>NC_135234.1:727489551-737489551 GCF_051348905.1 Ranitomeya variabilis | reverse complement strand
GTGAACGAAGACTAATACAGGAGGAGATGACACACAGATATATACTATATACAGGAGGAGATGACACACAGGTATATACTATTTACAGGGGAGATTACACACAGGTATATACTATATACAGGAGGAGATGACACACAGATATATACTATATACAGGAGAGATGACACACAGGTATATACTATATAGAGGAGGAGATGACATACAGGTACATAATACATACAGAAGGAGATGACATACAGGTATATACTATATACAGGAGGAGATGACACACAGGTATATACTATATACAGGAGCAGATTACCTACAGGTATATAGTATATACAGGAGGAGATGATATACAGGTATATGCTATGTATAGGAGGAGATGACATACAGGTATATACTATATACAGGAGGCGATGACACACAGATATATACTATATATAGGTGAGATGACACACAGGTATATACTATATACAGGAGATTACATACAGGTATATCTAATATATAAAGCTGAATGTGTGTATGTATGTATGTGTGTATGTCCGGGATTGGCATCTGCACCATCGCAGCTACAGCCACAAAATTTTGCACAGTCACACGTCTGGACCCCGAGAGCGTCATAGGCTATGTTGTGAGGTGAAATTTTAACCCCGCGTGTTCCAATTCACCAATCAATTTTGCCCCTTTCTACATAATGGGGAAAAAGTGAAGGGAAAAGTGTTGGAGGAAAATTGACAGCTGCCAGATGTGAACAATGGGGACTTAAAGAATGAGAGAGATAGCGCCAAAGAGTATATACCGTACAGTTGCTAAGGTGGGGCCCCGATATGGGATACTCACCACACACGGGGATATGAACACAAACACAAAATGTGCCACACACTACCACGTGCTTGAACACATATACGACCCTCAGCACACATTTCACCACACACACACCAACCTCGCCACATAAAAGTCGAAACACAAAAGTCAGCACTCAAAACTCGCCACGCGCAAAACTCGCTACATGCAAAACTCGCCATATGCAACACTAGGCTCACGCAAAACTCACCACACGTGCAAAACTCACCTCATGGAAAACTCACCTCATGCAAAACTTGCACACACAGAAAAATTGCCACATGTACAAAAGTTGCACCACATGCAAAAGTTGCCTCACACAAAACTTGCACATACTCAAAACGCACCACACATAAAACTCGCCACGTGCAAAACTCACCATGCACAAATCTTGCTGCACTAACCTGTCACATGCAACTCGACACACAAAATGTTACTACACGCATGTTGCCACACAAAACTCATCTCACAAAAGTCGCTACATGCATGTCGCCACACGCAACTCAACACACACAACTTGACACATGAAACTCGCCCTAAAACACACACAAGTCTGGTATTATCCTTCAAAAATAAAAATCTGATTAATAAGCAGACAAACTACAAGAGCAACAAATGTAGCATATAGGAAATACGGCAGCTGTCAGTCACATGACCTGTCTATTATGTGTATGTGTGAGCTAATATATACTGCCAGGGGGAGGGCTTCCTGTTGGCTGGGGATTTATCAGGCTGCCAATAGCAACCAATCACAGCTCAGCTTCTATTTTGCTACAGTTAATTAATCTGAGCTCTGATTGGTTAATATAGGCAACAAAGACATTCTCAGTAACAAAGCCAATATATGTTGTGAAATTCTTCTATTAGCTTAATTTTTGCCTTTTAATAATTACATTTCTATCTATTTGTTTTGTGGTTTTTGTGTGCAGAATAAATTTTTGTTAACACATTCTATTTTGCTAACAGCAGCCATTAACCCGGGCGAAGCCGGGTAGTACAGCTAGTACAGTATAAATTTACATAGTACAGGGCAAAGTAGAAAAATGTGTAAACTAAGCTATTCTGCAGAAAATGTCATAAATGTGTTTAAATTAACTCAAATAAGTGGAACCAGTGAAGAAACCATATACCCCAAATAGTCCCTAAAATGTGAAGATAACACTATAAAAATTGTACACACTTCCATTACAGCCCATCCTCATAAGTCCCACTTACAGCCCTGTATTACAAATTGAGATTAACATGCATCGGGGGAACATTACACCAAGTAAAGTCCCATTAATCTTTTACTCTGGTGATGATTTCCTGGCTGTTCGGCATCTTTATATAACATTTTATATCAGATACATTACTGCAGCCAGGTTCAGTCCATTACCGGGTTATTGGCCTGAAATAAACATGCCAAACATCGAGTGCATTTATGTTACATTAAGAGAAAAATTCTAGAAACGTTCCCAAATGGACAGAAACAAAGAAGCATGAAGAAGACATCAGAAGTCATTACACGATGCAAGAAAGACCCAACTCATCACAAATATCCATATTCAGAAGGTTCGGTGTTAAAAAATAGACTGAGATTTTTCCTGGACGATTGCTAAGAGATGACCAAATTTTTGAAGTTCAAATTTACCAATTTTGCCCAATTTTTCCTCCAAAAATTTGATTTGCAGCAAATAAAATTGCAATACGGCAAAGTTTCAAATTGCCTGTAAAATTTGTGTAACACTCTGAGGTCTCCTAGGACTGTATTAAATCCTTTCAGAGCCTTTCAATGCAAACGCTGCCTTACTAATGTCCAACTGATCTCATTCTATTTGGCTAGGGTGCAAATTGTTCGCGCTTGTTAGAATTTTCAGTAGATTCGACTTCGAGTCGATTTGCAGCAAATCGATCCGCTCATCTCTAATTGATATCAATCCAATCGTTTTGCTTTTCAGGGATAAGTGTTGTTAGATCTGTCTGGGAATGCTTAACCCTGTTCAGCCTAGCCAAATTCTGTAAGCTTTAGCCAAAATATTCTTCAACACCTAGAAAAATTGCCAGTACCACCAGAATTCTAAAAATTCATTTGTGGCTCTGATTCATTAATGCACTTTTGTCTTTTTTTTTTGTATAGTTTTTAGTGTTTTGGTGACTCAATGATTACTGGTGTCCTCAATGCTGAAAAATACAGACTGATACTTATCCTTTTTTTAATACCATCCAGGAGGCTTCTGATTGGTCGCAAATTTACTCGACCCCAAACATCCAGCCAACATCATTAAGAACTATCTTCCGTGTAAAGGAGAACAAGGAGTCCTGGATGTGATATTGTGGCCCCACAAAGCCCTGATCTCACCATGATCAAGTCTGTCTGGGATTACATGAAAAGATAGAAGGATTTGAACAAGTGACGTCCACCGAAGATCTGTGGTTAGTTCTCCAAGATGTTTGGAACAAGCTTGTGCTGAATTCCTTCAAAAACTGTGCGCAAGTGACAAGTACCAAGAAGAACTGATGAACGCAAATGGCGATCATCTCAAATAGTGATGTGATTTAGATTTCATTTTTTTTGTTCATTCACTTTGTGTTTTGTTAAAGGGAATCTGTCAGCAGCTTTTTACTATTAAATCTGAGATCAGCATAATGTAGCGGCAGAGAAGCATGCTGTAGTTTTAGTACAATCAGTGTTTTATCAGTAGGAGATTGTCACTGCAGGACTAAGTGTCCCGTGCCAGGCAGTCCAGCTATGTAACCCCACCTCTGATTTGTAGCTTGATGACCGTGTACGCAGGTAGTTGCCAATCAGTGGAGTGGGCGGGGTTATTCAGGGTTCAGCATTCTGACCATTGCTACATTGGTAGCAGAGAAAACAGGGATTTCATCACAACTGCACCAAACAATCTAGTAAGTGATACAACGCTGGAATCAGGGTATCTACCCCTATACCATTCAGTTCTCAGATTGCATAGCAAAAGCCTGCTGATAAATTCCCTCTCATTGATACAAAATAAACTATTAAATGGGTTCAAGTCTACAGTAACACTATGTGACCACAGACTTGTGAATCCTCACAGCGCACACTGTCAGGATTCTCCAGTGCAGGCATCGGTAGAGGGCAGTCATGGGACCACAAGTATACGATTTGCATACTTCGGGCCACATTCCGACTAGACGTGCCCGAACTCACTCAACTCATTTTTATTGGGCGAGGTCATGAACGTCTGGTTGGCACGTGACCGTATGTATGTAAATCACTAACTTGCGGCGCCGGCACAGGAAAATTCTGACAGCCTGCACATTGCACTCACCAATCTGCAGTCACATAGAGTAACTACACACTTGTGCCCCGAAGCTTGGATAACCCCTTTTAACTCTTCTATTTTTTACTTTGCAGAACTTTTTCCTAAAACTTTTTGCATATTACTGTCCATATCTATCTGGCATCCATCTGTTTATTATTTATCCTTTCCATTTCCATCATTCTGTCTGATTATCTTCCTACAATATCTAGTTCATCTCTATGAACTATTATTATAATATTCTTCAATATAATTAGGCTGAAATATTTTTTCATAAGTATAAACCAACTGTGTAACCCGCGGTGTATAGTCGCATTGCTCCTCGTTTACTCTTCTACAATGTATATGTTATATTTATTCTAAATTAAAGCCGGTTTCAATCGCTTAGGATAATATAAGTGGAAGTGCCTTAGAAACAGCGATTGCTTTAAAATATATCCAAATAGTGCAGATATTAATTATCTAAAACCCAAGAAATAAATCAGTGGTGCCTTGAAACAGCATAATTTTGCTCCCGCGTCTCGCGTTCATAAATAAATGATGCTTATAAAGCCTGATTTATGGCACGGAATAATGACTGATTAACTCAGTTGTAATTCGATTGTGTTAAAAGTGATGAAATTTATGCTGTCACATCCAGTGAACGCTTGTTCCCCTCCATCAACCAAGTTGTAGGCAATCAGTCATCTGCAACAAGATGTCTACACACAATGACTACAGGTGATTTGAAGGACAGGGAATACTTGCCGCGCTTACATGGAAAAGCCAAAGAAGAGAACAATTTCAATCATGAGAGGAAACATTAAAAAAAAACAAGTTTGATTATATTGTCCTTCTCAACCGGGAAGAAAACAGCGGAACAAAAATAGACAAGAAGCTATTTCCTGACGGTACGTTGATTGGCGATCATGTAGGAAGGAAGGGTATAGACGTATACCATAATGTATTCACTATTCATGTATGCAAACTGATAAACAAAATGATACAAAAGGTGACAGTATCTTTATTAAAGTTCAGGAAACCTATTTTCAAATATTCTATTAGTTAGTTCTTAAAAGTCCTAACTTCTAGAGTGTAAAGCAGTTACAAAGTGCGCCTCTCCTCTATGTGAACTTCTCCTGCCCAGCATTATACAGGGCACTGGTATAAATGGGCACAGTGTAATACTTTATGACTCCTCTGGAGGCACTGCAGGGAAATTGAACACTCCCTTTAAGGTTTACACACAGATTTCAGATGATCACTATATCTGTTCATTGCGAAGGAAATCGTGCGGTAAGTCCACTGTGCATAAACTGTTTAATCCATTCATACATAATTTGGTTGAGAGACAAATGATATGCTAGATAAATGATCTAGATAAGGGAACTGAAAATAATCAAATTTGCAGCCGATGCAAAGCTAGGAGGGATAGCTAACACTAGAAAAGCAAAAAGGATTCAGAAGGATCTAGATAAGCTTGTACAATGGGCAGCAAGTAAAAGAATGGTATTAAACAGGGAGAAATGCAAAATTCTACATCTCGGCGAGAAAAAACAAATTTACATGTACAGAATGGGAGGAATAGAACTAAGCAACAGCACGTGTAAAAAAGACTTGGGTATACTAATAGATCACAGACTGCACATGAGTCAACAGTGTGATGCAGCAGCAAACAAGGCAAATACAGTTCTGGGATGTATTAAAAGAAGCATAAAATCTAGACCATGTGAAGTATTTATCCCCCTCTACTCCTCCTCGGATAGGCCACATCGGGAATACTGTGTCCAGTTCTGGGCACCACATTTTAAAATAGACACTGAAAAACTAAAACAAATTCAGAGAAGAGCTACCAGGATGGTGAGTGGACTAGAAAGTATATATTGCATACATTGATGGATACCGATATGTCTTCTTTTACCTCTATTTTTGACTCAACATTTTGTGAGAAGAGTGGTGCGAAATTAACATCTGAACAAAAAAGATATGATTTAGTGACAGTCTGTCGGGAGATGTCTATACTATATATGTGTATGTTTGGCTGCCCAAAGGTTGTGATGGGATTGTAGCATCTCACTGTGTTTTGCAGAATATCACGATAAGGTATTGAATTTTTATTGTGGGAATTTTGTGTCTTTAGTGAAAATCACAGTCAGGTAAAAGTGAATATATCTGTATGTATGCAAATTGCCTCTTCTGAGAAAAAGAGGACTTAACTCTATAGCGCCACCTGTTGGAAGTAGCGATCCTACAAGTCACAATCAACCCTTTAACGAGTTGTGCAATATGACTTAGGATAAAAGCCAAATCAGTATCTCAATTCGCAGACACGGTGTTTCGGGCTGTTGGCCCTCGTCAGTGCGAAGCATGAGAACTGATTTGGCTAGGTGAGAGGCTCTGGACTGGGGTCTAAGGGGTAACGTTTCTCCTTATGGATAGTGACATACCCCTTAGACCCCAGTCCAGAGCCTCTCACCTAGCCATATCAGTTCTCATGCTTCGCACTGACGAGGGCCAACAGCCCGAAACACCGTGTCTGCGAATTGAGATACTGATTTGGCTTTCATCCTAAGTCATATTGCACGACTCGTTAAAGGGTTGATTGTGACTTGTAGGATCGCTACTTCCAACAGGTGGCGCTATAGAGTTAAGTCCTCTTTTTCTCAGAAGAGGCAATTTGCATATTTAAATTCCCAGAGGAGCATTGTACGGCAAATAAGCCTCCTTACCTTGACAAGCCAGAGAGGGTATGTCACTTTCCATAAGGAGAAACGTTATATCTGTATGTCAATCTTGAAAAATTGATTTTTTTAGTGTCTAAAATCCTAATGTAGAGGTCTCCATAAAGCTCAACGTCCATAAAGTTCAATATAAAAACTAAACTTTTTTTTTTTCGGACTGGTTGAGGGTGCATGGGAGTGAGGGAAGAAGCTAAATGGGTCCACATTGTTGTCACCAATTTCTCCATTACTCTTAGGTTGAGGGATGGATCATGTTCATGATGCTCCTTGCTTTAAAGCCCCAATAGTTTTCGCCTACACTAACCGTAATCGCTATTATAACCTGTTTAATTAAGAGATATAAAAGTACGGTAAATAAAAAGAATGTGGATGAACCACTCTAGAGGAAATTCATTCTTTTGAATATTTTTTTTTCATTACAATAATGACCAGACTAATCAGGGAAATATCCCCAGAAAGTCATGGTGACATTTATGAGGATCTCCCAAGGAATTTACAAGGACAAAAAATAATTTCCCCCAAGATAACCTGTAAAATTACTTTGAGAGATTTCCATAGATTTTCCACATATAAATAGAATTCCATTTATCATTACTACATGATCGTGTCGACTCAATTCTCCTTAAAATCTCGTGCTCCTTTGATGCCTTTATGTCACGGCCGTATTTCAATTTGAGGCTATTATGTGTTCTGGAGCCATTACATTACTGTATTTGCATGTGATTTAAACTAGCACTTCTATCAATACAAATGTCATCAATCTTTGTGTCAGATTACTTTGAGCAAATAAAAATGTCAACACACTTGTTTTCTTGTTGCTTCCTATTTTATTTCCCAAGAGAGAGAATTGCTTAAAGTTCTAAGAGCCTTTGCTGGATATTAGGTCCTGCTGTGATAAGTGAATTGCAATTCTGCTAGAAGATCTCTTTAGAAAGCGAAGCTGGCATCTTTCTAATAAATCCAATGTATGATAAAAAAAAAGAGACTTAAACAAGAATAGGACATCCACGAGGGATGGGATGGAAATAAAAAAAAAGCGTGTTATTGGTTTACAGCTCAATAACTTTACTTAGTCTATCCACTGGTGTAAGTCACCTAATGCCAAGACAATGGAGAATGGATCCATGTAAGATGAAAAAGATTAACGCGTCTAGACTGCGGGGGTAATGCACTGCCTGTGAGGCTTTGTAAGGAAGCAGATGTTACATTATGTCTCAATAATGACCTTGTGTTTTATACTAGATCACCCCTTGCAGCTATAGGGAAAGGGCAAATGTAGTGGAATCCTGAGTCGAAGAGAACATCAGGAGTGAGTCACAATATCATAGAATCATAGAATGTTAGAGTTGGAAGGGACCTCCAGGGTCATCGTGTCCAACCACCTGCTCAATGCAGGAGTCACTAAACCATCTCAGACAGATGTCTGTCCAGCCTCTGTTTGAAGACTTCCATTGAAGGAGAACTCACCACCTCTCGGGGCAGCCTGTTCCACTCATTGATCACCTTCACTGTCAAAAAGTTTTTTCTAATATCTAATCTGTATCTTCTCCCTTTCAGTTTCAGGAACATGTACAGGTGTTGGCTGTCCCTTAAAGTGACCCCTCCATTAAGTTGTTGTGCCCTACTTAACGTGCCCCCCTGCCTCCGATATGGCTTCCGATGCTCTTCTTCATAAAATATTTCAAACACTGCTAGGAGGAGCTTTGCAGAATAATCTAAGACTTGCCCCACTACCATCACTGTTATCAACACTGGGCGGTGGAGGAAGGGGTTACAGCTCTTAGATTTTAGGATATCACTCTCTATAACACTGTATGAGATATTTAAGGGAGAAGAGTAACAGAAGCCAGAACTTTCCAATACATTTGATCTCCGACTTACCTTTCCACAAGATGTGTTAAGAACTACAGGATAAATACAATAGATGACCAGAACAGCCAATAGGTGGTTATGTATTTAGATACATATAACATTAACATCTCCTGGCAGAGTGTCACAAACTCCCGTTTTTTTTTTAATTGTTAACTTGTGCCAATCATTTTGGAATATGCATAGCCAAAAAGTAAAAGGCAGGTTATTTGTGGAAGAAAAAAAAAATACCCTGGTGGCAAAAGGTTGCTCTAAATTCTCCTCTAAAAGAGGATGTGTTCTGCCTGACCATTAGGGCCGATTAGTCCAGATTCCTAGTGAACCTTCCCATGGGCCAGTAGTACATGTACATCATTTGTAAATTGGTGTTGGGGTATTGTGTACATGAGCCGTGTATGTGTTAAAGAAGCATTTCCATGAGGCCGCGTGCACACTAGCAGTATTTGGTCAGTATTTCACATCAGTATTTGTAAGCCAAAACCAGGAGTGGGCGATAAATACAGAAGTGGTGAATATGTTTCTATTAGACTTTTGCTCTGATTGTTCCACTCTTGGTTTTGGTTTTAAAATACTGATGTCAAATACTGACCAAATACTGAACGTGTGAATGTGGCCTAACACTTCATTACACCCACATTTAGGCGTCTTTCGCACGTCAGTGTCCAGTACTTGGGCTGACAGTATTCACATGTACCAGAGACACTGACACACGTAAACACATTTGACCGACACATAGGTATGTCCGTTTTTTACTGGCAACACAGGCGGCAAAACGTCCCGCACACGTGGTTGTCAAAGATAGGGGGACCCCACACCATTTTTTAAATTTATTTCTTTAACCCTTTCACGACATGCGCCGTACTATTACTGCGCATGTTGTGTCTCCCCCTTTGATGTGGGCTCCGGCGGTGAGCCCACATCAAAGTCGCGACATGTCAGCTGTTTTGTACAGCTGACATGTGCGCACAATAGCGGCGGGTGAAATCGCGATTCACCCGCCGCTATTAACCTGTTAAATGCCGCTGTCAAATGCAGACAGCGGCATTTAACCGGCCCTTCCGGCCGGGCGGCCGGAAATGACCTCATCGCCGACCCCCGTCACATGATTGGGGGTTGGCGATGCATCAGGATGGTAACCATAGAGGTCCATTAGACCTCTATGGTTACTAATGTCGGCCTGCTGTGAGCGCCCCCCTGTGGTCGGCGCTCACAGCACACCTGCATTTTTGCTACATAGCAGCGAACATCAGATCGCTGCTATGTAGCAGAGCCGATCGGGTTGTGCCTGCTTCTAGCCTCCCATGGAGGCTATTGAAGCATGGCAAAAGTAAAAAAAAAAGTTTTTAAAAATATGAAAAAAATAAAAAAATATGAAAGTTTAAATCACCCCCCTTTCGCCCCATCCAAAATAAAACAATAAAAAAAAATCAAATCTACACATATTTGGTATCGCTGCGTTCAGAATCGCCCGATCTATAAAAAAAAAAAGCATTAACCTGATCGCTAAACAGCGTAGCGAGAAAAAAATTCGAAACGCCAGAATTACGTTTTTTTGGTCGCCGCGACATTGCATTAAAATGCAATAACGGGCGATCAAATGTATCTGCACAATTGTGGTATCATTAAAACGTCAGCTCGAAACACAAAAAATAAGCCCTCACACGACCCCAGATAACGAAAAATGGAGACGCTACGGGTATCAGAAAATGGCGCTTTTTTTTTTTAGCAAAGTTTTGAATTTTTTTTCACCACACACATTTAGTAAACCTAGCAAAAAAGCCAAACAAAAAACAAGTGTGGGATTGCACTTTTTTTGCAATTTCACCGCACTTGGAATTTTTTTCCCATTTTCTAGTACAAGACATGGTAAAACCAATGATGACTTTCAAAATTACAACTCATCCCGCAAAAAACAAGCCCTCACATGGCCATATTGACGGAAAAATAAAAAAAGTTATGGCTCTGGGAAGGAGGGGAGCGAAAAACGAAAACACAAAGACGGAAAAGGGCCGCGGCATGAAGGGGTTAACTACTTAACAAAAACAGTGTGGCGATCAATCTATTCTTGATAACCAGCCTTGCTGAAGCTAACAGCTGAGGGTTGCAGCCCCCAGCTGTCAGTTTTGCCTGGCTGGCTATAGAAAATACACGCCTTTTTTTCATTTATTTATTTATTTATAGTGCAGGCGGGTGAGGAATATTTCCATCAGCCGTAACTGCTGTCACTGTTATTAGCGGCAGCAGGTGTAGGCTGATGGGAGTAATAGTCCCATCAGCCGCCAGCTGCTGTCATTGTTCACACTTGAATATAACTCTCATCATTCTCCCCTGCTCGTGCTGATTGCCGGCAGAACAGGGGAGAATGATGACAGTCGTCTTCAGCACCCGGCGCCGGGGAACAACGCTTACTGTAGCGCTTCTTCCCTGGTGCCCATCTGTGTGGTACTGATTTGGCACACAAGGAGCACACGGATGCTACACGTGTGCCCCATGCATTACACACGTGAACAATGTCATCTCCGGTACCATTTTTTCCAGTACCGGAAATATCAGGACGTGTGAAACCGGCCTTAGACACGTTTAGGTAATAAAAAGTTCCATGTGATTGCTTTTTTAATGCAACTCAGCCTAATTTAAATGAGCGGAATATCAGAATCAGCAAATAAACCCCCCCAAAAATCGATTGTCTAATGGCACCTAACATAAGAACCCCAAAATAGGGTTCAAAGTGCAATATTGTCCTGGCAAAATTGTGACTAGTCCGTGATATCCACCGTTGTTCTGTGTACTGCAGCTCTACTAAAGTGAACAACTGTGAGCTGCAATACCTCACACAACCTTTAGACAAGTGTGGCACTGTTTTAGCAAAAAACAGGCATTTTTTAAAAAAATCGCATACCAACTAGGGTTGAGCGAAACGGGTCGACCATTTTCAGAAGTCGCCGACTTTTGGCAAAGTCGGGTTTCATGAAACCCGACCCGACCCCTGTGTGGGGTCGGCCATGAGGTCGGCGATCTTCTGAATCTGGTATCGGAATTCCGATACCGAGTTCCGATATGTTTGCGATATCGGAACTCGGTATCGGAATCCACATTTAGGTGTAAAATAAAGAATTAAAATAAAAAATATTGATATACTCACCCTCTGATGAGCCCTGGTAGTAACCGGCATCTTCCGGTCCTAAGAATGGCGCTTGAAAGACCTTTCGAATGCTTCCCGGCTTGTGATTGGTCGCGGCGGCCCACGTGACCGCTGAGCGACCAATCATAACAAGCCGTGACGTAATTCTCAGGTCCTAAATTCCTCATTCTAGGAATTTAGGCCATGAGAATTACATCACGGCTTGTGATTGGTCGCTGAGCGGTCACGGGGGCCGCCGCGACCAATCACAAAGCCGTGACGTCATTTAAGGCCCTTCACGCGCTAATTCTTAAGAAGGAAGGCTGCCGGAAAGAAGCCGAGGGTGAGTATATTCCTATTAGGTATATACTCACCCTCGGAAGCACCCTGCTTCTTTCCGGCAGCCTTCCTTCTTAAGAATTAGCGCGTGAAGGGCCTTAAATGACGTCACGGCTTTGTGATTGGTCGCGGCGGCCCACGTGACCGCTCAGCGACCAATCACAAGCCGTGACGTAATTCTCATGGCCTAAATTCCTAGAATGAGGAATTTAGGACCTGAGAATTACGTCACGGCTTGTTGTGATTGGTCGCTCAGCGGTCACGTGGGCCGCCGCGACCAATCACAAGCCGGGAAGCATTCGAAAGGTCTTTCAAGCGCCATTCTTAGGACCGGAAGATGCCGGTTACTACCAGGGTGCATCAGAGGGTGAGTATATCAATATTTTTTATTTTAATTCTTTATTTTACACTTAAATATGGATCCCAGGGCCTGAAGGAGAGTTTCCTCTCCTTCAGACCCTGGGAACCATAGTATCCCATTGCACTGCATTGGGTTTCGTGTTTCGGCCGACCCCGACCCCGACTTTTTTATAGGATCGGCCGATTTCACTCGACCCGACTTTTGAGAAAGTCGGGTTTCGTGAAACCCGACCCGATCCTATAAAAATAAAAGTCGCTCAACCCTAGTACCAACCCTTTAAGTTAAGCCTTTATTTCCAATCAGAATTCGTCCCTGTTATATCTGGATATAAATTCTGTAGAAAATAAATCTTTTTAGGGTTAAATATGCTGGATATTTATGTGAACGGGCAATGTTCTACAGTTTATGATGTGTGATTTTTTTCTTTCCTTAATTATTTACGCAGCTGAAGAATTTCGGTTCAATTAAAGAAGCCCTATCCATTGATTTATTCGGGGCATCCAACATCTTATGAGGAACATAATGGCTTTCTATTATTAGATCTGCAATCTCGGGCCAATTCCAAGAATTTTTCTTCACAGTTAATCTTTAGACATACATTTAGCGCTGCCAGCATCGAGCATTAACCATAAAATGGCAACGGAAACAGAACTAAAAATTTAATTAATGGCTAAATAACACAAACGGGGAAAAAAACATGTAATAATATCAAATACACTAAGTCTCAAAGCAGCCAATTAGAACTCAGCTTTCATTTTTTAAACAGCTCTGGTGGAATGAAAGCTGAGCTGTAATTGGTTGCTATGGGAAACAGAGATCTTTTTGATGAATCTGCAGCCATTTAGGCCACTCCACCACACAAAAAAACACCAGTGTTATAAATGGCTCATGGTTGACCTATTACAGACACGGTAATTCATTGGAGCTAAAGAGCTAACTTCTCTGAACATCACTATAAATGGTGGCGCGAGAACATAACTTTTAATTATATGCGCTGTGTGATAACGAACATAAAAAGTCTACACACCCCTGTTAAAATGCAACGTTTTTGTCACGTAAGAAAAATCATGCCAAGGAGACTAATTTCAAGACTTTTTCCACCTTAATGTCACCCAAAATCTGTACAATCCCATTGAGAAAAAAATCTCTTTGGATGGACAAAGAAAAGTAAAGAACTAAAATAATGTGGTTGCGGAAATATGTGCACCCTTAGGGTTCGCTCACACTGGCGAGAGCATTGGATGCGATATGCAAATGACACTCGGCAGCATCCGAGTTGGATCACAGGTGTGAAGATGGAGAACTTCATTTCTCCATCTTCTCCATTGTGTGAGTCGGGGTATGTCGGACTGCACTCGGATGACATCCAAGTGCAGTCTGATGTTTTGCACGCATTCATAGACTTGTATGGATGCGCGCCATCCGATCTATGCCGCATGCAGCAATTTTTTTTTCATGCCAAATTTTTTGTTTTCTTTTATAAAATTTCGATGTAAAGTTGACTGTTATTTTGGAACTATTCATAATTCCCCCATAACGATAACCTGGAATTTTACAAGGCGTGTGTAGACTTTTTTATCCACTGTGTGTGTGTGTGTATATATATATATATATATATATATATATATATATATATATATATATATATATATATTTGTGTGTGTGTCACAATTACAGACAAGCATGAGATACTTAAAGTGATTTATATTGAATATATTGACTAAATATTGACAGCGCAAAGAGAACAAATAACTTTTGTGTTAATTACCCCCCGAGGGCTCACAGGTTTTGAAATTTAAAGGGAATATGCGAGCTACATCACACCCCCCTAAACCTTTACACGGCCTGTAGATCAATGGAAGATAAATGCACTGGTACCAATATATCCGCTATCTGTTGCCTGAATTTGGAAAGATCCACCATAATAACAATATGCAAATGAGGTAATATTAAGTGCTTTGTCCCATGCAGAGCACTTAACAAAACTCTGTAACGGACAGCGCCAGTTTAAATTCAGGGAAGGAGGTAAATCGTGGGGCCCCTACAGAAAATTATTTTTTTAATGTATTTTTTAAATGAGACAGAACAAAAATAAAAATTAAACAAAACTAATTAATTGAGAAAAGGTAAGTAACTAACGTGGACCTCAGGTGTAGGCTGATACAGTATATATTCCTGGACTTTGGATGTAGGCCTATATATAATGGTCCAAAATGAAAAAAAGAAAGGTGGCACTCACTGGCCATGTAAAACATTCTTTATTTCAAGTCCTTAAAACATTGCAGGGAGAAAAGGCAAATCATGGACAATGGCCAATTCACTCTGTTTGCGCTTCAACAGGTCCTGTCCACAGCAAAGGGAATCTGTCAGCAAGTTTTTGCTGTGTAATCTGAGACCAGCGTGATGTAGGGGCAGAGAGCCTGATCCCAGGGATGTGTCACTTACTGAACTTCATGGTGTAGTTTTGATAGAATCCCTATAAACAGTGCTGTGAATGCTGAGCTGTGTATAACCCTGCCCACACCCCTGATTTCCAGCTTCCTGTGTACACTGTACAATATCAGCAATCTGCCAATCAGTGGTGGGGGCGGAGTTATAGAGATCAGCTGGACTGATTTGCACACAGTGATAATCTACAGCTGATAAAACACTGACTGTTTTGAAATTACAACAAACTGCAAAGCAAGTAAGGCATCCCTGGAATCAGGCTCTCAGCCCCTACACTATGGAAATTTCAGATTAAGTATAAAAAAACTGCTGACGAATTCCCTTTAAAGTGTGAATTCTACACTTTGCCCATTAAATCAAGGCACACAAAGCCTGGTTACTGACAAACCTGATGCTTCTTATGAAGACTGGCTAGTTAATTCCAAAGGTTTTAATATGTGTTATTTATTGTGCAAATGTATACATATTATCATGATATGTTAGCAAAACTTTTGCCATGCTGTAGTCAAATTCGCATCCACTGGATGGCCACATAAAGAGTAAAGACCTTCCAACAGAATATTAGAAAATCATGCATTTTTCAAAGCTGTTAATTAGAGTTGAGCGAATATGATCGGATTCGGTATCCAAATCTGAATTTGCCATATTTGTGCCATATTGGTACCCTATTCGTGCCGAATTTATGTTTGCTGATCGGTTCCGAACATATTCGTTCATTGCTACTCCCATTGACTCCAATGATGTTCAGCAAATATTGCAAAAAACAATATTCGGCGCCGATCGTAATTGAAACCGAATTTTCAAAAATTTGCCATTAATCTTATGCAGATCATCTCAGAATATGTTGAGTCAATAGAACTGGTAAGGAATCAGGATACGTCTGTAACAGACAGTAAACACTAAACATTGAAAAGCAATATTAACCCCTTAGTGACAGAACCAATTTGGTACTTAATGACCGAGCCAATTTTTACAATTCTGACCAGTGTCACTTTAAGAGGTTATAACTCTGGAACGCTTTATCGGATCCCACTGATTCTGAGATTGTTTTTTCGTGACATATTGTACTTCAAGTTAGTGGTAACATTTCTTCGATATTACTTGCAATTATTTATGAAAAAAATGGAAATATGGCGAAAATTTTTAAAATTTTGCATTTTCAAACTTTGTATTTTTATGCCCTTAAATCAGAGAGATATGTCACAAAAAATAGTTAATAAATAACATTATCCACATGTCTACTTTACATTAGCACAATTTTGGAAACAATTTTTTTTTTTGTTAGGGAGTTATAAGGGTTAAAAGTTGACCAGCAATTTCTCATTTTTACAACACCATTTTTTTTTAGGGACCACATCTCATTTGAAATCATTTTGAGGGGTCTATATGATAGAAAATAACCAAGTGTGACACCATTCTAAAAACTGCACCCCTTAAGCTGCTCAAAACCACATTCAAGAAGTTTATTAACCCTTTACGTACTTCACAGGAACTGAAACAATGTGGAAGAAAAAAATGAACATTTAACTTTTTTTTGAAAACATTTTACTTCAGAACCATTTTTTTTAATTTTCACAAGTGTAAAAACAGAAATTTAACCACAAATTTTGTTGTGCAATTTTTCCTGAGTACGCCGATACCCCATATGTGGAGGTAAACCACTGTTTGGGTGCACCGCAGAGCTTGGAAGTGAAGGAGCACCGTTTGACTGTTTCAATGCAGAATTGGCTGGAATTGAGATCAGACGCCATGTCGCGTTTCGGGATCCCCTAATGTGCCTAAACAGTGGAAACCCCCCACAAGTGATACCATTTTGGAAACTAGACCCCTTAAGGAACTTATCTAGATGTGTGGTGAGCACTTTGAACCCCCAAGTGCTTCACAGAAGTTTATAACGTAGAGCCGTGAAAATAAAAAATCGCATTTGTTTTCACAAAAATGATTTTTTCGCCCACAAATTCTTATTTTCACAAGGGTAACAGGAGAAATTAGACCACAAAAGTTGTTGTGCAATTTCTCCTGAGTACGTCAATACCCCATATGTGGGGGTAAACCACTGTTTGGGCGCACCGCAGAGCTTGGAAGTGAAGGAGCACCGTTTGACTTTTTCAATGCAGAATTGGCTGGAATTGAGATCGGATGCCATGTCGCGTTTGGAGAGCCCCTGATGTGCCTAAACAGTGGAAACCCCCCACAAGTGATACCATTTTGGAAACTAGACCCCTTAAGGAACTTATCTAGATATTCGGTGAGCACTTTGAACCCCCAAGTGCTTCACAGAAGTTTATAACGTAAAGCCGTGAAAATAAAAAATCGCATTTTTTTCTACAAAAATGATCTTTTTGCCCCCAAATTTTTATTTTCACAAGGGTAACAGGAGAAATTAGACCACAAAAGTTGTTGTGCAATTTCTCCTGAGTACGTCAATACCCCATATGTGGGGGTAAACCACTGTTTGGGCGCACCGCAGAGCTTGGAAGAGAAGGAGTGTCGTTTTACTTTTTCAATGTAGAATTGGCTGGAATTGAGATCGGACGCCATGTCACGTTTGGAGAGCCGCTGATGTGCCTAAACAGTGGAGACCCCCCACAAATGACACCATTTTGGAAACTAGACCCCTTAAGGAACTTATCTAGATGTGTGGTGAGCACTTTAAACCCCCAGGTGCTTCACAGAAGTTTATAACGTAGAGCCGTGAAAATAAAAAAATCGCATTTTTTCTACAAAAATGATCTTTTTGCCTCCAAATTTTTATTTTACCAAGGGTAACAGGAGAAAATGGACACCAGAAGTTGTTGTACAATTTGTCTTGAGTACGTCGACACCCCGTATGTGGGGGTAAACAACTGTTTGGGTGCATGGCTGAGCTCGGAAGCAAAGGAGCGCCATTTGACTTTTCAATGCAAAATTGACTGGAATTGAGATCGGACGCCATGTCGCGTTTGGAGAGCCCCTGATGTGCCTAAACAGTAGAAACCCCCCAAAAGTGACCCCATTTTGGAAACTAGACCCCCGATGGAACTTATCTAGATGTGTAGTGAGAACTTTGAATGCCCAAGTGCATCACAGAAGTTTATAATGCAGAGTCGTGAAAATAAAAAATATTTTTTTTTTAACAATAAAGATTATTTAGCCCCCAAGTTTTTATTTTCACAAGGGTAACAAGAGAAATTGGACCCCAAAAGTTGTTGTCCAATTTGTCCTGAGTATGCTGGTACCCCATATGTGGGGGTAAACCACTGCTTGGGCACACGGCAGAGCTCGGAAGGGAAGGAGCGCCATTTTGGAATGCAGACTTTGATAGAATTGTCTGTGGGCGTTATGTTGCGTTTGCAGACCCCTAATGTACCTAAACAGTAGAAACTCCCAACAAGTGACCCCATTTTGGAAAATAGACCCCCCAAGGAACTTATCTAGATATGTGGTGAGAACTTTGAATGCCCAAGTGCTTCACAGAAGTTTATAATGCATAGTAGTGAAAATAAAAAATATTTTTTTTTCCCACAAAAAAGATTTTTTTAGCCCCCAAATTTTTATTTTCACAAGGGTAACAAGAGAAATTGGACCCAAAAAGTTGTTTTCCAATTTGTCCTGAGTATGCTGGTACCCAATATGTGGGGGTAAACCACTGTTTGGGCGCACGGCAGAGCTCGGAAGAGAAGGAGCGCCATTTTGGAATTCAGACTTTGATAGAATTGTCTGTGGGTGTTATGTTGCGTTTGCAGAGCCCCTGATGTACCTAAACAGTAGAAACCCCCCACAAGTGACCAAATTTTGGAAACTAGACCCCCAAAGGAACTTATCTAGATATGTGGTGAGAACTTTGAATGCTCAAGTGCTTCACAGAAGTTTATAATGCATAGTAGTGAAAATAAAAAAATATTTTTTTTTCCCACAAAAAAGATTTTTAGCCCCCAAGTTTTTATTTTCACAAGGGTAACAGGAGAAATTGGACCACAAAAGTTGTTGTCCAATTTGTCCTGAGTATGCTGGTACCCAATATGTGGGGGTAAACCACTGTTTGGGCGCACGGCAGAGCTCGGAAGAGGAGCGCCATTTTGGAATTCAGACTTTGATAGAATTGTCTGTGGGTGTTATGTTGCGTTTGCAGAGCCCCTGATGTACCTAAACAGTAGAAACCCCCCACAAGTGACCAAATTTTGGAAACTAGACCCCCTAAGGAACTTATCTAGATATGTGGTGAGAACTTTGAATGCTCAAGTGCTTCACAGAAGTTTATAATGCAGAATAGTGAAAATAAAAAAATATTTTTTTTTCCCACAAAAAAGATTTTTAGCCCCCAAGTTTTTATTTTCACAAGGGTAACAGGAGAAATTGGACCCCAAAAGTTGTTGTCCAATTTATCCCGAGTACGCTGATGCCCCATATGTGGGGGTAAACCACTGTTTGGGCGCACGGCAGAGCTCAGAAGGGAGGGAGCACCATTTGACTTTTTTAGCGCAAAATTGGCTGTCGTGTTTGGAGACCCCCCTGATGTACCTAAACAGTGGAAACCCCCAAATTATAACTCCAACCCTAACTCCAACACACCCCTAACCCTAATCTTAACTCGATCCATAATCCTAATCACAACCCTAACAATAATCACAACCCTAACCCCAAAACAGCCCTAATCTCAACCCTAACCATAACCCTAATCAAAACCCTAAATCCAACACACCCCTAACCCTAATCCCAAACGTAACCCTAATCCCAACCCTAATCCAAACCCTAATCCCAACTCTAACCCTAACTTTAGCCCCAACCCTAACCCTAACTTTAGCCCCAACCCTAACCATAACTTTAGCCCCGTCTGTTGTGATTTTGCTTTTTGCTCCCTCTAGTGGTCATTAGTGATTTGACTCTGGAGCGTCTGTCTTTTCCTATATCCTCACCTGGGCCGTTAGTTCAGGGGCGTTGCTATATAAGCTCCCTGGACCTTCAGTTCAATGCCTGGCATCGTTGAAATCAGAGCTAATCTGTTGTGCTCTTGTCCTCTGATCCTGGTTCCTGTTTTTCAAGCTAAGTCTGCTTCTTTGCTTTTTGCTTTTGTTTTGTTTGGTATTTTTGTCCAGCTTGTTCCTATCTGTATCCTGACCTTTGCTGGAAGCTCTAGGGGGCTGGTGTTCTCCCCCCGGACCGTTAGACGGTTCGGGGGTTCTTGAATCTCCAGCGTGGATTTTTATAGGGTTTTTGTTGACCAGATAAGTTATCTTGCTATATTCTGCTATTAGTAAGCTGGCCTCTCTTTGCTGAACCTGGTTCATTTCTGTGTTTGTCATTTCCTCTTACCTCACCGTTATTATTTGTGGGGGGCTTGTATCTTGCTTTGGGGTCCCTTTCTCTGGAGGCAAGAGAGGTCTTTGTTTTCTTCTCCTAGGGGTAGTTAGATTCTCCGGCTGGCGCGAGTCATCTAGCGATTACCGTAGGCATGATCCCCGGCTACTTCTAGTGTTGGCGTTAGGAGTAGCTATTTGGTCAACCCAGTTACCACAGCCCTATGAGCTGGATTTTTGTATCTTGCAGACTTACACGTTCCTCTGAGACCCTGTCCACTGGGGTCATAACAGTATGCCAGGCCAGTATTAAATGTTTAAAGCATTGCAGAAGTGGGATTATAAGAAAGAAAATTTTGAGGTTTTTTTTTCCCTCTCTCATTTTTTTTTTTTTTTCTTTTCCCCTTTACCTCAGAGTGGCTTAAGCTTGCTGCAGACATGAATGTCCAGACCTTGATTACAAGTGTGGACCAGCTTGCCGCTCGTGTGCAGGGTATACAAGATTATGTTACCAGAAATCCTAGGTCTGAACCCAAGATTCCGATTCCTGAACTGTTTTCAGGAGACCGATTTAAGTTTAGGAATTTCAGGAATAATTGTAAATTATTTTTGTCCCTGAAACCTTGTTCGTCTGGAGACTCTGCTCAACAAGTAAAAATTGTTATTTCATTCTTACGGGGTGACCCTCAGGATTGGGCTTTTTCGTTGGCGCCAGGAGATCCGGCATTGGCTGATATTGATGCGTTTTTTCTGGCGCTCGGTTTACTTTATGAGGAACCCAATCTTGAGATTCAGGCAGAGAAAGCCTTGCTGGCTATGTCTCAGGGCCAGGACGAGGCTGAGGTGTATTGCCAAAAATTTCGGAAATGGTCCGTGCTGACACATTGGAACGAGTGTGCACTGGCCGCTAATTTTAGAAATGGCCTTTCTGAGGCCATTAAGAATGTTATGGTGGGTTTTCCCATTCCCACAGGTCTGAATGATACCATGTCCCTGGCTATTCAAATTGACCGGCGGTTGCGGGAGCGCAAAACCGCAAATTCCCTCATGTTGTTGCCTGAACAGACACCTGATTTGATGCAATGTGATAGAATCCTGACTAGAAATGAGAGGAAAATTCATAGACGCCAGAATGGCTTGTGCTACTACTGTGGTGATTCTACACATGTTATCTCAGCATGCTCTAAGCGTCTTACTAAGGTTGTTAGTCCTGTCACCGTTGGTAATTTGCATCCTAAGTTTATTCTGTCTGTAACTTTGATTTGCTCACTGTCATCTTATCCTGTCATGGCGTTTGTAGATTCAGGTGCTGCCCTGAGTCTTATGGATCTCTCATTTGCTAAGCGTTGCGGTTTTGTTCTTGAGCCATTAGAAAATCCTATCCCTCTTAGGGGTATTGATGCTACGCCATTGGCAGAAAATAAGCCGCAGTATTGGACACAGGTTACCATGTGCATGACTCCCGAACATCGGGAGGTGATACGTTTTCTCGTTCTACATAAAATGCATGATTTGGTTGTTTTGGGGCTGCCATGGTTACAGACCCATAATCCAGTCCTTGACTGGAAGGCTATGTCAGTGTCTAGTTGGGGTTGTCGTGGTATTCATGAGGATTCCCTGCCTGTGTCTATTGCTTTTTCTACGCCTTCGGAAGTTCCGGAGTACTTGTCTGATTATCAGGATGTCTTTAGCGAGTCCAGGTCCAGTGCATTGCCTCCTCATAGGGAATGTGACTGTGCAATAGATTTGATTCCAGGCAGTAAATTTCCTAAGGGAAGACTGTTTAATCTGTCGATACCTGAACATACCGCTATGCGTTCATATATCAAGGAGTCTCTGGAGAAAGGACACATCCGTCCGTCTTCTTCCCCTCTTGGTGCGGGATTCTTTTTTGTGGCTAAAAAGGACGGATCTTTGAGGCCTTGTATTGACTATCGGCTTTTAAATAAGATCACTGTCAAATTTCAGTATCCTTTGCCGCTGTTGTCTGACTTGTTTGCCCGGATTAAAGGTGCCAAGTGGTTTACCAAGATAGACCTTCGTGGTGCGTACAACCTTGTGCGCATTAAGCAAGGGGATGAATGGAAAACCGCATTCAATACGCCCGAAGGTCATTTTGAGTACTTGGTGATGCCTTTTGGGCTCTCTAATGCCCCTTCAGTTTTTCAGTCCTTTATGCATGACATTTTCCGGAACTATCTGGATAAATTTCTGATCGTTTATCTGGATGATATTCTGGTTTTTTCTGATAATTGGGACTCGCATGTGGAGCAGGTCAGGATGGTCTTTAAAATTTTGCGTGAAAATTCTTTGTTTGTCAAGGGCTCAAAGTGTCTTTTTGGTGTACAGAAGGTTCCCTTTTTGGGGTTCATTTTTTCCCCTTCTGCTGTGGAGATGGACCCAGTCAAGGTCCGAGCTATTCTTGATTGGACTCAGCCCTCGTCAGTTAAGAGTCTTCAGAAGTTCTTGGGTTTCGCTAACTTCTACCGTCGTTTTATCGCTAACTTTTCTAGCATTGTGAAACCTTTGACGGATATGACCAAGAAGGGATCCGATGTGGTTAATTGGGCTCCTGCTGCCGTGGAGGCTTTCCAGGAGTTGAAACGTCGGTTTACTTCGGCGCCTGTTTTGTGCCAGCCTGATGTCTCGCTTCCCTTTCAAGTTGAGGTGGATGCTTCAGAGATTGGAGCAGGGGCCGTTTTGTCGCAGAGAGGCCCTGGTTGCTCTGTTATGAGACCTTGCGCCTTTTTCTCTAGGAAGTTTTCGCCTGCGGAGCGAAATTATGATGTGGGCAATCGGGAGTTGTTGGCCATGAAATGGGCATTTGAGGAGTGGCGTCATTGGCTCGAGGGTGCTAAGCATCGTGTGGTGGTCTTGACTGATCACAAAAATCTGATGTATCTCGAGTCTGCTAAACGCCTGAATCCTAGACAGGCCCGCTGGTCATTGTTTTTCTCCCGTTTTGACTTTGTTGTCTCGTATTTACCAGGTTCAAAGAATGTGAAGGAAGATGCTCTTTCCAGGAGCTTTGTGCCTGATGCTCCTGGAGTCGCTGAACCTGTTGGTATTCTTAAGGATGGTATTATCTTGTCAGCTATTTCTCCTGATCTGCGACGTGTGTTGCAGAGATTTCAGGCTGATAGGCCTGATTCTTGTCCACCTGACAGACTGTTTGTGCCTGATAAGTGGACCAGCAGAGTCATTTCCGAGGTTCATTCCTCGGTGTTGGCAGGTCACTCAGGAATTTTTGGCACCAGAGATCTGGTGGCCAGATCCTTTTGGTGGCCTTCCTTGTCTAGGGATGTGCGGTCATTTGTACAGTCCTGTGGGACTTGTGCTCGAGCTAAGCCTTGCTGTTCTCGTGCCAGCGGGTTGCTCTTGCCCTTGCCTGTCCCTAAGAGACCTTGGACACATATCTCCATGGATTTCATTTCTGATCTTCCGGTGTCTCAGGGCATGTCTGTTATCTGGGTGATATGTGATCGCTTCTCCAAGATGGTCCATTTGGTTCCTTTGCCTAAACTGCCTTCCTCTTCCGATCTGGTTCCTGTATTTTTCCAGAACGTGGTTCGTTTGCACGGCATCCCTGAGAATATTGTGTCAGACAGAGGATCCCAGTTCGTTTCCAGATTCTGGCGATCCTTTTGTAGTAGGATGGGCATTGACTTGTCGTTTTCGTCTGCTTTCCATCCTCAGACTAATGGACAGACGGAGCGAACTAATCAGACTTTGGAGGCTTATTTGAGGTGTTTTGTCTCTGCTGATCAGGACAATTGGGTGGCCTTCTTGCCGTTGGCTGAGTTTGCCCTTAATAATCGGGCTAGTTCCGCCACCTTGGTTTCGCCGTTTTTCTGCAACTCTGGTTTCCACCCTCGTTTTTCTTCGGGTCATGTGGAACCTTCTGACTGCCCTGGGGTGGATTCTGTGGTGGATAGGTTGCAGCGGATCTGGAATCTTGTGGTGGACAACTTGAAGTTGTCACAGGAGAGGGCTCAGCGCTTTGCCAACCGCCGCCGCGGTGTGGGTCCCCGACTACGTGTTGGGGATTTGGTGTGGCTTTCTTCCCGCTTTGTTCCTATGAAGGTTTCCTCTCCCAAATTTAAACCTCGTTTTATTGGTCCTTACAAGATATTGGAAATTCTTAATCCTGTATCCTTTCGCCTGGATCTACCTGTGTCGTTTGCTATCCACAACGTGTTTCATAGGTCCTTGTTGCGGCGGTACGTTGTGCCTGTGGTTCCTTCTGCTGAGCCTCCTGCTCCGGTGTTGGTTGAGGGCGAGTTGGAGTACGTGGTGGAGAAGATCTTGGATTCTCGTCTCTCCAGGCGGAGGCTTCAGTACCTGGTCAAGTGGAAGGGCTATGGTCAGGAAGATAATTCCTGGGTGGTCGCCTATGATGTTCATGCGGCCGATTTAGTTCGTGCCTTTCATGCCGCTCATCCTGATCGCCCTGGTGGTCGTGGTGAGGGTTCGGTGACCCCTCACTAAGGGGGGGGTACTGTTGTGATTTTGCTTTTTGCTCCCTCTAGTGGTCATTAGTGCTTTGACTCTGGAGCGTCTGTCTTTTCCTATATCCTCACCTGGGCCGTTAGTTCAGGGGCGTTGCTATATAAGCTCCCTGGACCTTCAGTTCAATGCCTGGCATCGTTGAAATCAGAGCTAATCTGTTGTGCTCTTGTCCTCTGATCCTGGTTCCTGTTTTTCAAGCTAAGTCTGCTTCTTTGCTTTTTGCTTTTGTTTTGTTTGGTATTTTTGTCCAGCTTGTTCCTATCTGTATCCTGACCTTTGCTGGAAGCTCTAGGGGGCTGGTGTTCTCCCCCCGGACCATTAGACGGTTCGGGGGTTCTTGAATCTCCAGCGTGGATTTTTATAGGGTTTTTGTTGACCAGATAAGTTATCTTGCTATATTCTGCTATTAGTAAGCTGGCCTCTCTTTGCTGAACCTGGTTCATTTCTGTGTTTGTCATTTCCTCTTACCTCACCGTTATTATTTGTGGGGGGCTTGTATCTTGCTTTGGGGTCCCTTTCTCTGGAGGCAAGAGAGGTCTTTGTTTTCTTCTCCTAGGGGTAGTTAGATTCTCCGGCTGGCGCGAGTCATCTAGCGATTACCGTAGGCATGATCCCCGGCTACTTCTAGTGTTGGCGTTAGGAGTAGCTATTTGGTCAACCCAGTTACCACAGCCCTATGAGCTGGATTTTTGTATCTTGCAGACTTACACGTTCCTCTGAGACCCTGTCCACTGGGGTCATAACACCCGTCGTCACAAAAAAAGTTCAATGTAACCTTTTTTTTGTACGTCGCGTCCGCCATTTCCGCGCATGCGTGGCCGTAACTCTGCCCCCTCCTCCCCAGGACATAGACTGGGCAGCGGATGCGTTGAAAAACTGCATCCGCTGCCCACGTTGTGCACAATTTTCACAACGTGCGTCGGTACGTCAGGCCGATGCATTGCGACCGCCCCGTACCGACGCAAGTGTGATAGAAGCCTAAGGCTACTTTCACACTAGCGTCGTACTCGGCCCATCGCAGTGTGCCGGGCCGACGTACCGACGCTAGCGTTGTAAGCGCCGCACAACGGGTGCAGCGGATGCTGTTTTTTCAACGCATCCGCTGCCCCATTGTGAGGGGAGGCGGGGGCGGAGTTCCGGCCGCGCATGCGCGGTCGGAAATGGCGGACACGTCGCACAAAAAAGTTACATGTAGCTTTTTTTGTGCCGACGGTCCGCCAAAGCACGACGCATCCGTCGCACGACGGATGCGACATGTGGCAATCCGTCGCAATGCATCGCTAATGCAAGCCAATGGAGAAAAAACGCATCCTGCAAGCACTTTTGCAGGATGCGTTTTTTCTCCGACGCATTGCGACGGAAGCCAAAAAACGCTAGTGTGAAAGTAGCCTAACCCTAACCCTAGCCCTAACCCTAACCCTAAATTTAGCCCCAACCCTAACCCTAGCCCTAACCCTAACCCTAACTCTAGCCCTAACCCTAGCCCTAACCCTAACCCTAACTCTAACCCTAACCCTAACCCTAACCCTAATTTTAGCCCCAACTCGTCTTCTCCTGCTGGCCGGCAGATGGCAGCAGATGGCGGGCGCACTGCGCATGCGCCCGCCATAAGGAAAAAGCCGGCTGGCAGGAGAAGACAGAAGAGGACCCAGGGACACCGGGTGAGTATGTTAGGGTCCCCGAATCCCCCTATTTCTCTGTCCTCTGATGTGTGATCACATCAGAGGACAGAGAAATACAGATCGCTTTTTTTTTTTTTTTGCGGTCGCCGGTAAACTGTTAATTACCGGCGATCGCAAAACAGGGGTCGGTGCAAACCGACCCCGATCATGTTCTTTGGGGTCTCGGCTACCCCCGGCAGCCGAGACCCCAAAGATCTTCCGGGTGCCGGGCGGCGGGCGTACTGCGCGTGCGCCCGCCATTTTTTCCCGGAAAAAAGATGGCGGCGCCCATGGGGACCCACGAGGAGCACCGGGGGAGGTAGGTAAGTATCGGGGGGCTATTGGGGGCCATCGGGGACCCTATTTCTCTGTCCTCCGATGTGCGATCACATCGGAGGACAGAGAAATTAAACGGCACATCGCGTTTTTTTTTTTTTGTTGCGACCGCCGGTAAACGGTTAATTACCGGCGATCGCAACTCGAGGGTCGGTAAAAAACCCCCGAATCATGTTCTCTGGGGTCTCGGCTACCCTCGGCAACCGAGACCCCAGAGAAAATCCGACTCTGGGGGGCGCTATTCACTTTTTCCACAGCGCCGTTAATTAACGGCGCTGTGGTTTAAGTACCCTTAGCGGCCGCCGTTAAAAGGCGTATCGGCGGTCGTTAAGGGGTTAACGTTAGAATGTGGCCATTTAATAACACACCGCCTGTGATTCATGGTGGAAGCCAATGTCATATAAAGTTAAATATTTGTGAAGGTTCTTTCCTATAAAAAGTCGTGAACATGTAATACTCAGCTGACTGTGTGATATCATTCAGAGCAGGTTTCTATTGATTTTTGTTCTCCTCCTTGCAGAATCTATGCAGTTTTGCCTCTTTGAGGAATTGACCACACTGCACTTTTAGAGTAAAATCTATCTGAGGACACGACGCTACATTTGGATACATAAATATGTTCCACGCCTTGTGAGATCCTTCTAGACAACGTGGGAGAGTAGTTGTGGCTTAATTCTATCAATATATTGTAGACTGGGGGCCTTATCTTAATAGCTGGCTTTGCTAAAAATAAAATCCATATTTTTTTTAATCTACTATAGCTGTTGAGACTATGCCATATAATGATACAGAAATGACAGTGTTTTGATATTTGTTTAATAACATTACTATGTAGAATTCACAGTAATTACTAGAATCACTATGTTTTTAAGGATTTTGGTCTCATGGGTTAAAATAAAAAAAATAATAAATAATTTAAAAAAAACGGCATTAGGTCCCCCCATTTTTGACAAGCAGCCTTGCTAAAGCAGACAGCTGGTGGCTGGTATTCTCAGGCTGGTAAGGGGCCATGGATATTGACCCCCAGCCTAAAAATAGCAGCCCGCAGCCACCCAGAAAAAGCGCGTCTATTACATGTGCCATGTAAGATAGGTCTTACGAGTTCATCGTACGATACTGAGCAGCAGTAGCAGACGCCGATCAGTGTCTCTGCTTGTTGACAGGCTGTACGGTCGCACCATACAACCATGCAGCCTGCCATTTAGATGTAGCAGAGCTACACTCATCGTGGGACAAATGGATTAGCAGCATCTCTCCGGAAACGTGAGGAATATTGTTGTTTTTTACTTTTTAGGGTATGTGCACATGTTGCGGATTTTGCGGCGGATCCGCAGTGGTTTTGACGCTGCGGATTCGCAGCCATTTTCCATGAGTTTACAGTACCATGTAAACCTATGGAAAACAAAATCCGCAGTGCACATGCTGCGGCAAAAAACGTGCAGAAACGCTGCGTTGCTAATTCCACAGCATGTTCATTCTTTGTGCGGATTCCGCAGCGGTTTACACCTGCTCCATATTAGGAATCCGCAGGTGTAAAACCGCAGGTGAAATCCGCACAAAACAAAAACCACAAAAAAATTGTGGTAAATCCGCGATAATTCTGCAGGTAATCCACAGTGCGGTTTACCTGCGGATTTACCAAAATCAGTCCGGAAAACTCCGCGGGATTTTCTGCAATGTGTGCACGTGGCCTAACTCTTTTGCAGATGACAAGGGCGTCAGTGGAATGGGCAAGATCCAAAGTATGGTTTAATCAAGATTTAATAAAGGAGTCTGTGCCATTCTTTTAATTAAAGGACTTTTTTCTGGGTGTCTGTGTTTTCATACAATGTTACTATGGAATTATTAATGGGTTGTCTTATTGACGCCTCTCCATTACTAACCCTGGAGCTTGATGTCACCTGACAATACAAAAGTGACATCAAACCCCCCATTATCACCCCACTTGTCACCGCTACAGGGCAAGTGGGAAGAGCGAGGCTAAGTGCTAGAATTGACGTATCTTAGAGATTTGCCTTTTCTTGGATGGCTGAGAGCCGATGTTTTAGCTGAGGGGGAAGTTCAGTATCCATGGCCCCTTCCTAGGCTGTTAATAATATCAGCCCACAGCTGCCTGCATAGCCTTAGCTGATTATTGATAAATAGGGGGACCCTACATCTTTTTCTTTTAGGGTCCCCCATTATAATAGCCAGTAAAGGTTAAGAATACAGTAGTGAGCTGATATTAATAGCCTGGAAAGTTCCATGGGCTACCCCATTCTCAGGCTATAAACCCCCAACCGTCAGCTTTCCCTCTGCTAGTTATGAAAATTATGCGGGAGCCCACACCATTTTTTTTTTCAGAAAATAAATCTTTTAATTAAATACATGCACACACACTGTACTAATTGTATTTGTCACAGACATCTGTATATCTACCTATTCTATGTGTATTTACTGTATGTAATCCATCTCTTTTTTCCTGTCGGCAGTGATTTTACAGTACACGGCAAATGAATTGCCGGCTTTTTTTCTATCTATCTATATATATATGTGTGTGTCACTGACATCTACACTCACTGGCCACTTTATTAGGTACACCTGTCCAACTTCTTGTTAACACTTAATTTCTAATCAGCCAATCACATGGCGGCAACTCAGTGCATTTAGGCATGTAGACATGGTCAAGACAATCTCCTGCAGTTCAAACCAAGCATCAGTATGGGGAAGAAAGGTGATTTGAGTGCCTTTGAACGTGGCATGGTTGTTGGTGCCAGAAGGGCTGGTCTGAGTATTTCAGAAACTGCTGATCTACTGGGATTTTCACGCACAACCATCTCTAGGGTTTACAGAGAATGGTCCGAAAAAGAAAAAAAATCCAGTGAGCGGCAGTTCTGTGGGCGGAAATGCCTTGTTGATGCCAGAGGTCAGAGGAGAATGGGCAGACTGGTTCGAGCTGATAGAAAGGCAACAGTGACTCAAATCGCCACCCGTTACAACCAAGGTAGGCCTAAGAGCATCTCTGAACGCACAGTGCGTCGAACTTTGAGGCAGATGGGCTACAGCAGCAGAAGACCACACCGGGTACCACTCATTTCAGCTAAGAACAGGAAACTGAGGCTACAATTTGTACAAGCTCATCGAAATTGGACAGTAGAAGATTGGAAAAACGTTGCTTGGTCTGATGAGTCTCGATTTCTGCTGCGACATTCGGATGGTAGGGTCAGAATTTGGCGTAAACAACATGAAAGCATGGATCCATCCTGCCTTGTATGGAGCATCTTTGGGATGTGCAGCCGACAAATCTGCGGCAACTGTGTGATGCCATCATGTCAATATGGACCAAAATCTCTGAGGAATGCTTCCAGCACCTTGTTGAATCTATGCCACGAAGAATTGAGGCAGTTCTGAAGGCAAAAGGGGGTCCAACCCGTTACTAGCATGGTGTACCTAATAAAGTGGCCGGTGAGTGTATATATTCTATGTGTATATACCTATGCTATCTATTCTATTCTAACTTGTCACTCTGTGATTTTACTGAACACGGCACATGAATTACCGTCTTTTATTTTATTTTTCACCGACTTTTTCCAATTTTAAGAAAAATGCTTGTGTTACCGATCACGAATCTGAATGTACCATATTTGTTCCGAATTTATGTTTGGCGGTTGTTTTCTGAACATATTCGCTCATCTCTAGTTTTAAACACTGAAACCCCCACCAATCTTCAGAATGGGAGACTTGGTTCTTCTATATAGATGGAATTGCATTACCATCTCAATTCTATAGGGATGGAGGACATGGCTGAGTGTCATGTCCTCCAATCTCTGGCAGTCCCCAAAACATTAAATGGAGCAGTACAAGCCTGTCGCTCTATTCATATTCAAGACAAAAGCACAACAAAGGTGATATATGTTTTTACCGGGCAATAAGTTAAAGTTCTCAGCCATTCATCCTCAGCAAACAGAGTGCAAGGTGCCTGCAGGCCGGCAGGCAAATTGGTTAATCCCTGTGACAGAATCTAGCATTTCTTTAAAATGGTAAATTCTTTATTCAAAATGATGAAAACCCACATAGATAGATAAAAGCCAGAGTTGTAAGCCATTTACCATTTTGACAAAACACTGGATTACTTGATGGGATTTATCCAATTTTCTTTAAAGAGAACCTGTCAGCATGATTTTGTAATGTAAAATAAAGAAATCGCTGGATGGGGGTGTAATATAAATTACATTGATACCTTTCGTGAAGAAATCCACTCTCTTGTTTTTCTTTAATCACCATTTGAAGTTTTCTGATAATTAGATTTTGGTGCACAAATGCAGGAATGTGGACTGGGACTTCTCCTCCGTCTGTGATTACCGGTCAAAGCGTATGCCCCTAGTGTGTGATTCCCCGGCCGCTCTGTCTGCCTCTGGTTTGTGATTCCCCAACCCTCTGCCTGCCTCTGGTGTGTGATTCCCTGGCCCCTCTGCCTGCCACTGGTGTGTAATTCCCCGGCCCCTCTGCCTGCCTCTGGTGTGTGATTCCCCAGCCCCTCTGCCTGCCTCTGATGTGTGATTCCCCGGCCCCTCTGCCTGCCTCTGGTGTGTGATTCTTCAACCCCTCTGCCTGCCTCTGGTGTGTGATTCCCCAGCCCCTCTGCCTGCCTCTGATGTGTGATTCCCCAGCCCCTCTGCCTGCCTCTGGTGTGTGATTCCCCAGCCCCTCTGACTGCCTCTGGTGTGTGATTCCCCAACCCCTCTGCCTGCCTCTAGAGTGTGATTCCCCGGCCCCTCTGCCTGCCTCTGGTGTGTGATTCCCCAGCCCGTCTGACTGTCTCTGGTGTGTGATTCCCCGGCCCCTCTGCCTGCCTCTGGTGTGTGATTCCCCAGCCCCTCTGCCTGCCTCTGGTGTGTGATTCCCCGGCCCCTCTGCCTGCCTCTGGTGTGTGATTCCCCAGCCCCTCTGCCTGCCTCTGGTGTGTGATTCCCCGGCCCCTCTGCCTGCCTCTGGTGTGTGATTCCCCGGCCCCTCTGCCTGCCTCTGGTTTGATTCCCCAGCCGCTCTGTCTGCCTCTGATGTGTGATTCCCCGGCCCCTCTGCCTGCCTCTGATGTGTGATTCTCCGGCCCCTCTGCCTGCCTCTGGTGTGTGATTCCCCAGCCCCTCTGCCTGCCTCTGGTTTGATTCCCCAGCCGCTCTGTCTGCCTCTGATGTGTGATTCCCCGGCCCCTCTGCCTGCCTGTGATGTGTGATTCTCCGTCCCCTCTGCCTGCCTCTGATGTGTGATTCCCCGGCCCCTCTGCCTGCCTCTGGTGTTTGATTCCCCGGCCCCTCTGTCTGCCTCTGGTCTGTGATTCCCTGGCCCCTCTGCCTGCCTGTGGTGTGTGATTCCCCGGCCCCTCTGCCTGCCTCTGGTGTGTGATTCCCCAGCCCCTCTGCCTGCCTCTGGTGTGTGATTCCCCAGCCCCTCTGCCTGCCTCTGATGTGTGATTCCCCGGCCCCTCTGCCTGCCTCTGATGTGTGATTCTCTGGCCCCTCTGCCTGCCTCTGGTGTGTGATTCCCCGGCCCCTCTGCCTGCCTCTGGTTTGATTCCCCAGCCGCTCGGTCTGCCTCTGATGTGTGATTCCCCGGCCCCTCTGCCTGCCTCTGATGTGTGATTCCCCGGCCCCTCTGCCTGCCTCTGGTGTTTAATTCCCCGGCCCCTCTGTCTGCCTCTGGTCTGTGATTCCCTGGCCCCTCTGCCTGCCTCTGGTGTGTGATTCCCCGGCCCCTCTGCCTGCCTCTGGTGTGTGATTCCCCAGCCCCTCTGCCTGCCTCTGGTGTGTGATTCCCCGGCCCCTCTGCCTGCCTTTGGTGTGTGATTCCCCGGCCCCTCTGCATGCCTCTAGTGTGTGATTCCCCAGCCGCTCTGTCTGCCTCTGATGTGTGATTCCCCGGCCCCTCTGCCTGCCTCTGATGTGTGATTCTCCGGCCCCTCTGCCTGCCTCTGACATGTGATTCCCCGGCCCCTCTGCCTGCCTCTGGTGTTTGATTCCCCGGCCCCTCTGCCTGCCTCTGGTCGGTGATTCCCTGACCCCTCTGCCTGCCTCTAGTGTGTGATTCCCAGGCCCTTCTGCCTGCCTCTGGTGTGTGATTCCCCGGCCCCTCTGCCTGCCTCTGGTGTGTGATTCCCCGGCCCCTCTGCCTGCCTCTGGTGTGTGATTCCCCGGCCCCTCTGCCTGCCTCTGGTGTGTGATTCTTCAACCCCTCTGCCTGCCTCTGGTGTGTGATTCCCCAGCCCCTCTGCCTGCCTCTGGTGTGTGATTCCCCAGCCCCTCTGCCTGCCTCTGGTGTGTGATTCCCCAACCCCTCTGCCTGCCTCTAGTGTGTGATTCCCCGGCCCCTCTGCCTGCCTCTGGTGTGTGATTCCCAGGCCCCTCTGCCTGCCTCTGGTGTGTGATTCCCCAGCCCCTCTGCCTGCCTCTGGTGTGTGATTCCCCAGCCCCTCTGCCTGCCTCTGGTGTGTGATTCCCCAACCCCTCTGCCTGCCTCTGGTGTGTGATTCCCAGGCCCCTCTGCCTGCCTCTGGTGTGTGATTCCCCAGCCCCTCTGACTGTCTCTGGTGTGTGATTCCCCGGCCCCTCTGTCTGCCTCTGGTGTGTGATTCCCCAGCCCCTCTGCCTGCCTCTGGTGTGTGATTCCCCGGCCCCTCTGCCTGCCTCTGGTGTGTGATTCCCAGGCCCCTCTGCCTGCCTCTGGTGTGTGATTCCCCGGCACCTCTGCCTGCCTTTGGTGTGTGATTCCCAGGCCCCTCTACCTGCCTCTGGTGTGTGATTCCCCAACCCCTCTGCCTGCCTCTGGTGTGTGATTCCCAGGCCCCTCTGCCTGCCTCTGGTGTGTGATTCCCAAGCCCCTCTGACTGTCTCTGGTGTGTGATTCCCCAGCCGCTCTGTCTGCCACTGATGTGGGATTCCCCGGCCCCTCTGCCTGCCTCTGATGTGTGATTCTCCGGCCCCTCTGCCTGCCTCTGGTGTGTGATTCCCCGGCCCCTCTGCCTGCCTCTGGTGTTTGATTCCCCGGCCCCTCTGCCTGCCTTTGGTGTGATTCCCCGGCCCCTCTGCCTGCCTCTGGTGTGTGATTCCCCGCCCCTCTGCCTGCCTCTGGTTTGTGATTCCCGGCCCCTCTGCCTGCCTCTGGTCTGTGATTCCCTGACCCCTCTGCCTGCCTCTAGTGTGTGATTCCCAGGCCCCTCTGCCTGCCTCTGGTGTGTGATTCCCCGGCCCCTCTGCCTGCCTCTGGTGTGTGATTCCCCAGCCCCTCTGCCTGCCTCTGGTGTGTGATTCCCCGGCCCCTCTGCCTGCCTCTGGTGTGTGATTCCCCACCCCTCTGCCTGCCTCTGGTGTGTGATTCCCGGCCCCTCTGCCTGCCTCTGATGTGTGATTCCCCGGCCCCTCTGCCTGCCTCTGGTGTGTGATTCCCCAGCCCCTCTGCCTGCCTCTGGTGTGTGATTCCCCGCCCCTCTGCCTGCCTCTGGTTTGTGATTCCCGGCCCCTCTGCCTGCCTCTGATGTGTGATTCCCTGGCCCCTCTGCCTGCCTCTGGTGTGTGATTCCCCGGCCCCTGTGCCTGCCTCTGGTCTGTGATTCCCTGTCCCCTCTGCCTGCCTCTGATGTGTGATTCCCCGGCCCCTCTGCCTGCCTCTGGTGTGTGATTCCCCGGCCCCTCTGCCTGCCTCTGGTGTGTGATTCCCCGGCCCCTCTGCCTGCCTCTGGTGTGTGATTCCCCACCCCTCTGCCTGCCTCTGGTGTGTGATTCCCGGCCCCCCTGCCTGCCTCTGATGTGTGATTCCCCGGCCCCTTCTGCCTGCCTCTGATGTGTGATTCCCGGCCCCTCTGCCTGCCTCTGGTGTGTGAATCCCCGGCCCCTCTGCCTGCCTCTGGTGTGTGATTCCCCGGCCCCTCTGCCTGCCTCTGGTGTGATTCCCCGGCCCCTCTGCCTGCCTCTGGTGTGTGATTCCCCGGCCCCTCTGCCTGCCTCTGGTTTGTGATTCCCGGCCCCTCTGCCTGCCTCTGATGTGTGATTCCCCGACCCCTCTGCCTGCCTCTGGTGTGTGATTCCCCGGCCCCTCTGCCTGCCTCTGGTCTGTGATTCCCTGTCCCCTCTGCCTGCCTCTAGTGTGTGATTCCCCGGCCCCTCTGCCTGCCTCTGGTCTGTGATTCCCTGACCCCTCTGCCTGCCTCTGGTCTGTGATTCCCTGACCCCTCTGCCTGCCTCTAGTGTGTGATTCCCCAGCCCCACTGCCCGCCTCTGTACTGTGATTCCCCGGCCCCTCTGCCTGCCTCTGGTGTGTGATTCCCCGGCCCCTCTGCCTGCCTCTGGTCTGTGATTCCCTGTCCCCTCTGCCTGCCTCTAGTGTGTGATTCCCCGGCCCCTCTGCCTGCCTCTTGTCTGTGATTCCCTGACCCCTCTGCCTGCCTCTGGTCTGTGATTCCCTGACCCCTCTGCCTGCCTCTAGTGTGTGATTCCCCGGCCCCTCTGCCCACCTCTGTACTGTGATTCCCCGGCCCCTCTGCCTGCCTCTGGTGTGTGATTCCCCGGCCCCTCTGCCTGCCTCTAGTGTGTGATTCCCCGGCCCCTCTGCCTGCCTCTGGTGTGTGATTCCCGGCCCCTCTGCCTGCCTCTGGTTTGTGATTCCCGGCCCCTCTGCCTGCCTCTGGTGTGTGATTCCCGGCCCCTCTGCCTGCCTCTGGTTTGTGATTCCCGGCCCCTCTGCCTGCCTCTGATGTGTGATTCCCTGGCCCCACTGCCCGCCTCTGTACTGTGATTCCCCGGCCCCTCTGCCTGCCTCTGGTGTGTGATTCCCAGGCCCTTACATCTGCATCAGATCTGCAATTTCCCAGGTCCTGTGCCTACCTTTGGTCTGTGATTCCCGACCCCTCTGCCTTCCTCTGGTCTGTCATTCCCTGGCCCCACACCAGGCCACATGCTTCAGATCATGTCTCTTATCTGCTTTAAGGCTTCAAAACGAATTCCAATAGCATTTGCATAAATAGGTGACAAAACAAACATTTTGTCAAACAATTCGTTTGACACATTTTAAATTTTTTTTTAGACTTTTGCTCACTTTTTAACACAATTAAACTATGAAGTAAAAAAAATCTTTTAGGAGCCACTTGTTTGCAAACACCATGGTACCGATGTCAAAGTGACAGGTGTCCTTAGTGTTTCTGAGTACCGCTCCCAAACGCGATCGTTTTAGCCCCATCTGCCATAAGAATTATTTCACTATTCTGACTTTGCTAGAAGGAAATTAATCCTGTTACTAATCCAAAGAAAATGAACAAGTATGAGCGTTCTAGTGGGAAATTCCGTCTTTTCTCTATTCTGTTCTCTATCTAAACTATCAAAAATTTCTACGGATCTGTCCACTTACAGTCCATCAATCTGTTGACCTCTCAACCTTTCGGTTTTCTCCTTTTTCAGTCTGAGACTGATCATACGAAAACAAGCTCTTGTTCAGTCTACTTGCGGCTATCACTTGGGATCATCCGTAACTTTTCTTTTTTTCTCCAAAGATGCTCTTAGATTCTCAAGGTTAGGTACGATTCTCAGCATCAGTTCATGGTGCCAGCCTTTATATAACAGGACTTTATAAAATGTGAACATTATTTTCTGATGGAATTCCATAACTATTAAAAGTTCAGTGAAAAAAAATATGATTTACCAAAAGAATATAATACATGAAGAGTTTAGATACAGGTTTACACTCAGAATGTCCCTGTACGAGGCCTAGACCTTACATGACAGCATTAACACAATCATAAAATAATACACATTTTTCCATAAAGTAACCAAGGTTGAAGACAATGCTTTGAGCGATGTAAAAAATCCGCAATGTCAGCCACCTTTCCTGAGCTGCTGCTGAGTAATAGTTCAGAGACTTAAAAAAGACCCTGACATGTCCCCAAAAGCTATTAATCTGCAAATATAAGGGTTAATCTGCACGTAAATTACATGGCACTGCTGTTCGGCCACCTTGCTTAAAGCACAGCTCCAGGGAGAAAATTTACTTTTTCTTCCTGGGAGTTTCCGACTTTCAGTCATAGAAATAGCTGGTGCGGATACAATCTTCACTCACTAACAATAGCATGAGTGTCGGCTGGGTGCTTACTTCTGATTCTCACTTTGTATTGAGAGGTGACTACTGCTGCTGCATTGGGCAGCCTTTATGACTGAAAGCCGGAGACTGCTATGCTAGGAAGAAATAGTTAATGTTCTCCGAAAGTTGTGCTTTCAGTATGGTGACCATACTGCATTGTGACGCCATTAACGGTATAACACAATAATGTCCAAAAGTATTAAACCCATTCAATATTTGGGTTCCTCCCGAAGAAGCAGTGCGAAACGCGCGTCGGGGCAGAGGGACGCTCGATTATCTTTACATTATGTGTACCTGATTTGCTAGTAGTGCGGTTCACATTTATACTATCAGCAGCTTTAATGAGTCTACAGTATGCAGGCTACTGAATCTTCTGTTACTAAACGCGGCATGTGCTTTAATCACACAATCCATGTTAGCATAGGTTCAGCCTCCTGTGACTGCCATTTCACCCTGCTTGTCTCTAGAGTTCGCTGCTTTACCTTGCAAAACTTTCAGGGCATTGTTTACAAACTTTACATATTTGCACTTTATACTTTGAGATTTTTTCTTGAGGATTTCTTCTTTCCCGATCTACTTTATATTCCATTGTGTTGGGTTTTTCCTATTTTTTTAAATAGCTTGTGTTACGTGGTATTCCATGTTATCTGGTCCCTCTTTTAACGACCTAGCACCTTTCTATTAACATTATTTTTTAATATCGTTGCATCAATAAAATGACTTTTTAACCATAAAGTACCTTTGGTTACCATTGTATTAATTTCATTTTGGTCACTAATTTTGTGATTAATATGCAGAGTAACTCTATACCTACAGGTTAATAGAATTTGGAGATATGACAGGTTCCCTTTAATTCAGACCTGATTTTATGGGAGACAGTTGTGGGCATGTCCTGTGACCTATGCAGAGGTCCTTGTGCAGGAAGGTGGTTGTGTGACCATCACTCATTTTCATTGGCAGATCATGTGGTTTCCATATAGAAAGGGTTAACTTTCATCATAATCCTGTCGGTGCTGATAATGGCTTTAGAAGTGATATCTGAAAAAAATGGAAGTGTCAGCCTCCTGGTAGGCTCAGTGTGAAAACTGCAAGATTTCAAGATTTTTATTTTTTTGTGGATATTGACAAGAAAAAAGCATCATAATGAAAAGAATGACAGCAATACATCCTTGGACTATACAGAAATGCATGGTAACGATTGTCCTTTCTAAGCTCTCTAAAGTCAAAGCATTTTTTTTCCATGGACTTCCATCAAACCGACTATACATTTCATGGGTAATAATGCTCCTCTTACATGTGTGACTTTTGATAAATTGCATGAGGGGAAAAGTAAATGATCACAAGGACTGGGAGTGAGAAATAATTGCCTCGTGTAATGTACTTTGTAGCTGTATTTTTCGGCATTAACCTTCACTAAATTACATGCTTAGTTAGAAATGGTCTCAAATCTTTACAGCGACATTAAACAACTATCTGTAATAGTTCCGAGAACACCTAAAATGTTACCGCTTGCAGGGTAGTGGTGACCTAAAATGCTGCCGTTTGCAGCTGTGTGCTGAGCCATGGCTAGCCACCTACAGGTTTGTTCAGAACTCAATTGATCATACCTGCGGTGCTGTAACTAAAGAGCTTTTGGCACAGTAGTCGTCGGAGCTAAGAGCCTGCAATGTCAGAAAAATATACAGTTGCATAAGCATAAACTAGAATAAACTGCTGGAAAGAAGCATGTTCAATATATAAAATGCCAGAAAGTCACAAGGTTTATAATATAACGCCACAGACAGAAAGAAATAGCAAGTTTGTGTTGTTGATCACTTTCTCCAGATAATACATTGCTTAGTGTAGCTAATGTTCTAGATTACAGCTAACACCATAGATTCGATGTTTCTCTAATTAATTGGAAAGTCACTGCTATGTTTTATGTATTTTCCTTTAGTGCTATAATTTTCTGCAAGTCTCCACAGCCATAGGGTAATTTAACTACAGGTTGGAGTTACAGAATATTTATTATCAAACTGCTATAAACACAGTACAACATACTCTGTGACTTCCCCTATAACAGCCGCACGCTCCTCTATGCCATCCTCAGCTGTGGTGTCAGGTTCATCCATCTCTCCCCATCTCCACTATCTACCTCTCCTCTCTGCCGGATTCTTAAAGGGAACCTGTCACCTCAAATTGGCAGGATATTAAAATGAGTTGATACCGGTCAGATGGGCGGCGTATCCTCGTCATTTCTCCACCCTGTCCGTCCCTGTTTTCCGCAATATTTTAGTGAATACCAGTATGCGTGCGCCATGCAGTCTTCAGTGGCGCACGCGCAGTATGCTTTGCCCTATTGCGGGCAAAGCCAAAAAGCATTACTGCGCATGCGCCCACGCACTATGTCCCGGAAGTATTTCGCTGTGTTCCGGGACATAGTACGCAGGCGCATGCGCAGTAATGCTTTTCGGCTTTGCCCGCAGTAGGGCAAAGCATACCGCACGTGCGCCACTGAAGACTGCATGACGCACACTCAAACTATGGCGCACGTATACTGGTATTCACTAAAATATTGCAGAATACAGGGACGGACAGGGTGGAGAAATGATGAGGATATGCCGCCCATCTGACCGGTAACAACTCATTTTAATATCCCGCCAATTTGAGGTGACAGGTTCCCTTTAAATGGGTTTCAACTTTCAGGAACAAAGACCACAAAGTAATCCCCCTACCCTAGTCCAGTGCCTGTCCCCTGCTCGTGCTCAGGTCTCAGTGTTTGGCTGCAGCGGTGACTTCACTTCGACAGCGTGCACCACCTCCTTAGCCAGCCAACAGAGCTCAGCGGCTGTGATGCAAGCTGTTGACATGTCGTAACTGCTACAGACAAAGCACCGAGACCCAAGCAGCGGTTGGCAATGGACCAAGGAATGGGGAATACCTACAGTTGTGGCCATAAGTATTGACATCCCTGCAATTCTGTCAGATAATACTCAGTTTCTTCCTGAAAATGATTGCAAACACAAATTCTTTGTTATTATTATCTTCATTTAATTTGTTTTAAATGAAAAAAACACAAAAAGAATTGTCCTAAAGCCAAATTGGATATAATTCCACACCAAACATAAAAAAGTGGGTGGACAAAAGTATTGGCACTGTTCGAAAAATCATGTAATGCTTCTCTAATTTGTGCAATTAACAGCACCTGTAACTTACCTGTGGCACCTAACAGGTGTTGGCAATAACGAAATCACACTTGCAGCCAGTTGAAATGGATTAAAGTTGACTCAACCTCTGTCCTGTGTCCTTGTGTGTACCACATTGAGCATGGATAAAAGAAAGAAGACCAAAGAACTGTCTGAGGACTAGAGAAACCAAATTGTGAGGAAGCATGAGCAATCTCAAGGCTACAAGTCCATCTTCAAAGACATGAATGTTCCTGTGTCTACCGTGCGCAGTGTCATCAAGAAGTTTAAAGCCCATGGCACTGTGGCTAACCTCCCTAGATGTGGACGGAAAAGAAAAATTGACAAGAGATTTCAACGCAAGATTGTGCGGATGTTGGATAAAGAACCTCAACTAACATCCAAACAAGTTCAAGCTGCCCTTCAGTCCGAGGGTACAACAGTGTCAACCCGTACTATCCGTCGGCATCTGAATGAAAAGGGACTGTATGGTAGGAGACCCAGGAAGACCCCACTTCTTACCCCGAGACATAAAAAAGCCAGGCTGGAGTTTGCCAAAACTTACCTGAAAAAGCCTAAAACGTTTTGGAAGAATGTTCTCTGGTCAGATGAGACAAAAGTAGAGCTTTTTGGGCAAAGGCTTCAACATAGAGTTTACAGGAGAAAAAAAGAGGCATTCAAAGAAAAGAGCACAGTCCCTACAGTCAAACATGGCGGAGGTTCCCTGATGTTTTGGGGTTGCTTTGCTGCCTCTGGCACTGGACTGCTTGACCGTGTGCATGGCTTTATGAAGTCTAAAGACTACCAACAAATTTTGCAGCATAATGTAGGGCCCAGTGTGAGAAAGCTGGGTCTCCCTCAGAGGTCATGGGTCTTCCAGCAGGACAATGACCCAAATCACACTTCAAAAAGCACTAGAAAATGGTTTGAGAGAAAGCACTGGAGACTTCTAAGGTGGCCAGCAATGAGTCCAGACCTGAATCCCATAGAACACCTGTGGAGAGATCTAAAAATGGCAGTTTGGAGAAGGCACCCTTCAAATATCAGGGACCTGGAGCAGTTTGCCAAAGAAGAATGGTCTAAAATTCCAGCAGAGCATTGTAAGAAACTCATTGATGGTTACCGGAAGCGGTTGGTCGCAGTTATTTTGGCTAAAGGTTGTGCAACCAAGTATTAGGCTGAGGGTGCCAATACTTTTGTCTGGCCCAGTTTTGGAGTTTTGTGTGAAATGATGAATGTTTTGCTTTTTGATTCATTCTCTTTTGTGTTTTTTCATTTAAGACAAATTAAATGAAGATAATAATACCAAAGAATTTGTGATTGCAATCATTTTCAGGAAGAAACTGAGTATAATCTGACCGAATTGCAGGGGTGTCAATACTTTTGGCCACAACTGTATGCTATTTGTTATTTTAGACATTGTAAGGTATTTGAGGCCCACTTTTCATGAAAGTAGAAAACCCCTGTAACTAGCTAATGGCAACCCTTTGGCCAGCAATTTTTTTTTCAAAGTACTAACAGCGTCATAAAAAGTAGTCTACAATGTATTCCTCACAATACATCTCTGTCCTAATCTCTTAATATCTCAAAACACATAATCTCCAATCCTTAACCTGTCCATCCTTACATGTCTACACTAATCTCCTGATATCTTCCTATGCATAACCTCTGATCCAAAACCTGTCTCCTTGTCATATCTTTGTCCTAATCTGACACCTTCATGTAAATAACCTCCGATCGAAAATCTATCCCCTCTATCCTAATCTTTGATACCTTCCCTGTACATAATCTCTGATCCAGAACTTGTCCCCTCCATATATCTCTGTCCTAATTTTCTGATACCTTCTAATACATAATATCCCCTCCACATCTGTTTCCTAATTTGATTATACATGATATCTAATTCCAAACCTGTCCTCTCCGCATATCTTTGTTCTGATTTCCTGATGCCTTCCTATGCATAATCTCTGATGCAGATGCTGTCCCCTCCACACATCTCTGTCCTAATCTCCTGATACCTTCTTATACATAATCTCTGATCCAAAACCTGTCCTCTCTGACGCCTAAAATCCTATTCAATATTGGGCTTAGATGACATCTACTACTGTATGTGCCAAATGTAAGACAAACTCAGCAAACTTATTACATATTGTCAAGGGGTTCAGAAGATTGCAACGTCAGGCCACTTGCATACCTGCATGGGATAGTTCTACTTTCCCTTCCAGTTAGCTGTTCAGATGTCCCTTTCTCTGGTGTTGCGTGGGTTAAGATGTGCCGATTTCCTTTGCTCTGTTATTGCAAGGTTTTAAACAGTTCTGTTTGTCTCCCAGTGTTTTAATCCTGAGTTATCTCAGCTGTTCAGAGTTCTCCACTCCCCTCTGGTATAAATGCTCTCCTCTTAGCTTGGGTAGTCGCCAGTGATAGCTTGCTATACCTTGGAGATGGCTTGGAGCTGTGAGCCGTGGAAAGAGAAGCCGTTTAAGAGATTGCAGTTTGGAAGTTTGTTTGGAACGATCTTTCTCCTTATCTCCTTTTTGGTTTTACTCACCCTTCCTCTCAGTTATATACCATTCCTTAGTCTGGATGCACTAAAGTGATTGCTGTCTCCCTTTGTGTGGGTATCATAGAGCAGGACTAGTGTTCCTGCTGCCCCACACTCTAGACAGGGCCCATGCTTAGGGAAAAACAGGGATTAGGAATGTAATCATAGCATGGGATGAAAGAACCGTCTAGGAATGTCAGTAACCTCAGGATTGTGCAGGGGAAGATTCAGGGGTGTCATTTTAATCTTTCCCTAGTTGCAGTGCTTCACTTCCCATTCCATCTAGCTCCTAGTAGAACGTGACACATTTGCTCTGGTCCTGCCCCAAATTGGAACCCTTTTGGAAAGGCGTATTGGGCATTATACACAGGGTCTACTTCGCACAAATAGACACCACACCTCTGGTATGCATATTGGGTTACATTGAAGATTTGGATACTGATGAATATGGTAAAATCGCTGTTTCCCAAAAGTTGTATACAGCCAGGAAATTTAGAGTTTAATACTGTAAAACTGATCAAATAATCAAAATCCCAGAATTCATAAATAAGAGTAACTGGCTACTGAGTTTGTAAAGAGATTTTTATTTAAAAAGAAATGCAGTAATCAAATTCAAAAAACATTGGGCCTCTCGGACTGACGGATCCGGTTTGGCATCGCAAAAAATACAGAGATTCTACCTGGGTCTATTTTAAAATCCTTAAACCTGTAATACAAGAAAACTTGCGGTCATATATGTAGTGGAATTCTCCTTTACATTGCATCAATAACTGGCAGAACTCACCTTCCATTCTATTAAAGGAAATTTTTGTAACCAACTCAATATTTGTACTCATCTCTTAAATGAACCCTGTTTCTCTTTTTTTTTCATTTCTATACCATGCTATGCTTTGTTAAGTTTTGCTGGTGTGGGACTGTATTTTCTTGTTTTGTAATGTTTATTGTTGTGAAATTGGATTTTGGGCTCCCCCGGTGGCCACTGGTGGAATTGAACTGGTGTGCATCATCCTCTCTGTTCACCTGTTTCCATCAGGATGTGGGAGTCGCTATTTAGCCTTGCTCCTCTGTCACTTCCATGCCGGTCAACATTGTAATCAGAAGCCTTTCTGTGCATGTTCCTGCTGCTAGACAACTCCCAGCTAAGTTGGACTTTAGTCCGTGTTTGTTTTTGCATTTTGTTCCAGTTCACAGCTGTAGTTCGTTTCTGTGTCTGGAAAGCTCTTGTGATCTGAAATTGCCACTCTGATGTTATGAGTTAATACTAGAGTCTTAAAGTAATTTCAGGATGGTGTTTTGATAGGGTTTTCAGCTGACCATGAAAGTGCCCTTTCTGTCTTCCTGCTATCTAGTAAGCGGACCTCAATTTTGCTAAACCTATTTTCATACTACGTTTGTCATTTCATCTAAAATCACCGCCAATATTTGTGGGGGCCTCTGTCTGCCTTTCGGGGAAATTTCTCTAGAGGTGAGCCAGGACTATATTTTCCTCTGCCAGGATTAGTTAGTCCTCCGGCCGGCGCTGGGCGTCTAGGGATAAAACGCAGGCTACGCTACCTGGCTACTGTTAGTTGTGCGGCAGGTTTAGTTCATGGTCAGTTTAGTTTCCATCCTTCCAAGAGCTAGTTCTTATGTTTGCTGGGCTATGTTCTCTTGCCATTGAGAACCATAACAGTTTATAAACTAAAACATTTCAATAAAAACATCTGATTTATAAAAAAAACACCTGTCCCCTCTACACATCTCTGTCCTAATCACCCAATTTCTTAATATACATAAAATCCAATCCACAAGCAGCACATCCATATATCTATTTTAGGACATAGATATATGGATGTGCTGCTTGTGGATTGGATTTTATGTATATTAAGAAATTGGGTGATTAGGACAGAGATGTTTCAATGCAAATAATTTTTCATGCACAAACTGTCACCTCGAAAAATCTTGGATGCAGACCTCTGATATTTTCCTAAGCATAATTTTTGATCCACATCCTGCTCCCTCCATACATCTCTGCTCTAATCCCTCCCCTACACATTCTCCTGTTCTTGTAAGGTTTTCTTCAGCTCTCCTCTGAAATCAGCATTGCCTAGATTTCTGCCTGATATCGAACATACACAAGAACTTAATACTTTTTTTTATTTTTTTTTACTCACTTACATAGCACCATTAATTCCACAGCACTTTACAGACATTATCATCACTGTCCCCATTGGGGATCACAGTCTACATCCCTATCAGTATGTCTTTGGAATGTGGGAGGAAACCAGAGAATTTGGAAGAAACCCACAAAACACGGGAAAAACATAGAAACTCCTTGAAGAAGTTGTCCTTGGTGGAATTTGAACCAAGGACCCCAACGCTGCAAGGCTGCAGTGCTAACCACTGAGCCACCGTGCTGCCTATCACACTCTCTCAAACCATCCAAACTTTCAAAACAAACCTGAACTCTTCAAAGAAACTTACACTCCATAATAGTTGTAATGTAAAAACCCCATCTACCTCCATTGGGGCAGATGTCATCAGACTTAGTATGGATTCCACACTGGCCCTTAAGCCTCATTCACATGGCAGGACTGCGTTCAGTATTTTTCATCAGCATTTGGGAACCAAAAATAGAAATAGGCCCAAATGACAGAAAAAGGTACACATATTTCCATTTTTGTTTTGTCCTTTTGTGTTTCACTCTTGGATTTGGCTTACAGATACCAATGTAAGAGGCTTTAGAGGTCCCCAGTAGGATTCACAGTCTAATTTCTCTGTCTCGGGCACAATCATACGCACACTAGGATACTATTCTTAAGAAGTCAGAGCTGTAATTGTTTATATTTTTGTTTGCTTGGGAGGAAATTGGAGGGAGAACTTGGAGGAAATACTTGTAAGAATGTGAAGGACAAACATTGTGCAGATATTATCCAGGTCCTGCATGACCCTAGATGATTCCAGTGATAGTAGTCAGTCGTGCTAGCCACAAAGTTCTGGACTATAGCAAATTTTAATCCATCTTCATTGGAGATTCAATGGTTATGGCCTTTACGGTACTCACAGGTGCATGGATGTTTGCATAAGAGATGTTATGCTTCTCACCAGAGATGTAGATTCTCTAAGGCTAGGTTCACATTGCGTTAGGGCAATCCGTTTAGCGCATACGCTAGCGGATTGCGCTAACGCAATGTCCCAAAAGGGATCGCGTTTGGCGATCCCGCTAGCGCAGATGCCCGATCTGTGCTAGCGAGGAACGGACCTCGGACGCTGCAAGCAGCGTTCGAGGTCCATCTGAAAATAACGGGACATCGCTAGCACATGCCAAAAATGGCATGCGTCAGCGATGCGTTAGCGACCCCTTAGCACATTGCGGTCAATGGGTACGCTAACGGACCCGTTACATAGCGTTAATTGCTACAATTGCTCCATGTAACGGAGTCCACTAGCGGACACCCATTAACGCAATGTGAACCTAGCCTAAGGCACAATAGATTTGGAACTGACTAGAGTCTAAAACCCATCATACATAATAGTTGAACATCGGCCAAAATGTGCCAGTATCAAAGATTTGTGTATGGTGACTTTAGACAGATGATTGTTGAGGGAGATAATAATCCAGCAGGTCCAACTTTGGACTGCCAATCATTTTGTTCTCACAGAGATATGTTTCTAGAGATGACTAGTAGAGGCTTTTTCATAGAGAACACAAGACCGACGGCAGAGGGAGCGCTCCTGTCTATGGAAAGTCGAGGGAGCTAGCCATCGGCCGAATGATCTGACAGCTATCTGAAGTGTTATGGGGGCATAAGAATCTCTCAATCCTTCACCTTCAACCACTACAACTAGGTAAGGACTTTGGTTGCGCATTGGAAGCGATTGAGTGTAGACTGAGCTTATAAAAAAGATAGGAACATTACCAAGGGGTTTTAGTGGAAAAGTGGTGAGTATGAAATAATCTAGAAATGGAACTGCAGACAGAAAGCAAGTCAGGAATCAATGATAGGAATGGAAACAGGTGACAAAAACTGATGGGCCAGGTAAATGGGTGGTCACTGGTTAGAGAAGAAGGCCAAAGTCAAGACCAAAGTCAAAGTAAGAAAGTTAGTAACAAAGCCTCACAAAGGATGTATCAGTGAGAGATCTATGGCATCTTCTTCTATAAACTTACACTTAACATAGAAAATCCAGGAAAAATACTTCAGCACCTCGGCTTTTAAAGGGAACATGTCACTTTAGAAATTGCTTTTTACCTGCAGATAAAGTGTTAATCTGCAGGTCAATAGTGTTACAGTGCTGACCTGCTGCCTTATTGAAAGTGTACTTAGCAGGAAAATGAACGTATTTCCTCCCAGGAGCCGCCGAATTACAGTCATAGGGGCGGTGCAAAGAGAGGTCTCAGCCATTGCTCACAGTACCACTCAGTATAAAATGAGCAGCGGTTGTAAGCACGACCTGGCACTTTGATCAATAGTTGGCCCTACAGCTCTTCCCAGGAAGAATTAAGCTCATTTTCGTCAGTAAGTCAGCTGGACAGCCTTGTAAAGAAATGTACCTGCCGAGCAACCCTATGGGTTCGTTCACAAGCGTGTAATACAGCCGAGTCCTATCCGATGTTTTATCGCATAGCACGCAGACCGATGTTATACTAAGGGACAGAGCAGATCTGTGGAAAAAAATTGCAGCATGCTGTAAGTGGCTTCGCAAATCAGATCACACACACCAATTAAAGTCTATGGCTGAGTGTAAAACATCGGACTCAACTCAAATGTCATCCCAGTGCATTCCGACTTACGTTGACAGAGACAATGGAGAAGATGGAGAAAATAAGGGGTTTTCCCACTAACAAAAGTTGATTTTAATCAATAGATGTTGGAATAATAACAACTTCCACAATTGGATGTGTTTAAATAAAATGTTCCTGTGCTGAGATAATCTTATAAATGTGCCCCTGCTGTGTACTGTGTAATGTCCGTGTCTGACCGTGCAGGAACATGGTCTGATCATACCACAGCTCCTGGGGAGGGGAGGAAGCAAAAGAGTATACAGATATTACCGCAGGGGATCATAGCTGATTCTTCTTGTGAGGTGAAATATTTCACTGCCTGTTTTAAAAAAAAATGTTTTACCTCAGTGAAGGAATTATTTCATGATCCCCTGCTGTATTTTCTGTATTATTCCCCCCCCCCAATAACCTACTGCCCAGGAGATGTGATGTGATCAGACCATGTTCCTGCAGGGTCAGACACGGCCATTACACAGTACACAGCAGGGGCACATTTATAAGATTATCTCAGCACAGGAACATTTTATTTAAACACATCCAATTGTGGAAATTCTTATTATTCCAAGATCTGTTGATTAAAATTAACTTTCATTAAATAGTGCAGGTAAATAGTGTTTTACAAAGTTACTTTATTCTCCTCCTTTACTTTGATCCTAAAACCTAGAAATCAATAAAGATATCTTCGTTGTATGTTTCTGAAAGTCAACCATGACTCCCTCTCTGTTTCTCTGTGACCTGTGTATAGTTGCAAGACAATGGTCTGCAGCAGGAGCCTCTCCCTCTGGCCTGACCACATTAGGACAAAATACTATTAAGCTGAAAGGTCTTGTCTTAATGGATGGGTCAACGACCAGTTAAAGATGTAGGATGAATGTCTAGATGACTGATTGCTTAGAAGTCAGTTAAAAAACAAACAAACCACAGTGATGGCAACTATAATTATTGTTTATTACACATTTAGTTCTAAATTTAGGGTCCCTTGAAATGGTTCACCAGACCCGAAGTCTTCAGTAGATTTGCTTTTCAAAAGGCAATGTGTAATGCTTCATTTCCCCTGTGGTGGCACCATTGACGGCCACAGATTCCAGTTAATCACTAATCATAAACCACAGAGTTAAATCAATGGCTTTGGATCTTGTGGGAGGTCTAACCAAGTCAGCATGGAGCCGAAAGTGGTGCATGAGAAGGACTCTTGGACTAACAGAGTTAAGTCGATCTTCAGAGCATCTCAATGTAATATCACTAAGGCCGGGTTCACACTATCGTTGATTCTCTCATTCACTCTTTCGATTCTCTCAACTGAGAGAATCATAGCACAGGTAACGAGAAGATGGAGAACTTAATTTCTCCATCTTCTCCATTGTTGAGCCTGCAGATGTCGGACTACACTCGGATGACTTATGAGTAGTGATGAGCGAATATACTCGTTACTCGAGATTTCCCGATCACGCTCGGGTGTCCTCTGAGTATTTGTAAGTGCTCGGAGATTTAGTTTTCCTCACCGCAGCTGAATGATTTACATCTGTTAGACAGCTTGATTACATGTGGGGGTTCCCTAGCAACCAGGCAACCCCCACATGTACTTATGCTGGCTAACAGATGTAAATCATTCAGCTGCGGCGATGAAAACTAAATCTCCGAGCACTAACAAATACTCAGAGGACACCTAAGCGTGCTTGGGAAAACCCGAGCACCGAGTATATTCGCTCATCACTACTTATGAGTACAGTTCAATGTTTTCCACGCACCCATAGACTTTGAATGGCTGCGTGTCATGTGATTACCGGAGGCACTTTCAGCATGCCCATTTTTTTTATGTCCTGAATCAGCATGAGAAAAAAATTATACACATGCTCTTCCCTATACAATAACATTAGTCTGAGTGCTATCCGATAAAACACTGGATAGCAAATGGCCATTTATACTCTTGTGTGAGCGAGTCCTAAGGGTTATCAGTAGTGTTGAGCATTCCGATACTGCAAGTATCGGGTATCGGCCGATATTTGCTGTATCGGAATTCCGATACCGAGTTCCGATATTTTTACGATATCGGAAATCGGAAGAGTGCGGTGCGTATGGTTCCCAGGGTCTGGAGGAGAGGAGACTCTCCTTCAGGCCCTGGGATCCATATTAATGTAATAAATAAATAATAAAAATAAAAAATATTGATATACTCACCCTCGGACGGCCCCTGGCTCTTAGCGGTGCCTCCGTTCCTAAGAATGCAGTGAGTGAAGGACCTTCGATGACGTCGCGGCTTGTGATTGGTCGCGTGAGCGGTCACATGAGCAGTCACACGACCAATCACAAGCCGCAACGTCATCGAAGGTCCTTCACTCTGCATTCTTAGGAACGGAGGCAGAAGCTTGGACCGGTGAGAGCCGGGGCCGTCGGAGGGGTGAGTATATCAATATTTTTTATTTTTATTCTTTATTTTATACATGAATATGGATCCCAGGGCCTGAAGGAGAGTTTCCTCTCCTTCAGACCCTGGGAACCATTCCGATATTTTGTGTCCCATTGATATGCATTGGTATCGGGTATCGGTATCGGCGATATCCGATATTTTCTGGATATCGGCCGATCCAATCCGATACCAATACCTTTGCATATCGGAAGGTATCGCTCAACACTAGTTATCAGTATTTTCTGCAGTACTGCAGGTAAGGCCACACAGTCCGTATTTGGTCAGTGTTTTACATCAGTATTTGTAAGCCAAAATGATTGCCACTCACAAGAGGAACAGTGCAATGAACAATCCTACGCTACTACATGCGTATTTGGATACAGGAGATCTGAGCTGTAACCTGTACATGGTATACACAGCAGATGGAAGTTTCTGCTCTACATCTATAATTTCATTTCTTTGCACCCCATCCTTGGCTCCAAATCAGTAATGTTAATTACGCAACTGTTACAATTTCTAATTATATCCCAAATTCTGGAACTAGAAGAGTCCAAAACAAAGACTTGGAATGGTCTCTGTTGGGTTTACCTTGTACAGTTTTTTTTTTTTTTCAGTGTTGAGCAGTTTAGTCTTACAGGATTTTCATCACCTCTCCGAACATGAAGAAGCACGTCGTCGCTCCTGATTACAGTCTATATTTAGTGGTTTCAAATGAAATTAGTTTCAAGTTGCTTTGGGCGGCATTGAACTAGGGGTTAATATTTCAGTGTCCGGATTCAGTGGATGAAAGGCAATCTGCAGTTATCATGACCCCTGGTAATATAATCATCAAAGAGAGAGTTATGTAGAGCTCAGTTCCATGTTTATTGAGGAAAACGTTAAAATCCATTATGTTTTAGCCATAATTATTATTATTATTATTATTGACTGTAAGTGCACTTTCCACCAACATAGAAACGAGGAGATAATTCTGGTTATTTTACTAACATAAAATGATTTTTCACCAAGAACTACAGAAGATTCATCATTGATATGGAAATCTAACTATTCTGGTGGTAAGGTAGTGCCGAAAGAGAACCGATGAGTGGGTAGAGCTACAATGTGGAGTCAGATGCATAAAATTTAAATAGATTGTTCTTTTTAGCTCATTTTTACTTTACAATGAGCAAATGTGGCAAAACTCTATTTTGCCAGTTGTTGTGAATTTCATCTGGAAATTCAAGTTTCGGCAAAGTTATTCTACACAAACTAAACGTTCCTTATTTTCTTATTATGCTCTGAGGTTTCTGTAGAACCCATAGCCAGGGCCGGCGTTAGGGGCAGGCAGACTAGGCAGCTGCCTGGGGCCCCCACTGCCCTAGGGGCCCCCAGCCAGGGGCAGACATACTGTTGATGGCACTGCTCCAGGGCCCAGAGGTGGAGGGGGGCCCCTGCAGGCAGGCCCGGTATCATGCAGGATCGGGCCCCTCTCACTCCCTCCTGTAATCATGTTACATCGGGTGCCGGGGAAGAGAGCGGGGCGCGAAGTGCAGGAGATCAAAAAGGGGGCGTGTCATGCAGGGAGAGACGCTGGCCAATGAACGCTTTCCTTACCTCACAGTGACCAGACTGAGGAGAGCGCTCACTGGCTGCCGTTTGTCCCCCTGCATGAAGCATCCTAATCGTGAGTACTCGCCTACAGTCAGGGGCCCCGGCTGCACAGCACACAGGGACATCAGTGGAGGAAGATCAGGACTTACAGGGGGTCTTCTGCTCCCTCCACTGTTCTGTTCAGAGCAGGCTGCAGCGTCTCCTCACAGAGAAGAGATGGGGGAGGAGCTCACTGCACGGGACAGCACGGCAGCAACAGGGGGCTGATATTAGTGCTGTCTGCTCTGTGCCCCATCCCCCACAGTGGGGTCTGCAGCCCTCTCCAGCTGAACTGACCTGCAGGGCTCATCTGATCACCTATACAAGATTAGTATGTATGTATATGCTTGTATATGTATGTGTGCATCTGTGTGTATCTATGTGTATGTTTCTATCTGTGTGTGTGTATCTGTGTATGTACAGTATATGTGTGTATGTATGGTATAGTTGGCTATGTGTGTATGCATGTACAGTATGTGTGTATCTGTGTATGTGCAATAAATTTGTATGTATATATGGTATATATGTATGTTTATGTGCATGTACATACAGTATATGTGTATGTATATGTGTGTACGGTATGTGTATATACTGTATGTGTGTATGTATGGTACGTGTATGTGTATCTGTATGTTCGGTATATGTGTGTGTATGCATGTACGGTATATGTATGTATGTACGGTATGTGCATTTGGGTGTATTTTATATGTATGTACGGTATGTGTGTACTATATGTATATAACTGTATCTGTGTATGTACGGTATATGTGTGTGTATCTGTGTGTATGTACGGTATATGTGTGTACGGCATTTGTGTGAATGTACGGTATATGCATGTGTGTATGTACGGTATGTGTATGTATGACGGTATATGTATGTGTATCTGTGTGTATGTATGGAATATGTATGTGTTTGCATATACTGTATTTGTATGTGTGTGTATGTACGGTATATGTATGTGTATTTGTGTGTATGTATGGTATATGTATGTACGGTATGTGTATACTATATGTGTATATAATAGTATGTGTGTATGCATGTAAGGTATATGTCTGTGTGTCAAGGTGAAAATGTATTTTCTTATATACCTTTTATACTTTTATAAATCTTTATACTCTTTTTGTACTGTTATACTTTTATACTGTGAAACAATAAGTTTTTCCTATCTGCTAGCTAATGCAAATGTAATTGTATCTAAAGATGGCTGCCAGTGTTCATTGTTCATTTCAGTTTAGAATGTGAAGAGTTAAGTTTATTTCTCTTGAAAAAGATAACTCTGGAATGTGAAGGAAGAAGTAACCATCGAAGATGTCCTGACGAATGAGAGAGAGAGACTGAGCACTAGATGTATGCTGCTTAAACTCCGCCTAATGCATTCCTTTTTCCTAAACAATAGTACTGTGTATTCAATAAAAAAAATAAAGTAGTTGCTGCTCGGCTCTGGACACAGGTGAACGCAAGAGCGTCAGCAAAGATTGAATCAGCTACGTGTCTGAATCATTTCTTTTTCCGGTACCAGAAGTTCTGCGCTCACATTACAATTTGGAATGACTGGTGAATGAGGATTAATTGTCGTTATTACGGCCCCAACAATTTTGGCGCCCAACGTGGGGCGTGGCCAGCGATCCGAGACTCTCTGGACCCATGCCTGGATGTCTGTGGATGATACCCGTAGTGGCTGACCTCGAGGACTGATCACCCTCACACGGTAAGTGGCGATCATATACACTGTATGTGTCACACTTGCTAGTGTCTCAGCCGTTATTGGTTTGTCTGTGGTCTCTTTTTGGGTCTGGAGAGTGACCGGTCGAGTGGTGAGATCGAATGTGATCCTGTGCCACGCTCTGAACCAGCAACTAAGAGATGTCGCATTCTGTGCGATCTCTGTACACCACACCTTCTCCATCGGTCATTGTACTCCATTCAACCATCCTACCCGTGACTATTGTCTAGTAGTGAAGTGGACTGAAAAATTGAGCCAGTTGTAGATTGTGGGGCAGCTTAGAGAAAGGGATAGGAGACGCAGCCTCTGTGATATTGTGCTGACAGGTAAATAAGGCGTTCCGTGAGGGGACCACCTGTCCAGGCAGGTAAATAAGGCGTTCCGTGAGGGGACCACCTGTCTAGTTAGGTAACCTAAGACGTTCCGTGAGGGGACCACCTATATTTTTGTGGAGGGGTCTCATTAGGAGGCTGCCTCCCAACGGTTGGAATATCGTGGCAGGATAGTCTGTAATCACTGTGTTCAGGTTAGGGATAGGAAACATTGAGCGTGAGGCTCTTTTCCTAGTACGTCGAACGTGAGGCTCCGTACTATATATATATATAGAACACAGTGTTGAAGATCGCTGCCAGTGATTTTACTGCAGAAAATCACAGTATTCTGTGAGTCATGTTGCGTCTCTTAAAGCAGAAGAAGTCAGTGCCCCACAAGTTAGATGAGGATGCTGTGGAAGTCAGGGCAATAGTTCAGTCACGGGAGGGCAAGAAGGCAGTCAAGAATGTTGAGAGATTGTATAAGCATGTAGGATTGCCCTCGTCAGGCAGATTGCAGCCGGCTATGTGGTATAACCTCATAGAGAACAAGCGAGGCATGTTGAAAGATAAAGGATTGTTAGAGCAAGCACAAGCTCATCTGCGAGTTGCGCGAGGCTTGAAGAATGAAGGATGGAAAGAAGTCGATGGGGGGGGAGGTTCAGACAATGCGGAGCCCGTGTTTGGTTATAAAATGCCTTTGAACTGTGATCTTACAGATTGTAAAATGGCCGCCGTGCCACTGGTGATGAAAATGCAGTCCCAACCACCACCATATAATGGCGATGGGCCAAACTCTCCAGAAGCGTGGGTGTGTCCTGCTTGTGGCGTGCAGAATCCAAACTGGGTGGAAATCTGCCGTGTGTGTGGGGCGGGTCGTCCTCAGGGGTCCGCCCAGATCATGGGAGGAAGTGGGGCATGCCACACTTCCTCCAGCGGCCATCTTGGTGCACCCGGAACTTCCCCCGGAAGTGGGGCATGCCACGCCTCCACCGGCAGCCATCTTGGTGCACCTGGAATTCCTCCCCAGCCACTATGTCCGCTGGTAACACTTTCCGGCGAGTACTATCAGGGACCACCACTTCCTGAGAAACCCCCAGCACCGACTGATGCTGCCTCCACCTCCAATGTTCCCGTACCCACTTCAGTCTCGGGGTCTAGTCTCCCAGTGCAACCCACTGTGATATTTGTAAACACGCCAGGTCAGGGTCCCTTTACCCTCGAAGCTCTGACCGGCAGTGCAGCTTTTCAGTCCGCAATGCGTATGAGACGCCAAGTTATCGGAGATGATGAAGAATCAGAAGACCTGGACAACCAGGCCGCTACAATTCCCCCTGCCCTGCCAATGCTATTAGGTCCATTCGAATCCCCCCGGCCTGGAAGGAGCCCACTACCTACCCCTCTCAACAAATCCTCTAAGCTGCCCCATGACCCCGAAATCTGGTTCCCCTGTCATTCACGTTATTACATCACACCTCAGGGCTCCCAGGTTCTCTTCTCAGTGGGCTATGGAGACATACTTACCCACCAGGTGGGAGCCATAGTGAACCCAGCTAATTCTGCCCTGTCACATAGAGGTGGTTTGGCCCAACAGATAGCTAAAAAGGGGGGCCCATCCATAGCCCAAGAGTGTCAGGCCTACCTTGTCAATTATGGCCCCTTGCATCCAGGAGATGCTATGACTACCCAGGGAGGGAATTTGCCTTGTGATATAGTGCTACACACTGCAGGCCCTATATACGACAACAGGACACCTGAACACTGCCGTACAATGTTGCAGACTGCCCTGCAGACAGTGGTCATCCTTGCAGGACGGCTAGGGAGAGATACACTTCCTCGTAGAACTTTGGCTGTACCATTGATATCTTCAGGACTCTTTGGATACCCACTGGGCCCCTGTATGAAGGAACATGTTGAAGTCATCAAGAATTGCCTCCAATCAACCCCAAATCTAGACTTACAAGAAGTCAGAATCGTCTGTTACCACGAGTCTGGATTAGAGGGCATTATGCCCTTGGTAGCTGAATACATGGTGCCACTGATGCTTACGGGTATAAAGCCTCTGGATGGGATAACACCCACAGCACCCTCAACTGCCCCGGAGGGCGAGGTAGTGACACATGACGAAGAAGAAGAAGAACTGAAGCTGAAGTACAAACCCTTCACTCCGGTACAGATTGATGCTATTGTCAGCAAGTTATGTGACCCAGACAAATTTCCCATGCAGTATGTGAGGAGACTGGAGCAGATTAGGAGCATCTATGGGGCTACATGGTCTGATCTATCAGGTATTACCTCTATCAGAGCCTCCGAATATTTCCTCCCCACCATCATGAAGGAACTGGATTCCACTAAAGCAGGACCTCTTAACAAGTTCAAGTCCGGAAAGGAGTTTATTGCTCAACTCACAAAGTGGGCCCAGGATCGTCTCTGTGACGAAGCAGGATCAATACAGGATATACGACAAGAATCTGGAGAAGCTGTGGAGAAATATGCTGCCAGACTAACTATGCAGTTTGAAGATTTGGGTTATTCAACTCATGTGAAAACGCAGGCAGCCTTGTTGGTCCGTGCTTTTATTGATGGTCTGGAAGATCCACTGAAGGATAAGGTCATGAAGCTTCGTCCCGAATTACCTGATGGTCCCCTAAAACAGGCCCTTACTGTTGTGAAGAGTTATCAGAAATTGCTTCAAAGGGAAGAAAAAGAAGCAGAAAAAGAAGCCGAGAAGGAAGCACAGAAGGACAAAGGCAAGAAGAAACCAGCCATGTATATGGTAGAGGCCTCAGAAGTACCTGTTATGGTGTATCAGGCTCAGGATCGGTACAGACACCCATCTACAGGACCACGAAGGTCCCAAAGCCGACACTACAGGGACAGACCAGATCGTGATGACCAAGGAAGACCTCTATGTTGGGAGTGTGGCAGTCTTAATCATATGAGAAGTGATTGTCCCCACAGGGGGTACCCTCAGAGACCTCCTCCTCCTCCACACTCATGAAGTTCAGGCCAACCGGTGCCCACTTTTCCCGCCACATGTACTTCTTCATCTTGCGGTACAGTGACTCTGGAAGTGGACAGCCAACCTCTCAAGTTCTTAGTGGACACTGGGGCGGCCACCTCTGTTATCTCTTCATCTCAGCTGCCTCCTACGATTTCCCTGTCTTCAGATTTCCTCACGTGTATTGGAGTTGAAGGCCAACAAACCTCATCACCACTCACTGTTCCTGTCTCAGCTGGCCCTTTCTCTGGTGTCTTTGCCAAATTTCTGGTGTCTGAAACCTGCCCTGTCAACCTTCTAGGAGCTGACCTCCTTCAAAGGCTTCATGCTACCATCACCTTCGGTGATCAAGGGATGGAACTGCAGTTACAGGACCCTGCCTCACAACAAGGCGCTGAAGATCGTTGTGTCCTTAAAGCCTTCCCTCTGATGATGATGACTCTGCAAACGACACCATCCCCGGATTTGCCTAATGTACCTATCGGTCTGTGGTCAACTGGACCTGAAGACGTGGGTCTGCTCAAAGTGCCTCCAGTAAAAGTACACCTCAAACCTGGGCATCCGTACCCGAGACTACCTCAGTATCCACTTAAGGCTGCCCAAGAGCAGAGCCTTGGAGTACAGATTACCTCCCTCCTGCGTTCTGGAGTGCTAATCAGATGTGTTTCACCCTGCAATACGCCCCTGTTTCCGGTAAAGAAAAAGACAGCTCCTGGAGAACCTCCAAAATACAGACTCGTACAGGACCTCAGAGCAGTCAATTCAGCCACCATCTTGGAAACTCCTGTGGTACCCAACCCCAACACCTTGCTTTCCCAAGTGCCTACTTCAGCAACACTCTTCACCGTCATTGACCTGGCTAATGCTTTCTTCAGTGTCCCGCTTCATGAAGACTCACAGTTCTTATTTGCCTTCACGTTTCAAGGATCTCAGCTAACCTGGACCAGGACACCACAGGGTGCCCAGAACTCCCCAAACCAGTTCACACATGCTATGAAGATGACCCTGGATCCGTGGGTGTTACAGAATCTTCATGTCAAGCTTCTCCAGTATGTTGATGACCTACTCCTCTGTGGAACTGAAGAGAATCTGTTTGCTGCTTCTGAGTCCTTACTCCTCTTCCTCCACTCTGCCAACTGCAAAGTCTCAAAGGCCAAGGTCCAGTGGTGCAAAGAGAAAGTTGTCTTCCTCGGACACTGCATCTCTCAAGGTTCGAGACACCTCACCGAGGACAGAAAACATGCCATCGAGGACATCCCTTATCCGAAGACGTACTCTGCTATGCAGTCTTTCCTAGGACTCATTACCTACTGCAGACAGTGGATTCCAGATGCTTCAAGACTCATGCAACCCTTGTATGACTGTCTTAAAACTGGAGGACCAGATTGGGAACATGCTGAAAATCCGTATATCTATGCTCAGCAAAAGGACTGTTTTGAGACTCTCAAGGAAGCTGTTGTCAGTGCCCCTGCTCTGGGTCTCCCTGACTACACTCAGCCGTTCCACCTCTTTGTTTCAGAGTCTGAAGGATATGCCTCTGGTGTGCTAGCACAGAAACATGTTGATCGTTTCCGTCCTCTGGCCTACTACTCAGCCAGACTAGACCCTGTTGCCAGAACTGCTCCATCCTGTCTCAAGGCTGTACATGCGGCCCATGTTCTCCTGGACAAGTCTGCTGACATAGCCCTTGGTCATGACTTGGTCATTCAAGCTGGACATGATCTCTCTGCCGTCCTTCAACAAACATCTCCTAAGCATCTGACGAGCCAAAGACATCTCAGGCTTCAGTGCTCTCTACTTCTGCCTTCCAACATCACTTTCCAGAAATGTACTACTATCAACCCAGCCACTTTGCTTCCACATTCTAGGGGGGAGTTACCTGAATGGTATAAGGACTTACCAGACTGGAGATCACCTGGTGACCCACATGATTGTGTAAAAGCACTGGAGCAAGAAATTTCTGCACCACAGAATGTGGTAACTCAGGAACTCCTCAACCCTGATTTGCAACTATGGACTGATGGATCCCGATTTGCAGACTCTTATGGCAAGTTCCACACTGGATATGCTGTCACCACTGACACAGAAGTCCTTCTGGCTGAAGCTCTACCACCTCACCTGTCAGCTCAGGAAGCCGAACTTGTGGCCCTACAACAAGCATGTTATCTAGCAGAAGGGAAAACGGCCAATGTCTACACTGACTCAAGATACGGCTATGGAATCTGTCACGATTTCGGATTCCTATGGAAATCCCGAGGGTTCATTACGGCTACAGGAACCCCTGTTAAACATGCACTAAGGATTAAAGCCCTGATGAAGGCACTAGAGCTCCCCGCACAGATTGCGGTGATCAAGGTCAAAGCTCATGGGAAAGTCAACTCGAAGGAAACTAGAGGAAACCATTTAGCAGATCAAGCTGCCAAAGCTGCTGCCATAAAGAATGTCTCAGCAAAGTGGGAAGAAGAAGAAACAGCACCAGAAAAACCCTGTTGGGAAGACACTGCTACACCCGTGATGCCTGTGCTTACCAGAGCACAAACAAAGGAACAAGCAACCAAAGAAGCTACCCAAGCCGAAGAAGAACGAGACTTTGAGAAGTCTGAAGCCCGAAGAAAGAAGAAGAAGAAGTTGATAGAAGACATGGAAATGGAATACCCTGCTACCGGATCTGGCTGGAAGCCAGCTCGACCACCTGAAGAAAGATTGTGGGAAGAACAAAAGTTGACCTCTAGAGAAGAAAAGAAACAGTGGGAAGCTGCAGGAGCCATTCATGGGAATCGTAGTTCTGCTGGACAATACGAATTTCCTAGACTCTATAAGGTGGATGGGAGACCCTGTCTACCCAAAAGAATGTATCCAGCCGTTGCAGCATGGGCTCATGGATCAACTCATCGAGGAAAGAACCAAGCACTAGCCTGTATTAAGAAGCTCTACTGGGCCCCAGGAATCTCTACCACTGTCACAGCTTACTCAAGAGCCTGCCCAGTCTGTGCCATCTGTAACCCAACAGCCACCGCCAAGGTTCCACTTCAGCATCTTGCCAAACCAGATTACCCTTGGCAGAGAATCCAGGTTGATCATATTCAAATGCCCAAGTCAGGAAAGTATGAGTACGTCCTAGTGGCTGTGGATATGTTCTCAGGATGGCCTGAAGCCTACCCAGTGACCAATATGACTGCCAAAACTACAGCTAAGAAGCTCATCACTGAAATTTCGTGCAGATTTGGAATACCCGAAGTTGTTGAATCAGATCAAGGCCCAGCCTTCACTGCCAATGTCTACGAGGAATTGTGGCACATGTTAGGGACAGATTTGGGTCTACACACCCCTTATCACCCCTCCAGTTCAGCCAAAGTTGAGAGAATGAACTCCACAATCAAGACACAGTTGCTTAAAATGAGCCAGGACCACCCACTCCCATGGCCAGATTTGCTCCCTGTGGTCTTATACCATATTAGACACACCCCACAGGGAAAACACGGCTTGACCCCCTTTGAGATTCTTTTCGGTGCTCCACCTAAAATAGGAGATATTAGGCCTCAAGAGTTGTCTGAGACAAATGATAAAGTTGTACAATTTGTGATTGCATTGTCTAAGGAACTGTCTAACACCCATTCTACAGTTTCTGCTTCTCTTCCAGAATCCACAGGTGACGTGGTCCATGACTTTGTGCCTGGAGACTTGGTGTATGTGAAAAAGTTTGTGCGCAGAGATTGTCTCCAGCCAAGATTTGAAGGACCTCATACAGTGATCCTGGTCACCCCCACTGCAGTAAAACTTGAAGGAAAGAGCACCTGGATTCACGCTTCACACTGTAAAAGAGACCGAACCAGTGTTTAGTCACAGTAGTGACTGAAGGGAAATGTTGCTGTTTTTAACCTTGGGACTGGGGGCCATCCTCGCCCCTACCTTTTCGGCCTCTGTTGTAAATAAGAATTCTGGCCCCACTATTCTCTGGGTAAATCTGACAGCCCCGGTGAATATCTGGCGATTTGATTTCTGTGATGTAGTCAAGTGCCTTGACACTGAACGGATAGTAGAGGGAACTATCCAGTTTTATCTGTGTGTTACCAGACAATACAATGATAATTGTCACTATTGGACAGATGCTGCCTGGAGTACAGGGAAAGATTGGGGATATAAACCTAGCGAAGCCATGTTCCCTAAGGATAGAACGGGTAGGACTCTCCGTGAGAGAATGCATCTTACAGCCCTTCTGCAACCACTTAGGGGCTGTAAATGGGGTAAAAGCTGTCACCCCCTCCTCTTGAATCTTGAAAACGCCCAATCTGCTGATCTGCAGACGTTTGTATTAGGAAGGAATTACAATTATGTATTTAGTGCTGGACCCCATTCGTATTTAGGCCATATACAGCTCCAGGATATTAGCTCTAGACCAACCAAGGCTCCTGTTACCAGTACAGCTAAAACAGGCCCAGGTGAGCGTTTGCAAAAAGTAGTTAATGAAGTGATACCCATTCCAGGTCTCAGGTGGCAAGAGGTTTTCTCCATAGAAACACAAACAGCCCCAAGGAAAAACCTATGGTTAGAATGGGTAAGATACAATGTAAAAGTCCAGAACATCTCTGTAGGATGTATTGCTTGTGCTGCTGCGAATACGCACCTCTACACACATGCATTGCTTTTCCCTGATGACAACATCACTGCCTGTGTTATGAATCTGTTGAAAGGTTTGAAGCCTACTGATTGCCCAGACTATGTCCCACTAATTCATGAGAAACCTAAACTAAAGGTCCCAGGAGAAGTAACCGTATTAGCTGACAATTACACCTGCTATAATTCCCACGACACCACAGGTACACCAGTAGGGATCTTCGAGACAGGTTTCTGCAAAGAGAACAGTTCTTTAGATACTGACTTGCTAATCAAACATACACATTATATGTACGACATTTATTGGTTATGTGGAGATGGTAAGCTCCGTCCTAGGTTGCCTAATGCCTGGACAGGCCAATGCACCCTTGTTAAACTAGCCATGCAGTTCAAGATTCTACCTTGGGATCCAAAGATACCTGATGAACCTACCAGAAAGAGGAGAAGCCTTGATCAGCTCCACATGAGTTATGAAGAAGATCCACTAGTATATATTGATGCTATTGGAGTGCCAAGGGGGGTGCCTGACCAATTTAAAGCCCAGAACCAGATTTATGCCGGCTTTGCTTCTATAATCCCACAGGTGCAGATTAATAAAAATGTTGAATGGATCAATTACATATATTACAGTGAACAAAGGTTTGTCAATTTTAGCCAAGATGCCTTCCAGGGTATAGTTGAAGAATTGGGCCCTAACACTAGAATGACTCTTCAAAACCGACTAGCCCTTGATATGATTTTAGCTGAGAAAGGAGGAGTTTGTGGGATGGTGGGAGAAGAATGTTGTACCTATATCCCTCAGAACACTGGAGTGAATGGAAAAACCATGATAGCCCTTAAAAAGATAACTGGGTTAGCAGCAGAATTGAAAACTAATGCCGGAGTAGACACATCCTTCTTTTCCAGTTGGTTGGGTGGGCTCAAGGGATTCTTTCAACAGGCCTGTCTGGTACTGATTGCCCTCCTTGTAATTGGATCGATAATTCTCTGTTGTGTTATTCCCTTGTACAAAAAGGTTATTGCCAAAGCAACTCCGACTGGCACCTTCCTCAATCAAGAAATAGATCTACCAGAGTACGATGATACTGATCCAGGGGAAATCCCTAAGTATATTCCTCTCAAGAGAGTAGGCAAAACCCCCCATTCTCAGATGATGCTAAGAGATTTAGTTTAGGGACAGTGGGAGAACTCCATGTGAGGTTAGTGAAGGGTTCAGATGCCTGGAGGCCTCTCACTAGGGGAGAGTTTCTGAGGTGTCTGGATGAAGAAATCCACCTCCCCTTTCCCCATCACATGGACAGTCTCGAAGGATCCTTCTTTAAGGGAAAAACTTAGTGTTTAGGGGGGATTGTCAAGGTGAAAATGTATTTTCTTATATACCTTTTATACTTTTATAAATCTTTATACTCTTTTTGTACTGTTATACTTTTATACTGTGAAACAATAAGTTTTTCCTATCTGCTAGCTAATGCAAATGTAATTGTATCTAAAGATGGCTGCCAGTGTTCATTGTTCATTTCAGTTTAGAATGTGAAGAGTTAAGTTTATTTCTCTTGAAAAAGATAACTCTGGAATGTGAAGGAAGAAGTAACCATCGAAGATGTCCTGACGAATGAGAGAGAGAGACTGAGCACTAGATGTATGCTGCTTAAACTCCGCCTAATGCATTCCTTTTTCCTAAACAATAGTACTGTGTATTCAATAAAAAAAATAAAGTAGTTGCTGCTCGGCTCTGGACACAGGTGAACGCAAGAGCGTCAGCAAAGATTGAATCAGCTACGTGTCTGAATCATTTCTTTTTCCGGTACCAGAAGTTCTGCGCTCACATTACAATTTGGAATGACTGGTGAATGAGGATTAATTGTCGTTATTACGGCCCCGACATGTGTATGTATGTACGGTATGTGTATGTGTGTATGTACGGTGTATGTATGTACAGTATATGCCGGAGCAAAAATCATTGTTCTCATCAGCACATCGCCCAGTTAAAACTGCAGATATTCTGCTAAAATGATATTGTATGGGGACAGATTGATTTACTAGAATTTACTAGTGATCATTCTGTCCCCAGCCAGTGTAAAGAGGCTGGAAACAAGTGGCGAATGACTTCAATATTGTTGATCACGCTCGTTTAGTGGCCTGAAATCAGCGCATGTAGCTACAACCAAAATGTTTCTGTTGGTGCAATATGTTAGCATTTGGGGCCCCATTTTAAACTTTTGCCTAGGGCCCCACTTTGCCTAAAACCGGCCCTGCCCATAGCATGCTAAACCTAAAATGTAAAAAAGAAAAAACCTAAAACTCTCCCTATTGCTCATCTCTCCTGGCACTCACACTGTCTCCGGTGCTTGCTGTTCGCCATCTAGTCCTCACATCTTCTTTTAGAACAGGACTTCAAGCTAGAACAAGGACTGGAAGTTCACAGGAACTCGCAACATGACCTAAAAGGCAGAGTTATGTTCAGACGTCTTGTCCTAGAGTGAAGACACCTGTGCGACTGTGGAAAGAAGATGACCTGAGGTCCTGATAGTGGGAACCAGAAGTAGCGGGGATGAGTGATGAGGTATTAGGAGTTTTGGGGGGCTTTTTATCCCTTTACTTGACCTCTACAATTCCACTAAATGGCGGGCTGCCATTTTGAGGAATATGCATAGAGCGAATTACAAAAAAAAACCTGTATTCTGGAGAATAAGAATTTTTGTAATATTCCAAAATACGGTAATTCAAATCCACTCAATTAAATTCACCCTTCTCTATTAAGAACCCAATGATCAACTCTAAAATGTAGACCAATTTGCCAAAAACATTGAGCCTTGAAAATCCTGCTTGGGAACAGCCACTTGTGCTCAATTGTTTATGTTGGAAACAGAAACGGCTGAATGTACTTCCAGGTGGTTCTGATATTTTCATTCACCTTGGGGTAAAATACAATAGGATCTCTATATGGGAACTGCAACCTCTAGAAGTATTCGCTAGCAAGGGGCAAAACCGAGTTTATATAATCTTAAAACAGAATTTCCAAGATTTTTTGTTTTTCATAAACTAGCATTAAATAATAGGAGAGAAGTACGCCTGTGCAAGAATGCGATTGGGGGACACTGTGTGGATGACTCAGAACAAATCATGCACATGAATCAGATGGTGATCGCAAGAAGAGAGGAGGCACCAGATCAAGACCATAGACGCCCATTGGACTGGACCGCAAGAAGAGTGGAGGCGCCGGATCAAGACCAAAGACACCCATTGGACAGGACTGCAAGAAGAGGGGAAGTTCCGAATGAAGACAAGAAGAGAGGAGGTGCCAGATCAAGACAAGAGACACACATTGGACCAGACCGTAAGAAGAGAGGAGGCGCCAGATCAAGACAAGAGACACACATTGGACCAGACCATAAGAAGAGAGGAGGCACCAGATCAAGACCAGACACGCCCATCGGACCAGACTGCAAGAAGAGAAGAGGCGCCAGATCAAGACAAGAGACACACATCGGACCAGACCTTAAGAAGAGAGGAGCCACCGGATCAAGACCAGACACGCCCATCGGACCAGACTGCAAGAAGAGAGGAGGCGTCGGATCAAGACCAGACACGCACATCGGACCAGACTGCAAGAAGAGAGGAGGCGCCAGATCAAGACAAGAGACCCACATCGGACCAGACAGTAAGAAGAGAGGAGGCACCGGATCAAGACCAGACACGCACATCGGACCAGACTGCAAGAAGAGAGGAGGCACCAGATCAAGACAAGAGACACACATCGGACCAGACCGTAAGAAGAGAGGAGGCACCGGATGAAGACCAGACACACACATCGGACGAGACTGCAAGAAGAGAGGAGGTGCCAGATCAAGACAAGAGACACACATCGGACCAGACCGTAAGAAGAGAGGAGCCACCGGATCAAGACAAGAGATGCACATCGGACCAGACCGTATGAAGAGAGGAGCCACCGGATCAAGACAAGAGATGCACATCGGACCAGACCATATGAAGAGAGGAGGCACCAGATCAAGACCAGAGATGCCTATAGGACCAGACTGCAAGAAGAGAGGAGGCGGTGGATCAAGACAAGAGACACACATCGGACCAGACAGCGCCGTCTGTGAGTATAATAAAAGATCTTTTTTGTGCCATACACAGGGATTTTGGGACAGACATGCAGCTTTCTAGAATGATGTAAAGGAGGACTGAAAGATGCTGGCCATACTTCATATGGAGAAAACCTGGTGACAGGTTCCCATTAAACATCAAATCTAAACTAATGGACTATCAGGAATTTCAGTATTATTCATGTTTTGAGGCTTTCTCTTATTTTCTTCTTTGAAAACCTTTTGAACCTGAACTTCCTGAAAAACACCTTTCACGGGGAGAGGATAAAACTATGTCTTTGTATGATTGTCTCAGAAATTAAACTTGCCATTGAAATCTGATAAAAGATATCAATTATAAAGCAAAAATCCACAAAGAACATTTTCTTTTATTAAATGAAAATACCTAATGGCCGTAATTACAATTAATTTGCCTCCAACAATCACATTGTGTGTTTGTCTTATCCTCGTTCACTAGCAGAGAGGTCACTTTGTTTGACGACCTCTGCTATTTCCAGTCCTTCCATTTCCATATGTCATTGAGTTACAATTATCCTGTCATCATGTACAAGGGCAGCAAACAAACCGGGATTAAACATCAAACTTGCAAGTGTATGCAAAACACAATCAATACATCTCTTCAAAGGCCTAAATGTACCGGAATAATGGCGATAATGCAACAAAGGATTCAATTGTTTAACATGGTTATCATGTCTGTGCACTCAGACAAAGTCGAGCGGCAGATACACCGCCGCCTTTTGTCTGCGTTCAGATGCTATCGGCTTGTTGACTTTCTATAATTGTTTGTTGATTTTTTTTTTACAAATAGAATTAACATTTTTTGTTAACTGATGCATTCAGAAACCTAAAGGTGCTCAAACACATTAGGGGAAAGTCATCCAAAGTTGCCGAATATGATGAGATTGTCGGTCTTTCAAATTTATATTGATGAGTCCCGACTTCCCCCGATAGAAAAGAAGGATCAGTTATGATTGACTTCGATGTGCCTGACCCTTTATTTCAATGGGAAATAATTGAAAACTTTACCAATGTACAGTCCGTGGTGGATTCAGGAAGAACTACCGTTGCGTTGAATGATAGCTATCAAAGGTATATTTGCTCACAAAAACGAGTACTAAAGCCTCTATATACATTAGACTGACAATGGGCAAAATCATCGATATCGTTGGGTTTAGACTACAGTTTAATGTGTATAGGGGCCCCCGACTCTTCCCATACAGAAGATGTCCCGGGAGATAAGGATCCGGCATGTCTGATTTCGGACTGCAGATCCTTTCATTCTCTAAAGGATAAGCCGCTGCCAGAAATAGTTGGCAGCTCCTCTCTCATAAAGAATACAGGAGCGTTTGGCAGCGCGAGCTCTCCTGGAGTCGAGGAGTTGAGCGAGAAAGCTGCCGGCAAAAAGATGCAGTTAACTAAAATGTATGGGTGGCTGTTATGACCCCAGTGGACAGGGTCTCAGAGGAACGTGTAAGTCTGCGAGATTCAAAAATCCAGCTCATAGGGCTGTGGTAACTGGGTTGACCAAATAGCTACTCCTAACGCCAACACTAGAAGTAGCCGGGGATCATGCCTACGGATCGCTAGATGACTCGCGCCAGCCGGAGAATCTAACTACCCCTAGGAGAAGAAAACAAAGACCTCTCTTGCCTCCAGAGAAAGGGACCCCAAAGCAAGATACAAGCCCCCCACAAATAATAACGGTGAGGTAAGAGGAAATGACAAACACAGAAATGAACCAGGTTCAGCAAAGAGAGGCCAGCTTACTAATAGCAGAATATAGCAAGATAACTTATCTGGTCAACAAAAACCCTATAAAAATCCACGCTGGAGATTCAAGAACCCCCGAACCGTCTAACGGTCCGGGGGGAGAACACCAGCCCCCTAGAGCTTCCAGCAAAGGTCAGGATACAGATAGGAACAAGCTGGACAAAAATACCAAACAAAACAAAAGCAAAAAGCAAAGAAGAAGACTTAGCTTGAAATACAGGAACCAGGATCATAGGACAAGAGCACAACAGATTAGCTCTGATTTCAACGATGCCAGGCATTGAACTGAAGGTCAAGGGAGCTTATATAGCAACGCCCCTGAACTAACGGCCCAGGTGAGGATATAGGAAAAGACAGAAGCTCCAGAGTCAAATCACTAATGACCACTAGAGGGAGCAAAAAGCAAAATCACAACAGTACCCCCCCCTTAGTGAGGGGTCACCGAACCCTCACCACGACCACCAGGGCGATCAGGACGAGCGGCGTGAAAGGCACGAACTAAATCGGCCGCATGAACATCAGAGGCGACCACCCAGGAATTATCTTCCTGACCATAGCCCTTCCACTTGACCAGGTACTGAAGCCTCCGCCTGGAGAGACGAGAATCCAAGATCTTCTCCACCACGTACTCCAACTCGCCCTCAACCAACACCGGAGCAGGAGGCTCAGCAGAAGGAACCACAGGCACAACGTACCGCCGCAACAAGGACCTATGAAACACGTTGTGGATAGCAAACGACACAGGAAGATCCAGGCGAAAGGATACAGGATTAAGGATTTCCAATATCTTGTAAGGACCAATAAAACGAGGTTTAAATTTGAGAGAGGAAACCTTCATAGGAACAAAGCGGGAAGAAAGCCACACCAAATCCCCAACACGTAGTCGGGGACCCACACCGCGGCGGCGGTTGGCAAAGCGCTGAGCCCTCTCCTGTGACAACTTCAAGTTGTCCACCACAAGATTCCAGATCCGCTGCAACCTATCCACCACAGAATCCACCCCAGGGCAGTCAGAAGGTTCCACATGACCCGAAGAAAAACGAGGGTGGAAACCCGAGTTGCAGAAAAACGGCGAAACCAAGGTGGCGGAACTAGCCCGATTATTAAGGGCAAACTCAGCCAACGGCAAGAAGGTCACCCAATCGTCCTGATCAGCAGAGACAAAACACCTCAAATAAGCCTCCAAAGTCTGATTAGTTCGCTCCGTCTGTCCATTAGTCTGAGGATGGAAAGCAGACGAAAATGACAAGTCAATGCCCATCCTACTACAAAAGGATCGCCAGAATCTGGAAACGAACTGGGATCCTCTGTCTGACACAATATTCTCAGGGATGCCGTGCAAACGAACCACGTTCTGGAAAAACACAGGAACCAGATCGGAAGAGGAAGGCAGCTTAGGCAAAGGAACCAAATGGACCATCTTGGAGAAGCGATCACATATCACCCAAATAACAGACATGCCTTGAGACACCAGAAGATCAGAAATGAAATCCATGGAGATATGTGTCCAAGGTCTCTTAGGGACAGGCAAGGGCAAGAGCAACCCGCTGGCACGAGAACAGCAAGGCTTAGCTCGAGCACAAGTCCCACAGGACTGTACAAATGACCGCACATCCCTAGACAAGGAAGGCCACCAAAAGGATCTGGCCACCAGATCTCTGGTGCCAAAAATTCCTGGGTGACCTGCCAACACCGAGGAATGAACCTCGGAAATGACTCTGCTGGTCCACTTATCAGGCACAAACAGTCTGTCAGGTGGACAAGAATCAGGCCTATCAGCCTGAAATCTCTGCAACACACGTCGCAGATCTGGAGAAATAGCTGACAAGATAATACCATCCTTAAGAATACCAACAGGTTCAGCGACTCCAGGAGCATCAGGCACAAAGCTCCTGGAAAGAGCATCGGCCTTCACATTTTTTGAACCTGGTAAATACGAGACAACAAAGTCAAAACGGGAGAAAAACAATGACCAGCGGGCCTGTCTAGGATTCAGGCGTTTAGCAGACTCGAGATACATCAGATTTTTGTGATCAGTCAAGACCACCACACGATGCTTAACACCCTCGAGCCAATGACGCCACTCCTCAAATGCCCATTTCATGGCCAACAACTCCCGATTGCCCACATCATAATTTCGCTCCGCAGGCGAAAACTTCCTAGAGAAAAAGGCGCAAGGTCTCATAACAGAGCAACCAGGGCCTCTCTGCGACAAAATGGCCCCTGCTCCAATCTCTGAAGCATCCACCTCAACCTGAAAGGGAAGCGAGACATCAGGCTGGCACAAAACAGGCGCCGAAGTAAACCGACGTTTCAACTCCTGGAAAGCCTCCACGGCAGCAGGAGCCCAATTAACCACATCGGAGCCCTTCTTGGTCATATCCGTCAAAGGTTTCACAATGCTAGAAAAGTTAGCGATAAAACGACGGTAGAAGTTAGCGAAACCCAAGAACTTCTGAAGACTCTTAACTGACGAGGGCTGAGTCCAATCAAGAATAGCTCGGACCTTGACTGGGTCCATCTCCACAGCAGAAGGGGAAAAAATGAACCCCAAAAAGGGAACCTTCTGTACACCAAAAAGACACTTTGAGCCCTTGACAAACAAAGAATTTTCACGCAAAATTTTAAAGACCATCCTGACCTGCTCCACATGCGAGTCCCAATTATCAGAAAAAACCAGAATATCATCCAGATAAACGATCAAAAATTTATCCAGATAGTTCCGGAAAATGTTATGCATAAAAAGGACTGAAAAACTGAAGGGGCATTAGAGAGCCCAAAAGGCATCACCAAGTACTCAAAATGACCTTCGGGCGTATTGAATGCGGTTTTCCATTCATCCCCTTGCTTAATGCGCACAAGGTTGTACACACCACGAAGGTCTATCTTGGTAAACCACTTGGCACCTTTAATCCGGGCAAACAAGTCAGACAACAGCGGCAAAGGATACTGAAATTTGACAGTGATCTTATTTAAAAGCCGATAGTCAATACAAGGCCTCAAAGATCCGTCCTTTTTAGCCACAAAAAAGAATCCCGCACCAAGAGGGGAAGAAGACGGACGGATGTGTCCTTTCTCCAGAGACTCCTTGATATATGAACGCATAGCGGTATGTTCAGGTATCGACAGATTAAACAGTCTTCCCTTAGGAAATTTACTGCCTGGAATCAAATCTATTGCACAGTCACATTCCCTATGAGGAGGCAATGCACTGGACCTGGACTCGCTAAAGACATCCTGATAATCAGACAAATACTCCGGAACTTCCGAAGGCGTAGAAGAAGCAATAGACACAGGCAGGGAATCCTCATGAATACCACGACAGCCCCAACTAGACACTGACATAGCCTTCCAGTCAAGGACTGGATTATGGGTCTGTAACCATGGCAGCCCCAAAACAACCAAATCATGCATTTTATGTAGAACGAGAAAACGTATCACCTCGCGGTGTTCAGGAGTCATGCACATGGTAACCTGTGTCCAATACTGCGGTTTATTTTCTGCTAATGGCGTAGCATCAATACCCCTAAGAGGGATAGGATTTTCTAATGGTTCAAGAATAAAACCACAGCGCTTAGCAAATGAGAGATCCATAAGACTCAGGGCAGCACCTGAATCTACAAACGCCATGACAGGATAAGATGACAGTGAGCAAATCAAAGTTACAGACAGAATAAACTTAGGATGCAAATTACCAACGGTGACAGGACTAACAACCTTAGATATACGTTTAGAGCATGCTGAGATAACATGTGTAGAATCACCACAGTAGTAGCACAAGCCATTCCGGCGTCTATGAATTTTCCTCTCATTTCTAGTCAGGATTCTATCACATTGCATCAAATCAGGTGTCCGTTCAGACAACACCATGAGGGAATTTGCGGTTTTTCTATCACATTGTATCACATCAGGTGTCTGTTCAGACAACAACATGAGGGAATTTGCGGTTTTGCGCTCCCGCAACCGCCGGTCAATTTGAATAGCCAGGGACATGGTATCATTCAGACCTGTGGGAATGGGAAAACCCACCATAACATTCTTAATGGCCTCAGAAAGGCCATTTCTAAAATTAGCGGCCAGTGCACACTCGTTCCAATGTGTCAGCACGGACCATTTCCGAAATTTTTGGCAATACACCTCAGCCTCGTCCTGGCCCTGAGACATAGCCAGCAAGGCTTTCTCTGCCTGAATCTCAAGATTAGGTTCCTCATAAAGTAAACCGAGCGCCAGAAAAAACGCATCAATATCAGCCAATGCCGGATCTCCTGGCGCCAACGAAAAAACCCAATCTTGAGGGTCACCCCGTAAGAATGAAATAACAATTTTTACTTGTTGAGCAGAGTCTCCAGACGAACAAGGTTTCAGGGACAAAAACAATTTACAATTATTCCTGAAATTCCTAAACTTAAATCGGTCTCCTGAAAACAGTTCAGGAATCGGAATCTTGGGTTCAGACCTAGGATTTCTGGTAACATAATCTTGTATACCCTGCACACGAGCGGCAAGCTGGTCCACACTTGTAATCAAGGTCTGGACATTCATGTCTGCAGCAAGCTTTAAGCCACTCTGAGGTAAAGGGGAAAAAAAAAAAAAAAAAAAAAAAAATGAGAGAGGGAAAAAAAAACCTCAAAATTTTCTTTCTTATAATCCCACTTCTGCAATGCAATAAACATTTAATACTGGCCTGGCATACTGTTATGACCCCAGTGGACAGGGTCTCAGAGGAACGTGTAAGTCTGCGAGATTCAAAAATCCAGCTCATAGGGCTGTGGTAACTGGGTTGACCAAATAGCTACTCCTAACGCCAACACTAGAAGTAGCCGGGGATCATGCCTACGGATCGCTAGATGACTCGCGCCAGCCGGAGAATCTAACTACCCCTAGGAGAAGAAAACAAAGACCTCTCTTGCCTCCAGAGAAAGGGACCCCAAAGCAAGATACAAGCCCCCCACAAATAATAACGGTGAGGTAAGAGGAAATGACAAACACAGAAATGAACCAGGTTCAGCAAAGAGAGGCCAGCTTACTAATAGCAGAATATAGCAAGATAACTTATCTGGTCAACAAAAACCCTATAAAAATCCACGCTGGAGATTCAAGAACCCCCGAACCGTCTAACGGTCCGGGGGGAGAACACCAGCCCCCTAGAGCTTCCAGCAAAGGTCAGGATACAGATAGGAACAAGCTGGACAAAAATACCAAACAAAACAAAAGCAAAAAGCAAAGAAGAAGACTTAGCTTGAAATACAGGAACCAGGATCATAGGACAAGAGCACAACAGATTAGCTCTGATTTCAACGATGCCAGGCATTGAACTGAAGGTCCAGGGAGCTTATATAGCAACGCCCCTGAACTAACGGCCCAGGTGAGGATATAGGAAAAGACAGAAGCTCCAGAGTCAAATCACTAATGACCACTAGAGGGAGCAAAAAGCAAAATCACAACAGGTGGCCTTAGACAACAAATTTGATCATCTTATTAAAGGCAGATGGCAATCATAAGAGCAGTAGGAAAGAAAAGGGTCAGATATTAAGAATGCCAAAAAAAGTCAAGGAAAGCCTTCTTCTCTCTCCATGCTTGCCAGGTGTCTTGGCTCTTCCAGGTTTGATATAAGGGTTTGCTGTTCATTCGAAGCCAATAATTATCCGCCACCAGCGCTTTCCCTTTCATCTTCCCCCTTTATTCCCATAGACACACCAAAGTAGAGACCCTGCAACTAAACTATGTGCAGCTGCATCCCCCTCCTCTCCCCTTGTTCTATTTACTGTGTAGCCTCCACATGTGCATCCCATGCATGAGAACTGATGCTTTTAGTGCTGCTAACAGAAAAAAAAAACCGTTTTGTAAAAAAAAAGTAGCATGGTGTTAGTTTTTATGTTTTTATGTTTTTTTTCTCCTTGTAAAACAGAACATTAGCCCTATGGAATGTCAGCTGGGCCAATCCTCATGGGGATCTTCAGCAGCTTCTATTGCACAACCACGGTGGAAATATAAGGAATTATACTAATAAAAGAATCACACATTAACTATTATAATTGATGTAAAAGTTATAATAGATTTATTGTTGCATAAATCACAAATCATGTCAATAACTAAGCCAGTCCACTTCTCCGCAGGAGCCGATGTGTTGGCAGAGAAGGGGGATGCCTTAGCTATTGAGATGAGCAGTCAGTCAGCCCCCTTTATACACAGCTCTGGTCATGTACCATCACCGAAAACATAGTCCACTGGAAATGAAGCAACAAAAACACGAGACCGGAGTAGCACCCAGTGGATGGGGTTATTGGGGCCAATACAATTTTACTATTGACATTGACAACTTTTACTGCTATTTTTATTATTTAAATATGCTTTTTGTGGCATAAAAATTGTTTTTACAATTTGGTTTAATTAAAAATTGAGCACCATTTTCTTTTCGTAGGCTTGGATGCACTATCTATTGTTGGCTTCAGAAAGAGATAACAGAGTTTAAAGGGAATATGTCAGTAGGATCAATCCTCCTAAGCCATCTATATTGGCATGTAGATCATAGGAAGCGGAATAAAATGATACCGTGATATCTGCGATCCGATGTTTTATTCCCGAGAAATCCACTTTTTTTAATATGTAAATGAGCTGTTAAGATCTATGGGCCGGACATAGGTCTTCCTGAGAATCTGCCTCCAGAGATTATTGTAAAGGAAAGGGGGTGTTACCAGTGTGTGACATGTAATGACTGACAGTCTGCTCTATTGATCTACATGTCTCACACTGGTAATTTCCCCTTTCCTTTAAAATAAGCCCTGGTTTACGAATTCTTGGGAAGATCTATGTCCGGACCCGTAGATCTTAAAAACTCATTTACATATTAAGAAAAACTTACATTTCTCTGGAATGAGACATCAGATGGCAGATATTAAAGTATCATTTTATTCAACTTTTATTGACCTGCATTTCCATATAGATGGCTTATGAGGGTTGATGCTGCTGACGGATTCCCTTTAAGTCAATGAGCGCATTCTGATGGGAGAGTTAATGACACTTTTATCTTTTTCTTAGCTGCTCTCAGCTAATTTATGACCACAGATGACATGAAAGTTGATCTGAACTTCAATGTGGTCATAAATAAGCTTTGGGGGGAGATCAGAAAGACAACTAAAGGAGTCACAAATGTCTAAAATGAGCTCACTGACAACTTCTCAGCTAACTCATTCTACATCCACCAAAACGATCCATAATTTTCAATGAAACTCAGTTTCAAAACAGATATGTTTAGGCAAGAATAAAATAAACCCTAAAGGCGTTTATATCCTTTAAGTTATATATATATATAATACTATATAAAGCTATTTTATCTGCCCCTTAATCCCTCTGTGATTGGCTGGCACAGCATGGTGAGAGTTGTAGTTTTGAATGAGTTGTGGAGTATCAGGTTAAAGATCACTTCTCAAAAGAAAAAAACTAAATCCGAAGAGCCGCATTACCAGGAGGAAATCTACAGATAAGAGAAATATCAAAGCTTTCTGCTCGATATAAAAGTCAAATGTATGTAAAAGTAGACAAACACTGTATCTGCAGTCTGAATCAGTGATCAAAACCTGCTGGATCAATGCCGGGCGCCTTCATATCCCAGAATGCAAGGTTGAGAGATGTTAATTACTGGAAAATCTTCTCGAAGTGTAACATATAGAATATTCATCACAGACGATGTCAACTAGAATCGGGCAGTAATATCTCATTTCCATAGGTGTAAGGTGGCGCGCAAAGCCCGATTCTCCTCTGTTCCATTAATTAATGCTGCATCATATCCCATTAGGTGCTGATAACATCGCACTTGTCAGAATCAATGCAGTTTCTTCTGTGCTTACAGGTACAAGACAGGCATAGCCCAGCGAAGGATTAACCCCTCCAACACTCAATAAAATCCAACTTAAAGAGACACTGTTCCTAAGTACAATGCAAACTATATTTCTTTGTTATCCGCCATCCAAATACATTTTAATTACAGCTATCATTATGATTAACAGATATAACAATTATCATTATTCAAAAGCCGTTTACTTGAAACATCTAAATAAAAGATGCTAATTAAAGGGATTGTCTAACCTTGGGGGGGACATTTTTTTTTTACTTAAATGAATATATTTGGGGCTAAAAATAATTTTTGCAAATGGGTTTTATTAAAGATTTTGCACCATTTGGCTTTTACAGGCTCTTTGTTTTCCTGCACTTTCAACTTTGATGTGGTCATAAATGAGGGGAACTCAGAAAAGGACAGATATAAGAGTCGCAAATGACCTGTTAGACCGTCCCAGCGAGATAACTGATCGATTTCCATTGAAGTCACTCTACAACCAGCGATAGACAGTGGCACTTACTATTATATAGGTATGACAGGTTCTCCTCCTGCTCTTGTTAATGCAGCTTTCCTAGCTGTCCAGTCTATACAATGGCTGCCGGCAGAGGAGCACATGACCAGACCTGTCCGGCAGTCTCCTCCAATAGAAAAATAGTTTTCTCATATGAGGTTTTCTATTGGAGGAGACTGATGGACAAGTCTGGTCACATGCTCCTCCGCCAGCGGCCATTGTATGGACTGGAGAACTGTGCAGTCTATGAGGAAGGGGGCACAAAGAAGAGCAGAAGGAGAACCTGTCATACCTATGTAACAGTGAGTGCCACAAAGTTATGTCCCCAACGCATCTGATAAAATAATAATAATGTGTCTGAACTCATTAACTCTTTCTGCAGGCAGCAATGGACAATGTAATACAGAGGCTATAGGAGGAAAACGGTGCAAAATGTTTACTGAAACCCAAAGGCAAAAATTATATTGCATGCTTTTAAGTAAGAATAAAATTGTCCACAAAGGTGAACAACCCCTTTAAGGTTATAATAAAAATACACTCCATCTATAAAGTGCTTTTACAGCCAATTGCATGTTATGCCAGAGGGTCCGATATTACCTGCCAGCTCATCTACAAACATGCAGTAATGTTTTCTAGCACGAATGAGCCTGGCTGACTATTTCATAGCCTGGATGGATTAGGGTCTCTGTTTGCACAATGATAGATAAAATGAAGCAAACAGTAAGGAAAATATAGTTATGTGTGCTCTATAAATGTATATTATTTGAAGAGATTATACAAAATTAGCAAAAGGGCTCAAAACCAGTGCCACCCTTTTCCACAGTCTGTTTGTAGTAGTGCAGATTTCTAAACTGCGACGCCAGACAATATCCAAGGGCATATGTGGCACTGTCACTGGGCAAAATAAGCCACGTTTCCTTAAAGGGTAACTGTCATTTCAGGAGAACTTGCAGGGGAATGTCAGTGTATTCCACGAGCTCCTCCCTACTCCTTTCCTACCTTTGTCTGTGTATTCCATTAGCTCATCCCTCCTCCTCTCCCCTCTATGTCTGCCTTTTCCATTAGCTCCTCTCTCCTTCTTTCCCCTCTATGTCTGTGTATTCCACTAGCTCATCCCTCCTCCTTTCCCCTCTATGTCTGCCTTTTCCACTAGCTCCTCTCTCCTCTTTTCTGCACTTTATCTGTGTATTGCACTAGATCCTCCCTCCTCTTTTCCACTCTGTGTCTGTGTTTTCCACTAGCTCCTCCCTCCTCCTTTCTGCACTTTATTTGTGTATTGCACTAGCTCCTCCCTCCTCCTTTCCACTGTCTATCTTTTCCACTAGCTCCTCCCTCCTCTTTTCCGCTCTGTCTATGTATTCCACTAGCCCCTCCCTCCTCCTTTCCCATCTAGGTCTGTGTATTGCACTAGCTTCTCCTCCTCCATAGAATGCTCTGAACTCCAACTGCCGTCTCCTATCTCAGTAATGTAATAATCTGTCTTCACTGAATGCAGATTTTACCCGTGAATTGGGAATTTTGAGACAGAAAAAAATCATTCCAGGAGGAGGATGAAGCAGATTTTCCATATAACATATATTGAATAGTTTTCTAATATTCTAATATTTATATAATAAAGTAAAATGATGATTGCTCTTTAATTCTGTACAACCATTTGTTAAAAATATTAAACCATTTTATTCCAATCTTCTTCAAAAACTATAAGTGAAACATTATATTTTATTCATCACTTTAAAAGAAAGTTTACAGCCCTTGCGTTTACCTGAAAGACACCCTGCAATGACTGACAGCAGCAGATATAGTTTCCATGGCGACTCCATCCTTGGTCACTAGGGTCTGGAGTCCCTGTTTGTGTGACTGTTAGCAGTTTTGACGTTCCTTCATTAAAGCTCAGCCTGTTAAGACACAAGACAGGTCTCAGTTAGAAAGAGGGAGGAAAAAGAAAAAAAAGAGAAGACGCACATCTGGCAATAATACGATAGGCAAATCAAAGGACGGAGCAAGGCCCTAAAGCAATTAAACGTCTGATACCATAAGCGCTCAATGCAAAATGCGAACTGACACTTGGAAATAAGAGAAGTGATTAAAGACCAGGAAAAAAAAAACATTGGAACTATTACCTGCGAAGAGTTGAAAGCAATATTAATAGAGGGCGATCTCTCTGCCGGAACGATGTGAGAGGGCGAGGCTCGCGGCCTCACTTTGATTTTCTGAAGCTTACAACATTATCAGTCACATAGTAAAGACTAGGGTTGAGCGACTTTCATTTTTTAAAGATCGAGTCGGGTTTTGTGAAACCCGACTTTGTCCAGAGTCGAGTCGAGTCGAGTGCAGTCGGCCGATTATCGCTAAAAGTCGGGGATTGACCGAAACACGAAACCCAATGCAAGTCAATGGGGAAGCATAGTCGGCAGTGAGTAGAGGCCAGGAAAACACCTACAGTGCCCATTTTAATGCCAAAAACATCCATTCTTGTTTCTGAAGCTTGTCAATGTTAATTAACTTTATAATAATAGTTGGGCATTGGAAATTGGGGGTCATTTGGCAAAAGTTGTGGGGGGTAGGGCTGGTTCAAGGTTTTAGTGGGCACAGGAAACGTGGACTATGTCTCGGCGGTGCAGCAGTGAGAGGTAAGTATTTCAACTTTGCAAGTGCTGTGATCCTGAGCAAGCAGGGAGGCCCACTCGTTCGCATTGGCACTGGCACAGGGCCCCTCAAAGTACGGCGGTGTGTTTGCACGGCGGGGGCGCCTCCCACCAGCAGCGACACTTTTGCGTACTCTGAGGGGCCCTGTGCCAGTGACGTCGCCAACGAGTATGCCCCTCCCACCTGATGAAGGAACCTGCACTTTCATCTGCACCTTCCTCTTTGTCCCTGTGTAACGTGGTATAACATGCGGGAAGGGGAACCTTACTTTCAGCAGGGTCAGATTCTGGCTGTGTAGAGTGCAAGGGGAATGTAGTGGTCTAGGTCAATGTACCAGCAGACTCATCTAGCAGTGGCTGGGCAATGGGCAGGATGAGGAGGAAACAGATATAGGGCCAAAGAATAAAGTAGGCTACATGCAGTTCAAAATTGGTAACAGGACTAAACAGGCGGCATTGCTTTGTTCAGTGGAGTAGCAAACCCAGGAGCAGCAGACACTGTTTTAAGGGCCCAAACACACTAATAGGCCAAATGCAGTTTAATATCTGATACTTTAGGCCAAAAGCCTAAGACTGAAGCTCAGCTTTATTTAGTTGAAAGCAAACACCAGGGAGGGGCAGACACTGTTAGTAGGCCCTAACCACCAATTTTTAAAAACACAGCACTTAATGAGAGCCAGAAGGTTGAAGCTCAGCTTTATTCAGTTGAGGACAAACACCAGGGAGGGGCAGACACCGTTAGTAGGCCGTAACCAAAGTTGAAGGCCAAATGCAGTTTAATATCTGATACTATAGGCCGAAAGCCAGAAGGTGGAAGCTCAGCTTTATTCAGTTGAGGGCAAACACCAGGGAGGGGCAGACACCGTTAGTAGGCCCTAACCACCAATTTTTAAAAACACAGCACTTAATGAGAGCCAGAAGGTTGAAGCTCAGCTTTATTCAGTTGAGGACAAACACCAGGCAGGGTCAGACACCTTTAGTAGGCCCTAACCAAAGTTGAAGGCCAAATGCAGTTTAATATCTGATACTATAGGCCGAAAGCCAGAAGGTGGAAGCTCAGCTTTATTCAGTTGAGGGCAAACACCAGGGAGGGGCAGACACCGTTAGTAGGCCGTAACCAAAGTTGAAGGCCAAATGCAGTTTAATATCTGATACTATAGGCCAAAAGCCAGAAGGTGGAAGCTCAGCTTTATTCAGTTGAGGGCAAACACCAGGGAGGGGCAGACACCGTTAGTAGGCCGTAACCAAAGTTGAAGGCCAAATGCAGTTTAATTTCTGATACTATAGGCCGAAAGCCAGAAGGTGGAAGCTCCGATTTAGACAGTGGAGGACAATTTGAATTAGGGACTGCAGACAGACTTAGTAGGCTGTCCCCTGTGGACCATGCATCCACCACATTAACCCATTGCGCCTTAATGGACACATAATCTTCCGTGGCCATGCCTACAGGTCCATGCGTCTGTTGTCAGGTGCACCTTTGTACTCACAGGTTGCCAGAGTGCATGGACAATGCGGTCTTTTACATGCTGGTGGAGGGTTGGGATGGCTTTTCTCGCAAAAGAAGTGTTGACTGGTTAGCTTGTAGCCTGGTACAGCGTAGTACATCATGGCCTTATTAATAGTAAATAAAATATATAACTAGGCTCTATGAACTTTTAAATAGGTTCCAGGGGTACACGGGCAGCATTGGTGTGGTCAGTGGAGGAGTATTGCAAGTAGGGGCCGCAGACAGGCTAACAAAGGCCTAAAATAACAAACAATAGGCAGGCATGGCAGTTTTAAATCGGTTACATGGATACACAGGCAGGCACTCCAGGCAGCATTGTGGTCAGTGGAGGAGTATTGCAAGTAGGGGCCGCAGACAGGCTATCAAAGGCCTAAAATAACAAACAATAGGCAGGCATGGCAGTTTAAAATCGGTTACATGGATACACAGGCAGGCACTCCAGGCAGCATTGTGATCAGTGGAGGAGTATTGCAGGTAGGGGTCGCAGACAGGCTATCAAAGGCCTAAAATAACAAACAATAGGCAGGCATGGCAGTTTTAAATCGGTTACATGGATACACAGGCAGGCACTCCAGGCAGCATTGTGGCCAGTGGAGGAGTATTGCAAGTAGGGGCCGCAGACAGGCTATCAAAGGCCTAAAATAACAAACAATAGGCAGGCATGGCAGTTTAAAATCGGTTACATGGATTCACAGGCAGGCACTCCAGGCAGCATTGTGGTCAGTGGAAGAGTATTGCAAGTAGGGGCCGCAGACAGGCTATCAAAGGCCTAAAATAACAAACAATAGGCAGGCATGGCAGTTTAAAATCGGTTACATGGATACACAGGCAGGCACTCCAGGCAGCATTGTGGTCAGTGGAGGAGTATTGCACGTAGGGGCCGCAGACAGGCTATCAAAGGCCTAAAATAACAAACAATAGGCAGGCATGGCAGTTTTAAATCGGTTACATGGATACACAGGCAGGCACTCCAGGCAGCATTGTGGTCAGTGGAGGAGTATTGCAAGTAGGGGCCGCAGACAGGCTATCAAAGGCCTAAAATAACAAACAATAGGCAGGCATGGCAGTTTTAAATCGGTTACATGGATACACAGGCAGGCACTCCAGGCAGCATTGTGATCAGTGGAGGAGTATTGCAGGTAGGGGCCGCAGACAGGCTATCAAAGGCCTAAAATAACAAACAATAGGCAGGCATGGCAGTTTTAAATCGGTTACATGGATACACAGGCAGGCACTCCAGGCAGCATTGTGGTCAGTGGAGGAGTATTGCAAGTAGGGGCCGCAGACAGGCTATCAAAGGCCTAAAATAACAAACAATAGGCAGGCATGGCAGTTTAAAATCGGTTACATGGATACACAGGCAGGCACTCCAGGCAGCATTGTGGTCAGTGGAGGAGTATTGCAGGTAGGGGCCACAGACAGGCTATCAAAGGCCTAAAATAACAAACAATAGGCAGGCATGGCAGTTTTAAATCGGTTACATGGATACACAGGCAGGCACTCCAGGCAGCATTGTGGTCAGTGGAGGAGTATTGCAGGTAGGGGCCGCAGACAGGCTATCAAAGGCCTAAAATAACAAACAATAGGCAGGCATGGCAGTTTTAAATCGGTTACATGGATACACAGGCAGGCACTCCAGGCAGCATTGTGGTCAGTGGAGGAGTATTGAAAGTAGGGGCCGCAGACAGGCTATCAAAGGCCTAAAATAACAAACAATAAGCAGGCATGGCAGTTTAAAATCGGTTACATGGATACACAGGCAGGCACTCCAGGCAGCATTGTGGTCAGTGGAGGAGTATTGCAAGTAGGGGCCGCAGACAGGCTATCAAAGGCCTAAAATAACAAACAATAGGCAGGCATGGCAGTTTTAAATCGGTTACATGGATACACAGGCAGGCACTCCAGGCAGCATTGTGGTCAGTGGAGGAGTATTGCAAGTAGGGGCCGCAGACAGGCTATCAAAGGCCTAAAATAACAAACAATAGGCAGGCATGGCAGTTTTAAATCGGTTACATGGATACACAGGCAGGCACTCCAGGCAGCATTGTGATCAGTGGAGGAGTATTGCAGGTAGGGGCCGCAGACAGGCTATCAAAGGCCTAAAATAAAAAACAATAGGCAGGCATGGCAGTTTTAAATCGGTTACATGGATACACAGGCAGGCACTCCAGGCAGCATTGTGGTCAGTGGAGGAGTATTGAAAGTAGGGGCCGCAGACAGGCTATCAAAGGCCTAAAATAACAAACAATAAGCAGGCATGGCAGTTTAAAATCGGTTACATGGATACCCAGGCAGGCACTCCAGGCAGCATTGTGGTCAGTGGAGGAGTATTGCAGTTAGGAGCCGCAGACAGGCTATCAAAGGCCTAAAATAACAAACAATAGGCAGGCATGGCAGTTTTAAATCGGTTACATGGATACACAGGCAGGCAGCATTGTGGTCAGTGGAGGAGTATTGCAGGTAGGGGCCGCAGACAGGCTATCAAAGGCCTAAAATAACAAACAATAGGCAGGCATGGCAGTTTAAAATCGGTTACATGGATACACAGGCAGGCACTCCAGGCAGCATTGTGGTCAGTGGAAGAGTATTGAAAGTAGGGGCCGCAGACAGGCTATCAAAGGCCTAAAATAACAAACAATAGGCAGGCATGGCAGTTTAAAATCGGTTACATGGATACACAGGCAGGCACTCCAGGCAGCATTGTGGTCAGTGGAGGAGTATTGCAGGTAGGGGCCGCAGACAGGCTATCAAAGGCCTAAAATAACAAACAATAGGCAGGCATGGCAGTTTTAAATCGGTTACATGGATACACAGGCAGGCACTCCAGGCAGCATTGTGGTCAGTGGAGGAGTATTGCAAGTAGGGGCCGCAGACAGGCTATCAAAGGCCTAAAATAACAAACAATAGGCAGGCATGGCAGTTTAAAATCGGTTACATGGATACACAGGCAGGCACTCCAGGCAGCATTGTGGTCAGTAAAGGAGTATTGCAGGTTGGGGCCGCAGACAGGCTATCTAAGGCCTAAAATAACAAACAATAGGCAGGCATGGCAGTTTTAAACCGGTTACATGGATACACAGGCAGGCAGCATTGTGGTCAGTGGAGGAGTATTGCAGGTAGGGGCCGCAGACAGGCTATCAAAGGCCTAAAATAACAAACAATAGGCAGGCATGGCAGTTTAAAATCGGTTACATGGATACACAGGCAGGCAGCATTGTGGTCAGTGGAGGAGTATTGCAGGTAGGGGCCGCAGACAGGCTATCAAAGGCCTAAAATAACAAACAATAGGCAGGCATGGCAGTTTTAAATCGGTTACATGGATACACAGGCAGGCCCTCCAGGCAGCATTGTGGTCAGTGGAGGAGTATTGCAGGTAGGGGCCGCAGACAGGCTATCAAAGGCCTAAAATAACAAACAATAGGCAGGCATGGCAGTTTTAAATCGGTTACATGGATACACAGGCAGGCACTCCAGGCAGCATTGTGGTCAGTGGAGGAGTATTGCAGGTAGGGGCCGCAGACAGGCTATCAAAGGCCTAAAATAACAAACAATAGGCAGGCATGGCAGTTTTAAATCGGTTACATGGATACACAGGCAGGCCCTCCAGGCAGCATTGTGGTCAGTGGAGGAGTATTGCAGGTAGGGGCCGCAGACAGGCTATCAAAGGCCTAAAATAACAAACAATAGGCAGGCATGGCAATTTTAAATTGGTTACATGGATACACAGGCAGGCAGCATTGTGGTCAGTGGAGGAGTATTGCAAGGTAGGGGCCGCAGACAGGCTATCAAAGGCCTAAAATAACAAACAATAGGCAGGCATGGCAGTTTTAAATCGGTTACATGGATACACAGGCAGGCAGCATTGTGGTCAGTGGAGGAGTATTGCAAGAAGTGTCTGACACAGTTAGTACTCCCAAAAAATAAATACATGTTAATGTCTCGCAAAACGACTATAAATAAAAAAAAGGGTGGCATGCTTAGGTACAGGGGTGGGCTCATGTGCAGAGTTTATGACAAAGTAATTTGGCAGTAAATTAGTATTTACTGGTGTCAATATAGGACACTGACCCAGACTACTGTAACTATCATCATAGATGTCAACAAATTGGTATTGATTGTCAGTGCCAGGCATTGAATGATGTCAGCGCATAGACTAAACATTGGTGGAGCTGCACGAGATAATTTGGCACGTGGTAGAGCATAGTTTCAGCTGGGGGACTCTCTTGTGGCCGGCGGTACCGCCCCAGGGCCCCTCATGTTACAACGGTGTGTCTGACGTTGGGTGCGCACCACCACCGCCAGAGACACTACATTGTACTATGAGGGACCCAGTGGCAGTGCCGTCGACCAAAAGCGAGCACACCCACCTCTTCTGACAAACAGCACTGTAACTAACGGGTGCTTGCGCCAAGTGTCGAGAGTGAGACAACGGCCCCGTGGGGGGAGTTTTCCCATTGGGGGAGGTGTAAACATGTCGTATGCTGGTCAAACAGCTGCTGCAAATTAAGAGATTTGAACACTCAGTAAGACCAGTCCACAAGCAAGACCTTTTTATAGGAAAGCTAGGTGTCAGCCGGGAAAGGTGGGGCAAAATAATTTGAAATCCAGGAGTGGTTCATTTTAATGAAGGTGAGATCATCCACATTTTGGGTAGCCAGATGAGTCCTTTTTTCGGTTAATATTGAACCAGCAGCACTGAATACTCTTTCTGATAGCACACTAGCTGCTGGGCAAGCAAGCTCCTGCAACGCATATTCTGCCAATTCAGGCCAGGTGTCTAATTTGGATGCCCAAATGGGAATGACGGTTGAGGGAGAACATCAATAAGGGCTGAAAAATAGTTAGTAACCATACTGGACAAATGTTGTCTCCTGTCACTTTGAATAGATGCTGCAGTACCTGTCCTGTCTGCGGTCATTGCGAAATCACTCCACAACCTGGTCAGAAAACCCCTCTGTCCAACGCCACTTCTGATCTGTGCAACTCTAACACCTCTGCCCTGTAGCCGCCTGCAGCTCGTGTGAGAACCATCACCGGCGCTGTGTGCTGGGAATGCCTGAATCAAATGGTCTACAAGAGTAGCTTGTTTGGTTGCTAATATTTGTTCGAGGTTCTCATGTGGCATAATATTTTGCAATTTGCCTTTATAGCGAGGGTCAAGGATGCAGGCCAACCAGTAATCGTCATCGCTCATCATTTTAATAATGCGTGGGTCCTTTTTTAGGATACGTAAGGCATAATCCGCCATGTGGGCCAAAGTTCCAGTTGGCAAATCTGCGGTTGTGCTGGTTTGAGGGGCAGTTACAGGCAAATCTACGTCACTTGTCTCCCTTACAAAAACAGAACCCGGCCTTGCAACGCCACTAAGTTCTGTTGGCCCAGGAGAAGCTTCCTCAGTAAAAAAGTACTCATCCCCATCATCCTCCTCGTCCTCCTCCTCCTCTTCGCCCGCCACCGCGTCCTCTACACGGCCCTGACCAGACAATGGCTGACTGTCATCAAGGCTTTCCTCTTCCTCGGCTGCAGACGCCTGCTCTTTATGTGCGTCAAACTTTGCATCAGCAGACGCATTAGGGGGATGCTCATGCTTATTATTGCGTTGTCTGCACTAACCAGCCGTGTGCATTCCTCTAAACACTGAAGGACTTGACACAGGTCTTGTAGCTTCGACCACTGCACACCTGACAACTCCATGTCTGCCATCCTACTGCCTGCCCGTGTATCCTCCCACAAATACATAACAGCACGCCTCTGTTCGCACACTCTCTGAAGCATGTGCAGTGTGGAGTTCCACCTTGTTGCAACGTCGATGATTAGGCGATGCTGAGGAAGGTTCAAAGAATGCTGATAGTTCTGCATACGGCTGGAGTGTACAGGTGAACGGCGGATATGCGAGCAAAGTCTGCGCACTTTGAGTAGCAGGTCGGGTAACCCCGGATAACTTTTCAGGAAGCACTGCACCACCAGGTTTAAGGTGTGAGCCAGGCAAGGAATGTGTTTCAGTTGGGAAAGGGCTATGGCAGCCATGAAATTCCTTCCGTTATCACTCACTACCTTGCCTGCCTCAAGATGTACAGTGCCCAGCCATGACTGAGTTTCTTTCTGCAAGAACTCGGACAGAACTTCCGCGGTGTGTCTGTTGTCGCCCAAACACTTCATTGCCAATACAGCCTGCTGACGCTTGCCACTAGCTGTCCCATAATGGCACACCTGGTGTGCAACAGTGGCAGCTGCGGATGGAGTGGATGTGCGACTGCGGTCTGTGGATGAGCTCTCGCTTCTGCAGGAGGAGGAGGAAGAGGAGGAGGGGGGGCGAACGCCTACAGCCAACTCTTTCCTTGACCGTGGGCTAGGCAGAACTGTACCAATATTGCTGTCCCCTGTGGAGCCTGCATCCACCACATTCACCCAGTGTGCCGTGATGGACACGTAGCATCCCTGGCCGTGCCTACTGGTCCATGCATCTGTTGTCAGGTGCACCTTTGTAGTCACAGACTGCCTGAGTGCATGGACGATGCGGTCTTTAACATGCTGTTGGAGGGCTGGGATGGCTTTTCTAGAAAAGAAGTGCCGACTGGGTAGCTCGTAGCGTGGTACAGCGTAGTCCATCAGCGCTTTGAAAGCTTCGCTTTCAACTAACCGGTAGGGCATCATCCCTAATGAGATTAGTCTAGCAATGTGGGCGTTCAAACCCTGTGTACGCGGATGCGAGGATGAGTACTTCCTTTTCCTAACAAGAGTCTCATGTAGGGTGAGCTGGACTGGAGAGCCGGAGATCGTGGAACTAGCGGTGGTGCCGGTGGACATGGGTGAGTGAGAGAGGGTTGGAGATGGTATTCTTGCCGGTGCCCTACATGCAGTGTTTCCTACTACTAACCTGGTGATTCCCTGACTGCTTTGGCCTGGCGACGAAAGCTGCACAGATACTACAGGTGGTGTGGGAAATGGTCGGCTTACAGGGAGGGAAGGGATGTAGCGTTGCTGACTAGCTTCATTGGCCGAGGGTGCTGCAACCTTTAGGGACGTTTGGTAGTTAGTCCAGGCTTGCAAATGCATGGTGGATAAATGTCTATGCATGCAACTTGTATTTAGACTTTTAAGATTCTGACCTCTGCTTAAGGTAGTTGAACATTTTTGACAGATGACTTTGCGCTGATCATTTGGATGTTGTTTAAAAAAATGCCAGACTGCACTCTTTCTACTATCGGATACCTTTTCAGGCATTGCAGACTGAGCTTCTTTAACCGGATGGCCACGCTGTCCTCCAACTGGTTTAGGTTTTGTCACGCGTTTTTGGACAGATATGGGCCCGGTAGATGGAACCTGTTGTGATGTTGATGCCTTCTGCGGCTCCTCCTCCTCCGCTTCAGAACTACTGCCGCCTGCACCCTGTTCCCCCAATGGCTGCCAATCGGGGTCCACAACTGGGTCATCTATGACCTCCTCTTCTATGTTGTGTGCAACTTCGTCTGTGTCACCGTGTAAGCCGGTGGTATTGCGTTCGTGACGGAGCACCATAGTCTCCGCTGGTTTTGATTCTGCCTCAGTACACTGCGAGGGCAATGTTCTGGTCTGAGTCAAAGGAACACCATAGTAATCTGGCTGTGGCTGTGCATCTGTGCACTCCATGTCCGATTCAACTTCTAATGGGCATAGCCTGTTAACTGTTTCACTGTGTAACCCAGGAATGGTATGTGTAAAGAGCTCCATGGAGTAACCTGTTGTGTCGACTGACGCATCCTTCACTGTTGTTTTTAGTGAAGGACACAAGGAAGCGACTTGTTCCTGACCGGGAGCATCCACTGACGATGCACTGCTCTGACATTTGGCACTTTCCGAGGAGGAGGCGAAAGAGTTAGAGGCAGAGTCAGCAATGAAAGCCAATACTTGTTCCTCCTGCTCCAGCTTCAAAAGTGCTTTTCCTACTCCCAGAAAAGAGAGCGTTCGAGGCCTTGTGTAGCCAGACAACGAACCTGGCTCAACAACTCGAGACTTAGGTGCTGTACTGCTTTTACCACGACCACCTGATGCTCCACCACCACTACCATCATTACCAGCTGACAATGACCGCCCACGGCCACGACCTCTTCCACTAGACTTTCTCATTGTTTGCAAAACGTAACCAAAGTAACGCTATTTGTTACTGTAAAACAACTTATCAGGTGAACTCAAACTTCTGTAGGATTTATATATACCTTTATAGGTGCCTGACACTGAAAGGAAAATCAGGCCCAATGTTACACACTAGGTTTTCTGTGCTCCAATAATTTGAGACAGATGGCACACACAGGACCAGCACTCAATCAGAAATGCCAATCTCCCACAATTTTTTTTTCTTTTCTGGGAGAATTTACCCTAAAAAAAAAAAAATGGACAAGTATTACACAGTGTTTTTGGTGCCACACAATGACAGACAGATGCCACACAGAGCAATGGCACGGAGGCAGACTTGCCAATATTTATCTCCCACTAATTGTTTTTGGGGAAAAGGGAGAATGTACCCCCCCCCCAAAAAAAAATGGCCAAGTATTACACGGTGTTTTCGGTGCCACACAATGACAGACAGATGCCACACACAGCAATGGCACGGAGGCGGACTTGCCAATATTTATATCCCACTAACTAATTTTTTTTTGGAAAAGGGAGAATTTAGCAAAAAAAAAAAAATGGCCAAGTATTACACAGTGTTTTCGGTGGCACACAATGAGAGACAGATACCACACACAGCAATGGCACGGAAGCAGACTTGCCAATATTTATCTCCCACTAATTTTTTTTAGGGAAAAGGGAGAATGTACCCCCCCACCAAAAAAAAAATGGCCAAGTATTACACAGTGTTTTCGGTGCCACACAATGACAGACAGATGCCACACACAGCAATGGCACGGAGGCAGACTTGCCAATATTTATCTCCCACTAATTTTTTTTGGGGAAAAGGGAGAATGTACCCCCCCCCCCAAAAAAAATGGCCAAGTATTACACAGTGTTTTCGGTGCCACACAATGACAGACAGATGCCACACACAGCAATGGCACGGAGGCAGACTTGCCAATATTTATCTCCCACTAACTAATATTTTTTTGGAAAAGGGAGAATTTAGCAAAAAAAAAAAATGGCCAAGTATTACACAGTGTTTTCGGTGGCACACAATGAGAGACAGATACCACACACAGCAATGGCACGGAGGCAGACTTGCCAATATTTATCTCCCACTAATTTTTTTGGGGAAAAGGGAGAATGTACCCCCTAAAAAAAAAAATGGCCAAGTATTACACAGTGTTTTCGGTGGCACACAATGACAGACAGATGCCACACACAGCAATGGCACGGAGGCAGACTTGCCAATATTTATCTCCCACTAATTTTTTTTGGGGAAAAGGGAGAATTTAGCAAAAAAAAAAAAAATGGCCAAGTATTACACAGTGTTTTCGGTGGCACACAATGAGAGACAGATACCACACACAGCAATGGCACGGAGGCAGACTTGCCAATATTTATCTCCCACTAATTTTTTTTGGGGAAAAGGGAGAATGTACCCCAAAAAAAAAAAAAACTGGCCAAGTATTACACAGTGTTTTCGGTGCCACACAATGACAGACAGATGCCACACACAGCAATGGCACGGAGGCAGACTTGCCAATATTTATCTCCCACTAATTTTTTTTTTGGAAAAGGGAGAATGTACCCCCCCCCCAAAAAAAAATGGCCAAGTATTACACAGTGTTTTCGGTGCCACACAATGACAGACAGATGCCACACACAGCAATGGCACGGAGGCAGACTTGCCAATATTTATCTCCCACTAATTTTTTTTGGGGAAAAGGGAGAATTTAGCAAAAAAAAAAAATGGCCAAGTATTACACAGTGTTTTCGGTGGCACACAATGAGAGACAGATACCACACACAGCAATGGCACGGAGGCAGACTTGCCAATATTTATCTCCCTGCAGTTATCTCAGAAAAGTATGGCAGGCAGCTATAAAAAGGACTGCTGCACACAAAAGTGTGAACAAACACACAAGATAGCTGTGCAGAAAGGAAGGAAAAACAGGATTTGTGCTTTGAAAAAAGCAGTTGGTTTGCATAGCGGCGTACACTGTTATGACCCCAATGGCAGAGGGTCTCAGAAATAATTACTAAGTCTGCAAACACAAAAAACCAGCTCATAGGGCAGTGGTAACTGAGCTGACCATATATCTAATCCTAGCACCACAAATAGCAGCAGCCGGGGAACGTGCCTACGTTGGTTCTAGACGTCTCGCGCCAGCCGGAGAACTAACTAACCCTAGAAGGGAAAAGAAAGACCTTTCTTGCCTCCAGAGAAAAGACCCCAAAAGTTGGATACAAGCCCCCAACAAATAATAACGGTGAGGTAAGAGGAAAAGACAAACGTAAGAATGAGCTAGGTATTTAGCAAAGAGAGGCCCACTAGCTAATAGCAGAATATAGTAAGAAGACTTATATGGTCAGCAAAAACCCTATCAAAATATCCACGCTGGATATTCAAGAACCCCCGAACCGTCTAACGGCCTGGGGGGAGAACACCAGCCCCCTAGAGCTTCCAGCAAAGTCAGGAATCACATTTAGTACAAGCTGGACAAAAATAAGAGCAAAGCAAATAACCAAAAAACAAAGAAGCAGGACTTAGCTTAATTTTGAACGAACCAGGACCAGCAGACAGGAGCAAACAGAAAGGATCTGATTACAACGATGCCAGGCACTGGACTAAGGATCCAGGAAGTTTATATAGCAACACCCCTGGACTAACGACCCAGGTGGGTGCCAAACTGAGGAAAGACAATCCCAGAGTCATATCACTAGTAACCACAAGAGGGAGCCAAAAAGTCTAATTCACAACAGTACACACAGGCACAGCAACGCAGCTATCAGGGTCAGGGAGCCTTCTAGTGCAGCCCAATGAGCTACAGCGCTGAGGAAAAAAAAATGTAGCTTCCACTGTCCCTGCAATCAAAAGGTGGTGTTGGACAGTGGAAATCGCTACAGCACAAGCGGTTTGTAGCTTTATGTACCCTGCCTATCACTATCCCTGCTTCCGAAGAAGCTGCAGCAACCTCGCCCTATGCTCAGATCAGCAGCAGTAAGATGGCGGTCGGCGGGAACGCCCCTTTATAGCCCCTGTGACGCCGCAGAAAGCAAGCCAATCACTGCAATGCCCTTCTCTAAGATGGTGGGGACTGAGAACTATGTCATCACGCTGCCCACACTCTGCGTCCACCTTCATTGGCTGAGAAATGGCGCTTTTAGCGTCATTGAAACGCGACTTTGGCGCGAAAGTCGCGTACCGCATGGCAGACCCCACACAGGGATCAGCTCGGTTTCATGAGACGCCGACTTTGCCAAAAGTCGGCGACTTATGAAAATGAACGATCCGTTTCGCTCAACCCTAGTAAAGACTACTCAAAGGCTCATTACATATGATAACCGTCCTACCTCTGTCTTACGTGCTAAGGTCAGAATCACGCTAACAATACATTGAAAAACATCCAAAGTCTTCTAAAGAGACAGCCCGTATAGCTGACGGCTTCAGGTCTCGATGTCAAAAGCCTCAATTATTTTCACATAGTGCTGAATTATTCATTGTTTTGCCAATAGAAGGTCCTACAAGGTAGACATTTTCCCTAAATTGCTGGAGTTTGGTCTGATGTGAAGACCTCTTTCTAGCAGGTCCCAGGGGAACCCTGCCTTTCACTCTTGAAGTTGGACTTATGTAGGCCCCTTGGGTTCAGTCCACAGAAAGGCTGCTGCCCGGTGGAGCGGGCTGGCAGGGAATAGTCTGAAAGCTGAGACAAAACCAGGAGGTCAAAGTCAGGAAAAAAATTGAGAATCTGTCAGATACAGATAGTCAAAATATAAGCAATAAATTGGCTGAGTTTGTGGAATGTAGCATGAGTGAATCCAAGTAAATGTAACGTATAACTGGCAGCCAGAGACTGACTGCTGGGGTTTAATAGGCTGGAGCACCACCCATGATTCCTAGCGGGAACTAATTACACTAATAACATGCCCTCTGTTGCAAAACACAGATGAATAATAGGAAGGAACAACAAGTCCCTATATGAAGCTGAAGCAAGTTACTGTCTCCCAGCAGCATCCACAATGTTATTGTAACTCAGACTATCGACAAAGGCAGAAGTAGTAGTTGTGTCTTCAGAAAAATATTACACTTTTGTAAGTCTCCAAGTTGATGCAAAATCTGACAAAAAATATTTTTGGATACCAGCAACCAGCAATCTCCCCTATAATCATTGATATAAAGTAGAAAAACAGGCACCCAACAGAACCTGCATGGCATTATATGGAGGCAGTACATTCTCTAGGTTAAGATACTGTAGGATGACCCAATGGCATAAACTTGAAACTTGGGGTCACCAGTTAAAAATCCCACACAGAAATCTTAACTATCATGAATCTTTAATAGTATTGGTTTCCTTATATGAGCCAAAAGGACCTTTGGGTCTCCTCCTAGGCTCCAGGTCCCAAGTACGACTGCAATCTCTGCATCTCCTGTAGTGAAACCCCTGGCAGGACCATCTTATGTACATGGGAGCCACCAACCCCTTACCAACACCTGATGTTGAGGAAGATAAAGATCAGTCCATCTGTTTTTTTATTACACAGGAGTTAAGCCGTTGGTGCCATCAGAAGATTTTGGCAGCGCTTACTCTCCTCATTCCTTTCAGAAAACATCAGTCTTGTCAGTACCGAGCGTGCATACAGTATGTATGGTGGTGAGGTCAGGAGAGATAGATGCAATGAGCATTAGGTCAACAGCCTTCTGATGCATTTGGCCAGCTTTATTAAATGGTATTGGATTGGAATACGAATTACCACATTTGTACCCCTTACGTCCAAGATATCATCACTCAACAACAAGACCGAATGATCCTATTGATTTACAATGACCTGTATTATGGCAGCTACTAAATGAGCATAATGTCCTACATTAATTATATACATCAATTAAAGAGTTTTGTAAGATCCCTTCACTTGCGAATGCAGACAGAAGTGGGCCCCTGTGTTAGAACAATATATGGGCCCTACGCAGTCCAGTAGCTCCTCATAATGCCAAATTACATCTGCTGTGGAGGTGATAGTGGGCCCCGGTGTGACCACACAGGTTGCACCAATGTTTTGTCCACCCCTGGATTTTTTAACATCCTCTTCAGGGGACAATTTAAAAACAACCTGTCGTCTGATTCATGCTGCCTGAATCGCTGCATTATCGTAGCCATGTATGTTGCACTCTTTCATAATGCAGCGTTTTATGGAAAACATACTTTGAACAGCCATCTGGGAACTATGGCCCAGGATTCTTCAAAGTGTTTTCAACAAAAATTTGGCGTATAACACAAACATTTTTGAGCAAAAATTTTGCAACATTTGTAATTATCTTGACAGTTTTGCCATATTCTGCCAAAATGGGTGTTGTGGGGTCTGGTAGAGGTGTGATACCACAGCTTCTCTAATTATTGATCTGATTGTATCACAGTACCAAGATCTTTCTCCAGTCTCTAATTGGATAAAGTTTTGTGGCGAGGCTCATGGAGGCACACATCACTTTTTAGATGTGCCAGATTCATTAGGAGGTGTGCGCTTCATAATAAATCAGATGTCTCTGACTCCAACATGACCCCTCAACAAGACTAACATTAAACCAGGGGCCAACATGTTCTGATTGACTTGTCCAAGGCCGGTCACCAGTTCCTTCACCTCATTCTGATCCCCTAGACTTGTGTGTAAATAAGGAGACAGTAGTCAGTCTAAGGAATCGGGGCAGGGAAAATCCACCGAAGACCGTCTAAGACTGGTCATCCAAGACACATAGTGCCGACTTTTCAATGTGTGATTTCCCTGAAATGCCACAGCGTATCAAAGTAAAATAGTGGTTTGGGCAGCGGGAACAAAATGACAAGTTTCCTTTTAATCAATATGGGACTATTCTGAGTGTTATTGTCAAGAGGTTTGTCAAAAAAATTAAGCTTTCTGAATATTACAGGTGTGACTGGTGATTAAAAAAAGGATGGTGGTGGACCACCAAAACGTTGACTCTTAGGTATCTGTTGTGAATTCTGCTCTTGAGCTCCCTTCGGTGGTTGTTAGTGGTAGTGCAGTGGTCTCTGGATTATAGGCCTGGGCAGGTGTTTCCGCTTATTGCAGCTCTATTAGGTATTTAGGTTTGTAGGATCCATCAATCCCTGCCAGTTGTCCATTGTATCTTGGAGGGATTGCTTCTCTGTCTGGCTCCACTGCCCTGCTGTCATTTCAGCTAAGATAAGTGCCTTGTTTTAGTTCTCTGTAGCACGCATGCAGTGTGCTTTTATGTGCAGCGCAATCTATTGTGTTTTTGTCCAGCTTGACTTGTTTGGATTTTTCTGTCATGCTGGTTTCTCTGGAGATGCAGATATACATCCTATGTCTTTAGTTAGATGTAGTATATAGAATTTTCTGCTGTGGAATTTTGTAGTGTTTTAATACTGACCTGTTGTGAAATTGGATTTTGGGCTCCCCCGGTGGCCACTGGTGGAATTGAATTGGTGTGCATCATGCTCTCTGTTCACCTGTTTCCATCAGGATGTGGGAGTCGCTATTTAGCCTTGCTCCTCTGTCACTTCCATGCCGGTCAACATTGTAATCAGAAGCCTTTCTGTGCATGTTCCTGCTGCTAGACAACTCCCAGCTAAGTTGGACTTTAGTCCTTGTTTGTTTTTGCATTTTGTTCCAGTTCACAGCTGTAGTTTCGTTTCTGTGTCTGGAAAGCTCTTGTGATCTGAAATTGCCACTCTGATGTTATGAGTTAATACTAGAGTCTTAAAGTAATTTCAGGATGGTGTTTTGATAGGGTTCTCAGCTGACCATGAAAGTGCCCTTTCTGTCTTCCTGCTATCTAGTAAGCGGACCTCAATTTTGCTAAACCTATTTTCATACTACGTTTGTCATTTCATCTAAAATCACCGCCAATATTTGTGGGGGCCTCTGTCTGCCTTTCGGGGAAATTTCTCTAGAGGTGAGCCAGGACTATATTTTCCTCTGCCAGGATTAGTTAGTCCTCCGGCCGGCGCTGGGCGTCTAGGGATAAAACACAGGCTACGCTACCCGGCTACTGTTAGTTGTGCGGCAGGTTTAGTTCATGGTCAGTTTAGTTTCCATCCTTCCAAGAGCTAGTTCTTATGTTTGCTGGGCTATGTTCTCTTGCCATTGAGAACCATAACAGTTTGACCGGCCAAAAAGGGTTAAATTAATTGACAGAGAAAGGAGAGAAAAGAGAAGTCTGCTGAAGATTTTTTTTTTTTTTTTTTTTTCAGTTCTGAGTGTGCTTGTAATTGAATCTCTTGCAAGTCTGCCTATATTGCAGCCTTTCTCTCTCTCTCTCCTTCTAATCCTGGAATGGCTCTGTGTTCACCTGTTTAAAATGGATATTCAGAGTTTAGCTGCAGGTTTGAATAATCTCACCACGAAAGTTCAAAATTTACAAGATTTTGTTGTTCATGTTCCTATATCTGAACCTAGAATTCCTTTGCCTGAATTTTTCTCGGGGAATAGATCTTGCTTTCAAAATTTCAAAAATAATTGCAAGTTGTTTTTGTCCCTGAAATCTCGCTCTGCTGGAGATCCTGCTCAGCAGGTCAGGATTGTGATTTCCTTGCTCCGGGGCGACCCTCAGGATTGGGCTTTTGCATTGGCTCCAGGGGATCCTGCGTTGCTCAATGTGGATGCGTTTTTTCTGGCCTTGGGGTTGCTTTATGAGGAACCTCAGTTAGAACTTCAGGCGGAAAAGGCCTTGATGTCCCTATCTCAGGGGCAAGACGAAGCGGAAATATACTGCCAGAAATTCCGTAAATGGGCTGTGCTTACTCAGTGGAATGAGTGCGCCCTGGTGGCGAATTTCAGAGAGGGTCTCTCTGATGCCATTAAGGATGTTATGGTGGGGTTCCCTGTGCCTGCGGGTCTGAATGAGTCCATGACAATGGCTATCCAGATCGATAGGCGTCTGCGGGAGCGCAAACCTGTGCACCATTTGGCGGTGTCTACTGAGAAGACGCCAGAGAATATGCAATGTGATAGAATTCTGTCCAGAAGTGAACGGCAGAATTTTAGACGAAAAAATGGGTTGTGCTTCTATTGCGGTGATTCAACTCATGTTATATCAGCATGCTCTAAGCGTACTAAGAAGCTTGATAAGTCTGTTTCAATTGGCACTTTACAGTCTAAGTTTATTCTATCTGTGACCCTGATTTGTTCTTTATCATCTATTACCGCGGATGCCTATGTCGACTCTGGCGCCGCTTTGAGTCTTATGGATTGGTCCTTTGCCAAACGCTGTGGGTATGATTTGGAGCCTCTTGAAACTCCTATACCCCTGAAGGGGATTGACTCCACCCCATTGGCTAGCAATAAACCACAATACTGGACACAAGTAACTATGCGGATTAATCCGGATCACCAGGAGATTATTCGCTTTCTTGTGCTGTATAACCTACATGATGTGTTGGTGCTTGGATTGCCATGGCTGCAATCTCATAACCCAGTCCTTGACTGGAAAGCTATGTCTGTGTTAAGCTGGGGATGTAAGGGGACGCATGGGGACGTACCTGTGGTTTCCATTTCATCATCTATTCCCTCTGAGATTCCTGAATTCTTGACTGAATATCGTGACGTTTTTGAAGAACCTAAGCTTGGTTCATTACCTCCGCACCGGGAGTGCGATTGTGCCATAGATTTGATTCCGGGTAGTAAATACCCTAAGGGTCGTTTATTTAATCTGTCTGTGCCTGAACATGCTGCTATGCGAGAATATATAAAGGAGTCCTTGGAAAAGGGACATATTCGTCCTTCGTCATCTCCCTTAGGAGCCGGTTTTTTCTTTGTGGCTAAGAAAGATGGCTCTTTGAGGCCGTGCATTGATTATCGGCTTTTGAATAAAATCACGGTTAAATATCAATATCCGTTGCCACTGCTGACTGATTTGTTTGCTCGCATAAAGGGGGCCAAGTGGTTCTCTAAGATAGATCTCCGTGGGGCGTATAATTTGGTGCGAATTAAGCAGGGGGATGAGTGGAAAACCGCATTTAATACGCCCGAGGGCCACTTTGAGTATTTGGTGATGCCTTTTGGTCTTTCAAATGCCCCTTCAGTCTTTCAGTCCTTTATGCATGACATTTTCCGTGATTATTTGGATAAATTTATGATTGTGTATCTGGATGATATTTTGATTTTTTCGGATGACTGGGACTCTCATGTCCAGCAGGTCAGGAGGGTTTTTCAGGTTTTGTGGTCTAATTCCTTGTGTGTGAAGGGTTCTAAGTGTGTTTTTGGGGTTCAAAAGATTTCCTTTTTGGGATATATTTTTTCCCCCTCTTCCATCGAGATGGATCCTGTCAAGGTTCAGGCTATTTGTGATTGGACGCAACCCTCTTCTCTTAAGAGTCTTCAGAAATTTTTGGGCTTTGCTAACTTTTATCGTCGATTTATTGCTGGTTTTTCTGATGTTGTTAAACCATTGACTGATTTGACTAAGAAGGGTGCTGATGTTGCTGATTGGTCCCCTGCTGCTGTGGAGGCCTTTCGGGAGCTTAAGCGCCGCTTTTCTTCCGCCCCTGTGTTGCGTCAGCCTGATGTTGCTCTTCCTTTTCAGGTTGAGGTCGACGCTTCTGAAATCGGAGCTGGGGCGGTTTTGTCGCAGAGAAGTTCCGATTGCTCCGTGATGAGACCTTGTGCTTTTTTCTCGCGTAAATTTTCGCCCGCCGAGCGGAATTATGATGTTGGGAATCGGGAGCTTTTGGCCATGAAGTGGGCTTTTGAGGAGTGGCGTCATTGGCTTGAGGGGGCTAGACATCAGGTGGTGGTATTGACTGACCACAAAAATCTTATTTATCTTGAGTCCGCCAGACGCCTGAATCCTAGACAGGCGCGCTGGTCGTTGTTTTTCTCTCGGTTTAATTTTGTGGTGTCCTACCTGCCGGGTTCTAAGAATGTTAAGGCGGATGCCCTTTCTAGGAGTTTTGAGCCTGACTCCCCTGGTAATTCTGAACCTACAGGTATCCTTAAGGATGGAGTGATATTGTCTGCCGTTTCTCCAGACCTGCGGCGGGCCTTGCAGGAGTTTCAGGCGGATAGACCTGATCGTTGCCCACCTGGTAGACTGTTTGTTCCTGATGATTGGACCAGTAAAGTCATTTCTGAGGTTCATTCTTCTGCGTTGGCAGGTCATCCTGGAATCTTTGGTACCAGGGATTTGGTGGCAAGGTCCTTCTGGTGGCCTTCCCTGTCTCGAGATGTGCGAGGCTTCGTGCAGTCTTGTGACGTTTGTGCTCGGGCCAAGCCTTGTTGTTCTCGGGCTAGTGGATTGTTGTTGCCCTTGCCTATCCCGAAGAGGCCCTGGACGCACATCTCGATGGATTTTATTTCGGATCTTCCTGTTTCTCAGAAGATGTCTGTCATCTGGGTGGTGTGTGATCGTTTCTCTAAGATGGTCCATTTGGTTCCCCTGCCTAAGTTGCCTTCTTCTTCCGAGTTGGTTCCTCTGTTTTTTCAAAATGTGGTCCGTTTGCATGGTATTCCGGAGAATATCGTTTCTGACAGAGGTACCCAATTCGTGTCTAGATTTTGGCGAGCATTCTGTGCTAGGATGGGCATAGATTTGTCTTTCTCGTCTGCTTTCCATCCTCAGACTAATGGCCAGACCGAGCGGACGAATCAGACCTTGGAGACATATTTGAGGTGTTTTGTGTCTGCAGATCAGGATGATTGGGTTGCTTTTTTGCCTTTAGCGGAGTTTGCCCTCAATAATCGGGCCAGCTCTGCCACCTTGGTGTCTCCCTTTTTCTGTAATTCGGGGTTTCATCCTCGATTTTCTTCTGGTCAGGTGGAATCTTCGGATTGTCCTGGAGTGGATGCTGTGGTGGAGAGGTTGCATCAGATTTGGGGGCAGGTAGTGGACAATTTGAAGTTGTCCCAGGAGAAGACTCAGCTTTTTGCCAACCGCCGGCGTCGGGTTGGTCCTCGGCTTTGTGTTGGGGACTTGGTGTGGTTGTCTTCTCGTTTTGTCCCTATGAGGGTTTCTTCTCCCAAGTTTAAGCCTCGGTTCATCGGCCCGTACAAGATATTGGAGATTCTTAACCCTGTGTCCTTCCGTTTGGACCTCCCTGCATCTTTTTCTATTCATAATGTTTTTCATCGGTCATTATTGCGCAGGTATGAGGTACCGGTTGTGCCTTCCGTTGAGCCTCCTGCTCCGGTGTTGGTTGAGGGCGAGTTGGAGTACGTTGTGGAAAAAATCTTGGACTCCCGTGTTTCCAGACGGAAACTCCAGTATCTGGTCAAATGGAAGGGATACGGTCAGGAGGATAATTCTTGGGTGACTGCCTCTGATGTTCATGCCTCCGATTTGGTCCGTGCCTTTCATAGGGCTCATCCTGATCGCCCTGGTGGTTCTGGTGAGGGTTCGGTGCCCCCTCCTTGAGGGGGGGGTACTGTTGTGAAATTGGATTTTGGGCTCCCCCGGTGGCCACTGGTGGAATTGAATTGGTGTGCATCATGCTCTCTGTTCACCTGTTTCCATCAGGATGTGGGAGTCGCTATTTAGCCTTGCTCCTCTGTCACTTCCATGCCGGTCAACATTGTAATCAGAAGCCTTTCTGTGCATGTTCCTGCTGCTAGACAACTCCCAGCTAAGTTGGACTTTAGTCCTTGTTTGTTTTTGCATTTTGTTCCAGTTCACAGCTGTAGTTTCGTTTCTGTGTCTGGAAAGCTCTTGTGATCTGAAATTGCCACTCTGATGTTATGAGTTAATACTAGAGTCTTAAAGTAATTTCAGGATGGTGTTTTGATAGGGTTCTCAGCTGACCATGAAAGTGCCCTTTCTGTCTTCCTGCTATCTAGTAAGCGGACCTCAATTTTGCTAAACCTATTTTCATACTACGTTTGTCATTTCATCTAAAATCACCGCCAATATTTGTGGGGGCCTCTGTCTGCCTTTCGGGGAAATTTCTCTAGAGGTGAGCCAGGACTATATTTTCCTCTGCCAGGATTAGTTAGTCCTCCGGCCGGCGCTGGGCGTCTAGGGATAAAACGCAGGCTACGCTACCCGGCTACTGTTAGTTGTGCGGCAGGTTTAGTTCATGGTCAGTTTAGTTTCCATCCTTCCAAGAGCTAGTTCTTATGTTTGCTGGGCTATGTTCTCTTGCCATTGAGAACCATAACACTGACCGCTTAGAACTCTGTCCTATCCTTTCTATCTAGCTAGAAGGGCCTCTTTTGCTAAACTCTGTTTTTTCTGCCTGTGTATGTATTTCCTCTTAAACTCACAGTCAATATTTGTGTGGGGCTGCCTATCCTTTGGGGCTCTGCTCTGAGGCAAGATAGGATTTCCCATTTCCATCTTTAGGGGTATTTAGTCCTCCGGCTGTGTCGAGGTGTCTAGGCCTGGTTAGGTACATCCCACGGCTACTTCTAGTTGTGGTGTCAGTATTAGGATTGCGGTCAGTACAGGTACCACCTACTCCAGAGATAGTCTCATGCGGCTCCAGGGTCACCGGATCATAACAGGTATCGTAAGTGAAACTTTTGGAAACTTGTAGAGCATTACAGTTTATCTCCTGACAAAAGGACACAATATGCATTAAATAGAAAGACTGAACACATACTGAACTTAGCAATTGATATACATCAACTAAAAATATTTTATTAGACCACCTAAGGAATAAGTGATATACTGTATATCTGCTAAATGGATGAATGGTAGACCATTTGGAAAATTAACTAGAACCAAAAAGAGAACACCGAAGTTAAGATCTAAGGAAGAGTGTGGAACAGGTGGTGAAGGGATAAAATATCTTTATTAACAAGAGTGGTATAAGATAGAAAGACATACAAAGAGGTGCCCGCACTTGTAGTAAAGTAAAAAGAATATAATATATTTATACACATAAAATACATATGATTAAAAAGGTAACCACCAGGTAAATTGTAGAACAATACATACAGTATATATCCGTTATTCTATGAGCAGCATGCAAAGTTAATCATGTATGTCCTTAGCCTGAAAAGGAGAGAGAGGTGAGGAGTGTTTAGTTCTACAGAGTCCAAAATGTAAGACAGCGGTAGATGTCAGTAAACAGAAAGGAGTCTGGATAATAATTGAGGGTATCTGTCAAACAATTGCGGATAAGAATGTAATGATCCAGCACACATCAGTTTGACGCTAAAAGATATAAATGCCTGTTAGGAGGGTGACTCAGAAATAGAGATAGGCATGGGCAATATTATACAATAATTTGTGTGCCTAAATGTATAACAAAAGCAATCAACACCTATATAAATCCTGTAATAAGGACATGAGTAAATAGGCTGGGTGGTCCTCGGTTCAAGTGCGTACTCCCCGACGCGCGTTTCGAAGCTTGTCCTTCTTCAGGGGGTGGAGGTGTGCATAAATATATTGTGATATTTTTGTTTTACTACAAGTGCGGGCACGTCTTTGTATTTAGTGCTATCATATACCACTCTTGTTAAGAAAGGTATTTTATCCCTTCACCAATTGTTCCACTGTTGTGAATCCGCTTTTTGGGCTCCCCTGGTGGTTGCTGGTGGTACTGGTGACTTGTGTGTGCTTTGCTGTCATCAGTTCACCTGCTCCCATCAGTGTTTGGGAGTTTCCTATTTAGCCTTGCTCTCCAGTCATTTCCTTGCCGGTCATCATTGTAACCAGAGCCTTCGGTTGCATGTTCCTGCTACTAGTCTGCTGATCAGCTAAGTGGACTTTGTCCTTTTGTTTTCTATCTTTTGTCCAGTTTGCAGTTTTGTTATTCTCTGTAGCTGGAAGCTCTTGCGGGCTGAAATTGCCACTCCTGTGTCATGAGTTGACACAGGAGTCTTAAAGTAATTTCAGGATGGTTTTTTGAAAGGGTTTTCAGTTGACCGTGAAGTCCTCTTTTGTATCCTTCTGCTATCTAGTAAGTGGACCTCTCTTTGCTAAATCTACTTTCATACTGTGTATGTCTTTTCCTCTTAACTCACCGTTATTACATGTGGGGGGCTGCTATCATCTTTTGGGGTATTTCCCTAGAGGTAAGCCAGGTCTGTTCCTTCCTCTACCAGGCGTAGTTAGTCCTCCGGCTGGCGCGTGGCATTTAGGAAGTCGTAGGTATGCTCCCTGGCTACTATTAGTTGTGTGGTAGATTTAGCTCACGGTCAGCTCGAGATTCCATCACCCAGAGCTCGTCCGTTATTTTTGTGTTCTGATGTTTCCCTGCCATTGGGAATCATTCATGACAGTATGACCGGACCGCTGTAAAGTTACTGGCAGAAGAAAGGAGAGAAAAAGAAGTCTGTAGAGTTTTTTTTTTTTTTCCTATGTTTGCTCCATAGTTGGATCAGTTGTATTTCAGCTCTAATTACAGCCTTTGCCTTTCTCTCCTTCTAATCCTTGAATGGCTCTGATCTCACCTGTTTAAAGATGGATCCTCAGAGTTTGGCTGTAGGTTTAAATAATCTTGCTACCAAGGTTCAAAATTTACAAGATTTTGTTATACATACTCCGATGTCTGAACCTAAAATTCCTACACCAGAGGTGTTTTCCGGAGATAGATCTCGGTTCCTGAATTTCAAATATAATTGTAAATTGTTCCTTTCTCTCAGACCTCACTCCTCTGGAGATCCTGTCCAGCAGGTTAAGATTGTAATCTCTTTGCTGCGAGGTGACCCTCAAAATTGGGCATTTTCATTGACACCAGGGGATCCTGCGTTGCTCAATGTGGATGCGTTTTTTCTGGCTTTAGGGTTGCTTTATGAGTAGTGTTGAGCGATACCGTCCGATACTTGAAAGTATCGGTATCGGAAAGTATCGGCCGATACCGGCAAAATATCGGATCCAATCCGATACCGATACCCGATACCAATACAAGTCAATGGGACTCATGTATCGGACGGTATTCCTGATGGTTCCCAGGGTCTGAAGGAGAGGAAACTCTCCTTCAGGCCCTGGGAACCATATAAATGTGTAAAAGAAAGAATTAAAATAAAAAATATTGCTATACTCACCTGTCCGACGCAGCCGGGACTTCAGCGAGGGAACCGGCAGCGTTGTTTGTTTAAAATTCGCGCTATTACTTGGTTACGTGAATTCCCGGCTTGTGATTGGTCAGGTCGGCCATGTTGCCGGGACGCGGACCAATCACAGCAAGCCGTGACGAAATTACGTCACGGCTTGCTGTGATTGGTCCGCGTCCCGGCAATATGGCCGCCCTGACCAATCACAAGCCGTGACGTCACGGGAGGCTGGACACGCGCTCATTTTAAAATGGGCGCGTGTCCAGCCTCCCGTGACGTCACGGCTTGTGATTGGTTGCGCCGCGGTCAACCAATCACAAGCCGGGAGGCTGGACGCGCTCATTTTAAAATGGGCGCGTGTCCAGCCTCCCGTGACGTCACGGCTTGTGATTGGTTGCGCCGCGGTCAACCAATCACAAGCCGGGAGGCTGGACACGCTCATTTTAAAATGGGCGCGTGTCCAGCCTCCCGTGACGTCACGGCTTGTGATTGGTCAGGGCGGCCATATTGCCGGGACGCGGACCAATCACAGCAAGCCGTGACGTAATTTCGTCACGGCTTGCTGTGATTGGTCCGCGTCCCGGCAACGTGGCCGACCTGACCAATCACAAGCCGGGAATTCACGTAACCAAGTAATAGCGCGAATTTTAAACAAACAACGCTGCCGGTTCCCTCGCTGAAGTCCCGGCTGCGTCGGAGAGGTGAGTATAGCGATATTTTTTATTTTAATTCTCTCTTTTACACATTTTAACATTAATGTTGTTGCGATACCCGATACCCGATACCACAAGAGTATCGGAATCCCGGTATCGGAATTCCGATACAGCAAGTATCGGCCGATACCCGATACTTGCAGCATCGGAATGCTCAACACTATTTATGAGGAACCTAATTTGGAGATTCAAGCTGAAAGAGCTTTGATAGCCCTATCTCAAGGGCAAGATGAAGCTGAGATATACTGCCAAAAATTTCGTAGATGGTCTGTGCTTACTCAGTGGAATGAGTGCGCCCTAGCGGCAAATTTCAGAGAGGGCCTTTCTGATGCCGTTAAAGATGTTATGGTCGGGTTCCCTGCGCCCACAGGTCTGAATGAGTCCATGACAATGGCTATTCAGATTGATCGGCGTTTGCGGGAGTGCAAACCCGTGCACCATTTGGCGGTATCTTCTGAAGAGACGCCAGAGAAAATGCAATGTGACAGAATTCTGTCCAGAAGCGAGCGGCAGAATTATAGGCGTAAAAATGGGTTATGCTTCTATTGTGGTGATTCTGCTCATGTTATATCAGCATGCTCTAAATGTACAAGGAAGGTTGACAAGTCTATTTCAATTGGCACTTTACAGTCTAAATTTATTCTGTCTGTAACCTTGATTTGTTCATTATCAGTTATTACCGTGGATGCCTATGTGGACTCTGGCGCCGCTCTGAGTCTTATGGATTGGTCCTTTGCCAGGCGCTGTGGGTTTGATTTAGAGCCTCTGGAAGTCCCTATACCTCTGAAGGGTATTGATTCTACGCCTTTGGCTTGTAATAAACCACAATTCTGGACGCAAGTGACTATGCATATGACTCCAGACCATCAGGAGGTGATTCGCTTCCTTGTGTTGTACAATTTGCATGATGTTTTGGTGCTTGGATTACCATGGTTACAGTCTCATAACCCAGTCCTTGACTGGAAAACAATGTCTGTGTTAAGCTGGGGATGTCGGGGGGCTCATGGGGACATACCTTTGGTTTCCATTTCGTCATCTATTCCCTCTGAGATTCCGGCATTTTTGTCTGATTATCGTGATATTTTTGAGGAGCCAAAAATTGGTTCACTCCCTCCCCACAGAGATTGTGATTGCGCCATAGATCTGATTCCTGGCAGTAAATTTCCAAAGGGTTATTTGTTTAACTTATCTGTACCTGAACATGCTGCTATGCGAGAGTATATTAAGGAGTCCCTGGAAAAGGGACACATTCGTCCTTCTTCATCTCCTTTAGGAGCTGGTTTTTTCTTTGTATCTAAAAAGGATGGCTCTCTGAGGCCTTGTATTGATTATCAACTCCTGAATAAAATTACAGTCAAATATCAGTATCCGTTGCCTTTGCTGACTGATTTGTTTGCTCGCAAAAGGGGGGCTAAGTGGTTCTCTAAGATTGATCTTCATGGGGCGTATAATTTGGTGCGAATTAAGCAGGGGGATGAGTGGAAAACCGCATTTAATACGTCTGAGGGCCATTTTGAGTATTTAGTAATGCCTTTCGGCCTTTCTAATGCACCTTCAGTCTTTCAGTCCTTAATGCATGATATTTTCCGTGAATATTTGGATAAATTTATGATTGTGTATTTGGATGATATTTTGATTTTTTCTGATGACTGGGAGTCTCATGTTCAACAGGTCAGGAGGGTTTTTCAGGTTTTGCGGGAGAATTCTTTGTGTGTAAAGGGTTCAAAGTGTGTTTTTGGGGTTCAAACGATTTCCTTTTTGGGGTATATTTTTTCCCCTTCTTCTATTGAGATGGACCCTGTCAAGGTTCGGGCTATTTGTGACTGGACGCAGCCTACTTCTCTTAAGAGTCTTCAGAAATTCTTGGGCTTTGCTAATTTTTATCGTCGATTTATAACTGGTTTTTCTGGCGTTGCTAAACCTCTGATGGATTTGACCAAAAAGGGTGCTGATGTTGCCAATTGGTCCCCTGCTGGTGTGGAGGCCTTTCGGGAGCTTAAGCGCCGCTTTTTGTCTGCCCCTGTGTTGCGCCAGCCTGATGTTTCTCTTCCCTTTCAGGTTGAGGTCGATGCTTCCGAGATCGGAGCGGGGGCGGTTTTGTCGCAGAAAAGTTCCGACTGCTCAGTGATGAGACCTTGTGCGTTCTTTTCTCGAAAATTTTCGGCCGCCGAGCGAAACTATGATGTTGGTAATCGGGAGCTTTTGGCCATGAAGTGGGCATTTGAGGAGTGGCGTCATTGGCTTGAGGGTGCCAGACATCAGGTGGTAGTTTTGACGGATCACAAGAATCTGATTTATCTAGAGTCTGCCAGGCGCCTGAATCCTAGACAGGCACGATGGTCGTTGTTTTTTTCTCGGTTTAATTTTGTGGTTTCATACTTACCGGGTTCTAAAAATGTTAAGGCAGATGCTCTTTCTAGGAGTTTTGAGCCTGACTCTCCTGGGGATTCTGAGCCTGCTGGTGTCCTTAAGGATGGGGTGGTTTTGTCTGCTGTCTCCCCGGATCTGCGACGTGCTTTGCGGGAATTTCAGGCGGATAGACCTGATCGTTGTCCGCCTGGTAGACTGTTTGTTCCTGATGATTGGACCAGTAGAGTCATCTCGGAAGTTCATTCTTCTTCACTGGCAGGTCATCCTGGAATTTTTGGTACCAGAGATTTGGTGGCTAGATCCTTCTGGTGGCCTTCCCTGTCTCGGGATGTGCGTGTTTTTGTGCAGTCTTGTGATGTGTGTGCTCGGGCCAAGCCTTGTTGTTCTAGGGCTAGTGGGTTATTGTTGCCTTTGCCTGTTCCGAAGAGGCCTTGGACGCACATCTCTATGGACTTTATTTCTGATCTCCCTGTTTCTCAGAAGATGTCTGTCATCTGGGTGGTGTGTGACCGTTTTTCTAAAATGGTTCATTTGGTACCATTGCCTAAGTTGCCTTCCTCATCTGAGTTGGTCCCTCTATTTTTTCAAAATGTGGTTCGCTTGCATGGTATTCCGGAAAACATCGTTTCTGACAGGGGAACCCAGTTCGTGTCTAGATTTTGGCGGGCATTCTGTGCTAGGATGGGCATTGATTTGTCTTTTTCATCTGCATTCCATCCTCAGACTAATGGCCAGACGGAGCGAACTAATCAAACCTTGGAGACTTATTTGAGGTGTTTTGTGTCTGCTGATCAGGATGACTGGGTTGCCTTTTTGCCGTTGGCAGAATTTGCTCTTAATAATCGGGCTAGTTCTGCCACTTTGGTTTCTCCTTTCTTTTGCAATTCAGGGTTTCATCCTCGTTTTTCATCTGGTCAGGTGGAATCTTCGGATTGTCCTGGAGTGGATGCGGTGGTGGATCGGTTGCATCAGATTTGGGGACAAGTGGTGGACAATTTGAAGTTGTCCCAGGAGAGGACTCAGCAGTTTGCTAACCGCCGTCATCGTGTTGGTCCTCGCCTTCGTGTTGGGGACTTGGTGTGGTTGTCTTCCCGTTTTGTCCCTATGAGGGTTTCTTCTCCTAAGTTTAAGCCTCGGTTCATCGGTCCTTATAGGATTTTGGAGATACTTAACCCTGTGTCCTTTCGTTTGGACCTCCCGGCATCTTTCGCTATCCATAATGTATTCCATCGGTCGTTGTTGCGGAGATATGAGGTACCGGTGGTTCCTTCTACTGAACCTCCTGCTCCTGTGCTGGTGGAGGGTGAATTGGAGTACGTTGTAGAGAAGATCTTGGATTCCCGTATTTCCAGACGGAGACTTCAATATCTGGTTAAATGGAAGGGCTATGGTCAGGAAGATAATTCTTGGGTAACTGCCTCTGATGTTCATGCCTCGGATTTGGTTCGTGCCTTTCATAGGGCTCATCCAGATCGCCCTGGCGGTTCTCGTGAGGGTTTGGTGCCCCCTCCTTAAGGGGGGGGTACTGTTGTGAATCCGCTTTTTGGGCTCCCCTGGTGGTTGCTGGTGGTACTGGTGACTTGTGTGTGCTTTGCTGTCTCAGTTCACCTGCTCCCATCAGTGTTTGGGAGTTTCCTATTTAGCCTTGCTCTCCAGTCATTTCCTTGCCGGTCATCATTGTAACCAGAGCCTTCGGTTGCATGTTCCTGCTACTAGTCTGCTGATCAGCTAAGTGGACTTTGTCCTTTTGTTTTCTATCTTTTGTCCAGTTTGCAGTTTTGTTATTCTCTGTAGCTGGAAGCTCTTGCGGGCTGAAATTGCCACTCCTGTGTCATGAGTTGACACAGGAGTCTTAAAGTAATTTCAGGATGGTTTTTTGAAAGGGTTTTCAGTTGACCGTGAAGTCCTCTTTTGTATCCTTCTGCTATCTAGTAAGTGGACCTCTCTTTGCTAAATCTACTTTCATACTGTGTATGTCTTTTCCTCTTAACTCACCGTTATTACATGTGGGGGGCTGCTATCATCTTTTGGGGTATTTCCCTAGAGGTAAGCCAGGTCTGTTCCTTCCTCTACCAGGCGTAGTTAGTCCTCCGGCTGGCGCGTGGCATTTAGGAAGTCGTAGGTATGCTCCCTGGCTACTATTAGTTGTGTGGTAGATTTAGCTCACGGTCAGCTCGAGATTCCATCACCCAGAGCTCGTCCGTTATTTTTGTGTTCTGATGTTTCCCTGCCATTGGGAATCATGACATTCCACACTCTTCTTTAGATGTTAAGTTCGGTGTTCTCTTTTTAGTTCATGTTAAATAAAACGTTGATACAAATTGCCATCATGAACAAAGCCTAACACAAAGGCTTAGTTATAGTAAAATGACAAATAACCAACAATAAAGCGGTCAATGTTCTTGCTTATAGCCCTTCGCCTAGACCTTCTTGGCTATATATTATGTAATGAAATATTGATGCCGAGCTGCTTTTCCCATTCAACAACCTCTCTGGTCCGTTCCTCTTTAACATCACACAACTTATCTATTTTTCCGATGCGGCAATCCCTTGAGAACACACTAGATTCATAATACTTATTAATGCTTCACATTTCATTCCAGCCCTATTAGGTCAAGATGATAAAATTTCAATAGGGAAAGGTACAAGAAAATATTCCTTCTAACATAATAGCCTTTAGTTAATCAGTTTTATGATTAATATCTCACCTAAATAATAATTAATCAGCCCTTGGGGCAGCTTTTATCAACAATGGTAAACTAGAGGTCGACTAATAGGAGATGAATTGCACCAATGGTTATTAGTGAAGTCACGAGTATTTGTCATGTAGACTTCTCATTATATTAGGCACCAGTACGCTTATTTGCTGCAAATGGCCGTCCATAAATAATAGGGAGCAGTTTGCTTATCTCAGGGATTTAATGGAACTACTGTCCCAGTAGTGTAGTGGGGAAATGGAAATTCTGCATAAAGTAGTAGATAAACAGACTGAAGCGAAGGAGAGCGGACGTGCCCCGCCGTGCTTTTGTGCTTATGATTTATGGTGTTGGAACAACCTTTTAGTATGAAAACATTTTGGCACAAGGGGAACAAAGCACATATGTTTACTGCTGTATATTTAAGTTTTTGGAGTGATGGTGCTCTTACAGAACCAGACGTCATACCATGAAGCAAGTGTGATTGTGTCATTGCTGCATAGTCAATAAAAGAAAGGTTATTATTATTAACAGACGTGCCCCCTGGTTTCATTGACATTGAGAAGGTTATCTAGCTTATAAAACTGTGGTGATATTCTTAGTTAAAGGGGTTGTCAAGTTACAAAAACATTTTAACCTGTCCGACTGGTGATCGGTGGGTATCGCCATTATAATAGTGTGGCAGTGGTCATGTGCGACCACAGATTAATTTGTTCCTCATGGGGCTGTTGAGTGCTGCACTTTGCTTTTTCAAGCATACAAACTGCTGGACAACTTTGGTATAAAAGAGCATGTTCTCCCAATTGGTGTAGATTCCAACAGTGGGGAACCCAGCAATCAACAAAATATGATAAAAGTGATAAGTGACAGGTGATAAATCAACATGAGATGAGCAGATCGCTTCGTGCAAGCCTGGTCCTCAGTCCAGGCCAGTGCTCTCTGTTTGTCGACAGGAGCTTCCGAGTTCCCTAGCATGGCATTTGATTTGCCAGCCTGTTTGATTCGCCTGCCTGGAGAGACGTCATCTGTACAATATGCAATGCACAAATGACGTATCGCCAGCCTTGGAGCCCATAGAGTAAGGATATTGGTGCAGCTTCTGTCCACGGCCTGAGACATGGACTATGGACTGGGGTCATGTAAAGTAATCAGTTCATCTCTAGTGATAACTTATATTACTCAGGCAACCTTTTTAATAGTAAAGTGCCGTTACTAAGACTATCTCTCGCTCTGGAGGAGCTGTCCTGCCTTTCATAATGAAGACAACCCATTAATTTGAACAGACGCTGTGCAATACTTTATTCATGCTCGTGTGGCATTGCATCAATTGAACACTTTGGGCCTGATTCATTCATGTGTTTTTTCAGACAATTTTCGCTTTTTGTTTTGTGGCATTTGTTGACATTTTTGGTTCCATATTCTTCAAAATGTCGCACATGATTCATTATCTTTCATAGCACAAAGTTGCATGTCCAGCTAAAATGAAGGTGAGTCATCCGCCAGGGCCTGGGGTTCTCGGCACTGGGTCCGGTCACTCTTAAAGGGGATGTCACGGTGGCTGCGACCCGGTCTGTCATGATCTCAATGGCAAGAGAACATAGCATCAGCATATATAGGAACTAGCTCTTGGAAGATGGGAACTGAGCTGACCATGAACTAAACCTAACACACAACTAGCAGTGGCCGGGTAGCATGCCTACGTTGATTCTAGATGCCCAGCACCAGCCGGAGGACTAAATAATGCTAGCAGAGGAAAATATTAGTCCTAGCTCACCTCTAGAGAAATACCCCGAAAGGAGACAGAGGCCCCCCACATGTATTGGCGGTGAATTAAGATGAAATAACAAAACGTAGTATGAAAATAGGTTTAGCAAATTTGAGGTCCACTTACTACATAGCAGAAGACAGAAAGAACACTTTCATGGTCAGCTGAAAACCCTATCAAAACACCATCCAGAAATTACTTTAAAACTCTGGCATTAACTCATAACACCAGAGTGGCAATTCCTGTTCACAAGAGCTTTCCAGACACAGTAACGAAACTACAGCTGTGAACTGGAACAAAAATGCAAAAACAAACATGGACAAGAGTCCAACTTATCTAGTAGTTGTCTAGGAGCAGGAACAAGCACAGAGAGGCTTCTGATAACATTGTTGACCGGCAAGCAACTAACAAAGCAGCAAGGTTATATAGCGACTCCCACATCTTGATGGGAACAGGTGAACAGAGAAGATGAAGACACCAGTTCAATTCCACCAGTAGCCACCGGGGGAGCCCAGAATCCAAATTCACAACAGTACCCCCCCCTCAAGGAGGGGGCACCGAACCCTCACCAGAACCACCAGGGCGATCAGGATGGGCCCTATGAAAGGCACGAACCAGATCAGAGGCATGAACATCAGATGCATTCACCCAAGAATTATCCTCCTGGCCGTATCCCTTCCACTTGACCAGATACTGGAGTCTCCGTCTGGAAACACGAGAGTCTAAGATTTTCTCCACAACGTACTCCAACTCACCCTCAACCAACACCGGAGCAGGAGGCTCAACGGAAGGCACAACCGGTACCTCATACCTGCGCAATAATGACCGATGAAAAACGTTATGAATAGAAAAGGATGCAGGGAGGTCCAAACGGAAGGAAACAGGGTTAAGAATCTCCAATATCTTATACGGGCCGATGAACCGAGGCTTAAACTTAGGAGAAGAGACCCTCATAGGGACAAAACGAGAAGACAACCACACCAAATCCCCAACACAAAGCCGAGGACCAACACGACGGTGGCGGTTGGCAAAAAGCTGAGTCTTCTCCTGGGACAACCTCAAATTGTCCACCACCTGCCCCCAGATCTGATGCAATCTCTCCACCACAGCATCCACTCCAGGACAATCCGAAGATTCCACCTGACCAGAGGAAAATCGAGGATGAAACCCCGAATTACAGAAAAACGGGGACACCAAAGTGGCAGAGCTGGCCCGATTATTGAGAGCGAACTCCGCCAATGGCAAAAAAGCAACCCAATCATCCTGGTCAGCAGACACAAAACACCTCAGATATGTCTCCAGGGTCTGATTAATCCGCTCGGTCTGGCCATTCGTCTGAGGATGGAAAGCGGACGAAAAAGATAAATCTATGCCCATCCTAGCACAGAATGCCCGCCAAAATCTAGACACGAATTGAGTCCCTCTGTCAGAAACGATATTCTCAGGAATACCATGCAAACGAACAACATTTTGAAAAAACAGAGGAACCAACTCGGAAGAAGAAGGCAACTTGGGCAGAGGAACCAAATGGACCATCTTAGAGAAACGGTCACACACCACCCAGATGACAGACATCTTCTGAGAAACAGGCAGATCTGAAATAAAATCCATCGAGATGTGCGTCCAAGGCCTCTTAGGAATAGGCAAGGGCAACAATAATCCACTAGCCCGAGAACAACAAGGCTTAGCCCGAGCACAAACATCACAAGACTGCACAAAGCCTCGCACATCTCGTGACAGGGAAGGCCACCAGAAGGACCTTGCCACCAAATCCCTGGTACCAAAAATGCCAGGATGACCTGCCAACGCAGAAGAATGAACCTCAGAGATTACTCTACTGGTCCAATCATCAGGAACAAACAGTTTATCAGGTGGGCAACGATCAGGTCTATCCGCCTGAAACTCCTGCAAGGCCCGCCGCAGGTCTGGAGAAACGGCTGACAATACCACTCCATCCCTAAGGATACCTGTGGGCTCAGAGTTACCAGGCGAGTCAGGCTCAAAACTCCTAGAAAGGGCATCCGCCTTAACATTCCTAGAACCCGGTAGGTATGACACCACAAAATCAAACCGAGAGAAAAATAATGACCAGCGCGCCTGTCTAGGATTCAGGCGCCTGGCGGTCTCAAGATAAATCAAATTTTTGTGGTCCGTCAATACCACCACCTGATGTCTGGCCCCCTCAAGCCAATGGCGCCACTCCTCAAAAGCCCACTTCATGGCCAAAAGCTCCCGATTCCCAACATCATAATTCCGCTCAGCGGGCGAAAATTTACGGGAAAAGAAGGCACAAGGCCTCATCACGGAGCAGTCAGAACTTTTCTGCGACAACACTGCCCCAGCTCCGATCTCAGAAGCGTCGACCTCAACCTGAAAAGGTAGAGCAACATCAGGCTGACGCAACACAGGGGCAGAGGAAAAACGGCGCTTAAGCTCCCGAAAGGCCTCCACAGCATCAGGGGACCAATCAGCAACATCAGCACCCTTCTTAGTCAAATCGGTCAATGGCTTAGCAATATCCGAAAAACCAGCAATAAATCGACGATAAAAGTTAGCAAAGCCCAAAAATTTCTGAAGACTCTTAAGAGAAGAGGGCTGCGTCCAATCACAAATAGCTTGAACCTTGACAGGATCCATTTCAATGGAAGAGGGGGAAAAAATATATCCCAAAAAGGAAATCCTCTGTACCCCAAAAACACACTTAGAACCCTTCACACACAAAGAATTAGACCGCAAAACCTGAAAAACCCTCCTGACTTGCTGGACATGAGAGTCCCAGTCATCCGAAAAAATCAGAACATCATCCAGATACACAATCATAAATCTATCCAAATAATCGCGAAAAATATCATGCATAAAGGACTGGAAAACTGACGGAGCATTTGAAAGACCAAAAGGCATCACTAAATACTCAAAGTGGCCCTCGGGCGTATTAAATGCGGTTTTCCACTCATCCCCCTGCCTGATTCGCACCAAATTATACGCCCCACGAAGGTCAATCTTAGAGAACCACTTGGCCCCCTTTATGCGAGCAAACAAATCAGTCAGCAACGGCAATGGGTATTGATATTTAACAGTGATTTTATTCAAAAGCCGATAATCAATACATGGTCTCAAAGAGCCGTCTTTTTTTGACACAAAGAAAAAACCGGCTCCTAAGGGAGATGACGATGGACGAATATGTCCCTTTTCCAAGGACTCCTTTATATATTCTCGCATAGCAGCATGTTCAGGCACAGACAGATTAAATAAACGACCCTTTGGGTATTTACTACCCGGGATTAAATCTATGGCACAATCGCACTCTCGGTGCGGAGGTAACGAACCAAGCTTGGATTCTTCAAAGACGTCACGATAGTCAGACAGGAACTCAGGAATTTCAGAGGGAATAGATGATGAAATGGAAACCACAGGTACATCCCCATGAGCCCCCTTACATCCCCAGCTCAACACAGACATAGCTCTCCAGTCGAGGACTGGGTTGTGAGATTGCAGCCAAGGCAATCCTAGCACCAAATCATCATGTAAATTATACAGCACCAGAAAGCGAATAATCTCCTGGTGATCCGGATTAATACGCATAGTTACTTGTGTCCAGTATTGTGGTTTATTATTAGCCAATGGGGTGGAGTCAATCCCCTTCAGAGGAATAGGAGTCTCCAAAGGCTCTAAATCATACCCACAGCGTTTGGCAAAGGACCAATCCATAAGACTCAAAGCGGCGCCAGAGTCGACATAGGCGTCCGTGGTAATAGATGACAAAGAGCAAATCAGGGTCACAGATAGAATAAACTTAGACGGTGAGGTGCAAATGGAAACAGATTTACCAAGCTTTTTAGTGCGTTTAGAGCATGCTGATATAACATGAGTAGAATCACCACAATAGAAACACAACCCATTTTTCCGTCTAAAATTCTGCCGCTCGCTTCGGGACAGAATTCTATCACACTGCATACTCTCTGGCGACTTCTCAGTGGACACCGCCAGATGGTGCACTGGTTTGCGCTCCCGCAAACGCCTATCGATCTGAATAGCCATTGTCATGGACTCATTCAGACCCGCAGGCACAGGGAACCCCACCATAACATCCTTAATGGCATCAGAGAGACCCTCTCTGAAAGTCGCCGCCAGGGCGCACTCATTCCACTGAGTAAGCACAGACCATTTACGGAATCTTTGGCAGTAAATTTCCGCTTCATCTTGCCCCTGAGATAGGGACATCAAAGTTTTTTCTGCCTGAAGCTCCAAATGAGGTTCGTCATAAAGCAACCCCAAGGCCAGAAAAAACGCATCCACATTGAGCAACGCAGGATCCCCTGGTGTCAATGAAAAAGCCCAGTCTTGAGGGTCGCCCCGGAGCAAGGAAATCACAATCCTGACCTGCTGTGCAGGGTCTCCGGCAGAGCGAGATTTCCGGGACAAAAATAATTTGCAATTATTTCGAAAATTCTGAAACCCAGATCTATTCCCCGAGAAAAATTCCGGCAAAGGAATTCTCGGCTCAGATACAGGTGCTTGACAAACAAAATCTTGCAAATTTTGTACCTTCGTGGCGAGATTATTCAAACCTGCAGTTACACTCTGAAGATCCATTACAAACAGGTGGACACAGAGCCATTCAAGGGTTAAGAGGAGGTAAGAAGCAGCTAGACAGCAATTAAGGGCTAGGCAGCAAAACTCTGAAGGGAAAAAAAAAAAAATTTCCCTTAAACACTTCTCTATCTCCTGCTTCAGCCCAAACAATTAACACTTTGTGGGCCGGTCAAACTGTCATGATCTCAATGGCAAGAGAACATAGCATCAGCATATATAGGAACTAGCTCTTGGAAGATGGGAACTGAGCTGACCATGAACTAAACCTAACACACAACTAGCAGTGGCCGGGTAGCATGCCTACGTTGATTCTAGATGCCCAGCACCAGCCGGAGGACTAAATAATGCTAGCAGAGGAAAATATTAGTCCTAGCTCACCTCTAGAGAAATACCCCGAAAGGAGACAGAGGCCCCCCACATGTATTGGCGGTGAATTAAGATGAAATAACAAAACGTAGTATGAAAATAGGTTTAGCAAATTTGAGGTCCACTTACTACATAGCAGAAGACAGAAAGAACACTTTCATGGTCAGCTGAAAACCCTATCAAAACACCATCCAGAAATTACTTTAAAACTCTGGCATTAACTCATAACACCAGAGTGGCAATTCCTGTTCACAAGAGCTTTCCAGACACAGTAACGAAACTACAGCTGTGAACTGGAACAAAAATGCAAAAACAAACATGGACAAGAGTCCAACTTATCTAGTAGTTGTCTAGGAGCAGGAACAAGCACAGAGAGGCTTCTGATAACATTGTTGACCGGCAAGCAACTAACAAAGCAGCAAGGTTATATAGCGACTCCCACATCTTGATGGGAACAGGTGAACAGAGAAGATGAAGACACCAGTTCAATTCCACCAGTAGCCACCGGGGGAGCCCAGAATCCAAATTCACAACACCGGTCTAAGCCCTGGGCACTCAGATAAAGGGGAGCAGTCTTTTAAGGGGAATTGTGAAAGTCTATTTTCGTGACGCGACCTGTGGTTCTTGGTCAGTAGGGACTGACGCCGCTTAAAGGGGACCTCTGGGGTGATGATATGGTGGCTGGATGGTGATGCTTCCCACAGGTGAAGTGGGGTACCCAGGGCTCCCAAGGTGTATGGCAGGGATGATGTGTTGCTGGTAAATAACGGAAGACACAGGGTTGCAGTCTTTACCTGGTTTACTGGTGGTAGCAGGCCACAGTCCAGGGTACAGGCAACAGGTACAGAAGGAGTCCAGGCAGCCCGGAAACAAGTGGAAATCCGCTTGGCAGGTCAGGTTGCGAGTCTTCCACTATACGCTGCTTTTCTGGTCCCTTGCTCCCTGTAGTTTGCTGGCAAGGTACTCCTTTCTCTCCTGTCCTGGGACAGTAACTGCACGGTAGGCAGCTTGAGCTGTTCTCTTGGGGTTTCAGGCACGGAGACTCCAGGTTCTAATTGCTGGTGATGTTGTCACAATACCACCACTCACAGTATCAGAAGAAAGTTGTGAGTGACAGCTCAGCCGTCCTATGATTAGGGGCATGCTGGGCTGTCAGTATTGTGAACGACCATCCAGCCACCCAATCAGGGGCAGGAGTGTGCTGAGCTGTCAGTATTGTGAATGACAGCTCCTCTGCCCAATCTAACTGGGCATGCAGAGCTATTAGCTGGCTGGTAATGATCAGACCATTTCCAGTCGTAGCCTTGCTCGGTGGTGTGTTTGCTCTGTTCTGTGTGTTCTGATATTCTGGTCTTTGTTGCCAGACCTCAGATTTGCCTTTTTGACTAGTCATTTGTATTACCCCTTTTGCCTTTGATGTAGTCTGACCTTAGTTGCCTGACCTCGGACTATTCATTTGTCTTTTTCCTTTTGTCTTTGACATATGTTACTGACATTTGACCTCAGACTCCATCACTTCCCTGCCTCAAGGATTGCCCATAAGAAGTGACTCAGCATCATAAATTTAATTGTGAAATCTATAAAGCCTAGTGTTCAGACTACACAGGGCTTGTTTGTAGTCTGTTATTGTGTAGACACTTAGGAGCTGTAGACAAAAAACTACAGGAATGTTAAGTATGAAAATGTGCAAAGTGGCTTTGCACTTTATTTTTATTAGGAAAGTGGACTTTCCCTTCAAAGAATACCTTTCACCAAAATGAAACAATAACACAATGTAATAGTGACTGCAATATGGAGTACAACTTTTTTTTCTAATTTTTGCCTCTATGTTGCAGAGATATTAGTAATCAAAGTATTTGGTACCTAATGAGTAAGTGGGTGTTATCAGATAGTTTTCATTGGGAGAATGACCTGTTTTTCCCTGTATGAGCTGCTATCTGATAACACTCACTTAGACTTAACAAAAGTTAAATTATAGGTGCCAAATATTTAATTGCAAATGTCTCTGCAATGGAGAGGCGAAATTAAAAAATTAAAAAAAGTTGTATCCCACTCTGGAGCCTCTATTACATTGTCTGTCCAGCTCAACATGAAATATTTGTTGATAAGGCCCCTTTAAATAGCACGGCAAATGGATCTTTTCTAAAATGTAAGTCTAAATGGGGTTACAGTATTTTAATTTAGGATGTGGAAACTCATCTGTTTAGAATATCAATATTATACTTTTTTTTAATAGCTACAATACATGGATATTAAATGGTCACTGTGTTTTTAGACAACTTGATCTAATTTGTTAATTTTCTCAATAGACAATATGCAAATCAATTTATTTAAAAATGATGTTGTCTTACCCCAAAAGTTAACTTCAAAATGTCAAACACTAGGATTTTCCATTCTAGCTAACTTGCTGCCTGTTGTCAAGTTTAATCCATCTCCAGCAGCAGAGATGCTCATATGGAATACAGAAAAGTACAGGTGATTCTCTCGCTGCTTCTGCTCTTCTGTCTGTCAAACTGTATATCAGCATAACTGAACTCAGAGGCAAAATTTCAGTTCAGGGCAAGCAAGCCATTGGATAATGGAAGGCACAACGTATGCTAGTAAGTAAAGAAATACTTACACTGCTTGCAAAATGATTAAAAAAAATCACCAACTGAAAAAAGTAGATAGCTAGATGCATATTTGGATAATGTGGATAGTGCATGAACATATTAGACTGGTATGTTCACCAAAAGCAGTTTTAATTTGTGAGGAATGAGGGCAGTAAGACTATGCTTTCCTATAGGCTTCCTGTGGAAAGAAAGATATGCACTGAGAAGTCTGTTGTCTGGAACCTTACATTTCAATTTTAACTCCTTATTTGCTAATTATACATTTTTCGAAACAGAATCTACCTTATTAAACCAACATCTGACAAGCACCGACTTTTATATGTCATCTAACCGGTGCATGAATCCATCAGTATATTGCAAACTAATAAATGTCACTGCTGTGTAATTATCTGCAGTCTGGTTAGTCATCCTTTAAACGACTTATGACATTTTAAAAGGACAGTCATGCCTCTAGACAAATCATATTAAAACATATGTTGTGCAGATGGAACAACATCGGGACATTGCACTGTATTATATTGGGGCCGAGGTAAAGATTCTGCTCATGCTCCTTTCCCTTAATAACTACTGGACCAAATGTATGAAAAGTTAAAAGTAAACATTTCCGACAACCTAGTACTAGATCATCTGGAAAGGTAGTATCTTACTGTGCCTTAGATTAGTTGACCTCAGGGCAGGTGCAGACGGACGTATGTCTGGTCTGAGTGCAATCAAACAAAACACTGGATTGCACTTGGATCAATGTTATTCTATGGGGCATACGTTAGATTTTTTTCCTCCAACAGAGCTTATCTGATGAAAAAAAAATCGCTGCTTGATCCAATATTTGGATCGTACTCAGCAATGCAAGTCATTGAGTGCATGGAAAACATGGGACTGCACTAGAATGGCATCTGAGTGTAGTCCGATTTCCATGAGCTGACACGATGGAGAGGTGGGAGAATTTTTTTCTCCATCTTTTCCTCATCCAAGAGAATCCGACCACACTGTGCTCACACTCAGATCAATATCGGATCAGAGTTTGATCATAGTGTCATTTGCATAATCGGCCCAATTCTCTTGGATCAGAGAAAATACAGTTGCCTAGAGGAAAGATATAATTATATCAACAATCAGACCTTAAACATGGCAAATCTGTGACTTTTAAAAAAAATGTAAAAAAACCCTAATTCATCGCAAATTCCTGTTTTGTCAGAAAGTTTTCTGCAGTCGGTAATAGTGAATTATTGTTACATACAATTTTAATATCAATGTTCACCAAAATTACCTATTATGGACAACTATCAGTTTATGTGTACGACCAGCTAAATGTGTTTGCAAATCAAAAATAGATCCAAGTGGCAAGTGATTGGCTTTAAAGTTACCTTTAATCGGGGATGTCTTCTGCCCAATTATTGTGTCAAAGCCCAGTGGAGGAACCTTTGGTACTTTGGTTGGCCGTGACAGTAACCACAATATGGTTTCAGGTGATAGCCCTGTACTTATAGATGACCTTTCACTGGATGACTTTATAAGTTAAAGAAGGAGTAATATACTTAGTGCCAAGAAAGGGATCAGACTCCATCATCTTGTAAGCCTTTCAGCCCAAAAAAGGTTTATAGAGGGAATTACTCCTCCAATCAGTGACAGACATGACTGTTTGCAGAACAAAGCAATCAATAGTCTGAAATTGGACATGCCCAATCAACGTCTTCTCAGACAATCAGTCGGCTGGCGCCCCCATACAAATTAGAGTGCTGGCCAAACCCGTCGATATCGGTGGTTACGACCAACATTAGTTTAATGTGTATGGGGGGCTTCATATGATTAATTTAAAAGAGTTGTCCACTACTAGAACAAGCCTTTCTCATTTCCCTTCTGTGGCACAGATAAAACCAAAACATTTATATTGACCTTCCACTGGTGTCAGCACATGTGAGATGTTACGTCACGTGAGCCCTGCACCTAATAAGTCCTGGCGTGACAGTCCCCACCTTTCAAATATAGACATAAGGGTGAATAACCTTGGGGAGATCAAAACATCAAACACCGCGGAGACACCATCACGTGTTTCTCAACGCAGTGATCCAGTCCCCACCTTTCGACATATAAGTGTTCAAGAGAAGTTGAGGGTTGTGGCTGGTGGGGACAGTGACACCAGCACTTATTGGGTGCATGGCTTATATGTCATAACAATCTCATGTGAGCCATGGGAATGTGAGTGCTGACACCACTGAAACGGCACCAGCACGGAAGGCGAGTATGTTTGTATTTTAACAGCTAAACATGGGAAATGATGAGTTGTCCTAGTAGTGGACAGCCCATTGAAATTATTTTTTTAACTTATTCATGGCCTCCATGTTGCTAGAAAGTTTTTGAATTAGTTTCCTAACTGTTAAGTTCCTCAAAATGGAATAACTGTAAAAGCCTATCTCGCAATTGGATTATTATTACTATTATTTATTATCATAGCACCATTTATTCCATGGCACTTTAGATTTGAAGAGAGGTATACATAATAAAAACAAGTACAATAATCTTAACCAATTTAACCACAAGTGTGGGGTGGTTTGCACGTTAATGACCAGGCCAATTTTTACAATTCTGACCACTGTCCCTTTATGAGGTTATAACTCTGGAATGCTTCAACGGATCCCAGTGATTCTGACATTGTTTTCTTGTGACATATTGTACTTCATGATAAAGGTAAAAAAAATTTGATATTACCTGCATTTATTTGTGAAAAAAATGGAAATTTGGCAAAAATTTAGCAAATTTCGCAATTTTCCAACTTTTAAATTGTATGCCATTAAATCACAGTTATGCCACACAAAATACTTAATAAGTAACATTTCCCACACGTCTACTTTACATCAGCACAATTTTGGAACCAACATTTTTTTTTTTTAGGGAGTTATAGGGGTTTAAATTTGATCAGCAATTTCTCATTTTTACAACACCATTTTTTTTTAGGGACTACATCACATTTTAAGTCACTTTGAGGGGTCTATATGATAGAAAATACCCAAGTGTGACACCATTCTAAAAACTGCACCCCTCAAGGTGATCAAAACCACATTCAAGAAGTTTATTAACCCTTCAGGTATTTCACAGGAATTTTTGGAATGTTTAAACAAAATGAACATTTAACTTTTTTTCACCAGAAATTTAGCTCCAATTTGTCTTATTTTACCAAGGGTAACAGGGGAAATTGGACCCCAAAAGTTGTTGTACAATTTGTTCTCCCCATATTGGAAACTAGACCCCCAAGGAACTTATCTAGATGTGTTGTTAGAACTTTGAACCCCCAAGTGTTTCACTACAGTTTATAACGCAGAGTCCTGAAAATAAAAAATATTTTTTTCCCACAAAAATGATTTTTTAGCCCTCCAAATTATTTTCCCAAGAGTAACCAGAGAAATTGGACCCCAAAAGTTGTCCAATTTGTCCTGAGTACGCTGATACCCCATATGTTGGGGTAAACCCCTGTTTTGGCGCACACGGGAGAGCTCGGAAGGGAAGGAGCACTGTTTTACTTTTTCAACGCAGAATTGGCTGGAATTGAGACCGTACGCCATGTCGCGTTTTAAGAGCCTCTGATGTGCCTAAACAGTGGAAACCCCCCAATTCTAACTGAAACCCTAATCCAAACACACCCCTAACCCTAATCCTAACCCTAACCATAACCCTAACCACACCTCTAACTCGAACATGCCCCTAACCCTAATCCCAACCACACCCCTAATCCCAACACACCCCCAACCCTAACCACACCCGTTACTCCAACACACCCCTAACCCTAATCCCAACCATAACGCTAACCACACCCCTAACCCTGACACACCCCTAACCCTAATCCCAACCATAAATGTAATCCAAACCCTAACTTTAGCCCCTACCCGAACCCTAACTTTAGCCCCAACCCTAACTTTAGCCCCAACCCTAACCCTAACTTTAGCCCCAACCCTAACTGTAGCCCCAACCCTAACCCTAACTTTAGCTCCAACCCTAATTTTAGCCCCAACCCTTACCTTAGCTTTAGCCCCAACCCTAACCCTAACTGTTGCCCTAACCCTAACTGTAGCCCCAACCCTAACCGTAGCCCCAACCCTAACTGTAGCCCTAACCCTAATGGGAAAATGGAAATAAATACATTTTTTAAATTTTCTTATATTTTCCTAACTAAGGGGGTTATGAGGGGTTGGGTTTGATTTACTTTTATAGCAGGATTTTTAGCGGATTTTTATGATTAGCAGCTGTCAAACACTGAAAGACGCTTTTTATTACAAAAAATAGTTTTTGCGTCTACGCATTTTGAGAGGTCAGTACAATTGCAGCGATACCTCATTTATATCATTTTTTTTATGTTTTGGCGCTTTAATACGATAAAATCTATTTTATATAAAAATAATTATTTTTGCATCGCTTTACTCTAAAGACTATAACTTTTTTATTTTTTTGCTGATCATGCTGTTTGGTGGTTCGTTTTTTGTGGGACAAGATGATGTTTTCAGTGGTACCATGTTTATTTATATCTGCCTTCTTGATCGCATGTTATTCCACTTTTTACTTGGTGGTATGATAATAAAGCGCTGTTTTTTGCCTCGCTTTTTTTTACAGTGATCACTGAAGGGGTTAACTAGTGGGACAGTTTTATAGGTCATGTCATTACGTATGCGGCGATACTAAATATGTGCACTTTTATTTATGTATTTTTTATTTAGATAAAGAAATGTATTTATTGGAACAATATTTTTTCATTATTTAGCAAATTTTTTTTTGCACATGTAAATATTTTTTTTTTACTTTTTTAATTTATCCCGGGGGGGACATCGTGATAAAGTGTCAGATCGCTGATCTGACACTTTGCAGTGCACTGTGTCAGATCAGCAGTCTGACAGGCACTGCAGGAGGCTTGCCGGCGCCTGCTCTGAGCAGGCACTTGCAAGCCACCTCCCTGCAGGACCCGGAAGGAGCCTCGCAGCAATTTTGGATCCGGGGCCTGCAGGGAAGAGGAGGAAGGAGACCCTAGGAGCAACGCGATCACATCGCATTGCTCCGAGCATCTCAGGGAAGAGCGCAGGGAGCCCCCTCCCTGCGCAATGCTTCCCTATGCCGCCGGAACGCTGCAATCATGTTTGATCGCAGCTGTAATAATCAGCTGACACCCAGCGGCGATCCCCTATGACGTACTATTCCGACCATGGGAAGAAGGGCCCACCCCACATGAATGGAATAGTACGTCTAATGGCAGAAAGGGGTTAAACAATACAAGTCACAACTGGTACCGAAGGAGAGAAGACCCTGCCCGCGAGGGTTCATAATCTGCAAGATTATCTTTCCATTTTGGAGAGATTGATAGTTTAGCTTAGATGAGCCATGTGATCAAGCTATTTTTGCAGACCTAATAGCTAGTAATGGGAAAGTGAAATAGTTTTTGAGAAAACAAAAAGTCAAGATGGCATATTTTCTTGAATTCGATTTGGACTACTTCCCTGAAGGCTGTTATTTTGGAGTACGTTGCCAGATAGATGACAGAGTGCCCTAAGATTGAGGTCTCCTCCAACGCTTCTGAGAATTTCTCTGTTTTTCTCTCTATAGAAAAGTGGGAAATTTGTACCTATGCCTGAGCAGCTTGAAGGAATTTCCCTCAACTGTCACAGGTTGTGAGAATTTATCTATTTCAGTCAATTGCATTCATGGCTCAATTTTCACTCCCTCACAAACTGAAGCCTTTCAGTAGTTTCCTGTAAGAGGAGTTTGGAGTTTATGCTTTAACCCCTTTACACCCCAAACCTGCTTTTACCTTCATGACCAGGCAAAATTATAAAATTCTGACTAGCGTCAATATATGAGGTCATAACTCTGGAACTCTCCAACAGATCACACTGATTTTTTCATGACATATTGTACTTCATGATAGTGGTAAAATCTCATTGATTGTGTTAATTTCTGAAAAAGCGTAAAGTTGGCAAAAATTTTAAAAACTTTAATTTGTATGACCTTAAATCTGCGAGATATGCCACACACACATTAGTTAAAAAATAACATTTCCCACATGTCTACATTACATCACCACAATTTTTGAAACATATTTTTTTGTTAGGAATTTATAAGGGTTAAAAGTTGACCAGTGATTTCTTATTTTTACATCAAAATTTACAAAACCATTCTTTAGGGACCACCTCACATTTGGAGTGACTTTGGGGGTCTATATGACAGAAAATGTCCATAAATGACACCAATCTAAAAACTGCATCCCTCAATGTATTCAAAACCACATTCAAGACATTTATTAACCCTTCAGGTGCTTCACAGGAATTAATGGAATGTGGAAGGAAAAAAATGAACATTTAACTTTTTCATTTTTTCTCTCAAAAATTTTAAGTTAGGCCCAAATTTGTTTATGCTTGCAAAGCAAAAATTGATGCCAAAATGTGTTGGACAATTTCCTTTGAGCATGCTGATACTCTATATGTGGGGAAAAACACTCTTTGGGCACACAGCAGAGTTCAGAAGGGAAAGAGCGCCATTTGACCTTTTGAATGTAACATTTTCTGGAATAATTAGTGAACTCCATGTCACGTTTGGAGAGCCCCTGATGTACCTAAACAGTGTAAACCTTAACAAGTGACACCATTTTGGAAACTTGACCCCTCAGGAAGCATATCTAGATGTGTGGTGAGCACATTGAACCCCCAGAAGCTTCACAGAAGTTTTTTCCCACAAAAAAGTTTTTAAGCCCCAAATTTTGATTTTTTACATTGGTAACAGGAGAAATTGCACCACACAATTTGTTATGTAATTTTTCCTGAGTACACCAATACCCCATATTTGGGGGAAAAACTACTATTTGGGTGCACGGCAGACCTCAAAAAGGAAGGAGTGATGTTTTGGAACACAGACTTTGATGAAAGAGTCTTTTGATTTCATGTCACATTTGGAGAGCTCCTGACGTCCCAAAACAGTGAAGGAAAAATAATCACTATCTTCCCTCACGTAATCTTCGTTCATCCCAAGACCTCTTACTCTCCTCCACACTTATTCGTTCCTCCCACAATCGCCTCCAAGATTTCTCCCGAATATCCCCCATCCTCTGGAATTCTATGCCTCAACATGTCCGATTATCCACCATCCTCAGATCCTTCAGATGGAACCTGAAAACCCATCTCTTCAGGAAAGCCTACAGCCTACAATAACCGAGCCGCCGCCTCACCACTGCCAGAGCCGCCGCCGCCTCACCCCTACCTAATGTCTCTTCCCCACTATTTCATAGAATGTAAGTCCGCAAGGACAGGGTCCTCTCCCCTCTGTACCAGTGTGTCACTGTAAACCTGTTTACTGTAAATGATATCTATAACTCTATATGTAACCCCTTTCTCACGTACAGCACCATGGAATTAATGGTGCTATATAAATAAATAATAATAATAATAATAATAATAATAATAATAATAATAATACATTCTTCCCACTAACATTTAGATTAAGACCCAGATTTTACATTTTCACACAGGGGAAAATTTGTCCCACAATTTCTGCTGAAATGTAGACATATCCTATATGTAGCTGTACAGCGCTGCTTACTCATATGTCGAGACTCGGTAGGAACGGAGCACTATTCTCCTCTTGGAGTGCAGATTTTCCTAGAATAGTTTGTGGACTCCATATACATAGCCCCTTAGTGCTAGAAAAGCAGAATCCCCCCTCAAGTGACCCCATTTTAGAAATTAGACTCCTTTGGAAATGTGTCTCCAGACCTAGTGATGATTTTGACTCCATGGGTGTTTTCTAGAAATAAGCAGGAGTGGATATTGCTGAGAATAAATTGCAAATTGCCATTGTATTGCCCAGTACATTGTAGTGACTAGTACGTTGTAGTGACCATTATATTATGCCGAGCTCATGCTTCTGGAGACATGGACCCAAAAATTAGGTGGGCTGTCATCGCTACAGAAATGCCAAACATGTGGATGTTACATGTGGTATAGGTATACTGGGGCTCAGAAGGGAGGGGGCATTTGGATTTGGGAATTCAGAATTTGCTGAGTTTCTTTTGAGAGGTGTGGAGCCATTTAGCTTTTCCAGAGCCTTTTTTCTACCAGTAATGTGGAAGCTCCTATATTTCCGATGATGGACCTGAGTGGGGATTTGCTTTTTTGTAGATTGATTTGAAGCTTTTTTGGAAAAATTTAACATAATGTTTGGGATAACATTTATCCGGCGCTCTCCGCTGAGCACTTACTTTGGGTTTTACATCTAAATCTCCAAGTGACATGATTCATATGAAACCCCCGAGGGATCCATTTACTATAATGGGGCAACAGAGTTACTCTGGACTCCCTCCATTCAGCGATGCCCTCCTTTTCAGAAGTGAACAAAACGGTGGTTGGACAGCGCCGGATCATAGGCGGCCAAACTGCATCCATAGTGCCTCCATCTGTCCATCTGCCTCATCATAGGGAATCTTACACCAAGGGTTCTGTCTGAATCACATATTTTAGAGATTTACTTAGAAATCCCAGTAAAAGTGTTCAGTGTATGTAGCAGAATAAATGTGAGCCGGCCCTTTTTGCAATCTTTGGAAGGTAGAATGAAAAAATCTACTGCAGGTGAAGAATTGTTTTTTATTTATTTTTTGTGCCATTACTCATGTGGTATAAGTGATTATATGAGTTTACTCTTCGGATCGGTGCAATACCAGATTTCTATAGTTTCTTTTTTCTGTTTTGCTGCTGCCACACACTAAAAGACACTTTTTGTTTTTATTTATTAAACCTAGTTTTTGCATCGCCATATTTTTAAAGCTATAATTTTCCATATATTTCTTCCTACAGAGTCATGTGAGGGCTTGCTGATATTTTTATTGGTACCATTTTAGGGCACATGACTTTTTTATTGCTTTTTATTCCAATTTCTTGGGAGGCAGAAAGAATAAAAAACAGCAGTTCAGGATTTTGGGGGGGTTTATGTTGTTCTACGTGTGGTAAAATTGATAAAGCAGCTTTATTCTTTAGGTCAGTACGATTACAGTGATACCTCATTTATATATTTTTTTGTGTGTGTTTTGGCACTTTTACACAATAAAAACATATATATATATATTTAAAACTTTTGTTTAATTTTTTTTTTTTAACTTTTTTACTTAAATCCCACTATGGAACTTTCACTTTTTGCAGTCTGATTGGTGGCATAAAGCATTGCACTGCACGAGTATTGCAATGCATTATAGCCTGTCAGCTTTGCTAAATCATGCTTAGTTAAATCATGTACTGTGCATCATCTAGCTATCTTGCTAGTGCCTCATGACCTGGATGTCATAATGTCATGGCTTAATCCCTCTGCCTGCCTTCTAAATGCTGCAATTGATATTGATCGCAGCATTTAGGGAGTTAAAGTGCTGGGTGTCAGCTGTCAGAATTAGAAACCCGATGGCGATCGGACATATGGATACGTCTAAGGTCGTAAAAGGGATAAAGTGTTTCGGCTCAAGGGATGAAGGAAGTCAGTAATTTTTCAAGGTGACCACTAAATATTAGGAAGGATAATTCTACAATTAATAAAAAAAAATAACATATGTAGATAAGTATGGTTTCTCCTAATTGTTTCTGCAAGTTATAAAGGAAGATCCAGTCTGACATATTGGATTCTAATTACACCGGTCATTGAATTACTTAGATCATGAAAGACCAAATTGAGAATATTGAGTTGCTCTACCATAGTTTCATACCTAAAGGCATTGAGGAAGATCGTATAATAGAACTAGGCTGGAGCCAAAGTCTAGACATGGTTTCATTCAGTAGGTCTTTGTGTGATGTCACCGAGTATAATGCGTAGATCACAGAAACTGAATGGCAGTGCAGAACATCTTAAAGGGAATCTGTCAGTAGGATCAACCTCCCCAAGCCATCTATATGGGCATGTAGGTCATAGGAAACTGAATAATATGATACCTTTATATCTGCAGTACAGATAAATTCACACATCTTAATATCTGAATTAACTGTTAAGATCTATGGGCCGGACATAGATCTTCCTGAGAATCTGCCTCCAGAGCTTGTCTTAATTAAAAGAGGCATTACCAGTGTGAGACATGTAATGACTGACAGTCTGCTCTCCTGATCTACATGCCTCACACTGGTAATGCCCACTTTCATTTACAATAAGCTCTGGAGGCAGATTCCCACTGAGATCTATGTCCGGCTGATAGATCTTAACAGTTCATTTACATATTAAGAAAAATGGGGATTTCTCTAAAATAAGACATCGGATCGCAGATATCAAGGTATCATTATATACTTCCTATGTCCTACATGCTCTTAAAGACGTCTAATTAAGGTTGATCCTACCTATAGTTGAAGATTCTCAAAGTCTGTTGCCCTAAAATCCATCGCCTAAGTGCTTATTTCAAAATCTAAAATCAACTGGACCCTCCTGGCACTGCCATCTCTGCCTTTAGGAATGGGTTGGCTCTTTAAAATTTGTTAAATCAGAATAGTTTAAGCTACAATTATATTACTCAGCCTAAAATTACTTGTAGAAAGATTTTTTTTGTTTTCGTAAAAATAAGACACGCAACAACACTATTCCCCAGCGCAGAATTTCACAGAAGGAAATCAAGATATCGGCTAGCATTGTACATTTCATTCTGAGAAGAAATAATTATCTGAGAAGATGACATTAATTCCACTGTTCTCTTATCAAGATATTGCTGAAAAGTAATTACAAAGAAGATCTGCCTTTTCCGAAAATTATTTTAGAAAAATTTGCATAGAAAAAGCAAACAAAGAAGACGGCGTAGTAAAGATTATGATATTTACAGCAAAACAGGAGGCAGCAGTAAATTGTATTCATCTATTATTTGTCTGCCTTATTGTTCATTCATTTAGAGAATTGCCGAATTTGCTGGAAGGAAATGTGTCCTTTAGCGTAAGGAAACTTCCAATGTCACAAGACTTGCAGCAAACAATACCAGACCCCATTCTAATGTCGTCCACCTGAGCAGAAGAAATTAAAAAAATTAAAAGGCCTCGATACAATTTGCTACAACCTATAAGAAGCCATCCCTCCCTCCCCCCCCCAAATTTTTTTTGAATGATAAGGAGCAATAATATAATATAGTAATATCCATTGTAACGGGGTCTACCGTGCTGGAGTACCTCTTTCAGTACCACCCTGTGTTTCAGGAGGTCCACTCTGCTTCGGCTGGAGTCTGAATGAAGGATGCTGGCTGGAATTGCTTGGTTACATGGGCGCATATAAAAGATCACTGCTTCTCCACATATTTCCAGTGTGAAAACGCTTTACTCACAGGACGCAGAATATATCACACAGATACAGAGGGCAGGCCAATTGAAAAGCGGCAGGCCAGAGATACATTACAATAGCCGCAGGTGGCCGGAGCCTGCTGATATTTACTGTGGGAATTACAAAGGTGGGGGAGGTCAGAAGGGGGATATCTTGCCCCCTCTGCCCAGGGGCGCAGCCTGTGGGCTGATGCATTAGGGACATGCATCTCACATGGAACCTATTATACATACATATAACTGCACAACATATTCTGGGGGCTGGGGGGTTCCGTAACACGGCTCCCCTTTTCAGCAATGCGATCGGCATACACAGTCTGATCCTTAACAGATCGGTTTGGGGATGACCGAAGTTTATGGGGTTGGTACAAGTTCCGTTTGTCGACTTAGTCCATCGGCGTTACTGCTTTGTTTGCCTGGTCTGTAGTGGATGGTGAAGTCCAGAGGTTGTAGGGCTAAACTCCACCGCAGTAATCTGGCGTTGTCTCCGGAGACCCGATTAAGCCAGACTAGGGGATTATGGTCCGTTAGGAGGGAAAACTGTCGTCCATACAAATATGGTTGCAACTTTTTGAGTGCCCATACTACTGCCAGGCACTCCTACTCGATGGCCGCATAGCTTACTTCACGGTGCAGTAGTCTCCGGCTCAGGAAGCTACTGGGTGTTCTTGGCCATCCGGCCCGACTTGGCTCAGTACTGCCCCCAATCCAAACATAGAAGCATCTGTGTGAACAAGGAAACATTTAGTTGGATCGGGTGCGGCCAATACTGGGGTATTGGTGAGGGCATCTTTTAGCTGGCAGAAGGCTTCCTCACACTCTGGGGTCCAGGTTACCTGGCGGGGTTGGTTCTTATGGGTCAGATCAGTGAGGGGCTTGGCTACGCTGCTGTAATTGGGAACAAATTTCCTGTAATACCCCGCTGTCCCTAGAAATGCCATGACCTGGGTTTTAGTGCGTGGGGTAGGCCATTTGGCTATGGCCTCAATCTTGGCTGGTTCTGGTCGCTGTTTCCCACTTCCCACCCAATGCCCTAAATACTGAACCTCTGCTTTGCCCACGTGACACTTGTTTGGGTTCAGGGTGATTCCGGCCTTGTGGATCCTGTCCAATACTGTCTCTAGGTGATTTAGATGCTCTTCCCATGTCGCGCTGTAGATGGTGATGTCATCCAGGTAGGCATAAGCATAGTCCTGGAGGCCATCCAGAAGCCAGTGAGCCAGCCTCTGGAAGGTCGCCGGGGCATTCTTCATCCCAAATGGCATAACTCGAAACTGGAATAAGCTGAACAGGATGACAAATGCTGACTTGGGAATAGCGTCAGGACTAAGGGGAATCTGCCAGTAGCCTTTGCATAGATCGATGGTGGTCAAATACTTTGCCCCGCCAGCCATTCTAACAACTCATCCACACGCGGCATGGGATACGCATCCGTCACCGTTTTCTCATTGAGCTTACGATAGTCTACACAAAACCATGTAGTCCCATCCTTCTTGGGCAGTAACACTACGGGGGATGCCCAGGGACTATCTGACTCTTCAATGACCCCTAAACGCAACATCTCTTGTATCTCTTGTTGCATCCCTTCTCGTACAGACTCAGGGACGTGGAAGGGGTGTTGTCGCAGGGGGGTCTGATCCTGGGTCTCAACTTTGTGTTGTGCCAGGTGAGTGTACCCTGGTCTCCCCGAAAACATCCTCTGTCGCTGCCTCAACAACGCCTCCACCTGCTGTCTCTCCCGGGGACCTAGGTCTTCACCCAAGTGTACCTGGTCCCATGTTTTGGACTGAGTCCTTTCCCCTAACACATCAGGCAAGGGAAGTCCGGCTAAATCCTCTGCTTCAGGTGCACAGATGGCCACTACCTCTTCAGGGCGCTCCTGGTAGGGCTTCAGCATATTCACGTGGAACATGCGGATAACCCTGGGGTCGTCACAATCTGCGACATTATAGGTGGTGTCGGCTATTTTCCCCACTACCTGGTAGGGCCCCTGCCATGCAGTTTGGAACTTGTTATGCCTAGTGGGCTCTAACACCAGGACCTTCTGTCCTATTTCCAAGGTGTGTTCTCTGGCTCTCCAATCGTACCATATGCGCTAGCGCCGCTGGGCCACCTACATGTTCCCATGTACAGCCTGGGTCAGCTCCTGTAGGTGGTCCCGGAATTCCAGCACATAGGGTACAATAGGCACCCCTTCTATGATGCCCTCCCCTTCCCAGTGTTCTAGCACTAGGTCTAGGGGTCCCCTTACCCACCTCCCATATACCAACTCGAATGGGGAGAACCCCGTGGATTCTTGGGGCACCTCCCGATAGGCAGACAGGAGGTGTGGCAAGAATTTCTCCCAGTCACTGTAGGTCAGGTAAAAGTCCCAATGGGTTGTTTTAACGTCCCGTTAAAGCGTTCAGACAACCCATTTGTTTGCGGGTGGTAAGGAATGCTTCTAATGGACTTTACGCCGCACAGCTTCCACAGTTGGTTGGTCACCTCTGCTGTAAACTGGGTACCCTGGTCCGAGATAATCTCCCAGGGAAATCCAACCCGTGAGAAAACCTGGAGCAGGGCAGCCGCCACCGTCTCTGCCAGTATGTTAGGTAACGCAACCGCCTCTGGATACCGTGTGGCATAATCTACCACTGTCAATATATACCTTTTCCCTGACAGACTGGGATTGGCTAATGGCCCTATCAGATCGACCGCTACTCGGCTAAATGGTTCTTCCACAATGGGGAGGGGGCGTAATTTGGCCTTGCATCGATCTCCCCTCTTGCCAATGCGCTGGCAACTGTCACAGGTCTGGCAGTACTGACGAACATCATAGGTTACCCCCGGCCAAAAGAAGTTTTGTGTCAGATGATGCCTGGTGTGACTGATGCTGAAGTGCCCGGCCAAGGGTATGTCATGAGAGATTTGCAGTAACTCCTGCCTATACTTCTTGGGAACTACCAGCTGTTGTTTTATAGTGGGGCTCGTCCCTGTGTGGTGCTGCTCTGTGATCCGGTAGAGGAGTCCCTGCTTCCATACAAACTGTTCCCCTTCCAGTACCCCTCTCCCCTCCTGTGCCTTCCCACGATATCCCTCCAATGAAGGATCCTCAAGTAACTCCCTCTTAAATTCAGCTGGGGTGGCCCAAGAAATGTGTCTGGCTATGGGAATACGTGTAGGGCTGGGATGTCTTACCTGGGCCTCCTCTGAGTGTGATTCTGCCTCTGCAGCTCGAGCTTGTCTCCGGGTGGTGACAGGATATGTCTCAGCCAGAGGGGCAACCGAGAAGGCAGACAACATGGGCCCCAAGTCATTTCCCAGCAAGACATCTGCAGGCAATTTCTCCATCAAGCCGACCTCAACAAGGCCATCCCCTACTCCCCAGTTCAGGTGAATCCTGGCAGTGGGCAGTCGATGTATGGCTCCCCCTGCTACACGGACTGCCACTGTCCTGTCCATCTTCTCTTGGTCCCGGATGAGATGAGGCTTCACAAGGGTCAAAGTTGCCCCGGAATCTCTTAGTCCCTGCATACGTTTCCCATTAACCCATATGACCTGTCGATGCTGTTGTCGATTATCTGCCCGGGCTGCTTGCACGGGGTCTACTTCATGCAGCACTTCCTCCATCTCTTCCACCCCCTGGTTAGTCGTAGCCCCCAATGCCGGGTCTGTTTCGTCTTGGTAGCAGTGTACAGCGGCCCAGCTGAAGGTAGCTGTTCCCGCCTTTGGCCACTGGGTATACTGTGTCCGATTGGGACATTGTCTTTGCAGGTGGCCCAGCTGATGGCAGGTGTGGCTTCGCACCCCAGGGGGACTATGGTAGGCCGGGTTTTTAGCTGGTCCCTCTACAATCTTCTGTGGTTTGGGGGCCTCCAGGTCCATGGGCAGACCCCTAGTGACCATCTTTGATCCGGACAACTGAGGCCTCCTGGCATCATGATGTTCATTGGCCAGACGAGCGGCCTCCTCAAGAGTCGTTGGCCGCCTGTCCCGAAGCCATTCCTGTGTCTCGGGGGTTAGTCCATTAAAGAATCGTTCTAACAAGAAGAGCTGGAGGATGTCCTCCTTAGTGGTGGCTTGGCTCCCTTGTACCCACTGTAGCAGTGACCGCCGTAATTTACAGGCCCATTCAGCGTGGGTATCGGTTATGCGTTTTATAAGTCCGTGGAACTTTTGGCGGTATGCCTCTGGTGTCAGCACATACCGGGCCAAGATCACTTCTTTGATCCGCTCATAGTCCATACAGTCCTCATCAGGTACTGTGTGATAGGCATCCGCTGCCTGGCCTGTCAGCTTGCTGGCCAGAATCTGAACCCGTTCCTCCGGCTTCACTTGATGAAGGGCACACTGCCGCTCAAAGTCCTGCAGAAAACCATCAATGTCTTCCTCTGCCTCCCCCAACTGTCGGAAGGCATTATACTGGATCTTTTTGTGGCTTACTGTTGAAGGTACCTGGGCGGAGGCCAGAGCTCCCTCTGCCCGCTGACTCTCCTCTCTCCGCTCTGCTATCTCCATCTTGGCCAGCTCCACTTTGGTCCGCTCTGCCATCTCCATCTTGGCTACCTCTATCCCGGTCCGCTCGGCCATCTTTTCCTTCAGATCAGTACGCATATCAGCCATCACCTCTAGTATGATCTCTTAGGGGGATATCTTGCCCCCTCTGCCCAGGGGCTTAGCCTGTGGGCTGATGCATTAGGGGCATGCATCTCACATGGAACCTATTATACATACATATAACTGCACAACATATTCTGGGGGCTGGGGGGTTCCGTAACATCCATTATAATCATTTGCATTTATATTGCATCTCTATTCTAAGATCTCCCTGCACTCACGATCACATTATATCTTAAGCACTTCTTTAAAAGGAGCTCATTTTGGAGACAGTTTGGGACATCAAGGTGAAAAAAAAATATTTATGTAAATTTGGATTATAGTAAAGAGCTTTTCAGTTTCCATACAAGTTCTATTAAACAATATTTGGCTGCTAGAATGGAGGCTACCTCTCACTTGGAGACCTCCTCCATTAAAGTATAACCATCCTTTAGATTTTCCATTTCCTAAATAAATAGTACACATTACACCATGTTCCAAATTATTATGCAAATTGAAATTAAGTGTCATAAAGATTTAATTGTTTTGTTTTTCAAATAAACTCGTGGATGGTATTGTGTCTCAGGGCTCAATGGATCCCTGACATCAATCTTAAACACATGTGATAATTAGTTTTCCAAGTTTTCTAAGTGATGACTTTTATTAGACTGAATGTCATTTGCACTGACCATTTAGGAAAATCCGAGAAAAATATCATTTGCATAATAATTTGGAACACGGTGTAAAATAAGTAGCTTTGTAATATATCTTATCAGAGAAATCTGCTTCTTTTTCCTTCTGGATTGATATTTTATGGATAAAATCTGTAGTAGACAGATTTTCACATTAGTGAGATAGGACATGACAGCTGGTGCTTTTAAAATTCTATGGAGAGAGGAGAAGGATAAGCTAGAGGCAGACAAAAATATTCTGCTGAATGTGCTACTATACAGTTCTCCATAAATCTTTATGTGAACCAGCTGTTATCTAATCTCAATAACGATATGTTCAAAAATAACATGTATAGATGCATGTTTTCTGATGGAAGCCAAAAGGGCACTGTTTTGACAATCCGCAGGTTCAATTAGGGCACAACGGAGATATTTGGAGCATGTGCCAGGAACATTATCAGCGCAGGCGCTGAATGCAGGTGAATGCAATGATGTAGAATCTCAATGAAAGATATAAGATGATCACTGCTTGGTACACATGAACACTGAAGAGAGTGTGTAGTGAATTTATGCATAGGAAGTTCAGTCAATCTAGTTGTATTCTTCCTAAAATAGTTAAATCCTCTACCACCCAATGACATCCTCTATCTAGAAACACCCCTGCTGAAGCAAATTAGCATGAACCCAACCCCTGAGATTATAAAATTCTTTCCTTACTCTTTGGATACATTCACATGAACGTATTTTTGGTTCTCCTTATGGAGAGAAGCCAAACCCAATGTTTGCCTATCTGTTAGGTCAAATTAATTACTTTTCAACCAGACTCCAAGTCCATCTAAAAAAAAAACCTCATGCTTTAACCCGGTCTGATTTATGGACCAGACTTTTCCTTTTTAATGCCCTTTGGCTCCAACTTGAGCCTTGGCGACAAGAAGGATAAATGATCTGTAGGACGTTCAATCTCTTGGAAGCCTAGATAGGTTAGGTCCACCATGGTCTTCTCTGCCATTATCTTGATAGTATCAAGCCATCAGGTTGCTGGTCTTCCTCTTCGGCTTGTTCCTTCTATTCTTCTGACTCTGATGTCCTTCTCCACTGATTGGTATAATGTGTCTTAGGCAAGTCATAACTAGGTGATCCTTGCTTTGAATGACATGTCTGGCTTGATTTGTTCCAAAATGGATTTGTTTGTTCTTCTTGCCATCTTTGATATTGATAACATCCTTCTCCAGCACCACATTTCAAAGGCGTGGATTATTCTTCTGTCTTGTTTTTTGTTTCTGGACCAGATTAGTGCATGTGAAAAAAAACACATCATGCTGTAACCCTGTCTGATTTATGGATTAGACTTTTTCTTTTTAATGGCCTTTGGCTTGATCTTGAGCCTTTGCGACTAGATAGATGAATGATCTGTAGGAAGTTCGAAAGCGTGGAAGCCTAGATAGATCCACAAGGGTCTTCTCTGCCAATTATCTTGATAGTATCAAGTCATCAGGTTGCTGGTCTTTCTCTTTGGCTTGTTTCTTCTATTCTTCTGACCATGATGTCCATCTCTAGTGATTGCCTTTATTCCATGATGTCCTTCTTCAGTGATTGCCTCTATTCCATGATGTCTTTCTCCACTGATTGGTCTCCGTATAATATGCCCAAAGTAGGCAAGTCGTAGCTTGGTGATCCTTGCTTTGAGTGACATGTCTGACTTGATTTGTTCCAAAATGGATTGGTTTGTTCTTCTTGCCATCCATGGTATTGATAACATCCTTCTCTTGCATCACATTTTGAAGGCGTTGATTATTCTTCTGTCTTGTTTTTTGTTTCTGGACCAGATTAGTGCATGGAAATAATAGGCAGCTCCTGCAACAGTCAACTACTATACAAATGAGCACACGGAGCTGCTCACGGAGGCAGTCGTGTTCACAATGTACAGATGTGAGAGGTCTGAAAAAATCAGCAGCAGCATGAATGTAGCTTTTGAGTAATAAAACCATGAGGCCGAGTTCCCATGTTGCTTTTTTTCCAATGTTTTATTGCGCATTTAATGGTTCAAACATAGTGGATGTGATTTTGCAAAAACTCATGCCCACTGTGCATTTAATGGCGCAATTGAACTTTGCAATTGCAGGTGCATTTTTTTCCTCCATGGGCTTCTGTAAAGGAGCTTTAAAAAACACAGTTTCATAAAGTGCAGAATCAAAGATTTTTTAAATAAAATAAACACATTGAAAAAAGCGGTTTCTTATCTGCATCAAAATGCATCAGATAAACGCATAAAAGTGCAGCAAAAATGTAATCATCAGAGAAGATTGTTATTGCTGATTTTGGTGTGAACACCTGCAGAAAAATGGATAAAAAACAGCATTACACTATGTGCGAACACAGCCCAAGGTTATATTTTTGAAGCAAGATTCCTCCCTGGGGTAAATATTTACAATAACTCAGATTTTGGACTGTGTGGAGGAGGCATCTTTAAAAAATAATTTGATCCCAAAATGTAAAATTGACCATTCATGAGAAAATAAGACGTTGACCATACACACTAAAATTAATTATAAAATCTCATGAAACTCTAAACAGTAGGTAATGGAGCAGGCGAAGATGGGAATGTTGGATTTTACCCTGAACAATCCTTGGTTCTTCCAAAAGATAAGTTGTCAGACAGTGATATTTTACTGATTTGGTGAGGTGGTTGTTTTAGCAAATGTGAAATCAGAAAGTAAAGCCATTCAGGAGAATGATGCAATACCAGACATAGCCTGTGGTAGGAGTGGCGCTGTTTCTGAATAAAAATGCAGATTCCTTGCATGAAGTGTATTGCCAGTAAATCATCTTTAGATTAGGTTTGAATAGATATACACTGTGTGCAGAATTATTAGGCAAGTTGCATTTTGATCACATGATACTTTTTATACATGTTGTCCTACTCCAAGCTGTTCAGGCTTGAGAGCCAACTACCAATTAAGTAAATCAGGTGATGTGCATCTCTGTAATGAGGAGGGGTGTTGTCTAATGACATCAGAACCCTATATAAGGTGTGCTTAATTATTAGGCAACTTCCTTTCCTTTGGCAAAATGGGTCAGAAGAGAGATTTGACAGGCTCTGAAAAGTCCACAATTGTGAGATGTCTTGCAGAGGGATGCAGAAGTCTTGAAATTGCCAAACTTTTGAAGCGTGATCACTAGTGTTGAGCATTCCGATACTGCAAATATCGGGTATCGGCCGATATTTGCTGTATCGGAATTCCGATACCAAGTTCCGATATTTTTGCAATATCGGAAATCGGAATCGGAAGTGTGCGGTGCGTATGGTTCCCAGGGTCTGGAGGAGAGGAGACTCTCCTTCAGGCCCTGGGATCCATATTCATGTAAAAAATAAATAATAATAAAAAAAATATTGATATACTCACCCCTCCGGCGGACCCTGGCTCTTAGCGGTGCCTCCGTTCCTAAGAATGCAGGGAGTGAAGGATCTTCGATAACGTCGCGGCTTGTGATTGGTCGCGTGAGCGGTCACATGAGCTGTCACGCGACCAATCACAAGCCGCGACGTCATCGAAGATCCTTCACTCCCTGCATTCTTAGGAACGGAGGCAGACGCTTGGACCGGTGAGAGCCGGGGCCGTCTGAGGGGTGAGTATATCAATATTTTTTATTTTTGTTCTTTATTTTATACATGAATATGGATCCCAGGGCCTGAAGGAGAGTTTCCTCTCCTTCAGACCCTGGGAACCATTCTGATATTTTGAGTCCCATTGATATGCATTGGTATCGGGTATCGGTATCAGCGATATCCGATATTTTTTGGATATCGGCCGATCCAATCCGATACCGATACCTTTGCATATCGGAAGGTATCGCTCAACACTAGTGATCACCGAACAATCAAGTGTTTCATGGCAAATAGCCAACAGGGTCGCAAGAAGCGTGTTGGGCAAAAAAGGTGCAAAATAACTGCCAATGAATTGAGGAAAATTAAGCTTGAAGCTGCCAAGATGCCATTTGCCACCAGTTTTGCCATATTTCAGAGCTGCAACGTTACTGGAGTAACAAAAAAGCACAAGGTGTGCGATACTCAGGGACATGGCCGAGGTAAGGAAGACTGAAAAACGACCACCTTTAAACAAGAAACATAAGATAAAATGTCAAGACTGGGCCAAGAAATATCTTAAGACTGACTTTTCAAAGGTTTTATGGACTGAAGAAACGAGAGTGACTCTTGATGGGCCAGAAGGATGGGCCAGAGGCTGGATCAGTAAAGGGCAGAGAGCTCCACTCCGACTCAGACGCCAGCAAGGTGGAGGTGGGGTACTAGTATGGGCTGGTATCATCAAAGTTGAACTTGTGGGACCTTTCCGGGTTGAGGATGGAGTAAAGCTCAATTCCTAGACCTACTGCAAGTTTCTGGAAGACAATTTCTTCAAGCAGTGGTACAGGAAGAAGTCGGTATCGTTCAAGAAAAACATGATTTTCATGCAGGACAATGCTCCATCACATGCCTCCAACTACTCCACAGCGTGGCTGGCCAGTAAAGGCATCAAAGAAGAAAAAATAATGACATGGCCCCCTTGTTCACCTGATCTGAGCCCCAGAGAGAACCTGTGGTCCCTCATAAAATGTGAGATCTACAGGGAGGGAAAACAGTCCACCTCTTGGAACAGTGTCTGGGAGGCTGTGGTGGCTGCTGCACGCAATGTTGATCGTAAACAGATCAAGCAACTGACAGAATCTATGGATGGAAGGCGGCTGAGTGTCATCATAAAGAAAGGTGGCTATATTGGTCACTCATTTTTTGTGGTTTTGTTTTTGCATGTCAGAAATGTTTATTTCTAAATTTTGTGCAGTGATATTGGTTTACCTGGTGAAAATAAACAAGTGAGATGGGAATATATTTGGTTGTTATTAAGTTGCCTAATAATTCTGCACGGTAATAGTTACCTGCACAAACAGATATCCTCCTAAGATAGCCAAATCTAAAAAAAACCCACTCCAACTTCCAAAAATATTAAGCTTTGATATTTATGAGTCTTTTGGGTTGATCAAGAACATAGTTGTTGATCAATAATAAAATTAATCCTCTAAAATACAACTTGCCTAATAATTCTGCACACAGTGTAGTGTTGAACCCCTTCCCAACATGAGAAGTAGTAGTACATCCTATGTTGGGTGTAGGAATGTGCCGCAGGCTCAGGAGGTAAGCCCGCTCCACACACTGCAAGTCCCAGCTGTCTTATACAACCAGCATCCGCAGCTAACAGCAGCAACTGGAGCTTGCTCTGATCACTGCTTTGTGAACCCAAAATGTCGCTGTTCATCTCTGACCATAGTGAAGAAACTGGGGAGCAATAGCGCAAATAAGGTGATACCCATGATACAAAAGGTGAATAAACAGGGGGTGTAAGCACATCTTGTTTTGCTGCAATTACAACAATGAATGCGCTTCAATAACTGCCTCAGACCGTGGGTGATAGACCATGAGGATAGGAGAAGGAGATGGACGGCTTTCCTGTGCTGCTGTCAATATCCCACCTGACACATTTTTTTATCATTATCTTTGCAACTCGCTCAATTCATTTTGTAAACTTTAAAAACAAAAACAAATAAATGAACAAAATATACACATTTTTAGTTTTTTTCATGCAGTTTGTATTAAAATTTTATGTAAATGAATGCATGTTTATATTTTAACTTTGACATACCATGTGGTTCTCTGGTGCACCTCTTTTTTCCCCCTCCAATATCAATGTGCCGATATGACTGTTCAAGTTCCTTTGTAATTTCAATGTGGTTATTTCCTGAGGATGAGGTCGGAGTACCTGAACCACACCACAGAATATACAAATGTTTTTATCTTATTGATTTTCCTTTATCCTGTGTGAGATATTGATGGTAGTGCAGGAAAGCCGTCCATCTCCTTCTACCATCTCTGATCATGGCATTTTCAGGCTATTGACCCCTACACCCACCCTACGCATTGGGATAGCAGGACGATGATGGGTCGCAATGGCAGGTAACTGAAGGTCCCCAGACTTCACTGGGGACTATGAGTTTTGCTATGAACTGCAGTATATAGTATAAGAGATCAGATAATTGCAGGTTCAAGTCCAATCTGGAACTTGAATTTTTTTCTTCTATTTTTCAGTACATTATATGGTAAAATGAAAGACTTTATTGAAAACTGAAACTTGTCCCATAATAAAAACTCACAGAGCTATATAAAAAAAAACTAAAATTCATCTCTCGGAAGATGGGGAAGGAAAAGCAAAAGCACAAAAACGTAAATTGGCTATGGCAGGAAGGGGTTTATTATGAGTTAATGGTAAAGGGAATCTGTCAGCAGGTTGTTGATCTATAATCTGAGATTTAAGTACAAATAGGGATTTATCAGCAGAAGATTATCACTGCCGGTCTAGGTGTCACGTGCCTGGCAGTCCAGCTAATCTGTGTAACCCCACCCCCCATGACTGATTGGCAGGCAGCTTGCTGACAGTGTACACATGAATCTGCCAATCAAGAGTGTGGGTGGAGTTATTAAGGGTTCAGCATTCTGACCACTGCTATACATCAGCAGCAGAGAAAACGGGGTTTTATCTAGACTACTCCAATCTTTCCAGTTAGTGATATATCACTGGAATCAGGCTCTCAGACACTACACCAAGCTGATCTTATATTCCATAGTAAAATCCTGAAGATAAATTCCCTTTAAATAGAAAACAAGTCAAATAAAACAGTATAATTCACAAACAAATAAAGTGTGACAAGATTAATTGAATTCTCTGTGTAGAACACATCTGATTCACTTTGAATTTATATGCATTTTTAACCCCTTCCCGACCCATGACGCCACGTAGGCGTCATGAAAACCCGTGCCAATCCGACCCATGACGCCTATGTGGCGTCATGGAATGATCGCGTCCCTGCAGATCGGGTGAAGGGGTTAACTCCTATTTTACCCGATCTGCAGGGAGAGGGGGAGTGGTACTTCAGCCCAGGGGGGGTGGCTTCACCCCCCCGTGGCTATGATCGCTCTGATTGGCTGTTGAAAGTGAAACTGCCAATCAGAACGATTTGTAATATTTCACCATGAAAACTGGTGAAATATTACAATCCAGCCATGGCCGATGCTGCAATATCATCGGCCATGGCTGGAAAACGTGAAGTGACCCCCCCCCCACAGCCACCGATCGCCCCCCCAGTCCTCCGTTATGGGGTCCGGTCCCCTCCGTCCGCATGCCGGCTCCTCCGTCCGCCTGCCGGCTCCCCCGTCCTGCTGTCCGCTCCCCCCTGTGGTCCGATCACCCCCCCTGTGGTCCGATCACCCCCCCTGTGCTCTAATCCACCCCCCCCCACCCCTTCATACTTACCGATCCTCCCGGTGTCCGGCCGTCTCCTCGCTGGGCGCCGCCATCTTCCAAAATGGCGGGCGCATGCTCAGTACGCCCGCCGCATCTGCCAGCCGGCAGATTCCTTACAAGTACATTTTGATCGCTGTGGTAGGTTCTACCACAGCGATCAAAATAAAAAAAATAATAAATACCCCCCCCCTTTATCACCCCCATAGATAGGGACAACAATAAAATAAAGAAAATATTTTTTTTTTCTTTTTCCACTAGGGTTAGGGTTAGAACTAGGGTTAGGGTTAGAACTAGGGTTAGGGTTACGGGTAGGGTTAGGGTTAGGGGTAGGGTTAGGGTTACAGGTAGGGTTAGGGTTAGGGGTAGGGTTAGGGTTATGGCATGTGCGGATTTGGCTGCGGATCCGCAGCGGATTCGTAGCAGTTTTCCATCAGGTTTACAGTACCGTGTACACCTATGGAAAACCAAATCCGCTGTGCCCATGGTGCGGAAAATTCCGTGCAGAAACGCTGCGTTGTATTTTCCACAGCATGTCAATTCTTTGTGCGGATTCCGCAGCGCTTTACACTTGCTCAACAATAGGAATCCGCAGGTGAAATCCGCACAAAAAAACACTGGAAATCTACTGTAAATCCGCAGGTAAAACGCAGTGCCTTTTACTTGTAGATTTTTCAAAAGTCGTGCGGAAAAATCTCACACGAATCCGCTACGTGGGCACATACCCTTAGGGTTAGGGTTGGAATTAGGGCTAGGGTTGGAAATAGGGTTAAGATTAGGCTTGTGGTTAGGGTTACGGATAGGGTTGGGGTTACAGTTGTGGTTAGGGTTGGGATTAGGGTTAGGGTTGGGATTAGGGTTAGGATTAGGGTTGGAATTAGGGTTACGGGTGTGTTGGGGTTAGGGTTGTGGTTAGGGGTGTGTTGGGGTTAGGGTTGGGATTAGGGTTATGGCTACAGTTGGGATTAGGATTAGGGGTGTGTTGGGGTTAGTGTTGAAGTTAGAAATGAGGGGTTTCCACTGTTTAGACACATCAGGGGTCTCCAAACGCAACATGGCGCCACCATTGATTCCAGCCAATCTTGCATTCAAAAAGTCAAATGATGCACCCTCCCTTCCAAGCCCCGACGTGTGCCCAAACAGTGGTTTACCCCCACATTTTGGGTACCAGCGTACTCAGGACAAACTGGGCAACAACTCTTGGGGTCCAATTTCTCCTGTTACCCTTGCAAAAATAAAAAATTACTTGCTAAGACATAATTTTTGAGGAAAGAAGAATTATTTTTTATTTTCACGGCTCTGCGTTGTAAACTTCTGTGAAGCACTTGGGGGTTGAACGTGCTCATCACACATCTAGATAAGTTCCTTGGGGGGTCTAGTTTCCAAAATGGGGTCACTTGTGGGGTGTTTCTACTGTTTAGGCACATCAGGGGCTCTGCAAATGCAACGTGACGCCCGCAGACCATTCCATCAAAGTCTGCATTCCAAAACGTCACTAGTTCCCTTCCGAGCCCTGACGTGTGCCCAAACAGTGGTTTACCCCCACATATGGGGTATCAGCGTACTCAGGAGAAACTGGACAACAACTTTTGGGGTCCAATTTTTCCTGTTACCCTTGCAAAAATAAAAAATTCTGGGCTAAAAAAATATTTTTGAGGAAAGGAAACACATTTATTATTTTCACGGCTCTGCGTTATAAACTTCTGCGAAGCACTTGGGGGTTCAAAGTGCTCACCACACATCTAGATTAGTTCCTTGGGAGGTCTAGTTTCCAAAATGGGGTCACTTGTGCGGGAGCTCCAATGTTTAGGCACACAGGGGCTCTCCAAACGTGACATGGTGTCCGCTAATGATTGGAGCTAATTTTCCATTCAAAAAGCCAAATGGCGTGCCTTCCCTTCCGAGCCCTGCCGTGCGCCCAAACAGTGGTTTACCCCCACATATGGGGTATTATCGTACTCAGGACAAACTGGACAACAACATTTGGGGTCCAATTTCTCCTATTACCCTTGGAAAATTAAAAAATCCTGGGCTAAAAATCATTTTTGAGGAAAGAAAAATTATTTTTTATTTTCACGGCTCTGCGTTATAAACTTCTGTGAAGCACCTGGGGGTTATAAGTGCTCACTATGCATCTAGATAAGTTCCTTGGGGGGTCTAGTTTCCAAAATGGGGTAACTTGTAGGGGAGCTCCAATGTTTAGGCACACAGGGGCTCTCCAAACGCGACATGGTGTCCGCTAACGATTGGAGCTAATTTTCCATTCAAAAAGTCAAATGGCACGCCTCCCCTTCCGAGCCTTGCCGTGCACCCAAACAGTCGTTTACCCCCACATATGAGGTATCAACGTACTCAGCATAAATTGCCCAACAAATTTTAAGGATCCATTTTATCCTGTTGCCCATGTGAAAATGAAAAAATTGAGGCTAAAAGAAATTTTGTGTGAAAAAAAGTACTTTTTCATTTTTACGGATCAATTTGTGAAGCACCTGAGAGTTTAAAGTGCTCACTATGCTTCTAGATAAGTTCCTTGGGGGGTCTAGTTTCCAAAATGAAGTCACTTGTGGGGGAGCTCCAATGTTTAGGCACACAGGGGCTCTCCAAACGTGACATGGTCTTTGCTAGCGATGGAGATAATTTTTCATTCAAAAAGTCAAATGGCGCTCCTTCCCTTCCGAGCCTTACCATGTGCCCAAACAGTGGTTTACCCCCACATATGAGGTATCAGCGTACTCAGGAGAAATTGTCCAACAAATTTTAGGATCCATTTTATCCTGTTGCCCATGTGAAAATGAAAAAATTGAGGCTAAAATAATTTTTTTGTGAAAAAAAAGTACTGTTTCATTTTTACGGATCAATTTGTGAAGCACCTGGGGGTTTAAAGTGCTCACTATGCTTCTAGATAAGTTCCTTGGGGGGTCTAGTTTCCAAAATGGGGTCACTTGTGGGGGAGCTCCAATGTTTAGGCACACGGGGGCTCTCCAAACGCGACATGGTGTCCGCTAAAGATTGGAGCCAATTTTTCATTCAAAAAGTCAAATGGCGCTCCTTTTCTTCCAAGCCCTGCCGTATGCCCAAACAGTGGTTTACCCCCACATATGAGGTATCAGCGTACTCAGGACAAATTGGACAACATCGTTTGTGGTCCAGTTTCTCCTTTTACCCTTGGGAAAATAAAAAAATTGTTGCTAAAAGATCATTTTTGTGACTAAAAAGTTAAATGTTCATTTTTTCCTTCCATGTTGCTTCTGCTGCTGTGAAACACCTGAAGGGTTAATAAACTTCTTGAATGTGGTTTTGAGCACCTTGAGGGGTGCAGTTTTTAGAATGGTGTCACTTTTGGGTATTTTCAGCCATATAGAACCCTCAAACTGACTTCAAATGTGAGGTGGTCCCTAAAAAAAATGGTTTTGTAAATTTTGTTGTAAAAATGAGAAATCACTGGTCAAATTTTAACCCTTATAACTTCCTAGCAAAAAAAAAATTTGTTTCCAAAATTGGGCTGATGTAAAGTAGACATGTGGGAAACGTTATTTATTACCTATTTTGTGTCACATAACTCTCTGGTTTAACAGAATAACAATTCTAAATGTGAAAATTGCGAAATTTTCAAAATTTTTGCCAAATTTCCATTTTTTTCACAAATAAACTCAGAAATTATCGATCTAAATTTACCACTAACATGAAGCCCAATATGTCACGAAAAAACAATCTCAGAATTGCTAGGATCCGTTGAAGCGTTCCTGAGTTATTACCTCATAAAGGGACACTGGTCAGAATTGCAAAAAACGGCAAGGTCATTAAGGCCAAAATAGGCTGGGTCATGAAGGGGTTAATAACCTCAATTGACTGTAAGTTTTTGCATAGTTTCTTACAGTATTATTCATCTTAGATTCTTTTCATCTATATATTCATGACCCAGTCGCAGCAACCACTAAATCTCTTTGATTTTCTCTCCCAATCTAACCTGTACCAAGGCAACTAAGGAACTCGAAATCTTGTTCTAAGTGAGCAGCTCCTTACTGTAGGTAAGGCGTCCTCGCACACCCTGCCCAGTACCCATTATAATTTAAGGATGAACTGGTTACAGTTTCCAGTTGTTAGAACCATCAATGATGATTACTAAACTTGCCTCTAAGGCAATAACTTCACTGGATAATAATTCCTGCAACTTGTGTGTATCTTCAACATTTCCCACTGGGAAAGTGACCTTGAAAAAAATTCCAAAATTTTAACATGGTCAAGTTTTATACCTAAAGGAACACACTGGAGAATCCTTTGAGCAACGATAATTCTTAAGGCCCCGTCACACATAGCGAGATCGCTAGCGAGATCGCTGCTGAGTCACAAGTTTTGTGACGCAACAGCGACCTCAGTAGCGATCTCGCTATGTGTGACACGTACCAGCGATCAGGCCCCTGCTGTGAGATCGCTGGTCGTGTCGGAATGGCCTGGGCCGTTTTTTGGTCATTGAGGTCCTGCTGACATCGCTGAATCGGTGTGTGTGACACCGATCCAGCGATATCTTCACTGGTAACCAGGGTAAACATCGGGTTACTAAGCGCAGGGCCGCGCTTAGTAACCCGATGTTTACCCTGGTTACCAGCGTAAATGTAAAAAAAACCAAACAGTACATACTCACCATCTGATGTCCGTCAGGTCCCTTGCCGTCTGCTTCCTGCTCTGACTGAGATCCGGCCGTACAGTGAGAGCACAGCGCAGCAGTGACGTTACCGCTGCGCTCTGCTCTCACTGTACGGCGGCACTCAGTCAGAGCAGGAAGCAGACGGCAAGGGACCTGACGGACACCGAAAGGCGAGTATGTACTGTTTGTTTTTTTTGGTAACCAGGGTAAACATCGGGTTACTAAGCGCGGCCCTGTGCTTAGTAACCCGATGTTTACCCTGGTTACCCGGGTGCTGCAGGGGGACTTCGGCATCGTTGAAGACAGTTTCAACGATGCCGAAGTCGTTCCCCTGATCGTTGGTCGCTGGAGAGAGCTGTCTGTGTGACAGCTCCCCAGCGACCACACAGCAACTTACCAACGATCACGGCCAGGTCGTATCGCTGGTCGTGATCGTTGGTAAATCGCTATGTGTGACGGGGCCTTTAGGCATTTTCCACAAATTGAGGCAATATCAACACTGTAGACGTAGAACACAGAGATAAGCAAATCTTTTGAAGCTCGAATTCACCAAAATTACTAAAAAAATTATTTGGCACAGTGAATCACAAGTATATTAATACTAGATTGTGTCCCGATTCTAACGCATCGGGTATTCTAGAATATTCATGTCCCCGTAGTATATTGACAATGATGATTCCAGAATTCGCGGCAGACTGTGCCCGTCGCTGATTGGTCGAGGCAACCTTTATGACATCATCGTCACCATGGCAACCATTATGACATCTACGTCGATACTGTGCCTGTCGCTGATTGGTCGAGGCGAATTCGCGGCAGACTGTGCCCGTCGCTGATTGGTCGAGGCAACCTTTATGACATCATCGTCGCCATGCTGTGCCCATCGCTGATTGGTCAGAGACGTGGGATTTCCAGGATAGACAGACAGACAGACAGACAGAAAAACCCTTAGACAATTATATATATAGATGACGTGAAAAAATGTGTGTGACTCTCTGATGTCTCCTAAGGCTGTTGGTAGAGATGAGCGAGCACTGAAATGCTCAGATGCTCGTTACTCGAGCCGAGCAATTCCTGATGCTTGGATGCTCGTTTTGAGTAACGAGTATAATAGGAGTCAATGGGAAATCTGAGCATTTTTCAGGCAGATCCTATAACCTCCTCTGACCCAGAAGTCTTATAATAGAAAAACCGTTGTACACTACAGTGTACGCGAAATCTATGGAGGTAAATAAGAAGGTCTGGGGGACAAACGAAATGTTGAAATGTATGGAAAAAGTGTGAAATGGGAAAAGAACAGCATGAGAAAACCCTTGCAAGCATCTCTGACTCCCAGATTGCTCATGAGAACAATTGTGTCACACTTTTATTCCACTTTAAGGACTAGCAATAAAACATTCAAAATCGATGAGAAACTGGAGTTCACGGGAAAAAAAATGTTAACAAACATTTTTTTCCTGTATAATGACTTGTATGTAAGGCAAAATTTAAAAAGGATTTAAAAAAAAAAATAATAAGTTAAGAAAACCAAAATTGAAATTTTTATAAAAAATGTTTAATTTCAGTGTAATTTATGAAGTAAGCAACAAGAGCCAAGAATTTGATGGAAGAGGGACTCAGATACCTGCTATATTAGACATAAAGGAGGGCCTCATACATATTCTTCTAAAATTGTCTTATAGTGGTACCAAAAGCACACCACATCCACACACCCTTGAAGGTACCAACTGTAGTTACTCAAATATTGTGAACAAAGTGTAGTTTTGATACTCCAACATCCATAAAAGCTTGGCACACAGTACAAAGCCTTACAACAAAGTTTAGTTGTGGTACTCCTACACTCATAAAAGCTCTGCAGATAGTACAAATCCTGACAAAAATTACAAGCTGTGTCATCCATACACCATTGAAAGCACCAAGTCTACCAACTCAGTAAGATATTGTGAGCAAAGTTTAGTTGTGGGACTCCTACACTCATAAAAGCTCTGCACACAGTGCAAATCCTGCCAAAAATTAAAATCATGGTCATTCATGCAACCTTGAAAGCACAATCTGTAATGCTTCATTTAAATATTGTGAACAAAGTGTAGTTGTGGTACTCCTACACTCAAGAAAGTTCTGCACACAGTGCAAAGTCTGCCAAACATTAAAAGCAGGGTCATCCATACACCCTTGAAGGCATCAACTGGAGGGCCTCAATAAAATATTAAAAGAGTGCAGTTGATATACATCTACTCTCATAAAGGCTTCTCACTGTGCTTTGCAGTGAGAGGAAAAAATTATATGGAGGGTCATCCATAGATTGGATGAATTATCATATGCTGGGGCAGTAGTGTGCTCATAGCTGATGCTAATAAGCTCAACAAACTTATCATGAGGCAAGCGCAGCTGTTGGCCTCCATCTGGACTCTTTTGAGGAGGTATTGGAGGATAGAATTCAGAAGAAGTGTAGGGCTATAATGAACAATAATACACACCCACTATGCGAGCTGTTCTTGAAGCAGATTCAGCAGCCGTCTAATCCTACTAAGGTGCAAGAAGGACATATTCAGGAAATCGTTTGTACCTACTGCTATGGGGATGTATAATAATTTCCTAAGGGTGGTAGACAATAATGACTGATTGCTGGTGTGCTAATGTCAATTAACAGTGACTTATATATACCTGAACTACCCACTTTTATTTGTTATGTAATGTTGGCATACCTGTGTAAGATTTGTGTCCTAATATTTTATGTACTGCTGTTTGTATTGCTGCTGTAATACTGTAATTTCCCCCCTGGATCAATAAAGTTTATCGTATCGCATTGTATAAAGGCTCTGCACAAAGTGCAAAGCCAGGAAAAAACTATAAGAAGTGTAATCCAGTCATCCATAGACCCTTGAAGGCAACAACTTGAGGGCCTCATTAAAATATTAAGAAAGTGTATTTGATTTGCTCTTATACTCATAAAGGCTCTGCACAAAATGCAATGCCAGAACAGAAAATAATTATAAGGAGGGTCATCCAGTCATCCATAGACCCTGGAAAGAAACAACTGGAAGGCCTCATTAAAATATTAAGGAAGTGTAGTTGATGTGCTCCTACACTCATAAAAGCTCTATACAAAGTGCAAAGCTAGAAAAAAAATTATAAGGAGTGTCATCCAGTCACCCATAGACCCTTGAATGCAACAACAGGAGGGCATCATTAAAATAGCAAGAAAGTGTAGTTGATATGCTCTCACACTCATAAAGGTTCTGCAAAAGTTGCAAAGCCAGGAAAAAATTATAAGGAGGATCAACCAGTCAGCCATAGACCCTTGAAGAGAACAACAGGAGGGCCTTATTCAAATATTGAAAGCACTTGTTTGCTATGACCCCCTTGGCAGCACTAAAAACCCATTCAGACAAGATGCTAGGGGCAGGGCAGCCCAACACTGCCAATGCTCATGCCAGTTGTCAAGCTTTGAGACCCAATAGTTTAAGGTCGTAGAGGAATTGGAGAGTACACTGGTTTGGTCGGCTAAGTATTGCTTGACCATCTTCAAAAACTTTACCCTCCTTGTCAAAAGTACCCAGTAATCAGAGCCTGGACGCTGGGACGGTGTCATGATTTTGGCCCAGGCCTTTGACAGTGTACCCAGGCCTCTGCTTTACGTGGTGTGTGTCTCCCTTGCCTTACTTCCTTGGATGGGCAAGGAAGTTTGCCCCTGCTGCTAGCATAGTCCGATGGGAATTTTTTCAGTATATTTTAAGTATAAAGAGAACTCACCACCTTTCGTTGCAGCCAGTTCCACTCATTGATCACCCTCACTCTCAAAAAGTTTTTCCAATATCTAATCTGTATCTTCTCTCTTTCAGTTTCATTCCATTGCTTTTCGTGTTTCCATGTGCAACTAAGAATAATGATGATCCCTCTACACTGTGACATCCCTTCAGATATTTGTCTGATACAACCCCTTTAATGACAAAGTCAAGCTTGCTTCATCTATATCTGTACATAGACACATATCAGTATAAGTCATTGTTCACAGCTATTATAAGGCCATGCTGTCAGATTGCCTCCACACCTAGTCATACACTTCCACCACATTAGAAGTGACATTTAATTTCAGACTAAGAATATCAGGATTTCACCATGCTAATAACAAGTGATGCGAGTGATAACTCGGGTGCCTTTTTTTCATACTTTTCGTGACTACTCAGTGTTTGCTCTCCACTGAGATTTTCCATAATTGCTAAATTAAATCCTAACATGTGTTCCAAGCAGTTATAGGACTTGGAGTCAACCCACACAGGGCCGCACAAAGTGAGATCTGACAGCAGAACTGAACTGTATTTCACTCTACAAATTGTGATGTGTCAGATGTATTTATAGTGCGTTTTCAATCATCTGTGGATTACCTCTGGGTAAGGGAATGACGCCCAAACTAATGCTCCAAGGTGCTTTTACTTATAACCAAATGTGATTTTTGGCACTGGACTGGCATGCTGTATTTCATTTACTGGGAGCTAAATGCAGTATTATATTACATTACAGATAGCGTTAATTATGGGGGAAATAACTGATAGAATTGTATAAGCTAAAAAAAAATACAAACAATTCCCATAGAAGTGAATGGAGAAGTTAATGCATGCGGGCAGCCGCCTCTACAATAATTCTCCTGCATGACGTGGCTCTTTCCTGCATCACTATGTGTGATAGGGTCAGAGGAAAACTATTCTAGAGGTAGTTGTGGATCCCATAAGTGAACATGTGATGCAAACATATCTGAGTACTAAGAGCCTTTAAAGTATTGCTCACATTTACTCTGCAGTGGCAGATTATCTATCTACTAGATGGTGGCCTGATTTACTCTGCTGTGGCAGATTATCTATCTACTAGATGGTGGCCCAATTCTAATGCATCGGGTACTCTAGAATATGTATGACAGAACTTGTTCAGTAAACATAAATGTAGCATATAACAGCCCACGTAGCATACAGCACAGCCCATGAGGCATATAGCACAGCCACGTAGCATATAGCACAGCCACGTAGTATATAACACAGCCACATAGCATATAGCACAGCCACATAGCATATAAAAGCCCCCATAGTATATAGCACAGCCTCGTAATATATAGAACAGACACATAGCATATAACAGCCCACGTAGTATTTAGCACAGCCACATAGTATATAACACAGTCACATAATATAAAGCACAGCCACGTAGTATATAACACAGCCCACATAGCATATAACAGCCCACATAATATATAGCACAGCCACATAGCATATAGCACAGCCACGTAGTATATAGCACAGCCACGTAGCATATAACAGCCCACGTAGTATATAGCACAGCCACATAGCATATAGCACAGCCATGTAGTATCTAACACAGCCCAAGTAGCATATAACACAGCCCACATATATACAGTACAGTCCACATAGTACATAGCACAATCCACGTAGTATATAGTACACTCAACGTAGTATATAGTACAGTCCATGTAGTTTATAACACAGCCACGTAATATATAACACAGCCCACGTAGTATATAGTACAGTCCATGTAGTATATAACACAGCCCATGTAGTATATAGCACAGTGCATGTAGTATATAGCACAATCCAAGTAGTATTTAGTACAGTCCACATAGTACATAGTATATAGCACAGCCATGTAGTATAGAGCACAGGCACAGCCCAGGTAGTGTATAGCACAGCCACATAGTATATAGCACAGTCCACGTAGTATATAGCACAGTCCATGTAGTATATAGCACAGTCCACATAGTATATAGCACAATCCACCTAGTATATAATACAGTCTACATAGTATATAACACAGCCCACAAAGTATATAGCACAATCCTCATATATAGCACAGTCCATGTAGTATATAGCACAATCCACATAGTATATAGCACAGCCACATAGTATATAGCACAAGCACAGCCCACATAGTGTATAGCACAGCCGCGTAGTATATAGCACAGCCATGTAGTATCTAACTCAGCCGAAGTAGCATATAACACAGCCCACATAGTATACAGTACAGTCCACATAGTACATAGCACAATCCACGTAGTATATAGTACACTCAACGTAGTATATAGTACAGTCCATGTAGTATATAACAAAGCCACGTAATATATAACACAGCCCACATAGTATATAGTACAGTCCATGTAGTATATAACACAGCCCATGTAGTGTATAGCACAGTGCATGTAGTATATAGCACAATCCAAGTAGTATTTAGTACAGTCCACGTAGTACGTAGTATATAGCACAGCCAAGTAGTATAGAGCACAGGCACAGCCCAGGTAGTGTATAGCACAGCCACATAGTATATAGCACAGTCCACGTAGTATATAGCACAGTCCATGTAGTATATAGCACAGTCCACATAGTACATAGCACAATCCACCTAGTATATAGTACAGTCCACATAGTATATAACACAGCCCACATAGTATATAGCACAATCCTCATAGTATATAGCACAGCCACGTAGTATATAGCACAGCCACGTAGTGTATAGCACAAGCACAGCCCACGTAGTGTATAGCACAGCCACGTAGTATATAGCAGCCACGTAGTATATAGCACAGCCACGGAGTATATAACACAGCCCTCATAGAATATAGCACAGCCCACGTAGTATATAGCAGTGTGGGCACCATATCCCTGTTAAAAAAAATAATTAAAATAAAAAATAGTTATGCACTCACCTTCCGGCAGCCCCCGGATCCAGCCCAGGAGTTAGCGATGCTCTCGCCAGGTCCGTTCCCAGTGATGCTTTGCGGCAATAATCCATGATGATGTAGCGGTCTCGTGTGATCCTACGTCATCTGGAGCCATTTCGCAAAGCATTGCTGGGAACGGAGCTGCCGAGAGCATCGCGAGGATGGGGAAGGCTTTGGGGGCCGCTGGATGGTGAAAATAGCACGATTTTTTAATTTTTTATTATTTTTAACATTATATGTTTTTACTATTGATGCTGCATAGGCAGCATCAATAGTAAAGCCTTTCGCTGATTGGTCGCGGGCGGCCGGGCGTCTGTCTATCTATCTATCTATCTATCTATCTATCTATCTATCTATCCCATATCTATCTATCAATCTATCTATCTACTTATATATCTATCTCTCCATCTCATATCTATCTATCTATCTATTATTTATCTATCTATCTATCTATGATCTACCTACTTATATAGCTATCTCTACATCTCATATCTATCTACGTGTATCTATCTATCAATCTATCTATCTATCTATCTATCTATCTATCTATCTGTGTATCCCATATCTATCTATCTATCTATCTATCTATCTATCTATCTATCTATCTATCTATCTATCCCATATCTATCTATCTATCTATCTATCTATCTATCTATCTATCTATCTAGTATCTATCTATCTATCTATCCCATATCCATCTATGTATCTATCTTTCTATCTTAGAAACTGTAGGTCGCTTGATTTAGACGAATGTTAGTTCTCCCTCTATTTCTCCCATTTTGATATCAAGACCCTTTAAAGTAAGAGTCACCTCGTCTTTAACCTACTTCACATTTATATAAAGTAGAACTGCAGATTTCTATTTCAATACATAGAAATAGCACTAGAGCGAGTGGCAGTCAGCCATGAAATACATCTGATTTAGGTAACAAATGATGTTGCTGCCACTGGAATGAAATAGACTTATCCATTCAGTATACTGATTCTTTACAATCCCTGTCATTTCACAGCAGTCATGTGCTTATCAACTGGTACGGTGAGCCAGTTCAGGTTTATTCACTGCTGCTGTATATGTATGTGGCTCTCGCTGTGTGTCTCGCTGGCACAGCTGCAGATCTTACTTCATGAAGACTTCCATTTTCCGCATGCTTTCTCGCAGAGATTATTGATTCTTGCTAATTTCTTGTAGAACCAAGGGCCAAACTGCTCCACCAGATTACCAGAAGAGTCTCCGGCGGGCCCTGGCTCTAACACAATAATAGGCCCATTATAAAAGGGACCAATAGATCACGCAAGAGACATAGCAGAGTGGAGGTGAATTTGGATCAATCACTTGTGTTACAGCAAGAAAAGGGTTAATGTTTTCAAACTTGCCAAATCTAAGTGTTAGGATAGGGTTAAACGGCTGTATTTTCTCTCATCCGAGAGAATCGGACCGATTTTGCTAATCTCGCATGATCACAGTGTTACCAGAGTATGATCATAATGTGAACTAATTTTATCGGATGAGAAGAAGACAGGAAAAAATGTCTTCATCTTCTCCACTCCATCAGTCCAAGAAAATCAGACTGCACTTAGATGTCATCTTATTGCGGTCCGGTTTTTTGCATCGACTCATTGACTTGCCTGGCCGAGTGCAATCCAAATAAAATCACACATGTGATTTTAACATTGGTCCAAGTGTGATCCAGTGTTTTATTGGATCATACTCGGACCACAAATACAGTCGTCTGCTCGAGCACTTAGGCTACTTTCACACTAGCGTTAACTGCAAACCGTCACAAATCGTCTTTTTGCAGAAAAAACGGATGCGTCAAAAAAAGGGAAAAACGTATGCAACGCATACAGCATTTCGACGGATCCGTCGCAAATCCGCTAAACGGTTCCGTCGAAATACTGGATGCGTTGCATACGTTGCATCCTTTTTACCATCCGTTGCATCTGTTTTTACGACGGATCCGTTTTTAAAATTGGCTACTGGAAAATATGGAAAACTATATAGTGACTGTTTTTACAGCCCATCTTTGAGGGTTTTAGTTTTGTGGCAGAGATGGAAGGAGTACTTGGTAGGATTGCGAGTTTGGTTACTGACGTTATATTTGAGACGAATCGCCTGGATATCATAGTGCGGGAGAAGGAGGCGGCAGCAGAAAGACGGAGGATGCTTCTGCAGGAACGGAGACGGAGACGACTCTGGATACATCCGATCAATGAACTGCGGATGACCCGGGGTGTCCAGTCCACTCTCTACCTGGAGTTGCGGCACAACCCACACAAATACTACAATTACGTACGGATGAGGATGGAACATTTTGACTATTTGCTTGAAAATATAGGGGATGTCATCCAAAGGCAGGACACAAGAATGAGGCTTGCCATCACACCGGCGGAGCCGCTGATGGTGACCCTGCGTTAAGCCTCTTTTTTTTATGTCATTGCTCATATTTAATGTTATATTACATGCTGCAGACAATACTGCGCTGACACATTGCGTACCATTTTCTGCAGCATGTAATTTTTGTATTGTTTGCGGCCATGCCACTGCTTTTTTTTAATGTCATTGCTCATATTTAATGTCATATAACATACTGCAGAAAATACTGCGCTGAAACATTGCGTTGCATTTTCTGCAGAATGTTTTTTTTGTTTGTTTGTGGACATTCCACTGCTTTTTTTTTTTTTTCAAATTTTTTAGCAATTTTTTCTAACATTTTTTTTTTTTACAGCTTCCTAGCAACGGGTGAATCTCTGACTTCGCTCCATTACCAATTCCGGCTGGGCATTTCCACTATTTCCGGAATAATGAAGGAGACATGTCGGGCTATTTGGGACACTTTACAGCCTGAGTATATCCCCCAACCATCAATGGACATCTGGTTGAGAAGTGCAGAACAGTTTGAACAAATTTGCCATTTCCCAAATTGTGTTGGTGCCGTTGACGGGAAACACATAAGGATTGCTAAACCGGCAGGAACAGGCTCTGAGTACTACAATTACAAGAAATATTTCTCCATAGTACTCATGGATATAGCAGACGCCAACTGCAAGTTCCTTGCTGTGGACATAGGAGCGTATGGCCGGTCCAACGATTCTCAAGTTTTTAAAAACTCTCCAATGGGTCATTGCCTGTATGGAGAGACATACGATTTCCCGCCAGCCAGACCACTGCCAGGAACAAGTGAACCAGCCATGGAATATGTTTGTGTAGTTGATGAAGCGTTTCAACTCTCGCCGCACCTACTGAAACCATATAGTAGCCAGGACTTAACCCATACCAAACGGGTATTTAATTACCGGCTTACTAGAGCAAGAAGAGTAGTCGAGTGTTCTTTTGGTATATTGACGGCAAAGTGGAGAGTTCTGCTGACGGCAATCAAACTGCAAACCAAAACTGTAGACGAGGTTGTTAAGGCATGCGTGGTGCTCCATAACTTTGTCCTTTCAAAGGAGCCCGTTTCCTTGGATAACGAAGAATTGGAGACAACCTTGTGGGATTACCGCAGCAGCTCTGTTCGCTCCACAGGTTCTGTTACCAGGATGAGGGACCAGTTTTCGGATTATTTTGTGTCACCTGTTGGGCGGATTCCATGGCAAGACATCATTGTGTGACATGTTTTTCATGGGTTTTGTTTATGTAAAAATTGTGTTTCTCACAAAAAAAAAGTTCCAAAAGCGTGGTTTTCTTGGTAATAAAACCAATATGTTTTAGGCCGGTTTCACACGTCAGTGTCTCCAGTACGTGAGGTGACAGTTTCCTCACGTACCGGAGCCACTGACACACGTAGACCCATTAAAATCAATGCATCTGTGCAGATGTCATTGATTTTTTCGGACCGTGTCTCCGTGTGCCAAACACGGAGACATGTCAGTGTTCGTGGGAGCGCACGTATTACACGGACCCATTAAAGTCAATGGGTCCGTGTAAAACACGGACCTCACACGGACGTTCTCCGTGTGCGGTCCCTGTGGCGTGCAGGAGACAGCGCTACAGTAAGCGCTGTCCCCCCCACATGGTGCTGAAGCCGCGATTCATATCTTCTGTGCAGCAGCGTTTGCTGCATAGAAGATATGAATAATAGTGTTTAAATGAAAGATCTACCTGTCCGCCACCCCCCCACCCCCTGTGTGCCCCCCCACTGTTCAGAAAATACTCACCCGCTCCCACGTTGGCTGTCGCTGCCTCCTGGTCTGGCCGCGGCTTCTACTGTATGCGGTCATGTGGGGCCGCTCATTTACAATCATGAATAGTCGGCTCCGCCCCTATGGGAGGTGGAGCCGCCTATTCATGACTGTAAATGAGCGGCCCCACGTGACCACATACGGTGGAAGCCGCGGCCAGACCAGGAAGGAGCGACAGCCGACGAGGGATGCGGGTGAGTATTTTCTGAACAGCGGAGGGGGGCGCACAGGGGGTGGGGGGGCAGCGGACAGGTAGATCTTTCATTTAAACACTATTATTCATATCTTCTACGCAGCAAACGCTGATGCACAGAAGATATGAATCGCGGCTTCAGCACGATGCAGGGGACAGCGCTAAACTTTAGCGCTGTCTCCTGCATGCTCCGTGTGGTACCCACTCGCCACACGGGCGGCACACGTGTGCCGCACGTATGGCCTACGTGAGCTCACGGGCACACGGACACGGATAACTCGGTACCGATTTTTTCCGGTACCGGAATTATCTGGACGTGTGGGACAGCCCTTACCTTTCAAACGTCTGGTGTTTATTTTTATTTTACCTTTTTTATCAGTTACCATATTACCTTAATAAATCCACACACACAAAGAGTAGAATTTAAATCAGACAGAATTTTATTTTAACTCTTTTTTTAAATTGTTTGTTTTTTCATTGCAAAAAGCATAAATATTTGTTATTTTCATTTTTTTTTTTTTTACTTTTCAAAATTATTTGTAGAAAATGTACATAATGTTATAAATCTTCAAACTGTGGGGTGGAGATACGAGGGGAGGAGGGGCTGGAAGGTTGGACCACATCGATAGGTGGGGAAACCCTACTTGGTTGGGGTGCAGTGGAAGGGGGGGTAAAAGCAGGAGGCTGACCAGAGGGGGGTGGTGTTGGGGTAGGGGGAATACTTAATGGGGAAGAAAAGCTGGGTAAGGAAGAAAACATTGGGGAAGAAATTTGGTTTGGGGGCCGGGTTGGGTATTGGGACTGGGGTGGGTATTGGGACTGGGGTGGGTATTGGGACTGGGGTGGGTATTGGGACTGGGTTGGGTAATGGGGGGCATGGTGTGGAAATGGGGCCTGGGGTGGGGCCTGGGGTGGAAATGTAGTGGATGTGTGGGGAGGTGTGGGGGTAGATTGGGGTTCATGAAGGGCCTTAAGTAGAGCATTATGGCAGGTATTCATTACCCGCATCTGTTGCTCAAAAGAAAGCTTTTCCATGCTCCTGAGCATGGATTGGAAAAAAAGATTGGCCGGAGATTGACTTACATCTGAATGCAGCCTATCCAAGCGACTGCTGGTTTCATGGCTTGTTTCACTGATGCGTGATTGCACCATGTTGAAACCATGGCCTGACCCCTCTGTCGCTGCCGCCATGAACCTAATGGTGGTCTAGAGGTGGCAGGATCAGAGGGGTGGGGTAAAGGGAACGCTATCTGTTGAGCATCAGATTCGAGCAAGGAAGGCTGCAATAATGCTCTAGTGCTTGGGGCGGATGAAGTGGAGGGGACAGAGGGGTCAGAGGAGGGGTCAGAGGTGTGGGGCCTACCGACGTGGCCCTCGGTGGCGGACTCAGGAGGGATCGCTCCAGAGGGCGCAGAGGAAGATGCAGGCGCCCGGTGGCTGGAGAAGGTGCTGTGAAAGAAAAAACAAAAACATCTCCTCGTTAAATTCCCTCTTAAAGCGATCCCTCAGTGACCGCCACCGCTTCCTAACCTTTCCACCTGTGAATACAAGAATGAAAAGAAAAAAATAATTTGTTAAATGCAATACATTACATTCAGCTCAAAACATCACTGAAAAGTGAATACTTACATAGTTTGCTCTGCTGCTGTGGAAGAAGGTCCTCCCACCTCGGAAAGATGTTATGGCACACTTCGCCCCAGAGCCGACGGGTTACACTGCTATCGGCATGCCTGCAGTCAGCCAAGTTCCACAGCGGCTCCCGCTCGCGAACCTCCTCAATGAGACAGTCGATATCTATGTCGTCATCAAAGTCTTCGGCGGGAGCACGCTGTGAAGCCTGTGCAAAAAAAGAATAAGAAAAACAAAAAAATTAGTACACTGAAACACAAAAGTACCAATAGAATCCCCCCCAAAAAAATCTCACTGATGGCCGACCGCGGCGACGATTCCACCGACTCTGGGAGCGGCTGGGAGAACCTTCACGGTTTGCTGAATGTTCAGCAGCAGCAGGAGCAGCAGGAGACTGAAATAAAGGAAACAAATTCTCTTAAATGTAGGCATATGTTTTCTGTTTTTAGTTATGTATGAAAATCTGTTTTGTGTATGGTGCAGTGTGATGTGTGAAGCAACTGTTTCACCACTACTTACACTTGGTTCCTCCTCCACTTGCATCTCTCCACCCGTCTCGCCCCCTTCTGACAGCTCCTCATCTGATTCAGCTTCCTGTTTAAACATAATTTATGCATGTAGTGAGCAACAAAAATGTAAATTAATAAACAAAACAAAAAAAACAACAATTTTTGTGTTAACTTACCGATACACGCTGTTGCTGTGGAGGAGGGCTGTCAGAAGAGGACATTGTGGCGGTAGCAAGGCCGGCGGCTGTGGTCCTGGTATCTCTGTAAGTTAAAAGACACTTGCAATCTGCTCTACACATTGAAGTAGCAGATTTGGGGTCTTCAAAACTTACTTTTAAAGATGTGAGGATGTGGTCCTGGTGGGCTGCTCAGTGGATGTGGTCCTTGGTGTATCTGTAATAAGTATAATGGATTTATAGTTAGACCACCCCCCGAACTAGGTAATGTTTAACGATAAACACCCTGCTAAAATGATGTGAGAAATGTTAATTAAACATGAACACCAAAACCCAAAAACAGGTGCACGTTATACCATTCATTTCCATGTCCCAAAAAAAATATTTTGAAATGTGAACCCACCATGTAAAAATATATTTACCACATTTTATTTTCAAAAATCACCTCCCCCAAAAAACCTTTCAAGTATAACCTTTATTAAAAAATGAGCCCTCAGCCAACTCTGTATTGCATGTGTAACCATTGGTACATAAACCAGTTTTAAATTTACCTTTCTGAAATGATACTACGGACATTTTTTTTTGTAAACATTTTATTATTTTCTTTTTTTTTTCTTTTTTTTTTTTTAACTCACAATTAGGAGCTGAAATGCTCTTTATTTTAAATACAAGTACATCAACTGGGAATGGTTTCAACAGTAATAAGAAAATCAACACTTTTTAAATAGAAAAAAAAAAACGCACGCTCACACATTCAAACCACAAGCTGCAGACCACTAGACTTTGCAAAGATACATCCGATTTTAAACAACAAAAAAAATTTTTAAGAGAAAAAAAAAAACACATTTAAACCACATGCTGCACAGACCACTATGCTTAGTAAATACATCAGAAAAAGGCAATTAACCAATTATACAGCATGGACAAATGCACATGCAATCAACAAGTAGCACACAAACATGCCTGCAAGCACACAGGCACAGTCATAACACAAGCATAACACATGAATAGGCATAAGATTGGCGAAGGCATAATAAGGTGCAGGCACATGAAGACATACATACAAAAGCACACAGCCGTAAGAAAATACACATATACACACACACACACACAAAAGCACATAAGCTTCATGCAAATACACATATGTACAACAAAGGCACAAAGGCGGACCCAAACAGAAGGCGCATACGCACACACATACACACACACACGTAAAAAAGGCTGACAGTCCTCCGGCTGGAGCTGCATGTCTTCACAGTGGCTGGCATCATGGTGGATCTGGACTCTAGCATGGCACTGGCTGTTGCAGGACGATGGCAGGCCTCTGGTTCTCTTCAGGTTTTAAGCTCTTGCTGTAGTCAGTACCTCATACACACAAATGCACAGGCACACAGACGCACACAAAAATTGCAATACTCACACTGGCTCTATGGTGGCTGGAGTCTTGCTGGCAGTCAGGAGTCTTGCTGGCAGTCGGGAGTCTTGCTGGCAGTCGGGAGTCTTGCTGGCAGGCTTCTCCTCTCTTTCTCTTCTTGCTGGCATATGTGGGGTTGAAGGCCCAGGCCAGGTTTATATAGATTTGGGGGTGTCTGGCCAATTGGCAACAAAATCCTGCTTCTGAGCATGCTCAGTGTAAAAAAACGTATTGCAGCGCTGCATTGCGTCGCACGACGTGTCCCGAAGCATCCGTCGCTCATAGGCTTCCATTGTAGCCAACGACGCATGCTGCAGGATGCGTCGCGATATGTTTTTTAGGCAGAGACAAAAAATGTTACAATCAACGTTTTTTGCCGACGACGTGTCGCCAAATTTCGACGCATATGTTGTACGACGTACACGACGTATGACAATCCGTCGCAATGCGTCGCCAATACAAGTCTATGGGGAAAAAACGCATTGTGAAAACACTTTTGAAGGATGCGTTTTTTCTGCAAAACGACGCATTTTAACGTATTGCAGTTAACGCTAGTGTGAAAGTAGCCTTAGGGTGTGGTAGTTCTCAGGGGGACATTGGAAATAAATATTAAGGGTTGTGACTTTGCTGGATAGACACAGAGCGTGTCATTTACATATTCCCCAGCTATGAATTCTGCTATTTTCTATTATGAATGAACCACCTAAATATATGTCCAGATGCCTATTTTCAATAAAGGCATAAAGATACTCCAGTAAACCCTTGGAGATTGTTGGATATTACCTGCCAGTGTATTTTATATTCTTCCTGGCCAAAATCAAAATCCAAGAAATTTCTAAGTTGGAATGGTTTATGCTCTTAAAACTTGTCATTAGTGGTTATGTCCTACAGGATGATGTCTATTAAACATTATTGATGACTAGATGGAGGCCTGATACAGTCGTATCGAGAGGGTGGTCATGTCACAATGGGGGCTGGCTTTGCAGCGTTGAGAATCTCTACCACTTGTGCTCACCCACCTATCCACTCTCTCTATCCCCATGTGCTGACTTCTCCCGTCTGTGCTCTCTTCTTTGACCTGTCAACCCCATGTGCTATCCCCCCTGTCTCTCTGCTTCCTGTGCTGTGTTCTCCCCTCAAAGACAATACTGATATTACAGCAGGAGGTCCCAGAGGATACATTTTGTGAGGTAAAATATTTTTTAAAATCAGTCAGTGAAATATTTTACCTCCCAAAATGAATCCACTGTGATCCCCTACTGTAATGTCAGTATTGTCTTTTGCTTCCTCCCCTGACCAGGAGATATGGTATGCTCTGTACACGGTCAGACAAAGTCAGTTTTTAAGGCCGGGGTCACACTCGCATATTGCATCTGATGCGAGAGCATCGGATGCGATATGCTAATGACCCTCGGCTCCTGCTCTGCTGCGAGTGGGAGCTGAGTGTCATGCATCTGTGCTCTGAGCCTCTCGCACAGAGCAGATCGGAGCACAGCTGCGGAGGAGGCAGAGAAATGAATTTCTCCTTCTCCTCCATCAGCGTATAACGCACATCACTCGGATGATATTTGAGTGATGTGCGCTGTCTCACTCGCACCTATAGGCTTATATGGGTGCGAGTGAGACGAGTCTCCGCCGAGTGTCGGTGACAATCGCAGCATGCTGTGATTTGACTCGCACACTCAAAACGGCCGAGGAAAAAACAGGGATGGGAGCTGCCCCATAGAAGAATACTGGTCCGAGTGCTATGCGATTTTCTATCGCATATCACTCGTCCGTATTACGCTGTAGAGTGACCCCGGCCTAAAATGAACTTTTGTTCGTGGGAAAACCCCTTTAATGTGATCGGCATCCTCTGCCTGTAGACACATCGCGCATCTGCCGCCGGGATTAGCCGAATAATTCACTGCACCTGAGCGTAATTCGCGCAGGTGCAGTAATTCAGACCGCCCACATATTTGTGCAGACAGATAGCAGCGGTCACATTAAAACTGCGCATGCGCTCCTCCTGTACAAAGATGGCGGCAGTCAGTGAATCATTCGGCTGATCCCGGAGGCGGCATGTTCGCAATGGTGTTCCCGTGGTGGTACCGTGCAAGAAGCTGTGTGAGTGTGAGTGTGTGTGTGAGAGTGTGACTGTGTGTGAGTGGGAGTGAGTGTGTGTGTGTGCGTGTGAGTGTGAGAGTGTGAGTGTGTGAGTGTGAATGTGAGTGTGTGTGTGAGTGTGTGTGTGTGTGAGATAGTGTGAGTATGTGAATGTGTGTGTGTGAGTGTGTGAGTGTGAGAGTGTGTGTGAGTGTGTGTGAGTGTGTTTGTGTGTGCGTGTGAGTGTGTGTGAGAGAGTGTGAGTATGTGAGTGTGTTTGTGTGTGCGTGTGAGTGTGTGTGAGAGAGTGTGAGTATGTGAGTGTGTGTGTGAGTGTGTGAGTGTGTGTGAGTGTGTTTGTGTGTGTGGTGCATACGGCGTATAGAGAGTGTGTGTGTGTGGTGTGACGGTGTTCCGCTGGTGGTACCACGCAATAGGTTGGTACCAGCAGCAGTTTCCATATTGAGACACCCATCACTTGGGTGTCCCAATATGGCGGTCAGTGACATCTGGATAGAGCAGGAAATGAAAACATTACAAGGCAATGATATAAATAGATATGTCCAGTTTGTACAATCACAAAAATTGATAACCATTATATGCAATAAAAACTAGATGCATACACGTAGTACATAGATGCAGGGTGGCTCCAAGAATCATTTTTTATGTAGGACCTCAGTCCAACAATCCATGAAGGTGGCCAGAAAAACAAAATTTTACGAGAGAAAAAATTCATATTCTCTAAATTTTCAATTTTAAAGATAAATCTAGCTGTCGTGTTTGACTTAATTTTAGTAGGGAATCTGTTGGTGCAAAATAAAGTTTCAAACCAAGTAAATCCACTCGGTACACCCATGGCATGGTGAAATATTTTGGTGCACCTTCCGATTTACTTGTTTTCATCCTCTTTAAGACTTCTACAAAGTCAGAGCTGTCAATCAATATATAAGAGGATGGAAATAGATGGATAACAAGTAGGGGGGAGAGAGCCCTGAACTGCTCTCCCATGCCAAGGGCACGTAAGCAGTACACCTGTGCTTGGTTTGAGCAGTTATTTTGTGCAGACATATTGCCTTCAATGGGTTGTCCTATAAACATTCTTTGTGATCTATCCAACTGAACTAGAGTGGGTGCAGAGAAGAGCGACCAAGGTTATTAGAGGACTGGGGGGTCTGCAATACCAAGATAGGTTATTACACTTGGGGCTATTTAGTTTGGAAAAACGAAGACTAAGGGGTGATCTTATTTTAATGTATAAATATATGAGGGGACAGTACAAAGACCTTTCTGATGATCTTTTTAATCATAGACCTGAGACAGGGACAAGGGGGCATCCTCTACGTCTGGAGGAAAAGAGGTTTAAGCATAATAACAGACGCGGATTCTTTACTGTAAGAGCAGTGAGACTATGGAACTCTCTGCCGTATGATGTTGTAATGAGTGATTCACTGCTTAAATTTAAGAGGGGACTGGATGCCTTTCTGTAAAAGTATAATGTTACAGGGTATATATATTAGATTCCTTGATAAGGCGTTGATCCAGGGAACTAGTCTGATTGCCGTATGTGGGGTCGGGAAGGAATTTTTTTCCCCATGGTGGAGCTTACTCTTACCACATGGGTTTTTTTTGCCTTCCCCTGGATCAACATGTTAGGGCATGTTAGGCTATGGGTTGAACTAGATGGACTTAAAGTCTTCCATCAACCTTAATAACTATGTAACTATGTAACTGAATATCCTCAGATGTGACCACACAGCAGGATAAGGCCCATCTGATCTGCATCAAATAAATTCAGTGCAATTTGTTCCCAAGAGAGTAAGGTTAAGTAGTCTGGCACTCTACTGCAAAATTAGGTTAAAATGTAGAAACTTTTTTCGCTCTGTATTGTATTAATGCCTTGATTAAGAACTGTTCAAATACACCGGTTCAAAACGCGTAGGATAAGTCATCTTTTTCTCTTCAGGATGTACTGTTTTTAATTGCGTGATTGCTTTGAACAAAAAAAGGATTTAACAAAGTTTTTCTTTTTTTACCTTATTTTGGAGTAGGGTGCTGGACTAGTTATCCTTGCTTTTCTGGTAATGAATTGCAGATTTCCTTTGCTTCCAACCTGGACTTCTTTGTCCGAGGGCCGCTTTTGAATTCATCAGCCCGTTATGATGTCATGCACAAGGTGAGCAGAGCACAACATATATATTTTGTTGTGAAAAAACTCAGTACTAATTGAAGTTCTAGGCATAATTTGAGCAGACTGATGAATTTTGGCAGATTCACTCATCACTATCCTCCACCAATATGAATGAATGCGGGTCATGTAATACAACGACTCTTATAAACATTTAGCTATCTACTGAGCCCTAAAGAACAGATCCCCATCATCAACCTCAGTGCTGATGATCTGGCCAATTATTTCCTACAAAAAAATCAATCACATCCATCAAGTCATTGATGCCTGGATCCCCTTCTGCTGACACCTCAAGTTCTCTTTCTATCTTCGAGCCTGTCACAGAAAAAGAAATGACCATGCTTCTTGCCTCTTCTCACCCTACAACCTTCACCAGTGACCCTATTCCCTCACATCTTCTTCAGTCTGTCTCCCCAGCTGTCACTACCCACCTAACAAAAATATTTAATCTCTCTCTTTCTTCGGGTATCTTTCCTTCTTCTTTCAAACACACCATAATAGCCCCTTTACTTAAAAAGCTATCCCTGGACCAGAATGTGCTACTAACTACAGACCAGTGTCCAATTTTCTCTTTATCTCCAAACTCATGTTTCCTTTATTCCCTATATCCAATCACTCACTTTCTCATCTCACCATCACCTTAAAAACATCTCTACAATCCGGCCTTTTCTGACCTTTGAAACTGTAAAACCTTTTACTGTTGCTTTTATTCATTCTCTTGTGATCGGTATCCCTCTAGCCAAACTTTCTTATATACAATTCATCCTGAATGCAGCAGCCAGCCACTTCACCAATGCCTCTACCCTGTGCCAGTCACTGCACTGGTTACTAATGATGAGTGAGTATCCTCTTTGTTCGGGTTTTCCCGAGCATGCTGGGGTGGTCTCCGAGTATTTGTTAGTGCTCGGAAATTTAGTTTTTGTCAACTCAGCTGCATGATTTATGGCTGCTAGCCAGCCTGAGTACATGTGGGGGTTGCCTGGTTGCTAGGGAATCCACACATGTATTCAAACTGTCTAGCAGCCATAAATCATGCAGCTGCCTTGCCAAAAACTAAATCTCTGAGCACTGACAAATACTCAGAGACCACTCAAGCGTGCTCGGAAAAACCCGAGCAACCAGTATACTTGCTCATCACTACTTGTTACCCGTTCACTACAGCGTCCAATATAAAATAATCTCTCTCTCTCACTCACAAAGCTCTCCACAGTTCAGCACTTTCCTATATCTCCTCCCTCATTTCTGTCTATTGCCCTACACGTGCCCTCCGTTGTGCAACTGATCTAAGACTAACATCCTCCATAATCTGAACTTCATACCTCCATCTCTAAGACTTCTCTCATGCTGAGCCAGTCTACTGGAATGCACTACCCCAAACGATCCGACTGATTCCTAGCCCCCATGTTTTTAAGCATGCTTTAAAAGCACATCTGTTCAGACAAGCCTTTCACTTCAACTCACTTACCTAACTTTTCCCTGTTCCCTCCTTCTAAATGTTAACCATAACCTGCTCCTTCCTATTCATCTGTTTCCACTTCCTCACTGCACCCAATACCAATTGATAACTGCGCCTAGACAGATCCTGGCTGGTGACCGGATCATGCAGCTAAATAACGAAAACCTTATTATGTATGGCCCAGCCATTATTATTATAACAAGCACATTGCACCTATTGCATCCCCTTATTTCCTTATAGATTGTAAGCTTGCGAGCCGGACCCTCACTCCTCCTTTAACTGTTCAAATGTGCTTCATTGTATTATTTTTATTGTATCTACATGTCCCCGCTTAATTGTAAAGTGCATTAAATGCAAAATTGGATTATTGTGTAAATTGTATTAAATTACACTGATCAGTTCAGCTATCATGGGCCAAAAAATCCATCATTGGATGTTTAGTGGTTAAGTATTACACAAGGAAATCATCAATAGATTGAATTCACTTAACTCTGTCCTCCAAAGTAAGGGATTCTCCACAGCTACCTCCTGTCTGGTTAACAGATGAGAGATATGAAAATGTGTTTTCCAACCTAAAGAATTGGAAAACCAATGAAAATTATATTCTGATATCTTGTCATGGAAAAATGTGATCATATTGGGAAGATTTTCATCTGAAACCTCCTCTAATTTACAATTTTTTTGTGGCGTTTATAACTTTTAGCAATTTACTGGGAATTGGGAATTGTTGTGCTGCCTGCCCTTCACTTTTAAGATGGCCATGAAGCAACGTAATTTTGAAGAATGATTATTTGCAACAAAGTTTCCAAAACTAGATTTTTAATTTTAGTTTTATTATTTTTTTTGGTCTCCTTAGGATCATTTGGAAGGACAGCAGGCAGTTGAGGAATATATGGTGATACAAGTAGATTGAAGATGGACTTTCTTGCTGTGAGTCTTGTGGCATTTTACTCTGAGACAAGCTGTATTGGTGTACTACCTGAAAATATAGAAATTTTTATAAACGCTATGACCGGTCCCCAACTAACCCCATTGTGTGAGTCAATATAAAAAGCACCTGAACATTGAGGTTTTCCACTACTTATTAATTGATGAACTATCCTTAGGAAAGGTCAATAATGTCTTATCGGCTGGAAATACTCACTTGTGGAGCTGTCCATCTTCTGATTTGATAGAAGGTTGGGACAGTGATGCCAGCGCTTATTGGGCGCCGGGCACCACATGTCATAAAACTGCATGAGAGCCCCAGGACCGTGAGTGCCGACATCGCAGGAGCGGAGTCGGCACAGGAGGTCAGTATTAGCTTTTTTATTTTATCAGAGCCAAGTGTGAGGAATGAGAAGGGGTTTTCTTAGTAGTGGTCAACCCCTTTAATAGCTGCCGGGGACTGAGAACACTGTTCACAAGTCATACAGGCAGATCCCCATCGGCTTCTCTCGGCCCACTGACAGTGACTGACAAGTCTCTGCCTATACTGTATGTATATGGGGAATATCTTAAACTGCTGTGTTTCCCGAGACAAACAATACATGTATCACCTCACAGGTTCCAAGTAGAGATGAGCAAGTGTGCTCGTTACTCGAGTTTTCCAAGCATGCTCGGGTGTTCTCTGAGTATTTTGGGCGTGCTCTGAGATTATGTTTCAGTCACCGCAGCTGCATGATTTGCGGCTGCTAGACAGCCTGAATACATGTGGGGATTCCCTAACAAACAGGCAACCCCTGTATGTGTTCAGGTTCTCTAATAGCCGCAAATCATGCAGCTGTGGGGACACAAACATAATCTCCGAGCACGTCCAAAATACTCGGAGAACACCTGAGCACGCTCGGAAAACTCAAGTAACGAACACACTCGCTCATCACTAGTTCCAAGGCAAGAACAAGAAAATGACCTTTTCTTATTCTTCCCTATACTTATTTTCCAATGAACTCTTAGTTATATGTACTTCATATAGTAGTTTCCCCTATTATTTTACATTCTGTAATGTCTTTTTTATATAGAGTTGTATGTTCCACTGTTATTTAGGAGTTCTGCAGAGCTGTTCCAATAGGAGGCAGAAGAATTATGAATGCAGCTCTGTACTAAGCTAAGTCCAGATCTGTATGAATTGCTGAATTTATACTGCAGTTGAATTTGATGGAATTGATTCTTGCCTCTTTCTAACATCTCTTTGAGCATAAACCCAAGTGGTTTGGGTATTGTTGGTTACTGCTCGCCCTTGTGGCCGTCCACTGCCTTTACCTTTTAGTGCCATTTCAGCCTTGCTCCGAAGACCTGAGTGAACCTGTTACCAGGGATCGCCACCTGAAAAACCAGACATAAAATGCAGTATCTGTAGGCAGTGTATCCCTAGCAACCAATCTCTTAATAATTAATTGAAAAATCTTATCGGTGTAGTGAGCAGAAGTTTCTGCAACTCAAAGAAGCAAGAATTTCAATGACAACTTATTGCCGAAAATGCAAATGTCTTCCCGTTCTGTAGAAACGTTCCCGTAGCAAATTTTTTCAAATCTGTAAAGCACATTAACTTCAAATGGGTGATCTCTTACATCAACATTTACAAGTGGAAGCAAATTGAGGAAATAACATATCAAGCATATGTCACATTCGTCCTTGCTGGAGATGCTACATTTACTGTAGTGTTGTGAGAGTTATATGGTGCTTAAATCGCAGTTATAAAGGATTTTACTTGTATCCATGCAAATAACAACTTTTAACATATCGCTCGTCACACTTTTAGATTGCAGCCCATTAAGCTAAAAGTGCCTCGTTTTATGCTCTCATTTACATGGCCACATGCAGCAAGAAAACTCATCTCTTCTCAGTTTAGGCAATCCAGGAAGGAGCTTAAAAGTTGCACACAGCTAGGGTGAAATGCTTAATGTTTAGCAATGCCATTGTTCTGGCATATACCGGCACTGGTATCAGAGGAGTACACAGAAATCATAGGGCCCTATTGTAAAACTTAGAAGAAAACCATGGTAAGAATGCACTCTGACAGTGGCATTTAACATGCACACGCAGGAAGCGCGTCATTAACCCCACCACCGTGGGTCGCCAATTCGTTGGCATGACAACCCGGGTCTGCAGAAGATCCCTGTGGTTGTCATTGTCAGATCACAATGAGCAACACCCAGCGATTAGCGCTCATAGTAAGTGAGCATTTCTGCTACATAGAGCAGGGCTGCAGTCCTGCTCTATGTAGTACAAGCGATCGAATGATTGCAGCTTCTAGTCTCCCATGAAGAATATTGAAGCAAGTGACAAGTAAAAAAAAATGTTTTTAAAAATATAAAAAAAATATATATATATAAAGCTTCAAATCAGGAGTGAGAGAACCCCGTTGACCATAACAGCTTACACTCTACAGAAGAGAGAGAAAGAGGGGACCCTGCTGACCATAAGAGCTTACACTCTACAGGAGAGAGAGGACCCCACTGACCATAAGACCTTACACTCAACAGAAGAGAAAGAAAGAGGGGATCCCGTTGATCATAAGAGCTTCCACTCTACAGGAGAGAGAGTGAAGACCCCGCTGACCATTAGAGCTTCCACTCTACAGGAGAGAGATTGAAGACCCCGCTGATCATAAGAGCTTACAATCTACAAGAGAGAGTGGACTCCTCTCAGCATAAGAGCTTACACTCTACAGGAGAGAGGACCTTGCTGATCATAAGAGCTTCCACTCTATAGGAGAGACAGAGAACCCTGCTGACCATAAGAGCTTACACTCTACAGGAGAGAGGGACCCTGCTGACCATAAGAGCTTACACTCTACAGAAGAGAGAGAGGACCTTGATGATCATAGGAGCTTACAATCTACAGGAGGGAGAGGATCCCACTGACCATAAGCGCTTCCACTCTACAGAAGAGAGAGGACCTTGCTGATCATAGGAGCTTCCACTCTACAGAAGAGAGAGGACCTTGCTGATCATAAGAGCTTACACTCTAAAGGAGAGAGAGGACCCCGTGGACCACAAGAGCTTACACTCTAAAGGAGAGAGAGGACCACGTGGACCACGTGGACCACAAGAGCTTACACTCCACAGGAGAGAAAGGACTCTGCTTACCATAAGAGCTTACACTCTACATGAGAGAGAGAGGACCCCGCTGACCATAAAAGCTTACACTGTACATGAGAGAAAGGACCCTTCTGGCCATAAGAGCTTACATTCTACAGGAGAGAGATAGAAGACCCCGCTGGCCATAACAACTTACACTGTACAAGAGAGAGAGGACCCTGCTGACCAAAAGAGCTTAAACTCTACAGGAGAGAGATAGAAGACCCCGCTGACCATAAGAGCTAACACTCTGCAGGAAAAAAGACCCTACTGACCATAAGAGTTTACACTCTACAGGAGATAGAGAGGACCCTGCTGATAATGAGAGCTTACACTCTGCAAGAGAGAGAGGACTCCACTGACCATAAGAGCTGACACTCTACAGAAGAGAGAGAGGAGCCTGCTGACCATAAGGACTGACTCTCTACAGGAGAGAGATAGAAGACCCCGCTAATAATAATAGCTTACAGTTTACAGAAGAGTCAGATTTACCCAGTAACTGTGGAGATGGAACACAACTCTGCCGTACAAACTGAGCTCCACTGAGAATCGCTGATTTATGATGGCACTGGTACTGACCACCACAGTACAAGGTATGATCATCCTCTTGATGTCATAGCTGCAGGGCATTATAGGGAAACCTGTGCAGTAAAGCAAAATGACATTAGCCCACTCTGTGGTGCTTCAGCTTTGTAAGAAGTGTTGCAAGGCAAGTTTTTTTGCAAAATGCAAATCAAATTCACATTAAACCACAAATTTCTGGAAATTCGACTGAAACTCGATACTCCTCAAATCGATCTGCTCATCCCTATCAGACACCCTTGTTGGGCTTTTACATGTGCAATAATAATAATAATAATAATAATAATAATAATAATAATAGTATTAAAAAAATAAAATCCATCCCGATACAGATTGATCTACTACATTTGATTAGCTTTCTTTAGTTGTAATTGTAAATCATACTCAGTATACCGCAACCTGTTACTAAATCCTGATATTCTTTATATCCGTCATCTAATATAGCCAGGGATGTTTTCCCGAGCTCATTTTGGCACAATGAATATCTCATTTGGTTTCCTTGTTCATATGTTATAAATTCCTCCTCCAAACTCTGAAGAATCATAAATCTTTCCCGTGCTGTCCTCCTCTGAAATGAATCAATAATACGTAATAAATAACCCTTTATCTGGTCTTGTTAGAAGAGGAATTTATTGAAGGTGGGATAGAATGGAAGATCTACGCTCTGCAGTTTTATGCCCATAGCATTCATATGTTTGTTTGCTTTGGTCCTACGGGAAACAAGAACCAAATAAATTCATATGCTTCTTCTTAAACCCAGCAGAGCGTAATATGTTTTTATGGGAATAGATTTGTTTAGCATTTTACTTCATGACTGTTTTTAACTCCTTATAAGTTGTACCACTGGGCCATATCAATTCCATGACATTCAATTTAGGTGCTACCACTATATAAAAAAGGCTAAAAAAAATGATACATTCTGGAAAACATCACAATACTGTAATTGGGATTTGTACAGTCTTTTGTTTTAAAATATAAGTGAATAGTAGCAAATGTATATTTTTCTAATTTGTTATTGTTTATGTGACTAACCAGATAAAAAATCTAGAAATATCCCAGTTTAACAATGGAGACAAGAACAGAGCAATAAAATAAACCCTGTTTCCTGTAACTTATTGCCAGCTTTGTTGTACAGAACTGTGCAAATGAGCAGAGTCATCTCATGATGCGAGAGCGAGCGATGGATGTAATTGCAGCTGTAGTGTAATGCTGAAAGGAAAAACATTGTAGACATACACACATGATTATGGTCCCAATTTATTGAGGCTCTTTTGTCAGAATTCTGGTGTAAATTGCCTTGAAAAGTCACAAAATATTTGCGCAACTCAGAATTGTGCACATTTTTTGCAACTTTTGGCATTTTTATGCCATTTTGGCACAGCTGGGGTTGGAGAGGGGCACAGCTTGTCTATATGATGACGAGCGGTGACATTCTTTTCTCCAGAAATCTTAGATCAGCCCCTGGCTGGAATAAGAATCATGGTAAGGCCTACGGGCACACGCTACTTGTCAGATGCTCCTGATTTATTAACCTTCTATTGATTAGGGACTATCTGACTTCTATATGCCTCCTCATTATGACCGCCGAGAAAATCACCAGTCTTGATACATCGAGGCCTGTGTACCTAGTTTTCTGCTCCTTGGGGGAGGGACCGTATACTATCACTTCCTGGAGATGTTATTAGTTTATTAGTATTTTTTGGCAATTTGTAATCTGCAATAAAATTTGATGTGTGAAATGTGGTAAAATAAAGGTATACACACCATGTATGCTTTTCTACGGGGTCCCAAGGAGAAAGTTGTTCCATGTCATTTTTTAATAGGTGGTAATAACCTGTGCAGGTCTCACTTCTTCGCTGGATGTAGGGACACATCCTCCAAATTTTAGAAACAAAAACATGGGATAAGCAAATACAAAGTCATATAATCTCCAGGTTTTGGGGTGTCCTGTATCAAGAGGGGAGAACATTTTATTATTTGCTACTTGGTTTCCTTAGCTCAATATACAACTCTGTTAAAAGAGTAGAACCACCTCACAACAATGTACTCCCTTGGAAAAAGAGCATGTGCACTAAAATAAAAATAACAATAGTATCAGAAGCTCAGGTTAGGATGACCCTAAATTTAAAGGGTTATTCCCAATTTGGCAAGTTATCAACTTTTCACAGGGTAGCTGATAACTTCCTGATCATTGGAGAAAATGCTCCGTTTATTTTCTATGGGACGACGAGAGATAGACTATGGCACTCCTGTAGGCTATGAATGGAGAGGTGATGGGTATGCAGGGAACAGGGAATTTCAAAGATCAATGAGGGTCCTGTGGAAAGGAAAAACTCTTTTAATGGTTGGTGAACAGTTGCCCACTCTACACAACTCAAAATGTTAGAAAGGAAGCTATCCTTGGAAGGTGAAGGGCAAGAAAGCATCAAGTCCTCCTGGTGCCTGGTAATAAAGAGTGGGGTAGTATCAACCAGCACCAGAATGGGGGAAACATTTTTAGATTTGCAATTATGTCTTGTCTGAGTGATAAGAGTGCAAACTCCAGCATCAAAGAAATAGTTAAAAACTGTAGGTCTTGCTGCAAGTGAAATATATTTTGATCCAGCAAGCAGACAAAATAGATATTGTCCAATATTTTGACCAAAAGAGTTCTTTGTCTAGGACATCTGCGTTATATCAAGAGACGAGTATAGGGAATGCCGCAATGTGCGAAGCCGCAATGTGCAAAGCCACATTCCAAATACCCGGCTCTTGCTATAACACAGATGTCCTTGACAAAGTCCTATTTCGGTCAAAACGCTGGACCACGGGTCCTTTCCTCGAGCACACTATTCCCGCTGGCAGTGCTGCTGGCCCTGTTCTTCCCATTAACTCTGAGTGATAGTTTTGTAGTTATACAGCAACACAGTAATAGAAGATAAATCATTGCATAAACAAGAATTATTGTTATTTTGTCACATGGTCCCCTAGACTCCAAAGAAAAACAAAGCCCTGTTCTCTTCCACTTCTTGCGCACTTCTTGCCTGCTTTTATAATGAACTCAGTGCATGCCTGATCTACGGTATCCGTGTAGCTACCAAGGCATTTCATTTTTACAGAAAAAAATAGCTCTTCAATAATTTGTCCTAAAGGAACATCTTCTGCGTAAGGTTTTATGGCAATAACTGGAAATCTGCTTTAATTGTATTTTGCGTCTCTCAGCATTTATTGTGTAGGGAACCAATGAATCAAATAGTATAATTGCATTCAAAGCAATGCCCCGAGCACAATACATAAATTACCGTCCCAGTGTATATAAATGCGTCTGTTCTGAACTATCTCTAATGATGTGAAATAGACTGTTTAGCGGTGAAAATGAAAATAAACCTTCTCCATATAATTGTCGGTAGACCATACAAAGCACTATAAGTGCACCCATCAACAATGTAGCATGTGTATCACGGCACAGTAGCCACGAGCAAGCCACTCATCTCTCTTTATGCAGCGGTACGCTACATAAAAGAGTAAGTTCTGGCTGCGTTTATCCTCATTCTGTGAGGGCCTCACACCTGTGCAGGCCGCCTGTAGCCGGTGGTGTTGACTGGCCAGAACTATAGATTCCACAGTTCGTTCATAAAAGAATACTTCCGTACAAAATTAAAGTCTTTACTGAACTGTAACTTGCTAAGAGTTATGTACCCGAGATAGAGGGTACAAAGTTTTATGGACGTTTTCTTTACAGTGTGAAGCATTTATATTCAAACATTATCCTTCCTCTGTAGACTGCTCGAATGCTAGTGAGGCACCATCTTTTGCCCTAATTTTTCACAACCCAACTTCTATGCCACATTCCTGGTCAGCAAGATTCTCTTCACTCAGAGGTTCTGCATCCCAATTCTTCCACTACTGGCATCCTTGATCTACCTCTCGGGACCCGCACTAGTCTCACGAGCTCAGTCCTGTTTAGGTCAACCGTTAGCATTTGCAAGCTATCTGCATCCTATCCATAATCCCTTTTCCGGAAGGCCGATCTACCTCGTCAGTTACTTCAGGGTCTCCATATCTCTCCTCTTCTTTTGTGGATCACCCCAATAGCAAAACTGCTCTTTTCACTCTGTAAACCGTATCTAACTAATTACAGGACGTAGTCACTTGCCCTAACTTTAAGCCTCACTATGGGCTAGTTCCATACATAAACTCTATCTATCTTGTACACTATGTCTTACACTGTATATTAATAACATTACCTATAACTCATTATATACATAAGATGCATGACACAATACATATTACAATACAACACAATGCAACGTAATTGGTTTCTTCAGAGGCAGGAACGTGATAGCCTTGTCCACCATCCTTAGACATGTGCCCCAGGTGCTGACAAGCCTCACCACCTTAGCCATAGTTTTAGGCTGTATACACATATGCATCATGTTTTTATACTGTCAGATCAGTCGCACAGAGGATACTAACGCTACCTGATGGAATATGTAGGGTCCTAACTTTTTGAACAGAAGATAAGACATACATGCAGTATTAAATCTGATGGAAATTAATACAGAGGATACTGATGGCAGTGCAAACACAGCCTTTAGCAGAATAGTTTGGCAGGAAACAAAATCTTTGCACAAGATGAAGAAAAGCCTAGCTACACCTTCTCCTGAACCTCAAAACAAAATCGATAAGAAGCAATGGAGTATCTTGGAGCTCTTGGGTCCAAATGCAAAATCTCCAACAAAGTTGCCAACTTTGACGGATCTTTGGTATTGGTCTTATTCCATGGGACAAAGAGACCAACTTTCATTTCAAAATCTTCAGTTTTACTCTAATTATTTGATGCTAAAATAAATTAATTCCAAACAGACAAGTTGTCATCACTCTCCATCCAGCATCCAAACTCTAAGAGAGGTCTTTCTTGAAGAATTGAAAATGCTAGATGTTAAAATATGTCACCAACTTGTCATTTCCATACCTAGAAGACTTGGTGCCATCCTTAAAAATCATGGAGGTGATATAAAATGCTAGATTTAATAGTTTTGATGTGGGGTGTATTTACTTTTGCATAAACTAATTTGAGTAAAACTGAATAGTTTGTAATTAAAGATATATCATTAACCTTACTTTCATGTTATGGGTTAAAAAATATTCTATGAAAACTCAGTCTTGTCAAAATGTTGGATATTGTTCTTATATTCTTAATTGTCAAAAGGGGTGCGCTTATTTACTCATGAGCACTGGATAAACATAGATACTTTTTGTGACCATAAAAATCTGAAGCTTCATTCAACAGAGAATAGAAAGAAAACTCTTTTTCTAAGTCATGATGATTTTTCCCTTTATCTTTCCATTATCCTGATTAAAATTCTCCTGAGAAGAAAGTTCTACCTGGTTGGATATCATTACATAATTGTGCAGACAGTGACACACGGTTACTTCATTCATTCGACCAAAGCTACCAATTAATATCTAATTAAATAAATGACCCGGACCTAATTGTCATTGCCTACCCGTCCAGGCATGTGCCGCCCAGCAATGAGACTCCCGCTTACATTAAATAGTTCTTTTTTGGAATGTGACTTACATTGAGAATAAAGCAAATGTTCATAAATGCATAATATTCCACAGTGTATCTTTTATAAGAATACTTATGCAATTCTTCTGTTATTCCCCTTGGATGTGTAAGAATAAAATGAACAATTGACTGTTAGTGATTATGAGCGAGTCTGCTAAAATTCGAGTCTGTAGTTTCCTCGAAAAAATAGAAAAATAGCATACTCACCTCGTGGCTCCCCTTTCCCGCCACTGCAGCTCCCACCTAGTTTTCTGCTAACTCCGTCTAGCTCCAATTTCTTTGGACTTTATGGCAGGTAACATCCTTTTTTACATCTTTCTTCATTTTGCGCTGGCACTTACTACACTAAGTAGGCAAAAACAGCGAGCACAGAGTGAATGAAGATACCAAATAGGACGTCCCCTGCCTTAAACACCAGAAGTGATCAGAGCTGGATGCAGCCCATGTAGGACCAGGTGAGAAGCTGAAGAGGTGGTGCAGGAGAGCCACGAGGTGAGTAAACTATTTTTTATTCCCATCCTAGCCCCCCACAATTCAGAAAAATGGTGGTTGGCCAGCTGCCATTTTCCTGGATATGTACAAAGCAAATTGCTAAAAATTCAGATTCGGGCAAATCTGATTTTCGTTCTACAATTTTAGGTAAATTTAAGTTGCCAAAAAGCAATTAACGCATCTCTAGTTGTAGCCATTCCCCTTGTCAAATAGGTATGACAATGTGCAATCAGTGTAGGAACACTATCAGTCACATGGAAATGGGAACACCCATTTATTTACACATTCTCGAGACTAGTTATTGAGAAATTGTATGATGTAGAATGTTTGTACTTTGGGATCTTACTTGTAAAAGGGTCACATAGCCCCTTGTGTCAAATCAGGCCCTTTAAAGCCCAGCACCAAGGTAATGACTAGAGATGGGTGGATTGATTCACAAAACTCAGGTCCATCTGGCAGGTCAGTAGTCTCTGGTCACTGGACCGGAGGCTCGCGATTCTCCTCTCCACGGGAGATTTCCTCAACAGCGGCTGACGTCACCGGAATGGAGAAGGGTGACGACAGCAACAACAGCATCATCAGTAGCAAAAAGTATCTTCTTCTTTATTAGTACATCACATAATACAAGGAGACAGGGATGATAGGTTTTTATCAAGCCATAGAAACCATACCCACATATTTATGTTATCCCTCACCAATTAAAAACACCATACGATCAGCCAAATGAAATGGCAGTAACAAAAACACAGATTTAAAAAATGCAAAATAGACTTATAGACTCATGATTGGGCATATACGTCATTTAAATGCACAGCTATATGAATAGGACCACAAAACAATACAAATAAGGGGTAAACAGGTGGCTCGTGAAAGGCGGGAACTTCATCAATGAACTAGATGTATTTGCGCTTATGTGTAAAGTGGTACCGTATTAAAGGTCCCAATGAGGGATCCAACATAACATAAATAAGAATAAGAAAAATAACAAAAATAATATGAAAACCATTCAATTAGAATGAGAAGCTTTGCCATGGTAAAACAGAAAATAACACAAAAGAAGCTGATTGGGATTGAACATTGCAGTGATGGGTTAACACAGACCTCACTTCAGAGTGACGTTCACTATTACCATCCACAAGCAACAGTGTAGGTAAAAGAGCATTGGATGATATGATGTGTCAACATTATACCAGGATTGGGGACATATATTATTGGAAGGAGTCCAGGATGGGGACATAATACCTGGAAGGGGCCCAGGATGGGGGGCATTATTACAGTAGAGGAACACAGGTTGGGGATATTATTACAAGGAGGGCACATTGTTGCGTGAGAGGGCAAACACGTATGTCGTCACAGGATCTGGAAGACTACAACGGCCCATACGTATGCTGGAGGGCCCAGATCCAAATTTTGGACAATGGCCTATCATACTCTAGTTTATGTACTGCTTTTATCCCAGTATAGTTTGCATATTGTTGGCAGCACATCCCCTGTTTACATGAAGAAAAAAGATTTTTACACCAAAATGAATTTAGTCCATTCATTGAGGGAGCATTGGCCCACGAAAACATGGAAGTTATGAAGGATTGTTTGACCGATAATTGTCAAGGCTCAAAATGGCCTTTGACCATGATGCCACTTATGAGGGGGGATCTTTTTGTGTCACCTGGTCATTTTTCTCTGTCCCCACCCTCTGATCTCACAAAGCGTAAAATAAAGAATTGCCTTTTTGCAGCGTACAGAGAAAGAAATACAGTGATAATATAAAAAAGTTTAATAAAACATGGAAAAAAAATGATAATCTGAAGATGTTGTCAGCACTTTTCCCGTCGCGAGATGACAAGACAAAATGCTATCTGCATTATCTGTCATGGCACCGCGATCCTTTATTTACTCAACATGCCTTTGATGATTAATGAAGAATTCATCGCTTGCGGCAGATCTTGCTAACTTGGCATTATAATAAATTATCAGCAAACGCCTTTCTGTGCTTTCTGTATTTATTTCTGCATTTCTTTTTACAGCAAGGTAAAAATAAATAAATAAAATAACCGGCTACTGTTTGTTTGAATTATATGGTAAAAGATTGAACATGAAACATTTAGATTTGTAATAAGAGGAGAAGCGTTGAGAGGCAATCTGACTGAATCCACAAGCTGTCGAGTTCAACTTCACCTCTTTCATACAAGTAATCAGTGTTATTCCAGTCTCATATCCCGGAGACGAAATACAAAGCCAAACGCTGGGGAAATTGAGAGAGAGAGAAATTCTGAATGTAATGCTTAGAACATTCAATAAACACCATAAATGAGTGGGATGGAGTGGAGGAGACCCTTACTGATGGCAATCTGAAATCACCTCTGCGGCTACGACATGGACCAAGTTTAGCCACTTGGGTCCCATCCAAATTTGACTTTAGAACCTGGACATTTTATATTTGCTTTCCTGTAGTGGTGAAAATAAGTATTTGATACACTGGCGATTTTGCAAGTCTTCCCACCTACAAAGAATGGAGTGGTCTGTAATTTTTATTTAGCTGTGAGAGACAGAACCTTAAAAAATCAAATTGCATAATTTTTAAATGAATTGCATTTCAACGCATGAGTTACGTATTTGATCACCTACCAACCAGCAAGAACTCTGGCTCTCTGACCTGAAGAGAGCTGGAACCACAGTCTCAAACATTGCCATTAGTAACATACTACACATTAATGGATTACAATTCTCCAGGGCACACAAGGTCCCCCTGCTCACGCCACCACATGTCCAGGCCCATTTGAAGTTTGCCAATGACCATCTGGATGCTCTAGAGGAGGCACGAGAGATGGTCATGTGGTCAGATGAGATCAAAATAGAACTTTTTGGTATCAACTCCACTCGCCGTGTTTGGAGGAAGAATAAGGATGAGTACAACTCCAAGCACACCATCCCCACCATGAAGCATGGTGGGGGAAACATTATACTTTAGGGGTGCTTTTCGGCAAAGGGGCAGGAGGACCACATCATATTGCAGGGAGGATGGATGGGGTCATGTATCTCACAATTTTGGCCAGCAACCTCCTTCCCTTAGTAAAAGCATTGAAGATGTGTTGCGGCTGGGTCTTCCAGCATGACAATGACCCACAAACAGCTAGGGCAATTAAGAAGTGGCTCCATGGAAGCATTTCAACGCCCTGGAGTGGCCTAGTCACTCTGCAAACCAGGACCCAATAGAAAATCTTTGGAGGGAGCTGAAACTCATTGTTGCCCAGCGACAACCCTGAAACCTGAAAAATCTGGAGAAGATCTGTATGGAGGAGTGGGACAAAATCCCTGCTGCATTGTGTGCAAACCTGGTTAAGAACTACAGAAAATGTCTAACCTCTGTAATTGCAAATAAAGGTTTCTGTACCAAATATTAAGTTCTGTTTTTCTATTGTAGCAAATATTTATTTCATGCAACAAAAAGCAAATTAATTATGCAAAAATCATACAATGTGATTTTCTGTTTTGCTTTTAAGATTCTGCATATATATATATATATATATATATATATATATATATATATATATATGCTTTGTGGAAAAAGAAAAAAAAGAGCATGAACCGCACATCCCAAAATCATACGTTGATCTAAAGTCGCTAGGCAAAAATTTAAATACTGAATATGAGGTTTTCAGTTTAACATTCTGATCAGACTGTATGAAGCCCACTGCCCCTTCACGGCAAACCTCGTAGTGGGTCCTAACGCCCTAACGGAGCGGAGCCGTGCGGCGACCACCGCCGCAGCGGCCATGCACCAGCAGGGATGTGCGGTTCATGCTCTTTTTTTTTTCCTTTTGCACATAGCATGTACTTGTCTCTTTTTTTGGACCAGCACTCCTCCCATTTGGCTCAGGTGATTTTAATTAGCAGGAGACTGCAAAGTAAAGGGTCTAGCCCATTTTGGCTCTCACTGAAGAGCTGGAGGAAGGTGAGTTTAAATACTCCTTTTCATTTTGGTGCTGGTGCTGTGTGGCGGCCATTGTTGCTGTGGCTTTGTGCTGGTGGGGCGGCGCGGTCTGGAGTCTTGGGGGCTCAGTCTCGCAGCATGGGTGCTGTGGGGCAACAGGCCGTCCGCCCTGCTGGTGCATGGCCGCTGCGGCGGTGGTCGCCGCACGGCTCCGCTCCGTTAGGGCGTTAGGACCCACTACGAGGTTTGCCGTGAAGGGGCAGTGGGCTTCATACAGTCTGATCAGAATGTTAAACTGAAAACCTCATGTTCAGTATTTAAATTTTTGCCTAGCGGCTTTAGATCAACGTATGATTTTGGGATGTGCGGTTCATGCTCTTTTTTTTTCCTTTTGCACATAGCATATATATATATATAGTACAGACCAAAAGTTTGGACACACCTTCTCATTTAAAGATTTTTCTGTATTTTCATGACTATGAAAATTGTCCATTCACACTGAAGGCATCAAAACTATGAATTATCACATGTGGAATTATATACTTAACAAAAAAGTGTGAAACAACTGAAAATATGTCTTATATTCTAGGTTCTTCAAAGTAGCCACCTTTTGCTTTGATGACTGCTTTGCACACTCTTGGCATTCTCTTGATGAGCTTCAAGAGGTAGTCACCGGGAATGGTCTTCCAACAATCTTGAAGGAGTTCCCAGAGATGCTTATGATGGTCCCAACCCCATTTATAAGGCAAGAAATCCCACTTATTAAACCTGACAGGGCACACCTTTGAAGCGAAAACCATTCCCGGTGACTACATGTGTTAATACATAGTCTTGGTGCTTTCAGTGTGAATGTACAATTTTCATAGCCATGAAAATACAGAAAACTCTTTAATGAGAAGGTGTGTCCAAACTTTTGGTCTGTAATATATATATATATATATATATATATATATATATATATATATATATATATATATATATATATATACACACCGTATTTTTCGGCATATAAGACGCACCGGACCATAAGACGCACCCCAAATTTGGGGTGAAAATTGCAGAAAAAAAGATTTTTATAAGATGGGGGTCCGTCTTATTGTCCGAATTTACAGTATCTTACCTGTGGGCTGGTGGTGGCAGAGCAGGGTCACAGGAGGCATGGTGTCGGCAGAGGTGGGGTGAGGCGGTACGGCGTGCACCTGAGCAGGGTCCCTTCCTGCTTAGGTGGGTGACGCCACGGCCTGGTGTCCATGGGAGGGTGGCAGCAGTGGTTACCGGCAGAGGTGTTGGGATGAGGAGGCACAGTGAGAGGTATGGCGTGAGAGGGGTCCCTTTCCCCGGTGAGGTGATGCAGCAGCCCGGTAATGCAGCAGAGCCGGGTGAATCCTGTTGTTACCGCGATGGCAGAGGTGTGGAGATGAGGAGGCGCAGTGAGCGGGTTCCCTTTCCCTGGTGAGGTGATGCAGCAGCCCCGGTAATGCAGCAGAGCCGGGTGAATCCTGTTGTTACCGCGGTGGCAGAGGTGTGGAGATGAGGAGGCGCAGTGAGCGGGGTCCCTTTCCCCGGTGAGGTGATGCAGCAGCCCCGGTAATGCAGCAGAGCCGGGTGAATCCTGTTGTTATCGGTGCGCGGGGCCATCTTCCTGAGGCCGCGCGTTCGCAGATGGAGCTCTGCTGCCCGGGGCTTCAGGAAAATGGCCGCTGCGATCCCCATCTGTGCACGCGCGGCATCCCGCGGCCATTTTCCTGAAGCCCCGGGCAGCAGAGACCTCCATCTGCGCACACGCGGCCTCAGGAAGATGGCCGCGCGCACCGATAACAACAGGATTCACCCGGCTCTGCTGCATTACCGGGGCTGCTGCATCACCTCACCGGGGAAAGGGACCCCGCTCACTGCGCCTCCTCATCTCCACACCTCTGCCGCCGCACCTCTGCCGCCACGGTCCACGGTAAGCCTGCATTGCGAATATAAGACGCACCCCCCATTTTCCCCCCTTTTTTGGGGGGGAAAAAGTGCGTCTTATATGCCAAAAAATACGGTATATATATATATATATATATATATATATATATATATATATATATGGAGAGAGAGTCCTCCCCCTTGTAAAGTAATACTACTGATTATCACTGAATGCAAGAACAGTTTACAACATTTTTCCAAGACTGAGTTTCATACATTTTTTTAACCAATAGCATGAAAGTAAAGTTAATAGATAACTTTCATTACAAAATTTTCAGTTCCATACATATTAGTTGATGCAAAAATGAGTACACTCCAAAAAACACTACATATAATATTTTGTATGACCGCCATGTCTTTAAGGACAGCACCAAGTATTCTAGGCATGGAAATAACATGTTGGGTTCCGATCAGGAGACATACTTGGCCACTGATTAACTTTGACACTGTTCTTCCTCATTGTCATATTAGAAAAGTACACATCTACCAAGGGATAGAGTGATGGCAGCATCTTCTCTTTCAATATGGAGCAGTACATCTGTGAATTCAAGATACCATCAATTAAATGTAGCTCCCCGATACCAGCAACGCTCATACAGCTGAACATAAGGACTCTGCCACCACCGTGTTTCACTGTAGGCACCCTGTAATCTGTGCAGTGACAGATCACAGTTCTCTATCTGGCATTGGATGAATGAACCTGGGTTTGGTCAATGCTAGGGAATGTTACCAACCTGTCTGCATTGTGACCACTGTACAGTTTGGTGGAGGAAGAAAAGTAAGAAAAGATCAGCTCAACGGTCTTAAACGTGTTCCTACGAGGGCGTAGTGCATGGAGGCATCAGGATGATCAAAACAGTCTTAGAAAGGAGGAAAAATCCAGCAACCACAAAATAAGTAAAACATCACATTTATTAGAACTGTTTAAAAGAAAGAAAAAATGAAGAAAGAATTAAAATAGTTGAATAGGGCTCTGTCTTCATGTTTAAAGCTTCTACAGCTCTTAGTCTTGACCAAAAGACTAGAGTCAAGACTACGAAACACATAGACCCGATTCTACTCAGCTATTTTAATTCTTTTTTTTTTCAATTTTTTTCTTTTTTAAAATGGTCCAATAAATGTGATGCTTTACTTATTTTTGAGGTTGCTGGATTTTTCCTCCTAAGAGGGCTAGACATGTGTTGGCAAGAACTACATGCACATATCAATAATTTTGGGGGTAAAAATCGGCTAATAGATTCTCTTTAAAAAATAAATAAATAAAAACCTTGATTTTGTGATAATTAGTCAGTAGATGTCAATACTGGAGTATATGTGTCTTTATGACCAGCCGCTAGCTATGATGTTGCTATCATCTGACAATAAATATTGATTTTCTTTTGGGGGGTGTGAAATAAAAAAAACATTATTTTATACTCATCTATCTGGCTGCTGCAGCTCCCAGTCTTCTGCATGCTTTGGGTCAATCTTCGGTCCTCAATCTAGTCTTTAGAGGGAACCTGACCTGCCCATGTGCAGCATGTCTCAGTCAGGGTCTGTAAGATTTCCATCATGCATGTTTGATTCTGAAACACTGTGGCGTTCCAGAGAAAAACATACTTTAAAAGCTGCTGGGGACCGAGCCACATGGTAGACCAGTCGAATAAGTGGGCATCTGCCTGGGCCTGTATAAGGGTATGTGCACACGTTGCGGATTTCTTGCAGAAATTTCCTGAAGAAAACCGGAAATTTTCTGCAAGAAATCCGCATTTTTTTTTTTGCGTTTTTTTTCCGTTTTTTTCGCGTTTTTTTAGCATTCTGCAAGCGTAATTAGCTTGCAGAATGCTAAAGTTTTCCAAGCGATCTGTAGCATCGCTTGGAAAACTGACTGACAAGTTGGTCACACTTGTCAAACATACTGTTTGACAAGTGTGACCAACTTTTTACTATAGATGCAGCTTATGCAGCATCTATAGTAAAAGAGAGAATGTTTAAAAATAATAAAAAAAATAAAAAAAATGCTTATACTCACCCAGACATCTCATCAGCGGCGTCCGTTCGTCTTCCTATAGCTGGTGTGTGCGCGCAGGACCTTCCGTGACGTCACGGTCACGTGAGCGGTCACATGACCGCTCACGACCAATCACAGGACAGTGACGTCATCGGCAAGGTCCTTCGCCGCACATCAGCTACAGGAACCGAAGCGGCAGCATGCAGTGGAGGCGGGAAGACATCGAGGGTGAGTATATCGCTATTTTTTATTTTAATTCTTATTTTTTGACCACTTATATGGTGCCCAGTGCGTGGAGGAGAGTCTCCTCTCCTCCACCCTGGGTACCAACCGCACATAATCTGCTTACTTCCCGCATGGTGTGCACAGCCCCGTGCGGGAAGTAAGCAGATCAATGGACCCCTAGGTGTGCGGAATCCCCTGCAATTCCGCATTTTAATGAACATGTTGCTTTTTTTTCCGCGATGCGATTTTTTCGCGGAAAAAAAGGCTACATTTGCACAAAAAATGCGGAATACACTTAAAATAATGGGAGGCATATGTAAGCGTTTTTTTCGCGTTTTTATCACGTTTTTATAGCGAAAAAACGCGAAAAAAACGCGAAAAATACTTAACGTGTGCACATGGCCTAAGGCTCAACAAGACACACACCTATGTCAGTATTCCTAAGCCTCTGGCTCCTGCTCAGCTGTTGTTTGCAGTCTCCTGGACGTCTCCCACCTGCCAGCTGTTTACAATATCTTAACTGTCTGCTTATTACTGGATTATATCTGCCTGCCAGCGGTTTCCAGCATCCCACCTGCTGGCCTGTTGTCTCCTGGACATCTTCCATCTGTTTGAGATCTCCTGGATGTCTCCCGCTTGCCAGCAGTTTCCAGCATCCTAAGTGCTTGCCTGCGGTCTCCTGGACATCTCCCACCTGCCAGCAGTTTCCAGCATCCCACCTGCTTGTATTCTGCTGGATGCATTCCACCTGCCTGTAGTTTTCCAGCATTCCACCTGTCTAACTGTTGGTCCAGTCCCTCAGTTGTCCATGTTTAGCATGCCCTACCTAGCTGCTGCACGGACACCCGTGGTCTGTATGCCCACCCAGACCTTGGGCTTGGAAGATCCACATCACCTGGTGAGTCTAACAAGTGCTTTGTTAATAGAAGCCTCATCCATTTAAAACATGAAGCGAGTTGCTATTGCCAAATTGTCAACAACAAAAAATGTATTTGACTATTTGTAAAATTGCTTCATTTGTGATAGCGTAATGGAAACAATTGGTGGCAAAAGTCTACACGTTGTTTACCATAAACAAGGAAAATCATTGACAGGAAAATGGCGTATACCGATGCAGATGTGGAAATGTATGAGTAAACAGAGGAGAACAACAAGCGACCAGCTCATTTATTATACAGAAGCCATTGTTTGCACACTGCTTTCCATATAATGTACAAACAATGTTAATACAGTGAAACGCTGCTAATTCTCCGATAAGATCTGTTGACGTTATACAAACATAGAAGGAGCTCTACCGGCGCTGGAAACCTCTCCATATAAACACTCGAGTGGGATGCAGGCGGACAACAGGATTAGCCTTAAATGCATCTGACAGTTCAGTCCCCGTACAAAAGCCGACCGGGAAATGCAGGATGAAAGCATTAAGTGCTAGATATGTATTTTGCAAAATGTTGGGAATTTGCAAAGGCGAGGGGTAAATTATAGAGTAAAATCGATGTTTAGAGGAGATCATCTGAAGAGCAGAGATTGGAAACTCTTATAAATGTTAAGAGGCTAGTGATTACTTATGTTAATTTTTAACTCTGCTTTTACTAAAGCTTATTGGCAAGGTAGGAGGCTTTTACAAGAGTGTTGACGATACAGTTGGTTTTTATATGGTGGTTTTTCTTTGGGAGGTTTATTTTAGAAAGTGAACATCCAACAAATTTCCAATATAGAGAGACCAGGATGGACTCATAAAAAAGATCAAAGTGGATCCCCCCATAATTGTTATGGGACTTGTCCCCTATGACAGAACAGTGTAGTGTTTGTCTACCTGTTCACAACCCTTGGTGCAATTCTTCAACCTTTTTTGCTTATTATCAATACAGTTTCTCAGTAGAGGTCAATCTGGTTCTTACAATATTTATTTATAATGGATTGACTTGAATGAGCAGATTTCCCTTGATCCCAATTGAACGTTCCCTGACTACAATTTGGTAATTGCACATCAAGTGGTGGAAGACCTGCTAGGTAAGGACAAAAAAGGTATAAAAACTCTTAGCAAGCAATGCATAGCCTTATACAATGGGGTCATGACTAGAGCTGCATACATCAAAACCTGTCGATTCTACTAGGATCCACCCAGTGGTATAACTAGAAAAGCCAAAAGCAAACTGGTGAAATGGAATCTCCACCCAGTCTTCACCGCTAGGCCCTTCTTAAGCACTGACCACTTTGACACTGCGCCCCTGCCCATCGAGCATCTTCTGCATTGCCATCTACCCCCAGGTTATTACTACCAAGCCCTCCTGAAGTGTTGACAATCCTGACAGTACTGCAAGAGGGGGCAGAAGTGATGAGTTAGTTCTTCTCCTCTGACATATATGTTGACTTGTGGTTAAACATATCCTCAGATGAATGAGATTTTAAAAATCACCTATTTTCTTAATAGTTTTTCCACCAGATTTTGCCACTTTTGAAATGTGGATGGGAACACGGAGAGGTCTAAGTCAGATTAATGATTTATGATTTGCAACTAGAGTTGAAAGAGTCTCCCGAAATTAATTCGTTGGATGCAGACTACAGACATGATTTGGTCTGAATAAATTCTCCCTATAAATAAACTTTCTTCAGATGCTTCTCCAGAAGTATTATAAATTTGACTTGAGATGCATTGTACACCACATGATTGTGTGTGCCAACATGAGACAAATTAAGCGCCAACTATCGATCACTACTTCCAAGCTGCGACAGCAGGACAGGTAAGTGCGACAGGAGGACAAGTAAGTGCGAAAGTAGAACAGGTAAGTGCGACAGCAGGACAGGAAAATGTAAGGCCTACAACAGATAAGTCTGACAGCAGAACAGCAAAATGGTGGGCCTACAACAGGTAAGTGCAACAGCAGGACAGGTAAGTGTGACAGCAGCACAGGTAAATGGTGGGCCCAGAACAGGTAAGTGTGACAGCAGGAAAGGTAAGTGTTGAGCTTAGAACAGGAAAGTGTGACAGTAGAAAAGGTAAGCGAGACAACAGGACAGGCAAGTGGTGGGCCTATAACAGGTAAGTGTGACAGCAGGACTGGAAAGTGCAATAGTAAAACAGGTAATTGTGATAGCATGACAGGTAAGGGTGAAAGTAGAGCAGGTAAGTGCGACAGCAGGACAGGTGAATGCAATCGTAGAAGAGGTAAGTGCGATAGCAGGACAGGTAAGTGCGACAGTAAGACAAGTAAGTACAAAAGTAGGATAGGTAAGTGGCAGGACAGGGACAGGTAAGTACAACAGTAGTACAGGTAAGTGTGACAGTAGCACAGGTAAGTGCAACAATAAGACAGGTAAGTGCAAAAGTAGGATAGATAAGTGGCCGGACTGGAACAGGTAAGTGCAACAGTAGAACAGGTAAGTGTAACAGCAGGACAGGTAAGCAGTGGGAATAGAAGAGGAAAGTGTGACAAAAGGATAGGTAAGTTCGACAGTAGAACAGGTAAGCAGGACAGGTAAGTTCCACAGTAGAACAGGTTAATCCAACAGTAGGACAGGTAAGAGCGATAGCAAGTACAGTAACTATGACTGTAGGACAGGCAAGTGGTGGGACTGGGACCGGTAAGGGCAACAGTAGTACCGGTAAGTGCGACTGTAGAACAGGTAAGTCTCAGGGCTAGAGCAGATAAGTGTGACAGTAGGACAGGTAAGTCGCAGGATTAGAACATGTGCAAGACACAGTAGCACATGTAAGTGCGACAGTAGAAAAGGTAAGTCCGACAACAAGACAGGTAATAGTCGGGCCTGGAACAAGAAACTGTGACAGTATAACAAGTAAATGCAACAGCAGGACAGGTAAGGCTTAGAACATGTAAATGTGACCACGGGACAGGAAAGTGGCAGGCCTAGAATAGGAAGGTACAGCAGTAGAAAAGGTAAGTGCAACAACAGGACAGTTAAGTGACAGGTCTAGAACAGGAGGATGGGACAATAGGACAGGTAAGTGTGACAGCAGAACAGATAAGTGGCAGGCTTAGGACAGGTAAATTTGACAGCAGGACAGGAAAGTGGAACAGTAGGGCATTTAAAGGGAACCCACCACCCCCAAAATGGAAGGTGAGCTAAGCCCACTGGCACCAGGGGCTTATCTACAGCATTCTGTAATGCTGCAGATAAGCCCCCGATGTATCCTGAAAGAAGAGAAAAAAAGATTATAGTATACTCACCCAGGGGTGTACCCCATTGTGGTCCGGTCCGATGGGTGTTGCGGTCCGGGGCCTCCCATCTTCTTACGATGACGTCCTCTTCTTGTCTTCATGCTGCGGCTCCTGCGCAGGCGTACTTTATCTTCCTGTTGAGGGCAGAGCAAAGTACTGCAGTGCGCAGGCGCCGTGCCTCCCTGACCTTTCCAGGCACCTGCGCACTGCAGTACTTTGCTCTGCCCTCAACAGGGCAGACAAAGTACGCCTGCGCTGGAGCTGCGGCATGAAGACAAGAAGAGAACGTCATCGTAAGAAGATAGGAGGCCCCAGACCGGACCACGACGCCCACCGCAGCGGAATCGCCTCTGGGTGAGTATAATCTAACCTCTTTTACTCATCTTTCAGGTTACATCAGGGGCTTATCTACAGCATTCCAGAATGCTGCAGATAAGCCCTTGATGCCGGTGGGCTTAGATCAACTTCCATTTTGGGGGTGACAGGTTCCCTTTAAGGCATTTAAGTGCGACAGTAGAACAGGTAAGTGTGACAGTAGAACAGGTAAGTGCGGCATCAGGACAGATAAGTGACAGTCCTAGGACAGATAAATATGTCAGTAGGGCAGGTAAGCGAGACAGCAGAACAGGCAAGCTTTGAACAAGTAAGTGCAACAGCAGGACAGGCAAATAATGGGCCTAGAACCGTAGCAAAGTGAGCATAATTTTCTATTTTTTATTCATCTCCTTTAAATTCCTTTAAATGATCCAGCAAAATGGCAGCTGACTGGCAAGATTTGTGATAATTTAGTTGCAAAAAATTTGGATTCTGGCAAATCCAGAATTTCCTCGATATTTGTATTGAATTTATTTCAATACAAATTAATTAGCTGATCTCTCATGGGGCTTTTTTCAAAGTCACAAAACAGTCGCCATTCTCAGTCCATTAAGAAAGTGGAGTCAAACATAGAAATCCAGCTCTACACAGAAGAGTGATATGTAAAATTGTGCCAAAATTACCAAACATTACAGCTAACATACTGTATCTTGGCACAACCCGGCTCAGATGTATAGTCTGTAGGAGCACTAACAATTGGCGGTACCACTTTTGCAAAAGATATTTACAGCATGTTACTTGATGAATCACGAGGATCTGCTTCACTCCAAAAAAGCTCCCTCTTAAAAAAAAACTACTTGACTGACTACACTTTAATCTAGGCTGATGCTAAAATCCTTTCGAATGTCATCACGAGCTTCATGGTGAATACTTAGTCAACCATGGTGCTAAATAAAACACCACAACACCCACAATTCAAATTTCACTTCCATTCCGCGTGAAAATCCAGATAATTGAAATCACTTGATTCTCACTTTTTGTTTTACAATATAATTCACGTTGTGCAGCTATTTGGATCTTTAACCTTAAGCTAAAAATGACCAATTCAGTTTTTCCCGCAAAAATAAACGCTGGCAGAGCTGGGAAATAACACTTAAACCTTCATAGGCAGCCCCATCACTAATGGGTTTGTAAGTGGAGTAACAATGAATTCTGCTGAGAAAAAAATAACACTTGAACTGGATTTTCATTTGCAGCATTTGTAATAATCCTGCCGGCAGTCGAAGGCTTGGGGGGCTGCTTCAAGGATGAACAGTTGTCCCAAGTATTTTTTTTGTATTACTTTTGTTTGGGGTAATTTTGCAAAGGAGGGGTACTGAAAAACTTGCCGATGATGATTGGGTAAACAGTGTGTGCGGAGGAGATGAGCGCCATGCTGTGCAAGTCAGAAATACTTTGTGCTGTTTCTCAATAGCCAACAACTGCTACCCGGCAGGAGGGGAAATTGGCTGGCAGAACGTGCCACTTGAGATCAGCGCACTTGACATTTGGTATGTGTTCATCATTACGACTTTGTTAAATTCTTTCTGGCATAATCTGATTGTGTAATGTTGGCTCTGACTACGAGCACCAGTCTGTTACATAGAGAGCGAAAACATCTACGGTGAGAGCAAGAAACACAGTGGTGACCTTGTGTCTGGTAATTATTTCATGTTAATTTTCTGTTTTGTTTGTTCCCGAGACTGGGAACGCTAAACAAGAAAACTCCAAAATGTACAAGAATTAACCCCAAGCAGTTCCATGAAAGCATCTTTTTCCCAAGATGGGTGACCAATAACTAAAGGGACTATAATAGCATGCTCGAGTGTCACACGTGCTCCCCAGCTCCATTCATTCTCCGTGTGATTGCGGGACATAACAGTACAGCTATCTATCCCATAAACAAGGAATAAAGCAGTGCCGCCAAGCATCCATTCAAAAGGAGGAATTATAGAGTCCTATTCTTAATATGAGCTGGATCCCAAGCAATAAATTAGCTTTTACCTATTTATTGTATAAATAAGAACTAAAGACGAGCAAATCATTTGAAATTCAGATTTGCCAATTTTGACAAATTTTCACCAAAAATTCAATTTGGGGCTAATAAGTTCTTAGCGAATTGCAATTCTGTGAAGACTTTAATTTCTAAGAAAACACATATATAACACTCTGAGGTCTCTTAGGACTGTAGTAAACGATATGAGAGCTCTTTAGCGCAAGCACAGTCCTAGTAATGTCCAACTGTCCTCCACCTATCTGCCAAAGGAAAAGCGAATGGTAACCGGCGGTAGTGAGCACTGGTATTCAGGTGGGCAGTATGGATCTAGTATTTGATTATTACAATTATATATTAGGACATAGACTCTAGGCTGGGACATCTGGCAGTGACTAGACCCTGGATATCCTCTCACAAAAAGTACCATGCCTAGCCATATAGATGTCTAGGGTTTCAGTCTATGGCGAGGTAAATAGGAGGAGCCAAGGACTGTAAGCAGTGTGGGTCACAGTGAGGTGAGTATTTGTTGGGGTATTTTCTTTTTGACATTTTATGATTATTATGCCCTGGGGTCTCTCCAGACCTCAGAGCAAAATAAAGAACATTCAATTTGTGGAGAATAAATTCGATGTGAATCAAATTTTTCCGTAAAATCCACACAATTTCATAAATTTTAATCCGTTCTTCTCCATCAGGCATCATATGTTCTTAGTGTGTAAAACTTGAAGAGTTTTTTGTAGAGGAGGATCTGGGTGTACTTGTAGATCACAATCTAATTAGCAGCATGCAAAGACAGCCAACATCTTCTAAGGTCAACAGGATATTGTCATATATTAAAAAAGGCATGGGACGTAATATTACCACTTTACAAAGCGTTAGTGTGACCTCATCTGTAATATGTTAATCAGCTCTGGGCAACAGTTCATGAAAGGAAGACCTGGGGTGAGAGGAGGCACAAAGAAGAGGCACAAAACTGGTACTAGATAGATAGATAGATAGATAGATAGATAGATAGATAGATAGATAGACAAAAAAAACTGACCAGCACCTCCTAAGTGTGAGCATGTGCAAACTTGCCAGACCTGCAGGTGGCCGTAATCAGCTCTACTTGCCCAGAATGTGTAGGCTAAACCCAGCAGTAGACATGAGTGTCCAAATTTGTAGGTTGATAGTCCAAGAGAAGGCATGTACAGTAGAGCAGGGACCCATCAGAAGGAGGTCACCTTGCCGTGGTTGATGGACATACATTAATTGGCCAATTTATGTGCTGAGAACCTTAATTTTCATTCATTTCCGTAAGTTTAAAAAAAATTGAAAATTATTTTTTTGAGTAGTAAAATTTTGATTATATGTTTTTAGTGTTTTTCTGTGTTTTCACATGGCCTAAACTTATACATAGTGCTGCTGTGTTTTCTTTTTTCTAGATAGATAGATAGATAGATAGATAGATAGATAGATAGATAGATAGAAAGATAGATATGAGATATATACAGTTGTGCTCAAAAGTTTACATACCCCGGAATAATTTTTGCTGCTTTTTTGGCCTTTTTTCAGATAATATCAATGATAACATCACAACTGCATTTGGATGTTTTAGGTTGTCATTAAGATTTAAAAAGAGAAAACACAGTAGTTTGACAATAAATGGTTTCACCCAACCACTAACCATGAGTGGGGAAAAAGTTTTGGTGTTATCATTCATATTCTCTGAAAAAAAGCAAAGAAAGCAAAAATTCTGCCGGGGCATGAAAACTTTTGAGCACAACTGTAGATAGATAGATAGATAGATAGATAGATAGATAGATAGATAGATAGATAGATAGATAGATAATAGATGTGGGATAGATAGACAGATAGATAGATAGATAGATAGATAGATAGATAGATAGATAGATAGATAGATAGATAGATAGATAGATATTAGAAGATTTTATGCATGGATTTGGGAGCAACTCTGCATGCAGTGTGGGTCAGGGCACTGGTTGGCTGCAGGATGCTGTGGACACGGTGATTTTCATGGAGCCCTGTCATTCTTTATTCTCAGTGCAGTAATGCTAACAGCTAACATCTTTGCCCTTGAGCCTTTAAGAGCTGATCACAGCCCAAAGTTCCCAGCAGTAAGACCCCCGGCATCTCTTAGGAAGAAGTCAAACATTTTTTCAGATGGTTCCTTTAACCCCTTCACCCCCAAGGGTGGTTTGCACGTTAATGACCAGGCCAATTTTTACAATTCTGACCACTGTCCCTTTATGAGGTTATAACTCTGGAACTCTTCAACGGACCTTGACGAGTCTGACAAAGTTTTCTCGTGACATATTGTACTTCATGTTAGTGGTAAAATTTATTCGATATAACTTGCGTTTATTTGTGAAAAAAAAAGGAAATTTGGCGAAAATTTAGAAAATTTCGCAATTTTCCAACTTTGAATTTTTATGCCCTTAAATCACAGAGATATGTCACGCAAAATACTTAATAAGTAACATTCCCCACATGTCTACTTTACATCAGCACAATTTTGGAACCAAAATTTTTTTTTTGTTAGGGAGTTATAAGGGTTAAAAGTGGACCAGAAATTTCTCATTTTTACAACACCATTTTTTTTTTAGGGACCACATCTCATTTGAAGTCATTTTGAGGGGTCTATGTGATAGAAAATAACCAAGTGTGACACCATTCTAAAAACTGCACCCCTCAAGGTGCTCAAAACCACATTCAAGAAGTTTATTAACCCTTTACGTGCTTCACAGGAAGTTTTGGAATGTTTAAATAAAAATGAACATTTAACTTTTTTCACACAAAATTTATTTCAGCTCCAATTTGTTTTATTTTACCAAGGGTAACAGGAGAAAATGGACCCCAAAAGTTGTTGTACAATTTGTCCTGAGTACGCTGATGCCCAATATGTGGGGGTAAACCACTGTTTGGGTGCATGGCAGAGCTCAGAAGGAAAGGAGCGACATTTTACTTTTCAATGCAAAATTGACTGGAATTAAGATGGGACGCCATGTTGCGTTTGGAGAGCCTCTGATGTGCCTAAACATTGAAACCCCCCACAAGTGACACCATTTTGGAAAGTAGACCCCCTAAGGCACTTATCTAGATGTGTGGTGAGCACTTTGACACACCAAGTGCTTCACAGAAGTTTATAATGCAGAGCCGTAAAAATAAAAAATCATATTTTTTCACAAAAATGATCTTTTCGCCCCCAATTTTTTATTTTCACAAGGGTAACAGGATAAACTGGACCCTAAAAGTTGTTGTTCAATTTGTCCTGAGTTCGCTGATACCCCATATGTGGGTGTAAACCATTGTTTGGGTGCATGGCAGAGCTCGGAAGGGAAGGAGCGCCATTTGGAATGCAGACTTAGATGGATTGGTCTGCAGGCGTCACGTTACATTTGCAGAGCCCCTGATGTACCCAAACAGTACAAACCTCCCACAAGTGACCCCATATTGGAAATTAGACCTCCCAAGGAACTTATCTAGATGTGTTGTGAGAACTTTGAACCCCCAAGTGTTTCACTACAGTTTATAACGCAGAGCCGTGAAAATAAAAAATCCTTTTTTTTTTCACAAAAATTATTTTTTAGCCCCCAGTTTTGTATTTTCACAAGGGTAACAGGATAAATTGGACACCAAAAGTTGTTGTCCAATTTGTCCTGAGTACGCTGATACCCCATATGTGAGGGGGAACCACTGTTTGGGCGCATGGCAGAGCTCGGAAGGGAAGGAGCGCCATTTGGAATGCAGACTTAGATGGATTGGTCTACAGTTTACAACGCAGAGCCGTGAAAATAAAAAATCCTTTTTTTTCCCACAAAAATGATTTTTAGCCCCCCAAATTTTTATTTTCCCAAGGATAACAAGAGAACTTCGACCCCAAAAGTTGTTGTCCAATTTGTCCCGAGTACTCTGATACCCCATATGTTTGGTAAACCCCTGTTTAGGCGCACGGGAGAGCTCAGAAGGGAAGGAGCACTGTTTTACTTTTTCAACGCAGAATTGGCTGGAATTGAGATCGGACGCCATGTCGCGTTTGGAGAGCCCCTGATGTGCCTAAACAGTGGAAACCCCCCAATTCTACCTGAAACCCTAATCCAAACACACCCCTAACCCTAATCCCAACGGTAACCCTTACCACACCCCTAACCCTGACACACCCTTAACTCTAATCCCAACCCTAATCCCAACCGTAAATGTAATCCAAACCCTAACCCTAACTTTAGCCCCAACTCTAACCCTAACTTTAGCCCCAACCCTAACCCTAACTTTAGCCCCAACCCTAACCCTAACTTTAGCCCCAACCCTAGCCCCAACCCTAGCCCTAACTCTAGCCCTAACCCTAGCCCTAACCCTAGCTCTAACCCTAGCCCTAACCCTAGCTCTAACCCTAACCCTAGCCCTAACCCTAGCTCTAACCCTAGCCCCAACCCTAGCCCTAACCCTAACCCTAGCTCTAACCCTAACCCTAGCCCTAACCCTAGCTCTAACCCCAGCCCTAACCCTAGCCCTAACCCGAGCCCTAACCCTAGCCCTAACCCTAGCCCTAGCCCTAACCCTAACCCTAACCCTAGCCCTAACCCTAGCCCTAACCCTAACCCTAGCCCTAATGGGAAAATGGAAATAAATACATTTTTTAAATTTTTTTATTTTTCGCTAACTAAGGGGATGATGAAGGGGGGTTTGATTTACTTTTATAGCGGGTTTTTTAGCGGATTTTTATGATTGGCAGCCGTCACACACTGAAAGACGCTTTTTATTGCAAAAAATATTTTTTGCGTTACCACATTTTGAGACCTATAATTTTTCCATATTTTGGTCCACAGAGTCATGTGAGGTCTTATTTTTTGCGGGACAAGTTAACGTTTTTATTGGTAACATATTTGGACACGTGACAGTTTTTGATCACTTTTTATTTCGATTTTTGTGAGGCAGAATGACCAAAAAACAGCTATTCATAAATTTCTTTTGGGGAAGACGTTTATACCGTTCCACGTTTGGTAAAATTGATAAAGCAGTTTTATTCTTCGGGTCAGTACGATTACAGCAATATCTCATTTATATCATTTTTTTATGTTTTGGCGCTTTTATACGATAAAAGCTATTTTATAGAAAAAATAATTATTTTGGCATCGCTTTATTCTGAGGACTATAACTTTTTTATTTTTTGCTTATGATGCTGTATGGCGGCTCGTTTTTTGCAGGACAAGATGACGTTTTCAGAGGTACCATGGTTATTTATATCCATCTTTTTGATCGCGTGTTATTCCACTTTTTGTTCCGCGGTATGATAATAAAGCGTTGTTTTTTGGCTCGTTTTTTTTTTTTTTCTTACGGTGTTCACTGAAGGGGTTAACTAGTGGGACAGTTTTTACGGACGCGGCGATACTAAATATTTGTACTTTTATTGTTTTTTTGTTTTTTTAGATAAAGAAATGTATTTATGGGAATAATATATATATTTTTTTCTTTATGTAGGAATTTTTTTTTTATTTTTTTTTTTTACACTTGTGGAAATTTTTTTTTTTACTTTTTTACTGTGTCCCAGGGGGGGACATCACAGATCGCCCATCTGACAGTTTGCACAGCACTCTGTCAGATGGGCGATCTTACTTTCATCGGAGCAGGCTGCTCTGCAGCCTGCTCCGGACCCTGACCCGGAGGTACTCCCTGCAGGACCCGGATGCAGCCCCGCGGCCATTTTGGATCCGGGGCCTGCAGGGAGAAGATGCTCGGTACAAGGTGAGTACATCACCTTGTACCGATCGTCTCAGGGAAGCCCGCAGGGAGCCCCCTCCCTGTGCGATGCTTCCCTGTACCTCCGGTACACCGCGATCATGTTTGATCGCGGTGTGCCGGGGGTTAGTGTGCCGGGGGCGGTCCGTGACCGCTCCTGGCACAAAGTGCCGGATGTCAGCTGTGATAGGCAGCTGACACCCGGCCGCGGTCGGCCGTGCTCCCCCCGTGAGCACGGCCGATCGCATATGACGTACTATCCCGTCGGTGGTCATACGGGCCCACCCCCACCTCGACGGGATAGTACGTCAGATGTCAGAAAGGGGTTAAACTGCCAGTCAAATGTAAATACTGCATTTATAACAGTAGGTTTTTCCTTAATGAGATTTTTAGAACTCCTTATATGATATCATGAAGTCCAATGCTGAATTTCATAGACAGATGGCGGCAGCTGCGTTTGCGCAGTAGCATTGCCAATAAATGCTACTGCACATTCACCACTGTAAGCGCCATTTTGCTGGATGCATCTTTTTTTTTTCTAAGCCATCAGAATAGTGAGTGCAGCTCTGGAGTATAATACAGGATGTAACTCAAGATCAGCACAGGATCAGTAATGTAATGTATGTACACAGTGACTCCACCAGCTGAATAGTGAGTGCAGCTCTGGAGTATAATACAGGATGTAACTCAGGATCATATTTCATGGAACAGAGCAGAATATCTGTAATACAATATCTATAGTGAGGCCAAACAATTTTAAGATTTTCTCTTTCTTGAGATTTAGATATTTCTCTGCAGCACTGAGTCAGTTTACTGCCACTGACAATTGTTTCAGTTATTTTGATTTCTTCTTTTTTCCTGACATCTCTAGTTGCCTACGAGTTCAGCACATTACACTCACCAGAAACACCAGAAAAGGGAGTGATGAACATCAGCGTGAAAACTATCATGTCCTCAGGAGTCAAGACAACGTCATATGCAAGGCTGCCAATACTGTCCCCTATTAGCTGCAATTGTATTTTTGGATAGATAGATATTTCGACAGATAGATAGTAGATAGATAGATAGATAGATAGATAGATAGATAGATAGATAGATAGATAGATAACAGATACATAGATATGAGATAGATAGATAGATAGATGATAGATAGATAGATAGATAGATAGATAGATAGATAGATAGATAATAGATAGAAAGATAATAGATACTGTATATAGATAGATAACAGATAGATAGATATGAGATAGATAGATATGAGATAGATGAATAGATAGATAGATAGATAAATATGGGATAGATAGATGGATAGATAATTGATAGATAATAGATAGATATGAGATAGATAGATATATAATAGATAGATAGATAATAGATAGATATGAGATAGATAGATATATAATAGATAGATAGATAATAGATAGATATGAGATAGATAGATATATAATAGATAGATAGATAATAGATAGATATGAGATAGATAGATATATAATAGATAGATAGATAATAGATAGATAGGTACTGTAGATAGATAGGTAGATACTAAATTTAAGTGGCTTTTGTGCCAGTTTTCTAATTGCTTCCTTGGGCATATATAGCTATGCAAATAAGGTATTTTCTAGATTTATAAACTAAATGCCTTTATTAATAAATTAAGCAAGTGGCATAAAACTTGGAGTAATACTTTTAGACAAGAGTTCCATTCTATCACAAATGCTAAGAGTTACTAAGAGTTAAGTACTGGAAGGGGTTAAAAAAATGACAAAAGAAGCAGACTATTTCCTTTGTCCGTCCTGTTGCGCACAGCCGTATTGTGTCAGCTTTTATTGCAGGTTGTCGAACTGAAGCAGTCAGCGCCGGTCTTCCTGGGACACCTGTTTATTTCCCGGTGTCAGCGTTGTACAGCAGTATACTAAGCCAATCAATGATAAAAATAAGTCTTGCGCCCTGACCGAGGCTCCGGCGTTCTGCTGAACAATCATCATTCTGACAGCTGTCATTCTCTAACAGGTTCTGAATAGACTTTTTGTGCCATCATTACCGCGTTCTCGTAGATCCTTGCCAGTAGCAATGTTTCTTGCCATCTAATTGGCTAATTTGGACGCAGATTATATTACGCGGTAATTTGCCAGCATGAGCCATATGCTAGTTTTTCCTTATTTGGTGAGAACTTTATGAAAATAATTATATCTAAAGATGCAGAAGGAAATTCTAGCAGTCTAACGGTTGGAGTGAACGCCGTTCTGGCACCAAAACAAAGAAAACAAAGAGAACATTACTACTCATTCTGCTGGTATCGTCTTGGAATCCCAAGTGTAAGGAGAAGAAGATGTAAAGGGGTGATATAGAGGTCACAAAATAGAAAAATAATTCTTCTAAAAATAATACCATATGGGTTATGTGTAGATATTTGGCACATTTGCTCTAATTTAGCTGGAAAGTTTGATTATCATCAACGAAAAGCAAATGATCCATAGTTGTAGAAAAAATATAATCTGTTTATTGTGTTCTGAGGTCTCCCGACCCCATAGCTCAATATTCGTATGGGCCAGGAAGGGGTTATGATAAAATACTATTCTCACCTGGCCCATCACCTGTCCGTGCCACCGCAGCTCCTCGTTGACTCCTTGAGGCCTATGCTCTGCTCCAGGGCCGGTCTCCTCTTCGACATCCCCCGGTGCTTCTGGTGTCAACTAGGCTTTGATTCACATTTTGACATTGTGATATTAGAATATTAGAGTAATGTATGAGCAAAAAATCACCTTAAGGGAATTGTCCTCTTTCAAACAATGTTCTGCCCCAGATGTAGTTTGTTGAAAAATAACAAACCACTACATAGCTTCTTCCTCGGGTCCACCAGTGAGTCTCCGCCACTGCTCCTAACGTCTGTTATTGGCTGCAATGGTGACACTGTCGATAAAGCTTCACCCAGTCAGAGTCTTTGAAAGGGGGATTGTCTGCATGAGCTTCCTGATTGGCTGTGACATTGTTGATGTGGCATCAGCACCGCAGCCAATGGTAGACAAGGAGAGCAGCGTTGGAGACTCACTGGTGGATCCAGGGAACGTGAGTACAGCGACGTTTGTTGTTTTGTTAACAAACTACAGTCAGGGCAGAACATTGTCTGAAAGGGGACAAACGCTTACAGGTTGAAGACCTAACATTAAAAATGATGCAGAAAAAATTCAAAATTTAAATAGCAAAATGTAGATAATTAAAAAAACATGTTTGCCAAGTTAATAACATTTCCAAATATAAAATTCTGAGAAATAAAAATGTAACAACCATTTTAATATTGACTGGGACAGCCCAGTTTAATGAGGCCAGTCAACTATTTATTTTGGATGATGGCTTCCCAGCTCTTCAGGTGTCTAGGAGAGACTTGGGTTTCAGCTGCCTTCTGTTTTCAGTGGAGATGGTGGCATCTTACTTTATTTTCCCCATTTGGAATGCATGCACAAGCTGATCTGAGTGTGCATATGAATCGGTGGGTCGGAAGAAATAGCTGTCGACTAACCGGTGTCTTATGTTTGTGGTCAACCTTTAGAGGGATTGTCTCTGAACTTCTTGGCTTCTTAAGACATTTTGTGTGTTAGAAGGTAAAACTATAAAGTAAGCGCCAGTGTGGACAGGAGGTGATGGGAATGGCTAAAATCTCTATGCATTACAGCAGCATATGTTGAATGTATATAAATACTTTAAATTTTTTGATGTTTAGATTACTACAATCTTTTTAAAGGGTATTTGACTATCAGAAAATAATGTATTGTTTAATTGAAAATTAAACAAATGCTTTTCAGAATTTTGAATATTTTTTTTTTTACATTTCCCATAACACTAATCTTGCTGTCTTCACACTGAACCTTAAGGTCCTCATACACATTAAACAAATGTCATATGAACCCGGCCATTTTGAAGGGTTCAACAGATGGTCTAATGTGTATGGGGGAAGGGGCCGACTGAGGGGGAACATATGTCAAATGCACATGTCTGATTTTGGACAGCCGGTCTTATTGTTCTCCCTAAGACAAGCCACCTACGGACGTATTAGTTGGCAACTTTTTCATTCAGAATGCAGGAGTGTTGGTCTTAGCAAGCGCTCTTGTGTATGGGAGAGATGATCGAGAAGGCTGCTGGCCGAACGATCGGCCTAAAGCCATTCAGTGTGTATGGCCAGCCTTATAATAGACTAACTCTTCCTTTTCTGTAGAGATCACTCCTCAGCAGTCATCTTATTCTGCATGAGCTTCCTGATTGGCTGTGACATTGTTGATGTGGCATCAGCACCGCAGCCAATGGTAGACTAGGAGAGCAGCGTTGGAGACTCACTGGTGGATCCAGGGAACGTGAGTACAGCGACGTTTGTTGTTTTGTTAACAAACTACAGTCAGGGCAGAACATTGTCTGAAAGGGGACAAACCCTTACAGGTTGAAGACCTAACATTAAAAATGATGCAGAAAAAATTCAAAATTTAAATAGCAAAATGTAGATAATTAAAAAAACATGTTTGCCAAGTTAATAACATTTCCAAATATAAAAACCCCCATATGGTGAACGCAGAAAAACGGGGAAAACAATCAAAATAGCAGAATTGCTGGTTTTTTTTGGTCATTTTATCTCTACAAAAAATGATGAAAAAGAGACTAGAAAGTTGCATTCATGGATGGTGCTGGTTCCACTAACATTAAGCCCTCATGTAAAGTTTTTGCTCCACCTCATATGGTATTTTGAGTACACAATATAGGAAAATAAAAGGTTTCATTGAAAATTATAAATTGTCCAAATAAGTTCTTATTTGGCTATGTTAATGGAAAATAAAAGAAATAAAAAAGCTATGGCTCTAGAAAAGAGAGCAGCCGAAAAGACAAAAAAGAAAAAAAGAAAAAAAACACAAAAGAGACAAAAGCAAAAAAAAAGAAAAAAGACAAAATAAAACAAAGGCAAAAGCAATTAAAAGAGAAAAAAATTGTGGCGTCTCCAAAGGGTTAAAAAAAAGTACATACATTGAAGACAACAAAATCCCAGCGCTGTCCAATATTGGGAAACTAAAAAACCACTCATATGATGAGGTGTACGAGCCCACTGAGAGCTGCGCCGTAAATTTGTTTTGTGCAGGCGATGTCGGGCATGGAGTAAATATTAATATGTGGTGCTAGACATCTGTAATAATCTTTATCTAGACTATTGTTATATTCATCGCTTTTATTAAATCGTTTCTTCACAAATATTCAATGATTTATCAAAGGACATGTCTACATTAGGAAAGCTCAGATTGCCTTCATATTGCAGGTTGCAGGAAATTGCCATTATATTAAGAAGTTGTTCGATTCAGTTCAATAGTCACAGCAAAAATGAGATTTTACTAGATAGAAAACATGCTAAGTTCTCAGACGGGCAGCGCTTATTTTCTCTGCTCCTGTCAGAAAATATCCAGCTTGTCAGGAAGTTGACAATACTGTGCAATAAAAGCTTCTATAAAGTAAAGAAAAAATTAAAAACGCTACGGTTCACGCTCCCCCCGTATGATGACAAAAGCAATTATATATAATTACGGTATTACTTTCGCAATTATTGGTTGGTGTCAGGAAAGTATTGTATCGTGCAGGAAAACAGAAAATGGAACTAAATGAACAAGATGTTATGGATATAAAATTATAATAATAATTATTATTATTATTTATTTTTTAATTTCTCCTCTTCATTGTGGCGATATTAGCAATTAAAGTATGTGGTACCTAATGAGTCAACTTTAGTTAAGTCAAAGTAGGTGTTATTTGATAGCAACACTTACAGGTCATTGGAGAGAGAAGTGCACGCCCATAGTAAAATCTATCTGGGAACACCCATTAGGACTTAAATCAAGTTAACTCATTAGGTGCCAAATAGTTTGATTGCTAATATCTCCTCAACGGACAGGCGAAATAAAAAAAAAAGTTATATTCCGCCCTGCAGCTACTATCACGACGTGTGTGAAGCTGAACATGAAAAATTTGGTGCAAGGTCCTGTGTTAAGCTTGCAGTTTTGGAGGATACAATGTTATGGCCAGCAGCACCACACTGAACTGTCAAACCTCAAGAAAGCACCAACCTCTAGAAAGTAGGAAGCCGGGAGGTTGGGATTCTGAGGAATAAAAATGTAACAACCATTTTAATATTGACTGGTACAGCCCAGTTGAATGGGGCCAGTCAACTATTTATTTTGGATGATGGCTTCCCAGCTCTTCAGCTGTCTAGGAGAGACTTGGGTTTCAGATGCCTTCTGTTTTCAGTGGAGATGGTGGCATCTTACTTTATTTTCCCCATTTGGAATGCATGCACAAGCTGATCTGAGTGTGCATATGAATTGGTGGGTCGGAAGAAATGGCTGTCGACTAACCGGTGTCTTATGTTTGTGGTCAACCTTTAGAGGGATTGTCTCTGAACTTCTTGGCTTTTTAAGACATTGGCTGTTTTGTGTATTTGAAGGTAAAACTATAAAGTAAGCGCCAGGGTGGACAGGAGCTGATGGGAAAGGCTAAAATCTCTATGCATTACAGCAGCATATGTTGAATGTATATAAAAAAAATTTGATGTTTAGATTACTACACTCTTTTTAAAGGGTTTTTGACTATCAGAAAATAATGTATTGTTTAATTGAAAATTAAACAAATGCTTTTCTGAATTTTGATGATTTTTTTTTTACATTTCCCATAACACTAATCTTGCTGTCTTCACACTGAACCTTAAGGTCCTCATACACATTAAACAAATGTCATATGAACCCGGCCATTTTGAAGGGTTCAACAGATGGTCTAATGTGTATGGGGGCAGGGGCTGACTGAGGGGGAACATATGTCAAATGCACATGTCCGATTTTGGACAGCCGGTCTTATTGTTCTCCCTAAGACAAGCCACCTACGGACGTATTAGTTGGCAACTTTTTCATTCAGAATGCAGGAGTGTTGGTCTGAGCAAGCGCTCTTGTGTATGGGAGAGATGATCGAGAAGGCTGCTGGCCGAACGATCAGCCTAAAGCCATTCACTGTGTATGGCCAGCCTTATAATAGACTAACTCTTCCTTTTCTGTAGAGATCACTCCTCAGCAGTCATCTTATTATCACAGGCAGGATTTCAATAAGAAGTAACACCTATATGTAGATAGGATCATACCGTTCACAATCGGTGACATCACAATTTACCTCCCCCGCTTGTAACAGATTATCGTCCCCTCTGCACAAGTCAAATACCATGACCACAACACTCTCCCACAAAAGTCAACACACATCTTCAGGTTTTGTTTCCCATTGTTTCTCATATTTCTAAATTCTTTAGCTCAGACAAGATGGCCATCCCCATAATCCTAAACAATAAATACATTTTTTAAAAGTATCTAAAGTAAAAAAAAAGAAAAAAAAGCAAGAAAAATAAGTGTACACCAGTATTTGTACTTAATTAATAAAACAAAAAATAATAATTGATACAATCCTGTTAACGACAAGAACCTTTGTCAGTAATTGTGTTTTGAGCTCTTGGTGTGGAAACCTTGGAGCTGTACAAATAATGTGAAACCAATTAATTTTTTGGATTCCTTTTTTTTTTTCCCAAAAACTAATAAATAATATTTGGGCATTACTTGGGTGTAATACATTCGGCATATAAGAAATGTGCATAAGTGTTAGAAGGTGGATTTGGTACAATGTCACCTCTGATTATTCCGGGTTCTATAAAAACAAGCTATGAAGTGAGATTGTGAGCAAGTGATTGCCTGTCTGTTCATGTCTTCCTTCTCATTAAAATAGCACAGCTTGATAACTGTGATACCGCACAATGTACATCCTCTGTACATCCTCTGCCAGTCCACTAATTATGTTGTCTTTAACTTATTCTATAGACGTCAACATATGAAAAGTTTATGCAGTTTGACTTCTCGTGAAAAACATTCATTAGACTGTCTTTGAATTTCATTTTTTTTTCTTATGGAATAACATTTGCCAAAAGTGGAAATCTAAGTAATGGAATTAAATAACAAAATAGAGTTAAACTTAGAAGATCCTAAGTAATAATATTCTTCTATATCAGAGGAGTAACTTCAATCTTCGGGTCAAAGTACCAATGACTCCAGATATCATGTGTCACTTATAATACTGGTGTCATCTTATGAGTTGGTGGAGCCTTTAATTTCCCAGGATTTCCTATAGCTTTGCCCCCGGTTATCAAGAAGATAAGAAGATCCTTGGTCCTGTTATGGTGGATTATTTTTGACTTGACTCTCGAGGGACAAGCAAAAGCAGATAATTGTACGATGGTGGGTAAAGATGGAAGAGTTGCTTAGTAGGACTTCTGTCCATCGAACAGGTCAGTAATGTGACTACTGCGTGAGAGGTCAGCAAGTCTCCTTACCTTCTGGCATTACTGGTCATTTTTTAAATTAGTTGTAACAGTATAACTTTGTGTGTGCATCATGCCTCAATGACGACATTGCACCAACCTGCCTAATCAAAAGAAGAGCCAAGAATGCTGTGAAATTAGGAGACCTCTGACGTGGCCAATGGACAATTCATTTTCCCATGTCTAGTGATTGGTGCTTCCATAGATCTAGCCCAATGCTATGTACTTAGGTTTGTATCAACATTCACAGTTTCACAAAAGATAACTGATAAGAGTAATTTTCAAAATTGGCTCACCGTAGACTCTTATACTACAAAGTTAAAATATCACTTTTAATTAATTTCATTACAATGCAAAACAACATTTATGCAATGTAAATTCTACACCATCACCAAAATAAACACAATAGATTAGAGCACCAGAGGGTTGGTGCCTGACCCTGCAGCTGACCTAAAACCACCCTGCCTGACAGTGGAGGTTGGCACCCTACAAACCTGCACAATGGCGCCTCCTTCTCATCGATGGCTCACCCTTCTAGCCTTATAGGCCCCTATTTATGACAGGGGAGTGAAAATATTGATACAGAGGGTGAGACAGAAGGGATATATGTAAAACATGAGATGTTATAATATCAAACTGATATGTTCCACATATATTCGTTTGTTGTACATCTGTCTAAGTAGACTAGTCTATAACAATAAAAGGACTATCTACAGATGTTTCTAAGGTTTTCCTTGTCCTTTAACCATTGAACCGAATGCGGGAGTTGATACCCTGGGACCAAAAGCTGGTGTCCCCGCTAATCTGGCAAACTATCCGACTATGTCTTTCTCTTAGGCCGGGGTCACACTTGCGAGTTCAATGCGAGAAACTTGCGCGAGTCTCTTTCTTCAAGTTCCGGCACTGCCACCGACACTTGGGAATGGAGCGGTCAGCTGCATAGAAATACATGCAGCCGCGCACTCCGGTCCCGAGTGCACGCGGCAATGCAGTGACTTGAAGCAAGTTTCTCACATTGACCTCGCACGTGTGACCCCAGCCTTAAATAAATAAAACTATGCTTGGTGCTACAGCAATTTTATGGTAATTAGCAAAGATAGAGAGCGGTGGTTCGATCTAGTAGGGTGATGACAAATATTGGGTAGCTAGAAAGATAAAGAGCAGGGTGGTTATGGAAAGAAGAGCAGAACAGTAGCCGAAAGGATTTATATGTATGTACAAAAGTCAACAGCTATAAATAGGTATATGGAGATGCAGCCTTGCAGCACTGGAGTCATGGGTTCAAATCCCACCAAGGACAACATCTGCAAGGAGTTTGTATGTTCTCCCCGTGTTTGCGTGGGTTTCCTCCGGGTACTCCGGTTTCCTCCCACATTCCAAAAAAAAGCATACTGATAGGGATTCTAGATTGTGAGCCCCATCGGGGACAGCAATGATAATGTGTGCAAACTGTAAAGCGCTGCGGAATATGTTAGCGCTATATAAAGATTTTTATTTTCATAGATATTTATGCCACTATTATCCCATATAATTTTTATTGTTCATATGCTCCAAACAAAAACAACTCTGATATATAGTCTATTAGTCATTTCCATATCATAGTATTAATATTAATTAATATTCAGCCAAATACACCATGACCACTTGTTAGGAAACCACTAGTGATGAGCGAGTATACTCGTTGCTCGGGTTTTCCTGAGCACGCTCGGGTGATCTCCGAATATTTGTGACTTCTCGGCCTAGGCAGGTAAGCATCTCTGCCTTTTTCCAGGTGTGTTTTTTTATAGATTTTTGGAGGATTTTCAAGTCCTCTTTCTGTGTTTTGTTTTGCTAGAGTAGGACTCGCAAGTTTGAGGACTAGTGATGAGCGAGTGTACTCGTTGCTCGGGTTTTCCTGAGCACGCTCGGGTGACCTCCGAGTATTTGCTAGTTTTCGGAGATTTAGTTTTCATCACCTCAGCTCAATGATTTACAGCTACTACCTAGCCTGAGTACGTGTAGGTGTTGCCTGGTTGCTAGGGAATCCTCACATGTAATCAAACTGTCTAACAGTTATAAATCATGCAGCTGCTGCAAGGAAAACTAAATCTCCGAGCACTCACAAATACTCGGAGACCACCTGAGCGTGCTCGGGAAAACCCGAGCAGCGAGTATACTCGCTCATCACTAGAAACCACCCTTATAGGTAGTTTGGCAAATAGTACAGCATACATCATAACCACCTATTCTGATTAGACACAAATAGAACTCCACTTTGAACAACTCAACTCGTTTCCCCTCTTCTGAGGATCATCAGAAGTAAGATAAGAGACATGGAGTACTTAGCTCATACTGATTCAAATCAATTCAGACCGGGCTTCAATGGCCAAATGTCAGCTGATATTTTGGGTCAATTCCCGTTCCGGTGTGATGCTCCACTGTTAGGCAGGGTGGCTTTAGGTCAGCTGCAGGGTCAGGAGTTCCCCTGATGGTGCGCTAATCTTTTGCGTTTATTTTGTACATAGGTTTGGGTTTATATGTGCTTGCTTAAAATAACTTTTCATTTTTTTTATATAATTTTTTGCAGCTTGGAAAATTATGAAACTTTGCAAATCACTGTATTATCGGATTTGTCATCACAGAAAAAAAATGTTTGTAAGTGGCTACCAAACCCTGACTTTGCCCAAGTCTATTTTTTGCTTTCAGCTGCACTAATCTTAGATATGCTTATTTGGAGAACAGATGATGGCAGTGATGGGTCAGCACCTGTCTCCTCCTCTGCATTGTCTGCTTATCAGAACAATCTCATGCAGCGGCTCATCCCTGGAGTTAGTAAAACACAGGTACTGAGCTGACCCATCACCGCTATCATCTGTACTCCGAATGAGAATGGCCTTATATCAATGAAGATGAAGACAGGCAAATAGACTGGGGAAAAGCAAGGGTTTAGAATACACTTAAAATATAACTGTTTTTTACAGGAATGAAGACAAATACAATAATTCTTTAATCGTATGAACATATACTTTAACATCATATAAGAATAAATAACAAACAATTAACAGTGATTGAAAAGAACAAAGGAATAGAAATCAGAGTCGGAATACATAATAATTAGTGACGAGCGAGTATACTCGTTGCTCGGGTTTTCTAGAGCACTCTCAGGTGACCACCGAGTATTTGTGACTGCTCGGAGATTTAGTTTTCCTTGCCGCGGTTGCATGATTTGCGGCTACTAGACAGTTTGATTACATGTGGGGATTCCCTAGCAACCAGACAACCCCCATATGTATTCAGGCTGGCTAGCAGCTGTAAATCATTCAGCTGAGGTTATGAAAACTAAATCTCTGAGCAGTTACAAATCCTCGGAGATCACCCGAGCGTGCTCGAGAAAACCCGAGCACCGAGCTCATCACTAATAATAAAACAATAATACATATCGTATAGAAAAGTTTCATAACTATATATACTGGACAAAATTTTATAGATACATACAATTGAAACCAGAAGTTTACATACACTATATAAAAAGACACATGTGCATGTTTCCCTCAATATCTGATATGAAATCAGAATTAACCCAGTGGTCGGTGCTCATAGCAAGTGAGCATTTCTGCTACACACAGGTGATCTGATCATTGCCTGCATGTAGCAGAGGCGATCGGAGTATTGCAGCTTCTAGTCTCCCATGGAGACTATTGAACCAAGTGAAAAATAAAAAAAAAATGTTTTAAAAAAAAAATATATATTTTTTAAAGTTTACTTTGAAATCACCCCACATTCGTCCCATTTAAAATAAAACTATTAAAAAAAAACACATATTTGGTATCACCGCATTAAGAATCGCCCTATCTATCAATATAAAAAAGTCAAAACGCCAAAATTACATTTTTTAGGTCGCCGCAACATTGCATTAAAATGCAATAACGGGCGATCAAAAGATTGTATCCACACCAAAATGGTTTCACTAAAAATATCAGCTGGGCACGCAAAAAATAAGTCCTAAACCAGCCCCAAATCGCAAAAAAATGGAGACGTTACGAGTCTTGGAAAATGAAGGCAATTTATTTTTCTTTAAAAAAAAAAAATAGGATATTTTTTTCACCACTTGCATAAAAAAAAGCACCTGTACATTTTTGGTATCTACGAACTTGTAATGACCTGTAGAATCATAATGGTAGGTCAGTTTCAGCATTTGGTGAATATGGTAAAAAAAAATCCAAAAAACAGTTGTGGAATTACACTTTTTTTGCAATTTCACATCACTTGGAATTTTTTTCCTGTTTTCCAGTACATGATATAGTAAAATTAATGGTGTCATAAAAAACTACAATGAATGCCACACAAAAAAAAGCCCTCACATGGCCATATTGACAGAAAAATAAAAAAGTTATGGCTTTGTGAAGAAGGGGAGTGGAAAACAGAAATGCAAAAACGTAAAACGGCTGCGGCGTGAAGGGGTTAATGGCTAACACAAATAAAATAACTGATGTTGCAAAGTACAAAGCCAGCTTTTGGGACTTCTTAAGTCCCTTCCTCAGGCATGGTATAACAAGGTTTCTGTAGAAACACAAATATAGGCCCAAAAAACAACCCAGAAGCATGGTATAATAAATGGACATTTAAATTAGCAAAAACACTGAGCTCAGAGAATGAACTTTAATTGGATTAGATTGGTGGTGTGAAAGTTTTATAGTCCCAATATCCAAGTAAGATCAGAGGCCTGGTGCCCTCACTGTCCCTGGAGCAGATTCCTAAGATTCTGCAGTAAGTCATACATCCATTTATTATTCCATGCCTCTGTTTTTTCTATGAATATATTTGTGTTTCTTCTGAAACTTTGGTATACAATGCCTGAGGAGAGGAAGAGACATAAGAAGTCATGAAAGTTGGCTTTGTAGCATCAGAAGAGTGTCCAAGAGCCAAGGACCACCCGTGGAAAGTTACAGAAATACCTGGAATCAGCAGGTACAATGCACTAAACCTCCATGGCCTGTATGTATACTCACCACGCAAGGCTCCATTGTTGAACAGAAAACATGTCCAAGCACGTTTATAATTTGTTCAACAACATTAGACAAGCCTGTGAAATACTGGAGAATATAGTCTTGTCAGATGAGGCAAAATTAAACTCCGGTGCTGTCCTTCACAAATGGGTTGTTACCGACATCTGGTGAGAATTTAATGTCAAAATATATATTTATATACATTGGACGAAATAAGTATTAAACATCTTAGCAATTTTCGAAGTAAATATATTTAAAATCTAGCGCGATGTGATATTCTACTTAATTTATTTTATGAAAAATGAGTCCTTAATCAAAGTGAAGAAAAGGGTGGACACATCTGCACAATGAATTGAGCTAAGGCTATGTTCAATCACTGAGTATTTGGTGAACTTTTCACGTTGCAGATTTATTGCAGCATTTCTGCACCCATTAAGTAAAACAGGTTACTTGCATTTTAAAAAAAAATATGTGGATCGCCCCCACGCAAGGGCAATGGGGTACACGGCACCGGGTCCTTCGGTTCGGGGGATGTCACGGTGGCCTGACCCAGTCCATGGCCCTTTGAGGGGCGTCCAATTAAAGGTGTAGTTTGTATAAGGTTTGTGACGCCACCTGTGGTATTCGGTCAGGGTGACCGACGCTGCTTAGGGGTCCGCTGGGGTGATGTTATGGCAGCTAGATGGTATACCTTCCCACAGGTGAAGTGTATCCCCAGGGCTTCCCACAAGTGTAGGTGGTGATAGTGGACGATGTAAGGCGCAGAGAATAACGAGGACACAAGGTTGCAGTCTCTTTACCTTTTACTGGAAGTTTCAGCATCCACAGTCCAGGGTACAGACCACAGGGTAGGCAGAGTTCAGCAGTTCCGGAGGCAAATCCAGAGTCCCCTTATCCAGGTGGAAATCAGTAGCCTTCCTACTAGCACCTATGTGTTGTAGTACCTCCCTGCTGAGCAACTCGGTAAGGTCTTCACAACTTTCGTGGATGTTCTAGATGTTATTTCTTCCTCTCTGTCCCCCAGATGGTATGGATAGGACAAACCCGTTTGACTGATGGCCTGAGGCTTGTTTATAGGGACCCTAGAGACGCCCCGACCCCCACAGTTTGCCACTGTGTCTTCTTAGGTATTAAGGTCGGGCAGCCAACTTGGAATTGACTGTCCTGCTGGTCTCTGAAGTAAAGCGTAAAGTCAATTACTCCTTTGGTGTTCCGGCCACCGGCTACGCACCTCAGAAGGAGGCAGCCTTTACAGGGCAGAACTCCTCCCGGTGTTTTCTCCTTGTGCTGTGACTTCGTTTCTCACTCTCTACAATACACTTCTCTTCGTGTCCTTTCTTAGGATGCTGCCTCACATGGGGCAGGCGCAGCTCCGTAGCTTTCTATCCCGCTAGGCCTCTGTCAGGATCCCACCCCTGACAGGGACCCTCTGTCTGCAGCTCAGATGGTCCTCCTTTTCCCCCTGTCTGCCTGACAGGTGTTGTCTGGGCAAAGCCCAGGCAGCGTCTCTCTAACTTTCTATCCAGCCCACCAGTTTTACCCTTCTGTGAGGAGTGCCCTACTAGATAGGAGCATAGCTCCCCCTGGTGGATTGGAGTGTGAAGTGTGGTGTATGTTTGGTGATACCTAGAAGGGTGAACTCCTTTATTACCTTCAGACGTAATATCACTCCCCCTGGTGGAAGAATAATATTTCTGCAGCAACCAGGACTCTGGGGCTCTGCATATGCAGCGTAAAAACGTCACCAAAAATTAATTGTGGGAACATAGCCTAGCAGACTACCTGAAGATCTGGTAGATCCTCCAAATTTGAGATCAAAGGATCCAGGTGCAATAACGAATTTAAAAAATAAGTACAAATATCAGTACCAGAGAAGATATTTTATTTCTATTTATTTTTTAAATAATCGTTTTAAAAATGAGACCAGTGTGTAATTATAGAAGAAAAGGATATGAAAAAACTGCAAGTGGACATTCATTGTGTTATTTGATGATGGACTCACAAATTATTCCTACTGGTGGGTTAAGATATCCTAGTCTGACTCTGTCTACAAGAAAATGGAAACATGTTTTCTCACCAGTGACAATAATCTTATATTTCTATAATTTGCCATCAGCGTTTGATTAGCATATGTCCAATTGCTGGAACCACCAGTGGTCGATCAGCCACACTATGATGTTCCTTTCTGCTTATTCCTAGGATTCTGGGGGTCTGAGGCCACGTTCACACTTTGCGGCGTGCTCTGCAGGTTTATTCCGCAGCGGAATTGATAAATCTGCAGGGCAAAACCGCTGCGGTTATCCCTGCAGATTTATCGCGGTTTGTTCTGCGGTTTCCGCTGCGGGATTACTCCTGTACTATTGATGCTGCATATGCAGCAATATGCAGCATCAATAGTAATGATAAAAATAATAAAAATTGGTTATACTCACCCTCTGATGTCCGGATCTCCTCGGCGCTGCACTCGGCGCTCCAATTCCAAAGATGCTGTGCCGAGAAGGACCTTCGTGACGTCACGGTCATGTGACCGCGTCGTCATCACGGTCATGTGACCACGACGTCACCACAGGTCCTGCTCGCACAGCAAACCGAAGACCGGACGGCCGCGGGCAGCGCTGAGAGGTGAGTATAACATCATTTTTTATTTTAATTCTTTTTTTTTTACACTATTTATGGTTCCCAGGGCCTGGAGGAAAGTCTCCTCTCCTCAACCCCGGGTACCACCCGCACATTGAACCGCTTACTTCCCGCAACGTGGGCACAGCCCCATGCGGGAAGTAAGCGGTTCAATGCTTTCCTATGGGTGCAGAATTGCAGCGATTCTGCACAAAGAAGTGACATGCTGCGGGTTTAAGGCCACTTTCACACTTAGCGGTTTTTCCCGCGGATCCACGGCGATTTTGATGCTGCGGGTCCGCAGCAGTTTCCATAGCGTTTACATTAACATGTAAACCCTATGGAAACCGCAAACCGCAGTGCACATGCTGCGGGAAAAAACGCGCAGAAACGCAGCAGTTTAAAACACGCAGCATGTCACTTCTTTGTGCAGAATCGCAGCGATTCTGCACCCATAGGAAAGCATTGAACCGCTTACTTCCCGCATGGGGCTGTGCCCACGTTGCGGGAAGTAAGCGTCTAATGTGCGGTTGCTACCTGGGGTGGAGGAGAGGAGACTCTCCTCCAGGCCCTGGGAAGCATAAATAGTGTAAAAAAAAGAATAAAAATAAAAAATCATGTTATACTCACCTCTCAGCGCTGCACGCGGCCACCCGGTCTCAGTTGCTGTGCGAACAGGACCTGCGGTGACGTCGCGGTCACATGACCGTGATGACGCCGCGGTCACATGACCGGGACGTCACGAAGATCCTTCTCGGCACAGCATCTTTGGAACCGGAGCGCCGCGTGCAGCGCCGAGGAGATCCGGACATCGGAGGGTGAGTATAACCAATTTTTATTATTTTTCACATTACTATTGATGCTGCATATTGCTGCATATGCAGCATCAATAGTATAGGAGTAATCCCGCAGCGGAAACCGCGGAACAAACCGCGATAAATCTGCAGGGATAACCGCAGCGGTTTTGCCCTGCAGATTTATCAATTCCACTGCGGGAGAATCCGCAGAGGGACGCCGAAAAGTGTGAACGTGGCCTTAAACCGCTGCGTTTCTGCGCGTTTTTCCCGCAGCATGTGCACAGCGGTTTGCGGTTTCCATAGGGTTTACATGTTAATGTAAACGCTATGGAAACTGCTGCGGACCCGCAGCATCAAAATCGCCGCGGATCCGCGGGAAAAACCACAAAGTGTGAACGTGGCCTTAGAGGTCAGGGTCTTAGAGAAAGACCATATTGTCCATGCTGGTAAAATCCCTTTAAATAACGTTTAAGGTTGAATACTCCTAAACTTGTACACAAAACCATGCCACTATCTTTGATAAGAGTTAAGCTAACAAATATGAATATTTTGAGATTCAGTGTGCGGTTTTCAAAATATAAAAATCTTGCCCAACACCATCTTCAGGAGTGCTGAAGCAGTAGAGAGCAGGCTTATGTCAGTTTGCATTGCCAAGCACGCTATGACATCTAGCAGATATCTTGTATATTGGTGGTCAGTACCTCGGCCATCACAGTTCCCAGTGGAGCACAGTTTGTATGGCAGAGCCGTTTTTCCATCTCCAAAATCACGGAAAAGTCTCTCTCTTCTGTAGTACTTTTTCTGTCTCCTATAGATTGTGAGCCCTTATGATCATTGGGGTTTTCTCTCCTGCAGAGTGTAAGCTATTATGGTCAGTGGGGTCCTCTCTTACACCTAGAGAGTCTAAGCTCTCATAGTCAGCAGGATGCTCTCAACCTTCCCTGTAGAGTATAAGCTCTTGAGGTCAGCAGGGTCCTCTCTTGTTCTCCTGTAGAGTGTAAGTTTGTATGATCAATGGAGCCCTCTTTCTCTCTACTGTAGAGTGTAATCTTATGATCGGTGGGGTCCTCCCTTTCTCTCTCTTCTGTAGAGTGAAAGCTCTTGTGGTCAGCAGGGTTCCCTCTCTATCTCTCCTGTAAAATGTAATCTCTTATGGTAAGAGGGGTTCTCTCTCTCCTGTAGATTCTCTCTCTCTTCTCTCCCTCATGTGTATTTTCCAAACAATAACCAGGTCTCCAGTATTGAAATATTGAAATTTGTGGAAATTTATTTGCCGCACATCAAATTTTTGGGGAAAATTCTGCAAAGCCGTCAAATTTGAATTTCAAAAGATCCGCTTATCTCTAGCTTTGATCACTCTTAGTCATAAGGGAAGAGCAAGAATAGAAGATTCCTTCTCAATGAAGAACAAAAAATGCTGAGAGGACTCATCTATTTTGACCCTCAGTTCAACTTTAAGTATTAATACCTTCGATCCCATGGAAACCTAATGTCGCATATATGAGAAAAAAATGGATATTCAGAATTTCTGATGAAAATAATAATAATTTTGAAGGAAAGAAAAAAACACTAACTCTTGAAATATTTCGCAAAACTATCACATACGTCATAATGCATCAGAGAGCTCTGCGCATACAGCATAATTGAAGAGAAAAAAGCATAAATCACGGTAACAATGTACAATCAAGAGGAAATATAACTCATGCGATATGTGTCAGACCCTGACACGTTTCTTTGGAGACCGACAAATCTTTCCGAACATGTAAAGCATTTTTTTTATAACTTTAACTTTAACTTTTTAAGAACAGTAGATATTTTTGATGAACTTTGTAAGTTGGGAATTATCGATCGATTGACTGACAAAATTTAACTTGTCATGACCGTTAGAAAATGCTTCTCAACTTAAAATTGTAATATTTCTTTAGCTGGAGTAGAAATGCTAACAATCATGTAGCAAGAAAGAATGGTCAATAGAGATCAGAGAATCAAGTCAGAGTGAATCGAATTTGCTACAAATTTCACGAAAAAACATTTGTAAGACCTTATTGAGGTATGATTTTGTTGATTGTTTTTAGTGAAGAGAGTATGAAATAAAATATTATATTAACTGGTCCTGACAGTTTTCTGCCCAACCCTCTGCTATCTTCTTCCAGCTTTGGCTTCATTTGATGTGTAGTGGTTTAACAATCAAGCTCGTAAATGGTGCAACTGCGCCGGGCCCGTGCAGCAAGGGGACCGCCGATGCCTGTTTTACCTGGATGTGTGTCCTCAGATGTGCATTCAGGTGAAATGTATTATGGAATACAGGTCCTTGCACTGCAATACATGCACTAGACTAGACAATCAGAGACCGGCAGCAGACATTGCCTTGCCAGTGACATGCGGTGCATGGCAATGGTACACCCCGTGCTGGCACACAGAAGCTGTCAGTTACAGAAGAGGGTACCCCATGGCAAAACAGTGAAGAAAGATGAGCGGAATTATTTGTTTATTTTTAAATGTGCTGGGAAAAAACGGAAGACGCCTGAGATGGTGACATAATACCAGGATGGGGACATTTTTCCAGGATGAGGGACGTTATACCATGATGGGAACATTATGCCAAAATGAGGAACATTAGACCAGAAAGGGGCTCAAGATGGGGGAGATTGTTGAAGAGATAATTTGCATTTTTATAGGTTTTAGTACGCTACAATGGCCCAAACATCTGACCAACATGCATGTGGGGGCCCAGGTACAAATTTTACACCAGTGCCCATTGAACTATAGTTATGCCACTATTGATTTTTGATGTTTCAGCCTCAACATTAACCTTTATCAAGTATGAGTATTGTTGTAGCCGACACAGCACATGTTGGACTAACACACCTTTTTGCAACAAACTTGGAGTGCTTCCTTCTTCTTCCAATATTTCAGCTCTTGTCTGGTGTTTTTCTTAGGAATTATCCACCATTAAGCGTGCACCTTGATTAACACTTCACATATAAATACTAGGGATGCTGTTCATACTGCTAACATTATAGGCTTAACTTGATTTCGTCACGCTGAGCAAGGCCTAGTTAGTGCCAAAATCAGTGACCATTGAAAACTGATGAGGAGACTGAACCTGGAGGAAGAATTTTAGTGGAGGATTGGCCGAGCAGCTGCAAGGGTGTGACCAATGGGTATAGTATTTCTATTTATATATCTATAGTTTTATTTTTTTTTAAACCCTATGTGTACTATATTATGGGGTCTGGAGACACCTAAGAATATAAAAAATATCTTTTACTGCAAACGTAGGCACATTGGATTCACATCAAATGAAGTTAATGCAAAACAAATTTTGCTGCCAAGTTCAAGTGAATCTGGTGAATTGGTGAAATGGAAATTCATCAAATTCACTAATCTTCATTAGTCAGTTCAGGACTGGGCCATTTAGCCTGCATTCATGACTTCATGACTTGGCAGATTTTTGGTCGTTTTCATAGACATGGTTTTGATAGTTGTCATTTTTTTCTTCTATTTAAATAATTTTTGCATCTACCCTTTTTTCATGATACATATTTTTTATGTTACTTCATTGCTCTCTTTTTTATTTTTGCAGGGAAAAAAGGAAAGAAGTGTTTTTGTTTTTTTTTATTTAACCGCTAAAAGATATTTTAATATATGTTCCCCATTCTGGAATTGACAAGCGTCAATTTCTACTCCACGGGTACAAGATATGTCCAGCTTATAGGAATATGATACAATAGAGAATGAACTTTAATACACGATCTAATGGAATTTTGGACTACAATATATGATCTAATGGAATATGAGAAGCTATGCAAGCATCAGAAGCTAACGTCACTTGGGGTTGTTTATTTTGTTTTGAGCACCGTATTATGTGTATTGGGGATTTGATCGAGAATCCATTGGGTGATTTTCCTCCCTGTACTGTGACATTACTTTCCCGGCCTGAACGCGTGCCTTTTCCCTTACTCCACTGCCCCGGGCTGCTCTTGGCGTCTCTTCGTGAATGGTGGTGTCCAATCAGGACCTGCCATCACATGATGCCGACACCGCCCGGGGTCGCGGTTGGCATGGAGATGTTCTTGTCATGATGAGCCGGGAACGTCATTTCCGGTTATGTGGGACGCTGATTCAAGCCACGATATGAGCATAAATAGGACTCACACTAGTGACATGCAGGCCCCCCGAAGGAAGGTCCGAAACGCGCGTCGGGGACTGATCCGTACCTGAAACCCTAAGCCACCAGTAATTATTGCTAATGGCTATCCTATGTTATATTGTGTATACTTAGGTGTTCCCTGTCTGGTGGATACAGCCTAGACTAATGGATTATTATGGTCCAGCGGTGTTTTGAGGGATTTGAGGGAGGTGATAGATAATTTAATATACTTGCTATGATTTAGGATCGAAAAATTATTGATACTCCTTAGCTATGGTTTCAGGTCCCTGCGTGGCCATTTTTTTGCGCCATACGTGTGTGACAAATTGTGTGTGACTATTCCCCCATACCCCTATTCACTGTATTTTAATAATAATAAAAATTATATCTTTATATTAAGAAGGACCCTAGTATCATCTGTTCTGCAGTAATGGGAAATCACAGAATGTAGAATCACAGATTCATAGAATGTTAGAGTTGCAAGGGACCTCCAGGGTCATCGTGTCCAACCCCCTGCTCAATGCAGGAGTCACTAAACCATCTAGACAGATGTCTGTCAAGCCTCTGTTTGAAGACTTCCATTGAAGAAGAACTCACTACCTCTCATGGCAGCCTGTTCCACTCATTGATCTCCCTCACTGTCAAAAAGTTTTTCTAATATCTAATTTGTATTTTCTCCCTTTCAGTTTCATTCCATTGCGTCTCATGTTTCCATGTGCGAATAAGAATAATGATAATCCCTCTACACTGTGACAGCCCTTCAGATATTGGTAGACAGCTATTAAGTCTTCCCTTAGCCTCCTTTTTAGCAAGCTAAACATTCCCAAATCCTTCACCATTCCTTGTAGCTTGTAACTTTTTTACTTTTCTGTCAATTTGGCCATGTGAGGGCTTATTTTTTGTGGGACGAGTTGTACTTTTGAATGACGTCATTGGTTTTACCATGTCATGTACTAGGAAATGGGAAAAAAATTCCAAGTGCGGTGAAATTGCAAAAAAAGTGCAGTCCCACACTTGTTTTTTGTTTGGCTTTTTTGCTAGGTTCACTAAATGCTAAAACTGACCTGCCATTATGATTCTCCAGGTCATTATGAGTTCATAGATACCTAACATGACTAGGTTATTTTTCACCTAAGTGGTGAAAAAAAATTCCAAACTTTGCAAAAAAAAAAAAAAATGCGCCATTTTCCGATACTCGTAGCGTCTCAATTTTTCGTGATCTGGGGTCAGGTGAGGGCTTATTTTTTGCGTGCTGAGCTGGCATTTTGGTGCAGATATGTTCTTTTGATCGCCCGTTATTGCATTTTAATGCAATGCCGCAGCGACCCAAAAAACGTATTTCTGGCGTTTCAAATTTTTTTCTCATTACGCCATTTAGTGATCAGGTTAATGCTTTTTTTATTGACAGATCGGGCGATTCTGAACGCGACGATACCAAATATGTGTAGGTTTGATTTTTTTTTCATTGATTTATTTTGATTGGGGCGAAAGGGGGGTGATTTAAACTTTTATATTTTTTTTATTTTTTTCACATTTTTTTTTACTTTTTTTTTTTTACTTTTGCCATGCTTCAATAGCCTCCATGGGAGGCAAGAAGCAGGCACAGCACGATCGGCTCTGCTACATAACAGCGATCATCAGATTGCTGCTATGTAGCAGAAAATCAGGTGTGCTGTGAGCGCCGACCACAGGGTGGCGCTCACAGCTGCAGGAGATCAGTAACCATAGAGGTCTCAAGGACCTCTATGGTTACCATTCTAAAGCATCGCTGACCTCCGATCATGTGACGGGGGTCGGCGATGACGTCATTTCCGGCCGCCCGGCCGGATGCGGTAGTAAAATGCTGCTGTCTGCGTTTGACAGCGGCATTTAGCTAGTTAATAGTGGCGGGTGAATAGCGATTTCACCCGCCACTATTGCGGGCACATGTCAGCTGTTCAAAACAGCTGACATGTCCCGGCTTTGATGCGGGCTCACCGCGGAGCACTGCATCAAAACAGGGGAGCTGACCTCGGACGTACTATCCCGTCCGAGGTCAGTAAGGTGTTAAAATGTCGTGTGTATATGTGGTATACTGTAGGTGTATTACTATATTCACTAATCGCCATCTTCTCTGGTGTCCAGTGCTACTCCAGTCCTCTTCAGAGTCAAGTGACCGAAGATTCGACTCTCCAGATTACACAGTGCTCTATGTGTGAAGTGGCCTTCACAATGTAATATAGTGGACAAAACTCCCCTGGCTTATATTGCAATAGCAACTTATTACCCCAGTGTGATCTGTCAACTCAGAATAGTCGTCACATGACCCAGCAGAAGAGGACCAGAGTCGTGCTGTAAACCAGAGAAGACGGCAATTATTGAGAGTATTAATATCACTACCCTGCACATTCATAAAGGTTTAGCCCAGCAAATTTTATTTCGAGTGCTTCTTTACGTGAGTTGTCAGGTTTAGAAAATTCAATGGTGTATACTACCTTGTGGAATGAGTATCTATTATGTTAGAGCCCAGTGTGAATTGGATTTATAATAAACATATTTTTTTGTAAGTATGAGCAAAAAAACAAACAAAGAAAGACAGCTGGGATTTGGCATATTCTGTAGCTTTCAGACATCTTAAACAGACTGAATCCATTGAAATGTCAGGGTCAGCTTTCACATTGATCTGGTATTTATTTGGATAAACCTAAGAACTTCAGAAAAACACTGAAGATCAAAAACTGATTTTCTCCATTTCTTCACCGTGCTCTTCATACGTGAGGTTTAATTACTGAATCAGCTTAGTCACAAACTATTATCACCATAATAATTGCAGTATAATGGACTTCTGCTGCCGACTCTCATAATTAAGGCTCCTGCTGTGATATATTTCATACACTTGCCATTTAATTATTCCATGCCAAAGAAATAGTGCTATGAGAATGTATTAATATATATCCGTGGCTTACCACATCTCACATCTGCTAAAAGATGTCATCTCCAAGCAGAGAGGTTTGAAAACTATAATATTTGCTACAGATGGAGTGCAATTCATGAGGAAGCAAATTAAATGAAAAATGTATGTGGAATTCAATCAGAGTTCTACTGGGGTGCCCTTTAAATACATGTAGTAGTTAGAAATATCGAACTGATAAAGGACAACATAAAACACTAGAGACCTGAGTCATCTTTTTTTAAAGAAACTGTTTTTTACTTGTATTCATTAACAATTTTTTTTCATACCGGAGTCTTCAAAATGGCTTACATGAATCACAAATTTTGCACAAAATCAAAAATGTTCTATATTTTTGAAATTTATTAGCACAAAAAGACTCATGTTCCATTGAAATGTTGCAATAATTGGTGTACATAAATTAGTTCCAAGGGAATGTTGTTGGCATACACAACATAGGTGACATGGGTCAAAATCATTCTCTGGGGCCAAATCAGTTTTTCTTGTGGTCAGTCCTGTAGCAGTTAATGCCACACGTGCTGTTGTTGGAGGAGGCTCTACAGGTTGGATTGCAGAAGTGCTGAGTCGGATCTTTGTGGGCTTCTCATGTGTGGGAATTCTTTTCCATGTAGAAAGAAGAGTAATCTATTGCATTGTGCAGACTGTGCTGTTGGAAAATAAGCCAGGTACATTGTGGTACATATTGAATGGGAGCTACATCACTCCGCCAACACATAAAACAGCATTCCCTACTCATGTGGAGAAGGCAAACTGATCAGTGAGACGAGCAAGACCCAAACTGGACTCCTTCCTCTCGTTGTGATCATGATTCTGATAACAAATCTGCACCTGCAAGTAGGGCCTTGTCATTGTTCTCAGCCTCACCATGATCCTCACCTCGTACTTTTCATACATTTCCTCCTCTAACTGCGTTACATAACCAGTTCTCATTTTGTTTGCCAAGAAACATGCATTCAACTGTCTAATTATATGAAAACTGTACAAGTTCACCACAACTGATGCCAGACCACCTGGATTGTACTGCCTATTGTGAAATAATTGAGTGTGCTCAATGGAAGATAGCTAGTTGCCATTATGTAAAGCCCTCCCAGCCCGGTTTTTGCACTAAATGCAACATATTTTCAACAACTACATTTATATATTACCTTATTTTTTGGACTTTAAGATGTGCTTTTTCCTCCTAAAACGTGGAGGAAAAAGGGATGTGTGTCTTATAGTCCAGATGTACCTGCTCTGGCTCTGGTGGTGGGGGGTAGTGGAGCGGCAGCGGCGGAGCAACGGGTCACAGGAGACAGGAGTCAGAGGCTGTGGCTTACTTCTGTGCCCGCTGCTAAAGAGAAATGAATATTCACTGCTTTCCCTGCCCATGGGCATGGAGGGCAGTGAATATTCATTTCTCTTTAATCAAGGGACTGTAGGAGAAATCAGCGCAAATAGGGTCTTATCCGATACTAGCTGTACTACCCGGCTTCGCCCGGGGTAATAACTGCTGTTAGCAAAATAGAATGTGTTAACAAAAATTTATTCTGCACAAAAAACCCACAAAACAAATAGATAGAAATGTAATTATTAAAAGGCAAAAACTAAGCTAATAGAAGCATTTTACAACATATATTTCAACAGCAGAGATATTCCACACAGATTTAACTAAATTGGCCAAGTAATGTGAAGTAATCTTCTACTACTAATTCAAGAGCCTTTTGATAAACGACATTCTTAGTTTTTCCTTCAGGTGCAAAGACAAACAGATTTTTGGCTGTTCCAACTCTTGAACAGGCCACATAAAGTTGACCATGAGAAAAGCATGGAGATTGTAAATCTAAGCTAGCTGAAGAGCCCGGCATTGCCTGGGCATAGTAAATATCTGTGGTTAGTTATAGCACCTCACTTCTCTTATTTTCCCATCACGCCTCTCATTTTCCCCATCACATCTTTCATTTTCCCCCTCACATCTCTCATTTTCTCCCTCACACCTCTCATTTTCCCCCTCACTCCTCTTATTTTCCCCCTCACTCCTCTCATTCCCCCTTAACACTTGTCATTTCGACCTCACATCTGTCATTTTCCGATCACTCCACTATTTTCCCTCACTCCTCTCATTTTGCACTCACACCTTTTCATTTTCACCTCACACCTCTCATTTTCACCTCAGTATATACATGTTTGTCATCTCCCTTATATATAGTATACACCTGTATGTCATCTCCTGTATATAGTATATACCTGTATGTCATCTCCCCTGTATATAGTATATACCTGCTGTGTGTCATCTCCCCTGTATATAGTATATACCTGTATGTCATCTCCTCCTATATATAGTATATACCTGTATGTAATCTCCTCCTGTATATAGTATATACCTGTGTGACATCTCACCTATATATAGTATATATCTGTGTGTCATCTCCTCCTGTATATAGTATATACCTGTATGTCATCTCCTCCTATACATAGCATATACCTGTATGTCATCTCCTCCTGTATATACTATATACCTGTAGGTAATCTGCTCCTGTATATAGTATATACCTGTGTGTCATATCCTTCTGTATATAGTATATACCTGTATGTCATCTCCTGCTGTATGTAGTATGTACCTGTATGTCATCTCCTCCTCTATATAGTATATACCTGTGTGTCATATCTCCTGTATATAATATATACCTGCGTGTCATCTCCTCCTGTATATAGTATATACCTGTGTGTCATCTCCCCTGTAAATAGTATATACCTGTGTGTCATCTCCTCCTGTATATACGTAGTATATATCTGTATGTCATCTCCTCCTGTATTAGACCTCGTTCACATGTTATTTGGTCAGTATTTTTATCTCAGTATTTGTAAGCTAAATTGGCAGCCTGATAAATCCCCAGCCAACAGTAAGCCCACCCCCTGGCAGTATAAATTAGCTCACACATACACATAATAGACTGGTCATGTGACTGACAGCTGCCGGATTCCTATATGGTACATTTGTTGCTCTTGTAGTTTGTCAGCTTATTAATCAGATTTTTATTTTTGAAGGATAATACCAGACTTGTGTGTTGTTTTAGGGCGAGTTTCGTGTGTCAAGTTGTGTGTGTTGAGTTGCGTGTGGCGACATGCATGTAGCGACTTTTGTGAGATGAGTTTTGTGTGGCGACATGCGTGTAGCAACTTTTTGTGTGTCGAGTTGCATGTGACAGGTTAGTGTAGCAAGTTGTGTGCAGCAAGTTTTGCGCATGGCGAGTTTTGCGCGTGGCGAGTTTTATGTGTGGTGCCTTTTGAGTATGTGCAAGTTTTGTGTGAGGCAACTTTTGCATGTGTTGCAACTTTTGTGTATGTGGCAATTTTTCCGCGTGTGCAAGTTTTGCGTGTGGCAAATTTTCCATGAGGTGAGTTTTGCACGTGTGGCGAGTTTTGCATGTGGAGAGTTTTGTGTGTGGCGAGTTTTGATCGGCGACTTTTGTGTTTCGAATTTATGTGGCAAGTAGTGTTGTGCGATACCGTCCGATACTTGAAAGTATCGGTATCGGAAAGTATCGGCCGATACCGGCAAAGTATCGGATCTAATCCGATACTGATACCCGATACCAATACAAGTCAATGGGACTCAAGTATCGGACGGTATCCCTGATGGTTCCCAGGGTCTGAAGGAGAGGAAACTCTCCTTCAGGCCCTGGGATCCATATTAATGTGTAAAAGAAAGAATTAAAATAAAAAATATTGCTATACTCACCTCTCCGACGCATTCTGGACCTCACCGAGGGAACCGGCAGCGTTCTTTGCTTAAAATGCGCGCGTTTACTTCCTTCCGTGACGTCACGGCTTGTGATTGGTCGCGTGCCGCCCATGTGGCCGTGACGCGACCAATCACAGCAAGCCGTGACGTAATTTTCAGGTCCTGAATGCCTAATTCTAGGCATTCAGGATTTTAAAATTACGTTCCGGCTTGTGATTGGTCGCGTCGCGGTCACATGGGCGACGTGACCAATCACAAGCCGTGACGTCACGGGAGGCAGGAAACGCGCGCATTTTAAAATTACGTCACGGCTTGTGATTGGTTGCGTGCCGCCCATGTGACCGCGACGCAACCAATCACAGCAAGCCGTGACGTAATTTCAGGTCCTGAATGCAGAATTAGGCATTCAGGACCTGAAATTACATCACGGCTTGCTGTGATTGGTCGCGTCGTGGTCACATGGGCGGCACGCAACCAATCACAAGCCGTGACGTAATTTTAAAATGCGCGCGTTTCCTGCCTCCCGTGATGTCACGGCTTGTGATTGTTCGCGTCGCCCATGTGACCGCGACGCGACCAATCACAAGCCGGAACGTAATTTTAAAATCCTGAATGCCTAGAATTAGGCATTCAGGACCTGAAAATTACGTCACGGCATGCTGTGATTGGTCGCGTCGCGGCCACATGGGCGACACGCGACCAATCACAAGCCGTGACGTCACGGAAGGAAGTAAACGCGTGCATTTTAAGCAAAGAACGCTGCCGGTTCCCTCGGTGAGGTCCAGGCTACGTCGGAGAGGTGAGTATAGCAATATTTTTTATTTTAATTCTTTCTTTTACACATTACTGTTGTTTCGATACCGATACCCGATACCACAAAAGTATCGGATCTCGGTATCGGAATTCCGATACCCGCAAGTATCGGCCGATACCCGATACTTGCGGTATCGGAATGCTCAACACTAGTGGCGACGTTGGTGTATGTGTGGTGAAATGTGCGCTGAAGGTGGTATATGTGTTCGAGCACGTGGTAGTGTGTGGCGCATTTTGTGTGTGTGTTCATATCCCCGTGGTGGTGTGGTGATTATCCCATGTTGGGGCCCCACCTTAGCAACTGTACAGTATATACTCTTTGGCGCCATCGCTCTCATTATTTAAATCCCCCTTGTTCACATCTGGCAGCTGTTAATTTGCCTCCAACACTTTTCCTTTCATTTTTTCCCCATTATGTAGATAGGGGCAAAATTGTTTGGTGAATTGGAAAGCGCGGGGTTAAAATTTCACCTCACAACATAGCTTTGACGCTCTCGGGGTCCAGACGTGTGACTGTGCAAAATTTTGTGCCTGTAGCTGCGACACCTCCAACACTTTTCCTTTCACTTTTTCCCCATTATGTAGATAGGGGAAAAATTGTTTGGTGAATTGGAAAGCGCGGGGTTAAAATTTCACCTCACAACATAGCCTATGACGCTCTCGAGGTCCAGACGTGTGACTGTGCAAAATTTTGTGGCTGTAGCTGCGACGGTTCAGATGCCAATCCCGGACATACATACACACATACATACACACATTCAGCTTTATATATTAGATACACAGTAAGATATTACTTAGATTCAACTATCCTGATGTATCCATAGAAAAAGTCTGGAATATGAGCATCAGCTGCAGCAGATCCATGGGTCAGTCAGTGACCATTAGACATCAAATAAAGGGATATTTGTGGATGGTCTCCATGCTGCTAGATGAACTTGAAATGTACAATAATAAGTGAAAAGGTAGTGGTTTATTCTAAACTGGTCCTAAACTGCCACACATCTCCATGCCTGCCACATTCTAATTCTCTACCATGCTGCTAATGCCACAACCACTGCACTTCCATGCCACCCACACACCTTCTGACTGTCCACTGTGTTTCATAGTGCTAGACTGCATTGCTGTGGCTGAGCCTGTCATTGCTGGCCCTAAACTGCATATGCATCCAATTTCCTGACTCGTCTTAACTTTCATGCTTCTCCTAACAAAACCACTAGACTGCCTTGCCAGTCACAAATCTCCTAATTTCTGTGTTTCATAGTTCTAAACATTACTATAGATTCTATGAAACATACTCTCTTAAGGGTACACAAACATGAAACAGCTTCAAAATAGAGCTAATATTTTAACATGCTAGGTGACAAGACGTAACGTCACCATATGTCATAAGCTGAGCGGAACTTAAAACCCCCAAATGGACTATTATTTCCCAAATTGTGCCCCCAACACCCCGTTCCCATAATCCCCGATCCACTCCCCTGTCACATTTACTTTCCTTGCTTTGGCAACACTAAATGTATTTTGGTCCTACCAATAAAGCCTATTTGACTTGAGTTGAGTATAACTATAAAGTCTTCACATTCAAAACAGTACTCATGCTTTGTTTCCATAAAAAAGGAGATTATATATAATATAATAATCTTGTAATTGCCTAGTCATTTTGCTATTGGTAAACCAGTTGCAGACCCCTCAAAAATGAACCATTTTAATTTCTGGAGAATCCAAAACTTAGTCATGTTCAAAACACTACATCTGTTTGGTTTCCTAAATGAAATGGATAATTTTTGGATGGCTTTTTTATTTAGCAAAGTGCAAGGCTATAGATAAACAGGCATAATTATTGCATCCAACCACTTCTTCCGATTTCATATAAACTATAAACAACTTCAAAGCATGAATATGTCCCTCTAAGAGGGATTATTTTTAGACCACTTATACAATTTAAGTAGCCTAACAAGTCTAAGGGTATGTGCACACGTTCAGGATTTCTTGCAGAAATTTCCTGAAGAAAACCGGAAATTTTCTGCAAGAAATCCGCATTTTTTTTTTTGCGCTTTTTTCCCATTTGTTTCGCGTTTTTTTAGCATTCTGCAAGCGTAATTAGCTTGCAGAATGCTAAAGTTTTCCAAGCGATCTGTAGCATCGCTTGGAAAACTGCCTGACAGGTTGGTCACACTTGTCAAACATAGCGTTTGACAAGTGTGACCAACTTTTTACTATAGATGCTGCTTTTGCAGCATCTATAGTAAAAGATAGAATGTTTAAAAATAATAAAAAAAATAAAAAAATGCTTATACTCACCCAGACATCTCCTCAGCGGCGTCCGTTCCTCTTCCTATAGCTGGTGTGTGCGCACAGGACCTTCCATGATGTCACGGTCACGTGAGCGGTCACATGACCGCTCACGACCAATCACAGGACAGTGACGTCATCGGCAGGTCTTTCACCGCACACCAGCTACAGGAACCGAAGCGACAGCATGCAGTGGAGGCGGGAAGACATCGAGGGTGAGTATAGGACTATTTTTTATTTTAATTCTTACTTTTTGACCACTTATATGGTGCCCAGTGCGTGGAGGAGAGTCTCCTCTCCTCCACCCTGGGTACCAACCGCACATAATCTGCTTACTTCCCGCATGGTGGGCACAGCCCCGTGCGGGAAGTAAGCAGATCAATGGACCCCTAGGTGTGCGGAATCCCCTGCAATTCCGCATTTTAATGAACATGTTGCTTTTTCTTCCGCGATGCGATTTTTTCGCGGAAAAAAAGGCTACATTTGCACAAAAAACGCGGAATACACTTAAAATAATAGGAGGCATATGTAAGCGTTTTTTTCGCGTTTTTATCACGTTTTTATAGCGAAAAAACGTGAAAAAAACGCGAAAAATACTTAACGTGTGCACATGGCCTAATACTGCAGTGTGTGTTTAGATATGCTGATGGTTACTTCTGATTACCATCTGTTTTCCCCTGGTCATATAGGTTGAAGCAATTTAAACATTGAAAATATTGTTTTTGAATTACGGAACTCATTATGTGCACAATTGACTATAAGGCAGACTCACGGTGTTCTACACATATTTACAAGGCAATTAGAGATTTAAATTATGTGCTTCATGCAGATTTATTCTCAATCTCAGCTAATCAATTTTGGGGGAAAAATTTGGTAAAGCCAAATTCGAATTTTAAACAATCTGCTCATCTCCTTTAATCATCATACAGAGAAGCTATGCATGGTGGAGAGATGGATTACATTTCAGTTTTTATAAAATTTGTCTTTGGAATAAAAGCACAAAACTATTTCCGTATCATTTAAGACCTAATTTTCTAAAAATTAGCTGTCATTAATTAAAGGGGAGAAAATATTTTACCGAGCTAAATGAATGTTAAAGAGGAAAAATTACATGTGCTGGTGAGATGCTACTTTATTGATTAAAAATCAACGACTGTGAAAGTAAGTTTGACCTATGGAGCAGAATCATTTTACCATGCATGCAGTTTATTTAGGGATTGAGTTTAATCAACTCTAATTGTATTAACATCCATCTCAAAGAGTTCTCATTAAGTGAAAGCGTTGAAGTTAAATGTTTGATGGCTTCAGTACTGATCACCATAGGTATATATTTTCTCCTTATATGGGGGATTTGCCATTGATGACATGAAAAGTTCATAGAGAATGGTCTGCAAATTTTCCAGAAACAGCACCACTCTTGTCCATAGGCTGTGCCTGATAATGCAGCCCAGCTTCAATCACTGACTGTCACAAATTGTCAGATAGACAGGTTTCCTAGTCATTTCTAAATGTGTTTTTTGGTTGACAGCCCTGCTGCTTAATCTAGCCTAGACTGCAGGTGTTCCTCCAGGTGCCTCCTGTTCTCGATTAATTGCTAGCTATTTAGCTGACTAGCTTTGAGCAGATCATTGTCAGCTGTAGCTTTGCTCTGTGTCTGATTCCCTGATCTTGTTGCTGGACCTAGGATTTGCTGTGATTGTGACTACTCATGTGTTTTATCCTTTTAGCTTTTGATGCTCTCTGGACTTGGCCTCTGACTATCTGTTTCCATAATCCCCTTATCTTGATGTTCCCTCCTGGCATTGGACCCTGGACTCTTACTTGAATATGTCTTTGTACTGCCCATCTGTACTAGAAACCCTCCAAGTATCTGACCTCGGACCTCTTAACTATCCTGTCTCATGGCTTGTCCATGAGTAGTGATCACACTCTGACTTCCGAACATCCAAGTATATCAGGACAACTCGTAGATCCAAATGTTAGAAGTTAAAACATTTTAAAAAAACAATAAGATTAAAGGAAAAAGAAATCCAGCTTCCAAAAATATCAAAATTTATTGAAGATAAAATCCAAAGTCCAATGACTTGGTTCACAGGAGAATGAGTAGCAGCAGGCTACGCGTTTCGAACAATGGGTTCTTTTTCAAAGCTTTAGATTTTTTTTTTCATTGTAGCTCTCCTACAGCCAAAACTTTTTTTATTTTTAGTTGGAATTCATGAATTTTACTGTTTCAATTTTCTATTTTAAACCTGTTGCTTCTTTTTGTATTAGGCTCCCATTCTACTTTACATTTTATGTTATAAAAAGTTAAATCACCGGGATCAAAATTATCTCTAATTGCGGCCGGTACAGTGGGTTGCGGTGACATTTCATAATAATTGTTAAAGTGCTGGAGACCCTAATGTATACATATATATTAAAGATTAGAGTTGAGCGAACTTGTTCAGAAAATGTTCGTCAATCAGCAAGAACATAGCTCATTTGGATTCGTGTTCTGATTCCCGAACATTTTCCCTCAAAGTCATCAAAATTTGGGCACAGTTTGGTAAATAATTGTGTTTCCACTAATGCTTTTGTTAGGATTTTGGCTAGGATAAAGGTGCTGTATGATGAGCAGGGGGGGGTGTTTTAAGAAGGGAGGCAGTGGAGGAGGAGCATAGGAGTTTAATTTTTTTTAAAATTACCTTAATGTGTGTACATTCTGACAGCCAATCAGGGCACAGAAGCTATCCACAACATCCAAACACAAGGGTAGCTATCATTGGCTGCCAAAGTCACATGTCTCTCTCCTTATAAATAACGGACATGTTTTGCTGGTTCCATTTTGTCAGTGTCATATAGTTAGATAGGATCCTGTCCTTTCAGTAATCAACCTTCCAGCATCTAACTAGTTTGTGCTAATAGTGCTGTGCAAGCAGGCATCCATATTTGATATTACAAATTGTTTGGGCTATTTACTATTCAAAATCATTTGGACTAATATTGGGGTACAGGCACTGGGCATCATTTCCTAATCCAAATTGTTTGGGCTGATATTGTGTTCTAGTCAGGATTTATGAGGCCCCTTTTTCTAATCCACATCATGTGGTAATATTGGGGTGCAGGCACTAGGCCCCATTTCCTCATCAAAATCATTTGGGCTAATATTGGGGTGCAGGCAGACGACTCCATTTCCTAATCATAATTGTGACTGACATGTGTGAGCCTAGGGTTGAGAAACAGCTGGTTAAAATAGGGTAAGGGTACATCTGATATGAGTGTGAAAAAGTGAGGTCGTGGTGAAAGGGGGAATAGGCTTGGTGTTTGACGTGTATATGGGTTAGGTTGTAAAGATACTGAAATCTCTACTGAACAAACAACATCTCGTCCTAGCCTCTCCTCCTCTTCCTCCAACTTAACATCACACAAAGTACAATCCTCAGAGGTGGCACCCCAATTACCCTTGTTTCCCCCCCGCATCACAACTCTCCAACCGCCCGACTGTGGGGAACCACAGATGTATGAGTCTGTAGACTGTTCACAGATTCTATTCCATGGGCATCAGAGGTCTGATTCAAAGATTCACAGAATCCAGAGGAGGAAAGCATCTGCACCGATGCCCAAAATGTTTTCCTGTTGGATCCAAAGCCAAAGTAGGGTTCGAGCAGAATCTGGGCCCCGGTAACCAGACGTTAACCCCCGGGGGTGGAAGTGATCCTAATGAGACTCAGATACCTGAGGCGCATGCGATCTGTAATGTGCTATCAGGGCAGGAAGAGGAGGAGGGTGACTCTCAGGGTGAGGAATGGGAGAACCGAGAGGATGACAATGAGGTTGTAGATCCCACTTGGTGTCAACCCAGAGGCACGGAGCTAAGTAGCTCAACAGAGGAAGTTGAGAAGGAGAAAGACAAGGTTATGTTGTGGCTTGCCGCACAGACATGTAGTGATGCAATCACAACAATCACTGCATCCTCAGCCACAACTCTGGCTGTGAAAAGCAGCGGTCATTAGTAGTGTTGAGCGATACCGTCCGATACTTGAAAGTATCGGTATCGGAAAGTATCGGCCGATACCGGCAAAGTATCGGATCCAATCCGATACCGATACCCGATACCAATACAAGTCAATGGGACTCAAGTATCGGACGGTATTCCTGATGGTTCCCAGGGTCTGAAGGAGAGGAAACTCTCCTTCAGGCCCTGGGATCCATATAAATGTGTAAAAGAAAGAATTAAAATAAAAAATATCGCTATACTCACCTGTCCGACGCAGCCTGGACCTCAGCGAGGGAACCGGCAGCGTTGTTTGTTTAAAATTCGCGCTTTTACTTGGTTACGTGAAGTCCCGGCTTGTGATTGGTCAGGGCGGCCATGTTGCCGGGACGCGGACCAATCACAGCAAGCCGTGACGAAATTACGTCACGGCTTGCTGTGATTGGTCCGCGTCCCGGCAACATGGCCGCCATTAACCAATCACAAGCCGTGACGTCACGGGAGGCTGGACACGCGCGCTTTTTAAAATGGGCGCGTGTCCAGCCTCCCGTGACGTCCCGGCTTGTGATTGGTTGCGCCGCGGTCAACCAATCACAAGCCGGGAGGCTTGTATAATACATCAGCTGAGAGGTGATACATGGGAATGTGAGACACATCCTGCAAATTCGACCAAACTTATTATGCAATAATTGATGTTTTGACAACATTGGCAGTTTCCCCTTGTTTGGTTTAGTTCATCCTCACTCATTTTGTGCGCCGCGGTCAACCAATCACAAGCCGGGAGGCTGGACACGCGCGCATTTTAAAATTTTAAAATGCGCGCGTGTCCAGCCTCCCGGCTTGTGATTGGTTGACCGCGGCGCAACCAATCACAAGCCGGGACATCACGGGAGGCTGGACACGCGCCCATTTTAAAATTTTAAAATGCGCGCGTGTCCAGCCTCCCGTGACGTCACGGCTTGTGATTGGTTGCGTCTCCCATGTGACTGCGACGCAACCAATCACAAAGCCGGGACGTAATTTTAAAATCCTTAAGGACCTGAAATTACGTCACGGCTTGCTGTGATTGGTTGCGTCGCCCATGTGACTGCGACGCAACCAATCACAACGCCGGAACGTAATTTTAAAATCCTGAAGGACCTGAAATTACGTCACGGCTTGCTGTGATTGGTTGCGTCCCGGTCACATGGGCGGCACGCAACCAATCACAAGCCGGGACTCACGTAAAGGAAAGAAAAGCGCGAATTTTAAACAAAGAACGCTGCCGCTTCCCTCGGTAAGGTGCAGGCTGCGTCGGAGAGGTGAGTATAGCAATATTTTTTATTTTAATTCTCTCTTTTACACATTTTTACATTAATGTTGTTTCGATACCGATACCCGATATCACAAAAATATCGGATCTCGGTATCGGAATTCCGATACAGCAAGTATCGGCCGATACCCGATACTTGCAGTATCGGAATGCTCAACACTAGTCATTAGTCTGTAGTTCACAGGGGTGGCTAGAACTGCCTAAAATTGCAATAATTTGACTACTACATGCATGAATCAGCAAATGAGTGAACAACATGCATTATTCTGGGAATCTCACTGCGCAAAATTGAAGACTAGCAGGCCTCACCAACCACTGGCTTCCCATCAACCGTGTCTGCTTATTGCTGCTCCGTCAACATGGCAACTGTTCTCACACAGGTCTCCGGTCACAGAACTTCCACTTCTTTACCCCCTACAGTTAAGGTGAGTGAGAGGCCATCAGCTGTAATAGAAGTGGAGATGTCTGCTGTTTTTGTTTCACTGAGCACACCACATCTTTCTCAATCCTCCTTAACATCTCCGCCTGCACCTCACTCATAGTCCAGCAGTTTGTTGTGTTCACCCTGGAGCCAAGGAAGGCCATGTGCAATAATAGTGTGAACCTGGAGGCAGCTCTACTCTGAGGCAACCTCACACACATATATTGCTTGGCTCACGTCCTCAACCTGGTGGTACAGCAATTTCTCCTCTACTATCCCAGCCTGGAAGAGCTGCTGCAGAAAGCATTGTCGCTGTGTGCTCACTTCCAGGGTTCACACCACGCAGGTTTTCGACTTGCATCACTACATAGCTCTTTCAGCCTACCAGTTAACCAATTGATATGTTATGTGCCTCGATGGTGGCAGCAGCGACGAGCCCTGGAGTAGTATGTCCTTTTGCATAGCTTGCGTCAATGCTATATTGACATGGTGCAAATCAGGCTTGAGGAGTGAGCACAAATGAAGGACATCTGCCCCCTTCTGCACAGTTTCAAAATAGCTACTAAGATGATTAGTGCTGACAATGCCATCATCAGCATCACTATCCAAGTCATCTACATGCTGGAGCACATTTTGAATAGTCTGCAGGAGGAGGTGGTGGTCACACAGGAAGAGGTGGAAGCAGGGGAGGATGCGGAAGGTAAAACAATATTTCTAATATTTCCAGACTGTCATTGCACAGGTGGGTGCCATGGGAGGGTGGATTACAACAATTAATGGGGGCTCACAGTACCAGACAAACTGTTAGTGAAGGTACAGGAGCCGATGAACTGATGAAGGAGGAAGAGGTGGTAGTTGTGCAATACGGAGGAGATAAAGAGGATAACGTTCCCCTCACTGTTGTCTGTAGTTGGCGAGAGGGGATGGAGAAAGCAAGCTTGAGTGTTAGCTAGCCACCAACACATCATGAAATTGGACCTCACGGAAGCGCCCGACACATGAGCGCCTGCTTGCTGTACTATCTCCAGCTTAATGCCAGTATTGTTAGGATAATAAATAGTGCTGACTACTGAATTGACACTTGATTCACAGTGCAAGAGTACATTTTGCCAGATGCTTTCCTCCTTGGAAAGGGACGCGCGCATGCTGGAGTATCAAAACACACTTGTAGACAATCTTAAAAGTGGTTTTCCCCAAGACAGCAGTAATGCACACAGTGTGCATTGCAGTTACAGACTTCCAACCCTGGAAACAGTGAGTTGTCAGCTCAAAAACATTAGCAGCAGAAGTGTAAGTGGCATAAGCAATTGCTGTGAGTCATTTCACCCATTTTTTAGTCCAGCATATGAACCAGCAGAACAGAGTACAAGTCTGACATCTCACGTTCAATATAAATGCCATCAGGGGGAAATTAGATCCTTTTGCATTTTGGTCTTGAAAAATGGAAGAGTGGCCTGAGCTTGCCTGTTACGCCTTGTAGGTTTCATCATGCCTGGTAGCCAGCGTTCCCTTAGAACTTATCTTCAATGCTGCTGGTGGTGTCCTGACTGATAAGCGCATCAGCCTGTCCCCTGAAAGTGTAGACTGCCTAATTTTCATCAAGATGAACAAGTCATGGGTCAATCACTTTTGCACCTCAGTCACAGACTGGGAAGACTAGGCGATGGTGTCGTTTGTAGTGTGATGCATTCATCTCACGTTATTGCAGTCTGTGATACATTTGTTGTGGCTTTTATGCCTGCTGTTGCTACTACTGCTGATTAGTGTTGAGCGATAATGTCCGATACTTGAAAGTATCGGTATCGGATAGTATCGGCTGATACCAGCAAAGTATCGGATCTCGCCGATTCCGATACCCGATACCCATGCAAGTCAATGGGACACCAAGTATCGGATGGTATCCTGATGGTTCCCAGGGTCTGAAGGAGAGGAAACTCTCCTTCAGGCCCTGGGATCCATATTACTGTGTAAAATAAAGAATTAAAATAAAAAATATTGATATACTCACCTCTCCGGATGCCCCTGGACATCACCGCTGGTAACCGGCAGCCTTCTTTGCTTAAAATGAGCACGTTTAGGGTCTTCCATGATGTCACGGCTTCTGATTGGTCGCGTGCCGCTCATGTGACCGCCACGCGACCAATCACAAGCCGTGACGTCATTCTCAGGTCCTAAATTCCTAGAATTCGGAATTTAGGGCCTGAGAATGACGTCACGGTAGTGATTGGTCGCGTGGCGGTCACATGAGCGGCACGCGACCAATCAGAAGCCGTGACATCATGGAAGGCCCTAAACGCGCTCATTTTAAGCAAAGAAGGCTGCCGGTTACCAGCGGTGATGTCCAGGGGCCTCCGGAGAGGTGAGTATATCAATATTTTTTATTTTAATTCTTTATTTTACACAGTAATATGGATCCGATACCGATTTCCGATACCACAAAAGTATCGGATCTCGGTATCGGAATTCCGATACCGCAAGTATCGGCCGATACCCGATACTTGCGGTATCGGAATGCTCAACACTACTGCTGATATTACAAACAATTTTTTGAAATTTGAAGACACCAAGTTGGGTCTCCGTCTGGTGGGTTGCCTGTAGTGGAAAGTGTGTCAGAGGGCCATTATGCTATTTGTACTGTGGAAATTGATGCCACTTTAGTGGTGTGACAATAATTTTTGAATATGTGGAGACTCCAAGTTGGGTCTCCATCTGGAGAAAAAAAAATTGTTCAGGTGATTTCTAAAACTCACTGACAGAGTCTCACTTTACTATTTATTTACTATTACTATACCATCATTCTAAACACAGTGGAGCAAATAGGCTGGAGAAGCCAAAGAGATCAAAGTTTTTAATGAAAATCAATTGTTAAAAAATTCTTCTTGGCCAAATGTGCATGCACCTGAGAAAAAAATGGTGTTTTTATCTTTGAAGTCTTAATAGTAAATAGAATAAACTGATCGTGAATCTGCATTTTTTTTATTTATTCCTTCAAATGACCAAAGATGCTTATGCGCTTTTCCAAGAACAGTAACATCCCACCATCCAAACTTATAAGAACTCGTTCACATGACTGTATTTTCAATATGAGTGCTGTCCAGGAAAAAAACTAATTTTACGGATATATTACAATTCTGTGGCACAGGAAACTGTAAATGATCTTGTTAATGATTAATAACTGCGGACTTAAAAACGGATTGTACACAGATGACTAGTGAGAAAAAAAATTGTCCGTCTTTTCTGAATGCAACTCAGAACTAGGGTTGAGCGACCTTTAGTTTTTTAGGGTCGAGTCGGGTTTTGTGAAACCCGACTTTCTTAAAAGTCGAGTCGAGTGAAATCGGCCGACCACAGTGAAAAGTCGGGTTTCGGCCGAAACACGAAACCCAGTGAAGATATTATTATTTTTTTTTTTTATCTCTCTCTCTCTCTCTCTCTCTCTCTCTCTCTCTCTCCTCCGTCCCAGAACAGAAAATTTCGATTGCACATTCCAAATCGCTACTGCGCACAAGCGATAGCATGACGATAGGCGTTCACTCCCCTAACACCTATGTCATCACTCTGCCCACGCTCATTCATTGGCTGAAAAAATGGCACTAATCGCGTCATACGAAACGCGACTTTGGCGCCAAGATCGCGTACCGCATGGCCGACCCCACACAGGGATCGGGTCGGGTTTCATGAGACGCCGACTTTGCCAAAAGTCGGCGACTTATGAAAATGAACGACCCGTTTCGCTCAACCCTACTCAGAACGATTTTTTATACTGACGTCTTATAAAAAGTTGCTTTGAAGAAATGGATATGATTTGATAAAATTATCCCTCAATTGAGATAAAAGCTACTAACTATATTTGTCAGAACCGGTTATCACACATCCAGATCTGGAGATGCAACTTGTCATATCTGACTTCGTAAATATTTCTGTGAAATAAAAGCATCTTTTAAGGTAAATCTGTTGCATTTCACACCACTGTTGTTGACACAGATAGAAGTTTAGAAATGTGTGATACAGAAAATGGTATGAAAAAGCTTCCTCTAAGAATTGCAAAGGGATCAGAGAAATGGTTGCCAAGATATGCATGGGCCTGGACCAGTAATCAATCATATTTGGCTATCCAGCATGCCCTATGGCAACAAGTGGTCTCCAACTTATCACTGGCTCCCGTTGCAAATTTCCTTTCAGCATGCCCTGACAGTCTGCAAGCATAGACGTAGTAGGCACCAACTTGACAGGCGCTGCGTGTTATGGTGTTAGAGTAGTGCAGCCTCACTATTTGTGTGGCACCATTTACAGGCAGTGCTTGCTATAGTGATAGAGTAGTGCACCCTCGTTATTTGTGCAGCGCCACTTTGACAGGCGCTGCGTGCTATGGTGATATAGTAGTAAACCCTCGCTATTTGTGTGGCACCACCTTTGCAGGCACTGTTTGCTACTGTGAAAGATTAGTGCACCCTCACTATTTGTGCTATTACTCTACAGCTGTTGCAAGCTACTATCTCTCACTCTATGCCATGATAAATTGTGGCTGTGTCCTTCTCAGCCACAGAGGTCTCCAACTTATGGACGCTTGGCTGTTTCAGAATCACGACTTTCAGTGTAAAGCTATAAGGGCATGCTGAGAGTTGTAGTAGGAAATGAAGACCTTTGTACTAGGTAAATAAATGTAATTATATGTACCGTATTTTTCAGACTATAAGACGCACCGGACCATAAGACGTACCCCAAATTTTCAGAAGGAAAATGGGGAAAAAAATTAATGCACCAAATGGAGGTCCGTCTTACAGTCTGAATTCAGCTTACCCTGGTTTAGATCGGCAGTGCTGCTGGAGTGGGGTCACGGGGTGTTCAGTGGTCCGGCAATGATATGACCCAGACTGGTGAGGCAGGTTTGGCATTGCTCGGTGGTGTGAGGGCTCCGCCGACATTTTGTGAAAGCCTGGAACCCCACACATCCATTGCCTCAGTGCTGTGGCCTCTGGGAAATCCCATCCCAGGCTGGTGTGTCAGGTTTGTCAGTCATCGGTGGTGCGGAAGCTCCGCCGACATTTTATGAAAGCCAGAGCCCTCGCACTTCCATTGCCTCAATGCTGTGGCCTCCGGGAAAATGGTCACCGGAAGCAGCGCATGCACAAATTGAGATCTTGGCAACGAGATCTCATCCCGAGATCTTAGGAGACGAGATCTTCATGCCGAGATCTCAATCTGCACACACGCCACCTCCAGCGGCCATTTTCCCGGAAGCCGCAGCATCGAGGCAATGAAAGTGCGGGGCACAGGGCTTTCACAAAATGTCAGCGGAGCCCCCGCACCACTGAGCCCTGACGAATATCGATGCACCATCCTGTGAAGGAAGTGTGATCATCACACTGCAGCATTGGACCACTGCAGAATTGCCAGACACCTGCTGCCGCCACACTACTTGTAAGTACATTCTGACTATAAGATGCACCCCCATTTTCCCCCCAAACTTGGGGGGGGAAAGTGCATCTTATAGTCTGAATAATAGAGTAGTAACAACAGCCAGTGTTCGTAGTAGAAGTGTGATTCCAGTTTATTCTAATTTCGACTCAATTGGCAAATTCCAATCACTCGATTTTTGCTTTGCCCAGAAATGTGTGTACCACAATATATACAAGAAACGATTTTCTTTATTTTCCCACCCCCTATACTTGACCTCCATGCTGTGGAGTATCACAAAGCTTCCATTTCTGCAGTTTACGCCACATCATAATATAAAGTATATCATTACGACTGCTCATAATCATCCATATGAACTCGGTATTAGTTTCCTTATCTCTTACTCCTTGTAAATTTCCTCGGGATAATTCAATTAACAGCTCCATATTCCATCTAGTAAATGTTAGACATCAAGACTATGGGATGTATTAAACCATAATGTAGTTTTATATGGAAAAGCAAATTGCCAACGTATGGCATCATAACCCAAAGCTTAATTCCAATTGAAAATGATAATGAACATGCTCTGTAGGAGGAGGGGGACGGCCCGTGTAATGGAGGCTGCTCTGTGTACAGGGGAATTCACAAACACAAATTACATGATTTGTACCCAGAATAAAATGTTTATAAATTAAGATAAGGCTAATTAGAAAATATCTGTATTGTTCTAGCGAGGGACACCATTAGAAATGTTAGGTCATCCTACAGTTATATGTTTGGGAAAACAGGCGGACAGAGACAGAAAATGGCCTCTCTGCAGGAACACTATATGGGCCCTTGCAGCCCTATAGGTCATCATAATGCACAATTTCACATGTTTTAGAGGTGGAAATTGGCCCATTTACCTTTTGGGCCCCAGAGCGGTTGTAATGGTTGCACCAATGATATGTCCGCACCTGGTTGGGCACCATTTTACGTCAAAATTCTGCAAGTGCCAAGATCAAATTTATAGCTGAACTTTCCTAAAAGCCAAGAAAAAATATTTGATTCAGCACCCTAGGAATCTATATCACTACTCTGGCACAAGGAGAGACTTATTGGCACCCTACGTGAGCCAAGAACCCAGGCAGTTTGCCAGAAAAGTCTACAGATGTGTCTCCTTGACAAACATGTGAAACACATTGCTGCTGTCATGGATTCTTTGTAGTTTTAACTTTTTCAGTAAATTTGGAAAACTTTGAAAGCCGGATACATGTCTTTGTCATGACATCATCTTCATACCTTGACTCAGAAGTTATTTCAGTTAAGAAGTCTACAGATGTGTCTACCCTGACCTTGCGAAAAATTTCCTTAAAGTCTCTCATTTCTTGCAATACAAATTCAATACATTATCATGATGATCTAACAGAATCCTCATCAGACAGCAACTCACATCCCAACCACTGGATGGTCAATGACAGACACATATAGCATAAACGTCTCCCAACAGATTATCACCAAATCGTGTTTTTATTAAAAAAAAGAAATTTGGTCATCTTGCTCCACGTATCTTAGGGTATGTTAAGCCAACAGGAAAAGCCAGCAAGTACACATACAGATGAACCAAAAGTTATCATGACATCTAACATATCATGTTGATAACTTGTCTCCGAGGTTCTCACTTAAGACGAAATTGCTTAAGCTATTGACTAAAGTGAAATTAGATGTCAAATTCTCCTTTTTGTAATGTACTATCTGAGTCAACCTTTGCTCCATCTGCACTTCTATTGTCAAGGTTAACTAAATTCAACCAATAAATAGTCTACTCAGTCTTCTTCTCCGCTAAATTTCTGAAACTTAACATGGACAAAACAGAATTCATCATCTTTCCCCCATCTCACGTGACCCCCCCAACGAACCTATCCATTACAGTAAATGGCTGCCCACTCTCCCCAGTCCCACAAGCTCGCTGCCTCGGGGTTATCCTTGACGCTGATCTCTCCTTCAAACCACATATCCAAGCCCTTTCCACTTCCTGCCGACTTCAACTCAAAAATATTGCACGAATCCGTTCATTCCTCAACCAAGAATCTGCAAAAACCCTAGTCCATGCCCTCATCATCTCTCGTCTTGACTACTGCAACCTCCTGCTCTGTGGCCTCCCCTCAAACACCCTCGCACCCCTCCAATCTATTCTAAACTCTGCTGCCCGACTAATCCACCTGTCCCCCCGCTATTCTCCGGCCTCTCCCCTCTGTCAATCCCTTCACTGGCTCCCCATTGCCCAGAGACTCCAGTACAAAACCCTAACCATGACGTACAAAGCCATCCACAACCTGTCTCCTCCTTACATCTGTGACCTCATCTCCCGGTACTTTCCTACACGCAACCTCCGATCCTCACAAGATCTCCTTCTCTACTCCCCTCTTATCACCTCTTCCCACAATCGTATACAAGATTTCTCTCGCGTATCACCCCTACTCTGGAACCCTCTACCACAACACATCAGACTCTCGCCCACCATCGAAACCTTCAAAAAGAATCTGAAGACCCACCTCTTCCGACAAGCCTACAACCTGCAGTAACCACCGATCAACCAACCGCTGCACGATCAGCTCTATCCTCACCTACTGTATTCTCACCCATCCCTTGTAGATTGTGAGCCCTCGCGGGCAGGGTCCTCACTCCTCCTGTACCAGTTATGACTTGTATTGTTCAAGACTATTGTACTTGTTTTTATTATGTATACCCCTCCTCACTTGTAAAGCGCCATGGAATAAATGGCGCTATAACAATAAATAATAATAATAATAATACTCAGCAAGTTCCAGCTTCTCATTGAAGTCCAAAGTTGCCCAGTGTTAACACAAATCTTCTACAGTTTCTTTGAGCTATTGGTAAGATCTCAGTGATTTCTAGCATACAGTATTTTTCACTCTGGCTATGTGACTGCTCCCCCTGGTAATGGCCCTTTTATTCCAGTGATTTGCGAAGGTTGACCACTTCTCCAAAAGTTTAGTGGGCAAGTCTCCTTTGCGGCACTGTTTCTGAAGACAGTACCCCCAAAATAGCAAATAAAGGCTTCCCAAAAATTAGTCTCCATTCATTCTACGGAAATATACAAACTATAGTCATATTTTAACTGTATAGTTGTCTCTACCAATGGTAAAGTTGCAGGAGGTGCACCTGTGTAGACAAGTCTCTAGCGGGAGGACCCCCTATAGTGGACTCATCACTGCTCTGGATCAGGCAGGAAATGAGTCTCATATAAATCTATAGCAGAGCTTCTACAGCTGGAGAATAAATAAATATAAAACACATTAAGTGCTCTGTCACAAAGATTTATGGTGGAGACATCAGTGTGAAACTTTCTGTCATATGAATCTTTTCTTGGAGTAACCTAGTAATTTAAGATTTTGCTTTTAAATTGACTGTACTTTGAGTCCAAGAGCCAGCTCTGTATGACCTTGAGAGGTCACCTCAGTTACTCTGAATGTCTCAATTTCATTCTATAACAACCTGAATAAATGGAAGGAGGAGAAAAAAGTCTGGGAGACACAAGTCTGAGTTCCAAGTTTCTCCATGGCATGTTTCTTGCATTGTTGTTGACTCTGATTGTTTTCTATGTGTTTATATAAAAAAGTTCTCATTCTTGGGGTACAGTTCGACACTAGTGATGAGCGAGCATGCTCCGGTGTTATCCGAGTATCTTGGGTGTGCTCAGATAATATATTTGAGTCCGCTCGACTGCATGTTTTGTTGTAGTAGACAACCTCAACACATGCGCAGATTGCCTAACAAACAGGAAATCCCAGCATATGTTATGGCCGTCTACCGCACCGCAAAACATGCAGCCACGGGGTCTCGAATATATTATCTGAACACGCCCAAGATGCCTATAGGGGGGAGAGACCTCAGAGCATAAGTCACAATACATTTGAAGAGAGTAACTTCTCAGAGAATCAAATTGCCCAAGGAAACTGCAAGAAAAGGCGAATTCGACATTTACATGATCTGCTCATCTCTATTCATATCTTTCTAAACTGGACTAAATTATATAAATTCAAGGCTTAGATATTGTTTAAAAAAAACATAAAAATTATCATAAAACTTAGTTTTACTCAATTTCTTTTGTGGCAGAGGTACAACCAATGCACAGAACTGACATGCACAGAATGCCATTATTTTCCCTAGTCTTTCATGATAGGGAAATTGAGTTTTCTTAAGCCAGACTGTACATTGAATAACAAAAGTATTCACACCCTTGGCTTTTTACATAACTTGCTACATTAGTACCTGTGTTTAAATATTTTTCTAATTTGATTTGTGTGTGTATCAGCACTAAATAGTCTAAGTTAATGAAGTGAGAAAAATATGGGCATAAATTACATTTATGGTAGAAGAAGCCCCCCAAAATTTCTAGTGCAAGCAATTACCTTCATAAGTCACATGCTTAGTAACAGGACGTCCCCCTGTGTGCGATCTAAGTGTCACATGTCTATCAGTATATAAACTTTACCTTTTCTGAAAGGTAACAGAGGTTGCAACACCATTACACAAGAGGCACAACTAACCAAATCACCACTATGAAGACTGAGGAGATCTCTAAACAGGTCGGGAACAAAGTTGTTGAGAAGAACAAGTAACGGTTGGGTTATAAAAAAAAAACAACAATCCAATTTGATGATCCTCCAAAACATATCACACCAATCATCAAGTGGAAAAAATATGGTAACACAACAAACCTGCCAAGAGCGGGCTGCCCACCAAACTAATGAGGGCATTCATTAGACAGTCACCACAGAGACCACAGAGGTCACCCTGAAGGAGCTGCAGAGTTCCCAAGCAGAGACTGGAATATCTGTTAATAAGAACACAATAAGCCATACACTCCACAGAGGTGGCCTTTATGGAAGAATGGGCAGAAAAAAGCTTTTTTTCACATAAAAAATGTAAGGCTCTTTTTGAGTTTGCCAAAAGACATGTGAGAGACCCCCCAAATGTATGAAGGAAGGTGCTATGATCAAAAGAAGCCTAAAATTGAACTTTCTGGCTACCAAGATAAATGCTATGTCTTTCGCCAAACCAACACAGATCAGCACCGCAAGAACACCATCCCTACAGTGAAAAATGATGGTGGCAGCATCATGCTTTGGGGATGTTTTTTGGCAGCAGAGGCAGGTGAAATGGTCTAATTTGAGGGAAAAATGGTTGGTGCAAAACACAGGGATATTCTTGATCAAAACCTGTTTCAGTCTGTCAGTGATTTGAGACTGGGACAGAGGCTCATCTTCCAACAAGACAATAATCAAAAGCATACTGCTAAAGCAACACTCGAGTGGTTTAAGGGGAAATGTGTTCATTTTTTGAAGTGGCCTAGTCAAAGCCCAGACCTTAATCCAATTGAGAATTTGTGGTCAGACTTGAAGATTGCTGTTCACCAGAGGAAACCATCTAACTTGAAGGAACTGGAGAAGTTTTGCCATTAGTAATGTGCAAATATCCAAGTAGCAAGATGTGGAAATCTCATAGAGTCTTATCCAAAGTGACTTGGAGCTGTAATTGCTACAAAAGTAGTCTGTACAAAGTATGGACTTTAGGGGGTGAATAGTTATGCACACTGAAGTTTTAAGCTGTTTTGTCCTATTTGTTGTTTGCTTCACAATAAAAATAAAGCCAAGTGTTCACAGTCGTAGGTACTGTATGTTCTTTACATGGACTGATGGAAACCCTAAGAAACATGGACTTTCCAGGTTGTGAAGTAGCAAGACATGAAAAATGCTGAGAGGGTGAATACTTTTGCAAGCCAGTGTATAACCTTGCTGCATATCATGTTGACATAAGTAGGTGCAAAAGTGACAATCACACTTAAGGTACCTTCACACTAAACGACTTTGCAGTGATAACGACAGCGATCCGTGACGTTGCAGCGTCCTGGATAGCGATATCGTTGTGTTTGACATGCAGCAGCGATCTGGATCCCGCTGTGATATCGCTGGTCGTTGCTGAAAGTTCAGAACTTTATTTGGTCGTCAGATCGGCGTGTATCGTTGTGTTTGACAGGAAAAGCAATGATGCCAGCGATGTTTTACAATGGTAACTAGGGTAAAGATCGGGTTACTAAGCGCAGGGCCGCGCTTAGTAACCCGATATTTACCCTTGTTACCATTGTAAAAGTAAAAAAAAAAAACAGTACATACTCACCCTCTGATGTCTGTCACGTCCCCCGGCGTCCGCGCTGCTGCTCAGAGTTCCCTGCACTAAATGTGTCAGTGCCGTCCGGAAAGCAAAGCACAGCGGTGATGTCACCGCTGTGCTTAGGGCCGGCGCTTACACAGTGCAGGGAAGCGGATGCCGGGGCACGCGAATGTAAGTATGTAGTGTTTGTTTTTTTACATTTACACTGGTAACCAGGGTAAACATCGGGTTACTAAGCGCGGCCCTGCGCTTAGCAACCCGATGTTTACCCTGGTTACCCGGGGACTTCGGCATCGTTGGTCGCTGGAGAGCTGTCTGTGTGACAGCTCTCCAGCGACCACACAGCGACGCTGCAGCGATCGGCATCGTTGTCGATATCACTGCAGCGTCGCTTAGTGTGAAGGTACCTTTAGGCACCGATGCTCAGGGTGTTCAAAGGCACGTATATAGATACTGTATAGTTAGTTTGTACATTTACTCGTCACTCAGCATATATACAAACTGTCCTTTGATCATTGTCAGTCTACATATGTGTCCAATAAAGATAAGTGAATATATTAGAGAGGAATTCAATGCAACATGAATTTTGCAATAATCCACATTTGCAAAATACAGATTTCTTTTTTGTAATTAGCTTCCATGCAAATTCAGAAAAATGTCACAATAGGCCACTAAAAGGTTTACAATAAAAAAAAATCCTTATACTCACCTTGATGCTTTCCTCTCCACCTTTAACGGGGGCCAGGGTGGTAGCTGTGGCAAGGGGCTTTGGTGTTATTTCCACTCCCTGATACGCCACTACATTAATAAAGGAATGTCCATTTTGTGGTGTGCTGTGTTTGAAAAGTACTTCACCCACCTGTGGGTCAGAAGTCTCCTCAGCGTGCAAAGTCCAGATCTGCTTCAGCAACACACAAATATTCTCGAAGTCCAGATTTATTTTCAACAAAACTTTACTTAACTCGTTCAGCTTCATTACAGACACTGTCCAATAGTATTCACATGTCACAGATGTTCCACCTTCTAAGCTGTCCCTGGTCTTCCTTAACTACACATCATCTGGTACCGTGATCTCCATCCCTGCAGTTTTCTGGATTGTCTGTCTAGTTGATCCCCGGTGCTCCCCGTCCATTTTCCCCTTCCTTGGGGTGAAATTACAGGATTATGCTCCTAATCCTTATTGGACCGCTGGTCCTGGACATCACCGGAGTTCCCAAAGGCTTAACCACTGACTACACCAACTGCCCAGATCACACCAGTCACGAAGACAGACGTGTCACCTTTCTAATTTTCTCTGATCACTCTTTTCTTCTAGAACAATTCTCCTCACAGACTCGTTCCTCTCACAACCTGTCTGCTCTCCTCAACTTTACTAACTGAAATTACCTCAGGAAGGCACTCTTCCTGCCACTACTCTGGCCCAGCACCCTTTCTCAACTGTCACAACTCCGGCTAAAGCCAGTTCTTATCTCAATCTAATCTCCTACTTTACAGTGCCCTACAGTGTTCTAACCTGCAACTACACTGCCATAACCCTTACCAATGCTGACCTACCACTACCGCTGACTCCCCACATTTGTCCCTAACACACAAATATCAGAATAGTGTCAGCCATTATTATATTATACAGTGTCAGCTATCACATATTACACAGGGCAGACAGTAAACACAAAACGTACCCGGTTTCATTAGATAGGCATGTACAGGAATGCAGGTCAGTGGTGAAAGATGCCGATGTGGACGGCTACTCCGATTCACACAACACGTTGCAAATTCTTAAATTTTTGGCCCAAACCAGCCGCCTGCACACCCCCTTACACACCCTCTCTGCTTCTCATCGTCATCCATCTGGTCCTCACCGCATCTTCTGATCGCCATGGCTCATGCTAAAATCCCTCTGATGAGGCCTTGCATGGAAACCACATTAATTTCTTTGGGAACTTCTGGGGAATAGAACCGTTGCTGCAAGGTTCCCCCACATGTTCCAAAGTGGATATCCCTACTAAAGCGGTAGTTGTATTAGTATCACTCCTTGTCCCTATGTTCTAGGGTCCTGTGAATGTCATACAAGGGGCTCTCACACTTCGAACACCCAACTAGGCCAATAGGAAGTCTTTCTCTTGTAGGACCACTCCATAACCACTACTGGTAAAACAATACATTACAGGAAAAGTAGAGCTGCTGAAAACATCTCTGGATAAGATCAGCCTTGGCAGCTCTCATATTAAAGTAGTCTGTGATGAAACAAAACCTTCAAGTTCGAAGAAGTGATATCCTCAAGTTGTCCAACTTTACCCATCTAGAGATCAAACAAGATATTTCACTTTAATTATGTCATAGATTTTTCTAGAAGTTCAACCACAATATAACATTAATTTGCGGTATGTTGCCTTTGATGCATTTTTTATGGATGTCTTAGGTTTTTCCTTTTATTTATGTGATAGTAAACCATCAAGTGTAAAAACACTCCCAGAAGATAAAAGTAGCCGAATCATTGTATTACACGCACTGCAGAAAACCACATCTGATATAATGGAAGAAAAAGCACCTTCATTCCCATAAAACTATGACAACAATCTAGCAAATAACACGACTAAAACGACACCCTAAAGAGTCACTTAAGATACCCAGACGAAATGCAAAGACCATAAAAAAAGCTCCAAATCTTAAGACATAGCTCATTATTCTGATAAAGACTCCACTTTGCCCCCCTCCACCATGCCTGAGAAGTCTACCAGATGAGCTGTAACTAAGTGACTACAGATAAATGTGCTTCCGTCCATTAAACATTAGCATGAAATTACAGAAAATTCAATATAAATGTCTAAAATGATGTATGTTGTACTTTTAAAAAAATAAATGATAACATTTTTCAGTTAACAAGTAATTATGGCGGCAGATCAGCTATCAGGGCTTTCAGAGGAGAGCGGGAAATGGTCAAGTAGATGGCAGGAGAGTGAAACATTTAGCATAATTTAAATTCTTTTAATAGAAATGTACTTGCAAAGAAACAATCACTTGTAAAATGTCGGCTGGTGGAGTAGAAATTTCATTATTTCTGCCAAAAAAAAAGAGCAAATTATGTTCTGGATGATACAACTTTAGACATGAGCATATTGGGAAAGGACATTTCTGCTTTGGGCTGAAGTGATTACAGATTATAAAAATCTGCAGCTATTATTCTTATCCACCATGAAGAAAGTTATAAAACAGACAGGGCTGATACTTAGTTATATAAGGTTCTACATGTATTATTTAATATGTCAGTCAAATATACAAAAAACACCAATAATATTGATTGTATAGAGCAGGAGTGAGACAAAGTGCTTAGGGTACGTTCACTCAATAACAAAACAACAAAAAGAGGACTTGAAAATCCTCCAAAAATCTATAAAAAATACACCAGGGAAAAGGCAGAGATGCTTACCTGCCCAGGCCTCAAAACAAATGCACTAACAGGGCGCAGTGGACCCAAATAAAGATGGCGGCTACACAGGTGCAGTAATACCGTTGCGACAGGCAGTCTACAATTGGAGATTGGCAGTTTGGTACACCAGTGCACAAACAGATACAGTCGGTATGCGGTTCTCAAGTCCTCTTTTTTGTGGTTTTGTTCCTAAATCCTGACCCTAATACGAGGTAGCTCAACTCCCAAATCCCACTGAAACCTCCAGATCAGCATTACAAAAAATATTTTTGGATGACGTAGCGAGTTAAGTGTCAGTCTTTGAGCATCACACAAACTGTTGTAGAATAACAAAAACTGAGCTTGACAATATGATATTAGAGAATGATTAATATAAGATGGCTGCATGGGCAACACATGGCAGATGAGGTTAAATGTAGATATATGTAGAGTAATGCATTTAGGACGGAATAATCCTATTGATGAGTATACATTAAATGGGAGTATACTCAGGGCTACAGAACAGGAAAAGGACTTGGGTTTTCTTGTTACAAGTAAGCTAAGCAGCAGTACTCAATGTAAAGCAGGAGCCACAAAAGCAAACAAGATTTTAGGGTGCATAAAAATAGAGATAAAATTCTGTGATCCCAATGTAGTGTTGCCCCTTTATAAATCACTTGTGAGACCACACCTGGAATATGGCATCCAGTTTTGGGCTTCACATTTTAAAAAGAATATTGCAAATTGTCTCTTCAGAGATGAAGAGGACTAGAACTCTAATGCCACCCAAAGGAAGCAGTAATCCTAGAAGTCAATGTCGAAAAGAATATTGGAAAGAGTTGGTTGAAAGGCGGCAACTAGATGATTACGGTACATGGGATGGAAGGACTCTTTTATAATGACAGGTTGGAAAAGTTGGATTGCTTCGATGTAAGACATGGGGGAGGGACACTTTGGAATTTGGGAAATTTGGTATGTCTTTCTTTAACGGCAAAGAAAGATTGAATATATTCTATTTCAGCATGCTTGATTCTTTGTTCTCCAAGAAGATAAGCCACCTCCAGGGGTGTCTATCAGTGACATATTCTTTCTCTCCATAAAGAACATATGCAAGCACAGTATGGAAGGATTGAGGGGACAACTTTTAAGGCACATAGTTGTATCAGTGTTATCTATATATATAATCGACTAAAGGGCACTTCCGTCTGTTTGTCTGTCTGTCTGTTTGTCTGTCTGTCACGGAAATCCCAGCGGCCGCGACCAATCAGCAACGGGCACAGTCCAGCCATGAAATGGCCACTCCCTACTCCCCTGCAGTCAGTGCCCACTCCATACTCCCCCCAGTCAGCGCCCGCCGCCCACATAGCGTTTTAGCAGTCCGTTAAACCGACTGCGTTACACCACGGCATAAGATCGGCTGATAGATTCCGTAAACCTCCACCCATGTTCAAGGTAGGAGATTCCGTGTGGTTAGCAACTAAGAATCTGAAGTTAAACGTTCCTTCACAAAAACTTGGACAGAAATTCATTGGCCCTTTCAAGATCAATGGCATTGTGAGCTCTGTGGCCTGCCGGCTGAAGCTGCCTAGGACTATGAAGGTACACCCAGTTTTTCATGTATCTTTACTAAAGCCTGTATCTCCTAATACCTTCCAGGGACGTGTTGTGCCACCTCCGCAGCCTGTGGTGATTGATGGGCAAGAACAATTCGTGGTGGAGGAAATTATTGATTCCAGGATTCGCAGGAATCGGCTCCAATATCTGATAAGATGGCAGGGATATCCCCCTGAGGAAGACTCTTGGAAACCTGTGGAAAACATCAATGCCCAACAGAAGGTTTCTCGTTTTCATCAGAGATTCCCTGAGAAACCAGGTCCATGATCGTCCTGAGGCCGCTTCTAAGGAGGGAGTAATGTCAGGACTCTGAACATTTTTTACCTTTTGTGCATTACTGCCCTTTTCCAAGATGGCGTCTTTGGTCTCATGTGCACTGTGTCTTCCTGCTATAAAACTCCACCCCAGCCTTCAGTCTGTGCTAGAGTATTCTGCCTTGCATCCAGCTCCTGACCTCTGATTACTCCCTGGCTATACACCTGCTCCTGTGAACCTGTGTGGTGATCCTGCTCCTCTGCTCTCAGTTCCTGCTGCATACACAAGTTTCCAATAATTCTCCTTCATCTGCTGTTCGTGTTTACTTCCATCTGCATTTGCTGGACATGTAAGCTGTTTCTGCTTTGCAATAACCTGAGACTATTAACTAGGCCTCCCTGGTTGAGCTAAGATATGATTTGAACTGCCTAATAAGCATATCTATCTGTGCCTGGACTAAGACAAGGATTTATTCGTGTCAAGTATCCTCAAGAATAACAGTGCTTCATAGACTTTCTGCTTGATTGCATTTTCCTCTGAAGTTTCCTATAGACTGCTAAGCTGCGTTTATTATTTGCACCAAGTGTTGTGGACTTGAGTTTCTCTCTGCACCTGTTTGAATCACCGTGTGATAATATAGACTTTACCACTTATAAAACTGTGTCCTGTAGTTGTCTTGTTCCACGCAAAGAGTCTCCTGAGTTATTCCCTATAATTATTACAGTGTCTGTGCTATATACTATGGGCTGTGCTATATACTACGTGGCTGCTATATACTACGTGGCTGTGCTATATACTACGTGGCTGTGCTATATACTATGTGGCTGTGCTATATACTACATACAACGTGGCTGTGCTATATACTACGTGGCTGTGCTATATACTACGTGGCTGTGTTATATACTACGTGGCTGTACTATATCCTGCACCCTGAACCCCCGCCATCCAGGGCCTCGAACCCCCGATATCCTGTGACCAATCAGCGACAGACGCAGTCCAGCCGCGAATTGACGCGGGATTTAAACCATGCTTCGCTGATTGGTCGTGCCCGGCCGGCCACGACCAATCAGCGATATTGGCACGGGATTTAAACACCGCTTCAGTGATTGGTCGCGGCTGGCCGTGCGTGACCAATCAGCGATATTGGTGCGGTATTTAAACATCGCTTCGGTCATTGGTCATGCCCAGCCGGCCGCGACCAATCAGCGAAAGGTGCAGTCCGGCCGCGAACTGGTGCCAGATTTGAACCACGCTTCGCTGATCAGCCAGCTGGGCGCGACCAATCAGCGATATTGGGGCGGAATTTAACCCCCACTCACAGCACGACATACATACATACATACATACATACATATTCTAGAATACCCGATGCGTTAATAATCGGGCCACCATCTAGTATTTCTATAAGTCCTCCCAATCTGAACATATTTCATCTTTGTAATACAGATTATTCTAGTTCAGGGCACAGTTTTTCTTCCAGGAATCCATAATAGAGACATGAAATATTTCACAGTTGTGTATTAATCTGACCAATTTTACATATTTCTTCACATTTTCCGTTTTCCTTTTAACCCAACCAATGGCTTCTGCCTCTCAGTGACTTGATTACTTTGATAACCTCAATCAAAAGGCAATTACCCAGCGAGGGCACAAGGTAATTATTCCCATCCACTGAAGATTGAAAGCACCTGAATAGACAGATGCAATTCTCTAAGCATTGACTTTATTGGTAGAAAAATTACCACTTCAGATTTCAAAGTCACCGAAAAAGTTGATTTGTTTTCAGAATTTCTGCATTTTATCAAAAAAAGTGACATTTGGATTGAGCTGGTATCATTACATGTCATATAGAATTGATAAAGATGATTAAACGACATCCTCATATATCTACAATTTTTTTCTATGTCTATTTTTCAAAAAATGAATAAAATATCATACAATGTGATATAATAATAATGACAATTCTAATATGATATATAATTATAATATATAATAATAATCATGGCAATTATAATATAATATATAATAATATAATAATTATGAAAAATATAATATAATAATATAATAATTATGACACATAATATAATATATAATTATTATATAATAATATTATAATAATAATGACAATTTTTATTATTATAATAATTATGATATTATTACGGTTTGAAAAATGTTTGAAATATTATAGCAGCTCCATTGTTGATCTGCAGGGTTCCAGGTCTTGAGACCCCCACCGATCACTCAAACCACAAAGCAGAATGACTAGGCTTTTTCATGACCATGTGCACAGCGGTGTACAGACATATAGATCTTCTAATGAGCGGGTACAGTGTACTTTGCACGCTCATGCATAAGCAAAGCATGTCAGCTCTGTGGTTTGAACTATCGGGGGTCTCAAGACCTAGACCACTGCCGTTCAACAGTATTTCAGAGGGGCTACAATATATTCATTTTTTCTATTTTTTTTCAGTTTGGTTATACCATGATAGAACGGTGACGACAGTCCTGAAAAAATTGGTACAATTGAATTTAACACCTGAACTGCCAGTCAGAGAAGTAGAAGAAGTGATCCACTTTTATCATACAGATGTAAACAAGTCTGCTATGTTAGTTGCACTAAGACTTGCAATCCAAATTATTCACCCCTCATTGCAAGTCAGATTTATTAGCAAAATTTACAAACATAGTGAAGTTTACAATAAACCAAGCAAACCAGAACAATGGAAATTGCTCAACACGGCTCAAATAACAAGTGGTTTCTCCAAATTGAACACAAAATACCACTTTTGCTGACTACTGAAGTCTAAAGGTATTCAATCCCTCAATAACAAGCATCTTCAGCACTTAGTAGAGCTCCTCTGGCTGCCCCCTGACGAAGGGTACCGAAACACGCGTCGGGGCGGACACCGGGACTCTGCAGCTATCTGATACAAGACCTCCAGGGTGATGTATTTATTTGCTATCTTTCTGCCCTACTAAATCCTTGCTATGTGTTCAAATTATGCCATACTAATCGATATATGATATTGTGACAGTTTTCCATGGCTGTGGGCTATTTTGTAGATGGGCCTTTGAGCCATTAGTTATTTAACCCTGTTGATAATAACTGACCCCTAAATGTATATAGTGCTATTATTCATCTATCCTTTTTGGGTCAGCAGCTGCTTTCTCCGGGTGTCTCTATCCGTTATTTGTTTTTAAGTATTGTTTGGGTGACTGTGTTGTCACCATTGCCTTCTGATACTTTCACTTTAATAAAGCAATTTTATATAAAGACATAAAGTTATCTCTTTGGATTTTTTCCTCTCCTTTTGCTCTGCTATAACCTGCTGCAAATGTAAAACAGCTTTTGGTAGAGTTTTTGAGGAATGTTAGCCCAATGACCTCCAGTTCACTAATATTTTTGGGTTCTCAAGAGAATGGTGTTAAAAGTCAAGACAAGAGATCATTCCCTTGCACAAACCAGGAAAAAGAGATAAAAAGAAATAGAGATATTGCATGTTACTAGACATACAGTTAAAAACATAGTTCAAAAGTCCAGAGTGAAAGTAGCATTGACTATACCACCTGGATGTGGCAAGGAGAGGAAGCTATCATCAGCTGCTATTTAATTTTTCAGGAGGCAGGTGGTCAAACACCCCCGAGTGACTGAAAAATACCTGTAGTAAAATGTTATGACAGCAGGCAAGGAAGATTAGTTTGCACAGTAAGAGGTATACTAAATTCTAAAGATCTCCTTTCCTTAACTCCATGATGTTCACCACTATTGACCCACAAACATAATAATAAGCCAAGGAAGTTTTGGAATTCAGTTTTGTGGAGACTTGAAATAAAACTGGAACTTTTTTCTGTCTATGATTCAGCGTTATGTCTAGAGGTGGAAGAAAAAAGCATATTCTGAAAAGACCACCCTGCCTACAGTGAAACATAGCGGTGGCTCAGTGATGCCTGTACTGAAACATGTAGAGGGCTTGACGATGCCTACCTTGAACATTGGCAGTAGCTTGGTGAAGCATGGTGGGGACTTGGTAATGCCTACATTGGAGCATGGTAGGAATATGGAGAAACCTGAATTGAAGCGTGGTGAGGATATGGTGATGCCTACAGTGAAGCATGGTGGAGACTTGGTAATGCCTACAATAAAGCATGGAAAGTACTTGGTAATGCATATAGTGAAGCATGGAGGGGACTTGGTAATCCCTATAGTGAAGCATGATGGGGTCTTGGTGATGCCTGCAGTGAAGCATGATGGGAGTATGGTGATGGATACAGTGAATTATGGTGTTAGGTTGGTGATGCCCTTGGGATGATTTGCTTTCTCTGGCAGAGAAAACCTGCAGTGTGTTGAGAAAAATATGGATTCAATCAAGAATGTTGAAATACCAGTTAAAAACTTAATGTCTTTTGTGTTAAGCCTTAGGTATGGCATTATTGGATGCCCATCACAATAGCTTAATTTTGAAAGAAGTTCTGGAAGAATTTGGTGTGGCCATCACAGTTGCCCAACTTGAACCCCATAGAAAATCTTTGATGGGTTTTGAAGAAGGTAAGAATATTAATGAAGTGAAGTACACTGACCTTGGTGACTGAGCTGAGATTACTCAGGAATGCTGCCATAAGCTGGTGTCTGTCTTTGCATCCCTTTTGCAGCAGGTCACCACAAGAAAACTGCTCTGCTGAGTACTAAACACTAGTGTTGAGCATTCCGATACCGCAAGTATCGGGTATCGGCTGATACTTGTGGGTATCGGAATTCCGATACCGAGATCCGATACTTTTGTGGTATCGGGTATCGGTATCGAAACAACATTAATGTGTAAAAGAAAGAATTAAAATAAAAAATATTGCTATACTCACCTCTCCGACGCAGCCTGGACCTTACCGAGGGAACCGGCAGCGTTCTTTGCTTAAAATGCGCGCATTTACTGCCTTCCGTGACGTCACGGCTTGTGATTGGTCGCGTGCCGCCCATGTGGCCACGACGCGACCAATCACAGCAAGCCGTGATGTAATTTTCAGGTCCTGAATGCCTAATTCTAGGCATTCAGGATTTGAAAATTACGTTACGGCTTGTGATTGGTCACGTCGCGGTCACATGGGCGACGCGACCAATCACAAGCCGTGACGTCACGGGAGGCAGGAAACACGCGCATTTTAAAATTACGTCACGGCTTGTGATTGGTTGCGTGCTGCCCATGTGACCGCGACGCGACCAATCACAGAAAGCCGTGACGTAATTTCAGGTCCTGAATGCCTAATTCTGCATTCAGGACCTGAAAATTACGTCACGGCTTGCTGTGATTGGTCGCGTCGCGGTCACATGGGCGGCACGCAACCAATCACAAGCCGTGACGTAATTTTAAAATGCGCGCGTTTCCTGCCTCCCGTGACGTCACGGCTTGTGATTGGTCGCGTCGCCCATGTGACCGCGACGCGACCAATCACAAGCCGTAACGTAATTTTCAAATCCTGAATGCCTAGAATTAGGCATTCAGGACCTGAAAATTACGTCACGGCTTGCTGTGATTGGTCGCGTCGCGGCCACATGGGCGGCATGCGACCAATCACAAGCCGTGACGTCACGGAAGGCAGTAAACGCGCGCATTTTAAGCAAAGAACGCTGCCGGTTCCCTCGGTAAGGTCCAGGCTGCGTCAGAGAGGTGAGTATAGCAATATTTTTTATTTTAATTCTTTCTTTTACACATTAATATGGATCCCAGGGCCTGAAGGAGAGTTTCCTCTCCTTCAGACCCTGGGAACCATCAGGGATACCGTCCGATACTTGAGTCCCATTGACTTGTATTGGTATCGGGTATCGGTATCGGATTAGATCCGATACTTTGCCGGTATTGGCCGATACTTTCCGATACCGATACTTTCAAGTATCGGACGGTATCGCTCAACACTACTAAACACACTTGTCATGAAGGGATTCATAACTTTGAGACTGTTGGAGTCAAATCTGTCATTTTAATGCTGAATTTGGAGACACTACTTATGTTGTTTTATTTAAATTATTCTTATTTCATTAGTTTGTTGTACACAGCAGAAAGTTTCAAAATTTTGCTTAGAGACCTAATTTGCAATTGGAGTTGAACATTTTTGATTGTAAATGTTCATTAGTCATTTTGGTAAATAAAAGTTTAATATGAAATTTACCATTAAATAAATACATTAAAGGGAATCTGTCACCCCCCCCTGTCACCCCCAAAAGAGCCAGCTTGTGCTGCACTAATGCTGCATTCTGACAAGGTGGCTCTTTTTGTACTTGTTCCTGGCACTGCTGAAATAATCGTTTTTGAAATGTGTCCCTCATACCTGTGAAATAGTCCTGGGGGCAGGTCTTTCCCCCTAACACAGACGCACCACAGTCGTCACTCATGGCCTCCGTGCGCCGCCTCCTCTTCCTTCATTAACATTCCCGGCGCCCGCGCTGTTATTTTTTTTTCCGGGCATGAGCAGTTGTGCTGCCCTTCAAACTTACAGAGCAGGCACCGGGGACACTAATGAAGCAAGAGGAGGCGGCGCCCGGTTCGCAGAGGCCATGAGTTACGGCTGTGGTGCGTCTGTGTTAGGGGGGGAAAGACCTGCCCCAGGACGATTTCAAGGCATGAGGGACAAATTTCAAAAACGATTATTTCAGCAGTGCCAGGAACAAGAACTAAAAGAGCCACCTTGTCAGAATGCAGCATTAGTGCTGCACAAGGAAGCTCTTTTAGTTACAAACGCCTGGGGGGGACAGGTTCCCTTTAAATATATGCATTTTTACCCTGGCAATCGAATCAGGAATTTCCTACTATCTGCTATTCACTGTCTGCTTTGCTGAATAGACTGGGCCAGAGTCATTTCTCATTGGAGGTCAGTGGATTTAGTGAAATCTTAATGAGACAGAACAGAAATACTAACAATAAACACACATATATGGCTCATTCTGTATCTTCTCTGTCAGGGATTATTTTCTAGAGTAAGGGCCCAGTTATTGTATAAGTCTATTCACTGTCTGCTTTGCTGAACAGACTGGGCCAGAGTCATTTCTCATTGGAGGTCAGTGGATTTAGTGAAATCTTAATGAGACAGAACAGAAATACTAACAATAAACACACATATATGGCTCATTCTGTATCTTCTCTGTCAGGGATTATTTTCTAGAGTAAGGGCCCAGTTATTGTATAAGTCTATTCACTGTCTGCTTTGCTGAACAGACTGGGCCAGAGTCATTTCTCATTGGAGGTCAATGGATTTAGTGAAATCTTAATGAGACAGAACAGAAATACTAACAATAAACACACATATATGGCTCATTCTGTATCTTCTCTGTCAGGGATTATTTTCTGGAGTAAGGGCCCAGTTATTGTATAAGTCTATATACAATTTTCTGTAAATTAGGGCTTTCATTTTGGCTACCATAAAGCACTTATACCCCATTGCATTGCACATGCCGAAAGGAAATGTGTGCATGTCAAAAAATGGCCTCATTTGGAAGACTTTATTTCTTCACATACTTTTAAGGAGATCTAAGCCTTCAAAACAAAATCTATTAAAATAATAATTAGAAAAAAATAGGGTGATAATTAACCACCCAAAAACCTAGTTGTGGATGAGGCCATAATAGTATTTCTAAGGTTTTAATATTATTCCCTAAGGCTTGAAAATTTCTACTCCAGCAGTATAAACATGTCACATTTTTCTTTAGTTTTGAAGCCGAAAATAACTTTTTAGAAAATTCCATTGTAATTAGGAGAACCTACCTTCTCAAAAATTCCAGGTACAACGGGACGCCTGCCGATAATTAAGGATCCAATTTTGAGAATTTGTCCCACGTCCAATCTAGAAAAGAAAAAATGCGAAAGATTAGAAGCCTGGCACAGCGATTACTTAACATTTCCTTTTGGAAAGTAAATCTTCACAGCACTGTCATCATCTCCAGTCCCATTATACTAACACCTCATAGAATTTACACTTTCTGTATAGAACCGAAATCAAACACATAAATCAGCAGAAAACCTGTAAGATTTCCATACTGATAAAACTTTCTTTCCGACAAAGGATAAAATGGTCCGGCAGACTTAATTGCTGTGTAGTTCAGCTACATCATAGAATTTTCCATAGAGTTATATACAGAATTTTGTAATTCTTATAGTTACAAATGGCACGTCTTGCAATATCATTATGGTTATTTTTTTTGATAGATTGTCTGTAATGCAACTGAATGGAGTCTTGAAAGGGTTATTGCCATCTGTAAAGATGGGTAAAATTGGAAAGAGCCTGTAAAAAACAAAATACTTTCCAATTTACTTCTTATTCTTTTTATTTAAATTACCTGAATGGTTATATTTTTTATTGTATTTTTTATTTCAAACCATTCAGTGGTCAATCTGGGTTGGCTGAACATGAGCAGAGCTTACAAGCTCTCTTTTTAATGTAGCTGTTCGAGTTCAGTGGACTGTGCCGATAGTTCCTGATTCCTGCCAGCTTTAGTGTCACTGCGCCCGTCATACAGCAGTATTGGTAGTGCCCAGTTTGGACCAGTAGAGCAATGATGCCACTGGTCCGAACTGTCAATCAAGCAGCCACTCCCACAGGAGGAGGAGATCAGGAAGGCAGGAGATTTGGGAGCAGTGCGCTCTTGAAATAAAAGGGTGAGACAAGCCCTTTAATTTGTATTCAGAATCAGAAAAGAAGAGAAATGTTTTTAATATTGGCTTTTAGGGGAAAAATAATTAATCCAGAGCGACCTAACAGGTATGATATTATCATTTACAGCATTTTATTACAAATTTATTATTATGCTTTATTGGTTTCTCGCTGTGTATGGTACATATCTGTATGTTGTACATATAGACAATATGTTACTATGTTGCCTAAATTGGAAAGAAGTTTTTTTGGGCAGAAGTAGAAAAAAAAGGGGCCTGGAGGTAGGCGCAGCAGGGGGCAACTCTGAATTCAACAAGTTTGGCACCAATAAAGCAAAAAACACCCGAGTCATGAAACCCAGGAAAGAGCATCAGGGATCAAAGTCTAAAAAAATATGACAGTATATGTATATGGTGAGTATATAATTTTCATATTTTGGTATTAAGAAACACAGAAAGAATGGAGGGGAAATGAGATTGAAGATGAGTATTAATGTACTGTAAAAAGGTTGGAGGACCAAAGAAACTATAGTCCCCATACACACAGATGGGTGTTACAATTGGTAGACATCTCAGTAATTGGACATTTATCTAAAATTGAACATCTACAGATGTAGTATAGTGACATACCATGATGTATGTGCCACAGTGAAACAAGTTACTGTATCTCGATGCAGAAAAAACGAGGGTTGTTGAAAACGCTCGTTTCGCGATTATCTTGCCATCTGCATAGGCTGCTGACCAGCCGATGAACGATCAAAATGGTCACTCATTGGGTGAAATGATCTTTCACAGAGCACAAAAGATCATCATTCTTGGCAGGGTATAATCTTGTGTAAACAGGACTCGTGCTGTTGAGAACAATGGTAGCATCTAGTATAGATTGCTCAGTTTTCCTAATTTACTTTGGTCTCCTTGTACAAAACATGATTTGTTGATGGGCCTTATTGGACTGTAGTTTTGGAACGCCAAAATATTTTGGCCTGTGTACATTAAAGCTTTTATACCAGAATTGTTGAGTTAAAAGTTTTGAAAAGTTGAAAAAATGTTGCTCAACATGGAGCTGCATAAAAATTTCGCAAGTTTTGGTTTTATCACTCCAGTTTCCCTCAGGTCTGCAAAAATGGGCTAAATCAGAGTGTGATGGGGGTGTTGCTATAGCTCATCTAAGTTATGGCTAGCTGTGGCACTTCTTATGCCAGAAAGAAGCAAAAATCTGGTGAATGATTCCTTTTAATAAATCGGGGCCATAATCTCGGTAAATCTCAAAATATTTTGTCATTGAACTAAAATCTATACTAATAAAAAATTGAAACAACATTGTGGCTATTTTCAAAATACAATTGTGCTCAAAAATTTACATATTCCAGCAGAATTTTTGCTTTCCTGGCCTTTTTTCAGAGAATATGAATGATAACACCTAAACTTTTTCTCCACTCATGGTTAGTGGTTGGGTGAAGCCATTTATTGTCAAACTACTGTGTATTCGCTTTTTAAGTCATAATGACAACCCAAAACATCCAAATGACCCTGATCAAAAGTTCACATACCCCATTTCTTAATAACGTGTATTGCCTCCTCTAACAATGATCACAGCTTGAAGTCTTTTGTGGTAGCTGTGGATGAAGTTCTTTATTTTCTCAGATGGTAAAGCTACCCACTCTTCTGGGCAAAAAGCCTCCAATTTCTGTAAATTCCTGGGCTGTCTACCATGAACTCACCAGAGTGGCTCAATGATATTGAGGTCAGGAGACTGAGATGGCCACTCCAGAACCTTCACTTTGTTCTGCTGTAGCCAATAACAGGTCGCCTTGGCCTTGTGTTTTGGATTGTTGCCCTTCCGGGCAGATGATTGCAAATTTGCCTCCAGTATTTGCTGATAATGTGCTACATTTATCTTTCCTTCAACTTTGATCAAGTTTCCTGTGCCTTTGTAGCTCACACATCCCCCAAAACATCAGTGATCCACCTCTGTGCTTTACAGTAGCAATGGTGTTCCTTTCATCATAGGCCTTGTTGACCTCTCTCCAAATGTAATCTTTATGATTGTGGCCAAAAAGTTCAATTTTGGTCTCATCACTCCAAATTCCCTTGTTCCAGAAGTTTTGAGGCTTGTCTCTGTGCTGTTTTGCGCATTGTTGGCAAGATACTTTGTGGCATTTGTGCATTAATGGCTTTCTTCTGGCGACTTGACCATGCAGCTCATTTTTCTTCAAGTGCCTCCTTATTGTGCATGTTGAAACAGCCACACTGCTAGTTTTCAGAGAGTCCTGTATTTCAGCTGATGTTATTTGTGGGTTTTCCCATCCCAAACAATTTTCCTGGCTGTTGGGGACGACATTTTTGTTGGTCTACCTGACCATGGTTTTGTTTTTACAGAGCCCCTAATTTTCCATTTGTTAATCACAGTTTGAATGCTGCTGACTGGCATTATCAATTCCTTGGATATCTTTTTGTATCCCTTTCCTTTTTTATACAGTTCAACTACCTTTCCTGTAGATCCGTTGACAATTCTTTTGCTTTCCCCATGACTCACAATCCAGAAATGTCAGTGGCTGGATGAAAGATGCAGGAGTCTGTCTGGATCCCAGAAACTCACTCAGCTTTTATGCACACATACTGATTGCAAGCAAACAGGTCACAGGTGAGGATGTTACCTTTAGTAGCCATTCAAACCCATTTGTGTCAACTTCTGTGCATGTTATCAGGCAAAAATCACCAGGGTATGTCAACTGTTGATCGGGGTCATTTGGATGTTTTGGGTTGTCATTGTGATTTAAAAAGAGAAAACACAGTAGTTTGACAATAAATGGTTTTCACCCAACCACTAACCATGAGTGGAGAAAAGGTTTAGGTGTTATCATTCACATTCTCTGAAAAAAGGCCAAGAAAGCAAAAATTCTGCCAGGTATGTAAACTTTTGAGCACAACTGTAGCTTAAAATGTATGGGAAAAATAAGTTGTGGATGCTTTGCTGAATTTTTGTTTAAATCCACGAAAGCTAATTTTGCTGTGGATTTCATTTTATGCATTGAAAACTAAAATTTATTGAAATCATATTCAATTTGCTGATACAGAAAATCTTCAGCATATCCTTTAACAATAAACATATGAATATAGGAATTGACTGAATCGAGCTTTTCTTAGCAGGAGTGTGAGTCTCATCAGGCTCCTCCATTGCAGAAATTAGATTTATTCAAAGATGCTACATGAGTCCATGATGTATCAAACAATCATTTTGACTAGAGTTTACATTTTTTAAAAATACATAATAATGGATAAAAGCAAGCTAAAGAATAAAAGTAAAAAAGAAAAACATTCGGTCTGCAAATAAGAAGTAAAGTTTCACTACCAATTTGTCTTTGGAATATCAACAAAAACTTTTACCAGACAATTGTTAAGGCCTGGGTCAATCTGAAAATTATCTCAGCAATTTAATGAGGAAGTCAGAAGACGGAGACAAAAATGCAAACATTTCATTCCTAAAGAATTTAGCGATATTTTGGCTTTAATAACTTTATTCCACCGTCTTATCTCGCCCCCACTTTCTTGTTGGCAGGAACGTGTTGATGTCACTGCAGATGATGTAACTAAAGTGAATTCAGAGAGAAGGTCTCCCGCTGAGCTGAGATATGCTGGTCACCCTGCCGTGCTTTTTAATTCTATGTAGCAAACAGCCTTGCTTCTGTCATGATCAGAGATAGACACAAAATGGAGTTGATACAGGTATAATCTGTAAGTTCTTTTAATTATTTTAGCTACACAGGACCCCTGTGAATTTCGAGACTTCAAAACAATCATTACTCATTGTGAGTAGCTTGTGTCTTACTTCTTTTTTCTTTGTAAAGAGATACAAAATAAATATTGTCGTAACGGGGGTATGAATCCATTTCATTTAGTGTTTATTAGAAGTTCTTCACCATAGTCTCATCTGTTTCAAGAAAGGCTTTTAAATCAAGTCAGGATATAGTAAATATAAGGCTGGGCCTTCACAGCGACATTGGACTTTATCATATGTCATGGGGCCAAGCATCGCAGTATCCTGATGCTACACATTGCACCATAACGAAAGAGACCATTGTCGTTTTGTGACCTGCAAATTCCTGTAGATGTGACTAGACAGGAGCAAATCTTTTGAAATTCGAATTCACTAACGTTGCTGAATTTTACTAAAAAATTTAATTTGAAGCTAATTTGTTTGCGCAAATGTAAATACTGCAAAGCTTGCAACCGTTTGTAAAATGCCCATAATGAAGAGGAGACAGAAAGAAAACCAAGCTGACTATAGGAACTTACACTCTGCAGGAGAGAGAGAGCACCCTGCTGACCATAAGAGCTTACACTTTACAGAAGAGAGAGGACCCTGCTGACCATAAGAGCTTACACTCCACAAGAGAGAGAGAGGACTCTGCTGACTATAGGAACTTACACTGTGCAGAAGAGAGAAGACCCTGCTGACCATAAGAGCTTACACTCTACAGGAGAGAGGACCCCACTGACCATAAGAGCTTACACTGTGTAGAAGAGAGAGGACCCCACTGACCATAAGAGCTTACACTGTGTAGAAGAGAGAGGACCCTGCTGACCATATGAGCTTACATTCTACAAGAGAGAGAAGACCCCGCTAAACATAAGAGTTTACACTCTACAGAAGAGAGAGGACCCCGCTGACCATAAGAGCTCACACTCTACAGGAGAGAGAGAGGACCCTGCTGACCATGAGATCATACACTTTACAGGAGAGAGAGGACCTTGCTGACCATAAGAGCTTTTACTTTACAGGATAGAGAGAGGACCTTGCTGACCATAAGAGCTTTTACTTTACAGGATAGAGAGAGGAACCTGCTGACCATAATAGCTGTTACTCTACAGGAGAGAGAGAGAGAGAGGACCCTGCTGACCACGAGAGCATACACTCTACAGGAGCGAGAGGACCTTGCTGACCATAAGAGCTAACACTCTAGAGGAAAAACATTGAGAGGACCCCACTGATTATAAGAAATTGAACTCTACAGGAGAGAGAGAGGACACCGCTGACCATGAGAGCTTACACTCTACAGTAGAGAGAGAGAGGACCCCACTGATCATAAGAGCTTAGACTCTACAGGAGCAAGGACCCTGCTGACCATAATAGCTTACACTCTACAGGAGAGAGGACCCCGATGACATGAGAGCTTACACTCTACAGAAAAGAGAGAGAATCCCAATGACCATAAGAGCTTAAGCTATACAGAATAGAGGACCCCGCTGACCATAAGAGCTTACAATCTACAGAATAGAGGACCCCGCTGACCATAAGAGCTTACACTCTACAGGAGAGAGAGGACACCACTAACCATAAGAGCTTACACTCTACAGGAGAGAGAGGACCCCACTGACCATAAGAGCTTACACTCTGCAGGAGAGAGGACCCCGATGGCATGAGAGCTTACACTCTACAGAAAAGAAAGAAAACCCCGCTGACCATAAGAGCTTAAAATCTACAGAATAGAGGACCCTGCTGACCATAAGAGCTTACACTCTACAGGAGAGAGGACCCCGATGACATGAGAGCTTACACTCTACAGAAAAGAGAGAGGACCCCACTGACCATTAGAGCTTACACTCTACGGGAGAGAGAGAGAGAACCCCGATGACCATAAGAGCTTACACTATACAGAATAGAGGACCCCGCTGACCATAAGAGCTTGTACTTTACAGAAGAAGGAAAGAGATAGAAGACCCCATTGATCACAAGAGACAAAAAACTACTTTCTATATGAGAGAGAGAAAGAGGAATCCACTAAGCATAAGAGCTTACACTTTACAGGTGACAAAGAAATAGAGGCAGCCCGCTGACTATAAGAGCTTACATTCTACATAAGAGAGGACAGAAAGAAACCACCCCACTGCTCCTGAGAACTGACACACCTCAGGAGAGAGAGGACCCTTCTAATCATAAGAGTTTACATTCTGCTTCAGAGTGAGAAAAGAAATGACAGAATGACATCATAGCAGCGTTTCGGGTTATCATGGCAATACGACATGCAGAGGAACAAAGGAAGCAGACTGCAGAAGGAAGAGGATGAAGCTGAAACCAGGACAGTTGGGCAACACTGCAATGCAACGTGTGAGATGGACAATGTCACTGTGTAAACTTTCAAACCGAAAAAGTAAAATGGATGTAAAACAGTCAGGTAACATGCCATGGGAACTGTTGCTTTTACTCTGGTCTCTGTATATTATTGATCCTTAAAACCACCCAGAGCAACAACTTCTACTAGAGATGCACAAGTTGGTTCATTGCGTATCAAATATGCTTTGAACCTTAGGAAAATCACTGGATTTGGAGAATTTGAACAATATGCAATTCGATTCATGTAAAGTGTCAAAAATGCCCGCTACAGTTTTATATAAAGCAGAATATTGTATGACCCAGGGAAGGATTACATAACTTTAGGAGTTTCCATTCAGGTTTCACCATAGCGCCTTGTAGCTATCACATCCCTAGGTATAGCACAGCCAAGCAAGAGGGACTATCACAGCCGTTATTAAAGCTGAGACACAGAATGCAGCAGGAGCTTTATAGTGAATCTGGACAGTGAGTAGATGTCACATCTGCACAGTTTAGCAGTTGAGATAGGGAGAGAAAGCCAAAGAACACTGAATAAACATTACAGATAGTGTGTGTGACAAGACAGTAGACAAAATAGAGAGATGTCTGCCCAGGGCGTAATCTAGAACAAATGTCACCTAAATATTGGAATAGGAAATAGGTGCATGGTCCAGCTGGAATCCTGTCCTGTGCCTTTGTTTTAGATTTTTTTGTGCTGCCTATTGTATATTACAGTGTCAGGCAAAACAATACAGACTCCAGTAATAAAGCAGCTCAAGTTAACAAATTTGTCATCAAGAGAAGGCCAAAGCCCTAGGCTCAGACAATAGGTGAAGGTCGATATGATGATGGGGGAAAAGTAGGGTCAGTGAGAGGGTTTATAAGGATAAGTGGGGACAGGGTTTTGACATTCCTAGGGTGATCCTTGCAGTTGGTTCTAAATTGGTCTGCGGGATCCATTAAGTTATGGATTCCCAAATTGTATAGGACTGCTCAGTTGGTCTGGTAATTTTTAGGACTCCTGGAAAGAAACCCTTGGAGTAATTTTGGTTTATTGCTTGTTTGGAGAATCACCAAGAGTTCTTCATAGCTTCAAGGACCTTACCAACTTTATTCAAGTTGTTAAATTGTTAAGTATTTGTTAAATAAAGGCTGGTGTGGCCAAAATTATCCGAACAGAATTGTCAAAGTTTTGATTATTGAAGGAAATTTATGGGTAGTGGCTTGGGTTTACCACCAGAATCTGCAATACCAGGGTCATGTCTTCTGGAAGTGGTTGCATGTAGTCCTGGAGAAAGTATGTATTTATTTGATTCACTTATATAGCGCTATCATATTCCGCAGTGCTTTACAGATATCATCTCTGTCCGCATTGGGGCTTACAATATACATTCCCAATCAGTATGTCTTTAGAATGTAGGAGGAAACCGGGGAATATGGGCGGAAACCCACACAAACTCGGTTAGAACATACAAACTCTTTGCAGATGTTGTCCCTGGTGGGATTTTAACCCAGGACCCCAGCGCTGCAAAGTAATAATGCTAACCACTGAGCCACTGTGCTGCTCTGAATATACATTATTATGTATTGTCTAGGGTAAAATGAATAAATGGCCTGACTGACAGCTCAGTATAAGGGGGCATCAAGGAGTAGGGTAAACGGAATTATGCAGAAAATATTCATGCCCTGTTCCAACAGATCACGTTGCAGCTTTCAGTATTAGTATTGTGTGCCACAAATGTAATTTTCTCATTTAAGTTACTTACAGAAAACTCAGGGGGCCAAAACAGAAAGTCATTGACCTTTGGACTTGCGATCAGTTTAATGCTCTCGTGTGCACTTTATTGATCTATTACGTTGAATGTTTAATTTCATGAATTCAGTCCACTAAGCCAGTACCATTTTATAAAATGGACAACAAAATTAGTAATGTGAACCTCTACTAATTAAGTTTACAGATGATTCCCCGGTGCCCATGCAATCATGTTGTAGAGAAATCAATAAAACAGAGCTAGGTTAGCAGGGAGAACAAGAAACTCAATTAGAATCATCTAACTGAATTTACAGAAATCTCTCGAATTTTATACCGTTTGTCTGCAGTCGAGTCTCCAAACCTCTACTTTAAATTTCAAATTCTGATTTAATATGAAAATATTAAGCCTATAAAGTACATTGGATGCTGCCATATTTCATAGTGTTTTATTGGGTTGTGATATTATATTATATCATTCCCATTTTAGTTGTTTTTTTTTTACTCTTTTATAAAAAATTTTAATATTTTATGATTTTTATACCACTTTCTAGACTGTTTTCACACTGATCGATTCAGCGTTCTAAGCTTGTCCTATCCAATCAGCTCTTGGATACAACATGGATAACATCCGTGTGTTGTCCAGTTCTTTCCCAAATTCTAAGATTTGAATATGTGATTTTGATCTGCAAATTAGACACGTGTTTAATTAAAAAATTTTTTTACAGCTCCACAATCTGAAAAAAAATTAATACATGTTTGATCAGTTAAAAAAACACATGAAAGGTGAGGTGGCCTTAAAATCCTGCAGTATGTCATGAGCTGAGGGTTCATAGTCTCTCTACCATCAATTCATTGGGATGACCATTTGTAGATAACACGTCTTTAAGACCACAGATACATAGGTGATTCTGACGGATAAGTCCGCCTACTTCCTTTTTCCTCTCTGCACAGTACTCTCTGCACATTTCACAGAGCATGCCCAAAAAGTTAAATTTTGTCACTTAACGTTGAAGTGCCTGTTGTGAAGCCAATCTGTGCATTCCTTGCTCACAGGTCAGAGCAGCACCTTAGATGAGATGTTTATCCCATAATCATGTCAACAAAATGGAAAAAATATGTATATTACAACATAGATTTCCAATCAGGTGACATATCCTCTTCAAGTATTTGACGGGTATCCGTCATTTTAATTATTATTGCAAAAATCAATAGTACAAGTTAATATATATTAGAAAGTTTATTATTTTATCAGATAAATCTGCTTCTTTCTCCACCAGGACTGATTATTCATTCACAAAATGTTCAATTCAATCTAAAATCTGTATTCAATGAAGACAGATTTTTACATTACCGAGATAGGAGATGACAGTTGCTACTAATAAGATTCTAAGATTCCCCCCTAAGATTCCATAGAAATTCATTAGTATGATCTGCCATTTCCTACCTAAGTAATGTAAAAATCTGTCTTCACTGCATACAGATTTTATCCAGAAATTGAGAATTTGGAGAATGAATCATCAGTCCAGAAGGAGAAAGTATCAGATTTCTCCGACAGGATAAATTTAAACGTTTCTTATTTTCATGTGAATTATTGATTTATGAAACAAAAATTAGAAAGAAGGTTACACTTTACGTGCCCTCTACTGCTTCTTTTTGGTCCATTTAATTGTAATTTAGTCTTCCTTAGATTGTCTACTGCTTCTGTGTCTCCATCTCATGGTCCCCCACCAATGTTAATTAATGTTTTATAACATGACATAACTAGTGATGAGTCGAACCGTGGATGTTCGGGTTCGTCAGGTTCGAGCGACCTTTATTCTAAAGTTCGGTTTGGGTACCAGAACTCTACCAGATCTTGAACCAGTACCCTATAGAAGTCAATGGTGGTGGTGTTATATGGCCGTAGTAAGGGTTAAGGGCCTGCAAAATTATTTCTGACTCTTTTTCCTCTGCATCTGAACTCTAAACACTAAAACGGACTTCAGGGAGGAGTGCGTGTCTGGAGTTCATCACCTAGCACTAGGTGTCCGGTACAAACCCTGACATTTAAAGTTCAGGTTTGCTTATCTTTGCATGTGACCCCTGCAGCCAATCATTGCTAGTGAGATTTTGGCACTGCTGACATTATCAATATAGTTAGAGATTGGCTGCAGTGGTCAAATACTGGGATGATACATCGACACATTATCACTGGAGCTGGAAGAGCAGAAACCAATTCTGGACTGGTGAATTTTGGTTTAATTTCATACAAGTAAAACCAAACTCCTTTTCCAGTAAGCTACATCCCCTTTTGGGGCAAAAATCATCTTTTTTTAATTGTAAATCTTCCCCATTGTATTACATACAGTATTTCCCAATAAAAGGATTCCGAATCCGAGATTTGGGAAACACTAAGGTTTCAGCCACATGGTTGTGCCCCTACTATCTATTAGTATCTTTTAAACACTGAAATTGAAGATATTGTAATTTTCTAACACATTTGACAAATTTAGCAAAGTATCAACTCTTCATTCCGCCTCGTGATGCTTACGAAACCAAACCTTGTTCCTGCTGATACAATGTATCTCTTTCCCATTGTGTGATTTCCTTCAGGGTTCTGCTAATGAGAATTCATTAGGTGTTGGCGGAGATGTCACTAAAAATATCAGTGTTATCTTATATCCTTGTTAATACAAAATGATCAAAGATTACCTAACTTTCTTAATGCGTAAAATTATCCTCTTGTCATTTAACCCTTTCAAGAACTGGAGATTTCTTTCCATTAGCCTTTACTCTTTTGATTTTATGTCCAACTATTTCAAAAGCCATAACTTTTTTTATTATTTTTTTCATCGACACATCAATATGAGGGCTTTTTTTTTTGGTGAGACGACTTGTAGTTTTTCACACCATTCATTTTACTATATAATCTGCTGAAAAACTGGTAAAAATTCTAAATGGGGTAAAATGGTGAAAAAAAAGCTATATTTGAGAGTCATTAAAGGGTTAATAAAAAAGGCGCACTGAGGGATCTATCTTAGATCGCTGAGTGTGCATAGACTGCCATAGTTCTCAGTAACACGAGTCCTGTTTACACAGGGCTCTAGGGGGTAACGTTTCTTCTTGTGAAGTGTAGCATGCTTCACATGCCAGTGTAAGGAGACTTGTAAGCCATATAATGCTCCTCTGGGAAATTAATTGTGCAAAATACCTTATCAAAGAGGGAAAGGACTTGAAATCTAGTGCCACCTATTAGAATGAGCAACCTTAAAAGTCAATATCAACCCTGTAACGAGCCTTGTCATATGACTTAGGATAAAATCCAATCCAGATTCTCAAATTGCAGGCACGGTGTTTTGAGGTTTGTTGCCTCTAATCAGTGCAAAGCATGAGGTCTGATTTGGATGTATGAGAGACTTATGACTGGGATCTAAGGGGTATCATATCTTTTTGTAGAGAGTGACATTCCAGTGTAAGGAGACTCATAGGCCATGCAATGCTCCTATGGGAAATTAACTACGCCAATTGTCTTTGCAGAGGGTAAGAGGACTTGAACTCTAGTGTCACTTAGGATGATGCACCATTGAGAACCATGATTTTATTGAACACCGCAAAAGATTAATTCTTCCCATGAGAAAGTGTTTTTTCTCATTTTTCAGGTGACAGTCATTTTGCTATATCTACATGGAAGAGAATGACTAAAAATCTGCATTTTGATCATTGCGGATTTCTGTAGAATTCAATTCCACTCGAGTAAATTCTGCCATCTCTAGTACTGATCTAAGTGAGTTTCATTAATGTTCAGGGTTGATTTTACTATAGGCACTATAGTCTAATCCCAATAGGCACTGTGTAGCACCAATGTCTAGGCTTGTAGCTATAAGGTTGGCATATGAAGCAGTTGTTCCTGAGAACAGTGGTTGGAGAAGCCCCTCGGTCATATCGAATGAAAAAAAAGGATTATGAAGGGCACATGGTAGGTGAAGGCCCTGGTTTAGATTTTGCGCTGGAGCTCAGGAGTTAAGTAGTTGGCTGAATGTACACCCAATAATTGTAATATATAGGCTATTTGTTTTACAGATGTAACCATTAGCGATGAGCGAATATACTCGTTACTCGAGATTTCCTGAGCACGCTCGGGTGACCTCCGAGTATTATTTAGTGCTCGGAGATTTAGTTTTCCTCACCTCAGCTGAATGATTTACATCTGTTAGCCAGCTTGATTACATGTGGGGATTCCCTAGCAACCAGGCAACCCCCACATGTACTTATGCTGGCTAACAGATGGAAATCATCCAGCTGCGGCGATGAAAACTAAATCTCCGAGCACTAAAAAATACTTGGAGGTCACCCGAGCGTGCTCGGGAAATCTCGAGTAACGAGTATATTCGCTCATCACTAGTAACCATCCTTATCTTTTCTCTTGACTCAACATATCCTGCATTGATTGTAAAGAAATTATGAGGTTTGAAAAGAAAAACCTGATTTTGTGATACTCTGTTGGGAGATATGCACAATATATTTGTATTATTATACATTTTTTACAGCGCCATTTATTCCATGGCGCTTAACATGTGGAAAAGGGGGCAAATATAGACAAATACAAAAAAAATGTGCAAAAAAGAAGGCACACAGGTACATAAGGAGGGAGGACCCTGCCCGCGAGGGCTCACACTCTGCAGTGGATAGGTAAGGATACCCTCAGAGAGGGTAGAGCTGGTTGTGTGGCGATTCAGTAGGTTGAGAATCTCTGCAGGTTGTAGGCTTGTCAGAAGAGGTGGGTCTACAGGGTTTCTATGGTAGGCGAGAGTCTGATGTGTTGGGGTAGAGATTTCCAGAGTATGGGGGAAGCACGGGAGAAGTCTTGGATGCGTTTGTGGGAAGAAGAGATAAGAGGGGAGTAGAGAAGGAGATCTTGAGAGGATTGGAGGTTGCGTGTAGGTAAGATATATGTGTCTATATGTAGCTACCAAGTGGTTGTGACGTCAATTGCAGCATGTTGATGGTTTTGCTAGTCCATCTTGATAGTAGATTGAAACTTCAATTTGACATATTTGAGTTCTGAATACAATTTGAGGAACGTTAAGGGAAATCACATTTGTAACAAGATTAGAAACCAAAAACAATTTTACCAGGACAATAATAAACATCAACTTTCTGCTATATCAGGCTTGACCTTAATAATTCTCTCTGTAATTACTTTTAGTCCATAGTCTATATACTTTTCATGGACAGTTCCTAAAAAAAGACTATTGAAGGGGTGGGTCTGAGATTTTATTGTAACCTTTATCCCGATAACGTACTATGTAAAGACGAAGCCTCCATACAGTTACAGGAACGTTACACATGGCAGGAAGCACTTCTGCCCGCTGTTCTACTGCTCATTTTTCATTAAGCTAACTTATCTTGATCACCGTCTACCAGAATGTCAACTAAAATGAAGTTTATAAAGCTGCTGCTAGAGTTTTATTCTGCCATCGGTGTCATCAATGTTTTGGATGCCATCGGTGTCAGTGTTTTTTCGGAATGGTAAAATGAAATTACAAAGATTCTCCTATATTTTGCAATGTTAAACATGTGCAGCACACGGAAGCATGGCACATGGCACATGGACTGTACACTGATGTCATCCGTGTGCTTCACATATTTTTCGCGAACCCATAGACTTGTATTGGGCCTTATCATCCATATTGGGAGTAAAAACAGACATGTCTCTATGTGGACACACAGTCTGTGTAAAAACACTGACATGTGCACAGCAGCATAGGCCATAACGGGTAAGTGTGGCATTCGTGAAAAAACGAATACCACATGTAGTGGAAACACAAACAGTTGAAGGAGACCTAAAATTAAGCCAACGTTCTCACAATGACCTTTTGGTGAGTTTTTGCTTATTTTCACAAAAATGCAAGCAACCAATTTTACTTAAAGAGTGCAGAAATGATACATCAAAAACTCACCAAAAGTTTATTGTGTAATCATAGCCCATGTGATCCTGTGGTTAGACCTAAAAAAATCAGCTGCTTGGAAGTTAGAGGAGACCAGAGAGGTCTGGATTTCTTGTGCTTAAATGGCAGTAAAGACTAAACTCAAACTAAATGATATTCCATGCCTTTAAAAAATATATATTTACTAGACACCTCTTTTAATGAACAAACAAAGTAAATAGTGCTATAATAAAACAGATATTCACAAATATTCTGAATATTACTTCTTTGGTACTTCGACGCTAAAATGTTAAGGCCTCAGTCATCGACCAGTCATATTAAATCCTACAGGCCCTCAATGATTGTTGCAGCAAGGACTTTCTATATGTTATATAACCTGACATTTCCCATAATACTAGAAGCACGCTCTGTAACCAGCCATGAATAATGGATATCCTGAACAACGCCATTCATGAGAGAAGTATGGGCTATCTCCAAGCTATGAAGTCTACAAGCTAAGAAGATGAGAAAGGTCAACAGGTCTTGGAGATGCTAATTCTCAGAAGGCGCTTCGGGGCAAGTGCAGGTTGCAGAAGACAAGTAGACTCCTATGTATAAATTTCTGTCCAGGTGGTGAAGATGTACTTAGATTTTGACATTCCGATAAAATATAAATATAGATAAAATGTCACTGGCTAGAGTAGTCCAAGTATGCTAAACTACTAACGCACAATGCATTAACAGCGTGGGACTTTATGCACTGCGGCATGTTAGATACTAATGGCTGTCATGCTGTGGACCCTGAACAGTGATAATAAGGTGGTCTGGAAAACACATTTCACTAGCATAACATTAGTTAAAGTAATACAGAATGACTATCCTCAATTATAATTTTTAGATGCCATCAGGAAGTAATTAGTCAAAGGAGACACTTTTGTTAAGTATGGAGCTATTATTTTCTCACAAGGTCCAAGAGTCCAGAGTGAAAGAATATCATAGTTTTTGATTTCTTGTGGTTCAGAATGTGTTCTTTTTTACTTTCTGAACTGTCTCGACATATCCTGAGTTGATCAGCTTGATTTTGCATACTGTTAACAGGTGACATTTATTCTGTATGTGTCTTTACATGGCCACTCAATTATTGTGATGTCAATTTCAGTCTGTTGAGGGTTTACCAGCCAAAACAAATCACGTAAAAGAGGATTCTTCATATATTTTTTACATATATTTATATATATAGGAACAAGATCTCCTGTATATTAAAATGTATTTAGTTTTTCAAACTCTCTTTTCTACTTTATTGTTCTTTTGATCTATACATTTGTGTCTCTGGATATTTTTATATTTTTTTATGTCATTAATTATACAATTTTTGTTTTAAGCTATGTAAACACGTGACCTCCCTTTCCCAATAGGGATGATGTATGTGTTTTTATGTGATTTTATATAATTATTAGTGTCTTAAGCTGTGTGTAAATGTCACCTCCATTTAATAAATAAGTGAGGAGGTATTTCCTGTTACTTTTTACCTGAAGGAGTTGACCCAAATCCGAAACAGGTTGCATGAATAAATTTCCCATTAAAGCATGTTCAGTCCCAGCACTTCTTGGTAGCGCCTGGGAATCACCGATCCTGCTTCTCTTCCAATTAAATCATTTGTCCCCCCACCGGAGCGTGGGTCATCAGCTGGAACCACAGCCTACCCACTTGCCAACCGACATGATCAATTGAGTCACATCTCACAGAGGTTAGTCCACACCCTTCTTCTTGCTAGTTTGTTCCCTGCGTGTGGTAAAAGACTTGAATCGCCTCTATTTTTTATTCACATGCTGTGGACCATGAACAGTGATAAAGTCCTAGAGTGAACAATATCATAGTTTTTGCTTTTCCTTTCTTATATTCAAGTATTTCGGCGTAAGATGTGGTCTTTTCTACTGTTCCTCTTGTCTTGACATATCCTGAGTTGACCATATTAATTTTATGATGCTCTGTCAGGAGACTTTTATTCTATATGTGCCTTTATATGGCACCTATAATAGTTGTTGTGTTGGCAGTTGCAGCCTATTGAGGGTTTTACTAGCATATTTCAATAATTAATTTATTTTATATTGTGAGAAATTGGAGTCATTGAAGGGGTTGTCTGGGCTTATGCTTCAAGTCTGAAGTCACTCTACAGAGATATTAAAGAAAGACTGTTCCTATTTTTTCTAAAATACATCTATCATATACTAGAATTGACTACTTCTTGGTAGATAGCAAAATGCTTTTTAAGTATGTTGACACTACTACATACACAATCGTGTGGTCTGACCATGTCCCAATCGGTATAACAATTATGAAACAACATTCAGTTACCTGCCTTCCCAGATGGCACTTAAACACCCAGATACTTTCTAATGCTGGATTTGTTGATGAATTCTCCAAAAAACGTGCAGAATATTTCTCACATAATGATAATGGTATAGAGTCTGATGGAACTGTGTGGTCAGCTCACAAAGCCTATACTATAGGGATTCTCCTCAAAATAGCCTCATTTTGGAAACGAAATAAGGAAAAAGCACTAAGCACTTTAATGAAACAAATCCAACAGGTTGGAAGAAGTCAATAAAGCCTCTCCCTCCGTAAAGACCTCCAACAGCAGAATAGACCTCTGATTTCAACTTTGCTCCAATCTCTTATCACTGCATGAAAATAACCTGAGAAAAACTATAGCTAAATTTTATGCCATGAGTGATAGAGCTGTTTCTATGTTGGCCAGAAGGGTAAAGAAATAAGAGGCTAAGTCTATAATTGAGTAACTAAAAGGACCGAATAACTCCCAAATTCGAATCAAGACACTTTTGCTAAACATTATTCCAACCACTATAATTTAAAAAAGGATCCTAGCACTACTTAACCAACCTCCAAGAGTATCCAGTCATAGTTGGCCAAACTACATCTCCCTCAGGTTTCTTCAGAACAACTATCCATCTTTAATGCTCCATTTTCAATGCAGGAAATTCAAAATGCTATAAAGACAACCAAACGTAATTCTGCCCCAGGCCTTGATGGCCTGCATAATGAGTCTTACCGCCAATTTCTAACTATTCTCTCCTCATTCTTACTAAGGGCCCTCAACCTCGGGCAATTCTCAGAGTCAAATCAACAAACCTAGAGGCTATTATCACAACCATACCAAAACTTGGTAAAACCCCATTCGCTTGGGGAATTTCAGACCTATTTCCCTCTTAAACTGTGACTTTAAATTTTTTTCCAAACTGTTGGCCAGTAGGTTACACAAAGTGTTACCTTCCTTGGTTGCTCCTGACCAACTCGGATTTGTTGTAAATCACCAATCAAAGGATAGTACTAGATGGATGATTGACTAAATTAGAGTAGCTGAGCTGTCTAAGGCCCTCTGTATATTTTTGTCACTAGATGCAGAAAAAGCATTTGACAAGGTACATGTTATGGTTTCCAATGGCAAGGAAACATCAGAAGCATAGAATAAACGGACAAGCTCTCGGGTGATGGAAACTAGAGCTGACCGCGATGCTAAACCTACACACCACACTAGAAGTAGCCAGGGGGCATTCCTGCGTTGTCTCTAGATGCCGCGCGCCAGCCGGAGAACTAACTACCCCTGGTAGAAGAAAACACAGTCCTGGCTTGCCTCCAGATAATGTCCCCACAGGAGATAGCAGCCCCCCACATATAATAACGGTCAGAGCAGATGAAAAGACACACGTAGTATGAAAGCAGATTTAGCACAGAGAGGCCCGCTAACTAAATAGCAGAAAAATACAACAGAGGACTTCGTGGTCAGCTGCAAAACCCTTCAAAACACCATCCTGAAATTACCTTAACTCATGTGACAACTCATGCCACTGGAGTGGTAATTTCAGCCCAACAAGAGCTTCCAGCTGCAGAGATTCACATAAGTGCAAACTGGACAAAACATACAAAAATAGACTTAAGGACTAAAGTGTCCAACTTAGCTGAGCAGAAAACTGGGAGCAGGAACATGCAACAGAATCACTCTGGATACATTGCCGGCCAGCATTAGAATGACTGAGGAGCAAGGTTAAATAGGATACTCCCACATCCTGATAGGAACAGGTGAACTGAGAAGGCAAAGCTTGCAGGACACCTAGTACCACAAGAGACCACCGGGGGAGCCCACGAACCGAATCACAACAGTACCCCCCCCTTAAGGAGGGGGCACCGAACCCTCACAAGAACCACCAGGGCGATCTGGATGAGCCCTATGAAAGGCACGGACCAAATCAGAAGCATGAACATCAGAAGCTGTAACCCAAGAATTATCCTCTTGACCGTAGCCCTTCCATTTCACCAGATATTGAAGTCTCCGTCTGGAAACACGGGAGTCCAAGATTTTCTCCACCACATACTCCAATTCACCCTCAACCAGCACAGGAGCAGGAGGCTCAACAGAAGGCACAAGTGGTACCTCATACCTCCGCAATAATGACCGATGGAAGACATTATGGATAGCAAAGGATGCTGGGAGGTCCAAACGAAAAGACACAGGGTTAAGAATTTCCAAAATCTTATAAGGACCGATGAACCGAGACTTAAACTTAGGAGAAGAGACCCTCATAGGGACAAAACGGGAGGACAACCACACCAAGTCCCCAACACGAAGACGAGGACCAACACGACGATGGCGATTAGCAAAACGTTGAGTCATCTCCTGGGACAACGCCAAATTGTCCACCACCTGCCCCCAAATACAATGCAACCTATCCACCATGGTATCCACTCCAGGACAATCCGAAGACTCCACCTGACCAGATGAAAAACGAGGATGGAACCCTGAATTGCAAAAGAAAGGGGAGACCAAAGTGGCAGAACTGGCCCGATTATTAAGGGCAAACTCAGCCAACGGCAAAAAGGAGACCCAGTCATCCTGATCAGCAGACACGAAACACCTCAAATAAGTCTCCAAGGTCTGATTGGTACCTTCCGTCTGGCCATTTGTCTGGGGATGAAATGCAGACGAAAAAGACAAATCAATGCCCATCCTGGCACAAAACGCCCGCCAAAATCTGGACACAAACTGGGATCCCCTGTCGGAAACGATATTCTCCGGAATACCATGCAGCCGAACCACATTCTGAAAAAACAGGGGCACCAACTCAGATGAGGAAGGCAGCTTGGGCAAGGGCACCAAATGAACCATCTTAGAAAAGCGGTCACACACCACCCAAATGACGGACATCTTCTGAGAAACAGGGAGATCAGAAATAAAATCCATAGAGATGTGTGTCCAAGGCCTCTTAGGAACAGGCAAGGGCAACAACAACCCACTAGCCCGAGAACAACAAGGCTTGGCCCGAGCACAAACATCGCAAGACTGCACAAAAGTACGCACATCCCGAGACAGGGAAGGCCACCAGAAGGACCTAGCCACCAAATCTCTGGTACCAAAAATTCCCGGATGACCTGCCAACGCAGAAGAATGAACCTCCGAGATGACTCTACTGGTCCACTCATCCGGCACAAACAATCTACCAGGCGGACAACGATCAGGCCGATCCGCCTGAAACTCTTGTAAAGCACGTCGCAGGTCTGGGAAGACAGCAGACAATATCACCCCATCCTTAAGTATACCCGTAGGTTTAGAATCACCAGGGGAATCAGGTTCAAAACTCCTAGAAAGGGCATCCGCCTTCACATTCTTAGTACCTGGCAGATACGAAACCACAAAATCAAACCGGGAGAAAAACAATGACCAGCGCGCCTGTCTAGGATTCAGACGTCTGGCCGACTCAAGATAAATCAAATTTTTGTGATCAGTCAAGACCAGCACCTGATGTTTAGCACCCTCAAGCCAATGAGTCATTGAGAGTGTTGAGCATTCCGATACTGCAAGTATCGGGTATCGGCCGATACTTGCTGTATCGGAATTCCGATACCGAGATCCGATATTTTTGTGATATCGGGTATCGGTATCGAAACAACATTAATGTAAAAATGTGTAAAAGAGAGAATTAAAATAAAAAATATTGCTATACTCACCTCTCCGACGCAGCCTGCACCTTACCGAGGGAACCGGCAGCGTTCTTTGTTTAAAATTCGCGCTTTTCTTTCCTTTACGTGAGTCCCGGCTTGTGATTGGTTGCGTGCCGCCCATGTGACCGGGACGCAACCAATCACAGCAAGCCGTGACGTAATTTCAGGTCCTTCAGGATTTTAAAATTACGTTCCGGCGTTGTGATTGGTTGCGTCGCAGTCACATGGGAGACGCAACCAATCACAGCAAGCCGTGACGTAATTTCAGGTCCTTAAGGATTTTAAAATTACGTCCCGGCTTTGTGATTGGTTAAAATTTTAAAATGGGCGCGTGTCCAGCCTCCCGTGACGTCCCGGCTTGTGATTGGTTGCGCCGCGGTCAACCAATCACAAGCCGGGAGGCTGGACACGCGCCCATTTTAAAATTTTAAAATGCGCGCGTGTCCAGCCTCCCGGCTTGTGATTGGTTGACCGCGGCGCAACCAATCACAAGCCGGGACGTCACGGGAGGCTGGACACGCGCCCATTTTAAAATTTTAAAATGCGCGCGTGTCCAGCCTCCCGGCTTGTGATTGGTTGACCGCGGCGCAACCAATCACAAGCCGGGACGTCACGGGAGGCTGGACACGCGCCCATTTTAAAATGGGCGCGTGTCCAGCCTCCCGTGACGTCCCGGCTTGTGATTGGTTAATGGCGGCCATGTTGCCGGGACGCGGACCAATCACAGCAAGCCGTGATGTAATTTCGTCACGGCTTGCTGTGATTGGTCCGCGTCCCGGCAACATGGCCGCCCTGACCAATCACAAGCCGGGACTTCACGTAACCAAGTAAAAGCGCGAATTTTAAACAAACAACGCTGCCAGTTCCCTCGCTGAGGTCCAGGCTGCGTCGGAGGGTGAGTATAGCGATATTTTTTATTTTAATTCTTTCTTTTACACATTTATATGGATCCCAGGGCCTGAAGGAGAGTTTCCTCTCCTTCAGACCCTGGGAACCATCAGGAATACCGTCCGATACTTGAGTCCCATTGACTTGTATTGGTATCGGGTATCGGTATCGGATTGGATCCGATACTTTGCCGGTATCGGCCGATACTTTCCGATACCGATACTTTCAAGTATCGGACGGTATCGCTCAACACTACCAATGACGCCACTCCTCGAATGCCCACTTCATCGCCAAAAGCTCCCGATTACCGACGTCATAATTTCGCTCGGCGGGCGAAAATTTTCGAGAAAAGAACGCACAAGGTCTCATCACTGAACAATCTGAACTTTTCTGCGACAAAACCGCCCCCGCTCCGATCTCGGAAGCATCAACTTCCACCTGAAAAGGAAGAGAAACATCAGGCTGGCACAACACCGGAGCAGAAGAAAAACGGCGCTTAAGCTCCCGAAAGGCCTCCACAGCAGCAGGAGACCAATCTGCAACATCAGCACCCTTTTTAGTCAAATCAGTCAAAGGCCTGACAACGCTAGAAAAACCAGTTATGAATCGACGATAAAAGTTAGCAAAGCCCAAAAATTTCTGAAGGCCCTTAAGAGAAGTCGGTTGCGTCCAGTCACAAATAGCCCGAACCTTCACAGGATCCATCTCAATAGAAGAGGGGGAAAAAATGTACCCCAAAAAAGAAATCTTCTGAACCCCAAAAACACACTTTGAACCTTTAACAAACAGAGAATTGGTCCGCAAAACCTGAAAAACCCTCCTAACTTGTTGAACATGAGATTCCCAGTCATCCGAAAAAATCAAGATATCGTCCAAATACACAATCATAAATTTATCCAGATATTCACAGAAAATATTGTGCATAAAAGACTGAAAGACCGAAGGGGCATTTGACAGACCAAAAGGCATCACCAAATACTCAAAATGGCCCTCAGGCGTATTAAATGCGGTTTTCCACTCATCCCCCTACTTAATTCGCACCAAATTATACGCACCGCGAAGATCAATCTTAGAGAACCACTTCGCCCCCTCAATGCGAGCAAATAAATCTGTCAGCAATGGCAAAGGATACTGATACTTGACTGTGATCTTATTCAAGAGTCTATAATCAATACAAGGTCTCAAAGAACCATCGCTTTTAGCTACGAAAAAGAACCCCGCTCCAAGAGGAGACGAAGAAGGACGAATATGTCCCTTTTCCAAGGACTCCCTAGTATACTCTCGCATGGCAGCATGTTCAGGTACAGACAGATTGAATAGACGACCCTTAGGAAATTTACTGCCAGGGATCAAATCTATGGCGCAATCGCAATCTCTGTGAGGAGGAAGAGAATTAAGAGTAGATTCCTCAAAAACCTCACGATAATCAGACAAAAACTCAGGAATTTCAGAGGGAATAGATGAAGCAATGGAGACCAAAGATGTGTCCCCATGATTTCCCTGACATCCCCAGCTTAGTACAGACATTGTTTTCCAGTCAAGGACTGGGTTATGAGTTTGCAACCATGGCAATCCCAGCACCAACACATCATGTAGATTATACAGTACAAGGAAGCGAATCACCTCTTGATGGTCTGGAGTCATACGCATAGTCACTTGTGTCCAGTATTGTGGTTTATTACTAGCCAATGGTGTAGAATCAATACCCTTTAAAGGTATAGGAACTTCCAGAGGCTCTAGATCAAACCCACAGCGCCTGGCAAAGGACCAATCCATAAGACTCAAAGCGGCGCCAGAATCCACATACGCATCCGCAACAATAGAAGATAACGAACAAATTAGAGTTACAGACAAAATAAACTTGGACTGCAAAGTGCCAATAGCAGAGGATTTATCAACTTTCTTTGTTCGTTTAGAGCATGCTGATATAACATGAGTAGAATTTCCACAATAGAAGCACAAATGATTTTTGCGCCTATAAATCTGTCGTTCGCTTCTGGACAGAAAGCTATCACATTGCATACTCTGTGGTGCCTCTTCAGAAGACACCGCCAACTGGTGCACAGGTTTGCGTTCCCGTAAACGCCGATCAATCTGAATAGCCATTGTCATGGACTCATTCAGACCAGTAGGCGCAGGAAACCCCACCATGACGTCTTTTACAGCATCAGAGAGACCTTCTCTGAAAATTGCCGCCAGAGCGCACTCATTCCACTGAGTAAGCACAGACCATTTTCAAAATTTTTGGCAATATATTTCGGCTTCATCTTGCCCCTGAGAGAGGGCTATTAGGGCTTTCTCAGCATGAATCTCCAAATTTGGTTCCTCATAAAGCAACCCCAAAGCCAGAAAAAACGCATCCACATTGAGCAACGCAGGATCCCCTGGTGCCAATGAAAATGCCCAATTTTGGGGGTCACCCCGCAGTAAAGAAATAACAATTTTTACTTGCTGGGCAGAATCTCCAGCAGAATGAGATCTCAGCGAAAGAAACAATTTACAATTGTATTTAAAATTTAGAAAACAAGATCGATCTCCAGAAAAAAACTCCGGTATAGGAATTTTAGGTTCAAACCGAGGAGCATGTAACAAAAAATCTTGTATATTCTGAACTTTAGAGGCAAGATTATACAAATTGGTAGCCAGACTCTGGGGATCCATATTTCAACAGATAAAGTCTGAGCCATTCAGGGGTTAAGAGGAGAGGAAAACAGGAGACTGCAATTAGAGCTGGAGTGCAACTTCAGAGGAAGGAAAAAAAAAAAAAAAAAAAAAGGTTTCACACAGTTCCTTTTCTCTCCTGCTTCAGCCTATAGATTAAACATTTGGGCTGGCCATACTGTTGGGGTTTCCAATGGCAAGGAAACATCAGAAGCATAGAATAAACGGACAAGCTCTCGGGTGATGGAAACTAGAGCTGACCGCGATGCTAAACCTACACACCACACTAGAAGTAGCCAGGGGGCATTCGTGCGTTGTCTCTAGATGCCGCGCGCCAGCCGGAGAACTAACTACCCCTGGTAGAAGAAAACACAGTCCTGGCTTGCCTCCAGAGAATGTCCCCACAGGAGATAGCAGCCCCCCACATATAATAACGGTGAGAGCAGATGAAAAGACACACGTAGTATGAAAGCAGATTTAGCACAGAGAGGCCCGCTAACTAAATAGCAGAAAAATACAACAGAGGACTTCGCGGTCAGCTGCAAAACCCTTCAAAACACCATCCTGAAATTACCTTAACTCATGTGACAACTCATGCCACTGGAGTGGTAATTTCAGCCCAACAAGAGCTTCCAGCTGCAGAGATTCACATAAGTGCAAACTGGACAAAACATACAAAAATAGACTTAAGGACTAAAGTGTCCAACTTAGCTGAGCAGAAAACTGGGAGCAGGAACATGCAACAGAATCACTCTGGATACATTGCCGGCCAGCATTAGAATGACTGAGGAGCAAGGTTAAATAGGATACTCCCACATCCTGATAGGAACAGGTGAACTGAGAAGGCAAAGCTTGCAGGACACCTAGTACCACAAGAGACCACCGGGGGAGCCCACGAACCGAATCACAACAGTACATTTGGGATATCTGAACATGGTTTTGACTAAGTTCGGCCTCTCAGGTTTTATAAAATCAGCTGTCATGTCTTAATATTCTAACCCCAACACAGTGGTTTTGACTTCTGGTTTCTTGTCCTCCGAGTTTGCTATTACGAATGGAACCTACCTGGGTTGCCATCTCTCTCCTATTATTTTGGCCTAAAGGTACCTTCACACTAAGCGACGCTGCAGCGATATCGACAACAATGCCGATTGCTGCAGCGTCGCCGTGTGGTCGCTGGAGAGCTGTCACACAGACAGCTCTTCAGCGACCAACGATGCCGAAGTCCCCGGGTAACTAGGGTAAACATCGTGTTGCTAAGCGCAGGGCCGCGCTTAGTAACCCGATGTTTACCCTGGTTACCAGTGTAAATTTAAAAAAACAAACACTACATACTTACATTTGCATCCCCCGGCGTCCGCTTCCCTGCACTGTTTAAGCGCCGGCAGTAGCAGGGCAGAGCGGTGATGTCACCGCTGTGCTCTGCTTTCCGGCAGGCACTGACACATTCAGTGCAGGAAGCTCTGAGCAGCAGCGCGGACGCCGGGGGACGTGACAGACATCAGAGGGTGAGTATGTACTGTTTTTTTTTTACTTTTACAATGGTAACCAGGGTAAATATCGGGTTACTAAGCACGGCCCTGCACTTAGTAACCCGATATTTACCCTGGTTACCATTGTAAAACATCGCTGGCATCGTTGCTTTTGCTGTCAAACACAACGATACACGCCGATCTGACGACCAAATAAAGTTCTGGACTTCTAGCTCCGACCAGCGATATCACAGCAGGATCCAGATCGCTGCTGCATGTCAAACACAACGATATCGCTATCCAGGACGCTGCAACGTCACGGATCGTTGTCGTTATCGCTGCAAAGTCGTTTAGTGTGAAGGTACCTTAAGTGATGGAGCTCCTGATGGAGTCCATTCAAACCAACCTGGCCATCTCTGGTATCAAGGTTGGCTGATGATGCATAATCTCTTGCCCAAATGTTGAAGTCACTTCATGATGTTATGTTATCCATCTCTTCCTTTGCTGACATCGCATACTATAAACTAAATGCTTCCAAATCCTTAATTCTTCCTATTTTCACATTACTATCCCCACCCAGAGTAAACTAAAGTTTGAGTCCACTTTGCCCTTTAACTGGTCTGAAGATGGCATCCCTTACCTGGGAATCACACTTCCAAACAACCACCAGCTCTTGAAGGAAAACCTTGAACTCTTATACCAACCTCTGAAAAACAAAATAGACAGATTCTCCCATCTGACTTTATCTTGGATTGCAAGGATCTAACCTCCAAAATGATTTTTCTCCCTAAAATATTATACGGCTTTAGATGCATCTCCCATAGAATCCTAATCAAGTTCATTTCCAAACTCTAAGCCTTAGTTTGGACATTCATTTGGGTCAACAAAAAACCAAGACTATCCCACAAAGTTATGTTTTTAATTTAAAATCTAGGACGTCCTGGAACATCTAATATTCTAACTTACATGAAGCTACCAGTCTAGAATCAGCAAAAGAATTGTGGTTCAACAATAGTACCCATAAATAGCTGCTAATCGAATCTGTTTTCGCCATGCATGGTTCTACTAGAAGGACCTTAGAGGTCTATTTTATTAAGCCCTCCTCTTTCATTCCTTGGTTACTATGTCAGCCACATTATTTTTTGGAGAAACTGGGCGATTAGTGATATGTCTATCCCCCTCTCGGATATCTCAATTATATCCTTAGAACCCTATATTCCGTATCTTAATTTAGCCAACTGGGAAGAGAGTGGTGTAAAGAATCTAGCTGATATAACTAAAGACTCATCATTACTCCCCTTTAACACCCTCACCAACAAGTATCCCTCACTACAGAAATATTTCTATCAGTATTTAAGTCAGACATATTCTTGCCCCTGTGCCCCTCCTAAAACGCTCCCTTCTCCCATCTCCCTTCCATCTTTTTTTCTTTAAGAAAGACGCCTCAGAAGAGGGCTGAGCCTCTATCTGCAAGATTTTAAATTCCCCCCGTAGATAGGAAGTTGCCCTATATGACTAAATGGGAATTGGACTTGTAACTCTCCCTCTCAGTACATTAGAACAATGCTATATCATGGTCCCAGAGAATCTCCTCTTGTATAAATCAATTAGAATACCTAAATAAAACTCATAGGAGATAGTATATCTCCCTCAGTAGACTTTCACACTGTATTCCTAATTACTCACTGAACTGTTGGAAAGGCTGCTCCCTCTTAGCCACACTTGGTGGTTCTGTCCAAAGATCAGGGAATTCTGGACTTCAGTTTTCCTTCTTATTTTCTCAATCATGGGAGTCCATTTTACAGCTGACCCTGCTCTGGTAGTCCTGAATATAAGTATTGATGAAGTTCCATTTGAACTTAGATGGCCAGGTGCCCACTTACTTACCTCGGCTACACAGTGCATGGCTGCAAGACAGAAATACCCCCCCGTGTCCCCTCTGTAGAGGACCTGTGTGGGAAAATACACACCCATTTCACACAAGTACCTTCTAGCATCAGACCAAGATTCAAAGAACAAACTGCTTTGAAATTGGGATCTTTGGTCTTCTTCACATCTGGCAATCCCCCTTCACTCAGCATAAATTGCATCTACTCAACTTCATGCCATACATTCCTCCAAACCATGAATTAAATCTCAAAGTGTTTGAAATCATGTGAGACTTTTATAAAATTCGCTCCAACTCAATCCTCCGAGGATTGCTCAATTATTCTCTAGAGTCCTTCCTTAAATTTTCAGGGATTTCATTAAGGATTACAAATTTGAATATATTACTGTGACATTCTATCAAAACCATTAAGAGGCTGAAATCCATATGACAACCACTGGACATTCAAAGAAAGAAACAAATCGTATAAACATCTTCCGACAGTATTACAAAATTCTGTTTGTTTTCTGGACATTTTGCACCACCATTCTAGAAATATGACAAACCAAGAAAAAAAGTAAATAAATATACATCCATGCTTGATGTCTCCCTCCTCTACCCTGAAGAGAAGTCCCTGCATTTTGGCATCTAATAACTTGACACAATAGACCCAACACTTTAATAATGAGATCTCTACTTATCTTCCAATTATATAACACTTTTGGTTCAACCATTTTGATGATATTTGAACAGAAATCAGAAAATTCCATCATGACCTTTCTTAAGCCAAACCTTCAGGACTATAATTAAACTTGACCATTTTTTGACTTTTTCATACAGTTCACTTTGAGTCATAAAAGCCGTTGCTGAATGGCTGGGTTTTTTCTGTCTTAGTGAAATGTCTCGTCTACTTTAGCCATGTAATCAAGACTGTCATTATGATGAAGTAGAGGTAAATTGCATTGCATTTAATTAGTACCTTTAATATGCACTCTGGCAAATACATTGTCCCTCACAACCTCCAAAATGTACTTGAATAGACAAAACAGAGCACATAATACAGACAATATGCTCAACGCTCCAGCCACAAACTTTGCTGGTCTTGTAAATCCTACAAGAGCTAGTTTTAGAAGGTGATAGTTGCCAATTGCACCATTGACATTTGCTTTATTCATTAATCAACAAGTGGCATTTCCTTTATTTTTTTTGTCTTTTGATGTATAACATAATAGGGATAAAGCAGAACAAGCCACTGGGTTAGAGGTTAACCATATTTGGTGGTCTCTTCATTTTCATGCACAATACTTCCTTTAATGGCTTCACTGTTGAGTAAAATTAAAGGAACTTTTTAAAGAATGATACAGCTATGAAGTATAAATTAAGAATAGACTATAACATGTCCTTTGTATTAAGTGAAGTCATAAGAACCTATATATATATATTACTGGGTGGTCCAACTGGAGAGTCAGCAGCTCTAGAGGCTCAAGAGTTAACATAGTCGACAAATATTGCAAAATATAACATACTAGATGGAGGCTATTGCATCGAGGGAGCAGTAATGTCACGATAGGGGCAGGCTTTGCAGCATTGAGAATTCCACCCCATGTGCTCACCCACATATCCACTGTCTTTCCCTTTGTGCTAACTTCTCCTGTCTGTGCTCTCTTCTTTGACCTGTCTACCCCATGTGCTATCCCCCTTGTCTGCTGTCTCTCTCCATCCTGTGCTGTGTTCTCCCCTCATGTGCTGTCCCATTTGAGCTGTCTCCCCCTGTGCTCTGTCTCTCTCACCCCTGTGCACTTTCTTTCCCCTTCTGCTGTCTTCTCCTCTCATGCCATCTCTTGTTTGACCTGTGTACCCCATGTGCTCTCCTCCTTGTGTGATCTCTCTCTCTCTCTCTCTCTCTCTCTACCACTGAGCTGTCTTCTTCCCTCATGTGTTTTCTTGTTTGAGCTGTCTCCCCCCTTTGTGCTCTCTTTCCTATGTGCACTCACCCCTCCCCCTGTGTACAGTTCCTGGACAGGGGAGGAAGCAAAAGACAATACTGAAATTGCAGCAGGAGATCACTGAGGACATATTTTGTGAAGTAAAATATTGTTTAAAAACAGTCAGTGAAATATTTTACCTGACAAAATGAATTCACTGTGATCCCCTTCTGTAATCTCAGTATTATCTTTTGCTTCCTCCCCTGCCCAGGAGATGTGGTATGCTCCATACACGGTAAGACACATACAATTTTTAAAATTAACTTTTGTTCATGGGAAAACCCCAGCTTCCCCTGCCTGTAGACACGTCGTGCATCTGCCTCTGGGATCAGCCGAATGATTCACTGCACCTGTGCAGAATTCACACAGGCGCAGTAAATCAGACCACCACCCTCTTTGTGCAGACAGATAGTGGTGGTCACATTAAAACTGCACATGCGCTCCTCCATGTACAAAGATGGCGGCGGTCAGTGAATAATTCGGCTAATCCCGGCGGCAGCGTGTTCACAATGGTGTTCTGCTGGTGGTACTGCGCAAGAGGCTGGTTTCCATATTGAGACACTCATCACTTGGGTGTCCAAATATGGTGGTCGGTGAACTTCTACCACTTGGAATTCTGGGATCTGGACACATCTGGACAGAACAGGATGTGAAGACATTACAAGGTAAGTATATATTGAGATGAAAAGCTACAAGTAATCCGTTCTGATTACTAAGCTTATGTTCCCTTCAAGGAATTGTTTAGCTTTACAAAACATATTATTAAAATTGTTTAAAGGGAAGCGGTCATGTAAAAAAAACTAATAATCTGCAGATATATATATATATAATCCGCAGGTAAATAGCATTATGAAGCTACCTAGTGCCCACATTGAGAGCCCTGCTGCCAGAAGGAATGGAATTTTATTCCTCTTGGCAGCCTCGGGATTTCAGTGACAGCAGTGAAAGTAGTAGTAAATGGAGGCTGAAACCATGTACTGACACTGATTGAAAGGAGGCTCCAAGGGTGCAGTCAGATGGCCGTATAAATTGGACCAAGATCGGAACAGAGCTCAGACTGGCCGCAGCTTTGCCAAAGTAATCATGACAGGTGCATAGAAATATATTAAGTTGTCACACACGAACTGCTGGCCAGTCCATGTACTGTGTTATGATTTATACAGCCTGACTGCGCCCTTATACTGAGCTGGCTGTCAGTCAGTGCAAGGGGTGCGGTTACTGGTGAAATTTACTATATACTGACTGCTGGTTGAAGCCGTGTCAGCCCATGCCAATGACTGAAAGCCCGAAGCTGCTGAGAGGAATAAAGTTAATTTCCTCTCAGAAGTAGGGCTTTTCAAACATGTATGTACCCAAAATTCTACTTGGAAAGAGGAGCACACAGAGGATTTTCAGAACTGGTGCATACTAATTATTTTGCAGAAGTGCAGAAGAATTTCATAATAGATTTCAAACATTCAACCCTGTGAACCTCCAGCCAAATCCAGATACAATAAATATAGATTTTGCTGCAACACTGCCTCACATTCGGTGCAGATTTGTGGCGAGATCTGCAGCAGAAAAAATCAGCCATGTGTGGCCTTAACCTAATGCAATGAAAGAGAGGCTGATCTGTGTTACAACAAGAAGACAGTGCTGGAACCTAAACAGACGAACACTGATATACAATTGAAGGGATTGTCCAGAACTAGTTATAGCGCAACCAATGACCTTGAAGTCTTCTTGGTATTGCAGCTTTTCTTCATTTATTTCAGTGGAGCTAGTTTGCAATACCAGACATACTCCATGATCATGGGTGGTGCTTCTTCAAAAACAAACCAGATATTTTGTTTTCCTAATCTTGGACAAAACAATATTTATTCCACCAGGTATTCTTCTACTTAACTACCCTTGACCACCAAGATTGTGTCCGCGAAACCTCAGTTCACATCCAAAGTCTAGAAACTCATTCTAGATATGTCAATCCAACAACACATCACAGTATATCGGAAACTTGTGTCAGTGGAACGTGACCAGGAAACATTTTCAGAAATCAGAATGATCCCTTTCTCTGAATGCAAATAAAGATCTTGAAAATGGAGAAGAATTTAAATGGTAAATATGTTAGAAAGTTGCATAACTTATAATTATATATCAATTTTATACAAAAGGATGAACCACATTAAAACAGGGAATTTGCAGATGCTTGGAGTCGGGAGCCAACTACCTTCTCTAGTCCACTTGGGCGACAGTTGTCTTTGCTGTCAAAAATGCATACTGTCCCGAAAGGAGCATTTCCTCCCACTGCCCGGTATGGTTCTGCATTTTGCCACATGAAAGTGCCATTAGTTTTTTTCTCCATCTACCTCTTTTTCTTATATCTCTTGAACCCATAGTTCCTCATTCTTGTTGGCTAACAACGTGCAGATGTGAACCAACTTTAAATTCTGAAAAATCTAATTCCAAACTTTTCACTTCAAAGACTCAATGCATTATAATGAAATACTACCAAAACTCTGATGAAGAGACCTGAGTAGTCTCGAAAGCTTGCAATTTGTTACCATCTTTTCAGTTAGCCATTAAAAGGTATCAACCACTGAGTACTCTCAATTCTAAATATTTTTCTACCAAAACTCTTGAAATTCTGCAAAAAAACCAAACATGACAACCATTTGGCTGCCCCATGTAGACATTTGTGTCTACATAAACATCGCTCAACTCATACCATTCATGGTGAGCTAGGAGGAAAGGTAAAGGAAAGACACATCTATAGTCTGAGGAGACGAGTCCTGTTCAGGTCCAACCATGGTTGAACTAGCCTTTCCAAAGATCCCATTTCATCCACATGGCCTCAATAGAACGCACACCCTTTTTGAAGAATCTACTAATAGGAATAAGTACCTTAATGAAAAATACAAGACGTTTGAACCTTACAATAATGAGGACATTTCTATCGTTTGTTAACTCCATTGATGTAATAATTGAACATCTTTACATGGCTGCATGGATAATCTCCATTGAGCGCAGTCAGCGCAGCCTTCACTTGATACTAGGACTGTTTATATTATTAGTTATTGGTTTGTCTTGCGGAGGTCACAGAGCGGAGGAGCAGGAAGGAGAGAGCATTATCTACAAGAGCAGTTGGATAGATTTCAAACAAAGTTGAAATAATGATGCTATTAAGGCTCCTTGTCAGATGAGACGCGCGCTTCATATTCCCCCATTTAACCTTGCTTATTTTGTAAATACACTTCCATTACATCAGCGCTCTTATTGTGAAATGTTGTCGCTGCTGATCCTTTATCTCGTATCAATCAGTTCTATATTGCCTGAGTTCCCTGCATGACTGGAGGGAAAATGGGGTCATCGTTATATCAGAGAAAGAGATAAGTGAGATTCTACACCGCCATAAATAATTAATGCACTACACGAGTACGAGGCATAGTGCAATGGGCTACAATATCAATGTAAACATAGAGTAGGTAGCCCGGACTGCAGAAATGAGAATATTAATAATGATATGCTAACGTCTAGTCTAATACAAATACAAAATAAGGAAATTATAAAAGTAAGAAAAACTAGATAAAATAATAAACATAAAAACAGCAGTAATAATAATAGTAATAAACAAATACATTTGATGCAATTTTAATTTTCGGGCTGAATTTTAATTTGAATCATCTCTAATAACAATATGGCAGATATTTAAAAAGTAGCATAATAATAATAAATGTTATGGCAAACAATGCTACTACTATTTAGAGATCATTCAGACATCTGATTTTCTTGTATGAGTGCTAACAGTGGTTTTACATATAGCAATCTTATGTATGATATTCTATGAGACTGTATGGATGTTGGAAAAAATTGTAGATTTTCCGCGCTGCTGATGAGTAAGTGATGAGGTCCGGGGTACAAGAACTTTATTGAATGAGATTTTTACTATTGAAGCATTTCGAAGTATAAACACTTCTTCCTAAGGATACAACAATGTCCAATTTTTTTCCTCCAACCGATTGGTCCACGGAAAATATCAGAGACTTGTCCAATTTTAATCCGAGGGTTGGATCAAAATAGGCACAGCTAATCTATGGGTCCGTGAAAAAAAATTAGACCTCACTCAGATTTTTACAGACTATCAGAATAGAGAAGATGGCGAAACTTTTTTAAAAAAATTCTCCATGTACTGGAAAAATTGATGACACTTGGACAACACTCTGTATTAAAAAATACAGCATGGGGACCCCTTTATTCTTAATAACTAGCCTTGCTGAAGCTGACAGCTGAGGGTTGCAGCCCCCAGCTGCGAGTTTTGCCTGGCTGGTTAACAATAATAAAGGGGAACCCACGCTGTTTTTTTTTAAAGTTACTTATTTACAGCGTAGGAGCGGCAGATGAATACTCCCATCCGCTGCTCCTGCTATCACTGTTATTAGCAGCAGCAGGTGTCGGATGATGGGAGCAGTTGTCCCATCAGCTGATACCAGTGAACGGAAGTAAACTTTATACCTCCGATCAGAGCTGAGCACTCACGCTGTCTTTTGACAGCGTGGGAACCGTGGCTCTCTGACCGACACAGATGATTTCACCGCAGTTCAGAAGCGTTGTTTGCAGCATTGTCATGCACAACATGACAGAGCGACAAACACCTGGTATTTGGGCTGCCAAACCCGAACAGTAACATGGACTTCCTGGTGAAGTCCGTGTTCGATGTCTGTGACCGAAAAGTAAGTGTTCGGTACGGACGCCGAACTTTACTGTTCAGGTTCGCCCATCTCTACTAAGCACCTGACTCGGTGGGCTGTACGCTGGGTCCACAAGATGTATTCCCAGCTGGGCCAATGAACTGCGGTGACCTTGGTGAGATCACCGCTAGCACAGTTAGAAAAAGCCTCACGGTGCAGCGGTGAGTTCTCCGGGAGAAATTTAACCGAGTTTACCACAGTTTAGGGTCTCGGTTAGGAATGCAGCCTCAATGACTGGCACTAACCTTGATAATGTCACCACTAGTCACTGGCGCTGCGCTCGCATCAGCTAATTCATCAATGGTTCTCAGCCTGGATGGTTGCATCTTGGCACTGTCCAGGTTGAAAACTGTTTATTCCCAGACATAAATTATAGTGTGGGACAGAACAATGGACAGGTCAGGGATGTTGTTGTTTTTTTTTTGCTTTATTACAGGAGACGAGGGATTTAATGGAATGGGTGTTAGGTGGGTATAACTGTGTTTGTTATTTTTAAATAAAAAAGTAAAAGTGTGTTTTGTTTTATTTAAAAAAAAGATTTTATGCTTTATGTGTGTTTATTTAAATATAACTATAGGATTAGTAATGGATAGGTGTCTTATAGACACCACTCCATTACTAAGCCATGAGCTTGATGTCACCAGACAATACAAAGGTGACATCAATCCCACAAATATGAACTCCACTACAGGGCAAATGAAAATAGCCATGCAAAGCACCAAAATTGGCGCATCTACTACTAGTACTACTGCTATTTTTAGGCTGGGGGGCCAATGTCCATTGGCGCTTACCAGGTTGAGAATACCAGCCCCCATCTGTCTGCATTAGCTTGGTTGTTTGTTAAAAATTGGGGTACCCCATGCCATTTTTTTTTTTTTTTTTTAATAAGTAAAGAATCAGGGTGGGGACCCCTCTATTCTTGATAACCAGCTTTGCTGAAGCTAACAAATGAGGTTTGCATCTGCCAGGTGTGAGTTTTGTCTGGCTGGTTATCAGAAAATACAGGGGATCCCACGCTGGTGTTTTTTATTTTTATTTACTCCCATCAGTCACTGCTTGCTCTCACTGTAGGCTAATGTAAGTTGTAGTCCCATCAGTCCATGTCAGTGACCGGAGGTACATTTTTTACCTCTGATCACAGCTGCAGGCTCACGCTGTCATTTGATAGCGTGGGAACCGTGGCTGTGTATCCAAGAGTAATGATTTTATAGCTGATCAGAAGCAATGTTTGCCGCACTGTTGCCCAAACTAGAACAGTAACATGGACTTCATGGTGAAGTCCGTGTTCGGTGTCCATGCCTGAACAGTAGGTGTTTGGTACAGACGCCGAACTTTACTGTTCGGGTTCTCCCATTTCTACCTGTAAGGTCTGTTGGAAAAATGTTCGCATTTCCCATTGACTTCCATTATATTCATTACTCAAAATGAGTATCTGAGCATTAGGAATTGCTCGGTTTGAGTTACGAGCATCTGAGCACTTTAGTGCTCGCTCTTCCCTAGTCTTAGCACATAATGATGTGAAGTTTAGTCAGCGCATGAGGCTTGAGGAGGACTGTGAAGAGGTGACTATTTTATTAATTTCTTTCTTTTACATATTCCTGGCCCTAAAAGGAAGCAAACAAAGCAAATCAGAAAACGTTTGGTTTATGGCAAATCAGATTTCAAAGCTGATTTATTGCTTGATATTTTTAGTAGTGTTGGTATTATTTTTTGCATTATTATTTTATAGTATTGAGTTGACATAATCATTGCAAAATTGAATATAAAAACAAATTTTATTATAATTATTATTTTCATTAATACGATGAATGTTAATCTTTGAAGCAAAACAAATTGTCTGTAAATAATATTACTAAACAAATAATTTATTCTCATGTATAATAATTATAATTTCAATACTAATAATATTAAACAGAATTATAATAGAAGACAGTATCACGTTGAATGAGCTGTGTTGCCTTTTGTGTTCCAAAATGTTTTTTAATTCTTTCAACACGTTTCATCACTTTTCTCAAAGTAGAAAAGAACAACAAGTGTCTGCTAATTATACTGTATTTCATAAAATATATATATTTGTTTTTTTACCATGAGAAAGGTGCCGACCTGGTGCAGTACTGTGTTGGGGCAATAAAGAACCATTTTGGAACACAAAAAGCTTCTCATTCACCGCAGCGCAGATAGATAGTTACATTGATAAATTACATTTTACACTGAATGCTTTCCCATAGAGATATATCAATCTGCTCAGCTATCCACAGACATGACACCATGTTCAATATGAATGGTTCTCTTTAAAGGGGTTGTCTGGGCAAAATAGAACTATTCCCAGGGAACAGGATATGTAAAGATATGTAAAGAATAACAAACTCAGCTTTCATCTATACACATACCTGAATCCAGCGCAGGTCATCCATTGATCAGCGCCGAGACTAGAAATGTTGATGTCACCATTCCATCAGCTGACTGGCAATTGGCTGCAGCGGTCTGGTGACTTAATTAGCAAATCATATGACACTGCTAAAAGTCACCTGACCACTTCAGCCTGTCACAAACAGCAGCAAACCTGTGACTGGTGGAACAGTGACATCACCACTCTCTTTGTCACGGTAGACCACGGATCGGCATGCATTGGATCCAGGTGAGGTGTTGGTAGATGAGTAAGGCTGTTTCTTATTTTTTTGCCTATCCAATGTTTAAGTTTGTCAGAAAATTCCTTTAAAAGTCATTAATGATCATTTTCTGTTAAAGTGGATCTTGAGGGTATGTCAGTAAATAATTCCTACAAAACAATGGCTGAAGACCATGCCGTGAAGCTGGACACAAAACACTCACACTATTGTTAGGGACAATGATTAATGGCTGGAGGCAGACAGGACTGTGCCTGGCATCACCCTCATTACCAAGTAATTAAGAAACATTTGTAAAGTGTAACAAGAGGCTTTAGAACAACTTTGCAAAACTATTAGGCTTCATATGAACTCCTCCTATACTCAATACCGTACAGGATTAAATTGGCATTCTGAAGCTGCTGAGCAATAATATAATATTTATCATTAGATCCATAAACTATTGAGTCATTTATAATATTGCCAAACCCATAAAAATTAAAGAAGCCTCCCATGAATATATGGTTTCATTAGATCTGTGTATTTGTGATGTGCATGAAGTATAGTGTCAGTGTATTAATATTCTCACTTTTCTCCACTTTCTCCAGGATCCAGTAGTGATCTGCTCCTCTTCTCAGAGTCACACAAAAAGGAAATACTAAGACTTTTTGCTGTGATATGGATTCATCTTAACTTAAAGGGTTTTCCCATGAACACAGTTAACTGGAGTTAACACTTTAATCAATAGATCCTGGAATAATAATAAATTACACAATTGGATGTGTTTAAATAAAATGTTCCTGTGCTGAGATAATCTTATAAATGTGCCCCTGCTGTGTACTGTGTAATGGCCGTGTCTGACCGTACAGAGACATGGGTCTGATCATACGACAGCACCTGAGGAGGGAGGAAACAAAAGAGCATACAGATATTACAACAGGGAATCGTAAATGATTATTTCTGTGAGGTAAAACTTTGCTTAAAAACAGGCAGGGAAATGTTTTGCCTCACCAAAAGAATAATTTGTGATCCCATGCTGTCCTGTCTGTATACTCTTTTGCTTCCTCCCCTGCCCAGGAGATGTGGTATGATCAGACCATGTTTCTGTACAGTCAGACACAGCCATTACACAGAACACAGCAGGGGCACATTTATAAGATTATCTCAGCACAGGAACATTTTATTTAAACACATCCAATTGTGGAAATTATTATTATTCCAAGATCTATTGATTAAATTGTACTTTGTCCGTGGGAAAACCCTCTAAGGCGGTCATAAACATTAGATGACTGTCAGCCAAGTGGTTGGCAGATGAATTATTCATTCTTGGTTGTCTCTCCCATACACTGGAGATCTCATTTGGATGATGACTCCTGTGCAGTCTATGAGAAAGAAACTGACAGACACTTGGTTGGCGCTGCCGTGCCCCCATATACATTAGATTGTCAGTGATATTGGCACGTGCAGCCGACTGAAGTATACAAGATTGCACATATTCACATGTCTTCTTTTGGATTGGATTTTTACTGTAAATAGTTAAAATAAGTTATTAAAACTGCAAAACTCTCGCCCTATCTGATTTGTGGTTTTCATTGACAGAACATGCAGTAACAAGTATAATTTACACATGTCCATGTTTTTTGCTGATCATGCATCCACAAAAAAGTCTCCTAGACCTGTCAGTAATGTATTGGATCCAATGAAAGTCACCCAAACAAATCTACGGGTCTGTGAAAAATCACATTGACATTCGCAAGCTGTGTACTATCAATTTTAAATATTGTATTGCTTAGGAGAAGCTGCGCAATTTTTTTTTTTTTGCATACAAGAAAATCACCAATTGTAAAAAATGAAGCAGCGACCGAATGCTGATGAATATCGCATCCAGAAAATAATGAAAAATGTACATCTAAATAATGCCTATGGGGGTGATTAAATTTTGGCCTCAGGCCTACGATTACTGCAGTAACATCATGATTTAAATAGACCATTCGGCTAGGTCCTGAAATGGACTCCTTTGCTAATACTTAGCCCCCTAAAAAACCTTTCCATCACTGCAATCAACAGGGAAAGATCCACAAGAAAGTATAGAGATCGATAGTAGTAAAAGCCTATTTAAATAAATCATCTCCTGATAATGAGAGAGTGACTATAAAAGAGCAAGGACGCACTGTCACAATGGCTACTGATAGAATCAATACAATCTTGGATGGTCAGCCCAAGTAATGAAAAGACTGACGAGACACAAGTCCCACTGCCCGGGTCGCTGGCCGCTATCTCACTGGAGATCATTGTATCTTGGCATGTAATATTGAAACTCGGTTGTTTCTTTTGTTTTCCTTTTATGTTTCTTAAAGATAAAGAGCCTTTAGTTTATCTAGTGGAGCTCTTAAGGGAACGAGAACTCATTACGCTTCTCTACAAACCATAACGAGGTGCATCACATGAATTCCGTACGTCTGGAGCATTGTTGTGTCCTGCTAATTTCCTGCTTTTCCGAATCGATGGAAGCACAGTTCATCCAGATAAGTAATAGGTGAAAAATGTTTCTGCTTTGTTGTTCTAATATTTTTTTATTTGTTTTGTCACAATAGTAATGCGTGGTAATAGCACCACCTCTACTAAAACACAATTGGTAGCATATTTAAAAAAAAAAAAAAAATCCGATTATTGATATTAATGACATGAAGTTGCCTAAATGTCAAGGTGTCATAATGAGAGACCTCTTTAAAAGGGACACTTTCTATGATTCTGAGCAAAGAGCTGCTGCAAAAATTGCATATACTTGTTTTTCAATGAACCTGAGAAGACAGCAGTGGCCCAGTTCCCGCTTCTTTGAGCCTCAGCAGAAAATTATGTATGCCTCCTATGGATCTGAGCAGAGAGCTGCTGCAAATAGTGGTCCATGTCTAAGACATCTTTCTACGAGTTTGACGAGAGCTGCTGCAGGCAGTGGCTTATGCAGTGTTAGGCTACTTTTACACTTGCGTTGTGTGACGTATGTCGCAATGCGTCGTTTTGGAGAAAAAACACATCCTGCAAAGTTGTCCGCAGGTGCGACGGATGCGTCATGTTTTGGCGGACCATCGGCACAAAAAATGTTACATGTAACTTTTTTGTGCATCGTGTCCGCCATTTTCGACCACGCATGCACGGCCGAAACTCCGCCGCCTCCTCCCCACTCATAGCAATGGGGCATCGGATGCGTTGTAAAACTGCATCCGCTGCCCACGTTGTGCTATTTAGCACACCGTCCGTCGGTACGTAGGGGGCCGACGGTTTGCGACGGCCCCGTACCAACGGACAAGTGTGAAAGTAGCCATAGTTTACTGTGATACGATTCTCTCCCATGAGAGAATCGTATCATACATGCAAAGAAGATGGAGAACTTAATTTCTCCATCATGTGTCTGCATAAATCGAACTGTACTCGGATGACATGCAACCACAAAACTGAAAGGGTGCGCATGATGCCGAATCAACATGAGAAAAAAATGCAGATCCGTGCTGCCCCACCGTATAACTTTGTTCCAAGTCCTGTCTGATAAAACATCAGATAGAACTCATCCGAGTTATATACTCATGTGAGCAAGCCCTAAAGGTGACCATACACATTAGATGTGCATTAGATGGATATTGGCTGGTCGATCATTCGACCAACAGCCATCTCAGGCGACTATACAGAATACAGGATCACTCGTTTAGCCAAGCGCTACTGTGTTTTTTATGAGAAAGGTGCCATCCGGCTTATATCAGGGAGAACAATGTCATTGGCCGTCTAAAACTGCAATTCTCCCGACCATCATTTGAAGACGCTCTCATGCAAATTAAGCCATTGGATAATGTTGGTAACAGCAGATTCGACCAACATAAGTGTAATGTGTATGCCAGCTTTAGGCTGTGGTAACACTGTGCCAGCACCACCACCACAAAATTTTCTTGGGTAAAGACGCTCCAGGAAAACACCACTGTTAGCTTTCCTCAAGGTGCTTTGCCAGCAAATTTATTTTTTGTCAAGTGTTTAGTAATTTGCACCTTTTTTGCAACATTCTCTGTACAGTGGCACTCCTACTGATTGAGCGTGAGGCTCATGCCAATACATTTGGGGCATTGAAGGATCTATGTCATTCTACCGATCTTTCAGACTCTATGGATCTCATTATACCATAACTTTGTATTATGAAGAAACCTATTCCATCGATAAATGTATTTTTCCCCAGACCCCCCCCCCCCAAGGGGAGCATACTGTACTGCGTAAAGTGAAGGATATGGCAATGTGCTCCCTTACGTGGTGACCAAAACAGAAAAGATTTTTATCATCCAAACACTCAACATATGTTGAAAAAGTCTTGAGTCTTGAGAAAGACTAAATTATTTGAATTGGGTAAAAAGATTAAAAAAAACCACTGGAATATGTATATGAGCATGATAGGAATTAATGCATTAATTGCCTCCTGCTGTTATTAGATCCTCTCTGTGAAGCTGTGACACTATTATAATGATGCAATAATTAAAAGAAGCAAAATGCTGGATAGCCAGTAAGATAGTCAGATAAATGATTATCCCAATATATCTGTTGCTAAAGCATCAAGGGAGCGCAATAAAAGAGACGCTGATGTCAGCACATCTCAACGGCGAACACAAACCGATGGCGTCCACAGATGTTCCAAACAGATGTCTTAGACAGCAAATCTATCTGACAAACAGGTTATATGGCTGGTGTATCGCTGCACGTCTTCTTTTTTTCTTAGCAGTCTTGATAAAACCTGATACACATTTGATTGTGAGCTTTCGACCCAAATAACCTTTATTTAAGGAAGGGATCTGACTCCGGTAAGGACAATGAGCTTTGGGCAAACGGAAGGTTACATCGAGGACATCGTTATCAGATCTGCATGTGGCGATCTATCGGTAAATTGAATATCCCAATATAGATGTCAACTTTTCTCAACCTTAAGTAGAAATTATCTAACGTGGTTATCTTGCCTATATGGATTACACTGACATGGAAATGGCAATTAAAGGGCATAGAAGCAAGTGGAGATGTAGATGAAGATTAGTTAAAGCCTGTTTTGGGGGTGATGTGAATTTTGCCTCATTATAATTTAAGAGAGGGCAATTTTCCAAAATCTGTGCCATAGTCAAAGTTGTATTACGATGGTAGTGCTCACCTGCAAGGATTGTGCATGGACACAACACTGGTAAATGCCTGATGTGCCCTAGCTTTAGCCCCATTGCTGGAGGAGAGTATTCTCATGTACAGCACCATGGAATTAAATAATAATAATAATAATTGTCCAGATTGCAGCTTGGCAATGCAGAGATTATCACTGTGTGGGTTGCGGTCATGGAAATAATGAGATCCAGAGAATATAAGCAAGCTTTTTTTATTCACACCAACGCGTTTAGGCAACTTTCTCAAGTTAAAAAAAAAAACAAATGTGGCACTTTTCTCAAAGTTTTTTTTCCTTGTGCAAGGCGCGGAATTGCATCGGTGTAAATAAAGAACTTGACATACTCTCCGAATCTCATCGTTTCCTTGAGCGCAACCCGCACATCGCGTTTTGCTTTGCCAATATGCAATACTACACACAGCCAATGAGTGGCAGTGGCGATGTCTTGGAAGAAAAAGTAAAACCGATTCTAAATCCTGATACATACTACAGAAACATGTCTGTCGAGAGATGTGTCTGCTACATGTGTCCACCTGTTGGATATGATCTGAATTATAGCCTGTGGTGGGCTTAACTGGCATGTCATGAGATTGAGTTGGTAGAGAAAGGTTGAACTTGATGGACCTAGGTCTTTTTTCAACCTATTTAACTATGAAATGAATTTATATTGTGAGAAATTTGAGCCCTTAAACAAATTTGCGGGAAGGTGGACCATCTGACGTGTGGATGTTCAGCCAAGCTGTTAGTATATGTTGATGGAGAAATGGACAATTTTGAACTGTAAAACCTGTCAACTAAAAATCACATGCTAGCAAAACCTTCAACAATCATTTTACAACTGCCAGATGACCACACAAAGATACGTATAGTGTAGGCGCTTCCCGACAGCGTATGGCACAGAAATGTTCTTTTGTAAAGTTTCTTATCACACCCTCTTATGTAATTGGTTATTCTTGTTCTCAGCTAAAACTAGATGAGAATCATAAATGGTTGACACAAGAAAATACATCTCCGCAATTGAGGATAGCAATTGTGTATTACTTTATCTAATCCTATCTTACTGGAAAGTGTATTACAAGCCCCCTTATTACAACTGTTCAGGGGTCCACAGCATGACAGCCATTAGTATCTAAGATACCGCAGTATATTGAGTCCCATGCTGCTACTACATTATACATTAGTAGACTTGGAGCGCTGTCTGGTGACATTTTATCGGTATCTTTTTCTTATTGGAATCTGAAAAATAAAAGAAAATCTCCATTCCAGACAGAATTCATGTGTGGTGGGCTTTGTCATCTTCTGCAAATTCCACTAGCACTTGGGTATATCTAAGTAACATCTAAGAATTGAAGCCTGATAAGAATAAAGTCGATTGAACCAGGGGCATGACTATAAAAGTTGCAGGGGTTGTAATTTCATCCGGGCCCTGGAGCCTAGCGGGGCCTAAAAGGTCTATTTGGCCAAACGAAAAGACTATTACTATTAAAAATCTCCAATAGTTGGGGGTCGTGTTTGAGATTTTGCACTGGGACCCACGAACTTCAGGTGATGCCACTGAGTTGAACCCAGCAATATCGTCGGGATATCAACAGTCTAATGTATCGAATTGCCGACAGCCGATCCTTATGTCCTCCAGTAGAGAAGACTACCAGTGATCTTTGATGCAGAACATAGGATGGGCCAAATGTGAATGCGTACGGGAGAGTTGTGACAGATATCTGTCTAATGCGTATTTGCGTTTGGTATCTCCAGGACCCGCTGATCTTTCACTAATGTGTGTCTGCATGCATTTATACAAATTTGTGTATGTACTCATTTTAATACAATACTGTTACATGCTAATAAAACTCTCACCAGGCTGCAATTCCCATCACTTCCACTAGTGGCCACATATAGACACATATTAAATACATCTCCCAACAGAGTATCAACAAATCCATTTTTTTTAAATTCGTTATCTCGTGTCACTCATCTTGAAGAAAGGTAAAGAAAAACATATCCGTGGTTGTGTGTTTGTAGTTTTAGAAGTATCTGTTATTATTTATTATTCTTGTGTAGACAATTGCACAGAATGTATTTTCTGGAATCTCTCAGGATCTCAATCAATTCTTACCCATTAGATCACTAGAACAAGCGTAGGTTCACCTGTCTTGTATATGATTAGAAATAAATAATTTACAATACACCAGCACTTCCCACCAAACCTTTTCCTTTGACAAATCCGTAGTGTAATAACAAAAAAGTCTCAAAAGGCTTTCAGCAAATTCTTACCATGATCCTCCAACTCATTACAATTTTGCTTCTATTTAGCAGGTGTCAATATCAGATACTTTTTACATCCTCCAAGGGAAATTTCATGCATGTTATACAAATATATATGAAATTCCAATTTTATCAATAACATGCTTAACTTACTTATTTGCTAAATTGCACAGTCCCAATGCCCAGACGGCTACGTATTCAGATGAAAAAAGGGGGAAATAAATTAATCAATAACTCAATTTTAACGCATTTGAATTAAAAATAAATATTTATATCTGTCCATCTCTTCAGGTGAAAACAAAGTGGCAAAATAGAAGATAATAAACAAGATAATGTATACTGTGCATCTTGCCCTCAAGCATAACGCCTTGTATGATCATAGGCTTCATTCATAAATAATGAAACAATGGCTGAACTCGAGAACATGCTGTATTCTTAAGAATTCTGGGGAAACATGCAACTATTTCATTATTTTCCATATCTAATTCTACAATCTCCGCAAATCTTATTATTAATAACAGAGATGAGCTAATCGATTCAATGCAAATCAAATCTGAGTCTAATTTTATGAAAAACAGATGTTCCGGCAAATTCAAACAATTTGCCCGCCATCTTGTTTCACATTGCTTAAGATTGCATCAGGCACAAAAAGCTTTACTTTTTTTTCGAGCACGTCAGTTTTTCTAGTCAAATTTTACATCCGCAAATTGTTAGGTATTGAGTTCCCACTGCTGCACAGGCGGAATCTCGAACCATGTCCACTGCGGTCTCCCATTCTTCCCCAGCCGCAATGGAGTCTGCTCAGCAGAGACGTCGGTCCCAGTGTCTGGCTCAAGCTGATACTGTGCGTCTGGTTACAGCTGCTGCCCCAGGTTCAGCCTTTGTAACCAGCATTGATCAGCGGTGAGTAGACGTTCCAGGGGCTAAGTCCTGCTTTTCATCTACTGAGCATGCCCGTGGGACGACCTCTCATTGGAGGTCGGAGGTCACATGCTCAGGTCCTGTAGCGGCTCTGATTGGACCACTAGGAAGGTCCCGGAAGGCTACATTTATAAAAGGCTAGTATAAAACTGAAATCGTGTGTGTGGATGTATGACTATTTCTGGTGAAAGCTTCTTAATCATACCCATCAATAGTGTTGTTGATTGTTATTGGATGATTGACTACCTAGCGCCAGACTGTGTCATCGAGCACAAGGCACGAGCTTACAACGTCTTTTAGCAGCGACCACCAGTGGGGCACCGTGCGCAACCAGTGCGCTTTCCTGACCCTAGTTAGGGTGGATAATGGCATCTGCAAGAGCAGCGCTGTTCGCACTCTGTGCGGTAAATGTTAGTTAGTTCTGTCCTAACTACCGGTTAATGTAGGGTGGGAATTCTGACTCGCCCTCAGGCGCGGGCTCAAAAGCCACCGAGGGTCAGAGCGAGTTCAATCACCAGTTTAGTGGGGGTGAATTATAGGGATCACATCAGCGTCTTTCAGCTGCACCCTGTGACTGCTAACAGGGCACAGCGTTTATTTGACAACTCTGTGTAGCAACAGAGTTCATTTCCATTCACACTGGGTGAGGTCTAAGCCACGTGTGAGCAAGCGTTCATCCGCCTTTACTCAGCAGCAGGTTCCATCTCTGCACGGTGGACCCCAGGCTGCGAACGCACCTCATATCTCTCTTTATATTATTTGGTGCATTCCGCTAGCCCTAACACACATGATGCACCAATACAGCACCCTATTGTCAGGTGCTAGCTTTTTGGACACGTACCCACTATGCATTTCTTATTATATGATTTTTGGGAAGACAGTTGAATTTTAATTTATAAAAAAAAAATTACCCCCCAAATTTTTGTCTTTGCATACCTGTTTTTAGAGTCCAAACAGCTTCTACCACTTCCATTCCCATTAAATGCTCACACACATCTCCACTTATGCAGTCTACTGCTACTGGGAAGGGTACTCTCTTCACGGTACATAAACATGAAACAGCTCTCAAAATAAGAATAATGTTTTACTGGATTCTTGACAAGCCATTGATTTTCTCTTTAAAATCACCTATCATGTTTTTGTTCCATAAAAAAAAGGATAATTTTTGGACGGCTTAATAAAAAGCTTTTGCAATTATTTAATCGTTCTGAGAATAATAAATCCTGTTACAGTTCTAAAAAAAAGACTTTTTTTGCTCCTTGTTGAGAAGCTATTTCTTTAAAACAGCTAACCTATTACTAAACCCTAATTAAAGGGATAATTTTATTCATTTCCTTTAATAAAGAGAAGGACTCTTGATCTTTCCAAAACTATGAACATTTTTGCATGCATCCCCCTTGTGAAAAACCCATAGCTTCTTCCATTTTCCCCACTTGTGTGTAAGCATCAACAAAGAATGCATCTGCCCTCCAAAAAGGAGTAATTTTTTAACTATTTTTACAATTTAAGTAGCCTAAATGTTTGTTTCCGCAGTGATGCTAAATGGGCTGATGTTTGCTATAATTTACCATCTGTTTACCCCTTGCCAAATAGGTTGATGAATGATGACATTACTAAGGCATGGTTTGAGTTAAAGAGCTCAAAAGCGAACACAGGATGGATAGTCATATTATTGACATGAAAATGATAAAAATGCAAACAACATTAGAGAAACATCTTGATTTATTTAGTATTGAGTATGAGTGCCACCTACAGAAATCCCTGCAATTGCACATCCTTGGCTGCTATCAAAGAGATTTTTATTAGTTGCCTGAGGAATGCTCTGACATGCTGAATGCTCTTGGGCAAATCATCAAGATCAGCTGCTGGCAGCTTCTGTGAAATTACTAACCAATGACATCGCAGATGTGCTCGATGGAAGGCATGTCTGGATTCACGTTTACGACAAACAAGCTGCTCACAGTTGCATGAGCAATATGCAGTCTGGGGTTGTCATGCTGAAAAATGGCTCCTGAGGCACTTTAGAGAAATGGCTGTACCTCTGGTTCCTGTAACAAGGGTTTCAACGTCCCCCTGGGGATCCTAAAGTTAGATGGTCATGTCAGGTAATGAATCGCACTCTTATTTAGAGATGGTGTGATTTATATCCTTTTTAAAATCGATTGCCTTTCCTTCTATGCTGAGAGGGTAAAGGACTCTTTCCATGCTGGCTGAGAATCTATACAGCCTGGTTGTTCTTAGCTGCAACTGCTTATCATAAACTCCCTCTATGTATACTGGCTCAGGCATTTAGCCCCTGCCAGTGTAAGATTTGTCTTCCTGTGCTGAGGCTAAAGCAAAGTGGTTGGAGTGGAGTTGTTGTAGTAATTATCTGTAGTTTGCTCTAGTATGTGTGTGTTTATCTTCTGGTCCCTGTTCCCATTTAGTTTATTCCTCCCTGTCCTCCTCCCTATTGTAGGTTAGTGCTTTTGTATGATACAGGTTTACTTATATGCCTGTTTTGTCTTTGTGAATTATTTACATTAGACTTCTGTCCTATACCTCATGGGGTAGAGGGGACATATTAAGGTTTAACAGGAGCATAGAAAGGTTGGAGACCTGGGCCTTTCTGCCTTCAAGAGTACCCCCAGGACAGGGATAGTTAGGGTCTCAGCTCCAGAGACAGTTTGAGGCCCCTCTCCCTTACTGAAGACCATCACAGCATGACAGTTCCATCACCAAATCAATATAATGCCAAGCTGTTCATGTGGAATGTAGCTTGAATGAAGACTAGAGGAGTTTATTGCCTTTTAAGCTTTTCAAGAACTGAAATTTTGTTCAGTACCTAAACACCCTTGGTCTCAAAGGGATTAATCAGCAAAGAAGTTTGAACCACAACCAACATGAGGTGAAATGTGCTTTTGAATTATTTTTGGTAACAATCTTTTTCTTTGCAGTTTTCTTAACTATAATTTTCTCCCTTATTCCAGACTGTAGTGTATAATTTCCTAGAGCAATCAGTCATTTCAGCAAGATAAAAAACACAACATTACAAAAACTAAAAACATGGTTATTTGTGCACATATAGTAAAAGCGCCTTCCGTCCATGAATCATTTGACAAAATATTTAAAAGTGTATTCCAGTCTAAACAAGTTATCACCTAGCCAATGAAAAGGTTACCTCTTATATAGGTGCGAGTCCACTGAGAACATACTGATAGTCAGAAAACCTACAAAAATAATGAAAAAAATGCAAAAAAAAACCCTTTTTACTGGTCAAAATGTAAAAAAAAAATCAAACCCAGTTAGAAAAGACGCCATTCAGAAATGCAGTAGCGTACCTGGTGGGGAGCAAGGGAGATGGCCATGTGGGGTCCACCATCCTGAAAGTGGTGCTCGCTTACCAGTACTTGGCAAATGTCAGATCCTCTAACTTGGGTGCTGAGCTCGGCCCTTTGTGCACTCCATGTATGGAGCTAATTTAGGAGCTGAGTCAGCTTGATGCAAAACAAGTTTCAGCAGCAGTAAAAACCCTTAGATGCCACTATCAATTATGACAGCTGCATTTAAGAGGTTAGAAATTAAGTGTAGATCAGAGGTGTCAAACTGCATTCCTCGAGGGCCAACAGGTCATGTTTTCAGGATTTCCTTGTATTGCACAGGTGATAATCTAATCACCTGCACATAATTATTCCAGCACCTTGTGGAATGCTAAGGAAATCCTGAAAACATGACCTGTTGGCGGCCCTCGAGGAATGCAGTTTGACACCTCTGGTGTAGATGGTGGTGTCATGACATCTGTGGTCAAATAGAAGACCCCTTGTTTGCTGTGTTTGTACAAACAGTTCAGATCCCAAATAGTAAATGCTAAAACAAAAAAATAAAATGGCAAAATCCTCTCCAAAAAAAAAAAAAAAAGAATTCCCAAAGTTGTATAGTCTTCGAAATGGTATAAAAAAAACAGCTCATATTTAACAAAAATAAAAAAAGTTGTAGCTTGTGTAAGACCAGAAGAGGCAATCGAAAGCAATAAGCAGCCAACTGGAGCTGGCTCTGACAGTCGAAAGCTATAAAAGCACATGGAGCCACAGGCTTCCCGCTTTACTAGTCTTGTCCATAGCATGCTGCTTTGTGACTATGTCCTACGAGAGAGCGGAGCCAAACAAAGGTCGTTAAATAAAAAGAAATAACAAGGATGCATGTCACATTCTAGCATATGTGCATATTTCATCGTGAAATCAATGATGTTTTGTGATCAAAGATTCATATTGTAGAATCTTTAGATTGATATTGAAGAGGCCAGACCGAGTACCCAAAGAAGATGTCTATTTAAAGTATATTGGGTAATGAACCTTGCCTTGTAGAACTCCACCTATGCAATGTCTAAGTGGTCCATTAACAGATGATTATTGGTATAATATACATGCTCCTTTATGTCAGTCAATACATTACATAGAGTCACATCTAAGGTCCTGCTGCATATTAGATGTCTGATCTTACCGATAATGATGACTTCGGCTGACAGTCTAATGTGTATGGGTCCCTCAACAGAGGCAGATAAGGATTTAGCATGTCTGGTTTTGGACTGACGATCCTTTTGTTCTCTAGGACATGAGCATCTGCTGGAGACGACTGATGGAGAGCACAGGACCTCCTGTGTATGGGAGAGTGGAGCAAGATAATTGCCGGCCAAACTATTGGCCAACTGTTGTTCATCCGACGGCTCACTAAGGTGTATGAGAAGGGTATAACAGTTTTTGATGAAGTTTTTGGTCCCAAAATCAAGGCTAAATAAATAAAAAATTGTCTCCCTGCTATTCCCCAGCCTCTGCCAAGCCCTTCACCGACTTCCCATCATCCAGAGACTCTAGTTCAAAACCCTTACTTTGACATACAAAGCCATCCACAACCAGTCTCCTCCATACATGTGCGACATGGTCTCCTGGTACTTGCCTACTCGCAACCTCCGATCCTCTCAAGACCTTCTTCTCTACTCCCCTCTTATCTCTTCTTCCCACAACCACATCCAAGACTTCTCCCGTGCTTCCCCTATACTCTAGAACTCTCTACCCCAACACATCAGACTCTCGCCTAACATAGAAACCTTCAAAAAGGACATGAAGACCCACCTCTTCCGACAAGCCTACAACCTGCAGTGATCCTAAACCTACTGAACTGCCACACGATCAGCTCTACCCTCACCTACTGTATCCTCACCCATCTCCTGCAGATTGTGAGCCCTCGAGGGCAGGGTCCTCCCTCCTTCTGAACCTGTTAGGGCCTTGTTTTTTAATCATGTTTATTGTATTTGTCTATATTTCCCCCTTTTCACATGTAAAGCGCCATGGCATAAATGGCGATATTAAGATGTAAAATACATATTCGTTGCAGTTCGTGGTAGGATGTGCAACATTGTGCATCAAATGCACCTTGGGTGAAAATTACTGCCACGAAAAGACCACAAATCATAAACAAGAAATTGATGTAATAAGGAATTAGATTAATTTTTGGTGGGAGCAATATTAATGGTTGATCACGGATGATTTTTTTGTTGTATCTTTAATTTTGTCATATAATATTCCGGCTGAATTAAGTCTATTAAGTGTATGTATCTAAAAGACTCTCTTCATCCCTATTCTGTTTGCATATTGTTTTCCAACCTTGTGGCAAGGGTTGTGATAGGGAAGATAGGGATAGACTACGGTGAGTGGGGGCGCCAGATCGCTCTTTAGGGTGCCAGCCTCCACAGCTAGGTAGGCAATCAGTTAGGCCTATTGCAGGGAATTTGTAGGCAAATTCTGGTCATTTATTTATGGTATTTAACCTGTTAAGTAACACTGGGTGGGTGATTTTTTTAAATATTTTTTATAAAATTCAGTTTTATAGGAATTTATGTTCACAAAAATGAAAAGACCACTAATAGGTCATGTAGTCTTAGATTAGATAGTCTAAAGAGTTTTCAGACTACATAAACTGCTATGAAATATCTCAAGATTTTTAAGACTGGTCAAGTCTAATTTTATGCCTCCAAGCAACAAATGTGGAATTGCATTTTTTTTCCATTCCATCCATCAAATATTTTTTTCCGCTTTTTCATACATTATACAGTAAACTAAATGTTAACATGAAAAACTACAAATCTTCCAGAAAAAAAATAAATCCTCCTAGGACTATGCCAAAGGAAAAATAAAAAAAAATGATGGGGGTAAAAAAGAGGGAGGAAAAAATGAAAGAGAAAAAACAAAAATTGGACAAGGGGTAAAGGGTTAAGGTGAAGGCTCCTTTCCTCCATCGATCCCCTTACCTCACTACGCACATTGCTGTTCATCTTTTGTATACCATTATTAATATTCGGCTGAAATGTACTTGATGTGAAACACATTAAAATGAGGGCGCCATGCAGAATTATAAAGAGAGAGAGCAACTCCCACTGTCCAACTCGATAAACTATGCAATATTTATAGCGATAGATTGAAAATGCAGACCATCCAAGAACCGCCAATAAATATCTGCATAATAACTCTTGAAGCTACATATGCATGGCGGGAATCCCAGCATGACTCTTCTGTACAGTTCAGCTACTAATTCCTTACGCATCTGGCTCTCAAATCAGCCAAAAGGTGAAGATTATTAAAACTTTTGCATGTATCTTTCTACTCAGCTGCTATCAAAACTGTGTAAGCAAGCTGATAAATCTATATGAACCTGAACGTGGTGAAGAATTTATTGTTGATAGTTTATATCCAAAACTGGGAAAAAAAAAGTATTGTCATGCTGCAGCTATGCAGGATGATGCAAGCTCCACTAGATGGCAATAGAGTGGAGGGAGGACAACAAGTCTGCCAAAGCAGACCTGCAGCGCTACAGCAAGTCTACCACCAGGTGGCAGCAGAATAGGCAAACAAGCCGGGTCAAAACCTAGAGAGTAGCACAGTACAAAGGGAAAACCCCAAATACAGAGTCAGCTGGGCAGCAGAGGGTCAGTACCAGTCAGAAGCCACAGTACCAGAAGCAAAAGACTAAATCAGGCCAGAACCAAAGCCGAGTCAAACACCGGGAAATACAAATACAAAAGGAAACACTAAGTCAGGATGGGGTGAGAGGAAGGAACAGACACGAGCAAAGTCAGCTAAGGCAGCAGGATATATGAGGGTAACACCAGAGTCAGATATTCACGCCGTAGGCAGAAAATATAACTGGCACCGCCTACAAGATGCAGCGGAGCTCAATACCAAACCTGAACCCAGAATGAGGCAGACCGGGAAAGGGGTAGACAGGACTCAAAACCCAGTCTAGATCATGACTAGTATATTATGTTTTTATTCCACTTTCGTTTCTTAGTTCATCCTTAACAAAATAGGAACATATCCTTAAAGTTTGTTACTTAGGCATATAATATAGTTTTAAAGTGCTGAGGCTCGGTTTTTCTAATCCAGAGATGGAAATTTCCTGCATAGACATCCATACAGCTACCACTAGAGGGAGCTAAAGAGCTCATGGCATACTTTTTTGACATTGGATCTATAATAAATCAGTAAGCACTGGATATGGAAGTCTGTATTTGATAATTAAAGGTGCGGCTGCATTGAAGATACATTATATGGACAAAAGGATTGGGAGAATTACACACCCCTCCTCCAGGAGCTTTTCTGACCTAATATTAATATTAATGTTCAAAGGAGGTTGTGATTTCTGCTATTTGTAGCACATGCGATCAGATGATAACACCTTAAAATCTGTTAAGGGGACTATTCAATAAAGTAAAAGATTTAAAAAAAAAGTTTTAAAAAATATATAAAAATAACATAAACGTTCAAATGACCCCTCTTTTTCCCCATTAAAAATAAAACAATAAAAAAATACACATATCTGATATCGCTGCAGGGCACAAATAATAGAGCCATCACACAGCCTCAGATCCGGAAAAAGGAAAACATTGCAGTTCTAGGAAAATGGCAACCCAAGCAAATTTTTCTTAAAAATGTAGGCATTTTTTGACCATTTAAATAAAAAAACTACATGTTTGCTATCTGCGAACTCATGCTGACCTGTAGAATCATATTGCCAGGTCTGTTTTACCATATAGTGAACATGGTAAATAAAAACATCCCCAAAAAATTCTGAAATGTACTTTTGTTGCAATTTCAATGCACTTGGAAGTTTTTTCCTGCTTTCCAGTGCATTATAGGGTAAAATACACAATGTGGTTCAAAAGTCCAACTCGTCCAATGAAAAACAAGCCCTCATATGACTATGGGGATAAAAAAATAAAAGGTTATGGCTCTTGGAATAAAGGGAGGAAAAAACGAAAGCGCAAAAAATGAAAATTGCAAGGTCATAAAGGGGTTAATATGGAGTTGGTCCCTATGCAGCTATAACAGCTTCAACTCTTCTTGGAAGGTTTTGTACAAGATTTTTATGTTATCAGTGGATATTTTGGGCCATTTATCTAGAAGAACAGTATGTAAGGTCAGACACTGATGTTGGAGGAGAGGACCTGGTTCATATTCTGTTCTAGTTCTTCTCAAAGGTGTTGGTTGAGGCTGTGGTCTGGGCTCCATGCGGCCAGTCCTGTTCTTCCACAGTAAACTCACCCAACTATTTTGGAGCACTGTGCAGTGTCATGGAGAACAGAAAAAGGGCCTTTTCCAAACTGTTCCTACAACGCTGGAACCTACAATTGTCCAAAATATCTTGTGCTGAAGCATTAAGATTTCCCTTAACTGGAACAAAGGGGCAGATAAAGATCCATGAAAAACAAGCCCATCATTATCCCTTCTTCACCAAGGTGTACAGTGGTCACAGTGCAGTCAGGAAGGTAAAGTTCTCCTGAGATCCACCAGACCCAGACTCATCCATCAGACCGCAGGTAAAGAAGTGTGATCCATCACTCCACAGAACACGTTTCCACTGCCCTAGAGTCCAGTAGTGGTGGCTTTACACCACTCCAGTACACTGATACTGTCAACTTGTCTTCAGTCTGAGATGAGTGGGTACTGCGGGGGCATGGTCTACTCCCAGGTTCTAGTAGCAACCAGTCCCATGATAATGTATCCAGGTCTTCAGTATGAGATGAGGGTGCATGGCTTTCTCCTAGTTTGTAGTAGCAGCCAGCCCCCTGATAATGTCTCCATTACTGCAGGGCTACAAGCAGGAAGCAGGCCATGCCCCTTCCATGCCCACTCACTTTAGACTGCAGTGAAAGAGAAATTATCATGGGGCTGGTTGTTACTAGAAGTAGGGAGCAGGTCACATCTCTGCCAGGCCTCTTATCTCAAACTACAGGGAAGGAAACATTATCAGGGGGCTGGCTGCTATTAGAAAGTAATGTCCCAGAAGGGATGGGGAGAAGTAAGGAGCAGCTGCAACATCACACTGAATTGCGGGTACTGCGAGGGTTACAAACAGCACCATTCATGATGACTTTATAGTTTATGAAAGCATAGCCATTAGAGTAATTTTTTTTATCTCCCAGGAGTACCCCATTTAATTATGATATGAATAGAGACTACAACAGCAAGCATATTCCTATCATAATTAAGGCTATGTTCTCCTGATCTAACCTTCTGCATGAGTCACTGTGAGGTTTAGGGCAGTACAGCAGAGCTGATTGTGCTTTGAAAGAAGAAAAAATGATAGAAGGGTTTGTATTGTGATACAGCTAAACTCAGTTGTGCTGCCCCTCACTAAACGGGGATCTTATCTGAAAGGTGTTAGTCATCTCTGCTTTCTAATCATGCAGGAGGTTAGACCAGGAGATCAAGCTGTCTAAAGCTAGGTTCCCATTGCGTTAATGGGAGAGCGCTAACGGACAGTGTTGCACGGCGAAATTAACGCCGTGCACCGCGTCCGTTAGCGCTCCCATTGCCGGCAATGTTAAAGCGCATTGCTAGCGCGTGTCATTTTCGGCACGCGCTAGCGATGTGCCGGTCTTTTGTAGCGCGCCTCGGACGCTGCTTGCAGCGTTCGCGGCGCGCCAGAGGTCCGTTCCCCGCTCTCGCAGATCCCCGAGCGGGGACGTTAACGCGACCCCTAAACGCGGCCCCGTTTTTTAATGCAGCCGCTGAAATACTTATACAGCCTCCAATTGGGCTATATGTTCAATCTAGGATCATATTTTCTCTTGTCAAAATCCTCTGTGGACTATTATAAGCCTTCTAAATCTACGTGGCCTCGTTTCCAGTCCTCTATGTCACCTCTACAGCTAAGGCATTTCGAAAAGACAATAGTAAAAGATATTCTTTGCTAAAAAAACCTTTTTCCTAAAGGCTGTAAACTCCTGTGAACTAACATTTTTTCCTTGTTCACTTGCTTCTTAAGTGTAAAATGAAGCAACTTTCTAAATACTGTAGTTTTCATGAAAAATTTCCTAAAATGTTGCTACTGTGGAGTCTGTGTAACTCCTGTACATAGCAGGCTGTGCTGCTGCTTCAAACTTACAGCTGATAGAAAGCTGATAATGGCATGACTGAAGCCATGTGCTTTCCCCAATCCCATTGGACAACTGTCTAATGTGTATAGAGGGGTCCTAAGTTTCTCCCAAAGTTAGGGGAAAAGAAGGATCGAGCTTTTCAAATTTATAATACCATATCCCTTTGTTTTCAGGGAAAATTGATCCAGTAAATGGCTTACTGCTCTACTCCCATTATGAGCACAAGAACCAAGCATGCCTGTGTATAGTGGGGGAGGGGAAGAGTGAACAGGAACAATTGTCAGCCAAATGAGTATTTGGTCAACAATTATCTAAAGTGTATAGACAGATAAAAGAACAGCAGCAGTCTGAAGATTGTACATGGAAGATCTGAGCGTGGCGAGCAAAGTGAGTGGATCCAACAGGCTCCTGAGGCTCTGGATATGATTACATAGACTTTGTATGAGAACCATTAAAAGAAGTATCATTAGGTTATTCAGTGAAAAATAGAACAGATAGATAGATAGATAGATAATAGATAGATAGATATATAGATAGATAAGAGATAGAGAAATAGATATGAGATAGATAGATAGATAGATAGATAGATAGATAGATAGATAGATAGATAGATAGATAGATGATAGAAGGATAGATAGATAGATAGATAGATAGATAATAGATAGATATATAGATAGATAAGAAATAGATAAGTAGATATGAGCTAGATAGATAGATAGATAGATAGATAGATAGATAGAAATGGAATTCATAGATAGATAATAGATAGATAGAATGATAGATAGATAGATAGATAGATAGATAGATAGATAGATATGAGAGATAGATAATAGATAGATATGAGATAGATAGATAATAGCTAGATAGATAGATAGATAGATAGATAGATAGATAGATAATAGGTAGATAGATAGATATGGAATAGATAGAAAGAAGGATAAATAGAGAGATAGATAGATAGATAGATAGATAGATAGATAGATAGGTGGATAGATCGATATGGGATAGATAGTTATAAGGATAGATAGATAGATAGATAGATAGATAGATAGATAGATATAAGGATAGATAGATAGATACGGGATAGATAGATAGATAGATAGATAGATAGATAGATAGATAGATAGATGGATAGAAGGATAGATAGATAGAAGGATAGATAGATAGATAGATACGGGATAGATAGATAGATAGATAGATAGATAGATAGATAGAAGGATAGATAGATAGAAGGATAGATAGATAGATATGGGATCGATAGATAGATAGATAGATAGATAGATAGATAGATAGATATGGGATAGATAGATAGATAGATAGATAGATAGATAGATATATAGAAAGAAGGATAGATAGATAGATAGATAGATAGATAGATAGATAGATAGATAGATAGATAGATAGATAGATAGATAGATAGATAGATACTGTAGATAGATAGATGGAAGGATATATAGAAAGATAGATAGATAGATAGATAGATAGATAGATAGAAGGATAGATAGACTTATTTCACTGATTTTCCTAATCATAATTCAACAAATGTTAAGTAAAGTAAAAAAATTCAAGTTGGTCAGATACCAGTTGTAGACATGAAGCATGTCAAATGATAGGATGCAGAAGAGAAATAAGAATAGAGGGCCGCGCGGCTCCCTGATCTCAGACATACAAGCTGCGGATGTAAAGGGCATTCCCTAAGTGATTGCTGGAATTAATAAGAGTCGTGCTCCGAGGAAAGCTTCTTGTTTTCCATCAATATTTTCTAATTGAAGAAACATTTTAGTTTTACTTTCCAAGAATGGTTTTATTGTCTACGTAGAAAATGACTCTTATGTTTCAAATCCAAATGAAATTAGCTGTGAGCCGGAGGCCGTGTAATGGGGGCCGCACTGAGGCTGCAGCGCCGGCAACTTGTTATGTTTTCATATTCAGTCTGCAAATAGGTAAAGCTCCTGAGATTCCGGCAGAAATTACACGGATACGTCTGAGAACCAGTCCTGCCATTGTATTACTACAAAGTGAGAACAATTAGAATATTATAATAGGAAACTCAGGTCAGGGATGTAATTCTAGGTTATGTAGAGGTTACAGCCAGACCTGGGCATTGGGGGCTGAAACGACAACAGAAAAAGATTACTAATAGTAAAGGGGTTGTCCATTACCATACTGCATGCTACAAATAGGCCCATGGTGGTCATAAGGGTAGAAAGCCTCACTGTCCTTCTGTGAGAGTGGGCCAGGGCAGTAGTCATGGCTGAGAGCAATCCCTGTATAACACCCTGGCCTCCCCTCACAAGACAATAATGTCTTTCTTTCTGTGTACCTGTGTCCTGGGTCTCTGCTCCGACAGGGTCCACCCTGGCTGCCGAAGGCTCCTTATAGACGGTACCGCCCAAAGGGAGACACAGTCCAGCTCAACTTTAACAACAACAGCTGTACTTGGTTCTTTGCGCAGCACATCCATGTTCTTTACAGCAACAACATCAGTTTTCACAACATGCAACTCTTCTTCTGTCCCAGTCCCTCTCTCTCTGTCGATAAGCTTGCTTCCGGGACGGACCGTACCTTTCGATCCCTCAGCATCCTCTCTGCTCAGCCTTACTCCGTTTGGGGACTCCCTCAGCCATTTCGCACCGGTTCAGAGGGCGTTAATCCATGCAATAAGCTGCCACATGATGAGCGACCTGCCCGTACTGCTTAGCCTTTTCTAGCAACTGCAGTCCCACTAATACTGCACCGCTAGCACTGTTGCTGTTGCTCCTTCTGATGAGGTCCTGGCCAGGGATACTAAATGGCTGGGCCTTATGCTTCTCCAACATTGCGTGGCATGCTGTTGCCAGGGGCTAGTTAGCCCAAGTGAGCTGAATGGGCGCCCTGGCCCAACTGAGATCTATAAGGAAGTGCTTCCTGCCATATCCACCGTGCCCCTCCTATTTTAACTATTACACCACTGTAACTACACCTATTATGTACCCCATCTAGTGGCTAATTTTGGGTAATGCACTCACCCTATCAGTACATGACATACATATATATATATTACATGGATTTACAATGTATAAACATACATCTTACAGCAGCAACAATTATAACCAGGACATAACTTAAGGGGTTGGCAAAAGATGATGGACTTTACAACCCCTTACATTTCCACACCGCTGCCTGTGTTTCTCAATAATCTCCTCAATTCCACTTCCTGTAGGGGATGTCACATGACCACTACAAGCAATCAGCAGCCACCTATTGACTGCAGTGTTGATGTTCCGTCTGAGCAGGGAGAATCAGTCTACTTAGCTTTTAGGTCATTTTGGATGTAATATTAAGATTGCTGCCAATCAGTGGCTGCTGATGAACTGCAGCGGTCATATGTCATCTCCATAATGGGGGACAATTGTGAGGAGGAATTGATGCAGGTAGGACAATATATATATTTTTTTATTTTAATGCCACTACAATTTTGTACTGGACAATACATTTAAAAGCAAAATGCAGTATTATAAGCATACTGACAGATAAACTGACATCCTTGTAATATCCGTCAGAGTGGGAGGAGGAGACAATAGAGAACAGGACCTGAATGGGATAACCATTCAACAACTAAGTGCCCTAATAGGCATATGGGCAGGAGGCAACCCTATCTATCTATCATCTATCTATCTATCTATCTATCTATCTATCTATCTATCTATCATCTATCTATCTATCTATCTATCTATCTATCTATCTATCTATCTATCTATCTATCTATCTATTATCTACCATCTATCTATCTATTATCTATCTGTCTATCTATCATCTATCTATCTATCTATCTATTATCTATCTGTCTATCTATCATCTATCTATCTATCTATCTATCTATCTATCTATCTATTATCTACCATCTATCTATCTATCTATCTATCTATCTATCTATCTATCTATCTATCTATCTATTATCTGTCTGTCTATCTATCATCTATCTATCTATCTATCTATTATCTACCATCTATCTATCTATCTATCTATCTATCTATCTATCTATCTATCTATTATCTGTCTGTCTATCTATCATCTATCTATCTATCTATCTATCTATCTATCTATTATCTACCATCTATCTATCTATCTATCTATCTATCTATCTATCTATCTATCTATCTATTATCTATCTGTCTATCTATCATCTATCTATCTATCTATCTATCTATCTATCTATCTCATATCTATCTATCTATCTATCTATCTGTCTATCTATCTTTAATTCCACATTTTTAGGTGGTCGATGCTCAGCAGACACTTGTACTGACACGATTTAGTAGTGAGGGAACACACGTTTTTACCATTCTCTTGTTCTCTGATACATTACGGTAAGAGGTTATTTGGGGTTGATATTCCTGGATGTATGTAGATAAGTGTAGAGAAGCGTTGCCTGATGTGAGACACAGCAGCATTATTTCATGTCGCTCTGCTCCTTATTTTCAGTGGTTTCAGACTGTGTAACGTACAATGCAGCTGATTTTCCTGGGGCATGAAGATAAACTAATGGTCTAATGTAGTTCAGCAAAAATAGAATCTGAGATTTTGTGCTTTGTGGGCAGCTGGTGTTCAGACAAGGCTGTTCTCAATTGTCCATTAAATCTGCTTACTAGGACGGTCATTTTTCAGTACATTTATGCACGAAGAACTATTGCAACATTTTCCAAAGCACCATAAACTTCCACATTGAGGAATCTAAAGGTCTTCGCCGCACACAATGCAAAAGATTTTCTAATTATCGTGTTAAATATTCATGTCCGAAACACCGATGTGTCCTTTCTTAACCTTTCCTCTTGCCTTGATACATGCCAAGATGAGCAACTTTGAGAAAAAAAACAAGATTTTGTGATACTCTATCAGGAGATGTTTATGGTACATTTGTCTATATGTAGCAAGGTGGCACAAGATGGCAGTTGTGGGTGAGTTCATTAAAGGGAACCTGTCTCCCCCCTCAGGCGTTTGTAACTAAAAGAGCCACCTTGTGCAGCACAAATGCTGCATTCTGACAAGGTGGCTCTTTTAGTTATGATGCCTGCACACGCTGAAATAACAGTTTATAAAATGTGCCCCCTCATACCCTGAAACCGTCCCGGAGGCGGGACTTTCCTTCCTTATCAGACGCAGCACAGTCGTCACTCCGGGCTTGTGCACGCCGGGAGCCGCCTCCTCTTGCAGAATTATCGTTCCCGGCGCCTGCGCTGTAAGTACAAAGGGCAGCGCAACTGCGCATGCCTGGAAAAGAATACTTAATGCGCAAGCGCCGGGGACGATAATGCTGCAAGAGGAGGCGGGGCCCGGCGTGTACAGGCCTGGAGTGACGGCTGTGCTGTGTCTGATAAGGAAGGAAAGTCCCGCCTCCGGGACGGTTTTACGGTATGAGGGGGCACATTTTATAAACTTTTATTTCAGCGTGTGCAGGCATCATAACTAAAAGAGCCACCTTGTCAGAATGCAGCATTTGTGCTGCACAAGATGGCTCTTTTAGTTACAAATGCCTGGGGGGGTGACAGGTTCCCTTTAAGCAACAGTCAGTGAGCACTGAAAAGATAAATAAAGTCCTGGTACTGCTGTACAGTTGGTTACCTCTGTTACTCCAGCTTCTGGCTCCCTGGTTCCTTGAAACACCACAAAGTCACAGTTCTTTTCCAACAATTGAACTTGGCTAAACAGCAAGACATCCATCACATCAGCAGCACAGTTCACATAGGCCAATGTTTCCTGTACTTTCCCTTCCTCTGCCATCAGGGCAGACTTTAATATCTCTGTCATTTCTCTCTCTTTACTCTCGGCGTTCACAGCCATACCTCTAGACAGACACTGTCCTGTCTGCGCTTTCTTTTCCTCTGCCATCCAGGCAGCATCTTTGGACAGTTCATGTCCCATCTGTACCTTCAGCATCACCAGCTGCCTGACAGCCCCTCGTCTGGTTCCAATTGGGAAAGGTGTTGGGAGTGCCATCTCAGCTGCTCCCGCCCTGGTCGTAGACCCCGTATCCATCTTGGGGATGGTCCTATTGAGCTGGTGCCCGACTGCACTATTCTCCAGCCTGGGGTCTCTTACTGCCATCCTCAGTTTTACCCCCACAGCCTGTAACTGTCTCACTTTATGAGTGCTGCCCTTGGGCAGACTGCCTGGGTGTCTGATTCTAAACAGGAAGTGTCTTTTCTATATCTCCTTGCTTTGTCCTGCTCTGCTCTGTGCCCCTCCCATATACTTAACTCTTTGCTGCCTGTGCCTAAACTAACACCATTATCAATCCCTAATCCTAAGCATATGCACAGTACATGGCAGATACAAGACATCACAGTACATAAACATTACACTACACATTAATAACAATGAGTTCAAATCTCTGAACTAACCTCTTGATATCTTCCCTCATGTAATCTCCGGTCCCCCAAGACGTCCTTCTCTCCTCCACACTTATTCGCTTCTCACCCAACCGCCTCCCGAATATCCCCCATCCTCTGGAATTCTTTGCCCCAACACGTCCGACTATCAACCACATTCGGATCCTTCAGACGGAATCTGAAAACCCACCTCTTCAGGAAAGCCTACAGCCTACACTGACCTTGCTGCCTCCTCACCACTACTGAAGCTACCGCCTCACCAACACCGGAGCTCCTGCAACCCTCAACCTATTGTCTCCTTCCCCACCACCCAGCAGAATGTAAGCCCGCAAGGGCAGGGTCCTTCTGCCTCTGTATCAGTCTGTCATTGTTAGTTTTGTTTACTGTAAGTGATATTTGTATTTTGATGTAACCCCTTCTCATGTACAGCACCGTGGAATTAATGGTGCTATATAAATAAATAATAATAATAATAATGAGGTGCTGCAGGTAATCGTGTGAAGAGTGTCCAGGGGAGAGGAGGCACGTGAGGTTCCCCGCCAGCTCCTTACATATATAAAAATGCAAAGCACTGGAGGATCATAGGAGTTTTGATTAAAAAAATAGAAAACATTATTGTCACAATACAAAAAGGTTAAAAAACACAGACATGAGTAGTGTTGAGCGATACCGTCCGATACTTGAAAGTATCGGTATCAGAAAGTATCGGCCGATACCGGCAAAGTATCGGATCTAATCCGATACCGATACCCGATACCAATACAAGTCAATGGGACTCAAGTATCGGACGGTATCCCTGATGGTTCCCAGGGTCTGAAGGAGAGGAAACTCTCCTTCAGGCCCTGGGATCCATATAAATGTGTAAAATAAAGAATTAAAATAAAAAATAGGGATATACTCACCCTCTGACGCGCCCTGGACTTTACCGCCGTAACCGGGAGCCTTCTTTGCTTAAAATGCGCGCGTTTAATGGTTTCCGTGACGTCACGGCTTCTGATTGGTCACGTGCCACCCATGTGACCACGACGCGACCAATCACAACAAGCCGTGACGTAATTTTCAGGTCCTGATGCCTAATTCTAGGCATTCAGGATTTGAGAATTACGTCACGGCTTGTGATTGGTTGCGTGCCGCCCATGTGACAGCGACGCGACCAATCACAAGCCGTGACGTAATTTTCAAATCCTGAATGCCTAGAATTAGGCATCAGGACCTGAAAATTATGTCACGGCTTGTTGTGATTGGTCGCGTCGCGGTCACATGGGCGGCACGCGACCAATCAGAAGCCGTGACGTCACGGAAACCATTAAACGCGCGCATTTTAAGCAAAGAAGGCTCCCGGTTACAGCGGTAAAGTCCAGGGGCCTCCGGACAGGTGAGTATATCCCTATTTTTTATTTTAATTCTTTATTTTACACATTTATATGGATCCCAGGGCCTGAAGGAGAGTTTCCTCTCCTTCAGACCCTGGGAACCATACACTGGAAACTTCCGATTCCGATTCCCGATACCACGAAAGTATCGGATCTCGGTATCGGAATTCCGATACAGCAAGTATCGGCCGATACCCGATACTTGCGGTATCGGAATGCTCAACACTAGACATGAGTAAAAAGATATGTTCTATGTAAGACACCAAAAATTGTAGCACTCAGTACAAAATATGCATTGCATCCTATGAAATATCTAGTGGCTGGTGAGGAAAAACCTCTCCTTTGTGTTATCCCATAACATGTCCCTATATAAAGTATATCAAAGCCATTTCATTCACTGAAAATCCATTGTGGCTGCCCAGGGCAATGTTCCCATATGTATCCACCAGCTCTCTAAGGTATTAAACCATATCAAATACACCCAGTATGGTGGATATAAGGGGGGAGAAAAGGGGAGGAAGAAAGAGCTCTCACCATGTGCTGAAGTGTCCACCGAACGCACCCCGATGCGCGTTTTGCTGCTGTCTGCCTCGCTCTCTCAACCTCCCCTTCAAATCAAATGACCTGATTTTAATCACTATATATATATATATACATATGCATCATGCTTTATGCAAACAATCACTATTTCCTTTGGCATTATTACCAAGTTAAAGTGCTCAGGAGACCAACTATTAGAGAGCTGAGGTTAATTAGTGAAGAAATGCTTTAGAACAGAAAAGAACGTAAATGATTATATTAATGCCATGATAATGATTCTGCCTAAATAACAATTTCTGCTAATTTAGAAGATATTTGTCAACATGCTAATTTATTTGTAAAAAATAAAAAAAATGTTCTCTCGAGTGCCGCGTACTCCACCAGCTCCTCGAGTCAATTAACTCGCAAAAGCTAAAACGCAGTTCTAGAATTTGCGAATGCAGATTATGACGAACCCTCCATTGAATATATGAGGTCTATTTTGGATTTAGCTTCCAGTATTTTTTTCTATTCCATTTGCTGACAACAGTTAAGTCTAAGGCTCAGGCCAGTTCGGTGCCTCCTGTAATGCTCAGCAAGGTCCTCCATGATTTAATCCAACGTTACTGAAAGGGAATGTATCAACTATACTTTTTGCTGATTGAAAATATTCACTGTAGGATACTGGGTTAGATTTATCCAGCAGTGTATTAAAATGCTAGAAATGGCAGAAATGGGAAAAATTGTGTCAAAGTTATAAATTTGGAATACGTTACGCTATTTCCTCTTCCTCTCATTGATTCCTTACATATATGAGTTTGCCGAATTATAAAACTCCGTAAACAAGCAAAAGTTTCTATATCCTTACTGGCCCCAAATGGATCCTGAAAGAAGGCCAGCCACCATTTTTTTTATGGATTTGAGTGAATCAATTTGAAGAATTGAATCGAATCACAAATTCTGGCAATTCCAAAATGTGAAATTCTATGTGAATTTCATCTGCTTCTACTGATTAGCACAACTCTGTTATAGAAAATGTCTATTATAGAAATATATATATATATATATATATATCTTCATTATCTGCAACACAACAATGTTTCTGCGGCTCCTGGCTATGCATACTCAGATTACGATATTACACACATTCATTCATTAAAGGGGTTTGTCCGGTCAAACCCATTCACTGGGAGCTGCGGGGATTCACTGATTTCGCACCAGGGACTGGAGGGATGCCACTTTTGTAGAGCGAGGCCGCTCACTCTAGTCGTACATGCCTACTGGCTGGCCTCATCACTATACAAGGCAGGGTCTCGGCTTAATACAAATGTATGGAGCGAGGCCACGCTCACTGATTGGGGATATGTATAACTCATACAAACCCTCTGGTCCCGAGTCTGAAACTAATGAATCCCTACAGCCCACAGTGCGTGCATTGGGGAGATTCATAAGTCTGCAGCCACACAAAGTGACTGCAGACTTATCAGTTTTGACCTTTAATTAATTTTCTGCTTTGCTTGTCTCTGGAATTTAAACTCTCAGCCTCTTGCATGGCAGGCAGCAACTTTAGCTGGGAGTCACAGGCTGTACTGTCAAGTATATGCTTACATTTCTAAATGTCGCTCTTCTTCTTTATAGGCGCATTGTACTGATACATAGAAATAAATCTCTACATACTAGTACATTTCTGTATTCAGTATATATACATATATTAAATTTTACACAATGTTTGTTTGAGATTGATACACTTATAATGTGCATAAACTTTGCAGACACATTTTCATTTTTTCATGACACCCTTCAATAGCCATAACTTTTTTATTTTTCTGTCCACATAGCTAAGCTTTAGCTTGATTTTATAGTTTTCAAATGTACCATCTATTTTTCCATATGATTACTGAAAAAAGGGGAAAATATTTAAAGTGATTTCAAATTGGGAAAAAAAATGCAATTATTCCATTTTGAGGGGGGTTGTATTTACAGAATTCATTGCATGGTAAAAATGACCTTGAAACATAATTATAATTATAATTATTATTATAATTATGCTGATATCAAACTTAATTAGATTTTTTTTTATTTAAGAGGTGAAAAAAAGTCTTACAATTTTCGAGCAAAAACAATTAGTTTGTATATGCACTTTCTAAGACCTGTATTGTTTTTATCTTGTTATCGATGAAGCTGTGTCAGGGATTATTTTCTGCACGATAGGCTGGTGGTTTATTTGATACCTGGTCGAGGTACTTGTGATGCTTTAATTGCTTTTTCTAACATTTTTTGGGAAGTTATGTTGATCAAAACCCCACAATCTTGCCATTTTGATTTTTTTACCTCTTTATAGGGTTTACCATATAGTCAATTAATGTAATATTTCGAGAGATTGGACTTTTACGGTGATACCAAAGTTTTCTATTTATTTCTAATTTCCTTATTTTTAACTTTTTTTTTAACTTTGGGGAAAATGCAGCGATTCAAATTTTCATCATATACAGTACGCGCCCTCATGTGCTTTGTTTTAAATGCAGCCCTGATGTCATGCATGTAGCGTATGTGACCACTGCAGCCAATCATAAAGCTCATCACTAATGCTGGTTTAGTCTGCAGGAGCCATTGAGCTTAGTGATTGGCTGCAGCGGTCACATGTGCTACAGACATGAGGTAATGAGTGCAGCCTGTAAACAAAGATTGGAACAGCAGCAGAAGACCAGGACAAGAGCAAAGGAAGACGAGTAATGCTATTTATATTATTTGTAACATACGCACATAGATGGTGTGCAGAGGACTGAGAGGGCAAGTCCCCTTTAAACTGTTGTCTATGGAGACAGCCCATTTTGAAGTGCTTGTCTCTGTCCTTGGTCCAAGGTACATTATGACACTTTAATTTGCGACACACAGTGGGCGAAATAAGTATTTGATCCCTTACTGATTTTGTAAGTTTGCCCACTGACAAAGACATGAACAGTCTATAATTTTAAGGGTAGGTTAATTTTAATATTGAGAGATAGAATATCAAAAATAAAATCCAGAAAATCGCATTGTATAAATTATATAAATTTATTTGCATTTTGCAGTGAGAAACAAGTATTTGATCCCTGACCAACCATTAAGAGTTCTGGCTCCTACAGACCAGTTATATGCTCCTAATCAACTGGTTACCTGCATTATAGACAGCTGCCTTACATAGTCGCCTTTATAAAAGACTCCTGTCCACAGACTCAATCAGTCAGACTCTAACCTCTACAATATGGGCAAGACCAAAGAGCTTTATAAGGATGTCAGGGATAAGATCATAGACCTGCACAAAGCTGGAATGGGCTACTGTCAATAAAACATCGATCTGGGGCGCCATGCAAAATCTCACCTCGTGGGGTATCCTTGATCAAGAGGAAGGTGAGAGATCCGCTTAAAACTACACGGGAGGAACTTGTTAATGATCTCAAGGCAGCTGGGACCACAGTCACCAAGAAAACCATTGGTAATATATTACGCCGTAAAGGTTTAAAATCCTGCAGTGCCTGCAAGGTCCCCTGCCCAAGAAGGCACATGTGCAGGCCAGTCTGAAGTTTGCCAATGAACACCTGGATGATTCTGTGAGTGATTGGGAGAACGTGCTGTGGTCAGATGAGACAAAAATTGAGGTCTTTGGCATTAACTCAACTCGCCATGTTATGAATCCATCCCCAGGTTTCTGCTAATCTGCTCCTGTCATAGTACATGCCAATGGATCGGTTCAGCAGTAGTGTGAACTCAGCCTAAAAAGGGGTTGTCCATCCCTTTTCTTGCATTTTCTTTATGTAGGCAGGGAAGAGTGAACTGGTAAATGGTTATGACTATGAGTTGTGTTATGATCCTAGTGGCTGAGGATAGTAACATAGTAACATAGTAACATAGTTAGTAAGGCCGAAAAAAGACATTTGTCCATCCAGTTCAGCCTATATTCCTATATTCCATCATAATAAATCCCCAGATCTACATCCTTCTACAGAACCTAATAATTGTATGATACAATATTGTTCTGCTCCAGGAAGACATCCAGGCCTCTCTTGAACCCCTCGACTGAGTTTGCCATCACCACCTCCTCAGGCAAGCAATTCCAGATTCTCACTGCCCTAACAGGATCACAAAACGGACTAGCTAAGTTTATGAACATAGACACGAGCTCTAGGGAGGTGGTAACTCGACTGACCGCAAACCTGATCCTAACCAACACACTAAAGGAAGCCGGTGAACGTGCCTAAAATCTTGGATGTCTCGACGCAGCCTGAGAAAATATCTACTCCTGGAGGGAAAGTAAGACCTCACTTGCCTCAAGAGAAATCACCCCAAAGATATAGGAAGCCCCCAACAAATAATAACGGTGAGGTAAGGGGAAAACACAAACGTAGAAATGAAAACAGATTAAGCAAATGAGGCCCGCTAATACTAGATAGCAGAAGACAGATAGGGAACTGTGCGGTCAGTAAAAAACCCTATGCAAAATATCCACGCTGAGAATACAAGAACCCCCACACCAACTAAAGGTGTGAGGGGAGAAACTCAGCCCCCTAGAGCTACCAGCAAGCAAGGAAATCACATATTAGCAAGCTGGACAAGAAAACAAAAATAAACCAAGAAACATATGACCACTGATGGTCAAAAAATGAACCAAGCAAAACTTAGCTTCTCTTGAAGAGACTGATAACGAAGGACTGCAGGAGAGCTCCAAAATAGCACTGAAGACATTGACAGCAGGCAACAACTGAGAGTCCAGGTGAACTAAATAGGAAACCAGCTAAGAGATAACGAGACAGCTGATCCTGCCTCAGACCTGCAGAATGACACAAAGAACCACCAGAGGGAGCCCAAAGACAGCACTCACACAGTACCAGTTGTGACCACAAGAGGGAGCCCAAAAACAGAGTTCACAACAGAGTTGTATTTAAGGTTGAAACCTAAAATGTTGTCCCTCTTTATCAACTTTGAAGAGTGGAAGGTATACATATATGCAATGATTAGCTTTCCTTGGCTCAACTGTCTCACCATACAGCTCCCTGCAGCTACAGCCACTCTTCTGGTCATTTTTCTACAGCGAGGACGCTAACAGAGCTGACAATTCCTCACACCATTCTGATGTGACAGGACAACATACATCTTGACATTGAGTGAGGCCTAGTTGAATTTAAATTTGCACGAATCTGCAATTTGATTAGTCTGAAGCCAGCAAAATAGCAACCAGCCAGCTGAAATCTTGTTGGATTCGTTTTGAGGCTGTGCCCTCACCTATCTCTACACAGTTCACTCACTCTTCTGATCCGGCCACATCATCATGACGATGCGTTGTAGGAGGCTTAGGGCATTGGCATAAATCCAGAGAAAATAAAGAGTGTGATATCTGGAAATGTTTCATAACACTTTCAGAATCTAGGTGGCATTAGTCAATGACTGGGCCTCATATGATGTCATATTTTTCATTGCCCCCTCTAAATGTCATGACCTAATGAGGCCTGGTCAAAGCCGGAGGTGCTGAAGACTTCAGAAGAGTGACTAGAGCTGTATGACATGGCAGATGAGGGCCATGTACTGGTGAGTATTACATACAAACAAATTTTTTTTACATCTTCCCAGCCCTAATCAGATATCAGAAAAGACAAAAAAAAAATCATGTAAACTAAGCCTGAGCCAACTATATATTCAGAAGCAATTTAGGATTCCGTATAGCCAACCACCTTGAGAAAACCCTTCAAAGCTTGATTTCCCCATCTCACTATACTGCCTCTCCCGCATATGTGCGTTTATGTAAGATATTGATTCTTTTTGCAATGTCTTGTAAACAAGTCATTTGATTTAATTAAAACCGTTTAATTAAAAACTAGGCAGTTATCATGTTAATTAAAATCTTAATTTGCCAAAAACAATGAGGTTGTGCTAGTGCGAGCTTCGCTAAGCAGTGTATCTCTTCCTGCTGCAAGCCGTCTCACATCTGTACTAATGTAAAGGTTCTAGCTGCTCAGTAATTACCTCTCAGATCCCACAGGGAAAGGAAATAGGACACTAGTCCGGGCTGTTTTCTTGATTAAGACAGTGAAACATCTTCTGCTGTCAACATCTCTATTGTGTATTATTGACAGCGCGGTCGTCTGCCTCTGCAATATGGCAGAAAAACCCGGAACCAAAAAAAAAAATCACAACAAAGTTTCGGTTTATGATCATTTCCACACTTAGAACTTTTTTAATTAGTCCGCTGTTCATTTTTATATTTCATATAGGGTTAAGCTCGAGCCATAACACCACAATAGTAGAAGTCTATGAAATACCTCCTTATGCCTCCAATTTCAGAAGGGCGTGCTGCATTAACTCTTTTGGCATGATGAAAAATACATGTACAGCCCTCGCGCCATGCATTGTAATTAGCGCAAAATGCTGAACATATATGACGGGAGGATGGTGCCGATATAGTAATTACGTCAGCACTATCGACAGCGGGAGTCAGTTGTGTAATAAGGCTATGGGCGGGATTGCAGTTATCTCTGATCTCGGCTCGTTCACCCTTTCAGTTGGTACTGTTAATAGTGACCGCACAAATATTCATATAGCGCATTTCCTTCTTGATTTCCTATTCTATTGCATGTTTATCACACTTAGATGTATCAAATAACCAAAAAGATTTACATATTAAACAATATGACACAAGTAAACACCAAATTAAGTTTTTAAATTAAGGTCTTTATTATTAAGGGAAGAAGAAATCCAAACCTACAGGCCCTGTGTGAAAAACTGATTCCCTTCACTTTAAAACATTAACTGCGGTTTATCACATCTTTGGGAAACTGAATTAAAACTCCCTAGCCACACCCAGGACTGGTTACTGTCACACCTGTTCTCACTCAAGAAATCACTTTAATAGGACCTGCCTGACAAAGTGAAGTAGACCTAAAGATCCTAAAAAGCTAAACGTTGTGCCGTGATCAAAATAATTTCTGGAACAAATGAGAAACAAGTTTTTCTTTTTGCTAGGGACACAGTAATAGAATAAGTCCTCCCATCAAAATGCCAAAATTATAGAGCAGATTACTCAATGTATAATTAATGCCTACACATGAACACCAGGGAAATTCTCAAACCACCCACAATTATTAAAATTCAAATATATTTTTTATAAGTCAATATAAAAAAAATAACTATTTATTGCAAAAATAAAACTTTGAAGAGGATCAAGTAAATTTGGAAATGGACCAGATAGAATGCGTCATCTTCAAATATATATAGAAAGATTCAATCTGCTCCCATATATGTTAAAGCAAGATACCAGTATATGCACAGGGACAGAATAATGTTAAGTAAAGAAAGCATTTAATACTTACCCAAAGTGTATGTAATATGGGGCCAACACAAGCGCCCCCACCACGCGTTTCGCGAACAGGGCTTTCTCAATGCATTTTAAGTGCTCCATTCCTATATACAGTATGTGATTCTTTTTAAAATTCTATTTTGGCAATAAATATATATATGTTTTAATATTGACAAATAAAAATTATATTTGAATTTTAATATATGCAGGTGGTTTGTTAATAATGACAAACAGCATTTAAATGGTTACATAGAGAGATTCTTCTTTTTAACAGTTTATATATGTAATGTATACTCCAACTTTCACTGTTTGTTGTCACCTAGCTCCAAAATGACTACCACAAACAGGCTTGATGCTAGCGACTCCGTTTCCCAGAACTCAGAGGTTGTCCGGGCCTCCACCCTTTAATCCCTGTACAATGATCTGGACTTACACAGGGGTCCCTGTGTTGGAGCACAGAGTCGCGGAGTCAGCTGCTGTTTGTTGGTGAAAGCTAGCAAGAAAGATAATCAGGTAGCCAGACCAGATCCAGTAGGTACAAAATCATTGGGCAGGAGAAACGTCAATAAACTAGTCGACGCCGAGGAACAGAATAAATCAAGAAGAAACACCAGAATCAAAGCACGTAAGTAAAACCAGGTAGCACAAACATTGACAGGCAGTAGGAACTGATTCACGGGATGTTTATATAGCAAGAGCCACATCCATTGCTGACGGCAGATAGAAATCCAAATTAACAAGATTATCCCAGTAGCTGATGTTCTGGCTTGACAGAGCAAAAAGTCCTAAGAATAATATGGGATTGATGCTGTCAAGCATCACCTGCAACAAAGGCATGACGTCTCCTATTGGCTCAAGCAAAAACTGGCTCAGATGTTACAGCAACACAATGCCATAAAAAACTATAACTTGAAAAGAAAAAAAACAAACCTTTAGGGTATGTGCACACGTCAGGATTTCTTGCAGAAATTTCCTGAAGAAAACCGGAAATTTTCTGCAAGAAATCCGCATTTTTTTTTTTGCGTTTTTTTCCCGTTTTTTTCGCATTTTTTTTTAGCATTTTGCAAGCGTAATTAGCTTGCAGAATGCTAAAGTTTTCCAAGCGATCTGTAGCATCGCTTGGAAAACTGACTGACAGGTTGGTCATACTTGTCAAACATAGTGTTTGACAAGTGTGACCAACTTTTTACTATAGATACTGCCTATGCAGCATCAATAGTAAAAGATAGAATGTTTAAAAATAATAAAAAAATTAAAAAAAGGTTATACTCACCTGCAGACAGACAATCTCCTCAGCGGCATCCGTTCCTATGGATGCTGTGTGTGTGCAGGACCTTCGATGACGTCGCGGCTTGTGATTGGTCACATGAGAGGTCACATGAGCGGTCACGCGACCAATCACAAGACCGCGACGTCATCGCAGGTCTTTCACACAGACCATCTAAAGGAACGGAAGCGGCAGCATGCCTCTGGGGCCATATTTTAATTCTTTTTTTTTTTTAACAATTATATGGTGCCCAGTCCGTGGAGGAGAGTCTCCTCTCCTCCACCCTGGGTACCAACCGCACATAATCTGCTTACTTCCCGCATGGTGTGCACAGCCCCGTGCGGGAAGTAAGCAGATCAATGCACTCCTAGGTGTGCGGAATCCCAGCAATTCCGCAAATTTAATGAACATGTTGCTTTTTTTTCCACTATGCGATTTTTTCGCGGAAAAAAATGCAACATTTGCACAAAAAATGCGGAATACCCTGTAAATAATAGGAGGCATTTGTTAGCATTTTTTTCGTGTTTTTTTTCACGTTTTTATCATGTTTTTATAGCGAAAAAACGCGAAAAAAACTCGAAAAATTCTGAACGTGTGCACATGGCCTTATACTTACAAGAAAGGTTAAAAAGTTATGGCTCTTGAAACACAGGAATGAGAAAATTACAAAAAAATCACATAGACCTCAAGGTTAAAGGTTAAGTTTAAGGGTTAAATCCAGGATTAAAGAAGTATTAATCTCAAGTAGTATTGCTTCTAGGGATGAACGGCAGAATAAAGCATCACCATATGGAGGTAACACAAGGTGCCCAAGGAATGCCTATGGCTCCATGTAATAGATCTATAGAGAATCTGTGTATCGCTGCACAAGTTTCATGGTCACAGGTTCATCATGTGCCTGAGGCTGAACAAACAGCTTTAATTTCCTTTGATATTAATCGTTTCTTTTCTATGTTAATTTTCCTCCTAAATAATTGCAACGTTACTGAAAATTCTCACTTTAAAACAAAGTGCAAATCTCAAACCAGCATTTTACATACTCTACCGTGTGATTGTCAAAGAACGTGCGATGGTGCCCCATCAGCAAGAGATCCACAATAATCTGAGTCTGGGACCGTAGTATTTTACCATTTCAAAACTGTTTGAGCTTTCCTTTTTGATGCCTTACAGCCACAGTAACATTTTTACAGCATAGGGAAAAACTTTTCTAAGTACATCCATTTTCTCACTAGCAGTATATAGGTCACATCAGATTATGGAATGCTTAGAGTTTTGTGTTTTTGATGAAGGGGGGATCTGAAAAAAATTACGCAGGGTACCCTCTGAACAGGGCTCCATACATTGGAAAACAGGTATGAGGATTGTCGTGGGACCTTAAGGTGGACTATGGCAGAATGGCTTGAGACCTCAATGTGGACTGGTGTGTTTTTTTTAAAATAAATGTGTGAAAGAGGGAAAGTGTTGCTAGTCATGATCCAGACCAGGTTTTGAGCCCTGTCCCTTTTTCCGGTCTGGTCATGCCAGGGGTTAACTCTCTCAGCCTCAGTCTGGTCTCAGGTTTGCTATTTATCTCCACTGTGTCCTGCAGACTATGTCAGTTATAGTTTTTGCCTACAGCATGAGTATCTGACCCCGTTTGCCTTGATTTGTCCTGCTGCTTGCTTACTGAACCCGTGTCTGTTTATTCCCTCTTCCCTTTCCGACTCTGTGTTCCCCTTTCGTGTATTGACTCACTGTTTTTTGACTCGGCTTGAACCCTGACCTGTTGTTTTGTCTCTTGTCTTTGACATATCTGCTTCTGACTGGTACTAACCCATTTGGCTTGTTATTGACTCTGTGTTTGCTTATTCCCTTTGTACTGCGCTACTGTCTTATATCGACCCGCTACATTGCAGGTCTGGTCCTGCTGTGTCCAGTCCTCCCTCCACTCTATTGCCACCTAGTGGAGCTTGCTATTACCTGTATTGCAGTGGCGTGACATGTTTGTTTGTTTATTTCTTTTTAATACTGGGTCAGTAGTAGGGGTGTCTGACAGACACCTCCCCATTACTAACCCATGGGCTTGATGTAATTGCCTGCTGCTGACATCAACACCACAATCATATTACCCCAATTGCCACTGGACCAGAGCAAATGGGAAGAGCTTGGGCTAGGCGTAATTGATGCATCATTTTTGGGGAGGCTAAAGGCTGGTTTTATTAGGCTGGGAACTGGCAAATATCTATGGCCCTTCCCAGTCTAATAATATCATGCCCGGCTCTGTTTTGCCTTAGCTGGTTATTAAAAATAGGGAGGATTCACTTCATTTGTGGGGGGGTACCCCCAGATTTAATAACATTTGCTCATACCAATCTTTTGGCTGCTATTCATTGGACCAATATCTTGAGTCTAAAAATTAGCAAATGCCTATAATAATTCTGACACATCTTATAGCGCAAGAAATAAAATTGTGACCTCTTTTATAAGCACTTTTACAATGTGTCTAGAAAGGCGCCATCAGTATTTTATGGCACAAATTATTGATAAATGTGTATACAATGATTTACTCCAGAATTTTGGAGCAATATTAATAGTAAATCTGTCTCATTTGTATCTGTATCATTTTTATCTTTCACCTGTATAATATTATTTTTCTAAAGTAGTCTCTAATGGGCTTGAACAAAAAGATTTGCAGGACCCTGGTCATGTGGCCACATTGGTAGTTTATGTCGCTGGACCAAAGAGCTGCAAACCTCCAATTACACTGTTGAGCAAAGCATGCATGATATTGAGGCAGCCTACTAACGAGTAGAGGCATCTAAGCTGTCACATAGACTACCGAGATGGCCGCTGAGTCAGGATCCTGCAACAAAACGTTTTGCTCTTGTCTCCGTTTAAAATAATGATGTAACCCTGCTGAATGTTTTCCATAGAAAATCCAAAGAGGTAGCGCCCACATACTCTTTAGGCTAATATTGGACGAGCCTGACAATATATACAATTTAACCTGCATAGGGGCATCGGCTGACTGGTGGTCAGAGGAGACTCATATGTCCAATTTCAGACTGCTGATCACATTTTCTCCCAGAGATAAGCCGATGTGCCAGTTTTCCCATAGAGGAACATAAAAGTGCTACTGTGTATGGAAGTTTCAGCTTAGATGGCTGTCGCATATAAGCAGTGAGACAAAGCACTGTTTAGCTGACAACCATGAAATGTGTATGTCAAGTCCAGGGCCGGTTTTAGACAAATTGGGGCCCCAAATGCTCACATATTGCACCATCACACAAACATTTTGGTTCTGTTTACATGCACTGAGTTCAGACCGTGAAATGGGAGTGATCGACAATATTGAAGGCGTTTGATTCTTTTTTTCTGGCCTCTTTACACTGGCTGAGGAAGAATGATGAGGAAAGATAGTCCTCGATACAGTATAATGAAGGTCCCATATACTGCATAAAGCATAATGCATTTTCCATGGTCCTTGATAAAGTATAATGCAGCACTCCTTAGAGTATACAGCAGCCTTACTCAGAGTATACTGCAGTCCCCCTCAGAGTATAATGCAACCCCCCTCATAGAGTATAATGCAGCACGCCTCATAGAGTATAATGCAGCCCCCCTCATAGAGTGTAATGCAACCCCCTCAAAGGGTATAATACAGCCCCACACATAGTATAATGCAGCCCCCTCATAGAGTATAATGTAGTTCCCTCATAGAACAGAATGCAGCCCCCTTAGAGTATAATGCAGTGCCCTCAGAGTATAATGCAGCCCCCTCAGAGTAAAATGCAGCCCCCTCAGAGTATAATGTAGCCCCCTCAGAATAAAATGCAGCCCCACACACACATAGTATCATGTAGCCCCACACACAGTATAATGTAGCCCCACACACACAGTATAATTCAGCCACCCCACAAACACACAGTGTATAATGCAGCCCCCCACACACAGTATAATGCAGCTTTTCCCACATACACAGTATATTGCAGCCCCCACACACAGTATAATGTAGCCCCCCTCAAACACAGTATAATTCACACCCCACAAACACACACAGTATAGTGCAACCCCCCACAGACAGTATAATGTAGCCCCCCACACAGTATAATGCAGCCCCCCCACAAACACATAGTATAATGCAGCCCTCCACTTACAGTATGATGCAGCCCCCCACACACAGTATAATGTAGCCCCCATACAGTATAATTCAGCCCTCCCACAAACACACACAGTATAGTGCAGCCCCCACAGACAGTATAATGCAGCCCCACACACAGTATAATGCAGCCCCCACACAGTATGATGCAGCCCCCCAACACAGTATAATGCAGCCCCCACACAAGGTATAATGCAGCCCTCCACGCAGTATAATGCAGCACGCGTGCACACACATGCACACACACATATGGGCACACACACAGTTTGGGCAAGTCTTATATAGGGCCCTGATTGATATCTGAAATACAAGTCAGAATTTGAGATCTACCAACCATAATACAATATATTTAGAGGAGTTTTACCCTACATTGTGGGAAATTAAGAAGTAAGCACCATAGCACATATTGCAAGTGATAGGGACTGCAGGGGTTCATGGTAAGTGTATATGGTAAAGGGAACTGATGCCAATTGTTGTTGAAGTGGAGTGAGAGATGTGTGTTCAAAGGTGATATATAACGCTACGTGGCAGACGGATTGGCCTCTCTTACTTTTTTACCCTGTTGATATTCAATTGACTTTCCTCCTTTTGTTGATTGTCATTAGGGTTTTTGTGCCATAGCTGGTAGGATTTTGTTCCGGCAAAAAACACATTGTTTTCCCATCGGCAACACATCATGGTGGCTAAAAGACAAAATGAGGCTACATACTGTATGATTATTATGTTAATAAACTTGTATTATTAAAACGGTATCACTTCCACCTGACCCCAAAAATTGTCAAATATGTCCCTTTTCCAAAGGACACGTAAATAGTCAATTACCAGATTACATCTAGGGATATGTGACTTTTGGTAACTGCATTCCAACACTGAACTGGCTTTTGTGTTCCCCATTGATCTTCTTGAATAAAATATGTCTGAAGACAGCAGCAGCCAATCAGCAGCTACTAACTGACTTCAGCTTTCACATTCTGTCTTAAAAGGAAATCCTCAATCACGCACAATGTGAAGAATCCAGAAGATCAGTTGTTGGATGATTAAGTTGCATGTGAGGAGGTGCAATGACCATCCGGTAGGCGAGTATAGGGCCCGTACTCAACACATTTTAAAGTATGGGAAAAACATTCTAAAGGATTACTATAAAAGTATTATTTTGTTTTCAGGATAGTAAGAGTGATTAATAGTGTTGAGCGATACCTTCCGATATTCGAAAGTATCGGTATCGGATTGGATCGGCCGATATCAGCAAAATATCGGATCTCGCCGATACCGATACCCGATACCAATACAAGTCAATGGGACACAAATATCGGAAGGTATCCTGGATGGTTCCCAGGGTCTGAAGGAGAGGAAACTCTCCTTCAGGCCCTGGGATCCATATTCATGTAAAAAATAAAGAATAAAAATAAAAAATATGGATATACTCACCTCTCCGGCGGAGCCTGGACCTTAGCGGTGTAACCGGCAGCCTCCGTTCCTAAGAATGCAGAGTGAAGGACCTTCGATGACGTCGCGGCTTGTGATTGGTCGCGTGACCGCTCATGTGACCGCTCACGCGACCAATCACAAGCCGCGACGTCATTGCAGGTCCTACACTCACTGCATTCTTAGGAACGGAGGCTGCTGGTTACACCGCTAAGGTCCAGGGTCCGCCGGAGGGGTGAGTATATCCATATTTTTTATTTTCATTCTTTATTTTTTACATGAATATGGATCCCAGGGCCTGAAGGAGAGTCTCCTCTCCTCCAGACCCTGGGAACCATACACTGGGAACTTCCGATTCCGATTTCCGATATCACAAAAATATCGTAACTCGGTATTGGAATTCCGATACAGCGAATATCGGCCGATACCCGATACTTGCAGTATCGGAATGCTCAACACTAGTGATTAATAATAATTAGTCGTACTGATGACTAACTTAAAGCTTTTAACACGTTTGACAGCGGAGTGAAGTCGGCATTTGGCATCCTTTAAAACGGATAGGAATGGTCTATGGAATAATTTAGTTCATGCTCCAAAAAGTCAATTGATGTATTGATTTCAGGGAACACTTTGACCTTTTTTGTTGGACGATTCAATGTACATTTCTTAAGTACTCTAAAATGATTCTACATCAAACAGTTTGGAAGGTGAAAGGAGCAGTCTCCACGTTATTTCCATCTCAAAGCCTTTCTCATTGCTCTACTTCTCCCTCGCGTCAAACAATGTAACTTTCATTACCGCTAACCAGAACTAGGACAGTCATTAGGATGAAAACTCTCATTTAAATCCAAACAATGAAACTAATTATTTGCTTTTTAAAATTCATGTCAAATTAAACAAGCTTTTTTTTGTGAGAAATTGCTTTTCTGCAATTAGGTCCAAGCTTGGACAATGCCATCCTCTCCCTTGAGCGCTCAAGTAGCTTTTACCTGACACCGTTTTCGTTTTATAATTCTGTGTGCACGATTGTATTAGATGAGTCCTAATTACCCTTTATTAGTTTTTAAAAGGCAGTTTTAGACCTGAGGGGGTTGGCATTAACCATGCATAGACATCCTAAAAGTTAATTGTGGCTTAATTTTATGCCAACCTGAGATGCATTCTGGAAGTAGTTGTGAAGCTGAAGGATAGCGAATACTTTCATCACTGTTGACAATACCCAAGAACATGTACTTTGGGAAATGAGTTATAGAAACATTCTTCATTTACAACAGGACAACGGGGAGCGGTAATGAGTTCTTATAAGAAAGGAACACAATGGAATAGCAATACTATGGAATGTATCAAGCCAGACAACAGGTTTGCCTGGCAAGCCTACCTAGTTCACTATTGGAATAGTTTCTTACTTAGGACAACAAATGCTTTCTGCACAAAATGAATGCTAGATTTTTTATAACAACAAATCCACAAGAAAAAAAAGAATGCAGTAAACAATACAGCTCTCACCCCCCTCTTCAAGCAGGAACTCTCAGCACATACTCAAACATTATCCATCTGCAAAATGAATGAGTTATTTAAAAACAAACGATAGCAACAAGTTACGTGGGTTAAAGGCATTGCGCAAAGTTTGGAAGTTGGGCTATCTTCCTGATCACTGGGTGCGGGGGATTAACTGCTCAGACCTCCCTTAATAACTAGAATCTGAGCTCTGAAGAGCCCTGTGTTATTGGAGAAATGGTTGATCATGTCACTTAATTCATACTTACTGGCAGTGCTGTGGACCAACCACGATCTCTGGTGGTGTCAGAGAATGAATGGAGCAGAATTGTGCTTGATCGACAAGAGGCGCTTTAGAACCCAAGTCCTCTGGCTCACTGAGGGTCCCAGTGGTCATACCCCAGCGACTGTCAAATGTTCCCCTATCCTATACATAAGAGATAACTTCCATACTTCCATACTCTGAAGCCCTGAGATTTTGGCTCTACAGTCCCTTATTGTATGGAGCGGAGGAGAACATGCTTGACCTCTACTTCATTCCTGCTCTCTGGGACTGCCAGAAAAAGCTAAGTGTTGTACTCGACTATTTCTGGCAGTCCTACAATGAAATTGGCACACCTCTGCTATGGTCAAGATGGGGCCTGCAGAGCTTTATTATCTGGGTTCCAGAAACCTGTATAAGGACCAAAGAAAAAAATGCTGGCATTTCCACCACACCCATTTGCAAGCTCAGCTTTATACTTGGAAATGATTATGAAAATTCAGAGGAAAGCAAGAGGAGCGGCACTCACCACTGGCAATTTCAGCCAAATGCACTTTATTTCAGTCTCAGAGTTGAAGACAGAGACATCAGTGAAATGAGTAACTGCTGTTTCACGTGTTTAGATGCTTCTTCCAGCTCACACATCATCACTAGTACTTCCCCTGATTTTCCGTAGGATTTCACTCCCACATTATTTAAATTTATTATTATCAATTACTAATCAAAAAATGGGAAGAAATACATACAAAACTAACTTTACCTGGCAGGTAAGTTTTATATTGGCCACAAGCAATGTCAAAATCCTGTACACCCGAATCCCTCAGGATGCCGGTGTGCAGGCTGTAAGATGTTGGTTGTGTGCAAATAACACTGACCCATTTTGTTCTTATTTCATGTGTGAGGCACTACGCTTTATACCTGGACATTATACATTTTAATTTGATGACCACTGGTGTGCCCAGACCGCTGGTACAGAAATTGGCACAAAATTGGAAACAACTTTTGCAGGTTTTTGTGGGGACAATTTGAGTTGCAAAGGATCTTGCTGTCCTGTCATGTTTACAGTACTAAGTGCATTACATATTTTCTTATCTCTATTTCCAAGCTATGATAACCTCTCATTATCCGGATTCCTCATAAAATGGCTGCTGCAATCTCTACCTTTGCTTTTATACTGGATATAACATGGGAAGTGATAGCTGTAAGGCATTATGGGTAAGCCCATGCAACTGCAGGTCATGAGAGCCCTTTTTTTCTGGCTGATGCACGTTTATACTGTTGTGAAAGGCATTTTTTGGCAATTTACGTTGAATTGCAAAATGTTCGAATTCACCGAGTCCAGTGATTTTCCAAAAATTCTACGGAAAATTCGATTTGTATCAAATTGATTTGCCCATCTATATATTCGCATATCTTTGTAATCTTATGGAGATTTTTATGTTTATCTTTGTGTAGGATGGATACCAAACCATTTCTTTGTCATTTTATGAGCCTAGCATATGCAGAATTTTGCTTTTATTCTGTTTTGTTCCTATAGAGAACATCTATTGCCTCATTATATGAACTCCAAGAGCAATACAAACTATTAGGCATCTAAATGAGCTTCCACTGAGTTTTCTCTATGTTCTGCAACAAAAACACTTTGATAACACCAGACTGCATTTGACATAAAATTTCTGCTGATCTACCGTATTTTCTGGCGTATAAGACGACTGGGCGTATAAGACGACCCCCCAACTTTTCCAGTTAAAATATAAAATCTTCTTAAAAGTCGGGGGTGTTCTTATATGCCATGTGTCATCTTATAGGGCTGGTGAATAATGGGCCTTTTGGGGGGGAGTGGTCCCGATGACGAAGAGAGGGGGCATCTCACAGGAAAGTGTGAGTGGAGTATCCCCCTATTACCTCTTTGTAGCAGCGTGGGGTCTCTGTGCTGGGGAGCAGCGGCGGCTGCTCCTCTTTGTGCCGCGTGGGTGCTGTGCTGTGGGGCGGCTCCTCTTCATGCAGCATCGGGCCTCTGTGCTGTGGGGCGTCGCCGCATCTTAGTGCAGAGTCGGGGCTCCTCCTGCATCTCCTCAAAGCATGGAGGCACCGGCAGCTCCATTGCTGCGATGCGGTGGCCTCCGTGAAAATGGCCGCTGGGGGTGGCGCATGCTCAGATTGAGATCTCGTCCTGAGATTTCGGGAGACGAGATCTGAATCTGACCATGCGCCATCCCCAGTGGCCATTTTCCCGAAGCAATGGAGCTGCCGGTGCCTCCAGGCTTTGAGGAGATGCCGGAGGAGCCCCGACTCTGCACTAAGATCCGCCGCCCCACAGCACAGAGGCCCGATGCTGCACAAAGAGGAGCCGCCACACAGCACAGCACCCACACGGCACAAAGAGGAGCAGCCACCGCCGCTCCCCAGCACAGAGACCCTACGCTGCTACAATGAGGTAATAGGGGGATACTCCACTCACACTTTCCTGTGAGACGCCCCCTCTCTTCGTCATCGGGACCACTCCCCCCACCCACCATATACACATAGGTCTGCACCTGGCATACAAGATGACACCCGACTTTTAAGAAGATTTTCAGGAGTTAAAAAGTCGTCTTATACACCGGAAAATACGGTAAGTATTTTTAATGATTTTACCCAAATGAAAGGTGCCAATTCCAGACATGAAGTAACAAAATATGCGATATGTTAATTTTTTCACACATGATAAATATTTGATTAAAGGTTTTAAAGTCGAAAATTAGGGGTAATAAGAATTTTTCAAGAAGCGATAGCACGTGATATGTTTGCTTCATATAAAAATTGATTTAATGTATGTGTCTAGGGAAGAAATCCGCATCATGGCTCTCGTTCAATTCATATTAGAAGATTTGGTGTAATGTCCTCTTCGTGCATGGGGCAGGAATGTGGGTAGGGATTTCAGCTCTGCTGAAGCCACTCTCCCTTCCTCTTTAAAGTTTGCACTTGTGCCGCCCTTGTCGCTGGCAGCGCTTGCGCACATTCATCTCCCAGTGGTCTTCAGCAAAGTGGCGCCAGTGGCAGCACATGCGCAGATTGACAAACGAATGAGTCAGAAACAATGATGCCGATGACGCATGCACAGATTGACATCCGAATGTTTTTAGGAAAATAGCGCTGGCGGCGCATGCTAAGATTGACATCTGACTGTCTTCAGCAAAATGACGCCAGGCGGTGCATGCACAGATTTAGACCTTGGCTCAATGACATTTGAGAATTCAATCTGCGCAAGCGCTGCCACAGCACCATTTTGCTGAAAACCACCAGAAAATGAATGTGCGCAAGTGGCAAGGGTGGTTCAAGAGCAAATTTTAAAAAAGGAGGCTCGTGCAAACGCAGAGGGGCCGAGGCAGAGCCGAAAGCCCTAACCACAGTCCCGCCCCAAAGGCCCACCCCGATGCATGAAGAGGATATTGCACCAAAACCTCTGAATTAAACGAGAACCAGGATGCGTATTTCTTCCCTATAGGAATCTATTAAATCCTTATAAAAGCGCCATTATGGTCATAGCTTTATTATTTATACTAAATTGTGATGAAAAGTTCCTGTTATGGAATCTTCCTATTAGTTATAATAATTGCATATTCAGCATTTCTTTTCGTGTATTCATCAGATCTAAGCAATATAATAATATATAATGTTACGTTATTACCGTAAGCGTTCATTAGTACCCAGCGTTTTGCGGAAAAAAAGGACGTGACTCAAGGAAACGGACGTGATTTTTGGATTCAGCACGCCAAAATTCGTAAAGATCTAATTTTATCTTGCAGTGAGCAAAATTGATGTAGAGTAGCGCAATCTACACAACGGAGGTGTCAGGAGTGAGATGATTGTGCAATGCCGAGATGACATCATAAATTGTAGAGAAAAGCTTGGTCGTTTTACAGGAAGCTTTCAGGATTCGGGAGCTCTTGGTATAACGCACCTGTGGACCCCTGAGTATTCCTCACCTGCAAAAATTGCACTCAACATAGAACAATGACACATAGACGTGAAGCAAAAGCAAATCCAAGACAACTAAGACATAAAGCCAGTGGAGACTAACCCTCTAGTGACAAACATACAGTAGGAAAAAAATCTGAAAAAAAACAAAAAAATATGCAGCAACTTGTTACTCACAGTGACTGCTAAGCATCCCAGACAGACAGAATACATTTACAGTGGAGCTATAAACTCGCCCGGAATCCCAAGTGTACAGAGGCAACAAGATCTAAAGTATGAGTCAGCACAAAGGAAAATCCATACTACCGCACACATCTATAGTATTAATGATTTCTCAGGAAGTATTAAAGACATTGGCTGAAGAGACTTCGCAACTGATCTTGTCCTTTAGATACCATAGATGCTACTGTATAAACACTTGGCTCAATTAACCCCTTAAGGACGTAGCAAATTTTAATTTTTTTTTCAACATTCGATTTTTCTTTTTTTCCTCCACTTCTTCTAAGAAAAATAATTTTTTTGGCTTTCCAATTAACATAGCCATATGAAGATAGGTAGAATGTACTGAAAAAACAGTCCATGTGAGATGAACTATCACATACACACTATTCCACCAATGTTTTTGGATTCCGTTTCGCATGTACTCTGTGACAAATATGACCTGGCAATATGATTGTTCAGGTCAGGGTTGGGTCACAAGACCATCCGAGAAAAACAATCCGATTATTCTGTTCAGAGTTTGATCAGATTGGCATCAGTTTTTCTCGGAGGTAGAGAGAAAAAAAAAAGTTTCTCCACTATCTCCATTTTGTTAGTCCATGAAAATGTCATCCAAGCGCAGTCCGATGTTTTTCACGGACCCGCAGACTTGCATTGTTGATTTTGATCTAACTCTTGGATCAAAATGTGGACATATCTCTGATTTTGTCCTTTAATCAGTCGAAGCACGGAAAAAATCGGACAAGTGGACAGCCCCTTAGAATATCATAGGTATAAGTGCCAGCTGGGAAAATTGCAAAGAGCAGTAGTCCGAGAAAATCAGTTATATGTGCAAGCGCTCAGTGTGGTTACCGCAATATCGAACTTCCATAGAGTTTACTATTTTAACGGACTAAAATAATTCTGAACTTTATAAAAAAAAAGTTTGTGTCGCCATTTTCCATGACCTTTAAATGTTTTATTTTTCTATTAATGAAACTGCATGAAGGCTTACTTTTGCATGATGACGGTCAGGCCTTAATTGTACTATATTGAGGTAGTTTTGATTTTTTTGCTAATTTTGAAGGACATGTGGCAAACAAAAAGGGCAATTCTGCAGTTTGATTTTTTTATTTTGCTTTCCAATTACTTTTTCATCTTGATAGATCGAGCTTTTGCATACATTGCAATGCTATATTTGCTTATTTTTAATTATTTTTATTTATTTTTTTGGATATGAGTGCATATTGAGATTGCTGTCAATAACTGACTAGACTAAGAATCAAAGAAACAGCAAAGGTTGTACTGAATCTTTTCTCACAAAACCAGCTGTGCTGTAAGTGAGCTCACCGGGGCTCAGCTATGAACTCCAGTGAACTTTCTCATGGAAGCTCAGCGCTAGACACTGACAGGAGCGATTATGCTCCTGTCAGTGCAAGCTGCATGAGGCCGGTTTCACACGTCAGTGGCTCCGGTACGTGAGGTGACAGTTTCCTCCCGTACCGGAGACACTGACACACGTAGACCCATAAAAATCAATGCATCTGTTCAGATGTCATTGATTTTGTGCGGACCGTGTGCGGACCATGTCTCCGTGTGCCAAACACGGAGACATGTCAGTGTTCGTGGGAGCGCACGGATTACACGGACCCAATAGAGTCAATGGGTCCGTGTAAAACACGGACCTCACACGGACATTCTCCGTCTGGGGTCCGTGTGGCGTGCCGGAGACAGCGCTACAGTAAGCGCTGTCCCCCCCACATGGTGCTGAAGCCGCCATTCATATGTTCCCTGTAGCACCGTTTGCTACAGAGAAAATATGAATGATAGTGTTTAAAATAAAGATCCATGTGTCCGCCGCCCTCCCACCCCCTGTGCGCCCCCCCCGCTGGTCAGAAAATACTCACCCGGATCCCCCGTCGGCAGTCGCTCCTTCCTGGTCTGGCCGCGGCTTCTCTACTGTATGCGGCCGATTACACTCATGAATATGTGGCTCCACCTCCAATAGGGGCGGAGCCGCCTATTCATGAGTGTAAATGAGCGGCCCCACGTGACCGCATACAGTAAGCCGCGGCCAGACCAGGAAGGAGCGACTGCCGACGGGGGATCCGGGTGAGTATTTTCTGACCAGCGGGGGGGGCGCACAGGGGGTGGGGGGGCGGCGGACACATGGATCTTTATTTTAAACACTATTCTTCATATTTTCCCTGCAGCAAACGTTGCTGCAGGGATGATATGAATCGCAGCTTCAGCACCATGCAGAGTGGGTACCACACGCTCCGTGTGGTACCCACTCGCCATACGGGCGGCACACGTGTGCCGCCGGTATGGCCTCCGTGAGTTCCCAGGCACACGGACACGGATAACTCCGGTACCGATTTATTCCGGTACCGGAATTATCTGGACGTGTGGGACAGCCCTGACGGGGAGAGTGATCACTAGTGTTGAGCATTCCGATACTGCAAGTATCAGGTATCGGCCGATATTTGCTGTATCGGAATTCCGATACCGAGTTCCGATATTTTTGCGATATCGGAAATCGGAATCGGAAGTTCCTATAAGTTCCCAGGCGTGTGCGGTGCGTATGGTTCCCAGGATCTGAAGGAGAGGAAACTCTCCTTCAGGCAGTGGCATCCATATTCATGTAAAAAATAAAAAATAAAAATTAAAAATATGGATATACTCACCCCTCCGGCGGACCCTGGACCTAGCGGTGTTAACCGGCAGCCTCCGTTCCTAAGAATGCAGTGAGTGTAGGACCTGCGATGACGTCGCGGCTTGTGATTGGTCGCGTGAGCGGCCACATGAGCGGTCACGCGACCAATCACAAGCCCCGACGTCATCGAAGGTCCTTCACTCTGCATTCTTAGAAACGGAGGTTGCCGGTTAACACCGCTAGGTCCAGGGTCCGCTGGAGTGGTGAGTATATCCATATTTTTTATTTTTATTCTTTATTTTTTACATGAATATGGATCCCAGGGCCTGAAGGAGAGTTTCCTCTCCTTCAGACCCTGGGAACCATCCAGGATAGCTTCCGATACTTGCGTCCCATTGACTTGCATTGGTATCGGGTATCGGTATCGGCGATATCTGATATATTTTGGATATCGGCCGATCCCATCCGATACCGATACCTTTGAGTATCGGAAGGTATCGCTCAACACTAGTGATCACTAACATGACTTCTCTGCAAATCATCAGGATATTCGTAGGACATTACAGATTATCTTCACGTCGGACAGGTGAGGGATATGGTTGTTTATTATTTTTCTTTTTTACAGGAGATATAGGCTTCAATGGGAAGGGGTAAGGTGAGTATTGTGGTTGTTTATTATTTTTAGTTTTTTACAGGTGACAAAGGCTTCAATGGAATGGGCATAAGGTGAGTATAACTTTGTTATTCTTAAATTTGTAAAATGGTGTGGATATTTATTTCCAATTAAGGACTTTATTCTGGGTGTTTTTATTTACAATATGACTATGGGGTAAGTAATAGATAGGTGGCTTATAGATGCCTCTTCATTACTAACTTCTGGGCTTCATGTCATCTGATAATACAAAGGTGACATCAACCCCACAGATATTATCCCCCTTTTCACCACCACAGGGCAAGTGGGAAGAGCCGGGAAAAGTGCCAGAAGTGGCGCATGTAATAAATGCACCTTTTCTAAGTTGGCTGTGGGCTGCTATTTTGGCCCCTTAGCAGCCTGAGAATAGCATCACCCAGCTGTCTGCTTTAGTTTGGCTGGTTGCCAAAAATGGGAGTTTTCGTGTAAATAATTAAAAAATGGGCATGGGGACCCTTCTATTGGATAACCAACCATTATAAAGCTGACAGCTGAGGGTTGCAGACCACGTGACGAAGCCTAGAGGGCAAAATGCGCATCGAGGTACAAGCTGAGTGGGGTGTTGCAGTGTCCACCTGCCTCCTGTACTCGGGAATTATGACTTCAGGTATACTTATATCCTGAATTGGGATCTAATCATTTGGATGGTATATTCAGTCCCCTGATTAAGTTGAAAGTGTATTGACAAGCAACAACCTTCAACCTTATATATAAGCAAGCAACAACCTTCACCTTATATATAATGGAGGGTCTACTTATTAGAATGACTATGGCTGTTTGATGCACTCTCCTTCTAGACTAGATTGTTTTCTATTATCACTTCGAATGTACATGTACTAAATAACCCCTTTGATGACTAAATAACAGCTACACAAGCATAAGGGTCCTGCTTTATCTATAACATACCTGTAATTGTACTTTTTCTATTTTTTATTTCTATACTGCCCGGTATTTTGACCCTATCCATGGGTCTTATATAAGGCTTTTTCTGCTTAGCCCCAGCTGTTTCACAGTGTCTCTTTTACCAGTTTTTTCACATAATTAAATATATTTTCACTTTTTTATGTGTATAAATTTGTGTGACTTTTGTATATCAATAAACTATTAAACTATTGAATGTCTATTGGAATAAATATACATTTTTTTCTTTAGTAATGATCCCCATACCTTATACTGCTGAGCGGCATATGTGTGCGCCCCAGATAAATATTTAGGGTGATTATTCTTATGGGTATTTTTATGTTGAACACTTTTATAGTGCTTCTTTAGGAAGTGAGAGCTTTTCCTTTGAGAAGATATTTTTTTTTGGTTTTCACAGCTGTCAGTTTTGCCTGCACTGGTTATCAAAGATAGAACAGATCTCACATAATTTTTTTTTAAATTTAATAATAGCCCAGTTGCCGGATGATGAATACTCTCATCAGCGGCACCTGTTCTTGCTGTTATCAGTGACAGCAGATGCAGGCTGATGGGAGTAATACTCACATCAGCCGAGACCTGTGACCAGCAGTAAACTTTTTACCAGTGGTAACAGCTGCTGGCTCACACTGTCATTTGACAGCATGGGAACTGCAGCTCTATGACCAGCGGTAATAATCTTAGAGCTGCCGATGTTTCTGTATGACAGCACGGGAAGCACCCAATGTTTGGGGTACCGAACCCAAACAATAACACAGACTTCCTGGAGATGTCCGTGTTTGAGTTCCACACCCAAACAATAGGTTTTTGGTATGGACTCAGAACTTTACTGTTCAGGTTCGTCCACTACTACCTAACAACAGTTTTAATTTTTCTAGGACTAGTATTTGATTTGAGGCCAAAAGCAAATTTTTCTTGGTGGAACTAAGGATGGATTGTAAGTATCTAACATACACAACAACTGTGCCAGCCTCTATACTACAAAGCCCCCCACTACCGATCACAGTGCTGGCATTTCTAGCCACAATACCCACATCCTCCCTACATCATTGACAAGTTGTGACGTACATGTGTTACCATAATGCCTGAATTTTGATAAATTGCATTGACAAAACAAATGCAAAGATGCTGAAATAAATGAAAAGCTTTTACCATACTGTATTAATTTAGGTTTTAATTATTAAGTTCAGTGCAGGGACATCACATCAGTTCCTCACAATTCATAGAATCATTGCATTTAGCAGTTTTATCTTCACACGTATCCGGTTTGTAAGTTACATTTAACATGACCTCAGGCCATGAGTTCACATGTAATGCAAATTACATACATTTAGCTATTACTTGTCTCTGACAACGATGCCCGGGAAATGAGACTTCAACACCAAGACGATACTGCTGATGATTCACGCATGACCAGACTAGAAGAAACGGACTAAGGTTTAGTTTAATTTGAATTTTATCTATTTTTCTTTTCTGCCTATAAAGCACAAGCTATTAGGATATTTTTGCATACAGGCATGCTTGAGCTTTGCATTTGACAAATTTAAAAGAAATATAGGCAAATTAAAAAAAAAATAATCTGTTTACTTTCCCAAATGGCACCTTTGACGGAACCTTTCTCAGCATACCCCTTGTGCCAGGCTTGAGATTTGCCCATCTGTAATCAGATTTGTTGTACACAAATTCAAATTTGTCTTGCCTTACCTTTCTTTTAGACTCAATGGCACAAGATGAGTGGGTGCTCTTACCCACTGAGCAATAAAAAAAAAAAATTGTCAAAGATTTCAAGGTAAGAATGGTTTATTTTTCTGAAATTGTAATATTTCTTCATTATCTCAATAATAGACAAGGCAATATTAATATTTGCTCATATTTGGACGCATCCACCCCGTAGATTTCCCAGCTTCTAAGTCTTACAATACAGATGGACTCTGCAGATGGAACGCCAGCTGTTCGCAAGGATGTCTAACTTCCAATAGGGCACCCATCTCTATCTGAATTTCTTTTTGAAGATTTTACCGTGCCTAAAAGCAAAATGATATTGTCTGTGCAGGACAAGAACAGGATGAATTTGTTTCCGTTGTCATCTCGCCGGTGACAATAAGGCCAATGGTGTGATAATAGGCAGACAGAACACATTTCTACAACTGTCACAAAATTATTTCTGTGACTGACAGGTCTAGATCATATCTGAATTAAACACTGAGGATTTGGCTGCGTTATAGGCATGTATTTTACAAAATCTGCTAAAGGATCATCTCCGGGAAACTCTGCAGCGAGGACAGGTGCTGAGAAATGTCTCTGACAAAACAAATTCTATTAAAAACGAAGGATTTATGGAGTAGATGTTTCGCCCGAAGCACTTTGGACATTAGCAGATTTTCACACTAACTTTCACTTTTTCTCAATTTGCCCAAAAGTCTCAACTATAGGAAAACTTTAGCAGCAATCATAGTTGTGGCAAATGTATTTCAATTGTTTATTCATGTATCGTTGAGAGAGTCATACTGAACCCGACCAAGGGGAACAGTGTAATCATAAGAGGTGCAGATGTAGCTTTGGTTCCTTTGGGTGCCTTCTTCTACATAAGGATACACCAATATTGAAAAGAGCACGTTACTGACTTTGGGTGTTGAAACTTCTAGTTTCACTCCAGGTAGAGGATTTTCTGGTGGACGTAGCCTCTATCACAGTGGTAGACCCTAATGGTCCAGCAGTAGGCAACTTCTTTTGATGGTGACTTTACAGCTACATTAATTAATTGCCACTAGGTTTTACTTTCGATGTGAAGCCTGGAGTTGTGTCCACTCTAGAGAAGAGTGAATCTCTTGAAATTGTTTTGCGGAGATTTGCTCAAATCTGCCTCCAAAACACATTTGTTATCCTCTAAGGTCTATCCATGCCCCAAAATATAAAAAAGAAAGTTATAAGTAGGCTAAAAATAGTAAAAGTCTACTCTCACCTGTCCTAGGTCTAGACCTCACCTCTACTGCCATCACAGCTCCCTTACTGGTCCTCCGCTCACTTTACAATGGTCTTTGCATTGGTCTTCGTTCTTTGAGCTTATCCTTGGTCTGGATCCTCTGGCATTGACTAAGTTTCATGTGATCAGGTGGGCACAATGCATGTCTTAGACATCAGTGACATATACCGTACCCCATGGTACCATGTGAGACCTAATCACCACCAGAGGATCTGACCGATCAATGATCTAAAGGTTGTTAAGGTCTTCCAAAACATTTAACAAAATGACAGGCAACAGGCTATCTTTTTGGTGGACATGCACAGCGAAACCCCCCAAAAGAGTGAATTCTGACAAATCAAAATTTGGGAAAGTTCATAATGCATTTGACTTATTGCAAATTGATTTGCTCATCTCTATTCCACTCTTACCCGAGCATACATTTGGTTAGGGACTTTCATTTCTCAAAAATGAATGCTTCCATATTATAGACCCATAGTCACCCAATGCATCAAAATTTTGTCAGAAATCTGGAATAAAATAAAAGTTGCAACATTTTTCAACTCAAAGCTACACACAAATTTTCTGAATTTTGCCATTTTTCTTGGTGATTTGGTGAAGCTCAACCTACAAGTTCTTCAAAAATTACACAACTGGTGAAGAGCACACCAGTAGTAAGATGAACCTAATTCATTAGGGTGCATGTGTCTCTGAATTAATTAGGCAAATATTTTAAGTTTTTTAAAAGCTTTTCACCTTGCACAGCTCATCTCAAAATATACTGAGCCAACAGGAACGATAAGGAAGGACACATCTTGAGATGCTTTGTGTATCCCATACACGCACCAGTCTTAGCTTCTTACAAGTCTATGGCCATAGAGTCTGCATTCACGATCACTAAGTCTGCGCAGTGTTGATTTTCATGCCCTTTATTTAGTTCTTTACACTTGAAGTTCTCAGAAAATACAAGAATCACAGTTGTGTCATTCCATGGAGGTTTTTTAGGTCACCTAGCAGCAAAACTGGGTCACAAGTGCTGTAAAAAGTATTCATTGAGTTTATCAAAAGAAATGCTTCAACTCTCAATGGGATTCTTCTATTTCACCAAGATATTGCCCACATTTCTGAACTAGATTGGCTAAGGAATGGAGCAATATCACTGACCTGTCTACAGATGAAATATGAGGATTTATTATCCCACCTCTAGGAATTAAAGGGGTTTTCCTACTAAAAAAAATATTGCCTATTAACGGGATAGAAAATGACAACAGAAAATCATTGATGCGGGCGATCATTAGGAAGTGAATGTTTTGTTATTTTTTTATGTTCTGGGGGAGTCACAAAGAGAGGCAGAGGACGATAAGGGACAACTGTGTGAACAACGCCACATACAGACTATTATCACTTATCTTTTTGTGCACTAATGCCAAACAGCCAACACTGGATTAAAAGTGGTTGTTTCATCGGTATTTTTTGCACCTGTGTTTTCGCCATCATTAATCATGTCCGCCGAACCCGGCTAGTGCATTTGGTTGGAGGCTTCAGCAGGTAAACATCTCTGCATTTTTCTCTGTGACTTTTCATCATGATATAGAAATGCAGAATCAACAAACAATAGGATTCATATAATATAAACCGAGAGAAAGAGGACCTGTCACTAAGACATGTGATGTTTGTTACCCGGTGGAAATGCCACTGTTCTCCTGAATCTGGCTTTGTCTTTCTTCTATCCATGCTCCTCTCCATTCATCAGATAGTGCCCTGTCTTCACTGTACAAAAACTAGAGGTAGTGTGGTAGTTTATTGGTGAGTTGTGAGGTCCCCTGGTCCTGGTGTGGTCAGTGTCTTGAACCCAAAGTCCCTGGTCCTTGTGTGGCCAGTGTTGAACTCAAAGTCCCTAGTTATTGTATGGCTAGTCCTGAACCCATAGTCCCTGGTCTTTGTGTAGACAGTCCTGAACCCTGAAGCCGGTCTGATGATACCTGAATCTATATACGTGACCCGTGTGTCCAAACGTGTGCCTATCCAAGTATCCCGTGTATCTGGACTGCTAAAACCAGCCCCCAAATCAGCCATGTCTGAGACTCTGTGTCAGTAACATTCTGCAGAGGATCCAGAACCTAGTAGTCTGAATGCTGCCCCAGACCTATCCATGTCAGCATACCTGACACTTGGGATCATCAGCTGCAGTACCGGGGACTGTCTAGGAGTGACATCTGGCAGCTACCTGCAGCTGAACCCTGACTCCGCCATCAGGAGCTCCATTGAACACCAGGCAGCTGCTTTGCTGTGTCCCTCCTAGGCAAGCCTGACTCAGCGGCACAGTGGGTCCACGAACCACATGCGCGACTTGCGTGCATGACACTCAATGCTCTCTTCATAGGACACCACTTGTTTCACAAAGGTATCAGCAAGTTGTCAATTTGGTCACATCTTTCCAGGAAGAATAACAGAGGAACACCACAAAGCTGAAGTTTAAAAGGAGTATGTCTACATGAATTAACCTCATAAATCAGGTATTTTGTGGTAAATGTATTTTTAAAACATATTTGTCTTTTTCTTTTTCTTTGTATCACATTCCTATGAATAATATAACAGAAATCTTGCAATTTTCACACCGGCTACTGGGGCTTTTTTAGAACCCAACATCCTATGGTTTCAGGAAATTCACATGTACATTAGCCACAATGAACAGACTCTGACCCTATACTTTGCATTGTGGCATCTAATGAGCGTGTGCAAAGGTCGTTCTGAAGGAGGAGGGAAAAGAGTCAGCTGTGATATCGTCTATTGTAACTGGAGGATCCTGTGTGATCAGCTGTGTATAGAGGTGCTACCCGTCATTGTAACCTGTCTCTGATGATAATGAGACTGCTGATAACTTTCCCAGAAAGGAAAATAATTATATAAAAAAAAGCCCCTGTGGTTAGTGTGAAAATTGCAAGATAACCAATTTGTTTTGTTTTTTTAATGATTGCAATAAGAAAAAAATTGCTAGCTTTTTTTTAACAATTAATACAAAAACTTTATTTAAACATGAAATTATTTTCTGATAACACATTCGCTTTAGGAAAAGAAACCCCAAATATTTTATTTAATGGGGAATACAAGTAAGTATAAAAAGACAGACAAGAGGTGTGACAAGTTCTCTTTAACTAGCAACATAAACAAATTGAGCTCTGCTACATCTGCATACAAGACGGAGACTAATGTTTGTAAAAAAAAATTAAATTCCATATAACAATGAAATGAAAAAAAAAAAGAAACAATGTCACTCTTCTCGGTGTAATAAAGCTGCTCTGTTGTTAAGCTTCTTCTGTAATACTTTTGTACATAGATTGAGACCTCGGCCACTGATGCAGAAAATGTGCTTCTGGGGTCCAATAAAGTGCTGGGAATCAACAATATATAAGATACAAAAATCAGAGACGGCATTAAGCCAAAGTAAAACAACGTGAATATCTATCTGAGGTATTATAATCCTGGAGTAAGTAGAGAAAAAGCAGCTTTATGGAAAAACAGATGATCATATTAATAGCAAATGGGAATAAAATGATGGTGTGGGATTGAAGTATCACTCCAGAGGAATATAATGCACGAGTTATGCTTTGTACGGGACCTGAGGGGAGGAACAAGACACAGGAAGTGACATAAAATCAAGGAGAGAATCCCTGTGCCATGCCCCACCTCTAAGAGAAAGTTTAACACAGAAGAAATAGCCTAAAGTCCCATTTTGTCGAGCCGACAATCATAAGAAAGACTCTGATTCCTGTATAATGACCATGTGAGGTAGTGGTGGGCCAACATCTGCTCCCACTCACTCTGGCATCCTACAGATAACACATGTCCCTGTCCCGGTGTGCAGCCGTGTGTGGAGTGCTTCACACTTACTTCAGGCTTTCCAGGCTTAAGGTGTTCCAGGCTTTCCTCTTCTGGAACCTCGGCAGTAATGACAAGGATTCCATAAAAACTATTCAACTTTTACTTGGTAAATGGCAGTATTTACAGTATTTACAGTCAGATGTAGAGGAGAAGACACAGCGTGGTGGAATCTTTCCCACAGGTACCGGACACAACTTCAGACCTGGTCCATTGAATAGGTAGAAGATCCATTTTACTATCTTCCTGGTCCTAGGGAATTTTCTTTTCTAACAGTATATCTGGATTCCATCTCACTCTGTCTCTTAGAGTTTGAGTCCAAATTCTCCTGCAGCTTGGCCGGCAGAACGTGCCCCCAGGCCTGTGGTTCCCAGGCCATTAAAAAGAGGACACGTGTGGAGGGGTTCTCTGGCAATCCACTGCCCCGAGGTTCTAGGCTCATGTTATTCCTAGCAGCCCCTGACCTGAGCCTGCTGCTTGTCACTGCTCACAACTCACTGTTCCTGTACTTGACATTAACTCTCAGTTCCTCCTCCCAAACTGGACCGGCCATTACAGTTAACCCCGTCTAAGGTAACTGGAGCCCCAGTGAGTGTTACCCTTTTATGACATACATGAAGTTCAAATACATTCAATCCTTTAGAGTGTTCGGGGTGCAGACCATCAGCTCCACCACTCCTACATTCTCATCAGCTTACATTGACCCCACGTCCATAAGCCATTAAAACTAGCACCAATAAACTTGTATAATAGTTGATTTGCTCTCATTAACAGTCTGAATTTCTCAACTTTAAATGGGCCTTAAAGATTCTGTTTCATGGTGCAAAGTCTGTAATAAGCCTCCGACATACCAGAATCCTTCTTGATTTTAGCATTTACTCATGTGGTAGAGAAACCTTTACAGTTGACCCCTCGGACAATATGGGCCAGGTGTGACTGCTACATATGCCCCTTAAAGTCTGGTTCAGACAGGGGTATTTCATTATCTGATCTGAACTCAAAGCTGGACAGACACCTACAAGGCTGTAAGTTCAGGTCGGGAGTCCGGGCATTGTGGTCCATGTACACACAGGGATGTCTGAACCTGGCTTCATTTTGTATAACGGACTTTATTAGTTATACCGGAAATGTTTTTTTTTATTTTTTTTCAGAGGCAATCTTGTATTAATGGTATATTGATCTGATTGGTAAGGGTCCAACCACTTGGGCCAGAAGCCATTATTAAAGGGGTACAAGACTTAGGATACAAGTCTGCAGTCACTATATGTGACTGTAGACTTGTGAATGATCACAGCATGTGCACTATACGCTGTGAACATTCTCTGGTGCTGACACCAGGAGCTAGAGGTCATTTGAGCATAAGTTTGCATTTTGCATATTTCTGGCCCAACTCTGGCTATACATGTCCATGCTCACTCAAATCCCTTGTGAGGCCAGGCATATCTACTCGGCACTTGACTGCCTATATGTAAATCACATACTTGCAGTCAAACACGCTTCCATTCTTGACCCCAACACTGGGGAATCCTCCCAGCACCAAGTGCATGCTTTGTGAGGATTCACAAGTCTGCAGTTGCATAAAGTGAATGCAGACTTGTACCATAAGGCCGGACTAACCCTTTAAGGGCCTTACATGGCCTATAATACTCCGGCTTTTGAATGTTAAATCTTCTTGATGTGTTTTTGCTATATTTATGTGCAACTGTTATATATAGCTTAAACTTTTTTATGGATACCGGTTTTCAAACTCTTCTTCTTATAGGATACATTCACACGAATCTTGTGCATAGACCTCAATTACCAGACAGAACTTGGGTGTTCTAACCTGAACTAACAACTTCATGTATATTCAAGTTGCTGTAAATTCAGTTTGGGAGACCTATTTGTGGTACAGTTATTGCCATCCATACCACCACCAAACATTTGAGTGAAAGTAGGAATATGTAGACCAGATACTACGAACTACATGTTTGTTATCCCTACAAGAAGGAACTTACAAGTGATGAGCTAATCAGCCACGTGTTTGTAATCATTGCATCCTGTTAATATTTTAAGCAGACGCAATCAGTGACGCATCACTGACAAAATAGAAGGGTGGATAATAACTACAATTTTAGAAAAGTGGATGGATAAGGGATTCAGAAACTCAGGGGCGGGGAAAGCTTTTCTGGTACCCAATGCAGGCTTTGCAGAATGTACAATCTGTCCCTTCAGTTCGTGAATTCCAACATTATAGTTATCACTGATACTCATGTATTATAGTGTACTAAGTGCTCGTCTCAATCCTGTAATCAACAGTAGTGATGGGTGAACCCGAACACTAAAGCCCCCAACGCATAATAAACAAGGGGGGAGAATTGTTTATAAAATGTTTTATAGATTATACTCACCTGTCCTAGTCCTACCCTCTCCCCTGTCATCCCTCAAAGGCTACCAGCCCAACCTAAAGATCAGGCGGATAGCTATGGCAGTAGCTATCCCTTCCTGACCCTTAATAAAATCAAGGAAAATGACAGCTGGATTTGGGACACATTTTTAAATCCATAAGCTAAAATATTGGCAAAACCAAAAGTATATTCAAATCAATTTGTTATTCCCTAATTCTTAATTACAGGTTTTTGTTTTTTTTTTATATACCGGTATATTCACTTTTGTCATCAAAAAGACCCTATAAATGTACTGATGGTGGCCAATAATAGTTGGAAAACATTCGAAATCCACAAAAATAGAAGAAATCCATAAATGCGGAGACAAACTAATTAAAGGTGAAAAACTCATTGAATCCATTCAATGTTTATTCTTCCTTTTATTCCTCTGTAAATTGGGTGTGAACCTGTCAGCGGAATTATAATTGGATATATCTGATGGCAGATGAAACTTAGCTAATAGTTATAGCCTCGGGATCTGAGTGGCTTTATATTAACCTCTGCCATCTTGCTCTTTAAATGTGTGATAATAATACAGAAGGAGAAAGCAGGGGCAAAGCGGAATGTGTTACTGACAGAGTATTGCAGACAACCGCCTATTGTTTGATGCTTCGTCAGTAAGATCTACCGCTTGATCATGCCAGTAAGTCAACGCATTATGTTAGCCATAACTCACAATGGGCAAGATCCTCAGTCATCCTCTAAAGCAGGTCACAATGAGTGAGATAATATGGCAATCTGTTATCATTAGCTGTGCTGGAAAGACCAGAACAAATGAAATGACCTGGAAAATCCAGTCCTCAGAAAAGTCTATTGTATTCATTCACTTTATTTCCATTGTCAAACTTCTTGCCAACAGAGGGAAAAAATGCTTAAAAAATGGCTTCCTCTGTCGCATTATTATTACTCTTCCCAGCCTCCTCTATAAATATAATGTGCAATAGAAAAATACTGATGTATTTTTCCTTTCTTCATTAATTGTATTGATGACATCAAGTTAGAGCCTTCTGCTTACGAAGCACTGTATGTTGGGAAGATACTAGGTGGGTGCTAGCTCTTTGTACAGCAGAAACCCACAGGTACCTGCGACTGTTGGGTCTATTTCTGATCACCTGAACCCTTTATCATCTCCAATGTGATGAAACTGCGGGAACTCATGGAGATGTTGGTATGTCACTTAAGAGCCCATAGAGGAGTCAAATTTCGACCTTTGCTATTTGGTCCCAGCATTTGAAATACGCCCCTTATAGACCCATACTGTGCCACTTTCTGTCTTTGATTTCATATTAAGGCATCTTAATCTCAAGGTTTTTCTTTTTCATTTTGAAAGGTCTATATGGAGCATAAGCATGCTTGCCCATAGACCCAAATTTCTTGCCAACTGTCAAGAATTGCCAGGACTGTCGCAACCTTCAGTCTTGATAAATTTGAGGATGTCCTTAGCTGAATAGGGACAGGCTATACAATAACCCTGTCCATTAATGGGTGGTTCCTATGTTGGAGGCGGCCTGGGGCAGGAGAAGGGTAGAGGCTAAAACATCAATGTACAGGAGGAGAAATTATTTGATTTTTGATTAGAACACCTGGGGCGGTATTGTGCCTATAATTTGGCTGAAACATCAAAACAATATTCAGTGAAATAAATTTACGCAGTTCCATGGCAAGATCTGTCATTTTGAAGTAATTCTTAGGCTTTGTTCACTCGTTTCAAATGTATTTTCATTGATGATAGTTCTCCGAAATGTCAGCAAAACTGAAAATAATGCATAATCTGGTGCCTCCCTTAGTGTGGCTCCCCTGATGAATATTGTGTGAGGAAACGCATCGGAAGACTATAGGAAGGACTTCCACCAGTTACTCAATAGGGATCACCATGGTTTAACTAATTACCTCTGAACTCGTTGAGAATGTTCCTTTATTACTAAACAGACCAAAAGTTTATTATGGGTCTTATTAAGTAGTTCCATGCTTTTTTGTTTCTTTATATGTATACTGCATTTATTATGGACTAAAAAGCAACAGATTATGCATTATTTTGGATGCTTTCCATTTATATATGTTTTTTTTCTGAGATAAGGATTGAATTCAATGATTGTGCTTGCCATAGCCTCAGGTTTGCTCTCTATATGATATATGAATAAGAATATATGATTATCAATAGGGACAATACTGTAGCAGAAGGACCAGTCCCATTATTAAATTGAAGTTTTGTGTACCAGAGACCTATTGGGCTTCCTATGCACCAACAGATGCAGGTCTCTTTACAGGACCCAATGGTGCACTGTCAGTAAGCCCTGCTTCACTTGATTTGGATCTCTGAACTTTCAGCGTACATACCCACACACTGACCTTCTATACTTTGCTTGCATCCGTTTGCACATCACTCGCTTGTACATAACACTTTTATTAATATTAAGTAATATTTGACTTTTCTATCTTTAATCTAATAATAAAAGTCAATTTTTACCCATCTGCTATTCCACTCTTATTACTGGGTTAAATTTCCTAGCTTATTAGTGCTATAAATAAAGAAATAAAAAAAATGACTTGGGGTTAGTGTTGAGCGATACCTTCCGATATGCAAAGGTATCGGTATCGGATTGGATCGGCCGACACCGGCAAAATATCGGATCTCGCCGATACCGATACCCGATACCAATGCATATCTATGGGACTCAAAATATCGGAATGGTTCCCAGGGTCTGAAGGAGAGGAAACTCTCCTTCAGGCCCTTGGATCCATATTCATGTATAAAATAAAGAATAAAAATAAAAAATATTGATATACTCACCCCTCCGGCAGCCCCTGCTTTTAGCGGTGCCTCCGTTCCTAAGAATGCCGAGTTAAGGACCTTCGATGACGTCGCGGCTTGTGATTGGTCGCGTGACTGCTCATGTGACCGCTCACGCGACCAATCACAAGCCGCGACGTCATTGCAGGTCCGTCACTCGCTCATTCTTAGGAACGGAGGCTGCCGGTTGCAGCGGTTACAACCAGGGCGCGTCACAGGGTGAGTATATCCCTATTTTTTATTTTTATTCTTTATTTTACACCATGGGAACCATACACTGGGAACTTCCGATTCCGATTTCCGATATCACAAAAATATCAGAACTCGGTATCGGAATTCCGATACCGCAAATATCGGCCGATACCCGATACATGCGGTATCGAAATGCTCAACACTACTTGGGGTCTATTCTATTTTTATAAACCAGCACAGGCAAAACTGACAGCTGCGGGATGTAACCATCAACTGTCAGGTTTATCATAGCTGGTTATCAAAAATAGAGGGTCTCACAACATTTTTTTTTAATTATTTAATTATATTATTTAAAAAACGGCATGGGATCCCTCCCATGTTTGACAATCAGCCAAGCTAAAGCAGACAGCTGGGGGCTGGTATTTTCAGACTGGTAAGGGGCTTTGGATATTCCCCCCCCATCAGCCTAAAAATAGCAGCCCGGAGCCGCCCCAGAAAAGGTGCATCTATCAGATACGCCAATTCTGGCACTTTGTGTGCTCGTCTTACTTTCCCTGGTGTAGTGGCAAGTGGGAATGTGGTTTTGATGTAATCTGTTTTATGGCCTCTGATGTCAAGCCAACCTTTTAATAATGAAGAGGCGTCAATAATAATACAAAAAAAAAATAGACAACCATATCCCTCGCCTGTTCGAAATACAGATTAGCAAAACTGTCCCACGCTGTTATCCATCTCTGCAATCACTGGTTTATAACCTGAATGGTGCCATGAGTTGACTGTCCAGGCTGAAAACCAAAACACGATGATTTTCTCCGAGCGCAGCTTCAGTGGCGAGTGGTGATGTCATAGAGGTAACTGCCGGTCACTGAAGGTGTGTTTCCATGATCACTTCACTGTGACCCGGGACAATGAACTTGACGAAGAATTTTTTCATGGTGCTCACGGTGATCTCATTGAGGTCACCGCAGTTCATTGTCCTGGCTCATAATAAAGTGCCAGTGTGAACACACTTTCAGTGACTGGTGGTTATATCTATGATGTCACCACTCATCAATGAAGCAGCACCTCATTGTGTCCTGGTTTACCGGCGTGGCTGGTCTCATCATGGCAGTGTTCATATTGTAAACCAGATATCGCAGAGATGGATTAAGGTGTTGGACAGTATTGCTAATTATGCCTTTTCCATTGAAGCCTCTGTTCCCTGTAAAACACAGAAAATAATAAACAACTATATTCCTCACCTGTCTGATGTGAAGATAATCCATAAATTCCACGATCCAGATGATTTGGATAGCGGTCACCTCAGTGATAGAACTGCTATCCCCGCCAACCGGAACACACTGACAGGAACGTAATTGCTCCTGCAGCATGTAAGCGCTGAGCTGCAGTGAGAAAGTTCACTGGAGTTCAAAGCTGATGAACCCCAGTGACCTCACTTATGGCCCTGCTCGCTACTTGAGATGGTTCTCATCAGCTATTGCCTGTGACCGAAGGTAACCTTTTTACCGCCAGTCACAGCTGCTGACTCTCGCTGTCATCTAACAGTGTAGGAACCGCAGCTCAGTGACCGGCAGTAATGATCTTACTGCCGATCAGAACCATCAGTGTTTCTCATGCTGTCATTGTCAGGGAGAGACTAGGTGAGCCAGAGCTAATAACCCGGGCCCTTGCAGTTTCTCTCAGACTAGGGAAATCCTGACTGACCCTCTACCTGGAGTTTACACTGAAGGTGTGCATGTCCAGGCCTCGAACCTCACCCTGTCTCCTGAGCTCAGCCCTAGGCTGAAACCTCCACCCACCACCCAGTGAAGATGTTATTCCCCAATACCCACAGTTAGCACAGACAAGGATAAAGGAAAATATACACCACGCCACAGTCACTCAGGAATACACTATAAATGTGCAGGGCAAAATAAATACAATTATAGGAAGGAGTAAATAAGACAAAGGAAAATACACCACCAGCAACGAATCTCCAACCACCAGCTCTCCTCACCAGACCGAGATAACAACGCACAAGACAGAAGCTATAATCGGCGACGCCCAAAGATCGGGAGAACTATTTAAAGGCAGTGGGCATGGCCCAGCTTCCAATCCAAGGATTAGGTAAATTAACCCCGGAACAGCTAGATAAAATCTAGCAGACGCCAATGAGCAAATAGTGGTCAAAAGCGGAATTACCGCTGTCTGTCGGACGACCTGGTCTGAACAGCATCCGACATTACAATACCCCGCCTTCTACGAGGGACCCCAGGGCCCTCACGGCTAATAGGACCCGGCTTGTCCGGATGATGGCGGTGAAACAACCTGACCAGCCGGTCAGCATGAACGTCCAAGGCTGGTACCCAGGACCTCTCCTCAGGCCCATAACCACGCCAATGTACCAAGCACTGTAAAGTGCGACGCACTACACGAGAGTCAACCACCTTGGAGACTTCAAACTCCAAATTACCATCCACCAAGACTGGAGGTGGCATAGGCGCCGCATCCACAGAACCCACCACCTTCTTTAGAAGAGACCTGTGGAACACGTTGTGTATCTTATACACCGTAGGGAGCTCCAATCGGTACGCTACTGGGTTAATGACGGCGGTGACCCTAAATGGACCAATAAACCGTGGACCCAATTTAAGGGATGGTATTTTGAGTCTTATGTTTTTTGTGGATAACCACACACAGTCATCCACACTCAGGTCCAGACCTGGCACACGCCTACTGTCAGCCACAAGTTTGTACCTAGCACACACACTCAACAGGCGCTGTTTAACTCTCCTCCAGACTGATGACAATTGTGTTCCTAACTGGTCCTCCTCCGGGAATGCCGGAAGAGCCCCTCTGACTCAAGGTACAAAATTGAGGATGTATCCCGTAAACACAAAAAAACGGAGACTCCCCAGACGACTCCTGGCGGTGATTATTGATGGCAAACTCAGCCAAAGGAAGAAAGGTAGACCACTCCTCCTGGTTATCAGAGACAAAGCAGCGTAAGTACTGTTCCAAATTTTGGTTCAAACGCTCAGTCTGACCATTTGACTGAGGATGAAACCCCGAAGAATGAGATAACTTGATTCCCAGCCGGGAGCAAAACGCTCTCCAAAATTTTGCCACAAACTGAGACCCCCTATCAGACACGATGTCAGATGGAACCCCATGAAGTCTGACCACTTCCTGCACAAATACTTGGGCCAGAGTCTTAGCGTTAGGCAACACAGGCAAAGACACAAAGTGCGACATTTTAGAAAACTGATCAACAATCACCAAGATGACCGTGTTTCCAGCTGATGAGGGCAAGTCAGTGCTGAAATCCATGGAGATTTCCGTCCATGGCTTACTAGGTACCTCAAGAGGATGTAGTGTGCCAACAGGACGGGAGCGAGGCGTCTTAGCCCTAGCGCACGTGGTACAAGCTGACACGTATGAGACCACATCCTGTCGGATCTTGGGCCACCAAAACCGACGTGACACCAACTCCAAGGTACCGCTAACCCCTGGGTGACCAGCCAGGACAGCATCATGATGCTCCGCCAAAACCTTTAGGCGGAGATGAAGCGGTACAAAAGATTTGTTGACGGGAAGCTCAGATGGTACCTCCTCCTGAGCCTCGGCAATCTCAGCCTCAACCTCGGTAGTGAGAGCCGAAACCACAACACCCTTTTGGAGGATGGGTACTGGATCTTCCTGAGGTTCTCCCCCTGAAAAACACCTGGACAGAGCATCCGCCTTAGTGTTATTAGACCCCGGTCTGTAAGTGACCACAAAATTGAACCACGTGAAAAACAATGCCCAGCGAGCCTGCCTGGGGGACAGACGCTTGGCAGACTCCAAATACAGCAGATTCTTATGATCGGTAATAACAGTTACCTGATGTACCGACCCCTCCAAGAAGTGTCGCCATTCCTCAAAGGCCAACTTAATTGCCAACAACTCCCTGTTGCCGATATCGTAGTTACGTTCGGCGGACAACAGTTTCTTGGAGAAATAGGCGCACGGACGTAAACCACTCAAAGATGAGCCTTGAGATAGTACCGCCCCCACACCTACCTCAGACGCATCGACTTCCACAACAAATGGTTTTGATATGTCTGGCTGCACAAGAATGGGGGCTGAAACAAAACTGTTCTTAAGAAATTCAAATGCGCGCACAGCAGCCTCAGGCCAAACGGAGAAATTGGTACCCTTTTTAGTCATGTCAGTTAGCGGTTTAGCAATGATGGAAAAATCCTTGATAAATTTCCTATAGTAGTTAGAAAACCCAAGGAACCGCTGAAGTGCTTTCAGGTTATCAGGACGTTCCCAACGCAGCACCGCCTGCACCTTAGCGGCGTCCATTTTAAAACCAGAAGCAGACACAATATAACCCAAGAAAGGCAACTCTTGAACAGAAAATACACATTTTTCAAGTTTAGCATACAGCTTATTCTCTCTGAGAAGCTGTAACACCTGCCTGACATGATCTAAATGAGTATCACGGTCGCAAGAATAGCACCTGCCACCTGGTTGAACAAATCTGGTATCAGAGACATAGGGTATGGATCACGAACCGTAATCTGGTTCAACTCCCTGAAATCCAAACACGGGCGTAATCCGCCATCTTTCTTCTTCACGAAGAAGAACCCTGCTGCCACCGGTGAGGATGACGGCCTGATGTGCTCTTTGCTCAAGCTTTCAGCAATGTAATCTTTTAACGCTTGTCTCTCCGGACCGGAGATGTTAAACATCCTTGCTTTAGGCAATTTGGCCCCTGGTTTAAACATGATAGTACAGTCATAAGGACGATGTGGCGGCAACTCTGAACAACCCTTCTCAGAGAACACATCCACAAAATCCTGAAGTGACTCCGGAACGCTTGAAGTCACTGCAGCCACACATGTGGCCAGGCACTTCTCCTGGCAGAACTCGCTCCACCGAATTATGTCCTGAGTTTTCCAGTCAATTACTGGGTTGTGCATAGACAACCAAGGAAAACCCAAAACCACCTAAGCAGGAAGATTCCTGAGCACCTTACATGTAACCCGCTCGGAATGTAGAACTCCAATGTGGAGTTTCACCTCAGCCACAAATTCAGTAATCTCCCCCTGAGAGAGAGGAGCAGCATTGATGGTGACCACGCGGATAGGATGAGACAGTTTTTAAATCCTAAAACCTGCTGTGCGCGCAAACTCCTCATCAATGAGATTTGTGGCTAAACCACTATCCACAAAAACAGTAATTGGCAGCTCACTGCCAGCAACAAAAACCTTAGCAGGGAGCATGCACTGAGAAACCACCATGGAGGATATACATAAGCTCAGACTGGTCTCCTCCACACCCTCTGAGCTTAGAAGTTTTCCGCCGTTGCGTTTTTCTTAGGCAGCAGAGGACAGATGTTAATAAAATGACCCGTTTTACCACAGTAAAAACAGGCTCCCTGCTTCCTGAGCTCAGGGACTGGACGCTTCACATGTGACACCCCTGCGATTTGCATAGGCTCCGTGGGCTCACCTGTAGCAACCTCACGTGAACCTAAACCCTCTCCCATAGGCGGTGTCACATGCTCCCCCTGACGTAAACGGCGATCAATGCGGACAACCAGACTCATGGCGGAATCTAGAGAAGCAGGAGTCTCGTACATCAGAAGGACTTTTTTAACCCTTCCAGAAATCCCATGTATAAACTGACTCCTCAATGCTGGATCATTCCATTGTGTATCGATCGCCCAGCGACGAAATTCAGAACAGTAATCCTCTGCAACTCGCTCCCCCTGGCGAATAGAGCATATCTTAGATTCTGCTAGAGCCATTTTGTCAGGTTCATCGTAGATTTTCCCAAGGCAGGAAAAAAAACTCTCCACAGAGTCAAATGCAGCAGAATCAGATGGCAAAGAAAACGCCCATGCTTGGGGATCCCCACTCAACAATGACAACACCAGGCCCACACGCTGATCCTCATTACCTGAAGATATCGGGCACATACGGAAATATAGTTTGCAAGCTTCACGAAAAGAAACAAATTTACTGCGTTCCCCAGCAAATTTTTCAGGCAAAGGAAATTTAGGCTCAGCAACTCTTCCTGTCGCTCCAGCTTGCACATTAGACACTGCTAGTCCCTGTTGCTGTACTGCCCCCCTTAACTCCGTGACCTGTAGGGACAGCGCCTCCAACTGGCGGGTTATGGAAGTCATGGGATCCATGACAAAACACAAAAAAAAGAAACCCCTTTTTTTTTTTTTGTGTTGTTGGGCCGATTATAATGTCAGGGAGAAACTAGGTGAGCGAGAGCTAATAACCCGGGCGCCTGCAGTTTCCCTCAGACTAGGGAAATCCTGACTGACCCTCTACCTGGAGTTTACACTGAAGGTGTGCATGTCCAGGCCTCGAACCTCACCCTGTCTCCTGAGCTCAGCCCTAGGCTGAAACCTCCGACCACCACCCAGTGAAGATGTTATTCCCCAATACCCACAGTTAGCACAGACAAGGATAAAGGAAAATAAACACCACGCTGCAGTCACTCAGGAATACACTATAAATGTGCAGGGCAAAATAAATACAAATATAGGAAGGAGTAAATAAGACAAAGGAAAATACACCACCAGCAACGAATCTCCAACCACCAGCTCTCCTCACCAGACCGAGATAACAACGCACAAGACAGAAGCTATAATCTGCGACACCCAAAGATCAGGAGAACTATTTAAAGGCAGTGGGCATGGCCCAGCTTCCAATCCAAGGATTAGGTAAATTAACCCCAGAACAGCTAGATAAAATCTAGCAGACGCCAATGAGCAAATAGTGGTCAAAAGCGGAATTACCGCTGTCTGTCGGACGACCTGGTCTGAACAGCGTCCGACATGACAGTCATGCACATGAAAGCTTGGAAATCACCTGATGTTCAGAGTGCCGAAACCAAATAGTAACATAAACTTCCTGGAGAAGTTCGTGTTCGGTGTCCATGTCCAAACACTAGGTGTTTGGTACGGACCCCGAACCTTATTGTTCTGGTTTGCCCATCACCCAACCGCAAGTCCGTTTTACATTGATATCTATGTGTCCTTTCTTTCTGTCCATTTTTTAGGTGAGTTCTAGGCAGGCTCTGGCTAAAAAAGTGCACATACTCTTAAAGATTTTTCCAAGATTAGAAAAGAGAGTAAGGTTTTTTTTCATGGGTTACTGTCTGGAATTGCAGATAAATCCCATAGAATAGAAAACAATGGCTCGTAAAAATTTGAAAAGAAAATTGTCAATAAATATTTTTTTAAACTCTAGTGAAACTTTAAAACCCCTTTAAGTAAGAAGATGGATACAATGAAAGAACATTAATAAGCAATGCTGCACCAGTCACTGCAGGCTATAAAGGGTGTCCTGAAATCGTTCTTATACAGTCAAGTAAAGTATTGTAACCTGAACCGGGGGATAAATGAAGTTGATGTATTCAGAGTATTTTAAAGAAGGAAAATCCATGAGAATAAGGAGAAACTATTTTAAAGGATAAAGGTTTTAAGACTAAGTCCTTCCACAAATGGAATGTATTTATAGCTTAAAATCATCAAAAAGCCCCTGAAGCCGCATCTCCTCTCACTAGAGTGCTGATTCATATAGCAAGTGTTTTCAATCACCGCTAAGATCCTTTAATACCGCGGGTGGACATTTATACTAACAGAAAGACGGCTCTTCTTCTCATTGTGTGATGTCCTTGTAATACTCTACATACAAACATGGTGGTTTGGCAGTCCGCCAGTGACATAAACTGTTTGGTGCATGCGCCGGAAGGCGATTTTCTCAGTACGGTCTATGAATTATTAGTTACATTTCTTATTAACTAGAAGGTACATAACCAGGAAGATGCGCAGGGTGCAGAGTCCTGAATTCTCTTTGAACCGTGTGTAGTCAGTTTTATGTCCCTATTATTGTGCAGCACTGGGTTAGATAGTCTCTTATTCTGGTTTTCATTTCATTATTTTTATAATTTCATTATTTTATTCTTATTATTTCATTTAGAGACAGCTCACAAAGTTTGCGGAGGTCTGGTTGGGACAGGGGCGCACAACTGAGCAATGTTGCAAAGTATCAAATTAAGGATTTTATTCAACCAACGAGTATGAGAGCAAGACTGGTGAGTTTTTTTCTAGGTAAAGACATTTGTCTTTTTACATTAAAAAGGCACCAGTCAAGCAACAAAAGACGTTGGTTGAGTTAAAACCTTCATTTTATACCATTCTCGCAAGTGCAGACCAGGTACTGCGGAATCTCAACTGACATGAACTCAGAAAGTTTCTAACAGTCAAAAATAGTTCTACATTTTAAAATTGTGTATTAAAGGGGTCTGCTACGAGTGGAAAAAACCTGATTAGACAAAATGTAAGGACTGAAGCCAATCAGAAGTTGAAGTGGACAAGTAATGATCCCTTCAGATATTGATGACAAGAGAATGTGGAAGAGTGTGGAAGAGCAATGCCGGTCCCGAAGGTGAGTGCAGGTTTTTTTTCTTTCCCGGAAGAAGAAAGCGTAATAGTGGGCTGATGTGGTCAGTGATCAAACAGTAGAATATGGAACAAGCCTGCATCATTATCAAATAGAATATCAATGCTGATAGGAGCTGACAATTGCTGAGGATAACCCACTGGGAATTCAGTTGTCATCGAGGAACAATCACAATGGAGCCACTTCTATCATGTTGTGTGTCACCATTAAGGTTTCTTGGACCAGGCTCAGGTTGGTCCATCACAGTGCCAGAGGATGCTCCAGTAAGACTCAATAATGAACCCCTAGAGTTCAAAAAGAAGATAAAAACATTTGTAGGTGACTGCTTAATTGGCTCTAAAGACCCAAGTAACCCCCACCTTTTGGGAATTATTTGTGAGTCAATCCACTAATTTTTCCATCAAAGTCTATGTTTGATAGGCCCAAAGATTTCAACAAACCCTCATTTTTCAAGGCCAATATGTCCTGAGAATACAAATCTGTTAACCCTTAACTCTATTAATGTCTCCAATTTCTAAGTATTTTTACAAATTCAATACACTGTCTCACGATGCTCCAAGATGCCAGTTCGTAAGAAACATCGCAACCAATGGGTGGTCATATGTAGACTCCTATAAATACGGTAATTCCCAAAAAAGTATGGCAAAGTCATGTTTTGTTTTCAAAACGAGTCAACTTGACCCATTAATTTCTAGATATGAAGCATTAACCATAATGGAGTCTGCCCCGTCAAGATTGGATGGGCAGTTAAAGGATTATCTCAACCATTAATGGAAAAAAGGTGTCTACACGCCAACTGTTAAAACAGTCAAAGGTAGTAACGCAGTGTAACAATCAAATATTCATGAAATTTATTAACGTAGTCCTACATTTTAAGGAGAAAGTGGGTCCCAATATTACCGAGCCTTATTTGTCTGCTCAGGATTCACGTTTGGTATTGTTGTCTCTGAACCTAATACTTAATTTGACCCACATCTTACTCTGTTCTAGAGCATTCATTAATATGGAAGACTCACGAAGACCAAAAATAATGGCCATGTCAATGGATAGACCACAACTATGAAAGATGGGAAATGACTTTCGGGGGTATGATATTACATATGCATCTATATAAATAAAGCTCCACTAAGTAAATATTTATTTCCCGAGCACACAAGATAAGGTAATGACTAATAAGCCATAAATCATCCTGCTCTGCAATATAATATGGATTAAATAGATATTATATACATTATCATCAATCTGACTGTCAGCCATTGTGCCGTACACAATGCAATGCATTATATTAATAGGGGCAATAAAGTCTGCTTCAACTATGCAGGATAACATGATCTACTGTGTTTTCGTGCCTGTATTTCACATTGTTGTGCGCTGGCGATGGCTGCTGTATACAAATAAATTATTATTATTAATTGGTTACAGAGGAACTATTATGGCAATGCTGTAAATACCGATTTTGCTGACACTGTGGAGAGTAATAAAAAGTAATTGTTTCTAAGAAAAGCATTTATGAGTGTCTAAATCACTGTGCTAAGTAAACAGTGGGTAAATCCTGCACAAAATTCTCCTGTTTCATCTAAATACTTTAATCCAGAATAGATAAAAAAGGAGTGATTTTAACCAAAATGATCGTGAAATTTGGGAAGTAATGAACATTTCAGCCTGTTGTAGATGGTCATTATATCAAAATCCGTCAGACATGTTTTATATTTTCATCATATACTTACTTGTCCACAACAATATTTATGTGAAAGAGTGAGCAACTCATCTGTCCCAGTTCCATTTTTGAGTGCTGTCAGCTGCTTTTGCCTCTTCCCCTGCTCTTATAATGACATCAACCTGGGTCATTTAAACCCAAAAGGACTATATATAATTATTCAGGTAGTATACATCATTTGGAGACATCTTTTCACCATCTATCCTCTTTTTTGACCTTGCTCAAATGCTCATTCTACTGTGTCACTTATTGCTGTTCCAGCTCTACTACATCAGTCATCCCTGTGCCAGCTCCGCTACATCAGTCATTACTTTTCCAGCTCTGCAACATCAGTCATTGCTGTTCCAGCTCTGCTACATCAGTATTTGTTGTTATAGCTCGACTACAGCAATCATTGCTGCGCCAACTATACTACATCAGTCATCTCTGTTCCAGCTCTGCTTCATCAGTCATCACTGTGTCAGCCCTACTACACCAGTAATTGGTGTCCCAGCTCTACTGCATCATTCCTTGCGGTTTCAGCTGGCAACATCAGTCATCACTGTGCCAGCTATGCTACATCAGCCATTACTGTGCCTGCTATTCTACACCAGTTATTGCTATTCCAGCTCTGCTACGTCAGGCATCACTGTGCTAGTTCTGTAACATCAGTCATTTCTGTTCCAGCTTTGCTACACCAGGCACTGTTTTCCAGCTCTGCAGAACAAATGTGGCTTCTCCTTTACAGCCCATTATATCTACTTTACTTGTTCACCCTAACAAAACCATCCTGCTACACTAGTGCCACCTATCCATGTTGTACAAATTGCTCCCACAGACTAGAGGCTTCAAGGATCCACTTCACAAGCTAAGACATAATAGAACATTGCTGTTGTGAATTAGACTTTTTTGGCTCCCTCTAGTGGTTACTAGTGATATGACTCTGGGATTTCCTTCCCTCTGTTTGCACCCAGCTGGGTCGTTACTTCAGGGATGTTGCTATATAAACCTCCTGGAACCTTAGTCCAGTGCCTGGCATCGGTGTTATCAGACACATTCTGTTTGCTGGTCCTGGTTCGTGCTAAATTAAGCTAAGTCTTGCTTCTTTGTTTTTTGGGTTATTTGTTTGCTATCATTTTTGTCCAGCTTGTACTAAATGCGATTCCTGACCTTGCTGGAAGCTCTAGGGGGCTGGTGTTCTCCCCCCGGGTCGTTAGACGGTTCAGGGGTTCTTGAATTTCCAGTGTGGATATTTTTGATAGGATTTTTTGCTGACCATATGTTATCTTTCTATATTCTGCTATTAGCTAGTGGGCCTCTCTTTGCTAAATTCCTAGCTCATTCTTATGTTTGTCTTTTCCTCTTACCTCACCGTTATTATTTGTGGGGGGCTTCTATCCAACTTTTTGGGGTATTTCCTCTGGAGGCAAGAAAGGTCTTCCTTTTCCCTTCTAGGGGTAGTTAGCTCTCCGGCTGGCGTGAGACGTCTAGGATCAACGTAGGAACGTTCCCCGGCTGCTGGTATTTGTGGTGCTAGGATTAGTTATATGGTCAGCCCAGTTACCACTGCCCTATGAGCTGGTTTTCTGTATTTACTGACTTAGCATTATTCCTGAGACCCTCTGCCATTGGGGTCATAACAGTATGCTAGGCCAATATTGAATGTTTAAAGCATTGCAGAAGTGGGATAATAAGAAAGGAAATTCTGAGTTGTTTTTTTTTTCTCTTCCTTCTCTTCCTCCCCTTTACCTTTGAGTGGCGTGTGCTTGCTGCAGACATGAATGTGCAGACCTTGATTACAAGTGTTGACCAGCTGGCAGCTCGTGTGCAGGGTATACAAGATTTTGTTACCAGTAGTCCTATGTCTGAACCTAAAATACCTATTCCGGAATTATTTTCTGGAGATCGATTTAGGTTTAGGAATTTCAAGAATAATTGTAAATTGTTTCTTTCTCTGAGACCCCGTTCATCTGGAGATTCTGCTCAGCAAGTTAAAATTGTTATTTCTTTTTTTGCGGGGCGACCCTCAGGATTGGGCTTTCTCGCTAGCGCCAGGAGATCCGGCATTGGCGAATATTGATGCGTTTTTTCTGGCGCTCGGATTGCTTTACGAGGAACCCAATCTTGAAATTCAGGCAGAAAAAGCCTTGCTGGCTATTTCTCAGGGTCAGGATGAAGCTGAAGTGTATTGCCAAAAATTTCAGAAATGGTCCGTGCTTACTCAGTGGAATGAGTGTGCTCTGGCTGCAAATTTCAGAAATGGCCTTTCTGAAGCCATTAAGAATGTGATGGTGGGTTTCCCCATTCCTACAAGTCTGAATGATTCTATGGCGCTTGCTATTCAAATTGACCGGCGTTTGCGGGAGCGCAAAACCGCTAATCCTCTGGTGGTGTTGTCTGAACAAACACCTGATTTAATGCAATGTGATAGAATTCAGACTAGAAATGAACGGAAAAATCATAGACGTCAGAATGGGTTGTGTTTTTACTGTGGTGATTCTACACATGTTATATCAGCATGCTCTAAATGCCTAACAAGGGTTGTTAGTCCTGTTGCCATTGGTAATTTGCAACCTAAATTTATTTTGTCTGTGACTTTAATTTGCTCTTTGTCTTCTTACCCTGTTATGGCGTTTGTGGATTCAGGTGCCGCCCTGAGTCTTATGAATCTGTCATTTGCCAAGCGCTGTGGTTTTGTTCTTGAACCGTTAGTAAATCCTATTCCTCTTAGAGGTATTGATGCTACGCCATTGGCGGAAAATAAACCGCAGTTTTGGACGCAGGTGACCATGTTCATGACTCCTGAACATCGGGAGGTGATTAGTTTTCTTGTTCTGCATAAAATGCATGATTTGGTCGTTTTGGGTCTGCCATGGTTACAGACCCACAATCCAGTCCTGGATTGGAAGGCAATGTCTGTGTCAAGTTGGGGCTGTCAGGGAATTCATGCTGATTCCCCGCCGGTGTCTATTGCTTCCTCTACTCCTTCGGAAGTTCCTGAGTATTTGTCTGATTATCAGGATGTATTCAGTGAGTCCAGATCCAGTGCTCTGCCTCCTCATAGGGACTGTGACTGCGCCATAGATTTGATTCCAGGTAGTAAATTTCCTAAGGGAAGATTATTTAATCTGTCAGTACCTGAGCATGCCGCAATGCGTTCATATATCAAGGAGTCTCTGGAGAAGGGGCATATCCATCCATCCTCTTCCCCTCTTGGTGCGGGATTCTTTTTTGTGGCTAAGAAGGACGGATCTTTGAGACCTTGTATTGACTATCGGCTACTGAATAAAATCACTGTAAAATTTCAGTATCCTTTGCCTCTCTTGTCGGACTTGTTTGCCCGGATTAAGGGTGCCAAGTGGTTCACCAAGATAGATCTTCGTGGTGCATACAACCTTGTGCGCATTAAGCAAGGTGATGAATGGAAGACTGCATTTAATACGCCCGAAGGTCATTTTGAGTACTTGGTGATGCCTTTTGGGCTTTCTAATGCTCCCTCAGTATTTCAGTCCTTTATGCATGATATTTTCCGGAAGTATCTGGATAAATTTATGATTGTTTATCTGGACGATATTCTGGTTTTCTCTGAAGATTGGGACTCACATGTGGAGCAGGTCAGGATGGTGTTTCAGGTTTTGCGTGAGAATGCCTTGTTTGTTAAAGGCTCAAAGTGTCTCTTTGGAGTACAGAAAGTTCCCTTTTTGGGGTTTATTTTTCCCCTTCGGCTGTGGAGATGGACCCAGTCAAGGTCCGAGCTATTCATGAGTGGACTCAACCCACGTCAGTTAAGAGTCTTCAGAAGTTCTTGGGTTTTGCTAACTTCTACCGTTGTTTTATCGCTAATTTTTCTAGCGTTGTTAAACCTTTGACGGATATGACCAAGAAAGGTTCTGATGTTGCTAACTGGGCTCCTGCAGCCGTGGAGGCGTTCCAGGAGTTGAAGCGCCAGTTTACTTCGGCGCCTGTTTTGTGCCAGCCTGATGTCTCACTTCCCTTTCAGGTTGAGGTGGATGCTTCTGAGATTGGGGCAGGGGCCGTTTTGTCACAGAGAGGCCCTGGTTGCTCGGTAATGAGACCATGTGCTTTCTTCTCTAGGAAGTTTTCGCCTGCTGAGCGGAATTATGATGTGGGCAATTGGGAATTACTGGCCATGAAGTGGGCATTTGAGGAGTGGCGTCATTGGCTCGAGGGTGCTAAGCATCGTGTGGTGGTCTTGACTGATCACAAAAATTTGATGTATCTCGAGTCTGCTAAACGCTTGAATCCTAGACAGGCCCGCTGGTCATTGTTTTTCTCCCGTTTTGACTTTGTGGTCTCGTATTTACCAGGTTCAAAGAATGTGAAAGCTGATGCACTTTCAAGGAGCTTTGTGCCTGACTCTCCTGGAGTCACAGAACCTGTTGGTATTCTTAAAGAAGGAGTTATTTTGTCAGCCATTTCTCCTGATTTGCGACGTGTGTTGCAGAGATTTCAAGCTGGTAGACCTGACTCTTGTCCACCTGACAGACTGTTTGTTCCTGATAAGTGGACCAGCAGAGTCATTTCCGAGGTTCATTCCTCAGTGTTGGCAGGTCATCCGGGAATTTTTGGCACCAGAGATCTGGTGGCTATGTCATTTTGGTGGCCTTCCTTGTCACGGGATGTACGGTCATTTGTGCAGTCCTGTGGGACTTGTGCTCGAGCTAAGCCTTGCTGTTCCCGTGCCAGCGGGTTGCTCTTGCCCTTGCCTGTCCCGAAGAGGCCTTGAACACATATTTCCATGGATTTCATTTCTGATCCCCCGGTGTCTCGGGGTATGTCTGTCATCTGGGTGGTATGTGATCGCTTTTCAAAAATGGTCCATTTGGTGCCTTTGCCTAAGCTGCCTTCCTCTTCCGATCTGGTTCCTGTGTTCCTTCAGAATGTGGTTCGTTTACACGGCATTCCTGAGAATATTGTGTCTGACAGAGGATCCCAGTTTGTTTCCAGGTTCTGGCGATCCTTTTGTGCTAGGATGGGCATTGATTTGTCGTTCTCGTCTGCCTTTCATCCTCAGACTAATGGACAAACTGAGCGAACTAATCAGACTCTGGAAGCTTACTTAAGGTGTTTTGTTTCAGCAGATCAGGATGATTGGGTGACCTTCTTGCCGTTGGCTGAGTTTGCCCTAAATAATCGGGCTAGTTCCGCTACTTTGGTTTCGCCATTTTTCTGCACTCTGGTTTCCATCCTCGTTTTTCCTCGGGACATGTGGAGCCTTCTGACTGTCCTGGAGTAGATTCTGTGGTGGATAGGTTGCAGCAGATCTGGAATCATGTGGTGGACAACTTGAAGTTGTCACAGGAGAAGGCTCAGCGTTTTGCCAACCGCCGCCGCGGTGTGGGTCCCCGACTTCGTGTTGGGGATTTGGTGCGGCTGTCTTCTCGATTTGTTCCTATGAAGGTCTCCTCTCCTAAATTTAAGCCTCGCTTCATCGGTCCTTACAAGATATTGGAAATCCTTAATCCTGTGTCCTTTCGCTTGGATCTTCCGGTTTCGTTTGCCATTCACAACGTGTTCCATAGGTCTTTGTTACGACGCTACGTTGTGCCTGTGGTTCCTTCTGCTGAGCCTCCTGCTCCGGTGTTGGTTGAGGGCGAGTTGGAGTATGTGGTGGAGAAGATCTTGGATTCTCGTCTCTCCAGGCGGAGGCTTCAGTATTTGGTCAAGTGGAAGGGTTATGGTCAGGAGGATAATTCCTGGGTGGTTGCCTCTGATGTGCATGCGGCCGATTTGGTTCGTGCCTTTCACGCTGCTCATCCTGATCGCCCTGGTGGTCTTGGTGAGGGTTCGGTGACCCCTCCTTAAGGGGGGGGTACTGTTGTGAATTAGACTTTTTTGGCTCCCTCTAGTGGTTACTAGTGATATGACTCTGGGATTTCCTTCCCTCTGTTTGCACCCAGCTGGGTCGTTACTTCAGGGGTGTTGCTATATAAACCTCCTGGAACCTTAGTCCAGTGCCTGGCATCGGTGTTATCAGACACATTCTGTTTGCTGGTCCTGGTTCGTGCTAAATTAAGCTAAGTCTTGCTTCTTTGTTTTTTGGGTTATTTGTTTGCTATCATTTTTGTCCAGCTTGTACTAAATGTGATTCCTGACCTTGCTGGAAGCTCTAGGGGGCTGGTGTTCTCCCCCCGGGTCGTTAGACGGTTCGGGGGTTCTTGAATTTCCAGTGTGGATATTTTTTTTTTGCTGACCATATAAGTTATCTTTCTATATTCTGCTATTAGCTAGTGGGCCTCTCTTTGCTAAATTCCTAGCTCATTCTTATGTTTGTCTTTTCCTCTTACCTCACCGTTATTATTTGTGGGGTGCTTCTATCCAACTTTTTGGGGTATTTCCTCTGGAGGCAAGAAAGGTCTTCCTTTTCCCTTCTAGGGGTAGTTAGCTCTCCGGCTGGCGCGAGACGTCTAGGATCAACGTAGGAACGTTCCCCGGCTGCTGGTATTTGTGGTGCTAGGATTAGTTATATGGTCAGCCCAGTTACCACTGCCCTATGAGCTGGTTTTCTGTATTTACTGACTTAGCATTATTCCTGAGACCCTCTGCCATTGGGGTCATAACACATTGCATAACATTCCCAGAAAGATCCTTCCTCGGAGTTATTGAGCATGTATGGACACTGGGACGGTCTGGAAGGCCAAAATAAACCAAAATGCGAGTTCCTCCATTGAGTTACATATCGGACCTGGCATGCCAATGTAAGGAGGCTTTTTCGCCATGCAATTTTGTTATAGGAAATGTAATATACAAATTGCCTCTTCACCGAGGAAGAGGACTCTATAGTGCCACCTGTGAGAAGTAGCAATCCTACAAGTCATCATCGACCCTTTATAGAGCCTTGACATATGACTTAGGATAAAAGCCAAATCAGAATCTTAATTTGCAGAAATGGTGTTTAGGGCTATTGCCCCTCATCAGTGCAAAGCATGAGATCCGATTTCATGGTTTGCACTGATGAGGGGAAATACCCAAAACACTATGTCTGCAAATTAAGGTTCTAATTTTTTTAAAGTCATATTTCAAGGCTCGTAAAAGGGTCGATAGTGACTTGTAGGATTGCTACTTCCAACAGGTGGCGCTATAGAATTCTAGTCCTCTTCATCTCTGAAGAGGTAATTTGATTTCAGTTAAGGCCGGGATCACACATGCGAGAAATATGGCCGAGTCTCGCATGTTAATACCCGGCATTGCCGCCATCACTCAGGAGCGGAGCGTTCGGCCGCATTGCAATACATGCAGCCACACGCTCCACTCCTGAGTGATGGCAGCAATGCCGTGTATTAACATGCGAGACTCGGCCGTATTTCTTGCATGTGTGATCCTGGCCAAACATTGATCGCTAAATGATCATCTGCGAAAAGGCTTGTTCAACCATCATCCTACTTCTGTCTAATGTGTACGACCACTTTAAAATAAGCATTTTATATTTGCCATAATAGTTCAGCATCTGGGTTGGTGATCAATACTGTTGCTATTTAGAACTGGAGTCATCATTTCAATTCCCACCAGTATCAGCATCTGCATGTAGCATTTATGTTACTTCTTTGCATGAGCGTCCTTCAGTTATTTTAATTGCCTCCTAAAAACAAATGGAATCGTTAAACAGTTTGTCTCAATTAGAATACTGATAGCATATGCCTCGGATTTGCCACCAATCCTCAATTAATGAGGGTCCCAGCCCCAGTTGAATTCTAGAAATACAGGTGGTTCGTACAAAATTAGAATATCATCAAAAAGGTAATTTATTTCAGTTCTTCAATACAAAAAGTGAAACTCATATATTACAGTCATATGAAAAAGTTTGGGCACCCCTATTAATCTTAAGCTTAATGTTTTATAAAAATTGTTTTTTTTTGCAACAGCTATTTCAGTTTCATATATCTAATAACTGTTGGACACAGTAATGTTTCTGCCTTGAAATGAGGTTTATTGTACTAACAGAAAATGTGCAATCTGCATTCAAACAAAATTTGACAGGTGCATAAGTATGGGCACCCTTATCATTTTCTTGATTTAAATACTCCTACCTACTTTTTACTGACTTACTAAAGCACTTTTTTTGGTTTTGTAACCTCATTGAGCTTTGAACTTCATAGCTAGGTGTATGCAATCATGAGAAAAGCTACTTAAAGTGGCCACTTGCAAGTTGTTCTCCTGTTTGAATCTCCTCTGAAGAGTGGCATCATGGGCTCCTCAAAACAACTGTCAAATGATCTGAAAACAAAGATTATTCAACATAGTTGTTCAGGGGAAGGATACAAAAAGCTGTCTCAGAAATTTAACCTGTCAATTTCCACTGTGAGGAACATAGTAAGGAAATGGAAGAACACAGGTACAGTTCTTGTTAAGGCCAGAAGTGGCAGGCCAAGAAAAACATCAGAAAGGCAGAGAAGAAGAATGGTGAGATCAGTCAAGAACAATCCTCAGACCATCTCCAGAGAGCTGCAGCATCAACTTGCTGAGGATTGCTGAGGATTGTCCTTGACTGATCTCACCATTCTTCTCTGCCTTTCTGATGTTTTTCTTGGCCTGCCACTTCTGGCCTTAACAAGAACTGTACCTGTGTTCTTCTATTTCCTTACTATGTTCCTCACAGTGGAAATTGACAGGTTAAATCTCGGAGACAGCTTTTTGTATCCTTCCCCTGAACAACTATGTTGAATAATTTTTGTTTTCAAATAATTTGACAGTTGTTTTGAGGAGCCCATGATGCCACTCTTCAGAGGAGATTCAAACAGGAGAACAACTTGCAAGTGGCCACTTTAAGTAGCTTTTCTCATGATTGCATACACCTGCTATGAAGTTCAAAGCTCAATGAGGTTACAAAACAAAAAAAAAGTGCTTTAGTAAGTCAGTAAAAAGAAGGTAGGAGTATTTAAATCAAGAAAATGATAAGGGTTCCCATACTTATGCACCTGTCAAATTTTGTTTGAATGCAGATTGCACATTTTCTGTTAGTACAATAAACCTCATTTCAAGGCAGAAACATTACTGTGTCCAACAGTTATTAGATATATGAAACTGAAATAGCTGTTGCAAAAAAAAAAACAATTTATATAAAACATTAAGCTTAAGATTAATAGGGGTGCCCAAACTTTTTCATATGACTGTATATAGAGTCATTACAGAGTGATCTATTTCAAGTGTTTATTTCTGCTAATGTTGATGATTATGGCTTACAGGCAATGAAAACCCAAAAGTCATTATCTCAGTAAATTAGAATATTTTATAACACCAGCTTGAAAAATGATTTTAAAATCTGAAATGTTGGCCTACTGAAATGTATGTTCAGTAAATGCACTCAATCCTTCTATCGGGCTCCTTTTGCATCAATTACTGCATCAATGCGGCATGGCACGGAGGCGATCAGTCTGTGGCACTGCTTATGGAAGCCCAGGTTGCTTTGATAGCAGCCTTCAGCTCCTCTGCATTGTTGGGTCTGGTGTCTCTCATCTTCCTCTTGACAAAACCCCATAGATTCTATATAGGGTTAAGATCAGGCAAGTTTGCTGGCCAATCATGCACAGTGATACTGTTGTTTTTAACCCCTTAATGACAGCTGATACAACTTTTAGTGGCAGCAGTTAAGGGTACTTATGCCTCAGCGCCACTTTTTAATGCATTAGCCCCCCCAGCACTGGAAAATCTCCAGGGTCTTGGCTTCTGGGGATAGCTGAGACACTGGAGAAAATTATTCTGGTCAGTTTTTACTGACCCTAGTGTTGCGATCACCGTTATTCACGGAATAACGACAACCGCAAAAAGAAAAAATAAAGGCTGACTTCCTATTTATTTCTCTCTCCTCTGATATGACCTAGCACATCAGAGGAGAGATAAATGGGGTTGCCCAAGTTTGCCAGTACCTCTGATGTCCCACGATCCTTCCGACTGTGTCCCCGGCCCTTGGCATCTCCTTCCTGGAAGAAAATGACGGGAGGATGCACAGTGCGCCTGCCGAGATCTGCTGGCTGGCAGCGATAGGAAATTTCTCCTATTGGTTCATTTTGATTACTGTTATAGACCCTATCACAGTGATCAAAATAAAAATAATAGTAAATCAAACCCCCCTTTATCATACACTTACTTAGATAAATAGATGAAAAAAGAAAATAGTATTTAATTCCATTTTTCCATTAGGGTTAGAATTAGGGTTGGGGTTAAAGATGGAGTTAGACCTAGGGTTAAGGTTGGGGCTAAGGTTAGGGTTGGGGTTATGGCTAGGGTTAGAGTTGGGCTAGAGTTGGGCTAGGGTTAGGGTTGGAGCTAGGGTTAGGGTTGGGGCTTGGGTTAAGGTTGACGTTAAGTGCTAGGGTTAGGGTTGGGCTAGGGTTAGGGTTGGGGCAAGGGTTACGGGTTAGGGTTGTGTTGGAGTTGGGGTTGTGTTGGGCTTAGGGTTGTGGTGTTGGGGTTGGGGATTGGGTTGTGGTTAGGGTCATGGATAGGGTTGTGATTAGGGTTAGGGTTGTGTTGGGGGTTAGGTTTGGGATTAGGGCTGTGTTAGGGTTGGAGTTAGAATTGAGGGGTTTCCACTGTTTAGGTACATCAGGGGGTCTCCAAACATGACCTGGCGCCCTCCATTGATTCCAGCCAATTTTGCATTCAAAATGTCAAACGGTGCTCCCTCCCTTCTTATCTCTGACATGCGCCCAAAGAGTGGCTTTCCCCCACTTACGGGGTATTGCCGTACCCTTGAGAAAATAAAAAAGTTTGGTTCCAAAGTAATTTTTTTGTGAAAAAAGTAAAATGTTCATTTTTTCCTTCCACATTGCTTTCATTCCACATTGCTTTAGGGGAAGGATTAATAAACTTCTTGAATGTGATTTTGCGCACAGTGAGGGGTGCCGTTTTTAGAATGGATATTTTCTGTGATTTTGACCCCCAAACGCATTTCAAATGTGTTGTGGTCCCTAAAAAAATGGTTTTGCAAATTTTGTTGGAAAAATTAGAAATCGCTGGTCAAATTTAACCCTTATAACGTTCTAACAAAAACAAATTATATTTCCAAAGTTCTGCTGATGTGAAGTAAACATGTGGTACATGTTTTTTATTAACTATTTTGTGCCATATGACTTTCTGATTTAAGGGCACAAAAATTAAAAGTTTTAAAATTGCTAAATTTTCTCAATTTTCGACAAATTTCCATTTTTTTTATAAATAAATGCAAGACATATCGAAGAATTTTTACCACTAACATGACTAACAATATGTCATGAAAAATCTGACTCAGAATCAGTGGGATCCGTTGAAGCATTCCAAAGGTATAACCTCATAAAGTGACAGTGGTCAGACTTGTAAAAATTGGCTCGGTAATTAACCCCTTCATGATTTTCCATTTTTATGTGTGTTAGGGGTCGAGTTCCCTCCTCTGCACAGGGAGAATCTCGGTCCATCTCCCCTGCGGTCTCCCATTCTTCTCCTGCCGCAGTGGAGCCTGCTCAGCAGAGATGTCAGTCCCAGCGTCTCGCTCAGTCTGACTCTGTGCTAAGAGTTACTGCTGCCTTTCCTGCTTCTGCCATTGAAGTCGGTGCTGGGCAGCGGCGAGCAGACACTTCTGGGTCTAAGTCCTGCTTTGCTCATTCTGAGCATGCCCAGAGTAAGATCTCTCAGTGGAGATCGAGGGTCACATGATCTGATACTGCAGCTAAGGTCATTGGCTCCTTCAGGAAGGTCCTGTAGGTGCTCACGCTCTGGTGTAGCTTCTCATTGGTCCTTCTAGGAAGGTCGTGTACGTGCTGCAACTATTTAAGGTTCACATGACCGCACGGCCATGTGCTAGTATTGTTCTTTGTTAAGTGCTTTGCGCCAGTGTGGTCACAAGAGTATGTGTTCAGGGACCCGGCTGAAATAAGCCCCTAGAATGCTGGCACCTCCGGCGAGGAGTTTGTGTCCATGCGTGACCACTGACTGCTCTTTGTGTGGGCAAGTAGCCTGTGCCTCTGTGAAGCCTAACAGGGCACAGTGCTTTTCTTTCATAACTACTCGGTGAAGTAACTGAGTTAGTCCATACCACCATATCATGCCACCATTGCTAGCCGCAGGTACTCCTGCACGGTGGACCCCAGCCTGCGAACGCACCAATATCAATAAAACATCTCTATTTATTCGGTGCGTTCCGCTAGCCATAACTCCGTGTTTGTTTTTCGCTCCCCTCCTTCCCAGAGCCATAACTTTTTTATTTTTCTGTCAATTTAGCCATGTGAGGGCTTGTTTTTTGCGGGACGAGTTGTACTTTTGAACATCATCATTGGTTTTACCATGTCATGTACTAGAAAACAGGAAAAAAATTCCAAGTGCGGTGAAATTGCAAAAAAAGTGCAGTCCCAGTGTTTTTTTGTTTGGCTTTTTTCCTAGGTTCACTAAATGCTAAAACTGACCTGCCATTATGATTCTCCAGGTCAGTACGAGTTCATAGACACCTAACATGACTAGGTTATTTTTTTATATAAGTGGTGAAAAAAATGTCCAAACTTTGCTAAAAAAAAATAAATTGTGCCATTTTCCGATAATCATAGCGTCTCCATTTTTCATGATCTGGGGTCGGTTGAGGGCTCATTTCTTGCGTGCCAAGCTGGCATTTTTAATGATAGCATTTTAGTGCAGATACGTTCTTTTGATCGCGCGTTATTGCATTTTAATGCAATGTCACGGCGACCAAAAAAACATAATTCTGGTATTTCTAATTTTTTTCTTGCTGCTCCGTTTAGCAATCAGGTTAATGCTTTTTTTATTGATAGATCGGGTGATTCTGAACTCGGCGATACCAAATATGTGTATGTTTGATTTTTTTTATTTATTTATTTTGATTGGGGCGAAAGGGGGGTGATTTAAACTTTTATATTTTTTTATTTTTTTCACATTTTTTTTACTTTTTTAACTTTTGCCATGCTTCAACAGCCTCCATGGGAGGCTAGAAGCTGGCACAACGCGATCGCCTCTGCTACATAGCAGCGATCATAAGATCACTGCTATGCAGCAGAGATGCAGGTGTGCTGTGAGCGCCGTCCACAGGGTTGCGCTCACAGCTACCGGCAATCAGTAATCATAGAGGTCTCAAGGACCTCTATGGTTACAATGGAGAAGCATCGCTGACCCCTGATCATGTGACGGGGGTCGGCGATACGCTCATTTCCGGCCGCCTGGCCGGAAGCGCCGGTTAAATGCCGCTGTCTGCGTTTGACAGCAGCATTTAACTACTTAATAGTGGCAGGTGAATCACGATTTCACCTGCCGCTATTGCGGGCACATGTCAGCTGGTCAAAACAGCTGACATGTCCCGGCTTTGATGCGGGCTCACCGCCGGAGCCCGCATCAAAGTGGGGCTTCTGACCTTGGACGTACTATCCCGTCCGAGGTCAGAAAGGGGTTAAAGAAATGGTTAATCTTCATCTTTTTAATATCAGAAAAATAACAGAAAAACAAGTATTGTGCAATGTTATCATCTGAGTCTCTTTTAGCACAATTTCCCGGACATTCCACATAGCAGTGGTCAATAATTCCCAGAAATTACCAAGGACATCTTGTTGTTTTTGTCCAGATTAACGATATGTGTCTGTTTTTGTCTGAATCCACCCAAAAATCCTGACTATTCAGCCAAAATCTCATAAAATGCAGACATGTGCAAAGCACTCCCCCCCACATTCTTCTCATGTGATCTATCTTGTATACCAGGATGTGTCTGACAACCCATTGTATAATATATGTCCTTGCCAATTTATTATGTAACTCTATATTTCCTTTTGATCCTGGGGCTTTAAAAGCCCAACCCTAAAAATAAAGAAGTGAGACTATTTGGACAGACAACGAGCGTGTGTCTCTCTGATTATTGCTTTATCGCTTAGGTACCTATAAGACAGAACACCTGAGTAGGATAGAAATCCCTTCTCTAACAAGTGAACATTTTGAAACTCAATAGCTTCAACAATTTTTTAGATTTGCGATAAATTAAAAATACTACAAAGCCTCCAATTACCCAGAGAGGCCATATATGACACTCTGAGGTCTCCTAGGACTGTATCCAACTTCTTTCAAGCTCCTTATTTGAAACTCAACCTTCGTAGTGTCAAAGTGACTCCAGTGTATATGGCTATAACTATGTCTATAACTTCACTGCTGTGGCATCATATATTATCTGTACAGTTTCTTCAGTATGTCATGGCTCTATCTCTTTGGCTAAGCTGTGAGCTATGACGTCCTCTCACTATCCAGATTCACCGCAAAATGTCTCCTTCATTCCTTGCCTTTGCTTTTATACAGGCTATGATACTCCCTCATAGCTGTGCTGTACCAAATAATGTGATAGCTGCAAGACATTATAGGGAAGACTGTTGTGATTTTGCTTTTTGCTCCCTCTAGTGGTCATTAGTGATTTGACTCTGGAGCTTCTGTCTTTTCCTATATCCTCACCTGGGCCGTTAGTTCAGGGGCGTTGCTATATAAGCTCCCTGGACCTTCAGTTCAATGCCTGGCATCGTTGAAATCAGAGCTAATCTGTTGTGCTCTTGTCCTATGATCCTGGTTCCTGTATTTCAAGCTAAGTCTGCTTCCTTGCTTTTTGCTTTTGTTTAGTTTGGTATTTTTGTCCAGCTTGTTCCAATCTGTATCCTGACCTTTGCTGGAAGCTCTAGGGGGCTGGTGTTCTCCCCCCGGACCGTTAGACGGTTCGGGGGTTCTTGAATCTCCAGCGTGGATTTTTATAGGGTTTTTGTTGACCAGATAAGTTATCTTGCTATATTCTGCTATTAGTAAGCTGGCCTCTCTTTGCTGAACCTGGTTCATTTCTGTGTTTGTCATTTCCTCTTACCTCACCGTTATTATTTGTGGGGGGCTTGTATCTTGCTTTGGGGTCCCTTTCTCTGGAGGCAAGAGAGGTCTTTGTTTTCTTCTCCTAGGGGTAGTTAGATTCTCCGGCTGGCGTGAGTCATCTAGCGATCACCGTAGGCATGATCCCCGGCTACTTCTAGTGTTGGCATTAGGAGTAGCTATTTGGTCAACCCAGTTACCACAGCCCTATGAGCTGGATTTTTGAATCTCGCAGACTTACACGTTCCTCTGAGACCCTGTCCACTGGGGTCATAACAGTATGCCAGGCCAGTATTAAATGTTTAATGCATTGCAGAAGTGGGATTATAAGAAAGAAAATTTTGAGGTTTTTTTTTCCCTCTCTCATTTTTTTTTTTCTTTTCCCCTTTACCTCAGAGTGGCTTAAGCTTGCTGCAGACATGAATGTCCAGACCTTGATTACAAGTGTGGACCAGCTTGCCGCTCGTGTGCAGGGTATACAAGATTATGTTACCAGAAATCCTAGGTCTGAACCCAAGATTCCGATTCCTGAACTGTTTTCAGGAGACCGATTTAAGTTTAGGAATTTCAGGAATAATTGTAAATTGTTTTTGTCCCTGAAACCTTGTTCGTCTGGAGACTCTGCTCAACAAGTAAAAATTGTTATTTCATTCTTACGGGGTGACCCTCAAGATTGGGCTTTTTCGTTGGCGCCAGGAGATCCGGCATTGGCTGATATTGATGCGTTTTTTCTGGCGCTCGGTTTACTTTATGAGGAACCCAATCTTGAGATTCAGGCAGAGAAAGCCTTGCTGGCTATGTCTTAGGGCCAGGACGAGGCTGAGGTGTATTGCCAAAAATTTCGGAAATGGTCCGTGCTGACACATTGGAACGAGTGTGCACTGGCCGCTAATTTTAGAAATGGCCTTTCTGAGGCCATTAAGAATGTTATGGTGGGTTTTCCCATTCCCACAGGTCTGAATGATACCATGTCCCTGGCTATTCAAATTGACCGGCGGTTGCGGGAGCGCAAAACCGCAAATTCCCTCATGTTGTTGTCTGAACAGACACCTGATGTGATGCAATGTGATAGAAAAACCGCAAATTCCCTCATGGTGTTGTCTGAACGGACACCTGATTTGATGCAATGTGATAGAATCCTGACTAGAAATGAGAGGAAAATTCATAGACGCCGGAATGGCTTGTGCTACTACTGTGGTGATTCTACACATGTTATCTCAGCATGCTCTAAACGTATATCTAAGGTTGTTAGTCCTGTCACCGTTGGTAATTTGCATCCTAAGTTTATTCTGTCTGTAACTTTGATTTGCTCACTGTCATCTTATCCTGTCATGGCGTTTGTAGATTCAGGTGCTGCCCTGAGTCTTATGGATCTCTCATTTGCTAAGCGCTGTGGTTTTATTCTTGAACCATTAGAAAATCCTATCCCTCTTAGGGGTATTGATGCTACGCCATTAGCAGAAAATAAACCGCAGTATTGGACACAGTTTACCATGTGCATGACTCCTGAACACCGCGAGGTGATACGTTTTCTCGTTCTACATAAAATGCATGATTTGGTTGTTTTGGGGCTGCCATGGTTACAGACCCATAATCCAGTCCTTGACTGGAAGGCTATGTCAGTGTCTAGTTGGGGCTGTCGTGGTATTCATGAGGATTCCCTGCCTGTGTCTATTGCTTCTTCTACGCCTTCGGAAGTTCCGGAGTATTTGTCTGATTATCAGGATGTCTTTAGCGAGTCCAGGTCCAGTGCATTGCCTCCTCATAGGGAATGTGACTGTGCAATAGATTTGATTCCAGGCAGTAAATTTCCTAAGGGAAGACTGTTTAATCTGTCGATACCTGAACATACCGCTATGCGTTCATATATCAAGGAGTCTCTGGAGAAAGGACACATCCATCCGTCTTCTTCCCCTCTTGGTGCGGGATTCTTTTTTGTGGCTAAAAAGGACGGATCTTTGAGGCCTTGTATTGACTATCGGCTTTTAAATAAGATCACTGTCAAATTTCAGTATCCTTTGCCGCTGTTGTCTGACTTGTTTGCCCGGATTAAAGGTGCCAAGTGGTTTACCAAGATAGACCTTCGTGGTGCGTACAACCTTGTGCGCATTAAGCAAGGGGATGAATGGAAAACCGCATTCAATACGCCCCAAGGTCATTTTGAGTACTTGGTGATGCCTTTTGGGCTCTCTAATGCCCCTTCAGTTTTTCAGTCCTTTATGCATGACATTTTCCGGAACTATCTGGATAAATTTTTGATCGTTTATCTGGATGATATTCTGGTTTTTCTGATAATTGGGACTCGCATGTGGAGCAGGTCAGGATGGTCTTTAAAATTTTGCGTGAAAATTCTTTGTTTGTCAAGGGCTCAAAGTGTCTTTTTGGTGTACAGAAGGTTCCCTTTTTGGGGTTCATTTTTTCCCCTTCTGCTGTGGAGATGGACCCAGTCAAGGTCCGAGCTATTCTTGATTGGACTCAGCCCTCGTCAGTTAAGAGTCTTCAGAAGTTCTTGGGTTTCGCTAACTTCTACCGTCGTTTTATCGCTAACTTTTCTAGCATTGTGAAACCTTTGACGGATATGACCAAGAAGGGCTCCGATGTGGTTAATTGGGCTCCTGCTGCCGTGGAGGCTTTCCAGGAGTTGAAACGTCGGTTTACTTCGGCGCCTGTTTTGTGCCAGCCTGATGTCTCGCTTCCCTTTCAGGTTGAGGTGGATGCTTCAGAGATTGGAGCAGGGGCCGTTTTGTCGCAGAGAGGCCCTGGTTGCTCTGTTATGAGACCTTGCGCCTTTTTCTCTAGGAAGTTTTTGCCTGCGGAGCGAAATTATGATGTGGGCAATCGGGAGTTGTTGGCCATGAAATGGGCATTTGAGGAGTGGCGTCATTGGCTCGAGGGTGCTAAGCATCGTGTGGTGGTCTTGACTGATCACAAAAATCTGATGTATCTCGAGTCTGCTAAACGCCTGAATCCTAGACAGGCCCGCTGGTCATTGTTTTTCTCCCGTTTTGACTTTGTTGTCTCGTATTTACCAGGTTCAAAAAATGTGAAGGCCAATGCTCTTTCCAGGAGCTTTGTGCCTGATGCTCCTGGAGTCGCTGAACCTGTTGGTATTCTTAAGGATAGTATTATCTTGTCAGCTATTTCTCCAGATCTGCGACGTGTGTTGCAGAGATTTCAGGCTGATAGGCCTGATTCTTGTCCACCTGACAGACTGTTTGTGCCTGATAAGTGGACCAGCAGAGTCATTTCCGAGGTTCATTCCTCGGTGTTGGCAGGTCACCCAGGAATTTTTGGCACCAGAGATCTGGTGGCCAGATCCTTTTGGTGGCCTTCCTTGTCTAGGGATGTGCGGTCATTTGTACAGTCCTGTGGGACTTGTGCTCGAGCTAAGCCTTGCTGTTCTCGTGCCAGCGGGTTGCTCTTGCCCTTGCCTGTCCCTAAGAGACCTTGGACACATATCTCCATGGATTTCATTTCTGATCTTCCGGTGTCTCAAGGCATGTCTGTTATCTGGGTGATATGTGATCGCTTCTCCAAGATGGTCCATTTGGTTCCTTTGCCTAAGCTGCCTTCCTCTTCCGATCTGGTTCCTGTGTTTTTCCAGAACGTGGTTCGTTTGCACGGCATCCCTGAGAATATTGTGTCAGACAGAGGATCCCAGTTCGTTTCCAGATTCTGGCGATCCTTTTGTAGTAGGATGGGCATTGACTTGTCGTTTTCGTCTGCTTTCCATCCTCAGACTAATGGACAGACGGAGTGAACTAATCAGACTTTGGAGGCTTATTTGAGGTGTTTTGTCTCTGCTGATCAGGACGATTGGGTGACCTTCTTGCCGTTGGCTGAGTTTGCCCGTAATAATCGGGCTAGTTCCGCCACCTTGGTTTCGCCGTTTTTCTGCAACTCTGGTTTCCACCCTCGTTTTTCTTCGGGTCATGTGGAACCTTCTGACTGCCCTGGGGTGGATTCTGTGGTGGATAGGTTGCAGCGGATCTGGAATCTTGTGGTGGACAACTTGAAGTTGTCACAGGAGAGGGCTCAGCGCTTTGCCAACCGCCGCCGCGGTGTGGGTCCCCGACTACGTGTTGGGGATTTGGTGTGGCTTTCTTCCCGCTTTGTTCCTATGAAGGTTTCCTCTCCCAAATTTAAACCTCGTTTTATTGGTCCTTACAAGATATTGGAAATCCTTAATCCTGTATCCTTTCGCCTGGATCTTCCTGTGTCGTTTGCTATCCACAACGTGTTTCATAGGTCCTTGTTGCGGCGGTACGTTGTGCCTGTGGTTCCTTCTGCTGAGCCTCCTGCTCCGGTGTTGGTTGAGGGCGAGTTGGAGTACGTGGTGGAGAAGATCTTGGATTCTCGTCTCTCCAGGCGGAGGCTTCAGTACCTGGTCAAGTGGAAGGGCTATGGTCAGGAAGATAATTCCTGGGTGGTCGCCTCTGATGTTCATGCGGCCGATTTAGTTCGTGCTTTTCACGCCGCTCGTCCTGATCGCCCTGGTGGTCGTGGTGAGGGTTCGGTGACCCCTCACTAAGGGGGGGGTACTGTTGTGATTTTGCTTTTTGCTCCCTCTAGTGGTCATTAGTGATTTGACTCTGGAGCTTCTGTCTTTTCCTATATCCTCACCTGGGCCGTTAGTTCAGGGGCGTTGCTATATAAGCTCCCTGGACCTTCAGTTCAATGCCTGGCATCGTTGAAATCAGAGCTAATCTGTTGTGCTCTTGTCCTATGATCCTGGTTCCTGTATTTCAAGCTAAGTCTGCTTCCTTGCTTTTTGCTTTTGTTTAGTTTGGTATTTTTGTCCAGCTTGTTCCAATCTGTATCCTGACCTTTGCTGGAAGCTCTAGGGGGCTGGTGTTCTCCCCCCGGACCGTTAGACGGTTCGGGGGTTCTTGAATCTCCAGCGTGGATTTTTATAGGGTTTTTGTTGACCAGATAAGTTATCTTGCTATATTCTGCTATTAGTAAGCTGGCCTCTCTTTGCTGAACCTGGTTCATTTCTGTGTTTGTCATTTCCTCTTACCTCACCGTTATTATTTGTGGGGGGCTTGTATCTTGCTTTGGGGTCCCTTTCTCTGGAGGCAAGAGAGGTCTTTGTTTTCTTCTCCTAGGGGTAGTTAGATTCTCCGGCTGGCGTGAGTCATCTAGCGATCACCGTAGGCATGATCCCCGGCTACTTCTAGTGTTGGCGTTAGGAGTAGCTATTTGGTCAACCCAGTTACCACAGCCCTATGAGCTGGATTTTTGAATCTCGCAGACTTACACGTTCCTCTGAGACCCTGTCCACTGGGGTCATAACAGAAGACTGCCAGCGTTCCCAAGTCATGTGAGCTTTTTCTCGCTGATGGAATATTCTGCAAAGTGCAGAATGGTGTCGGCAATTTGAGGTGATTCATGCGATATGAATTGCAAATTGTTCAAACTATTTTAAAATTTGGTGAATTCCTAAAAAACAAATTTGATTTTTAACCAATCAATTTGCTCATCTCTATCTGAAATCTTTGCATAGATATCATACCAAGTTATGAATCCCCTTCACAGAAGACATCAGTCATCTTTAGTTCTAGTTTGGCACCTAACCAAAATATAATAAGAATTATTCTTTTCCTTCATATCCTTTAAGGGGTTCAAATCATAGTAATGTAAAGCGATCCTAATTAAAGATTCATCCACCCACCATGCAGGAGTCGTCTTATGGTGTCATAGAAGCCATTAACTTTCCCTGGAAATAGATTGCTGAGAACATGATTGGAATAATAATCAGCTTCCCCAAAAATTGCCAGAAATAGGAAAATAATTTAAACCCAATTACACAAATTGGCAAAAACCTTTTTCTTCGTTCTGTTTAAAGAAATAACTTTATTTAATTACTATTCAATCATTTTACATTGTGTTTGGGCATTTGATGATGCAGACCCTCTTTCATTTTATCGAAATTCTGTTTGAGGCACTGCATTATTTACTGCTGAAAAGAAACAGATGCGTGACTTTATCTTTTCACTAATTTAAGGACACAAGCTTTCCGCTATACAATCAATCAATATATTATCTTGATGTGCTAGGAAAACTTTCCATAGGCTACAATTCACATCACAGCCACTGGATGGTTGCATATTAACACACATAGTATAAACATCTCCCAACAGAATATCACAAAATCCTGTTTTTATTAACCTACTGTATAGACATGACAATATTCCATAAAGCAATCTCAGCAGAACAGGGGGATTTATCAAGAATGCAATTTCCTAAGCTGGTCTTGAACCCAAACCCCAATGGACTTCTGTGTCCAAAATTTATGACAAGACAAATGCCTCTTGATACATTTGGCACATCTTTGGGCTGTTCATTCAGTGGAGAATCTAGTAGATTTTAGCCAGTTTTCGGCATACATAATTAAATCTGGCACTGTAGACCATCACTTTTTTCTAAGTCTCATCCAAGACTTAAAAAAGTTTCCAGACAAGTGTAAAAGTGCAAAACGTTACAAGTATTTTGCACAAATATTCAACTTTTCTGGTACCAGAGAAGCATGATAAACCCCCCTCTACATGTTTCTACCCCTAGTCAGATTCTAGTGTATAATAGAGTATGTGTCTTAATTAATAATTTGGGCGTGCTCGTAGATTATGTTTTTGTCTCTGCAACTGCATGATTTGTGGCTGTTAGACAACCTGAACACATGCAATTATTGCCTGTTTGTTAGGGAATCCCCACTTGTATTCAGGCTGTCTGGCAGCCGCAAATCATGTAGCTGCGGAGACAAAAACATAATCTATGAGCACGCCCAAATACTTGGAGAACAAGCGCTCGGTGAAACCTGAGCAACGACTATACTCGCTCATCACTAATCTTAATGTTTTCATTGTCTTTCCCCTTAAGAGCACAATTTGTGGTCAAGAATGGTACTGCACAATGGGGGGAAACAAAAGGGGATCTCTACATAAGGGGGAGTTTATCAAGACTTGCATTTCAAGAGCTAGTCTTGAACCCAAAGGCTACTGGAATATGGCATCCAAAATTTATTAGGAGGCACATCTTTGGGCTAATCATTCACTGGAAAATTAAGTCAAGCAGATCTCAGCTACATTGTACACCAGGTATCTAGCACAAATAATTGTACACTTGGCACCGTAGACCATTCCTTTTTATAAAGCCTCATCCACTTTGTGTAAAAGTGCCATAAAAAGCTAGCGAAAGTGCAAAAAGACTTAAATATTGTGTACAAATACATTCAAGCTAAATTTTGCAACCTTTTTACCACCGGAAAATTGGGGTACAGGAATGATGAACTCAATCACACATCTGATTTTCATGTTCAAGTGATATCTGTGTTGTTCATGGACAGCACTCGTACCTGTGATAGTTTATGGGCTCATACACATATCCATGAAAATAGCAGAGACATGTCCAATGTTAGTTCGAGATTCGGCTCAAAATCGGCAATGCAAGTCAATAGGTCCATGAAAAAATAATCAGACTGCACTCATATGACATCCAATTTTCATGGACTGTCAAAATGGAGAAGGTGGAGAACCTCAGACCACACTTTGATCAAACTTGGATCAAAGTCTGATCAGAATAATTGATTTGTTTTCTCATGCGTGGAAAAATCTGATGTTTAAAGAACCCTAATGAAGAATATTTCTGATCATTTTGATTGTCTTTTCCCTCAACGGCACATGGTGTGGTCATGGATAGAACTGTAAGCAAAAAGTATTGCTTATGTTGTGGTGGCAAAACTTAACAAATGTTAAAATAGATCTACCAGGGACACTTAATCTTCCATATTATTTAATGGTATGTGTGCTCCCACCAAACCTCTACTGTACATCTTATGGCTGCTACCAGCCCAGCGATTTGCAATATTTACAGTGGGGCAAAAAAGTATTTAGTCAGTCAGCAATAGTGCAAGTTCCACCACTTAAAAAGATGAGAGGCGTCTGTAATTTACATCATAGGTAGACCTCAACTATGGGAGACAAACTGAGAAAAAAAAATCCAGAAAATCACATTGTCTGTTTTTTTATCATTTTATTTGCATATTATGGTGGAAATTAAGTATTTGGTCAGAAACAAACAATCAAGATTTCTGGCTCTCACAGACCTGTAACTTCTTCTTTAAGAGTCTTCTCTTTCCTCCACTCATTACCTGTAGTAATGGCACCTGTTTAAACTTGTTATCAGTATAAAAAGACACCTGTGCACACCCTCAAACAGTCTGACTCCAAACTCCACTATGGTGAAGACCAAAGAGCTGTCAAAGGACACCAGAAACAAAATTGTAGCCCTGTACCAGGCTGGGAAGACTGAATCTGCAATAGCCAACCAGCTTGGAGTGAAGAAATCAACAGTGGGAGCAATAATTAGAAAATGGAAGACATTCAAGACCACTGATAATCTCCCTCGATCTGGGGCTCCACGCAAAATCCCACCCCGTGGGGTCAGAATGATCACAAGAACGGTGAGCAAAAATCCCAGAACCACGCGGGGGGACCTAGTGAATGAACTGCAGAGAGCTGGGACCAATGTAACAAGGCCTACCATAAGTAACACACTACGCCACCATGGACTCAGATCCTGCAGTGCCAGACGTGTCCCACTGCTTAAGCCAGTACATGTCCGGGCCCGTCTGAAGTTTGCTAGAGAGCATTTGGATGATCCAGAGGAGTTTTGGGAGAATGTCCTATGGTCTGATGAAACCAAACTGGAACTGTTTGGTAGAAACACAACTTGTCGTGTTTGGAGGAAAAAGAATACTGAGTTGCATCCATCCAACACCATACCTACTGTAAAGCATTGTGGTGGAAACATCATGCTTTGGGGCTGTTTCTCTGCAAAGGGGCCAGGACGACTGATCCAGGTACATGAAAGAATGAATGGGGCCATGTATTGTGAGATTTTGAGTGCAAACCTCCTTCCATCAGCAAGGGCATTGAAGATGAAACGTGGCTGGGTCTTTCAACATGACAATGATCCAAAGCACACCACAAGGGCAACGAAGGAGTGGCTTCGTAAGAAGCATTTCAAGGTCCTGGAGTGGCCTAGCCAGTCTCCAGATCTCAACCCTATAGAAAACCTTTGGAGGGAGTTGAAAGTCCGTGTTGCCAAGCGAAAAGCCAAAAACATCACTGCTCTAGAGGAGATCTGCATGGAGGAATGGGCCAACATACCAACAACAGTGTGTGGCAACCTTGTGAAGACTTACAGAAAACGTTTGACCTCTGTCATTGCCAACAAAGGATATATTACAAAGTATTGAGATGAAATTTTGTTTCTGACCAAATACTTATTTTCCACCATAATATGCAAATAAAATGATAAAAAAACAGACAATGTGATTTTCTGGATTTTTTTTTCTCAGTTTGTCTCCCATAGTTGAGGTCTACCTATGATGTAAATTACAGACGCCTCTCATCTTTTTAAGTGGTGGAACTTGCACTATTGCTGACTGACTAAATACTTTTTTGCCCCACTGTATATATAGGGCATGCAAGCAGTTGACAGTACATGAAACATCTGCAAACAAGGCTTTTTGTGGGAACTCATAACACCAATAAAGGCCATGAAATGTTAATTTCCTCTAGCGGGTCAGTTTTAATAATTAATAGAGCATAAGGGTCTTTGCAAAACAATGACCATCAGAAAGGTCACTGCTTTCTGTGAAAATGAACGCAACCCCTTGAGAGACCCCTGAATATTTTGTTCAAGCATTTTTGCATTTTATCGCATTTTTTAATTCTGTTTTTCATGACCAAAACAATGCGAAAGGATAATCCAAGGATTAGCTGACTATTCTGCCAAAATGCCTGCGTCTCAATACATTGCGAATCATCTCAGCTGTAATGTATTCCTCTTCAATATTGCTTTTTCTTACATTATAATTTTGACATTATCGGAAAGAGCAGACTGAACTTCTAGCTAATTCCGTTCTGTGTAGGAACTTATCTCGAACACCGTGATGCTTGTGAGCACCTTTTGTGAGAACTTCTCAAACACACCAACCCTGAAATCAGCTGTGACAATGGAATACCAATTGTGTGAAAAAGGCAGAAGAGGAGAAGAGGATTCCTTTACTTCCATTGTCTGCCATAAGTTATACATTTTTATTTTAGGGACTAAACTCTTGAAATGTAAATTCTATTAAAAATTGAATATAAAACAAATTTGCAATTATGAAAAAAAAATACTTTTTGTGCCCCAGGTTTGCTTTTTTGCTAAACATTGGAATTATGACCTTAATCAGAGACTTTGTTTGCTAAAGAAACCTGCTGTCTTGGTACAGTAGCAAAATATCCTGGGACTAGGGGCTCTTTCCCTGTCCTTAAAGCTAGGGGCGCCCCAGATATCCCTGCTCCACAGATTACTTCTGATGGTGAAGATGCCAGGGTCATGTTCCTTGCTGAGCTCCTGAATCAACCCTTATCCATCCCCTACCAGAAAACCAGGCTAAAAAGGGAAGACATACAGGGATCAATGGAAATACCAGTCATATAAATATACTCATACATAACAAAGTGGAACACCAAGAAGTAAAGAGGGAAAAAAACAAATAGGAAAGCATGAGGGTATGCACACAGAAAAATTACTATTCAACAGTCTCCTGAAAAACATTTCAAAACACCTCCCCAAACAACCAACACCTCCAGCTCCTAAACCAGGCATAAGACCAAAAATTTCCCCAGAACATATGAAGGGAAAAAGAGGCATAGGCTATAAATTTAAAAAACAATTTTAATGAACATAATTAAAAAATACAAAATATGTAGAAAAAAGCAGGGTAAAGTTCATTAAAATGGCTGGGAACAATAACCACACCAGAAAATACAAAAATAAACAATTTGCTACAAGAGCAAGCCAGTACTAGAAGAGGTATATAACATGCAATCAAATGGACAGGAACCAACAGTTCCTATAGTACCAAGTGTAATTAGCCTCAGTAGTAACCCATGACTTGCCCAATCTAAAGTGCTCTAATGCTACATCTGATAGATTTCTCTATATACTACAATGCAGTGTGTAAGCATATGGCACGCCATTGTAGACAAACAATAATGAACTTACAAATAACTGTCCTGGTGGGAGATGTTCCACAGCGACCCCGACAGCGCCGTTTCGCCTGACTGGCTTCCTCAGATAGGGGGCATGTGCAATGTATGTCTAAGCACAATCACTTCACACCCGAGAACAATCCACTCCTGACTTAAACCAACACAACAAAGAATAATTCATGGTCTTGAACTGTGCCATTATATAAAGAGCTTCACACAACAATCTTTACATGGTCAACCTAAGATACTGAGTGTATCTTTCATTTAAATGACAAAAATATATCTGTGACAATAGCTGTTATAATAATATGTAAATATGTCATCATTTTGGAATTATAGGGAATGTCCAGGATTAGTGCCATTGCTTTCAATGGGTTGTGTCAAGCATTGCAACTCTGTCCCTATTCAAATTATATTATAAGGAAGCATTTAGGGTAGACCATGGAGGAGTTAATTTTGTCATTTCATTGTGAACTACAGGTCTCCTGTCTAAAAGCAGCAAACATATAAGAAGAGATGCTCAGGTTTATGGTTTGATTTCATATTTTCATGGAAGCTGTTTCATTGTTGCTATGATGAAGAGGGAAAGCCTGAGACTCCTGCTTACCCCACCCATTATACACAAAGCCTGAGACGCCTGCTTACTCCACCCATTATACACAAAGCCTGAGACGCCTGCTTACTCCACCTATTATACACAAAGCCTGAGACTCCTGATTACCACACCCATTATACACAAAGCCTGAGACTCCTGCTTACCCCACCCATTATACACAAAGCCTGAGATTCCTGCTTACTCCACCCATTATACAAAAAGCCTGAGACTCCTGCTTACTCCACCCATTATACACAAAGCCCGAGACTCCTGATTACCATACCCATTATACACAATGCCTGAGACTCCTGCTTACCCCACCCATTATACACAAAGCCTGAGACTCCTGCTTACCCCACCCATTATACACAAAGCCTGAGATTCCTGCTTACTCCACCCATTATACAAAAAGCCTGAGACTCCTGATTACCATACCCATTATACACAATGCCTGAGACTCCTGCTTACCCCACCCATTATACACAAAGCCTGAGATTCCTGCTTACTCCACCCATTATACAAAAAGCCTGAGACTCCTGATTACCATACCCATTATACACAATGCCTGAGACTCCTGCTTACCCCACCCATTATACATAAAGCCTGAGACTCCTGATTACCACACCCATTATACTCAAAGCCTGAGACTCCTGATTACCCCACCCATTACAGACAAAGCCTAAGACTCCTGCTTACCCCACCCATTATAGTCAAAACTTGAGACTCCTCATTACCCCACCCATTATAGTCAAAGCCTGATACTCCTACTAATCCCACCCATTATTAACAAGGAAATTGATGAAATCCAGATGAAATTAAAACAGGATGCACCGAGTGAGATGTTATCCGTGTTTAATGCTGAATTAGAACAAGAATTCATTAAATGGGAAAAAAACATATGTGAAAATAAAGCCAAAAAATTTCAGCGTGATATTGGAGATTTGCAGTCCAATACTATTTATAAATGGAACAGGAAAAGATACCGCTCTCGGGGATCCTCCCGTGCCAGATCTGCCTCCACCGTATCATTGGCCTCTAGTGAAGAATCAATAAAAACAAAACCGAGGTATTATGATTTGCGTAATTCGGGTCTCAATCCAGAAAAGAGGAATGAAAAATCAAAAAACCCTATGAATTACCAACAGACCAAAAAGGACAAAAAGGGTCTGGAGGTAATCAATCTATCTAATCACATTCTCACCGAGGATCAATTAAAAGTCCTTCAGAAAGGACTCACCTTTTCTCCAACTAACAATTTTGATGTTTCCACAGCTACCAAAGATGTCTATCTCTTTGCAAGAAAATTAATATTAAAAAAGCTGTATGAAAAGAATGGACATGAGTCCACAAGTGATAAAATGGAAAGGGAGGCGCAACAGGCACTGGAGGATCTTCTGAAAGAACAAACATCAATCAAACAGGTATGTTCCCCAGTATTTGTTACCCGAGGTCAACGAGGTTTCCCCCCTTGTCTCTGTGCCCAGCGGTGGAGATTTTCACCAGATTGGTGATACAGGATTTTGAAAAAATACCAACTAGACGTCAGCATGATAATCTAACGTCAAAACAGAGACAGGCGTTGGAGGAATTAAAAAACTATGTTGATGTAGTGATTAAGCCAGCAGACAAGGGGGGAAACATCGTGTTATGGCCTAAAGTTCTCTATGAGAAGGAGGCAATGAGACACCTTAGAGATAGGGTGACGTATCAGAAACTGGACTGCAATCCCCTGAATAAGTTTATCCATGAACTGGAGATCATTTTGGAGGATGCCCTTTATCAGGGTGTCATCCCCCAAAAAATATATGATGGCTTACTTACAAAATTTCCCAAAATACCAACGTTGTACTTCATTCCTAAAGTACATAAGAATCCCATTGATTCCCCCGGACGTCCGATTGTGTCCGGCATGGGGGGACTTAGTGATCCCATCTGTAAATTTGTGGATTTTTATTTAAAACCATTGGTTGAGTCACTTCCATCATATGCTCGTGACACATCGGATGTTCTGAGCAGGATCAATGGGATTCAGCTTGATGAGGATATGATTCTTGTTACAGCTGACATAGAATCTTTATACACTTGTATTCGTCATGATGACGGATTGGAGGCGGTCCGCTTCTTCCTGGGGTCCGGCAACCTGGATGGCCCTATGTGCAATTTCATCATGGAATTGTTATCATTCATCCTTACTAGGAATTTTTTCGTTTTTAAGGATGTTTTTTATTTGCAACAGCGCGGCACTGCCATGGGCGCGGCCTGTGCGCCCTCCTTTGCCAATCTCTTCCTTGGATTTTGGGAGAGGGAGGTGTTTGCTGAGGGGGGTGTTCCGGCCGCGGACCATGTGCAGTGCTGGCTGCGCTACATTGATGATTTATTTATAATTTGGCAGGGTCCTGAAAAGGACCTGCATGAATTCATGCAGCAATTAAACAACAACAGATTCAATATTAAATTGACATACTGTGCGAGTAAGGCGGAGGTTGACTTCCTGGACATCAAAGTGGAGGTGGATGAACATCGTAATTTGCAGACGGATGTATACAGGAAGTCTACCTCCGTCAACTCATTGCTGCATGCTAGTTCTAGTCATCCATACAGCACTATTAGGGCCATCCCGGTTGGGCAGCACCTCAGGATGAGGCGGATCTGTTCCTCCGAATCTAAATTTACAAATCAAGCCTTGGATCTCCGTGAGAGATTCAAGGAACGAGGTTACAGCAACAAGTGTATTAAAAAGGGATATATGAGGGCAAAATCCCAACCTCGAGATGCCCTACTATATCCCAGACAGAGGAATAAGGACAATAAGGATGAGGTCATTCGGTTCATATCAACGTTCAATGGTGAGTGGACGGCAATGAGGGATTGTCTCTGCAAACACTGGAGTGTCTTAAAAACTGACCCAACATTGTCAAAAATCCTGTCCGAACACCCTGTGATGACACCGAGAAGGAGTAAAAATCTAAAAGATATTTTAGTGTCCAGTCATTATGTACCTTCAATTAGCAAAAATGTGTTTGGATCAGGTGGTCGCTCTACAGGATGTTTTCCGTGTGGCAGCTGCATCTCATGTAAGAATATATGTCGTGCAGTTGATTTCCAATCAGCTGATGGAATGAAAAATTTCTCCATAAGACAACACATTACCTGTAATACAACACAGGTCATATATTATGCGAGATGCAGCTGTCCCAAAATATACATAGGCATGACATCAAGACGCCTGGGTATACGTACACGGGAACATGTCCGAGACATCATGGCGGCGGAAACAGAGGAGGATTATTCTCAATTAAAAATGATCCCGCGCCATTATAAACAGTACCATAAATGTAATCCGAAATCTTTTTTAGTAAGCGGAATTGAACACATACAATGCGGGATTAGGGGAGGCAATGTTCAACGTCTCCTCGCTCAAAAGGAATGTAGGTGGATCACCCTTCTTGGCACTATGACTCCAGAAGGGTTAAATGAGAATCAGGGATTTTCATATTTTCTTTGAATTTCTTATCTTGGCTGATATAGAAAGATATGACTCCTGAATCTATGTGGATGAAGTAAAAAAAACCTTTTTTTTTTCATCCTCTTTCCATGGTCTCTGCCTAATGCCTTCCAGTATTTTAAGTGTTGTTCAGTCTATGTGGTTTTAACATTATTTTCTTTTATAGTTTAGTTCAGTCATGTTTGTGGCACGGTGAGAGGAGGGGATGGAGCTGCCTCCCATGATATGGGTGATTCACATGGAAGATCGGATGTTACGCAATGAAATAATGGAAAAAAGAAAAACAAGAGATAAGAAATGGAGAAAGACAGAAAGTAACATCCATTTATGAACTGCAACATATAGTGCGTCTGTGGTCCGTACTTTGTGGGATTTGTGAGATCTCTATTGGACCAGTAATAATGTATGGTACTATAATGTTTTCCCTGCGAAGCTATTAAGAATCCCTGGTTTGTGTGGACGCCTTTTTCCCCTTTCTGTTCTGTGTCTAGTTATTGGATTAGTGTCTATTTAATGTTATGTGATTTTGATATATCTGTGCATAGGTAATTCAGGGTCCATTTTTAGTTTATTTTTGTTTTTTTCTGATTATTTACGGATGGTGATACTGCACTAATGGCACAGTGCACTTTATTATTCACTGACAGTGATATGGCATTGTTAGTGATGGCACTAATTAGCACAGCGCACTTTATTATTAGGATAATATTTATCCTTAATTCACTTATATTGTGCGTAATGCACCTTAGAAGTATGAACATGATGATATTCAATATGTTTTATTCACCTTTTGCACAAACCAGTGTTCGTAATGCGCGCTGTGTCCCTTCCAAATCCTCCTTCAGATCCGTGTGTTGACGTCCATCCTGTGTGCGCGAGTTGCGTGGCTAGGCGCCAGCCCGCCCACGTGATCACAGGGGGATGTCTTCTCCGGATCTTTGGTTGGTATGACGACGGGACGCGATGCGCGTGCGCACACCAACTGGGCACTGATTGGTCACCGTACGGTCATGTGACCGGAACGGCTCACCATTTAAACCGGACTGTTTCGTCACTTAAGCCACGCCCCCTGAGGAAGCGACATCATTAATATGCGAAACGCGCATTGGGGTTACATGACGCAGGCTGGAGCGTGGTTCGGCATTTGAGGATGGGTAATTATTGCCTTTGATATGTGTTTATTATCTGCTGAACATGGGCAATGAGTATAGGACATCTATGATGTTGCTGCGAGTGCGAGGGATTATTATTTGAACTCAGCAACACACTCTGTGGGGCGGATACTTTATCACTCAGCAGGAACCGTTACAATAACAGTGTAATTTATCCATCTCAGCCCGGCACGCTTTTCCCTGGTCATAGTTTACACTTTAGGGTGATTCACGTTATTTACGAGACCCATGTACCTTTTTATGGTTATATTTGATGTTATTTAATAAAGCATTTGTTAAAATTACATAACATGGTTGGTATACCTTATTGACTCAGTGTCCTCCTGGTAAATGAACCATTATTAACAAAGCCTTTCTGGCTTACCCCACCCATTATAGACAAAGCCTGAGAATACTGCTTATTAGTGTTGAGCGATACCGTCCGATACTTGAAAGTATCGGTATCGGAAAGTATCGGCCGATACCGGCAAAGTATCGGATCTAATCCGATACCGATACCCGATACCAATACAAGTCAATGGGACTCAAGTATCGGACGGTATTCCTGATGGTTCCCAGGGTCTGAAGGAGAGGAAACTCTCCTTCAGGCCCTGGGATCCATATTAATGTGTAAAATAAAGAATTAAAATAAAAAATATTGCTATACTCACCTCTCCGACGCAGCCTGGACCTCACCGAGGGAACCGGCAGCGTTCTTTGCTTAAAATGCGCGCGTTTACTTCCTTCCGTGACGTCACGGCTTCTGATTGGTCGCGTGCCGCCCATGTGGCCGCGACGCGACCAATCACAGCAAGCCATGACGTAATTTTCAGGTCCTGACTGCCTAATTCTGGCTCTATCGACAGCAGACCTGGCACCTCAAATTCTTCCACTTTCCACTCTTCTTCTTTTTTAGGGCACAATCGTGGCCGTCAAAGGGGAAAACGAGGCGGGGGGGCCAATGCCGCCGGGGAAACCAGAAACCAGATGGCGACACGCTCGCAGGTAAGGACCTCCCGCTGGTAGTCAACATTTCCTCAAAAATCCTGGACACACATCAGTTGGGTGTACTCCAGAAAGGTCTATCCTTTTGCCCAATGTACAAGTTCAACTCGTTTGAACTAAATATGGATCTACAGAGGTTTTTCCGGAACCTCAGATTGCGTGTCCACTTTTCAGAATTGCCTCCTGCATTGAATCTTTCAAGGCAGGATAAGACCTTACTTGAACTTCACGAACTGGGGCTACGAACCCGCAGTGAGTACATGCCTCCACGATCCAACCCACCAGTGGAAACTTTCGTTTCCCTCGTCGAAAGAGACATTCATAACCTGACTCGCGATATGGACCGGGGGAAGTTCCGGTTCCAAACTAATCTTTCACTCTCAGAGAAACTCTCGTTGGAGCAACTAGCGGCAGATAAGTCTCTCATAATCAAACCAGCTGATAAGGGTGGGGCGACTGTGATCATGGACAGGACTGACTACCTTGAGGAGGTCACTAGACAACTAAATGACACCACGGTTTATAAAGTAATACCCCACAATCCCCTAAACCGACTGGTTCAACAAATTGCACCAATTGTAGACTTTCATTTTCAAACTGGTACCATCGACAGCAAAATGAGGGAATTCCTTATCAAAAAAGATCCCATCACTCCTGTTTTCTACTTTTTACCGAAAATTCATAAACGACTAAACAAACCACCGGGCAGGCCCATTGTGTCCTTGACCGACTCTGTCTTGTCACCTCTATCCATGGTGCTTGAAAAAATTCTGACACCACTAATCAAAACCACACGTTCCTTTGTGTTGGACACCAATGACTTCATACAGGTCATTAGGTCCTTGGGCCCCATAGCTCCGTCCTCCCTACTAATCACCTGGGACGTCAACAGTCTGTACACGTCAATAGTACATGAGAAAGGCTTGGCAGCCACGGACAGACTCTTGAGTGATAATAAAGTAGACATTAAGATACGTCATCTCTGTGCTGACCTTTTAGGCTTAGTACTCAAAGAAAATTATTTCATGTGGCAGGACACCTTCTATGCCCAACAACAAGGCACTGCAATGGCGCGAATGTAGCGCCCCCCTATGCCGTGGCCTATATGGCAGCCTTTGAGAACGATTACGTGTACGACCACCCCCTATTTAAAGACCACTGTAGGGTATGGCGGAGATACATCGACGACATATTCTGTGTCTGGGATGGCCCCATTGAGTCACTCCTTTCCTTTGACCAACACATCAATAACATCTGGCCCGAACTTAAATTCTCTAGACATCATGACACACATAGAATTAGCTTTCTGGATACTCTGGTTTATAAGGAAAGGGACGGCACACTAGCAATTGACTTGTTCACCAAACCAACTGACCGCAATGGCCTTCTTTACTTCACGAGCTGCCACCCACCTTCGGTTAAGAACTCCATTCCGAAATCACAATTTCATAGGATAGAGAGAATTGTCTCTGACAAGGAGATCAAAAAAACCAGACTCACCGAGATGGAACACAAGTTCATCAAGAGGGGGTACCCTCGGGGGGTTTTAACAGAGGCCAAAAGAAACCTTTCCAACACTAGACCAATAGACAACCAGAAAAGAATTCCATTCGTTTCTACTTTCCATCCGTTCTCTGGTTTAGTGCAATCCACCATCAGAAGACATTGGCACATCCTAAAAAGTAGTTACCCCAATGTCCCGGAATTCAGTAAGCCCTTTCTCTCATGTTTCAAGCGGGCAAGGAATCTAAAAGACAAACTGGTGAAGGCAGACATCGGTTCAAGCACAGTGGTCCCCAGACAAACTTTCCTTCAAACTCAAAGACAGGGCACGTTCCCCTGCTTGAATTGTCTTCAATGCAGTAACATACAGAAGGGCCCCTGTGTCTTCCACCCACAAACTGGAAAGGCGATTCCTATAAAAGGGTTCTACACCTGTGAATCCACGTTTGTGGTATACCTCATAAAGTGCCCATGTGGTTTGGCATATGTGGGGGAGACCACTCAAATGGTAAGGGATAGAGTGGCTCAACACAAGTCCACGATCCGATGCAACAAAACTTACCTTCCCCTCCCACATCATTTTTCCGAAAAAAATCATAGCATTGCTCAACTCCGTTTCCAGGTTCTGGAACAAATTGCTATTCCTAGAAGGGGCCAGAACCGCATTAAAATGCTCCAGAAAAGGGAAGCGTTCTAGATCTATACGTTGCAGACTTTAGAACCCAAAGGACTGAATAGGGACTACGACGTCTCAGCTTTTTTGTGATATTACTGTGAAGATTGTACTGTAATTTCGGCCATGTTTATCATGTTGTATTGATTTTATTCTCCTTTTATACCCTCACAGAATCGTTAGCTGCACCTCTATGCACCGAGCACCTCCTATTCTCCACATGGTACAGTATATCTAAGTTATGCCATAGCAATATAGAGTATTAATATTGTCTCTATATTATAATTATGTGACCACCTGGTTGGGTCCCCCTAAGGTTCAGATGGTTTAGAACTCCTTAAAACTCTTTAGGTCCCCACAGAGTCCCAGCATATTGTCAAACCTGCGGCTAATATTCCCCTGTTCAAAAAATCCTCTAGTACGGCGTCCTCATTAAACGCCCCAGCTCTGCTATGCTGTGACATACTAACAGTCACAACACATAGAATAAACTGGGCTCTGCATCTGCGCCCTGTACGCCCCCAGTGGCAGCTACTGGTCCGGCGCATGCGCGCCTGGCACCTGTCACATGACGCCGATGACGCGGCAGGTCAGCTGACCACCTGCCGACGAGCATTTAACCCGGAAGTACCGCTGGTAAGCCAGCTTCTCCGGGAGGGCTCCTTGCAGCACGGCACGTTCGAACCGCAGCAGCACCAGGTATGGCGGCACCAGGCTACTCAGTTGGTCCCCCTAGCTTCCATTTGTACATATAGGACATTCACTTGGTATCACCTTATTCCTTGCAGCGCTCCCTACATCAGCGAGCATCTCGCCTATCTACAGCGCTTCCTCATTTCTCCGTTCAAGGTAATGTGTCTAGTGCTCACCATGGGTCCTCATTAGCACCTCCTGGCAGTTACCCTCACCGACCATACGTTATCTCCATTGCTTTAGGCCGTGCTACACCTCCTGGACCCGGTCTGGTATTGGAACCACTAGTGGACCCATCCAGACACATTGTGTAGTCCAGGTACTTATACCACACCATGTGTGGTGGGGACAGTTCTCGCCTACCCTCATCATACCATCAGGGGTTTAATAACCACACCACCCACTATAACCCTGAGGCAGTTCAGATGGTCACTTGTCAGGGTCACCACTTATCAGGGTGACCTTATGCTATACTCTAGCAATTACTCTCAAATTGAGCAGCTTGATATCTGTACATTCCTTCACGTGCGGTCTGATGTTGTCACATATGTTATGCATCTGTGCTCTTGTATTTTAGGCAGCTTACCCCGCATGATCTTGGGGCATTCTCACCAGCTACTCCCCACTCTGGCGGGCCACCACCTAGGCCTAAGCATGGTGGTCTTGTCGTAATTCCTTCATCAACACAGTCACAGTCCGCTGTATCTCTACTACGAAACTCACCACTCACGTTTCACCAAATCAGGATTCACCAAGTCCGCCACCATTGTTGTGTTTCTTTGGTAAATCCACTAGTGATGTTTTGTTTTCTTCGTGTCATATATTTCTAAAGAGAATGCATTATAACCTCAATGTGCATCGTGTTTTTTTGCAATTGGTTTCTAAAAGAATTTTTTCTGTATCTTTTGTATATATGTATTGCAGTGTTCAAATATCCTGTCTGATGAAGGTCCTATGTTGGGACCGAAAACGTTCATGTTGAACTGGATGCACTGAATAAATCATGTTTTACTGCACCACAAAGTTCTCCTGAGTGCCAAGTATATTATTGCTTATATACTACGGGTTGGATACCTAACTTGAGCACCTCCCAGATACCCAGAGTGCCGTGCTTTACTATACTGCCTAATTCTAGGCATTCAGGAATTTAAAATTACGTTCCGGCTTGTGATTGGTCGCGTCGCGGTCACATGGGCGACGCGACCAATCACAAGCCGTGACGTCACGGGAGGCAGGAAACGCGCCCATTTTTAAAATTACGTCACGGCTTGTGATTGGTTGCGTGCCGCCCATGTGACCGCGACGCGACCAATCACAGCAAGCCGTGACGTAATTTCAGGTCCTGAATGCCAAATTCGGCATTCAGGACCTGAAATTACGTCACGGCTTGCTGTGATTGGTCGCGTCGCGGTCACATGGGTGGCATGCAACCAATCACAAGCCGTGACGTAATTTTAAAAATGGGCGCGTTTCCTGCCTCCCGTGACGTCACGGCTTGTGATTGGTCGCGTCGCCCATGTGACCGCGACGCGACCAATCACAAGCCGGAACGTAATTTTAAATTCCTGAATGCCTAGAATTAGGCAGTCAGGACCTGAAAATTACGTCACGGCTTGCTGTGATTGGTCGCGTCGCGGCCACATGGGCGGCACGCGACCAATCAGAAGCCGTGACGTCACGGAAGGAAGTAAACGCGCGCATTTTAAGCAAAGAACGCTGCCAGTTCCCTCGGTGAGGTCCAGGCTGCGTCGGAGAGGTGAGTATAGCAATATTTTTTATTTTAATTCTTTATTTTACACATTAATGTTGTTTCGATACCGATACCCGATACCACAAAAGTATCGGATCTCGGTATCGGAATTCCGATACCCGCAAGTATCGGCCGATACCCGATACTTGCGGTATCGGAATGCTCAACACTACTGCTTATAGAACCCATTATTGACAAATCCTGAAACTCCTGCTTGCCCCACTGATTATAGACAAAGCCTGAACCACCTACTTATTCCATCCATTATAGACAAAGTTTGAAACTCCTCTCTACCACACCCACTATAGACAAAGCCTGAGACTAATGCTTACCATATCAATTACAGACAAAGCCTTAGAGTACTGCCTACCACACCCACTATGGACAAACCCTGAGTGTCCTGCTTACCACACTCACTAAAGATAAAGTCTGGGAGTCCTGCTTACTACATCCATTATAAGCAAAACTTGAGAGTTCTGAACATTGCTTCCATTGTAAACAAAGCCTGAGAGTCCTGCTTACCACTGGAGATGAGCAAATATTTCAATGTTCGGTTCAGATTACGAATTTACGATAGCTGAATTTGCAATATTTGAAGATATATTCGTTGAATATTCACGGAACATAACCGAATGCCATTTATGTCAATGGGAGGCAAAAACAATTGAATGCAGAACACCTTCAAACGGCCCCAAAAGCTGCCAAAACACATCAAATGTGGGACAGACACCAGGAAAGTGGCCTCAATTCACCCACAATACATATTGTAGCATGGCACTGCAGCAATCAGCCAGGCATGAGGCATCGGGGTCTGGGACAGCATTTACTGCTTTCTATTGAACGTCAAATTAAGACCAGATGGGTGAGGGATCGGTGTAGGCCTGCTGTGCTGGGAGCCCTGATGCCACATGCAACAGCTCAACCTACTTTCATGCTCAGCCACACTTCGGTGGCACAAATATAAGTTTTGTTGACTACTATTGTCAGAAAAATGTAAGGATAGTAGTAACACGGGTAGTTGACTCAAAGGAATTAGAGGCCTGATAGTCTTGGAGGCCTATTGCTACAGGCAACACACATGAAGGAGAACCAACCAGGAGTCTACATATTTACAAAAATTACTGTCAGGCACCAACAAAGTGCCATCAATTTCACCACAGTAGAAATAGTATTATAAGAAGCCAACCGATCACATGGACAACCAACCAGGAGTATTCACATTTCCAAACATTAGGGCTTGTCACCACTGAAGTGGCATCAATTTCACCAGAGTAGAAATAGTATAATCGAGACCGATATCTCTTTCTCTACAGCCAACCCAACAGATGGAGAGACACAATCAGGACTCTCCACATTTCCTAAAATTATTGGCAGACACCACCAAAGTGGCATCAATTTCACCACAATAGAAATAGTATAATAGGAACTGACAGGTCTTCCACTACAACCAAACCAGCAGATGGACACCCATGTATTTGTTTTTTTTTAGTGCATTGGAAATGCGATGCAGAATTGAGGATATTATAACTAGAATGGGCCAAGGAGGAAGGACATTATTACAGAAAGGGAAGGGTTCCAGGATGAGGGACATTCTATCAGAAAGGGGCCCAGGATGGAGGACATTATAACAGGAAGGAGCTCAAGCTAGGGGACATTATAACAGGAAAAGGCCTAGGAGAGGGGGCATTATTACTGGCAGGGGCCCATGATGTGAGACATTATTACAGAACGAGAGACATTACAGCATGGGTGACAAGTCAGGGGAAATTATAACAGAATGGGGGCCAGATTGAGGAACATACATTATTAGTCTATCGTAGCAAGTAGGGAACACTATTATTGTATGGGGCCAATTAGATGACAATAACAGTTTATGGGAGGCAGAATAGGGGGCACTATTAATTCACAATGGCGGACATTAATAATATTCCACATTGTGGCCCACACAATATTAATTTATGCAGCCACAAATGGGATCGAGGCGTAAAATGTGGGTGCTATTATTGTATGAGAGCAAAATGGTGGACTTTATACGGTAACTGTATTGTTGCCACTTGGGAATTGGAATTACTGTTGTATTTGAGCACAAAAGTAGATATTACTACCGTATAAGAGTATTAATAGGAATTTTAGCATTACACAGGTTCTACAAAGGGGACATATGCATCAATATTTGATGGGGCAACAGAAGGGGGTTCTACTGTGATGGGGTTGCAAAGGGAGACATCATTACAAGTATATATTTTATTTTTGCTGGCGCTGTTACTATGGGGCAAACAAAAGGAAGGCACTGTTACGGTACAGGGCACCAGAGCGGTATTATTGCACCTTTCTTCTTAATCTGGCATGATGTAGAAGTTGGGGAAAAGTGTGGAGTGTGATGTAGAATTAATAAGTCATAGATGCATATTTGTGTTCATTTATTGAGAGATGAATCCTGGCTGAAAGAAGTCATAGTAGTCTGTGTCGGCTGAAGAAGAAAGGTGATAATGAATGACTTCATTTGGATGTGTTACCAGTAGGGTTGAGCGACTTTCATTTTTTTAAGATCGAGTAGGGTTTTGGGAAACCCGATTTTGTCCAGAGTCGAGTCGAGTGCAGTCGGCCGATTATCGCTAAAAATCGGGGATCGACCGAAACACGAAACCCAATGCAAGTCAATGGGGAAGCATAGTCGGCAGTGAGTGGAGGCCAGGAAAACACCTACAGTGCCCATTTTAATGCCAAAAACATCCATTCTTGTTTCTGAAGCTTGCCAATCTTAATTAACTGTATAATAATAGTTGGGCATAGGGAATTGGGGGAAAGTTGTGGGGGGAGTAGGGCTGGCTCAAGTTTTTCGTGGGCCCAGGAAATGCGGACTACGTCACGGCGGTGTTGCAGGGAAAGGTAAGTATTTAAAAGTTGCAAGTGCTGTGATCCTGAGCAAGCAGGGGGGGGGCCCACTCGTTCGCATTGCCACTGGCACAGGGCCCCTCAAAGTACGGCGGTGTGTTTGCATGGCGGGGGCGCCTCCCACCAGCAGCGACACTTTTGCGTACTCTGAGGGGCCCTGTGCCAGTGACGTCGCCAACGAGTATGCCCCCCCACCTGATGAAGGAACCTGCACTTTCATCTGCACCTTCCTCTTTGTCCCTGTGTAAGGTGGTATAACATGCGGGAAGGGGAACCTTACTTTCAGCAGGGACAGATTCTGGCTGTGTAGAGTACAAGGGGAATGTAGTGGTCTAGGTCAATGTACCAGCAGACTCATTTAGCAGTGGCTGGGCAATGGGCAGGATGAGGAGGAAACAGATATAGGGCCAAAGAATAAAGTAGGCTACATGCAGTTCAAAATTGGTAACAGGACTAAACAGGCGGCATTGCTTTGTTCAGTGGAGTAGCAAACCCAAGAGCAGCAGACACTGTTTCAAGGGCCTAACCACACTAGTAGGCCAAATGCAGTTTAATATCTGATAGTATAGGGCGAAAGCCAGAATGTGGAAGCTCAGCTTTGTTCAGTTGAGGACAACACCAGGGAGGGGCAGACACCTTTAGTAGGCCGGAAAAGCCTATTGCATTTTTTAAAATGGTAATTTGGAGCAGAAGGTTGAAGCTCAGCTTTATTTAGTTGAGGGCAACACCAGGGAGGGGCAGAAGCCGTTAGTAGGCCCTAACCACCATTTTTTTTTTTTTTAAAACCACTTAATGAGAGCCGGAAGGTTGAAGCTCAGCTTTATTTAGTTGAGGACAACACCAGGGAGGGGCAGAAGCCGTTAGTAGGCCCTAACCACCATTTTTTTTTTAAAACCACTTAATGAGAGCCGGAAGGTTGAAGCTCAGCTTTATTTAGTTGAGGACAACACCAGGGAGGGGCAGAAGCCGTTAGTAGGCCCTAACCACCATTTTTTTTTTTTTAAAACCACTTAATGAGAGCCGGAAGGTTGAAGCTCAGCTTTATTTAGTTGAGGACAACACCAGGGAGGGGCAGAAGCCGTTAGTAGGCCCTAACCACCATTTTTTTTTTAAAACCACTTAATGAGAGCCGGAAGGTTGAAGCTCAGCTTTATTTAGTTGAGGACAACACCAGGGAGGGGCAGAAGCCGTTAGTAGGCCCTAACCACCATTTTTTTTTTTTTTAAAACCACTTAATGAGAGCCGGAAGGTTGAAGCTCAGCTTTATTTAGTTGAGGACAACACCAGGGAGGGGCAGAAGCCGTTAGTAGGCCCTAACCACCATTTTTTTTTTTTTTAAAACCACTTAATGAGAGCCGGAAGGTTGAAGCTCAGCTTTATTTAGTTGAGGACAACACCAGGGAGGGGCAGAAGCCGTTAGTAGGCCCTAACCACCATTTTTTTTTTAAAACCACTTAATGAGAGCCGGAAGGTTGAAGCTCAGCTTTATTTAGTTGAGGACAACACCAGGGAGGGGCAGAAGCCGTTAGTAGGCCCTAACCACCATTTTTTTTTTTAAAACCACATAATGAGAGCCGGAAGGTTGAAGCTCAGCTTTATTTAGTTGAGGACAACACCAGGGAGGGGCAGAAGCCGTTAGTAGGCCCTAACCACCATTTTTTTTTTAAAACCACTTAATGAGAGCCGGAAGGTTGAAGCTCAGCTTTATTTAGTTGAGGACAACACCAGGGAGGGGCAGAAGCCGTTAGTAGGCCCTAACCACCATTTTTTTTTTTTTTAAAACCACTTAATGAGAGCCGGAAGGTTGAAGCTCAGCTTTATTTAGTTGAGGACAACACCAGGGAGGGGCAGAAGCCGTTAGTAGGCCCTAACCACCATTTTTTTTTTAAAACCACTTAATGAGAGCCGGAAGGTTGAAGCTCAGCTTTATTTAGTTGAGGACAACACCAGGGAGGGGCAGAAGCCGTTAGTAGGCCCTAACCACCATTTTTTTTTTTAAAACCACATAATGAGAGCCGGAAGGTTGAAGCTCAGCTTTATTTAGTTGAGGACAACACCAGGGAGGGGCAGAAGCCGTTAGTAGGCCCTAACCACCATTTTTTTTTTAAAACCACTTAATGAGAGCCGGAAGGTTGAAGCTCAGCTTTATTTAGTTGAGGACAACACCAGGGAGGGGCAGAAGCCGTTAGTAGGCCCTAACCACCATTTTTTTTTTTTAAACCACATAATGAGAGCCGGAAGGTTGAAGCTCAGCTTTATTTAGTTGAGGACAACACCAGGGAGGGGCAGAAGCCGTTAGTAGGCCCTAACCACCATTTTTTTTTTAAAACCACTTAATGAGAGCCGGAAGGTTGAAGCTCAGCTTTATTTAGTTGAGGACAACACCAGGGAGGGGCAGAAGCCGTTAGTAGGCCCTAACCACCATTTTTTTTTTAAAACCACTTAATGAGAGCCGGAAGGTTGAAGCTCAGCTTTATTTAGTTGAGGACAACACCAGGGAGGGGCAGAAGCCGTTAGTAGGCCCTAACCACCATTTTTTTTTTTTTTAAAACCACTTAATGAGAGCCGGAAGGTTGAAGCTCAGCTTTATTTAGTTGAGGACAACACCAGGGAGGGGCAGAAGCCGTTAGTAGGCCCTAACCACCATTTTTTTTTTAAAACCACTTAATGAGAGCCGGAAGGTTGAAGCTCAGCTTTATTTAGTTGAGGACAACACCAGGGAGGGGCAGAAGCCGTTAGTAGGCCCTAACCACCATTTTTTTTTTTAAAACCACATAATGAGAGCCGGAAGGTTGAAGCTCAGCTTTATTTAGTTGAGGACAACACCAGGGAGGGGCAGAAGCCGTTAGTAGGCCCTAACCACCATTTTTTTTTTAAAACCACTTAATGAGAGCCGGAAGGTTGAAGCTCAGCTTTATTTAGTTGAGGACAACACCAGGGAGGGGCAGAAGCCGTTAGTAGGCCCTAACCACCATTTTTTTTTTTTAAACCACATAATGAGAGCCGGAAGGTTGAAGCTCAGCTTTATTTAGTTGAGGACAACACCAGGGAGGGGCAGAAGCCGTTAGTAGGCCCTAACCACCATTTTTTTTTTAAAACCACTTAATGAGAGCCGGAAGGTTGAAGCTCAGCTTTATTTAGTTGAGGACAACACCAGGGAGGGGCAGAAGCCGTTAGTAGGCCCTAACCACCATTTTTTTTTTTTAAACCATATAATGAGAGCCGGAAGGTTGAAGCTCAGCTTTATTTAGTTGAGGACAACACCAGGGAGGGGCAGAAGCCGTTAGTAGGCCCTAACCACCATTTTTTTTTTTAAAACCACATAATGAGAGCCGGAAGGTTGAAGCTCAGCTTTATTTAGTTGAGGGCAACACCAGGGAGGGGCAGAAGCCGTTAGTAGGCCCTAACCAAAGTTGAAGGCCAAATGCAGTTTAATTTCTGATACTATAGGCCGAAAGCCAGAAGGTGGAAGTTCCGATTTAGACAGTGGAGGACAATTTGAATTAGGGACTGCAGACAGACTTAGTAGGCTGTCCCCTGTGGACCATGCATCCACCACATTAACCCATTGCGCCGTAATGGACACGTAATCTTCCGTGGCCATGCCTACAGGTCCATGCGTCTGTTGTCAGGTGCACCTTTGTACTCACAGATTGCCAGAGTGCATGGACAATGCGGTCTTCTACATGCTGGTGGAGGGTTGGGATGGCTTTTCTCGCAAAAGAAGTGTCGACTGGTTAGCTTGTAGCGTGGTACAGCGTAGTCCATCATGGCCTTATTAATAGTAAATAAAATATATAACTAGGCTCTATGAACTTTTAAATAGGTTCCAGGGGTACACGGGCAGCATTGGTGTGGTCAGTGGAGGAGTATTGCAAGTAGGGGCTGCAGACAGGCTATCAAAGGCCTAAAATAACAAACAGTAGGCAGTCATGGCAGTTTTACATCGGTTACATGGATACACAGGCAGGCACTCCAGGCAGCATTGTGCTCAGTGGAGGAGTATTGCAAGTAGGGGCCGCAGACAGGCTATCAAAGGCCTAAAATAACAAACAGTAGGCAGTCATGGCAGTTTTACATCGGTTACATGGATACACAGGCAGGCACTCCAGGCAGCATTGTGGTCAGTGGAGGAGTATTGCAAGTAGGGGCCGCAGACAGGCTATCAAAGGCCTAAAATAACAAACAGTAGGCAGTCATGGCAGTTTTACATCGGTTACATGGATACACAGGCAGCTAGGTGGTGAGTGGAGGAGTATTTAAAGTAAGGACCGCAGACAGGCTATCAAAGGCCTAACATAACAAACAATAGGCTCATGGCAGTTTTACAGCGGTTACATGGATACACGGGCAGGCAGCTTGGTGGTGAGTGGAGGAGTATTTAAAGTATGGACCGCAGACAGGCTTCGAAGGCCTAACACAATAAAATGGGCTGGCTGTAGGCACTTTAAAATTGGTTCCAGGGGTACACGGGCAGCAGTGGTCTGGTCAGTGGAGGCCTAGTGGAAGTATGGACCGCAGACAGGCTTCGAAGGCCTAACACAATAAAATGGGCTGGCTGTAGGCACTTTAAAATTGGTTCCAGGGGTACACGGGCAGCAGTGGTCTGGTCAGTGGAGGCCTAGTGGAAGTATGGACCGCAGACAGGCTTCGAAGGCCTAACACAATAAAATGGGCTGGCTGTAGGCACTTTAAAATTGGTTCCAGGGGTACACGGGCAGCAGTGGTCTGGTCAGTGGAGGACTAGTGGAAGTATGGACCGCAGACAGGCTTCGAAGGCCTAACACAATAAAATGGGCTGGCTGTAGGCACTTTAAAATTGGTTCCAGGGGTACACGGGCAGCAGTGGTCTGGTCAGTGGAGGCCTAGTGGAAGTATGGACCGCAGACAGGCTTCGAAGGCCTAACACAATAAAATGGGCTGACTGTAGGCACTTTAAAATTGGTTCCAGGGGTACACGGGCAGCAGTGGTCTGGTCAGTGGAGGACTAGTGGAAGTATGGACCGCAGACAGGCTTCGAAGGCCTAACACAATAAAATGGGCTGGCTGTAGGCACTTTAAAATTGGTTCCAGGGGTACACGGGCAGCAGTGGTCTGGTCAGTGGAGGACTAGTGGAAGGAGGGAGCGCAGAAAGGCTTCAAAGGCCTAACATAACAAACAATAGGCTCATGGCAGTTTTACAGCGGTTACATGGATACACGGGCAGGCAGCTTGGTGGTGGTGAGTGGAGGAGTATTTAAAGTAGGGACCGCAGACAGGCTATCAAAGGCCTAACATAAAAAAACAATAGGCTCATGGCAGTTTCACAGCGGTTACATGGATACACGGGCAGGCAGCTTGGTGGTGGTGAGTGGAGGAGTATTTAAAGTAGGGACCGCAGACAGGCTATCAAAGGCCTAACATAACAAACAATAGGCTCATGGCAGTTTTACAGCGGTTACATGGATACACGGGCAGGCAGCTTGGTGCTGAGTGGAGGAGTATTTAAAGTATGGACCGCAGACAGGCTTCGAAGGCCTAACACAATAAAATGGGCTGGCTGTAGGCACTTTAAAATTGGTTCCAGGGGTACACGGGCAGCAGTGGTCTGGTCAGTGGAGGCCTAGTGGAAGTATGGACCGCAGACAGGCTTCGAAGGCCTAACACAATAAAATGGGCTGGCTGTAGGCACTTTAAAATTGGTTCCAGGGGTACACGGGCAGCAGTGGTCTGGTCAGTGGAGGCCTAGTGGAAGTATGGACCGCAGACAGGCTTCGAAGGCCTAACACAATAAAATGGGCTGGCTGTAGGCACTTTAAAATTGGTTCCAGGGGTACACGGGCAGCAGTGGTCTGGTCAGTGGAGGACTAGTGGAAGTATGGACCGCAGACAGGCTTCGAAGGCCTAACACAATAAAATGGGCTGGCTGTAGGCACTTTAAAATTGGTTCCAGGGGTACACGGGCAGCAGTGGTCTGGTCAGTGGAGGCCTAGTGGAAGTATGGACCGCAGACAGGCTTCGAAGGCCTAACACAATAAAATGGGCTGGCTGTAGGCACTTTAAAATTGGTTCCAGGGGTACACGGGCAGCAGTGGTCTGGTCAGTGGAGGCCTAGTGGAAGTATGGACCGCAGACAGGCTTCGAAGGCCTAACACAATAAAATGGGCTGGCTGTAGGCACTTTAAAATTGGTTCCAGGGGTACACGGGCAGCAGTGGTCTGGTCAGTGGAGGACTAGTGGAAGTATGGACCGCAGACAGGCTTCGAAGGCCTAACACAATAAAATGGGCTGGCTGTAGGCACTTTAAAATTGGTTCCAGGGGTACACGGGCAGCAGTGGTCTGGTCAGTGGAGGACTAGTGGAAGTATGGACCGCAGACAGGCTTCGAAGGCCTAACACAATAAAATGGGCTGGCTGTAGGCACTTTAAAATTGGTTCCAGGGGTACACGGGCAGCAGTGGTCTGGTCAGTGGAGGCCTAGTGGAAGGAGGGACCGCAGACAGGCTTCGAAGGCCTAACACAATAAAATGGGCTGGCTGTAGGCACTTTAAAATTGGTTCCAGGGGTACACGGGCAGCAGTGGTCTGGTCAGTGGAGGACTAGTGGAAGGAGGGAGCGCAGAAAGGCTTCAAAGGCCTAAAATAACAAACAATAGGCTCATGGCAGTTTTACAGCGGTTACATGGATACACGGGCAGGCAGCTTGGTGGTCAGTGGAGGAGTAGGGACCGCAGACAGGCTATCAAAGGCCTAAAATAACAAACAATAGGCTCATGGCAGTTTTACAGCGGTTACATGGATACACGGGCAGGCAGCTTGGTGCTGAGTGGAGGAGTAGTGCAAGGAGTGTCTGTCCCAGTACTCCCAAAATATAAATAGATGTTAATGTCTCGCAAAACAACCAAAACAAAAAAAAAGATGGCATACTTAGGTACAGGGGTGGGCTCATCTGCTGTGTTTCTGACATAGTAATTTGGCAGTAACTATTTAATGGTGCCAATATAGGACACAGACACAGACTACTTTAAGTTGCATCATAGATGTCTACAAATTTGTATTGTCAGTGCCAGACATTGAATGATGTCAGCGAATAGACTAAAGATTGGTGGAGCTGTGCGACATAATTTTGCACGTAGTAGAGCCCAGTTTGAGCTGGGGTAGGGGGGAACTCTCTTGAGGCCGGCGGGACCGCCCCAGGGCCACTCATGTTACAACGGTGTGTCTGACGTTGGGTGCGCACCACCACCGCCAGAGACACTACATTGTACTATGAGGGACCCAGTAGCAATGCCGTCAACCAAAAGCGAGCACACCCACCTCTTCAGACAAACAGCAGTCTCACGGGTGCTTGCGCCAAGTCGCGATACCACGGCCCCGTGTGGGGAGTTTGGCCATTTAGGGAGGTGTAAGCATGTCGTATGCTGTACAATCTGCAGCAGCAAATTAGACATTAGAAAAGTAATTCACAGGCAAGAGCTTTTCATAGGAAAGCTAGGTGTCGGCCGGGCAAGGTGGGGCAAAAGATTTTGAAATCCAGTTGTGGTTCATTTTAATGAATGTTAGATCGTCAACATTTTGGGTAGCCAGACGAGTCCTTTTTTCGGTTAATATTGACCCTGCAGCACTGAATACTCTTTCTGATAGGACACTTGCTGCCGGGCAAGCAAGCTCCTGCAATGCATATTCTGCCAATTCTGGCCAGGTGTCTAATTTGGAGGCCCAGTAATCAAATGGGAATGACGGTTGAGGGAGAACATCGATAAGGGATGAAAAATAGTTAGTAACCATACTGGACAAATGTTGTCTCCTGTCACTTTCAATTGATGCAGCAGTACCTGTCCTGTCTGCGGTCATAGCAAAATCACTCCACAACCTGGTCAGAAAACCCCTCTGTCCAACGCCACTTCTGATGTGTGCACCCCTAACACTCCTAGTCTGCTGCCCCCTGGAGCTCGTGTGAGAACGATCACGTGCGCTGTGTGCTGGGAATGCCTGAAGCAAACGGTCAACAAGAGTTGATTGTTTGGTTGCTAATATTAGTTCCAAGTTCTCATGTGGCATAATATTTTGCAATTTGCCTTTATAGCGTGGATCAAGGAGGCAGGCCAACCAGTAATCGTCATCGTTCATCATTTTCGTAATGCGTGTGTCCCTTTGTAGGATACGTAAGGCATAATCCGCCATGTGGGCCAAAGTTCCACTTGTCAAATCTCCGGTTGTGATTGGTTGAGGGGCAGTTGCAGGCAAATCTACGTCACTTGTGTCCCTCAAAAAACCAGAACCCGGCCGTGACACGCAACCAATTTCCTGTGCCCCCGTGAAAGTTTCCGCATTAAAAATATACTCATCCCCATCATCCTCCTCGTCCTCCACCTCCTCTTCGCCCGCTACCTCGTCCTGTACACTGCCCTGACCAGACAATGGCTGACTGTCATCAAGGCTTCCCTCTTCCTCTGGTGCAGACGCCTGCTCCTTTATGTGCGTCAAACTTTGCATCAGCAGACGCATTAGGGGGATGCTCATGCTTATTACGGCGTTGTCTGCACTAACCAGCCGTGTGCATTCCTCAAAACACTGAAGGACTTGACACATGTCTTGTATCTTCGACCACTGCACACCTGACAACTCCATGTCTGCCATCCTACTGCCTGCCCGTGTATCCTCCCACAAATAAATAACAGCACGCCTCTGTTCGCACAGTCTCTGAAGCATGTGCAGTGTTGAGTTCCACCTTGTTGCAACGTCTATGATTAGGCGATGCTGGGGAAGGTTCAAAGACCGCTGATAGGTCTGCATACGGCTGGCGTGTACAGGCGAACGTCGGATATGTGAGCAAAGTGCACGCACTTTGAGGAGCAGGTCGGAGAACCCAGGATAAGTTTTCAATAAGCACTGCACCACCAGGTTTAAGGTGTGAGCCAGGCAAGGAATGTGTTTCAGTTGGGAAAGGGAGATGGCAGCCATGAAATTCCTTCCGTTATCACTCACTACCTTGCCTGCCTCAAGATCTACTGTGCCCAGCCACGACTGCGTTTCTTGTTGCAAGAACTCGGACAGAACTTCCGCGGTGTGTCTGTTGTCGCCCAAACACTTCATAGCCAATACAGCCTGCTGACGCTTGGCAGTAGCTGGCCCATAATGGGACAACTGGTGTGCAACAGTGTCATCTGCCGATGGAGTGGTTGGCCGACTGCGTTCTGTGGAAGAGCTGTAGCTTCTGCAGGAGGACGAGGAGGAGGAGGAGGGGGTGCGAACGCCTACAGCCAACTGTTTCCTAGACCGTGGGCTAGGCACAACTGTCCCTAAATTGATGTCGCCTGTGGACCCTGCATCCACCACATTCACCCAGTGTGCCGTGATGGACACATAACGTCCCTGGCCATGCCTACTGGTCCATGCATCTGTAGTCAGGTGCACCTTTGTACTCACAGATTGCCTGAGTGCATGGACGATGCGCTGTTTAACATGCTGGTGCAGGGCTGGGATGGCTTTTCTGGAAAAAAAGTGTCGACTGGGTAGCTCGTATCGTGGTTCAGCGTACTCCATCAGGGCTTTGAAAGCTTCGCTTTCAACTAACCGGTAGGGCATCATCTCTAACGAGATTAGTCTAGCTATGTGGGCGTTAAAACCCTGTGTACGCGGATGCGAGGATAAGTACTTCCTTTTTCTAACCAGAGTCTCATGTAGGGTGAGCTGGACTGGAGAGCTGTAGATCGTGGAACTTTCGGGTGTGCCGGTGGACATGGCAGACTGAGAGACGGTTGGAGACGGTATTGTTTCCGCCGGTGCCCTACATGCAATATTTCCTCCTACAAAACTGGTGATTCCCTGACCCTGACTGCTTTTGGCTGGCAAAGAAACCTGCACAGATACTGCCGGTGGTGCGGAAAATGGTGGCCTTACAGTGACGGAAGGGATGTTGCGTTGCTGACTAGCTTCATTGGCCGAGGGTGCTACAACCTTGAGGGACGTTTGGTAGTTAGTCCAGGCTTGAGAATGCATGGTGGTTAAGTGTCTATGCATGCAACTAGTATTTAGACTTTTCAGATTCTGACCTCTGCTTAAGCTAGTTGAACATTTTTGACAGATGACTTTGCGCTGATCAGTTGGATGTTGTTTAAAAAAATGCCAGACTGCACTCTTCCTAGACTCTGATCCCTTTTCAGGGATTGCAGACTGAGCTTTAACCGGATGGCAACGCTGTGCTCCAACAGGTTTTGGCTTTGACACGCGTTTTGGTCCAGATACGGGCCCGGCAGATGGAACCTGTTGCGATGTTGATGCCTGCTGCGGCCCCTCCTCCACCTCCGCTTCTGAACTACTGCCGCCTGCACCCTGTTCCCCCAATGGCTGCCAATCGGGGTCAATAACTGGGTCATCTATTACCTCCTCTTCGAGCTCGTGTGCAACTTCGTCTGTGTCACTGTGTCGGTCGGTGGTATAGCGTTCGTGGCGGGGCAACATAGTCTCATCAGGGTCTGATTGTGGATCTGTACCCTGAGAGGGCAATGTGGTGGTCTGAGTCAAAGGAGCAGCATAGTACTCTGGCTGTGGCTGTGCATCAGTGCACTCCATGTCAGAATATACTTGTAATGGGCATGGCCTGTTAAATGTTTCACTTTCTAAGCCAGGGACGGTATGTGTAAAGAGCTCCATGGAGTGACCCGTTGTGTCGCCTGCTGCATCCTTCTCTCTTGTTGTAGTTTTTGCTGAGGAGGACAAGGAAGCGACTTGTCCCTGACCGTGAACATCCACAAGCGACGCGCTGCTTTTACATTTACCAGTTTCGGAAGAGGAGGCAAAAGAGCTAGAGGCTGAGTCTGCAATGTAAGCCAAAACTTGCTGTTGCTGCTCCGCCTTTAAAAGCGGTTTTCCTACTCCCAGAAAAGAGAGCGTTCGAGGCCTTGTGTAGCCTGACGACGAAACTGGCTCCACAGCTCCAGACTTAGGTGGAATATTTTTATCCCCACGACCACCTGATGCTCCACTACCACTACCATCATTACCAGCTGACAATGAACGCCCACGACGACCTCTTGCACCAGACTTCCTCATTGTTTTAAAATCTTAACCAAAGTAACTTTATTTGTTGCTATCAAACAACTTACACGGTGAGCTATAACTTCAGTATGATTTCAATATCCCTTAACAGGTTGGTGAGACCACAAGGAAAATCAGGCACAATGTTACACACTCTGTTTTCTGTGGCACAAAATCACAGAGATGACACACACGCAGGACTGTCACTCAAGCACTAATGTCAATATTAATCTCCCACCTAATTTATTTATTTTTTTTTCTCAGGGAGACTTTAGAAACCAAATAATATTAAAAAAAAAAAAAAAAAAGGCTTTCTATGGCCCACAATTAGAGAGAGAGAGGTGGCACAACCAGGAGTCAAGACTGGCGCACAAGCTGAAAGGGCAATATTACTCTCCCACTGTTTTTTATGTTTTTTTTGTTTTTTTCAGGGAGACTTTAGAAACCAAATAATATTAAAAAAACCAAAAAAAAAAAAGGCTTTCTATGGCCCACTGAATGAGAGGGAGAGAGGTGGCACACCCAGGAGTCAAGACTGGCACACAAGCTGAAAGGGCAATATTACTCTCCCACTGTTTTTTTAGGTTTTTTTTTTTTTTCAGGGAGACTTTAGAAACCAAATAATATTAAAAAAAAAAAAAAAAAAAAAAAAATAGGCTTGCTATAGCCCACTGAATGAGAGATAGCACACACAGCAGTGGCACACAAGCCCTGACTGAGGCCAATATTTTTCTCCCACTGATTGATGTAGTGTTTTTGTGTTGAGGTAGAATTTAGAACACAAATCACGGAAAAAATAAATAGGCTTTCTATGGCCCACTGAATGAAAGGGAGAGAGGTGGCACACCCAGGAGTCAAGACTGGCACACAAGCTGAAAGGGCAATATTACTCTCCCACTGTTTTTTTATGTATTTTTTGTTTTTTCAGGGAGACTTTAGAAACCCAATAATATTTTAAAAAAAAAAAAAGGCTTTCTATGGCCCACAATTAGAGAGAGAGAGGTGGCACAACCAGGAGTCAAGACTGGCGCACAAGCTGAAAGGGCAATATTACTCTCCCACTGTTTTTTATGTTTTTTTTGTTTTTTTCAGGGAGACTTTAGAAACCAAATAATATTAAAAAAAGCAAAAAAAAAAAAGGCTTTCTATGGCCCACTGAATGAGAGGGAGAGAGGTGGCACACCCAGGAGTCAAGACTGGCACACAAGCTGAAAGGGCAATATTACTCTCCCACTGTTTTTTTATGTATTTTTTGTTTTTTTCAGGGAGACTTTAGAAACCCAATAATATTTAAAAAAAAAAATAAATAGGCTTTCTATGGCCCACTGAATGAGAGGGAGAGAGGTGGCACACCCAGGAGTCAAGACTGGCACACAAGCTGAAAGGGCAATATTACTCTCCCACTGTTTTTTTAGGTTTTTTTTTTTTTTCAGGGAGACTTTTGAAACCAAATAATATTAAAAAAAAAAAAAAAAAAAAAATATAGGCTTGCTATAGCCCACTGAATGAGAGATAGCGCACACACAGCAGTGGCACACAAGCCCTGACTGAGGCCAATATTTTTCTCCCACTGATTGATGTAGTGTTTCTGTGTTGAGGTAGATTTTAGAACACAAATCACGGAAAAAATAAATAGGCTTTCTATGGCCCACTCAGTGAGAGATGGCACACACAGGGATGGCACTGTAGCAGAAATGCCAATCTTAATCTCCCACAAAAAAAAAACAAAAAAAAAAAAAAAACTGTCCTACAATTACTATCTCCCTGCAGTAATGTAAGCCAGGTATGGCAGGCAGCAATAGGAGTGGACTGATGCACAAATTAAATAAAAAGTGTGGACAAACAAAAAAGATAGCTGTGCAGAAAGGAAGGAACAAGAGGATATGTGCTTTGAAAAAAGCAGTTGGTTTCCACAGTGGCGTACACACAGCAATACAGCTATCACGGAGCCTTCTAGGGCAGCCCAATGAGCTACAGCGCTGAGGGGAAAAAAAAAAAAAAATAGCTTCCACTGTTCCTGCACACCGAAGGTGGTGTTGGACAGTGGAAATCGCTGCAGCACAAGCGGTTTGGTGGTTAGTGGACCCTGCCTAACGCTCTCCCTGCTTCTGATGAAGCGGCAGCAACCTGTCCCTAAGCTCAGATCAGCAGCAGTAAGATGGCGGTCGGCGGGAACGCCCCTTTATAGCCCCTGTGACGCCGCAGACAGCAAGCCAATCACTGCAATGCCCTTCTCTAAGATGGTGGGGACCAGGATCTATGTCATCACGCTGCCCACACTCTGCGTTCACCTTCATTGGCTGAGAAATGGCGCTTTTCGCGTCATTGAAACGCGACTTTGGCGCGAAAGTCGCGTACCGCATGGCCGACAAGCACAGGGGTCGGATCGGGTTTCATGAGACGCCGACTTAGCCAAAAGTCGGCGACTTTTGAAAATGATCGACCCGTTTCGCTCAACCCTAGTTACCAGTAAGTTATTGAATTCATTTATCTGTACTGTACTGTATGTACTATACCCTATCTACCAAGCTCCTGTGTCCCTTAGTGTTAGCATTGTGGATTTTTTTTTAGAATGATCAGTGTGGTGGTATTTTTCAGTTAATATGTGAAAGCAATACGTAACCCGGTCACCAAGTGGTGGTATTTATCCTTTGTATGTGATAATATTCAGTTACTATGTGGTGGTAATATGTAGTTTGGTCATGTGTGCTGGTATTTGTCCCTGTATGTAGTATTATTTGGTCACTATGTGGTGGTAATATGTGGTCCGGCCATGGTGTGATGGTATGTGTTTCTTGTATGTGGTATTAATCTGTCATTATGTGGTGGTCATGGTGTGATGGTATTAATCCCTGTATGTGGTATTATTCGCTCACTATGTGGTGGTAATATGTGGTCTGGTCATGATGTGGTGATATTTGTCCCTTGTAAGTGGCAGTATTCTGTCACTATGTGGTGGTAATATGTGGTCTGGTCACGATGTGGTGATATTTGTCCCTTGTAAGTGGTAGTATTCTGTCACTATGTGGTGGTAATATGTGGTCCGGCCATGGTGTGATGGTTTGTGTTCCTTGTATGTGGTAGTATTCTGTCACTATGTGGTGGTCATGGTGTAGCGGTATATATTCCATGTATATGATACTACTGGTATATTAGTCTTGGTATAGTGTATTTTATTTAATAATAGGGTGGTGGTTGTACTCAAACACTATGTGGGGATAATATAGTATATGGTCATTCTGAGGTGGTGTTATCCTCTTTGTATAGTTTATTATTGGTATATTCATTTTTGTATAGCGGACTTGTTCATTACCAGTATGATGATATTTGTTTTTTGGCAACTGTTTGACTCCTAATTAGAAAATGATCTTATTGCAGAGTATTCTGAGATCTACATATTTTATCTATAGGCTTTTTTGCAATGAGGGGCAAACACCTATGTCTTTATAGGGTCTAGATTAGAACACTTCAGGGGCTCGCATAGCTGACCACCATGCTGGTGGTGCCAGGTCCCATCAAACAAAAGTTACGCCACTCTACAGAGACAGCAAGACTCACAGGCTTTCCTGGTAAGAATGTGGAGAAAACATGACTCCCGGGACTTATTTAGAGTTCAGGCAGCAGATAAAGTGAACCCTATAGTAGGTTCATCCTGCTCAAACCACAGGCAGCATGAATCAGATTCCGACTTGGACATTTCACTCAAGTATGTTTTACCCGCTATGGCGTTTCAGAGCATACATGTATATAAAGACCGGCCATTTGGTTAGAGTGACTAGTCCAATAGGCTTCTCCATTCCCCACTCACTTTAAATGATAGGTATCTCCCTCCGTATATGGAGAGACCTATTACTCAAATGGAGTTCGGCAAAGACAAGCCACTGGAAATCAGCCTCTTGGAGTAATCTCCCGAGCTGCATGGTCCCAGGTCAGTATTTTTATGTAATGAGGTAGGTGTCTGAGATTTTGGTGCTGGATTTCGATTCATGGTGCCCGTGATTTGGGCAGCATGAATCAGTTGTCAGGTTCAATAAAAACAGTTTCCTATTTAAAACTTCTGCTTCAAATCATAGAAAACTTTATTTCCCTGAGCTTGGCAACTTCTCTATGTTTTCGAGCTATGTGTTGGAAGAACGGACAGACTAGATAATTCCTTCATATACTATGTACCTTGTATAAAGTTATTTGCAATACTATACGGGTATACCTTCCAGAGACTTATCTTTTGCAGAAGCTTTTAGCATGTCTAGGAGTGAAGGGCTAGGTGGGGCTCGTGTGGATGCGCAGCACATTTAGCAAAATCAGCAAAAAATCTCACTTGCATGCAGCAGTCACAGCACCGTACTTTCTTGCTGAAAGTGTACTAAGCCTGAGGGCAGCTGGGAGTACGGTAAATTTACAGTAGCTGGGCATTGACTAACTGTACGATGCGGGGAAAGGTGAGATTTGGAATAGCTGATCTGGGCTGTGCATGCTAAAGAAGTACATAAGGAAAATGCAAAATAGCCATTATGGGCCAAATTAATCATTTGCATTTTTTAAGTTACTTTTCCTTTTTTTTTTGTCTGGTGGTATTTGTTGCAGTATCTTCCCACCAAAATCTTCAAAATAGCGCATGTAGTTGAGGAATTTTGCGTTAAAAAATAGAAAAGTTTTGTATTTAAACAGTTTTGTGACTTTTTAAGTACAAAAAGTTGCATGTGCAATTAATAAAGTCACAAAATGAACATGAGAATATCCGGCGTGCATAAGATCACTTTGGGTGGGCTGAAGGACTAGAGTGCATTTGTGCAAAAATGTAGCGGCTTTTGAAGTCGAAGAACTGAAGAATCATCCAAAAACATTGGAAAACCCCAAACCCCGTCCACCATGGTGAACAAAGAAAAAAGAAAAAAGTAGACTTACAAAATATAAAATCGACTATGAATTAAAACAAGAACGAGGAACAAATGAAAAACAGGTGAAAGTCGCTCATAACTGGATAAAAAGAAGGTGCAAATGCAATACTGAATGGGGTCCTATATTTCTGCTTAGGGCATGTGCCGACTGCCGTAACTTCTCTCATCCGACAGAATGGGGCCCATATGCAAATGGAACACTGATCAGAGTGTGAGCATAGTGTGAACCGATTATTTCAGACGTGGAGAAGATGGAGAAAAAAAAAAGTTTCCATCTTCCCCATTCGGAAATCGGATTTCACTCCTAGTGCAGTCCGATGTTTCCCACGCTCTCATTGACTTGCATGGCTGAGTGCGATCCTAATAACGCATCAAACTCGTGTATGCAGTGAAAAATTGGACAAATACCCTTGCCCGCACCAGCCCTTATTGAGGGTGGCACCGGGTATAAACTTTGCTCTGGGGCCCATATGGTATTGAGAATGTTCGTTGAATAAACTGCTTTTTTTGCATTGTCGAAATTCCATTCAGTGAGTAAATCTGCGCCTTGTAATGAGGGAAAACATTTCTGTCCTATAAATCTACTACTTATCCGTACTGTTATAGTAAATGAGCGTACACCGCCCACACTCATTCTGCCGGCAAGTTACATCAGAAGCTATTTTCATGCTCGGCACACGTGTGCGGCTCCAGAATGTCTGAACCGTTTCCTCATTGTTTAATATCCTCTAAAAATATTTTTATTTCCTATTTTCTCCACTATGACAAGGTGACATTTTCTTTAATTACCAGTTTTGATGTGTTTAATAGCAAATTGGCCTCTGATCTGACAGTTATCCCTTTTAAAATCAATGGTTAGACTCTGGGGCACCAGTTGGTCATCTGATCAATATTAGAAAAAATATCGCCTGTCAGGACCTTTCAGCCTCTCATTGATTCTAATAGGGAACAGCTTGCAGAGTGAGTAACGATATCAGGGCTTAGATCCAACAGAGCCGGACTTCTCATTGATTTCACCATAGGTGGATGAAAGTTTGATGAATAGCAGGGAAATAATACAAACATCTAAAACTAACAAGTTTTCGCTGGCAAATTACAGAAAAAGCCTCTTTCTTTTATACTCACGCCTGAGAAATTCTCACCGGGCGAGTGTGTGTCTTATATTGTTTCCACCCATTTGTAAAATAAGATTTACGGCATCTGCATAGAATCATAGAATGTCACAGTTGGAAGGGACCTCGAGGGTCATCGTGTCCAACCCCCTGCTCAATGAAGGAATCACTAAACCATCTCAGACAGATGTCTGTCCAGCCTCTCTTTGAAGACTTCCGTTGAAGGAGAACTCACCATGACTAATAACAGCCTGTTCCACTCATTGGTCACCCTCACTGTCAAAAAAGTTTTTTCTAATTTCTAATCTGTATCTTCTCATGAAATTAGGAACATTGCTTCTTTTTTTTTAGTTTCTCCATGAATCCAATGCCCCATGGTCAGTATTGAATTTGCTCTTTTTTTGTCTACTTTTTAGTGTGATTCTTTTGCACTTATTCTTGTATTAATTTGCTCCTATTTTATGCTGTGTGTTCACCTGTTTTATTTAAGTCATTGCAGGTGGGGTTCAGAATTTTCCACTTGTTTTTGGCTTACTCCTCATTTTGCATTTACGGTAGTTATTTTTTGCAAAACTGGAATCATTTTTTTAAGCGGCCATCATCTTATGGGAACAGTTTTGCAACGTTTTACAAAAAAATTTTGCACTAAAATGTTAAATAAAATAAAGTAAAATAAAAGAGCATTTTTGATTTTGCATAGAATTTAAGAACCACGCGAGCCATTTAAAAAACTTTGGGAAAAAAATGTAGATGAGTAAAGACAAGCCCAGGAAAGCCCGAGCCTACTGGGTTTTGTTCAGTTCTTCTAAGCATCTTATTGGAGTACAAAGGATGAACAATTTTATTTTTGTTCAGTTGAATACTAATGATGGGTGACATTTTAAAGGATTGTGTAATTTCCAAAAGGTGCAAAAAAGGGAAGACAAGAAAAGAGAGCAGCTTTGATTTTGTGCAAAAAAAATTCAATAACCCGCATTTGTAATTTTAAAGAACTTGGTGCAAAACATAATACCACAAGGCAGAATGAAAAAGCCAATTACAAAAAATAAAGAGTCATAGACATGATTTTATAGACAGGTCAGCTCAAAACTGGAGCTGTGCAGCTGTTAGCAAAGCCACGACTCTCCGGTATGTCTCAGGCGAAGGAAATCAATGTTCTCCATGCTGGTCTATGACTTCATAGTTCAGTCTTACGTCACCTGCAGCCATCCAGCTGTTGCGAAACTATAAGTCCCAGCAAGCTACAGGTGAGAGTTTTCTCACTAGACTAGAGTAGGCTGAACTAACACATGGACAAACATTGGGTCTTTGGCCATTTTCCACTGGAAACACTTCTCCTCGGCGGGTCTACCTCCATTATACTATACAGAGACACCATATGGTAGCACACTGAGCATCTACAGACCTGCACAAACACATTCAGTCTTAGGCACTGAGCTTTCGCATGGTTACAGGATTCCTTGATGCCTTTTAATAGTCTTATAGTTTACTGTAGGGGACACCATATACTTCCGTCATAATACTTGAAAAAAGCAGCACTAGATATGAAGGATATGATGTGATCACTCAACTTGGATAAGAGTGCAATAGGTCAAGTGGTGGATGGAGCTGCGGGATGTCCTAATAGCTGCTCAGGCCACCAGGATAAAACACTTATATCTTTGATTATATACCGTAACAGCAGAATACAGCTGGAGTTGCAGTGACTGATATAGGAGATCTAATGAATTCCTGACCCCAATATTCTTCATAGCATTAGTCAACACACAGCTCAGCACCACGGACAGCACCACAAATCATGGTATGCGCTGCATTACCCGCAAAGCTGAAAGAAGAAAAACTCTTGACATTTTACCTTACTAAATCACCGCTACGGTGGGGAATAATGTTTCCAAACTTCTCATGAAAAAAAAAACTGTGGTTCTGTTTTATCTAAAAAGAAAAAAGTTTAAAGGAAATCTGTAAGTAGGACCAACCCTTCTAAGCCATCTATATGGGCATTCAGGTCATAGGAAGCTGAATAAAATGATACCTTGATATCTGCAATCTGATGTCTTATTCCAGAGAAATCCACATTTCTTTAATATGTTATTGATGCTGTTAAGATCTATGGGCCGGACAAAGATCTTCCTGATAATCTGTTTCCATAGCTTATTTTAAATATAAGAATGTGCCAGCAGTGTGATATATGTAATGACTGACAGTCTGCTCTACTGCAGAGCTACGTGTGATTACAACAGCAGAGCTATCACTGTAAAAAAGAACTGAACTTTGTCTCATTACAAACACATATGCAGCAGCAGTTCTCCTCTTATAACAACACAGTACAGCAGAGATAATCCTCGATTCGCTACAAACACATTTTAAATTAACCTCTCACAGTGCTGAAAGTTCTGCTGCACTGCCCTTCCCCCTCCCTGGTCACGTGATCAACTGTAAGAAAACAATATTAATGGAAGGGAAAGGTGAAAAAAAGGAGAAAAAAGAAGAACAAGCAAAAGGGTCCTAGACGAAGCATTTCATTGTGAAACACTCATCAGGTGTGGTGGACGCCTGGACCTTCCCGAAGCTGGTAATGTATATGTCACTATACTTTTTATAGGCAGGAATGTTTTCATACATTGGCTCCATAGGCATACTTATCATTTCATAGTCGTTAAGAGTTGTTACTTTCCGACTCTAAATAAGGACTCTTTATTATCCTATTTTTGGTGCAAATCAAGGCACTTATGTAAAGGTCACCACTGAATCGTTAGAGGTATCTATTTTCTAATCTGCACCTTAAAAGAATTGTTACGGCATTGTGTCCTTCTGAGCCACACATGGAATTGTATCTTACACCTTGATTTACTGATTTGTGACACTAATTGGACTCTAGTATACGTGTCTTACTATTAGGCTTAGTGGCCAGGAATGAAAACTACAAGATTAGCAAAAAAAAATTATACAAATAATAATTAAACAAATTTTTTTTTTTAAATAATAACTTTAACAGTAGTTTATATTATGACACAATTTCTTTAAAAGGGGTGTTCCCATCTCCATGATCGTATCCCAATATGTAGGAGGTGTAATAATTATATTAGCAAATCCCTCCAATTAGAAATGTATTATAGTTTTTATGATCGGCTATGTCTCTTTCCTCATTTGCAGGACCTTAGGTATTCATGGTTACGACCACTAGCAACTAGCTGTCACTCTATCAGTGGTCGTAACCATGGATACCTAAGGTCCTGCAATGCCTGCACATGAGAAAAGAGACATAGTGAATCAGAAGAACTATACTACATTTCTAATTGGAAGGATTTGCTAATATTATTATTATTATTACACATACTACATATTGGGATAGGGTCTTGGAGATGGGAATACTACTTTAAGCTACTTAAAGCTGGAAGCCACATTTGAGATAGTGCAGTAACCAGAGACCTATGGGATAAAACCAAGAGGGCATTATACTGATACTAGTGAGTCTCATGGAGAAACTCCGCCACATCTCTCACATCTTCTCCATACTTGTGTATATTGATATCCAGTATTTCAGTTCTGGATAAATATTCTCAAGTCTTTTTATTGCAGAAAGTCCGGATCTTCGCTTCCCCACCAGCAACACGACACTATCAAGACATCCTGCAAACAATCCTATGTGCCGATGGCTTATTCTTCTTAACTGCTTGTTTCCTCATGAATTTTTTATATGGTTGTTTTCTTTTGGGACACAAAATAAAAATCTCCTCCATCCAAGAGAACTCTGATTATATAACGAAATATAGCAGAGGCGAGAAACATTGAAACTGACAGATAGTGAATTCATCTAGGTCTGTGTGCAGAGCCGGGACGGGACGGAGGGCTTCAAACACTTTACCTCTTAGGACATTGATTTTTGATTAATATTTATTTATTTGTTTCCTTTATTTACATTATATTCTACTTTTACTTATTTTATTTCTTAAGGTGAAAACTTTGATACTAAAAAAATGGCCGACGTGATGTCGAGTGGAAAATGCTGAAAAATTGTAATATTCAAGTGCAAATAAGAAAAAAGTGAATAATAAAATAGAGGCATGTATTTACACTGATCCTTTTTTTGGTTCCTTTGCAATGCCACTAAGCGCCGAGATCCAAAGGAAAGTGGAGGAAAAAAATAAATATTTCAGATTTCTATGATAAATGGAGTCTTGTGAAGAAAACAAATTGCAGGCAAAATAAAGAGAAGGATTCTTGATAAAGACTGATAGTAATAGGGTGGCTAACAGGGTAATATGAGGTTAGGGCTCTGCATAGGTGAGCTCTGCAAAGCAGAATTTGGTCACAGTCCTTGCTGCGCATTCATTATTTTTAGCCCAGCTGTGCATGTACTGTGCTGTCATTCTCCTGTACGGAGACTGGAACAAATGTTCACCGTTCCCTGTAAAGCAAGTTCTGTATTTTCAGAGCATTCTTATAAATACACTCCTTATGTGCTGGAAAACTGGACAGCAAACGTTTACTTTAAGAGTAGTAATTCAGAAAATACATATAAGGCTACACATGACACAAGACTAAGTACATAATGCACACATGGCACACCGCTAAGTACATAATGTACACATGGCACACCGCTAAGTACATAATGTACACATAGCACATCGCTAAGTACATAATGTACACATGACACACCGCTAAGTACATAATGTACACATGACACACCGCTAAGTATATAATGTACACATGACACACTGCTAAGTACATAATGTACACATGACACACGGCTGAGTATATTGTACACATGGCACACCTCTAAGTACATAATGTACACATGACATACCGCTAAGTATATAATGTACACATGACACACCGCTAAGTATATAATGTACACATGACACACCGCTAAGTATATAATGTACACATGACACACCGCTAAGTATATAATGTACACATGACACACCGCTAAGTATATAATGTACACATGACACATGGCTAAGTACATAATGTACACATGACACACTGCTAAGTACATAATGTACACATGACACACGGCTGAGTATATTGTACACATGGCACACCTCTAAGTACATAATGTACACATGACACACTGCTAAGTATATAATGTACACATGACACAACGCTAAGTATATAATGTACACATGACACACTGCTAAGTACATAATGTACACATGACACACGGCTCAGTATATTGTACACATGGCACACCGCTAAGTACATAATGTACACATGGCACACCGCTAAGTACATAATGTACACATAGCACATCGCTAAGTACATAATGTACACATGACACACCGCTAAGTACATAATGTACACATGACACACCGCTAAGTATATAATGTACACATGACACACTGCTAAGTACATAATGTACACATGACACACGGCTGAGTATATTGTACACATGGCACACCTCTAAGTACATAATGTACACATGACATACCGCTAAGTATATAATGTACACATGACACACCGCTAAGTATATAATGTACACATGACACACCGCTAAGTATATAATGTACACATGACACACCGCTAAGTACATAATGTACACATGACACACTGCTAAGTACATAATGTACACATGACACACGGCTGAGTATATTGTACACATGGAACACCTCTAAGTACATAATGTACACATGACACACCGCTAAGTATATAATGTACACATGACACACCGCTAAGTATATAATGTACACATGACACACCGCTAAGTATATAATGTACACATGACACATGGCTAAGTACATAATGTACACATGACACACTGCTAAGTACATAATGTACACATGACACACGGCTGAGTATATTGTACACATGGCACACCTCTAAGTACATAATGTACACATGACACACTGCTAAGTATATAATGTACACATGACACAACGCTAAGTATATAATGTACACATGACACACTGCTAAGTACATAATGTACACATGACACACGGCTGAGTATATTGTACACATGGCACACCTCTAAGTACATAATGTACACATGACACACTGCTAAGTATATAATGTACACATGACACACTGCTAAGTACATAATGTACACATGACACACGGCTGAGTATATTGTACACATGGCACACCTCTAAGTACATAATGTACACATGACACACTGCTAAGTATATAATGTACACATGACACACCGTTAAGTATATAATGTACACATGACACCTCTAAGTACATAATGTACACATGACACACCGCTAAGTACATAATGTACACATGACACACCGCTAAGAACATAATGGACACATGACACACTGCTAAGTACATAATGTACACATGACATACCGCTAAGTACATGATGTACACATGACACACTGCCAAGTACATAATGTACACATGACACAACGCTAAGAATATAATGTACACATGACACACCGCTAAGTATATAATGTACACATGACACATGGCTAAGTATATAATGTACACATGACACACCGCTAAGTATATAATGTACACATGACACATGGCTAAGTACATAATGTACACATGACACACTGCTAAGTTCATAATGTACACATGACACACCGCTAAGTACATAATGTACACATGACACACCGCTAAGTACATAATGTACACATGGCACACTGCTAAGTACATAATGTACACATGACACACCGCTAAGTATATAATATACACATGACACACCGCTAAGTATATAATGTACACATGACACATGGCTAAGTACATAATGTACACATGACACACTGCTAAGTACGTAATGTACACATGACACACTGCTAAGTACATAATGTAAACATGACGCACCGCTAAGTACATAATGTACACATGGCACATGGCTAAGTATTTAATGTACACATGACACACCGCTAAGTATATATTGTACACATGACACATGGCTAAGTATATAATGTACACATGGCACACCGCTAAGTATATAATGTACACATGACACACTGCTAAGTATATAATGTGCACATGACACACCGCTAAGTACATAATGTACACAAGACACACCACTAAGTACATAATGTACACATGGCACACCCCTAAGTATATAATGTACACATGACACATGGCTAAGTATATAATGTACACATGACACACCGCTAAGTATATAATGTGCACATGACACACCGCTAAGCATATAATGTACACATGACACACCGCTAAGTACATAATGTACACAAGACACACCACTAAGTACATAATGTACACATGGCACACCCCTAAGTATATAATGTACACATGACACATGGCTAAGTATATAATGTACACATGACACACCGCTAAGTATATAATGTGCACATGACACACCGCTAAGTATATAATGGACACATGACACCTCTAAGTACATAATGTACACATGGCACACCGCTAAGTACATAATGTACACATGACACACCTCTAAGTACATAATGTACACATGACACACCGCTAAGTACATAATATACACATGGCACACCGCTAAGTATATAATGTACACATGGCACACCGCTAAGTACATAATGTACACATGACACACCTCTAAGTACATAGTGTACACATGACACACCGCTAAGTACATAATGTACACAAGACACACCGCTAAGTACATAATATACACATGGCACACCGCTAAGTATATAATGTACACATGACACACTGCTAAGTACATAATGTACACATGACACACCACTAAGTACATAATGTACACATGGCACACTGCTAAGTATATAATGTACACATGACACCTCTAAGTACATAATGTACACATGACACACCGCTAAGTACATAATGTACACAAGACACACCGCTAAGTACATAATGTACACATGGCACACCGCTAAGTACATAATGTACACACGACACCTCTAAGTACATAATGTTCACATGACACACCGCTAAGTACATAATGTACACATGGCACTTCTAAGTACATAATGTACACATGACACACCGCTAAGTACATAATGTACACATGACACACTGCTAAGTACATAATGTACACATGACACACCTCTAAGTAAATAATGTACACATGACACACCACTAAATACATAATGTACACATGGCACACCGCTAAGTACATAATGTACACACGACACCTCTAAGTACATAATGTTCACATGACACACCGCTAAGTACATAATGTACACATGACACACGGCTAAGTATATAATGTACACATGACACTTCTAAGTACATAATGTACACATGACACACCGCTAAGTACATAATGTACACATGACACACTGCTAAGTACATAATGTAAACATGACACACCTCTAAGTAAATAATGTACACAAGACACACCACTAAGTACATAATGTACACATGACACACCGCTAAGTACATAATGTACACATGACACACCACTAAGTACATAATGTACACATGGCACACCACTAAGTATATAATGTGCACATGACACACCGCTAACTATTTAATGTACACATGACACACCGCTAAGTACATAATGTACACATGGCACACCGCTACGTATATAATGTACACATGGCACACCTCTAAGTACACAATGTACACATGACACACCACTAAGTACATAATGTACACATGGCACACCGCTAAGTACATAATGTACACATGACACATGGCTAAGTATATAATGTACACATGGCACACCTCTAAGTACATAAAGTACACATGACACACGGCTATGTACATAATGTACACATGACACACCACTAAGTACATAATGTACACATGACACACCGCTAAGTACATAATGTACACATGACACACGGCTTAGTATATAATGTACACATGGCACACCTCTAAGTACACAATGTACACATGACACACCACTAAGTACATAATGTACACATGGCACACCACTAAGTACATAATGTACACATGACACATGGCTAAGAATATAATGTACACATGGCACACCTCTAAGTACATAATGTACACATGACACACGGCTAAGTACATAATGTACACATGGCACACCGCTAAATACATAATGTACACATGACACACGGCTTAGTATATAATGTACACATGGCACACCTCTAAGTACACAATGTACACATGACACACCACTAAGTACATAATGTACACATGGCACACCGCTAAGTACATAATGTACACATGAATCATGGCTAAGAATATAATGTACACATGGCACACCGCTAAGTACATAATGTACACATGACACACCACTAAGTACATAATGTACACATCACACACCGCTAATTACATAATGTTCACATGACACACGGCTAAGTAAACAATGTACACATGGCACACCTCTAAGTACATAATGTACACATGAAACATGGCTAAGTACATAATGTACACATGGCACACCGCTAAGTACATAATGTACACATGGCACACCGCTAAGTACAAAATGTACACATGGCACACCGCTAAGTACATAATGTACACATGGCACACCGCTAAGTACATAATGTACACATGACACACCGGTAAGTACAAAATGTACACATGACACACCGCTAAGTACATAATGTACACATGACACACCGCTAAGTACATAATGTACACATAACACACCGCTAAGTACATAATGTACACATGACACACCGCTAAGTAAATAATGTACACATGCCACACGGCTAAGTATATTGTACACATGGCACACCTCTAAGTAAATAATGTACACAAGACACACCGCTAAGTATATAATGTACACATGACACACCGCTAAGTACATAATGTACACATGACACACCACTAAGTACATAATGTACACATGGCACACCGCTAAGTATATAATGTGCACATGACACACCGCTAAGTATATAATGTACACATGACACACCGCTAAGTACATAATGTACACATGGCACACCTCTAAGTACACAATGTACACATGACACACCACTAAGTACATAATGTACACATGGCACACCGCTAAGTACATAATGTACACATGATACACCACTAAGTACATAATGTACACATGACACACCGCTAAGTACATAATGTACACATGACACACGGCTAAGTATATAATGTACACATGGCACACCTCTAAGTACATAATGGACACATGACACACGGCTAAGTACATAATGTACACATGGCACACCGCTAAGTACATAATGTACACATGACACACGGCTAAGTATATAATGTACACATGGCACACCTCTAAGTACACAATGTACACATGACACACCACTAAGTACATAATGTACACATGGCACACCGCTAAGTACATAATGTACACATGACACATGGTTAAGAATATAATGTACACATGGCACACCTCTAAGTACATAATGTACACATGACACACGGCTAAGTACATAATGTACACATGGCACACCGCTAAGTACATTATGTACACATGACACACCACTAAGTACATAATGTACACATCACACACCGCTAAGTACATAATGTACACATGACACACGGCTAAGTATATAATGTACACATGGCACACCGCTAAGTACATAATGTACACATGACACACCACTAAGTACATAATGTACACATGGCACACCGCTAAGTATATAATGTGCACATGACACACCGCTAAGTATATAATGTACACATGACACACCGCTAAGTACATAACGTACACATGGCACACCTCTAAGTACACAATGTACACATGACACACCACTAAGTACATAATGTACACATGGCACACCGCTAAGTACATAATGTACACATGACACACCACTAAGTACATAATGTACACATGACACACCGCTAAGTACATAATGTACACATGACACACGGCTAAGTATATAATGTACACATGGCACACCTCTAAGTACATAATGGACACATGACACCCGGCTAAGTACATAATGTACACATGGCACACCGCTAAGTACATAATGTACACATGACACACGGCTAAGTATATAATGTACACATGGCACACCTCTAAGTATACAATGTACACATGACACACCACTAAGTACATAATGTACACATGGCACACCGCTAAGTACACAATGTACACATGACACATGGTTAAGAATATAATGTACACATGGCACACCTCTAAGTACATAATGTACACATGACACACGGCTAAGTACATAATGTACACATGGCACACCGCTAAGTACATAATGTACACATGACACACCACTAAGTACATAATGTACACATCACACACCGCTAAGTACATAATGTACACATGACACACGGCTAAGTATATAATGTACACATGGCACACCTCTAAGTACATAATGTACACATGACACATGGCTAAGTACATAATGTACACATGGCACACCGCTAAGTACATAATGTACACATGGCACACCGCTAAGTACATAATGTACACATGACACACCGGTAAGTACAAAATGTACACATGACACACCGCTAAGTACATAATGTACACATGGCACACCGCTAAGTACATAATGTACACATGACACACCGGTAAGTACAAAATGTACACATGACACACCGCTAAGTACATAATGTACACATGACACACCGCTAAGTACATAATGTACACATGACACACCGCTAAGTACATAATGTACACATGACACACGGCTGAGTATATTGTACACATGGCACACCTCTAAGTACATAATGTACACATGACACACGGCTAAGTACATAATGTACACATGGCACACCGCTAAGTACATAATGTACACATGGCACACCGCTAAGTACATAATGTACACATGGCACACCGCTAAGTACATAATGTACACATGACACACCGCTAAGTATATAATGTGCACATGACACACCGCTAACTATTTAATGTACACATGACACACCGCTAAGTACATAATGTACACATGGCACACCGCTACGTATATAATGTACACATGGCACACCTCTAAGTACACAATGTACACATGACACACCACTAAGTACATAATGTACACATGGCACACCGCTAAGTACATAATGTACACATGACACATGGCTAAGTATATAATGTACACATGGCACACCTCTAAGTACATAAAGTACACATGACACACGGCTAAGTACATAATGTACACATGACACACCACTAAGTACATAATGTACACATGACACACCGCTAAGTACATAATGTACACATGACACACGGCTTAGTATATAATGTACACATGGCACACCTCTAAGTACACAATGTACACATGACACACCACTAAGTACATAATGTACACATGGCACACCTCTAAGTACATAATGTACACATGACACATGGCTAAGAATATAATGTACACATGGCACACCTCTAAGTACATAATGTACACATGACACATGGCTAAGTACATAATGTACACATGGCACACCGCTAAATACATAATGTACACATGACACACGGCTTAGTATATAATGTACACATGGCACACCTCTAAGTACACAATGTACACATGACACACCACTAAGTACATAATGTACACATGGCACACCGCTAAGTACATAATGTACACATGAATCATGGCTAAGAATATAATGTACACATGGCACACCGCTAAGTACATAATGTACACATGACACACCACTAAGTACATAATGTACACATCACACACCGCTAATTACATAATGTTCACATGACACACGGCTAAGTAAACAATGTACACATGGCACACCTCTAAGTACATAATGTACACATGACACATGGCTAAGTACATAATGTACACATGGCACACCGCTAAGTACATAATGTACACATGGCACACCGCTAAGTACAAAATGTACACATGGCACACCGCTAAGTACATAATGTACACATGGCACACCGCTAAGTACATAATGTACACATGACACACCGGTAAGTACAAAATGTACACATGACACACCGCTAAGTACATAATGTACACATGACACACCGCTAAGTACATAATGTACACATAACACACCGCTAAGTATATAATGTACACATGACACACCGCTAAGTAAATAATGTACACATGCCACACGGCTAAGTATATTGTACACATGGCACACCTCTAAGTAAATAATGTACACAAGACACACCGCTAAGTATATAATGTACACATGACACACCGCTAAGTACATAATGTACACATGACACACCACTAAGTACATAATGTACACATGGCACACCGCTAAGTATATAATGTGCACATGACACACCGCTAAGTATATAATGTACACATGACACACCGCTAAGTACATAATGTACACATGGCACACCTCTAAGTACACAATGTACACATGACACACCACTAAGTACATAATGTACACATGGCACACCGCTAAGTACATAATGTACACATGATACACCACTAAGTACATAATGTACACATGACACACCGCTAAGTACATAATGTACACATGACACACGGCTAAGTATATAATGTACACATGGCACACCTCTAAGTACATAATGGACACATGACACACGGCTAAGTACATAATGTACACATGGCACACCGCTAAGTACATAATGTACACATGACACACGGCTAAGTATATAATGTACACATGGCACACCTCTAAGTACACAATGTACACATGACACACCACTAAGTACATAATGTACACATGGCACACCGCTAAGTACATAATGTACACATGACACATGGTTAAGAATATAATGTACACATGGCACACCTCTAAGTACATAATGTACACATGACACACGGCTAAGTACATAATGTACACATGGCACACCGCTAAGTACATAATGTACACATGACACACCACTAAGTACATAATGTACACATCACACACCGCTAAGTACATAATGTACACATGACACACGGCTAAGTATATAATGTACACATGGCACACCGCTAAGTACATAATGTACACATGACACACCACTAAGTACATAATGTACACATGGCACACCGCTAAGTATATAATGTGCACATGACACACCGCTAAGTATATAATGTACACATGACACACCGCTAAGTACATAATGTACACATGGCACACCTCTAAGTACACAATGTACACATGACACACCACTAAGTACATAATGTACACATGGCACACCGCTAAGTACATAATGTACACATGACACACCACTAAGTACATAATGTACACATGACACACCGCTAAGTACATAATGTACACATGACACACGGCTAAGTATATAATGTACACATGGCACACCTCTAAGTACATAATGGACACATGACACACGGCTAAGTACATAATGTACACATGGCACACCGCTAAGTACATAATGTACACATGACACACGGCTAAGTATATAATGTACACATGGCACACCTCTAAGTATACAATGTACACATGACACACCACTAAGTACATAATGTACACATGGCACACCGCTAAGTACACAATGTACACATGACACATGGTTAAGAATATAATGTACACATGGCACACCTCTAAGTACATAATGTACACATGACACACGGCTAAGTACATAATGTACACATGGCACACCGCTAAGTACATAATGTACACATGACACACCACTAAGTACATAATGTACACATCACACACCGCTAAGTACATAATGTACACATGACACACGGCTAAGTATATAATGTACACATGGCACACCGCTAAGTACATAATGTACACATGACACACCACTAAGTACATAATGTACACATGGCACACCGCTAAGTATATAATGTGCACATGACACACCGCTAAGTATATAATGTACACATGACACACCGCTAAGTACATAATGTACACATGGCACACCTCTAAGTACACAATGTACACATGACACACCACTAAGTACATAATGTACACATGGCACACCGCTAAGTACATAATGTACACATGACACACCACTAAGTACATAATGTACACATGACACACCGCTAAGTACATAATGTACACATGACACACGGCTAAGTATATAATGTACACATGGCACACCTCTAAGTACATAATGGACACATGACACACGGCTAAGTACATAATGTACACATGGCACACCGCTAAGTACATAATGTACACATGACACACGGCTAAGTATATAATGTACACATGGCACACCTCTAAGTATACAATGTACACATGACACACCACTAAGTACATAATGTACACATGGCACACCGCTAAGTACACAATGTACACATGACACATGGTTAAGAATATAATGTACACATGGCACACCTCTAAGTACATAATGTACACATGACACACGGCTAAGTACATAATGTACACATGGCACACCGCTAAGTACATAATGTACACATGACACACCACTAAGTACATAATGTACACATCACACACCGCTAAGTACATAATGTACACATGACACACGGCTAAGTATATAATGTACACATGGCACACCTCTAAGTACATAATGTACACATGACACATGGCTAAGTACATAATGTACACATGGCACACCGCTAAGTACATAATGTACACATGGCACACCGCTAAGTACATAATGTACACATGACACACCGGTAAGTACAAAATGTACACATGACACACCGCTAAGTACATAATGTACACATGGCACACCGCTAAGTACATAATGTACACATGACACACCGGTAAGTACAAAATGTACACATGACACACCGCTAAGTACATAATGTACACATGACACACCGCTAAGTACATAATGTACACATGACACACCGCTAAGTACATAATGTACACATGACACACGGCTGAGTATATTGTACACATGGCACACCTCTAAGTACATAATGTACACATGACACACGGCTAAGTACATAATGTACACATGGCACACCGCTAAGTACATAATGTACACATGGCACACCGCTAAGTACATAATGTACACATGGCACACCGCTAAGTACATAATGTACACATGACTCACCGCTAAGTACATAATGTACACATGACACACGGCTAAGTACATAATGTACACATGACACACCGCTAAGTACATAATGTACACATGGCACACTGCTAAGTACATAATGTACACATGGCACACCGCTAAGTACATAATGTACACATGGCACACCGCTAAGTACAAAATGTACACATGACACACTGCTAAGTACATAATGTACACATGGCACACCGCTAAGTACATAATGTACACATGACACTGCTAAGTACATAATGTACACATAGCACACCTCTAAGTACATAGTGTACACATGACACACAGCTAAGTACATAATGTACACATGGCACACTGCTAAGTACATAATGTACACATGGCACACCGCTAAGTACATAATGTACACATGGCACACCGCTAAGTACATAATGTACACATGACACACCGCTAAGTACATAATGTACACATGGCACACCGCTAAGTGCATAATGTGCACATGGCAAACCGCTAATTACATAAAGTACACATGGCACACCGCTAAGTACATAATGTACACATGGCGCACAGCTAAGTACATAATGTACACATGACACACCGCTAATTACATAACGTACACATGACACACCGCTAAGTACATAATGCACACATGGCACACCGCTAATTACATAAAATACACATGGCACAGTGCTAAGTATGTAATGTACACATAACACACCGCTAAGTACACCACATACAAATGGCAAACCGCTAATTACATAATGTACACATGGCACACCGCTAATACATAACGAACACATGGCACACCGCTAATTACATAAAGTACACATGACTGTTGTGAATTCTGTTGTGGGTTCTGCTCTTTGGCTCCCTCCGGTGGTTATAAGTGGTAGTGCTGCTGTTTGTCCTTCACAGCAGTCATCAGGTGCTTCCACTTTGGATGGGGCTATTTAGTCTGGCTTCACCCTTTAGTGAGTGCCAGTTGTCCATTGTTTTTCTGGAGGATTCACATCTCTGCTTGGTTTCTCCTGCTGGTTTGTCCATATCATCAAAGATAAGTCCTGGCTTTGTTTTTGCAGTCCACATGCCGTGGACTTTATAGTTCAGTGAATTGCTATGTTTTTTCTTGTCCAGCTTTGTCTGTGTAAGGATTTATTCAGCCAAGCTGGAAGCTCTGGAGTTGCAGAGTTACCTTCCATGCCTTTAGTTAGGTGTGGAGATTTTTGTATTCTCTGTGGTGGATTTTTGTAGTATTTTAATACTGACCGCACAGTACTCTGTCCTGTCTTTTCTTTCAAGGTAGCGTGGCCTCCTTTGCTAAATTCTGTTTTCAGTCTGTGTTTGTAATTTCCCTCTCCTCTCCCAGTCAATATTTGTGGGAGGCTGTCTTTCCTTTGGGGATTTTCTCTGAGGCAAGATAGTTTTCCTGTTTCTTTCTTTGGGGGTAATTAGTCCTCCGGCTGTAACGAGGTGTCGAGGGAGTGACAGGAACATCCCACGGCTACTTATAGTTGCGGTGTTAAGTTCAGGGTCTACGGTCAGTATAGAGGCCACCTACTCCAGAGATCGTCCATGCTGCTCCTAGGCCACCAGATCATAACAGTACAACTGGCCAACAATGAGTTAACCGCATCTCAAAAGAAGGGAAAGAAAGTGCTGAGCCATTTTTTTTCTGTACTCTGTTGTGTTTTTTTTTCCCTCTTCACCTCTGGGTGGCTCAAGAGTTAGGCGCTGACATGGATGTTCAGGGACTTGCTTCTCGGGTGGATCAACTTGCTGCTAGAGTACAGGGTATTTCTGATTATATCGTGCAGACTCCTGTTTTAGAGCCTAGAATTCCTACCCCCGATCTGTTTTTTGGGGACAGGTGTTATGGACCTGGTGGTTAGGTACACCAGGAATGACCTGATAGTTAAACACGGAATCGGGACGAGCTCTGGGGAAATGGGAACTCTGCTGACCGCAAACCCTACTCCTATCAACACAACTAGAAATAGCCGTGGAGCGTGCCTGACTCTGCCTAGACACCTCTTCACAGCCTAAGAGCTAACTACCCCTAAAGAAAGGAAACATAGCCTCACTTGCCTCAGAGAAATTTCCCCAAAGGTAAAAGCAGCCCCCCACAAGTATTGACTGTGAGTTAAGAGGAAATCACAAACACAGGATGAAATAGGCTTTAGCAAAGAGAGGCCAGTCTAACTAAACAGATTGAGGATAGAAAAGGGATCTTTGCGGTCAACAAAACAAACTACAAAAACCACGCAGAGTGTGCAAAAAATACCCCCGCACCGACTCACGGTGCGGTGGTGCCACTCTGCGCCCCCAGAGCTTCCAGCTAGCCAGGCAGTTTCATGATAGCAAGCTGGACTAGAACTTAGCAAGAAAAACCATAAGTAACAAATGAACAAGCCAGAACTTAGCTTTTGCTGGAGTAGTCAGGTCCTCAGAAAGATCCAGGAGAGATCTGAACCAGTACTAGAACATTGGCAGCTGGCATGGAGTAATGATCTGAGTGGAGTTAAATAGAGAATCCAGCCTAGCCCTAAACGAGGGCAGGTGGGGAAGGAATCTCAGAACCAGCAGCTCCACTCACAGCCACCAGAGGGAGTCCACGGACAGAACTCACCGAAGTACCATTCATGAACACAGGAGGGAGTTTGAGAACGGAATTCACAACAGACAGGTCCAAATTTTTGAGAGTTAAAAATAACTGTAAACTGTTTTTTGCTCTGAAGCCCCGTTCCTCTGGTGATCCCATCCAGCAGGTAAAAATTGTCATTTCCCTGTTGCATGGCAACCCGCAGGATTGGGCATTTTCCCTGGAATCTGGGAATCCGGCCTTGCTTAATGTAGACACCTTTTTTCAGGCGCTTGGGTTATTTTATGATGAATCTAATTCTGTGGATCATGCTGAATAAATCCTTACACAGACAAAGCTCGACAAGAAAAAACATAGCAATTCACTGAACTATAAAGTCCACCGCATGTGGACTGCAAAAACAAAGCCAGGACTTATCTTTGATGATTTGGACAATCCAGAAGGAGAAACCAAGCAGAGATGTGAATCCTCCAGAAAAACAATGGACAACTGGCACTCACTAAAGGGTGAAGCCAGACTAAATAGCCCCGTCCAAAGTGGAAGCACCTGATGACTGCTGTGAAGGACAAACAGCAGCACTACCACTTATAACCACCGGAGGGAGCCCAAGAGCAGAACCCACAACAGAATTCACAACACATGACACACCGCTAATTACATAATGTATACATGACACACCGCTAAGTACATAATGTACACATGGCACACCACTAAGCACACAATGTACACATGGCACACCGATAAGTACATAATGTACACATGGCACACCGCTAAGTACACAATGTACATGTGGCACACAGCTAAGTACATAATGTACACATGACACAATACTAAGTACATAAAGTACACATGGCACACCGCTAATTACATAATGTACACATGACACACTGCTAAGTACATAATGTACACATGACACACCGCTAATTACATAAAATACACATGGCACACTGCTAAGTACGTAATGTACACATGTTGCACAGCTAAGTACATAATGTGCACATGACACACTGCTAATTACATAAAGAACACATGGCACACCGCTAAGTACACAATGTACACATGGCACACCGCTAAGTACATAATGTACACATGACACACTGCTAATTACATAAAGTACACATGGCACACCGCTAAATACACAATGTACACATGGCACACTGCTAAGTACATAATGTACATATGGCACACCGCTAAGTGCATAATGTACACATGGCAAACCACTAATTACATAAAGTACACATGGCACACTGCTAAGTACATAATGTACACATGGCACACCGCTAAGTGCATAAAGTACACATGACACAGCGCTAAGTGCATAATGTACACATGACACACCGCTAAGTGCATAATGTTCTCTTGACACACCGCTAAGTACATAATGTACACATGGCACACCGCTACGTGCATAATGTACACATGGCAAGCAGCTAATTACATAAAGTACACATGGCACACCGCTAAGTACATAATGTACACATAGCACACCGCTAAATACATAATGCACAAGTGACACACTACTAAGTGCTCAATATACATATGGCACACCGCTGCGTATACAAAGTACACATGGCAAACCGCTAAGTATATAATGCACACATGACACACTACTAAATACATAATGTACACATGGCACACCGCTAACTACATAATGTACACATGGCACACTGCTAAGTACAAAATGTACACATAGCACACCGCTAAGTACATAATGTAAATGCGGCACACCGCTAAGTACACAGTGTATACCTGACACACCGCTAAGTACACAATGTATTCATGGCACACCGCTAAGTATGCTATGTACATATGGCACACCGCTAAGTACATAATGTACACATGGCACACTGCTTAGTAAATAATGTACACATGGCACATCCCTAAGTACACAATGTTCACATGGCACACTGCTAAGTACAAAATGCATGCATGGCACACCGCTAAGCACATAGTGTACATGTGGCACACTGCTAAGTACATAATGTACACATGGCACACCACCAAGCACATAACGTACACATGGCACACCGGTAAGTACACAATGTACACATGGCATACCGCTAAGTACATAATGTACACATGGCACACCGCTAAGTACATAATGAACATGTAGCACACTGCCAAGCACATAACGTACACATGGCACACCGCTAAGTACACAATGTACACATGGCACACCGCTAAGTACATAATTTACAAATGGCATACTGCTAAGTACATACTCATGGCACACCGGTATGTACATAATGTACACATGACAGACCACTAAGTACACACTGTACACATGGCACTCTGCTGAGTACATAATTTACACTTGTCACTCCACTAAGTACATTATGTACACACGGCGCTAAGAGTATATTCTACATGAGATTGTACAACCATTTATATGGGACCACAAAACCAATTTGGTTACCAGTCAATAACTCTATATTGGAATTATTTGAAGACTACATTTCATTTTTAAGGTTTTTCCATAAATAAACTTTCATACACCTTTAGGCTCCAGGACATGGGTATGATCACACGTGGGTTGATCAACCTCCTTTATGTAATATTATGACAATACCTCTTATAGTCATATCTTTATTGCCCACATCAGAAAAACAAACTATTTTTAATTAAAAAAAAACTTTTGTACTGAGCTTTATTAGCCAAATAATGCCATAATTTTGTCATCCTCAATTCTAGTATTCCTACACTGATCGCTAGAGACGATCGGACCTTTAAAAGCTCATGTAATCTTCTGCAATTTGTAAAACGGCGATGCACTTTTGTTTTACAATTCATGAAAATCAAATCAAATTCACAGAGATCTGCAGATTTTAGGTAATTCAATTCTAATTTGATATGCCAGGAATCATCTCTCGTGATTATTATTAACTCAATTTTTTCACAATGCAAAACAATAAATAATAATTTAAAAAAAATAGTTACACATAAAGATCATAAGGAAATGCAGTAAAAATAATGTCCAAGACCTGTCGAGTCACCGTTCTGCCTAGAAGATGGAAATCCACCTTATGGAAATATCACAATGCTGACACCAATATTCTGGCTCAAGTTGTCTAATTGCACTGAAGGGTTTCAGTAGTATTGATCTTTCCCGCAATCACAGGCTGATTCAGATCGTGTGTCTATTTGCATTCTCTCATCTCACCTGCGTTTCCAGTACCATGAATAAATCAACAGAACAGATGGTGGAAGATTATCAATAAAAAGCGTTGTTAGCCTCAGTGTGAATCCACTATACTCAGTCAACATGCTTTTCGGAGCCACCTGCTCATTTATTACATTGAAAACAACTTTTTTCACAGTATACAGAGCGTTTTGTCATAGTGTGGATGAATAAATTATTTCTAAATCTTTTACAACATCCTCTGCGGTATCATTGCCTTTATTATATGACTTGGTGTACTTCCAGATTTTACAGCGTTCCAACGGTGACACAAGCGAATGGCATTAGAGTTTCTGATGTTAATAAACGTCTACGTATTATACGATAAAGACTGTTTGTTACAATGCATATTATGAAAGTCTACTGGCCAAATACAAAAGTTTGATATTTTATGAATATTCTTGACAGTTTTATAAACTTTTGGCTTGTTTCAAACTTTATTTGCTGAGTATCTCTTTCTTTCAGGATGAGTATTAAAAAAATGAGCTCAAAATTTATCATCGAAATCTCTCCAAGTCCCTCATTTTACCCACAAAGCTTTGACCCACAACATGACTAGCCATTACTTGCTCATCCATTTCTTTTCTCAAACCTTTGAAGGAGATGTGGGCAATGTGGTTCTTGATCTCTCTCTCTCATTGACTGCTTGACTTTTGAAAGATGCAACCATGTGAAGGTTCATGCCCAACTTGGTGAAGGCTCAGGAGGCCAAGCTGAGCCTTCTTCATAGCAGCAACAAAAGCTGCCACTCAATTAGACTTAATTTTGGTTGTTCCGTCAAAGTAGGTTGCCCACCAGGTTTCATGGCCTCTTCTTCTAACAGAAGCATCAAGAGACCTCTGCAGTCAATCAGCAGAGTCCTGTTGCTAGGTGTCGAGTTCCCGCCTCTGCACAGGGGGAATCTCGAGCCATCTCTGCTGCGGTCTCCCATTCTTCTCCAGCCGCGGTGGAGTCTGCTCAGCAGAGACATCGGTCCAGGCGTCTTGCTCAGTCTCACTCTGTGCATAGAGTTACTGCTCCTTTTCCAGCTTCTGCCATTAAAGCCAATGCTGGGCAGCGGCGAGCAGACGCTTTTGGGACTAAGTCCTGCTTTTCCCCTTCTGAGCATGCCCAGGGCAAGATCTCCATTGGAGATCGAAGGTCACATGCTCAGATATTGCAGCTGATCCAATTGGTCCTCCAGGAAGGTCCTGAAGGTGCTGAACTTCTGTGGCAGCTTTCCATTGGTCCTTTTGGAAGGTCCTGTACGTGCTGCAGCTAAATAAGCTTCGCATGACCGCACGGCCATGCGCTAGTGTACATTTGTATACGTGTGTGTGTTGATGAGTGCAAGTCGATCTTTAATATCCCCTCCCTTGTGTATGACTGCTCGCGAAAGGTGGATGCTTGCTGTCTAGCACCCGACTAGCTGTCAACATAAAGACACACGATGCAGCGTCTACTGCTGTAGCAGCCAGTGCGGCGCCGTGCGCTTATAGAGCGCTTTCCTATCCCAAGTCTGGGTGGTTAGTGGCGTCCACCAAAGCGGCACAGCACGCAATCTTGTGCTTTAAGTTATTCTGTTACTTTGACACCCCAGTTGCGGTGTCAAGCGCAAGTGGTCTGTAAGTACTCTAATCCAGTGTCTTGGGATAGAGTCCTGAGACTCCTTGCTTGCGCTCTTGGTGCGGTACAGCGGCCCTGTGACGCAACAGGGTTTGCTTCCTTCACACAGGGTGAAGTTAACCCGTGTGAGTATCCACATTGTACCGCCATATAGTCCGTCATTACTCAGCAGCAGGTTCCATCTCTGCACAGTGGACCCCGGGCTGCGAACGCACCTTATACCATCTCTCTTATAATTTGGTGAGTTCCGCTAGCCCTAACACCTGTTTCATCTGAGCCAGAAGAAGCAATCTCGAAGCACTTGCTTTAAGCTCAGACAAGACTTAATGGCTGCAAATGGTCAGCCATTTGATACATACAATTTGAAGAGGAAGCCAGGAGATTGGTTATTGGCAGCAAAAAGAAGAAGCAGATGGGTCCCATAAGTTTGCATTTTTTGGCAACAGATGGCTGCTGATTGACTGCAGGAGTCACATACACCATGCGCTGGAGAAAATAGTTTTTGTCACAACCTTCCGGCTCGAACAGAACCTGACTTCTTCAACCAATCAGAATTTGTGGTCAATTGTCTCCTAAGACCAGAAGATTAAGCCAGGAGATAAGCAGAAGACACTGAAAGATGAATGTGTTTTTATCATTATTTTAGCACAGGCCATTTTTTTAACTTTTTATTATGATGCCCAATAATTTTTATTCTTTAATGTTATTTATGTGCCTGAAGAAGGAACTTGCATCTTGTGATTACAGCATCATCAGCATTGACTTCAGCACAAAGTCTCTGAAATGTGATGAGAAGGGAGGAGTTGTTAGATCAATCTGAGCTATCTGGTTTGCATGGACAGAAACCATGACCTATTACAACACTAATGTATCGATAATATGGCTGACAAAAACAACCTCCTGTGATTAAATTGGAAAGAGGAGATCAGCAAAAAAATACAACTCAAAATGAATGACTTCACAACGGTACAGCACATGAAGAAGACTTTATTTTTTTTAAACCAGAAATAGGCTTAGAGAAATTACCGGTAAGGTAACTAAAGTTTGAGCCTGGTCTACATAATGCATTCAGTATCCAGCACCTTGCGATACAATCACTTTGTATTTACTACCATGAATACATAATATGGGAGTTTATCCAAAGGATGGTTACAATGAAACTTGACTGTTAAGTTTCAGATCTCCAGACTTTCCTAATTCATCAATAAGTTATTGACCACTTGGGTGATCCTCTCTTCCGAAGACCACATGGAAAGTTAGATTTTTTTTATTTGGCAGTAAATTACTGGATGAAAAGTTAACAAGTGTTTGTACGTTTCGTATTTTGGACCAACGTCATGAATTGATGTGAGGAAACATATTACATGCAGTGTGTGCTGCGCTGATATGAGGTTTATAAATTTTATGCTTGCCCGCTTTGGCTCCATAGTATCTGGCTGTAACTAGTGCAGCTGGTTTTGCGAGTACAAGTTATATACAGTCGAGAGAGTTTTTGGACTTATTTGCACATAATATATGCAGAGTGAAATTATTCCTCAGTTTCATTCTTTTTCTAGTTCTCTTTTAAAATTTGGTCTTAAAGGGAAAATGTATAGCATAACCGACGTTTTAATTTTTAATGTCATGAATGAATAGCACACATGAAAATAAGCCACTTTGTAATATATCTTCTGGCACAAATGTTGCTTCTTTTCCATCTGGATTGATTTTTTACCCTCAATATATAAATAAAATATGTATTCAGTGAAGACAGATTTTCCCATTACTGAGATAGGAGATGACAGTTGGTGCTTATAAAATTCTATGAGAAGGGGAGGAGCTAGAGGAACACATACATTCCGCTGCAGGTTCTCCTGAAATGACTGTTACCGTTCTCCGTAGAACTTTATGATCTCCAACTGTCATCTCCTATTTCAGTATCGAGAAAGTCCGTGTTCACTGAAGACAGATTTTATTGGTATATTGTGAAGTTTGAAAGTGTTCAGAAGGAGAATAAAACAGATGATAAGATATGTTTCACATTTGTCCTGTTGATTTATGAAAAAACAAAAGACAATTACTGAAAACTTACTATCTACTCTATACGGTTAATGTGTCAGTATCTCAAAGATGAGGTTGGACCTGTTAGCCTCTGGAGATCTTCTAAGTCACTTGAAAACTATAAAAATCCTCTATGTTAAGAAAGCGAATATTTTGTTTAAACTTTGAAGGTACAATTCAATCCACCATAATTTTTTTTTATAGTCAGTCAAGACCACAATACAACTAAAAGACTCATGAACAAAACTAAAAAGAAGGCAGTTGGCCGAATTGTCCAATTTTGGTAGGAATGGCCAATCCTCTAGTATATGACTCTTTTTTTACTTCATGGGGAAAGAATGATTGAACATAGTTTCGACATGATTGATCCATTATTTCTGTAGGATATAAGTCACTGATAGAGGTGTCTCATAGCATCTTTGTCCCCACTTCTCAATGATAAAACAAGAACCCATGGTTTGGAGTCGGGATGAATAGTTGTCGACAGCTATAGAAAGACCATAGAAATTCAAAGAAGCGAATGTGGTCACCAGTTGGGATTCTTAACCTTGTCCACAGTGCTGCTAGTTATGGACCTATTGTGTCACATCTATGATGTTATGGTACCCAGTGAAAAAAAGATTTAAGAAGATTTATACTGCAATTCTGGCATTGTTCTCCACTAAAACCATTAATCAGTCCACTCCTATTAAGGTTTTCCGAGAGCAGATCCATTATGCTCATTAATATGCATACTCCAAACTAGAAAACTTCGACAACTTCCTGTCTCAAAAGTTCGTGGGTCCCTGGACAGCAATTAGCTAATGCTGATGTAAAACGTAAACCTACTCATAGGGTTAAAGGAAGACAAAACAAAAGAAGAAAAAAAAACTCTTTCATTAAGGCAGAAGGCATTTGTTTTGATTGATTAGAAAACAAAAACAGATGGGGATGTTTCTTTAACACCATTTTAATAGTAACACCATCTGCACTAGATATAGTAAAATGATTAACTTAGCATTGAAAGATTAGCGGTAGAAATCAGGGGAAAGTGGAGAGAATGAGATGCTCGGGATATGTTAATGCAAAGGAACCTTTAATGAAGATCACTCATTAGGTGATAATAAAGACTAATTAATGATACTTAATCGAGTCAATATTTAAGTCTTAGCTTTAATATTGGTGACAAGGTTAAAAGGAGTCAAAGATTCAAGCTTAAAACTTAGATGTCATACCTTGCAAACTTTTCCAACACGAATCCTACAGTGATGAAGGAGCCAAAGTGGCCGTATTGTGTTCCCTTGATGACTAGCGTTGTCACTTACAAGGAAATTTGAGGAGACAACTTGTAATTATACTTTGCCTGTGGATTAAAACGGTTGCCTAGAACTACAATATGGATGACATGTTCTAGGATAAACCATTATTATAAGAAAGGCTGGGGTCTGATATCTGTCAATCCCCCAGATCAGCTGTTAGTCAGATCTAGAACTGTTGGAAATACACATTGTGTAGAGGTAGAAAACCATTGGCCATTCTTGGTAATTTAGCTCAGCTCCAAATGAAGTTATTAAGCTCTAAGTTGCAAAACTTGAGTATGGCTGCTTCTATATAATGGTGTTGTCACTTTGTGCACTGATTACTTTCAACAACTACCCAACCTGATTGGCTGGGGATGTCAAATGTCAGATTCTCCACTAATCTGATCTTTATGACCCAACTTAAAGACAGGTCATCAATATCTAAATACTGGATAACCCAGTTAAGGTACATTCATTTTTCAACTATTTGTTTTTACCCAGACACATTTTTCTCTCACCCTTGCCTACGGATGTTACTTATGTCTTTTTCTCTCTGGTTGATGCCTAGTACTTATTGCTCAACATGCCAGCATTTATTCCTGACTCATCTCTAGGTTATGTCTTCCAAGCATCATGTTAGAGCAACAATCTTTTCACTAAATTTTTGGAGGCTTTTTGTCTTCATTTTAACTTAGCTCCTACTCTTACTTCAGGCATTTCTAAAGAACACTTACCACCAATTAATAACTAAAGAACGTAACCTGGAAAACCAAACAAAAAATATCATTTACACCGGTGGGAAAGTGGGGACTTCCTTGAGCCACTTGACATGATGTTTTAGCCACACATCTACTGCTTTTGTGTGGTTACCATCTGAAGAGTGGAGAAGCTGCCTACACATGCTTGAAGATCCTATAATCATGTAACTCATTGTGTTCTTTAAAATGTTGTTCTATTTGGTTTGTGTTCTGCAACAGTGGGTTAGCAGCATACAGGGCTAACTATTGGAACCAGCCCAGGATAGGAGGAGCTAAGTGGGCATATAGGAAGACAGTTTCCTGTTATTTAGATAGTGAAAAGTCCTTGACAAGTAAAGACATAGGGTCTTGTTGGTTGCAGACCTGTATGGTGTTCGTGGACCAAAAAGGGAGGCAATATATCGAATAACACATTCTGAAGGAAACAAAAACCAAGTGGCAGCAGGATTCCTGATCTAAGGCAAGGGGCCTAGCAAGCACTCAGCAGAAGGAAGGTTTACTTATATTAGGCAAGCGAGGTCGTAAGCAAATGATTATCTTTGCTAAATAGTATACTATATTAATAGCTAAAGCTTAGCCAGGCATGAGAAGATGGCCAGGCTGGGAAACGTGTTCTCCTACAGTGAGCTGAAGATGCAGTAGAACAGCAAGGAACATGTGGCCCTCATCAAATAGACTTGGATAGTAGTAGTGAGGTGTCATACTGATGTACCTTAGCCATAGTGGACTCACAAATCAGCGACACAGCTCAACCAATGTGGTGCTCACAGGAGAATATAGAGGCTTCCATACTGGATTGCTGGACTTATGCAACATGTAACAGAAGTAATGTACCATCATATGTAAACATAAAGTTTTCACCTGCATTAAACAGAAGTATACTTAAAATATTGCGCCCTCTATCTGATGTACGGTATATACTTCTCGGCGGGGTGTTAAGTAAAGACAAGTTTATTTTTGGACTTTGAGAAAAAAACGTGTGCACTACTGTATGTATGGTGCTAAGGTAGGTTCCCACACCTTAATATAATCAAGAAAAAACCTAGCACTCAACTTGATGCGTTTGTGAAATTTTATTTGTAGTACCCAACAAACGGACACCGCGTCTGATCACTGCACATTTCGCCAGGTCTCCAACAGTATTCACACCAGCCTAGCGCTTTGGCGCTGCGTGTATATGTGCCCTGAGACTCTTTTGTCTCTTTATGCCCAAGCCACAGTTAAGTACGTAACTGATGAAGGTCCGTATGAGGGACCGAAACGTTTGTTGGGTACTACAAATAAAATTTCACAAACGCATCAAGTTGAGTGCTAGGTTTTTTCTTGATTATTTTTGGACTTTGGTCTCCCTCATTCATCTCTATTCCATCTGTTCCTGGCCTGCTATGTCAAGTGGCAACATGCGGCCTGCAGGGGCACATCGCAGATGTAACAACAGCACATACATCCAGGCGGACCCCCATTTCATGTAGCTTAGCGGGGTGCAAGATGAGGTGTCCCTCGGTCATTACCGCCACCCGTGAGCATGTTAAATGTGCACCATAGTTTAGTCGACATTCAACCTTATTTTGGGATTCACATCTCTGATAAGTCACATAAAAAACTAAAGAGGAAGAAACATTTTTTGCATATCTATGGGACAAACTTCTTCATATAAAGAACATAATAGGCCATACAAATAGAAAGGCAAACATTGTTGGGAATGTGGCCATGAAACCATCAAACATCTATTAGACTTGTCGGAAACACCAATCTAGGTAACCCATCCATGGTCTATTAAGGTTTTGACCACAATTCCATCTATTTTAAACATATCAATTCAGATTTATAATTCCTCATGTATATAAAGGTTAATTATGATAAAAAAAACAATTTTTATTATTTATTATTGATACTTGATTTCTCTTTAAAGCCTCATCAAGTTCAGATCAATACATCTTCACAAGGAAGTGCTTTTCTCCAGACCCTTGTTTATGGATATACAAGTAGTCTTATATACTGATGTATGAATAAACATCAATTATGCATTTCATTCAGCTTGCCAACGATGAGTGCTTGAAAGCCCAAAACAGCACAGTCATAGATAGTCAAATTAGACTAGATAGACACGTGCTGGAAGTGCAGTGTTCAATTCATTTTCTAATATCCATGAAAAACATTTCCCAACATGTTGTAAAATCACATAAATACATAAATCAGATTTTTCAAAAACTATTAGTTTGAGAACCCTTCTAAGACAGCGTGCTTCTTGGAAAGCCATATGCACAGGGTTCTACAGCTCTGTATTCTTCTGATTATTAATATTTTAAATTTTTAGAGCATAATTAATTCTATGGTGCTGTACATGAGAAGGGGTTTATATACAAAATACAGATATAAATCACTATGAACAAACTAACAATGACAGACCGGATCAGAAGTGGAAAGGGCCCTACCTTGCAGGCTTACAGTCTTCAGGGAAAAGGGTAAGGAAATAGTAGGTCTTTTACCTTGAAAAAGGCAAAGATTTGGTGGAGAAATGTGTTAGACCAGTAAAGAACCATTTTGGAACACAAAAGGCTTCTCATTTACTGCAACGCAGCCCTTTCAACATGATATCATCCTCCTCTACTAGTTTGGTGGATTTCAGCAGCCCTGGAGGTGGTAAGGTGACAACGAGGTCATTGCAGGCTTTAAGTTTTCTTGAAGAGATAGGTTTTTAAGTTCCATCTGTAGGTTCCCAATGTGATGAATAATGACATGTGTTGGGGCACAGAATTCCAGAGGATGGGGGATACTCAGGAGTAGTCTTGGAGGTGATGAGGTGAAGAATGTGTGAGTGAAGAGGAGAGGGAGAGGTCTTGGGAGGACCGGAGAGTACATGTGGATAGGTATCGGGAGATTAGTTTGAAGATATGTGGAGGAAACAAATTATGGATGGCTTTGTAGGTCAGTGTTAGCAGTTTGAACTGGATACATTGGAGAATTGGGAGCCAGTAAAGGGATTTGCACAGGGGAGAAGCAGAGGAGTAACAAGGAGAGAGGTGGATTAGTCGGGCAGCAGATTTAATGATGGATTGGTGAGGTGCGAGAGTGTTAGCTGCGAGGATGTCATGATCCAGACCGGGTTTTGAGTCCTGTCTTCACTTTTCCTGGTCTGAAAATGTCAGGGGTTAACTTTTCTTAGCCTCAGTCTGGTTTCATGTTTTGCTATTTATCTCTGTTGCATCCTGCAGGCGGTGTCAGTTATAGTTCTGCCTACGGCGTGTGTAGCTGACTCCGGTATATCCTGACTTGTCCTGCTGCATTAGCTGCCTGAACCCGTGTCTCTGTTGCCCCCCATCCCCATCTTGACTCAGTGTTTCCCTTTTACGTGTTTACTCCCTGGCTTTGACTTGGCTTGTATCCTGACCTGCTTCTGCTTTCTGTCTTTGGCTTTTCCGCTCCTGACTGTTACTGACCTTTTGGCTTGTCTCTGACTCTCTGTTTTGTCTCTTCCTTTGGTACTGCGCTACTGACTATATCTACCTGGCTTGTTTGACTTTCCTGCTGCCACCTAGTGGGAGCCTCGCTGCTGCACAACAGGCCTGCTTTGTCTAGGTGCAGCCCTTCTTCTACTCTATAGCCATGTAGTGGAGCTTGCACCTACCTGCGCTGCAGCAGCGTGACAGAGGCCAGGAGGAGGATCTTGCAGTAGTCGAGGTTAGAGATGATAAGGGCATGCACTAACATTTGAATCAATTCAGGGTTGAGGAAAGGACAGAGTCTGGAAATAATGAATTTCTAGGCACTCAATGTGCTACCCTAAACTGTTTCATAAGTTGTATGGCATTTATTCTCCCTTAGAAGCAATGGCGCTAGGGAAAATACCACTATAATAATGCATGTTATGGAAAATGCCATATCATTTTATTTTAATAAAATGTGTCATCTTTGAAAAATTTGTAGACATTATTTATTAGATGACCACTAGGGTTGAGCGACCTTTAGTTTTTTAGGGTCGAGTCGGGTTTTGTGAAACCTGACTGTCTTAAAAGTCGAGTCGAGTGAAATCGGCCGACCACCGTGAAAAGTCGGGTTTCGGCCGAAACACGAAACCCAATGAAGGAATTTAATTTTTTATTTTTCTCTCTCTCTCTCTCTCTCTCTCTCTCTCTCTCTCTCTCTCCCCTCCGTCCCAGCACAGGAAATTTCGTATTGCACATTCCAAATCCCTACTGCGCACAAGCGATAACATGACGATAGGCGTTCACTCCCCTAAGACCTATGTCATCACTCTGCCCACGCTCATTCATTGGCTGAAAAAATGGCGCTAAACGCGTCATACGAAACGCGACTTTGGCGCCAAGATCGCGTACCGCATGGCCGACCCCGCACAGGGATCGGGTCGGGTTTCATGAGATGCCGACTTTGCCAAAAGTCGGCGACTTATGAAAATGCACGACCCGTTTCGCTCAACCCTAATGACCACTATAGTGCTCTGCTAATGTAACTCCGACTGTGCCATTGACAATGAATGGATAGATGCTCAACTACCTCTACATTCAGTTGGGTCCTTCAGACCCCATTTTTGGGTGCAGTGGAACCCCCAGAGATCACCTACAACTTGCTAACTTTGGATAACCCCTTCAGATATTTTCTCCGTAGTCCCTTTAAATCAGGTCTATGAAAAATAAATATCAGTACACCCCCGTGTACTAAAAGGTTAAAGACACTTTAAATTTAGATTTACTTTTTGACATAAAACAGAGTTTCAATGAAACCACTGTGAAGTGTGACCGTAGTTTTAGCGGACACCGAGCCATCTTTTATTTTTGTGTTAAAACTCCCAGCAAGAGGAGTGATATATATGTACGGTATATAGTTTTTCTTTTTCTCACTTGTTTAGTAGGATCTTAATCAATTGACTTTCACATGAATAAAAGCTACCTGCCAAATGTTTTATGTTTTGCGACTATTTTGCTTTTATGAGACTGTGAGTCTATTTAGTCAATAACTTCAACTTGTATTTGGCAGCTAATCTGCAGCATTAATGTGTTGGTCATAATTCTCCTCTACGTAGCACTGCTGCTGGAGAACAGAAGCCCCGGATATGTAGTAAAAGTAAGTCTTCTTGTAGTAGATAAAACTTCTGTCTTAAAGAGTAACTATGAAATTAAATGTACATGCGGACCTGATTTTGAGGCACGGGATGTCCATTAGTCTTGTAGTATTTAGCCACAGGCGCTCTTTGTGCTGCCATAAGGTTCCACCATAAAGAACAGTATTAGAAAGTTTTTCTCCCCAAAAATCAATTAGAGTTGAACGACCAACTGACCATTCTACATTTAATTTTTGCCACATTCTTACAAAATTTGAAAAGTCAAAATGTATATACATTGGCCTAGGAAAAGTATTCATACCTCATTAACTTTTCTACATCTTTTAACGTTAAACTCAAAAACGTAATTGTTTTATTATCGTATTTTGCCCATTCTTCTTTGCACACTCGCTCTAGATCAGTAAGATTGGCTGGAGACATCTGTGAACAGCAATTTTTAGGTCTTGCCACAGATTCTCATTGGGATTTAGGTCTGCACTGTAACTGGACTGGACTTCACACACATGAATATGCATTGATTCAAATCATCCATTGTAGCTCTGGCAATATGCTTCGTGACATTGTCCTGCTTGAAGGTGAATCTATGTCCCAGTCTCAAGACTTTTGCAGCCTCTATCAGGTTTTCCTCCAGGAGTGCCCTGTATTTAGCTCCATCTTTCTTCCCATTAATTCTAACCAGCTTCCCTGTCCCTGCTGAAGAAAAGCATACTGCTGCCCCCAACATGTTTGATGGTGGGGATGGTGTTTTCAGGGTACTGTGCAGTGTTGGCTTTCCACCACACATAGCGCTTTGCACAGCCCAAAAAGTTCTACTTTGATCCCCTCTGACCAGAGCATTTTCTTCAACATGCCATGTAGGAAACACAGCGAGCATGAAAAAATGTAGAAAAGTTCACTGGCTATGAATAGTTTTTAATGGCACTGTACATACTTATAAAGACAAAGGTTGCAGTGTACCTCCATGAACCACTTTAATATAATTATATGACTCAGTGCAACTTAAAGGTAGAATCATTTGCCTATGTACATGAGCTCTAAAATTTAAAGTTGAAGAATCAAAACAACATATTTACAGTATTTCATAACTTGTTTTGCTGAGTCTGTAAGAATAATTTGATTTACCTAAACCCTATACATTGGAGTTATCAAAAAGTAGAAAAATAAAGAGTCAATGGACATAACAATCAGTATTTATGTCACATGCTGATATAAGTAATGGCTTTTATGTGTATTCATTATATCTGTAATATAGCAAAAGTAATTCTACTCCATTAAGAGAAGGAAACTGAAGTTGGCTTAAAGCAAACCTGTCACCAAGTTTAAACGATATGAGGTAAGGCCACCACCTTTCAGGGCTGATATACATAACTCTCTAATTCTGTATATCTGCCCCCAACCCAACCCGGGGTTCACTGGTCTTGGTCCAGCGACTCCCTTGTTCTTGCTATACCGTCCCCCTTCTTGCTTCGCATTGATGATGTATCCCTACGTCCTCCAAACAGTCCCCCCAACATCGCGCACCTGCACAGGCGTACATCTCTGCTCTGACTAGTGTGTAGGTGCTGGTAATCTTTGACCTTTCCCAGCACCTGCGCACTACAGTACTTTAACCTGCCCTAGTCAGTCAAAGGAGCACGATGCCGGGGAGACTGTGTGGATGATATAGAGACGCATGATCCACACGAAGCAATAAGGAGGACTACATCACAAGAAGACGGGAGGCGCTGGACCAAGACTAATGGCACCCCTCAGCCTGGAACACCTTGCAGGTGAGTATAATAAAAGGTCTTTTTCTTGCCTTGCAGGTCGGGTTGAGGCTTATAATCAGGCCTGAAAGGTGGTAGCCATATCGCATGTCAGTCAAACCTGGTGACAGGTTCCCTTTATGTCCAACTCTTCCTTTTGTAACTCTTTTAACAGCCCTGTCAGACTTCCAGCTTCTGAGCCAGGAAATACCAATGTGAGCAAACAGGTTGTGTGAGACTGGACATATGCACCACGCAAAGACACAGAAGATCTGTGCTGCTGCCTTATTTTCTGCTGTATATGATATTGTGACCAATTTATGATTCTATGGGTCGATTCCAGGGCGCCCTTGTCAATCAAAAGAACATAGGGCCTGGATATCTTTGGAGCTGTCCATAGTACTGCAGCTCTACCAATTCACATGAATACAGAAAAGCCTTTGTTCTGCGATCATTAAAGAGGTTTCCCACTACTATGATACATTACAGATCATCTAATCTGTAGCAGCCACTAATCAGTGTGATGAAGCTGAGCTTCTCTGCTTTATTCTCCATTTACAATGGGTATGAAAAGTATTCAGACCCCTTTAAATTTTTCACTCGTTTCACCGCAGCCATTTGGTAAATTCAAAAAAGATCTTTTTTTTTTCTCATTAATGTACACTCTGCACCCCATCTTGACTGAAAAAAACAGAAATGTAGACATTTTTGCAAATTTAATAAAAAAGAAAAACTAAAATATCACGTGATCATAAGTATTCAGACCCTTTGCTCAGACACTCATATTTAAGTCAAATGATGTCCATTTCCTTGTAATCTTCCTTGAGATGGTTCTACTCCTTCATTGGAGTCCAGCTGTGTTTAATTAAACTGATAGGACTTGGTTTGGAAAGGCGCACACCTGTCTATATAAGACCTCACAGCTCACAGTGCATGTCAGACCAAATGAGAATCATGAGGTGAAAGGAACTGGCCAAGGAGCTCAGAGAAAGAATTGTGGCAAGGCACAGATCTAGCCAAGGTGACAACAGAATTTCTGCAGTACTCAAGATTCCTAAGAGCACAGTGGCCTCCATAATCCTTAAATTTGAAGAAGTTTGGGACCACTAGAAGTCTTCCTAGACCTGGATGTCCAGCCAAACTGAGCAATTGTGGGAGAAGAGCCGTGGTGAGTGAGGTAAAGAAGAACCCCAAGATCACTGTGGCTTAGCTCCAGAGATGCAGTAGGAAGATGGGGAAAGTTCCACAAAGTCAACTATCACTGCAGCCCTCCACCATTCGAGCCTTTATGGCAGTGGGTCCCAATGGAAGCCTCTCCTCAGTGCAAAACATATGAAAGCCCACATAGAGTTTGCTAAAAAACGCATGAAGGACTCCCAGACTATGAGAAATAAGATAATCTGGTCTGATGAGATGAAGATAGACCTTTTTGGTGATAATTCTAAGCGGTATGTGTGGAGAAAACCAGGCACTGCTCATCGCCTGCCTAACACAATCACAACAGTGAAACATGGCAGCATCATGCTATGGGGGTGTTTTTCAGCTGCAGGGACAAGACGACTGGTTGCCATTGAAGGAAACATGAATGCGGCCAAGTACAGAGATATCTTTGATGAAAACCTCTTCCAGAGTGCTCTGGACCTCAGACTTGACAGAAGGTTCACCTTCCAGCAAGACAATGACCCTAAGCACACAGCTAAAATAACAAAGAAGTGGCTTCAGAACAACTCTGTGACCATTCTTGACTGGCCCAGCCAGAGCCCTGACCTAAACCCAATTGAGCATCTCTGGAGACCTGAAAATGGCTGTCCACCAACGTTCACCATCCAACCTGACGGAACTGGAGAGGATCTGCAAGGAAGAATGGCAGAGGATTCCCAAATCCAGGTGTGAAAAACTTGTTGCATCATTCCCACTCATGGCTGTACTAGCTCAAAAGGGTGAGTCTACTCAATACTGAGCAAAGGGGCTGAATACTTATGACCATGTGATATTTAAGTTTTTCATTTTTAATAAATTTGCAAACATTTTCTTCATTTCTTCATTTCTGGCCCGACTGTACATCCGGCTACAGCCAGAGCAGGTAACTGCTGACCGGTAGGTGTCCCAGATGTCAGACTGCCACCTATCTGATATTAATGACCCCTTCTAAGGATAGGTCTCTGACTTATCAGTTGCAGAAAGTGTTATTCTTATGCTATTTTATGGGTATAATTTCAAGTTGCTTTTAAAAAATGATCTTTATAAAAAAAGACCTCAAAAATAGAGGAACTTTTAAATTTATTGTTTATAGCTCATTGCATCGGTTTTTAGTTTCTTTACGTTTCCTTAATTTTTCAGCAGTGGCTGAACATGTGCAGTGCTTACAAGCTCTTTTACTGTATACGGAGCTCATGAGTGCTGCTCTGAAGATGGCCAGGATCACTGGAGCTCACCTATAGAACCCGATCCCGGCCAGATTCAGTGCCACCAATCTCCACCTATGCTGCAAAGCTGTTTCATAGAGCAGCACCGGAGAGGACACCGTTCCGACCACCAACACCGGTCCAAACTATATAATGAAGAAGGACCCTATCACCCCCCCCAGCATGTAGGAAGCCAGTAGACTTGAGAGCAGTGGACTCCTGTCAAAGTGTCAAGGATTGTGGACCGCCACAGATCGCACCTTGATGGTGTATGGGTAGGCTATGAAAGTATATTCCCCAAAAAACACCTTTAACTCATTGCTTGTAGAAAAATGTAATTTGAACCAAACTTTTGAATGTGACTGTCTTGCATACGTGTCAGTAATATCTATTTTTTGGCATACTGGGACATGGGGTGACTAGTTACAGGCTATCACTGAGCATACACGCGCCTCTTATTTTCCACATTGTATTAATCTTTATTATATAAAATGTATGATTCAATTATAATATTTATTTAGGAAATTGCATCTACCTGAGCCGGAGGTGGATTATCCCTCGAAGGATTTACTATAAAAGTGTTTCATTGTTTACTCAGAACTAGGGTTGAGCGAAACGGGTCGATCATTTTCAAAAGTCGCCGACTTTTGGCTAAGTCGGCGTCTCATGAAACCCGATCCGACCCCTGTGCTTGTCGGCCATGCGGTACGCGACTTTCGCGCCAAAGTCGCGTTTCAATGACGCGAAAAGCGCCATTTCTCAGCCAATGAAGGTGAACGCAGAGTGTGGGCAGCGTGATGACATAGATCCTGGTCCCCACCATCTTAGAGAAGGGCATTGCAGTGATTGGCTTGCTGTCTGCGGCGTCACAGGGGCTATAAAGGGGCGTTCCCGCCGACCGCCATCTTACTGCTGCTGATCTGAGCTTAGGGACAGGTTGCTGCCGCTTCATCAGAAGCAGGGAGAGCGTTAGGCAGGGTCCACTAACCACCAAACCGCTTGTGCTGCAGCGATTTCCACTGTCCAACACCACCTTCGGTGTGCAGGAACAGTGGAAGCTATTTTTTTTTTTTTTTCCCCTCAGCGCTGTAGCTCATTGGGCTGCCCTAGAAGGCTCCGTGATAGCTGTATTGCTGTGTGTACGCCACTGTGGAAACCAACTGCTTTTTTCAAAGCACATATCCTCTTGTTCCTTCCTTTCTGCACAGCTATCTTTTTTGTTTGTCCACACTTTTTATTTAATTTGTGCATCAGTCCACTCCTATTGCTGCCTGCCATACCTGGCTTACATTACTGCAGGGAGATAGTAATTGTAGGACAGTTTTTTTTTTTTTTTTGTTTTTTTTTTGTGGGAGATTAAGATTGGCATTTCTGCTACAGTGCCATCCCTGTGTGTGCCATCTCTCACTGAGTGGGCCATAGAAAGCCTATTTATTTTTTCCGTGATTTGTGTTCTAAAATCTACCTCAACACAGAAACACTACATCAATCAGTGGGAGAAAAATATTGGCCTCAGTCAGGGCTTGTGTGCCACTGCTGTGTGTGCGCTATCTCTCATTCAGTGGGCTATAGCAAGCCTATATTTTTTTTTTTTTTTTTTTTTTAATATTATTTGGTTTCAAAAGTCTCCCTGAAAAAAAAAAAAAACCTAAAAAAACAGTGGGAGAGTAATATTGCCCTTTCAGCTTGTGTGCCAGTCTTGACTCCTGGGTGTGCCACCTCTCTCCCTCTCATTCAGTGGGCCATAGAAAGCCTATTTATTTTTTTTTTAAAATATTATTGGGTTTCTAAAGTCTCCCTGAAAAAAACAAAAAATACATAAAAAAACAGTGGGAGAGTAATATTGCCCTTTCAGCTTGTGTGCCAGTCTTGACTCCTGGGTGTGCCACCTCTCTCCCTTTCATTCAGTGGGCCATAGAAAGCCTATTTTTTTTTTTTTAATATTATTTGGTTTCTAATTCTCCCTGAAAAAAAAAAAAAACCTAAAAAAACAGTGGGAGAGTAATATTGCCCTTTCAGCTTGTGTGCCAGTCTTGACTCCTGGGTGTGCCACCTCTCTCCCTCTCATTCAGTGGGCCATAGAAAGCCTATTTATTTTTTTTTTTAAATATTATTGGGTTTCTAAAGTCTCCCTGAAAAAACAAAAAATACATAAAAAAACAGTGGGAGAGTAATATTGCCCTTTCAGCTTGTGTGCCAGTCTTGACTCCTGGGTGTGCCACCTCTCTCCCTTTCATTCAGTGGGCCATAGAAAGCCTATTTATTTTTTCCGTGATTTGTGTTCTAAATTCTACCTCAACACAAAAACACTACATCAATCAGTGGGAGAAAAATATTGGCCTCAGTAAGGGCTTGTGTGCCACTGCTGTGTGTGCTATCTCTCATTCAGTGGGCTATAGCAAGCCTATTTTTTTTTTTTTTTTTTTTTTTTTAATATTATTTGGTTTCTAAAGTCTCCCTGAAAAAAAAAAAAAACCTAAAAAAACAGTGGGAGAGTAATATTGCCCTTTCAGCTTGTGTGCCAGTCTTGACTCCTGGGTGTGCCACCTCTCTCCCTCTCATTCAGTGGGCCATAGAAAGCCTATTTATTTTTTTTTTTAAATATTATTGGGTTTCTAAAGTCTCCCTGAAAAAACAAAAAATACATAAAAAAACAGTGGGAGAGTAATATTGCCCTTTCAGCTTGTGTGCCAGTCTTGACTCCTGGGTGTGCCACCTCTCTCCCTTTCATTCAGTGGGCCATAGAAAGCCTATTTTTTTTTTTTTTAATATTATTTGGTTTCTAATTCTCCCTGAAAAAAAAAAAAAAACCTAAAAAAACAGTGGGAGAGTAATATTGCCCTTTCAGCTTGTGTGCCAGTCTTGACTCCTGGGTGTGCCACCTCTCTCCCTCTCATTCAGTGGGCCATAGAAAGCCTATTTATTTTTTTTTTTAAATATTATTGGGTTTCTAAAGTCTCCCTGAAAAAACAAAAAATACATAAAAAAACAGTGGGAGAGTAATATTGCCCTTTCAGCTTGTGTGCCAGTCTTGACTCCTGGGTGTGCCACCTCTCTCCCTTTCATTCAGTGGGCCATAGAAAGCCTATTTTTTTTTTTTTTAATATTATTTGGTTTCTAATTCTCCCTGAAAAAAAAAAAAAAACCTAAAAAAACAGTGGGAGAGTAATATTGCCCTTTCAGCTTGTGTGCCAGTCTTGACTCCTGGGTGTGCCACCTCTCTCCCTCTCATTCAGTGGGCCATAGAAAGCCTATTTATTTTTTTTTTTAAATATTATTGGGTTTCTAAAGTCTCCCTGAAAAAACAAAAAATACATAAAAAAACAGTGGGAGAGTAATATTGCCCTTTCAGCTTGTGTGCCAGTCTTGACTCCTGGGTGTGCCACCTCTCTCCCTTTCATTCAGTGTGCCATAGAAAGCCTATTTTTTTTTTTTTTTTAATATTATTTGGTTTCTAATTCTCCCTGAAAAAAAAAAAAAAACCTAAAAAAACAGTGGGAGAGTAATATTGCCCTTTCAGCTTGTGTGCCAGTCTTGACTCCTGGGTGTGTCACCTCTCTCCCTCTCATTCAGTGGGCCATAGAAAGCCTATTTATTTTTTTTTTAAAATATTATTGGGTTTCTAAAGTCTCCCTGAAAAAACAAAAAATACATAAAAAAACAGTGGGAGAGTAATATTGCCCTTTCAGCTTGTGTGCCAGTCTTGACTCCTGGGTGTGCCACCTCTCTCCCTCTCATTCAGTGGGCCATAGAAAGCCTTTTTTTTTTTTGGTTTTTTTAATATTATTTGGTTTCTAAAGTCTCCCTGAAAAAAACAAAAAAAACATAAAAAACAGTGGGAGAGTAATATTGCCCTTTCAGCTTGTGCGCCAGTCTTGACTCCTGGTTGTGCCACCTCTCTCTCTCTAATTGTGGGCCATAGAAAGCCTTTTTTTTTTTTTTTTTAATATTATTTGGTTTCTAAAGTCTCCCTGAGAAAAAAAAATAAATAAATTAGGTGGGAGATTAATATTGACATTAGTGCTTGAGTGACAGTCCTGCGTGTGTGTCATCTCTGTGATTTTGTGCCACAGAAAACAGAGTGTGTAACATTGTGCCTGATTTTCCTTGTGGTCTCACCAACCTGTTAAGGGATATTGAAATCATACTGAAGTTATAGCTCACCGTGTAAGTTGTTTGATAGCAACAAATAAAGTTACTTTGGTTAAGATTTTAAAACAATGAGGAAGTCTGGTGCAAGAGGTCGTCGTGGGCGTTCATTGTCAGCTGGTAATGATGGTAGTGGTAGTGGAGCATCAGGTGGTCGTGGGGATAAAAATATTCCACCTAAGTCTGGAGCTGTGGAGCCAGTTTCGTCGTCAGGCTACACAAGGCCTCGAACGCTCTCTTTTCTGGGAGTAGGAAAACCGCTTTTAAAGGCGGAGCAGCAACAGCAAGTTTTGGCTTACATTGCAGACTCAGCCTCTAGCTCTTTTGCCTCCTCTTCCGAAACTGGTAAATGTAAAAGCAGCGCGTCGCTTGTGGATGTTCACGGTCAGGGACAAGTCGCTTCCTTGTCCTCCTCAGCAAAAACTACAACAAGAGAGAAGGATGCAGCAGGCGACACAACGGGTCACTCCATGGAGCTCTTTACACATACCGTCCCTGGCTTAGAAAGTGAAACATTTAACAGGCCATGCCCATTACAAGTATATTCTGACATGGAGTGCACTGATGCACAGCCACAGCCAGAGTACTATGCTGCTCCTTTGACTCAGACCACCACATTGCCCTCTCAGGGTACAGATCCACAATCAGACCCTGATGAGACTATGTTGCCCCGCCACGAACGCTATACCACCGACCGACACAGTGACACAGACGAAGTTGCACACGAGCTCGAAGAGGAGGTAATAGATGACCCAGTTATTGACCCCGATTGGCAGCCATTGGGGGAACAGGGTGCAGGCGGCAGTAGTTCAGAAGCGGAGGTGGAGGAGGGGCCGCAGCAGGCATCAACATCGCAACAGGTTCCATCTGCCGGGCCCGTATCTGGACCAAAACGCGTGTCAAAGCCAAAACCTGTTGGAGCACAGCGTTGCCATCCGGTTAAAGCTCAGTCTGCAATCCCTGAAAAGGGATCAGAGTCTAGGAAGAGTGCAGTCTGGCATTTTTTTAAACAACATCCAACTGATCAGCGCAAAGTCATCTGTCAAAAATGTTCAACTAGCTTAAGCAGAGGTCAGAATCTGAAAAGTCTAAATACTAGTTGCATGCATAGACACTTAACCACCATGCATTCTCAAGCCTGGACTAACTACCAAACGTCCCTCAAGGTTGTAGCACCCTCGGCCAATGAAGCTAGTCAGCAACGCAACATCCCTTCCGTCACTGTAAGGCCACCATTTTCCGCACCACCGGCAGTATCTGTGCAGGTTTCTTTGCCAGCCAAAAGCAGTCAGGGTCAGGGAATCACCAGTTTTGTAGGAGGAAATATTGCATGTAGGGCACCGGCGGAAACAATACCGTCTCCAACCGTCTCTCAGTCTGCCATGTCCACCGGCACACCCGAAAGTTCCACGATCTACAGCTCTCCAGTCCAGCTCACCCTACATGAGACTCTGGTTAGAAAAAGGAAGTACTTATCCTCGCATCCGCGTACACAGGGTTTTAACGCCCACATAGCTAGACTAATCTCGTTAGAGATGATGCCCTACCGGTTAGTTGAAAGCGAAGCTTTCAAAGCCCTGATGGAGTACGCTGAACCACGATACGAGCTACCCAGTCGACACTTTTTTTCCAGAAAAGCCATCCCAGCCCTGCACCAGCATGTTAAACAGCGCATCGTCCATGCACTCAGGCAATCTGTGAGTACAAAGGTGCACCTGACTACAGATGCATGGACCAGTAGGCATGGCCAGGGACGTTATGTGTCCATCACGGCACACTGGGTGAATGTGGTGGATGCAGGGTCCACAGGCGACATCAATTTAGGGACAGTTGTGCCTAGCCCACGGTCTAGGAAACAGTTGGCTGTAGGCGTTCGCACCCCCTCCTCCTCCTCCTCGTCCTCCTGCAGAAGCTACAGCTCTTCCACAGAACGCAGTCGGCCAACCACTCCATCGGCAGATGACACTGTTGCACACCAGTTGTCCCATTATGGGCCAGCTACTGCCAAGCGTCAGCAGGCTGTATTGGCTATGAAGTGTTTGGGCGACAACAGACACACCGCGGAAGTTCTGTCCGAGTTCTTGCAACAAGAAACGCAGTCGTGGCTGGGCACAGTAGATCTTGAGGCAGGCAAGGTAGTGAGTGATAACGGAAGGAATTTCATGGCTGCCATCTCCCTTTCCCAACTGAAACACATTCCTTGCCTGGCTCACACCTTAAACCTGGTGGTGCAGTGCTTATTGAAAACTTATCCTGGGTTCTCCGACCTGCTCCTCAAAGTGCGTGCACTTTGCTCACATATCCGACGTTCGCCTGTACACGCCAGCCGTATGCAGACCTATCAGCGGTCTTTGAACCTTCCCCAGCATCGCCTAATCATAGACGTTGCAACAAGGTGGAACTCAACACTGCACATGCTTCAGAGACTGTGCGAACAGAGGCGTGCTGTTATTTATTTGTGGGAGGATACACGGGCAGGCAGTAGGATGGCAGACATGGAGTTGTCAGGTGTGCAGTGGTCGAAGATACAAGACATGTGTCAAGTCCTTCAGTGTTTTGAGGAATGCACACGGCTGGTTAGTGCAGACAACGCCGTAATAAGCATGAGCATCCCCCTAATGCGTCTGCTGATGCAAAGTTTGACGCACATAAAGGAGCAGGCGTCTGCACCAGAGGAAGAGGGAAGCCTTGATGACAGTCAGCCATTGTCTGGTCAGGGCAGTGTACAGGACGAGGTAGCGGGCGAAGAGGAGGTGGAGGACGAGGAGGATGATGGGGATGAGTATATTTTTAATGCGGAAACTTTCACGGGGGCACAGGAAATTGGTTGCGTGTCACGGCCGGGTTCTGGTTTTTTGAGGGACACAAGTGACGTAGATTTGCCTGCAACTGCCCCTCAACCAATCACAACCGGAGATTTGACAAGTGGAACTTTGGCCCACATGGCGGATTATGCCTTACGTATCCTACAAAGGGACACACGCATTACGAAAATGATGAACGATGACGATTACTGGTTGGCCTGCCTCCTTGATCCACGCTATAAAGGCAAATTGCAAAATATTATGCCACATGAGAACTTGGAACTAATATTAGCAACCAAACAATCAACTCTTGTTGACCGTTTGCTTCAGGCATTCCCAGCACACAGCGCACGTGATCGTTCTCACACGAGCTCCAGGGGGCAGCAGACTAGGAGTGTTAGGGGTGCACACATCAGAAGTGGCGTTGGACAGAGGGGTTTTCTGACCAGGTTGTGGAGTGATTTTGCTATGACCGCAGACAGGACAGGTACTGCTGCATCAATTGAAAGTGACAGGAGACAACATTTGTCCAGTATGGTTACTAACTATTTTTCATCCCTTATCGATGTTCTCCCTCAACCGTCATTCCCATTTGATTACTGGGCCTCCAAATTAGACACCTGGCCAGAATTGGCAGAATATGCATTGCAGGAGCTTGCTTGCCCGGCAGCAAGTGTCCTATCAGAAAGAGTATTCAGTGCTGCAGGGTCAATATTAACCGAAAAAAGGACTCGTCTGGCTACCCAAAATGTTGACGATCTAACATTCATTAAAATGAACCACAACTGGATTTCAAAATCTTTTGCCCCACCTTGCCCGGCCGACACCTAGCTTTCCTATGAAAAGCTCTTGCCTGTGAATTACTTTTCTAATGTCTAATTTGCTGCTGCAGATTGTACAGCATACGACATGTTTACACCTCCCTAAATGGCCAAACTCCCCACACGGGGCCGTGGTATCGCGACTTGGCGCAAGCACCCGTGAGACTGCTGTTTGTCTGAAGAGGTGGGTGTGCTCGCTTTTGGTTGACGGCATTGCTACTGGGTCCCTCATAGTACAATGTAGTGTCTCTGGCGGTGGTGGTGCGCACCCAACGTCAGACACACCGTTGTAACATGAGTGGCCCTGGGGCGGTCCCGCCGGCCTCAAGAGAGTTCCCCCCTACCCCAGCTCAAACTGGGCTCTACTACGTGCAAAATTATGTCGCACAGCTCCACCAATCTTTAGTCTATTCGCTGACATCATTCAATGTCTGGCACTGACAATACAAATTTGTAGACATCTATGATGCAACTTAAAGTAGTCTGTGTCTGTGTCCTATATTGGCACCATTAAATAGTTACTGCCAAATTACTATGTCAGAAACACAGCAGATGAGCCCACCCCTGTACCTAAGTATGCCATCTTTTTTTTTGTTTTGGTTGTTTTGCGAGACATTAACATCTATTTATATTTTGGGAGTACTGGGACAGACACTCCTTGCACTACTCCTCCACTCAGCACCAAGCTGCCTGCCCGTGTATCCATGTAACCGCTGTAAAACTGCCATGAGCCTATTGTTTGTTATTTTAGGCCTTTGATAGCCTGTCTGCGGTCCCTACTCCTCCACTGACCACCAAGCTGCCTGCCCGTGTATCCATGTAACCGCTGTAAAACTGCCATGAGCCTATTGTTTGTTATTTTAGGCCTTTGAAGCCTTTCTGCGCTCCCTCCTTCCACTAGTCCTCCACTGACCAGACCACTGCTGCCCGTGTACCCCTGGAACCAATTTTAAAGTGCCTACAGCCAGCCCATTTTATTGTGTTAGGCCTTCGAAGCCTGTCTGCGGTCCCTCCTTCCACTAGGCCTCCACTGACCAGACCACTGCTGCCCGTGTACCCCTGGAACCAATTTTAAAGTGCCTACAGCCAGCCCATTTTATTGTGTTAGGCCTTCGAAGCCTGTCTGCGGTCCATACTTCCACTAGTCCTCCACTGACCAGACCACTGCTGCCCGTGTACCCCTGGAACCAATTTTAAAGTGCCTACAGCCAGCCCATTTTATTGTGTTAGGCCTTCGAAGCCTGTCTGCGGTCCCTCCTTCCACTAGGCCTCCACTGACCAGACCACTGCTGCCCGTGTACCCCTGGAACCAATTTTAAAGTGCCTACAGCCAGCCCATTTTATTGTGTTAGGCCTTCGAAGCCTGTCTGCGGTCCATACTTCCACTAGTCCTCCACTGACCAGACCACTGCTGCCCGTGTACCCCTGGAACCAATTTTAAAGTGCCTACAGCCAGCCCATTTTATTGTGTTAGGCCTTCGAAGCCTGTCTGCGGTCCATACTTCCACTAGGCCTCCACTGACCAGACCACTGCTGCCCGTGTACCCCTGGAACCAATTTTAAAGTGCCTACAGCCAGCCCATTTTATTGTGTTAGGCCTTCGAAGCCTGTCTGCGGTCCATACTTCCACTAGTCCTCCACTGACCAGACCACTGCTGCCCGTGTACCCCTGGAACCAATTTTAAAGTGCCTACAGCCAGCCCATTTTATTGTGTTAGGCCTTCGAAGCCTGTCTGCGGTCCATACTTCCACTAGGCCTCCACTGACCAGACCACTGCTGCCCGTGTACCCCTGGAACCAATTTTAAAGTGCCTACAGCCAGCCCATTTTATTGTGTTAGGCCTTCGAAGCCTGTCTGCGGTCCCTCCTTCCACTAGGCCTCCACTGACCAGACCACTGCTGCCCGTGTACCCCTGGAACCAATTTTAAAGTGCCTACAGCCAGCCCATTTTATTGTGTTAGGCCTTCGAAGCCTGTCTGCGGTCCCTCCTTCCACTAGGCCTCCACTGACCAGACCACTGCTGCCCGTGTACCCCTGGAACCAATTTTAAAGTGCCTACAGCCAGCCCATTTTATTGTGTTAGGCCTTCGAAGCCTGTCTGCGGTCCATACTTTAAATACTCCTCCACTCACCACCAAGCTGCCTGCCCGTGTATCCATGTAACCGCTGTAAAACTGCCATGAGCCTATTGTTTGTTATGTTAGGCCTTTGATAGCCTGTCTGCGGTCCTTACTTTAAATACTCCTCCACTCACCACCTAGCTGCCTGTGTATCCATGTAACCGATGTAAAACTGCCATGACTGCCTACTGTTTGTTATTTTAGGCCTTTGATAGCCTGTCTGCGGCCCCTACTTGCAATACTCCTCCACTGACCACAATGCTGCCTGGAGTGCCTGCCTGTGTATCCATGTAACCGATGTAAAACTGCCATGACTGCCTACTGTTTGTTATTTTAGGCCTTTGATAGCCTGTCTGCGGTCCCTACTCCTCCACTGACCACCAAGCTGCCTGCCCGTGTATCCATGTAACCGCTGTAAAACTGCCATGAGCCTATTGTTTGTTATTTTAGGCCTTTGAAGCCTTTCTGCGCTCCCTCCTTCCACTAGTCCTCCACTGACCAGACCACTGCTGCCCGTGTACCCCTGGAACCAATTTTAAAGTGCCTACAGCCAGCCCATTTTATTGTGTTAGGCCTTCGAAGCCTGTCTGCGGTCCATACTTCCACTAGTCCTCCACTGACCAGACCACTGCTGCCCGTGTACCCCTGGAACCAATTTTAAAGTGCCTACAGTCAGCCCATTTTATTGTGTTAGGCCTTCGAAGCCTGTCTGCGGTCCATACTTCCACTAGGCCTCCACTGACCAGACCACTGCTGCCCGTGTACCCCTGGAACCAATTTTAAAGTGCCTACAGCCAGCCCATTTTATTGTGTTAGGCCTTCGAAGCCTGTCTGCGGTCCATACTTCCACTAGGCCTCCACTGACCAGACCACTGCTGCCCGTGTACCCCTGGAACCAATTTTAAAGTGCCTACAGCCAGCCCATTTTATTGTGTTAGGCCTTCGAAGCCTGTCTGCGGTCCATACTTTAAATACTCCTCCACTCACCACCAAGCTGCCTGCCCGTGTATCCATGTAACCGCTGTAAAACTGCCATGAGCCTATTGTTTGTTATGTTAGGCCTTTGATAGCCTGTCTGCGGTCCTTACTTTAAATACTCCTCCACTCACCACCTAGCTGCCTGTGTATCCATGTAACCGATGTAAAACTGCCATGACTGCCTACTGTTTGTTATTTTAGGCCTTTGATAGCCTGTCTGCGGCCCCTACTTGCAATACTCCTCCACTGACCACAATGCTGCCTGGAGTGCCTGCCTGTGTATCCATGTAACCGATGTAAAACTGCCATGACTGCCTACTGTTTGTTATTTTAGGCCTTTGATAGCCTGTCTGCGGTCCCTACTCCTCCACTGACCACCAAGCTGCCTGCCCGTGTATCCATGTAACCGCTGTAAAACTGCCATGAGCCTATTGTTTGTTATTTTAGGCCTTTGAAGCCTTTCTGCGCTCCCTCCTTCCACTAGTCCTCCACTGACCAGACCACTGCTGCCCGTGTACCCCTGGAACCAATTTTAAAGTGCCTACAGCCAGCCCATTTTATTGTGTTAGGCCTTCGAAGCCTGTCTGCGGTCCATACTTCCACTAGTCCTCCACTGACCAGACCACTGCTGCCCGTGTACCCCTGGAACCAATTTTAAAGTGCCTACAGTCAGCCCATTTTATTGTGTTAGGCCTTCGAAGCCTGTCTGCGGTCCATACTTCCACTAGGCCTCCACTGACCAGACCACTGCTGCCCGTGTACCCCTGGAACCAATTTTAAAGTGCCTACAGCCAGCCCATTTTATTGTGTTAGGCCTTCGAAGCCTGTCTGCGGTCCATACTTCCACTAGGCCTCCACTGACCAGACCACTGCTGCCCGTGTACCCCTGGAACCAATTTTAAAGTGCCTACAGCCAGCCCATTTTATTGTGTTAGGCCTTCGAAGCCTGTCTGCGGTCCATACTTTAAATACTCCTCCACTCACCACCAAGCTGCCTGCCCGTGTATCCATGTAACCGCTGTAAAACTGCCATGAGCCTATTGTTTGTTATGTTAGGCCTTTGATAGCCTGTCTGCGGTCCTTACTTTAAATACTCCTCCACTCACCACCTAGCTGCCTGTGTATCCATGTAACCGATGTAAAACTGCCATGACTGCCTACTGTTTGTTATTTTAGGCCTTTGATAGCCTGTCTGCGGCCCCTACTTGCAATACTCCTCCACTGACCACAATGCTGCCTGGAGTGCCTGCCTGTGTATCCATGTAACCGATGTAAAACTGCCATGACTGCCTACTGTTTGTTATTTTAGGCCTTTGATAGCCTGTCTGCGGCCCCTACTTGCAATACTCCTCCACTGAGCACAATGCTGCCTGGAGTGCCTGCCTGTGTATCCATGTAACCGATGTAAAACTGCCATGACTGCCTACTGTTTGTTATTTTAGGCCTTTGATAGCCTGTCTGCAGCCCCTACTTGCAATACTCCTCCACTGACCACACCAATGCTGCCCGTGTACCCCTGGAACCTATTTAAAAGTTCATAGAGCCTAGTTATATATTTTATTTACTATTAATAAGGCCATGATGGACTACGCTGTACCACGCTACAAGCTAACCAGTCGACACTTCTTTTGCGAGAAAAGCCATCCCAACCCTCCACCAGCATGTAGAAGACCGCATTGTCCATGCACTCTGGCAATCTGTGAGTACAAAGGTGCACCTGACAACAGACGCATGGACCTGTAGGCATGGCCACGGAAGATTACGTGTCCATTACGGCGCAATGGGTTAATGTGGTGGATGCATGGTCCACAGGGGACAGCCTACTAAGTCTGTCTGCAGTCCCTAATTCAAATTGTCCTCCACTGTCTAAATCGGAACTTCCACCTTCTGGCTTTCGGCCTATAGTATCAGAAATTAAACTGCATTTGGCCTTCAACTTTGGTTAGGGCCTACTAACGGCTTCTGCCCCTCCCTGGTGTTGCCCTCAACTAAATAAAGCTGAGCTTCAACCTTCCGGCTCTCATTATGTGGTTTTAAAAAAAAAAATGGTGGTTAGGGCCTACTAACGGCTTCTGCCCCTCCCTGGTGTTGTCCTCAACTAAATAAAGCTGAGCTTCAACCTTCCGGCTCTCATTATGTGGTTTAAAAAAAAAAAATGGTGGTTAGGGCCTACTAACGGCTTCTGCCCCTCCCTGGTGTTGTCCTCAACTAAATAAAGCTGAGCTTCAACCTTCCGGCTCTCATTAAGTGGTTTTAAAAAAAAAAAAATTGGTGGTTAGGGCCTACTAACGGCTTCTGCCCCTCCCTGGTGTTGTCCTCAACTAAATAAAGCTGAGCTTCAACCTTCCGGCTCTCATTATGTGGTTTTAAAAAAAAAATGGTGGTTAGGGCCTACTAACGGCTTCTGCCCCTCCCTGGTGTTGTCCTCAACTAAATAAAGCTGAGCTTCAACCTTCCGGCTCTCATTAAGTGGTTTTAAAAAAAAAAAAAATGGTGGTTAGGGCCTACTAACGGCTTCTGCCCCTCCCTGGTGTTGTCCTCAACTAAATAAAGCTGAGCTTCAACCTTCCGGCTCTCATTAAGTGGTTTTAAAAAAAAAATGGTGGTTAGGGCCTACTAACGGCTTCTGCCCCTCCCTGGTGTTGTCCTCAACTAAATAAAGCTGAGCTTCAACCTTCCGGCTCTCATTATGTGGTTTTAAAAAAAAAAAAAATGGTGGTTAGGGCCTACTAACGGCTTCTGCCCCTCCCTGGTGTTGTCCTCAACTAAATAAAGCTGAGCTTCAACCTTCCGGCTCTCATTAAGTGGTTTTAAAAAAAAAATGGTGGTTAGGGCCTACTAACGGCTTCTGCCCCTCCCTGGTGTTGTCCTCAACTAAATAAAGCTGAGCTTCAACCTTCCGGCTCTCATTATGTGGTTTTAAAAAAAAAATGGTGGTTAGGGCCTACTAACGGCTTCTGCCCCTCCCTGGTGTTGTCCTCAACTAAATAAAGCTGAGCTTCAACCTTCCGGCTCTCATTAAGTGGTTTTAAAAAAAAAAAAAATGGTGGTTAGGGCCTACTAACGGCTTCTGCCCCTCCCTGGTGTTGCCCTCAACTAAATAAAGCTGAGCTTCAACCTTCCGGCTCTCATTATGTGGTTTTAAAAAAAAAAATGGTGGTTAGGGCCTACTAACGGCTTCTGCCCCTCCCTGGTGTTGTCCTCAACTAAATAAAGCTGAGCTTCAACCTTCCGGCTCTCATTAAGTGGTTTTTAAAAAAAAATGGTGGTTAGGGCCTACTAACGGCTTCTGCCCCTCCCTGGTGTTGTCCTCAACTAAATAAAGCTGAGCTTCAACCTTCCGGCTCTCATTAAGTGGTTTTAAAAAAAAAAAAATTGGTGGTTAGGGCCTACTAACGGCTTCTGCCCCTCCCTGGTGTTGTCCTCAACTAAATAAAGCTGAGCTTCAACCTTCCGGCTCTCATTATGTGGTTTAAAAAAAAAAAATGGTGGTTAGGGCCTACTAACGGCTTCTGCCCCTCCCTGGTGTTGTCCTCAACTAAATAAAGCTGAGCTTCAACCTTCCGGCTCTCATTAAGTGGTTTTTAAAAAAAAATGGTGGTTAGGGCCTACTAACGGCTTCTGCCCCTCCCTGGTGTTGTCCTCAACTAAATAAAGCTGAGCTTCAACCTTCCGGCTCTCATTAAGTGGTTTTAAAAAAAAAATGGTGGTTAGGGCCTACTAACGGCTTCTGCCCCTCCCTGGTGTTGTCCTCAACTAAATAAAGCTGAGCTTCAACCTTCCGGCTCTCATTATGTGGTTTTAAAAAAAAAAAAAATGGTGGTTAGGGCCTACTAACGGCTTCTGCCCCTCCCTGGTGTTGTCCTCAACTAAATAAAGCTGAGCTTCAACCTTCCGGCTCTCATTAAGTGGTTTTAAAAAAAAAATGGTGGTTAGGGCCTACTAACGGCTTCTGCCCCTCCCTGGTGTTGTCCTCAACTAAATAAAGCTGAGCTTCAACCTTCCGGCTCTCATTATGTGGTTTTAAAAAAAAAATGGTGGTTAGGGCCTACTAACGGCTTCTGCCCCTCCCTGGTGTTGTCCTCAACTAAATAAAGCTGAGCTTCAACCTTCCGGCTCTCATTAAGTGGTTTTAAAAAAAAAAAAAATGGTGGTTAGGGCCTACTAACGGCTTCTGCCCCTCCCTGGTGTTGCCCTCAACTAAATAAAGCTGAGCTTCAACCTTCTGCTCCAAATTACCATTTTAAAAAATGCAATAGGCTTTTCCGGCCTACTAAAGGTGTCTGCCCCTCCCTGGTGTTGTCCTCAACTGAACAAAGCTGAGCTTCCACATTCTGGCTTTCGCCCTATACTATCAGATATTAAACTGCATTTGGCCTACTAGTGTGGTTAGGCCCTTGAAACAGTGTCTGCTGCTCTTGGGTTTGCTACTCCACTGAACAAAGCAATGCCGCCTGTTTAGTCCTGTTACCAATTTTGAACTGCATGTAGCCTACTTTATTCTTTGGCCCTATATCTGTTTCCTCCTCATCCTGCCCATTGCCCAGCCACTGCTAAATGAGTCTGCTGGTACATTGACCTAGACCACTACATTCCCCTTGTACTCTACACAGCCAGAATCTGTCCCTGCTGAAAGTAAGGTTCCCCTTCCCGCATGTTATACCACCTTACACAGGGACAAAGAGGAAGGTGCAGATGAAAGTGCAGGTTCCTTCATCAGGTGGGGGGGCATACTCGTTGGCGACGTCACTGGCACAGGGCCCCTCAGAGTACGCAAAAGTGTCGCTGCTGGTGGGAGGCGCCCCCGCCATGCAAACACACCGCCGTACTTTGAGGGGCCCTGTGCCAGTGGCAATGCGAACGAGTGGGCCCCCCCTGCTTGCTCAGGATCACAGCACTTGCAACTTTTAAATACTTACCTTTCCCTGCAACACCGCCGTGACGTAGTCCGCATTTCCTGGGCCCACGAAAAACTTGAGCCAGCCCTACTCCCCCCACAACTTTCCCCCAATTCCCTATGCCCAACTATTATTATACAGTTAATTAAGATTGGCAAGCTTCAGAAACAAGAATGGATGTTTTTGGCATTAAAATGGGCACTGTAGGTGTTTTCCTGGCCTCCACTCACTGCCGACTATGCTTCCCCATTGACTTGCATTGGGTTTCGTGTTTCGGTCGATCCCCGACTTTTAGCGATAATCGGCCGACTGCACTCGACTCGACTCTGGACAAAATCGGGTTTCCCAAAACCCTACTCGATCTTAAAAAAATGAAAGTCGCTCAACCCTACTCAGAACGACAAATATAACACTTACGCTTCTTTCATCTGACGCACATAAACCCTTAATGCGTTTTTATTACGTAAAGTGAATTTTCATTTGGGAGATGTTGCAAGGTGTTTGATAAAAACAAATAATACAAAAAAAAGATTAAAAATATGCTTCTTTTGTTTCGTCGTAGCATGTGCTCGGCAGACGAGCTGTCATCCATGTAATGCCCATCTGTTTTCGAATGTTTTCAATTGCATAAATGAGGTGCGGAGAACTTACCAATTATTGAACTGTAAAATAAGAAAACAGATTTATCCCAGATGTTCTGCAGATATTTGTGCCCGTCGCCAATGTACAGCGGGAAAGAAACAATTCTATTATTAGGTTTGAGTTCATTTTGGTTTGGTTAGGTAAAAGTAGATCTGTGAACTTCTAAGGACTGGAGGAAGACGATAGTAGGGGATTAATGACGTCCAGCTGCCATTATGTATCGTAAGCCAAGTCTAACTGTGCAAGAGGGGGACAAGAAAAGAGCAATGGAGCCAACAGCAAAAATACAAAAAACAACGTCAACATAAAGCTAGCACATAGTAAAACCTCATTTATGGCATATCCATATCACATAAGTTTAAGTCTCATCCTGGTCCCTAACAGAAACGCCCCTGACGCCCCCAAACAGGACTTGATCTGCCCACTTTGGTGTAGGATTTCGGTAAACCCCATTCTCTGAATTTACTGAAAAATTGGAACACTCTCGACAGATTTGTGACCGATGGCAAGGATGGATGGGCAATGATTGTATAATATTGCAGCTTTTTGTCCCAATAGGTTTGGAAAAATTTCCAGAGAAATGAAAGAGTAAAGCTATACATGATCAGTAACCTCTCCACTAATACGACCAACAATGTTGACATTGGGGATCTGCATCTATCATACATTCATGGCATATCCTGCAAATATTCCATAAATGTATGAAATGAAAATGAATAAACTACCCTTTAAAAGGAATGTCAGCAGGTTTTTGCTGTATAATCTAAAAGCAGCATAACATAGAAGCAGATAGCCTCATTCCAGTGATGTGTCACTTATTAGGCTGTGTATTGTGTACATTCTGTGTTTTATCAGCAGGAGATTATCACTAGAGGACTAGCTGTTTTGTAGGTATGTAACCCCGCCCCCACCACTGATTGGCAGCTCTATGTTCAAATTGTGCAAGGTCAGAAAGCAGCTAATCATTGAAGGGGAGGGGTTATACAGAGCACCTGGATATGGAGGACTATATGGCAGCAAGTATACTAGTCCTCTAGTGATAATATCCTGCTGACAAAACTTTGGTTTTTTGAAAACTACAGCAAGAAGCTAAATAAGTGACATATCATGGCGATGAGGGTCTCTACTTTATGCTCTCAAATTAGGTGGCAAAAACCTGTTGACAGATTCCCTTTAAACAATTTGGTATGATTAGCTCTGAGATATTGGATTTACAAATGCATTCGCTTATCTCTAGTGTCCACACATAGATGCACATAACATATGCATCTCACGACAGAATATCACAAAATCATGGTTACTTCGTACCACTAAGTATCATCATCTTCATCAAAAGGAATGGTAAGGAAGGATACCTCTGTTTCCCAAGCTAGGCCTAAGCAGGGTTGGCTAAGTTGTGAAACATTTCCTTGTCTTTTTTATTCCAGGTAAATGTATAATAAATAGTGTTGAGCATTTCGATACCGCAAGTATCGGGTATCGGGCGATATTTGCGGTATCGGAATTCCGATACCGAGTTCCGATATTTTTGTGATATCGGAAATCGGAATCGGAAGTTCCCAGTGTATGGTTCCCAGGGTCTGGAGGAGAGGAAACTCTCCTTCAGGCCCTGGGATCCATATTCATGTGTAAAATAAAGAATAAAAATAAAAAATAGGGATATACTCACCCTCTGACGCGCCCTGGTTGTAACCGCTGCAACCGGCAGCCTCCGTTCCTAAGAATGAGCGAGTGAAGGACCTGCGATGATGTCGCGGCTTGTGATTGGTCGCGTGAGCGGTCACATGAGCGGTCACGCGACCAATCACAAGCTGCGACGTCATCGAAGGTCCTTAACTTGGCATTCTTAGGAACAGAGGTAACGCTAAGAGCAGGGGCCACCGGAGGGGTGAGTATATCAATATTTTTTATTTTTATTCTTTATTTTATACATGAACATGGATCCCAGGGCCTGAAGGAGAGTTTTCTCTCCTTCAGACCCTGGGAACCATTCCGATGTGTCCCATTGATATGCATGGGTATCGGTATCGGCGATATCCGATACTTTTTGGATATCGGCCGATCCAATCCGATACCGATACCTTTGCATATCGGAAGGTATCGCTCAACACTAATAATAAACATTCAATCATCCATTGTTCTATCACAGAACCAGGACTGGTCAAAAAGATTATTGGGATGATCTCTTAAGGTGAGATCTTAGTGATTGCCTGCGCCTGACCTGATAAATATGAGCCAAGTGCATGCGTAAAAGAAAGACATCAGACGCAGGGTCAGATGTGTGCTCATTTTTTGGCAAGAGCTGGCACAGAACTGAACTTTATTAGTATAAACAAAAGATCATGTAGCAGGCATGAAGAGGGCGTTGCACAGCTTCTCAGCAGCCATTGTATGAGTCTGTGATAGGTCCATGCTAGGTCTATTCCACCTCACATTGCAAGGATTCCAGGGTGTAGTTCCAGGATGTAGACGGTGTGATGGTGTGATATGTTATGTGGGTATCATTTTGTGTACATTTATATTTTACTGATATTTATATTGTTCTCTTGTTGCTCTGTATCATTCCGTGTACTCCCCATATTGTCTAGAGTCTCAATTACCTTCCAAAAGGCTGATAATTGAATTAGCTCACTTACTGTCTGCAGCCTGACTGTATCTATACCTCTTGATGACCCCCTTTAGTGCCTTAATCCCCGAGGCACCTTTGTCAGGTCTGGAAGGCCTGAAAACCACCCCAACCTGTCAGACTACCCCTGGACATAATGAGGGGGCTGGGGAGGACAGGAGCTGGGAAGTCAGATGAGGTGTGGTGAGGATGGTGTGAACACAGCACGTCAGAGAGAAAGGGAAGCGTATGGATTTTTTATCCTCTGTCTGCTGGATTATTGGACTCTCATCTCCTTGGACATTTTATCCTGTTGCTGAACTGCATTTGTGTTCTGGACTATTGAATCCTCAGTGTGGTGGATTGTTTATGGACCTTTTAGTTTTGCCTATAATAAAGGTCTTGGGATTGTTCACACTTCCCTCGCTCTGTTGATTGTGTGGTATCGTAGATGCGCCCCATGACAGACATCTTGCCACACCACATATATTACTAGCTTATGTAAGGTTAATAATTGATTTCATAAGGCATTCTCTCCTTCACAAGATAGCTAAGGTAGAAACTTTCTGTCTGTACATTGACCCACTAATTCCAGATTTTTTAGCCAGGATGACTCAATGTGGTCGCCATTTTCATACTTTGTGCAGCCCCATAGAACAATACTATAACATGAATACTGTACTTTATTATTTATGCACGGTACTGACAATGGTCACTGGCAGAGAGGAGTAGATCAGGAAAAATTTGAATTTGCCTGTTCATGTTTCCTGGAAAATTGGTCTTGCAGAGAAGTTAATCTCTGTAAATTTAATTTTCCTTATTACACTATGAAGTCTCTCCAGACCCCCAGAGCATAATAAAAGTAATATGTAAAATATAATAAAAAATCCTTTTACTCACCTTCCGCTCACCTCTCTGACCCTTCCACTCCTCACTGACACTCATCCCGTCCTCGTCGCTCTTTGGATCAGCATAGACAGCCGTGACGCATGCAGTAGCATCATACGTTGTGGCGTGAGTTGCTACCCTTGAGGGCGCAAGCGTACAACCCTACTGGGCTTAGCACAGCCGGGGTTTTCACCTCTGCCGATCCAAAGATGCAAGTATCGGATGAGTGGCTATGAGAAGCAAAGTACTCGGAGAGGTTTTATTCTGTTTTTAACATTTTGATGGTCTTTAATGGTTCAGAAAAATGGTAGCCAGCAACCGTCATTTTGCTGTGTCCACACAGAACCACATTACAAATCAACCATATTTTGGTGAATCTCAAATTTTGGTAAAATTTGAGAAGAATTCAATTTCATTCGAATTTTCGCTCATCTCTAGTTACAAGGGCTCAATTAATTGTTTTGCATAATCACCTTCACAGACTCTGATTGGCCATAGAAATTTAACATTGGCGGCTACAAAACATGTTTTTTGATTTTTTAATACATGGTACGGTAAAATACAGAACACGGGCACAAGAATAAAGAACAGATGATAAAAGCCGGTGACATAAAGTAGCGCTGTTAGGAATAATATAAATGAAGCCATCCAGTGACATAGTTGTGTTTCCGTTCTAACAATGTCATTATAATGTGCGAGGGACGGCTCTGTGTTTGTAGTTGGGAGAATGATGGATGATTTGTTTAATATTTGGGCAAAATAAGACAGAGGAATCAATCCAATTGCCTGAAGTGTTCCTATACAAACATGCCAGCTAATGAGTTTTCCAACAGCCGTGGAGCAACCTCCAAAGCCTTGTTAACTAGGAAAAAAAGAAATTGCTTGTGACAGATGTAAGTGGAGAGAAATACAATATATGGTTTTAATTTGTATCTGTTTTTTCGCTTATTTCAGCCAGCATTAATGACCTTTTGTACAGAGATGGTCTTTTGGGACAAAACACGAATACAGCCAGGAATTAAGAAACCAAATAGTCATACTAGAAGAGTCTTAAGTAAATGACCTCTTCTGCTAATGTTCGGAAAAGCCTAGTGACAATCATATCCTAACAATTCAAGAATCCTAAACGTAAAACTTACATAGTTCCTCTAATAAAAAAAACAGAATAACAGAACAAAAAATTCTTCACTGTTTATTAGATCAGAGATCCACAAGAACATTAAATCCATTGACCGATGAAGTGGATCACATTGATTATCTTGTGACAATAGTACCTGTCAAAGAGTAAGAGTCAGTCGTTTATGTAGATATTAGAAGAAAGAAAAGTAGGCAAGAGTAATGACTAGTGTTGAGCGATACCTTCCGATACTTGAAAGTATCGGTATCGGATAGTATCGGCCGATACCCGAAAAATATCGGATATCGCCGATACCGATACCTGATACCAATACAAGTCAATGGGACACAAATATTGGAAGGTAACCTGGATGGTTCCCAGGGTCTGAAGGAGAGGAAACTCTCCTTCAGGCCCTGGGATCCATATTCATGTAAAAATTAAAGAATTAAAATAAAAAATATGGATATACTCACCCATCCGGGGGCCCCTGGACCTTACCGATTGTAACCGGCAGCCTCCGTTCCTAAGAATGAGCAGTTTAAGACCTTCGATGATGTCGCGGCTTGTGATTGGTCGCGTGCCGCTCATGTGACCGCTCACACGACCAATCACAGGCTGCGACGTCATCGCAGGCCCTAAACTCCTCAATGAGGAGTTTAGGACCTGCGATGACGTCGCGGCCTGTGATTGGTCGCGTGAGCGGTCACATGAGTGGCAGTTTAGGGCCTGCGATGACGTCGCGGCCTGTGATTGGTCGCGTGAGCGGTCACATGAGCGGCACGCGACCAATCACAAGCCGCGACATCATCGAAGGTCTTAAACTGCTCATTTTTAGGAACGGAGGCTGCCGGTTACAATCGGTAAGGTCCAGGGGCCCCCGGACGGGTGAGTATATCCATATTTTTTATTTTAATTCTTTATTTTTTACATGAATATGGATCCCAGGGCCTGAAGGAGAGTCTCCTCTCCTCCAGACCCTGGGAACCATACACTGGGAACTTCCGATTCCGATTTCCGATACCACAAAAGTATCGGAACTCGGTATCGGAATTCCGATACCGCAAGTATCGGCTGATACCCGATACTTGCGGTATCGGAATGCTCAACACTAGTAATGATTGAAAGGAAATTTGTCGGTAGGTTTTTCCTATGTAATCTAAGAGCAGTATGATATAGGGACAAGGACCCTGATTCCAGTGATGTGTCACTTACAGGGCTGCTTGCTGCAGTTTTGATTCAATCACTGTTTTTTCTGGTGTAGATCTAGCAGTTCTCTGTGTGGCTGAGCTCTGTATAACCCTGCCCACATCATTGATTTGCAGCTTTCTGTGTATACTGTATATTGACAGCAAGCGGCCAATCAATGCTAGGGGCGGGGTTACACCAAGCAGCAGGACTACATGGCATGAGACAACTAGTCATCTAGTGATAATCTCCTGCTGATAAAACACTGATTTTATAAAAACTACAACAAGTAGCCCAGTAAGTGACACATAGCAGGAATCAGGGTCACTGCACTTACATTATGCTGAATTCAGACTAAGTGGCAAAACCTAGTGATTGATTAACTTTAAACAATTTAGTATCAGAGGTGCATCCCCAAAACAGGAGGACATTTGGAGTGTAACAGGTATGCAATGGCTGGTATCTACTAACAGTGACAACCAGTGAAAATACAGCATGATTTTGGGTGCCCAAAGTTCATTGATGTGTGTAGGGAGCAAGGGATTGCACATCTGGTCTGTTCCCACAGAAAAGCTATAGTAAAAGTTCATTTTTTGTTATGGTAGAAAGGTGCCTAACAAACAGAGCATCTGTGTATTGTTGTTTAACCGCAGACTAGTTGTAGTGTCCATGCTCCTATAATGGCCACATGACCATCAGAAGGGGAACATCGAGCAATGAAAGAAAGCAGTTATGTCCGATCGATCCCATTTTCTTTACCATTGTGTGGATGGCCTGGTTCATGTGTGTCACTAACCCAGGGGTGGGGAATCTTTTTTCTGCGAAGGGCCATTTGGATATTTATACCATCCTTCGGGGGCTGGACAAACTCCGCCCACAAAGTGCATCATGACTGTGGCACTGGTTTCAGGACGTAATTTTTCATTGCATGCCCTTCAGTGTTCAGTAGTGAACACTGTGTGTGTGTGCTACCGGAGCAAGAAGAAATGAATGAGCTATTTGTAATCAAAACACAGCTCCAGGCCCAAGAATGCGGTCCCTGATTTTTTAATTTGAATTTGCTCGGGGGGCCTGATAAAAGGTGATTGAGGGCCGTAAATGGCCCTGGGGCCTGAGGTTCCCGACCCCTTCACTAACCCAAAAAAAAAGATAGCCCCCGGATACAGAATAGGAAAAGACAAGTTGGCAAACACAGTGAGATGCTTTCGGCAAACTTCTGCTATGAAACCAAAGGAGAACATACCGCCGATTCAGCCACTGCAGCTGCATCAGGGTCCAGATGTGGAGGAGGTCCCTTGCAGGCAAGCAGAGCGAGCATCACCACCCGGCAAGTGCCGGGGCTGACTTGTCATCAAGGATGCCGACACGCTATGGGGCCCGTGAGTCAGGGGTCACCCCAAGCATTATATGGAAATACTTACCTCTCCGTGTTCCTCCGCAGCTCCGGTGTTCATGAGTCTCTAAGCGGCATGCTGGGCAGTGGAGGGGGCCCAGACATATTTCTTGCAAAGGGGCCCCAAGCTGTCAGTGTCCGCCCCTGTATGAAACATTGGGTCCTGGCATGCAGACAAAAAATTCAAGATGACTTGGTCTTCGAATTCCTCAAATGTCACTCATATTAAGCATTTGATGGATGTGTTGGAAAAATAAGTTTGATTACTGGTGGCCCCATCACACAGGCAGTATAGTTTTTTTTTAAGAGTGAGAAGCAATGGACAACTTATGCCATTGCATATTAAACTGAGAACACTTTTGACTAATACCTCCCATGAAAGGAAAGAACAAGGTGTGAACAAAAATACAATAGTTAAACAAAACAAAAAAGAAAGATTTAAATACTAATTTGATTGAAGATTTGTTCCTCGAGGGCCACATTCACGGCCATATTGAACAAGCCTCATCTTCTGAGGTTGTTAACACTTTGACTTCTGCATTGCCACCTTGGACGGAACGAAAAGATCCTTAGGCTGATTTTATTTCACATAGCACTTTTTTTTAGTATGAAACCTTTTTTTTCTTTAACGCCTTGAAATGCTCTTTTTCTTGCAAGTGCAAAGCATTGAACATGTTTTCTTCTAAAAGCAAAAGACTCGCTCGAATGACAATATTTAGGTCATATTCTGGAGAACAAGTAGCACTAGATCCTTACAAAACAAGAAATGTGCATTCATTTTCCTTTGCTAAAACTTACAGTCTTTTGTAATATATATTTATGTCACAGACTGAATAAATTGTTTAGGATTGTCATGCTAATTTCCTATGTTTCATGTCTCTGTTTCACACATTTACAGAAAGACATTCAAATCAGACTATTTTATGTATATGGTGGCTCCTCAACTCTCCTACGACAGTTGATTTGGCAGCAAAGAAGGCAAATACATGTCGAATTACACCCACCGATCCTTTGTGCTAAGGGGAGTTAAGGAGGTTAGGTTAGAATGGAGAAATAACTGTTTGATAGTGATGGGCAAACCCGAACAGTAAAGTTCGGGGTCCGTAACGAACACCTACTGATTGAGCACTGACTTTTCCAAGAAGTCCATGATACCGTTCGAGTTCGATGTTTTCCAAGCTGTGATCTGCATAACAACGCGAGAAACACCGGTGGCTCTGATCGGTGGTAAGATTATTACCGCTGGTCAGAGCACCAGCAGTTGTAACCCTCAGCTGTCATGGCCCTTTACTAGCCTGAGAATATCAGCCCCCAGCTGTTTGATTTAGCTTGGCTGGTTGTCAAAAATAGGGTTGACCCTATTTTTTAAAATAATTTAAAAAATTGCTTGGGGACCCATCTATTCTTGATAACCAGCCATGATAAAGATGACAGCTGAGGGTTGCGGCTCGCAGCTGTTAGTTTTGCCATGCTGGTCATCAAAATACAAAAGACCCCACATCTTTTTTTTGTATATTTATTTATAGCACAGGTTCAGCTGATGAATACTTCCATCAGCTGCACCTGCTCTCGCAGTTTTTAGCAACAGCAGGTGTAGGCTGATGGGAGTAGTACTCACATCAGCTGACGCCTCTGTGACCAGAAGTATACTTTTTACTCCCTGTCACAGCTGATAGCGCCCGCTGTCATCTGGCAGCATGGGAACTGCAGCTCTCTGACCGTCGGTAATAATCTTACTGCCAAACAGAGGCAGTGTTTGCCGGGTTGTCATGCAGATGACAGTGTGGCAAATAACGGATGTTCGAGCCCTTATTCATCTGAATGGGGTCCAGTTTTGAATACTGTTCAGGTACCCAAAAACCCAAAGGGTTTCAATAAAGGGAAGATGAGCTAATCTATATAGAAATTTGAACTCAACAGATTCACTTGAATTTGGCAATGAAATTCGATTTGAATCAAATTAAATTAAAGGGATTCTATTAGTAGGATCAAGCCTTCTATACCATCAATATGGGCATGTAGGTGATAGGAAGCTAAATAAAATGATACCTCTGATATCTGCGATGCTCACTTTCAATTAAAATAAGTTCTGGGGCAGATTCTCAGGAAGATCTTTTTCTAGCCCATAGATCTTAACAGCTCATTGACATATTAAGAAAAACATGGATTTCTCTTCAATAAAACACTGAGCACTTACAATTGCTCATTTTGACCTTGTAGCCAGCTCTTTATCATCAGGTCTATGACATCACATGATTTAAAACTGATGATCTGAATCCTTCAAAGCTTTATGTAGAAACATTAAGTCTATTTTGTCTGCATGAGTCGTGAGTCACTGCAGAAGTCAATGTCAGGAGAGAGAAGGGAGCAGCTGGGCCAAGAGTTGAAAAGTGGAATGATTCGTGCAAGGAAAAGAGTCTTTTCTTATTTGTACATAGAGCGGAGAAAAGAGAAAAATAGTTCGGTAGAAAAGCAAAATGAGCAATTGTAAGTGCACAGTTCTATATAATAAGATGATTGCAATATATTAAGAGGATAACAATTTTAATGGAAGTGCTTCTTTAAAGGGAACCTGTCACCTGAATTTGGCGGGAGCAGTTTTGGGTCATATGGGCGGGGTTTTTGGGTGTTTGACTCACCCTTTCCTTACCCACTGGCTGCATGCTGGCCGCAATATTGGATTGAATCAAACACCCGAAAACCCCGCCCATATGACCCAAAACTGGTCCCGCCAAATTCAGGTGACAGGTTCCCTTTAAAGAATTAAAAACAATCCTCAGCTTGTTAATACCTTCATAATTATTGAAGTGGTCATCCAGATCTTATAGATTCATGGCCATCAATATCAAATTGGTGGGGACCCAACATCCAACAAAACCCAACAATTTCCCCAATCAGCTGTTTGTAGTTCTTGCTGGTGCAAGTAATGGCCGTTCTTGGGTACTTCAGCTCAGTTCCCATCCAAGTGAATAGGATCTGATAACATGATTAAGAACCTCTCAATCTCTTCTACACACATCTGAGAAATTTTCCTGAAAAAACGGAATTTAAAGAGTTTAGAGAAGATGGATCATTGCAAACATTTATTCCATTGGTGCCACTTGGAAGTTAACCAGAAATAACTTTCTGTGTATTTCATCCAACAGTCCTCTTGGACCACCACCAAAGAGCCACTTTGGGGACATTATAGGTTTATATACTCTTTTCTAAAGTCATGCTATATGTTTCCTATACATTGGTGGCCAAGCTGTTCCTTGTTGTGGAGAACATAATTTTACCTCTATACAAGTCACTAGTGCGACCACACTTAGAATACTGTGCACAGTTCTGGTCTCCGGTGTATAAGAAAGACATAGCTGAACTGGAGCGGGTGCAGAGAAGAGCGACCAAGGTTATTAGAGGACTGGGGGGTCTGCAATACCAAGATAGGTTATTACACTTGGGGCTGTTTAGTTTGGAAACACGAAGGCTAAGGGGTGATCTTATGTTAATGTATAAATATATGAGGGGACAGTACAAAGACCTTTCTGATGATCTTTTTAATCATAGACCGGTGACAGGGACAAGGGGGCATCCTCTACGTCTGGAGGAAAGAAGGTTTAAGCATAATAACAGATGCGGATTCTTTGCTGTAAGAGCAGTGAGACTATGGAACTCTGCCGTATGATGTTGTAATGAGTGAGTTATTACTTAAATTTAAGAGAGGACTGGATACCTTTCTGGAAAAGTATAATGTTACAGGGTATATACACTGGATTCCTTGATAAGGCGTTGATCCAGGGAACTAGTCTGATTGCCGTATGTGGAGTCGAGAAGGAATTTTTTTCCCCAATGTGGAGCTTACTCTTTACCACATGGGTTTTTTTTTTGTCTTCCTCTGGATCAACATGTTAGGGCATGTTAGGCTATGGGTTTAACTAGATGGACTTAAAGTCTCCCTTTAACCTTAATAACTATGTAACTATGTAACTATGTGTGATCTGAAAAATGGCTTGTATAGAAGACTATAGCCCCAATTTATCAGTGTTTTCGCCGAAGTGCTTTGAAAAGTTGCAACATTTTTGTGATACAGAAAGTTCTTTGTGTTATCATGATAGTTTCAGCCAGACCTGCAAAAATGGATGGCGCTAGAAAGACATGGGATAACAAAGGGAGAATACTCAAATTCCAGATGCTGATCCTGTGTTTATCTACAATTTCCAGTAGAGGCTATTATGCAATAAATGGATAGTTTTAGAGTCATTTTATCTCATGTACTGCATCAACTTTCCCTTCATGTACTGTGAAGACACAGCATTGTATCTTAATTAACCAGAGGTCTATTTTTAGCAAGCCAAAAAGAATAGACTGTTATCTATAAGTTGACATTTGATATAACATATTGTGCTCTTATCCTTGATGACTAGTAATGTTTACTGATATGCTAATTATGCATTGTGTAGGCCAGAGTGTGTTGACTTCAAAAACAGAGGAGAAAAAAGTATGCAAATAAATTAAATAATCAAGTAATGCTGCTTGATCTCATCTCCATTCTTTTAATTTATGCAAATACTGAATGAAGGACACTTGTGAATTATAAAAATAGGTTACATGCCTCTGTATAGAGGGACAGAGACATGCAGAGATTCAGCCAGGACATCATGGCTCCATCAGGAAGGACACAGATTTATCAGTCTACAGGAGGCCGGCTTAGAGGACTTCAGCCATGGTTGGAAGAATACAGATCTGCTCCATTAACCATCGCTGATCCATGGATATGTTTGGAGAAAGGCAGGATTGGGACCTCCCGGTCGCCTGGCTACATGGATATGTTGTGAGAAGCCAGGTTGTGACCCTCCAGTCAACTGGCCTTCTACCTTAATGGACTGTCATCTTCCTACGCTTGTCGTTACCTCCTCTCTTTGTGCATGCCACAGGTGGGTAGTCATCTCTGGAAGCTCTGAAGTAACAGCTGACATTAACCCGGCGAGTCAGCGGAAGGGTGAGACTGTAATGTGCACCATCTTGGGGTATTTTGCTGGGACTGTTCTATGTGTTATCTGCCTGTTTTATGGTCCAATAAAATATTGCCACACTGTTTTACCTGCACCCTGTGTTGTCTGAGTAGCATTATGCCCACGTAAAAGGGAGAGTAGGCATGCGGTGGGACGATTCCTGGTCCATGCGGTTTCAGTTGGCGGACATGGGCACCCGCCGACCCCCCATGTCTCCACATGTACATCTATAATCGGGCATATGAACCACTTTAAAAGATTACTCTTTTACTTGAAAGAAAAGAAAAAAAAGTTTCTTATTTTTGTGGAAGTTGTAAATATCACTTTCCAGTCTGAAAATATTCCAATCAGCTAAGGTAAAAGGTGTGATGTTCCTTTACTTCACACCACTGGTGACATCTCTTAGGGATCAGCTGGATGTCTTAAAAATCACCTGGTATTTCCACATGTGAAAAACATCAGCCGCTTCAAAAGTCTCGAGAAACAAACAAGTTAGAAGCACTTTACTCTCCAGATGAACATGAAGGACTGAAATCATGCAAAGAATCAGAAGCTATTTCCTTTCTGATCTTTCAAAAAGGACCTTTGAAACCACAATTAAAAATATCAAACTGTGACATGAGAGACAAGATCCGCTTTGGATTTTAAACATTCCAGCAGAAAAGATGGGACATACATAACATATTCTATCAGATTTTCCAGTAGATAAACTACTATATAAAATTATTTTGGCCAATTTACATAACAATAATGTTAATTATATTAATTAAATTAATATATTATTATTAATATTTATATTTATTATTATCATTATTTATTTATTGATTTTTCTTTGACATTTTAACCCCTTTCTGACCTCGGATGGGATAGTATGTCCAAGGTCAGAACCCCCGCTTTGATGCGGGCTCCGGCGGTGAGCCTGCATCAAAGCCGGGACATGTCAGCTGTTTTGAACAGCTGACATGTGCCTGCAATAGCGATGGGTGGAATCGCGATCTACCCGCCACTATTAACTAGTTCAATGCCGCTGTCAAACGCTGACAGCGGCATTTAACTGGCGCTTCCGGCCATCGGGCAGGAAATGAGCGCCCGTCACAAGATCGGGGGTCAGCGATGCGTCTGCAGAGTAACCATAGAGGTCCTTGAGACCTCTATGGTTGCTGATGCCGGATTGCTGTGAGTGCCACCCTGTGGTCGGCACTCATAACAATGCAGGATTTCAGCTACATAGGAGCGATCTGATGATCACTCTCATGTAGCTGAGCCGATCGAGTTGTGCCAGCTTCTAGCCTATTGAAGCATGGAAAAGGGAAAAAAAAAAAATTTTAATGTGAAAAAAATAAAAAATATATAAAAGTTTAAATCACCCCCTCTTCGCCCCATTCAAAATAAAACAATAAAAATAAAGCAAACCTACACATATTTAATATTGCCGCATTCAGAATCGCCTGATCTATCAATAAAAAAAAGGATTAACCTGATCGCTAAATGGCGTAGCGAGAAAAAAATTCAAAACCCCAGAATTACTTTTTTTTGTCGCCACGACATTGCATTAAAATGCAATAACGGTAGATCAAAAGAACGTGTCTGCACAAAAGTGGTATCAATAAAAATGTTAGCTTGGAGCGCAAAAAATAAACCCTCACCCGACCCCAGATCACGGAAAATGGAGACGCTACGGGTAACGGAAAATGGCACAATTTAATTTTTTTTTATCAAAGTTTGGAATTTTTTTTCACCACTTAGATAAAAGAGAACCTAGACATGTTTGGTGCCTATGAACTCATAATAACCTGGAGAATCATAATGGCAGGTCAGTTTTAGCATGTAGTGAACCTAGTAAAAAGCCAAACAAAAAACAAGTGTGGGATTGCACTTGGAATTTTTTCCCATTTTCTAGTACACGACATGGTAAAACCAATGATGTTGTTCAAAATTACAACTCATCCCACAAAAAATAAGCCCTCTCATGGCTATATTGATGGAAAAATAAAAAAGTTATGGCTCTGGGATGGAGGGGAGCGGAAAACAAACACGGAAAAACGGAAAATCCCAAGGTCATGAAGGGGTTTAAGTTGTTCTCCTAACTGGATGGTCCCTGCTTGTTTGAATTGTCCCTTATCCCCTTCACCCCAAAGCCTGTTTGCACCTTCATGATCAGCTCAAATTTTACAATTCTGACCAGTGTCACTTTAGAAGGTAATAACTATGGAACGCTTCAAAAGATCCCACTTATTCTGAGAAAGTTTTCTCATGACATATTATCCTTCATGTTAGTGGTAAAATTAGGGTTAATGTTTCTCCTGTTACCCTTGGGAAAATACAAAACTGGGGGCTAAAAAATTATTTTTGTGGAAAAAAAAATAATTTTTATTTTCACGGCTCTGCGTTATAAACTGTAGTGAAACACTTGGAGGTTCAAAGTTCTCACAACACATCTAGATAAGTTCCTTAGGGGGGTCTTCTTTCCAAAATGGTGCCACTAGTGGGGGGTTTCAATGTTTAGGCACATCAGGGACTCTCCAAACGCGACATGGTGTCCTATCTCAATTCCAGTCAATTTTGCATTGAAAAGTCAAATGGTGCTCCTTCCCTTCCGAGCTCTGCCATGAGCCCAAACAGTGGTTTATCCCCACATATGGGGTATCAGCGTACTCAGGACAAATTTTACAACAACTTTTGGTGTCCAATAGCTTCTGTTATTCTTGGGAAAATACAAAACCTGGGGCTAAAATATAATTTTTGTGGAAAAAAAAAGATTTTTTATTTTCACGGCTTTGTGTTATAAACTGTAGTGAAACACTTGGGGGTTTAAAGTTCTCACAACACATCTAGATAAGTTCCTTGGGGAGTCTAGTTTCCAATATGGGGTCACTTGTGGGGGGTTTCTACTGTTTAGGTACATCAGGGGCCCTGCAAATGCAATGTGATGCCTGCAGACCATTCCATCTAAGTCTGCATTCCAAACATAGCTCCTTCCCTTCCGAGCTCTGTCATGCGCCCAACCTGTGGTTCTCCCTCACATATGGGGTATCAGCGTACTCAGGACAAATTGGACAACAACTTTTGGTGCCCAATTTCTTCTGTTACCCTTGGGAAAATAAAAAATTGGGGGCGAAAATATCATTTTTGTGAAAAAATATGATTTTTATTTTTACGGCTCTACATTATAAACTTCTGTGAAGCACTTGGTGGGTCAAAGTGCTCACCACACATCAAGATAAGTTCCGTGGGGGATCTACTTTCCAAAATGGTGTCACTTGTGGGGGGTTTCATTATTTAGACACATCAGGGGCTCTCCAAACGCGACATGGCGTCCCATCTCAATTCCAGTCAATTTTGCATTGAAAAGTCAAACGGCGCTCCTTCCCTTCTGAGCTCTGCCATGTGCCCAAACAGTGGTTTACCCCCACATCTGGGGTATCAGAGTACTCAGGACAAATTTTACAACAACTTTTGGGGTCCAATTTCTCCTGTTACCCTTGGTAAAATAAAACAAATTGGAGCTGAAGTAAATTTTTTGTGGAAAAAAGTTAAATGTTGATTTTTTTTTTAAACATTCCAAAAATTCCTGTGAAACACCTGAATGGTTAATAAACTTCTTGAATGTGGTTTTCAGCACCATGAGATGTGCAGTTTTTAGAATGGTGTCACACTTGGTTATTTTCTATCATATAGACCCCTCAAAGTGACTTCAAATGTGATGTGGTCCCTAAAAAAAATGGTGTTGTAAAAATGAGAAATTGCTGGTCAACTTTTAACCCTTATAACTCCCTAATAAAAAAAAATTTAGTTCCAAAATTGTGCTAATGTAAAGTAGACATGTGGGAAATGTTACTTATTAAGTATTTTGTGTGACATACCTCTGTGATTTAAAGGCATAAAAATTCAAAGTTGGAAAATTGCAAAATTTTCAAAATTTTCCCAAAATTTCTGTTTTTTTTCACAAATAAATGCAGTTAATATCAAAGAAGTTTTACCACTATCATGAAGTACAATATACCATGAGAAAATATTGTCAGAATCATCAGGATCCGTTGAAGTGTTCTAGAGTTAAAACCTCATAAAAGGACAGTGGTCAGAATTGTAAAAATTGGCCCGGTCATTAACGTGCAAACCACCCTTGGGGGTTAAAGGGTTAAACCAGACAATTTTGTTACACAAAATAGTTAATAAATAACATTTCCCACATGTCTACTTTACATCAGCACACATTTTGAAACATCATTTTCTTTAGGAAGTTAGGTGGGTTAAAAGTTGACCTATGATTTCTCAGTTTTACAACAAAATTTACAACACCAATTTTTAAGGGACCACATCACATTTGAAGAGCCTTTGAGGGGCCTATATGACAGAAAATACCCAAAAGTGACAACATTATAAAAACTGCACCCCTCAAGGTGCTCAAAACCACATTCTAGAAGTTTTTTTTAACCATTCAGGTGCTTCACAGGAACTGAAGCAATGTGCAAGGAATGAACATTTAACTTTTTCACATAACTTTTATTTAGACCCAATTTTTTTTTACTTTAACAAGGTTAAAAAGAGAAAATGGACCACAAAATTTGTTTTGCAATTTTTCCTGAGCACAGCGATACCCTATATGTGGAGTAAAACCTTTGCTTGTGTGCATGACAGAGCGCAGAAGGGTAGGAGTGCCAATTGACTTTTTGAACACAAAATTCGCTGGAATCTTTAGTGCATGCCACGTCACGTTTGGAGAGCTCCTGATGTACCTAAGCAACAGAAACCCCTCCAAAAGTGGCCCTATTTTGGAAACTAGATGCCTTAGGTAACTTACTTAGATGTGTGGTGAGCAACTTGAACCCCCAGGTGATTCATAGAAATGTATAACTATGAAAATAAAAAAATCTAATTTTTTACACAAAAATGTTATTTTAGCTCCATTGTTTTTTATTTTCACAAGGATAACATAAGAAAATGGTTACTAAAAATTGTTGAGAAAATTCTCCTCAGTACGTTGATACCCCATATGTGGAAGAAAACTACTGTTTAGGTGCACGGCAGGGCTCGGAATAGAGGAAGAGCCATATGACTTTTGGAGGGCAAAATTGTCTGGAATAATTAGCATACGCCATATCGAGTTTGGGGTGCCCCTGATGTGTCTAAACAGTAGAAATCCCCCACAAGTCACCTCATTTTGGAAACTATACCTTTAAAGGAATGTATCTAGATGTGTGTTGAGCACCTTAAACTCCCAGATGCTTTGCAGAAGTTTATAACGTTGAGCCATGAAAATTAAAAAAAATCTAATTTTTCTCCCAAAAATGTTCTCTTAGCCCCAATTTTTTTACAATGGTAACAGGAGAAAATGGACCATAAAATCTGTTGTGCAATTTCTCCTGAGTGCGCAGATGCCTAATATGTTGGGGAAAACTACTGTTTGGGTACACGGTAGGGCTAAGAAAGGACGGAGCAATGTTTTGGAATGAAGACTTTGATGGAATGATCTGCCAGTGACATGTTGCATTTGGAGAACCCCTGATGGGCATAAACAGTGGAAACCCCTGACAAGTGACATGATTTTGAAAACTAGAGCCCTCAAGGAATTTATCTAGACATATGGTGAACACCTTGAACCCACAGGTGCTTCATAGAATTTTACAACGTTAATGTGTGAAAATTAAAAATATATTTTTCCCACAAAGATGTTGTTTTAGCCCCAAATTGTTTCATTCTAACAAGGATAGTAGGAGAAAATGGACCCCATAATTTGTACAATTTCTTCTGAGTACACCGATACCCCATATGTGGTCGAAGACTACCTTTGAAGCACAATGCAATGCTCTGAAGGGAAGAAGCGGCATAGTTGAGTTCAGATTTTGCTGAACTGGTTTGAGGGTGCAGTGTCACATTAGCAGAGCCCCTGAGGCATCAGAACAGTAGAACCCCCCATAATTGACCCCATTTTTCAAACTACACCTCTCACTGAATTCATCTGTGCAGTGATCATATTGACACCACGGGTGTGTCACAGAATTTTATTCCATTGTAAGTGAAGACAAAATAATGACATTTTTACCACCAAAATTTTGTTTTAGCCCCAGATTTTACATTTTCACAAGGGGAAATGGGTAAATATGGAACTAAAATTTATCACACAATTTCTGCTGATCGTCAAAATACCCCATATGTTGCTATGCAGTACTGCTTAGCCACATGGCGAGACTTGGGTGGGACGGAGCGCTATTTGCTTCCTAGAGTGCAGATTTTCCTAGAATAGTTTGCAGACTCCATATACAGAGCCCCTAACTGCTAGAAGAGCAGAATCCACCCTCAAGTGACCCAATTTTGGAAATTATACCCCTTTGGGAATTTATGTACAGATGAAGTGAATATTTTAACTCCATGGTTGTTTTCCAGAAACAAGCAGCAGTGGTTTAGGCACACTGGGACTCAGAAGAGAGGGGGGTATTTGGATTGGGAGCTCAAACTTTTACGAATTTCTTTTGGAGGAACGAGAAGCCATTTCCTTTTACCAGAGCCTTTGTACTGCCAGTATCGTTGAAGCCCCCTATTTTTCTGTTAACAGATGATGGCCCAAAGTGTAGACTTGCTTTTTTTTGTAGATTGAGTTGAATCTTTTATTGGGAGCATTTGGGATCTTATTTATCCTGCACTCTATGCTGAGCACTTACTTTGGGGTTTCCATCTAAATCTCTGATTGACTTGATTCAGATGAAACCCCCGAGGGATCCATTCACTATAATGAGGTAGCAGAGTTACTCTGGACTCCGTCTGAAATCTGTTCAGTGATGTCCTTCTTTTCAGTAGACACTTTATATTCTCAAAAATAAAAATAAATAGTTTGTCACGATAATATGCTTAAGAATGTTGGATAACAAATAAGGGGGGCCGTCCAGGGGATAGAATTTTGAGTACTCTGCGTTCACCACTTACACTTTCATTGCAACTATTCTAGTGTAACACACAATTCCTTAGACAGGGCGCTAGTGTCATTTTGTATTAGACTTTATATTTTCAGTAGAATCAGCTGATCTGATTAGTAGTGCATAGAATTTACTTAATACATGTGAATGATAAATATTGTACAAAGCAAAACATAGATCTAGTTTATACATTATGTATGTCATTTTTATTCTTGATTCATTATTTTTAAGTTATGGCTATCTTTTTTGATCACTGATGAATACACTGCAAATCCACATTTCATAACAACCATTATGTCAGCCCGGCTATCATCTGATCTTGGCAGGCCTGACTTACTATTATTATCATTATTATTTCGTCTTTTAGGCAGTTTATTAGTAGAGTATTTTCTTTTTGTTCAGTTCAGCAGAATGCTCCATTATACCAAAGGGCGTAATGTTGCGGAAAATAAACGCTAAACATGAATACAGCATGTCCCTGTGGATAACCAAAGAGTCAACAGAAGAGCTGTAAGGATGTTGAACATAATGACGGCTGAATAGGGCATCCACTATGGCCTGAATGGAGCCCACAGGAGGATTTCTGTACACTGGCAGATTCTGCACTCCTGAGATGTTGCATGGAAAATCACATCAATCCACAGAAAGGTACAGCAATCGGATCGCCCCGGTTTAGGCTTCAGTACAGCGATATAGACTCTGCATGAATAAAGCAAGTGTTTAATAATGGAAGAGGTAACGTTCTACAGCCGGGAGGAATTGACTGCTGGATTGATTGATCAAATGTGATAAGTGATAGAACGTTCCTTATTAGCTGTTCTCTTACATTTGCTCGAACAGACAAAGGAGAATACTAATATTAGCACCTGACACCGAGCAAGAACGAGGAGGGAATCCTACAGGAAACCGAACAACATTTTACGATATGAAATCCTAATTTAAGATGCTCAATTTCTATTTTTTTACCATGGCTGGATTTTAAAGTATATAATCTATATTTTGAAAAAGAGTTTGGCACAAACTTGAAATACATAATAAAGCTACTATTAAATACTACATCATGGATCAACTACTTTTCCAACTGTTGTGCGGTCAGCCAGAAATGTACTAATTTAATCCTCAAAAGATTTTGAAGTTGCGGTAGATGTAGTAAGGGGACACATGCCCTGTCTGTTGAGAGTACTTGCTCAAGCTATGCTTTTAGTAAGGCTCTTTCCACATTGCGTTTTTGCCCATATTCTTTGGTTTGGTTGGGGCTTGTGTCCGAACTCCCCCGCAACATGGGAGTAGACGTTGAGTACTACGTCTGGATTTCCTCCTCACATAGGCATATATGCCTGATAATGATGCAGGTCAGAGCACACGTTGACTCGATCAGCACCATTATGGTCAATGGCCCCATCGGGGCTTACGCATACATCCAATTTTGCAGGGGTTGTGGACGCAAGCCCAGACAGGATCAAACAATTTGGGCAAAAATGCAGTGTGAAAAGAGACTAAGCTGCACAGTGTATGATCATGCACATATGTCTAACCTGACCTTTCCATGAATTAGGCCGGGGTCACACTTGTAAGAAACTCGCATGAGTCTCGTGTCTCAATATCTGGCACTGTCGCCAGCATTCACTCAGCTGCATAGAAATACATGCAGCCGCACACTCTGGTTCCGAGTGCCAGCGGCAGTGCCGGGTATTGAGATGCGAGACTCATGCGAGTTTCTCGCAAGTGTGACCCCAGCCTTATGCTAAGAACCAGGGCTGATGTCAGCACTCGCTGAGCCTGGTCAATTTGGCCCAGCTTTCAACTGTGTGCACTGCATATATGGTGCAGGGTCAGGAGCTGAGCCCGCTCCATACAGCTCATGTATTATTTAGCCTGCACCCAAGACTAAAGCTACATTTACACAGAAAGATAATCATGAAGGAGCATTCTTAAAGAGGCTTGTATTCTGATTATCTTGCAGGCTGCTTGTCAACTGAAGGAATGAGCAAAATGCTCATTCATCAGGTGAAATGATCTTTTGCGCAGTGCAAAAAAAATTGTTTGTGGCGGTACATCGTCCTGTGCAAACAAGACGCCTAATGCTGTGAACCTTGGCTGAATAAGAGCACTGAGCGATCTGTTGCAGATTGTTAAGTGAGTGTAACATCCCAGGTAACCAACTGTTACAGTGGTATTGCCTTCCTCTCGGGGAGGGTAATACCATGCTTGGAAGCGAGGAAGGATCCCTTTAACAGGTACTCAGCACATGCAACACTGTTCTAACTCCATGCCAGAAGGGGGAGCTCGAGATGCGGATTCAGGGGAACTTCCCTAGATATATATTCTGGCTTGGAGGAGGAGTTGGTCAGTCTGTCGGAAGGAGTCTGTGAGAGAGCAGTCTGTGAGAGGGACACAGGAGAGAAGAAGCAGACAGAGAGTGTCTGAGAAAGGAAAGCTGGAGCTGTGCAGACCAGTAGTGCTGCACCTACTGGAAGGAAAGAAAAACAGAGCAGTCTGCAGGAGACTGAGAGGGGAATTGAGGAGAGTGAAGAAGCTGCGATTTTCGTCCACACTGAAGCACAGGAACCGGAGGCCCGAAGACCGAGGCTGTGTGGGACTGTATGCCCCACAGCAGAAAGCGGCGGACAGCAGATTGCAAGTCACCTGTCCACCATTAACACCCGAAGGCACAGTAACAGATAGAGCCCGGAGTCACTTGAGAGACCCCTGTAAAAAGGCTTGAGTTACCTGCCATGCTAGTAGTGTCTTTCCAATAAGGGAGACAGAGAGAACGTGAGGACTTTGTGTGAGGCCTAAAGCAGCAAGGAACTACAGCACAGCACAGAGAGGAAGATTTCCAACCCCACCTTTCTAGGGAGATTCCTGAATCACTTCCAAGCCAGCCGGACCATATCAGTACCTGTGATCCGGTACCCTGGACTGTGGCTGCCTTACACCAGTAAAGAGGTAAAGAGACTGCAACCCTGTGTCCTCTGTTTCTTTCTACACCATCCTTATTTATCACACCAGGAGCCCTGGGGACTCAGCTTCACCTGTGGGAAGCCATACCATTCTTGCTGCCATAACACTACCCCAGTGGACCCCTTTAAGCAGCATCGGCCATCCCTGACCGAATACCACAGGTGGCGTCATAAACAAACTTTATTCTTCATTCAACAACCCCTTTAAAGACCTTTCCCTTTAATTTGGACACCCAGGGCCACGGACCGGATCGCTGCCACGGTGACCACCCCTTTAATGATGACTGTACCTGGTACCGAGTAACCCCTGGGCCCAGGCAGGGGTGCTCCATGAGCATCCTTTACTCTGGTCTGCCTGTGTACACAGGCATTTAAACAACTGCTAATCAGTAAAGGTTTACCAATCGGTGGTCATATCGTGCAGTCTGTAAGTCCATGGAAACGGACCCTGTCTGCTGCAATTAGCGGTGGACAGTACTCTACAATATTACAGTTTTGCAGAGTATTCTACAAGCAATTACATATACAAGTCCCTTACGGAGCGCTATCAAAAAATTTCCAAAGCAATAAAAATGATTTTCAAAATAATTTTAAACTTTAATCTACCCCCGTTTCCCTGAAAACAAATATAATCTAATTAGTTATTTTTTTTATTTTTTCTACCAACAATTTTCAATATCAATGTTTGTGTAACTGTCAAAAATAATATAATATAATATTAATCTCAACGTGGTGAACAGCAAAATAAAAAAAAACTATGAAAATGGAATAAAGTAGCTGGTTTTGGGTACTGTGTCCCTTAGATAATGGAATAAAATGATTTGCATATCATATAGATTCTATAATGGTAATGATATAAATTACAGCTTTTCATGCAAAATATGAGCTATAAATCTATGGATTGATAAAAAAAAGTTATAGCTCTTGGAAGGCAAGAAAAGTAAATCAAGAGTGAAGAGGGGCCTGTGTACATAGTCAAATACAAAGTGACCTCAACTTTGAAAATATTTTCTTAAAAAAGTCCTTGGCTGGTCACAAAAAAGTCTCCCTACCGTGACTCAACTCATAAATATCAATTTTGATCTGTGTGGAATCCTTGCAGTAAATGTTTAATTTTCCTGCAGTGCCTCCACGGGTAGAATAAAGTATTACAAGCTCCCGATCAAATTAATAAGTTGATGTTCAATGCAATCCAAGAAATGAAGATCTTGAACTGAGGAATCTGTCTATTAACCCAGAATTACCTTACAGGATATGTGACTTTTTTTAACAATATGATTCTTTTTCAATGCAGAGTCTTAAAATATTTCCATACAGAATTATGTATTGTTTTCAGCAAAGTTTACTTCATTGAGATGTGTATCCAGGAACTTATTATTATTATTTATTATTATTATAGCGCCATTTATTCCATGGCCCTTTACATGTGAGGAGGGGTGTACATAATAAAAACAAGTAGAATAATCTTGAACAATACAAGTCATAACTGGTACAGGAGGAGAGAAGACCCTGCCCGCGAAGGCTCACAATCTACAAGGGATGGGTGAGGATACAGTAGGTGAGGGTAGAGCTGGTCGTGCAGCGGTTTGGTCGATCGGTGGTTACCTGTTGTGAATTCTGCTCTTGGGCTCCCTCCGGTGGTTGTAAGTGGTAGCGCTGCTGTCTCTGGATCGCAGCATTCATCAGGTGTGTCCACTTTTTTGCAATTCTGACTGGGCTATTTAGTCTTGTTTGACCCTTTAGTCAGTGCCAGTTGTCCATTGTTCCTGGAGGATTCACATCCCTGCCTGGTCTCTCCTGCTTTGCTGTTCATTTCAACAAAGATAAGTTCTGGCCTTGATTTTTGCTGTCCACATGCTGTGGGCCTTATTGTTCAGCTCTTTTCCATGTTTTTGTCTTGTCCAGCTTGGTCTGTATAAGGATTTGTTTAGCCAAGCTGGTATCTCTGGAGATGCAGATATACCCTCCATATCTTTAGTTAGATGTGGAGATTTTGTATTTTCTGTGGTGGATATTTTCTAGTGTTTTAATACTGACCGCATAGTACTCTGTCCTATCCTTTCTATTTAGCTAGAATTGGCCTCCTTTGCTAAATTATGATTTCAGTCTGTGTATGTTTTTTCCCTCTCCTCTCACAGTCAATATTTGTGGGGGGCTGTCTATCCTTTGGGGATTTTCTCTGAGGCAAGATAGTTTTCCCTTTTCTATCTCTAGGGGTAATTAGTCCTCCGGCTGTGTCGAGATGTCTAGGGAGTGAAAGGTACATTCCACGGCTACTTCTAGTTGCGGTGTTAAGTTCAGGGTCTGCGGTCAGTACAGGTACCACCTTCTCCAGAGTACGTCTCATGCTGCTCTTAGGCCACCAGATCATAACAGTACAACTGGCCTCCCCACTGGACAATGAGTGGGTGGCTCAGGAGTTTGGCGCTGGCATGGATGTTCATGGATTGGCTTCTCGTGTGGATCAACTTGCTGCTAGAGTACAGGGTATTTCCGATTATATCGTTCAGACTCCGGTTTTAGAGCCTAGAATTCCAACTCCTGATTTGTTTTTTGGGGACAGGCCCAAATTTTTGAGCTTTAAAAATAACTGTAAACTGTTTTTTGCTCTGAAACCCCGTTCCTCTGGTGATCCCATCCAGCAGGTTAAAATTGTTATATCTCTGCTGCGTGGTGACCCCCAGGATTGGGCATTTGCCCTGGAACCTGGGAATCCGGCTTTGCTTAATGTAGACACCTTTTTCCAGGCGCTTGGGTTATTGTATGATGAACCTAATTCAGTGGATCATGCTGAGAAGACCTTGTTGGCCCTGTGTCAGGGTCAAGAAGCGGCAGAATCATATTGCCAGAAATTTAGAAAATGGTCTGTGCTGACTAAATGGAATGAGGATGCCTTGGTGGCAATTTTCAGAAAGGGTCTTTCTAAATCCATTAACGATGTTATGGTGGGGTTCCTCACGCCTTCTGGTCTGAGTGATTCTATGTCTCTGGCCATTCAGATTGATCGGCGCTTGCGCGAGCGCAGAGTTGTGCACACTATGGCATTGTCTTCCGAGCGGAGTCCTGAGCCTATGCAGTGTGATAGGATTGTGTCTAGAGCTGAACAACAAGGATTCAGACGTCAGAATAGGTTGTGTTTTTACTGCGGCGATTCTGCTCATGTTATTTCTGATTGCCCTAAGTGTACCAAGAGAATCACTAGTTCTGTTACCATCAGTACTGTACAACCTAAATTTCTGTTATCTGTGACCCTGATCTGCTCATTATCGTCATTTTCTGTCATGGCATTTGTGGATTCAGGCGCCGCTCTAAACTTAATGGACTTAGAATTTGCCAGACGTTGTGGTTTCCCCTTGCAGCCTTTGCAGAGTCCTATTCCTTTGAGGGGCATTGATGCTACACCGTTGGCTAAAAATAAACCTCAGTTTTGGACACAGCTGACCAAGTGCATGGCGCCAGCCCATCAGGAAGATTGTCGTTTTCTGGTGTTGCATAATTTGCATGATGCTATTGTGCTGGGTTTCCCATGTTTGCAGGTGCATAATCCGGTAATAGATTGGAAATCTTTGTCTGTGACTAGTTGGGGTTGTCAGGGGGTTCATGGTGACGTTCCTTTGATGTCAATTGTCTCCTCCCCCTCTTCTGAAATTCCTGAGTTTTTGTCAGATTTCCAGGATGTATTCATGGAGCCCAAGTCCAGTTCCCTTCCACTGCATAGGGACTGTGATTGTGCTATTGACTTGATTCCAGGCTGTAAGTTCCCTAAGGGCCGACTTTTCAACCTGTCTGTGCCAGAACATACCGCCATGCGGAGCTATGTTAAGGAGTCTTTGGAGAAGGGGCATATTCGGCCATCTTCTTCACCATTGGGAGCAGGTTTTTTTTTTGTTGCCAAGAAGGATGGCTCTTTGAGACCCTGTATTGATTATCGCCTCTTGAATAAGATCACGGTCAAATTCCAATACCCTTTGCCTTTGCTTTCTGATCTGTTTGCTAGGATTAAGGGGGCTAGTTGGTTTACTAAGATTGACCTTCGAGGGGCATATAATCTTGTTCGTATTAAGCAGGGTGACGAATGGATAACTGTGTTTAATACGCCCGGAGGCCATTTTGAATACCTTGTGATGCCATTCGGACTCCCTAATGCTCCATCTGTGTTTCAGTCCTTCATGCATGATATATTTTGGAATTATCTTGATAAATTCATGATTGTATATTTGGATGATATTTTGATTTTTTCAGATGATTGGGAGTCTCATGTGAAACAAGTCAGGATGGTATTTCAGATCCTTCGTGATAATGCTTTGTTTGTGAAGGGGTCTAAGTGCCTCTTTGGAGTACAGAAGATTTCTTTTTTGGGCTTCCTTTTTTCTCCCTCATCTATAGAAATGGATCCGGTTAAGGTTCAGGCCATTCATGATTGGATCCAGCCCACATCCGTGAAGAGCCTTCAGAAATTTTTGGGCTTTGCTAATTTTTATCGCCGTTTCATTGCCAACTTCTCCAGTGTGGTTAAACCCCTGACCGATTTGACGAAGAAAGGCGCTGATGTGACAAATTGGTCCTCTGCGGCTGTTTCTGCCTTTCAGGAGCTTAAATGCTGATTTACTTCTGCACCTGTGTTGCGTCAGCCGGATGTTTCTCTTCCTTTTCAGGTTGAGGTTGACGCTTCTGAGATTGGGGCAGGGGCCGTTTTGTCTCAGAGGAATTCTGATGGTTCCTTGATGAAACCGTGTGCCTTCTTTTCTCGAAAGTTTTCGCCTGCGGAACGCAATTATGATGTCGGCAATCGTGAGTTGTTGGCTATGAAGTGGGCATTTGAGGAGTGGCGACATTGGCTTGAGGGGGCCAAGCACCGTATTGTGGTCTTGACCGATCATAAGAATCTGATTTACCTCGAGTCTGCCAAACGGCTGAATCCTAGACAGGCCCGATGGTCCCTGTTTTTCTCTCGTTTTGATTTTGTGGTCTCGTATCTTCCGGGTTCTAAGAATGTTAAGGCTGATGCCCTCTCTAGGAGCTTTTTGCCTGATTCTCCTGGGGTCCTTGAGCCGGTCGGCATTCTGAAGGAAGGGGTGATTCTTTCTGCCATCTCCCCTGATTTACGACGGGTTCTTCAGGAATTTCAGGCTGATAAACCTGACCGCTGTCCAGTGGGGAAACTGTTTGTTCCTGACAGATGGACTAGTAAAGTGATTTCTGAGGTTCATCGTTCTGTGTTGGCTGGTCATCCTGGGATTTTTGGTACCAGAGATTTGGTTGGTAGGTCCTTTTGGTGGCCTTCTTTGTCACGGGATGTGCGTTCTTTTGTGCAGTCCTGTGGGACTTGTGCGCGGGCCAAGCCTTGCTGTTCCCGCGCTAGTGGGTTGCTTTTGCCTTTGCTGGTCCCTGAGAGGCCTTGGACGCATATTTCTATGGATTTTATTTCGGATTTTCCGGTTTCCTAGAGGATGTCGGTTATCTGGGTGGTTTGTGACCGGTTTTCTAAGATGGTTCATTTGGTACCTTTGCCTAAATTGCCTTCCTCTTCTGATTTGGTTCCGTTGTTTTTTCAGCATGTGGTTCATTTGCATGGCATTCCGGAGAATATTGTGTCCGATAGAGGTTCCCAGTTTGTTTCTAGGTTTTGGCGGGCCTTTTGTGCTAGGCTGGGCATTGATTTGTCTTTTTCTTCCGCATTTCATCCTCAGACAAATGGCCAAACCGAGCGAACTAATCAGACTTTGGAAACTTATTTGAGATGCTTTGTGTCTGCTGATCAGGATGATTGGGTGGCTTTCTTGCCATTGGCCGAGTTTGCCCTTAATAATCGGGCTAGTTCTGCTACCTTGGTTTCACCCTTCTTTTGTAACTCTGGTTTTCATCCTCGTTTTTCTTCAGGGCAGGTTGAGCCTTCTGATTGTCCTGGGGTGGACTCTGTGGTTGACAGATTGCAGCAAATTTGGGCTCATGTTGTTGACAATTTGGTGTTGTCTCAGGAGGGGGCTCAGCGTTTTGCTAACCGTCGTCGGTGTGTTGGTTCCCGGCTTCGGGTTGGGGATTTGGTCTGGTTGTCTTCCCGTCATGTTCCTATGAAGGTTTCTTCCCCTAAGTTTAAGCCTCGGTTTATTGGCCCTTATAGGATTTCTGAGATTATCAATCCAGTGTCTTTTCGTTTGGCCCTTCCAGCCTCTTTTTCCATCCATAATGTTTTTCATAGATCTTTGTTGCGGAAATATGTGGTGCCCGTTGTTCCCTCTGTTGATCCTCCTGCCCCGGTGTTGATTGATGGGGAGTTGGAGTATGTGGTTGAGAAGATTTTGGATTCTCGTTTTTCGAGGCGGAAGCTTCAGTATCTTGTCAAATGGAAGGGTTATGGCCAGGAGGATAATTCTTGGGTTGTTGCCTCCGATGTTCATGCTGAGGATTTGGTTCGTGCCTTTCATTTGGCTCGTCCGGATCGGCCTGGGGGCTCTGGTGAGGGTTCAGTGACACCTCCTCAAGGGGGGGGTACTGTTGTGAATTCTGCTCTTGGGCTCCCTCCGGTGGTTATAAGTGGTAACGCTGCTGACTCTGGATCGCAGCATTCATCAGGTGTGTCCACTTTTTTGCAATTCTGACTGGGCTATTTAGTCTTGCTTGACCCTTTAGTCAGTGCCAGTTGTCCATTGTTCCTGGAGGATTCACATCCCTGCCTGGTCTCTCCTGCTTTGCTGTTCATTTCAACAAAGATAAGTTCTGGCCTTGATTTTTGCTGTCCACATGCTGTGGGCCTTATTGTTCAGCTCTTTTCCATGTTTTTGTCTTGTCCAGCTTGGTCTGTATAAGGATTTGTTTAGCCAAGCTGGTATCTCTGGAGATGCAGATATACCCTCCATATCTTTAGTTAGATGTGGAGATTTTGTATTTTCTGTGGTGGATATTTTCTAGTGTTTTATTACTGACCGCATAGTACTCTGTCCTATCCTTTCTATTTAGCTAGAATTGGCCTCCTTTGCTAAATTATGATTTCAGTCTGTGTATGTTTTTTCCCTCTCCTCTCACAGTCAATATTTGTGGGGGGCTGGCTATCCTTTGGGAATTTTCTCTGAAGCAAGATAGTTTTCCCTTTTCTATCTCTAGGGGTAATTAGTCCTCCGGCTGTGTCGAGATGTCTAGGGAGTGAAAGGTACATTCCACGGCTACTTCTAGTTGCGGTGTTAAGTTCAGGGTCTGCGGTCAGTACAGGTACCACCTTCTCCAGAGTACGTCTCATGCTGCTCTTAGGCCACCAGATCATAACATTACTGCAGGTTGTAGGCTTGTTGGAAGAGGTGGGTCTTCAGGTTCTTTTTGATGGTTTCAATGGTAGGCGAGAGTCTGATATGTTGTGGTAGAGGGTTCCAGAGTAGGGGTGATACGCGAGAGAAATCTTGTATGCGATTGTGGGAAGAGGAGATAAGAGGGGAGTAGAGGAGATCTTGTGAGGATCGGAGGTTGCGTGTAGGTAAGTACCGGGAGATGAGGTCATAGATGTATGGAGGACACAGGCTGTGGATGGCTTTGTGTGTCATGGTTAGGGTTTGAACTGGAGTCTTTGGGTAATGGGGAGCCAGTGCAAGGATTGACAGAAGGGAGAGGCCGGGGAATAGCGGAGGGACAGGTGGATTAGTCGAGTAGCCGAGTTTAGAATAGATTGGTGTCATGTTATTGACAGAGACCTAGGACTTCAGGCATTAAAAAGAATCTGTCACCTGTTTTTTGCTTTGGAGATCAGCATGATGTCAGGGCAAAAACTGTAATTCAAGCAATACATCACTTACCAGGCTGCTTGATGTAGTTGTGATACAATCACTGTTTTATCTGCTTCAGATCTAGCAGTTCTCTGAATGCTGAGCTCTGTATAACCCCGCCCACACCACTGATTGGCAGATTTCTGTGCACACTGTGCATATGCAGAAAGCTGCCAATCAGTGTTGTGGGTGGGGTTATTGAGAGCTCATGAAAATGCAGGACTACTTGGCAACAGGTTTACTAGTTTTCTGCTTATAAATCTGTGATTTATCAAAACTACAATAAGTGACTGGTATGATGGTAAGTATATAAATGGGGGCTGCTTATCCTATATGTAATGTACTGTATGTATCAACACGTTTCCCCATAGGTGGTTCATCAGATAATCAGGGTAGATAGATGTGAAACTAGATAGATGATCCAACATGATGTCAGCATCTATCTTTTACCATCATATGCAAAGCACAGGCACTTTAGGCATTAAGTGTGAGATAAGTAATCCCTTATTTACATATTGCTATATAATAGTATATGTTAAGCACAGGCACTTTATTTAACTATTATCATTCTTTTGCATTGGAGTCAATGTAACTGCCCCTTTATCAGTTGGGATATCCAGTTATATGCCATATTATTCGAGAGAAGCAACCACTGGATGTTGTGGATTATCATACATTTAGCATTGATACTTTGACATGCTAAGATATTTTACTCAACTGTTAATGTAGGCGATTGGCTGATTTATCTAATTTTGTATTAAAGCATTGGTACTTTATTATCCCTCAGGGGATAACTATAGGGGGCAAGCAAAAGCCCAGTACATAGGACTCCTACTATGGCTTCAGTTAATGATACAGAGGGGCCTGCCTATCTTTGGATAATCTCTCTACATATAGATGTATACATAAAGTGGTATAAGACATTTGATCTGATGGCATTCTGTCTAGATTTGGTTTGGATTTGGATATACTTCCAGTATTTGGTGTTGTATGTATATACATAGTGTCTGCACACGTTACCGGCTACAATCTGCTGCTATTACTATCTTGTGTATATGACTTGCAATATATCTAGAATTGTGAGGAACTCATTATCTACCAACCCACCTAGTTTGCATACAATGATTCTGTTGTGAGAACTGTTTATATTATTGTTCCTAAATCCGAGATTAGGGATACATAGAGATTTACAGGGACAGTCATCGAGGAGCAGGGGCACCATTTGCGGTATCATTTAGGGTGCCAACCTCTACAGCAAGGTAGACCCAGAAGCTAGGGCTACCTAGGGCTTGTCAGGGTGGATATCTTAAATATTTGTGTATTAGAAAGTAGCTGACAGCACAACCGGCATGAGGATGCCCGTCCACTTCCTACTTAAGACTGACATTTTGACTGTTCTGTATGCTTGAAAAAGATCTTTTATGGTTGAAACGTTGCATTTGGCACAATAAAGGATTTTTTTACTTCACCTGGATTGGATGCTGTCCTTCACTTTGCTATATTAAAAAGTTGTGTCTTTGTTTGTTTATTCTGGATTGTTCTTATATTTTAAAATATATCTAATCAAATTTAGAAATTTTAAAGGTTTTGTTATGGCACTTGATTTTTGATGACCTCGGACTATTTATACTTTACTTTTGATAGTCTCATTTGGATGTCCCATCATACTGATGTAGTTTAAGAAAGTCAGTGAAGGGCCAGCTAGGGTTTATCTCTTTACTGTTTATGTTCTTTACCTTGCATCTATTTTCTGCTTCATTTTGGGAAGCAGGCGGCAAAGTACCAAATACTTTATTTTGTATTTTATGTTGTTTGCTTTACTCACTCTGGGATCTCTTTCTATTTCAGCAGACTTTCCCTTCTGCAGGTAATTTACACTCCTCTCTGCCCTCCGGTGCTTTAGAAGCAACATGAAGCACTCGATGACCTTTCAAGCAGCATAGGTCCAAGTTGCCATAATCTAGTCTGTGGTTAGGGCTATCTCAGCTCACACACAAACTGCTATAGACCGCGGGGTCAGGATCTCTAGTCTGCTCAGGACCCGGCAGAATCAGTTGTAGTTTTTAGGGTATAACCTATTTTCCAAAGTGAGTTGCTTCTCTATCATAAAATAATTTGAAAATTTGAAAATTACTCATTAAATGAGGGTGGTCCTTGGTTCAGGATTCTCAGCTTTTGGGAGGATAACATGAATTCTGATTTAGGTGGACCTGACCTGTCCTGCATTAAAAACACAGTGTATTGATTTTAAATGGGCATGGCATCATGTTAAAAGGGTTTATTTTTAAAAATTGTAGCTACAGGAGTGCATCCAAGCACCCGATTTCCTGCTTTGCATTGGGCTAGAGATTGACAGTAGGACCCGTTGAATGGTTGAGCCGCTGGTCCAAATTGTGTGCTATCCTAAGCTGCTAGCAGAGGCAGCTTTCAGCTTCAGAGCAGCACAAGCAGCAGTAAAGCATAGCGCCTGCCTGTGTCATGAGCTTCTCTCCTAAGTAACAGGCTGGGACTGCAGGGTGGCTTGCAAATTTGGCAATGAGTTGTACATTGAGTTAAAAAATCTTCATTTTTGAAAAAGGGAAAGCATTTTTAATACAGGACAAATTGAAAAGTTCTTTGTTTTTACAAGAATTTTGGAATTTTACCCATTTATGAACACAAGACAACCACTTTATCGTCTCCAGTAATGGCGCTACAGGGATAGGAAACCCTTCGGCTGTGGTCACATGTTGCATTGCTGAAGTATATATTTTGCTGCAATCTTCCAAAAATGTGATGATGGAAAACAAAGCATATCCGGAATGCATTGTGTGAACATGACCTTAGCGCTTGGTTTTCCTCACTATTAGCAACTTATTGCTGCAGGTCCCAGGTGGAGGATACTTTTTCATTTGCTTATTGTAAACTAATGTAGAACTCCTTCATGAAATGTGAAAAATGTAGAAAATAAACTTAAACAGCAAGAAAATGTATTATTATAGAGAATGTAGACGATGAAATTTAAGGCATGCACAGACTGTAAAATATATTTGTCACTTTTTGCCATTTTCCTTTCTGGAATGTTGCTTTTGTTATAGCAATGTTTTTCTCTTTCTTGCTCAGTGTGCTAAACAACCTTCTTTCTCTTGGAATCTTTGAATGTTCCTGGAGATGGGCGTCCCACACAATGACCGTCAGTTACAAAGTAGTTCAAAGGGCAAGGCTGGGTGTTAGACAGCGCTTTATGTCTATAGTCATTGGAAAAGAAAAAAAAATATGCATATTTATATAATACATATTTTTACAGGAGTTTTCCCATATATGTCTGTAAATGGAAGGGATTTTGGAAAGAGTGCAGTCACCTGTACCAAGCTCTTTTTCGGAAAATCAGTATGAAGATTGACGTGAATTTGAGTTATGGAAACAGAATAGCATCACAAATTGGGCTTTTTTTGCAATCCTTACTGCTTGTGTCCAATGCATAGAGACTAGAGATGAGCGGATGGCTTTGTGGAACCATAGTCCACAGTGCTGGCCAGTGCTCTCTGTCCATGGACAGGTACCGCACAAATTTCTATACCCCCAGAATGATAGGCTTGGCATATGATCTGCCAGGCTGATGCATTGTCATCTGTGTGCGTGACGGGAAACCCGGAAGTTCAGGAAATTCTGGTAGTGCCGGTCCATGTCCAGCGGGCACTGACCTGAATTGTGGATCCATTTATCTGTAATACAGACAGATATTTCCAATGGCTGAGATGGAAATACCTTTGTAACATTTTATTGTACAGAATATATTCAATATCTTTAGGAGTAGGGAGCAGTAGCAGTAGGGACAGAACATTACACAGATAGTCTACTGCTTTCAAAGGAATCTGTGTAATACTTCATTTCACCTGTGGAGGTGCTGCAGGCAAATTGAACACCTAAAGAATAACTAAACATTCCATTTTTTTTAAAATGGGATATCCCGTACTTTAGTTAGTTTTCCTTATAGGGCTAAGAACTTACATGCAGGTAGTTTCCTGTTCTGCAATCTCTGCTGGCTAATAGCGGCCATGGATAGTTCCTGCCGGCAATTCAGTGGCTTCCAATGATGTCATGTCTCTTCTTCCATTCTATTTTGTCGACGGGGCATCACAGCCTATGCCTGTCTGATTGAAAGGCAGTTACCCACTACCTAACTGCTGGGAGCATGTCAATCAGCATGACATTTGCAGTGACATTCACTCTGACAACAGAACACCCCAGAAGTGGAAGAGCTGCTTGGTTGGCGTGAGGTCAAATGAAGTCGGAGAGTCACCTCCTGAGCCAACACAGATTAGGAACATGCAGTTAATTAGCAACTACCTGCTTATAAGATTTAGCCCCATATGAAAAAATAAGCAAAGTCCCGAATAACCTTTTTAAATAATTTTGTGCAGCATGAAAGTTATGACATTTTGCAAATCATTAGTTATGAGATAAGTCTTCATTTTTTTAAAAAAAATTGCATGTAAGTGACTTATAAGCCCCACCTTTCCCCCAGTCTTTTTGCTTGCCATCATCTGCATTGATATGACATCATACTCATTTGGAGTACAGATGATGGCAGTTGCTTTGATAATCATAACACTTAGAGGAGGAGACAAGTGTCATCATGTGTACTCCATGTACTTCAAAGGATATCAATTTAGCTGCAGACAGACATATACACTGGAGAAAGCAGGAATTGGAAGACACTTAAATGCAATTTCTTACAGGAATGGAATGGTTTAGTTATTCCTAACATCTAGTACAGTTAACCCAAAGAACACATTTTATCATTTCTACAAACCACTGTTTGGAAATTTGACATGAACCATTTGTAATAGCCAAAGGCTGACTATTGACTGCCAAAGGTTGGTAGGATTTTTGGGCTCTCGTCAGCAGAGAATATAAGTGAATGACATGGTTGGCTGTTTTCCTGGTCTGCCATCTTAGTCTGACATGTTAACGGTTGGATCATCACAATGAGAGATTTGATGGACGAATGCTTGTCGATATACTGGTGGATCATAATCTTAGGCATTTGGCTAGCGCTACTATCATATTTCCCTATAGATTACAGCTGGTTGTTAGATGGCTTAGGGGGACCAAATAGCATCTGTTTATTATTAATGCATCATTCTTTATTGTTTGTATGGCTCCTTGAATATACCATCAAAACAAGAGCTAAAAAATAAGAAAAACATATGATACAAACTTCTTAATGGTATTGTCCTCTTTTCACAATCCCAACTTTTTATAAGGCTGCCTGGAAATAAAGTGGGACAAAGGGATTAGCTGCAATTTGTGGATAAAACCTAGAAGCAAGTGTTCAATTTTTCATGCAGCATCCCCATAGGGTAAACTAAGTGTTACAGTGTGCATTCAAATCAATAGGATGTCTGTATAATGCAGGAAAACACAGGTCCTCCAGGATGAGAGACACTCTTTGCAACTGGTCTCCACTTTTAGGGCGCAGTCAGAAGGCCGTATAACAAGGATTCTAAGACTGGCCGGCTGTTCGGCTGCCCCGAACATGACAGCCTCATAGAAAGACATGCTGTCTTGCTCAGGTCAGGAGAGCCACTGGCCAGTCCATTCAATTGTCATCCATGTTATATAGCCATCTGAGTGTGCCCTTACATGTAGATTCATAGAAGTGAATATTTCTCTATTACCTAAAAAAATTTTTAACGGTTCTGCAAAGTTTGTTTTAATTCCACTTTAATCAGTTAGCAAGCAAGGGGATTCATGGATGCAGTATTCTGAGAAACACAGTCGACTTTCACCATTATTACTGTATATTTAACTTTCCCTGTTTCTGTGCCCAGGGTATTTCCTTCATTTTTCAGTTGATGCTAAATACAGCTCACAATATTTTAGTCCAGCCAGGACATGAAACTAATTTTCAGTGGTTACAGACTGTGAGGTTCCCATAAGATCAATTATCTCTAGAATCAGCTCTTGTTGTGCTATGGCCACCAGGCAGTCACCGGGGCTGAGAGCAACCATACTCTGGAAGACAAGTGCTGCAAAACCATGTGTATACCCTCACAGGACCAAATAAAATGCAGACATTAAGAAGTAAACTGGGGAAAGGGCCATGGGACATGAGAATATTTATTTCAAAAGTTGTGTTACGAGGTTTGTGTTCACAGAAGACTGAAGGGGCCATGAACCTGGTGTATGCCTGCACAGATCCTGTATAATGGAAGACCTAGTAATGGGTCTGCATTATGCTTTGTGCTGCATGAAGGCACCAGGAGAATAAACCTACCTAGCATTGTATATATATATATATATATAGAGAGAGAGAGAGAGAGAGTAAAGTAATGTATTTTCTAATCATACTTTGTCCAATTCAGTATAATGCTTTCCCCAGCAAAATATATTTTCAATCTCTCGGGATGTCTGGAAGGATTGATGTTTAAGGGAAGGCCTTCTGGATTCTGAAAGAATTAGCAAAAACTCCTAGGCCCCCAGCTACCTTAACCTAAACCTTTTGAAAACTGGTTATTTTCTTAGGTTCACTGATTCAGGAAGATGGCACAACGAAGTGGAGGACTACACAGGAAGTGTTGAAGTATGGGGAACTGGACACAGGAAGTGGCAGGAAAGGGGGATCTGGAAAGGAACTAGTGGGTTATGAGGAACTGAGCAGAAAGTGGTAAGGAATAGAGAACTGGTCAGAAAGTAGTGGGAAATGGGGAACTGGACAGAAAGTGGTCGGGCATGGACAACTGGGCAGGAAGTAGTAGGGAATGAGGAACTGAGTGGAAAGTGTCAGGGAATGGGGAATCGGGCAGGGAGTGATGGTGTATGGGTAACTGGGCAGCAAGTAGTAGGGAATGGGGAAATTAAAGAAAATTGGGAACTGGGTAGGAAGTGGTTTAGAATTATTACATGGGAGGAAGTGTTGGGCGATGGAAACTGGAAGTGGTGGGGAATGCTATATTTGTGTGAGTATGGTTAAATGTTCAGACTTTTCTGCCAATTTTCATGTTTTATATTTTATATTGATATTTTGAAGAATAAGAGATGTAGTTACATCCTAAGGATGCATCTTTTGACCAGAGATCACCTGTTTGTGTCATCAGCCAAAAATGGAAATATCAGCTGGAAGACCCCTTTTAATATAGATACGCATTTCATCCTTTATTATGCTATGACAAGAAATCAAGGCCAGAGTAGGTAATTCACCCAATAGGAAACATCAGCAAAAAATAAAATTGAAAATGTCAAAAATTTAGACTATTGCTTTGTAATGTATCTTATCACAGTGTTATGATTCTTTCTCCACTTGTTCTCCCTTTTGCCACCTGAAATCATCATTTATTGATTATATCACAGATGCCTTTTGAAGTCTATAGAGAGAAGAAGATTAACAAAGAGGGAGCTGCAGCATCTATTGTTTTTTTCTCAACTTAATGCTGCATCTGTAATTATACTGCTCAGTACTGCTGTATAATGTCCTCCATGCTGCTTCTGCTTTTAAACATGTGCTAGACAGATACAGGAGAGCAGGATCTTAACATATTTTGGTGTGTGTTGTGCATGGAAGACATTATATCAGCTAGTTTCTATCCATTAGCTCACACAATATAGCAGCTAGTTCCCACCAGCTCATACAATATAGCCACTAGTCACCACCAAAATGCTCAGACAATATAGCAGGTAATCTCCATCCACCACCTCAGACAATATAGCAGCTAATCTTCATCCACAAGCTCAGATAATATAGCAGCTAATCTCCACCCACCAGCTCAGAAAATATAGCAGCTAATCTCCACCCACCAGTTCAGAAAATATAGCAGGTAATCTCTACCCACAAGATCAGACAATATAGCACCCAATCTCCACCCACAAGCTCAGACAATATAGCAACTAATCTCCATCCACAAGCTCAGATAATATAGCAGCTAATCTCCATCCACAAGCTCAGATAATATAGCAGCTAATCTCCACCCACCAGCTCAGACAATATAGCAGCTAATCTCCACCATGAGCTCAGGCAATATAGCTGTTAATCTCCATCTACCAGCTCAGACAATATAGCAGGTAATCTCCACCCACAAGCTCAGACAATATAGCAGGTAATCTCCACCCACCACCTCAGACACTATAGAAGCTAATCTCCACCCACCAGTTCAGAAAACATAGCAGCTAATCTCCACCCACCAGTTCAGACAGTATAGCAGCTAATCTCCACCCACCAGATCAGAAAATATAGCAAGTAATCTCTACCCACATGCTCAGACAATATAGCAACTAATCTACACCCACCAGCTCAGACAATATAGCAGGTAATCTTCACCCACCAGCTCAGACAATATAGCAGCTAATCTCCACCCATGAGCTCAGACAATGTAGCAGCTAATCTCCATCCACCAGCTCAGACAATATAGCAGGTAATCTCCACCCACCAGCACAGACAATATAGCAGCCAATCTCCACCCATGAGCTCAGACAATATAGCAGCTAATCTCCACCCACCAGCTCAGACAATATAGCAGCTAATCTCCACCCACCAGCTCAGACAATATAGCAGCTAATCTCCACCCACCAGCTCAGACAATATAGCAGCTAATCTCCACACACAAACTCAGACAATGTAGCAGGTAATTTCCACCCACCAGCTCAGACAATATAGCAGCTAATCTCCACCCACCGGCTCAGGCAATATAGCAGCTAGAGAATATGTCAGAATATGTCAGCAGCTAGAGAACCCATGTCAGACAGCATAGCAGCTAGCTCATCCAGCTCAGGCAATATAGCAGCTAGTCTATACTAGCTGAGAGACAATTGAATATAAAAGCTAGAGCCTCTAATTTTGCATGATACAAAGATTCTGCTGAAAAGTCCCTGGAAATGACAAGCACACTTTAACATGCAATATTGCAAAATATCTGATAATCCAGATCCTATCAGTTCAAACTTTACTGACTTTATTGAGCATATGCAGTTGTATTTTTTTAAATTTGTATAACTAACTGTATTAAAAAGTGACAAAAGTTGAAAATTGTCCATGCATTAAGCAACTATGGTCCAAACAGATGGAAGTTTCTCTCTTAATTTATGCTTTATTATGAGAAATGCCTCCAAAGTGCAAATAAAAGCAGCATTTGATATTACCTAAAACAGAGAAACATCTGAATATATGCATTAAAATCAGTCAACCACATGCCAACCTAAGGGTAATTTTCTCAGTAGGTGGTAGAACACAGAAACATTTGGTATGTAAAGCCTGGCACTCAAAAAAAACAAAAAAAACAATCTAAATATTCACAAAATGAAAAAGTCATTAACAATTGTTAACAACCATTTACTTAAACTGTTAATGGGTTTTCTACTTGACGCTGAACTTTCTGCTTCGCTCTGAACATTAAGTATACTGAACTCTCTGCAGAATGAATGCCCATTATACCTTCAGCTATAATATTTGTGTGTACTAATTAGAAAAGCATGACATTTCTGCTATATGAGCAATGGAGCATTGACATTCACAGAACTTTCCATCACTTTGTTAATATTTCTACACGTGGCTCCTAGTGCATGATTGGAAAAAGAGCTTTTTTTTGCCGATAACTTCTTATACTTATAGAAGACAAAGGAAACAAGTTTTTAAAAGGGAGGTGCAGAAATATTTTCTTAGTGCCACACCTGTCCTTGGGTTTCGTCTGATATTGCTATATTGATGGTACAGATTGTCAGTACTACACAATATGAGGACATGTGTTTTATAGGAAGAAAGCAGATAATGTTTAATTATATACAAATCCCTTAGATAAGGATTCACCTTTTACCTTTTACCTTTCCTCATTTATTTTCTAAGGACTAGAGATAAGAGAAGTGATTTGTAATAAATCATATTCATTACATGTTCCCCCAAAACTTCAGATCCTAGTGAATCTAAACAGGGTCGAGAAGTCGTTAAATAATAGTAAATATTATATGCTCACCAACCTCTCATTTGTCGTTGTGAGGCCCTAGCTCCCTATTCCTTACCGCCGGTGTTCAGATCTTCTGTGCCTACCTTCCATCATTGAAGCCTTGGAAGATCCAAATGCCAGCGTAGAGGACTATATATACATGCATTTAAAGCTTATTATTTTTAACCCTTTCTTCCCTTTCAGTTTATTATGCCTTTGGATCTGGAAAGATCTCAGAAAACATTAAACGTCTTTTTGAGGCACTTTTGTTTAGGACCAGTTTTATTTGTAAAAAATCGAATCTTCAAGGCAAATTGAGCTGTTCGCCCAAAAATCATATTGGGATCTTACCGCATTTCTATTAAAGAGAACCTGTCATCAGGATTATGTATATTAAACTACAAGTATGCTCATAACAGCGCTGATATACGGATTTAATACATGCATTCAGTGAAGAAATACACAGCCGGGTTGTTTTACAAACATCATTAGAAGTTTTGGTCTTTGTGCATCGTGGTGGGACTGTGGGTAGGGTCTTCTGCTCTGCCATGGCCCCTTGCAGCCTCCTGTGTCTTTATCCTCTTCCTTTCTTAAATTTTGTGCCTGCACCATTCTAACTGCTTGCACTTGCACAGATTGATCTACTGGTGATCTTAAGGAAAATGGCGCCGGAGCCAGCGTATGGATAAATTAAGATTTCAGCTCAATGACGAGTCAAGATCTCAATCTGTAAAGCCACCAAAACTGCTTGAAAGGAATCAACGTAGGGCATTAACTAGACTACAATATGGCATCAGGCAAATAAACCCTAACTAAAGATTCCTATATATTTTAAAATGTAACTTTTTAATACTATTAATATAGGATTAATGTTTATACTAAAATGACATCAGTGGTCAATGGTGGTCAATGTTACTGGGAACCTTTTCCTTATGTCCTGAAAAGTAATACAGCATTCCCTGCTAAATATTCAGACTGTGAATCTAAAAAATGGAGCAGCCTCATTACCCCTGAAGACGCCAGAAAGGGCGAAACATGCTAAGGAGACAACTGATTACTTATTTTAACAAGCATCGGTTTGTTTGTTGGTCACAGTTTGTTTGTTGGTCATTACTTAGCAATAAAGTGTTGGTCCACAGCCACATTATGCACTGATAAATTACAAATGGTCCTAATCATTTAGGGAGTAATTTTAGCCTCAGTGAGGAATCTGGATAGAGTAATGGGGGAAATTAGAGCAAGAGGCCCTGAGTTACACATTGGAATTCCATGAATATAGAGATATATCTTTCCTAAGAGTCATACACCATTGTGATGTGAGATTCAGTAGACTCAGAAATTATCTGGGCGGCCATGAATTGAATGGTGTGTGATAATGATTAATCTCAAATGCATTCCAAAAGGGATATATCGTAGGGAGACCAAAATTATATACCACAAGATACATAATATAAAGAAATTGTATCCCCATAGGAACTAGCTACTCTCCTCAGAGTACACCTAGGCTGGGTGCTCCATTTGTGAATGGTCCCTATTTAGATCCACAGTCTGAATATTCAGCATTATACAGGGATTATTATTGCATTTGTGGACCTAAGGAAAAGATTTCCAGTAACATTGACCAACAGATACTGATGTGTTTTTATTATATACAATAACGCTATATTAATAGTATAAATAAAAGTTACATTTTAACATTTAATGTTTAGTTAGGGTTTATTTGCCACAACGGAAATCTCAATCTGATCATGACCAACTACTGTCGCCATTTTACTGAAGTCCACCCCGAGATCAATCTGCACAAGTGCCTCCCGCAGTTAGGAAAGCGCAGGTGCACAATTTAATTAAGGAAGATGGTAAAAACACCAGAGGCAGAGTAGGGACTGTGGCAGAGCTGAAGATACTACCCACAGTCACAACCCACATTCTTGTATAATGTTGATGATAGATTTTCCTTAAGGAAAAACAGCTGCAACTCATATCACAACCAATGGACGCCTACTGTTCATCTACATTTGAAATTATCTGCCCCCTGATCAAAAATGTGTTACAATAGGCAGGGTAGCTTGTTAAATGAATGGTTAGATGCCACCCTAATCTGTACATTTTGGATTAAGGGTACTGTGTGAAAAAACTTCTTATGTAGGGCCTGAGAGGCCTACCGGGGAATAAGTGGGATTTAATAAGTGGGATTTCTTGCCTTATAAATGGTGTTGGGACCATCAGTTGTGTTGTGCAGAAGTCTAGGGGATACACAGCTGATAGTTCTACTGAATATGAAGGAACAGATGAATGACCTCGGGGAGACCAAAACATCCAACACTGCGGAGACACCATCACGTGTTTCTCAACGCAGTGATCCAGAACACTGCCCCCATCCCTTATGGGAAATATGCAAACGCATGTAAAGTAAGCTGCGGAGACACCATCACGTGTTTCTCAACGCAAGCAATGAATAGCCAGGCCTTTCTCCGGGAAGGAACAACCACGGGAAGGGCAGCATCCAATAAAGGAGAATATCCAATAAAGGAAGACCACCTATGCCAAGCATGGTATCCATCCACAAACAGCTGTTTCGGGGTTTTTGCCCCTCATCAGTGTGGAGTAGGAAACTGGCTATTAGGAGCAGTGCCTGGTGAAAGGCTATGAAGGAACAGATGAATGACCTCGGGGAGACCAAAACATCCAACACTGCGGAGACACCATCACGTGTTTCTCAACGCAGTGATCCAGAACACTGCCCCCATCCCTTATGGGAAATATGCAAACGCATGTAAAGTAAGCTGCGGAGACACCATCACGTGTTTCTCAACGCAAGCAATGAATAGCCAGGCCTTTCTCCGGGAAGGAACAACCACGGGAAGGGCAGCATCCAATAAAGGAGAATATCCAATAAAGGAAGACCACCTATGCCAAGCATGGTATCCATCCACAAACAGCTGTTTCGGGGTTTTTGCCCCTCATCAGTGTGGAGTAGGAAACTGGCTATTAGGAGCAGTGCCTGGTGAAAGGCTATGAAGGAACAGATGAATGACCTCGGGGAGACCAAAACATCCAACACTGCGGAGACACCATCACGTGTTTCTCAACGCAGTGATCCAGAACACTGCCCCCATCCCTTATGGGAAATATGCAAACGCATGTAAAGTAAGCTGCGGAGACACCATCACGTGTTTCTCAACGCAAGCAATGAATAGCCAGGCCTTTCTCCGGGAAGGAACAACCACGGGAAGGGCAGCATCCAATAAAGGAGAATATCCAATAAAGGAAGACCACCTATGCCAAGCATGGTATCCATCCACAAACAGCTGTTTCGGGGTTTTTGCCCCTCATCAGTGTGGAGTAGGAAACTGGCTATTAGGAGCAGTGCCTGGTGAAAGGCTATGAAGGAACAGATGAATGACCTCGGGGAGACCAAAACATCCAACACTGCGGAGACACCATCACGTGTTTCTCAACGCAGTGATCCAGAACACTGCCCCCATCCCTTATGGGAAATATGCAAACGCATGTAAAGTAAGCTGCGGAGACACCATCACGTGTTTCTCAACGCAAGCAATGAATAGCCAGGCCTTTCTCCGGGAAGGAACAACCACGGGAAGGGCAGCATCCAATAAAGGAGAATATCCAATAAAGGAAGACCACCTATGCCAAGCATGGTATCCATCCACAAACAGCTGTTTCGGGGTTTTTGCCCCTCATCAGTGTGGAGTAGGAAACTGGCTATTAGGAGCAGTGCCTGGTGAAAGGCTATGAAGGAACAGATGAATGACCTCGGGGAGACCAAAACATCCAACACTGCGGAGACACCATCACGTGTTTCTCAACGCAGTGATCCAGAACACTGCCCCCATCCCTTATGGGAAATATGCAAACGCATGTAAAGTAAGCTGCGGAGACACCATCACGTGTTTCTCAACGCAAGCAATGAATAGCCAGGCCTTTCTCCGGGAAGGAACAACCACGGGAAGGGCAGCATCCAATAAAGGAGAATATCCAATAAAGGAAGACCACCTATGCCAAGCATGGTATCCATCCACAAACAGCTGTTTCGGGGTTTTTGCCCCTCATCAGTGTGGAGTAGGAAACTGGCTATTAGGAGCAGTGCCTGGTGAAAGGCTATGAAGGAACAGATGAATGACCTCGGGGAGACCAAAACATCCAACACTGCGGAGACACCATCACGTGTTTCTCAACGCAGTGATCCAGAACACTGCCCCCATCCCTTATGGGAAATATGCAAACGCATGTAAAGTAAGCTGCGGAGACACCATCACGTGTTTCTCAACGCAAGCAATGAATAGCCAGGCCTTTCTCCGGGAAGGAACAACCACGGGAAGGGCAGCATCCAATAAAGGAGAATATCCAATAAAGGAAGACCACCTATGCCAAGCATGGTATCCATCCACAAACAGCTGTTTCGGGGTTTTTGCCCCTCATCAGTGTGGAGTAGGAAACTGGCTATTAGGAGCAGTGCCTGGTGAAAGGCTATGAAGGAACAGATGAATGACCTCGGGGAGACCAAAACATCCAACACTGCGGAGACACCATCACGTGTTTCTCAACGCAGTGATCCAGAACACTGCCCCCATCCCTTATGGGAAATATGCAAACGCATGTAAAGTAAGCTGCGGAGACACCATCACGTGTTTCTCAACGCAAGCAATGAATAGCCAGGCCTTTCTCCGGGAAGGAACAACCACGGGAAGGGCAGCATCCAATAAAGGAGAATATCCAATAAAGGAAGACCACCTATGCCAAGCATGGTATCCATCCACAAACAGCTGTTTCGGGGTTTTTGCCCCTCATCAGTGTGGAGTAGGAAACTGGCTATTAGGAGCAGTGCCTGGTGAAAGGCTATGAAGGAACAGATGAATGACCTCGGGGAGACCAAAACATCCAACACTGCGGAGACACCATCACGTGTTTCTCAACGCAGTGATCCAGAACACTGCCCCCATCCCTTATGGGAAATATGCAAACGCATGTAAAGTAAGCTGCGGAGACACCATCACGTGTTTCTCAACGCAAGCAATGAATAGCCAGGCCTTTCTCCGGGAAGGAACAACCACGGGAAGGGCAGCATCCAATAAAGGAGAATATCCAATAAAGGAAGACCACCTATGCCAAGCATGGTATCCATCCACAAACAGCTGTTTCGGGGTTTTTGCCCCTCATCAGTGTGGAGTAGGAAACTGGCTATTAGGAGCAGTGCCTGGTGAAAGGCTATGAAGGAACAGATGAATGACCTCGGGGAGACCAAAACATCCAACACTGCGGAGACACCATCACGTGTTTCTCAACGCAGTGATCCAGAACACTGCCCCCATCCCTTATGGGAAATATGCAAACGCATGTAAAGTAAGCTGCGGAGACACCATCACGTGTTTCTCAACGCAAGCAATGAATAGCCAGGCCTTTCTCCGGGAAGGAACAACCACGGGAAGGGCAGCATCCAATAAAGGAGAATATCCAATAAAGGAAGACCACCTATGCCAAGCATGGTATCCATCCACAAACAGCTGTTTCGGGGTTTTTGCCCCTCATCAGTGTGGAGTAGGAAACTGGCTATTAGGAGCAGTGCCTGGTGAAAGGCTATGAAGGAACAGATGAATGACCTCGGGGAGACCAAAACATCCAACACTGCGGAGACACCATCACGTGTTTCTCAACGCAGTGATCCAGAACACTGCCCCCATCCCTTATGGGAAATATGCAAACGCATGTAAAGTAAGCTGCGGAGACACCATCACGTGTTTCTCAACGCAAGCAATGAATAGCCAGGCCTTTCTCCGGGAAGGAACAACCACGGGAAGGGCAGCATCCAATAAAGGAGAATATCCAATAAAGGAAGACCACCTATGCCAAGCATGGTATCCATCCACAAACAGCTGTTTCGGGGTTTTTGCCCCTCATCAGTGTGGAGTAGGAAACTGGCTATTAGGAGCAGTGCCTGGTGAAAGGCTATGAAGGAACAGATGAATGACCTCGGGGAGACCAAAACATCCAACACTGCGGAGACACCATCACGTGTTTCTCAACGCAGTGATCCAGAACACTGCCCCCATCCCTTATGGGAAATATGCAAACGCATGTAAAGTAAGCTGCGGAGACACCATCACGTGTTTCTCAACGCAAGCAATGAATAGCCAGGCCTTTCTCCGGGAAGGAACAACCACGGGAAGGGCAGCATCTCCTTTATTGGATGCTGCCCTTCCCGTGGTTGTTCCTTCCCGGAGAAAGGCCTGGCTATTCATTGCTTGCGTTGAGAAACACGTGATGGTGTCTCCGCAGCTTACTTTACATGCGTTTGCATATTTCCCATAAGGGATGGGGGCAGTGTTCTGGATCACTGCGTTGAGAAACACGTGATGGTGTCTCCGCAGTGTTGGATGTTTTGGTCTCCCCGAGGTCATTCATCTGTTCCTTCATAGCCTTTCACCAGGCACTGCTCCTAATAGCCAGTTTCCTACTCCACACTGATGAGGGGCAAAAACCCCGAAACAGCTGTTTGTGGATGGATACCATGCTTGGCATAGGTGGTCTTCCTTTATTGGATATTCTCCTTTATTGGATGCTGCCCTTCCCGTGGTTGTTCCTTCCCGGAGAAAGGCCTGGCTATTCATTGCTTGCGTTGAGAAACACGTGATGGTGTCTCCGCAGCTTACTTTACATGCGTTTGCATATTTCCCATAAGGGATGGGGGCAGTGTTCTGGATCACTGCGTTGAGAAACACGTGATGGTGTCTCCGCAGTGTTGGATGTTTTGGTCTCCCCGAGGTCATTCATCTGTTCCTTCATAGCCTTTCACCAGGCACTGCTCCTAATAGCCAGTTTCCTACTCCACACTGATGAGGGGCAAAAACCCCGAAACAGCTGTTTGTGGATGGATACCATGCTTGGCATAGGTGGTCTTCCTTTATTGGATATTCTCCTTTATTGGATGCTGCCCTTCCCGTGGTTGTTCCTTCCCGGAGAAAGGCCTGGCTATTCATTGCTTGCGTTGAGAAACACGTGATGGTGTCTCCGCAGCTTACTTTACATGCGTTTGCATATTTCCCATAAGGGATGGGGGCAGTGTTCTGGATCACTGCGTTGAGAAACACGTGATGGTGTCTCCGCAGTGTTGGATGTTTTGGTCTCCCCGAGGTCATTCATCTGTTCCTTCATAGCCTTTCACCAGGCACTGCTCCTAATAGCCAGTTTCCTACTCCACACTGATGAGGGGCAAAAACCCCGAAACAGCTGTTTGTGGATGGATACCATGCTTGGCATAGGTGGTCTTCCTTTATTGGATATTCTCCTTTATTGGATGCTGCCCTTCCCGTGGTTGTTCCTTCCCGGAGAAAGGCCTGGCTATTCATTGCTTGCGTTGAGAAACACGTGATGGTGTCTCCGCAGCTTACTTTACATGCGTTTGCATATTTCCCATAAGGGATGGGGGCAGTGTTCTGGATCACTGCGTTGAGAAACACGTGATGGTGTCTCCGCAGTGTTGGATGTTTTGGTCTCCCCGAGGTCATTCATCTGTTCCTTCATAGCCTTTCACCAGGCACTGCTCCTAATAGCCAGTTTCCTACTCCACACTGATGAGGGGCAAAAACCCCGAAACAGCTGTTTGTGGATGGATACCATGCTTGGCATAGGTGGTCTTCCTTTATTGGATATTCTCCTTTATTGGATGCTGCCCTTCCCGTGGTTGTTCCTTCCCGGAGAAAGGCCTGGCTATTCATTGCTTGCGTTGAGAAACACGTGATGGTGTCTCCGCAGCTTACTTTACATGCGTTTGCATATTTCCCATAAGGGATGGGGGCAGTGTTCTGGATCACTGCGTTGAGAAACACGTGATGGTGTCTCCGCAGTGTTGGATGTTTTGGTCTCCCCGAGGTCATTCATCTGTTCCTTCATAGCCTTTCACCAGGCACTGCTCCTAATAGCCAGTTTCCTACTCCACACTGATGAGGGGCAAAAACCCCGAAACAGCTGTTTGTGGATGGATACCATGCTTGGCATAGGTGGTCTTCCTTTATTGGATATTCTCCTTTATTGGATGCTGCCCTTCCCGTGGTTGTTCCTTCCCGGAGAAAGGCCTGGCTATTCATTGCTTGCGTTGAGAAACACGTGATGGTGTCTCCGCAGCTTACTTTACATGCGTTTGCATATTTCCCATAAGGGATGGGGGCAGTGTTCTGGATCACTGCGTTGAGAAACACGTGATGGTGTCTCCGCAGTGTTGGATGTTTTGGTCTCCCCGAGGTCATTCATCTGTTCCTTCATAGCCTTTCACCAGGCACTGCTCCTAATAGCCAGTTTCCTACTCCACACTGATGAGGGGCAAAAACCCCGAAACAGCTGTTTGTGGATGGATACCATGCTTGGCATAGGTGGTCTTCCTTTATTGGATATTCTCCTTTATTGGATGCTGCCCTTCCCGTGGTTGTTCCTTCCCGGAGAAAGGCCTGGCTATTCATTGCTTGCGTTGAGAAACACGTGATGGTGTCTCCGCAGCTTACTTTACATGCGTTTGCATATTTCCCATAAGGGATGGGGGCAGTGTTCTGGATCACTGCGTTGAGAAACACGTGATGGTGTCTCCGCAGTGTTGGATGTTTTGGTCTCCCCGAGGTCATTCATCTGTTCCTTCATAGCCTTTCACCAGGCACTGCTCCTAATAGCCAGTTTCCTACTCCACACTGATGAGGGGCAAAAACCCCGAAACAGCTGTTTGTGGATGGATACCATGCTTGGCATAGGTGGTCTTCCTTTATTGGATATTCTCCTTTATTGGATGCTGCCCTTCCCGTGGTTGTTCCTTCCCGGAGAAAGGCCTGGCTATTCATTGCTTGCGTTGAGAAACACGTGATGGTGTCTCCGCAGCTTACTTTACATGCGTTTGCATATTTCCCATAAGGGATGGGGGCAGTGTTCTGGATCACTGCGTTGAGAAACACGTGATGGTGTCTCCGCAGTGTTGGATGTTTTGGTCTCCCCGAGGTCATTCATCTGTTCCTTCATAGCCTTTCACCAGGCACTGCTCCTAATAGCCAGTTTCCTACTCCACACTGATGAGGGGCAAAAACCCCGAAACAGCTGTTTGTGGATGGATACCATGCTTGGCATAGGTGGTCTTCCTTTATTGGATATTCTCCTTTATTGGATGCTGCCCTTCCCGTGGTTGTTCCTTCCCGGAGAAAGGCCTGGCTATTCATTGCTTGCGTTGAGAAACACGTGATGGTGTCTCCGCAGCTTACTTTACATGCGTTTGCATATTTCCCATAAGGGATGGGGGCAGTGTTCTGGATCACTGCGTTGAGAAACACGTGATGGTGTCTCCGCAGTGTTGGATGTTTTGGTCTCCCCGAGGTCATTCATCTGTTCCTTCATAGCCTTTCACCAGGCACTGCTCCTAATAGCCAGTTTCCTACTCCACACTGATGAGGGGCAAAAACCCCGAAACAGCTGTTTGTGGATGGATACCATGCTTGGCATAGGTGGTCTTCCTTTATTGGATATTCTCCTTTATTGGATGCTGCCCTTCCCGTGGTTGTTCCTTCCCGGAGAAAGGCCTGGCTATTCATTGCTTGCGTTGAGAAACACGTGATGGTGTCTCCGCAGCTTACTTTACATGCGTTTGCATATTTCCCATAAGGGATGGGGGCAGTGTTCTGGATCACTGCGTTGAGAAACACGTGATGGTGTCTCCGCAGTGTTGGATGTTTTGGTCTCCCCGAGGTCATTCATCTGTTCCTTCATAGCCTTTCACCAGGCACTGCTCCTAATAGCCAGTTTCCTACTCCACACTGATGAGGGGCAAAAACCCCGAAACAGCTGTTTGTGGATGGATACCATGCTTGGCATAGGTGGTCTTCCTTTATTGGATATTCTCCTTTATTGGATGCTGCCCTTCCCGTGGTTGTTCCTTCCCGGAGAAAGGCCTGGCTATTCATTGCTTGCGTTGAGAAACACGTGATGGTGTCTCCGCAGCTTACTTTACATGCGTTTGCATATTTCCCATAAGGGATGGGGGCAGTGTTCTGGATCACTGCGTTGAGAAACACGTGATGGTGTCTCCGCAGTGTTGGATGTTTTGGTCTCCCCGAGGTCATTCATCTGTTCCTTCATAGCCTTTCACCAGGCACTGCTCCTAATAGCCAGTTTCCTACTCCACACTGATGAGGGGCAAAAACCCCGAAACAGCTGTTTGTGGATGGATACCATGCTTGGCATAGGTGGTCTTCCTTTATTGGATATTCTCCTTTATTGGATGCTGCCCTTCCCGTGGTTGTTCCTTCCCGGAGAAAGGCCTGGCTATTCATTGCTTGCGTTGAGAAACACGTGATGGTGTCTCCGCAGCTTACTTTACATGCGTTTGCATATTTCCCATAAGGGATGGGGGCAGTGTTCTGGATCACTGCGTTGAGAAACACGTGATGGTGTCTCCGCAGTGTTGGATGTTTTGGTCTCCCCGAGGTCATTCATCTGTTCCTTCATAGCCTTTCACCAGGCACTGCTCCTAATAGCCAGTTTCCTACTCCACACTGATGAGGGGCAAAAACCCCGAAACAGCTGTTTGTGGATGGATACCATGCTTGGCATAGGTGGTCTTCCTTTATTGGATATTCTCCTTTATTGGATGCTGCCCTTCCCGTGGTTGTTCCTTCCCGGAGAAAGGCCTGGCTATTCATTGCTTGCGTTGAGAAACACGTGATGGTGTCTCCGCAGCTTACTTTACATGCGTTTGCATATTTCCCATAAGGGATGGGGGCAGTGTTCTGGATCACTGCGTTGAGAAACACGTGATGGTGTCTCCGCAGTGTTGGATGTTTTGGTCTCCCCGAGGTCATTCATCTGTTCCTTCATAGCCTTTCACCAGGCACTGCTCCTAATAGCCAGTTTCCTACTCCACACTGATGAGGGGCAAAAACCCCGAAACAGCTGTTTGTGGATGGATACCATGCTTGGCATAGGTGGTCTTCCTTTATTGGATATTCTCCTTTATTGGATGCTGCCCTTCCCGTGGTTGTTCCTTCCCGGAGAAAGGCCTGGCTATTCATTGCTTGCGTTGAGAAACACGTGATGGTGTCTCCGCAGCTTACTTTACATGCGTTTGCATATTTCCCATAAGGGATGGGGGCAGTGTTCTGGATCACTGCGTTGAGAAACACGTGATGGTGTCTCCGCAGTGTTGGATGTTTTGGTCTCCCCGAGGTCATTCATCTGTTCCTTCATAGCCTTTCACCAGGCACTGCTCCTAATAGCCAGTTTCCTACTCCACACTGATGAGGGGCAAAAACCCCGAAACAGCTGTTTGTGGATGGATACCATGCTTGGCATAGGTGGTCTTCCTTTATTGGATATTCTCCTTTATTGGATGCTGCCCTTCCCGTGGTTGTTCCTTCCCGGAGAAAGGCCTGGCTATTCATTGCTTGCGTTGAGAAACACGTGATGGTGTCTCCGCAGCTTACTTTACATGCGTTTGCATATTTCCCATAAGGGATGGGGGCAGTGTTCTGGATCACTGCGTTGAGAAACACGTGATGGTGTCTCCGCAGTGTTGGATGTTTTGGTCTCCCCGAGGTCATTCATCTGTTCCTTCATAGCCTTTCACCAGGCACTGCTCCTAATAGCCAGTTTCCTACTCCACACTGATGAGGGGCAAAAACCCTGAAACAGCTGTTTGTGGATGGATACCATGCTTGGCATAGGTGGTCTTCCTTTATTGGATATTCTCCTTTATTGGATGCTGCCCTTCCCGTGGTTGTTCCTTCCCGGAGAAAGGCCTGGCTATTCATTGCTTGCGTTGAGAAACACGTGATGGTGTCTCCGCAGCTTACTTTACATGCGTTTGCATATTTCCCATAAGGGATGGGGGCAGTGTTCTGGATCACTGCGTTGAGAAACACGTGATGGTGTCTCCGCAGTGTTGGATGTTTTGGTCTCCCCGAGGTCATTCATCTGTTCCTTCATAGCCTTTCACCAGGCACTGCTCCTAATAGCCAGTTTCCTACTCCACACTGATGAGGGGCAAAAACCCCGAAACAGCTGTTTGTGGATGGATACCATGCTTGGCATAGGTGGTCTTCCTTTATTGGATATTCTCCTTTATTGGATGCTGCCCTTCCCGTGGTTGTTCCTTCCCGGAGAAAGGCCTGGCTATTCATTGCTTGCGTTGAGAAACACGTGATGGTGTCTCCGCAGCTTACTTTACATGCGTTTGCATATTTCCCATAAGGGATGGGGGCAGTGTTCTGGATCACTGCGTTGAGAAACACGTGATGGTGTCTCCGCAGTGTTGGATGTTTTGGTCTCCCCGAGGTCATTCATCTGTTCCTTCATAGCCTTTCACCAGGCACTGCTCCTAATAGCCAGTTTCCTACTCCACACTGATGAGGGGCAAAAACCCCGAAACAGCTGTTTGTGGATGGATACCATGCTTGGCATAGGTGGTCTTCCTTTATTGGATATTCTCCTTTATTGGATGCTGCCCTTCCCGTGGTTGTTCCTTCCCGGAGAAAGGCCTGGCTATTCATTGCTTGCGTTGAGAAACACGTGATGGTGTCTCCGCAGCTTACTTTACATGAGTTCTACTGAATAGACTGTTAGAATTTGTATTATGGCAAGAATAAAGCAGCTAAGTAAAGAAAAATGAGTGGCCATCATTACTTTAAGAAATGAAGGCCAGTCAGTCCGAAAAATGGGAAAAACTTTGAAAGTGTCCCCAAGTGCAGTTGCGAAAATGATCAAGCACTACAAAGAACCTGGCTCACATGAGGACCACCTCAGGAAAGGAAGACCAAGAGTCACCTCTGCTTCTGAGGATAAGTTTATACGAGTCACCAGCCTCAGAAATCGCAGGTTAGCAGCAGCTCAGATTAGAGACCAGGTCAATGCCACAGAGTTCTAGCAGCAGACACATCTCTACAACAACTGTTAAGAGGAGACTTTGTGCAGCAGGCCTTCATGGTAAAATAGCTGCTAGGAAACCACTGCTAAGGACAGGCAACAAGCAGAAGAGACTTGTTTGGGCTAAAGAACACAAGGAATAGATATTAGACCAGTGGAAATCTGTGCTTTGGTCTGATGAGTCCAAATTTGAGATCTTTGGTTCCAACTGCCGTGTCTGTGTGCAACTCAGAAAAGGTGAACGGATGGACGCTACATGCCTGGTTCCCACCGAGAAGCATGGAGGAGGAGGTGTGGTGGTGCTTTGCTGGTGACACTGTTGGGGATTTATTCAAAATTGAAGGCATACTGAACCAGCATGGCTACCACAGCATCTTGCAGCAGCATGCTATTCCATCCGGTTTGCGTTTAGTTGGACCATCATTTATTTTTCAACAGGACAATGACCCCAAACACACCTCCAGGCTGTGTAAGGGCTATTTGACCAAGAGGGAGAGTGATAAGGTGCTACGCCAGATGACCTGGCCTCCACAGTCACCAGACCTGAACCCAATCGAGATGGTTTGGGGTGAGCTGCACCACAGAGTGAAGGCAAAAGGGCCAACAAGTGCTAAGCATCTCTGGGAACTCCTTCAAGATTGTTGGAAGACCATTCCCGGTGACTCCCTCTTGAAGCTCATCAAGAGAATGCCAAGAGTGTGCAAAGCAGTCATCAAAGCAAAAGGTGGCTACTTTGAAGAACCTAGAATATAAGACATAATTTCAGTTGTTTCACACTTCTTTGTTAAGTATATAATTCCACATGTGTTAATTCATAGTTTTGATGCCTTCAGTGTGATTGTACAATTTTCATAGTCATGAAAATACAGAAAAATCTTTAAATGAGAAGGTGTGTCCAAACTTTTGGTCTGTACTGTACAATAACTTATAATAGCAGAGAAAGAAAAAATAATAGATAAAAGTGAAATTTTAAAATGAAAATCAAAATATGAATAAATAGTGGTTGAGAAATTATACAAAAAGAAGTTGTAAAATTATATGGTTTCACAAGCAACATTAGAGTGGCATAAAAGAATAAGTAGATAATTTCACGTCCAAGTTTTACATAGCAGTGATGCGACTATATAAATACATATTATAGATACAAAATCAACATACATTTCCTCTGATTTGCCAGACCTCAGCCCTATTATTACTAAACAAAATTGTGCATCTCGCTTTTCTAAATGGCAGCTCTGTTGTTCACCTTTCAATCTGATAATGTGCTATTATTTCATTCTTGTTACAGTATATAATAGTCATACTTTCATAACAAAAACGTGAAGTTGTCATTCAATAAATAATTTGTTAAGGGGATGTCCAAATGTGAAGACAATTTTTATTTTTTTTCTACTTAAAGACGCACTTTCATAAAAAAAATTGTCCTCTTAATTTATTGCAGTCACCATATTAAATAGCACTGTGAACCTACAATTGCTCATTTTGCCTTTCTACCCAAATAATTATTCTCTTTACATTAGGTCTATGACATCACGTGATTAAAAACTGAATAGCTGCATACTTCTAAGCTCTATGTAGAAACAAGAGGTCAAATATCCCTGTATGATTCATCAGTCACTGCAAAAGTCCCTGTCAGAGGGAATAGGAAGCTGCTCGGTCATAAGATGAACAGGGGGATGACTCATGCAGGGACAAGAGATTTCCTGTTTCTACATAAAGCAGAACAACAGAAGAATTAGCTAGGTAGAAAGGCAAAATGAGCAATTGTAATTACACAGTGCTATATAATATGATGACTACAATATATTAAGATTGATTATCAAGTACTTAATAAAGACCTTTTTGATATTTCGAAACATTATTATCTTTTATATGGTAGAATAAATTTTCTTGTACTTTTGCACTTGAGACTTGGATGCTGTCTCTTACTACTTAACGACTGTCTGACTGCACCCTGCTTGGACAGTAGTCAATTTAATTCATGGACTAATGGTCAAGATTGAATATTGCAGGCACCATATTCTATAGCACTGTTGACTTACAATTGCTCATTTTGCCTTTCTACCCAAATAATTATTCTCTTTACATTAGGTCTATGACATCACGTGATTAAAAATTGAATAGCTGTATTCTTCTAAGCTCTATGTAGAAACAAAAGGTCAATTTTCCCTGTATGAGTCATCAGTCACTGCAAAAGTCACTGGCAGAGGGAATAGGATGCAGCTGGGTCATTTGTTGAACAGGGGGATGACTCATGCAGGGACAAGAGACTTTCTATTTCTACATAAAGCAGAAAAAAAGAAGAATTAATGGGGTAGAAAGGCAAAATGAGCAATTGTAAGTGTACAGTTCTATATAATATGATGATTGCAAAATATTAAGATTGATTATCAAGTGCTTGATAAAGACCTTTTAGATAGGTCGAAACGTTAGTATCTTTTAAATGGTAGAATAAATTTTGTACTTTTGCACCCAAGACTTGGACGCTGTCTCTTACTACTTAACGGCTGTCTGACTGCACCCTGCTTGGACAGTAGTCAATTTAACTCATGGACTAATGGTCAAGATTGAATAGGGCGGTTTCTCAAAAATAGTCATTTTTTTTCTCATTTCAGGGAACCGTTTAGAATTAATTTATAGGACGATGTTACTTTATAGCAAATATCTCCCGACAGCTATGTGCTGGATATATCAATACTTGGATTTATCCAGATGCACGGAATTAGAAATAATTGTTTCCCGGGCTTGCAGATATGATGCCAAGAGTAAACAAAGAACCAGAAGGAACGATGTTCAGCGCTTTAAAACCACAAAGAACGTGTGCTGTAGGGGGTGAATTAATGAGAATATTCTAACAACACATTTTTTAAAGATATCAAAACTGGGAAGTTACTCACACAGCAAAAAGGTGTTATCAGTACACGGAAATATAGATACCGCACATGACCTCTGCAGCGGAACAAAGGGAGGAAAACAATGAAATGTGTTGGCTTCTGCAGAGGAAAATGTTTAGGCATCATGTTTTCTTTTGGTGATTTTCTAACAATATCTGACTGTACCATTAATCTTATGATTATCTCTGGCTGAAAATAAAGAGTTGAAAAGTTTAGATCTATTAAATAAATTAAAACAATCTGAAATTAAAAGAGATGTCCACCACTTTTTTTCATTCTCTTAGCCACGTTCACATGTTCAGTATTTGGTCAGTGTTTTACATCAGTATATCTAAGACAAAACCAGGAGTGGAACAATCAGAGGAAAAGTATAATAGAAACACATCACCACTTCTGTATTTATCACCCACTCCTGGTTTTGGCTTACAAATACTGATGTAAAATACTGACCAAATACTGAACGTGTGAACATGGTCTAAATCTTCGGCAAAACTCACCAGTTTTAAGACCACTGATGAAAGTGAACTGTGTACATAAAGTTGCCTTAATTTAATCATATTTCCAAATCTCTGTAGCAATATGTTTTCATCTACTTTAATTAATACAAAGCTCTTAATTCTCTGCATTCTATCACAAGAGTTTTCAACATATTGTTTCATAATTGAGTTCAATGTTTAAACCATATTCAACAAGTGGTTGTAAGCCATCATAATTTGAGAATTAATTTATAGTTTGATAATTAATTTAGAATATTTGAATTTTTCTAATTAAATTCTGACAATGGAAAAGATTTAATCCTCCACACTGAAAACAATAAACTCCGGTGGGTAGGTAGTCCCTTAATGTCACACTTTTTGTTCACCCTCTTCTCTTGTTACACTGTAACAAGTACAGAACTGGACCACATAATAAATATGAAGCAAGAAAATTTAGGTAAGTATTTTAATTTCATTTTTACTTAGCAGTGTAGTGAAGGAGTTTTTGCAGGATGGAAATAATGGAGAATTGAAAAGCAAAAGGTGCCAAAATCATCCGGCAAATTTGACCATTCAAAAGCAGTAGATGACAAGCACCAAATTTACATCAAAACATTCCGAAAAAGAAAAGGAAAAAAAGATCTAGATATTCAAATTTGTTGAAAGACTTAGAAGATTTTTTGGCTCAAAATACAATTTTGGTGTATGGGTATTTTGGATTGAAAGTGGCATAAGAAAGATTAATATCTCCGTCATGTCTGATGAGTTGCATCACAGTTATTCATTTATCGCCATTTCTGCCACTCTCTTTTTCCAATAAGAAAAGGTAAACTAATAAGCTGTACTCTAGAAGTAAGAAAACTCTCCCGAGTGCCAGCTCTATAGTACGCTGTTCCTTTATACACCAATGTCCAACCTATAAAATCCTTCTCCACACTCATAATGGCCAAGAAGATGGAAATAACTGTCTACAGATACTGGAAGCGTCTACTATGGTAAATATTAGAGATGAGAGATGAGTGAATCAAAATCAAATTTGCCATGAACTTCACGAAAAAAAAAAATTGAAGTTTGCCGGAATCCAAGTTTTTTCGATTCTGTTTGCTAAACAAAAGCAAAATGGTGACCTTCCGTTGTTTTGATTGATTCTTTTCAGCTCTGGGATGAGGGTAGAAATTTAACGTAATCCATGGGGTCTCACAAAGCACAACAGGGTTGGCCAGAGAGGTAACTGTTGTGAAATCGGCTTTTGGGCTCCCTCCGGTGGTTGTAGGTGGTAATGCAGTTGTCCCTGAGTTGCAGTCCTGGTAAGGTGTATCTGCTGATTGCAGTTCTGAATGGGGTATTTAGGCTTGCAGGATTCATTAGTACTTGCCAGTTGTCCATGGTTGTTGGGAGGTTTTGGTCCTGGTTTAGTTCCATGTTATGATCCCAGTGGCTGGGGATCACTAGAAATACTAGCTAAGTTACTGAATAAAGAACAAGCTCTAGGGAGGTGGTAACTGGACTGACCGCAATCCTGATCCTATCCAAACACACTAAAGGTAGCCGGTGAACGTGCCTAAAATCCTGGACGTCTCGACGCAGCCTGAGAAACTGACTACCCCTAAAGAGAAAGCAAGACCTCACTTGCCTCAAGAGAAATAACCCCAAAGATATAGGAAGCCCCCAACAAATAATAACGGTGAGGTAAGGGGAAAAGACACACGTAGGAATGAAAACAGATTCAGCAAATGAGGCCCGCTAATACTAGATAGCAGAAGACAGATAGTGAGCTGTGCGGTCAGCAGAAAACCCTACAAAATATCCACACTGAGAATTCAAGAACCCCCACACTAACTAATGGTGTGGGGGGAAAAACTCAGCCCCCTAGAGCTAACAGCAAGCAGGAAAATCACATATTAGCAAGCTGGACAAGAAATATATTGAACACTGATGATCAAAAAATGAACAAACGGAAACTTAGCTTCTCTTGAAGAGACTGGTAGCAAGGTAGTCAGAAGGAATCAGAATAGCACTGAATACATTGACAGCAGGCATAGACTGAGAGTCCAAGTGAGCTTAAATAGGAAACCAGCCCACATATAACGAGACAGCTGATGCCAGTCACAAACCTGCAGAAAGATAGCACTCACACAGTACCACTTGTGACCACAAGAGGGAGCCCAGAAATAGAGTTCACAACAGTACCCCCCCTTGAGGAGGGGTCACCGAACCCTCATCAAGACCCCCAGGGCGATCAGGATGAGCCGCATGGAAGGCACGAACCAAATCGGCCGCATGAACATCAGAGGCGACAACCCAGGAATTATCCTCCTGACCATAGCCCTTCCACTTAACTAAATACTGAAGCCTCCGTCTGGAAATACGAGAATCCAAAATCTTCTCCACCACGTACTCCAATTCGCCCTCAACCAGCACCGGAGCAGGAGGCTCAACAGAAGGAACCACAGGCACCACATACCTCCGCAACAAAGACCTATGGAACACATTATGAATGGCAAACGATGCTGGGAGATCCAAATGAAAAGACACCGGGTTAAGGATTTCCAAAATCTTATAAGGACCGATGAAGCGAGGCTTGAATTTAGGAGAGGAAACCTTCATAGGAACATACCGAGAAGACAGCCATACCAAATCCCCAACAGAAAGTCGGGGACCAACACCGCGACGACGGTTGGCAAAGCGCTGAGCCTTCTCCTGTGACAACTTCAATTTGTCCACCACATGGTTCCAAATCTGCTGCAACCTATCCACCACAGAATCCACCCCCGGACAGTCAGAAGGCTCAACCTGACCCGAGGAAAAACGAGGATGAAAACCAGAATTGCAGAAAAAAGGCGAAACCAAAGTGGCAGAACTAGCCCGATTATTAAGGGCAAACTCGGCCAATGGCAAAAAAGTCACCCAATCATCCTGATCAGCAGAAACAAAACATCTTAAATAAGTTTCCAACGTCTGATTAGTTCGCTCGGTTTGGCCATTCGTCTGAGGATGGAAGCCCGACGAAAAAGACAAATCAATGCCCATCTTTAGGGTTGAGCGAAACGGGTCGACCATTTTCAGAAGTCGCCGACTTTTGGCAAAGTCGGGTTTCATGAAACCCGACCCGACCCCTGTGTGGGGTCGGCCATGAGGTCGGCGATCTTCTGAATCTGGTATCGGAATTCCGATACCGAGTTCCGATATGTTTGCGATATCAGAAATCGGTATTAGAATCCACATTTAAGTGTAAAATAAAGAATTAAAATAAAAAATATTGATATACTCACCTCTCCGACGAGCCCTGGTAGTAATCGGCATCTTCCGTTCCTAAGAATGAGCACGTTCAGGGCCTTAGAAGACGTCACGGCTTTGTGATTGGTCGCGGCGGCCCACGTGACCGCTCAGCGACCAATCACAAGCCGTGACGTAATTCTCATGGCCTAAATTCCTAGAATGAGGAATTTAGGACCTGAGAGAATTACATCACGGCTTGTGATTGGTCGCTGAGCGGTCACGTGGGCCGCCGCGACCAATCACAAAGCCGTGACGTCATCTAAGGCCCTGAACGCGCTCATTCTTAGGAACGGAAGATGCCGATTACTACCAGGGCTCGTCAGAGGGTGAGTATATCAATATTTTTTATTTTAATTCTTTATTTTACACTTAAATATGGATCCCAGGGCCTGAAGGAGAGTTTCCTCTCCTTCAGACCCTGGGAACCATAGTATCCCATTGCACTGCATTGGGTTTCGCGTTTCGGCCAGCCCCGACCCCGACTTTTTTATAGGATCGGCCGATTTCACTCGACCCGACTTTTCAGAAAGTCGGGTTTCGTGAAACCCGACCCGATCCTATAAAAATAAAAGTCGCTCAACCCTACCCATCAGCACAAAAAATCCGCCAAAATCTGGACACAAACTGGGATCCTCTGTCAGACACAATATTTTCAGGGATGCCGTGCAAGCGAACCACATTCTAAAAAAATAAAGGAACCAAATCGGAGGAGGAAGGCAACTTAGGCAAGGGCACCAAATGGACCATTTTGGAAAAATGATCACACACCACCCAGATGACAGACATTCTCTGAGATACTGGAAGATCTGAAATAAAATCCATGGAAATGTGCATCCAAGGCCTCTTTGGGACCGGCAAAGGCAAAAGCAAACCGCTGGCACGAGAACAGCAAAGCTTAGCCCGAGCACAAATCCCACAGGACTGCACAAAGAACGCACAACAAGGAAGGCCACCAGAAGGATCTAGCCACCAAATCTCTGGTACCAAAAATCCCAGGATGACCTGCCAAGACCGAAGAATGAATCTCGGAAATAACTCTGCTGGTCCATCTATCTGGGACAAACAGTCTCTCTGGTGGGCAACGGTCAGGTCTATCAGCCTGAAATTTCTGCAGCACTCGTCGCAAATCTGGGGAAATGGCAGACAAAATCACTCCCTCTTTGAGGATACCAGCCGGCTCTGAAACTCCCGGAGAGTCAGGCACAAAACTCCTAGAAAGGGCATCAGCCTTCACGTTCTTTGAACCAGGCAGGTACGAGACCACGAAATCGAAACGGGAGAAAAACAACGACCATCGAGCCTGTCTAGGATTCAGGCGCTTGGCAGACTCGAGATAAATCAGATTTTTGTGATCAGTCAAGACCACCACACGATGCCTAGCTCCCTCGAGCCAATGTCGCCACTCCTCAAATGCCCACTTCATAGCCAACAACTCCCGATTACCAACATCATAATTCCGCTCGGCAGGCGAAAACTTTCTTGAAAAGAAGGCACAAGGCTTCATCACAGAGCCATCAGAGCTTCTCTGCGACAAAACAGCCCCTGCTCCAATCTCAGAAGCATCCACCTCGACCTGGAAAGGAAGAGAGATATCAGGCTGACATAAGACTGGAGCTGAAGAAAACCGGCGCTTCAGCTCCCGAAAGGCTTCCACTGCCGCAGGAGACCAATTAGTCACATCAGAACCTTTCTTGGTCAAATCCGTCAAGGGCTTAACCACGCCAGAAAAATTAGCGATGAAGCGACGGTAAAAATTAGCAAAACCCAAGAACTTCTGAAGACTCTTAACAGATGTTGGCTAAGTCCAGTCATGAATAGCCTGGACCTTGACTGGGTCCATCTCAATAGTAGAAGGAGAAAAAATAAAACCCAAAAAGGAAACCTTCTGTACTCCGAAGAGACATTTTGAGCCCTTCACAAATAAAGCATTAGCACGCAGGACCTGAAACACCATCCTGACCTGCTTCACATGGGACTCCCAATCATTAGAAAAAACCAAAATGTCATCCAGATACACAATCATAAATTAATCCAGATATTCTCGGAAAATGTCATGCATAAAGGACTGAAACACAGAAGGAGCATTAGAGAGTCCAAAAGGCATCACCAAGTACTCAAAATGGCCTTCGGGCGTATTAAATGCTGTTTTCCATTCGTCCCCCTGCTTGATACGCACAAGGTTATATGCACCACGAAGATCCATCTTGGTGAACCAACTGGATCCCTTAATCCGAGCAAACAGATCAGACAATAATGGCAAAGGATACTGAAATTTGACCGTGATTTTATTTAGAAGACGATAATCTATACAAGGTCTCAGAGAACCATCCTTCTTGGCCACAAAAAAAAAATCCTGCACAAAGAGGGGAGGAGGATGGGCGAATATGTCCCTTCGCCAAAGACTCCTTTATATAACTCCGCATCGCAGCATGTTCTGGTATAGACAAATTAAAAAGTCGTCCCTTAGGGAACTTACTGCCAGGAATCAAATTTATAGCACAATCACAATCCCTATGAGGAGGCAGGGCACCGGATCTGGGCTCATCAAATACATCCTGGTAGTCCGACAAAAACTCAGGGACCTCAGAAGGAGTGGAAGAAGCAATTGACACCAAAGGGACATCGCCATGAATCCCCTGACAACCCCAACTTGACACAGACATAGCTTTCCAATCCAAAACTGGATTATGGGCCTGCAGCCATGGCAGACCCAAAACTACAACATCATGCAAATTATGCAGCACAAGAAAGCGAATCACCTCCTGATGTACAGGAGTCATGCACATGGTCACTTGAGTCCAATACTGAGGCTTATTCTCAGCCAATGGCGTAGCATCTATTCCCCTCAGTGGAATAGGAAATTCCAAAGGCTCCAGAACAAAACCACAGCGCTTGGCAAACGACAAATCCATAAGATTCAGAGCAGCACCTGAATCCACAAAAGCCATAACCGAATAGGATGACAAAGAACAGATTAAAGTAACAGACAAAATGAACTTAGGCTGTAAAGTACCAATGGTGACAGGTTTAGCAATTTTTTTTAAGCGCTTAGAGCATGCTGAGATAACATGAGTAGAATCACCACAGTAAAAGCACAACCCATTTTGACGTCTATATCCGCTCAATTCTAGTCAGAATTCTGTCACATTGCATTGCCTCAGGTCTCTGTTCAGAGAACACCGCCAGAGGATGCGCAGATTTGCGCTCCCGCAAACGCCGATCAATCTGAATGGCCAAAGCCATTGAATCACTCAGACTTGCAGGCGTGGGGAACCCCACCATAACATTCTTAATGGCTTCAGAAAGACCTTCTCTGAAATTTCCATTGAGTAAGCACTGACCATTTCCGAAATTTTTGACAGTACACCTCAGCTTCATCCTGACCTTGAGAGATAGCCAGCAAAGCCTTTTCTGCCTGGTTCTCAAGATTAGGTTCCTCATAAAGCAGTCCAAGCGCCAGAAAAAACGCATCCACATACAGCAATGCAGGATCTCCTGGCGCCAGAGAGAAAGCCCAATCCTGAGGGTCGCCGCGTAACAAGGAGATAACAATTTTAACTTGCTGAGCGGAATCACCAGAGGATCGAGGTCTCAAAGATAGAAATAATTTACAATTATTCTTAAAATTCAGAAACCTAGATCTATCTCCGGAAAACAACTCAGGAATAGGTATCTTTGGCTCAGACATAGGGCTATGAACAACAAAATCCTGAATATTTTGCACCCTTGCAGCAAGATGATCCACACTAGAAGTCAGACTCTGAATAACCATGTCTGCAGCTGAGCTCAAAACCACCCAGAGATTAAGGGGATGAGAGAAGCTGGACTGACTGCAGCAAAGGAGAAAAAAAAAAAATTGTACTCAGGACTTCTTTTATCCCACTTCTGCGATGCATTAAACACTTTTTCGGCCTGCTGTACTGTTATGATCCCAGTGGCTGGGGATCACTAGAAATACTAGCTAAGTTACTGAACAAAGAACAAGCTCTAGGGAGGTGGTAACTGGACTGACCGCAATCCTGATCCTATCCAAACACACTAAAGGTAGCCGGTGAACGTGCCTAAAATCCTGGACGTCTCGACGCAGCCTGAGAAACTGACTACCCCTAAAGAGAAAGCAAGACCTCACTTGCCTCAAGAGAAATAACCCCAAAGATATAGGAAGCCCCCAACAAATAATAACGGTGAGGTAAGGGGAAAAGACACACGTAGGAATGAAAACAGATTCAGCAAATGAGGCCCGCTAATACTAGATAGCAGAAGACAGATAGTGAGCTGTGCGGTCAGCAGAAAACCCTACAAAATATTCACGCTGAGAATTCAAGAACCTCCACACCAACTAACGGTGTGGGGGAGAAACTCAGCCCCCTAGAGCTAACAGCAAGCAGGGAAATCACATATTATTAAGCTGGACAAGAAATATATTGAACACTGATGATCAAAAAATGAACAAACGGAAACTTAGCTTCTCTTGAAGAGACTGGTAGCAAGGTAGTCAGAAGGAATCAGAATAGCACTGAATACATTGACAGCAGGCATAGACTGAGAGTCCAAGTGAGCTTAAATAGGAAACCAGCCCACATATAAAGAGACAGCTGATGCCAGTCACAAACCTGCAGAAAGATAGCACTCACACAGTACCACTTGTGACCACAAGAGGGAGCCCAGAAATAGAGTTCACAACAGTTCCATCTGCCTTCTGCCAAATCAGCAAAGATAAGTGTCTGGTTTTGTTTCTGTGGCACACATGCTGTGTGCTTAATAATTCTCTGCTATTCAGTGTTTTATTGTCCAGCTTAGATTGTGTCAGTATTTTCTCAGTCTTGTTGGATTCTCTGGAGGGGCAGATATACATTCCATTTCTTTAGTTAGATTGTGGAACTTTTTGTATTATCTGCTGTGGATATTTTTGGAAGGGTTTTAATACTGACCGCTTAGTATTCTGTCCTATCTTTCCCTATTTAGCTAGAGTGGCCTCTTTTGCTGAATCCTGTTTTCTGCCTGCGCGTGTCTTTCCTCTCCTACTCACAGTCAATATTCGTGGGGGGCTGCCTATCCTTTGGGGTTCTGCTCTGAGGCAAGGTAGTATTCCTATTTCCATCTATAGGGGTATTTAGTCCTCCGGCTGTGTCGAGGTGTCTAGGGTTTGTTAGGCACACCCCACGGCTACTTCTAGTTGCGGTGTTAGTTCAGGTTTTGCGGTCAGTATAGTTTCCACCTACTCCAGAGAAAGTTTCATGCGGCTCCGAAGTCACCGGATCATAACAGGTAACATAGTTAGCGACATAGTTAGCAAGGCCGAAAAAAGACATTTGTCCATCCAGTTCTGCCTATATTCCATCAGAATAAATCCCTAGACCTACGTCCTTCTAAAGAACCTAATAACTGTAAGATACAATATTGTTACCCTCCCGGAAGACATCCAGGCCTAAATTCAACCCCTTGACTGAGATATGAGATGTTAGGTATGATTTTTTTCTCTTTTTAACCTTTTGCCGGCCCTGTACTGTTCAAGAAGATGGCGGAGTAAATTACCAAAAAACCTGTATTCTCTAGATTTTTGATTTTTGAAAAATTGAAGAAAAATTCAATCACACTTGAATAAATTTGCCTATCTTTAATTATGACTGCTAAAAATTATCAAATTATAGACAGACTTCACACTTTAAAAGACCTCCTCCACCTGCCAGATCTTATTTTGTCCTCTTCTCCTTGTTTTACATCCCATTTTTCCTTCTCTTGTATTTCAAATAACTGTAATATCTGAACGTCAGAAACTCTGGCAGCGACAACAGGTACATATGTTGTGTTGAAACTAAGAACATTTCACATAAAAGTGATACTTACGAATCCAATTACACACAATAGCGCCTGTTTGGTCCTATAAAAAGATTGACGATTATCTTTGCCCTGTAATTGGTATTTATTTTTGGAGTTCCTTGCTGGTATATTGAAATACTGCAGAGACATGGTTGACTCTTCTGCTTCTACTTCTAGAATACCTAAAAGTTAAATTTGTAATTTTCCTCTGCAGCAATGCCAGTAGGCTCTTATATTAAGAACAGCACTCAGACGGCAGCTACCAGGCTCCCGGTGTACTTGGATGTGCGGAAAGAATATTTCCTGCTGCTCAGAATTAGAGAAGCTCCACAGCAGTCAGAGGAATTGGTGAGGCTCTGTAAATAACGCAGAAGGGTATTTCTTAAAAAAGACAAATGAAAAAGAAAAGGAAAATAGGGATTCTATGTATGGGAAAGTAGAGACCACAGGAAGAAGCACAACTGGATATTATTTTTTTTATTATTATTTTCTATTATTTCGAACTGCTTTGCATTTCTTAGCCTTAAAGTTCTATTTTCCAAAATAATTTTTTGTTCTTAAAATTTTTTTATATAATTTTTAGTGATGATTGAAACCCTTCATGAAGAAATAAAACTTCATAAAAGTTCACAAAAACGTAAATTTTATTTGTGCAAATCCAGCAAAAATGGCACCTGGTCTCCATTTTGTTGTATTCTAGTGCGCCTTGATGGAATTTAAAAAAATGAAAAAAATTAATACTCACCTCTCCCCAGCTCTCATCTTCTCTGAGCAGCTGTCTGCTTGGTTGTTCCGATGTGGTCTTCATTCACATGCTGCTGGTCATCTCCATACTATGGATCCCGCTTGGTTTTCAAAGACTACGGCATCCACTGGGGCTCATGGCATTGTGACACTGTGTGATACTCAAACTGGACCCATGGCATGAAGAAGACTAGCAGCCTGTGAAAGACGATCACAATGGAAAGACCAAGCAGCGGCTACACAAATAAGGGGATGTCACAAGGCCTTGTGTGTGCCAAAGGTTCATGAGGCCTAATGAGACCTGCGGTGTGAATAAGCATGGCAGCTTGTGAATTAAGTAAAGGGTCGGAATGACCAAGAGTGGATCTAGGTAGACAAGCTGAGTTATGGGGAGGGAGGTGAGTACTATTTTTTTATTCACCCTAGGTTTGTTATGCCCTGAGGTCTAGAAAGACCACAATTATGATGAGTTCTGTTTTGTTTGTAGATAGATAGATCACAGTGGTGCACCACAAGTAGCGGCAGACGACACAACTGCTATGGGGGTTGTGAGTCTCAGGACCCTGTGTGAGAGGCATTAGGCTCACCCTTACTTGGTGCTACAAACATGCTGGTTCCCTCTTCCACCATTCAGCCTATGTGAGTCTAAGCACAGAAGTCATGATGGAGTCACTTGACCATGCCTGCTGCATGGAGCCTTAGTCCACACACAGTTTTTCTTTTTCAGGTAGACAGTATATGTTGGGGCCATTATATTGTGATGGTGAGCTATGGGTACCATGATGCTGTGTGGGGGTCTCAAAATGAAAGTTGGAGCATAGAGAACATCATATTGTGTGTTGGAGGATTTAGGGGCATTCTACTATGTGTAGTGGGAATGTGTGGGCATAATATTTTGTGGGGGTGTTATAGGAGTATCATGCTGTAGGAGGCATATGTTGGCATAATATTGTTTGTGGTAGGTATGGGGAATCATACTGTATGGAGTATTTATAATGTTGAGCTACCTATGAGAATCTTATAATGTATGGGAGCACTTAAGAGGCATCATACTGTGTTAGCGGACTGTGAGGGCATAGTGTGTTGATGGAATTGTGAGCACATCAGTGCATTTGGGGAGTACTTTTGGGGCAAAGTATGTGTGGGAATTCACTGTGGTGGTATCATACTGCTTGCGCATGATACTGTGCATATCGGGGTACTGTGGGGTCACATTGGTGCAGGAGAAACTTATTGTTAGGATATCATACAGTGTGTAGATGGAAGTTTTGGGGGCATAATATTCTATGGGGCCATGAAAGGGGATAGTAGTGGGGAGAACACTAAGGGGCTTCAGTAGGGCCACAATTACTGTGTTTGTGCCGCAATACATGTCCATCTCCCCGCTTTTAAAAGTTGTGAGCTATGCCCCTCTGTGACTGTGACTATGTACTGCATGTACTGTGACCCCGCTGAATATATATATACTTTTTCGGGAAGTGGGAAGAGGTGGGAAAACCCATTAGAGCTTTTGCTATGGGGTCCTGTGATTTCTATGCCTCAGATAGTGTTTATAATGATATATTTACCATAGACATAAATGCTGTATCTCCCATTATGTCCCTCACGCCACACAGATGTCTATAAGTGAAAAATTTTACAATTTCAGGAACAGAAATCTAATTTTATTGTAGAGCATTGGATGACATGAGTGTTAGTTCTCGCCTTCAAATGCTAGAGTTAAGAATTGAAAGCAGCATATACAATGGTTACTAAGTCCCGGAATATGTACTTCTGTGCTGTCACAATCACATATGTGAAAAGCAACGTGACACATTACGAAATTGATTTTTTACTGCGTTTTTTTTTTCTTTCCAGTGCATCCTTGAGAAAAGTGCATAAAACCACATAAAAAATGAAGAACAAGTCCTATATTAAAATGTCAACATGAAGAGCAATTGAGAAATACTGTGAAAAGGAAGTAAATGCCATAGAGAAGAGTGATGAAAATGTAATCATGGAGGACTGATCACACTGCTAATAATTTGCATGCCATTTTAGAGCTTGGAGTTGGACCTCCTGTTGGTTTTAATTGCTGACTCTACTCTGTAACGTCCAAAGAAATTGGAATTATGATACAACATACATTTGGTCGAGTCCGACTCCTCATTCATTTCCCATTGCTTTAGAAATTTCATACTTTCAAAAACATGTTTTTGTGTTTGAAAAGAAGCATTAGATATCTGTTTAGTATATGACTGGATGAGCGACTCTAGTTTTTTTCACACTTTTTTTTTATTTTTTAGTGCTCGGAGATTTAGTTTTTCTTGCCGCAGCTGAATGATTTACATCTGTTAGCCAGCATAAGTACATGTGTGGGTTGCCTGGTTGCTAGGGAATCTCCGAGCACTAAAAAGTACTCAGAGGACCCCCGAGCATGCTCGAGAAATCTTGAGTAACGAGTATATTCGCTCATCACTACTCTGCTTCAATCGCTGCTAGTGTTGAGCGATACCTTCTGATATTTGAATAGTATCGGTATCGGATTGTTTCAGCCGATATCCGAAAAATATCGGATATCGCCGATACCGATACCCGATACCAATACAAGTCAATGGGACACAAATATCGGAAGTGATCCTGGATAGTTCCCAGGGTCTGAAGGAGAGGAAACTCTCCTTCAGGCCCTGGGATCCATATTCATGTGTAAAATAAAGAATAAAAATAAAAAATAGGGATATACTCACCCCTCCGGCGGACCCTGGACCTAGCGGTGTTAACCGGCAGCCTCTGTTCCTAAGAATGAGCGAGTGAAGCACCTTCGATGACGTGGCGGCTTGTGATTGGTCGCGTGACCGCTCATGTGACCGCTCACGCGACCAATCACAAGACCGCGACGACATCGCAGGTCCTTCACTCGCTCATTCTTAGGAACGGAGGCTGCGGGTTGCAGCGGTTACAACCAGGGCGCGTCAGAGGGTGAGTATATCCCTATTTTTTATTTTTATTCTTTATTTTGCACATGAATATGCATCCCGATCCCTATTCCCGATATCGCAAAAATATCGGAACTCGGTATCGGAATTCCGATACCGCAAATATCGGCCGATACCCGATACTTGCGGTATCGGAATGCTCAACACTAATCGCTGCATGTGTTGCGGCTTCCGGTGAGACATGCAGCTGCAGGGACTCGAACATAGTAATAGAGCACTCTGAAGGTACTCTATTGGCACTCGAGCATAGCGGATAACACCTTATCCGAACACGCTCGCTCATGACTAGTGGAGATCACTACATTTACATTCCAAGATAAGTGGTGTGAGCTGACCATCCTTGGAAAAAAAAATAAAACATGGTTTTGTGATACACTGTCTAGAGATTTGTGAATCGATTCAGGGCAAATCAAAGTTACTTTGAATTTTACAAAACAATTAGATTCACCAGAATCTAAACTGTTTTGTAATTCAATTCAGGTGGGTCCAGATAAAGAACGGTCTTCCAGCTGCCATTTGCTTGACTTATAGAGAGCCATAAAGGAGTTAAAAAAATTCTTAACCTCATCTCTCCTTGGCCTTCTATATAACTTTTATGCCTCCGCCAGTCCTCCCATCGGCTTTCTTATCTTCTATCTTATTTCTTCTGTCTTTCTTCCAGCTAGGTCATCCATTCACTACTCTTCATGACGTGCATTGAGCCTCATGTGATGATATTGAGCTAAGTAAATGTAAGACTCAGCTGGAAGAAAGACAGAAGAAAGAAAATGGAAGAGCCAGCTGAGTCTACTACTTTCAAGGCCCAATGGCATCTAGTGGAACACGTCAATGACGTGTATAGCACCCTACATAAACGAAGAGTTTATTGGAGGACCGGTGGTGGCAACACAGGTAAGAGAAGGGTTGAAAAAGGTGAGCATTTTTGTAATCACTTTCCGACCTATTAATCATGCATCAAATTTATTCCATGTAAATTGAATTTCCCTCCCGAATTTAAAGGGAAACTATTAGGTTGAATATCACTATAAACCTTCAGATATAGGGTAATCTGCAGGTACACGCCATATACAACTTTTCCATACACCCCCTGAGGGAGGAGCTGGCTGCTCCGAAACGCGTGTCGGGGTGGGCTGTTGGCCCTCCACTCCTGCATCTACTGGGTATGTTATCATGATGCTCTGCTGCTGGTATACTGTTAATTGAGCTATTTGCCATATAATATGTTGGATATGTGCCACTGCAGTATCTGTCACTATATTATACAGGGGTGGCTGGTCAACTATAGCCCTTTTGATGTGTGGCCGTTGTGAACATGCTATCTCTCTTTCATTTTTACCATTGTACCTCTAATTCTTTAGCTTTTATCTACATTTAATAAAGTTGGAAATTTTTACGGGACTCCATGACTGTTCAGGTGTTTTTTGGTTTTGGCATATGCATTTTGCGGTTGGTCCCTTAAGGTCCGTGCATGCTTGCACTCTAATGATATATAGCAATAGTGCTTTGATAAGAGCCTAATTGGACTCTGTACATGTAACATGTTCGCAGCAATTCTGCTATGTTAAGTTAATAGAATTATGAAGGACCTTATCACAGTACTGAAAGTGCTTCATCCCGGAGATTAACTTTATGTCTCACAGGACGCACCGGGCGTGACAACGCAGCTAAGGCCGTCGATATCTATACTGTGGGTGTCGGCTGTAAGCTGACTAACGCTGACTAATAGCCGGCTCAATAGTGCATCATTGCATAGACAAAATTCTCCTCCAATTCGTAGGAGAACATGGCCAAAGGTCATTATTTTACCAAGCTCCAAATTGCACAATTGCTTATAATAAATGACTACATGAGTCAGACATGTCCTATGCCCCATCTTGAATTTCTTTTTCTAAGAGTCTGAATCATTCTAATAAATGTAACTATCTCAGAAAAGTGACAAAAGCAGCATAAAATGATTGATATTATTTGTGTCTTCTTATCTGAGACTTTTCTAATGAAGAATGAATCCCTGCATTAGTGCTGGACGCTCTGGCGTCCCCACATGTGGATTATGAATTTACGATGATCTCTCTAACAAGTGGCGAGTGTTTAACCGGAAATCCTCTCACAAATCTTGCAGTGAAGAGGATTTCAGGCTCCAATGTCTAATAGTATTTATTTTATTCAATATATTTTTTCTCTTAGTGACATAGTCCTGCAGCGAGATAACCAGTTTGGGAAAAATTATGTTTTTTATACTCTGTCAGGAGATGTTTATGTTAAATGCGTCTATGTATAGCCATCCAGTGGTTGTGATGTCAATTATGGCCTACCAAGGGTTTTGCTTGGTAATAGAGATGAACAGATAAGGCAAAAATCAAATTCCACTGCTCTTTTTCACGTGTTTTTTGTCCAAGGAAATTCAGTTGAATTGAATGTTCCTTAGTATGCTATGGGGTCTATATAAGCCCCAGAGCATAATAAAATTAATATGTAAAAAATAGGTCCTTACTCCTTACCACCACCCATCCGGTCTTTGTTGCACCTTCGTATCAGTGTTGGTAGTAGTGAAATCCTCAGGACTTGGATGTTAGGTTTCCTGCAGATCCATCATAAGTCTTGGCGTGGGCTTCAACCTTTGCAGGCCCATACATAGAACCCTAACATACACGGAAACCTCGGCCTAGCAACTAAAGTCCAGTAGTGCTGCCGACGCCTATCCGAGGGCGCGTCAAAGGCTAGATAGGTTGCGGTGAGTAGTGTAGGGGCCAGAAGGGTGAGTACAAAGGGTTTTTTTTAAGTATAAAGAATGAATTTTTATTAAGCTCTTAAGTTTTCCCTAGTGGTGGCTACAAGCAACCTGCATTTTATAATTCAGCTGTATGTCTACAACTTTGTTTCTTGCTTTGTTTTTTGTTTTTTGTTTTTAAGATAAATGGATTAAAAATATATATTAAAAGGGTTTTAGGCTTAGTATAACATTAATAACATTAATATAAAATTGTTGACAGTTTGACTCTGAAAGGGGCCATTGCTGCAATACCGTACACTGCCCATTAGAGATGAGCGGATACATTATAGTGGAATTGAGGGGTTTACAAACATCCGCATTACCCAAAGTGCATATTTTTTTGAATTTGCTTTCGCATGGATCACTGATCGCCATCTCTGAATCTTAAGGGGCCATCAAAATATTAAAGATTAAAACTATATCTTTCTGGTCCTCATCGCATCATTTGATCCTTGCCGTGGCGTCTCACATGAAGCAAGTACTTGTGGCTCTGATGAGGCTCGGGATGGCTCTGCACATGTGTGCACAAGGTCACAGCACATGTTGTGACTTCACGATAGTGTAACCTTTTGTGCACTTGTGCAGAACCCTCCCAAATTTCAGCACATGGAGCAAGGTTCAGAAGATGCGATGAGGACCAGAGTGACAATGAGGATCAGAGGGGCCAGAGAAGCGAGTAGTGAAGTGAGCATAAAGATTTTTTTGCATACTCTGGGGTCTTGAAAGACTCAAGAACATAATATGGAAACATTAATAAAATTTATGTGAATCGAATTTCCCAGGAAAATCAGTGCAAACAGGCAAATTAGATTTTTTTCCTGATCCATTCATCTTTACCATCAATACTAAGTAGATGGTTGGCAGGTAGACAGAGCAATGTAGAGATCGATGATCCCAGAACACAAACATGTGGAGCATGGACTCTTCAGAAAGCCAGACCCCAACCAACCTAATATCAATGGCCTATGTCAATGAAAGGCAATCGATAGTTATAACCTGGAAAACCCATGATATTAAAAGATGGAGACCCACATTAAGATTTTCCTCTACTTGGCTGATTTTCGCTTTTGGAATCTCCCTTCTTCATTTTCCCATCAGAATTTCCAATAATAAGAATTTATATTCCACACTCATTGTATTCAAGGGAACGCAAGGCTATACAGATCTTATTTTGAGTTTACCAGAAGAAGCTACTGAAGCCTCCTGAGAACCATCCAGCACTTTAAGTGCTTTCCAGTAACGGAAACATCCCTGATACTAGTTACAATCTCAAGCTTTAATGATGCCATTGTGCTTAAACGTTTGGTGCTTGACAACGTGAATTCCGACAATGCAGAAAGATATGATGTTCAGACAAAACAGGTATCAATGCAAATGGACACTAACTCATTCCTTAACGATTGGTATTGATGGAGAGCAGGAGCAGACAAGAGTTTTATATGCTTTCATCAAAAACGAGATGGAGCCTATTTAAATGTTTTAATTGGTGGAAGAGAAATGGATTTGCTTTTATCAAATCAATATTACTTAGACCAAGTATCAATTAAACTGACAGGGATTCTCCTGCTGAATGAAATAGAGGGTTTAATTACATCCTATCCCCTGGTACAACTATATTATGTAAAGAAGCAGATAGGCAGTACTTTAAACGAGGGATTAGTCGGTAAGGTTGTGCTAAGGTTGGACCACAATGCTTCACTATATATCCATCAGCCTTTGAAATAATCCTTCTATACAGCTGGACATAAATTAAATTAAGGTCTTGGAAGGTCTGATAGAAAGATACTGGAGAGACGTCTTTATTTCTCTTATTGGAAAGCCACTTTCATATTGCAGGAAGCAGGGAATTTATTGCAATGCCGATAACTTCTAAAGTCATGGGTTTAAACAATGAGAAGTAGAGAAACGACAGGGAGGTTATACCAAGAATTTCAAATTGGGTTATTGTGATGGGGACCCATGACAGTATTATAGCTCAGTAATGCAGTAATATTATTTTATGAGAGATTCTGTGGATTAAGATGAGACCTCGTTTGTATACAAGCTTTTGCAACCATACAGGAATAAATCATGGCACACTCAATTGGATGACACCTGGATTCCAATTTTGGCCACAGAAGTCAATGGGTAATGGAAAATTACACCTATGTAATATACTGTATATATTAGAGTTGGTGCAATTCGATGCTCAGAAACCGGTCCATCGGCCACATTAGTATTCTTTTACTGCTCGATAGGAGCCCTCCTATCTCATGATATCCTCTGCAAGAGCTCCTATCCAGCAGCCAAATAATACTAAAGTGGCCAATGGACTGGTTTCTGAGCATTGTTCTGTTTTCATCAGTATTTCAGATAAAATTTTCATCAATGTTTGCTCAGTGTGTCCATTGTATAGGGCTTGTCTGGGACCTTAGCATTGATGGCCTACCTCCACGATCAGCTGCTCCCTGTGTCAGCAGCAACCAGAACTGCTCAGTTGCAGAGCTACAAAACACAGCACCATCGATAGAATAGTGGCCGCAGATGGGTACTGCACATCCATTGATTTAAATAGTCAGCAGATCAGAGGTGCAGTACACGGCTATGGCCACTATACTGAGCAGTTCCATCTCTCGGCGACATGGGAGACAGCTGGTGTCGCATCCCCACTGATTAGACATTGATGAGTTATCCTAAGTATAGACCCTCATTGTTAAAGTCCAGAACAACCTTTTTAAAATGAATTTGTCAGAAAGATTTTGCTTAGTAACCTACAGACAGTATCAGGTCGGCGCCGTTATACTGATTACAATGATACCTTATGATGAAATCCGTGTTGTGGTTGTTGTTTAATCCTTATTTGCAGTTTTCAGTTAATGAGATTTTCGTGCTTCAGGGCGGCCTGTGGTCGGGGTTGTTGGGGGAGGGCTATGGTTGGGGCTTTACGTGTTGCACTGATTACATATTCATCTGTATGGGCTTATGACAGGTCACTGATCCTTCTGTGACCTGCCCCCTTTTTTACATATTGCATATACTATTGTGGGGTTAGAGAAAAAAATACATTCAGCAAAATGGCGCAGTAGCATGTATTGCATAATGCATATATTATTGTCAGTGAAAAAAAAATTTAACTTCAGCAAAATGGCACCAGTGGTGCATGCGCAGTAGCATCTATCACGTTCCAATAGATGCTACTACACAAGCGCCTCCAGTGCCACTTGGCTGAAGCCACTTTTTTTCTCGAGAAAAATGGTACCAGCGGTGGTACTTGCTCAGTAGCTTCTATCCGAACGTGATAGATGCAACTGTGCAGGTTCTGACACCATTTTGTTGAAGTACATTTTTTTTTACCTGACAAAATTATATTTATTATGCGATACATGCTACTGCGCCTGCGCCATTTTGCTGAATGAAATTTTTTCTTCTATGCCAGCAATATTATATGCATTAAGTAAAATAGGAGGCAGTTCAGTGAAGGATCAGTGACCTGTCATAAGCCCATACAGATGAATACATAAGCAGAGCACCACATGAAGCCCCACCCACAGGCCACCCACAGCCCCGCCCACAGGCCACCCAGAAGCACCAGAATCTCATTAACTCAAAACTGCAAATAAAGATTAAACAAGAACCACAAGACAGATTTCATCACCCCAGGTATCATTATAATCAGTATAATGGTGCCAACCTGACACTGTCTGTAGGTTACTGAGCACAATCCTGCTGACAGGTTCCCTTTAACCTTCAATATTTTATCTGTAATTTTTATATATGCCTTAAAAACAATTGCAAAGCTTCTACTACCCATTGTAATGTTAAAAAAGATAGCACATAGACTGCACACAGATGTCATCCATGTGCTCTCCATGATTTTCACAGTTTTCACAGACCCATAGACTTGAATTGGGGTATTGAACCGTGACTTGGATAAAAAACGGACATGTCTCTGAGATTTCGTTTGTGGACCCACAGTGCAAAAAAGAATCAGGACATGAGAATAGCTACAAAGAATATAATGGGTGCATATTTCATCAATAAAAAATGTGGAAAGAACACACATGTGAAATCAGAACTTGTGAATGAGGCCTTAAAGGCCAGTGACAATCGGTCAACTATCTGGTGGTAAATTTCAGTATGATAACCATACTGTTTAATACAGCTATAACATAAAGAATAAATAGAAGCTATTTGGCACATATATCTGGGTCATATGTTTTGACAAACATTTATGTAATTTTGAAGAATATAGTCCATGGTAAGTGCTTTGCTAAATTATATTCTCTATGTTAAATCAGTATAATATACCAGACTATAAGACGCACTGGACTATAAGACGCACCCAGGATTTAGAGGTGGAAAATAGGGGAAAAAAATATTTGAAGCAAAAAAGGTGGTAAAATATTTAATAACATAAACATACTATTATATGTGTTGTTATTATATATAATAGTATGTTATTATGTTGGAAGCTGCGGGTAGAAGATGGTGCTGCGGGACCAGTGTGGTGTCTGTAAAGTACTATATGAAGAAGCTGGAGGGTGAGTATAAGAATGGGGGCGCGGAGCTTATATTTAAAGCACCACTTCAGCACTGAAAAATAACACTGGAGTGCTGCTTTGAGATCACATTGGGAGAACTATAACTCCCAGCATGTCCTGCAAATCCTATGGCATACTAGGAGTTATAGTTCACCACAGGAGTGGCAGAGTGCTTTATTGTGTGATGTAGTGACTAACCTTTTAATTGTGGCAGCCAGCCAGCTGTGGTGAGGTAAAATGCTGGAGCATCCCATCCCATGACACCACAGAGCACTCCCTCTTGTTGCCTCTCCACAGCACAGGAGGAAGCTTGCAGATTGTAGTGTGGTGTCTGCAGGCACTGTGATGACATCAGAAGAGGGAAGGCTCTGTGCTGCCATGTGATGCTCCAGCCTGCCCTCTTCATGACATCACACTCAGCACTCAGCATCCAGCACAGCCCTGGCAGGCAGGTATGCAGCATCTTGTCCCCTCTGGCCCCTGCTGCTGCTGCCTCCTCCACCAGACACATAGATCTCCCCAGCTGCTGCAGGAATCCAGTGCTGGGGAAACTATGTGTGTCCCTGTGAAGGAGTATTCATTTGCTGCTCACCGCTCAGCTGACAGGTGGGCGGGGAAGCAGCTAATGAATATTCACTGCACTTTAGTGATCGGGACCATGTGGTTTCCCCAGTGCTGATTCCTGAAGCCGGGCAGGGACATTTTTCTGCCTGCTGCCTCCCAGTGCAATCCCACTCGCTGCTGCCCCTCCCCACGTTACATCCCTACAATAAGATGCACCCACACTTTCCTCCCAAATTTGGAGGGAAAAAAGTGCGTCTTATAGTCAGAAAAATACGGTAATACATAATGAAAAAATATAAAATTAAAGCAACTTTAGGTAAAAATATAATTAAAAATGTAACAAATGAAATGTGAAATTGCAATTATTCTTCTCTTGCTAATGAATCAAGATAATATAATACATAATGAAAACATATAAAACTGGATCATAATTAATTATCTACATTAGAAATAAAAAATATATGAACAGAAAAAACTACGAAGAAATGCTTCATTTGGTTAACAAATCATTATATAAAAATACAATAAAAATATAGCAAAATATTTCAAAGTAAACCCATTTTTATCTATATATCTAATTAAAAAGTGTAAAAAAATGATGTATTTGTGTTACAACTGTTCAATTTTTCTAATATAATACAAAAGTAAATAATAGATAATGTTTTAGCTCTAAACGTACAGTAATACAAATGCAGAAAATGTCGCTTTGAATTAAAATGATTTTTCAGTAAGAGCTTATTCTCGTATCTGGTAGACTTCCTTTCTTACGGTTTACTCTTTACATTTTGTTTGTATTTTTGTCGTTCTATTTTATGTCTTCTTTCTCGAGCCACCTTCCAGTGTTTGACTTATGTATTCACTTAGGTATTAGTTTGTTTTTAGACCTCTGGCATAATCCATTGAGGCACGACGTCTAAATTCTTCACCTGTGTTCCATTTGTTATAAAAACAACCGTCAAGTATTTGCTCTCAGAGAAGCAGAGCAGAGTTATATTTTGACAGATTTCATTACACCATATTGTTGACACACTGTAAAAGTTCCACTTAAAATCTATACAGGATGCAGACTCCTTTTATTTTTTTGCGTTGATCCAAATTATGGATCTTTCCCTTCTCTTTTAAAAATGGTAAAAAGTGGCTTCATTTTCTTGTGTCTCTCCAGATCATCGGATTGTGGGCTTTAGTTAATGAATCTTCTGAGTTTTAAATCCCGTTTAATAATATAATTTAAAGGGGTTGTCCACTATTAGAACAACCCCTCCTTAAACCTCATGCTTAAACCGAATAACATAATAACGTTTATGACCTGTTGAAGTGCAATGTAAGCGTGAAACGATCGTCATCTGTATTTGCTCCACTGTTTTATCTGCCTGCTGTTGGTATGACGATGCTACAATAATGGATTTTGTTGCACGGGACGGTATTTGCCAATCCGCTTTCTTTTCTATGGTAATAAAGTTTATGCTGACTTCCCATGGTGGCGGTGTTCCCACGGTGTCAGCACTCTCTCTCTCCGGGACTCTCTTGTGGTGTTGTGACATGTGAGCCCAGCGCCCAATCAGCACTGGCGTCACTGTCCCCACTTCCTGTCGAACTGAAGATGAAGAGGAAGTCGAAGCTGCAGCTGATCTCTGACTTCCTGTTGATGTTCAGTTTGTCCGAAGATGGGGACAGTAACACCAGCTCTAACTTGGCGTCGGGGTCACATGTCACAACACTGCATGGGAGTCCCGGGAACAGTGAATGCTGACACTGTGGGAACGGTGCTAGCATGAAGGGTGAGTATAAGCTTTTTTTATTTTATTGGGGTGAAGCATGGGTGTGAGAAGCAGTTGTCCAAGTAGTGGACAACTTCTTTAATAATCATAAACATGGAAAATGACAGATTTTTGCCTCCACGTTAAGTTAATTCAGATTAGTAAAGTGATTCAAAGGAATGAAAATATTGTCTCAACAGTATTTCTGCAACTGATTTAAAGAGAATCTCTCACCAGGTTTTTGTTATCTCATCTGAGAGCAGCATAATGTAGGAAGAGACCCTGAATCAAATGATGTATCACTTAGATTACTGGGTGCAGTATAGTGACATTACCAGACTTCTTAGATGTAGCATGTAGCAGCATTCAGAAAGCTAACCCTGCCCTCACTAGGCTCTGTATCTACATTGTCAATGGACAGTGAGCTGCTTATCACAGGAGAGGGCAGAGTTGGACTAGAATGCACAATTACCAGGAGATAAAACCTTCAGTGTAAGTAAATAACACTACACAGCCTGACATGTGACACATCATTGAATTCAGTGTTTTAACCCCTACCTCATGCTATCCTCAGATTACATATCAAAATCCTGCTGACAAATGTCCTTTAAGGTTCCATACATATTAGACTAATGTTGACCGAACCCACCGATATCTCGATACAGAGATTGGCCAATGGTATAATGTGTATGGGGGCCCCGACCGAATGATGGTCGAGAGAAATGTCAATTGTACATGCCGATTTATCCCTGAGATAAGCCACTGACCAGCGTGTCTTGTAAAGGGATCTGGCTTCTGATGCCGATGATGGAGCAGCTGCAGGTCAGTGGTGCCGCTTCCGACTCTGTCAGTGCCCCCTATATAGACTTGCAGGGCAAAAAAAAGTGGTAGGCAGAATCGTCAGCTGTCTAGGACACATTTATGAAAACAGTGAATTTGGTTCTGTATCTTTACTACTTATAACGTTGGGTGGTGCTGGTGTATGGTGAGTCCTTCACTTTTTGGCACTGGAGAGGACATAATGAGAAGAGGGTTGGATGATACTAAAATGGTGGAGTGATCAACAAACTCTGCATTGGGGACTACACATTGACACAAAACAAGGAAGAACATTTTAAGGAGTTGTGGGGTATAAAAAGAACATAACCCAATAAATGAATGTTCCTAAACTAGCTCTGTGAACTTTAGTAATGGTGCCCATGCTAATATCTTTGCCTTGGGCAGCAACAGTGCTTGTCCTAGTTTTACCACTCTAGACCAGCATGTTGCCCTATCTTAGAGCATGAAGTCATCTAGGCACTAGGCCTTTATCTACTCTATCCTCATCATCCAGCCATATTTTATAGCTTTCCCCTGTGTGTCAGCCATGACTAATGAATAGAGAAGCTCCACCATTCATATCAGACTATGATCTCACACAGTATCTCCATGGTTTCCCTGCAAATTTCCTAACAAAATACTGTTTGCCTTCACAACATTCTTCCTACTACCTGAAGGAAACATGTAAGACAGATTCACTTTTAGCCCAGATGATCATACTGGAGCTAAACCATTAAACCATGAAGTGTGTTCGCTTATTAGATTCAATAAAGAGGTAACACATCTCTGAAACACTTTTTCTGCCGTTTATCATCATAGTCGTAGCCACTGACAACCATAATTGGCTCTACATTTCTGGTCTTGTTATGTTGTCATTGTATCCCTTACTAAGTCATTCTAGTCAGCATCTACATGGTTATTACAGTGATGATACTACTATGGCCATCATTATGTTGTCATCTCAGCCAATATGATGTCATAATTACAGTAACAACGACTATTGCTGCCTGGAGGAGGATGGCGATATACTTAGTGCTTTAACAAAGGGGACACAACAACTAAATGGGAAACCATGAGATCATTAATTGTAAACAATATATAACATAATTATAGAATGCCAAAACAAGAATAGTACTTAGCAACATCATATCATTAGTATATTGAATATTTATTCTCCAATTCCATATGCTAATTAATCATGGACATTAAATGGATCAGTCACAATATATATATCTCAAAAGAGGAGGAGAATGTGGAAAACCACAAAACACGACCAAAAGATCCAAAATATGTTATGAGAAAACTTTATTAGGACAGTATAGGGATTACATGGGGAACGTGTGCAAAATGCAAGCAGAAAGTGCAAAAAGTGCAAACAACCGCCCTGACCTGGACTATTATGGACTGGGCATGTTTAGCTTTACAAGTTAGCGTTAAAATATAAAAAGAAATACAGAGTAAAACATCTTACGGTACTGCGACATAATACATGCTACTACAATATTAGGGGAACATAGTGGGTAATTCAGCAAAAATTATTGTAAGCCTACATAGAGGCACAAGCCACACTGCACATAGGCACAGCAGCGATACCTCAATCCCATCCTGGCATTTAGCAAAGCAATATATTGCTACAAAATCTATATAGGACTAGCCACAGGTAGAGTGCCCCCACTAGCATTCCTATTATGGCTGGTAATGTACCGGTTCTTCTTCCATCAAATGTAGCAACGCAGCATAGAGTGTGATAAAATTTACCTTAATGATGGCGGCAACACGTGTGAGGGTCCGGGTTAGCGCGTACCCGACGCGTGTTTCGGAGGGTTACTCCTTCGTCATCCCCCTAATAAAGTTTTCTCATAATATATTTTGGATCTTTTGGTCATTTTTTGTGGTTTTCCACATTCTCCTCCTCTTTTGAGATATATAGCATAATTAGTAGAACACAGCACCTCATGGGAAAAGCAGGGTCAACATTACCCATATAAAGAGCGCATGTCTCAGCAAATGAGTCCTTCTTGGTATGTAGTCCAATGTATAAAGATATACAGTAAAAGACAGCGCCTCACACATTGGTGAAATAGATCACAATTTTATTCTGCCTTCTGTGGCGACGTTTCGATCCCAAAGATCTGTGCTTGAAAAAGATCTTTGGGATTGAAACGTCGCCACAGAAGGCAGAATAAAATTGTGATCTATTTCACCAACGTGCGAGGCGCTGTCTTTTATATCTTTAATCATTAATTGTAAAGTCATCAAGAAAATCCTACAAAGTTATGTTTTACTTTAATAATAAGTTACTTAATTTCATCATTGTCAAGACACAATATTGGTATAGACATTTTAATGTCATGTAACTAGAGAAGCTATCAGGGCCGGACTGGCCATCTGGCGATTCTGGCAAATGCCAGAAGGGCCTGACTGGCCATGGGCTGCCTTGTCTGAAACGTTTTTAAAAGATTTGTTGTTCTCAAGACACCCATACTGTTAAGAGATGTGACAGAGCACAAAGTCGCTGACTCCGTCACTTACCCCAGCAGGCCACGGGTATTATTAGAAATATTGGTCTTGTACTAAATCTTGCTTTCCTCCATACAGTGTAATATTAGTAATATATCCACATCTGGTGCTTGGGGATGGGGGTGATGATGTAACACTTCACTTGATAAAGTGATTGTGTCATCATGTATTTATCATCTATCAAAAGGTAAAATATGCTGGAAAACCATTAGAGAAAAGAGGTTCTTATCCAATGACACAAGGGAAATAAAAAAAAAACAGGGAATTGCTTACCCGGTGCAGTTGTATTACCACAACAGTAAAATACTTTTTTTGGAAATCATCTGCTGTAGACCCTCAAATAAAAGTCATAGTATGGGTGAAAGGAGTTCCAGGGTTTTACTCTGCGCTGCCGACGATACCAGTATTTTGGATCAAGGGTGTTCGGAAATTAATTCTATTCAATGTGGTTTGTCCTGATAAAGAAGTGGTATACAGCAAAACACGTTGACAAATAAACCGCTGCTGTTAAAACTGAATACCCTTGCTACAAAATATCAATATTTTCGACATCGCAGAGTAAAACCCTGAAACTCCTTTTACCCATCAAGTATCAAAAAACATTATCAGACATTCTTAGCATTGGCAATCTTTCAAATCATACTTATGTAAGTATCAACTGTCCTGGGATTTCCTGTCCTGCAAGAGTGTAAGCTCTTACCCAAAAATGAGAATTCCAGGTCAGGCAGAGGGTGTTTTCGGGAAGGCTGAAAACAGCGTTTGGGGCTAGAACTTAGGCGTTCTAGCAACCATGATACTTTCTAACTATCCTTTAATATCCACAAGACTTCTGGAGACTTGAAGAGTTGACAATTTTCCCAAGTGTCCACAAAGAATCCCAAAAAACAAGCAATTCTGAAAAATCTATTTTGTTTTGGCATCCATTCACATATTCCATGGTGGAGAAGGAGATGTGAAGAGGGTAGAGCTTCTAAACAAGTGGTCTGGCTATAAGTAAAAATACCCTCATGCCACATGATATCCAGGTTTCGAATGTGTCATCATACAGGTGACAAAATTGCCATCATTTCATTGACTTCTATTTTTCAGTCCATAGCTTCTTGACACTCGTCGTGATGCCAGGGTGGTGCCTACAGCTCTAGACTATTGATCAAAACCCAATATTGTTGGAGTAGGCTGAATATTGATGGCATAAACATTATTTTGTCCCTTAGACATTATTATATACCCGGCATACAATTCCCCCACTAATAGTTTCCTTTTTCCATATCCTCTCTCTTTTATATAATATGTGTACCAGATAATGTCTCTCCTATTGATGCCTCATTACCTACAATTATTCAAGCCATAACGATTGCTGCAGGAAAAGATTTTGGAATAATGCTTGCATTTCACAGAGCAGACACTTTTTTTTTTTGCTGGTTTTAATTTACACCCTGTAGGGAATTTGTATGTGTGGTGTATTTAGTTGTTTATTTTTGCACCGCGTAGATCTAATTGCAATTCATACATTGCCTCCATTCAACGCCAGCAAATAAAGCTTTAAAATATAAAGAGCTAGATTAATTAACACCGGGGTGACAACTGGGTCAGAAAGTCATGGAAAAACTGCTGACTTGCATTCCTTGGAAATACAATGAAATAAAAGTTTTGTGCTTACACGTTGACAAATCCTTGTTCCTAACGATATTGTATTCTCAATACTTTAGAAGTTTTTGATATTTTAGGAAGCAAACAGAGTATCCAGAATGGTGTAGGAGAAAAAATATAGATGATCAAATCTTAGTCAGTGTTAGACTATCAATCACCCACTACATTGGAAAATGTTGGCTCCAGACATTATATTCTTAATAGGTTTATAATTCTGTGTTGATGTGTTCCTCAATATATCATTCTATTGGCCGGAGCTCTTTTCCTGTTTCTAATCTCCAGTTTCTACTATGTGAACTTAAAATGAAAAGTTAAAATTCCAGCTTCACACATTGACCAACAGGAGGAGCTTCGGAGCTTAATGCATACCGTCTATATGCTGAACTCAATAAGAAAACAGTATGCTGCATACCATAGAAGGAAAAATGAGTAATACAATTTTATTTTTTCAGCTATTCTCCAGAAATTGCAAAATCATGAATGTTGTAATATACTTCATTATGGTATTCTGTCTCCTATCCAAACACACCACACTGCAGTGCTGTTTCAATGCCCAGATACTGCTTCTTTAGGAGCTGCTTTCAACTGTTGCTCAACAAGATCCATAATCCATATATAATCTGTGTGTGGGAAATACACTTTATGAGTACTGGGGTGGAAAGCAAAGAGGCTCAGACAGGAAAAGTCACTTACACAGGTTTGATTGTACCAACAAAGCTGTACAGCACTTAATTTACCCAAAGTTTCATTTTATCCCTTCCCCCAAAATCATTCCAAAGTTATGACTGCTAGGTGTTATCCTTCCATCTAACTTGCTGCCCATTGCCTTTTATAAAGTGTAAGATGTCTCTTGCAAAAGAAACACTGAAATTGAATATAGGAAGTAAGGATAGGCCTTTATCTTTATAGAAAGTGGAGGTAGGTCTTTATTTCTCTAAAGTATGTTGAGGTGGGTCTTTGTCTCTCTAAATGCAATGATGGCGGGTATTTATTTCTCTACAGGAAGTGGAGGGAGTCTTTACCTTTCTAAAGAAAGTGGAGGTGGGTCTTTATCTTTCTACAGGAAGTCGAGGCGAGTCTTTATCTTTCTGTAGGAAGTGGAGGCAGATCTTTATCTTTCTACAGGAAGTGGAGGTGGGTCTTTTCCTTTCTACAGGAAGTGGAGGCGAGTCTTCATCTTTCTACAGGAAGTGGTGGCCAGTCTTTGTCTCTCTACAAGAAGTAGGACTGGGTCTTTTTGGCTCTAAAAGTAGCAGTGATAAGTCTTTGTCTCTCTACAGAAAGTAGTGGTGGCTCTTTGTCTGTCCAAAGTAAGTGGCTGTGGGTCTTTTTCTCTAGACAGGAAATGTGGGCAGGATTTTGCCTCAATTATAAACGCAACAAAAAGACAATGATATTAACCAGCCAATGTTGCAAAATAAAATACACTAACAGGATGCAGCTGACCCCCTTACTAAAGGAGGTATCATCGGTGCAAAGGGCGTAAGTCACACACATGTTGCACAGTGCCCAGCTAACAGCCTATTACACACCCCTACTATTCGATTTGGTGTGTTGCCTGGTAGACATGAACGAATATTGTTGGCTCCCTCCTTATTCCACAAGCTATAGCGCTTATCAAAGAAGCTGCAGCAAGAACCCGTATACATGGAGCGCTCCCGATAATCAAGTGTCCGGCACCGCAGCTGCATGTGTCACAGCTGTGTGACAGTCACAACACAAGCATAGAGAGCCTGTGTGTTGTGACTGTTACACTGCAGTGACACATGCAGCTGCGGTGCCGGACACATGATTATTGGGAGCGTATCCAGGTTTCAGCTGCAGCTTCTTTGGTAAGCGCTATAGCTTTCCAAATAAGGAAGGAGCCGGAGATATTCACTCATCTCTGCTTCCTGGCACTCTATCTGTGCATCACATAGGTACAAGCCCCTAGTTTACAAGGGCACGATTGAGGTGCCTGGCTGTACCCTGTGAAGATAAAATGTGCAGATAAATATATAATCGAATAATAGGGGCATGTAATAGGCTGTTAGCTGGGCAATCTGCTATATGTGTGTGACTTGTGCCCTCTGCAAGCTTCATCTATATGCAATTCTAAACTAGGCAATCACCCCCTCAATGGATTGGTAGGCTGAGAGTGGTTGTTTTACCAGTATTTTGCACGTCAGTTACATCCTTTAGTACAGATCTTCTGAATCCTGTTTGTGCATTTTATTTAATGAGCTTCACTTGTAAATACCGTTACCTTTTTGCTGTTTATAGCGGAATTATTTTGGGAATATTTAAAGTTCCTTTTATTTCTTTGGCTGTACTTTTCATTCTTCTGGATATTGCAGGATATTGTCTCATTGCTGAAAATATGGGAGGGTCTTTATCACGCTACAAGAAGTAATGGTGGGACTTTGTTTCTACCGGAAGCTTGGCAGGATGTTGTCTCTCTACAGGAAGTAGGGGTGGGTTTTCTTCTCTCTAAAGGAAGTGCAACAGAGATCGCTTCCAGTTCACACGGGGTGAAGCTTAATCCACGTGTGAGCTCAGAGTTTATCCCCCATTACTTAGCAGCAGATATCTCTGCACGGTGGACCCCGGGCTGCGAATGCACCTTGTAGCTACCTATCTATACTCGGTGCGTTCCGCTAGCCCTAACAATATGTAGTCCAAATTTAGCTCCACTAAAAATACAACCCAATCTATAAAATAAACCCTCATACAGCTCTGTCAATGAAAAATAAAAAAAAAGTGGCACATAAAGTAAAACATTATTGTGATCCTTAGGGTCATGCTATGCCGACTTCTGAATGGGTTAAGTATAAAAGGGACAAATAATTGTCTTTCTAGTAAAATCTAAAATGTAAGTTTCCTTGAAGAACACTTGTTACAACCTTAAGATTCTGAAGAATTATACATTGCAGTTCTTTACATTCACCCGGAGACATCTCATTGAGCAATCTTCTAAGAGAATTACAAATGGATGTCCAGATTTGTAGAGGAGCCAAGATTTGTTCGTTTAATGTAAGGTTAGATCTTTTCACGGAAATACATGGACAAAAGAAATGTTGCAAAAGCTTGGACATAAAAAGTCATACTCATCTGTTGTTCTCCAGGCTTGATTTCCTCGAAGTGCCCATGTGGCCGCCACTAACAGGAATACTAAACCAATGCAATATTCATGCAGCAGAACACAGCAGATATAAATCTATTGTACTGTATGCCGTGGTGTGAAGGACCTTTGTGTTCCTTCACACTTCAGTTCCTTATAGCATTCCTCCTCACAGCTCAGAATACCGGATAATTGAACACATTCCGAATGCAAGTTGTGGAGGTGGGAGGTCAATGTCCTACTGCTTTGCTTGGCTTATTGGGTCAGCACCCATGATACATTATACCAGAATGGGTTAAACAAAGATCGGAACTTTGATTAAAGTTATTTAAGTGATTTATGGGATTTTGGAGGCTTTTTACTATTTTTTTTTTCTTCTGGCTGCGGCTCTGCTATAATATTAGAATTCATTTTCTAGGACAGATAACTCTTTCTATACATGAAGCAAGATTAATAAATTAGGAATATCTGACTTGTTCATACATCTGGTGAATATTTTACAAACATTAGAAGTTTTGTGAAACAGGGGAAACTAATTACCAGGAATTATGCTTTATACTGTTTTAGAGCTATAGGTGCTTCTCACAAAATAAGAATATCATCAAAAAGTTAATTTATTTCAGTTCTTCAATAAAAAAAAGTGAAACTCATATATTAGATAGAGTCATTACGAACAGAGTGATCTCTTTCAAGTGTTCATTTCCGGTAATGTTGATGATTGATGTGTTGCTTTATGTTGTTTCTTTAACTGTATGATAGTTTGGATTCTATCAGAAATTTTTGGTATTCGATTTTGGCAAATCCTGCAAAATTTCCGCCAGCCACCATTATTGATTGGATTTTGAGGACTGTGAAGGGGTTAAAAAAATAATAAGGCCTTAAACTGACTTCTACTCAGCTCCAGACCTGTCTTGCCCATGCCGCTCCATAGTGGGGATGTTATGCGTCAAGCCCCATGTGACTAGTCCGCAATGGCACCTATCAGAAAACTTGGAGGGTTGAATAGACCAAAGAGTATCATATCAGAGGACCAGGAGTGCCGAGAGAGGTATGGGGAGTGCCGAGGAGAGTATATTGCTTTTTTTTAACACTGTTTCCCTCAGATTTGATTAGCAATTCATTTATTTGATGGAAGCCAAATTCAACTCCCCCACCAAATTGAGCAATTTTTTTCTTAATCGTATTTTGGGTGATTCACTTATTTCCATGTACCATCATCTAAACCAAAGTATATGTACAAGAAGTCAAAAGTTATTTGCCTGAAAATCTACTTTTTGCAAACTTTCAGAGCTTCTTTATCAGGAAGTTTTAAACTTGAATGAACCCATTTATTTATTAATAAACCTGATAAAGGGGCATTTTTTGAGACATGGAAAAATGTGAGTGGACCCTATATGATTTTTGCCCAGGTGGACATTTTTATTTTCTACTTTTGTATGATTTTGCTCAACAAACAAAAAAGTTGATACTCAGACAAAAAAAATTAAACCGTAATTTGCAGCTATTCACTTCCCACACAAATAATATATAAGTTGTCCATATATTTGCATTGCATTGAGTTTTCACTTGTAAATTTATAACATGACTATACATAAATAATACTGGAAAGTTTTCAACTATTCAGTGTCCACCTGCGAAATTGCTGAAGCGAAAGAATGTGGTAAAAAATATGTTCACTGAAGTTTGAAGCAATTTGCTAGATAATTTCTACAAGGATTGTGAACGTTTGCCAAAATGCATCAACATTTTTAAAGAAATTAACAGACCAAAAAGCTTTTATTATTGTTGTTAAAAATAAGAAAAAAACAAAACAAAGTATTCTTAAAATAAACAATATTTATTTCATTTTAAATAAGCAATTGTAAATGTAATAGAAACAATTCTATCAATTCTAATACATTTTTCAGATATATTCTAGAGTATATAAATTTGGTACTTTTTAAAATATTAAGTAATAATTACCGTATATACTTGAGTATAAGACGAGATTTTCAGCCCATTTTTTTAGGCTGAAAGTGTCCCTCTCGGCTTATACTTGAGTCATTGTCCCAGGGGTCAGAGGGGAGCGGCAGGAGTGACAGCTGTCACATCATACTCACCCTCCCGGTGCGGTCTCTGCACCTCCCTGCTTCTCAGATGGTCTCTGGTGCCTGCAGCTCTTCCTGTGTTCAGCGGTCACATGGTACCGCTCATTAAAGTAATGAATATGGACACAACACCACTCACATAGGTGTGGCGCGCATATTAGTTACTTTTCATGAGCGTACCATGTGACTGCTTGCTAAAACACAGGAAGAAGCTGCCGGCGCACGCCGAAGACCATCAGAGAAGCAGGGACCACACCAGGAGGACATGAGTATGACGGGGGAGGGTGAGCCATGCAATATTTACCTGTTCCCATTCCACCGACGGGCTCTGTCTTCCGCATCCTATAGCTGTGATGTTCAGGTCAGAGGATGTGATTATGTGTTTAGTGCACGCCCTCTGCCTGAACAGTCACTGCAGAGACCGGGAAGACACAGCAGATGCGGCAGTGGAACGGGGAAAGTTGAATATCGCAAGTGCCAGGGACCTGAGCCAGCAGCAATACCAGCACCTGACCCTCATAGCGCGCCGGTGTCCCCGCTTGCTCAGGACCACGACACTCGGCGCACAGCGATGAGAAGTTTATATGTCATTCTTTTTTTTTCTTAATCGCAGCAGCAGCATATGGGTATATTATGCTATGGAGCATCTTATGGGGCCATCAACCTTTATGGAGCATCTTATGGGGCCATCAACCTTTATGGAGCAGCATTATATGGGCCATATTATTCTATGGAGCATCTTATGGGGGCATTAACCTTCATGGAGCATTATAAGGGACATATTATTCTATGGAGCATATTATGGGGCCATCATTAACCTTTGTGCAGCATTATATGGGGCATATTTTTGTATGGAGCATCTTATGGGGCCCATCATGAACTTTATGGAGCATTATATGGGGGCTCCTCATTCAATATGGATATTTAAAAACATTTTGCCTACTGATGTCTCAATCAGTTTTACTTTTATTGGTATCTATTTTTATGTTTTAAATTTACCAGTAGATGCTGCATTTACCTCCCTAGGCTTATACTCGAGTCAATAAGTTTTCCCAGTTTTTTGTGGCAAAATTAGGGGTCTCGGCTTATACTCAGGTCAGCTTATACTCGAGTATATACATATTTCTTAAATGGCTAATATATTACATTAACAGATACATTATAGACATATAGATATGAGATATTTATGAGATATATAGAAGATGTACACACTCCTCAACTTTGAAACTCCTCAACAGTTCAATGGCAGAAATGTTCAAGAAGGATGGGAGATCGGTAAAAATCCCGAAAAGAAGGAAGCATTTGAAGAGACCAAAGTGGATGAATACAGAACTTAAACACTTACTGAAAAGGAAAACAAGAAATATATATCAAATCGAAAGAGGGGGGCATAACTAAAGAAGAATATAACACTATTTGTAGGGAATGCAGGGCAAGCGTTAGAAGGCTAAAGCCAGTAATAAAGTGAGGCTTGCAAGAGAGACCAAAAGCAATATAAAAGGATTTTGGGGGTATGTCAAACATAAAAGAAAAGTCAAGATGCTATAGGATTTTTAGTGGAGGAGAAGGGTTAAATAGTTAAAAAAAATGCTGAGAAGGCCTATCTTTTAAACTCAAATTTTGCATCTGTGTTCTCTAAGAAAGCAATTGTACCATCAATTGCTCTTCACGGTGCCATCGAAGGAAGAAAAGAATCCACACTATCCATAAGCAAAGAGACAATGAGGGAATTACATCCTAGGGTAGTGAGTTAGCAGATGAAATTGCAGAACCACTTGCCAGAATCTTTGAAAAATCTTGGAAAACAGGAAAAGTCCCATAAGATTGGAGTAGGACAAATGTTGTCCAAATCTTCAAAAAAGGAAAGTAGACAGAGCAAAAAAATTACAGGCCAGTGAGGAGGCTTACTTCTATACCAGGAAATATATTTGAACAAATTATTGAACAGAATGTATTTAAGTACTTGGATAAGAATACAGCTATTAACAAGAACCAGCATGGGTTTTCAGCAAACAAGTCATGCCAGAATAATGTAATTTTCTTCTATGATGAAATCACTGACTGGGTGGATCAGGAAAATGCGGTTGATATAGTTTATATCGACTTCAGCGAAGCGTTAGATAGAGTTTCTCATACTATCCTCATTGAAAAAATGACCAAGTATGGGATTGACAAGGGTACGGTTAGGTAGATTCATAACTGGCTCAGTGATCAAACCCAAAAAGTGATAATAAATGGTTGCACATCCAATTGGAAAAGTGCTTCACGTGGAGTACCACAAGGATCTGTCCTGGCCCCAGTGTTGTTCAACATTTTTATAAATAATCTAGATAATGGAACTGAAGATACACTAATCACATTTGCAGAACTAGGAGGAATAGCTAACACTAGAGAAGACAGAGAAAGGATTCATAAGGATCTAGATAAGCCTGAACAATGGGCAGCGACTAATAGAATGGTATTTAAAAGGAACCTGTCAGCAGGATTGTGCATAGTAACCTACACATAGTGTCAGGTCGGTGCCATTATACTGAATAAAATGGAACCTGGGTTGATGAAATCCATTTTATGGTTGTTTCTTAATCTTTATTTTCAGCTTTGCGTTAATGAGATTCTCGGGCCCTAAGGCGGGGTTGGTGCATGTGTTGCTCCGATTAGATATTCAAAATGCAAATTGCTGACCGGTCACTGATCCCTCAATGACCTGCCCCTAGTTTGCATAATAAATACCATCAAATACTGAATGATAAAAAAATGCTTCTGCAGGCAGGTGCCAGCCGTGTCACCTGCGCTGCAGCATAATCGCATGTTTACCGTGCACTTAATCCCTTTTGCTAATTTAACTGAACGAGAAAAAAAAACAAAGTCAATTTGAAAATGGAGCCTGCTGCACCTGCGCAGTATCAGCTATCGGTGTGTATAGAGATTCGATAGTTGTAATTGTGCAGGAGCCGATGGTGCCATCTTGCTGGAGAAAAAAAAGTCCTCCTCAAAGATGGCTCCGCCCTCTCCTGTGCAGTAGCATCTCTCAGAGATCGCCGATAGCTGCTATTGTGCAGGCAAGGGCGGTGCCATCATGGCGGATAAAATGTTTTTTTCCAGCAAGATGGCACCACCAGCACCTGTGCAATAGCATGTCCTATTAGGAATGGTTAAAGGATCTGGGAATGTTTAGCTTGCATAAAGAATGCTAATAGATGACTTAATAGCTGTCTTTAAATATCTGAAGGGCTGTCACAGTGTAGAGGGATCATCATTATTCTCATTTGCACATGGAAACAGGAGAAACAATGGAATGAAACTGAAAGGGAGAAGATACAGATTAGATATTAGAAAAAACATTTTGATAGTCAGGGTGATCAATGAGTGGAACAGGCTGCCACGAGAGGTGGTGAGTTCTCCTTCAATGGAATTCTTCAATCAGATGTTGGACACATCTGTCTGAGATGGTTTATTGACTCCTGCATTGAGCAGGGGGTTGGACGCGATGACCCTGGAGGTCCCTTCCAACTCTAACATTCTATGATTCTATGAAATTGCAACAACAAGAAAGAAAAGTAATGGAATAATCAAATTCACAGGATTAACATAATCTTCTGGTGGCCTCTTCATGGCATTGCCCACAAGGTCTCCAGACTAACTTCCGGCTAGCAATACATCAAAGACAAGAGAGGAACTTATCACTGAAGAGGACAGAACTCCTTTCCAGGCCTCACTATTCCATTTGATCCTTTGGTCTCTATTTGAGACCATGTGGGCAACAACATGAAGACGTCTTCATGAAGTAATGTCACACTGATCTACTAGGACAACTCCTTCTCACTCCTCGTGTTTGGCCCCATTAAAATAAAAATTCCTTTACTCACCTCCTGTGCTGGCGCCGTTACCGCTGTGTCCACACTCGGGTTCCAGGGGCACGCATGAGATCATTTTGTCACATGAGTTCTGTGACCAATCAGTATTGGTGTCACTGTCCCCACCTTTAGACAAATGGAACATCAAGAGGAAGTCCGAGAACACACGAAGCTCTGGCTTCCTGTTGATGTTCAATTCGTCTGGAGGTGGAGATAGTTACGTCGGCAGTGATTGGGCATGAGGCTCACATGACATCACAACCACATTTGAACCCTGGGAACATAAGTGCTGAAATCACTGGAATGGCGCCGACACTGGAGGGGAGTGTAGGTGTTTTTATTTTAACAGGGCCAAACATGGTTAATGAGAAGGAAGTTATCCAAGTAACCCCTTTAAAATGTGGAGTGGCATAATGTACGGGAGCCGGACTCCTCTAGTTTTCATTCAGGTGCACTAACAGCTATGTGTTACAATGATTTACTGGTGTAACCAGTGGTGCAGCCATTTTCCCCAAAGTGTCCCAGGAGAGTTTTTTCAAGGTTGTCAACTTGACTTTAAATTTTTTGGATAGCTTACCAAAAATTCACAGATAGACAACCTTTTTACAAATAAATTGGAAATTCCTAATCAATCATTAAGATTCTCAGTATTATAGGTCTAAGGCCCATAATTTGGCCATGAAAAGATTATCTGCATTGACTGTAAACTGTAAAATCATAGAATGTTAGAGTTGGAAGGGACCTCCAGGATCATCGTGTCCAACCCCCTGCTCAATGCAGGATTCACTAAACCATCTCAGACACATCAAAATAAATTGAAGATAAAATGATCTCTAACAGGCCTTAATTTTAAAGATGACACATTTCTTTTGTATTCCATTTTCATTTTTGTAATTCTTAAAATGCGAAAAATGATAATATATATTTTGCTTAAAATACAAAGGAAATATGTCATCTTTAACTTTAATGGTTCACGATAACAGTAATTTTGACCAGGGGTGCCCAAACTTTTACATGTCACTGTAGTAATTTCTTCCCTCCGACTATGACTATTTGCTCCTGTCTCTTCAGACCAGCGAGTATTTCTAAAATCCCTTAAAGGTCACACAACGCATTGTGTCTTGTGCATAGGCAAGATATCTCCACCGCTCCCATGATTTTCTGGATATTTTCTATTGAGACAGTTCCGCAGCTGAGCATTTTGCATGAACTCTACTCTGTCTACAGTTCATTTACCAGATTCACCTCGGGCAGCCAAGCTGCTCTATGGGATAATTCACTTAGATGCCTGAAATGTCAGGCTGATTAGGTCCATTCATAGTTCCTTCCACTAAACCTTTTAAAATGTTATTTAGCCTTGTACAGAAAAAGAGATACAAAGATAGAATATTTTAAAGATGAATATCGAACAGTCTCTGGCTAACATGTGGTGTAGCAGAACTGAATTTGTCATTAAAGGGATTTTCTTAGGCAAGATATCGCTAAGTTCTGGGCGGGGGGTGGTAGCTGTGACACCTGCTAAGCACCAAGAGGGTGTGGCAGCACCATGTGGCCCAATATAGTCAATAGTTAATAGGAAAAACAACACCATATTAGAAGTGAAAGAATTGCTTCTAGGCAAATCAAATTTGCTTTAAAATGATTACAAAAATGGATTTCCCAGAATCCAAATTTTTAAAATACCAAACACCCCCTATAGACATTGGAGCTAAGCTATACGGTAGTCATAGATCCCAACTGTACACCGATATAGTTGAGAAAATACATAACCTATAGGTACTGACTTATACATAATTTTTAACCCCTTACCGACATATGATGACTTTGATATGAGCTCACGAACTGATCCCACATCTTTGCCAGCAGATGATGGCTGTGATATTCAGCCATCATCTGCTTCTAAAAGCCACACATGGAGCAAAGCTCTGCCCGAATGCTCTGATATGGGGAGCGTCATTCCATGCTCCCATGACATGATCACGGGGCGCCAACGAGTTTGCATGATAACTCTGGGTCTGATGTGTTCATATGAGGGCGTGGTTTTTGCTATACTAGCAGTACTGTGGTATTGCTATGTATAGCACAAGTGATCATATGATAGCAGGTTCAAGTCCTCTAAGGGGACTGATAAATACAGTGAAAAGTGGGAAAAAATAAGAAAAAAATACAAAAAATATAAAAATTAAACTGTCTCCCCCTTTTCCCATTAATAAAAAGGAATAAAAAAGTATAAAAACACACATGTGGTACAGCCACATCTGTAAAAGCCTGAGCTATCAAAATATATAATTAATTAACCTAATCGGTTAATGGTATAATTAGGAAAAAATTCCAAAAAAACAAGAAGAAGAAGAGGTATGCGCAGAAAAATGGATCACCTTGTCCTATATTTATTGAAGATATAAGCAAATGCATATAGAACTTAACCGCAAAACAATATGAAAACATTATTTTAAAAGCTTAAAGCTAATAAGATCCTTTTTTGTGCACACCTTTTCTTCTTCTTGTTTTCTTTGTACATTTTCAGTATGCATTACGTTGATCCCTGTCTTAGACTTTTTGTGGTGCCCACCTTTACATATTTTTACTAGGGAAAAAAATCTAAAAGCTAGAACTCAGTTTTTTTCTGCCATCGCAACATTGCAAAAAAATGGAATAAAAGGTAATCAAAAAATCTTATCTTCCCCAAAATGGTGTCATGGCACAGGGCACAGAAAAAAGCTTTCTTACAGCCTCATTAGCCAAAAGATAAAATCGTTAGAGGTCTTAGAAAATTTCAACAAAAACTAAATTTATTTGTTTGCAAATTTCCATTTTTTTTCCCACCACTTATATAAAAATTAAAAACTAAAAAACATTGCATGTTTAGTATCTGTATAATCATACAGATCTGGAGAATCATATTGTTGGGTAATTTTTACTGTGTCGTGAACACTGTAAAAAAAAAAAAACATAAAAAAAATTGAGGAATTGCCTTTTTTTGCTATTTTGCCACACTTGACAATTTTTTCCTGCTTTCCAGTACATTATATTATAAAATGAATGTTGTATTTCAAGATTACAACTCGTCCTGCAAAAAACAAGCCCTCATATGCCTATGTCAATGGAGAAGTAAAAAAACTTATGGCTCTCAGAAGAAAGAAGAGAAAAAAACAAAAATGTAAAACCGGAAAATAGTCATGTCAGGAATGGGTTATAGAAAACTTGTCACCAGGTCAAAAGAGTCCAGTTTTATGTCTGTTGTATTCCTGCTGCTCCCCTGAATATTCTGCTTTTTTGTTTGTTTAAAATTCGCCATACGGTTCCAGAGTGGTTATATTAGCTCTGGCTATGAGTGCTAGCCAGAGCCTAGATTATATAGGAAATGGGAGTGGCTAAGAGTGAACAGCTGAGAGCCTTAATGCAGGAAAGATTCCAGGAGCTCTCAACTGAGCAGATTAACCCCTGCACTGCTAAAAGAAACCTGCACCTTTTAATATGAAGTGCTTCTAAAAAGTGCAGGAGTAGGAGAAATCAGACGCTGCCATCTTCTGGCTCCTCTTTGTCATGGTAAACCTGTGACAGCATGGTTCACAGTGACAGGGCAATTATGCAGAGAAGCCTGGAGACTCTCCCCTGAAGATCATGTGAGCAATACTTCTTTGGTGAAGACTACAAAACGTAGGACTAAATAAAAAGCCTCAGTTGTCTGGAACCGTACAGTGAATTTCAAAAAAGTAAAAGCTGAATATTCAGAGGATTAGCGGGAAAACAATAAGGTCTTCTGTCGTGGTAAGCCCATGACACACGCCCTCATAGGAAAGTCCATGAATAGTCGCTCTAAATAACAAGGCCCATTTCTGTGGAACTGTATGTTGGAATTTTTTTTTTTTTTAAAAAAAGGAATAAAATAAGAGTAAAACTCGAAGATTATTCAACTGGGGACAAATTCTTTTTAAAATCGTATGGCTTTACATAGTTTTCACCAGAAGAGCCTAGAGTCTATGGTGAGACCTTCTGTCACTATGATTGATGCCCTGAGATTAGTAAGATGTGGATACTATGAATCTGGCAGTATAGCTGTCAGGACTCTGGGTCACAGTTATACCTGCAGATATCATAGGCTGAATGTGAGGCTGAGGAGAGATCTGGTGACATTTACATTGAGTTGAACGGTGATGGGGATGTAAGAAATATCTTTATCACCTGACAAGCTCTTCTCCGGGATTACAACATCCATCTGTCTACTCCGTCGTGAGACATTCATGTCATCACTCCTGAGATATTTACTTCGAACATAGGTAGAAATCATCAGCTCGACTAATATACATTCAGGTCGCTCCTAGGGTCTCCTGCAGACAGACAGTATTTTACAGGTGCATTGGCGAAGGGCAGCTATCTTTCTGTAGCCTTTTTTCATTCTCTGAATGTCTCGAGTGTTATGTGACCTAAGTATATGTGAGATAAGTTGAGGAGTCGGAAAAGAACATCCTCTTTTATATAGTCATATGATAAAACTAAGGACAACTGCAGAGGACGAGAGTGTTGATTATGTAGGAGGCAGTGGCCTTTTCAAGCTGCTTTCTCATCCCTTTCTATAACTCAAAAGGTCTTCATTGGAGAAATGGTAGCGGCAAAAATGACTATGCTGAAAAAGCCAGCCAAAATGTAGACAGGAGCTATAGGACCCCCATTATCCTAGGCCTAAAGGTGGGACACAAATGTTTAGCATTAGAACAAAGACACATTGGACAGGTGCAATTACATGAAGAGGGCAAATTCATATCGGTGGACCTATAAGAGTGATTGCAGGGGAAAAGTCTATGGATCTTGTTGGAGACAGAGACCTCTCCTCACATTTTATAGTATGGAAGAGCAGGAGTATTTAGAAAAGGGCAGGTGGGTGGGATGGGATAATTTGTCAGATCATCAGAATGATTGCAGCAGTACTAGAGGAGCATGCTGATTATGTGAGAGGCAATGACCTGATGTCTGATATGATTATACTGGCTCAAAACAGCAAGTGGCTCATCGGAGAAGGAAGGGATAGAAGGGAAGAAATGGAGGATGGGTGGAAAGAGAAGGAAGGAAAGGAAGGAAGAGATTGAGGGAAGCAATGTGAAGAGAAGGAAAGGGAAGGAAGGAAGGGAGGGAGGGAGGAAAGAAGGAAGGAAGGCACAGTGGAGGGAAAGGATGTGAAGAGAAGGGAAGGAAGGGTGAGAGAAATGAAGGAAGGGAGAAAGGAAGGAGGGAAGGAAGGGAGAGTGGAAGGAAGGATGGATGGATGAAGGGAGAGAGGGAAGGAAAGAAAGAACGGTAAGAAGAAAGGAAAGGGAAGGGAGGAAGAAGGAAAGGAAGGGAGAAAAGTGGGAATGCTATTGCACTTAATCAAATTGTGGAGGGCATCCTTTTGTCTGTGGATTCTGCTGTTTTGATAGATAGATAGATAGATAGATAGATAGATAGATAGATAGATAGATAGATAGATAATAGATAGATAGATAATAGATAGATAGATATGGGTTAGATAGATAATTGATAGATAGATAGTAGATAGATGATAGTAGATAGATGATAGTAGATAGATGATAGATAATTGATAGATAGATATGGGATAGATAGATAGATAGATAGATAGATAGATAGATAGATAGATAGATAGATAGATAATGGGATAGACAGACAGATAGGATTTGGGAAAAGTTTGAGATCGAATATATATATATGTGTGTGTGACTAGACAGATAGGTCTTTGATTTTTCTAGGATATAAAGACAAATAACCGCATATTTCATTATCATACATTTTCATACATATACAATTATAACATGAAGTGTAAATTAATAGAAAATATAATAGAAATGAAAAAAAAGTAGTGCAGACCTCCTGCGGAGTCGCAGGCATCAGACGGACAATCAGCGTTACAACAGATACAACATATTCTGTGTGAGGCTTGATGTGTGAGCACCTAGGCCGCCATCGCCCCGTCCTCACCGCATCTCTGGTAATGGGCTCCCTGCCAGCGCGGTCTACAGAGACAGATCCATCTGCTTTATAAGTGATGAGATGGACAAGCTTGCCGGGGGAGGGGAGGACTCCGGACTATTAATATACTGTAACTCTCGTCACTGCAGATTCTGTATCACTCATCTTACATAACTGCCCTAAACATATTTTTCATTGTGTAGTCCCATCATTTGTAGGAAATCATTTTATATCATGGACTCATATACTACAGGACCTTGGAGGTCGTCCCTGCCGGAAGATTACAGAATATTACTGACCACCAGTGCAAAAGTCTGAGATCCTACGGATTGACATGCCAACAGGAACCGTATTATCAGCCAGAGGCAAGAGATGATAGAGTATTGCACTATGGAAAATGTTGCCAAATGTTCCCTAATATTCCCAAGTCAATAATTAGTCAGATTAATTACATTATTGTGACATGCTAATTAAATTCTGTATAGGCTGCAATGCACATCACAGCCACTGGGTGGCCAAATATAGACACAAATAGCATAGACAACTCCTAACAGAGTATCAAAAATAATAAATCTTTTTTTATGTATATCGAAGCTCATCTCCTTACACCACTCATCTAAGGACATGCCAAAAGTAAAGCAAGCAAGCAAGAAAAAGCTAAAAGCTTCTTGACATTTAATCCCTCCTTAATGTGAAAGGACCACAATATAGGTAAATAATAATGTTGGGGTGATCTATAGTTTTTACATGGAAGCTAATCACAGACTATGTAAGACTTAGACCATGTTCATACGGAGTTTTTGAGTTAATCATGAAAGATGACTTTTTCAAGAGGAAACCATTTAGATAGACTTTACTTTTTGGGAAGATTTTGGAGAAGTTTTTATTTTCCTGAAACAGTTTTTAAGAGTTTTCTAAGAGTTTATTTTTTCTCCTGAACTTTTCTTTACAGCCTTTCGATTTCACAATACCCAGTTTGGTGTAAATTTTTAAAAGAATTGACTTCAAAGTGACCTGCATTTCTTTTCTTCTTCCAGATATGGTTTTTCAATATATCTTCTGTTAAAAAAAATCCTAATACGAACATCATAGCGGATTTCTCAAAGAAATTAATAAGAAGAGTTTTCTAAGTGTTTATGAAGCGGATTTTTAAAAAAAATGGGAGATATATTTTGGAATAAGTCCACATGGTGTATTGGGCGGGTTTTCCTGGGTGAAGCTGCGTCATATAAGAACCGGTTCCGCTGGCGGCTTTGCCGTCGCTCTGGCATCAGCTCCACCCTCTGCATCCTCTACTCTGTACTATAAAGTCTAAAAACTGACCGACTTCTGTAAGGAGAACGAGCATGTCACTTCTGTTCTTCACTACAGGATTTCCAAGCCCTGAAACAGTTAGAAGAATGGACATAAGACTGAACATGCGCACAGCAATATGGTTTTGACAGCGCTGTGCTTTAGGTTTATTTTATGGGGCGCTTTTGCTCTGATTTTACAGGTGGGTTCTGCATGAAATCCATGTGTAAAAGGCACATAGCTTTGCTGTTCTTATAAGGCTTTTTTTTTAGCGTTTCTGTTTTTTGAGGCTATGTGCACACATTGCGGATTTGGCTGCGGATCCGCTGCGGATTGGCAGCTGTTTTCCATGCGGTTTACAGTACCATGTAAACCTATGGAAAACCAAATCCGCTGTGCCCATGCTGCGGAAAATACCGCAGGGAAACGCTGCGTTGTTTATTCCGCGGCATGTCAATTCTTTGTGTGGATTCCGCAGCGCTTTACACAATAGGAATCTGCAGGTGTCAAACCGCAGGTGAAATCCGCCCAAAAACTGCAGGAATTCCGAGTTAAATCTGCAGGTAAAACGCAATTCGTTTTACCTGCGGATTTTGCAAAAAAGGTGCGGAAAAATCCGCACACGAATCCGCAAGGTGTGCACGTAGCCTTAACAGGTTTTGAATAACCTGCTGGAAAAAAAAATGCATATAACTTTTTCGTAGTGCATTCTGACGGAAACTTCTTTAAACTAGGCACTATGAAATCAAAAGGCTGTAAAGAACGATTCAAGAAAAAAACTCTTCCAAAATGCTTCAAAGTAACTGAAAACCTCCTACAAAACATACCCAAACAGGAAAGTATTCTGAAGCAGTTTCTGCCTAAAAAAAATACCATGTGTGTGAACATAACCTTCAGATTACACACAACACTAGATTATGTCAGCGCTATCAGCCGTCTATCTAATGTATATGGAGTCTACCAACATTTTGAATTCAAATGCTTTGTCCTTTTGCTTTCTCAGGAAATAAGTCACTTTCAGAGCTGTCTAACAGAGGCTTTCTCCTCTCTGCCCACTGAAAACACATGAAAGTTTGACAGAGCTCTGTGGTTGAATCAAGAGACAACTGTCAATCAAAGGAGAGTGTATACCACCTTAGGCCGGGATCACACATACGCGAGATACGGCCAAGTCTCGCAGGTGAAAACCCAGCTCTGGCGCCGGCACTCCGGAGCGGAGAGTGCAGCTCCATGTATTGCTGTGCGGCTGCACGCTCCGCTCCGGAGTGCCGGTGCCAGAGCTGGGTTTTCACCTGCGAGACTCGGCCGTATCTCGCGTATGTGTGATTCCGGCCTTAAAGAAGCACTCATATCAAAGTTTTTGTTCTCATCATATTATACAGCACTGTGTACTTACAATTGCTCATTTTGCCTTTCTACCCAGCTAATTCTTGTCTTTTCCATTAGGTCTATGACATCAGGTCATTAAAAACTGACTAATGAATCCTTCTAAGCTCTATGTAGAAAGAGGAGGTAAATTTTCCCTGTATGAGTCATAAGTAACAGCAAAAGTCCATGGTAGGGGGGATGATGGAGCAGCTGGGTCAAGAGTTGAGGATGGGAATAATAAATGCAGGGACAAGAGACTTCTGGTTTCTACTTAGAGCGGAGAAAAGAGAATTATTAATTGGGTAGAAAGGCAAAATAGGCAAAATTAGTACGCAGTGCTGTATAATATGATAACTGCAATATATTAAGAGGATAAAAACGTTGATGTGAAAAAAAAGGAAAAGTCACTAGTCAACAGTGGAGACCAAGGTGAACATTAGGTTATGCTTACATTACAACTTTCCACATGGCCACCAAGGATTACTACATCACAGCTCAACACAAGGGAGCAGGGTCATAATACGACCCTGAGGACATTTCAACCGTGACAAGCAAATTGCAAAAAATGGAACTAGGATGGATTTTTTGCGACTTTCTTTTTACATTTACAAATGTAATATCCTCAAGGTCACAATGTGAACAGATTACTTTGTATTGCACTGTGACATACTAGCAGCACCTAGAAATCATTGGCTGTACTTCCTGTACTGCGGCCAAAGGTGCCGCGTAGGCCTATCCTAAGTCTTTCATTTCATGATGGAGTTCAACATCACTTAAAAGGGTTGTTCTCTACTTGGACAATCCCTTCTTGATCTAAGTGTTTGGCCCCAATAAAATAAAAACCTATACTCACCTACTCCTGGCGCCATTCCAGCAGGGTGCCAGCACTCACGGTATCAGGGCTATAATGTGGTTGTTGTGAGAAGTGACCCCGGTGCCCAATCAACACTGGTGTCACTTGGACAAATTGAACAGGAAGAGGAGGAAGTCCGGGCTGCAGCTGATCACTCACTTCCTCTTCATGTTCAATTCGACAGGAGGAGCGGACAGTGACGCCAGCGCTGATTGGGCACCGGGTTCATGTGCCATTACAACAGCGCGTGAGGCCCAGGGAGAGCGAGTGCCGACACCGTGGGAACGGCACCATCATGGGAGGTGAGTATAAGCTTTTTTATTTTATCGGGGCCAAGCATGTACTATGAGAAGGGATTGTCATTGTAGTGGACAACTTCTTTAATGTTTTGCCGTTGGACCCATAGTTTCACCCATGGAGATTTAGCTAAAACTTTTTGAGAAATTAAAATAAACCCAAACTTTTCCATTTTGGCCAAAATAGTTGTATGGGCTTTGGCAGCACTGAAAATCTATAGTAGATTAACCACTGTCTGTAGATATTTTCAGTAGCTGTATCTGAGTCACTGAAATTCTCAAAAGGTAAAAAATAAACTCTGCATCAGAGAACTCCAGTTTCTGCTATGCATTGTAAGATACATTTTCATTTTCATAGCAACCTCGGTAGTGACCTAGAGGAGTAACGGCACTTAGACGAGTTCTACTACGTACTGCAGAAAAAATATTTGCTAGCTGCCACTGAGGTCAATGAGCATAACTAAACCATGAGACCGCCACTAGACACATCCATATAGAACTGTTTGTTACAATCTCAGCAATGGAAATATACAGAAGGATGACTGAAGTAGATGATAATAAAGAGTAGATTGACCTTTTCTACTGAGAGCTCAGCTGGGACTATCAAAAATTGTTTTGCATTCGCCATGTTCAGAATTTTATATTTTTGTAGTTAACTGAAGTTCAAGAAGTACAAAAAGTGAATTCAAAAGTTCATCAAAGTCATTGAAGAATGGAGTAGATAAATATAAGTCACACCTATACTATGCTGCCCGGCGTGGTCCAAAGACTCCTCTGCCACGTATTAGTGGATTTTGGAACACTATAAGAGGCAGGCATTCTGGGATCTTCTCCATCTTTGGCACCAACTGAAGTTGCGCGGCCCAATACTTCCTGGTGGCAATTTAGACATCCTATCCTGCCGAGAACAGTTGTAAAGTTGAACAGACATACGCAGGTTTCTTTCTTTTCTAGTCAATATGAGTTGTTGGCTTATATGCCATATACTACAATGGAGAGGACATGAGGATCTGCATCCACTTGTCCTATTTTGGACTGCGATATTGTGTCAGAAGTCATTTGGTTTCAGAGAACATATGCAAGTAGCAATCCATAATGTGGCCGGCAAGTGGAAGCAGGACTTAAAGAGAACCTGACAGCTGATACCTTCTGGCCGATCCACCAGTAGGATGTATCAGACATTGGCTGCTAACATATTGTATGGTGCTCTAAAGGCCACATGATGTTTCGATGTTGCATCCTACTACATCCAACGAAGACCAGAAATCATTGGAGTAATCTGACAGCAAGTGATGGATTCACCTATAATTCCACTGCAGGGAAAAACACAACTAACACATTAATGCAGTCAACCCTTTTAAGTCAACGTGCATGAGAAGTGTGCGGGAATGTTCACATGTGCAAGAAGCTGTAGTCCATCAACGCTTTTCCCTCTTTATCTGCCTTGATGAAAAAATGAAAGAATTGCGAAAAAGAACAATTATAAATTTATAATCCAAGCCAAAGTTAATTTGCTTGCTTTTTTTTATTTTATTAGAAAAGAATATAATAAATTATATTAGGAATATGTTATATTATAAACAAGCTTGGACTGGCCCACGGGAGAACAGGAAAATTCTCTGGTGGGCTGCTGTGCAATAGTAGAACATTATCCCCTTATATGAACAGTACTTGGCACAGTATACTTGAATCACTATGTGCAGACAAAGGCGGCATCTTACTTAATTATCAATCTACCAGTTCATTGTTACATAAATTGGTGACTGAGGATAATAGCACATTTGTATGTGGCTCAAAAGTGGGACTCTGGAGTTGGTTACTGGTGGGCCCTTGGCATCCCAGTCAGACACGGATTGTAAATTATTAGCAGCTTTGTGGTTAAAAAAATAAAATAAAACCCAATTCTAGGAATTGACCAATGAGGCAAAGGAGTTTAAATAGAAATTGTAATTAAAAGCAATATATAATGAGCATGTATTGTGTATCCGCATCCCTCAAGTGATATACGCTCCTTTGTGTGATTATAACCAGTTCATAAGCACAATGTCATAAAAAGAAATGGATTATCAGCACAGCCATTATAACAGTATGAATTATATTAGTGCATACACCATTTACAATGACCTAGTAAAAGCTTTGACCTTCTCAATTGCCTGGACCTGATAATGGAATTACAATGCAAAGTAATTGAATTAAAGACAATTGTTGGGGATTTTTTTTTTCTTTTCATGGGAAGAAATGCGAATGTTGTTCCCTTCCAGGGTTCACGCAGTGCTGAAAATTATTATAGTATATCTTTATATGTGTCAGATTATTATGCTTTCTTGTAAATTATGCCTAGCTAGTTCTCCCACATTCCTACTGACTATTTTATAGAGTTCATTTGCGAAGGGCAAGCGGAGAAGCGGAGACATTCCTTTTTTTTTTCTAGTTTGTGACTATTTGGTTCAATGGATTCAGCTTTTACATAAATTTACAAGAATTTGTAGAGTGAAGAGTGAAGTTGGAAAAAAGAGAGAGCGAATGAGGTCCCTAGAAAACAGAAAGTGAAGTATTTTTCACTATTTTTCTTTTTTTTCCCTTTTGGAACAGGTAGTCCCACAGTCAAGATATTTGTTGTAGGGCAAAGGGACAATGTTCCCCATCAAGAAATGTATATTAAGGCAGGTGCAGACAGCCATTGTGATGCTGAGTCTCTAGTCATATACAAGCCGTAGGACACGATAGTCAGGAATTCCGAGGTTAGTTACCAGGAGGCCTCTTGGACATAGGGGCAAGACAAGGGTCAGGTAAAAGTCCAGGGTCAAATGCCAGGAGCGGACATCAAGACAGTGGAGTACAACAAACAGATAGTCAGAGGTCGAGTCCAGCGTCAGATACCTGAAGTCTGAGAGCGTAAAGAGCAGAAGGGATAATCCACACGAATAGTCATGACAAGTCCTACGTCCGGCAACAAGATAAGAGAGAAGAGGCACAGTGAACATACCTAACACAGCAAAGCTACAACCGACACTGGACTGCACACAGCTAGTCAGCTAAATAACTTGCAAAACATTAAAGATGGGAGTCACCTAGGGAAAAATCCACAGGCTAGACCAGATTGAACAGAAGGGCTGTCAGTGAAAATGCTGACAGTCTAGCATGCCTCAAGATCAGATTGGATGACTGGAGAGTCACTCACAAAATTGACAGTCCGCACACTTCAGATCTTATAGGGCAGCTGAGCTATCACTCAGTCTGTATTATCAGTTCGAGTACAATCCGACAAAACAACGGATCGCACGCGGAACAATGTCCAGACCAATGTACAACTTTTCCTTGGACAGAGTCTGTTCCAGGAAAAAAGTCAACGCGAGTTTGATCCGATATTTGGATCGCACTCAGCAATGCGTGCGTGGAAATGACCGGACTGCACTCAGGTGTCATCTAAGGCCTGTCTGATTTTCATCAGCTGACACAATGGAGAAGATGGAGACATTTTCTTCTCCATCTTCTTTTCATCTGAGAGAATAGTAGCACAGTATGACCAGAGTTTTTATCAGATTGTCATTTACATAATCGGCCCGATTCTTTCAGATGAGAATATACAGTTGTGTGACCCAAGCCTTATTCTCAATTGAAAATGTAATTTAAAGAACCTGTCCATTTAGATCTAAGGAGGTCCCGTCCCTGCTATTATTCGGAAATTAATAAACACATTTTGGGTGAAAAACACATAATATATCCCATATTCAAGGGGTTTTCTAAAAAAAAAGATATAAGTGCATTGGAAAGTGTTATAAAATTTAAAGAGGTTGACTTATCATAGACAACTAGAGATGAGTAGATCTGGCAAAATTTGGAATTCGCCTGCTCTTGCATATTTTCCCAGGAAATTTGATTTGCAGAGAATTTATTCTTCACGAATGTAATGTGCCTTACTATGCTCTTGGGTCTTTCTAGACCCCGAAGCAAAATAATAATATGCTGTAAAAAATTAAGAAAAATCGTTACACTCACATCCCGTTCACCTCTCCAGCCCCTTTGCTCTTTATAGAATCACAGAATCCAGAGCACATAACATGTAATATTATATGTATCAAGAAAACCATCCAGAACCTCCTTGAATTTTAGTGGGGAATCAACCATTACAACATCATGTGGCAGAGAGTTCCATAGTCTCACTGCTTACAGTAAAGAATCTGCCCCTATGGTTATGATTAAGGGTAAGTTCACACAGGGCGTTTTTGCTGTGTTTTTTTATGCTAATTTTCAGCTGCTTTTTACAGTGCCAGCAAAGCCTATGAGATTTCAGAAATCTCATACACACATTGTTTTTTTGTTTGATCAGTATTTTGTGCATTGCTGCTTTTTTTTTTTTACATAGAGCGTGTCACTTCTTTCAGCGTTTTTGCTGCGTTTTTTCACCTATTGACTTGAATGGGTGTTAAAAAAATGCAGCAAAAACGCAGCAAAAACTCAGGTATCATTATTTGCTGCATTTTTCTGCTGAAAATCCAAGGACATTAGCCTGGACAAAGAGAAAAAAACTGCACCAAAAACGCAACAAAAAACGCACCAAAAACGCACCAAAACCTGCGTTTTTGACGTAGCTTCTTTCCTGCCAAGATGATCAGGTTTTGCTGCAGAAAGAAAAAGCAGCAAAAACTCCCTATGTGAACTTACCCTAAACCTTCTTTCCTCTAGACAAAGAGGATGCCCCTTTGTCACTGTTGCAGGCCTAAGTGTTAAATGATCATTAGAAAGTCTTCTGTACTATACCCTCGATAGTCTTCATTTTTTAAAAACCAAATAACCCAAAGTTTGATAACCAGTCTTTGTTTTGTAGTCTACTCATTCCCCTTATAACCTTGGTTGCACCTCTCTACATCTTCTCAAGTTCAGCCATGTCCTTCTCAAACACCGGAACCCATAAATTGCACCCAGAATCTAAGTGTGGTCACACAATTGACTTGTATAGAGGCAAAACCATAAGTAACATAAGAATCTCAGTAATGGATCCCATTATTTTATTTGCCTTGGCAGCAGCTGCCTGACACTGATCACTAAAGCGAAGTTTGACGTCTATCCAGGCGCCCAAGCTCCTTTAAATTGGATAGAGGGAAATGTAACCAACACATTGATCAGGACTGTTGATGGGGTAAACATATGATGTCTGAAGCCTCTCCTGTGTAGCTAGTATGGAGTAGTGACTCTGGATGTCGTACCACCCTTCTATTACATCCAGCAGTAGCACTGAAGGTAATATGCAAGTTTCGAAGAAACTTATTCACATCTCCATTCCAAAGTTATTTTTGGACAATCCATAACTTACGTGTTTCGCTCATTTACATTTTCAGTCCACAAATCTAATTCAAAACATGAAATGAATCCCCGAAATAATGTCATTCATATCTGTAATCATAATCCCATCCAAGGAATGATAGAGATAATTGTGTGTTCCATTGTATGTGTCTCGCCAAAGCCTCATAACAAGGAGAGCAATTATCGGCGCACCTGGTTGAAATAAATTGCAAGAGTTATCAGGCTACAGAGATACAGAAATTGCGTTTGATCACGAAAGAAAGAAGCTATTAGAGGCATTTTGTTCTGTGAGACCTCAGGTGTAGATGACTTGCCATTTCTGCTATGTAAGTATCAATTATGACTGTTGTCTTTTCACTTACCATCGCGGAGGAAGAAGGCAGCCTTTGATTATTGCTCTTTTCCTCAGCAAATTAGAGGCCATTATGGTTGAGAAATTAATCTTTCCAAAGATAAAGTGTTTCCAAAGATTAGTTTAATTGTCTTATTCTTCACAAGAGAAAGGACAACGATCTAGAATTGTTGTAAAAAAGTTTAGTTGAGCCAAAGGTCATTTTTCATATTTCTACCTGATATCCATAAAGTTTATGAGCAAGAATCACATTCTTTGATATCATTGAGGTCATTGTTTAAGTGGGTATTAATGCTTGAATTTTTGGAGGATTTTTAGCCCTCTTTTTGTGGCTTTGCTATTTACCGCATATACTCGAGTATAAGCCGACCCGATTATAAGCCGACCCCCCTAATTTTGCAACAAAAAACAGGGAAAACTTAATGACTCGAGTATAAGCCTAGGGTGGGAAATGCAGCAGCTACCGGTAAATGTCAAAAATAAAAATAGATTCCAATAAAAGTAAAATTAATTGAGACATCAGTAGGTTAAGTGTTTTTGAATATCCATATTGAATCAGGAGCCCCATATAATGCTCCATACAGTTCATTATGGCCCCATAAGATGCTCCATATACAAATATGCCCCATATAATGCCCCATACTGTTCATTATGGCCCCATAAGATGCTCCATATACAAATATGCCCCATATAATGCTCTATGCAGTTCTTTATGGCCCCATAGATGCTCCATATAATGCTCCATGCAGCTCTTTATGGACCCATGTAATGCTCCATATAATGCTCCATGCAGTTCATTATGGCCCCATAGATGCTCCATATAATGCTCCATGCAGTTTTCTATGGCCCCATAGATACCCCATATAATGCTCCATGCAGTTATGTCCCCATAGATGCCCCATATAATGCTCCATGCAGTTCATTATGGCCCCATAGATGCCCCATATAATGCCCCATATAATGCTCCATGCAGTTCATTATGGCCCCATAGATGCCCCATATAATGCTCCATATAATGCTCCATGCAGTTCATTATGGCCCCATAGATGCTCCATATAATGCTCCATGCAGTTTTCTATGGCCCCATAGATGCCCCATATAATGCTCCATGCAGTTATGGCCCCATAGATGCCCCATATAATGCTCCATGCAGTTATGGCCCAATAGATGTCCCATATAATGCTCCATGCAGTTTTGTATGACCCCATAGATGTCCCATATAATGCTCCATGCAGTTATGTCCCCATAGATGCTCCATATAATGCTCCATGCAATTTTCTATGTCCCCATAGATGCCCCATATAATGCTCCATGCAGTTCATTATGGCCCCATAGATGCCCCATATAATGCTCCATATAATGCTCCATGCAGTTCATTATGGCCCCATAGATGCTCCATAAAATGCTCCATGCAGTTTTCTATGGCCCCATAGATGCCCCATATAATGCTCCATGCAGTTATGGCCCAATAGATGTCCCATATAATGCTCCATGCAGTTTTTTATGACCCCATAGATGTCCCATATAATGCTCCATGCAGTTATGTCCCCATAGATGCTCCATATAATGCTCCATGCAGTTATGGCCCCATAGATGCTCCACATAATGCTCCATGCAGTTATGGCCCCATAGATGCTCCATATAATGCTCCATGCAGTTATGGCCCCATAGATGCCCCATATAATGCTCCATGCAGTTATGTCCCCATAGATGCTCCATATAATGCTCCATGCAGTTATGGCCCCATAGATGCTCCATATAATGCTCCATGCAGTTATGGCCCCATAGATACCCCATATAATGCTCCATGCAGTTATGTCCCCATAGATGCCCCATATAATGCTCCATGCAGTTCATTATGGCCCCATAGATGCCCCATATAATGCTCCATATAATGCTCCATGCAGTTCATTATGGCCCCATAGATGCTCCATATAATGCTCCATGCAGTTTTCTATGGCCCCATAGATGCCCCATATAATGCTCCATGCAGTTATGGCCCAATAGATGTCCAATATAATGCTCCATGCAGTTTTTTATGACCCCATAGATGTCCCATATAATGCTCCATGCAGTTATGGCCCCATAGATGCTCCATATAATGTTCCATGCAGTTATGGCCCCATAGATGCTCCACATAATGCTCCATGCAGTTATGGCCCCATAGATGCTCCATATAATGCTCCATGCAGTTATGGCCCCATAGATGCCCCATATAATGCTCCATGCAGTTATGGCCCCATAGATGCTCCATATAATGCTCCATGCAGTTCTTTATGGCCCCATAGATGCCCCATATAATGCTCCATGCAGTTATGTCCCCATAGATGCCCCATATAATGCTCCATGCAGTTATGGCCCCATAGATGCTCCATATAATGCTCCATGCAGTTATGGCCCCATAGATGCTCCATATAATGCTCCATGCAGTTATGGGCCCATAGATTCCCCATATAATGCTCCATGCAGTTCTTTATGGCCCCATAGATGCTCCATATAGCATTGTGCCACATGTAATGCTGCTGGTGCTGCACTAAAAAAAAATGACATACTCACCTCTCGTCTCTGCCCGCTGCTCCTCAGCATCCTGTCTCTCCGCACTGACTGTTCAGGCAGAGGGCAGTGTGCACACTAATATGTCATCACGCCCTCTGACCTGAACAGTCACTGCAGAGGACGCGGAAGACGAGGCGGCGGTGGAATGTGGAAAGGTGAATATGACATATTCACCTGCTCCCGGCGCTCCTGACGTGGTCCCTGCATGTCCCACAGTCTCCGGGCATGGCAGCTTCTTCCTGTAGTGAGCGGTCACGTGGCACCGCTAATTACAGTAATGAATGTGTGGCTCCACCCCTATGGGAGTGGAGTCCATATTCATAACTTTAATGAGCGGTACCACGTGACCGCTGAACAGGGGAAGAAGCTGCCGTGCTCGAAGATCGTGGGACATGCAGGGACCACGTCAGGAGCGCCGGGAGCATGTGAGTATTTGACAGGTGTCGCTCCCCCTCACCCGCCGACCCCCCCGCCTTCCATGACTCGAGTATAAGCCGAGAGGGGCACTTTCAGCCCATTTTTTGGGCTGAAAATCTCGGCTTATGCTTTAGTATATACAGTAGTTTAGTGTTAGGACTCGCAAGTGAGAGGACCCTTGTCGCGGGCTGCGAGCTTGCAAATCTTGGCCAAAGTATCAACCAATACCTCAAATATTATGTATATATATTTTTTGCACTTCATTTTTCAGAGTGCAGACAGGCCCATCATTTCTGGCTTTAAAAACTAGGGTGTCTGTCCTCATGGGGTGCACTTAGATAGTGCTGGGTAGCCCGCCTGATCTATTAGTATGGGAGTCATTAATAGGCTGTAAGCCAGATACTGTGCATTACCTGTGTGTGACCAGTGCCCTACACAAGCCGCTTTTGTGCAACTGAAAACTAAGCAACCACCCCCTCCATGAACTGGGAGCTTGTGACTGGATGTTTCATCAGTATTTTACACCTGTGTTGCCGCCATCTTTACTACTTGGATGTGCTGCTTCCTGATATTGCATTAGTTCGTAGACTTGGGCAGGTAAACACCGCTGTCCCTTTTTTGCTGTATTAATTGATGAAGTTTTGGAGGATTTTTATTCCACTTTTTGTGACTTCTATTCAGTTTAGGGTTTTCCGACCCCTAAAAATTGCTACCTCTTAAATGGGTACTAAATACTTTCGGTCCTGTTAGTCTAACTTCACACAATAAATATCTAGAGAGTTTTTGACGTTGCATTTCTGATCCATTGATCAATTTACATCACTCGCGTTTTTTTCATTGTATTTTTAGCGCATTTTTTACTTTGCGGTTTTTGTTTCTTCTTTGATATGTGAACGTTTAAATTAAACCACTTTTTTTTAGACTTCCTGTTTTGGTAAAACTTTATTGATAAAGTCATGTGCGGATTAAGTGCATATTTATGCAATTCCACTGCGGAAATGCAAGAAAAACGTATGCTCATTTTTTATAAGTGGATTTTTTTGCATCTCATTCAAGTCCATGGCAGAAAAACTACATAGAGAATTAATATGAACTGCTCGAAAAATTGCCATTTTGCAGGTTTCCAAAGACGTAACACCGGTCAATTTCTACAGCATAAAAAAAAATCACAGTAAGCAAAATATTTAAAAAAATCTGATTCAATTTCTCAGAACTGTAATTTTATGCATTTTTTTGTGCATGAAAACGTGCAGCAGAAATAATTCTCTAAATACTTATTGTGAGATCTCAGGAATTGCAGATCAGCTTCTTTTCAGCTGAATGTGATCTGAGCTGCAGTACCTGAGAATGGCCACTAGTCATTGAATGGAGTCTGGGAAATTTCGGCGGTTGAGGCTCCAGGTATATGCTGAGCAGTGAAGAGGACTAGTTGTCGGACCCCCAGCGATCTGATATTGATGACTATACTGAGGATAGGTCATCAATATCTTAGTCTTGGAAAATCCCTTTAACCAGGAAGACTAGTGATGGTTTAAGCTAACACACTCTTTCAGAAACAGCGTCACACCTGTCCATGTTATGGGTCTGGCATTGAAGCTCAACTTGATTAACGTGAATGTAGCTGATATGCAATACAAAAACATATTGTTTTCAGATCTGAAGAAAGTAGCCACGATTTCTAACCCCGTTAAATAGCATCTGTCAACCCTCCTAAACCATCTATACAGGCATGCATGTCATTTATTCATGAAATAACTGTTTTAGGGCACCTCTTTTTAGGACCTATTGTGCTTTTCCTCTTCTATTTTTTCTACAAATTTAGGAATAAATTGACAACTGATTGGTAACCCTTTCTTTAACATCAGCCGATCATGTATTTTTAATGTCGAGTGCCAATGTATGGAGCGGCTCAGGATGCCGGTTGTGCCACACAGCTGGAATCCGCCTGTAAAGGTACGACGTGCCAGCAATCAAGAACTACTGCGGGTTTGACGCTGCATACTTATGCTGGAGGGAGAGTTAGTTAGTCTGTGTGTAGGGACAGAGAGAGGAGTAGAGGAGAGGAGCATGGGGTCTGGAGCTGTGACTGGGCTCTCGTCAGAAGAAAGCGCCAAGAGACCGGACACCGGAGTCCATGGTGGTGTAGGAATTGCATACCTAGCCACTGAATCCAGAGGGCAGGAGATTGCAAGTCTCCTGTCCCATCTAACACCTGCAGGTACCACAGCATGTCAGGAGCCGGGGTCTGCCAGTGAGAAGACAGTGCCCATGACAGGCTCAGGCTGCCAGCCATACAGGTTGGGAGTACAGACACTGAGAGGACTTGTGCAGAGCTTCAGGCACCAAGGGTCAGAGCATACAGCTCAGAAGGAAGGCCTCTGTACCCACCTGGTTAGGTGGATCCCAAGTTGTTTCCAGGCTGCCCGGACCCCATCATCACCTGTTACCTGTACCCTGGACTGTTCCTGCATTCCACCAGTAAAAGGTAAAGGAAACTGCTATCCCTGTGTCCTTCAATTATTTTCTGCACCCTCAGTCCTACACCCCACCGTCAATCGTCTTTCTTACCAACTGTACCGGTAGCCCTGGGGAATAAGCTCTACCTGTGGGGAGATATACCAACTCTGCTGCAACTCCCCAGTGGACCCCTTTAAGCAGCGTCGGCCATCCCTGGCCGAATACCACAGGTGGCGTCACAAATTATCCTTTATAGATTTTATTCTCCACTTTCATTCATCCCCTTTAACTGGATGCCCAGGGCCACAGACCGGGTCACTGCCACTGTGACCACCCCTTTAAGCACCGGCTGAGTACCCACGGTCCTAGCGGGCGCTCCAGATTCACCTGCATTCAATAGAAGGCAGTGCTTTGGATATAGCAAACATGCACTGTATCAAAAGCCCTGCTAGTTCTGGATCCTGGGCACCTAGCCTCATAGCAGCAACCAGGGCTAGCTCAGATTGCTACTGTTAAATCTTTAATTACCATTGTCAATCTGTGCAGTTGCATTTGAGGGCCCTCGTTGCAGTGTTGTTCCATTTCCGGTGCCCATCAGTCCCTCCGTGATGCGTTTGAGGGGGGCTGTTGGGTTGTACTGACCGCAGGGGGCCTGTTGATAGTCCACATGATTGACAAATTGGTAATTCTATGATCCCCGCTATGGGCTGCAGACCATCATTTTGCCTATATACTGCGATACCGTGGTATTGCAATATATAGAACAAGCAATCAAAGAAACAAAGGTTCAAGTCACCTAAGGGAATTTTCACCCTCTCCCCCTTTATGATTTTAAAAATAAATTAATAATATATAAATATAAATATATATATATATTTATCATCACCACAGTAAAAGTCTGATCTATCAAAATATTCAAAATATTAAACTTTTTCATGTACAATAAATTCAATAAAGCAAACAAAACAATGAACACTGTAATTTCCATTTTTCAGCCTCTATATCTCCCGCTAAAAATGAATTAAAAAGCAATCAAAATGTTGTACGTACCACAAAATGGTACCAATTAAAATGTCAGCGAACCAAGCAAAAAATAAGCTATCACATAGCTCCACTGATGAAAAAAATAAAAGATTAAAGTTCTCAAGAAATGGTGACAAACCAAATTGTTACGTATACATTTCTAAATTTTTGTGACTACTTTGAAAGAAAAAAAAAACTTTTCAAATCTGGCATCACCATAATCATACTAAATTGTAAAATTCATTTTTATCACACTATAAAAGTTGTAAAATGAGACTCATAAATCAGTGATGGAATTATACGTATATTTGTTTTCTACCATTTCACCGCACTAGTAATATTTTTTTCATTTTCCAGTACATTATATGGTAAAGTGAATGTGTCATTCAAAATGAGAACTCGTCTCACACAAAAAAAAATTAGCCCTATCCCAATGAGAAAAAAATAAAAGTTATGGCTCTTGGAAGACTGGTAGGGAAAAGGTGAAAAATGCAAAAACATATATCGGCAATGGCGGGAAAGGGTTGAAAAAATTGCTATTGTCATAAGGGCAGGGCCTTACATAGTCAGGACAGTATCAGGGTGTGCAGGGCCCCCAACTGGTAGAAAACCAATGTGACTACTTTTCCAAGGAATAACACAGAAACGGCACAGCCGGAAAGTATTAGAAAAGATGGTCTATTGTGATGTTATGGGAAATATTTTTTTTTTACCAAAGCAGGAAAGCTATGAGAGCTCACAAATCCTCTTTAGGCCTCATCCAGACATCAGTTTTTCTATATGAGTGCTATCCATTTCTTTCCTCGATAACACTGGTATCTGTGATCAGTGCCAGACTGAAGAACATTGGGCCCACCAGAGGATTTGATTCTGAGGGACCACCTTTCTCCTCCACTCAAGAGCCCCTTAGAAGCTGCAAGGTTTGCATTATGAACTCTCCTGATGAAGAAGCCAGGGCCTACTGGAGGATTCTCTGGTGGGCCAGTCCAACCCTGTCTGTGATAGTCCATGGGGCTGTGCACATGTCTGTCCAAAATGATGGAGACATGTCCAATTTTGATCTGAGCGTCTGATCAAAATCGCCAATGCAAATCTATAAGTCTGTTAAAAAATTGGACCGCACTTGGAGGCCTATGTCACATAGGAGAACCTTTTTTTCAAGCATGAGAAAAACTGATGACACTTGGACCGAATGCTGATGAAACTTGGATGAATCTCTGATTTAAATCATCACTAAAACTTGACCCATTTGTCTCGTATGTAAAAAAACTGACGTGTGAAGGAAAGCTTGGGTTAGGCCATGTTCACACGTTCAGTATTTGGTCAGTATTTTGCATCGGTATTTGAAAACCAAAACCAGGAGAGGAACAATCAGAGGAAAAGTATAATAGACACATATGCACCACTCCTGCATTTATCACCCGCTCCTGGTTTTGGCTTACAAATACTGATGTAAATTACTGACCAGATACTGATCGTGTGAACGTGGCCTTCCATTGTGTCTTTATCTACTTTAGTTATAATTTAATGTCTTGGAAGAAATGATCTACTGTCATCTCCCAGATCTGCATCAAGGTGGTCATGGCAATAAATAACAATCATCCGTCAGGCTCCTTTCCTGAATTCTCCCCTATAATCCCCTTAATGAGATCACAAGCTGGCTTGATCAGCATCTCCAGATGTCCATGCTCTCACCTCCCATACAGCGCAGCTTTACCGGCGTCCCTTAGAGCAGAGAGCGACACATTTCCACAACATATTGGATGTCGTAATGACAAAACTGAATGCTATAGTTATGGCACATATGATGATTGTCCATATCTAAATGGTGCGAGGAGTGAGATTTTCAGCAGCTGGTACAGAAGACAAACAAGACAATAGCTCAGACGTATCTCTGCCTTGTCGATACTTCCAGAGAAGCACAATATAAATAATTTACAGGACGACTCAACCCCCCTAGGGAAGGCTTTTATTATTTTTGTTCTGTTTATCGAGCTAAATAACAACTTGAATAACAGAAAGTTCAAAGACAATCAGAGAAACCAGAACATTTTACAACATCTCTGTCTTAAAAATGAACTAAACAATGGCCAGTATAAGCATATTACTCAACTGAAGGTTGTCCCTGATCTTCATAAATGACTATGAAGAGGAACTCGGCACTACAAAACGAGAAGATGAAGATGTTCATTGCCGTGTAATACAAAAAAAAACCATATGTGATGTGGCGCCAACACATAGAGACAGAAGTTACATTAGCGCTTCATATCTTACTTTTTTTTGCAATGAATTTAGTCAAAGCTCTGATTTTTTCGACTGATATGTCCCACATGTGCATGAGAATAAATGGTGTCATCTATGTCTCAAATTGGAGTGCCAAGTCCCTCATTACTGAACTATACACAGAGTGGGACTTGTAAACCAGGAATATTAAAGGGTAAAAGGTCAGTGTGTCATCAGTGTTTGGTCTGTGTGTCATTAGTGTTTGGTCAGTGTGTCATTAGTGTTTGGTCAGTGTGTCATTAGTGTTTGGTCAGTGTGTCATTAGTGTTTGGTCAGTGTGTCATCACTGTTTGATCAGTGTGTCGTTAGTGTTTGGTCAGTGTGTCGTTAGTGTTTGGTCAGTGTGTAATCAGTGTTTGGTCAGTGTATCATTAGTGTTTAATCAGTGTATCATTAGTGTTTGGTCAGTGTATCATTAGTGTTTGGTCAGTGTGTCATTAGTGTTTGGTCAGTGTGTCATTAGTGTTTGGTCAGTGTGTCATTAGTGTTTGGTCAGTGTACAGTATCATTAGTGTTTGGTCAGTGTATCTTTAGTGTTTGGTTAGTGTATCATCAGTGTTTGGTCAGTGTGTTATTAGTGTTTGGTCAGTGTGTCGTTAGTGTTTGGTCAGTGTGTCGTTAGTGTTTGGTCAGTGTGTAATCAGTGTTTGGTCAGTGTATCATTAGTGTTTGGTCAGTGTATCATTAGTGTTTGGTCAGTGTATCATTAGTGTTTGGTCAGTGTATCATTAGTGTTTGGTCAGTGTGTCATTAGTGTTTGGTCAGTGTGTCATTAGTGTTTGGTCAGTGTATCATTAGTGTTTGGTCAGTGTGTCATTAGTGTTTGGTCAGTGTGTCGTTAGTGTTTGGTCAGTGTATCATTAGTGTTTGGTCAGTGTATCATTAGTGTTTGGTCAGTGTATCATTAGTGTTTGGTCAGTGTGTCATTAGTGTTTGGTCAGTGTATCATTAGTGTTTGGTCAGTGTATCATTAGTGTTTGGTCAGTGTATCATTAGTATTTGGTCAGTGTGTCATTAGTGTTTGGTCAGTGTGTCATTAGTGTTTGGTCAGTGTGTCATTAGTGTTTGGTCAGTGTGTAATCAGTGTTTGGTCAGTGTGTCATTAGTGTTTGGCCAGTGTTTCGTTAGTGTTTGGTCAGTGTGTAATCAGTGTTTGGTCAGTGTGTCATTAGTGTTTGGTCAGTGTCTAATCAGTCTTTGGTCAGTGTGTCATTAGTGTTTAGTCAGTGTGTCATTAGTGTTTGGCCAGTGTGTCGTTAGTGTTTGGTCAGTGTATCATTAGTGTTTGGTCAGTATGTCATTAGTGTTTGGTCAGTGTGTCATTAGTGTTTGGTCAGTGTGTCATCACTGTTTGATCAGTGTGTCGTTAGTGTTTGGTCAGTGTGTCGTTAGTGTTTGGTCAGTGTGTAATCAGTGTTTGGTCAGTGTATCATTAGTGTTTGGTCAGTGTATCATTAGTGTTTGGTCAGTGTATCATTAGTGTTGGGTCAGTGTGTCATTAGTGTTGGGTCAGTGTGTCATTAGTGTTTGGTCAGTGTATCATTAGTGTTTGGTCAGTGTGTCATTAGTGTTTGGTCAGTGTGTCGTTAGTGTTTGGTCAGTGTGTCGTTAGTGTTTGGTCAGTGTGTCGTTAGTGTTTGGTCAGTGTGTCATTAATGTTTGGTCAGTGTATCATTAGTGTTTGGTCAGTGTATCATTAGTGTTTGGTCAGTGTATCATTAGTGTTTGGTCAGTGTGTCATTAGTGTTTGGTCAGTGTATCATTAGTGTTTGGTCAGTGTATCATTAGTGTTTGGTCAGTGTGTCATTAGTGTTTGGTCAGTGTATCATTAGTGTTTGGTCAGTGTGTCATTAGTGTTTGGTCAGTGTGTCGTTAGTGTTTGGTCAGTGTATCATTAGTGTTTGGTCAGTGTATCATTAGTGTTTGGTCAGTGTATCATTAGTGTTTGGTCAGTGTGTCATTAGTGTTTGGTCAGTGTATCATTAGTGTTTGGTCAGTGTATCATTAGTGTTTGGTCAGTGTATCATTAGTATTTGGTCAGTGTGTCATTAGTGTTTGGTCAGTGTGTCATTAGTGTTTGGTCAGTGTGTCATTAGTGTTTGGGCAGTGTGTAATCAGTGTTTGGTCAGTGTGTCATTAGTGTTTGGCCAGTGTTTCGTTAGTGTTTGGTCAGTGTGTAATCAGTGTTTGGTCAGTGTGTCATTAGTGTTTGGCCAGTGTTTCGTTAGTGTTTGGTCAGTGTCTAATCAGTCTTTGGTCAGTGTGTCATTAGTGTTTGGTCAGTGTGTCATTAGTGTTTGGTCAGTGTGTCGTTAGTGTTTGGTCAGTGTATCATTAGTGTTTGGTCAGTGTATCATTAGTGTTTGGTCAGTGTATCATTAGTGTTTGGTCAGTGTGTCATTAGTGTTTGGTCAGTGTATCATTAGTGTTTGGTCAGTGTATCATTAGTGTTTGGTCAGTGTATCATTAGTATTTGGTCAGTGTGTCATTAGTGTTTGGTCAGTGTGTCGTTAGTGTTTGGTCAGTGTGTCTTTAGTGTTTGGTCAGTGTGTAATCAGTGTTTGGTCAGTGTGTAATCAGTGTTTGGTCAGTGTGTGTAACTAGTGTTTGGCCAGTGTGTCGTTAGTGTTTGGTCAGTGTGTCATTAGTGTTTGATCAGTGTGTCATTAGTGTTTGGTCAGTGTTTCATTAGTGTTTGGTCAGTGTGTCGTTAGTGTTTGGTCAGTGTGTAATCGGTGTTTGGTCAGTGTGTCATTAGTGTTTGGCCAGTGTGTCATTAGTGTTTGGTCAGTGTGTCATTAGTGTTTGGTCAGTGTATCATTAGTGTTTGGTCAGTGTGTCATTAGTGTTTGGTCAGTGTGTCATTAGTGTTTGGTCAGTGTATCATTAGTGTTTGGTCAGTGTGTCATTAGTGTTTGGTCAGTGTGTCATTAGTGTTTGGTCAGTGTATCATTAGTGTTTGGTCAGTGTGTCATTAGTGTTTGGTCAGTGTGTCATTAGTGTTTTGTTAGTGTATCATTAGTGTTTGGCCAGTGTGTAATTAGTGTTTGGTCAGTGTATCATTAGTGTTTGGTCAGTGTGTCATTAGTGTTTGGTCAGTGTGTCATTAGTGTTTGGTCAGTGTGTAATCAGTGTTTGGTCAGTGTGTCATTAGTGTTTGGCCAGTGTGTCGTTAGTGTTTGGTCAGTGTATCATTAGTGTTTGGTCAGTGTGTCATTAGTGTTTGGTCAGTGTGTCATTAGTGTTTGGTCAGTGTATCATTAGTGTTTGGTCAGTGTGTCATTAGTGTTTGGTCAGTGTGTCATTAGTGCTTGGTCAGTGTATCATTAGTGTTTGGTCAGTGTGCAGTATAATTAGTGTTTGGTCAGTGTATCTTTAGAGTTTGGTCAGTTTATCATTAGTGTTTGGTCAGTGTGTTATTAGTGTTTGGTCAGGGTGTCGTTAGTGTTTGGTCAGTGTGTCGTTAGTGTTTGGTCAGTGTGTAATCAGTGTTTGGTCAGTGTGTCATTAGTGTTTGGCCAGTGTGTCGTTAGTGTTTGGTCAGTGTATCATTAGTGTTTGATCAGTGTGTCATTAGTGTTTGGTCAGTGTGTCATTAGTGTTTGGTCAGTATATCATTAGTGTTTGGTCAGTTTGTCATTAGTGTTTGGTCAGTGTGTCATTAGTGTTTGGTCAGTGTGTTATTAGTGTTTGGTCAGTGTGTCATTAGTGTTTGGTCAGTATGTCATTAGTGTTTGTTCAGTGTGTCATTAGTGTTTGGTCAGTGTATCATTAGTGTTTGGTCAGTGTGTCATTAGTGTTTGGTCAGTGTGTCATTAGTGTTTGGTCAGTATATCATTAGTGTTTGGTCAGTGTGTCATTAGTGTTTGGTCAGTGTGTCGTTAGTGTTTGGTCAGTATATCATTAGTGTTTGTTCAGTGTTTCATTAGTGTTTGGTGTGTCATCAGTGTTTGGTCAGTGTGTCGTTAGTGTTTGGTCAGTGTGTCATTAGTGGTTGGTCAGTGTATCATTAATGTTTGGTCAGTGTGTTGTTAGTGTTTGGTCACTGTGTTGTTAATGTTTGGTCAGTGTGTCGTTAGTGTTTGGTCACTGTGTTGTTAGTGTTTGGTCAGTGTGTCATTAGTGGTTGGTCAGTGTGTCATTAGTGTTTTTCACAAATGGATAAATAAATTACAAACCTTTTCCTATTATGTTCAATAAACATGGACAGAACATGGATGGAGCACGGATCTCATCTGTGCTGTACGTGTTTTTCACACACCCATAGACTTGTATGGGTACTTTTTATCTGTGATGCTGAAAAATGATAGACATGTGAGCAGCTTTATAGACTATAATGGATACATGTTGTATCCATAAAAATCATGGATAAAACACATATGTACACCACTGACATTTGTATGAGGCCTAAATAAATAAATAAATTATTGAATTAAATTAAATAAGAAATCTATATGTCCAAACTATTTATTAGCATGTAACATTTTTGCATGATCTTAAAACAGTCAGTAAAAATACTGCAAAACAAACAAAGGGGATAATTTACTGCTAAGCACTGCCATCTATAGCTGGTGAGCATCAGAAAAGGGGCGGATCTTATGGATGTGTGTCCTAATGCTGACAGGGTAGAGGGGGGAGGCTCCTGCTGCAGCCAGTTGCCTTCCAGGCACACACAGGACAGTGAGGAGGAGGATGAAAGTGATGTTTCTGATCTTCTAAGACATAGAAAAGATTTATTTATATACTTTTCAGTTTGAATTTTAATAAGAGTGGAAGTACTTGGAGTTTTTTCTATTTTTATGAACTTTTTAATGTTAGTGTTTGTTTTCGTTTATTAGATACAATTGGCATAACTTGATAGCAAGAAAAAAATCCAATAATAAAAGAATACAAACAATATATCCACATACCAGAAAGACAGAACGATTATTCTGATCAGACTTTGATCAGAGTGTGGTGGTCATTCCTTTTTCTTGTAGGTGGAGAAATAATAAAATAAGCTCCTCCAACTTTTTGTTTTCTGACAGTCTGTGAAAACTGGACCGCACTCGGATGTCAACTAAGTAAAGTCTAATTTTTTCATGGACCCATGGACTTTCATTGCCAAATTGATCCAACCATCGGATTCAAATCTTTCATGTCTCCATAATTTTCTGCACACCTCTAGGTCCGAGAAAAATAACAGGAATGTTACTGGCGCCGCAGACTATCACAGGTACAAGTGCAATACATGATAAACAGAGATGTGATTGAGCGATATCTGTGAGTGGGTGTGCAGAGGTAACATGTAACACTGCGGAACTGAGGGGTCTAAAGGCCCCTCCATCACATAAAAGGGCAGTGTTAGAAATGGCACCTAGCAGCCGCACCCAGCTACCATTTTCACATTTTACATTGAACACAGCTTTACATTCACATTAGGTTTATATTAAATCTCTGTTAATATGTCACACCACCACCCGAGCTGCCGCCTCACCACCACCCGAGCTGCCGCCTCACCACCACCCGAGCGGCCACCTCACCACCACCCGAGCGGCCACCTCACCACCACCGAGCTTCCGCCTCACCACCACCTGAGCTGCCGCCTCACACTACCAGAGCTGCCGCCTCACCATCACCAGAGCTGCCGCCTCACCACCACCCGAACTGCCGCCTCACCACCACCCGAGCTGCCACCTCACCACCATCCGAGCTGCCGCCTCACCACCACCTGATCTTCCACCTCACCACCACCAGAGCTGCTGCACCTTCGACCTATTGTCTCCTTCCCCATAATCTTGTAGAATGTAAGTCCGCAAGAACAGGGTCCTCTCCGCTCTGTACCAGTCTGTCATTGTAAATTTGTTTACTGTAAATGATATCTATAACTCTGTATGTAACCCCTTCTCATGTACAGCACCATGGAATTAATGGTGCTATATAAATAAATAATAATAATATTAATAGGAACTTTCAAAAAGAATAATGTCAGTAACACGGCTCTACCTACGGTATAGTCATCCAACATATTAAACCTTTACAAGGTCAGCTGAATGTTGATTGTGGATATTGGACTCCAATGACAATGCATCTATTAAAAAATTACAGTAAATGATGAAAAATCAGCCAAGCACCATAGGGTGTACTAAAATAAAAATCAGGAATTTATACATCGTGAGGGTCCATGGATGTGCAAAGTACATAAACCCATAGATATTCCTTGCGCCGCCATATGGCTGATCATTAATTCCTCTATTAAACAGCTTGCAATTAACCATGACAGCATTATTTTTTTCTTCTATGGGTCTCCAAATACTCATATGGGCTCATTGCAGCCATATAATAGCACAGTGTGGGCCTAAAGTCGCTATACTATGGGTACAGTACATACTGAACAGATTTATAAACGTCCATCTACATTGTTCACATCATTAAATGTAATTGTATCCCATAGAGATGAGTGAATCACTTCTAAGTTAATAGAATTTGCCTCTAGTTTTTAAAAAAATGTTCACCAGATTCTGAATTTCCCGGTATCCGATTCATACAAATACAGGAAAATGGCAGCCGACCGGCCACCATTCAAAAGAATCGGGAAGGGATATGTTCTTCAAGTGCTCGGCATATTTGGTGTCTTTTGTGCTCCTAGTCAGCATAGGAGGTGCATAAGATGACAGGAGGCCAAAAGACATTAAAGATAACCCAGTGAAGATTGCACCAGTGACCAAACAAAAAAGATGACTAGGGTAGTGCAGGCTGTGTGGCAGGACAGGTGAGGGCCAGATGCGCATCATTTATTTTATTTTTTTCATCTGTCTTTATTATGTTTTGGGGTCTGGAGACATGAACATTTGATTAGCATCAAATTGGTGGGACATGGATAGAATTTCCTGTCTGAGCATACCACTGAATTAGATTTTCAGCCTTTATGAGGACGAATATTATCAATCTAATGTGTACAATTTTTGAAAAAACCTTTTCAAAAGTCAACTTAAGGAATAATTTTGACCATGAAACCTCCACTATATAATTCTTACAGTTGTTTTCTCATGTTCACAAATTAGTAAAATTAGGAAGTGCCTGTAAAAACAAGTAACTTTGAAATTAACTTGTTATTAAAAATCCTCTTCATTCTCCAGAACGGGGAATTTTTAATTTTACGGTTTATAGCTTGTTTACGGGACCCCTCTGTATCACGGTTGCACAGTTCATGGAAGTCTGCCAGCTTTTAAATAAGCTTCCACAGACAGGCTTAGAGCAAGCCAGTTTGTTTACCAGACCCTAAAGGTTGTTCTGACCTTCACCCTTTAAGCCCTGTACAGATATCTAGACTTACACAGGGATCTCTGTGCTGGCGCCTGAGAGTCAGCTGCTGGCTGGTGGGGTAAGATGGCGGCAAGATGGGCCTTCATGCTGGGTCGATACTAAGAAGTCACACCAGAGACAAAATTAGAAAGAAAGAGGGTGATCAAAATACAAGCCAAGACCAGGGAATGGGATAAATCAGGAAGACAGAGCAAAAGCAAAGAATAGGATTATACCAGATAAACAGAACTTAATGACTGACAGTGGGAACTGATTCTCAGGGATTTAAATAATGAGCTACTCCACCCAGCAAGAAACACAAACTAATAAAATTTAACTCTAACATTTGTGGCCAAAGCTACAAGTCTTAGGAATAAAACAGGACTACTGAATAGGCATTCTGTGTCGGCCGATGAGCAAAACAGAAGTGGAGAGGACAGGCACTGGCACAGATGCCAGACAACGCAAGTCTATCTCCAGTGGCCTATTTCCAAGGCAAGGTGCTCGTTATAGAGCTTGTAAGAGAGATATTAAATTATATTGTTTACAGCTCCTTGTCTAGATTACTGGCCACTAGTGTTGAGCATTCCGATACCGCAAGTATCGGGTATCGGCCGATACTTGCGGGTATCGGAATTCCGATACCGAGATCCGATACTTTTGTGGTATCGGGTATCGGTATCGAAACAACATTAATGTAAAAATGTGTAAAAGAGAGAATTAAAATAAAAAATAGTGCTATACTCACCTCTCCGACGCAGCCTGCACCTTACCGAGGGAAGCGGCAGCGTTCTTTGTTTAAAATTCGCGCTTTTCTTTCCTTTACGTGAAGTCCCGGCTTGTGATTGGTTGCGTCGCAGTCACATGGGCGACGCAACCAATCACAGCAAGCCGTGACGTAATTTCAGGTCCTTAAGGATTTTAAAATTACGTCCCGGCTTTGTGATTGGTTGCGTCGCAGTCACATGGGCGACGCAACCAATCACAAGCCGTGACTTCACGGGAGGCTGGACACGCGCGCATTTTAAAATGCGCGCTTGTCCAGCCTCCCGTGACGTCACGGCTTGTGATTGGTTGCATCGCGGTCAACCAATCACAAGCCGGGAGGCTGGACACGCGCGCATTTTAAAATGCGCGCGTGTCCAGCCTCCCGTGACGTCACGGCTTGTGATTGGTTGCGTCGCCCATGTGACTGCGACGCAACCAATCACAAAGCCGGGACTTCACGTAAGGAAAGAAAAGCGCAAATTTTAAGCAAACAACGCTGCCGGTTCCCTCGGAGAGGTGAGTATAGCAATATTTTTTATTTTAATTCTTTCTTTTACACATTAATATGGTTCCCAGGGCCTGAAGGAGAGTTTCCTCTCCTTCAGACCCTGGGAACCATCAGGAATACCGTCCGATACTTAAGTCCCATTGACTTGTATTGGTATCGGGTATCGGTATCGGATTGGATCCGATACTTTGCCGGTATCGGCCGATACTTTCCGATACCGATACTTTCAAGTATCGGACGGTATCGCTCAACACTACTGGCCACCTCTGCACTTGCAAACCGTCTTCCATACAGCTCTGAAGCTAAAACTGCAGTGCTGGATTTGGCCAGTTCAGAGCCCGTGTGCTCCTCCGATGCTGCAGAGGTAAAGCTTGGTGAGCAATTTGGGCTAGGGTATGAACCATGCTTTCAACATTTGCCGTCAGTCTAGTTTCAGGAGCACACCCTTTCCCCGGCAAGCGGGAATCTGGGAGACAGGGGAGTGGAACGCTCTTTTAGAACAAACAACAAGTGGCGGACATCGCGTTGGATGCAAGCACATGGTCACTAACCACCACCAATAACCAAAAACTTCTCTTTGACCATTTGATTGACGTTACACTGGTTATTGCTGCCCGACAGATACCATCCCTTACGGATCTACTTTATCTACCTGCCTACAGAATATTTATAGATACTTCCCCTATTGGATATTCTCTTGGGCATTCGTATTCGCTTCCATACTAGGTTATCTCACCCTAACGAACTTCATTTGAGCAGCCGGTATACTGAAGAAGGTCGATTCTTGACCGAAATATTTATTTTGGACTGCATTAAAAGTATTTTCCACGAATTCATATAAGATGAGTGCCAGATTCTATTTCTCTCTTCAACATTTGCCGTCAGTCTAGTTTCAGGAGCACACCCGTTCCCCGGCAAGGGGCAATCTTGGAAACAGGGGAGTGGAATGCTCTTTTAGATCAAACAGGAGACAACTCCTTTCACCATGAAATCCTATTGCCCACCACATAACCAGTTAGTAATAACACTATAACGTTACGCCTGTTACTGAAAATAAAACTGATATGAATCAAGACGTAATGGGCCCAGATAAAATGTAAAAATAGTCGATCACACAGACAGCATTGAATGTGAAAGATACAAGTGAGATAAAAGAACATTTATTAATTGAACCATTAAGTAATATCCTTTCTTTTAATTAAAACCCTCCATTCGGTGACGTTCAGCCAGATTTATTGTGCCCAGAAAAAAAAAAAGATACGTGATACTAACTAGTCCCTATGTAGAAATGCACTTGCCAATTTAATTAATGCGCGCAATTTCAGCTCTCATTGGCGTGCCACATTTATGAGACAATGCAATAAATTCTGGCGCACGGCTGTAGACTGTAATATCTTTTTTATATAATTGACGTGGCTAATGAATCCCTGCTGGCTCATCATTAACTTGGAGGATAGTATTAATGACAGGTTGATGTAAGCAATATTCCAATGGCAGAGGAGCCTCGACTAATAAAAAAATAAAAAATTGTACGGCGCTAAAATAATGTACTTTTTAATTTTAGTTAAATTATTTTATGACAAAACTTCATTTTCTTCATATCTGATTAATATTAATTTCTTTCAAATATTAGCAAATTACCTGCTTCTTAGAAATGTTGTCACCTGACTACTTGAAACAAATACAGTCACTAAATTTAGGAAATGACAGGTGAAAAATGAATGAAAATGGTCAATTCCATCACTGACATGCATGGTGTGCTGTTGCTTCAATACAGTAAGTGTTTTATCAGTGGGAAATTATTACTGCTGGACTAGCTGCGCTCGTGCCTCACAGTCAACCCAATCCTATACCACTAATTAACAGCTTCCTTTCAATATACAAAGAGCTGGGGTGTGGGTGGGGATTAGATTTCTGGGCTATGCTAAAATGCTACATCTAAAAATTCTGATTGTATCACAACTGCTACATTCAGTAAACTAAGTGACACATCGCTGGAATCAGGGTCTCTTTTCCTACATTATGCTGCTGTCAAATGAGATAGCAAAAACCTGGCGATAGATTCCCTTTAATGTTTTAATTGCACCCCACATCTAAATGCCCCCCTAGGCAACAGCCTACTTTGCCTACACTTCATCCCAGCCATGGACGCCGAACAGCAGAAAAATTCTCAATGAGCCCAAATTACAAATCCATAGAATTTCTATGTCCAATGTGCCGTACCTACACATGTGTATAAGATAGTTTGTTTATTGTGCTGCAATAATTATTACATTGGTTTAATAATTATTGTTTAATTTACTAATATTAATCTATCATAATGAATTAAAAAGTGGTCAATAATTATTGTTTTGTCTCCATACTGTTAATAATAATAATTATTGATATTATTAGGTAAATAATAATAATAATAATAATAAGGATTAATTTAGAACATTATCTTTTGTATAATTTTTAGCATTTTACATAAATATAAATAATAATCAATATTTTATTAAAAAATAGGATTACTTTATGAAACTATCAAATAATATACTTAATTACAAATCAAATTATGATTTATTATATTACTCTATAATATTTCTAGAAGGATAAGGCACAGATGGAGAGCCACAGGTTGTCTTAACATCTCAATAAATAAGAAACCGTTAATCGAATCGACTGGGAAAGATGTAGATTATTTTCCATCTATTCCAAAAAAGGCAAAGCAGTATGTTCTTTATTGCATCCTATTGACTCAGCAAAATTTAAATTAACCTGTTCATATGGTTTTTCCAGGGTAATTTTGATTTGTGGAGGCATGATTCTCTGAAAATGTCATGTCCCTTACTATTCTCTGAATATACGATGTTAAAAAATGGAAAAAATCTTTATATTCACCTTTCTGGCCCCTCCACTATTCACAATCACCCATTCGGAACTCGTCGCATCTTCAGATCACCACTGCTCATGCTGAAATCCCCAGTCATCTCATGCTGGATCGGGACTTACAGCTTTGATGGGGCGCGGTAGGGTTCTTCAAACGCTGTGAAGTCCCCATCCCATGACCTTTTGCATTTGTGTTGAACTCTTTTGGGCCTCATCAAAGATGGAAGATCCTGACTCAGAGTCAGATTTCAGCATGAGCAGTGGTGATCTGAAGATGACGCGAGGAGTGAGAGGGCCGGAGAGATGAGCAGAATCCATAAGCAAAACCCACGCTGAAGCTAATTCCTGGAAGAAAAAACCCGCATTTTGACAAATGCGGATATTTGTCCAATTCTAACAGAACTCACTTTCACTTGAATTTTTTGGCTAATTTCTAATGGTAGAGAGATCAGTCACATTTCACCAGGACCATATATACCATGGAGACAGATGGAGACAGACTATGCATTCTCTACTTGGGTCCCCTTGTTTTCAGATCATGCACCAAAATCCTCTTTGCTACAGATCACTTTTTCTACATGTATCTACAAATTCCTAAACATAACAAATAGAGTTAGCATATAATCTAGTAGATGTTCTTTACACCAGGAAGGTTCACAGATGGTCCATAAACGTCCATGAAAAACAATTCTAATACTTTATGATAAAATTGGACTTCCTTGACAAGAACAAGTAAGACGTCACAAAGGCTTCAGAGAATATGTAGATATGCACCAACTAGAAGAACCCATAGTCATCAATTGTAAGCTGATAATGTATAAGATGTTTTATTTGAAGATCTTAGATGTATGTGGACAATAGACTATCCACCAAATTGTCCTTCGTGGCTTTGACAAAACAATACCAAATATTTTAATACAGGTCTTCGAACCGTAGTCAAAAGTAGATGCAACAGGAAAGAAAAGTGTAAGCCATTCCTATATATTTTCCATTCCTTTGCAATTACCGTAATTTCTGGCTTTGGCCCACAAAAAAAATGCAAAAAAGTTGTTCTAAAATCAGTTCCATTTAAAAAAAAACGAACAAAAAACTGTATGTGAAGGAAATTCTATGTTAGGTGAGATGATCCAAGGAAGAGTCCTTCATCCCCTCATCTTACTTCTTTATTGGAATAACATGCCCATGTGGATATTGGCATTCTTATCTCAATGATCAACCTAAGAGTCAACAAGAAGAACCCATCTGTGGTCTACTATGGATGAATTTGACCGTAGTCATTTCTATTTTCTGCTGTACTAAACTACAGTAAGTTTCGTAGAGTTTCAGAAAGTTTCATAGAATGAATAAAAGAAACATTTCTATGAATGCTATTTGTAAAACTTTACCGAAAAAGTTTCATCCTACCTCTTTATATATCTTTACGAGTCAGACGTCTTCTGAACCGTGCAGCGAATTCTGAAGATTTGGGACATTTCAGCAGCTAAAATCCTACAAAATAAAGTTAAAAATAGTTCATATCAGAAAAATTCAATTCATTGTCACAGAAAGAAATAAACTCTTACGACTCGATGGATAATGTAAAGAATCGTGGGTCCACATATTTCACACAAAGTCTACGGTCTACATAGTGTCATTGGCTCTGTTCACACACCGAATGTGCTTGTTCACAATAATGATGGGTAATCCATGCTGTCAGAAATTCAATGTTTAATTAATTTTACTGATTACATTCTAATAATGACAAATGTAAAATGGGACATGATTGGTACTCAGCATCGCTCTCCGAGAAGTTCCCCAGCACAACCAATTGTGGAGCCTCTCGACAATAGATAAGATCAGATGGCCACAGATTGGGCGGACAAGTATTACGCATAAATTTTCACTAAAAGAATTATAATAAGGCACAAGATACTGAATATGTGCGTAAAAATGAGCCCTCTCTTCCTTGACCTTGCCAGAAAGATGACTTAAAGGTACCCTTGATGTCAAATTCTTATCTATATCCTACCAACTATCATGTTTCATTTATACTACTGATTTTATTGTTTGTAGGATCCATGGGGCATTTCAGTTACTTTATCCTATTTATGCTGGGCCCTGTATATACCGCCCGCCTACACCACTGATTGGCAGCTTTCTGTGTACACTGTGCATAGGCAGAAAGCTGCCAATCAGTGATACTGGCAGAGTTATACAGAGGTCATGAATATGGAGGACAAAATGGCAGCCGGATCACTTGTCCTCTAGTGAATTTCCTGCTGATAAAACAGTGATTTTATCGAAATTACAGCAAAAATATGTTTTTACATTAAGCTTCTCTCAAATTAGTTGGTAAAAACCTGGTGACAGATTTCCTTGAAGCTTTATTGGCCTACTGGCCGAATATGTTCAATGACGTCGAGCGAAGGACTAATGATCACTCTGGGTAACATCTCTTATAAAAGATCGAAGTTGGAAGAGGAAATTGTTTCCAGAAGATGATGGTGAGAATATTGGTTATAACTTCAGACCGATTTCTAAATCTCTATCTCTTAGGGAGACCTAAACTCATCTATGTGAGCAAAGAATTCAACAGCATAAGCTACAGCTTCTCTCTTACTGTCTATACTTCTTATATACAGTTAAAAAAATCTCTCCCATCAAAGGTTTTAACCTCTTAATATATTGCACTCATCATATTATATAGCACTGTTTACTTACAATTGCTCATTTTGCCTTTCTACCCATCTTATTCTTCTCTTTTCCATTAGGTCTATGACATCACGTGATTAAAAACTGACTAACTGAATCCTAAGTGCTGTGGAATATGTTGGCATTATAGAAGTAAAATTATTATTTTTATTATTATTATTCCCTCTAAACACTATGTAGAAACAAGAGGTCAATTTTCTCTGCGTGAATCATGAACAGAGGAATGATTTTTACAGGGAAAAGAGACTTCCCGTTTCTACATAGAGCAGAGAAAAGAGAAGAATTATCTGGGTAGAAAGGGAAAATGAGCAATTGTACACAGTGCTGTATAATATGATGACTGCAATATAAGAGAGGATAAACTCTTTGATGGGAGAAGGAGGAGGACTTCTTTAAAGACAACCTGTCACTTGACATAGATATAGATTTATTTGCCTGGTTTAAATGCTGTTGTTCTCTTCAATTTGGAGATGTTGTTCCTATACTTTTCCATTCCTGAAATTTGGTCCACACTTTTCTGTATAGAAATCTGGACTTTTTAGCCAAGTGGGCGTGGTCATTAATTCTTCTTTTGTGAGGGGTTTCTTGAGAGCTAAATAGACGAGATTCACATACAGAGAAGAGAGGGCCATATTTCTGGAATGAGAGGTGCAGAAATAACAGATGTGCAGGAATAAGAGAAAACCACATCGGATTCAGCAGGAGAATGGCATTTATACCAGGTAAAACAAAGTCATGTATGTAGCACTTGAGAAGTCATGTTTAATGGCCAGTTATTGAAGCAGAAGTCACAAATGTTCATGCTTAAAGGGAACCTGTCACCTGAATTTGGCGGGACCTTTTTTCGGTCCGATGGGCAGTGTTTTCGGGTGTTTTATTCACCCCTTCCTTTCCCACTGGCCACACGATGGCCGCAATATTGCCTTGAAGTTGATTCGCTTTCCTCCGTAGATCACGCCTGCGCAAGGCAATCTTGCCTTGCGCACGCGCAGTATGCTTTGCCCAACTGCGGGCAAAGCCGAAAAGCATTAGTGCGCATGCGCCGGCGCACTATGTCTCGGAACACAGCAAAATACTTCCGGGACAGTGCGCCGGCGGAAAAAAGGTCCCGCCAAATTCAGGTGACAGGTTCCCTTTAAATTACACAATACTCTGGGACCCTTTTTATTATGATTAGAGTCTTAGTGGTCGAACTCCTAGTGATCATACATTACTCACCCATTTTGTAAATAGGCGATATATGTTGTTTATAAGACAGTCATTATCTGCATTCCTTGGTGACTTTTCCCACTACTATAATTAATTCATTAGAGCACCACTCCAGGTTTTTTTTTTATTACAGAGCTGGAATGGTGCTTCTAGTCTAAGATCACTGACTCTAGTCTTATACTTACCCACCTTTGTCTTCATCTTCTATCAGTGCCACTCCGGCTGGTCTTCATCAGGTTGTGACCTGCTGGATCTTTCCAGTGTTTGCTGTATTGAGTCGGAGGTCACTTTTCAATGCAAGTGTATGAGAGCCTCGTACTTGCCTCGTTGTGGCTCTCATAGTCTTACATTAAATGCTTGTGACCCTTACTTCTGCGACAGTCAAAAATTGTGGTCACAAGATGGCTAAGCAGGATCGGAGCGGCGCATTTAAAAGGTGAAGAAGGCAGCAGATGAGCATAATACTGAGATGAAGGACATTAAGTTAGCGGCACCACTCCATTGCTTAAAAAAAAAAACAAAGCAAAACACTGGAGTGGTGCTTTGAGTAAATATGAATAGGGGGCTCGTTGGTGGCACTTTGATGGTGTTTCTTTAAATGAGTAGTTTACAGATTTTTTCTACCTAAGGTGCCACAAGTTGAAATCTGATCACAGGAACATTGTACATAGTATTTTGTGTGCATTTTCTTCAGGCGCCTAACTGCCATTCATAAGGAAAAGAAAAAGCATATTTGCCTTTATAAAATTGACCCCAAAGTGTACTTGGGCATGTGACATACTATTAACCCATTACTTGCCAAATTAGCAATTTTCATATTTTTTTTTTAATGACAGATTTTTAATGATTTGGGTCCTAATGAATCAGAAAAATAATTTGCTAAATGTTTTCAAGTACGGATTTTGCAGAAAAGGGCATCCCAATATTCAATTAAAAATGACAATGACATAATTTCCTATTTTGAAAACATTCATTTTACAAACACAACACAAAAAATTGGACCTAATTCTAAAAATGATAAAATCTTAGATGCTAGAAGCTACAGATTGGGCGTCCCAAAAAAAGGACATTGGTAGATAATGGGTTAAAATTGAGTGCTCAACTTGTGTGTGAGAATGTTATTTATAGACATCACTAATATGTAATATAATGTAATGTAATATACTGTATTTAGCATTTCAGTTCAAACTTCGTTAATGTAGCATCTCGTTATCAGGAGTACATCAGCAGTTTACTCGCCAAAATTACGTGAGACAATTCTCGGTAACATTTTCACTTCACTCTTCAATATTAAACTTAAAATACAAAACGTGTGAAAAACTTTACTTGGGATGTGGCATGTAAAAAACTTTGCTAAATCACAGGCAATATTGAAAACTTTTACCTAATTTACATTTTCATTTCTGATACCTTGTACCATGCCATTTATGTGCACAATGTGCATCTTTTAAAAAACAAATCTCAAAAATTCTAAAATGTCCAGTTATAAAAGGATACTTAAAAAACTGAGAGTTCCGAGCTCTGATAAAGAGTATTGTAGTCAATCTATTCTATAAGACACAAAATGACAGCTGTAGGGATTATTGGGATGGGGAGAACGTCAGGGAATTTCATAATAAAGCCTTTTTGAAAAGTGGTTAGGGCTGAAAGAAGGGGTATTATAGATATCACATAACCCCTTTAACCTTTTTTTATTGTTTTTATTTTATGATTTTTCTTTGAAGTTATCTCCCCCTTTGAACAAAAACGCAACATGACCCAAAATTCTAGGTTGCAAAGGAGGTACACGTAGATTCACACCCGGATACGATAATATGGAAGCAGAGGGCAGTATGATCGTGGAGTGTACAATTCATAAATTGTGCTATTAAAGCAAGTATTAAAATGATTGGCTGACCTAAACCATTTCATGTGATAGCTGCAGATAAGTTCGAAAGATGTGACTGAGACTTTAAGAAACTTTGCAACCGGAGAAATGTAGACAGCGTCCAATTCAGGATGTCAAACTAGAAAGATGAAGTTTAGATTACCATAAATAGCACAACGTTTCGACCCATAGTGGGTCGTTATCAAGCACTTGAAAAAGACCCACTATGGTTTGAAACATTGTGCTATTTATGAAAAATATTTAGAATTCAGAGTCCTCAGTGGTTAATACCTTTTAATGGCTAACTGAAAAGATGGTAACAAATTGCAAGCTTTCGAAACTTTTTAGTTAAAACCCTAACAACCTGGATTAGACACAATCTACATTTCTCTGCTTGCTATCATGTCGTCAAGCGGCTACTTGGACATGTGTCTCACACAGTGAATACTGCCAGACATTTTTCCTTTAAGAAAGCTTTCATCTATAGATCTTTGGCAGAATTACTCATGAACTGGATTACATTTACATTTTCTATATCATCCAATATCGTTGCTGTTTATTATATTACAGAACAAGTTATTTCATCCCTAGGTCATCATTTTATTGTATTTACTATAGAGACTATGTTTTTTTCCCAATGGTAACGCTTGTGACATTGAATGCTTATTGACTTGAAGTAACGTAAAGTATGTCTGATGTATGAAATTCATCCCACTAAGCACAAGGTCACTACACAGACTCGTATTTCGCTTTACATATTCTATTCAAGACACTAAATCAGGTTATTGTCAATCATGAGCAGCTTCACTACCTTCACTACAGCTTCATAGAAAGTGTAAAGGCTTTAAGTTATACTCTAGGGAGGGAGTATTCTCCCATCCTATTTTTAAAGTAGACATAGTGCATTTCATGTGTACGTCCTGAAATGTAATTATTTATTTCAGTTTGATGTACAAAAAAAATCATCAAAAATCAAAAACGATAATGCTACACTGCCTCCGATGGTCAAAAGTGGCATGGCAGTGATATCAAATTAATAAATTATTTGATACTAATTAATTAGATAATTAACCAATTTCTGCGCAAACATTTTGGTGAGAGGGTTCCAGGCCTGGTTAGTATTTTCCTTTATACTCACCTCATCCTTATGCATAGTTAGAAAACTAAGTAAAATGGAGAAGGCCTTTCTTCGCTTCGTGACAAATCCATCACCAAGATGAACATTCAATTTTGAACTACATAGAGTTTGTAAATTTTCCCAATCTTTGCTTAGGGGTCAGCCACCATTATAAAAATACACTAACAAGTTCATTGTCCTGATATAAAATTTGTCCTTATGTGCGTCTAAAATAGAAAAATTAACGGTGACCCAAATGGGACTGAGAATTGATGCATATGATCGAAATCTCTGCCAGCGCTACTTAATAAGTATGTTCACCCATTTCGTTTTTGCCTTGTATGATTTCATACAATTTTTCCGTGAAAAACTCCGCATTTTTCTGTCCCAGGAAAGTGAGATTTCTGAGATCTAGTACACCGGCTGCTTAAATTTCCCTTGCAGATTTGAAGCAGTTTCATATCTGCAGCATGTCATGTTAACATGAATATAAAGCTTTAATCACAGGACATCCAAAAAATACTACCAGGAAATAAAATTTATTTAAAAAAATCTTAAAATGTAGCACCCATTGTATTGTATTTATTGTGCTGTAAACAGTTACATGATCTCTAATAATAACAGATAAAATACAAATGATCAATGTGATTAAGAATCTGGAGCAGGCGGAATCAATGCTCTAACTTTAAACATGGACATATCACCCTCGCGACCCTCACAATCTCCCTTTACGGCTGAATCAATAACATTTGTGGGGCCGCATCTCTATCACTTGTCTTTGTTTTCATATGCCATAAAAAATACACCGGAAGATGAGGCGCTTTGTACCTATTTATAACTATCGCATTGTGCTATGAGTATTGAATTGTCTATCTCCGAGCTGGAATGATACCTGATCGAACTCGGCACGGTACAATACCGCTCATTAAATTCTGCTAAGAACAATAAAAACACAGCACAGCACCAATGTAGGTAATTTGTTCCATTGTTCCATAATGCAATATACATGTAATATTATCACAGACAGAGCATTAATAATTATGAAAACATATCCCAGCAGAGCGAAGAACGAACTCCCCACTGAAGAAGACAAGATTGGCAAGTTGGTGATCAAAGATTTTCCAATTTAAGAAATGCATGCCGATTCAGATGACATTTTATTATTGCTATCATTTCTTATTGATTCCATGGTGCTGTACATGAGAAGGTATTACAGTGAGCAAACTACAATGAGAGACTTGTAGAGAGGAAGAAAGAGCCCTTCCCTTGAGGGTTTACATTTTGCGGGATTATGGGGAAAGAGACAGTAGGCTGGGGGGTTGCGGCAGCTCTGATGGTGCTGAGGAGGCCACAGGTTATTGCAGGCTGTAAACTTTCTCGAAGAGATGCATTTTAAAGTTTCATCTGAACGATCCAAAACTGAAAGATAATCGGTCGTCTTGGAGCATGGAATTCAAGAGTATGGGGGATGTTCAGGAGAAGACTTGGAGGCAATTGTGTGAGGATCGTACAGGTGGAGAGATGAGTGGAAGGTTTTGAGATTACCAGAGATTAGATGTTGGAAGGTATCGAGAGATTAGTTCGGTGATATATGTAGGAGACAGATTATCGACAGCTTTGTAGGCCAATGTTGATAGTTTGAATTGTATATGTTGGGAATTGAGAGCCAATGAAGGGATTTGCAGAGAGGGGAAGAGGTAGAATAGCGAGACGAGAGGTAGATTAGTTGTGCTGCAGAGTTAAGGACGGATTAGAGAGGTGCGAGAGTGTTAGCACAGAGACCACAAAGGAGAATATTGCAATATGTGTAGCAGGAGATGATGAGGGCATGCACTAACATTTTAGTACATTCAGGGTTGAGGAAACAATGGATTTTGGAAATGTTTTTGAGTTGATGGTGGCAGAAGGTGGCTAGATCTTGGATGTGCAGTTTGAAGGACAGGACAGACTTGAGGGTTACTCCGAGGCAGAGGACTTGCGGTATAAGGAAAAACATGATATCATTTATTGTGATAGACAGATCAGGTAGGGGAGTTAGGTGAAAAGGAGGAAAGATGAGGAGTTTTGTTTTGTCCACATTGAGTTTTAGTAAGTGTGATGGGAAGAGGAGGATATGGCTGATAGACACTCAGGGATTTTGGACAGCAGAGAGGTGACATTTTGGCCAGAGAGGTAGAGCTTAGTATCATCAGTGTACTAATGATAATGGAAGCCATGGGATTTTATTATTTGTCACAAGCCAAAGGTGTAGATTGAGTGGGAAGAGTAGGCGGTATCAGAACAGAACCATGATGGACACCAACAAAGGGGGTGGTATGAGGACAACCAATGTCCACAACTCTGAATAGCAGCTTTCTGTCACTATACAATGTACACAGAAAACTACCAATCAGTGGTGTGGGTGGGGTTATAAAGAGCTCAGCATTCTTAGCTCTTCCAGATCTTCAGCAGAGAAAACTCTAATTCTAACATAACTGCTGCACCAAGTATACTAAGTGATACATTGCTTGAGACAGGATCTTTGTTACTACCTCATAGTTCTGTCAGATTATACAGCTAACACCTGCATGGGTAACAAGTGGATTGTGCAGTAGGGAAAGCACAAGAGTGGAGCATGTACAATGAAATACAGTGGACCTGAGCCATCATGTCAATGTGAAGACCAGAAGTAGCATGCTCTGGACACTTGTCTTGAATAGTCTTAATGAACAGTGATGGGCGAGCGTGCTCGGCACTGCTTGATACACGATCGAGCATTGGGGTGCTCAATCGAGTAAAGAGCAGTACCGAGTATCGCGCAGTGCTCAGATCCCCGAGAGTGAATTATCCGGGCGCAGAGAGTAAGAGAAAAAATTTCGAGTTTGCCACTCACTTCTATTGTTCTTGCTACTCAAGTCGATCATGTTTGATCCAATCATCAAACTTGCTCGATTCGAGCACCGAGCACTCGAGCATTTCACTGCTCAACCATCACTACTGATGAATTTTACAAAAGAAATCTTATCAAAACTGTGTTGGACCAGGAAGGAAATTGATGTGAGATCCAAAAGTTGTTTTTAAATTTTTTTTAATGAGTTTAGACAACCATATTAGGAATTACATACTATATATTTTTGATTCCATATATTTCTTTCCGTATATTTTTGACAAACCAACACATCCTACATGGAGCTTGCAATACTGGGTCATAGTTATTTAGAAAGGACAATAATAATCTGATTATTTTTTACTACAAAAGTATTAGTTTTTAGTGATGAACGAATATACTCGTTGCTCGGGTTTTCTCGAGGACGCTCGGGTGATCTCTGAGTATTTATGACTGCTCGGAGACAGCTTTAACACATGTGGGGATTCCCTAGCAACCAGGCAACCCCCACATATACTCAGCCTGGCTAGCAGCTGTAAATCATCCAGCTGGGGCCAGGAAAACTAAATCTCCGAGCAGTCATAAATACTCGGAGAACACCCGAGCGTGCTTGGGAAAACCCGAGCAATGAGTACACTCGCTCATCTCTATTAGTTTTCTATAAAAAAGTCTTGGCATTTTTAAATTAAATGCCAACATTTCAGGAATCGCACAATAGTGCATGGCTAAGAATTATAAGACTGATCACAAAATTGCTAGTCTACAGTACGCTATGATAAAGTCACATATGAATTAGCAAATGTACAAAACTAGGGAAAAAAATTGAATTATTCAAAAACAAAAAAACACAGGCAAGAACAAACCTGTTGATTAATAATGGAACACTAAATGTAGAAATGAAACTTCCTATTAATAATCTTGTAGAAATAATGCATTTGGGTTAATTTTCACTTTTGACCAATAGACAAATCATGGGTGGTGCTTGAGGGGGTGGCTTAATACTCATTGTTTTTGAAGAAAGTGGGGAGAGGCTTCTGCTGAAGTTATATTGTTGAGGGAGGATCTAAAGTGATCCTTCACAGTTAACTCAGTGATTTCCAAATTAATCTACAGGGCATTGTCGGCAACTGAAAATGACCAGACGGAGACGTGTGTCTCTGTTTGGGGGGATCGAGCAGATTTCTGGGCCCCCGTTTATTGTGTATCACTTTTCATAGTCATAGAAATTATACTTCAACCAATCAGCATAAGAACACGCTCACAGTTCTTCACCTATAAGAATGCAGGAACAGTCTGCATGTCAAAGTCTCGTAGAACAATACACACTCAGTCTCATGTCCTGTCCAGATTGCAACAATCAAGGTCTCATAACAGCTGTGAACTTTGGCCTAGTAACAAAATTTATCTTAAAACAGCAAAATGGAGTCGAAAAGCACAAAATGGAGAATCTTTCTTAATTTGTTCCTTCACAATATTTCCAACAGACACAGGTTTGCAAAAAATCTGCTGAAAATGGCCTAGATGGACACCGGCAAATCCTTCCCACATGTTCCTGTCCCCCAGTTTTGGCTCTAAAGGTAATTTCTAGACAACTACGTTTTTTGTTTTTATTTCTGATAAGTTTTATACTCATGAAAAGTTGCAATGAGAAGAATTACTTTTCTCTCTATTAGTTATTGTTGCAATATAATCCAAAATAGGATCAAAAGAAAACTTTTATTACCGGAGGAATGGCTACACTTTTCTGTTATTTTTTTCTTTTTTTGTGTGTATTTTCTATCTTGCAACTAGAACATCTACCAGCTACTGTAAGGATGAGCAAAACATTAAAAATTCACCAGTTTTCAGATCCAAAAAATGTGATTTTCTTGCAATGGAATAGTATTCTTCACATAAGAAATGTCATTTCATAATAGAAAATAAGGGAGAATTGCAAGTTTGCGAATTGGCAAATTGGCATAAACCTACGAATGTGTCCTTCTCTATCCATGGGTCATACTGCAAAACATGCATTTTAACATATTCTTCTCTGGCAACATAGTCTAGACAGTTGAATTATTGACTTAGTGACTATTACTTCTATTGCGATATTAGGATTTGTATGGCGCTGGATAAATAGAAAATTGCATTCCCCTTCTGAGTGCGACATTAACTCAAGAGACATTCAAGCTGCATTTCTATGAACCTAAGAGTGGAGCACAAAAATAAGGCCATTGACGAATGAAAAAACAAAATTACTTTGAGTTATATCTACTCATGGGTTTAGAAATAAAAAAAACATTATTTGACAGTAGTAGCACTGCAGGCAATAAGACCTGAAAACTTTTGCTGTAAATACCGAGAAACGATACTTCTTGGATGCTGTAAATACCAAAATAGCAGAGGTGATTTCACTTGGAAGTCAAAGGTGTCCATACACATGGGAGAAAAGTTCTCGAAACCCAGTAATTTCCGGGGGCTGACTATGTATATGAGGCATCCTGACTCTCCTCAACAAGTGAGACTGGGAAAAAGAATTAATTTCAACATTCTAGTGCCTCTGTTTTTAGAAAAGTGAGGAAACTGCCAACTTACTTTCTTTTCGACCCTCCTGTGTTTGGACATTAGTGTTGTGTGTGATATTTGTCTGACACAGTAATCAAAGTGTATGGTGGTTGTAAAAGTGTTGTCCAGGACTTTTATACTGATGGCCCATCCATGGGATAGGTCATCCATATCAAACGATGGGGGTCTGGTACCCTCTTCATTATTTGATAGCCCTTATAGCTACGGAGTTGACCCCACTTTTCCTTGATGCCAGATGTTAATGCATGTTGGATTCTATTAGGCTAGAATATTTGTTCATGTGGGAGATATGCCTTTAGCATTGACCACAATTATAAAACAATTAATTGAATATTTTCTCCACTTCCCACTTGCAGGGGTATAGCTATATGGGGTTTAGAGATGACAGTCATACTCTATCCCATATGTTTGACTAGGGTAAAATGCCCTTCAGTTGTATTGAAAAACATTACTGTTAAAAATTGCCATAAGGTTTCGCCTTCGTACAGGTTTTGGATTGTGACCCAGAAGTTCCACCATTTTGGACATTTAAACAAAAAAATGATAGGAGAGAAGAAGCGCACATAGGGTCTTATCCGACAACTTCAGAATCTGTTATTCAGAAAACTGTTCACATGGTGCCCCTTTGATAGGGCATATAGACGTCAGCTGCGAAGATTGACCATATCAGGAACCATATAAAGGATTTTTGTGGATATTGTCCGCGTTGCTGAACAAATGGAAATGCGGACGTATTGATGAAGGAATGGTGGTCTTATTCAACGCATTTCGAAGTCTGCATATGACTTCTTCCTCAGAAAATACCACACACATACATACACATATGTATGTATATATTTCCCAAGGAAGAAGTCATATACAGACTTCGAAACATGTTGAAGAAAACCACCATTCCTTTTCCTCAATACATCTGGATTTCTAGCAGCGTAGACAATATCCACACAAATTCTTTATATGGTACCTTTGGACACTTAAAACTTATGACTTGATATTGCTTTACTTGTAGTAATGTTGTTTTATTTTAATTATTATGCTTTTTTGAGTATGTTTAATTATGGAACATCTTTCTATAGCACAGGTGACAGATATCAGCACTTCAGGGGATCCATATCATCTGCTATTACCTGTGGCAGAGATTTTGACCTGCTTTTAGCCTTTATACAGCCAAGATCTAATTAGAAGGTGATAATAGCATTAGGTGATAATTAGGATCAAATGAAATGACAGATTTCACAACAGGAAGTTGCATGGACATAGATAACCTGTCCTGCTTATATTGAGGTGTTAATAAACTACAAGTCCTAGCAAGGACTCTGCACCAATATGCACATTTTACTCATGTCTAATAGTTTGGTCTTGAGAAAAAAGATGACTTTTAGTGAGAAAAATTGAAAAGTTTATTCTTTTTACAAGCACTTTGCAATATTGCCCATTTATAATGATGATGATGATGAAGATGAGGAAACCTCTTTAAGAACTCAAATTTATCACTCTACAAATTAATGGACATAGACCTCAACACACATCACAACCACTGGGTGGCCAAAATAAAGACTTTATCGTTAACATCTCCTGAAAGAATATCACAGAATATTTTTTTTTCAAAGATGGTCATCTTTGTTGTGATTCATATTTTAGAATATATTGAACCAAGAAGAATAGTAAAAAATACAAACGCACTTAACTACTTTAGTTAGTGCAATTTTCTAAACTTTCTCCAAGACCTCAAGTACATGAGAGTGCTTATATTTTTCTTTCATGGATATGATAAATAATGTAATATATGTAATACATGAGGTTAAACACCTATCACACGTATCCCATGCTCTTCTTCCTTCACCTCCATCCACTGCCCTCTGTTGTGCTCCACATTGGGCTTTACAGGTTGCCACATGTGGCTCAGTGATGTCATCTCCCTGCTTCTATTTAAGGCCCCTTAGGACACAAATCTGTGTTTTAGGATTGAAACTCGAGACTTTTGCACCATATTGTGCTTTAATTTGCTTCAATCAATGCTAGGATCCACTTCATGGATGTGGCATGTCCTTATCAGGAGCCTTCCTGTTTGTCGCACCAACACCGAGTCTGTGTGCCCACCCTGATCTGAGGCTTATAAAATCAACCTTAGCAGGTGAGACTGATTGTAGGCTGGCTGTCTCATTTGGTATTACCGCACCAGTGTAGTCGCCATCTTTACTTGGGCCCACTGCACCATGAGACTGCATTTGATTTGAGGCCTAGACAGGTAAGCATCTTTGATTGTTTTTCTGTAGTGCTTTTTTCTAGAATAGTGGAGGGTTTTTTCTCCTTTTTTTCCTCCTGTTGTGGTTTTTAAATGTACAGTACATGTTGTACGGGTTTGCTCACGAAGGCGTTAGGCAGCTTTCACACAGATATGGTTTCTTTCTCCAAGCAGGCAGATTAATTAAATTTCATCCATTTTTTCCAGCAAAACAGATAAACGGACGATCTGCATAAGGAAAAACAAGATAGTCCATACAGTTGTAGAGGGCTCACCTCTTCACAATATTGTCCAGATTCTCCGAGCGCAGTCTGACCAAAAGTAAGAGGTATCTTTATCTCCAGCAGAGACCAGGTCTCTGAGATGTTCCAACTCTACACATAGACAGCTATGAGTTGGTCAGCTGTCCTTTTAACCCAGCTACATCTGATGGATTAGAAGATAGGAATGACCGGTTCCGCCCATCACTTACCAGTCATTCCTGACCCCTCAGCCCTTTGTAAAATCTGTCACCAAGGCCAGGTATCTCGGTGACACATCACTCCTTCTCGGAGTTGTCGGCAGAAGACGCCATCTTGCTGACTGTCCACGATATACAGATTATATTCAAAAACTTGTCTCTTTCTTCCAGTTTGTAACAATCTAACTAAAAACCTTATCCTAAATATCTCTCAAGTTTATTTGTTTTTATTAAGACTCAAATTACTATGACAATGTGACAAACCACACGGGAAATACTTTCAATTGCAGAAGTAGCTTTTAATATAAAATGAGGCATAAAGCGTCTCTGTACTTAACTTTTTGAATTACAATATTATTTTTCTCATACATCAGAAACAAGAATGAGTCTTTGCTCTGAAAAATACTCAAATTCACAGAAAAAGGGAAAAAAAATCTGTATAAATATTATGTGTCATAAATCAAGAGTTATCTGAAGTATTTTCCAAATGTTACAGATGAAGCCACCCCGGCGTCGTCTGGCAATGTTGTGCGGAATCTGTTATAGATTTTGTTTTCACAATAAATCACATCAGCCAATCTAGTTTTTGGCATTGTAAAGCAAGTTTATGCTTCCCGAGAAAGTCAAGAGAAGCAATGTGTCAATGAGCATGAACTGGATGGAAGCAGAACTTTTAGCTCCGGCAAAACACGTGCATTTTATAGCAATTTATTCTTCTCACCTTTCAAATCTAGAAGACGTGAGCAACGTTTATGCTAAAGTCAATATGTAGTAAACTGCGGAATGATTCAATAAAACCAAGTGGTTTGTATAAATAAGTCTGGAGAATTTGCAAAGAACAGCAAAGTTCTCTTTTGCAAGAGGAATAATTTCCTTTAATTCCATTTTTAATGATTGGTAAAAAAAAAAAAAAAGAAACATTGCGATGGACGGATAAAGGAGTTGTGAAAAATGCAAACTCAGTTTGTTAAAAATTGCCATAGAAAAAAAATAGTTTATATGTTTAAATGTTTGCTTCTATGGAAAAGAATGAACATGCCAAATAATCAAATAAAGTGGCAAAAATGCCCTGCCTACAGTTGGTCACACTTTTAAAAACCTTTTGAAGCTTTGACAAGTGAGAGTCTGGCGCTGAGACCCAAAATATCTCTAAATCAAAGAAGTAAAAGCACTCAGCCATATGCTGCTCTCCTCTGAGTCTAAAGATGAACTTAAATAGAAAATTACCTAATTTTTAAATCAATGTTTTGTTTTTTTATCATTTTTTTATCACAATCTTTATTATAAAAAAAAATAGTAATTAGAGAGGGGCGAACCCAAATAGTAAAGTTCGGTTTCCATACTGAACACCTACTGTTCGGGCACGGACACCGAACACGGAATTCACCAAGAAGTCTGGGATACGGTTCGGGTTTGGCTATCCGAACACTGGGTGTTTGTCACACTGTCATGTGCATGACAGCGCGGCAAACACCACTTCTGATCGGCGGTGAAATCAACCCCGCCGGTCAGAGAGCCGCAGTTCCCATACTGTCAAAAGACAGTGCTCAGCTGTGATCTGAGGTATCAAGTTTACCTCCAGTCCCTGGTGGCAAATGATGAGACCACTGCTCCCATCATCCGACACCTGCTGCCATGAATAACAGCATGAGCATTCAGTAGATGTGCTTTTCTGGGCAGCTGTGGACTATTTTTAGGCTGGGGGGGGCCAATATCCATGGCCCCTTACCAGCCTGAGAGTACCAGCCCCCAGCTGTCTGCTTTACCAAGGTTGGTTGTCAAAAATGGGGGGACCCCACGCCGTTTTTTTTAAATTATTTTTTTAAATTATTTTTTTAAATAATTAAAAAAACAACGTGGGGAGCCCTCTATTCTTGATAACTAGACTTGCTGGAGCCAACAGCTGAGGGTTGCAGCCCCCAGCTGTGAGTTTTGCAAAAATACAGAGGAACCCATGCTTTTTTTTTTAAATTATTTACAGCGCAGGAGCGTCGGATGGATACTCCCATCCGTCACTCCTGCTCTCACTGTAATTAGCGGTAGCAGGTGTCGGATGATGGGAGCAGTTGTCCCATCAGCTGACATCAGTGATCAGAGGTAAACTTTATACCACTGATCACAGCTGAGCGCTCACGCTGCCTTCTGACAGCGTGGGAACCGCGGCTCTCTGACTGACGGGGATGATTTCACCGCCGATTAGAAGTGGTGTTTGCCGCGCTGTTAAGCACATTACAGCGCAGCAAACACTGGATGTTCATGCCCCCATTCTAGTGAATGGGGTCTGGGTTTGGATTTGGGTCTAGGTACTGTTCTGGTACCTGAACCCAAACTTTTTATAACTGTTCGGCCAAACCCACCAGATCCGAACATCCAGGTGTCTGCCCATCTCTAACAGTAATATAATATTTACACTGGCTATAGGGATTTTTGTTAGAATCATTCTTCTTGACATTTCAGGAAGAGTTTTCAGCAGGTTTTTTAGTCCTTACCACCAGTCAGAATCACAATGTCAGATAACACCTTGTACACAGGTGACAACACAAGGTCTACCTATCACAATAAGTTATATCACAGCTCGCCTCCTTCTCCTCCCATCATAATTACCTTTGGACAGGCTCATTAGACACCAGTCAGGGTCTGACCAATGTGACTATGTACATGTGTTGTTTCCTGAAACAACAGGAAATTAGAGTCTAAAGACTTCTGTCTGTACCTTAATGCAAATTGTGATATGTTAAGAAATGTGGTTATAATATAAAAAAAGGTGATTTAAACCATAGGTCATTTTTTTGATGATATCTTCCCGTTAAATGAAAGTGTTTAGGAAGAACTTAGTTGAGTAATTCTTCCCTCTGTTTTAATAATTGATGGAGGGGTTTTGTCAAAGATTTTAAAAAAATACATATTGTCATGATCCAGACCGGGTTTTGAGTCCTGTCTTCCCATTTTTCCGGTCTGGTCATGTCAGGGGTTAGCTTTCTCAGCCTCAGTCTGGTCTCATGTTTGCTCTTTATCTCCGCTGTGTCCTGCAGACCATGTCAGTTATAGTTTCTGCCTACGGCATGTGTAGCTGACTCCGTTTGCCCTGATTTGTTCTGCTGCTAACTTACTGAACTTGGGTCTGTTTTCCCCTCTTCCCTTCCCGACTCAGTGTTCCCCTTTTGTGCATTGACTCTCTGGTTTTGACTTGGCTTGGACCCTGACCTGTGGTTTTGTCTCTTGTCTTTGGCATATCTGCTCCTGACCAGTACTGACCCATTTGGCTTGTTGTTGACTCTGTGTTTGCTTATTCCTTTTGTAATGTGTTACAGTTTCATATCCACCCGGCTTCTTTTGACTATACTCCTGCCACCTGGTGGTGATCTCGACGCTGCATCGTAGGTCTGGTCTTGCTGGGTGCAGTCCTTCCTCCACTCTATTGCCACCTAGTGGAGCTTGCACTTACCTGCATTGCAGCAGCGTGACACATATTAAAGCTACAATCATTTCTTTTGTGGCCATCTATAGGGCCTATGCATGTTTCTATTGTGTACATGTCTGAATTTATAGCACTGTATCATGGTTCCTTTAAATTAACATATTGCAAATGACATTAAAAATATTTATACTAAGGAGGATCGATACACATGCAGCAGACTTGATTTCAGTGGGAACTAGAAAATATCTACCTATCTATCCATCTATCTATCTATCTATCTATCTATCTATAAACAAACATGTAAGTGCAAGCCGAAAAATCCAAATAATTATTGTTCAAGGGAAAAAAGCAGCACTCCAATGCCTTTCAAGTGAAAAAATTTACTCTTTGTTCACCCATTACATTTTGGCTTCAGGGTTAACAGTTCTCCTTATAGAGAGTAACACGAAATTTGTGAGGAGACTTATAGGCCATGCAATGCTCCTCTGAGAAATTTAATATGCAAATTGTCTCTTCAGAGAGGAAGAGGACAAGAACTCCAGTGCCACCCATTAAAAGTAGCACACCTAAAAGTCAATATCGACCCTTTAATGAACCTTGGCACATGACTTATTATAAAAGCCACATGAGAATCTCATACTGCCAAATCAGATCTTATAATTTGCACTGAGGAAGGGTACCATCCTGAAAAACGTGTCTGCAAGTTAAAATTCTGGTTTGGCATGTATCCTAAGTCATATGACAAGGCTTTTCATAGGGCCTATATTGACTTTTAGGGTTGCTACATCCAATAGGTGGCGCTAGATTTCAAGCCCTCTTCCTCTCTGAAGAGGCAATTTGGATATTGCATTTCTGACAGGAGCTTTGCACAGCCTATAAGTCTCCTCACACTGTGTTAGGCATGTCTCTCTCCACAAGGAGAGATGTTCGCCTTGGGGCCAAAATATAATGGGTGAACAAAGAGTCAATTTGCATATTTTGGCTCCAAGCACAACACTGAGACTTCCTCAAGTGGTCTACTTTTTTAACAACTCTTTACAAAAAAGCTCAGGAAAACCCCTTACATTGTAGATATTTTAATACATCTTATCTTATGGGATCACGCACTTCTTTTCTAACTTTTAAACCTAATGTGTTATAAACTATGGCTCAGTGATGGGGTCCTGGCTTCAAATCTCACCTAGGACATCTGCAAGGAGTTTGTATGTTCTCCCCGTGTTTGCGTGGGTTTCCTCCGGGCACTCCGGTTTCCTCCCACATTCCAAAGACATACTGATAGGGAATCTAGATTTTGAGCCCCATCGGGGACAGCGATGATAATGTCTGTAAAGTGCTGTGGAATTAATGATGCTATATAAGAGAGTAAAATAAAGAAATAAATCATGTAATGGTAATATTCCATGCTGGTATGCTACAAACATTCAACATGAAGCAATTATGGACATGGCAATGGTCGCGCTGCATTGTGACAAGCTCCGGTGTCTCTGGTGGACGGTTATTGCTGTCTGGCAGCTATACGGTAAATACTATCACACGAGGCCCGTGGTGTCTTTATGTATGGAGCACAATTAAAGGCACAGAAATATTAGGTTGTCGGCATCTTCTTTATCCTTTACAAAAATTGCTAAGATAAAGCTGATCTGCTTTACAGTGTACAACAATGCTCTGAGCAGCCTTGATTTGTGCCAGCTTTCCAAGGTTACTACTGCTACTAGATCTTTACTTACAGAGCCGTGAAGTGAGGCACAATAGATGTAGCGGAGCTGACATTGCCAGATGGTGTTATCCGCTCAGCGCCTGCATGGTGTCAGCAGGTCCCACTATCATCCTACACACAGCTCCATAGAGCTCCACACCCAACCAAGGGACGTGTCAACACTAATCCTGCTGAAGAAATCCAGCGCTTGTCGCCACAGTGAGGAGTCATTAAGGCCATAGTCTTGTTCATATTATATGCGACATGGGCCAATTAATAGAACAGTAATGATGCAAGACAGGGAAGATGACATTTCCCATTTAGTGGCCACTGTCGGATAATTCTGAGCCCAGTTGTTAGGAGGGTGCTGAAATGTTGGGGGTCTCCAATAGTCAAAAGCAAAAATAGGAACAAAGCTTTATAATTAGATGATTAACTCAATGTAGAAATGAAACAACTATATAGGGACTATCTATTATCTCATATCTATCTGTTATGACCCCAATGGCAGAGGGTCTCAGGAATAATGCTAAGTCAGTAAATACAAAAAACCAGCTCATAGGGCAGTGGTAACTGGGCTGACCATATAACTAATCCTAGCACCACAAATACCAGCAGCCGGGGAACGTTCCTACGTTGATCCTAGATGTCTCGCACCAGCCGGAGAGCTAACTACCCCTAGAAGGGAAAAGAAAGACCTTTCTTGCCTCCAGAGGAAATACCCCAAAAAGTTGGATAGAAGCCCCCCACAAATAATAACGGTGAGGTAAGAGGAAAAGACAAACATAAGAATGAGCTAGGAATTTAGCAAAGAGAGGCCCACTAGCTAATAGCAGAATATAGAAAGATAACTTATATGGTCAGCAAAAAATCCTATAAAAAATATCCACACTGGAAATTCAAGAACCCCCGAACCGTCTAACGGCCCGGGGGGAGAACACCAGCCCCCTAGAGCTTCCAGCAAGGTCAGGAATCACATTTAGAACAAGCTGGACAAAAATGATAGCAAACAAATAACCCAAAAAACAAAGAAGCAAGACTTAGCTTAATTTAGCACGAACCAGGACCAGCAAACAGGAGCAAACAGAATGTGTCTGATAACACCGATGCCAGGCACTGGACTAAGGTTCCAGGAGGTTTATATAGCAACACCCCTGAAGTAACGACCCAGCTGGGTGCAAACAGAGGGAAGGAAATCCCAGAGTCATATCACTAGTAACCACTAGAGGGAGCCAAAAAGGTCTAATTCACAACAGTACCCCCCCTTAAGGAGGGGTCACCGAACCCTCACCAAGACCACCAGGGCGATCAGGATGAGCAGCGTGAAAGGCACGAACTAAATCGGCCGCATGCACATCAGAGGCAACCACCCAGGAATTATCCTCCTGACCATAACCCTTCCACTTGACCAAATACTGAAGCCTCCGCCTGGAGAGACGAGAATCCAAGATCTTCTCCACCACGTACTCCAACTCGCCCTCAACCAACACCGGAGCAGGAGGCTCAGCAGAAGGAACCACAGGCACAACGTAGCGTCGTAACAAAGACCTATGGAACACGTTGTGAATGGCAAACGAAACCGGAAGATCCAAGCGAAAGGACACAGGATTAAGGATTTCCAATATCTTGTAAGGACCGATGAAGCGAGGCTTAAATTTAGGAGAGGAGACCTTCATAGGAACAAATCGAGAAGACAGCCACACCAAATCCCCAACACGAAGTCGGGGACCCACACCGCGGCGGCGGTTGGCAAAACGCTGAGCCTTCTCCTGTGACAACTTTAAGTTGTCCACCACATGATTCCAGATCTGCTGCAACCTATCCACCACAGAATCTACTCCAGGACAGTCAGAAGGCTCCACATGTCCCGAGGAAAAACGAGGATGGAAACCAGAGTTGCAGAAAAATGGCGAAACCAAAGTAGCGGAACTAGCCCGATTATTTAGGGCAAACTCAGCCAACGGCAAGAAGGTCACCCAATCATCCTGATCTGCCGAAACAAAACACCTCAAGTAAGCTTCCAGAGTCTGATTAGTTCGCTCAGTTTGTCCATTAGTCTGAGGATGAAAGGCAGACGAGAACGATAAATCAATGCCCATCCTAGCACAAAAGGATCGCCAGAACCTGGAAACAAACTGGGATCCTCTGTCAGACACAATATTTTCAGGAATGCCGTGTAAACGAACCACATTCTGAAGGAACACAGGAACCAGATCGGAAGAGGAAGGCAGCTTAGGCAAAGGCACCAAATGGACCATTTTTGAAAAGCGATCACATACCACCCAGATGACAGACATACCCCGAGACACCGGGAGATCAGAAATGAAATCCATGGAAATATGTGTCCAAGGCCTCTTCGGGACAGGCAAGGGCAAGAGCAACCCGCTGGCACGGGAACAGCAAGGCTTAGCTTGAGCACAAGTCCCACAGGACTGCACAAATGACCGTACATCCCGTGACAAGGAAGGCCACCAAAATGACCTAGCCACCAGATCTCTGGTGCCAAAAATTCCCGGATGACCTGCCAACACCGAGGAATGAACCTCGGAAATGACTCTGCTGGTCCACTTATCAGGAACAAACAGTCTGTCAGGTGGACAAGAGTCAGGTCTACCAGCCTGAAATCTCTGCAACACACGTCGCAAATCAGGAGAAATGGCTGACAAAATAACTCCTTCTTTAAGAATACCAACAGGTTCTGTGACTCCAGGAGAGTCAGGCACAAAGCTCCTTGAAAGAGCATCAGCTTTCACATTCTTTGAACCTGGTAAATACGAGACCACAAAGTCAAAACGGGAGAAAAACAATGACCAGCGGCCTGTCTAGGATTCAAGCATTTAGCAGACTCGAGATACATCAAATTTTTGTGATCAGTCAAGACCACCACACGATGCTTAGCACCCTCGAGCCAATGACGCCACTCCTCAAATGCCCACTTCATGGCCAGTAATTCCCGATTGCCCACATCATAATTCCGCTCAGCAGGCGAAAACTTCCTAGAGAAGAAAGCACATGGTCTCATTACCGAGCAACCAGGGCCTCTCTGTGACAAAACGGCCCCTGCCCCAATCTCAGAAGCATCCACCTCGACCTGAAAGGGAAGTGAGACATCAGGCTGGCACAAAACAGGCGCTGAAGTAAACCGGCGCTTCAACTCCTGGAACGCCTCCACGGCTGCAGGAGCCCAGTTAGCAACATCAGAACCTTTCTTGGTCATATCCGTCAAAGGTTTAACAACGCTAGAAAAATTAGCGATAAAACGACGGTAGAAGTTAGCAAAACCCAAGAACTTCTGAAGACTCTTAACTGACGTGGGTTGAGTCCACTCATGAATAGCTCGGACCTTGACTGGGTCCATCTCCACAGCAGAAGAGGAAAAAATAAACCCCAAAAAGGGAACTTTCTGTACTCCAAAGAGACACTTTGAGCCTTTAACAAACAAGGCATTCTCACGCAAAACCTGAAACACCATCCTGACCTGCTCCACATGTGAGTCCCAATCTTCAGAGAAAACCAGAATATCGTTCAGATAAACAATCATAAATTTATCCAGATACTTCCGGAAAATATCATGCATAAAGGACTGAAATACTGAGGGAGCATTAGAAAGCCCAAAAGGCATCACCAAGTACTCAAAATGACCTTTGGGCGTATTAAATGCAGTCTTCCATTCATCACCTTGCTTAATGCGCACTAGGTTGTATGCACCACGAAGATCTATCTTGGTGAACCACTTGGCACCCTTAATCCGGGCAAACAAGTCCGACAAGAGAGGCAAAGGATACTGAAATTTTACAGTGATTTTATTCAGTAGCCGATAGTCAATACAAGGTCTCAAAGATCCGTCCTTCTTAGCCACAAAAAAGAATCCCGCACCAAGAGGGGAAGAGGATGGACGGATATGCCCCTTCTCCAGAGACTCCTTGATATATGAACGCATTGCGGCATGCTCAGGTACTGACAGATTAAATAATCTTCCCTTAGGAAATTTACTACCTGGAATCAAATCTATGGCGCAGTCACAGTCCCTATGAGGAGGCAGAGAAAGCAATAGACACCGGCGGGGAATCAGCATGAATTCCCTGACAGCCCCAACTTGACACAGACATTGCCTTCCAATCCAGGACTGGATTGTGGGTCTGTAACCATGGCAGACCCAAAACGACCAAATCATGCATTTTATGCAGAACAAGAAAACGAATCACCTCCCGATGTTCAGGAGTCATGCACATGGTCACCTACGTCCAAAACTGCGGTTTATTTTCCGCCAATGGCGTAGCATCAATACCTCTAAGAGGAATAGGATTTACTAACGGTTCAAGAACAAAACCACAGCGCTTGGCAAATGACAGATCCATAAGACTCAGGGCGGCACCTGAATCCACAAACGCCATAACAGGGTAAGAAGACAAAGAGCAAATTAAAGTCACAGACAAAATAAATTTAGGTTGCAAATTACCAATGGCGACAGGACTAACAACCCTTGTTAGGCGTTTAGAGCATGCTGATATAACATGTGTAGAATCACCACAGTAAAAACACAACCCATTCTGACGTCTATGATTTTTCCGTTCATTTCTAGTCTGAATTCTATCACATTGCATTAAATCAGGTGTTTGTTCAGACAACACCACCAGAGGATTAGCGGTTTTGCGCTCCTGCAAACGCCGGTCAATTTGAATAGCATGCGCCATAGAATCATTCAGACTTGTAGGAATGGGGAAACCCACCATCACATTCTTAATGGCTTCAGAAAGGCCATTTCTGAAATTTGCGGCCAGAGCACACTCATTCCACTGAGTAAGCACGGACCATTTCCGAAATTTTTGGCAATACACTTCAGCTTCATCCTGACCCTGAGAAATAGCCAGCAAGGCTTTTTCTGCCTGAATTTCAAGATTGGGTTCCTCGTAAAGCAATCCGAGCGCCAGAAAAAACGCATCAATATTCGCCAATGCCGGATCTCCTGGCGCTAACGAGAAAGCCCAATCCTGAGGGTCGCCCCGCAAAAAAGAAATAACAATTTTAACTTGCTGAGCTGAATCTCCAGATGAACGGGGTCTCAGAGAAAGAAACAATTTACAATTATTCTTGAAATTCCTAAACCTAAATCGGTCTCCAGAAAACAATTCCGGAATAGGTATTTTAGGTTCAGACATAGGACTACTGGTAAGAAAATCTTGTATACCCTGCACACGAGCTGCCAGCTGGTCAACACTTGTAATCAAGGTCTGCACATTCATGTCTGCAGCAAGCACACGCCACTCAAAGGTAAAGGGGAGGAAGAGAAGGAAGGAAAAAAAAAAAAACTCAGAATTTCCTTTCTTATTATCCCACTTCTGCAATGCTTTAAACATTCAATATCGGCCTGGTATACTGTTATGACCCCAATGGCAGAGGGTCTCAGGAATAATGCTAAGTCAGTAAATACAAAAAACCAGCTCATAGGGCAGTGGTAACTGGGCTGACCATATAACTAATCCTAGCACCACAAATACCAGCAGCCGGGGAACGTTCCTACGTTGATCCTAGACGTCTCGCGCCAGCCGGAGAGCTAACTACCCCTAGAAGGGAAAAGAAAGACCTTTCTTGCCTCCAGAGGAAATACCCCAAAAAGTTGGATAGAAGCCCCCCACAAATAATAACGGTGAGGTAAGAGGAAAAGACAAACATAAGAATGAGCTAGGAATTTAGCAAAGAGAGGCCCACTAGCTAATAGCAGAATATAGAAAGATAACTTATGTGGTCAGCAAAAAATCCTATCAAAAATATCCACACTGGAAATTCAAGAACCCCCGAACCGTCTAACGGCCCGGGGGGAGAACACCAGCCCCCTAGAGCTTCCAGCAAGGTCAGGAATCACATTTAGAACAAGCTGGACAAAAATGATAGCAAACAAATAACCCAAAAAACAAAGAAGCAAGACTTAGCTTAATTTAGCACGAACCAGGACCAGCAAACAGGAGCAAACAGAATGTGTCTGATAACACCGATGCCAGGCACTGGACTAAGGTTCCAGGAGGTTTATATAGCAACACCCCTGAAGTAACGACCCAGCTGGGTGCAAACAGAGGGAAGGAAATCCCAGAGTCATATCACTAGTAACCACTAGAGGGAGCCAAAAAGGTCTAATTCACAACATCTATCCACCTCGAACTGGCCCATAGGGGAACAGGAAATTCCCCCATTGGGCCCCTATGAAGACATGGGGCCCCAACACCACTGTATGGGCAGTTCATGGCATAATTCACTTGATTCATTATGTACAGAAAATGCAACACCTCGTCATTCATTTACCAAACTACTTAGTTTATCATTACATAGAGGTATAGGTACATTTTTGAACTGGGGTAATGTAATATTCGGCACCCCAGTCCGACAATGCATCTATCTATCTATCTATCTATCTATCTATCTATCTATCTATCTATCTATCTATCTATCTATCTATCTATCTATCCTGTGTGCAGAATTATTAGGCAAGTTGTATTTTGATCACATGATACTTTTTATACATGTTGTCCTACTCCAAGCTGTTCAGGCTTGAGAGCCAACTACCAATTAAGTAAATCAGGTGATGTGCATCTCTGTAATGAGGAGGGGTGTTGTCTAATGACATCAACACCCTATATAAGGTGTGCTTAATTATTAGGCAACTTCCTTTCCTTTGGCAAAATGGGTCAGAAGAGAGATTTGACGGGCTCTGAAAAGTCCAAAATTGTGAGATGTCTTGCAGAGGGATGCAGCAGTCTTGAAATTGCCAAACTTTTGAAGCGTGATCACCGAACAATCAAACGTTTCATGGCAAATAGCCAACAGGGTCGCAAGAAGCGTGTTGGGCAAAAAAGGCGAAAACTAACTGCCCATAAATTGAGGAAAATCAAGCGTGAAGCTGCCAAGATGCCATTTGCCACCAGTTGTGCCATATTTCAGAGCTGCAACGTTACTGGAGTAACAAAAAGCCCAAGGTGTGCGATATTCAGGGACATGGCCAAGGTAAGGAAGGCTGAAAAACGACCACCTTTGAACAAGAAACATAAGATAAAACGTCAAGACTGGGCCAAGAAATATCTTAAGACTGACTTTTCAAAGGTTTTATGGACTGATGAAATGAGAGTGACTCTTGTTGGGCCAGATGGAGGGGCCAGAGGCTGGATCAGTAAATGGCAGAGAGCTCCACTCCAACTCAGACGCCAGCAAGGTGGAGGTGGGGTACTGGTATGGGCTGGTATCACCAAAGATGAACTTGTGGGACCTTTTCGGGTTGAGGATGGAGTGAAGCTCAACTCCCAGACCTACTGCCAGTTTCTGGAAGACAACTTCTTCAAGCAGTGGTACAGGAAGAAGTCGGTATCGTTCAAGAAAAACATGATTTTCATGCAGGACAATGCTCCATCACATGCCTCCAACTACTCCACAGCGTGGCTGGCCAGTATAGGTCTCAAAGAAGAAAAAATAATGACATGGCCCCCTTGTTCACCTGATCTGAACCCCATAGAGAACCTGTGGTCCCTCATAAAATGTGAGATCTACAGGGAGGGAAAACACACCAAAAACAGGCAGAGATGCTTACCTGTCTGAATAGGCCTCAATACAAATGCACAAGCAGGGTGCAGCGGACCCAAATAAAATAGCAAATGCACAGGTGCAATACCTAATGAAACAGCCAGCCTTCAATCCTTTTTTGTGTTTTTCATGTTAGTGTAGGACTGGCAAAAAGTAAGGACCCTTGACGTGGGTTGCCAGCTTCCATATTATGGCCAGAATATCAACCAATACCTTACATATATTTATATGTTTTGTTTTGCACGTATATTTTTTTGCAGGGTGCAGTTGGGCCCAAATGGTTCTGTATACTGTGGCCTCTGTTCACACAGGATGCATTTTAGCACTGGGCAGCCCGCCATAGGGCGTCATTAATAGGCTGGAGCCAGATGCTTGCATTCCTTGTGTGAACACGCCACATACAGTTTTTATCTTAGTGCATTGGTGTACCACACGGCCAATCCCTGATTGAAGGCTGGCTGTTTCATTAGGTATTGCACCTGTGCATTTGCTATTTTATTTGGGTCCGCTGCACCCTGCTTGTGCATTTGTATTGAGGCCTATTCAGACAGGTAAGCATCTCTGCCTGTTTTTGGTGTGTTTTCTTGAATTGTTCCTTTTAGGGAGGGAAAACAGTCCACCTCTCGGAACAGTGTCTAGGAGGCTGTGGTGGCTGCTGCTCACAATGTTGGTCGTAAACAGATCAAGCAACTGACAATCTATGGATGGAGGCTGCTGAGTGTCATCATAAAGAAAGGTGGCTATATTGGTCACAAATTTTGGGGGGTTTTGTTTTTGCATGTCATAAATGTTTATTTCTAAATTTTGTGCAGTTATATTGGTTTACCTGGTGAAAATAAACAAGTGAGATGGGATTATATTTGTTTTTTATTAAGTTGCCTAATAATTCTGCACAGTAATAGTTACCTGCACAAACAGATATCCTCCTAAGATAGCCAAATCTATAAGAAAACCCACTCCAACGTCCAAAAATATTAAGCTTTGATATTTATGAGTCTTTTGGGTTGATTGAGAACATAGCTGTTGATCAATCTATATATATAATTGTCTAAGGGTCACTTCCGTCTGTCCTTCTGTCTGTCTGTCTGTCACTGATATTCATTGGTCGCGACCTCTGTCTATCATGGAATCCAAGTCGCTGATTGGTCTCGCCAGCTGCCTGTCATGGCTGCCGCGACCAATCAGCGACGGCCACAGTCCGATTAGTCCCTCCCAACTCCCCAGCAGTCAGTGCCCGGCGCCCACTCCATTCTCCCCGCAGTCACGGCTCACACAGGGTTAATGCCTGCGGTAACGGACCGCATTATGCCGTGGCTAACTCACTCCGTTACCGCCGCTATTAACCCTGTGTGACCAAGTTTTTACTATTGATGCTGCCTATGCAGCCTCAATAGTAAAAACATCTAATGTTAAATAATTAAAAAAATAACAAATCATTATATACTCACCTTCCGTCGCCTTTCCCGCTCCTCGCAACGCTCTGGTGACCGGTCCATGCAAGCGGCAGGTTCCGGTGCTAAGGATGGTATGCGACAAGGACCTGCCATGACGTCACGATTATGTGACCGCGACGTCATCACAGGCCCTGCGCGCCTGTGCGAGAAGGACCTGCCATGACGTCACGGTCATGTGACCGCGACGTCATCACACCCTGGGACCGGAAGCTGCCGCCTGCACTGCACACAGGTGACAGAACTACAAGGGTACCCTCGGAAGATGAGTATATGTTTATTTTTTATTTTTTAACCTGTGACATATGTGGCTGGGCAATATACTACGTAGCTGGGCAATATACTACGTGACTGGGCAATATACTACATGGCTGGGCAATATACTACGTCACTGGGCAATATACTACGTGGCTGGGCAATATACTATGTAACTGGGCAATATACTACGTCGCTGGGCAATACACTATGTCACTGGGCAATATATTACGTAACTGGGCAATATACTACGTGGCTGGGCAATATACTACGTAACTGGGCAATATACTACTTGGCTGGGCAATATACTACGTGGACATACATATTCTAGAATACCCGATGCGTTAGAATCGGGCCACCATCTAGTAATAAAAATAATCTTCTAAAATACAACTTGCTTAATAATTCTGCACACAGTCCATCTATCTATCTTGTCCACAGAGAAGAAAAAAATGTATACCTGCACTGCTGCCTTCGCGATCACCTATCTGCGTGCTGTGAAATTCTGTACCAGTGCCTTTACCTCCTACTCAATTCCATGGGCACTAGGGGTGCGTAACCAAAAAAGTGCATGACATCTATCTATCTTCTATCTATCCTGATAGTCTTGCTGATCACCAGAGACCTTCTTCTAAAGAGTAATATTGTTCCTTGCTGCACCCCCTCCCTCGGATAACCTAGCTCTATCATTAAATGGCGAGCCATCTCCATCTAATTTCCTTTAGTTTCTTTTGAGAAGCAAATAAACCTTCTTGAAGATTGGAGGTCCCTGTACATTTTTATAATAGCTTTTCCATCTCATAATAGTTTTTGTTCTCAGTGGATCTGAGAGGAGTTTTCTGCCAGAGATCAGCAGCTCTTTTGCATTTGTTAGGGGGTTTCTGAGATATTCTCAAAGATTGTGCAGCTTTTCACTTGACAGGTCCATGCTCCACTCTGTAATTTACATGGTAAATGGAATAGTGCGCACCACCCTCCTGGACCTGGCGGCAGAGAAGGGAACCGGCGCTCTAATTGCTGCCTGTTTAACTCTTCCTGCTACAAACAGTATTGTTTGTGTTTTTTTGTACTTTTGTTTTTTTTAAATAGGCTAAAGGAAAATACATGTAAAGTATTCTGCGCTATTTCTGCATCTCTTGGCAGAAAAGAAACACTGTGAAAAATAGGCGCGATTTTGATGCATTTTTTTTTACATGAGTTTCTAGTGCGGATTTTTCCACACTGATTAGTATGAGTGATATCTGCAGCAGAAACGCTGAAAGAACTGACATGCTGCAGATGTAAATCTCCAAGTCACAAATAAGCAACGTGTGCCTGAGCCTTCAGGATCCTCATTCACTTTACTGGCATCAAGAAATCTTTCAGGTTTTGTGACCAATCTGTGAAGAAAAAATTGCAACAAAAAACAAATCTGCAAAGTGAGCACAGACCCTTAAATACGCTCTCCAGGATAATTAGTAGGTTTTTATGATCGGTGTTTCCAGATGGTAAACTTATTACAGAATGTCCCACTTTGCCATTAATGACATTCGTCGCCTTCCCATCTGACAGTGTGAGGTCAATCACTGACCTTATAGGACCCCGATAAAATAATAAAGCCTATAATCACCTCCGGTGCCGGCTCCATTCCTGCGGTGTCGGCACTGGTGAATGTCATGTAACACCCGCTGCCCAATCAGCGCTGACGTCACTGTCCCCGCCTTTGGAAAAACTGAACATGAAGAGGAAGTCTGAGATCAGCTACAGACTGGACATCCTCTTCATGATCAGTTCTACGAAGGCGGAAACAGTGACGTCAATGCTGATTTTGTGCCGGCATCACGTGTCACAACACAGCATCACAGCCCTGTGGAGAGCGAGTGCTGATACCACGGGAATGGAGCTGGTATGGGAGGGAAGTATAGTTTTTATTATTTTATCTTGGCCCAACATTTATTTTAATAAGGGGTTGTCCTAGTAGTGGACAGCCCCTTTAATGTTTTCCAAAGCCTTCAGAAAAAGATAGCTGGCCGTCAAGTTACTGCATTCACATGAGATACTCAAATTTCCAATTTGCCAGAATCCCAAATTATTGGGTGATTTGGAACAACTTCAATTAGTTACAGATTAATTTGCTGATCTTTACATATAACTTACTGAGTGGAACAGCCACGTAAGGCATAAGGGCTCCTTCAGACATCCATGATCATCGGTCCGTTCTTGGATCATTGTGTGCACACTGGCCCTGCGTTTTCCCACCCCGAACATGACAGCCTAATAGAAATATATGAAGCTGTCATGCTTGTTGTCATGAGATACATAGCCATTCCGACCCGAAATTGGACTGGAGACCATAAAGAATATATTACTTCCAATTGATTAGCAACTGTATTCTACTCACTGGCTCAGTTCCTTCATTATCTTAGGAGTAAATATGGTGTCGGTCAACCATCAGGCTCCTAACTTCTCTGAACACTAAGACAGATTCAGCTTAATGCAGATTGTCTTTTATGCACCTAAAGGGAAGCTATCATCAGAGAATGACCCATTGTTCAGATCAAGTATTGTGTTTCAAAGTTTTTATTTTTTAAAATTCTACAATGTTTTAAAATATAACATGATCTCTATTAGAAGAAAAATGTAAACTTGTAATTTTCGCATTGGCCACATAGGCTTTTTTAAACTCAAAAGAGGATAGTTGATGTCACAAATGACCCTGCTTCTCTTCCCTTCAAAACGACCCTTGCACACACTCACTAGATGCTTCAAAACTTAAACAGGATTAGGATCTGACTCTGTAGCTAATGTACACGTATTGTTTCCTGAAACAACAGAAAGTAAAAGTCTAAAAAAGCCCCAGTGGTCAGTGTAAAAATTGCAAGATTTCTGTTTTTTTTATTTAAAATACAATTTGTGATCTGAAAAAGAAACCATTGCAAAAAAAAATAAAAAAAATACATTCAACAAAAAATCCTAATTTAAAGAGTATAATTAGTAAAATGGCCCTGCTAATTTTATTCCAATTTTTACTTTTTTGACAACAGATGGATGTTGTCACCCAAACCGGCATCTAGAACTGCCAAAGAACCTTGTGTCTAGCGCCGGTGGAATATATATATATATATTTCTACTAATTTAAAGAGTAATTTGTATTTTCTAACTCAATAGTGCACATGAAAATAAGAAACTGTGTAATATATCTTATCTGAGCAATCTGCTTCTTTCCCTGCCAGGACTGATCTTTCACTCTCACTTCATGGGTAAATTCTCTTTTCATCAAAGACAGATTTTAACATTACTAAGATAAGAGATGACAGATACTACAGATAAGATTCTATGTAAAAAAAGGAGCGAAGAGGAAGAGGAATGAGGAGAAGCCGGACATCATGAAATCTTATAAAAAAAACAGCTGTCATCTCCTATCTTGGTAATGTAAAAATCTGTCTTCGCCGAAGACAGATTTTACCAGGTAATTGAGAATTATGAAAATAAATGATCAGTCCTGGAGGAGAAAGAAGCAAATTTGTCTGATAAGAAATATTACAAAGTTGCTTATTTTCATGTGTATTATTAATTTATGAAATAATAATTAAAAAAACGGTTACACTTTAAACAATTGGTCACTTTCTTATGCTTCCGTTTTAGAGCTTTGAGCTTCTAATTGTATCATTAGGTCTAAGGGTCCCTTTAGACAAGGAGATGACCCTCTAAATGAAGCATTGCACAAATTTTTCTTTGTACGAATTTCCATTACAATCATATCACAAGAAATACAGGTGGCTCCACCTTTACTTTTCCGCAAATTTTGCTAAACGAGTTTTCCAATTTTGGGAAGAAGGCGACAGCCGCGCGCGCATCGCCAGAGCTTCGTTGGATCCCGGCGGGTGAGTATATAACTATTTTTTATTTTAATTATTTTTTTAAACAGGGATATGGTGCCCACACTGCTATATACTACGTGGCTGTGTTATGTACCGCGTGGCTGCTATATACTACATGGGCAGTGTTATATACTGCGTGGGCTGTGCTATGTACTACGTGCCCTGTGTTATATACTGCGTGGCCTGTGCTATATACTACGTCGCCTGTGTGCCTGGGTTATATACTGCGTGGGCTGTGTTATTTAGTACGTGAGCTGTGTTATATACTGTTTGGGCTGTGTTATATACTGCATGGCCACTGTTATATACTGCGTGGCCTGTATTAACGCATCAGCTATTCTTCAATATGTATGTATGTATGTATGTATATAGCAGCCACATAGTATATAGCATGGGCCACGTAGTATTTGACTGCTGTATACTACATGGCTCCTATATACTACGCGGCCTGTGCTATATACTATGTGGCTGCTCAATACATACATACATATTCTAGAATACCCGATGCATTAGAGTCGGGCCACCATCTAGTATGAAATAAACATCTCCTGACAAAGTATCACGGACGTCAGTTTTTTCAAAGCTGGTGACCTTGTGCCACTCTTCTCAAAATATGCTAAATCAAGAGGAAAGATAAGGAAGGACACATCTACTAATGTATAACCAGAATATCTGGCTCAAATAGTAAAGTGTTTTATAAAGTTGTAAAAACAATGTTATTTTTTAATAAAACAGAAATGAGAATAAAAAACAGTCATTTCTAATTCTAGATATCAATCACCATTATCTGTTGACAATTATCCTTTTGTACAAGACAACAAGGAGAGCTCATGTAATCTGTCCAGCTGCTTCTCCAGACATAAGCAGAATATTAAAAATTAACGACGCAGTCGCACAATTGACAGCTTCAAATGTTAATGAATATATTGAGAGTGAGAATAACTATAATTCTGCGAAACTATGAGTTGAACTAGAACAAAGACCGAGAATGTGATAACATACTTGAAAGAGAATAAGATACGTCGGATTGGAAGGGAATGGTGGCGAGGGACGATTTCTTCTAATATCCCAACTTCAGACTGTTGTGAAAAGTTATTAGAGTAGAAGGAAAAAAATTTCTTATTACACTGCTCCTAATGAAAATAAAATGTAAAAGAAAATAGAAATAAAATGCCTAAAGAGTGAAAAATTGGGAAAAAGAGGGTCACAAAGTATTTATTTCAAGGACTTTATTCTTGGTGTGTGTTTATTTCAAAACTTACTATGGGGTTAGTAATGAAGGCATCTTATAGACGCTTCTCCATTACTAAACCCTGGTTTTGATGTCAGTTGACAATCCAAAGCTGACACCAACGCCAACCTGACATCAACCCCAACCCATAGCTGACATCAACCCCAACCCTGACATCAACCCCACTCCACTTGCCACCGCACCAGGGCAAGTTGAAAGAGCAAGACTAAGCAGCAGAGTTGGCACATTTTACGTATGCACCATTTCTGGAGCGGCTGAGGACTGATGTTGGTATCCTGTGGCTGGAGCAATATCCATGGCCCTTTTTAGGGTATTTATATCAACCCACAGCTGTCTGTTTAACCTTTTCCAGCTTAAATTTATAGAGGGACCCTACTTCATTTTTCTCTGGGGTCCCATGTAAATTAACCAGTAAAGGCTAAGCAAACAGCAGTGAGCCGTTATTAATAACCTGGGATCCTTATGGGGTATTTTCCCTTCTCCCAGATTAGTAACATCAGCCCTCATCTGTGGTCTTTCCCTCTGATGGTTATTAAAATAACGTAGGAGCCCACACCTTTTTTTAATTCATTCTATCAGTCAAACCTGGTGACAGGATCCCTTTAAGAGGGTTGATCCTGCTAACTGATTTCCTTTAAATGAAGCTGTTTGAAGTCTCCTTGGACAACAAATAGTCTGATGCTAATATACAGTAAAAAAAACTATGAAGAGATTGTTAGTTCTCAAGCTTTGTTCTCAAAATCAGTGGTAGTCTCAGATTGGACCTCAATGATCATAAAGTGATAGCATATCCTAGTAAATGAATGGTGGAACACTTTATTCCCTAAATAAATTTATGTTTTATTATTTTTATCATATCTACAGCCTCTTTACTCTTCAGATCGGTGGTAGTCAGAGTATGTCTATCAGAGTAAATACATCTATTTTAGGTGCATTTATTAGAGTTTTAACCCCTACATTCTTGGAATAGGTAGCAGTCTCAGTGGACGGACCGCTACCTGTCAAAAAGTGATAGCATATAAAAATAAATCAATGGTGGAACACTGTATTCTAAAAGAACATAGATTTTGAGTGCATTAATCAGAGTTAAGACCTCTTCATTCTTTGGATCGCTTGAAATCCAAAGGTTGGACCTCCACTGATCATAAAGTGACAGCATATACTAGAATATCAAAGGCGGATTACTTTATTCTGCAAGTGCATCTATTTTAGGTACATTTATCAGATTTACGGACCCTTCATTGTCAGAATCGGCAGCAGTTTCAGATGTTGGACATCCACCAGTCAAAAAGTGATGGCATATCCAAGTAAATCAATGGTGGAACACTTTAATCTGAAAGTAAATGGATTTTGGGTGCATGTATCAGAGTTACGTTGGACCTCCACTGGTCAAAAAGTTATGCTATATCCAAGTAAATCAATGGTGGAATACTTTAGTCTGAAAGTAAGTGAGTTTTGGGTGCATGTATCAGAGTTACGGGATCATTCTGTCTCAGGATCAGTTGCGATCCCCCACCAGTCATAAAGTGATGGCATATTCTAGTAGATCAATGGTAGATCACTTTATTCTGTAAGTACATCTATTTTATGAGCATTTATCAGAGCTATTGTGCCTTTATTCTCAGAATCAGTAGGGGTCTCAGAGGTTGGACCTCCACCAAACATATCCTACTAGATCAATGGTGGAACACTTCATTGTGAAAGCAAATCGATTTTGCATGCATCAGACTTCATCACAATCGGTCGCCATTCCAGAGCATGGAACTCAACTTATCATAAAGTGATGATGACATATCCTGGTAGATCAATGGTAGACCGCTTTGAACTAAAATAGATCTATTTTAGGTGCATTTAACGGAGTAACGGCCCATTCATTCTCAGGATCGGCGACGATCCCAGAGGTTGGAGCTTAACTCTTCATAAAGCGATGGCATATCCTAGTAGAACTTAATTCGATTTTATTATTTTAGGAACATTTATCAGAGCTACTGTGCCTTAATTCTCCAGATTGGTCACGATCCCAAAGGTTGAACCTCCATCGATAATAAAGTGAAAGGATATCAGCATATCCTAGTAGATATATGGTGGAACACTCTATTCCATAAGTTCATCTATTTTTCAATGTATTTATCCGAGCTACAACCCTTTTATTCTCAGGATCAGTCGGGATCAAGATGTTAGACCTCCACTTATCGTAAAGTGATTTATTCTGTAAGTACATCCATTTATGATTGTATTCATCAGAGTTGAATCGAGGTTACACTTGGAAAATAATATCTATTGAAACAATGTCTGAAGCCTACGAAAACCCTGAAGTCCCTATCTGTTAGACTCCTTCTGTCTTGTGTGAAAGACCTGATGTTATTTCCTGCGTCTGTACATATGCCAGACACCTCTAAACCACTTTGGTACCTGCTTCCATAACAACAAACATAGTAATGTCGGTGAGATGAGATACATTGTTTTTACGGCGCAGTTACTGGCCCTGCACACTATTTTGTTAGGAATTGAAGAAGAATTGGGGTTAGAGAACAGATGGTCTCCATCTTCCCAGAATGGGAAATAGAATGTACTAAATATAAAAGTGTTTAATGAGTCAATCATAACAATAGGATACAAATGAGAAAAATGTGTGGAAAATTATGTCGTCTTGAATAATTGTCTGATTAATGGAGCACAGATACATAATATCACAGACGAAAAGTGTGAGAATATAGGGGTCTAGTACGGTGTTAATTCTCGCAATCAGTGTAATTTTTGGTTTCATTGTTACACTGACGGTTATCTTATCTTTGTAGTAAAGTTGACAATGTATTTCAGAAGGGGATATATGAATTAAATTCAAATTCAATATATCACCAGAAGACGCAAGCAATACACCTAGGGACAGCGTGAACCCAAAACCTTGGGGCAGTGGATTGCCAGAGAACCCCTCCACATGAGTCCCCATTTGCCAACCTGGGAAGCTCGAGATAGACGTCGGGGCCCGGAAGAGTATTCCTTCTGCGAAGATGCAGGAGAAACTGGACCCAGACTCCAAGAGGCGGAGTAAGATGGAATCCAGATATACTGCTAGAAAAGGAGAAGATCTCCTAGAGCTAAAGAAGACAATAAAAGGGGTGTTCTACCTATACCGAGAACCAGGGCTGAAACTGTGTCCGGTATGTGTGGGAAAGAAGACAACCTGTTCGGCCTCATCCTCTGCACCTGTCTGTAAATACTGTTAATACCGCCATTCACCAAATAAAGGTTTGGTTGTTTTGATGAACCTTGTGGCTCCTTGATTGATTGCTGCCCTGGTTCCAGAAGAGGGATTCCTGGAGTCAGAAAAGACCTGCAGTCCTGAAGTAGGTGAGATGCACCTCACATACAGCAGCACACCGGGACCGGGACACGAGTCGTCTGTAGGATGCCAAAGCAAGTGAGAACAGAAGTTCACCCATGACTACCTCACTTGGGCATCAGATAGATAGACAGATAGGTCAAGAGATGTATTAATAAATTCTACATCACACATTAGGATTTTCAAAGATTGCATCTTTTCCAAATATTAAGATTAGCCAAACAACCCTTCTTAGCTACAATGGTCTCCTGATGATTCCTTGATCACAGGGTGAGGAAACCACCATCGAGTACTCAAACCCCCAGTCGTCGACACAACACATGAGAGACGAGAAATTAACAATTCCAATAGTGATGATATGTAAAGATCATAGATGAGTTGGATCCCCCGGTGCTCGAGATGCTCTTGTAGCACTTGCCTATGGCTAGTAGATGAGGGTCCTGAATTGAAGACCCCACTGACCCCTCTTTATTAACTCTGATTTTCCTAATAGGGTCCTTAAATGGGTTTTCTAAGCCAGAAAAAACTTTCTTTTTTTCAGTTTCTGGTGAGAGTAATGAAAAGAACACCAGGGGAATGGTTGTAGAAATACTGATTATAACCTGCTGTGTATCACATAGAATTACATGAATGCACCGTCTCCCATTAGAAAACCTAGGAGACGAAAACGCAATCCATCTGCCGAGAAGACGAGTAATAAAGCGGCCGCCTAAATTTGGATACAAGATTAATAGCGTGTGTACTTAATAAAGCACTGACTCTTTGTGTTGAATCCCTTTACAGCCGGAGACAGTAGGCAGAGGAAATGAAATGCAGGAGCATGCTTCCAGTATAGCCCACCTTTCCATCTTGCTTGAGCATGACCCCAACTGGGAATAAGACATTAGATAAACACACTCTTGATGTACGCGCTCTCGTCTGTCTCCTAACTTTGTTGTGACATTTGGCCAGATGTGCATGGAGCTCATAGCATTTACTCTGCCTCGTTGAAAGGAATATTTATTAAAAAACAATGGAATTTTTCCTTTTGATCAACACATAATTTATTATCGCCGGCAATGTCCTAGATTTTCAGACAATGCCTTATAGAAATCAATTACCGCGCGCGACAGACTTTCATATTTCTGTGTCATCTGGATGGCAGGTATTCTGCGGGAGAGTCCACATTGTAAGTCATTCTATCTATCTATCTATCTATCTATCTATCTATCTATCTATCTATCTATCTATCATCCATTATCTATCTATCTATCTATCTATCCATCATCTATCTATTATCCATCATCTATCTATTATCCATCATCTATCTATTATCTATTATCTATCTATCTATTATCTATCTATCTATTACCTATCCAGCATCTATCTATCTATCTATCTATCTATCTATCTATCTATCTATCTATCTATCTATCTATCTATCTACTTATCCATCCATCATCTATCTAGTATCTATCTCTCTATCTATTATCTATCTATCTATCTATCTATCTATCCATCCATCATCTATCTATTATCTATCTATCCATCCATCCATCATCTATCTATCTATCTATCTATCTATCTATCTATCTATCTATCTATCTATCTATTATCTATCATCTATCTATCTATCTATCTATCTATCTATCTATCTATCTATCTATCTATTATCTATCCATCCATCATCTATCTATCTATCTATCTATCTATCTATCTATCTATCTATCTATCTATCTATCTATTATCTATCATCTATCCATCCATCATCTATCTATCTATCTATCTATCTATCCATCCACTATCTATCTATCTATCTATCTATCTATCTATCTATCTATCTATCTATCTATCTATCTATTATCTATCATCTATCTATCTATCTATCTATCTATCTATCTATCTATTATCTATCCATCCATCATCTATCTATCTATCTATCTATCTATCTATCCATCATCTATCTATCTATTACCTATCCAGCATCTATCTATTCTAACTATCTATCCATCCATTATCTATCTATCTATCTATCTATCTATCTATCTATCTATCTATCTATCTACTTATCCATCCATCCATCATCTATCTAGTATCTATCTGTCTCTCTATCTATCTATCTATTATCTATCTATCGATCTATCATCTATTACTATCTATCTACTATCTATCTATCCATCCATTATCTATCTATCTATCTATCTATCTATCTATCTATCTATCTATCTATCTATCCATCCATCATCTATCTATCTATCTATCTATCTATCTATCTATTAGCTATCCATCCATCATCTATCTATCTATCTATCTATCTATCTATCTATCTATCTATCTATTCTATCTATCCATCAATCATCTATCTATCTATCTATCTATCTATCTATCTATCTATCTATCTATCTATCTATCTATCTATCATCTATTACTATCTATCTACTATCTATCCATCCATCCATTATCTATCTATCTATCTATCTATCTATCTATCTATCTATCTATCTATCTATCTATCTATCCATCCATCATCTATCTATTATCTATCTATCCATCCATCATCTATCTATCTATCCATCATCTATCTATCTTTTACCTATCCATTATCTATCTATCTATCTATCTATCTATCTATCTATCTATCTATCTATCTATCTATCTATCTATCATTCTATCTATCTTCTTTTAAATATATATATACAGTAAAGATACATTATAGATATGAAATAAAAGAATTAGAAATATGGGATATTTGGTGCAAGCCCCTGGACACTGCCAATGTTCTCTCAATAGAGAAAAAAAAAATAGTTCAAAAATGTAAAAAAGTGGGAGTACTTGCAATGAGCTGAGTAAATAAAGTGGCCAATTTTTTTCAGCTTACTTGAACTGGAGTGCTGTTTATTTTTACATAGATAGATATGAGATAGATAGATAGTTAATAGAAATATAGATACTGTAGATAGATAGATAGATAATAGATAGAAGATAGATAGATAGATAGATATATAGATAGATAGATAGATAGATAGATAGATAGATAGATATGAGATAGATAGATAGATAGATAGATAGATAGATAGATAATAGATAGATAGATAGATAGATAGATAGATAGATAGATAGATAGATGATAGATAGATAATAGATAGATGATAGACAGATAGATGATAGATAGATAGATAATAGATAGAAGATAGATATAAACTAAAGAGTTTAGCAGCACACAGTGCACTAAGATGAATGCAAGCATTGAATACATGAAATGTAACCTGCATTACTGCTATATATACCATAATATTCTGCTGGATATGGATCAGATGATGCTGCTGGCTCCCTGCACTGCAATACACGCCGCCGTCCAATCAGAGCAGCTGACAGTGGCATGCTAGTCACGGGCGGCATATGGCAGTGACGTCATGCGTTGCCTGTCGTTTGCATACTGAAGTAATTTGCCAGCTTCTGTGCCTGGTTATACCAGGGTGGGGGACATTATTACTGGAAGGGGCCAAGGATGGTGGACATTATGACAGGATTGGGCACATTACAAAAAAAAAAGGGGCCGTGTACGTGGGATATTATACCTGGAAGGGGCCCAGGATAGAAAGCATTATACCAGGGACAGACATTATAATAGGAAGGGGCCAAGAGTCGGGCAAATTAGTACTAAAAGGGGCCCAGGATGGGGGATATAATTTCAGGGAAGGGACAGGATCAGGGACATTATATGGGGGGACTACATATGTTTTCACATGATCTGGAATGCTGCAAGGTCCCATACATCTGACAAACATGATGTTGGGGCCCAGATCCAAATTTTGCACCGGGACCCATCAGACGCTTGTTAAGCTACTGAATATATATATATTTATAACCTTCCATAAGGGAGACATAGGGCAAGCGAATAGCGTTGAGCACTCAATGAATGTCCGACAATCTGCTGATGTCCTTCCACAGAACCACTATGATTTAGCACAGATCATTTCCTTTCCAACACAGGAAACAAACTAAAACCTATCTGTAATATCTACACAGCAAACTCATTGTAATTACTTCAGAAGCAATTATCACTTCAGCTCAAGGTTAGTCCTCTGGGTATTTATTCAGCGCGTTCATAAACACACACAAAGTCTAGATTCAGCTCTATGCAGACGACGAAGTAGGGATCCAATATAAAATTACTGTTTTATATGCATTTCCGGTTCCATTTATTGTATTTGTTTTTCAGTTCTTCTGATTTTATGTGACTCTTTATTCATAATATTTGGAATGATGAGTACAGGTTATAAATATAATGTGCCGTGTTCACCGGGGAAAGTCATCTCATTACATCACAGCCGGGTTCACAATGGAAGGTGATGCTGCTGTTACCCTGAGGAAGGAGCACACTGACCATGGATGATAAGGACAGTGCAGCTCCACCTCCCTCCTCCCCCTCTCTGCACAAATCACGGAGCATGCCCACAAATCTTACCGATAAGTCATTGTCAATCTATTGTGCTTATGATTAAGTGCCCTGTGTATCCATCTATCTAATGTATTCTCACTCACTGATATCTATCTATCTACTTATATATATATCACATATCTAGTAGCATGGCATTATTAACGGCAGACCGCGTGGCCGCTTCCGAGCCCGTAAGTCGAAAGGCCCAGTGCCAGTACCGCCCCCCACCAGGCATCATTACACTTTCAACTGTATCTGAATCCACCTCCCTAATTCTCCCTGTCCATCTTAGCTTTTGCTTCTCTGCATTGTGGGCGTGCTGACATCTATACATTGTACCCTCTATGTGGAGCTTCAGAATGCATATTGCAGGGAACAGCAGGGAAAATGGGTAGAGGTAAGTGGTAGTTTACATTTTTTTTAATTAATGAGAACATTGTACACATTGGGATGACCATACTGTTTAGAGGGCTATGTGAGAATCATTATACTGTGTGTGGGACCAGTATACTTTTTGGGAACCATTACACTGTGTGAAGAGCTGTGGGGAGCCATTATACAATATGAGGTCCATTATATAGTTTAAGGGCCATTATACAGTGTAGAAGACTGTGTGGGGGCCAATGTACAGTGCTCAGGTTACCATACTTTGTAGAAGGCTATGTGGAGGCCATTATACTGTATGGAGTGTGATTATACTGAATGGAGGGCGATTATACTGTGTAAAAGACTGTGTGTGGCCTTTATATTACGTGGAGGGCTGTGGGGCCTCATACAGTGTAGGAAGACTGTATTGCGGCCATTATACTGTGCAGCAGGGTTGTGTTGGGGGCATTATACTGTGTAGCAGGGCTGTGTTGGGGCCATTATACTGTGCAGCAGGGCTGTGTTGGGGGCATTATACTGTGTAGCAGGGCTGTGTTGGAGCCATTATACTGTGTAGCAGGGCTGTGTTGGAGCCATTATACTGTGTAGCAGGGCTGTTTTGGGGCCATTATACTGTTTAGCAGGGCTGTTTTGGGGCCATTATACTGTGTAGGAGGACTGTGTTGAGGGCATTATACTGTGTAGCACGGCTGTTTTGGGGCCATCATACTGTGTAGCAGGGCTGTTTTGGGGCCATTATACTGTGTAGGAGGACTGTGTTGAGGGCATTATACTGTGTAGCAGGGCTGTTTTGGGGCCATCATACTGTGTAGCAGGGCTGTTTTGGGGCCATTATACTGTGTAGGAGGACTGTGTTGAGGGCATTATACTGTGTAGCAGGGCTGTTTTGGGGCCATCATACTGTGTAGCAGGGCTGTTTTGGGGCCATTATACTGTGTAGGAGGACTGTGTTGAGGCCATTATACTGTTTAGCAGGGCTGTTTTGGGGCCATTATACTGTGTAGGAGGACTGTGTTGAGGGCATTATACTGTTTAGCATGGCTGTTTTGGGGCCATTATACTGTGTAGCAGGGCTGTTTTGGGGCCATTATACTGTGTAGCAGGTCTGTTTGGGGGCCATTATACTGTGTAGCAGGTCTGTTTTGGGGCCATTATACTGTGTAGCAGGTCTGTTTTGGGGCCATTATACTGTGTAGGAGGACTGTGTTGAGGGCATTATACTGTTTAGCATGGCTGTTTTGGGGCCATTATACTGTGTAGCAGGGCTGTTTTGGGGCCATTATACTGTGTAGCAGGGCTGTTTTGCGGCCATTATACTGTGTAGCAGGTCTGTTTTGGGGCCATTATACTGTGTAGCAGGTCTGTTTTGGGGCCATTATACTGTGTAGCAGGGCTGTGTTGGGGCCATTATACTGTGTAGCAGGGCTGTGTTGGAGCCATTATACTGTGTAGCAGGGCTGTTTTGGGGCCATTATACTGTTTAGCATGGCTGTTTTGGGGCCATTATACTGTGTAGGAGGACTGTGTTGAGGGCATTATACTGTTTAGCATGGCTGTTTTGGGGCCATTATACTGTGTAGCAGGGCTGTTTTGGGGCCATTATACTGTGTAGCAGGGCTGTTTTGGGGCCATTATACTGTGTAGCAGGTCTGTTTTGGGGCCATTATACTGTGTAGCAGGTCTGTTTTGGGGCCATTATACTGTGTAGCAGGGCTGTGTTGGGGCCATTATACTGTGTAGCAGGGCTGTGTTGGAGCCATTATACTGTGTAGCAGGGCTGTTTTGGGGCCATTATACTGTTTAGCATGGCTGTTTTGGGGCCATTATACTGTGTAGGAGGACTGTGTTGAGGGCATTATACTGTTTAGCATGGCTGTTTTGGGGCCATTATACTGTGTAGCAGGGCTGTTTTGGGGCCATTATACTGTGTAGCAGGGCTGTTTTGGGGCCATTATACTGTGTAGCAGGTCTGTTTTGGGGCCATTATACTGTGTAGCAGGTCTGTTTTGGGGCCATTATACTGTGTAGCAGGGCTGTTTTGGGGCCATTATACTGTTTAGCAGGGCTGTTTTGGGGCCATTATACTGTGTAGGAGGACTGTGTTGAGGGCATTATACTGTGTAGCACGGCTGTTTTGGGGCCATCATACTGTGTAGCAGGGCTGTTTTGGGGCCATTATACTGTGTAGGAGGACTGTGTTGAGGGCATTATACTGTGTAGCAGGGCTGTTTTGGGGCCATCATACTGTGTAGCAGGGCTGTTTTGGGGCCATTATACTGTGTAGGAGGACTGTGTTGAGGGCATTATACTGTGTAGCAGGGCTGTTTTGGGGCCATCATACTGTGTAGCAGGGCTGTTTTGGGGCCATTATACTGTGTAGGAGGACTGTGTTGAGGCCATTATACTGTTTAGCAGGGCTGTTTTGGGGCCATTATACTGTGTAGGAGGACTGTGTTGAGGGCATTATACTGTTTAGCATGGCTGTTTTGGGGCCATTATACTGTGTAGCAGGGCTGTTTTGGGGCCATTATACTGTGTAGCAGGTCTGTTTGGGGGCCATTATACTGTGTAGCAGGTCTGTTTTGGGGCCATTATACTGTGTAGCAGGTCTGTTTTGGGGCCATTATACTGTGTAGGAGGACTGTGTTGAGGGCATTATACTGTTTAGCATGGCTGTTTTGGGGCCATTATACTGTGTAGCAGGGCTGTTTTGGGGCCATTATACTGTGTAGCAGGGCTGTTTTGCGGCCATTATACTGTGTAGCAGGTCTGTTTTGGGGCCATTATACTGTGTAGCAGGTCTGTTTTGGGGCCATTATACTGTGTAGCAGGGCTGTGTTGGGGCCATTATACTGTGTAGCAGGGCTGTGTTGGAGCCATTATACTGTGTAGCAGGGCTGTTTTGGGGCCATTATACTGTTTAGCATGGCTGTTTTGGGGCCATTATACTGTGTAGGAGGACTGTGTTGAGGGCATTATACTGTTTAGCATGGCTGTTTTGGGGCCATTATACTGTGTAGCAGGGCTGTTTTGGGGCCATTATACTGTGTAGCAGGGCTGTTTTGGGGCCATTATACTGTGTAGCAGGTCTGTTTTGGGGCCATTATACTGTGTAGCAGGTCTGTTTTGGGGCCATTATACTGTGTAGCAGGGCTGTGTTGGGGCCATTATACTGTGTAGCAGGGCTGTGTTGGAGCCATTATACTGTGTAGCAGGGCTGTTTTGGGGCCATTATACTGTTTAGCATGGCTGTTTTGGGGCCATTATACTGTGTAGGAGGACTGTGTTGAGGGCATTATACTGTTTAGCATGGCTGTTTTGGGGCCATTATACTGTGTAGCAGGGCTGTTTTGGGGCCATTATACTGTGTAGCAGGGCTGTTTTGGGGCCATTATACTGTGTAGCAGGTCTGTTTTGGGGCCATTATACTGTGTAGCAGGTCTGTTTTGGGGCCATTATACTGTGTAGCAGGGCTGTTTTGGGGCCATTATACTGTGTAGCAGGGCTGTTTTGGGGCCATTATACAGTGTCTCTAGACTCTGGTCTAGCATCCAAGTCAGTGGCACCTGGCAGCTAGACGATAGGCCCGCAAATCTCTTACCATATGGAGTTCCCAGCCCCACTTTGATTAGCTAGGGCTGGTGTGGCGTCACCTGTGAATTACATCGCACAGATGACATCATGGTAGCCCTGATAAAAGTAAACGCTGCACCGGAGATGTTGGAAGTTGAGAGATTTATGGACTTCTCGTCTAGCTGTCAGATGCCACTGACCTGGACGCCAGACCAGAGTCCCACAAATCGATCTGCTCATCTCTATCAATCTATCTATCCATCCATCTATTAACTATCTATCTATTATCTATCTATCTATCTATCTATCTATCTATCCCTCCCATATCTATCTATCTATCTATCTATCTATCTATCCATCCATTATCTATCTATCTATCTATCTATCTATCTATCTATCTATCCATCCATTATCTATCTATCTATCTATCTATCTATCTATCTATCTTTTTCTTTCTTTCTTTCTTTCTTTCTTTCTTTCTTTCTTTCTTCCTTTCTTTCTTTCTTTCTTTCTTTCCTTCTTTCTTTCTTTCTCTCTTTCTTTCTCTCTTTCTTCCTGTACATGCTGAAATCTTATGGCACAGAACTCCTAAAGCTTTTTAATCTTTCATTCTGTAGCAGAACTATTTTTAGTTTCCGCTCTCTCTTCACATCCGGGCTCCAGTGCTTTGTGCTTTGTGTTTTCTTAACTTCCGTGATTAAATTTGACTGTTATTGTCACTAGTTAATGTGTGCTCCGCATTAGTCTCTCCTGGTAGGCAAAATTCCCGAGGAATTGTTCTGTCTATAAATAAAAGTGCATTTGAAAACAGTAAATATCTATGAATGTAAGAAAACAATTGTCTTTGCCTGTTTCTCTGCAGAAAGATGAAAGTCTGCCACAAAACAAATCCATTTCAAAAAAAGACAGAAACAAAATGTGCCCTGGGCACCGAGACTAATGTAAACGGCTGCAAACATACTTTTACATGGAGGCTGTTAGTGTGTCGCATAAATATATCAGGAACTGTCATTTAGAATAAGTACAGCGATTACGGTGATGGAGTTACAATTCATTGCGCCGCTTTGCACAACATGCAAATAAATTTAGAAATTCATCTTAATATTATCTTTTATGCATATAACACTTTACTGGTGTGTAATAACCTTTATATAATAGACTGTGGTCAATAATAGTGCAGCAGCAAAATATTCTTCTGCAGACTGCAGCGTTTATCTAGATGAAGATAAAATAGCCCCTCGCAATATGACTTCTCCCGGAAGTTTGTTTTACTGTTCAGGTTCAGTGCCAAATAAAGCTTGTTGAAAGGCTACAACGCGGCCAATCAACAAACTTTTAGGCTGTGGTCACTTCCGAAGCTTTCACATCCATGAGGATCCACAGGTCACTCCTGGTGATGTCTCAGGGTATGTGCAGACGATCCGGAAGTAGCAATGCTTTGGACGCAGGGCATAATAACCAGCAAAGGCAAAACAGACAGCTGGGAGCTGATATTAATAGTCTGGGAAGCTCCATGGATATTGGCCCCTTCCCAGCATAACAAGACTAGCTCACAGCTTTCCCTTGGCTGGTTATTAAAAATAGGGGGACCCCATGTCTTTTTTTTATTTATTTATTAACAAGTACGGTAAGGTACACAACCAACGCACTGCTCCACTTTCCCACTTGTACTTTCACCTTCTGGTTCAAGATTATTATTTTTTATATTTTTTTTATTCTATGTTATTTTGAGTCATTTCCTTATCCACATTTTTTTGCACGGCAACTGTCCTGCTCTTCACCCTAATTTGCTTCCTTTTGCAGCCCTCTATCTCTTACTACAACCATTTTACAGCTATTTTATCATATACCAAAGTTCTGGTCCCCATTGATTTATACGGAGTTTGGATTTGGCGTGAATTTTGGATCAAGTTCTTGTACCCGAACCAAAGTTTGGACTCAAGTTAGGCAGAACCCAATGAACTCAAACATTCACAGGTCCCCAGATCCCTAATCATGATTTCTAACATTTCATGGCTCTTACAGTAAGGTAGAATTTCAATAATCTTACTACTCTTAGAGTAAAGAATCTCTTTCGTAAACTCACTACTTTACAGAATTATTTCCCCGGCCTACTACTCTCACAGTAAAGAATTCTTTCAATAATCTTAATACGGTTGCAGTATAAAAAAAAAATCCATAATTGCTTTATTCTTATAGTAAAAATATTTTTAATAATCTTACTACTTTTACTGTAAAGAATCCTTTCTACATGTACAATCTCAATAATCTAAAGCCTCACTTAGACTTCAGTATTTCACAAACGAGTGTCACAGATATATCACATCTCCATAGATTTTAATGGGTAAGTGCACCACATTTTTTTTTATTTTGCAGAACAAGTGTCATTTCCGATTTTGATTCCACTCGCGGATCAAAATTGCAAATTGAAGTCTGTTCGTACTTGAAACAGACTGAGATGTCACGTTCATGGCACACTAGTTTAATCCCAGTGCTGTATTTTTTATTCCTGACTGATAGGAGACCGTCAGTTTCGCACAAGAGAAAAACTGATGAAAGACTAAGAGTACTAAGAGTACTGTGCTTGAATCAACATGGGTTCATCTTTGTCAAGCAAAAGAATATGAATGAAGTCTTTCTTAAGTCTTTCTTAAACTGAAGAATCTTTTTCATAGTATTACTACACTTACAGTAAAGAATCCTTTCCATATTTTCTGCTTTACTCCTTTTACAGTGAAGAATCCTTTCCAAAATCTCACAGCTCTTACAGTAAATTATTTAATTGTTTCCTATATTGTTGGTGGTTTCATAGTAGTGCATGTTCCTTGTTATAGTTACTTAAGTACTGGATTATCAATAAATCTTTAGACAAAACTCTGCATTGGTCTTTCATATAATGATACATAATTATACCACTCCTAAGCTTTTGTTTTCTAAACTAAAACAAGAATAAATGTTTCTGAACTACTTATACGTCCCTGGCCTCTGAACTCTTTGCGGTTCCACAATGGTCTCCAATTCATATTCTGTTTTCAATTATTGCCATTGTTGTTTTTGCTATAATTGTTACATACAAAGAGTATTGAATCCATCGCTGCATGTAAAGAATCATTGCATCATCTTCACCTTTGGACACAAAGAATATCAACAGGTCATGAAAGGAAATGGAAATTCTGTACCTTTTGTCTTCCTAAAGCAAATGTAATCAAATGGGTGCAAACATTTTGATTACATAATTTCTATATGTGAATATTGGCCTCTCTAACTTCTAGTGTAGTATTTAACAAGTCAGTACCGACATGAAAATATTGCACCAAATCCTCATTTGGGTAAAACTGTCACAGAAAAAGACTTGGGTGTACTGGTGGACAGCAAATTCAACTATAGTGATCAGTGCCAGGAGGCTGCTGCCAAGGCAAACAAAATTATGGGATACAATAAAGAAAACAGAGGTGCTCGAAGTCGTGACGAGAACACAGTTTTGCCTCTATACAAGTCACAAGTGCAGCCACAAGTACAACACAGTGTATATGAAGGGCATGGCTGAAATAGAGCAGGTGAAGAGAAGAGCGACCAAGGTTATTAAGGGAGAGGGTGATTGTGGAAGACATAAAGCTTTGGGTAATTCAGGTGGGAAAAACAAAGGCTTAAAGGGGTATTCCCATCTCAAAGATCCTATTTCAATATGCACTAGGTGTAATATTAGTAATATTAGTAATTACCTCCAAGTATGGACATTATGGTGTCTATGGCCGTGCTGTAGCGCATGCGCACTGACTGCATAGGCGCCCTGTCTCAACGCTCTATATGTGGTGAGCTTCCAGACAGGATGGCTTGGGAGTAAGTGCACATAGAACCCAGCCAGTGATATGTGCTTTGCAGGAGTGAGGTGGCCGGGCAGGGAGCTACTGAGCAGACTCTAACTATGGGCGCTACCGAGAACCCGGCCAGTGATAATGTGCAGTGCAGGAGTGAGGTGGCCGGGCAGGGAGCTACTGCACAGGCTCTAACTATGCGCGCTCCTGAGATCCCGGCCAGTGATAATGTGCAGGAGTGAGGTGGCCGAGCAGGGAGCTACTGAGCAGACTCTAACTTTGCGCGCTACCGAGAACCCAGCCAGTGATAATGTGCAGTGCAGGAGTGAGGTGGCCGGGCAGGGAGCTACTGAGCAGACTAACTATGCGCGCTCCTGAGATCCTGGCCAGTGATAATGTGCAGTGCAGGAGTGAGGTGGCCGATCAGGGAGCTACTGAGCAGACTCTAACTATGCGCGCCCCTGAGATCCCGGCCAGTGATAATGATAAACTCCTTACTAACTGTGCAAGTGCTGCCAGTAGTGATGAGCGAGTATACTCGTTGCTCGGGTTTTCCCGAGCATGCTCGGGTGGTCTCCGAGTATTTGTGACTGCTCAGAGATTTAGCTTTCCTTGCCGCAGCTGCATGATTTGCAGCTACTAGAAAGCTTCATTACATGTATGGATTTCCTATCAACCAGGCAACCCCCATGTACTCAGCCTGGCTAGTAGCTGTAAATCATGCACCTGCGTCAACAAAAACTAAATCTCCGAGCAGTCACAAATACTCGGAGGCCACCCGAGCGTGCTCGGGAAAACCCAAGCAACGAGTACACTCACTCATCACTAGCGGCCAGGAACGTCATAGTGGCCATAACCATTGATACCTGAGTGACTGCAATACCCCGCCCATGGGGTGAGCAATATAACTAAATAAAACTATGCAGAATATCTAATTGGCGGTAATTACTAATATTATTAATGTGACACCTAGTACTTAATGAAATAGGATCTTTGAAATGGGAAGACCCCTGTAAGGGGAATTTTATTACAATGTACAAATATATGAAGGAAAGGTACAGAGATCTGTATAATGATCTTTTTACACTTAGGCCTGTGACAATGACAAGGGAGTATCCTCTACGTCTGGAGGAATCTGGAGGAAAGAATGTTTAATTATCATTAAAGACATCAATTATTTATTATATGAGCAAAGTATTATATAAGCAATGAAACTATGAACTCTTTACTGTAAAAGCAGTGAGACTATGCATTCTTTATTGTAAGGGCAGTGAGACTATGGATTCTCTACTATAAGAAAAGTGAGACTGTGGATTTTTAACTGTAACAGCAGTGAGACGATGGATTCTTTACTGTACGAGCAGTGAGTCTATGAATTCTCTACTATAAGAAAAGTGAGACTATGGATTTTATACTATAAGAGCTGTGAGACTATGGATTATTTTCTGTATGAGCAGTGAGACTATGGATTCTCTACTGAAAGAGCAGTGAGACTAAGGATTTTATACTGTAAGAGCTGTGAGAGTATGGATTCTTTTCTGTATGAGCAGTGACACTATGGATTCTCTACTAAAAGAGCAGTGAGACTATAGATTCTTTACTGTAAGAGCACTGAGACTATGGATTCATTACTGTACAAGCAGTGAGACTATAGATTCTTCACTGTAATAGCAGTGAAACCATGGATTCTTTACTGTAACAGCAGTGAGAATATGGATTCTTTACTGTAAGAGCAGCGAGACTATGGATTCTGTACTGTAAGAGCAGTGAGACTATGGATTCATTAGTGTATGAGCAGTGAGACTATGGATTCATTAGTGTATGAGCAGTGAGACTATGGATTCATTACTGTACAAGCAGTGAGACTATAGATTCTTTACTGTAAGAGCAGTGAGACTATGGATTCTTTACTGGAAGAGCAGTGAGACTATGGATTTTCTACTGGAAGAGCAGTGAGACTATGGCTTCATTACTGTACAAGCAGTGAGACTATATATTCTTTACTGTAAGAGCAGTGAGACTATGGATTCATTACTGTACAAGCAGTGAGACTATAGATTCATTACTGTAAGAGCAGTGAGACTACGGATTAATTACTGTACAAGCAGTGAGACTATAGATTCTTTACTGTAAGAGCAGTGAGACTATGGATTCATTACTGTACGAGCAGTGAGACTATAGATTGATTACTGTACAAGCAGTGAGACTATGGATTCTTTACTGTAAGAGCCTTGAGACTATAAATTCTTTACTGTAAGAGCAGTGAGACTATGGATTCATTACTGTACATGCAGTGAGACTATGGATTATTTAAGGTACAGTACAGACCAAAAGTTTGGACACACCTTCTCATTTAAATATTTTTCTGTATTTCCATGACTATGAAAATTGTACATTCACACTGAAGGCATCAGAACTATGAATTAACACATGTGGAATTATATACTTAACAAAAAAGTGTGAAACAACTGAAATTATGTCTTATATTCTAGGTTCTTCAAAGTAGCCACCTTTTGCATTGATGACTGCTTTGCACACTCTTGGCATTCTCTTGATGAGCTTCAAGAGGTAGTCACCGGGAATGGTTTTCACTTCACAGGTGTGCCCTGTCAGGTTTAATAAGTGGGATTTCTTGCCTTATAAATGGGGTTGGGACCATTAGTTGTGTTGTGCAGAAGTCTGGTGGATACACAGCTGATAGTCCTACTGAATAGACTGCTAGAATTTGTATTATGGCAAGAAAAAAGCAGCTAAGTAAAGAAAAACGAGTGGCCATCATTACTTTAAGAAATGAAGGTCAGTCAGTCCGAAAAATTGGGAAAACTTTGAAAGTGTCCCCAAGTGCAGTGGCAAAAACCATCAAGCGCTACAAAGAAACTGGCTCACATGAGGACCGCCCCAGGAAAGGAAGACTAAGAGTCACCTCTGCTTCTGAGGATATGTTTATCCAAGTCACCAGCCTCAGAAATCGCAGGTTAACAGCAGCTCAGATTAGAGACCAGGTCAATGCCCCACAGAGTTCTAGCAGCAGACACATCTCTACAACAACTGTTAAGAGGAGACTTTGTGCAGCAGGCCTTCATGGTAAAATAGCTGCTAGGAAACCACTGCTAAGAACAGGCAACAAGCAGAAGAGACTTGTTTGGGCTAAAGGACACAAGGAGAGGACATTAGACCAGGGAAATCTGTGATTTGGTCTGATGAGTCCAAATTTGAGATCTTTGGTTCCAACCACCGTGTCTTTGTGCGACGCAGAAAAGGTGAACGGATGGACTCTACATGCCTGGTTCCCACCGTGAAGCATAGAGGAGGAGGTGTGATGGTGTGGGGGTGCTTTGCTGGTGACAATGTTGGGGATTTATTCAAAATTGATGGCATACTGAACCATCATGGATTCCACAGCATCTTTCAGCGGCATGCTATTCCATCCGGTTTGCGTTTAGTTGGACCATCATTTATTTTTCAACAGGACAATGACCCCAAACACACCTCCAGGCTGTGTAAGGGCTATTTGACCAAGAAGGAGAGTCATGGGGTGCTATGCCAGATGACCTGGCCTCCACAGTCACCAGACCGGAACCCAATCGAGATGGTTTGGTGTGAGCTGGACAGCAGAGTGAAGGCAAAAGGGCCAACAAGTGCTAAGCATCTCTGGATCTCCTTCAAGATTGTTGGAAGACCATTCCCGGTGACTACCTCTTGAAGCTCATCAAGAGAATGCCAAGAGTGTGCAAAGCAGTCATCAAAGCAAAAGGTGGCTACTTTGAAGAACCCAGAATATAAGACATATTTTCAGTTGTTTCACACTTTTTTGTTAAGTATATAATTCCACATGTGTTAACTCATAGTTTTGATGCCTTCAGTGTGAATGTACAATTTTCATAGTCATGAAAATACAGAAAAATCTTTAAATGAGAAGGTGTGTCCAAACTTTTGGTCTGTACTGTATGAGCAGGGAGACTATAGAACTCTCTGCTACATGATGTTGTAAGGGTTCAGATACAACAAAAATTCAAGAAGGGCCTGGATACCTTTTTAGATAAATCTAATTTTACAGGTCATGGGCACCAGATTTTGTGATGGGGCGTTGATCTCAGGTATTTCGTCTGATTACTCCATATGTCTTTGGGATGGAGTTTTTCCACAAAGAGACATTTAGCATTTGCCTTCGTCTGGAGCAACATGTTAGGGTATGCTGTAGGTTGAACTCAGTGGAGTTGTGTCTTCATCCAACCAACTATGAACCTTTTATTTAAAGGAAAAAAAAACAAGAAGGGCCAGAGGTCTATTGACGCAGTGTTTCATACTTAAGGCTGCCACCAGGGCAGCAATGGTTGGACTGCTGTCAAGGGCTGAGGCTAAGAAGCACTATAATGCCATGGATCGTGCACAATAGCCCTACGATTGTTGTGGAGTTGAGATTAATGGGCATAAATTTACTAAAATGCTTCTTCTCGTCTTCATTACCATCCAACAGTTATAACCACCACTACAACTATGACTATAAAACTAATAAAAAATGGTTGCTCCTATGTAAATGGAAGCCATTAATGGTGAAGATATTCTAGCAATCGGGTGTCAGCGTGTCTTCAGCTCGGCGCGCTGCCTCCTCCAGAAGCTCAGAATTCCTTACAGAATGTACTGTAGACTTAAATGCAATAGTATCATGGTTATTACAGTAAATATAAAAATCAATAAAAGATGAAAACAAATGGAGAAGTATAGAAAGGCATGGAGCCCCCGTGTTTATAAATCTATTACCTGGGCACTGCAGCCTCTAAGACTCCAAGCAAATGTATGATTTAACAGTTACAGGATTCCTTTTACGCGAAGTGCTTGCAGATGGGAATCCGATGTGAAGAGAAAACATCTACTTGTCTTCGACAAGCCGAGGGCGGATTATGTGTCTGTGATACAATTATTGTATTGCTCGTTACTGTAACCTTCTGAGGATTAATCCTTAGGGCATCCCTCGCATCTGCTTTACGCCAGTGTAATATGGTTCCAAGTGGTTTACCCAAACCAGAAAAAGTAACTTGGTATTGAGATAATCACATCGAACACGAGAGTCAAATCTACAGCAGATCCCTACAGGCGATCAAACATACATCCAGACGTAATCCAGCTCAGCTGAATGTATAAGTATTGGAGGAATCTCGGAAGATAACGCTACAAATAACTGAAGGATGATCATGGAAGTTTCATCTCTCCAAATCGGTCTTAAAGGGAATCTGTCATCAGGTTTCTGTAATCTGACAGCAGTTTGATGTAGATTCCAGTGACGTGTCACTTACAGGTCTGTGTTTTGCTGTTTCAATACAATCAGTTTTTTATCAGCAGGAGATTGTCACTACTGGACTAGGTGCCTCATGCCTCTTAGTCCAACCACGCCCCCAGCACTTTTTAGCAGCTCAGTCATTTCAAAATGTACACAGAAAGCACTGGTGTGGTCAGGGTTATTCATAGATCAATATTTCGAGCTGTGCTAGATATATAGCAGAAAAAACTGCAGCGTACCCGTGCAGGATTGTGGGGCACCAATATCTATTTCAGTTAGACGCACATATATATCAGGATGGGGCACATATACTGTATACCTGGATGGAAACATTATGGGAGTTATATATACCAGGATGGGAGTCATATACTGTATACCGGGATGGTGGATATGTATATCAGGATAGGTGACATATATACCAGGATAGGAGTCATATATACCGGGATGGTGGATATTTCAGCTGAAATAAATTGTGGTGCAGAGACCTGCTGGGTCCTTTCACCAGAATATACTCTACCGGTCAATCAGAGACCGTCACCTGACGTCAGAGTGCCCGTGACTGGGGCGCATGGCAGTGATATCATGCGCTGCCTGCTGCCTACACACTGAAGTCAGCTGCCGGCTACAGAAGAGGACATCATACGGCACGTCAGTGGGGGCAAGGTGAGTAGAATTCTTTACTTTATTTATGCATTAAAGAAAAGTGGAAGAACAGGAGACATTTATACCAGGATGGAAATCATATATGCCAATATGGGAGTCATATATACCAGGATATAAGCCAGGATGGTGGATATATCAGGATGAGCGACATATATACCAGGATGGGGTAGATATATACCAGGATAAGGAACATATATATCAGAATGGGCCCCATGTTAATACCAGGATGAGCCCAGGATGGGGAACATATATAAAAAAAGAAAATAAATGTTCTAGCTCCTCTTGATATAAAAATTCTCGATTTTTATTCCATAATGATTAAAATGCAAATACAGACAGCTCCTTGGACTACACTGGATGGCACATGAGAACCCAAGGGTCTTGCATAGAGGGGTGTTCACATGGGATGCATTGAGAGTGTGCTGGCCAGCCCGCCTAATCGAAAAGTAGGGATGTGACTAATAGGCTGAGAAGGAGACGCTATACATTACATACATGTGAACAGCGCCCTATACAGGCCTCTATTGTGCAAATGTAAACTAAGCAGTCATCCCCTCCATGAACTGGTAGGTTGTGATTGGCTGTCTATTTACTATTTTGCACCTGTGTTTTGCAACATCTTTGCTATATGGGCTGGCTGCATCCTGTAGTGCATTTGTTCAGAGACCTGGGCAGGTTAGAGGTGCTGCCCCTTTTTCAGCTGTATTTTCGAAATCAAAAGATACTGAAAAATCCACAATAGTAAAGTGCTAAGAAACCAGTTACCCCAGTAGTTTTCAATTTAGGATTCACGCTCACCTTTTCTAAAATATGATTATCAATTCCAATTCCTTATTAAATAAATTCAATATATTTTTGCAACATTCTAGCAAAACACCTGACAGGCTGCAACTCACATCAGAACCACTAGGTGGTCACATATAGACACATGCAGCATAAATATCTCCCAACAGAGTATCACAAAGTTTTTCTTTCTTTGCTTTTTTATTCCAACACTTGCTGTTGTTCATCTTGGGATATGTTCAGCCAAGACAAAAAAGTAAGTAAGTGAAGGGCTAGAAGGGAATTGGAGCGCAATAGGGTCTTATCTGGGTATAAATTCCAATCAAATTTACTCACCAGATCCAGCCCTTACAAAGGCTTATAGAGACTAAAGCAACTGCAGATCCACCGGTCTCCTCGTGACCACACCAAAGATAAAAGAATGGGACATAGTGGTGGATTCTTCTCTGCGCCGCTCATAAACTTAGAAGTCCAATTCAGTAATTCAATGAAAAATTGGCTATATTTCAACGCGTTTCGGAGCGCCACGGCCCCTTCATCAGGATGCACAGGTATATTTCATGTGGAATCCTGATGAAGGAGCTGTGGGGCTCTGAAACGTGTTGAAATAAAGCCACTTTTTCATTGGATTACTGAATTGGACTTCTAAGTTTATGAGCGGAGCAGGGAAGAATCCATCTCTATGTCCCATTTTTTAAATAAAAAGTAAGTAAGGACACGTGTAATTTTTGTGGAGTTTCAGTTAGATGAACTAGCAGGGGAATAAAAAAGAGCGCATAGCTTTGCATATACTTCCCTTTACCTTGGTAGAGTGTGTGAATCATATGAATCAAGATTCAAGAGACCTGAAAAAAACCAAGCCCTGAAATAGGAACCTACAAGGATGCAACTCTCATATTTCTCTGTTGAAGCCAGAAAGAGCTGAAGATGAAAGTAGGACATTCTCAAACAGTGGAGGCAACAAATGCAGCTCAGATGGATCGGAGCACTATCTGAGCTGGACAGTGTCGCCTTCACTATTGTGGCTACACTTTCCTCATCATCTTTTAGGTTCACTGTCCTAAAGTCCTTGAAGCCAACAGGAGAACGTCCTGATGGTTTTCTATAAGATTTACTGGATCCTACAAATCAGTCAGCTGTGGGAAGGGTGAGTTGGTTGTCAGAGACAGCTAGATATCAGAGGTTGCTTCTTGCCATCCTTTCCTTTCCGATTGCTGTATATATGGGTTCTGCACAGGCGCTCAAAAGATCATGGTGTCATGACATCACAAGAATTTCAGCACAAGTAGTGGTGATCAGAAAATGTGGCAAGGGCAGGATGAGTGACTGTAAGGAACAGATGAACCGGATAGGTGAGCGGTAAGCTGAGTTTAAAGGAGTTGTTCACTACTAGGACAACCACCTCTTAAACTAAATGTTTGGCCCCGCTAAAATAATAAAGCCTTTACTCACCTTCCGTACCATCTCCGTTCCTGTAGTGTCAACACTCGATTTCCTCCGGGCTGTGATGCTGTATTGTGACACACGCCGTCGCCCAATCCACCTTCAGACAAACTGAACATGAAGAAGAAGTCCAGGCTGCAGCTGATCCCTGGCTACCTCTTCATGTTCAGATTGTCCAAAGGCGGATTGGGGCAGGCGTCATGTGTCACAACACTGAGTCACTGCTCCGGGGAGAACAAGTGCCAACACCACGGGAACAATGCTGGCACAGTGGGAAAAACACAGAAAAAAAGCACCAATGTAAAAAACGGATGTCTGAACGATACCTAAACCTGGTTTTAGAAGCAGCATTAGCTATCTCCGATAGGCCCAAAGACATTAAAAGGAAAGGAAGTGCACAGATGTGACCACCATACCCAGTAAGGTCCTCATGTTGCTAGACCCAGTAAAACGATTTTCGCATGTCCCGCCCCAGAGCACTAACAGTGCTTTCGACTGATCTAGGTCATAAGAAGCTTGTCACTGAAAAAAGGATGACCTGTCAATCTGACGCAGGAGGTGGGCAGCAGGCGGGGAGTCGTGAGGGAGGGCAGGAGTGCTGCAAGAGCTATTTCCCACCCTGGAGCACTTGCAGCTTATTTGCATAAGATTTTTTCCTGGACTGCTGAGAAACGCCTCAAATGGATTTCTAATCCATGCACCAAACTGGTTAAAAGGTCAGAGATCACCAAGGCAGGAAGTATAAAAGGTAATAACACTTTATTTGTAATTAGCTTGAGAAAAACAACGTATAATTGATGTGCATGTATCAAGGTATAAATTGTAAAGGGTAAATAATTAAGAATATATGATAAAAAATGAATGTATAAAAACCAATTTGCATTTAGCCCATCAGGTAGTATGACAAATCCATATATATATTTGGGGATTAAAAGCACAAAAAAAAATATAAAACATTAATTCTAACATGTGAGTGCCAGTTAAATACCAACAATATGTGTCTATGTGTAACAAATTGCAACTGCACTAGTATGGATAGATCAAATTACATCTTGCTGTATTAATTAGCAGGTGTATACATAGAAAAGATAATGAATAAGGTGCAAGTGCAAACCAATACGAACAATAAAAAAGTGACAAGTGCATGAAAATCCAATAATGAATAAAGTGCTGGCGCTAAATAAATATATATATATATATATATATATATATATATATATATATATATATATATACTCCCAAGAGTAAGAAATCACAATGACTGTACCTTTAAATGCCGCTAGCCTTGATAACACGCACCCCGACGCGCGTTTCGGAATGGAGATTCCTTCGTCACGAAGGAAATAAAGTGTTATTACCTTTTATACTTCCTGCCTTGGTGATCTCTGACCTTTTAACCAGTTTGGTGCATGGATTAGTTCTTTACTTTGAGTGGGTTCCACGTGTCCTTTTTGCACATTTGTGATTCCGTGGTACTTAATTGATTTCTTATATTTTGAAAATAGGCTTCAATTTTCTGTTATTATTACCTTGGATATCATCCTTTGTGTTACTTACTCAAATGGATTTCTGCATACAAGGTAGGGCTGTAATCAGCTTCAGAGTGCCTCCTTAGTTTGAGGTGTAAAATCCTCATGACAGGTTCTCTTTAAACAACTCTGAGATGGCTCAGAATCTCTGTTCTAGTCAACATGGTCTGTGTGATCATACACTTAGAAATGGCCTATGTTTGGATGTATGCCTCACGATTTGAGATTCACTCCATGTAGTAATTTAGAGACCCTCACGACAAGAAGATGGCTTCAAAGTCACCTTCAAATGGAGCAGTCTTCTGTTGCACCATCGACCCAATTCCAACCTTATACAAAAACACCAGATCCAACATTGAAGAGTCAATGCAGTTCTATCTAAGCCATACTTTCTTTTTTCTTAGCATTTCTACAAGATTACCTCCTCAATTAGACATCGCCTTACATTTGATTATTCTGGAGTCTGAGGGTGAAAAATATTGTAATTAGCGAATATTATTTAGCCACGGATAATTTCACAGCATTGAGATCGTACGACTGAAGTTCAATCAAGTTATAAATAAACATGGCCTATGTAATTACCCTGCGTGTATCGCTGCACATGTACAATAAGGAAATAATACCAGAATACGCGGCTGTCTTCATGCTGAGGAGCCAGACACCTGCCATAGGATTATCAGCAGGCAATCCTCTATATTGTGCATCACAAGGTGCGGTGTGTGATCTGACTACATACATTGGAGATAGTGAGGGCCGTAGACCGTCAAACCTAGAAAAATACTTCTTTCTTGCTTTCTTAAAAATGATAGAGGTTAACCCTGCTCCAATTGTTATTTATGACTCATTTAGTGTATGTTCAATCGTGACATCTCGAGCTTTGTGACCGAAGGAACCTGTGGATGGCTGATAGAAATCATCATAAAAGGCTTGGTTATAAAGAGGCCAGCAGGAGATTAGGCGAGATTAGGCACCATGCAAGGTAAGTATAGTGTAGCATTGCATGGCCTATAAGTCTCCTTACACTGGAGAAGGAGAAACGCTACAACTTAAACTTTTCAGAAGAATTTTTTCAAATCGATAGAATTTCTTTCTACTAGCAAATTCAATGGAAAATCTGCAACGTACCAGCTACGTGTGAACATAACAGGTAACATCACCTATAGACATTACCAATCTATTGGTTTGCTAATTAATCCATGCACAATCCTTTGATGTTCAGTAATTTTCCCCTCTCCCTTAACATCTATTTCTGCCTTTAAAGTTGTTTTCTCAAGCAGAGGATATGCCATAAATGATGAGCGGTGGCAAATGGATGCAATGATTCAAGGACCTCCCATAGAGCCGTAAGGACGCAGCCAATGCTATTTTTTATTATTTAGCTTTTTTTCCTTTCCTTCTTTCAAGAGTTATAACCATATGAAGTTTGGACAATAAGTGCAATTGAGTCATTGTTTTTCAGGCTTTCTTCTTTTTTTTTTCTGAATTCATTATGCGGTTCCAATGATCCAACAACATGATTCTCGGGGTCAGTATGATCATGGTGGTACCAAATGTATATAGTTTTATTTATTATTTAAGTAGCTAAAAAAAATCTGAATTAAAAACTGTTTTTTGCAACGTGAGTTATACTTTTTCATGCTATAATTATGGGGTGACATTTTCATTGCTTCTCACTGAGTTTTTGGGCGCAAGTTAGACGATGAAAAAAGGCAAATCTGTACTGATTTTCTTCTGTTTTTTAACATTTGCCTTATGGATTACATAATTTTATATTTTGATAGATTGGAATTCTACAGAAGTAGCAATATCGAATATGCTTACTTATTTAATTTTGAATAAGGGAAAAGCAGGGGTGATATTTTTTGGACACCTATTGACCAAGAATGGTGAGAGTTCATAATTTTGTTAGAGAATAAGACTTCTAAAATGGAAAAGCACTTTAAAGGGTTTTTCCATTTAAGCTACGTATCAACTATCCATGATCTGATTGCAGAGGATCCACCAACCAGGTCCCCCACTGATCCCTAGAAAAGGGTTCTGATCCCCTATTCCATGACTGCCGCAATTTGACTCAGTGGCTATGAGGTTGGCAGAGATACAGTAGCTGAGTACAGCTCTTAACTATATCTATACAATCAACTGCTCATGACCATTCTTAAGGCCCCGTCTCACTTAGCGATTTACCAACGATCACGACCAGCGATACGACCTGGCCGTGATCGTTGGTAAGTCGTTGTGTGGTCGCTGGGGAGCTGTCACACAGACCGCTCTCCAGCGACCAACGATCAGGGGAACGACTTCGGCATCGTTGAAACTGTCTTCAACGATGCCGAAGTCCCCCTGCAGCACCCGGGTAACCAGGGTAACCATCGGGTTACTAAGCGCAGGGCCGCGCTTAGTAACCCGATGTTTACCCTGGTTACCAGTGAAGACATCGCTGGATCGGTGTCACACACACCGATTCAGCGATGTCAGCGGGACCTCAGCGACCAAAAAAAGGTCCAGGCCATTCCGACACGACCAGCGATCTCGCAGCAGGGGCCTGATCGCTGGTACGTGTCACACATAGCGAGATCGCTACTGAGGTCGCTGTTGCGTCACAAAACTTGTGACTCAGCAGCGATATCGCTAGCGATCTCGCTATGTGAGACGGGGGCTTTAGGTGATCAGTAAAGGTCTGAGCAACACCATTGATCAAATATTTGGTAAGTGGCTTTAACATGTAAAAGTATTTCAAACCTTTAGCTTTTAGAATAAATTGGTAAAAAATGTTTCAAGGACGTAAGGGGTGTTAACACTGTCCAACATTCATCTCTTAGTTGACCACCGACCTGCAATATGAAGCCAATCAGTGGTCATATAAAAGTCTCTTTAGACGGTCTGACTGCGTTTCCAATCAGATGTGTGGATTGAACATCATGCTATCGGCACCATATATCCTGATTACACAAGACAATGTGCTGCCGAGAACAATGTATAAAAATAATTTTACTCAATATACGACCATTTTGCTTGTTCATCCGGGGGGGGGGGGAATGGCAACAGGTTTACACTTTTTTGAGAAATTAGAGTTCTTAGCATTGCTTGTCCCCAATAATTATCCAAAGTGAATGCAGCTATTGGTGCCCTCTTCTTAGAACAGGTCCACAAACTCAGATTGGTGGGGATCTGACAACTAGTATGGCCATCCATCAGCTGTTACCAGGTCCTGAGAATTACCAGATTTTCACAATGTTCTGAGCCAAAAACACCACTGTTTTTGGGTGTAGTGACTTTGGTATTACAGTTCATAAAATCATAGAATGCTAGAGTTGGAAGGAACCTCAAGGGTCATTGTGTCCAACCTCTGCTCAATACAGGACTCACTAAATAATCCCAGACCGATGTCTGTCCAGACTGTTTTTGAAGAGTTCAGCTCCCATTGAAGTGAATTAATGGTGAAGTCAAGGAGGAAAGACAAATGAACGGAAGCTGAGCTGAAGCACCAGACTGGAACGGAAGCTGAGCTGAAGCACCAGACTGGAACAGAAGCTGAGCTGAAGCACCGGACTGTGTATTGACCTGTGATGGTCACACGTTATGAACTTTCAGCGGCCATGGGACCTGCTCGGTTTGGTGGAGGTATGGGTACCGAAGCTTCGTCAGTCTTAAATTGTTGACATATCCTCAGGACAGGATATCAGTACATTTTTTTAAGACAATTTATCCATAGTAACAGTTTTTCATGGGAATTTAAAAAAAATTCTGGCTGCCTATCCATGATATTGAATGTTAAAGAAGGCACAGGTTGGGTGCTTACCCTGCTTTTAGTGCCATATTACAGTCGTACACATGAGCCTTTCATCTTTCAATCATCTCCAACCTCTCAACCCATTGCAGCTGATAGAAAGAGAAGAAAACATCGTCCCAATACTAATTGACATTTTCAATTAGATAGTATGAAAGTGAGATATAAAAGACTAAACTTTGATACTTTCCATTATCAGTGACTACATAGATGCAATCTGCTCCATAATTGAAAGCGCCTACAATGCTAATAAAAACATAAGTAATCAGCAGCAAGGTGAGTGTAAAAAAAATAAGAAAAGCAATATCATGTAAAATCTGTCCCTCCCCTGATATGTATTACCCTGGAAAGATGAGTTTATGTAATTTATGTGCAGAGTTGGTCTAGATGAGCGGCAATGAATTTTCTCCTATGCAATCAGTTCTAAGTACTATAACTGAATGTAATCCCGAGCTCCGGGAAAGTAACTCTGAAGAAATCAGCTTATATTCATCAAGGTGGACTATGAAGCTAAGAAACACATTAGCTGTGCCAGAAATAACGGGTCTACATTTATCTTCAGCGGAAAAAAATAATCTCTGCCCAAAACTGATGAACGCATTACATTTCTGAGCGCTTTTATGACCCGTTCAAGAGCATTTAAGAAGATCATCAAAGCAAGTTGTCATATGGTGAACTCTGCTAATATTCTTGGGGACCTTAAGCATTGCTGGCTGTGGATATAGCATAAATCTTCCCTTTCAAAGTATTAACTATGAACTTAAAAAAATATCAAAAACTGCATTCAAATCCAAAAAAGTTATTCATGGTTAAAAAGGAAAATTTGTGATAGCTTTTAGCATAACTTTTATTACTTCTGAAATAAATGATTGGGATATTGCAACCCCTTATGGGTTTTATGGCCCCAGCTATGAAAAAGCAGTCATCATTACTAGATAATCAGGGAACCAAAAATATAATCAACTGAGAAAAGAGTTTAGGATTTCGAGAAGTTTTGCAGCGCTTGGAGCCTGTATTAAATTAAATAGGGGATCAGTCAAGGTAAACATGTCCTACAAATGATTTATATAGGGTGGCCATACTCTGTTTTGGTAATAGAACCCTGGAGTTCCACCAATAGACAAGTCCATCTGAAAATGGAAAGTGTAAATCCATACGCCCCAGAATATGTCACATGAAAATTCCTGGTAAATCCATTTGAATTTTTAAGAAACATCAGCATGTTACATTTTTGAAATCCCAACTATATGGTGTTAAGTGCCGAGTTCCCGCCACTGCACAGGGGGAATCTCGAACCATGTCTACTGCGGTCTCCCATTCTCCTCCAGCCGCAGTGGAACCTGCTCAGCAGAGACATCCGTCCCAGCATCTGGCTCAAGCTGATGCTGTGCGCTTGGTTACTGCTGCCGTTCCAGGCTCTGCCTTTGTAGCCAGCACTGATCAGCAGCGAGCAGGCATTTCTGGGACTAAGTCCAGCTTTTCCCATACTGGGCATGCCCACCGGACGACCTCCCATTGGAGGTCGGGGGTGACATGCTCAGGTCCTGTTGCAGCTCCTATTGGACCACCTGGAAGGTCCTGGAGAGCTACTTTTATATAAGGTTTGCTTGCCCGCTCGGCCATGCGCTAGTATAAATTTGATAAATTGTATGTGTAGATGGATGTATGTTGATGGATGAAAGCTCCTTAATCATTCCCATTCCTTGTGTTGAGGACTGCTCGCGAATGGTGGAAGATACCTAGCGCCTGCAGTGCAACCTGAACACTTTGCACATGTTTCAGCGTCTAATCGTAGTGCCCGCTTGTACGGCATCGAGTGCAATCAGTGCCCTTTCCTGACAGCCGGTCAGTGTAAGGTGAGAACTCCCGCTTGGACTCAGCATCTGACTCAGGGCATCCTCAGGTGCAGGCTCAAAAGCCACCGAGGGTCAGAGTGAGTCCTATCAGCAGTTTAGTGGGGATAATTCATAGGGATCCCACTAGTGTCTTTCAGCTGCATCCTGTGACTGCTAACAGGGTGCAGTGTATTCTTGGTGACTCTGTGAAGCAACAGAGTTTGCTTCTATTCACACTGGGTGAGGTCTAACCCACGTGTGAGCAATCATCCATCCGCCATTACTCAGCAGCAGGTGCCATCTCGGCACGGTGGATGCCGGACAGCAAACGCACCTCATATTCTTTAATATTATTATTTGGTGCGTTCCGCCAGTCCTAACATATAGTAATATAATTTTCTCCTGATTCGCAGCATAGCTGAGTCTCTTCCTGTGAGCTTTTTAACGATCCTTGTCACATGAGTTAGGGTTGAAGCCAAACCATAATTTCTATTTGTAAATACGTGTTTCAGGATGTTGACCCCTCTTCAGTGTAAAGCAAGAGATCTGATTTGGCTGGATAAGAGGCCTTTGATGAGGATCTAAGGTGTAACGTCTCCCCTAGTGGAGAGTGTCAATTCGGCGTAAAGAAATTTATTGACCATTCCATGCTTTTCTGGGAAATTAAAAATGCAAATTGTCTATTCAGCAAGGAGGAGGACTTGAACGCTAGCGCTACCCATTCAAAGTAGTAAACCTAAAAGTCAGTAATTGATGGTTTAACTTGCCACAAGACTTAGGATAAAAATCAAAGCAAACACTCTATTTGCAAGTTTTGAAATGTTTTCCCACGTGTGTGCTAGTCCAGTCTAAATGAATCAGCCTTGTTGACTTTTAGGATGGCTACTTCCAATAGATGGCACAAGTTCTGTTCATCTCTGACACAACTTGCATATTTAATTTCCCAGAGGAGCATTGCATGGCTTATAAGTCTCTTTAGGCCAGGTTAGCATTCTCCAAAAGGAGAAACGTTACCCCTTAGATTCCCATCAGAGGCTTCACATGCTGCAAAATCAGACCTCATGTATTTCAGTGAGGAGAGGCAAACACCTTGAAACATGTAGAGTTGAAATAGAGTGTCTTGTTTGACTTTTACCTTAAGTCATGTGTGAAGGCTCATGAAGGGGTCCATATTGATTTTAAGGATTGCTACTTCCAATAGATGGCAGTAGAGTTTAAGTCCTCTTCCTCCAAAGAGAAAATCTGCAAACAAAAATACTATAGGAAACACTGAGCTGTATCAGCCACCCACTGGAAGAAGATACGGCAAGGCCTGTAGCTTGAGCTATCTTCCAAACCTAAGCTATATTAACTATATTACTAATTTGCCTAACTTCCTAATTTAAAGTAGAAGTCCAGTTATTTTTATTCACCCTGTCACTAGTGCTCCAATATATGTAATTCAACTAGCATTTCCTCTTTTATTTGTTCATTACTATTTGACTATTCATGGCATACTTTTATTCAGTTAGGTCATTTGATCTCATGGTGACCTTCTGAGAATTACATAATTCTATAAAGGGGGTCACCATCCCAGGCACCTGAACTTTCTGTATTATCAAATTAAGCTTTCTACAGGGGAGACCCCTATCACAGTTACTGATGATGATTGCACAGCACCTGTTGCACAGTTATAATTAAGTAGATCACAGATTAGCTTTCATGTCGGTGCACTTACAATCTATTAACTATTTGGGTGAATATAGAGGGGAGGCAGGTACGGACTGGGGCTGAAATTCAGTCCTGGCATTTGAAATCACACAGGCCCATGTTGTCTCCATCCCCATGAACCAGATGGGATATATTACTAAAATTACCCTGGATGGAGGAAAGGAAGATTTATTACAAGACCAATATTTCTAATGATGCCCGTGGCCTGCTGGGGTAAGTGATGGAGTCAGCGACTTTGTGCTCTGTTACAACTCTTAACAGTATAGGTATCTTGAAAGCACCGATTCTGTTAACAATGTAGCAGACAAGGCAGCCCATGACCAGACAGGCCCTTCTGGCATTTGCCAGAATTGCCAGATAGCCAGTCCGGCCCTGAGGGGAGGATAATATGAGTGTGCTTAAGGATACAGGGTTGATACCAGCTCTAGCTGCCCATGTGATTCTTTACTAATGCATCATGAGATTCATAGCAAGAAGTAATAAACTATAGAGTGAAAATGTGGGAAATAAGATGAAGGCTAAGGGGAAGCAAAGAGGAGGCTGAACTGCAGCACTTATGGCCAATGGCGGAAAGTAAAAATAGTCAATGATCTGCTTAAACATATTTATAAACATTTTTCACATGCTAGAAAACCCTTTTTAAAATTCCCAGCAATGACCTTTACTTATGAATTGAAACACTTTTGTTCCCTTTGAATGAGCTGAATACCATTCCTGATCCCGACCAATCCACACAACTGAATAGCTTGTTCCATTCACTGACAACAAGCCAATTATTTTCACTTTTTTTTCCTGAAATATAAGGACTTGTTTTACATCCCCGGAATCGTGAGTACTATATTTTACCTTGTATGTGATTTTATTATTCTTAGTAAAAGGTGAAAAACACATGATTAATGACTTTGAAACCTTCAGCTTCGATGTCTGTAATATAATAGCTACTGATTCACTGCTTTTTGAAACTATGTACCAAACAAATACATCAATTAGCACCCAATACCCTTGTAGGGCGGCATTAAATATTAAACATAAAAATATCAGGCTTTTTGCAGAGCCGCTTGACTTCTAATTAAATTGGATTTATATACAATTTTTCATGCATCGGTGTAATTCTTTAGACCTTAGTTTAGTCTCAAGTACAAGAAGTTGATTCATTTTCCTGTCTCGTCGATCCCCTTCAAATAACTTTTAAATGTTGATACAGTAGGTTTAATGAGTTGCAGTTAGATGGAGCTCACCCCCACAGAAAATTACTTTGCTACCTGAAACATGAAGAAAGGATTTATTGATATGACTTTACATTAAAAGTTAGAAAGTAACTTTTACACGAGGACAAAAGCAATTGGCAACGTAGTACTAAGGCGAGGCTTATCTAAGAGTGGTGGAACCCTTGGGTTGCCGCAGATTTGGCTTGGGCTGATCTCAAAAGTGGGGGATCCTTGGGCTTCAAGATATTTATCTTTCAACCCCTGTACAGGAATATGAACTGAATTTTAGGATTTTCCAGGGCACATTCTCAAAGTAGTCTCCATTAACTAAAGCTGTCATGTAAGGCACGTAAAGCCAAGATGAGATCTATAATGTGTAGCCAAACAAGGGTCAGGGCAGGCAGAAGACAAAATTCATTGTCAGGATAAGAGCTGGGTCGACAACTAGAAGAAAACTTAGTAGAACACCTGTACACAGACAAAGGATATATAAACGTTCACCAGGAACATCTCCAGTGTCCATACCTTCCTTTCCTAGAGGCCAAAAAAGAGTGTCGAATTCGTCCCCATCTGGCCAATATTATTATTATTATTATTATATATTTATATAGCACCATTAATACCATGGTGCTGTACATGTTTTCTCCGTAGTCCTCTGTCAGTTGAGGCTTTGGGTTGATTCACTACTGGGTTTAGAATGGTGTCCAATGTGTTCATTTTAATTGGAAGAAAACGGAAGTGACAGAAGGTGTCTGTTCAGGAGACTCTGCTACTGAGGACTGGTATTCGCCAATGGGTGCTATTGGCATAAGGTAACACAACTTTTTGCTTCTTTTTTGGGAGGTTGGTTGCATTTAGTATTTAGTGATCAGCAACTCACCAAAAAGGACATGCAATTAAAAGAAAATCTCAGCAAAAAAGGCCAACACCGGCTGACAACATTTATGTAGCTACAGGATGCAACAGCCGCCGTGATGAAGGTGGAGGCAATCACAGGTGTAAAATACTATTGAAACAATCATTCTTGCACCGTCCACTCAGGGGGTGGGTGGTTGCCTGATATTATAAACGCATATGGCGTGAATAGGGCGCCAGTTCTAGAGATACGTGTGGTACACAGCTTATTAGTGGGGCCCATATTAATAGATCAGGTGGGCCGCCCAGCACTATATGCACCCCCAATTCCTCAAGCCAAGACTATTTGGCCCAATCGCATTCTAGAAACACAGTAGTAAGAAATTAGAAAAATAGCAGCTTATGCAAAAACTCAAGGTACTTAGTTGACATTTTTTTTAAATAAAAAAGCCACCCCAGTGCAACAAGGTATACCCAATTAGGATGGTCCCTAACTTTAATCTTTAACCTTCTTATGTGCAGCAGGCCTGAAAACAGATGGGAGCAGAGCAGAACATGAACCTGGCTGTGGTTGACACCTGCTCATGGTAAGCTGAGCAGATGCCTTCACCTTTATCATGAGGGCTGCTGCATCCTGTAGTGTGTTAGTATTGTGTCCTGATGTTGCTAGATACGACTGCTTTTTTTCTGTGATATTTAGTTAGTGTCCAGCCAAGCAAGGGTTAATTTGTGCCTGGAAGTAAAGACATTGGGTCCAGATTCATAAAAAGTCACAACATTTTGGAGCAACTCGAGGCTGCGCCAAAACGTTGGCGACGGATGCTCAACAAATTCATGACGAGCTTCGGCATTCACTACAACACAAATCTTACTCCAGCAGAGACTGGATTAGGATTTGTGGTGAGGTGCACACAGAGGTGCATGACTCTCATCCAGCACTCCTGATTCCTAAAAAGACGTATGCATGATCAAAATCGATGTGACCAACATCAGTCTTGAAGAATCAGAGCCTTAGCCATTCTGGATACCAATAATAATGAACTTGAGGAGATTTGTCTCTGTCTCTAATAGTAAACTCGTCTTAGTTTTCACCCTTGTAATGGTTGCTCGCTCTTAATTTACAAGTTTGCAGTCACTCTAAGTCACTGCAGATTTGTAAGTCCTCACAATGAGCACACTGTGTGCTGTGAGGATACTCCAGTCCCGGCACCGGGAGCTAGCGGTCATACGACCACAAATATGTAATTTCCATACTTAACGGCAACATTCCAACTAGACTCAATAAAGTTGCATTCCAAACCCATCTAGTCAGCATGTGATCGCATATATGCAAATCACATACTTGTGGGTGTGCTCCAAGTGCCGACACCGGAGAATCCTCATAGCACACAGTGTGAGCGATGCGAGGATTCACAAGTCACATATGGTTGTGTCCGGAAGAAGAAGATTGGAATAACTTCGAAACGCATTGGCAAAAAACGATACATTATTGTGTCATCTGAATTATATTACCTATAATCAACTCTCTAAGTCCACAAATTCCCTCCATTTTCATAGGTTTTACAAATCTGCAGTCATATAAAATTTCTGCAGACTTGTACATAAAGAACGGACAACCACTTTAGAAATCAACCTGTAATAATCCTCTAAAAAAATTGAAAAAAAATATAAAAAATGTAAACATTGGTCCCTTTAAAATCTCCTCCGCTTGGGAAACAGCTCCCTCAATAGCACTAGATCTAAGTATGTCGACAGAACATACTGAACGCGTCATTTATAAGCCGTACATATGGTATGTACTTATGTGCTGCTACTTTAGTAAACTGGAGTATATCAAATGATTTAGGGCTACACTTAAAACAATCATCATCCGTGCACTTAGAAAGGAAAGAGGCGATGCCTTATGGGAACGAAAAACAATAAAGAAGTAAAGAAAACATAAACCAAATGGGGCAAATGCATATTTGTTAAACCTTTGAGTATTTTATGTTTCTGCAGGCAAAGTTAAGTGTATTTCTTTTGTATGATGCACTTAGTCCTGTGCACTTACTTCGTACTTTACCCTTCCTTTTTGCTTTTATAGTCTATTTGTTGCCCTGCATCAAATGAAGCCGTAAGGCAAAGGAAATAAGCAAACAATAAACAATAGAATACGATATTAGCCACGTTTAGTATCCTCCAGCAAAGCCTAACAGATAAAAGAGGGTTTGTTGGGTTTTTTTGGCTTTTTTGTTTTAATTTTCACAATTTTTTTCAAGTCAAGCAGAGCAAGTTAAATACAATAGGAATTAGAAGAGGGGCCGATAAGTTGATTTTTATTTCAATGAACTGGAAGGAGAACCCGTGCGAAATTGATGAACGACAAAGTAAAAAATAAAAATAAAATCTAAAAAAAAATTATATAATAGCTTAAAATAGAAAATAGTTTTCAGAAAAAAAATTAATCTCACAGAACAGAAAAGCAATGAGGCACGAGAGCCCGACTGGGAAATATTAGTATTTTAGTTAAAAGGCAGTAAAATAATCTCCCTCTACTCCCTTGTTTTGTTCTGTGAAACGTGGGAATCTCATTTCTGCTCAGAATAGACAATGAAGATGACTTTACCCTGTGTCACCTTATTTGTGTTAGTGTTAGTGAAGCATAGCCGGGCAAACGCCGAGAATTAAAGGGCCGGTAACCCTGCGTAATGAAAACATTTATGGCAAAGTATTTCATTACTGAGGATTGATGCTGATTCAGGGACGGCAACATTGCCTGTGTAATGTTCTTTTCTTCCCTCGGGAAGATACACGTTAGCGAGGGCATGGTCACAATTTGAATGGTGGAACACAATACTGCAAGCCTGGATGATTTTTCTTAAAGGGGAGCTGTAGAATTGTAGAAATTGGGCTTTAAAATGAATAATTTATACTGCTCTATTATACTATTTAAAGGGATTATTGAGAAGTTCCCCTAGTTGACTGCAGTCCTGTGAGTCCTCGCAGTGCATATATGGCACACTGTCAGGATTCTCCGGTGTCAGTGGCAACAGTGAGCAGTCATGTGACCACAAATATGCAATCTGCATACATGCGGTCACATGCCAACTAGACATGCTCGGCAACGTGAATTGAACAAGGACCCTCACGTCTAGTTGGAATGTGGCCGGGAGTATCATAGCGTGCAAATCGCATATTTGCAGTCACAAGACTGCCCGCTCTTGCCGCCGGCTCTGGAGAATCCTAACAATGTGCCACGTGTGCTCTATGAGAATTCAGAAGTCTGCAGTTACATGGAGTGACTGCAGACTGTAAACAAAAGACCACAACTCCTATAAGCTGGTGTTGGGTTTTGGTGCCCAAAGAGGGATTTTAGTGATGGTTGCTGCTTTATCAAATTTTTGTTTAAGAGTTGTTTTCAAAAGTTTTATCCAAATTGTCACTATTATCTGATGAGTTAGTTCATAGACTTACTAATGGTATCCTTCAATGAAAATAGCATTTTGTAAAAGTATTTACCAGGCAAGAGTGACATATGTAATTACCTTGCTGGAGTCAAGGAGGTAGAGACTTTCGAGAGTAGAATCTTGAAGGTCATTCCTTCAAAAATAATAAATTTGGCTTGGTTCATGTCTCTGAGGCCATTTTCTTCATATAGCATAAACATCTCCTAACAGAGCATCACCAAATCATGTTTTTAAAAGAAGATGATCATTTCATGCCACTAGTCAGAGATATGTCAAGATAAGTGAAGGTAAGGAAGGGCAAATCTCTATGTCTTATCTATACGCATTGGACACGTACAGACTTGTGTATTGATATATTTCATGTATCCTGTCCAGATAGAGCAAAAATGGCCAATTGTGTCTGCAGAAAGTATAGTACATGAAACCAAACAAGGACCCACAACCAACTTCTTCAAGATCAGTATTCAGATCTCAGTTATGGAATGATAGCCCTGATCAGTTCATTTGCCGATGGTGTCATTGTCCTGGAAAAGTTTTTTAAAATAAGGCTAGTTTCAAACTACAGTACCTCTTAGTCTCATTCTCAAGCCTTAAAACATACGATTCATATATGCCACTGTTGGATAAATAGACTTTAATAAGCAAATGGAGTAAAAAACATTACACTTTGGACACAACTTGACTTTTTTTTTCTTTTAAGCCAGATACAATAGCAAATAAGACTAAAACTCTGTGTTAGCAATGTGTTGTAGGCTAAAATGTTTGGCTAAACTGTGAACTGTGAGGTCCTTTCTCTATCCAGATTTACCTAAATGTGGCTGCTCATTCCCTGCCTCTGCTTTTATAGAGCCTACGGAAGTCCTTCTAATTGACTGTGCAATACCGCATGATGTACTAGCTACAAGAAATTATGGGGAAGCTAAGCTGATATGATGCATCTGCAGCTACTGTAATCTTCTGCATTGTGTAAAATAGCAGCAGCCATTTTAAGCGATTCGTGTGAAGCGAATTGCAAAATATTCAGATTCAACAAATTTCTAATAATTATGTAATGTCTCGTAAATGTTGCTGTTTCCTCCTCCACAATTGGACGCCAAGGTTTAGCATGTGCTCCGATAACTATCATGTACTTGTAAAGAGCCGTTCACTGGTATTTCTATCCTCGGATCAAGCCATAGACACAATATTACATGATATTATGGGAGTGGCCCTGACGCGCGTTTTTCTGTAAATGCTGTAAATTTTCCATGTGACTTATTACAGCTTCTCTAAGTTTGTGTTTAAGTAACTAAAGCAATAAACATTCAATTCTACAGATATTATAGATTCCAGAAAGAGAAAATGGACTAATTTCTCATTGACTGTATCATGTCATATTCTTATAGAGTCAATTAGTTTCCTTTTCACATAGAATAATATTGTTTAAGAGAAACCAATCTGCGTATGCCATACAGCATATTATTCTGCTAGATCTAAATCAACTTATAAATCACTGTCTTCAGTAACAACGCTGGACTGGAAACTGCATAAATCTGAGCCTGAATTGCGGGAAAACACATATTTTAATTCTATTATGCAATGGTCAAATTTACAATCCCTTTTTTTAAAATACTATTAACCAGTTGCATGCTGTCCGGTCCACTCCACTTATCAGAATATGGCAGCAGCACTGTTATGATTAACCTAAATTAGTTATATTACCTAAAGTCTACCACTAAAGGGGTGATCCGAAGGCGAAAGCAAATTTTATCTAAATCCTTATCTATTCAATGCTGTAATCTAAGCTATTTTCTAATATGCTTGCTTTAAAAATTCCCTACCATTCCCTAACTACACTATTTAACTGATAGTCTAGTCTTTTTTTTCTTCCTGTCTGATAACGGTTCGTTTTAGAAGCCCAGTACACCCTGGGATACTCCAACGAAGTGTCATCAGACCAAGAGGCAGAGGCTGTGGTCAGTGCAGCAGCCTCTGCCCCATCCCTGAAATGAAACGTCATCAGTGAGGTTGGAGCTCAAGTAGGATCCTGTCCTGTAGCTTACAATATGACATGTATATACCTGTCACACCCAGACAAGTCTTGCCCTAATATCCAATCGGGAGCTCAGGAGTCAGGACCTCCCTCTAGGAACCGGAATGGGAAGCTGCTCAGCCAGATCGAACCCATCAATGCATTAACCTGGTACCATTTTAGTGACCAATATACAAATGTACAAATTCTGCCAGGCCTGGATATAGCAAAAAAACCCAAACGGTTAGGCATCGCTTCTTCCAGTGATAGCGGGTGATTGCCAAGGGTCTTTGTGAGAGCCAAAAAGTTAAGTTGTAACACCATGGTGGTTGGTGAAGGAAACCACCAGGAGATCTTTGACCTAATGAGACCTATTCTTCCTTCTGAGACACAAAGTACTAGACTGAAGCTGCACCATGTTTCCGATGTGTTACAAGAAGTTCACAGTACATTAATAATGAGGCTAATATGTGTGGAAGAGATCCAAAATATCTACATAATTACAGATTAGATAGATAAAGCTTAGATAGATAGATAGATAGATAGATAGATAGATAGATAGATAGATAGATAGATACAGTAGATAGATAGACCAGATTCATTTAATGAAAATTTGATTTAGGCAGAAAAGATTTGCAGAAAACCATAAGTCCTCTCTTTGCCCTGAGTTGCTCATCTGTTAGGCCTCCTTCACACATTTATATTTCCAGTATTATTATTATTTATTATTATAGCGTCATTTATTCCATGGCGCTTTACATGTGAGGAGGGGTAAACATAATAAAAACAAGTACAATAATCTTAAAAAATACAAGTCATAACTGGTACAGGAGAGAGGGCCCTCCCGCGAAGGCTCACAATCTACAAGGGATGGGTGAGGATACAATAGGTGAGGGTAGAGCTGGTGATGCAGCGGTTTGGTCAATCGGTGGTTACTGCAGGTTGTAGGCTTGTCGGAAGAGGTGTGTCTTCAGGTTCTTTTTGAAGGTTTCGGTGGTATGCGAGAGTCTGATATGTTGCAGTAGAGAGTTCCAGAGTAGGGGTGATACACGAGAGAAATCTTGTATGCGATTGTGGGAAGAGGAGATAAGAGGGGAGTAGAGAAGGAGATCTTGTGAGGATCGGAGGTTGCGTGTAGGTAAGTACCGGGAGACGAGGTCACAGATGTATGGAGGAGACAGGTTGTGAATGGCTTTACGTCATGGTTAGTGTTTTGTACTGGAGTCTCTGGGTAATGGGGAGCCAGTGAAGGGATTGACAGAGGGGAGAGGCCGGGGAATAGCGAGGGTGTTATATCCGTTTTTTTCATGGATACCACAATGTCCCCGCTATAACCTATGGTGCTACGCACATATCTGTGTTTTTCATAGACCATGTGTCCGTTCAAACACACAAAAATATGTCACTTTTTTTCCCGCCAGCACAGATGACAAGGGCTAATATATATGTCTATGGGTCCAAGAAAATCATGTACGACACACAGATGATATCTGTGTGCTGTAAACATTGCAAAGCAGAGGAGAAGCTTGGCCATTTATTTCTTTCTTTATCCATGGTATTATCAACAATGATCATTTCTATAATTTGATACCTGTATTATGCCCCAACCTATCCATACATTTTCATGATTGACACCGAGCAGCAGCAAAGTTACATGAGATCATATTCTGTTTTTGTACTGGGAGGAATCCATGTATTAGAGGTCACTTATAAATGAGGCTTTTATCTCATCTTCCACATGGCTGGATTTTGCTTATAAAGATCAGAGCATTGGCTGGATTCCGATGAACAAATTAATCTATTCTGAGTCTCAGATCCTTTTGTCAAACAAACAAAAATTAATTTCAACAAGTTCATTTTTCATCTGACTTCACTAATCTCTGTATAAACTGCACTGGAAAATAATGCCAGCTCTGCCAATGGGAAAAGATTGCCATTATATGTTCGCTACTTCATTTATGAGGCATTTAGATTTTTCTGTTTTCAACTTTTACAAATTAACATCATGAAAAAACAATTACATTACATATTATGTGTTTTTTTTTTACATTTTTATATTAATATTTTCATTTATTTATTTGTTTTTGTGCAACTGGAGCACAGAAAACAGGTTGACACTTCATTTGCTGATTATTACTTTTCAGCTTTGCTGTGTAGTCTTTGACAGAATGAGCGGAGTCATGTCATTATTTCACACTCTTGAAATGTTAATGATAGATGACAATTTTATTGTACAGCTGGTGATATATGCAAGGCAGTAAAACAACAACAAACACTTCAGACTCCATATGTAGAATCCTTTTAGGTCTACTTGTTAAAGGGCACTTGATCTCTTCCTGTCTTACTGTATGGACACTTTTCAGTCCATTAAATACCATTTATTGCAGTTGCCATAAGACACAATCACCTTTCTGCACTGTCTGTACAGACCATACACTGGGAAGTCTGCTTCTCCAATAGGGGCAACCCCCAGAAAAGATTTAAAAAATAAAAAAAGAATAGTAACAATATCAAATAATCCCAAACCTTTTAGTTTTCTTCTATCTATGTGCCTAGGTAATTGGAGTTCCAAACAGCGGCCCAATGAGCTACCTTGTAATTATGAGGATTTATGCACAAGACAATATTATAGCATTTTACATGCTCAAAGTTCTATGAAGCTATGGACTCGAGTGCCAAATCATTACTCGCCCGAGTATCGCTATGCTCGGTGTACTCGGCAAGCATCGAGGATTTCCAAGATTACTCGGTGGGAAGTGAGGTCTCCACCCAGCATATTTGGCGGACTTTATAGACCCAATCAGGGTAGGGAGAGTTGGTGCCGAGATAGGGTCCGAATCGTGGTTTTAGAGTTAGTGTAGGTCTGCAACTGTTACATCCACAACTCCTTAGAAACCAACAGTCCTTTTTATGGCTAATTCATGGATCCCGATATTGCAGCACTAGGAAGGCAGGGCACAGTATATCCACATCAGTGCAAGGCCTGCAGGCACTGTATGTGCGTCCATTGCTCCCATTGCATCCCTCCCAAAGCTCCATAACTGCCTGCTGCTGCTTATTTACTATATACCTAGATGCAGTTGTCTTTTTTTTTTCTTTTTTCAAAAAATTCACCCCCCAAAAAATAACTATACAGTCTATTATGTCAGACTGAGGCCTGGTGTATCTGTTTAAAAATCATAGTTTGTCAGGCATACGTAGCTTAGTTCTGTGTGCTAGTCTTGTTCTACTCTTTGTTTTTTTTTTTATAAATTCACCCAAAAGCCCCCCAAAAATTAATACAGTTTGTTATGTCAGGCTGAGTTATGTTGTATCTGGTTTTGAAAAATCGTATTTCAACAGGCATACGTAGCATGCTTCTGTCTGCTATCCTTTTTTTTATTATTTAAACAAATTCTACAAAACCACAAAAAAATTTTAATACAGTCTGTTATGTCAGACTGAGGGCTGTTGTATCTGTGGTGGAAAAATCGTAGCTTGACAGGCATAAGTTTCATAGTTCAGCCTTGCTCTTTTTTTATTTTAAACATTCTACAAAACCCTAAAAAAAGTTAATATAGTCTGTTATGTCAGGCTGAGTCCTGGTGTATCTGTTTTTGAAAAACTGTATTTCCACAGGCATACGTAGCATAGTTCTGTGAGCTAGCCTTGTGCCACTCTTTTTTGGGGGGGTTTCAAATTCACCAAAAAGCCCCAAAAAATTTAATACAGTCTGTTATGGCAAGCTGAGGCCTTGTGTTTGTGTTTGAAAAATCATAGCTTTGCAGGCATGCTGATCAGATATAATTTAGCTCCAAGTAAATACATTTGTGTTGAGCTTTTGAAAAAGTGCAGTAGTCCATTTAAAATGGTCAAGGCAAGGGGCACGGGGCAGGGAAGTGGACGTGATGCTGATGGTGCATGCAGAGGACGAGGTCGTGGCCAAGGTGAAAGTGGGCCACAACAAAGACCGACATCTTCTCGCTCAACCTTCCTGTCCCAGTTTCTAGGGGACCGCAGCACACCACTATTGAAGCCAGAGCAGTGTGAAACTGTTGTTGGTTGGATAGGGGATAATGCTTCCAGTCACTTAGCCACCTCCACTACCACCATGTCTTCCACACGGTCAAGTCTGAGTAGCCGTGAGTGTGGTCCGGATATTCCTCACCCTGATCCTCCTTCCTCACACCATGCCGAGGGCCCTGAGACAACTGATCCCACACTTGGACACTCTGAAGAGCTGTTCAGTTTTCAATTTCAAGATTCCGGACTCTTGGCAGGTCAGCTTGAAGTGGGGACAGATGAGATTGCATGTAGAGATGTCCAAAGCTTTTACCAGCCCCGGTCACATGAAGGCGATGGTGGGAAAGTGTCACAAGAGGTGGACGATGATGAGACACAATTGCCAGAAAGTCAGGAGGAGGAGCAGGGTGCGGATGTGGAAGACAAGGTGGTGGATGATATAGTGACTGACCCAATCTGGATGGAGGACATGCAGAGTGAGGACAGCAGCACACATGGGGAAGGAGGCATATCCCCCCAACAGGCAGGAAGAAGTAGTGTGGTGGCCACAGACAGAAGGTGTGCATCCGTTTCCCGTAACACCAACATGAGAGAAGTTGCAAGTCCAACTGTTAGATCTTCCCAAGTCTGGTTATTTTTTTAAAGACTCTGCCGATAACCCCAAACAGGCCATTTACAGCACCTGCCATGCCTGCATCAGCATGGGTAGCAAAATAACCAGCCTGACCACCACCAACATGATAAGGCACATGGCAGCAAAGCACCCGACATTGTGGGCCGAACCCCAGGCTCCAGGAACACTGTCTGCAGGTGACACCACTGCTTCTTCTATTGTTTTGCATAGAAGCCAATCCCCAGTCCACCGTGCATGTGAAGATGCCTCTGGCCCTGCACCTGTTGTTGCCCACAGTCAAGCAGTACCATCATCAAGCCCGTCCATGTCCTTGTCCCAGCACAGCCTTCAGTTGTCTATACCCTAGTAGTTGGAATGCAAGCAAAAATACCCAGCCAACGCCCCACAGGCCACAGTTCTAAATTCTAACATTTTTCTTGCGCTAGAAATGTTGCCTTTTAGGCTCGTTGAGACCAAAGTTTTCCGCAACCTGATAGCAGCAGCCGTTCCAAGGTACTCGGTCCCCAGTCGCCACTATTTCTCCCGGTGTGCCGTACCGGCATTACAACAGAATGTGTCCCACAACATTACCCGTGCCCTCAACAATGCTGTTAAAGGGAAAGTCCACCTAACCATGGACACGTGGACAAGTGCTTGTGGGCAGGGAGGTACATCTCACTGACGGTACACTGGGTTAACATAGTGGAAGCCGGGACCCAGTCAGACCTTGGAATGGAACACACCCTCCCTACGCCGAGGATTGCGGGCCCTACATCAGGGTTGCCCCCACAGTCTACAGCTCCTGCACCACCTCCTCCTCCTCTTCATCCTCCATCTCAGAAATCAACACATCAGTCAGAAGCTGGAAGCACTGCAGCACTGCCTGAGCCAAGCGGCAACAGGCTGTGCTGAAGCTAATCTGCATAGGTGACAAACCGCACATTGCAGAAGAGTTGTGGACAGCGCTGAAAGAGCAATCAGATATTTGGATGATACCGCTGAACTTACAGCCAGGCCTGGTGGCAGCTCTGAGGCAAGGTGAGCTTGCACACATACCTTGCTTGGCCTATGTGCTTAACCTCGTGGTTCAACAATTTCTGAAAAGCTACCCTGAGCTGCCGGATCTGCTAGTGAAATTACGCTGTCTGTCTGCCCATTTTAGAAACTCAGCTACAGCTTCAGCCACTCTTGCTGTGCTTCAGCAGTGTTTGCAGCTTCCAGCTCACAGACTGGTGTGTTACTTATGTCCCCACATGCTGGAACTCTACGCTGCATATGTTGGAAAGGATTTGTGAGCAGAAGAGGACAGTTGTTGACTACCAACATCAACAAGGTCATCTATATTCAGTTCAGACTCCACACATAAGACCTCAGGAGTAGACATGGATGTCAGACATACTGTATGTACCATCCTCCAAAACTTTGAGGACTACACCAAGATGGTGAGTGGCAATGATGCCATAATTAGCATCACCATCCCGCTTCTCAGAATTCCGAAAACCTCTCTGCTCACAATGAAAGAGGATGCATTGCAGGCAGAGCATGAGGACATGGGGCAAGGAACCATACAGGGGGATTACACTCAGCCCAGCCTCATGTTTTCTCAACATGGATTGGTAGCAAAAAGGAGGAGGAGGAAGAACAGGAGCTACTTTCATGCGCTATAGACGGTACTACAAGCACAGCTGTCCTACCATCTGTTCAGTGGGGATGGCCTGAGGACAGGGAGGAGGAGGATGAGGAAGAGGAGGACAGCATGGTCAGTCATCCTGTTGGTGAGGATGCGGAAGTCTTGCCTGTTAGCAGTCTGGCATGCATGGCTGACTTTATGTTGCGCTGCGTTTCACGTGACCCTCGCATTATAAAAATTTTTGATGACACTCATTACTGGTTGGTGACACTTGTAGACCCACGCTACAAGGGGAACTTTCAATATCTTCTGCCAGAGGCAGAGAGGTGTACTAAAATGTTGCAGTACCAGAGGGCCCATGTAGCGGAATTACTTAGAAAATTCCCATGTGAGAACGCTGGCAGTAGACGTCAGAGTTTGTTGTACAACCAAGGAGTACAAGCGAGCGACAGAAGTGTACAATCCAGCTCAGGCAAGGGAACAATGGCAAAGTTCTGGGAAAGTTTTCTTAGACCCTCCCATCGTGCCGGCACAGAGGCAAGGGGTGCTGTCACAAGAAGTGCAATGTTTGGGAAGATGGTGAGGAAGTACCTTGCAGATTGTACCTACTAACTAGGTACTTTACATTTTTAACTTTTACAGCAATATTGGAGTTTATGGATTCAGTAATCACAGAGTGCTGACAAATTGTGTATTTATATGTTAGTGTATTGGCCACATAGTATATTTATGCATCTGTACAGTAATTTTTCCTTTTTTTTACTTATAACTCCAGTCTTCTCTACTCCACTACTACTACCTATCTTTATACTGATGCCACATGTGAGATCTTGGCAAAGAAAAGTATAGAAACCATTTGTTTTGGATGTTAAATTTTAGAATAATCACATAAGGTAATAGTTTTTCTACTAATAATTATACATTTAACGCCTATAGTTTTGCCTTGTGTTTTCAGAGTTACTCTTGTCCTTTTCTAGAGCACAAGGTTTTACTTTTGGACCTCAATGTAAGTCTCAGACTTTGGGAAAACAGATGCCACCTCACGAATTAGGTGCTGCTCTATGAGCTGGAAAAGGTGAAGAGCTGTTGTGCTGCCCAGAAGTACAATGGAGCGGCGCTAGAAACTGGAGATAATGGCGATTGGTACGTGTTTTAATATCCTTAAACTACATCACACATAAAAATGAAACAAAATCTTCATTGTTTGAAAATCATCCAAAATGTTGTTTATTCAAACTTTTGACTTTATCGAAAGTTGGTGGGAGTGTTGGGCATCAGACCTTCATCAATCTGATATTAATGAGTTATCCTATGGTTGTTATCAGCCTGACAACCCTCGTTATCAATGTGTTGAAAAAGGTGGGAGTGCACATCTTTGTTTCTACACACAGTATACGCTTCCGTGTTGAGGCACCATGCTTTGGTATAGTGCGAATATACAGAGTCCTATCAAACAGCTCTGCAGTGTTCCCGACACCTAACAGTTGCATGTTGGCATAGCAAAGATTCAATTATAGTTTGTTACTATTAAAAAGTCTAGTTTGAGTGATACAAAGAGCCGGGCCGGCATATAGAGCTTGTTTGCTCTGATCAAAGCTCATCATTTTAGAATTGCCTCACACACACACCAAGCCAGTGAAGCGATCCTGCACTAATGAGCTCTAATTGGAATGAAACAGTAATGTATCTCTTGACTTTGTTAACATGCAACTGCGCTTTTAAACTGTGTGGATGGCGATAATTAGGAAACATGCGATGCATAAAAATGGAGCTATTATCATCATCACAGGGACATAAAACAGGCTCATGTAAAGGTTGCAAAATTATAGTAAAAAGATGATGGCACCAAACATAAATTATCTAAAAAAAAAGATTTGTTTTCCTTTGTGAAAGGGAAAATGTTGTTTTGGACTTTCCATTTCACATTAGGCTCCAGTTGGAGCGTAATTGATGGCTGCTCCATACTCATTCCTCCTCTGAGCATTAATCCATTGCAGAAGACTTATTTAAAACAAAGGTCTGGGATTTCAAGTCTGGCCTTAGATTTGGGGCATTTGGCTGAGAGAGATAATGGCCACATCATCGAGCGAGCAGACAAGGGGACAGACGTGACATCACTACACCTGATGGGGTGTTTGCTTAATGGGTTTCTGAGAGTGCCGGTGAAGGGTGATTTTATAAAAAGATCTTTTTATCTATTGCTATACAGTAGGGTTGAGTGAAACAGATCGGCACTTTTCAACAGTCGCCGACTTTTAGCAAAGTCGGGTTTCGTGAAACCCGACCCGATCCCACTCTGGGATCGGGTCGGCGGTACACGATCTGTAATCCAAAGTCGGGTTTCGTTTTTTATATATGTATATATATATATATATATATATATATATGTCATAGAGACACATATATATATATATAGATATTTATATTTACTTCAGCGCGATAATGTTGAAAAGCCGGTAATTCAATTGCCGGCTTTTCATTTCTCCTGCCTAAACCCGACATGATATGAGACATGGTTTACATACAGTAAACCATGTCATATCCCCCTTTTTTTTGCATATTCCACACTACTAATGTTAGTAGTGTGTATGTGCAAAATTTCGGCGCTGTAGCTATTAAATTTAAGGGTTAAATCGCGGAAAAAATTGGCGTGGGCTCCCGCGCAATTTTCTCCGCCAGAGTGGTAAAGCCAGTGACTGAGGGCAGATATTAATAGCCAGGAGAGGGAACATGGTTATAGGACCCCGCATGGCTAAAAACATCTGCCCCCAGCCACCCCAGAAAAGGCACATCTGGAAGATGCGCCTATTCTGGCACTTGACCACTCTCTTCCCACTCCCTGTAGCAGTGGGATATGGGGTAATGAAGGGTTAATGCCACCTTGCTATTGTAAGGTGACATTAAGCCAGATTAATAATGGAGAGGCGTCAATTCTGACACCTATCCATTATTAATCCAATTGTATGAAAGGGTTAAAAAACACACACACATGATTAAAAAGTATTTTAATGAAATAAACACAGCAGTTGTTTTAATATTTTATTGCTCTCTCAATCCACCTGAAGACCCTTGCTTGGAAAAATAATAAACCAACAATATACATACCCTCTGATGAACTGTCACGTCCCACGGGGTAAATCCATCTGAAGGGGTTAAAATAGTTTACAGGCAGGAGCTCTGCTATAATGCAGCTGTGCTCGTGCCTGTAAACCCCGGCGAATGAAGGAAATGTAGGTCAATGACCTATAGTTACCTTCAGTCGCGGTGATGCGCCCCCTGGTGGATGTCCTCATGAACTGCAGCCTGGGAACTTTTTCCCACGCTTCAGGTCATTTGATTGTTGATATCTTGGGCATTTCTTGATATTGAAAGAACCCCAAGACAAAAGGAAGTCATTACATGTGGGCCTAGTAATCGGAAGAGGTACCCCGGATGAAGTCATGATGCTACAAGGGTCTAGTAATCAGAAGAAGTGCCTTGGAAGCCAGCATTCAAATTTTTTTGATCAAATCTACTGCAAGGTATAATGGTCTTGTTATGCTCTATGTATATCAGAATCACATCAGTATGTTTAATGGAGAATGAAGGTCTTGATGGTAAACTTAACCCTGGGGGTCTTGTGGTTGGTGTAATGCTTTTTGCCTGAGTGGTTACACATGTTATTAAAGTGCTTCATCTTAATTATACAGGCTTTAAACTAATAAAGTCATTACTGACCTCTATCTATCAGAAGAGAAAAAAATACATTTCACATTTTCTTTCATTTATAAGGGAGGATAAGATTTCATTAATCAGTGATGGGTTCTCAGCAGTCTTTGATGCCCCCAAAACTTGCTCTATAACACTTACTAATTGCCTCTCCCATCGATGCAGTTGACCACTTCTTCCTACTAGAGATCCTCTTTTCCCTTGACAACAAAAATCTTGCCCTCTCCTGGATGTCCTCATACCTCACTAAGTGCATATTAAATGTCTCCCATTCTCATACGGCCTTCTCTCTGTCACTGTCTCGCAAGGCTCTGTACTGGGACCCCTACTCATCTCCATCTGTACCTTTGGCCTGGGATAACATATAAATTCCCATGATTTCCAGTAAATCACTGGTAATACTCTGATCTACCTATCTGATCCTGTTGTCACCTCTCTGCTATGTCCAGAATCTCAGTCGTAGCCTCCATATTCTCATCACACTACTCAATGTGGACAAAATCGAACAGACTCTTTCCTTAATCTCACTCAACCCCCACTCGATCTGTCACAATAAATAACAATACACTTTCCCCTGTATCACAAGTCCCCTGTCTCAGAATATCTCTTGACTCTGCCCTGTCCTTCAAACTGCACATCCAAGCTTTTCTCAACTCAAAAAAATATTTTCAGAATTTGTCCCTTCCTCAACCCCAAATCTTCTAAAATGTTAGTGCATGCTCTCATCATCTCCCACCTTGAATACTGCAACATCCTCCTCTGTGGCCTCATGACTACCACTTGCAGCTCTCCAGTCTGTCCATAAGTCAGATGACCAATTAATCCACCTCTCTAATCCTTTCACTGGCTTCTAAGTGCCCAACAAATGTAGTTCAGACTATTAACAATAACCTACAAATCTGTCTCCTCCGTATACAGTATCTCCAAACTAATCTCCCGATACCTTCCAATATGTAATCTCCAATTCTCACAAGATCTCCTCCTCTTCTCTGCCCTCATATATTTCTCACCCAATTGCCTCTGAGACTTCTCCCAAGTATCACCCATCCTCGGGAATTCCCTACCTCACCATGTCTGATTATTTCCCACTTTAAGAATCTTGAGACACAACCTGAAAAGTCATCTCTTCAGGAACATCTATAGCTAACAATAAACTTCTTGCCACCTCAATACCTCTGGAGCCTTTACAACCCCCAACCTAGTGTCTCCTTTCCCATTAACCCATAAGGAAAGTTTCTTCTCCCCCTCTGTACCAGTCTGTCATTGTTAGTCTATTGACCATAATTTTCATGAGTATTTTGTATGTAAACCTTTTTCATCATGGAATTAATTGTGCTTTAAAAATAAATAGTATTAATTAGAGTTTCTGTCTTTCAACCTAACATTAGAAGCCTCTTCAAGTAAAACAAGGAAGGTGGAAGGTCTGACCATTGAGACCTGAATGGATTTACTTTTTATATGTATAGATTTTTATGGCGGTTGAGTCTGCGTGTTCTCCCACTTTGTATAAGAATTAACTAGGTCCTAACTTTAAAACAGATTAACAATATGAGATTGGTGGGGTCCAGGATCCGGCACCTCCACAACCAACTGTTAACAGATCCCGCAGTGGCCAGATGTTCAAGGTGTACAGATCCAGGACATCATGACTCATATAATGTAGTAGGCGTTCTCAGGTTCTGTAGCTCAAGCTCCTATTGAAGTGAATCAATCTGAGCTGCAGTGCTATAAAATATATGGAAAGTCAGTGTTAAAGCTCTAGACAGTTTAATTTCGACCCCCACAAGACCAACAAACTGTCAATCATTGAAAATACTGGCTCCGCACCATTCTGATTTTGAAGTCCTATCCTGAAGATAGGTTATCAGTATCTAAATAACAACAACAATAATAGCTTGCATGATATTTTATGCCCCGTGATGACTCTATTCTCCATTCACACAGTATTACTATCTTGAATATTGTATCTGGCTATGTCTATTTTAGAGACGCACTTGCATATTTTTTTGGCACAGCGATACAGTGAATCCAATGATCTGTGGAGAATCGCACCCTTCATAACGTGGAGGATACAGTAGAAATATTACCGGGTAATCTTAACTTGCACTGATGTGCAGATGAACAAATTCTAAGCTGACTTTTCTCAATGTCATTTGTCTGGCAGCTCTCGGGACTTTCTTTCTTGACTGAACACAGACTACAGAATTGGAGCAATGGAAACTTATAGCAATGAGTGCTGACCAAATACAGAAGTATCAGGTGGCAAGAAAACATTTCTTTCATGTTATGATGTGCCACACTGCAGCCAAGCTACACAGATAGTCTAATAGTGCAAGAAACTTGTTATATTTCTCCATTGTTAGATTTCCCTAAATTAAAAAATGTATAAAATTATATTCTGATTGATTTAATAAAGTACATCGTAATGCTGCCATTTTTCTCCAAAGCTCTATGTCTCCTGTATCTACCTTGAAAATTAAGGATCTGATTATATACAATTTATACACTGCACTCAATAATAAACCAGTATGCATTAGTCTTCCAAGCTCCCTCTAGTGGTGGGTGTAGGCAGGAAGAATATTCTCAATCAGGAGGGATAATCGGGTCTTAAAATTATATACCAATGATCTTATTGCATAAAATGAAGTGACCATTATTATTTTTTATTTTGAAAGCACCATTAATTCCATGGTGCTGTACATGAGAAGAGGGTTTACAGACCTATAATACATATATAAAATACAATGAAGAAACTGTGACAGACAGGTACAGAAGGGTAGAGCCCTCCTGGGCTTCGATCTACACAAAAATGAGGAAGTAGAATTGCAGAACAGGTGGAAATGAGATGGCAATGGAGGTATTGCAGGTTGTAGACTTTCCTGAAGAGAAACGTTTTCAGGTTGCAGCTGAAAGTTTCAAGATCAGATGTGTAGAGGTACGAAATTCCAGAAGATGGGAGATGCTTTGGAAAACTCTTGGAGGTGAATAAATGAGGAACGTATGAGAGGTGAGGAGAGAAGAAGGAGAAAAGGAGAAGAGAAGGAGGAGAGAAGGAGATCTTGTGAGGACCAAAGGTTACTGGAGAGACTACTAAACATGTTGTTCTAGTAGGGTGGTGATCTCCTGTTCAAGAACAAAGCCATGAGTCCACAGAAATCCTGTTCTTTTTCCTTTGCTGATGTGCCAACGCTGGACTATATGACCAGGATTCTCCTTCTTGTTGTGTCAGTGTAATATGAAAGCATGTAACTGCTGGCACAGTGACGGTGCAGAGGGAGTAAGCTAGTCTCATACTTCCACAGCACTATTTCTGCAGTTGATCACATTCCCACTGCATGTACATTGGCATTGGCAGAGGGGAAGACGAAGACACAGCAAACAAGGGAATAGAAGAAATATTGGGATTAGCGTGTGTCCGCCACTTCTATAGACATCCATTCATTTTGGGAATATAGGACTGCCATTTTTCTGATCTTTGGAATTCCAAGGGTTGAACCCCCACTGATCGCACATTTATACATATTAGTAGTGAACAAATATGTTGAAATTCGATTTGGTAGATAAGAATGTGGCCATGATATTCAATTCAGACTGAAATAAGTTGCTTTGATTCTAATGTTCCATGTTATCCTCTTTCTCATTGGACCACATTATCTGTGGACCCCTGGGCATTACACACCTCCTGATGAAGTCTTAATACAAAACGTGCGTTGGGGCGGTGGGGACCCTCTTTCCAAATACATATTGATGCTTTTTTTCTTTTCTGCTCCGGATGTCCTGTGTGCTAACTTCACATCTCTCCATGCCATCATGAAATTGCCTCCCCAATCATACAATATACTGTAGGTATTTCTTGATAATGGAATAAACAAGCCAAAATGTAGAATTATATACCTTCTTCACTTACACTGTTTGGCTGCCAAGTGTTGCACATGTAATGAAGTGCATCATCTTTTTTGGATAATGCAAAATAAATTATACCATTCATTTGGAACTTTAAGTGTGCTGGAGTTATTTTTCGATATTCATTACAAGCATATGTTAAGAAAAAATGTTAAAAAATATATTCTCACATTAGGCCTCTCCTGTCTAGTCACAAAAATGCAGCAGAAGGTCCGGTCTTTTGGCATCTCCCGCCATGCGCTGACATCTCCGGTCCCTCCGCACTGACTAGGTCTCCAATTATCATGACACCTCCGCACTGTGTCAAAGACATGAGACACCACAATGTCGTGACATCAGAGGAAATCCAATAGGTGCCGTACGTATTATGATATCTACAGGTCAATGACATTTTAAGGTCTACTCAGCATGGGGACCAAAAATACCAGGACGTGTCAGGAGAAGACGTCTGATGACTGGATCAAAGTGGAGCTAGGCTGTGTGGCTGGATGATTGAGGTGAGTACAATTTTTTGAGAAAATTAAAAAAAAAACGTATTTTTATACCTTTAGAGTCCAGCATAATGGAGGTCGCTATTTTTTCTGCAAAACAAATAATCCAAAATTCAGATTTGCCTGAATCAATGAGTTTTTCGAAATCCTAAATCAATTGATTCACTCATCTCTAATACCCATCCTATAAATAAATTGAGGAGGAATTCCACCAAAACTGGTGCCAGAACCGGTCCATTAATCCTCAATCTGTCAGTTGTGACCCTGAGGGGCATCAGCTAGCACTCCCTTCAGAAATACACTGGACTCATAACATTTGTGTCCGTTGTCGTAAGTGGCGCATTTTGGCTATGAGAACTGTCGACCTGTAACTGTACTTTGCTGCACTAACATAAGGCAGGATATTAGCAAACAAAACTGCCGTAAAGTACCTTTATCTTTCCCCACAGCTAGGCTGTGAGATTGGGACTGGAAAACTATTCATGATCGTCTTAAGCTCTTTGCACCTGGCCTCCCGAGCGGCATTGTAATGGAAATGAAAAGTAGAAAGCAAATCATTATTTTTATATTCATCAGAGTATTAAGACTATGGCAATGCATTGTATTACATGATGCAATGGGGGCAGTTACAAGTAAGTCATCACCGAGGGCTGATTAGCACTTGTTGTACAGAACTGCAAGTACCGACACACCGGTGCTAAATGTTATTGTTTTATAAAAATACATTGTGTTCAATTTCAATCATTGTTGTGATTTACATCTTACTAAAGCTGCAGATTTTAATTACTAGTTCTTAAAACGGTTTTTCCTGCTTTAGAAAATTAACTATGAAGTACCCTGTTAGGGAATAATGAGTAAAGGGTTATTCTCTATGATCAACCACTCCATATATTTGTTATGATCCATCACTCCATACATTCACTATGAGCCAACACATCATAGATTCTTTATGGGCCACCACGCCATTCATTCTCTTTGGGCCACCATTCCACTCATTGTCTATAAGCCACCACTCTATTCATTTTCTATGAGCCACCACTCCATTAATTCTCTACAGGACTTCATTACACAAATTATCTATGAGCCACCTCTCTTTTCATTCTCTTGGAACCACCACTCCATTCATTCCTTGTAAGCCATCACTCCATTAATTGTATATGGACCACCACTATACTTATTTTCTGTAGCCACCATTCTTTCTCTATTGGCCATCACTTCATACATTCTGTATGAATCACCACTCCATTCATTCTCTATGGGCCACCACTCCATTCATTCTCTGTGGGCTACCACTCTATTTATTTTCCATGGGCCACCACGCCACTCGATCTCTATAGGCCACCACTTCACCAAAAATGGCTTTCAGATTTAAAACCAATCATAAGATCAAAAGTTTCAACCTGCTCATATTATATTGGTCCCGAGGTGCGAGTCCTAGCTACTACTGCCTAATGCAAAATGTGTAACAGGACTTCCTTCCCATGTGCCATTTATAATATTGCTAATATCTTAGCATAACAGATGAATCTATGAGCACCGCCAGCAACAGGTCTCATGTGACATTTCTTCTTCATCCCTTATAGCAGCAACAATGGATTAGACTTTCATCAAGTTTACAAACCCCGCCCCATTAACTTCTCATAAGATAGGAGAACTCCTTACACTTATTTTGGAATGAAAGTTTCCTTGATAGAAATACAAAATGTATATGTGAAACCTAGAACTGGCCATAATTTGGTTGGTGCCCTATGCAGTACTTACTCATACCCCAATAATCCAAAATATATAAAAAAGTTGTAACTGGTAATGTGCAAAAACACACACTTAAATGTGTCTTATCCTGAATGACTAAAATACCTTGTACTTAAAGGGGTATCCCCATCTCCTAGATCCTATCCCTATATCCCTATATGGTACATGGTGACGGTTAGGACCATCCTGATTGGGAACACCTTGTCGCGGTGGGATAGATTTTATCAAATATTGTCCACTGAGTACCCTATGTTAGTTACATGGTCTATAATGATTTTTTTTTACTTACGGCATGGTATTTGCTCATTGTTTTTATCCTAGGTTTTGTATTGTATTACCTCTGTAGTTCTACTATTGCATGATATAATCTGTAGCTGTCAACATGTAAGGGGAACGAAAGTAACATGATATTCCGGAACCGCTGGTTGGTGCAAAAATGTATATTTCTGAAGGATGAAAAAGACAAATCAATTAATAAAGAAAACTCCAAACCCCCAGGCCAATAAGAAGGAACGTCGCCCGCTTCATTAGTAATAGGTGATGTGCACAGGTTGCACTCCTCTAAGCTTGGCCCCGGTAATACGTGCCAAAAGAAATAGTTTTGTCATTAAACCGAAAGGCACGACTTGCTCTGAATTCAACCCTCCATTTATTATAAAATTACTGATATTAATATATTTAACGTGAGAAGTTCTCAATTAGTTTTGCAGATGAACTGCAAAAATTATCTCTGGAAGTAATTGGATTATAATGCAAAACGTTTTTCCCAGTTTGATAAATTCTAAAAAAATAGTTAACCCTATGTAAAACAATATTCAGCCACTACTGGCTAGCTATGAAAATAATATTGAAACATTAACACTAATGTAGGTTCACTGTGATAGCAGACTTATATTAATCTTAATATATAGTTACCTTGTAATGTCTTCAGAAGCTGTTCCATCCAGATGTGTCCGGATCCCAGAATTACAAGGGCGGAAGTTCACCAACTGCCATATTGGGACACCCAAGTGATGGGTGTCTCAATATGGAAAAAGCTGGTGGTACCGGCCTCTTGCATGGTACCATTAGCGAAACACCGTAACACCACACACACACACTGTATACACCGTACGCACCACACACACACACATACACACACATACACACACACACTGCATATGCCGTATGCACTGCTCACACACCAGCACAAACACGCCGCCGCCGGGATCAGCCAAATGATTCACGGACCACCGCCATCTTTGTACAGGAGGAGCGCATGTGCAGTTTTTATTTGACTGCCGCTATCTGTCTGCACAAAGATGGCGGCAGTCTGAGGACACACAGGGGTAAGACAGCTCAAACGAGAGAACACATGAGGAAAGAAGATGGCACAGTGGTGGAGAGAGAGAGAGATCACACAAGGGGGAGCACACATAGAGTACACAGGTCAAAGAAGAGATGACATGAGAGGAGAAGACAGCAGATGGGGAGAGAGAAAGTGCACAGGGGTGAGAGAGACAGAGCACAGGGGGGAGACAGCTCAAATGGGACAGCACATGAGGGGAGACACAGCAGACAAGGGGGATAGCACATGGGGTAGACAGGTCACAGAAGAGAGCACAGACAGGAGAAGTCAGCACATGGGGAAAGAGAGAGTGGATAGGTGGGTGAGCACATGGGGGGAGAGATTCTCAATGCTGCAAACCCTGCCCCCATCGTGACATTACCGCCCTTCCGATGCAATAGCATCCGGCCTCCATCTAATTAACAAATAAGCATTAAAAAAATGATAAGCAATAGCTTAATATGATAGATCGCATATCACATTGGAAGCCATCTGGATGTGGCAACCCGAAAAAGAAACCAATTAAATTCAGATATTCGGCAAATCCTATGCAAAATGCTTTATGATAAGTATAATATCACAACAAAACTGATCTTGATCTTAGTCCTAGGCTGGATTCACATTGCGCTATGGCAGTCCGTTAGACGGACTGCGTTACACAGTGGCATAACGCAGTGTAACGCAGTCCGTTAATGTAGCCATTAACCCCTATTATCGGGCGCATCGCCCACCCATGCCATAATCGGCATGTGCTAGTTATGTGCCGTCATTCTGTGACGGACCCTAGGACACGGGCTGCAGCGTTTCCAGGTCTGTCACTGCTAGCACAGATAGAGCATCTTTGCTAGCGTGATGGCATAACGCAATCTTTTTTGGCACTTGCGTTAACGCAGTCCGTTTAACGCATGCGTTGAACGGACTGCAGTAACGCAATGTGAACCTATCCTTATAGACTTGTCTAAAGGTCAGGTGTATAGCTAGAGGGAATTGATAGATATAGATACTGGGGCTTTAGTATAGTAAATTCAATGGTTGCAGTCGCATACAGACCCTGGAGTTTAATGGGGTCTAAAGTTCCCTTTGGCCCATATGAGAAGACTATTACTATTAAGGAATTCTGATAATTGAGGGCCCTATTCAAGATTTTGCATTGGAGGCCACAAGCTTTCAGATTTGCCATGGACAACCAAGAATCAACTCTAAGTGGGTCAGGTATTTGGATAGGGGTAAAATTATTTTGAGGTTGAGTTACCATGATAATGATGGCAAAACCATTGGTGTATCAGGTGTAAGAAAAAGATGTCGGCTTTCTCCTGAAGCGACTTTTTTGAGGAGAAAACTTAAGTGGCTGTGCCACACACAATGCCAGAAATAATACAACCATGACAATACACTGATAATTGGGATTTTGAAAAATCAGATGCAATCTGGGAAAAAAACAAGCACTAAGGGCTCAAATCATTAAGACTTAGTTTGTACATGCCAATCTTATCAGAAGAGAGTTTTGGAGTAGAATGGACCAAATTCATTAAAGCACCACTCCAGTGTGATTTTTTTTTTATTTTACTGCTTGAGTGGTGTCATTAACCTACGTTTCCTATTCCTAGTCTTCTGGATACCAGCCTCTAACTTCATCTCTAGTTTCATCTGCTCTGGTAGATCTCCAGCAGGTTGGGCCTTGTCAGATCGCTCCAATGTTTTTACTGGGCGACCTGGAAGTCACAGCTCATTTTAAGCCTATGAGAGCCAGAACAAGGCCAGAATGAAGCTCGTATAGACTTGCATTGAGAGTTTGTGACCGTTAACCTCTGACCTCTGGCCAGTAAGAAGTTGTTGTCAGTGCGGGACTGGGCGGTCTCTGAGATGAGCAGAAGACAGTGGATGGTGAGTATAATTATTGGGTGATTCACTGGAGTAACATTTCTAGAGTGAACTTCATATGAATTGGTAGGACGGGTGCCACCATGTCCCATCCCGTATTTACTCCATTCACTTTAGTGAACATGGCCAAAACTGTTGTGAAAATGTAAAAAAAAGTCATAAAATGTTTTGCACAATTTCACCTTGATCAAAAATGCATTTTTGGATGTAAACAGTATGATAAATCGGGGCCTCTGAGTTTTAATTTCCACCACAGAGGTAATAAAATATTACATAGTGTCTATGTCACAAATCCGCAAGGGATTCGTGGCAGCTCTGGGTCTGCTGAAATTTAAATGTTGTTTTTTTTCCTTTGCTATAGGCAAGACTTAATGACAGTAACTTGCTGGCAGCTCCTTTTAGGCGGGTCAGCTGATGTTGGCTGATAACCACTCCCATCTCCCTTTAAATAGTCACATGACCCATCAGCTGATCGTTGGTCATAGTTTTCTTCTATGTAGTCCAGCCTGGTGTGTGGAGCTCGCCTGTGACTGCTATTGTCGCTGTTGGAGTTTTGCTACCCCTGATGCCATTTACTTTGCTGCTGTGGAGCTTAGAAGCCTATTCTGAGCTGAGTATTATCATTTTGTCTGTCCTTTGTTTTTTCTCTTTCCCTATGTAATATCATCTGCAGTGGTGAGTAGTGTTGAGCATTCCGATGCTGCAAGTATCGGGTATCGGCCGATACTTGCTGTATCGGAATTCCGATACCGGGATTCCGATACTCTTGTGGTATCGGGTATCGGGTATCGGAACAACATTAATGTTAAAATGTGTAAAATAGAGAATTAAAATAAAAAATATCGCTATACTCACCTGTCCGACGCAGCCGGGACCTCAGCGCAGGAACCGGCAGCGTTGTTTGTTTAAAATTCCCGCTTTTACATGGTTACGCGAAGTCCCGGCTTGTGATTGGTCAGGGCGGCCATGTTGCCGGGCCGCGGACCAATCACAGCAAGCCGTGACGAAAATACGTCACGGCTTGCTGTGATTGGTCCGCGTCCCGGCAACATGGCCGCCATTAACCAATCACAAGCCGTGACGTCACGGGAGGCTGGAAACGCGCTCATTTTAAAAAGGGCGCGTGTCCAGACTCCCGTGACGTCACGGCTTGTGATTGGTTGCGTCGCGGTCAACCAATCACAAGCCAGGAGGCTGGACACGCGCCCATTTCAAAATGAGCGCGTCCAGCCTCCCGGCTTGTGATTGGTTGATCGCGGCGCAACCAATCACAAGCCGTGACGTCACGGGAGGCTGGACACGCGCCCATTTCAAAATGAGCGCGTCCAGCCTCCCGGCTTGTGATTGGTTGATCGCGGCGCAACCAATCACAAGCCGTGACGTCACGGGAGGCTGGACACGCGCCCATTTTAAAATGAGCGCGTGTCCAGCCTCCCGTGACGTCCCGGCTTGTGATTGGTCAGGGCGGCCATATTGCCGGGACGCGGACCAATCACAGCAAGCCGTGACGTAATTTCGTCACGGCTTGCTGTGATTGGTCCGCGTCCCGGCAACATGGCCGACCTGACCAATCACAAGCCGGGAATTCACGTAACCAAGTAATAGCGCGATTTTTAAACAAACAACGCTGCCGGTTCCCTCGCTGAAGTCCCGGCTGCGTCGGACAGGTGAGTATAGCGATATTTTTTATTTTAATTCTTTCTTTTACACATTTATATGGTTCCCAGGGCCTGAAGGAGAGTTTCCTCTCCTTCAGACCCTGGGAACCATCAGGGATACCGTCCGATACATGAGTCCCATTGACTTGTATTGGTATCGGGTATCGGTATCGGATTGGATTCCGATACTGTGACGGTATCGGCCGATACTTTCCGATACCGATACTTTCAAGTATCGGACGGTATCGCTCAACACTAGTGGTGAGGCTAGCGTCTTTGCCGGCCAGTGCACTAACCAGGGTTAGTAGAGGTGACAGTCAGGGACTAGGCATGTGCTGGCGGCAGGGGAAGGACCCTCATAAAGCGTTAGGGAAGCTTAGGGACAGTCACAGGTTGGTGTCCTGAGGTGTCCTGTCCCCCGCTCCTGACCACTAGGGCCTTCCTTTCCTTTTTCCCATACTGTTTTACTTATAAGCTCTGTCATCCATCAGACATTCCTGTGTCTGTTTATGAGCATGACAGTCTATTTATATGATTAGGTTTTCCATGACAGGTCCTCCAGACTGAGAGATATTCTGGAAATACAAGTCCTGAACTGAGGTCCTTCTTTTATTAATTTATTGCTCCTTAATATGGTAAATTCAACTGAGTTTTCTCAATTAAACAGTCCATTTGAGCCCCTTCTAATAGAGATAACATCAATGCTTTCCAGAAAATAAGAAAAAAATATATATCTGTACAATTTTTTCATCAATGACTTCGGAATGCAATCAGACTAATATGCCCTTTCTGTGGACTGAACAAGGCAATTAACTTTATACATTCCTCGCTTTCATTATCTACATGGTCTGATGACCTTTCCTTTTAATACTTGTCAGAACAAATATTACTGGATGGAACAATAGTCACACTTTTATGTTTAGCTTAATTAAATGACAAAGTAACAACAATAATAATCTTTAGGCTGAAAATGTTTCCAACGTTTTAAGCTCTTGAAGATTAAAAAAGAAAAAAAGTGGCTTAAAGTGGAGACTGCAAGCGGAAATCTGCGAGACTGGGTTTGAATAGAGTCGTATTTAGTTATATACGCTGAAGTGAATCCATTGGAAAGTTATATTAAGAAAATTACGGATAAAGCACAAATTTTCCATAATAATTGAGAGCAAATAAAAGAATTACAAGTCTGAATTCCAGATGTGTAAAACTGTTTAATCAGCTTAAAGTGTAGAACCTTTCTATTTAGTATGATTTAAGTAATATTGGCCTCTTACCTTATAGATACTGGATTATACTCATTAATATCAGCTATGGCAGTATTCAAGCTCTCCCCTCTATCATGTATGTAGAAGCCAAGCTCATCCAAACCGCTACACCGATGCCTCCATCCTGTTCCAGCTACTGCACTGGTTGCCCATCCACTACAGAATACAAACTCAAACTTACACAGTTACATAAGCTGAAAAAAACACAGGTCCATCAAGTTTAACATCTCTCCACCCATTATGCATACTTTATCGCTAGCTTATTTCTAACCAACAATGGCGTTTGTTTTGAGAAAAGCATCCAGGCCTTTTTTAAATACTGATATAGTATTTGCCATAACTACCTCTTGTAGTCGGGAATTCCACTGCTTGACTGCTCTAACTGTAAAAAAACTTTTAAGATTTAGTTGCTGAAATTGCTTTGCCTCCACACGTAATGAGTGCCCTCTGTTCCTTCCTAAGGTCCTGGAAGCAATAAATTATATGCTAATCCTTTGTACTGACCACACCTATACATTGTATACATATAAATGAGATCTCCTCTGAACTTAGCACTCTCACTCACAAAGCTCTCCACCTTGATCCACCACCCTACCTATTCTCCCTTTTTCTGTCTGCAACCCTACCATGGTTTTTCATTTTGCTAATGATCTACAGTAATTTTCTATCATCCAAAATTCCCATAGCATTTTCAAGACTTTTCTCATGCTGCACTAGTTCTCTGGAATGTGCTACCCAACACAATCAAATTAACACCAAACATCCACAGATTTAAGTGTTTCCTAAAAAATGTACCTTTTTAGCTAGACCTAAGAAATTTCTCAAAGTTTACATGTCATTTCAGGTCACTTTTCAAAATAACCCTTCATGCTTTTGTAATTTTATGAGTAATAACACTATATCTGGCCATTATATGACTTGTATCCTTCATGCATCTCCAGCTTTTCGCAGACTCCAGTTCTTATTTTTCTTTGTCTGTGACCAAGAGAGTAGGGTCTCCTGTCATGATCTCTGCAGGCAGAGATCATAGCAAGCCTATAGAGGGACAAGCTCTCGGAAGATGGAACTATACTGACCATGAACTAAGCCTGCCGCGCAACTAGAAATAGCCAGGTAGCATTTCCTATTTATCGCTAGATGCCCAGCTCTGGCCTAAGACCTAAATAGCTAGCAGAGGGAAATATAAGACCTGGCTCACCTCTAGAGAAATATTCCAAAGAAGACAGTAGCCCCCCACATATAATGACGGTGAGTTCAGATGAAACAACAAACGCAGCAGGAAAATAGTCTTAGCAAATTTGAGGTCCGCTTACTAGATAGCAGAAGACAGATAGTATACTTTCATGGTCAGCAGAAAAACACTAACAAAACACCATCCAGAGATTACCTTAAACTCTGGCATTAACTCATAACGCCAGAGTAGCAATCCCTGATCAACGAGAGCTTTCCAGACACAGTAACAAAACTTCAGCTGTGAACTGGAACAAATAGGCAAAACAAAACATGGACAAAAGTCCAACTTATCTAGTAGTTGTCTAGAAGCAGGAACAAGCACTGAGAGGCATCAGATAACATTGTTGACCGGCAAGAAACCACCAGAGAAATGAGCTTAAATAGCGACACCCACTACTGATGGAATCAGGTGAAACAGGAAAGAGGATGACAAGTCCAATTCCACAAGCGGCCACCGGGGGAGCCCAGAATCCAAATTCACAACAGTACCCCCCCCTCAAGGAGGGGGCACCGAACCCTCACCAGATCCACCAGGGCGACCAGGATGAGCCCTATGGAAGGCACGAACAAGATCAGAAGCATGAACATCAGATGCATTGACCCAAGAATTATCCTCCTGGCCGTAACCCTTCCAGTTGACCAGATACTGGAGTTTCCGTCTGGAAACACGAGAGTCCAAAATTTTCTCCACAACGTACTCCAACTCACCCTCAACCAACACCGGAGCAGGAGGCTCAACTGAAGGTACAACAGGTACCTCATACCTGCGCAATAACGACCGATGAAAAACGTTATGAATGGAAAAGGACGCAGGGAGGTCCAAACGGAAAGAAACAGGATTAAGAATCTCCAATATTCTATAAGGGCCGATGAACCGAGGTTTAAACTTAGGAGAAGAGACCCTCATAGGGACAAAACGAGAAGACAACCACACCAAATCTCCAACACAAAGCCGAGAACCAACACGACGATGACGGTTGGCAAAACGCTGAGTCTTTTCCTGGGACAACTTCAAATTGTCCATAACCTGCCCCCAGATGTGATGCAATCTCTCCACCACCGCATCCACTCCAGGACAATCCGAGGATTCCACCTGACCGGAGGAAAATCGAGGGTGAAACCCCGAATTACAGAAAAACGGGGACACCAAGGTGGAAGAACTGGCCCGATTATTGAGGGCGAACTCTGCCAATGGCAAAAAAGCAACCCAATCATCCTGGTCAGCAGAGACAAAACACCTCAGATATGTCTCAAGGGTCTGATTAGTCCGCTCAGTCTGGCCATTAGTCTGAGGGTGAAAAGCAGATGAAAAAGACAAATCTATGCCCATCCTAGCACAGAATGCCCGCCAAAATCTAGACACAAATTGGGTACCTCTGTCAGAAACAATATTCTCAGGAATACCGTGCAATCGGACAACATTCTGAAAAAACAGAGGAACCAACTCAGAAGAAGAAGGCAACTTGGGCAGAGGAACCAAATGGACCATTTTAGAGAAACGGTCACAGACCACCCAGATGACAGACATCTTCTGGGAAACAGGCAGATCTGAAATAAAATCCATCGAGATGTGTGTCCAAGGCCTCTTAGGAATAGGCAAGGGCAACAGCAGTCCGCTAGCCCGAGAACTACAAGACTTGGCCCGAGCACAAACGTCACATGACTGCACAAAGACTCGCACATCTCGTGACAGAGAAGGCCACCAGAAGGATCTTGCCACCAAATCCCTGGTACCAAAAATTCCGGGATGACCTGCCAATGCAGAAGAATGTACCTCAGAGATGACTCTGCTGGTCCAATCATCCGGAACAAACAGTCTATCAGGCGGACAACGATCCGGTCTATCCGCCTGAAACTCTTGCAAGGACCGCCGCAGATCAGGAGAAACGGCCGACAAAATTACTCCCTCCCTAAGGATACCTGTGGGTTCAGAATTACCAGGAGAGTCCGGGTCAAAACTCCTAGAAAGGGCATCTGCCTTAACATTCTTAGAACCCGGTAGGTATGACACCACAAAATTAAAGCGAGAAAAAAATAAAGACCAGCGCGCCTGTCTAGGATTCAGGCGTCTGGCAGTCTCAAGATAAATCAAATTTTTGTGGTCAGTCAATACCACCACCTGATGCCTAGCCCCCTCGAGCCAATGGCGCCACTCCTCAAACGCCCACTTCATGGCCAAAAGCTCCCGATTCCCAACATCATAATTCCGCTCTGCGGGCGAAAATTTGCGAGAAAAGAAGGCACAAGGCCTAATGACGGAGCAGTCGGAACCTTTCTGCGACAACACTGCCCCAGCTCCGATCTCCGAAGCGTCAACCTCAACCTGAAAAGGCAGATTCACATCAGGCTGACGCAACACAGGGGCAGAGGCAAAACGGCGCTTAAGCTCCTGAAAGGCCTCTACAGCATGAGGGGACCAATTAGCAACATCAGCGCCTTGTCTGGTCAAATCAGTCAGTGGTTTAACGACATCCGAAAAACCAGCAATAAATCGGCGGTAAAAGTTGGCAAAGCCCAAAAATCTCTGAAGACCCTTAAGAGAGGAGGGCTGAGTCCAGTCACAAATAGCTTGCACCTTGACGGGATCCATCTCAATGGAAGAGGGAGAAAAAATATACCCCAAAAAGGAAATTTTCTGGACCCCAAAAACGCACTTAGACCCCTTCACACATAAAGAATTAGACCGCAGAACCTGAAAAACTCTCCTGACCTGCTGGACATGAGAGTCCCAGTCATCAGAAAAAATCAGAATATCATCCAGATATATTATCATAAATTTATCCAGAAAATCGCGGAAAATATCATGCATAAAAGACTGGAAAACTGAAGGGGCATTAGAAAGACCAAAAGGCATGACCAAATACTCAAAGTGGCCCTCGGGCGTATTAAATGCGGTCTTCCACTCATCCCCCTGCCTGATCCGCACCAAATTATACGCCCCACGAAGATCAATCTTAGAGAACCACTTAGCACCCTCTATACGAGCAAACAAATCAGTAAGCAATGGCAATGGGTATTGATACTTAACAGTGATCTTATTCAGAAGCCGATAATCAATACATGGTCTCAAAGAGCCGTCTTTTTTTGAGACAAAGAAAAACCCAGCTCCCAAGGGAGAAGAAGATGGACGAATATGTCCCTTTTCCAAAGACTCCTTTATATATTCCCGCATAGCAGCATGTTCCGGCACAGACAAATTAAACAAACGACCCTTTGGATATTTACAACCCGGTATCAAATCTATGGCACAATCGCACTCACGGTGCGGAGGTAACGACCCAAGCTTGGGTTCGTCAAAGACGTCTTGATAATCAGAGAGGAACTCAGGGACTTCAGAGGGAATGGACGACGAAATAGAAACCAAAGGTACGTCCCCATGAATACCCTTACATCCCCAGCTCAACACAGACATTGCTCTCCAGTCCAAGACTGGGTTGTGAGACTGCAACCATGGCAATCCCAGTACCAAATCGTCATGTAAATTATACAGCACCAGGAAACGAATAATCTCCTGGTGATCCGGATTGATACGCATGGTTACTTGTGTCCAGTATTGTGGTTTATTATTAGCCAATGGGGTGGAGTCAATCCCCTTCAGAGGAATAAGAGTCTCCAAAGGCTCTAAATCAAAACCACAACGATTGGCAAAGGACCAATCCATAAGACTCAGAGCGGCGCCAGAGTCAACATAGGCGTCCGTGGCAATGGATGACAAAGAGCAAATCAGGGTTACAGACAAAATAAACTTAGACTGAATGGTGCCAATGGAAACAGACTTATCAAGCTTCTTTGTACGCCTAGAGCATGCCGATATAACATGAGTAGAATCCCCACAATAGAAACACAATCCATTCTTCCGTCTAAAATTCTGTCGCTCGCTCCTGGACAGAATTCTATCACACTGCATACTTTCTGGCGTCTTTTCCATAGACACCGCCAGATGGTGCACCGGTTTGTGCTCCCGCAGACGCCTATCAATCTGAATAGCCATTGTCATGGACTCATTCAGACCTGCAGGCAAAGGGAACCCCACCATAACATCCTTAACGGCATCAGAGAGACCTTCTCTGAAAGTTGCCGCCAAGGCGCACTCATTCCACTGAGTAAGCACAGACCATTTACGGAATTTTTGGCAGAAAACTTCAGCTTCGTCTTGCCCCTGAGATAGTGCCATCAAAGTTTTTTCTGCCTGAAGTTCCAAATGAGGTTCCTCATAAAGCAAGCCCAAGGCCAGAAAAAACGCATCCACATCGCGTAACGCAGGATCCCCTGCTGGCAATGAGAAGGCCCAATCTTGAGGGTCACCCCTGAGCAAGGAAATCACAATCCTAACCTGCTGAGCAGGGTCTCCAGCTGAACGAGACTTCAGGGACAAATAAAGCTTACAATTATTTCGGAAATTCTGGAAGCTAGCTCTATTCCCTGTGAAGAACTCCGGCAAAGGAATTCCCGGCTCAGATACCGGAGCATGTACCACAAAATCTTGTAAATTTTGTACTTTCGTGATGAGATTATTCAAACCCGCAGTTACACTCTGGAGATCCATTATTGTCAGGTGCACACAGAGCATACAGAGATTAGGAGGAGAGAGAGAAAAAAGACTGCAGCAAGGCAGACTGGAGGAAAAAAAAAAAAAAAAAAAAAAATTCCAGCAGACTTCTTATAACTCTCCTTTCTCAACCTGGGTCTTTAACACTTTATTGGCCGGTCAAACTGTCATGATCTCTGCAGGCAGAGATCATAGCAAGCCTATAGAGGGACAAGCTCTCGGAAGATGGAACTATACTGACCATGAACTAAGCCTGCCGCGCAACTAGAAATAGCCAGGTAGCATTTCCTATTTATCGCTAGATGCCCAGCTCTGGCCTAAGACCTAAATAGCTAGCAGAGGGAAATATAAGACCTGGCTCACCTCTAGAGAAATATTCCAAAGAAGACAGTAGCCCCCCACATATAATGACGGTGAGTTCAGATGAAACAACAAACGCAGCAGGAAAATAGTCTTAGCAAATTTGAGGTCCGCTTACTAGATAGCAGAAGACAGATAGTATACTTTCATGGTCAGCAGAAAAACACTAACAAAACACCATCCAGAGATTACCTTAAACTCTGGCATTAACTCATAACGCCAGAGTAGCAATCCCTGATCAACGAGAGCTTTCCAGACACAGTAACAAAACTTCAGCTGTGAACTGGAACAAATAGGCAAAACAAAACATGGACAAAAGTCCAACTTATCTAGTAGTTGTCTAGAAGCAGGAACAAGCACTGAGAGGCATCAGATAACATTGTTGACCGGCAAGAAACCACCAGAGAAATGAGCTTAAATAGCGACACCCACTACTGATGGAATCAGGTGAAACAGGAAAGAGGATGACAAGTCCAATTCCACAAGCGGCCACCGGGGGAGCCCAGAATCCAAATTCACAACAGTCTCCCATACAAAGCACACACATACATGAGGGATTCTTGTTCTCCTGTCTCTATGTATCACACTGAAACTCCAGCCACAAGTAGGACATTATTCAGAAGTACTGAGCAGTGTGGCTGTGAGTCCAGCATTGAATTGAAATGCTGCAGCATTGTCTGTCTGTGTCTCGCTGTTCTCTCATTATGCTGGTCTTTTCATTCTCCATAAAGGTTAATAGGAGAAATTAACATGATATTTAGTTTGATACTCCATATTGTCTGATTTTCCTTGTGCATCTCATTGTCCATATTCCTAAAGTCCCGTGGAATAAGTTGGCGCTGTAAAACTAACGATTATCAGTATTATGTGCATACGTCTTACATGCTGCGTATATTGTAAATCTAATGTTCATCAACAAAAGGAAACAACCTTGTCCTGCCCCAGCCAGAGTTAATAATTGTCACCGGGCGAAGCATTACCACCATTATCTATAGATTTCCAGCTTTATCTCTGGATGCACAAAGGCACATAATCTTTATCGAACCTGTAAGACTGATGTTCACGGGATATTTTAAGCATATAAGATTTGTCTGGAAATAAACAGATCATTTCGTTAAATGAGAATGTGGTCTTTTCGTGCATCCAGGTGATTGATATAAATAATGCAATTGCCGTGATTTATCAAAGAGTGAGAAACTTCCACAAGAGGGGAAAGGTGCAATATATTACTGTGCATGGGGGTTTACTGTGAGCACCGGCATTATCCCTAGATATTGGCTAGATTGCTGCTAAAAGCTAAATGGCAGCCCATATTCTGCCTATAGATTTATAGAGCAAGGCTTCATTCGGACAGCTGTAATAAAAACATGGCAGCATCAATTCACGGCTATCTGAACTCTGAGGCTTAAAGGCGATCGATAATTTTGATAAGGAAAAATTACTGTTAGGTTCAGTATGTTATTGGATACTTTTAGTTAACAAGCTTGAATTACGTTTCAGCCTTCATTCTTTCATTCATTTTCAGATTCCCTCATCCAATTTTCATGTTTTGGGAGTGTCCCTCCCTGTAATATAGGCTGAATATCAGGTATGTGTGTATCCATGGTGCTACGGTCTTCACTAGCTTTAATTAATGTATCAATGCAGTTCCACAGCTGGACTTCACTTTCCTTTCCCTGTCAATAATCAATTTTCTCTGCCCTCCCTGAAACACTTTCTCCCCTTTCCGCTGCAAGTTTTGTATAAATTCCCTCTCCTCCCATGCTGGTAAAATGCTAACACTGAAAAAAGTGAGGAAAGACTAGAGACAGCAGCCAGAAGCAAGACCGCAACATTTTTGCAGATCACTTAGCTACAAGAAGTAGTTACAGATAGTCTGAATGAGGTGTACATGGCCTTTAATGGAGAAGCCAATGCATAAATTGAAGCAACTAGTAAGTCTGCGGGTGTTCTTTATGAAGACCACCAGCTAGTATAGGGAAACTTACAGGCTATACAATGAAAAGGGTATGCTAATTAACTCTCCTAGAGGTGGAAGAAAACTGGCTGCTAAGTGCCCACAAGAGGTTGGTACGCAAAATGAGAATGCTGGGTCTGGTGGAAAATGTGTGTAAATGGGTTAGTAACTGGCTTAGTGATAGAAAGCAGAGGGTGGTTATAAATGGTGTATTCTCTAACTGGTTCGCTGTGACCAGTGGGGTACCACAGGGGTCGGTATTTGGACCTATTCTCTTCAAAATATTTATTAATGATCTGGTAGAAGGTTTACACAGTAAAATATTGATATTTGCAGATGATACAAAACTATGTAAAGCAGTTAATACAAGAGAAGATAGTATTCTGCTACAGATGGATCTGGATAAGTTGGAAACTTGGGCTGAAAGGTGGCAGATGAGGTTTAACAATGATAAATGTAAGGTTATACACATGGGAAGAAGGAATCAATATCACCATTACACACTGAACGGGAAACCACTGGGTAAATCTGACATGGAGAAGGACTTGGGGATCCTAGTTAATGATAAACTTACCTGGAGCAGCCAGTGCCAGGCAGCAGCTGCCAAGGCAAACAGGATCATGGGGTGCATTAAAAGAGGTCTGGATACACATGATGAGAACATTATACTGCCTCTGTACAAATCCCTGGTTAGACCGCACATTGAGCACTGTGTACAGTTTTGGGCACTGGTGCTCAGGAAGGATATAATGGAACTAGAGAGAGTACAAAGGAGGGCCACAAAATTAATAAAGGGGATGGGGAACTACAATACCCAGAGAGATGAGCAAAATTAGGATTATTTAGTCTAGAAAAAAGACGACTGAGGGGCGATCTAATATCCATGCATAAGTACATAAGGGGACAATACAAATATCTCTCCGAGGATCTGTATACCAAGGAAGGTGACGGTCACAAGGGGGCATTCTCTGCGTCCACCAACATAGAAGAGGATTCTTTACTGTTAGGGCAGTGAGAATCTGGAATTTCTTGCCTGAGGAGGTGGTGAAGGCGAACTCAGACGAGGGGTTCAAGAGAGGCCTGGATGTCTACCTGGAGCGCAGCAATATTGTATCTTACAGTTATTAGGTTCTTTAGAAGGACTGGGGATTTATTCTGACGGAATATAGGCTGAACTGGATGGACAAATGTCTTTTTTCGGCCTTGCTAGCTATGTTACTATGTTACCTATAGGATTGTAGCTTGCCTTGTGATTTAGGATTGCAAGTAAAATGAACTTCTTTATATGAAAAAACAGTGGGGCACAAATGACCTGGGAGGGGTATATAACCAATAGAATACAAAAGCATTTGCAGATGGTCGCCTCCTTCTTTTGGTGAAAGTTTTATTATGAAGAGCCTCACTAGGTATCCCTCACTAACAGACCACGAAACTTAGCTTTTAATTAATATTGAAATAAATGAGGGTATAAGGAGTGAATGATTAAAAAGAGCATGCCTCTAATTTGCTATCATTGCACATATTTGTTGAGCCATTGCTTCTGATTGTCAATTGCTTGTGTCCCTTCCCCTGATGAAGCCCTTTATACGGTGAAACATGTTAGGGGAATTATTGTTTTAATGGGAATGCCCTGTTTTGCGCACCCCGGGGTGTTATCGATTGACAATCAAAAGAGATGGCTCATTTATACCAATATACCATCATTTATTTTGATATTATTTATGGCCTGTTAGTGAGGGTTGCATAGTGAGGTTCTTCATAAGAAAACCTTCAGTAAAATAAAGAGGCGACCATTTGCAAATGCTTGCCCCTCAAATGCATGGATCGCACTGCACAGAGAGGCTTCTTAAAGCCATTATAACATTTTAGATTCTTACTTGCTGTTTTTTGAAACAAAGAGTGAAAAATTTAAAGGGGTCTGAATACTTTCCGTACCCACTGTGTATATATATATATATATATATATATATATATATATATATATATATATATATATATATATATATATATATATACCTGTATATGCAAACAACATTTCCCCAGAGGCTAAAGTAACTTCACCAGTAGTTAGTATTTTATAGCGTTCATACATTTAAAATATTTTTTATAAAACCAGCCCATCACACCACATCCAGCATATCTGACTTATATGACGTGACAGTTTTATCTTTTTTATTTTAAAAATGTGCTAACGTGGAATCATTTTTAGCCGGATTGTTCGGGATGTTCTTAAGCTCCCCGCGGCTATTTGTATGTTATGTTATATTTTTCTCACTGTTTGTGTGTAATCCTATTTCCATCCTCCTCCCTTTCTAGCCTCCAAGTTTTCGGAGCAGGATGTGTTGCAGATCTACACAGCAGGAAATAAAACCTAGAACCGACACATTCGACTTTGCAAATGTTACCGTCTTTGGGAGGATCTTTCATGGATTGATCTCCATGGGAGGTCAAATGAAAGAATTTCCGAGGCAAGTTATGGGTTTATAAAGATAAATCACCAAATATATGCACTTTTTGTATCCCACTTTGAATGGGACATTGCAAGAATTCTTAGTCTTTATATCTGTTTCCCCCTGAATGTTATATTGTCTATGGCTGATACAACTGCAAAATGCATTTTTACAAAGAATTAATTTATAATACATTTTTCAGTATTTTATATCCTATTACCATTCCAGCTAGTCTCTAAAATATATATAGACATACAACAGTAAAAATGAAAGGGAATCTGTCTCATGGATTTTTGCTATGGAATCTAAGAGCAGAATCATGTAGGGGTAGAAAACCTCATTCCAGCAATACATCATTTACTGGGCAGCTTGGTGCAGTTTTGATAAAATCCCTGTTTTTTCTATTTCTGTAGATTTACCAGAGCTCAGAATGCTGTTTTAATATAACCCCGGCCACACTGCTGATTGGCAGCTAGCTTCCTGTGTACACTGTGTATTGTCATCAAGCTGCCAATCAGTGGTGGGGGCGGAGTTTTATGCAGATTAGTTGGACTGGTTTGCACAAGAGACCTAGTCCTGCAGTGAAAATCTCCTGCTGATAAAACACTGATTGTATTGATACTACAGCACACAGCCTAGTAAGGACACATCCCTGGAAACAGGCGCTCTGTTCCTCCAATAGCAAAGACCTGCTGACAGATTCCTTTGAATAAATATTCATAGAAGGTAATAAAGTACAGAAGGTGTTATGTCCACTCATTGATGCAATGTGGGAACAATACTGGAGCAAATTCAGTCAGCTCAATGTAATGACTTGGGGCTCAGTCAGACATCTGTGCACATCGTATGAGATCAGACTGCTATTGCGCGGACTGACCACAGCTCTCCCGACCTGACAGCTTAATGTATTTTTATGAGACTGTCACACTCGGGTATGGAGCCCGGGCATTACTGGCGTGATTTTGGACCAATTTACACAGACATCTGAATAATCCGTAAATTGTGCAAATTGGAGTAAGAAAAGGAGAGGTGCAACATTATTTATTGTACACTGCTCACGTTGCACATTGATGACATAGATATCAATGTTCAGATCACTCCTTTATGGACGTCATTATGTATTTTCTCTGTCTAAGACATTTGAAGTTACTATTTCGGGATCCAAGAAGTATCGTTTCTCCTTGCGGAGAGTGACATGTTAAGCATGTCGAGATGAGGAGACTTAAAACCGCAATGCTCCTCTGGGAAATATGCAAATTGTCTCTTCAGAGAGTCCTCTTCCTCTCTGAAGAGACAATTTGCAAGTTAGAGTTTCATAAGAATTAGAATAAATGTGTTTCCAAGAATAAAAATATTCAATTAGTTCTAAATGGTCTCATCTTCTACCTTTAGGAGTACATCGCTCCTTAGCCTCCTTGCTCTCTGCTTGCCAAGGGGCAATGTGTTCCTGAAGGTTGACAGTTTGGACTAGTAGCATAGTGCCACTATTGGTCCAAAGTGCGTGCTCGCCCATGTTGCTAGCAGAGCCTGCATTGTCTCCGCAGCATCAGAGCAAGCACTGAAGCTGATCCAGTGATCTGGCTTTCTTCATAGTAGTCTCTTTACAAAGTGTACAGCAGGCCTGCACAACATATGGCCCATAGGCCGCATGAGGCCCACCTAAGGATGTCGTGCAGCCCACGGACAACTGGGAGACTCCCTATAGTCAACTTAATTCTCATCTTTCAGGCAAGAATACAGCTAAAAACTTCAGTGCTGGGACTGGAACAGAGCAGAGCAGCGCTAACCAGCCCCCGTCCCGACGTAAAGCGGCGTGATGATGTCATCACACTATGTTATGACTTGATCTCACTGTTGCTGTCGCCAGCACCACATTACAAGATCTTGGTGCCGAGATCTCCATCTGCGCATGCGCCTCCCCGGCAGCCTTTTTCCCAGAGTCCACCACATAAGAAACCATGTAACTGCGGGGGCTCTGGGCTTTCACAAGATGTCGGCAGAGCTCCCACAGCACCGAACACCCACAGTGGTGCGCCACAGATCCGAACATGCCCTCATCCCAGCCTGCGGCCTGCAGCAACACTCCACTCTTGCCTCCTCCAGCAGCGACCCTGGGACACTGCTCCACCGTGCCGGTAAGGTATATCTGCATTATAAGGTATATCCGCATTATATCCCATTTGCCCCCCCAAATTTGGAAGAAAAAAAAATGCGTCTTATAATCCGAAAAATATGGTATGTGACAATGCGCCAATCTAATCAAAAGAAGAGAGGAGGAAGTCATCAGGTGCAAAGCAGATCTGAGGGCTCCTGATAAAATACTGACATGATCCATGGACTGGGTCTTGCAAATCAATCAATCATGCGCTGCTTCCAAAGCACTGCCAATTCCTGATTGTCTGCACATACCAATGTAGTCACAGGCTGAAACAGGAAATGCTGTCCTTTTTACAGGGGCAGACATACCATTGGTGCAACCTGTGTGGCCACATATGGGCCCAAGATGTAAAGCGTCCCATTTCCACCTCCAAAGAAGGTTATTATTATGCATAATATATATATATATATATATATATATCCATATATATATTATATGCATATTATATGTATTATATGGATATTATTATTATTATTGTGCACTATAATGAGCTATTGGACTACAAAGAGCCTATATACCGTTTTTTCTCAGGGGCCCTCTTTTGTCTTTGTCCACCAGTTTGGAGCACAGAACTGAGAACCAAGCTCCAGGGACTTATGATGGAACAGTTATGAGAGGATTAGAGCATCGGTCCTGCCAAATACAAGTACATATACTGTACAGTGTCTTACGAAAGTATTCACCACCTTGGCATTTTTCATGTATTATTACCTCACAACGTGGAATTTTGCTGTTTTTTAGGGTTGGCATCAGTTCATGTAAAGAACATGCCTTCTACTGTGAACATTTGATTTTCATTTTATTGTGACGCAAACGTAACCCTCGACATGCGTAGAATTAATCCCAATCGACTCGTGTTATGGGCTACCAACCAGCCCACTTTAGCGCCCACCAACGAATCTATATCAATTTGACCAATGGACCAATCCATCTTTGGAGGCGATTTTGGAGATTTTCTAACTCACAGTTGATGTTATCCGGCAGCCACAGCTGCCTTCAGAGAAGACAAGGATGTTTATAACTATCCTACATCTAAATACATAAATTCTGAAAGGCGATTTTTATTTTATTTTTTTACCAGCAATTTCCTTTAATTACGTCTCCATACAATCAGCGTCTATTTATACTGTATCGCATCCTGCAACTGGCTGAATTCTGATCAATCAAAAGCGGAGATTTACTCATTTGTGGTACATGATGGGATTTCATAAAGCAGAGCTTAATTAATATATTATTAAAGACGCGCACAGTGGAGGGAATAGGAGCAGATGTTTTATTCCGCTGCACATTTTGATTCCGTGGTTTTTTAGCCTTACAATCAAGGAATGCGTTGCCGAACATTATAGGGCAAAACAAGTTATTTTAAAATGTACAACTAAGGAACCATCTGCTTCACGACACATCTAACACATGGACAGTTTCTCGAGTGAATGATAGCTGGCACATATTGAAGCTAAGCATCAGTAAGGGAGATGATAGAAGTGTTATGTATTAAAAAGAATGGCTGATATCTCGAATTTAATATTTTAGGGATTGCGGAGCATAAATAAAATATATTGATGATTATTTAGTCACAGTTAGAGCTTGCTTTCAAAAGCAATTATAGAGCTGCCTGGTGCTCATGTCCCTGTGCTGTAAATTATCTGTGGATCTGTAATAGTCTAATGGTGCTTATGAGATGATTTGAAATTTTAAGATTTTGGTAAATAGTATGATCACTGGAAAAAGGTCTGCAACTTTTTAAAAGAGACAGTGATGTCGCAGTACAGGCGTAAAAAACATGGTGATGTTTCAGTGAATACAGTGATGTAATAGTAGAGGGATATTAAAGACTAGTGATGAGCAAGTGTACTCGTTGCTCAGGTTTTCCCGAGCACGCTCGGGTGATCTCCGAGTATTTGTTAGTGTTCAGAGATTAGGTTTTCATCGCAGCAGTTGAATGATTTACAGCTATTAGCCAGCTTGAATACATGTGGGGTTTCCCTAGCAACCAGGCAACCCCCACATGTACTCAACCTGGCTCATAGCTGTAAATCATTCAGCTGTGTCAATGAAAACTTAATCTCCGAACACTAACAAATACTCGGAGGTCACCTGAGCATGCTCGGGAAAACCAGAGCAACGAGTATACTCGCTCATCACTAATAAAGACAGTATTGTAACAGTACTGGGATAAATCCAAGCAACACTACTTTGATCTCATCCTCTTGGACCTGTCCTCTGCCTTCGATACAGTGGACCATTCCCTCTTACTATAGATTCTCTCATCTCTTGGCATGACAGACTTGGCCCTATCTATTCATACTTAACAGACCGATCATTCAGTGCCTCCCACTCACACACCACCTCCTCATCTCACCCCTTATCTGTTGATGTCCCACAAGGTTCAGTTCTAGGACCCCTGCTCTTCTCCATCTACACCCTTGGCCTGGGACAGATCATAGAGTCCCAGGGTCAATATCATCTATATGCTGATGACACACAGCTCTACCTCTCTGAACCCGAATCCCCTAATATCTGTCCTCTATTTCATCCTTATTCTCTGCTTGATTTCTAAAACTGAACATGGACAAAACAGAATTTGTCACCTTTCCCCCAACTCAAGGAACCCTCAAAACAGATCTATCCATCAAACTCAATGGCTGCTCACTCTCCCCAGTCCCACAAAGCTCGCTGCTTCGGGGTAACACATGCCTCTGATCTCTCCTTCAAACAATGTATACAAGCCCTTTCCACTTCCTGCCAACTCCAACTAAAAAATATTTCCTGGATTCTTACATTCCTTGATCAAGAATCTGCAAAAACACTAGCCCTCATCATCTCCTGCCTCAACTACTGCAACCTCCTGTGACCTCAATTTTAACACTCTCGTACCCCTCCAATCTATCCTAAACTCTGCTGTCTGACTAATCCACCTGTTCCACAGGTATTCTCCGGCCTCTTTTTCAATCCTTTTACTGGTTTCCCATTACCCAGAGACTCCAGTTAAAAACTCTAACCATGGCAAACAAAGCCATCCACAACCTGTCTCTACCATTCACCTGTGACCTCGTGTCCTGTATTTACCAGCATGCAACCTCTGATCCTCACAAGATCTCCTTCTCTATTCCCCTCTAATACCCTCTCTCCACAATCATATGCACGATTTTAATTGCGCATCCCTCCTACTCTGGAACTCTCTATATCAACATATTAGACCTCTGGTCTGATCTTCTGACAAGCCTACAACCTGCAGTAACCATTGTTTTCACCATACAACTGCACAACCAGCTCTACCCTCGCCTACTATATACTCACCCATCCCTTGTAGACTGTGAGCCCTCGCGGGCAGGGTCTTCTCTCTTCCTGTACCAGTCGATGACTTGTATTGTTCAAGATTATTGTACTTTTTTTATTATGTATACCCCTCCTCACATGTAAAGCACATGGAATAAATGGCACTATAATAATAACAATAAATAATAGTAATAATAGTAATAATAATAAACAGTAATGTCACAGTACAGAGAAAACAAACACAGTGATGTCACAGTACAAGGATAATAAACAGTGGTGTCCCATTGTAGGCATAACAAAAAGAAGAGCCCAAATCGCAGAGACCCTAGAGACCTGAAGGCAGTATATATATATATAAATCTTCTAGCGGTATCCATGATAATGGACCATTGGGTGCCAGAAATGCAATTAGTGTCATAAGAGAGTAGGAGAGCATGTGGACATCCCAGGAAAGAAATGAGGTAAGTAACATGTGGGTGGGAAATCTACTCAGTGGTTATGGGAAGAGCTTAGAGTGGAAAACCACAGGACTCTCTTTTGTGCTAAAACCTGCCACCTATAATTATGTTTTGGTCCATGGATATTTCTTTATCTTTTCTTTGTACGTCATAATACGCCAAACCCCCAATTCTGAACGACCAAACAAAGCTGTTAATAGAAATAATAAGCATATTGTGCAATGTATAATTTAATTTTCGAGAAAGTGAAATAGCTTTAGTTCCGACATTTTCAGTTTATGTTCTATTTTGGTAAACGACATCAGAATATTACTAAAGTAATAAATTGAATGATGTTCTGTAGTCTTATAATAGTAACCATGCTGTTCTAAGATTGCATAATAACTCATAATGGTCTTTTAAATTTGAAAGAAGAAAAAATAAAAAGAGATCCCCTTAAGTACACCATACTGCTTGCATTTCCCTGTATTCCGTACTAAGAGGTAATCTTATAAAAATGCAATTAATGTTAATTAATCACTTAAATCTCAGCCAACCAAGCTACCAATTAGCTTCCATGGCTGCCAACATGATCACAATAGACACTAAGAAATGTGTTTTATGCGTGTGTTATCCATTAGGGAACTGATTTTTTTTTTTGTTCCTTTTTTTCAGTAATCAACGCTTATAATTCCTATGGGGTCTAATTGCTTTTATGTAGACTACTATAATAGCATTAAACACAGTCATTGGTTTAAAAACAGGAGACAAAAATGAGTATGTGTAAAAGTTATATAAAGCACTATGAAGTTTTAAAATATTGTGGACAATTAAGGATAAGAAAATAAAGTTATAAAATGGTTTTAATAACATTTTACTGTATAATTATTGGGTAAAGAGCAAATCTTTTGAATTGCGGATTCACCAGATTGGCTGAATTTTGCCAAGATATTCAATTTGCCTCAAATGAAAAGTTATTCTAAAACATCCAATAGCCCTGAAAACAACACATAACACTATATTCTTCTCCTCACACACTAATCTTCTTCACTGCTGTGTTGTCACACAGATATTTGTACAGTTTATTCAGTATTTTACTTACCGTATTTCTATGGCTAAGCTGTGAGCTGTGACATACACTCACTGTCCAGATTCATCACAAATGTTGCTGCACTTCCTGCTTCTGCTTTTATACCGGCTGTGATAGTCACTCCTGATTGGCTATACTATACCATGTGATATGATGGCTGTAAGGTACTATGGGAAGCATATGTTGGGTCATGTGATTCATCTCTGGCTGATGAAATCTTCTGCAGTGTGCAGTCGCAACGCGACTCACAATTTGCTCAAATTTGCATCAAATTGATTCACTCATCTCAAGTAAGGACTAATATTTTGTAAAGTGTTGGCAGGGATTTTATATCAACATTATGATTTTAGCCCATTTCGTTAAGTAAATGAGGTGATTTTTTAGGTCCTCCCATGACTCCACCAATACTTTTTAACAAATGTTGTTAAAACTGCAATTTCTCCCTAAAAAGACTGAATGCATGCAAGAAAAATGCTCCATAGACTACATTTTCCATCAAAACCACAGGGTGATCATATGTAGATGATTATCACATAAATATAATGAATTAAAAAGTTAGTTGGAGTGCTTCTTTAACCCCTTATCTGTAGGTTAATGGAATTCTAATGCCATGCTGCCGCTGCCCAGCTGGCGGAAGAAAATGAATGTACTTCCTCCTGGCATCCTCCAGCTTTCAGTCATAGAGGCGCGGCAGATGCGGCAGGTGTGGCTTCACTCAGGGTTGAGTACATAGAGATCAATGGCTGCAATCACGCCCCCAGCACTGACTGACAGCTGACTCAGCAGTGCATCAGTGCCTCGATTCCTCAGCAGGGGTAGATGATGGCTCAATGACTCGGCTCCTGAGGTTTCTTCATTCATCCTCTGCCAATGAGTGCCATACATGTAGCTAGCGCTGCAGATTGTTTTATTCTTGACATAAAAAAAATCAAGGAGCCAAATGGATCCCTTTATCACAGGTGTAAACAAAGTCTTATAAAAACTTAATTCCAGCTCACCCAGTTGCTCTATGCTCATCCACCTGGGGCTCAGACACCGGCCTCGCCCTGGCCTCACATCAAGGAAAATAGAAAAAATTGGAGTCCGGCTCAACAGGACTGGATTTTCCTTTTCTTTTTCTTTTTCAAAAGAAAATATAGTGCATAGAAAATAAAAATTTATATGGTCGTCATGACCCAATCGACGCGTTTCGACTGCACTAGGCAGTCTTACGCATAAACAAAGTCTCATCATGATTTGGATGAATATTTTGTGCGCTATTTCATTTTTTTACATTACTATTCCTGTTCTTAAATATTGGGTAGCTAAACATGTAAAATCTATGATCACTTTCACAGCCCAGCGGCAACTACATCACCTATAGTGATAAAGGCTCAATTTACATGTTGCTGTCAAATGTGGATTTTGCTTAGATTTGTGCAAAACCACGTTAAAATGTAATGATTTTGCTGCAAATACATAAATGTATACAAATCACAGAAAAAAACATTCTTTTGACTGCGGAATGTAAACTAACTCCAAATGCCAGTTGACCGACTTGGCTCTGGCTCTTAAACCCCGAAGTTAACAGTTGATTTTGCTGGAGGAAATTGCGGATGTTGCAAAAGACGATGTATTATATGGGCAGTGGTTGCTGTCCTGATAAGACTGCCCCTGTCCCCTGCCAATCTCAATGCAAACGCTACATCGTAACCAGTCTATGACAGCTAAAGTTACTTGGGGTAAGGTGTATCTTTAGGTGTGGACATGACAATGAATCTGCACTGTATCCTTAAAACATGCATTCTGGTAATATTTCAGCCATATAAAGTTATCAAAAAATTTAAATTAAAAAGATTGTCCAGGAACCACATTTTGGCCTCCACACCATTTGATGTTTGCAGCTCCCTGAGCAGTCAGATGTACAAAGCTTAAAAGGGAACAGGAGCTGATGTGCCATCCGAGATCCGAGAATGACCACTACAGAGTGTATTGTACTGTGTTGTTTCAGTTCTGATATCGATGACCAGTCCTAAGAATAGGAAACCAATGTCTAAGTCCTGTACAACATTTTTTAACTAAAAAGAATCACAAAATAATAAAATAAATCTCCCAAAATCTCAAAAATAAAAAAAACCTTTAGGAACAACTTTAAAAAATTGGGGGGATACAAGTAGAAATTGTTTAGTTTTCTACCACCGTAAAATGTAGCCATTACACTATTTCCATTCTGTGTTAGACAGCCTGGACTCTGTCCAATGTTCCGATTAGGTCGTCGCACACTCACTCTGTCAGCCTAAAATACAATGGAGTATTTAAAAGAGTATTTCTAATGGGTTTTCTAACAAAGACAGCCCTTTCAAATGAGCTATATTGAGAGATGAAGGGAGCAATTCATCAAATATTTTTCAACAGATTTATGGGGGAAAAATCTTTGAAAAGTCCAGAGGTTGCACCCAAAAAATTGTCTTTTGATGTTCATGCCGTTCTCTCCAGAGCTCCGACAAATGAGGCAGAGCTGTGGCAGAACAGGGGTGGTGCAAGGCATGACAATTGACAACCCCCACTTGTCAAATTCAAGACAAGCAGCAAAGTTAATTACTCGACTAATCTTACTAAAGCAGGGGCTACGCCATTTCGCACCTTGCCTGATTCATTGAGAAGCTCAAGCCTCTGATTGAATAAGGAGCATCTGCTCCAAAATGCCACCGACATCAAGACCGGTGACAGAATTTGCTCTTTTTGCCGGCATTTTGCACATATTTTAATTTTCAATACAGTAAATTCCGACATAAAAACTATATGGATACATTATCACCCATTGCCTTATACCAGGTAAGTATGGCTCCTGCTTAGATTATTGGTGGAATTCTCTCAAATCAGATTTCTCAGATTTGCTAACGTGAAGTTTTAGGACAAAGCGAGTACTCAACTTGCCATGGGTCGTAAAATACTCCTAAAGTCGAGGGAAATTTTACTTTAAATTTAAGGCCCTGGGTCATCAATGTCTTAGTGGCTGTTTTTTTGCCTAGATTTGTGCCTTCTTTTTGTTTGAACCCAATTTGTTATTATACCCTAAGATTATAAGATGACTTAAAAATGCAAATGAGGAATCGGGGACAAAATGTTTCAAATAATCAATAAAATTACCATATAAGACACTTTGAATGAATATTTTGTCCACTACTTAGTAATTCCCTGAAAGCCATAATTTTCCATGATGGTACTTCTCTTCACTCTCATATTCAACAACCATTGAGGACACTATTTTAAGATTTTTTAAAGTATACTTTTCAGTCATTAAAATTTCTAATTTTTTGTGAAAGAAAATTATTATAATTAACGCTTCTAGATGGATTGATTCTATATTTTCCATATTTAGACATCTTTTAAAACTGAATAAGTGAAGCAAAAATTGGCATTTAAAGTATCACCCAATAAATCGTACAAAAAAAAGTTATAATTTTCTTCTATTAGAATTAATAACCGCCTCTTATCTCTGCCACTTGTAGCCAATGCTCACTTGTACAGTGCCTGTAAATGAAGCCTAAAAGCCTAGACTACATTATAATAATTAACTAGTCTTGGTAATATGTAAGGGACTAATGTGTTTAATGGAGCCAACAGCTACCAAAATGAAGTCAAACTAATGCAAAATCATCTGTATTACTGTGAAAGGGAATGTAGGCGTTTAAAGCCCTATAATCATAAAAATAGGCTAGAGGAAACAGAATTATTGATTGCAAGTAAGAAGGAGTAAAATGAAGGCTACTTAATATTAAATAGAAATTGTAATTTCCTCAAATGAGTGTAGATTTTAAGAAATTGTTTACAAAATTGCTAAAGTGAACAAATTATGAATGTAGAAAGAATTTTTTTTTAAAGTACTGTAGACTTTCTAATCATTACAAAAAAATGTGTCCTAGCAAAAAAAATTCTAGTGTACACACGCCTAAGACCTATCCCATCACAACCAGCCGCTGCCCACGTATAGACAACATTGTCTTTGCGCTTGTTTTTTCTGTAGTTTTGAGTGGTTTGTGCCTTTTTTGTTTAGACCCATTAAAATATTTCATTTGCCCCTTTATTTGAAGTCTACTTTATATGTGCTCGATTGTTATCATTTTTTAGGTTTTTCCAATGTGTCGGCACATTATAGCAATTACAGATGTTTTCGGCTGAGTTATCAATTGAGACTTTTTGAAAAGTCCAACTTGGTCACAGTCCATATTTTAATTGTCGGTAAGAAGGAACGGGTTCTCCAAATAAGAATGTGGGAAATAAACAGAAGGAAAGCAGATGGAGCAATCAAGCACCGAGCCCTCCTGTCTCATTTGTCAAGAAGTTAGGTAGGGTTAGCCAACACATAACGATTCCTCTTCTTAATTGCATGACTTTGGCTACTCTTTGTTGAAAAATATGTAAGTCTCCCATTTAGAAGTACCTGCATTGCTAGTAAACAAAGAGATGAGAGTTTCTCCCTTTCTCGGTAGAAAGTCCATGTTCGGCGTTTAGCACCAAAACCCTGAAACAGCTGTCTGTGGTTTTCCTTTATTGGATGTTTTCCTTTATCGGATGCTGCCCTTCCCGTGGTTGTTCCTTCCTGGGGAAAGGCCTGGCTATTCATTGCTTGCATTGAGAAACACGTGATGGTGTCTCCACAGCTACTCTACATGCATTTGCATATTGGGGCAGTGTTCTGGATCACTGCGTTGAGAAACACGTGATGGTGTCTCCGCGGTGTTGGATGTTTTGGTCTCCACGAGGTCAATCATCTGTACCTTCATAGCACCAGACACTAACTGTCCGGTGCCTATTTATATATATGCATGCTGAATAAATGGTAAATCAGTATATTCATGGAAGTAGCATATTTAGGAGCAAGAAATACAGATATTCATCTTTCAATTGTAATTACATTGTACAGTAAGTAATGTTGGTAAACGATCCTTCCATCTTCTGTCCCGTAGGCAATGCCAACCCAACAGTAAAGTAATGTCGCCAACTGAGCTCGATAGACTTAGAGTCATTGCAGTGGAATGTAATGAAACAATTCGAGTTTATTTTCCCCTGGCACAAGTCCAAGAGACATCTAAGTGATTTCCACGCACGTCATTCAGCAATTTTGATAACATTTCAGAAGCTATTATGACATTCTGACATTTACAATCATTATATAATGAGACCACTTCACATCTAATGAAGATGTGATGCTGAAAACATGAAAAATTATACAAGAATGCAATTTGTTAAGTCAAAGTAAACTGAACTCGGGATACATGAAAAACATGATCTTAAGAATGGTAAATGACAGTTTGCATTCTATAAAATGAATAAATCAATAGTTAAAACTGAGAATCTAATTTATATCTTGATTGATTTTATTTCATGGGATGACTGGTAATCAATAGACAATGTTGACATCTGAATATAAGCATTTTCATCACAACATGCAGATGATAAAGGACAAAAACCCATCAAGTTTAACTGGGGGGGAGGGGGGGTTGAATGCAAGAAACAGGGAAACAGGAAAAAATATAAAATCTTCGGCAACCTTCAACAATCCAGAGCAAGAATACAAAAGACTGCAAGACTGTAAAATAGTAAAACAATCCTTAACCCCTTAGTAACAGAGCCAATTTTGTCCTTAATGACTAAGCCAATTTTTATAATTCTGACCACTGTCAATTTATGAGGTTATAGTTATGGAACGTTTCTACAGATCCCACTGATTCTGAGAAAGTTTTTTCATCACAGATTGTACTTCGTTTTTGTTGGAAAAATTTCTTCAATATGACTTGCATTTATTTATGAAAAAAACCGGAAATTTGGCAAAAATTTAGAACATTTTGCAATTTTTTAAATTTTAATTTTTGTGCCCTTAAATCAGAGAGTCATATCGCACAAAATATTTAACAATTAACATTTACCACATGTCTACTTTACATCACCACAATTTTGGAAGCATAATTTTTTTTGTTAGGACGTTATAATGTTAAAACTTGACCAGCGATTTCTTATTTTTCCAACAAAATTTACAAAATAATTTTTTAAGGGACCACCTCACATTTGAAGTAAGTTTGGGGGGTTAATATGACAGAATATACCCCAAAGTGACACCATTCTAAAAACTGCACCCATCAAGGTGCTCAAAACCACATTCAAGAAGTTTATTAACCTTTCGGGTGCTTCACGTGAACTAAAGCAATGTGGAAGGAAAAAATGAACATTTTACTTTTTTCACAAAAAAGATCCAAACTTTTTTATTTTCACAAGGGTATCAGGAGAAAATGGTCCACAAAATGTGTTGTGCAATTTCTCCAGAGTACGCAGATACCCGGTATGTGGAGGAAAGCCACTGTTTAGGCACATGGCAGGACTCAGAAGGGAGGGAGCACCGTTTGACTTTTTGAATGCAAAATTGGCTGGAATCAATGGCGGGCGCCATGTCACATTTGAAGACCTCTTGATACACCTAAACAGTGGAAACATCCCAATTCTAACTCCAACCATAACACAGCCCTACCCCTGAGCTTATTCCCAACCCTAATCCCAACCCTAGCCACAACCCTAACCCCAACTCCAACAACACCCTAAAACCAACACCCCAACCGTAACCCCAACACAACTGTATCCCAAACACAACTGTATCCCCAACACAACCCTAACCCTAACACCACAACCATAGTCCCAACACTACAAACGTAACCCCAGCACAACTCTAGCCCCAACACAACCATAACCCTGGCCTCAACCCAAACTCTAGCTCTAACCCCAAACCTAACCCTAGCCCCAACCCTAACCCTAACTGCAAAGAATGGAAAAATACATTTTTTTAATTTACTATTTTTACATAAGGGGGTGAAAAAGGGGGTTTGATTTACTTTTTGCTTTTGATTACTGTGATAGGGTCTATCACAGTGATCAAAATGAACCAATAAGAAAAATCTCCTATTGTTGCCTTGTGCCTGCTGGCAGATCTCGGCATCCACACTGCGCATGCGCCCACCATTTTCTTTCATGGCGAAAGATGGCGAGGGTTGGGGGACAGAGTCCAGGGATACCGAAAATACCAGGATGAAGGCTCGGAGGACCCCATTTCTCTCTCCTGTGGTATGCTAAATCATATCAGAGGCAAGAGAAATGAATGAGAAACTGCACTATTTTTTGTGATCGCCGTTATTCAGTGAATAACGGCGACCACAAGACAGGGACGGTAAAAACCAACCAGAATCATGTTCTCCGGGGTCTCAGCTACCCCGGTAGCTGAGATCCCGGAGATTTTCTGATGCTGGGGGGGGCGCTATAACCTTATTTCTCAGCAACGTTAAAAAGTGTCGCTGAAGAATAAGTACCCTTAACTGCTGCCGTTAAAAGGTGTATCAGCGGTTGTTAAGGGGTTAAAGGCTCATAGAACAATATTACACCAAATATGTATACATTTGTACAAAAATTTCCATTAGTTTGCTTCAAGTTTTATATTTGCACGTTTTCTTTTTTTTTTTTTTTGCTGGGATATTTATGCTGATTTTTAAAAAGAAAATGTATTGTTGAAAAAAACCTTAGCAAGAAGTATGAAACAAATGGCATGTGTGGATATAGCCTATAGAAGGTTTCACATCTCACTAATTATTATGGCAGTGTTTTAGAGATAATCAGATCAATCGGAGGCAAATCTTAGAGTTAGAACAGTACGCAAAATTTTATTTCATATACTGCTGAAGAGTCACTGAGCATGATGACATGTGCCTGGCTGGTTTCACCATAATGCTCTGCAACTGTCAAGTCACATGGTTTAGCGGTGCCAAATGGGGAACTATTGCAGCCACTATAAAAGATGGGGACTGGCCAAGCAGCGCAATTTTATGTTCTTACAATGTAGGACTATAGATCAAAGTGCACAGTTAATTCAACATAGGGACAGAAAAAGGCACTGTTGTTGATGAACATTTAGTGGCACCAGTAAGGAGAGAAAAATATGGCAGGCGGCAGCAGTTCCGAGTAATCAATTAATGTATTCTAGTTGGGACTCGAGCACAAGACTATATTTTTGGTCCGAATGCGATCTGACAAAACATCAGATCATACTCAGATCAATGCTAGTCTATGCGGCCATGCATATGTCAGTATTTTTTCCCCGGACCAATCCGATCAGAGGAAAACATCGCAGCATGCCAGAGTTTTGATCCGATATTCAGATCGCACTTGGCCATGCTAGTCAATGAGTTTGTGAAACATGTCAGACTCCACTCGAAGATAGAGAATTATTTTCTTTCTTTTTCACCTCATCTGAGAAAATCGGATCACACGTGATTACCATATAGGTCCAATTCTCTTGAATGAGATAATACACAGTCGCATGACCCTGGCATGACACACATTTCTCATCCTTCTCGCAATACAAAAGTTTGGACTCTAAGTAATAAAACAGATTGAATATAGTATTGGAGTAAAATGTTCCACACACCATTCCAAGGCAATTGACTACTTAAAATTTGCCGCAGCTAAGTTAACTGCAAAAAGTAATTTTTGGAAAAAAAATGCCAAACCTGCCAAATTTGCATTTCAAAAGCATCGAACATCTCGACAGTGTATGACTGTCTTACTGCTGCAATCACATATTTTACATGTGGCAGTTCTTGATACAGTTTTTGAGCCACAGCCAGCAAGGAGTCCAAAAGGAATGACTGATAAGTCTTTTCTCATTTGTATCCAAATTGCATTTCCAATTCTAGCTGTAAAGGGTATTCCCTCAATTGTTATCACCGATACCCATGTATACTGAATTGAGCACCAGGATGCCTGCTGGACCACTACAATATTTAAACTTCACTCTGTGGTTGGGCAGTGAAGAGGTGGCTTATGACCCATGTTCTAGTGATCAGTGGAGGTTATAGTGGTTAGACTTTTGTCAATCACACATAGCACCTTAAATAGTTGATATTTGTCAATCTTAGGAAAAAAAAAACCCATAAAACCTCTTTATAGTCATTGTTTAACCTTATGTTAGACTTATCCAGATTTTCACACTTCTTATATAAAAGATGCATTTTCTCCATTATTGACAAACTTTTTTTCAGGTCTATATCACAAAAGGCATGTATGTATGAGAGCTGGCTGAAAATAGGGGAAATAGAACAGACTTTTTTTTAGATCAGTGGACTTAAACCTTTTGTGCCTTGAGAGCGACATTCAGCTTCACAGAAGTGACACTCTGGGTTCCCCGTTACTGGTATAATGCCAATCAAAGCTTCCCCTCCTAAAGCCCGTGTGCCCCTGTCCCTTTTAAGCAGTTTTTTTACATCCAGGACTTTCTCGACTTACCCCGTGAAGTATTCGTGCATCAAACACTTCCATCACGCAATAGCATTCAGTTGCGAACACTCCTCTAACTGGCAGTATCTTCCTATCTCTACTTTACGGAATGTATCTCTACCCAATTCTCCAGCCAATGTATGTACATTCAGATCGACTCTTCTGTGCATCATTACTCATAAAAGTCAACATCTGGAGACCAGCTCTTTATAGCTGTGTTCCATTTGTTATGTTAATGCACCAAGCTGGCAGAAAGCCACACCAGACATCATGGGCTCTCAAGACTCAGGTTGGGGACAACTGTTTTAAAAGGTTGACCAGTTTAGAAAATCTCCTTAGTGTACAAATTCCTTATAGAACTATTACAAAAAAAGTGAACCATAAGACACTATCCATTCAAAATAAAGTGTTTTCTGTGTATAGGACAAGACAAGTCCTCAGGATCAAGGACACACTTTGTAACATCTCCACACCTTGACCAAGAAATAAGGATCCTGAGCAGAGGACCCTTCTATTAACTCAGAATTTCCTAAACTGAACTGGGCAACCCACTTATGTGCATAAATCATTCCTATATCTTCCCTTCTTTGGATATGCAGCAGTATTTCAAGAAAACAATATTTAAAAAAGATCCAGTAACAAAGTGAATGGCCAAGGGAGCAGCACCCATCAACCTCTCCCCAACGTGTTCAGCTCTACGTATCTTTCCTTATTGTATATTTGGATAAACCTGTCAATCAAGCCAAGCTGTGTGCAGCAAATCAGTGCCTTATTGACTCTTTTCTCAACCTGTTCTCTGGTAGTTTTTATACTATAGGCCAAATTCAGTAAGACTGATGTTTTATACACCAGACTCAATGATGGGCATTCAGGAATAAGATGCACCTAATTCCTTAAGAAGCGCATGCGATTTAATGAATTAGGAGCATCTTATCACTGGCATACGTCTCGCCACAGATGCTACCCCAGTCAGTTACTGGGGCATCAGTGATTGTAGTAAATGTTTTTACATATAATACTATTGTGTCATAACGTTTGAAGAATTTGCAGGGCCTCATTGCCTTCCCCCGATATCACGTCCATATTTCACCCACTTTGGGCTTGAAAACATCAAAAGTGGCAATTTAATTTTGAAAAACTTGAAGTTGATCAACAATGTTGTAACTTTACAAATTGTTTTATGGAAAAATTCTGGCAGAGACACTTTGATGAATCGGGGCATATGTGTTTTCTCAAATCCTATGGTATTTAATAGAAAAGATATTGGCTTGTCAAGAGTGAGCCACTCCTGGGTTTATGTTGCTTGTGGTCTGGGAGACATAAATTTTTAACAGGTTCTGTTTAAGAATAATACTAATATGGTCAACTGTTTATCAACTGTATGATCGAAAACTCCATTTTCCTAAGTGTTGATAACATCAGTATAATTTAAAGTATGCATAAACATGTTGGGAAGAAATCATGGAGACTTTTTTGTTGTTTTTTTGTGGCATTAATAAAGACCAATCATCCAAAAAAACATAATGAAATATTTTCTGTATGCAGAAGACTTCTGTGCCTCCCTGTTCAGGAGCTAGACAGAAACTTTGTCATGGTTGGGGAAACCCTGAATAAATGTTGAGCAGAGAAACAAAGGCTTCAGAGACTGCAAGGATTTAAGTGTTTATGGAATGTATCATGAATTTAAGTGATGTGATGACATGCTATTTCTAGAGAATTGTGGATATGTAAAGCAGAATGGTAAAAGATGGTGATATAAGGAAAGCCCCTTGTAAGTTCAGCTTTGGCCAGAAATAAGGCATCTATAAGAGGGTAGTTGAGAGGTACTTTGTGTGAAACGCTCCAGGTCTTGCTCAGTGATGTAAAAGGGGTTGTCCACTACTAGAACAACTGCTTCTCGATCTGAATGTTTTCCTCGACTAAAATTAAAATATCTGTACTCACCTCTGGTGCTTGCGTTGCTCTAGACATGTTGGCACTCACATTCCTGTGACTCATGTGAGGTTGTCATGTCACTTGAGCCCTGTGCCAAATCATCGTTGGTCTCACTGTCCCCGTCTTTGTATATATAAAATTACTAAAAAGGAAGTGAGTGGCCAGTCACATCTCTCTATTCCTGTTAATTACATATATATCTGGAGGTGGAGACAGTTATGGCAAAGATAATTGGGCACAGTGCTCACGTGACATGACAACTTCACTTTAGCCCCAGGAACGTGAGGGCCAACACCGCTCAAATAGCATCCACTCAGGAGGTGAGCATAAGTGTTTTTATTTTAATAGGGCCAAACAATCAGATTGATAATGGGTTGTCCTAGTAGTGGACAACCCCGTTAAAGAAATAACTGTTACCTAATATATCTCCCTAAGAGCAGCAGGTGACCCATTTGGTAGATTATCTGGAAGCTCCATGCTACAGTTCCAGCACTTTAGCTCATATCCTCTTCTGCAAGGAAAAAAATCACTCCAGCCCACCACTCATGTAATAAAAATGGTGCTCCCACCTCCAGCAAACCAATTCTTCTTCAATGGACATGCCAATCCAGTCTACAGCCACCGATATAGCCCTGCTGATCGAGACAATTGTCAGTTCACAGCTGCTACTGCTTAGATAAACCAACCATTAGATTATTTATCCACCATATTTTAACCCTTTAAGCCCCAAGGGTGGTTTGCACGTTAATGACCGGGCCAATTTTTACAATTCTCACCACTGTCCCTTTATGAGGTTATAACTCTGGAACGCTTCAACGGATCCCAGTGATTCTGACACTTTTTCCCAACACATATTGTACTTCATGATAGTGGTAACATTTCTTTGATATTACCTGCGTTTATTTGTGGGAAAAAAAAAAATGGAAATTTGGTGAAAATTTAGAAAATTTCGCAATTTTCCAACTTTGAATTTTTATGCCCTTAAATCACAGAGATATGTCACACAAAATACTTAATAAGTAACATTTTCCACAAGTCTACTTTACATCAGCACAATTTTGGAAACAATTTTTTTTTTGTTAGGGAGTTATAAGGGTCAAAATTTGACCAGCAATTTCTCATTTTTACAACACCATTTTTTTTGGGACCACATCACATTTGAAGTCATTTTGAGGGGTCTATATGATAGAAAATTACCAAGTGTGACACCATTCTAAAAACTGCACCCCTCAAGGTGCTCAAAACCACATTAAAGAAGTTTATTAACCCTTCTGGTGCTTCACAGGAATTTTTGGAATGTTTAAAAAAAGTGAACATTTATTTTTTTTTCACAAAATATTTACTTCAGCTCCAATTTGTTTTATTTTGCAAAGGGTAACAGGAGAAATTATACCCAAACATTCTTTTGCAATTTGTCCTGAGTACACTGATACCCTATATGTGGCAGTAAACCACTGTTTGGGTGCATGGCAGAGCTCGGAAGGGAAGGAGCGCTGTTTGACTTTTCAATGCAAAATTGACTGGAATTGAGATGGGATGCCACGTTGCGTTTGGAGAGCCCCTGATGTGCCTAAACATTGAAACCCCCCACAAGTGACACCATTTTGGAAAGTAGACCCACTAAGGAACTTATCTAGATGTGTGGTGAGCACTTTGACCCACCAAGTGCTTCACAGAAGTTTATAATGTAGAGCCGTAAAAATAAAAAAATCAAATTTTTTCACAAAAATGAATTTTTCGCCCCCAATTTTTTATTTTCCCAAGCGCACCAGAAGAAATTGGACCTCAAAAGTTGTTGCACAATTTGTCCTGAGTACGTCGATTCCCGATATGTGGGGTAAACTACTGTTTGGGCGCATGGCAGAGCTCGGAAGGGAAGGAGCGCCATTTGACTTTTCAATGCAAAATTGACTGGAATTGAGATGGGATGCCATGTCGTGTTTGGAGAGCCCCTGATGTGCCTAAACATTGAAACGCCCCCACAAGTGACACCATTTTGGAATGTAGACCCCCTAAGGAACTTATCTAGATGTGTGGTGAGTAGTGTTGAGCATTCCGATACCGCAAGTATCGGGTATCGGCCGATATTTGCGGTATCGGAATTCCGATACCGAGTTCCGATACTTTTGCGATATCGGGAATCGGGATTGGAATGCATATTCATGTGTAAAATAAAGAATAAAAATAAAAAATAGGGATATACTCACCCTCTGACGCGCCCTGGTAGTAACCGCTGCAACCGGCAGCCTCCGTTCCTAAGAATGAGCGAGTGAAGGACCTGCAATGACGTCGCGGTCTTGTGATTGGTCGCGTGAGCGGTCACATGAGCGGTCACGCGACCAATCACAAGCCGCCACGTCATCGAAGGTCCTTCACTCGCTCATTCTTAGGAACGGAGGCTGCGGGTTAACACCGCTAGGTCCAGGGTCCGCCGGAGGGGTGAGTATATCCATATTTTTTATTTTTATTCTTTATTTTTTACATGAATATGGATCCCAGGGCCTGAAGGAGAGTTTCCTCTCCTTCAGACTCTGGGAACCATCCAGGATCACTTCCGATACTTGTGTCCCATTGACTTGTATTGGTATCGGGTATCGGTATAAGCGATATCCGATATTTTTTGGATATCGGCCGATACTATCCGATACCGATACTTTCAAGTATCGGAAGGTATCGCTCAACACTAGTGGTGAGTAGTGTTGAGCGATACATTCCGATATTTGAAAGTATCGGTATCGGATTGGATCGGCCGATATCCAAAAAATATCGGATATCGCCGATACCGATACCCGATACCAATACAAGTCAATGGGACACAAATATCGGAAGTGATCCTGGATGGTTCCCAGGGTCTGAAGGAGAGGAAACTCTCCTTCAGGCCCTGGGATCCATATTCATGTAAAAAATAAAGAATAAAAATAAAAAATATGGATATACTCACCCTCGGACGAGCCCTGGCTGTCACCGCTGCAAGCGTCTGCCTCCGTTCCTAAGAATGCAGAGAGTGAAGGACCTTCGATGACGTCGCGGTCACGTGAGCGGTCACATGAGTGGTCACGCGACCAATCACAAGACCGCGACGTCATTGCAGGTCCTACACTCACTGCATTCTTAGGAACGGAGGCTGCTGGTTGCACCGCTGAGGTCCAGGGTCCGTCGGAGGGGTGAGTATATCCATATTTTTTATTTTTATTCTTTATTTTTTACATGAATATGGATCCGAGGGCCTGAAGGAGAGTCTCCTCTCCTCCAGACCCTGGGAAAAATACGCACCGCACATGCCTGGGAAGTTATAGGAACTTCCGATTCCGATTTCTGATATCACAAAAATATCGGAACTCGGTATCGGAATTCCGATACAGCAAATATCGGCCGATACCCGATATTTGCAGTATCGGAATGCTCAACACTATTTATAACGCAGAGCCGTGAAAATAAAAAATAATTTTTGTCCCACAAAAATGTTTTTTAGCCCCCCAAATTTTTATTTTCCCAAGGGTAACAAGAGAAATTGGACCCCAGAAGTTGTTGTCCAAATTGTCCTGAGTATGTTGATACCCCATATGTTGGGGTAAACCCCTGCTTGGGTGCATGGGAGAGCTCAGAAAGGAAGGAGCACTGTTTTACTTTTTCAACACAGAATTGGCTGGAATTGAGATCAGACGCCATGTCGCGTTTGGAGAGCCCCTGATGTGCCTAAACAATGGAAACCCCCAATTCTAACTGAAACCCTAACCCAAACACACCCTTAATCCCAACCACACCCCTAACCCCAACCCTAACCACACCTCTAACTCCAAAACACCCCTAACCCGAATCCCAACCATAGCCTAACCACACCACCCTTAAACCTAACACACCCCTAACCCTAATCCCAACCGTAAATGTAATCCAAACCCTAACCCTAGCCCCAACCCTAACCCTAGCCCTAACCCTAGCCCTAACCCTAACCCTAGCCCTGACCCTAACCCTAGACCTAACCCTAACCCTAACCCTAGCCATAACCCTAGCCCTAACCCTAGCCTTAATACTAACCGTAGCCCTAACCCTAGCCCTAACCCTAGCCCTAACCCTAATGGGAAAATGGAAATAAATACATTTTTTAATTTTTTTTTATTTTTCCCTAACTAAGGCGGTGATGAAGGGGGGTTTGATTTACTTTTATAGCGGGTTTTTTAGCGGATTTTTATGATTTTCAGCTGTCACACACTGAAAGACACTTTTTATTGCAAAATTTTTTTTTTGCGTTGCCACATTTTGAGAGATATAATTTTTCCATATTTTGGTCTACAGAGTCATGTTAGGTCTTCTTTTTTGCGGAACGAGTTGATGTTTTCATTGGTAACATTTTTGGGCACGTGACATTTTTTGATCGCTTTTTATTCCGATTTTTGTGAGGCAGTATGACCAAAAACCAGCTATTCATGAATTTCTTTTGGGGGGGGGCGTTTATACCGTTCCGCGTTTGGTAAAATGGATAAAGCAGTCTTATTCTTCAGGTCAGTATGATTACAGCAATATCTCATTTAGATTATTTTTTTATGTTTTGGCGCTTTTATACGATAAAAACTATTTTATAGAAAAAATAATTATTTTTGCATTGCTTTATTCTGAGGACTATAACTTTTATTTTTTCACTGATGACACTGTATAGCGGCTCGTTTTTTGCTGGACAAGATGATGTTTTCAGCGGTACCATGGTTATTTATATCGGTCTTTTTGATCGCGTGCTATTCCACTTTTTGTTCGGCGGTATGATAATAAAGGGTTGTTTTTTGCCTATTTTTTTTAATTTTTTTTACGGTGTTCACTGAAGGGGTTAACTAGTGGGACAGTTTTATAGGTCGGGTCGTTACGGATGCGGCGATGCTAAATATGTGTACTTATATTGTTTGTTTTTTTTATTTAGATAAAGGAATGTATTTTTGGAACAATATATATATTTTTTTATTTATTTAGGATTTTTTTGTTTTTTTACACATGTAATTGTTTTTTTTTTACTTCTTTACTTTGCCCCGGGGGGCATCACATTATATTGACAGATCGTTGATCTGACACTTTGTTGTGCACTGTGTCAGATCAGCGATCACACAGGAACAGCAGGGCGGTTCCTGGCGCCTGCTCTGAGCGGGCGCTGGTAAGCCACCTCCCTGCAGGACCCGATGCAGCCCCGCGGCCATTTTGAATCCGGTCCTGCAGGGAGGAGGAGGTAAGAGACCCTTGGAGCAATGCAATCACATCGAGTTGCTCCGAGAGTCTCAGGGAAGCATGCAGGGAGCCCTCTCCCTGCGTGATGCTTCCCTGTACCGCCGGAACACTGCGATCATCTTTGATCACAGTTTGCCAGGGGTTAATGTGCCGGGGACGGTCCGTGACCACTCCTGGCACATAGTGCCGGATGTCAGCTGCGATAGTCAGCTGACACCCGGCCGCGATCGGCCACGCTCCCCCCGTGAGTGCGGCTGATCGCACTGGATGTACTATTCCATCACTGGGAATTAAGTCCCAAGTCACCTTGACAGGATAGTACGTCCAATGGGATTAAGGAGTTAAGCTCCTCTCAGCCAATCCATCAGTACTGGTGTGCAGCACTTTTGCAGAAATGTGGTAGGGTTTATGCAAAATTCTCCCAAAATATAAGATGTGAGCATATTTATTATATTTAATGTTGTTCATTATGTGCTAGAATAATTATGCTTTTTTTATGAAACCATATACAGTCATGACTAAAAGTGTTGGCATCCTTGAAATTGTTTCAGAAAATTAAGTATTTCTCCCAGAAAATTATTGCAATTGCACGTTTTGTTATACACATATTTATTTCCTTTGTGCGTAATGGAACATAGAAAAAAAAGATATAAAAGACAAATTGGACATTATTTCACGCAAAGCCCTAAAAAGAGCATCTTTCCAAAATTGTGTGTAAACAACTTGGTTTCAAGTGTGTGATGCTCATTCAAACTCACCTGTTTCAAGTAACAGGTGTGGGCGATATGAAAATCACACCTGAAACCAGATAAAAAGGGGAGAAGTTGACTCAATGTTTGCTTTGTGTATGTGCCACATGAAGCAGGGAGAACAGAAAGATGATAAAAAACTGTCTGATGACTTGAGAACCAAAATTGTTGAACAATATCAACAGTTTCAAGGTTACCATCTCTAGAGATCTTAATATTCCTTTCTCCACAGTGTGCAACATAATCAAGAAGTTTACAATCCATGGCACTCTAGCCAATCTCCCCAGACGTGGACAGGAGAGAAAAATTGATTGATGGTTGCAATGCAGAATAGTCTGGATGGTGGAGAGGCAGCCCCAATTAAGATCCAAATAAATTCAAGCTGTCCTCCAGGCTCAGGGGGCATCAGTGTCAGTGTGAGCTAGCCCTCAACATTTGAATAAAATAAATTGCTATGGCAGGAGACCCAGGAGGACCCAACTGCTGACACAGAGACATAAATAATCTAGACTGGAGTTTGGCAAAATGTACGCGAGTAAGCCAAAATCCTTCTGGAAAAGCATCTTATAGACAGATGAGACCAAGATTGAGCTTTTTGGTGAAGCACATCTTTCTGTTTACCAAAAATAGAATGAGGCTTGCAAAAAAAATAACACAGTACTTACAGTCAAATATGGTGGAGGTTCAAAGATGTTTTGGGGTTGTTTTGCTGTCTCTGGCACAGGGTGCCTTGACTGTGCAAGGCATGGTGACATCTGAAGATTACCAATGGATTTCGGATCGCAATATAGTGCCCAGTGTCAGAAAGCTGTGTTTACATCCTAGGTCATGGATCTTCCAGCAGGACAATGACCCAAAACATACTTCAAGAAGCACCCAGAAATGGATGGAAACAAAGCGCTGGAGAGTTGTGAAGTGGCCAGCAATGAAGCTGGATCCAAATCCCATTGAACATCTATGGAGAGATCTTAATATTGCTGTTGGGAGAAGGCGCTTTCAAATACAAGAGACCAAGAGCAGTTTGCAAAATAAGCAAGGTCCAAAATTCCAGATGAGGGGTGTAAGAAGCTTGTTCATAGTTTTTGGAAGCGATTGATTGCAGTTATTTATTCCAAAGGGTGTGCCGTCAAATATTAAGTTGACGGTGCCAACAATTTTGACCGGCCCATTTTGTGGTTGTGTGTGAAATTATGTCCGATTTGTTTTTTTTGTGTTGTTCCAATACACAAAGGAAATAAGTGTGTATAAGAAAACAAGTGTAATTCCAATAATTTTCTGGGAGAAATACTAAATTTTCTGGAACAATTTCAAGGGTGCCAACAATTTCAGCAATGACTGTATGTAGTTCTATGTAGATGTTTTCAATTCATCTGTTAAACTTTTTGCAGAAAACATGTTCTAGGTTTTTTTTCTATTTTGTTATCTGTCAACCCTTAAAAATAAAACCTCTTTATTTTTTTCCAACTAGGAGTCTTTACAGCGCAATTTGTTGACTGCTCAAAATAGAGATTCATAATCTGTCAAAAAAAAAATTACCAACCAATATTTTTGAGACATGCCTTTGTGTTTGCAGATCTTTTTCTGCAATGGCAACCAATAAGTGCCACAAAATTGGGCACCTTTAGGAGGGCAGATAGAGCCATCTTCCTCTGTTTTAAGACATTATATATTAAATCTAAGACTATGTGAGTGCATTAATATGCTATTTTTCATGTGTTATATGAATTTAAAGGGAGCAAAATTTATATGTCTTCTCTGTAGAACATTTGATCATAGGGTCTATCTGCCCTAGAATTCCCTTCATCAACAGTGAAAGGGCTCCAACTAGAGTTGTTGCAAATTGATTTGCAAGTCCATCAGCCATGTCACTAAACTGCAAAAGCTGTACGTAAACTTTGAGAACTACCTCTTACCTGGCAGCATCCATGGCTCCTCTTTTGTCCTAGCTGGCTTGGAGTGACATCATTATCATGGCATGATGTACATATGATGTCCCTCTAGATCAGCTAATCAAAAGAAGAGTCAAAGATGCTGTCGTGTAAATGGCGATCTTTGGGGATCAAAAAAAAAAAGGAAAATGCAGCTCAACGAGGTAGTGAAAAAACCTTTTCTTTATTCACTGGAAAATGTGCTCAATGGAGGATAAAAACATCAGCTTGAACAGTAAATAAAATGCTATATCAATGCGTTTCTGGTGACCAAGCACCCTTAAGCACTTGTGATGAGCGATTATACTCGTTGCTCTGGTTTTCCTGAGCATGCTCGGGTGGTCTCCAAGCATTTGTAAGTGCCCGGAGATTTAGTTTTTGTTGACGCAGCTGCATGATTTAAAGCTGCTAGCCAGCCTGAGTACATGTGGGGATTGCCTTTGTTGCTAGGGAATCCCCACATGTATTCAAGCTGTCTAGCAGCTGTAAATTATGCAGCTGAGGCGACAAAAACGAAATCTCCGAGTACTCACAAATACTCGGAGACCACCCATAGCGTGCTAGTGAAAACCCGAGCAATGAGTATACTTGTTCATCACTATTAAGCATCTCACTCCTTTGACAAGTGGTGGACACTGCGTCAGACCGAGGACACACGGCCAGCAAGCATCTTGCGGTACTTTACCCCTCCCCACCTGACCAGAGGGTCACATTTACCATAACCACCCAAGAGTAGGTGGTTCATGCTATACTCAGACCAAGTGATGACTGTGTGCGCTCCATTAAATTGCAGCACGCAACTGAGGAAGGTCTTCTAGACCGAAACGTTTATTGGTACTACAATAAAAATACAGAATTACTCACACTTAAGTTGAGTGCTAGGTTCTTTTTGTATCTCCTATCAAATAGTCTGTGGAAAACAGATGGCACAGAGATGGCATCTGAGTGCTGTTTGATGATTTTTCAAAGACCCACATCATTTCCTTGGGCAGCGTCTGCTTGAAGCCACAGGCTAAAAAAGGCTACCTGGGACAGACTTAGCACAAGCCACTTCTTCTGGGCCATTCCAGAGGAACCCTGACCTTAATTCCTGAACAGGGATTGATATTACAATGAGTCCAGTGGATTGCTTCCATGGAAGGGCTGCTGTTCAGAGGAGTGAACCAAAGGCAGGAGGGATCGCCAAGCAGCGTGAAAGCCAAGAAGTCACATCAGAAACAAAATCATAAACAATAGGATAGTCAAAAATTCATGCTGAGGTAAAAAAACAGGAGAAATCAGAAAAACAACACAAGCAAGGACAAGCATAAACCAAGTAGCCAAAATTATTAACTGGCAGTGGAAGTTAGAGATCCAGGGGTTTAAACAGCAGGCAGCTCCAACCCAGGACTCCCAGAAAGGAGCAATTAAAACCCGACAATTAACCCCATAGCTCCCTGTTCCAGTAGCACCAAAAGTCCAGGAAAAAGGGTACTGATGCTTTCATGTATCATCTGCAACAAAGACGTGGCACTGGCCGAATAAAAGAAATGGCACTAATGTTACACATTGGCTTCTTTGATCTGAGACTCGGTTAAAAATCGACCGTGTCTCTGTGACTTTTTACAGAACATTGAGTCAGCAAAATTGCATGGACAGATGAACAGCTCCATAGACTCTACAGTAATAATTGTGAAAAACATGAATAGAACTCGTACAACAGCCGTTAGAATGAGCCCTAAGAATGAACACTGTTAATGCTGTTGTTTCGTCACTATATACCAAGCTGGAAGTACAATGACAATATTAAACAAATCTGTAAATTATGTTCTGGAAAATAATATACATAACTCTACAGACAGAACCAGCACAACTTTGATATTACCCAACGTTTAACGCTAGTAAACAAAGTCCTTCCTAAAGGCTCCATTGATTTCCTGTGTTTGCAACATTCCGATAAGGTCTAAGCCGCCCGTGACATTTAAAGCCACGGCAGAAATTACATTACCATAATGATGTGAGAGAGTAAACTTGGATCGGCTAATAAATCTCATAAAATAGCTCACTTTTTGTCGTGTCATTTTAATGATGTTCTATGGACTTTCTGTTAAATAAAAAAATTGTAAGAAATTGTAATAAAAGTTAATATACCAAGCATTAAAAATGATGTCCATTCAGCTACTGGCGGCTGTACGCATTTTCTGATCTTCTTGTAATAAAAACTAGATACCAAAAAAATGAAAAAAATAGCTCACGATTCATTTTTCTCATTCATAGCAGTTTTAATGTCTTTAGTGTAAATGTCTGTAGACTTTAAGACTCCCTCTGCAAGGTTAATATAGCAGTAACATGATTCAGATGACATAATAAGGGCTAATCTAGAGGCCTCTAATGACCATAATGCTCGGCTATAATCATTTTACTTTAGCTACAATGCCATCTTAAATCCAAGTTTGGTGCCGGTTTAAGTTCCGAATAAATTTGTAAATATGACATTTTCTTGCTCATTTTACTAATTGGAGTCAAAGTAAATTAATCAAAGTGTCTGCAATGGGCAGACCGACTTACTCAGCTTTTCTGATAGGGATAAATGCTCTTTACAGATCTACTAAGGGTGAATGATTGGAATTTTCATACTAATTGTCATGCACAGATTTGGAAAAAAAAATTAAAAAAATTTGGCCCCAAAAAAGGAAATTGAGTATTACTTCAATATTTTTCAGTTTGAGAAAATTGTTTTAGAATATGTTCACTAGATTTCTAAGGTTTCTTAATTTTTCACTCAAAAGTAGATGCTACAGTCATGCTGGGTCAATGTTTAAAATTTTTATATTAGTTGTTATGCAACAATGTGATAAAACACCAAAAAAATATTGAAAAATTGGACAAAAATGGTACTTCAAAAATATTTCAGTATTTCTGAATTGAAGACATTTATGTAGGCTTTTTTTTGTAGATTGAGCAAATGCTAAAGGGCTCTGTCTTCTGCCTAGGGTTTGACCATTCCTCTAAACATCTACTGTATACAGTGGCATGTAAAAGCTTGGGCACCCCTGGTAAAAATTACTATTATTGTTAAGCAAACTGAAGATGAAATGATCTCTAAAAGGCCTAAAGTTAATGATGACACATTACCTGTGTATTTTAGGCAGAAAAAAATATATATATTTTGTCATATTTTACATTTTAAAAATGACAAAAATAGAAAGTGAGCCGATGTAAACTTTGGGCACCCTTAGAGATTTGTGTGCTCAGATTACTTTGACCAAGGTTTCAGACCTTAATTGGCCTGTTAAAGGGACACTGTCACCCCCTCCAGCCGTTATAAACTAAAAGAGCCACCTTGTGCAGCAGTAAAGCTGCATTCTACCAAGGTGGCTCTTTTAGTTTTTGTTGCTGTTATTCCCCAAATAAAGGTATTTATAATTCTGCCCAAATACCTTTCTTTAGACCTGGAGGCAGGTCTGAACCCCCCTATTTGAAGCGCAAAACTGCTGTCAGTCATATCTTCTGGGGCGCTGGTCGCCGCCCCCTCAGCGCTGTTTTCCTCGGAAATCCGGCGCCTGCGCTGTGCTCTTCTGCCTTGGGCAGGTGCATTGAGCATTGGCCATCTGACCTCACCTGCTGGGTTGCAAACTGCGCCTGTGCGGGCAGTGCGGCCACCCAGCTACTGAATCCCCGCCCCGCAGTGTGTTATGCATTATGCACAGTGCGGGGCTGGAAGGCGGGGGACCTGGGGGAGCGTCTGACAAGCGCAGTGCGCATGCCCAGGAATCCCAGCCCCGCACCAGTACCACACTAAGAATGGAAAACAGAAAGAGGATAAGAGAACTGTCTGAGGACTTGAGAATCAAAATTGTTAAAAAATATCAACAATCTCCAGATTACAAGTCAATCTTCAGAGATCTTGATGCTCCTATTTCCATAGCGAGCAACATAATCAAGAACAAGAACAACCCATGGCACTTTAGCTTATCTCCCTGGATGTGGATGACAGAGAAAAATTGATGTAAGGTTGCAGCACAAGATATTTTAGATGGTGGATAAGCAACCCCAATCAAGTTACAAAAAAACTCAAGCTGTCCTACAGGCTCACGGTGCATCAGTGTCAGCGCAAACTATCTGTCAACATTTAAATGAAATGTCATGGCAGGAGGACCCCACAGCTGACATAGAGACATAAAAAAATAAAGTGCAGTTAGCTAAAATGTATGTGAGTAATTTTAAATCCTTCCCGGGAAAGTGTCTTGTGGACATATGAGACCAAGATAGAGCTGTTTGGTATTGCACACATATATACAATTTACAGAAAACAAAATGAGGCCTACAAAGAAAAGAACAAAGTACCTACAGTCAAATATGGAGGTGGTTCAAAGATATTTTGAGGTTGTTTTGTTGCCTCTGACACTGGGTGCCTTGACTGTGTGCAAGGCATCATGAAATCTGAAGATTACCAAAGTAGAGTGGGTTGCAATGCAGTGCCCACTGTCAGAAAGATGGAGTTGTGTTCTAGGTCATGACTCTCATGAGTAGTGTTGAGCGATACCTTCCGATACTTGAAAGTATCGGTATCGGATAGTATCGGCCGATACCCGAAAAATATCGGATATCGCCGATACCTGATACCAATACAAGTCAATGGGACACAAGTATCGGAAGCTATCCTGGATGGTTCCCAGGGTCTGAAGGAGAGGAAACTCTCCTTCAGGCCCTGGGATCCATATTCATGTAAAAAATAAAGAACTAAAATAAAAAATATGGATATACTCACCCGTCCGGACGGGTGAGTATATCCATATTTTTTATTTTAATTCTTTATTTTTTACATGAATATGGTTCCCAGGGCCTGAAGGCGAGTCTCCTCTCCTCCAGACCCTGGGAACCATACACTGGGAACTTCCGATTCCGATTTCCGATACCACAAAAATATCGGAACTCGGTATCGGAATTCCGATACCGCAAGTATCGGCTGATACCCGATACTTGCGGTATCGGAATGCTCAACACTAGTCATGAGGCTTCCAGCAGGACAATGACCCTAAGCATACTTCAAGAAGTACCCAGAAATGGATGAAAACAAAAAAACAAAGTGCTGGAGAGGTCTGAAGTGGTCAGCAGTGAGTCCGGATCTAAATCCCATTGAACACCTGTAGAGAGATCTTAAAATCTTTCCCTGGAGAAAACCCCCTTTAAATATGAGAGACCTCTGGCAGTTTGCAAATGAAGAGTGGTCCAAAATTACAGTTGAGAGGTGTAAGAAAATTGTTGATGGTTATAAGAAGCGATTGATTGCAGTTATTTATTTCAAAGGGTGTGCATCCAAATATTAAGTTGAGAGTGCCGACAATTTTGTCGGGCCATTTTGGAGGTTTTCTGTGAAATTATGTCCAATTTGCCTTTCTTTCAGGTTTTTTTTGTGTTGTTCCAAAACACACAAAAGAAATAAACATGTGTATAACAAAATATGTGTAATTGCATTCATTTTCTGGGAGAAATAAATAAATATATATATATATATATATATATATATATATATATATATATATATATATATATATATATATATATATATATATATTGTAAGGTGGTGGCCGGACACATACTGGATGGGAGATGTGTATCACAGAGGTGCATGTCATCTGTGATATAATCCTGGAGTAATAGTCTAGTACACATACTACTAAGAGAGGTTAATCGGCCATGTTACGGACAGCTCTAATTGTGAACAGCTGAAAAAGTTAGGGTGGGTAGACTGCTCAGCATATCTCCACTCCTTGTTTTGGCTTACAAATACTGATAAAAAATACTGACCAAATACTGAATGTGTGAACATGGCCTTCCAGTGCTTATATAACTTAGTCAAGTTATATTACAGATCAATAGTAGAGGAGCCTCCATTATGATATCTATACTGGAGCAAAAAAAGAAGAAGAATGTAACTTTAAAGTGCAAATAATTGAAAAATCAAAGCAAAGAATAAAAAAAACTATGTAAATACTTTCAAGCCACATACACCACAAAGGTGACCGTACTGTTTGGATTTCACTCATTTTCTCAGTTTTTCAGGTGTAGATAAACTCCATGCAGAAAATAACAACCTGGACGGTAATTTGTGTGACTCATTTTGGACTCTGTAAATAAGACTCAATATCCCAAATGTAACAGAACAACATAGTAAGTTAACCGGCGGCTTTTCACAGACTGTTATAAACATAATGGATAGAAGTACAGCTCTATATAGTATGTTACAGCAAAACAGGGTCACTAATAGAAACATCCATTCAATCTTTTTCTTTCCTATCCTCAGTGAGACAGACTAATTTACTACGAAATTCTCCTTCTCCATGGGATCAGTGAGCAAACATTGATCAGAAAAGCACTGACAAATACGTGATAGCATTAAGTACAGTAAAGAGGAAATGAATACCTAGTATCAAGCTATATCTTATTATCTGCAGACGGATGTCTGGATTACAAGGACATTCTGTGTGTATAAGGTAGGATATATAAAGGTTGCCTTGAAAATGCTCCGAAACTGAGCCAGTTGCTTCAGGTAATTGATCAGAAAAAAGCTGTTGTGTGTATATGAGGAATAGCACTATTTCTGGCCACACTATGCCTTGTATTCTGCATTTTAAAGGCTTCTTCTTTAGTTGTCAATTATCTCTGAGCTAGTGGGTGGAGGCTAAAAGCTAAAAGCTATGATGTCTCCCATACACAGTATACAGAGAGAATAGGAGAGCCTGTTCCACTATATTTATGCATTATATCCTCAGAAACAGCAGCAGGGAGATATTATACAACAGAACTGAGCAGTGTATCTGTGAATCTAGCACTGGGGTGAAAGCAGCAGCACAATCTCTGTGTGTCTCTGCCTCTCTCTCACTTTTGCAGCTTCATCATTTGCTCTCTTCCTCTCTTTTTTTCTCCTTGCCAATTCTATACACTTCTGTGGGCAGCAGGCAGCCAGATTCCTTAGTGAGCTAAGATTTAATTTTAGTTATTTTATCAATATATACATAAGGTAAGTATTATGCATGTAACATTAATGAATAGCATAACTCATACTTGACAACTCTCTTGGAATACCCCTGAGATTCCTAGAGAGAGAGGTCTGTTGGCTTCCAAAGGGAAATGTTAACTCTCCTAGGTACTTACAGAGCCCTCCCTTAATATTTTTTCCCATGACACAGGGATGTTGAAATCCAGATGAATATTCAAGGAGTGGGTATGTCAAATGGAAATAATGTGTCTTGCAAAAGCACATTCTGGGATGGTACCTGGGCATAGAATGGGATATGCACTGTAAAATGAATGTTTGTGCCTTTAAAAATTCTTAGAGAGTTTCTAAAAGTTGGCAAGTATTGGATTTCTACAGATTCCACATCCTGAGCACCGTTATTGGTGAGACATAAGATTCTTCTCTCTTCAAGGTCCTAAGATTGCTCCATGTTAGTGAGAGCTTTACTTTCTTCAAATTTGTTGAGCATAGTTATTACAATCTAAGGATGAACTAAGCAGCAGGTATATTGGATACTTACTGATGGCCAAAAGAACAACAGAGACCTACAGAAGTTTCATGGGATCATTAGGTGAGGGTATATATATGTATATATATATTGTATATCTATACATATATATTAGAAAACACTTTTTGACAGTGAGGGTGATCAATGAGTGGAACAGGCGGCCACGAGAGGTGGTGAGTTCTCCTTCAATGGAAATTTTCAAACAGAGGCTGGACAGACATCTGTCTGAGATGGTTTAGTGAATTCTGCATTGAGCAGGGGGTTGGACACGATGACCCTGGAGGTCCCTTCCAACTCTAACATTCTCGGATTCTAATATACAGTATATATATATATATATATATATATATATATATATATATTTACATTTTTTTACAAGATTTTCAACAGAAGAACAAATGCAAAGGGTTTGGAGTTATACAAATTTTCACTAATGGACTAATAAACGAGTACTATTGTTTAAAAAATCAGGCTCAGCATGGTGAAAAATATAATTTTTTCACCATCGTGAGACAAATTTTTAAAATATGGGTGGACAACTCCTTTAAAAGTCCATTAGTTTTGCATTTGTTTTTTGTTTTGGAAATCTTGTAAAACACAAGGCTGTTGGTTAGTACGTTTTCATTGCTTACATGGTCTATATATGTTTCTTATTTATTGATTGTAATTTCTTGCTACTTTTTTTGCAGTATTGACAGAAACAATTTTTAGGGATTTTTTATTCAAAATCTTCAGTTAAAGTATTGTATAAAGACAAGATTTCTGAAAACCTCACAACCGTATGGCACTCCAGAGACTCTTGAATGCTTTAACTTACAGAGTGAAACATTAGACTCATCGCAAAGTCTTATAAACTTTTTATTTTCTAAGTGGAAACTTTTTGGAATGTTATTCTGTAACGATTACAGTGATGCGTAGACTGACTGTCACCTGGTTTGAGTTCTGACTCAGGTCAATTAAAGTGTAAGTTTCAGCCAAGATATGCAAGTCAGCAGGAACGCAGCTGACAAATTCATATTGCCTTTCTCCATTAGGGTTTTAGGGAGCCATAAGTAATGCTTGCAGTCACTTTCACTTGCTGGTGATCTGGACAGTTGAAACGGGCTACGAGCCAAACCGCAAATTACTTGTTTTAATCCAAAACCAAAGTGAAGAACAGAGGCTATTTCACACTGCATTTAAAGAAAATGGCCAAAAAATTGCTGTATTCTTAGATGAACAAAACAATTCTGGACTTTTATAGTGTTTGGATTTTAAAGTGTGCGAAGAATGAAAGGGCAAAACAATATATTTACTGCATTTAAGATGAAATGCAATTGAAAAAAAAATCAAATATTGCTCCCAAAACCATTGTTTTTGCTTTGATTTATCTAAACTGATAAATAATGCCATTTTACAAATAGTAAATAAATAAGTATATCATTTATTTAAATGTATTTTTTTTTATTTCTTACTGTTTTGTGTATACAGCTCCAGGCAGACTACTCTGCCTCCATGGTTACAGACTACAAACAAGTCCAGTGTAGTCTGATTCTGCAGTCATACTGACATCCATCTGTTTCCTACTTCTTACCAAATGTATCTTAGTACAAAAAACAGATGGAGAAGTAACAACATGATCAGAATACTTATAGTTTGTTTGCAGTCTGTACATAAGGAAATACATATGGACCCTGTTAAAAAAAACATAGCAAAGGCCTACCCCTATTATAAGATAGGAAGAAATATTTCCAGAACCTTATAATTATTATTAATATTTCATGAATTAGTAAATGCGTATATAAAATTTAGAAATAGTTCAGATAGGTGTAAACATGGACCTTTTAAAACATGTAGTTCCGCTATCCTTACTTGGAGGATCTCTGTTAAGATACCTCCTTATTCACCAACTAATTTATTCTAGAGTAAAGCAGTAAGAGCTTGCAGTTGCCAGTAAATAGCGTAATGCTACCGGACAACATTACTGTTATTGTGAAGAGATAAGCAAGTAGAAGAAATGATGTCTAAAAAGGCTAAAGTTAAAAATGACACATTTCCTTTGTATTTTATGCAAAAAGGTCATTTTTTACATTTTATAAAATACAAAAATGAAAATGGGCCGATACAAAAGTTTGGACACTCTTGGAGATTTGTGTGCTCAGATAAATTTGACCAAGGTTTCAGACCTTAACTAGCCTATCGGGCCTGTGCAATATGATTGTTAGGAAAGGCCAGGTGATGCAAATTTCCAATCATTATAAAAACCCAACCTCCGCTAACCTTCTGCCAAAAAACAGAAGCCATGGGTTCTTCTAAACAGCTGTCTTACCCTCTGGAAATGAAAATGGTGGAGGCCCACAAAGCAGGAGAAGGCTATAAGAAGATTTTAAAGCATTTTCAAGTTGCCCTTTCCACAGTTCAAAATGTAATTAAGGAATGGCAGTTAATAGGAACAGTGGAGGTCAAGATAAGGTCTGGAATACCAAGCAAAATTTCAGTGAGAGTGGCTCGTAGGATTGTTAGAGAGGCAAATCAGAACCCCTGCTTGACTGCAAAAGACCCTCAGAATGATTTAGCAGATGCTGAAGTTGTGATATATTGTTCTACTGTTCAGAGACATCTGCACAAATATGTCCTTCATGTAAGAGTCATAGGAAGAAAACCTCTCCTGCATCCTCACAATAAAATTTAGCATCAGAAATATGCAAAAGAACATCTAACAAGCCTGATGCATTTTTGGAAATAAGTCCTGTGGACTGATGAGTTTAAAATAGAATTATTTAACCACAATGATCAAAGGTATGCGTTGAGAAAAATGTGCACGGAATTTCAAGACAATAACATCTCGCCAACCAATAGGCATGGGGGGTAGATCAATGATGTTCTGGGGTTGTGTTGCAGCCAATGCATTGGGAGCATTTCACGGGTAGGGGAAGAATGGATTCAATTAAATTTTTAACAAATTCTTGATGCAAACATAACATAATCTGTAAAAAAAATGTGAAGTTGAAAAGAGTATGGCTTCTACAAATGGATAATGATCCTAAACACACGTCAAAATCTACAATAGACGACCTCAAAAGGTGCAAGCTGAAGGTTTCACAATGGCCCTCACAGTCCCCTGATCTGAACATCATGGAAAATCCGTGGCTAGACCTCAAAATACAAGTGCAAGCAAGATGACCCAGGAATCTCACAGAACTGGAAGAGTTTTTAAGGATGAAAATCCCTCAAACAAGAATTGACAGATTCTTGGCAGGCTACAAAAAGCTTTTGCAAGCTGTGATACTTGCAAAAGATGCTATTGGGTACTAACCATGCAGTGTTCCCAAACTTTTTCATTGGACCATTTTCTTTTTTTGTAATTTTTAAAATGTAAAAAAATGACTATATATATATATATATATATATATATATATATATATATATATATATACTAGCTGTACTACCCGGCTTCGCCCGGGTTAATGACTGCTGTTAGCAAAATAGAATGTGTTAACAAAAATTTATTCTGCACACAAAAACCACAAAACAAATAGATAGAAATGTAATTATTAAAAGGCAAAAACTAAGCAAATAGAAGCATTTCACAACATATATTAGCTTTGTTATACTGAGAATGTCTTTGTTGCCTATATTAACCAATCAGAGCTCAGGTTAATTAACTGTAGCAAAATAGAAGCTGAGCTGTGATTGGTTGCTATTGGCAGCCTGATAAATCCCCAGCCAACAGGAAGCCCTCCCCCCTGGCAGTATATATTAGCTCACACATACACATAATAGACAGGTCATGTGACTGACAGCTGCCGTATTTCCTATATGGTACATTTGTTGCTCTTGTAGTTTGCTTATTAATCAGATTTTTATTTTTGAAGGACAATACCAGACTTGTGTGTGTTTTAGGGCGAGTTTTATGTGTCAAGTTGTGTGTGTTGAGTTGCGTGTGGCGACATGCATGTAGCGACTTTTGTGAGATGAGTTTTGTGTGGCGACATGCGTGTAGCAACATTTTGTGTGTTGAGTTGCATGTGACAGGTTAGTGTAGCAAGTTGTGTGCAGCAAGATTTGTGCATGGCGAGTTTTGCGCGTGGCGAGTTTTATGTGTGGTGCATTTTGAGTATGTGCAAGTTTTGTGTGAGGCAACTTTTGCATGTGGTGCAACTTTTGTACATGTGGCAATTTTTCTGTGTGTGCAAGTTTTGCATGAGGTGAGTTTTCCATGAGGTGAGTTTTGCACGTGTGGCGAGTTTTGCGTGAGCCTAGTTTTGCATATGGCGAGTTTTGCATGTAGCGAGTTTTGAGTGGTGACTTTTGTGTTTCGACTTTTATGTGGCGAGGTTGGTGTGTGTGTGTGGTGAAATGTGTGCTGAGGGTGGTATATGTGTTCAAGCACGTGGTAGTGTGTGGCGCATTTTGTGTTTGTGTTCATATCCCCGTGTGTGGTGAGTATCCCATGTCGGGGCCCCACCTTAGCAACTGTACGGTATATACTCTTTGTCGCCATCGCTCTCATTCTTTAAGTCCTCATTGTTCACATCTGGCAGCTGTCAATTTTCCTCCAACACTTTTCCCTTCACTTTTTCCCCATTATGTAGATAGGAGCAAAATTGTTTGGTGAATTGGAACGCGCGGGGTTAAAATTTCACCTCACAACATAGCCTATGACGCTCTCGGGGTCCAGACGTGTGACTGTGCAAAATTTTGTGGCTGTAGCTGCGACGGTACAGATGCCAATCCCGGACATACACACATACATACATACACACATTCAGCTTTATATATTAGATATACCTGTATGTAATCTCCTGTATATAGTATATACCTGTGTGTCATCTCACCTATATATAGTATATATCTGTGTGTCATCTCCTGTATATAGTATATACCTGTATGTCATCTCCTCCTATACATAGCATATACCTGTGTCATCTCCTCCTGTATATACTATATACCTGTAGGTAATCTGCTCCTGTATATAGTATATACCTGTGTGTCATCTCCTCCTGTATATAGTATATACCTGTATGTCATCTCCTCCTGTATGTAGTATGTACCTGTATGTCATCTCCTCCTCTATATAGTATATACCTGTGTGTCATCTCTCCTGTATATAGTATATATCTGTGTGTCATCTCCTCCTGTATATAGTATATACCTGTGTGTCATCTCCCCTGTAAATAGTATATACCTGTGTGTCATCTCCTGTATATAGTATATAGCTGTATGCCATCTCCTCCTGTATTAGCCCTCGTTCACACGTTATTTGGTCAGTATTTTTACCTCAGTATTTGTAAGCTAAAATGGCAGCCTGATAAATCCCCAGCCAACAGTAAGCCCACCCCCTGGCAGTATATATTAGCTCACACATACACATAATAGACTGGTCATGTGACTGACAGCTGCGGGATTCCTATATGGTACATTTGTTGCTCTTGTAGTTTGTCTGCTTATTAATCAGATTTTTATTTTTGAAGGATACCAGACTTGTGTGTGTTTTAGGGCGAGTTTCGTGTGTCAAGTTGTGTGTGTTGAGTTGCGTGTGGCGACATGCATGTAGGGACTTTTGTGAGATGAGTTTTGTGTGGCGACATGCGTGTAGCAACTTTTTGTGTGTCGAGTTGCATGTGACAGGTTAGTGTAGCAAGTTGTGTGCAGCAAGTTTTGCGCATGGCGAGTTTTGCGCGTGGCGAGTTTTATGTGTGGTGCCTTTTGAGTATGTGCAAGTTTTGTGTGAGGCAACTTTTGCATGTGTTGCAACTTTTGTGCATGTGGCAATTTTTCTGCGTGTGGCAATTTTTCTGCGTGTGCAAGTTTTGCGTGTGGCGAGTTTTGCACGTGTGGCGAGTTTTGCATGTGGAGAGTTTTGCGCGTGGCGAGTTTTGAGCGGCGACTTTTGTGTTTCTACTTTTATGTGGCGAGGTTGGTGTATGTGTGGTGAAATGTGCACTGAGGGTGGTATATGTGTTCGAGCACGTGGTAGTGTGTGGCGCATTTTGTGTGTGTGTTCATATCCCCGTGGTGGTGTGATTAACCCATGTTGGGGCCCCACCTTAGCAACTGTACAGTATATACTCTTTGGTGCCATCGCTGTCATTCTTTAAGTCCCCCTTGTTCACATCTGGCAGCTGTTAATTTGCCTCCAACACTTTTCCTTTCATTTTTTCCCCATTATGTAGATAGGGGCAAAATTGTTTGGTGACTTGGAAAGCGCGGGGTTAAAATTTCACCTCACAATATAGCTTTGACGCTCTCAGGGTCCAGACGTGTGACTGTGCAAAATTTTGTGCCTGTAGCTGCGACGCCTCCAACACTTTTCCTTTCACTTTTTCCCCATTATGTAGATAGGGGCAAAATTGTTTGGTGAATTGGAAAGCGCGGGGTTAAAATTTCACCTCACAACATAGCCTATGACGCTCTCGGGGTCCAGACGTGTGACTGTGCAAAATTTTGTGGCTGTAGCTGCTACGGTTCAGATGCCAATCCCGGACATACATACATACATACATACATACACACACACATTCAGCTTTATATATTAGATATTTATTTATTTTTTTTGCCTAAAATACAAAGGAAATGTGTCAGATTTAACTGTAGTCCTCTTAGAGATCATTTCATTTTCAACTTGCTTAACTTTTTATTATAACCCAAAACTTTTACAGGTTACTGTATAAGACATGCTGTGAGGGCAGAGGAGAGTATGCAGAAATAATTTTGGTCTTTTTACTCCATATGTGTGAGGCTGTGTGCACACGTTCCAGATTTTTTGCTTTTTTTGTGTTTTTTCGCTATAAAAACGAGATAACACCGCAAAAATGCATCCATTAAGCATCCTATTAATAGAATGCAATCCGCAATTTTTGTGCAAAAAAAGGAATCGTGTTAAAAAATGCAGCATGTTCATTAATTTTACAGATTTTTAGCGTTTTTGTTGCTATATATTGCATTGGGGAAGCTCTGGGGAAAAAAAAGCAAAAAATCCGCAAAAAAACACACAAAAAACGCATGCGGATTTCCTGCAGAAATTGTCCGATTTGGATCAGGAAATTTCTGCAAAGATTCCTGACGTGTGCATATAGCCTAAGACTTCATGCTGTGAGAGGGGAGAGGGAGCAGCAGGCTTGCAAAACAATATGATTGGCCTAGAACACAATGCATAGTTTCCACATCACAACTTGAAGCTCCACCCACTCAGTGTTTTTTTTGTCTGTTGTTTTTTAAAAAACAAAACAAACAAAGACAAGCAAAGTAGACCCAAAAAAGTCGCTCACACTTTCTGGCTGCGCTTGTAGAGATTGTGATTTGTACATCACAACCAAGTAAAAATATTAAAATGCTGATACAATGCCAGCTTGGCCGCAAATACTGAAATATTGGAGCTTACAGTGGGCAACACTTATTATATTGGTTTGCAGACACCGGTTCTAATAAAGCATTGCTGAATGCGTTCACAGATATTTATGTCGGTATTTCAGGAATGTTTCCAAAGATATTTGAAATAAATAATGTACAGCAAATATTCCAACTTTGCGAGTAATAAATGAAAAAAAGACATAGTGCTCCTCTTCATCTGATATGGCTGCTAACCAAGATAAATGCTGTTTCTTCTCTAGCCAATAAAATCTACACTCAAGAGCCATATCTCAAGATGTTACTGTGAACATTTCATAATCCATCTTAGACACATGTCTATGTGTTTGACTATATAATTACAATATTAGTTTAAAGTTAATTTCTGCAATTTTGAATTGATGGGTAATTCTTACAATGGGTGTTTCATCGTTTTTGATAGATATATGTCCAGTTCAGCCCATAACCAAATATGTTCATCCAGAGGAAGACAAAAGCTCTTTAGGATAAATGCTAATTGCCCCACTTGAAAAAAATCCTTCCTGACCCCAAATATAGCAATCAGAAGTCCAATTACACTCCCTGACAGAAGTTATGCCGCTGATCCATGTTATGTAAATAAAAGCTTATAACCTGATGTTAAATGAATCCATTGGTTGTATAAATTATTCTTTTGACTTTTGAGAGCTCAAACTCTCCAAAATGTGGTTTAGGTTAAGAAAATAAATTGGCATTAATGCAGAAATATTGATCAGCTAATGGACACAGAATGGTCAGATTTTGGCAAGACAAAAGTTTTGTTGCCCACAGAAAGTAATGTGATATTCAAACAAATAATTAGCATAAAATACAAATATATGTTGCATAACATTGGTGAATGAAGTTGTGGTGCTATTAGAGTCATATTTAATATTTTGTGTGACTTCCATGAGCTTGAAGGACAGCATCAATGCGGCTCAACAACGATTCATACAATTTATTAATGAAGTCATCAGGAATAGCAAAGAATGCAGTCTTACATGCCTCCCAGAGTTCATCTAGATTCTTTGGTTTTGTCTTCCAAGCTTCCTCTTTCATCCTACCCCAAGCATGCTCAATGATGTTCATGTCTGGAGACTGGGCTGGCCAGTCCTTGAGCACCTTGATCTTTTTGCCTGAGGGAACTTTGTTGTAAAGATGGATGTATGAGATGGAGCACCTCCTGCTGCAGAATTTGACCCCTTTTATGATTTGGAATATAAGAGGTAGCTATTACTTCTTGATATTTTAGGCTATTGATATTGCCTTCCACCTTGCAAATGTTTCGCACACCCCCATGCTGAATGTAACCCCAGACCATGATCTTTCCACCACCAAATTTAACTGTTTTCTGGGAGTATTTTGGATCCATACGGGCTCCAGTAGGTCTCCTGCAGTATTTGCGGCTGCAGTGATGTAATTCTACTGAAGATTCAAAAGAGAAATCCACATTCTGCCACTTTTCCAGCGTCCATCTGTTTAGCAGGCGGTGGGACTTTGCAAATGCCACACAGTTTTTTATTTGCCTTTTGTTTAGTGCTTGCTTCTGGGCACTGATTCGACCATGGAGGCCATTTCGAGACAGAATCCTACAAACTGTTCTAGTTGACACAGGGACTTGAGGTGACCAGGCCTGTTGGAGTTCTGCTACAGTGGAAGAGGGGCTTGCTTTGGATTTTCTAACCAACAAACGTTCCTCCTGAGCAGTTGTGTTGCGGGATCTGCTGGACCTGGGCTTGTCGAACACATCTCCAGTCTCTTCAAATCTTTTTTTAATTCTTTGTACTTGACGCTGAGACTAGTGTTGAGCGATACCTTCCGATATTTGAAAGTATCGGTATCGGATTGGATCGGCCGATATCCAAAAAATATCGGACATCGCCGATACCGATACCCAATACCAATACAAGTCAATGGGACACAAATATCAGAAGTGATCCTGGATGGTTCCCAGGGTCTGAAGGAGAGGAAACTCTCCTTCAGGCCCTGGGATCCATATTCATGTAAAAAATAAAGAATAAAAATAAAAAATATGGATATACTCACCCTCGGACGAGCCCTGGCTGTCACCGCTGCAAGCGTCTGCCTCTGTTCCTAAGAATGCAGAGAGTGAAGGACCTTCGATGACGTCGCGGTCACGTGAACGGTCACATGAGCGGTCACGCGACCAATCACAAGACCGCGACGTCATCGCGGGTCCTACACTCACTGCATTCTTAGGAACGGAGGCTGCCGGTTGCACCGCTGCGAGCCAGGGTCCGTCGGAGGGGTGAGTATATCCATATTTTTTATTTTTATTCTTTATTTTTTACATGAATATGGATCCCGATCCCGATTCCCGATATCGCAAAAATATCGGAACTCGGGATCGGAATTCCGATACAGCGAATATCGGCCGATACCCGATATTTGCAGTATCGGAATGCTCAACACTAGCTGAGACACATTAAAGGTGCCAGCCACCTATGCAGTGGATCTGGTCTTCAGCTTCTTGATAATTCAGGTTTTATTGGCAGGGTGGATTTTTGGCATGTTGTCAGAGCTCAAGTTGCAGTTTAAGTGAAGGTCTGGGGTACTGGGTTTCTTTTTATACACACACTTATTAACTGATCATTTACTGAGCACAGGTGAGGATGTAAACTAGGATTGGGTGCATTATATGACAAGGCGACAAAACTTTTGTCTTGCCAAAATCTGACCATTCTGTGTCCATTAACTGATCAATATTTCTGAATTGATGCCAATTTATTTTCTTAACCTAAACCACATTTCAGAGGGCTTCAGCTTTCAAAAGAATAATTTATACAACCAATGGATGAATTTAATGTCAGGTTATAAGCTTTTATTTACATACCATGGATAAGCAACATAACTTCTGTCAGGGAGTGTACAGAATCTAGTACCCATTACCTGCAATATTATATTTTTCAAGAAAGGTATCCAGGTCTTCCTTGATCGTTTTTTAGTTTATCACCCATTACAACATCAGAGTTCCAAAATCTCACTGCTCTTACAGTAAAGAATCCAAAGAGTCACTGCCATCGCAATAAAGAATTGTCATCTGATGACTAGTGTTGAGCATTCCGATACTGCAAATATCGGGTATCGGCCGATATTCGCTGTATCGGAATTCCGATACCGAGTTCCAATATTTTTGTGATATCGGAAATCGGAATCGGAAGTTCCTATAAGTTCCCAGGCGTGTGCGGTGCATGTGGTTCCCAGGGTCTGGAGGAGAGGAGACTCTCCTTCAGGCCCTGGGATCCATATTCATGTAAAAAATAAAGAATAAAAATAAAAATTATGGATATACTCACCCCTCCGACAGACCCTGGACCTCAGCGGTGCAACCGGCAGCCTCCGTTCCTAAGACTGCAGTGAGTGTAGGACCTGCGATGAGGTCGCGGTCTTGTGATTGGTCGCGTGACCGCTCATGTGACCGCTCACGTGACCGTGATGTCATCAAAGGTCCTTCACTCTCTGCATTCTTAGGAACGGAGGCAGACGCTTGCAGCAGTGACAGCCAGGGCTCGTCCGAGGGTGAGTATATCCATATTTTTTATTTTTATTCTTTATTTTTTACATGAATATGGATCCCAGGGCCTGAAGGAGAGTTTCCTCTCCTTCAGACCCTGGGAACCATCCAGGATCACTTCCGATATTTGTGTCCCATTGACTTGTATTGGTATCGGGTATTGGTATCGGCGATATCCGATATTTTTTGGATATCGGCCGATCCAATCCGATACCGATACTTTCAAATATTGGTATTGGTATTGGTATTGCTCAACACTACTGATGAATAAACCTTCTTTTCTCTAGACATAGAGGATACCGCTTGTCACCATTGCAGGCCTAGGTCAAAAAACATTTTTAGAAAATTCTCTTTACTGTTCCTTTGTATACTTATACTTTGAAATAAGATCACCCCTATACCTTTATCCAAACTGAACAACCTTAGTCATGTCTCATGGACAAGCATTGATTCAGGTAAGTTAAGGAGTCTGAGATCAAATGCCAGGAGGGTGCATCATAAAGAGATGGAAGTCAGGTGACAGTCTGAGGTCAGAATACCAGGAAAATAATGGATCAGAGAAAAGGGGCTAGGCGAACTGATGGTTAGAACAAGGTCCAAGGTCTGGCAGCAATATATCTAAAGGCAAAGTACAAGGCACAGAGAAACAAACCACTGTGTTTTGAAGCTATGACTGACAGCTATCTGGGACTGCTAGCCAACTTAAATAGCGGAGCAATATGGCCTATTTTCTGCAATTAATAAACCATGTGTTAGGCACTGGGATTCTCCTACTGCACAAGTTGGATCCCAAGCCTTGTCTCCCTCTGCAGTCTCCCATTATTCTTCGACCGCAGTGGAGCTTGCTCAGCAGAGACGTCGGTCTCAGCGTCTTGCTCTGACTCATGCTGTTCATCTAGTTACTGCTGGCTCTCCAGTTACAGCTATAGTAACTAGCAATAGGCGGCAGTGAGCAGACGTTCCTGGGTCTAAAACAGAAAAAATCAAAACCGCACCCTTTTTCATTGTAAGTAATAAAGTCTCAGCGGACAAGGGGGCGCACATCCAAAACCAGGGAGCCCAGCCCGGACAAGTACCAAGACCACAAAGGACAAGAAGATAGCGCCACACTGGATGGTGAAAAAAATAGAAGTTTACATTTTATTCTGCCTCCAGGAGGCAGAATAAAATATAAGCTTCTATTTTTTTCACCATCCAGTGTGGCGCTCTCTTCTTGTCCTTTGTGTTCCTGGGTCTAAGTCCAGAAATCACTCCACTGAGCAAGCTTGTGAGGCAACTTCTCATTGGTGGTCGGCCGTCAGCTGCTCAGGTCCTGTGCCGGCTCCGGATTGGTCTATGAGCAAGGTCCTGTCTGATTGGCACAATCTCTATAAAAGGATCTTTGGAGCGCCCGTCGGAGCGCTAAGATCATTTATGTTACCTGCATGTGTGGAACACTGCGGTAGTGTGGACTTGTTTTCATGTGCTCAGGGTAGGCGTATAGCCTTTCAAATTCTTACTTCTCCGGAGAGGAGTTTCTGCAAGTGCTTTCAAGATCGCTTGCCCCACGCTTCCGCCATTGTTCATTAGCTGTGGTTTCACATCTCCGCACGGTGCACTCCGGGTTGCGATCGCACTTTATCTTTATTTATGTTTAGTGCGATCTAACAACCCTAACACCATCAATGTAAAATTCTGGAAAGCCCCTTTGAAACAGTTGACTCCTCCTAGACGTTCATGGTATATGTCTAATAGATGCAGGTTTCTCTAATGAAATCCACACCTATCTCCAAAATATGGAAACGCCTGATCCCGTATTATTCTGATTTGTTCCAGGTCTCATGTCTCGACTCAAAAGCAAGTAAACTTCCATAATTGGAAAGGAAACAGGAGAATTGTGTTGGACAATGGTCTCCAATCTTTCTGACCTAAAGAGCAACATTCAGCTCTGAGAGAAGGTCGGGAGCCACATGCAGCTCCCTCTCCCCTCACAGTAGTGTCAACCAAAAACCCTCATTGCGGGTATAATTATAACCAAAGCTTTCCACAGAAATCACTCCAAAGCAGTATACCAAAATCCAGGGGTTCCCACAATATACCGCTTCAGTATTCTAACATCAAGCACTCCCAATACACTGACACATCCAGCTTCAAGCACTTCCTCTGACAGATATTATCATCCTGTCTCTAGCGTACCATACTTAAATTATCCCTAAGACCAGTGTATGTGCATCATATCTGAGCCTGTTTGCTAGACCTAGCATTAATGCACCAAGGTGGCAGACAGAAGCAAGCCACAATTCATGGAACCGTGAGCCACATGTGCTACAGTTTGGGGACCCCTGGTGTTGGAGCTTGTCTGCTTAGTCATTTTATGGATCAACATCATTGTACCCATAAAGATCGATGGACTCATATTGTACCTCAATGAGCCTATGATTTTATAAAGAGGTATATAGAGGTCTCTTTATTTAAACGCAAAAGAAATAAAATAGTGACGTGATTTATAGAGTACGATATACTGGCGCATTGACTCTACAGAAGAAGTTGGTGATGTACAGAAAAAAAATCCAACAGAAAATTGATTATTGTCATCTCCATAAAATACGACCATGACTCTACTGGCATTAAAGGGGAAATTAAGATAGTCTAAACTGTCATATAAGCCTATAAACAGATCACATTGGTTAACTATGTAATCTATAAGGTCAATTAAGTTAATGGTCACTTAAAAGTCTTTCATTTTGGATATCAGTGGTGGACTAAGATCTCAGGTTTCACCAAAAGGTTCTTCTCATATGTGTCTACTGATTTCTCTGGTTTTCCAATTGATAAATTCCTATTACTTTTGTTCAATCGTGTAATAATTGACCTTGGCGGCGGCTCATGCTTCTTCCTAGAAAGGCCCTGAAAGGCAAAAGACAAGGTGAAAGTCCTTTAAAAAAACTTCACCACTTTGCAAAGAGGGAATGTCACGGTGACTGACTGCCAGTCTGCCTACTCTGACCTCAGCTGTCTGTCTCTGCTCTGTACTTAAACCAGTCCTCCGATTTCTTCCTTTATTAAAAGCAGACTATACAGGAGTAGCGCTATTGTGTCGTCTGTTTGTATCAGCCAGATCATGGTTCACCTTGAGACTTCCAATAAGAGGAAACAGGATGACCATTTAATTAATGCCTGAAGTGCCAATGTGGATTAAGCAAAATCAGTATATTGGTGGGTAAAAGCATGCACAATCCAATGTAATAAATATATATATATATATATATATATATATATATATATATATATATATATATATATATATATATATATATATATATATATATATATATATCAGGGGTCTGCAAACTGTGACTCCCCTGAGGTTTATTATTTGATACTATAGCTTTCATATTATTACATTTATTAATTATTATTATTATTATTAGTAGTAGTAGTAGTAGTGCTCTTACTACCAATATTATTATACTGCAATTATTATTTTAATTATAATGTATTATAATTTATATTTTTTTTATTATTATAGCGCAATATCAAAAGAAGCTGAAATTTTAGATACAGTGGCCATAATATTAAAATGTTTATATGGCAATAATAATAATAAATATAATATTATTATTATAATTATTATTATTTAAACAAAATTATAATTAATTGTAGGTTTTCAATAATTTATAATTAAGTTAACTTAAAATGATTTCATATAATAATAATTTTTGTTAACATAATTATAAATTATTAAAAATATACAATTATTTATTTAAATAATTTTCAATGATATATATATATATATATATACAGATATGTATATATATATATATATATATATATATATATATATATATATATATATATGTATATATATATATATATATATATCTGTGTTATCAGTAGACATATTGCAAAATACAGATTGAAGAAAGCAGCTTAAATTTGCCCAAGTGTGTCTAGACTTCAAATATAATAAACAGAGGGCCAGTAAGGGGTTAAAAAATAATAAGATATTATGGCTCTCACCTATCCTGCCACCACAGCTCCTCTGCATGCGCCATCCCAAGCTGACTAAGCCACACACACGCCATAGATATCAACGATATGCGAGCAGCCTAGTCAAAGTGGGACGTGTCGGCGGCGTAGGCGTCAGCACCAACAGGACAGGTCAGGGGCAAAATAAGCAGGATATCTTACCCCTTCCAGCTGCCATTTTGCCGGATTTTTGCAAATAAAATAGGAAACAAAAATTCTGATTTTGACAAATCCAAATTTATTTTGTGAAATTTGAAGCGAATTAGATGAGCTTCGAATCAACTTGATCATTTCTGATTGTAGATAAATATTATCACACATTATTATTAGGAGCGTTATTATTATTTTTAGTAGTACCATTATTATATTATTAATAATCCACTCCCTTTACACTAGAAACTTTCTCATGTTACATATATATGTATACTTTTATTTTTTGTAATTAATCAGCTGCCTAACTTGCACTCGGAGTTTACATATCCCACTGTGTGAGAACATTTTTAATTCCTGAGTCATTTCCAATTGCCGGTGTTGGAGATGTCGGGTCCTCGTAAGCTAAAGTGAACACTTCCTGCTGATGTGCTGCTTTTCCACTTGCCAGTCTACAGTAAACCCCCGGGTCATGCTAATATAAACCCTATCAGTCTTGACAGTGAAAGTCATGATTAATTAGTATTAACAAGAAATCTAGAATCCTCTGCCCAAACATATTAATTGCAAAATGCATTTATTATTATTAAAACCTCCCCAAGAGACTTTGGAAAAGTTGCTTTATTTTGTTTTTGGAAAAAAAAAAAAAAAAACAAGGACAAGATTGTCTGAGCCTTGATTTTACGAGCGGCTGGTAAGTTGCGTCTGCGCTGATCTCAGTGTTATAATTCAACTTAATGCCTGCAATCTGTCACACGCTTTACACCTTTACTAACAGGATATCTTCATTTTAGAAAACAGATTAATAATATAAATTTTACAAAGACGACAATTAATACACAATAGCTAGATTGAGGCTAGAAAAGACAAAATCTAGAATGTAATAGTTTTTTCCGTAATGCAAAAAAACTCCAGATACAGATACATTAAAACCAATAAAAACATGCACAAAACCAATGTGCCACAATGAGAATATGTTCTAAGCTCAAATAATGATACAAGATACACCCTTACAGGAGATATCAATAAATATTCAAGAAAAACCCCTGACGAAGCCAAATTTTGGCGATACGCGTTGGGATTTCTTTGTCCCTCACAGTGAAAAAAAAAGTTTCTTATTTAAAGGGAACCTGTCACCCCGTTTTTTCAAGATGAGATAAAAATAGCGTTAAATAGGGGCAGAGCTGTGCTTTACATTAGTGTATTTTTTGTGCCTTTATTCCCCACCTATGCTGCCAAAATATCTTTGTAAAGTCGCCGTTTTGGGCTGTCACTCACGCTGGTCTGGTCATATGGGCGTGGTGACATCGCTGTTTCTCCCCCAGATCTTGCTCAGCTTTCCGTTGGTGGCGTAGTGGTGTGCGCATGCCCAACAGGCGAATCCACTGCGCAGCTGAAGGAAAAGGGCGCGATCTGCGCTATTCAGCGGTTTATCAGTGGGCTCGGCCATCTTCCTGAGACCACGCGTGCGCAGATGGTAGTGCTCGGCTTCCCGGGGCTTCAGGAAAATGGCCACCGCGATCTCCATCTGCGCACGCGTGGCATCCCGCGGCCATTTTCCTGAAACCCCGGGAAGCCGAGCACTACCATCTGCGCATGAGCGGCCTCATAGTCATGAAAATACAGAGAAATCTTTAAATGAGAAGGTGTGTACAAACTTTTGGTCTGTAATATATATATATATATATATATATATATATATATATATATATATATATATATATGTATATATATATATATGTAGGTGTTTTTTGCATTTGTTGGCCACATGTTTTCCTAACAATTCTGATTTGTTCTATTTCCTGATATTTACCTGTGAGGGAGCCTCTTGTTTCTTTACTTGAGCTTTGACTATAGTTAAACTTAGCTATTATTCTAATTGTGACACATTGATTTTGTGCATGTTTTTAATTGGTTTTAATTTTTGTATTAAACAATTTGACTGCCTGTAAAGGGGTTTTCCAGTGCCGCTCACTTTCGCATTTTGAGGCGAGTGGTACTGTTGGTGTTTGATACCTGTACATACCTGTTATGGTACATGGATGATTGGCAGATATTGAGCAAGCTTTCTGGTGGGTGTGTGCAAGCGCAAAATCAATGCCATTCACCTCAAGATACTGAAGTGAGTGGTATCAGACAATTCCTTTAGGGCTCCAAAATCATTAAAGAATTTTTCTGGTCAGATGTTGGTGACATTTTCTAGCATATTTGAACAGAGCAGGAATAATCCGCACCGCTGAAACACCTGTAGCCGAACACCATTAGCCGTAGTAGCGCATACAGCGCAAAACGGCGGTCACCCGTTAAGCTCCACACAAGACTCTCCTGCCTCTGTAATTTTATGTAATCCGAATGAAAGGACATGCTTTACTGGGACAGTGAGTGCCTACTATTGGATATAGACCCATTTCCTAGGATACACCAATATCAGATTGGTGGACCCGACACCCCAACCGATCAGCTGTTACAAGATCCGATGGCGGCCAGATGTGAACACTTTCAACGGAGCTACACTGCACCGCTCCTCTCAATTTGTAGCAGCCGAGGCGGGGTACTGCAGAACTGATCCTTTTCTGCTCCATTCATTGTGATTATATCCAGCTGCCGATGGACCTCATAACAGCTGAGATGATTGCCGGAGGTGGCAGTGAAAAGGTCTCCAATATCTTCTGACCTGACAACTCAACTTTATTTACAGCACATGAAACATAAATCAAATGTCTACTCTACATTAAAAAATTGCATTATTGGGATGGTTCTTCCAATTTGAATGTGAAAGTTCAGAGTTAAGCGAGTTCTGACTGCTCTAAATGGCATACGTGTCAAAGTAAATGGAAATCAATTCTATGGGATTGAGAAGTCATAAAAATTTCAAGATTTTGCCGGTGTATTACACTCAACAAGCGACGGCAGGGGCTAACATATCAGTAATTAACAGAACCATGTTGGAGACAGGAAATTATGCTAGCTATCGCATAATGAAATGCTCGTCGTGACTTCATACAAGATTCTGCTAATTAGATCTTCAGCTATTCTGCAAAAATTGTTAAAGCATACCTGTCAGAAAAGTAAAGAGGAGAAGCACAGTCCTTTTACCTTCATCCCCACCACTAAGTAAAACTGTTCAATATGTCTACGAACTATCCAGTTCTCATGCTCTGTACCTTGCCATCCAGTCTTTTTGAGTAGGTGGATCTTCTTCATTAGTATTCTACCAGCACTATAGGTCCCCTGGAACTTTTATTTCCACAATTTAATAGCTTCCCATGTCCTGAACTGGAAGTTCACCAATCTAGGATAAAATGTATTCAGTTTGACAGACAGGAGAGAAGGAGCAGAGAGACAAAGACCTGACCCTAATTCCGGTAATTAGTCTCAGCTTCTGCTTCTAGAGATGGATTACACTTGACATCAGGCAGAAGTTAGACAGAAGGGAGGTAAAACAACATAATTTGTAAAATAAAAAAGGAATCTGCAATTATTCTCAACTAGTAGTCAAGCTGCAGTTCCAGCCATACAACCAAGAACTGCTGCGTGAAGGGAATTCTTGCTGTACTCCAGTGGTACTCTTTTATTGTTGATGTCTTGTGATGTGGTTGTCAGGATTGGTTCCATCAAGGGTATCTGCCCTGACCAAGGTATTTAGATACAGGACATGAAAACAAAACATAATCTGTGTTCCAAGTGAGGGAAAGCCTTCTACTGGATGTTCAACCCAATCAATTGACCTGCGGCGTCTGCGTTTTGCCCAAGCTGCCCTTTTTGACCCATAACCAGCAACATATTGCCATGTAGCATTGGCATTAAAAATCAACCACATCCGTTCTTTAGCAGTTTTTCCCACTGCCCGATGGTGGTTGTCTGAAATCTGTGACTCTCCAGCTGTTGGGAAACTATATCAACTGGCTTGCTAGGAGTTGTAGTTTTCCAACAGCTGGAGAGGGACAGGTTGCAGTCTATTGCTGGTAGTAAAAATGGAAAGATTTCAGTTATGTACTCTGTTTAACTGGAGGAATCATAATTCTTGTCTTTACTTAATTTATCTCTGGATGTCAAACATGTCGCACGTTTTCACTTAGGTGATGACACCTTAAATTGGAGAAATTGCTTTAATCCGTAATATAATAGAAGATTAGACAAAGCTATGAAATTGCTACAGATACGAGTGTTTATTCCACAGCCGCACCTCCTGTTGTTACGGTAAGTCTCATCATTTCAACCAGAAAAGTGCAAAAATGGCAAAGTCAGAACAATTATGAGACAAAGAGGAGCTTATAACTCTTTGAGTTGAAAGATAGTAGGATATCGTCAAACATAGTGTTTTAAAGTGTATCTATATCTCTGTAAATATATATATATATAGATATAGATATACTGTATGTGTAAGGCTCACCTGGTCTGAGTGGGCAGATGGACCCTGAGCATTAGTGAAGCTTCCTAAAGGACACGTAGAAATGTGAGGACTTGAGCAATCTGGAATCTCAGTTACAGTAGGACAGATGAAATGGAACCCAGAAGGGATGAATGCAAATTGAAGCACCGTATACCCAAATGGTGGAGCACACCAACATAGGACTCTAGAATCTCTTAATCCTAAGACAAAAGTGTGTGCCTTACTTAGACCTAGGGAGATGATGTCATTGAGCAAAGCCAGACAACTTGCAAAACCTGGCGTGGAGCACAACAGAGGGCAGCGTCTCCAGGGGAAGGAAGCAGAGCCCCAAATAACGGGGACAGATGTGTAACATTATATATGTTTGTTTGTTTTTTTCTATATAAGTTCTTCCTTTGTTACATGTCTTTCAAGACCAAGACCTCCAAGAATTTTAGTCAAAAGTGTTTTGAAACATGTGGCCCAGCAGACAGAAGCACTCAACTCCAGCATGAGTATGTGCACAGAGCTTTGTGTGAACTCACCAGAAAGTGTATGAGCGATCGATGGTCTACATGCTGGCACAGTTCAATTATGAATACCACGTTTTATCAAAACAACAGGTCCATCAACAGAGATGGCAACAAATACTCTTCAGTAAGATAAGTAGAATATAGCAGAAGCGATATAAAACCTAACTTTTTATATGTACTATTAAAAACATTTTTGCTCAAAAGAAACACAGATTAATAAAGTGACACTTGGGCACTGCCTTTGTCAGGGCGGGAGTTATACTGGGCATGACAGGGGACTTTAGGTTACTGACTACTCCTCTGCCCATATTTTTCCTGGTCAGGGACCTACAAAAATTGGGTGACATCATAACTTTCACTACCGGCACTGGCATCACTAAGTGATTCTGTCAGCAAATAAATGACTGGTTAAGCCTAGCACAGGCCTGGCTGAGCAGTTCAGAGGACTTCAGAGGACCTTCCCATCTTCTTGTTTAGCATCTCTCTCCGCACCAACCACTTCCTTGATTGACAGCTTTGACTTTAGAGGAACAATAAAAAGACTTAGCTAGACGGAAAACAAGTATGTGGGAAGGTGTACTGGACTGTTTGACCAATGGTGCAAAGAGTAAATGTGCATGGTTTGAACAGTCATTTTGTGTTGACAGACCCTTTTTTTTACAAGAGGAGACCAGTCAGAAGTTCACAAGATGAAATGGAAAATATGCAATCACTTCATAAACCATGGACAGGCATGATGAACTCAGAAAACATATTTTAAGTTCTGCTAAAATGTGGTCCCTCTTCTTTATGTTTGTTATTATTATTTGACCAGGAAGTCAGAAGCTGCATTCACAAGATGGTGCAGGGGCATCGGAGCAGAACTGAAATAACCGTGAAGACCCCAGAAGGTGAGTATATGACCAAGAGCAGGGGGCTTACATTGAAAACACCACTCCAGAACTGAAAAAAAAAATGCTGGAGTAGTACTTTAAGGAAGAGGAATTCAGTTGGAGATCACCAAGAATGTAAAAAAAAAGTCCCTGGCAGCCCGGCTCCACCTCCTCATCAACTGCTGATCAAGCCCCTCTGCTCCTACCCCTCTGCCAGGGACTTTGCAGTGATGTAAAAATGTAGTTCTAATGATGACTCATGCAGGGAAAATTGACCTCCTGTGTCTACATAGAACTAAGAAAGATTCAGCCAGTCGGTTTTTAATCAAATGATGACACAGGTCTAATGGAAAAGATAATACCGTATATACTCGAGTATAAGCCGAGATTTTCAGCCCAAATTTTTGGGCTGAAAGTGCCCCTCTCGGCTTATACTCGAGTCATGATCGGTGGTGGGGTCGGCGGGTGAGGACTGTCATATACTCACCTAGTCCCGGCGTTCCTGGCGCTCCCCCTGCCTGTCACACTGTCTTCGGTGCCGCAGCCTCTTCCCCTGAGCGGTCACGTGGGACCGCTCATTAGAGAAATGAATAGGCTGCTCCACCCCCCATAGGGGCGGAGCCGCATAATTCATTTCTCTAATCAGCGGTGCCGGTGACCGCTGACAGAGGAAGAGGCTGCGGCACCGAAGACCAGCTGTCCGGGGGAAGGAGCGGGACGCCAGGAGCAGGTAAGTATGTCATATTCACCTGTCCTCGTTCCACCCGCCGGGCGTCGCGCCATCTTCCCGGCGTCTCTCCGCACTGACTGTGCAGGTCAGAGGGCGCGATGACGCATATAGTGTGCGCGCCGCCCTCTGCCTGATCAGTCAGTGCGGAGAGACGCCGGGACCAGACGCTGAGGAGCTGCAAGCAAGACAGGTGAGTATGTGTTTTTTTTTTTTTTATTGCAGCAGCAGCAGCAATGGCACAGCTTTATGTGGAGTATCTATGGGGCAACGGTGCAGAGCACTATATATAAGGCACAGCTTTATGTGGAGCATCTATGGGGCAACGGTGCAGAGCACTATATGGCACAGCTATGGGGCAACGGTGCAGAGCACTATATGGCACAGCTATGAGGCAACGGTGCAGAGCACTATATGGCATAGCTATGGGGCAACGGTGCAAAACACTATATGGCACAGCTATGAGGCAACGGTGCAGAGCACTATATGGCACAGCTATGGGGCAACGGTGCAGAGCACTATATTGCATAGCTATGGGGCAACAGTGCAGAGCACTATATGGCACAGCTATGGGGCAACGGTGCAGAGCACTATATGGCACAGCTATGAGGCAACGGTGCAGAGCACTATATGGCACAGCTATGGGGCAACGGTGCAGAGCACTATATGGCACAGCTATGAGGCAACGGTGCAGAGCACTATATGGCATAGCTATGGGGCAACAGTGCAGAGCACTATATGGCACAGCTATGGGGCAACGGTGCAGAGCACTATATATATGGCACAGCTATGGGGCAACGGTGCAGAGCACTATATGGCACAGCTATGGGGCAACGGTGCAGAGCATTATATATATGGCACAGCTATGGGGCAACGGTGCAGAGCATTATATATATATGGCACAGCTTTATGTGGAGTATCTATGGGGCAATGGTGCAGAGCATTGTATATATGGCACAGCTTTATGTGGAGTATCTATGAGGCAACGGTGCAGAGCACTATATGGCACAGCTATGGGGCAACAGTGCAGAGCACTATATGGCACAGCTATGAGGCAACGGTGCAGAGCACTATATGGCACAGCTATGGGGCAACGGTGCAGAGCACTATATGGCACAGCTATGGGGCAACGGTGCAGAGCACTATATGGCACAACTATGGGGCAACGGTGCAGAGCATTATATATATGGCACAGCTATGGGGCAACAGTGCAGAGCACTATATGGCATAGCTATGGGGCAATGGTGCAGAGCACTATATGGCACAGCTATGAGGCAACGGTGCAGAGCACTATATGGCAAAGCTATGGGGCAACTGTGCAGAGCACTATATATATGGCACGGCTATGGGGCAACGGTGCAGAGCACTATATGGCACAGCTATGGGGCAACAGTGCAGAGCACTATATGGCACAGCTATGGGGCAACGGTGCAGAGCACTATATGGCACAGCTATGGGGCAACGGTGCAGAGCACTATATGGCACAGCTATGGGGCAACGGTGCAGAGCACTATATATGGCACAGCTATGGGGCAAAGGTGCAGAGCACTATATGGCACAGCTATGGGGCAACGGTGCAGAGCACTATATGGCACAGCTATGGGGCAACGGTGCAGAGCACTATATGGCATAGCTATGGGGCAACAGTGCAGAGCACTATATATGGCACAGCTATGGGGCAACGGTGCAGAGCACTATATGGCACAGCTATGGGGCAACAGTGCAGAGCACTATATATGGCACAGCTATGGGGCAACAGTGCAGAGCACTATATATGGCACAGCTATGGGGCAACAGTGCAGAGCACTATATGGCACAGCTATGGGGCAACAGTGCAGAGCACTATATGGCACAGCTATGAGGCAACGGTGCAGAGCACTATATGGCATAGCTATGGGGCAACAGTGCAGAGCACTATATATGGCACAGCTATGGGGCAACGGTGCAGAGCACTATATGGCACAGCTATGGGGCAACAGTGCAGAGCACTATATATGGCACAGCTATGGGGCAACAGTGCAGAGCACTATATATGGCACAGCTATGGGGCAACGGTGCAGAGCACTATATGGCACAGCTATGGGGCAACAGTGCAGAACACTATATGGCACAGCTATGGGGCAACGGTGCAGAGCACTATATGGCACAGCTATGGGGCAACGGTGCAGAGCATTATATATATGGCACAGCTATGAGGCAACGGTGCAGAGCATTATATATATGGCACAGCTTTATGTGGAGTATCTATGGGGCAATGGTGCAGAGCATTGTATATATGGCACAGCTTTATGTGGAGTATCTATGAGGCAACGGTGCAGAGCATTATATGGCACAGCTATGGGGCAACGGTGCAGAGCACTATATGGCACAGCTATGGGGCAACGGTGCAGAGTACTATATGGCACAGCTATGGGGCAACGGTGCAGAGCACTATATGGCACAGATATGGGGCAACGGTGCAGAGCACTATATGGCACAGCTATGGGGCAACGGTGCAGAGCACTATATGGCACAGCTATGGGGCAACGGTGCAGAGCACTATATGGCACAGCTATGGGGCAACGGTGCAGAGTACTATATGGCACAGCTATGGGGCAACGGTGCAGAGCACTATATGGCACAGCTATGGGGCAATGGTGCAGAGCACTATATGGCACAGCTATGGGGCAACGGTGCAGAGCACTGTATGGCACAGCTATGGGGCAACGGTGCAGAGCATTATATATATGGCACAGCTATGGGGCAACGGTGCAGAGCAATGTATATATGGCACAGCTTTATGTGGAGCACCTATGGGGCCATAATGAACGGTATGGAGTATCTATTTTTAATTTTGAAATTCACCGGTACCTGCTGCATTTTCCACCCTAGGCTTATACTCGAGTCAATAAGTTTTCCCAGTTTTTTGTGGCAAAATTAGGGGGGTCGGCTTATACTCGGGTCGGCTTATACTCGAGTATATACGGTAATTAACTTGGTAGAAAGGCAAAATGAGTAATTGCACAAGTACACAGTGGTATGTAATAATATTTAACTCCTGTCTGACCTCGGACGGGATAGAACGTCCGAGGTCAGAATCCCCGCTTTGATGCGGGCTCCGGCGGTGAGCCTGCATCAAAGCCGGGACATGTCAGCTGTTTTGAACAGCTGACATGTGCCTGCAATAGCGGCAGGTGGAATCGCGATTCACCCGCCTCTATTAACTAGTTAAATGCCGCTGTCAAACGCAAACAGCGGCATTTAACCGGCGCTTCCAGCCATCGGGCCGGAAATGAGCGCATCGCTGACCCCCGTCACACGATCGGGGGTCAGCGATACTTCTGCATTGTAACCATAGAGATCCTTGAGACCTCTATGGTTACTGATGCCGGTTTGCTGTGAGTGCCATCCTGTGGTCGGCGCTCATAGCAAGCCTGCAATTAAGCTACTTACAGCGATTTGATGATCGCTGCTATGTAACAGAGCCGATCGCGTTGTGCCTGCTTCTAGCCTCCCATGGAAGCTATTGAAGCATGGCAAAAGTAAAAAAAATAAAGTTAAAAAATGTGAAAAAAATAAAAAAAATATAAAAGTTTAAATCACCCCCTTTCGCCCCATTCAAAAGAAAACAATAAAAAAAAATCAAACCTACACATATTTGCTATTGCCGTGTTCAGAATCGCCCGATCTATCAATAAAAAAAGCATTAACCTGATCGCTAAACAGCGTAGCAAGAAAAAAATTTAAAAAGCCAGAATTACATTTTTTTTTTGCCGCGACATTGAATTAAAATGCAATAACGGGCGATCAAAAGAATGTATCTGCACAAAAGTGGTATCAATAAAAATGTCAGCTTGGAGTGCAAAAAATAAGCCCTCAACCGACCCCAGATCACAAAAAATGGAAATGCTACGGATATCGGAAAATGGCGCAATTTTTTTTTTTTTTAGCAAAGTTTGGAATTTTTTTTCACCACTTAGATAAAAGAGAACCTAGACATGTTTGGTGTCTATGAACTTGTAATGACGTTGAGAATTAAAATGGCAGGTCAGTTTTAGCATTTAGTGAACCTAGTAAAAAAGCCAAACAAAAAACAAGTGTGGGATTGCACTTTTTTTTGCAATTTCACCGCACTTGGAATTTTTTTTCCCGTTTTCTAGTACATGACATGGTAAAACCAATGATGTCGTTCAAAAGTACAACTTGTTTTGCAAAAAATAAGCCCTCACATGGCCATATTGATGGGAAAATAATAAAGTTATGGCTCTGCGAAGGAGGGGAGCGAAAAACGAACACGGAAAAACGGAAAATCCCAAGGTCATGAAGGGGTTAATAATATTTAACTTGATATAGGGCGACAAGACTATGCTTCTCTACATATAAACGAACATGCATACTTTAAATTCTGGAGAAGACAAGATTTTCCAGACTGTCACTCTGTGAACATAGCTCCTGACATCGTGAATCCTCTCTATTAACAATCCCTATGAAAAAATCCCAGGTCAGGATACAAGTATATAAGTATTATATACATAATTGGAGTTATTCATAACCTTATCTCCATGAGATTGTCATATCAGCTGTCTAGAACATTGCCTGTCACAGACAGACAGACTTCCTTTCCATGTTCTCCTTTATTTTGGCAGTGATCCTGGTGTTCTATTACCGTAGATCACTACTTTGATTGTGGCTCTGTCGTTAACTTAGAACAATCTCTCCCTCTGCATCACTTAGTAAATATATCTCCTACATTCATATGCTGGGTGAATGCAAAGATCCCATTTACATAAATTAATTATGCATGCTTTTCCCAAGTAGCACATATGATACAATGTGGAAGAGGATCATATATCTCAGAAAAGACATAAAACTTTGCTCAATATTTGCATGACAAAGAAGTTAAAGGGAGCGGTGCCTCTGTAATTATGTGACTGTCACTTGACTCGTGCGTGATCGCAAGATTTCTTTTTTCTCCCCTACATATTTCATGTGAAAGTCAATAGTACTAATACTGGTTATTATATGATGCATAATTTCTTGGGGGTTCTAATGCTCTTTCCTATATATTTTCTCACTCTGTGGGACACTTTAAAAAAGTTTTTTTTTTCCAAACATAGCCTTAAGAGCTCTTTTCATATTGCGTTCTTGTTCAGTGGTCCCATTGGGGCTTACATCTGAACGGTATTTGGGCATATGCGCCAACAGGGCCATGTATTTTAATGGTGCCCACAGAGTCAATGGATGCTCTGTCATGCATCATTTTTGGACGTGTACACCCACTGGAATAAGGTATCTAGACATAGTAGACTGGGTCTGGGTGTCCAACTCCAGTAGACGTATACTTCTGAAAATGAGGCACGATAGAACACACGTTTTAAAAGGTTGAATTAGCTGAAACTGTCTGGAAACCCCAAACCCCACTCACAATGACAGACATAAAAAATAAAATAGAATAAAAAGATAACATAGATTTTACGAAAGGCACAAATTAAAAGATGAATAATACACAAATACAGGGCAAAAGAACACCAATAAGAAGAGAAAAAAGGTGCAAATTCAGTAATGGAACAGGATTACACTTTTACTCCACAAAAACAGGCAAAAAAGGAATGATGAATTGGCTCAATTATGTGTTATTCGATGCTAAACTATATTATTCAGATAGTATCTAAGATGTCTTTATGGAGGTATGCAAAGCTCAACGTGATGAGATTGTAGAGACACCATGTATCGCCATAGGGTACCAAAATACATTACAGAGTTAATGGGCCTGATTATACTTATTACATTTCACCATTTTTGGCTAGTTTTTGACCTGCTTTCATTTTCAACATATTTTTTTTAATTTGCACCTTTTTTAAGTCTACTTTTTTTTCCCCTGTTTTTTGTATATGTTTGTCATTGTGGACAGGGTTTAATGTTTGCATATGTGTTTTTGGCCAATTTCTGAATTGTGACTTTTTGAAAAGTTGCTAAATTTGTTGCAGATGTACTCTAATCCCCCCTTGAGTGCTGGTACGTACACCTAAATCTTGGGCACAAAACAACAACAAGATAGGTTAAAAACAAAATAAGGAAAATGTTTGATTCTGAACAAAATTCAAAAATCGAGCACCATTTTGATGTATTTGGCATGAAAACATCAGGAAATACCACAAGACAAAAAAAATAGGTCAATCCACCCAATGTGTACAAATAATATATATATATGTATATCACTGCGATATGACATCCAATGGAGCATGCAGCATTCTCTTTTCTGTTAGGCGATGTTTATACTACCTTTAGTATTTGGTCAGTATTTTACATCAGTATTTGTAAGCCAAAGCCAGGAGTGGGTGAAAAATACAGAAAAGTGGTGACATCTTTCTATTATACTTTTAGTCTGATTGTTACACTCCTGGTTTTGGTTTATAAAATACTGGTGAAAAATGCTTTCTAAATACTCAATGTGTGACTGTGGCCTAAGAGCTTACACTTTTCAGGGGAGAGAGAGAGGATCATCCTGATTATAAGAGATTACACTCTACAGAAGAGAGACAGAGACTTACCCAGTGACACTGGTAACAGAAAACTACTCTCTACTACCTTACACTCTACAGAAAAGAGAGAGGACCCCACTGACCATAAGACCTTGCACTCTACAGAAAAGAGAGATGACCCCACTGACCATAAGAGCTTACACTCTACAGAAAAGAGAGAGGACCCCACTGACCATAAGAGCTTACACTCTACAGAAAAGAGAGAGGACCCCACTGACCATAAGACCTTGCACTCTACAGAAAAGAGAGATGACCCCACTGACCATAAGAGCTTACACTCTACAGAAAAGAGAGAGGACCCCACTGACCATAAGACCTTGCACTCTACAGAAAAGAGAGATGACCCCACTGACCATAAGAGCTTACACTCTACAGAAAAGAGAGAGGACCCCACTGACCATAAGAGCTTACACTCTACAGAAAAGAGAGAGGACCCCACTGACCATAAGAGCTTACACTCTACAGAAAAGAGAGAGGACCCCACTGACCATAAGAGCTTACACTCTATATAAAAGAGAAAGGACCCCATTGACCATAAGAGCTTACACTCTCCTGGGGAGAGAGAGGACCCTTTTGACCATAAGAGAATACACTCTACAGAAAAGAGAGTGGACCCAATTGACCATAAGAGCTTACACTCTACAGAATAGAGCCGCTGATCTGTGATGTCCCAAGTACTGACCACCAATGTACAAGGTAAGCTAATCTGCTAGATGTCATAGTTGCAGGGAATTATGGAAAAGCCTCAGAGGCAAAGCAAAATGACGTTTGCTGTCTCTCTGATGCTTCAGCGTTGTGGGAAATGGTATAGGTTAAGTTTTGCTTTGTGAATCGAATCTCAATAAGTTCCAATTTGGAAACCAGAAATTTCAGGAAATTCAACTAAACTCGATCCTCTGAAAATTGATCTGCTCATTTCTACTCCCCTTGGACTTTAAGCCATTATGGAACTTCATACAGCTAGTGGAGATGATGCCAACTATAGGATGCCATCGAGGAAACTCTGAAATATTAACTAAATACTGAACGTTTGAACGTGGCCTTAGATGGACCAATGTATGCCTGTATATGAAATTAGAGCAAGACAGTGAGACAGTGAGCCCCATAGACATCTGTGGGCGCCATATTATGGATTAGCACTATGCATAGCTTGTATGGAGCTATCAGACGGTTTTGAGCATGAACCCTCGTCCGGTCCGAATTTAGCCATCCAACTGGTGGGTTCGCCCACTCTGCAGACACAGCTGTGAAGCCGTCATGATGCTTTCATCATTGTATAATCCTTAAAGCTGGAAGCAATATTTCTCTAGGAAACACTCCATCTCAGGAAAGTTAATTCATGCATAAACTTTGTAAGGCTGTCAAATAAATGCTATTAATATAAACGGCACAATTAAATGTTCATTTTCCATCTCCTCGCACTACAACAGAGGGATGACAACGTTCCAATCAATACGTGCGGAAATACTACGTATTGCTAATGAAATGACAGCTTTTCCAATTAAACTCTATAAGGCATTTCATGAACAGAAAAAGGTCATTAAGTCCAAAGTGCCTGTCTTGTTTTCGTTGCCTATTTTTCATCATCCCTGCGCGATATTTCATCTTCAATAATGCAATTTCCCCCATTAAAAAATATAAGTAGATTTGCTCAATATCACACAGAGGACAGCATTCATTAAAGATTTATGGCCAGACAGCCACCCTTGGAAGCAGTGACTAGAAAATGCATCCACTGACAGAATTTCTGCTGGACTTGAGCGCCGTGTGAAATACTGAAACTATCTGATGTGGGATCGAAGCAAAGCAAATGGAGTATTTGTACGTTGCCTGAGCTGAAAGATTATGTAGAGGTTTAAAGAAAGACATGGAGGATAAATGAAAGGAGAAATACTCAAATAAAAATGCCAAACTACTCCTTGAATAAATACATAAATGTAGCAGAGCTGAATTTATTATTTGTGTGCTTTTTATTTCTAGGCTAGGCCTCATTTACTAAAACTGTTTACCAGTAAGGCCTACGTGGCTCTTTGTTGCCCATAGCAACCAATTAGAGCTCAGCTTTCATTCCTCAAACAGCTCCGGAAAAATGAAAGCTGAGCTCTGATTGGTTGCTATTGGTAACAAAGAACTAAGAAGGCTTTATCGTTTCCTTTTAGATAATAAATGAGGCCCAATGTGTTTACCTAGGCTATGTTCTACGGAAATGAACAGATATCACAATAATGTGACTGCCACTTTGTCTCCAGCCAGCCCCCAGTTGTACTATTTAGAGGCAGCATGGTCAACCAATTATGTTTGCTGCTTTGCATCCTGCAATTTCACACACAATCCGTGGACAGATGTGGAGCAATTTCTCTAAGAAAATATATATTTTTTCTAATGTTATACCTTTAAAGTATACATTCACTTAAAGCACCTCTCCAGCGGGGTATTTTATTGCACCTCTGGAGTGGTGCTTTAAATGTAATTGCCCTGCCCCATGTCTCATATCCACCTGCCGCTGCCTTTTCCAGTGTCAGTCTCCGGTGAAAAGTGACCTGCCGGCAGCCTCAGTGTTTCATGTAGCGTGCTGGAGGTCACTTTTCAATACATCTCCATAAGAGCCTCGTTCTGGCCTCGTTCTGGCTCTCAAAGACTTACGTTAAGCTCTTGTGATGTAGCTTCTGACTTCCGGACAATCAGAAATTATGGGCACAAGATGGAGCCGTGGGACCAGATCAGCGCCAGTAAAAGGTGAAGTAGCCGTAACGTAAGTATAAGAATGGGGCAGAAGGGCTTACAATTAAAGCGCCACTCCAGTTTAGAAAAAAAAAACGCTGTAGTGGTGCTTTAAAGAACCAGTTACATGAACTTTGTTCTCTAAACCTGTGTTATATGTGTATGTACCGTATCAGCGTATTAATATACTCACCGATCGTCAGTTTATACAGTATTCAGCCTCGTTCTGCTCCTATTCCGAGTCACGTGATAGAAATTCAGACTATCCAGCTCACTCTCTGCTCTATGTGTAAGCCAGAAATCTTCTTTACGACTTGACAGGATGTACATATGCATCATATGCCATGAAGGTGTTAAAAGGGGTTGTCTCAAGTCTAGAAGTTATCCCCTATCCATGCAATAGAAAATATACTCTCAATCACTGAGGCATCCGATCACTGGGACCCTCAGGGATCCTGAGAATCGAGGCTTTGAAGAGCCCAGTGTGAATTGAGTGGTGGTCGATCTTGTGCACTGCCGCTTCATTCATTCTTAATGGGAGTACTAAAGATAGCCAAGCACAGGGTTCAGCTGGTCTTTGGCACTCCAATAAGTATTAATGAGGTGGATGTGCACAGGATTGACCACCGCTTTTTTCACACGGGGCTTTTCTGAACCGTGTTTCTTAGGATTGGCAGAGGTTTCAGAGGTAGGACTCTCAGCAATCGTTAAGTTTTCCCTATCCTATTGATAGCAAACTCACCAATTGGCAAATACCTCTTTAAAGGTTTCACCAAAGCAGTTGGTTTCCATGGTCAACAAAGAAGACACATCACAACAATTTAAGGGGCAGATAACAGCTGATTTGTTGGGGTGCCAGGTGTCAACCCCCCACTGGTCTCAGATTGATGACCCATTCCATGGAAAGGTCATTGATGTGTTGGTCCTGGACAACCCCATTAAATCGTGAAGAACCTATACTGCTAGTATAGAACCCATTAAGAACAAAGCCCTACCTCATGTTTGTTGTAGAGAACCTCTCCAAATATTTCACAACATTAACCAAAATGGGTGATGAATATCACAGAGAATGATCTTCCAGTGGAGGGAGTTGTAAAAGCAACACCAGTACTTGGGTTAGAATATGGAAATATCCTAAGCCACAAATTTTCGAGACCATGGAAGCTAAGATAAATGCTGATTCTTCTTGTTTCTAGACAATGACTGAAGCTTCACAGGTTGCTTGAGTTTTACTTTTTGAAGCTTCCAAATATATTACCAATACATTTCCAAGATGAGTAAACCTCCAATGTCAATGTGCATAGACAGCTTTAATTGGATCCTGCGACACTTGAGATCAGAAAATGATTGAGGTGCTTCAAGCAGAGACTGATGGTTTCTAAAGCATTCTCATACAATATTTTACAATTTCAAAGTCCATTAGAAAGGCAAGCAATATTCAACCTAGATCAATGAATTATACTCAAAATGCTAGAAAACTGATGCGGTCCATTGAATTTTCAGCCCACCGTTCCCCAATGTTCAGTATTTTGGTGGTAAACGCTCCATTGTGATTTTGAAACTTTACACAATAGCTTTCATCTCTCCTGTTGCAGATTTCTCTTTTTCAGCTCTGAAAACTCAGTGTGGCCACCTGCAATTCCTCAAATGGTGTTAATTAAAAAAAACTTTTTCCATTCCACATTTAGCAAAAATGCTTTTGTAGCCATCACATGCAGACTTTTTATGTTGCTGCAGATGTTTCGTCATTAACAGTATTTGTGTTTCCGAGCTGGAATAATATTATGGGTAGTTTTAACCCTCAGACGACAAGCCCAATTTTAAAAAAAATTCAGCAACCACCTTTTTTTTCCACTGATATGACTGTGTAAGTCTTTGTTTTAGGTAGGACACATGGTATTATTGCTTAGTGCAACTGTTGAATGAATATAAATTATTGCATTTTTACCATTTCAATTCACATAAAAAAACACGAACCTACATTAATATCCAAAGAACAGAAGTAGGAAACTTAAATGCATAGTTAAACTAATAGTTTAATTTATAAACGAAAAATGTGCAAAGTTCGAGAAACAGATAAAGTAGATATCTTTTATCAACACATTGTTAAAAACAGTTTCTAGAACAACTGATTTTTCAGCACTGGAAATTATACTCATGGAAAAAGAAAATTAAAGAGCCAAGGACTAGGGATGGGCGGTCCCCGTGGAAGTTCGGGTCCATCGGATTTGGCACAAACTTTATTAAAAAAAAGTTTGCTTTGGGTATCAGAACGGTACATGAACTTGATCCCGAATGCAGACACCATTCAAGTGAATGAGGGGCCAGATCATCCGGCGGTTCCCACGCTGTCATCTGTGTGACACTACGGGAAACACACCGGCTCTGACCTGGGGTAACTTTACTAAAGTCATCGCTGTTCAAAGCCACTGGGTATTGCGGCTCCTACACTGTCACACAGAGGACAGCGCGTGTGCAAGCAGCTGTGACTGGCGGTAAAAAGGTTACTTCTGGTCATGTGTCGGCTGCTGACTACTACTCTCATCATCATCACTGATAGCAGCAAGAGCAGGCAAGGTTGATGAGAGTACTGACCAGCCAGCACCTATGCATAGTAAGAAAGATGTCAGTAAAACATATAACTAGTGCAGTGTATGTGTAGTTTATTGTACATGCATTTAGCTAATAAATTGTCACGCTGCAGCTATGCAGGATGATGCAAGCTCCATTAGATGGCAATAGAGTGGAGGGAGGACAGCTAGTCTGCCAAAGCAGACCTGCAGCACTGCAGCGAGGCTACCACCAGGTGGCAGCAGAATAGTCAAGTAAGCCAAGTAAAAACCTAGAGAGTAGCGCAGTACAAAGGGAAAACACCAAATACAGAGTCAGCGGGGTGCCAGAGGGTCAGTATCAGTCAGAAGCCACAGTACCAGAAGCAAGAGACGAAATCAGGTAAGAAAGAAAGCCGAGTCAAACACCGGAAAATACAAATACAAAGGGAAACACTAAGTTGGGACTGGATGAGAGGAAGAAACAGACACAAGCAAAGTCAGCTAAGGCAGCAGGACAAATCAGGGTAACACCAGAGTCAGATACTCACTATGTAGGCAGAAAATATAACTGGCACCGCCTGCAGGATGCAGCGGAGCCAAATAGCAAACCTGAACCCAGAGTGAGGCAGAGCAAAGATAACCCCTGACATGACCATACCGGGAAAGGGGTAGACAGGACTCAAAACCCGGTCTGGATCATGACATAAATAAAGAAATGGAAGAAAAAAATGAGGTGGGTCCTCCTTATTTTTAATAACAAGCTGAGGGAAAGCACACCACTGGGCTCTGGTGTTATTATTCTGAGAATAATTCTGAGAATTATACTGAGACTCGCTGGTGCCTGTGCAGAAGAATGATGCAGACACTGCCCATAGAAGGGTGGACAAGGTTCATATAACTGTGCATGGCAGATGCGCAGGATTACAGTGCCGAACAAGTCAGGGTGATGTGCATGGGAGGGGAGGCCAATGAAGTCAGGAGGCAGGAATTTCTTCTAGTCACCACATACCCCAAAGCCTGGAAGAAATTATTAACATAAATCATTATAACTGTATTTCTCAATATCTAGACCGCAGCTATGAGGCATACAGGTAAGACTGGTTTAACCATTCTGTTACCTGTTTCCCCATTTTAATAGCTGAAAATCGTCCAGGGGGTGACAGATTCCTTTAATGTTCTTTGAGGACAACCACATCAAATTACCAACAAACAGGTCCGGTCCAACCAAGCATCTCTGATCAACCATGCTCTTATATTTAGACTCCATGCTTTTCAAATTAAGAACACCTTGCAAAACTGATGTATTGACAATGAAAACTGTTCCTCCTCAGGTATTTCTGAAGAACGATTTCTATTGGAGGAGCAGAATTGAGTATGAAAACCGTATGCCCTGAAGAATGGGGACTTGCCAGTAGATTCATGGCACAGTTATTTACAGCGAGCTCATCTACAGGTAAATAAGAAATGCAATCCTTCTGATTCTCGGATACAAAGCACCTAAGATATGTCTCAAGATTCTGGTTCACTCGGTCAGTTTGCTCATTGGACTGAGGATGAAACAAGGATGAGAATGCAAGACGAATCTCCAAGTGGGTACAAAATGCTTTCCAAAAATTGTAAATAAGTTCAACCCCCCCCCCCCCCCCCCAAAGTCAGAAACAATAACAGATGAAATTCCATGTAATTTCACGATTTAATAAATAAAAAATTGTGGCAAGCCAAGTAGCGCAATAAAATGAGTCATCTTGCTGAATCTGTCTACCACCACCACCAATATTACAGTATTACCTGCTGACACGGGTAGATCAGTCATAAAATCTATAGATAAATGAGTCCATGGTCTACAGGGAATCGCCAAAGGTTAAAGAGTCCCGGATGGATGAGTATGTAGTGTCTTAAAAAGCACACAAGAACTGCAGGCATCTACATACTCCCAAACATCCTAGTGCACCCCAGACCACCAGAAATGACAAGTAAAAAGATCTGTGGTGGTTTTACTACCAGAATGTCCATCCAAGACTGAATCATGATTTTCACTCAAAATTTTAAGACAGAGATTCCCAGGAACAAACAGTTTACTTGACAGATAGGCAACAGGGGCATCCCCTTGAGCCTCTGCGACCTCCTTCTCCAGATCAGAACATATAGTAGTAATAACTACCCCATTATGTAATATAGGAACCTGCTCACAATTTCCTTCTCCCCCAAGGAAAGAACAAGGTAAAGCATCCTCCATAATGTCCTAATTCCCCAGCCTATAAGTCACAAAAAAGTTGAATCTAGTAAAGAATAATGACCATCTTGCCTGTCTAGGTGTCAGACATTTTGCAGATTCCAAATACAAAAGATTTTTTATGATTGGTAATTACCATGACAGGATCATCTGCTTGCTCCAAAAAATGATGCCACTCCTCAAAGGTCCATTTTATTGCCAAGAGTTTCCTAATACCAATGTCATAATGTCTCTTGGCAGACAATAATTTCTTGGCAAAGCATGCAAACCAACTCCACGCAGAAATCTCTTGAGCAACTCTCCAACCACCTACTCCAAACACTGAAGTTCTCCACCAACACCTAACCAGGAAGTAGAACAACTATCACTGGGAATTCCAAAGTGCCATTGGTGATAATATATACCAAAGGTGAGTGGACAACACAAAGCAGCTAAGACAATTTAGGATGGAGAGCTCCAGACGATCAACTGAACTGATTAACCCTTGCAATCACAGAGCAAGGAAAGAACATGCACTGTTTAATAGGATGGTGAAGCAGTTGTGATCAGTGCAGGGTTTCATGTGACCAGACACTGCAATTTCCTGGCCCCGGTCTGTGGCAGTTTCCCAGTGACAGTATGATAATCCACTAGATGTCATATTTGCAGAGTATTATGGGAAAGCCAAAGTGGCAAAGCAAAATAATGTTTGCTGGCTCTGTGATACTTCAGCATAATTGGAAATGGTGTTGAGCAAGTTTTCTTTTGTGAATCAAATTTTTGAAAACTTCCAATTTGGAAATCGTAAATTTCAGGAAATTCGACTTCAACTCAATCCTCTCCTAATCGATCTGCTCATTTCTACTCTCGTTGGATTCTTGGTCATTATGGATCTTTGTCCAGTGATTGGAGATGATGCCTACTCTAGTATGCCATCAAGGAAACTCTGAAATAGGATCACCCATTTCATAAGCTATGTGGAATCTATTGTTTTTGTTTTGTTAAAGAGTTAAGCAGCGCCATTCTTACATTGTGTACAGAAGCTTAGATTCATTCCAGTAAGCAGGGCTGAAGTGTAATATCAAAAACTGCTTCTGGGCAAGAATAAAGGTGCAAACAGACACACTACTCCCCTCTAATTCCATTTTATCATGACTCAAACTCTGATTTATCAACTATTTACTGCCTTAGACTCCGAAGAAGAAACATTTCAACCTACAGAAAACATTACATGCTCCTTTGCTATAACTATATGATCGATCTTTTCCTGGTGGTGAACTCTTCAACATACTTGCCTTATTTACACAACACTCCGACTTATTTAACAACTCTCTTTGAACATACAAGAGGCTCCTAAAAAGAGAAGACTTCCCAGACTCCCAAAAGCCTTTAGAGGTTCCGCTTAAAGGGTTTGTGCCAAACGAATAAATGATCACTTATTTTTAGGATAGGGGATAACTTATACTCTAGGGAACTCCCACCAAACCCAATAACGGGGCTCTTGAAATTGAAATCTTCTTGCTCGATCTCTGCTCCATTCAGAAGAGACTATTCAGAGCTCCCTTGTCAGGTCCCGGTGGTCCAATTTCCTGTGATCAAAAAGTTATCCCCTACCTAATTGATTATTTCCTTAATGGTCCCCAAGTCTCATAAAACGTGACACTTTTGGAAAGGTTTTCCCATGAAGGTGGCATAAAATGGTGCAGAGGGATAGTGAATGAGGCATAGGGAGTCAAGGAAAAGGCATGTATGGGGCATGGCCTAAAAGGTGGGCTTTGTAGTGGGGAAGGGAAGTATGTTCCACAGTTCAGAAATCTACTTTTTGTTTCTACTCCCTTCTGCACACAGTGTCCTAAATAATTCCCTCCTATGTTCCATTCCACTTCTTAATTTTCTGTTAACTCAGTGTGATGTTTTTCATCCGAACTTGGATGTCAACCACAAATTTTCAGATTCCTCCGAAGCTCCTTTGGATTCTTAACACACCAACTGTTTCCCACTAAATGACTAAACAAGGCCATATATAAATTCTCAGTTCTCGACAGCGGTGAGGCACAGCTGTGTCACCGTAAAAGACGTGATTAATATTCAAGACTTTATCACAAGTTTCATCTCTTTAAGGAGTGAGAAAAAAACCAGCGTGACATCTATCACTCAATTATTCAAAATAGAACTTCCTTTCATTTGTACCGGCGACCACAGCCGCGCGCAGATCACAAGTTATTGTAAACGCGGGTTAAAATTCACATAAACCTTCACATCACGTCTCCTGTAGCAAATTTAAAACAGCCGAGGAGACAGCTTGTTCGGTAACAAGGAGGAAAATAAGTTGCACCTGAGAAATTACAATTTGTGACTTCAAACATATTTTGCTTAAGGCCGGACATTTAAGGATTCGTTCTGAGGAACATGCAGGCTTGTCACTCTTACATAAAACAATTGCATTCCTTTGAAAATAACCCCAGAGGACAGAGACAGTGCATGAAGGAGGTTATTGTCCATCTCGCACATGAATGGCTTTCCGGAAATATTTTCTTAGAGAGGTTTTCAAACTCAATTCAATACCTGGCTCATTGGATCTGTGAAATGAAGGCGGATTACTGAAGGCAATATAGTTCCCTATACGGTGCTACAGAGATATTGGAGTTTGCAAGGAAAGCCTCTTATGTTATCCGAACGTGGCTGACAATGTTTTTAAGCACAGAGTTTTCTCTAACGCTTATTGTCTGCTCTGTAACTAAAACAGAGAGGAGATTGTAAACTACATTTCACTGCGGGCGGCAGGTTTATCTGGTAAATCAGATGGTTTAAAGAATAACTTCTATAAGGTGTGAAAATGAAAACATCTTCTGCATATCTTAGGTCTTTATTGTTATATAGTTATATTCTTGTACATAGGAGCAGTATTATAGCAGTTATATTCTTGTACATAGGAGCAGTATTATAGTAGTTATATTCTTGTACATAAGGGGCAGTATTATAGTAGTTATATTCTTGAACATAGGGGCAGTATTATAGTAGTTATACTCTTGTACATAGGAGGCAGTATTATAGTAGTTATAGTCTTGTACATAGGAGCGGTATTATAGTAGTTATATTCTTGTACATAGGAGCAGTATTATAGTAGTTATATTCTTGTACATAGGAGCAGTATTATAGTAGTTATATTCTTGTACATAGGAGCAGTATTATAGTAGTTATATTCTTGTACATTGGAGCAGTATTATAGTAGTTATATTCTTGTACATAGGAGCGGTATTATAGTAGTTATATTCTTGTACATAGGAGCAGTATTATAGTAGTTATATTCTTGTACATTGGAGCAGTATTATAGTAGTTATATTCTTGTACATAGGAGCAGTATTATAGTAGTTATATTCTTGTACATAGGGGCAGTATTATAGTAGTTATATTCTTGTACATAGGAGCAGTATTATAGTAGTTATATTCTTGTACATAGGAGCAGTATTATAGTAGTTATATTCTTGTACATAGGGGCAGTATTATAGTAGTTATATTCTTGTACATAGGAGAAGTATTATAGTAGTTATATTCTTGTACATAGGGAATAGTATTATAGTAGTTATATTCTTGTACATAGGGGGCAGTATTATAGTAGTTATATTCTTGTACATAGGAGCAGTATTATAGTAGTTATATTCTTGTACATGGGAGCGGTATTATAGCAGTTATATTCTTGTACATAGGAGCAGTATTATAGTAGTTATATTCTTGTACATAGGAGCAGTATTATAGTAGTTATATTCTTGTACATAAGGGGCAGTATTATAGTAGTTATATTCTTGTACATAGGAGCGGTATTATAGTAGTTATATTCTTGTACATAGGAGCAGTATTATAGTAGTTATATTCCTGTACATAGGAGCAGTATTATAGTAGTTATATTCTTGTACATAGGAGCAGTATTATAGTAGTTATATTCTTGTACATAGGGGCAGTATTATAGTAGTTATATTCTTGTACATAGGAGCAGTATTATAGTAGTTATATTCTTGTACATAGGAGCAGTATTATAGTAGTTATATTCTTGTACATAGGGAATAGTATTATAGTAGTTATATTCTTGTACATAGGGGGCAGTATTATAGTAGTTATATTCTTGTACATAGGAGCAGTATTATAGTAGTTATATTCTTGTACATAGGAGCGGTATTATAGTAGTTATATTCTTGTACATAGGAGCAGTATTATAGTAGTTATATTCTTGTACATAGGAGCAGTATTATAGTAGTTATATTCTTGTACATAGGGGCAGTATTATAGTAGTTATATTCTTGTACATAGGAGAAGTATTATAGTAGTTATATTCTTGTACATAGGGAATAGTATTATAGTAGTTGTATTCTTGTACATAGGGGACAGTATTATAGTAGTTATATTCTTGTACATAGGAGCAGTATTATAGTAGTTATATTCTTGTACATAGGGAGCAGTATTACAGTAGTTATATTCTTGTACATAGGAGCAGTATTATAGTAGTTATATTCTTGTACATGGGAGCAGTATTATAGTAGTTATATTCTTGTACATAGGAGCAGTATTATAGTAGTTATATTCTTGTACATAGGAGCAGTATTATAGTAGCTATATTCTTGTACATAGGGTTCAGTATTATAGTAGTTATATTCTTGTACATAGAGACAGTATTATAGTAGTTATATTCTTGTACATAGAGACAGTATTATAGTAGTTATATTCTTGTACATAGAGACAGTATTATAGTAGTTATATTCTTGTACATAGAGACAGTATTATAGTAGTTACAGTGGGGCAAAAAAGTATTTAGTCAGTCAGCAATAGTGCAAGTTCCACCACTTAAAAAGATGAGAGGCGTCTGTAATTTACATCATAGGTAGACCTCAACTATGGGAGACAAACTGAGAAAAAAAAATCCAGAAAATCACATTGTCTGTTTTTTTAACATTTTATTTGCATATTATGGTGGAAAATAAGTATTTGGTCAGAAACAATATTTCATCTCAATACTTTGTAATATATCCTTTGTTGGCAATGACAGAGGTCAAACGTTTTCTGTAAGTCTTCACAAGGTTGCCACACACTGTTGTTGGTATGTTGGCCCATTCCTCCATGCAGATCTCCTCTAGAGCAGTGATGTTTTTGGCCTTTCGCTTGGCAACACGGACTTTCAACTCCCTCCAAAGGTTTTCTATAGGGTTGAGATCTGGAGACTGGCTAGGCCACTCCAGGACCTTGAAATGCTTCTTACGAAGCCACTCCTTCATTGCCCTGGCGGTGGATTTGGATCATTGTCATGTTGAAAGACCCAGCCATGTTTCATCTTCAATGCCCTTGCTGATGGAAGGAGGTTTGCACTCAAAATCTCACGATACATGGCCCCATTCATTCTTTCATGTACCCGGATCAGTCGTCCTGGCCCCTTTGCAGAGAAACAGCCCCAAAGCATGATGTTTCCACCACCATGCTTTACAGTAGGTATGGTGTTTGACGGATGCAACTCAGTATTCTTTTTCCTCCAAACACGACAAGTTGTGTTTCTACCAAACAGTTCCAGTTTGGTTTCATCAGACCATAGGACATTCTCCCAAAACTCCTCTGGATCATCCAAATGCTCTCTAGCAAACTTCAGACGGGCCCGGACATGTACTGGCTTAAGCAGTAGGACACGTCTGGCACTGCAGGATCCGAGTCCATGGTGGCATAGTGTGTTACTTATGGTAGGCCTTGTTACATTGGTCCCAGCTCTCTGCAGTTCATTCACTAGGTCCCCCCGCGTGGTTCTGGGATTTTTGCTCACCGTTCTTGTGATCATTCTGACCCCACGGGGTGGGAGTTTGCGTGGAGCCCCAGATCGAGGGAGATTATCAGTGGTCTTGAATGTCTTCCATTTTCTAATTATTGCTCCCACTGTTGATTTCTTCACTCCAAGCTGGTTGGCTATTGCTGATTCAGTCTTCCCAGCCTGGTGCAGGGCTACAATTTTGTTTCTGGTGTCCTTTGACAGCTCTTTGGTCTTCACCATAGTGGAGTTTGGAGTCAGACTGTTTGAGGGTGTGCACAGGTGTCTTTTTATACTGATAACAAGTTTAAACAGGTGCCATTACTACAGGTAATGAGTGGAGGAAAGAGGAGACTCTTAAAGAAGAAGTTACAGGTCTGTGAGAGCCAGAAATCTTGATTGTTTGTTTCTGACCAAATACTTATTTTCCACCATAATATGCAAATAAAATGTTAAAAAAACAGACAATGTGATTTTCTGGATTTTTTTTTCTCAGTTTGTCTCCCATAGTTGAGGTCTACCTATGATGTAAATTACAGACGCCTCTCATCTTTTTAAGTGGTGGAACTTGCACTATTGCTGACTGACTAAATACTTTTTTGCCCCACTGTATATTCTTGTACATAGGGGCAGTATTATAGTAGTTATATTCTTGTACATAGGAGCAGTATTATAGTAGTTATATTCTTGTACACAGGGGGCAGAATTATAATAGTTATATTCTTAAACATAAAGGTAGTATTAGAGTATCTATATTCTTGTATGTTGGAGCAGTACTATATCTTCTAAATTGTTAAACATGACTTTATAATGAGACTACAGCTAGAGTACCCTTAAAGTTTGCAACCATAAAGACACATACGGTAAGTCTGCAGAGAAGTTGAATACATGTAACAGTATAAACATTTTTAATAGTACTTTACCTTGGCTTTAGATGTGTTCACACCATATGCAAAATTGGTTGGAAAGGTGCTGCTTGCCATTGAATAGTAATGGTGATGGTACCAACCAAATTTACACTTTCTTTGCCCATGAGCCCAACTCTGGCTACCTCTATACATCCCATTGATCGGAAATACACAGTTTATGTGAACAGAATATAACTTGCTGAAAAAAATATATACATCATTAACAGTAGATGAAAACATGAAGCAACACATGGAAGTCTCCTGGGACTCAGCTCGCCTTGTATTAATAGCTAGTATTCCATTTTAGCCAAGGTTTGATCATTTGTAAAGAGAATAAGCAACTATTTTCTTGCAGTGATTTACTTAAGCAATTTTCAGCTTTAGCATTGACTGGACCAGTCAATACAAGTCAATGCTTAAAGCTTCATTTGCTAACCGATAAATGATACGCGGTGCGGGTCTATGTGCCACCGTCAGCACAGCTCTATGAATTCTGCACATATGAGACTTCAGAAGCATTATTGTTGTTGTTGTTGTTTTCATTCCACGAAGACATATTGTATTTTGTCACTCAATACTGTGTATTACATAGAATTATGTATATGGCACATTTCTATACAGCACATATTATCTGGTGATCCTGCTGAGAGAAGGCCCCGAAGAATAGAAGAACACTCCGCACAGATTAAATATTAAAGATAATCTATTGAATAGCTCTGCTTATTAAGGTGTAGACCAACGGGGATGCCTGGAAATATTTTATTTCTCGGCTTGCTTTTTAAATGATTTTTGAGGCAACCCGTGGTTCTCCAGCTGCTAAGAAAACACAAGTTTGTACTGTAGAGCTTGAACAACCAAAATTGGAAAGTCTGAGCACGCTATGAATTTATCCAGTATAGAGTTTGCTTTTTACTTAATTTTATGAATTCCATACATAATGTCGAAAGGCTATGCTGAGATTTGATTACTGAAAATTCAATGTAAAATGTATTTCACTAAAGTTTACTTAACTCAGCATATTAAGGAGTTTTTGTTGCCATCGTATAGGGATTATGAAGTTGGAATAATGTCTTTCCTAAAGCCCATATTTCCAGTGATTGACAATGGGTGAAGCTGCTAATTGGAATTGCACAGTGCTTGATGTCCAATGGCCTAAACAATAATGTACTGAGGAGGTTGTAGTCCTTAGGATTAATGTACTGATTTGATTTGGGTCCTCAATAGATGTCATCATTTCTGTAGTCAACCATTGCTATAGTAGTGGTAGCTCTATGGTAACAAAGAGCTAATTTAAGTAGTAGCCAAGTGTAGAATATTTGTGGTTTGTCAACAGGAGATATGTGGCTCTGATATCTTTATCCACAATCATATCACGTAAAGGACTCCAACACATGTTGTCAAGAATAGAGAGGTAACCATGGAAGCTCCCTAATGGGAGCTCCATCGATATGAAAGGCCGCCTCTCAATTCCTGACAGTGCGTGACAAAGTCTTGTTCTCAAGATGAGATGAGGGGCAACCAGTGGGAACCATATTATCTGTTACTTATAGTATATTTTATCAATATCCCATTGCTACACACCTGTTCCAGATCTTGGCTATGCTCTCCTGACTCCAATCTGCTGAACTCCACTGTACTCCATATTGCACTTTGTAGGAGTCTTGGCATGCTCCAATATAACCTTCTGCTTGGGTCTAAATGGCCTACCAAGACCAACACCTGATTCTAGTCTACCTGCAGCCTCCAGCACCTCTGCTACCTGCTTCCCAGCCTCTTGTATGCCTGCAGACTCTGGTGCTTCTACTACCTGTTTTCCAGTCTCCTATCTGCCTGCCACTCCCAGTGCTTCAATGCCCCATTTCCCACATGCCTCAGCTGCCCGTTACACCAATGCCCTTGGCCCATGTGCAGCGCCCCAGAGTCCTGGTCGTTGCAGTACTGATGCTCCGCCGCTAAGGGGAGTGATGGTACGTCTGATGGCACTGAAGGAGTTCACCTGACCAGGTATCACAGAAACCAATACACTTCATAGTCCAGCCTCCAGGGGGAGCTAAGGGCGCTATGTATTAGGCCACTCCTCACAATCTGGTAAAGCTGGGGGTTGGATAGAAAGTTAGTGAGAAGCTGACTGGGTTGGAACCAGGCAACATCCTGTGGCAGAGGGTGTTGCAGGGGAAGATTCAGGGGGGTCCCTGTCAGGGGTGGGATCCTGACAGAGGCCTAGCGAAAAGGAAAGAATGTTAAGGAACCGCCCATGCACTACATCGCGGCGGTATCTCAAGAAAGGACAAGAACTTCAAACCAACGGCAGGACAGTTAATTATAGGTTGGCTGTCTCACCTAAATCACCTAAGCAGACATAGGGGGCAACTGTGGGAGAGGGGCGTCACTAGGGTCCCGGAAGAACTCCAGGCCTACCCGTCATACGTGTGCGTCCTATCCATATCATCTGGGGGACGGAGAAGAACATCAGAACAGACATAGGTTGTGGGAAAGAACATCAGAAACAGACACAACAGTTGTGAGGACTATCCCGTGGTGCTCAGCAGGGAAGTACTACAACACATAGGCGCTAGAAGGTAGGCACAGATTTCCACCTGCAAAGGGAACTCTGGAGGTGCCATCGGACCAGCCGGTCTCAGACAGCCCTGTTAACCATACTGTGGTTTGAGGATCTTGAAGCCTTCAGTAAAGAGGTAAAGAGACTGCAACCCTGTGTCCTCATTATTCATCGCGACCTGCACCACCACCTATACCTTTCATTGGACGCCCCTTAGCAGGGTCACGGACCGGGTCTAGCCACCATGACAACCCCAGAACTGAGACAGAGAGGCCCGGTACCGAGTACCCCGCGGCCCTGCGTCTGGGGGCGCTCCACATGTACCTACCCGGACCTTGGACTTGGATAAACCACCTCACCAGGTGAGCCAAAACATTCATAAAAGTCCCAGATAAGAATACGCCTTCAAGCAACTCCCATAATAAATTCAGTAACCATTCAGTTGGTAGATGTCCCAGTTGTCCCTTAAATAGCTGTACATTAAAAATGGCTCCCACCAAATTACCACCCACATCATATACATGTAAGTGAACATTTACACCTTTTTAATGGGTAAAAGAGAGTAAGCTCTAATTAATACATGTAAACTGGGTGTTGAAACTCAACATATCTGATTCTTTTTTGTCCTTTCATTATTTGTTGAGTAAGATAGTCAGCCGGTCCCCATGAATGATATCAATAGGTTTAGCAGACTTTCTTCAGGGACCTTTTGGAGACCTTCACATTGTGAGACTCACTGGGAACAAGCCCTGAACGATGCTCTGTGACTGCACATAATAGTCAGAGGGGGCTCAAAATTATCATTTTGTAAGATCTTACAGCTAATATGACAGACATTGGTGACTTCATATGTGGCTTGAAAATGCAACTAGAAATGTTGAACCTCAATGGTAATTTAATGGTAATTTTTTCTCATTACCTTTTTCCTTCTTTTCCCATTTGATTGGAAGTTGGATTGAAAATTTGGCTTTGTATAATACTCCAAAATCAGAGCTCTGTATGGAACTTTATTTTTCATGATGAGTTGTATCACCCACCACACAGTTGAACATTGCCGTGTATTTCCTCCATGGAAGGCTAATTTTCCCACAAGAGAGTGACAAATTATATTTCATTCTGTTTGGGACAAACACCCTAAATATTACTTCAATTTGTCAAGGCTGAAAAGTGTTTGCTTATTGCAAGTGGCAATCAAACACAATTAGTGACATTCAGTGGCTTTCATTACTGATTACGGAAAAGCAAATAAGACTCAACTCAAGTGTTTTTTCTCTCTTAATGTTTTCTACATGAATACACGTATGATTCAACCATCCTTTCATTTCATTAGCCACAGTTTTTGAAGTAGACATTCCTTTTGTTGCACATGGCGGAACTAGTTGATAATAATGATTCACAGATTTCAATTATCTTTTCGAATTTCTAAACATTTTTTGGGAAACCATGGACTTAACGACTAGCTCATTTATGTCGACAGAAGGCAGATTTAAATAATTTTTCCAAGACACACAATAGATTTCAATTCTTGATGTAGTCTTTAAAAATGTTAGAATTTTTTAACTGAAAAAAAAACTGATTGTCCAATCTGCAGGACAAGGAGCAGAATGACCAATCAGGTTGTCAGGCATTGCCCAAAGGTCAGAGAATTGAGGAGCTCATACCTAGTGTCAAAGCATCATGAATCTGTCTGTGGTCAAATATAATGTTATAGTTTCATATTACGGTGTATAAAGGGAAGTGGGAGATTTGGAGCAGTATATATATATATAAAAGTACAGGGTGGGACATTTATATGGATACACCTAAATAAAATGGGAATGGTTGGTGATATCAACTTCCTGTTTGTGGCACATCAGTATATGGGAGGGGGAAAACTTTTGAAGATGGGTGGTGACCATGGCAGCCATTCTGAAGTTGGCCATTTTGGATACAACTTTAGTTTTTTCAATGGGAAGAAGGTCATGTGATATATAGATGTGTGCTTAGTTTTAACGTAACTTTATTCTTTCATGAGTTATTTTCCAGTTTATGACCACTTATAAAATGTGTTCAAAGTGCTGCCCATTGTGTTGGATTGTCAATGCAACCCTCTTCTCCCACTCTTGACACACTGATGGCAACACAGCAGAAGAAATGCTAGCACAGGCTTCCAGTATCCGTTGTTTCAGATGTTGCACATCTTGTATCATAAGGCAATTGTCTATGCTGTGAAGATACAAGATGTGCAACATCTGAAACAACTTATACTGGAAGCCTGTGCTAGCATTTCTTCTGCAGTGTTGCTATCAGTGTGTCAAGAGTGGGAGAAGAGGATTGCATTAACAATCCATCACAATGGGCAGCACTTTGAACACATTTTATAAGTGGTCATATCCTTGTAAATAACTCATGAAGGAATACAGTTACGTTGAAACCAAGCACACCATTGTTTTTCCTGTGAAATTCTAAATAATTTTGATTTGTCATATGACCCTCTTCCCATTGATAAAAATAAAGTTGGATCCAAAATGGCCAACTTCAAAATGGCCGCCATGGTCACCACCCATCTTGAAAAATTTACCCCCTCCCATATATTAATGTTCCACATACGGGAAGTTGATATCACCATCTATTCCCATTTTATTTAGGTGTATCCATATAATGGCCCACATATATATATATATATATATATATATATATAAACAAACATTTCTATATGCTGATATGTTGCTGTTAATTAAATCATGGAGAAACATTTTTTTTTTCACATTTTCCAATTTTAATGTGTGGAAAAAAAATTTAAATTGATTTTCAATAAAAATGTTCAACCACTCTGTTTTTGCAGACTACTGGATCTACAATACATTGCAAGCTGCTCAATGATGCTCAGTGTCAATATCAACAGCCAGAATCTTTATCTGCCTGTATTCCAGCATGCTGTCTTCTCTTTAATCAAAATAATGACTTCATAAAACAGGAATTTAACTTTAGACTGGCAATCAGGGGAATTCTGCTGGGATTGGAGACGGAGTCAAGACTGACAGTAAAAAAAAGCATCGAGCAGCTTGCAATGTATTGCATTGCATGTAAGCTTCAAAAGTCAATTTTTTTATTAAAACTAATTAAAGAAAATGTTTTGATTTCATATTATACAGTCATGGCCAAAAGTATTGACACCCCTGCAATTCTGTCAGATAATACTCAGTTTCTTCCTGAAAATGATTGCAAACACAAATTCTTTGGTATTATTATCTTCATTTAATTTGTCATAAATGAAAAAACACAAAAGAGAATGAAGAAAAAAGCAAAACATTGATCATTTCACTTAAAACTCCAAAAATGGGGCAGACAAAAGTATTGGCACCCTCAGCCTAATACTTGGTTGCACAACCTTTAGCCAAAATAACTGTGACCAACCGCTTCCTGTAACCATCAATGAGTTTCTTACAATGCTCTGCTAGAATTTTAGACCATTCTTCTTTGGCAAACTGCTCCAGGTCCCTGATATTTGAAGGTTGCCTTCTCCAAACTGCCATATTTAGATCTCTCCACAGGTGTTCTATGGGATTCAGGTCTGGACTCATTGCTGGCCACCTTAGAAGTCTCCAGTGCTTTCTCTCAAACCATTTTCTAGTGCTTTTTGAAGTGTGTTTTGTGTCATTGTCCTGCTGGAAGACCCATGACCTCTGAGGGAGACCCAGCTTTCTCATACTGGGCCCTACATTATGCTGCAAAATTTGTTGGTAGTCTTCAGACTTCATAACGCCATGCACATGGTCAAGCAGTCCAGTACCAGAGGCAACAAAGCAACCCCCCCAAAAAAGGGAACCTCCGCCATGTTTGACTGTAGGGACCGTGTTCTTTTCTTTGAATGCCTCTTTTTTCTCATATAAACTCTATGTTGATGCCTTTGCCCAAAAAGCTCTACTTTTGTCTCATCTGACCAGAGAACATTCTTCCAAAACATTTTAGGCTTTTTCAGGTAAGTTTTGGCAAACTCCAGCCTGGCTTTTTTATGTCTCAGGGTAAGAAGTGGGGTCTTCTTGGGTCTCCTACCATACATGACATTGCTATTGGTCGATATCCAGAAGGATCACCCCTTCTTTTGTTTAACGAACCCCATATTCTTGCCAAAATGACCCATTCCAAATAACAACAGACTCAAAACTTGGATAATAATTGGCCACAGTGGCCTTTATTATAAACATACAATAACAGTAAAATAACGTAGGGAGGAGTCCTTGAAGCTCCAAACAACTGGTGGTTAACCATAATATAACTAGTGGACAAAAACATACCATAAATTTACTCCCAGCCGTTACCACCCAGGCTCGGGAGCACCAAATACCCCGAAGGGTTAACCATGTCCACTTAAAACCTGGGAATCCGGCCCACCATTGCCAAGATCCCCCCCGAACCACCAGACCCGAAACCAAAGTTTACACCACTGAAGAATCTGTACCCCGACGGATCCCCCAGGCCAATTTATCACCAACTCCAAGAACCCCTCCCACCGCCTCGAGCCACCATGACCCAAAACTACCCATAAAATAAAAGAAAACAAAACACAAAAACAGGGCGGGAGGGCGGGATCTTCCTGGAGCTTCCAGAGCGGGAACTGGTAAGCTCCACCCCCCCTACCTTATATCCCCCTCCTCATGCATACAACCCCCCACCCCTAATTAACCCCTACTTCCTCAGCCCTTCTGCTCCCAAACCCCTGTCATGACGGCCTGCACGTACGCCGTCTGTGGGGGGAGGGGACGGCTCGCTCCGGCCTGCTCTGTCCCTTTTCATTCAGACGCTGACGGATAGTAGGGGTTGACACTGTTGTACCCTCGGACTGCAGGACAGCTTGAACTTGTTTGGATGTTAGTCGAGGTTCTTTATCCAACATCCGCACAATCTTGCGTTGAAATCTCTTGTCAGTTTTTCTTTTCTGTCCATATCTAGGGAGGTTAGCCACAGTGCCATGGGCTTTAAACTTCTTGAGGACACTGCGCACGGTAGACACAGGAACATTCAGGTCTTTGGAGATGGACTTGTAGCCTTGAGATTGCTCATGCTTCCTCACAATTTGGTTTCTCAAGTCCTCAGACAGTTCTTTGGTCTTCTTTCTTTTCTCCATGCTCAATATGGTACACACAAGGACACAGGACAGAGGTTGAGTCAACTTTAATCCATGTCAACTGGCTGCAAGTGTGATTTAGTTATTGCCAACACCTGTTAGGTGCCACAGGTAAGTTACAGGTGCTGTTAATTACACTAATTAGAGAAGCATCACATGATTTTTCGAACAGCGCCAATACTTTTGTCCACCCCCTTTTTCATGTTTGGTGTGGAATTATATCGGCTTTAGGACAATTCTTTTTGTGTTTTTTCATTTAAGACAAATTGAATGAAGATAATAATACCAAAGAATTTTGTGTTTTCAATCATTTTCAGGAAGAAACTGAGTATTATCTGACAGAATTGCAGGGGTGTGAATACTTTTGGCCATGACTGTATATGCAACGCAATAAAAAATGCACATTGTCAACAGATTATTTGGTGAGGTGTATTTTACATTGTATAGTTGCATTATTTCAGTGCTTTAAGGGTTCACAAAGGAGGCAAAAAACTACTGCATAGAGAACAATCGAAATAATGCCCACCATGTTTTTAGAAGAATGCTAGATTGATGGATGGTCAATAATATTAATTAATGTGTAGGTTTTAGAATGTGTCTTAGGAATCATTTATCTCAGCATCAAAGATGAAATTCACTAATTCATGATAAATTTTCACCGTTGACAAGAAAAGGCCTTCTCTAGCTGGCAGGTAGGAAATGGTACTGTCAATCAAGATCTGTGCTGATTCTTCCAGTCTGTTGTGATGTTTTTCACAAAGGAACGTGTTATTTACAGATTTTACTCTCGCCTTCAAGCCACGCGATCCCTCCCCCACTTCAGTGTTATATTTTTCTCTTGAAATTGATTTGTCAGAACGAAAAACTTAAACACATTTTTGTTATATTTTATAGCTATAAATTTATTTTTTTACCACTCAGGGAAATTGATAGATGTTAGTGTTGAGCGATACCGTCCGATACTTGAAAGTATCGGTATCGGATAGTATCGGCCGATACCCGATACCCGATACCAATACAAGTCAATGGGACATCAAGTATCGGAAGGTATCCTGATGGTTCCCAGGGTCTGAAGGAGAGGAAACTCCCCTTCAGGCCCTGGGATCCATACTAATGTGTAAAATAAAGAATAAAAATAAAAAATATTGATATACTCACCCTCTGACGTGCCCTAGTTGTAACCGCCAGCCTCCGTTCATAAGAATGAGCGCTTGAAAGTCCTTAGATGACGTCGCAGCCTGTGATTGGTCGCGTTGAGGTCACGTGACCGCTCCGTGACCAATCACAGGCCGCGACGTCATCTAAGGACTTTCAAGCGCTCATTCTTATGAACGGAGGCTGGCGTTTACATCGGTAAGGTCCAGGCTGCGTCGGAGAGGTGAGTATATCAATATTTTTTATTTTTATTCTTTATTTTACACATTAATATCGATCCTGATACTGATTCCCGATATCACAAAAGTATCGGATCTCGGTATCGTAATTCCGATACAGCAAATATTGGCCGATACCCGATACTTGCGGTATCGGAATGCTCAACACTAATAGATGTATGTCTTTTTAGACTTTACACACTCTCAAGAAACAATGTGTTTTTTATATACATGTATGTAAAACATATCAAATCTACCTTTTAATTTAATTGCTTAGTCCAGGTTTAGAAATTCGTTATTTTTTTTACGCAGATCGGCCACTACAGAAAACTGTGGTGCTGTGGGTTTTCTTTTTTAACTTTAAAGAACAGATGTGTTTTTTTCTACTTTTGGACATTTTTTAAATATTTTTTTTCAATAAGAAAATAAAAGGGTAATGCTTTAAGATAGCCAAATAAGAATGTATTACAGCTCCTGTCACTGCAGTGCTGCTTTTTCTCTGATACAGGGCTGCAGCCATGATGACCACTTAGCCAATTTATTTACTATGCTTTGCTTATATATCGCTATCTTAGTCCACAGCGTTTTACAGACATTATCATCACTGTCCCCAATGGGGCTCACAATCTAGATTCCCTATCAGTATGTCTTCGGAATGCGGGAGGAAACTGGAGAACCCGGAGGAAACCCACGGGAATATGGAGAGAAGACAGAAACTCTTTGCAGATGTTGTCATTGGAGAGATTTGAACCCAGGATCACAGCGTTGCAAGGCTGTAGTTCTAACTACTGAGCCACCGTGCTGCCCTTCATTGTCTTCAGTGGTGATCACGAGGTAAGTGACACAAGATTGATCAGGCTCGCGATTGTCTGCAGTTGTCAAATGTTTTAGATGGGATATCTCTTTTAACTAAAAACTGGTGGGGAAGGCACTGGAGCAGCAGGGGCTTCAACAGATATAGGTTTTGCTATTTTGAAGCATTACCAGTCTTGGACCCAGTTTTTCCAGAAAACTGACATTTGTGTTTCACAGTTGTTAAGGTTGAAGATAGACATTAATCCTTGAAGGTCAACCTATATCCTAACATGTTGATCCAGAGGAAGGTAAAACCCCCATGAGCCAAAGGCGAATTGCGCCACATTAGGGGAAAAATTCCCAATCCCACGTATGGCAAATAGACTATTTCCCATGATCAACGTCCCATCAAGATCTAGTACTCATAGCTAGTGATGGGCGAACTCCCTGATGATCGGCGAGATAGCCCAAGTTTTTTTGTAAAGTTCGAGCTCGGGACTGGAGATGATGCAAACTTGCATCTGATCCCCGAGTTTGGACTTTACAGATATGGGATGGGGTGGGGAGGCTGTAAAAGAAAGCATAAAATTAACCTGTTACTGACCTCGGACAGAATAGTATGTCCGAGGTCAGTACCCCCACTTTGAGGTTGGCTCCAGCGGTGAAAAAAAATATCAAAGTTCAAATCACAATCACGCTGGAAAGCCGCCCACCAGTGACCCGCGTCATGTGATTACGGGTCACCAATGATTTGGCATGACAACCGGAGGTCTCCTGGAGACCTCTATAGTTGTCAGTGCCGGCTTGCTGTGAGCACCACCCTGTGCTCAGCGCTCATAGCAAGTGAGTAATTCTGTTACATAGACGAGGTCTGATCATCACCTCTATGTGGCAGAGTCGATCAGGTTATGGCAGCTTCTAGTCTCCCATGGAGGCTATTGAAGCATGCCAAAAGTAAAAAAAGTTTTTAGAAATATAAAAAAATATAAAAGTTTAAATCACCCCCTTTCGCCCCATTCAAAATAAATCAATAAAAAAACCCTCAAACCTACACATATTTGGTATCGCCGTGTTCAGAATCGCCCGATCTATCAATAAAAAGAATTAACGCATTTTTTGTCACCGTGACATTGCATTAAAATGCAATAACGGGCGATTAAAAGAACTTATCTGCACCAAAATGGTATTATTAAAAACATCAGCTCTGCACGCAAAAAAATAAGCCCTCACTCGATCCGAGATCCCGAAAAATGGAGACACTACGGATATCGGAAAATTGCACATTTTTTATTTTTTTTGCAATGCTTGCAATTTTTTTTCACCACTTAGATAAAGAAAACCTAGTCATTTTGGTGTCTATGAATTCGAAATGACCTGGAGAATCATAATGGCAGGTCAGTTTTAGCACTTAGTGAACCTAGCAAAAAAGCCAAACAAAAACCAAGTGTGGGATTGCATTTTTTTGCAATTTCACCGCACTTGCAATTTTTTTCCCGTTTTCTAGTACTTGACATGGTAAAACCAATGGTGTCATTCAAAAGTACAACTCGTCTCACAAAACACAAGCCCTCACATGGCCATATTGACAGAAAAAAAAGTTATGGCTCTGGGAGTGAGGGGAGCGAAAAACGAAAGAGAAAACTATCGGAACTTATGTGGGAACAGCTTGGTTAACAACAACAAGCCCACAAAATTGTTTTGTCATTTCCTATCGATCCCCAGATATTTTAATCATTACAGCAAATAGCACAAAAGCTTCATTCAGATACTCGTGAATTGACTCAAATCATCCATACAGTGATAGCTTATTGATCGACTTTAAGAAAGAACATAAAGAAGATTGTTTTGTGTTTGGGTTTGTGTGTATTCGGTTGCACACTGTAAATAATGGAGGCGGCATGTTCTCCCTTTATAACTAATGTAAATCACTAAGAAGCTTAAACTAGAGCTTGAAATATTGATGCCTTTCTTCTAGACGGCACGGCCACAGACCATAGTGCTAGTTAAGTATTTTATGACATTGTACGAGTATAATGTGCTATGTATAACCATAATAACCATTAATTTATTCTACAAACAGTCACACATTCGGCAGGGTCTTCTTACTGATAGACATTATTATATAATGCTCCAGGAAATAATGTAGGGTTTGCCTTATACTTCCAATATTCATTGCATCCCTTCAGGCTTTTCATGTCAATCATCACTTATACTAATAGACCAATTCTGGGTTGGAACTGAAAAGACAAAAACAAAGTTGGATCAAAATGTGTACCCAAAGCAAGACAGGACAAAATCCAAAGGGTCAATCAATAGATAGGAAGAAGTTGTTCGATCCAAGGGTCAAACTAGTAAGGGCCTCCAGGAGTTAATCAGGAGAATGGTCAGGAATTTATCTGGGTCTACACGGCAGAGAAGGACCTATTTACTTTTTGACTTACTCCAGGATATTTGATCCCTTATTTTATCCTAGGTTATGTCTGTATATAAATCTAGTCTAGTTATCCAAGGAGGCGGAATCCTCTTGAAGATGCCTGCAGTAAAGAGTTCAACATTTCACCCACTTGTATACACATCTAGTCTATTCATCCAAGTAAAAGAGAGTCATATCTCAGGAAGAGATGAGCGTACCCAAACTGTAAAATTTGGGGTTCGTACTGGACACCTAGTGTCCGATGCTGGACTCTGAACACAAACTTTTCTTAGAACTCCATTGTACCGTTCGGGGAGGAGAGAGAGAAAGGATGACAGAGAGGGAGTGAGAGATGGAGAGGGAGAGTGATTTTCTAGATCCATAGTTCGGGTCCCAAATGATTTCTATGGGGTTCGGGTTTAGGCTCAAGTTCGGATACAGATCTGGAACCCAAACCGAACTTTGGACTAAAATTTTGCTCAAACCTGACTCAGAAACAAAAAGGCACAGAAAAAAAACAAATAACACAAAATTTAAGACAATAGCGGCATTTAAACCAGGTAAAAAATGACATAGTTACCTCTTTAAAGAAAACTTTTCAGGTCTGATAGCATTATTACCTGCATATATAGAGTTAATCTGCAGGTTAATAACATTACAAAGAAGCCTGGCCACCGTATACAAGGTGCGGCTATCAGGAGAAGATGAATCTTATTTCTCCTCAGGAGCCGCCAGCTTTCAGTCATGCAGCCTGCATAACTGAAAGCTGGAGGTTCACGAAAAAAGTTAAATTAATTTCTTTCAGGTGCCGCATACTCAGAACTGTTTCAGATCCCTTCCATACAGTTACTAACCTGCATATTAACCATATTAACCCTACATCTGCAGGTCAATAGCATTATTTAACCTGACAGGTACCCTTCAATAACCTGGAAAAAAGTCTGAGTCTTTGACGTGCTGTATGTGTACAATCCCTAAGTAGTGGTGATCATCCACCTTTTATCATCTTATCTAACTGAACAAGTCCTGTGCACAGACTCTGAATATAATCTCATCATTTCCTTGCTAAAGCATTTATTCAAGTGTTTGAAATATAAGAAAGATCTAGTTTTGTTTCATAAATTGTTCCGCTCTTATCTATAGTTTCTGTCTGTTTTTTGCCGTTCAGTCTCATTCAAGTAAATGGAGGTTAGCTGCAATACCATACATATCCTATCTACAAGAGTGGCGCTATTTTGGTAAGGTTTTTAATACAAGCAACGTCCTTACCTATTAATACAATTTACCGTAGTTTTCTACATAAAATAGCCATATTAACTATATTTAACACAATTATGTTTTCACCATAAATTTTCCTTTTAAAACAAAATAAATCTTTCTCATAAAAATTGACTTTCTCTCCTTTAATGGAGTTAGTGCCACAATATATGAAGGGATTACGTTGTATAAATCCATGATTTAAGAGGCGCTTGCCTTGAGCCCAAAGCCATAGATTAGCTAATAAGACCAGCAATCAATTGGAGTATGGTAGACTCGAACAGATAGCAATAGAATTTCATTGCAAAGAATAAAATTCTTTAATTATACCGAAACTTATTGTCTGGTTCCAAATGGCTGTATCTTCATGGTGGAAAATAAATGTAATATACTCAAGTATAAGAGAATACAATGGAGCATGAGAGATATATTTTAAGTTTTAGGAACTTCCTTCCTGTTTTGGGTAATAATAGGGGGGACAAATGTACCGGTAATTGCCTTGTCATCTCCATCCTTCCCTTCTGATCCATAAATCTTCAGCTCCTTTTCTGCACGGCCAAAGTCTCTCATCTCATCAAGGTTTCTACCGTCCCTATTCTACACATCAAAGAGGTGGGTCCCTTTCTTGAAACTATACCCTGTCCTATCAGTGATGGGTTAATGTGGAGATCATCCATACGCTCATCTGTATTTTCAGATGTAATACTCCATTTCTCCACTAGTGGCCGCTGCAAGGGAAATCAACAGCTGACAACAAATAGCTGAACCCACAGTGATCCACTGATCGCCACGGTGGTTCTCATGTTAAGGAATAATGAGATGATTTCTTTATTTTTATTAGTAATTTTTTTTTCAGCTTGCATACACAAACACATCCTTTATCAGCTACAATTTATAAACGTTCTTAATCCAAAATCCATTTTGCTAAACTAATAATGGAAAAAAGAGGAAAGATTAAGGGGAAAAAATATGAAGCTACTTTGGGGAGTACTATGTTGTGTTTATTGCAGTGTAGCAGTGTCTGGAGTGTTTATGATATACAATGGGATGAATAGAAAAGTTTTTCTTTAAATAGATGCTAAAGGGATTTGGTAGATGTGTCACTGCAGCTGGAGCGTAGCACGGTGCAGAATACACTTCAAAGGACTGTAACTAAGTAACTGGAGAGAACGCTTTAATATTAAAGAACTGTAGGAGATACATATGATTAACTCCTTGCAGCTACAGGGGAGGAAAATCTAAAAAATATAATATTTTTCTTTCCTCCGTTATATTTTTGCTTTCCTCAATGATACATACTCTAATGATGATAGGTAGCTAGCTAGATAGATAGATATTAGATAGATGATAGATATGAGATAGATAGATAGATAGATAGATAGATAGATAGATAGATAGATAGATAGATAGATAGATAGATATGAGATAGATATGAGATAGATAGATAATAGATATGAGATAGATAGATAGATAGATAGATAGATAGATAGATAGATAGATAGATAGATAGATAGATAGATAGATATGAGATAGATATGAGATAGATAGATAATAGATATGAGATAGATAGATAGATAGATAGATAGATAGATAGATAGATAGATAGATAGATAGATAGAAATCCAAAATGTCAGAGGCAGCACACCATAGCAGATCAGGTTCAAAAAGTGTTCAAGTTTTAATAGCCCATCATGGCGACGCTTCGGCTCATGGAGAGCCTTTCTCAAGTCTCAAGATAGATAGATAGATAGATAGATATGAGATAGATATGAGATATGAGATAGAAAGATAGATAGATAGAAAGATATGAGATAGACAGATAATAGATAGATATATATCTATGAGATAGATAAATAGATAGATAGATAGATAGATAGATAGATAGAAAGATATGAGATAGATAGATAATAGATAGATATGAGATAGATAGATATATAGATAGATAGATAGATAGATAGATAGATAGATAGAAAGATATGAGATAGATAGATAATAGATAGATAGATATTAGATAGCTAGATATTAGATAGATAGATAGATAGATAGATAGATAGATAGATAGATAGATAGATAGATAGCTTGTAGATTGTGAGCCCTCGCGGGCAGGGTCCTCTCTCCTCCTGTACCAGTTGTGACTTGTATTGATAAGATTATTGTACTTGTTTTTATTATGTATACCCCTCCTCACATGTAAAGCGCCATGGAATAAATGGCACTATAATAATAATAAATAATAATAATACTAATAGAAAGATAGATGTCACCAACTGAGAAAGGCCTCCAAAACACCCTGAAAATCTTGGGGAAATTCAGCTCCACATGGACACTACCGATCAACTCAAAGAAAACCAACATCATGGGGTTCCAGAGGAAAAAGACAAGATCGGACCAGCATCTTTCATTTGTGTTCAACAACTGCACTCTTACGGGAACAGACAAATACACCTACCTGGGACTGGAAGTTTACCAGTCAGGAATCTTCAAACAAGCCATAGAGACCCTGAAAGACAAGGCCGACAAACCTTTCTATGCCATCCAAAGGAAACTCTACCATCTTCGATGCCATAATCGCCCTGATGCTCCTGGACATTAGCGACATTGGGGGCTTTCATAGATACCCAGACTGGAAAAGATGGGATTACAACTCAACAGATATATTCCAGCAGGAATTCTGTAAGCACTTTCTCCAGGTCCATTGGAGCACCTCTAACAGTGTGTAACAGGCTGGGTGGTGGAACCAGTATGCCAAAGCCCAAGGAAGACCTGGAGGGGTGTGACTAGGAGCCTTTCCCAATCTGACCTCAGATATGCAGCAGCTAACTACCTTGTCTCTCCTCGGAATCTGTGGAGGTGGTCCAGGTGCTACTCCAGGACTGACCTTGGTGGATTGAAGCTGACCCCTAGGAACGGGTAGCTGGGAAGGCCTGGGGGAATGTCCAACAGATGTAGACAGCAGAGAAGATGACTGGAACCCCAGGTGCAGACAGCTCACAGAGAGATGAGCTCAGGCAGGTGCAGCAGGCTTGCCTGCCGTTGAGGTGAACACTGGCAAGTGCGACAGGCTTGGCTGCAGTTGAGGTGAGTACTTGTGGGTGCAACTGGTTCGGCTGCTGTTAAGGTGAGTTCTGGTGGGTGCGGCTGGCTTGACTGCCTTTGAGGTGAGCACTGGTGGGTGAAACTGGTTCAGCTGCTATTAAGGTGAGCACTGGCGAGTGCAACCAGTTTGTCTGCCATTGACGTGAGCACTGGTGGGTGCAACGAGTTCGTCCACCGTTGAGGTGAGCACTGGTGGGTGCAACGAGTTCGGCTGCCATTGAGATAAGAACTGGCGGGTGAAGCAGACTAAATGCAAACACTGGCACCTGATAACTGACAAGTTATGGGTTGATCAGAGTCATTTGGATGTTTTGGGCTGTCATTATGATTTAAAAAGAGAAAACACAGTAGTTTGACAATAAATGGCTTCACCCAACCACTAACCATGAGTGAAGAAAAAGTTTTGGTGTTATCATTCATATTCTCTGAAAAAGAAAAGGCAAAGAAAGTAAAAATTCTGCTGGGGTATGTAAACTTTTGAGCACAACTGTATCTATCTCAATGTCTCTGCAGAGGGTTTAGGACTTTGTATCAGAAAATAAGGGCTCCAACTGCTATAAAGATAATATTAGTTTCAGGAAAATAAAAAAAGTCAAAAACATCATCTCAAATCCTCACTAATTGTCTAGTGGATAATGTAAAAATAAAAAATTAATTTCTTTCCCAATCTAAGTGGCAGGGGTGACCTACTTCAACGATTAGGTCGCACGTTCTTACTTTTGTAGAAACTAGCTCACTGTTATATACAAGTAGAGAAATAAAATCCATTAATGAAAATACAATTTATCATTCCTTATATATAATAATTTACATTCTAGAAACTGTCAGTAGGAAGCCAGTAACAATATCTCTAATGAGGCTTAAGCTCTGTATAATCCATGTATTTACAGTCTGCCGGGGATGGAAGCAGAAATACACAAATGCGTAATACTGCTCCATGCGCATATCTAGTTTACAGCTTAAAGTCCCCAGCGAGCTAATAATAATGTTATTTAATGGAAGCTCTAAAGATCACAGTATTTATGACCCACTAGTGTTACATCAATGTGGGCCAAGGAGTAAGCTTACATAAACAGGAGAAAGATAAAGGTTCTGTCCTCTTATCACCTACAGAGCTATATAAAGTCTGAAGGATTTTGAAATCCTTTTCTTCATTGGTTCCGAAGAAAAGTTCAAACTTTTACTAAGGGTTGAAGGGGTAGTTTGCTCTTAAGTTACAAGTCTGCGGTCACTCTATGTGACTGAAGACTTGTCAATTCTCGCATCGTGCACATTGCTTGCTGTGAGGATTCTCCAGTGTTGATTACACAAGTAAGCAGTCTGGTGACTACAGTTATGTGATTTGCATACTTCCGGCCACATTCCGACTAGACTGAATCCGGTCTCGCTCAATACATTTGCTTTGAATGAGACCGCAACCATCTGGTTGGCACATCACCACATGCATGTGAATCCTTACAGTGTGCAATGTTCACACTGTGTCAGGACTCTGAACATTTTTTATTACCTTTTTGTGCATTACTGCCCTTTTCCAAGATGGCGTCTTTGGTCTCATGTGCACTGTGTCTTCCTACTATAAAACTCCACCACAGCCTTCAGTCTGTGCTAGAGTACTCTGCCTTGCATCCAGCTCCTGACCTCTGGTGACTCCCTGGCTATATACCTGCTCCTGTGAACCTGTGTGGAGATACTGCTGGAGATTCTGCTCTGAGTTCCTGCTGCATACACCAGTTTCCAGTAATCCTCCTTCAACTGCTGCTCGTGTTTACTTCCATCTGCATTTGCTGGACATGTAAGCTGTTGCTGCTCTGCAAAAACCTGAGACTTTTACCCAGGCCTCCCTGGTTGTGCTAAGATATTATTTGAACTGCCTTATAAGCATAGCTATCTGTGTTTGGACTAAAACAAGGACTTATTCGTGTCAAGTATCCTCAAGAATAATTGTGCTTCATAGACTTTCTGCATGATTGCATTTTCTTCTGAAGTTTCCTATAGACTGCTAAGCTGCGTTTAATATTTACACCAAGTGTTGTGGACTTGAGTTTCTCTCTGCACCTGTTTGAATCACCGTGTGATAATATAGACTTTACCACTTATAAAACTGTGTCCTGTAGTTGTCTTGTTCCACGCAAAGAGTCTCCTGAGTTATCCCCTATAATTATTACACACTGTGAGGATACACAAGTGTGCAGTCACATACAGTAACTAAGTTATACTACAAGAAAGGACAACCCCTTTAATACATGTCTATGGTACCAAGTTAAAAACCATGCTTCATTCTATTATACAACCCATCATGAAGACATCCAGGCATGAACAATCTCCATAAAGCTACTATTGGGTTCATGAAGATTGGGTTACGATTAGGTGTCAAGTATCTGCCTATCTCCCCAAATATAAAGGAACTTCACTCTCAGCCAACACGTTTCTCATTTTTTTGGAAAAAATGTGGTCAATTTAAGGAGCGCTATGGCTATAGAGACCACTGCAATAGATTAGTGGTAGACAAACCTTTTATTGAACCACTACGCTTTTCGGCAGCGGACTACTACCTTCCTCAGGTATATTTACAGACAGTGTAGGAAGTGACACATTAAATAGGGGTGGTGACCAATGGGATGGAAGCATTCAATGATGTCAATTAACCCTTTCTCATTGGACCAGAGGACTTAGACCAGTGTGGAGGGGAGAGCAGACTCATAGGGATCCTGTTTTGATTGCCCTCGTAATAAGGGATCCAGTTTGATTTTTACTTTCTATATGTATAGACATGTTCCCACTAAAAGTTTTGGTAAAGTCTCCAATTTCTCATTACACAAAATTCTGTAAATTATCAAATCATGTTAGCAAAACCCTCAGCAGGCTACAACGAACATCACAATGATTGGTTGGCAACATATAGGTACATATAGCACAAATATCTCCAGACAAATTATTGCCAAATCCTGTATCTTTATAAAGCTTTTTATCTTTATATCTGTGGGTTTTTGTGTAGTCTGTTACTATGGAGACACATAAGACACATAGATCTGTATACAAGCTGTGGACATAAAATGGTAGATTTCTAACCAAGATTAATTGCCATGTTGCTCTATTTTATATTTTAGATTCACCGGAGTAATAAAAGTTGGTTACAGAGTTTTACGTTGTGACACCAAAACTAAAAAGAAACTCAACTTCTCTCGAGTAATTTGGCAGCGATTATAGTGTTACTGCCATCGATGGACCTCGGTCTAGTTGGTCTAATACACACGTTTTTTGGATGGGAACATTATCTTCATTGTCTCAATGAATTTTGCTGGAAAAAAATCCCCGTATAATTAAACAATTAAAGCCACCATGTACCAAACGTGACCACTGCAACCAATCACTGGCCTCGACAGTGATGATGCATGTACAGCACGTGGCCGATGAGACCTGTGATAAGCTTCAGCAGACATGGGGCTCACAGTAGGAAAAAAGAAGACACCATCAGAGACTACATTAGTCGCAGTGATGGAGCAAGTAGGGAATAAAAAGGGTATAAAACCCTAACACCATTTCAGAACTTAGTATTTTTTTAACTCGTGTACCATGTGCCACCCTGCTCCTTCTGGATTCATTAACAGGATCCTTTCACCTTGGAAAAAGATGTATAACTGTAAATACAGGGTTAATCTGCCAATAAATAGCATTACAATTGTGTCTGGCCATTGCATTGAAAGTGCAGCTACTGGGAGAAAATCCATTTTCTTCCTCCCTGAAGCCATCAGCTTTCAGTTATTGGGCTGGTGCAGGACACTTACTGACCACTCACTCTATTGTTATTTGACAAGCAGATCTGCAGCACATCTGTGCAGAGCCAGCTGTCAAAGTGCTGAGGCATGCTTTAAGCCGCCGCTCATTGTATAGTGGGCGGAGCTGTGAGTGGCGACTGTAGCTGCTTCGGCGCGCCTTCATGACTGAAATCTGGCGGCTCCTGGGAGGATATAAGTTCATTTTCTCCCAGAAGCTGCACTTTCAGTCAGGCAGATGAGTAGCACTGTAGCCTTATTTACCTGCAGATTAACAATATATCTACAAGTAAGTGGCATTTTGCGAAGTTCACTTTATTCACACATTATTACTTCTAGTCACCAGCATTAAAGACCTTGCATGAGAAAATGAAAGAAGATTGCAAAGAACCTTTGATGATAGAAAGTTATTGCCAAGCACAACAATGAGAACAGGACTCTACCATTATTTTCCCCCAAAAAAATCTAATGGGAATTGGTCTGTTTGTTGTGAAGTAAAGGAATCTTTAAACACACTATCGATGTCATTACAATTATTGGTGGCACTAAACGGGGGAATTACCCATGTCAGTTGTCCGTCCTTCAATTTTAAGAACTTTACACAAGTTTATTTCCAACACTTTCTGCTTGTTGGTTAAACAGTAAATTAAGGTTTTAGAAACAATATGTCTCCTTTGTAGAATAACCTATAATGGGCAGCAAACCTAATTGTAACTAACAATAAGGGTCTCATAATAGTATTATTAGTATCCACTAATAATATCCATATAATATAATATTCATTTAAATGCAGTTCCCACCTTGGGTCCTGTAGTTTTTGACACGTTCTAAAAATAGTGGCAAATGGTGAAACTGAATTTCACTGGTACAAAAATTTGGTTTCAAGAAAAATTCAGATTTTTTTGCCATTCGCTTCGCACATGGACTGACCGCCATTTTTCTGAACCATAAAAATCCATCAAAAGGTTTAAAAAAAAAAAAAAATTATACTCACCTCCACCCCTTCTTCCGCTACTCACCACCACCCTTTCCAGTACTCTTTGCATTGGAATCTTTGTGACTTTCACACTGTGCAGGACTTCCAGCTGTGATTGCGCCCGGGACGATTGTGAGCATGTAATCAGGAAGGTTATGATGCACGTTATGACACCGCTGACCTCCTCCACTTATTCAAATCAATAGCAGGTGAATGTGTAGTATCCGACCACGGCCACTATTCCATCAACGGAGCTGTACAGCTTCGCAACCAAGCAGTTCTGGCCGCCGTGGACACCAGAAACAGCTGGTGTCACAAAAACAGACCAAACAGACGTTAATTACTTATCCTAAGGATAGGCCATCAACATTAAGTTCCGGAAAACCCCTTTAAGTATTCAAAATGGCTGTTAATGAAGAAAATTGTGTCTAGATCTGCCCATCCTCCTCCAATTGAAAAACGTCTTTCCTATGTGCAGTGTTTTACAAATGGAGGAGGCAATTGGACAGGTCTGGTCACGGGTGATCAGTGGCCATTAGGAGAAACTATGGGAAGGAGGAGAACCTGTAATATTAATATATTTAGATAATAATTTCACACATTTGTACTACCACAATTGTTAAAGGATAGCGGTCATTCCTTTTCACCAAATTGTAGATAGGCCATGGTGGGTAAATCTGTACCATCTTCACAAGGACTATTTTTTGTGAAATATTGAAACATTAGAAAAGTATTACATTATTTTTATTCATGCAGTTACTTAATAAATTCATCAGATTGTGTTTTCTACAAAACCAAAACTTTAACCACGGGGAGAGAAACTATAAGGATTTCCTTTATGTTTCTTCTCCGTTTTGAACCCAATCCCAGGTGTGTCTTAAAAAGCCAGTTGTGATGTGTAAATCGAGACTTAATGTGGCTTTAAAATGGATCTTCACTTTAAGGCATAACTAACATGCACATATTATGGTAATATATTAAAATTAACTAAATGTAAATGTAAATGAAATGTAACAAGGAATATATTAGCTAATACTGTCACTTCTAAAAGCGTAAGAAAATAATACAAGAATAAAAAAAGAATCAAAAGGGACTGGCAAACTCCTTTTTGAAATATTGAATCATGTTCCCTGTTTGGAAAATTAAGAGGTACGCTTTATATGTATTATTCCCACAAAAATGGTAATGGCAACAGTTTATATTGATTGTTTTTTTATATCTTTATTTAGAGGGCACAGCTCAGTTTTTCTGATAAAGAGCTCCATATTTCCTGCACTACAGCGTCTTAGTTAACCACATACTGCTTTATTATTCTAACAGTATATGATGAGCTCCTAAGCGCTCTCTAGTGGTCCCTATAGGCAGTTAGTGTTTGATCATTTGAGTCTGCCACTAGCGAGCATTAAACCCAGTGTCTAGAATTTGTAGAATCTGAGTCGGCTCGGCCACCAGGCGACACCGCACCTTTATTGCCTTCACATCATCAGTCCTGCTTTATTCCTGAGACTTTTGGTGCCACGGGATCAGTGATCTATGGGATTGTCTGGTTTTGATAGCTCCTTTCTGAAAGCCCTGGGCGGCGCTGTTTTCTATTTAAACCTCTGGGTAGTGTTGAGCATTCCGATACTGCAAATATCGGGTATCGGCCGATATTTGCTGTATCGGAATTCTGATACCGAGTTCCGATATTTTTGCGATATCGGAAATCGGAATCGGAAGTGTGCGGTGCGTATGGTTCCCAGGGTCTGGAGAAGAGGAGACTCTCCTTCAGGCCCTGGGATCCATATTCATGTAAAAAATAAATAAAAATAAAAAATATTGATATACTCACCCCTCCGGCGGACCCTGGCTCTTAGCGGTGCCTCCGTTCCTAAGAATGCAGGGAGTGAAGGACCTTCGATGACGTCGCGGCTTGTGATTGGTCGCGTGAGTGGTCACATGAGTGGCCACACGCCCAATCACAAGCCGCGACGTCATCGAAGGTCCTTCACTCTGCATTCTTAGGAACAGAGGCAGACGCTTGGACCGGTGAGAGTCGGGGCCGTCTGAGGGGTGAGTATATAAATATTTTTTATTTTTATTCTTTATTTTATACATGAATATGGATCCCAGGGCCTGAAGGAGAGTTTCCTCTCCTTCAGACCCTGGGAACCATTCCGATATTTTGTGTCCCATTGATATGCATTGGTATCGGGTATCGGTATCGGCGATATCAGATATTTTTGGGATATCGGACGATCCAATCCGATACCGATACCTTTGCATATCGGAAGTTATCGCTCAACACTACCTCTGGGCCTTTGACTTCCACTGCCAGTCAATTAGTGAAATCATCCAAAAACTAAGGTTGCATAATAATTTATGGTATGTATTGTGCAGGACAAGCACATTGCATTGGTATGTACTTCTGCATAACATCAAAACACATGGCGGAAATCATACATGCACTTTCTGCAAATTAAGGGTAGTGCTTTCATTTACAAAATTTTAAAAATAAACTAAATCGTATTCCAATGTTATATAACATTATGAGCGCAAAATACCATATTTGACCTACAGTAAATCTTTGATAGAAATTACCGTGACCAAACAAGAATACATCAGATGCAATATTGGATGACACGTGTCTGCATTGACTACTGGAAGCTCTGGCAAGAAAATACAATGTGCAGAATTATCAGGCATTATCAGTATATTGACCATATGAACATTTTTAGGCAGATTTTCCATCTCCAAGCTCTATAAACATCAATGCTTATTGGGTGAAGCAGGTCAGGCGATGTGTATTTTCTAATACGGGATGAAGGCCTAAGGATATAACGCCGATTATCAAGGTGTGCAGAATTATTAGGCAGCTTGTTTTTCTCAGGCAAAATGGGCCAAAAAAGGAGATTTACCTGACTCTGAAAAGTCAAAGATTGTTACGCCTTACAGAGGATGCAACTCCTGAAATTACTAAGATATTGGGGCACGATCACAGAATCATCAAATGTTTTGTTAGGGCTAGCGGAACGCACCGAGTAAATATAAATGTTTTATTGAAGTAGATGCTTTCGCAGCCCGGGGTCCACCATGCAGGAGAACCTGCTGCTAGTAAACGGCGGCACTATTTGGCGGTATGAACTAGCTCTGTTAGTTTCACAGAGTAGTCGAGAAAGCAAAGCTCTGTGTCCTGTTTGACTTCACAGAGGCACAGGCTATCTACCCAAAAGAGAGCAGTCAGTGGTCATGCATGCACACATAACTCCTCGCCGGAGGTGCCAGCATTCTAAGGGCTTATTTCGGCCAGGTCCCTGAATACATACACACACAATCTCCTCGCCGGAGGTGCCAGCATTCTAGGGGCTTATTTCAGCCGGGTCCCTGAACACACACTCACATGACCACACTGGCGCAAAGCACATAACTTTAGAAAGACACTAGCGCATGGCCGTGCGGCTATGCGAGCCTTAAATAGTTGCAGCACGTACAGGACCTTCCTAGGAAGACCAATGAGAGGCTTCTACAGAGCCTGCGCACCTACAGGACCTTCCTAGAAGGACCACTAGATTAGACTGCAGTATCTGAACATGTGACCCTCGATCTCTACTGAGAGATCTTACTCTGGGCATGCTCAGAACGGGAAAAGCAGGACTTAGTCCCAGGAGCAGCTGCTCGCCGCTGCCCAACACTGGCTTCAATGGCAGAAGCAGGAGAAGCAGCAGTAACTCTTTGTACAGAGTCAGCCTGAGCGAGACGCTGGGACCGACGTCTCTGCTGAGCAGGCTCCACTGCAGCAGGAGAAGAATGGGAGACCGCAGCGGAGATGGCCCGAGATTCCTACTGTGCAGAGGGGGAAACTCGACCCCTAACAGGTTTTGAGGAAAACAATGCACATTAACTGACAAAGGTTTGTGAAAAATCAAATGTGAAGTGACCGGGAAGCCATTATCCTTCATTATTCTGTCATAGTCCAGAACTGCAATTTCCCTGGAGGCCAGATGTACAAGGTGCTTAGTGTTCAGAGACACAGTCGAGGTGAGGATGCTGAGCCTGACCACCCGAGAGGAAGACACAGACACGTTTGAGGTGAGGAGACTGAAACCTGACCACTACTGAGCAAGACACAGAAGTACAAGGTGTTCAGTGCTCAGAGATATGGCCAACGTTAAGGAGGCTGAACTCGACCACCACTGAGCAAGACACAGAAGTACTAGGTGTTCATTGCTCAGAGACATGGCCGAGGTGAGCAGGCTGAAACATGACCACCACTGAGCAAGCCACAGAAGTACTAGGTATTGAGTTATCAGAGACATGGTTAATGTAAGGGAGATGGATACCCAACACAATTAAGCAAGACACAGAAAAATAAGGTGTTCAGTGCGGAGAGTCATGGCTAAGGTAAGTTAGGCTGAAACTCGCCAACCACTGAACAAGGCACAGGAGTGAAAATGTCAAGACTGGGACAAGACATATAGGAAGTCTAATTTTCCAAAGGTTTTATGAACTGATGAGATGAGAGTGACTCTTGTAGGACCAGATGGATGGGCCTGTGGCTGGATCAGTAATGGGCACATACCTTCACTTCCACTCAGATGCCAGCAAGGTGGTGACAGGGTATGGCTATGGGCTAGGATTATTAAGGATGAGCTAGTTGGACCTTTTCAGGTTGGAGATCGACTCACAATCAGCTCCCAAACCTACTGCTTGTTTTTATAAGACACTTTCTTCAAGCAGTGGTACAGGAATAAGTCTGCATCTTTCAAGAAAACTATGATCGTTCCGCAGGACAATGCTCCATTGCAGCACTGCTCGACAGCCAATTAAGGCATTAAGGATGAAGAATAATAATACATAAACCCTATTAAGAACTTGTGGGCCCTTCTTAAATGAGAGATTTACTGTGAAGGAGAACGGTCACCTCTATGCGCAGTGTCTGGGGGGGGGGGGGGTTGGTGCTACCCAAAAAGTTGATCGTCAATAGATGAAGAAACTCCATGGATGGAGCTTATCACTGTTATTGAAAAGAAAGGTGGCTATATTACTATATTGGTCACTGAGATTATTTTGGAAATGCCAGAAATGTATTTTCGTAAATTTTGAGCTGTTTGGTTCTTATTCTCGCAATAACAGATGAAAATAGACCATTGAGATGTAAAATTTAAATTTTTCAGTTAGTTGCATAATAATTCTGCACACAGAGATATTCTATTAAGAAAGACAAAACCTCAATTTTATTTTCTTATATATTCAGGTTTCCGGTATATTAACTTTTTGGATTGACCAACTTTTTGGAGTTGTTCAATAATAAAATTAATCATCAAAAATAGAAATTCCTGATGCAGTTATAAAAATATACTGCTCATATCTAAAATAAAAGAGCACATTTTTGGCATATGTCAACACCTAGCTTGGCATCTTTGGCATTTATACCAAGACCTTACATAGCTCGTCATTAATACCATAAACTATGCTTGGCAATAAGAATGTCACAAACGTGATGCGACCCAAGTTAGTGCATGTAAAGTATAGCCGTAGCTTAAGCATTAATATAGTGACTGTGTAAAAGTTTGGTCTGTAGTTGAAGATGGGGGCGCTGTTGCACTGTTGTCTATACAGTCTATTTACCAATGGCCATGGTGGGAAGTGGTACTGCAAGCTCAGCAAATCAACCTCCCCCAAAAATTGAGAAATCTCTTGCTAGAAATGGGAAAAAATGTCACTAATACTATGCACTCCCTTTGAAATAATTTTTCACCATCACAGTTTCTGCTCCAATATTTATCTGTAATATTTAGGGTTTATTTCAATTTCCTTCTGCCGTTCATCAGCAATTAGTATGTTTGCAGTAATTTGCTGTTCTCCCTCTGGGTTGGCCACCAGTGACAGATGTTATATACTGGAATGCATTAGACTTTCTAAAATGCATTACTGAAAATTATAAATCAAAGCCTGAAATCACCACGTCACACGAACAGTATGGCACAAGTACCGCCAATGCTTTTCAGTCTTCTAAATAAGCCTTTGGCAATAAAACATGAAAAAAAAAGTAATAAAAATGACAAAAAATCATTTGTACATGTTTGTTTATAAGTAGCAAATAAATAAACAGTCTAGGTATGAACTCCACAATCACTTCAAGGCTTAGCATCCGGAAAAAAATGCCTATCTCGGCTTAATCACGCGGCTTCTGCTCTTTTGTGTTGTAAAATCTCCACCTGTTTACATCTCATCGTGTTTTTCTTTCAGGTAGACATAAAATAGCAGCTGGGTTCTACTGATAGAAACGAGAAAATTCTCTTCATTAGGAACCTAAAAATAAGTTTTCTCGGTGGAACCAAGTCGAGATCAGGCGTGCCACCCCCCAACAACATATCTAAAGAGGATAATGGATGACAAAACTGGTAAATTGTGACTCATGTTTATAAAAAAAACTCACACTCTTATCTCAGATTTTGTTTTCCACGTAATTTTAATAGTTGCTGAAAATCCACAGAAAAAGCTTTAAGTCTAGAATTACTCCTGGCGGTTTCCCGACTTTTTTTTTCTAGTCAAGTATGGACATTCTTGCCAAGCGAAATAACTTTTCATAGAGATAAGATATCAATCATGTAGTAATATCACATATATTACTAAAGCATCCATGTCTGCATTTCTATAGAGCTATATATCCTGAAATCCATAAATTTGCAGTTATATTTGATGATATACGTAGATCAATTGGATTATAGCAAATGTTTTTAAATCTTTGGGTTACAAGAGATGGTACTATACATAAGGATAGAGAATATTATGCAATGAGGGATGGTGCTATACATAACAAGAGAAACCTATATATACTAAAGGACGGCACTATACATAACAATGGAGATTACTATGTAATAAGGGACAGCGCTATACATAACAATAGAGGATACTATGTAGTAAAGGACAGCGCTATACATAACAATAAAGGATATTATGTAATAAGGAATGGCATTACATTATATATAACAAGCAAAGACCCTATATACTATGAGACCGCGTTCTACAGAACAAGAGAAGACCCTATATACTAAAGGACGGTTCTATACATAACAATACACAATAAAAGAGGATATTATATAATAAGAGAAGACCATATACACTAAGGGATGGCACTTTACATAATAAGGGGGTACTAATCACTTTATCTCTCTGCAAGTAAAGCTACGCTGAAAGATAATCATTGAACAAGTGTTCTTCACACATAGTCTTTCAGTGTAAAAAGGTTGCTGATCACCTGATGAATGAGCAACTCACACTGCCAAGAACAATGGCAGCCTATGTGTGTTGTACAATCTATTACAGATAGACCATTGCACATCATTTACTGCAGTTTGTATAAACAGGCCATTAAATGTTCGTAAGTGGTTAATTGGTTTATCGGTCAATGGTTGGTCAGTGAAACCGGTTGGCAATGTAAGCAGACCCTTGCTTGGTGCAATTACAGAGTAAATATTTGAATCCAGTAATTTACTGCTGGATACGCAGCGTGACCCGGAAGTCTACCTATGGGGCAGCAGAAGGAGTCTCCAAAAGCTTACATTGTAAAGAGAACTCTGGCACATGCATAGAGCATAAAGTGAGCTGGAGAGTCTGAATAGCAGTGACATCACTGCAGAGAGGATCAGAACGGCGCTGGATGTCAGAGAAGGTGGGGGTAGGTGAGTATGATTAATGAAAAAAATATTCAAGGGAGACTCCTTTAAAAAGAAATAAAGGGATTTTATCATTCAATAATCCATATTCCAAGAAAAACTGTATCAGTAATAATGTGACCCAAATCATTCTAAGTGATGACTGACAATTAGTGTTGAGCGATACCGTCCGATACTTGAAAGTATCGGTATCGGAAAGTATCGGCCGATACCGGCAAAGTATCAGATCTAATCCGATACCGATACCCGATACCAATACAAGTCAATGGGACTCAAGTATCGGACGGTATCCCTGATGGTTCCCAGGGTCTGAAGGAGAGGAAACTCTCCTTCAGGCCCTGGGAACCATATTAATGTGTAAAATAAATAAATAAAAAATATTGCTATACTCACCTCACCGAGGGAACCGGCAGCGTTGTTTGCTTAAAATGCGCGCTTTTACTTCCTTCCGTGACGTCACGGCTTCTGATTGGTCGCGTGCCGCCCATGTGGCCGCGACGCGACCAATCACAGCAAGCCGTGACGTAATTTTCAGGTCCTTCTAGGCATTCAGTATTTTAAAATTACATTCCGGCTTTGTGATTGGTCGCGTCGCGGTCACATGGGCGACGCGACCAATCACAAGCCGTGACGTCACGGGAGGCAGGAGACGCGCGCATTTTAAAATGCACGCGTGTCCAGCCTCCCGTGACGTCACGGCTTGTGATTGGTCGCGTCGCCCATGTGACCGCGACGCGACCAATCACAAGCCAGAACGTAATTTTAAAATCCTGAAGGACCTGAAATTATGTCACGGCTTGTTGTGATTGGTTGCGTCGCGGCCACATGGGCGGCACGCGGCCAATCAGAAGCCGTGACGTCACGGAAGGAAGGAAAAGCGCGCATTTTAAGCAAACAACGCTGCCGGTTCCCTCGGTGAGGTCCAGGCTGCGTCAGAGAGGTGAGTATAGCAATATTTTTTATTTTAATTCTTTCTTTTACATATTAATGTTGTTTCGATACCGATACCCGATACCACAAAAGTATCGGATCTCGGTATCGGAATTCCGATACCCGCAAGTATCGGCCGGTACCCGATACTTGCGGTATCGGAATGCTCAACACTACTGACAATGCCTAGCAGCTTTACATGGCCAACCATGGAAAGGCTTGGTTCATTAGAGTAGACCTTAACCTGTCTTAGGTCATAGAGGGGAATTCTCGATATGATTTCCATATGCCCTAAAAGGTTGTGAATATAGGGTTGTAGGAATGAGACTACCCATCTAAGGTTTGCAGACCTGTAAATTACTCTTTGCATGCTCAAGTCTCTTAAAGAGGCGTTCCTGCAACAAATTGTATTATTCCATAGGCTTGCAGACTTATAAAATAACAACCTTAGCTTCTTCGATTCCAGCACTGCCGCTCCACCACTGCTCGAGTCTTTGTTAATATATTGAGAACACTGCAGCCAATCACTGTGCCTATCTACATCAGAACATCCCCTGATAATTGACTGCAGTGGTTACAAGTGTTGTAGACGAGACACCACAGATGCAGCTGATCAACAAAGACTAGAGTAGCAGCAGAGAGACAGGAAAGGACCTAGGGAAGGTGAGTAAAAGCTCAGTTTGATTTTTTACAAGTCTGCTAGCTTATGGACTGATACTGTACAATTTGCGACAGGACAACTCATTTAATGAACCTCTAATTCAGACAAATTTATGTGTCTAAATACTTACCCGGGTTATTAAAAAAGTCTTTGGACTGTCTTATTTTTGTATTTGTATGCATAGTTTTGGGTCTCCAATAGGTTTTGACCATTGCAATAGATGGCACCACTATTGAATGACCAAGAAGGTGCTCCTTTGTCGTGTGGAGACTACATACAGATGTTACTGTTCACATGATGAAGTGGACCCACTAAGCCCCAGGTCTGGGTGTGTGCACCGGCCCCAAGTGTCGGTGCAGCTGGCAGTATGACATGTGGAGAGCAAAGAAGAGATCCCTCAAGAATATTGGGAACAGCAGGATGGATGCAACGAAGACAGCAAGAATAGCAGCCAGTAACAGGGTGTGCACAGGAGGAGGAGAGTTTTAAACTAAGTCTTTAATAACAATCCTAAGACACAAGTGTATGTCCTAATTATTATTATTATACATTTTTATAGCGCCATTTATTCCATGGCGCTTTACATGTGAAAATATAGACAAATACATTAAACATGTGCAAAAAACAAGGCACATAGGTACATAAGGAGGGAGGACCCTGCCCGCGAGGGCTCACAGTCTGCAGGGGATGGGTGAGGATACTCTAGGAGAGGGTAGAGCTGGTTGTGCGGCGGTAGGTTGGACCTTAAATGGTATAAGGAGATGATTCTACAAGCTCTGTGACCTGCAAAGCTCAACGTGGAGCACCACAGAGGGCAGCGGACTGAGATGAAGGGAGGAGAGCCCGGACCTGAGACAAGTGTGTAACAACAGAACTGCTGGTGTGCCCAACACTTCTATCACTTCTTATCTAAATAATAGACCCCATTATAAGTTAACGGGGTCCGTTGCGCACTAATGATGTCCATTATATAACAGATTTGGCAAAAAGGGGTGTCTTTCGTTCTTCTGTAAAATGAAAATCACATCACAAATGTGAAGTCAGCCTAGCACAGGATTCTTAAACATTACTTACTGTATGAATAGTCACAGAAATTACATTTTTAATTGCAATTGTTGTTATACCGCTAAAGCTTGTAATCAGAAAAAAAAACGTAAAAGTGATATAACAGAAACATAGTGGGCTGGGTCCCTAGGTAATACCCGCATACAGTCAGGAACAATTATTCTTTTTCTTTCCCAAAACGTTAAACTTGTATCTAAATTCAGCACTTGATCTGTTATCTATGAATATCAATTGGGTTTGTTAAAAAAAAAACCTTCTTATACAGAACAACAAAGAAGCATAAACAGAAACAGAATGAGTTTTCGTCTATCTCCAATTCCCTTCAAGTGCAATATTTAATGTTATTGAATTGTGCCTTTTATGATTTAAAGTAAATGTCTCAGCGTTCTGTAATGTTACAGAAATCTACACATTCAAGAACATGGAAATTTTTTTATTTCTCAAGACAGGTAATAAGAAAAAATAACTTATTTTTATTTCAAGGGTTTTTTTGCACATATCTTCAGGAACAAGTAAATTAAAGGGAACCTGTCACCGGAATTTGGCGGGACCAGTTTTCGGTCATATGGGCGGGGTTTTCGAGTGTTTGATTCACCCTTTCCTTGCCCGCTGGCTGCATGCTGGCCGCAAAATTGGATTGAAGTTCATTCTCTGTCCTCCGTAGTACACGCTTGCGCAAGGCAATCTTGCAGGCCAGCATGCAGCCAGCAGGTAAGGAAAGGGTAAATCAAACACCCGAAAACCCCGCCCATATGACCAAAAACCGGTCCCGCCAAATTCCGGTGACAGGTTCCCTTTAAAGAGTATGTATAGTGATGTCTTAAAGGCACGCTGCATACAAAACTGATAAACATTGCTTCGTGCATGACAAAGTATAAAAAACACAAAAAGGAGAAAGCCATAAACATGCACCACCACTGGGGTTCAGACATTGGCATAGTATAGAAACCTACTGTCGGAACCATTCAAACTCTGATATCGATGTCTAACGAGGAAAATAATTTTATCTTAGAATCATTGTATTATTATTATTTATTGTGCTTTGTTTATATGGCACCATCATATTCCGCAGTGCTTTATGGACAATTTTCTATCATGATGTCTTTTGGAGTGAGGGAGGAAACCGGAGAACCCGGAGAAAACCTACGCAAATGAAGCGGGTATAGAGTCGGTTTGCTGTGGGCCGGAACTAAGTTCTCTTTGCCCTGAAGCCCCTCTTCTAAACAAGAGTCAATATGGTGTAGGGTGTTGTGCTCTGGAGTTTTTGCCTTACTCACTTGGAGTTTGAGAGTCCTTATAACCTCCCTGTCCATGGGACCGGATCAGGCTACTGCTACAGAAATGACCGGAGACCATAGGTCGGGATCAACAAGTTTGTGTTTACTGTGCAATACGGATACATAGAGTTGAGGTATACAAATTGAGACAGAGTGTTAGGGCTGGCGGAACGCACCGAATAAATAGAGATGGAACCTGCTGCTAGGTAATGGCGGCACTATATGACGGTACTACGCCAGAATAAACACAGGTTCCGTCACCCGCTATGAAGTGACGCGAACTCTCTTGCTTCACAAAGATGCAGAGAAACAAAAGAAACACTGTGCCCTGTTAGCAGTCACAGGGTCCAGCAGATGGACACTAGTGGGATCTCTTAAATTCACCTCCACTACGCTGGTGATTGATCTTGCTCTGACCCGCGGTGGCTTTTGAGCCTGCATCTGAGGACGCCCTGAGTCAGATGCTGAAATCAAGCGGGAGTTCCCACCCTACACTGACCAGTAGTGTTAATGTAGCTGAGAAGCCACTATTAGGCGCTGACTGCTTGCTCCACTCACCCTAATATCCAGACAACCAAAGGGATGGGGATAATTTAGGAGCACTCACCAGCATCAATCTCTCAGCACACACATACACAGTCAGGTCTATACTAGCTCATGGCTGAGCAGCCATGCAAACCTTTTATAGTCACAACCTACCAGGACCTTACTGGTGGTCCAATCAGAGCTGCTACAGGACCTGGGCGTGTGACCTCCGACCTCCAATGAGAGGTCATCCCACGGGCATGCTCAGTAGATGAAAAGCAGTACTTTGTTCCTGGAACATCAGCTTGCTGCTGATCAATGCTGGTTACAAAGGCTGAACCTTTGACAGCAGCTGTAACCATATGCACAGTATCAGCTTCAGCCAGACACTGGGACCGACGTCTCTGCTGAGCAGACTCCACTGCGGCTGGGGAAGAATGGGAGACCGCGGAGGACATGGTGCGAGATTCCCCCTGTGCAGCGGCGGGAACTCAACACCTAACACAGAGTTCCTTTTTGGTGATGTTCCCTTGGTCCTGTGTATTATCAGTCCATGACTCCATCCTGCCTGACCTGCCCCCGCTTCAACATATTCTGATGGTGCCAGGAGCTTCCCATTCGGCAAAACAGTTTCTCTGATGCCCACCATTTTTCCCTTTCACTGTGACCCAACTAACATCTTCCTCACAAGGGAGACAGAGACATGGCATTCAATACCTCTTCCGGGCACTAGGCCCAAGACTGTCCCGGCATCCACTTAAAGCTTAGAAAGTCTCTTCCTACTTTAGGAGACATGCATTGAAGGAACCCTTCCATGTCCGATACATTCGCTTTCACAGAACCAGTTGGCACAGTCATTATCTAGCACTTCTTGACTTTCCTAAACTCCTCACTCACTCTCCTCCACTCTGTTCCACTGACTCTCTCTGACTACCTATAAACTAGAAGTACTTCCCCTACAAATTAATCTAACCACTCCCAAGTAGTGGGCTAATCCCATGACTTAGCTATCTTCTTTCCTGTGTAGTGGAAACTGTATCCCTATGCTGGTAATGGTCCCGTTAGTGGACAGACCTCCCATCATTCCCAGGCCTTAAGGGATAGCCTCTGGGATCTAGGAGAACCGAGACACAAACTGGCCATAAACATAAAATGCAACAACTTTTATCAAACACCAATAACAAGCAAACATTAATACACAACCCTCTTGTTGCCATAATGTCTTCCAGTCACCCCCTTATATAAACACAAAGAGAACTTATAAGCTCCGTGCAGTTGTTGTTCCACCTTCACTTTTATTATAACAAAGGATTTATTGGAATTATTTTTATAAGGAGATTATTAAACCCTTTGTGACATGCGCCATATTAGTACAGCGCATGTCCCTTCTCTCCCTTTGATGTGGGCTCTGGCGCTGAGCCCACATCTTTCCTGGTACATGTCATATTGACAGAAAAATAAACAAGTTATGACTCTGGGAAGAAGGGGAGAGAAAAACAGAAACACAAAAACGAAAAAGGGCTTCATCTCAAAGGGGTTAATCTTAATTGACTGGGACTTTCATTGAGGCCATTTGTGACTCTGTAGTATAGCATTAGGTGTAACTGCAGATCAGCACCATTCACTTGCGTGAATTTAAATACCAGACATAGCTAACAGAAAGGTGACGCTATTTCTGGAAGAAAAAAATAGGCCCTTTTCTTTCTTTTTGCCTTGTGAAGATCTGTAGATGTCACCCAAATTCTTTGCATGATAAGGTTTGATGCACACAATTGGCCCAATCAGTCCACTCCTGAGAAGGTAGTAACATGTGGTTGGGCACATCTTGCTGGAACTAGAATATCTAGCTTAGACAGGACCCCAAGTGGCTGTAATGGGGTTGGTGAGTGATATATTTTTTTATTAAAAGGCTAAAACTGGTTTACGAAACAAAAGAAGTGATACTTACCATTACCGATCTCTGTAGCTCCTGCTTAATTGCTTACCAGTTTACTGCTGGTCTCTACTTCCAAGTAATGGCAAAAGTTGCAAGCTCACTCCACACCCAAACAATCACTGGATGGAGGGGTGAACCAACTCACCCAGTGATTGGCTGGGAAAGGCACTTCTGGGACATTCCTGTGTGAGGAGATAGAATAGGAGAAAGAGACCCCACTGGGTATCACGTAAGAGCCACAATGGGAAATGAGATGAGTGGTATAGGCTATGGTATGACCCCAACTGCTTTTTTGTAGAAAGGTTCGAAGCATACAGGCCAGTGCCTGATACATACTGCCAAAGGATCGGGCAACATCTATCAGCTGTCAGGTTCTCTTTAAGGTGGTTCATTGTGCATCATGATAACCTTTTTGCTAAATCTTTATATTAATAAAAAGGAAATTCATGTTCTACATTACCATAGATTTTATTGCATCTTATTCTTCCATTAAAATATAATAAAGAGTCTAAATGAATATGCTAGGTAGGAACGAATCACTTTTGCAACGTCTAGTCTCAGAGAATCTGCGGGAAAGCAGAAAGCATGACTCACAGACAAGCTATTGTTGTTTTTTGACATCACACTAAAATCCTAGAACTTGTCGTTAACTATAAAAAAAACTTCTACAACAGCAGACATGATTATAAAGTCATTATATAAAAAAAATGTACTAATGAAACAATGCAGAATAGTTTGTCGTGCTCCCCTTAATTAGTAAACATGCATTTTTGAATTTGTGCAAATTAAAATTTCCATTAAGCAAACTATTTCTAAAGATTAAAATGAGATTACACAGATGAACAATCATTTAAAATTTGTCCTACCACATTGGTAGAAGACAAAAATAATTATGTGAACCATAATTGGTGTGAACCACGTTCATGAGAATTAAAGGTCGAGGAGAATGTTAGTGTAACGGTGGTAGATATGGGCAAGTGTTCTGCATGCGACACCCCAGCACGTTAGAGAAAACATGGGCCTGCTTCGGGTGTGTGTGCCACTGCTATGAATGTGGATACTTCCTGACAACTCTGGTTCACCGTTTTTAGATTGGCCATTATTTCCTGCCACCCCACGAACAGGAAAACACCACAACAGTGTATTCAAACAAGTTCAACTTTACTGTTCGTTTTAGTCATCAACAAAGCACAGCAGGAGATGAAGACCTTTGGTTGACAGAGCAGTGGCATGTCTTCAACAAACATTTTCAGCTCACAGTTGAAGAAACTTCTCCCTGGCAGAGTTAGGAACATACAAGCTTCCTACACAGCTATGGTACTTTGACTGCTCTTTTCCTGTGCCCACTATCTTTAGCCCACTTTTCAGGAACCATGTAAATGAAGACCCTGTGACTAACTTCTTTACTGTATGTGCCCCCAGCCTCACTGCATTGTCTCTTTTCAGACCCACAGCTTCCAAGCTGACACTTTCCTTTTCTGGAGGCCCATATATACTCTCACAAAGTTGCTGGACCATAGTTCTTGTCCCCAATTCACCTAGTAGAGGTGTTCCATGGTCACCACTCAAACTCTTTTCTTTAGTAACTTTCCTTCTCTGTCTGTTTCTCTGTTCTCCTCTTTAACACATACTCCGGTGGTATTAACTCTCACACTGCCTCTGTTTCTCTGCTGCTGGAAAAACGTAACGTTTCACAGAGTTCTAGACAGTGACATCTTGGAACCGTGAGTTAGTCCTGCAGCCTACAGATAAATTAATAATTGTTATCACAAGGAAACATATCAGGAGCAACACATTATTCATATTCTATACCACAGCGGCATTGATGTCTTCAGGGGGAACACGACAGCCGGTCCATCTCCTTACATTAGGTTTTGTGTAATGTTTCAATTAAACTTACAACAACTGATAAAAATGCAAAATATGATAAAAGTGTAGATCGTTTTACTAAATTTGATTGCTCCTAAAGTGGTATGACAGGCAAAAAATAGATCAGAGTAAGTATTCCAAAAAAATAGTACATCAGAGGAGGTATTCCAGACAAATATAACATCGGAGAAGATACTCCAGACAAATATTAGATCAGGGGAAGTATTACAGACAAAGGAGGATGACTAATTGGTCTCTTTTAGGGACGCAAAAGTCTAACATGTGTCCATCAACTCCGTACTCCACATGACTGAAACACTTCTGTAAAATTTTGATGGCTAATATGTGTAGCAAGTTTTGGCAGATATTTTGCGCCACATTTACTATTTTCAGCAATTTGCCAAAATTTTGGTTATTAAAATCTTAAGTCTGCACAAAAGTTATTTTGGATGGGACTGCAGGCAAATCTTGATATTTTCAAAAACTGACCAATAAGCCAGGTAATGAATTGTACATAATTCTTAAAAGTGACCAGATTGTCCAATAATCAAGACTAAACTGCCTTTGCAGGTGTTGTTTGTTAATTATTCTAATTTACTGAGATAATGATTTTTGTGTTTTCATTGGCTGTAAGCCATAATCATCAACATTAACAGAAATAGGCACTTGAAATACATCACTCTGGTTGTAATGGCTCTATATAATATATGAGTTTCACTTTTTGTATTGAAGAATTGAAATAAATTAACTTTTCGATGATATTCGAATTTTGTGAGAAGCATCTGTAGATCACATATGTAGTCGCCAGATGGCAATCAATCGAATATCATTTCTTAAAACTTATTGGCCAAAGTGGTGAAATTATCCATATTGGACAACTGTTACGCTATGGGCATGGGCTTCTGTAGAACAGTGAGTAAATCAACTGTTCAGGACCCCTTATTAGATTACAATGTTCTACACATTAAATGATTAGACAGAGTTACTTTTTCAGATTTTGTGACCCTGTACAGTAAAATAAGGGATGACTAATCAGCCACATTGTGTACACAACAGTAAAATAATAAAATAATAGATTGTCAGCCCCCGGGACAACAATAGAACTTGGCAGCTGAATAATGTGCAGACTTGTACTCTAGAATTATTCTATGTAGAGAGAAAATTGCTACATTTTTTCCGAGCTCCATTGTCCAAAGTGGTTGTTAGTTCATCAAAATTACATAACGTCTACGCAGGATATAGTATCATATTATTATATCTAGCGCTGGAAGACATCGGAGAAAGAGCATCAATCAGCAAAGAGGGACTAATAGTTATTTAGCAGCTTACCAGAAAACTCTATGTGAACTCAGCATGGACAATGCAGCATAAAATCTTTTTTGCTGTCACACTGATCAACACATTCAATGTATAGGCGTAGACAGAAGTTCATAATGCAGAGAGTTGGTAGAATCAATACACCAAGAATAAGGTCTCAGCAAACTGTAGTGTTTCACATATTAATGGATCAATACAGGAGAAAATTTTTAAACCATCCTTATCGCTGTAATTCTTTTTGGCAAAAATCAACATGTTGAAATATACAAATTGGAAATATATCCCCTGACCGGAAAGTGGTGTCCTGGAACCTTCTTTATTTTTTACCATTAGGACCTGTCTTAATTAGTGATGAGTAGATTTTTTTAAATTCAAATTTGCCGACTTTGCCGAATTTTCCCAGGATGATTGATTTGGGGCAACATTTTTTACGAGAATCTCAATACTGCACAGCTTGCAATTGCTTATAAAATACAGGAGCTTCTCACAAAATTAGAATGTCATCAAAAAGTTAATTTATTTCAGTTCTTCATTTCAAAAAGTGAAGCTCATATATTACATAGAGTCATTGCAAACAGAGTGATCTATTTCAAGTGCTTATTTCTGTTAATGTTGATGATTATGGCTTACAGCCAATGAGAACCCACAAGCCATTATCTCAGTAAATTAGAATACTTTATAACACCAGATCGAAAAATAATTAAAAAATCCAAAATGTTGTCCTACTGAAATGTATGTTCAGTAAATGCACTCAATACATGGTCGGGGCTCAATTTGCATTAATTACTGCATCAATGCGGCGTGGCATGGAGGTCATCAGCCTGTGGAACTGCTGAGGGGTTATGGAAGCCCAGGTTGCTTTCATAGCAGCCTTCAACTCATCTGCATTGTTGGGTCTGGTGTGTCTCATCTTCATATTGACAATCAGGGCCGGCTCCAAGTTTTTGAGGGCCCCGGGCGAAAGAGTCTCAGTGGGCCCCCCCTTTAACACATACTACGATTCATGATTGCATATAACACAGCCATGTAGTATATAGCACAGCCCACATAGTATATAACACAGCCGTGTAGCATATAACACAGCCATGTAGTATATAACAGCCCACGTAGCATATAACACAGCCATGTAGTATATAGCACAGCCCATGTAGCATATAACAGCCCATATAGTATATAGCACAGCCACATAGTGTATATAACATGGCCCATGTAGTATATAGAACAGCCATGTAGTATATAGCACAGCCCACGTATCATATAACAGCCCATATAGTATATAGCACAGCCCACGTAGTATATAACACAGCCATGTAGTATATAGCACAAACATGTAGTATACAGCACAGCCCCCCTCCCCTCAAGAATGGCCCCATAGTCCAGTGCTCACTGTTATAGTTACAAAAAAAACTCCTCACCTCCCAACGTGCCTGTGCTGCTCCCTGCTCCGGTCTCGGCGGCTGCTGCTGCACTGCCTGACACACAGCGAGTGTGCGATGATGTCATCGCACACCCACAGCGGCAGTGTCAGAGGCAGAGGGGGAATGATGAGAGAGGGAGCGTCAGGTGACGCTCTCTCCTCCATGATTTGCTTTGAACTTTACCGGCAGACACCGGTATAGTTCAATGCGGCGGCGGGGGAGTTGGCACTGGCGACAGGCGGGCCCCCCTGCCTCACAGAGGCCCCATAGTGGCTGCGTGATGTGCCGCTAGCTGAGGGCCCCTGGGTTAGCAGGGGCCCTAGGCAGCTGCCTGCCCCTAACGCCGGCCCTGAATGGGCCCCCCATCTCGCCAGGGCCCCGGCACTTGCCCGGGTACGCCGGGTGCTGACGCCGGCCCTGGCAATAACTCAGCCCGATTCCAATTCATGCTGCCTATTGTTTGAGTAGCTTGAAATACTGTAATAGTCAGGTTCGCTACAATGATTTGTTATTTCACATTGTTTTTGAGCATCTATTTTAAAAATAGGTTACTAGTTAGAAATATTACAGTTCCATATCTTACTACGCCTACAATGAAATTAACATTCCTTTAAGAAATGACCTTTATATCAAACTGATTGATAAATTGTATTTTCGCTCAACACATATTGTATGAAAAGCTGCATTTTCCTCGATGGCAACATTCCACGTTACCTTTGCTAAAAGAAAAAAGTGCAGAGGCGGACTAGCATTAAACCCTGCTCCTTTGTTTTTCTCTTTGAAATAGTTCCTTTCTTTTTATCTGGAAATGCGCCAACAAACCTCACACAGTAAACATGGCATTTTCACTATAGATGAAAAGTGATTGACTTTGGTAGGTTTTGACCCCATTTCTAAGATTGAAAAAAAGAAGACTTCTTCCCATCTGGCTCCCCAGGGATAAGAACCCTGTATGTGTCTCTGAAGCTCTTGCTGGCAAAGAAAGTGAAAAACACCAAGTGTATCCCAGAGGTCATTTTTACTTGAACAAAGAAAATAGTATTTCTTCGCCCCAAGGTTTACTGAGCTGATATTTATCATTTAAGTCTCCTTATCTCTTTTGGTTAATCTGACATTATCCCAAAAAATATTTTTTCTAGGAGGTATAAAGACAGGGACTACAACATACTGGTTATCAAAATGTTAAAATTTTTGTATATAGGGCATTTATATATAATTGAACTCCTTTGTTGGGGTTAGTTCGAATCACATAAACCAATTTCAAGTAACCGGCACTTGTTCATATAATATAATGGAAATAATTTAGGCATGACCCTATGGGCGTTTTTTTAGTTGTGGCCAATGTGGAAGGGGGTTATGACTAAGGTGATATGAGCTACATTCCCACCATGCCATCATTTTTCAGCCCTCTTAATAAAAAAGGAACTTGAAAAAGTGTATGCTCACATGAAACGGCATTGACTGATGGGTATGGTGTCTTCTCGATGCAGAATGAATACACTTCCAAAAGAATCAGCACTATTCTTCAGCTTCGAGTACCGCTAATTTCTTCTGAACAATATTGATTATACCTATCTGTAAACTGAGTACTGTTGCCTTTATGCTGGATATCTGGTCTGGGAATATTTTGTGGATTAATGTGGACTTTTTCTGCTGTCGGTGCATTAGTCCTTCGGAATTGCCGGGATGTGGAACTCGCAGTGCCGTTCAGCAGTTTCTCTTTTACTTATCTAGTATTGAAAAGTTTGACTCTCTAAGAATTCCTCCCTTTAAAAGGTAACTTGACACTCATGTTTAAAAAAGCCCTACCAAGAATTTTTTTTTGCTAAATCTGTGTATATGTGCATGTAGTGTAGTGTCAGTATATAAATATGACACTAAGGATATATAGACCCATTACTATTAGTTTAAAAAAAGATTTATATATGTGGAGTTACCCAATATTAGATCACGTTCAGAGTATTGCCACCATCTTTAAAGTAGTAAAAAATTATATACATAAATAAACGTTTTTAATTATAACAATACATTTTATTATTTATACATCACACAACCAGACAGACTAAATTACAAACCAGCCCCTAAAAACCCTATAAAAACTATTTGGGGAAGTGTGGTCCATGAATCAACTTGATAAGTATTAATATAACATTGTAAATCATGTGTTTTAGAGTACCAAACATAAATACATTGTTTTATAGCAAACACGTCACATACCTATGCAATGTAGTCAGAGTACTATCATTGGGTCACTAAACATATATTTAAAGAGGAGTCAAAATTGTGCCACGATAGTAGAAATATTTGTTGACATGCCTCAAGAATCATAGTCCCCCCTATTCACAATGAGCAGCCTATGTAAATCAATGTGAATACATTTAGAACCAATAACAATACAATGGGCCATAGTGACTTGAACCACATTGCCCAGACGCTAGGCAAGGGGAAGGAGGAGTAGACAATGCGTGGTGAGTCACGTGAGTGCCGTGTTATTGACTTTTCCATCCCCCTTTTCCGGCGTCTAATCTGGGCTCCCGCTTCACAGACATGCGGCACGCATACATGCATCAATTAGATGGGCTGCCAGTTAATTGTCTTGCATACTGCTTACACATACCCAACAGGAATACTAACCAGTACTCCCTGACGAAGCTACATGTGAAACGCGTGTTGGGGAACTGGGCCGTGTTGTTCAAGTCACTCACTATAGCATATTGTCTATAGTGTTATTGGTTCTAGATGAGTATTACTTTCATGACACTAGTACAGTCCAGTATGGACTATCCCATTCAATTAGAAAGATCATTAAACAATGTTCTGAGCACACATGGTCTTGATAGGAATTTATCATCTGAAATTGACCTTTTTTAATATTTTGTGTTGAATTTAATTTATAAAAAAAATAGGACTTTTTTCTCTTTCAAATAATTTTATTAAACATTTTGAAATTTAATATTGTATTTTGTAGATAATCATATATTCAGCTTTCAAGGACTTTTTTCATGTAGCAACAACCTGTATTAAAAAAAAAACATAGAAATCTTGTAATTTTTACACTTACCACTTGGGCCATTTTAGGCTCTTACATCCTGTACTGTACAAAAGATGTTTCAAAAATCACATCATCACAAAAAAGATTATGACAGGTAAGTGGATAATTGTAATGATGCACTATCCATGGATGATTGGCAGTTCTTAGTAGGACTTCCATAGACAAACTTCGTACAAGCCACTCTGCTTAGTAAAATCGAGTGGTAAACCAACCTTCACCCTTTAACCAATTTACAGTGATCTGGACTTATTCAGGGCCCCATGAGTTATGTCCAAAGGGTGGCTTTTAGCCCATAGAGCAGGTTGGCAGGGAACTATCATTATGCCAGGTCAAAAACAGGGTGAAGACTCGACAAAGTCAATAGTAAGAGATGAGCTCAAGGGAATGCCAATATTAAGGTCAGAATTAGAATCATGAGACAGTCGTGTAGTATAAGATATGGTTGAAGATCTGGATTTAGCCACAAGGCAATGCAAAAATCAAAGATTAACCAAGCAGCAGACCAGACTTAACTTAAAACTGACAAGTCCAAGAAGAAAGTTGGAAGTTTAAATAGGGTGTGGAGGAGCCTTATAGTCCACAGCATGGATTACTCCTTCTAGACAGCACACACAACCAGCCAGACTTAGGCCGCACTACAGGTCACATTCACACAACCTACTTCACCTTGAGCTTCTTGTCACATCATCTTTTCTGTCACCAGTCTACCCTCAGGAGGAATACAATGGTGCCAGTGACAGAAGGAGACACCACTGGAAGAGGTACAGGTGGAGTTTTGACAATAACACAGAATCTACCATTCACAGTAGGAAATGTCACAGCTTACCTCCTCCACCTTCCTTTATAATGACCTTGGCACATGCTCATTAGATTCTTCAATGCAAAAGATAAGGTCTATGTAAATCTACTGTTTCCAAAATACGTGTAGATTTATTTAAACAACAGCAAGCATGAGTCTAGAATAACCCTTGTGGCCAGTGTGAAAATTACACGATATTGACTATACGATATTTAGTTTTTTAAATACAGATCATGATATCAAAAAAATCAAAAAGAAAAACAAATTGAACTTAAAAACCTGATGTAAACCAATAGATTTTTTTATGACTCATTTTCTTTAATATTGGGCCCCTCTGTGATCAACTCCACTGATGGTATCTACCTTTTAGTGTTTAATTTCTCTACAGTGCCTCCACAAGAAAAATGAGGCATTGTGTATTTGTTTGTTGTTGAAATCAATGTGCTATGCTAGTAATGCACTGATATTCTTGGTCCTCCTAAGTAGACATGAGTGAATTTGCTCGGGGTCCCTCTTATTCGAAAAACTATAGCGCTTGCCGAATAAGTTGCAGAGGGAACCCGGCTTCCTGGATTGCATCGGCTGATCAGCTGATTGGCCGGCACTAGGGTTGAGCGAAACGGGTCGATCATTTTCAAAAGTCGCCGACTTTTGGCTAAGTCGGCGTCTCATGAAACCCGATCCGACCCCTGTGCTTGTCGGCCATGCGGTACGCGACTTTCGCGCCAAAGTCGCGTTTCAATGACGCGAAAAGCGCCATTTCTCAGCCAATGAAGGTGAACGCAGAGTGTGGGCAGCGTGATGACATAGATCCTGGTCCCCACCATCTTAGAGAAGGGCATTGCAGTGATTGGCTTGCTGTCTGCGGCGTCACAGGGGCTATAAAGGGGCGTTCCCGCCGACCGCCATCTTACTGCTGCTGATCTGAGCTTAGGGACAGGTTGCTGCCGCTTCATCAGAAGCAGGGAGAGCGTTAGGCAGGGTCCACTAACCACCAAACCGCTTGTGCTGCAGCGATTTCCACTGTCCAACACCACCTTCGGTGTGCAGGAACAGTGGAAGCTATTTTTTTTTTTTTTTCCCCTCAGCGCTGTAGCTCATTGGGCTGCCCTAGAAGGCTCCGTGATAGCTGTATTGCTGTGTGTACGCCACTGTGGAAACCAACTGCTTTTTTCAAAGCACATATCCTCTTGTTCCTTCCTTTCTGCACAGCTATCTTTTTTGTTTGTCCACACTTTTTATTTAATTTGTGCATCAGTCCACTCCTATTGCTGCCTGCCATACCTGGCTTACATTACTGCAGGGAGATAGTAATTGTAGGACAGTTTTTTTTTTTTTTTTGTTTTGTTTTTGTGGGAGATTAAGATTGGCATTTCTGCTACAGTGCCATCCCTGTGTGTGCCATCTCTCACTGAGTGGGCCATAGAAAGCCTATTTATTTTTTCCGTGATTTGTGTTCTAAAATCTACCTCAACACAGAAACACTACATCAATCAGTGGGAGAAAAATATTGGCCTCAGTCAGGGCTTGTGTGCCACTGCTGTGTGTGCGCTATCTCTCATTCAGTGGGCTATAGCAAGCCTATATTTTTTTTTTTTTTTTTTTTTAATATTATTTGGTTTCAAAAGTCTCCCTGAAAAAAAAAAAAAACCTAAAAAAACAGTGGGAGAGTAATATTGCCCTTTCAGCTTGTGTGCCAGTCTTGACTCCTGGGTGTGCCACCTCTCTCCCTCTCATTCAGTGGGCCATAGAAAGCCTATTTATTTTTTTTTTAAAATATTATTGGGTTTCTAAAGTCTCCCTGAAAAAAACAAAAAATACATAAAAAAACAGTGGGAGAGTAATATTGCCCTTTCAGCTTGTGTGCCAGTCTTGACTCCTGGGTGTGCCACCTCTCTCCCTTTCATTCAGTGGGCCATAGAAAGCCAATTTTTTTTTTTTTAATATTATTTGGTTTCTAATTCTCCCTGAAAAAAAAAAAAAAACCTAAAAAAACAGTGGGAGAGTAATATTGCCCTTTCAGCTTGTGTGCCAGTCTTGACTCCTGGGTGTGCCACCTCTCTCCCTCTCATTCAGTGGGCCATAGAAAGCCTATTTATTTTTTTTTTTAAATATTATTGGGTTTCTAAAGTCTCCCTGAAAAAACAAAAAATACATAAAAAAACAGTGGGAGAGTAATATTGCCCTTTCAGCTTGTGTGCCAGTCTTGACTCCTGGGTGTGCCACCTCTCTCCCTTTCATTCAGTGGGCCATAGAAAGCCTATTTATTTTTTCCGTGATTTGTGTTCTAAATTCTACCTCAACACAAAAACACTACATCAATCAGTGGGAGAAAAATATTGGCCTCAGTAAGGGCTTGTGTGCCACTGCTGTGTGTGCTATCTCTCATTCAGTGGGCTATAGCAAGCCTATTTTTTTTTTTTTTTTTTTTTTTTTTTAATATTATTTGGTTTCTAAAGTCTCCCTGAAAAAAAAAAAAAACCTAAAAAAACAGTGGGAGAGTAATATTGCCCTTTCAGCTTGTGTGCCAGTCTTGACTCCTGGGTGTGCCACCTCTCTCCCTCTCATTCAGTGGGCCATAGAAAGCCTATTTATTTTTTTTTTTAAATATTATTGGGTTTCTAAAGTCTCCCTGAAAAAACAAAAAATACATAAAAAAACAGTGGGAGAGTAATATTGCCCTTTCAGCTTGTGTGCCAGTCTTGACTCCTGGGTGTGCCACCTCTCTCCCTTTCATTCAGTGGGCCATAGAAAGCCTATTTTTTTTTTTTTAATATTATTTGGTTTCTAATTCTCCCTGAAAAAAAAAAAAAAACCTAAAAAAACAGTGGGAGAGTAATATTGCCCTTTCAGCTTGTGTGCCAGTCTTGACTCCTGGGTGTGCCACCTCTCTCCCTCTCATTCAGTGGGCCATAGAAAGCCTATTTATTTTTTTTTTTAAATATTATTGGGTTTCTAAAGTCTCCCTGAAAAAACAAAAAATACATAAAAAAACAGTGGGAGAGTAATATTGCCCTTTCAGCTTGTGTGCCAGTCTTGACTCCTGGGTGTGCCACCTCTCTCCCTTTCATTCAGTGGGCCATAGAAAGCCTATTTATTTTTTCCGTGATTTGTGTTCTAAATTCTACCTCAACACAAAAACACTACATCAATCAGTGGGAGAAAAATATTGGCCTCAGTAAGGGCTTGTGTGCCACTGCTGTGTGTGCTATCTCTCATTCAGTGGGCTATAGCAAGCCTATTTTTTTTTTTTTTTTTTTTTTTTTAATATTATTTGGTTTCTAAAGTCTCCCTGAAAAAAAAAAAAAACCTAAAAAAACAGTGGGAGAGTAATATTGCCCTTTCAGCTTGTGTGCCAGTCTTGACTCCTGGGTGTGCCACCTCTCTCCCTCTCATTCAGTGGGCCATAGAAAGCCTATTTATTTATTTTTTTAAATATTATTGGGTTTCTAAAGTCTCCCTGAAAAAACAAAAAATACATAAAAAAACAGTGGGAGAGTAATATTGCCCTTTCAGCTTGTGTGCCAGTCTTGACTCCTGGGTGTGCCACCTCTCTCCCTCTCATTCAGTGGGCCATAGAAAGCCTATTTATTTTTTTTTTTAAATATTATTGGGTTTCTAAAGTCTCCCTGAAAAAACAAAAAATACATAAAAAAACAGTGGGAGAGTAATATTGCCCTTTCAGCTTGTGTGCCAGTCTTGACTCCTGGGTGTGCCACCTCTCTCCCTCTCATTCAGTGGGCCATAGAAAGCCTTTTTTTTTTTTGGTTTTTTTAATATTATTTGGTTTCTAAAGTCTCCCTGAAAAAAACAAAAAAAACATAAAAAACAGTGGGAGAGTAATATTGCCCTTTCAGCTTGTGCGCCAGTCTTGACTCCTGGTTGTGCCACCTCTCTCTCTCTAATTGTGGGCCATAGAAAGCCTTTTTTTTTTTTTTTTTTAATATTATTTGGTTTCTAAAGTCTCCCTGAGAAAAAAAAATAAATAAATTAGGTGGGAGATTAATATTGACATTAGTGCTTGAGTGACAGTCCTGCGTGTGTGTCATCTCTGTGATTTTGTGCCACAGAAAACAGAGTGTGTAACATTGTGCCTGATTTTCCTTGTGGTCTCACCAACCTGTTAAGGGATATTGAAATCATACTGAAGTTATAGCTCACCGTGTAAGTTGTTTGATAGCAACAAATAAAGTTACTTTGGTTAAGATTTTAAAACAATGAGGAAGTCTGGTGCAAGAGGTCGTCGTGGGCGTTCATTGTCAGCTGGTAATGATGGTAGTGGTAGTGGAGCATCAGGTGGTCGTGGGGATAAAAATATTCCACCTAAGTCTGGAGCTGTGGAGCCAGTTTCGTCGTCAGGCTACACAAGGCCTCGAACGCTCTCTTTTCTGGGAGTAGGAAAACCGCTTTTAAAGGCGGAGCAGCAACAGCAAGTTTTGGCTTACATTGCAGACTCAGCCTCTAGCTCTTTTGCCTCCTCTTCCGAAACTGGTAAATGTAAAAGCAGCGCGTCGCTTGTGGATGTTCACGGTCAGGGACAAGTCGCTTCCTTGTCCTCCTCAGCAAAAACTACAACAAGAGAGAAGGATGCAGCAGGCGACACAACGGGTCACTCCATGGAGCTCTTTACACATACCGTCCCTGGCTTAGAAAGTGAAACATTTAACAGGCCATGCCCATTACAAGTATATTCTGACATGGAGTGCACTGATGCACAGCCACAGCCAGAGTACTATGCTGCTCCTTTGACTCAGACCACCACATTGCCCTCTCAGGGTACAGATCCACAATCAGACCCTGATGAGACTATGTTGCCCCGCCACGAACGCTATACCACCGACCGACACAGTGACACAGACGAAGTTGCACACGAGCTCGAAGAGGAGGTAATAGATGACCCAGTTATTGACCCCGATTGGCAGCCATTGGGGGAACAGGGTGCAGGCGGCAGTAGTTCAGAAGCGGAGGTGGAGGAGGGGCCGCAGCAGGCATCAACATCGCAACAGGTTCCATCTGCCGGGCCCGTATCTGGACCAAAACGCGTGTCAAAGCCAAAACCTGTTGGAGCACAGCGTTGCCATCCGGTTAAAGCTCAGTCTGCAATCCCTGAAAAGGGATCAGAGTCTAGGAAGAGTGCAGTCTGGCATTTTTTTAAACAACATCCAACTGATCAGCGCAAAGTCATCTGTCAAAAATGTTCAACTAGCTTAAGCAGAGGTCAGAATCTGAAAAGTCTAAATACTAGTTGCATGCATAGACACTTAACCACCATGCATTCTCAAGCCTGGACTAACTACCAAACGTCCCTCAAGGTTGTAGCACCCTCGGCCAATGAAGCTAGTCAGCAACGCAACATCCCTTCCGTCACTGTAAGGCCACCATTTTCCGCACCACCGGCAGTATCTGTGCAGGTTTCTTTGCCAGCCAAAAGCAGTCAGGGTCAGGGAATCACCAGTTTTGTAGGAGGAAATATTGCATGTAGGGCACCGGCGGAAACAATACCGTCTCCAACCGTCTCTCAGTCTGCCATGTCCACCGGCACACCCGAAAGTTCCACGATCTACAGCTCTCCAGTCCAGCTCACCCTACATGAGACTCTGGTTAGAAAAAGGAAGTACTTATCCTCGCATCCGCGTACACAGGGTTTTAACGCCCACATAGCTAGACTAATCTCGTTAGAGATGATGCCCTACCGGTTAGTTGAAAGCGAAGCTTTCAAAGCCCTGATGGAGTACGCTGAACCACGATACGAGCTACCCAGTCGACACTTTTTTTCCAGAAAAGCCATCCCAGCCCTGCACCAGCATGTTAAACAGCGCATCGTCCATGCACTCAGGCAATCTGTGAGTACAAAGGTGCACCTGACTACAGATGCATGGACCAGTAGGCATGGCCAGGGACGTTATGTGTCCATCACGGCACACTGGGTGAATGTGGTGGATGCAGGGTCCACAGGCGACATCAATTTAGGGACAGTTGTGCCTAGCCCACGGTCTAGGAAACAGTTGGCTGTAGGCGTTCGCACCCCCTCCTCCTCCTCCTCGTCCTCCTGCAGAAGCTACAGCTCTTCCACAGAACGCAGTCGGCCAACCACTCCATCGGCAGATGACACTGTTGCACACCAGTTGTCCCATTATGGGCCAGCTACTGCCAAGCGTCAGCAGGCTGTATTGGCTATGAAGTGTTTGGGCGACAACAGACACACCGCGGAAGTTCTGTCCGAGTTCTTGCAACAAGAAACGCAGTCGTGGCTGGGCACAGTAGATCTTGAGGCAGGCAAGGTAGTGAGTGATAACGGAAGGAATTTCATGGCTGCCATCTCCCTTTCCCAACTGAAACACATTCCTTGCCTGGCTCACACCTTAAACCTGGTGGTGCAGTGCTTATTGAAAACTTATCCTGGGTTCTCCGACCTGCTCCTCAAAGTGCGTGCACTTTGCTCACATATCCGACGTTCGCCTGTACACGCCAGCCGTATGCAGACCTATCAGCGGTCTTTGAACCTTCCCCAGCATCGCCTAATCATAGACGTTGCAACAAGGTGGAACTCAACACTGCACATGCTTCAGAGACTGTGCGAACAGAGGCGTGCTGTTATTTATTTGTGGGAGGATACACGGGCAGGCAGTAGGATGGCAGACATGGAGTTGTCAGGTGTGCAGTGGTCGAAGATACAAGACATGTGTCAAGTCCTTCAGTGTTTTGAGGAATGCACACGGCTGGTTAGTGCAGACAACGCCGTAATAAGCATGAGCATCCCCCTAATGCGTCTGCTGATGCAAAGTTTGACGCACATAAAGGAGCAGGCGTCTGCACCAGAGGAAGAGGGAAGCCTTGATGACAGTCAGCCATTGTCTGGTCAGGGCAGTGTACAGGACGAGGTAGCGGGCGAAGAGGAGGTGGAGGACGAGGAGGATGATGGGGATGAGTATATTTTTAATGCGGAAACTTTCACGGGGGCACAGGAAATTGGTTGCGTGTCACGGCCGGGTTCTGGTTTTTTGAGGGACACAAGTGACGTAGATTTGCCTGCAACTGCCCCTCAACCAATCACAACCGGAGATTTGACAAGTGGAACTTTGGCCCACATGGCGGATTATGCCTTACGTATCCTACAAAGGGACACACGCATTACGAAAATGATGAACGATGACGATTACTGGTTGGCCTGCCTCCTTGATCCACGCTATAAAGGCAAATTGCAAAATATTATGCCACATGAGAACTTGGAACTAATATTAGCAACCAAACAATCAACTCTTGTTGACCGTTTGCTTCAGGCATTCCCAGCACACAGCGCACGTGATCGTTCTCACACGAGCTCCAGGGGGCAGCAGACTAGGAGTGTTAGGGGTGCACACATCAGAAGTGGCGTTGGACAGAGGGGTTTTCTGACCAGGTTGTGGAGTGATTTTGCTATGACCGCAGACAGGACAGGTACTGCTGCATCAATTGAAAGTGACAGGAGACAACATTTGTCCAGTATGGTTACTAACTATTTTTCATCCCTTATCGATGTTCTCCCTCAACCGTCATTCCCATTTGATTACTGGGCCTCCAAATTAGACACCTGGCCAGAATTGGCAGAATATGCATTGCAGGAGCTTGCTTGCCCGGCAGCAAGTGTCCTATCAGAAAGAGTATTCAGTGCTGCAGGGTCAATATTAACCGAAAAAAGGACTCGTCTGGCTACCCAAAATGTTGACGATCTAACATTCATTAAAATGAACCACAACTGGATTTCAAAATCTTTTGCCCCACCTTGCCCGGCCGACACCTAGCTTTCCTATGAAAAGCTCTTGCCTGTGAATTACTTTTCTAATGTCTAATTTGCTGCTGCAGATTGTACAGCATACGACATGTTTACACCTCCCTAAATGGCCAAACTCCCCACACGGGGCCGTGGTATCGCGACTTGGCGCAAGCACCCGTGAGACTGCTGTTTGTCTGAAGAGGTGGGTGTGCTCGCTTTTGGTTGACGGCATTGCTACTGGGTCCCTCATAGTACAATGTAGTGTCTCTGGCGGTGGTGGTGCGCACCCAACGTCAGACACACCGTTGTAACATGAGTGGCCCTGGGGCGGTCCCGCCGGCCTCAAGAGAGTTCCCCCCTACCCCAGCTCAAACTGGGCTCTACTACGTGCAAAATTATGTCGCACAGCTCCACCAATCTTTAGTCTATTCGCTGACATCATTCAATGTCTGGCACTGACAATACAAATTTGTAGACATCTATGATGCAACTTAAAGTAGTCTGTGTCTGTGTCCTATATTGGCACCATTAAATAGTTACTGCCAAATTACTATGTCAGAAACACAGCAGATGAGCCCACCCCTGTACCTAAGTATGCCATCTTTTTTTTTGTTTTGGTTGTTTTGCGAGACATTAACATCTATTTATATTTTGGGAGTACTGGGACAGACACTCCTTGCACTACTCCTCCACTCAGCACCAAGCTGCCTGCCCGTGTATCCATGTAACCGCTGTAAAACTGCCATGAGCCTATTGTTTGTTATTTTAGGCCTTTGATAGCCTGTCTGCGGTCCCTACTCCTCCACTGACCACCAAGCTGCCTGCCCGTGTATCCATGTAACCGCTGTAAAACTGCCATGAGCCTATTGTTTGTTATTTTAGGCCTTTGAAGCCTTTCTGCGCTCCCTCCTTCCACTAGTCCTCCACTGACCAGACCACTGCTGCCCGTGTACCCCTGGAACCAATTTTAAAGTGCCTACAGCCAGCCCATTTTATTGTGTTAGGCCTTCGAAGCCTGTCTGCGGTCCCTCCTTCCACTAGGCCTCCACTGACCAGACCACTGCTGCCCGTGTACCCCTGGAACCAATTTTAAAGTGCCTACAGCCAGCCCATTTTATTGTGTTAGGCCTTCGAAGCCTGTCTGCGGTCCATACTTCCACTAGTCCTCCACTGACCAGACCACTGCTGCCCGTGTACCCCTGGAACCAATTTTAAAGTGCCTACAGCCAGCCCATTTTATTGTGTTAGGCCTTCGAAGCCTGTCTGCGGTCCCTCCTTCCACTAGGCCTCCACTGACCAGACCACTGCTGCCCGTGTACCCCTGGAACCAATTTTAAAGTGCCTACAGCCAGCCCATTTTATTGTGTTAGGCCTTCGAAGCCTGTCTGCGGTCCATACTTCCACTAGGCCTCCACTGACCAGACCACTGCTGCCCGTGTACCCCTGGAACCAATTTTAAAGTGCCTACAGCCAGCCCATTTTATTGTGTTAGGCCTTCGAAGCCTGTCTGCGGTCCATACTTCCACTAGTCCTCCACTGACCAGACCACTGCTGCCCGTGTACCCCTGGAACCAATTTTAAAGTGCCTACAGCCAGCCCATTTTATTGTGTTAGGCCTTCGAAGCCTGTCTGCGGTCCCTCCTTCCACTAGTCCTCCACTGACCAGACCACTGCTGCCCGTGTACCCCTGGAACCAATTTTAAAGTGCCTACAGCCAGCCCATTTTATTGTGTTAGGCCTTCGAAGCCTGTCTGCGGTCCATACTTTAAATACTCCTCCACTCACCACCAAGCTGCCTGCCCGTGTATCCATGTAACCGCTGTAAAACTGCCATGAGCCTATTGTTTGTTATGTTAGGCCTTTGATAGCCTGTCTGCGGTCCTTACTTTAAATACTCCTCCACTCACCACCTAGCTGCCTGTGTATCCATGTAACCGATGTAAAACTGCCATGACTGCCTACTGTTTGTTATTTTAGGCCTTTGATAGCCTGTCTGCGGCCCCTACTTGCAATACTCCTCCACTGACCACAATGCTGCCTGGAGTGCCTGCCTGTGTATCCATGTAACCGATGTAAAACTGCCATGACTGCCTACTGTTTGTTATTTTAGGCCTTTGATAGCCTGTCTGCGGCCCCTACTTGCAATACTCCTCCACTGAGCACAATGCTGCCTGGAGTGCCTGCCTGTGTATCCATGTAACCGATGTAAAACTGCCATGACTGCCTACTGTTTGTTATTTTAGGCCTTTGATAGCCTGTCTGCAGCCCCTACTTGCAATACTCCTCCACTGACCACACCAATGCTGCCCGTGTACCCCTGGAACCTATTTAAAAGTTCATAGAGCCTAGTTATATATTTTATTTACTATTAATAAGGCCATGATGGACTACGCTGTACCACGCTACAAGCTAACCAGTCGACACTTCTTTTGCGAGAAAAGCCATCCCAACCCTCCACCAGCATGTAGAAGACCGCATTGTCCATGCACTCTGGCAATCTGTGAGTACAAAGGTGCACCTGACAACAGACGCATGGACCTGTAGGCATGGCCACGGAAGATTACGTGTCCATTACGGCGCAATGGGTTAATGTGGTGGATGCATGGTCCACAGGGGACAGCCTACTAAGTCTGTCTGCAGTCCCTAATTCAAATTGTCCTCCACTGTCTAAATCGGAACTTCCACCTTCTGGCTTTCGGCCTATAGTATCAGAAATTAAACTGCATTTGGCCTTCAACTTTGGTTAGGGCCTACTAACGGCTTCTGCCCCTCCCTGGTGTTGCCCTCAACTAAATAAAGCTGAGCTTCAACCTTCCGGCTCTCATTATGTGGTTTTAAAAAAAAAAATGGTGGTTAGGGCCTACTAACGGCTTCTGCCCCTCCCTGGTGTTGTCCTCAACTAAATAAAGCTGAGCTTCAACCTTCCGGCTCTCATTATGTGGTTTAAAAAAAAAAAATGGTGGTTAGGGCCTACTAACGGCTTCTGCCCCTCCCTGGTGTTGTCCTCAACTAAATAAAGCTGAGCTTCAACCTTCCGGCTCTCATTAAGTGGTTTTAAAAAAAAAATGGTGGTTAGGGCCTACTAACGGCTTCTGCCCCTCCCTGGTGTTGTCCTCAACTAAATAAAGCTGAGCTTCAACCTTCCGGCTCTCATTAAGTGGTTTTAAAAAAAAAAAAAATGGTGGTTAGGGCCTACTAACGGCTTCTGCCCCTCCCTGGTGTTGTCCTCAACTAAATAAAGCTGAGCTTCAACCTTCCGGCTCTCATTATGTGGTTTTAAAAAAAAAAATGGTGGTTAGGGCCTACTAACGGCTTCTGCCCCTCCCTGGTGTTGTCCTCAACTAAATAAAGCTGAGCTTCAACCTTCCGGCTCTCATAATGTGGTTTTAAAAAAAAAAATGGTGGTTAGGGCCTACTAACGGCTTCTGCCCCTCCCTGGTGTTGTCCTCAACTAAATAAAGCTGAGCTTCAACCTTCCGGCTCTCATTAAGTGGTTTTAAAAAAAAAATGGTGGTTAGGGCCTACTAACGGCTTCTGCCCCTCCCTGGTGTTGTCCTCAACTAAATAAAGCTGAGCTTCAACCTTCCGGCTCTCATTAAGTGGTTTTAAAAAAAAAAAAAATGGTGGTTAGGGCCTACTAACGGCTTCTGCCCCTCCCTGGTGTTGTCCTCAACTAAATAAAGCTGAGCTTCAACCTTCCGGCTCTCATTATGTGGTTTAAAAAAAAAAAATGGTGGTTAGGGCCTACTAACGGCTTCTGCCCCTCCCTGGTGTTGTCCTCAACTAAATAAAGCTGAGCTTCAACCTTCCGGCTCTCATTAAGTGGTTTTAAAAAAAAAATGGTGGTTAGGGCCTACTAACGGCTTCTGCCCCTCCCTGGTGTTGTCCTCAACTAAATAAAGCTGAGCTTCAACCTTCCGGCTCTCATTAAGTGGTTTTAAAAAAAAAAAAAATGGTGGTTAGGGCCTACTAACGGCTTCTGCCCCTCCCTGGTGTTGTCCTCAACTAAATAAAGCTGAGCTTCAACCTTCCGGCTCTCATTATGTGGTTTTAAAAAAAAAAATGGTGGTTAGGGCCTACTAACGGCTTCTGCCCCTCCCTGGTGTTGTCCTCAACTAAATAAAGCTGAGCTTCAACCTTCCGGCTCTCATAATGTGGTTTTAAAAAAAAAAATGGTGGTTAGGGCCTACTAACGGCTTCTGCCCCTCCCTGGTGTTGTCCTCAACTAAATAAAGCTGAGCTTCAACCTTCCGGCTCTCATTAAGTGGTTTTAAAAAAAAAATGGTGGTTAGGGCCTACTAACGGCTTCTGCCCCTCCCTGGTGTTGTCCTCAACTAAATAAAGCTGAGCTTCAACCTTCCGGCTCTCATTAAGTGGTTTTAAAAAAAAAAAAAATGGTGGTTAGGGCCTACTAACGGCTTCTGCCCCTCCCTGGTGTTGTCCTCAACTAAATAAAGCTGAGCTTCAACCTTCCGGCTCTCATTATGTGGTTTAAAAAAAAAAAATGGTGGTTAGGGCCTACTAACGGCTTCTGCCCCTCCCTGGTGTTGTCCTCAACTAAATAAAGCTGAGCTTCAACCTTCCGGCTCTCATTAAGTGGTTTTAAAAAAAAAATGGTGGTTAGGGCCTACTAACGGCTTCTGCCCCTCCCTGGTGTTGTCCTCAACTAAATAAAGCTGAGCTTCAACCTTCCGGCTCTCATTAAGTGGTTTTAAAAAAAAAAAAAATGGTGGTTAGGGCCTACTAACGGCTTCTGCCCCTCCCTGGTGTTGTCCTCAACTAAATAAAGCTGAGCTTCAACCTTCCGGCTCTCATTAAGTGGTTTTAAAAAAAAAAAAAATGGTGGTTAGGGCCTACTAACGGCTTCTGCCCCTCCCTGGTGTTGTCCTCAACTAAATAAAGCTGAGCTTCAACCTTCCGGCTCTCATTATGTGGTTTAAAAAAAAAAAATGGTGGTTAGGGCCTACTAACGGCTTCTGCCCCTCCCTGGTGTTGTCCTCAACTAAATAAAGCTGAGCTTCAACCTTCCGGCTCTCATTAAGTGGTTTTAAAAAAAAAATGGTGGTTAGGGCCTACTAACGGCTTCTGCCCCTCCCTGGTGTTGTCCTCAACTAAATAAAGCTGAGCTTCAACCTTCCGGCTCTCATTAAGTGGTTTTAAAAAAAAAAAAAATGGTGGTTAGGGCCTACTAACGGCTTCTGCCCCTCCCTGGTGTTGTCCTCAACTAAATAAAGCTGAGCTTCAACCTTCCGGCTCTCATTAAGTGGTTTTAAAAAAAAAAAAAATGGTGGTTAGGGCCTACTAACGGCTTCTGCCCCTCCCTGGTGTTGCCCTCAACTAAATAAAGCTGAGCTTCAACCTTCTGCTCCAAATTACCATTTTAAAAAATGCAATAGGCTTTTCCGGCCTACTAAAGGTGTCTGCCCCTCCCTGGTGTTGTCCTCAACTGAACAAAGCTGAGCTTCCACATTCTGGCTTTCGCCCTATACTATCAGATATTAAACTGCATTTGGCCTACTAGTGTGGTTAGGCCCTTGAAACAGTGTCTGCTGCTCTTGGGTTTGCTACTCCACTGAACAAAGCAATGCCGCCTGTTTAGTCCTGTTACCAATTTTGAACTGCATGTAGCCTACTTTATTCTTTGGCCCTATATCTGTTTCCTCCTCATCCTGCCCATTGCCCAGCCACTGCTAAATGAGTCTGCTGGTACATTGACCTAGACCACTACATTCCCCTTGTACTCTACACAGCCAGAATCTGTCCCTGCTGAAAGTAAGGTTCCCCTTCCCGCATGTTATACCACCTTACACAGGGACAAAGAGGAAGGTGCAGATGAAAGTGCAGGTTCCTTCATCAGGTGGGGGGGCATACTCGTTGGCGACGTCACTGGCACAGGGCCCCTCAGAGTACGCAAAAGTGTCGCTGCTGGTGGGAGGCGCCCCCGCCATGCAAACACACCGCCGTACTTTGAGGGGCCCTGTGCCAGTGGCAATGCGAACGAGTGGGCCCCCCCTGCTTGCTCAGGATCACAGCACTTGCAACTTTTAAATACTTACCTTTCCCTGCAACACCGCCGTGACGTAGTCCGCATTTCCTGGGCCCACGAAAAACTTGAGCCAGCCCTACTCCCCCCACAACTTTCCCCCAATTCCCTATGCCCAACTATTATTATACAGTTAATTAAGATTGGCAAGCTTCAGAAACAAGAATGGATGTTTTTGGCATTAAAATGGGCACTGTAGGTGTTTTCCTGGCCTCCACTCACTGCCGACTATGCTTCCCCATTGACTTGCATTGGGTTTCGTGTTTCGGTCGATCCCCGACTTTTAGCGATAATCGGCCGACTGCACTCGACTCGACTCTGGACAAAATCGGGTTTCCCAAAACCCTACTCGATCTTAAAAAAATGAAAGTCGCTCAACCCTAGCCGGCACGATCCAGGTATCTGGGTTCCCTCTGCAGCTTATTCGGCAAGCGCTATAGCTTTCGAATAAAAAAGGGAACCCAAGCAAATTCGCTCATGTCTACTCCTAAGGACTTGGAGGAGCTGTCACTTATGTATGTATGTATGATATGAGCAGCCAAGAGGAGATTATGATATACGGAGCAAAAGTTTTAAATAAATTACCAATGTACCTTTTTTTTAAATGTTAACATCTCATATCCATTTTAGGTTGGGGTTGGGAAATTATTAATTCATGGAGAAGTCCCTGCATGCAGTATAACACAGTAACTTGTCACTTCTGCCTCATAATAGAAGTACGGAAATGCGGCACATCTTTATGCCAGACTGACAAATTGTTACCCGCATCTTGCACGAGAATTTTAATGGTCAACTTCATAAATCTCAAAACATGCATATATTCATGTATTCATAATTGTGCATGCTAATGCTCCAATGTTCTCCACATGAGATCCAGAATTAGCTACTATTGAATCAGCAGATTCATTAAAAGCATATCTGGAGAAGATGTGCATAATTATGCAAATTCCCATGCAAATTATTTCACCTGTTTACGCCTTGGAGACACATGGTAGAACTTGATACAAAATCGGAAAGTTTTGCATTGATATTTTTTCAGATTTCTCTTTATTGAAATAATGAGATAACAAAGCAACCAAATTTATAGGGTGCGAACAGTTACATTTTGATGCCTCCAATGCATTAAAATAAATAGATACGGCACTTTTTAAGTTATTTTCATTTTGTGTATACAGCTCATGCACAGACCTGTGTGTCTCTATGAACAAATCTGATCACAGGTTTCTGTTATTTATCTATCCCTACGTCTACTGTTTATAGATTAGCAAGAAAATTGGATTGAGAGAGTAGAGACACTAGTACGGGATCAGACCACAAAATGTTTGTTTGTAGTCTGTTACCATAGGTACACATAAGACTATAAACAAAACATCTGGACTTTTTCAATAGAAGACTATTAGCAATGCTACTTTTTCTTCTATTTTAAATGGCTGTAAATCTATATTTTTACTTTATTTATGGACTCTATCAGATAGAGAAGCAAGAAGAGAACCCACTGAGGAGACCCAAATCCGCAAGAAAATATAGAGAATGAAAGTATATCTGTGGATGATGGACAAGCAATAAAATCAAAGAATAGACGTAAATATGGAGAAGAAAATACACGCGGGGCAGAGATTAAATCATATTCACATAGCATTTCCATTTCTTGATCCTGACACCTGCTGATGGTGACTTTTGGTAAGTGAGTCTCGATTCCAGTTTTTGCCTTTGAACCCTGTAGCTCAAGAAGTGAAAAAGGTTAAAAGAATTGGAAGTATGTGAGATAAATTTAGTGTTTTTGGGGTTTGGAGGATTTTTTTAATTGGACTTTCTATTTGTCACGTGCACTATGGCCAGTCACACCCCAGTTCAAAATGGCTGCTCTCAGGCCTTAATAGTGGACATACAAGTCCACAGCTTATAGAAATAAACATGACTGAAATATTAGTGACCCTTCAAACATAAGAAACTTGCTACTGAACTGGTTAACTAAAACAAAGCACTACATTTATTATGAATGATAGAGTGAGCTATTATAAGTATCAACCTTAAGCCAAAGTCATGTATAGGTATGTCTTTGTGGGCAAGTTCACCATTGCTAGGAATAGATGCTGGTGATGATACATAGCTGGTATTTGCTTGTAACAGCAGTGATTGGAGCTGAGCTCTGATTGCTGCTGTAAAGTATTGAAATGCTGCTGCCTTAAGCTCCCAATGGCCAACAGTGACTCAATAGCAGGGCACTGCTAGGGGCCTATTGAGGGACTTTGTCACTGCCATCTTATTACTCCTGTGAAGCTCAGCCACAGATTTGGCTTCATAGGAGACCAAGATTTTCACTATATGATTGAATACTGTGGTCATGATTGCACGATACAGCATTGCTAGTATATTTAATTGCAGGTTCAAGTTCCCTAGGGAAACTAAAAAACTAAGCAAAATGTTAAAAGAAAATTTAAAAAAAAATATATAAAAAATTGGAAAACATGATTATTTGATTCACCCTTATTTCCCCCCCATAAAAAATTACTAAAAAACAAGTAAACATATTTGTCATCTCCTTGTATGTAAAAGTCCAGTCTATCAAAATGAAATTAAGGAGAAAAAAACATTACTAAGATGCTAACATTTTTCGATCACCACTCCTCCCAAAAGGAAAATTCAATAAATGATCAAAACATTAAAAGTACCCCAAGTTGGCCTCAATAAAATTGTCAGCTTGGAAAAAAAAACAAGTCCTCGCCTAAATCACTTCATGAAAAACTAAAAACATAAAGATTTTTCTGTATTTTCATGACTATGAAAATTGTACATTCACACTGAAGGCATCAAAATTATGAATTAACACATGTGGAATTATATAGGACCTGCACCTATCTCGGGAACGATGGATTCCCAAACTACCATTATAGGTCAAGTCTGGCCACCGGTAAGCAGAGTGAAAGCAAATAGTCTCCGATGTATTCCGCAGGAATGAATGGACAGATGCATATGCGGCTACCCCACCTTCTCTCCACTTTCTGGTGGTTGGATGTGGCCAGAATGGTGTATCACATGACCCATGAGACAAATCTTTAAAGGGAACCTGTCACCCCCAAAATCGAAGGTGAGCTAAGCCCACCGGTATCTGGAGCTTATCTACAGCATTCTGCCTCTCTGACCTTTCCCGGCACCTGTGCACTGCAGTACTTTGCTCTGCCCTCAACAGGGCAGACAAAGTACACCTGCGCCGCAGCCGCAGCGTGAAGACAAGAAGAGCACCTCATCATAAGAAGATGGGAGGCCCCGGACCGGACCGCGACACCCATCAGACCAGAACAGAACCGCGACCGCCCCTGGGTGAGTATAATCTAACCTATTTTTCTCCTCTTTTAGGATACATCAGGGGCTTATCTACAGAATTCCAGCATGCTGTAGATAAGCCCCTGATGCTGGTGGGCTTAGCTCACCTTCGATTTTGGGGGTGACAGGTTCCCTTTAAGGATTTTTCTTCTCAATAGGGAGCATCCCCTCAAAGTCTGAGATTTTAAGAATTGATTTTACAATGTGGGTAAGTGAGACACACTCCTTAGATGAAAAGGAAAGGTAATGCACATTTTTCAATTTATTCATACATTTATAGGACAGATAAAACAGGAAAAACGCAAAACAGAGTGTTAAAAAATAATATCCAGCATTGCAAGTTCAAGAGGAATGTAAAACTTACTTAGATATATTTATATATATTTTTATTTTATTTCTTCCGACTTCCTTTTCTGCATAATTTATCCATTCAGATATTTTTGCAATAAATATACAGTTAATTATATTTTTACAGACTCATTAAAAACCTAAAAGATGACTTGAGCCCGGTACTCCATTAACTGACAACAGCAGCCAAAATAAGTTAATGCCGACTTGAGCTGACGCTCTTCACTTCTCGGCATAAATTGTCACATCGTATTAATGTTCGTAAACACTTATGTCTGTCATATTCAAATTTTGTACTTTCAGCAAATGTCAAAATGTCATTAGAAAGTTACTGCCAGGATTGTAAGTCAAAAATATCACCAACTTAAATATGCGCAAATGAATATGCAAAATAAGGGGAAAAAATGTATGTGAAAAGAATGCGCCATTTAATCTGTCAAACTATAATGTTGTCCTATAAGACGGCATCTAATTGCCTCCTAAATAAGCAAAGTGTCACAGCATCAACATCCCACCTGTCAGTGCCGCAAATCCAAGCAAATGGAAGATCTGTCGCTGGAAACAACACTGGGACTTAATTGATTTTATGTCATTATTCTTCGACTGTAGAAAAGTGTGTGATGAGCTAAGACTTTGACGCTTTATTGGTCAAAAATTAATACAAATCTTTTTACATAGATAGATAGACAGAAAGATAGATAGCACCCAGCGCACACGGGCAGGAGCCAGGGCTCTGAGCAGTTGGGAGGCACACTAGCCGTCGGGGACACCGATGCTATGGGGGCTTGGTGCCTGTGCCATTGCCAGCGCCATCGAGTAGGCTTCCCCGCTTGTGCAGGGCCCCGACACTTGCGATACTTACCTCTCCCCGCTCCATCGCTGCGACGTCTTCCGCATCTTCTGTCTGTGACGTTCAGGTCAGAGGGTGCGATTCCATCATGCCTGTGCATCCTCTACCTGAACAGTCACAATGCAGAGAGCCGGAAGATGCCGATGCGGAGGAGTACAGAGCAGAGCAGTGGCCAGCGAGGAGAGGTATTTCATTTTTTATGTTTGGATCACTATATGGGGACAATCATATGATACATATCATTATATATGGTGCAGTATATGGGGCCCATCATACACTGGAGCATCATATATAACAATAATAATAATAATAAATCTCACATTGCCTTCATCTGTCCTTTTTTATCCTTGCACCGATACACCGATGACATCTACACTGGACTGTCATTGAGATCTAAATAAGCCAAAGATGTTGAGTTAGGAAGATGCACCAAATATGGCGCCTGTGATGCCAGAATATTTAGTGCGCACGCGCCACTACACTGTGACAGCTGCATTTACGTATATGGGCTAGCTGCAGTTGGTTGCAGCTTGGTGGCCGGGAGAAACACTGTATAAGAAATATAAGAAATAATGATGAGCGAGCATGCTCGAATAGGTCTTATCCGAGCATGCTCGAGTGCCAATAGAGTGTCTTCAGCGTGATCTAGCTCTATGTTCCAGTCGCCGTGGCTGCATGTCTCGTGGCTGTTTGACAGGCAGGGATTGTCTAACAAAACAGGCAATCACTGCATGTGTTGAAGCTGTTGTAAAGCGCCATGGAATAAATGGCGCTATAATAATAAATAATAATAATAATAGCTGTTGAACAGCCGCGAGACATGCAGTCACAGAGACTAGAAAGTGATATTAGAGCACGTCGAAGATACTATATTAGCACTCGAACATACTCAGATAACATGCTCGCTCATCACTAATAAGAAATGTAAATCTAAGCTGCAGATCCATCATTTTCTCGGGACCAGTGAATATCCGAACGATATTATGCCATTACGTTATAATAAGGGAAACTTTAGTAGAAAACTGTAGCACCATTCTAATGACCTAAGAGGTTATAAAGCACCAATTAGCCATTTTTGTATACTATTTTGTACATTTTTGATGATCATGAAAGTGTACGCCCCTTTAAGCAATAGGTATATGACAGAACTGGTTTCTCTTCCACTTAAAAGGCAAAACAAACCAGTTTTCAATTCCCGCACACAATTTTGATCTTTCAGATTACAGACTAAAAGATCCAACACAACAGCAAACGTCCATTGAAGCCAGATGATAAGCTCGATAAAACAGAGAGCGGTGTAAATAGCATTCATACTGTGATAGAGAGCATGAATGGAGGACAATCTACAAAGTAAGAACACTTGAACCTCCACAATGAGCCGCGATGGACACAGCTTCAGCGGAAGAGAGTATTAAGTCCTTGAAACTGAAAAGGTAAAATGACAATCATTGGCAGCCATGCAATTTTTAAAGTCCTAACAATGAAGATGACTGAATAGAGGATGAATACCGGGGACTTTCAAAATCGCAACATAAAAGTGTTTCAAAACAAAAGAGACACACAAATAAAGAAAATATTCAATATACAGCGTAGAGCGAAAGGTGGACAAGTCGTAGAGAGAAAGTTATGAATATCAGAACAATACTTTCCTTTCATTCTTTTCTTATTCTCAAATGTACCCAAATATTGTTTCTTGCATTTATGAGTAGTGTTGAGCATTTCGATACCGCAAGTATTGGGTATCGGCCGATATTTGCTGTATCGGAATTCCGATACCGAGTTCCAATATTTTTGTGATATCGGAATCGGAAGTTCCCAGTGTATGGTTCCCAGGGTCTGGAGGAGAGGAGACTCTCCTTCAGGTCCTGGGATCCATATTCATGTAAAAAATAAAGAATACAAATAAAAAATATGGATATACTCACCCCTCCGACGGAGCCTGGACCTCAGACGTGCAACCGGCAGCCTCCGTTCCTAAGAATGAGCGAGTGAAGGACCTGCGATGACGTCGCGGCTTGTGATTGGTCGCGTGAGCGGTCACATGAGCGGTCACGCGACCAATCACAAGCCGCGACGTCATCGCAGGTCTTTCACTCGCTCATTCTTAGGAACGGAGGCTGCCGGTTACAGCGGTTAGTTGCTACCAGGGCGCGTCAGAGGGTGAGTATATCCCTATTTTTTATTTTTATTCTTTATTTTACACATGAATATGGATCCCAGGGCCTGAAGGAGAGTTTCCTCTCCTTCAGACCCTGGGAACCATCCAGGATACCTTCCGATACTTGTGTCCCATTGACTTGTATTGGTATCGGGTATCGGCGGTATCCGATATTTTTCGGATATCGGCCGATACCATCCGATACCGATACTTTCAAATATCGGAAGGTATTGCTCAACACTATTTATGAGTTTTACAGTTTTTACTTAAGTAATCAAATACTCTTAAGGGCTTTCCAGGTAGTAAAAAATATTATGACCCTGAAGATTTTTTTAACAATAGACAATAATATTTATGACCTATGTACAGGGTGGGCAACAAGTCTGCAATCAGTGGTGGTTTTAAGTCCTTGGTTCTCCTCAGTGGAGTAAAGAAAATGTTGAATCTAGTGGCGGTCCAGCAAATTGTGGCACTGAAGTGTTTGAAAAGTCTAGGACTGATGTATTTGAGTAGCTGCAGACATTGGCACGCTGTTAATGCTTGAACACCACACACTGCAGTCAAGAAATGAGAAGGGGCAAGAGAGTCAGCACTGCCATTATAGTGGGGTAAATTTCCCAAAATTCTATATTGGCAAATTTGGTCAGTTAAAAGAAAATCTTATACTCCCCTGCCATCTCCTCGGTCTTTCCCATACATGTCCTACTACAGATGATCATCCAATCATCTCTTCTATCACCTATCTTTCTTCCAGCCACATCTTCCATTCACTAGTCCCCATGTTGTCATGTGGGGTACAATGCACATCTTTGATATACTGTACTTCTTGCCCAATGTGTTGGCATGGTGCCCATAGTGGATCCAGTTGGAAGAAAGATGAAAGAAAGGATGTGGAATAGCCAATGTGAGGACAGGTAAAAAGAAAAGTCAAGGAGAAGTGAGTTAAATATTTTTTAATGACCTTCCCAGTTCTCTATACTCCAGGAAATGGCGGCTAATCACTATTTTTCTTGAGAATCTTCAGATTCTCATCAAATCAGTTCAGTCATCTCTACTTTTCCTCTACATTGGGAATGTATGATAAATTCCCATTGGTGGAAATCTCTGTAGAGTGGAATTACACACAAAACTCCATTGGCTAAACCTTTCTTCACCCAACATCTATTTCTCCTAACTCTGTTAAAATATGTGCATACTTAACTTGCCGTTGCTGAATGTGTAGGATTTTTCAAAAAAAGGAGAGTAGTGTACTTTCCCTCATCAAAATAGAGGTATTTATTTAAGAAGTCTAACAAGCCCTAAACCTAACATCTGCCATCAGGTAGATCCCTATGCCCATGTTGGATTGATTCAACTGATTGGCAGGGGCCAATGAGTCAAAACCACAGGCAGCACAGGTCACCAATGACTAGTGTTGAGCGATACCGTCCGATACTTGAAAATATCGGTATCGGAAAGTATCGGCCGATACCGGCAAAGTATCGGATCCAATCCGATACCGATACCCGATACCAATACAAGTCAATGGGACTCAAGTATCGGACGGTATTCCTGATGGTTCCCAGGGTCTGAAGGAGAGGAAACTCTCCTTCAGGCCCTGGGAACCATATTAATGTGTAAAAGAAAGAATTAAAATAAAAAATATTGCTATACTCACCTCTCCGAGGGAACCGGCAGCGTTGTTTGCTTAAAATTCGCGCTTTTCTTTCCTTACGTGAAGTCCCGGCTTTGTGATTGGTTGCGTCGCAGTCACATGGGCGACGCAACCAATCACAGCAAGCCGTGATGTAATTTCAGGTCCTTAAGGATTTTAAAATTACGTCCCGGCTTTGTGATTGGTTGCGTCGCAGTCACATGGGCGACGCAACCAATCACAGCAAGCCGATGACGTAATTTCAGGCCCTTAAGGATTTTAAAATTACGTCCCGGCTTTGTGATTGGTTGCGTCGCAGTCACATGGGCGACGCAACCAATCACAAGCCGTGACGTCACGGGAGGCTGGACACGCGCGCATTTTAAAATGCGCGCTTGTCCAGCCTCCCGTGACGTCCCGGCTTGTGATTGGTTGCATCGCGGTCAACCAATCACAAGCCGGGAGGCTGGACATGCGCGCATTTTAAAATGCGCGCTTGTCCAGCCTCCCGTGACTTCCCGGCTTGTGATTGGTTGCGTCGCCCATGTGACTGCGACGCAACCAATCACAAAGCCGGGATGTAATTTTAAAATCCTTAAGGGCCTGAAATTACGTCATCGGCTTGCTGTGATTGGTTGCGTCGCCCATGTGACTGCGACGCAACCAATCACAAAGCCGGGACGTAATTTTAAAATCCTTAAGGGCCTGAAATTACGTCACGACTTGCTGTGATTGGTTGCGTCGCCCATGTGACTGCGACGCAACCAATCACAAAGCCGGGACGTAATTTTAAAATCCTTAAGGACCTGAAATTACGTCACGGCTTGCTGTGATTGGTTGCGTCGCCCATGTGACTGCGACGCAACCAATCACAAGCCGGGACTTCACGTAAAGGAAAGAAAAGCGCCAATTTTAAACAAAGAACGCTGCCGCTTCCCTCGGTAAGGTGCAGGCTGCGTCGGAGAGGTGAGTATAGCAATATTTTTTATTTTAATTCTCTCTTTTACACATTTTTACATTAATGTTGTTTCGATACCGATACCCGATACCACAAAAATATCGGATCTCGGTATCGGAATTCCGATACCCGCAAGTATCGGCCGATACCCGATACTTGCGGTATCGGAATGCTCAACACTACCAATGACTCTTTCCAATTATCGATTGATAACAGCACAACAGGAATATTTCAAGTCAACAGCCATGACCAAAATGAAAAGAATTAGGCTAAATAAGCCAGAAGTTAGTCAAGCTAATTTTCATCATCTAAAGCAGGTGTGATGAAGACACAGCTCATACATAGTTTGGTCTTTTCTGTGGTAACAAACGGATGCGAAACCTGGGTGATAAAGAACCAAGACACAAGAAGAATTGCCACCTTCAAAATGTGGTGCTGGAGAAGGATGTTATCAATACCAAGGATGGCCAGAAAACCAAGCAAATCAATCTTGGAACAAATCAAGCCATACATGTCACTCCAAGTCAGTATTACAAGTTACAACTTGCCTACTTTGGACACTTCATACGATGAGGGCAATCACTGTAGAAAGACATCATGGTCAGAAGAATAGAAGGAACAAGACGAAGAGGAAGACCAGCATACCGATGGCTTGATGCTATGAAGATAACGATGGAGAAGACCCTACAGAGCATTCATCCAGAGCATTCCTACAGAATCTTCATCCATTCAGTTGCCAGACAAAGGCTGTTAAAGAATAAATAAAAGCAGGGGTTCGCAACCTGTGGTTTGGGAGCCACATATGGCTTGTAGGCCCATGATGTGTGGCTCACGTCTGTCTGTCAGCTTCTTGTATTAACCCCAGGTCTAACAAACAGCTATCAGAAGCAGGTCTCCAAATGGTGACTTTTTTGTGAATAGGACTGCACAGAAAAGCAGATCTAGATGCACATATACTGGCTTAAGGGATGGAGAGAAATTATATCTAATGACCTGGACATAGGATGATACTGCCAGTTTAAGGGTGGCTGGTGGGAATACCTGTATGTAAATGTAATTTATTTGATGAAATATGGGCTTTTATTATACCAATAAAGGGTGCTCTGGGTGTAACTACTGTGGTGGGATGGGACCCTGGATATGGCGCGTGACCCTCTGTCATAGCTGAATGTGCCTCAAGATAAGATAGGCTGGGGACCACTGATCTAAAGTGTCTAGATAAGATGTATTTGGGAAGAGGACGCTCACTACACTCATAATTTCTCAAAAATCCATATAAACACAATTTTTAAAAGTGCAAAATTTAAATATTATGTTTTTACCATGAGGAATTTCAGCATTGATTCATCATTCATGAATCATATCAGTATGCAGAAGAACCAGCACCATTCCTTTGAAGCAGCAAGTAATACAGTGCATAGTGCTCTGAAGTGGACACCATGAAGCTGCCAAATCAGTGCAGCTGGATATGATGGTGTACAAGTAGTTTACAGCAATGCACTTCCAAGTATATTCTGTGCCAAGTCCATAATCATTGAGAAAACCTTTGTAATTAGAGATGGAAATGACTGTTTCATGGCTGGCTATGCAGCTTCACAAGGAAGCCGACTATTCGTAGTGAAGGAGGGCTTGTTACTGAATATAATGGGCTGTACATCAGGTGCCAATGCAAAAAATACAGAAATACAAAACTATTCTGGATTGATGTCCATTAAGTGAAATCATTGTATAATGAACAGTTTTGCAGGCTTCTAATAAGCTTTATGCACTAAGCCATCATGTTTTATATCTTATCTTGTCCTTGGTGAATGGAAATACTCTACCTAATACCAAGAGACTGTGAAGCCTATTTAATCTTTGCTCCACAGTGTGCATGAGCTGTCAGCTTGTAGAGCAACATCTTAGAATATATGAGGACAGATTGCTGTTTAACTCAATTATTTAACCCCGGATCGAGGTGATGCTCCCCACCAGTCTGTATTAACTTCTATGCGATTGTGATATCTCAGGAGGACACTGATTGGCTGCAGCTTTTACTTAGATGTATGTGACCTCACCACTGCAGGAAATGAACAGAGACCAGCAGAGACCACCCAAGTATTCTATAAAGAAAGTAAAGCTGTCCATACACATGAGATAGCTGTCAGCAGAACGTTCATTCGCATTCGCAGGTGGATATCTCTCCTAACCTCCCCATACACAAGAGCCACCTCTAGAAGCAGCCTTACTACTCAGATAACAAAAAGATCAGGGGTTGAAATTCCAACTGTCCAATCCTTCTCTACGTCAACATTACTCGTTTGTGGCCAGTCAGGAGGTTGATCAGCGGGTTCGATCATCTTTAATCTAATGTGTTTTAGGAGCCTTAACTCTTGTGATAGGAGAGTTTCGATGTCTAAACATTGGTTATAGAGATGACCAGATCTTTTGAAATTCAATTTCACCAACCTCCGAAAAAACTTAGAATCGCGGAAAATAAAATTGCGTGAATCTCAACACTGGAATGCTTGTACGTGATCATAACATACACGTGGGGAAAGGGTAGAGAGAATGAAACCCACTGACCCTAAGAGCTTACCCTTTGTGGGAGAGAGAAGACCTGGCTGACTATAAGAGCGTGCACTCAACAGAGGAGTTGGAGGGAGAAAGAGAGAGAGAGAGGACCCCACTGACCATAAGAACTTACACTATTCAGAAGAGAGAGAAACAGAGAGAGGGACAGAGCGAGGACCCACTGACCATAACAGCTTTCACTCTTCAAGAGAGAGAGATAGAGGACCCTGCTGACCATAAGAGCTTACACTCTACAGGAGAGAGAGAGAACCCTGTTGACCATAAGAGATTACACTCTACAGGAGAGAGGACCCTCCTTACCATAAGAGCTTACATGCTACAGGACAGAGGACCCTGTTGACCATAAGAGCTTACATGCTACAGGACAGAGGACCCTGTTGACCATAACAGCTTACACTCTACAGGAGAGAGAGAGGACTCCGCTGACCATAAGAGCTTATACTCTACAGGAGAGAGAGGACGCCGCTGACCATAAGAGCTTACACTCTACAGGAGAGAGAAGACCCTGTTGACCATAAAAGCTTACACTCTACAGGAAAGATGGGACCCCGCTGACCATAAGACCTTACACTCTACAGGAGAGAAAGGACTCTGCTGATCATAAGAGCTTACACTCTACAGGAGAGAGGGGACCCCACTGACCATAAGACCTTACACTCTACAGGAGAGAGAGGACCCTGCTGATCATAAGAGCTTACATTGTACAGGAGAGAAAGAACCCTGCTGATCATAAGAGCTTACACTCTAGAGGAGAGAGGGGACCCCACTGACCAAAAGTGCTTACACTCTACAGGAGAGAGAGAGGACCGCACTGACCATAAGAGCTTACACTCTACAGGAGAGAGAGAGGACCCCGCTGACCATAAGAGCTTACACTCTAAAGGAGAGAGAGAGGACCCCGCTGACCATAAGAGCTTACACTCTACAGGAGAGAGAGGACCCCGATGACCATAAGAGCTCACACTCTACAGGAGAGAGAGAGGACCCCGCTGATTATAAGAGCTTACACTCTACAGGACACAAAGATTTATCCAGTGACTATGGAGGTGGAAAATATATCTGCTTTACAAACTATACTCTGTTGGGAACCGCTGATCTGTGATGACCCTGGTACTAACAACCCACTGTACGAGGTATGAAAATCCGCTAGATGTCTAAGTTGCAGATTATTATCGGGTAGCACGGCAATGCAAAAAGATATTAGCCTTCTCTCTGAGGTTCAGCAGTGTGGGAGATGGTACTGAGCACTTTTTTTTACTTACAAATTGTGAATCAAATCTCAAAGTATTAGAAATTGTTTGAAACCACAAATTTGGCAATTTGAAATATTTGAAATTTGACTCCGACTCGATCCTCCACTAATCAATTCGCTCGTCTCTAGTTAGGCTTCCTTCTCTTACATTAAGTTGGCTTTTTAAGCCTCAATCTAAAAGGAAAACTTAGTCAAGCCATTAACAAATTTGGTGCAAATTACAACTCTCATCTTCTACATTAAAACTAAAGCGTCACGCGTGACACACAGAGTCATATTTTTTGCTGCAAAAGTCAAACCAGTTTCTCTGTGTCTGGAATTTGCTGCAAAGTTTGCAAAAAAAACACCACACATTAAAACCTTATTCAATATAAATCAATGGTTTTCTCACTGGACTACCCAGCACAAAATACACAGATGATACTTAATCACCAGCGATCATAGGAGCAAGCGGACTTATTTTCCTGTAGATCCTTGAATTGTAAAAAGGGCATAAATTCTTTAGACAACTTCCTCCTTTAAAATGTACTGTTTTGATGCGTAATTTTCATAGAGATAATTTTGCATATTGTGGACATATTATATATTTTTCATCAATCTAGTCTCGTTTCAGCATAAAAAAAAACAGATTCAGGATATTGTGTATACTGTAAAATGAAACCGATTGAACTTTTGCTCTTCCACTTTCATAAAAGTAGTTCCACTATCTCACTGTCATTGGTAATCTCGTCTGCCCTTTCTATTGTCCTAGAAAATCTCTGAGCCTATAATATTAGTTGAAATGGTATCATGCTAGGGGGCAAAGAACTGTATTATTCACTGCCAGTTAAGATATGTAGCAGAATAGTAAAACTTTTTTTTTCACGGTGACCTTCAGGATTTGGCATTGGAGGACAACATGAAGCTCTAACCGTCGTCTTCTCTAGGCTGGAATATCTACAGAAAACACATTTGATATTTTGCTTGCACGATTGGCTGCCGCGCTTCCTGTTTAACCTTTGTGTCATGAAATCATTTGTGAGCTGTAAATTCAATTGGTTTTATTCAAATGGATGAAACAAATCAGCTTCATATAGCAAAGTCAATGGAAAACACGCGCGGGTGTAATGCAATAGCATTTCTTTGTTTGTTGTAGGGTCGTCATAGATAAGTTCACGACTGCATAATATCCTTCATGTATTCCCATTTATCACATCAGAACTACCATTTATTCGCTCTTCTCGGCCAAACTTGGCATCTAGATCATTTTAAATGGAAAACTATTAAAAACTGGTGGCTGAATCCATGATACTTGAGCCATAAAAACAATAATAGCTTCGTTCATTGGCCCAGAAGACACCAATATCTAAAAATAATGATATGTATCCAGATCTCGACACTTCTAAGGCAGTGACCATAGTAAACTATATTTCTGCAGGAATTTGTTTTACATAATATTGGGAATAATGCATAATTTCAAGAACAAAAAAATATAATTAGAATGCTGTTGTATAGTGAAAAAAAAATAACACAACTTACTGATACCCACTTCCCTGCAGGTCTCTGTGCATCCTGTTTGCTACAGCCAATCACTGGAGACAGTATTGACCCATTGGTCCATGCTGAAGCCTGTGATTGGCTACACCCATCACATGCCCTTCCAAAATGAACAGGAAATACAGCAGAAGTGTACCAGGGCTGCACTGGAGTAATTGACCTGGAGTCACAATGGTCACACTTCCATCCGAACAGAACAGGATGTAGCTCCTGCAAGATTCAGCTAGACATGTGACTGCTGCAGTCAATCACTGGTCACTAGGGTTGAGCGAAACGGGTCGATCATTTTCAAAAGTCGCCGACTTTTGGCTAAGTCGGCGTCTCATGAAACCCGATCCGACCCCTGTGCTTGTCGGCCATGCGGTACGCGACTTTCGCGCCAAAGTCGCGTTTCAATGACGCGAAAAGCGCCATTTCTCAGCCAATGAAGGTGAACGCAGAGTGTGGGCAGCGTGATGACATAGATCCTGGTCCCCACCATCTTAGAGAAGGGCATTGCAGTGATTGGCTTGCTGTCTGCGGCGTCACAGGGGCTATAAAGGGGCGTTCCCGCCGACCGCCATCTTACTGCTGCTGATCTGAGCTTAGGGACAGGTTGCTGCCGCTTCATCAGAAGCAGGGAGAGCGTTAGGCAGGGTCCACTAACCACCAAACCGCTTGTGCTGCAGCGATTTCCACTGTCCAACACCACCTTCGGTGTGCAGGAACAGTGGAAGCTATTTTTTTTTTTTTTTCCCCTCAGCGCTGTAGCTCATTGGGCTGCCCTAGAAGGCTCCGTGATAGCTGTATTGCTGTGTGTACGCCACTGTGGAAACCAACTGCTTTTTTCAAAGCACATATCCTCTTGTTCCTTCCTTTCTGCACAGCTATCTTTTTTGTTTGTCCACACTTTTTATTTAATTTGTGCATCAGTCCACTCCTATTGCTGCCTGCCATACCTGGCTTACATTACTGCAGGGAGATAGTAATTGTAGGACAGTTTTTTTTTTTTTTTTGTTTTTTTTTTGTGGGAGATTAAGATTGGCATTTCTGCTACAGTGCCATCCCTGTGTGTGCCATCTCTCACTGAGTGGGCCATAGAAAGCCTATTTATTTTTTCCGTGATTTGTGTTCTAAAATCTACCTCAACACAGAAACACTACATCAATCAGTGGGAGAAAAATATTGGCCTCAGTCAGGGCTTGTGTGCCACTGCTGTGTGTGCGCTATCTCTCATTCAGTGGGCTATAGCAAGCCTATATTTTTTTTTTTTTTTTTTTTTAATATTATTTGGTTTCAAAAGTCTCCCTGAAAAAAAAAAAAAACCTAAAAAAACAGTGGGAGAGTAATATTGCCCTTTCAGCTTGTGTGCCAGTCTTGACTCCTGGGTGTGCCACCTCTCTCCCTCTCATTCAGTGGGCCATAGAAAGCCTATTTATTTTTTTTTTAAAATATTATTGGGTTTCTAAAGTCTCCCTGAAAAAAACAAAAAATACATAAAAAAACAGTGGGAGAGTAATATTGCCCTTTCAGCTTGTGTGCCAGTCTTGACTCCTGGGTGTGCCACCTCTCTCCCTTTCATTCAGTGGGCCATAGAAAGCCAATTTTTTTTTTTTTAATATTATTTGGTTTCTAATTCTCCCTGAAAAAAAAAAAAAAACCTAAAAAAACAGTGGGAGAGTAATATTGCCCTTTCAGCTTGTGTGCCAGTCTTGACTCCTGGGTGTGCCACCTCTCTCCCTCTCATTCAGTGGGCCATAGAAAGCCTATTTATTTTTTTTTTTTAAATATTATTGGGTTTCTAAAGTCTCCCTGAAAAAACAAAAAATACATAAAAAAACAGTGGGAGAGTAATATTGCCCTTTCAGCTTGTGTGCCAGTCTTGACTCCTGGGTGTGCCACCTCTCTCCCTTTCATTCAGTGGGCCATAGAAAGCCTATTTATTTTTTCCGTGATTTGTGTTCTAAATTCTACCTCAACACAAAAACACTACATCAATCAGTGGGAGAAAAATATTGGCCTCAGTAAGGGCTTGTGTGCCACTGCTGTGTGTGCTATCTCTCATTCAGTGGGCTATAGCAAGCCTATTTTTTTTTTTTTTTTTTTTTTTTTAATATTATTTGGTTTCTAAAGTCTCCCTGAAAAAAAAAAAAAACCTAAAAAAACAGTGGGAGAGTAATATTGCCCTTTCAGCTTGTGTGCCAGTCTTGACTCCTGGGTGTGCCACCTCTCTCCCTCTCATTCAGTGGGCCATAGAAAGCCTATTTATTTTTTTTTTTAAATATTATTGGGTTTCTAAAGTCTCCCTGAAAAAACAAAAAATACATAAAAAAACAGTGGGAGAGTAATATTGCCCTTTCAGCTTGTGTGCCAGTCTTGACTCCTGGGTGTGCCACCTCTCTCCCTTTCATTCAGTGGGCCATAGAAAGCCTATTTTTTTTTTTTTAATATTATTTGGTTTCTAATTCTCCCTGAAAAAAAAAAAAAAACCTAAAAAAACAGTGGGAGAGTAATATTGCCCTTTCAGCTTGTGTGCCAGTCTTGACTCCTGGGTGTGCCACCTCTCTCCCTCTCATTCAGTGGGCCATAGAAAGCCTATTTATTTTTTTTTTTAAATATTATTGGGTTTCTAAAGTCTCCCTGAAAAAACAAAAAATACATAAAAAAACAGTGGGAGAGTAATATTGCCCTTTCAGCTTGTGTGCCAGTCTTGACTCCTGGGTGTGCCACCTCTCTCCCTTTCATTCAGTGGGCCATAGAAAGCCTATTTATTTTTTCCGTGATTTGTGTTCTAAATTCTACCTCAACACAAAAACACTACATCAATCAGTGGGAGAAAAATATTGGCCTCAGTAAGGGCTTGTGTGCCACTGCTGTGTGTGCTATCTCTCATTCAGTGGGCTATAGCAAGCCTATTTTTTTTTTTTTTTTTTTTTTTTTAATATTATTTGGTTTCTAAAGTCTCCCTGAAAAAAAAAAAAAACCTAAAAAAACAGTGGGAGAGTAATATTGCCCTTTCAGCTTGTGTGCCAGTCTTGACTCCTGGGTGTGCCACCTCTCTCCCTCTCATTCAGTGGGCCATAGAAAGCCTATTTATTTTTTTTTTTAAATATTATTGGGTTTCTAAAGTCTCCCTGAAAAAACAAAAAATACATAAAAAAACAGTGGGAGAGTAATATTGCCCTTTCAGCTTGTGTGCCAGTCTTGACTCCTGGGTGTGCCACCTCTCTCCCTCTCATTCAGTGGGCCATAGAAAGCCTATTTATTTTTTTTTTTAAATATTATTGGGTTTCTAAAGTCTCCCTGAAAAAACAAAAAATACATAAAAAAACAGTGGGAGAGTAATATTGCCCTTTCAGCTTGTGTGCCAGTCTTGACTCCTGGGTGTGCCACCTCTCTCCCTCTCATTCAGTGGGCCATAGAAAGCCTTTTTTTTTTTTGGTTTTTTTAATATTATTTGGTTTCTAAAGTCTCCCTGAAAAAAACAAAAAAAACATAAAAAACAGTGGGAGAGTAATATTGCCCTTTCAGCTTGTGCGCCAGTCTTGACTCCTGGTTGTGCCACCTCTCTCTCTCTAATTGTGGGCCATAGAAAGCCTTTTTTTTTTTTTTTTTTAATATTATTTGGTTTCTAAAGTCTCCCTGAGAAAAAAAAATAAATAAATTAGGTGGGAGATTAATATTGACATTAGTGCTTGAGTGACAGTCCTGCGTGTGTGTCATCTCTGTGATTTTGTGCCACAGAAAACAGAGTGTGTAACATTGTGCCTGATTTTCCTTGTGGTCTCACCAACCTGTTAAGGGATATTGAAATCATACTGAAGTTATAGCTCACCGTGTAAGTTGTTTGATAGCAACAAATAAAGTTACTTTGGTTAAGATTTTAAAACAATGAGGAAGTCTGGTGCAAGAGGTCGTCGTGGGCGTTCATTGTCAGCTGGTAATGATGGTAGTGGTAGTGGAGCATCAGGTGGTCGTGGGGATAAAAATATTCCACCTAAGTCTGGAGCTGTGGAGCCAGTTTCGTCGTCAGGCTACACAAGGCCTCGAACGCTCTCTTTTCTGGGAGTAGGAAAACCGCTTTTAAAGGCGGAGCAGCAACAGCAAGTTTTGGCTTACATTGCAGACTCAGCCTCTAGCTCTTTTGCCTCCTCTTCCGAAACTGGTAAATGTAAAAGCAGCGCGTCGCTTGTGGATGTTCACGGTCAGGGACAAGTCGCTTCCTTGTCCTCCTCAGCAAAAACTACAACAAGAGAGAAGGATGCAGCAGGCGACACAACGGGTCACTCCATGGAGCTCTTTACACATACCGTCCCTGGCTTAGAAAGTGAAACATTTAACAGGCCATGCCCATTACAAGTATATTCTGACATGGAGTGCACTGATGCACAGCCACAGCCAGAGTACTATGCTGCTCCTTTGACTCAGACCACCACATTGCCCTCTCAGGGTACAGATCCACAATCAGACCCTGATGAGACTATGTTGCCCCGCCACGAACGCTATACCACCGACCGACACAGTGACACAGACGAAGTTGCACACGAGCTCGAAGAGGAGGTAATAGATGACCCAGTTATTGACCCCGATTGGCAGCCATTGGGGGAACAGGGTGCAGGCGGCAGTAGTTCAGAAGCGGAGGTGGAGGAGGGGCCGCAGCAGGCATCAACATCGCAACAGGTTCCATCTGCCGGGCCCGTATCTGGACCAAAACGCGTGTCAAAGCCAAAACCTGTTGGAGCACAGCGTTGCCATCCGGTTAAAGCTCAGTCTGCAATCCCTGAAAAGGGATCAGAGTCTAGGAAGAGTGCAGTCTGGCATTTTTTTAAACAACATCCAACTGATCAGCGCAAAGTCATCTGTCAAAAATGTTCAACTAGCTTAAGCAGAGGTCAGAATCTGAAAAGTCTAAATACTAGTTGCATGCATAGACACTTAACCACCATGCATTCTCAAGCCTGGACTAACTACCAAACGTCCCTCAAGGTTGTAGCACCCTCGGCCAATGAAGCTAGTCAGCAACGCAACATCCCTTCCGTCACTGTAAGGCCACCATTTTCCGCACCACCGGCAGTATCTGTGCAGGTTTCTTTGCCAGCCAAAAGCAGTCAGGGTCAGGGAATCACCAGTTTTGTAGGAGGAAATATTGCATGTAGGGCACCGGCGGAAACAATACCGTCTCCAACCGTCTCTCAGTCTGCCATGTCCACCGGCACACCCGAAAGTTCCACGATCTACAGCTCTCCAGTCCAGCTCACCCTACATGAGACTCTGGTTAGAAAAAGGAAGTACTTATCCTCGCATCCGCGTACACAGGGTTTTAACGCCCACATAGCTAGACTAATCTCGTTAGAGATGATGCCCTACCGGTTAGTTGAAAGCGAAGCTTTCAAAGCCCTGATGGAGTACGCTGAACCACGATACGAGCTACCCAGTCGACACTTTTTTTCCAGAAAAGCCATCCCAGCCCTGCACCAGCATGTTAAACAGCGCATCGTCCATGCACTCAGGCAATCTGTGAGTACAAAGGTGCACCTGACTACAGATGCATGGACCAGTAGGCATGGCCAGGGACGTTATGTGTCCATCACGGCACACTGGGTGAATGTGGTGGATGCAGGGTCCACAGGCGACATCAATTTAGGGACAGTTGTGCCTAGCCCACGGTCTAGGAAACAGTTGGCTGTAGGCGTTCGCACCCCCTCCTCCTCCTCCTCGTCCTCCTGCAGAAGCTACAGCTCTTCCACAGAACGCAGTCGGCCAACCACTCCATCGGCAGATGACACTGTTGCACACCAGTTGTCCCATTATGGGCCAGCTACTGCCAAGCGTCAGCAGGCTGTATTGGCTATGAAGTGTTTGGGCGACAACAGACACACCGCGGAAGTTCTGTCCGAGTTCTTGCAACAAGAAACGCAGTCGTGGCTGGGCACAGTAGATCTTGAGGCAGGCAAGGTAGTGAGTGATAACGGAAGGAATTTCATGGCTGCCATCTCCCTTTCCCAACTGAAACACATTCCTTGCCTGGCTCACACCTTAAACCTGGTGGTGCAGTGCTTATTGAAAACTTATCCTGGGTTCTCCGACCTGCTCCTCAAAGTGCGTGCACTTTGCTCACATATCCGACGTTCGCCTGTACACGCCAGCCGTATGCAGACCTATCAGCGGTCTTTGAACCTTCCCCAGCATCGCCTAATCATAGACGTTGCAACAAGGTGGAACTCAACACTGCACATGCTTCAGAGACTGTGCGAACAGAGGCGTGCTGTTATTTATTTGTGGGAGGATACACGGGCAGGCAGTAGGATGGCAGACATGGAGTTGTCAGGTGTGCAGTGGTCGAAGATACAAGACATGTGTCAAGTCCTTCAGTGTTTTGAGGAATGCACACGGCTGGTTAGTGCAGACAACGCCGTAATAAGCATGAGCATCCCCCTAATGCGTCTGCTGATGCAAAGTTTGACGCACATAAAGGAGCAGGCGTCTGCACCAGAGGAAGAGGGAAGCCTTGATGACAGTCAGCCATTGTCTGGTCAGGGCAGTGTACAGGACGAGGTAGCGGGCGAAGAGGAGGTGGAGGACGAGGAGGATGATGGGGATGAGTATATTTTTAATGCGGAAACTTTCACGGGGGCACAGGAAATTGGTTGCGTGTCACGGCCGGGTTCTGGTTTTTTGAGGGACACAAGTGACGTAGATTTGCCTGCAACTGCCCCTCAACCAATCACAACCGGAGATTTGACAAGTGGAACTTTGGCCCACATGGCGGATTATGCCTTACGTATCCTACAAAGGGACACACGCATTACGAAAATGATGAACGATGACGATTACTGGTTGGCCTGCCTCCTTGATCCACGCTATAAAGGCAAATTGCAAAATATTATGCCACATGAGAACTTGGAACTAATATTAGCAACCAAACAATCAACTCTTGTTGACCGTTTGCTTCAGGCATTCCCAGCACACAGCGCACGTGATCGTTCTCACACGAGCTCCAGGGGGCAGCAGACTAGGAGTGTTAGGGGTGCACACATCAGAAGTGGCGTTGGACAGAGGGGTTTTCTGACCAGGTTGTGGAGTGATTTTGCTATGACCGCAGACAGGACAGGTACTGCTGCATCAATTGAAAGTGACAGGAGACAACATTTGTCCAGTATGGTTACTAACTATTTTTCATCCCTTATCGATGTTCTCCCTCAACCGTCATTCCCATTTGATTACTGGGCCTCCAAATTAGACACCTGGCCAGAATTGGCAGAATATGCATTGCAGGAGCTTGCTTGCCCGGCAGCAAGTGTCCTATCAGAAAGAGTATTCAGTGCTGCAGGGTCAATATTAACCGAAAAAAGGACTCGTCTGGCTACCCAAAATGTTGACGATCTAACATTCATTAAAATGAACCACAACTGGATTTCAAAATCTTTTGCCCCACCTTGCCCGGCCGACACCTAGCTTTCCTATGAAAAGCTCTTGCCTGTGAATTACTTTTCTAATGTCTAATTTGCTGCTGCAGATTGTACAGCATACGACATGTTTACACCTCCCTAAATGGCCAAACTCCCCACACGGGGCCGTGGTATCGCGACTTGGCGCAAGCACCCGTGAGACTGCTGTTTGTCTGAAGAGGTGGGTGTGCTCGCTTTTGGTTGACGGCATTGCTACTGGGTCCCTCATAGTACAATGTAGTGTCTCTGGCGGTGGTGGTGCGCACCCAACGTCAGACACACCGTTGTAACATGAGTGGCCCTGGGGCGGTCCCGCCGGCCTCAAGAGAGTTCCCCCCTACCCCAGCTCAAACTGGGCTCTACTACGTGCAAAATTATGTCGCACAGCTCCACCAATCTTTAGTCTATTCGCTGACATCATTCAATGTCTGGCACTGACAATACAAATTTGTAGACATCTATGATGCAACTTAAAGTAGTCTGTGTCTGTGTCCTATATTGGCACCATTAAATAGTTACTGCCAAATTACTATGTCAGAAACACAGCAGATGAGCCCACCCCTGTACCTAAGTATGCCATCTTTTTTTTTGTTTTGGTTGTTTTGCGAGACATTAACATCTATTTATATTTTGGGAGTACTGGGACAGACACTCCTTGCACTACTCCTCCACTCAGCACCAAGCTGCCTGCCCGTGTATCCATGTAACCGCTGTAAAACTGCCATGAGCCTATTGTTTGTTATTTTAGGCCTTTGATAGCCTGTCTGCGGTCCCTACTCCTCCACTGACCACCAAGCTGCCTGCCCGTGTATCCATGTAACCGCTGTAAAACTGCCATGAGCCTATTGTTTGTTATTTTAGGCCTTTGAAGCCTTTCTGCGCTCCCTCCTTCCACTAGTCCTCCACTGACCAGACCACTGCTGCCCGTGTACCCCTGGAACCAATTTTAAAGTGCCTACAGCCAGCCCATTTTATTGTGTTAGGCCTTCGAAGCCTGTCTGCGGTCCCTCCTTCCACTAGGCCTCCACTGACCAGACCACTGCTGCCCGTGTACCCCTGGAACCAATTTTAAAGTGCCTACAGCCAGCCCATTTTATTGTGTTAGGCCTTCGAAGCCTGTCTGCGGTCCATACTTCCACTAGTCCTCCACTGACCAGACCACTGCTGCCCGTGTACCCCTGGAACCAATTTTAAAGTGCCTACAGCCAGCCCATTTTATTGTGTTAGGCCTTCGAAGCCTGTCTGCGGTCCCTCCTTCCACTAGGCCTCCACTGACCAGACCACTGCTGCCCGTGTACCCCTGGAACCAATTTTAAAGTGCCTACAGCCAGCCCATTTTATTGTGTTAGGCCTTCGAAGCCTGTCTGCGGTCCATACTTCCACTAGGCCTCCACTGACCAGACCACTGCTGCCCGTGTACCCCTGGAACCAATTTTAAAGTGCCTACAGCCAGCCCATTTTATTGTGTTAGGCCTTCGAAGCCTGTCTGCGGTCCATACTTCCACTAGTCCTCCACTGACCAGACCACTGCTGCCCGTGTACCCCTGGAACCAATTTTAAAGTGCCTACAGCCAGCCCATTTTATTGTGTTAGGCCTTCGAAGCCTGTCTGCGGTCCCTCCTTCCACTAGTCCTCCACTGACCAGACCACTGCTGCCCGTGTACCCCTGGAACCAATTTTAAAGTGCCTACAGCCAGCCCATTTTATTGTGTTAGGCCTTCGAAGCCTGTCTGCGGTCCATACTTTAAATACTCCTCCACTCACCACCAAGCTGCCTGCCCGTGTATCCATGTAACCGCTGTAAAACTGCCATGAGCCTATTGTTTGTTATGTTAGGCCTTTGATAGCCTGTCTGCGGTCCTTACTTTAAATACTCCTCCACTCACCACCTAGCTGCCTGTGTATCCATGTAACCGATGTAAAACTGCCATGACTGCCTACTGTTTGTTATTTTAGGCCTTTGATAGCCTGTCTGCGGCCCCTACTTGCAATACTCCTCCACTGACCACAATGCTGCCTGGAGTGCCTGCCTGTGTATCCATGTAACCGATGTAAAACTGCCATGACTGCCTACTGTTTGTTATTTTAGGCCTTTGATAGCCTGTCTGCGGCCCCTACTTGCAATACTCCTCCACTGAGCACAATGCTGCCTGGAGTGCCTGCCTGTGTATCCATGTAACCGATGTAAAACTGCCATGACTGCCTACTGTTTGTTATTTTAGGCCTTTGATAGCCTGTCTGCAGCCCCTACTTGCAATACTCCTCCACTGACCACACCAATGCTGCCCGTGTACCCCTGGAACCTATTTAAAAGTTCATAGAGCCTAGTTATATATTTTATTTACTATTAATAAGGCCATGATGGACTACGCTGTACCACGCTACAAGCTAACCAGTCGACACTTCTTTTGCGAGAAAAGCCATCCCAACCCTCCACCAGCATGTAGAAGACCGCATTGTCCATGCACTCTGGCAATCTGTGAGTACAAAGGTGCACCTGACAACAGACGCATGGACCTGTAGGCATGGCCACGGAAGATTACGTGTCCATTACGGCGCAATGGGTTAATGTGGTGGATGCATGGTCCACAGGGGACAGCCTACTAAGTCTGTCTGCAGTCCCTAATTCAAATTGTCCTCCACTGTCTAAATCGGAACTTCCACCTTCTGGCTTTCGGCCTATAGTATCAGAAATTAAACTGCATTTGGCCTTCAACTTTGGTTAGGGCCTACTAACGGCTTCTGCCCCTCCCTGGTGTTGCCCTCAACTAAATAAAGCTGAGCTTCAACCTTCCGGCTCTCATTATGTGGTTTTAAAAAAAAAAATGGTGGTTAGGGCCTACTAACGGCTTCTGCCCCTCCCTGGTGTTGTCCTCAACTAAATAAAGCTGAGCTTCAACCTTCCGGCTCTCATTATGTGGTTTAAAAAAAAAAAATGGTGGTTAGGGCCTACTAACGGCTTCTGCCCCTCCCTGGTGTTGTCCTCAACTAAATAAAGCTGAGCTTCAACCTTCCGGCTCTCATTAAGTGGTTTTAAAAAAAAAATGGTGGTTAGGGCCTACTAACGGCTTCTGCCCCTCCCTGGTGTTGTCCTCAACTAAATAAAGCTGAGCTTCAACCTTCCGGCTCTCATTAAGTGGTTTTAAAAAAAAAAAAAATGGTGGTTAGGGCCTACTAACGGCTTCTGCCCCTCCCTGGTGTTGTCCTCAACTAAATAAAGCTGAGCTTCAACCTTCCGGCTCTCATTATGTGGTTTTAAAAAAAAAAATGGTGGTTAGGGCCTACTAACGGCTTCTGCCCCTCCCTGGTGTTGTCCTCAACTAAATAAAGCTGAGCTTCAACCTTCCGGCTCTCATAATGTGGTTTTAAAAAAAAAAATGGTGGTTAGGGCCTACTAACGGCTTCTGCCCCTCCCTGGTGTTGTCCTCAACTAAATAAAGCTGAGCTTCAACCTTCCGGCTCTCATTAAGTGGTTTTAAAAAAAAAATGGTGGTTAGGGCCTACTAACGGCTTCTGCCCCTCCCTGGTGTTGTCCTCAACTAAATAAAGCTGAGCTTCAACCTTCCGGCTCTCATTAAGTGGTTTTAAAAAAAAAAAAAATGGTGGTTAGGGCCTACTAACGGCTTCTGCCCCTCCCTGGTGTTGTCCTCAACTAAATAAAGCTGAGCTTCAACCTTCCGGCTCTCATTATGTGGTTTAAAAAAAAAAAATGGTGGTTAGGGCCTACTAACGGCTTCTGCCCCTCCCTGGTGTTGTCCTCAACTAAATAAAGCTGAGCTTCAACCTTCCGGCTCTCATTAAGTGGTTTTAAAAAAAAAATGGTGGTTAGGGCCTACTAACGGCTTCTGCCCCTCCCTGGTGTTGTCCTCAACTAAATAAAGCTGAGCTTCAACCTTCCGGCTCTCATTAAGTGGTTTTAAAAAAAAAAAAAATGGTGGTTAGGGCCTACTAACGGCTTCTGCCCCTCCCTGGTGTTGTCCTCAACTAAATAAAGCTGAGCTTCAACCTTCCGGCTCTCATTATGTGGTTTTAAAAAAAAAAATGGTGGTTAGGGCCTACTAACGGCTTCTGCCCCTCCCTGGTGTTGTCCTCAACTAAATAAAGCTGAGCTTCAACCTTCCGGCTCTCATAATGTGGTTTTAAAAAAAAAAATGGTGGTTAGGGCCTACTAACGGCTTCTGCCCCTCCCTGGTGTTGTCCTCAACTAAATAAAGCTGAGCTTCAACCTTCCGGCTCTCATTAAGTGGTTTTAAAAAAAAAATGGTGGTTAGGGCCTACTAACGGCTTCTGCCCCTCCCTGGTGTTGTCCTCAACTAAATAAAGCTGAGCTTCAACCTTCCGGCTCTCATTAAGTGGTTTTAAAAAAAAAAAAAATGGTGGTTAGGGCCTACTAACGGCTTCTGCCCCTCCCTGGTGTTGTCCTCAACTAAATAAAGCTGAGCTTCAACCTTCCGGCTCTCATTATGTGGTTTAAAAAAAAAAAATGGTGGTTAGGGCCTACTAACGGCTTCTGCCCCTCCCTGGTGTTGTCCTCAACTAAATAAAGCTGAGCTTCAACCTTCCGGCTCTCATTAAGTGGTTTTAAAAAAAAAATGGTGGTTAGGGCCTACTAACGGCTTCTGCCCCTCCCTGGTGTTGTCCTCAACTAAATAAAGCTGAGCTTCAACCTTCCGGCTCTCATTAAGTGGTTTTAAAAAAAAAAAAAATGGTGGTTAGGGCCTACTAACGGCTTCTGCCCCTCCCTGGTGTTGTCCTCAACTAAATAAAGCTGAGCTTCAACCTTCCGGCTCTCATTAAGTGGTTTTAAAAAAAAAAAAAATGGTGGTTAGGGCCTACTAACGGCTTCTGCCCCTCCCTGGTGTTGTCCTCAACTAAATAAAGCTGAGCTTCAACCTTCCGGCTCTCATTATGTGGTTTAAAAAAAAAAAATGGTGGTTAGGGCCTACTAACGGCTTCTGCCCCTCCCTGGTGTTGTCCTCAACTAAATAAAGCTGAGCTTCAACCTTCCGGCTCTCATTAAGTGGTTTTAAAAAAAAAATGGTGGTTAGGGCCTACTAACGGCTTCTGCCCCTCCCTGGTGTTGTCCTCAACTAAATAAAGCTGAGCTTCAACCTTCCGGCTCTCATTAAGTGGTTTTAAAAAAAAAAAAAATGGTGGTTAGGGCCTACTAACGGCTTCTGCCCCTCCCTGGTGTTGTCCTCAACTAAATAAAGCTGAGCTTCAACCTTCCGGCTCTCATTAAGTGGTTTTAAAAAAAAAAAAAATGGTGGTTAGGGCCTACTAACGGCTTCTGCCCCTCCCTGGTGTTGCCCTCAACTAAATAAAGCTGAGCTTCAACCTTCTGCTCCAAATTACCATTTTAAAAAATGCAATAGGCTTTTCCGGCCTACTAAAGGTGTCTGCCCCTCCCTGGTGTTGTCCTCAACTGAACAAAGCTGAGCTTCCACATTCTGGCTTTCGCCCTATACTATCAGATATTAAACTGCATTTGGCCTACTAGTGTGGTTAGGCCCTTGAAACAGTGTCTGCTGCTCTTGGGTTTGCTACTCCACTGAACAAAGCAATGCCGCCTGTTTAGTCCTGTTACCAATTTTGAACTGCATGTAGCCTACTTTATTCTTTGGCCCTATATCTGTTTCCTCCTCATCCTGCCCATTGCCCAGCCACTGCTAAATGAGTCTGCTGGTACATTGACCTAGACCACTACATTCCCCTTGTACTCTACACAGCCAGAATCTGTCCCTGCTGAAAGTAAGGTTCCCCTTCCCGCATGTTATACCACCTTACACAGGGACAAAGAGGAAGGTGCAGATGAAAGTGCAGGTTCCTTCATCAGGTGGGGGGGCATACTCGTTGGCGACGTCACTGGCACAGGGCCCCTCAGAGTACGCAAAAGTGTCGCTGCTGGTGGGAGGCGCCCCCGCCATGCAAACACACCGCCGTACTTTGAGGGGCCCTGTGCCAGTGGCAATGCGAACGAGTGGGCCCCCCCTGCTTGCTCAGGATCACAGCACTTGCAACTTTTAAATACTTACCTTTCCCTGCAACACCGCCGTGACGTAGTCCGCATTTCCTGGGCCCACGAAAAACTTGAGCCAGCCCTACTCCCCCCACAACTTTCCCCCAATTCCCTATGCCCAACTATTATTATACAGTTAATTAAGATTGGCAAGCTTCAGAAACAAGAATGGATGTTTTTGGCATTAAAATGGGCACTGTAGGTGTTTTCCTGGCCTCCACTCACTGCCGACTATGCTTCCCCATTGACTTGCATTGGGTTTCGTGTTTCGGTCGATCCCCGACTTTTAGCGATAATCGGCCGACTGCACTCGACTCGACTCTGGACAAAATCGGGTTTCCCAAAACCCTACTCGATCTTAAAAAAATGAAAGTCGCTCAACCCTACTGGTCACAACAGTGTTGTATTGGTCACTGCTGCCACCAGGATGATGTTCAATAGGGTTTTTGTAGCCTTTAATGTTAATGAGTCAACAAAACGATGGTGTAGACCAGTGCTCCCCAACTCCGGTCCTCAAGAGCCACCAACAGGTCATGTATTCAGGATTTCCTTAGTATTGCACAGGTGATGTAATTCTTGCCTATCCAGGTAATGCAATTATCACCTGGGCAATACTAAGGAAATCCTGAAAACATGACCTGTTGGTGGCTCTTGGGGACCAGAGTTGGGGAACACTGGTGTAGACTATACATTTTAGAAGGTAGTGGTATCCAACTAAGATAATTGAAAGCTGTGGTGTGCCCCATGTCTCAGCACAGTTTACCAGGGGTAGCTCCATACTCTTTGTAGTGGCTATGCCTAGTACTGCAGAACAATTTTTTTTTCACTTGTTTGGAGCCGAGTAGAGATAAGCAAATAAATTTGAGTGGAATTGTTTTCAACTCAAATGTTACAAAAATCTGTATAAGTCAAAAGGTGGATTTTTAGTAATTCACTTCCACTGGCTGCTATTTTTTCGGAACTGTTAAAGGCCAGCAAAAGATTAAGAAAAATTTAAAAATTCATCTTACCGCTCACCTCTTTGGCTTCTCTGATCCTCATTGTTACCCTTAGGGTCCTCATCGTATCTTTTAATTCCCACTGCTCATGATAAAATCCAAGAAATTCCTTGCTGACTGTGAGAGGTCACAAAACTTAAGGAGAACCTTCTCTGGCCTCATCAGAGACGGATGTCCCTACTTAGTGTGAGAGTCCCAGTCATTTCCAGGTGAGCGGTGGGAATCAGTAGATGCGACAAGGGTCATACAGGTGACAGTGGAGAGTGGATGGGCTGGAGAGGTGAGCGATGAGGCGAGTATAACATTTTTTTACATTTTTTATATGTTATGTTTATTATGCTCTTGGGTCTGCAGAGCCCTCAAAGCATAATAAAGGACATTAAAATTCCCAGGAAAAAACATGCAAAGAGGCTAATTCAAATTTTGCCTAATCCGCTAATTTCTAGTACAGGAAACATTGATCTGCAGTACCAGACATGGCCACGAAAAAATGTACGGCACTCTGTCTGGTAAATAATGATATTGATGTAGCACATACTGTTGTTAGGGGTCGAGTTTCCCCCTCTGCACAGGGGGAATCTCGGTCCATCTCCGCTGCGGTCTCCCATTCTTGTCCTGCCGCAGTGGAGCCTGCTCAGCGGAGACGTCAGATGCTTCTGGGACTAAGTCTGCTTTTCTCATTCTGAGCATGCCCAGAGTAAGATCTCTCAGTGGAGATCGAGGGTCACATGATTAGATACTGCAGCTAAAGCCATTGGTCCTTCAGGAAGGTCCTGTAGGTGCTCACGCTCTGTGGCAGCCTCTCATTGGTCCTTCTAGGAAGGTCCTGTACGTGCTGCAACTATTTAAGGCTCGCATGGCCGCACGGCCATGCGCTAGTATTGTTCTTTGTTATGTACTTTGCGCCAGTGTGGTCACGTGAGTGTGTGTTCAGGGACCCGGCTGAAATAAGGCCCTAGAATGCTGGCACCTCTGGCGAGGAGTTTGTGTTTGTATGTATTCAGGGACCCGGCTGAAATAAGCCCCTAGAATGCTGACACCTCCGGCGAGGAGTTTGTGTTTGTATGTATTCAGGGACCTGGCTGAAATAAGCCCCTAGAATGCTGACACCTCCGGTGAGGATTTTTGTGTGCATGCGTGACCACTGACTGCTCTCTGTTTGGGCAGTTAGCCTGTGCCTCTGTGAAGTCTAATGGCACAGTGCTTTGCTTTCACGGCTACTCGATGAATTAACTGAGTTTGTCCATACCGCCATATAGTGCCGCCGTTTGCTAGCAGCAGGTACTCCTGCACGGTGGACCCCGGGCTGCGAACGCACCAATATCAATAAAAACATCTCTATTTACTCAGTGCATTCCGCTAGCCCTAACAACTGTGACCCCTTCTCTGTTAGTCTGGAGTTGACCAATTGTTTTGACCTTGATGGTTGCATGCCCATTTTCATCTATAGTAGGTCTCATCGATCCAGTTATGTCTTGACTTTTACAGAATGAGAGTGTAAGATAGACATACAAATTTGAGCATTGAGACATAATGGAAGAAGAGAGAACATCTTCACTCTAAATGTCCACTAAACCTTGAAACTTCCACAAGCAGCAAGTTGGAGAAAGCAGATCTCGTCAACACTATTTTACTGCAGATGTGTGAAACACTGTGCAAGTTATGAGGATTTTCCAAGGCCAACATCAAGAATGGGCAGCTGCATTATCGCAAATATGAAATATGCATTATGTAATCACATGCCAACTAGACATTTGCAGCCTCGCTCAGTACAAGTGAATTTAGCGATGCTGGATACGGCTAGTTGAAATGTGGCCGGAAGTATGCTAATTGCTCCCACTTGCGCACAGCGTTGGAAAATGTTGAAAACATTCAATGGTTGCGCTATGAGGTTTCACAAGTTTTCTTTCACATAGAGTGATTGTAGACTTGTACCCCAAGGCCGTAAAACCCGTTGAAGCCTCTAAAAATACAATGAGAATGACAGTAAATAACATTGGTGAGCATGCTCAGTGAAAAAAAAATGGAGGTCCCATACAGATAAAATTCTGAAAATAAGCAGGTTCTTTCCATTCTTTTCGAAAGAAGACATCTTTAATATCTACCATTTTCCAACATTCTAATTCTATAGAGAAATAATAGAAACAAGAGCATCAAAGATGACACAATATCCCAGGAGAACATGCGCATCAGCTCGCCAACCAGTTTGTTAATGAAACAGAACTACTTTTATCATCAAGATCTTAGCTCTGAAGTTTCTGATGCAATTACTGTGCCATCACAACAGAGACAGATGTTTTACAGGTTAATTATTTCATGTAACAACAAGAATAGCAGATTAATATTTCTTTCTTTTTTTTTTTGCGTGGGCAAAGAACAAACACAATAAAGAAAGTTATAACGCCACCAGATAAAAGCTTTATCCTGTAAATGAAAATCTTCACGTGACTGATGTAATCCTAGATCGTTAAAATCAAAGGTTTCGCCAGAATCGGGGAACAAAAAAAGTTGTTAAAACTGAAAAGAACTACAAAAAGTTGCAGTCATTTTAATTAGTTCATTGCTAATAAATATACATTTGGAGACTGTAAACATCAGAAAAATCCATTTTGATAGTAAAGGATTTTATCATCATAACATTGGATTACTGCTGTCAACGAATCCATGAGCTTGAATTTCCTTTCCTTGTTTTGCCATCTTTCAGTGAGGGCATCTCTCAAGAGTATGTCATTACTTCATGATCGATGAAGGTTAAACCTTTGCAACCCTCATTGATCCTGAGAACCAAGAGCACTGTGACATCGTGAATGGGGCTGTGGTGAAATTTTGTCTACAGTGGATGGATGGAAGTCGAAGTATTGTTGTTAAGAGGAAAATTGTAAAGAAGCCTCAGCAAGAGCTGTTGACCAATTTCTCTAAGAATGGTGGACTCCCATGGATGAGGAAAAAAGGAATAGTGGTCTCTTGAAACATTTGTTTAGCTGTAAAATGGACAAAAAAGTTCTTCACAAGTCAATTTCATATAAGAGATGCTATTCAGACATAAAAACCATGGTGACCCTATGAGACCATGGTGGTGGAAGGATATGTTTTATACGTTTACGTACAGTGCCTTGAAAAAATATTCTTTCCCTGTGGACTTTTCCACATTTTTTTCACATTGCACCCAAAAACTGACATCCCAAGCAAGGAGAGCACTAACTAAAGAAGCAGCCAAGTTGCCCATGGTCACTCTGAGTGACTGTTTTGCTGCCCTATAGAATCTGAGTCATGCTGAGTTGCCAGTGTTCTGATTAAAAGCTCAGCCATGCAATCCTTTGATGGGAGTGCTGACCTTTCAGTACTTTGATTGACAGCTCAGCCATCCAATCTGTGACCGGGAGGTGCTGGACTTTCTCCAGGCGTTTTCTGTTCTGGAGATTACCCAGCTACTTAACTGAACTGCCTGCCTCTGATCCCTGCAAAACGTAGTTTGTGCTTTCTGATGAGTGTTTGCTTGATTCTGCTGTGCTGAGTTCTGATCTTCTACTGTCTGACCATTTGGACTGTGCTCTGACTAAAATTTTGACTTGTCCTTTTTCTTTAATACGCTATCTTCTGGTATTTTGACCCTGGACCATGATCTGACTAATGCCTTTGTCTTTCCCAGTGGTTTTCTATGTACTCTCTTGGTAGTGACCTCAAAACATCTGACTTCTCTTCCTCATGGTCTGTCCATGAAGAGTGACTAGCGTCACAGTTTGTTTATGGGGTACCATTTTTTTACAGGTACCTATCAGACTCTAAATGATTCAGAAAGGGATAAAGGTTTTTTTCTAATAAAATTCTAGCTACATATTTTGCTAGTAATCGGTCTCTTGGCCTTGAGCTTTGTGTGAAAAAAAAGCAAAATGTGATCCTGAAATAAAACATAGTGGAAATTTCCATGCAGCGTTTTACTATACAGTCCTCCAGCGCAGACATTCCCTTGGGGACCTGTGTGATTGACTAATGTGATTTACAAAACACTTGCCTCTGCTAATTGCATCATAAAGGTTAATGTTGTTTTATAGACAAAACGACCTTAAAAAATAGAATCGGTAATGCGCCTTATACATATAGTGAGAGTTTCAATTAATATCTTCAGTGGTTACATGTAACAATGCTTGTTTTATATACTCCATGACATTTGCGATTTGATTGAAAAGGTCAAATAATAAAATGTGATGGATGTTGATATATTTATTTCCCATAACCTCAATAGCAGATCTTTAGCTCAAGCCAAACCCTACAATTTTGTCGGGACCAGCCAACCGTCTAATCTGTATGGTGATGTCCTGATTTCAAACCTCTGGTAACAGATGTGAGGAAAAAGAAGGATAGGATATATGGGATTTCAGAATGTCTGATAGTTTTGTTCTCAGGGAAAGCTGACATTGAGCATGTCTGGCAATGGCTATTTTCGCTATCCCCTCTAAGCAGACATGCAATTTTGACTGAGGAAAAGCGGTCATCTAATATCTATGTATGACTGTAGATCCCTTAAAGGGGGTTGTCCCATTACCCTAGATGGCTGATATGTATAGTATGATATCATGCATATATAAAGGTTTGGGTTCATAGTCTACAGTCACTCTATTCAGACTTGTGAATTCTCACAGTGTACAGTGCATGCGCTGTCAGGACTCTCTGATGCTGAGAGTATGTGGGCGCATGATTTACATACATGCGGTTACAGGCCGACTAGACTTAGTAAGGCTGGGCACATCTAGTTGGAATGTGGCTGGAAGTATACAAATCGCATACTTGCATTCATATGACCGCCCGCTCCCGATGCCGACACTGGAGAATCCTAACAGCGTGCACTGTGCGCTTGTTCTGAGTCACATAGTCTGTAGTCACATAGAGTTACTGAAGAGTTGTACCCCAAGTCTGGACAACACTTTTAATGATGTGTGAATGAATCATTAGTCTGTAGTGTTGAGCGATACCTTCCGATACTTGAAAGTATCGGTATCGAATAGTATCGGCCGATATCCGAAAAATATCGGATATCGCCGATACCGTTACCCAATACCAATACAAGTCAATGGGACACAAGTATCGGAAGCTATCCTGGATGGTTCCCAGGGTCTGAAGGAGAAGAAACTCTCCTTCAGGCACTGGGATCCATATTCATGTAAAAAATAAAGAATTAAAATAAAAAATATGGATATACTCACCCCTCCGGTGGCCCCTGGACCTTACCGATGTAACCGGCAGCCTCCGTTCCTAAGAATGAGGAGTTTAGGACCTTCGATGACGTCGCGGCTTGTGATTGGTCGCGTGACCGCTCATGTGACCGCTCACGCGACCAATCACAAGCTGCGACGTCATCGCAGGTCCTAAACTCCTCATTCTTAGGAACGGAGGCTCCCTGTTACATCGGTAAGGTCCAGGGGCCGCTGGAGGGGTGAGTATATCCATATTTTTTATTTTAATTCTTTATTTTTTACATGAATATGGATCCCATGGCCTGAAGGAGAGTCTCCTCTCCTCCAGACCCTGGGAACCATACACTGGGAACTTCCGATTCCGATTTCCGATATCACAAAAATATCGGAACTCGGTATCGGAATTCCGATACCGCAAATATCGGCCGATACCCGATACTTGCGGTATCGGAATGCTCAACACTATTAGTCACATATGTTCACTAACACTAACAGTTCATTCTCACAGGACACGCAGGGCCCCCTTTTCCTGGCATCAGTGGGGGGTCCGTCAGACACTCAGCATTGTTGTTTGTGGTACAACCCCTTTACATTCTACATCCCCTAGGTATACAGGGATCAAATTAAATTGCAATATAAGGGCAATAAACAATTAACTTAAAAATAAACCATAACTGACCAGTTTTGGTTAATACCATATAGAGGTTTTCAAGATTGAGATACAGTACAGACCAAAAGTTTGGACACACCTTCTCATTTAAAGATTTTTCTGTATTTTCATTACTATGAAAATTGTACATTCACACTGAAGGTATCATAACTATGAATTAGCACATGTGGAATGATATACTTAACAAAAAAGTGTGAAACAGCTGAAATTATGTCTTATATTCTAGGTTCTTCAAAGTAGCCACCTTTTGCTTTGATGACAGCGTGCACACTCTTGGCATTCTCTTGATGAGCTTCAAGAGGTAGTCACCGGGAATGGTTTTCACTTCACAGGTGTGCCCTGTCAGGTTTATTAAGTGGGATTTCTTGCCTAATAAATGGGGTTGGGACCATCATTTGTATTGAGCAGAAGTCTGGTGGATACACAGCTGACAGTCCTACTGAATAGACTGTTAGAATTTGTATTATGGCAAGAAAAAAGCCGCTAAGTAAAGAAAAACGAGTGGCCATCATAACTTTAAGAAATGAAGGTCAGTCAGTCCAAAAAATGTGGAAAATTTTAAAAGTGTCCCCAAGTGCAGTTGCAAAAACCATCAAGCGCTACAAAGAAACTGGCTCACAGGAGGACTGCCCCAGGAAAGGAAGACCAAGAGTCACCTCTGCTTCTGAGGATAAGTTTATCCGAGTCACCAGCCTCAGAGATCGCAGCTCAGATTAGAGATCAGGTCAATGCCACACAGAGTTCTAGCAGCAGACACATCTCTACAACAACTGTTAAGAGGAGACTTTGTGCAGCAGGCCTTCATGGTAAAATAGCTGCTAGGAAACCACTGCAAAGGACAGGCAACAAGCAGAAGAGACTTGTTTGGGCTAAAGAACACTAGGAATGGACATTAGACGAGTGGAAATCTATGCTTTGGTCTGATGAGTCCAAATTTGAGATCTTTGGTTCCAAGCACCGTGTCTTTGTGCGAAGCAGAAAAGGTGAACGGATGGACTCGACATGCCTGGTTCCCACCGTGAATCATGGAGGAGGCGGTGTGATGGTGTGGGGGTGCTTTGCTGGTGACAATGTTGGGGATTTATTCAAAATTGAAGGCATACTGAACCAGCATGGCTACCACAACATCTTGCAGCGGCATGCTATTCCATCCGCTTTGCTTTAGTTGGACTATCATTTTTTTTTCAACAGGACAATGACCCCAAACACACCTCCAGGTTGAGTAAGGGCTATTTGACCAAGAAGGAGAGTGATGGGGTGCTACGCCATATGACCTGGCCTCCACAGTCACCAGACCTGAACCCAATTGAGATAGTTTGGGGTGAGCTGGACCGCAGAGTGAAGGCAAAAGGGCCATCAAGTGCTAAGCATCTCTGGGAATTCCTTCAAAATTGTTGGAAGACCATTTCCGGTGACTACCTCTTGAAGCTCATCAAGAGAATGCCAAGAGTGTGCAAAGCAGTCATCAAAGCAAAAGGTGGCTACTTTGAAGAACCTAGAATATAAGACATATTTTCAGTTGCTTCACACTTTTTTGTTAAGTATATAATTCCACATGTGTTAATTCACAGTTTTGATGCCTTCAGTGTGAATTTGCAATTTTCATAGTCATGAAAATACAGAAAAATCTTTAAATGAGAAGGTGTGTCCAAACTTTTGGTCTGTACTGTATTTATAACCTATCCTTAGGACATATAATCCGATGTGTTGCTATCCCCAGCCAAACAGCTAATACCTGGTACCAAGGCCGCTGGAAAAAAAATTGATCCATACAAAATGTAATGGCCGCTACTGAGTACTGCAGCTCAGCTCCCATTAAATCTATATCTCAGTTCCCATCCTACAGACATTTTTACATACTGTACTTGCACATTTTCTCAAGGCCTTAAAAAAGCATGCATACGTGCAAAATGATCATAAGTCAGATTAAAGCACCACTTCTGCCATGGTCCTGATGTTTGGGAAATAAAAAAGATTTTAATTGTCAGATGGTGTATACCATGGATTATGTCTTCATAATTCTTTTGTTTTGTATATTTCATGCTATGTAACTGGAAAAACTCATTCTTCAGGTTATAACAGTAGTTTTACATTTGCAATACAGTTGGCGGTTGTTACTTTGAGAATTTTAGAATCTTTGCTCCTCCATCACTGCTTTCAACTGTATCGGCAATTGCCCAGGTTCCCCCCTAATGCCGGCTCTCGGGAGATCGGTATGGATTCACAACTGCTCATGATATATATTAACTCTAATTCATTAAGAATTGCCAAAATACAAGTGTGTCAACTCAGCTGAGGTTGTAGGTGGTAAATAATGAAATAAGTTATGCTCACCTTCATCCATCCCCTGGTTACTCTGTACTTGCTGATGTGTACTTCCTTATCCCATAATCAATGCAAACAAAATGTGCAGCAATGTCCTCCAGCCAATCACTGGCTTTAGCACTGATTGTTGTGCCAGGAATGGGACCAGAAAGTAGAGACCGGAGGGGACCAGGTAAGCACTGGATGGGGAACTGCAAGGGATCGCTGAGGGTCAATATAATTCATTTTATTATTTTTAAAGGGGCTTTCTATTTTTATTTTTTTTGCTATCTTGATCAATGCTGTGTTAAAAAATTAGCAAGCTCTCACGCTCCTTGTGTCTAGCTTCAGCTCTCCGGTTACTAACTATTGCCTGCAGTGGTGAAGTCATGATTTTGGAACACACATCATTGCTCCAGCCAATCGGTGATTAAGCCATTAATTATGGGCACTAATTATGATGAGTGAATATTCTCTGATTTAATTATTGTAACATAGCTTTTTGGTCTCTTTTGGCCAGCGCTAACAATGGAATTCCTTTAGACTGCTCTGAGATCACATATTTTTTTCAGCTGGAAGACCCCATTAAGCTGTATTGATACAGATTAGTGATGACTGAATATGCACGTGTTATCGGTGCATGCTCAGGTGTTATCCGAGAATCTTGGGCACGCTCATATATTATGTTCGAGTCCCCGCTGCTGCATGTTTTGTTGTGGTAGACAGCCACAACACATGCGGGGATTACCTGTTTGGCAATTTCCACATGTGTTGCGGTTGTCTACTGCCACAAAACATGCAGCAGCGGGGACTCGAACATAATAATATACGAGCACGCCCAAAACACTTGGATACTCGGATGACACGTTATTCGAGCATGCTCAGGTGTTATCCAAGTATCTTGGGCGTACTCGTATAATATGTTCGAGTCCCCGCTGCTGCATTTTTTGCTGTGGTAGATAGCCTCAACACTTGCCATGTTTGTTTGGCAATCTCCACATGTGTTGTGGTTGTCTACTGCCACAAAACATGCAGCGGCGAAGACTCGAACATAATATACGAGCACGCCCAATATACTTGGATTCTCGGATAACACGTTATTCGAGCATGCTCAGGTGTTATACAAGTATCTTGGGCGTACTCGTATAATGTTCGAGTCCCTGCTGCTGCATGTTTTGCTGTGGTAGACAGCCTCAACACTTGCCATGTTTGTTTGGCAATTTCCACATGTGCTGCGGTTGTCTACCGCCACAAAACATGCAGCGGCGGAGACTCAAACATAATATACGAGCATACCCAAGATACTGGGATAACACGTTATTCGAGCACTTTAGGTCATCACTCAGCGATACAGATATAAAACCAAAACCAAGTGTAGACCTGTGTTGAGTGGAGCGATATAATACAGACTTTGCCCTCGCCAGCACATGGCACAAGTCTCCTTTCCCTGATCGGAGATCTCTTCTATCTTCTCTTCTCCTCCATCCATCATCTGTTCTGTATACTGAAGAGGCTTTTTATTTTCTAGTTGATTATCTGTTCAGGAGAAGTGAGCAGTCAAAATATTACATCTCGGAAGGTGGCGGACAAGCAGATTTATCCTTCCAGTCTACTGCACGCCGCAATGTTTCCATGGAAACACTAAAAGCTAAAAATTAGGAAAAATAACTACTACTGTACAAAAAAAGTATAATTTAGTAACAGTCATGTTTGTAGAAGCAGGAAATTCTCCGGAGGCCTAATAATATCGTTTTATGAGTTACAGTAAACTCGTACAGACAATTCAAGGAAAATTGCTACAGCGAAGGCTTTCCTCCAGTCATCCCAGAGCCATAATAAATGGAGGCTTCCCACCGGGCTTTAGGGTGATACTGTACATGTGATGCCAGAAAAGTGCTCTGCCCCATGTACAGTGCAAGGAAAGCTGCTATTTAATGCTACATTACCAGCTGAAATACCAGGAGTTAATTTTACCCTAATATTAGTGGAAAAAACAAAGACGGCGACATGGAGAGAATATTGCAGCTTTCCGAGCTTGGCCCTATTGTACTGATAATGGGCTTTTGTATTGTACAAATCAATGGGAAAGTAGAATATATTTAACCATTAAGACGTTCAAAGAGATGAAAGAAAACAATATCATTCTTTGCCTGTCTAGCATACAATTACGAAGATGCAGAACCGCAAAATAAAAGTATAAAAAAAAAATAAAAATAGGAAACAATTATAATAAGACAATAATAAATGTGACGTGAAGGAAACAAATGTATATTTATTGGAATTAATGAATTAATGTCCATAAATGGAATTGCTTTACATTGATGTGTTTATCCATATAATAATAATAATAATAATAATAATATAATGTAAATAGTAATAACAATGGTAATAATAATATGATGGTAATAGGAACACAGGATTGGCAAATTGGCCACTGGCGTCCTGTGCTCTTCATAGATGAGAGCAGGTTCACACTGAGCACATGTGACAGACGTGACAGAGTCTGGAGATGCCGTGGAGAGCGATCTGCTGCCTGCAACATCCTTCAGCATGACCGGTTTGGCAGTGGGACAGTAATGGTGTGGGGTGGCGCTTCTTTGGAGGGCTGCACAGCCCTCCATGTGCTCGCCAGAGGTAGACTGACTGCCATTAGGTACCGAGATGAGACCCTCAGACCCCTTGTGAGACCATATGCTGGTGCGGTTGGCCCTGGGTTCCTCCTAATGCAGGACAATGCCAGACCTCATGTGGCTGGAGTGTGTCAGCAGTTCCTGCAAGATGAAGGCATTGAAGCTATGGACTGGCCCGCCCGTTCCCCAGACCTGAATCCGATTGAACATATCTGGGACATCATGTCTCGCACCATCCACCAACGTCATGTTGCACCACAGACTGTCCAGGATTTGGCAGATGCTTTAGTCCAGATCTGGGAGGAGATCCCTCAGGAGACCATCTGCCGCATCATCAGGAGCATGCCCAGGCATTGTAGGGAGATCATACAGGTGCATGGAGGCCACACGCAATACTGAGCATCTTTTCCTTGTTTTGAGGCATTTCCACTGAAGTTGGATCAGCCTGTAATTTGATTTTCCACTTTGATTTTGAGTATCGTTCCAAACCCAGGCCTCCATTGGTTAATAAATTTGATTTCCATTGATGATTTTTGTGTGATTTTGTTGTCAGCACTTTCAATTTTGTACAGAACAAAGTATTCAATGAGAATATTTCATTCATTCAGATCTAGGATGTGTTATTTGAGTGGTCCCTTTATTTTTTTTGAGCAGTGTACTATTAATATTAACAATATAAACAGTAATAAGATTATACTTATTATTATCATCATTATTTCAACTATTAGTATGAAAATATAAAATAAGTGCTAATAATATAGAGTACATGGCATGCAGAGTCTACAAACAAGAACAAAAAGTCACTGGTTGAAAAAAAATGTAAAACATTTTTTATAAGTGTGGAATGTGGATACCCTGGCTAAAATTGATTTAGCTGTCCACAGAATAGTTGACAAAATGTAGATCCCTGTGGTGATCTGTTTAAATGGAGTTGTGATCGTGCATGGACACTGGCCCAATCAGTAGTAATGAGCCAGCAGCAGAGTGCACTGTTAGTGTGTGTTGTTAGAAGACTACACAAGAAGCAGAGCCCAGCACCATCCCCGCAAGTGACGTCACAGTGTAGAGGTGGCACTGTTCTCTGAACATCAGATATTCACAACACACACTAACAGTGCGCTCTGCTTCCGACTTGATTCGATTGTTTGGAGACCGCAAAAGAGAACGCACTGTCATTGTGCACATGACACAGGGAATAGTCCCGGCCCTGAAACAATCATTACTGATGACGCTTTGTTTCAGGGAAGAGGCAGAGGCTGCGGAAGTGACTGCAGCCTCTGTCTACTGATGATGTTTGAATATCCCAGCATGCACTGGGATTCTGAAACAAAACATCATCAAAAAGGAAGTTGTAAAAAAGTAGAAAAGAAGTTAGGTAGTGTAGTTAGGGAAGGATAGGGAATTTGTAATTAAAGTATATTAGGAAATACAGTAGTTTAGAATATGGCATTAAATAGGAAAGGATTTAGGAGGAAAATTAAGTTGAATTCCAGACCACACCTATAATATTATGTGACAGATTAATGGCGGTAGTTGAAATTCACTAACATTGGGATAACATTCTGATAATACATTCCAATGTTTGTTTTTTTTTGCTTTGTGTAGATTTACGTTTCTGTCTTACTATAGGATTTGTTGGTTTGTGTTTCTCATATTTTGTCAGTTTTTCTGATTATCCCCAGCTTTTTAAATTGAGTGCTTATCTTATCCAATCTATTTTCCAACTTGATGGGATTTGTAACTATACTTACAACCCTTTGAAATTGTGAGTGGGGTAAAGATCTTTTCAAATGTTGTAGATGATTACGTGATTAGTGGTATAAGTTGTTCCTGTCCGTGGATTTACTGAATAAATCTGTATTGAAAGTATCGTCTGGATTCTTAGATATTATTGGATTTTTTCTTTGCTGTAAGTTACAACAAATGTTATTCTCGCCAAATAGAACTGATTCACAAAGTCTTGTAGGGTTAGAATGTCACCCCTCCATACTATAGTATGTATGTTTTTTGCCACTGCGCTTTGTGGTCAGGTTCTCTCTTCCTGTGCCACAGCAGATAAACTTGTTTTTCTGGGTGTTTAGTCTCTGTTATCTATGATTCAGTCTTTTTAAGGTTACAGGTGTTTTTCATTTACTCATTTGTCTGCTCTATCACTTTTTGGGTGCGGCTTTATCTACTTTCCTCCTGCTTTCTTATCCTGCTGGTAATAGTCTCATTTTGATGTTCAGCCATATTGCTGTATTTAAGCCAGTCTGTGAAAGACCAGCTAGGGTTAAACTCTGTGCTGTTTATAATTTTTTTCCTTCTGCAGGTAGCTAATAGTTTGCTCTGCCCTCCGGTTCTTTAGGAAAAACATGAAGCTCTCAATGGCCTTTTAGGTAGCATGGGTCTGAGTTGCCATTTTCTAGTCTGTGGTTAGAGCTATCTTGGTTAACGCAGGTAGATTTTTTTACACATTTTGTGGCCTCCCTTTCCTGAGCTGCTAATTGTATATAAGGCTTCCCCAGACTGGTGTTTCACTGGTTGGGCCCAGTTCTTTTGTCTGCCCATATTCACACATTGAGGTCAACATTGACACATGGTTAGGATTTTAATATTAGACAGTGTAGGACTGTCCTGATCAGAGTTACCTTGTCGTGGTGGGATGGCTTTTATGCTATTTTTGATCAAAAACAGTATTACTAAAAACTCTGTGTCATTTAAATGCTTTTTTTGCTTTTTAATTACTTAGTTACAGCAGGGTTTTTGCTCATTTCTTCTCTTATAGGTTTTATATGTTTTATGGCCAATGTGAACATGGGTTTATGTGCTGCATGTGTGCCAACTCAAGTCAAGCTCAATTTTTGTGTATTTTCCCTAGTTGGTTGCTACATATTCATAACACAGAGAAGCAACTTCTCTTCCTCTCTACTCTGTCGACGGGGCATCACTACCTATGTCATGCTGATTGACACACAGCAGTTATGCAGCGGGGAACCGACAGTCAAACAGCATGATGTCAGCAGCCACGCCCTGTCAACCGAGAAGCCATGAAGAAGAAGAGCTGCTCTGTTGATGTGAATTAAGTGAATTGATGGCTGGATGGTGCAGATAGAACGCTCAGGTAGTTGTTAACTAATTAGCGTTCAATTACCAGTTTTTTTCTCATAGTAAAAAAATAATTTATTCCTAGATTATCCCTCTAAAAAAAATTGATAGTAGTGACCCCTGAGAGATTGAAAGTTTGGAGGGGAGTTGTATAACAAAAACAAATGAAAACATTCAATGATATATAATAGCAAGCGCGAGGATAATAAAGATGCTATACAGCAAGGTCTTGGGGTTATTTATCCCACTGTCACCTGGGCAGTAATGAATGAAGGGTCAGTGCTATAATATATGTATATATTAACTAGTCTGTACTATATCAGAGAGAAATAAGTCAAGATGTTACATCTCCATGAAGAAACATGCAAAGGGCACATTGCGGGTCATTGAGTTTTCACTTTCGTACTCATTAGTTTTTTAATGGAAAGTCAGATGGACGCTACCTGTAGATGATAAAGTGAGTGCGGATTAATTACAGCCCATCATGGACAATGGCATCAATTCCTTCTATCAATGCCATGTATAAAATGAGCAGAGCATAGTTCATTACCGCTCCCTTTTTTACATCCATCTAATGATATGAGAACTGCATTTCCCTGAGTAATCTGCTTAAGCGTACTCTCCGAAATGAAAATGAATCGATGTAATCACGGCTGTAACCCTGCCCACCATTATATAATAATAACCCCCTCATTCTTACACATCACCTTAAATGTTTCATCTCAAGGTCGTACCGTCCCGGATCATGAATAACATGAATCAGATTTCACATACAGAAGGAACAGAGTTGATTTTTACATTTAGAGGCTACATACGCCTTCACACAAGTTTTTTTTTTTATTGTTTACTTGATTTGTAAATGTAAATTAAAATAGTGTTCATTAAAAAATCCAACATTTTCCTTCTGCAATGTCAGTAAATCCTTTATCCAACTGAGCGATCTGCAAAAAAAGTTACAAACCAGTTCAGTGCTGACAGCTTCCTTTGTTTTCCCCCACGCCCATCTCTTAGGTCGGTGTCACACTCAGCGTATGAAAATACGGTCCGTTTTTTATGGCCGTAATACGCAGAAATGTTCCCAAAATAGTGATCCGTATGTCATCCGTAGGCAGGGTGTGGCAGCGTATTTTGCGTATGTCATCCTCCGTATGTAATCCGTATGGCATCCGTACTGCGATATTTTCTCGCAGGCTTGCAAAACCAACATCTAATGGATTTATGTGCTCAAATGTTCGTTAAAACATATATACAATATATATATATATATATATATATATATATGTCATTGAGACACACATATATATATATATATATATATATATATATATATATACTGTATTTATATTTAATTCAGCGCGAGATAGCACAAAAGCCGGTAATTCAATTGCCGGCTTTTGCTATCTCCTTCACAAACCCGACAAGATATGAGTGGTATGTGTATGTGCAAAATTTGGGCGCTCTAGCTTGTAAAATAAAGGGTTAAATCGCAGAAAAAATTGGTGTGGGCTCCAGCGCAATTTTCTCCGCCACAGTGGTAAAGCCAGTGACGGAGGGCAGATATTAATAGCCTAGGGAGGGTCCATGGTTATTGGCCCCCCCCTGGCTAAAAACATCTGCCCCCAGCCACCCCAGAAAAGGCACATCTGGAAGATGCACCTATTCTGGCACTTGGCCACTCTCTTCCCACTCCCATGTTGTGGTGGGATATGGGGTAATGAAGGGTTAATGTCACCTTGCTATTGTAAGGTGACATTAAGCCAGGTTCATAATGGAGAGGTGTCAATTATGACACCTATCCATTATTAATCCAATAGTACACAATGGTTAATAAAACACACACACATTATTAAAAAGTATTATAATGAAATAAAGACACAGGGTGTTTTAATATTTTATTATACTCTTAATCCACCTGAAGACCCTCGTTCTGTAAAAAAGGAAAAATAAAAAATCAACAATATCCCATACCTTCCGTTGTTCAGTCACATCCCACGATGTAAATCCATCTGAAGGGGTTCAATCATTTTACACCCAGGAGCCTGCTAATGCAGCTGTGCTCCTGTCTGTAAAATTTTGTGAATGAATGGAGTGCAGATGAATGTCCTGTAGTTACCTTGAGTCCCGGTGATGCGCCCTCTGCTAGATGTCCTCATATGAACTCGAGCCTGGGAAAAGTTCCCACGCTCGAACTCATATGAGTACTAAATTACAGACAGGAGCACAGCTGCATTAGCAGGCTCCTGGGTGCAAAATGATTTAACCCCTTCAGATGGATTTACATCGTGGGACGTGACTGAACGACGGAAGGTATGGGATATTGTTGATTTTTTATTTTTCCTTTTTTACAGAATGAGGGTCTTCGGGTGGATTAAGAGTATAATAAAATATTAAAACACCCTGTGTCTTTATTTCATTAAAATACTTTTTAATAATGTGTGTGTTATTAACCATTTTGTACTATTGCATTAATAATGGATAGGTGTCATAATTGACACCTCTCCATTATTAACCTGGCTTAATGTCACCTTACAATAGCAAGGTGACATTAACCCTTCATTACCCCATATCCCACCGCTACACGGGAGTGGGAAGAGAGTGGCCAAGTGCCAGAATAGGCGCATCTTCCAGATGTGCCTTTTCTGGGGTGGCTGGGGGCAGTTGTTTTTAGCCAGGGGGGCCAATAACCATGGACCCTCTCTAGGCTATTAATATCTGCCCTCAGTCGCTGGCTTTACCACTCTGGTGGAGAAAATTGCGGGGGAGCCCACGCCAATTTTTTCCGCGATTTAACCCTTTATTTTACAAGCTACAGTGCCCAAATTTTGCACATACACACTACTAACATTAGTAGTGTGGAATATGCAAAAAAAAGGGATATGAGATGGTTTACTGTATGTAAACCATGTCTCATATCCTGTCGGGTTTGTGAAGTAGAGAGGAAAAGCTGGCAATTGAATTACCGGCTTTTCTATAGAACACCGCTGCGTATTTCTCGCAAGTCACACTGCTGTTCCATGTGTAATCGGTATTTTTCTCACCCTCATAGACTTTCATTGGCGATTTTTTTTGCGCAATATGGTGACAAACGCAGCATGCTGCGATTTTCTACGGCCGTAGAAAACCATATAATACGGATCCGTAAAATACGGCTGATAGGAGCTGGGCCATAGAGAATCATTGTACCATATGCAATCCGTATTTTCTGCACCTCTCATACGTCCGTAAAACTCGCTAGTGTGACGCCGGCCTTAGTGTTAGAGATCGCAGTAGAAAAGGGGTAGAGGACACACACAGAACTCTACAATGTGCAAAAGTATCTACAGTCTCAGGGAGGGCAGAAAAAACAGGATAACTATAGGGAGAAAACCATTTGAAGAAGAGGAAGAAATAAGTGGAATATAGGAGTTGTGATGATACTTGAAGACAGCAACAGCTTTGCTACATAGAGACCTCATATTCAGCCTACATTACTGAGAGAGACACTCCCACTAGAGACATAATCTGAAACTTGTGTTAGGCTAGAAATTGCATAACTAAAAATGAATGCAAGATTTAAGATTGCACAATTAAACTTAGTTCAATTATATTAGCCAAAGGTAACCACTAAAGTATGTAAAAATCAAATTTTTCATAGCAAAGATGTACAGATAGCCTTAATCTATTTTTTGGACAAGCCATGATAATTCTACGAGATAAAGCGGACCTGTCAGCTGTCAGACATATCCGTTGTAAAGAAAAACACTTCCATATGAAATAACAAATTCTGGAGTTTAACTTTTATCACTCCTGATACCACCGATGTGTTACTTACTAGGCTGCATGCTGCAGATCTCATAAAATTACAGATTTATCAGCAGGAGATTATCATTAGAGGACTAGTAAACCTACTGTCATGTAGTCAAACCACACCACAACTTTAATTAGCAGCTTTCTGCCTATGCACAGTGTACACAAAAAGCAGCCAATCAGTGGTGTGGGCAGGGTTCTGCAAAGCTCAGCACTTAGATAACTGCTAGATCTGCAGCAAACAATACTGTTTTTAATCAAAACTGCAGCACCCAGTAAAGTAACTGACACATCACTGGAATCAGGGTATCTTCCCAAACATCATGCTGTTGTCAGATATCAAAACCCTGGTAATATATTCCTTTCACAGTAACATGTAGGGATACATAGGGGACCTGACTTAGCCACTTCAGACAACCTCTTCTGCTCAGAAAGGAAATGTTTTGGATAACCTGTGCAGACAGTGCTGGATTATTTGGAAGTCAAATGGGACAAGAAAACCTTACAGAACCTCTATCCCTTATTAATTAAACAGAGATAAAAGCGGGTGTCCAAGATCAGAACACATGGTTGCTCACTCCCAAAAACAGCACCATTGTGTCTGGTATTCCATCATAACTGAATGACAGTGAATGGAGAAGAGATGCAATACCAGCCACAACCTGTAGCCAAGAGTGGTGCTGTTTTATAAAAAAAAACAACAACAAAAAAAAACAGCCATGTTGTTCCAATCCTGGACAAACCCTTCAATATCTGAGTTGCCTACTTTTCGATTAGGGACAGTGAACCACAAACTCCAGCACCGACTGGTGGTGTAGCAGTTTAGTAGCTGTATGTTACTGTGTATTCCATGATGGAAAAAGACATCGCCATCATCGAGTCATGGTTAATGGAATATGGACAGCACGGTGGTTCAGTGGTTAGCACGGTGGCTCAGTAGTAAGCATAGTGGCTCAGTGGTTAGCATGGTGGCTCAGTGGTTAGCATGGTGACTCAGTGGTTAGCACAGTGGCTCAGTGGTTAGCATGGTGGCTCAGTGGTTAGCACGGTGACTCAGTGGTTAGCATGGTGGCTCAGTGGTTAACATGACGGCTCAGTGGTTAGCACGGTGGCCGTGGTTAGCACGGTGGCTCAGTGGTTAGCACTGTAGCTTTGCAACGCTGGGGTCCTGGGTTCAAATCCCACCAAGGACAACATCTGTAAGGAGTTTGCATGATCTCCCCGTGTTTGTGGTCTCCAGTTTCCTCCCACACTCCAAAGACATAGTGATAGGGAATTTAGCTTGTGAGCCCCAGTGGGGACAGTGATGATAATGTCTGTAAAGTTTTGTGGAATTACTGGCGCTATATAAGCAATGCATAATAATAATAATAATAATAATAATAATAATAAATATAGACTATATGTACTAGTATTTATGCTTCCCTTCTTCTCGGAAGACATTCATCATATAAAAAAAGTATTTGACCCCAATCCCAACGTATTGCCAAGTGGTCTCCACCAATTATAGTGCCCCCTCTCCATATGCACAGTCATAACATTTACTATACTAGAGCTTTTTTGCATGTTTGGCTGACTTTAGTGCAGAAAGTGCACAAAATGCGTTCACGACCTGTTGAGCGAAGACACAGCTGAGCAGCATCAGGACGTTCAGCACCACGGACAGCGGCGTGTGCAGCTTCCACCTCACCGACTGCTGGGATTCCTGCTGATGGGATAACGGCTTCCTGCTCCCAGCCCTGGTTATGACCCCAGCAGCCTCCCTGGACCGTATAGGATCACGCTGCTTTCTTTCTAATGAATGCACATTTGTTATAATTGCTGTAAATCATCAGCTGTCGACGTCTCATTTTTATCCTATAATCTACAAAGAGGTTTATCTCCGGACATTTATCCCACAAAGTATATTAACATTCACCTTGTAGATGCATTTCATTTCAGTATATTTGTATTTTTGGCTTTGTTCACATTTTTTTTAATTAGGGGTTGGCAATTAATAAGGGCACCATTATATCCCAAGCAGAGGAAATGTCACTTTCCGTGAAGGGCAAAAAATTGATTTTTCTCAAAGATGATTATTTCTCACCACTGGTCTTGGGATATGTTGATCCACAAAGAAAAGGCAAAGAGAGACCCAGTGTAAGGCTAGAGTCACACGACCATTTCTCTCTCATCTGAGTAAATCGGTCCAATTAGACTAATTAGACTCTGATCAGTGTTTGATCTGAGTGTGATCTGACTTTCTTGGAGGTGGAGGAGATAAATAAGTTTCTCCACCTTTTCTACATGTCATTCAAATGGGGTCTGATTTTTTCCACAGACCCATGGAGTTGACATCTCATTCTCGAAGGCAAATCGGGCATGTTACGATCTTGGTCCTAGGAAAAAAATCAGACATGTACATGGTCGTGTAGAATAACATGGGGACGAGTGCTATCTGTCAAAACAATGGAAAGCTCTCGTCTGATTGTTACGGTCTTATGCTTGAGCCCTTGTAGTATTATTTGTGTTCCATATGGATCACCTCAAAAGGGGGCATCTATTCTCGGTAGTGATGTGTCCTTTCTCACGATTTCTCTTGGTTTAACGTATCCAAGCATGAGTGGCACAAGATGACCAGCTTTTCAGAACAGCATGATTTTGTGATATTGATGGGAGAAGCTTATGTCTACATTTGGCCATCCAGAGGTCAGAATGTGGATTGTTGCCGTTCAAGGGTTTTGCTGGTATGTCACAATATTTATTGTCTTTGCATTTTGGAAAATAAGAGTTCTGAAGAAAATTCAAGAAAAGGCAAGAAAGGATACTAAGGGTGAGAGGCTAAACTTGCAAGACTCTGATCCAGTGGCCAGGTCGGTTTTCAGTTGCCGCTGGACAAGACCCACACAAACAAACCTCCTCCTACCTTCCAACATCTATGGCTCCTGTGTTGATTAGCCGGTCTTGAGCAACATCATGCCAGGCCAGCTAATCAAAAGAGGAGCCGGTAGGTAGCAAGAAGCTTGCATTGTTCCAGTCTAGTAGCTATGGCATACTGAACTGAACGCTAGAGCAAGATCCTGCGAATCGATCCCATCATCTCTAGTGGAAACATCTATACAAGGTGCCATCCTACCTACAATAAAACCTGCCATGCCCACTTCTTGACGTGACACTACTGACCATCCATCATCAGACGCATAACCTATAGTTCTTGGACCCCAACGCAATATCTTTTTCTTGATGCTCCATTTATGTGACCATTTGGGCCACCTCAGACTCTAGGGCCTGAGCTTGGACTTTACAGATATGGGATGGGGCGGGGGGGGTGTAGAAGAAAACATAAAATTAATAATAAACATCATTAATATACTTACCTGTCTGGCGATGCGTCCTCCTGTCCCGCTGTCTCCCGGCCACATCTGCTTCCGGGGCCACTCATTACCTTGGGGCGGTATTCACTGCACTCGGCAGTCTGCAGCTTTCTCCGACAGTGTTCATGCGATGACGTCATTGTACGAACACTGCCAGAAAAAGCTGAAGACTGCTGAGTGCAGTGAATACTGCCGGAAGGTATTAAGCGGCCCTGGAAGCAGATGTGGCCGGGAGACAGCGGGAAAGGAGGACGCGTCGCTGGACAGGTCAGTATAATATTTATAATGTTTATTATTAATTTTATGTTTTCTTTTACAGCCACCCTTAAACTCGTGTTCAGGACCTTGTGGTACGGTCCCGAACTTTACAGTTCGGATTCACCCATCCCTAGTTAAAAGTTACAAAAAGAAAAATGGGCCTGTTCAAAGGGTTTTTTTGGCACAAGGTTAGAGGAGGCTGAGTTTTTATAAAGTTGGGAAATTTGCATCACCCAGGCTTTCTAACGATGATAACAATGACAGTGAACAAGCCATAATCCCAACAGGCTAATTAAGGTCTGAAATCTTGGTCAAAGTTATCTGAGTACACAAACACTAACATACAAAGGGAAGGTTATTTTTTCTTCAACTTGCTTAACTGTTCACAATACCAGTAATTTTGACCTGGGGTGCCCAAACTTTTACATGCCATTGTATGTGGATCAGTCATGATTTAATTGTGTTTTCCTTTTAGGACTGTGGCCTTCTAAAGGGAATCTGTCAGCAGCTTGTTGCTAGTAAATATGAGAGAAGCACAATGTAGAGCAAAAGAGTCTGATTCTAGCAAGGTATCACTTATTAGTAGTGTTGAGCATTCCGATACCGCAAGTATCGGGTATCGGCCGATACTTGCGGTATCGGAATTCCAATACCGAGTTCCGATATTTTTGTGATATCGGAAATCGGAATCGGAAGTTCCCAGTGTATGGTTCCCAGGGTCTGGAGGAGAGGAGACTCTCCTTCAGGCCCTGGGATCCATATTCATGTAAAAAATAAAGAATTAAAATAAAAAATATGGATATACTCACCCGTCCGGCGGCCCCTGGACCTTACCGATTGTAACCGGCAGCCTCCGTTCCTAAGAATAAGGAGTTTAGGACCTGCGATGACGTCGCGGCTTGTGATTGGTCGCGTGAGCGGTCACATGAGCGGTCACGCGACCAATCACAAGCCGCGACGTCAGCCGCGACGTCATCGAAGGTCCTAAACTCCTCATTCTTAGGAACGGAGGCTGCCGGTTACAGCGGTAAGATCCAGGGTCCGCCGGAGGGGTGAGTATATCCATATTTTTTATTTTAATTCTTTATTTTTTACATGAATATGGATCCCAGGGCCTGAAGGAGAGTTTCCTCTCCTTCAGACCCTGGGAACCATCCAGGATACCTTCCGATACTTGAGTCCCATTGACTTGTATTGGTATCAGGTATCGGTATCGGCGATATCCGATATTTTTCGGGTATCGGCCGATACTATCCGATACCGATACTTTCAAGTATCGGAAGGTATCGCTCAACACTACTTATTAGGCTTTGTGTTGTAGTTTCAATGTAATCAGTGTTTTATCAGCAGGAGATTATCAATACTGGGCTACATGTATTTTGCAGGCCAGTACAGCTAATCTGCGTTACTCTGCCTCCTCCACAGATTGGCAGTTTGTTGACAATGCACACCGGAAGCTGCCAATCAATGGTGTTGGTGGGGTTACACAGAGCTCAGATTTCTGAACACTGCAACATCTACAGCAGAGAAAACAGAGATTCTGTCCAAACTGCGCCAAGCAGCCCAGTAAGTAACACATCACTGGAATCAGGCTCTCTGCTCCTACATCATACTTTTCTCAGATTCCATAGAAAAACCTGCTGACAAATTCCCTTTAATACCTATCCAGATTGTGTAAATCTATAAATCTAATTGTGCTGCTTGCAAGAACATCACAGAAGTTGTAGCTTTCCAAGATAGAAATCCATATTTAAGGACTCCAATTTTGCATTATGCAAAGTTATATATTTTGGAGACACACAATGACATCACAACCACTAGAGACATATTGCAGAATCATCTCTTGACAGAGTTTCCCCAAATTATTTTTGGATATGTTAAAGAAAAGTAAGGAAGTGCACATTTCCTACCCCAAATCTGCCTCCTCGCCTAGGAGAAAATTCAGATGCAGCAGAGGTTTTTTTTAAAAAATTTTTTTGGTGAAAGCCAACGAGAACACAACAAAAATGGGTCGTGGCTGGGTCTTCCAGCAAGACAATGAAACAAAACATACAGCCAAGGTAACAAAGGAGTGGCTCAAAAGGAAGCACATTAAGGTCAAGGAGTGGCCTAGCCAGTCTCCAGACCTTAATCCCATAGAAAACTTATGGAGGGAGTTGAAGCTCCGAGTTGCCAAGCGACAGCCTCAAAATCTTAATGATTTAGAGATGATCTGCAAAGAGGAGTGGACCAAAATTCCTCCTGACAAGTGCACAAACCTCTTCATCAGCTACAAAAATGTCTGACTGCTGTGCTTGCCAACAAGGGTTTTACCACCAAGTATTAAATCTTGTTTGCCAGAGGGATCAAATAATTATTTCTCACTGCAAAATGCAAATACATTTAAATAATTTATACAATGTGATTTTCTGGATTTTATTTTTGATATTCTATCTCTCAAAGTTAAAATTAACCTACTCTTAAAATTATAGACTGTTCATATCTTTGTCAGTGGGCAAACTTACAAAATCAGCCAGAGATCAAATACTTATTTCCTTCACTGTATGTTCCAAGCAATGGACTCCATCCTTAGAGTATGTACACACAATCTCTTTTTTTAAGTGGATTCCACCTGGAATTGGCCAGAAGAGGCACTAAAAAATGCTATAAAAAAGAACATATGCTGTATCAAAATGATTTGCTGTGCACCTGATCTATCTTTTCTCACAGGCCTCGAAAGCCATGAAGCGGCTCAATAAAAGTGACCTTCATTCATCAGGTGGCTTCTGCTTGGCAGCTGCCAATATTTTATACGTGAAACTTAAAAAAAAAAAAAAGTTGATATAAAAAACTGCTGCAAAAACAACACAAAGACGTCAAAGAAGAAGCTTAAGGAAAAACAACGCCGGCGTTTTTCTGCTACAAAAACGTTGCGGTGTCTACAAAACCGACCATGGCTTTCCCAACCCGAGAGTGACAGCTGCATAGAAGTAAATGAAACTGTCACATTTGGGTCGGGAGAGCTGCGGCCAGTCCGTGCATTGCTATCTGATCTCGGAATCATTTGCACAGATGTCTGAACAGGCCCTTAGGGTTCAGGTACACAGACCCCGTAGGGCTTTACACAAGTCCTATACTTAAATGCTTAATTCCAGGACTTTCCTTAGGTACATCGGTAAAGTTTACAATATGTTGATGATTTATATTATGTTGATGATTATTATCGGCTTCCTTTACACTTTCCCAACTTTAAATATTACTAAAATAATGCAAATAAATGTGATAAATTTGCCTTGACATGTAGATTTTATATGTCCCCCCTTGGTATTTGCTCTTCCTGATAGAATATAGGGTCCAAATTTTCATATTTGAAAACACTGAAGAAACACTAAAACCATAATCTCAATTCTCAATGTCAGCCGCTAATGCATTGTTTAACATTCAAGAGCCGGAGAAACTCACCAAATAGTGTATTGAAGTCATTACGTTCCAACTTTAATATTAGAAGGGAGCTCGGGGGTCTCGCGGGTCATATGCACTTAATAAACAATTATCTTTCTGGTCAGATTAGCACCGATACTGCTCCGAAACAAGAGCGAAGGGAAATGTAGCATTAATATTAAACAGTTAAGTCTCAGCACTGACTCATACAATTTTTCTTCCTACAAAAGTCCACACAATTTCCTTAAAAATACTGCTCTTCCCACTTTCTGTCTGTCGTGGCACTACAAAAAAATATGCTGTAAATAAAAACACTGCAGAAAGGGGGACAAGAATACATTTATGACAAATTTTGAAACTTTTTGATAAAAAAAAAAAAAACAAAGCAAATGATGAAAAAAATCTGGAAACCTCAAACTTTGCCCACAGTGACGAACATAGAAAAAAAAATCTAAAACCTGAACCCAAATCAAGTCTTCAAAAAAGGTGCAAATGGAAAGATGAATTTGGTGTGAGCAAAAAAGTGATGAAGCACCAAAAAGTTGACAAAAAAATAGTCACCGACACAAAACTTCTCTATGATGAAGATCTTTATTTGTCGGCCACCAACAAGTTGACAAAACGAGTCACCGATGCAACATTCCTCTATGATTGACATGAAGATCTTTATTTATTGCCAACCCATGCCAGTCACCAGGTACGGACTGGGGCTGAAATTCAGACCAATATTTCTAATGATACCTCCATCACAACTCTTAACATTATGGGTGTCTTGAGAACACTGATTCTGTTAACAATGTAGCAATAAGGTTGCCCATGACCAGACAGACAGGCCCTTCTGGCACTTTCCAGAATTGCCAGATGGCCAGTCCGGCCCTGCCAGTCACCCAACCGAGCAAATGATGCAGGATGTATAACCCAGAGCTGTCAATCATACTGATTGTCCAAACCCAGTGTGACGCGCATCCTCACATTGCACCCATTTAATAGACTAATTTACCAGTAGTCAATAACTATATCATGGTAACACTTGGCAACTAGAGGGGTAAATTAAAGCTTCAAGTCCACAATGTAAAATCTGTAACAGGCCTCCACTTTCTATAATTTTGGTGTCTTTGTTCATGGCAGAGAAGCTTTTAGTCCTCCGTGGCCACCTGGCTCCGCATGCACCTGCCACCTCTGAACCCAATGCGGGACATGAGAAACCAAGCAGCCAAATCAAGCGCTGAGAGCCGAGTCTTGGAACATAATTATCCATTGACACAACAGAAATATTCCCGGATAGGCGCCAGCAGGATTTTTGCACAAACCCTGGCATATATCCATGTCTGATGGAAGAGCGCTACAGTATGCCAGACTAATTACCCTTCTATTATTTGGAGACCATTATATGATATTCTGCCAGCTCTAGAAATAGCTCTCCACCAATGATTGTCCTATATCTCTGCTAGCAAAATCAGAACTATCTAATCACCTCCGCACCCCATCGGTGACACACATGGCGATCCATCCAACGTAAAGTGCAGTTCTACTGGACGATTGTCAATTAGGGTTCACACGGATGAGCTTATAAATTGAACGTGTGGTGTCCATTTTTTATTGGAAAGCACACTGACCCATTCTATTTAGTAGATCTTTTCAGAGGACTGACTTTTATCTCTTTTATGTCCGACTGCCCGCGAAAGTAAAATCACATCATTCACTCCTTTAGGCTGGGGTCACCCATGTGAGTGTGATGCGAGAAACTTACACGAGTCTCTCGCATCAATACCCGGCACTGCCGCCGACACTTGGGCCACACACTTCGGTCCCAATTGCCGGCAGCAGGTATTGATGCGAGAGACTCGTGCGAGTTTCTCGCATCACACTCGCAAGTGTGACCCCGGCCTTAATCCACATATCAGATGAGATTTGTCTATTCCAAGTCTATCGGTGAGTAAAAAAAAAAGACGGACCTCCTACAAACCATCAACACGGCATTAGCGATGAGCGAACATACTAAGATAAGTTGTTATCCGCCATGCCCGGGTACTAACCGAGTGTCTTCGACGTGCTCAAAAAATATGTTCGAGTCCCCGCGACTGCATGTTTCGTGACTCTTAGCCACAACACGTGCAGCTGTGGGGACTTAAACATATTATCTGAGCACGCCGAAGACACTCGGACACTCGAGCATGGCAGATGACACCTTATCAGAGCACATTCGCTCATCACTACACGCCATCCAATTTTTACAGTACATTTCTATTACTAACCTAGAACAAACATATAAACAGTAATTAGAGATCCAGCAGACGATCGGCGCACTTTATTCAGCGCAATATGTAATGAGGAACGTCGTGCTCCGGAGGACGGAGAAATAATGTAACTCGAATATTCTTCTATATTTTCTAAAAGGTGTTTTTTTTTTTTACACATTCATCCCTGATAAGTGGCTGCACAGGACTGACTGCCCTGGTAGTGGAGCACATACTCTCTCTGCTACAATGTCTATCTTACGGGAAACTTTCATCTTAATATGTCAATGTCTGATCTGGTCTAATTGCCCCAGTTCTCCTGAATTTGTCATTGTTGTTTTGTTATTTGCTTGTTTTTTTTCCCTATTTTTCTCTGTTCCTGAGAAAGGCCTCCTCTACATTGTATGTAAATCTGGTCTTGTTCTCCAAGTGGGTGTGTTCCTCATGAAGACTCCCATACAAAAGAGATGAGGAAACACACCCACTTGGATAAGAAGATCAGATTTGCATGCAGAGAAAAGAGGAAATTACGTCAGGAATAGATTATTTTTTAATTCTTTTATTATCATATTCTGCAGCAGTTGAGGTGTGTACTATGATGTTCTGCAGCAGCTGAGGTGTATTATGAGGTTCGGCAACAGCTAAGATATATAATATGAAGTGCTGCAGCAGCTGAGGTGTATCATATGATTCTGCAGCAGTGCATGTGAGAATTATGATGTTCTGCAGCAGTGGAGGTGTGTATTATGAGGTTCTGCAGAGGCAGAGGTCTGTATTATGAGGTTCTGCAGCAGCTGAGGTGTATTATGAGGTTCTGCAGCAGCAGAGGTGTGTATTATGAAGTTCTGCAGCAGCTGAGGTGTAAAATATGAGGTTGTGCAGCAGCTGAATTTTATCATATGAAGTGCTGTAGCAGCTTAGGTGTGTATTATATTATTCTGCTGAAGAAGAGGTGCACTATGAGGTTGTGCAGCAGCTGAGGTGTGTATTATGAGGTTCTGCAGCAGCTGAGGTGCTGAACTATATAATATACCTTGTAACTGCTGTGGAGCGTCTGAGTGAGGGAGTTCTACGTTTCTTACTATCAGGGGGATATAGATCAGGACCAAGGACCAGGGCTTTCAGTGACCTCATAGATTTGGGTCCATGGTACCGATCCCTCAGAAGTGTAATGTTCCCCTTTACGGCCCACCACCTGCTGATATACACTCTCTACATTCTCCTTCACGTGTTCTGGGACAGTTTATGTCTTCACTTTGCCCAGAATGGAGGTAGGAAACTGTGAAATGGAAAATTCAATGATCCTTTCGAGCGGCTGTCATATGTTCAGCCACAATACTGATCTCCGATACGTAGATATAGATGTCCATAAAAACACTGGAGCCCAAATGTATAAATCCCAGAATGGAGAAGTCACCGGCGTTACACCCTAAAACTGAGGCGAGATAGATGTAAAGCGTCATGGGTGTCTGCATCCCACCGCAGCCGTGGAAATGAGCAGAGCCGGCAGCGGAGCCTCTCCTTGTTAGTCCTAATAGGAGGCAGTGATTACGGGCAGACAACGGCGCTGCGCCACTACCTACGTACTTGTATTCAGCACTGGATATTAGAGCTCTATCGAGAAGTTTCTAAAAGAGTGTGCTGACAAAGGAACATAAAAACACGTCTTACTACTGAGTAGTGCGGCACACAGAGACCCGAGTATCAGTTATTAGAGGGTCTCTGCGAGCGGAGCATGGCTGCAAAAAGAGCCCCTCTTTATGGAGAACCAAGGAAGTCTATGCATTATGCAGATTGTCCATTGATTTCAATTAGAACTGTGTAATACTTAATGTCTCCACTGGAGGTGCTGCAGGGAAACTGATCACATATTTTGTAAAAAGAGATATGCAGTTTATTGCCACGAGATATCCTGTGATCGATCAGGGGCAGTTTAAAACAAGAGGAGACTGTCAAAAAAGGACACGTTAAAGGGAGTGTCCACTATTAAGACAACCCCTTCTTAACCCCTTCATGACCTTGGGATTTTCCGTTTTTCCGTGTTTCTTTTTTTGCTCCCCTTCTTCCCAGAGCCATAACTTTTTTATTTTTCCGTCAATATGGCCATGTGAGGGCTTATTTTTTGCAAAATAAGTTGTACTTTTGAACAACATCATTGGTTTTAGCATGTCGTGTACTAGAATACAGGAAAATAATTCCAAGTGCGGTGAAATTGCAAAAAAAGTGCAATCTCACACTTTTTTTTTGATTGGCTTTTTTGCTAGGTTCACTAATTGCTAAAACTGAGCTGCCATTTTGATTCTCCAGGTCATTACGAGTTCATAGACACCAAACATGTCTAAGCTCTCTTTTATCTAAGTGGTGAATAAAAATTTCCAAACTTTGTTAAAAAAAAACAACATTGCACCATTTTCCGATACCCGTAGCGTCTCCATTTTTCATGATCTGGGGTCGGTTGGGGGCTTATTTTTTGCATGCCTAGCTGATGTTATTAATGATACCATCTTGGTGCAGATGCGTTCTTTTGATCGCCCGTTATTGCATTTTAATGCAATGTTGCGGCGACCAAAAAAACGTAATTCTGGCGTTTCTAATTTTTTTCTCGCTACGCCGTTTAGCGATCAGGTTAATCCTTTTTTTTTCTTGATAGATCGGGTGATTCTGAACGCGGCGATACCAAATATGTGTAGGTTTGATTTTTTTTTATTGATTTATTTTGAATGGGGCTGATTTAAACTTTTATATATTTTTTTATTTTTTTCACATTTTTTAACTTTTTTTATAACTTTTGCCATGACATGATTCAATAGCCTCCATGGGAGGCTAGAAACTGGCACAACGCGATCGGCTCTGCTACATAGCAGCGATCATCAGATCGCTGCTATGCAGCAGAAATGCAGGTGTGCTATGAGCGCCGACCACAGGGTGGCGCTCACAGCAGGCCGGCATCAGTAACCATAGAGGTCTCAAGGACCTCTATGGTTACAATGCAGAAGCATCGCTGACCCCCGATCATGTGATGGGGGTCAGCGATGCGCTCATTTCCGGCCGCCTGGCCGGAAGCGCCGGTTAAATGCCGCTGTCAGCATTTGACAGAGGCATTTAACTAGTTAATAGCAGCGGGTGAATCGCGATTTAACCTGCCGCTATTGCGGGCACATGTCAGCTGTTAAAAACAGCTGACATGTCCCGGCTTTGATATGGGCTCACCGCCGGAGCGCTGCATCAATGCAGGGGAGCGGTCCTATTCATATGAGTCCAGTAGGTGGTCCTATTCATGAGTCCAGTGGGCGGTGCTATTCATATGAGCCCAGTGGGTGGTCCTAGTCATGAGTCCAGCGGGTAGTGCTATTCATGAGTCTAGTGGGTGGTCCTATTCCTATAAGTCCAGTGGGTGGTCCTATTCCTATAAGTCCAGTGGGTGGTCCTATACATATTATTCTGGTTGCTGGTCCTATTCATAGGAGTCCAATGAGTGGCCCTATTCATATAAGTCCAGTTGGTGGTCCTAATCATATACGTCAAGTTGGAGGTCCTAATCAGTGGACTCATGCAGGGATTTTAAAGAATATAATGCCAAGTTTAGATACATTTTTCCCACAAAACTAAATATGAATCTGATCAGCTTCTCCTGCTCTATAACATCCTGCCTGCAGACGAGAGACTATTTAGGCTATGTGCACATGTAATGTAATTGGTGTAGAAATTTCTGCACCATTTTTGCATCTCTTGGCAAGAAATATGCAGCAGCAAAAACCCACATTTTTTACCTGTGTTTTTTAGAGCAGATTTTTCCACACTCAATAGTTTGGGTGAAATATGCTGAAACAATTGTCCTTCTGCAGATTTAAATCTGTGCATGAGACTGAAGGATTCCCATTCACTTTGCTGGCCTCAGGAAAACCCCTGTTCCCCAGGTCAAGTTTATTTTATTAAAAACAAACTATTCTTTATTCACCCTCCCCAGGTCCAGCACTGAGTCTCCACCGCTGATCTTTGTGTCTGTAATCATCTGCAGCGCTCAATAGTGCCAATCCAAAGTCAAAATCCTGAAATCCCAGGAAGCAATTAAAAGTTCATCTTTAATATTCTTTAAAAACACCATAAAGGATGAACAGAAAAAAATTAAAATCATGTGTATGACGCCTTTCGAGCCGAACTGGTTCTTATTCATAGCCTCAATAGCTAAAATTAAGAACCAGTGCTGTGACTTTAAAGAGAACCTGACGTGTGAAAAACACTATCAACCTGCAGATATGGGGTTAACCTGCAGTTTAATAACGTTCTGGACCTGACCGGCAATGGCACTTAACCTCACACATCCAGGACAGATGAACTTTATTCCTCCGGTAGCGTTCCGGTTTCAGCCATTGGGTAGTGCCAGTGAGGATTCAGTCACTGTTCTGTGTAAAGAGAGAGGTGTCTGTAACCGCATCACCGGCACTGACTGACAGCAACTCAACATTAGAGCTGGCTGTCAGTCATTATTGGGGGTGCGGTTAGACCCATGACTCTATACACAGAGCGGTGACTGAAACTGCGCCGGTGCCGCCCCCGTGACTGAACACCGAACACTGCCGGGCTAAATAAGTTCATTTGTACCAGAATGTAGCATAGGTCTGATTTTGCCTGGAGTGATCATGATTTACAAACCCTGTAGCACATATGTGGCCATCGCTAAAAAATTCATAGTCAGACTTTTCTGAAATATTTTTAGGGGACCCATTTCATGATTTTTATCAACGTCCAAGGATTCCACTCTGTTTTCGAAGTGCCCTTTGATTTGAGCAAAAAACGCCTAGACTTCCCCAGTGACTCTACTTTCCATGGTATGAGAACATGCGCGGATTTGGCACAATGAATAGTATATTGCCATTTATTACAGGGAACTTCGGCTCATCCCTTCTTAAGTAGCAGATAATCTGCAGCAGATGAAGTTGATTGAAGAAAATACAAAGACTGGATTGCTTACCAGCGATTGACTCTCCCGCTGCTGTCTATCAATCCGAGGATCAATAACAAACATGGCAGGGCTCATCTGATATTTCATTACAAACCAATCCTGTTCTCCGCTCTCATTATACTTTCATGGTTGGGCTTATTGATTTGGAAAAGTTGAAATACTAGAAGCGCTTCCAGCTTGTCCTCTGCATCTCCTTCTGTAACTTCTATTTTCACCTGAACCAGACCATTTCTTTCCTCTAAATATTTGCTATTTCCCTCTAAAATCAAAGGTTCATCAACACAATAGTCTGGAAGAGATTGTGGGCTGCACAAACCTCATTAGACATTCTTATTTTCTATGAATTTCCTTAAAGGGGTGTTCCCAAACTGTGATTATTTTTTTTTAAAAACCCTCTATACTAGCTTCTGTCTTATGGCTATCTTGGCTGCTGGCTGAGGGGAGACTGTACAATGTGAGGCACTACTGACTTATCCGCACGCTTTGATGCTGGCTGAAGGGAGACTGTACAATGTGGGGCGCTTCTGACTTATCCGCTCGCTTTGTTGCTGGCTGAGCAGAGACTGTACAATGTGTGGCGCTTCTGACTTATCTGCTCGCTTGGTTGCTAGCTGAGCGGAGACTGTAAATGTGGGGTGCTTCTGACTTATCCATTTGCTCAGTTGCTGACTGAGGGGAGACTGTACAATGTAGGGCACGTCTGACTTATCCGTTCGCTTGGTTTCAGGCTGAGAGGAGACTGTACAATGTCTGAGACTGTACAATGTCTGGTGCTTCTGACTTATCCGCTCGCTTGGTTGCTGGCTGAGTGGAGACTGTACAATGTGGAGTGCTTCTGACTCATCCATTTGCTCGGTTGCTGACTGAGGGGAGACTGTACAATGTGGGGCGCTTCTGACTTATTCGCTCACTTGGTTGCTGGCTGAGGGGAGACTGTACAATGTGGAACACTTCTGACTTATCCACTCGCTTTGTTGCTGACTGAGGGAAGACTGTGCAATGTGGGGTGCTTCTGACTTATCCATTCGCTTGGTTGCTGGCTGAGGGGAGACTGTACAATATGGTGCGCTTCTGACTTATCCGCTCGCTTTGTTGTTGGCTGAGTGGAGACTGTACAATGTGGGGTGCTTATGACTTATCCGTTCGCTTGGTTTCTGGCTGAGGGGAGACTGTGCAATGTCTGGTGCTTCTGACTTATCCGCTCACTTGGTTGCTGGCTGAGGGAAGACTGTAAAATTTCTGGTGCTTCTGACTTATCCGTTCGCTTGGTTTCCGGCTGAGGGGAGACTGTACAATGTGGGGCACTTCTGACTAATTCTCTCGCTTTGTTGCTGGCTGAGCGGAGACTGTAAATGTGGGGTGCTTCTGACTTATCCATTTGCTCATTTGCTGACTGAGGGAAGACTGTACAATGTGGGGCGCTTCTGACTCATCCATTTGCTCGTTTGCTGACTGAGGGAAGACTGTACAATGTGGGGCGCTTCTGACTTATCCGCTCTCTTGGTTACTGGCTGAGTGAAGATTGTACAATGTAGGGTGCTTCTGACTTATCCGTTCGCTTAGTTTCTGGCTAAGGGGAGACTGTACAATGTGGGGCGCTTCTGACTTATCCGCTCACTTGGTTGCTGGCTGAAGAGAGACTGTACAATGTTGGCACTTCTGACTTATCCACTCCCTTGGTTGCTGGGTGAGGGGAGACTGTACAATGTCTGGTGCTTCTGACTTATCCACTTGCTTTGTTGCTGGCTGAGCGGAGACTGTACAATGTGGGGCACTTCTGACTTACCGGTTCACTTGGCTGCTGGCTGAGGGGAGACTGTACTATGTTGGGTGCTTCTGACATCCATTCGCTTGGTTGCTGGCTGAGGGGTGACTGTACAATGTGGGGCACTTCTGAGTTATCCATTCACTGGGTTGCTGGCTGAGCGGAGACTGTACAATGAGGGGTGCTTCTGACTTATCCACTCGCTTTGTTGCTGGCTGAGAGGAGACTTGAAATGTTGGGTGTTTCTGACTTATCTGTTCGCTTGCTTGCTGGCTAAGAGGAGACTGTACAATCTGGGGTGCTTCTGACTTATGCACTTGCTCGGTAGCTGACTGAGGGGAGACTGTACAATGTAGGGTGCTTCTCACTTATCTGCTCACTTGGCTGCTGGCTGAGTGGAGACTGTACAATGTGAGGCGCTTCTGACTTATCCGTTCGCTTGTTTTCTGGTTGAGGAGAGACTGAACAATGTGGGGCGCTTCTGACTTATCCACTCACTTGGTTGCTGGCTGAGGGGAGACTGTACAATGTGGAGCGCTTCTGACTAGGGTTGAGCGACCTTTACATTTATAGGATCGGGTCGGGTTTCACGAAACGCGACTTTTTCAAAAGTCGGGTCGAGTGAAATCGGCCGATCCTATAAAAAAGTCGGGGTCGGGGTCAGCCGAAACTCGAAACCCAATGCAGTGCATTGGGTTTCCAATGGTTCCCAGGGTCTGAAGGAGCGGAAACTCTCCTTCAGGCCCTGGGATCCATATTTAAGTTTAAAATAAAGAATTAAAATAAAAAATATCGCCATACTTACCATCTGATGCGCCCTGGTACTAAGCGGGAACCTTCCTTCCTTAGAATCAGCCTTCCAGGACCTTGCGGTGACATCGCGGTGACGTCGCGGCTTGTGATTGGTCGCGCGGCCGCCCATGTGACCGCTCGCGCGACCAATCACAAGCCGCAACGTCACCGTGACGTCACCGAAGGTCCTGGGATGGCTGATTCTTAGGAAGGAAGGCTCCGGAAAGAAGCCGAGGGTGAGTATATTCCTATTAGGTATATACTCACCCTCGGACACGCCCTGCTTCTTTCCGGCAGCCTTCCTTCCTAAGAATCAGCCCTTCCAGGACCTTCGGAGATGTCACGGTGACGTCGCGGCTTTTGATTGGTCGCGCGAGCGGTCACATGGGCGGCCGCGCGACCAATCACAAGCCGCGACGTCACCGCGACGTCACCGCAAGGTCCTGGAAGGCTGATTCTAAGGAAGGAAGGTTCCCGCTTAGTACCAGAGCGCATCAGATGGTAAGTATGGTGATATTTTTTATTTTAATTCTTTCTTTTACACTTAAATCTGAATTCCGATACCAATTTCCGATATCTTAAACATATCGGGAATCGGTATCGGAATTCCGATTCCAGATTCAGAAGATCGCAGACTTCATGGCCGACCCCACACAGGGGTCGGGTCGGGTTTCATGAAACCCGACTTTGCCAAAAGTCGGCGACTTCTGAAAATTGCCGATCCGTTTCGCTCAACCCTACTTCTGACTTTTCTGCTCGCTTGGTTGCTGTCTGAGCAAAAACTATACAATGTGGAGCGCTTCCGACATATCCACTCCCTTGGTTGCTGGCTGAGGGGAGACTGTACCTTGTGGGGCGCTTCTGACTTATCCACTCACTTGGTTGCTGGCTGAAAGGAAACTGTACAATGTGTGGCGCTTCTGACTTATCCACTGTCTTGGTTGCTGGCTGAGGGGAGACTGTACAATCTGGGGCGTTTCTGACTTATCCACTCGCTTTGTTGCTGGCTGAGGGGAGACTGTAAAAGTGGGGTGCTTCTGACTTATCTGTTCGCTTGGTTGCTGGCTGAGCGGAGACTGTACAATGTGGGGCACTTCTGACTTATCCGCTTGCTTGGCTGCTGGCTGAGGGGAGACTGCACAATGTGGGGCACTTCCGACTTTTCCACTCGCTTGGTGGCTGGCTGAGTAAAGACTATACGATGTGGGGCGCTTCTGACTTATCCGCTCCCTCGGTTGCTAGCTGAGCAGAGACTATACAATGTGGGGTGTTTCTGAACATTTCTTGTGCCAAACTTGTCATCTCATGCCACTATTATAACAACTACAGTATACTACATCAATAAATAAATTGTCACATATTCCAACCCAAGAACTCTGGGAGCAAGGGTTACTGCTGTATTGATTCTGCTAGGGACACTTTTGATGAAGGAGGCTTCAGGACCGGATGCTCTGGGCTCTCTTCAGCTGTATAGTGGTTTGGACCTGTAGTAACGTCCAGTTTGGCAGAATGGTAGTGTGTGTTGTCAGTTGGAGTAATCAGCTCCCTACCTAGCCCAACTGGACAGCACGAAACCCTACAAAAGCACCCAGAATCCTACTAGAGGCAGCTATAGTCCTTATTGCCTGGTTCACGCTCCCTGATGTTCAGCCCGTGAATTTTCCTGTTTCTGCCCTCAGCTTGCTTATTGACCATTCTCTTGCCTTATATTTTTGTACCATTTCTGCCCTTTTGGTTCTTCCCCCGCTACCCAACCATTCCTGCCAGCCTGCACTACCGACCAGCAGTCAAAACCATGGCCCCAGCTCTGGGATCCATATGTAAGACCAAATCCCTGTTCAGAAGTTAAATGGCTATGATCAGAGCAACTCCTGGGATCTGGTAAACAGAATGGCTAGTGCCAAGCCTCTTTGTGGTAGCCATTTTTAAAGGTGGCAGCCAGTGCACATTGTTATACTCCCGGTCAGGCTTTCATACGACATGTGATAGAAGTGTGCTTGGTGGGAATCCTGAACCTTTGATCCCCTATAAACCGTTTTCCTTGGGTCTCCATTTTTGGCATGAGAGCGGTCTGATAATGAGATTCATGGATGATGTAAGGATAAGGCCATTTACCCTACAGGATTGGTCAGGGTTCCGGTGGTATCATGTACGGCCTAAACCTTACATCCACCACAAATACTGTTATACATTAAACAACGCTGTAATTTGATGATTTTATAGCTGATCTGTGGTTATTATATGTTGCCATTATTTGTGCATTTATTTATACACTATTTGTTGGTAATATTTGTGTGCTGTACGTTGGTATTATTTGTACACTACATATTTGTGCGCTGTATGTTGGTATCATTTGTGTATTGTATATTAGTGTTATTTGTGCACTGTATGTTGGTATTATTTGTGCGCTGTATGTTGTTATTATTTGTGCACTGTACATTAGTATTATTTATGCACTGTGTGTGGTATTATTTGTGCACTTGGTATGTTGATATTATTTACGCGCTGTATGTTGATATTATTTATGCACTGATTGTGGTATTATTTGTGCGCTGTATGTGGTATTATTTGTGTACTGCATGCTGGTATTTGTGCACTGTATGTGGTATTATTTATGCGCTGTATGTTGGTATTATTTGTGCACTGTATGTTGATATTATTTATGCGCTGTATGTTGATATTATTTATGCACTGTTTGTGGTATTATTTGTGCGCTGTATGTGGTATTATTTGTGTACTGCATGCTGGTATTTGTGCACTGTATGTTGGTATTATTTGTACACTGTATGTTGATATTATTTATGCGCTGAATGTTGGTATTATTTGTACACTATGCTGTTATTATTTGTTCACTGTATGTTGGTATTATTTATGCACTGTATGTTGATATTATTTGTACACTGTATGTTGGTATTATTTATGTGTTGTATGTTGGTATTATTTGTGTACTGCATGTTGGTATTTGTGTGCTGTATGTTGTTATTATTTAGTTAACAAAAACTGACATTTCGGATACACGCCGACATGTATAGTTCCAAGGCCGGAACCTACTGTTCAACAGTTAGAGCAGCTCCCTAACATAATAATGTGCCCCTAACAGCTGCGGCCAGAATCGGAATCCAACCGTGGCTGTTAACATGTTAAATGCTGCTGTCAAACTCTGACAGTGGCATTGAACATGCATGTGCAGGAAGCGCGTCATTACCTTCTCCCTTTGGCGCCCGTGTCACATGACTGCGGGTCACCGATGGGTCGGCATGACAACCAGAGGTCTATGGTTGTCACTGCCAGATTGCTATGAGCGCCGCCTGGTGGTCGGCGCTCGTAGCAAGTGTGTAATTCTACTACATACAGGTGATCTGATCAGCGCCTGCATACAGCAGAGCCGATCGAGTTATGGTAGCTTCTAGTCTCCCATAAATACTATTGAAGCATGGCAAAAGTAAAAAAAAAGTTTTAAAAAGTATAGAAAAAATATAAAAGATCAAATCAGCCCCCTTTTGCCCTATTCACAATAAAACAATTAAAAAAAAATCAAACATACACATATTTGCTATTAAATCGCCCGATCTATCAATAAAAAAAGATTAACCTGATGGCTAAATGGCTTAGCGAGAAAAAAAGTAAAAATGGCAGAATTATGGTTTTTTGGTCGCCACAACATTTCATTAAAACGCAATAACGGGCGATCAAAAGAACGTATCTGGACCAAAATGGTATAATTAAAAACATCAACTTGGCACCCAAAAAATAAGCCCTCACTCAATCCGAGATCACAAAAAATGGAGACGCTACTGGTATCAGAAAAAGGGACAATTTTTTTTAACAAAGTTTGGAATTTTTTTCACCACTTAGAAAAAAAAGAACCTAGACATGTTAGGTGTCTATGAACTCGTAATGACCTGGAGAATCACAGTGGCAGGTCAGTTTCAGCATTTAGTGAATCTAGTAAAAAAAGCCACTTGGAATTTTTTTCCCGTTTTCATGTAGATGACATGGTAAAACCAATGGTGTCGTTCAAAAGTACAACTTGTCCCGCAAAAAAGAAGCCATCACATGGCCATTTTGACCAAAAAAATATAAAAGTTATGGCTCTGGGAAGAAGGGGAGCAAAAAATGGAAATGCAAAAGTGGACATACCCTGGTCCTTAAGGGGTTAATAAATAAAGAATTATCAAAAAAGATAGTATGGGTGTATATAACCCACGACACAATACAAGACGAGTAGAAAAAGGGAGAAGAACCAGGCACCATAAGTCATCAAAAACTGTCATAGCAAAAACATAATAGCACAGAACACAAAATAAGTAAGTACAGTGCCTAAAAGTAGTATTCAACCCCCTGCAGATTTAGCAGGTTTAATAAGATGCAAATAAGTTAGAGCCTTCAAACTTCAAACAAGAGCAGGATTTATTAACAGATGCATAAATCTTACAAATAGTGTTGAGCATTCCGATACCGCAAGTATCGGGTATCGGAATTCCGATACCGAGATCCGATACTTTTGTGGTATCGGGAATCGGAATCGGAAGTTCCCAGTGTATGGTTCCCAGAGTCTGAAGGAGAGGAAACTCTCCTTCAGGCCCTGGATCCATATCCATGTAAAAAATAAAGAATTAAAATAAAAAATAGGGATATACTCACCCTCTGACGCGCCCTGGTAGTAACCGGCAGCCTGCTTTGCTTAAAATGAGCACGTTCAGCACCTTCCATGACGTCACGGCTTCTGATTGGTCGCGTGCCGCTCATGTGACCGCCACGCGACCAATCACAAGCCGCGACGTCATCCCTCAGGTCCTAAATTCCCTTCTAGGAATTTAGGACCTGAGGGATGACGTCACGGCTTGTGATTGGTCGCGTGGCGGTCACATGAGCGGCACGCGACCAATCAGAAGCCGTGACGTCATGGAAGGTACTGAACGCGCTCATTTTAAGCAAAGAAGGCTGCCGGTTCACAGCGGTAAGGTCCAGGCTGCGTCGTAGAGGTGAGTATATCAATATTTTTTATTTTAATTCTTTATTTTACACATTCATATGGATCCCAGGGCCTGAAGGAGAGTTTCCTCTCCTTCAGACCCTGGGAACCATCAGGGATACCTTCCAATACTTGAGTCCCATTGACTTGTATTGGTATCGGGTATCGGTATCATCGAGATCTGATACTTTGCCGGTATCGGCCGATACTTTCCGATACCGATACTTTCAAGTATCAGACGGTATCGCTCAACACTACTTACAAACCAAAAAGTTTTGTTGCTCAGTTAAATTTTTATAAATTTTAAACATAAAAGTGTGGGTCAATTATTATTCAACCCCTAGGTTTAATATTTTGTGGAATAACCTTTGTTTGCAATTACAGCTAATAATCGTCTTTTATAAGACCTGATCAGGCCGGCACAGGTCTCTGGAGTTATCTTTGCCCACTCCTCCATGCAGATCTTCTCCAAGTTATCTAGGTTCTTTGGGTGTCTCATGTGGACTTTAATCTTGAGCTCCTTCCACAAGTTTTCAATTTTGTTAAGGTCAGGAGACTGACTAGGCCACTGCAACACCTTGATTTTTTGCCTCTTGAACCAGGCCTTGGTTTTCTTGGCTGTGTGCTTTGGGTCGTTGTCTTGTTGGAAGATGAAATGACGACCCATCTTAAGATCCTTGATGGAGGAGCGGAGGTTCTTGGCCAAAATCTCCAGGTAGGCCGTGCTATCCATCTTCCCATGGATGCGGACCAGATGGCCAGGCCCCTTGGCTGAGAAACAGCCCCACAGCATGATGCTGCCACCATCATGCTTGACTGTAGGGATGGTATTCTTGGGGTCGTATGCAGTGCCATCCAGTCTCCAAACGTCACGTGTGTGGTTGGCACCAAAGATCTCGATCTTGGTCTCATCAGACCAGAGAACCTTGAACCAGTCAGTCTCAGAGTCCTCTAAGTGATCATGAGCAAACTGTAGACGAGCCTTGACATGACGCTTTGAAAGTAAAGGTACCTTACGGGCTGTTCACAAGTTTGGGGAGGGTCTTAAATAGTCAGAAAAGGCTGGAAAAAGAGATAATTAATCCAAACATGTGAAGCTCATTGTTCTTTGTGCCTGAACTACTTCTTAATACTTTAGGGGAACCAAACAGAATTCTGGGGGGTTGAGGGGTTGAATAATAAATGACCCTCTGAAATGACTTTTCACAATTTAAAAAAAAAATAAACAAAGAAATAACATTCTTTTTTGCTTCAGTGCATTTCACACTTCCAGGCTGATCTACAGTCCAAATGTCACAATGCCAAGTTTATTCCAAATGTGTAAACCTGCTAAATCTGCAGGGGGTTGAATACTACTTGTAGGCACTGTATATACATCTAGCTACAAATACCAACCAGAGAAAAAAGCAATTCCATGTGGAAAGATGGTATGTAAGCTAGCAGGTATGCGTCTGCATTATCTAAGATGTAAAGTGCTGCTCATAGTGCAATAAAGAATTGATGCCTACCCATGTGGGAGAGAGGGGATATGAGAAGCCGTGTGTGCTGTAGCCCCGACGCGCGTTTTACGTCATGGGCTTCATCCAGGGGCTGTCATATTGGTATTATTTGCACACTATAAATTAGTATTATTTGTGTGCTGTATGTTGGTATCATTTGTGTACTGTATATTAGTATTATTTGTGCACTGTATATTGGTATTATTTGTGCACTGTATATTGGTATCATGATGATGCGTGTACTGTATATTAGTATTATTTGTGCACTGTATGTTAGTATTATTTGTGCACTGTATATTAGTATTAATTGTGCATTGTATGTTGGTATTAATTGTGCATTGTATATTAGTATTATTTGTGCATTGTATATTAGTATTATTTGTGCACTGTATGCTAGTATATTTGTGCACTGTATGTTGTTAATATTTGTGCATTGTATGTTAGTATTAATTGTGCATTGTATATTAGTATTATTTGCGTGGTGTGGTAGCATTATTTGTGCAGTGTATATTAGTATTATTTGTGCATTGTATATTAGTATTATTTGTGCACTGTATGCTAGTATATTTGTGCACTGTATGTTAGTATTAATTGTGCATTGTATGTTGGTATTAATTGTGCATTGTATATTAGTATTATTTGTGCATTGTATATTAGTATTATTTGCGTGGTGTGGTAGCATTATTTGTGCACTGTATATTAGTATTATTTGTGCATTGTATATTAGTATTATTTGTGCACTGTATATTAGTACTATTTTCGCAGTGTGGTGGCATTATTTGTACCCTGTATATTAGTATTATTTGTGCACTGTATGTTGATAATATTTGTGCACAGTTTGGTGGCATTTATTTAAACATTGTATGGTATCTTATTTTTGCACTTTATATCCTTCTTAAAAGGTAACTCTATAAAAATGTTATTTCTTCGCTAAATGTCACCGCCATTCCAATGCTCTACTATATGGTGGTCATAATTAGTGCTCTATGCACAGAACACTTTATGTACACTATATGGGGGGCTTTCCCTCTGACATACCACACATTACAACAGCCGTGGCTGTGATAGTTGCTCTGATTCTTGGAGGAAAGTTTATGCTCAGGGAAGGCCTCTGTCCACTAAATTGAATGGGGGCTATGGAAATATAACAGTTCTGCTTCTCAGTGCCCCCAAAATAATACTATTTATTTGTGAGGTTTTGTGGGCCTGATTTTAAATACCAATTTGGGAGACATTGATGCCTAATGAGCAGTTTGCTTTATGTTGCTTTTTTTGTTGTTTTACAGGCTTTTTTATGGTACAGTACTTGCCAAGGTAGAGTCATTATCTCTGCTGGCACACGAGGATTGTAATTACTGTCACTCTAATTATGATATTATATTATATTACCGTAAACCATAAAAGCTGTGTATTATAGCATATTTTTATGCCATATTTCTTACCTAAGCATGTTGGTTATGCCCTAATGTTGTGTTAGGGGGAGACAGAGAAACGATGGAATATCCAGTAAGGCCACGTTCACCATTTGGTCCGTATTTCACATCAGTATTTGTAAGCCAAAATCAGGAGTGGAACAATCAGAAGTATAATAGAAACACGGCACCACTAGTGATGGGCAAACCCATGGATATTCGGGTTGGGCTGGTTTGGCTGAATAGTTAAAACAAGTTTGGGTACCAGAAAAGTACCTGAACCCTGATCCCATTTACATGAATGGGGGGCTGAACATCCAGTGTTTGCCATGCTGTCATGTGCAAACACTGTCTCTAATTGGCAGTAAGATCATTACCGCCAGTCATAAAGCCGTGGCTCCCACGCTGTCAGATGACAGTGTGAGCCCACAGCTGTGACCGGAGTTAAAAAGTTTACCTCTGGTCGTAGATGTCAGCTGATGAGACTACTCCCATCAGTCTATACCTGCTGTTGCTAATAACAGCTAGAGCAGGTGCTGCTGATGGGTGTATTCATCACCCGGCACCTGCGCTATAAATAAATAAATAAAATGATGTGCGCTGCAGCCCTCACCTGTCAGGTTTTTCATGGCTGGTTATCAAGAGTAGAGGTGTTTCAATGTCATTTTTTTTTAATTATTTAAATAAACAACCAGCCAAGCTAAATCAGACAGCTGGAGGCTAGTAATCTGAGGCTGTTAAGGAGCTATGGATATTGCCCCCCCACCTAAAAATAGCATCCTGCAGCCACCTCAGAGATTCTCATGGTGAACTTTGGTGAACTCACTGAGCTCAGCGCTGCTCCGTGAGACTTTTTCTCACTGCGCTAGTGGTGACCTCACTGAGGTCACCGCAGTTCATTGGCCCGGTTGGGATTGTGACCTGCGGTAACTTTAGTGATGTCATCGCTAGTCATTAAGGCTGCACTCGTAGCAGCTCATTCCTCAGTGGTTCACAGCTTGTACGGCCGCATCTTGGCACCGGCCTTGTTGAAAACTATTTATCGCAGACGTGAATTACGGCATGGGACAGAACGATGGACAGGGGAGGAATAGCGTTTTTTATTTTTGTTTTTTTACAAGAGAATATGACTTCAATGGAGTGGGTGTTAGGTGAATATAACTTTTTTGTTATTTTTAATTAAAAAAGTAAAATGGTGTTTTTTTATTTCAAATAAAAGACTTTATTCTGGCTGTGTGTTTATTTACAATATAACTATAGGATTAGTAATGGATAAGCGTCTTAAAGACAACTTTCCATTACTAAGCTGTGGGCTTGATGTCAGCTGACAATACAAAGGTGTCATCAACCCCACAAACATGAACCTCACTTGCCATCGCTACAGGGCAAGTGGGAAAAGCTGGGCAAAGCACCAGAATTGGTGCATCTGATAGATGTGCCTTTTCTGGGGCAGCTGAGGGCTACTATTTTTAGGCAAGAGGGGGGCAATATCTATAGCCCCTTGCCAGCCTGAGAATACCAGCTGCCTGCTTTAGAAATGAGAAATGTATTTAAATTATAAAAAAAGTTTTTTAAGACCCCTCTATTCTTGATAACCAGCTTTGCTAAAACTGAGAGCTGAGGGTTGAAGCTGTCTGTTTGGCAATCTCCACATGTGTTGCAGCTGTCTGCCAAAGCAAATCATGCAGCCACAGGGCTCAAATATATTATCCGAGCACGCCCAAGATTCTCGCATAACACCCGAGCATGCTTGGATAACATGTTATCCGAGTATGTTCGATCATGGTAACTCTTAAAAGTCTCCCTGTTATTTTACAAAAATATAAAAATGTAGAAAAGGATGGTCATGCCCCCTCACCTCCACAGAAAATATTAAAACTACATTTGTGCAACATATCAGTTTAATATGTCCAGGAATTAAAGATGAGTGAATCGATTCGAAAGAAACTTAATGGAAAGAAACACAAGATGACTGTTAATCTTCCTTGTTCTGGGGCTCCATTCAAGATTTTGCCTTGTGGGGTACTGAGGATTAAGAAAAATGTCAGGAATCAGCCCAGAACTACTCAGGAAGATCAGGTTAATGATCTGAAGAGAGCTGGGAACACAGTCTCAAACATCACTGTTAGTAACACACTACGCTGTCATGGATTAATATCCTGCAGGACACGCTAGGTCCTCCTGCTCACGCCAGCACATGTCCAAGCCCGTTTGAAGTTCGCCAATAACCATCTGGATGATCTAGAGGGGTCATGGGAGAAGGTCAAGTGGTCAGATGAGACCAAAATAGAACTTTTTGGTATGAACTTAATTCCCTGTGCTTGGAGGATAAAGAAGGATGAGTACAACCCCAAGAACAACGTCACAGCCGTGGAGCATGGTTTGGAAAACATCATACTTTGGGGGTGCTTTTCTGCAAAATGGACAGGACGACTGTACCTTATTAAAGGGAGGATGGATAGAGTCATATATTGCAAGATTTTGTCCAACAACCTCCTCCAACAGTAAGAGCATTGAAGATGGGTCATGATTGGGTCTTCCAGCACGACAATTATCAGAAACACACAGCCAGGGCAACTAAGGAGTGGCTCCATAAGAAGCATTTCAAGGTCCTGGAGTGGCCTAGCCAGTCTCCAGACCTGAACCCAGTAGAAAATCTTTGGCTGGAATTGAAACTCAATGTTGTCCAGCGACAGCCCTGAAACCTGAAAGATCTGGAGAAGATCTGTATGGAGGAGTGGGCCAAAATCCCCGCGGCAGTGTGTGCAAACTTGGTCAAGATCTACAGGAAACGTCTGACCTCTGTAATTGCAAACAAAGGTTTGTGCACCAAATATTAAGTTTTGTTTTTCTATTCTATCAAATACTTATTTCATGTTTTAAAAATACAATTTAATTATGTAAAACTCATACAATGTGAGCTTCTGTATTTTTTTGTAAGATTCTGTTTCTCACAGCTGAAATGTACCTACGATAAAAAATTACAGACCCCCGTGTGTATGCATATCAATATATATATATATATATATATATATATATATATATATATATATATCCCCTTCAGTGAGACAGGAATCAGGATTTTGCTTTTTAAAGGCTTTTTTATGCTAATTTCCTACGATGTAATAATTGGCCGTCCGCTTCCATGGTTTCACCCCATTGAGCAGGGGCGTACAGGACCCAGTGTAGCCGCATCATTCCCGGTCCTGTGGAAACATTTTCTGCAATTATTTTGATGCTCCAGTTAAAGCCCCCGTTATGTTGACAGGCTAATTAGACAGCACCCGTGGAACATACAGCCCGGCCTCTTGTATATACAGCAGGTAAAATACAGCGACGTAGTATTGATCAGGCGGCTGCAGCATACAAGTGTAATTTTCCCTCGCCGGGAGCTGCGCTCCTTTTATTGTGAGCAGAATTCATGGATCACAAGACCCGTGTTCATGTGAATAAAACAGATAGCGGCCGGGATTGTTGCTTTACTGAGCAATATCTCTCGTGATGGCAAATCCATGAGTTATTTACAGACGCGCTGAATTCATTTTATAAACCCGTAAAATTATAAGCGCCCATCAATGATACATTGTGACAGGTTACAGGGCTGTATTAACCCCTTCGGTCCTTTCTGATAAGCTCCCCGTCTAGGCTCCAATGTTTACGATTGGAGCCAATAGATGGACTTAAAAGGGGAATTTGTCAGTATAAAAAGACACAGCAAAAATTTACATGGATTTGGGGGTATTTTTTAATATTTTTTTTCATTACTTTTTTTTTTGCCTAATATATATTTCACATAAAGCAACTCCAGAGGCTTATTGTTTTCTCCAGATCAGTCATCAGCGTTGCTCTGTGGACCAAGACATCGGTAAATGACATAGAGGTAGACCATGTGGCTGGTCAGGGGCTGTGGGGTAGCGGGGGCTCGGCACTGGGTGTTCGGTCCCATCTACAATTTCCAGAGGAACGGCAGAGATAGAACTCATTCAGACGTCCCATTTCTGTACGTACGAGAAAGACTTTGCTCAGAGTGCGGCCCACCCCTCTCCATCCTGACAATCCGTGAAAATTGGACCGATTTGTTTGGTTCACCCACCCACAGAATTGCATTGTATATTTTGATCCGACCCTCAGATTTGATCAAAATCGGATATATCTCCACAAAAATTTTTCCACGGACATGTGAATAGCCCCATGGACCATCATAGGTATGAGAGCTATCCGTGAAATCAACAGCTATCGCAAACAAGAGGGTAAAAAGTTGTCCTATGGTCAGAAGTATAACTTGATGCTCTTGGACCCAATACACAATCCCCCATTTACCTTGTACACTTAAAAAACTAGTGTCTTCTGTGAGAAGGGTCTTCTGGTCTCAGCACCAGGACTGGAAACCACAACCACCTCTTCAGCCCCATACAGCTACCTTCCTCTCAAGGACTTGGGATGGAAAATAAACACCAGACCACTCTGTCCTAGCTGAAAAATACAGACACCATAATGAGAAGTCTATGGTTCCCTGTTCTTTTTTAATTTATGCACTCAGCTGCTCCCCCGAGAAAGACACAGGAACACTTTATAGTAAAGTCTCTGGGTGGTTTATTGCTTCATAAACCACAAAGCCAAAATAGTAACAAAAACAGCCTTACTGGTACAAATGAAAATAAAAAGTCCATACAAAAGTCCTCCCCAGTATGGCTCCAGCCTTCAGGGACAAACACACATGACAGCTCTCGCTGGAGCTCAGTTCAGTTCCAACCAGTCAGAAAAGTGGCTGGATATTTAACTCCCTCCAACCACACCCCTGAGGTGGAGACATGGTGAGAAGGCGTCCCACCCATCTCCTACACCTACTCACCATGAACCTCAGACCCTGGTAACTCCTGGTTTACTCTCACCACATATCATGCTGGAGGGAAACTTATGGGTTTCACATCACGCAGGATAACAGCACATATCTCCCCTCACATATGGCGCCACTGACCCTGTCACACTTGCTACTCTCTGGGAACAGCTTATATTTAGGGCACCCTTTTACCAATATTTGGGCAATCGTTTTAACTCCATCATACTGGTGTAGGAAGTGATGATATGTTGATTTCTTGATATGAAGACCAGCGGATTACCGCCATTAGTGGTAGGCCACGTGAAGGCTAATGGGCCCGGCTACCTGACCACTGCCCCACGCCTAGCATCTACTCACTACTCTCGAAAGAAAAAATCAGGAGGATTTCTATGGAGTGAGTTCATGCCATGAAGCCACTCAACACATTGTCGGTGCCGGCTGTGTTACACAGCAGATACTGTCAGTAATTACTGCGATTGAAGCTCGCTCTGATCACAGCTGTTTAACCCCTTAGAACTGTGACCATGGTACCTAAGGGGTTAGTCGGTGGGGAGGAGCTTTGTCAATTCCATTGGGCCTCAGCGACTTGATCAGGAGAAGCCAATGGGTCATTTAATGGCAACCAGGGACACATGGGGTTGCCCCAAATTGTACATTTGCTATGGGGCCCCAGGATTTCTACCTCTACCCCCGATGAGGGGCATTAGTGTTCGTGAATCCTTGGACACCTGATCACTGTCCCAGATAACTTCTGCCGTAGGATCTGCTGGAGAAGGATCTGTGATCCCACGGACGTGAGCGTCGCTCCACCACTACTCCCTCGTGATGCCGCAGAAGACCCCCATGTTGTGTAGCAGCGGCTCACATGTTGGTCAATATCCTTTTTTCCTCCCGGACCATTTTCTTGGCCGCATACAGTCTACTTCATCGTTGGCTCTTATTTTCTAGAAAGTAAATCTACTAAGAAACTAAGAAAAAGATCTTGCTGGAAAGTCAGAAATCTCCATTCTGTGTGGAATTACTGATGATTTCAGTCTCTACTGATTGGAGAATTCTCCATATAGAAATGTACATGTGCCGCGGGGACAGAAACAAGTCTACAAGTACCAGAGGTGTCAGAAGTAAATCCTGTCATATAAGTCACAGATACCACCTCCCCATAAACAGCTCCCCAATATTCACAGCCTGTTGTATGTCTTTGCCAAGTCTGTGTAGTGTATGGTGGCAGTCTGTTATACAGTACATCTGCAGTACGTCTGCGTTCTTTACAGAGGCAGTCTATTACATATCTATAAGTATATGTAGAATAGAGAGACAGTCTGCTGTATATCTATAAGTATGTGTAATATAGAGAGACAGTCTGTTGTATATATATAATAAGTCTGTGCAGATTGTAGAGGCAGTCTGTTGTACATCTAGAAGTCTGTATAGTATACTAAGGCAGTTTACTGTGTATTTTAGATGTCTGTGTAGTATACAGAGGCAGTCTGTTACGTATTGATAACAAGGCATTGAACTATAGAGAAGCAGCCTGTTGTATGTCTTTACCAAGTCTGCACAGTGTATGGAAGCAGTCTGTTGTATAGCTATGCTGAGTCTGTATAGTATAGAGACAGTCTATTGTATCTTTAAGAAGTCTGTGTAGCAGACAGAGGCAGTCTGTTGTACATCTAATAAGATCTGCAATAAGTCAGTGCAGTCTACAGAGGCAGTCTGTTGTTAATGTATAACAAGTCAGTGCAGTGTATAGAGGCAGTCTGTTGCATAGCCATAACTGGTCTCTGTTGTATATCAATAAGTCTGTGTGGTAAGAAGACGCAGTTTGTGGTATAGCAACGAGACTTTATCAGGGGATTCTGCAGAAAGAGAACAAAAATTTGTCAGGAAGCTGCAATGTGGACAATATACTGTATATATATATTTTTTTATATATTTTTTTTTTTACAGCAGATGGAGACACATGCAAGTAGGTTTCCTGGATGCAATAAGTTTTTTTCCTGACGGCTAATTAATTCTAAGTGTTAATTATACGCTGAAAGCAGGAAACAAAAGTCTGCCGAGTCCATTATAGAAGTAGCAGAAGTGAAGTGGTCATTAGACTATCTGCAGTCTGCACAGACGAGTCCCTGACTGCTGAGCTCTGCTACATGCAGGCCGGCTGTAGGCTTATAGGCGGTGGGTGATGCACTGCTCATCTCACATGTCAATTAGTTCATGGAATCTTGGAAAACTTGTGATAGTGGAAGAACAAGAAGCTTTAACCTCCCTCTAGTGGCTAATATTGGCATTACACACTGCATTAAGTAAGGGCTAATGATTACACCAACACTGATGGGGGAGTAGATACATAGGGAAGAACCTACAAAAGACCCATAAAGTTCAAGATCAATCAGTTTTACATCGTATAAGATGCAAAAGAAAAAAACAAACAAAAAAATCTAGGTATAATTTTCAATTCAAACAATATAGATGTAGCAGAGCTGATTTTGTTATTTATATTTACATCATTGGAAATACATTTTTATGCATTGTGATAATTACTCCATCACGTCAATCTCCAATATGCGGCTCCTCAGCGGCTGGGAGACTATAACTCCCCCAGCAAACCCTTCCATCCGCAGTTTGTTGGGAGTTGTAGTTTTGTAATAACTGAAGTTGTACGTTTGAGGCAGTAGATTCAGCCGTAACTATATGTGCACGGACGTCACTGTAGTCATTTCGATTAACTCGCACTCAATAAACCTCTATTAAATAAAATAAAAAAGTTAACACCGGATGCAAAATTAATAATTTCTTATCCCTTTAAAATTAGAAGCTTCCAGTATAATTGTAAAACTTTACTCCCCTATTAAATTTCATGAGAAGTTTTGACTTTTGCTTCAGTAAAGCCCCCGGAGACTCACAAAGCGGAATCCTTTTATTACTAAACAACATGGATGAGCTGATACTATTAAAAAAGCCATTTTCATTTTATGGCCGTGCAGCACAAAAATTACCATGTGACAAGCTGAGGAGGACTCCTTCATTTCCCCTGGCACTGATTTATGGCTTTCCTCCTAAAAATGACTCAAAATCCCCATCCAGAAAAGCTTCATGGGATCAAGCAGGATACTGGATGGACTGGTCAAGAAAACTGCGGTCTTGACCATTGCATGTGTCAGTTTAATGGGGTGGAGCTGCAATACCAGACAAAGCCTGAGGACAAAGTGTGGTGCTGTTTCTGGAAACAGATGCAACTGTTTTTTTTCTCTAGTCTCTCATAACTGCATTACTAAAACGTGAGGTCCAAGGCATAGGGTCAGTCATGGTCCATTCCCTGGACAGAAGAGAGGTGCTTATCTTCACTGCCATGCATAATAATCCATTAAAACTCCAAGTAACTGTTCATGGGTAATCATACTGACGATTAATTCATGTAGGTGCCCCCTGGTGATAATACCATTCATTTTGGGGTGCATCCTAATCATTGCAGTACTCTTTGTGGGTGCCTCCAAGTCATGGTAGAACTTACTCTTTGTGCGTGCACCCATACATGCTCATTATGGGTGCAACCTGGTCATGGTTCAACCGGGTCATGGTGCAACCTGGTCATGGTGCAACCTGGTCATGCTACAACCCAGTGTAGGGGCATTTTGGCCATGGCTTTACTCATTCGTTATAGTGCTAATTAATTATTCATTGCGGGTGCACCCTGGATATGGCTTTACTTTTTTTTTCTGGATGTAGCCTAGTTATGGTACTACACATTCATTCTTAATTCTCCCAGGTCATGGTACTAATAATTTATTATACATGACTACTGGTCATGGTACTGTTCCCTAACCATAGGTCCCCCTGGTCACTGTACTACTCCCTAATCGCAGGTGACCCCTGATCATGGTAGAATTCATTCATTGTAAATATCCCCAGGTCATTGCATTATTCCTTTATTATAGGACCCTCCTGGGCATAATACTACTCATATACTGTAGGTGCCCTCTAGTCATGGTACTATTCTTTTATAGCAAATACCCCCAAATCATGGTAATATTCCTTTATTGTAGGTGATCCGTGGTCATGGTATAACTTCTTTATAAATACCCCCAGATCATGGTGCTATTGCTTTATTGTAGGGACCCCCTGGTCATGGCACTACTCGCCTACTGTAGCTGCCCACTGATCATGGTCCTTCTCATCTATTGTAAGTGCCCCCCGATTATGGTCCTTCTCATCTACTGTTGGTGTCCACTGATCATGGTCCTACTCATCTACTGTTGGTGTCCACTGATCATGGTACTACTCATCTACTGTAGGTACCCCCTGGTCATGGTACTACTTGTCTACTGTTGGTGCCCCCTGGCCAAGATACTACTTATTTATTGTTAATGCCCTTAGATCATGGTGCTACTCATCTACTGTAGGTGCCCCCTGGCCAGGATTGTTAATGCCCCTAGATCATGGTACTACTCATCTACTGTAGGTGCTCCCTGGCCAGGATTGTTAATGCCCCTAGATCATGGTACTACTCATCTACTGTAGGTACCCCCTGATCATTGTCCTCCTTATCTACCATAAGTGCCCCCTGATCATGGTGTGACTCATCTACTGTAGGTGCCCCCTGATCATGGTACAACTCATCTACAGTAGGTACCCCCTGATCATGGTCCTCCTCATCATCTACCATAGGTGCCCCCCGATAATGGTACTACTCATCTACTGTAGGTACCCCTGATCATGGTACAACTCATCTAATGTAGGTGCCCCCTGGCCAGGGTTGTTAATGCCCCTAGATCATGGTATTACTCATCTACTGTAGGTACCCCTGATCATCGTCCTGCTCATCTACTGTAGGTCCTCGCTGATTGTGGTACAACTCATTTATTGTTAATGCCCCTAGATAATGGTATTATCCATATACTGTAGGTGCCCCCTGATCATGGAACAACTCATCTACTGTTGGTGTCCACTGATCATGGTACTACTCATCTACTGTAGGTGCCCCTGATCATGGTATGGTACTGCTCATCTACTGTAGGGGCCCCTGATCATGTCACAACTTATTTATTGTTAATGCCCCCTAGATCATGGTCCTACTCATCTACTGTAGGTGCCCCCTGATCATGGTACTACTAATTTATGGTTAATACCCCCTGGTCATGGTACTGTGCTCTGAAGAAGCACTCAGTAAATGCATTGCGCATAGATCCTTCCCACCTAATCACTTTCCATAAATCTTAGACATTCCATCATAATTGTAAAAATGAGCCAACCAACACCAGGTAATGTGAAGCATTGTAATATAATACTTGTCTTTTACCTCTTTTAGGTCCTTATTAAAACTCCCTCAAACTTTTAGGTCTGTCAAGGACATTGTGCATCTGTCAGTGGGACAAGGGGAGGTCTTGTTGGGTGGATCGCCCCAGTTCATCACATGGACAGTAGATGTGATCATTACCAGATACATTGTACCCTGTTTGTAGATGGAGAAAATCAATAGAACACAACCTTGGAGCCTGATGTCCTCAATTAGCCTGGCAGAATGGCTCATCTAATGGAGCGCGTGTCGACTCGAGACACATTGTTTGGGTGTTTCCATGTGGAACGTGAAAAGTTTTTCCATCTTGGGTCTGGTGTCCATACTATCCATACCTGGCACATGCACACTATGTCCATGCTTGGATCAGTCATGGATCACACAAGGGGCATCACTCCATATCTCACATCTGCCTCAGTCATTACACACATTCCTGTGCCAAAAGCATGGACTATGGAGGAATGACTATGGAGGCAGAAGACAGATTTAAAGTGATAGCAATGGATGGAAAGTTATCAAGATGTGACAGAGCTGAATATGTCTTTTGTCCAGTCCCTTATTCCAGATCTTACCTGTACATCCCCAGAAACTACACAATATCACCTTGATTGAACCAAATGACAAACTCAGCTCTGCTACATCTGTCTTCTTTTTACATATAAGTAATGCATACCATACCACATACAGCTTATAGTATAACCGTTGGCTAATGTTAAGCACAATTAACCAATTATTTAAAGCGACGGCGCGTGCAATTATTCAGCGTCTCTTGCCCCTAACGAGCTGCGTCGAGCTTAGATGACTCTGTAATGATGATCATCTTGCAACTGATCCAAACTTTCCATATCGTCAAAAAAAAAATTAAGTAACTATCCCTTTAAGGAAACAAGTACACAGTCCATTACTAGCAGAAAAACTTTGCCCCAATCATCTATAAAAGTAACTGAGTCATAACCAGGGGGGTTCACTCTATTATTCTTCCTCAATGGGGTGGTCCTGTTGAATGGTATGACACCTGTTAACCCATTCATGACACCAGGTACCTGCCCCAGAGCTCAGTGTATGATCTCATATAATATCCCACCCAATCCTATGAGATGACCCCTCTACTGCTCTAAAACCCATTGCATCCTTGAACTTCCAATGCATGCAAGCCTGAATCAGTGCACAACATGCACCTCACCCCCTTCCAAGAGTCCTTGCAAGTCTCATCTCCAACAATCCATCACATGGGGAAGGCAATGTGACATCCCTTACCTGTCCCTGCCATAGGATTCCTGTCTGTCACCGCTTGTCTCTGGGTATCATTCCACTAGTAGGTAAAGTCATGCACAGCAGTTCTTCTCTCTGTGATCTCCAGCCAAAGGGAAGGAGTTTTTTTTATTATTATTATTTTTCCCTGTGATTTTGTCCTAAAGGAAGTGTCCAGCAGCAATCCACTGTGTGTAATGTATGTCCAGGTCCAGGTATCCACCAACCCTGCTCCTCAGCAGCTGCAGGCTCCCTGTGCCCATGCCACCCTCTCTGAGTAGTGGAGGATAGGTGATGCACCTTTTCTGCTTGGTGGCTTGTGTATAACAATTTTTCATCCAATGCTTTCCCTTTTCTGTGCAGCTGGGCGCCTCTCACTGGCTGTGTCCTTCTTGTGAGCTGTGTGTCTCTCTCCTCCCTCCTCCCCTACCTCATTCTTTCCTTTTTTTTTTATTCCCTTCTTATACTCCCTCAATCCTCTCTCTCTCTGCTTTTTTCTTCATTACTTTTCTCACTGGCTGGAAGTGAATTTCTCCTTTTTTCATACCTCCCTCTCCTGGTATGTTTGTGTTTTTTTCCCATCTCTTTCGCTCAGTCATCCTCTCTGTTTTCCCTGACTCACGCACCACATCGCCTTATAGACCTTATTCCGGGAGAGCTTAGAAATACGAAGTCGGAATAAAAAGGAAGCGAGCGCTAATTTATAGGCACGATGTAATTGGTATGGGTACGATATCGCCAGATATGTAACAATTTGCAACGTGACGTTGTATCAGCAGCTGCAGCCTAATAATAATATTTACATAACGTGATTACAATTGTATCAGCAGCTGCTACATAATAATAATATTTACACTAAGTCGCTACATTTTGTAAACATTCCATAGAACGAAACAATGGCAGCTCTTCAGTTATCGCAAGATACAACCTAATGATACGGCGCTTGTGTCACTCGTCCGGTGCATTATAATTGGCATGTATTTAATGCCGGCACGACGTCTTTTATTTTTTTTTGCACATCATGCTTCATTATTTTTTCATTAATCTGCAGCCAATCACCGCTGTATAAGCTGCTAAGTCACCAGCGAGGCAGCCTCCCCCCCACCACCTCCCTTAAGGCTTGAAACTGCTGCTTTGATGCTCAGTGAATAAAATGCACAGCCGTTCTCGTGACGTGACATTTAGTAGCTGGTCGTATGTGCGCACAAATGAGGAGGGCAGTGGGTAAACGGAAGAAGCAGACAGACATCAATGCTTTCACATCCACAGCACCGCCGTGCAGTCTGCATCGGGAGCCCAGGAGTCTGGGAGAGACTGGGAGAGTCCATGACAAGTGGGAGGAGGGGGGACGGACAGATTTCTCCAAGGTATAATCAGCTGTCAGGATAGCAAACTATCCGGCGTGTAACATATTAAGGTCGACATTCGCTACATTTATAATTCGACTGGAGAATTGGGAAGTCGCAGTTTTTTTTTTTACTGTGTTAGGGCAGCATCTAAAAATTCATCCAGAAAAGTCTGACGAGTTGTTTTTTTTTTTTGCACTTATCATCCGTATTCTCCGCGTCGAAATGGAGCACCTTGGGCCCTCTAGAGAAAATCATTCTTGGGGCCCACTATGTAGCTACATAGAAATAAATACAAGACCACCAATTGTGCGGTAAAACAAACTAATATCAGGGTATAATATAAGGTAGTACACGTCTTAATTATGTAGCAGGGGTTGGGGTAGCATATAGGTAGAATATAATGTTGCCCTCTCATAGAATATAATGTAGCCCCCTCATAGAATATAAAGTAGCTCCCTCATAGAATATAATGTAGCCCCCCTCATAGAATATAATGTAGCCCCCTCTGAGTATAAAGCAACCCCCTCATAAGGTATAATGCAGCCCCCCTATAGAATATAATGTAGTCTGCTCATAGGGTGTAATGCAGCCCCCTCATAGAATATAATGTAGCCCCCTCTGAGTATAATGCAACCCTCTCATAGAATATAATGCAGCCCACCATAGAATATAATGTAGCCCCCTCATAGGGTATAATGTAGCCCCCTCATATGCAGCCCCCCTCATATAGTATAATGCAGCCTCCCCCACAGAATATAAAGTAGCCCCCTCAGAGTATAATGCAATCCATTCATAAGGTATAATGCAGCCCCCCCATGGAATATAATGTAGCCCCTCATATAATATAATGCAGCCCACATATAGAACATAATGTAGCCTCCTCAGAGTATAATGCAGCCCCCTCATAGGGTATAATGCAGCCCACTCATAGGGTATAATGCAGCCCCCACATAGGGTATAATGCAGCCCCCTCATAGGATATAACGCAGCCCCCTCATAGGGTATAATGCAGCCCTCCCATAGGGTATAATGCAGCCCCCTCATAGGGTATAATGCAGCCCACTCATAGGGTATAATGCAGGCCCCTCATAGGGTATAATGCAGGCCCCTCATAGGGTATAATGCAGACCCCCTCATATGATATAATGCAGCCCCCTCATAGGGTATAATGCAGGCCCCTCATAGGGTATAATGCAGGCCCCTCATAGGGTATAATGCAGACCCCCTCATATGATATAATGCAGCCCCCTCATAGGGTATAAGGCAGACCCCCTCATAGGGTGTAATGCAGCCTCCCTCCAATAGAATATAATCCAGCCCTGAAGTCCTACAGCCTTATGGCCACCAGGACTCACTCACTGATGTGTATATATATATATATATATATATATATATATATTAAAAAAGCAAACGCAATACTCACATCTCCTCATTGTTCTCCCTCTGCTCCGGTCTCAGCAGCTGCACTGTCTTCTGCCAGGAAGTGCTGTCATTGAGCAACTGCAGTGTCAGAGGCAGAGGGGAATGATGGGAGAGGGAACGTCATCTGACGCTCTTTCTTCCATTATTGCTTTCAACTGTATCAGTGTCTATTATGCAGATAGAGTTGAATGCGGCACGCACTGGGGTTAGCACTCACTCCGGGCCCCCTGTATTAATGGCCCCATAGTGGTTACATGGGCTGGGGGAGCAGGGGCCCTGGTCTGCCGGCCCAGATAATGAGCAGTGTTAGCCACAGCCTGTGGCTAACACTGCCCACTATTAAAGTTAAATGAATATTCACTCCTCTCCATGCCCATTGGGGGTAAGAGTGAATATTCATTTCTCTTAGCAGCAGGGACAGGCTTTAGCAGCAGCAGCTGGCTTCTGCCTCCTGTCACCCACTGCAGCTCCTCTGGGACCAGCTGTGTGGTGTGCCGCTATTGACATCCCACTGGCTGGGGGCCCTGGAGCAGCGGGGGGACTAGGCAGCTGCTCTCTCCTTCATTATTGCTTTCAACTGTATCAGCATCTATGATGCCAATACAGTTGAATGCGGTGCTCACTGGGGTTGGCACCCACGCCAGGCCCCCCTGACTTACAGGCCCCATAGCAGCCGTGTGGCCTGTGGGCCCTTGGGGGAGCAGGGGCCCTGGTCTGCTAGCCCTGATAGCATTCATTGTTAGCCACAGCCTGCAGCTAATACTGCTCACTATTAAAGTGAAATGAATATTCACTCCTCTCCACACCTATGGGGGTGTGGCTAAGAGTGAATATTCATTTCTCTTTAGCTGCGGGGACAGGCTTTATCTGCAGCAGCCAGCTTCTACCTCCTGTCACCTGCTGCTGCTGTGCTGGCACCAGGCCAGTCCCCCTGACTCACGGACCCCATAGCAGCTGCGTGGTGTGCCGTTATTAGCGACACACCACTGGCTGGGGGCCATGGAGCAGCGGGGGCCCTAGACACTCCGGTTCTATGGTGGGCCAGTCCGACCCTGCGTATGCAATCCGTTTTTTTAACAATGAATAATTTAAAAGATCATTTCCAGTTTCCTATTTCCAAGATTGCAATGTGTCCATAAAAATCATATGCTGGACTGGGGCTCCATATGGCATCTGATATTTTTTTGGGCACTATTGAAGAGTAAACATGCTCAGATAATGTGTTATCCACCATGCTCAGGTGTTAACTGAATGTCTTCAGCATGTTTGAAAATTATGTTCAAGTCCCTGCAATTGTATGTCTCGTGGCTGTTCGACAGCTATGCAGGGACTTCCTAACAAGCAGGCTCTCGAACAACCGCAAGACAAGCAGCTGTGGTGTTTCAAACATATTATTCGAGCACACCTAAGATACTTGGATAGCACCCGAGCATGGCAGATAACACCTTATCCCAGCATGTTTGCTCATCAAGGACCACTGTCACCCTGGTGATATTGTGGTGGTGGATGAAGAGACATGAAGGAGGGCCTTCTAAAAATCAGTACCCATTACAAAGGAGTGGGTCTCCTATACCTGTAATGCCCATGCAGTAAGTGTATGGGCTGACAAACATTTCCCCCTGTGGGGTATACATCAACATACTGACTAAAAATGTTGCTTATGGGCATCATAAACACCCTTTAAAACAATAATGTGGGTGTTACATCACAGACCACGGTCACCCTGGTGATATAGTGGTGGTGGATGATGAGGATGAGGAGGAGGAAGACAACAGCAAATATGCCAAATCAGGAAGCATATACCCATGTGTGGGTGTGAAGAGGTGCATGGGAATAGCCCTCCCAAAAAAGACACTGGATTTGAGTTTATGTTACGCTGCTATCATTCGGTGGTGTTGAGAAGTCTTGCCCAATCATCAGCCTGCCATCAGCATTTTCAGTTGACAGGTGTATGCACTAATCTACTATATAATTGTCTAAGGGCACTTCCGTCTTTCTGTAACGGTTATTCGTTCGCTGATTGGTCTCGGCAGCTGCCTGTCATGGCTGCCACGACCAATCAGCGACGCGCACAGTCCGGAAAAAAATGGCTGCTCCCTACTCCCCGCACTCACTGCCCGGCGCCCGCATACACCCCTCCGCTCACACAGGGTTAATGGCAGCGGTAACGGACCGCGTTATGCCACGGGTAACACACTCCGTTACCGCCGCTATTAACCCTGTGTGACCAAGATTTACTATTGACGCAGCCTATGCAGCGTCAACAGTATAAAAGGATCTAATGTTAAAAAAAAAAAAAAATCATTATATACTCACCTTCCGCTGCCTTTCCCGCTCCTCGCCACCCTCCGGTAACCGCTCTGTGCAAGTGGCAGATTCCGGTACCACTTAGCGCATGGCAGAAGGACCTGCCATGACGTCACGGTCATGTGACCGCAGCGTCATCACAGGCCCTGTGCGCCTGCGCGAACAGGACCTGCCATGACGTCACGGTCATGTGACCGCGGCGTCATCACAGGCCCTGTGCGCCTGCGCGAACAGGACCTGCCATGACGTCACGGTCATGTGACCGCGGCGTCAGCACACCCAGGGACCGCAAGCTGCAGCCTGTACCGCGCACAGGCGACAGAACTACAAGTATGGTGAGTATGTTAGAACTACAAGGGGACTTCGGATCGGAAGGTGAGTATGTTTATTTTTTTATTTTTTAACCTGTCACTTACGTGGCTGGGCAATATACTACGTCACTGGGCCACGTCACTGGGCAATATACTACGTCACTGGGCAATATAGTAAGTGGCTCTGTGCTGTATACTATGTCACTGGGCAATATACTACGTTACTGGGCAATATACTACGTAACTGGGCAATATACTACTTGGCTGGGCAATATACTACGTCGCTGGGCAATATACTACGTGGCTGGGCAATATACTACGTCACTGGGCAATATACTACATCACTGGGCAATATAGTAAGTGGCTCTGTGCTGTATACTACGTCACTGGGCAATATACTACGTCACTGGGCAATATACTACATAACTGGGCAATATACTACGTAACTGGGCAATATACTACGTCGCTGGGCAATATACTACATAACTGGGCAATATACTACATAACTGGGCAATATACTACGTAACTGGGCAATATACTACGTAACTGGGCAATATACTATGTAACTGGGCAATATACGTCGCTGGGCAATATACTACATGGCTGGGCAATATACTACGTCGCTGGGCAATATACTACATCACTGGGCAATATACTACGTCACTGGGCAATATACTATGTAACTGGGCAATATACTACGTAACTGGGCAATATACTACGTCGCTGGGCAATATACTACTTGGCTGGGCAATATACTACGTCGCTGGGCAATATACTACTTGGCTGGGCAATATACTACGTCGCTGGACAATATACTACGTCACTGGGCAATATACTACGTAACTGGGCAATATACTACGTCACTGGGCAATATACTACGTAACTGGGCAATATACTACGTGGCTCTGGACAATATACTACGTCACTGGGCAATATACTACGTAACTGGGCAATATACTACGTCGCTGGGCAATATACTACGTCGCTGGGCAATATACTATGTGGCTCTGGACAATATACTACATCACTGGGCAACATACTATGTGGCTGGGCAAATATACTATGTTACTCAGCAATATACTACGTGACTGGGCAATATACTACGTCGCTAGGCAATATACTACGTGGCTGGGCAATATACTACGTGGCTGGGCAATATACTACATGGCTGGCCAATATACTACGTGGCTGGCCAATATACTACGTGGCTGGCCAATACATTACATGGCTGGGCAATATACTATGTGGCTGGGCAATATACTACGTCACTGGGCAATATACTAGGTGAGCATGTGAGCATACATATACTAGAATACCCGATGCGTTAGAATCGGGCCACCATCTAGTCAGTTATAATTCCACAAGCGGCACAAAATACCCGCTCTTACAAAACGCTAGTGACAGGGCAGGCCAGGACCTCAAAAATGTAGAGAGCCAGTTCATGCCATTGTTTCTAGCTTGGATACCCAATAATTATAAGGCACAGAGGAATGACGGAGGATGCTGGCACAGTCAGCAGGGTACTCCCTCAGCATCTTCCAACACCTTGCACTCCTTGTGAGATTGCCCCGCGAATCAGGGTCAATGTGATGGAAGGGTCTGAGAAATTTCTCCCAGAACTTTGCCAGTGTTCCCCTGCCTCTGCTGGAATGGAGTTGTGTCTCTCTCGCCAGTACTCCTTGGTTCACCAATGAACTGTAACCTCTGCAGCAATGGCCCTCTGATTCTGTACAATTTTAGTAGACCTGTCTGCCTCTGGAATAAGAGATAGAAAGTTCTCCTTGAAGCGTGGGTCTAGAAGTGTCACCAACCAGTAATGACTATCACCCAAAATTTTGCGAATGCGAGGGTCATGGGAAAGGCAGTGTAACATTAACTCAGCCATGCATGCCAGACTGCCAACAGGCAAGACTGTCATGTCTGTTATGACCTGGTGGTTAAGGAGCAACATGGGACAAGCCCTGAGGAGGTGAGATCTGTACTGACCGCAGTTCCTGATCCTAACACCAACACTAGAAGTAGCCGTGGAATGTTCCTGTCATTCCCTAGACATCTCGTCACAGCCGGAGAGATAGCTACCCCTAAAGATGGAAACAGAAAGCTATCTTGCCTCAGAGAAATCCCCAAAGGAAAGACATCCCCCCACAAATATTGACTGTGAGTGGAGAGGGAAATGACATACACAGAATGAAAACAGAATTTAGCAAAAGAGGCCACTACTACCTAAATAGACAGAATAGAAAAGAATACTGTGCGGTCAGTATTAAAAGCTAACAAAAATCCACACAGAGTATACAAAAAATCTCCACACCGACTCACAGTGTGGAGGGCAACTCTGCTTTCCCCAGAGCTTCCAGCTAAGTTGAATATATCATACTGACAAACTGGACAAGAAAAAACATAACATGAGCAACATGATTAAGTCCACAGTAAGTGGACCACAAATGAACAACAAGGACTTATCTTTGCTGAACTGGACAAGCTATCAGAGAAATCCAAGGAGAGGTCTGACTCCAACCAAGAAACATTGACAGCTGGCACGAGCTGAAGACTAGAGCCAGGCTAAATAGCAGAGCAGGAGAGACGATCAGTGGAAGCAGCGGCTAATGCTAAACCCAAGGAGCAGCAGTTCCACTTAAAACCACCGGAGGGAGCCCAAGGGCAGAATTCACAAAAGTGCCATTTACAACCACCGGAGGGAGCTCAAGAACGGAATTCACAACACATGTCCTGTTAGGGGTCGAGTTCCCGCTTCTGCACAGGGGAAATCTCGGGCCGTTTCTGCTGTGGTCTCCCATTATTCTCCTGCCACAGTGGAGCCTGCTCAGCAGAGACATCGGTCCCAGCATCTTGCTCAGTCCCACTCTGTACTAAGAGTTACTGCTGCTTCTCTGGCTTCTGCCATTGAAGTCAGTGCTGGGCAGCGGCGAATAGACGCTTGTGGGACTAAGTCCTGCTTTTCTCATTCTGAGCATGCCCTGAGTGAGATCTCTCAGTGGAGATCGAGGGTCACATGGTCAGACACTGCAGCTAAGTCCATTGGTCCTTTCAGGAAGGTCCTTTAAGTGCAAAGGCTAAGTCTTGCTCTGCACACACTGAGCATGCCCAGGGCAAGATCTCTCAGTGGAGATTTAGGGTCACATGCTCTGGTATGACTCTCTCATTGGTCCTTTTAGGAAGGTCTTTTACTTGCTGCAGCTATATAAGGCTTGCATGGCCGCACGGCCATGCGCTAGTGTACATTTGTATACGTGTGTTTGTTGTGAGTGCAAGTCGTTCATTAATGACCCCTACCCTATTGTATGAAAGCTCGCGTAAGGTGTATGGCTGCTACCTAGCGTGCGACTAAACACTCCACGTGTAACACACGAGTCAGCGTCTATCGCTGTGACCGCCAGTGCGGCGCCACGTGCCAGTAGTGCGCTTCTTAACCCACGTCTGGGTACTAGTGGTGTCTGCCAGCACGGCACAGTTCGCACTTTGGTGCTCTTGCTATTCCTACACACTCTGTTGCGGTGTAGTGAGCAAGTTGTCTGAACGGACTTCTACCCTGAGTCTTGGGATTGAGTTCGCCGACTCCTTGCTTGCACTCATTTGTGCGGTATTGCGGACCTGTGGCTTAGCAGGGTTTGCTTCCACCGCCATATAGCGCCGCCATTTTGCTAGCAGCAGGTTTTCACCTGCACGGTGGACCCCAGACTGCGAACGCACCAATATTATTACATCTTTTACTTGGTGCGTTCCGCCAGTCCTAACAGAACACTAGCGCTAGGGTCTGGCTAGTAAATGGCGGACGATCAGCGTTTACAGCGGTACATCCAGAAGCTGGAGGGAAGGTTGGCGGCTCTTGAGCGTTCAACTTCGGCTGTGGATGTCACTGCTGTCGCTGTTCAGGCTGCAAGTGTAGCTGCAGCCAGTTTGTCTGCTGCCACCCCTGCCCCGACTTTATCCCGTCTCCCGCTTCCCGACAAGTTTGCTGGTGACAGTAAGCAATGTCGCGGATTCGTGAGCCAGTGCTCCATACACCTTGAGCTCCTGGCGTCACGTTTCCATACGGAACGGGCGAAAGTGGGATTTATTCTATCTCTCCTGTCGGGCAGGGCGTTGGAGTGGGCAACGCCACTTTGGGAGCGTGATGATCGTGCGGTACAGAGAGCTCCTCTCTTTCTGGATGCACTGAAGCAGGTCTTCTTAGGACCTCGTGTTACCCACGATACCGCGCTCCAGTTAATAATAATAATAATCTTTATTTATATAGCGCCAACATATTCCACAGCGCTTTACAATTTAACAGTTTCAAACACAACAGTCATAGGTAACAACGTTAACAATACAGTAATAAAGCAAAAATAAGACAAAATAAGATGCCTCTGCTCGTGAGAGCTTACAATCTACAATAAGGTGGGGGAGATACAAAGTACAGGTGTGTATTTACAATGGTGTATTTACAGTGATGGTCCAGCCATCTTCCGGGGGTGGGGGGTAGATGGAAGTAGTGAATGGGTTACACACGCACAAAAACATAAAATGAGTTTGATTAGGGAACGTGATAGGCCGCTCTAAACAAATGTGTTTTGAGCGAGCGCCTAAAACTATGCAAGTTGTGGATGGTCCTAATGTCTTGGGGTAGAGCATTCCAGAGGATTGGCGCAGCACGGGAGAAGTCTTGGAGTCGGGAGTGGGAGGTACGGATTAGTGCAGAGGTTAGTCGAAAGTCATTTGCAGAGCGCAGAGGTCGGTTAGGCCGATAGACAGAAATGAGGGAGGAGATGTAAGGGGGTGCCGCACTATGGAGAGCTTTGTGGGTGAGAACAAGTACTTTGAATTGTATCCTGTAATGAATGGGCAGCCAGTGTATCGACTGGCGAAGAGCGGACACGTCCGAGTAACAATTAGCCAGATGGACAACCCTGGCTGCTGCATTAATAATAGACTGGAGAGGGGAAAGTCGAGTGAGGGGGAGGCCAATTAATAAGTTGTTGACTATTACTCAGGGCTCGTCCGTGGTCAGCCAGTTTACAATCCAGTTCTGGACTGTAGCTTCAGAGTTAGAGTGGCCAGACAAAGTTCTAATTCCGGTGTTCTGGAAGGGACTGGCAGACCACGTGAAGGACGCCTTGGCCACCAGGGAGATACCCGCCACACTGGAGGAGCTTATTTCTGTATCTACCCGCATTGATCTCCGTTTTCACGAGCGGAGGTTAGAGCGGACCCAGTGTAGGCAGTGTAGGCAGAGGTTTCGGCTGGCTCCTACCTTCGCCAGACCTCTTGTATCTCCTGTTTTGGCGTCCGACTCCCATGAGCCCATGGAGGTTTCTCGAGCGGGACCTAAGTCTCAGGCCGCTCGAGTATCCGTGGTTTGCAAGTATTGTCACCAACTAGGACATTATGCCAATAAATGTCCACGGCGATCGGGAAAAGATCACGTCTAGTAACCATTGGGGGAGGTTCACTAGACACTGCTATATTTTCCTCCAAACTGTCCTTTAAAGGGACAATCCTGTTAGGCTCTTCCACTCTAACAGTCGAGCTTTGTGTGGATTCAGGAGCAGGGGGGAATTTTATGTCTTCTGCTTTTGCTTTGCGCCACGCTATACCATTAGTTATGCTCGCTAAACTTATAACAGTTAGAGTTGTGAATGGGACCACACTTCCATTGCAAATCACACACCAGACTGTCCCTTTCTCGTTGTCCATGTCCCCTTCCCACCAGGAGATTATTTCCCTTCTTGTCCTTCCCGAGGGAATGGATGAGGTTTTACTGGGAATACCCTGGCTCCGTTTCCACTCTCCACATATTGAGTGGTCCTCAGGGAGAATATTGGGTTGGAGTATTGGAGTAAGGCTTGTATGGGCAGGTGTGTGAGTGAGTGTGTACAGGTTTCTTCTACCGAGGTACCCGTAGACTTTTCTTCTCTTCCCAAATGTTATTGGTGCTATGTAGACGTATTCTCTAAAAAGGCAGCTGAGACTCTACCGCCTCATCGCCCCTACGACTGTCCTATTGACCTCTTGCCTGGAGCTGAACCTCCTCGGGGAAGGGTATATCCCCTCTCTCTCCCTGAGACGGAGGCTATGTCTCAATACATCCAGGAGAATTTGGCAAGAGGATTCATTAGGAAGTCAGTGTCTCCCGCAGGGGCGGGATTCTTCTTCGTACAGAAGAAGAACGGGGAATTACGCCCTTGCATTGATTACAGGGGTCTTAATGCCATTGTAGCGCCCCCACTGCCGCAGGGCCGAGGGATACCCGGTACCGGGCCTCTGAGTCTCTGCTCTGGGGTTGTCACGGTGGCTAGGCCCAGTCCGTGACCCTGCCGAGGGGCGTACAGTGATAGATATGATGGATGATGGTAGTGGTGGTGGTGCGGTGCAATAAATAACGAGGACACCAGGTTGCAGTCTCTGTACCTCTTTACTGAAGATCTCTGGGTCCTCAGTCCGGAATCCGGATAACCAGGCTGCGCAAGCCCGGCCGGTCCAATGGCACCTCCAGAGTTCTCTTTACAGGTGGAAATCTGTGCCTTCCTTCTAGCGCTATGTGTTGCGGTCCTTCCCTGCTGTGCTTACGGAAAGTCCCCACAACTGTTGTGTCTGTTTCTTAAGTCCCCTCACAACACGATTAGATGATGTTCTGCTAATCCTCGGGCCCTCCCTGATGTTACGGTTAGGACGGCACCCGTTTGACGGGTAGGCTCGGAGCTCTTCCGGGACCCTAGAGTCGCCCCTCTCCACAAGTTGCCCCCCAAGACTGCATAGGTGATTTAGGTGAGACAGCCCGCCTGAGACTGACTGTCCTGCCGTAGGTTCGAAGTATTGCCTGAAGCTGTATATAGAAATACTTCCTTCGGCGTTCCGGCCACCGGTTGTTTGCGCCTCAGTAGGATGTTGCCTCGGTCTTACAGCACGACCCCTACTGGTATTCTCCTTGTTGCTTTGATCTCGTTTCTCACTCAGCACAATCTATCTCGCTTCTAGTCCTTCCTTGGGCACCGCCGCTATACTGAGCAGGCACGGTCCCGTTACGTTCTCTCAGTTTGCCAAGCCTCTGTCAGGATCCCACCCCTGACAGAGACCCTACCGAATCTTCTCCTGCAACACCCTCTGCCACAAGGTGTTGCCTGGCTCCAACTCAGTCAGCTTTCTCCCTAACTTCCTGCCTGACCCCCAGTTTTACCAGTGTTGTGGAGAGTGGCCTAGTAAATAGAACCCTTAGCTCCCCCTGGAGGCCCGGCGGTGAAATGTATTGGTGTCTGTGATACCTGCTCAGATGAACTCCTTCAGTGCCATCAGACGTACCATGGCTCCCCTTAGTGGCAGAGCCACGGTACTGCAACGACCAGGACTCTGGGGCGCTGCACCATCACCATTAAAAATAAATACCCTTTGCCCCTGATTTCTGAGCTCTTTGACAGGCTAAGGGGAGCAAGGGTTTTCACCAAATTAGATCTGCGGGGTGCCTACAACCTGATTCGCATCCGTGAGGGGGACGAATGGAAAACGGCTTTTAATACCAGGGATGGGCACTATGAGTATCTGGTGATGCCCTTCGGGCTCTGTAATGCCCCAGCCGTTTTTCAGGACTTTGTCAACGATATCTTCCGGGATATGCTTTCCACCTCGGTCGTAGTCTATCTGGATGATATTCTCATCTTCTGTCCAGATATTGACTCCCACCGGAGAGATGTTGGCAGAGTCTTCGAACTCCTACGGGCGAATTCTCTTTATGCAAAGTTGGAGAAGTGTGTGCTTGAGCAGGAGTCTTTACCTTTCCTGAGCTATATCATCTCTGCCCAGGGATTGGCTATGGATCCTGCCAAGCTACAGGCTGTGATGGACTGGCAAGATCCCCATTCTCTTAAAGCGGTGCAGCGCTTTATGGGGTTCATAAATTACTATCGCCAGTTCATTCCCCACTTCTCAACTTTGGTAGCTCCCTTGGTATCCCTCACCAAGAAAGGAGCGAATCCCAAATTGTGGTCGGAAGAGGTCTCCAAGGCCTTCACTTCTATAAAGTCTCATTTTGCTAGCGCTCCCATCTTACATCGTCCCGATGTGGACAAGCCATTCCTAATGGAGGTGGATGCCTCATCCGTTGGTGCTGGAGCAGTCCTCTATCAAAAGGATGCTCAAGGTTGGAAGCATCCATGCTTCTTCTTCTCAAAGACCTTCACGCCAGCGGAGAGAAATTACGCCATCGGGGATAGGGAGTTGCTAGCAATGAAGTTGGCCTTTTCAGAATGGAGACATCTTTTGGAAGGTGCTCGGTTTCCCTTCCAAGTCTTCACAGACCACAAAAATTTGGTCTATTTGCATACAGCTCAGCGGCTGAATTCTCGTCAGGCCAGATGGTCCTTGTTCTTCTCCCGGTTCCACTTCACTCTCCATTATCTCGCCGGGGAGAAGAACATTCCCTCTCTCGCTCCCTTGTGTCAACTGAGGAGGACAAGGAGGAGCCTCTGTTTATTGTCCCTTCAGAGAGTCTTAGAACCGTAGCTCCGGTTTCACTAGAGTCTGTGCCTCCGGGCAAGACTTTTGTTCCCATCAATTTGCGACCGGAGGTTCTCTCTTGGGCTCATTCGTCCAGAGTGGGTGGACACTTTGGGGCAAAGAGGACATCTGACTTGCTGGCGAGAACGTACTGGTGGCCACATATGGTTCGTGACATCGGGGACTACGTTCGGGCATGTGTCTCTTGTGCCAAAAATAAGTCTCTTCGTCAACGGCCAGCTGGTTTGTTATACCCTCTGCCGGTGGCAGACAGGCCCTGGGAGATGGTTGGGATGGACTTTGTTGTGGGTTTGCCCAAGTCTCGTGGCTGTACCGTCATTTGGGTAATCACCGACCATTTTTCTAAAATGGTGCATTTGGTCCCGCTTCCTCGGCTACCTTCTGCACGGGCCTTGGCAGCGTTATTTATTAAGCATATCTTCCGCCTTCACAGTATGCCGGACAAAATTGTCAGTGATCGAGGTCCCCAGTTTGCGTCTCGGTTCTGGAGAGAGCCTTGCCATCTTCTCAGTATTGAGTTAAATCTCTCTTCTGCCTATCATCCCGAGATGAATGGGTTGGTAGAGAGAGCCAACCAGACCTTGGTCACATATCTGCGACATTTTGTCTCTGCTAGGCAAGATGACTGGGCATCTTTGCTATCGTGGGCGGAGTTTGCTCTGAACAATGCTGTAGCCGACACCACTGGACAGACCCTATTCCTCCTTAACTATGGTCAGCATCCGCGGGTACCTGTGCCTATGCCCGTGTCCTCCGCCGATTCCAGGGTGGCAGACTGGGCTGTGGAGGTGCGGGACATTTGGGATCGCACTCAGGATGCCATTCGGGCTTCCAAGGAGAGAATGAGGTCCTCCGCCGATGCACATTGGCGCCCCGCTCCGACCTTTGCTCCTGGCGACTTAGTGTGGCTCTCCGCCCGTAACATCAGGCTGCGAGTTGAGTCTACAAAGTTTGCACCTCGCTACTTAGGTCCTTTTAAGGTTCTCGAACGGGTTAATCCCGTGGTCTACCGTTTAGCCCTTCCGCCTCGCCTAGGTATCACCGACACATTTCATGTGTCCCTTTTGAAGCCCGTATACATGTCCCGGTTTTCTGCTGGGACATCAGGTTTGTCTACGGACGATTACGAGGTGAATGCCATTCTGGGATACAAGGTGGTACGTGGCAAAAAAATTTATCTGGTGGATTGGAAGGGCTGTGGTCCTGAGGACAGGTCTTGGGAGCCTGCTGAGCACATTCGGGCTCTGCAGCTTATTGCTGCCTTCGAGCGTAGCGAGGTCCAAGGAGGGGGGGTAATGTTAGGGGTCGAGTTCCCGCTTCTGCACAGGGGGAATCTCGGGCCGTCTCTGCTGCGGTCTCCCATTCTTCTCCTGCCGCAGTGGAGCCTGCTCAGTGGAGACGTTGGTCCCAGCGTCTTGCTTAGTCCCGCTCTGTACTAAGAGTTACTGCTGCTTCTCTGGCTTCTGCCATTGAAGTCAGTGCTGGGCAGCGGCGAATAGACGCTTGTGGGACTAAGTCCTGCTTTTCTCATTCTGAGCATGCCCTGAGTGAGATCTCTCAGTGGAGATCGAGGGTCACATGGTCAGACACTGCAGCTAAGTCCATTGGTCCTTTCAGGAAGGTCCTTTAAGTGCAAAGGCTAAGTCTTGCTCTGCACACACTGAGCATGCCCAGGGCAAGATCTCTCAGTGGAGATTTAGGGTCACATGCTCTGGTATGACTCTCTCATTGGTCCTTTTAGGAAGGTCTTTTACTTGCTGCAGCTATATAAGGCTCGCATGGCCGCACGGCCATGCGCTACTGTACATTTGTATACGTGTGTTTGTTGTGAGTGCAAGTTGTTCATTAATGACCCCTACCCTATTGTATGAAAGCTCGCGTAAGGTGTATGGCTGCTACCTAGCGTCCGACTAAACACTCCACGTGTAACACACGAGTCAGCGTCTATCGCTGTGACCGCCAGTGCGGCGCCACGTGCCAGTAGTGCGCTTCTTAACCCACGTCTGGGTACTAGTGGTGTCTGCCAGTACGGCACAGTTCGCACTTCGGTGCTCTTGCTATTCCTACACACTCTGTTGCGGTGTGGTGAGCAAGTTGTCTGAACGGACTTCTACCCTGAGTCTTGGGATTGAGTTCGCCGACTCCTTGCTTGCACTCATTTGTGCGGTATTGCGGACCTGTGGCTTAGCAGGGTTTGCTTCCACCGCCATATAGCGCCACCATTTGCTAGCAGCAGGTTTTCACCTGCACGGTGGACCCCAGACTGCGAACGCACCAATATTATTACATCTTTTACTTGGTGCGTTCCGCCAGTCCTAACATGTCCTCACCAAGAGAACGACTGACTATGCTCTCTTCCTCCCTGTCCTCAGGCCATCCACGCTGAAAACATGGTGCGACAGTTGTGCTTGTAGTACCACCTAAAGAGCATAAAAAACTAGCTCCTGTTCTACCTCCTCATCCTCTTCCTCATTGTCACCCATTCAACGTTGGGATGACATGAGACTGGGCTGTGTGTAATCACCCTGTATGGCTCCTTGCTCCGTCTCATCATGCTCTGCCTGCAAGGCATCCTCTTTGATTGTGAGCAGAGTGTTTGAGAACACAGAGAAGTGGGATGGTGGCGCTAATTATGGCATCATCGCCGCTCACCATCTTGGTGGAGTCATCAAAGTTTTGGAGGATGGTACATATGTCTGACATCTATGTCCACTCCTGAGGTCTTATGTGTGAATTCGGAACTGAATACCAATGGCCTTGCTGATGCTTGTAGTCACCAACTGCCCTCTTCTGCTCACAAATCCTTTCCAACATCTACAGTGTAGAGTTCCAATGCGTGGGGACATCACACAATGGTCGGTGAGCCGGATGCGGCAAACACTGCTGAAGCACGGCAAGGACGGCGGAAGCTGTAGCTGACTTTCTAAAATGGTTAGACGGGTAGTTTGGTCAGCACTCTTGCTGAGATCCGAGGTGCTGATGAAGTGGGATGGCAATCCCCGTAATAGAGTTTTTGTTATGGTTCTCAATGGCAAGAGAACATAGCCCAGCATACATAGGAACTAGCTCTTGGAAGGATGGAAACTTAAACTGACCATGAACTAAACCTGCCGCACAACTAACAGTAGCCGGGTAGCGTAGCCTGCGTTTTATCCCTAGACGCCCAGCGCCGGCCGGAGGACTAACTAATCCTGGCAGAGGAAAATATAGTCCTGGCTCACCTCTAGAGAAATTTCCCCGAAAGGCAGACAGAGGCCCCCACATATATTGGCGGTGATTTAAGATGAAAATGACAAACGTAGTATGAAAATAGGTTTAGCAAAATCGAGGTCCGCTTACTAGATAGCAGGAAGACAGAAAGGGTACTTTCATGGTCAGCTGAAAACCCTATCAATACACCATCCTGAAATTACTTTAAGACTCTAGTATTAACTCATAACATCAGAGTGGCAATTTCAGATCACAAGAGCTTTCCAGACACAGAAACGAAACTGCAGCTGTGAACTGGAACAAAATGCAAAAAACAAACAAGGACAAAAGTCCGACTTAGCTGGAAGTTGTCTGGTAGCAGGAACATGCACAGAAAGGCTTCTGATTACAATGTTGACCGGCATGGAAGTGACAGAGGAGCAAGGTTAAATAGCGACTCCCACATCCTGATGGGAACAGGTGAACAGAGGGGATGATGCACACAAGTTCAATTCCACCAGTGGCCACCGGGGGAGCCCAAAATCCAATTTCACAACAGTACCCCCCCCTCAAGGAGGGGGCACCGAACCCTCACCAGAACCACCAGGGCGATCAGGATGAGCCCTATGAAAGGCACGGACCAGATCGGAGGCATGAACATCAGAGGCAGTCACCCAAGAATTATCCTCCTGACCGTATCCCTTCCATTTGACCAGATACTGGAGTTTCCGTCTGGAAACACGGGAGTCCAAGATTTTTTCCACAACGTACTCCAACTCGCCCTCAACCAACACCGGAGCAGGAGGCTCAACGGAAGGCACAACCGGTACCTCATACCTGCACAACAATGACCGATGAAAAACATTATGAATAGAAAAAGATGCAGGGAGGTCCAAATGGAAGGACACAGGGTTAAGAATCTCCAATATCTTGTACGGGCCGATGAACCGAGGCTTAAACTTAGGAGAAGAAACCCTCATAGGGACAAAACGAGAAGACAACCACACCAAGTCCCCGACACAAAGCCGAGGACCAACCCGACGCCGGCGGTTGGCAAAAAGCTGAGTCTTCTCCTGGGACAACTTCAAATTGTCCACCACCTGCCCCCAAATCTGATGCAACCTCTCCACCACAGCATCCACTCCAGGACAATCCGAAGATTCCACCTGACCGGAGGAAAATCGAGGATGAAACCCCGAATTACAGAAAAAAGGAGACACCAAGGTGGCAGAGCTGGCCCGATTATTGAGGGCAAACTCCGCTAAAGGCAAAAAAGCAACCCAATCATCCTGATCTGCAGACACAAAACACCTCAAATATGTCTCCAAAGTCTGATTCGTCCGCTCGGTCTGGCCATTAGTCTGAGGATGGAAAGCAGACGAGAAAGACAAATCTATGCCCATCCTAGCACAGAATGCCCGCCAAAATCTAGACACAAATTGGGTTCCTCTGTCAGAAACGATATTCTCCGGAATACCATGCAAACGAACCACATTTTGAAAAAACAGAGGAACCAACTCGGAAGAAGAAGGCAACTTAGGCAGGGGAACCAAATGGACCATCTTAGAGAAACGGTCACACACCACCCAGATGACAGACATCTTCTGAGAAACAGGAAGATCCGAAATAAAATCCATCGAGATGTGCGTCCAAGGCCTCTTCGGGATAGGCAAGGGCAACAACAATCCACTAGCCCGAGAACAACAAGGCTTGGCCCGAGCACAAACGTCACAAGACTGCACAAAGCCTCGTACATCTCGTGACAGGGAAGGCCACCAGAAGGACCTTGCCACCAAATCCCTGGTACCAAAGATTCCAGGATGACCTGCCAACGCAGAAGAATGAACCTCAGAAATGACTTTACTGGTCCAATCATCAGGAACAAACAGTCTACCAGGTGGGCAACGATCAGGTCTATCCGCCTGAAAATCCTGCAAGGCCCGCCGCAGGTCTGGAGAAACGGCAGACAATATCACTCCATCCTTAAGGATACCTGTAGGTTCAGAATTACCAGGGGAGTCAGGCTCAAAACTCCTAGAAAGGGCATCCGCCTTAACATTCTTAGAACCCGGTAGGTATGACACCACAAAATTAAACCGAGAGAAAAACAACGACCAGCGCGCCTGTCTAGGATTCAGGCGTCTGGCGGACTCAAGATAAATCAAATTCTTGTGGTCGGTCAATACCACCACCTGATGTCTAGCCCCCTCAAGCCAATGACACCACTCCTCAAAAGCCCACTTCATGGCCAAAAGCTCCCGATTCCCAATATCATAATTCCGCTCGGCGGGCGAAAATTTACGAGAAAAAAAAGCACAAGGTTTCATCACGGAGCAGTCGGAACTTCTTTGCGACAAAACCGCCCCAGCTCCGATTTCAGAAGCGTCGACCTCAACCTGAAAAGGAAGAGCAACATCAGGCTGACGCAACACAGGGGCGGAAGAAAAGCGGCGCTTAAGCTCCCGAAAGGCCTCCACAGCAGCAGGGGACCAATCAGCAACATCAGCACCCTTCTTAGTCAAATCAGTCAATGGTTTAACAACATCAGAAAAACCAGCAATAAATCGACGATAAAAGTTAGCAAAGCCCAAAAATTTCTGAAGACTCTTAAGAGAAGAGGGTTGCGTCCAATCACAAATAGCCCGAACCTTGACAGGATCCATCTCGATGGAAGAGGGGGAAAAAATGTATCCCAAGAAGGAAATCTTTTGAACCCCAAAAACGCACTTAGAACCCTTCACACACAAGGAATTAGACCGCAAAACCTGAAAAACCCTCCTGACCTGCTGGACATGAGAGTCCCAGTCATCCGAAAAAATCAGAATATCATCCAGATACACGATCATAAATTTATCCAAATAATCACGGAAAATGTCATGCATAAAGGACTGAAAGACTGAAGGGGCATTTGAAAGGCCAAAAGGCATCACCAAATACTCAAAGTGGCCCTCGGGCGTATTAAATGCGGTTTTCCACTCATCCCCCTGCTTAATTCGCACCAAATTATACGCCCCATGGAGATCTATCTTAGAGAACCACTTGGCCCCCTTTATGCGAGCAAACAAATCAGTCAGCAGTGGCAACGGATATTGATATTTAACCGTGATTTTATTCAAAAGCCGATAATCAATACACGGCCTCAAAGAGCCATCTTTCTTAGACACAAAGAAAAAACCGGCTCCTAAGGGAGATGACGAAGGACGAATATGTCCCTTTTCCAAGGACTCCTTTATATATTCTCGCATAGCAGCATGTTCAGGCACAGACAGATTAAATAAACGACCCTTAGGGTATTTACTACCCGGAATCAAATCTATGGCACAATCGCACTCCCGGTGCGGAGGTAATGAACCAAGCTTAGGTTCTTCAAAAACGTCACGATAGTCAGACAAGAATTCAGGAATCTCAGAGGGAATAGATGACGAAATGGAAACCAAAGGTACGTCCCCATGCATCCCCTTACATCCCCAGCTTAACACAGACATAGCGTTCCAGTCGAGGACTGGGTTATGAGATTGCAGCCATGGCAATCCAAGCACCAACACATCATGTAGATTATACAGCACAAGAAAGCGAATAATCTCCTGATGATCCGGATTAATTCGCATAGTTACTTGTGTCCAGTATTGTGGTTTATTACTAGCCAATGGGGTGGAGTCAATCCCCTTCAGAGGTATAGGAGTTTCAAGAGGCTCTAAATCATACCCACAGCGTTTGGCAAAGGACCAATCCATAAGACTCAAAGCGGCGCCAGAGTCGACATAGGCATCCGCGGTAATAGATGATAAAGAACAAATCAGGGTCACAGATAGAATAAACTTAGACTGAAAAGTGCCAATTGAAACTGACTTATCAAGCTTCTTAGTACGCTTAGAGCATGCTGATATAACATGAGTAGAATCACCACAATAAAAGCACAACCCATTTTTTCGTCTAAAATTCTGCCGTTCGCTTCTGGACAGAATTCTATCACATTGCATATTCTCTGGCGTCTTCTCAGTAGACACCGCCAAATGGTGCACAGGTTTGCGCTCCCGCAGACGTCTATCGATCTGGATAGCCATTGTCATGGACTCATTCAGACCCGCAGGCACAGGGAACCCCACCATAACATCCTTAACGGCATCAGAGAGACCCTCTCTGAAATTCGCCGCCAGGGCGCACTCATTCCACTGAGTAAGCACAGACCATTTACGGAATTTTTGGCAGTATATTTCAACTTCATCTTGCCCCTGAGATAGGGACATCAAGGCTTTTTCCGCCTGAAGCTCTAAATGAGGTTCCTCATAAAGCAACCCCAAGGCCAGAAAAAACGCATCCACATTGAGCAACGCAGGATCCCCTGGAGCCAATGCAAAAGCCCAATCTTGAGGGTCGCCCCGGAGCAAGGAAATCACAATCCTGACCTGCTGAGCAGGATCTCCAGCAGAGCCAGATTTCAGGGACAAAAACAACTTGCAATTATTTTTGAAATTTTGAAAGCAAGATCTATTCCCCGAGAAAAATTCAGGCAAAGGAATTCTAGGTTCAGATATAGGAACATGAACAACAAAATCTTGTAAATTTTGAACTTTCGTGGTGAGATTATTCAAACCTGCAGCTAAACTCTGAATATCCATTTTAAACAGGTGAACACAGAGCCATTCCAGGATTAGAAGGAGAGAGAGAGAGGAAGGCTGCAATATAGGCAGACTTGCAAGTGATTCAATTGAAAGCACACTCAGAACTGAAGGAAAAAAAAAAAAAAAATTTTCAGCAGACTTCTTTTTTCTCTCCTTTCTCTGCCAATTAATTTAACCCTTTGCTGGCCGGTCAAACTGTTATGGTTCTCAATGGCAAGAGAACATAGCCCAGCATACATAGGAACTAGCTCTTGGAAGGATGGAAACTTAAACTGACCATGAACTAAACCTGCCGCACAACTAACAGTAGCCGGGTAGCGTAGCCTGCGTTTTATCCCTAGACGCCCAGCGCCGGCCGGAGGACTAACTAATCCTGGCAGAGGAAAATATAGTCCTGGCTCACCTCTAGAGAAATTTCCCCGAAAGGCAGACAGAGGCCCCCACATATATTGGCGGTGATTTAAGATGAAAATGACAAACGTAGTATGAAAATAGGTTTAGCAAAATCGAGGTCCGCTTACTAGATAGCAGGAAGACAGAAAGGGTACTTTCATGGTCAGCTGAAAACCCTATCAATACACCATCCTGAAATTACTTTAAGACTCTAGTATTAACTCATAACATCAGAGTGGCAATTTCAGATCACAAGAGCTTTCCAGACACAGAAACGAAACTGCAGCTGTGAACTGGAACAAAATGCAAAAAACAAACAAGGACAAAAGTCCGACTTAGCTGGAAGTTGTCTGGTAGCAGGAACATGCACAGAAAGGCTTCTGATTACAATGTTGACCGGCATGGAAGTGACAGAGGAGCAAGGTTAAATAGCGACTCCCACATCCTGATGGGAACAGGTGAACAGAGGGGATGATGCACACAAGTTCAATTCCACCAGTGGCCACCGGGGGAGCCCAAAATCCAATTTCACAACAAGTTTTGTTCAATCACTGCATACTCTTGATAGAGGCTTGTGAAGACATTATTTTACAGATGTAGGCTGCAATGTGGCATTGCAGTTTACAGTCCAAGGCTAAGGTGTGCCAGACCTACCCAGGACCCAGGTGTCCTTTTGCAAGCAGGATATCCTTTACACTATTCAGTGAACATTGCCAACAGCGACTATATGAACCCTATGAGGGTTGAAACATTAATGTTCTTGTTGCCTCACCATTTTCTCTATCCTTGCACAAATTCCTCATTCATAAATTGTGTTATTGCTGAATGTACATCTGTATAATAAAGACTTCACAAGCATCTATCAAGAGTGTGCAGTGATTGAACATTACTCGACTTTCAAAAATGAGCAGACAGGTGGCGTACTTTCACAAGCAGATCTGGCAGCTCTGGTTAGCTTTTGAGAAAGCTTTGAACAACGAGGTTAAGCACATAGTAAGAGTGTGAGCTTGCCTCGTCTCAGAGCCACCACCAGGTTCCGGCCATTGTCACACATAACCATGCCTGGCTGTAGGTTCAGCGGTGTCAGCCACAGATCTGCCTTCTCTTTCAGAGCTGTCCACAACTCATCAGCATTGTGCGGTTTGTCACCTAAGCATATTAGCTTCAGCACAGCCAGTTGCCGCTTGGCTGAGGCAGTGCTGCAGTACTTCCAGCTTGTGACTGATGTGGTCATTTCAGTGATGAAGGCTGAAGAGGAGGAGGATGAGGTGCAGGAACTGTAGACTGTGGGGGCCACACTGACCTAGGGCCCGCAATCCTTGGTGTCAGGAGGATGTGTTCCATCCCAAGGTCCGACTGGGTCCTGGCTTCAAATATGTTAACCCAATGTGCTGTCAGCAAGATGTACCATCCCTGCCCACAAGCATTTGTCCACATGTCCATGGTTAGGTGGACTTTCCCAGTAACTACATTGTTGAGGGCACGGCTAATGTTGTGGGAAACGTGCTTGTGTAATGCGGGGACGACACACTGGGAGAAATAGTGGCAGCTGGGGACCGAGTACCGAGGGACTGCCACCACCATCAGGTTGCAGAAAACTTCCGTCTACACGAGCCTAAAAGGCGATGTTTCGATCACAAGCAGACAAGAAATGTGTGAATTTAGTAGTTTGGCCTGTGGGGCATTGGCTGCATATTTGCGATCGCGTTCCAAGGACTGGGGTATGGACAACTGAACACTGTGGTGGGACAAGGACGTGGACATGCTTGATGATGGTGCTAGTTGATTGTGTGCAATGACAGGTGCAGGGCAAGAGGCATCTTTGCATGCACCATGGACAGGGGATTGGCTTGCACGCACAACATTGGAGGAAACAGTAGTGTCACCCGCAGACACTGTTCCTGGACCCTAGGGTTTGGCCCACAAAGTCGGGTGCTTTGCTGCCATGTGCCTGCTACCCCTGCTGATGCTGAATATTCAATGGAATACATGATCCGCCCTAGTTACCCAATTATTTAGATGTAGTCATTATGTATACTAGGGCGGACTGGACCATATATAGACAACTGCACTAACATATAGCATAAATCCAAAGCACCGAAGAAACGCAGTCAAAACGTCCACTTAATGCAAAATGTACAAAACTTTATTAGAAAATACACATGAACAAATCAGGTATGCAGCATGGCAGGCAACAATTCCCCCATAAGCCCGCATACACGTCTCACAGACAAGGACCAGACTAAGGTACACTCACACAGCAACAGATTATATAGGACCCATGCCTTAAATGCACTAGCATCACATAATAGTGCAGAGGACACCCATCATCCTAGTAATATACATACCACAGTGGGGAGTTACAGTGTTCGTGCACAATGTCCGGTCCACCCCGACGCGCGTTTCGGCGACTACCTTCTTCAGGGGGTGTGCCCGAAGTTTAGGGGGCACAGATTAAATACCTTTATGTCCGGAAATAGCGGGGGATCATGTCCTCAGCACGCCGCATCCTCCTGCTTCCGGTCCGCACGGTCTGTGAGCCCGGAAACACATGGGCCCATGTGATCCGCCCCACAAGACACCACAGAAGCCGAAGACAGGAAGGACGCTACAGCGCATGCGCAAGTACCGGCGCGGCCATTTCTATTTAGGGCATATTTACTGGCACATTATATGCAGATAGAAATATATAGAATACATAGTGCACACATGCACCAGACCGCAGCACAGACAATAACATAATAAGACAATAAAACACACTAACATTATAAAGATAAAATACGAATTAGCCGCTATAGTGACCAATATTAAAGAGACCAACCCCATATGTGACAATTACCATCAGATGATGGCATCAACGATCCACCAATATGAATTATGAATTACATACACACCTATGGGGACTATGGATATAAATCACGCCCATATCATGATGGCTATACCTATATAAACAATGTCACAATATTATCCCCACCTAATGCCTATTACCGAAGACATATATCCATATCATATATCCTTGCGTACATCAAAGGTAAATAATTAGCCTCTAAAACATAAGATGCACAATGTCCAATGTATAAAGCAAATGCTTGATGGAGATATAGATATTTGCTTAAACTAGTCCACATACGATGTATTTTTCTATTCGATCCATTTTCTTCTTTCGATCAATTAGAGGGATTGCCCCACACACAGGTCACCATACAAGGACAACTAAAATTAAGAGATAAAAAATAAAAATTAAAATCACATAGAGATAATGTATGCGGAGTCATGTAGGGAAAAGATGCACAGCGTACGGGAGACTATAGGAACGGGGCAAACGACAGACCCTCATTAAGCCCATCTGGTTGGACTGTATGTAAGCGCCAGATCCAGCGTGTCTCTAGCATACCGAGTCTTTTAGACAGACGGCCACCCCTAATGTTAATTTTTAGGGCATCAATCCCCCTCACCCTTAACATTGTAGCATCGCACCCATGATAGGTTTTGAAATGCCTCGGCAACGTCTTTAATGTGGTCACATCCGTATGGCCGGCGGCCGTCTCTATCCCCAAGACATGTTCCCTCATGCGGACTTTTAGTTGGCGAGTGGTAAGGCCAACATATATGAGTCCGCAAGGGCATGTAGCGTAATAAATAACATACCTAGTGGTACAGGTGATTCGTTGTCTAATCGAAAACACCTTTGTACCACTAGAATTGGAGAACGAATCACATCTATCAATGTTGGGACAGGCGACACACCGACCACACGGAAAGCAACCCACATTAGGTGTAAAATTATCCAAAAAGGTTCCAGAAGGCCGTCCCTCGTAATGACTATGAACCAACTGATCCCTAAGATTGGCGGCTCGCCTAAATGTCAAGGATGGCTGTTTGGGGATGAATTTTTTGATTATGGGATCTACCTGAAGGATCGGCCAGGCTTTACCCAAGACTCTCCGTATCTGATCCGCCTTGGAGTTAAAGGTGGTAACAAACCTAATTTTATTATTTCCTCTATTTATTTGTCTGTGTTGGTTGCCATATAGTAAATTATAGCGTGTGGTATGCTTGGCCCTCTGATAAGCTTTTTTGATGGATCTGCCACTATACCCTCGTGCTAAAAATCGCATCCTCAGTTCCACTGCTCTTTTCTCAAAATCACTATCGGAGGAACAGATCCGACGTAAACGAAGGAACTGTCCCACCGGAATAGAACGAATCATGTGGTGGGGATGACCTGAGGATGCATGTAGCAGGGTATTAGTGGATGTCAACTTCCGGAAGATGTCTGTACATACCATACCACTAGGGTCTCTCTTAATCGTCACATCCAGAAAATCAATGGACTCACCGCTCCACACAAATGTCAGATGAATGTTCAAATCATTGCTGTTCAAGGAGGAGATATACTGCGCAAGGTCGACGGGTGTGCCCTGCCAGACGAAGAAGATGTCATCAATGTACCGTGTCCATAAAGGGACACGGTCAATTGATCCCTGTTCGCCCGACAGGAGAAGGAGGTCCCTCTCCCACAGCCCCAGGAAGAGGTTGGCATAGGAGGGCGCAAAGGCCGCTCCCATGGCAGTCCCCTGGAGCTGCAGATAGAAGGACCCCTTGAAGACAAAAAAATTGTGGGTGAGGGTGAATTCTAGAAGCTCCAGCAGAAGCGATCTCATACCTATAGATAGAGTAGATGACTCGAGAAAATATCTAACAGCACCAATGCCGTCTCTATGTCTGATATTAGTGTATAGAGATTCAACATCCGCTGAAACCAATAGAATATCACCCTCAAGACACAAACCATCAACCCTACGCAGTACATCCCCAGTATCCTTAAGGAAGGAGGGCAGACTAGTCACCAATGGCTGCAAGTGGAAGTCAATCCACCTGTTGACATGCTCCAGCAGATTTCCCCTGCCAGATATTATTGGTCTCCCCGGGGGTGTCAGTATGTTCTTATGGATCTTGGGGAGTAAATATAGTGTTGGAACAGTCGGTTCAGACACTACCAGGGCTGTTGCAAGATCTTTGGTGATGACGTCGTTCCGTAGGGCCCGTTGGATGATAGAGTCTAATTGTGCACTATAGGCCGAGAGAGGGTTATATGTTAATTTCTTGTAGCAGGTGGTATTATTTAGCTGTCTATATGCCTCTCTCTCATACATCTCAACGGGCCACAGAACGACGTTACCACCTTTATCGGCTGGTTTTACAACTATGTCAGGTAAATTTTTAAGAAAACATAGTCTCTCTCTTTCTTCCCCAGAAAGGTTGTCATGTTTACCAAAATTACGAATATTGGAGAGATCCTCAGTCACCACCCGAACAAATAAATCAATGCTAGCGCATGAAAATAAAGGGGGAAATCTACTGGAGCGTGGGCGAATAGACGGAGGAACCTTACCTCCTGCGTGAACATGTTCCACTGCCAACTCTTCTAATATCATTAGCGCATTCTGTTCCTCCTCTGTAGGAAATAGCAGATGTAATTCGTTGTTAAAATGATACCTCTTGAACAGCAATGATCTGGCAAAAAGGTGTAAATCCTTAATGGTAGTGAATAGATTAAATCCAGATGTGGGAGAGAAAGAGAGACCCCGTTCCAAAAGTTTAAGATCCACCTCAGACAAAATGTGGCTACTTAGGTTAATCACCTTATTATCCTTTTTGGATGTAGAAGATGTTAGGTTGTCTCTCCTGTAGGGATGATATGTATGATCCCGTAATCTCCCATTATTCACTCCTCCAGTGGTAGACAATACTGATGCGGAGGATGCATCTGACCGTCCACTCAGTGATGACAGAGACACGCTGGATCCTGATCGATGCAAATGCTGATTATAATTATCCTTATTTCTCCATAGATAGACTCTTTTGGATTGATAATCCCTAGTGTCCCTCCCAAATTTTAGCAGATGGGTCTCCTGAATCTTTTTGGCTAATGTGTCCATAGATTTATCTAACTCCATATCAAAAGATAGAAGTTTATCCGAGGGACAACCTGTCCTTACTTCCATCTGTACAACATCTATCTGTTTATCCAATTCGGTGATTTCTGTAGTGTTAAGATTAATTAACAATTGCATCAAGGTGAGGGAGCATAATGTACATGCATCCTCCCACTGTGTTACAAATGCTGTATCTTCGACCACAAAGGAAGGTATCACCTTGACTCTCAAGCCCCTAGGGATCATCTTACTCCTGGTATATTTTTCCAAGAACAATCTATTTAGCCAGCATCGTGAGCGCTTCAACACCATAGTTTTAATGGATTGGAGTCTGTCATCCCATCCCGAGTCACCCGACTGCTGCGCACCAGTCCCTCCATCGCTGAACACCTGCTCAACCTGATTTAGCCAAATTTTCTCTTTGGCCCGATAGTCCATGCTGGAAACCACGATACCTGTGCATAACACAGTAAATATTAGCCAATATTCAATGGAATACATGATCCGCCCTAGTTACCCAATCATTTAGATGTAGTCATTATGTATACTAGGGCGGACTGGACCATATATAGACAACTGCACTAACATATAGCATACATCCAAAGCACCGAAGAAACGCAGTCAAAACGTCCACTTAATGCAAAATGTACAAAACTTTATTAGAAAATACACATGAACAAATCAGGTATGCAGCATGGCAGGCAACAATTCCCCCATAAGCCCGCATACACGTCTCACAGACAAGGACCAGACTAAGGTACACTCACACAGCAACAGATTATATAGGACCCATGCCTTAAATGCACTAGCATCACATAATAGTGCAGAGGACACCCATCATCCTAGTAATATACATACCACAGTGGGGAGTTACAGTGTTCGTGCACAATGTCCGGTCCACCCCGACGCGCGTTTCGGCGACTACCTTCTTCAGGGGGTGTGCCCGAAGTTTAGGGGGCACAGATTAAATACCTTTATGTCCGGAAATAGCGGGGGATCATGTCCTCAGCACGCCGCATCCTCCTGCTTCCGGTCCGCACGGTCTGTGAGCCCGTAAACACATGGGCCCATGTGATCCGCCCCACAAGACACCACAGAAGCCGAAGACAGGAAGGACGCTACAGCGCATGCGCAAGTACCGGCGCGGCCATTTCTATTTAGGGCATATTTACTGGCACATTATATGCAGATAGAAATATATAGAATACATAGTGCACACATGCACCAGACCACAGCACAGACAATAACATAATAAGACAATAAAACACACTAACATTATAAAGATAAAATACGAATTAGCCGCTATAGTGACCAATATTAAAGAGACCAACCTCATATGTGACAATTACCATCAGATGATGGCATCAACGATCCACCAATATGAATTATGAATTACATACACACCTATGGGGACTATGGATATAAATCACGCCCATATCATGATGGCTATACCTATATGAACAATGTCACAATATTATCCCCACCTAATGCCTATTACCGAAGACATATATCCATATCATATATCCTTGCGTACATCAAAGGTAAATAATTAGCCTCTAAAACATAAGATGCACAATGTCCAATGTATAAAGCAAATGCTTGATGGAGATATAGATATTTGCTTAACCCCTTCCCGACATGTGACGGTATAGTACGTCACATGTCGGGACCCCCGCTTTGATGTGCGCTCCGGCGGTGAGCGCACATCAAAGTCGCGACATGTCAGCTGTTTTTTACAGCTGACATGTGCGCGCAATAGCGGCGGGTGAAATCGCGATCACCCGCCGCTATTAACTAGTTAAATGCCGCTGTCAAACGCAGACAGCGGCATTTAACTACCGCATCCGGCCGTGCGGCCGGATATGAGCGCATCGCCGACCCCTGTCACATGATCGGGGGTCGGCGATGCTCCTCCATTGTAACCATAGAGGTCCTTGAGACCTCTATGGTTACTGATTGCCGGTGGCTGTGAGCGCCCCCCTGTGGTCGGCGCTCACAGCACACCTGCATTTTAGCTACATAACAGCGATCTGATGATCGCTGTTATGTAGCAGAGCCGATCGGGCTGTGCCTGCTTCTAGCCTCCCATGGAGGCTATAGAAGCATGGCAAAAGTAAAAAAAAAAAGTTTTTAAAAATGTGAAAAAAATAAAAAAAACATAAAAGTTTAAATCACCCCCCTTTCGCCCCAATCAAAATAAATCAATAAAAAAAAAAAAAAAAACACACATATTTGGTATCGCCGCGTTCAGAATCGCCCGATCTATCAATTAAAAAAAAGCATTAACCTGATCGCTAAATGGCGTAATGAGAAAAAAATTCGAAACGCCAGATTTACGTTTTTTTGGTCGCCACGACATTGCATTAAAATGCAATAACGGGCGATCAAAAGAACGTATCTACACCAAAATGCTATCATTAAAAACGCCAGCTCGGCACGCAAAAAATAAGCCCTCACCTGACCCCAGAACACGAAAAATGGAGACGCTACGAGTATCGGAAAATGGCGCAATTTTGTTTTGTTTTGTTTTTTGCAAAGTTTGGAATTTTTTTTCACCACTTAGGTGAAAAATAACCTAGTCATGTTAGGTGTCTATGAACTCGTAGTGACCTGGAGAATCATAATGGCAGGTCAGTTTTAGCATTTAGTGAACCTAGCAAAATAGGCAAGCAAAAAACAAGTGTGGGATTGCACTTTTTTTGCAATTTCACTGCACTTGGAATTTTTTTCCCGTTTTCTAGTACACGACATGCTAAAACCAATGATGTCGTTCAAAAGTACAACTCGTCCCGCAAAAAATAAGCCCTCACATGGCCAAATTGACGGAAAAATAAAAAAGTTATGGCTCTGGGAAGGAGGGGAGCGAAAAACGAAAACGGAAAAACGGAAAAAGCTCCGGGGGTGAAGGGGTTAAACTAGTCCACATACGATGTATTTTTCTATTCGATCCATTTTCTTCTTTCGATCAATTAGAGGGATTGCCCCACACACAGGTCACCATACAAGGACAACTAAAATTAAGAGATAAAAAATAAAAATTAAAATCACATAGAGATAATGTATGCGGAGTCATGTAGGGAAAAGATGCACAGCGTACGGGAGACTATAGGAACGGGGCAAACGACAGACCCTCATTAAGCCCATCTGGTTGGACTGTATGTAAGCGCCAGATCCAGCGTGTCTCTAGCATACCGAGTCTTTTAGACAGACGGCCACCCCTAATGTTAATTTTCAGGGCATCAATCCCCCTCACCCTTAACATTGTAGCATCGCACCCATGATAGGTTTTGAAATGCCTCGGCAACGTCTTTAATGTGGTCACATCCGTATGGCCGGCGGCCGCCTCTATCCCCAAGACATGTTCCCTCACGCGGACTTTTAGTTGGCGAGTGGTAAGGCCAACATATATGAGTCCGCAAGGGCATGTAGCGTAATAAATAACATACCTAGTGGTACAGGTGATTCGTTGTCTAATCGAAAACACCTTTGTACCACTAGAATTGGAGAACGAATCACATCTATCAATGTTGGGACAGGCGACACACCAACCACACGGAAAGCAACCCACATTAGGTGTAAAATTATCCAAAAAGGTTCCAGAAGGCCGTCCCTCGTAATGACTATGAACCAACTGATCCCTAAGATTGGCGGCTCGCCTAAATGTCAAGGATGGTTGTTTGGGGATGAATTTTTTGATTATGGGATCTACCTGAAGGATCGGCCAGGCTTTACCCAAGACTCTCCGTATCTGATCCGCCTTGGAGTTAAAGGTGGTAACAAACCTAATTTTATTATTTCCTCTATTTATTTGTCTGTGTTGGTTGCCATATAGTAAATTATAGCGTGTGGTATGCTTGGCCCTCTGATAAGCTTTTTTGATGGATCTGCCACTATACCCTCGTGCTAAAAATCGCATCCTCAGTTCCACTGCTCTTTTCTCAAAATCACTATCGGAGGAACAGATCCGATGTAAACGAAGGAACTGTCCCACCGGAATAGAACGAATCATGTGGTGGGGATGACCTGAGGATGCATGTAGCAGGGTATTTGTGGATGTCAACTTCCGGAAGATGTCTGTACATACCATACCACTAGGGTCTCTCTTAATCGTCACATCCAGAAAATCAATGGACTCACCGCTCCACACAAATGTCAGATGAATGTTCAAATCATTGCTGTTCAAGGAGGAGATATACTGCGCAAGGTCGACGGGTGTGCCCTGCCAGACGAAGAAGATGTCATCAATGTACCGTGTCCATAAAGGGACACGGTCAATTGATCCCTGTTCGCCCGACAGGAGAAGGAGGTCCCTCTCCCACAGCCCCAGGAAGAGGTTGGCATAGGAGGGCGCAAAGGCCGCTCCCATGGCAGTCCCCTGGAGCTGCAGATAGAAGGACCCCTTGAAGACAAAAAAATTGTGGGTGAGGGTGAATTCTAGAAGCTCCAGCAGAAGCGATCTCATACCTATAGATAGAGTAGATGACTCGAGAAAATATCTAACAGCACCAATGCCGTCTCTATGTCTGATATTAGTGTATAGAGATTCAACATCCGCTGAAACCAATAGAATATCACCCTCAAGACACAAACCATCAACCCTACGCAGTACATCCCCAGTATCCTTAAGGAAGGAGGGCAGACTAGTCACCAATGGCTGCAAGTGGAAGTCAATCCACCTGTTGACATGCTCCAGCAGATTTCCCCTGCCAGATATTATTGGTCTCCCCGGGGGTGTCAGTATGTTCTTATGGATCTTGGGGAGTAAATATAGTGTTGGAACAGTCGGTTCAGACACTACCAGGGCTGTTGCAAGATCTTTGGTGATGACGTCGTTCCGTAGGGCCCGTTGGATGATAGAGTCTAATTGTGCACTATTGGCCGAGAGAGGGTTATATGTTAATTTCTTGTAGCAGGTGGTATTATTTAGCTGTCTATATGCCTCTCTCTCATACATCTCAACGGGCCACAGAACGACGTTACCACCTTTATCGGCTGGTTTTACAACTATGTCAGGTAAATTTTTAAGAAAACATAGTCTCTCTCTTTCTTCCCCAGAAAGGTTGTCATTAGGGTTGAGCGAAACGGGTCGATCATTTTCAAAAGTCGCCGACTTTTGGCTAAGTCGGCGTCTCATGAAACCCGATCCGACCCCTGTGCTTGTCGGCCATGCGGTACGCGACTTTCGCGCCAAAGTCGCGTTTCAATGACGCGAAAAGCGCCATTTCTCAGCCAATGAAGGTGAACGCAGAGTGTGGGCAGCGTGATGACATAGATCCTGGTCCCCACCATCTTAGAGAAGGGCATTGCAGTGATTGGCTTGCTGTCTGCGGCGTCACAGGGGCTATAAAGGGGCGTTCCCGCCGACCGCCATCTTACTGCTGCTGATCTGAGCTTAGGGACAGGTTGCTGCCGCTTCATCAGAAGCAGGGAGAGCGTTAGGCAGGGTCCACTAACCACCAAACCGCTTGTGCTGCAGCGATTTCCACTGTCCAACACCACCTTCGGTGTGCAGGGACTGTGGAAGCTATTTTTTTTTTTTTTTCCCCTCAGCGCTGTAGCTCATTGGGCTGCCCTAGAAGGCTCCGTGATAGCTGTATTGCTGTGTGTACGCCACTGTGGAAACCAACTGCTTTTTTCAAAGCACATATCCTCTTGTTCCTTCCTTTCTGCACAGCTATCTTTTCTGTTTTTCCACACTTTTTATTTAATTTGTGCATCAGTCCACTCCTATTGCTGCCTGCCATACCTGGCTTACATTACTGCAGGGAGATAGTAATTGTAGGACAGTTTTTTTTTTTTTTTTGTTTTTTTTTTTTGTGGGAGATTAAGATTGGCATTTCTGCTACAGTGCCATCCCTGTGTGTGCCATCTCTCACTGAGTGGGCCATAGAAAGCCTATTTATTTTTTCCGTGATTTGTGTTCTAAAATCTACCTCAACACAAAAACAGTACATCAATCAGTGGGAGAAAAATATTGGCCTCAGTCAGGGCTTGTGTGCCACTGCTGTGTGTGCTATCTCTCATTCAGTGGGCTATAGCAAGCCTATTTTTTTTTTTTTTTTTTAATATTATTTGGTTTCTAATTCTCCCTGAAAAAAAAAAAAAAAACCTAAAAAAACAGTGGGAGAATAATATTGCCCTTTCAGCTTGTGTGCCAGTCTTGACTCCTGGGTGTGCCACCTCTCTCCCTCTCATTCAGTGGGCCATAGAAAGCCTATTTATTTTTTTTTTTAAATATTATTGGGTTTCTAAAGTCTCCCTGAAAAAACAAAAAATACATAAAAAAACAGTGGGAGAGTAATATTGCCCTTTCAGCTTGTGTGCCAGTCTTGACTCCTGGGTGTGCCACCTCTCTCCCTTTCATTCAGTGGGCCATAGAAAGCCTATTTATTTTTTCCGTGATTTGTGTTCTAAAATCTACCTCAACACAAAAACACTACATCAATCAGTGGGAGAAAAATATTGGCCTCAGTCAGGGCTTGTGTGCCACTGCTGTGTGTGCTATCTCTCATTCAGTGGGCTATAGCAAGCCTATTTTTTTTTTTTTTTTTTTTTTTAATATTATTTGGTTTCTAAAGTCTCCCTGAAAAAAAAAAAAAAACATAAAAAAACAGTGGGAGAGTAATATTGCCCTTTCAGCTTGTGTGCCAGTCTTGACTCCTGGGTGTGCCACCTCTCTCCCTTTCATTCAGTGGGCCATAGAAAGCCTATTTATTTTTTCCGTGATTTGTGTTCTAAAATCTACCTCAACACAAAAACACTACATCAATCAGTGGGAGAAAAATATTGGCCTCAGTCAGGGCTTGTGTGCCACTGCTGTGTGTGCTATCTCTCATTCAGTGGGCTATAGCAAGCCTATTTTTTTTTTTTTTTTTTTTTTTAATATTATTTGGTTTCTAAAGTCTCCCTGAAAAAAAAAAAAAAACATAAAAAAACAGTGGGAGAGTAATATTGCCCTTTCAGCTTGTGTGCCAGTCTTGACTCCTGGGTGTGCCACCTCTCTCCCTTTCATTCAGTGGGCCATAGAAAGCCTATTTATTTTTTGGTTTTTTTAATATTATTTGGTTTCTAAAGTCTCCCTGAAAATAAAAAAAAAAAATACATAAAAAAACAGTGGGAGAGTAATATTGCCATTTCAGCTTGTGTGCCAGTCTTGACTCCTGGGTGTGCCACCTCTCTCCCTCTCATTCAGTGGGCCATAGAAAGCCTTGTTTTTTTGTTTTTTTTTTAATATTATTTGGTTTCTAAAGTCTCCCTGAAAATAAAAAAAAAAAACATAAAAAAACAGTGGGAGAGTAATATTGCCATTTCAGCTTGTGTGCCAGTCTTGACTCCTGGGTGTGCCACCTCTCTCTCTAATTGTGGGCCATAGAAAGCCTATTTATTTTTTGGTTTTTTTAATATTATTTGGTTTCTAAAGTCTCCCTGAAAATAAAAAAAAAAAATACATAAAAAAACAGTGGGAGAGTAATATTGCCCTTTCAGCTTGTGTGCCAGTCTTGACTCCTGGGTGTGCCACCTCTCTCCCTTTCATTCAGTGGGCCATAGAAAGCCTATTTATTTTTTGGTTTTTTTAATATTATTTGGTTTCTAAAGTCTCCCTGAAAATAAAAAAAAAAAATACATAAAAAAACAGTGGGAGAGTAATATTGCCATTTCAGCTTGTGTGCCAGTCTTGACTCCTGGGTGTGCCACCTCTCTCCCTCTCATTCAGTGGGCCATAGAAAGCCTTGTTTTTTTGTTTTTTTTTTAATATTATTTGGTTTCTAAAGTCTCCCTGAAAATAAAAAAAAAAAACATAAAAAAACAGTGGGAGAGTAATATTGCCATTTCAGCTTGTGTGCCAGTCTTGACTCCTGGGTGTGCCACCTCTCTCTCTAATTGTGGGCCATAGAAAGCCTATTTATTTTTTGGTTTTTTTAATATTATTTGGTTTCTAAAGTCTCCCTGAAAATAAAAAAAAAAAATACATAAAAAAACAGTGGGAGAGTAATATTGCCCTTTCAGCTTGTGTGCCAGTCTTGACTCCTGGGTGTGCCACCTCTCTCCCTTTCATTCAGTGGGCCATAGAAAGCCTATTTATTTTTTGGTTTTTTTAATATTATTTGGTTTCTAAAGTCTCCCTGAAAATAAAAAAAAAAAATACATAAAAAAACAGTGGGAGAGTAATATTGCCATTTCAGCTTGTGTGCCAGTCTTGACTCCTGGGTGTGCCACCTCTCTCCCTCTCATTCAGTGGGCCATAGAAAGCCTTGTTTTTTTGTTTTTTTTTAATATTATTTGGTTTCTAAAGTCTCCCTGAAAATAAAAAAAAAAAACATAAAAAAACAGTGGGAGAGTAATATTGCCATTTCAGCTTGTGTGCCAGTCTTGACTCCTGGGTGTGCCACCTCTCTCTCTAATTGTGGGCCATAGAAAGCCTATTTATTTTTTGGTTTTTTTAATATTATTTGGTTTCTAAAGTCTCCCTGAAAATAAAAAAAAAAAATACATAAAAAAACAGTGGGAGAGTAATATTGCCCTTTCAGCTTGTGTGCCAGTCTTGACTCCTGGGTGTGCCACCTCTCTCCCTTTCATTCAGTGGGCCATAGAAAGCCTATTTATTTTTTGGTTTTTTTAATATTATTTGGTTTCTAAAGTCTCCCTGAAAATAAAAAAAAAATACATAAAAAAACAGTGGGAGAGTAATATTGCCATTTCAGCTTGTGTGCCAGTCTTGACTCCTGGGTGTGCCACCTCTCTCTCTAATTGTGGGCCATAGAAAGCCTTTTTATTTTTTTCCTTCATTTGTGTTTTAAAATCAACCTCAACACAAAAACACTACATCAATCAGTGGGAGAAAAATATTGGCCTCAGTCAGGGCTTGTGTGCCACTCCTGTGCGTGCCATCTCTCATTCAGTGGGCCATAGAAAGCCTTGTTTTTTTGTTTTTTTTTTAAATATTATTTGGTTTCTAAAGTCTCACAGAGAAAAAAAAATAAATAAATTAGGTGGGAGATTAATATTGACATTAGTGCTTGAGTGACAGTCCTGCGTGTGTGTCATCTCTGTGATTTGGTGTCACAGAAAACAGAGTGTGTAACATTGTGCCTGATTTTCCTTGTGGTCTCACCAACCTGTTAAGGGATATTGAAATCATACTGAAGTTATAGCTCACCGTGTAAGTTGTTTGACAGCAACAAATAAAGTTAGTTTGGTTACGATTTTTAAACAATGAGGAAGTCTGGTGCAAGAGGTCGTCGTGGGCGTTCATTGTCAGCTGGTAATGATGGTAGTGGTAGTGGAGCATCAGGTGGTCATGGGGATAAAAATATTCCACCTAAGTCTGGAGCTGTGGAGCCAGTTTCGTCGTCAGGCTACACAAGGCCTCGAACGCTCTCTTTTCTGGGAGTAGGAAAACCGCTTTTAAAGGCTGAGCAGCAACAGCAAGTTTTGGCTTACATTGCAGACTCAGCCTCTAGCTCTTTTGCCTCCTCTTCCGAAACTGGTAAATGTAAAAGCAGCGCGTCGCTTGTGGATGTTCACGGTCAGGGACAAGTCGCTTCCTTGTCCTCCTCAGCAAAAACTACAACAAGAGAGAAGGATGCAGCAGGCGACACAACGGGTCACTCCATGGAGCTCTTTACACATACCGTCCCTGGCTTAGAAAGTGAAACATTTAACAGGCCATGCCCATTACAAGTAGATTCTGACATGGAGTGCACTGATGCACAGCCACAGCCAGAGTACTATGCTGCTCCTTTGACTCAGACCACCACATTGCCCTCTCAGGGTACAGATCCACAATCAGACCCTGATGAGACTATGTTGCCCCGCCACGAACGCTATACCACCGACCGACACAGTGACACAGACGAAGTTGCACACGAGCTCGAAGAGGAGGTAATAGATGACCCAGTTATTGACCCCGATTGGCAGCCATTGGGGGAACAGGGTGCAGGCGGCAGTAGTTCAGAAGCGGAGGTGGAGGAGGGGCCACAGCAGGCATCAACATCGCAACAGGTTCCATCTGCCGGGCCCGTATCTGGCCCAAAACGCGTGTCAAAGCCAAAACCTGTTGGAGGACAGCGTGGCCATCCGGTTAAAGCTCAGTCTGCAATCCCTGAAAAGGGATCCGAGTCTAGGAGGAGTGCAGTCTGGCATTTTTTTAAACAACATCCAACTGATCAGCGCAAAGTCATCTGTCAAAAATGTTCAACTAGCTTAAGCAGAGGTCAGAATCTGAAAAGTCTAAATACTAGTTGCATGCATAGACACTTAACCACCATGCATTTTCAAGCCTGGACTAACTACCAAACGTCCCTTAAGGTTGTAGCACCCTCGGCCAATGAAGCTAGTCAGCAACGCAACATCCCTTCCGTCACTGTAAGGCCACCATTTTCCGCACCACCGGCAGTATCTGTGCAGGTTTCTTTGCCAGCCAAAAGCAGTCAGGGTCAGGGAATCACCAGTTTAGTAGGAGGAAATATTGCATCTAGGGCACCGGCGGAAACAATACCGTCTCCAACCGTCTCTCAGTCTGCCATGTACACCGGCACACCCGAAAGTTCCACGATCTCCTGCTCTCCAGTCCAGCTCACCCTACATGAGACTCTGGTTAGAAAAAGGAAGTACTTATCCTCGCATCCGCGTACACAGGGTTTTAACGCCCACATAGCTAGACTAATCTCGTTAGAGATGATGCCCTACCGTTTAGTTGAAAGCGAAGCTTTTAAAGCCCTGATGGAGTACGCTGAACCACGATACGAGCTACCTAGTCGACACTTTTTTTCCAGAAAAGCCATCCCAGCCCTGCACCAGCATGTTAAACAGCGCATCGTCCATGCACTTAGGCAATCTGTGAGTACAAAGGTGCACCTGACTACAGATGCATGGACCAGTAGGCATGGCCAGGGACGTTATGTGTCCATCACGGCACACTGGGTGAATGTGGTGGATGCAGGGTCCACAGGCGACATCAATTTAGGGACAGTTGTGCCTAGCCCACGGTCTAGGAAACAGTTGGCTGTAGGCGTTCGCACCCCCTCCTCCTCCTCCTCGTCCTCCTGCAGAAGCTACAGCTCTTCCACAGAACGCAGTCGGCCAACCACTCCATCGGCAGATGACACTGTTGCACACCAGTTGTCCCATTATGGGCCAGCTACTGCCAAGCGTCAGCAGGCTGTATTGGCTATGAAGTGTTTGGGCGACAACAGACACACCGCGGAAGTTCTGTCCGAGTTCTTGCAACAAGAAACGCAGTCGTGGCTGGGCACAGTAGATCTTGAGGCAGGCAAGGTAGTGAGTGATAACGGAAGGAATTTCATGGCTGCCATCTCCCTTTCCCAACTGAAACACATTCCTTGCCTGGCTCACACCTTAAACCTGGTGGTGCAGTGCTTATTGAAAACTTATCCTGGGTTCTCCGACCTGCTCCTCAAAGTGCGTGCACTTTGCTCACATATCCGACGTTCGCCTGTACACGCCAGCCGTATGCAGACCTATCAGCGGTCTTTGAACCTTCCCCAGCATCGCCTAATCATAGACGTTGCAACAAGGTGGAACTCAACACTGCACATGCTTCAGAGACTGTGCGAACAGAGGCGTGCTGTTATTTATTTGTGGGAGGATACACGGGCAGGCAGTAGGATGGCAGACATGGAGTTGTCAGGTGTGCAGTGGTCGAAGATACAAGACATGTGTCAAGTCCTTCAGTGTTTTGAGGAATGCACACGGCTGGTTAGTGCAGACAACGCCGTAATAAGCATGAGCATCCCCCTAATGCGTCTGCTGATGCAAAGTTTGACGCACATAAAGGAGCAGGCGTCTGCACCAGAGGAAGAGGGAAGCCTTGATGACAGTCAGCCATTGTCTGGTCAGGGCAGTGTACAGGACGAGGTAGCGGGCGAAGAGGAGGTGGAGGACGAGGAGGATGATGGGGATGAGTATATTTTTAATGCGGAAACTTTCACGGGGGCACAGGAAATTGGTTGCGTGTCACGGCCGGGTTCTGGTTTTTTGAGGGACACAAGTGACGTAGATTTGCCTGCAACTGCCCCTCAACCAATCACAACCGGAGATTTGACAACTGGAACTTTGGCCCACATGGCGGATTATGCCTTACGTATCCTAAAAAGGGACACACGCATTACGAAAATGATGAACGATGACGATTACTGGTTGGCCTGCCTCCTTGATCCACGCTATAAAGGCAAATTGCAAAATATTATGCCACATGAGAACTTGGAACTAATATTAGCAACCAAACAATCAACTCTTGTTGACCGTTTGCTTCAGGCATTCCCAGCACACAGCGCACGTGATCGTTCTCACACAAGCTCCAGGGGGCAGCAGACTAGGAGTGTTAGGGGTGCACACATCAGAAGTGGCGTTGGACAGAGGGGTTTTCTGACCAGGTTGTGGAGTGATTTTGCTATGACCGCAGACAGGACAGGTACTGCTGCATCAATTGAAAGTGACAGGAGACAACATTTGTCCAGTATGGTTACTAACTATTTTTCATCCCTTATCGATGTTCTCCCTCAACCGTCATTCCCATTTGATTACTGGGCCTCCAAATTAGACACCTGGCCAGAATTGGCAGAATATGCATTGCAGGAGCTTGCTTGCCCGGCAGCAAGTGTCCTATCAGAAAGAGTATTCAGTGCTGCAGGTTCAATATTAACCGAAAAAAGGACTCGTCTGGCTACCCAAAATGTTGACGATCTAACATTCATTAAAATGAACCACAACTGGATTTCGAAATCTTTTGCCCCACCTTGCCCGGCCGACACCTAGCTTTCCTATGAAAAGCTCTTGCCTGTGAATTACTTTTCTAATGTCTAATTTGCTGCAGCTGATTGTACAGCATACGACATGTTTACACCTCCCTAAATGGCAAAACTCCCCACACGGGGCCGTGGTATCGCGACTTGGCGCAAGCACCCGTGAGACTGCTGTTTGTCTGAAGAGGTGGGTGTGCTCGCTTTTGGTTGACGGCATTGCTACTGGGTCCCTCATAGTACAATGTAGTGTCTCTGGCGGTGGTGGTGCGCACCCAACGTCAGACACACCGTTGTAACATGAGGGGCCCTGGGGCGGTCCCGCCGGCCTCAAGAGAGTTCCCCCCTACCCCAGCTCAAAATGTGCTCTACCACGTGCAAAATTATGTCGCACAGCTCCACCAATCTTTAGTCTATTCGCTGACATCATTCAATGTCTGGCACTGACAATACAAATTTGTAGACATCTATGATGCAACTTAAAGTAGTCTGTGTCTGTGTCCTATATTGGCACCATTAAATAGTTACTGCCAAATTACAATGTCAGAAACTCAGTAGATGAGCCCACCCCTGTACCTAAGTATGCCACCTTTTTTTTTTGTTTTGGTTGTTTTGCGAGACATTAACATCTATTTATATTTTGGGAGTACTGGGACAGACACTCCTTGCACTACTCCTCCACTCACCACCAAGCTGCCTGTGTATCCATGTAACCGCTGTAAAACTGCCATGAGCCTATTGTTTGTTATTTTAGGCCTTTGATAGCCTGTCTGCGGTCCCTACTTTAAATACTCCTCCACTGACCACCAAGCTGCCTGCCCGTGTATCCATGTAACCGCTGTGAAACTGCCATGAGCCTATTGTTTGTTATGTTAGGCCTTTGATAGCCTGTCTGCGGTCCCTACTTTAAATACTCCTCCACTGACCAGACCACTGCTGCCCGTGTACCCCTGGAACCAATTATAAAGTGCCTACAGCCAGCCCATTTTCTTATGTTAGGCCTTTGAAGCCTTTCTGCGGTCCCTACTTTAAATACTCCTCTGTTGTGAATTTGGATTCTGGGCTCCCCCGGTGGCCGCTTGTGGAATTGGACTTGTCATCCTCTTTCCTGTTTCACCTGATTCCATCAGTAGTGGGTGTCGCTATTTAAGCTCATTTCTCTGGTGGTTTCTTGCCGGTCAACAATGTTATCTGATGCCTCTCAGTGCTTGTTCCTGCTTCTAGACTACTACTAGATAAGTTGGACTTTTGTCCATGTTTTGTTTTGCCTATTTGTTCCAGTTCACAGCTGAAGTTTTGTTACTGTGTCTGGAACGCTCTCGTTGATCAGGGATTGCTACTCTGGCGTTATGAGTTAATGCCAGAGTTTAAGGTAATCTCTGGATGGTGTTTTGTTAGTGTTTTTCTGCTGACCATGAAAGTATACTATCTGTCTTCTGCTATCTAGTAAGCGGACCTCAAATTTGCTAAGACTATTTTCCTGCTGCGTTTGTTGTTTCATCTGAACTCACCGTCATTATATGTGGGGGGCTACTGTCTTCTTTGGAATATTTCTCTAGAGGTGAGCCAGGTCTTATATTTCCCTCTGCTAGCTATTTAGGTCTTAGGCCAGAGCTGGGCATCTAGCGATAAATAGGAAATGCTACCTGGCTATTTCTAGTTGCGCGGCAGGCTTAGTTCATGGTCAGTATAGTTCCATCTTCCGAGAGCTTGTCCCTCTATAGGCTTGCTATGATCTCTGCCTGCAGAGATCATGACAGTTTGACCGGCCAGTAAAGTGTTAAAGACCCAGGTTGAGAAAGGAGAGTTATAAGAAGTCTGCTGAAATTTTTTTTTTTTTTTTTTCCTCCAGTCTGCCTTGCTGCAGTCTTTTCTCTCTCTCTCCTCCTAATCTCTGTATGCTCTGTGTGCACCTGACAATAATGGATCTCCAGAGTGTAACTGCGGGTTTGAATAATCTCATCACGAAAGTACAAAATTTACAAGATTTTGTGGTACATGCTCCGGTATCTGAGCCGAGAATTCCTTTGCCGGAGTTCTTCACAGGGAATAGAGCTAGCTTCCAGAATTTCCGAAATAATTGTAAGCTTTATTTGTCCCTGAAGTCTCGTTCAGCTGGAGACCCTGCTCAGCAGGTTAGGATTGTGATTTCCTTGCTCAGGGGTGACCCTCAAGATTGGGCCTTCTCATTGCCAGCAGGGGATCCTGCGTTACGCGATGTGGATGCGTTTTTTCTGGCCTTGGGCTTGCTTTATGAGGAACCTCATTTGGAACTTCAGGCAGAAAAAACTTTGATGGCACTATCTCAGGGGCAAGACGAAGCTGAAGTTTTCTGCCAAAAATTCCGTAAATGGTCTGTGCTTACTCAGTGGAATGAGTGCGCCTTGGCGGCAACTTTCAGAGAAGGTCTCTCTGATGCCGTTAAGGATGTTATGGTGGGGTTCCCTTTGCCTGCAGGTCTGAATGAGTCCATGACAATGGCTATTCAGATTGATAGGCGTCTGCGGGAGCGCAAACCGGTGCACCATCTGGCGGTGTCTATGGAAAAGACGCCAGAAAGTATGCAGTGTGATAGAATTCTGTCCAGGAGCGAGCGACAGAATTTTAGACGGAAGAATGGATTGTGTTTCTATTGTGGGGATTCTACTCATGTTATATCAGCATGCTCTAGGCGTACAAAGAAGCTTGATAAGTCTGTTTTCATTAGCACCATTCAGTCTAAGTTTATTTTGTCTGTAACCCTGATTTGCTCTTTGTCATCCATTGCCACGGACGCCTATGTTGACTCTGGCGCCGCTCTGAGTCTTATGGATTGGTCCTTTGCCAATCGTTGTGGTTTTGATTTAGAGCCTTTGGAGACTCTTATTCCTCTGAAGGGGATTGACTCCACCCCATTGGCTAATAATAAACCACAATACTGGACACAAGTAACCATGCGTATCAATCCGGATCACCAGGAGATTATTCGTTTCCTGGTGCTGTATAATTTACATGACGATTTGGTACTGGGATTGCCATGGTTGCAGTCTCACAACCCAGTCTTGGACTGGAGAGCAATGTCTGTGTTGAGCTGGGGATGTAAGGGTATTCATGGGGACGTACCTTTGGTTTCTATTTCGTCGTCCATTCCCTCTGAAGTCCCTGAGTTCCTCTCTGATTATCAAGACGTCTTTGACGAACCCAAGCTTGGGTCGTTACCTCCGCACCGTGAGTGCGATTGTGCCATAGATTTGATACCGGGTTGTAAATATCCAAAGGGTCGTTTGTTTAATTTGTCTGTGCCGGAACATGCTGCTATGCGGGAATATATAAAGGAGTCTTTGGAAAAGGGACATATTCGTCCATCCTCTTCTCCCTTGGGAGCTGGGTTTTTCTTTGTCTCAAAAAAAGACGGCTCTTTGAGACCATGTATTGATTATCGGCTTCTGAATAAGATCACTGTTAAGTATCAATACCCATTGCCATTGCTTACTGATTTGTTTGCTCGTATAGAGGGTGCTAAGTGGTTCTCTAAAATTGATCTTCGTGGGGCGTATAATTTGGTGCGGATCAGGCAGGGGGATGAGTGGAAGACCGCATTTAATACGCCCGAGGGCCACTTTGAGTATTTGGTCATGCCTTTTGGTCTTTCTAATGCCCCTTCAGTTTTCCAGTCTTTTATGCATGATATTTTCCGCGATTTTCTGGATAAATTTATGATAATATATCTGGATGATATTCTGATTTTTTCTGATAACTGGGACTCTCATGTCCAGCAGGTCAGGAGAGTTTTTCAGGTTCTGCGGTCTAATTCTTTATGTGTGAAGGGGTCTAAGTGCGTTTTTGGGGTCCAGAAAATTTCCTTTTTGGGGTATATTTTTTCTCCCTCTTCCATTGAGATGGATCCCGTCAAGGTGCAAGCTATTTGTGACTGGACTCAGCCCTCCTCTCTTAAGGGTCTTCAGAGATTTTTGGGCTTTGCCAACTTTTACCGCCGATTTATTGCTGGTTTTTCGGATGTCGTTAAACCACTGACTGATTTGACCAGACAAGGCGCTGATGTTGCTAATTGGTCCCCTCATGCTGTAGAGGCCTTTCAGGAGCTTAAGCGCCGTTTTGCCTCTGCCCCTGTGTTGCGTCAGCCTGATGTGAATCTGCCTTTTCAGGTTGAGGTTGACGCTTCGGAGATCGGAGCTGGGGCAGTGTTGTCGCAGAAAGGTTCCGACTGCTCCGTCATTAGGCCTTGTGCCTTCTTTTCTCGCAAATTTTCGCCCGCAGAGCGGAATTATGATGTTGGGAATCGGGAGCTTTTGGCCATGAAGTGGGCGTTTGAGGAGTGGCGCCATTGGCTCGAGGGGGCTAGACATCAGGTGGTGGTATTGACTGACCACAAAAATTTGATTTATCTTGAGACTGCCAGACGCCTGAATCCTAGACAGGCACGCTGGTCTTTATTTTTTTCTCGCTTTAATTTTGTGGTGTCATACCTACCGGGTTCTAAGAATGTTAAGGCAGATGCCCTTTCTAGGAGTTTTGACCCGGACTCTCCTGGTAATTCTGAACCCACAGGTATCCTTAGGGAGGGAGTAATTTTGTCGGCCGTTTCTCCTGATCTGCGGCGGTCCTTGCAAGAGTTTCAGGCGGATAGACCGGATCGTTGTCCGCCTGATAGACTGTTTGTTCCGGATGATTGGACCAGCAGAGTCATCTCTGAGGTACATTCTTCTGCATTGGCAGGTCATCCCGGAATTTTTGGTACCAGGGATTTGGTGGCAAGATCCTTCTGGTGGCCTTCTCTGTCACGAGATGTGCGAGTCTTTGTGCAGTCATGTGACGTTTGTGCTCGGGCCAAGTCTTGTAGTTCTCGGGCTAGCGGACTGCTGTTGCCCTTGCCTATTCCTAAGAGGCCTTGGACACACATCTCGATGGATTTTATTTCAGATCTGCCTGTTTCCCAGAAGATGTCTGTCATCTGGGTGGTCTGTGACCGTTTCTCTAAAATGGTCCATTTGGTTCCTCTGCCCAAGTTGCCTTCTTCTTCTGAGTTGGTTCCTCTGTTTTTTCAGAATGTTGTCCGATTGCACGGTATTCCTGAGAATATTGTTTCTGACAGAGGTACCCAATTTGTGTCTAGATTTTGGCGGGCATTCTGTGCTAGGATGGGCATAGATTTGTCTTTTTCGTCTGCTTTTCACCCTCAGACTAATGGCCAGACCGAGCGGACTAATCAGACCCTTGAGACATATCTGAGGTGTTTTGTCTCTGCTGACCAGGATGATTGGGTTGCTTTTTTGCCATTGGCAGAGTTCGCCCTCAATAATCGGGCCAGTTCTTCCACCTTGGTGTCCCCGTTTTTCTGTAATTCGGGGTTTCACCCTCGATTTTCCTCCGGTCAGGTGGAATCCTCGGATTGTCCTGGAGTGGATGCGGTGGTAGAGAGATTGCATCACATTTGGGGGCAGGTTATGGACAATTTGAAGTTGTCCCAGGAGAAGACTCAGCGTTTTGCCAACCGTCATCGTCGTGTTGGTTCTCGGCTTTGTGTTGGAGATTTAGTGTGGTTGTCTTCTCGTTTTGTCCCTATGAGGGTCTCTTCTCCTAAGTTTAAACCTCGGTTCATCGGCCCTTATAGAATATTGGAGATTCTTAATCCTGTTTCTTTCCGTTTGGACCTCCCTGCGTCCTTTTCCATTCATAACGTTTTTCATCGGTCGTTATTGCGCAGGTATGAGGTACCTGTTGTACCTTCAGTTGAGCCTCCTGCTCCGGTGTTGGTTGAGGGTGAGTTGGAGTACGTTGTGGAGAAAATTTTGGACTCTCGTGTTTCCAGACGGAAACTCCAGTATCTGGTCAACTGGAAGGGTTACGGCCAGGAGGATAATTCTTGGGTCAATGCATCTGATGTTCATGCTTCTGATCTTGTTCGTGCCTTCCATAGGGCTCATCCTGGTCGCCCTGGTGGATCTGGTGAGGGTTCGGTGCCCCCTCCTTGAGGGGGGGGTACTGTTGTGAATTTGGATTCTGGGCTCCCCCGGTGGCCGCTTGTGGAATTGGACTTGTCATCCTCTTTCCTGTTTCACCTGATTCCATCAGTAGTGGGTGTCGCTATTTAAGCTCATTTCTCTGGTGGTTTCTTGCCGGTCAACAATGTTATCTGATGCCTCTCAGTGCTTGTTCCTGCTTCTAGACTACTACTAGATAAGTTGGACTTTTGTCCATGTTTTGTTTTGCCTATTTGTTCCAGTTCACAGCTGAAGTTTTGTTACTGTGTCTGGAACGCTCTCGTTGATCAGGGATTGCTACTCTGGCGTTATGAGTTAATGCCAGAGTTTAAGGTAATCTCTGGATGGTGTTTTGTTAGTGTTTTTCTGCTGACCATGAAAGTATACTATCTGTCTTCTGCTATCTAGTAAGCGGACCTCAAATTTGCTAAGACTATTTTCCTGCTGCGTTTGTTGTTTCATCTGAACTCACCGTCATTATATGTGGGGGGCTACTGTCTTCTTTGGAATATTTCTCTAGAGGTGAGCCAGGTCTTATATTTCCCTCTGCTAGCTATTTAGGTCTTAGGCCAGAGCTGGGCATCTAGCGATAAATAGGAAATGCTACCTGGCTATTTCTAGTTGCGCGGCAGGCTTAGTTCATGGTCAGTATAGTTCCATCTTCCGAGAGCTTGTCCCTCTATAGGCTTGCTATGATCTCTGCCTGCAGAGATCATGACACTCCTCCACTCACCACCACCAAGCTGCCTGCCCGTGTATCCATGTAACCGCTGTGAAACTGCCATGAGCCTATTGTTTGTTATTTTAGGCCTTTGATAGCCTGTCTGCGGTCCCTACTTTAAATACTCCTCCACTCACCACCAAGCTGCCTGCCCGTGTATCCATGTAACCGCTGTGAAACTGCCATCATGAGCCTATTGTTTGTTATGTTAGGCCTTTGATAGCCTGTCTGCGGTCCCTACTTTAAATACTCCTCCACTGACCAGACCACTGCTGCCCGTGTACCCCTGGAACCAATTATAAAGTGCCTACAGCCAGCCCATTTTCTTATGTTAGGCCTTTGATAGCCTGTCTGCGGTCCCTACTTTAAATACTCCTCCACTCACCACCAAGCTGCCTGCCCGTGTATCCATGTAACCGCTGTGAAACTGCCATCATGAGCCTATTGTTTGTTATGTTAGGCCTTTGATAGCCTGTCTGCGGTCCCTACTTTAAATACTCCTCCACTGACCAGACCACTGCTGCCCGTGTACCCCTGGAACCAATTATAAAGTGCCTACAGCCAGCCCATTTTCTTATGTTAGGCCTTTGAAGCCTGTCTGCGGTCCCTACTTTAAATACTCCTCCACTCACCACCACCAAGCTGCCTGCCCGTGTATCCATGTAACCGCTGTGAAACTGCCATGAGCCTATTGTTTGTTATTTTAGGCCTTTGATAGCCTGTGTGCGGTCCCTACTTTAAATACTCCTCCACTCACCACCAAGCTGCCTGCCCGTGTATCCATGTAACCGCTGTGAAACTGCCATGAGCCTATTGTTTGTTATTTTAGGCCTTTGATAGCCTGTGTGCGGTCCCTACTTTAAATACTCCTCCACTCACCACCAAGCTGCCTGCCCGTGTATCCATGTAACCGCTGTGAAACTGCCATGAGCCTATTGTTTGTTATGTTAGGCCTTTGATAGCCTGTCTGCGGTCCCTACTTTAAATACTCCTCCACTGACCAGACCACTGCTGCCCGTGTACCCCTGGAACCAATTATAAAGTGCCTACAGCCAGCCCATTTTCTTATGTTAGGCCTTTGAAGCCTGTCTGCGGTCCCTACTTTAAATACTCCTCCACTGACCAGACCACTGCTGCCCGTGTACCCCTGGAACCAATTATAAAGTGCCTACAGCCAGCCCATTTTCTTATGTTAGGCCTTTGATAGCCTGTCTGCGGTCCCTACTTTAAATACTCCTCCACTCACCACCAAGCTGCCTGCCCGTGTATCCATGTAACCGCTGTGAAACTGCCATCATGAGCCTATTGTTTGTTATGTTAGGCCTTTGATAGCCTGTCTGCGGTCCCTACTTTAAATACTCCTCCACTGACCAGACCACTGCTGCCCGTGTACCCCTGGAACCAATTATAAAGTGCCTACAGCCAGCCCATTTTCTTATGTTAGGCCTTTGATAGCCTGTGTGCGGTCCCTACTTTAAATACTCCTCCACTCACCACCAAGCTGCCTGCCCGTGTATCCATGTAACCGCTGTGAAACTGCCATGAGCCTATTGTTTGTTATTTTAGGCCTTTGATAGCCTGTCTGCGGTCCCTACTTTAAATACTCCTCCACTGACCAGACCACTGCTGCCCGTGTACCCCTGGAACCAATTATAAAGTGCCTACAGCCAGCCCATTTTCTTATGTTAGGCCTTTGATAGCCTGTCTGCGGTCCCTACTTTAAATACTCCTCCACTCACCACCAAGCTGCCTGCCCGTGTATCCATGTAACCGCTGTGAAACTGCCATCATGAGCCTATTGTTTGTTATGTTAGGCCTTTGATAGCCTGTCTGCGGTCCCTACTTTAAATACTCCTCCACTGACCAGACCACTGCTGCCCGTGTACCCCTGGAACCAATTATAAAGTGCCTACAGCCAGCCCATTTTCTTATGTTAGGCCTTTGATAGCCTGTCTGCGGTCCCTACTTTAAATACTCCTCCACTCACCACCAAGCTGCCTGCCCGTGTATCCATGTAACCGCTGTGAAACTGCCATCATGAGCCTATTGTTTGTTATGTTAGGCCTTTGATAGCCTGTCTGCGGTCCCTACTTTAAATACTCCTCCACTGACCAGACCACTGCTGCCCGTGTACCCCTGGAACCAATTATAAAGTGCCTACAGCCAGCCCATTTTCTTATGTTAGGCCTTTGATAGCCTGTGTGCGGTCCCTACTTTAAATACTCCTCCACTCACCACCAAGCTGCCTGCCCGTGTATCCATGTAACCGCTGTGAAACTGCCATGAGCCTATTGTTTGTTATTTTAGGCCTTTGATAGCCTGTGTGCGGTCCCTACTTTAAATACTCCTCCACTCACCACCAAGCTGCCTGCCCGTGTATCCATGTAACCGCTGTGAAACTGCCATGAGCCTATTGTTTGTTATGTTAGGCCTTTGATAGCCTGTCTGCGGTCCCTACTTTAAATACTCCTCCACTGACCAGACCACTGCTGCCCGTGTACCCCTGGAACCAATTATAAAGTGCCTACAGCCAGCCCATTTTCTTATGTTAGGCCTTTGAAGCCTGTCTGCGGTCCCTACTTTAAATACTCCTCCACTGACCAGACCACTGCTGCCCGTGTACCCCTGGAACCAATTATAAAGTGCCTACAGCCAGCCCATTTTCTTATGTTAGGCCTTTGAAGCCTGTCTGCGGTCCCTACTTTAAATACTCCTCCACTGACCAGACCACTGCTGCCCGTGTACCCCTGGAACCAATTATAAAGTGCCTACAGCCAGCCCATTTTCTTATGTTAGGCCTTTGAAGCCTGTCTGCGGTCCCTACTTTAAATACTCCTCCACTGACCAGACCACTGCTGCCCGTGTACCCCTGGAACCAATTATAAAGTGCCTACAGCCAGCCCATTTTCTTATGTTAGGCCTTTGAAGCCTGTCTGCGGTCCCTACTTTAAATACTCCTCCACTCACCACCACCAAGCTGCCTGCCCGTCTATCCATGTAACCGCTGTAAAACTGCAATGAGCCTATTGTTTGTTATTTTAGGCCTTTGATAGCCTGTCTGCGGCCCCTACTTGCAATACTCCTCCACTGACCACAATGCTGCCTGGAGTGCCTGCCTGTGTATCCATGTAACCGATGTAAAACTGCCATGACTGCCTACTGTTTGTTATTTTAGGCCTTTGATAGCCTGTCTGCAGCCCCTACTTGCAATACTCCTCCACTGACCACACCAATGCTGCCCGTGTACCCCTGGAACCTATTTAAAAGTTCATAGAGCCTAGTTATATATTTTATTTACTATTAATAAGGCCATGATGGACTACGCTGTACCACGCTACAAGCTAACCAGTCGACACTTCTTTTGCGAGAAAAGCCATCCCAACCCTCCACCAGCATGTAGAAGACCGCATTGTCCATGCACTCTGGCAATCTGTGAGTACAAAGGTGCACCTGACAACAGACGCATGGACCTGTAGGCATGGCCACGGAAGATTACGTGTCCATTACGGCGCAATGGGTTAATGTGGTGGATGCATGGTCCACAGGGGACAGCCTACTAAGTCTGTCTGCAGTCCCTAATTCAAATTGTGCTCCACTGTCTAAATCGGAACTTCCACCTTCTGGCTTTCGGCCTATAGTATCAGAAATTAAACTGCATTTGGCCTTCAACTTTGGTTAGGGCCTACTAACGGCTTCTGCCCCTCCCTGGTGTTGCCCTCAACTAAATAAAGCTGAGCTTCAACCTTCTGCTCCAAATTACCATTTTGAAAAATGCAATAGGCTTTTCAGGCCTACTAAAGGAGTCTGTCTGTGTGCCCCTCCCTGGTGTTGTCCTCAACTAAATAAAGCTGAGCTTCAACCTTCCGGCTCTCATTATGTGGTTTTAAAAAAAAAAAAGGTGGTTAGGGCCTACTAACGGCTTCTGCCCCTCCCTGGTGTTGTCCTCAACTAAATAAAGCTGAGCTTCAACCTTCCGGCTCTCATTATGTGGTTTTAAAAAAAAAAAAGGTGGTTAGGGCCTACTAACGGCTTCTGCCCCTCCCTGGTGTTGTCCTCAACTAAATAAAGCTGAGCTTCAACCTTCCGGCTCTCATTATGTGGTTTTAAAAAAAAAAAAGGTGGTTAGGGCCTACTAACGGCTTCTGCCCCTCCCTGGTGTTGTCCTCAACTAAATAAAGCTGAGCTTCAACCTTCCGGCTCTCATTATGTGGTTTTAAAAAAAAAAAAGGTGGTTAGGGCCTACTAACGGCTTCTGCCCCTCCCTGGTGTTGTCCTCAACTAAATAAAGCTGAGCTTCAACCTTCCGGCTCTCATTATGTGGTTTTAAAAAAAAAAAAGGTGGTTAGGGCCTACTAACGGCTTCTGCCCCTCCCTGGTGTTGTCCTCAACTAAATAAAGCTGAGCTTCAACCTTCCGGCTCTCATTATGTGGTTTTAAAAAAAAAAAAGGTGGTTAGGGCCTACTAACGGCTTCTGCCCCTCCCTGGTGTTGTCCTCAACTAAATAAAGCTGAGCTTCAACCTTCCGGCTCTCATTATGTGGTTTTAAAAAAAAAAAAGGTGGTTAGGGCCTACTAACGGCTTCTGCCCCTCCCTGGTGTTGTCCTCAACTAAATAAAGCTGAGCTTCAACCTTCCGGCTCTCATTATGTGGTTTTAAAAAAAAAAAAGGTGGTTAGGGCCTACTAACGGCTTCTGCCCCTCCCTGGTGTTGTCCTCAACTAAATAAAGCTGAGCTTCAACCTTCCGGCTCTCATTATGTGGTTTTAAAAAAAAAAAAGGTGGTTAGGGCCTACTAACGGCTTCTGCCCCTCCCTGGTGTTGTCCTCAACTAAATAAAGCTGAGCTTCAACCTTCCGGCTCTCATTATGTGGTTTTAAAAAAAAAAAAGGTGGTTAGGGCCTACTAACGGCTTCTGCCCCTCCCTGGTGTTGTCCTCAACTAAATAAAGCTGAGCTTCAACCTTCCGGCTCTCATTATGTGGTTTTAAAAAAAAAAAAGGTGGTTAGGGCCTACTAACGGCTTCTGCCCCTCCCTGGTGTTGCCCTCAACTAAATAAAGCTGAGCTTCAACCTTCTGCTCCAAATTACCATTTTAAAAAATGCAATAGGCTTTTCCGGCCTACTAAAGGTGTCTGCCCCTCCCTGGTGTTTTCCTCAACTGAACAAAGCTGAGCTTCCACATTCTGGCTTTCGCCCTATACTATCAGATATTAAACTGCATTTGGCCTACTAGTGTGGTTAGGCCCTTGAAACAGTGTCTGCTGCTCTTGGGTTTGCTACTCCACTGAACAAAGCAATGCCGCCTGTTTAGTCCTGTTACCAATTTTGAACTGCATGTAGCCTACTTTATTCTTTGGCCCTATATCTGTTTCCTCCTCATCCTGCCCATTGCCCAGCCACTGCTAAATGAGTCTGCTGGTACATTGACCGAGACCACTACATTCCCCTTGTACTCTACACAGCCAGAATCTGTCCCTGCTGAAAGTAAGGTTCCCCTTCCCGCATGTTATACCACCTTACACAGGGACAAAGAGGAAGGTGCAGATGAAAGTGCAGGTTCCTTCATCAGGTGGGGGGGCATACTCGTTGGCGACGTCACTGGCACAGGGCCCCTCAGAGTACGCAAAAGTGTCGCTGCTGGTGGGAGGCGCCCCCGCCATGCAAACACACCGCCGTACTTTGAGGGGCCCTGTGCCAGTGGCAATGCGAACGAGTGGGCCCCCCCCCTGCTTGCTCAGGATCACAGCACTTGCAACTTTTAAATAATTACCTTTCCCTGCAACACCGCCGTGACGTAGTCCGCATTTCCTGGGCCCACGAAAAACTTGAGCCGGCCCTACTCCCCCCACAACTTTTGCCAAATGACCCCCAATTCCCTATGCCCAACTATTATTATAAAGTTAATTAAGATTGACAAGCTTCAGAAACAAGAATGGATGTTTTTGGCATTAAAATGGGCACTGTAGGTGTTTTCCTGGCCTCCACTCACTGCCGACTATGCTTCCCCATTGACTTGCATTGGGTTTCGTGTTTCGGTCGATCCCCGACTTTTAGCGATAATCGGCCGACTGCACTCGACTCGACTCTGGACAAAATCGGGTTTCCCAAAACCCTACTCGATCTTAAAAAAATGAAAGTCGCTCAACCCTAGTTGTCATGTTTACCAAAATTACGAATATTGGAGAGATCCTCAGTCACCACCCGAACAAATAAATCAATGCTAGCGCATGAAGATAAAGGGGGAAATCTACTGGAGCGTGGGCGAATAGACGGAGGAACCTTACCTCCTGCGTGAACATGTTCCACTGCCAACTCTTCTAATATCATTAGCGCATTCTGTTCCTCCTCTGTAGGAAATAGCAGATGTAATTCGTTGTTAAAATGATACCTCTTGAACAGCAATGATCTGGCAAAAAGGTGTAAATCCTTAATGGTAGTGAATAGATTAAATCCAGATGTGGGAGAGAAAGAGAGACCCCGTTCCAAAAGTTTAAGATCCACCTCAGACAAAATGTGGCTACTTAGGTTAATCACCTTATTATCCTTTTTGGATGTAGAAGATGTTAGGTTGTCTCTCCTGTAGGGATGATATGTATGATCCCGTAATCTCCCATTATTCACTCCTCCAGTGGTAGACAATACTGATGCGGAGGATGCATCTGACCGTCCACTCAGTGATGACAGAGACACGCTGGATCCTGATCGATGCAAATGCTGATTATAATTATCCTTATTTCTCCATAGATAGACTCTTTTGGATTGATAATCCCTAGTGTCCCTCCCAAATTTTAGCAGATGGGTCTCCTGAATCTTTTTGGCTAATGTGTCCATAGATTTATCTAACTCCATATCAAAAGATAGAAGTTTATCCGAGGGACAACCTGCCCTTACTTCCATCTGTACAACATCTATCTGTTTATCCAATTCGGTGATTTCTGTAGTGTTAAGATTAATTAACAATTGCATCAAGGTGAGGGAGCATAATGTACATGCATCCTCCCACTGTGTTACAAATGCTGTATCTTCGACCACAAAGGAAGGTATCACCTTGACTCTCAAGCCCCTAGGGATCATCTTACTCCTGGTATATTTTTCCAAGAACAATCTATTTAGCCAGCATCGTGAGCGCTTCAACACCATAGTTTTAATGGATTGGAGTCTGTCATCCCATCCCGAGTCACCCGACTGCTGCGCACCAGTCCCTCCATCGCTGAACACCTGCTCAACCTGATTTAGCCAAATTTTCTCTTTGGCCCGATAGTCCATGCTGGAAACCACGATACCTGTGCATAACACAGTAAATATTAGCCAATATTCAATGGAATACATGATCCGCCCTAGTTACCCAATTATTTAGATGTAGTCATTATGTATACTAGGGCGGACTGGACCATATATAGACAACTGCACTAACATATAGCATACATCCAAAGCACCGAAGAAACGCAGTCAAAACGTCCACTTAATGCAAAATGTACAAAACTTTATTAGAAAATACACATGAACAAATCAGGTATGCAGCATGGCAGGCAACAATTCCCCCATAAGCCCGCATACACGTCTCACAGACAAGGACCAGACTAAGGTACACTCACACAGCAACAGATTATATAGGACCCATGCCTTAAATGCACTAGCATCACATAATAGTGCAGAGGACACCCATCATCCTAGTAATATACATACCACAGTGGGGAGTTACAGTGTTCGTGCACAATGTCCGGTCCACCCCGACGCGCGTTTCGGCGACTACCTTCTTCAGGGGGTGTGCCCGAAGTTTAGGGGGCACAGATTAAATACCTTTATGTCCGGAAATAGCGGGGGATCATGTCCTCAGCACGCCGCATCCTCCTGCTTCCGGTCCGCACGGTCTGTGAGCCCGGAAACACATGGGCCCATGTGATCCGCCCCACAAGACACCACAGAAGCCGAAGACAGGAAGGACGCTACAGCGCATGCGCAAGTACCGGCGCGGCCATTTCTATTTAGGGCATATTTACTGGCACATTATATGCAGATAGAAATATATAGAATACATAGTGCACACATGCACCAGACCACAGCACAGACAATAACATAATAAGACAATAAAACACACTAACATTATAAAGATAAAATACGAATTAGCCGCTATAGTGACCAATATTAAAGAGACCAACCCCATATGTGACAATTACCATCAGATGATGGCATCAACGATCCACCAATATGAATTATGAATTACATACACACCTATGGGGACTATGGATATAAATCACGCCCATATCATGATGGCTATACCTATATGAACAATGTCACAATATTATCCCCACCTAATGCCTATTACCGAAGACATATATCCATATCATATATCCTTGCGTACATCAAAGGTAAATAATTAGCCTCTAAAACATAAGATGCACAATGTCCAATGTATAAAGCAAATGCTTGATGGAGATATAGATATTTGCTTAAACTAGTCCACATACGATGTATTTTTCTATTCGATCCATTTTCTTCTTTCGATCAATTAGAGGGATTGCCCCACACACAGGTCACCATACAAGGACAACTAAAATTAAGAGATAAAAAATAAAAATTAAAATCACATAGAGATAATGTATGCGGAGTCATATAGGGAAAAGGTGCACAGCATACGGGAGACTATAGGAACGGGGCAAACGACAGACCCTCATTAAGCCCATCTGGTTGGACTGTATGTAAGCGCCAGATCCAGCGTGTCTCTAGCATACCGAGTCTTTTAGACAGACGGCCACCCCTAATGTTAATTTTCAGGGCATCAATCCCCCTCACCCTTAACATTGTAGCATCGCACCCATGATAGGTTTTGAAATGCCTCGGCAACGTCTTTAATGTGGTCACATCCGTATGGCCGGCGGCCGCCTCTATCCCCAAGACATGTTCCCTCACGCGGACTTTTAGTTGGCGAGTGGTAAGGCCAACATATATGAGTCCGCAAGGGCATGTAGCGTAATAAATAACATACCTAGTGGTACAGGTGATTCGTTGTCTAATCGAAAACACCTTTGTACCACTAGAATTGGAGAACGAATCACATCTATCAATGTTGGGACAGGCGACACACCGACCACACGGAAAGCAACCCACATTAGGTGTAAAATTATCCAAAAAGGTTCCAGAAGGCCGTCCCTCGTAATGACTATGAACCAACTGATCCCTAAGATTGGCGGCTCGCCTAAATGTCAAGGATGGTTGTTTGGGGATGAATTTTTTGATTATGGGATCTACCTGAAGGATCGGCCAGGCTTTACCCAAGACTCTCCGTATCTGATCCGCCTTGGAGTTAAAGGTGGTAACAAACCTAATTTTATTATTTCCTCTATTTATTTGTCTGTGTTGGTTGCCATATAGTAAATTATAGCGTGTGGTATGCTTGGCCCTCTGATAAGCTTTTTTGATGGATCTGCCACTATACCCTCGTGCTAAAAATCGCATCCTCAGTTCCACTGCTCTTTTCTCAAAATCACTATCGGAGGAACAGATCCGACGTAAACGAAGGAACTGTCCCACCGGAATAGAACGAATCATGTGGTGGGGATGACCTGAGGATGCATGTAGCAGGGTATTAGTGGATGTCAACTTCCGGAAGATGTCTGTACATACCATACCACTAGGGTCTCTCTTAATCGTCACATCCAGAAAATCAATGGACTCACCGCTCCACACAAATGTCAGATGAATGTTCAAATCATTGCTGTTCAAGGAGGAGATATACTGCGCAAGGTCGACGGGTGTGCCCTGCCAGACGAAGAAGATGTCATCAATGTACCGTGTCCATAAAGGGACACGGTCAATTGATCCCTGTTCGCCCGACAGGAGAAGGAGGTCCCTCTCCCACAGCCCCAGGAAGAGGTTGGCATAGGAGGGCGCAAAGGCCGCTCCCATGGCAGTCCCCTGGAGCTGCAGATAGAAGGACCCCTTGAAGACAAAAAAATTGTGGGTGAGGGTGAATTCTAGAAGCTCCAGCAGAAGCGATCTCATACCTATAGATAGAGTAGATGACTCGAGAAAATATCTAACAGCACCAATGCCGTCTCTATGTCTGATATTAGTGTATAGAGATTCAACATCCGCTGAAACCAATAGAATATCACCCTCAAGACACAAACCATCAACCCTACGCAGTACATCCCCAGTATCCTTAAGGAAGGAGGGCAGACTAGTCACCAATGGCTGCAAGTGGAAGTCAATCCACCTGTTGACATGCTCCAGCAGATTTCCCCTGCCAGATATTATTGGTCTCCCCGGGGGTGTCAGTATGTTCTTATGGATCTTGGGGAGTAAATATAGTGTTGGAACAGTCGGTTTACACCTTTTTGCCAGATCATTGCTGTTCAAGAGGTATCATTTTAACAACGAATTACATCTGCTATTTCCTACAGAGGAGGAACAGAATGCGCTAATGATATTAGAAGAGTTGGCAGTGGAACATGTTCACGCAGGAGGTAAGGTTCCTCCGTCTATTCGCCCACGCTCCAGTAGATTTCCCCCTTTATCTTCATGCGCTAGCATTGATTTATTTGTTCGGGTGGTGACTGAGGATCTCTCCAATATTCGTAATTTTGGTAAACATGACAACCTTTCTGGGGAAGAAAGAGAGAGACTATGTTTTCTTAAAAATTTACCTGACATAGTTGTAAAACCAGCCGATAAAGGTGGTAACGTCGTTCTGTGGCCCGTTGAGATGTATGAGAGAGAGGCATGTAGACAGCTAAATAATACCACCTGCTACAAGAAATTAACATATAACCCTCTCTTGGCCTATAGTGCACAATTAGACTCTATCATCCAACGGGCCCTACGGAACGACGTCATCACCAAAGATCTTGCAACAGCCCTGGTAGTGTCTGAACCGACTGTTCCAACACTATATTTACTCCCCAAGATCCATAAGAACATACTGACACCCCCGGGGAGACCAATAATATCTGGCAGGGGAAATCTGCTGGAGCATGTCAACAGGTGGATTGACTTCCACTTGCAGCCATTGGTGACTAGTCTGCCCTCCTTCCTTAAGGATACTGGGGATGTACTGCGTAGGGTTGATGGTTTGTGTCTTGAGGGTGATATTCTATTGGTTTCAGCGGATGTTGAATCTCTATACACTAATATCAGACATAGAGACGGCATTGGTGCTGTTAGATATTTTCTCGAGTCATCTACTCTATCTATAGGTATGAGATCGCTTCTGCTGGAGCTTCTAGAATTCACCCTCACCCACAATTTTTTTGTCTTCAAGGGGTCCTTCTATCTGCAGCTCCAGGGGACTGCCATGGGAGCGGCCTTTGCGCCCTCCTATGCCAACCTCTTCCTGGGGCTGTGGGAGAGGGACCTCCTTCTCCTGTCGGGCGAACAGGGATCAATTGACCGTGTTCCTTTATGGACACGGTACATTGATGACATCTTCTTCGTCTGGCAGGGCACACCCGTCGACCTTGCGCAGTATATCTCCTCCTTGAACAGCAATGATTTGAACATTCATCTGACATTTGTGTGGAGCGGTGAGTCCATTGATTTTCTGGATGTGACGATTAAGAGAGACCCTAGTGGTATGGTATGTACAGACATCTTCCGGAAGTTGACATCCACAAATACCCTGCTACATGCATCCTCAGGTCATCCCCACCACATGATTCGTTCTATTCCGGTGGGACAGTTCCTTCGTTTACGTCGGATCTGTTCCTCCGATAGTGATTTTGAGAAAAGAGCAGTGGAACTGAGGATGCGATTTTTAGCACGAGGGTATAGTGGCAGATCCATCAAAAAAGCTTATCAGAGGGCCAAGCATACCACACGCTATAATTTACTATATGGCAACCAACACAGACAAATAAATAGAGGAAATAATAAAATTAGGCTTGTTACCACCTTTAACTCCAAGGCGGATCAGATACGGAGAGTCTTGGGTAAAGCCTGGCCGATCCTTCAGGTAGATCCCATAATCAAAAAATTCATCCCCAAACAACCATCCTTGACATTTAGGCGAGCCGCCAATCTTAGGGATCAGTTGGTTCATAGTCATTACGAGGGACGGCCTTCTGGAACCTTTTTGGATAATTTTACACCTAATGTGGGTTGCTTTCCGTGTGGTCGGTGTGTCGCCTGTCCCAACATTGATAGATGTGATTCGTTCTCCAATTCTAGTGGTACAAAGGTGTTTTCGATTCGACAACGAATCACCTGTACCACTAGGTATGTTATTTATTACGCTACATGCCCTTGCGGACTCATATATGTTGGCCTTACCACTCGCCAACTAAAAGTCCGCGTGAGGGAACATGTCTTGGGGATAGAGGCGGCCGCCGGCCATACGGATGTGACCACATTAAAGACGTTGCCGAGGCATTTCAAAACCTATCATGGGTGCGATGCTACAATGTTAAGGGTGAGGGGGATTGATGCCCTGAAAATTAACATTAGGGGTGGCCGTCTGTCTAAAAGACTCGGTATGCTAGAGACACGCTGGATCTGGCGCTTACATACAGTCCAACCAGATGGGCTTAATGAGGGTCTGTCGTTTGCCCCGTTCCTATAGTCTCCCGTACGCTGTGCACCTTTTCCCTACATGACTCCGCATACATTATCTCTATGTTATTTTAATTTTTATTTTTTATCTCTTAATTTTAGTTGTCCTTGTATGGTGACCTGTGTGTGGGGCAATCCCTCTAATTGATCGAAAGAAGAAAATGGATCGAATAGAAAAATACATCGTATGTGGACTAGTTTAAGCAAATATCTATATCTCCATCAAGCATTTGCTTTATACATTGGACATTGTGCATCTTATGTTTTAGAGGCTAATTATTTACCTTTGATGTACGCAAGGATATATGATATGGATATATGTCTTCGGTAATAGGCATTAGGTGGGGATAATATTGTGACATTGTTCATATAGGTATAGCCATCATGATATGGGCGTGATTTATATCCATAGTCCCCATAGGTGTGTATGTAATTCATAATTCATATTGGTGGATCGTTGATGCCATCATCTGATGGTAATTGTCACATATGGGGTTGGTCTCTTTAATATTGGTCACTATAGCGGCTAATTCGTATTTTATCTTTATAATGTTAGTGTGTTTTATTGTCTTATTATGTTATTGTCTGTGCTGCGGTCTGGTGCATGTGTGCACTATGTATTCTATATATTTCTATCTGCATATAATGTGCCAGTAAATATGCCCTAAATAGAAATGGCCGCGCCGGTACTTGCGCATGCGCTGTAGCGTCCTTCCTGTCTTCGGCTTCTGTGGTGTCTTGTGGGGCGGATCACATGGGCCCATGTGTTTCCGGGCTCACAGACCGCGCGGACCGGAAGCAGGAGGATGCGGCGTGCTGAGGACATGATCCCCCGCTATTTCCGGACATAAAGGTATTTAATCTGTGCCCCCTAAACTTCGGGCACACCCCCTGAAGAAGGTAGTCGCCGAAACGCGCGTCGGGGTGGACCGGACATTGTGCACGAACACTGTAACTCCCCACTGTGGTATGTATATTACTAGGATGATGGGTGTCCTCTGCACTATTATGTGATGCTAGTGCATTTAAGGCATGGGTCCTATATAATCTGTTGCTGTGTGAGTGTACCTTAGTCTGGTCCTTGTCTGTGAGACGTGTATGCGGGCTTATGGGGGAATTGTTGCCTGCCATGCTGCATACCTGATTTGTTCATGTGTATTTTCTAATAAAGTTTTGTACATTTTGCATTAAGTGGACGTTTTGACTGCGTTTCTTCGGTGCTTTGGATTTACCCTGCTGATGCTGGCCTGTCAGGTGGTGCACATGGCCTTTTTGGAGTTATCAGTAGAGTATTTAAAAAACATCTAGCATCAGGAAGACCTAACAGTTGCACTGGCAATTTCTGTCATGTTGGTGTTACGGGGAACAGTTGCCCACCTTCTGTCTGTGGCCACCACATTGCTTCTTCCTGCCTGTTGGAGTGCTACACCTCCCTCCCACTGTGTGCTCCTGTCCTCACTCTGCATGTCCTCCTGCCAGCTTGGGTCAGTTACTATATCATCCACCACCTCGTCCTCCACTTCCGCACCCTGGTCCTCATCCTGACTTTCTGGCAATTGTGTCTCATCATCGTCCACCTTTTGTGACACTACCACTGTCACCTTTGTATGACCGTGGCTACTACAGAAGAGCTAAAATAAAAAACAACAATATTCCTCACCTTTCCGCAGACAAGATGTTAATCCAGTGTCAGTGTCTCCCTGTGAACTCCTATTACATTTCTGACGGCACTGCGAGTTTGAGAAAGTTCTTCTGCTAACAGTGTCATCAGACAGGTCCTGGAAGTTCACAGCCAACGAACTTACTTCACCTTCCTGATGTCAGCGGGAGTGCTGTGGGAAAATTTCATCCGATTTCATCGCAAGGGGGAATGAGCCTTACTGTTTTGGGAGATGGTAATTCACCATGTGTCCATAATTTGTTCACCTGATGGCTGTGTTGTGAATTGCAGCCTGCTGAGAGTTTTACTTGCATGTCACAATATTGAATGTGTGTAACAAAACATTGGTGTCAGTAACAAAATTCGCAGAACATATAGGGTGGGAAAGTCCATAGCTAGCAAGCAGCTGTGAGTATCATGCCATGAGCTAGCTCCATCTATTAAATTGAATTATTTAAAAAAAATCCTCTGTTTTGTTCTAGATGGAGCACAAAAGTTAAACTCATAATTGATCCTTATTATATTTGCACTGGTACACTGCAGCAAACTATCAGGAGTCAGTTAACGTAGGCATGAGCCATGAATTTAGAGCAGAAATAAATGTACAGAAAGGATACAATCATTGCAATCGGCTATGAGAGTTCTGTATAGGTTTACTGCCTCTGAAAGTAAAGCAGTATGTTCATGTTCACTGACAAAAATCAGAGATATTAAATGAGTTGTTCAAGTTTGGAGTACAAGTCTGCTGTCACTGTATGTTGTGGAAACATGGGGGGTTGGCAGGTGCCCCAGGTCCACTAACCGAAACCGCATTGGCCCAGGAATTGTCCCGCTGAATGCTCACTCTATCTTTAACGTGGGCATAATTCTACTCCGACAACACAGTGTGAGGGTAAAAGAGCATGGCAATGCTTTATTGAACCACAAAACAGGCAGATAACACACAGAACAGTCCCAGCGCAGTACCCACAGAGTCTCACCCTTCCGTTGACTCGCTGGGATAATAGCAGCTGTTACTTCAGATCTTCCAGTGTCACGATCCCACTGATAGCATGGACATAGAGAGGAGGTAACGACAAGCATAGGAAGATATCAGTCTATTCAGTCCATACAAGGCCAGTTGATCTGAAGATCACAACCTGGCTTCATCTTCCAAGGTCGGTTAATCCACCTGTGGCACGCACACAAAGAGGAAGTACCATGCAAGGTAGAAGGCCAGTTGATCCGATTGGTATTCTTCCAATAGGGGTGAAAAACACCTAGGTTGTTTCCTGTAGAATGATAGATCCATGTCCCTCGTGATGGAGCCATGATGTAAAATGGCTACTGTCCTGTTTCTGGTTCTTTGGATGTATGGATGTCTTGGCAGAATCTCACTGGCTGTCCATCTCTCTCTTTCTCTTTATACAGAGGCTATTTTTAGACTTAACAAGTGTCCCTCATTCAGGATTTACATAAAAGGGAAAGAATGGAGATGAGATCAAGTAGCATTGCTTGATTATTTAAACTGTCATGATCTCTGCAGGCAGAGATCATAGCAAGCCTATAGAGGGACAAGCTCTCGGAAGATGGAACTATACTGACCATGAACTAAGCCTGCCGCGCAACTAGAAATAGCCAGGTAGCATTTCCTATTTATCGCTAGATGCCCAGCTCTGGCCTAAGACCTAAATAGCTAGCAGAGGGAAATATAAGACCTGGCTCACCTCTAGAGAAATATTCCAAAGAAGACAGTAGCCCCCCACATATAATGACGGTGAGTTCAGATGAAACTACAAACGCAGCAGGAAAATAGTCTTAGCAAATTTGAGGTCCGCTTACTAGATAGCAGAAGACAGATAGTATACTTTCATGGTCAGCAGAAAAACACTAACAAAACACCATCCAGAGATTACCTTAAACTCTGGCATTAACTCATAACGCCAGAGTAGCAATCCCTGATCAACGAGAGCTTTCCAGACACAGTAACAAAACTTCAGCTGTGAACTGGAACAAATAGGCAAAACAAAACATGGACAAAAGTCCAACTTATCTAGTAGTTGTCAGAAGCAGGAACAAGCACTGAGAGGCATCAGATAACATTGTTGACCGGCAAGAAACCACCAGAGAAATGAGCTTAAATAGCGACACCCACTACTGATGGAACCAGGTGAAACAGGAAAGAGGATGACAAGTCCAATTCCACAAGCGGCCACCGGGGGAGCCCAGAATACAAATTCACAACAGTACCCCCCCCTCAAGGAGGGGGCACCGAACCCTCACCAGATCCACCAGGGCGACCAGGATGAGCCCTATGGAAGGCACGAACAAGATCAGAAGCATGAACATCAGATGCATTGACCCAAGAATTATCCTCCTGGCCGTAACCCTTCCAGTTGACCAGATACTGGAGTTTCCGTCTGGAAACACGAGAGTCCAAAATTTTCTCCACAACGTACTCCAACTCACCCTCAACCAACACCGGAGCAGGAGGCTCAACTGAAGGTACAACAGGTACCTCATACCTGCGCAATAACGACCGATGAAAAACGTTATGAATGGAAAAGGACGCAGGGAGGTCCAAACGGAAAGAAACAGGATTAAGAATCTCCAATATTCTATAAGGGCCGATGAACCGAGGTTTAAACTTAGGAGAAGAGACCCTCATAGGGACAAAACGAGAAGACAACCACACCAAATCTCCAACACAAAGCCGAGAACCAACACGACGATGACGGTTGGCAAAACGCTGAGTCTTCTCCTGGGACAACTTCAAATTGTCCATAACCTGCCCCCAGATGTGATGCAATCTCTCCACCACCGCATCCACTCCAGGACAATCCGAGGATTCCACCTGACCGGAGGAAAATCGAGGGTGAAACCCCGAATTCACATCGCGTAACGCAGGATCCCCTGCTGGCAATGAGAAGGCCCAATCTTGAGGGTCACCCCTGAGCAAGGAAATCACAATCCTAACCTGCTGAGCAGGGTCTCCAGCTGAACGAGACTTCAGGGACAAATAAAGCTTACAATTATTTCGGAAATTCTGGAAGCTAGCTCTATTCCCTGTGAAGAACTCCGGCAAAGGAATTCTCGGCTCAGATACCGGAGCATGTACCACAAAATCTTGTAAATTTTGTACTTTCGTGATGAGATTATTCAAACCCGCAGTTACACTCTGGAGATCCATTATTGTCAGGTGCACACAGAGCATACAGAGATTAGGAGGAGAGAGAGAAAAAAGACTGCAGCAAGGCAGACTGGAGAAAAAAAAAAAAAAAAAAAAAAAAATTCCAGCAGACTTCTTATAACTCTCCTTTCTCAACCTGGGTCTTTAACACTTTATAGGCCGGTCAAACTGTCATGATCTCTGCAGGCAGAGATCATAGCAAGCCTATAGAGGGACAAGCTCTCGGAAGATGGAACTATACTGACCATGAACTAAGCCTGCCGCGCAACTAGAAATAGCCAGGTAGCATTTCCTATTTATCGCTAGATGCCCAGCTCTGGCCTAAGACCTAAATAGCTAGCAGAGGGAAATATAAGACCTGGCTCACCTCTAGAGAAATATTCCAAAGAAGACAGTAGCCCCCCACATATAATGACGGTGAGTTCAGATGAAACTACAAACGCAGCAGGAAAATAGTCTTAGCAAATTTGAGGTCCGCTTACTAGATAGCAGAAGACAGATAGTATACTTTCATGGTCAGCAGAAAAACACTAACAAAACACCATCCAGAGATTACCTTAAACTCTGGCATTAACTCATAACGCCAGAGTAGCAATCCCTGATCAACGAGAGCTTTCCAGACACAGTAACAAAACTTCAGCTGTGAACTGGAACAAATAGGCAAAACAAAACATGGACAAAAGTCCAACTTATCTAGTAGTTGTCAGAAGCAGGAACAAGCACTGAGAGGCATCAGATAACATTGTTGACCGGCAAGAAACCACCAGAGAAATGAGCTTAAATAGCGACACCCACTACTGATGGAACCAGGTGAAACAGGAAAGAGGATGACAAGTCCAATTCCACAAGCGGCCACCGGGGGAGCCCAGAATACAAATTCACAACATTAAACTAATTGCATAGTTTTTCCCTCTCTGCTTTTGAAGTCAACAAACTGGCTCCATAACACAATGTATAATTAGGATATCAGCAATCATCACTAGCGATCAAGGATAAGCGCACTTTACAAGTCAATATTACCGGCTTACACAAACAAAAGTCTGTTTTCTTGACCAATCAGAAATCAACACTTAAAGGGCCACTGTCACCCCCCTCCAGCTGTTATAAACTAAAAGAGCCACCTTGTGCAGCAGTAATGCTGCATTCTAACAAGGTGGCTCTTTTAGTTTTTGGTTCAAGTATTCCCAAAATAAAGCGTTTTGAAACTTATCCAAAATACCTGTCTTTAGCAAGGGAGGCGGGTCCTCACTCCCCAGCTTGAACCACTACTCTGCCGTCACTCCAATCTTTAGGAGCTTTCGGCGCCGCCCCCTCAGCGCTGTTTACGCTTCAAAACCGGTGCCTGCGCTGTGTACTCCTGTGCTGCGTCCCAGCCAGACTTGCACACTGCGCCTGTGCTGCGAGCAGTGCGGCCACCCACCTTTGGAATCCCAGCTTCACAGTGTGTTATGCATTATGCACAGTGCGGGGCTAGGATTCCAAAGGTGGGTGGCCGCACTGCCCACACAGGCGCAGTCTGCAAGCCTGTCTGGGACGTCAGACGGCCAGAGCTTACTGCGCCTGCGCAGCACAGTAGTACACAGCGCAGGCGCCGGTTTTGAAGTGTAAACAGCGCTGAGGGGGCGCCGCCGAAAGCCCCTAAAGATTGGAGTGACGGCAGAGTAGCGGTTCAAGCTGGGGAGTGAGGACTCGCCTCCCTGGCTAAAGACAGGTATTTTGGATAAGTTTCAATACGTTTTATTTTGGGAATACTTGAACCAAAAACTAAAAGAGCCACCTTGTTAGAATGCAGCATTACTGCTGCACAATATGGCTCTTTTAGTTTATAACGGCTGGAAGGGGGTGACAGTGGCCCTTTAAAGGGAACCTGTCACCTGAATTTGGCGGGACCAGTTTTGGGTCATATGGGCGGGGTTTTGAGGTGTTTGATTCACCCTTTCCTTACCCGCTGGCTGCATGCTGGCCGCAATATTGGATTGAAGTTCATGCTGTGTCCTCCGTAGTACACGCCAGTGCAAGGCAATATTGCCTTGCGCAGGCGTGTACTCCGGAGGACAGAAAATGAACTTCAATCCAATATTGCGGCCAGCATGCAGCCAGCGGGTAAGGAAAGGGTGAATCAAACACCTCAAAACCCCACCCATATGACCCAAAACTGGTCCCGCCAAATTCAGGTGACAGGCTCCCTTTAAATTCGAAAGTCAACGTACAGATAACATTCTATTATTTTTGGTCTGCTAAAAACAGTCGTCTGTTTAATTAAGATACAATGCTGTGTGTCTTCACATACGTGACTGCAGAACACAGTGAGTACAGTGAGCGCAGTCAGGATTCTTCCATGACGGCTCCAGGAGCGGTGTTCATGTGAGAGCAATAATTCAATTTGCATACTCCCAGCCACATTCTGACTAGTTGTGTCCATCTTCTCACAATACACTTATATGACTAGTTGTCATGTGCCCGTATGCATGAAAATCACATCCTGGCGGGCACACATCCGCCTGCTGCATCGGCATCGAAGAATTCTGATAGCGTTGTTCGTATTGACAAGTCTGAAGTCAAATAGAAGCTGGACAACCCTTTAAACATAGTCATAATATTGTTTTAAAATTTGCATTGTGGGAAATTGCAGAAAGGCCATGGTGGACACTTCTATCCAGTGGCATGGTGGATAGTACTTTCACGGCAGAAGCAATTTTACCAATTGCTCATATAATATACTGTTCTCCCAATACAATATGTACAGGATGCACATATAACATACCATCAGAGGTTCAGCAATTATATAGACTGTTGGCAGCTTCATTACAGCTCTTCGTCTCACTAGAAATGAGCACATCTATTCATAAAGAATCACCTTTTCCACAAAATTTGGATTCACCAGAATCCAAAAATTGTTAGGGGTGGGGTTAAATTTTCATGAATACAGCAAAATTGCAGCCATTATTTTTCTGGATTATTTATTGTGTCTGGTTAAAGCATAATACAATATACTCACCTGTCTTGCCAAAGCAACTTCCCACTAAGGTCAGTCCTCAGTCTTCTGACGTTCACAAAGCCTTATGTAACCTCGTGTGTTCACAGTATGATGCCCCCCCCAGAGTGCATTTCCCAGACAGATTATGATGCTGTCAAAGCCCCCAAACATAATGCCCCTACAGTAAATCTCTCCACACACAGTTTGATGCCCTCCTAGTGCATTTCCACATACAGTATGATGCCCCAACAGGACATTCCACCACAAACCGTATGATGTCTCCATAGTACATTCCCCCACACGCGGTACGATGTTCCCACAGACATTCCCTCCCATACAGTTTGATGTCAACATAGTACATTCCCTCCAGCTTGCCACACACAATATAGGCCCTATAGAGCCCCCCATATAATATATTGCTCTAATAGCACATTCAGATTCACATTACAATGATCTCTCAATATGTTTCCCGCACACCTTATGATGCCTCCACAGTACATTTCCCCAGACACAGTATAATGGCCCCAGAGCTCCCAATACACAGTATGATGCCCCACAGTATATTTCTTTACAGCCCACAATAAACAGTATTATGCCCCTGTAAGGGGTCACAAAGACTGGTACACGCCCCTACCCCTTTAAGTACGTCCCGTTTACTGCACTATGCAAATGTAATTTCATTCTGCTATTAAGTAGTGTCTTCTTACCGTTTGCTGCTATATGAATGTTTTGTATTATTGTGTATAATTTTCCATAGTTGTCTAGGGACAGTGTAGTACCTCAATTGGGGTAGATGGGTACATTACACCTTAGTGTTTTAAATAGTTAATTATAGGAGGAGTTAACTGGGGTAAGGCAGGAACAGTTTCCTGGTTAGAGTCAAAAGGTCTAGGGAGACCAAACAGCTTGGGTGGGTCTTAGAGCCTGAGCTACCCAGTAGCTCCATAACATTAAATGCTAAAAGCCCAGCCATCCAGGGCCCAGTGGGCCAGAAGTACAGCTTGAGCAGCAGTGTGACAGCAATGGTGGAGTAGAGCCTACAGCGGAGGTCACAACAGTATGGGGACGCAGTGGCTCTATAATGTGGCAGCTCACTGCATGAGTAGATGCCCTCAAATCAGTGCAAAACAGACGAGGGAACTCCTGAGCATAGTGAGTCTGAACAGTGAGGATGCTGCATTACCACAAGAGATGGTAGGACCCGAGCATGTACTGAGGACCATAGGAAGAGACGCAGGGAAAGTGGAGAATGAGGACTGTATGGAAAACTATGCTGTTGTTGTAACTAATAAGGATGTGCTGGGAAAAGAAACAAGTAAAATTTTACATTTTAAGTTACAACTGGACTGTGCCTCTGTTTGTGTGCAAACGTAAGAAGAAAGCCTTCAGCAACTGGGAGCAGATCCTGAAGAGGTGGAGAACAGACAGGCCAGTACACTGACTAAAGGACGGTCTGTTTATGTGAAGGGAGACCAGAGCGCGTAAGATCTGATCTGCTCAGCCACAACTATGGCCCTGGCACTCCCTCACACCCCCTCAATACATTCCTCCACACCTAGTAGGATACCCTCACATCCCCCACACAGAGTATAATGACCTCACAAACCCTCAAAACACAGCATGATGCCCCCAAAGTGCATTCCACTGCACATCCAAATACACAGAATGGTGAACCCTAAGTAAATTTCCCCACATACAGTGTAATGTCCCACAGTCTCCGCGCAAAGTAGGATGTCCCTGCAAAAAATTCGCCCATATACATACGTGTTATGATGCCCACATAGTACTTTTCTCTAGACACAGTATGATGATCCCACAGCCCCCCCCAGGGGAAATTATTATGGGAAGGGGCCTAGGACAGTAGACATAGCTATGAAGCGGACAGGCCTGCACATGAACAAGATCAAAGGTACAGTGTCGGCCCAGCTGAAGAAGAAGCAGGCGGTCCAGCACAGCTGCTGGGTGAGCGGCCCAGGCGCATATACCACCCGCCCCTATATACATGTATTGTATTTATGTTCAGTATTAGAAAAGAGAGAACACTAGAATTAAATGGACTATATTTAGCGCAATTCAATACGAGATATTGCTCTCTGTTATCAGCCACTTCAGTCTGATAACATGAACCGTATATACATAGAATAGAGCAGCCGCTGATACCTTCTAAGTTTGTGACTTTGTAATTCCCTTTAACCCTGTTCTGCAGGGATATAACTAAGAGTTACCGATGGAAATACTATCCCCTTGAATTGATCGTTCTCTTTTTTAATATCCCCTTTTCCCCGGTAGCTGACTAACTCCTGTCTCGCAGGGCATGGCACTTGTGACTTCTGGCTCAGTTATCCTCAAGATGGTGTTTGGACTTGGTCTAATTGGCAGAGGAAGCATTATGCCGCATGATTTTTTTTTCCTTGAAGCATTTCGGTGTCAACAAGATATGTTTTGTATGGCTTCATTCCTGCAAACCCGAGTGAGATCTTTTTATGCTTTCCTTTAAATGTTTCTTCTTTAACTTCTATCCATCCATATACCTAATGCACGCACTATGTGATTTTAATGGCTACCCTCAGGAATTTGGTTGATTTCATTGCCTTTTCTGTTTGTTACTCTCTTCCAAACACTTTTTTTATGTTTAATGCTTCTACGCCCGGCGAGTCTTTTATTGTACCTTTTTTCCTTTATTCTCTCTAGTAATTAGGTCATCTGTTTATGCATTAAATAAGTGATTGCTGCTTTTTTTTTTCCTTTTTATACTCTTACAATCCAGTATGACACAGATTTGATAAAAGTAAATAATGGCAATAAATGGCAAATTACATACATATTTATACTGACTCTCCAACTATATATATATATATATATATATATATATATATATATATATATATATATATATATATATATATATATATATATATATATATATATATATATATACATAGAGATGGATAGTCAGTCATGTATGCATATGTGAATAAATACACTGCTCAAAAAAAATAAAGGAAACACTATAATCCCACATCCTAGATATTACTGAATGAAATATTATAGTTGCAAATCTTTATTCATTACATAGTGGAATGCGTTTGAGAACAATAAAGCATAAAAATGATCAATGTAAATCAAAATTAATATCCAATGGAGGTCTGGATTTTTTGGAATGATACTCAAAATCAAAGTGGAAAATCAAATTACAGGCTGATCCAACTTCAGTGGAAATGTTTCGAGATAATTAAATGATGCTCAGTAGTGTGTGTGGCCTCCACGTACCTGTATGAGCTCCCTACAAGGCATGGGCATGCTCCTGATAAGGCGGCGTGTGTTCTCCTGAGGAATGTCCTCCCAGACCTGGATTAAAGCATCAGTCAATTCCTGGACAGTCTGTGTTGCAAAGTGGTGTTTGGCGGATGGAACAAGATATGATGTCCCAGATGTGTTTGATTTGATTCTGGTCTGGGGAATGGGCAGGCCAGCCCATAGCATCAATGCCTTCATCATGCAGGAACTGCTAACACACTTCAGCCACGTGAGGCCTATCATTGTCATGTATCAGAAGAAAACCAGGGCCCTGTGAACCTGCATATGTTCTGAGCATCTCATCCGGGTACCTAATGGCAGTCAGGGTACCTTTGTCTAGCACATGGAGGGCTGTGCGGCCCTCCAAAGAAATGCCTCCCCACACCATTGCAACCCACTGCCAATCCAGTCATGCTAGAGGAAGTTGCAGGCAGCAGAACGTTCTCAGCATCTCTATACTTTGTCACCTCTGTCACATGTGCTCAGTGTGAATCTGCTCTCATCCGTGAAGAGCACAGGGCGCCAATGTCAAATCTTGGTGGTTTCTGAAAAATACGATTCGCCCTACACTTTCTTAATATTTGAATGAAGTTCTCAAGTTGGTGCCTTCAAGGGCATATGGATGACCCTGCTTGTAATTTTTGGCAGACTTTGCACTTGGTACACGGCCTTTATAAGTCTATGAGTTCCACTACATGACAATTTGAACAGAATGTGTAGGAAGCCCTTCTTTATAACTAATACAGGGTATATCTAAGTCCCTAATGTTTTGCAGTTCTTGCTTCTGTCAAATAAAACTGAAACTTCCTATTTTTTAATTAAAAAATCAATTTTGGTTTACTTAAATCATATATTTTTTAAAATAATTTTTAAATTTTGCCTTATTTATAAGACATTTTACAGGAAAAAAAATGTTTATTAACATATTTTTCCTGTAAAATGCAATTTCTGGTCAGTTTGTAATGTTTTAATGATTCTTCTTAAGGTGGAGTAAAAGTGTGACACCATTGTTCTCATCAGCGATCTGGAAGTCAGAGATGCTTCCAGGGGTCTTCCCCATGCTGTTCTCCTTCCACTCAGCACTTTTTCCACCCATTTCAACATTTTCACTGCCCCCCTAGACCTCCTTGTAGTGTCTGCCTGAAAAATGCTCTGATTTCCCATTGACTCCCATTTTACTCGTTACTCGAAACGAGCATCCGAGTATTAGGAATGGCTCGGTTCGAGTAATGAGCATTCAAGCATTTTAGGGCTCGCTCATCCCTAATATACAGTGCCTTGCGAAAGTATTCGGCTCCCTGGAACTTTTCAACCTTTTCCCACATATCATGCTTCAAACATAAAGATACCAAATGTAAATTTTTGGTGAAGAATCAACAACAAGTGGAACACAATTGTGAAGTTGAACGAAATTTATTGGTTATTTAAAAAATTTTTGGAAATTCCAAAACTGAAAAGTGGGGAGTGCAATATTATTCGTCCCCTTTACTTTCAGTGCAGCAAACTCACTCCAGAAGTTAATTATGGATCTCTGAATGATCAAATGTTGTCCTAAATGCCAAATAATGATAAATATAATCCACCTGTGTGTAATCAAGTCTCTGTATAAATGCACCTGTTCTGTGATAGTCTCAGGGTTCTGTTTGAAGCACAGAGAGCATCATGAAGACCAAGGAACACAACAGGCAGGTCCGTGATACTGTTGTGGAGAAGTTTAAAGCCAGATTTGGATACAAAATGATTTCTAAAACTTTAAACATCCCAAGGAGCACTGTGCAAGCAATCATAATGAAATGGAAGGAGTATCATACCACTGCAAACCTACCGAGACCCGGCCATCCCTCTAAACTTTCATCTCAAACAAGGAGAAGACTGATCAGAGATGCAGCCAAGAGGCCCATGATCACTCTGGATGAACTGCAGAGATCTACAGATGAGGTGGGACAGTCTGTCCATAGGACAACAATCAGTCGTACACTGCACACATCTGGCCTTTGTGGAAGAGTGGAAAGAAGAAAGCCATTTCTCAAAGATATCTATAAAAACTGTTGCTTAAATTTTGCAACAAGCCACCTGGGAGACACACCAAACCTGTGGAAGAAGGTGCTCTGGTCAGATAAAACCAAAATCAAACTTTTTGGCAACAATGCCAAACGATATGTTTGGCGTTAAGACAACATAGCTCATCACCCTGAACACACTATCCTCTCTGTCAAACATAGTGGTGGCAGCATCATGGTTTAGGCCTGATTTTCTTCAGCAGGGACAGGGAAGATGGTTAAAATTGATGGGAAGGTGGATGGAGCCAAATACAGGACCATTCTTGAAGAAAACCTGTTTGAGTCTGAAAAAGACCTGAGACTGGGACAGAGATTTGTCTTCCAACAAAACAATGATCCCAAACATAAAGCAAAATCTACAATGGAATGGTTCACAAATATACGTATCCAGGTGTTAGAATGGCCAAGTCAAAGTCCAGACCTCAGTCCAATCGAGAATCTGTGGAAAGAGCTGAAAACTGCTGTTCACAAACGATCTCCAACAAACCTCACTGAGCTCGAGCTGTTTGCCAAGGGAGAATGGAAAAGAATTTCAGTGTCTCGATGTACAAAACTGATCGAGACATACCCCGAGCCGCTGTAATCACAGCAAAAGGTGGAGCAACAAAGTATTAAGTTAAAGGGGCCGAATAATATTGCACGCCCCACGTTTCAGTTTTGGAATTTCCACAAAAATGTAAAATAACAAATACATTTTCATTTAACTTCACAATTGTGTTCCACTTGATGTTGATTATTCACCAAAAACTTACATTTGGTATCATTATGTTTAGTGTTGAGCGATACCGTCCGATACTTGAAAGTATCGGTATCGGAAAGTATCGGCCGATACCGGCAAAGTATCGGATCTAATCCGATACCGATACCCGATACCAATACAAGTCAATGGGACTCAAGTATCGGACGGTATCCCTGATGGTTCCCAGGGTCTGAAGGAGAGGAAACTCTCCTTCAGGCCCTGGGATCCATATTAATGTGTAAAATAAAGAATTAAAATAAAAAATATTGCTATACTCACCTCTCCGACACAGCCTGGACCTCACCGAGGGAACCGGCAGCGTTCTTTGCTTAAAATGCGCGCGTTTACTGCCTTCCGTGACATCATGGCTTGTGATTGGTCGCGTGCCGCCCATGTGGCCGCGACGCGACCAATCACAGCAAGCCATGACGTAATTTTCAGGTCCTGAATGCCTAATTCTAGGCATTCAGGATTTTAAAATTACGTTACGGCTTGTGATTGGTCGCGTCGCGGTCACATGAGCGACGCGACCAATCACAAGCTGTGACATCACGGGAGGCAGGAAATGCGCGCATTTTAAAATTACGTCACGGCTTGTGATTGGTTGCGGGCCGCCCATGTGACCGCGATGCGACCAATCACAGCAAGCCGTGACGTAATTTTCAGGTCCTGAATGCAGAATTAGGCCCCCTAGAATGCTGGCACCTCCGGCGAGGAGATTGTGTATGAGAGTATTCAGGGACCCGGCTGAAATAAGCCCCTAGAATGCTGGCACCTCCGGCGAGGAGTGTTGTGTGCATGCATGACCACTGACTGCTCTCTTCTGGGTAGTTAACCCGTGTCTCTGTGAGAGTTAACAGGGCACAGAGCTTTGCTTTCTCGGCCGCTCTGTGAAGCTAACAGAGCTGGTTAATACCGCCATATTGAGCCGCCATTCACTTAGCGGCAGGATATTTCCTGCACGGTGGACCCCGGGTTGCGAACGCACTAATCACATCAATAAATATATTCGGTGCATTCCGCAAACCCTAACAGTATACTAGCGCCAGGGTCTGGCTAAGTAATGGCGGACGAACAGCGATTGCAGGGGTACATCCAGCTGCTGGAGAGCCGGTTGGCGTCTCTCGAGCGTGCAACCTCAGGCTGCTAGCGTGGCTGCAGCAGCTTTACCCACTGCCACCTCTGTTCCGACCTTATCCCACCTTCCATTGCCTGAAAAATTCTCTGTGGACAGTAAGTCCTGTAGGGGAGCCAGTGCGGTATACATCTCGAGCTCCTGGCTGCACGTTTTCCCACAGAGCGGGCAAAGGTGGGATTTGTAATTTCTCTCCTATCGGACAGAGCTTTGGAGTGGGCTACGCCACTGTGGGAGCGCAACGATCATGTTGTGCAGAGTGTTCCTCGGTTTCTGGGCATTCTGAAGCAGGTCTTCTTAGGACCTCAAGTCACCCATGATACGGCGCTCCAACTGCTGGCATTGACTCAGGGTTCGACCATGGTCAGCCAATTTGCCATTCTCTTCCGGACTTTAGCGTCTGAGTTGGAGTGGTCAGATAAAACCCTCATCCCAGTATTTTGGAGGGGGCTGGCTGACCATGTGAAGGATGCTTTGGCCACTAGGGAGATTCCCGCTACACTGGAGGAGCTCATATCTATATCAACTCGCATAGACATTCGTTTTCACGAGCGAGGGTTGGAGCGAGCCCAGTGTAAGCAGAGGTTTCGCCGGGCTCCCACCTTCGCCAGACCTTTGGAATCGCCGGTCCAGGCGCTCGAGTCACATGAGGCCATAGGGGGGTCGCGAGCGGGGTCTAAGTCCCAGGCCGCTCGTGCCCTTAAGGTTTGTCTTGTTTGCCGGCAGTCTGGACATCTTGCCTCCAAGTGTCCGCAGCGGTCGAGGAAACGTCAGCGTCTAGTGGCAGTTGGAGGAGGTACATTAGACACGGCGACGTTTACCTCAAAATTGTCCTTCATGGGGACAATTACCATAGGCCCATCCACTCTTATGGTAGAGCTTTGCGTGGACTCTGGGGCGGAGGGTAATTTTATGTCTTCCGCTTTCGCTCAGCGACACGCAATACCCCTGGTGATGCTCACCAAGCCAATAACCATTCGAGTGGTAAATGGGTCGACACTACCTTCACAGATTACACACCAAACCATCCCTTTCACTCTTTCTGTATCTCCATCACATCAGGAGTTTATTTCTCTTTTGGTCCTTCCTGAGGGAGTTGATGAGGTCCTGTTGGGGATACCCTGGCTTCGTTTTCACTCTCCTCATATAGAGTGGTCCTCTGGGAAAATTTTGGGATGACTGTCCTATCGATCTCTTGCCTGGTGCTGAGCCTCCCCGGGGTCGAGTCTATCCATTATCTCTCCCAGAGACGGAGGTAATGTCTCAGTATATCCAAGAAAATCTGGCAAGGGGTTTTATTAGGAAGGGTTGTTCTTCGTGCAGAAGAAGAGTGGAGAATTACATCCATGCATTGACTACAGGGGTCTTAACGCCATCACCGTTAAAAACAAGTACCCACTACCCCTGATATCAGAGCTCTTTGATGGGCTACGGGGAGCAAGGGTATTTACTAAATTAGATCTGAGGGGTGCTTATAACCTGATTCGCATCCGTGAGGGGACGAGTGGAAGATGGCTTTTAACACCAGGGATGGGCACTATGAATATCTGGTGATGCCCTTCAGGCTCTGTAATGCCCCAGCCGTTTTCCAAGACTTTGTGAATGACATGTTCCGGGAGATGCTCACCACCTCGGTCGTAGTCTATCTGGATGATATTCTCATCTACTCTCCAGATATTGACTACCACCGGAGAGATGTTCGCAAAGTCTTCGACCTCTTACGGGCAAACTCCCTCTACGCCAAGTTGGAGAAGTGTGTGTTTGAGCAGGAGTCCTTGCCATTCCTTGGTTATATCATCTCTGCCCAGGGTTTGGCTATGGATCCTGCCAAACTACAGGCTGTGATGGACTGGCAGGAACCCCATTCACTTAAAGCGGTGCAGCGCTTTATGGGGTTCATCAATTACTATCGCCAGTTCATTCCACACTTTTCAACTTTGGTAGCTCCCTTGGTTGCTCTCACCAAGAAGAGAGCAAATCCCAAGTTGTGGTCGGAGGATGTCTCCAAGGCATTCCTTTCGATTAAGTCACACTTCGCTAGCGCTCCTATTCTACATCGCCCCGATGTAGATAAGCCATTTATTATGGAGGTGGATGCCTCATCCGTTGGTGCTGGAGCAGTCCTTTTCCAAAAGGATGCTCAAGGTCGGAAGCATCCTTGCTTCTTCTTCTCCAAGACCTTCACACCAGCGGAGAGGAATTATTCCATCGGGGACAGGGAGTTGCTAGAAATGAAGTTGGCTTTTTCTGAGTGGAGACACCTCTTGGAGGGAGCTCGCTTTCCCTTCCAAGTATTCACCGACCACAAAAACTTGGTGTACATACAGACGGCCCAGCGGCTGAATTCTCGCCAGACCAGATGGTCCCTGTTCTTCTCCCGGTTCCATTTTACTCTCCATTTTCTCTCTGGGGAGAACATTCGTGCCGACGCTCTCTCCCGCTCCGTAGTGTCATCTGAGGAGGAGGATGAGGAACCTCGGCTTATTGTCCCCTCTGAGAGCCTGAGAACTGTGGCCCCGGTTTCGCTAGAGTCTGTGCCCCCAGGCAAGACTTTCATACCAGCGAATTTGCGACTGGAGGTTCTCTCTTGGGCTCACTCGTCCAGAGTGGGTGGACATTTTGGAACCAAGAGGACATCTGAGCTTTTGGCGAGGACGTACTGGTGGCCGCATATGGCTCGTGACGTCAGGGACTATATTCAGGCGTGTCTCCTGCGCCCAGAATCGGTCTTCACGACAACGGCCTGCTGGGTTACTTCACCCCATGCCGGTGGCAGACAGGCCCTGGGAGATGGTCGGGATGGACTTTGTGGTGGGTTTGCCCAAGTCTTGCGGCTGTACCATCATTTGGGTCATCACTAGGGTTGAGCGAAATGGGTCGTTCATTTTCAAAAGTCGCCGACTTTTGGCTAAGTCGGCGTCTCATGAAACCCGATCCGACCCCTGTGCTTGTCGGCCATGCGGTACGCGACTTTCGCGCCAAAGTCGCGTTTCAATGACGCGAAAAGCGCCATTTCTCAGCCAATGAAGGTGAACGCAGAGTGTGGGCAGCGTGATGACATAGGTCCTGGTCCCCACCATCTTAGAGAAGGGCATTGCAGTGATTGGCTTGCTGTCTGCGGCGTCACAGGGGCTATAAAGGGGCGTTCCCGCCGACCGCCATCTCACTGCTGCTGATCTGAGCTTAGGGAGAGGTTGCTGCCGCTTCGTCAGAAGCAGGGAGAGCGTTAGGCAGGGTCCATAAACCACAAAACCACTTGTGCTGTAGCGATTTCCACTGTCCAACACCACCTTCGGTGTGCAGGGACAGTGGAAGCTAATTTTTTTTTTTTTTCTCTCAGCGCTGTAGCTCATTGGGCTGCCCTAGAAGGCTCCGTGATAGCTGTATTGCTGTGTGTACGCCACTGTGGAAACCAACTGCTTTTTTCAAAGCACATATCATCTTGTTCCTTCCTTTCTGCACAGAGGGAGATTAAGATTGGCATTTCTGCTACAGTGCCATCCCTGTGTGTGCCATCTCTCACTCAGTGGGCCATAGAAAGCCTATTTATTTTTTTCCTTGATTTGGGTTTTAAAATCTACCTTAACAAAAAAACACTACATCAATCAGTGGGAGAAAAATATTGGCCTCAGTCAGGGCTTGTGTGCCACTCCTGTGTGTGCCATCTCTCATTCAGTGGGCCATAGAAAGCCTTTTTTTATTTTATTTTATTATTTGGTTTCTAAAGTCTCCCTGAAAAAAAATAAAAAATAAAAAAAAAAACAGTGGGAGATTAATATTGCCCTTTCAGCTTGTGTGCCAGTCTTGACTCCTGGGTGTGCCACCTCTCTCTCTCAAATTGTGGGCCATAGAAAGCCTATTTATTTTTTTCCTTGATTTGGGTTTTAAAATCTACCTTAACAAAAAAACACTACATCAATCAGTGGGAGAAAAATATTGGCCTCAGTCAGGGCTTGTGTGCCACTCCTGTGTGTGCCATCTCTCATTCAGTGGGCCATAGAAAGCCTTTTTTTAATTTTATTTTATTACTTGGTTTCTAAAGTCTCCCTGAAAAAAATAAAAAATTTTAAAAAAAACACTGGGAGATTAATATTGCCCTTTCAGCTTGTGTGCCAGTCTTGACTCCTGGGTGTGCCACCTCTCTCTCTCAAATTGTGGGCCATAGAAAGCCTATTTATTTTTTTCCTTGATTTGGGTTTTAAAATCTACCTTAACAAAAAAACACTACATCAATCAGTGGGAGAAAAATATTGGCCTCAGTCAGGGCTTGTGTGCCACTCCTGTGTGTGCCATCTCTCATTCAGTGGGCCATAGAAAGCCTTTTTTTTATTTTATTTTATTATTTGGTTTCTAAAGTCTCCCTGAAAAAAAAAAAAAAAAAAAAAAATAAAAACAGTGGGAGATTAATATTGCCCTTTCAGCTTGTGTGCCAGTCTTGACTCCTGGGTGTGCCACCTCTCTCTCTCAAATTGTGGGCCATAGAAAGCCTATTTATTTTTTTCCTTGACTTGGGTTTTACAATCTACCTTAACAAAAAAACACTACATCAATCAGTGGGAGAAAAATATTGGCCTCAGTCAGGGCTTGTGTGCCACTCCTGTGTGTGCCATCTCTCATTCAGTGGGCCATAGAAAGCCTTTTTTTTATTTTATTTTATTATTTGGTTTCTAAAGTCTCCCTGAAAAAAAAAAAAAAAAAACAGTGGGAGATTAATATTGCCCTTTCAGCTTGTGTGCCAGTCTTGACTCCTGGGTGTGCCACCTCTCTCTCTCAAATTGTGGGCCATAGAAAGCCTATTTATTTTTTTCCTTGATTTGGGTTTTAAAATCTACCTTAACAAAAAAACACTACATCAATCAGTGGGAGAAAAATATTGGCCTCAGTCAGAGCTTGTGTGCCACTCCTGTGTGTGCCATCTCTCATTCAGTGGGCCATAGAAAGCCTTTTTTTTATTTTATTTTATTACTTGGTTTCTAAAGTCTCCCTGAAAAAAATAAAAATTAAAAAAAAAAACACTGGGAGATTAATATTGCCCTTTCAGCTTGTGTGCCAGTCTTGACTCCTGGGAGTGCCACCTCTCTCTCTCAAATTGTGGGCCATAGAAAGCCTATTTATTTTTTTCCTTGATTTGGTTTTAAAATCTACCTTAACAAAAAAACCCTACATCAATCAGTGGGAGAAAAATATTGGCCTCAGTCAGGGCTTGTGTGCCACTCCTGTGTGTGCCATCTCTCATTCAGTGGGCCATAGAAAGCCTTTTTTTTATTTTATTTTATTATTTGGTTTCTAAAGTCTCCCTGAAAAAAAAAAAAAAAAAAAAAAACAGTGGGAGATTAATATTGCCCTTTCTGCTTGTGTGCCACTCCTGACTCCTGTGTGTGCCATCTCTCACTCAGTGGGCCATAGAAAGCCTATTAATTTTTTTGCTTGATTTGGGTTCTAAAATCTACCTGAAAAAAAAACACTACATCAATCAGTGGGATATTAATATTGCCCTTTCTGCTTGTGTGCCACTCCTGACTCCTGTGTGTGCCATCTCTCACTCAGTGGGCCATAGAAAGCCTATTAATTTTTTTGCTTGATTTGGGTTCTAAAATCTACCTGAAAAAAAATCACTACATCAATCATTGGGAGAAAAATATTGGCCTCAGGGCTTGTGTGCCACTCCTGACTCCTGTGTGTGCCATCTCTCACTCAGTGGGCCATAGAAAGCCTATTAATTTTTTTGCTTGATTTGGGTTCTAAAATCTACCTGAAAAAAAAACACTACATCAATCAGTGGGATATTAATATTGCCCTTTCTGCTTGTGTGCCACTCATGACTCCTGTGTGTGCCATCTCTCACTCAGTGGGCCATAGAAAGCCTATTAATTTTTTTGCTTGATTTGGGTTCTAAAATCTACCTGAAAAAAAATCACTACATCAATCATTGGGAGAAAAATATTGGCCTCAGGGCTTGTGTGCCACTCCTGACTCCTGTGTGTGCCATCTCTCACTCAGTGGGCCATAGAAAGCCTATTAATTTTTTTGCTTGATTTGGGTTCTAAAATCTACCTGAAAAAAAAACACTACATCAATCAGTGGGATATTTATATTGCCCTTTCTGCTTGTGTGCCACTCATGACTCCTGTGTGTGCCATCTCTCACTTAGTGGGCCATAGAAAGCCTATTAATTTTTTTGCTTGATTTGGGTTCTAAAATCTACCTGAAAAAAAATCACTACATCAATCATTGGGAGAAAAATATTGGCCTCAGGGCTTGTGTGCCACTCCTGACTCCTGTGTGTGCCATCTCTCACTCAGTGTGCCATAGAAAACCTATTTATTTTTTTGCTTGATTTGGGTTCTAAAATCTACCTGAAAAAAAATCACTACATCAATCATTGGGAGAAAAATATTGGCCTCAGGGCTTGTGTGCCACTCCTGACTCCTGTGTGTGCCATCTCTCACTCAGTGGGCCATAGAAAGCCTATTAATTTTTTTGCTTGATTTGGGTTCTAAAATCTACCTGAAAAAAAATCACTACATCAATCATTGGGAGAAAAATATTGGCCTCAGGGCTTGTGTGCCACTCCTGACTCCTGTGTGTGCCATCTCTCACTCAGTGTGCCATAGAAAACCTATTTATTTTTTTGCTTGATTTGGGTTCTAAAATCTACCTGAAAAAAAATCACTACATCAATCATTGGGAGAAAAATATTGGCCTCAGGGCTTGTGTGCCACTCCTGACTCCTGTGTGTGCCATCTCTCACTCAGTGGGCCAAAGAAAGCCTATTAATTTTTTATTATTTGGTTTCTAAAGTCTCCCTGAAAAATAAAAAAAAAATAAAACAGTGGGAGATTAATATTGCCCTGTCTGCTTGTGTGCCACTCCTGACTCCTGTGTGTGCCATCTCTCACTCAGTGGGCCATAGAAAGCCTATTTATTTTTTATTATTTTGTTTCTAAAGTCTCCCTGAAAAAGAAAAAAAAAAAAAAAAACAGTGGGAGATTAATATTGACATTTGTGCTTGAGTGACAGTCCTGCGTGTGTGGCATCTCTGTGATTTGGTGCCACAGAAAACAGAGTGTGTAACATTGTGCCTGATTTTCCTTGTGGTCTCACCAACCTGTTAAGGGATATTGAAATCATACTGAAGTTATAGCTCACCGTGTAAGTTGTTTGACAGCAACAAATAAAGTTACTTTGGTTAAGATTTTAAAACAATGAGGAAGTCTGGTGCAAGAGGTCGTCGTGGGCGTTCATTGTCAGCTGGTAATGATGGTAGTGGTAGTGGAGCATCAGGTGGTCGTGGGGATAAAAATATTCCACCTAAGTCTGGAGCTGTGGAGCCAGTTTCGTCATCTGGCTACACAAGGCCTCGAACGCTCTCTTTTCTGGGAGTACGAAAACCGCTTTTAAAGGCGGAGCAGCAACAGCAAGTTTTGGCTTACATTGCAGACTCAGCCTCTAGCTCTTTTGCCTCCTCTTCTGAAACTGGTACATGTAAAAGCAGCGCGTCGCTTGTGGATGTTCACGGTCAGGGACAAGTCGCTTCCTTGTCCTCTTCAGCAAAAACTACAACAAGAGAGAAGGATACAGCAGGCGACACAACGTGTTACTCCATGGAGCTCTTTACACATACCGTCCCTGGCTTAGAAAGTGAAACACTTAACAGGCCATGCCCATTACAAGTAGATTCTGACATGGAGTGCACTGATGCACAGCCACAGCCAGAGTACTATGCTGCTCCTTTGACTCAGACCACCACATTGCCCTCTCAGGGTACTGATCCACAATCAGACCCTGATGAGACTATGTTGCCCCGCCACGAACGCTATACCACCGACCGACACAGTGACACAGACGAAGTTGCACACGAGCTCGAAGAGGAGGTAATAGATGACCCAGTTATTGACCCCGATTGGCAGCCATTGGGGGAACAGGGTGCAGGCGGCAGTAGTTCAGAAGCGGAGGTGGAGGAGGGGCCGCAGCAGGCATCAACATCGCAACAGGTTCCATCTGCCGGGCCCGTATCTGGCCCAAAACGCATGTCAAAGCCAAAACCTGTTGGAGGACAGCGTGGCCATCCGGTTAAAGCTCAGTCTGCAATCCCTGAAAAGGAATCCGATGCTAGGAAGAGTGCAGTCTGGCATTTTTTTAAACAACATCCAACTGATCAGCGCAAAGTCATCTGTCAAAAATGTTCAACTAGCTTAAGCAGAGGTCAGAATCTGAAAAGTCTAAATACTAGTTGCATGCATAGACACTTAACCACCATGCATTTTCAAGCCTGGACTAACTACCAAACGTCCCTTAAGGTTGTAGCACCCTCGGCCAATGAAGCTAGTCAGCAACGCAACATCCCTTCCGTCACTGTAAGGCCACCATTTTCCGCACCACCGGCAGTATCTGTGCAGGTTTCTTTGCCAGCCAAAAGCAGTCAGGGTCAGGGAATCACCAGTTTTGTAGGAGGAAATATTGCATCTAGGGCACCGGCGGAAACAATACCGTCTCTCAGTCTGCCATGTACACCGGCACACCCGAAAGTTCCACGATCTCCAGCTCTCCAGTCCAGCTCACCCTACATGAGACTCTGGTTAGAAAAAGGAAGTACTTATCCTCGCATCCGCGTACACAGGGTTTTAACGCCCACATAGCTAGACTAATCTCGTTAGAGATGATGCCCTACCGGTTAGTTGAAAGCGAAGCTTTCAAAGCCCTGATGGAGTACGCTGATCCACGATACGAGCTACCCAGTCGACACTTTTTTTCAAGAAAAGCCATCCCAGCCCTGCACCAGCACGTTAAACAGCGCATCGTCCATGCACTCAGGCAATCTGTGAGTACAAAGGTGCACCTGACTACAGATGCATGGACCAGTAGGCATGGCCAGGGACGTTATGTGTCCATCACGGCACACTGGGTGAATGTGGTGGATGCAGGTTCAACAGGGGACATCAATTTCGGGACAGTTGTGCCTAGCCCACGGTCTAGGAAACAGTTGGCTGTAGGCGTTCGCACCCCCTCCTCCTCCTCCTCCTCGTCCTCCTGCAGAAGCTACAGCTCTTCCACAGACCGCAGTCGGCCAACCTCTCCATCGGCAGATGACACTGTTGCACACCAGTTGTCCCATTATGGGCCAGCTACTGGCAAGCGTCAGCAGGCTGTATTGGCTATGAAGTGTTTGGGCGACAACAGACACACCGCGGAAGTTCTGTCCGAGTTCTTGCAACAAGAAACGCAGTCGTGGCTGGGCACAGTAGATCTTGAGGCAGGCAAGGTAGTGAGTGATAACGGAAGGAATTTCATGGCTGCCATCTCCCTTTCCCAACTGAAACACATTCCTTGCCTGGCTCACACCTTAAACCTGGTGGTGCAGTGCTTATTGAAAACTTATCCTGGGTTCTCCGACCTGCTCCTCAAAGTGCGTGGACTTTGCTCACATATCCGACGTTCGCCTGTACACTCCAGCCGTATGCCGACCTATCAGCGGTCTTTGAACCTTCCCCAGCATCGCCTAATCATAGACGTTGCAACAAGGTGGAACTCAACACTGCACATGCTTCAGAGACTGTGCCAACAGAGGCAGGCTGTTATGTTTTTGTGGGAGGATACACATACACGGGCAGGCAGTAGGATGGCAGACATGAAGTTGTCTGGTGTGCAGTGGTCCAAGATACAAGACATGTGTCAAGTCCTTCAGTGTTTTGAGGAATGCACACGGCTGGTTAGTGCAGACAACGCCGTAATAAGCATGAGCATCCCCCTAATGCGTTCGCTGATGCAAAGTTTGACGCACATAAAGGAGCAGGCGTCTGCACCAGAGGAAGAGGAAGACCTTGACGACAGTCAGCCATTGTCTGGTCAGGGCAGTGTACAGGACGAGGTAGCGGGCGAAGAGGAGGTGGAGGACGAGGAGGATGATGGGGATGAGTATATTTTTAATGCGGAAGCTTTCCCGGGGGCACTGGAAATTGGTTGCGTGGCAAGGCCGGGTTCTGGTTTTTTGAGGGACACAAGTGACGTAGATTTGCCTGAAACTGCCCCTCAACCAATCACAACCGGAGATTTGACAACTGGAACTTTGGCCCACATGGCGGATTATGCGTTACGTATCCTAAAAAGGGACACACGCATTACGAAAATGATGAACGATGACGATTACTGGTTGGCCTGCCTCCTTGATCCACGCTATAAAGGCAAATTGCAAAATATTATGCCACATGAGAACTTGGAACTAATATTAGCAACCAAACAATCAACTCTTGTTGACCGTTTGCTTCAGGCATTCCCAGCACACAGCGCACGTGATCGTTCTCACACGAGCTCCAGGGGGCAGCAGACTAGGAGTGTTAGGGGTGCACACATCAGAAGTGGCGTTGGACAGAGGGGTTTTCTGACCAGGTTGTGGAGTGATTTTGCTATGACCGCAGACAGGACAGGTACTGCTGTATCAATTGAAAGTGACAGGAGACAACATTTGTCCAGTATGGTTACTAACTATTTTTCATCCCTTATCGATGTTCTCCCTCAACCGTCATTCCCATTTGATTACTGGGCATCAAAATTAGACACCTGGCCAGAATTGGCAGAATATGCATTGCAGGAGCTTGCTTGCCTGGCAGCAAGTGTCCTATCAGAAAGAGTATTCAGTGCTGCAGGTTCAATATTAACCGAAAAAAGGACTCGTCTGGCTACCCAAAATGTTGACGATCTAACATTCATTAAAATGAACCACAACTGGATTTCGAAATCTTTTGCCCCACCTTGCCCGGCCGACACCTAGCTTTCCTATGAAAAGCTCTTGCCTGTGAATTACTTTTCTAATGTCTAATTTGCTGCAGCTGATTGTACAGCATACGACATGTTTACACCTCCCTAAATGGCCAAACTCCCCACACGGGGCCGTGGTATCGCGACTTGGCGCAAGCACCCGTGAGACTGCTGTTTGTCTGAAGAGGTGGGTGTGCTCGCTTTTGGTCGACGGCATTGCTACTGGGTCCCTCATAGTACAATGTAGTGTCTCTGGCGGTGGTGGTGCGCACCCAACGTCAGACACACCTTTGTAGCATGAGGGGCCCTGGGGCGGTCCCGCCGGCCTCAAGAGAGTTCCCCCCTCCCCCAGCTCAAACTGTGCTCTACCACGTGCAAAATTATGTCGCACAGCTCCACCAATCTTTAGTCTATTCGCTGACATCATTCAATGTCTGGCACTGACAATACAAATTTGTAGACATCTATGATGCAACTTAAAGTAGTCTGTGTCTGTGTCCTATATTGGCACCATTAAATAGTTACTGCCAAATTACTATGTCAGAAACTCAGCAGATGAGCCCACCCCTGTACCTAAGTATGCCACCTTTTTTTTTTTTTTGGTTGTTTTGCGAGACATTAACATCTATTTATATTTTGGGAGTACTGGGACAGACACTCCTTGCAATACTCCTCCACTGACCACCAAGCTGCCTGCCCGTGTATCCATGTAACCGATGTAAAACTGCCATGAGCCTATTGTTTGTTATTTTAGGCCTTTGATAGCCTGTCTGCGGTCCCTACTTTAAATACTCCTCCACTGACCACCAAGCTGCGTGCCCGTGTTTCCATGTAACCGATGTAAAACTGCCATGAGCCTATTGTTTGTTATTTTAGGCCTTTGATAGCCTGTCTGCGGTCCCTACTTTAAATACTCCTCCACTGACCACCAAGCTGCGTGCCCGTGTATCCATGTAACCGATGTAAAACTGCCATGAGCCTATTGTTTGTTATTTTAGGCCTTCGAAGCCTGTCTGCGGTCCCTCCTTCCACTAGTCCTCCACTGACCAGACCACTGCTGCCCGTGTACCCCTGGAACCAATTATAAAGTGCCTACAGCCAGCCCAATTTAATTATGTTAGGCCTTCGAAGCCTGTCTGCGGTCCCTCCTTCCACTAGGCCTCCACTGACCAGACCACTGCTGCCCGTGTACCCCTGGAACCAATTATAAAGTGCCTACAGCCAGCCCAATTTAATTATGTTAGGCCTTCGAAGCCTGTCTGCGGTCCCTCCTTCCACTAGGCCTCCACTGACCAGACCACTGCTGCCCGTGTACCCCTTTAACTAATAATAAAGTGCCTACAGCCAGCCCAATTTAATTATGTTAGGCCTTCGAAGCCTGTCTGCGGTCCCTCCTTCCACTAGGCCTCCACTGACCAGACCACTGCTGCCCGTGTACCCCTGTAACTAATAATAAAGTGCCTACAGCCAGCCCAATTTAATTATGTTAGGCCTTCGAAGCCTGTCTGCGGTCCCTCCTTCCACTAGGCCTCCACTGACCAGACCACTGCTGCCCGTGTACCCCTTTAACTAATAATAAAGTGCCTACAGCCAGCCCAATTTAATTATTTTAGGCCTTCGAAGCCTGTCTGCGGTCCCTCCTTCCACTAGGCCTCCACTGACCAGACCACTGCTGCCCGTGTACCCCTGGAACCAATTATAAAGTGCCTACAGCCAGCCCAATTTAATTATGTTAGGCCTTCGAAGCCTGTCTGCGGTCCCTCCTTCCACTAGGCCTCCACTGACCAGACCACTGCTGCTCGTGTACCCCTGGAACCAATTATAAAGTGCCTACAGCCAGCCCAATTTAATTATGTTAGGCCTTCGAAGCCTGTCTGCGGTCCCTCCTTCCACTAGGCCTCCACTGATCAGACCACTGCTGCCCGTGTACCCCTTTAACTAATAATAAAGTGCCTACAGCCAGCCCAATTTAATTATGTTAGGCCTTCGAAGCCTGTCTGCGGTCCCTCCTTCCACTAGGCCTCCACTGACCAGACCACTGCTGCCCGTGTACCCCTGGAACCAATTATAAAGTGCCTACAGCCAGCCCAATTTAATTATGTTAGGCCTTCGAAGCCTGTCTGCGGTCCCTCCTTCCACTAGGCCTCCACTGACCAGACCACTGCTGCCCGTGTACCCCTTTAACTAATAATAAAGTGCCTACAGCCAGCCCAATTTAATTATGTTAGGCCTTCGAAGCCTGTCTGCGGTCCCTCCTTCCACTAGGCCTCCACTGACCAGACCACTGCTGCCCGTGTACCCCTGGAACCAATTATAAAGTGCCTACAGCCAGCCCAATTTAATTATGTTAGGCCTTCGAAGCCTGTCTGCGGTCCCTCCTTCCACTAGGCCTCCACTGACCAGACCACTGCTGCCCGTGTACCCCTGTAACTAATAATAAAGTGCCTACAGCCAGCCCAATTTAATTATGTTAGGCCTTCGAAGCCTGTCTGCGGTCCCTCCTTCCACTAGGCCTCCACTGACCAGACCACTGCTGCCCGTGTACCCCTGTAACTAGTAATAAAGTGCCTACAGCCAGCCCAATTTAATTATGTTAGGCCTTCGAAGCCTGTCTGCGGTCCCTCCTTCCACTAGGCCTCCACTGACCAGACCACTGCTGCCCGTGTACCCCTGGAACCAATTATAAAGTGCCTACAGCCAGCCCAATTTAATTATGTTAGGCCTTCGAAGCCTGTCTGCGGTCCCTCCTTCCACTAGGCCTCCACTGACCAGACCACTGCTGCCCGTGTACCCCTGGAACCAATTATAAAGTGCATAGAGCCTATTTTTTAACTTAATTTAATATTAATAAAGCCAGGATGAACTACGATATACCACGCTATGAGCTACCCAGTTGACAATTCTCTTGCGAGAAAAGCCATCCCACCCCTCCACCTGCATGTTAAAGACCGCATTGTCCTTGCATTCTGTCAATTTGTCAGTCCAAAGGTATACCTGACAACAGACACATGGACCTGTAGGCCTGGCCACGGAAGGTTACGTGTCCTTTGTGGCTCAATGGGTTAATGTATTGGATGCATGGTCCACACAGGGGACAGCCTGCAAAGTCTGTCTGCAGTCCCTAATTCAAGTTGGCCTCAATTGAATAAAGCTGAGGTTCTACCTTCTGGCTCAGATTAACTGCTGTTTTTAAAAAAATTGGCTTTTCCGTCCTTCTAAAGGTGTCTGCCCCTGCCTGGTGTTGTCCTCAACTGAATAAAGCTGAGCTTCTACCTTCTGTTCCAAATTACCATTTTTAAAAATGCAATTGGCTGTTCCGGCCTACTAAAGGTGTCTGTCTGCCCCTGCCTGGTGTTGTCCTCAACTGAATAAAGCTGAGCTTCAACCTTCAGTTCCAAATTACCATTTTTAAAAATGCAATTGGCTGTTCCGGCCTACTAAAGGTGAATGTCTGCCCCTGCCTGGTGTTGTCCTCAACTGAATAAAGCTGAGCTTCTACCTTCTGTTCCAAATTACCATTTTTAAAAATGCCATTGGCTGTTCCGGCCTACTAAAGGTGTCTGTCTGCCCCTGCCTGGTGTTGTCCTCAACTGAATAAAGCTGAGCTTCAACCTTCAGTTCCAAATTACCATTTTTAAAAATGCAATTGGCTGTTCCGGCCTACTAAAGGTGAATGTCTGCCCCTGCCTGGTGTTGTCCTCAACTGAATAAAGCTGAGCTTCTACCTTCAGTTCCAAATTACCATTTTTAAAAATGCAATTGGCTGTTCCGGCCTACTAAAGGTGTCTGTCTGCCCCTGCCTGGTGTTGTCCTCAACTGAATAAAGCTGAGCTTCTACCTTCTGCCTCTTACTAACTGCTGTTTTTTAAAAAAATTGGCTGTTCCGGCCTACTAAAGGTGTCTGTCTGCCCCTGCCTGGTGTTGTCCTCAACTGAACAAAGCTGAGCTTCCACATTCTGGCTTTCGCCCTATACTATCAGATATTAAACTGCATTTGGCCTACTAGTGTGGTTAGGCCCTTGAAACAGTGTCTGCTGCTCTTGGGTTTGCTACTCCACTGAACAAAGCAATGCCGCCTGTTTAGTCCTGTTACCAATTTTGAACTGCATTTAGCCTACTTTATTCTTTGGCCCTATATCTGTTTCCTCCTCATCCTGCCCATTGCCCAGCCACTGCTAGATGAGTCTGCTGGTACATTGACCTACACCACTACATTCCCCTTATACTCTACACAGCCAGAATCTGACCCTGCTGAAAGTAAGGTTCCCCTTCCCGCATGTTATAACACCTTACACAGGGACAGAGAGGAAGGTGCAGATGAAAGTGCAGGTTCCTTCATCAGGTGGGGGGGCATACTCGTTGGCGACGTCACTGGCACAGGGCCCCTCAGAGTACGCAAAAGTGTCGCTGCTGGTGGGAGGCGCCCCCGCCATGCAAACACACCGCTGTACTTTGAGGGGCCCTGTGCCAGTGCCAATGCGAACGAGTGGGCCCCCCCTGCTTGCTCAGGATCACAGCGCTTGCAACGTTGAAATACTTACCTTTCCCTGCAACACCGCCGTGACGTAGTCCGCATTTCCTGGGCCCACGAAAAACTTGAGCCAGCCCTACTCCCCCCACAACTTTTGCCAAATGACCCCCAATTCCCTATGCCCAACTATTATTATAAAGTTAATTAAGATTGACAAGCTTCAGAAACAAGAATGGATGTTTTTGGCATTAAAATGGGCACTGTAGGTGTTTTCCTGGCCTCCACTCACTGCCGACTATGCTTCCCCATTGACTTGCATTGGGTTTCGTGTTTCGGTCGATCCCCGACTTTTAGCGATAATCGGCCGACTGCACTCGACTCGACTCTGGACAAAATCGGGTTTCACAAAACCCGATTCGATCTTAAAAAAATGAAAGTCGCTCAACTCTAGTCATCACTAGGGTTGAGCGAAACGGGTCGATCATTTTCAAAAGTCGCCGACTTTTGGCTAAGTCGGCGTCTCATGAAACCCGATCCGACCCCTGTGCTTGTCGGCCATGCGGTACGCGACTTTCGCGCCAAAGTCGCGTTTCAATGACGCGAAAAGCGCCATTTCTCAGCCAATGAAGGTGAACGCAGAGTGTGGGCAGCGTGATGACATAGATCCTGGTCCCCACCATCTTAGAGAAGGGCATTGCAGTGATTGGCTTGCTGTCTGCGGCGTCACAGGGGCTATAAAGGGGCGTTCCCGCCGACCGCCATCTTACTGCTGCTGATCTGAGCTTAGGGACAGGTTGCTGCCGCTTCGTCAGAAGCAGGGAGAGCGTTAGGCAGGGTCCACTAACCACCAAACCGCTTGTGCTGCAGCGATTTCCACTGTCCAACACCACCTTCGGTGTGCAGGGACTGTGGAAGCTATTTTTTTTTTTTTTTCCCCTCAGCGCTGTAGCTCATTGGGCTGCCCTAGAAGGCTCCGTGATAGCTGTATTGCTGTGTGTACGCCACTGTGGAAACCAACTGCTTTTTTCAAAGCACATATCCTCTTGTTCCTTCCTTTCTGCACAGCTATCTTTTTTGTTTGTCCACACTTTTTATTTAATTTGTGCATCAGTCCACTCCTATTGCTGCCTGCCATACCTGGCTTAGATTACTGCAGGGAGATAGTAATTGTAGGACAGTCCCTGTTTTTTTTTTGTTTTTTTTGTGGGAGATTAAGATTGGCATTTCTGCTACAGTGCCATCCCTGTGTGTGCCATCTCTCACTGAGTGGGCCATAGAAAGCCTATTTATTTTATCCGTGATTTGTGTTCTAAATTCTACCTCAACACAAAAACACTACATCAATCAGTGGGAGAAAAATATTGGCCTCAGTCAGGGCTTGTGTGCCACTGCTGTGTGTGCTATCTCTCATTCAGTGGGCTATAGAAAGCCTATTTTTTTTTTTTTTTTTTTTAATATTATTTGGTTTCTAAAGTCTCCCTGAAAAAAAAAAAATACCTAAAAAAACAGTGGGAGAGTAATATTGCCCTTTCAGCTTGTGTGCCAGTCTTGACTCCTGGGTGTGCCACCTCTCTCCCTCTCATTCAGTGGGCCATAGAAAGCCTATTTATTTATTTTTTTAAATATTATTGGGTTTCTAAAGTCTCCCTTAAAAAACAAAAAATACATAAAAAAACAGTGGGAGAGTAATATTGCCCTTTCAGCTTGTGTGCCAGTCTTGACTCCTGGGTGTGCCACCTCTCTCCCTCTCATTCAGTGGGCCATAGAAAGCCTATTTATTTTTTTTTTAAAATATTATTGGGTTTCTAAAGTCTCCCTGAAAAAAAAAAAAAAACATAAAAAAACAGTGGGAGAGTAATATTGCCCTTTCAGCTTGTGTGCCAGTCTTGACTCCTGGGTGTGCCACCTCTCTCCCTCTCATTCAGTGGGCCATAGAAAGCCTATTTATTTTTTTTAAAAAATATTATTGGGTTTCTAAAGTCTCCCTGAAAAAAAAAAAAATACATAAAAAAACAGTGGGAGAGTAATATTGCCCTTTCAGCTTGTGTGCCAGTCTTGACTCCTGGGTGTGCCACCTCTCTCCCTCTCATTCAGTGGGCCATAGAAAGCCTATTTATTTATTTTTTTAAATATTATTGGGTTTCTAAAGTCTCCCTTAAAAAACAAAAAATACATAAAAAAACAGTGGGAGAGTAATATTGCCCTTTCAGCTTGTGTGCCAGTCTTGACTCCTGGGTGTGCCACCTCTCTCTCATTCAGTGGGCCATAGAAAGCATTTTTTTTTTTTTTCCTTGATTTGTGTTCTAAAATCTACCTCAACACAAAAACACTACATCAATCAGTGGGAGAAAAATATTGGCCTCAGTCAGGGCTTGTGTGCCACTGCTGTGTGTGCTATCTCTCATTCAGTGGGCTATAGAAAGCCTATTTATTTATTTATTTTTTTTCTTATTATTTGGTTTCTAAAGTCTCCCTGAAAAAAAAAAAAAAAACATAAAAAAACAGTGGGAGAGTAATATTGCCCTTTCAGCTTGTGTGCCAGTCTTGACTCCTGGGTGTGCCACCTCTCTCTCTCATTCAGTGGGCTATAGAAAGCCTATTTTTTTTTTTTTTTTTTTTTTTTTTAATATTATTTGGTTTCTAAAGTCTCCCTGAAATAAAAAAAAAACTTAAAAAAACAGTGGGAGAGTAATATTGCCCTTTCAGCTTGTGCGCCAGTCTTGACTCCTGGGTGTGCCACCTCTCTCTCTCTAATTGTGGGCCATAGAAAGCCTTTTTTTTTTTTTTTAATATTATTTGGTTTCTAAAGTCTCCCTGAGAAAAAAAAATAAATAAATTAGGTGGGAGATTAATATTGACATTAGTGCTTGAGTGACAGTCCTGCGTGTGTGTCATCTCTGTGATTTTGTGCCACAGAAAACAGAGTGTGTAACATTGTGCCTGATTTTCCTTGTGGTCTCACCAACCTGTTAAGGGATATTGAAATCATACTGAAGTTATAGCTCACCGTGTAAGTTGTTTGACAGCAACAAATAAAGTTACTTTGGTTAAGATTTTAAAACAATGAGGAAGTCTGGTGCAAGAGGTCGTCGTGGGCGTTCATTGTCAGCTGGTAATGATGGTAGTGGTAGTGGAGCATCAGGTGGTCGTGGGGATAAAAATATTCCACCTAAGTCTGGAGCTGTGGAGCCAGTTTCGTCGTCAGGCTACACAAGGCCTCGAACGCTCTCTTTTCTGGGAGTAGGAAAACCGCTTTTAAAGGCGGAGCAGCAACAGCAAGTTTTGGCTTACATTGCAGACTCAGCCTCTAGCTCTTTTGCCTCCTCTTCCGAAACTGGTAAATGTAAAAGCAGCGCGTCGCTTGTGGATGTTCACGGTCAGGGACAAGTCGCTTCCTTGTCCTCCTCAGCAAAAACTACAACAAGAGAGAAGGATGCAGCAGGCGACACAACGGGTCACTCCATGGAGCTCTTTACACATACCGTCCCTGGCTTAGAAAGTGAAACATTTAACAGGCCATGCCCATTACAAGTATATTCTGACATGGAGTGCACTGATGCACAGCCACAGCCAGAGTACTATGCTGCTCCTTTGACTCAGACCACCACATTGCCCTCTCAGGGTACAGATCCACAATCAGACCCTGATGAGACTATGTTGCCCCGCCACGAACGCTATACCACCGACCGACACAGTGACACAGACGAAGTTGCACACGAGCTCGAAGAGGAGGTAATAGATGACCCAGTTATTGACCCCGATTGGCAGCCATTGGGGGAACAGGGTGCAGGCGGCAGTAGTTCAGAAGCGGAGGTGGAGGAGGGGCCGCAGCAGGCATCAACATCGCAACAGGTTCCATCTGCCGGGCCCGTATCTGGCCCAAAACGCGTGTCAAAGCCAAAACCTGTTGGAGCACAGCGTTGCCATCCGGTTAAAGCTCAGTCTGCAATCCCTGAAAAGGGATCCGAGTCTAGGAAGAGTGCAGTCTGGCATTTTTTTAAACAACATCCAACTGATCAGCGCAAAGTCATCTGTCAAAAATGTTCAACTAGCTTAAGCAGAGGTCAGAATCTGAAAAGTCTAAATACTAGTTGCATGCATAGACACTTAACCACCATGCATTTTCAAGCCTGGACTAACTACCAAACGTCCCTCAAGGTTGTAGCACCCTCGGCCAATGAAGCTAGTCAGCAACGCAACATCCCTTCCGTCACTGTAAGGCCACCATTTTCCGCACCACCGGCAGTATCTGTGCAGGTTTCTTTGCCAGCCAAAAGCAGTCAGGGTCAGGGAATCACCAGTTTTGTAGGAGGAAATATTGCATCTAGGGCACCGGCGGAAACAATACCGTCTCCAACCGTCTCTCAGTCTGCCATGTACACCGGCACACCCGAAAGTTCCACGATCTCCAGCTCTCCAGTCCAGCTCACCCTACATGAGACTCTGGTTAGAAAAAGGAAGTACTTATCCTCGCATCCGCGTACACAGTGTTTTAACGCCCACATAGCTAGACTAATCTCGTTAGAGATGATGCCCTACCGGTTAGTTGAAAGCGAAGCTTTCAAAGCCCTGATGGAGTACGCTGAACCACGATACGAGCTACCCAGTCGACACTTTTTTTCCAGAAAAGCCATCCCAGCCCTGCACCAGCATGTTAAACAGCGCATCGTCCATGCACTCAGGCAATCTGTGAGAACAAAGGTGCACCTGACTACAGATGCATGGACCAGTAGGCATGGCCAGGGACGTTATGTGTCCATCACGGCACACTGGGTGAATGTGGTGGATGCAGGGTCCACAGGCGACATCAATTTAGGGACAGTTGTGCCTAGCCCACGGTCTAGGAAACAGTTGGCTGTAGGCGTTCGCACCCCCTCCTCCTCCTCCTCCTCGTCCTCCTGCAGAAGCTACAGCTCTTCCACAGAACGCAGTCTGCCAACCACTCCATCGGCAGATGACACTGTTGCACACCAGTTGTCCCATTATGGGCCAGCTACTGCCAAGCGTCAGCAGGCTGTATTGGCTATGAAGTGCTTGGGCGACAACAGACACACCGCGGAAGTTCTGTCCGAGTTCTTGCAACAAGAAACGCAGTCGTGGCTGGGCACAGTAGATCTTGAGGCAGGCAAGGTAGTGAGTGATAACGGAAGGAATTTCATGGCTGCCATCTCCCTTTCCCAACTGAAACACATTCCTTGCCTGGCTCACACCTTAAACCTGGTGGTGCAGTGCTTATTGAAAACTTATCCTGGGTTCTCCGACCTGCTCCTCAAAGTGCGTGCACTTTGCTCACATATCCGACGTTCGCCTGTACACGCCAGCCGTATGCAGACCTATCAGCGGTCTTTGAACCTTCCCCAGCATCGCCTAATCATAGACGTTGCAACAAGGTGGAACTCAACACTGCACATGCTTCAGAGACTGTGCGAACAGAGGCGTGCTGTTATTTATTTGTGGGAGGATACACGGGCAGGCAGTAGGATGGCAGACATGGAGTTGTCAGGTGTGCAGTGGTCTAAGATACAAGACATGTGTCAAGTCCTTCAGTGTTTTGAGGAATGCACACGGCTGGTTAGTGCAGACAACGCCGTAATAAGCATGAGCATCCCCCTAATGCGTCTGCTGATGCAAAGTTTGACGCACATAAAGGAGCAGGCGTCTGCACCAGAGGAAGAGGAAAGCCTTGATGACAGTCAGCCATTGTCTGGTCAGGGCAGTGTACAGGACGAGGTAGCGGGCGAAGAGGAGGTGGAGGACGAGGAGGATGATGGGGATGAGTATATTTTTAATGCCGAACCTTTCCCGGGGGCACAGGAAATTGGTTGCGTGTCACGGCCGGGTTCTGGTTTTTTGAGGGACACAAGTGACGTAGATTTGCCTGCAACTGCCCCCAACCAATCACAACCGGAGATTTGACAACTGGAACTTTGGCCCACATGGCAGATTATGCCTTACGTATCCTAAAAAGGGACACACGCATTACGAAAATGATGAACGATGACGATTACTGGTTGGCCTGCCTCCTTGATCCACGCTATAAAGGCAAATTGCAAAATATTATGCCACATGAGAACTTGGAACTAATATTAGCAACCAAACAATCAACTCTTGTTGACCGTTTGCTTCAGGCATTCCCAGCACACAGCGCACGTGATCGTTCTCACACGAGCTCCAGGGGGCAGCAGACTAGGAGTGTTAGGGGTGCACACATCAGAAGTGGCGTTGGACAGAGGGGTTTTCTGACCAGGTTGTGGAGTGATTTTGCTATGACCGCAGACAGGACAGGTACTGCTGCATCAATTGAAAGTGACAGGAGACAACATTTGTCCAGTATGGTTACTAACTATTTTTCATCCCTTATCGATGTTCTCCCTCAACCGTCATTCCCATTTGATTACTGGGCCTCCAAATTAGACACCTGGCCAGAATTGGCAGAATATGCATTGCAGGAGCTTGCTTGCCCGGCAGCAAGTGTCCTATCAGAAAGAGTATTCAGTGCTGCAGGTTCAATATTAACCGAAAAAAGGACTCGTCTGGCTACCCAAAATGTTGACGATCTAACATTCATTAAAATGAACCACAACTGGATTTCGAAATCTTTTGCCCCACCTTGCCCGGCCGACACCTAGCTTTCCTATGAAAGGCTCTTGCCTGTGAATTACTTTTCTAATGTCTAATTTGCTGCAGCTGATTGTACAGCATACGACATGTTTACACCTCCCTAAATGGCCAAACTCCCCACACGGGGCCGTGGTATCGCGACTTGGCGCAAGCACCCGTGAGACTGCTGTTTGTCTGAAGAGGTGGGTGTGCTCGCTTTTGGTTGACGGCATTGCTACTGGGTCCCTCATAGTACAATGTAGTGTCTCTGGCGGTGGTGGTGCGCACCCAACGTCAGACACACCGTTGTAACATGAGGGGCCCTGGGGCGGTCCCGCCGGCCTCTAGAGAGTTCCCCCCTACCCCAGCTCTAAATGTGCTCTACCATGTGCAAAATTATGTCGCACAGCTCCACCAATCTTTAGTCTATTCGCTGACATCATTCAATGTCTGGCACTGACAATACAAATTTGTAGACATCTATGATGCAACTTAAAGTAGTCTGTGTCTGTGTCCTATATTGGCACCATTAAATAGTTACTGCCAAATTACTATGTCAGAAACTCAGCAGATGAGCCCACCCCTGTACCTAAGTATGCCACCTTTTTTTTTGTTTTGGTTGTTTTGCGAGACATTAACATCTATTTATATTTTGGGAGTACTGGGACAGACACTCCTTGCACTACTCCTCCACTCACCACCAAGCTGCCCGTGTATCCATGTAACCGCTGTAAAACTGCCATGAGCCTATTGTTTGTTATTTTAGGCCTTTGAAGCCTGTCTGCGGTCCCTCCTTCCACTAGTCCTCCACTGACCAGACCACTGCTGCCCGTGTACCCCTGGAACCAATTATAAAGTGCCTACAGCCAGCCCATTTTTTTATGTTAGGCCTTTGAAGCCTGTCTGCGGTCCCTCCTTCCACTAGTCCTCCACTGGCCAGACCACTGCTGCCCGTGTACCCCTGGAACCAATTATAAAGTGCCTACAGCCAGCCCATTTTCTTATGTTAGGCCTTTGAAGCCTGTCTGCGGTCCCTACTTTAAATACTCCTCCACTGACCACCAAGCTGCCTGCCCGTGTATCCATGTAACCGCTGTAAAACTGCCATGAGCCTATTGTTTGTTATTTTAGGCCTTTGAAGCCTGTCTGCGGTCCCTCCTTCCACTAGTCCTCCACTGACCAGACCACTGCTGCCCGTGTACCCCTGGAACCAATTATAAAGTGCCTACAGCCAGCCCATTTTTTTATGTTAGGCCTTTGAAGCCTGTCTGCGGTCCCTCCTTCCACTAGTCCTCCACTGGCCAGACCACTGCTGCCCGTGTACCCCTGGAACCAATTATAAAGTGCCTACAGCCAGCCCATTTTCTTATGTTAGGCCTTTGAAGCCTGTCTGCGGTCCCTACTTTAAATACTCCTCCACTGACCACCAAGCTGCCTGCCCGTGTATCCATGTAACCGCTGTAAAACTGCCATGAGCCTATTGTTTGTTATTTTAGGCCTTTGAAGCCTGTCTGCGGTCCCTCCTTCCACTAGTCCTCCACTGACCAGACCACTGCTGCCCGTGTACCCCTGGAACCAATTATAAAGTGCCTACAGCCAGCCCATTTTCTTATGTTAGGCCTTTGAAGCCTGTCTGCGGTCCCTACTTTAAATACTCCTCCACTGACCACCAAGCTGCCTGCCCGTGTATCCATGTAACCGCTGTAAAACTGCCATGAGCCTATTGTTTGTTATTTTAGGCCTTTGAAGCCTGTCTGCGGTCCCTCCTTCCACTAGTCCTCCACTGACCAGACCACTGCTGCCCGTGTACCCCTGGAACCAATTATAAAGTGCCTACAGCCAGCCCATTTTCTTATGTTAGGCCTTTGAAGCCTGTCTGCGGTCCCTACTTTAAATACTCCTCCACTGACCACCAAGCTGCCTGCCCGTGTATCCATGTAACCGCTGTAAAACTGCCATGAGCCTATTGTTTGTTATTTTAGGCCTTTGAAGCCTGTCTGCGGTCCCTCCTTCCACTAGTCCTCCACTGACCAGACCACTGCTGCCCGTGTACCCCTGGAACCAATTATAAAGTGCCTACAGCCAGCCCATTTTCTTATGTTAGGCCTTTGAAGCCTGTCTGCGGTCCCTACTTTAAATACTCCTCCACTGACCACCAAGCTGCCTGCCCGTGTATCCATGTAACCGCTGTAAAACTGCCATGAGCCTATTGTTTGTTATTTTAGGCCTTTGAAGCCTGTCTGCGGTCCCTCCTTCCACTAGTCCTCCACTGACCAGACCACTGCTGCCCGTGTACCCCTGGAACCAATTATAAAGTGCCTACAGCCAGCCCATTTTCTTATGTTAGGCCTTTGAAGCCTGTCTGCGGTCCCTACTTTAAATACTCCTCCACTGACCACCAAGCTGCCTGCCCGTGTATCCATGTAACCGCTGTAAAACTGCCATGAGCCTATTGTTTGTTATTTTAGGCCTTTGAAGCCTGTCTGCGGTCCCTCCTTCCACTAGTCCTCCACTGACCAGACCACTGCTGCCCGTGTACCCCTGGAACCAATTATAAAGTGCCTACAGCCAGCCCATTTTTTTATGTTAGGCCTTTGAAGCCTGTCTGCGGTCCCTCCTTCCACTAGTCCTCCACTGGCCAGACCACTGCTGCCCGTGTACCCCTGGAACCAATTATAAAGTGCCTACAGCCAGCCCATTTTCTTATGTTAGGCCTTTGAAGCCTGTCTGCGGTCCCTACTTTAAATACTCCTCCACTGACCACCAAGCTGCCTGCCCGTGTATCCATGTAACCGCTGTAAAACTGCCATGAGCCTATTGTTTGTTATTTTAGGCCTTTGAAGCCTGTCTGCGGTCCCTCCTTCCACTAGTCCTCCACTGACCAGACCACTGCTGCCCGTGTACCCCTGGAACCAATTATAAAGTGCCTACAGCCAGCCCATTTTCTTATGTTAGGCCTTTGAAGCCTGTCTGCGGTCCCTACTTTAAATACTCCTCCACTGACCACCAAGCTGCCTGCCCGTGTATCCATGTAACCGCTGTAAAACTGCCATGAGCCTATTGTTTGTTATGTTAGGCCTTTGATAGCCTGTCTGCGGTCCCTACTTTAAATACTCCTCCACTCACCACCAAGCTGCCTGCCCGTCTATCCATGTAACCGCTGTAAAACTGCAATGAGCCTATTGTTTGTTATTTTAGGCCTTTGATAGCCTGTCTGCGGCCCCTACTTGCAATACTCCTCCACTGACCACAATGCTGCCTGGAGTGCCTGCCTGTGTATCCATGTAACCGATGTAAAACTGCCATGACTGCCTACTGTTTGTTATTTTAGGCCTTTGATAGCCTGTCTGCAGCCCCTACTTGCAATACTCCTCCACTGACCACACCAATGCTGCCCGTGTACCCCTGGAACCTATTTAAAAGTTCATAGAGCCTAGTTATATATTTTATTTACTATTAATAAGGCCATGATGGACTACGCTGTACCACGCTACAAGCTAACCAGTCGACACTTCTTTTGCGAGAAAAGCCATCCCAACCCTCCACCAGCATGTAGAAGACCGCATTGTCCATGCACTCTGGCAATCTGTGAGTACAAAGGTGCACCTGACAACAGACGCATGGACCTGTAGGCATGGCCACGGAAGATTACGTGTCCATTACGGCGCAATGGGTTAATGTGGTGGATGCATGGTCCACAGGGGACAGCCTACTAAGTCTGTCTGCAGTCCCTAATTCAAATTGTCCTCCACTGTCTAAATCGGAGCTTCCACCTTCTGGCTTTCGGCCTATAGTATCAGAAATTAAACTGCATTTGGCCTTCAACTTTGGTTAGGGCCTACTAACGGCTTCTGCCCCTCCCTGGTGTTGCCCTCAACTAAATAAAGCTGAGCTTCAACCTTCTGCTCCAAATTACCATTTTAAAAAATGCAATAGGCTTTTCCGGCCTACTAAAGGTGTCTGTCTGTGTGCCCCTGCCTGGTGTTGTCCTCAACTAAATAAAGCTGAGCTTCAACCTTCTGCTCCAAATTACCATTTTAAAAAATGCAATAGGCTTTTCCGGCCTACTAAAGGTGTCTGTCTGTGTGCCCCTGCCTGGTGTTGTCCTCAACTAAATAAAGCTGAGCTTCAACCTTCTGCTCCAAATTACCATTTTAAAAAATGCAATAGGCTTTTCCGGCCTACTAAAGGTGTCTGTCTGTGTGCCCCTGCCTGGTGTTGTCCTCAACTAAATAAAGCTGAGCTTCAACCTTCTGCTCCAAATTACCATTTTAAAAAATGCAATAGGCTTTTCCGGCCTACTAAAGGTGTCTGTCTGTGTGCCCCTGCCTGGTGTTGTCCTCAACTAAATAAAGCTGAGCTTCAACCTTCTGCTCCAAATTACCATTTTAAAAAATGCAATAGGCTTTTCCGGCCTACTAAAGGTGTCTGTCTGTGTGCCCCTGCCTGGTGTTGTCCTCAACTAAATAAAGCTGAGCTTCAACCTTCCGGCTCTCATTAAGTGGTTTTAAAAAAAAAAAATGGTGGTTAGGGCCTACTAACGGCTTCTGCCCCTCCCTGGTGTTGTCCTCAACTAAATAAAGCTGAGCTTCAACCTTCTGCTCCAAATTACCATTTTAAAAAATGCAATAGGCTTTTCCGGCCTACTAAAGGTGTCTGTCTGTGTGCCCCTGCCTGGTGTTGTCCTCAACTAAATAAAGCTGAGCTTCAACCTTCTGCTCCAAATTACCATTTTAAAAAATGCAATAGGCTTTTCCGGCCTACTAAAGGTGTCTGTCTGTGTGCCCCTGCCTGGTGTTGTCCTCAACTAAATAAAGCTGAGCTTCAACCTTCTGCTCCAAATTACCATTTTAAAAAATGCAATAGGCTTTTCCGGCCTACTAAAGGTGTCTGTCTGTGTGCCCCTGCCTGGTGTTGTCCTCAACTAAATAAAGCTGAGCTTCAACCTTCCGGCTCTCATTAAGTGGTTTTAAAAAAAAAAAATGGTGGTTAGGGCCTACTAACGGCTTCTGCCCCTCCCTGGTGTTGCCCTCAACTAAATAAAGCTGAGCTTCAACCTTCTGCTCCAAATTACCATTTTAAAAAATGCAATAGGCTTTTCCGGCCTACTAAAGGTGTCTGTCTGTGTGCCCCTGCCTGGTGTTGTCCTCAACTAAATAAAGCTGAGCTTCAACCTTCTGCTCCAAATTACCATTTTAAAAAATGCAATAGGCTTTTCCGGCCTACTAAAGGTGTCTGTCTGTGTGCCCCTGCCTGGTGTTGTCCTCAACTAAATAAAGCTGAGCTTCAACCTTCCGGCTCTCATTAAGTGGTTTTAAAAAAAAAAAATGGTGGTTAGGGCCTACTAACGGCTTCTGCCCCTCCCTGGTGTTGTCCTCAACTAAATAAAGCTGAGCTTCAACCTTCTGCTCCAAATTACCATTTTAAAAAATGCAATAGGCTTTTCCGGCCTACTAAAGGTGTCTGTCTGTGTGCCCCTGCCTGGTGTTGTCCTCAACTAAATAAAGCTGAGCTTCAACCTTCTGCTCCAAATTACCATTTTAAAAAATGCAATAGGCTTTTCCGGCCTACTAAAGGTGTCTGTCTGTGTGCCCCTGCCTGGTGTTGTCCTCAACTAAATAAAGCTGAGCTTCAACCTTCTGCTCCAAATTACCATTTTAAAAAATGCAATAGGCTTTTCCGGCCTACTAAAGGTGTCTGTCTGTGTGCCCCTGCCTGGTGTTGTCCTCAACTAAATAAAGCTGAGCTTCAACCTTCTGCTCCAAATTACCATTTTAAAAAATGCAATAGGCTTTTCCGGCCTACTAAAGGTGTCTGCCCCTCCCTGGTGTTGTCCTCAACTGAACAAAGCTGAGCTTCCACATTCTGGCTTTCGCCCTATACTATCAGATATTAAACTGCATTTGGCCTACTAGTGTGGTTAGGCCCTTGAAACAGTGTCTGCTGCTCTTGGGTTTGCTACTCCACTGAACAAAGCAATGCCGCCTGTTTAGTCCTGTTACCAATTTTGAACTGCATGTAGCCTACTTTATTCTTTGGCCCTATATCTGTTTCCTCCTCATCCTGCCCATTGCCCAGCCACTGCTAAATGAGTCTGCTGGTACATTGACCTAGACCACTACATTCCCCTTGTACTCTACACAGCCAGAATCTGACCCTGCTGAAAGTAAGGTTCCCCTTCCCGCATGTTATACCACCTTACACAGGGACAAAGAGGAAGGTGCAGATGAAAGTGCAGGTTCCTTCATCAGGTGGGGGGGCATACTCGTTGGCGACGTCACTGGCACAGGGCCCCTCAGAGTACGCAAAAGTGTCGCTGCTGGTGGGAGGCGCCCCCGCCATGCAAACACACCGCCGTACTTTGAGGGGCCCTGTGCCAGTGGCAATGCGAACGAGTGGGCCCCCCCCTGCTTGCTCAGGATCACAGCACTTGCAACGTTTAAATACTTACCTTTCCCTGCAACACTGCCGTGACGTAGTCCGCATTTCCTGGGCCCACGAAAACCTTGAGCCAGCCCTACTCCCCCCACAACTTTCCCCCAATTCCCTATGCCCAACTATTATTATACAGTTAATTAAGATTGGCAAGCTTCAGAAACAAGAATGGATGTTTTTGGCATTAAAATGGGCACTGTAGGTGTTTTCCTGGCCTCCACTCACTGCCGACTATGCTTCCCCATTGACTTGCATTGGGTTTCGTGTTTCGGTCGATCCCCGACTTTTAGCGATAATCGGCCGACTGCACTCGACTCGACTCTGGACAAAATCGGGTTTCCCAAAACCCTACTCGATCTTAAAAAAATGAAAGTCGCTCAACCCTAGTCATCACCGATCATTTCTCGAAAATGGTGCATTTGGTGCCACTACCACGGTTACCTTCTGCATGGGCCTAGGCGGCATTAAACATATCTTTCGCTTACATGGAATGCCTGAAAAAGTTGTCAGCGACCGGGGCCCCCAGTTTGCGTCTCAGTTTTGGAGAAAGCTCTGCCTTTTACTCAGCATAGAGCTGAATCTCTCCTCTGCATATCATCCCGAGACGAATGGGTTGGTAGAGAGAACCAATCAGACTCTGGTGACATACGTCATTTTGTCTTTGCTAAGCAGGATGACTGGGCATCTTTGCTACCTTGGGCGGAATTTGCCTTGAACAACGCCGAAGCCGATTCCACTGGTCAGACTCCTTTTCTCCTTAATTACGGCCAGCATCCGCGTGTCCCTGTGCCCATGCCCGTGTCATCCACCGATTCTAGGGTGGCAGACTGGGCGGTGGAGTCACGTGACATCTGGTACCGCACACAGGATGCCATCCGGGCCTCCAAGGAGAGAATGAGGGTCTCGGCTGATACACACCGGCGCCCCGCTCCGACCTTTGCTCCTGGCGACTTAGTGTGGCTCTCCGCCCATAACATCAGGCTGCGAGTTGAGTCCACTAAGTTTGCGCCTCGCTACATTGGCCCGTTCAAGGTTCTGGAACAGGTGAACCCTGTGGTCTACCATTTGGCTATTCCTCCACGCCTTGGTATCACCGATACCTTTCATGTTTCCCTCTTAAAGCCCGTTCATTTGTCCCGGTTTTCTGAGTCATCTGCCGGGACATCGGGTTCATCCACGGATGAGTTTGAGGTGAATGCTATCATGGGGTGCAAGGTGGTACATGGCAAGAAATTTTATCTGGTGGATTGGAAGGGTCACGGCCCAGAGGATAGAACCTGGGAGCCTGTGGAGCACATTCGGGCTCTGCTGCTCATTGCAGCTTTTGAGCGTAGCGAGGCTCAAGGAGGGTGGGGCCCTAGGAGGGGGGGTAATGTTTGGAGTCAAGTTTCCTCTGCTGCACAGGGGGAATCTCAACCCGTGTCTGCTGCGGTCTCCCATTCTCCATCGGCCGCAGTGGAGCCTGCTCAGCGGAGACATCGGTCCCAGCGTCTCACTGAGTCTGATTCAGTGCAAAGGGTTATTGCTGCCTCTCCAGGCTCTGCTATTGTACCCTGCACTGATCTACGGTGAACAGGCTTTTCTGGGACTAAGTCCTGCTTTGCACACACTGAGCATGCCCAGGGTAAGATCTCTCACTGGAGATCAAGGGTCACATGTTCAGGTACTTCAGCCAAATCTATTGGTCTTTCTAGGAAGGTCCTGTAGGTACGCAGGCTCTGTAGCAGTTTCTCATTGGTCCTCTTTTGGAAGGTCCTGTACGTGCTGCTGCTATTTAAGGCTCGCATGGCCGCACGGCCATGCGCTAGTATCTTCTAAAGTTACATGCTTTGCGCCACTGTGGTCATATGTGTGAATGTGTTCAGGGACTTGGCTGAAATAAGCCCCTAGAATGCTGGCACCTCCGGCGAGGAGATTGTGTATGAGAGTATTCAGGGACCTGGCTGAAATAAGCCCCTAGAATGCTGGCACCTCCGGCGAGGAGTGTTGTGTGCATGCATGACCACTGACTGCTCTCTTCTGGGTAGTTAGCCTGTGTCTCTGTGAGAGTTAACAGGGCACAGAGCTTTGCTTTCTCGGCCGCTCTGTGAAGCTAACAGAGCTGGTTAATACCGCCATATTGAGCCGCCATTCACTTAGCGGCAGGATATTTCCTGCACGGTGGACCCCGGGTTGCGAACGCACCAATCACATCAATAAATATATTTGGTGCGTCCTGCAAACCCTAACACTGACCTTCATTTCTTAAAGTAATGATGGCCACTCGTTTTTCTTTACTTAGCTGCTTTTTTCTTGCCATAATACACATTCTAACACTCTATTCAGTAGGACTATCAGCTGTGTATCCACCAGACTTCTGCTCAACACAACTGATGGTCCCAAGTCCCAACCCCATTTATAAGGCAAGAAATCCCTCTTATTAAACCTGACAGGGCACACCTGTGAAGTGAAAACCATTCCCGGTGACTACCTCTTGAAGCTCATCAAGAGAATGCCAGGAGTGTGCAAAGCAGTAGTGTTGAGCATTCCGATACTGCAAGTATCGGGTATCGGCCGATATTTGCTGTATCGGAATTCCGATACTGAGTTCCGATATTTTTGCGATATCGGAAATCGGAATCGGAAGTGTGTGGTGCGTATGGTTCCCAGGGTCTGGAGGAGAGGAGACTCTCCTTCAGGCCCTGAGATTCATATTCATGTAACAAATAAATAATAAAAATAAAAAATATTGATATACTCACCCCTCCGGCGGACCCTGGTGCTTAGCGGTGCCTCCGTTCCTAAGAATGCAGGGAGTGAATGACCTTCGATGACGTCGCAGCTTGTGATTGGTCACGTGAGCGGTCAAGCGACCAATCACAAGCCGCGACGTCATCGAAGGTCCTTCACTCTGCATTCTTAGGGAACGGAGGCAGACACTTGGACCGGTGAGAGTCGGGGCCGTCTGAGGCGTGAGTATATCAATATTTTTTATTTTTATTCTTTATTTTATACATGAATATGGATCCCAGGGCCTGAAGGAGAGTTTCCTCTCCTTCAGACCCTGGGAACCATTCCGATATTTTGTGTCCCATTGATATGCATTGATATCGGATATCGGTATCGGCGATATCCGATATTTTTGGGATATCGGCCGATCCAATCCGATACCGATACCTTTGCATATCGAAAGGTATCGCTCAACACTACAAAGCAGTCATAAAAGCAAAAGGTGGCTACTTTGAAGAACCTAGAATATAAGACATAATTTCAGTTGTTTCACACTTTTTTGTTAAGTATATAACTCCACATGTGTTAATTCATAGTTTAGATGCCTTCAGTGTGAATGTACAATTTTCATAGTGATGAAAATACAGAAAAATCTTTAAATGAGAAGGTGTGTCCAAACTTTTGGTCTGTACTGTATATATATATATATATATATATATATATATATATATATATATATATATACATATATATATATACATATATATATATATATATATATATATATATATATATATATACTGCTAAAAAATAAAGGTAACACTTAAACAACAGAATACAACACCAGGTAAATCAAACTTCTGTGACATCAAACTGTCTACTTAGGAAGCAACACTGTTTGACAATCAATTTCACATGTTGTGCAAATGGAATAGACAACAGATGGAAATTATTGGCTGTTATCAAGACACACTCAATAAAGGAGTGGTTCTGCAGGTGGAAACCACAGACCACATCTCAGTACCAATGCTTTCTGGCTGATATTTTGGTCACTTTTGAATGCTAGTTGTGCTTTCACACTCGTGGTAGCATGAAACGGACTCTACAACCCACACAAGTGGCTCAGGTAGGGCAGCTCATCCAGGATGGCACATCAATGCGAGCTGTGGCAAGAAGGTTTGCATTGTCTGTCAGCATAGTGTCCAGAGGCTGGAGGCGCTATCAGGAGACAGACCAGTACACCAGGAGATGTGGAGGGCAACAACCCAGCAGCAGGACAGCTACCTCAGCCTTTGTGCAAGGAGGAACAGGAGGAGCACTGCCAGAGTCCTGCAAAATGACCTCCAGCAGGCCACAAATGTACATGTGTCTGCACAAACGGTTAGAAACCGACTCCATGAGGATGGTCTGAGGGCCCAACGTCCACAGATGGGGGTTGTGCTCACAGCCCAACACCGTGCATGACGCTTGGCATTTGCCACAGAACACCAGGATTGGCAAATTTGCCACTGGCACCCTGTGCTCTTCACAGATGAAAGCAGGTTCACACTGAGCACATGTGACAGACATGACAGAGTCTGGAAGTGCCATGGAGAGCGATCTGCTGCCTGCAACATCCTTCAGCATGACCGGTTTGGCAGTGGGTCAGTAATTGTGTGGGGTGACATTTCTTTGGAGGGCTGCACAGCCCTACTTGTGCTCGCCAGACGTAGCGTGACTGCCATTAGGTACCGAGATAAGATCCTCAGACCCCTTGTGAGACCATATGCTGTTGCGGTTGGCCCTGGGTTCCTCCTAATGCAGGACAATTCCAGACCTCATGTGGCTGGAGTGTGTCAGCAGTTCCTGCAAGATGAAGGCATTGAAGCTATAGACTGGCCCGCCCGTTCCCCAAACCTGAATCCGATTGAACACATCTGGGACATAATGTCTCGCTCCATCCACCAACGTCACATTGCATCACAGACTGTCCAGGAGTTGGCGTATGCTTTAGTCCAAGTCTGGGAGGAGATCCCTCAGGAGACCATCCGCTGCCTCATCAGGAGCATGCCCAGGGAGGTCATACAGGCACGTGGAGGTCACGCACACTACTGAGCATCATTCCTTGTCTTGAGGCATTTCCACTGAAGTTGGATCAGCCTGTATTTTAATGCTCCCCTTATTTTTTTGAGTAGTGTTTATATATATATATATATATATATATATATATATATATATATATATATATACATTTTTGCATATATGCATAAGTATAGACAGTACTGTGCAAAAGTTTTAGGCAGGTGTGGAAAATTCTGATAATATAAAAATACTTTAAAGAAAATGGAACTGTTAGTACCGTATTTTATTTTTATTCAAAAAGTGCAAGGTGAATGAACAAATAAAAAATCTATATCAAATCAATATACAGTACATGCCATATGCCTTCAAAACAGAATCCGTTCTCTTAGGTCAACTTATCACTTGCATACAGTTTTGAAGGAACTCAACAGGAGCGTAATGATCTCAGTTGCAGAGGGTGCTGCCCAACCCATACGGGCGGGCGGCCCGCCCGTTAAAGCTAAATGTGAAAACCTGGATGAGTGTCCTTGGATGCATATTCAGATGAAATGTATTGTGTAGCAGAGACTCACCGGCTCCCAGTGCTGCTATACATGCCACCAAACAAAATAGAGGCCGGCAGCTGACGTCGGCTTGCCAGTGACGTGCGGTGCATGGCAGGGACATCATTCACTGCCTGTGCTGGTACATCGAAGTCAGCTTCTAGCTCCAGGGGGAAGGAAAGAATAATCAGGGGAAGGGGCAAAATGTTGTAGCATCTGGCCCAAGATGGTAAAGATAATTACATTAAGGATCCAGGATGAAGAACATCATAACATAGGGGGCAAACACATATGTTTTCATAGGATCAAGGATGCTACAAGGGCCCATACATCTGACCAATATGCAAGTGGTTGCCCAGGTCCGAATTTTGTGCAGGGGCCCAGTGGACTCGTTTATGCAACTAGAACTCAGTGGGTTTATTTGGGATTGTCGTCCTTCTGCAGAATAAATTTGGAGCCAATCAGACGCCTTCTTGATGGTATTACACGATGGATAAGTATCTGGGCAATGTTAAGAATCGTATTCTCAGTTGTCGGCCAAGAAAATAACCTGAGGATAACTTGGGGGGGACTTTTCTTCTTTTGGAACTTCAATCATGGAATATGTTATTAATAAAGTTTATCATTTTTTCATTTATTGTCTTTAACCCCTAAATAACCACATGATTTTTCATTTTTGCACTTTCTTTTTTTTCATTGCCTCCATCCAAGGGCCATAAAGTTTTTCACTTTTCTGCCAACATAACCATATGAAGCCTTGTAATTTGCAGGACGAAAGTTAACCCCAAACACAGTAAGGTACCACCACAGTGAATTTCTACACAGTATTCTCCATACGCACAGTATCATGACCCTACTGTAAACCACTCCCCCCCCCCGCAAAGTATGTTACTACCACAGTGACCCTAAAACAGTATGATGGCCCAGACACAGCCCCCCACACGGTATCACGACCCTCCATATAGTATAATACCCCCCCTACACAGTCCTCTACACCATATGGTGGCCCCAACAAACCCTCCACATAGTATAATGGCCCGCCAAACAATATAATGGCCTCCACATAGCCTTCCAAATAGTATAACGGCACCCACAAAGCTCCAAAACTGCTTGCCAAATAGTATAATGGCCCCATATAGCTCTCCAAACTGTATAATGGTCGCCACATAGCCCTGTAAAATGTGCAAGGTGCCACACATAGCTCTCAAAATTGTATAATTACTCCATATAGCCCTCCACATATATTATGGCCCCACATAGCCCTACAAAGTGTATAAGCTCTGAAACATAGTACTCAAAATAGTATAATGGCCCCATATAGCCCTCCAAATTGTATATTGGTCCCCACTAGTGTTGAGCATTCCGATACTGCAAATATCGGGTATCGGCCGATATTCGCTGTATCGGAATTCCGATACCGAGTTCCAATATTTTTGTGATATCGGAAATTGGAATCGGAAGTTCCTATAAGTTCCCAGGCGTGTGCGGTGCGTATGGTTCCCAGGGTCTTGAGGAGAGGAGACTCTCCTTTAGGCCCTGGGATCCGTATTCATGTAAAAAATAAAGAATAAAAATAAAAAATATGGATATACTCACCCCTCCGACGGACCCTGGACCTCAACGTGCAACCGGCAGCCTCCGTTCCTAAGAATGCAGTGAGTGTAGGACCTGCGATGACGTCGAGGCTTGTGATTGGTAGCGTGAGCGGTCACATGAGTGGTCACGCAACCAATCACAAGTCGCAACGTCATCGAAGGTCCTTCACTCTGCATTCTTAGGAACGGAGGCAGACGCTTGCAGCGGTAACAGCCAGGGGCCGTCCAAGGGTGAGTATATCCATATTTTTTATTTTTATTCGTTATTTTTTACATGAATATGGATCCCAGGGCCTGAAGGAGAGTTTCCTCTCCTTCAGACCCTGGGAACCATCCAGGATCACTTCCGATATTTGTGTCCCATTGACTTGTATTGGTATCGGGTATCGGTATCGGCTATGTCCGATATTTTTGGGATACAATCCGATACCGATACTTTCAAATATCGGAAGGTATCGCTCAACACTAGCCCCCACATAGACCTGAAAAACTGTATTAGGGCCCATACATCGATCTGTAAACCATATGATGGGCCCCACAGATTTAAAAAAATAAATAAAAATACTCACCTCTCTCAGTTTCCCTGCTGCTCCCATCTCCGCAGGTGGGATATAGCGATGCCCGCTGCGCCTAGATGTTAGAGCTCAGACGCGCAGGGAGAAGCATGGAGGAAGGAGCCGATAACCCCCTCTTCCATCATTGTTTCAATTGTATTGCATCCAGGATGCGAATATGGTTGAAAGTACAATGGCAGCTGGGGGCATCCGGAGCTGATGCTGGTACTGGGATTCCCCGACTTAGGGGCCCCATAACAGGCGCATGGTCTGCTACTATTATAGGCATGGATCACAGTAAGTATCGTGGCATGTAGTCATGATTACAGACTGCCAATTTTCCAATTGTACTGGAAATCCCTTTAAGAGGAGTGAAAGAGCTAAGCTATGTTCGCACTTGCATAGATGCTTACGGTCATATTTGATGGGAAAAAGTGTGCAGCTTGCACTGTTATTCATGTCATCAACATCCCAGAAACTGTGACAGACTATTATACGTCAGCAGATTATTTTTTTCTTTGTAGATTCATCAGGTATGATATGTCCGGTATGGCATGTCACACAGTTGAATTGATTGTGTCCGTCAGCCAGTGGGTTTCAGACCTTTCACAAGTAATCAAAGGTATTAAGATCGGGCTGTCACTTTAGGCATAATGTCAGGGTGGAATAGCTTTAGTCATGACATCTTTTCTGATGATTGCACTAGCACTTAAAAACGTACATCTTAAAGAGAACCTGTCATCATGTTTCTACATGTAGAAGTAATGGTACGGCTGTATAGGTGCTGGTCTCCCAACAAAAATAATGCATTTTTTTCGCAGAGATCTGATGTGCCAGTCATGAGAAATCACAATTTGAATTCATATGCAAATCAGACTGGAAGTACAAAGGGGTGTGTTAGTGTACACAAAATAGTCTGAGTGTGTTGACACGCCCCTGTGTACTTCCAGCCTGATCTGCATATGGATTCTATGCTATATTTCTCCTTACTGGCACATCAGGTCTCTACAAAAGCTGTATCATTAGTATTAGGGGTTAAGTGCCTATACAGCCATATCATTACCATATGTAAAAACATGCTGACCAGTTCCCATTAAATTGATTATCCTACATTATCGTCAGATGAAATGCATGTTAAGAATGACCCCACAGTTAAAGGGAACCTGCCACCAGGTTTTCCCATAATAAACTAAGTCCATCACCTTTAATGCCTCTTTGCAGAAGTTTAGCAAGATGTATTTAATTCCTCAACCCCTTCTGACGATCCTAAAAAATACCTTTAATAATCTCCCCTATATGATGTGGTCCAGTCCGATGGGCATTGCTGGTCTTGCATTTGCACCTCTTTTATCCACCCAATCACCATCCTAATCCCTGCCTCATGTAGATGACCTGTCCTATGTCATCCACACGAAGGCCCCCAATCTTGCTCCTGCGCAGATGACGTGTCCTATGTCATCCACACAGTGTCCCCCAATCGTGCGCCTGTGCAGGCACAATTCTCTCTGCCCTGCAGAGGGCAGAGCAAAGTACTGTAATTTGCATGCGTCGGCTTTACTTCCGGGTCATCTTTGCCCTCTGTTGGCGCATGCGCACTATAGAACTTTGCTCTGGCCCCAGCAAGGCAGAGAGAAGTGTGCCTGCGCAGGAGTGAATTGGGGGACACTGTGTGGATGAATAGGACGCCTCATCCACATAAAGTAAAGAAGGAAGACGGTGGATGTGAGGGGAAAGGAGGAGTCAACTCAAGACCAATGGTGCCAATCGGACTGCCGCTGTATGAGGGGTTAATAATAGGTATTTGGGGGATCTGTAGAGGGGGTTGGGCACTTATATACAGCTTACTGGACTGCTGTAATAGAGGCATTAAAGGTGGTGGCCATAGTTTATATTGGGAAAAGTCGGTGACAGGATTCCTCTATAAACAGATTAGAGGAAACACTGGTCCCAAATTTTTGGGCACCCAACTATTTGGAGAACAGGGGTCTCCTCAGGGCCGGCGTCAGCACCCAGCACACCCAGGCAAGTACCAGGGCCCTGGCGAGATGGGGGGCCCGCTCACGCTGTCTGGGATACAGGCGACTTACCCCCCGCCAGCGCTGACTCACCCCCCCGCCAGCGCTGACTCACCCCCTGCCAGCGCCGACTCACCACCACCAGCGCCGCCGCATTCAATTATATGACGCCGGTACAGTTCAATGCTATGATGGAGGAGAGAGCATCAGATGATGCTCCCTCTCCTATCATTCCCCTCTGCCTCTCACACTGTGGGTGCACGATGACATCATATCATCGCGTACGTGCTGTGTGCCGGGTAAACTGCAGCTGCTGAGACCAGAGCCGAGCCTGGAGCACCGGGAAAAGCACAGGGCATGAGGAGAGGTAAGGATTGTGTTTTTTTTATTAATCTATCAATGAGTGATAACTGGACTGTGGGGCCATTCTCGGGGGGGATAGATTATATTCTATGGGGGTTGTATTATATCCTATGGGGGGCTGTATTATAGTCTATCGGGGGCTGTATTACATTACATTCTATGGGGCTGTATTACATTACATTATATGGGGGGCTGTATTACATTCTGTGGGGTGCTGTGCTGTATTATATTCTATCAGGGGCTGCATTATACTATATGATGAAGGCTGCATTGTATTCTATGAAGGGGCTACATTATATTCTATGGGGGGCTGCATTATACTCTATGAGGGAGCTACCATATATTATATATGCAGGGGCTGCATTATACTATACGAGGGGGCTGCACTATACTATATGAGAAGGGCTGCATTGTATTCTATGGAGGGGCTACATTATATTCTATGGGGGGCTGCATTATACTCTATGAGGGGGTTACCATGTATCATATATGCAGGGGCTGCATTATACTATATGAGGGGGCTGCATTATATTCTCTGGGGGTTACATTATACTCAGGGGGCTACAATATATTCTGTGGGGTGGCTGCATTATACTCTGTGAGGTGGCAGCATTATGCTATATGTGGGCTGCATTATACTGTATCGAGGACTATGGGGAATACATTATGCTATATGAAGAACTAATGGGTGCATTATACTATGGGAAGTGAATTGTACTACATGGATGACTATGGCGGTGCATAATACTATATGGAGCACTATGAGGACTGTATTACACTATATGGAGTACTGAGCAGTGTATTTTATAATATATGGAGGACTATGAGGAGTGTATTATACTATATGGAGGACTGAGGAGTGTATTATACTACATGGAGGACTGAGGAGTGTATTATACTATATGGAGGACTGAGGAGTGTATTATACTACATGGAGGACTGAGGAGTGTATTATACTATATGGAGGACTGAGTAGTGTATTATACTATATGGAGGACTGAGTAGTGTATCTACTATATAATTGTCTAAGGGTCACTTTGGTCTTTATGTCTGTTCTTCTGTCTGTCTGTCTGTCACGGAAATCCCAAGTCGCTGATTGGTCGCGGCAAAACAGCCATGACCAATTAGCGACGGGCACAGTCCAGCGGCAAAATGGCCATTCCTTACTCCCCGCAGTCAGTGCCCACTGCATACTCCCCTCCAGTCAGCGCTCACACAGGGTTAATGGCAGCGTTAACGGACCGTGTTATGCCGCGGTGTAACGCACTCCGTTAACACTGCTATTAACCCTGTGTGACCAACTTTTTACTATTGATGCTGCCTATGCAGCATCAATAGTAAAAAGATCTAATGTTAAAAATAGTAAAAAAAAATAAAAATAGTTATATACTCACCGTCCGTCGGCCCCTAGGTTCCAGAACAGGCCTTTCCCGTTCCTCGCCGGTGACCGCTCCATGCATTGCGATCTCGCGAGATGATGACGTAGCAGTCTCACGAGACCGCTACGTCATCATTTCGCGAGACCGCAATTTACTCTTGGGACCGGAGCATGCGAGGAGCATCGGTAAACGCTTCGCCTGGATCCAGGGGCCAACGGAGGGTGAGTATATAACTATTTTTTATTTTATTTATTTTTTAACAGGGATATGATGCCCACATTGCTATATACTACGTGGGCTGTGCAATATACTACGTGGGCTGTGCAATATACTACGTGAGCTGTGCAATATACTACATGGGCTGTGCAATATACTGCGTGGGCTGTGTTATATACTACATGGGCTGTGCAATATACTACGTGGGCTGTGCAATATACTACGTGGGCTGTGCAATATACTGTGTGGGCTGTGCAATATACTGCGTGGGCTGTGCAATCTACTGCATGGGCTGTGCAATATACTGTGTGGGCTGTGCAATATACTGCGTGGGCTGTGCAATATACTGCATGGGCTGTGCAATATACTGCGTGGGCTGTGCTATATACTGCGGGGGCTGTGCAATATACTATGTGGGCTGTACAATATACTACGTGGGCTGTGCAATATACTATGTGGGCTGTGCAATATACTGCGTGGGATGTGCAATATACTGCATGGGCTGTGCAATATACTACGTGGGCTGGGCAATATACTGCATGGGCTGTGCAATATACTGCATGGGCTGTGCAATATACTGCGTGGACTGTGCTTTATACTACGTGGGCTGTGCAATATAGTACATGGGCTGTGTAATATACTATGTGGGCTGTGCAATATACTATGTGGGCTGTGCAATATACTGCATGGGATGTGCAATATACTGTGTGGGCTGTGCTATATACTACGTAGGCTGTGCAATATACTATGTGGGCTGTGCAATATACTATGTGGGCAGTGCAATATACTGCGTGGGCTGTGCAATATACTACGTTGGCTGTGCAATATACTACATGTGCTGTGCAATATACTATGTGGGCTGTGCAATATACTGCATGGGCTGTGCAATATACTGCGTGGGCTGTGCAATATACTGCATGGGCTGTGCAATATACTGCGTGGGCTGTGCAATATACTGTGTGGGCTGTGCTATATACTGCGGGGGCTGTGGAATATACTATGTGGGCTGTACAATATACTACATGGGCTGTGCAATATACTATGTGGGCTGTGCAATATACTGCATGGGCTGTGCAATATACTGCGTGGGCTGTGCAATATGCTGTGTGGGCTGTGCAATATGCTGTGTGGGCTGTGCAATATACTGCATGGGCTGGGCAATATACTGCGTGGGCTGTGCAATATACTGCGTGGGCTGTGCTATATACTGCGTGGACTGTGCTATATACTATGTGGGCTGTGCAATATACTACATGGGCTGTGTAACATAATACCTGGGCTGTGCAATATACTCCATGGGCTGTGCAATATACTGCATGGGCTGTGCAATACACTGCATGGGTGGTGCAATATACTGTGTGGCTGTGCAATATACTACATGGTCTGTGCAATATACTATGTGAGCTGTGCAAGATACTGCATGGGCTGTGCAATATACTGTGTGGGATGTGCAATATACTGGGTGGGCTGTGCTATATACTACACGGGCTATGCAATATACTATGTGGGCTTTGCAATATACTACGTGGGCTGTGCAATGTACTACATGGGCTGTGCAATGTATTATGTGGGCTGTGCAATGTACTGCGTGGGCTGTGCTATATACTACGTGGACTGTGCAATATACTACATGGGCTGTGCAATATACTATGTGTTCTGTGCAATATACTATGTGGGCTGTGCAATATACTATGTGGCTGTGCAATATACTGCGTGGCTGTGCTATATACTACGTGGGCTGTGCTATATACTACGTGGGCTGTGTTATACACTATGTGGGCTGTGTTATACACTACGTGGCCTGTGTTACACACTACGTGGCCTGTGTTATACACTACGTGGGCTGTGTTATATCCTGCATGCATGGGCTGTTATATACTACGTGAGCTGTGTTATATGCTACGTGGGCTGTTATAAACTACGTGGCTGTGTTATTTGCTATGTGCGCTGTTATACACTCCATGGGCTGTGCTATATACTACGTGGCTGTGCTATATTCTCCATGGGCTGTGTTATATACTACGTGGCTGTGCTATATACTCCGTGGGCTGTGCTATATACTCCGTGGGCTGTGCTATATACTACGTGGCTGTGCTATTTACTACATGGCTGTGCTATATACTACGTGGCTGTGCTATATACTACATGGCTGGCCGTGAACAATCAGCGACAGGCACAGTCCGGCCGCGAATTGGCGCAGGATTTGAACCACGCTTCGCTAATTGGTCACGGCCAGCCGAATCCTGTGTATTCAATGTGTTATTCTAAAATCTTCATAGATAAACTACATACATATTCTAGAATCCCGGATGCGTTTGAATCGGGCTACCATCTAGTTATACTATATGGAGGACTGAGGAGTGTAAATATATTATATGGAGGACTGTGGTGAACATTATAATATATGGAGGACTATGGGGTGTATTATACTAAACAAACAAAATGCTGCCTATTCATTCAGTTGTATGTATACAGGTGCTACTCACAAAATTAGAATATCATCAAAGTTAATTTATTTCAGTTCCTCAATACAAAAAATGAAGCTCCATATTATATAGTAATTATAAACATAGTGATCTATTTCAAGTGTTTATTTCTGTTAATGTAGATGATTATGGCTTACAGCCAATGAAAACTCAAAAGTAGGGTTGAGTGAAACGGATCGGTCATTTTCAGAAATCGGCGACTTTTAGGCAAAGTCGGGTTTCATGAAACCCGAACCAATCCTAGTGTGGGATCGGCCATGCGGTACACGATCAGAGCGCCAAAGTCGCGTTTCATATGACGCTGTTACCGCTGTTTTTCAGCCAATGAATGAGGACGCAGAGTGTGGGCAGCGTGATGACATAGGTCTCGGTCCCCACCATCTTAGAGAAGGGCATGGCAGTGATTGGCTTGCTGTCTGCAGCGTCACAGGGGCTATAAAGGGGCGTGCACGCCGACCGCCATCTTACTTCTGCCGATCTGAGCATAGGGAGAGTTTGCTGCAGTTAGTCAGAAGCAGGGACAGAGTTAGGGAGGAAATAAAAAAACCCAAACCGCTTGTGCTGGAGCAATTTTCACTGTCCCACACCACCTTTTTGTGCAGGGACAGTGGAGGTCGTATTTTAGTGCAGCAGCTGCATAGCTGTGTGCATGGTGCTGTGCAAACCAACTGCTTTTTTCAAAGCAAAAATCCTGTTGCTCCTTTCTGCACAGTTACCTGTCTTGTTTATTTGTCTACCAATTTTTTTGTTCAGCTGTCCTTTTTATTGCTGCCGTACTTGCCCTGAGATCATTGTAGGAAGCTTGTTATTGCAGTATTTTTTTTTTTTTTATAATAATTATGCAGCGCCCCAGAGTCCTGGTCGTTGCAGTACTGTGGCTCCGCCACTATGGGGAGCTATGGTGCGTCTGATGGCACTGAAGGAGTTCATCTGATCAGGTATCACAGACACCAATACATTTCACAGCTGGGCCTCCGGGGGGAGCTAAGGGTGCTATTCATTAGGCCACTCCCCACCATAGTGGGTAAACTGGGGGTCAGGCAGGAAGTTAGATCAGAAAGCTGACTGGGTTGGAACCAGGCAACACCTTGTGGCAGAGGGTGTTGTAGGGGAAGATACAGTAGGGTCTCTGTCAGGGGTGGGATCCTGACAGAGGCTTGGCGACAAGAAAGAACGTAACGGGACCAGGCCTGCTCCGGGTAGCGGCGGTACCCAAGGAAGGATAAGAAGCGAGATAGATTGTGCTGAGTGAGAAACGAGATCACGCAAAGGAGAAATACCAGTAGGAGTCGTGCTGTAAGACCGAAGCAACATCCTACTGAGGCGCACTACCGGTGGCCGGAACGCCGAGGGAGTAGAATAACATTCAGCTTCAAGCAATACTCCAAACAGCGGCAGGACAGTCAGTTTAAGGCGGGCTGTCTAACACATATCACCTATGCAGTCTTGGGGGGCAACTTGTGGAGAGGGGCGACTCTAGGGTCCCGGAAGAGCTCCGAGCCTACCCGTCAAACGGGTGCCGTCCCAACCAGAACATCAGGGAGGGACGGAGGATTAGCAGAACATCATCTAATCGAGTTGTGAGGGAACTTAAGAAACAGACACAACAGTTGTGGGGGACTTTCCGTAAGCACAGCAGGGAAGGACCACAACACATAGCGCTAGGGGGAAGGCACCGATTTCCACCTGTGAAGAGAACTCTGGAGGTGCCATTGGACCGGCCGGACTTGCGCAGCCTGGTGAACCGTGTTCCGGACTGAGGACCCAGAGATCTTCAGTAAAGAGGTAAAGAGACTGCAACCTGGTGTCCTCGTTATTTACTGCACCGCACCCCCACAGCATCACCACCATCATCCATATCTATTATTCACCGTACGCCCCACGGCAGGGTCACGGACCGGGGCCTAGCCACCGTGGCAACCCCAGAGCAGAGGCTCACAGGCCCGGTACCGGGTACCCCTCGGCCCTGCGGCAGTGGGGGCGCTTCAACTTGGCGTCACGAACAGGATCTACTTAAGCCTGAAGAGTCAGGTCATGTGTGCCTTGGAACTGTGATTTATTGTGCTTGGACTGTACTTTATTGAAAGACTGTGGATTGTCACTTGCCGCCAAAAGATCGCGCCAAAACCGCCGCCATTGCGGCGCTAAGGAGGGCGCAGGAGAAGAAGAAGGGCGTGGAAGTGGGCGTGAACAAGCTGAAGAGCGCGAAAGACAATGGCCGCCCAGTCTAAATATCTCGGCCCCTTGAGGACGTGTCCGTCAGCAGCCGAGATCCGCCTCCTGATCCTCAATGGTGGGCAGAGACAGAGAAAACGAAACCGCCCACGAAGGAGAGAGCGGGAAAAGGACCAGGAAGAAGGAGTGAGCGACATGGAGGACGCCATGGCGAGCCGCCCGGAGCCGGAGCGTGGGGTCGGAGCAGAGGACTCCCCCAGCCACCCGGAGGGGCACCGCAACCAGGCCTCCACCGCTGATGCTGAATTCCTTCAGGCCGGAGTGGACGAGCTCAGCGACCGACCCCGGCGGACGCAGTTGAGCACTGAGGCCGGGTGGAAGAAGGCCATCATCAGGAGCCTCACCAGACATCTGTCGGCAGCCTCATCTGGTCCGGAGCAGGAAAGAAGTCCCAGCGCTCCGAAGCTGGAAAGCAAGGCCCTGCCGGAAAGCGAGATGCTGCAAACGGAGATGACAACGCCGCAGCGCAAGGCCCTGCAGCTAGCGTTCCAGACCCCAGCGGAGACGGAGCAGACCGGCACCGGAGGGACCGCATCTGAAGCAGGTATGAAGGACGACCCTGCACTGATGACTGACACCACTCCCGCGACTGCTAGTGCCACAGCTGCTGACTCCGTTCCAGTGACTGACCTTGCAGCAGCCGCTACCTCTGCTGCAGCAAATGCCCATACTCAAGCTGCGCAGACCTCCATCGCTGCGCATGATTTAACTGTACATGAAAGACGGATTAACGGCGTTTGTCCAGCACTGGGTGTAACCCTGGACCTCACTTTGCCCAGGCCGGGAAGGGTTAAGTGCCGGGTGCAGCCCTGGAAGCCGTCCAACTAAACCTCGGAAACCTGAAACTGTACATAGTTAACTGTTTGTTTCCCTGCTTTTTGCTACTTTAAACCCGACCTGGGTTATTCTTAAAGGGATCCCTTTGTTTACCCGGGATCCCTTCTTCTGCTTTTTGTTTTGTTTCCTGTTTATTCATCCCTGAAAGAACTGCTGGATCATGAACAATGCATGATACAAACTCCTTGTAAATAGTTTGCCCCTTCATAAAGGGGCTTCTTACTGGTTTTACATAAAAGAGAGACTCTTTGTGAAGATACCACACTGGAACCTTTGCTGAGTATGGACTGGTAGCTTGAGAAGATATACTACCTCATAGAGACTTGGTTCCCTGTTAAAGGGGATGTTCATTTGTTGCATGTAAATGGTGATATTGCTTTAAGACAGGTAGCAATAATGTTTTGACGAAAGAAAGTGATGATAATGTTTACATGAGTAAGTTATATGTATTCAACTAGTTAATTGTGAAGAAATACTGATGATGTTCTCTAAAAAGAAAAAGTGAAAGATAGCAGAAGGATGCAGTGGGCCCGTAGGGATAGACGTGGTGTCCAGCATGCATGATAGAAAGAAAGATAATGAGAGGGCTTAATGTTCAATAGGAAATGTTTTAATAATGTTGATAGATAGTTAGGATAGAAGGTAAACCCTGAGTCCTCATAGGAGTCATGTAGAGGTGGCTCAGTGCTCTTAAACTGAAAGTAATGTTATGTTCTATACTGTGTATAGTAGTTGAAAAGGCAGTAGGTCCTGGCTGAACGGGGCGGTCCTGTAACAGAAAGGAGAGGCAGTAGGTCTGGTGCCGATAGGACAGGCGGTCCTGCAGATTTAAAGAAGGAGAATGAAAAAGTTAAATTACCTTATAATGTGATTATAGGAAGGTCTTTAGTGGATACAGAGTGTATGTCCTTAAAGGCAGCGTTAAATTATTGTTCAACAATTTTGCACTTAGTAGAATACCCAGTTGGGTAACAGGAGTTATTTATAGCCTGTAATTTATAATGTTAACCATGTTTGTAACGTTCAAGTGTCCTTACCTCCCATAAAGGGAAGTCTGTTCAAGTATACTTATTGTTATTGCACTCAACAAAACTGTATGTCTTTTTGCTAACTTGTATTGTTGTTTTCTTCCCAGTCCCGGAGTACTGTGTTTAACCAGGGGGGAGTGCAGCGCCCCAGAGTCCTGGTCGTTGCAGTACTGTGGCTCCGCCACTATGGGGAGCTATGGTGCGTCTGATGGCACTGAAGGAGTTCATCTGATCAGGTATCACAGACACCAATACATTTCACAGCTGGGCCTCCGGGGGGAGCTAAGGGTGCTATTCATTAGGCCACTCCCCACCATAGTGGGTAAACTGGGGGTCAGGCAGGAAGTTAGATCAGAAAGCTGACTGGGTTGGAACCAGGCAACACCTTATGGCAGAGGGTGTTGTAGGGGAAGATACAGTAGGGTCTCTGTCAGGGGTGGGATCCTGACAGAGGCTTGGCGACAAGAAAGAACGTAACGGGACCAGGCCTGCTCCGGGTAGCGGCGGTACCCAAGGAAGGATAAGAAGCGAGATAGATTGTGCTGAGTGAGAAATGAGATCACGCAAAGGAGAAATACCAGTAGGAGTCGTGCTGTAAGACCGAAGCAACATCCTACTGAGGCGCACTACCGGTGGCCGGAACGCCGAGGGAGTAGAATAACATTCAGCTTCAAGCAATACTCCAAACAGCGGCAGGACAGTCAGTTTAAGGCGGGCTGTCTAACACATATCACCTATGCAGTCTTGGGGGGCAACTTGTGGAGAGGGGCGACTCTAGGGTCCCGGAAGAGCTCCGAGCCTACCCGTCAAACGGGTGCCGTCCCAACCAGAACATCAGGGAGGGACGGAGGATTAGCAGAACATCATCTAATCGAGTTGTGAGGGAACTTAAGAAACAGACACAACAGTTGTGGGGGACTTTCCGTAAGCACAGCAGGGAAGGACCACAACACATAGCGCTAGGGGGAAGGCACCGATTTCCACCTGTGAAGAGAACTCTGGAGGTGCCATTGGACCGGCCGGACTTGCGCAGCCTGGTGAACCGTGTTCCGGACTGAGGACCCAGAGATCTTCAGTAAAGAGGTAAAGAGACTGCAACCTGGTGTCCTCGTTATTTACTGCACCGCACCCCCACAGCATCACCACCATCATCCATATCTATTATTCACCGTACGCCCCACGGCAGGGTCACGGACCGGGGCCTAGCCACCGTGACAACCCCAGAGCAGAGGCTCACAGGCCCGGTACCGGGTACCCCTCGGCCCTGCGGCAGTGGGGGCGCTTCAACTACAGCCACTTTCTGCCACGTTCATAGTGTTGTGTTATACCACTGGGCCAGAGTTGTGGTTCAGTGTCTCCCCCCAAAAGTGAGATAGTAATTCTCAGAGTTTATATTCTGCTGTACTGCTAGTGTGTCATATGTCAGGCAGCCACTTTCTGCCACGTTCATAGTGTTGTGTTATACCACTGGGCCAGAGTTGTGGTTCAGTGTCTCCCCCCAAAAGTGAGATAGTAATTCTCACACAGTTTATATTCTGCTGTACTGCTAGTGTGTCATATATCAGGCAGCCACTTTCTGCCACGTTCATAGTGTTGTGTTATACCACAGGGCCAGAGTTAGGGTTCAGTGTCTCCCCCCAAAAAATGGAGATTCAAATTCTCACACAGTGTATATTCAGCTGTACTGCTAGTGCGTCGTATATCAGGCAGACATTTTCTTCCACGTTCATAGTGTTGTGTTATACCACAGGGCCAGAGTTAGGGTTCAGTGTCTCCCCCCAAAAAATTGAGATTCAAATTCTCACACAGTGTATATTCAGCTGTACTGCTAGTGCGTCGTATATCAGGCAGCCACTTTCTGCCACGTTCATAGTGTTGTGTTATACCACAGGGCCAGAGTTGGGGTTCTGTGTCTCCCCCCAAAAGCAAGTTATCTTTCAGGCAAGCTACGTGTCAGCAGGGGAAGGTGGGGCAAAAGAATGTGAAATCCATGATTGGTTAATTTAAATGAAGGTTAGCTAATCAACATTTTTGGTAGGCAGACGTGTCCTTTTTTCGGTTAGTATTGAACCAGCAGCACTGAACAGTCTTTCTGAAAGCACACTGACAGCAGGGCAATCGAGGTCCTGTAATCCATATTCTGGCAATTCAGGCCAGGTGTCTAGTTTAGATGCCCAGTAATCAAAGGGGAATGACCTGAGTGGAAGAACATCGATAAGGGCGGAAAAGTAGTTTGTAACCATACCGGACAAATGCTGTCTCCTGTCACTTTGAATCGATGCAGCTGTCCCTGTCATGTCAGCGGTCATTGCGAAATCTTTCCACAACCTTGTCGTAAAACCCCTCTGTTCAACGCCACTTCGGATTTCTGCACCTCTAGCACCTCTGCCATGTTGACCCCTGCAGCTCGTGTGAGAACCATCACCGGCGCTGTGTGCTGGGGATGCCTGAACCAAACGGTCTACAAGAGTTGCTTGTTTGGTAGCCAATATTTGACCTAGGTTCTCATGTGGCATGATATTTTGCAGTTTTCCTTTATATCTTGTATCCAGGAGGCAGGCCAACCGGTTGTCGTCATCGGTCATCATTTTAAAAATGCGGGGGTCCCTTTTAGGATACGCAAGGCATACTCAGCCATGTGGGCCAATGTTCCAGGTGTGAATAAACTGTTTCTGCTGGGTTGAGGCCCACTTTCTTGCAAATCAACATCACAAGTGTCCCGCAATAAACCTGTACCAGACCTTGCAATGCCACCAGTTTCTGTTGCCACCTGAGAATCATCCTCCTCCCATACATATTCATCCCCATCATCCTCTTCCTCATCCTCTTCATCCGCCAATTCGTCCTGGACAGTTCCCTGAGCAGACAATGGCTGACTGTCATCAAGGCTTCCCTCCTCCTCGGCTGCAGATGCCTGCTCCTTAATGTGCGTCAAACTTTGCATCAGCAGACGCATAAGTGGGATGTTAATGCTTATGATGGCGTCGACCACTGCACACCCGACAACTCCATGTCTGCCATCCAAGTGCCTTCCCGTGTATCCTCCCACAAATTTATAACAGCACGCCTCTATTCGCACAGCCTCTGAATCATGTGCAGTGTGGAGTTCCACCTTTTTGGCAACGTCGATTATTAGGCGGTGCTGTGGAAGATTCGCTGATGGTTCAGCATACGGCTGGAGTGTATGGGCATCCGGCGGATGTGCGAGCAAAGTCTTCGCACCTTCAGGAGCAGGGCTGGTAACTTTGGATAATTTTTGAGGAAGCCTTGCACCACCAGGTTAAAGGTGTGAGCCAGGCAAGGTATGTGTTTCAGTTCTGAAAGGGCTATGGCAGCCATAAAATTCCTTCCGTTATCACTGAATACCTTGCCTGCCTCAAGATGTACACTGCCCAGCCATGACTGAGTTTGTTGCTGCAAGTACTCCACCAGTACTTCCGCGGTGTGTCTGTTGTCGCCCAAACACTTCATTTGAAACACAGCCTGCTGACGCTTACCACTAGCTGTTCGATAATGGGACACCCCGTGTGCAACACTGGCAGCTGCGGATGGAGTGGTAGGGCGACTGCGCTCTGTGCACGAGCTTTCGCTTCTGGAGGAGAAGGAGGAGGAGGAGTGGCGAACGCCGTATGCCAACTTTTTCCTGAGACTGTGGGATAGGCTGAACTGTCGCACTATGGCTGCCCCCTGTGGACCCTGCATCCTACACATTAACCCAGTGCACCATGATGGACACGTAACGTCCCCGGCCATGCCTACTGGTCCATGCATCTGTTGTGAGGTGCACTTTTCCACTGACTGATTGCCTCAAGGCATGGACAATGCGGTCTTTGACATGCTGGTGGAGGGCTGGGATGGCTTTTCTCGCAAAGAAGTGTCGACTGGGTAGGTCATAGCATGGTACTGCGTGGGCCATCAGGTCTTTGAAAGCTTCGCTTTCAACCAAACGGTAGGGCATCATCTGTAATGAGATTAGTATAGCAATGTGGGCATTCAAATCCTGTGTACGCGGATGAGAGGATGAGTACTTTCTTTTCCTAAGGAGAGTCTCTTGTAGGGTGAGCTGGACTGGAGAGCTGCATATGGTGGAACTAGCGGTGGTGGTGGTGGTGGACATGGCGGATTGAGAGAGAGTTTGTTATGGTATTCTTGTTGTTGGCCTACATACAGTCTTTCCTACCAATAACCTTGTGATTCCCTGACTGCTTTGGCCTTACGGTGATACCTCCACATTTGCTGCTGGTGGTGTCCTAACCGGCGGGCTTACAGTGAGGGAAGCAATGTAGCATTGCTGACTACCTTCACTCCGAGCAGGTACACCAACGGTACGTAGTTAATCCAGGCTTGCAAGTGCATGGTGGTTAAATGTCTAAGCATGCACGTTGTATTTAAATTTTGAAGATTCTTCTCTCTGCTAAAGGTCTTGGAGCATTTCTTACAGATAACTTTTGACTGATCATTCTGATCTTGGTTAAAAAATTGCTACACTACACTCTTCCTACTATTGAAAACCTTTTCAGGCATTGTGCGCTGTGCTACTTTCACCGAATGGCCACCCTCTCCTAAAACTGTTTTTGTTTTTCGCAAACATTTTTGGCCTGATACGGGCCTGCCAGATGACAGCTGTTGCAATGTAGATGGCTGATGCGGATCATCCTCCTCCGCTTCTGAGCTAGTGGCAGCGGCACCCTCTTCCCCCAATGGCTGCCAATCTGGGTCAACAACTGGGTCATCTATCACCTCCTCCTCAATGTCATGTGCACCTTCCTCAGTGTCACCGTGTAAGGTGCTATAGCATTCGGGACAGGGCACCATAGTCTCATCAGGGTAACATTCTGGCTCAGAAAACTGCGAGGGCAATGTAGTGATCAGAGTCAATGGAACAGCATCACAATCTAGCTGTGGCTGTGCATCAGTGCACTCCATGTCCGATTCTTCTTGTAATTGTCAGTGTACAATTTCCCTTTCGAACCCAGGCACGGTATGTGTCAGGAGCTCCTTGGAGTAACCTGTAGTGTCGCCTGCTGCATCCTTCACTTTTGGTTTGGGAGAAGGACACAAGGAAATGTCTTTTTCCTGACCGGGAGCATCCACTGACGACTGGCTGCTCTTACATTTAGAACTTTGGGAAGAGGAGGCGAAAGAGCTAGAGGGTGAGTCAGCAAGGAAAGACAACACTTTTTCCTGCTTCTCCGGCTTTAAAAGCTGTTTTCCTACTCCCTGGTAAGGGAGCCTTCGAGGCCTTGTGTAGCCAGACGATGACGCAGGCTGAACACCTCCAGCCTTATGTGCTACTGTGCTTTTGCCACTACCACGAGATGCAGCACCACCAGCACCATCAGTACCAGCTGGCAACCCCCGCCCACGGCCTCTTCCACCAGACTTCCTCATTTTTTGGGGGGGAGACACTGAACCACAACTCATATTACACCGTCGTAATATGAGGGGCCCTGTGCCAGTACCGCCGCCCATGAGAGAGTATTCCCCCCCCAGATTGAACTGTGCTCTACCACTTGCAATACTACCTCTCCCAACTCCACCACTGTGTAGTCTGTGCGGGTAAAACCTGAAATGGCACTGCCAATACGAATTATTTGAAATGATAGATGATAGTTAAAATATACAGGGGCCCTGGACTCCATTTAATACTTTGTGCCTACTACCACTGTCTTTATTATTTGGGCGTAATAACGGTGTCTGCCGCTGCATCTTTTTTTTCCTTCACTGAACAAAGCTGAAATTCAACTGTTGTCCCGTTTCAAATATTAAACTGCATTTGGCCTACTTGTTGGGTTGGGGCCTACTAACGGTGTCTGCCGCTCCTTGGTGTTCTCCTGGATTATTTTTCTTGTGCTTCAATCTTCAGGCTTTCGTTTAAATATTTTTTATATTAAACTGCATTTGGCCTACTTGTTGGGTTGGGCCTAGTAACATTGTCTGCTGCCGCCTCTTGTTTTCCTCTACTAAACAAAGCTGAGCTTGAAGCTTCAGGCTTTCGGCCTGTAACAACAATATGAAACTACATTTGGCCTAGTTCTTGGTTTGGGCCTAGTAACGTTGTCTGCTGCTGCCTCTTGTTTTCCTCTACTACACAAAGCTGAGCTTCAATCTTCAGGCTTTCGGCCTATATTTAGAATATGAAACTGCATTTGGCCTACTTGTTTGGTTGGGCCTACTAATGGTGTCTGCCGCTGATTGTTGTTCTCCTCCACTGAACAAACCAATGCCGCCTGTTTACTCCTGTTACCAATTTTTAACAGCTTTTAGCCTACTTTTTTTATTTTGGGCCTATATCTGTGTTTCCTCCTCATTCCTGCCCATTGCCCAGCCACTGCTAGATGAGTCTGCTGGTACATTGACACAGACCACTACATTCCCCTTGCACTCTACACAGCCTGAATCTGACCCTGCTGAAACTCAGGTTCCCCTTCCCGCATACTATACCACCTTATATGGGGACAAAGAGGAAGGTGCAGATGAAAGTGCAGGTTCCTTCAACAGGTGGGGGGGCATACTCATTGGCGACGTCACTGGCACAGGACCCCTCATAGTACTCAAAAGTGTCTCTGCCGGTGGGAGGCGCCCCCACCGTCCATCACAACGCCGTACTTTGAGGGGCACTGTGCCAGTGGCAATGCGAATGAGTGTGCCCCCCCTGCTTGCTCAGGATCTCAGCACTTGCAAAGTTGAAATACTTACCTCTCCCTGCTCCACCGCTGTGACATATTCCACCTTTCCTGGGCCCAAGAAAAAATTGAGCAAGCCCTCCCCCCCCCACAACTTTAACCAAATGACCCCCAATTTTCAATACCTAACTATTATTATAAGGTTAATTAAGATTGACAAGCTTAAGTAACAATAATTGATGTTTTTGACATTAAAATGGGCTCTGTAGGTGTTTTCCTGTCCTCCACTCACTGCCGACTTTTATTCCCCATTGACTTGCATTGGGTTTCGTGTTTCAGTCGGCCCCCGACTTTTCGCAATGATCGGCCGATTTCACCCGACCCGACTTTTGACAAAGTCGGGTTTCGCGAAACCCGACTCGATCCTGAAAAAGTAAAAGTCGCTCAACCCTACTCAAAAGTATTCTATAATATTGATTTGCCTCTAATATTACAGGTACTGATACCCTGAGACCTGTGGACCTTAGCTCACCAGAGTTAGCCATCTGCTAAAGCACAGGATCTTCACGTCACCTACTCCAAGAGTGACACAGTGCAGAAACGCCACTATCAGGACTTATTTTCCAGAACACACAGGTGGACTAGTAAGTGACTAAGTGACCAATCATTACTATATATTAGGTCAGACTCGAGTTCCACTTGCGAGAGCCTCGCATCACTTCACCCTGCACAGCCGCCCATTCTTTGGACAGGAGTGTGCAGCTGCATAGAAATTCAGACGTTTCGGGTGATGCAATGCAAGGCTCGCACATCGCTCTCGCATAATTGGCATATAAGGGGTTGACTTATATAAAGCCCCTCTGCTGTATGGTATTGTAGAATTTACAATAGCTATCACTCATGTAAGAAGTGAAATCTGGCGTTGTACTATACCTATATTTCTCTGCTGTATCTGTGCATCATGAATCGTGGTATGTATTAAAGGGGCCCACTGAGACTCTTTCGCCCTGGGCCCTCAAAAACCTGGAGCCGGCCCTGGGTCTCCTGATATCAGTTCCTTTATATTCGCTTGTACTCTTAATTAATGCAAACTTTATAGAAATGACAGCGACAGCTGAAACAAGAGTATCCCTTTAAGAGACAAAGTTGATATAAAAATCCACATTTCAAAAACAGAAGCTAAAACGAAATCAATTTAGTAAACTCCAGGGAAGAGGCATCTGAGGGCAACTGCTCCTGGGATATTTTAAGCAGAGAAGTGATTTGTTTTTATTCTTACAAATAGGTCTTCTCCTCCAAGACGAATGTGGTGAAGGTTGAGGAACGTATGACTTTGCCGGAGACATTTCATCACCCACTTCAAATCACAGAATAGAAATAAATGGGATTCAATACATAAAACATTTTGTGTTCCTTCCAGGAGAATAATAGGTAGATGCTAATCGACATGGTGGAATACAGTATTCCTGTCCATGGTGCAGGGTTTTTTTCGTTTTTTTTTCTTTCACAGGATTGAAAACTGTCGCTGCATAGTACATAGCATCCAAGTGATAGAAATCTGTCCTGTATACACAATGTGAGCACGGCGCGGTGTTCTCCTCTCTATGGTGCTGATACATTGTGTACAATATGCAAATTGCCTCTTCAGAGAAGAAGAGGACTAGAACTCTAAAGCGCCACCTGTTGGAGCTGCGATTCCATTGCTGTCAAATGACAGTGTGAGCCAACAGCCGTGACCGACAGTCAAAAGGTTACCTCCAGTCACAGAGGTGTCATCTGATATGAGTACTACTCCCATCACCGTACGCCGGCTGTCATTAATAACAGCAAGAGCAGACACCGCTGATGGGAGTATTCATCAGCCAGCGCCTGCGTTATAAATAAATAATTATAAAAAAAATTACGTGGTGTCTGTTCTATTTTTGATAACCAGCATGGCAAAACTGACAGCTGCATGCTGCAACCATCAGATGTCAGCTTTATAATGGCTGGTTATCAAGAACACAGAGGTCCCAACACCGTTTTTTTACATTATTTTAATAAATAATTTAATTTAATGTATCCATTACTAACCCCATAGTAATATTGTAAATAAAAAACACCCAGAATAAAGTCCGTTGTTTGAAATAAAAATCCAAACCGTTTTACAAATTTATTTAAAATATTTAAAATTAACAAACAAAGTTACCATATTTTTCGGACTATAAGATGCACCGGACCATAAGATGCAACCCAAATTTTTCAAAAAGATAATAGGGCAAAAAAAATAATGTGTCAAATGGGGGTCTGTTTTACAGTCTGAATTCAGCTTACCGGGAAGGGGGGATCGGTACAGGTGCACAGGGGTTGTTCAGTGGTCCAGGCTGGTGCGGTGGCCTCTGGGAAATCCCATCCCAGGCTGGTGCGGCAGTGGTACTCTGAGCTGTGGTGGCGGCACTCTGTGCTGCGGCAGCAGTGCTCTGTGCTGGGGCAGCGGCGCTCTGTGCTGGGGTGGTTGGCTCTATGTGCTGGGACGGCGGCAGCTCCCTGTGGTGCATGGGGAGCTCTGCTGGCATTTTGTCAATGCCATTGCTGCGATGCAGTGGCCTCTGGGAAAATGGCCGCTGGGGGGGGCGCATGCTTAGATTCAGATCTTGGCAAAGGTGAACTCCGGTGAACTCACTTATGGCATCGCTGCGTGAGAAATTTATTATAAATGGAAGGGGGTGTTACCAGTGTGAGACATGTAGATCAGGAGAGCAGACTGTCAGTCATTACATGTCTCACACTGGCATCACCCGCTTGCATCTTAAGAGGTTATCCACTACAGTCTGTAGTGGGCAGATCAATATAAAGTAAAGCTTCTCCACCCAGCATCATGCGGGCTTGCTGCGCTGTTAATGAAAGCTGTGCAGGAGAGAGCATGCATGAAACTCCACCCATATCCCAGTCACTCAGGGAGACTGGTTCCCACCTCTGTGATGCTGAGTCAACTTCCAATTCCAGAAGTTGACCGCGGACATCAGAGGCAGTTGCAGCTGGTGGTCACATGATAGGTATGAGCGGACAGCAACAAGCACATTTGGAAACGCAAGGTATTTGAAGAAAGCCTTATTTCCAAGGTTTATATCGATCTATCTACTACACATTGTAGTGGACACCCTCTTTAAATTAAGCTCTGGAGACAGATTATAGGGGAGAGCTATGTCCAGCCCACAGATCTTAACAACTAATTTCCATATTAAAAAACATACATTTCTTAGAAATGAGACATAGATTGCCGATATCAAGGTATCACTTTATCCAACTTTCTGTTACCTGTATGCACATACAGACAGCACAAGAGTTGATCCTACTGACAGATTCCCTTTAAACAAATTATATCTTTAACCCCTTCACCCCTAAGCCTGTTTTCATTTGTCTTCCTGTCCAGGAAAATTATTTCAGTTCTGACCAGTCTCAATTTATAATGTAATAACTCTAGAACGCTTCAACGGATCCCACCAATTCTGAGTATGTTTTCTCGTGACATATTGTAATTCATGACAGTGGCAAAAAATTTTCAATAAGCGTTTATTTGTGAAAATATTGAAAATGTGTCCAAAATGTAGAAGTTTACAACATTTTATTTTTATGCCCTTAAATCAGAGAGTTCTGTCACACAAAATAGTTCATAAACAATATTTCCCACCTGTCTGCTTTACATCAGCACAATTTTTGAAACATATGTTTTTGTTGGGAAGTTAGAAGGGTTAAAAGTTGACCAGTGATTTGATTTCTAATTTTTACAACAAAATTGACAAAACCATTTTTTTAGGGGCCGCATCACATTTGAAGTGACTTTGAGGGGCCTATATGACAGAAAATACCCAAAAGTGACAGCATTCTAAAAACTTCTCCCCTCAATGTGCTCAAAACCACATTCAAAAAGTTTATTAACCCTTCAGGTGCTGAGGCAATGAGGAATGAAAAAATGAATATTTTATGTTTTATCACAAACATTTTACATTAGACCCATATTTTCACAAGGGTAACGGGAGAAAATTGGAGCAAAAATTTATTGTGCAATTTCTCCTGAGTACGCTGATACTCCATATGTGGGGGTAAACCATTGATTGGGTGCACAGCAAGGCTCAGAAGGGAAGGAGCGCCATTTAACTTTTTTAAATCAAAATTGGCCATGTTGGGTTTGTAGAGCCCCTTATGTGTCTGAACAGTGGAAACCCTCCATAAGTGACCCAATTTTGGAAACTAGACCACTCAAGGAACTTATCTAGATGTGTGGTGAGCACATTGATCTCTGAGGTGCTTCACAGAAATGTATAACGTTGAACTGTGAAGAGAAAAAAAAATCACATTTTTTCCACAAAAATGTTTTTAGCCCCAATTTTTTTTTTTTTTTCACAAGGGTAAGAGCAGATAATGTACTCCAAATATTGTTGTACAATTTTTCCTAAGTACACTGATACCCCAAATGAGGTGTTAAACCTCTGTTTGGGCACATGGCAGGGCTCGGAAGGGAAGGAGTGACAGTTTGGAGCTCAGACTTTGATGGAATGGTCTGCTCTCACCATGTCACGTTTGGAGAGCCCTGATGTGCCTAAACAGTGGAAATCGCCCACAAGTGACCCCATTTTAGAAACTACTCTCCTCAAGGAATTTATCTAGAGACATAGTTATAGTAATAATAATAATGCTTTTGGTATTACTTGTGTATGAATTTATAATGTGGTGGCCTGTGTTAGTTGTACGGAGTACATAAGATTATAAAAGTGTGTTTGGTCAACAGGGTAAAAACAAATGTTATGAGTTTGTGGATGTGTGGTTCACTTTGAAGCAATCCTTATTACAAAGGCCAGGTTTCTCAGAACCAGTTTCACAATGGTAAATTGTGTATTTTCGGATTGCTTCTTGGAGTATACTCTTAACTTTTTTTGTGTTTTTCCATTCTTCGCTGTTTGTGGTTCCTCTGCTGTAAAATGTTGACCTGGGACAATACGGGCACTATTAGTTTCAGAAGTCCTGGGACCCTCACCTTCGTGAGTGCCAAACATCAGGGCCATGATGACTTCCTCCTGAAAGTGAAGGAAGGTCCCCGTCTTGCCTGCAGATCGAAACAGCACAAAAGCATTGTACAGTGCCATTTGAACAATGTGCATGGACAATTTTCTGTACCGTACTTAAGTTTTTCGCATGGCACTGTATGGTTTGAGGACCTGATCTGAGAGATCCACACCCCCCATGTACTTATTATAATCCAAGATACCATCTGGCTTTTGGGAATTGTGTTGTGGTACATCGAACAGTGACAAGAGAGCTGTTGTCACGGTGATAAGGACATCCCTCTTGTCCTTTAACTTGACCACCAGCATTTTGTCGCTGCATTGGGCTCTGCTGTCACCCTTTCTTATCAGTTGCCCAATTAGCGGCTTAGGGAGGCCTCTCTGATTTTTTTGCACAGTGCCGCATGCAACTGTACCTCTGACAGAGAGGGTCTTGAAGAGCGGGATGCTGGTGTAAAAATTATCTATGTAGAGGTGCAATTTGCCTCTTCAAAGAGGAAGAGAATTTGAACCCTATAGCGCCACCTCTTGGAAGCAGCAATCCTACAAGACACTTTCAACAGTTTAACGAGTCGTGCAATATGACTTAGGATAAAAGCCAAATCAGAATCTCAATTTGCAGACACGGTGTTTTGGGGTATTGCCCCTCATCAGTGCAAAGTATGAGAACTGATTTGGCTAGGTGAAAGGCTCTGAACTGATGTCTAAAGGGCAACATTTCTCCTTGTTGAGAGTGACATACCGGCACTGGCATGCCAATGTAAGGAGGCTTATTTGCCATTCAATGCTCCTCTGGGAAATGTAACATTTAAATTGCCTCTTCAAAGAGAAAGCGGACTTGAATTCTATAGCGCCACCTGTTGGAAGCAGCAATCCTACAAGTCACTATCAATCCTTTCGACCCTTTCTATGTAGAGGTGATAACTTTTATTCAGACGTTGGTGCAGCAATTCCCACACAATCTTCCCACTCGCCCCCAGGACAGGGGGGCATTCAGGGGGGTCAGTCTGGGTGCCCTTCTCTTCATAGACCCTAAATCTGTGGGTGTACCCTGGGGTATTCTCGCACAGTCTACAGTTTAATTACATACCTGTCCCTCTTACTGGGCAGGTATTGTTGGAATTTCAGTCTCCATTTCAAATGAACCAGAGATTCATCTACACGGATGTCCCTCTGGGGGTTGCACTCCTCGGAAAATTTTCTGCTGAAGTGGTCATCACCCACTGGCCGATTTTTATACACTATGTTCCAAATTATTATGCAACTGACATTTTTATCAGATTTTCCTAAATGGTCGGTGCAAATGACAGTCAGTCTAATAAAAGTCATCACCCGTTAGATTATACATCGAATTTTGTTGAAGAAACCTCCCAATTATAACAGTATAATCTCCAAAATGAATAAAAACGCAAAATGCGCTGTTCCAAATTATTATGCACAGTAGAATTTCTAAACATTTGATATGTTTTAAAGAACTGAAAATGCTCATTTGTGGAATTTGCAGCATTAGGAGGTCACATTCACTGAACAAAAAAGCTATTTAACGCCAAAACATCCCAACAGGCCAAGTTACATGTTACCATAGGACCCTTCTTTGATGTCACCTTCACAATTCTTGCATCCGTTGAACTTGTGAGTTTTTGGAGAGTTTCTGCTTGAATTTCTTTGCATGAAGTTGGAATAGCCTCCCAGAGCTGCTGTTTGGATGTGAACTGCCTCCCAGACTCATAGATCTTTTGCTTGATGATCCTCTAAACGTTCTCTATAGGGTTGTGGTCAGGGGAAGATGGTGGCCACACCATGAGTTTATCTCCTTTTATGCCCATAGCAGCCAATGACTCAGAGGTATTCTTTGCAGCATGAGATGGTGCATTGTCATGCATGAAGATGGTTTTGCTCCTGAAGGCACGTTTCTGCTTTTTATACCATGGAAGAAAGTTGTCAGTCAGAAACTCTATATACTTTTCAGAGGTCATTTTCACACCTTCAGGAACCTTAAAGGGCCTTACCAGTTGTTTCCCATGATTCTGGCCCAAAACATGACTCCTCCACCTCCTCGCTGATGTTGGAGCCTTGTTGGGACATGGTGGCCATCCACTACTCCATCCATCTGGACCATCCAGGGTTGCTCAACACTTATCAGTAAACAAGACTGTTTGGAAATTAGTCTTCATGTATGTGTGGACCCAATACAACCATTTCTGCTTGTGAACACTGTTTAAGGGTGGCCGAATAGTAGGTTTATGCACCACAGCAAGCCTTTGAAGGAGCCTACACCTTGAGGTTCGAGGGACTCCAGAGGCACCAGCAGCTTCAAATATCTGTTTGCTGCTTTGTAATGGCTTTTTAGCAGCTGCTCTCTTAATCCGATGAACTTGCCTGGCAGAAATCTTCATCATTATGCCTTTATCAGCACAAACACATTTGTGCTCAGATACAGTCACAAATCTCTTAACAGTACGATGATCACCCTTATGTTTTTGGAAAATTTCTAATGTTTTCTTCCCTTCACCAAGGCATTGCACTATTTGATGCTTTTCAGCAGCAGAGAGATCCTTTTTCTTTCCCATGTTACTTGAAAACTGTGACCTGCTTAATAATGTGGAACACCATTTTTAAGTAGTTTTCCTTTAATTAGAATCACCTGGAAAACCAATTATCACAAGTGTTTAAGATTGATTTCAGTGATCCATTGAGCCCTGAGACACAATACCATCCACGAGTTTATCTGAAAAACAAAACAATTAAATCTTTATGACACTTAAATCCAATTTGCATAATAATTTGGAACACAGTGTATAGACGATCAAAGTTGGAATCATCACTGCGACGTACACTCCCCCAATGCACTATCTAAGAAATTACCCAGCAATAACAATTTTGTTTTGCAAAAGATAAATGCTACATCCCTACCTATGAAGCTGTTTTGTACTAACTATTTTTTAATTTTTTTCTAAAAGAAAATCAGACATTACTAACACTGTAATGTCCACTATTCTAATATACTACCTCCCTAGCTATAAAGCTACTCTCTACTAACTGCTATTATTTTTTTTTCTAAAACAAAATTGGATATCACTTACACTGCGACGTCCGCCTTTCTAACTTGATAAAAAAAAGAAAAAGTCTCTTGACGCAGTCACTGCTCAACAGGGGTGCTGATCAGAGCGCTGTGGCCAGGCGAAGAGCACAAATGCTTAGCTCAGGATGCTGTGCCCTCCAAAAAAGTGCAAAAAGTGCACAAAAAATTCAATTATGAGTGGGGGGGATTGCGGGAGATGTATGAGACTGGAACAGGGATTGGGGAACTTCTGCTGCTGTGATCATAGATAGATCACACAGCAGCCAGCACACAGACAGCACAGGACATCAGCACAAAGCAGGAGGCAGGAGACAGATTGTAGGAGGATGGCACTGGCCACCAATGATAGTCTCTCTCTCAGGGTAACACAGGGGGTCTACAACAACTCTACACGCCAACTCCGAGGGAAAGATGGTGTGTAGAGTGGTAATTGCTATTTTAGATTAACACCTTTGGTGCTAATTAGTCAGTAACTTTTGTTCAGCCAATCAGCACAAAAGGGATTAATCAGGGGAGGTGACATCGTGATCATACCACCCATTGCTACAGAAGTGATTGGTGCTGTGTCAAAAAGCACCAATCACAGCATGTCACTTTTTTTGTTGTTTTTTTGTTTTGTTTACAACTTTAATGTGACATTGCTGTGATTGGCTGGTCAGAATTGATCATCCAATCACAGCGCTTCTGATGTGGGGGGGCGGTGCAGACTCCCGGGGCGAAGTGCAGGAATGGCCTGCTGTCAGAGACAGCAGCCATCTTGATTCGGCCAATGAATGATGCAGCGTGGTGACCGGAAATAGTGGCGCGGTCTATATACAGCGCATGTCGGCAAGGGGTTAATAACAAGTTTCATATAAAAAAAAACTTTAAAATTGCATTGAACCTCATAAAAAGCTGACACTTCCGCATTCTCATCTCAGACAGGTTTACACTGCATAGGGGGAATCTCAAACCATGCCCTCTGCAGTCTCCCATTCTTCCCCAGCCGCAGAGGAGCCTGCTCAGCAGAGATGTCGGTACCAGCATCTGGCTCAAGTTGATCAGTGGCGAGCAGACACTCCAGGGACTAAGGTCTGATTTTTGTCTAATGAGCATGCCCGTGGGACGACCTCTCATTGGAGGCCGGAGGTCACATGCTGAGGTCCTGTAGCAGCTCTGATTGGACCACTAGGAAGGTCCCGGAAGGCTACAGCTATAAAAGGTTTACATGGCCGCTCAGCCATGCGCTAGTATAAACCTAATATCGTGTGTGTGGATGCGTGTATGTTATCTGGTGAAAGCTCTTAATACAGCGTCATTGCAGCAGCTTTCACCAGTGCGGCGCCGTGCGCAACTAGTGCACTTTCCAGGCCCTAGTTAGGGTGGTTAGTGTCGTCTGCCAGAGCAGCGCTGCACGCACCTAGTGCGGTAAATCTATTAGTTTAGTTTTCTCCCTGGCACCGCAGTTGCGGCGCCGAATGCTAGTGGGTCTAGAGGGACTCTAACCCTATGTCCTTGGGGCAGAGTCCTGTGACCAAAACACTAGCGTTCACTCTGCGGTATTGTGGCCCTGTGACGCAACAGGGTTCACCTCATTACATACCGGGTGAAACTAACCCATGTGTGTTCACATTATACCGCCACATACTGTCCGCCATTATCGAACAGCAGGTGTCATCTCTGCACGGTGGACCCCGGGCTGTGAACGCACCTCATATCTTCCTTACTATTTGGTGCATTCCGCCAGCCCAAACATAGCTATAACAGCACTTCATGAAAATTGGCCACCCCCATAATCAAGTACAAATGGAGAAAAATGCATTTTGCAAAAAAAAAAAAAAAAAATGAAATAATTGATCATGAATGGAAAATCTAGGTGATGTTATCCACTCTCTGTGCAGGAACTACAGCAAAACCTCATTTACTTCATTCAGCTTCTCAGCAACCTTGTTCCCTTGGCTTATGCTATTGCCCAAGGTGTCAAGTCTACAAAAAAATGATATTTTACATAAAACAAGAATTCGGATGGTATATAATTATGTATTCAATATGTATATTACATTGTCACAGTAATCAGAGCTTCCCTTCTTGGAGATTTGCTATGTTAATGGGCTATATGATTAATCTTGTTGTTAGCTGAGTAAAGGGATCACTAATAGGTACCTCTCTATATAGTGTGGCAGGTTGAATATACACTCGGTAATGTCATCAGATGACAACGTGCCACCCTGATAAGTTGAATTGTATAATATAGGTTGAGAGATGTAAAATGAAGCTTTTTGTACATTCATGGCACAAAATACAAGATGATCTGCCATGATTAGTGTAGTATATACTGGTTTAAAGTGTCCCCCCAGTTATCCATGATCAGACACCCAACTGGTCATAGGTTTCCCGTTATCTGCAAGATTTTTCTACTTGGAGAGCTCAAGTTCATGGACACTGACCTGTCCCTCCAGTTATCCATGATCAGACACCCAACTGGTCGTAGGGATCCCGTTATCTGCAAGATTTTTCTACTTGGAGAGCTCAAGTTCATGGACATTGGTCTATCCCTCCAGTTATCCATGATCAGACAAGCTTTTTCTACTTGGAGAGCTCAAGTTCATGGACACTGACCTAATCGGATATGTTTCTCATTGTCTTTTCTCCCATTATCAAGAGTTCTCTCTACTGGCAAATTGAGGGGAAATCTGGCCAGCTGGCCACCGAACAGTGGTTGACTTGACCAAAAAATGTATTAAACAATTACCATTAAAGAGTAATCAAACTTTTTTTTTTATAACTTTATGTATAATTATGAAACTTTTTAAATCATTTTATTTGGGAATTTGTCTTCATTCATGTAAAAAATTAGCATGTTAGTGACTTCTAAACCCTTGGCTTTTTCCCAGTCTACTTATGATATCGGAAAATACTCACTTGGAGTACTGATGATTGCAGTGATTGGTCAGCACTAGTGATGAGCGAGTGTGCTCATTACTCGGGTTTTCCGAGCATGCTCGGGTGTTCTCTGAGTATCTTGGGCGTGCTTGTAGATTATGCTTGTGTCCACGCAGTTGCAAGATTTGCGGCTGTTAGGCAACCTGAACACATGCAGGGATTGCCTGTTTTTTAGGGAATCTCCACATGTATTCAGACTGTCTAGCAGCCGCAAATCATGCAGCTGTGGGGACTTGAACATATTTTTCGATAACGCCGAAGAAACTTGGATATTGCCTTATCCGAGCACGTTCTCTCATCACTAGTCAGCACCTGTCTCCTCCTCTGAGTGCTCTACTTATCAGAACAATCTCCTGCAGCAGCTTATTCCCAGAGTTAGGCTACTTTCACATTAGCGTCGTACTCGGCCCGTCGCAGAGCGTCGGGCCGACGTACCGACGCTAGCGTTGTTAGCGCTGCACAACGGGTGCAGTGGATGCAGATTTTCAGCGGATCCGCTGCCCCATTGTGAGGTGCGGGGAGGAGGGGGCGGAGTTCCGGTCGCGCATGCGCGGTCGGAAAAGACGTTCCCGACGTACCAAAAAACGTTGCAAGCAACGTTTTTTGCTGCCGACGGTCCGCCACAACACGACGCAACCGTCGCACGATGGTTGCGACGTGTGTCACTGCGTCGCAATGCATCGCCAATGTTAGTCTATGGAAAAAAAACGCATCCTGCAAGCACTTTTGAAGGATGCGTTTTTTGAACAAAACGACGAATTGCGACGGAGGACAAAAAACGCCAGTTTGAAAGTAGCCTAAGTGAGACACAGGAGCAGAGCTCACCCATCACTGATGGAAGTTGCATACAAGCTTTTTTTTTTTTTACAGAATGTTAAAAAAACGTAAGTGAATGACAAATTTCCTTTCTGTAAAAAAAGAATTAAAAAAAGTTTAGTTACTATTTTAATTTAGGCAGTTCTCTCTAATTAGAGCGTAGTAAACTTAATTGACAGACAGTTATGTTATTTATAAGTTATCTGTTATTTAAGAAATGGTAAGAGATGCTACAATGAGCCTGAGGACCTGGCATATCCCAACATTATAAGGAAGGCCATTCATTTGAATGAGCACTTTCTAATAATCCTTTTCCCATTTGGGGTTGCTGCACAGTTTATTGAACATTTCTTTTTATATTTCCCACTAAAGAGGAGGGAGTTGCTCGCCTGGGCAGTGGGGTATTCGGTACTGGGTCCGGTTGCTTTTAAAGGGGATGTCACAGTGGCTGCGACCCAGTCCGTGGCTCTGGGCGCTCACTTAAAAGAGGGATGGTCTTTAAAGGGAATTTGGTAATAAAGTCTATTTGTGACGCCACCTGTGGTTCTCGGTCAGTAGGGACTGATGCCGCTTAAAGGGGTCCTCTGGGGTGATGGTATGGTGGCTTGACAGTGACAGTTACCACAGGTGAAGAGGGGTCCCCAGGGCTCCCAAGGTGTATGGAAATGATGGTGTATGCTGTTAAATAAGGACACAGAGTTTGTAAAGTCTTTACCTGGTTTACTGGCAGTAACAGTCCACAGTCCAGAGTACCAGGAACAGTGATGGTATGGCCTGGTCGGCCTGGAGGAAAAAGTAGATCCCTCTCCCAGTTGAGGTCCGTAAGCCTTTCCTACTTATGCTGTTGTGTGGGGTCCCTGCTGCCTGAAGCTTGCTGGCAAGGTACCCCTTTCTCTTCCCCTGTCCTGGGACAGGTACCTGTATGGCAGGCAGCTTGAGCCTTTTTTCAGGGTCTCTATCATGACCCAGGCTCCTCAGGTGCTGCTTCGTTTTCAGGTGTAGTGTGGGCAAATTACGTACAGTTCAATGCCCTCCGGTTCTGTCACGTGTCCTGAAGCACAACATGAGCTCAGGCTCCCGGTGCCCGGTTACTGTGCTCTGGCTCTGAGGGTGCCCGGTCACACTTCCCCTCTCAGCCCCTTGTTTTCTCCACTGTGCTCCATTCCTCAATTGCTCCACTACATTCAACAACCCTTTGGGTTCTTCTCCTTTCCTGCAGCTGCAGCACAAATTGCGGCTGCACGGCTCCATTGTCTGCTCTGAGATCCAGACTTCCTTCTCTCTCCACTATCTCCCTCAGACTGCCTAACTCCCCCTCCAGACCAGAATGCTTAAAGCTGAGGGAAGCTCCCCTGAATCCAGGTCCTGAGCTCCCCCCTTCTGGCCTAGATTCAGAATGTGTTGTGTGCAGATGCTTACCTGGTAAAGAGAATCCCCCTTGCCTCCAAGCATGATATTGCCCTTCCCGAAAGGAAGGCAACGTCACTGTAACAACCGGTTACCTGGGGTGTTACAGGAGCGCCTCATGTTTTGGAATACACCAGACCATAAACTTTTTGCGATTTGTTTTCGGCAAGGCATGCTCAGCATATAAAATGACCAGACCTGGGCGGCAGGAAAGATTAACTTTTTTACCAATTACCTACACTATACATTTATTCTGGACCCGCATCTTGCAGCCATGATACATTTTTTGCAGCACTTTTCCAAAGTTATAGCAAGACTGAAAGCGCTTTACGAAATTGTGGTAAATAAAAAAAGAATTTTGAGTTATTAAAAGTGGGACCCTTTTTCAGGACCACTATCAATTAGCCAGCAGAAAAAGTGGTATCCCTCTCTCTCTTTTACTCTCACTATGGAGGACCCAGTACATTTGTGTATTATATAAACATCCCTATAATTTCATTGACTTTTGTGTAATACTTAATTTTCCCTCTGGGAGGGCTGCAGAGAAATTGAACAATTGCTACCAAGTTTCAAGCAGATTATACCTCATTAGGCCAGTCTCACACGTCCAGATAATTCCGGTACCGGAGAAAATGGTACCGGAGTTATCTATGTCCGTGTGTCCGTGTGCTCACGTGTCACATCAGTGGTGGTACCGCTCATTACAGTGATGAATATGTGGCTCCACCCCTATGGGAGGTGGAGCCGCATATTCATCACTGTAATGAGCGGTACCACGTGACCGCTCACACAGGACAAGCTGCCGGCGCTGAGAGGAGGCATCGCAGGAGCTGGGTGAGTATTTCTCTGCAAGCGGGCGGGTGCGCTGGGGGTGGGGAGGGGTGGGACGTGGGAGGTGACCCCAAACTTTAATTTTAACAAAAAAAACCTTGATCTTTCATCTTTTCTCTCCTGCAAGCGCTGCTTTCAGCCGAGCAGGACAGAAGGGATGAATGCCGGCTTCAGCACCACATGCACTGGACAGCGCTTAACTGTATACAGCGCTGTTTCTCCTGCGGTGGTACGTGCACACAGAGGAGAGTGCACACTGTTCTCTGTGTGCACATGTGCGGGACACTTTGCGGACCGTGCTGCCAGAGAAAAGCGGACACGTCTCCGTGTTTTGCACGTGAAAACACGCAGGCATGTGCATAGACCTATTCATTTGAATGGGTCTACGTGTGTCAGTGTCTCCGGTACTTGAGAAAACTGTCACTACACGTACCGGAGCCACTGACGTGTGAAACTGACCTTACTGGAAGTTCTAGGACCCCTTGCCAGTAGCGGACCCCTTGGTGATTTGGGATCTTAGTCCAGGATACCTTTTCTTACTCTGAAACCTTTTCTTAGTCATTGTGTTTTTAATGTTATCATTTCTATTCAGGGCACATGTGAATGTGCAAACAATTACAATCTTCTGACAAAATAACTTTTTAGAAGAACTTGAATGTTTCCATTCTTTATACACCGAGATTGTCACTAGGTAAACGGATTGTTTGCTCATCCGCCGCGCTCATTTTTCTAAATCAGCCACATTTGACACATTTTTAAAAGAAGAAATATTTCATTGCTTTATCCATCTCTGTCATGGCTGAGATAGATTTCAATTCTGAGCCTTCAGTAAAGAAGTAATTATACATATTTCTTGTAAACTCCTTACATAGAGAATATTATTTATAGAGTATTGTTGCAAAAAAAAAACAAAAAAAACACAGCATCTTATAAAAGTGAGAAATCTGTCGGATTTCAAAGGTGAGAAAACAACATGGATTTGCTTAAGGGGTTATTCCTGGCATTGAAAGTTATCACTGATCCGCAGGATACATCACAACTTGTGGACTAGTGAAGGTCAGACAGCTGGGACCACCACCGATTTAAAGAACGAGGCTGTGAAACATGCAATTTAAAATAAGCGGTGGCCAGGCTAGTGCATCAATACTCCATTTATTTTCTATGGGGTCGACGGAGACAGTCAAGCACTGTGTACCGCTATCTCTGAAGGTTCCACAGGCATGACATTTCAGGGCCTCATTCTCGGAATCATCAGTTATCACCTATCCTTTGGATAGGTGGGAATAACCCTTTAAAGAAGAAGACTCAATATCCTGGATCACAAAGCAAAACCTAGATTATAATATGTAATTTATGGTGCTACTCCATTTAATGTCTATAGGACTGACACAGTCTAGTGTTAGACCTATTGTTAGACTGAAACAGCCAAGTGTCAATTCCATAGACTTTAAATGGCTTGACTGTGCACATGATTGACTTCATTTTAGTCGTTTTCTCAGGATCTCTAGTAATCAGTAACATATCCTTTGAATAAAATGTAATTCCTGGACAACCCTTTAAAAGTGGACTTGTTACCAGGTCAAAAGTGTCCAGTTTTTGCTTTTTAAAAAAAAAAAAAAAAAAATTCCAGCTGCTCTCCTGATTATTATTTATTTTTTAAATAAAATTAAATTTGCCCCATGGTTCCAGAGATAGGAGGCATTTTTTATTTAGTGCTAATTTTTATGGTTTTTACAAGAGAGGTGATGTTCACAGGAGCCTCTGGGGCGGGTCTTTAGACCACTGTTTAACATTTTTAAATTAGTGCAAATTTTTATAGTCTTCCCGGGGGGGGTGATGTTCACAGGAGCCTCAGGGTGCGTCTTTAGACGGCTCTTTATAATTTTTCACAGAAGCCTCGGGGGTGCATCTTTAAACCGCTTTTTATCATTTTTCATAGAGTGCTAATTTCTATAATCTTTAGAAGGGGGATGATTTTCACAGGAGCCGCTAGGGCGTGTTTTTAGACCGCTCTTTATAATTTTTCAATTAGTGCTATTTTTAATGGTCTTTACAAGGGGGGTGATTTTCACAGGAGCTTCTGGGGCGGTTCTTGAGGCTGCTCTTTATCATTTTTAATTTAGTGCTAATTTTTATGGTCTTTACAAGGGGGTGATGTTCACAGGAGCCTCTGGGGCAGGTCTTTAGACCACTCTTTATAATTACCACGTGAGCCACTCCTCCTTGATAAAGACCATAAAACTAGAATTCAATAAATAGCCCATATCTCTGGAACCATATGGTGAATTTTAGAAAATAAAAAAACTGAATGGTCAAAGGAACAGTGGGAATTACATAAGAGCAAAAAATGGATATTTTTATCCTGGTGACAGTTCCTGTTTCAACAACTGAATAGGTTACTCCATTCTTACAATTTTAGGGATTCACCTATTAGAAAGAAGTGGGCCTAGTGTTCATTTCATTGGCACCTGTCTAGCTGGTGAAATCCCCCAGAAAACATGACTTGTTTGTGGAAATTGTGGCTTGAAATAAATATCTGACTCTTTAATACATATATGGAGAGACCAAATCTGCCAGAATAAGTGAGGATCAGTGTTAGCTGCTCTTTACCCTGGCTAACATGGGTGTGAGGGTCCTCCTTTACAATATCTATTTGTACTAAAAAGGTTTACAAAAAGAGTTGTCTTAATGAATTATTTCATCTGAAAGTGATGTCAGTGACTCTATATTAGAATAAAAATTAGTTCCAGGTGGTGCTAACGTAAAAAATAACAAATATTAGACACCCGCCATCCTCCAGTCTCTTGGCTTTCTCCTCAAGTGGTAGAGAAATAGGATGAGCAGCACCCGCTGATTGGCTTCAGAGGTCAACTTCCTTCAAAGCCAGAGGAAAGAGATACAAGACACCTGAATGAACATTTTTAGAGAGGTCTTCCCAGATTTTTTTGCATGGTTATGACTAGCGAGAATATAAATCCCAGATTACCATAAAGTGCCTGTCCATTACTTTTTTTTTTAAACAGATACATTTTTATTAAGGAAAAACAATTATAACAAATGACATCAAGCTGTTATTTACAGATAATCATATATTTTAGGAACAAAACTCCCCCCCCTTTCCCCCCCTATCCCCCCCTTCGAGACCCCTTTAATGCCTTCCCAATTTCCCATCCGATATTCCTTCCCCAATTCAAATACAATTGCATAGTATGAACATCATCTATACCATTATGCATCCTCCCCACAATTCTAATTCCATTCTATCCATGGCTGCCATATCTTTTGAAATACCTCTAGGGTTGAGCGACCTTTACATTTATAGGATCAGGTCGGGTTTCACGAAACGCGACTTTTTCAAAAGTCGGGTCGAGTGAAATCGGCCGATCCTATAAAAAAGTCGGGGTCGGCCGAAACTCGAAACCCAATGCAGTGACCGTGACGTCACCGAGGGTCCTGGAAGGGCTGATTCTTAGGAAGGAAGGCTGCCGGAAAGAAGCCGAGGGTGAGTATATTCCTATTAGGTATATACTCACCCTCGGACACGCCCTGCTTCTTTCCGGCAGCCTTCCTTCCTAAGAATCAGCCCTTCCAGGACCCTCGGTGACGTCACGGTGACGTCGCGGCTTGTGATTGGTCGCGCGAGCGGTCACATGGGCGGCCGCGCGACCAATCACAAGCCGCGACGTCACCGCAAGGTCCTGGAAGGCTGATTCTAAGGAAGGAAGGTTCCCGCTTAGTACCAGGGCGCATCAGATGGTAAGTATAGCGATATTTTTTTATTTTAATTCTTTATTTTACACTTAAATCTGACTTCCGATACCAATTCCCGATATCTTAAACATATCGGGAATCGGTATCGGAATTCCGATTCCAGATTCAGAAGATCGCCGACTTCATGGCCGACCCCACACGGGTCGGGTCGGGTTTCATGAAACCCGACTTTGCCAAAAGTCGGCGACTTCTGAAAATTGCTGACCCGTTTCGCTCAACCCTAAATACCTCTAGTTTATTTCTCTTAGTATAGATACTTTTTTCCAATAAAATTATATGATCCGCGTAAGAAAGTCTCTTCTAGTCGGAGACTCCTCCCTGATCCAGAACCGAGCTATCAATTTCCTTGCTATGAATAACAGTCTAGCAATCGCCAGTTTAACCATAGATACCGCTGCTATTTCTTCCACATAACCTAATAAACAGACCAAAGGGTCTCTGGGAATAACACATCTATATACCAATTCAATCCTATTCAATACAACTGTCCAGAAGGCAGACAATCTAGGGCAGTGCCACAGCATGTGTAACATGTCTGCCTGTTCCTGCGAACATCGTGGACACTCGGAATCAGACCTCAAACCCATCTTGAACAGTCTATCGGGAGTTCTGTAAGCTCTATGAATCACATATAATTGAGACATCCTCCCAGGTTCGCTCATAGAGATCTTAGTCACATATTCTAAAATAGATCTATCCATCTATCATCATTTATCTCTCCCAATTCAGCTTCCCATTTCACTCTAGACTTGATGGGATGTTTGACTAGAAAGGTGAATAATAAATCTCTATACTCTTCTGAAATTGCCCCCCTTGTCCCACTGTTCTCCAAAATGGAAGCCAGTGTGATATCAATCTGGATCTCAATAAGTTTTCTCCGACATTGCGACTGATACACATGCTGAATTCTTTTATAATGATATAAATTTAAATGTGATAACTGGAATTCTGTTTGTAACTCCACAAATGACTTAAGTCCCCCTTGACCCAGTAGCTGACCCATCTTTCTAATTCCTGCCTCTCTCCATGGCCCATATCCTTCCATTTGCTTAAATTCTTGTAAGTTTATATTATGCCATATAGGTGAGTATTTGGTAAGGCATGTGACACCCCTAATCTGTTTAACTTTTTCCCATACCTTATGAGTTAGGAGAACAGTAGGAAACCGAGAACCCAGTTTCAAAAATTGCCCCCCTTCCAAACTCTCACTCAGAGGCCATTTTCCAAACAAATATCTCAAACTACTGGGCGATTACCCCTTTCCCATCTCCTCCCCCCATCCTCCATTATGCTGGCATTGTGCTGATAAAAAATATACCCAAAGGCCTTTGGCCTCTGCAAAGTTTCTTGTTTAAACCTTGGGCTTCCCCCCCCCCCCATATTAGTTCACCAAACAGCAATTTGATTTTACGGAACCTACTCTGCGGAATCCAAATTGGAGAATTATGCAGTACATATAACAACTGCGGCATCACAATCATCTTCTCCTCCTTCATTCCATAGACAAATCCTTTTATCTCTCGTGCCTCCCTTATTTTAGCGGCCAAGGGTTCCACAGCTAGGGCAAATAGCAACGGAGACAATGGGCACCCCTGCCTTGTACCCAGGGGTGGATTAAGGGTAGCCAGGGCCCCGGGCTGTTCAGACACTGTGGGGCCCCCCGGTCATGTGACGGGGGCCATGTGACGTGGGTCATGTGATGGGGGTCATGTGACACCTGAACCAGATTATTCCAGAAAAATGGTCGGGCCCTACCCTACTGTAACCTATTAAATATTTGTTAAAATATGCAATACAATTTAGGTATATTTTGACCAATATCACATACAAGGAACAAATACCACTGCACCATGACCAGACCACAAATTACATCCACAGTGATCGAATAATATCACATACAAGGAACAAATACCACCGCACCATGTCAAGACCACATATTACCAACACTTGGTGACCAAATAGCACATACAAGGGATAAATACCACAACACCATTTCCAGACCACATATTACCACCACATAGTGACTGAATACTACAATACTGATCAGTAATAAAAAATAAAAAAAACAAAATACTATCACCATAAGTGCCAGTATTCACAGGAGTTCTGTACTTAGTATGCAGTGTCTGTGTAGAGGTAATTGTTATGACCCCAATGGCAGAGGGTCTCAGAAATAGTTTCTAAGTCTGCAAACACAAAAACCAGCTCATAGGGCAGTGGTAACTGATCTGACCATATATCTAATCCTAGCACCACAAATAACAGCAGCCGGGGAACGTGCCTACGTTGATTCTAGACGTCTCGCGCCAGCCGGAGAACTAACTAACCCTAGAAGGGAAAAGAAAGACCTTTCTTGCCTCCAGAGAAATGACCCCAAAAGTTGGATATAAGCCCCCAACAAATAATAACGGTGAGGTAAGAGGAAAAGACAAACGTAAGGATGAGCTAGGTATTTAGCAAAGAGAGGCCCACTAGCTAATAGCAGAATATAGTAAGATAACTTATATGGTCAGCAAAAACCCTATCAAAAATATCCACGCTGGATATTCAAGAACCCCCGAACCGTCTAACGGCCCGGGGGGAGAACACCAGCCCCCTAGAGCTTCCAGCAAGGTCAGGAATCACATTTAGTACAAGCTGGACAAAAATGAGAGCAAGCAAATAACCAAAAAACAAAGAAGCAGGACTTAGCTTAATTTTGCATGAACCAGGACCAGCAGATAGGAGCAAACAAAAAGGATCTGATTACAACGATGCCAGGCACTGGACTAAGGATCCAGGAGGTTTATATAGCAACACCCCTGGACTAACGACCCAGGTGGGTGCAAACTGAGGAAAGAAAATCCCAGAGTCATATCACTAATAACCACCAGAGGGAGCCAAGAAGTCTAATTCACAACAGTACCCCCACCTTAAGGAGGGGTCACCGAACCCTCACCAAGACCACCAGGGCGATCAGGATGAGCAGCGTGAAAGGCACGAACTAAATCGGCCGCATGCACATCAGAGGCAACCACCCAGGAATTATCCTCCTGACCATAGCCCTTCCACTTGACCAGATACTGAAGCCTCCGTCTGGAGAGATGAGAATCCAAGATCTTCTCCACCACGTACTCCAACTCGCCCCCAACCAACACCGGAGCAGGAGGCTCAACAGAAGGAACCACAGGTACAACGTACCGCCGCAACAAGGACCTATGGAACACGTTGTGAATGGCAAACGACACCGGAAGATCCAAGCGAAAGGACACAGGATTAAGGATTTCCAATATCTTGTAAGGACCGATGAAGCGAGGCTTAAATTTAGGAGAGGAGGCCTTCATAGGAACAAATCGAGAAGACAGCCATACCAAATCCCCAACACGAAGTCGGGGACCCACACCGCGGCGGCGGTTGGCAAAACGCTGAGCCTTCTCCTGTGACAACTTTAAGTTGTCCACCACATGATTCCAGATCTGCTGCAACCTATCCACCACAGAATCTACCCCAGGACAGTCAGAAGGCTCCACATGTCCCGAGGAAAAACGAGGATGGAAACCAGAGTTGCAGAAAAATGGCGAAACCAAAGTAGCGGAACTAGCCCGGTTATTAAGGGCAAACTCAGCCAATGGCAAGAAGGTCACCCAATCATCCTGATCTGCCGAAACAAAACACCTCAAATAAGCCTCCAGAGTCTGATTAGTTCGCTCCGTTTGTCCATTAGTCTGAGGATGAAAGGCAGACGAAAACGACAACTCAATGCCCATCCTAGCACAAAAGGATCGCCAGAACCTGGAATCAAACTGGGATCCTCTGTCAGACACAATATTCTCAGGAATGCCGTGTAAACGAACCACATTCTGAAAGAACACAGGAACCAGATCGGAAGAGGAGGGCAGCTTAGGCAAAGGCACCAAATGGACCACTTTGGAAAAGCGATCACATACCACCCAGATGACAGACATGCCCTGAGACACCGGGAGATCAGAAATGAAATCCATGGAAATGTGTGTCCAAGGCCTCTTCGGGACAGGCAAGGGCAAGAGCAACCCGCTGGCACGAGAACAGCAAGGCTTAGCTCGAGCACAAGTCCCACAGGACTGCACAAATGACCGCACATCCCGTGACAAGGAAGGCCACCAAAAGGACCTAGCCACCAGATCTCTGGTGCCAAAAATTCCCGGATGACCTGCCAACACCGAGGAATGAACCTCGGAAATGACTCTGCTGGTCCACCTATCAGGAACAAACAGTCTGTCAGGTGGACAAGAGTCAGGTCTACCAGCCTGAAATCTCTGCAACACGCATCTCAAATCAGGAGAAATGGCTGACAAGATAACTCCCTCTTTAAGAATACCAACTGGTTCTGCGACTCCAGGAGAGTCAGGCACAAAGCTCCTTGAAAGAGCATCAGCCTTCACATTCTTTGAACCTGGTAAATACGAGACCACGAACTCAAAATGGGAGAAAAACAATGACCAGCGGGCCTGTCTAGGATTCAGGCGTTTAGCAGACTCGAGATACATCAGATTTTTGTGATCAGTCAAGACCACCACACGATGCTTAGCACCCTCGAGCCAATGACGCCACTCCTCAAATGCCCGCTTCATGGCCAGCAACTCCCGATTGCCGACATCATAATTCCGCTCAGCAGGCGAAAACTTCCTGGAGAAGAAAGCACATGGTCTCATTACCGAGCAACCAGGGCCTCTCTGTGACAAAACGGCCCCTGCCCCAATCTCAGAAGCATCCACTTCGACCTGAAAGGGAAGTGAGACATCAGGCTGGCACAAAACAGGCGCCGAAGTAAACCGGCGCTTCAACTCTTGGAACGCCTCCACGGCTGCAGGAGCCCAATTAGCAACATCAGAACCTTTCTTGGTCATATCCGTCAAAGGTTTAACAACGCTAGAAAAATTAGCGATAAACGACGGTAGAAGTTAGCAAAACCCAAGAACTTCTGAAGACTCTTAACTGACGTGGGTTGAGTCCAATCATGAATAGCTCGGACCTTGACTGGGTCCATCTCCACAGCAGAAGGGGAAAAAATAAACCCCAAAAAGGGAACCTTCTGTACTCCAAAGAGACACTTTGAGCCTTTAACAAACAAAGCATTCTCACGCAAAACCTGAAACACCATCCTGACCTGTTCCACATGTGAGTCCCAATCTTCAGAGAAAACCAGAATATCATCCAGATAAACAATCATAAATTTATCCAGATACTTCCGGAAAATATCATGCATAAAGGACTGAAACACTGAGGGCGCATTAGAGAGCCCAAAAGGCATCACCAAGTACTCAAAATGACCTTCGGGCGTATTAAATGCAGTCTTCCATTCATCTCCTTGCTTAATGCGCACAAGGTTGTACGCACCACGAAGATCTATCTTGGTGAACCACTTGGCACCTTTAATCCGGGCAAACAAGTCCAACAACAGAGGCAAAGGATACTGAAATTTAACAGTGATTTTATTCAGAAGCCGATAGTCAATACAAGGTCTCAAAGATCCGTCCTTCTTGGGCACAAAAAAGAATCCCACACCAAGAGGGGAAGAGGATGGACGGATATGCCCCTTCTCCAGAGACTCCTTGATATATGAACGCATTGCGGCATGCTCAGGTACAGACAGATTAAATAATCTTCCCTTAGGAAATTTACTACCTGGAATCAAATCTATGGCGCAGTCACAGTCCCTATGAGGAGGCAGAGCACTGGATCTGGACTCGCTGAATGCATCCTGATAATCAGACAAATACTCAGGAACTTCCGAAGGAGTAGAGGAAGCAATAGACACCGGCGGGGAATCAGCATGAATTCCCTGACAGCCCCAACTTGACACAGACATTGCCTTCCAATCCAAGACTGGATTGTGGGTCTGTAACCATGGCAGACCCAAAACGACCAAATCATGCATTTTATGCAGAACAAGAAAACGAATCACCTCCCGATGTTCAGGAGTCATGCACATGGTTACCTGCGTCCAAAACTGCGGTTTATTTTCCGCCAATGGCGTAGCATCAATACCTCTAAGAGGAATAGGATTTACCAACGGTTCAAGAACAAAACCACAGCGCTTGGCAAATGACAGATCCATAAGACTCAGGGCAGCACCTGAATCCACAAATGCCGTAACAGGGTAAGAAGACAATGAGCAAATTAAAGTCACAGACAAAATAAATTTAGGTTGCAAATTACCAATGGCGACAGGACTGACAACCCTTGTTAGGCGTTTAGAGCATGCTGATATAACATGTGTAGAATCACCACAGTAAAAACATAACCCATTCTGACGTCTATGATTTTTCCGCTCATTTCTAGTCTGAATTCTATCACATTGCATTAAATCAGATGTTTGTTCAGACAACACCACCAGAGGATTAGCGGTTTTGCGCTCCCGCAAACGCCGGTCAATTTGAATAGCCAGCGCCATAGAATCATTCAGACTTGTAGGAATGGGGAAACCCACCATCACATTCTTAATGGCTTCAGAAAGGCCATTTCTGAAATTTGCGGCCAGAGCACACTCATTCCACTGAGTAAGCACGGACCATTTCCGAAATTTTTGGCAATACACTTCAGCTTCATCCTGGCCCTGAGAAATAGCCAGCAAGGCTTTTTCTGCCTGAACTTCAAGATTGGGTTCCTCGTAAAGCAATCCGAGCGCCAGAAAAAACGCATCAATATTTGCCAATGCCGGATCTCCTGGCGCTAGCGAAAAAGCCCAATCCTGAGGATCGCCCCGTAAAAAAGAGATAACAATTTTCACTTGCTGAGCTGGATCTCCAGATGAACGGGGTCTCAGAGAAAGAAACAATTTACAATTGTTCCTGAAATTCCTAAACCTAAATCGGTCTCCAGAAAACAGTTCAGGAATAGGTATTTTAGGTTCAGACATTGGACTACGGGTAACAAAATCTTGTATGCCCTGCACACGAGCAGCAAGCTGGTCTACACTTGTAATCAAGGTCTGGACATTCATGTCTGTAGCAAGCACAAGCCACTCAAAGGTAAAGGGGAGGAAGAGAGGAAAAAAAAAAAACTCAGAATTTCCTTTCTTATTATCCCACTTCTGCAATGCAATAAACATTCAATGTTGTCCTGGCATACTGTTATGACCCCAATGGCAGATGGTCTCAGAAATAGTTTCTAAGTCTGCAAACACAAAAACCAGCTCATAGGGCAGTGGTAACTGATCTGACCATATATCTAATCCTAGCACCACAAATAACAGCAGCCGGGGAACGTGCCTACGTTGATTCTAGACGTCTCGCGCCAGCCGGAGAACTAACTAACCCTAGAAGGGAAAAGAAAGACCTTTCTTGCCTCCAGAGAAATGACCCCAAAAGTTGGATACAAGCCCCCAACAAATAATAACTGTGAGGTAAGAGGAAAAGACAAACGTAAGGATGAGCTAGGTATTTAGCAAAGAGAGGCCCACTAGCTAATAGCAGAATATAGTAAGATAACTTATATGGTCAGCAAAAAAACTATCAAAAATATCCACGCTGGATATTCAAGAACCCCCGAACCGTCTAACGGCCCGGGGGAAGAACACCAGCCCCCTAGAGCTTCCAGCAAGGTCAGGAATCACATTTAGTACAAGCTGGACAAAAATGAGAGCAAGCAAATAACCAAAAAACAAAGAAGCAGGACTTAGCTTAATTTTGCACGAACCAGGACCAGCAGATAGGAGCAAACAAAAAGGATCTGATTACAACGATGCCAGGCACTGGACTAAGGATCCAGGAGGTTTATATAGCAACACCCCTGGACTAACGACCCAGGTGGGTGCAAACTGAGGAAAGAAAATCCCAGAGTCATATCAGTAATAACCACCAGAGGGAGCCAAGAAGTCTAATTCACAACAGGTAATACAGCGATCACTGGTGACATTGTACACAGTACCTCTGTATATAGTGTATAGGTAATACAGTGATCACTGGTGACATTATATACAGGAGCTCTGTATATAGTATACAGTGTATAGTGTCAGTGTATAGGTAACACTGACTCACCAGTGACGTCTCTAGGTGAAGTCCTTCATCTTTCATCCAGCACAGACCGCCATCACTTCTTCCAGCCAGGACTTGTCTCTGCAGGAAATAACACAGTTATCTCGAGCTCCACTTGCAGAACACATTACTTAATTTTTCCCAACTTCTACATTACACCACATGAAGAAAAAGAGGCGACATAGTGTCACTCTACACAGTAACAGGACTGCCCCCCCATTTAAAACAATGTCCTCAAAAAATAAAATAAATACATCACTGCAGTAATAATATCCCTTAATTAGCCCCTATGTCCAGCATTGCCCCCAGACAGTGTGTTCAACAATCTGCCCCAGTATGTCCAGCATATTACCCCAGAGTGTCCAGCATTGCCCCCAGACAGTGTGTCCAGCATTGCCCCAGTGTCTCCAGCATATTACCCCCAGTGTCTCCAGCAATCATCTGCCCCAGTGTGTCCTCCAGCATTGCCCCCAGTGTGTCCAGCATTGCCCCAGTGGCTCCAGCATATTACCCCCAGTGTCTCCAGCATATTACCCCCAGTGTCTCCAGCATATTACCCCCAGTATGTCCAGCATTGCCCCAGTGTGTCCAGCAATCATCTGCCCCAGTGTGTCCTCCAGCATTGCCCCCAGTGTGTCCAGTATTGCCCCAGTGTCTCCAGCATATTACCCCCCGTGTCTCCAGCATATTACCCCCAGTGACTCCAGCATATTACCCCCAGTATGTCCAGCATTGCCCATGTCTCCAGCATTGCCCCAGTGTGTCCAGCAATCATCTGCCCCAGTGTGTCCTCCAGCATTGCCCCAGTGTCTCCAGCATTGCCCCAGTGTCTCCAGCATTGCCTCAGTGTGTCCAGCAATCATCTGCCCCAGTGTGTCCTCCAGCATTGCCCCAAGTATCTCCAGCATTGCCCCAGTGTCTCCAGCATTGCCCAGTGTCTCCAGCATTGCCCCAGTGTCTCCAGCATTGCCCCCAGTGTCCAGCAATCTGCCCCAGTGTCTCCAGCATTGCCCCCAGTGTCCAGCAATCTGCCCCAGTGTCTCCAGCACTGCCCCAGTGTCTCCAGCTTTGCCCCAGTGTCTCCAGCATTGCCCCAGTGTCTCCAGCAATCATCTGCCCCAGTGTGTCCTCCAGCATTGCCCCCAGTGTCTCCAGCAATCTGCCACAGTGTCTCCAGCATTGCCCCAGTGTCTCCAGCAATCTGCCCCAGTGTCTCCAGCATTGCCCCAGTGTCTCCAGCAATCTTCCCCAGTGTCTCCAGCATTGCCCGTGTGTCCAGCAATCTGCCCCAGTGTCTCCAGCATTGCCCGTGTGTCCAGCAATCTGCCCCAGTGTCTCCAACATTGCCCCAGTGTGTCCAGCAACCTGCCCCAGTGTCTCCAGCATTGCCCCAGTGTGTCCAGCAATCTGCCCGTGTCTCCAGCATTGCCCCAGTGTGTCCAGCAATCTGCTCCAGTGTCTCCAGCATTGCCCCAGTGTGTCCAGCAATCTGCCCCAGTGTCTCCAGCATTGCCCCAGTGTGTCCAGCAATCTGCCCCAGTGTCTCCAGCATTGCCTCAGTGTGTCCAGCAATCTGCCCCAGTGTCTCCAGAATTGCCCCAGTGTGTCCAGCAATCTGCCCCAGTGTCTCCAGCATTGCCCCAGTGTGTCCAGCAATCATCTGCCCCAGTGTGTCCTCCAGCATTGCCCTCAGTGTCTCCAGCATTGCCCCCAGTGTCTCCAGCATTGCCCCAGTGTCTCCAGCAATCATCTGCCCCAGTGTGTCCTCCAGCATTGCCCCAGTGTGTCCAGCAATCTGCCCCAGTGTGTCCAGCATATTGCCCCAGGCCTCCTGGATTGCCGTTCGCAAAAAAAAAAAAAAAAAGAGTTCTCTTCACCTGAGCTGTGCGCTCCAGCGGCGAGCTTCCTCCAGCAGCGCACACTCGCCTGCGACTGACAATGACGTCAGACGCCGGCGACGTGTGAGCTGCGCCTGCGGCCGGCTTCAGCTGCCAGCCTCCAACGCGCCAGCACGTCAATAGGAAACCGCCGCAGCGCCGGTATGGGCCCGGTGAGCAGATGAGACGGGGCCCAATGCGGGCCCCCTCTCTCTCTGCCCACCGGGCCCCAGGGCCCCCCCACACCACTGGGCCCTGGGCTACCGCCCAGATTGACCCTCTTATAATCCGCCCCTGCTTGTACCCCTATGCAATGAGAAACTATTAGATAATTTATTATTTACTCTAATTTTTGCCATTGGAGAGGAGTATAGCAACCCCACCCAAGATATAAACTTAGGCCCAAACCCAAGGCACAACAAAACCGACCACAAATAATTCCATTCTACACAATCAAAGGCCTTATGGGCATCCAAAGACACCACCACTCTCTTTCCAGCATTTTCGGATGAAATTTGCATATTTAAATATAGTCTCCTTAAATTGATTGCTGTAGATTTGTTGGTGATAAATCCAGATGATCTGGGTGGATTACTTTATCAATCACATACATGGGTTAGTCTGTTGGCCAAGGCCTTCGCCAAAATCTTTATATCCGCCGTAAGGAGTGAGATCGGTCTGTAGGACTCCGGATTCAGCGGATCCTTATCAGCTTTAGGAATGACCACAACAATGGCCTCTCTCATAGATGTAGGTAGTAATCCCCTCTCCAACGACTCATTAAATACTTTCTCCAATTTGGTTATTATTTCTTCATTAAAAATGTTGTACACCTCTACCGGAATGCCGTCCACCCCCGGGGCCTTATTACCCGCCATTTCTGCCAGTGCCACCCTCAGTTCCTCCACTGCCATCGGCCTATCCATGCATTCTCTATCTTCATCACCTAGTCTAGGAAGCTTAATCGCACTCATATACCTGTTCATCTCCTCTTGACCTTTATGTATCTTAGAGGAGTATAACTCACTGTAAAATTTTTAAATACATCCAAAATTTGATCCCCTTGTGTAACTACATTACCTTCCTTTGTTTTAATTGCGTATACATGCGAGGATTCCCGTTGTGCCGAAGCTACCACTGAGAGCAGGTGCCCCACTTTCTCACCCTCCGCATAGAATGCCTCGTTCCGAAATGCCCGCAGTCTCTCTGCCTTACAGATGTGAAGTTTATTAACCTCCAACTGGGCCACTCTCATGCGGGTCTGCGTAGCTTTGGAACACTGCGCACCCAATGCCTCCTCCGCTGCCCTTAATTCCTCCATCACTGCTTTATCTAGTTTTTGAGATCTAGTCTTATATTGAGATACTTCTCTGAATAAGATCCCTCTCAAAAACGCCTTCATAGTATCCCAAACTATATGACCCTCTGCACTACCTTCGTTTATCCTAAAGAATTCACCCAGTTCCTCTCCTATCTTTCCCATATCCAGCAACCGTAACCAAAAGGGGTGAATTTTCCATCCCATACCTGCCAACCTTCCCTGTTCTCCCAATTGTAGAGATACCATCAGAGGACAATGATCCAATAGAACTGTCGGCAAATATTCCACTTCCTGCACCAAGTTATCCATCCCTTCATTTCCCAAAGCCACATCAATGCGAGACAAGGAACCATACGTCGCCGAGTAGCACGAGTAAGTGTAGTTCTCCATATTTCGAACTCTCCACAAGTCTATCCATCCAATTTCCCTCATGTAGTTTCCAAAAGGTGTTACATTCCCTTCCTCTCTGTTCCCTGTATGTTTGCCCCTATCCCAATGATCATTTGCAATATTATTCACGTCTCCTATTACAAGCAACGGGACTCCAGTCCATTTCCCCAATATGTACAGAATTTCCTGTATCTTTTTTCCTGAAAACGGTGGAGGGATATATAAAGACCCTATACATAATAATCTATGCAATGTCTTACATACAATAAACACATATTGCCCGTCTTTGTCTATTATAACCTCCACTTCTTCATATGGAGTAGAAGTGTGGATTAATCCCGACACTCCCCTAGCATAGGCTGAGTACGTCGAATGATAAGCCTTCCTCACCCATCTTTTTTGTAACATAGCTACTTTGTCTTCTACCAGGTGTGTATCTTGAAGGCAAATCACTGAGGGCCTCAGCTTCAACAGATATTGTAGAATTGCGGCCCGCTTTGAGACATTGGCGAGTCCCCTAATGTTCCAGCTTCTAATTTTAAATCTACCCCCCATGATATATCACAGTACCAAACGTTTGACTCATTAAGAAAGGAGGTCTCAGTCCCCCCCTTGCCCTCCCTCCCGCCTCCCCATCTTCCCGCCTCTACCCCCCGTCCCAACCTTCCAACTGAAATAACTCCCATCTTTCCCTTCCATCCCCCTCCCGAAAAACTGTTTGTCTCCCGCAACTTTTAAGCTGATAAGAATTCACTCTCCCTCTCTATTTGAGATCTAGGAGGGCGTTTTACAGCCTAACAATACAAGCTCAATGCTCCAACTACTCTCCCGTCCACATTTATCAAACTGCAATGTCCGTTGCGCCCCTGAACACAACCCACATATACCAGCATAGCATTATGTCATCTCAGAGATGACCATTAACTTATTAAATTCAAACTGAATAACAGGTATTCACTGCTTCAACATCACTCAGAGTCTGCTTCAACGGGACCGTTCCGCTCTGATATATTTGGTGTTAGAATCCAGCCAGTGTGTTGCTTCCTCTGGATTCTGGAAAAAGTGCACCCGATCCAAGGCAGCGACTCTCAGCTTAGCTGGGTAAATCATTGAATAGCGCAAATCGAAGTCTCGTAGTCGCCTTTTGACTTCTCCAAACGTCATTCGGAGCTTTTGGACAGCTGCAGAATAATCTGGGTAGATGGAGATGCGATTGCCGTCTATGTTTAGATCCGCACAGTTCCTGGCTTTCCTCAGCAGGGTATCCCGGTCCCGATAATTCAGAACTTTAGCCAAGATGACTCTTGGGGCTGATCCTGGGGGCAGGGGTCTAGTGGGCACACGATGTGCCCTTTCAACGGAAAACATTTTAGTGAGACCATCCCCTCCTACAGTGTTTTTCAGCCATGACTCAATGTACTCAGTGGGGTTATTTCCTTCCACTTTTTCTGGCACCACCCACAATCCTCAGGTTACTCCTGCGGGAGCGGTTCTCAAGATCATCAGTTTTAAATTCCAGTTCAGCTATACGCTGCATATACTTTTTTTCCCTTTTCAACAGTTCATTAACCTGGTCTTCAGCGCTCCCCACACGATCTTCCAGCACCTCCACTCTCTGTTCAACTTTGCACACTGCAGCATTAATCGCAACCATCTCTCCCTTTAATTCATCCACACGACTGTTCAGAGCTGCAAGGGCAGACTTGTTGTACATCACCACAGAGAATATATCTTTGAGCGTCGGCTCTGCTATGTCTAGTGTGTCTGGCTGTTCAAGCTGGTCAGCACGTGCATCCACATCAGGGGATCTCTGTTCCTCCCCACTGCTCTGTGACTGGCCCCCTCCTTCTTGTTGTTCCCCAGGGACATATGTTGTTTCAGGTCTCTCACCTTCAGCCGCTGACCGCTCATTAGCAGCCACCTCTGACCTTGCAAAGTGTTCCAGCCGAGCGATCACCTCCATCTTCCTTAGATATGCCGCGCTCGCCATTGCCGCCTCCTCTGCAGTCTCCGCGCCATCTTGGGCCTGAGAGCTTCCAAACGCTGCTGGCTCCTTCTGTCTCCTGCGCGTCATCCTCATGCGGGACTCCTCTCCACCCGACCGCATGCCGCTCACTGCTGCTCCCCGGGTCCCTGCACACTTCTTAGAGTGGTTTCAGCGTTCTGCGGCGCCTCAGGTATTAATATTTAGGGAGATTGTGGCAGGAGAGCTCAGCCACACGTCTTCTCACATCCTGCGCTAGGCCTCGCCCCGCCTGTCCATTACTTAAAGGGAACCTGTAACCAGGTTTTCCACATATAAAGTACGGCCAGCATCTTTCGGACCTCTCCTACAGCATTTTATTATGCTATATATATATGTCCCAAATCCCCTCTGCAAGGCAAAAAAAAGAGATTTTACTAAATCATAGATGGGGCGGTCCGGTCCAATTGGCATCCCTGCTCTAATCCAGTGCATACGCTCTTCATAGGATTGTTGTACTTTGTGTGTATGATGCATCCTACGCAGGGGTGGATTAAGGATAGTCAGGGCCCCAGGATGTTCAGACTCTGTGGGCCCCACAGAGGCAACACTTTCGGGACCCCCTTGAGGCTCCACCCAGGCTCCACCCCAGCCCCGCCTCCACCCCTCATACTGTCCACAGTCCCACCGCTCTCTCTTGGAAAAACTCCACTTCTCACCTATCACACATTAACCAGATCACACATATAGTCGGCAGCTATTTTTTAAGCCGCCACCATAACACGGTAGACACTTTTGGCTGGGCCCTACTCTACTGTAACCTATTAAATATTTGTTAAAATATGCAATACAATTTAGGTATATTTTTATTTATTTTTCAATTTTTAAAATGACCAATAATATCACATACAAGGAACAAATACCGCTATACCATGTCCAGACCACATATTACCACCACAGTGATCGAATAATATCACATACAAGGAACAAATAACACAACACCATGACCACACCATATATTACCACCAGTGACCGAATGATACCACATACAAGGAACAAATACCACCGCACCATGACCAGATCACATATTACCACCACAAAGTGACCAAATAGCACATACAAGGGACAAATACCGCAATTCCAGACAACATATTACCACCATATAGTGAATGAATACTACAATACTGATCCATAATTAAAAAACCCACAATACTATCACCATAAGTGCCATTATACACAGGAGATCTGTAATTAGTATGCAGTGTCTGTGTACAGGTAATACAGTAATCACTGGTGATATTATACACAGGAGCTCTGTATATAATGTATAGGTAATACAGGGATTACTGGTGACATTATACACAGGACCTCTGTATATAGTATACAGTGTGTAGTGTCAGTGTATAGGTAGCACACTGACTCACCAGTGACGTCTCTAGGTGAAGTCCTTCATCTTTGTTTGTCATTTTTCCCAACTTCTGCATTGCACCACATGAAGAAAAAAAAGGTGACATAGTATCACTCTACACGGTAACAGAACCGCCCCCCCATTTAACACAGTATACTGAAAAAATAAAATAAATACATCACTGCAGTAATAATATCTCTTAATTAGCCCCTATGGTAATATTATTCCCCATCCTAGCCCCCGTGTGTCTCATTCCTGTCTTCAGCCATATGTTCTCCCATCCTGCTCTCATGAGTATCCAGTCTGCCTCATATGATCTCCCCATCCTGCCCCATCTGTCTCCATCGTATCCATCCTACCCCATGATCCTGCACTATCTGTTTCCAACCCTGCCCCATCTGTCTCCAATCCTGCCCCCAGTGTCTCCAATCATGCCCCCATGTATTTCATCCTTCCCCGTGTCTCCAATCATGCCCCATAAATCCATTCTGCCCCGTGTCTCCAATCATGCCTGTATCTCCATTCTGCCCCCTATGTCTCCAATCATGTCTCCATGTCTGCAATCCTGCCCTGTGTCTCCAATCATGCCCCTTGTGTCTCCATTCTGCCCCATCTGTCTCCAATCCTGCCCCATCTGTCTCCAATCCTGCCCCACCTGTCTCCAATCCTGCCCCAGTGTCTCCAATCCTGCCCCCAGTGTCTCCAGTCATGCCCCCAGTGTCTCCAGTCATGCCTCCAGTGTCTCCAGTCATGTCCCATGTCTTTCATCCTGCCACCTGTGTCTCCAATCATGCCTCGCATCTCCATTCTGCCCCCTGTGTCTTGCATTCTGCCCCAATGTCCAGTATTCTGCCCCAATGTCCAGCATTTTGCCCCCGTGTGCAGCATTCTGACCCCCCGTGTCCAGCATTCTTCCTCCCGTGTCCATCATTCTGCCCCTATGTCTAGCATTCTGTCCCTGTGTCCAGCATTCTGCCCCCTGTGTCCAGCATTCTGCCCCCTGTGTCCAGCGTTCTGCCCCTGTGTCCAGCATTCTGACCCCATGTCCAGCATGCTGCCCCCTTGTCCAGCATTCTGCCCCCTATGCTCAGCATTCTGTCCCAATGTCCAGCATTTTGCCCATGCCCAGCATTCTGCCCGTGTCCAGCATTCGGCCCCACATGTCCAGCATTCTGCCCCCCGTGTCCAACATTCTGTCCCCTGTGTCCAGCATTCTGTCCCTATGTCCAGCATTCTTCCCCCCGTGTCCAGCATTCTGTCCCCATGTCCAGCATTATGTCCCAATGTCCAGCATTCTGCCCCCCGTGTTCAACATTCTGTCCCTATGTCCAGCATTCTGTCCCCATATCCAGCATTCTGCCACCCGTGTCCAGCATTCTGCCCCTGTGCCCAGCATTCTCTCCCCATGTCCGGCATTCTGCCCCCGTGTCTCACAGTCTGCCCTGGGTCCCCCAGATCGCCACCCTCAATAAAAAAACAAACACTTACCTGGCCGCTCTCCTACTGGCAAAGCTCCCTCCATGCAGCTGAAGCGCGCACTCGCCGGCGACTGACAATGACGTCAGACACCAGCAACGTGCATGCTGCGGCTGACGTCAGCTGCCAGCCTCCAATTGGCTGGTGGCTGTTAACTATTGACGTGTGGGCGCGGGCCCGCACATGCATGTCAATAGCGTTAAACTGCCGCAGCGCAGCTAAGGGCCCGGTTTAGCCTGCCGGTAGGGGCCCGGTGAGCAGATGAGACGTGGCACGATGCGGGCCATCTCTGCCCACTGGGCCCCATACACCAGTCAGGGCAATAATGCCCTGATGGTGGTCCTGTGGTGAGCCCCCCACACCACTGGGCCCTGGGCTACCGCCCAGATTGACCTTATTATAATCCGCCACTGATCTTACATCACCCACATAGTGTCCCCATAGTGCCCCTGCACAGGGGCACTTCTCTATATGCTGCCGAGGACAGAGGAAAGTACTGTAGAGAGCATGCATGGGAAAAGGCTAAAGAGCGCAGGTAGCCCATAAGTAAAGCTGATGTATGTGCATTACAGTGCTTTGCCCTGCTTTCGACAAGGCAGATAGAAGCTTATATGTGCAGGAGCTCTATGGGAAATACTGTGTGGATGACCTAGGAGGCATCATCAACATAAAAAAAGAATGAACTAAAACTTTTCACTGGAATTACATACCGCTCTATTGCTGTAAGTCCTATGATCTATGTTGGGACCATAAGTGATAGGCATGAATGATTGTCAGTCGAAACATCATAACACTGAAAAATGTTATGTCCCACTATTCGTCTCCTGCTCAAAAAGTACAGCAAAAATGGGAAAGACAAAAATGATGGCACCTTTCCAAAATTGTGGGCAAACAACTTTATTTCAAGCATATAATGCTTGTACAAACTCACCTGTGGCAAGAAACTACTGAGAGCAATATGAAAATCACACCTGAAACCATATAAAAAGTGAAGAAGTTGACTCAATCTTTACATTGCGTGTCTGTGTGTGCCACACTAAAAATGGAGAAAAGAAAGAGGAAAAAAAACTGAGGACTTGAGAACTAAAATTGTTAAAATATATCAACAATCTCAAGGTTACAAGTCTGTTGTGATTTTGCTTTTTGCTCCCTCTAGTGGTCATTAGTGATTTGACTCTGGAGCTTCTGTCTTTTCCTATATCCTCACCTGGGCCGTTAGTTCAGGGGCGTTGCTATATAAGCTCCCTGGACCTTCAGTTCAATGCCTGGCATCGTTGAAATCAGAGCTAATCTGTTGTGCTCTTGTCCTATGATCCGGGTTCCTGTATTTCAAGCTAAGTCTGCTTCCTTGCTTTTTGCTTTTGTTTTGTTTGGTATTTTTGTCCAGCTTGTTCCAATCTGTATCCTGACCTTTGCTGGAAGCTCTAGGGGGCTGGTGTTCTCCCCCCGGACCGTTAGACGGTTCGGGGGTTCTTGAATCTCCAGCGTGGATTTTTATAGGGTTTTTGTTGACCAGATAAGTTATCTTGCTATATTCTGCTATTAGTAAGCTGGCCTCTCTTTGCTGAACCTGGTTCATTTCTGTGTTTGTCATTTCCTCTTACCTCACCGTTATTATTTGTGGGGGGCTTGTATCTTGCTTTGGGGTCCCTTTCTCTGGAGGCAAGAGAGGTCTTTGTTTTCTTCTCCTAGGGGTAGTTAGATTCTCCGGCTGGCGCGAGTCATCTAGCGATCACCGTAGGCATGATCCCCGGCTACTTCTAGTGTTGGCGTTAGGAGTAGCTATTTGGTCAACCCAGTTACCACAGCCCTATGAGCTGGATTTTTGAATCTCGCAGACTTACACGTTCCTCTGAGACCCTGTCCACTGGGGTCATAACAGTATGCCAGGCCAGTATTAAATGTTTAATGCATTGCAGAAGTGGGATTATAAGAAAGAAAATTTTGAGGGTTTTTTTTCCCTCTCTCATTTTTTTTTTTTTTTTTTTCTTTTCCCCTTTACCTCAGAGTGGCTTAAGCTTGCTGCAGACATGAATGTCCAGACCTTGATTACAAGTGTGGACCAGCTTGCCGCTCGTGTGCAGGGTATACAAGATTATGTTACCAGAAATCCTAGGTCTGAACCCAAGATTCCGATTCCTGAACTGTTTTCAGGAGACCGATTTAAGTTTAGGAATTTCAGGAATAATTGTAAATTGTTTTTGTCCCTGAAACCTTGTTCGTCTGGAGACTCTGCTCAACAAGTAAAAATTGTTATTTCATTCTTACGGGGTGACCCTCAAGATTGGGCTTTTTCGTTGGCGCCAGGAGATTCGGCATTGGCTGATATTGATGCGTTTTTTCTGGCGCTCGGTTTACTTTATGAGGAACCCAATCTTGAGATTCAGGCAGAGAAAGCCTTGCTGGCTATGTCTCAGGGCCAGGACGAGGCTGAGGTGTATTGCCAAAAATTTCGGAAATGGTCCGTGCTGACACATTGGAACGAGTGTGCACTGGCCGCTAATTTTAGAAATGGCCTTTCTGAGGCCATTAAGAATGTTATGGTGGGTTTTCCCATTCCCACAGGTCTGAATGATACCATGTCCCTGGCTATTCAAATTGACCGGCGGTTGCGGGAGCGCAAAACCGCAAATTCCCTCATGTTGTTGTCTGAACGGACACCTGATGTGATGCAATGTGATAGAAAAACCGCAAATTCCCTCATGGTGTTGTCTGAACGGACACCTGATTTGATGCAATGTGATAGAATCCTGACTAGAAATGAGAGGAAAATTCATAGACGCCGGAATGGCTTGTGCTACTACTGTGGTGATTCTACACATGTTATCTCAGCATGCTCTAAACGTATATCTAAGGTTGTTAGTCCTGTCACCGTTGGTAATTTGCATCCTAAGTTTATTCTGTCTGTAACTTTGATTTGCTCACTGTCATCTTATCCTGTCATGGCGTTTGTAGATTCAGGTGCTGCCCTGAGTCTTATGGATCTCTCATTTGCTAAGCGCTGTGGTTTTATTCTTGAACCATTAGAAAATCCTATCCCTCTTAGGGGTATTGATGCTACGCCATTAGCAGAAAATAAACCGCAGTATTGGACACAGGTTACCATGTGCATGACTCCTGAACACCGCGAGGTGATACGTTTTCTCGTTCTACATAAAATGCATGATTTGGTTGTTTTGGGGCTGCCATGGTTACAGACCCATAATCCAGTCCTTGACTGGAAGGCTATGTCAGTGTCTAGTTGGGGCTGTCGTGGTATTCATGAGGATTCCCTGCCTGTGTCTATTGCTTCTTCTACGCCTTCGGAAGTTCCTGAGTATTTGTCTGATTATCAGGATGTCTTCAGCGAGTCCAGGTCCAGTGCATTGCCTCCTCATAGGGAATGTGACTGTGCAATAGATTTGATTCCAGGCAGTAAATTTCCTAAGGGAAGACTGTTTAATCTGTCGATACCTGAACATACCGCTATGCGTTCATATATCAAGGAGTCTCTGGAGAAAGGACACATCCGTCCGTCTTCTTCCCCTCTTGGTGCGGGATTCTTTTTTGTGGCTAAAAAGGACGGATCTTTGAGGCCTTGTATTGACTATCGGCTTTTAAATAAGATCACTGTCAAATTTCAGTATCCTTTGCCGCTGTTGTCTGACTTGTTTGCCCGGATTAAAGGTGCCAAGTGGTTTACCAAGATAGACCTTCGTGGTGCGTACAACCTTGTGCGCATTAAGCAAGGGGATGAATGGAAAACCGCATTCAATACGCCCGAAGGTCATTTTGAGTACTTGGTGATGCCTTTTGGGCTCTCTAATGCCCCTTCAGTTTTTCAGTCCTTTATGCATGACATTTTCCGGAACTATCTGGATAAATTTTTGATCGTTTATCTGGATGATATTCTGGTTTTTTCTGATAATTGGGACTCGCATGTGGAGCAGGTCAGGATGGTCTTTAAAATTTTGCGTGAAAATTCTTTGTTTGTCAAGGGCTCAAAGTGTCTTTTTGGTGTACAGAAGGTTCCCTTTTTGGGGTTCATTTTTTCCCCTTCTGCTGTGGAGATGGACCCAGTCAAGGTCCGAGCTATTCTTGATTGGACTCAGCCCTCATCAGTTAAGAGTCTTCAGAAGTTCTTGGGTTTCGCTAACTTCTACCGTCGTTTTATCGCTAACTTTTCTAGCATTGTGAAACCTTTGACGGATATGACCAAGAAGGGCTCCGATGTGGTTAATTGGGCTCCTGCTGCCGTGGAGGCTTTCCAGGAGTTGAAACGTCGGTTTACTTCGGCGCCTGTTTTGTGCCAGCCTGATGTCTCGCTTCCCTTTCAGGTTGAGGTGGATGCTTCAGAGATTGGAGCAGGGGCCGTTTTGTCGCAGAGAGGCCCTGGTTGCTCTGTTATGAGACCTTGCGCCTTTTTCTCTAGGAAGTTTTCGCCTGCGGAGCGAAATTATGATGTGGGCAATCGGGAGTTGTTGGCCATGAAATGGGCATTTGAGGAGTGGCGTCATTGGCTCGAGGGTGCTAAGCATCGTGTGGTGGTCTTGACTGATCACAAAAATCTGATGTATCTCGAGTCTGCTAAACGCCTGAATCCTAGACAGGCCCGCTGGTCATTGTTTTTCTCCCGTTTTGACTTTGTTGTCTCGTATTTACCAGGTTCAAAAAATGTGAAGGCCGATGCTCTTTCCAGGAGCTTTGTGCCTGATGCTCCTGGAGTCGCTGAACCTGTTGGTATTCTTAAGGATGGTATTATCTTGTCAGCTATTTCTCCAGATCTGCGACGTGTGTTGCAGAGATTTCAGGCTGATAGGCCTGATTCTTGTCCACCTGACAGACTGTTTGTGCCTGATAAGTGGACCAGCAGAGTCATTTCCGAGGTTCATTCCTCGGTGTTGGCAGGTCACCCAGGAATTTTTGGCACCAGAGATCTGGTGGCCAGATCCTTTTGGTGGCCTTCCTTGTCTAGGGATGTGCGGTCATTTGTACAGTCCTGTGGGACTTGTGCTCGAGCTAAGCCTTGCTGTTCTCGTGCCAGCGGGTTGCTCTTGCCCTTGCCTGTCCCTAAGAGACCTTGGACACATATCTCCATGGATTTCATTTCTGATCTTCCGGTGTCTCAAGGCATGTCTGTTATCTGGGTGATATGTGATCGCTTCTCCAAGATGGTCCATTTGGTTCCTTTGCCTAAGCTGCCTTCCTCTTCCGATCTGGTTCCTGTGTTTTTCCAGAACGTGGTTCGTTTGCACGGCATCCCTGAGAATATTGTGTCAGACAGAGGATCCCAGTTCGTTTCCAGATTCTGGCGATCCTTTTGTAGTAGGATGGGCATTGACTTGTCGTTTTCGTCTGCTTTCCATCCTCAGACTAATGGACAGACGGAGCGAACTAATCAGACTTTGGAGGCTTATTTGAGTTGTTTTGTCTCTGCTGATCAGGACGATTGGGTGACCTTCTTGCCGTTGGCTGAGTTTGCCCTTAATAATCGAGCTAGTTCCGCCACCTTGGTTTCGCCGTTTTTCTGCAACTCTGGTTTCCACCCTCGTTTTTCTTCGGGTCATGTGGAACCTTCTGACTGCCCTGGGGTGGATTCTGTGGTGGATAGGTTGCAGCGGATCTGGAATCTTGTGGTGGACAACTTGAAGTTGTCACAGGAGAGGGCTCAGCGCTTTGCCAACCGCCGCCGCGGTGTGGGTCCCCGACTACGTGTTGGGGATTTGGTGTGGCTTTCTTCCCGCTTTGTTCCTATGAAGGTTTCCTCTCCCAAATTTAAACCTCGTTTTATTGGTCCTTACAAGATATTGGAAATCCTTAATCCTGTATCCTTTCGCCTGGATCTTCCTGTGTCGTTTGCTATCCACAACGTGTTTCATAGGTCCTTGTTGCGGCGGTACGTTGTGCCTGTGGTTCCTTCTGCTGAGCCTTCTGCTCCGGTGTTGGTTGAGGGCGAGTTGGAGTACGTGGTGGAGAAGATCTTGGATTCTCGTCTCTCCAGGCGGAGGCTTCAGTACCTGGTCAAGTGGAAGGGCTATGGTCAGGAAGATAATTCCTGGGTGGTCGCCTCTGATGTTCATGCGGCCGATTTAGTTCGTGCCTTTCACGCCGCTCGTCCTGATCGCCCTGGTGGTCGTGGTGAGGGTTCGGTGACCCCTCACTAAGGGGGGGGTACTGTTGTGATTTTGCTTTTTGCTCCCTCTAGTGGTCATTAGTGATTTGACTCTGGAGCTTCTGTCTTTTCCTATATCCTCACCTGGGCCGTTAGTTCAGGGGCGTTGCTATATAAGCTCCCTGGACCTTCAGTTCAATGCCTGGCATCGTTGAAATCAGAGCTAATCTGTTGTGCTCTTGTCCTATGATCCGGGTTCCTGTATTTCAAGCTAAGTCTGCTTCCTTGCTTTTTGCTTTTGTTTTGTTTGGTATTTTTGTCCAGCTTGTTCCAATCTGTATCCTGACCTTTGCTGGAAGCTCTAGGGGGCTGGTGTTCTCCCCCCGGACCGTTAGACGGTTCGGGGGTTCTTGAATCTCCAGCGTGGATTTTTATAGGGTTTTTGTTGACCAGATAAGTTATCTTGCTATATTCTGCTATTAGTAAGCTGGCCTCTCTTTGCTGAACCTGGTTCATTTCTGTGTTTGTCATTTCCTCTTACCTCACCGTTATTATTTGTGGGGGGCTTGTATCTTGCTTTGGGGTCCCTTTCTCTGGAGGCAAGAGAGGTCTTTGTTTTCTTCTCCTAGGGGTAGTTAGATTCTCCGGCTGGCGCGAGTCATCTAGCGATCACCGTAGGCATGATCCCCGGCTACTTCTAGTGTTGGCGTTAGGAGTAGCTATTTGGTCAACCCAGTTACCACAGCCCTATGAGCTGGATTTTTGAATCTCGCAGACTTACACGTTCCTCTGAGACCCTGTCCACTGGGGTCATAACACAAGTCCATCTCAAGAAATCTTGATGTTCCTTTATCCACATTGCGCCACATATTGAAGAAGGTTACAACCCTTGGCACTGTAGCTAATCTCCAGGGGTGTGGAAGGCACAGAAAATTTGATGAAAGCTTGGAACGCAGTATAGTCCGGATGGTGGATAAGCAGCCCCAATCAAGTTCCAAAGAAATGTAAGCTATATTGCAGGCCTAAGGTGCATCAGTGTCAAAGTGAGACATCTGTTGACAATTGAATGAAATTAAACACTATGAGACACAGGAGGACCCCACTTCTGGCAAAGAGACATAAAAAAGCTGGACTGCAGTTTACCAAAATATACAGTGAGCCAAAATCCTTCTGGGAATTTCATTTATCTCAGTACATCCTCCCTTGTTAGTCTGGTTTTGTGTAATCATATACACAAATCCCCACTTTCCTGGGTGGGGGAGGGGACAGAAAAAGGCCAATTCAGGAAATCGGTAAGGCACATGGCCCCAACATCTTTACCATCAGAAGTAATCTAGGGAGCAGGGATAGCTAGGGCACCCCTAGCTTTAGATATAGGGAAGGAGCCACTAGCAGAGGGATATTTTTCTACTGTGCCAATACATTTACTCTGACCATAGCCATTTTTTTAACTTATCATGAGTCCACTGACTGTTTTAGCAGGGCAACTGCAGCAACTCAGTCTGGAGATGGAAGACCTACACACTGTAGTTTTGCAACATCCTAACAAGGCAGGCTTATTGACCGTTACTCCCAGGCAACATTCAGTGGAATCCAAGATTGCTTTGCCTCTGAGGGAGCAAGATAAGTTTGTTGTTTTCAAGGAGGCCTGTAAGTTTTCCTTTAAATTACATTCTCACTTCTCAGGAACCGAGGAGCATTGTACCGAGGAACCGAGGAAAGATTGTAAAATCTTTCCTTCAGGGTGACCCCCAAGCCTGGGCATTTTCTCTCCCGGCCAACTCTCAGTCACTCCAGAAGGTTGAGAAATTTTTTCTGGCACTGGGTCATACATATGACAACCCCGGCTGCATCTCCCTGGCAAAGTCCACGCTATTTCAGCTTCAGCAGGGAGACTAGCCACTGGAGGAGCATTGCTCAGAATTTCAGATGTGGTCCACAGATACTAAGTAGAATTACTTTGAACTCCATAGCCAGTTCTGTCAAAAAGTATTGGTAAGTGTAAAGGATGCCTTTGCTTTGCGTGAGACTCTGCTTTCCCTTGAGGCGTTCATTTCTCTGTCTATCTCTGTGGATCACCGTGTTCGCCAGAGACATAAAGAGTCACTCCAATTTTTGGGGGGTCTGGGCTCAAGGGAACTTTGGTCTGAGTCAACTGATGTACCCATGAACTTGAGTAGGGCAACTTGTTTTATTGGTCCAACTATAGCTCGACGTAAAGAGGAAGTGTATTTTTTTCACTGATGGAAAGGGTCATTTGTGTGTGCTTGTCCTTCCCTACCATACCATTAACAACCTCCGGAAAGCTAGGAAGCCCGAGTAGCGAACAGGTTAGCAACCCAGGTGTACATACCTCCTCTGTGGCTAGAGCACAATTTTTTCTACCAGCTGAGATCCATCTGGGCAAAAATAAGGTGGATATTTCATGGTTTAAATTGATCGACGCTAGGTTCATTCAAGTCCATGGCCTCTAACCACATACTCTGCCTAGACAAATACCCATTATCACCATTGACTCCCTTGAGTCAGGTATATTTTACTCAGATCATAAGTATGATACATCTACAGGTAGGGGCCATGCACTCAGAAATTATTGACGGTTATGAGCTAGAGGGTTTGCCCTCTCCCGTGGTTCTTGGACTACCTTGGCTTATGCCTCACCACCCTGTGGTAGATTGGCAGGTGATAAAGTAGAGCAAGTATTGTCAAGGACTCTGCTTAGTCACCTGGTTAGCCAGGGTGAGTACCCAGTTTGTGCCTGAATACCTGTCTGACTTTGGGGATGTGTCTTTGGAACAGGAGTGCCAAGGAGTTCCTCCCCATAATCCTTATGATTGCACTGTTAATCTAAATTCCTGGGGCCAAGCTGCCAAAGAGCAGACTATATAATATCTCTGTACCAAGTAGTAGAAAAGTCAGCACCTCAAACGTTGGTGAAAAAAAATCACATTTTATTCCGCCTCCTGTGGCAATATTTCGATCCAACAGATCTTTCTCAAGATCTCAACGTTTGAGGTGCTGTCTTTTCTACTACTTGGTATGGACTTTTTTCCGGGATGAACTCCCTGGTTGTGACGTACGTCTTAAATAGTGCCTTTAGGACCCTGACTATATGAGGTGCAGTTTAACTTATAATTTTTTATTATATAATATCTCTGGTCAAGAGAGCCAGGCCATGAATGACTACATCGCTAAAAGTCTGGCAGAGGATCATAACAGACCATCCTCTGCCCCTGTTGCTGCAGGATTTTTCTTTGAAAAGAAAAAAGATGGGGGATTACGCCCCTGCCTAGATTTCTGCAAACTCACTCAGATCATGGTCCGGGATGCTTATCCTCTCCCTCTCATCACAGATATCTTTAATCAGATTGTAGGAAGAAAATGGTTTTCTAAATAGGATCTCAGGGGGAGTATAATCTCAATTATATTAAGGAGGGGCATGAGTGGACACTATGAAAACCTTGTGATGCCATGTGGTTTGACTAATGCTCCTGTCGTCTTTCAGCACTTTGTAAATTACATTTTTTGTTACCAGGCAGGTAGAATTGCTGTGATCTATCCAGATGACATATTAATTTACTAGCCTTACCTTGAGTCACATCATGCACGTCAGTCAGGTCTTACAGATACTCAGAGACAATAGATTATTTGTCAAACCATCTGAATGTATGTTCTCAATTCAGGAGATCCCTTTTCTGGATTATTTCTTATCATCCACTGGTTTTTGCATGGATCTGGCGAAAGTCCTGTCGGTACTGGCGTGGGGTCATCCTGAGGACTTAAAGGCATTACGTTACAAAGGTTTCTGGGTTTTGCCCACTGCTACTGTAAGTTCATAAAAAAATTTCAGTGGTGGCCAACCTCTGACGGATAAGACCAGGAAAAGTGCTGATATAGGAGCTCAGTGAGGTACGTGGCCCTGGCGTCTTCCCTATCAAAAAGTAATCTGGGTATCAGGGATAGCTAGGGTGCCCCTAGCTTTAGGGATAGGGAAGGAGCCCATATCCCAGATATATCTTGCTACTGTGCCATGACATTAAGGCCGGCGTCACACTCGGCGTAAGACAATACGGTCCATTTTTTTTACGGCCATAATACGGAGAAATGTTCCCAAAATATTGATCCGTAGTCAGGGTGTGTCAGCGTATTTTGCGCATGGCATCCTCCGTATGTAATCCGTATGGCATCCGTACTGCGAGATTTTCTCGCAGGCTTGCAAAACCGACATCTAATGGATTCATGTGCTCAAATGTTCGGGAAAACATATATACAGTATATATATACACTCACCGGCCACTTTATTAGGTACACCATGCTAGTAACGGGTTGGACCCCCTTTTGCCTTCAGAACTGCCTCAATTCTTCGTGGCATAGATTCAACAAGGTGCTGGAAGCATTCCTCAGAGATTTTGGTCCATATTGACATGATGGCATCACACAGTTGCCGCAGATTTGTCGGCTGCACATCCCAAAGATGCTCCATACAAGGCAGGATGGATCCATGCTTTCATGTTGTTTACGCCAAATTCTGACCCTACCATCCGAATGTTGTAGCAGAAATCGAGACTCATCAGACCAAGCAACGTTTTTCCAATCTTCTACTGTCCAATTTCGATGAGCTTGTACAAATTGTAGCCTCAGTTTCCTGTTCTTAGCTGAAAGGAGTGGTACCCGGTGTGGTCTTCTGCTGCTGTAGCCCATCTGCCTCAAAGTTCGACACACTGTGCGTTCAGAGATGCTCTTAGGCCTACCTTGGTTGTAACGGGTGGCGATTTGAGTCACTGTTGCCTTTCTATCAGCTCGAACCAGTCTGCCCATTCTCCTCTGACCTCTGGCATCAACAAGGCATTTCCGCCCACAGAACTGCCGCTCACTGGATTTTTTTTCTTTTTCGGACCATTCTCTGTAAACCCTAGAGATGGTTGTGCGTGAAAATCCCAGTAGATCAGCAGTTTCTGAAATACTCAGACCAGCCCTTCTGGCACCAACAACCATGCCACGTTCAAAGGCACTCAAATCACCTTTCTTCCCCATACTGATGCTCGGTTTGAACTGCAGGAGATTGTCTTGACCATGTCTACATGCCTAAATGCACTGAGTTGCCGCCATGTGATTGGCTGATTAGAAATTAAGTGTTAACAAGAAGTTGGACAGGTGTACCTAATAAAGTGGCCAGTGAGTGTATATATATATATATATATATATATATATATATATATATGTCATTGAGACACATATATATATATATTCTGTATTTATATTTCATTCAGCGCGATATCTGTGAAAAGCCGGTAATTCAATTGCCGGCTTTCCATTTCTCCTGCACAGTGCCAGAATAGGAGCATCTTCCAGATGTGCCTTTTCTGGGGTGGCTGGGGGCAGATATTTTTAGCCACGGGGGGGCCAATAACCATGGACCCTCTCCTGGCTATTAATATTTGCCCTCAGTCACTGGCTTTACCATTCTGGCGGAGAAAATTGCGCGGGAGCCCACGCCAATTTTTTCCGCAATTTAACCCTTTATTTTAGCAGCTACAGCGCTGAAATTTTGCACATACACACTACTAACATTAGTAGTGTGGAATATGCAAAAAAAAAGGGGATATGAGATGGTTTACTGTATGTAAACCATGTCTCATATCATGTCGGGTTTAGGAAGGAGAAATGAAAAGCCGGCAATTGAATTACCGACTTTTCACTAACACCGCTGCGTATTTCTCGCAAGTCACACTGCTGGTCCGTTTGGAATCCGTATTTTTCTCGCCCCCATAGACTTTCATTGGCGATTTTTTTGCGCAATACGCTGACAAACGCAGCATGCTGCGATTTTGTACGGCCGTAGAAAGCCGTATAATACTGAACCGTAATATACGGCTGATAGGAGCAGCCCCATTGAGAATAATTGTGCCGTTTATTTGGCGAGTTTTACGGACGTATTTTCTGCGCTCTTACATCCGTAAAACTCGCTAGTGTGACGCCGGCCTAACTCTGTAACTGTCAGAAAATACATGTTTGGACATAATAACAGATTCCATTTAAGTGTTAGATACTTTACTTTGCTGCATTTGATTTCTAATTGACTTAAATGCCTTGATGTGGTGAACTTATATACACAGTAGTGTAGCTACCAGTGGTGGCAGAAAGTGCGGTCACCCTAAGCCCCTCACCCGGTGGGGCCCACTTGGAGCAATGGCCACTATTAACCCTTTCGTGCCCGAGCCTGTTTTTGCCTTTGTGACTGTGTCAATTTTTTCAATTCTGACCAGTGTACCAGTGTCAATTTATGAGGTCATAACTCTAGAATGCTTCAACGTTCGCACTTAATGATAGTGGTAAAATTTCTTTGATATAACTTGCGTCAAAAAACATGGAAATTAGGCGAAAATTTTGCAGTTTTCAAACTTTTAATTTTTATGCCCTTAAATCAAAGAGTCATATCGCACAACACAGTTTATAAATAACATTTCCCACATGTCAAATTACATCAGCACAATTTTTAAAACATTTTTTTTTTTGTTAGGAAGTTATAAGGGTTAAAAGTAGTGTTGAGCGATACCTTCCGATATCGGAAAGTATCGGTATCGGAAAGTATCGGCCGATACCGGCAAAATATCGGATCTCGCCGATACCGATACCCGATACCAATGCAAGTCAATGGGACGAAAATATCGGAATTAAAATAAACCCTTTCTTTCCTTGTAGGTTCATTCTACATGAAGGAAAACAACTAAGAATAATGTAGGATGTATTGGGGAGGTGGCGGAGACATTAAAGGCATAGAGGTTTAGCCCAATCAAATAGAATAGCAGGAATTTTAAATTTTTTTTAAGACGTTCGGAGTTACAAAGATATTGACTATGTTAAGATTTTTTTTATGTTGTCAGATATTGATGTTTCACTACTTCCACACCCTTCACCCTCTTTTTTACTTCTCCCACACTTTCTTCTTCATCCTCATCAGCATCTTTGACATCAAGTTCTTCTTCACCTTATTCATCTTCTTCTTCATCTTCTACCTATAATTTTTTTTTGTTACATTGTTCATATTCTTTTTATTTAACTATTATTCTTCTTCATATTCAACTTCTTCATCATATTCTTATTTGTGACAGGCATTCCCGTAGTTGTTATCTATAAAAGTTTGAAGATTACACCTTCCGTTCTGCCTGTCACAAAAGAGTTAGATTTGTCCGCGTTCAGTTTGGCCTGCAGCATCAGGCTTTATCCAGGGGCACCACGAGGAGGAACGGACTCACCCCCATACACTGCTTATTCTTCTTCTGCTTATAATTTAGATAATATCTTTTGCTCTGATATTGTTATGCTTAATGTTCTTCTGCTCTTTGTTCGGCAGCCTCTTGTTCTTCTGCTTCTCGGTCTCCCATGTCGTCGTCGTCTCCAGGGTCGTCGTCATCTCAGTGGTTGTCGTCTCTGGTGTCGTTGTCATCTTAGGGGTGGTCTTCCGGGTCATCGTCTTTAGGGTCTTCAACTTGGAAATGTAGCAGAAGGTACAAGAAGGCTGAGAAAATGCCGAAAACAGCTGATGGAACTGGAACTCGGATGGCTACCCGAAGGTCCAAGAGCCAATGGAACTACCGAGGACCAGCTGACGTTACTGGAACCCGGTTACTAAGCAGGAGGTACCCGTGCCTGAAAGCACTACCAAGGACCACCTGAGGTTGGTGGAACTCGGATACCCAGAGGGAGGCACCTAAGCCAAAGGCTCTGCCCGGAACCAGCTGACGGTACTGGAACCAGGATGGGGAGCAGAAGGTACAAGAGCAAAAAACACTGCCGAGAACCAGCTGACGGTACTGGAACCCGGATGGGTAGCCGAAGGTCCAAGAGCCAATGGAACTACCGAGGACCAGCTGACGTTACTGGAACCCGGTTACTAAGCAGGAGGTACCCGTGCCTGAAAGCACTACCAAGGACCACCTGATGTTGGTGGAACTCGGATAGCCAGAGGGAGGCACCTAAGCCAAAGGCTCTGCCCGGAAGCAGCTGATGGTACTGGAACCAGGATGGGGACCTTTTCAAGCTTGTCTTCTTAGAGCCCCAACTAGTGGGGTTGGAGCAAAGGGTCAGCAGGGGGAGCAGAGTGTAGGCCGAAGCCTGCACTGGAGGCATTTGGTGGTCTGTTGTGTCTGCGTGGCATTTGCAGGACACGATGCCGGCTACACAGCAGGGGAACAGCTGGCATTGCTGAACCCCACTGACACATTGTCGGGTGTTTTTCTCTGTGCAGCCTGCACTTCCGGGCGCCAACTGGCGGTGTTAGAGCCCAGGGTCAGCAGGAGGAGCAGAGGGAGCAGAGAGTAGGCCGAAGCCTGCACTGGAGGCAGTTTTAGGTCTGTTGTGTCTGCATGGCGTTTGCAGGACACGTTGCCGGCTACACAGCAGGGGAACAGCTGGCGTTGCTGAAACCCACTGACACATTGGCGAGGTGTTTGGCTCTGTGCAGCCTGCACTTCCGGGCACCAACTGGTGAAGTTAGAGCCCAGGGTCAGCAGGAGGAGCAGAGGGAGCAGAGTGTAGGCCGAAGCCTGCACTGGCGGCAGCTTTGTGTCTGCGTGGCGTTTGCAGGACACGTTGCCGGCTACACAGCAGGGGAACAGCTGGCATTGCTGAACCCCACTGACACATTGGCAAGGTGTTTGGCTCTGTGCAGCCAGCACTTCCGGGCGCCAACTGGCGGTGTTAGAGCCCAGGGTCAGCAGGAGGAGCAGAGGGAGCAGAGTGTAGGCCGAAGCCTAATTGAACCAATTTTAAAGGTAACCTTTAACCCCCCCTCAGGTGTAACAAACTAGAAGAGCCACACCTTGGGCAGCAGTAATGCTGCACAAGTCAAAGGTTGCTCTTTTAATTTTGCTCCTTGCACACGCTGAAAGAAACAGGTATAACATTTAGCCCCTTATACAGTCAAACTGTTTGGAGGCGGGAGTTTCCTTCTTAATGAGACGCAGCACAGCTGGCAAAAATCCCACCTTGGTGCTGGGCGCAGCCTCCTGAGCGTCATTATTTGCTGTACAGGAGTCTGCGTTGTCGTGTTATCCCTTGGCCTTGCGCTGTTAGCGCTGCCCGTCTTCTGACATCATTTAATGTCGGCCGGTGCGGTTTGCGATGCCCATGAATCCCAGCCCCGCAGTATCTTCTCATTTATTCACACTGCGGGGCTGTGATTCATGGCCTTGCGCAGTACATATGTTCGCCTCTCGCTCGGGTCCTTACACCTGCTTCAGACTGTGCGGCATCAGCTGATCCCTTATCGCATGCCACGGCCATGAAGCCGCACAGTCTGAAGAAGGCGGAAGGAGATGAGTGACAAGAGGCGAAGATATGCACTACTCATGCCCGTCAATCACACCCTCGCAGTCAAAATAAATAAGACATCGAGGGGCGTTGTGTCGGGCAGGGAGGCCGCAGAGGCTCACCCTGCCAAACAATGATGTCAGAAGAAGGGCTGCGCTACCAAGGGGGTCGCTGCGTGTCATTACAAAGGAAAGTCACACCTCAGGGACGATTTAATGGTCTCAGGGGACACATTTTAGACGTGTTGCGTTCGGCGTGTGCAAGGACAGTAACTTAATGAGCCACCTTGTACAAATGCAGCATTACTGCTGTACAAGGTGGCTGTTATACATACGAACACCTGAGGGGGACAGGTTCCCTTCAATTTCAGTTCTTGTGTCTGCGTGGCGTTTGCAGGACACGATGCCGGCTACACAGCAGGGGAACAGCTGGCGTTACTGAACCCCACTGACATATTGGCTGGTGTTTTTCTCTGTGCAGCTAGCACTTCCGGGCGCCAACTGGCGGTGTTAGAGCCCAGGGTCAGCAGGAGGAGCAGATAGGAGGTATTGCAGCACACACAGCAGGGGAGCAGCTGACGTTACTGAACCCCAATAACAGAGGAGCGACTGTTGACTGTGCGGACAGCACTTCCAGGCACCAACTAGCGGTGTTGGAGCCCAGGGACAGCAGGAGGAGAGGGAGCAGGGTGTAGGCCGAAGCCTGCACTGGAGGCAGTTTTAGGTCTGTTGTGTCTGCTGTTGTGAATTCCGTTTTCGGGCTCCCTCCTGTGGTCATGAGTGGTACTGTGTAGTTCTGTTCTTGGGCTCCCTCTGGTGGCTTTTAGCGTTACTGCTGGTCTGTAGCTGGAATCCAGCTGCCTCGTTTTCTGCTAGTCTGGCCCCTATTTAACTCCACCTGGACCTTTACTTGTTGCCTGCTGTCGTTGTATTCAGTACTGGTTCTGATCTCTCTTGGACTTCCCTTGTGACCTGTCTCCTCCTGGAGAAGCTAAGTCTTGCTAGTTCATGTTTGCTCATTGTTTCCTTGAAAATGTTTCTCAGTATATGATGAGTTCAGTCCAGCTTGCTTATATGTAATTTTCTCGCTTGCTGGAAGTTCTGGGGTGCAGAGTTGCGCCCCTCACATCGTGAGTCGGTGTGGGGTTTCTTGTAATCTCTGCGTGGATTATTTTTGATAGCATTTTATACTGACCGCACAGATTCCTTGCTATCTTCTTACTATTTAGTGGTAGCGGGCCTCATTTGCTAAAATCTGTTTTTAATTTCTACGTTTGTGTTTTCCCCTTAACTCACCGTTATTATTTGTGGGGGGCTGTCTAAACTTTGGGGTAATTTCTCTGAGGCAAGTGAGGCTTTGTTTTCTCTCTAGGGGTAGCTAGTTTCTCAGGCTGTGAAGAGGCGTCTAGGATTTTAGGAAACGCTCCACGGCTGCCTATAGTGTGTGTTGATAGGATCAGGGTTGCGGTCAGTAAAGCTCCCACATCCCCAGAGCTTGTCCTAAATTCTGTTTACTTAGCAGGTCAGTTTTGTGATCCTTGCCATCAGGATCATAACAGTCTGCGTGGCGTTTGCAGGACACGATGCTGGCTACACAGCAGGGGAACAGCTGGTGTTGCTGAACCCCACTGACACATTGGCGGGTGTTTTTCTCTGTGCAGCTAGCACTTCCGGGCGCCAACTGGCGGTGTTAGAGCCCGGGGTCAGCAGGAGGAGCAGATTGTAGGCCGAAGCCTGCACTGGAGCAAGTTGAAAGGGAACCTTTAACCCCCACCCCAGGCGTTTGTTGCTGAAAGAGCCATCTTGTACAGCACTAATGAATGATGCAAAAGGAAAAGGTGGCTCTTTTAATTATGCTCCTTTCAAAGGCTGAACTAGACACTTATGAAATGTGTCCCCTCACACCGTTAAACTGTCCCGGAGGTGGGACTTTCCTTTGTAATGTGACGCAGCCCAGCCGTCATTCCTACCCCCTTGGCGCCGTGCGCCACCTCCTCAGCGTTGTTTGATTCTGTCCCGGAGCCTGTGCTGTTATGTTATCCCTTGGCCAGGCACACTTAGCGCTACCCATCTTCTGACATCATTTGGAGTCAGGCTGGCTGCGCCTGTGCGGCCGGGCTGGCCAAGATCCCGCCTCGCAGTGTTGTCTAATGTAATCCCACCGCGGGCCTGGGATCTGTGGCCATGCGCAGTGCATATCCTCGCCTCTCACTCCCCTCCCTCCGGCTTCTTCAGACTGCGCGGTGTCACGGCCGTGGTATGCTATTAGGGATCAGCTGACGAAGCACAGTCTGAAGAAGGTGGAGGGAGATGAGTGGCAGGCGGAGGTGAAGATATGCACTGCGCATGCCCATGGATCCCAGGCCCGCAGTGTGATTAAATCAGAAGACGCTGCGAGGCGTGATCTCGTCCAGCGCGGCTGCACAGGCGCAGCCAGCCTGACACCAAATGATGTCAGAAGACGGGCACCGCAAAGTGTGCCTGGACAAGGGATAACATAACAGCGCTGGCTCCGGGACAGAATTAAACAACGCGGAGGAGGCGGCGCACGTCGCCAAGGGGGGTAGGAATGAGGGGTGTGCTGCATCACATTACAAAGGAAAGTCCCACCTCTGGGATGGTTTTACTGTATCAGTGGACACACTTTAAAAGTGTTAAGTTCTGCGTGTGCAAGGAGCTAAACAAAAATAGTTACCTTTTCCTTGTGCAGCATAATAGCTGCACAAGGTGGCTATTTCAAGAAAAAAAGGCCTGGGGGAGGACAGGTTCCCTTACATTGCAGTTGTTGTGTCAGCGTGGCGGTCACAGGACACATTGCCGGCTACAAAGCTGGGGATCAGCTGACGTTACTGACAACCAATAACACTGGGTCGTATGTTTTGACTGTGCAGACGGCACTTCTGAGCCTCACCTGGCGGTGTTGGAGCCCAGGAATTACAGTGCAGGTGGTAGAAAGATGAACACAACAGGAGACCTGGATACTGTAGACATTCACACAATTATTTAATCAGGAAGAGGAGTGGCAAATTCCTGCGAGATCCAGGCCTGGTTCATTTTCAGGAAAGTAAGCCGTTCAACGTTATCGGAGGATAGTCGCATGCGACGGTCAGTTAGTACACCACCTGCAGCACTAAAGACGCGTTCCGATAATACACTAGCCGCAGGGCAAGCCAGCACCTCCAATGCATACTGGCTTAGCTCTGGCCATGTATCCAGCTTAGAGACCCAAAACTTGAAAGGGGAAGAGCCGTCTGGGAGTACAGTAAGAGGGCAAGACATGTAGTCTGTCACCATCTGACGGAACCGTTGCCTCCTGCTGACTGGAGCCGCCTGTGATGGTGAAGACATTTGTGGCGGGCACACAAAACTGTGCCACAGTTGGGCCATACTGGTCTTGCCTCGGGCAGAGGCACTGCTTCTGCTCCCTCTTTGTGCAGAGCATCCTCCACTTCCTGGACGCACTGAGCTGCTTTGTAAAGCACTGGCAGCACTTCTCTCAGTTGGACTGGAGAAGATGATGGAATTCACCAGTGTGTCTTGGTACTCCCGCATTTTACGCTCCCGGTTCAACGGTGTGATGAGGTTTTGTACGTTGTCCCGGTAGCGAGGATCGAGGAGGGTGAACACCCAATAATCAGACATGTTGAGAATGTGGGCGATGCGGCGGTCGTTTCTCAGGCACTGCAGCATGTAATCAACCATGTGCTGCAGACTGCCAACTGGCCAAGAAACGCTGTCCCCTGCTGGAGGTGTGATCTCTGCCCGCCCGTCATCACCCCACCCTCACTGTACACACTGACTACTGGACAATTGTGTAACTCCCTCCTCTGGACGGATGTCTTCCTCCTCCATTGACTCCTCCTCATCCTCCTCACAAATTGTCCCCTGCCTACGCGTTTGTGAGGAACCACGTGGTGCTGACTGTCCAGAAGATGATGGAAATGGTGAATCCTCATCCTCCACCTCTTCCACAACATCATCCCTTAGCGCTTGCAGTGATTTTTCAAGCAGGCAGATAAGGGGGACAGTCATGCTGACTAGTGCATCATCTGCACTCGCCATCCGCGTGGAATAATCGAAGGGACGCAAAACCTGGCAGACGTCCTTCATAGTGGCCCACTCTGTGGTTGGGAAATCTGAACGGCGCGGAGTGCGACTTCTTTGCGCCTGATGCAGCTGGTACTCCATTACTGCTTGCTGCTGCTCACACAACTGCTCCAACATATGTAACGTGGAATTCCACCTGGTAGGTAGGTCACATATGATGCAATGTTCCGGAAGGCGGAATCTGCGCTGCAGAGCCGCAATGCGCGATTTTGCCGTGCTGGAACGCCGCAAGTGAGGCGCACTCTAGGCGGACCTTGTGCAGCAGTGCTTCAAGATCCGGATAGTCCCTCAAAAAACTCTGCACGACCAAGTTGAGCACATGTGCCAGACATGGGATGTGAGTGAGGTTGCCGAGGCCCAGAGCTGCCACCAGATTTCGGCCATTATCACACACTACCATGCCTGGCTGGAGATTCGCTGCCACAAACCACACATCGCTCTCCTGCTTGATGGCATTCCAGAGCTCCTGCGTTGTGTGGCTTCAATTCCCTAAAGAAATTAATTTCAAGACGACCTGTTGACGTTTGGCCACGGCTGTGCTCATGTCGGTCGTAACAGGTAAACGTTCACGGGTCCATGTGAAGGTGGACTGTGACGGCTCCTGCAGCGATGATTCTGAGGAACTTGTGTAAGAGGAGGAGTCAATGTGTCCCTCCACATGCTTGTGCAGGGCAGGGACGGCTTGCCTGCTGAAATAAAAGCGGCTGGGCACATTGTACTGTTGGACTGCCAATGACATCAAGTCACGGAAGCTGTCAATCTCCACCAGCCTGAATGACAGCATTTCCAGTGACAGAAGTTTGGCAATGCCTGCAGTCAGAGCTGTCATGATCTCCATGGCCAGAGAACTAGCATAAGCCTCTATAGGAACAAGCTCTTGGAAGATGTAACTATACTGACCATGAACTAAACCTACCGCATCATCTAGAAGTAGCCAGGTAGCATGTCCTACTTTTTATCCCTATATGCCCAGCGCCGGCCGGAGAACTAAATAATGCTAGCAGAGGGAAATATAAGACCTGACTCACCTCTAGAGAAATGCCCAAAAAAAGGAGACAGAAGCCCCCCACATATATTGGCGGTGATATGAGATGAAACAACAAACGCAGCAGGAAAATAGTTTTAGCAAATTTGAGGTCCGCTTTCTAGATAGCAGAAGACAGAAAGCATACTTTCATGGTCAGTAGAAAACCCTAACAAAACACATCCAGAAATTACTTTAGGACTCTGGCATTAACTCATAATACCAGAGTGGCAATTCCTGATCAACAAGAGCTTTCCAGACACAGTAACGAAACTGCAGCTGTGAACTGGAACCAAAATACAAAAACAAAACATGGACGAATGTCCAACTTATCTAGTAGATGTCTGGGAGCAGGAACAAGCACAGAGAGGCTTCTGATAACATTGTTGACCGGCAAGCATCTAACAGAGAAGCCAGGTTATATAGCGACACCCAGATCTAATCAGAACAGGTGAACAGGGAAGATGATGTCACAAGTTCAATTCCACCAGTAGCCACCGGGGGAGCCCAGAATCCAAATTCACAACAGTACCCCCCCCTCAAGGAGGGGGCACCGAACCCTCACCAGAACCACCAGGGCGATCAGGATGGGCCCTATGAAAGGCACGAACCAGATCAGAGGCATGAACATCAGATGCAGTGACCCAAGAATTATCCTCCTGGCCATATCCCTTCCACTTGACCAGATACTGGAGTCTCCGTCTGGAAACACGGGAGTCTAGGATTTTTTCCACAACGTACTCCAACTCACCCTCAACCAACACCGGAGCAGGAGGCTCAACGGAAGGCACAACCGGTGCCTCATACCTGCGCAATAACGACCGATGAAAAACGTTATGAATAGAAAAGGATGCAGGGAGGTCCAAACGGAAGGAAACAGGGTTAAGAATCTCCAATATTTTATACGGACCGATGAACCGAGGCTTAAACTTAGGAGATGAGACCCTCATAGGGACAAAACGAGAAGACAACCACACCAAATCTCCAACACAAAGCCGAGGACCAACACGACGGTGACGGTTGGCAAAAAGCTGAGTCTTCTCCTGGGACAACTTTAAATTGTCCATCACCTGCCCCCAGATATGATGCAATCTCTCCACCACCGCATCCACTCCAGGACAATCCGAGGATTCCATCTGACCGGAGGAAAATCGAGGATGGAACCCCGAATTACAGAAAAACGGGGAAACCAAGGTGGCAGAGCTGGCCCGATTATTGAGGGCGAACTCCGCCAATGGCAAAAAAGCAACCCAATCATCCTGGTCAGCAGACACAAAACACCTCAGATATGTCTCCAGGGTCTGATTAGTCCGCTCGGTCTGGCCATTAGTCTGAGGGTGAAAAGCAGACGAAAAAGACAAATCTATGCCCATCCTAGCACAAAATGCCCGCCAAAATCTAGACACAAATTGGGTTCCTCTGTCAGAAACGATATTCTCAGGAATACCATGCAAACGAACAACATTTTGAAAAAACAGGGGCACCAACTCGGAAGAAGAAGGCAATTTGGGCAGGGGAACCAAATGAACCATCTTAGAAAAACGGTCACACACCACCCAGATGACAGACATCTTCTGAGAAACAGGCAGATCTGAAATAAAATCCATCGAGATGTGTGTCCAAGGCCTCTTAGGAATAGGCAAGGGCAACAATAATCCACTAGCCCGAGAACAACAAGGCTTGGCCCGAGCACAAACGTCACAAGACTGCACAAAGCCTCGCACATCTCGTGACAGGGAAGGCCACCAGAAGGATCTTGCCACCAAATCCCTGGTACCAAAAATTCCAGGATGACCTGCCAACGCAGAAGAATGCACCTCAGAGATGACTTTACTGGTCCAATCATCAGGAACAAACAGCCTATCAGGCGGACAACGATCCGGTCTATCCGCCTGAAACTCCTGCAAGGCCCGCCGCAGGTCTGGAGAAACGGCTGACAAGATAACTCCCTCCTTAAGAATACCTGTGGGGTCAGAGTTGCCAGGTGAATCAGGCTCAAAACTCCTAGAAAGGGCATCCGCCTTAACATTCTTAGAACCTGGTAGGTACGATACCACAAAATTAAACCGAGAAAAAAATAATGACCAGCGCGCCTGTCTAGGATTCAGGCGCCTGGCGGTCTCAAGATAAATCAAATTTTTGTGGTCAGTCAATACCACCACCTGATGTCTGGCCCCCTCGAGCCAATGGCGCCACTCCTCAAACGCCCACTTCATGGCCAAAAGCTCCCGATTCCCAACATCATAATTCCGCTCAGCGGGCGAAAATTTACGGGAAAAGAAGGCACAAGGCCTCATCACGGCGCAGTCAGAACTTTTCTGCGACAACACTGCCCCAGCTCCGATCTCAGAAGCGTCGACCTCAACCTGAAAAGGAAGAGTCACATCAGGCTGACGCAACACAGGGGCAGAAGAAAAACAGCGCTTAAGCTCCTGAAAGGCCTCCACAGCATCAGGGGACCAATTAGCAACATCAGCACCCTGTCTAGTCAAATCGGTCAATGGCTTAACGACATCCGAAAAACCAGAAATAAATCGACGATAAAAGTTGGCAAAGCCCAAAAATTTCTGAAGACTTTTAAGAGAAGAGGGCTGCGTCCAATCACAAATAGCTTGAACCTTGACAGGATCCATCTCAATGGAAGAGGGAGAAAAAATATATCCCAAAAAGGAAATTCTCTGAACCCCAAAAACGCACTTAGAACCCTTGACACACAGAGAATTAGACCGCAAAACCTGAAAAACCCTCTTAACTTGCCGGACATGAGAGTCCCAGTCATCCGAAAAAATCAGAATATCATCCAGATACACTATCATAAATTTATCCAAAAAATCGCGGAAAATATCATGCATAAAGGACTGGAAGACTGAAGGGGCATTAGAAAGACCAAAAGGCATCACCAAATACTCAAAGTGGCCCTCGGGCGTATTAAATGCGGTTTTCCACTCATCCCCCTGCCTGATCCGCACCAAATTATACGCCCCACGGAGATCAATCTTAGAGAACCACTTGGCCCCCTTTATGCGAGCAAACAAATCAGTCAGCAACGGCAATGGGTATTGATATTTAACCGTGATTTTATTCAAAAGCCGATAATCAATACATGGTCTCAAAGAGCCGTCTTTTTTTGACACAAAGAAAAAACCGGCTCCTAAGGGAGATGACGATGGACGAATATGTCCCTTTTCCAAGGACTCCTTTATATATTCTCGCATAGCAGTATGTTCAGGCACAGACAGATTAAATAAACGACCCTTTGGGTATTTACTACCCGGAATTAAATCTATAGCACAATCGCACTCACGGTGCGGAGGTAGTGAACCAAGCTTGGGTTCTTCAAAGACGTCACGATAGTCAGACAGGAACTCAGGGATTTCAGAGGGGATAGATGATGAAATGGACACCAAAGGTACGTCCCCATGAGTCCCCTTACATCCCCAGCTCAACACAGACATAGCTCTCCAGTCAAGGACTGGGTTGTGAGACTGCAGCCATGGCAATCCCAGCACCAAATCCTCATGTAGATTATACAGCACTAGAAAACGAATAGTCTCCTGGTGATCCGGATTAATACACATAGTCACTTGTGTCCAGTATTGTGGTTTATTATTAGCCAATGGGGTGGAGTCAATCCCCTTCAGAGGAATAAGAGTTTCCAAAGGCTCTAAATCATACCCACAACGATTGGCAAAGGACCAATCCATAAGACTCAAAGCGGCGCCAGAGTCGATATAGGCGTCAGTAGTAATAGATGACAAAGAGCAAATCAGGGTCACAGACAAAATAAATTTAGACTGTAAAGTGCCAATGGAAACAGATTTATCAAGCTTTTTAGTACGTTTAGAGCATGCTGATATAACATGAGTAGAATCCCCACAATAGAAACACAACCCATTTTTCCGTCTAAAATTCTGCCGCTCGCTTCTGGACAGAATTCTATCACACTGCATGCTTTCTGGCGTCTTCTCAGTGGACACCGCCAGATGGTGCACTGGTTTGCGCTCCCGCAGACGCCTATCGATCTGAATGGCCATTGTCATGGACTCATTCAGACCCGCAGGCACAGGGAACCCCACCATAACATCCTTAATGGCATCAGAGAGACCCTCTCTGAAAGTAGCCGCCAAGGCACACTCATTCCACTGAGTAAGCACAGACCATTTACGGAATCTTTGGCAGTAAATTTCAGCTTCATCTTGCCCCTGCGATAGGGACATCAAAGTTTTTTCTGCCTGAAGTTCCAAATGAGGTTCCTCATACAGCAAGCCCAAGGCCAAAAAAAACGCATCCACATTGCGCAACACAGGATCCCCTGGTGCCAATGCAAAAGCCCAGTCTTGAGGGTCGCCGCGGAGCAAGGAAATCACAATCCCAACCTGCTGTGCAGGGTCTCCAGCAGAACGAGATTTCAGGGACAAAAATAGCTTACAATTATTTCTAAAATTCTGAAAGCTAGATCTATTCCCTGAGAAGAATTCCGGCAAAGGAATTCTCGGCTCAGATACCGGAGCATGAATAATAAAATCTTGCAAATTTTGTACTTTCGTGGTGAGATTATTCAAACCTGCAGTTACACTCTGAAGATCCATTATTAACAGGTGAACACAATTAAGAGCACAGAAAAAAAAAAAAAAAAAAAAAAAAAAAAACTCTCAGCAGACTTCTTATTTCTCTCCTTTCTCAGCCAAGGATTTTAACCCTTTAGTGGGCCGGTCAAACTGTCATGATCTCCATGGCCAGAGAACTAGCATAAGCCTCTATAGGAACAAGCTCTTGGAAGATGTAACTATACTGACCATGAACTAAACCTACCGCATCATCTAGAAGTAGCCAGGTAGCATGTCCTACTTTTTATCCCTATATGCCCAGCGCCGGCCGGAGAACTAAATAATGCTAGCAGAGGGAAATATAAGACCTGACTCACCTCTAGAGAAATGCCCAAAAAAAGGAGACAGAAGCCCCCCACATATATTGGCGGTGATATGAGATGAAACAACAAACGCAGCAGGAAAATAGTTTTAGCAAATTTGAGGTCCGCTTTCTAGATAGCAGAAGACAGAAAGCATACTTTCATGGTCAGTAGAAAACCCTAACAAAACACATCCAGAAATTACTTTAGGACTCTGGCATTAACTCATAATACCAGAGTGGCAATTCCTGATCAACAAGAGCTTTCCAGACACAGTAACGAAACTGCAGCTGTGAACTGGAACCAAAATACAAAAACAAAACATGGACGAATGTCCAACTTATCTAGTAGATGTCTGGGAGCAGGAACAAGCACAGAGAGGCTTCTGATAACATTGTTGACCGGCAAGCATCTAACAGAGAAGCCAGGTTATATAGCGACACCCAGATCTAATCAGAACAGGTGAACAGGGAAGATGATGTCACAAGTTCAATTCCACCAGTAGCCACCGGGGGAGCCCAGAATCCAAATTCACAACACAGAGCCTGTGCTCGTGGGTGGTTTGCCGAGAAAGTCCGCCTTTTCTCCCATGCCTGTACTACTGAAGGCTGTAGACTGGACTGGGAGTGTGAGGATGACTGGGAACGTGGTGCTGCTGCGGGTGGAATTACAGTGGGTCTCTGGACAACAGTGCCAGAGGTTCTTCCATGGCGATCCTGGGAGGAAGCCGAACCAGCTGTGTGTGAGCTGGAGGAAGAGGCAACACGAGCTGAAAAGGTGGAAGATGCCACTGTTGGTTGGCCTAGCTCTTCAGGGTGTTTTTGTAACTCCGCCGCGTGCCTGGTCCGCACATGTTTCCACATGTTGGAGGTATTGAGGTTGCTGACATTTCTCCCTCTTTTGACTTTGTGATGACACACCTTGCTTTTGACATAGCAAATGTCATCTGCAACTGTGTCAAAAAAGGACCAGGCACTGCAAGTCTTGGGAGCACCCTTTTTGGCTTTTGGAAGAGACATGCTCCTAACGGGTGCCAAAGTGGAGGCTACAGGATCCACAGTCTTCCTCCTCCCTCTCGCTCTTTGGCCTGTTCGGGGAATCTCTTCCTCAGAGCTGCTCCCACCACCTTCCTGTCCCTCACGCCATGATGGGTCAAGGACCTCATCATCTACACTACCCTCTGCCACCAACTGCTCCTCCTGGGTAGTCTCAGCAGCAGAGCACGCACCAGAAAGTGGCATCTGAGTGTCATCAGCGGATGCGTTCTGCGGTGTGGTGACCGGAGGCACTGGCCCACCCGCCTCTTCAGTCTCAGAGAGAAAAAGCTGTTGGGCATCACTGCACACTGCTTCTTCTTCCATTTCTCCAATGCTGCTTGGCTGGCTCCCTGTTTCCAAGCCAAGAGATTCAGAGAACAGAAGTAGAGACGGCTCCTGTCCTGGGCTCTCTGTCTGCCTGGGCAATTTGGCAGGTGGTGAAGAGACAGATGGCTGCTCTCCAGTGCTCTGTGTCTGAGAGGATGTGGCACTAATTGAAGTCGATGCGTTAGCTGCCATCCATCCGACAAAGGCTTCAATTTGGTCTTCACGCAGCAGCGGTGTACGGCGCTCTCCGACAAAGCTGCGCATGAAGGACTGTTCCCTGCTGAAACTGGGTGATGATGAGTCACCGGTGCCCGCAGCAGGCACAGAATCCCCACGTCCTCTCCCTGCTCCGTGCCCACGCCCACGTGCCTTACTCCCTGCCTTCTTCATCTTGGTTGACTGATAAAGATAAGCAGAAAAGTACTAACGGCTTAGTGTGCTTATTCCTGAACAGCTCCTAACTAGTGTTGAGCGATACCGTCCGATACTTGAAAGTATCGGTATCGGAAAGTATCGGCCGATACCGGCAAAGTATCGGATCTAATCTGATACCGATACCCGATACCAATACAAGTCAATGGGACTCAAGTATCGGACGGTATCCCTGATGGTTCCCAGGGTCTGAAGGAGAGGAAACTCTCCTTCAGGCCCTGGGATCCATATTAATGTGTAAAATAAAGAATTAAAATAAAAAATATTGATATACTCACCTCTCCGACGCAGCCTGCACCTTACCGAGGGAACCGGCAGCCTTCTTTGCTTAAAATGCGCGCGTTTAATGCCTTCCGTGACGTCACGGCTTCTGATTGGTCGCGTGACGCCCATGTGACCGCGACGCGACCAATCACAAGCCGTGACGTAATTTTCAGGTCCTGAATACCTAGAATTAGGCATTTAGGACCTGAGAATTACGTCACGGCTTCTGATTGGTCGCGTGCCGCCCATGTGACCGCGATGCGACCAATCACAAGCCGTGACGTAATTTTCAGGTCCTGAATGCCTAGAATTAGGCATTTATTTTGCACATTATATCGATCCCGATACCGATTCCCGATACAACAAAAGTATCGGATCTCGGTATCGGAATTCCGATACCGAAAATATCGGCCGATACCCGATACTTGCAGTATCGGAATGCTCAACACTACTCCTAACAGGTATAAGAAACACTAATTTTCTAAAGTGTGGACTAGACTTTAATATGAGCTAATGTGGCCTACACAACTGTAAAGTGGTGTGTTTGGTGAACTTTATTATTTATTTATTTTTTTGGGCTGAACTGCCAACAGGGCAAGCTGCACTCACAGGGAGACCGTGCAGACAGCCGTAAACGGCGCTGCAAGGCCCCAAAAACCTCCTCTACATTATCCAATGTAGTGTTTTTCCACAAATTAGCTGGATACGGGTGGAAAGCCACTAATAGGAATTATTTGAAAAAATGTGCAGCGGGCTGCACTATTTGCAAAAAAGGACAATGGAATGGATAGAACTGTATGAGTCAGTGAACCACCCTGAGCTGGATACAACCGGCTGTGGCTGCACACAGACTACAGGGCGAGCTGCACTCACATGGAGACCGTGCAGACAGCCGTAAACGGCGCTGCAAGGCCCCAAAAACCTCCTCTACGTTATCCTATGTAGTGTTTTTCCACAATTTAGCTGGATACGGGTGGAAAGCCACTAATAGGAATTATTTGAAAAAATGTGCAGCGGGCTGCACTATTTGCAAAAAAGGACAATGGAATGGATAGAACTGTATGAGTCAGTGAACCACCCTGAGCTGGATACAACCGGCTGTGGCTGCACACAGACTACAGGGCGAGCTGCACTCACACGGAGACCGTGCAGACAGCCGTAAACGGCGCTGCAAGGCCCCAAAAACCTCCTCTACGTTATCCTATGTAGTGTTTTTCCACTATTTAGCTGGATAAGGGCAGAAAGCCACTAATAGGAATTATTTGAAAAAATGTGCAGCGGGCTGCACTATTTGCAAAAAAGGACAATGGAATGGATAGAACTGTATGAGTCAGTGAACTACCCTGAGCTGGATACAACCGGCTGTGGCTGCACACAGACTACAGGGCGAGCTGCACTCACACGGAGACCGTGCAGACAGCCGTAAACGGCGCTGCAAGGCCCCAAAAACCTCCTCTACGTTATCCTATGTAGTGTTTTTCCACTATTCATCTGGATACGTGTGGAAAGCCACTAATAGGAATTATTTGAAAAAATGTGCAGCGGGCTGCTCTATTTGCAAAAAAGGACAATGGAATGGATAGAACTGTATGAGTCAGTGAACCACCCTGAGCTGAATACAACCGGCTATGGCTGCACACAGACTACAGAGTGGGCTGCACTCACTCACACACACACACAGAGACCTTGCAGATCGCTGTGAAAACAGTGCTGCAAGGCAAAAGCAAGGTGAACACACAGTGGTTGCTAAATTAGCCTGGGAAAAGCACAAAGAAGCAAATCGCTATCTCAACTGGCCCTCAGTCAGAACACAGCGTCCTATGCCTAACTGAATTCACAGCAGAGTGAGCGCAAAATGGCTCCAGCGACTTTTAAACTGCAGCATGACATAATTTCAGCAGCCAATCACAGCCTTGCCAGTAGTTTAATGCCCACCATGCTGAACAGGATGTGCCCACACTTGGAATCATTCCTCATTGGCTGAATTCGTGCTGTTTGAAATGAGAACTTCCGATTCCGATACCCGATACTTGCGGTATTGGAATGCTCAACACTAGTTAAAAGTTGACCAGCGATTTCTCATTTTTCCACCAAAATTTACAAAACCAGGGATCACCTCACATTTGAAGTGAGTTTGGTTGGTCAATATGACAGAAAATACCCAAAATTGACACCATTTCAAATACTGCACCCCTCAAGGTACTCAAAACCACATTCAAGACGTTTATTAACCCTTCAAGAGCTTCACAGGAATGAATGGAATGTTGAAGAAAAAAATAAACATTTACTTTTCTTTCACAAAATTTTTCCTTTAAACCTAATTGTTTTTCTTTCGCAAGGGTAACAAGAGAAAATTGATTATACATTTTGTTATGCAATTACTTCTGAGCATGCTAATACCCAATATATGGGGGAAATCTACTGTTTGGGCACACGGCAGGGCTCAGAAGGGAAGCAGCGCCATTTGACTTTTTGAATGTAAAATATGCTGGAATAATTAGCGGTTGCCATGTCGCGTTTGGAGAGCCCCTGATGTGCCTAAACAGTGGAAACCCACCACAAGTGACATCATTTTGAAAACTAGACCCCTTAGGGAACTTATCTAGATGTATATTGAGCACCCCCCACAGGTGCTTCACAGAAGTTTATAACGTATTTGCTTCATGCAGATTGTTGTGCAATTTCTCCTGAACATGCTGATACCCCATATGTGGGGGAATACTACTGTTTAGGCGCACGGCAGAACTCTGAAGGGAAGAATCGCCATTTGACTTTTTGAATGTAAAATATGCTGAAATAATTAGCGGATGCCGTATTATGGTTGGAGAGCCCCTGCTGTGCTTAACCAGTGGAAACCCCCAACAAGTGACCCTATTTTGGAAGCTAGACACATCAATGAATTTATCTAGATGTCTGGTAAGCACCTAGAACCTCCAGGGGCATCACAGAGTTTTATAATATTGAGCCGTCAAAATAAAAAAACATTATTACCACAAAAATGCTATTTCAACCCCCATTTTTTTATTTTCACAAGGGTAGCAAGAAAAAACGGACCCCAAAGTTTGTTGTGCTATTTCTCCTGAGTTTGACAGTACCCAGTATGTGGTGGAAAACTACTGTCTGGGAGCACGGCAGGGTATGAAAGGGAAGGAGCGCCATATTGCAGTGCAGGTTTTGCTGCATTGGTTTGAGGGGGCCATGTCACATTCGCAGAGCCCCTGAGGTGCCAGAACAGCAGAAACCCCCCAAGTGACCCCATTTTACAAACTACAAGTTCATCTGGGAGGGCAGTGATCATATTGACACGTGTGTCGCAATATTGACATGTTGACAAGTGTGTCACAGAATTTGATACTATTGGGCAGTGAAGAAAAAAAAATACATTTTTACCACATAAAAATTGTTTTAGCCCCAGATCTTACATTTTCTCACTGGGAAATGGGTAAAAATGGTGCCAAAATGTGTTACACAATTTCTTCTGAATTTGGCAATACCCCATATGTGGCAGTACAGTACTGCTTAGCCACACAGCAAGACTCTGGAGGGATGGAGCGCTATTTGACTCTTGGAGAACAAATTATTATAGAATAGTTTCCTGACTCTATATAAAGAGCCCCTAAATGCCAGAAAAGCGGAATCCCCCCTCAAGTGACCCTAGTTTGCAAATTATACCCCGTTGTACTGACCAGTATGTTGCAGTCACCAGTACATTACACCCAGCCCGTGCTGCTGGATACATGCACCCATATAAATTAGGTGGGCTCTTACCACTACAGAAATGCCAAACATGTGGATGATCTATGTGGTTTAGGTACACTGTGGGGCTCAGAAGGGAGGGGGCCATTTGAATTTGGGACCGCATAATTTATTTTACGGGGGTGAATAGCGATAACGGACCTGAGTGAGTGAGGACTTGCTTTTTTTGTGGATTGAGTGGAAGCTTTTATTGGGAACATTTTACATAACGTTTGGGATCACACTTATCTGGCACTCTACGCTGAGCACTTACTTTGGGGTTTCTATCTAAATCTTTGAGTGAAGTAACAGATCAAACCCCGATCCATTCACTATACTGAGGCAGCAGAGTTACTCTGGACTCCGTCTGGCCTCTGTTCAGCAGTGTCCTTCTTTTCAGAGGTGCACAAAACTGGCTGACTGCGCTTTTATGTATGGCTAAAAAGACGGACACCGCGGGATCACAGGTCTCATGGCATCCACAGTGTCTCCATCTGTCTCATTATAAGGAATCTTCCACCGGGGGTTCCGTCTGAATCACCTATTTAAGATATTTACATGGAAACCCTGGTGTAACCGCTCAGCGCAGTGCGTGGGAGAAATGTGCGCCGAGCCTTACTGCGATCTTTGGGAGGTAGAATGAAAAAATCAACAGCAGGTGAAGAATTGGTTTTATTTATTTTTTACGCCATTCGTCGTGCGGTATAAGTGATTAGGTGACTTTATTCTTCAGGTCGGTGCGATTGCAACGATACCAGATTTATATCAGGTTTTTATGATTGGCTGCTATCACACACTAAAAGACGATTTTTATTGCAAAAACAAGTTTTTGCATCAGTATATTTTGAGAGCTATAATTTATCCATATTTCGGCTGGTAGAGTCATGTAACTGCTTGTTTTTTGCGGGTCATACTGACCTTTTTATCGGTATCATTTTCGGGCACATGACTTTTTTTATCACTTTCTATTCTGATTTTTGGGAGACAGGATGATCAAACGCCAGGAATTCAGGAATTGTTTTTTTTTTTTTAACGACGTTCCATGTATAGTGAAATTAATAAGGCAGCTTTATTCTTTGGGTCAGTACGATTACAGTGATACCACATTTATAATTTTTTTTACGTTTTGCCGCTTTTTTACAATAAAAACTATTTTATAGAAAAAATAATTGTTTTTGCATTGCTTTATTCTAAAAGCTAGAACTTTTTTATTTTTCCGCTTTTGGAGCTGTATTGCAGCTTGTTTTTTGCAGGACAAGATGACATTTTCATTTTGATATGGCTTTTTGATCGCATATTATTCTACTTTTTGTTTGGCGGCATGACGAAAAAGCAAAGGTTTTTGCTCTTTTTTTTTTACGGTGTGCACCAAAGGAGTGAATAACTGTGACCATTTTATAGGTTGGCTCGTTCTGGATGCGGCGATACCAAATATGTGTACTTTTTTGTGTTTTTTCATATACATGCATTTATTGGTTTAATATTTTTTCTTTTTTTTAAATTTATTTTGTGATTTTTTTTTAAAGTTTTAAAACTTTTTTACTTTTTTTAAACTCTGTTACTTAGTCCCTGTAGGGTACTTCAATTTTTATTTGTCTGATCACTGGTCTCTTACAATGCAATACACATCTATTGCATTGCAAGAGACCTGTCAGTTTTACTCTGGCAGATTGCTTGTTAGACTCAGCTGCAGGCTGAGCCTAACATGCCACCATAGCTGACAGACCCGGAGGTCATCACAGGAATCCCCCCGTGATGTGATCAGATCTCATAACGGGGGGGAATCGGAGAGATGAGTATAGCAGGAGTCTCCCTCTGCTATCTTCTAAATGCTACGATCGCAAAGGGCTAAGATTAGTGTTGAGCATTCCGATACCGCAAGTATCGGGTATCGGCCGATACTTGCGGTATCGGAATTCCGATACCGAGATACCGAGATCCGATACTTTTGTGGTATCGGGAATCGGAACCGAAAGATCCCAGTGTATGGTTCCCAGGGTCTCAAGGTGAGGAAACTCTCCTTCAGGCCCTGGGATCCATATCCATGTAAAAAATAAAGAATTAAAATAAAAAATAGGGATATACTCACCCTCTGATGCGCCCTGGTGTAACCGGCAGCCTGCTTTGCTTAAAATGAGCGTGTTCAGCACCTTCCATGATGTCACGGCTCCTGATTGGTTGCGTGCCACTCATGTGACCGCCACGCGTCCAATCACAAGCCGTGACGTCATTCTCAGGTCCTAAATTCCTAGAATTCGGAATACGTCATGGAAGGCCCTAAACGCGCTCATTTTAAGCAACAGAAGCTGCCGGTTAACAGCGGTAAGGTGCAGGGGCCTCCGGACTGGTGAGTATATCAATATTTTTTATTTTAATTCTTTATTTTACACATTCATATGGATCCCAGGGCCTGAAGGAGAGTTTCCTCTCCTTCAGACCCTGGGAACCATCCAGGATACCTTCCGATACTTGAGTCCTATTGACTTGTATTGGTATCGGGTATCGGTATCGGCGAGATCCGATACTTTTCAGGTATCGGCCGATACTATCCGATACCGATACTTTCAAGTATCGGACGGTATCGCTCAACACTAACATCATTGATTAGATCAGGTCCTGATGATGTCACCTGTCAGAGTAACCGCTCTGCACAGGAATTGCAGCGCTTGCAGGACCCGGGGGGTCCTGAGCACTGGTAGACCAACCTCCGTTCATAAACGTGGGCGCTGCACAAAGCCTAGCAAGCGCCGACATATATCTACCGTGGACAGTCACGAAGAGATTAAATGTATTGGTGTGCACAGTGTACCAATAAAAAATAAAGCTCTGCAGTAGAGCAGGGAGACATGGTTTCTCTGCTCTACTGCTCTTCGTTCTGCAGGTCGCAGGTTCTGTTAAGCCTGCGGTCTGAAGAATTGTAGGGTGCTGCACTTTACAAGTCTTGGGCAGAGTGGCATGATATCGTCATTGCACCAGGACTCAAACCTCCAGTGTGTTCCCCAGAACAATGACATCACTGTATTGATTGGCCTATGCCTTGCCGCGAAGGACCTTTGTGACGTCATAAAGGTCCTTCGCAGCGCACAATGCATCCCTGGGAACGGGAGCCGCCGCATGCACTGCTGAGAACCGGGAGAACTCCGGGGGCCGTCGGAAGGTAAGTATATCCATATTTTTTATTTTTATTAAATTTTTTTACACAAATAGTCTCCTCTCCTCCAGACCCTGGGAACCATCTGGGACCACTCCCTGCACTATATGCGGCGACCTCAGAGCTCCACACGTGCCGTACCCAGCGACTTTTGAGAAGATTTTCAGGGGTTAAAAAGTCATCTTATACGCCGGAAACTACGGTATATAGTTTTTAATTAGTTTCCTATACTAATTATTATTATCATGCTTTTTTTTAAATAGCAACATCATAGTCCATAGCGCTTTACATACTAATTATAGGGGTATTTTGTCAATGAATGGAAGAGCCTTAGCTGTATTTATAAAAAATTGAAATTAAGTTAGTAATTAAAATTTATATTTATATAAAGTCACAAGCATGTTCCTGAAAGCAATCAGAGATGGCGTCTGAACATGACAAATGTTTTAACAAATACATTAGTAAAGCATTATTCTACAGTTGGCAGTTTTAATGATTTTTTGGTCTTAGAGCAATGAGAGTTTTACATTTTACAAGTTTGGATTAATTTTTGTATTTTTTTTTTTGGAAGCCACCTTTTGAGTTAGGAAATGCAGTTGGTCGGCTATAATAGGATAAATAAGATTGGAGTTATTATGGTGATATATCAACAATAGAAAAAGTGATAGAATAGTGAATTGGCATAAAGTATTTCCTGTGAAAACCTTTCCCATTGCATGTCTCCACCAGAATGCGGAAAAATGGAAGTCAGATATGGCTTCCAAACTCCAAGGCTTTCTGTATTTGTTTAGAGTCAAACCTGAAAATGAAGAAATTCCACATCATAGACATAAATTCAATTTCTCACCTTACCTTAGATCTTTTAAAGGGTTTAACATGCCCAACAGAATCTTCACTCCAATTTGCTCAGGCTCTAGAACCATAATCGAACCTGAATGTCCAGTAGAAGACAACCCTGTTTGGAACCAAAATTAAAGCCAATCAATAATGGACACCTCGACAAACTTCAATTTACATCACAACTATTGAATGGCCACATACACATGTGGTCAAAATTGTTGGTACCCCTCGTTTTATTAATGACACAAAAACCCACAATGGTCACATAAATAACCTGAATCTTGAAGTGGCCTTCTATGAGCCCTGACCTAAATCCTATTGAGCATCTTTGAAAAGAGCTGAAACATGCCGTCTGGAAAAGGCAACCTTGAAGCACAAGACAACTGGAGTAGTTTGCTCTTGAGTCTGGAAGGGCGAACCTGAACTGTAAAGTTCAGGACCGTACCGAACACATAGTGCTTGTCACCGCATGAACACTGCTGGAAAAAGCCATAGACTGCCGAGTGCAGTGAATACTGCTGGCAGTTAATGAGCGGCCCCGGAAGCAGATGTGGCCGGGAGACAGCGGGACGGGAGGACGCGTTGCTGGACACATAAGTATAATTATAATGTTTATTATTAATTTTCTGCTTTATTTTACAGCTCCCCCTCCCTATCCCACATATGTAAAGTCCGAGTTCGGGGTTCGGACGCAAGTTCGTGTCATCTCCGGCCCGGACTTGATCTTTACAAAAAACTCGGGTGAACCCGCCGATCCCAAATATCGGGGGGAGGGGGGGGGTTTGCCCATCACTACTCTTGAGGAGTGGGCCAAAATACCTGACGTGAGGTGCAAAGTCTCATTGACAGCTGCAGGAATCATTTGATTGTAGTGATTGTCTCAAAAGGTTGTGCAACAAAATATTAGGTTAAAGGTCCCATCATCTCTGTCCAGGCCTATTTCTTGAGTTTTATATTTTAAAAACTTCTGTGGAAGCATGGTTGAAATGCAATATCTGACTTTCATTTGTTCATTTTCAAAGATTGTATATTTATTATTACTTTTGTCAGATTCAAGTTATTTCTGTGATCATTGTGTTTTTTTCTGTCATTAATTGAGGAGTACCAACAATTTTGATCACGTGTGTATACACCTATAACATAAACATCTCCTGACAGTGTATCACAATATCATGATTTTTATTTTATAGTCTTCAATTCACACCACTGAAAGAGGAAGAGAAAAGGCAAGGGAAGATGGATATCAGAAAAATATTCCTATAGGACGCCAAATAAATCTTTGTCCAACACTGTCACAGGACTTTGAGAAAAAACATCAGATATTAGACAGTGTTGTCTCCATAGGCAGAAGTGACATTTTTTTTTCTTACTTTCTTAGTGCTAAAATTATATAACATGAATATTGAGGGGAAGAAAACCTTGCAGTTGCATTTCTAAGTTTAATGGAAAAATAACAAGATGGAAACCTGGCTGAAAGTAAAAGTTGATTATTTCCCTGCTAGTGACAAGTGCTATGAAGTCCTCCTGTGAGCAGCACATTGAAGTCATCTCAATATTCTAACCAGGGTCCTCTTGGCAGACAGTGATGGAGCGCGTATATTTATAGATCATGTTCCAATAAAAATTGTTTCATGTTGTTTGTTAAAGATGCAAAGAAAACAAAATTGTTTGAAATGGTGGAGATTTATGAGATTCTAAAACTGCATTAAAAATAAAATTATTAAAAACGTCAGGGTAGATAAATCACATCTTGTTATAAAGATGACAAAAGAAGGAGGAAAGCAGAAGTTGCTTGAAAATTAAAGAACATTTCGAAAAAAAAATTGCACTTTGATGAATCAGGAAATATTCTGTGAAGAATCCTGACTATATTACCAACAAGGAGGTTGTCTGGTTGCTTCATATTATCAGAAACTCCTGGTGAAACCAGATAGGAGAACTCACAGTTTCAGATTAGAGAAAACATTAACGGGGTTAGAAGAGCAGTGAAACATTTGCTCCCACTTGTAGAATGACGTATTTCCGGTAATCATGTTTGAGCTAGCATGCAATAATCGCCCTCTGGGTCCAACTTCGATAGGTATTACTATACAAGTTATTGAACCAGTCATTAAAGTGATGGTCTCATGAAGGTAACTATTTTGCAAATATCTGATTAAAGCTAATGGATGTAATATTAAAGACCTGCTTTTGCTTGGCTGGACCCAACGATATAAATTTGTCCTGCCCATGGTCAATTATGCCTTTAATCAAATACTTAAATCTAATATATAAAGCTGAATGTGTGTGTGTGTGTATGTATGTATGTATGTATGTATGTCCGGGATTGGCATCTGAACCGTAGCAGCTACAGCCACAAAATTTTGCACAGTCACACGTCTGGACCCCAAGAGCGTCATAGGCTATGTTGTGAGGTGAAATTTTAACCCCGCGCTTTCCAATTCACCAAACAATTTTGCCCCTATCTACATAATGGGGAAAAAGTGAAAGGAAAAGTGTTGGAGGCGTCGCAGCTACAGGCACAAAATTTTGCACAGTCACACGTCTGGACCCTGAGAGCGTCAAAGCTATATTGTGAGGTGAAATTTTAACCCCGCGCTTTCCAAGTCACCAAACAATTTTGCCCCTATCTACATAATGGGGAAAAAATGAAAGGAAAAGTGTTGGAGGCAAATTAACAGCTGCCAGATGTGAACAAGGGGGACTTAAAGAATGACAGCGATGGCACCAAAGAGTATATACTGTACAGTTGCTAAGGTGGGGCCCCAACATGGGATAATCACACCACCACGGGGATATGAACACACACACAAAATGCGCCACACACTACCACGTGCTCGAACACATATACCACCCTCAGTGCACATTTCACCACACATACACCAACCTCGCCACATAAAAGTAGAAACACAAAAGTCGCCGCTCAAAACTCGCCACGCGCAAAACTCTCCACATGCAAAACTCGCCACACGTGCAAAACTCGCCACACGCAAAACTTGCACACGCAGAAAAATTGCCACACGCAGAAAAATTGCCACATGCACAAAAGTTGCAACACATGCAAAAGTTGCCTCACACAAAACTTGCACATACTCAAAAGGCACCACACATAAAACTCGCCACGCGCAAAACTCGCCATGCGCAAAACTTGCTGCACACAACTTGCTACACTAACCTGTCACATGCAACTCGACACACAAAAAGTTGCTACACGCATGTCGCCACACAAAACTCATCTCACAAAAGTCCCTACATGCATGTCGCCACACGCAACTCAACACACACAACTTGACACACGAAACTCGCCCTAAAACACACACAAGTCTGGTATCCTTCAAAAATAAAAATCTGATTAATAAGCAGACAAACTACAAGAGCAACAAATGTACCATATAGGAATCCGGCAGCTGTCAGTCACATGACCAGTCTATTATGTGTATGTGTGAGCTAATATATACTGCCAGGGGGTGGGCTTACTGTTGGCTGGGGATTTATCAGGCTGCCATTTTAGCTTACAAATACTGAGGTAAAAATACTGACCAAATAACGTGTGAACGAGGGCTAATACAGGAGGAGATGGCATACAGCTATATACTATATACAGGAGATGACACACAGGTATATACTATTTACAGGGGAGATGACACACAGGTATATACTATATACAGGAGGAGATGACACACAGATATATACTATATACAGGAGAGATGACACACAGGTATATACTATATAGAGGAGGAGATGACATACAGGTACATACTACATACAGGAGGAGATGACATACAGGTATATACTATATACAGGAGGAGATGACACACAGGTATATACTATATACAGGAGCAGATTACCTACAGGTATATAGTATATACAGGAGGAGATGACACAGGTATATGCTATGTATAGGAGGAGATGACATACAGGTATATACTATATACAGGAGATGACACACAGATATATACTATATATAGGTGAGATGACACACAGGTATATACTATATACAGGAGATTACATACAGGTATATCTAATATATAAAGCTGAATGTGTGTATGTATGTATGTGTGTATGTCCGGGATTGGCATCTGTACCGTCGCAGCTACAGCCACAAAATTTTGCACAGTCACACGTCTGGACCCCGAGAGCGTCATAGGCTATGTTGTGAGGTGAAATTTTAACCCCGCGCGTTCCAAGTCACCAAACAATTTTGCTCCTATCTACATAATGGGGAAAAAGTGAAGGGAAAAGTGTTGGAGGAAAATTGACAGCTGCCAGATGTGAACAATGAGGACTTAAAGAATGAGAGCGATGGCGACAAAGAGTATATACCGTACAGTTGCTAAGGTGGGGCCCCGACATGGGATACTCACCACACACGGGGATATGAACACAAACACAAAATGCGCCACACACTACCACGTGCTTGAACACATATACCACCCTCAGCACACATTTCACCACACACACACACCAACCTCGCCACATAAAAGTCGAAACACAAAAGTCACCACTCAAAACTCGCTACATGCAAAACTCGCCATATGCAAAACTAGGCTCACGCAAAACTCGCCACACGTGCAAAACTCACCTCATGGAAAACTCACCTCATGCAAAACTTGCACACACAGAAAAATTGCCACATGTACAAAAGTTGCACCACATGCAAAAGTTGCCTCACACAAAACTTGCACATACTCAAAATGCACCACACATAAAACTCGCCACGCGCAAAACTCGCCATGCACAAATCTTGCTGCACACAACTTGCTACACTAACCTGTCACATGCAACTCAACACACAAAATGTTGCTACACGCATGTCGCCACACAAAACTCATCTCACAAAAGTCGCTACATGCATGTCGCCACACGCAACTCAACACACACAACTTGACACATAAAACTCGCCCTAAAACACACACAAGTCTGGTATTGTCCTTCAAAAATAAAAATCTGATTAATAAGCAAACTACAAGAGCAACAAATGTACCATATAGGAAATACGGCAGCTGTCAGTCACATGACCTGTCTATTATGTGTATGTGTGAGCTAATATATACTGCCAGGGGGGAGGGCTTCCTGTTGGCTGGGGATTTATCAGGCTGCCAATAGCAACCAATCACAGCTCAGCTTCTATTTTGCTACAGTTAATTAACCTGAGCTCTGATTGGTTAATATAGGCAACAAAGACATTCTCAGTATAACAAAGCTAATATATGTTGTGAAATGCTTCTATTTGCTTAGTTTTTGCCTTTTAATAATTACATTTCTATCTATTTGTTTTGTGGTTTTTGTGTGCAGAATAAATTTTTGTTAACACATTCTATTTTGCTAACAGCAGTCATTAACCCGGGCGAAGCCGGGTAGTACAGCTAGTAGATTAATAAATGTCATCCCTCTCTACGTTTTAATCTCCATGCACTCAAAAGTAGCTCAACATCCAGAAAAAAGTCACAGAAATGTCCATATTGCTAAACAACAAAGGGCAGGGTGCACCACAGTATATATTTCAAATGCAATTATAATAATCACAGGGTGCTACTAACGCATAGGAAGGGGGGACAAGAACTGGAGGAAAGACTAATGCGTATGTAGAAAGTGCACATCCGAGGTACAAAAAAAATCGAAAACTACTTTATTATCACCAAAGCACAAACATGATTAAAAACATTTAAAAACAACAGTGACTATAATACATCTATGTGACCCTAGGACGTGATACCGTAGCAACATAGGCACTCATAGTGGAAGTGCAATATGCATGAATAATGTAAACACCAAAAAGTTATCATAAGGTCATAACAATCCCGCCGTAAATAATAAAATAACAATCAAGTCAATATAGTTGGCTGAGTGCACATAAAATGGGCCCTAGAATGTGGGCGTCCCCACCGGTGTAAGCTCGGTGTCTGAGAATGATAAAGCAATTGTCCAAAGAAGGGGGTCACATAATGTGACAGGAAGCCATCCTAAATCCCTCATGCGGTGCAGCTTCATCAGGGGACGTGCCAGGCAGTGACTATTGCAGTCTTTAAGTAGAGGCAAAAGGAGTTAAGATAATTAGAAAACTGGTTACCTCTGTGTCAGGAATGTGTTTCTAAGGCTGCTTTCACACTTGCGTCGGTACGCGGCCATCGCAAAGCGTCGGCGTGACGTACCGACGGACGTTGTGCAAATTTGGCACAATGTGGGCAGTGGATGCAGTTTTTCAGCTCATCCGCTGCCCATTCTAAATCCCGGGGAGGAGGGGCGGAGTTCCGGCCTTGCGTGCGTGGTAGGAAATGGCGGATCTGACGTACGAAAAAACGTTACATTGAATGTTTTTTCATGATGACGGTCCGCCAAAACACGACGCATCCAGTGCAGTGGCCATACGTCGCGATCCGTCGGCAATACAAGTCTATGGGAAAAAACGCATCCTTCGGGCACATTTGCAGGATGCGTTTTTTCCCCAAAACTATGGATTGCGACGGATGGCAAAAAACGGAAGTGTGAAAGAGGCCTTAGCCACACCTGAATCAGGAACATGGCACCAAAGCAGGAAGTAAAGCTGTACATGGGAAGAAGAGTACAGCATAACTGCATATGCGCCCGCTGCCACAAGAACCTGGGAAATACCAGGATTAAAAGAGGGCGCGTGCGCTGTGAAGAGCAGCATCAGGATGTAAAGAGAGGTGTGCGCAGTCATCATAGCCAGATGCTGGGAGAACGAGTCCCAGCGTCTGGCTTGCTGTACAGCATGGGTGCCTATAGTCAAAGTACCTGAACATAAAGGCAAAGGGGTCACCTAATAAGATGGAACATGATATGCTGTAGGATGCCAAGGGTATAAAATGCAAATATTGATAGACAACCACAAATGAGCAAGAAATAAAGAAAATGGAAAAAGGAAAAAAAAATGTGTGAATGAATATACAGTATATGTGAAGAATGAATGCAAAAATAAATGGGTAAATAAAGACAACAATGGATGAAAAAATAATAAAATAATAATAAAATATTGAATATATGGACAAATTCATTAGAATGTGAGTATCAAAGCATGTACAAAGGAAGATGAGATAAGAGAATGTTGAGAATTGAGAAATAAGGAAGGGGAAATTGAGTACATTAGAAAAAGTCATGAAAACCTGAAAAACCAAACCTCAATCTTATAAGTTGCAAAAAAGACCAAAATCCATTTATTAAGTGAAGACATGCCACGAATGGCAAACACAGAATAAGGTTATTAGTTAGTTCCTGGTCTCTAAGAATAAGGGACCAAGTAGCATGTCAGATATTAAAGGGTTTTTTTCTCCTTTCTTCCTCCTCTTTCCTCCCCTTCTCCTTCTCTTCCTTCCTTCTTCCCCTTTTCTTCCCTTTCCCCTCCTTCTCCTTTTTTGTTCCTCTTTTCTCTTCTTGCTCCCTCTCCCTTCCTGCATGCCACCAATATACACTGAGAAAACCACAGACTAATGTTCCTGGTTATCCCACAAATAATCATTGAGCCCCCCCAAAAAAGTCAGAGGGCGAGGATCCGGATGGAGTGCAGTGCAATACGAGTGATGTGCTGCGCACAATCCATGAGATAGTGACAGGTTAAATACTGCTGGTAAAGCAAAAGAGTAGGAAGATCAGCAATCTTCCAGCCATTTTCCAATATATGGTAGATTGGGTCCAGATGGCACAGTAAAAGCCACAGATCCTGAAACACTCATGATCCATGAGCAGGTTACAAATTGGAGACTTAATAAGATGGCGAGAGCTCGGTGATAATAAGGTGAGGATACCACTAGGAATTCAGGGACAGTCCATCCACCACATATGGCAGGTGTGAAGATTAGCCCAAAAACCCCGTGAAGAGGAGTTCTTCATTTAGGCCCGATGGCGAGACTGAGCATAGGTGAAAAATCCATCTTGCTTCCAACTGCAGAAGAAGTCCATGCCGATCACCACCTTTTTCATTGCCTAAAACTTTCTGTAAACCAAAAATATGGACATTAGTGGGTTTGCCTTTATGTGTATTCAAAAAGTGGGCTGCATTGGGCGTGAGGACCTTACCTTTTCTAGACCATTTAGGAAAACTCGTGAAAAATGTCATTTGCTTAATAATTTGGAACATGGTGTATATTTATTTATTTTTTTTTACTTTTGACATGCTTTAATAGTCTCTATGGGAGACTAGAAGCTGCCATAACCTGATCGACTCTGCTGCAATCAGGCGGTGATCATATCACCTGTATGTAGCAGAATTGCTTACTTGCTATGAGTGCTGACCACCGGGTGGCACTCATAGCAATCCGGCAGTGACCACCATGGTGGTCTGCTGGAGACCTCTGGTTGCCAAGCCAACTCATCGGCAACCAGCGGTCATGTGAAATGAGCGCCGATAGGCGGGATTTCAGGCATGCTTTCTAGATTTGCTTGTTAAATGCCGCCGTCTCAGTTTGACAGTGGCATTTAACTAGTTAACCGCCGCAGGTGGATTGCAATTCCACCCGCAGCTGTTAGAGGCACATGTTAGCTATTCAAAACAGGTGACATGTGCAGGAAACTATGTCAAACCAATCTAATCAGTTTTTAGGAAGAGGTAAGCTATAGACTGGTCCAAGGTGAGTCATTGGACATGGTATATCTTGATTTTTCCAAATCGTTTTCACACTAGAGGTTTGTACACAAAATGGGAATGGATAAGTTACTGGTTTACTGATAGAAAGCAGAGAGTGGTAATAAATGATATATTCTCTAACTGGGTCACTGTGACCAGTGTGGTACCACAGGGTTTGGAGCTGTGACCAGTGGGGACCGCAGGGGTCGGTGTTGGGACCTATTCTCGTCAACATATTTATTAACGATCTGGTAGAAGGTTTACACAGTAAAATATTGATATTTGCAGATGATACAAAAATATGTAAAGAAGTCAATACAAGAGAAGAGAGTATTCTGCTACAGATGGATCTGTATAAGTTGGAAACTTGGGCCGAGAGGTGGCAGATGCGGTTTAACAATGATAAATGTAAGGTTATACATATGGGAAGAAGGAATCAATATCACCATTACACACTGAACGGGAAACCACTGGGTAAATCTGACATGGAGAAGGACTTAAGGATCCTAGTTAATGATCAACTTACCTGGAGCAGCCAGTGCCAGGCAGCGGCTGCCAAGGCAAACAGGATCATAGGGTGCATTAAAAGAGGTCTGATACACGTGATGAGAACATTATACTGCCTCTGTACAAATCCCTGGTTAGACCACACATGGAGTACTTCATACAGTTTTGAGCACCGATGCTCAGGTAGGATATAATGGAACTAGAGCGAGTACAAAGGAGGGCAACAAAATTAATAAAGGGGATGTGGGAACTACAATACCCAGAGAGATGAGCAAAATTAAGATTATTTAGTCTAGAAAAAAGACGACTGAGGGGCGATCTAATAACCATGTATAACTTTAAAGAAATTCTCAAAAATACACACAAATAAAGTAGATACATGGATATATAACACAATATCACCATATATCAGTTATTGTATGTATATCATGGATGGGGTATATCGGAAACGATAAATCATAAATGAAGAGAACACCGACTAAGAAACCCAGATATAATTAAAATGTATTTTTATTAGTTATTGTTAATAAATCAATGTAAAATTCGAAGCAGGTGGGAACAAAAACACAGCAAAGCAGGACGCATACGACTTAGGGACCAGCAGAATGTAAATAAATCATATAGAAAGATATACATATATATATATATATATATATATATACACACATATACATATATATGCACGTGTGAGTCAGTACACTACAAAAAAGAATAATAAATATATATGCTTAGTATAATATATAGTAAATTTACCACACATGCATAAAATATATTATATATATACACCCCATAACAGCAGGTAAAGATTATTAAAAATAATAATATAATAATAATGTGAAAAAATATGAAAAGATAGTGCCAAAAGACAACACAAAAGTTGAGAGTATAAATATATTCAAGTAAAGTGACAGTGCATATACGATGTTATTAACATAGGTTTTCACATCATGTGTGGATACGATCTCATGATAAAGGTGATAAAATATCTCAAAGTGTTGTCATCAGCTATAAGTGATAAATACCTGTGGAGTGGGAAACTAAATGACGAGCTGTCCAGAGGATGCGTCTACCCCGACGCGCGTTTTGGCAATAGCCTTCGTCAGGGGGTGGTGCCATCCAGAGGAAGTGAGTCATTTATATGAATGATGGCCAATGGTAGCGGGGGGGCGTGTGGCGATACGCGCTGGCAAAGGAGGTAACCAGGCACATCCACACCGCCGCCCCACATGATCCAGGACACCGCAATCAGCTGATGTGATGCCATGGGGCCGCGAGAGCAGAAGGCAGAAGCACCTAGGACGCATTGCCGGCACGCATACCGCCCGACTCGTTGCCATGGGACCAATCATGTAATAAAGGTCCTGGAAGGTAAACAAGTATGTAATATGGAAATATCTAAAAAATAATAAATATATGTGAGTGAATATGAAAGTGAATACAAAACATGAGCAGGTGTAGTGCGAGAAAAGAGAGGTATGCCACAAAGGGACAAAAAAAAGAAGGTGAGATTATGCTGTATATAGCTGTAGTGGTCATTTATATAAATTAAATTAAGTTAAATTAAATAAACCTCAATAAATAACAAAGGGGGGGGGGAATAATAATAATGATAAAAATAATAATTATAATGGTGACAAGAAATAAATAATAAATTATGATGACAATAATGCATACAAAATATATAATATATATATATATATATATATATATATATATATTTATATTATATATAAATAAATTGAAAGTAACAATGATACATACAACAATGAATAAGTAATTAATCCAATAATGAGTAACTACATAATAAATAATAATAACCATAATAATAATAATAATGTATGCATGAAATAATAGTACTGTGAATAAATAAAGAAAAGAGAAAAAAAGGAAAATTAAGAAAAATTAAATAAGAGAACATAATAATATTCTTGCAATGTCCAATGAGATATGATGTAGGGCTTCATTCTGTCGTGTCCATTACAACGTTAATGAATAGTACTGTCCATAGCGAGGTGTCAGGATTGATCACGAAGTGTGTCAAGAATCAATCATAAATTCACTATTGAACTGAAATAAATAAATAAAAGAATAAGATGAAAGAACTGGAGGAGGGGGTGGGGTAAATTGAGGTAGGGAAGACAGGGAAGGGGGGAAAAAGAATGGGAGGAGGGAAAAGCAAAAAGAGGAAACCCTCTAAATATAAGAAAAAGTAGCACTAAAAAACCAGGACCTATATTTAAATGTATAAATAGTGAATAAAATATGTTAAAAAATAATTTTAAAGAACCATCTTGTCAACACTACTTGTAATAAATCGGACAGTATTAGATGTTGATTCTTTTTTGATGGAATACAGTAGATCATTTCTTGTGGTATGATTGGCTTTGTTGTATGCCCGTTTTATGCATCTATGGCTATAGCCACGATTGAGAAATCTCAATTTGAGATCCCTTGCTTGGAGTTCAAAGTCAGAATCAGTTGAGCACAAACGTTTCAAGCGTAAAAACTGACCCACAGGTATTGAACGTTTAAGGGAAAATGGATGAGATGATGAGGCATGTAATAATGCGTTGGTCGATGTTAGTTTCCTATATAAATCAGTTTGTAATGTATTTGAAATATCACGTTTCACCATCACATCCAAAAACTCCACAGTATGGGTGTCATACTTGTAGATAAGATGAATGTTGATGTCATTTTTGTTAAGAAACATAACAAATTCGTTCAAAGTCCCAAAAAGGGACACGGTGCATATGATGGTCATTATCAGATAGGAATACGTCCCTCTCCCACAGCCCCAGGAATAGATTAGCGTACGAGGGCACAAATGGCGCCCCCATTGTGTATAAGGGGACAATACAAATATCTCTCCGAGGATCTGTTTATACCAAGGAAGGTGATGGTCACAAGGGTCTGCGTCTGGAGGAGAGAAGGTTTTTTCACCAACATAGAAGAGGATTCTTTACTGTTAGGGCAGTGAGAATCTGGAATTCCTTGCCTGAGGAGGTGGTGAAGGCAAACTCAGTCGAGGGGTTCAAGAGAGGCCTGGATGTCTTCCTAAAGCGCAAAAATATTGTATCTTACAGTTATTAGAAAGGACATAGATCTGGGAATTTATTCTGAAGGAATATAGGCTGAACTGGATGGACAAATGTCTTTTTTCGGCCTTGCTATGTCACTATGTTACTGTGATGTGGGCTCAGCACCGCAGCCCATATCAAAGGGAGGGAGTCCGACATCGGTGTACTATTACGCCCAATGTCGGAAAGGGGTTAATTTTCAGCTATACTGCTCAGTATTGCTTTATAATGTCCTCCATCCTGCTTCTAAACATGTGAACAGAGAACGGAGAGCTGTAATTCCTCATGTCTGTGTGTGCTATGGGATATATCATAGTCGCTAGTCTCTAACCACTAGCTCTGAGACAACAACAATCTAGAGCCTGCATAGAGAAAAACTGCTTAAAAAAAAGGATACAAGTTATGTCAAAGTTCAGAAAAAGTGTTATCCCTCATGTATACACACCAGACAGTTTGTTCTGTCATCTGAAACTACAGATGTACTCTAGGTAGAGTTCCTACGGGAGCACAAATAAAATGAAGTGATATAAACTTATTAGATTAAAGAGAAACATTGCAAAAATTACCTATTGTATTTACTCTTCACAACCTGAACTGTAGTTATTTTTCAAATGAGCTAAAACAGGTGTGAATCGATTGACGCTTTTAGCTTCATTTTAAATGTATTGACTTCTGGATCCTTAATTGACTTCATAAGCTTATAGCATTTATAATACACCCACACTCAGTGCAAATATATCGTTGGGGAATAAATCGTAATACTCTCCTTGGCCTTTCAACTGCTGCGTTCTCATATAAATATTTTATTCTATATACTGAGGTCACAGTTCAAATAGCTGTATAACAAGAGAAGACTTAATGATGGCGATGTGACTGTCAGTGACACAATATATTTTATTAGATATTGTCAGCGCTCAGCTCCCTGGGGAATGATAGAACAAGTCTCATTTAGCAGGATCAGGAGGTGGTGTGTTATTCAGCATGTGAGAAGAGTCGAAACTTACATCTTTCATCAACTCAATTCATATACAGTTGAAACCAGAAGTTTACGTACACTATAGAAAAAGACACATCTGCATATTTTTCTCAATACCTGACATGAAAACAGAATAAACCTTTCCAATGTAAGAAAATTAGGATTACCAGATTTCTCAAAGGGGAGAAAGCCATCACGCGAAATGCGCGTCAGGGGTCTTGGGAAGGTCATCGTACTATCCTGACTTACTATGGGTGAGCATTATTTTTTACAAACTATCTTGCTGAATGGACTTGGAGGTGCTATGCTTATTGCAATACTTGTGAGATTACTATATGATTAGAAATATCGGTGCACCTGGTCTTTCCTTTTTTCTGAATATTGATTGAATTACACACGTACATGCTCTCCCAGGTCATATCGCGGACGGGTGATCTTCCCGTGATGTACCTGTTTTTCTCTCCTCCTTTTATCTGTACTTTTATGTAATTTTTATAATATGTTCAATAAAGACCTAATTTTATAGTTACCCTTTTGGTGTTGCTAATACTCTTTTTCTCTAGTATAAAACGTGTCGGACCAAAGCACGTTCATCTCAGGGACACAGAACCCGTCTCCTTCCTGAGCGGTATGATGGCTGGACATTCCCATCTTGTTTGTACTTGCGTATACGGTAATTGTTTGTACAGATAAACAAGGTATCTTAAGGGATCTTGAAGTTGTACCCAAGGATGAGCCAGACTTGTTCAAGTCCACAGTTCTCTTCCTGATATCTTGGCTGACTTCTTTAGATGTTCACATGATGCTACACAAAGAAGCAATGTGTTTCAGGTGTGCATTACAATACAGCCACAGGTGTGTCTCTAATTAACTCACAAGTTGCCCAAAAACCAATCAGAAGCTTCCAACACATGACATCATCATATGGGCAGTCCAGGATTGTTTAAGGATTGCAGAAATCTCATTCTGCACATGTGCCGCCTCCTGGCGCCATCTTCCTGAAGACCACCAGAGATCGATCTGCTCATTTGCCAATGCCATTTTCCTGAAGACTGCCACCAGCTGAATCTGGGAGAGCGAAGCTCACTGCATGGACAGCGACAGTCCAAAATTAAAATTATGAAGATGATGAATAGAACAGAGGCAGCGGAGGAACCGTGGCCGAGCCATCAGAGTCGAAGACCCTACCCACAGTCCCAGCCACAAATTCTTATCCGAAGCATGAAGAGATGAGAAAACAGAAATTTATCACAATTATTTAGTGAAAACAGGCTGCTGATTTTTACACTAAAGCTACTGTATGTATTAAATCAGTATAAAAGCGCCATTGTGCCTATACCTTTAATTTAGCATTTATATTCCTGCTGATAAGTTCTCTGTAAGAGCAATCTTGCAAGAAGCAATGTCATTGCCTGTAAAGCCCTTTTGACTCAAAGCAATAATGACAACATGTGTTTCTTTGGAAGTAACCATGGTTTACAGAAAAAGAAATGTATTTCAAGAACCAGACCCCTTTTAAAGCAACCTGTCTGTTAGTTTTAATTTAATTTAATAAGTAACATGGTGGCAGCTGAGTTGTCCTTGCTTACACTTTCTCCTAAGTCCAGGAAAAGATCACTGAAATAATGTAAATAAGGCATTTTGCGGCAGGGTTGAGATTCCGTGGAAATAGGTATTTTGTGATTAAGATAGTTTTCATAACAAGGAATGACTTTACATTTTTTTACATTGCAGTACACATGGGATACACAGTATAGACTGTAGCACAGTATATGAAAAACAGGTGGATAACAGTACATAGTTGCCTAGTATTTGCATAGTTATATAGGTTGAAATAGGGAAAAAGGTCCCGCGGTCTCCACCAGTTATAAATGCTGAAATAGTCTCTGCCATTATTACCTTTTTTGGTCGAGCATTCCACCGTCTGACTGCTCGAACTGTAAAGAGTAATTCCCTATTTAGCTGATGGAATCACCTTTCCTCCAATCTTATTGAATGCCACTTGATCCTTTGTAAGGTCTTTGGAAGGATTAAGTCATGCGCCCATTCTTTGTAGTGACCACACATGTATTTTATACTTATGAGTAGTGTTGAGCATTCCAATACCGCAAGTATCGGGTATCGGCCGATATTTGCTGTATCGGAATTCCGATACCGAGTTCCGATATTTTTGTGATATCGGAAATCGGAATCGGAAGTTCCAGTGTATGGTTCCCAGGGTCTGGAGGAGAGGAGACTCTCCTTCAGGCCCTGGGATCCATATTCATGTAAAAAATAAAGAATAAAAATAAAAAATATGGATATACTCACCTGTCCGGCGGACCCTGGACCTTAGCGATGTAACCGGCAGCCTCCGTTCCTAAGAACGCAGTGAGTGTAGGACCTGCGATGACATCGCGGCTTGTGATTGGTCGCGTGAGCGGTCACATGAGCGGTCACGTGACCAATCACAAGCCACGACGTCATCGAAGGTCCTTCACTCTGCATTCTTAGGAACGGAGGCTGCCGTTACACCGCTAAGGTCCAGGGTCCGCCGGAGGGGTGAGTATATCCATATTTTTTATTTTTATTCTTTATTTTTTACATGAATATGGATCCCAGGGCCTGAAGGAGAGTTTCCTCTCCTTCAGACCCTGGGAACCATCCAGGATACCTTCCGATATTTGTGTCCCATTGACTTGTATTGGTATCAGGTATCGGTATCGGCGAGATCCGATATTTTGCCGGTATCGGCCGATCCGATCTGATACCGATACTTTCGAATATTGGAAGGTATCGCTCAACACTACTTATGAGATCTCCTCTGAGGCATCTTTTTTCTAAGCTAAACTAACTCAACTTTTCCAACCTCTCATCATATGAGCTGACTTCCATCCCCAGTAATAATCTAGTTGTCTGCTTTACAGCAGACAAACTTCTTAATATCTTTTTTGGAAAAGTAGAATCCAAACCTGGATCCAATATTCTTGATATTGCCTTAACAGTGATTTATAAAAAGGTAAGAATACATTGGGATGACAAGATTTTATCTCTCTTTTTATACATCCTAAATTCTTGCTTGCTTTTGCAATGGCTGCCTGACATTGAGTACTGCTGCTCAGCTTACTTGTAATGAGAATACCCACGTCCTTCTTTTCTTCTGTGGTCCCGAGTATATTTCCATGTAATGTAAATGCAGCAGTAGGAATACTCCATCCTAGGTGCAATACTCTACATTTATCAACATTATCCCTTCAGCCCCCGACGCCTGTTTTCACCTGTATGACCAGGCCAAATTTTACAATTCTGACCAGTGTCAATTTTTGAGTTAATAACTCTATAGAACGCTTCAACGGATCCCACTGATTCTGAGAATATTTTCTCATGACATTTTGTACTTCATGATAGTGGTGACATTTCTTCAATATGACTTGTTTTTATTTGTGAAAAAAACGGAAATTTAACACAAATTTAGAAAAGTTTCAAACTTTTAATTTTGTATGTCCTTAATCAGAGAGTTACTTCACACAAAATAGTTAATAAATAGCATTTCCACAAGTCTACTTTACATCAGTATTGTAGAAGAAAGGATCTTTCAGGTGATTCGTAGAGCTCTGTTCAGAGTCCTCCAGTATCCAATCAAGAGTGGCCCTAACAGCTGTGGATGGAATAACGATCCACACACAGCTGTTAACATGTTAAATTCCACTGTCAATCTCTGACAGTGGCATTTAACATGCTTGCGCCGTAAGCGTATCACTAATACTGCCCATTGGCACCCGTGGGTTGGCATGAGAACCCGGGGTCTGCAGCAGACCCCTGTGGTTGTCATTGCTGGATTGCTATGACTGAAGCCCTGCTCTGTTTAGCACAAGTGATAGGATGATCACAGCTTCTAATCTCCCAAGGAGACTATTGAAGCAAGTGAAAATTTTAAAAAGTAAGTAGTCACCAGCTCCAGAAGATGAAAAATGGAGACACTATGGGTCTCGGAAAATGGAGAGGTTTTTTGTTTTTTTTGGAAACTTTGCATTTTTTTCACCACTTAAATAAAAAAGAACCTATACATGTTTGGAATCTACAAACTCGTAATGCCCTGTAGAATCAAAATTGCATTTAGTGAACATATAAAATAGCAAAACAAAAAACAATTGTGGAATTGCACTTTTTTTGCAGTTTCAAAGTACTTTCAATTTTTTTCACGTTTGTCATTCAAAAGTACAACAAAACAAGTCCTCACATGGCCATATTGACGGAAAAGTAAAAAAGTTATTGCTCTGGGAAGAAGTTGAGTAAATAACGGAAACTCAAAAATGGAAAAACCCAAGGTCGTGAAAGGGTTAATAAAGGAGATAAAAGGAATTGTCCAAAACACAGATGTTTGTGGTTATTACAGCTGCTCCTTGATGGACCCTGCTGTTCCCAGTACTGTCACTCGTCTTCCCCACTACTTCCAGTATTAATCCTAGTGGTCCTCACTGCTCCCAGGACTGATCCTTATGGTCCTACTGCTCCCAACACTGATCCTTGTGTTGCTCACTGCTTCGAATACTGATTCTTGTGACCCCCACTGCTGACTTTTTTCCATTAAAAGAATATACCATTCACATCTATTCTTTGTTTTCTATCCATTACCCAGTATTTTACCTATTCTATCTGAGAAAAATATAAATAGAACTAATACATGAAAAACTAACATCTCAATGAGCCCTTACACACTTCCCTGGTCTGTGGTTTTAATGTTACGGCTTATATATTGTGTATACTATTTATAGTGCTTATATGTTGTATAAGATAGTGTTTATGTTGTTGCTTTTCATTACAAATTAAACTATTTAAAAATCTTTCTTAATGATGTTACTTGAACGACTATTAAATCTAACAAGCCTTTCCCCTACAGGAGACCTTGTCATTTCTCATTTTAATTAGAAACATAGCAATATTGTTAATGGACTTTTCAGAAAACACACTGATAGCAGAGTAATCGTTTGGGTAATATATTTTATCCCTACGTTTATTATTGCAAGTGAAAAAAAAATATGAATCACCCCGTTTATTAGAAGCATGTTCCATGCGATTGATTAATTACATCTGCTAATTAGATATGCACTCTGTTAGATTAAGTAAAAGTTCCAGCTTCATTAATGTAGCATTAAGATACAATCAAATATAAAAAAAATCTTCCATCCTACAATTTACTAATTCTTTGATAACATCTGCCCCAATTATAAAGTATTAGGATTCTAGACAGCATGCTCTCCGATGAACGCCCGGCTCGCAGTCATTAGAAAATGCTTACATGGTTTTTTTCTTTAATTTATGAGTTAAACAAGGCGAACATATGGATTTGTGTTTCATCGGTTGCAATGTGTTGTGATTTACGAATGCGCTGTATGGTAATGGTTATCCTAATTTGTATCTACATACTATTTACATCCTATAAATTGGATTTTCACTTTTGGATGATGTACATTTTTTCTATTGAAATTATTTTCACCTTTTTCTGCCCTATTCTTGGTATGATATGAGCGTGTGATGCATCCTGTTGCACTAGCAAAGATTAGAGATATTTTACGCCTTCAGTATCAGGCCAGTTCTTGTTTTTTTTTCGCTTTTATTTTCTTATCCTATAAGAGCTATAACTTTTACATATTTCAGTTGACATAGCATTTTGTGTTGTTTTTATTTATTTTTTTAATGACATTATTTTATTTAATTTGCAAGCTGAAGAAGATACTGAATGTACTGTATATATTTTCTATATTTTTTTCAAGGTTCACTTTTAAATACGATTTGTGTTGCCATATTCTGTCATAATTTTTTTTATTTTTCAATGCAACCATGTCAGGGCTTTCTTTGGTGGTGTAAGATATAGCTTTCTTTTGAGAAACATTATGTTTTGATCTATTTTTTAATCTCAGTTTGCATAGAAGGCAGGGTGACAAAAAAGTGCAGTATTTCAGCAATTGTTTTTTTTCATGATGTTCACCAAAAAGCATAAATAGTGTAATATTTTACTATTAAGGACATGGCGACAGGGACGTACTGTCCATATCGGCAGCCCATATGGGGTTCGTGAGTCAGTGGGGACTGTTGTCACTTGGCATAGAGCACCCTTCCCTCACCCTATCACCACAATTGGGTGATATAGGCCAATAATACTAATTGGAAAAGCTTGTTGGGGCAATAATACTGATAAGGGGCTGCTGGGGATCATATTACTGAGTGGGGCTGGTGAAGGCCATAATGGTGAGTAGGGGGAATGGTGGAGGCCATAATACTGAGTAGTAGAGTAGAAGACTGGTGGGGGACATAATACTAAGTGCAAGGCTGGTGGGGTCCATTTTACTGTGCAAGGGGCTATAGGGGACGGCCAGAGCTCCAATCTAACCTAAGATCTTCTCAGCCTATAGCTGGGCGACACCTTCTATTTAAGGCTCCTCCAATATGTTGGTGCCTGAGCTAGGTTGTTAGTTTGCCTTACATGCTTGCTAGTTGTCAGGTTCCTCAGGTCCACCTATGTGTTTGTCTACCTTGCACTGTTCTGCTCATATGTGCCTGTGCTCTTCTGTCCATCAGCTGTACCAGATCGCACCTGCCAGTGCCCATCTGTTCAACACCCGGTCCAATCCACACCTGCCAGTGCTTTTCTGTTCCTCAGGCGGTCTCATCTGCACCTGTGGTTCTAGTGCCCCTACAGTGCCTGCATTCTTCCTCCCTCCTTTGGGCCGTAGCAGCTACCCATTCTATGGGGTCAGCAGCCATCCTCTGTAGGTCAGTTCTGGAGTAATTTCTGGCACCACTTCCTTGTCCCTCCTGGGGTCACAGTTTTCACCTGCTGCCACTTATCTGAGTTGGGATTTGGTAGGCAACCTAGTTATGCCCCTTTAGACTTTCCAAGTGATACAGCACAGTGGTTCCACCCACCTTGCCCGTTACAGTCTCCATCTGCTGGGTTGGCTGTAGTGTAAGAGGTGCTGGTCTCTATTATACTATTTCTATTGTGGTGATATCGATGCCACTTTGTTGGTGTCTGCCACTAATTTTTGTAAATGTGTAGACTCCTGGTTGGGTCTCCTTCATGTGTGTTGTCTGTAGCAGTAGATCTCTGAGACCAGCACGCCTCCACCACCTTTGACTCAACTACCCGTGTTACTATCCTTAGATTTTTTTTACAATAGTACTCTATGAAACTGATATTTGCGTCACCTGAGTGTAGCTGAGCATGAAAGCAGGTTGAGCTGTTGCATGTGGTATCAAGGCTCCCAGCACAGCAGGCCTACACCAATCCATTGCTCACCTCATCTTACTTTGACGTTTAAGTCAAAGCTGTAAACGCTGGCCCAGACCCTGATACCTCATGCATGGCTGATTGCTCCCATGCCATGCTACAATTTGTACTGTGGGTGGCAACTTTCCTGGAGTCTGTCCTTCATTTGTTGTCTTTTGGCAGCTTTTAGGCCTGTTTGAAGGTGTTATGCATGCATTTGTTTTTTCCTCCCATTGACGTGAATGGCGTTCAGTTACGTTCCGCGAATATTCGATGATTAAACCAATGAATATTGCAAATTCAGTGATTGTAATCCAAACCAAACATTAAAGTATTCACTCACCTCTAGTCATAACAAACAGGCGCTTTTGGCTGTCAACAGAAAATGCTAACAGGCTGACTCTAATAAAAATGAACAACGCCTGTATTAGCCCGGACTTTTGCACACCACCAGATGTCCGGAACACATAAAGTGTTTTTAATCTTTAATATTTGAATTAAACCGCCAGTTTTTGGCTTCAAGGGTCTATGGAAAACTGGATGGTCCTATTTATAATTGTTCCTGGCTTTGCACTTTGTGCAAAGTCTTTGTGAGTGTAGGAGTATATCAACTTAATTTTAAAAAAAATTTTTTATGAAGCACTCCAGTTGGTCTTTACGAGTGTAAGAGTACCACTACTGGAATTTCTTAGTATTTAAATGAGGCACTACATTCGGTGCCTTCAAGGGTGTATGAATGACCCTGCTTGTAATTTTTGTCAGGCTTTGCACTGTGTGTAGATGTTTTCTAAGTGTGGGAGTACCTCAACTACACTTTGTTCACAATATTTGATTTAGATAGTACAGTTGCTGCCTTCAAGGGTGTATGGATTAACTTGCTTGTAATTTTTGGCATGCTTTCCAATGTGTGCAGAGCTTTTATGAGTGTGGGAGTTCCACAACTACACTTTTTTCACAATATTTGAATGATGTACTACAGTTAGTGCCTTCAAGGGTGTATTGATGACCCTACTTGTAATTTTTGGCAGCCTTTGCACTTAGTGCATAGCCTTTATGATAGCAATTTTCAAATTTTAATTTTTATGCCCTTAAATCAGAGAGTCGTATCACACAGAATAGTTAATAAATAACATTTCACACATGTCTACTTTACATCAGCACAATTTTGGAATAATATTTTTTTGTTGTTAGGAAGTTATAAGGCTTCAAATTTGAGCAGCAATTTTTAATTTTTTCAACAAATTTTACAAAACTATTTTTTTAAAGGACCAATTCACATTTGAAGTCACTTTGAGGGGTCTATATGAAAGAAAATACCCAAAAGTGACACCATTCTAAAAACTGCACCCATCAAGGTGCTCAAAACCACATTCAAGGAGTTTATTAACCCTTCAGGTGCTTCACAGGAATGAATGGAATGTGGAAGGAAAGAATAAACATTTACTTTTCTTTCACAAAATTTTTCCTTTAGGCCTATTTTTTTACTTTTGCAAGGGTAACAGGAGAAAATGGACAATACATTTTGTTTTGCAATTACTCCTGAGCATGCTGATACCCCAATTGTGAGGGACATCTGTTAGCGGTTGTCATGTCGCGTTTGAAGAGCCCCTGATGTGCTTAAACAGTGGAAAACTAACACCATTTTGGAAACAAGACCCCTTAGAGAGCTTATCTAGATGTGTATTGAGCACCTGGTCCTGCAGGTGCTTCACAGGAGTTTATAACATAGAGCCGTGGAAATAAAAAAAAATAACATTTTTCCCAAATAAATCTTTTTAGCTTAATATTTTGCATTTTCATAAGGGTAAAAAATGATTTTGCTCCATACAATTTGTTGTGCAATTTCTCCTGAGCACGCTGATACCCCGTATGTTGGGGAATACTACTGTTTGGGTGCACGGCAGGGCTGAGAAGGGAAAGAGCGCCATTTGACTTTAGGAATGCAAAATTGACTGGAATCGATAGCGGACGCCGTTTTGCGTTTTGACAGCTTCTGATCTGCCTAAACAGTGGAAACTCCCAAAAAGTGATGCCATTTTGCAAACTAGACCCCTCAAGAAATTTATTTAGATGAATGGTGAGCACCTTCAACCTCCAGAGGCTTCACAGAATTTTACAATATTGAGCAGTCAAAATAAAAACATTTTACCATAAAAATGCTGTTTTAGCCCCACTTCTTTATTTTCACAAGGGTAGCAAGAAAAGATGGACCCCAATGATTGCTGTGCAATTTCTCATGAGTATGCCAATACCCAGTATGTGGTGGAAAACTACTGTCTGGAAGCACGGCAGGGCATGAAAGGGAAGGAGCGCCATATTACAGTGCAGGTTTTGCTGCATTGGTTTGAGGGGGCCATGTCATATTGGCAGAGCCCCTGAGGTGCCAGAACAGCAGAAACTCCCCATAAGTGACCCCATTTTACAAAATACACCTCTCAATGAGTTCATCTAGGGGTGCAGTGATCATATTGACACCACAAGTGTGTCACAGAATTTGATACCATTGGGCAGCGAAGAAAAATAATTAAATTTTTACCACAAAAAAAAAATGTTTTATCGCCAGATTTTACATTTTCGCCCTGGGAAATGGGTAAAAATGGTGCCAAAATGTGTTACCCAATTTCTTCTGAACTTGAAAATACCCCATATGTGGCTGTGCTGTACTGCTTAGCCACACAGCAAGACTCTGGAGGGATGGAGCGCTATTTGACTCTTGGAGAACAAATTATTATAGAATAGTTTCCAGACTCTATATAAAGAGCCCCTAAATGCCAGAAAAACAGAATCTCCCCTCAAGTGACCCCAGTTTAGAAATTATACACCTTTAGGAATTTATCTACAAGTGTAGTGATGATTTTGACTCCATAAGTGTTTTTGATAAACAGGCAGCAGTGGATATTGCTGAGTGAAAAATGCAAACTGCCGTTGTACTGACCAGTATGCTGTAGTGACCAGTACGTTGCAGTCACCGGTACGTTATGCCCAGCCCATGCTTCTGGATACATGCACCCTTAAATTAGGCTGGCTCTCATCACTATAGAAATGCCAAACATGTGGATTATATATGTGGTTTAGGTACAAATTAGGTACACAGAGGGGCTCAGAAGGGAGGGGGGGCATTTGAATTTGGGAGTGCAGAATGTCTTTTAGGGGGGTGAGTAGCCATAATGCTTTTACAGAGTCTCTGTACTAGCAGTAACGTGGAAGCTCCCTATACTTCCGTTAGCAGATGACAGACCTGAGTGAGGACTTGCTTTTTTTCCGAATTGAGCGGAAGCTTTTATTGGGGGGCATTTTACATAACATTGGGATCACAATTATCTGGTGCTCTACGCTCAGCACTTACTTTGGAGTTTCTATCTAAATCTCTGAGTGACGTAACAGATGAAACCCCGATCCATTCACTAAAATGAGGCAGCAGAGTTACTCCGGACTCCATCTGGCCTCTGTACAGTGTCCTACTTTTCAGAGGTGCACAAAACTGGCTGACTGCACTTTTATGTATCACTAAAAAGACGGCCACCGCCGGATCACAGGTCTTATGGCGCCCATAGTGCCTCCATCTGCCTTATTATGGGGAATCTTCCACCGGGGGTTCCGTTTGCATCACCTATTTCAGAGATTTACATGGAACCTCCGGTGTAAGCGCTCATCGCAGTGCCCGGGATAAATGGGCACCAAGCCTTACTACGATCTTTGGGAGGCAGAATGAAAAATTCAACAGCATGTGAAGAATTGGTTTTATTTATTTTTCGTCATGGGGTATAAGTGATTAGGTGACTTTATTCTTCGGGTTGGTGCGATTACAGCGATACCAGATGTATATCGGGTTTTTATGTTTGGCAGCTGTCACACACTAAAATACGCTTTTTATTGCAAAATAAGTTTTTGCATCACCATATTTTGAGAGCTATAATTTTTTCATATTTCGGCTGACGAAGTCATGTGAAGGCTTGTTTTTTGGAGGTCGAGCTGACATTTTTCAGCACATGACATTTTTTGATCGCTTTCCATTCTGATTTTTGGGAGACAGAATGCTCAAACATTTTTTTTAATGACGTTCTGTGTGTAGTAAAATTAATAAGGCAGCTTTATTCTTCAGGTCATTACAGTGATACCACATTTATATATTTTTTAACGCTTTGTCGCTTTTTCACAATAAAAATTATTTTATACAAAAAATAATTGTTTTTGCATCGCTTTATTCTGAAAGCTATAACTTTTTTATTTTTCACTGTTGGAGCTGTATGGCTGCTTGTTTTTTGCAGGACAAGATGACGTTTTTCATCGCTACCTTTTTTATTTTGATATGACTTTTTGATTGCATTTTTATTCTACTTTTTGCTTGGCGGCATGATGAAAAAGCAAAGGTTTTTGTTCCGTTGTTTTTTTTACGGGGTGCACTGAAGGAGTGAACAAGTGTGACCGTTTTATAGGTACCAAATATGTGTCCTTTTTTTGTTTCTACATATATATATATATATATATATATATATATATATATATATATATATATATACTGTATATATACACTCACCGGCCACTTTATTAGGTACACCTGTCCAACTTCTTGTTAACACTTAATTTCTAATCAGCCAATCACATGGCGGCAACTCAGTGCATTTAGGCATGTAGACATGGTCAAGACAATCTCCTGCAGTTCAAACCGAGCATCAGTATGGGGAAGAAAGGTGATTTGAGTGCCTTTGAACGTGGCATGGTTGTTGGTGCCAGAAGGGCTGGTCTGAGTATTTCAGAAACTGCTGATCTACTGGGATTTTCACGCACAACCATCTCTAGGGTTTACAGAGAATGGTCCGAAAAAGAAAAAAAATCCAGTGAGCGGCAGTTCTGTGGGCGGAAATGCCTTGTTGATGCCAGAGGTCAGAGGAGAATGGGCAGACTGGTTCGAGCTGATAGAAAGGCAACAGTGACTCAAATCGCCACCCGTTACAACCAAGGTAGGCCTAAGAGCATCTCTGAACGCACAGTGCGTCGAAATTTGAGGCAGATGGGCTACAGCAGCAGAAGACCACACCGGGTACCACTCCTTTCAGCTAAGAACAGGAAACGGAGGCTACAATTTGTACAAGCTCATCGAAATTGGACAGTAGAAGATTGGAAAAACGTTGCTTGGTCTGATGAGTCTCGATTTCTGCTGCGACATTCGGATGGTAGGGTCAGAATTTGGCGTAAACAACATGAAAGCATGGATCCATCCTGCCTTGTATGGAGCATCTTTGGGATGTGCAGCCGACAAATCTGCGGCAACTGTGTGATGCCATCATGTCAATATGGACCAAAATCTCTGAGGAATGCTTCCAGCACCTTGTTGAATCTATGCCACGAAGAATTGAGGCAGTTCTGAAGGCAAAAGGGGGTCCAACCCGTTACTAGCATGGTGTACCTAATAAAGTGGCCGGTGAGTGTATGTATTTATTGGTTTAATATTTTTCTCAATTTTTTTACTTTCTGATTTTTTTTAATAGTTTTAAAACATTTTTTTTTTACTTTTTTTACTTTTTTACTTAGTCCCTGTATGGGACTTTATATATTGTATTGCAAGAGACCTGTCAGTGATACAATGTGAAAATGCTTGTTAGACTCAGCTGCAGGCTGAGCCTAACATGCCATCGTAGCTGGAAGACACAGAGATCATCATATGACCTCTGACTGCTGGGACAACGCGGAATCACCCGTGATGTGATCAGATCTCATCATGGGGGGCGTCGGAGAGAAGAGTATAGCAAGGGTCTCCCTCTGCTATCTTCCAATTGCCATGACCGAGGCCTCTAGAAGATAGCAAAGGGTTAACATCATTGTGACCTGATCTAATCAGGTCCCGATGATGTCACCTGTCGGAGCTATCGCACTGCACAGGAATCACAGCGCTTGCAGGACCCTGGGGGTCCTGAGCGCTGCTAGACCACCCACCATTGCTAAATGTCGGCGCTGCACAAAGCTCAGCAAGCACCGATGTTTAACTGCCGTGGGCGGTCATGAAGAGCTTAAATTTTGAGCATTTCTTGCTTCCTTCATAAATTACACTGAAATTTACAATTTTTTTAATGAAGGTGGCAATTTTGGTTCAGTTAAATTATTATTTTTTTTAAATCCTTTTTAAGTTTTGCCTTATATACACGTTATTATGCAGGAAAGAATGTTTAACATTTTTTTCCTGTAAATTCCTATTTCTCATTGATTTAGATTTTTTGCTTTATATCCAGTCCTTAAAGGCAACCTATCAGCAGGATTGTGCACAGTAACCTACAGACAGTGTCAGGTTGGTGCTGTTATACTGATTAAATTGATACCTTGGTTAATGAAATCCATCTTGTGGTTGTTGTTTAATCTTTATTTGTAGTTTTCAGTTAATGAGATTCTCGTGCTTTGGGGTGGCCTGTGGTGGGGTCTTTATGTGGTGTTCTGCTTACATGTGCATTTGTATGGCTTATGGTGAGTCACTGAATCCCAGTCCTGCCCCCTATTTTACATACTGAATCTAATATGTATTAAAAAAAATCACATTCAGCAGGAAGGCACCGGTGCCTGCGCTGCAGCATGATCGCATCTATAATATGCATTCAATTATTTTATTTAGTATTATACATTTATTCTGGAAAAAAATTATTTTTCAAAATGGCACTGGCGGCACCAAAGTGAGTCGCTAAAAAGCGGTCTGCAGACCAAAGAAGTTTAACCTATCTTAATTATGGCCCCTATCTACTGCCAAGTTGTTCAAGTCTGCCCTAAATCATTGTTAAAATACCCTCAAAGGACCATAAGAGTTCTGACTGGTGGAAGTAAGAGTCTTGTAAGTAAAATTTGCACCTAACAGACATGTATGGTGTCTAGATAAATGTGACAAAAGGGAATACCCCTTTTTAAAGCCATTAGGATTGATTCAGTATGACAGTGAAGTGGTACTTGAACCAAAAAAGTGAAGTTTCCACAATCAGTGATGTTGTCTGCTGATGTAGGTCCAATGTGTTTTATCAAGACAAAAGCCATCTACCAGGAAATTTTAGAGCACTTCATGCTTCCCTCTGCCAACAAGCTTTTTGGAGATGGAGATTTCATTCTCCAGCAGGACTTGGCACCTGTCCACACTGCCAAAAGTACCAATACCTGGTTTACAAACAACAGTATCACTGTGCTTGATTGGCAGCAAACTTGCCTGATCTTAACCCCATAGAAAATCTATGGGATATTGTTAAGAAGAAGATGAGAGACACCAGACCCAACAATGCAGACGAGCTGAAGGCTGCTATCAAAGCTACCTGGGCTTCCATAACACCTCAGCAGTGCCACAAAATTGATGCAAAAGGAGCCCCGACCAAGTATTGAGCGCATTTACTGAACATACATTTCAGTAGGCCAACATTTCGGATTTTAAAATCATTTTTCAAGCTGGTGTTATAAGGTATTCTAATTTACTGAGATAATGACTTTTGGGCTTTCATTTTGTAAGCCATAATCATCAACATTAACAGAAATAAATACTTGAAATAGATCACTCTGTTAGTAATGATTCTATAAAATATATGACATTCACTTTTTGCATTGAAGAACTGAAATAAATTAACTTTTTGATGATATTCTAATTTTGTGAGAAGCACTTGTAGATAGATACAGTAGATGATAGATAGATAGATAGATAGATAGATAGATAGATAGATAGATAGATAGATAGATAGATAGATAGATAGATAGATAGATATGAGACAGACAATTTTCTTTGTTTTGCAGGTACATAAAAACAGATTTTGGAGAGCTCTGTGGTTACTTGCTGTGTTGTGACAGTTGATTTCTAATGGTGGTAGTAATTTCCCTCCTACAGACTAATGCCACTTTTGTGCCTCGGGAGCCTCTTAATTACACGGAGATAAATGACAGACATTATTGTTAGGTGCGGCTTCATAATAGCTAAAACCATTTGTGAGGATTTCATTGCATAAAACAGAAACTATTACATACAAGTAGACGTTGATCACCTCCATGATGTATAGAGTCTTTCCATGTTCTTCTTTCCCGGCCTCAGGTTGTTTTTCTCATATAATTAAATTAGGATTAAAAATATTATATTCAATTATAATATCCACTACTACAGTATAACACCAAAGTAAAAGAAGTCTGCAATGGATAAATAAGATATACAATGCCTTTTTTTACTCACCTGTTCTGGCTCCAGCACTGATCGATGCTTCTTCCTTCTGACTATGTTCTTATATGTATCGAGTTAAAAAGATAACCCAGCATATACAGTGGGTACGGAAAGTATTCATACCCCTTTACATTGTCCACTAGGGTTGAGCGAAACGGGTCGATCATTTTCAAAAGTCGCCGACTTTTGGCTAAGTCGGCGTCTCATGAAACCCGATCCGACCCCTGTGCTTGTCGGCCATGCGGTACGCGACTTTCGCGCCAAAGTCGCGTTTCAATGACGCGAAAAGCGCCATTTCTCAGCCAATGAAGGTGAACGCAGAGTGTGGGCAGCGTGATTACATAGATCCTGGTCCCCACCATCTTAGAGAAGGGCATTGCAGTGATTGGCTTGCTGTCTGCGGCGTCACAGGGGCTATAAAGGGGCGTTCCCGCCGACCGCCATCTTACTGCTGCTGATCTGAGCTTAGGGAGAGGTTGCTGCCGCTTCGTCAGAAGCAGGGAGAGCGTTAGGCAGGGTCCACTAACCACCAAACCGCTTGTGCTGTAGCGATTTCCACTGTCCAACACCACCTTCGGTGTGCAGGGACAGTGGAAGCTATTTTTTTTTTTTTTTTCCTCAGCGCTGTAGCTCATTGGGCTGCCCTAGAAGGCTCCGTGATAGCTGTATTGCTGTGTGTACGCCACTGTGGAAACCAACTGCTTTTTTCAAAGCACATATCCTCTTGTTCCTTTCTGCACAGCTATCTTTTTTGTTTGTCCACACTTTTTATTTAATTTGTGCATCAGTCCACTCCTATTGCTGCCTGCCATACCTGGCTTAGATTACTGCAGGGAGATAGCAATTGTAGGACAGTCCCTGTTTTTTTTTTTTTGTGGGAGATTAAGATTGGCATTTCTGCTACAGTGCCATCCCTGTGTGTGCCATCTCTCACTGAGTGGGCCATAGAAAGCCTATTTATTTTTTCTGTGATTTGTGTTCTAAATTCTACCTCAACACAAAAACACTACATCAATCAGTGGTAGAAAAATATTGGCCTCAGTCAGGGCTTGTGTGCCACTGCTGTGTGTGCTATCTCTAATTCAGTGGGCTATAGAAAGCCTATTTATTTATTTATTTTTTTTCTTATTATTTGGTTTCTAAAGTCTCCCTGAAAAAAAAAAAAAAAAACAGTGGGAGAGTAATATTGCCCTTTCAGCTTGTGTGCCAGTCTTGACTCCTGGGTGTGCCACCTCTCTCTCATTCAGTGGGCCATAGAAAGCCTATTTATTTTTTTGTTTTTTTTAATATTATTTGGTTTCTAAAGTCTCCCTGAAAAAAAAAAAACATAAAAAAACAGTGGGAGAGTAATATTGCCCTTTCAGCTTGTGTGCCAGTCTTGACTCCTGGGTGTGCCACCTCTCTCATTCAGTGGGCCATAGAAAGCCTATTTATTTTTTTGGTTTTTTTAATATTATTTGGTTTCTAAAGTCTCCCTGAAAAAAAAAAAAAACATAAAAAAACAGTGGGAGAGTAATATTGCCCTTTCAGCTTGTGTGCCAGTCTTGACTCCTGGGTGTGCCACCTCTCTCATTCAGTGGGCCATAGAAAGCCTATTTATTTTTTTTTTAAAATATTATTGGGTTTCTAAAGTCTCCCTTAAAAAACAAAAAATACATAAAAAAACAGTGGGAGAGTAATATTGCCCTTTCAGCTTGTGTGCCAGTCTTGACTCCTGGGTGTGCCACCTCTCTCTCTCATTCAGTGGGCCATAGAAAGGCTATTTATTTTTTTGGTTTTTTTAATATTATTTGGTTTCTAAAGTCTCCCTGAAAATAAAAAAAAAAAAACTTAAAAAAACAGTGGGAGAGTAATATTGCCCTTTCAGCTTGTGTGCCAGTCTTGACTCCTGGGTGTGCCACCTCTCTCTCTCATTCAGTGGGCCATAGAAAGGCTATTTATTTTTTTGGTTTTTTTAATATTATTTGGTTTCTAAAGTCTCCCTGAAAAAAAAAAAAAAATAAATTAGGTGGGAGATTAATATTGACATTAGTGCTTGAGTGACAGTCCTGCGTGTGTGTCATCTCTGTGATTTTGTGCCACAGAAAACAGAGTGTGTAACATTGTGCCTGATTTTCCTTGTGGTCTCACCAACCTGTTAAGGGATATTGAAATCATACTGAAGTTATAGCTCACCGTGTAAGTTGTTTGACAGCAACAAATAAAGTTACTTTGGTTAAGATTTTAAAACAATGAGGAAGTCTGGTGCAAGAGGTCGTCGTGGGCGTTCATTGTCAGCTGGTAATGATGGTAGTGGTAGTGGAGCATCAGGTGGTCGTGGGGATAAAAATATTCCACCTAAGTCTGGAGCTGTGGAGCCAGTTTCGTCGTCAGGCTACACAAGGCCTCGAACGCTCTCTTTTCTGGGAGTAGGAAAACCGCTTTTAAAGGCGGAGCAGCAACAGCAAGTTTTGGCTTACATTGCAGACTCAGCCTCTAGCTCTTTTGCCTCCTCTTCCGAAACTGGTAAATGTAAAAGCAGCGCGTCGCTTGTGGATGTTCACGGTCAGGGACAAGTCGCTTCCTTGTCCTCCTCAGCAAAAACTACAACAAGAGAGAAGGATGCAGCAGGCGACACAACGGGTCACTCCATGGAGCTCTTTACACATACCGTCCCTGGCTTAGAAAGTGAAACATTTAACAGGCCATGCCCATTACAAGTATATTCTGACATGGAGTGCACTGATGCACAGCCACAGCCAGAGTACTATGCTGCTCCTTTGACTCAGACCACCACATTGCCCTCTCAGGGTACAGATCCACAATCAGACCCTGATGAGACTATGTTGCCCCGCCACGAACGCTATACCACCGACCGACACAGTGACACAGATGAAGTTGCACACGAGCTCGAAGAGGAGGTAATAGATGACCCAGTTATTGACCCCGATTGGCAGCCATTGGGGGAACAGGGTGCAGGCGGCAGTAGTTCAGAAGCGGAGGTGGAGGAGGGGCCGCAGCAGGCATCAACATCGCAACAGGTTCCATCTGCCGGGCCCGTATCTGGCCCAAAACGCGTGTCAAAGCCAAAACCTGTTGGAGGACAGCGTGGCCATCCGGTTAAAGCTCAGTCTGCAATCCCTGAAAAGGGATCCGAGTCTAGGAAGAGTGCAGTCTGGCATTTTTTTAAACAACATCCAACTGATCAGCGCAAAGTCATCTGTCAAAAATGTTCAACTAGCTTAAGCAGAGGTCAGAATCTGAAAAGTCTAAATACTAGTTGCATGCATAGACACTTAACCACCATGCATTTTCAAGCCTGGACTAACTACCAAACGTCCCTTAAGGTTGTAGCACCCTCGGCCAATGAAGCTAGTCAGCAACGCAACATCCCTTCCGTCACTGTAAGGCCACCATTTTCCGCACCACCGGCAGTATCTGTGCAGGTTTCTTTGCCAGCCAAAAGCAGTCAGGGTCAGGGAACCACCAGTTTTGTAGGAGGAAATATTGCATCTAGGGCACCGGCGGAAACAATACCGTCTCCAACCGTCTCTCAGTCTGCCATGTACACCGGCACACCCGAAAGTTCCACGATCTCCAGCTCTCCAGTCCAGCTCACCCTACATGAGACTCTGGTTAGAAAAAGGAAGTACTTATCCTCGCATCCGCGTACACAGGGTTTTAACGCCCACATAGCTAGACTAATCTCGTTAGAGATGATGCCCTACCGGTTAGTTGAAAGCGAAGCTTTCAAAGCCCTGATGGAGTACGCTGAACCACGATACGAGCTACCCAGTCGACACTTTTTTTGCAGAAAAGCCATCCCAGCCCTGCACCAGCATGTTAAACAGCGCATCGTCCATGCACTCAGGCAATCTGTGAGTACAAAGGTGCACCTGACTACAGATGCATGGACCAGTAGGCATGGCCAGGGACGTTATGTGTCCATCACGGCACACTGGGTGAATGTGGTGGATGCAGGGTCCACAGGCGACATCAATTTAGGGACAGTTGTGCCTAGCCCACGGTCTAGGAAACAGTTGGCTGTAGGCGTTCGCACCCCCTCCTCCTCCTCCTCCTCGTCCTCCTGCAGAAGCTACAGCTCTTCCACAGAACGCAGTCTGCCAACCACTCCATCGGCAGATGACACTGTTGCACACCAGTTGTCCCATTATGGGCCAGCTACTGCCAAGCGTCAGCAGGCTGTATTGGCTATGAAGTGTTTGGGCGACAACAGACACACCGCGGAAGTTCTATCCGAGTTCTTGCAACAAGAAACGCAGTCGTGGCTGGGCACAGTAGATCTTGAGGCAGGCAAGGTAGTGAGTGATAACGGAAGGAATTTCATGGCTGCCATCTCCCTTTCCCAACTGAAACACATTCCTTGCCTGGCTCACACCTTAAACCTGGTGGTGCAGTGCTTATTGAAAACTTATCCTGGGTTCTCCGACCTGCTCCTCAAAGTGCGTGCACTTTGCTCACATATCCGACGTTCGCCTGTACACGCCAGCCGTATGCAGACCTATCAGCGGTCTTTGAACCTTCCCCAGCATCGCCTAATCATAGACGTTGCAACAAGGTGGAACTCAACACTGCACATGCTTCAGAGACTGTGCGAACAGAGGCGTGCTGTTATTTATTTGTGGGAGGATACACGGGCAGGCAGTAGGATGGCAGGCATGGAGTTGTCAGGTGTGCAGTGGTCTAAGATACAAGACATGTGTCAAGTCCTTCAGTGTTTTGAGGAATGCACACGGCTGGTTAGTGCAGACAACGCCGTAATAAGCATGAGCATCCCCCTAATGCGTCTGCTGATGCAAAGTTTGACGCACATAAAGGAGCAGGCGTCTGCACCAGAGGAAGAGGAAAGCCTTGATGACAGTCAGCCATTGTCTGGTCAGGGCAGTGTACAGGACGAGGTAGCGGGCGAAGAGGAGGTGGAGGACGAGGAGGATGATGGGGATGAGTATATTTTTAATGCCGAACCTTTCCCGGGGGCACAGGAAATTGGTTGCGTGTCACGGCCGGGTTCTGGTTTTTTGAGGGACACAAGTGACGTAGATTTGCCTGCAACTGCCCCTCAACCAATCACAACCGGAGATTTGACAACTGGAACTTTGGCCCACATGGCGGATTATGCCTTACGTATCCTAAAAAGGGACACACGCATTACGAAAATGATGAACGATGACGATTACTGGTTGGCCTGCCTCCTTGATCCACGCTATAAAGGCAAATTGCAAAATATTATGCCACATGAGAACTTGGAACTAATATTAGCAACCAAACAATCAACTCTTGTTGACCGTTTGCTTCAGGCATTCCCAGCACACAGCGCACGTGATCGTTCTCACACGAGCTCCAGGGGGCAGCAGACTAGGAGTGTTAGGGGTGCACACATCAGAAGTGGCGTTGGACAGAGGGGTTTTCTGACCAGGTTGTGGAGTGATTTTGCTATGACCGCAGACAGGACAGGTACTGCTGCATCAATTGAAAGTGACAGGAGACAACATTTGTCCAGTATGGTTACTAACTATTTTTCATCCCTTATCGATGTTCTCCCTCAACCGTCATTCCCATTTGATTACTGGGCCTCCAAATTAGACACCTGGCCAGAATTGGCAGAATATGCATTGCAGGAGCTTGCTTGCCCGGCAGCAAGTGTCCTATCAGAAAGAGTATTCAGTGCTGCAGGTTCAATATTAACCGAAAAAAGGACTCGTCTGGCTACCCAAAATGTTGACGATCTAACATTCATTAAAATGAACCACAACTGGATTTCGAAATCTTTTGCCCCACCTTGCCCGGCCGACACCTAGCTTTCCTATGAAAAGCTCTTGCCTGTGAATTACTTTTCTAATGTCTAATTTGCTGCAGCTGATTGTACAGCATACGACATGTTTACACCTCCCTAAATGGCAAAACTCCCCACACGGGGCCGTGGTATCGCGACTTGGCGCAAGCACCCGTGAGACTGCTGTTTGCCTGAAGAGGTGGGTGTGCTCGCTTTTGGTTGACGGCATTGCTACTGGGTCCCTCATAGTACAATGTAGTGTCTCTGGCGGTGGTGGTGCGCACCCAACGTCAGACACACCGTTGTAACATGAGGGGCCCTGGGGCGGTCCCGCCGGCCTCAAGAGAGTTCCCCCCTACCCCAGCTCAAAATGTGCTCTACCACGTGCAAAATTATGTCGCACAGCTCCACCAATCTTTAGTCTATTCGCTGACATCATTCAATGTCTGGCACTGACAATACAAATTTGTAGACATCTATGATGCAACTTAAAGTAGTCTGTGTCTGTGTCCTATATTGGCACCATTAAATAGTTACTGCCAAATTACTATGTCAGAAACTCAGTAGATGAGCCCACCCCTGTACCTAAGTATGCCACCTTTTTTTTTGTTTTGGTTGTTTTGCGAGACATTAACATCTGTTTATATTTTGGGAGTACTGGGACAGACACTCCTTGCACTACTCCTCCACTCACCACCAAGCTGCCTGTGTATCCATGTAACCGCTGTAAAGCTGCCATGAGCCTATTGTTTGTTATTTTAGGCCTTTGATAGCCTGTCTGCGGTCCCTACTTTAAATACTCCTCCACTCACCACCAAGCTGCCTGCCCGTGTATCCATGTAACCGCTGTAAAACTGCCATAAGTGTCATGATTCTCAATGGCGAGAGAACATAGCCCAGCATATATGAGAACTAGCTCTTGGAAGATGGAAACTATACTGACCATGAACTAAACCTGCCGCACAACTAGAAGTGGCCGGGTAGCATGCCTACGTTTTTTAACCCTAGATGCCCAGCGCCAGCCGGAGAACTACCTAATCCTAGCAGAGGAAAAGACAGTCCTGGCTCACCTCTAGAGAAATTTTCCCAAAAGGCAGACAGAGGCCCCCACATATATTGGCGGTGATTTAAGATGAAATGACAAACGTAGTATGAAAATAGGTTTAGCAAAATCGAGGTCCGCTTTCTAGATAGCAGGAAGACAGAAAGGACACTTTCATGGTCAGCAGAAAACCCTATCAAAACACCATCCAGAAATTCCTTTAAGACTCTAGCATTAACTCATAACACCAGAGTGGCAATTTCCGATCACAAGAGCTTTCCAGACACAGTAACGAAACAGCAGCTGTGAACAGGAACAAAATGCAAAAACACACAAGGACAAAAGTCCAACTTAGCTGGGAGTTGTCTAGTAGCAGGAACAAGCACAGAAGGCTTCTGATTACATTGTTGACCGGCAAGAAACTGACAGAGGAGCAAGGTTATATAGCGACTCCCACATACTGATAGGAGCAGGTGAACAGAGGGGATGATGCACACAAGATCAATTCCACAAGTGGCCACCGGGGGAGCCCAGAATCCAATTTCACAACAGTACCCCCCCCTCAAGGAGGGGGCACCGAACCCTCACCAGAACCACCAGGGCGATCAGGATGAGCCCTATGAAAGGCACGGACAAGATCGGAGGCATGAACATCAGAGGCAGTGACCCAAGAATTATCCTCCTGACCGTATCCCTTCCATTTGACCAGATACTGGAGTCTCCGTCTGGAAACACGAGAGTCTAAGATCTTTTCCACAACGTACTCCAACTCACCCTCAACCAACACCGGAGCAGGAGGCTCAACGGAAGGCACAACCGGTACCTCATACCTGCGCAACAATGACCGATGAAAAACATTATGAATCGAAAAGGATGCAGGGAGGTCCAAACGGAAGGACACAGGGTTAAGAATCTCCAATATCTTGTACGGGCCGATGAACCGAGGCTTAAACTTAGGAGAAGAAACCCTCATAGGGACAAAACGAGAAGACAACCACACCAAGTCCCCAACACAAAGCCGAGGACCAACACGACGACGGCGGTTGGCAAAAAGCTGAGTCTTCTCCTGGGACAACTTCAAATTGTCCACCACCTGCCCCCAAATCTGATGCAACCTCTCCACCACAGCATCCACTCCAGGACAATCCGAAGATTCCACTTGACCGGAGGAAAATCGAGGATGAAACCCCAAATTACAGAAAAACGGGGACACCAAGGTGGCAGAGCTGGCCCGATTATTGAGGGCGAACTCCGCCAAAGGCAAAAAAGCAACCCAATCATCCTGATCCGCAGACACAAAACACCTCAAATATGTCTCCAAGGTCTGATTAGTCCGCTCGGTCTGGCCATTAGTCTGAGGATGGAAAGCAGACGAAAAAGACAAATCTATGCCCATCCTAGCACAGAATGCCCGCCAAAATCTAGACACGAATTGGGTCCCTCTGTCAGAAACGATATTCTCAGGAATACCATGCAAACGAACAACATTTTGAAAAAACAGAGGAACCAACTCGGAAGAAGAAGGCAACTTAGGCAAGGGAACCAGATGGACCATCTTAGAGAAACGGTCACACACCACCCAGATGACAGACATCTTCTGAGAAACAGGCAGATCCGAAATAAAATCCATCGAGATGTGCGTCCAAGGCCTCTTCGGGATAGGCAAGGGCAACAACAATCCACTAGCCCGAGAGCAACAAGGCTTGGCCCGAGCACAAACGTCACAAGACTGCACAAAGCCTCGCACATCTCGTGACAGGGAAGGCCACCAGAAGGACCTTGCCACCAAATCCCTGGTACCAAAGATTCCAGGATGACCTGCCAACGCAGAAGAATGAACCTCAGAGATGACTCTACTGGTCCAATCATCAGGAACAAACAGTCTACCAGGTGGGCAACGATCAGGTCTATCCGCCTGAAACTCCTGCAAGGCCCGCCGCAGGTCTGGAGAAACGGCAGACAATATCACTCCATCTTTAAGGATACCTGTGGGCTCAGAATTACCAGGGGAGTCAGGCTCAAAACTCCTAGAAAGGGCATCCGCCTTAACATTCTTAGAACCCGGTAGGTACGACACCACAAAATTAAACCGAGAGAAAAACAACGACCAGCGCGCCTGTCTAGGATTCAGGCGCCTGGCAGACTCAAGGTAAATTAAATTTTTGTGGTCAGTCAATACCACCACCTGATGTCTGGCCCCCTCAAGCCAGTGACGCCACTCCTCAAAAGCCCACTTCATGGCCAAAAGCTCCCGATTCCCAATATCATAATTCCGCTCGGCGGGCGAAAATTTACGGGAAAAAAAAAGCACAAGGTCTCATCACGGAGCAGTCGGAACTTCTCTGCGACAACACCGCCCCAGCTCCGATTTCAGAAGCGTCGACCTCAACCTGAAAAGGAAGAGCAACATCAAGCTAACGCAACACTGGGGCGGAAGAAAAGCGGCGCTTGAGCTCCCGAAAGGCCTCCACAGCATCAGGGGACCAATCAGCAACATCAGCACCCTTCTTAGTCAAATCAGTCAATGGTTTTACAACATCAGAAAAACCAGCAATAAATCGACGATAAAAGTTAGCAAAGCCCAAAAATTTCTGAAGACTCTTAAGAGAAGAGGGCTGCGTCCAATCACCAATAGCCTGAACCTTGACAGGATCCATCTCGATGGAAGAGGGGGAAAAAATGTATCCCAAGAAAGAAATCTTTTGAACCCCAAAAACACACTTAGAACCCTTCACACACAAGGAATTAGACCGCAAAACCTGAAAAACCCTCCTGACCTGCTGGACATGAGAGTCCCAGTCATCCGAAAAAATCAGAATATCATCCAGATACACAATCATAAATTTATCCAAATAATCGCGGAAAATGTCATGCATAAAGGACTGGAAGACTGAAGGGGCATTTGAAAGACCAAAAGGCATCACCAAATACTCAAAATGGCCCTCGGGCGTATTAAATGCGGTTTTCCACTCATCCCCCTGCTTGATTCGCACCAAATTATACGCCCCACGGAGATCAATCTTAGAGAACCACTTGGCCCCCTTTATACGAGCAAACAAATCAGTAAGCAGTGGTAACGGATATTGATATTTAACCGTGATTTTATTCAAAAGTCGATAATCAATACACGGCCTCAAAGAGCCGTCTTTCTTAGACACAAAGAAAAAACCGGCTCCTAAGGGAGATGACGAAGGACGAATATGTCCCTTTTCCAAGGACTCCTTTATATATTCTCGCATAGCAGCGTGTTCAGGCACAGACAGATTAAATAAACGACCCTTAGGGTATTTACTACCCGGAATCAAGTCTATGGCACAATCGCACTCCCGGTGCGGAGGTAGTGAACCAACCTTGGGTTCTTCAAAAACGTCACGAAAGTCAGACAAGAATTCAGGAATCTCAGAGGGAATAGATGATGAAATGGAAACCAAAGGTACGTCCCCATGAGTTCCTTTACATCCCCAGCTTAACACAGACATAGCTCTCCAGTCGAGGACTGGGTTATGAGATTGCAGCCATGGCAATCCCAGCACCAAAACATCATGTAGATTATACAGCACCAGAAAGCGAATAACCTCCTGGTGATCCGGATTAACACGCATAGTCACTTGTGTCCAGTATTGTGGTTTATTACTAGCCAATGGGGTGGAGTCAATCCCTTTCAGAGGTATCGGAGCCTCCAGTGGCTCCAAATCATACCCACAGCGTTTGGCAAAGGACCAATCCATAAGACTCAAAGCAGCGCCAGAGTCGACATAGGCGTCCGCGGTAATAGATGACAAAGAACAAATCAGGGTCACAGATAGAATAAACTTAGACTGTAAAGTGCTAATTGAAACAGACTTGTCAGGCTTCTTAGTACGCTTAAAGCATGCTGATATAACATGAGTTGAATCACCACAATAGAAGCACAACCCATTTTTTCGTCTAAAATTCTGCCGCTCGCTTCTGGACAGAATTCTATCACATTGCATATTTTCTGGCGTTTTCTCAGTAGACACCGCCAAATGGTGCACAGGTTTGCGCTCCCGCAGACGCCTATCGATCTGAATAGCCATCGTCATGGACTCATTCAGACTCGCAGGCACAGGGAACCCCACCATAACATCCTTAATGGCATCAGAGAGACCTTCTCTGAAAATCGCCGCCAGGGCGCACTCATTCCACTGAGTAAGCACAGACCATTTGCGGAATTTTTGGCAGTATATTTCAGCTTCATCTTGCCCCTGAGACAAGGACATCAAGGCCCTTTCCGCCTGAAGCTCTAAATGAGGTTCCTCATAAAGCAACCCCAAGGCCAGAAAAAACGCATCCACATTGAGCAACGCAGGATCCCCTGGTGCCAATGCAAAAGCCCAGTCTTGAGGGTCGCCCCGGAGCAAGGAAATTACAATCCTGACCTGCTGTGCAGGGTCTCCGGCAGAGCGAGACTTCAGGGACAAAAACAATTTGCAATTATTTTTAAAATTTTGAAAGTGAGATCTATTCCCCGAGAAGAATTCAGGCAAAGGAATTCTAGGCTCAGACATAGGTGCATGAACAACAAAATCTTGCAAATTTTGTACCTTTGTGGCGAGATTATTCAAACCTGTAGCTACACTCTGAAGATCCATTTGAAACAGGTGAACACAGAGCCATTCAAGGATTAGAAGGAGAGAAAGAGAGGAAGGCTGCAGTATAGGCAGACTAGCAAGTGATTCAATTAAGAGCACACTCAGAACTAGAGGAAAAAAAAAAAAAATTGTAGCAGACTTCTTTTTTCTCTCCTTTCTCAGCCAGTAATTTAACCCTTTTTTGGGCCGGTCAAACTGTCATGATTCTCAATGGCGAGAGAACATAGCCCAGCATATATGAGAACTAGCTCTTGGAAGATGGAAAATATACTGACCATGAACTAAACCTGCCGCACAACTAGAAGTGGCCGGGTAGCATGCCTACGTTTTTTAACCCTAGATGCCCAGCGCCAGCCGGAGAACTACCTAATCCTAGCAGAGGAAAAGACAGTCCTGGCTCACCTCTAGAGAAATTTTCCCAAAAGGCAGACAGAGGCCCCCACATATATTGGCGGTGATTTAAGATGAAATGACAAACGTAGTATGAAAATAGGTTTAGCAAAATCGAGGTCCGCTTTCTAGATAGCAGGAAGACAGAAAGGACACTTTCATGGTCAGCAGAAAACCCTATCAAAACACCATCCAGAAATTCCTTTAAGACTCTAGCATTAACTCATAACACCAGAGTGGCAATTTCCGATCACAAGAGCTTTCCAGACACAGTAACGAAACAGCAGCTGTGAACAGGAACAAAATGCAAAAACACACAAGGACAAAAGTCCAACTTAGCTGGGAGTTGTCTAGTAGCAGGAACAAGCACAGAAGGCTTCTGATTACATTGTTGACCGGCAAGAAACTGACAGAGGAGCAAGATTATATAGCGACTCCCACATACTGATAGGAGCAGGTGAACAGAGGGGATGATGCACACAAGATCAATTCCACAAGTGGCCACCGGGGGAGCCCAGAATCCAATTTCACAACACATAAGCCTATTGTTTGTTATTTTAGGCCTTTGATAGCCTGTCTGCGGTCCCTACTTTAAATACTCCTCCACTCACCACCAAGCTGCCTGTGTATCCATGTAACCGCTGTAAAGCTGCCATGAGCCTATTGTTTGTTATTTTAGGCATTTGATAGCCTGTCTGCGGTCCCTACTTTAAATACTCCTCCACTCATCACCAGCTGCCTGCCTGTGTATCCATGTAACCGCTGTAAAGCTGCCATGAGCCTATTGTTTGTTATTTTAGGCCTTTGATAGCCTGTCTGCGGTCCCTACTTTAAATACTCCTCCACTGACCACCAAGCTGCCTGCCCGTGTATCCATGTAACCGCTGTAAAACTGCCATAAGCCTATTGTTTGTTATTTTAGGCCTTTGATAGCCTGTCTGCGGTCCCTACTTTAAATACTCCTCCACTCACCACCAAGCTGCCTGTGTATCCATGTAACCGCTGTAAAGCTGCCATGAGCCTATTGTTTGTTATTTTAGGCCTTTGATAGCCTGTCTGCGGTCCCTACTTTAAATACTCCTCCACTCATCACCAGCTGCCTGCCTGTGTATCCATGTAACCGCTGTAAAGCTGCCATGAGCCTATTGTTTGTTATTTTAGGCCTTTGATAGCCTGTCTGCGGTCCCTACTTTAAATACTCCTCCACTGACCACCAAGCTGCCTGCCCGTGTATCCATGTAACCGCTGTAAAACTGCCATAAGCCTATTGTTTGTTATTTTAGGCCTTTGATAGCCTGTCTGCGGTCCCTACTTTAAATACTCCTCCACTCACCACCAAGCTGCCTGTGTATCCATGTAACCGCTGTAAAGCTGCCATGAGCCTATTGTTTGTTATTTTAGGCCTTTGATAGCCTGTCTGCGGTCCCTACTTTAAATACTCCTCCACTCATCACCAGCTGCCTGCCTGTGTATCCATGTAACCGCTGTAAAGCTGCCATGAGCCTATTGTTTGTTATTTTAGGCCTTTGATAGCCTGTCTGCGGTCCCTACTTTAAATACTCCTCCACTGACCACCAAGCTGCCTGCCCGTGTATCCATGTAACCGCTGTAAAACTGCAGTATTTTGCTTATAAAAAAGAAAATACTGGAGAGATATCAAATGCAGACATTTTAACATTAAAAACAAAAACACATACAACAAAAAACTGGTACAGTACAAAAATTGGCCACCAGCTACAAAAACTTTCTCCTGCAAGTAGTTAACTGAAAGGTTTTTTTCCATTGAAAACACAGATATGGCATCCACCGAGTGTTGTCCTGTCGCGTCTTCTTTATATTATTGCCAAGAAGCTGCAACTGAATAAAGCTGAGCTTCTACCTTCTGCCTCTTATTAACTGCTTTTTTTAAAAAAAATTGTCCACCAGCTACAAAAACTTGCTCCTGCAAGTAGTTAACTGAAAGGTTTTTTTCCATTGAAAAAACAGATATGGCATCCACCGAGTGTTGTCCTGTCGCGTCTTCTTTATATTATTGCCAAGAAGCTGCAACTGAATAAAGCTGAGCTTCTACCTTCTGCCTCTTATTAACTGCTTTTTTTTTATAAAATTGGCTGTTCCGGCCTAATAAAGGTGTCTGTCTGCCCCTGCCTGGTGTTGTCCTCAACTGAATAAAGCTGAGCTTCAACCTTCTGTTCCAAATTACCATTTTTAAAAATGCAATTGGCTGTTCCGGCCTACTAAAGGTGAATGTCTGCCCCTGCCTGATGTTGTCCTCAACTGAATAAAGCTGAGCTTCTACCTTCTGCCTCTTACTAACTGCTGTTTTTTTAAAAAATTGGCTGTTCCGGCCTACTAAAGGTGTCTGACTGCCCCTGCCTGGTGTTGTCCTCAACTGAATAAAGCTGAGCTTCAACCTTCTGTTCCAAATTACCATTTTTAAAAATGCAATTGGCTGTTCCGGCCTACTAAAGGTGTCTGTCTGCCCCTGCCTGGTGTTGTCCTCAACTGAATAAAGCTGAGCTTCTACCTTCTGCCTCTTACTAACTGCTGTTTTTTTAAAAAATTGGCTGTTCCGGCCTACTAAAGGTGTCTGTCTGCCCCTGCCTGGTGTTGTCCTCAACTGAATAAAGCTGAGCTTCTACCTTCTGCCTCTTACTAACTGCTGTTTTTTTAAAAAATTGGCTGTTCTGGCCTACTAAAGGTGTCTGTCTGCCCCTGCCTGGTGTTGTCCTCCACTGAATAAAGCTGAGCTTCTACCTTCTATTCCAAATTACCATTTTTAAAAATGCAATTGGCTGTTCCGGCCTACTAAAGGTGTCTGTCTGCCCCTGCCTGGTGTTGTCCTCAACTGAATAAAGCTGAGCTTCAACCTTCTGTTCCAAATTACCATTTTTAAAAATGCAATTGGCTGTTCCGGCCTACTAAAGGTGTCTGTCTGCCCCTGCCTGGTGTTGTCCTCAACTGAATAAAGCTGAGCTTCTACCTTCTGCCTCTTACTAACTGCTGTTTTTTTAAAAAATTGGCTGTTCCGGCCTACTAAAGGTGTCTGACTGCCCCTGCCTGGTGTTGTCCTCAACTGAATAAAGCTGAGCTTCAACCTTCTGTTCCAAATTACCATTTTTAAAAATGCAATTGGCTGTTCCGGCCTACTAAATGTGAATGTCTGCCCCTGCCTGGTGTTGTCCTCAACTGAATAAAGCTGAGCTTCAACCTTCTGTTCCAAATTACCATTTTTAAAAATGCAATTGGCTGTTCCGGCCTACTAAAGGTGTCTGTCTGCCCCTGCCTGGTGTTGTCCTCAACTGAATAAAGCTGAGCTTCTACCTTCTGCCTCTTATTAACTGCTTTTTTTTTATAAAATTGGCTGTTCCGGCCTACTAAAGGTGTCTGTCTGCCCCTGCCTGGTGTTGTCCTCAACTGAATAAAGCTGAGCTTCAACCTTCTGTTCCAAATTACCATTTTTAAAAATGCAATTGGCTGTTCCGGCCTACTAAAGGTGTCTGTCTGCCCCTGCCTGGTGTTGTCCTCAACTGAATAAAGCTGAGCTTCTACCTTCTGCCTCTTACTAACTGCTGTTTTTTTAAAAAATTGGCTGTTCCGGCCTACTAAAGGTGTCTGACTGCCCCTGCCTGGTGTTGTCCTCAACTGAATAAAGCTGAGCTTCAACCTTCTGTTCCAAATTACCATTTTTAAAAATGCAATTGGCTGTTCCGGCCTACTAAAGGTGAATGTCTGCCCCTGCCTGGTGTTGTCCTCAACTGAATAAAGCTGAGCTTCTACCTTCTATTCCAAATTAACATTTTTAAAAATGCAATTGGCTGTTCCGGCCTACTAAAGGTGTCTGTCTGCCCCTGCCTGGTGTTGTCCTCAACTGAATAAAGCTGAGCTTCTACCTTCTGCCTCTTACTAACTGCTGTTTTTTTTTAAAATTGGCTGTTCCGGCCTACTAAAGGTGTCTGTCTGCCCCTGCCTGGTGTTGTCCTCAACTGAATAAAGCTGAGCTTCAACCTTCTGTTCCAAATTACCATTTTTAAAAATGCAATTGGCTGTTCCGGCCTACTAAAGGTGTCTGTCTGCCCCTGCCTGGTGTTGTCCTCAACTGAATAAAGCTGAGCTTCTACCTTCTGCCTCTTACTAACTGCTGTTTTTTTTAAAAATTGGCTGTTCCGGCCTACTAAAGGTGTCTGTCTGCCCCTGCCTGGTGTTGTCCTCAACTGAATAAAGCTGATCTTCTACCTTCTGTTCCAAATTACCATTTTTAAAAATGCAATTGGCTGTTCCGGCCTACTAAAGGTGTCTGTCTGCCCCTGCCTGGTGTTGTCCTCAACTGAATAAAGCTGAGCTTCAACCTTCTGTTCCAAATTACCATTTTTAAAAATGCAATTGGCTGTTCCGGCCTACTAAAGGTGTCTGTCTGCCCCTGCCTGGTGTTGTCCTCAACTGAATAAAGCTGAGCTTCTACCTTCTGTTCCAAATTACCATTTTTAAAAATGCAATTGGCTGTTCCGGCCTACTAAAGGTGAATGTCTGCCCCTGCCTGGTGTTGTCCTCAACTGAATAAAGCTGAGCTTCTACCTTCTGTTCCAAATTACCATTTTTAAAAATGCAATTGGCTGTTCCGGCCTACTAAAGGTGAATGTCTGCCCCTGCCTGGTGTTGTCCTCAACTGAATAAAGCTGAGCTTCAACCTTCAGTTCCAAATTACCATTTTTAAAAATGCAATTGGCTGTTCCGGCCTACTAAAGGTGTCTGTCTGCCCCTGCCTGGTGTTGTCCTCAACTGAATAAAGCTGAGCTTCTACCTTCTGCCTCTTACTAACTGCTGTTTTTTTAAAAAATTGGCTGTTCCGGCCTACTAAAGGTGTCTGACTGCCCCTGCCTGGTGTTGTCCTCAACTGAATAAAGCTGAGCTTCAACCTTCTGTTCCAAATTACCATTTTTAAAAATGCAATTGGCTGTTCCGGCCTACTAAAGGTGTCTGTCTGCCCCTGCCTGGTGTTGTCCTCAACTGAATAAAGCTGAGCTTCTACCTTCTGCCTCTTACTAACTGCTGTTTTTTTAAAAAATTGGCTGTTCCGGCCTACTAAAGGTGTCTGTCTGCCCCTGCCTGGTGTTGTCCTCAACTGAATAAAGCTGAGCTTCAACCTTCTGTTCCAAATTACCATTTTTAAAAATGCAATTGGCTGTTCCGGCCTACTAAAGGTGTCTGTCTGCCCCTGCCTGGTGTTGTCCTCAACTGAATAAAGCTGAGCTTCTACCTTCTGCCTCTTACTAACTGCTGTTTTTTTAAAAAATTGGCTGTTCCGGCCTACTAAAGGTGTCTGTCTACCCCTGCCTGGTGTTGTCCTCAACTGAATAAAGCTGAGCTTCTACCTTCTGTTCCAAATTACCATTTTTAAAAATGCAATTGGCTGTTCCGGCCTACTAAAGGTGTCTGTCTGCCCCTGCCTGGTGTTGTCCTCAACTGAATAAAGCTGAGCTTCAACCTTATGTTCCAAATTACCATTTTTAAAAATGCAATTGGCTGTTCCGGCCTACTAAAGGTGAATGTCTGCCCCTGCCTGGTGTTGTCCTCAACTGAATAAAGCTGAGCTTCTACCTTCTGTTCCAAATTAGCATTTTTAAAAATGCAATTGGCTGTTCCGGCCTACTAAAGGTGAATGTCTGCCCCTGCCTGGTGTTGTCCTCAACTGAATAAAGCTGAGCTTCAACCTTCTGTTCCAAATTACCATTTTTAAAAATGCAATTGGCTGTTCCGGCCTACTAAAGGTGTCTGTCTGCCCCTGCCTGGTGTTGTCCTCAACTGAATAAAGCTGAGCTTCTACCTTCTGCCTCTTACTAACTGCTGTTTTTTTAAAAAATTGGCTGTTCCGGCCTACTAAAGGTGTCTGTCTGCCCCTGCCTGGTGTTGTCCTCAACTGAATAAAGCTGAGCTTCTACCTTCTGCCTCTTACTAACTGCTGTTTTTTTTAAAAATTGGCTGTTCCGGCCTACTAAAGGTGTCTGTCTGCCCCTGCCTGGTGTTGTCCTCAACTGAATAAAGCTGAGCTTCTACCTTCTGTTCCAAATTACCATTTTTAAAAATGCAATTGGCTGTTCCGGCCTACTAAAGGTGTCTGTCTGCCCCTGCCTGGTGTTGTCCTCAACTGAATAAAGCTGAGCTTCTACCTTCTGTTCCAAATTACCATTTTTAAAAATGCAATAGGCTGTTCCGGCCTACTAAAGGTGTCTGTCTGCCCCTGCCTGGTGTTGTCCTCAACTGAATAAAGCTGAGCTTCTACCTTCTGTTCCAAATTACCATTTTTAAAAATGCAATTGGCTGTTCCGGCCTACTAAAGTTGAATGTCTGCCCCTGCCTGGTGTTGTCCTCAACTGAATAAAGCTGAGCTTCAACCTTCAGTTCCAAATTACCATTTTTAAAAATGCAATTGGCTGTTCCGGCCTACTAAAGGTGTCTGTCTGCCCCTGCCTGGTGTTGTCCTCAACTGAATAAAGCTGAGCTTCTACCTTCTGCCTCTTACTAACTGCTGTTTTTTTTAAAAAATTGGCTGTTCCGGCCTACTAAAGGTGTCTGACTGCCCCTGCCTGGTGTTGTCCTCAAGTGAATAAAGCTGAGCTTCAACCTTCTGTTCCAAATTACCATTTTTAAAAATGCAATTGGCTGTTCCGGCCTACTAAAGGTGAATGTCTGCCCCTGCCTGGTGTTGTCCTCAACTGAATAAAGCTGAGCTTCTACCTTCTGTTCCAAATTACCATTTTTAAAAATGCAATTGGCTGTTCTGGCCTACTAAAGGTGAATGTCTGCCCCTGCCTGGTGTTGTCCTCAACTGAATAAAGCTGAGCTTCAACCTTCAGTTCCAAATTACCATTTTTAAAAATGCAATTGGCTGTTCTGGCCTACTAAAGGTGTCTGTCTGCCCCTGCCTGGTGTTGTCCTCAACTGAATAAAGCTGAGCTTCTACCTTCTGCCTCTTACTAACTGCTGTTTTTTTAAAAAATTGGCTGTTCCGGCCTACTAAAGGTGTCTGTCTGCCCCTGCCTGGTGTTGTCCTCAACTGAATAAAGCTGAGCTTCTACCTTCTGTTCCAAATTACCATTTTTAAAAATGCAATTGGCTGTTCCGGCCTACTAAAGGTGTCTGTCTGCCCCTGCCTGGTGTTGTCCTCAACTGAATAAAGCTGAGCTTCAACCTTATGTTCCAAATTACCATTTTTAAAAATGCAATTGGCTGTTCCGGCCTACTAAAGGTGAATGTCTGCCCCTGCCTGGTGTTGTCCTCAACTGAATAAAGCTGAGCTTCTACCTTCTGTTCCAAATTAGCATTTTTAAAAATGCAATTGGCTGTTCCGGCCTACTAAAGGTGAATGTCTGCCCCTGCCTGGTGTTGTCCTCAACTGAATAAAGCTGAGCTTCAACCTTCTGTTCCAAATTACCATTTTTAAAAATGCAATTGGCTGTTCCGGCCTACTAAAGGTGTCTGTCTGCCCCTGCCTGGTGTTGTCCTCAACTGAATAAAGCTGAGCTTCTACCTTCTGCCTCTTACTAACTGCTGTTTTTTTAAAAAATTGGCTGTTCCGGCCTACTAAAGGTGTCTGTCTGCCCCTGCCTGGTGTTGTCCTCAACTGAATAAAGCTGAGCTTCTACCTTCTGCCTCTTACTAACTGCTGTTTTTTTAAAAAATTGGCTGTTCCGGCCTACTAAAGGTGTCTGTCTGCCCCTGCCTGGTGTTGTCCTCAACTGAATAAAGCTGAGCTTCTACCTTCTGTTCCAAATTACCATTTTTAAAAATGCAATTGGCTGTTCCGGCCTACTAAAGGTGTCTGTCTGCCCCTGCCTAGTGTTGTCCTCAACTGAATAAAGCTGAGCTTCAACCTTCTGTTCCAAATTACCATTTTTAAAAATGCAATAGGCTGTTCCGGCCTACTAAAGGTGTCTGTCTGCCCCTGCCTGGTGTTGTCCTCAACTGAATAAAGCTGAGCTTCTACCTTCTGTTCCAAATTACCATTTTTAAAAATGCAATTGGCTGTTCCGGCCTACTAAAGTTGAATGTCTGCCCCTGCCTGGTGTTGTCCTCAACTGAATAAAGCTGAGCTTCAACCTTCAGTTCCAAATTACCATTTTTAAAAATGCAATTGGCTGTTCCGGCCTACTAAAGGTGTCTGTCTGCCCCTGCCTGGTGTTGTCCTCAACTGAATAAAGCTGAGCTTCTACCTTCTGCCTCTTACTAACTGCTGTTTTTTTTAAAAAATTGGCTGTTCCGGCCTACTAAAGGTGTCTGACTGCCCCTGCCTGGTGTTGTCCTCAAGTGAATAAAGCTGAGCTTCAACCTTCTGTTCCAAATTACCATTTTTAAAAATGCAATTGGCTGTTCCGGCCTACTAAAGGTGAATGTCTGCCCCTGCCTGGTGTTGTCCTCAACTGAATAAAGCTGAGCTTCTACCTTCTGTTCCAAATTACCATTTTTAAAAATGCAATTGGCTGTTCTGGCCTACTAAAGGTGAATGTCTGCCCCTGCCTGGTGTTGTCCTCAACTGAATAAAGCTGAGCTTCAACCTTCAGTTCCAAATTACCATTTTTAAAAATGCAATTGGCTGTTCCGGCCTACTAAAGGTGTCTGTCTGCCCCTGCCTGGTGTTGTCCTCAACTGAATAAAGCTGAGCTTCAACCTTCAGTTCCAAATTACCATTTTTAAAAATGCAATTGGCTGTTCCGGCCTACTAAAGGTGTCTGTCTGCCCCTGCCTGGTGTTGTCCTCAACTGAACAAAGCTGAGCTTCCACATTCTGGCTTTCGCCCTATACTATCAGATATTAAACTGCATTTGGCCTACTAGTGTGGTTATGCCCTTGAAACAGTGTCTGCTGCTCTTGGGTTTGCTACTCCACTGAACAAAGCAATGCCGCCTGTTTAGTCCTGTTACCAATTTTGAACTGCATTTAGCCTACTTTATTCTTTGGCCCTATATCTGTTTCCTCCTCATCCTGCCCATTGCCCAGCCACTGCTAGATGAGTCTGCTGGTACATTGACCTAGACCACTACATTCCCCTTATACTCTACACAGCCAGAATCTGACCCTGCTGAAAGTAAGGTTCCCCTTCCCGCATGTTATACCACCTTACACAGGGACAGAGAGGAAGGTGCAGATGAAAGTGCAGGTTCCTTCATCAGGTGGGGGGGCATACTCGTTGGCGACGTCACTGGCACAGGGCCCCTCAGAGTACGCAAAAGTGTCGCTGCTGGTGGGAGGCGCCCCCGCCATGCAAACACACATCGCTGTACTTTGAGGGGCCCTGTGCCAGTGCCAATGCGAACGAGTGGGCCCCCCCTGCTTGCTCAGGATCACAGCACTTGCAACGTTGAAATACTTACCTTTCCCTGCAACACCGCCGTGACGTAGTCCGCATTTCCTGGGCCCACGAAAAACTTGAGCCGGCCCTACTCCCCCCACAACTTTTGCCAAATGACCCCCAATTCCCTATGCCCAACTATTATTATAAAGTTAATTAAGATTGACAAGCTTCAGAAACAAGAATGGATGTTTTTGGCATTAAAATGGGCACTGTAGGTGTTTTCCTGGCCTCCACTCACTGCCGACTATGCTTCCCCATTGACTTGCATTGGGTTTCGTGTTTCGGTCGATCCCCGACTTTTAGCGATAATCGGCCGACTGCACTCGACTCGACTCTGGACAAAATCGGGTTTCACAAAACCCGACTCGATCTTAAAAAAATGAAAGTCGCTCAACTCTATTGTCCACCCTTTGTGTCATTGCAGCCATTTGGTAAATTCAATAAAGTTCATTTTTTTTCTCATTAATGTACTCTCTGCATCCCATCTTGACTGAAAACAACATAAGTGTAGTAATTTTTGCAAATTAAAAAAAAAGAAAAACTGAAATATCACATGGTCATAAGTATTCAGACCCTTTGCTCAGTGTTGAGTAGAAGCACCTTTTGTGCTAGTACAGCCATGAGTCTTCTTGGGAATGATGCAACAAGTTTTTCACCTGAATTTGGGGATCCTCTGCCATTCTTCATTGCAGATCCTCTCTAGTTCCATCTGGTTGGATGGTGAACGTTGGTGGACAGCCATTTTCAGGTCTCTCCAGAGATGCTCAATTAGGTTTAGGTCAGGGCTCTGGCTGGGCCAGTTACGAATGGTCACAGAGTTGTTCTGAAGCCACTCCTTTGTTAGTTTAGCTGTGTGCTTAGGGTCATTGTCTAGTTGTAGGGTGATCCTTTGGCCAAGTCTGAGATCCACAGCACTCTGGAGGAGGTTTTCATCCTTTAATAACAACCAGTCGTCCTCTCCCTGCAGCTGAAAAACACCCACATAGCATGATGCTGCTACCACCATGTTTCACTGTTGGGATTGTATTGGGCAGGTGATGAGCAGTGCCTGGTTTTCTCCACACATTCCACTTAGAATTATCACCAAAAATGTCTATCTTCGTCTCATCAGACCAGAGAATCCTATTTCTCATAGTCTGGGAGTAGCTCATGTGTTTTTTTTAGCAAACTCTATGTGTGCTTTCATATATCTTGCACTGAGGAGAGGCTTCCATCTAGTCACTCTGCCATAAAGAATATGACAATAATCTGAAAGAGAAAAGAATGTCCAGCTTCACCGAATCCGTAAAAAAGAGTTTTCTTTATTCACAAACTTTTAAGCATAGAGGATACAGACTTCAGCACAAGCCATATGGGTAAGAATCTCAACGCGTTTTTGGAGACTAAGCTCCCTTAATCATGACCATGGTCATTGGTCATGATTAAGGGAGCTTAATCTCCAAAAACGTGTTGAGATTCTTACCCATATGGCTTGTGCTGAAGTCTGTATCCTCTATGCTTAAAAGTTTGTGAATAAAGAAAACTCTTTTTTACGGATTCGGTGAAGCTGGACATTCTTTTCTTTTTTGGACTCTATACGCCTGGACACAGCGGGTCCGTGCTCCCGAAGATTGGTTTATGCATCACGGGTGAGCTGGTTTATATTCCTTCTTTCTAAATAATCTGAAAGCACAACTTAAATACTGGGGCTAAGATCATAATAAAATATACCTCACCATAAGATTCTTAAAGAAAAGTAGGAAAAGTCAGAATACTCCCAATTGTAATCAGACTGAATTAATGGAGTATAAGAACAAACCACCAAAAGTTTAAATACAAAATAGATCAAGTTTGTTAATACACATGAAACACTCATATTAAAATATGAAGCATGCTAGACAGCCCAGGAATGTACAGGATCTGGAGGCTTTTTGCCAAGAAGAGTGGGCAGCTTTGCCATCTGAGAAAATAAAGAACCTCATCCATAGCTACCACAAAAGACTGCAAGCTGTCATTGATGTTAGAGGGGGCAATACACGGTATTAAGAAATGGGGTATGTGAACTTTTGATCAGGGTAATTTAGATGTTTTGGGTTGTCATTATGATTTAAAGAGAAAACACAGTAGTTTAACAATAAATGGCTTCACCCAACCACTAACCACGAGTGGAAAAAAAGTTTTGATATCATCATTCAAATTCTCTGAATAATGGCCAAGAAAGCAAAAATTCTGCCGGGGTATGTAAACTTTGGCCACAACTGTACCTATGCCCTGTCTGTTCATCCAGCCCTGCTGTTCTGAGGTGTTGTTAAAACATTTGGCTTTGCTACTCCAAGAAGTCTGTCTGCCGACTCAGCTCTGATGTTTTTTCATGGTGCCCATACATTGAGCCCTGCTTCAACCAGGTGTTTGACTTTCATCTCCACTCTACTATTCTAAGATGCCATCCACACAGCTCTTCTACTTCAAGTGCATGTCTGTATATACGACCCTGCTGTTCCAATGTGCCTGTTTGCATATCTAGCTCTAATGTATCTAGTCCTATATGTTGTCCAGTAAATCCAAATACACTGTACCCCACTGCTTCAGTTGTCGACTAGCTTATTCACCTCTCTTGTTCCAAGAGTTATTTGACTTACTCAACTCCATTGCAGCAACACCTCCTGTTAATGCTGCTCATCCTGAGATTCCATCTCACCAGGAAAGCAAATTACACTTTTATTGGATCTGTAGCAGACAGGACTCATTTTGAGTTAGATATGATGTGACAGATAGATAGACAGACAGACAGATAGATAGATGGATGGATGGATAGAGATGGTCGTGACACCTAAGGTGTTACAGACACTGCCTAGGGGGCTCTATCAGGGGGCACGAGTAAATGTAGTGAGGTCAAAAACAAGTCATGCCGAACTCAAGGACCTTACTCTAATGCAGTGAACACAGGACCTGGCACAGAGAAGTCACGTGACCAGGGGGAGGGGACACAGCACCTGATTGTAGGGGATTACTCTGAACACACAGTGTGCAGGGCATAAACATAAAATGTAGTCTAATAGAGCTGAGGATCAAAGCCAGGATGGAGTGAAGTACCTTAGGAATAAGACAAAAAGTAAACAGGGACAAGCCAAGAGGTCTGATAACCAGGAGAGACAGAGCAGTACAAAGCAGAATGCACGGATGGAAGTCAGAGAACAAAACCCAATCATACACAGCAAGGCACACTAGCACAGAGGCACAACGTTTACGGACGGGAACCTGGGTCAGCAACCACAAGCCGAGTATACGGAAGTATTGCCGACAAACAATCCAGGAACTGCCAACATTAAATAGCCGCTCCAGAACCAAAGAGAGGCAGACTAAAATTAACCCTGATCTGATCAGGATGGAGGAGGCACCATCCTGTCCAGAGTCATGACAGATATTAGTGGTAAGCGAATATGAGTCACCCGCCAGGGCCGTGGTGTTCCTGATACCGGGTCCGGTGTTCACAGGGGGATGTCACAGTGGCGACCCGGTCCGTGGCCCTGTGCGCCCATGTAAAAGGGGAAATTGAATAAAGTTTATGTTCGTGACACCACCTGTGGTATTCGGTCAGTGGGGACCGACGCTGCTTTAAGTGGTCCTCTGGGGTGATGTTACGACAGCTAGATGGTATAACTTCCCACAGGTGAAGTATATCCCCAGGGTGTAGATGGGAGATGGTGAATGGTGCAGTAAAGAACGAGGATTTGCAGTCTCTTTACCTGGTTTACTGAAGACTTCAGGCAGCCACCGTCCAGGGTACCAGATCACAGGGTAGGCAGGGTCCGGCTGGCTTAGAAGCGAATCCAGAGTCCCCTTTACCAAGTGGAGTTAAAAGCCTTCCTCTAGCGTGGTGGTGTTGTAGTCCCTTACTGCCTATGGTGTCAGATGAGGTCCTCACAGTTCTTCTCTCTGTTCTCCATATAGGATAGGACAATACCTGTATGACAGGTAACTCGAGCCTTTTTACAGGGACTCTATCATGCCCCTGGCTCTATGTGTTACTGTGTCTTCAGGTGTGTGTGGCAGACAGGTAGCTTGCAATTCAGCTGTCCTGCTGGTCTCTGATGTAAGTCTTAGAGTCCCTTACAACCTCAGTGTGCCGGCTACCGGTTATCTGCGCTTTGCCAGGGAGACAGTCTGCCCGCTGCTGTCCACCCGCTGGTGTCCTCGCCTGTGCCTCACTCTTCTTCACTCTCACTGAACAATGTCCTTTCCTTCTGTATCTCTGTCAAGGAGCTGCAGCACTTTCTCATGGCTGCACGGCTCCTCATTAGTGTTGAGCATTCCGATACCGCAAGTATCGGGTATTGGACGATATTTGCGGTATCGGAATTCCAATACCGAGATCCGATACTTTTGTGATATCGGGAATCGGTATCGGGATCGATATTAATATGTAAAATAAAGAATAAAAATAAAAAATATTGATATACTCACCTCTCCGTCGCAGCCTAGACCTTACCGATGTAACCGGCAGCTTCCGTTCCTAAGAATGAGAGCTTGAAAGACCTTAGATGACGTCGCGGCTTGTGATTGGTCACGTGACTTTCAAGCATAGGCTTATATATATATAGTGAGACGAGTTTCCGCCGAGTGTCGGTGACAATCGCAGCATGCTGCGATTTCACTCGCACACTGAAAATGGCCAAGGAAAAAAACGGGGATGTGAGCTGCCCCATAGAAGAATACTGGTCCGAGTGCTATGCGATTTTCTATCGCATATCACTCATCCGTATCACGCTGTAGTATGACCCCGGCCTAATGCTGGCGCCATCTTTGGTGTGGCTTTGCTGTGACTGGCTTGCCTTCTAGCATCATAGCGACTGTATAAAAGCTGGTGGCAAATTCTTGCGCACATTGCAGCAGGAAGCAGCACAGGGAGAGAGTAGTTTCAGCATAGGGAGAGTGAAAGGAGCATGAGAGAGTGATAGGAGTTATAATCAGTGTTATTTATTCCAAAATTCTCTTCTAAGAGCTGAAGATTGATAAGAGATTACTTGTTTGTTAGGTGGGGATTTAAGTAGGGAGAGATTTAAAAGGAGGAAGGGTAAAAGGCAGGTATCTGGGTGTTATCATCATTGCAAGTGCATGCTGCAGATCTCTGCTATTTTCCACTGAGTTGTATAGTGGTTGTATTATGAACATACTGTGGGATTATGGTGAAATAGAGAGGATTTCATCCACTAACAAAGTGTAAAAATCAGCTATTTCTTGAGAAAAATAACATCAGGTAGTACCAGCATATACAAAACAATTTTTTGGGAGCTACAAAATATTTCTTGTGTGGCAGCATATACATTTTTTTTACCGCAAAATAACATTCCTCAGTGGCAGCATATAGTAACATCCATTTTAACATCTAATAGCTAAATAATATTCCTTGTCTATTTCTTAAAATACCTAATATTTGTCTAGCAGTGGCACAATCCGGGTAGAGATAATTTTACCTGACAATTCAGCAGGGGCAATAATCTTCATTACTCCTCATTTGGAGTGTGTCAGCAAGACGATTGAAAAAAAAATCATAATTTTCTATTGGTTTAAAAAATAGCGTATCTTTATCTAGCAGTTATGCGACTGGTGCAATCCAGGTAGGGATAATCTTACTTAACAATTTAGCAAGGGCAATAATCTTCATTATTCCACATTTAGAGTGTGTCAGCATGACAATTGAAAAATAATCATAATTTTCTAATGGTTTAAAAAATAACATTTCTGTGTCTTGCAGTTGTGCAACTGGCGCAATCTGGGTAGTGATAATCGTACATGACAATTTAGCAGGGACAATAATCTTCATTGCTCCACATTTGGAGTGTGTCAGCAAGGCAATATAAAAAAAATCATAATTTTCTATGGGTTTAAAAAATAGTGTTTCTTTATCTAGCAGTTGTAAGACTGGCGCAAAGCCTGCAGAGATGCGCAAACATGACTATTTACCTGCAATTTATGTTAGTCTGCTGCTGCCGTATATAATGAAGCTGCGATCTCCAGAGAAAAACACAAACATTGCTGTTTACATTCCCTTATAATTTGTCAGGCCTCTCAATGTGCACCATTAAAGAGGGTCATGAGGAGATGGAGTGCAGTGATGCCCAAACATTTGGTCATGAGGCACAGTTGCCATAAGGTCAGCCTCAAATCGCAGTTCAGAAGGAGGATCAGATTGAAGAGTTAGGCTGCCGTCACACTAGCAGTATTTGGTCAGTATTTTACATCAGTATTTGTAAGCCAAAACCAGGAGTGGGTGATAAATGCAGAAGTGGTGCATACGTTTCTATTATACTTTTTCTTCTAATTGTTCCACTCCTGGTTCTGGCTTACAAATACTCATGTAAAATACTTTAATAATTACTGACCAAATACTGCTAGTGTGACGGCAGCCTTAGAAGACGATGTGGTCGATGATGAGGCCACTGATCCAACCTGGAACGGTAGCTCACCAAGCGAGGCAGTTTTTTTTCTGAAAGTCATTCAGATAAAACAACTGTAATTTGCAGCATTTGCCAAACCAAGCTAAGAAGAGGCAAGAACACTGCCAACCTGTGCACCACCAGTATGCAAAAGCATATGGCAGCTAAGCACCCCAGTAAGTGGACGGAATGCCTGGGTACCAAATCTGTGTCTGAGGGTGAAACCACTGCCCCTTCCCCTGTGTTCCCACCTTCCCAATCTGCTGACCATGAAGCAGGCACTGATGCCACTTCTGGTTGCACACACACAACAGTCAGCAAACCCGTCCACATCATTGTCCCAGCAGAGCATTCAGTTTTCACTACCCCAGACATTTACTAGAAAGCAGAAATATCCAGCCACCCACCCACAGGCCCAACCGTAAACACTGACATTGCCAGATTGCTAGCCCTGGAAATGATGCTGTTTCAACTTGTGGGAACTGAGTCTTTCCATGACCTCTTATCAGTGGCAGCTCCATGGTACTCGATTACCAGCTGAGACTATTTTTCCTGGTGTGCCGTCCCCGCATTACATAAGCACGTATTACACAATATCAGCCATGCTCTGGCCAACGCAATCACAGGGAAGGTCCAACTAATCACAGACACGTGGACAAGTACTTGTGGACAGTGATGATACATTTCCCTGGTGGCACACTGGGTTAACCTGCTGGAGTCTAGGAAAGAGTCTGGGACATCACATATGTTACCCACATCAAGAATAGTGGCCCCAACTTCGATCAGGGTTTCAGTCTCCTCGTATTGCACTTCCTGTCTGCTCCTCATCCTAAGCAGAACTAGCATCCCCATCACTCCCCAGCTGGGAAATCTACAGCACTGCCTTGGCGAAGTGGCAGCACACTCTGCCTCTGCTGACGCTCATCAGTTTAGGTGATAATGCTCGCAATGTAGCCGAGCTGTTGAAAGGGAGAAAAGAGTAGATCGATCAGTGGCTTGTTGTGTGTGATAATGGGCATAACTTGGTGGCGACTTTAAAGCTCGGCAAGCTGATACACGTTCGATGCATGGCCCACGTGCTAGACTTGGTGGTACAGCATTTTTTAAAAACATACCCCAACTTGCCTTACTTATTTGTCAAGGTACGCCATCTCAGTGCACATTTATCAAAGTCATCTCAGGCTTTTGCGGTCCAGCTTCGCTGCAGCAGCACTTTAATTTGCCTCATCACTGACGGATTTGGAACCTGCACAAATGCTGGAATTTGACCTTCCAAGAGACTTGCAAGACTTAGATAGCAGCAGAGGGCAGTCTCTTAATTCCAGCTTCTCAATGACTGTCAGAGTAATACTCAGCCCCCACAAATAACAATTGCCGAATGCGTGTGGATCGCTGACTCATGTGAGGTTCTTCAAAACTTTGACTACTGCACCAAGATGGTGAGCACTGATGACACTATTATGAGTGTAACCATCCCACTGCTCTGTCTATTAAAATGTTCACTGCAGAATCTGAAAGAGGAAGCTTTGAATGCTGAGCAGGTGGCTACGGAGAAAGATTGTAAAGTGGCTGATACCACACAGCCCAGCTTCACACGGTATTCTCAGGCCACATTGGGTAATGATGAAGAACAGAGGAGGAGGATAAGGATGAGGAGGAACATGATTTTTTGCTCTGTGTTACAGAGGGGACTCCCAATCCCAGCTTCATGCCTGTCCATCATGGATGGCCTGAAGAGGAGGAGGAAGGTATGCGTCGTGAGGAGGAGAGGATGGTTAGTTTTCTTCCTGGTGAGGACACTGAATGTTTGACTCTTTGTAGTCTGCCACATGTGCCAGAGTTCATGTCCAGATGGCTTTTCCAAAACCCTTGCGTGAAAGACATTTTGTCCACCATGAAATACTGGCTCTGCACCTTTCTTGACCCACGGTACAAGGAGAAATTTGCTTATCTAATGTTGGAGGCAGACGTGCCATTTTCACTGCATGCATGCCAGAATGCCATAGTGGAAGACTTGCTCAAAAGATTACCTTCAGACAACGCTGGTAGCAGAGGTACCATCTCTTTTTGCATCTGTACATGGAGACATTTTGGAACATAAATACATTAATATGCTCCACAAAATTCTTCAGATTTCAGCCTTACACAGAATAACAATATGAGTAATGAAACATGCTCTCTATATATGCTGCTAGTTTGAAAATATTACCTTCACATATCTTTATAAAGGGAAATTCAACATAATACCTCTGTTAGCATACCCAATATACTGCTCATATATGCAGGACCCCAGTAGGTGGGCAGAGCGCCTGGGTATAAAATCTGTGTCTGACGGTGAAACCTCTGGCCCTTCCCCTGTATTACAGTACATCATTCCCACTCTGTTGGCCATGAAGGAGGCTCTAATGCCTCCTGTCCACAACCTGCAGTTGCACAGACACAACAGTCAGCCACCACGTCCAGTTCGTTATCCCATTTTAGCGTTCAGTTGTTCCTTGTCAGCATATATGTCTGTTCACAAATTGTTAGTTAGATAGGGTATACATATTCATTAGCAATTTACATTGTCCTGTGCTGGACAAAGACCATTGATGACTTTTCCAGGCTCCTAAATGAGACTTGTGTCTCTTTATTAAACTGTTGCTTCCCTTACATTTTCTACATTTGGGTCCTTACAAAAAAATGGTGGTGGGATATTGGCCAGTTTCTGTATATTGTAAGCACGTCTAAGAGACTTGGTTAATACGCTCCACAGACCTATTCAGGCCGCTGCCTTACACATATTGGAACATGGTCATTGCCACGCTAAGGTCTTTACCTGAGTTCTGTAGCACTGCCTGTCACCTGAGTAATACACTCCACAGACCTCAACACTCTCTGGGACATATCCTGTAATTACTGCATTATTGCTCAAAACCATGCAAAAGATACAGCTGCCTGGTTGGGTAGTTTCCAGAAGAAGTGCTTGGTCTTGTGCAGATTGGTCAATGGCACTCCTGTCTCTTTCCCTTGAGGAGGCTGCTTCCAAGTAAAATGAGGCTTGTGCATGTTCCTGACATGGGTTTCAGACCTGACAGACTAACCACAATACAGGCCCTCGCTTGCATGCACTGTATTCCGAATTTAATTCTAATGCTCTTGGTGTCTGGTAGAATCCAATTTCCTGACACTGATCATACAGCTCACCCAACTCCTGTATTATATTCACCTTACAGCGGCTTCACCCACTGTGACAGCGGATCCATTGGGATACTGTGGCAAAAATTGTACTGTGGACCTTATAAACCCAGGTTTCACAGCACATGGTGGCGCTCTGAAAATTAAAAGCAAGGGCTGCATAATGACATGGCGGGGGACATGGTGGTGGTGGTGGCGAGCAAAGCCCAAAATTCAAATGGGCATGTTTTATCTGGCATTGTAAAGTGATGGGGAATATGTATTCCACTATCTTGCTAACTATTTGTCATGAGGAACCTCCCAAATGTAGGAGTGAGAGTCCTCACAAATGTTAAAAGAAAAACAAAAGCCAAAACTGTCCATGTGAACATATGCTAAAGGGGAGGTATCATTTTTTTTTTTATTTAGCGATATATACAGTACATGTAATTATGAAGGAAAAAATGTTTCTTAGCATTTTTCCCTTTAAAAAAAATTTTGGGTTTGCTTTGGTAGGTCTTTTTAAAAATAAGTAAAGCGGCGCAATAGTCTGACAACATTATTCCCAGATACCATATGTGAGTCAGAAAGGCATGCAGGCATCTTCTCCATGCTGATCCTATTTTCTTTTAGCTCTTTCTCATCCATTTCAGCTTTTTTCTTATGCCCCTAGACCTGTTTTTTGGGTCCAGCAGAATAATATTCGGCTTTCCCTTTGACTTGCATTGGATTAATTATTCGATACTAATACACGGAAATTAGAAATTATTTGTGCCGACTTTCCCAAATCCAAATATTTCACTATTCGATTGTCACTAATAGATATCCATATTTGGCTGTGCAATCCTCCCTTCAGGCAAATAATGTTATATCTGACAAATATTAAGTTTAAGGTCCCATCAGAGAAAGATACTCCTGATCATGGTTGGTGTGTTCTCGAGAATTGGCCAATTTGAAGAAATAATGTATTGATTGATAAGAGATTGATATTTCCTATTTTCCATAGCCATAAAGCTAGTAGCCTCCACCTTGTTTCTTCCTCTTTTATACATTAGATTCAATTATTTCCTATTTTGCTGCTTTTTAACTTTCATGGCCGCAGCTAAAATAGTTCATTTGTATTTTTCCGGCAGGCGGCTGAGGATGCGTCTCTGTAGTGATAAATGTCCAGTAGAGCGCAGCAGAAGGGACACATTGCAATATGTAAAGTCTGTTTGCTTCTTATCTGTCTCTCTCCGCGGCTGCATTAGTACAGGGCTCCCATCGGAGCTCTTCACAATAGAACTGCTACTTTAATCAATGCAGCGCAGACGACGTAGAGCGGTGTACGGCACTATCTCATGTCAGACAAGGACACATGAAAGCAGAAGACCTTTAGGATAGGTGCGGAGCTCTTATTGTAGTCTGATGGTGGTGATTGGACGCCTCCTCTGTGATCCACTATGTATCTGGACACAACAGACTTCTTGTCTGCTACATGCCAACATTATCCGGTGTATCTCCCTGTCTGGCTGTCACATTGCCATCCGTCACATCTGTCATATTGTTGTGTACCTGTGGGGAAATACTTTGGGAACGCTGAGGTCTAAGCAGACAGAGAGACACCAGAATACAACAGAAAGCACATATTCATAGGATTTTTAGCTGCACCCTGCAGTCTGATTTCCATCACATTGCTTTTCTCACGTTCCTCCGGATTGTCAGGCTCTTTAATGAAACAGGCTTTTCTATGTGCTGAAACTTGAATTATTTTTCTCCTCTGCTGCTGAAAAGTTGCTACAGTTTTCAGCATTTTCTTATATACTTTTAGTGGTGAGTAAAAGACGAATATATAAACTATATAGAACACTTGAAAGAAAACTTGAAGCTTCTGGGTCCCACGGCTACACGTCATTTGCAATAAAGTGTAAGGAGTTACAAGGACTGATGTGCGCCCCTATCCCTTTAATTACATTCTGGTTAAAGGGAACCTGTCACCCCGTTTTTTCCATATGAGATAAAAATACCGTTAAAAAGGGCCTGAGCTGTGCGTTACAACAGTGTATTTTGTGGACCCTGATTCCCCACCTATGCTGCCAAAATACGTTACCAAAGTCTGGTCAAATGGGCGTGGTGACATCGCTGTTTCCTCCCCCAGATCTGAGATGCGAACTCGGCTTCAGGAAAATGACCGCCGTGATCTCCATCTGCGCACGTGCGGCATCCCGTGGCCATTTTCCTGAAGCCCCGGGCAGCAGAGCGCTCCATCTGCGCACGCGCGGCCTCAGGAAGATGGCCGCCCCCACCGATCACCAGGGGAATAGCGCAGATTGCGCTCTTTTTCCTCACCTGTGCAGTGGATTCGGCAGTTGGGCATGCGCAAACCACTACGCCACCAACGGAAAAATAAGCAAGATCTGGGGGAAGAAACAGCGATGTCACCACGCCCATTTGACCAGACCAGTCTGATTGACAGGCGAAAACGGCGACTTTGGTAACGTATTTCGGCAGCATAGGTGGGGAATCGGGGTCCACAAAATACACTATTGTAATGCACAGCTCAGGCCCTATTTAACGGTATTTTTATCTCATACGGAAAAAACGGGGTGACAGGTTCCCTTTAAATGTGATGCATTAATACTGTATTCGTCTCGTCATCTAGTACTGTGTATATTATAGTATTTGTCATAAGTGTATATTATTCTAGCTGCTTTTGAACTTCATAAATTGGTTTAGTATAGGGAAAGTGCATTACCCATTTCTTGCCACTAGATGGGGGTACAATAGTGTACTTAGTATAGTAGAAATAGGAAACTAGTCTAAGGAATAGTTAATCTAGGAGGGGCCACTGTGGGATAAGAGGAAAAGCATTTCCTGAAAGAGATCAGAGGCCAGGGAGCCAGTACAGTCCAGAAGGGCTTAATGCCCGGGACAGCACAGTGTCCCCATAACGTTAACAAGGAAGAAGCCCAGCCATCCAGGGCCAGTAGACCAGAACAGCAGCAGAGACACCCATGAGAGCAGTAGTAGGAATTGGAGCTGAAGGAGAAGTCACAGCAGTAACGAAGGGCAGGTTGCTCACCATGTGGCAGATCATTGCATAGGATGATGCCCTCAGATCCAGTGCGAAACTGCTGATGGAAGCTCCAAGCGCAGAGAGACTGAACAGGGAGGACGCTGAGGAACTGTATGATATGATCCGACCCGGGCACGTGCTGTGTGACAATGAGAGGAGGACAGGGAAAGAGTAAGAAATGTGTAATGTGGAATCTGTTGTTGATGCTGTAATGAAAATGGATGTGCTGCAAAAACATGAGAGTAAAATTTTGCCTTTGAAGTTTGAAACAAGCTCTGTGTCTTTAAATGGAACAACGACAGCAGTGGAACTTCAGCCAGCCCGATGGGACCCTGACGGTGGAGAAGGTGAAGCGGAATGTATGCTGCAGTGGGAACACTATATTCATGTAATGGGAGACCAGGACACGCTACCGCATATGCTCTCGGTCATGACCTCTCCCTCACAACAGTGCTGGCATTTTCTTAATTGACAGAAAGGGCAGTTGAACCCCATCAGGTATTAGTGCCTGTGTGTAATAGGATTGCAAATGTTATGTCTCACCTAGTGAGTTAGGTTCTTAACTGGAATCTGTCAGCAGGTTTTTGATCTATAATCTGAGAGCACCATTTCAATACAATCTGTGTTTTATCAGCAGGAAATTATCACTGCAGGACAACAAGTCTAGTGCCTTCTATTCCAGCCACGCCCCCACCGCTGATAAGCAGTTTTCAGTCAATATACAGGGTACACAGGAAAAGGCCAATCAGTGCTGCGGGAGGGGCTATAGGGGGCTCAACATTCTGAGCTCTGCTAGATTATGCAGCAAACTTTGTTATCAAAACTTCTGCATCCAGTAGACCAAGTGATGCATCACTAGAATCAGAATCTCTGTCCTTACATCATTCTGCTGTCAGGTTACATAGAGAAAACATGCAGACAGATTTTCTTTAAAGTCCTTGGGTCCTGATGAGCAGGTGCCATGCAACTCAAAGAAATTGTGTTGGTGCAGCAAAGCGACAGAGATTGATTATTTTCTAGTTCGATAGCAACAGTAGGAGCAGAACTGAAACTATGGGAATCGATGAAGCGAAGCTGAAGAAGTGGCATGAGACATTGGAGAGTTGTAGACCAGAAGGAAGTAAAGTACACTCAGCGATGCACTTGAGCTTAGTTTGCAGCAGAATCTACTACTGAGTTGTTACTGTGGTGTAAGGGGGTGAAGACGAAGACGAGCCCAAAGGAGGTTGCTTTCCCTGCTCCTTACCTGGAACCACTTAGTCAGACAGCTGGGTTGTTCGGGGGAGGACTTTCTGTCCTGGACAGAGGAGACCATGTGACTGCTGAGGGTGGAGAGGAAGAGAGAGGAGTGTGGTCAGAAAAGAGTGGGAAAGCAGAGCGCGTGGGACAGAGGGGACAGCGCGCGAGAGAGAAAGCAGGCTGCAGCGCCGCGCTCCCCACAAGCGAGTGCTCCCTGTGAGGGCACTGAGGCTGAGATACCCACCATAGTGAAGGCTGGATGTGAGGGTGTGGACTCGGAAGCCTCTGTAATCAGAGAAGACTTTTCCCCTGACAGTGCAGAAACAGTGACCCTAGCGCGCAGCCCCGGTGACCGCAGTGACAAGCCAAGACCCCTGAGTGTGATAAGTAAACTGCCCAGTGTGTGTAGCATTGCTATTGCAGAGAGACTGCCAGCCCAACATACGGAGACTCGTGCAGCAGTGTGACTGTGCTACTTCCTGCTTCCAGTTTCACTCTCAGAAAAAGACTGCAAAGATTTAACCCCGGAGTCTCCAGTTCCCAGGAGACAGAGGAGAGACTTCAGAATCTTCAAGTGCTGCTGGTGACTGTACCCACATTGGAATAAGGACCCTCCAGAAAGGACCTCGCTGGACTGATAAGTTGCAAGAACACTCGTTAACCATTTCTATTCCGCTTAACTGTTTCATAGCTTCAGTTAGCTTGCTGTGTATTGTTATACTGTTTGCTTTATCTCTACTAACCCCCTGTTTTCTCCCTGCGAGGAGAATCTTACTTCTGTTAAGAAATCCCCCTTAACAATTGGTCTGTCTGTTCCATGGTGACATATTCAACCCTGCACACTATTACAGTGGCATAGTAGCATTGAGTCAGCGACAGAACACGTTAAAGGGTCGATATTGACTTGTAGGATTGCTACTTCCAATAGGTGGCATTAGAGTTCAAGTCCTCTTCCTTTCTGAAGCGGCAATTTGCATAGCTAGTATATTGAGAAGTTATTATTTTTATTATTATTTATTTATAAAGCGCCATTAATTCCATGGTGCTGTGCATGAGAAAGGGGTTACATACAGAATTATGGATATAGTTTACAGTAAACAAATTTACAATGACAGACTGGTACAGAGCGGAGAGGACCCTGTCCTTGCGGACTTACATTCTACGGGATAATGGGGAAGAGACAGAAGGTCGGGGGTGCAGCAGCTCGGGTGGTGGTGAGGCGGCAGCTCTGGTGGTGGTGAGGTGGCAGCTCGGGTGGTGATGAGGCGGCAGCTCCGGTGGTGGGGAGGCGGCAGCTCGGGTGGTGGTGAGGCGGCATAATGGTTATTGCGGGCTGTAGGCTTTCCTGAAGAGATGGGTTTTCAGGTTCCGTCTGAAGGATCCGAGGTTGATGGATAATCGGACGTGTTGAGGCGTGGAATTCCAGAGGATGGGGGATAGTAGGGAGAAATCTTGGAGGCGGTTGTGTGAGGAATGAATAAGTGTGGAAGAGAGTAGGAGGTCTTGGGAGGATCGAAGATTACATGAGAGAAGATATTGGGAGGTTAGTTCAGAGATATATGGAGGAGACGGGTTATGGATGGTTACGAGTACAGTAGATGAGTACGCTAACCTTGTAATGGGCAATTACCTGTTCACTGATGTAGTTATACTAGTAGCTACAGGGCTACATATCACAGAGCAATGTCAGGAAATGGACATGGATAGAACATGCAGTATGAATTTAGATAATGGTAAAGGTGACGGCAGCAGGAGAGGAGTTTATCGATCTTGTTGGAGGCAGTGACCAATTTACTCATAGTTACTGTATATTAGTAATAGTAGCAATAAGACTGTGGGCAATTGATGAGGTGCAGTGCAACAGCAAGATCAGTACGATATTTAAAAGACTGTTTTCTTGCATGACACCTGCAGAGCAGGACTGTGCTGGGTTTGTGGAAGCCAGTGACCAGTGCAATGTAGATTATGCTGGCAATGGTGATGGCTGGACTGTATTGTATGTAACATGGGCAGTACCAAGGAACGTGATATTAATGAATAAGTTCTTGATAGCAGCAAGGGAGGAGACTAGTGGTTACGTAATATACAGGGAGTTTTATTATGTGGTAATAACGGGCCTAGAGACATATGCTATAAGAACAAACTTCTGAAATACGGAGGATATAAATAAATCGGTCCATAGCAATATTGATAGCAGTATAAGAGGAATGTGGTGATCTTGTGATTGGGGCAAAGATCAGGCCTCATAAGGATTTGGTCAATTTTTCATAAGTTTGGGAGTATTAATGCTCACAAACTTGGTAGAGCTTACAGGGAACCTGCTATAAGATACAAGCTGCCTGAACCTCTAGCAGAATGAATCAGGCTCTTTTATTGCACTTGTAATAACCAAGGAAGGAATAAAACCGAGTAACGGTTAAATGGTAGATTTAAAGTAGAAGGAAAAGAAAATAATGATAAAAATAGCCTTTATTGAAAATGAGAATAAGGGCAAATGGAACCCCCTTGACAAAGGTCTGGTTGGTCGGAAACGCGCTACGGGGTTCCGGCGCCACACATCCCCATCAGCCCACCAATTCCTCTGGTATGTACTCCCCTCCTTATTATATCCACATTGACATCAAATACCTCACACATGAATACACTTCATGTATCCCCATGGTTGTTAGTAGCACGATTGCACATTTTTAAGTCCTTATTTTTTACTGACACTATTCCTTTAATATGCATTTTTTGCCAATTTGTGCTGTCTACTATGTAATTCCATTTTATGTGTGCGCCTTTGTGCCACCATTTGCCCTTATACTTGTGTTCATTAAAGGCTAATTTTATCATTATTTCTTGAACTTGTACTTTAAATCTAACATTTAACCGTTACTCGGTTTTCTTCCTTCCTTGTTTTTTTCAATTGATCTGAGTGGTTCGCACTCTTGTCCATACTGACACTGATTTAACTCATTTTTTTTGTTCATGGATCTTTAGGTGTCACCTTTGTTCCTTGTAAGTGTAAGTTTAATTTTTGCACTTGTGCATGTTTTATTATAAAATGCTGTGGCATTACAGATAACACATCCTTTGACGAACTAGCCAGGGACTATGTGACTAGTCCAAGGTTAGCCCCCTGTGACTTCTCTCCATCCACTGGAACTAGACTGATAGGTTTTCTACTTACAGAGAAGGAGCTGTACATTTAAGGGAGTGGAGTGGGGAGAAGTTACCAGGGACCTGCCATGGATTAGTCACCCAAGACACATGGTCCAAGTTTCTCTAGAAAGGTTTCTTAGAAACGCCACAAAGTTTCAGATTTAGACCAGTTGCAGACGAGAGTATGAAAAATTTGTCTGAGTTTCATCCAGAAAACTTGAATGATTTTCAGCTATTTTTCATCTGATTTGTATTTATGTGTCTGTTTTTTATAACCCTATGACATCTGTGTGCGATCCATTTTCATACACCTACATTTTTCATATGGTTTTTATCCGTGTCCATTTTTTAGGACCGTGTGACATTTGTGTGCGATCTGTTTTCATATATCTACATTTTTCATCTGATTTTTATCCATGTGTCCTTTTTTTTATAACCCTATGATATCTGTGTGTGATCCTTTTTCATACATTTACATTTTTCATCTGATTTTTATCCATGTGTCCGTTTTTTATGACCCTATGACATCTGTGTTCCGTTTCATGCATCTGCATAAAAAAATGGACATGACCAAACACAATAAAAATGTGATGTCTTACGGAAGTTCTGCATGGGATTCATTTTTTTTACGCACCCATAGGCTTGAAAGGGTGAGTATTTTCCAATATATGCAAGAAAATAGAGCATACTGTGTTTTTTTTTCCCCGGACAGTCGGGGCAGGAGAAAAATCATTAATCTGAACAGCCCTATAGGAAACAAGGATCAGTGTGCTGTCTATGTGCTATCCGATCAAAAATCACACAGCAAAAATCTGATTTATACGCTTGTCTAGATGAGCCCTAAAACACACAAAGCTACAATAACGCAATCATTGTCTGATAGATGCTGCCTGTGGTTCGGGCAGAATGAATCTCAAGACAGATTCCCTTTATAGGAAAGTCTACCACAGAGGTGCACGGTAAAATGCTTCTTACCATAATTTCCACCACATTGCAGATTAAACTTGCTTAGTCATAAGTAATGCTTTTTCTGCTTCCTAGCACCGAGCTTCTGACAGCTCCGATTACATGCCAACTACTGTTTCTTGCATTTTAAAGCTGCCTCCGGTCCCCAGATGTAAAGAAAAGTTCAGAGTTCAATAAAGAGTTTCTGTAATTGCCCAATAATGTTGTCACTCAATAAATAGTCTGCATGAACGAGGTGAGAAACAAGGAACACTAGTGTCAGCAGAAGATGAAATCCTAAAATAATTGTTTCTTATTTTAAAAGAAAAAAATATGAAAGTAACAGGATTAATATTCATTGTTTCGAGAGATACTGATTAATGACAACATGACAAAAGCATCGAGAAAGATAAGGACTAGGGACGAGCGGGCACTAAAATCCTAGGGTGCTCGTTGCTCGAACCGAGCAACTCCTAAGGCCGAGGTCACACTCAGCTAGGGAAATACGGTCCGTATTTTACATGCGTAATACGCAGAAATGTTCCCAAAATAGTGATCCGTATGTCATCCGTAGGCAGGGTGTGGCGCATGTAAACCTCCGTATGTAATCCATATGGCATCCGTAGTGCGAGATTTTCTCACCGGCTTGCAAAACGGTCATACAATGGATCCATGGGCTGAAATATTCATGAAAACATATATACAGTATATATATATATATATATATATATATATATATATATATATATATGTCAGTGAGACACATATATATATATTTATATTTCATACAGCGCTAGATAGCTTAAAAGCCGGTAGTTCAATTGCCGGCGTCTGCTATCTCCTTCCCAAACCCGACAGGATATGAGATATGGATTACATACAGTAAACCATTTCATATCCCTTTTTTTTTGCATATTCCTCACTACTAATGTTAGAAGTGTATGTTTGCAAACTTTGGGGGCTCTAGCTGTTAATATAAAGGGTTAAATCGTGGAAAAAACTGGCGTAGGCTTTTGCGCAATTTTCTCCACCAGAGTGGGAAAGCCAGTGACTGAGGGCAGATATTAATAGCCTAGAGAGGGAACATGGTTATAGGACCCCCCATGGCTAAAAACATCTGCCCCCAGCCACCCCAGAAAAGGCATTCTGGCATTTAGCCTCTCTCTTCCCACTCCCCTGTAGTGGTGGGATATGGGGTAATAAAGGGTTAATGTCACCTTGCTATTGTAAGGTGACATTAAGCCAGGTTAATAATGGAGAGGCGTCAATAAGACTCCTATCCATTATTAATCCTATAGTAGTGAATGGTGAATAAAAAACACACACATTAAGAATAAAGTATTTAATTGAAATAAAGACACATGGTGTTGTAATAGTTTATTATACACTCAATCCAACTGAAGACCCTCGTTCTGTAAAAAAAGGTAAAATAAAAAAACAACAATATCCCATACCTTTCCGGCGCTCAGTCACGTCCGACGATGTAAATCCATATGAAGTGGTTAAATAATTTTACAGCCAGGAGCCTGCTAACGCAGCTGTGCTCCTGACTGTAAAATCTGGGGAATGAATGGGAAGCAGGGGAACGTAGCTACCTAGACTTGCGGTGCTGCGCCCCCTGCTGGTATAAACTCATATGAACTCTAGCGTGAGAAAATATTCAGAATAATTCCCACGCTCGAGTTCATATGAGGTTATACCAGCAGGGTATAAATAGTCCTGTATTGGTCCTAGATTCATAAAGGCTATGTACTTGAGGGATATATACCAAGGAAATGTCTATGGGTAAGCAATATAATACCGATGCATTTTTAACAAGTTTTTTTAGGCTTTTATACCAATAAAATGTATTGCATACCATGGAACAGCCTATATGTGAGCATTATAATACCAGTAAATTTTTTACCAATTTTTTTTAGGCTTTTATAGAAACGAAATGTATCCAAGAAGATGTAATACCCTAAGGGTGAGCAATATAATACCAATAAATTTTGAACAACTTTTTTGAGGCTTTTATAGCAATTAAATGAACAAAAGAAGATGTAATACTCTATAGGAGAGCAATATGATACTAATAAATTTGAACAACTTTTTGGAGTCTTTTATAGCAATGAAATGTACACAAGAATATTTAATAACCTATGGGTGAGTTACATGGTACCAATAAATTTTAAACACGTTTTTTGAGGCTTATGTAGCAACTACAGTTGTATGAATTGTTTGCCCCCTTCCTGATTTCCTTTTCTTTGGCATGTTTTTCATACTTAAATGTTTCAGCTTACCAAACAAATTTACATATTAGACAAAGATAACACAAGTAATCACAAAATGCAGTTTTAAATGAAGGTCCTTATTATTAAGTGAAAAAGAAATCCAAACCTACAGAGCCCTATGTGAAAAAGTTAATGCCCTCCCTTAAAACATAAATTAACTGTGGTTTATCACATTTTTGGAAAGCTGAGTTCAAATTCCCTAGTTACACGCAGGCCTTATTACTGCCACACCTGTTCTCAATCAAGAAATCACTTAAATAGGACCTGCCTGACAAAGTGAAGTAGACCAAAACAACTTCAAAACTTAGACATCAAGCTGCGATCCAAAGAGATTCTGGAACAAATGAGAAGAAAAGTAATTGAGGAAGCGAACCAAAGTGAAAGCCATTATCCACAAATGGCGAAAACATAGAACAGTTATGAACCTTCACAGGAGTGGCCAAAATTACCCTAAGAGCCCAGCAATGGCTCATCCAAGACGTCACAAAAGACCACACAACAACAGCCAAGGAACTACAGGCCTCAGTAGACTCAATTACGGTTAACGTTCATGACTCCACCATAAGAAAGAGACTGGGTCAAAATATCCTGCATAGCAGACTTGAAAGACGAAAACCACTCCTGAACAATAAAAACATAAAAGCTCATCTCAGTTTTGCAAAAAAACATTTTGATGATCCCCAACAGGGAGAATACTCTATGGACAGACTGACGAGATAATAGTTTAACATTTGGGCAAGTGTATGTCCCATTACATCTGGCATAGAAGAAACAAAACATTTCAGAAAAGGAACATCATATTAACTGTATAATATGGTGGTGGCAGTGTAATGGTGTGAGGCTGTTTTGCTGCTTGAGGACATGGAAGACTTGCTGTGGTAAATGGAACCATGAATTTTGCTGTCTACCAAAAAATCCTGAAGGAGAATGTCCGGCATCTGTTCGTGACCTCAAGCTCAAGCGCACTTGGGTTATGCAGCAGGACAATGATCCAAAACACAACAGCAAGTCTACCTCTAAATGGCTTAAGAAAAACAAATTTAAGACTTTACATAATGTAGATAAACACTGTTGCTCCACGTACGAGTAAAAGAAGGAGGAATCGGAATTTATATAGAGAGCTGCTGGTGGTTAAAGCAGGTTCTGTGTATACCTGTTAAAATCCAAAAACTAGTAAAAGACAATAATAATCACTGCACTGCTCTCTCTCTCTCTCTCTCTCTCTCTCTCTCTCTCTCTCTCTCTATATATATATATATATATAATGATATGACTAATAAATCTGGATGGTCCTGTAAATGTATAAAATATATATATGAAGAAGAACTTACTCCTGTTAATTGGTGCAAGGTACTCGTTAAAAGATGTAGTAGTCCCAAGGTTTCGTGGGATGAGTTCTCCACTGTTTAGAGAAGAGTTTTGTTGTCAGGCCTTAGTGGGACTTAGTAATGCCTCTAGTAATGAGCAAAAGGATAGGATCATGATAGGATAGGATCATGAATATACAAATATACTTACTAGAGTGACAATTGATGGTATACTACGTTGATGTTCTGTATGTAGACTTTGCTTATAGGGAATGTGATGATAGGAGTTGTAATCCCCTGTGAATTTCCCCTAGTTAAGCAAAATTATTCACTCTGAGCAGTCAGATCTAGATAGAGTAAACTCAGCGGATAGTATACTCACTGCTTCTCCTGCGTCTACTGATGTGTAGTTTACAGGTAACGAGGTTATAATTCTGGGATTACCCTGATCATTCGTAATTACCGTATTTTCCAGCATATAAGATGACTGGGCGTATAAGACGACCCCCCAACTTTTCCAGTTAAAATATGAAATCTTCTTAAAAGTCGGGGGTCTTCTTATATCCCTTCTTATATCATCCTTCCTCTGATCAATTTTTTAGGTGTTGTAAAAAAATTTTTAGGTGTTGTTCTTTTTAGGTGTTTTTTAACCATTCAATTAATATTTTAACATGTTCACAATTTTAATATATTTATATTATGTATATACTAACTATTCTATATTATTCATTTATTCTAGTTTGTGGTCCATTTTATATTATATTATATTGAACTATGGGATCAACTACGTGTATTTTGGAATTTCGTATTGAAGAGAATAAATACTTTTGGATGGAGTATCCCTTTATGGACTATGAATATCAATTCAAATAGTATTTGGCTGTTGACACTTTGTGTGCTATTAATATATTTATTTATTTATATATTGTTTTATAATTGTTTGTAATGGCATTATTATTATAGTATGTATATTTAATTTATTAGTTAATCAATTAATTAATTAATTTAATTTATTATTATTTAGTATGCATAGTAATATTTGTATAATTTATGTATTTTTGGTATTTTATACAAAGTGTTTAAAAAGTATAGTGCCTATTATGGTATTCACTCATGATAAATTGCTATTATATAATATAGTTGTTAGTTTAATTTAATTTATCGTATAAATCTATTTATATTTAGTCTGTCTTATATAATATTTCTTTCTGAGTTCTGTTCTGGCGGTTGTGCGCGTGCGCGGACTTTCCAGGTCTCTGGTCTCATTCATTCCGGCGTCTCATATCCCTGGTAACGCTGCCTCCGCCTCTCCGTCCACGTGATCCACGTGGGCGGCGTTGTTGTAGTTTGGCGTTGCCGGGGTGACGCTGGATGGATGCGGCCATTGGCCGGGCGGCCGCGCATGCGCCGTTTAAACCGGCCAGCACTGACTCATCCAATTAGCACCCTATAAAAACTCTTTGTCTGTGTTTGTTGTATACACCCCCCGGAAGAAGGCAGGCGCCGAAACGCGCATAGGGACTATACACATGTAGGTATTATGAGCCACTATATTTATTTAACATTATCCTCCCTGGTATGTTTGTATGGTAATTGATTTTATCCGTCCAGCACTGTTTGCACTTTAGCACTGAGTACCTTATGACCTATGTGGTGTTGTGCTTTTGTGATTATATGTAGTGCAATATATACTGTGTAGCCACTTTATTTATCACATTTGCACCATCTATATTAGTTATTTTGTATGGGCTTGTGCAATATAGGCTTAGTTTAAGTATAAATATTTTGAGCAGTATTTTGGGCACTTTATTTAGCACATTGCACTTACTCTTGGTTGGTAGTGCATATAATTTCATGGGCCTGTATATTATAGGCCCAGGTGTGAATACTTTGGCACTTTATATAGCACATTGCACTTTGATTATATACACATCATATATATATACTTTTTTACACGTATTTTGTTTTTTAAATAAATATTTATTTCATCTTTTGCTCAATTTATTATTATATATTTTCCTAATTTTTGTGGAAATTAGTGCTGGTTTATTTTATACCATTGTGGAGGGTTATTAATGTTATTAATGTATGTTGTTTGGGTGGCGTCTAATTTTACCATTACATTTGTGTTTCTGTATATCAGCTTTATTTGATCAAATTTAGTTTTTTTTATATGTATGAATTCTAATAAAATAATAATTTTATATTAAGTCTTTTTTTGCACTGTTTTTTGTGGATGATTTATGTCAATTTGAGTGCATGACGCATTATTTTAACATATAAGTGGTTTACATATCTGATTTATTAATTGTTTTTCTGTATTTTTACAGACCTTTTGTTACCATTTGTATGATGGATTACAAAGCCAGGGAAGCTTCCTGGCAAAACCAGCTGATTGGTGTATTCAATGGCAAACAGGGTATTAGTAATTCTGATGATCAGAGAAAATCTTTTGAACTTCAAAATAATATTAAACAATTGTTACATAAAAGGATGAAAATATATTGGAATAAGGCATTTTTAGAAAATTATATTAGACTCAAGTTGATACCCAGAGGGTTACGGATTAGTGTCTTTCCATCATTTCCAGTTGATGATTTGACCTTTGTATCTGAATGGGAGGATGTTTGTTCCCAGGGTTCGTTTAAATTTATGGAACTTTTAATTGGGCTTAATACTAGATCTTTAGCAATATTAGACTCCCAGATAGATACAGCACAGGCTAATTTAAAATCGGTCTGTTCTAGTGAAGAATTGAATTCCTTTTCGTTAAAAATGAATAAAAACTTTGATGAATGGGAAGCACAGATACGTGACACGCACTCTAGAAAACTATCCAGGGATACTCATGACTATGAACAAAAGAAAGTTTATAGATGGAAACGTTCGAATATGAAGTCCCAAGGGGAGAGGTCAATTTCAGTTTCATCTATGTCCTCCTCTGGTGAGGTGTCTGATTCATCTACGATGGTGACTCGATTTGGCAAAAAAAAGAGAAAATGGGATAGAAAACCAGGATACAATAAACGGCAGGCTGTTGTGGAGACGAACATGAATACACCTAAGGTGATTAATTTGTCTAATGAAACTCTTTCTGAAAGTGAGATTTCTTTGTTATCTAAGGGGTTGTCATTTTCACCTGCTTCTCGTTTTGATCATTTTACAGTTGTAAAAGATCTCAATATTTTTGCGAGATCTTTAATTTTCAAGAAGTGGTTTCATAATAAAGAAAAACAACAAGATTTATCTAGTATTAATGATCAAGAAATACTTGAAATACTTGAACAGTTACAAGAAGAACATGAGTCAACTCCACTGGGTAAGGTTCCGGTAAATTTAAAACAGAAATCACAGAGATTTCCTGCACTTTCGTTGTGTCCCAGTGTTGATGTGTTTGTCCGCACAGTCTCTGAGGAACTTACGAAAATTCCATCTAACATTCATTCGGATAATTCGACTAAGGATGAGCGTATAGCTCTTAATTGCCTTAAAAAAAAGAAAAATATAGTGCTTAAACCTGCCGATAAGGGGGGTAATATTGTAGTTTGGCCATGTGTAATGTATGAGCAAGAAATGAATCGATTATTGAGAGATCGTCAATGTTATAAGAAATTAACATTCAACCCCCTTTTATCCTATAGATCACAACTTGGGGTGCTCCTACAGAACGCGAGAGATTCAAATCTCATTAGTAAAGAAATACAGGATTTGCTTAATACTAAAGAGCCAACTATATCTACTATATACTTATTACCGAAGATACATAAAGACCCCTTATGCCCCCCAGGTAGGCCTATTATATCCGGTGTTGGAGCCCTAACTGATAATGTCTGCCGCTATATTGACTCACATTTGAAACCACTCGTTGAAACTCTACCATCATATCTATGTGACACCACTGATCTCCTTCGTAAAATTGAATCCATGGTGATTGATGATGACATGCTACTTGTCACGTGTGATGTTGAGGCATTATATACTAGCATAAAACATGAGGATGGTTTAAAGGCATCAAGATATTTTTTAAGCATGTTAAATTTTAAAGGTGAAGAAATTGATTTTATTATTCTACTTTTAAAATTTGTTTTAACTCATAATTTTTTTACATTTAATGGCTCCTTCTTCCTGCAGCTCCAGGGAACAGCGATGGGCGCAGCTTGTGCGCCCTCTTACGCCAACCTGTTCCTGGGGCTGTGGGAGAGGGAGCTTTTTTCTACTGATGCCATGGATCGGGTAGTTTTTTGGACCCGTTTTATTGATGACATATTTTTTATCTGGCGTGGCAATTCAGTTGATCTTTTAAAATTTATTGAATTTTTAAATACAAATATTTTAAATATTAAGTTAACATGCCATTTTGATGCGTCCTCGGTTGATTTTTTAGATGTCACCATAAAACGGGACAATTTTGGGACTTTGCAGACTGATCTATATCGGAAAAAGACAGCTGTAAATTCAGTTTTGCATGCCTCTTCATCACACCCTAAACATGTTATAAATGCTATACCTGTTGGACAATTTTTAAGGTTGAGACGTGTGTGTTCATCTTTGGAAGATTTTAAAATAAGGGCAGATGAAATGAAACAGAGATTTATGGATCGTGGTTACAGCCACAGATGTGTCAAGAAAGCCTACTATCGGGCCTTGAGGTCTGAACGTGAGAGTTTAATTTTTCCGGCACATAGGCCTCAGAAAGACGTTAAAATCAGATTAATCACTGAATATCATTCTCATTGGGATCTTATGCGTGATATTCTTGCAAAGAATTGGTCCATACTTACCAGTGATCCTATTTTAAAACACTATTTACCAGATCGACCATGTGTTACAGCACGTCGTGCACGTAACTTGAAGGATCATCTTACAAGAAGTTTTTATCCCATTAATAATCAATCCTTGTTGTTTCCTTCTCTTATTTCGAAACCTATTGAGAAGTGGGGCTGTGCCCCATGTGGGAATTGTATTGCGTGTCCCAATATTGATTGTGCTACTAATTTTGTGGGATCAGCTAATAAAACTTACAAAATTACGCAGAAAATTACATGCAATACGAAAGCTGTAATATATCATGCGACATGTCCCTGTTCCAAGATTTACATCGGGTTGACAACCAGATGTTTGAAAACGCGTGTGCGGGAACACGTGAGGGACATTATAGCAGCAGCAAAGGAAACATCTGTGGAACATTTGAAGACGTTGCCACGACATTTTAAGATCTACCATAATTGTGATCCAACTGGTCTTCGTGTGATCGGTATAGATAGAATAATTAGTGATTTACGTGGTGGTAATGTGAGTCGTAGACTAGCCCAGAAAGAGAGTAGATGGATATGGACTCTCCGTACACTCCACCCTCTGGGTTTAAATGAGTCTTTGAGTTATTCATCCTTCCTCTGATAAATTTTTTAGGTGTTGTAAAAAAATTTTTAGGTGTTGTTCTTTTTAGGTGTTTTTTAACCATTCAATTAATATTTTAACATGTTCACAATTTTAATATATTTATATTATGTATATACTAACTATTCTATATTATTCATTTATTCTAGTTTGTGGTCCATTTTATATTATATTATATTGAACTATGGGATCAACTACGTGTATTTTGGAATTTCGTATTGAAGAGAATAAATACTTTTGGATGGAGTATCCCTTTATGGACTATGAATATCAATTCAAATAGTATTTGGCTGTTGACACTTTGTGTGCTATTAATATATTTATTTATTTATATATTGTTTTATAATTGTTTGTAATGGCATTATTATTATAGTATGTATATTTAATTTATTAGTTAATCAATTAATTAATTAATTTAATTTATTATTATTTAGTATGCATAGTAATATTTGTATAATTTATGTATTTTTGGTATTTTATACAAAGTGTTTAAAAAGTATAGTGCCTATTATGGTATTCACTCATGATAAATTGCTATTATATAATATAGTTGTTAGTTTAATTTAATTTATCGTATAAATCTATTTGTATTTAGTCTGTCTTATATAATATTTCTTTCTGAGTTCTGTTCTGGCGGTTGTGCGCGTGCGCGGACTTTCCAGGTCTCTGGTCTCATTCATTCCGGCATCTCATATCCCTGGTAACGCTGCCTCCGCCTCTCCGTCCACGTGATCCACGTGGGCGGCGTTGTTGTAGTTTGGCGTTGCCGGGGTGACGCTGGATGGATGCGGCCATTGGCCGGGCGGCCGCGCATGCGCCGTTTAAACCGGCCAGCACTGACTCATCCAATTAGCACCCTATAAAAACTCTTTGTCTGTGTTTGTTGTATACACCCCCCGGAAGAAGGCAGGCGCCGAAACGCGCATAGGGACTATACACATGTAGGTATTATGAGCCACTATATTTATTTAACATTATCCTCCCTGGTATGTTTGTATGGTAATTGATTTTATCCGTCCAGCACTGTTTGCACTTTAGCACTGAGTACCTTATGACCTATGTGGTGTTGTGCTTTTGTGATTATATGTAGTGCAATATATACTGTGTAGCCACTTTATTTATCACATTTGCACCATCTATATTAGTTATTTTGTATGGGCTTGTGCAATATAGGCTTAGTTTAAGTATAAATATTTTGAGCAGTATTTTGGGCACTTTATTTAGCACATTGCACTTACTCTTGGTTGGTAGTGCATATAATTTCATGGGCCTGTATATTATAGGCCCAGGTGTGAATACTTTGGCACTTTATATAGCACATTGCACTTTGATTATATACACATCATATATATATATACTTTTTTACACGTATTTTGTTTTTTAAATAAATATTTATTTCATCTTTTGCTCAATTTATTATTATATATTTTCCTAATTTTTGTGGAAATTAGTGCTGGTTTATTTTATACCATTGTGGAGGGTTATTAATGTTATTAATGTATGTTGTTTGGGTGGCGTCTAATTTTACCATTACATTTGTGTTTCTGTATATCAGCTTTATTTGATCAAATTTAGTTTTTTTTTATATGTATGAATTCTAATAAAATAATAATTTTATATTAAGTCTTTTTTTGCACTGTTTTTTGTGGATGATTTATATCCCGTATGTCGTCTTATAGGGCCGGTGACTAATGTGCCTTTTGGGGTGGGGAGTGGTCCCGATGACGAACGGAGGGGGCGACTCACAGGAAAGCCCGGAGGCACTGGCACTTCCATTGCTATGATGCGGTGGCCTCCGGGAAAATGGCCGCTGGGGGTGGCGCATGCTCAGATTCAGATCTCGTCTCCCAAGATCTTGGGACGAGATCTGAATCTGAGCATGCGCCGCCCCCAGCGGCCATTTTCCCGGAGGCCACCGCATCACAGCAATGGAGGTGCCGGTGCCTCCGGGCTTTGAGGAGATGCCGGAGGAGCCCCGACACTGCAAGAAGATGCACCGCCCCACAGCACAGAGCCTCCACGGCACGAAGAGGAGCTGCCGCTCCCAGCACAGAAACCCTATGCTGCCGCAATGAGGAGCCGCCGCTCCCCAGCACAGAGACCCCCACGCTGCCGCAATGAGGTAATAGGGGGCTGCTATTCCACTCACATTTTCCTGTGAGTCACCCCCTCCCTTCGTCATTGGGACCACTCCCCCCACCACCCACCATATGCACATTTGTCTGTACCCGGCGTATAAGACGACCCCCGACTTTTAAGAAGATTTTGAGGGGTTAAAAAGTCGTCTTATATGCCGGAAAATACGGTACTTATAGTGCTGATAGTAGAGAAGGAGTGTGGTATCTAATAATAGGTAGGCTCAGCATTAGGCTGTAACGGCATATCTGGAAAAAGAGTGGTATATCAATGTATATATTAATGATATTATAGGGATTTAAAATGATTGGATTTGTAGCATCAGTGTGCTCAAGTTGCTCCTTACTCAGTGAACATTCTTGAATGCTCACATGGAAGTTTGATGCATGCATGTTTGGCGCTTCTCAGACTGCCATTAAACATGTGGGGATTGTCTGTAGCCATCTTGGTTGTGGCATTACTTTGATTGGCTGGCTGCATAGCGTCATCAGGTCTGTATAAAACCTGCGAGGCCATGCTCGCCAGACTGTACCAATGGACACAGTCAGCACAGTGAGAGGTGCTGCACTGGTGAGCTAGGGACAGAGTTGTAGCTGCGTATAGGTAGGGATTAGACATCTGTAATATTTCTTTCAACTGCAGCAACAGCTTTTATTAGGGGTAATTATAATCAATATTCTTACTACTCACTTAGTGAGAAATTGTGCTGATGGATAGTATGGGACAGCAAAGGGTTAATTGCACATCCTTTCTGCTGCAACTCATACCAAAAACCCTTCAAGTTCTCAGGGCTAATAATATTCTTTTTGTTCTTAATCCTGCAACCTTTTGTCAGCAAGGAAATATTATGCAAGATTTATACTGCACCAGTTGGGAGTCAAAAGCATCAAGCCAGACTTGGTTGGTTATCAATAGCATTGCTATATTGTTCCTGCACTGTAACAAGTTCATCTGAGGTGGGCAAATTTTCCTGTGATAGTAATCCTGCAAACATTTTTCAGCAGGGGACTATTATTTGCCATATATATTGCACCAGTTGTGTGTCAAAAGCATACAGCCAGACCTGGTTGGTTACAATTCCCATAGTCCTTGACTGCGCATTCCAAGATGGGACCTCCGAGATACCCGGCCTATCTCCTACCCCCTGATCCCTCTACCCCGTAACTATAAATACCCCCCAAAATTAAAAACACGACAATTATTTCTTTTTTGGATAATTTGGCCACAGCGGCCATTTTATTAATAACAAACATATACAACCATTTATACATTTGTATAAAAACTTGAGGGGAGGGTTCTTGGAGCTAATAAATCTGGCACCTAATAGGCAAAAGCCCAAAACCAACATGAAAAAACCCTTCTTTACCCTCAGCCGTAACCACCAGCTCGAGGGCACCGTGTAACCCGTTTACCGGGCAAACCAACCCCAAAGCTCCCGAGGTAAAATCCCCGTCCAGAGCCAGAAAACCAAAGCCAGATCAGCCCCATAAAACCAACTCCAAGAACCCCGCCAAACCAGCCACTGTGACGACAGTATGACATATACCCCAACAAAAAACACAAAATTAGCCCCTAATTCTCCCAACTATACCTCCATTACCCTTACAAAAACGCCCAAGGAAAGGACCAAAAACAAAGGGAGGGTGGGTGGGCTTCACATGTCAGAATGTCTAACAATAATGGCCCCCCTTTCCCGCACTTTCCTATAGCCCGCCCATAACTCTAGCCACCCCCTTACTCCTCCCCCCTCCTCTAAACCAATCACCTCCACCCGCATTATTATTTAAAAATTGCTCCCCTGCATTCCCTTGGCAACGCAGTCATGGGGGGCTTTTGTTAACTCCGTTCCTACAGCCCCCCCTCTTGACTGCGCATTCCAAGATGGGACCTCCGAGATACCCGGCCTATCTCCTACCCCCTGATCCCTATACCCCGTAACTATAAATACCCCCCAAAATTAAAAACACGACAATTATTTCTTTTTTGGATAATTTGGCCACAGCGGCCATTTTATTAATAACAAACATATACAACCATTTATACATTTGTATAAAAACTTGAGGGGAGGGTTCTTGGAGCTAATAAATCTGGCACCTAATAGGCAAAAGCCCAAAACCAACATGAAAAAACCCTTCTTTACCCTCAGCCGTAACCACCAGCTCGAGGGCACCGTGTAACCCGTTTACCGGGCAAACCAACCCCAAAGCTCCCGAGGTAAAATCCCCGTCCAGAGCCAGAAAACCAAAGCCAGATCAGCCCCATAAAACCAACTCCAAGAACCCCGCCCCCCGCCAACCACGAGCAGCACTGAACACCTCAGGCTCGCGAGTGCCCCACCACCGCCATGGCCCTCTCAACCCCCTCTTGAATTGCCAGCAACCAGAAATCCAGACCAATATCGTTCAAATGAACGCCATCACTCCTCCAATAATTTCCAACACCAGCTTCCAACTCAAAGTGGCGAACCGCCACCCCCCCATTGCGAGAAACAAAACTCGCCACAACCCTGTTTAACTTAACCCGGGCCCTATTGATACCCTTCATAGAGCGTACCGCCCTCCACGTTTTCCTGGGCACTATGTCGGACCACACTGTAACCATACCTGGGAAGGATGCCCACAAACGTAAAAAATCATACCGTATATCCCGAATTAATTCTCTCACCGGCTTAGAACCCAAATCATTACCACCCAAATGTACCACTACAATATCCGGGGAACGATCCAAACTAACCGATTTGGAAAACTCGGTCAAAAACCCTCGCCACGACATACCCCGAAAACCCAACCATCGGACCACCAACACCGCCCTCTGAAATCCCAATTGCCTACCATCTTGCCTAACATCAGCACGAATCGCCCCCCAATGCACAAAAGAATGTCCGAAAATCCACGCCAGAAGTGGGGTCCGACCTGAAAAACACAACGATAATTAATACCCCAACAGAATCAATTCCGCACATAAGATAAATAACGATTCGACGACCACCTACCAATACGACGAATAACCTCCGGACCCAGCCCCAAACCAGCCGCCTCAGATGCTGCCCCAACTCGAAATGAATGCGTCCCGAATGACAAGGGATCCAGGCCTAAAAATGTCAACGCTTGTCTCAAAACCGCCGTAAACTGGAACCGTGATAAAAAATTACCCTGACGGTGCCGCAAAAGTGGGCCAGACCTGTCAGGACCCAAACCACAATATTCCACCAAACACCGAAAGGGGCACATCGCCCCCCCAATCACTTTTCCTAACACCACACGTCTTCCTTTCCCAAACTGATCAGTCTTTGACCGCCGAATCCAAAAGGCAACCCCACCTGACCAAAATTCAATATCATCCGCCAACAAACCCCCAGCCACAAACCTACTAGGAGAAACCAACTCCCCTATTCTCAACGCCCCAAAAAAGGCCAACGAAAACGCCAATCGAAACAGAACAGCCTCGTAGTCAGAACTACAAACTTCCCCCAATGCTACTCCCAGACGCTCCAACATCCCGAAAGATATGGGCCGTCGAGTATCGCAAGTTGAAAAACCCCTCCTAAAACCTTTCAATGCCTGCCGAATCAAGAAATCCTTAGTGACATCGACGGAACCCTGGAGCCTAAAACCAAAAGCAACACCAGCTATAAATTTGTTCAATTTCGACACTGACCAACCCCATTCCTCCGCCGATCCAATCAAAAGCAAAATAGCCATAACCCTGTCATAATCCGATTCAACTGAACCCAACTGTTCCAACCACCCTACCCACAAATGCCAAGACGCCTCATAACCTGACCACGTCCTTGCGGACACTGAAGACTGTATCAACCGACCTCCTCGTCCGCAACAATCCGCCACAAATGAGAAGGGCATGTCGTTCCGGCATCTTCCGCTTCTGGAGCCAACTCCCGGAAACGTTCCCACTGTAAACGAGACAGAGCATCGGCTATGGAATTTTGAATGCCGGGAACATGCACCGCCGAAATCCACGCATTCAACTCCAAGCACCGCAAAACTAACTCCCTAACCAATTTGATTACCGGAGGAGATGATGACGACAGACTATTTATCACTGACACCACACTCGAATTGTCACAATGAAAACATATCCGCCTGTCCTTAAAAATACTGCCCCAAATGAACACCGAAACAACAATTGGAAACAGCTCCAACAACGCCAAATTTTTTGTAAAACCCGCTTCGCGCCACCAATCAGGCCATTCCCCAACACTCCACTTTCCGGCACAATAAGCCCCGTATCCGACACTACCAGCCGCATCCGTAAAAATTTCGCAATCAAAAGCGTTCAAATCCTCCCGTTGAATCAGGGCCCTACCGTTGTAATTTTCCAGGAAACGCCTCCATACCGCCAAATCCTCTCTGTGCTCTTTGTTCAAGCGTACAAAATGATGTGCTGAACGCACTCCGGCCGTAGCCCTTGATAATCTCCTGCAAAATATCCTGCCCATCGGCATAATGCGGCACGCAAAGTTCAACCGCCCCAACAGAGACTGAAGTTCTTTCAACGTAACCTTGCGCAACTTCTCGCATCTCAACACCTCTTGCTTTAAAGCCAACAACTTCTCCTCAGGCAAGCGACACTCCATCTTCTCCGAGTCAATGAGAATGCCTAAAAAACTCAACACCGTAACAGGACCCTCTGTTTTATCACGCGCTAAGGGGACACCAAAATGTCCTGCCACCCATTCCATCGCGGCCAACAGATTACCGCACAACAACGAATCCGCGGGGCCCACAAACAAAAAATCGTCTAAATAATGAATAACAGACGGAACCTGAGAAACATCCCGAACAACCCACTCCAAAAAAGTACTAAAAGCTTCAAACAACGAGCAAGAAATTGAACAACCCATAGGCAAACACCTATCCAAATAAAACCCCCCGTTCCAAAAACACCCCAACAACGGGATACTGTCAGGATGAACCGGAAGTAGACGGAAAGCCGACTCAACATCAGTCTTAGCCATTAGTGCACCCTTGCCATACCTCCGAACCCACTGCACCGCAGCATCAAAGGAGGTATAAACCACAGAGCAAAGCTCCTCCGCTATCCCGTCATTAACTGACTGGCCCTTTGGGTAAGACAGGTGCTGAATAAGGCGAAACTTATTAGGCTCTTTCTTTGGAACAACCCCCAGAGGCGAAACAACCACCCCCTCCACAGGTAAATCGCTAAACGGACCAGCCATGCGCCCTAACTCAACTTCCTTCGCCAACTTAGCCGTAACCACATCTGCCTGAAGGTTAGCCGACCTCAAATTCTTTTTTGAAAAGGGGATCACATGAGACGGGTGAGGAATCCTAAAACCCTCTGAAAAACCATCCCACAACAACGTAGCCTTTTCCCTATCCGGATACCTACTTAGATAAGGGGCCATCTTTTGAACCTTCACCGGAGTCACCCCCATGACTGCCTCCCACTGCTGGCTTGCCTCTTGCTTTTTTAAAACACTTGGCCACTCCATGTGAGGCCCCTCCACAGTGGGAACAGACATGCTTGAACTTGCATGTACTGCCGTATTTGCATTGGCCGTCATTAAACTGCCAACACGTCCCTGTTTTGTCCTTAACCCCTTGTGACCCCTGACCCCCACTTCCTTGCCCTGACTGCTGACCGCTACTCCCTCCTCCCCCATGAAAGGACTGCCCAAACCGTGTTGGAGCCATCACCTTTAACCACAAACCTATGTCTTTCTGCTCCCATTTTATCTCGGGTCTAATCGCCTTCCTTTGACGGAACTGCTCATCATAGCGTAACCACGCCTGGCCTCCGTACGCCCTGTATGCTTCCCCAATTGCATCAACATAGCAGAACAAACCAGCACAATTCTCCGGAAACTTTTCGCCTATAACTCCTGCCAAAATTAAAAAGGCCTGCTGCCAATTCACGAACGTCTGCGGTATCAATCGCCAACACCTCTTCTCCTCCTCCTCCTTCTTGCTGTCCTCCTTCTTACCCTTATCCAGATTGAACTTCTCCAGGGGCAACAGGGAGAAAATCTCTACGTATTCGTCCCTCCATATTTTCTCTTTCACCTCTTTCTTTAAATGGGCCCCCAATGGCCCCTCAAAACACACGTAAACCTCCCCCTTGGCTCTATCATCCAGCTTAATCCTGTCTCCCTTATCCTTGTCGGTCTGTACCGACACCGACACCCCTGCCGCCGACACCTGCTCACTATCCCTACCAGATCCGACTACCACTCCTGAACCCGTACCTGAAGCCGGCAACCAAGCACCTAACGGGGGCGGCCACACACTATCCCGGCCCTCCCCTTCCAATCTCCTCAAAATCTGGGACATACCCGCCAAGAGTTCCCTGACCCCCGGGACCTCCCCGGTGCTAGGCCCCCCACTCCCTGCCAAAGCAACCCCCCCATACCAACTATCCCCAGCCCGAACACCACTATCCCCCCCAAAACAGAATTATTCTCATACTCACTAAGCTGCGCGGGTGCTGCGTCCCCGCCAGCCGTGCAATCACCGAACTCCCGTGGGTCGCTCCTGGAACCGGAATCCTCTGCGCCGCTGTGTTGCTCCAGGCCCGCGCCCCTGGCCTCCTCGTCACCAGGGGGGACCGGAGCAGGCGAACTGGAACTCTCCCTGGACCTTCTGGGTGACCTGGACCTGGCGGCCGCCAGCCCAACTCCTGACCTGTCTTCTTGCTGAGCTCTGCCACGAGCCCCAGCCGCTGCCAATGATCGCCCCCGCCGTGCTGGGCCAGGCTGTGGTGTTGAGGTGCGCCTGCCCGTTGTTCTGCCTCTCGTCGCGCCACCCCTGGCGGGCCCCCGGGGGGGTTCCAACCCTGAGGTACCCGCCGCCGCTCCGCTGGTCCTCACTTGCCCCGCCGCCGCTCCTTGGCCTCTCCTTCTTGTTGCCGGTGACGCCGCCGGCGCTGCAGACACCGCCGCTGCACGCCGGGTACCGCTCCTGCTGGGCGCCGCCATGATGGATCCGCGACCCGGAACTCCTGCAGGTACTTCCGGTGCGGCGCGTGCTTCCCTCTGGGCCTGCGCCGCTGCTCCTCCCGTCCAACGTCCAGCGCCAGCAGCGCCGGCCTGTGGATTCCTGCCGGAGGGCGGGCCGGGGAGGGTAGGTGACCGCCGGCCCACACCCTCCGCAGGGTCCCGGGAGGGGCTCCGTGGCCGGCGGTTGCCGCGCCGTCCCAGCTCCGGTGAAAGGCGCTCCGGGGGACGGGTCCTCCTGGATCTGGTTCCCTGGGCACCCGGACTGCCCAGTAACGACGCCAGCTGGTCCTCCAGCCAGCCTCCACGCCGCGACCTCGCCATCTCCCACAGCTGTCCGAGGATCTCATTGACGGAGGACATCCTGCACGTCTTCACAGGTCAGAATGTCTAACAATAATGGCCCCCCTTTCCCGCACTTTCCTATAGCCCGCCCATAACTCTAGCCACCCCCTTACTCCTCCCCCCTCCTCTAAACCAATCACCTCCACCCGCATTATTATTTAAAAATTGCTCCCCTGCGTTCCCTTGGCAACGCAGTCATGGGGGGCTTTTGTTAACTCCGTTCCTACAGCCCCCCCTCTATATTTAGAAATGGCTGGAGTCACTTCGACATAAGGTATGAACACATTTTCAGATGGTGGGTACCACAAGAAAAAATGAAGTGAGAGAGAAAATACTAATAAAATCAACAAATTTATTCAGAACTTAATCTAAATGTGTGTAACACATGATATAAAATTAGACAAAGAAGAAGGGGGGGAAACGGAACCTCCAAATACCAGGGGAGGCACACCACAGCACTATGGCATAACGAGAAATCAAAAAAAGCTATATTAATATACCACAAGGCTATATTTATATCCAAAGTTCATGAAGCTTATAAGATTTAGGCACCAAAAAAGTGCATAGCGCACAGAACTTTATGTAAGATGGTAGTGTGTCACGAAAAGTGCATGTGAAGACCAATCAGATATGCCCAGTGTATTAGCATCAACGTGCTGTGAAACACTTGGGGAGTGAAAGTGTCACTATATGCACTGATTGGATGTATAATCAAAGCAGGTCTTAAAGTTTAAACAGGGTAAATTACCTGTAAATGTATGTGACAGGGATAGTATAGTATAGGATAGTATCGGCCGATACCTGAAAAATATCGGATATCGCCGATACCGATACCCGATACCAATACAAGTCAATGGGACTCAAGTATCGGAAGGTATCCTGGATGGTTCCCAGGGTCTGAAGGAGAGGAAACTCTCCTTCAGGCCCTGGGATCCAAAATCATGTAAAAAATAAAGAATTAAAATAAAAAATATGGATATACTCACCCGTCCGGGGGCCCCTGGACCTTACCGATTGTAACCGGCAGCCTCCGTTCCTAAGAGTGAGCAGTTTAAGACCTTTGATGACGTCCCGGCTTGTGATTGGTCGCGTGCCGCTCATGTGACCGCTCACGCGACCAATCACAGGCCGCGACATCATCGCAGGCCCTAAACTCCTCAATGAGGAGTTTAGGACCTGCGATGACGTCGCGGCCTGTGATTGGTCGCGTGAGCGGTCACATGAGCGGCATGCGACCAATCAGAAGCCGCGATGTCATCAAAGGCCCTTCACGCGCTCATTCTTAGGAACGAAGGCTGCCGGTTACAGCGGTAAGGTCCAGGGGCCGCCAGAGAGGTGAGTATATCCATATTTTTTATTTTAATTCTTTATTTTTTACATGAATATGGATCCGATTCTGATTTCCGATATCACAAAAGTATCGGAACTCGGTATCGGAATTCCAATACCGCAAGTATCGGCCGATACCCGATACTTGCGGTATCGGAATGCTCAACACTAATCGCAGGTAGTAGCCTTCTTTAAAGCCGTATCCGAACCTTAGTGTTCAAAACTTGGCAATGCAGGGTCTCCGCAGACTGCGGCACAGTGGTTCCACTGCAGTAAAAATATTTTTTAATTTATAAATCAGTCTCTTCTTCCTTAACGTGAACAAATGTTCCCAACTTCAATGTCTGCTAGAAGTTTACGGCCACCTGGGAAAGTGTTTGGAAGATGACAAATCACACATACTTAGAAGGGAATTGTTTTCACTGGTGATTGGTGTCACTGATGTGATCCTCGGCCCATGCAACCCTTACAAATTTAGAATACATATTACATTATTGTATCATATGTATTGTTGCTTACTTAGGCAGATTTGCCATTCAGAAACAACTCCCAGGAGTGGAGGTATAACTAGAAGCGATTTATAATACTGGTGTATTCTTATATGGTAGTTTATTTATTGGTGCCCTCTAAATAGAACCGAAACATGGTACTGCAGAATATAATCATGTTGGACAAGATTTTACTTACAACCCAACTTTGCCCAAAAGATGAATATAACTAAGAAAGTGCTAACAGAATGATATCAACATGACGGGAGAGGTTTCAAAGATTTGTCCTCCACTATTAACTCAAAATTATGCTTTGTGCAAAAAGGAAAAAAAAGAGCATGAACCGCACATCCCAAAATCATACGTTGATCTAAAGCCGCTAGGCAAAAATTTAAATACTGAACATGAGGTTTTCAGTTTAACATTCTGATCAGACTGTATGAAGCCCACTGCCCCTTCACGGCAAACCTCGTAGTGGGTCCTAACGCCCTAACGGAGCGGAGCCGTGCGGCGACCACCGCTGCAGCGGCCATGCACCAGCAGGGCGGACGGCCTGTTGCCCCACAGCACCCATGCTGCGAGACTGAGCCCCCATGACTCCAGACCGCGCCGCCCCACCAGCACAAAGCCACAGCAACAATGGCCGCCACACAGCACCAGCACCAAAATGAAAAGGAGTATTTAAACTCACCTTCCTTAACTCAAAATTAATTTGTAGATTTATATTTTTTCAAATATATTTTATCTATTTTATACTTTTTTTTACATCATTTCTTTTTAATTTCAATTTTTATACTATTATGTGCAATTTCAGCTCTCTAAATTTCTATTTTTATATTGATAGGGGCTATTTGTTGCATTTTAAGTCTACGTTCACATTTGCGGTCTGCGCCGCAGCGTCGGGCGCCGCAGCGTCGCCGCATGTGTCATGCGCCCCTATATTTAACATGGGGCGCATGGACATGCGTCGCACTTGCGTTTTGTGCCGCATGCATCACTGCGGCGCACGCGTCCGGGCGCAGAGGACGCAGCAAATTGCATTTTTGCTGCGTCCAAAATCAATCAAAAAAAGGACGCATGCGGCGCAAAACGCAGCGTTGTGCATGCGTTTTGCTGCGTTTTTGTTTGTGTTGTGCGTTGCGGCGCCGACGCTGCGGCGCACAACGCAAATGTGAACGTAGCCTAAGCTATGCTTACTTAAAACTACAGTATTAGCTGGCTGTTAAAACATCAAGATATGTCTTCGATATACATGGTGTAGTTAAAATATGCAAAAATGTCATCCTGGTGCATGGATGCAAAGCCTCGTGAAATTTTTTTTTTCACATAAAGTACAGTGGTTTCATTTACTCCCTGCAGGGAATACCTAATACAAACAGAAAACAAAATAATAAGTTATAAGGTTAGCCTATTATTATGTTACTTCCCTAAGGCTTTTTGCATCGGATTCGGCGGCCTCTCGATTTTTGCATTCAATTCTACAGGAGCTTCTTCAAGTACTTCTGTAGACAGTGTGATTTTTGTGTTTCCAATTGACAGAAGTTGCCCCAGGCTTGTTTTCTTGCTGCTCGCTGTACAGGGAAAATGCGTAGCTGTTTCCTGACCACCACCTATAATGAATTGATAGCATTATTAAAATATCCCAAATTAGAATTAATGAACTGTGTTTCATCACTAATGAGTTTTTTCTCCTCATTATCCCGGTTCTTCAATGTTAACAGATTCTCATTTCTCATACACGTTTTCCCACAGAGAACATTATTGGGGGCAAGTTCTCTTGTAGCAGATTGTCCTTTCTGATATTTAAAAAAAATTGCTCTCTGTGGTCAGAGCAGCAGATGGAGATGATGCCCGAGCTGAGAACACAGACAGAGGTGCATACAGTCATAAATATCAATCAAGCAGTGAATGGCACTGGTTGCTCTTGTTATAAAACTGTAGATGTTCAATATATTTAACCACGTAGCTAACATAATAATTTATATGTATGGACAGAAGAGTGTGTCCCCTCCACATTACACCTCCAAGAGCATTTCTGATCTCCCATTCCATATCCATAGATATTAATATTGAACTAGTCCCTTTGCAGCTACAACAGGTTCCACTCTTCTGGGAAGACTTTTTACAAAATTGTGGTGGTGTTTGTGGGAATTTTTGCCCCTTCATCCAGAAGAGCAACATCCAACTGCTGTTGTAGGAGAGGCCAAGCTCACAATCTCGTTTCTAGTTGATGGAGGAGGCTGAGGTCCTGGTTCTGAGGGCTGGTCATGTTGATCTACACCAAAGCCATCTAACCAGGTATTTAAGGACATTGGGCACTGGGTTAATTTAATTCTCTTAAAAAATTTTTTGCAATTAGCTCCTTCCATTTTGCTGAGCTATAGGAGAACTGGAGGAAAACTGTAAAAAAAAATGCCCGCCACTGCTTCTTCTTCTCTTCTGGCCTCTTCATTTCCACCTAGACTAGGCATTGGCTGTCACTGTACACCATGATGTCCAAAGCCTAGTCCAGGCAGAAGCTGCAGCCTGGTGTTAGGACTCTATAGAGAATGTGCACGGAAGGAGAAAACGAGAGGTGCTGAGGAGCTGTATGGGTGGCTGAACAGGTGAGGGCTGATGCAAAATGTATTTATTTAATTTTTTCCTACATCCTTCATTTATTATGACCTGGAGCTTAGAGAGACATACAGCATAATAAGCAACATTCAATTTGCTTGAAGTAACATCTAGTTGAATCAAATTTCCCTATAAAATCCAAGTGATATGCCGAATTCAAATCCATTCTCGATAAATCTGCTCATCTCTACTTTTAACACCACTATAAGCCACTCCATCTGATGTTTGGCATTGTGCTTGATGATGTACCGCGTGCATCCAGTTACTTGGCAATGGAAACCCATGACACAAAGCTCATAGCGCATAGTTTGTGCTGCTGTTAGCGCTAAAGGAATTTTTTAGCTCTGCAATTATTTAGTCAGGAGAGCAATGGGCGCAATGTGCCTTGACACTCAGTAACCCAATTCTGCAACGTTACAGGGTTTCCACTTAGTGACTGAGTTGTTGTGGTTCCTTCCACTTCTCATTAATATCAGTCACTGGTGATGCGGGAAGATGTAGGAGGAAGAAATGTCATGGACAAACTTGTTACACCAATTGCTCCTATTAAAGAACAGCACTGGTATTAGGAAGCACTTTATCACCAGCCAATATGTAAAGGCAGAGGGCATGGCGCGGTGTAGGATGTTATACACTGGGTGGTAGGGTGGGATCAGATGTTATACACTGAGGTGATGGGGTCAGATGTTATATACTGGGGTGATGGGGTCAGATGTTATACACTGGCGTGATAGGGTCAGATGTTATATACTGGGGTGATGGGGCAAGATGTTATACACTGGGTGGTAGGGTGGGATCAGATGTTATACACTGAGGTGATGGGGTCAGATGTTATATACTGGGGTGATGGGGTCAGATGTTATACACTGGCGTGATGGGGTCAGATGTTATATACTGGGGTGATGGGGCAAGATGTTATACACTGGGGTGATGGGGTCAGATGTTATACACTGGGGTGAAGGGGTCAGATGTTATACACTGGGGTGATGGGGTCAGATGTTATACACTGGGGTGATGGGGTCAGATGTTATATACTGGGGTGATGGGGCAAGATGTTTTACACTGGGGTGATGGGGTCAGATGTTATACACTGGGGTGAAGGGGTCAGATATTATGCACTGGAGTGATGGGGTCAGATGTTATACACTGGGGTGATGGGGTCAGATGTTATACACTGAGGTGATGGGGTCAGTTGTTATACACTGGGGTGATGGTGTCAAATGTTATACACTGGGGTGATGGGATCAGATTTTATACACTGGGGTGATGGGGTCAGATGTTATACACTGAGGTGATGGGGTCAGTTGTTATACACTGAGGTGATGGGGTCAGTTGTTATACACTGGGGTGATGGTGTCAAATGTTATACACTGGGGTGATGGGATCAGATTTTATACACTGGGGTGATGGGATCAGATGTTATACACTGGGGTGATGGGGCCAGATGTTATTCACAGCGGTGATGGGGGTCAGATGTTATACAATGGGGTGATGGAGTCAAATGTTATACACTGGGGTGATGGGGCCAGATGTTATACACTGGGGTGATGGGGTCAGATGTTATACACTGGGGTGATGGGGCCAAATGTTATACACTGGGGTGATAGGGTCAAATGTTATACACTGGGGTGATGGGATCAGATGTTATACACTGGGGTGAAGGGGTCAGATGTTATACACTGGGGTGATGGGGTCAGATGTTATACCCTGGGGTGATGGGGTCAGATGTTATATACTGGGGTGATGGGGCAAGATGTTATACACTGGGGTGATGGGATCAGATTTTATACACTGGGGTGATGGGGTCAGATGTTATACACTGGGGTGAAGGGGTCAGATGTTATACACTGGGGTGATGGGGTCAGATGTTATACACTGAGGTGATGGGGTCAGTTGTTATACACTGGGGTGATGGTGTCAAATGTTATACACTGGGGTGATGGGATCAGATTTTATACACTGGGGTGATGGGGTCAGATGTTATACACTGAGGTGATGGGGTCAGTTGTTATACACTGGGGTGATGGTGTCAAATGTTATACACTGGGGTGATGGGATCAGATTTTATACACTGGGGTGATGGGGTCAGATGTTATACACTGGGGTGATGGAGTCAAATGTTACACACTGGGGTGATGGGGCCAGATGTTATACACTGGGGTGATGGGGCAAGATGTTATACACTGGGGTGATGGGGTCAGATGTTATACACTGAGGTGAAGGGGTCAGATGTTATACACTGGGGTGATGGGGTCAGATGTTATACACTGAGGTGATGGAGTCAGTTGTTATACACTGGGGTGATGGTGTCAAATGTTACACACTGGGGTGAAGGGGTCAGATGTTATTCACTGGGGTGATGGGGTCAGATGTTATACACTGGAGTAATGGAGTCAGATGTTATACACTGGGGTGAAGGGGTCAGATGTTATACACTGGGGTGATGGGGTCAGATGTTATACCCTGGGGTGATGGGGTCAGATGTTATATACTGGTTTGATGGGGCAAGATGTTATACACTGGGGTGATGGGATCAGATTTTATACACTGGGGTGATGGGGTCAGATGTTATACACTGGGGTGATGGTGTCAAATGTTATACACTGGGGTGATGGGATCAGATTTTATACACTGGGGTGAAGGGGTCAGATGTTATACACTGGGGTGATGGGGTCAGATGTTATACACTGAGGTGAGGGGGTCAGTTGTTATACACTGGTGTGATGGTGTCAAATGTTATACACTGGGGTGATGGGATCAGATTTTATACACTGGGGTGATGGGGTCAGATGTTATACACTGGGGTGATGGAGTCAAATGTTACACACTGGGGTGATGGGGCCAGATGTTATACACTGAGGTGATGGGGCAAGATGTTATACACTGGGGTGATGGGGTCAGATGTTATACACTGGGGTGAAGGGGTCAGATGTTATACACTGGGGTGATGGGGTCAGATGTTATACACTGAGGTGATGGGGTCAGTTGTTATACACTGGGGTAATGGTGTCAAATGTTACACACTGGGGTGATGGGGCCAGATGTTATTCACTGGGGTGATGGGGTCAGATGTTATACACTGGGGTGAAGGGGTCAGATGTTATACACTGGGGTGTTGGGGTCAGATGTTATATACTGGGGTGATGGGGCAAGATGTTTTACACTGGGGTGATGGGGTCAGATGTTATACACTGGGGTGAAGGGGTCAGATATTATGCACTGGAGTGATGGGGTCAGATGTTATACACTGGGGTGATGGGGTCAGATGTTATACACTGAGGTGATGGGGTCAGTTGTTATACACTGGGGTGATGGTGTCAAATGTTATACACTGGGGTGATGGGATCAGATTTTATACACTGGGGTGATGGGGTCAGATGTTATACACTGAGGTGATGGGGTCAGTTGTTATACACTGAGGTGATGGGGTCAGTTGTTATACACTGGGGTGATGGTGTCAAATGTTATACACTGGAGTGATGGGGTCAGATGTTATACACTGGGGTGATGGGGTCAGATGTTATTCACAGCGGTGATGGGGTCAGATGTTATACAATGGGGTGATGGAGTCAAATGTTATACACTGGGGTGATGGGGCCAGATGTTATACACTGGGGTGTGTTGTGAATTTGCTTTTTGCTCCCTCTAGTGGTTACTAGTTTTTTGACTCTGGTTTTTCTGTCATTCCTTTTATCCGCACCTGGGTCGTTAGTTAGGGGTGTTGCTATATAAGCTCCCTGGACCTTCAGTTCAATGCTTGGCAACGTAGTTATCAGAGCTAGTCTGCTGTGCTCTTGTCTACTGATCCTGGTTCCAGTTATATCAGCTAAGTCTGCCTTTTGCTTTTTGCTATTTGTTTTGGTTTTGTATTTTTGTCCAGCTTGTTCCAAATCTATATCCTGACCTTTGCTGGAAGCTCTAGGGGGGCTGGTGTTCTCCCCCCGGACCGTTAGACGGTTCGGGGGTTCTTGAATTTCCAGTGTGGATTTTGATAGGGTTTTTGTTGACCATATAAGTTACCTTTCTTTATTCTGCTATCAGTAAGCGGGCCTCTCTGTGCTAAACCTGGTTCATTTCTGTGTTTGTCATTTCCTCTTACCTAACCGTCATTATTTGTGGGGGGCTTCTATCCAGCTTTGGGGTCCCCTTCTCTGGAGGCAAGAAAGGTCTTTGTTTTCCTCTACTAGGGGTAGCTAGATTCTCCGGCTGGCGCGTGTCATCTAGAATCAACGTAGGAATGATCCCCGGCTACTTCTAGTGTTGGCGTTAGGAGTAGATATATGGTCAACCCAGTTACCACTGCCCTATGAGCTGGATTTTTGTACTCTGCAGACTTCCACGTTCCTCTGAGACCCTCGCCATTGGGGTCATAACAGTTTGCCAGGCCAGTATTAAATGTTTAATGCATTGCAGAAGAGGGATTATAAGAAAGAAGATTCTGAGTTTTTTTTTTTTTTTTTTTTCTTCTTCCCCTTTACCTCAGAGTGGCTATGCTTGCTGCAGACATGAATGTCCAGACCTTGATTACAAGTGTGGACCAGCTGGCTACTCGTGTGCAGGGCATACAAGACTATGTTATCAGAAATCCTAGGTCAGAACCTAAAATACCGATTCCTGAACTGTTTTCCGGAGACAGGTTTAAGTTTAGGAATTTCGTGAATAATTGTAAATTGTTTTTGTCCCTGAGACCCTGTTCATCTGGAGATTCTGCTCAGCAAGTAAAAATTGTTATTTCGTTCTTACGGGGCGACCCTCAGGATTGGGCTTTTTCGCTGGTGCCAGGAGATCCGGCATTGGCTGATCTTGATGCGTTTTTTCTGGCGCTCGGTTTACTTTATGAGGAACCCAATCTTGAGATTCAGGCAGAAAAGGCCTTGCTGGCTATGTCTCAGGGGCAGGACGAGGCTGAAGTGTATTGCCAAAAATTTCGGAAATGGTCCGTGCTGACACATTGGAACGAGTGTGCACTGGCCGCTAATTTTAGAAATGGCCTTTCTGAAGCCATTAAGAATGTTATGGTGGGTTTTCCCATTCCCACAGGTCTGAATGATACTATGTCACTGGCTATTCAAATTGACCGGCGGTTGCGGGAGCGCAAAACCGCAAATTCCCTCATGGTGTTGTCTGAACAGACACCTAATTCGGTGCAATGTGATAGAAAAACTGCAAATTCCCTCATGGTGTTGTCTGAACAGACACCTGATTTAATGCAATGTGATAGAATCCTGACTAGAAATGAGCGGAAAATTCATAGACGCCGGAATGGCTTGTGCTACTACTGTGGTGATTCTACACATGTTATCTCAGCATGCTCTAAACGTATAGCTAAGGTTGTTAGTCCTGTCACCGTTGGTAATTTGCAACCTAAATTTATTCTGTCTGTAACTTTGATTTGCTCACTGTCATCTTATCCTGTCATGGCGTTTGTAGATTCAGGTGCTGCCCTGAGTCTCATGGATCTCTCATTTGCTAAGCGCTGTGGTTTTACTCTTGAACCATTAGAAAATCCTATTCCTCTTAGGGGTATTGATGCTACACCATTGGCAGCAAATAAACCGCAGTATTGGACACAGGTTACCATGTGCATGACTCCTGAACACCGCGAGGTGATACGTTTCCTGGTTTTACATAAAATGCATGATTTGGTTGTTTTAGGGCTGCCATGGTTACAGACTCATAATCCAGTCCTGGACTGGAAGGCTATGTCAGTCTCAAGTTGGGGCTGTCGTGGTATTCATGGGGATTCCCTGCCTGTGTCTATTGCTTCTTCTACGCCTTCGGAAGTTCCGGAGTATTTGTCTGATTATCAGGATGTCTTCAGTGAGTCTGAGTCCAGTGCACTGCCTCCTCATAGGGACTGTGACTGTGCTATAGATTTGATCCCAGGCAGTAAATTTCCTAAGGGAAGACTGTTTAATCTGTCGGTACCTGAACATACCGCTATGCGTTCATATATCAAGGAGTCTCTGGAGAAAGGACATATTCGTCCGTCTTCTTCTCCTCTTGGTGCGGGATTCTTTTTTGTGGCAAAAAAGGACGGATCTTTGAGACCTTGTATTGATTATCGGCTTTTAAATAAGATCACTGTCAAATTTCAGTATCCTTTGCCGCTGTTGTCTGACTTGTTTGCCCGGATTAAGGGTGCCAAGTGGTTCACCAAGATAGACCTTCGTGGTGCGTACAACCTTGTGCGCATTAAGCAAGGTGATGAATGGAAAACCGCATTCAATACGCCCGAAGGTCATTTTGAGTACTTGGTGATGCCTTTTGGGCTCTCCAATGCGCCTTCAGTTTTTCAGTCCTTTATGCATGACATTTTCCGGAAGTATCTGGATAAATTTTTGATTGTTTATCTGGATGATATTTTGGTTTTTTCTGATAATTGGGATTCGCATGTGGAGCAGGTCAGGTTGGTCTTTAAAATTTTGCGTGAAAATTCTTTGTTTGTCAAGGGCTCTAAGTGTCTCTTTGGTGTACAGAAGGTTCCCTTTTTGGGGTTCATTTTTTCCCCTTCTGCTGTGGAGATGGACCCAGTCAAGGTCCGAGCTATTCTTGATTGGACTCAGCCCTCGTCAGTTAAGAGTCTTCAGAAGTTCTTGGGCTTCGCTAACTTCTACCGTCGTTTTATCGCTAATTTTTCTAGCATTGTGAAACCTTTGACGGATATGACCAAGAAGGGCTCCGATGTAGCTAACTGGGCTCCTGCTGCCGTGGAGGCTTTCCAGGAGTTGAAACGCCGGTTTACTTCGGCGCCTGTTTTGTGCCAGCCTGACGTCTCACTTCCCTTTCAGGTTGAGGTGGATGCTTCGGAGATTGGGGCAGGGGCCGTTTTGTCGCAGAGAGGCCCTGGTTGCTCTGTTATGAAACCTTGTGCCTTTTTCTCTAGGAAGTTTTCGCCTGCCGAGCGAAATTATGATGTGGGCAATCGGGAGTTGTTGGCCATGAAATGGGCATTTGAGGAGTGGCGTCATTGGCTCGAGGGTGCTAAGCATCGTGTGGTGGTCTTGACTGATCACAAAAATCTGATGTATCTCGAGTCTGCTAAACGCCTTAATCCGAGACAGGCCCGCTGGTCATTGTTTTTCTCCCGCTTTGATTTTGTTGTCTCGTATTTACCAGGTTCAAAGAATGTGAAGGCCGATGCTCTTTCTAGGAGCTTTGTGCCTGATGCTCCTGGAGTCGCTGATCCTGTTGGTATTCTTAAAGATGGAGTTATCTTGTCAGCTATTTCTCCGGATCTGCGACGTGTGTTGCAGAGATTTCAGGCTGATAGGCCTGAGTCTTGTCCACCTGACAGACTGTTTGTCCCGGATAAGTGGACCAGCAGAGTCATTTCCGAGGTTCATTCCTCGGTGTTGGCAGGTCACCCGGGAATTTTTGGCACCAGAGATCTGGTGGCCAGGTCCTTTTGGTGGCCTTCCTTGTCAAGGGATGTGCGGTCATTTGTGCAGTCCTGTGGGACTTGTGCTCGAGCTAAGCCTTGCTGTTCTCGTGCCAGCGGTTTGCTCTTGCCCTTGCCTGTCCCGAAGAGACCTTGGACACATATCTCCATGGATTTCATTTCTGATCTTCCGCTATCTCAGGGCATGTCCGTTATCTGGGTGATATGTGATCGCTTCTCCAAGATGGTCCATTTGGTTCCTTTGCCTAAGCTGCCTTCCTCTTCCGATCTGGTTCCTGTGTTTTTCCAGAACGTGGTTCGTTTGCACGGCATCCCTGAGAATATTGTGTCAGACAGAGGATCCCAGTTCGTTTCCAGGTTCTGGCGATCCTTTTGTAGTAGGATGGGCATTGATTTGTCGTTTTCGTCTGCTTTCCATCCTCAGACTAATGGACAGACGGAGCGAACCAATCAGACTTTGGAGGCTTATTTGAGGTGTTTTGTCTCTGCTGATCAGGACGATTGGGTGACATTCTTGCCGTTGGCTGAGTTTGCCCTTAATAATCGGGCTAGTTCCGCCACCTTGGTTTCGCCTTTTTTCTGCAACTCTGGTTTCCATCCTCGCTTTTCTTCGGGTCATGTGGAGCCTTCTGACTGTCCTGGGGTGGATTCTGTGGTGGATAGGTTGCAGCAGATCTGGAATCATGTGGTGGACAACTTGAAGTTGTCACAGGAGAAGGCTCAGCGCTTTGCCAACCGCCGCCGCGGTGTGGGTCCCCGACTACGCGTTGGGGATTTGGTATGGCTTTCTTCCCGCTTTGTTCCTATGAAGGTCTCCTCTCCCAAATTTAAACCTCGTTTTATTGGGCCTTACAAGATATTGGAAATCCTTAATCCTGTATCTTTTCGTCTGGATCTTCCTGTGTCGTTTGCTATTCACAATGTATTTCATAGGTCCTTGTTGCGGCGGTACATTGTGCCTGTAGTTCCTTCTGCTGAGCCTCCTGCTCCGGTGTTGGTTGAGGGCGAGTTGGAGTACGTGGTGGAGAAGATCTTGGATTCTCGCCTCTCCAGGCGGAGGCTTCAGTACCTGGTCAAGTGGAAGGGCTATGGTCAGGAGGATAATTCCTGGGTGGTCGCCTCTGATGTTCATGCGGCCGATTTAGTTCGTACCTTTCATGCCGCTCATCCTGATCGCCCTGGTGGTCGTGGTGAGGGTTCGGTGACCCCTCACTAAGGGGGGGGTACTGTTGTGAATTTGCTTTTTGCTCCCTCTAGTGGTTACTAGTTTTTTGACTCTGGTTTTTCTGTCATTCCTTTTATCCGCACCTGGGTCGTTAGTTAGGGGTGTTGCTATATAAGCTCCCTGGACCTTCAGTTCAATGCCTGGCAACGTAGTTATCAGAGCTAGTCTGCTGTGCTCTTGTCTACTGATCCTGGTTCCAGTTATATCAGCTAAGTCTGCCTTTTGCTTTTTGCTATTTGTTTTGGTTTTGTATTTTTGTCCAGCTTGTTCCAAATCTATATCCTGACCTTTGCTGGAAGCTCTAGGGGGGCTGGTGTTCTCCCCCCGGACCGTTAGACGGTTCGGGGGTTCTTGAATTTCCAGTGTGGATTTTGATAGGGTTTTTGTTGACCATATAAGTTACCTTTCTTTATTCTGCTATCAGTAAGCGGGCCTCTCTGTGCTAAACCTGGTTCATTTCTGTGTTTGTCATTTCCTCTTACCTAACCGTCATTATTTGTGGGGGGCTTCTATCCAGCTTTGGGGTCCCCTTCTCTGGAGGCAAGAAAGGTCTTTGTTTTCCTCTACTAGGGGTAGCTAGATTCTCCGGCTGGCGCGTGTCATCTAGAATCAACGTAGGAATGATCCCCGGCTACTTCTAGTGTTGGCGTTAGGAGTAGATATATGATCAACCCAGTTACCACTGCCCTATGAGCTGGATTTTTGTACTCTGCAGACTTCCACGTTCCTCTGAGACCCTCGCCATTGGGGTCATAACAGGGGTGATGGGGTCAGATGTTATACACTGGGGTGATGGGGCCAAATGTTATACACTGGGGTGATAGGGTCAAATGTTATACACTGGGGTGATGGGATCAGATGTTATACACTGGGGTGAAGGGGTCAGATGTTATACACTGGGGTGATGGGGTCAGATGTTATACACTGGGGTGATGGAGTCAAATGTTACACACTGGGGTGATGGGGCCAGATGTTATACACTGAGGTGATGGGGTCAGTTGTTATACACTGGGGTGATGGTGTCAAATGTTATACACTGGGGTGATGGGATCAGATTTTATACACTGGGGTGATGGGGTCAGATGTTATACACTGAGGTGATGGGGTCAGTTGTTATACACTGAGGTGATGGGGTCAGTTGTTATACACTGGGGTGATGGTGTCAAATGTTATACACTGGGGTGATGGGATTAGATTTTATACACTGGGGTGATGGGGTCAGATGTTATACACTGGGGTGATGGGGCCAGATGTTATTCACAGCGGTGATGGGGTCAGATGTTATACAATGGGGTGATGGAGTCAAATGTTATACACTGGGGTGATGGGGCCAGATGTTATACACTGGGGTGATGGGGTCAGATGTTATACACTGGGGTGATGGGGCCAAATGTTATACACTGGGGTGATAGGGTCAAATGTTATACACTGGGGTGATGGGATCAGATGTTATACACTGGGGTGAAGGGGTCAGATGTTATACACTGGGGTGATGGGGTCAGATGTTATACCCTGGGGTGATGGGGTCAGATGTTATATACTGGGGTGATGGGGCAAGATGTTATACACTGGGGTGATGGGATCAGATTTTATACACTGGGGTGATGGGGTCAGATATTATACACTGGGGTGAAGGGGTCAGATGTTATACACTGGGGTGATGGGGTCAGATGTTATACACTGAGGTGATGGGGTCAGTTGTTATACACTGGGGTGATGGTGTCAAATGTTATACACTGGGGTGATGGGATCAGATTTTATACACTGGGGTGATGGGGTCAGATGTTATACACTGAGGTGATGGGGTCAGTTGTTATACACTGGGGTGATGGTGTCAAATGTTATACACTGGGGTGATGGGATCAGATTTTATACACTGGGGTGATGGGGTCAGATGTTATACACTGGGGTGATGGAGTCAAATGTTACACACTGGGGTGATGGGGCCAGATGTTATACACTGGGGTGATGGGGCAAGATGTTATACACTGGGGTGATGGGGTCAGATGTTATACACTGAGGTGAAGGGGTCAGATGTTATACACTGGGGTGATGGGGTCAGATGTTATACACTGAGGTGATGGAGTCAGTTGTTATACACTGGGGTGATGGTGTCAAATGTTACACACTGGGGTGAAGGGGTCAGATGTTATTCACTGGGGTGATGGGGTCAGATGTTATACACTGGAGTAATGGAGTCAGATGTTATACACTGGGGTGAAGGGGTCAGATGTTATACACTGGGGTGATGGGGTCAGATGTTATACCCTGGGGTGATGGGGTCAGATGTTATATACTGGTGTGATGGGGCAAGATGTTATACACTGGGGTGATGGGATCAGATTTTATACACTGGGGTGATGGGGTCAGATGTTATACACTGGGGTGATGGTGTCAAATGTTACACACTGGGGTGATGGGATCAGATTTTATACACTGGGGTGATGGGGTCAGATGTTATACACTGGGGTGAAGGGGTCAGATGTTATACACTGGGGTGATGGGGTCAGATGTTATACACTGAGGTGAGGGGGTCAGTTGTTATACACTGGGGTGATGGTGTCAAATGTTATACACTGGGGTGATGGGGTCAGATGTTATACACTGGGGTGATGGAGTCAAATGTTACACACTGGGGTGATGGGGCCAGATGTTATACACTGAGGTGATGGGGCAAGATGTTATACACTGGGGTGATGGGGTCAGATGTTATACACTGGGGTGAAGGGGTCAGATGTTATACACTGGGGTGATGGGGTCAGATGTTATACACTGAGGTGATGGGGTCAGTTGTTATACACTGGGGTAATGGTGTCAAATGTTACACACTGGGGTGATGGGGCCAGATGTTATTCACTGGGGTGATGGGGTCAGATGTTATACACTGGGGTGAAGGGGTCAGATGTTATACACTGGGGTGATGGGGTCAGATGTTATATACTGGGGTGATGGGGCAAGATGTTTTACACTGGGGTGATGGGGTCAGATGTTATACACTGGGGTGAAGGGGTCAGATATTATGCACTGGAGTGATGGGGTCAGATGTTATACACTGGGGTGATGGGGTCAGATGTTATACACTGAGGTGATGGGGTCAGTTGTTATACACTGGGGTGATGGTGTCAAATGTTATACACTGGGGTGATGGGATCAGATTTTATACACTGGGGTGATGGGGTCAGATGTTATACACTGAGGTGATGGGGTCAGTTGTTATACACTGAGGTGATGGGGTCAGTTGTTATACACTGGGGTGATGGTGTCAAATGTTATACACTGGAGTGATGGGGTCAGATGTTATACACTGGGGTGATGGGGTCAGATGTTATTCACAGCGGTGATGGGGTCAGATGTTATACAATGGGGTGATGGAGTCAAATGTTATACACTGGGGTGATGGGGCCAGATGTTATACACTGGGGTGATGGGGTCAGATGTTATACACTGGGGTGATGGGGCCAAATGTTATACACTGGGGTGATAGGGTCAAATGTTATACACTGGGGTGATGGGATCAGATGTTATACACTGGGGTGAAGGGGTCAGATGTTATACACTGGGGTGATGGGGTCAGATGTTATACCCTGGGGTGATGGGGTCAGATGTTATATACTGGGGTGATGGGGTCAGATGTTATACACTGGGGTGAAGGGGTCAGATGTTATACACTGGGGTGATGGGGTCAGATGTTATACACTGAGGTGAGGGGGTCAGTTGTTATACACTGGGGTGATGGTGTCAAATGTTATACACTGGGGTGATGGGATCAGATTTTATACACTGGGGTGATGGGGTCAGATGTTATACACTGGGGTGATGGAGTCAAATGTTACACACTGGGGTGATGGGGCCAGATGTTATACACTGGGGTGATGGGGCAAGATGTTATACACTGGGGTGATGGGGTCAGATGTTATACACTGAGGTGATGGAGTCAGTTGTTATACACTGGGGTGATGGTGTCAAATGTTACACACTGGGGTAAAGGGGTCAGATGTTATTCACTGGGGTGATGGGGTCAGATGTTATACACTGGAGTAATGGAGTCAGATGTTATACACTGGGGTGAAGGGGTCAGATGTTATACACTGGGGTGATGGGGTCAGATGTTATACCCTGGGGTGATGGGGTCAGATGTTATATACTGGTGTGATGGGGCAAGATGTTATACACTGGGGTGATGGGATCAGATTTTATACACTGGGGTGATGGGGTCAGATGTTATACACTGGGGTGATGGTGTCAAATGTTATACACTGGGGTGATGGGATCAGATTTTATACACTGGGGTGATGGGGTCAGATGTTATACACTGGGGTGAAGGGGTCAGATGTTATACACTGGGGTGATGGGGTCAGATGTTATACACTGAGGTGAGGGGGTCAGTTGTTATACACTGGGGTGATGGTGTCAAATGTTATACACTGGGGTGATGGGATCAGATTTTATACACTGGGGTGATGGGGTCAGATGTTATACACTGGGGTGATGGAGTCAAATGTTACACACTTGGGTGATGGGGCCAGATGTTATACACTGAGGTGATGGGGCAAGATGTTATACACTGGGGTGATGGGGTCAGATGTTATACACTGGGGTGAAGGGGTCAGATGTTATACACTGGGGTGATGGGGTCAGATGTTATACACTGAGGTGATGGGGTCAGTTGTTATACACTGGGGTGAAGGGGTCAGATATTATGCACTGGAGTGATGGGGTCAGATGTTATACACTGGGGTGATGGGGTCAGATGTTATACACTGAGGTGATGGGGTCAGTTGTTATACACTGGGGTGATGGTGTCAAATGTTATACACTGGGGTGATGGGACCAGATTTTATACACTGGGGTGATGGGGTCAGATGTTATACACTGAGGTGATGGGGTCAGTTGTTATACACTGAGGTGATGGGGTCAGTTGTTATACACTGGGGTGATGGTGTCAAATGTTATACACTGGAGTGATGGGGTCAGATGTTATACACTGGGGTGATGGGGTCAGATGTTATTCACAGCGGTGATGGGGTCAGATGTTATACAATGGGGTGATGGAGTCAAATGTTATACACTGGGGTGATGGGGCCAGATGTTATACACTGGGGTGATGGGGTCAGATGTTATACACTGGGGTGATGGGGCCAAATGTTATACACTGGGGTGATGGGATCAGATGTTATACACTGGGGTGAAGGGGTCAGATGTTATACACTGGGGTGATGGGGTCAGATGTTATACCCTGGGGTGATGGGGTCAGATGTTATATACTGGGGTGATGGGGCAAGATGTTATACACTGGGGTGATGGGATCAGATTTTATACACTGGGGTGATGGGGTCAGATGTTATACACTGAGGTGATGGGGTCAGTTGTTATACACTGGGGTGATGGTGTCAAATGTTATACACTGGGGTGATGGGATCAGATTTTATACACTGGGGTGATGGGGTCAGATGTTATACACTGAGGTGATGGGGTCAGTTGTTATACACTGGGGTGATGGTGTCAAATGTTATACACTGGGGTGATGGGATCAGATTTTATACACTGGGGTGATGGGGTCAGATGTTATACACTGGGGTGATGGAGTCAAATGTTACACACTGGGGTGATGGGGCCAGATGTTATACACTGGGGTGATGGGGCAAGATGTTATACACTGGGGTGATGGGGTCAGATGTTATACACTGGGGTGAAGGGGTCAGATGTTATACACTGGGGTGATGGGGTCAGATGTTATACACTGAGGTGATGGAGTCAGTTGTTATACACTGGGGTGATGGTGTCAAATGTTACACACTGGGGTGAAGGGGTCAGATGTTATTCACTGGGGTGATGGGGTCAGATGTTATACACTGGGGTAATGGAGTCAGATGTTATACACTGGGGTGAAGGGGTCAGATGTTATACACTGGGGTGATGGGGTCAGATGTTATACACTGGGGTGATGGGGTCAGATGTTATATACTGGTGTGATGGGGCAAGATGTTATACACTGGGGTGATGGGATCAGATTTTATACACTGGGGTGATGGGGTCAGATGTTATACACTGGGGTGAAGGGGTCAGATGTTATACACTGGGGTGATGGGGTCAGATGTTATACACTGAGGTGAGGGGGTCAGTTGTTATACACTGGGGTGATGGTGTCAAATGTTATACACTGGGGTTATGGGGTCAGATGTTATACACTGGGGTGATGGGGTCAGATGTTATACACTGGGGTGATGGGGTCAGATGTTATACACTGGGGTGATGGAGTCAAATGTTACACACTGGGGTGATGGGGCCAGATGTTATACACTGAGGTGATGGGGCTAGATGTTATACACTGGGGTGATGGGGTCAGATGTTATACACTGGGGTGAAGGGGTCAGATGTTATACACTGGGGTGATGGGGTCAGATGTTATACACTGAGGTGATGGGGTCAATTGTTATACACTGGGGTAATGGTGTCAAATGTTACACACTGGGGTGATGGGGCCAGATGTTATTCACTGGGGTGATGGGGTCAGATGTTATACACTGGGGTAATGGAGTCAGATGTTATACACTGGGGTAATGGAGTCAGATGTTATACACTGGGGTGAAGGGGTCAGATGTTATACACTGGGGTGATGGGGTCAGATGTTATACCCTGGGGTGATGGGGTCAGATGTTATATACTGGTGTGATGGGGCAAGATGTTATACACTGGGGTGATGGGATCAGATTTTATACACTGGGGTGATGGGGTCAGATGTTATACACTGGGGTGATGGTGTCAAATGTTATACACTGGGGTGATGGGATCAGATTTTATACACTGGGGTGATGGGGTCAGATGTTATACACTGGGGTGAAGGGGTCAGATGTTATACACTGGGGTGATGGGGTCAGATGTTATACACTGAGGTGAGGGGGTCAGTTGTTATACACTGGGGTGATGGTGTCAAATGTTATACACTGGGGTGATGGGATCAGATTTTATACACTGGGGTGATGGGGTCAGATGTTATACACTGAGGTGATGGGGTCAGTTGTTATACACTGGGGTGATGGTGTCAAATGTTATACACTGGGGTGATGGGATCAGATTTTATACACTGGGGTGATGGGGCCAGATGTTATACACTGAGGTGATGGGGCAAGATGTTATACACTGGGGTGATGGGGTCAGATGTTATACACTGGGGTGAAGGGGTCAGATGTTATACACTGGGGTGATGGGGTCAGATGTTATACACTGAGGTGATGGGGTCAGTTGTTATACACTGGGGTGATGGTGTCAAATGTTACACACTGGGGTGATGGGGCCAGATGTTATTCATTGGGGTGATGGGGTCAGATGTTATACACTGGGGTAATGGAGTCAGATGTTATACACTGGGGTGATGGGGCCAGATTTTACACACTGGGGTGATGGGGCCAGATGTTATACACTGGGGTGATGGGGTCAGATGTTATACACTGGGGTGATAGGGCCAAATGTTATACACTGGGGTGATGGGGTCAGATGTTATACACTGGGGTGATGGGGCCAGATGTTATACACTGGGGTGATGGGGTCAGATGTTATACACTGGGGTGATGGGGCCAAATGTTATACACTGGGGTGATAGGGTCAAATGTTATACACTGGGGTGATGGGATCAGATGATATACACTGAGGTGATGGGGTCAGATGTTATACACTGGGGTGAAGGGGTCAGATGTTATACACTGTGGTGATGGGGTCAGATGTTATACACTGGGGTGATGGGGTCAGATGTTGTATACTGGGGTGATGGGGCAAGATGTTATACACTGGGGAGATGGGGCAAGATGTTATACACTGGGGTGATGGGGTCAGATGTTATACACTGGGGTGAAGGGGTCAGATGTTATACACTGGGGTGATGGGGTCAGATGTTATACACTGGGGTGATGGGGTCAGATGTTATACACTGAGGTGATGGGGTCAGTTGTTAAACACTGGGGTGATGGTGTCAAATGTTATACACTGGGGTGATGGGGTCAGATGTTATACACTGAGGTCATGAGGTCAGTTGTTATACACTGGGGTGATGGTGTCAAATGTAATACACAGGGGTGATGGGATCAGATGTTATACACTAAGGGTACCGTCACACAGTACCATTTTGATCGCTACGACGGTACGATTCGTGACGTTCTAGCGATATCGTTACGATATCGCTGTGTCTGACACGCAGCAGCGATCAGGGATCCTGCTGAGAATCGTACGTCGTAGCAGATCGTTTGGAACTTTCTTTCGTCGCTTGATCACCCGCTGACATCGCTGGATCGTTGTGTGTGACAGCGATCCAGCGATGTGTTCGCTTGTAACCAGGGTAAACATCGGGTAACTAAGCGCAGGGCCGCGCTTAGTAACCCGATGTTTACCCTGGTTACAAGCGTAAACGTAAAAAAAACAAACAGTACATACTTACATTCCGGTGTCAGTCCTCCGGCGTCTCAGCTTCTCTCCACTGTGTGAGCGCCTGCCGGCCGGAAAGCGAGCACAGTGGTGACGTCTGACGTCACCGCTCTGCTTTCCGGCTATGGCGCTTACACAGTGGAGAGAAGCAGAACGCCGGGGACAGACACCGGAATGTAAGTATGTACTGTTTGTTTTTTTTACGTTAACGCTGGTAACCAGGGTAAACATCGGGTTACTAAGCGCGGCCCTGCACTTAGTTACCCGATGTTTACCCTGGTTACCCGGGGACTTCGGCATCGCTCCAGCGCCGTGATTGCAACGTGTGACCGCAGTCTACGACGCTGGAGCGATATTCATACGATCGCTGCGACGTCACGGATCGTGCCGTCGTAGCGATTAAAATGGTACTGTGTGACGGTACCCTAAGGTGATGGGGTCAGTTGTTATATGCTGGGGTGATGGTGTCAAATGTTATACACTGGGGTGATGGGGCCAGATGTTATTCACTGGGGTGATGGGGTCAGATGTTATACACTGGGGTGATGGAGTCAGATGTTATACACTGGGGTGATGGGGCCAGATGTTATACACTTGGGTGATGGGGTCAGATGTTATACACTGGGGTGATGGGGTCAGATGTTATACACTGGGGTGATGGGGCCAAATATTATACACTGGGGTGATAGGGTCAAATGTTATGCACTGGGGTGATGGTGTCAGATGTTATACACTGGGGTGATGGGCCCAAATGTTATACACTGGGGCGATGGGGTCAGTTGTTATACATTGGGATGATGGGGCCAAATGTTATACACTGGGGTGATGGGGTCAGTTGTTATACACTGGGGTGATGGTGTCAAATGTTATTCACTGGGGTGATGGGGCCAGATGTTATTCACTGGGGTGATGGGGTCAGATGTTATACACTGAGGTGATGGGGTCAGTTGTTATACACTGGGGTGATGGTGTCAAATGTTATACACTGGGGTGATGGGGTCAGATGTTATACACTGGGGTGATGGAGTCAGATGTTATACACTTGGGTGATGGAGTCAGATGTTATACACTGGGGCGATGAGGTCCGTTGTTATACACTGGGGTCATGGGGCCAGATGTTATACACTGAGGGCAATGAGGTTTTCATTGGCTGTAAGGCATAATCATCAACATTAACAGAAATAAACACGTGAAATAGATCACTTTGTAATGACTATATAATATATGTTTCACTTTTTGTATTGAAGAACTGAAATAAATTAACTTTTTGATGATATTCTAATTTAGGGAGAAGCACTTGTAGTATAGATAGATAATAGATGGATAGATATATTTTCGAGCTAGTATTATTTTTACCATATGTCACTATTTTCCTATTTTTGCTCTAGTTCTAGAAGTTCTTGACTTGTCCTCTTCTGTCAAGTTGTTAAAATTTCTATTTAGTTGTATTTTAGTTACAGCGCCTATAAAAAAATCTTCACCCCCCATTAGACATTTGCAGGTTTTATTGTGTAATGTTACTGGAACCCTGTGAATTCTATTAGCCTTCTCTGACACTGATCATCAGTGTTACTCCTCAATAACCTTGTCTGGGAGCTGTTTGGAGCTTTCTCTTCATGTGTTGTTTATGCTAGCAGCTTTCTTCTCCCCACAGCTGACCTGCCTTCTGTTGGAATAAGTGCTTTCAGCATAAATTATCCTGATGTATGGAGAATGTTATAGACTAGCATATAATGCAGATGCCCAGGTTATGGTAAATCACAACATATACATTATAGCATCCAATGTTATTAAGTATATCTAATATAAATATAAACACAAAGCAAATTCCTGAACACACTTGATTCTACCGTTTTATGTTTTCTGCTTCTGTGTATTCCCTATGTATTTCCTTGGTGATTTAATAACAAAAAAAAAAAACAGTTTGAAGTTCTGATTCTGTAATTATTTATACTTTATTAGTATTTTTTTATTTTTTATTTTATTAGTATTTTTTATTTTTCGCCTTATAAGACGCGCCGGATTATAAGACGTACCCCAAATTTTGAGGAGAAAAATAGGAAAAAAACTTTTTTTAAATAAAATGGTGGTACTTCTTATAATCCATGCGTATTATTGCTTACCGGGGGTGGTGGTGGTGCCGAGATCTCCATCTGCGCATGCGCTGCCCCCGGCCGGCAGCCATTTACCCAGAGTCCAGTCCACCGCATAGGAAACCAAGTAACTGCGGGGGCTCTGGGCTTTCACAAGATGTCGGCAGAGCGCCCGCCCCACCGAACATCGGCAGCACCGAACACCTGCAGCGGTGCACCGCACAGCACATCCGAACACCCCCGCATTATAAGACGCACCCCCATTTTCCCAAAAAATTTGAGGGGAAAAAGTGCATCTTATAATCTGAAAAATACAGTATATTTTCGACAGAAAAGTTTTTAGGAGAATGCATGAAAAATAATACACCTATCGTTTTCTGCATTTGGAAAAGGGAAAAGTCAAGAAACTGAAATGTGTGGACACAACCTAAAAATTGACCGTAGGCATTTCTAGGAGCTGCACCACAGGGAGCTAAATAGCAGGATTGTAGCAAACTGTTCAATATTGTTTATCCACCATACTACTCTGATGACTTCTGAGTATAGTAGTACCATATAGTGCCCACCTAGTGCCATTCAATGCCTAGCTTGTGTATTACAATGCCCCATTTCTACCATACAAGACCCCTTAAAGAAGTACTCCCATCAAAGTGTTTATCCTCTTAATATATTACAATCATCATATTATATAGCACTGTATACTTACAATTGCTCATTTTACCTTTCTACCCAACTAATTCTGCTCTTTCCTCTGCTCTATGTAGAAACAGAAAGTCTCTTGTCCCTACATTTATCATTCCCTTCTTCAACTCCTGATCCAGATGCTCTTGCCCTCCAGTGCCAAGGACTTTTGCAGTGGCTGATGGCTCATACAGGAAAATTGACCTCCTGTTTCTACATAGAGCTTAGAAGGATTCAGATAGTCTGTTTTTTGCTTTTTTTTCCCTTGTACCCAGAAGAATTAGCTAGGTAGAAGGGCAAAAACGGGCAATAGTAAGTGCACAGTGCTATATAATATGACTATTGCAATATAATAAGAGGCTAAAAAATTTGATGGAAGTGCTTCTCTAATTCCAAAGAATACCTTTTAGGCTGTGAAAGAATTGGGTTTTTTCTTTCTTTTGTCGGGGAAGGGGGTGTTTGAGTGCAGGTTCTCCAAAATCCTCGTCAAAAGCCACTTTAAAACTAATTCCATACATTTCTATGGTAAATTCACTTTGCTGTTCATGTAAGTGGTGTTATAGGTGGGAAAGGGCAGAGGGGTATAAGAGGTTTTTTTTTCCTAAAGAGGTTTTGAAAAACACCTAATGTTGGTGAAAAAAATGTATGTCAATTATTTGTCGATTCTGACGGAATCTGCACTAAACTAGGGGGCTGTCAAATCAATAAACTGCAGAAAACCTTTCAGGAAAAAACTTTTCCCAAACTCTTCAAAAAACAATTTAAAGCCACTTTAGGAAAATAAAAACTTATCTAAAAACACACAAATAAAGAAGTATTTCCTGAAATATTTTCTGCTGGATAATTTTGTCATTTTGTAATTCCTCAAAAAAATGTGTGAACATGGTCTTAGAGCTTTACAACGCAAGCCTTAGTACCACAGAGTGCCCTTGTAAAAAAGGAAACTTTTTACCAATAATTGAAGTGCTGCTATTATTATTTTTTGATATTGCTTCCTTTATTATAAGTTAGTTAGCTAGGCCTGCCTTAATTTTTTCCTTCCCAGTAAATAAGGATCTCTACATACAATAATGTGTGTTTAATGTCAACATTGCATAAAAATAAGGAGTGGGCACTTTTGTTGGGTTGTAAGGAAAAGAATTGTCTTCACTGAGCATTCATAACCAATAAATGATGTTTCACATACAGTACAGACCAAAAGTCTGGACACACCTTCTCATTTAAAGATTTTTCTGTATTTTCATGACTATGTTATCCTCTATCCCAAAGGAACATAATGATTTGCGATAATCGTACACACTGTTTATTTAAAGAGGACCTGTCACTTGCTTAAAAAGATTACTTAAATACTTTGTAAGAAAAATCTTTGAGCTCCTCTGATTCTGCCACTTTTTTGTGTTTTACGCTATGACACTTCCATTGCAGAGAAATTAACATTTGTTGCTTTTGGTGCTAAGTATGTGAAATCTCTGCTTGTAGTGCAACTAAGCGTTTTGTCAGTTTTCTGTGTAGGCATGTGCTTTCAAATCTCCCAACCAGATGCTGCCAATCACAGCTGGGCAATGTCTGAGATGGATAGATCACCTGTTGAGCTGTGATTGTTATAAATAGACATAAAATAAATTTATGGGATCAAGTAACTAAAAGATGGCAAAATTGAAGACCAAACAGATCTCCAAACAAGTGAGGGCCAATGTTGTTGAGAAGTCCAAGTCAGGGTTGGAGAATAAACAATATCCCAATCACTGATGATCCCCGGAGCACCATCAAATCCATTATCATCAAATGGAAAGAACATGGTACCTCAACAAACCTGCCAAGACAGGGCAGCCTACCAAAACTCTCAACTCGGGCACTAGCTACAAGGAAGTCCTTTCTGATCCTGCTGCATAGCCCTTCGCTCTCTGCGCTAAACTCTGGACTTAACTCTATCTTACCCTACTGACTGTCAATAACATTGTTATAGTCTGCCCAGCATCATTCTATGGCCAGTATTTTTAACATCACATAACATTATGTATCACACAGTACACAGTACACACTACACATCACACTGTACAACATTACATTACATGAAGGTTTTTCAAGGGGCGTGAACAACATGGCCATCCCCCTACACTGCAAGCAGAGATTTCACATATTGCGCTCCAGAAGAAACAAATGTAAATATATTTGCAATTGAGTGAAGTAGCGCAAAACTGAAAAAAGCAGAAGAATCAGGAGAGCTGATATATTTTTACAAGATATTTAACCTTAACTCAATTTTTTTAGTAAGTGACAGATCCTCTTTAAGACGACCATCTCCAACATGAGTGATTACGTTACGCGTCGTTGTCCATCTCCCCTCTTTCTTAGTTTGAACTAATTGAGATAGGATCCAAAAGAGAAAGTGATTTCCATTCCAACTAACTTTAATATATCTCGCACCTCACCACATACATTTGGTTTTATTTTATCATGTTTTGTACTTTTTTGCTAGGTTTATGTGTTTATCAAACCTTATTATAGCCTGATATTCAGATTTCCCATTTCCTGTAGCTTAGCATCCATATGGCATTCTGCATATTTTTGGTAATTTGCTTTCTAAACATTTGACTGCCTCTAATTACAAGGATCATTTAGTCTGGGAGGATCCTAAAATACCTAATGAAAAATTAGCAATTCCATAGGGAAGCTAAACACCATGCATCCTTCAGTTACTGGAAATAGATGCATGTACCGTATTGTCATGGTTCTCAATGGCAAGAGAACATAGTAAAGCATACAAAAAGGACTAGCTCTTGGAAGATGGGAACTCGAGCTGACTGTGAGCTAAACCTACCGCACAACTAACAGTGGCCGGGTAGCGTGCCTACGTTTTATCCCTAGACGCCCAGCGCCAGCCGGAGAACTGACTGACCCTAGCAGAGGAAAATACAGACCTGGCTTACCTCTAGAGAAATTTTCCCCAAAAGGCAGACAGTAGCCCCCACATATATTGTCGGTGATTTCAGAGGAAATTGACATACGAAGTATGAAGATAGGTTTAGCAAATTGAGGTCCGCTTACTAGATAGTAGGAAGACAGAAAAGGGAACTTCACAGTCAGCTGAAAACCCTTTCAAAACACCATCCTGAAATTACTTTAAGACTCTAATATCAACTCATGACACCAGAGTGGCAATTTCAGCTCACAAGAGCTTCCAGCCTCAGAAATAATCAATCGCAGAGAACTGGAACAAAAATGCAAAACAAACTTAGGACTACAAGTCCAACTTAGCTGATAGTAGTCTAGGAGCAGGAACATGCAACAGAAAGGCTTCTGGTAACATTGTTGGCCGGCATAGAAATGACTGAGGAGCAAGGTTAAATAGAAAACTCCCACATCCTGATGGAAACAGGTGAACAGAAGAGATGAAGCACGCAAGTGCAGTACCACCAGAAACCACCGGGGGAGTTCAGAAACCAAATTCACAACAGTACCCCCCCCCTCAAGGAGGGGGCACCGAACCCTCACCAGAACCACCAGGGCGATCAGGATGAGCCCTATGAAAGGCACGGACCAAATCGGAGGCATGAACATCAGAGGCTGTCACCCAAGAGTTATCCTCCTGACCGTAGCCCTTCCACTTGACCAGATACTGAAGTCTCCGTCTGGAAACACGGGAGTCCAAGATCTTCTCGACAACGTACTCCAACTCACCCTCAACCAACACCGGAGCAGGAGGCTCAACGGAAGGCACAACCGGTACCTCATACCTGCGCAACAATGACCGATGGAAGACATTATGAATAGAAAAAGATGCAGGGAGGTCCAAACGAAAGGACACAGGGTTAAGAATCTCCAATATCTTGTACGGGCCGATGAACCGAGGCTTAAACTTAGGAGAAGAAACCTTCATAGGGACAAAACGAGAAGATAACCACACCAAGTCCCCAACACAAAGACGAGGACCAACACGACGACGGCGGTTGGCAAAATGCTGAGTCTTCTCCTGGGACAACTTCAAATTGTCCACCACATGCCCCCAAATCTGATGCAACCTCTCCACCACAGCATCCACTCCAGGACAATCCGAAGACTCCACCTGACCGGAAGAGAAACGAGGATGAAACCCCGAATTACAGAAGAAAGGAGAAACCAAGGTGGCAGAACTAGCCCGATTATTGAGGGCAAACTCCGCCAAGGGCAAAAAGGCAACCCAATCATCCTGATCCGCAGACACAAAACACCTCAAATAAGTCTCCAAGGTCTGATTAGTTCTCTCGGTCTGGCCATTAGTCTGAGGGTGGAAAGCAGACGAAAAAGACAAATCAATGCCCATCCTAGCACAGAACGCTCGCCAAAATCTAGACACGAATTGGGTTCCCCTGTCAGAAACGATATTCTCCGGAATACCATGCAAGCGCACCACATTTTGAAAAAACAGAGGAACCAGCTCGGATGAAGAAGGCAATTTAGGCAAGGGAACCAAATGGACCATCTTAGAGAAACGGTCACACACCACCCAGATGACAGACATCTTCTGAGAAACAGGGAGATCAGAAATAAAATCCATGGAGATGTGAGTCCAAGGCCTCTTCGGAATAGGCAAGGATAACAACAATCCACTAGCCCGAGAACAACAAGGCTTGGCCCGAGCACAAACATCACAAGACTGCACAAAACCTCGCACATCTCGCGACAGGGAAGGCCACCAGAAGGACCTAGCCACCAAATCCCTGGTACCAAAGATTCCAGGATGACCTGCTAACGCAGAAGAATGGACCTCCGAGATGACTCTACTGGTCCAATCATCAGGAACAAACAATCTACCAGGCGGGCAACGATCAGGTCTATCCGCCTGAAACTCCTGCAAGACCCGTCGCAAATCTGGGGAAACAGCAGATAATATCACTCCATCCTTAAGGATACCTGTAGGTTCAGAATTACCAGGGGAATCAGGCTCAAAACTCCTAGAAAGGGCATCCGCCTTCACATTTTTAGAACCCGGTAGGTAAGAAACCACAAAATTAAACCGAGAGAAAAATAACGACCAGCGCGCCTGTCTAGGATTCAGGCGCCTGGCGGACTCAAGATAAATCAAATTCTTGTGGTCGGTCAATACCACCACCTGATGTCTAGCCCCCTCAAGCCAATGACGCCACTCCTCAAAAGCCCACTTCATAGCCAAGAGCTCCCGATTACCAATATCATAATTTCGCTCAGCGGGCGAAAACTTACGAGAAAGGAACGCACAAGGTCTCATCACGGAGCAGTCGGAACTTTTCTGCGACAAAACCGCCCCAGCTCCGATTTCTGAAGCGTCGACCTCAACCTGAAAAGGAAGAGTAACATCAGACTGACGCAATACAGGGGCGGAAGAAAAGCGGCGCTTAAGCTCCCGAAAGGCCTCCACAGCAGCAGGGGACCACTCAGCAACATCAGCACCCTTCTTAGTCAAATCAGTCAACGGTTTAGCGACATCAGAAAAACCAGTTATAAATCGACAATAAAAATTAGCAAAGCCCAAAAACTTCTGAAGGCTCTTAAGAGAAGAGGGTTGCGTCCAATCACAAATAGCCTGAACCTTGACAGGGTCCATCTCAATGGAAGAGGGGGAAAAAATGTACCCCAAAAACGAAATCTTTTGAACCCCAAAAACGCACTTAGAACCCTTTACACACAAGGAATTAGAGCGCAAAACCTGAAAAACCCTCCTGACCTGTTGGACATGAGAGTCCCAGTCCTCCGAAAAAATCAAAATATCATCCAGATACACAATCAAAAATGTATCCAAATATTCACGGAAAATGTCATGCATAAAGGACTGAAAGACTGAAGGGGCATTTGAAAGACCAAAAGGCATTACTAAATACTCAAAATGGCCCTCAGGCGTATTAAATGCGGTTTTCCACTCATCCCCCTGCTTAATTCGCACTAAATTATACGCCCCACGAAGATCAATCTTAGAGAACCACTTGGCCCCCTTTATTCGAGCAAACAAATCAGTAAGCAGTGGCAAAGGATACTGATATTTAACCGTGATTTTATTCAAAAGCCGATAATCAATACACGGCCTCAAAGAGCCATCTTTTTTAGATACAAAGAAAAAAACGGCTCCTAAGGGAGATGACGAAGGACGAATATGTCCCTTTTCCAAGGACTCCTTAATATATTCCCGCATAGCAGCATGTTCAGGCACAGATAGATTAAATAAACGACCCTTTGGAAACTTACTGCCCGGAATCAGATCTATAGTACAATCGCACTCTCTGTGCGGAGGTAGTGAACCAATTTTAGGCTCCTCAAAAACGTCACGATAATCAGATAAAAATTCCGGAATCTCAGAGGGAATAGATGACGAAATGGAAACCAAAGGTACGTCCCCATGAGTCCCCTGACATCCCCAGCTTAACACAGACATTGCTTTCCAGTCGAGGACTGGGTTATGAGATTGCAGCCATGGCAATCCAAGCACCAACACATCATGTAGATTATACAACACAAGGAAGCGAATAATCTCCTGGTGATCCGGATTAATACGCATATTTACTTGTGTCCAGTATTGTGGTTTATTACTAGCCAATGGCGTGGAGTCAATACCCTTCAGAGGTATAGGAACTTCCAGAGGCTCTAAATCAAACCCACAGCGTTTGGCAAAGGACCAATCCATAAGACTCAAAGCGGCGCCAGAGTCGACATAGGCGTCCGCGGTAATAGACGATAAAGAGCAAATCAGGGTCACAGATAGAATAAACTTAGACTGTAAAGTGCCAATTGAAACAGACTTATCAACCTTCTTAGTACGTTTAGAGCATGCTGATATAACATGAGTTGAATCACCACAATAGAAGCATAACCCATTTTTTCGCCTAAAATTCTGTCGTTCGCTTCTGGACAGAATTCTATCACATTGCATAATCTCTGGCGCCTTCTCAGTAGACACCGCCAAATGGTGCACAGGTTTGCGCTCCCGCAAACGCCGATCAATCTGAATAGCCATTGTCATGGACTCATTCAGACCTGTAGGCACAGGGAACCCCACCATAACATCCTTAATGGCATCAGAGAGACCCTCTCTGAAATTCGCCGCCAGGGCGCACTCATTCCACTGAGTAAGCACAGACCACTTACGAAATTTTTGGCAGTATATTTCAGCCTCATCTTGCCCTTGAGACAGGGCCATTAAGGCTTTTTCAGCCTGAATCTCTAAATGAGGTTCCTCATAAAGCAACCCCAAAGCCAGGAAAAACGCATCCACATTGAGCAACGCAGGATCCCCTGGTGCCAAAGCAAATGCCCAGTCCTGAGGGTCGCCCCGGAGCAAGGAAATTACAATCCTGACCTGCTGTGCAGGATCTCCAGCGGAGCGAAAATAATTTACAATTATGTTTGAAATTCTGGAAGCGAGATCTATCCCCGGAGAAAAATTCAGGTAAAGGAATTCTAGGTTCAGATATAGGAGCATGAATAACAAAATCCTGTAAACTTTGAACCTTCACAGCGAGATTATCCAAACCTGTAGCTAAACTCTGAGGATCCATATTAATCAGGTGAAATCAGAACCATTCAAGGATTAGAAGGAGAGAGAGACGAAGGCTGCAGTAAGCAGAGATGCAAGTGAATCAACTAATGAGCAAACTCAGGAAAAAAAAAAAAAATTCTCTGCAGAGTTCTTTTCTCTCCTTTCTTCTGCCAATTATTTTAACCCTTGGCCGGCCAAACTGTCATGGTTCTCAATGGCAAGAGAACATAGTAAAGCATACAAAAAGGACTAGCTCTTGGAAGATGGGAACTCGAGCTGACTGTGAGCTAAACCTACCGCACAACTAACAGTGGCCGGGTAGCGTGCCTACGTTTTATCCCTAGACGCCCAGCGTCAGCCGGAGAACTGACTGACCCTAGCAGAGGAAAATACAGACCTGGCTTACCTCTAGAGAAATTTTCCCCAAAAGGCAGACAGTAGCCCCCACATATATTGTAGGTGATTTCAGAGGAAATTGACATACGAAGTATGAAGATAGGTTTAGCAAATTGAGGTCCGCTTACTAGATAGTAGGAAGACAGAAAAGGGAACTTCACAGTCAGCTGAAAACCCTTTCAAAACACCATCCTGAAATTACTTTAAGACTCTAATATCAACTCATGACACCAGAGTGGCAATTTCAGCTCACAAGAGCTTCCAGCCTCAGAAATAATCAATCGCAGAGAACTGGAACAAAAATGCAAAACAAACTTAGGACTACAAGTCCAACTTAGCTGATAGTAGTCTAGGAGCAGGAACATGCAACAGAAAGGCTTCTGGTAACATTGTTGGCCGGCATAGAAATGACTGAGGAGCAAGGTTAAATAGAAAACTCCCACATCCTGATGGAAACAGGTGAACAGAAGAGATGAAGCACGCAAGTGCAGTACCACCAGAAACCACCGGGGGAGCCCAGAAACCAAATTCACAACACCGTATATATTGAATACAAATAAGAGAAAATACTGAAACTATGACGTGGATATAAGATGCAATATGAAGGACATTATCAATTAAACCAGGGTACCCATTATTTATATTATGTAATCCGAGTTGTCATCAAGAAGTGTGGAAACTGACCCTTTAGAAAAGAAGCAGGGGTCCTGGTCCCTCTATATAACCAGTACAAATTCATTTTTTTTGCACTTTTTATCATATCATTTTTTGCAGGATGCAGATAGGCCTCTTTTGCTGGCTTGGTCTATTAGGGCGTCTGTCCCTGTGTGTTGCATATTATAGTGCTGGGCAGCCTGCCTGATAGTACTAGGGCGTCATTAATGGGCTGAAAGCCAGACACATTGCATCACACTTACCTGTGTGACTGGCGTCCTACGCAAGCCATATCAATGAGCAATTTTTTCTACTAGGCAGCCAGCCCCTCCTTTATCTGGTAGGTGTGGGGGTGGCTGTTTTATCAGTAGTTTGCACCTGTGCTGCCCCTTGCCTTTATCAGTGGAGGCCTCCTGCATCCTGCTAGATGTGCATTTGTCATCAGACAGGGTTTTGGGAATGCCGTATCTTATGGTATGTGTTTTTTCCGATTGCCAACTTCAAAATCAGAGCAATGCCGTGACCAAAATTAAATACTCTGGAAAGCACCAGATTTAGCTGCACCCTGTAATTACAAGCGGTGTCATACCATGCTAACCTGCCTTCCCTTCTACTTTCAGTGGTGAGAAAGCAGAGCCTGAGATACTCTCCATAAGGAGAAATGTTGCCCCTTAGACCCCAGTCCAGAGCCTCTCACCTAGCCAAATTAGTTTTCATTAGGGTTGAGCGAAACGGGTCGTTCATTTTCAAAAGTCGCCGACTTTTGGCTAAGTCGGCGTCTCATGAAACCCGATCCGACCCCTGTGCTTGTCGGCCATGCTGTACGCGACTTTCGCGCCAAAGTCGCGTTTCAATGACGCGAAAAGCGCCATTTCTCAGCCAATGAAGGTGAACGCAGAGTGTGGGCAGCGTGATGACATAGGTCCTGGTCCCCACCATCGTAGAGAAGGGCATTGCAGTGATTGGCTTGCTGTCTGCGGCGTCACAGGGGCTATAAAGGGGCGTTCCCGCCGACCGCCATCTTACTGCTGCTGATCTGAGCTTAGGGAGAGGTTGCTGCCGCTTCGTCAGAAGCAGGGATAGCGTTAGGCAGGGTCCACTAACCACCAAACCGCTTGTGCTGTAGCGATTTCCACTGTCCAACACCACCTTCGGTGTGCAGGGACAGTGGAAGCTATTTTTTTTTTTTTCCCTCAGCGCTGTAGCTCATTGGGCTGCCCTAGAAGGCTCCGTGATAGCTGTATTGCTGTGTGTACGCCACTGTGGAAACCAACTGCTTTTTTCAAAGCACATATCCTCTTGTTCCTTCCTTTCTGCACAGCTATCTTTTTTGTTTGTCCACACTTTTTATTTAATTTGTGCATCAGTCCACTCCTATTGCTGCCTGCCATACCTGGCTTACATTACTGCAGGGAGATAGTAATTGTAGGACAGTCCCTGTTTTTTTTTTTTTTGTGGAAGATTAAGATTGGCATTTCTGCTACAGTGCCATCCCTGTGTGTGCCATCTCTCACTGAGTGGGCCATAGAAAGCCTATTTATTTTTTTCCTCGATTTGTGTTCTAAAATCTACCTCAACACAAAAACACTACATCAATCAGTGGGAGAAAAATATTGGCCTCAGTCTGGGCTTGTGTGCCACTCCTGTGTGTGCCATCTCTCATTCAGTGGGCCATACAAAGCCTATTTATTTTTTTGTTTTTTTTAATATTATTGGGTTTCTAAAGTCTCCGTGAAAAAAAAAAAATACATAAAAAAACAGTGGGAGAGTAATATTGCCCTTTCAGCTTGTGTGCCAGTCTTGACTCCTGGGTGTGCCACCTCTCTCTCTCTAATTGTGGGCCATAGAAAGCCTATTTATTTTTTTGCTTTTTTTAATATTATTTGGTTTCTAAAGTCTCCCTGAAAAAAAAAAAATACATAAAAAAACAGTGGGAGAGTAATATTGCCCTTTCAGCTTGTGTGCCAGTCTTGACTCCTGGGTGTGCCACCTCTCTCTCTCTAATTGTGGGCCATAGAAAGCCTATTTATTTTTTTGCTTTTTTTAATATTATTTGGTTTCTAAAGTCTCCCTGAAAAAAAAAAAAACATAAAAAAACAGTGGGAGAGTAATATTGCCCTTTCAGCTTGTGTGCCAGTCTTGACTCCTGGGTGTGCCACCTCTCTCTCTCTAATTGTGGGCCACAGAAAGCCTATTTATTTTTTTGCTTTTTTTAATATTATTTGGTTTCTAAAGTCTCCCTGAAAAAAAAAAAAATACAAAAAAAACAGTGGGAGAGTAATATTGCCCTTTCAGCTTGTGTGCCAGTCTTGACTCCTGGGTGTGCCACCTCTCTCTCTCTAATTGTGGGCCATAGAAAGCCTATTTATTTTTTTGCTTGATTTGGGTTCTAAAATCTACCTGAAAAAAAAAAACACTACATCCATCAGTGGGAGATTAATACTGTCCTCAGGGCTTGTGTGCCACTCCTGACTCCTGTGAGCGCCATCTCTCACTCAGTGGGCCATAGAAAGCCTATTTATTTTTTTGCTTGATTTGGGTTCTAAAATCTACCTGAAAAAAAAATCACTACATCCATCAGTGGGAGATTAATACTGTCCTCAGGGCTTGTGTGCCACTCCTGATCCTGACTCCTGTGAGCGCCATCTCTCACTCAGTGGGCCATAGAAAGCCTATTTATTTTTTTGCTTGATTTGGGTTCTAAAATCTACCTGAAAAAAAAAACACTACATCCATCAGTGGGAGATTAATACTGTCCTCAGGGCTTGTGTGCCACTCCTGATCCTGACTCCTGTGAGCGCCATCTCTCACTCAGTGGGCCATAGAAAGCCTATTTATTTTTTTGCTTGATTTGGGTTCTAAAATCTACCTGAAAAAAAAAACACTACATCCATCAGTGGGAGATTAATACTGTCCTCAGGGCTTGTGTGCCACTCCTGATCCTGACTCCTGTGAGCGCCATCTCTCACTCAGTGGGCCATAGAAAGCCTATTTATTTTTTTGCTTGATTTGGGTTCTAAAATCTACCTGAAAAAAAAAACACTACATCCATCAGTGGGAGATTAATACTGTCCTCAGGGCTTGTGTGCCACTCCTGATCCTGACTCCTGTGAGCGCCATCTCTCACTCAGTGGGCCATAGAAAGCCTATTTATTTTTTTGCTTGATTTGGGTTCTAAAATCTACCTGAAAAAAAAAACACTACATCCATCAGTGGGAGATTAATACTGTCCTCAGGGCTTGTGTGCCACTCCTGATCCTGACTCCTGTGAGCGCCATCTCTCACTCAGTGGGCCATAGAAAGCCTATTTATTTTTTTGCTTGATTTGGGTTCTAAAATCTACCTGAAAAAAAAAACACTACATCCATCAGTGGGAGATTAATACTGTCCTCATGGCTTGTGTGCCACTCCTTATCCTGACTCCTGTGTGTGCCATCTCTCACTCAGTGGGCACTGGGCCATAGAAAGCTTTTTTTTTTTTAGTATTATTATTGGTAAAAACAATTTATCTTATTTGGTTTCTAAAGTCTCCCTGAGGGAAAAAAAAAAATAAAAAAATAGGTGGGAGATTAATATTGACATTTGTGTTTGAGTGACATTCCTGCGTGTGTGGCATCTCTGTGATTTGGTGCCACAGAAAACAGAGTGTGTAACATTGTGCCTGATTTTCCTTGTGGTCTCACCAACCTGTTAAGGGATATTGAAATCATACTGAAGTTATAGCGCACCGTGTAAGTTGTTTGACAGCAACAAATAAAGTTACTTTGGTTAAGTTTTTAAAACAATGAGGAAGTCTGGTGCAAGAGGTCGTCGTGGGCGTTCATTGTCAGCTGGTAATGATGGTAGTGGTAGTGGAGCATCAGGTGGTCGTGGGGATAAAAATATTCCACGTAAGTCTGGAGCTGTGGAGCCAGTTTCGTCGTCTGGCTACACAAGGCCTCGAACGCTCTCTTTTCTGGGAGTAGGAAAACCGCTTTTAAAGGCGGAGCAGCAACAGCAAGTTTTGGCTTACATTGCAGACTCAGCCTCTAGCTCTTTTGCCTCCTCTTCTGAAACTGGTAAATGTAAAAGCAGCGCGTCACTTGTGGATGTCCACGGTCAGGGACAAGTCGCTTCCTTGTCCTCTTCAGCAAAAACTACAACAAGAGAGAAGGATGCAGCAGGCGACACAACGGGTTACTCCATGGAGCTCTTTACACATACCGTCCCTGGCTTACAAAGTGAAACACTTAACAGGCCATGCCCATTACAAGTTGATTCTGACATGGAGTGCACTGATGCACAGCCACAGCCAGAGTACTATGCTGCTCCTTTGACTCAGACCACCACATTGCCCTCTCAGGGTACTGATCCACAATCAGACCCTGATGAGACTATGTTGCCCCGCCACGAACGCTATACCACCGACCGACACAGTGACACAGACGAAGTTGCACACGAGCTCGAAGAGGAGTTAATAGATGACCCAGTTATTGACCACGATTGGCAGCCATTGGGGGAACAGGGTGCAGGCGGCAGTAGTTCAGAAGCGGAGGTGGAGGAGGCATCAACATCGCAACAGGTTCCATCTGCCGGGCCCGTATCTGGCCCAAAACGCGTGTCAAAGCCAAAACCTGTTGGAGGACAGCGTGGCCATCCGGTTAAAGCTCAGTCTGCAATCCCTGAAAAGGGATCCGATGCTAGGAAGAGTGCAGTCTGGCATTTTTTTAAACAACATCCAATTGATCAGCGCAAAGTCATCTGTCAAAAATGTTCAACTAGCTTAAGCAGAGGTCAGAATCTGAAAAGTCTCAATACTAGTTGCATGCATAGACACTTAACCACCATGCATTTTCAAGCCTGGACTAACTACCAAACGTCCCTTAAGGTTGTAGCACCCTCGGCCAATGAAGCTAGTCAGCAACGCAACATCCCTTCCGTCACCATTTTCCGCACCACCGGCAGTATCTGTGCAGGTTTCTTTGCCAGCCAAAAGCACTCAGGGTCAGGGAATCACCAGTTTTGTAGGAGGAAATATTGCATCTAGGTCACCGGCGGAAACAATACCATCTCCAACCGTCTCGCAGTCTGCCATGTCCACCGGCACACCCGCAAGTTCCACGATCTCCATCTCTCCAGTTCAGCTCACACTACATGAGACTCTGGTTAGAAAAAGGAAGTACTTATCCTCGCATCCGCGTACACAGGGTTTTAACGCCCACATAGCTAGACTAATATCGTTAGAGATGATGCCCTACCGGTTAGTTGAAAGCGAAGCTTTCAAAGCCCTGATGGAGTACGCTGAACCACGATACGAGCTACCCAGTCGACACTTTTTTTCCAGAAAAGCCATCCCGGCCCTGCACCAGCATGTTAAACAGCGCATCGTCCATGCACTCAGGCAATCTGTGAGTACAAAGGTGCACCTGACTACAGATGCATGGACCAGTAGGCATGGCCAGGGACGTTATGTGTCCATCACGGCACACTGGGTGAATGTGGTGGATGCAGGGTCCTCAGGGGACATCAATTTCGGGACAGTTGTGCCTAGCCCACGGTCTAGGAAACAGTTGGCTGTAGGCGTTCGCACCCCCTCCTCCTCCTCCTCGTCCTCCTGCAGAAGCTACAGCTCTTCCACAGACCGCAGTCGGCCAACCACTCCATCGGCAGATGACACTGTTGCACACCAGTTGTCCCATTATGGGCCAGCTACTGGCAAGCGTCAGCAGGCTGTATTGGCTATGAAGTGTTTGGGCGACAACAGACACACCGCGGAAGTTCTGTCCGAGTTCTTGCAACAAGAAATGCAGTCGTGGCTGGGCACAGTAGATCTTGAGGCAGGCAAGGTAGTTAGTGATAACGGAAGGAATTTCATGGCTGCCATCTCCCTTTCCCAACTGAAACACATTCCTTGCCTGGCTCACACCTTAAACCTGGTGGTGCAGTGCTTATTGAAAACTTATCCTGGGTTCTCCGACCTGCTCCTCAAAGTGCGTGGACTTTGCTCACATATCCGACGTTCGCCTGTACACGCCAGCCGTATGCAGACCTATCAGCGGTCTTTGAACCTTCCCCAGCATCGCCTAATCATAGACGTTGCAACAAGGTGGAACTCAACACTGCACATGCTTCAGAGACTGTGCCAACAGAGGCGGGCTGTTATGTTTTTGTGGGAGGATACACATACACGGGCAGGCAGTAGGATGGCAGACATGGAGTTGTCAGGTGTGCAGTGGTCGAAGATACAAGACATGTGTCAAGTCCTTCAGTGTTTTGAGGAATGCACACGGCTGGTTAGTGCAGACAACGCCGTAATAAGCATGAACATCCCCCTAATGCGTCTGCTGATGCAAAGTTTGACGCACATAAAGGAGCAGGCGTCTGCACCAGAGGAAGAGGAAAGCCTTGATGACAGTCAGCCATTGTCTGGTCAGGGCAGTGTACAGGACGAGGTAGCGGGCAAAGAGGAGGTGGAGGACGAGGAGGATGATGGGGATGAGTATATTTTTAATGCGGAACCTTTCCCGGGGGCACTGGAAATTGGTTGCGTGTCAAGGCCGGGTTCTGGTTTTTTGAGGGACACAAGTGACGTAGATTTGCCTGCAACTGCCCCTCACCCAATCACAACCGGAGATTTGACAACTGGAACTTTGGCCCACATAGCGGATTATGCCTTACGTATCCTAAAAAGGGACACACGCATAACGAAAATGATGAACGATGACGATTACTGGTTGGCCTGCCTCCTTGATCCACGCTATAAAGGCAAATTGCAAAATATTATGCCACATGAGAACTTGGAACTAATATTAGCAACCAAACAATCAACTCTTGTTGACCGTTTGCTTCAGGCATTCCCAGCACACAGCGCACGTGATCGTTCTCACACGAGCTCAAGGGGGCAACAGACTAGGAGTGTTAGGGGTGCACACATCAGAAGTGGCGTTGGACAGAGGGGTTTTCTGACCAGGTTGTGGAGTGATTTTGCTATGACCGCAGACAGGACAGGTACTGCTGCATCAATTGAAAGTGACAGGAGACAACATTTGTCCAGTATGGTTACTAACTATTTTTCATCCCTTATCGATGTTCTCCCTCAACCGTCATTCCCATTTGATTACTGGGCATCAAAATTAGACACCTGGCCAGAATTGGCAGAATATGCATTGCAGGAGCTTGCTTGCCCGGCAGCAAGTGTCCTATCAGAAAGAGTATTCAGTGCTGCAGGTTCAATATTAACCGAAAAAAGGACTCGTCTGGCTACCCAAAATGTTGACGATCTAACATTCATTAAAATGAACCACAACTGGATTTCGAAATCTTTTGCCCCACCTTGCCCGGCCGACACCTAGCTTTCCTATGAAAAGCTCTTGCCTGTGAATTACTTTTCTAATGTCTAATTTGCTGCAGCTGATTGTACAGCATACGACATGTTTACACCTCCCTAAATGGCCAAACTCCCCACACGGGGCTGTGGTATCGCGACTTGGCGCAAGCACCCGTGAGACTGCTGTTTGTCTGAAGAGGTGGGTGTGCTCGCTTTTGGTTGACGGCATTGCTACTGGGTCCCTCATAGTACAATGTAGTGTCTCTGGCGGTGGTGGTGCGCACCCAACGTCAGACACACCGTTGTAACATGAGGGGCCCTGGGGCGGTCCCGCCGGCCTCAAGAGAGTTCCCCCCTCCCCCAGCTCAAACTGTGCTCTACCACGTGCTAAATTATGTCGCACAGCTCCACCAATCTTTAGTCTATTCGCTGACATCATTCAATGTCTGGCACTGACAATACAAATTTGTAGACATCTATGATGCAACTTAAAGTAGTCTGTGTCTGTGTCCTATATTGGCACCATTAAATAGTTACTGCCAAATTACTATGTCAGAAACTCAGCAGATGAGCCCACCCCTGTACCTAAGTATGACACCTTTTTTTTTTTTTTGGTTGTTTTGCGAGACATTAACATCTATTTATATTTTGGGAGTACTGGGACAGACACTCCTTGCAATACTCCTCCACTGACCACCAAGCTGCCTGTGTATCCATGTAACCGATGTAAAACTGCCATGAGCCTATTGTTTGTTATTTTAGGCCTTTGATAGCCTGTCTGCGGTACCTACTTTAAATACTCCTCCACTGACCACCAAGCTGCCTGCCCGTGTATCCATGTAACCGATGTAAAACTGCCATGAGCCTATTGTTTGTTATTTTAGGCCTTTGATAGCCTGTCTGCGGTCCCTACTTTAAATACTCCTCCACTGACCACCAAGCTGCCTGCCCGTGTATCCATGTAACCGATGTAAAACAGCCATGAGCCTATTGTTTGTTATTTTAGGCCTTTGATAGCCTGTCTGCGGTCCCTACTTTAAATACTCCTCCACTGACCACCAAGCTGCCTGTGTATCCATGTAACCGATGTAAAGCTGCCATGAGCCTATTGTTTGTTATTTTAGGCCTTTGATATCCTGTCTGCGGTCCCTACTTTAAATACTCCTCCACTGACCACCAAGCTGCCTGTGTACCCATGTAACCGATGTAAAGCTGCCATGAGCCTATTGTTTGTTATTTTAGGCCTTTGATAGCCTGTCTGCGGTCCCTACTTTAAATACTCCTCCACTGACCACCAAGCTGCCTGCCCGTGTATCCATGTAACCGATGTAAAACTGCAGTATTTTGCTTATAAAAAAGAAAATACTGGAGAGATATCAAATGCAGACATTTTAACATTAAAAACAAAAACACATACAACAAAAAACTGGTACAGTACAAAAATTGTCCACCAGCTACAAAAACTTTCTCCTGCAAGTAGTTAACTGAAAGGTTTTTTTCCATTGAAAACACAGATATGGCATCCACGAGTGTTGTCCTGTCGCGTCTTCTTTATATTATTGCCAAGAAGCTGCAACTGAATAAAGCTGTGCTTCAACCTTCTGTTCCAAATTACGAATTTTAAAAATGAAATTGGCTGTTCCGGCCTACTAAAGGTGTCTGCCCCTGCCTGGTGTTGTCCTCAACTGAATAAAGCTGAGCTTCAACCTTCAGTTCCAAATTACCATTTTTAAAAATGCAATTGGCTGTTCCGGCCTACTAAAGGTGTCTGTCTGCCCCTGCCTGGTGTTGTCCTCAACTGAATAAAGCTGAGCTTCAACCTTCAGTTCCAAATTACCATTTTTAAAAATGCAATTGGCTGTTCCGGCCTACTAAAGGGGTCTGCCCCTGCCTGGTGTTGTCCTCAACTGAATAAAGCTGAGCTTCTACCTTCTGCCTCTTACTAACTGCTGTTTTTTAAAAAAATTGGCTGTTCCGGCCTACTAAAGGTGTCTGTCTGCCCCTGCCTGGTGTTGTCCTCAACTGAACAAAGCTGAGCTTCCACATTCTGGCTTTCGCCCTATACTATCAGATATTAAACTGCATTTGGCCTACTAGTGTGGTTAGGCCCTTGAAACAGTGTCTGCTGCTCTTGGGTTTGCTACTCCACTGAACAAAGCAATGCCGCCTGTTTAGTCCTGTTACCAATTTTGAACTGCATTTAGCCTACTTTATTCTTTGGCCCTATATCTGTTTCCTCCTCATCCTGCTCATTGCCCAGCCACTGCTAGATGAGTCTGCTGGTACATTGACCTAGACCACTACATTCCCCTTATACTTTACACAGCCAGAATCTGACCCTGCTGAAAGTAAGGTTCCCCTTCCCGCATGTTATACCACCTTACACAGGGACAGAGAGGAAGGTGCAGATGAAAGTGCAGGTTCCTTCATCAGGTGGGGGGGCATACTCGTTGGCGACGTCACTGGCACAGGGCCCCTCAGAGTACGCAAAAGTGTCGCTGCTGGTGGGAGGCGCCCCCGCCATGCAAACACACCGCTGTACTTTGAGGGGCCCTGTGCCAGTGCCAATGCGAACGAGTGGGCCCCCTCTGCTTGCTCAGGATCACAGCACTTGCAACGTTGAAATACTTACCTTTCCCTGCAACACCGCCGTGACGTAGTCCGCATTTCCTGGGCCCACGAAAAACTTGAGCCAGCCCTACTCTCCCCACAACTTTTGCCAAATGACCCCCAATTCCCTATGCCCAACTATTATTATAAAGTTAATTAAGATTGACAAGCTTCAGAAACAAGAATGGATGTTTTTGGCATTAAAATGGGCACTGTAGGTGTTTTCCTGGCCTCCACTCACTCCCGACTATGCTTCCCCATTGACTTGCATTGGGTTTCGTGTTTCGGTCGATCCCCGACTTTTAGCGATAATCGGCCGACTGCACTCGACTCGACTCTGGACAAAATCGGGTTTCACAAAACCCGACTCGATCTTAAAAAAATGAAAGTCGCTCAACTCTAGTTTTCATGCTTCGCAGTGACGAGGGCCAACAGCCCGAAACACTGTATCTGTGAATTGAGATACTGATTTGGCTTTTGTCCTAAGTCATTTTGCACGACTCGTTAAAGGGTTGATTGTGACTTTTAGGATCGCTACTTCCAACAGGTGGCGCTATAGAGTTTAATTCCTCTTTTTCTCTGAAGAGGCAATTTGCATATGAGCCTGAGATAAGAACTGTAGTCTGAAATGCGAAGTGACACTGTGGCCGGAGATAGTGAAAGATACTGTGGCCTTTAACTAGTAGTAGAGATGAGCGAATCGATTCACAGAAGCTCGTGTTCAAGGGAAAGTTCCTAAAACTCACAGTTTCATGCAAATTTGAATATTTGACAATTGATTCGAAGTTCGCAAAGAAAAAATACATGGCCACCACCATTTCCCGCCCTGTTGAAGCTTCAGAGAGCAGGAAAACATCATTTTGAATTGCTGTGCGGCCTCCCCAGCTATGACATCTTATGGATCATCATACCTTGTACAGTGGCAGTCAGTACCTGAGACATCATAGATCAGCGTTTCCCAAAAAAGCAGTCTCTACAGCAAAAATGTTGTGAATTCCGTTCTCGAACTCCCTCCTGTGGTCATGAATGGTACTTCGGCGAGTTCTGTCCGTGGACTCCCTCTGGTGGCTGTGAGTGGAACTGCTGGTTCTGAGGTTGCTTCCTCAGCTGCTCTCGTTTGCGGCTAGGCTGGCTTCTCTATTTAACTCCACTCAGATCGTTACTCCATGCCAGCTGTCAATGTATCAGTACTGGTTCAGATCTCTCTCGTATCTTTCTGATGACCTGTCTACTCCAGCAGAAGCTAAGTCCCTGCTAGTTCATTTGTTGTTCATTGTGTACTGAATATATTTCTTAGTACTTGCTAAGTTCTAGTCCAGCTTGCTAACATGATATTGTCTTGCTAGCTGGAAGCTCTGGGTTGCAGAGTGGCACCTCCGCACCGTGAGTCGGTGCGGGGGTCTTTTTGCACACTTTGCGTGGCTTTTTGTAGTTTGTTGTGCTGACCGCATAGATCCCTTTCCTATCCTCAATCTATTTAGTAAGTCTGGCCTCCTTTTCTGAAACCTGTTTCATCCCTGTGTGTTTTTCTCTTATGTAGAGTGTAAGCTCTTATGGTCAATGGGGTCCCTTCTCTCCTGTAGAGTGTAAGCTCTTATGGTCAGCGGGGTCCTTTCTCTATTGTAGAGTGTAAGCTCTTATGGTCAGCGGGGTCCTTTCTCTATTGTAGAGTGTAAGCTCTTATGGTCAGCGGGGTCCTCTCTCCTGTAGAGTGTAAGCTCTTATGGTCAGCGGGGTCCTCTCTCCTGTAGAGTGTAAGCTCTTATAGTAAGCGGGGCCCTCTCTCTCCTGTAGAGTGTAAGCTGTTATGGTCAACAGGGTCATCTCTCTCTTGTAGAGTGTAAGCTCTTTTGGTCAGCAGGGTCCCCTCTCTTCTGTAGAGTGTAAGCTCTTATAGTCAGCAGGGTCCCCTCTCTTCTGTAGAGTGTAAGCTCTTATGGTCAGCAGGGTCCTCTCTTTCCTCCAGAGTGTTAGCTCCTATGGTCAGCAAGGCACTCTCTTTCCTGTAGAGTGTATGCTCTTATGGCCAGCGGGTTCCTCTCTTTCCTGTAGAGTGTAAGCTCTTATGGTCAGCGGGGTCCTCTCTTTCCTGTAGAGTGTAAGCTCTTATGGTCAGTGGGGTCCTCTCTCTCTCTTTTCAGAGTGCACGTTCTTATGGTCAGCAGAGTCATCTCTCTCCTCTCCCCATTTGTATTTTACTAGCAGTTTTAAGCTTTTCAGTATGAAATTCACAAAAATGTATTCAATGCAAATCAATTTTTTTTTTTTAAATTAAGTGAAACCGGCAAATTTGAATTTCTTAAGAACTTCTCATCTTTACTGAACAGTACAGTGAGGATCACTCAGGAAAGGAAGGGCAAGAATTACTTCTGCTGCAATGGATAGGTTCACTGGACTTGCAACCCTTATAAACCACAAATTGTCAGCACCTCAGATAACAATCCTTACAAATGGTGCACTGACATTAAGGGGTATATACCTCTGAACATCAACTGTCCTGGAAACTGCTGCAAAGAAGCCACTACTGAGGACCACAAACAAGAAGAGACTTACAAGGAATGGACATTAGATCAGTGGAAATCTATACTGTGGTCTGATGAGTCAAAATTTGAGAATTTTGATACCACCAGCTATGATTTCAGTGGATGGTTTTTACATGTGTGGTAGCCACCGGGACACACAGAGGTGGTTGTATGATGTGGCAGTGCTTTGGTGGTGACACTGTAGGTGAGCTACTCCAGTGATATGTTTCTCTGTCTGTTTTGCACTAAATGTGACTTTCATATGTGTTGCAACAGGACTTTCACAAAAAACACCCACAGGCCATGTAAGGACCATGTGACCAAGAAGGAGAGGAATGAATTCTGCATCAAATGGCATTGCCTCCACAATCACAATCTTATTCAACCCAATTGAGATAGTTTGGGATGAGTTGGATTCAGAGTGAAGGCAAAACAGCCAATTATACTGTTCAACACAGCTGGGAACTCCTTCAAAACTGTTGGAAGCCATTGCAGATGGAACCTGATGAAGCTGCTTGAGAGAATGCCAAAGGGGTGTAAAGCAATCTTCAGAGTAAATGGGGAGTACTATAAGGGATTATCTATAACCCACAATGTTATGTGTACTGAAGAAATCTTCCAGACTTTTTTAAAAGCTGTTATAATGTTGTCCATTACTACCTCTTGTAGTCAGACATTCCACATTCTGACTGCTCTAACTGTAAAGAACACTTTTCCATTTAGCTGCTGGAATTGCCTTTTTTCCACCTCTAATGAGTGCCCCCTAGTCATTAGTGTGATCTTTGGAAGGAATAAGTAAGCTGCTCAGCTTACTTGTAACCAGATTACCCAAGTCCTTCTCTTGTTCTGTAGTCCCAAGTATTCTCCCATTTAATGTATATGCAGCAATAGGATTATTCTGTCCTAGGTGCATTACTCTATATTTATCTACATTATACCTCATTTACCAAATGTTTGGCCATTGAGACATCTTATCCAGATCATTTTGTAATATTGTCCTGTCAAGGTCAGTTTTAAATATTCCACATAGTTTGGCGTTGTCAGCAAAACTGGCATTTTCAATCCCACCCACATGGTAATTAATAAAGAGGCAAAAAAGAATCAGTCCTAGCACAGATCCCTGCGGCACCCCACTGCTGACTATATCCCATTTAGAGAATGTACTATTTACAACGCCTCTGTTTCCTGTCTTTTAGCCAATTCCTTACTTATCAGCATATAATTTCAGTTTCCCCCAGTCCCTGCTTTTGTAGCTTCAGTATAACGCTGCTATGTGGTACAGTATCAAATGCCTTTGCAAAGTCCAGATAAATCACATCAGCTGCATTACCAACATCCAGATTTGCACTTACCTCCTCACAGAAACCCAACATGTTAGACACTACTTATTCTTCATGAATCCATGCTGGTTGGCAGTTATTATATTATTTTCTGCAATATATTTCTCTTATAATGCCCTCAAAAACTTTGCACACTGCTGATGTCAGGCTTACCGGACGGTATTTGATTGGATCTACCTTCTTATCTTTTTTAAATATCGGTACCACATCAGCCATCCTCCAGTCCTGTGGCACCACTTTTGTTACAACAAAATCTAAGAATATAAAATACAGCGGTCTGTAAATTATTGAGCTCAAATTCCCTCAATATCCGTGGAAGAATGGCATCTGGGCTTGGGGGATTTGTCAATGTTTAATTTGCTCAGACGCAGGTGTACTTCTACTTGGGTTATACTAGTTATGTCGGATGGTGAACTTTGACATTTGCCTTGTTGAATGATCACTGGAACAGACATTGGTGAACATGGATGAAAAGTGCATGTTTAATATCTCAGCCTTTTCTTTGTCCTCTATAATTGCATTGTTATTATCATCTGCCAAGTGGTCGAAACCATCCGTTGTTTTCCTTTTGGCATTGATGTTTTCATAAAATTTTGGGGGGGGGCATTTATTTTAATGTGACTGGCTATTTATTTCTCTGTAGATAACTTTGTCAGCTTGATTTCTTTTTTACATTTCTTATTGAGATCTTTATACTCCTGAAATGCTATTTCTGTATTCTCGGCCTTCAGGATTTTGAATGCCCTTTGTTTTCTTATTAATCTTTTTAGTGTCTTATTTATCCATAATGGTTTATTTTTATTCCTTACACAAATTGCACACGGCACTCGAGGCTCCTGGGTGGTGCTCAAGTAGGGGTTCCAACCCGTCAATAAATGAATAATAAACTTGGCACTCAAAAGTTCATTTTGCAAGATGAGAAATAATTTTTTCGTTTATTGGTGCAACCAGTTCAGTAATTGATGATTAAACGTTTTCGGTCACAAGACCTTCATCAGAAACATCATATATGAGACTGGAAGCAGGGCAGCACAATATATAGGCCCAAGTGGCCTGCGCACAAATGTTGCCAGGCGATTAAACCTGGAGGCTCCTGGGAAATATATAAGATAGGGCGCACTGGGGAGGTGAGGGTCCCGCTGTGGAGAACTTGCGCTGATATATCCAGGTCCAGGGAGCGCTGTGTAGCCGGTATGACAGGAAGACGCTTCCTGTCATACCGGCTACACAGCGCTCCCTGGACCTGGATATATTACCGCAAGTTCTCCACAGCGGGACCCTCGCCTCCCCAGTGCGCCCTATCTTATATATTTCCCAGGAGCCTCCAGGTTTAATCGCCCGGCAACATTTGTGCGCAGGCCACTTGGGCCTATATATTGTGCTGCCCTGCTTCCAGTCTCATATATGATGTTTCTGATGAAGGTCTTGTGACCAAAAACGTTTAATCATCAATTACTGAACTGGTTGCACCAATAAACGAAAAAATTGTTTCTCATCTTGCAAAATGAACTTTTGAGTGCCAAGTTTATTATTCATTTATTTTTATTCCTTGACATTTTTATCACCAGAAGGCATGAATATTTTACAGGTTTCTAGTAGTGTTTCCTTCAACATGGCCTATTTAAGTTCTGTAACCACAGTTACCATTACATGGCCAGGGTCTACATGATTAAGCTCTTCCCTTAATTTGTTAAATTCAGCTGTCCTAAAGTTCCAGGTTTTTGCATTTCACCTTTGAAATGTTTTATTGAATTTTACATTGAAACTTACCATATTATGGTCACTGCATCTCAAATGCTCCCTGACCTGTAGATCTGAAATTGTATCTGGTTTATTTGACAGGATCAAATCCAACGGATTATCATCCCTAGTTGGGAAGTTACAGCTTTACCACAATCAGAAGAGCACCCGTTTTTTGAAACACGCATTATAGCACCACTCCAGAGTTTTGATTTTTCTTGCCGCTGGAGTGGTTCTTTAAACATAAGTCCCATGCCACCGGTCATATTCTTACCCTAAGGCGTCTTCATCATTTTTCGTCGCCTCTCCAGTCCATGGCATCATCTTCTGAGCACAGCTTCTGACTGCCCAGAAGTCAGAAACTACATCACAAGCTCTCAATGTAAGTCTATGAGAGCCAGAATGAGACTCTCATAGACTTACATTGATTAGTGACCTCCGGTGTGCTCCATGAAACACTGGAGCAGCCGGCAGGTCAGAAACTGCAGGAGACGGATGGGAATGGCAGCGAAAAAGGATGAAAAGGCTGGAAGGTGAGTATCAGACAGGGAGCAGGAAACTTGGATTTTATGCACCACTCCAGCAGTTGAATAAAAAGTAGCTGGAGTGGTGCTTTAGCAGCAACACAAACAAACAGACAATGACCCAAACAAAAGGGTAACAATGAAAACAGCAAATCATTCCACAAAATAACAGATTCCTATGTGGCAACATTGATAAAAGATTTTACAAGTTATGGTATAGCACAGTTTTTTTCCATACATGCATATGTAATGAAGCTTGAAATACTATACAAATGTGCTAATTGCTTTAATCATGATGACTCACAGAATAAAGTTTATGTTATTTACACCTCACAATGAAACGCAAAGAAAGATTGTCAACGCAATTGAGATAGCGACAAGAGCTAGCTTGATTGATGCTGTTTAATTCTTGAAATGACAGCAATTCTAGCTTGTTAGTTGTTAACCCCTTACCGATATATGATGTATGGCATTTCAAATGCCAGCAGGGCTGGTGTTAGGGGAAGGCCAATGAGGCATTTTTCTAGGGCCCCCACTCCCCCAGAGGCCCCCAGCTATTGGCGTGCTGCTAATTGTGGCACACCATGAGGCCACAATGAGGCTGATGAGTCATGGGGTGTGATGCCAGCAGCAGTTCCAGGCCCCACACATTGCACATTCAACTTTATCTGCATCATAGATGCCAAAACAGTTTAAATCAATGATGGAGGAAAGATCGTCAGGTGATGCTCCCTCTCCTATCATTCCCCCTTTACCTCTGACACAGCGGGCTCGATGACTTCACTGCGTGCCACATTGTACCAAGCAGTGGAGCAATAAACACTCTGCAGAAACCGGAACAGCGGGAAAACATGGAGAGGTGAGTATGTATTTATTTATTTTTAAATCCGTGAGAATGTGGTGGCCATATGGGAGGACTATAGGGGCTGCATTATACTTTATGGGAGCTGCATTACACTCAATGTGGGCTGCATTATACCAAATGGGGCTGCATTATACCAAATGGAGGCTGCATTATACTCTATGCAGGCTACATTATACACTATGGGGGTTGTATTATACTTAATGAGGCTACATTATACTCTATTGGGGCTGCATTATATTCTATGGGGGCTGCATTATACTATTTGAGGCTGCTTTATCCTCTATGGGGCTGCATTATATTCTATGCGAGCTATATTATACTCTATGGAAGCTGCATTATACTTTATGGGATATGCATTGCACTCTAATGAGGCTGAGTTATACTTTATCAAGGACTATAGGGAGTACATTATACTATTTGTACTATATGGAGGCTGCATGACCGTGTATGGCCAATATGGCTCCTTCTTACCCATAAAAACATAACCCAAAACCCGTGTACACAAACACTACACTTTAAATAAAAACGAAACACAATAGTTTATTTGGATAATTTTGGCCACAGCGGCCAGTTTATTAACAAACAATAACAAACATTTTCTTTAAGCAATAACATAATTTATGCAAAAATTCGAGGGGAGGGTTCTTGGAGCCCACCGGGAAAAATTCTGGCTTAAAATATTTTGGCAAAACCAAAAACAGAACTTAAAACCTCAAATTACCCTCAGCCGTACCACCAGCTACCACCAGCTCGAGGGCACCATAATTCCCGTTTCGGGAAAAATTAACCACCACCAGCTCCCAGGGTAAAAACCCCGTCCAGAGCCTGTAACCAAAATGCCAGAACAACAAACCCGTTTAACTGTCCGGAATTTCCTTCAAATTCCTTCCCCACTGAATCCGCATCAACTCCAAGAACCCCACCCGCCCGCCACAAACTCACAGCCCTGAACACCTCAGGCTTGTGAGTGCCCCAACGCCACCACAGCTCTCTCAATTCCTTCCTGTATTGACAGGGCCCACAAATCAATGCCAATCTCATTCAGGTGAACCCCATCTTCCCTCCAAAAATTACCAACATCCGCTTCCAAATCCAAATGCCGAACACTTATACCCCCATTCCTAGATACAAACTTTGCTACCGCCATGTTCAACTTCACCTGAGCCCTATTGATCCCCTTAAAGGATCGCGCCAACCTCCACTTCTTACGAGGAACAATGTCCGACCAGACCATTAACACCCCCGGGAATGACGTCCACAACCGGAGAAAATCAAATCAAATATCCCTTATCAAGTCTCTGACTGGTTTGGAGCCTAAGTCATTCCCTCCCAAATGAACCACCACGATATCGGGTGCTCTATCCAAATGGGCAGCTCGTGAAAAATGAGAAATCACCCTGCTCCAAACCATCCCCTGAAAACCAAGCCACCGAACAACAACTTGCTTTCTACTGAAACCCAGCTGCCTACCGTCTGGCCTGGCGTCCGCCCGAAGTGCCCCCCAATAGACAAACGAATGTCCAAAAATCCAGACAAGGTATGGGTCCAGACCTGAAATATAACAATAACAATATCCATTAAATAAGGACCATACACTACACATCTACCGCAATTAATGCCGAACATAGGACAAATAACAGCCTGAGCTTCATCGTCCGATCCGCTTGATCACTTCTGACCCCAGGCCCAGGCTATCAGCCTCCGACACTGCCCCGATCCTGAATGAATGCGATCCAAACTCGTCCCGCGAAAAACCCAAGGCCCTTAAACTTTTGTGAAGAATCGCAATAAACTGAGAACGGGACATGAAAACCCCGTCTTGATGGCACAACATTGGGCCCACCCGACCGGCCCACAAACTCCAATATGCCTTTAAACACTTTTCCAGGCACATCAATGACCCAGCAACTTGGCCCAACACTACCCTTTTTCCTGCCCCGGCTTGATCCGTCTTGGAACGCTGGATCCAAAACACGATACCACCAGTCCAAAAATCAACTTCTTGAGCCAAGAAACCACCAGCGCTAACTCTGCTACGGGACACCAACTCCCCTATTCGTAAAGCCCCGAAAAAGGCCAAAGAAAAAGCCAAACGAAACAATACCGTTTCAAAATGAGAGCAGCAAATACCATCCAATATGCTGCCTAAACGTTCAAGAACATTAAACAATATAGGCCGGCGCCTGTCAACACTCCTAATACCCCTCCGAAAACCTTTCAATGCTTGCCGCACCAGAACATTTTTTGTCACATCAACCGAGCCCTGTAGCTTGAAACCAAAAGCTAAGCTGGCCACAAATTTATTCACCTTAGATATAGACCAGCCTGAATCTGACGCCCTACCAACCAAACACAAAATGGCTAACAACTTGTCGTCCTCCGACCCTAACGCACCCCACTGTAACACCGAACTCTGCCAAATATTCCATAATGCTTCATATGCCGCCCAAGTCTGACTCATAACTGAGGCCCGAATCAACCGTCCCGCTCCTCCATAGGAATCAGCCACAAGTGCGAAGGGCAATCCTACTCCTGTTGCATCTGCTTCTGGTGCCAGCTCCCGGAAACGTTCCCACTGTAAACGAGATAAGGCATCTGCTAACGAATTTTGCATGCCAGGTACATGCACTGCTGAAATCCATTGATCTCCAGACATCTTAAGACAAGTTTTCTCACCATCTTTTTCATGGGAGGCGATGATGCCGACAGCGTGTTGATCACCGACACCACGCTCATATTGTCGCAATGGAATCTAATTCTGCGATTCGCAAACGCGTCACACCAAATTAAAACTGCAACCACAATGGGAAACAGCTCCAACAAAGCGAGTTTTTTTGTGAATTTTTTATGCAACCGTCCGGCCACGTTCCAACGCTCCACCGGCCTGCGCAATAGGCCCCGTAACCAACGCTGCCTGCTGCGTCCGTGTAAATCTCGCAATCTAAATTATTCACCAACTGCTGCTGTATCAGAGAGCGACCATTATAGTGCACCAAAAAACTCTGCCATACCAACAAATCGTCCCTATGCTCTTGACGCAGTCGAATGAAATGATGCGGGGCCCGCACCCCCGCCGTCGCCCTGGACAACCTACGGCAAAAAATTTGTCCCATGGGCATAATCCTACATGCAAAATTCAAGCGACCAAGCAAAGACTGCAACTCTTTCAAAGTGACCTTTTTCAGCCTGACAACACGACCAACCTCCTGTTTGAAGGACAATAGTTTATCCTCTGGCAACCAACATTCCATTTTTCCCCGAGTCTATCAGAATACCCGGAAAACTTAAAACAGTACAAGGGCCCTTGGTTTTTTTCCTTATCCAAGGGGACACCAAAAAGCTCCGCCACCCATTCCACGGCGGCCAACGTATTTCTGCACACATTCGAATCAGGAGGACCTATAAACAAAAAATCGTCCAAGTAATGAATGACGGACGGAACACCCACCACCTCTCTGACCACCCATTCTAGAAAGGTACTAAACGTCTCGAACAAGGAACATGAAATGGCACAACCCATCGGCAGACATCTGTCTAGATAATAACCTTCATTCCAAAAACATCCCAACAATGGAATACTGTCCGGGTGAATCGGAAGTAATCTAAAGGCCAACTCCACATCCATGTTTGCCAACAAAGCTCCCGTGCCGTAATTGCGCACCCGGTGCACCGCCGTGTCGAATGACGTATAAACCACAGAACATAACTCCTGCGAAATGCCATCGTTAACAGACAACCCCTTCGGGTACGACAAATGTTGAATTAAACAAAATTTATTCGGTTCCTTTTTTGGGACCACCCCCAATGGGGAGACAATCATCCCTTCAACAGGTAAACGTGGAAACGGACCAGCCATTCTCCCTAACTCCACCTCCTTTTTTAACTTTTCACTGACCACTGCTGTATGAAATTCAGCCGACCTCAAATTCTTAACTGAAAATGGAACCACATGGTCAGGGGGATGTGAAAACCTTCTGCAAAACCCTTACTAATAACTCCCGCCTTCTCACGATCAGGGTACCTACTTACAAAGGGGGCCATCTTTTGATGCCTCACCGGCGTCTCCCCCTTGACCGGCACCCACTGCCGGCTTACCTCTCGCTTTCTTAAAGCATTTAGAGGCCCCATGGGAACTTCCATTACAGTGGGAGCACACATGTTTAAACTTGCAGATGTTTCCGTATTTGCACTGGCCGTCGTTAAATTGCCAGCACGTTCCTGATTTTTCCTTTGCTCCCTGTGACCCCTGACCACTACTGCCATGGCCTGCCTGCTGGGTGCCACTCCCCCTGCTCCTGTGAAAGGACTGCCCGTACCTGACCGGCGCCATCACTTTTAACCAAAGTCCTATGTCTTTTTGGTCCCATCGTATCTCAGGCCTGACCACCTTCCTCTGCCTAAACTGTTCATCATAACGCAACCAGGCCTGCCCTCCATAAGTACGGTGCGCTTCCCCAATTGCATCAAGATAACAGAATAAGCCGGAACAATTTTCAGGAGACTTCTCGCCTATTACACTCGCTAGTAGTGTTGAGCGATACCATCCGATACTTGAAAGTATCGGTATCGGATATTATCGGCCGATACCCGAAAAGTATCGGATATCGCCGATACCGATACCCGATACCAATACAAGTCAATGGGACACCAAGTATCGGAAGGTATCCTGATGGTTCCCAGGGTCTGAAGGAGAGGAAACTCTCCTTCAGGCCCTGGGATCCATATTAATGTGTAAAATAAAGAATTAAAATAAAAAATATTGATATACTCACCTCTCCGGAGGCCCCTGCACCTCACCGCTGTTAACCGGCAGCCTTCTTTGCTTAAAATGAGCACGTTTAGGGCCTTCCATGATGTCACGGCTTCTGATTGGTCGCGTGCCGCTCATGTGACCGCCAGGCGACCAATCACAAGCCGTGACATCATTCTCAGGTCCTAAATTCCTAGAATTAGGAATTTAGGACCTGAGAATAACGTCACGGCTTGTGATTGGTCGCGTGGCGGTCACATGAGCAGCACGCGACCAATCAGAAGCCGTGACGTCATGGAAGGTGCTGAACGCGCTCATTTTAAGCAAAGCAGGCTGCCGGTTACTACCAGGGCGCGTCAGAGGGTGAGTATATCCCTATTTTTTATTTTAATTCTTTATTTTTTACATGGATATGGATCCCAGGGCCTGAAGGAGAGTTTCCTCTCCTTCAGACCCTGGTAACCATACACTGGGAACTTCCGATTCCGATTCCCGATACCACAAAAGTATCGGATCTCGGTATCGGAATTCCGATACCGCAAGTATCGGCCGATACCCGATACTTGCGGTATCGGAATGCTCAACACTACTCGCTAGGATTGCAAACGCTTGCAACCAATTAGTAAACGTCTGTGGGATAAGCCGCCACCTCCTCTTTTCCTCATCCTCCTTCTTGCTGTCATCCTTTTTTCCCCTTGTCCAGATTAAACTTCTCTAATGGGAGTAGGGAAAAAATCTCCACATAGTCGTCGCGCCAAATTTTTACCTTAACCTCCTTCTTCAAATGAGCCCCTAACGGCCCTTCAAAACATACATACACCTCACCCTTAGCCCTATCATCCAACTTCACTGTGTCCCCTTTATCTTTTTCCGTTTGCACGGATACGGACACACCGGACACCGACGGTTACTGCTCAATCACCGCCAGTCCACCTTGTTCAGTTATCAGCTGCGCTGCAACCCCCACCCCCGGGAGCCATGCCCCGACCGGTGCCTCGCTCTGCAATCTGCTCAAAAGATGTAACACGCTAACCAAAACGTCTCGCAGCCCGGGCTCAGCCGACCCACCGGTACCTCCTAAATCCGTCACCCTCCCACTTGACGCCTGATTACCCCTGACCTCAGCTGCTTAAACCCCCATGGGCAACAAACTAGTAGACATGGATTGATACTCACCGAGCTGTGCAGGTGCTGTTTCCCTGCCAGCCGTGGGTCCCGAATCCCGACGCTCCCAATCAACCTCTGGATCATTGTCAGAAAAAGAGTCTTCAGCGCCACTGCGCTGCTCCTGGCCTGCGCCCCTGGCCTCCACATCACCAGGGGGGACCGGAGCGTCTGCCGTACCTAGTCCGACCGACCTCATCCTGGATCTGGACCACGCTCATTCTGCAGGCCGTGGATCCCTGTCTGGCTCTCGTCCTCTGCATCTGCCAGGCAGTGGAGCCCCACTGCCCGCCATGCTTCCCGTCTGGTGCCCATCTTCTAAGCCTTGCTGCCGGGATGTCCCTCGTACTGCTGTGCGCACCGTAGTCCTCCTGTCAGAGCTCCTGCTGACAGGCCCCGATCCTGCGGCAGCGCTGCTGGGGCCCACCGCTCTGGTGCCAACGTGCCCGGTGTCCGCCGCTCCAGGCATGCACCTGTCTGACAGCAGTGCAGCGATGCCGCTGCTTGAGTCTGGCCTTCTCCCCGCAGCTCCCCGGGTCCTCGATGCGGCCTGCTGAGGTGCTGCAGGCCTCACTTCAGGTGCGGCCCTTGCTTCCTGCGCAGCCCTCTCCACTGCTGCGCTCCTGGGACCTGCGCCAGCCGGCCAGCGAGGAGGATTCCTACCGGAGGGGGCACAGCGGGGGGACGCCACACTGCTGCACCCAGCCTCCGCAGGGTCCCCGGAGGGGCTCCTGGGCCTGCGCCTGCCGCGCGTGCTCACCTCCGGTGATAGTCTCTGAGGGGGCCTCGTCCGTCTGCGGCACCTGCTACTGGTGTCCTGGCCTCCTGCATATCCGAGCAGCAAAGCGAGCTGCTCCTCCACCCATCCTCCCCTTCTGGACCTGGCGACGTCCCTCAGGTGCCCCACCAAGTCTCCACCGACTCCATCACAGAAACAGGTGATCCAACAGGCTGTGTGGGTAGTGGGCTTCTCTCTCTCTCTCTTCACTCTGGCTTTTGTGGTGTAAAAGTGACACCTTTCCCACTCTTTTCCCCTATATACCCCACCCCCCCACTAAAACCCCTCCCTACGCTCCCCTTTTACCCAATCATCTTCCCCTAGCACAATTTTAAAATAATGCCTATGTCCAAGTACAGTCGTGGGGGGCCTACATTGAGCTGTGCTTATTCCTGCCCCCTCCTTTATACTCTGTGTATTATATGGGACTGCATTATACTCTATCGAGGACAATTGGGAGTGCATTGTGCTATATGGGGACTGCATTACTTTGTATACAGGATAGTGTTGAGCGATACCGTCCGATACTTGAAAGTATCGGTATCGGAAAGTATCGGCCGATACCGGCAAAGTATCGGATCTCGCCGATACCGATACCCGATACCAATACAAGTCAATGGGACTCAAGTATTGGAAGGTATCCCTGATGGTTCCCAGGGTCTGAAGGAGAGGAAACTCTCCTTCAGGCCCTGGGATCCATATGAATGTGTAAAATAAAGAATTAAAATAAAAAATATTGATATACTCACCTCTCCGACGCAGCCTGGACCTTACCGCTGTGAACCGGCAGCCTTCTTTGCTTAAAATGAGCGCGTTCAGTACCTTCCATGACGTCACGGCTTCTGATTGGTCGCGTGCCGCTCATGTGACCGCCACGCGACCAATCAGAAGCCGTGACGTCATCCCTCAGGTCCTAAATTCCTAGAAGGGAATTTAGGACCTGAGGGATGACGTCGCGGCTTGTGATTGGTCGCGTGGCGGTCACATGAGCGGCACGCGACCAATCAGAAGCCGTGACATCATGGAAGGTGCTGAACGTGCTCATTTTAAGCAAAGCAGGCTGCCGGTTACTACCAGGGCGTGTCAGAGGGTGAGTATATCCCTATTTTTTATTTTAATTCTTTATTTTTTACATGGATATGGATACCAGGGCCTGAAAGAGAGTTTCCTCTCCTTCAGACCCTGGGAACCATACACTGGGAACTTCCGATTCCGATTCCCGATACCACAAAATTATCGGATCTCGGTATCGGAATTCCGATACCGCAAGTATCGGCCGATACCCGATACTTGCGGTATCGGAATGCTCAACACTAATACAGGACTATGGGGAAAGCATTATACTGTATGGAGGACTATAGGGAATGCATTATACTCTATGAAGGACTATTGGGTGCATTATACAATGGGAAGGGCATTGTACTATATGGAGGACTCTGGGAGATGCATTATACAATATGGAAGAATATCGTATCAATTTTACCATATTGAGAACTATATGAAGGACTATGGAGAGTGCATTATACTGTATGGAGGGCCATGGTGTGCATAGTATATTGGCGTGCATAATATATGGGTGCATTACACTATTATGGGGAGTGTATTATACTATATGAATGACTGTGGGGAGTGTTTTATACTATATGAAGGACTATTGAGTGTGCATCATACTATACGGAAGACTATGGGGAGTGTATTATACTATACTAGATGTGGCCTGACTCTAATGCGTCGGGTATTCTAGAATATGTATGCAGTTTATTTATGAAGGTTTCAGAATAATGCAATCAATACACAGAATTCGGCCGGCCGGGCGCAACCAATTAGCGAAGCGTGGTTCAAATCCCATGCCAATTCGCTGCCAGACTGTGCCTGGCCACGACCAATCAGTGAAGCCAGGGCCAGCTGCAGGGTTTTGATGGCCCCAGGCGAAGGAGTCTCATAGACCACGTAGCATATAACACAGCCCATGTAGTATATAGCACAGCCACGTATATAGCACAGCTACGTAGTATATAGCACAGGCACATAGTATATAGCACAGCTACATAGTATATAACACAGCCACGTATTATATAGCACAACCGCATAGTATATAGCAGCCACATAGTATATAGCACAGGCATGTAGTATATAGCACAGCCCACGCAGCATATAACACAACTATGTAGTATATGGCACATCCACGTAGTATGTTGCACAACCACGTAGTATATAGCACAGGCACGTAGTATATAGCACAACTACGTAGTATATAATACAGCCACGTATTATATAGCACGGCCACGTAGTATATTGCAGAGCCACATAGTATATAGCACAGCCCACGCAGTATACAACACAGCCCACATAATATATAGCACAGCCCACGTAGTATATAGCACAGGCCACTCAGTATATAACACAGCCCATGTAGTATATAACACAGCCACGTAGTATATAGCTCAGACATGTAGTATATTGCACAGCCACATAGTATATAGCACAACCAACGTAGTGTAGAGCACAGCGACGTAGTATATAACACAGCCCATGCAGTATATAACATCAAAATATAAAATGTAGTAACCCTTACAATAAACCATCAGTAAGCCCTTCTAGTAATCCTACAGTTTCCTATGAGATGAGTGCGTAAAAAAATTGCACGGCACAAGCATGGTCCGTGTGCCATGTGATTTCTTTTTTCTCGCACCCATTAACTTGCATTGCCAAGTCTCGTCCGATATACGCTTAAAAAATCGCAGATGAACACAGAATCATTGACTAACTAACACTAGTCAGAGTGCAACCCAATTATTTATCAGATTGCACTCGTCCATTTTAAACACAGATGAGTCCTTATAGTCCAAGTATGTGTTATCAGATAGCGGGTAAAGAAGTACACTCTCCCAGGGAAAAGTACCTAACAACACCCACTTGGACAAAAGCTAAGCGATTGGGTGCTAAATCCTTATTTTTGTTAAGATCTTGTCAATTGATAGGTGAAATAAAAAGAAAGGTGTATTCCACTCTGCAACCACTATTTCAAGGTGAGTCCAGCTCAACATGAAAAAGATGGTGAAAGGTCCCCATTAAATACAACTATTTACCTAGTAACATGAGCATTGTTTAAAATAATAATTTTTGGTAACGGAGAGGTGAAATAAAAAAAATAAAAATGTATTCCATTAAATCCTATGCCCGGCTTAACATGAAAAATGTATGAAAGGTCCTTTTTAAAGAGGTCGTCCGGTACAAACTGATAAGTCTACAGTAACTCTCTCTGACTGCAGACTTATTAATCCCCTTAGAGCACACACTTTGTGCTGCGATAATTCTGAGCCAGGGCTGGCAGATACGTCTGCATTATACATAGTCCCTGCCAGAGCCCATCCAGTGGGCATGGTCTTGCTCCATACACTTGTATGGAGTGCGGCCGCCCCCTGTATTCGACCATGCCCACTGGACGGCCGCGTCTCTGGTTGGTGTGCGGCCTTGCTCAATACAAGTGTATGTAAGTAGCTGTGACTGATGCCATTAGGGAAAATGGAGCTTGCCAAAATGGTTTGCTGGACCAATGTAACATGTAATGGAAGTAACGTACGTCACGAGTAACTGTAAAGTTCCTGCCTCTGGACTGTACAGAAAAAGCATTGGTAAAGTGTAGTGTCTGCGATCTGATGTATGAACTTCTCATCAAGTTGTCCAGTAAAAACTTTATTTTTGGACTCTGGTCTCCCTTTTTCACACTTGCCTCATCTGGTCCTGGTCCTCTTGGCCTATATATGTATTATTTCTTCTTTTTTATTTCAACTGGTCCAGCTCCTGGCCTATATATATATATATATATATATATATATATATATATATATATATATGTATACAGAAAAAAATGGAGTAAATGTCCATCTACTTAATTAAATAGTAAGTTTATTAAGTCACATAGTTACAAAAAATCAATACGTGTAACACACATGTAGTTTACAAATTCATTCAGCTAAAGAGAGCCGGGTAGCACAGACCAAAAACTGGTGTGGAAACAACTAGATGCCTACTACATATCGTAAAGTGCATAGTGCAACTATATATAGGTACATTCCCCTGGGGTATAGTAACAAAGTGATATATGCGCTCACATGAGCCCTGTACACAGGCCCAAAAATAGCATGTGCATAATAGATAACCGCCAGGTTCTTACCCAGATGCCAGCGTCAAGTAAGGATCCACACCGTTGCCCCAACGCGCGTTTCGCGTCGGCTTCATCAGGGGGCGGTGCTGCTGGATGTTCACAGGCTATATTTATAGGTCCCTCATAAAGTGGCGAATGCTTCCATCTGTGGCGGCGCATGTAAGCCGCTCATCCGGCCAGGTGCTGCATCACAAACAGCGCCAAAGATGGCGATGCGGTTCACAGTTCCGTCGCGATGACGTCACTGTACCGCACACGTCATCACCCGGCGCCGCCCATGATGCCCCGGGACATGGACGGCCGGAGACATGCGCACTATGGAGCAGGTAGAAAGAAAGTGCCGAGTAGCTATATATGAGGGGAGGGATATATTTAACCCGTTCATAGGGGGAATTACACCAATCCTTAAGTTGTCCCAAAAAATAAAAAGATGAAAAGAGAAGAGAATAAATAAAAAACAAAAGAATAAAAGTGCAAAATGGTGAAATATGATGATGAAATATGATGCGGTACAAAACCATAAACATCATTTGATATGACCATAAGTGTTAAACCTCACTCAATATATGTAACAAAATGCAGATCAACCTGCATATAAATATACAAAAAATAATAAGAGTGCTAAAATACGTAATAGGCAGTGCTAAAAATTACATATACCAATTCTTAAAACCAGATAAAGAGGGGCATATGATAAATATCAACAAAGATGTGAATAATATATATTCGATATACATACATGAATCAACCATACATACATGTGAAAAGACGAATGACACTATAATATACATAAAATATAATACAAAAGAACTCCATCCACATGGATTATAATTTCATCACGCACTTTCAGAGAGATTTTGAGGTAGAAGACGACCGCCTGTTCATGTTTCAGGTCATCAAGTCATATGCCTTCTCCAATGGGGGACCACCTCAGTAGTATCATGAATAAACATATAAAAGACACTAAATACAAAAATATAAAAAAATGTTTATTAAAAACAAGGAATAGGAACAAACATACAGCAACACATACGTATAAAAGATGCCGGAGACGTTAGTGGTAAGTACTATAGAAAGGAACTGAAACTTAATTGCTCGTTAAGGCCAGCAGGGGCCACGGTGTTCAATACCGAGATCCAGCGGCATTCTCTCTGTGCCAACCTCTTTTTCGCGTCACCGCCTCTAATACCCAGCCTAATCCTGTCAATACCCCAGGCCTTAAAGTTTTTGGGATTACATTTGTGGTGTCGACGGAAATGTTTTGGGATAGGCTTGAGTTCATTCTCATCCTCTACATCACATGCTGCTTTGATGTCTCGAACGTGTTCGCGTATGCGAACACGCAGTTCTCTGGACGTCAGTCCAATATACACTAAATTACATGTACAGGTGGCATAATATACCACGTGGGTTGTCTTGCATGTAATATGTTCTTTAATTTGAAAATCACGTTTCCCATCAGATGAAACAAATGATACAGCTCTGACAAGATTCTGACAACCGAGACAGTCACCACATGGGAAGAGGCCATTTTTTGGTCTCCCGGCTTTAAATGGATCTGGTATTCGGGCCACGTAGTGACTGTGTACCAACATGTCTCTCATATTGCTACTCCTGCGTGCTGTCATTAAAGGCTGATCGGACAGACATCTCCCAAGCAGTGGATCCGTAATTAATACCGGCCAATGTTTTTTCAAGATGTGTCTCATTTCCTCCCATTTATGATTGAACGTAGATACAAACCTGGGTTGCTTATCCCAAGGTTTGGATTTCATCTTCCTCTTCTCAGCCAGGAGGTCACTCCTGGACGTTTTTTTAGCCCTAATGTAGCCTTTTTTAACAGCACGCCCACTATAGCTGCGCTGTTTAAAACGCTCCCCAAGGTCCACAGCCTGTCTCTCAAATAGTGAATCAGAGGCACAGATCCTTCGAGCCCGAAGGAACTGTCCTATAGGGATGGCTCTTATCGTGGAGGGTGGATGGGATGAGGTTGAATGCAAAAGTGCATACACTGCGGTCTCCTTCCTATACATATCAGTTTTTGGTCTGTGCTACCCGGCTCTCTTTAGCTGAATGAATTTGTAAAATACATGTGTGTTACACGTATTGATTTTTTGTAACTATGTGACTTAATAAACTTACTATTTAATTAAGTAGATGGACATTTACTCCATTTTTTTCTGTTATATCTAATTGTTTGGAGTGTCCTGGTACATGTTATTGGTACCTACTTCTCCACGTGCTCTTTCCAGTGTGTCTCGGAGCATGGTGGTTCATTTGACTAATATACCCTCCATTTTGGGCTTATTTTTCTGTATTGTTGTCTGTGTTTTCACAGTAGCCATTGTGGAAGGAATGGACTTCCGTGAACGCGAAAAAGCGTGTCTAAGTCAGCTTGATCAGGTGTTCAGCGGAAGTGCTGGGGGCACAGTTGATTTTAAAGTCGGAGACACTAGTGGTCTTACCAATAAATATAAGGAGCTGCTAAACAAACGCACACGCCTGTGGTGGAATAGGGCCTTCCTGGCTACATTAGGGCTAAAAAAACGTCCAGGAGTGACCTCCTGGCTGAGAAGAGGAAGATGAAATCCAAACCTTGGGATAATCAACCCAGGTTTGTATCTACGTTCAATCATAAATGGGAGGAAATGAGACACATCTTGAAAAAACATTGGCCGGTATTAATTACGGATCCACTGCTTGGGAGATGTCTGTCCGATCAGCCTTTAATGACAGCACGCAGGAGTAGCAATATGAGAGACATGTTGGTACACAGTCACTACGTGGCCCGAATACCAGATCCATTTAAAGCCGGGAGACCAAAAAATGGCTTCTTCCCATGTGGTGACTGTCTCGGTTGTCAGAATCTTGTCAGAGCTGTATCATTTGTTTCATCTGATGGGAAACGTGATTTTCAAATTAAAGAACATATTACATGCAAGACAACCCATGTGGTATATTATGCCACCTGTACATGTAATTTAGTGTATATTGGACTGACGTCCAGAGAACTGCGTGTTCGCATACGCGAACACGTTCGAGACATCAAAGCAGCATGTGATGTAGAGGATGAGAATGAACTCAAGCCTATCCCAAAACATTTCCGTCGACACCACAAATGTAATCCCAAAAACTTTAAGGCCTGGGGTATTGACAGGATTAGGCTGGGTATTAGAGGCGGTGACGCGAAAAAGAGGTTGGCACAGAGAGAATGCCGCTGGATCTCGGTATTGAACACCGTGGCCCCTGCTGGCCTTAACGAGCAATTAAGTTTCAGTTCCTTTCTATAGTACTTACCACTAACGTCTCCGGCATCTTTTATACGTATGTGTTGCAGTATGTTTGTTCCTATTCCTTGTTTTTAATAAACATTTTTTTATATTTTTGTATTTAGTGTCTTTTATATGTTTATTCATGATACTACTGAGGTGGTCCCCCATTGGAGAAGGCATATGACTTGATGACCTGAAACATGAACAGGCGGTCGTCTTCTACCTCAAAATCTCTCTGAAAGTGCGTGATGAAATTATAATCCGTGTGGATGGAGTTCTTTTGTATTATATTTTATGTATATTATAGTGTCATTCGTCTTTTCACATGTATGTATGGTTGATTCATGTATGTATATCGAATATATATTATTCACATCTTTGTTGATATTTATCATATGCCCCTCTTTATCTGGTTTTAAGAATTGGTATATGTAATTTTTAGCACTGCCTATTACGTATTTTAGCACTCTTATTATTTTTTGTATATTTATATGCAGGTTGATCTGCATTTTTTTACATATATTGAGTGAGGTTTAACACTTATGGTCATATCAAATGATGTTTATGGTTTTGTACCGCATCATATTTCATCATCATATTTCACCATTTTGCACTTTTATTCTTTTGTTTTTTATTTATTCTCTTCTCTTTTCATCTTTTTATTTTTTGGGACAACTTAAGGATTGGTGTAATTCCCCCTATGAACGGGTTAAATATATCCCTCCCCTCATATATAGCTACTCGGCACTTTCTTTCTACCTGCTCCATAGTGCGCATGTCTCCGGCCGTCCATGTCCCGGGGCATCATGGGCGGCGCCGGGTGATGACATGTGCGGTACAGTGACGTCATCGCGACGGAACTGTGAACCTCATCGCCATCTTTGGCGCTGTTTGTGATGCAGCACCTGGCCGGATGAGCGGCTTACATGCGCCGCCACAGATGGAAGCATTCGCCACTTTATGAGGGACCTATAAATATAGCCTGTGAACATCCAGCAGCACCGCCCCCTGACGAAGCCGACGCGAAACGCGCGTTGGGGCAACGGTGTGGATCCTTACTTGACGCTGGCATCTGGGTAAGAACCTGGCGGTTATCTATTATGCACATGCTATTTTTGGGCCTGTGTACAGAGCTCATGTGAGCGCATATATCACTTTGTTACTATACCCCAGGGGAATGTACCTATATATATAGTTGCACTATGCACTTTACGATATGTAGTAGGCGTCTAGTTGTTTCCACACCAGTTTTTGGTCTGTGCTACCCGGCTCTCTTTAGCTGAATGAATTTGTAAACTACATGTGTGTTACACGTATTGATTTTTTGTAACTATGTGACTTAATAAACTTACTATTTAATTAAGTAGATGGACATTTACTCCATTTTTTTCTGTTATATCTAATTGTTTGGAGTGTCCTGGTACATGTTATTGGTACCTACTTCTCCTCCACGTGCACTTTCCAGTGTGTCTCGGAGCATGGTGGTTCATTTGACTAATATACCCTCCATTTTGGGCTTATTTTTCTATACATATATATATATATATATATATATATATATATATATATTACACATATACTTTTTTTTTTCAACAAGCACGCTTCATGAGTTTAAATTTCTAGATAATGGAGATTTTTCTTTTGTCTCTTTAAAACAAAAATTATGTCTTGCACATGTCAAAATCCAGTAAACACATTTTCGGTGACACATAAGTCTTTCTTTCAGGTCTTTTGCTAAAAAACAATGATAGGACAGAGCGATATTAACCCCTTCACCCCCAAGGGTGGTTTGCACGTTAATGACCGGGCCAATTTTTACAATTCTGACCACTGTCCCTTTATGAGGCTATAACTCTGGAACGCTTTGACGGATCTTGGCGATTCTGACATTGTTTTCTCGTGACATATTGTACTTCATGTTAAAGGTAAAATTTATTCGATATAACTTGCGTTTATTTGTGAAAAAAATGGAAATTTGGCGAAAATTTTGAAAATTTTGCAATTTTCCAACTTTGAATTTTTGTGCCCTTAAATCACAGACATATGTCACGCAAAATACTTAATAAGTAACATTTCCCACATGTCTACTTTACATCAGTACAATTTTGGAACCAAAATTTTTTTTTGTGACGGAGTTATAAGGGTTAAAAGTTGACCAGCAATTTCTCATTTTTACAACACCATTTTTTTTTAGGGACCACATCTCATTTGAAGTCATTTTGAGGGGTCTATATGATAGAAAATACTCAAGTGTGACACCATTCTAAAAACTGCACCCCTCAAGGTGCTCAAAACCACATTCAAGAAGTTTATTAACCCTTCAGGTGTTTCACAGGAATTTTTGGAATGTTTAAATAAAAATGAACATTTAACTTTTTTTCACACAAAATTTATTTCAGCTCCAATTTGTTTTATTTTACCAAGGGTAACAGGAGAAAATGGACCCCCAAAGTTGTTGTACAATTTGTCCTGAGTACGATGATACCCCATATGTGGGTGTAAACCATTGTTTAGGCGCATGGCAGAGCTTGGAAGGGAAGGAGCGCCATTTGACTTTTCAATGCAAAATTGACTGGAATTGAGATGGGACGCCATGTTGCGTTTGGAGAGCCCCTGATGTGCCTAAACATTGAAACTCCCTACAAGTGACACCATTTTGGAAAGTAGACCCCCTAAGGAACTTATCTAGATGTGTGGTGAGCACTTTGACCCACCAAGTGCTTCACAGAAGTTTATAATGCAGAGCCGTAAAAATAAAAAATCATATTTTTTCACAAAAATGATCTTTTCGCCCCCAATTTTTTATTTTCCCAAGGGTAAGAGAAGAAATTGGACCCCAAAAAATGTTGTGCAATTTGTCCTGAGTACGCTGATACCCCATATGTGGGTGTAAACCATTGTTTGGGCGCATGGCAGAGCTTGGAAGGGAAGGAGCGCCATTTGACTTTTCAATGCAAAATTGACTGGAATTGAGATGGGACGCCATGTTGCGTTTGGAGAGCCCCTGATGTGCCTAAACATTGAAACTCCCTACAAGTGACACCATTTTGGAAAGTAGACCCCCTAAGGAACTTATCTAGATGTGTTTTGAGAGCTTTGAACCCCCAAGTGTTTCACTACAGATTATAACGCAGAGCCGTGAAAATATATATTTTTTTTTTTCTCAAAAATGATTTTTTAGCCCCCAGCTTTGTATTTTTACAAGGGTAACAGAATAAATTGGACCCCAAAATTTGTTTTCCAATTTGTCCTGAGTACGCTGATACCCCATATGTGGGGGGGAACCACTGTTTGGGCGCATGACAGAGCTCGGAAGGGAAGGAGCGCCATTTGGAATGCAGACTTAAATGGATTGGTCAGCAGCCGTCACGTTGCATTTGCAGAGCCCCTGATGTACCCAAACAGTACAAACCCCCCACAAGTGACCCCATATTGGAAACTAGACCTCCCAAGGAACTTATCTAGATGTGTTTTGAGAACTTTGAACCCCCAAGTGTTTCACTAAAGTTTATAGCGCAAAGCCGTGAAAATAAAAATTCTTTTTTTTTTTTCACAAAAATGATTTTTTAGCCCCCAGTTTTGTATTTTCACAAGGGTAACAGGATAAATTAGACCCCAAAAGTTGTTGTCCAATTTGTCCTGAGTACGCTGATACCCCATATGTCGGGGGGAACCACTGTTTGGGCGCATGACAGAGCTCGGAAGGGAAGGAGCGCCATTTGGAATGCAGACTTAAATGGATTGGTCAGCAGCCGTCACGTTGCATTTGCAGAGCCCCTGATGTACCCAAACAGTACAAACCCCCCACAAGTGACCCCATATTGGAAACTAGACCTCCCAAGGAACTTATCTAGATGTGTTTTGAGAACTTTGAACCCCCAAGTGTTTCACTAAAGTTTATAGCGCAAAGCCGTGAAAATAAAAATTCTTTTTTTTTTTTCACAAAAATGATTTTTTAGCCCCCAGTTTTGTATTTTCACAAGGGTAACAGGATAAATTAGACCCCAAAAGTTGTTGTCCAATTTGTCCTGAGTACGCTGATACCCCATATGTGGGGGGGAACCACTGTTTGGGTGCATGACAGAGCTCGGAAGGGAAGGAGCGCCATTTGGAATGCAGCCTTAAATGGATTGGTCTGCAGGCGTCACGTTGCATTTGCAGAGCCCCTGATGTACCCAAACAGTACAAACCCCCCACAAGTGACCCCATATTGGAAACTAGACCTCCCAAGGAACTTATCTAGATGTGTTGTGAGAACTTTGAACCCCCAAGTGTTTCACTACAGTTTATAACGCAGAGCCGTGAAAATAAAACATCTTTTTTTTCCCACAAAAATGATTTTTAGCCCCCAAAATTTTTATTTTCCTAAGGATAACAAGAGAACTTGGACCCCAGAAGTTGTTGTTCAATTTGTCCCGAGTACGCTGATAACACATATGTTGGGGTAAACCCCTTTTTGGGCGCACGGGAGAGCTCGGAAGGGAAGGAGCACTGTTTTACTTTTTCAACGCAGAATTGGCTGGAATTGAGATTGGACGCCATGTCGCGCTTGTAGAGCCCCTGATGTGCCTGGACAGTGGAAACTCCCCAATTCTACCTGAAACCCTAACCCAAACACACCCCTAACCCTAATCCCAACGGTAACCCTAACCACACCCCTAGCCCTGACACACCCATAATTCTAATCCCAACCCTAATCCAAACGTAAATGTAATCCAAACCCTAACCCTAACTTTAGCCCCAACCCTAACTTTAGCCCCAACCCTAACTTTAGCCCCAACCCTAACTTTACCTCCAACCCTAGCCCTAACCCTAACCCTAACCCTACCCCTAACCCTAACCCTAAACGTGACTGAAATACGTGGCACTGAAATACGTGGCACTGAAATACGTGGCACTGAAATACGTGGCACTGAAATACGTGGCACTGAAATACGTGATACGTGGCACTTAAATACGTGGCACTGAAACACGTGGCACTGAAATACGTGATACGTGGCACTGAAATACGTGGCACTGAAATACGTGGCACTGAAATACGTGGCACTGAAATACGTGGCACTGAAATACGTGGCACTGAAATATGTGATACGTGGCACTGAAATACGTGGCACTGAAATACGTGGCACTGAAATACGTGGCACTGAAATACGTGGCACTGAAATACGTGGCACTGAAATACGTGGCACTGAAATACGTGATACGTGGCACTGAAATACGTGGCACTGAAATACGTGGCACTGAAATACGTGATACGTGGCACTTAAATACGTGGCACTGAAACACGTGGCACTGAAATACGTGATACATGGCACTGAAATACGTGGCACTGAAATACGTGGCACTGAAATACGTGGCACTGAAATACGTGGCACTGAAATACGTGGCACTGAAATACGTGATACGTGGCACTGAAATACGTGGCACTGAAATACGTGGCACTGAAATACGTGGCACTGAAATACGTGGCACTGAAATACGTGGTACTAAAATATGTGGCACTGAAATACGTGATACGTGGCACTGAAATACGTGATACGTGGCACTGAAATATGTGATACGTGGCACTGAAATACGTGGCACTGAAACACGTGGCACTGAAATACGTGGCACTGAAATACGTGGCACTGAAATACGTGGCACTATGACTGTCAGAAAATGTTCATTAAACGGTTAGGGGTGAGGTTAGGGGTAGAGTTAGGGTTAGGGTTTGGATCCCTTTATCACCTTGATGGTGGTGGGTGGCTTTTCAGTGTGTTTAAATGCATGCGTTTTTAACGCAAACAAACGCATGTGCTTAAAAACGCAAGAAAATACTGCAGGTTGTATTTCTGAAAATGAACGCATGCAGAAAAAAAACGCATGCGTTTGAAAATGCGACCAAACGCGTACAAAAAAACCGCATGCGTTTTCAATGTTAAATATAGGGAAAAAACGCATGCGTTTTTTTGTGCAAAAAACGCTGCAGACAAAAACGCAAGTGTGAAACCAGCGACGCTTTTTATAGCAAAAAAGTTTTTGCGTCTCCACATTTTGAGACCTATAATTTTTCCACATTTTGCTCCACAGAGTCATGTGAGGTCTTGTTTTTTGCGGGACGAGTTGACGTTTTTATTGGTAACACTTTCGGACACGTGACCGTTTTTGATCGCTTTTTATTCCGATTTTTGTGAGGCAGAATGACCAAAAACCAGCTATTCATGAATTTCTTTTGGGGGAGGCGTTTATACCGTTCCGCGTTTGGTAAAATTGATAAAGCAGTTTTATTCTTCGGGTCAGTACGATTACAGCGATATCTCATTTATATCATTTTTTTATGTTTTGGCGCTTTTATACGATAAAAACTAAAATATAGAAAAAATAATTATTTTCGTATCGCTTTATTCTCAGGACTATAACTTTTTTATTTTTTTGCTGATAATGTTGTATGGCGGCTTGTTTTTTGCGGGACAAGATGACGTTTTCAGCGGTACCATGGATATTTATATCAGTCTTTTTGATCGCGTGTTATTCCACTTTTTGTTCGGCGGTATGGTAATAAAGCGTTGTTTTTTGCCTCGTTTTTTTTTTTTTTTTCTTACGGTGTTTACTGAAGGGGTTAACTAGTGGGGCAGTTTTATAGGTTGGGTCGTTACGGACGCGGCGATACTAAATATGTGTACTTTTATTGTTTTGTTTTTTTTATTTAGATAAAGAAATGTATTTATGGGAATAGTATATTTTTTTTTTTTATTATTTATTTAGGATTGTGGAAAAATTTTTTTTTAACTTTTTTACTTTGTCCCAGGGGGGGACATCACAGATCATTGATCTGGCAGTGTGCACAGCACTCTGCCAGATCGACGATCTGCTGTGCAGGGCTGCAGGCTTACCAAGCGTCTGCCCTGAGCAGACACTCGGTAAGCCACCTCCCTCCCTGCAGGACCCGGATGCCGCGGCCATCTTGGATCCGGGACCTGCAGCCAGGAAGGAGGTAGGAGACCCTCGCAGCAACGCGATCACATCGCGTTGCTCCGGGGGTCTCAGGGAAGCCCGCAGGGAGCCCCCTCCCTGCGCGATGCTTCCCTATACCGCCGGTACACTGCGATCATGTTTGATCGCGGTGTGCCGGGGGTTAATGCGCCGGGGGCGGTCCGTGACCGCTCCTGGCACATAGTGCCGGATGTCAGCTGCGATATGCAGCTGACACCCGGCCGCGATCGGCCGCGCTCCCCCCGTGAGCGCCGCTGATCGGTGATGACGTACTATCCCGTCGGCGGTCATACGGGCCCACCCCACCTCGACGGGATAGTACGTCAAATGTCGGGAAGGGGTTAAACTGTTTTCCTTGTTGAAAGTGTGTGAAGAATCTAAAAAGGCTGTTATTAAGGTGTTATTACAGTACATTACTGCAGTATGTCACAGATCAATCAATTCACAGTCACACTGACTCTGCAGGTCCTTCGCCTCCCTATATGTCACTTGAATCTTTGGACTATTATTCACAGACTGAGAGTATCACTCGTATTTTTAATGTACTTCAGAACTGCAGCACTACGCTAAAATCAAATTTAAGTTGTTTTTTTATCCCTACGAGCTGTGCACTGTGACCCATCACTACGCTGTAAAATCCTTACATAGCACTGCATGGCCGTCCCTCATCTTTTTAACTTTCTTTAGTAATCCCCACTGACTGGCTGCACTAGACCACGTGTTTTGTTAGCTGAAAGACCTTACGGGGAAGCCGGCGCCGCACCGCCTAATGTCATTAGCTTGTTCTCTGAATCTTCTGCAAGATGTTAATGCAATTATACTATTATACTATTATATATTTATTTTATGATTTCTGTGACTTGAATTACAAACTGTTTGAATTCAGGGGGACCTGCAAATTTGAGAAAATGTAACCAGAATTTGATCTTATGTACATCGATCTGATCATCTTTCACCAGAATGCATAGTATCTGCTGTAAAATTTGACTGAGGAGGGATAGGAATGCAGACCTGTTGTTACAGCCATCAATTTCCAAAGAAGTGATATATAAGTACTATAGCATACAAAGACATTTTAGAGAATTGTCACCCCCAACTTGGTATTTTTGAGAAGGTCCTTACCAGCATGAGGCTTGACTTAAACCTCATCTAACACCTTTTTGGAAGAACTAGAAAGCCACAAAATCAGTGGCTGACTTCATAACAACTGCTTGTTTTGGTTGAATGGGCATACATTTCCCCAGATACGCTCAAAAATCTTATCACATACCAGGTTAATATGGTTCTATAATGGGATTTCTAACAAACTCATGAGGGTGCGATGGTCCAGTGTCCACATAATTTCGGCTAAATAGTGTACATAATATGCAACTCTATATATAAAGTTTTCACTTTTCCATCCCTGATAAACATTTTGCCAGCTTGATTCTTGCTCAGTTCTGCTGTTTCTCTTTGCTGCCATCTGCTGATCTAGGTACGCTTGCAGGCATTCTCATCTGTTAGTGAAATCACTTACCAGTTGCTATATATTTTATACCAACTCACAATACTGTTTCCTTAGCAATAAGGTTCTCAAGTTATAATGACCTGCTATGCAGGTTTTGTGATCAAAGTTGTTCTGTCAATCCTTCTGTTTCTTTGCTCCGGATTCTGCTTCTTTATCTGTTGTGTAAAAGTATTCTGCCTGTCCTGATCAGTCTGCTATGTAACACCATCATGTTTTTTCAGTAAAATAACACTATATCATCCTATCACCACCGGGCGGTGCTCATAGGAATCCGGCAGTGACAACCATAGACATCTGGTTGTCATGCCAACCCATTAGTGACCCACAATCATGTGACGGGTTATCTGATGGGCAGATTTCCAGCGTGTTTGCCGGAAGCTCATGTTAAATGCTGCTGTCAGAGTGTCAGCAGCATTTAATGGGTTAACAACCACGGGAGCATCGCGATTCTTCCCGCGGCTGTTAGCAGCACATGTCAGCAATTCAAAGCAGCTGACATGTGCAGGAAAAGATGTGGACTCTCACATCAAAAGGAGGGTGTCCGACAGTGGCGTACTATTATGCCTGATGTCGGAAAAGGGTTAAAACTATGGGATTAGTTTTGGAGGTGTCTTATATATGCCTCTCCATTACTAAGCTGTGGGCTTGATGTTAGCTGACATTAAAAAGCTGACATCAACCCCACAAATATTACCCCACTTGCCTCCGTAACAAGGCAAGTGGGAAGAGCCAGGCAAAGTGCAAGAATTGGAGTGTCGTGGCTCACAGACCACGATGCCGGAGGTGGTCCCTGGAGGGTGCTGCAGTGCCATAGGAAGTGGAAGCAGCACCACGGGGGTGGTGACCTGCCAGAAAGCAGGGAAAGTGTCGTGAAATGCCATGCAGACTGGACGGGTGCCTGCAGGGAGAATGGATGCAATGTCAGTGACAAGCCCGAGTGACGGAGACCGGACAGGAACGTGGTGATTGAAGGGGTGAGATGAGCACATAGACGGAAACAAGCCAAAGGGTCAAAGCCAGACAGGAGCGCAGTAACCAGGGGGAGAGACGAAAGGGTAGTCAGGAATGAGCCAGGGAGTCAGAAAACCAGGGAAAGCAAAGCAGTACCTAAACGGAGGATGGAAATGCAAGTCAGGGAACAAGTTTGGTCATACACAAAAACAGAGGTCACCCATACAGCCACTGAGTAACCTAGGTCAGCTACTCTAGCCGAGGGACCGAAACTGTCACAAACACTGGACCTTGGCAGTATCACAACTAAATAGCTGCCCTCACACCAGAGAGAGGCAGAATCGATTTACCCCTGTCTGACCAGGATGGGATAAAGACAAAACTCCCTCCTGGATCATGACATGGGCACCTACACTGTTGCAGCTACTGACTGCAATTTTTAGACTGGGGAGGGGCAATATCCATGGCCCAGGCTCTGTTTGATTTGTGTACCTGTGCCTGGGCCTGTCTCACTCTTTATCTGTGGTGCTGGTCAGGCAGTGTGGAGGTCAGATCTGAAATGTCTATGTTTGGACCTGGTCGACCTTTATCGGCGCATACACTTTCTGGTGCCACAGGAGTGATTCTGAGACGCTACAGGTACAGTTTGCATTTAATATGGTCCCGCGTTTAATACATTTAGGAGGCCGTAATGGCACAGCGAATATAAAAAATGTAAGAGTAAAAGTAAAAAATGTAAAGTGGGATTAATGTGGTCTTGCTTCCAACACATTTAGGAGGCCGTAATGGCACAGCGAATATAAAAATCATAGAGTAGGACTGCCCCATTATGAGAATGCCTTGGCTCAAAGAATTGATCAATTGTTTGCTAAATGTCTCATTTTGATATACAGTTAGAAATTAATATGTGCATGTGCACTTTTGTATTGTGTTCTGACCACAAGCAGCACTGGCTTCTCCCGTTTTATTCTCAGTCTAAGAATATCAGCCTCCACTTGCCAGCTTTAGCTTGGCTGGTTGTCAAAAATGGGGGAATCCCATGCTGTTTTTTTTAAATAACTTATGTAAATAATTTAGAAAAACGGCACGGGACCCTTCTATTTTTAATAACCAGCTACTATAAAGCTGACAGCTAGGGGCTGCAACCCTGCAGCTTCAAAGCTTTTCCTGCGCTGTTTAGCAAAAATAGAGGGATCCCAACACCATTTTTTTATTTCATTTATTTATTGCACAGGTGCTGGATGGTGAATACTATCATTATGTATGCCTGCTTTTGTTGCTATCAGCAAGAATAGTACTCTCATCAGCAGATGCCTGTGACCAGAAGTTACCTTTTTACCGCCGGTTATAGCTGCTGGCTCATATACTGTCACGTGTGTGAGAGCGTGGGAACCGCAGCGCTCTGACTGGCGGTAACAAATACCGCCAATCAGAGCTGATGTTTCTCACTTGACAGTGTGGGAACTGCTGTGAATTCTGCTTTTGGGCTCCCTCCAGTGGTTGTAGGTGGTAATGCAGTTGCCCCTGAGTTGCAGTCCTGGTCAGGTGTATCTGCTGATTGCAGTTCTGACTGGGGTATTTAGGTGTGCAGGATTCATTAGTCCTTGCCAGTTGTCAATTGTTGTTGGGAGGTGTAGGACCTCTGCCTGGTTCCTCCTACCTTTCTGCCAAATCAGCAAAGATAAGTGTCTGTTTTTTTTTCCTGTGGCACACATGTTGTGTGCTTCACAATTCAGTGCTATTCTTTGTGTTTTCTTGTCCAGCTTAGATTGTGTCAGTATTTTCTCAGTCTTGTTGGATTCTCTGGAGTGGCAGATATACATTCCATGTCTTTAGTTGGATTGTGGAACTTTTTGTATTATCTGCTGTGGATATTTTTGGAAGGGTTTTAATACTGACCACCTAGTAATCTGTCCTATCCTTTCCTATTTAGCTAGAGTGGCCTCTTTTGCTAAATCCTGTTTTCTACCTGTGTGTGTCTATTCTTCTCCTACTCACAGTCATTATTCGTGGGGGGCTGCCTATCCTTTGGGGGTCTGCTCTGAGGCAAGGTAGCATTCCTATTTCCATCTATAGGGGTATTTAGTCCTCCGGCTGTGTCGAGGTGTCTAGGGTATGTTAGGCACACCCCACGGCTACTTTTAGTTGCGGTGTTAGTTCAGGATTGCGGTCAGTACAGGTTCCACCGACTCCAGAGAAAGTTTCATGCGGCTCCAAGGTCTCCAGATCATAACAGTACAACTGGCCCATATTGATTTAAATGCATCTCAGAAGAAGGGAAGAAAGGTGTTGAGCCATTTTTTTTTTCTGCAGTCTGTTTTGTCTTTTTTCCCTCTTTATTTATGGGTGGCTGAGGAGTCTTGTGCCAGCATGGATGTTCAGGAATTAGCTTCTCGTGTAGACCAGCTTGCTGCTAGGGTACAGGGTATTTCTGATTATATTGTTCAGACTCCTGCTTTAGAGCCGAAGATTCCTACTCCTGATTTGTTTTTTGGTGATAGGTCCAAATTTTTGGGTTTTAAAAACAATTGTAAACTGTTTTTTGCTCTGAGACCGCGATCCTCCGGTGATTCCTTTCAGCAGGTTAAAATTGTCATCTCCCTGCTGCGTGGCGATCCACAGGATTGGGCATTTTCCCTGGAATCTGGGAATCCGGCCTTGCTGAATGTAGATTCCTTTTTACAGGCTTTAGGATTATTATATGATGAACCGAATTCTGTGGATCAAGCGGAGAAAACCTTGTTGGCCCTGTCTCAGGGTCAAGAGGCGGCAGAATTGTTTTGTCAGAAATTTAGAAAATGGTCTGTGTTGACTAAATGGAATGATGATGCTTTGGCGGCAATTTTCAGAAAGGGTCTTTCTGAATCCATTAAAGATGTTATGGTGGGGTTTCCCACGCCTTCCGGTCTGAGTGATTCTATGTCTCTGGCCATTCAGATTGATCAGCGCTTGCGGGAGCGTCAAACTGTGCGCGCTGTGGCGTCGTCCTTAGAGCAAAGTTATTGTGGCGACGCTTCTCATGTCATTTCAGTCTGCCCTAAGCGGACAAAAAGGATCACTAGTTCATTTACTATCAGTACTGTACAACCTAAATTTCTGTTATCGGTGTCCTTGATCTGCTCATTGTCATCATTTTCTGTCATGGCATTTGTGTATTGAGGCGCCGCCTTGAACTTAATGGATTTTGAGTTTGCCAGGCGTTGTGGTTTTCCCTTGCAGCCTTTGCAGAACCCTATTCCTTTAAGGGGGATTGATGCTACACCTTTGGCTAAAAATAAGCCCCAGTTTTGGACACAGGTGATCATGCACATGGCGCCAGCCCATCAGGAAGATTGTCGATTTCTAGTGTTGCACAATTTGCATGATGTTATCGTGCTGGGTTTCCCGTGGTTGCAGGTACATAATCCTGTGTTGGATTGGAAATCTATGTCTGTGACTAGTTGGGGTCGTCAGGGGGTTCATAATGATGTTCCTTTGATGTCAATCTCCTCTTCTTCCTCTTCTGAAATTCCAGAGTTTTTGTCTGCTTTTCAGGATGTATTCGATGAACCCAAGTCCAGTTCCCTTCCACCGCACAGGGACTGTGATTGTGCGATTGACTTGATTCCAAGCAGTAAGTTTCCTAAGGGCCGACTTTTCAACCTGTCTGTGCCTGAACATACCGCCATGCGGAGTTATGTTAAGGAGTCTTTGGAGAAAGGGCATATTCGGCCATCTTCTTCACCGTTGGGAGCAGGGTTTTTTTTTGTTGCTAAGAAGGATGGCTCCTTGAGACCTTGTATTGATTATCGCCTCTTGAATAAGATCACGGTCAAGTTTCAATACCCTTTACCTTTGCTTTCCAAATTGTTTACTAGGATTAAGGGGGCTAGTTGGTTTACGAAGATTGACCTTCAGGGGGCATATAATCTTGTTCGTATTAAACAGGGTGATGAATGGAAAACTGCGTTTAATATGCCCGAAGGCCATTTTGAATACCTTGGGATGCCATTCAGGCTCACTAACGCTCCATCTGTTTTTCAATCCTTCATGCATGATATCTTCCGGACTTATATTGATAAATTCTTGATTGTGTATTTGGACGATATTTTGATTTTTTCCGATGATTGGAAGTCTCATGTGGAACAGGTCAGGATGGTATTTCAGATCCTTCGTGACAATGCTTTGTTTGTGAAGGGGTCTAAGTGTCTCTTTGGGGTGCAGAAGGTTTCTTTTTTGGGCTTTATTTTTTCTCCCTCATCTATGGAGATGGATCAGGTTAAGGTTCAGGCCATTCATGATTGGATTCAACCCACATCCGTGAAGAGCCTTCAGAAATTTTTGGGTTTTGCAAATTTTTATAGCCGTTTCATTGCTAACTTCTCCAGCGTGGTTAAACCCTTGACTGATTTGACGAAAAAAGGCGCTGATGTGGCAAATTGGTCCTCTGCGGCTGTCTCTGCCTTTCAGGAGCTTAAACGACAATTTACTTCTGCTCCGGTGTTGCGCCAACCAGATGTTTCTCTTCCGTTTCAGATTGAGATTGATGCTTCTGAGATTGGGGCAGGGGCCGTTTTGTCTCAGAGGGATTCTGTTGGTTCTTTGATGAAACCATGTGCCTTCTTCTCCCGCAAGTTTTCACCTGCTGAATGCAATTATGATGTCGGCAATCGGGAGTTGTTGGCTATGAAGTGGGCGTTTGAGGAGTGGCGACATTGGCTTGAGGGAGCTAAGCACCGTATTGTGGTCCTTTCTGCCATTTCCCTGATTTACGGCGGGTTCTTCAGGAATTTCAGGCTGATAGACCTGACCGCTGTCCTGTGGGGAAATTGTTTGTTCCTGACAGATGGACTAGTAGAGTGATTTCTGAGGTTCACTGTTCTGTGTTGGCTGGTCATCCTGGTATTTTTGGTACCAGAGATTTGGTTGGTACTAGGTCCTTTTGGTGGCCTTCGTTGTCACGTGATGTGCGTTCTTTTGTGCAGTCCTGTGGGACTTGTGCGTGGGCCAAGCCTTGTTGTTCCCATGCTAGTGGGTTACTTTTGCCATTGCCGGTCCCTGAGAGGCCCTGGACGCATATTTCTATGGATTTTATTTCTGATCTTCCGGTTTCCCAGAGGATGTCGGTTATCTGGGTTGTTTGTGACCGGTTTTCTAAGATGGTTAATTTGGTGCCTTTGCCTAAATTGCCTTCCTCTTCAGAGTTGGTTCCGTTGTTTTTTCAGCATGTGGTTCGTTTGCATGGTATTCCGGAGAATATTGTGTCCGACAGAGGTTCCCAGTTTGTTTCTAGGTTTTGGCGGGCCTTTTGTGCTAGGCTGGGCATTGATTTGTCTTTTTCTTCTGCATTTCATCCTCAGACAAATGGCCAGACCGAGCAAACTAATCAGACTTTGGAGACTTATTTGAGATGCTTTGTGTCTGCCGATCAGGATGATTGGGTGGCCTTTTTGCCATTGGCCGAGTTTGCCCTTAATAATCGGGCTAGTTCGACTACTTTGGTTTCGCCTTTTTTTTGTAATTTTGGTTTTCATCCTCGTTTTTCTTCTGGGCAGGTTGAGCCTTCTGACTGTCCTGGTGTGGATTCTGTGGTTGACAGGTTGCAGCAGATTTGGGCTCATGTGGTGGACAATTTGGTGTTGTCTCAGGAGGAGGCTCAACGTTTTGCTAACCGTCGTCGGTGTGTTGGTTCCCGGCTACGGGTTGGGGATTTGGTTTGGTTGTCTTCCCGTCATGTTCCTATGAAGGTCTCTTCCCCTAAGTTTAAGCCTCGGTTTATTGGTCCTTATAGGATTTCTGAGATTATTAATCCGGTGTCTTTTCAATTGGCGCTTCCGGCCTCTTTTGCTATCCATAATGTCTTGCATAGATCTTTATTGCGGAAATATGTGGTGCCCGTTGTTCCCTCTGTTGATCCTCCGGCCCCTGTTTTGGTTGATGAGGAGTTTTGGTTGATGGGGAGTTGGAGTATGTGGTTGAGAAGATTTTGGATTCTCGTTTTTCGAGGCGGAGGCTTCAGTACCTTGTCAAATGGAAGGGTTATGGCCAGGAGAATAATTCTTGGGTTTTTGCTTCTGATGTCCATGCTGCTGATTTGGTTCATGCTTTTCATCTGGCTCGTCCTGATCGGCCTGGGGGCTCTGGTGAGGGTTCGGTGACCCCTCCTCAAGGGGGGGGTACTGTTGTCAATTCTGCTTTTGGGCTACCTCCGGTGGTTGTAGGTGGTAATGCAGTTGCCCCTGAGTTGCAGTCCTGGTCAGGTGTATCTGCTGATTGCAGTTCTGACTTGGGTATTTAGGCGTGCAGGATTCATTAGTCCTTGCCAGTTGTCAATTGTTGTTGGGAGGTGTAGGACCTCTGCCTGGTTCCTCCTGCCTTTCTGCCAAATCAGCAAAGATAAGTGTCTGTTTTTTTTTTCCTGTGGCACACATGTTGTGTGCTTCACAATTTAGTGCTATTCTTTGTGTTTTCTTGTCCAGCTTAGATTGTGTCAGTATTTTCTCAGTCTTGTTGGATTCTCTGGAGTGGCAGATATACATTCCATGTCTTTAGTTAGATTGTGGAACTTTTTGTATTATCTGCTATGGATATTTTTGGAAGGGTTTTAATACTGACCACCTAGTAATCTGTCCTATCCTTTCCTATTTAGCTAGAGTGGCCTCTTTTGCTAAATCCTGTTTTCTACCTGTGTGTGTCTATTCTTCTCCTACTCACAGTCATTAATCGTGGGGGGCTGCCTATCCTTTGGGGGTCTGCTCTGAGGCAAGGTAGCATTCCTATTTCCATCTATAGGGGTATTTAGTCCTCCGGCTGTGTCGAGGTGTCTAGGGTATGTTAGGCACACCCCACGGCTACTTCTAGTTGCGGTGTTAGTTCAGGATTGCGGTCAGTACAGGTTCCACCGACTCCAGAGAAAGTTTCATGCGGCTCCAAGGTCACCAGATCATAACAGGGAACCACCAGATGTTAGGGCCCCACATTCATTTGAATGGGGTTCAAGTTCAGATTCGAGTTCGGGTATCGTTCTGGTACCAGAACCAAACTTTTTTAAATGTTCAGCCAACCCGAATCTGAACATCCACGTTTTGGTTCATCACAAATACATGACATTTGGGGACATTTTTCCAATTTTACTTCCTTTCTTTTAAAAGCAAAGACTAAAAAAATGAATTAATTAGAATTAGTTGGATCTCATTTGAAAATTAGAACTTGAGCTTGAAAAAATAGAATTACAAAGGATAAAATGGCGCTAAATAAAAGTTATATACAGGTGGTGATGAGAAATGACTAATGACATACATCTTATACTAACCTAAACAGCTATTATTATGTATATCTACAATGAATAAATACCTAGAACACATCTTTGCGTAGTAATTGCCAGTGCACAGGTTATTGTTACACCTTTAATCTATAGGAAGCAATGTGTGGCATTTTCGATACTCACTAATTACTTTATACTCAACTTCATGTTCCTTTTCTTATGTGCTTCTTTAATTGGAATTTCTTGCGAGGCTCGTGGTTTGACAGGCGATGTGTACGCTTTCAAAGAAAATGCAATACAAGGTAGTCTACTCAGCAGTAATTGTGTGTTATAACTTGTTATCAAGCTCTCGTGACTGGGAAGGTAAAAAGTGAAGCAATTAGCGGAGATGTAAGAGAAATCATACATGCTCAATAGCTTAATAAGGAGTAGGAGTCTAGTCTTACATTGGGAGCACAATAATACCCGTATTTTTTAATCGCCTTCTTCAGAATTTAGCAGTCTCATTTTCATGTGAAAGCTATACATATTGCTGTACAATAGACACTACATATTCCATTAACATTTGAATGTTTCATGTATCGGGCAATCTTTATATCTCTTGACAAGGAAAATTTATATATTTAGCACGTCATCACTATACTGCATATATACTGCATAGACTGGCCCACCGGGAAAGAGGTCATTATCCTGGTGGACCCCAAAGCAGTGAAGTATCAGGTTATTACCACGTTTGGAGAAAAGCTCGGCAGTGCCAGGGCTATTTTCAGCTGTTATAGATGTGTATCCAATACAGTTGAAAAGCATTGAAGAACAGAGAGCCACCAGCTCCATGCGCCACAATCCCTATACACGCTGCACACCAGTTTGATACTGCACAAATTTTTTATTTTTTATTTTGTTGCACGTTTTTATTTTGTTTTATGTTTGGCATTACATTTGATGATTTATTTTTTGGGACGTACCGTATGTGTTGGTAGAAAAATCTCTACACTTACAGTGCAGTGACACCTTGAGACAACATTCAGGCTGAACCAACTAATGGAAGATCTAGCTAAGAAAGGAAGACAAGTGAAAGAAGGAGGTGTCTGGAAGACATACTGTACATGTGAGCACGGTACTGAGACACTGTACCAAAGGAGCTGACAGAAAGAGAGCTTGAGATCCAGCCACGAAAGTGTTTTCTATAATGTCCTGCAAGAGGTAAAGTGGGAAATGGAGCAAGTCTAACAGAAAGTGAAGGTCACACTTTTGAGACAAAGTGCAACCCCAGGACCAGTAACTTATAGGAGGCTTTAGCTAGCTTTGTATCCTATACAGTATACTTTGCCTCCGTTATTTCTGAATTCCTTAACAGATTATGGGAAAATTTGTTTCTTGCCTTAGAAAACAGTTAAGGTACCGTCACATTAAGCGACGCTGCAGCGATAGCGACAACGATGCCGATCGCTGCAGCGTCGCTGTTTGATCGCTGGAGAGCTGTCACACAGACCGCTCTCCAGCGACCAACGATGCCGAGGTCCCCGGGTAACCAGGGTAAACATCGGGTTGCTAAGCGCAGGGCCGCGCTTAGTAACCCGATGTTTACCCTGGTTACCAGCGTAAAAGTAAAAAAAACAAACAGTACATGCTCACCTGCGCGTCTCCCAGCGTCTGCTTCCTGACACTGACTGAGCTCCGGCCCTAACAGCACAGCGGTGACGTCACCGCTGTGCTTTCACTTTCACTTTAGGGCCGGATCTCAGTCAGAGCAGGAAGCAGACGCTGGGGGACGCGCAGGTGAGTATGTACTGTTTGTTTTTTTTACTTTTACGCTGGTAACCAGGGTAAACATCGGGTTACTAAGCGCGGCCCTGCGCTTAGTAACCCGATGTTTACCCTGGTTACCAGTGTAAAACATCGCTGGTATCGTTGCTTTTGGTGTCAAACACAACGATACACGGCGATCGGACGACCAAATAAAGTTCTGGACTTTATTCAGCGACCAGCGACATCACAGCAGGATCCTGATCGCTGCTGCGTGTCAAACTAAACGATATCGCTAGCGAGGACGCTGCAACGTCACGGATCGCTAGCGATATCGTTTAGTGTGACGGTACCTTTACTGTATTATAGATATGTAAACGCCCTTAAGGCACACAACTATACCTACATATGATGCTTTGCTTGGTGAGCAACTCTGTTTCTCACCTCTCCTATATGCTTTGTCAGATGATGCCTTTTTATCCTCTTCTTCCAGGATCTTCTGCTCCTTAAACCTCCTCAGATCCTCAGATCAAAGCTCTCCCTACTACATCAACTCTCCCTAAGCTGCTTCCAGAGGAGAGTGTGCTGAATATTGCATCACTGGGTCTTTTATAGGACCCGATGACATGATGCGGCCAGCCAATCACAGTAATGCCTGTAGTAATCCTCACATGTTTATTGGCTGTCTAACAGTCACAAAATATGCAAAGTGGGGCGCTCAAACACTCATGATACTGGATCGAGTAACAAGCAAACCTGAGCACCCCGATGCTTAATTGAGTATCAAGCAGTGGTGAGCACGTTCGCTCATCAATAGTGTCCACCCTTCACTTTTTGCAAAATCTGTTTACAGCTCTAGCTCAGTGGTTAACACTGTTGCTTTGCAGCGCTGAGTTCAAGTTTCAGAGAAAAGAATTAGCAGAGTAGAAAGGCAAAATTAGTTATTGTAAGTGGACAGTGCTATCTAATTTCATGATTGCAAAATATTAAGAAGGTAAATACTTTAATGGCCCCACATAGCCTCCTATATACAGTATGAGCCCCCATATAGCCTCTTACATTCAGTATGAGACACCACATAGCCTCCTATATACAGTATGAGCCTCCACATTGACTACTTTATACAGTATGAGCCCCCACATACACTAGACAAATAAATGCAGCGTGAGCCCCAGCATAGACTCATATACAGTATGAGCCCCACATAGCATCCAATATGCAGTGTGAGCCCCCATATAGCCTCCTATAAACAGTGTGAGCCCCACATAGTTTTCAAATAAACAATGTGAGCCCCCACATAGCCTCTCTACATACAGTGTAAGCCCTACATCGCCTCCTACATACAGGGTGAGCCCCCACATAGCCTCACTATATACAGCGTGAGCCCCACATAGCCTCGCTACATACAGAACGAGCCCCACATAGCCCCACATTTACACTACATTCAATATGAGCCCCCATATATCCTCATACATACAGTGTGAGCCCGACATAGAATCGTATATACATACAAATATCCCATATACATGAACAAAAAAAATACAGATATTCACCTTGCTCCCATTCCCCCAACACTCTTCTCCTGCCTCCTGTTCACGGAGTCTCAGTGGCAGCACAGTGAAATCATGTACGTCCACTGTCTCATAAGCTGATTGGTGAAAGATAGAGCCAGTGGCCCCGTCCTCCACAAATGTATTCATCCTGAAGATATAGACACCTGTGACAAATAGACGTCTGGCAGGGAAGGACATGGTGAGGCCCGTGGGCCACTGTTTCAGCCCTTTGGCTGTCTCGGTCAGCGGGCCCTAACTGGAGAAGCCAAAGGGCCAGATGTGGCCCACCGGCCGCAGTGTGCCCAGGTCTGGTATATGCAGTTACTGAACAAAATATGTGTATAATCTATGTGCAAATAATCTATTTAATAAAATGCAATCAATCGAACTAACAAACGGTAAGTGCATATGATTAGATATGAAATGTTAATAAGAAATATACCCGATTGCCAATCACAGGCGTACATAATGTAATAACATTGACTCTGCTTTCCAATTTAAAGGCTAAACAATTTAGTAGCATTGAATATATTAAACCCATAATATAATATCCAAGTAACTGGAGAGTAAAATAGAATAATAGGGATGTAAGCTGTGAGATCCCACACGTATCGCTGCTCATAGCGGCTTCATCAGGGGTTAGACACAAAGATTGAGGAGATGAACTTTGTATATATAATTTATAATTAAAGTATAATGAGTTACCAATGAGTTACTAATTCTCTTGACTTAATTAGCAATCTATGTAAAAGGATGTACACCTGTATGAAATAATTTGCTCACACCAATTGAAAGTAGACACCATAGAAAAGCATGCACTGGCAACGCGATGTAATCCATCTCTAGCAGCAGAGACACCAAAATGATTAGAGGAAATGGGGTCATTTCCTGCTTTCCTGTTTGTCAGACGTCGTACGAGAATTGGACAGAAATCTGCCAATAGAAAAAGGCAGAAACATGCTGGGAATTCAGCTCCTATAGTGCTGGCAGAATGGTGACAAAGAGGAAGCACCCACTGAAAAGGCATGGCCAGTTACTTGGCAGGATAAATGGGACTGGTATGAGTTCCTAAAGCAATTATATCATGTTGAGGGGAATAAAGGGAGCAAAACCATTCTTATCTACAGATGTAGTGTGAATGAAAAGGGATACTTTAAGAACAAAACAGAGAAAATAACAGGTTTACTTCAAGTGACTATCATTGAGGAAAGTGCTATATTGCTGGAACTCAAAGGTCACTAGTTCAATTCCCTGCTGATACCTATTATATCTATATGTACTGTACCTTTCTGGTGATTCACATAGCTCATGTAAGCAAGGTACAATAATTGTCCACGTGCGGCATAGTACAAATGTACTTTTGATGCCCACGCACATAAATATAAGAGTATATATTATGCAGGAAATAATAAACCTCAAAAAAACTTTTCAAGATTATATTTTCAATATACAGCATTTCTTAAAATTACTAATAAAATTACTATAGTCAAATAGCAAGTCTGCAATCTGCAGTTTCGTTTTTTTTTTTTGCTTTTTTTTCACATTTTTGAAAGTCACCGGAACACTAAAAAAGAGTGATTTAAATTGATGGTAATATGTGCTTCTTACTGAAAGTCATGATGAAGTCACCATTTCATGGGATGTCAGAGAAAGTAGCTATCCTTCTATATTTATTATTAATGGGTTTTAAAACAAACGGAAAATTAAATTAAAGAGTATTTGTCTTCTATATTGGGAAACTAAAGTTATTTTTCTAGTGCAGGGAAGACCGTAATAAGCTTTTTCTCTTGATTTACAGAATTCAAATCTACATAATAAGTGTAACTCTTCATCATTAGGTATGAGCACCTCAATTCTAATCTAATCAAATTCATTTGGAATTTTTAGGAATTTACTTAATCCGGAAAACTCATACAATATGTGATTTGCTGTACTCAAATCACCTAAAATTGATGCTGCCATTTTACACATTGCAGAAAATTGCATGATCTTACTTCAGCTATCTGGGGTTTCCCATAGAACCTTTCAGATATCACATCAGATCGTAAAGCACAGCCAATCAGGAGGGACTATCATAGCCTGTATAAAAGCAGAGGCAGGGATTTTATGGTGAATCTGGATAGTGAAATCACATCACAGCTTACAGTTTAGCCATAGTGATGTCACAAGGGTGTCACATCCCCCTGAAAGACCTGAAGTTAGATGGTCCTGTCGGGTAACGAATCACACTCTTCTTTAGAGATGGTGGGATTCATGACCTTTTTTAAATGGATTGCCTTTCTCTCAATGCTGAGAGGATTAAGGACTCTTTCCATGCTTGCTAAGGCCATACAGCCTGGTTGTTCTCGGCTGCAACTGCTTATCATTTACTCCTTCTGTATGAACTGCCTCTTGGCATTTAGTCCTTGCCGGTGAAAGATTTGTCTTTCTGTGCTGAGTGCTAAAGCTAGGTGGTTGGAGTGGAGTTGTTGTAGTAGTTAACTGTAGTTTGCTGTATTACATATGTGTTTATCTCCTGGTCCCTTTTACCATTTAGTTAATTCCTCCCTGTCCCTATCCTCCTCCTTACTGTTGGTATGTGCTTTTGCATGATAGAAAATGTCTGTCATTCCTGTTTTGTCTTGGTGTCTTGTTTACGCTTCTGTCTCATGCCTCATGGAATGGGGGAGGGGACAGATTAGGGTTTAACAGGAGAATAACAAGGTCAGAGACCCAGGCCTTTCTACCTTCAAGGGTACCCCCAGGAAAGAGATAGTTAGGGTCCCAGCTCCAGGGACAATTTGAGGCTCCTCTCCCTTACCAAAGACTGTTACAGCGCAACATTTTAGCCAGACCCACGTTTTTGGATTTGTTATGGATCCTGTCACAATTATTGAGAAAGAATTGCAGGGTCTGTTGCTTGAACTATGAGATCTGCAATGTTGGGTCTCACAGCAGCACATTATTGGTCTGGCAGGCAGTCAGGCTAAACCGAAGGCTAAGGTGGCCCTCCCGTATAGGTATTCTGAGGGACGGGATAAATTTGTTGTGTTCCATGAAGCCTGGCAAGCTTTATTTTGGGCTTCATCCTCATTCATCTGAGAGTGAGGAGTAGAGATGAGCAAATATGTTTAAAACATGACCGCCAAACATAAATTCGGCATGAATATGGCACATTTGGATTCATGATTGGAAACACAAGCAAAATGTCATAAATTTGTGACAAATCGTTAATATTCGGTAAAAGTGCGCGAAAATATTCGCGTTGCCATTAAAGTATTTTGAGCACTTTGGCTAGAATAGTGGTGGTGTATGATGAGCATGGGGCAACTGTTTGATGAGGGTAGGGGTGAGAAGAGTTCAGAGGAATGGCATGCTCGTAACATTTTTTTTCTAACTTTATGTGTGCACATTGCTGCTAGCCAATCAGGGTGCAGGAAATATCCACAATGTCCAGACACAACGGCTTGTGTCATTGGCTGCTGCAATCACATGTCCCTCTCTATATAAAGAGCGGACATCTTGTTTTAGTGCCATTTTGTCTCTATAAGAGCGTAGAGAGGCTTCTTCTGATGCTGGGCCTGGATGCTGGTAGATTTTAGCTGGTTAGCTAGACGGTTGTTTCTAAGTCAGATAGTTTAGTTAGCTAGTGTCCTGTGTGGCTGTGAAATCGACCTTACAACAGTTTTTTTTCGTGCCACTAGTGAGGTCCACAGACAAAGACAGCAGTGCACATTTCATAGAAGTGTGTTGGCACTGCCTGGGAGACCTTTCAAAATCTTATTTTTTCAGTTGCTAACGTGATTCAGCATGCCATATCTCACCTTGTTATTTAATGGAGGCGAAATTAATCTTTCTGCACAGCTGTTGCAGAGTAAAAAAATGTGTTTGTTTTTTTCTGTTGCTAAACGTGATACAGCCTGACATATCCTACCTTGTCATTTAGTGGTGATGAAACTCAGCTGGTTGCAGAGCTCATGCAGAGTAAAAAAAAACCATTTTTTTTTTCTTAGGCCTCTTTCACACTTCCGTTTTTACAATCAGTCACAATCCATCAAAATGTTGAAAAGACGGATCCTGTTCAGATTGTAAAAAACGGATGCACTGGATATGTTTATTTGATGGATCCGTAGCGTTTTCCAAGCGATCTGTAGCATCGCTTGGAAAACTGATTGACAGGTTAGTCACACTTGTCAAACATAGTGTTTGACAAGTGTGACCAACTTTTTACTATTGATGCTGCCTATGCCAGAAGGTGAGAATATCAAGATTTTTAATTTTTTTATTATTTTTAACATTAGATCTTTTTACTATTGATGCTGCATAAGCATCAATAGTAAAAAGCGAGAGAGATAGAGCGAGAGAGAATTTCCATGATGGGAAATTCTTCTGTGCATGCTCAGTTTCAAAAGATGGCATCCGTCGCTGGATTCCTGCTTTTGACAGTCAGCGCTGGATCCGTCGCTGAGCGATTTTCTGACGTACAGAAAAAACATTCCTCTGTGCATTGTCTCCGCCTGACGGACAGCAATTTTACTACGGATCCAGTGCATGACGGATGAATTGGAAGGCCATCCGTCACAATCCGTTGCTAATACAAGTCTATGAGAAAAAAACAGATCCAGCAGAAACAGTTGCTGGATCTGTTTTTTTTTCACAAAATGATGCATTGTAATGGAAAAAGAAAGATGGAAGTGTGAGAGAGGCTTTGCAAACATGACACAGCACGCCATATCTCACCTTGTCACTTATTGGCGGTGAAATTCATCTTTCATAAAAAAAATGTTTTTTTCTGTTGGTAAACGTGATACAGCATGCCATATCCCACCTTGCCATTTAGTGGCGGTGAAATTCAGCTATGTGCAGAGCTCAAGTGGAATTATAAAAAAATTTCTGTTACAAATGTCATACAGCACGCCATATCCCACCTTCTCATTTTGTAAAATTCAGCTGTTTACAGAGCTCATGCAGAGTAACAAGAAGTGTTTTTTTCTGTATGCATCCCACCTTCTATCTATAGCAACTTCTTGTGGCCTCTCACAACTTTCAACCTCTGAGACACACAATGACGTTAACACCTCTGATCTGGTCTATGTCTGGCTCAGTTCAATCTCCTACCTAGATAACTCACCTCTTACCCTGTGTCCCCCATGAAATTTTGAGTACAACCACAACTTAGACATTTTTAGGCACTCCCAAAAACACATCTGTTTAGGGGGGCCTATCACGTTCCCCAATCAAAGTCCTTTTTATATATAACCTAGTCTCTACTTCTCTGAACATCAAACTGAACCATACCCAAAAGCTTCATGCAGCCTTTATCTACCCTACATTTCCTCAAGATGGTTGGACCATCATTGTAAATAAGCACCTGTACTTTGTTTCACCCCCACCTCATTGCAGATTGTAAGTTTTGAAGAGCAGACGTTAATTAATTGTTTGATTATATTAAAATTTTTAACTTTTGACTGTTTTATATGAACTGCTAACTTGTTAAGCTATGTGCAATATGTTTGCGATATATAAATAAAGGTTATTATTAGTAATAGATTGAAGATGGTGAAGTTCAAGCTGTTAGTTTTTCCATGTGTAGGAGGAAAGAATCTTTTACGTATGCACATCTGCACAAAGAAGGGCTCGCTGCTGTGCTGACACAGGGTGGAGTATAGTGAACACGACAACCTGCTGGACTGTGAGAGGTGCAGGCGGAGATGTTATGGCGGATTGAGAAAGATGGGGTGTGCTTGGTATGTAATATCAGTCAAAAACAACAGGCAGGTCCATTTCCATATCAGGTGACAGGCACTCAGTCACCCCAACTGTAGGGGGTAAACAAGTGGAGGTTCTGGGTGGGAGACCTGTGTCACAACACTTGCCATGGTGAGGGAGGAGGAAGAATCAGAAGATGCAGTTGATGGGGTGGACGGTGGTTGGTGAGGCCCAATAGTCTGCATTTTAGCACAGAGACATTCCCAGATTAACTCATGTTTATTAGGCATGTGCCAGTTCATGAATATAGTACTCAAATTAGTTCATTTTTTAAACTCTACTATGCCATTTTTTAAAAAAATTGACAGAAAGACCCAAGCTAGGCAACTGCAGAACCGTGAATGCTGCTGTCCACTGCCAGAGTTGGGCCTCAGGATGCGTTACTTGCCATGGTTGCATAACTCTGTGTCTACGTAACCTCCTCGTCTTCCTGCTTCTCCTCCTCCTCTGCTGAGCTACTCAGCTGCATGCCTCTGTGTTTACACCAAGTGTCATCTACTACCTCATTGTCATCCTCTCTGTTCTCCCACTACTAGCCCTGAGAGTCACCCTCCTCTGTTGTGGATTCTGTTGGTGGGCTCCCTCTGGTGGTTACTGCTGGTACTGGGTGACTTTGGTGGGTTGCGGCCTTTGGTTTCCACCTGTCCATCAGAGGCTGGGTGTTTCCTATTTTACCTGGCCTTTCTGTCATTTCCCTTGCCGGCTATCAATGTGTTCAGATGTGCTCTGTTTGGTTCCTGCCTACCTGCTCCCAGATCTTTCAGGATAAGCTAAGTGCTGATTTTCAGTTGTTTGGTTTTTGGTCCAGCTTGCTTAGAATGTCTCTATGCTAGCTGGTTGCTCTAGTGGACTGAGGTTCTCCCCATGTGCCATGAGTTGGCACATGGGTTCTTGTAATCTCAGGATGGTTTTTTTGATTAGGGTTTTTTTGCTGACCGCTCAGTCCCCTTTTGTATCATTCTGCTTTCTAGTTTTCAGCGGGCCTCTATTTGCTAAAGCTATATACATCATCTCTATGTGTGTGCCTTCCTCTCATTTCACCGTCAATACATGTGGGGGGCAACTATACCTTTGGGGTTAATTCCTCTGGAGGCAAGTGAGGTCTTGTTTTCTCTGCAGTACTAGTTAGCTCTTAGGCTGGTGCGTGGCGTCTAGAACCAACGTAGGAACGCTCCCTGGCTATCTCTAGTTGCATTTGTCAGGCGTAGGGCAGCGGTCAGCCCAGGTTCCATCACCCTAGAGCCCGTCCGATATTTGTTATACTTTGCTTGTCCTGTGCTATCCCTAGCCATTGGGGATTCATGACAGTATAGCCGGCCACAAAGTGTTAATTGTTTGGGCTGAAGCAGGAGGAAAAGAAGTGTTCAAGGAAAATTTTTTTTTTTTTTTCCTTCAGAGTTTTGCTGCCTAGCCCTTAATTGCTGTCTAGCTGCTTCTTACCTCCTCTTAACCCTTGAATGGCTCTGATCTTAGCTGTTTATCATGGATGTCCAGAGTTTGGCTTCCAGCCTGAGTAATCTCGCGGCAAAGGTTCAAAACATACAGGATTTCGTTGTTCACACTCCCATGTCTGAACCTAGAATTCCTATTCCAGAGTTTTTTTCTGGAGATAGATCTACCTTCCTGAATTTCAGGAACAATTGTAAATTGTTTCTCTCTTTGAAATCTCGCTCCTCTGGAGACCCTGCTCAACAGGTCAAGATTGTTATATCGTTCCTACGGGGCGACCCTCAGAATTGGGCATATGCATTGGCACCAGGGGATCCTGCGTTGCTCAGTGTGGATGCGTTTTTTCTGGCATTGGGATTGCTCTATGAGGAACCTAACCTAGAGATTCAGGCTGAAAAGGCTTTATTAGCCCTCTCTCAGGGGCATGATGAAGCGGAAATATATTGTCAGAAATTTCGGAAATGGTCGGTGCTTACTCAGTGGAATGAGTGCGCCCTGGCTGCAAACTTCAGAAATGGTCTTTCTGAGGCCATTAAGGATGTTATGGTGGGGTTCCCTGCGCCTACAGGTCTGAATGAGTCTATGGCTATGGCCATTCAGATTGATCGGCGTTTACGGGAGCGCAAACCCGTGCACCAGTTGGCGATGTCTTCTGAACAGGCACCTGAGACTATGCAATGTGATAGAATTCAGTCCAGAAGTGAACGGCAAAATTATAGGCGGAAAAATGGTTTGTGTTTTTATTGTGGTGATTCAGCTCATGTTATATCAGCATGCTCTAAACGCACAAAAAGGGTTGATAAATCTTTTGCCATTGATACTCTGCAGTCTAAGTTCATTTTGTCTGTGACTCTGATTTTTTCACTGTCTTCCATTTCCGTCGATGCCTATGTGGATTCAGGCGCTGCCCTGAGTCTTATGGATTGGTCATTTGCTAAACGCTGCGGTTTTAGTCTAGAGCCTCTGGAAGTTCCTATTCCTCTGAAGGGAATTGATTCTACACCATTGGCTATGAATAAACCGCAGTATTGGACACAAGTGACCATGCGCATGACTCCCGTTCATCAGGAGGTGATTCGCTTCCTTGTACTGTATAATTTACATGATGTACTAGTGCTTGGTCTGCCATGGTTACAAACTCATAATCCTGTCCTGGACTGGAAAACAATGTCTGTGCTAAGCTGGGGATGTCAGGGGGTTCATGATGATGCACCTCCGATTTCTATCGCTTCATCGACTCCTTCGGAGATCCCTGCGTTTTTGTCAGATTATAAGGATGTTTTTGAGGAGCCTAAGCTCAATTCGCTCCCTCCTCATAGAGAGTGTGACTGTGCTATAGAATTGATTCCTGGCAGTAAGTTCCCTAAGGGTCGTTTATTTAATCTGTCACTGCCAGAGCATACTGCTATGCGGAATTATATTAAGGAGTCCTTGGAAAAGGGACATATTCGTCCATCTTCATCCCCTCTGGGAGCAGGTTTTTTTTTCGTGGCAAAAAAAGATGGTTCCCTGAGGCCTTGTATAGATTATCGCCTTCTGAATAAGATTACAGTCAAATACCAGTATCCATTGCCATTATTTACTGATTTGTTTGCTCGCATTAAGGGGGCTAGGTGGTTCACTAAAATAGATCTTCGTGGTGCGTATAATCTGGTGCGGATAAAACAGGGTGATGAGTGGAAAACCGCATTTAATACGCCTGAGGGCCATTTTGAGTATTTGGTAATGCCTTTTGGACTCTCCAATGCTCCGTCAGTCTTTCAGTCCTTTATGCACAATATTTTCCGTGAATATCTGGATAAGTTTATGATTGTGTATTTGGATGATATTTTGGTGTTTTCTGATGACTGGGAGTCTCATGTTCTACAGGTCAGGAAGGTGTTTCAGGTTTTGCGGGCCAATTCTCTGTTTGTGAAGGGCTCAAAGTGTCTCTTCGGAGTCCAGAAGATTTCTTTTTTGGGGTACATTTTTTCTCCTTCTACTATTGAGATGGATCCCGTTAAGGTTCAGGCTATTTGTGACTGGACACAACCTACATCTGTTAAGAGCCTTCAGAAGTTCTTGGGGTTTGCTAATTTTTATCGTCGGTTCATTGCTAATTTTTCCAGTATTGTTAAACCTTTGACTGATTTGACTAAAAAGGGTGCTGATGTTGCTGATTGGTCTCCTGCGGCCGTGGAGGCCTTTCGGGAACTTAAGCGCCGGTTTTCTTCTGCTCCTGTGTTGTGTCAACCAGATGTTTCACTTCCTTTTCAGGTGGAGGTTGATGCTTCCGAGATTGGAGCAGGGGCGGTTTTGTCACAGAGAAGTTCTAATGGCTCGGTGACGAAGCCATGTGCTTTCTTCTCTAGAAAATTCTCGCCCGCCAAGCGCAATTATGATGTGGGTAATCGGGAGCTTTTGGCCATGAAGTGGGCATTTGAGGAGTGGCGTCATTGGCTTGAGGGTGCTAAACATCGCGTGGTGGTCTTGACTGATCACAAGAATCTCATTTACCTTGAGTCTGCCAGGCGTTTGAATCCTAGACAGGCTCGTTGGTCATTATTTTTTTCTCGTTTCAATTTCGTGGTTTCATACTTGCCAGGTTCAAAGAATGTGAAGGCAGATGCTCTTTCCAGGAGTTTTGTGCCTGATTCTCCTGGAGACACTGGGCCTGCTGGTATCCTTAGGGATGGGGTAATATTGTCCGCCGTATCCCCAGACTTGCGACGCGCATTGCAGGAGTTTCAGGTGGATAAACCGGATCGTTGTCCACCAGAAAGACTGTTTGTTCCGGATGATTGGACCAGTAGAGTCATCTCCGAGGTCCATTCTTCTGTGTTGGCTGGTCATCCTGGAATATTTGGTACAAGAGATTTGGTGGCCAGGTCTTTTTGGTGGCCTTCCTTGTCTAGGGATGTGCGTACCTTTGTGCAGTCTTGTGAAGTGTGTCCTCGAGCTAAGCCTTGCTGTTCACGGGCTAGTGGGTTGTTGTTATCTTTGCCCATCCCGAAGAGGCCTTGGACGCACATTTCCATGGATTTTATTTCTGATCTCCCGGTTTCACAGAAAATGTCCGTTATCTGGGTTGTGTGTGACCGCTTTTCTAAGATGGTTCATTTGGTGCCCTTGCCTAAGTTACCCTCCTCCTCTGAGTTGGTTCCTTTGTTTTTTCAGAACGTGGTTCGTTTGCATGGGATTCCGGAGAATATCGTGTCTGACAGGGGATCCCAGTTTGTGTCTAGATTTTGGCGGACGTTTTGTGCCAAGATGGGCATTGATTTGTCTTTCTCGTCTGCATTCCATCCTCAGACGAATGGCCAGACGGAGCGAACTAATCAGACCTTGGAAACTTATTTGAGGTGTTTTGTTTCTGCTGATCAGGATGACTGGGTTGCTTTTTTGCCACTGGCTGAATTTGCTCTTAATAATCGGGCTAGTTCTGCCACGTTGGTCTCTCCTTTTTTTTGTAATTCGGGGTTTCATCCTCGTTTTTCCTCTGGTCAGGGGGAATCTTCGGATTGTCCTGGAGTGGACGTGGTGGTGGACAGGCTACATCAGATTTGGAATCAGGTGGTGGACAATTTGAAGTTATCTCAGGAGAAGACTCAGCAGTTTGCTAATCGCCGTCGCCGCGTGGGTCCCCGACTTCTAGTTGGGGACTTGGTGTGGTTGTCTTCTCGTTTTGTCCCTATGAAGGTCTCTTCTCCTAAGTTCAAGCCTCGGTTCATCGGTCCTTATAGGATCTCGGAGATTCTTAACCCTGTATCTTTTCGTTTGGATCTCCCAGCATCGTTTGCTATTCATAATGTGTTCCATCGGTCGTTGTTGCGGAGGTATGAGGTGCCCGTTGTTCCTTCGGTCGAGCCTCCTGCTCCGGTGCTGGTGGAGGGAGAATTGGAGTATGTTGTTGAAAAGATCTTGGATTCTCGTGTTTCCAGACGCAAACTCCAGTATTTGGTTAAGTGGAAGGGTTATAGTCAGGAGGATAATTCCTGGGTGGTCGCCTCCGATGTTCACGCGACTGATTTGGTCCGCGCCTTCCATAGAGCTCACCCTGATCGCCCTGGGGGTTCTCGTGAGGGTTCGGTGACCCCTCCTCAAGGGGGGGGTACTGTTGTGGATTCTGTTGGTGGGCTCCCTCTGGTGGTTACTGCTGGTACTGGGTGACTTTGGTGGGTTGCGGCCTTTGGTTTCCACCTGTCCATCAGAGGCTGGGTGTTTCCTATTTTACCTGGCCTTTCTGTCATTTCCCTTGCCAGCTATCAATGTGTTCAGATGTGCTCTGTTTGGTTCCTGCCTACCTGCTCCCAGATCTTTCAGGATAAGCTAAGTGCTGATTTTCAGTTGTTTGGTTTTTGGTCCAGCTTGCTTAGAATGTCTCTATGCTAGCTGGTTGCTCTAGTGGACTGAGGTTCTCCCCATGTGCCATGAGTTGGCACATGGGTTCTTGTAATCTCAGGATGGTTTTTTTGATTAGGGTTTTTTTGCTGACCGCTCAGTCCCCTTTTGTATCATTCTGCTTTCTAGTTTTCAGCGGGCCTCTATTTGCTAAAGCTATATACATCATCTCTATGTGTGTGCCTTCCTCTCATTTCACCGTCAATACATGTGGGGGGCAACTATACCTTTGGGGTTAATTCCTCTGGAGGCAAGTGAGGTCTTGTTTTCTCTGCAGTACTACTTAGCTCTTAGGCTAGTGCGTGGCGTCTAGAACCAACGTAGGAACGCTCCCTGGCTATCTCTAGTTGCGTTTGTCAGGCGTAGGGCAACGGTCAGTCCAGGTTCCATCACCCTAGAGCTCGTCCGATATTTGTTATACTTTGCTTGTCCTGTGCTATCCCTAGCCATTGGGGATTCATGACACTCCTCCTCTTCATGCCATGACAGCACAGTACAGTTCGCAGGTGCCTCAAGTATCTGAGCCTCATCACAAATAGACCACCTTCACTCAACGTGGTTAACGTCTGTTGACAAGAGTTTGAATTCTGCTCGGACTCAACTGTGTCCAGCCCTGGATCAAACTTAGAAAAAATTTGGCCATCGGTGCAGATGATTTCCTCCTCTTTACTCTGTGAATCTTTGAAGTACACTTCCGATGCCAATGGCATACAATGTGTGAACCGATCTGCAGATTCAGCCACCTCTGGTTCCCAACAGTCAATTGGGCGGTTGGCGTGTTGTGACGTAGGTGAAAACAAGGGTAATTGGGGTGCCACCAATGAGGACAGTACTGTGTGTGATTTTAAGATGGAGGAAGAGGAGCAGAGGCCACTTGATGCAGCGCTTGCCATCTACTGGAGCACATGTTCTTTCTGGCCCTTATCTACAAAATGTACCGCTGTGTTGCTGGCAAAGAAAAGGAGTGGAGTAGCCAGTCCAGTGAGAGAAGTTGTAAAAATGCTGTGCAATTTCTCACTGCAGCAAAACAATCTGACTTCTCATCCCCCATATCATACCTGTCTCACAACCCTAAACAGCTGTTCAGTACTTTCAATTCTCTCCTCTATCCACCAGCTCCCCCTCCTTCTCCTCTCATCTCAGCTGAAGACTTTGCCTCGCCACCTGTGAACTTGACACAATAGCGTCCCACCTCATTCAAAATCTTACCACACTTTTCATCCCAAGCCTAACTCACCTCTTCAACCTGTCATTAACAACTAGTGTCTTCACTCCTGATTGAAACATACCTCGATCACACCCTCCTCAAAAAGCTCACCCTTGACCCATCCTCTGTGTCTAGCTATTGCGCCATCTCATTTTTCCCCTATGCCTCCAAACTACTGGAACAACACGTCCATTTTGAACTGTCTTCCCACTTTTCTTCCTTCTCCATGTTTGACCGCTTGCAATCTGGCTTCAGACTGCACCATTCCACTGAAACTGCCCTGACTAAAGTCACATCGACTAACCAACAAATAAAAGCGATGTGAGTTTGTCCTCCTCCTTCTCTTGGACCTGGAATCTACCTTTAACACTGTGTACAATTACCTCTTACTACAGACTTTCTGATATGTTGCCATTACAGACTTCGCCCTTTGTTGGATCTCCTTGTACCAAACATACAAAACATTCCGTGTCTCACATTCACACACCACCTTCTCATCTCGCCCCCTATGTGTCGGTGTCCTCCAAGGTCCAGTTGTAGGCCCAGGCACTATGCATAGTGCACACGAGCGCTCCCTACCTCTTAAAGGAACTGCCCACGTCAACCTAAGGTATTCCCAGTCTATAGCTGGGTGACACCTTCTATTTTAGGCTTCTCCTCCAATATGGAGGTGCTTCAACTACATTGTTTGTTTGTCTTGCATGTTTGCTAGTTGCCAGGTTCCACACATCCACCCGTCTGCTTATCTACCCTGTACTCATCTGCTTGTACCTGTCTGTGCCTGTCTGCTCATACCTGTCTGTGCTTGTCTGTCCATCAATCAGTCCAGATCGTACCTACCATTGCCCATCTGTCTAACACCCAGTCCAGCCCACACTTGTCAGTTTTTTTCTGTTCCTCAGCTGGTCTCATCTGCACTCGTGGTTCCAGTGTCTCCACAGTGCCTGCCTGCATTCTTTATCCTTCCTTTGGCCCGTACCAGCCTACCCACTGTAGGGGGTCAGCTGCCACCCTCTGTAAGTCAGCCCTGGAGTTGTACCTGGTGCCACCTCCTTCTACCTCCTTAGGTCGCAGTTTTTGCCTGCTGCCACTTATCTGAGTTGGGATTTTGTAGGCCACCTAGTTACGCTCCTCCAGGCTTTCTGAGGGATACAGCACAGTGGTTATACCACCTTGCCCATTACAGTCTACATCTGTTGGGTTGGCTGTAGTGGAAGAGGTGTTGGTCCCTGCTATTGTAGTTCTACTTTATTGCAATTGATGCCACTTTTTTGGTGTCTGCCACTAATTTTTGTAAATGTGCAGACTCCTGGTTGAGTCTCCTTCATGCATGTTGCTTGTAGCAGTAGGCCTCCAAGACCATCAGGCCTCCACTTTCTTTGAGTCATCTACCTGTGTTACTATGCTTAAACTTTTCTGACAATAGTAGTCTATGAAACTGATATTTGTGCCACCTGAGTGTGGCTGAGCATGAAAGCAGGTTGAGCTGTTGCATATGGTATGAGGGCTCCCAGAATAGCAGGCCTACATTGATCCCTCACATACCTCATCTTACTGTGACATTCAATTGAAAGCTGTAAATGCATTCCCTGACCCCAATACCTCATGCATGGCTAATTGCTGCAGTACCATGCTACAATTTGTTCTGTAGGTGAATTGAGGCCACTTTCCTGGTGTCTCACCCTACCCCCTAATTTGATGTGTTTTGGCAGCTTTTGGGGCCGTTTAAAGGTGTTGTGTGGAACGCCCGCCAGGGCCGTGGGGTACTCGGTACGGTAGTTAAAGGAATGTGTCACGGCGGCGATGACCTGGTCGTGGCCCTGGGCGCCCATGTTAAAGGGACAGTCTTTAAAGGGGTTAGTTGAATAATAAAAGTTTGTTTACGCCACCTGTGGTATTCGGTCAGAGGTGACCGATGCTGCTTTAAGGGGTACACTGGGGTGATGTTATGGCAGCAGGGATGGTATGGCTTCCCAGAGATGAAGCTCGGTCCCCAGGGCTCCCGGTGTAATAGATGAAGATGGTGATAGGTGGTGTAGTAAGAAACGGATGACACAGGGTAGCAGTCTCTTTAACTCTTTACTTGGTTCAAGGCAGCCACAGTCCAGGGTACTGGATCACAGATGCTTGTGTGGTCTGGCCGGCTTGGAAGCGAATTGGGAATCCCTCTAACCAGATGGGGTTGGAAGCCTTCCTTCTAGCGCTGTGGTGTTGTAGACCCTTGCTGCCTTAGGCCTCACACAAGGTAATCACGTTTTCTCTCTGTCCCCCTTTAGGTAGGACACTACCCTTATGACAGGTAGCTCGAGCCTTTTTATAGGATCTCTACCACGACCCAGGCTCTATTTACTACTGTGTCCTCGGGTGCCAATGGTGGACAGGTAACTTGCAATCAGCTGTCCACCAGTTTCTGCCGTGGGGCATGAAATTACCCTCACAACCTTGGTCTTCTGGCTAACGGTATCTGCGCTCAGCATGAAGGAAGCCCATTCGCAGCTTCTCTCTCCAGCTCTTTACTCTCCTTCTTCTCCCTTTCAGTCTCCTACAGATTGCTCTGCTTTTTTTTCCCTTCCTAGGAGCCGCAGAATCACTCATCTCCACGGCCCCAGCTTTCCTTCCTCTCTCTTTGCTCTCCTCTCACCAACTGTCAAACTCCAACTGCCTAGCAACTGCCTAGAAACTGACTCCTCCTCCCGACCAGAGAGAGCAGCTCCCCTGAAGTCTGCTGTAGAGCTCCTCCTTCTGGCCTGGAGTCAGAACAGTGTTGTAGGTGCTGAATACCTGTCAATTGGTTGCTTCCAAGCGTGACATCACTCTCCCCGTGAGGAAAGCTATGCCACTGTAACAACCAGGAACTTGGGGTGTCACACTGTGCATGCTTTCGTTTTTGCTTCCCAGTGACTTGAATGGCATTCGGCTATGTTCAGCGAATATTCAATGAATAAATCAGTGAATATTGCAAATTCGGCGATCGTAATGCAAATCAAACATTGAAATATTTGCTCATCTCTAGTCACAGATTCTCTTTAATCACTTACCGTCATATGACATACAGGGTGCTCCCTGTCTTTGATGCCTACTCTCAAGTCGAGCCTGCATCTTTGCCGGATGATGGCAATGGTATAGTAATAATCAGCGATTATCTGTCTGCAACAGCTACGGGTGGAGCACTGGGGTCCTAGGTTCAATTCTGACCAAGCGAATGAACTTTAGTCTCCCTTTTTTTGCATTGACCTCCTCTCACACTTCAAAACAAATACTGATAGGGAATTTAGATTGTGAATGATTGTTTATTATTATTTATTATTATTATTTATTACTGTAAAGGATGATGACTGTAAAGGACTCAGGATATGTTTAGTATGTGCTATATAAGCAAATGTGATAATAAATAGATAGAATCAGACGTGAAGCAATCATCATTTTACCAAGGTCATTAATAAACTACTGCTTCTAGCACTTATGAATAAGCAGCCACTCACCACAGTTTGGAAATGTCTTTATTTCACAGTATTTTGATGCACCAGATGGTTATTTGGGGAAAGTGATTTATGCAAGTGCATTTTTCTAGTATTTGTGTAAGTAGTTTTCTGCCTTCAACACATCTGCTCTGTACTGACACTGCTGTATTGACTTAAAGGTCATTGCTTGATGGGTCATCAGCACAGATTTTAGGAAGAATGGCGGTTACAAGATAATAATACTGTAGGTAAATTGGAAGAAAAAAAATAAATGTGCAGTATAAAAGTAACAAAATAATGTGTCCATTTATATAAAACCTGTCGAAAATTACAGGCTTGCTGCCTTCATCCACCCCAAGGTACAATTGCTTTTGGTGCACAAACATATGAAATTTGAATTTGCCTGTTTCATTCAATTTTTTACAAATATTTGATTTAGAGCAAATTTATTAACCACAAATCGCAAATACGGCAAAGCCTCAATTGCCCAGAAAAGATGTCTGTAATGCTCTTAGGTCACCTAGGACTTATTTAAAGCTCTTTAACACAATTTCAGCTTTAGTAATGTCAAAGAGTCCCCAGCATATATGGCAATGGACTATGGAATATGATGATAGTACACAGCCTGTTTAATAACACACTGCACAGGCACACTTTTATGATTTTTAAAATGTAAAAAAAAAAATTTAGGCAGATGACAGCTGTGCTGGTGTTTGTACACAGGTGGTGTACATAGAAGAAGCCATGGCTTTTTGACAAGTGACAATTCAAAAATGTTTGAGTAGCAACAGGATTGTTGGTTATTAAATTAAGATTTTATAGCAGTTTAACAAGCCTTCCAAAAATTATCCCATTTTGGGAAAACAATTAGTTTGCTGTTTGAAAATAGAATGAGCAATGACTTTTTAGTAAGCCATTGAAAAATTATCCTTATTTTCAGATCAGTTGAAGGTTTGCTATTTGGAAAACGAAGAAGTGATGACTTTTTAACACAATATCCAAAAAGTATCCCTATTTCTTTGGGAGCAGCAACTGGTTTCTTATATCTTTAGAAATAGAAAAAGCAACATTGTTATACAGGAGTGCCAAAAAGATAACTTTTTGGGAGCTATTTCAGGTTCATTTACCTTGTACGGAGTAGGGTTCTCAGCATCATTACAGTTTAGCTATAGAACATAATAGACAAGCAGAAGATATATGACTGCCTATTGACAGTGGAAGTGGAAATAGTAGCAACTGCACAGTACAGAATAAGCTGGGACAGATAAAGAAAAGAGATGTCCGGCTGTGAACGACTAGCACAGGCAACGCTAACAAGCACAAGATGTGTGGTTGACTATTTGTGTGCATTGCAATAGCTTCACAGTACAGAATATGGGAAAGACAAGGAGATGTCCAGCTATGTAAGGCAGCAGCACAATAAAGTTATAATATGATGGACAGGTAAGAGATGCTGAGCTTTGTGGGGGCTTCTGCATTGGCAGCAGCAGAACAGTGCTGATTACCATGGACAGTCTTGGCTAGGGCCAATCTAGTCATTGTCTTCATCTGTAGGAGAATGACAGTGGACATTGAGTCATTTCGATAAATGTAAGGTTTTCCATGCTTGTGGAGAATAACCTAGTTTGCTTGGATTTAACAAAGCCCCTGGCCATGCTGAATATCCTTTCTGACAGTACACTGGAGACTGAACATGACATTATGCCTATAGCAAACAGGGCCAAGTCTTGCCACTGCTCCAATCTGCTCATTTAGATGTCCTTGGGAATGGGTCTCAGAGTATCTTCTGGACAAAGGACACAGCCCAGGGAAGACAGAGCCTGGCTTTACAGCCAGCATGTCTCTGTTTGCTGAAGTGCATTAGATTGACTCAGTGGCAGATACATCTGGCCCTTCAAATTTAATGCAGTTGATGCTGCTGCATCAGCTACTTGTTGTATCAATACATTAGGTCTAGGTGAAGAGTGGAGAGATGTCTTGTGGTTAGCCATGCATTCAGAAGGCATCCACTCAGAAGAAGCTTTTTCAACCAGAGAACACAGTTTATCTTGATTATGCCCTAGTTTTACTCACTGTTTGGAAACTGGGAGAAAAAATCCTACATTTTGCTTCTATTTTGAGGGCCCAAAAGTATGACTATCCAACAATCATCTCTTTGCTTAAAGTTCTTGATATGCCTGTCATTTCACAAGCAATTGAGTATGCAGCTTGTCATGCTTGTTGGAATGATCAGGGGCCTCATTAGTTTGTTTTCCTATATCACACTGTGATGGCTGGTCTGCATGTAGGGGATCGGCCCTTGTTAGGCACTGAATGACACTGTGACTTTAAGAGGCCATGCTCCCCTCTGATTTATGTGTCCTTGGATTAGTCTTTTCTCTCCTGCAGTTTGCTGTGTGATAGTTTTGGACAAGAAGCCGTAAGTGAGAGAAAACTGGTTTCTGAGAGAGACTGGGAGCACTGTTTTCTGTGTCATTGCAATGAGAGACTGACAAATGAGCTAATGGCTTCAATGGAGAAGATAGTGCCCGGCTACTGCAAGATCGATCACGAGGACCATGTCCAAAAGGAAAGAGTTGCATTGCACAGCCAGGTAGTTCTCCACAAACAACTGTAACCTGAGAGCGAAAATATCACTGTTGTACCAGTCATCTCTCAACATTGAAAGTGGGAACGAGACGTGCCCGGATCTGGAAAAAGAGAGATCAGTTAAACTGAAGGAAGAGCTGAATATAACAACTATGCTTAGCTACAACAGGACCCAGCAACAGCTACCAGACTTTCATCTAAATCTACAGAACTATGAATTAATCACCGGTGTTCAACTGTGTTAGGCTACTTTCACACTGGCGTTAACTGCATTACATCGCAATGCGTCGTTTTGCCAAAAAAACGCATCCTGCAAAAGTGCTTGCAGGATGCGTTTTTCTGCATTGACTAACATTAGCGACGCATTTGCAACGCAATGACACACGTCGCAACCGTCGTGCGACGGTTGCGCCGTGCTGTGGCAGACCGTCGGGAGCAAAAAACGTTACATGTAACGTTTTTTGCTCCCGACGGTCCGCTTTTTCCGACCGCGCATGTGCGGCCGGAACTCCGCTTCCACCTCCCCGCACTTCCCCGCACCTCACAATGGGGCAGCGGATGCGCTGGAAAAATGCATCCGCTGCCCCCGTTGTGCGGTGGAGACAACGCTAGCGTCGGGAACCTCGGCCCGACGCACCGCGACGGGCCGAGCCCGACGCTAGTGTGAAAGTAGCCTTAGGGTGCAGAGCAGGCTTCTTCAACTAGTACGCTGTAGCAGCATGGCCCGATCAGAACCCAGGTAGTAGGCTAGAATAGAGATGTTTGTGAAATCTGTTTATACTGTTTATATTGAACTTTGCATTTCAATAGCTGAAGTGCAGCTTGTGTGTCACGCTCCAGCTATCTCTCTTTGTATCTACTATTGTTGTTATCATTACAACAACTGTTAGTCTTAGGGTACTGTCACACAGTGGCACTTTGATCGCTCCGACGGCACAATCCGTGCCGTTGCAGCGTCGCTTGATTATCGCTCCAGCGTCGTAGACTGCGGTCACACTTTGCAATGCACGGCGCTGGAGCAATAATTTCATGACGTAGTTGCGATGTAGAAGTCATACGGGACATTGGGAATATCGTGCACACCTTTGTTACACGCTGCGATCATGCCGCCACAGCGGGACACTTGACGACGAAATAAAGTTTCAAACGATCTGCTATGACGTACGATTCTCAGCGGGGTCCCTGATCGCAGTAGCGTGTCAGACACAGCAATATCGTAACTATATCGCTGGAACGTCACGGATCGTGCTGTTGTAGCGACCAAAGTGCCACTGTGTGACAGTACCCTTATTCTCCTGCATACAATCCTCTGACTTTCAATGAAGCCGGTGTTTTGCTTCTGCCTCCTCTTATACTGTACCATATTTGAGTTGCCCGGCAGTGTCTTTCAGGAACCACGACATACACAGCCAGTGTCCTCATCAATGTTATTCCAAATTTCACATGTCAATCTTGTCCTATGCATATGTCTGGGATAACTCATCATTCCCCTCCACATCCAACTGCTGCCGCTGCTCCTCCTCCCACACATTTTTTCTGCTTGAAACATTGACCTTGAGGAGAGGAATGTGTAGAAGTTTCCGTCTTTCCTCCATCCCTGATTGCATCCTTGTCAGTATTTTTCCCAATATAAAAATATAAGGAGGATGACATTGTGGCTGTTGCATTTCTCCTTACTAACAAATTTTGCAAACCCTTTGAAGAACTTCATTTTTTCCTCATCTCATTTTTTTGAGACACAACCAATCCAGATGGAACATTCTTTTGTAAAGAGTTATTTTATTCACAAACAGCAATTAACATTTTCAAGACCAGGCAATTTTTTCATTTTTATGCCTTCATTTTTCCATCCCCTTTTATTTTGATGAGACATTACAGTACTTTTTTATGTTCCATTGATATAGCCATTTGCGGGCTTATTTTTTGCAGAATGAGTTGTAGCTTTGAATGGCACTATTCATTTTACTGTACTATTTTGAAAAATAGGAAACAATTCCTAACGGAGTGAAATAACTCAACTCCAGTACTGGCTTTTTTTGGCTGTATTTATAGTAAATGTAAAAATGACCTGGCAAAATGATACTCCAAATTGGTACGGTTATGGCAAAATCAAAGTTATGATTCTTTTATATAGAGAGAGAGAGCAGCACTAAAAATCGCAAGTTGGGTGCCAAGCCCCACAGGCAAAGACCAAGAGTTTACAAAATTGGAGGTAGCACACCTTTCAGAGTGAAAAAAGGAGCTTCTGTTTAGTAGCCCATAATGGTGACGTTTCGGTTCAAGAGTGAGAACCTTTTTCAAGGCTTAAAAAATTCTCACTCTCGAACTGAAACGTCACCATTATGGACTATTAAACAGAAGCTCCTTTTTTCACTCTGAATGGTGTGCTACCTCCAATTTTGGAATATACAGTACAGATCAAAAGTTTGGACACACCTTCTCGTTTAAAGATTTTTGTGTATTTTCATGACTATGAAAATTGTAAATTCACACTGAAGGCATCAAAACTATGAATTAACACATGTGGAATTATATACTTAACAAAAAAGTGTGAAACAACTGAAAATATGTCTTATATTCTAGGTTCTTCAAAGTAGCCACCTTTTGCTTTGATGACGGCTTTGCACACTCTTGGCATTCTCTTGATGAGCTTCAAGAGGTAGTCACCGGAAATCGATTTCACTTCACAGGTGTGCCCTGTCAGGTTTAATAAGTGGAATTTATTGCCTTATAAATGGGGTTGGGACCATCAGTTGTGTTGTGCAGAAGTCTGGTGGATACACAGCTCATAGTCCTACTGAATAGACTGTTAGAATTTGTATTATGGCAAGAAAAAAGCAGCTAAGTAAAGAAAAACGAGTGGCCATCATTACTTTAAGAAATTAAGGTCAGTCAGTCTGAAAAATTGGGAAAACTTTGAAAGTGTCCCCAAGTGCAGTAGCAAAAACCATCAAGCGCTACAAAGAAACTAGCTCACATGAGGACCGCCCCAGGAAAGGAAGACCAAGAGTCTCCTCTGCTTCTGAGGATAAGTCACCAGCCTCAGAAATCACAGATTAACAGCAGCTCAGATTAGAGACCAGGTCAATGCCACACAGAGTTCTAGCAGCAGACACATCTCTACAACAACTGTTAAGAGGAGACTTTGTGCAGCAGGCCTTCATGGTAAAATAGCTGCTTGGAAACCACTGCTAAGGACAGGCAACAAGCAGAAGAGACTTGTTTGGGCTACAGAACACAAGGAATGGACATTAGACCAGTGGAAATCTGTGCTTTGGTCTGATGAGTCCAAATTTGAGATCTTTAGTTATAACCACCATGTCTTTGTGCGACGCAGAAAAGGTGAACGGATGGACTCTACATGCCTGGTTCCCACCGTGAAGCATGGAGGAGGAGGTGTGATGGTGTGGGGGTGCTTTTTCTGGTGACACTGTTGGGGATTTATTCAAAATTGAAGGCATACTGAACCAGCATGGCTACCACAGCATCTTGCAGCGGCATGCTATTCCATCTGATTTGCGTTTAGTTGGACCATCATTTATTTTTCAACAGGGCAATGACCCCAAATACACCTTCAGGCTGTGTAAGGGCTATTTGACCAAGAAGGAGAGTGATGGGGTGCTACGGCAGACCTGAACCCAATCTAGATGGTTTGGGGTGAGCTGGACCGCAGAGTGAAAGCAAAAGGCCAACAAGTGCTAAGCATCTCTGGGAACTCCTTCAAGATTGTTAGAAGAACATTTCCGATGACTACCTCTTGAAGCTCATCAAGAGAATGCCAAGAGTGTGCAAAGCAGTCATCAAAGCAAAAGATGGCTGCTTTGAAGAACCTAGAATATACAACATATTTTCAGTTGTTTCACACTTTTTTGTTAAGTATATAATTCAACATGTGTTAATTCAGAGTTTTGATGCCTTCAGTGTGAATTTACAATTTTCATAGTCATAAAAATACAGAAAAAATTTTAAATGAGAAGGTGTGTCCAAACTTTTGGTCTGTACTGTATATACACATATATTATTTTTTTAAGAAAAATCTGAAATTTGTAAAACAAAAAAATGTGGTTTGTGTTGCCATTTTGTGAGAACTTTTTTATTTTTCCATCATTGCAGCTGTATAAAGGCTTGATTTTTTGCTTGTTGAGCTGTAGGTTCTTTTGATACCATTTTGGGGTCCATATGATATTTTCATAGCTTTTTCTTGCATTTTTTTTCTGGGCTGAGGGAGGAAGTTGTTGACTGAAAAATGGCAATTCTGCCATTTAATTTTTTTTTTGGGGGGGAGGCATTCAATATACTTTTGAACTAGTGTTATGTATTGATAGACCATATTGGTTTAATGTTTTTAATTTACTTATTTTTTAACAGAGAACATGTTGGGGAGGAATTCTAAACTTTTAGACATATATTTTTTAAATGTTTTACTTTGTACTACAGGGGACTTGACCTTGTGATTGTTTGATTACTCATACTTTACTACAGTACTGCAGTATTTTAGTATGTAGGGTAGCTTATGTTCTGCTATAAAGCCCAGTATGGGCTAGGCTTCATTGTAGGACTAAAATGGCAGCCATGCGGGATTTCTGCAGGACCCTAGCTGCAATGGTAACTCATCAGCTCAATGAAACTGTGTTGTGGGGGTGTCAAAGGGTCCTGATGCATGAGCTCACCGACAAGGAGGGCATTTTTATTTATTTTTATTTTATTGGCTGTTATACTGCTCTGATTTCTACTGGTCCTGAGAGCGATGGTCTCATGTAAACTGTCTGAATAATGCCGCAATTGTGCATGCTATCACTCTAGAATTGGGAAAACCACATATAATGCTCACAGTTAGGGCACAGTCAGATGGCCGTATTACTTGTGTGGCGCCCCAGGGTCCTGGTCATCGCAGTGGTATTGCTTTCCTCTCGGGGAGAGTGATACTACGTTTGGAGGCAAAGAAGGATAACTGCATCCAGGTATCACAAACATGCAACACATTTCACACTCCAGGCTGCCAGGGGGAGCTCTTGGTCCTATTTATTAGGTCACTCCCCACATTGGTAAAACTGGTTGCCTGTAGGGCAAGTTAGTTAGTTGCTCGCTGAGCTTCGCTCAGGTAGTTGGTCCCTGGCAAGGGTGGGATCCTGTCAGAGATCGAGGAAGAAGGACACGGAGCTGTGCATGCCTTGAGACCTGCAGCTTCCAGAAAGAGACACTGAAGGAGAACTGTATTGCAGAGAGGGTGAACGAAGTCGTAGCAAAGGAGTGGATACCAGTAGGGGATCAGCCCTACACAGGCTGCCTCCTCTGAGGCGCAGAATCCCGGTAGCCAGAATACCCAGGGAGCAACGACTCTTTATTCCTTGCTCCAGAGACCGGCAGGACAGCTAATTTCATGTTACCTGTCCGCCCTAAACCCAGGAGGCAAGTTGGCACCCCTTAGAGGCTGGGGCATGATATCCCTATAAACTGCCTCAAGCCACCAGTCATACGGGTTTGTCCTATCCTATCCGGGGGACAGAGAGAGAGACATAACATCTACAACATCTATGCGGACCTTATGAGAAGCTTAGCAGTAAGGGACTGCAACACTGCAGCGCAAGGGAAGGCTACTGATTTCCATCTGAACAAGGGGACTCTGAAATTGCCTCCAAACTGGCCAAACTCTGCCTGCCCTGTGATCTGGTGCCCTGGACTTTGAATGCTGAAGTCTTCAGTAAAGGTAAAGAGACTGCAACATTGTGTCCTCGTTCTTCTATGCGCCTCTCACCATCCACCATCTACTCACTGGGAAGCCCTGGGGACATACTTCAACTGTGGGAAGGTATACTATCTAGCTGCCATAACATCACCCCAGTGGACCCCTTAAAGCAGCGTCAGTCACCCCGACTGAGTACCACAGGTGGCATCACGAACATTTCCCCTTTAAAGACCTTTCCCTTTTACATGGACGTCCCAGGGCCACGAGCCGGGTCAGCCACCGTGACATCCCCCTGTGAACCAAAAGACCCGGTTCCGAGTACCCCGCGGCCCCATGGGGATGCTCCACTTGCGTGAGGATGGCATCACTATCCTCGCACTGACTGGCGGTTCTCCTGACCTGAATGTGACATTTGCATAGAAATACATGCTGTCACGCTCAGGTCAGGAGGATCAATGGCTAGTCCTAGGATTGCGATGTGATCCTCGCTTGAGTAATAGGCTCATAATACCTAATATGGCCATCTGACTGCAAACTGGTATCCTAAAGCTAAGCTCTTCACCTCTCTCCACCCTCCTGAAACCTGTCCCACCACCAATTGCTCCTCCCTGCACAGCTCCTCCCCGCCCCTATTGTTTCTACTTTTCCATCTCGGTCTTATGGCAATGCATGCCTCTAACTTGGCCAAACTCAACGATGTGGGCACAACCAACGTCAATGACTTGCAACACAACTTACAAAGCCACATGGGTTGCAGCACACTTCATTAACAGACAAGAAAAGAAGACTGACAAGGAGATGTTTGGGAGATCGGGAGGAGGGTGGCAGTGGCAGGACAGGTATGGGATGAGCCACGGATAGAATCAGATTCAGTTTGCCCTGAATTTATTCAATGCAAATCAAACTTTCCTCCTCTCCCCTCTTGAATTGAATGAATCTGCCTGAATTGAATCTTGGGAAATTTGCTCAACTCTATTTACTTTATTTTAGATTTGTTTCCTATGTTGTTTAGGGATAGTAAAGATTATACCAAGTCTATTAAAATGTGTTTTGCGCATTTTTTGTGAATTACTATAAATTGTTTTCATACAGCCTGGTCATTTTCTGTAGGGTATTATAATGGAGCTTGAAATGCTTGCGTTTACAGCTGTAAATACATTTGCTTCTGGCTATTTTAAGCATTGAAGCATTGTGTCTTTGATGGATGATGGATAGTAAAGTAGCACTAGGAAAAAGGAGATCTGCAGTATTAGTTCTGCAGGTTTCACAGTGAGTTTCCTTCTGAAATCGTGCCATCTTTCCGGCAATGACTCTACAGAGCACTAAGTAAATGTTGTGGTGTTTGCTTTTTGACAGGCAGTCTTCCAAATTGCAGCTTTTATAGCCCTTGAGGCTTTTACACAGGTCTTTCCAAAGAGCTTATCGTCTTTTCCCAGAATGTACTTGAGTAATTTAACTTCTTAGTTTGGAAATTTTGCAGTACTGTGTTTCCTTTTTTAGTTCGGTAAGATAACTTTTAGATTATACTTTACTGTAATGATGAGCGGAGTTAAGGTCTACTGGTGTTACCTTCAGGAAATTCTGAATACTCAGAAAGCTGATACTATTGACTGAAAAAAGTAAAGAGAATAAAGAGGAAAAACATCTAGATGCAGATAATAGAAAAGTCTACGAATAATACAATTGCGGAGATGTGTCAAAACTGATGCAAGTTGGAATAGCTGGAAATTTCAAGCTCTCATTCTTCTACGGTATATCATTTGATTGTCTATATAATATATTGCAATGTTTCTGAATATGTATGTTTTATGCCTGTCAGTATTATAGGACTTGGGTTATAGGGGTACACGGATGAGCTGATACAGGGAAAACTTTCACTTTGCCACACCATTGATATTTTAATGGCACAATTCATTTGTCTGGATCAGAGTTATTTCTGATTCTAGGCAGGTTATTATATATAAATGTTAGCAACCAATGCTAATGATGTGGGCTTGTACAGTTAAAAAACTGATGCATAAGATGGCTAAAAATTATTCCCACTGGATAGAAATTACCTGATATTTTGATTTTCAAATTTGCTAGCTTTGCTGAAGTTTCCTCCAAAATTGATTTGCATAACTAAAAAGTATTTGATTTCTAAAAAAAATTGTGTATAACATATAATGCCTTGGATTCTATTGAACATGCTTTGAGCTCTGTAATTCAAACACAGCCTTTTAAATGTCCAAGTGACCTCAACCTTTCTGGCTAGGGGAAAACAGATGGTAACCAGCAGGCTATTTAACAACAAACAGCAGTGTAGTACTTTGTAGGTTACTTATATTGTATAAATTGTCCAAAAAGTATCACTTTTTGGGGGCACCAGCAAGCAATGCTGATGTTTATACACAGGTCGTATTAACAGAAGAAACCATAGTATTGTCACACAATTGAGTGCAGTAATTATTCCCATTTGTGGAACATTAAGAGCTTAGTACTTGGCCAAACAATTGCTTTTTCACAAGCCGTCCAAAAATTATCCCTTTAATTAGAGACAAAACAGGTTTTCTGTTTTGACGGTGAAAAAGATATTGTTTCTCAAGTAGGATTGAAAAATGATCGCTTTGTTAAAGTCCACAATTGGTTTGCTTAGCAAACACAACATGAGGAGGTAAACGACTTTTTATTCTTTTTCTTAGGGAGACAAAATATGAGTACTGTTTGCAAAGTGAAGTTATAGCTTTTTGTCATCAAATCTTTCCAAAAAAAGCCCTATTTTGTGAGCTATTTGATGTTTGTGTACCCTCAAGGGAGTACAAGTTTGGACTGGCCTGGCGGGATATCGGGGTCCTGCCTGGTGAGCCATTGCTGTGGATGAAAGATAGAGGGGAAAAAAAGCCTGCATTTTTTAGGGGCACGGAACGTTTAGAAGCGCAGGCAGAGTATGTGCAGGGACTTGCACGTGACATGACGCGTTCGTTACCTAAACTGTCACATCATGATGACCGCTGACTATTCTGCCCCTGACAACTCCAGCATATGATTTCACTGTCTTTTGCCACCTGTGACGGGCACACTCACTTCCGCCACCAGCCTCTGCTAGGTTGGCAGCCATTTTAACACAAGTTCACCGGATATGTAAGAAGAGGATGCCGAGCTATGTCGGGAGCTCAGGCAGGTAAGTGGAATCTTTTTTTTCTTCTATGGGTGCAGCATGGTATGGGGGCCAGGATGGAAATATGGGGGCCAGGATGCACATATGGGGTCCAGGATGGAAATATGGGGGCCAGGGTGGACACATGAGGGCCAGGCTGGACAAGGGACATTGGGGGCCTGGCTGGAAAAGGTACATGGGACCCAGGCTGGACATGGGGCATGGGGGCCAAGGCTGGACAAATGTAATTGGGGATTGCAGGCTGGACATGGGGCATGGGGGGGCAGGCTGGAAAAGGGACATGACGAGACCAGGCTGGACAAGGGACATAGGAGGCCAGGCTGGACAAGGGATATGGGGGTGCCAGGATGGACAAGGGACATGGGGGAGCAGGCTGGACAAGGGACTTGGTGGACCAGACTGTACAAGTAACATAGGGGCAGGCTGGACAAGGGACATGGGATACATGGGGGCCAGGCTGGACAAGGGACATTGGTGGACTAGGTTGGACAAGAGACATGGGGGGTAGGCGGGACAAGGGACATGAAGGGTCAGGCTGGTTAAGTGACATGGGGTGCCAGGCTGGGGCAAATTATTAAATAAAGGGAACCAGGATGAGGGACTTACTTACTGTTTGGGGGCTAGAATAAGGAAGATGCATTATTAGTTTATTGTGGCAAATGGGGAACATAATTAATTTAGGGTCAAATTGGGGACATTATTACTACTATAATATAATTTACTTTTAGGACACTGCTTTCCATGGGGGCAAACAAAAGAGGCATCCTGTTTTTGTGCAGGGCAGCACTACGTCGCTTTTTTTCTTCATCTGGCGTAGCTATTGATGACTGTGTGTTATTTTCTGAAGAGATGAGTCCTTGATGGAAGAAGTGATGGCGTTCTATGCCAGATGAAGAAGAAAAGCAAAGACAGAGGACATCACCTAGAGACATCACTGGTGAGTCAGGGTATTACATGTACATGCACAATATACACTATATACAGTTGGGGGAAATAAGTATTTGAACCCTTGATGGTTTTGTAAGTTTGCCCACTGACAAAGACATGAACAGTCTATAAATTTAAGAGGTTAATTTTAACATTGAGAGATAAAATATTAAAAATAAAATCCAGAAAATCACAATGCATAAATTATATAAAATTATTTGCATTTTTTGCTGAAATAAGTATTTGATCCCCGACCAACCATTAAGGCTGTGTGCACAAATAGCAGATTTTTTGTGTTTTTTTTTGTGGTTTTTCGCTATAAAAACGCTCTAAAACCACGAAAAAAACGCTCACATTAAGCATCCTATTTAATAGAATGCAATCCGCATTTTTTGTGCACATGCTGCGTTGTTTTCCTGAGCGGAATCACATTCCAGAAAAAAACGCAGCATGTTCATTAAATTTGCAGAACCGCGGGGATTCCGCACACCTAGGAATGCATTGATCTGCTTACTTCCCGCATGGGGCTATGCCCACCATGCGGGAAGTAAGCAGATCATGTGCGGTTGGTACCCAGGGTGGAGGAGAGGAGACTTTCCTCCATGGACTGGGCACCATATAATTGGTAAAGAAAAAGAATTAAAATAAAAAATGGTGATATACTCACCTTCTGATGGCCCCGGAGTCTTCCTGCCTCTCATCGGTGCACGTGTCCGCTTCCGTTCCCAGGGATGATGTGTGTGAAGGACCTGCGATGACGAAGGTCCTGCACACAAAGCATCTATAGGAACGGAAGCCGCTGAGGAGATCGGCTATCTGCGGAAGGTGAGAATAACCATTTTTTTTATTTTTTTTTATTATTTTTAACATTCTATCTTTTACTATTGATGCTGCATAGGCTGCATCAATAGTAAAAAGTTGGTCACACTTGTCAAGCACTATGTGTGACCAACCTGTCAATCAGTTTTCCAAGCGATGCTACAGATCGCTTGGAAAACGCTAGCATTCTGCAAGCTAATTATGCTTGCAAAATGCTAGTTTTTAGTGGGAATATGCATGCCAATTCCGCATGCGATATACCCGCGGCAGGAGTTGCAATATTGCCGCGGAAATTTCCGCGGCAATTCTGCAACGTGTGCACTTAGCCTAAGGGCTTGTTTCCACTTGCGAGAAACACGTCCGTGTCTCGCATGTGAAAACCAAGCTCTGGCGCCGGCACTTGGGAGTGGAGCGTGCGGCTGCATGTATTCCTATGCGGCCGCACGCTCCGCTCAAAAGGGCCGGCGCCAGAGCTTGGTTTTCACTTGCGAGACACGGACATGTTTCTCGCAAGTGGAAACAAGCCCTAAGAGTTCTGGTTCCTACAGACCAGTTAAATGCTCCTAATCAAATCATTACCAGCATTAAAGACAGGTAACACACTGTTTAATGTGTATGTACAGTAAACAGTGTGTTTCTCTGTAGGTACAGAGAGATATAATGTGCGCACTCACAGGCTGGACTGGAGAATCCAACTTTGGTCAACTAGCAGGAAATCAGCTGCTCTTGCACCAAAATGTTTTTCAATGATTGTGCGTATTTATTTACTGTTTGTTTGGATGTCCTAAAAGATAAAAAAAGACGTGACGCTAACTAAGCATGGTAAATTTATGTCAAGTTGTAAAAGGTGAGAAGTTGTATAAGGAAACTTGCTCACCTGGTATAGTTGTGCTGTCTGAGGCACAACTCTCATTTGTTTGGATTCAAAACTGATAGACTGCAGCTACTCCTGGGGAGATGGGAAACCACTTCCAGTAGCTTCCCACAGTGGAAGAATGAGAAATGGAGAACAGGATCAGCGCTGTCTTCTGGTGCCATGATTCAGTTATGGCACCCGAAGACAGCGCTGATCCTGGTCTTCATTTCTGATTGTATTTATTTAGTTACAGTACAATATTTCACCAAAGTGCTGGGTAGAAGAATATAGAACGACAAGTTGTATTAGGCCGGCGTCACACTAGAGAGTTTTACGGACGTATGAGAGGCGCAAAAACAACGCATTGCACACTGACCGATGTTTCTCTATTTTACAGGCTGAGAAAATGGCAGCATGCTGCGTTTGTCAGCGTATTGCGCAAAAAATCCGCCAATGAAAGTCTATGAGGGCGAGAAAAATACAGATTACACACAGACCATCAGTGTGACTTGCGAGAAATATGCAGCGGTGTTCTATACAAAAGCCGGCAATTCAGCGCAGTGTGCAGCAAAATCACACTGACAGGTTAGAATAGAATAGATAGAATAAATGTCTACACATACAGTAGTATACATATATATATATTTATATATATATATATGTCATTGAGACATATAATATATATAATGCAGCTGTTGCTCCTGGTTGTAAATACTGGGGAATGAAAGGAATGCAGGGGAACGTAGCTTCGTAGACTTGCGGTGATGCACCCCCTGGTGGCATAAACTCATATGAATTCTAGCATGGGAAAATATTCTGAAAAATTCCCACGCTAGAGTTTATATGAGTTTATGCCACCAGGGGGCCATCACCGCAAGTCTACGAAGCTACGTTCCCCTGCATTCCATTCATTCCCCAGTTTTTACAACCAGGAGCAACAGCTGCATTAGCAGAGCTCCTGGTTGTAAAATTATTTAACCCCTTCAGATGAATTTACAGCATGGGACATGACTGTACACCGGAAAGGTATGGGATATTGTTTTTTTTTACAGAACGAGGGTCTTCAGGTGGATTAAGCGTACAATAAAGATTTTAAAACCCCATGTGTGTATTTATTTCATTAAAATACTTTAATCATACTGTGTGTGTGTATTACTAACCCTTTACTACTATTGGATTAATAATGGATAGGTGTCTTATTGACATCTCTCCATTATTAATCTGGCTTAATGTCACCTTACCTTAGCAAGGTGACATTTTATTACCCCATATCCCACCGCTACAGGGGAGTGGGAAGAGAGAGGCTAAGTGCCAGAATAGGCGCATCTTACAGATGTACCTTTTCTAGGGTAGCTGGGGGCAGATGTTTTTAGCCAGGGGGGGCCAATAACCATGGTCCCTCTCTAGGCTAATAATATCCGCCTTCAATCACTGGCTTTCCCACTCTGGCGGAGAAAATTGCGCGGGAGCCCACGCCAGTTTTTTCTGTGATTTAACCCTTTATTTTAACGGCTAGAGCCAAAAAATTTTGCACACAGACACTTCTAACATTAGTAGTGAGAGATATGTAAAAAAAAATAAGGGATATGAAATGATTTACTGTACGTAACCATGTCTCATATCCTGTTGGGTTTGATGAGGAGATAGCAAAAGCCGGCAATTGAATTAGCGGCTTTTAAGCTATCTAGCTCTGTATTAAATAAATATATATATATATATATATATATATATATATATATATATATATATATATATGCAGTATATATATATATATATACAATATATACACACACAGTATATATAGACTGTATATATGTTTTCACAAATATTTGAGCCCATGAATCCATTCTATGTCCACTTTGCAAGCCGGCGAGAAAATCTCACTGTACGGATGCCATACGGATTACATACGGAGGTTTACATGCACAAAATACACAGCCACACTCTGCCTACGGATGACATACGGATCACTGTTCAGGGAACATTTCTGCGTATTTCGTCTGTAAAAAACGGACCGTATTCTAATACGCTAAGTGTGGCTCCGGCCTTACCAGTTTTACCTACCCTGGTTTATTGCAAACATCGCTTTAATCACAAGGATATTGTGTGCTGCTCTCTGTAGGAATGACAGAAAAACAACTGGCACATCCAAACTAGTGTGAATAGGTCCATACAAGGAGCAGCTAACTCCATATATAATATACAAAAAAAAGGTTGCACTCTATCATGCCAAAGCATGTCGAATATGAAATACATGAAATATGAATAGCAAAATAGCTTTTTGAACATTAGGAAAAATACAGTACAGACCAAAAGTTTGGACACACCTTCTCATTTAAAGATTTTTCTGTATTTTCATGACTATGAAAATTGTACATTCACACTGAAGGCATCAAAACTATGAATTAACACATGTGGAATTATATACTTAACAAAAAAGTGTGAAACAACTGAAATTATGTCTTATATTCTAGGTTCTTCAAGGTAGCCACCTTTTGCTTTAATGACTGCTTTGCACACTCTTGGCATTCTCTTTCATAGTCATGAAAATACAGAAAAATCTTTAAATGAGAAGGTGTGTCCAAACTTTTGGTCTGTACTGTAAATACAGACATTATCCTTCGGTAAGTGTTCACATTTGGACAGGGAGGTCAGAGACCCATCAGATTATTGAGACCACCTTGACGATGGTTGATGGGCTCACACTATTTGGCCAAATTCTGTGCAAAGCGTCTCATAAATATTTTTCCTAATGTTCAAAAAGCCATTTTGCTATTCATATTTCATTTTCGACATGCTTTGGCACGATAGAGTGCAACCTTTTTTTGTATACTGCTCTCCGTAGGTACATCCATCCATGTGGATATATTTTGTGTGTGTATATATATATATATATATATATATATATATATATATATATATATATATATATATAATGTTGCTTGTGTACATCTTGTCAGGCCTGGGTTCATGAAATACCCTACATAGCAGTTTTACTGTGGGCCATTCCTGTAGCCAGATTACCCTGTGAAATAATTCTTTGCATTTGACATGATTTAGCATGCATTCAAGACACTGTAGGCCTGGGCCAAGGCAGCAACTTCAGACCCCTTGAGAGTGGGCACCTGTGGGCAGTGATATACAGTGGGTACTGAAAGTATTCAGACCCATTTAAATTTGTCACTTGTTTCATTGCAGCCATTTGGTAAATTCAAAAAAGTTCATTTTTTTCTCATTAATGTACACTCTGCATCCCATCTTGACTAGTGTTGAGCGATACCGTCCGATACTTGAAAGTAGCGGTATCGGAAAGTATCGGCCGATACCGGCAAAGTATCGGATCTGATCCGATACCGATACCAATACAAGTCAATGGGACTCAAGTATCGGAAGGTATCCCTGATGGTTCCCAGGGTCTGAAGGAGAGGAAACTCTCCTTCAGGCCCTGGGATCCATATTAATGTGTAAAATAAAGAATTAAAATAAAAAATATTGATATACTCACCTCTCCGACGCAGCCTGGACCTTACCGCTGTGAACCGGCAGCCTTCTTTGCTTAAAATGAGCACGTTCAGCACCTTCCATGACGTCACGGCTTCTGATTGGTCGCGTGCCGCTCATGTGACCGCCACGCGACCAATCAGAAGCCGTGACGTCATCCCTCAGGTCCTAAATTCCTAGAAGGGAATTTAGGACCTGAGGGATGACGTCGCGGCTTGTGATTGGTCGCGTGGCGGTCACATGAGCGGCACGCGACCAATCAGAAGCCGTGACGTCATGGAAGGTGCTGAACGCACTCATTTTAAACAAAGAAGGCTGCCGGTTACCAGCGGTGATGTCCAGGGGCCAAAATATCAATATTTTTTATTTTAATTCTTTATTTTACACATTCATATGGATCCCAGGGCCTGAAGGAGAGTTTCCTCTCCTTCAGACCCTGGGAACCATACACTGGGCACTTCCGATTCCGATTCCCGATACCACAAAAGTATCGGATCTCGGTATCGGAATTCCGATACCGCAAGTATCGGCTGATACCCGATACTTGCGGTATCGGAATGCTCAACACTAATCTTGACTGAATAAAAAACAGAAATGTGGAAATTTTGCATATTTATTAAAAAAGAAAAACTGAAATATCACATGGTCATAAGTATTCAGACCCTTTGCTCAGACACTCATTTAAGTCACATGCTGTCCATTTCCTTGTGATCCTCCTTGAGATGGTTCTACTTCTTCATTAGAGTCAAGATGTGTTTAATTAAACTGATAAGACGTGATTTGAAAAGGCACACACTTGTCTATATAAGACAGAGTGGCCTGACGGAAGCCTCTCCTCAGTGCAAGACACTGACATAGACACTGACACTGTATAGAATTTGCTAAAAAACACATGAAGGACTCCCAGACTGTGAGAAATAAGATTCTCTGGTCTTATGAGATGAATATAGACCTTTTTGGTGATAATTCTAAGTGGAATTTGTGGAGAAAACCAGGCACTGCTCATCACCTGCCCAATACAATCCCAGCAGTGAAACATGGTGGTGACAGCATCATGCTATAGGGGTGTTTTTCAGCTGCAGGGACAGGACATCTGGTTGCCATTGAAGGAAATATGAATGCGGCCAAGTACAGAAATATCCTGAATGAAAACCTCTTCCAGAGTTCTCTGGACCTCAGACTTGGCCAAAGGTTCACCTTTCATCAAGAAAACGAACCTAAGCACACAGCTAAAATAACAAAGGAGTGGCTTCAGAACAACTCTGTGACTATTCTTGACTGGCCCAGCCAGAGCCCTGACCTACACTCAATTGAGCATCTCTGGAGAGACCTGAAAATGGCTGTCCACCAACGTACACCATCCAACCTGATGGAACCATCCAACCCCCATTTTGTTCTTATAGTGAGGCACTTTGCTTTATGTTAACAATATGCCAGTCCTTCAACCAACATTGCAGCACACAGCTTGCCATGCTCACCATCATGACCGGGTGGCCGTTTTTCATTGTCACCATCCCGCTGCAAGAGATGGTTGTCGTCATCATGATTTTCACTCTGACTGTCTGGCTCACCCTCTGAAATTTCTATATCCCCACCACATCTACCAGCTGATGATAATCTTCCTCCTCCTGTTCCTTGAAATCCTGTAGCATGTGACATGGACCTTGAGGGTCCCCAGAAGACACATAATGGCGCTAAACAGGTGGAAATTGTTGTTCTTTTGTCAACCACTTTTATACACTGAAGAGTGTTTTTTCCAGGATAAGTCAGATTACATAGTTCATCATACACAAGTCCCTACTGACAATTTTTGTTAACTCTTCAAAGGCATTCAGTCGATGACACACATCCCTCATTAGCTGCGAATGTCAGATCTCAAAGTGAGCCATGCCCCAGTTTGACTGCTGTATGATGTATAGTCTGTCACCACTTTAAGCTGCTTGTTTGAATTCTGCGATACATACAGAATTTTATTCCAAAGTACTTGGAGCTCTGACAGAAGGGCAAGCTTAAATAACCAAAGACCTATTGAAATGGGCTGACACTTTTCTGACCATAGCCACCACCTTTCTTAAGCAAACATATTTGTGAAAGAAATGTTGCACTATAAAATTCAGGTCCTGAACCTTGAATGAAGCATGAGATACTCTGCCTGGCCATACGGCAGCCATAATATTCTGGGCATTGTGGCTCATAATACTTCCAAATTGCAGCAAACTGCAGTTCTCAGGGAGCCAGTCAGTGGGTGAGATGCTGCAGGCTTTCAAGCTTTAAAACTGCTCAGCAGAACTTTGCCTTGCATCCCACCCTGGCTCAGAATGCTACTACCAAGGACAATGTCCTTGCTACCAAGACATGCAAAGTGAGTAACACAATTTTGCATTAGAATGGTTTTCTTCCTCTCCTGCAGCACCATGTCTTCAGAGAACAAAGGATGACTTTTCATTTCTTCTAAAAAAAAGTTCTGGTATGGTATATTCCTTTGCCTCCTTGTTTTGAAAGCTGGGCTGATTTCTGTTCTTTGTGCTCTCTTCATTTTAATGTGCATTGACAGTGCACTCTATTGCCAGCTTGTCACCTCTCATTGGGCCAGGCAAGGAAGTGCATTGCCACTGTGTATTCAAAGGAAAATATCACTGTGAGCAAGGATCTCACAGCTCCTGAAACAGACATAACTGATGATGTTTTGTTTCAGGGCGGGCAAAGCTGATGCGGCAGCCACTGAAGACTTAGCCCCCAATGTCATTCCATTTAAGCATCACAGCATGAACTGGGGATTCTCAAAAGAATTGTCATCAGAACAAAATAAAAAAAAATGGAGTAAGGAGGGAAAGGTGGGGAATTTTGAATTAAAGTATATTAGAAAAGTGATTGGATCATTACATTAAATAGATAAACATTTTGGATTAGATTAAACTTTGGTTTCATACCATTCATTGAAAGGGAATCTGACAGTAGGTTTAGCTTTCCTAAGCCATCCTTATGGGCTTGTAGTTTGTAGGAAGTTAAAAAAACATGATACCTTGATAGTAGTAATCCGATGCCTAATAACAGAGAATTCCACATTTTTCTTAATATGTAAATAAGCTGTTAAGATCTATGGGCTGGACATAGATCTCCTTGAGAATCTGCCTCCAGAGCTTATTTTAAATAAAAGACTGTGTTAGCAGTAGGAGACATGTAATGACTGACCTTTGAGAAAGGACCGTTTTTAACGGGTCCGAAACGCGTCAGTGTTGGGAGTCCCCCGTATGTACTGTTTTTGCTGATGAAGATGTCTGTCTGAATAAAGAAAATTATTTTTTAATAATAGGACTCCTGTGTCAGAAAAATCCTTTGTTTCTGCAATGACTGACAGTCTGCTTTCCTGATCTACATATCTCACACTGGTAACATCTCCTTTAATTTAAAAAAAAAAGCTCTGGAGGAAGATACTTAGGGAGATCTATGTCCAGCCCATAGATCTTAACAGCTCATTTACATATTGAGAAAAATATGGAATTCTCATTTTGTTCAGCTTCATATGACCTACGTGTCCGTATGGACTGTTTAGGAGGGTTGATATTGCTGACACATTCCCTTTAAGAGCTCATAATACAATGCATGCTATGTATGTGAGCACTGTTTATCTCAGTAACGTAGAAGAAACAGAACAGCACTGATACACAAGTCCTTAGTTATTTTTTCTCAGGCACTCCTGATACAAAGGCGAATTAAATTAATTTAGTGTGACAAACTTTTCAGGGTGAGCAATATTGATTAGTACTGAAAGCGCACAAATAACTGTTTCCAAATATAGTGAAAATCTGCTTGCAGCTCCCATAGGCACCAGACACCTAGACAAGGGGATAATTACTAGTTTCTGCTATAATTCAGAAACAATAGCACTCAGACAGCATTGTTACTCATGCTTTTGTTAGTTAATTCTCCACTAATGTCAGATTAGTTGCTAAGCAAAGTGAGTATGCTTACAGAATGTTACTTAACGGAAATACTTTGTGTCTGGAATTGTAACTCTGAGACCAAAAATAAAAACAAAATAGCGGATTTTGTAATATTCACACAATATAATAAATGGTTAAATAAATAAATAAATACTGTTGTAACAGACTTATCCCTGCTCTGTAGGGCACTGTTTTTCTGTTTTAGTTGGTAGGTGGTGGTGATGTCTGTCCTCGGCAGTCTGCTTACTGTTAACTCCCCAGAGTGCCATACTGCCATTTACCTCTTCATTTTGCTCATTCACTTTTCCCTATATCGTCTTAGTGCCATAACTTTTTATTTTTCTGTCTACATAGCCATATGAGGACACACTTTTTGTGGGGTATGTTGTAATTTTGATTGACACATTCACTTTACTATAGATTCCACATAATGCCAACTCACCACATTTGCAATTCATGTCTAGAATGCTGAAAATCTTATCCAAAATAGAGAGATGAAATGGTCATTAAGACACAATCCCACAACTTTTGGGGGAGTATTTTGGATTAACAGCATTCATTATGTACTAATAATCACATGACTGCATTACTCTCCAGGTCACTATGTTTATAGCGATGTCAAACAAATTTACGGTATATATTTATATTGTTTGTGTGTGTGTATATATATATATATATATATATATATATATATATATATATATATATATTGCAGAACTTTACAAAGGAAAATGTACATTTGATGTTTTGATTACGTATCGATTTAGTTATTCTTTACCTAATGGATTAATTCACTTTATATTTTCAAGGATTGCACTTTTGCGGATATACCAAAAATGTTTAGGTTTTTTTTTCTTCAATTTTGAAATTTGGAATAGTTTAACCCCTTCATGACCCAGCCTATTTTGGCCTTAATGACCTTGCCGTTTTTTGAAATTCTGACCAGTGTCCCTTTATGAGGTAATAACTCAGGAACGCTTCAACGGATCCTAGCGATTCTGAGATTGTTTTTTCGTGACATATTGGGCTTCATGTTAGTGGTAAATTTAGGTCGATAATTTCTGAGTTTATTTTTGAAAAAAACGGAAATTTGGCAAAAAATTTGAAAATTTCGCAATTTTCACATTTTGAATTTTTATTCTGTTAAACCAGAGAGTTATGTGACACAAAATAGTTAATAAATAACGTTTCCCACATGTCTACTTTACATCAGCACAATTTTGGAAACAATTTTTTTTTTTGCTAGGAAGTTATAAGGGTTAAAATTTGACCAGTGATTTCTCATTTTTACAACAAAATTTACAAAACCATTTTTTTTACGGACCACCTCACATTTGAAGTCATTTTGAGGGTTCTATATGGCTGAAAATACCCAAAAGTGACACCATTCTAAAAACTGCACCCCTCAAGGTGCTCAAAACCACATTCAAGAAGTTTATTAACCCTTCAGGTGTTTCACAGCAGCAGAAGCAACATGGAAGTAAAAAATGAACATTTAACTTTTTAGTCACAAAAATGATCTTTTAGCAACAATTTTTTTATTTTCCCAGCGGTAAAAGGAGAAACTGGACCACGGACGTTGTTGTCCAATTTGTCCTGAGTACGCTGATACCTCATATGTGGGGGTAAACCACTGTTTGGGCGCACGGCAGGGCTCGGAAGGGAAGGAGCGCCATTTGACTTTTTGAATGAAAAATTGGCTCCAATCTTTAGCGGACACCATGTCACGTTTGGAGAGCCCCCGTGTGCCTAAACATTGGAGCTCCCCCACAAGTGACCCCATTTTGGAAACTAGACCCCCCAAGGAACTTATCTAGAAGCATAGTGAGCACTTTAAACCCCCAGGTGCTTCACAAATTGATCCGTAAAAATGAAAAAGTACTTTTTTTTCACAAAAAAATTATTTTTGCCTCAATTTTTTCATTTTCACATGGGCAACAGGATAAAATGGATCCTAAATTTTGTTGGGCAATTTCTCCTGAGTACACCAATACCTCACATGTGGGGGTAAACCACTGTTTGGGCACATGGTAAGGCTCGGAAGGGAAGGAGCGCCATTTGACTTTTTGAATGAAAAATTATCTCCATCGTTAGCGGACACCATGTCGCGTTTGGAAAGCCCCTGTGTGCCTAAACATTGGAGCTCCTCCACAAGTGACCCCATTTTGGAAACTAGACCCCCCAAGGAACTCATCTAGAGGCATAGTGAGCACTTTAAACCCCCAGGTGCTTCACAAATTGATCCGCAAAAATGAAAAAGGACTTTTTTTTTCACACAAAATTTCTTTTAGCCTCAATTCTTTCATTTTCACATGGGCAACAGGATAAAATGGATCCTAAAATTTGTTGGGCAATTTCTCCTGAGTATGCCGATACCTCATATGTGGGGGTAAACCACTGTTTGGGTGCACGGCAAGGCTCGGAAGGGGAGGCATGCCATTTGACTTTTTGAATGGAAAATTAGCTCCAATCGTTAGCGGACACCATGTCGCGTTTGGAGAGCCCCTGTGTGCCTAAACATTGGAGCTCCCCTACAAGTGACCCCATTTTGGAAACTAGACCCCCCAAGGAACTTATCTAGATGCATAGTGAGCACTTATAACCCCCAGGTGCTTCACAGAAGTTTATAACGCAGAGCCGTGAAAATAAAAAAAAAAATTTTCTTTCCTCAAAAATGATTTTTAGCCCAGAATTTTTTATTTTCCCAAGGGTAATAGGAGAAATTGGATCCCAAATGTTGTTGTCCAGTTTGTCCTGAGTACGATGATACCCCATATGTGGGGGTAAACCACTGTTTAGGCGCATGGCAGGGCTCGGAAGGGAAGGCACGCCATTTGGCTTTTTGAATGGAAAATTAGCTCCAATCGTTAGCGGACACCATGTCGCGTTTGGAGAGCCCCTGTGTGCCTAAACATTGGAGCTCCCCTACAAGTGACCCCATTTTGGAAACTAGACCCCCCAAGGAACTTATCTAGATGCATAGTGAGCACTTATAACCCCCAGGTGCTTCACAGAAGTTTATAACGCAGAGCCGTGAAAATAAAAAAATAATTTTTCTTTCCTCAAAAATGATTTTTAGCCCAGAATTTTTTATTTTCCCAAGGGTAATAGGAGAAATTGGATCCCAAATGTTGTTGTCCAGTTTGTCCTGAGTACGATGATACCCCATATGTGGGGGTAAACCACTGTTTGGGCGCATGGCAGGGCTCGGAAGGGAAGGCACGCCATTTGGCTTTTTGAATGGAAAATTAGCTCCAATCATTAGCGGACACCATGTCGCGTTTGGAGAGCCCCTGTGTGCCTAAACATTGGAGCTCCCGCACAAGTGACCCCATTTTGGAAACTAGACCTCCCAAGGAACTAATCTAGATGTGTGGTGAGAACTTTGAACCCCCAAGTGCTTCACAGAAGTTTATAACGCAGAGCCGTGAAAATAAAAAATGTGTTTCCTTTCCTCAAAAATATTTTTTTAGCCCAGAATTTTTTTATTTTTGCAAGAGTAACAGGAGAAATTGGACCCCAAAAGTTGTTGTCCAGTTTCTCCTGAGTACGCTGATACCCCATATGTGGGGGTAAACCACTGTTTTGGCACACGTCGGGGTTCGGAAGGGAAGTAGTGACGTTTTGAAATGCATACTTTGATGGAATGCTCTGCGGGCATCAGGTTGCGTTTGCAGAGCCCCTGATGTGCCTAAACAGTAGGAACTCCCCACAAGTGACCCCATTTTGGAAACTAGACCCTCCAAGGAACTTATCTAGATGTGTGGTGAGCACTTTGAACCCCCAAGTGCTTCACAGAAGTTTACAACGCAGAGCCGTGAAAATAAAAAATCATTTTTCTTTCCTCAAAAAAGATGTTTTAGCAAGCAATTTTTTATTTTCACAGGGGTAACAGGAGAATTTGGACCCCAATATTTGTTGCCCAGTTTGTTGTGAGTACGCTCATACCCCATATGTGGGGGTAAACCACTGTTTGGGCGCACGTCAGGGCTCGGAAGGGAAGTAGTGACATTTGAAATGCAGACTTTGATGGAATGGTCTGCGGGCGTCACATTGCATTTGCAGAGCCCCTGATGTGCCTAAACAGTAGAAACCCCCCACAAGTGACCCCATTTTGGAAACTAGACCCCCCAAGGAACTTATCTAGATGTGTGGTGAGCACGTTCAACCCCCAAGTGCTTCACATAAGTTTACAACGCAGAGCCGTGAAAATAAAAAATCATTTTTCTTTCCTCAAAAAAGATGTTTTAGCAAGCAATTTTTTATTTTCACAAGGGTAACAGGAGAATTTGGACCCCAATATTTGTTGCCCAGTTTGTTGTGAGTACGCTGATACCCCATATGTGGGGGTAAACCACTGTTTGGGCGCACGTCAGGGCTCGGAAGGGAAGTAGTGACATTTGAAATGCAGACTTTGATGGAATGGTCTGCGGGCGTCACATTGCATTTGCAGAGCCCCTGATGTGCCTAAACAGTAGAAACACCCCACAAGTGACCCCATTTTGGAAACTAGACCCCCGAAGGAACTTATCTAGATGTGTGGTGAGCACTTTCAACCCCCAAGTGCTTCACAGAAGTTTATAACGCAGAGCCGTGAAAATAAAAAAATAATTGTTCTTTCCTCAAAAATTATGTTTTAGCAAGTAATTTTTTATTTTTGCAAGGGTAACAGGAGAAATTGGACCCCAACAGTTGTTGCCCAGTTTGTCCTGAGTACGCTGGTACCCCAAATGTGGGGGTAAACCACTGTTTGGGCGCACGTCGGGGCTTGGAAGGGCGGGAGCACCATTTGACTTTTTGAACGCAAGATTGGCTGGAATCAATGGTGGCGCCATGTTGCGTTTGGAGACCCCTGATGTGCCTAAACAGTGGAAACCCCTCAATTCTAACTTCAACACTAACCCCAACACACCCCTAATCCTAATCCCAACTGTAGCCATAACCCTAATCACAACCCTAACCCCAACACACCCCTAACCATAACCCTAACCGCAACACAACCGTAACCCTAATTCCAACCCTAATCCTAACCCTAATCCCAACCGTAACCCTAATCCCAACCCTAACCACAACTGTAACCCCAACACACCCCTAACCCTATCCGTAACCCTAACCACAAGCCTAATCTTAACCCTATTTCAAACCCTAGCCCTAATTCCAACCCTAACTCTAATTCCAACCCTAACCCTAAGGCTATGTGCCCACGTTGCGGATTCGTGTGAGATTTTTCCGCACGATTTTTGAAAAATCTGCAGGTAAAAGGCACTGCGTTTTACCTGCGGATTTACAGCAGATTTCCTGTGTTTTTTTGTGTGGATTTCACCTGCGGATTCCTATTGAGGAACAGGTGTAAAACGCTGCGGAATCCGCACAAAGAATTGACATGCTGCAGAAAATACAATGCAGCGTTTCTGCATGGAATTTTCCGCACCATGGGCACAGCGGATTTGGTTTTCCTTAGGTGTACATGGTACTGTAAACCTGATGGAAAACTGCTTCGAATTCGCAGCGGCCAATCCGCTGCGGATCCGCGGCCAATCCGCTACCGATCCGCTGCGGATCCGCGGCCAATCCGCTGCGGATCCGCTGCCAATCCGCTGCGGATCCGCGGCCAATCCGCTACCGATCCGCTGCGGATCCGCGGCCCATCCGCTGCGGATCCGCGGCCAATCCGCTGCGGATCCGCTGCCAATCCGCTGCGGATCCGCGGCCAATCCGCTACCGATCCGCTGCGGATCCGCGGCCCATCCGCTGCGGATCCGCGGCCAATCCGCTGCGGATCCGCTGCCAATCCGCTGCGGATCCGCGGCCAATCCGCTACCGATCCGCTGCGGATCCGCGGCCCATCCGCTGCGGATCCGCTGCCAATCCGCTGGGGATCCGCGGCCAATCCGCTGCGGATCCGCTGCCAATCCGCTGCGGATCCGCGGCCAATCCGCTACCGATCCGCTGCGGATCCGCGGCCCATCCACTGCGGATCCGCTGCCAATCCGCTGCGGATCCGCTGCCGATCCGCTGCGGATCTGCTGCCGATCCGCTGCCGATCCGCTGCCGATCCGCGGCCGATCCGCTGCGGATCCGCGGCCGATCCGCTCTGTGTGCACATGCCATAACCCTACCCCTAACCCTACCCGTAACCCTAACCCTACCCCTAACCCTACCCCTAGTTCTAACCCTAGTTCTAACCCTAACCCTAGTGGGAAAAAAAAAAAAAAATTCTTTATTTTATTATTGTCCCTATGGGGGTGATAAAGGGGGGGGGGGGTTATTTATTATTTTTTTTATTTTGATCGCTGTGATAGAACCTACCACAGCGATCAAAATGTACTTGTAAGGAATCTGCCGACTGGCAGATTCGGCGGGCGTACTGAGCATGCGCCCGCCATTTTCCAAGATGGCGGCGCCCAGCGAGGAGACGGCCGGACACCGGGAGGATCGGTAAGTATGAAGGGGTGGTGGGGGGGTGGATCGGAGCACAGGGGGGGTGATCGGAGCACAGGGGGGGGGGATCCTGAGCAAGGAGGGAGCGGACAGGAGGACGGGGGAGCCGGCAGGCGGACGGAGGGGACCGGAGGACTAACGGAGGGCTGGGGGGGCGATCGGTGGGTGTGGGGGGGGTGACTTCAGTATTTCCAGCCATGGCCGATGATATTGCAGCATCGGCCATGGCTGGATTGTAATATTTCACCAGTTTTTTAGGTGAAATATTACAAATCGCTCTGATTGGCAGTTTCACTTTCAACAGCCAATCAGAGCGATCGTAGCCACGGGGGGGTGAAGCCACCCCCCCTGGGCTGAAGCACCACTCCCCCTGTCTCTGCAGATCGGGTAAAATGGGAGTTAACCCCTTCACCCGATCTGCAGGGACGCGATCCCTCCATGACGCATACGCTGCGTCATAGGTCGGGAAGGCACAGACTTTCATGACGCAGCGTATGCGTCAAAGGTCGGGAAGGGGTTAATAGTTTTTTATTCATTTTCTCTTTATTTTTTTGTCCCCATAGGGAACGTAAATGTGCCGTCATTTGATACTTCTGTATTACAGTATATAGTAAGGCTATGTGCACACGTTCGTAATTGCCACGGAAATTTCAGAGGCAATTCCGAAACTCCCTGCCGCTGGTAAAATGCATGTGGAATTCGCATGCATTTTACCGCTAAAGACTAGCGTTTTGCAAGCGTTATTAGCATGCAGAATGCTAGCGTTTTCCAAGCGATCTGTAGCATCGCTTGGAAAACTGATTGACAGGTTGATCACACTTGTCAAACATAGTGTTTGACAAGTGTGACCAACTTTCTACTATTGATGCTGCCTATGCAGCATCAATAGTAAAAAGATAGAATGTTAAAAAAATTAAAAAAATAAAAAATCATGATATTCTCACCTTCCGGCGGCCCCCGCAGCCTTCCCGATCCTCGCGATGCTCCCAGCAACTCCCGTTCCCAGCAATGCCTTTCAATAATGACCCCAGATGACATAGCATCACGCGAGACCGCTACGTCATCACAGGTCATTGTGCAAGGCATCACTGGGAACGGGAGCTGCCGGGAGCATCGCTAAGGCCTGGGCTGTCTCCCGGGGCCGCCAGAAGGTGAGTGTTATAACTATTTTTTATTCCCAGGGCCTAGAGGAGAGTCTCTCGGATGGAGAGTACCATCCGCACATGATCAGCTTACTTTGCGCATGGTGGGCATAGCCCCATGCGGAAAGTAAGTGGACCAATGCATTTCTATGTGTGTGGAATGGCCGCGGTTCCGCACAAAAATTGAGCATGCTGCGTATTTTTCCGAGATGCGATTCCGCTGCAGAAAAATAAGCAGCATTAGCACAGCATTGCGGATTCCCATTGAATTCAATGGGTTATGTTGTGTATGCATTTTTGCAGTGTTTTCACAGCATTTTCGCTGTGAAAAAAAGGGGCAAAAACACATACAATCTGCAACATGTGCACATAGCCTAATAGTGTGTGGTTGGGTTACATAGGTGTACAAAGATGACAGAAGCAGAGGTCTTTAGTAAAAACGGCTGCCATTGTGACCCATCAGCACCCCACAAAGAGGGTGATAGATATCGGAATGGTCACATCACACAATCGTGAAATTTAAATGTCTCTGTTAGACACTTTAGGTGGTTTAAGTGGTTTTAGTAGCAATTTACATTGGTTTAAACCGCTTATTTAAGAGGTTAAAAAGTTGTTGGAGTCAAGTACCAGCTGTGCTACACAGCAAACTGCTGCCGCTATGAAGAAGACTCAACTCCTAAGTCTGATACATAGACCTGATCTCGACAAATGTTCTACATGTACATGAAATGTCGATAAGGGTGTAATAGTAATGTTAAAGAACATCCAAATAAAGGTTATGCTGAACTGCAATTTTGTAAGGACTGTTGATCGAAAGGGTTTGGTGTCTAATAGGGGCACACACTGTATTCTTCTGCAGCTTACATGGGATTGTGCCATTTTGTTCTGACCAAGCTTCACGTTAACCCTTCTGTTAAACCCCTTCGATATAGTCTGGGTTTGAACTTTGGATTGTTTTTTTACTCCTCTATCAATCATCTCTGTTTGCCCCTTTGGACTTGAATCATTCCCCTACAATGTCTTTGGTGTTTCGTTCTGTGTTTGCTCCGTATGTCTTCTTCTCATCGGAATAGCAGAAACCTCTTCCTTCCTGCTTTGCAGCTACTTTTTTAACACAACCCAAAGAGGAAAATCTTCAGCAAAGCTGATATTCTGGGACAGGGGTGAAAGAGAGAGAATCAGAGTGTCCATGGGACCTGCTGTCGTTGTTAGCCTATTTAGGGTCACGGATTCATGACCCCTATCTTTTTGTTTATTCATATCTATAATTTATTTTAAACAAAGTATTATATATTTATTGTATTCAAATTCATTAATATTTAGACAATTTTCTTATGGGTAAGGATTTATTTTAATGACATGGAAACTGTTCTGCATGGCATCAACTTTACATAAAGAAAGGTGAATTGTCGAAAACATAGTAAATTATAAATCTGATGCTTTCCCTGATATTACCATTGTTTATAGCAGTTTTCTCTGTTATTTCATGGACATTTAAACAAATGCAAATGGCTTTACTCCTTCCACTACGACTGGTTAGGAGGGATTTTGCTCTAAAAAAAATACATAGTTTCAGAATCTAATGTTTAAGCATTATTCCTCCTTAGAAGGCTCAAAAAGGACCATATGAAAATACAATTGGTAAGAAAACAAAATATTTACCTATTTTTTTTACTAAATTAATTTTTGTATCTTTTTGAGATTTAAAATAATATATTTGTAAATTTTGAATTCTACACATTGTTTATTCATACACTTTTATACTACTCACATTATAATACCAAATCCCCTTTAGAAATCTTGACCCAGGGTTATGACTGGAGATAGGATTGTCCCTTTTAATTAAAATTTACATAAACTCTACCACTTTTCATAAAAATTTAAATTTGTTGGCAAGTATGCTGTTCATCACCCATAACAAACCAAAGATGCACACTTTTTGTCTAATCTGTTTTTATTTTCTGATAGCTGATTTTTTTGTAATACGTATATAGTATATGAGTTTATGGGGGCGGCCATCTTGCCTGAGCTTCTGTTACAACAATCACATAGAATACAAAAATTATAAGACAGTTTACAAGTTTTTTGTGTTGTTTTATGTAGATTGTGATAATGGAAAGCATTTATTGTAAACTCACATTAACCGCCCTTATCCTGTTTTCATCTTCCTGACACGGCCGTTTTTTAACATTCTGATCAGTGTCAATTTATGAGGCAATAACTTTGGAATGCTTCAATGGATCCCACTGATTCTGAGACAGTTTTTTGCAACATGTTGTATCGGGATAGTGGTAAAATTTGCTCTATATGCCTTAAATTCATTTGTGAAAATTGGCAAATATTTTGCAATTTCCAAGCTTAAACTTTTTTCCCTTAAGCCAGAGCATTATGTTATCCAAAATAGTTAAGAAATAAGTTTCATCCCAAGTCTATATACATCTTCATAATTTTTAAACAAATTTTTTTTGTATCAAATTAGGAGAGTTAAAAGTTGATCAGCGATTTCTAATTTTTCCAACAAAATTTACAAAACTGTTTTTTAAGGGACCACTTCATATTTGATGTGACTTTAAGGGGCTTATATGACAGAAAATACTAAAACGTGACTCCTTTAAAAACTGCACCCTTCAAAGTGTTCAAACCACATTCAAGAAGTTTATTAACCCTGTAGGTGCTTCACAAGGAATTAAAGCAATATGGAAAGAAAAAATATACATTTTAGTTTAGCAACAAATTTTGCCTTTTTGCAAGAGTAAAAGGAGAAAAGGAACTATACAATTTGCTGTGCAATTTCTCCTGAGTACGCCGATACCCCATATGTGGAAGAAAACTACTGTTTGGGCGCACAGCACGTATCAGAACAGAAGGAGCACTATTTGACTTTTGGAGCGCAAAATTAGCTAGAATAGATAGATGACGCCATGTCGCGTTTGCAGAGACTGCTATGTGCCTAATCACTGAAAAACCCCACTAGTGACCACGTTTTTTGGAACTTACACCCTTCAAGGAACTTATCTAGAGGTGTGGTGAGCACCTTCAACTCACAGATGCTTCACATAATTTTATATTGTTGAGCTGTGAAAATGAAAAAATACATTTTTCCCACAAAAATATTGCTTTAGCCCCAAATATGTAGTTTTCACAGAAAAGAAATGAAAATGTGAAATGAAAATGTGAAAAGAAAAAGAGAAAGTGTACAATAAAATTTGTGTGGTAACATATAAAATATGTGGGGGGAAAACTACTGCTTGGGTGCATGGCAGGGAAGAAGAATTTTGGAGAGCAAAGCTGGCTGGAATAGACAGCGGACACCATGTCCCTGATGTGCCTAAACAGTGGAAACTGCCCACAAGTGACCCCATTTTGAAAACTAAAACTCTCAAGGAACTTATTTAGAGATGTGGTGGTTCATAAAATTTTACAATGTTGAGCTGTAAAAATGAAAAAATATATTTTTCCCACAAAAAATGTCCCTTCTGCCCAAAATGTTTAATTTTCACAAAGTAACAGGAGAAAACAGGACATAGAATTTGTTGTGCAGTTAGTTATAAGTACACTAATTCCCAATATGTGGTGGAAATGTGGTGGAAAACTACTGTTTTGAATTCTAGAGCGCAATTTTGGCTGGAACAGATTGTGAATGCTCCTGACAGAATAAGTGACCCCATTTTTAAAACTACATCTAAGTATTCATCAAGGGGTCTAATGAGCATTTTTAACCCTCAAGTGATTCACAGAATTGTATAACATTTGGCTGAATCAATGGAACATTACCATTTTTTCCACTAAATTGTTACTTTGGCATCAAGTTTTCAATTTTCAAAAGAGATAGTAAGAGAAAATGGACAAAGAAGTATGTTATGTAGTTTCTCCTGAAGATGCCAATAGCTAATATGTGGTCAAAAGCCACTTTTGAGGCACAGTGCAAAGCTCAGAAGAGAAGGAGCGCCATATTGTAGTGCATATTTTGCTAGAATGCTTTGTGTGTGACATGTTACATTGACAGAGCCTCTGAGTTGCCAGAACAGCAGAACCCCCATAAGTAACCCATTTTACAAACTACAATGAATTCACATTAGGGTGCAGTGATCATATTGACACTATGGCTCTGTCACAGAACTTTGCACCATTTGGTGGTGAAGAAAAAATAGTTACATTTTTACCAGAAAAATTAGCTTTATCTCAAGATTTTACATTGTCACAAGGGAAAATTTTTAAAAATGGCACCACAATTTTCACACTATTTCTGCTGAATGTGGCAATACCCCATATGTGGCTATACTGTACTGTTTAGCCATACGGGCAAGACTCGGGAGGGACGGAGAGCTATTTTACTCTTGGAGAACAAATTATCGTAGAATAGTTTGCGGACTCCATATACAGAGCCCCTAAGTGCCAGAAGAGTAGAATCCCCCTAAAGTGACCCCTTTTTGGAAATTACACCCCCCCCCCTGTCAATTTAACTGCTTCTGTTTTCTGTCTATTTTTAATCTGTTATCTAATCTAATCTACAGAGACTCCAGTACAAAACCCTAACCATGACGTACAAAGCCATCCACAACCTGTCTCCTCCATACATCTGTGACCTCGTCTCCAGGTACTTTCCTGCATGCAACCTCTGATCCTCACAAGATCTCCTTCTCTACTCCCCTCTTATCTCCTCTTCCCACAATCGTATACAAGATTTCTCTCGCGTATCACCCCTACTCTGGAACCCTCTACCACAACACATCAGACTCTCCCCTACCATCGAAACCTTCAAAAAGAGCCTGAAGACCCACCTCTTCCGACAAGCCTACAACTTGCAGTAACCACCGATCGACCAAACCGCTGCATGACCAGCTCTATCCTCGCCTACTGTATTCTCACCCACCCCTTGTAGATTGTGAGCCTTCACGGGCAGGGTCCTCTCTCCTCCTGTACCAGATATGACTTGTATTGTTTAAGATTATTGTACTTGTTTTTATTATGTATACCCCTCCTTACATGTAAAGCGCCATGGAATAAATGGCGCTATAACAATAAATAATAATAATAATAATAATAATAATAATAATATAGGTATACCACTCCATGTAATATTATGTGTTAATTAAAATCTTTTGATATCTATTTTTACAAAATTTATATCCCAGTATCTCTTTGTTTGGACTCAATAGGTTCTCTATTTATATACAGGTGTAGTAACGATTTAGATTACATGAGTGTTTGCCAGAAACAAGTAGCAGTGAATGTTGCTGAGTACAAATTTCAAAGCTACCAGTATAGTTCCCAGTACATCGGAGTGCCTGTACATTGTCCACAGCTCGTGCTTCTGGAAATATGCCTTTGTAAATTAGATGGGATCTCATCGCTACAGAAATGACAAATGTGGATACTAATTGTTGTTTAGGCACACTGTGGGACTCACAATGATAGGGGGCAATTGAATTTGGGAGTGCATAATTCACTAGATTACTGTTGGAACCATGGTGCGTTTCCAGAGCCTTTTTACTACCAGGAACGTAGAAGACCCTTATATTTCCATTGACCGATGAGCGACCTGAGTGGGAACTGGCTTTTTTTTTGGATTGAGCTGAAGCTTTTATTGATACCATTTTACATAGCACTTTGAATCACATTCGGTACTTGAATCAAGCTGGTCGAACGCTTGGATGGGCTCGACTCGAGTACCGAGTTTAATGACGTCAATGGGGTGCTCAATCATTTTTCTGGAAGATCCTAACAAGAGGTCTGGGGAGGCAGCAAAATCGCTGAAGTGGATGGAAACAGCTCAAATGGGAAGGGAACAACAAGAGGAAGTTGCCCAGATGCATCTCTGACTCCCGGATTCATCTCTGACTCCCAGGTCCAAATTGTTAGGGCTTTTTGTTATGTGCATGCCAGAGTCTACATTTCCTACTCTTAATCATTTGCGTTAAAACTGTGATGCAGTCAGCACTCAGAACTCCCCATTTGCTAATCCAAATCATTAGCTCTAATAGTGTTGTGCAGACCAGGAAAGTCGCTGAAGTGGATGGAAGCAGCTCAAATGGAATGGGAACAACATGGGGAAGATGCCTGGATGCATCTCTGACTCCCAATTCCAAATTGTTAGGGTTAATAGTGTTGTGTAGACCAGAGTCCACATTTCCTACTCAAAATTGTTTGGACTAAAACTGTCTTGCAGTCAGGACTCATGAGGCCAATATTGTTGTTCAGGCACACTATCAAAAAATAAATACCAATTGTTCATTTAGTGACAGGTGACTGAAAAGTCTGGGCCTAAGGTTGCGAAACAGCTGGTTGAGAGAGGGGAAGGGTATACACAACATGAGGGGAATAAGCTTGATGTTTGCCATGTACGTGGGTTAGATGATAACGTTACTGAAAGCTCTACTAAACAAACACCATCTCGTCCTACCTAAAGACAAGTGACAACATCTGTTAGTGGACTGGACACAGGACTCCCTTTCTTTGGCAGCTGCAAAGCGGTATACCTTGTAGATGAGGCTCTGAAAGAGCATGTGCTCCAATGGATGGAAAACACTGCATCAAATGGCCTCTTTTACTCTTTCTCCACCTTAACATCACACACAGTATAATTCTCAGAGGTGATACCCCAATCACCCTTGTATCCACCCACGTCACAACTTTTCAACTGCCCAATTGACTGTGGGGAACCACAGATGAGCCAATCTGCACATCTGTTCACACATTCTATTCCATGGGCATCAGAGGTCTGATCCAAAGATTCACAGAACCCAGAGGAGGAAGTCATCTGCACCGATGCCCTAATTTTTTCCTGTTGGATCTGGGGCCGGACAAAGTAGGGATTGAGTTGAATCCAGACCCTCATCCCCAGATGTTAACCCCCGGGGGTGGAGGTGATACTGATGAGACTCAGATATCTGAGGTGCACGTGGACTGTACTGTGCTGTCAGGACAGGAAAAGGAGGAAAGTGACGATGAGGCGTAGATCCCACTTGGTGTGAACCCAGAAGCACACAGCTGAGAAGCTCAGCAGAGGAGGAGGTTATGTTGCGGCTTCCCACAAATTTACAGACTGATGCAACCACGACAGGAACTACATCCTCAGCCACAATTGTGGCTGTGGACAGCACTGGTCGTGAGTCAGCAGTTCACAGGGGCGGCAAGAGTTGCTTGGCCTAGCCCTTTTTTGAGACCTCAAAGGAAGACAAAACTCATGTTCTCTGCCAACTTTGCTAAAAACGACTCAGTAGATGCAAAAATTGCAATAATTTGACTACTATATGCATGAACTGGCACATGCATGATCAACATGCCTTATTCTGGGAATCACACTGCGCTAAAATGCGGACTACCGAACCTCGCCAACCACTGGCAGTCCCAACAACCTCATCTGCTGCTTCTTCCTCCTCCATCATCATGGCAAGTGTTCTCACACAAGTTTCCGGATGCAGAACCTCCACTTGTTTACCCCCTACAGTCGGGGTGAGTGAGAGCCTGTCAGTTGTTATGGAAGTGGAGATGCCTGCTGTTTTTGTTTCACCGAGCAAAATACATCTTTCTCAATCCACCATAACACATCTGCCTGCACCTCACTCACAGTCCAGCAGTTTGTTCTGTTCACTCTACTCCACCCTCTCTCAGCACAACAGCCAGCCCTTGGTCCCACAGTTGTGGTCACGTAAAATATTTTTTTCTCCTACACATGCCAAAGCTAAGAGCTTGAACTCCACCATCTCCAATCTGTTGGCCATGGAAATGCTGCATTTCTGCCTAGTGGATACAGTTGGTTTCCAGAATTGATGGCTGTCACAGTCCCCCAGTACCAGTTGCCCAGTCGCCAATACTTCTCTAAGAAAGCTATGCCTGCACTACACCAGCATGTCACAAACAATATCATCAGTTCCCTGAAAGAATCTATGTATGCATCTATGCATTGAAATATTTGCACTCCAAATTGGGTCTTCTTTATGTGTGTTGCCTGTAGCAGAAAAGCTCACAGATCAGAAGGACTGCACAAAGTTTCAGTCAACTACCTGTGTACATTTTTCTAACATTAGTGCTCTACCAAGCTGATATTTGTGCCACATGAGTGTGACTGGGAAAAAAAAAAGTTTGAGCTGTTTCTTGAGGTATGAGGGCTCCCAGCAAAGAAGGCTGACATCGCTTTTTTACCCACTTCATCTTAATTCAAATCAAAGCTCTAAATACTGGCCCAGACCCTGATACCTCATGCCTGTCAGTTGTTATGGAAGTGGAGATGCCTGCTGTTTTTGTTTCACCGAGCAAAATACATCTTTCTCAATCCACCATAACACATCTGCCTGCACCTCGCTCACAGTCCAGCAGTTTGTTCTGTTCACTCTACTCCACCCTCTCTCAGCACAGCAGCAAGCCCTTGGTCCCACAGTTGCTGTCACCGTCCCCCAGTACCAGTTGCCCAGTCGCCATTACTTCTCTAAGAAAGCTATTCCTGCATTACCCCAGCATGTCACAAACAATATCACCAGTTCCCTGAACGAATCTATGTATGCATCTATGCATTGAAATATTTGCACTCCAAATTGGGTCTTCTTTATGTGTGTTGCCTGTAGCAGAAAAGCTCACGGATCAGAAGGACTGCACAAAGTTTCAGTCAACTACCTGTGTACATTTTTCTAACATTAGAGCTCTACCAAGAACGAAAAAAAAAACAGTTTGAGCTGTTGCTTGAGGTATGAGGGCTCCCAGCAAAGAAGGCTGACACCACTCTTTTACCCACTTCATCTTAATTCAAATCAAAGCTCTAAATACTGGCCCAGACCCTGATACCTCATGCATGGCCCACGGCTGACTGCTTCTGTGTGGGCAAAAAACAGTTTCAGCTGTTGAATGAGGTGTCAGGGCACCCAGCAAAGAAGGCTTACACTGTGACCTCACCCACCTTTTCTTCATTTAAACTTCAATTCAAATCTCTAAATGCTGGCCCAGACCCTGAAACCTCATGCATGGCCCATGGCTGACTGATTCTGTACCATTTTAAAATGTTCTACTCAGGGTTAGTTAATGACTAGTGTTGAGCATTCCGATACCGCAAGTATCGGGTATCGGCTGATACTTGCGGGTATCGGAATTCCGATACCGAGATCCGATACTTTTGTGGTATCGGGTATCGGTATCGAAACAACATTAATGTGTAAAATTAAGAATTAAAATAAAAAATATTGCTATACTCACCTCTCCGACGCAGCCTGGACCTCACCGAGGGAAACGGCAGCGTTCTTTGCTTAAAATGCGCGCTTTTACTTCCTTCCGTGACGTCACGGCTTGTGATTGGTCGCGTGCCGCCCATGTGGCCGCGACGCGACCAATCACAGCAAGCCGTGACATAATTTTCAGGTCCTCAATGCCTAATTCTAGGCATTCAGGAATTTAAAATTACGTTCCGGCTTGTGATTGGTCGCGTCGCGGTCACATGGGCGACGCGACCAATCACAAGCCGTGACGTCACGGGAGGCAGGAGACGCGCGCATTTTTAAAATTACGTCACGGCTTGTGATTGGTTGCGTGCCGCCCATGTGACCGCGACGCGACCAATCACAGCAAGCTGTGACGTAATTTCAGGTCCTCAATGCAGAAATAGGCATCAGGACCTGAAATTACGTCACGGCTTGCTGTGATTGGTCACGTCGCGGTCACATGGGCGGCACGCAACCAATCACAAGCCGTGACGTAATTTTAAAAATGCGCGCGTCTCCTGCCTCCCGTGACGTCACGGCTTGTGATTGGTTGCGTGCCGCCCATGTGACCGCGACGCGACCAATCACAGCAAGCTGTGACGTAATTTCAGGTCCTCAATGCAGAAATAGGCATCAGGACCTGAAATTACGTCACGGCTTGCTGTGATTGGTCACGTCGCGGTCACATGGGCGGCACGCAACCAATCACAAGCCGTGACGTAATTTTAAAAATGCGCGCGTCTCCTGCCTCCCGTGACGTCACGGCTTGTGATTGGTCGCGTCGCCCATGTGACCGCGACGCGACCAATCACAAGCCGGAACGTAATTTTAAATTCCTGAATGCCTAGAATTAGGCATTGAGGACCTGAAAATTACGTCACGGCTTGCTGTGATTGGTCGCGTCGCGGCCATATGGGCGGCACGCGACCAATCACAAGCCGTGACGTCACGGAAGGAAGTAAAAGCGCGCATTTTAAGCAAAGAACGCTGCCGGTTCCCTCGGTGAGGTCCAGGCTGCGTCAGAGAGCTAAGTATAGCAATATTTTTTATTTTAATTCTTAATTTTACACATTAATATGGATCCCAGGGCCTGAAGGAGAGTTTCCTCTCCTTCAGACCCTGGGAACCATCAGGGATACCGTCCGATACTTGAGTCCCATTGACTTGTATTGGTATCGGGTATCGGTATCGGATTAGATCCGATACTTTGCCGGTATCGGCCGATACTTTCCGATACCGATACTTTCAAGTATCAGACGGTATCGCTCAACACTATTAATGACACTTTTTTCTGGTGTCTGCCCCTATTTTTTGCAATGTTTGGACACCAAGTTGGCTCTCCTTCATGTTTGTTGCTTGAACTTAGCAGAACTCTCAGAGCACCAGGCCTACACCTGTCACTCATCCACCTGTTACTAATCAATGTTTAAGCTATAAATACTGTTCCAAGCCCTTTCGCATGCCCTGTCCCATGCATCCATGCTGCACAATTATACTATTTGTACTCTCAGTCAATTGATGCCACTTTTCCTGGTGTCTGACCCTAATGTTTGGGGTCCCTTAATGTGTTGTCTATGCGTTTGGCTTTACCTCCCATTGAATTCAATGGAGTTCGGGTACAGTAGACGAATTGTTCTGTGAACATGTTTGGTGAACATCAAGATGTTCAACGAACAGAACCAAGCCTTGAAAAGTTCGCTCATCTATAATAGCCACGCACTCTCCCCCTAAACCGATCGGAGAGAACTCGTAAAGGAACCGCAGCCTCAGAAGCTCTAGTGACAAAGACACACCTGTAAAGGATGAATCACAAGTGAAAAACAGTGAATGAAATAATGAAGGCATTTCTAGTTTTCACAATACTAGTCAGACCTTCAACAGGGAATTTAAAACTTTATCATACTAACCAAAAGGCCCAGAAAAGGGTATGTGCTCAAGAAGAATAAAAAGGTGAAGTGCACTGCAAATGTGCCCGAAACTCAAGTGGGTTTCCCACACCCAATGAGTAAGGGCACTCCTGGGTCACCACTCCTGGGGCACTTTGCACCTCGGGATCTGAAACTTACACAACTTAACAACCTTGATCTTGGAGGGCCAGGGTCTCCACGGAATGACTATAATCCATCAGTCATACTACCTAGCGCACTTTACCAATTGTGCATAATAAACCAATCTATTACAGTGGCCCAAATCCTGAGCCTGCTCCATGCACCTACTCCCAATGAGCAATCATAATTATGGCACTAAGCAAAACTTTTACAATGCACAACCATAGGGCAATTTTTAGAGTCCTTAGATGTATTGTGGGAGCTGTGTTTGTGCTCTTACTTGTCTCCTCAAGTTGTCAAGTCTAACATCAGCTCCGCATGTTGTTCAGGCAGAATTTGTAGCTACATCTCCCTCTTCTCTGATGTTTGCAAACTACACTAATTGGATTTTGAGGGAATTGAGCAGATTTCATATTTTTACAACCAAGTCCATAAATGTTGACATGAGAAAACCTACTTACTATATGCCGAAAAAATTGCACAGAAATATAATCAGAATAAAATTCAAATCACATTTGACAACAAATATGTTCCAACAATTGCAATTATTATAATTATTTTGTATTGCCTTAAAATTCTAAGATACTTCATGTTATCAGTTCACAGCAGTGTCACACCTTTAGCAGTTTTTGCTTCATATACCTCTGAGGTCTCAGATGTGGACTTGATTCCTAAATGTTATCACAAATCAGAACTCCCAAGGTCTTAAAATGTTTTGGCGGACCTGGACTGAGTCTCTAGCTGTGAAGTAGGTATTGTGCCTAACATAACACCTCTGGATAATCTCTTGCCCCATTGGGAAGTGTCAGTCAAAGAGCATCACCAGTAAGCTAACAATATCCACAATGCGTATTTGATTAGCTTCAGATTTACAGGTGATATGGCGGCAATGACTTGCTCACAGCGCTCCCTCAGCTGCTCAAGATTTTACTCCATGGGTTGCATTTCATATTTCGTGCTTCATTCATTTAGCCTATCACTCTGAAGAACAGAAGATATCAAGCAACAAATATCCATCTGAGTGCTATCAGTCCAATTATTTGGCAAACAAATCACCTTCCCAGATTGTGGCATAACTTTTTTTTTCAATATTACTTTTATTTTTAAAATGCAATAATCTCTGCTCAACTACAAAGATAGACAAGTCTAGATTAGTTAGGGTATATTTCCGAATTACCTCCAGTAAGGGTCAGTTTTGGTCCACTAAAAGGCAAAATAATTATCCAATGGTCCTGGGCTTGACAACACTAATGGGATTAAAAATTTCTGCAGAAGAAAAGCCCATTTGGAAGTGATTTTAGAGCCAAAGACTTGTCACTATGGTGGGATTTCTAGGGTGGCGTTTGGGATTGCTATTAGAGATGAGAGGATCGATTTGCAGGACTCCGGCCCAAGGTCAAGGCCAGTATTCCCTGGATGCTTGATGGGAAACATGTGAATCTCTTAGCATATAGGATCCTTGACACAGCTTTTGATTAGCTGGGCTAGAGCCACATCATCATTGCTGTGTGTGACGCAAATAATTTGGCACCAACCTGGCTAAGCAAAAGCCAAACTGAGGATCCTGGAACTTAAGAGATTCGGAAGTCTTCAATTCTGAGGATGGAGACTGCTGGCCTGGACAATAGACCATAGTCCAACGAATCAATCTGACCATCTTAAATTAATATATTTCCCCAAGGTTGCCGTCATTTGCTCACTAGAGTGCAGAAAGTATGCAAATTATCTAGGTAGAGTTGAGTGAAGTATATAGAATTTAAGAAAGCTATAATAATAGGCATATTTGGGTTGTAAGCCTGTTCCTCCCTTCCTGGCATGGTTTTCTCCATACTCCTTAGTCAGTCCAGTTGTTGGGTTGACTTATTGGATTTAAAAAAGTGTGCACTATGTGAAATTTGATTTGAGGAAAAATATCTGAAGAGGTAGGGTTTTATTAAAAGGTTTCAAGTCGCCAATTGCTGCTCTTGGTATAAGGTTTAAATATACACATTTCCTAGCAGCTGGAAAATTTGCCACAAGAAATCAAAAGAGATTCTAGCTAAAATTAATCTAAAATTTTATTCACATGACAATACAAAAAGACAAGACAATAATATAAAAAACAGGGTGGGAATAATGACCAACAAAGAGGGAGGTGCACAAGAACAAAAACTGGGTTGCCTCAGATACCTGGATACAGACAGCTGTGGAACCATATATGGTATAAATAAAATACGCATGTGCCAAATGGGCAAGTGACCATATTGGATGTAGCCTCAATATATGGAAGCCACCTAGGAGTTATAAATATAGTGCTAAGTGACAAAATTATAAAGAGAATGCTCACCACAATAGATGATTCCTTGTGACCCAATATGGATACTGCTAAATATCAAGGTTACATATGTAACTACAGCTTGAATGGATGAGTAGAAACAAAACATTGTATTAATATGAGCAAAGTATTTACAATGGGTACATCACCTTAGGTGGTTACACAAGCCAGGACAGTCTGAAGGAAACTGAAGGCAGCCACACCTCCCCAGCCCTTGCGTCATTTCACGTACACTTCTTCTGGGGGACACAGATGTGCCAATTCACGGTGTTAGAGGGGATCTTACCGAGGTCACAGCAGTTCAGCCTGGCTGGGAACACAGCCTCAGTGACCGGAGGTAACCTCAATGACGTCACCGCCGGTCACTGAGGCTGCAGTTCTGTAACCAGTGGTCCTCAATCTGGACGGTCACATCTTGGCACCGTCCAGGTTGAAAACTGTTTATCCTACAGACATGGATTATGGCATGGGACAGAACAATAAATAGATGAGGGATATTGTTGATTTTATATTTTTGTTTTCTTACAGGAGACGAGGGATTCAGTGGAATTAGGTATTAGGTGAGTGTGTTTTGTTTTATTTCAAATAAAAGACTTTATTCTTGCTATGTATTCATTTACCATAAAACTATAGGATTAGTTATGGATAGGCATCTTGTAGACGCCTCTCCATTACTAATCTGTGGGCTTGATGTCACCGGACAGTTCAAAGGTGACGTCAACCCACAAATATTAACCCCAATTGCCACCACCACAGGGCAAGTGGGAAGAGCCAGGCAAAGCGCCAGAATTGGCGCATCTAATAGGTGTGGCTTTTTTGGGCGGATGCAAGCTGCTATTTTTAGGCTATGGGGGGACCAATATCAATGGCCCCTTACCAGCCTGAGAGTACCAGCCCCCAGAATGGCTGCTTTAGCAAGGCTGGTTTTCAAAAATGGGGGGACCCCATGCCGTTTTTTTAAATTATTTTTTTTAAAATAATTTAAAAATACGGCGTGGGGACCCCTCTATTTTTGATAACCAGCCTTGCTGAAGCTGACAGCTGAGGGTTGCAGCCCTCAGCTGTGAGTTTTGCCTGGCCAGTTATACAAACTATGGGTGAACCCACACCGTTTCTTTTTCTAATTATATAGTTAGAGCTAAGGAGCCGGCTGATGAATACTTCCATCAGCCAATCCTGCTCTCGCTGTTATTAGCTGCAGGAAGCATTGGATGAGGAGAGCTGTAGTCCAATCAGCTGACACCAGAGACCGGAGGTAAACTTTATACCTCCAATCACAGCTGAGCACTCATGCTGTCTTTTGACAGCGTGGGAACCATGGCTCTCTTACCGGCGGGGATGATTTCACCGCTGATCAGAAGTGGTGTTTGCTGCGCTGTCATGCCCTTGACAGTGTGGCAAATACTGGATGTTCAGGCCCCACATTCAAGTGAATGAGTTCCAGGTTCGGGTCCGGGTACTGTACTGGTACCCAAACTCAAACGTTTTGTAACTGTTTGGCCGAACCCGCCGGACCAGAACATGCAGATTCCAGCCCATCTCTATTTATAACATGTGATAATTACAATTGAGCGATTTTGCTCTGGTCACTGCTTATTCGGCAAGCTATAGCACTTACCGAATAAGCTGCAGAGGGAACCCAGCTTCCTGGATCTCTCTGGCTGATCAGCTGTTCGGCTCCACAGCTGCATCTGTCGCAACTGTGTGACAGTCACGACACCAAACAGGCTCCCCATGCATGTGTCGTGACTGTCACCCAGTCGCAACACATGCAGTCGAGGAGCCGAACAGTAGATCAGCCGGAGTGATCCAGGAAGCCGGGTTTCCTCTGCAGCTTATTCGGTAAACACTATAGCTTGATGAATAAGCAGGGACCTGAGCAATTCACTAAACTCTAGTGATAATCAGAATACTAAGGATCAAGTGTTTTTTTTACCTTTTTGGATTTTTTCAATTAACTATAAGAACCATAACTTTTAAACAATCTCATCAATGTAATTGTATGCTGGCTTATTTTTGTGGGCCAAGTTGTAATTCTTATTGTCACAACAAAATCTGCTAGAGTTGTTATGATTTTCTTTTGCATTGTTTACTATGAAGTGCAAATAACATGTATTATTTCTTCAATCAGTCAATATGATTACAACTAATGAAGAGTGAGCAGTAAACTGCTCGGGTGTTCGGTTCTCGAATCGAGCACTTCGGACTGCTCAGGTGCTAGATGTGAGTAGCGAGCATATTGTATGTCAATGAACCAGACGAGTATTTTTACAGCAGATCTGTACTCGACTGGATGAGAAAGTGAGGGAGAGAGAGAGAAAAGAGAGGGAATTTCCATTTTCTGGCAGATCTGTACTCAATGGAGGAAAAGGAAGAGAGAGAAAGAAAGAGAGAGAGAGAGAATTTCCATTTTGGGGTGTATATCGATAATTTATTTTTTATAAATTTTTGGCACATCTCACAAGTCTTAGTGACAGAAAGATTGAAATGTAAAGTGGTGCAGAGCTTTATGGATGGGGATGATAAGTTTATATTATATTCTAAAGCAGATGGATAACCAGAGGGGAGAGTGTAGTGAGAGGAAGGCCAATTAATAGTGCATTAAAGCAGTCAGGGTGAGAATTATTCGGAGAAGCAGTAAGAGTTTTGCATTCTCGATAGTAAAAAAAATGTCAGATCTTATTTTTTTTGGTGCAGGAGACATGTATATTTTAACCAAAAACCAAGGAGAAAATTCTGACCCAATATTTTAACATTCCAAGTAGAAACATAACATATAACCAAAAAAACACTACCTGAAAAAAATACTGATTGACAACTTAGTAAAACCAGAATATTTTATTATAACACATAAGACACCAACCAAGACAATACACAGAAAAATTCTAAGAGGCACAGGCCATTGTTAACCAAATGAGGCTATGCACGGGACAAATTATAATAATATTCAATATTCAAAATATATTGTTGTTAATGCCCCAGCATATTTTCATATATGAGCATGAATAAACATGAACTACGGCAAGAAGTCCCATGAGAAAGGGGGAGCCACTGCTTTAGTGCAAATTTAGGAGGAATTTATATCCAAATATAAAGTGCATAATCTTTTAGGCAGTTACTGCCACTATACGGTGAATAAAAGGCAGTGCCCATGCAAAGTTAGTATATTGGTTCCCCATCAAAAATCATTAATAAAGTGCATAGTGCAATTAGTTATCCTTACCGGTGCTCATGTTACTGTGCCAGTGCCTCGATACTACACTCCAACGCGCGTTTCGCAGCACGTAGCTTCCTCAGGGAGTGACAACCTGGTTAATAATAATAATAATTTGTCCCGTGCATAGCCTCATTTGGTTAACAATGGCCTGTGCCTCTTAGAATTTTTCTGTGTATTGTCTTGGTTGGTGTCTTATGTGTTATAATAAAATATTCTGGTTTTACTAAGTTGTCAATCAGTATTTTTTTCAGGTAGTGTTTTTTTGGTTATATGTATATGTCAGTGACTGGCTTTCGGTGAAAAAATTATGTGAACTAAATACAACTTCAAGACACCAGGCATGCAGCCTAAGAGTATCATAAACGTGTTGGCAATATTCAGAACCCTCATAGAGTTGGCGGTGCATAGAAATCATTAGGCCTCATAGCAGAAATTCTAATTGGGCCACCTCAATAGCAAAAAAGAATATTCAGCTGGGTTGAATAGCATATCTCACACTTTTGCAACCCTTACATATAATTTTCCTACTATTGAAGCCCATAAATTCCTTCTTTCACTGCCCCCATAAAGTTTGATACCAACAAAAGTGCCCTCCAAACACCGTATACTATCACCATAGTACTCTCCACAGGCACAGTATGACAACCCTACTGTACCCCACCCAGGCAAAGTATGGTGACCCCAACACAGTATGATGCCTCAACTGTGATCCCACCAAAGCTTCCCATACAATATAATAGCCTCAAAACAGACCTCCACACATTATGAGGACCCCAACACAACCGTTCACACCGTATGGTGACCCTTACTAGCCCTACAAACAGCACAATGACCCCCTCAATGCTCTACAAACAGCATAATGGTCCCCACACAGCCTTCCAAACAGCATAATAGCCCCCACACAGCCCTCCACACAGTATCATAGAACCCATACAAGCCTTATCACTGTATATGTGCACACATACAGTGTAAAAGCCCCCACATAGCACTGTAAACAGTATAATGGCTCCACATAGTCCTGCAAATAGAACAATGGCCCCCTACATAGCAATGCAAACCATATAATGGCCCCCCACATAGCCCTCCATAAAGTATTAAGGCTTCCACGTAACACTTCATATAGTATAATGGCCCCCACATTGCCCTTTAAATTGCATAATGACCCCCACATAGCCCTTCAAATATTATAATGGCCTGAAACATAGCTCTCCAAATAGTATGAGGGCCCAATTTAGCCCTCCAAATGGTATATTGGCCCAACATACCTCTCCAAATATTATAGTGACCCCCAAATAGTATAAAGGGCCCCACATTGCCCTACAAATAGTATAATTCCCCCCCACATAGCCCTCCAAATATTGTTGTGCCCGCACATTGCCTTCCATATAGTATAATGGGCCCCACATAGTCCTCCATATTGTATAATAGGCCCTACATTGCCTTTCATTTAGTATAATGTTCTGCACATTGTCCTCCATGTAGTTTAGTGAACCCCATATTGTCCTTTCATACACTATAATGGCCCTTCTTGCACTTCATATAGTAAAATATATCCCACATTGTCTTGCTTGTAGTATAATGGGCCCCACATTGTCCTAGAAAGTAGTATAATTGGCCCCACATAGTACTTCATATAATGTGTCACACATTATACTCCATGTAGCATAGTGCACTCCACATTGTCCTCCATACAGTATGATTCACCCGACATTGTCCTCTATGCAGTATAATGCGCCTCACAAAGTTCAAATAAAAAAAAACTTTTCACCTTTCACTGTTTCCCGGTGCACTGGCCTCTGCAGCATGTGGCTTGAAGTGCTGCACATCTCTTCATGGCGGGGGCCACATAGTGACATCAGCGCACGTGCAGCACTGAGATGTCAGATCTCAGAGGGCGGAGTTGAAGGCTCCCTCTTTCATCATTGCTTTCAACTGTATATGCATCTATTACCCCGTTACAGTTGACCAGGCGATGATGAGCCGAGGAGGGGTGGGGGCCTGTGCAAGTGAGAGCATATATCACAGATATGCCATAAAAATCTGAGAAAAGAAGGCACATTAAATAGAATGGAATACCTCTTTTAGGACCCATACTGTATATGCAGTATACACATGTATCTTCTTATTTCGGTTTATATGATATTATATTTTACCGTGTGTCTCTCTTACCTTCACTACCTCTCAGTTAATAGATTTACAATTCATATCTTTACTGTGATAATGAAATGCTCATTATCCTCCTTGTTGCCCACCTTTGTTTTTAATCATGTTTCTAATCATGTCCTGTGCCATTTCACGTTTCTTTTAGCCAATTAAGTCAATAAAGATTGTTATGTTTTGCAATTACTTCTCATTTTTATTTTGATATCACAATATTTTTTGAGTTCTTATAACTTCATATACCCTTTCCCCTTTTGGTTGTTATTTCAGTTTTTTTCTTACATTTCTCTTAATTGGTTATACTTGTTATTAACGTCTGTTCTCATTGCTGCAAACTGCAGTGGATTCTACAAGTTGTATCTGGTGCTTCTCAGATAATGCTGTAGCGTTACAAACTGTATGTCCTCCTTCACATGTCCATGTTTCCTGTACGTGTGATATACGTGTTTTATACGGATGCCACACGTACCCAACATAATCTTTTCTGCTCTGCACATATCCATGATTTTCCACAAACTGTCCGTGTAAACCACATGGAGATGTGTCCTCTTTTTTCCAGCACAACGGATGCCAATAAAAGTCTACGGGTCCGTGAAAAACAAGTACCGCACACAAATGGCGTCAGTATACAGTCCGTGTGCTGTCCGTGTTTAACATTGCAAAGTGTAGGAGAACCTTTGTCATTTCTTTCTTTTTATCCAAAGAAGAAAAACACTGACATCCTGATTACATTGATGGTAAAAACGGATACACTGATGCCACAGTGTTGGAAAACTCTGATGGCACACTGATGGAAAACTCTGAAGACACACTGATGGAAAACACTGATGACATACTGATAGGAAACACTGATGACACACTGATGGAAAACACTGATGACACACAGCTGGAAAACACTGATGACACACTGATAGAAAACGCTGATGACACACTGATAGGAAACACTGATGCCACACTGATGGAAAACAGTGATGACACACTGATGGAAAACGCTGATGACACACTGATGGAAAACACTGATGGAAAACACTGATGACACACTGATGGAAAACACTGATGAAAAACACTGATAGAAAACGCTGATGACACACTGATGGAAAACACTGATGACACACTGATGGAAAACACTGATGGAAAACACTGATGACACACTGATGGAAAACACTGATGGAAAACACTGATGACACCCTGATGGAAAACACTGATGAAAAACACTGATGACACACTGATGGAAAACACTGATGAAAAACACTGATAGAAAATGCTGATGACACACTGATAGGAAACACTGAAGCCACACTGATGGAAAACACTGATGACACACTGATGGAAAACGCTGATGACACACTGATGGAAAACACTGATGGAAAACACTGATGACACACTGATGGAAAACACTGATGAAAAACACTGATAGAAAACGCTGATGCCACACTGATGGAAAACACTGATGACACACTGAAGGAAAACACTGATGACACACTGATGGAAAACGCTGATGGAAAACACTGATGACACACTGATGGAAAACACTGATGAAAAACACTGATAGGAAACACTGATGCCACACTGATGGAAAACACTGATGACACACTGATGGAAAACACTGATGGAAAACACTGATGACACACTGATGGAAAACACTGATGGAAAACTCTGATGACACACTGATGGAAAACGCTGATGACACACTGATGGAAAACACTGATGAAAAACACTGATAGAAAACTCTGATGACACACTGATGGAAAACACTGATGAAAAACACTGATAGAAAACTCTGATGACACACTGATGGAAAACTCTGATGACACACTGATGGCACACTGATGGAAAACACTGATGGAAAACACTGATGACACACAGCTGGAAAACACTGATGACACACTGATGGAAAACACTGATGGAAAACACTGATGACACACTGATGGAAAACACTGATGAAAAACACTGATAGAAAACGCTGATGACACACTGATAGGAAACACTGATGCCACACTGATGGAAAACACTGATGACACACTGATGGAAAACACTGATGACACACTGATGGAAAACACTGATGGAAAACACTGATGGAAAACTCTGATGACACACTGATGGAAAACGCTGATGACACACTGATGGAAAACACTGATGGAAAACACTGATATAAAACTCTGATGACACACTGATAGGAAACACTGATGCCACACTGATGCCACACTGATGGAAAACTCTGATGCCACACTGATGGAAAACTCTGATGACACACTGATGGCACACTGATGGAAAACACTGATGCCACCCTGCATCTTTCCCTTTCTTTCTCTCCTTTCTTTCTTTCTTAGTTTATTTCTTTCCTTTCTTCCTTCTTTTTCTCTCTATCTCTTTCTATCTTTATTTCTTTCTTTCCCTCTATTTCTTCCCTTTTTTCTCTTTTTTCTTTCTCTCTGTCTGCCTCTTTCTGTCATTTTTCTTTCTTTCGTTCTTTCCCTCTATTTCTTTCCTTTTTTTTCTTTCCTTTTCTCTCTTTTTCTCTCTTTCTGTATTTTTTCCTCTTTCTTACCCCTTTCTCTCCTTTTTTTCCTTTTTTCTCAAGGTTTCTTTTTCTTTCTTTCTCATTTTTTTTTATTAATTGTAAAAAAGAAACCAATATGAAAGGACTGTATTGTATTTCACTGTGAAAGAAAGTTAAACAAGAGAGTTGTCTAGGTAAATAAGTTATTAAGGGACATAAATCAATTAAATGGGATAGCACTGCTTGATTAACTTCAATGTGATGAAGAATTTTTGGAGCATTTTTTTGGGGGGGATGGGGAAAGAAAAACTGTTAATATGAATACAAATGTAATCCAGTATGTTAAACTGCGGCTCACAACTTGATTGCTCTGTTCATAACGATATATAATATTGGGCGCCGTTAAAATTTATTGTGTGCATATTGCTGACGATACTCATATATATCACTATAACAATACACAATATTGCATGCAAAGCAGATAATTACACTTATAAATTGCTGGGGATGGGAACCGCTGCCTTGAGCTTCTTGGCATGCAAAGTAAAGTGAACATGGTAATATTCTCTATATTTTCTTCTCCAGAGTGAATTTATTTTATTTATAAAATGTTTTACCCAGAAGAAATAAAATTGAGATTACTCAAGATGTGAAATATTTCCTGGGGAAAAGTCTAGCAGCACCTAAAATGAGAAATCAAACAGCAGAGATTGTATTTACTGTTCATAAAATTAACAGTTATTAATAAAAAGAGGTTTTTTTAATGGAGGAATTAAATTGAAAAGGGAAAGTCAATTGTTTTTTTTTTCTCAAAATAAAAAGTAAATTAAAGTCACCAGGAAAATAAGATTAAAATTTATAAGATTAAGTCTCAAATAAGTAGTGTAGTGGCGTGTATCATCAGTAAGCCACATATCATAAAATCAAGACTTTGTTAAAAAAAATTAACTTTGGAATTTGTTTTTCTTTTTTTTGACAGTTCATGTACGAATCTAAAACACTCACAATTGGCCTACGTTTCCTGTTTTCGGTAGCTCACATTTTGATTTTACTGTGTAGACTTTGACAAGGTTGGTAATGCCATCTTTTGGTGCTTTTTAAAGAAGCACTCCTATCCAAGTTTTTGTCCTCTTAATATATTGCAGTCATCAAATTATCCAACACTATGACTTACAATTGCTTATTTTGCCTTTCTACCCAGGTAATTCTTCTCTTTTCTCTTTTCTATGTAGAAACAGGAAGAATCTTCTCCCTGCATTTATCATTCTCGTCTTCTACTCCAGACCCAGCTGCCTCTCCCCTCACCCCTGCCAGGGACTTTTGCAGTGACTTAGATTGACTCATACAGAGAAAAACTCCCGTTTCTACATACAGCTTAGAAAGATTCAGCTAGTCAGTTTTTAATCATGTGACATCATAAACCCAATGGAACAGAGAATTATCTGGGTAGAACGGCAAAATGAGCAATTGTAAGTGCACAGCGCTATATAATATGATGAGTGCAATATATTAACAGGATAAAAACTGTGATGAGAGTGTTGCTTCAAGTTTGCTATCACTGTCTATATTTTAAAATCATACTTTACTATTGAAATAATTTTTCAGCAATCATCTCATTATCATCACATGCTGGATTATGCATGGTAACATTTATTAGAAAGCTAGAGGTAAAACACAAAGGATCCGTGATTGACAATAACAAATGGGGAAGGTTAACATCCTTCCCCTCTCTGTAGAGTGACCTTTGCACAGAGAATAGAGCATGCCCACAACCTTCTCCCATTGTCTATTTGTATGCTGCAAAGTAAATCTATGGACAGCTTAGGAAGTGGAGCAATGACTCAGGCAAAAATGACTATCCTTGTTACTTTGTGCAGAAAATAGAATAATTTGAAATACAAAATTTGAAAGAAGAATTAGAAGTATTTAACTTTAATTAATAAAAGAAAAATCTATGTTGCAACCTTCATTTAATGACAGATGGCGCTCTCTTGTACTGCTGAAGGTCTAGATAATACAGGATAGGAACACTATAGGAACACTATAGAGAAAACGCGATGATTGCAGTCTTCCTGGATTTACACAAATCCTATTCACAGGATATGGGAGAAATAAGCGCTAAAGGTTCCAGAATGTTGCTGCATATTTTAATCTAGATTTTGCCCTTTGTAATGCAAAGTTTAAAATCCATGGGCAAATTTGGTAAAAATTCCATGGCAAACCCAACAGGTAGTGCATTCCTTTACATATGATTTGTCCTCTGCAGTCGTTATGCTTTTTTGTTTCTAAAACTAAAGTTTTTGTATGGAGATGTCAAAAATTGTAAGATAGTACTTGAGATTTGGAGAAGGAGGCTTGGTTGGATTTCAGTGTGTTTGGGTGGTTATTAGGGTGATCAAAATTCCAAAATTTGATTTGGCCAAATTCACTCAGTTTATGGTGGTGGTGGTGGTGGTAGAAGGGTTCAATTCACATAAAAATAAATGCAGAGTAAATCTAATCTGCCAAAATGACGTTAAAATAAACTATAATAATCACTTATTCACCTTAGGTCTCTGTAAATTTTTATACTTTGATTTGATTATTATTTAGACAATTGAATCTACTTATATAGCTTCGATAATTTGCATTTTAGTATTAGATTTATAATTGTTATTCATAAAAACAATAACAAAGTGAGTTGTCTCTGATATATAGGTATCTGTGTTAAACATTTCTTTGGATCTGAAAGTATAGTAAGCTGGTTAGAACTGGATAGAAAAGAATTTTGACAGAATCCATAATTTACGATTTTGTTTTTCCCAACTTAGATATCTTCTTTCTTAGATTATGTAAGCCGTTACCACTTTACTTATCTCTGTGCTTGGATTAACAACTTCCGATAGTTAAAGTTTCAGGTGCACTACTATCTCACAACAATATAAAGTTCTAATAATACTGAAGCAGGGTGCTACCAAATGCATGGAATGTGCAATACCAAGCCAAAGAAGAAAGCCCATGCATAAATAAGTGCACACCTGCTACAAAGTCATGGAAAAATATATATATACATGATTTTTATTAATGTAAACACCAAACAGCAAAAAATCTAAAACCAATTAAAAACAACAACAACCCCCATGTACCCTTATCCACATGAAGATATATAATGCAAAAGCCCTCTATATATATGTATATATGAAACTGCAGTAAACAGGAAGATAATCCAAGTTAGTTAGCAATCAACAATTCCATATTATATGTCCCCATCACAAGGTAAATATACCATATTATACCAATGACCAGATCCCTTCGTCAGGGAAAGTCAAGCCCAGGAGCGGCGATACGCGTGGGATTCACCCACACCCCCCTGTCTCTCTTCCACTCCCTCTCAGCCCTGACCTGGAGCGGTAATAATCTTGGCCTCACCTTGCATACCAGCAGGTTTATTCTATGGTGGGCGGTTGTGCTTCATGTGCTCTGACATGCTGGTGGGCACATTATACATTTAGCCCTCTTATTATCCTTAGGGGCTGTTTATTTGCACTTTCTCAGGCCCCATAGGTGTGACTATTTTGGGGTACAGCCATATATTTATTTCTGACTCCAGCAGGGACTTTGTCTCACCACATATTTCCCCTTATTCACATGGATTGTGATCATTTCTGAGCAAGTTTGGGGACGCCCTTATTTAGCTCACTGAGACAGGACCAGGGATCTGGTCATTGGTATAATATGGTATATTTACCTTGTGATGGGGACATATAATATGGAATTGTTGATTGCTAACTAACTTGGATTATCTTCCTGTTTACTGCAGTTTCATATATACATATATATAGAGGGCTTTTGCATTATATATCTTCATGTGGATAAGGGTACATGGGGGTTGTTGTTGTTTTTAATTGGTTTTAGATTTTTTGCTGTTTGGTGTTTACATTAATAAAAATCATGTATATATATATTTTTCCATGACTTTGTAGCAGGTGTGCACTTATTTATGCATGGGCTTTCTTCTTTGGCTTGGATTAACAACTTGTGACTGGGCTTCTGAGATTAGACAAGCCAGTACACCAAGAGACAATGCTTGTGTACTCTTGTCTCCGACCGAATGGCTTTCCTGATTTGATCAAAACTGGCAAATGTGTGAACCCTTTTGAGTTTCTTCTAAAACTTTCCATACAGGTTTCCTCATTAGCACATGGTGACGAAACCCGGGATTGTCAGAAAGGGACCACCGTTGAACCCGTGTTGTGAATTTGGATTCTGGGCTCCCCCGGTGGCTACTGGTGGAATTGAACTGGTGTTGTCATCTTCTCTGTTCACCTGTTCCCATCAAGATGTGGGAGTCGCTATATAACCTTGCTGCTCTGTTAGTTGCTTGCCGGTCAACAATGTTATCAGAAGCCTCTCTGTGCTTGTTCCTGCTCCTAGACAACTACTAGATAAGTTGGACTCTTGTCCATGTTTGTTTTTGCATATTTGTTCCAGTTCACAGCTGTAGTTTCGTTACTGTGTCTGGAAAGCTCTTGTGAACAGGAATTGCCACTCTGGTGTTATGAGTTAATGCCAGAGTTTTAAAGTAATTTCTGGATGGTGTTTTGATAGGGTTTTCAGCTGACCATGAAAGTGCCCTTTCTGTCTTCTGCTATGTAGTAAGTGGACCTCAAATTTGCTAAACCTATTTTCATACTACGTTTGTTATTTCATCTTGATTCACCGCCAATATATGTGGGGGGCCTCTGTCTCCTTTCGGGGTATTTCTCTAGAGGTGAGCTAGGACTAATATTTCCCTCTGCTAGCATTATTTAGTCCTCCGGCTGGTGCTGGGCATCTAGAATCAACGTAGGCATGCTACCCGGCCACTGCTAGTTGTGTGTTAGGTTTAGTTCATGGTCAGCTCAGTTCCCATCTTCCAAGAGCTAGTTCCTATATATGCTTATGCTATGTTCTCTTGCCATTGAGAACATGACAGTTTGACCGGCCCACTAAAGGGTTAAAATCCTTGGCTGAGAAAGGAGAGAAATAAGAAGTCTGCTGAGAATTTTTTTTTTTTTTTTTTCTCCTTCTAATCTTTGAATGGCTCTGTGTCCACCTGTTTGTAATGGATCTTCAGAGTGTAACTGCAGGTTTGAATAATCTCGCCACGAAGGTACAAAATTTGCAAGACTTTGTTTGTCATGCACCTGTATCTGAGCCGAGAATTCCTTTGCCGGAATTTTTCTCGGGGAATAGATCTGGGTTTCAGAATTTTCGAAATAATTGCAAATTATTTTTGTCCCTGAAATTTCGCTCTGCCGGAGACCCTGCACAGCAGGTCAGGATTGTGATTTCCTTGCTCCGGGGCGACCCTCAAGACTGGGCTTTTTCATTGACACCAGGGGATCCTGCGTTGCTCAATGTGGATGCGTTTTTTCTGGCCTTGGGGTTGCTTTATGACGAACCTCATTTGGAGCTTCAGGCAGAAAAAACTTTGATGTCCCTATCTCAGGGGCAAGATGAAGCGGAAATTTACTGTCAAAGATTCCGTAAATGGTCTGTGCTTACTCAGTGGAATGAGTGCGCCCTGGCGGCGACTTTCAGAGAGGGTCTCTCTGATGCCATTAAGGATGTTATGGTGGGGTTCCCTGTGCCTGCGGGTCTGAATGAGTCCATGACAATGGCTATTCAGATCGATAGGCGTTTGCGGGAGCGCAAACCAGTGCACCATCTGGCGGTGTCCACTGAGAAGTCGCCAGAGAGTATGCAGTGTGATAGAATTCTGTCCCGAAGCGAGCGGCAGAATTTTAGACGGAAAAATGGGTTGTGTTTCTATTGTGGTGATTCTACTCATGTTATATCAGCATGCTCTAAGCGCACTAAAAAGCTTGATAAATCTGTTTCCATTTGCACCTTACCGTCTAAGTTTATTCTATCTGTGACCCTGATTTGCTCTTTGTCATCTATTACCACGGACGCCTATGTCGACTCTGGCGCCGCTTTGAGTCTTATGGATTGGTCCTTTGCCAAACGCTGTGGCTATGATTTAGAGCCTTTGGAGACTCTTATTCCTCTGAAGGGGATTGACTCCACCCCATTGGCTAATAATAAACCACAATACTGGACACAAGTAACTATGCGTATTAATCCGGATCACCAGGAGATTATTCGCTTTCTGGTGCTGCATAATCTACATGATGATTTGGTGCTAGGATTGCCTTGGCTGCAATCTCACAACCCAGTCCTCGACTGGAAAGCTATGTCTGTGTTGAGCTGGGGATGTAAGGGGGCTCATGGGGATGTACCTGTGGTTTCCATTTCATCATCTATTCCCTCTGAAATTCCTGAGTTCCTGTCTGACTATCGTGACGTCTTTGAAGAATCCAAGCTTGGTTCATTACCTCCGCACCGAGAGTGCGATTGTGCCATAGATTTAATCCCGGGTAGTAAATACCCAAAGGGTCGTTTATTTAATCTGTCTGTGCCTGAACATGCTGCTATGCGAGAATATATAAAGGAGTCCTTGGAAAAGGGACATATTCGTCCATCGTCATCTCCCTTAGGAGCCGGTTTTTTCTTTGTGTCAAAAAAAGACGGCTCTTTGAGACCATGTATCGATTATCGGCTTTTGAATAAAATCACTGTAAAATATCAATACCCATTGCCGTTGCTGACTGATTTGTTTGCTCGCATAAAGGGGGCCAAGTGGTTCTCTAAGATTGACCTTCGTGGGGCGTATAATTTGGTGCGAATCAGGCAGGGGGATGAGTGGAAAACCGCATTTAATACGCCCGAGGGCCACTTTGAGTATTTAGTGATGCCTTTTGGTCTTTCAAATGCTCCGTCAGTTTTCCAGTCCTTTATGCATGATATTTTTCGCGATTATTTGGATAAATTTATGATTGTGTATCTGGATGATATTCTGATTTTTTCGGAGGACTGGGACTCTCATGTCCAGCAAGTCAGGAGGGTTTTCCAGGTTTTGCGGTCTAATTCTTTGTGTGTGAAGGGTTCTAAGTGTGTTTTTGGGGTACAGAGGATTTCCTTTTTGGGATATATTTTTTCTCCCTCTTCCATTGAAATGGATCCTGTCAAGGTTCAAGCTATTTGTGATTGGACGCAGCCCTCTTCTCTTAAGAGTCTTCAGAAATTTTTGGGCTTTGCTAACTTTTATCGTCGATTTATTGCTGGTTTTTCGGATATTGCTAAGCCGTTGACCGATTTGACTAAGAAGGGTGCTGATGTTGCTGATTGGTCCCCTGATGCTGTGGAGGCCTTTCGGGAGCTTAAGCGCCGTTTTTCCTCTGCCCCTGTGTTGCGTCAGCCTGATGTTGCTCTACCTTTTCAGGTTGAGGTCGACGCTTCTGAGATCGGAGCTGGGGCAGTGTTGTCGCAGAAAAGTTCTGACTGCTCCGTGATGAGGCCTTGTGCCTTCTTTTCCCGTAAATTTTCGCCCGCTGAGCGGAATTATGATGTTGGGAATCGGGAGCTTTTGGCCATGAAGTGGGCTTTTGAGGAGTGGCGCCATTGGCTTGAGGGGGCCAGACATCAGGTGGTGGTATTGACTGACCACAAAAACTTGATTTATCTTGAGACCGCCAGGCGCCTGAATCCTAGACAGGCGCGCTGGTCATTATTTTTCTCTCGGTTTAATTTTGTGGTGTCATACCTACCGGGTTCTAAGAATGTTAAGGCGGATGCCCTTTCTAGGAGTTTTGAGCCTGACTCGCCTGGTAACTCTGAGCCCACAGGTATCCTTAAGGATGGAGTGGTATTGTCAGCCGTTTCTCCAGACCTGCGGCGGGCCTTGCAGGAGTTTCAGGCGGATAGACCGGATCGTTGCCCACCTGATAAACTGTTTGTTCCTGATGATTGGACCAGTAGAGTCATCTCTGAGGTTCATTCTTCTGCGTTGGCAGGTCATCCTGGCATTTTTGGTACCAGGGATTTGGTGGCAAGGTCCTTCTGGTGGCCTTCCCTGTCACGAGATGTGCGAGGCTTTGTGCAGTCTTGTGACGTTTGTGCTCGGGCCAAGCCTTGTTGCTCTCGGGCTAGTGGATTATTGTTGCCCTTGCCTATTCCTAAGAGGCCTTGGACGCACATCTCGATGGATTTTATTTCAGATCTGCCTGTTTCTCAGAAGATGTCTGTCATCTGGGTGGTGTGTGACCGTTTCTCTAAGATGGTCCATTTGGTTCCTCTGCCCAAGTTGCCTTCTTCTTCCGAGTTGGTTCCTCTGTTTTTTCAAAATGTTGTTCGTTTGCATGGTATTCCTGAGAATATCATTTCTGACAGAGGGACCCAATTCGTGTCTAGATTTTGGCGGGCATTCTGTGCTAGGATGGGCATAGATTTATCTTTTTCGTCCGCTTTCCATCCTCAGACGAATGGCCAGACCGAGCGGACTAATCAGACCCTGGAGACATATCTGAGGTGTTTTGTGTCTGCTGACCAGGATGATTGGGTTGCTTTTTTGCCATTGGCGGAGTTCGCTCTCAATAATCGGGCCAGCTCTGCCACTTTGGTGTCCCCGTTTTTCTGTAATTCGGGGTTTCATCCTCGATTTTCCTCTGGTCAGGTGGAAACTTCGGATTGTCCTGGAGTGGATGCTGTGGTGGAGAGATTGCATCAGATCTGGGGGCAGGTGGTGGACAATTTGGGATTGTCCCAGGAGAAGACTCAGCTTTTTGCCAACCGCCACCGTCGTGTTGGTCCTCGGCTTTGTGTTGGGGATTTGGTGTGGTTGTCTTCTCGTTTTGTCCCTATGAGGGTCTCTTCTCCTAAGTTTAAGCCTCGGTTCATCGGCCCGTATAAGATATTGGAGATTCTTAACCCTGTTTCCTTCCGTTTGGACCTCCCTGCATCCTTTTCTATTCATAACGTTTTTCATCGGTCGTTATTGCGCAGGTATGAGGTACCGGTTGTGCCTTCCGTTGAGCCTCCTGCTCCGGTGTTGGTTGAGGGTGAGTTGGAGTACGTTGTGGAGAAAATCTTAGACTCTCGTGTTTCCAGACGGAGACTCCAGTATCTGGTCAAGTGGAAGGGATACGGCCAGGAGGATAATTCTTGGGTGAATGCATCTGATGTTCATGCCTCTGATCTGGTTCGTGCCTTTCATAGGGCCCATCCTGATCGCCCTGGTGGTTCTGGTGAGGGTTCGGTGCCCCCTCCTTGAGGGGGGGGGTACTGTTGTGAATTTGGATTCTGGGCTCCCCCGGTGGCTACTGGTGGAATTGAACTGGTGTTGTCATCTTCTCTGTTCACCTGTTCCCATCAAGATGTGGGAGTCGCTATATAACCTTGCTGCTCTGTTAGTTGCTTGCCGGTCAACAATGTTATCAGAAGCCTCTCTGTGCTTGTTCCTGCTCCTAGACAACTACTAGATAAGTTGGACTCTTGTCCATGTTTGTTTTTGCATTTTTGTTCCAGTTCACAGCTGTAGTTTCGTTACTGTGTCTGGAAAGCTCTTGTGAACAGGAATTGCCACTCTGGTGTTATGAGTTAATGCCAGAGTTTTAAAGTAATTTCTGGATGGTGTTTTGATAGGGTTTTCAGCTGACCATGAAAGTGCCCTTTCTGTCTTCTGCTATGTAGTAAGTGGACCTCAAATTTGCTAAACCTATTTTCATACTTCGTTTGTTATTTCATCTTGATTCACCGCCAATATATGTGGGGGGCCTCTGTCTCCTTTCGGGGTATTTCTCTAGAGGTGAGCTAGGACTAATATTTCCCTCTGCTAGCATTATTTAGTCCTCCGGCTGGTGCTGGGCATCTAGAATCAACGTAGGCATGCTACCCGGCCACTGCTAGTTGTGTGTTAGGTTTAGTTCATGGTCAGCTCAGTTCCCATCTTCCAAGAGCTAGTTCCTATATATGCTTATGCTATGTTCTCTTGCCATTGAGAACATGACAGACCCGACAGCGAGGATCTCTCTTGGAAACACTGAATAAGCTGCGGCGAGTAGCCCATTGTGTTACTAAAAATTCAGTGTTACCTAGAGGGCTCCGGGACGGGTAATTGGTGGCCTGACCAAGACAATGTCCCTTGAACCTTTGCCGCTATTTGAATTTTCGTATGTATTTTTTGTGGTCTGTTATATGTTCAATGTGTCTTTAGATGTATAACTGATGATTAAATGATGGTTGTATAAACATTAAATAAAGTGACATGTAGCCATCCTTGCCCAACAAATTTGGTCAGGCTTCTCCGCAGTTTTACCTATATATTTCAGGAGACGGAGGATTATTATATGTTGTCGTCGATGTCTATGTGATTGTAAAGTCTGGAGTGATATTGTTGTAAACTATAAGTATCCTTGAATGAGGGACTGAGTGATTTTGAATGACCAATAAGGGACTACGGTCTCTGATTGATAAAGGATCCCATCCATTAGTTGTGTTCCTTCACATGTGATGAAGAGAAAAAATTGGTCCTTAACAGGATCAGGGAAGTGTGACTGTTCATAACAGAGGAATCCTTCATGGTAAGGTAGTACAGTTATATGAAAAAGTTTGGGCACCCCTATTAATCTTAAGCTTAATGTTTTATAAAAAAATTTTTTTTTGCAACAGCTATTTCAGTTTCATATATCTAATAACTGTTGAATACAGTAATGTTTCTGCCTTGAAATGAGGTTTATTGTACTAACAGAAAATGTGCAATCTGCATTCAAACAAAATTTGACAGGTGCATAAGTATGGGCACCTCACCAGAAAAGTGACATTAATATTTAGTAGATCCTCCTTTTGCAAAAATAACAGCCTCTAGTCGCTTCCTGTAGCTTTTAACGAGTTCCTGGATCCTGGATGAAGGTATTTTTGACCATTCCTCTTTACAAAACAATTCCAGTTCAGTTAAGTTTGATGGTTGCCTAGCATGGACAGCCCTCTTCAAATGATCCCACAAATGTTCAATGATATTCAGGTCTGGGGACTGGGATGGCCATTCCAGAACAGTGTAATTGTTCCTCTGCATGAATGCCTGAGTAGATTTGGAGCGATGTTTTGGATCATTGTCTTGCTGAAAGATCCATCCCCTGCGTAACTTCAACTTTGTCACTGAATCATGAACATTATTGTCAAGAATCTGCTGATACTGAGAGGAATCCATGCGTCCCTCAACTTTAAAAAGATTCCCGGTGCCGGCATTGGCCACACAGACCCAAAGCATGATGGAGCCTCCACCAAATTTTACTGTGGGTAGCAAGTGTTTTTCTTGGAATGCTGTGTTTTTTTGCCGCCATGCATAACGCCTTTTTGTATGACCAAACAACTCAATCTTGGTTTCATCAGTCCACAGGACCTTCTTCCAAAAAGAAATTGGCTTCTCCAAATGTGCTTTTGCATACCTCAGCAGACTCTGTTTGTGGCGTGCTGGCAGAAACGGCTTCTTTCGCATCACTCTCCCATACAGCTTCTCCTTGTGAAAAGTTCGTTGTATAGTTGACCGATGCACAGTGACACCATCTGCAGCAAGTTGATGCTGCATCTCTCTGGAGGTGGTCTGAGAGTTGTCCTTGACTGATCTCACCATTCTTCTTCTCTGCCTTTCTGATGTTTTTCTTGGCCTGCCACTTCTGGCCTTAACAAGAACTGTACCTGTGTTCTTCCATTTCCTTACTATGTTCCTCACAGTGGAAATTGACAGGTTAAATCTCTGAGACAGCTTTTTGTACCCTTCCCCTGAACAACTATGTTGAATAATCTTTGTTTTCAGATCATTTGACAGTTGTTTTGAGGAGCCCATGATGCCACTCTTCAGAGGAGATTCAAACAGGAGAATAACTTGCAAGTGGCCACTTTAAGTAGCTTTTCTCATGATTGCATACACCTGGCTATGAAATTCAAAGCTCAATGAGGTTACAAAACCAAAAAAAGTGCTTTAGTAAGTCAGCAAAAAGTAGGTAGGAGTATTTAAAACAAGAAAATGATAAGGGTGCCCATACTTATGCACCTGTCAAATTTTGTTTGAATGCAGATTGCACATTTTCTGTTAGTACAATAAACCTCATTTCAAGGCAGAAACATTACTGTGTCCAACAGTTATTAGATATATGAAACTGAAATAGCTGTTGCAAAAAAAACAATTTTTATAAAACATTAAGCTTAAGATTAATAGGGGTGCCCAAACTTTTTCATATAACTGTACTCTGATTGTATTAATTGTCCCCTGTAATTTGATAAGACGCTCTCTTGAAAGAGGCAGTGAATGCAGCCTTAGCCCAAAACAGCAGGAGGATTTTACACCAGCGATTGTGGACTGCGGATTGAGTGACTGATGTATTGTAAGATTATGCTGATCAGAATCATTGTCTTCAGTGCCTGTACTCTGTTCTGTGTGAAGTCCAGAGAGAAATTGTCATGATAGGAGTAGTAGTTAGTGTTGAGCGATACCGTCCGATACTTGAAAGTATCGGTATCGGAAAGTATCGGCCGATACCGGCAAAGTATCGGATCTAATCCGATACCGATACCCGATACCAATACAAGTCAATGGGACTCAAGTATCGGACGGTATCCCTGATGGTTCCCAGGGTCTGAAGGAGAGGAAACTCTCCTTCAGGCCCTGGGATCCATATTAATGTGTAAAATAAAGAATTAAAATAAAAAATATTGATATACTCACCTCTCCGACGCAGCCTGCACCTTATCAAGGGAACCGGCAGCCTTCTTTGCTTAAAATGCGCGCGTTTACTGCCTTCCGTGACGTCACGGCTAGGGTTGAGCGACTTTCATTTTTTAAAGATCGAGTCGGGTTTTGTGAAACCCGACTTTGTCCAGAGTCGAGTCGAGGGCAGTCGGCCGATTATCGCTAAAATTCGGGGATCGACCGAAACACGAAACCCAATGCAAGTCAATGGGGAAGCATAGTCGGCAGTGAGTGGAGGCCAGGAAAACACCTACAGTGCCCATTTTAATGCCAAAAACATCCATTCTTGTTTCTGAAGCTTGTCAATCTTAATTAACTTTATAATAATAGTTGTTCATTGGAACTTGGGGGTCATTTGGCAAAAGTTGTGGGGGGTAGGGCTGGTTCAAGGTTTTAGTGGGCCCAGGAATCATGGACTACGTCACGGCGGTGGAGCAGGGAGAGGTAAGTATTTCAACGTTGCAAGTGCTGTGATCCTGAGCAAGCAGAGGGGCCCACTCGTTCGCATTGGCACTGGCACAGGGCCCCTCAAAGTACAGCGGTGTGTTTGCACGGCGGGGGCCCTCCCACCAGCAGCGACACTTTTGCGTACTCTGAGGGGCCCTGTGCCAGTGACGTCGCCAACGAGTATGCCCCCCCACCTGATGAAGGAACCTGCACTTTCATCTGCACCTTCCTCTTTGTCCCTGTGTAAGGTGGTATAACATGCGGGAAGGGGAACCTTACTTTCAGCAGGGTCAGTGTTATGACCCCAGTGGACAGGGTCTCAGAGGAACGTGTAAGTCTGCAAGATACAAAAATCCAGCTCATAGGGCTGTGGTAACTGGGTTGACCAAATAGCTACTCCTAACGCCAACACTAGAAGTAGCCGGGGATCATGCCTACGGTGATCGCTAGATGACTCGCGCCAGCCGGAGAATCTAACTACCCCTAGGAGAAGAAAACAAAGACCTCTCTTGCCTCCAGAGAAAGGGACCCCAAAGCAAGATACAAGCCCCCCACAAATAATAACGGTGAGGTAAGAGGAAATGACAAACACAGAAATGAACCAGGTTCAGCAAAGAGAGGCCAGCTTACTAATAGCAGAATATAGCAAGATAACTTATCTGGTCAACAAAAACCCTATAAAAATCCACGCTGGAGATTCAAGAACCCCCGAACCGTCTAACGGTCCGGGGGGAGAACACCAGCCCCCTAGAGCTTCCAGCAAAGGTCAGGATACAGATAGGAACAAGCTGGACAAAAATACCAAACAAAACAAAAGCAAAAAGCAAAGAAGCAGACTTAGCTTGAAAAACAGGAACCAGGATCAGAGGACAAGAGCACAACAGATTAGCTCTGATTTCAACGATGCCAGGCATTGAACTGAAGGTCCAGGGAGCTTATATAGCAACGCCCCTGAACTAACGGCCCAGGTGAGGATATAGGAAAAGACAGACGCTCCAGAGTCAAATCACTAATGACCACTAGAGGGAGCAAAAAGCAAAATCACAACAGGTCAGATTCTGGCTGTGTAGAGTGCAAGGGGAATGTAGTGGTCTAGGTCAATGTACCAGCAGACTCATCTAGCAGTGGCTGGGCAATGGGCAGGATGAGGAGGAAACAGATATAGGGCCAAAGAATAAAGTAGGCTAAATGCAGTTCAAAATTGGTAACAGGACTAAACAGGCGGCATTGCTTTGTTCAGTGGAGTAGCAAACCCAGGAGCAGCAGACACTGTTTTAAGGGCCCAAACACACTAATAGGCCAAATGCAGTTTAATATCTGATACTTTAGGCCAAAAGCCTAAAGACTGAAGCTCAGCTTTATACAGTGGAGGACAACACCAGGGAGGGGCAGACACCGTTAGTAGGCCGTAACCAAAGTTGAAGGCCAAATGCAGTTTAATATCTGATACTATAGGCCGAAAGCCAGAAGGTGGAAGTTCAGCTTTATTCAGTTGAGGGCAAACACCAGGGAGCGGCAGACACCGTTATTAGGCCGTAACCAAAGTTGAAGGCCAAATGCAGTTTAATATCTGATACTATAGGCCAAAAGCCAGAAGGTGGAAGCTCAGCTTTATTCAGTTGAGGGCAAACACCAGGGAGTGGCAGACACCGTTAGTAGGCCGTAACCAAAGTTGAAGGCCAAATGCAGTTTAATATCTGATACTATAGGCCGAAAGCCAGAAGGTGGAAGTTCAGCTTTATTCAGTTGAGGGCAAACACCAGGGAGGGGCAGACACCGTTAGTAGGCCGTAACCACCAAGTTTTTAAAAAACAGCACTTAATGAGAGCCAGAAGGTTGAAGCTCAGCTTTATACAGTGGAGAACAACACCAGGGAGCGGCAGACACCGTTAGAAGGCCGTAACCAAAGTTGAAGGCCAAATGCAGTTTAATTTCTGATACTATAGGCCGAAAGCCAGAAGGTTGAAGCTCCGATTTAGACAGTGGAGGACAATTTGAATTAGGGACTGCAGACAGACTTAGTAGGCTGTCCCCTGTGGACCATGCATCCACCACATTAACCCATTGCGCCGTAATGGACACGTAATCTTCCGTGGCCATGCCTACAGGTCCATGCGTCTGTTGTCAGGTGCACCTTTGTACTCACAGATTGCCAGAGTGCATGGACAATGCGGTCTTTTACATGCTGGTGGAGGGTTGGGATGGTGTTGTGAAATTGGATTCTGGGCTCCCCCGGTGGCCACTTGTGGAATTGTACTTGTGTGCATCATCCCCTCTGTTCACCTGCTCCTATCAGGATGTGGGAGTCGCTATATAACCTTGCTCCTCTGTCAGTTTCATGCCGGTCAACAATGTAATCAGAAGCCTTTCTGTGCATGTTCCTGCTACTAGACAACTCCCAGCTAAGTTGGACTTTTGTCCTTGTGTGTTTTTGCATTTTGTTCCTGTTCACAGCTGCTGTTTTGTTACTGTGTCTGGAAAGCTCTTGTGAGCGGAAATTGCCACTCTGGTGTTATGAGTTAATGCTAGAGTCTTAAAGTAATTTCTGGATGGTGTTTTGATAGGGTTTTCTGCTGACCATGAAAGTGCCCTTTCTGTCTTCTTTCTATCTAGTAAGCGGACCTCGATTTTTGCTAAACCTATTTTCATACTACGTTTGTCATTTCATCTAAAATCACCGCCAATATATGTGGGGGCCTCTGTCTGCCTTTTGGGAAAATTTCTCTAGAGGTGAGCCAGGACTGTCTTTTCCTCTGCTAGGATTAGGTAGTTCTCCGGCTGGCGCTGGGCATCTAGGGATAAAAAAACGTAGGCATGCTACCCGGCCACTTCTAGTTGTGCGGCAGGTTTAGTTCATGGTCAGTATAGTTTCCATCTTCCAAGAGCTAGTTCTCATATATGCTGGGCTATGTTCTCTCGCCATTGAGAATCATGACAGTTTGACCGGACGCAAAAAAAAGGGTTAAATTACTGGCTGAGAAAGGAGAGAAAAAAGAAGTCTGCTACAATTTTTTTTTTTTTTTTCCTCTAGTTCTGAGTGTGCTCTTAATTGAATCACTTGCTAGTCTGCCTATACTGCAGCCTTCCTCTCTTTCTCTCCTTCTTATCCTTGAATGGCTCTGTGTTCACCTGTTTCAAATGGATCTTCAGAGTGTAGCTACAGGTTTGAATAATCTCGCCACAAAGGTACAAAATTTGCAAGATTTCGTTGTTCATGCACCTATGTCTGAGCCTAGAATTCCTTTGCCTGAATTCTTCTCGGGGAATAGATCTCACTTTCAAAATTTTAAAAATAATTGCAAATTGTTTTTGTCCCTGAAGTCTCGCTCTGCCGGAGACCCTGCACAGCAGGTCAGGATTGTAATTTCCTTGCTCCGGGGTGACCCTCAAGACTGGGCTTTTGCATTGGCACCAGGGGATCCTGCGTTGCTCAATGTGGATGCGTTTTTTCTGGCCTTGGGGTTGCTTTATGAGGAACCTCATTTAGAGCTTCAGGCGGAAAAGGCCTTGATGTCCTTGTCTCAGGGGCAAGATGAAGCTGAAATATACTGCCCAAAATTCCGCAAATGGTCTGTGCTTACTCAGTGGAATGAGTGCGCCCTGGCGGCGATTTTCAGAGAAGGTCTCTCTGATGCCATTAAGGATGTTATGGTGGGGTTCCCTGTGCCTGCGAGTCTGAATGAGTCCATGACGATGGCTATTCAGATCGATAGGCGTCTGCGGGAGCGCAAACCTGTGCACCATTTGGCGGTGTCTACTGAGAAAACGCCAGAAAATATGCAATGTGATAGAATTCTGTCCAGAAGCGAGCGGCAGAATTTTAGACGAAAAAATGGGTTGTGCTTCTATTGTGGTGATTCAACTCATGTTATATCAGCATGCTTTAAGCGTACTAAGAAGCCTGACAAGTCTGTTTCAATTAGCACTTTACAGTCTAAGTTTATTCTATCTGTGACCCTGATTTGTTCTTTGTCATCTATTACCGCGGACGCCTATGTCGACTCTGGCGCTGCTTTGAGTCTTATGGATTGGTCCTTTGCCAAACGCTGTGGGTATGATTTGGAGCCATTGGAGGCTCCGATACCTCTGAAAGGGATTGATTCCACCCCATTGGCTAGTAATAAACCACAATACTGGACACAAGTGACTATGCGTGTTAATCCGGATCACCAGGAGGTTATTCGCTTTCTGGTGCTGTATAATCTACATGATGTTTTGGTGCTGGGATTGCCATGGCTGCAATCTCATAACCCAGTCCTCGACTGGAGAGCTATGTCTGTGTTAAGCTGGGGATGTAAAGGAACTCATGGGGACGTACCTTTGGTTTCCATTTCATCATCTATTCCCTCTGAGATTCCTGAATTCTTGTCTGACTTTCGTGACGTTTTTGAAGAACCCAAGGTTGGTTCACTACCTCCGCACCGGGAGTGCGATTGTGCCATAGACTTGATCCCGGGTAGTAAATACCCTAAGGGTCGTTTATTTAATCTGTCTGTGCCTGAACACGCGGCTATGCGAGAATATATAAAGGAGTCCTTGGAAAAGGGACATATTCGTCCTTCGTCATCTCCCTTAGGAGCCGGTTTTTTCTTTGTGTCTAAGAAAGACGGCTCTTTGAGGCCGTGTATTGATTATCGACTTTTGAATAAAATCACGGTTAAATATCAATATCCGTTACCACTGCTTACTGATTTGTTTGCTCGTATAAAGGGGGCCAAGTGGTTCTCTAAGATTGATCTCCGTGGGGCGTATAATTTGGTGCGAATCAAGCAGGGGGATGAGTGGAAAACCGCATTTAATACGCCCGAGGGCCATTTTGAGTATTTGGTGATGCCTTTTGGTCTTTCAAATGCCCCTTCAGTCTTCCAGTCCTTTATGCATGACATTTTCCGCGATTATTTGGACAAATTTATGATTGTGTATCTGGATGATATTCTGATTTTTTCGGATGACTGGGACTCTCATGTCCAGCAGGTCAGGAGGGTTTTTCAGGTTTTGCGGTCTAATTCCTTGTGTGTGAAGGGTTCTAAGTGTGTTTTTGGGGTTCAAAAGATTTCCTTCTTGGGATACATTTTTTCCCCCTCTTCCATCGAGATGGATCCTGTCAGGGTTCAGGCTATTGGTGATTGGACGCAACCCTCTTCTCTTAAGAGTCTTCAAAAATTTTTGGGCTTTGCTAACTTTTATCGTCGATTTATTGCTGTTTTTTCTGATGTTGTAAAACCATTGACTGATTTGACTAAGAAGGGTGCTGATGTTGCTGATTGGTCCCCTGATGCTGTGGAGGCCTTTCGGGAGCTCAAGCGCCGCTTTTCTTCCGCCCCAGTGTTGCGTCAGCCTGATGTTGCTCTTCCTTTTCAGGTTGAGGTCGACGCTTCTGAAATCGGAGCTGGGGCGGTGTTGTCGCAGAGAAGTTCCGACTGCTCCGTGATGAGACCTTGTGCCTTTTTTTCCCGTAAATTTTCGCCCGCCGAGCGGAATTATGATATTGGGAATCGGGAGCTTTTGGCCATGAAGTGGGCTTTTGAGGAGTGGCGTCACTGGCTTGAGGGGGCCAGACATCAGGTGGTGGTATTGACTGACCACAAAAATTTAATTTACCTTGAGTCTGCCAGGCGCCTGAATCCTAGACAGGCGCGCTGGTCGTTGTTTTTCTCTCGGTTTAATTTTGTGGTGTCTTACCTACCGGGTTCTAAGAATGTTAAGGCGGATGCCCTTTCTAGGAGTTTTGAGCCTGACTCCCCTGGTAATTCTGAGCCCACAGGTATCCTTAAAGATGGAGTGATATTGTCTGCCGTTTCTCCAGACCTGCGGCGGGCCTTGCAGGAGTTTCAGGCGGATAGACCTGATCGTTGCCCACCTGGTAGACTGTTTGTTCCTGATGATTGGACCAGTAGAGTCATCTCTGAGGTTCATTCTTCTGCGTTGGCAGGTCATCCTGGAATCTTTGGTACCAGGGATTTGGTGGCAAGGTCCTTCTGGTGGCCTTCCCTGTCACGAGATGTGCGAGGCTTTGTGCAGTCTTGTGACGTTTGTGCTCGGGCCAAGCCTTGTTGTTCTCGGGCTAGTGGATTGTTGTTACCCTTGCCTATCCCGAAGAGGCCTTGGACGCACATCTCGATGGATTTTATTTCGGATCTGCCTGTTTCTCATAAGATGTCTGTCATCTGGGTGGTGTGTGACCGTTTCTCTAAGATGGTCCATCTGGTTCCCTTGCCTAAGTTGCCTTCTTCTTCCGAGTTGGTTCCTCTGTTTTTTCAAAATGTTGTTCGTTTGCATGGTATTCCGGAGAATATCGTTTCTGACAGAGGGACCCAATTCGTGTCTAGATTTTGGCGGGCATTCTGTGCTAGGATGGGCATAGATTTGTCTTTTTCGTCTGCTTTCCATCCTCAGACTAATGGCCAGACCGAGCGGACTAATCAGACCTTGGAGACATATTTGAGGTGTTTTGTGTCTGCGGATCAGGATGATTGGGTTGCTTTTTTGCCTTTGGCGGAGTTCGCCCTCAATAATCGGGCCAGCTCTGCCACCTTGGTGTCCCCGTTTTTCTGTAATTCGGGGTTTCATCCTCGATTTTCCTCCGGTCAAGTGGAATCTTCGGATTGTCCTGGAGTGGATGCTGTGGTGGAGAGGTTGCATCAGATTTGGGGGCAGGTGGTGGACAATTTGAAGTTGTCCCAGGAGAAGACTCAGCTTTTTGCCAACCTCCGTCGTCGTGTTGGTCCTCGGCTTTGTGTTGGGGACTTGGTGTGGTTGTCTTCTCGTTTTGTCCCTATGAGGGTTTCTTCTCCTAAGTTTAAGCCTCGGTTCATCGGCCCGTACAAGATATTGGAGATTCTTAACCCTGTGTCCTTCCGTTTGGACCTCCCTGCATCCTTTTCGATTCATAATGTTTTTCATCGGTCATTGTTGCGCAGGTATGAGGTACCGGCTGTGCCTTCCGTTGAGCCTCCTGCTCCGGTGTTGGTTGAGGGTGAGTTGGAGTACGTTGTGGAAAAGATCTTGGACTCTCGTGTTTCCAGACGGAAACTCCAGTATCTGGTCAAATGGAAGGGATACGGTCAGGAGGATAATTCTTGGGTCACTGCCTCTGATGTTCATGCCTCCGATCTTGTCCGTGCCTTTCATAGGGCTCATCCTGATCGCCCTGGTGGTTCTGGTGAGGGTTCGGTGCCCCCTCCTTGAGGGGGGGGTACTGTTGTGAAATTGGATTCTGGGCTCCCCTGGTGGCCACTTGTGGAATTGTACTTGTGTGCATCATCCCCTCTGTTCACCTGCTCCTATCAGGATGTGGGAGTCGCTATATAACCTTGCTCCTCTGTCAGTTTCATGCCGGTCAACAATGTAATCAGAAGCCTTTCTGTGCATGTTCCTGCTACTAGACAACTCCCAGCTAAGTTGGACTTTTGTCCTTGTGTGTTTTTGCATTTTGTTCCTGTTCACAGCTGCTGTTTTGTTACTGTGTCTGGAAAGCTCTTGTGAGCGGAAATTGCCACTCTGGTGTTATGAGTTAATGCTAGAGTCTTAAAGTAATTTCTGGATGGTGTTTTGATAGGGTTTTCTGCTGACCATGAAAGTGCCCTTTCTGTCTTCTTTCTATCTAGTAAGCGGACCTCGATTTTTGCTAAACCTATTTTCATACTACGTTTGTCATTTCATCTAAAATCACCGCCAATATATGTGGGGGCCTCTGTCTGCCTTTTGGGAAAATTTCTCTAGAGGTGAGCCAGGACTGTCTTTTCCTCTGCTAGGATTAGGTAGTTCTCCGGCTGGCGCTGGGCATCTAGGGATAAAAAAACGTAGGCATGCTACCCGGCCACTTCTAGTTGTGCGGCAGGTTTAGTTCATGGTCAGTATAGTTTCCATCTTCCAAGAGCTAGTTCTCATATATGCTGGGCTATGTTCTCTCGCCATTGAGAATCATGACAGGATGGCTTTTCTCGCAAAAGAAGTGTCGACTGGTTAGCTTGTAGCGTGGTACAGCGTAGTCCATCATGGCCTTATTAATAGTAAATAAAATATATAACTAGGCTCTATGAACTTTTAAATAGGTTCCAGGTAAACACGGGCAGCATTGGTGTGGTCAGTGGAGGAGTATTGCAAGTAGGGACCGCAGACAGGCTATCAAAGGCCTAAAATAACAAACAATAGGCTCATGGCAGTTTTAAATCGGTTACATGGATACACAGGCAGGCACTCCAGGCAGCATTGTGGTCAGTGGAGGAGTATTGCAAGTAGGGGCCGCAGACAGGCTATCAAAGGCCTAAAATAACAAACAATAGGCTCATGGCAGTTTTAAATCAGTTACATGGATACACAGGCAGGCACTCCAGGCAGCATTGTGGTCAGTGGAGGAGTATTGCAAGTAGGGGCCGCAGACAGGCTATCAAAGGCCTAAAATAACAAACAATAGGCTCATGGCAGTTTTCAATCGGTTACATGGATACACAGGCAGGCAGCATTGTGGTCAGTGGAGGAGTATTGCAAGTAGGGGCCGCAGACAGGCTATCAAAGGCCTAAAATAACAAACAATAGGCTCATGGCAGTTTTAAATCGGTTACATGGATACACAGGCAGGCACTCCAGGCAGCATTGTGGTCAGTGGAGGAGTATTGCAAGTAGGGGCCGCAGACAGGCTATCAAAGGCCTAAAATAACAAACAATAGGCTCATGGCAGTTTTAAATCAGTTACATGGATACACAGGCAGGCACTCCAGGCAGCATTGTGGTCAGTGGAGGAGTATTGCAAGTAGGGGCCGCAGACAGGCTATCAAAGGCCTAAAATAACAAACAATAGGCTCATGGCAGTTTTAAATCAGTTACATGGATACACAGGCAGGCACTCCAGGCAGCATTGTGGTCAGTGGAGGAGTATTGCAAGTAGGGGCCGCAGACAGGCTATCAAAGGCCTAAAATAACAAACAATAGGCTCATGGCAGTTTTAAATCAGTTACATGGATACACAGGCAGGCACTCCAGGCAGCATTGTGGTCAGTGGAGGAGTATTGCAAGTAGGGACCGCAGACAGGCTAACAAAGGCCTAAAATAACAAACAATAGGCTCATGGCAGTTTTAAATCGGTTACATGGATACACAGGCAGGCAGCATTGTGGTCAGTGGAGGAGTATTGCAAGTAGGGACCGCAAACAGGCTAACAAAGGCCTAAAATAACAAACAATAGGCTCATGGCAGTTTTAAATCGGTTACATGGATACACAGGCAGGCACTCCAGGCAGCATTGTGGTCAGTGGAGGAGTATTGCAAGTAGGGGCCGCAGACAGGCTATCAAAGGCCTAAAATAACAAATAATAGGCTCATGGCAGTTTTAAATCGGTTACATGGATACACAGGCAGGCACTCCAGGCAGCATTGTGGTCAGTGGAGGAGTATTGCAAGTAGGGGCCGCAGACAGGCTATCAAAGGCCTAAAATAACAAACAATAGGCTCATGGCAGTTTTAAATCGGTTACATGGATACACAGACAGGCAGCATTGTGGTCAGTGGAGGAGTAGTGCAAGAAGTGTCTGACACAGTTAGTACTCCCAAAAAATAAAAAAATAAATAGATGTTAATGTCTTGCAAAACAACTATAAATAAAGAAAGGGTGGCATGCTTAGGTACAGGGGTGGGCTCATTTGCAGAGTTTACGACAAAGTAATTTGGCAGTAAATTAGTATTTACTGGTCTCAATATAGGACACTGACCCAGACTACTTTAACTAGCATCATAGATGTCAACAAATTGGTATTGTTTGTCAGTGCCAGGCATTGAATGATGTCAGCGCATAGACTAAACATTGGTGGAGCTGTGTGAGATAATTTTGCACGTGGTAGAGCACAGTTTGAGCTGGGGGGGGAACTCTCTTGTGGCCGGCGGTACCGCCCCAGGGCCCCTCATGTTACAACGGTGTGTCTGACGTTGGGTGCACACCACCACCGCCAGAGACACTACATTGTACTATGAGGGACCCAGTGGCAGTGCCGTCGACCAAAAGCGAGCACACCCACCTCTTCTGACAAACAGCACTGTAACTAACGGGTGCTTGCGCCAAGTGTCGAGAGTGAGACAACGGCCCCGTGGGGGGAGTTTTCCCATTGGGGGATGTGTAAACATGTCGTATACTGTTCAAACAGCTGCTGCAAATTAAGAGATTTGAACACTCAGTAAGACCACTCCACAAGCAAGACCTTTTTATAGGAAAGCTAGGTGTCAGCAGGGAAAGGTGGGGCAAAATAATTTGAAATCCAGGAGTGGTTCATTTTAATGAAGGTGAGATCATCCACATTTTGGGTAGCCAGACGAGTCCTTTTTTCAGTTAATATTGAACCAGCAGCACTGAATACTCTTTCTGATAGCACACTAGCTGCTGGGCAAGCAAGCTCCTGCAACGCATATTCTGCCAATTCAGGCCAGGTGTCTAATTTGGATGCCCAGTAATCAAATGGGAATGACGGTTGAGGGAGAACATCAATAAGGGCTGAAAAATAGTTAGTAACCATACTGGACAAATGTTGTCTCCTGTCACTTTGAATAGATGCTGCAGTACCTGTCCTGTCTGCGGTCATTGCGAAATCACTCCACAACCTGGTCAGAAAACCCCTCTGTCCAACGCCACTTCTGATCTGTGCACCTCTAACACCTCTGCCCTGTAGCCCCCTGCAGCTTGTGTGAGAACCATCACCGGCGCTGTGTGATGGGAATGCCTGAATCAAACGGTCTACAAGAGTAGCTTGTTTGGTTGCTAAGATTTGTTCGAGGTTCTCATGTGGCATAATATTTTGCAATTTGCCTTTATAGCGAGGGTCAAGGATGCAGGCCAACCAGTAATCGTCATCGCTCATCATTTTAATAATGCGTGTGTCCCTTTTGAGGATACGTAAGGCATAATCCGCCATGTGGGCCAAAGTTCCAGTTGTCAAATCTGCGGTTGTGCTTGTTGGAGGGGCAGTTACAGGCAAATCTACGTCACTTGTCTCCCTTAAAAAAACAGAACCCGGCCTTGCAACGCCACTAATTTCTGTTGGCCCAGGAGAAGCTTCCTCATTCAAAAAGTACTCATCCCCATCATCCTCCTCGTCCTCCTCCTCCTCTTCGCCCGCTACAGCGTCCTCTACACGGCCCTGACCAGACAATGGCTGACTGTCATCAAGGCTTTGCTCTTCCTCGGCTGCAGACGCCTGCTCCTTTATGTGCGTCAAACTTTGCATCAGCAGACGCATTAGGGGGATGCTCATGCTTATTATGGCATTGTCTGCACTAACCAGCCGTGTGCATTCCTCAAAACACTGAAGGACTTGACACAGGTCTTGTAGCTTCGACCACTGCACACCTGACAACTCTATGTCTGCCATCCAACTGCCTGCCCGTGTATGTGTATCCTCCCACAAAAACATAACAGCACGCCTCTGTTCGCACAGTCTCTGAAGCATTTGCAGTGTGGAGTTCCACCTTGTTGCAACGTCGATGATTAGGCGATGCTGGGGAAGGTTCAAAGACCGCTGATAGTTCTGCATACGGCTGGAGCAAAGTCTGCGCACTTTGAGGAGCAGGTCGGGTAGCACCGGGTAACTTTTCAGGAAGCACTGCACCACCAGGTTTAAGGTGTGAGCCAGGCAAGGAATGTGTTTCAGTTGGGAAAGGGCTATGGCAGCCATGAAATTCCTTCCGTTATCACTAACTACCTTGCCTGCATCAAGATGTACAGTGCCCAGCCATGACTGAGTTTCATTCTGCAAGAACTTGGACAGAACTTCCGCTGTGTCTGTTGTCGCCCAAACACTTCATTGCCAATACAGCCTGCTGACGCTTGCCACTAGCTGTCCCATAATGGCACACCTGGTGTGCAACAGTGGCAGCTGCGGATGGAGTGGATGTGTGACTGTGGTCTGTGGACAAGCTCTCGCTTCTGCATGAGGAGGAGGAAGAGGAGGAGGGGGGGCGAAAGCCTACAGCCAACTCTTTCCTTGACCGTGGGCTAGGCAGAACTGTCCCAATATTGCTGTCCCCTGTGGACCCTGCATCCACCACATTCACCCAGTGTGCCGTGATGGACACAACGTCCCTGGCCATGCCTACTGGTCCATGCATCTGTTGTCAGGTGCACCTTTGTAGTCACAGACTGCCTGAGTGCATGGACGAAGCGGTCTTTAACATGCTGTTGGAGGGCTGGGATGGCTTTTCTAGAAAAGAAGTGTCGACTGGGTAGCTCGTAACGTGGTACAGCGTAGTCCATGAGCGCTCTGAAAGCTTCCCTTTCAATTAACCGGTAGGGCATCATCTCTAATGAGATTAGTCTAGCAATGTGGGCGTTCAAACCCTGTGTGCGCGGATGCGAGGATGAGTACTTCCTTTTCCTAACAAGAGTCTCATGTAGGGTGAGCTGGACTGGAGAGCTGGAGATCGTGGAACTAGCGGTGGTGCCGGTGGACATGGGTAACTGAGAGAGGGTTGGAGATGGTATTCTTGCCGGTGCCCTACATGCAGTGTTTCCTACTACTAACCTGGTGATTCCCTGACTGCTTTGGCCTGGAGACGAAAGCTGCACAGATACTGCAGGTGGTGTGGGAAATGGTCGGCTTACAGGGAGGGAAGGGATGTAGCGTTGCTGACTAGCTTCATTGGCCGAGGGTGCTGCAACCTTTAGGGACGTTTGGTAGTTAGTCCAGGCTTGCAAATGCATGGTGGATAAATGTCTATGCATGCAACTTGTATTTAGACTTTTAAGATTCTGACCTCTGCTTAAGGTTGTTGAACATTTTTGACAGATGAGTTTGCGCTGATCATTTGGATGTTGTTTAAAAAAATGCCAGACTGCACTCTTTCTATTATCGGATACCTTTTCAGGCATTGCAGACTGAGCTTCTTTAACCGGATGGCCACGCTGTCCTCCAACTGGTTTTGTTTTTGCCACGCGTTTTTGGCCAGATACGGGCCCGGTAGATGGAACCTGTTGTGATGTTGATGCCTGCTGCGGCTCCTCCTCCTCCGCTTCAGAACTACTGCCGCCTGCACCCTGTTCCCCCAATGGCTGCCAATCGGGGTCCACAACTGGGTCATCTATGACCTCCTCTTCTATGTCGTGTGCAATTTCGTCTGTGTCACCATGTCAGCCAGTTGTATAGCGTTCGTGACAGGGCACCATAGTCTCCGCTGGGTTTGATTCTGCCTCAGTACACTGCGAGGGCAATGTTCTGGTCTGAGTCAAAGGAACAGCATAGTAATCTGGCTGTGGCTGTGCATCTGTGCACTCCATATCCGATTCAACTTCTAATGGGCATGGCCTGTTAACTGTTTCACTGTCTAACCCAGGAACGGTATGTGTAAAGAGCTCCATGGAGTAACCTGTTGTGTCGACTGACGCATCCTTAACTGTTGTTTTTAGTGAAGGACACAAGGAAGCGACTTGTTCCTGACCGGGAGCATCCACTGACGATGCACTGCTCTGACATTTGGCACTTTCCGAGGAGGAGGCGAAAGAGCTAGAGGCAGAGTCAGCAATGAAAGCCAATACTTGTTCCTCCTGCTCCGGCTTCAAAAGTGGTTTTCCTACTCCCAGAAAAGAGAGCGTTCGAGGCCTGGTGTAGCCAGACAACGAACCTGGCTCAACAACTCGAGACTTAGGTTCTGTACTGCTTTTACCACGACCACCTGATGCTCCACCACCACTACCATCATTACCAGCTGACAATGACCGCCCACGGCCACGACCTCTTCCACTAGACTTCCTCATTGTTTGCAAAATGTAACCAAAGTAACGCTATTTGTTACTGTAAAGCAACTTATAAGGTGAACTCAAACTTCTGTAGGATTTATATATACCTTTATAGGTGCCTGACACTGAAATGAAAATCAGGCCCAATGTTACACACTAGGTTTTCTGTGCCCCAATAATTTGAGACAGATGGCACACACAGGACCAGCACTCAAGCAGAAATGCCAATCTTAATCTCCCACTATTATTTTTTTTTTAAAAGGGAGAATGTACCCCCCCCCCAAAAAATGGCCAAGTATTACACAGTGCTTTCAGTGCCACACAATGAGAGACAGATGCCACACACAGCAATGGCACGGAGGCAGACTTGCCAATATTTATCTTCCACTAATTTTTTTTTTTTGAAAAGGGAGAATGTACCCCCCCCAAAAAAAAAAATGGCCAAGTATTACACAGTGTTTTCGGTGGCACACAATGAGAGACAGATGCCACACACAGCAATGGCACGGAGGCAGACTTGCCAATATTTATCTCCCACTAATTTTTTTTTTTGAAAAGGGAGAATGTACCCAAAAAAAAAAAAAATGGCCAAGTATTACACAATGTTTTCGGTGCCACACAATGAGAGACAGATGCCACACACAGCAATGGCACGGAGGCAGACTTGCCAATATTTATCTCCCACTAATTTTTTTTTTTGAAAAGGGAGAATGTACCCCCAAAAAAAAAAAATGGCCAAGTATTACACAGTGTTTTCGGTGGCACACAATGAGAGACAGATGCCACACACAGCAATGGCACGGAGGCAGACTTGCCAATATTTATCTCCCACTAATTTTTTTTTTTGAAAAGGGAGAATGTACCCCAAAAAAAAAAATTTGGCCAAGTATTACACAGTGTTTTCAGTGGCACACAATGAGAGACAGATGCCACACACAGCAATGGCACGGAGGCAGACTTGCCAATATTTATCTCCCACTAATTTTTTTTTTTGAAAAGGGAGAATGTACCCCCAAAAAAAAAAAAAATGGCCAAGTATTACACAGTGTTTTCGGTGCCACACAATGAGAGACAGATGCCACACACAGCAATGGCACGGAGGCAGACTTGCCAATATTTATCTCCCACTAATTATTTTTTTTGAAAAGGGAGAATGTACCCAAAAAAAAAAAAAATGGCCAAGTATTACACAGTGTTTTCGGTGGCACACAATGAGAGACAGATGCCACACACAGCAATGGCACAGAGGCAGACTTGCCAATATTTATCTCCCACTAATTTTTTTTTTGAAAAGGGAGAATGTACCCCTCCCAAAAAAAAATGGCCAAGTATTACACAGTGTTTTCGCAGCCACACAATGAGAGACAGATGCCACACACAGCAATGGCACGGAGGCAGACTTGCCAATATTTATCTCCCACTATTTTTTTTTTTTTGAAACGGGAGAATGTACCCAAAAAAAAAAATGGCCAAGTATTACACAGTGTTTTCGGTGCCACACAATGAGAGACAGATGCCACACACAGCAATGGCACGGAGGCAGACTTGCCAATATTTATCTCCCACTAATTTTTTTTTTTGAAAAGGGAGAATGTACCCCCCCCCAAAAAAAAAATGGCTAAGTATTACACAGTGTTTTCAGTGGCACACAATGAGAGACAGATGCCACACACAGCAATGGCACAGAGGCAGACTTGCCAATATTTATCTCCCACTAATTTTTTTTTTTTGAAAAGGGAGAATGTACCCAAAAAAAAAAAAAAATGGCCAAGTATTACACAGTGTTTTCGGTGGCACACAATGAGAGACAGATGCCACACACAGCAATGGCACAGAGGCAGACTTGCCAATATTTATCTCCCACTAATTTTTTTTTTTTGAAAAGGGAGAATGTACCCAAAAAAAAAAATGGCCAAGTATTACACAGTGTTTTCGGTGCCACACAATGAGAGACAGATGCCACACACAGCAATGGCACGGAGGCAGACTTGCCAATATTTATCTCCCACTAATTTTTTTTTTTGAAAAGGGAGAATGTACCCCCCCCCAAAAAAAAAATGGCCAAGTATTACACAGTGTTTTCAGTGGCACACAATGAGAGACAGATGCCACACACAGCAATGGCACAGAGGCAGACTTGCCAATATTTATCTCCCACTAATTTTTTTTTTTTGAAAAGGGAGAATGTACCCAAAAAAAAAAAAAAATGGCCAAGTATTACACAGTGTTTTCGGTGGCACACAATGAGAGACAGATGCCACACACAGCAATGGCACGGAGGCAGACTTGCCAATATTTATCTCCCTGCAGTTATCTCAGAAAAGTATGGCAGGCAGCTATAAAAAGGACTGCTGCACACAAAAGTGTGGACAAACACACAAGATAGCTGTGCAGAGAGGAAGGAAAAACAGGATTTGTGCTTTGAAAAAAGCAGTTGGTTTGCACAGCGGCGTACACACAGGCACAGCAACGCAGCTATCAGGGTCATGGAGCCTTCTAGTGCAGCCCAATGAGCTACAGCGCTGAGGAAAAACAAAAGTAGCTTCCACTGTCCCTGCAATCAAAAGGTGGTGTTGGACAGTGGAAATCGCTACAGCACAAGCGGTTTGTAGCTTTATGTACCCTGCCTAACACTATCCCTGCTTCTGAAGAAGCGGCAGCAACCTCTCCCTACGCTCAGATCAGCAGCAGTAAGATGGCGGTCAGCGGGAACACCCCTTTATAGCCACTGTGACGCCGCAGAAAGCAAGCCAATCACTGCAATGCCCTTCTCTAAGATGGTGGGGACTGAGATCTATGTCATCACGCTGCCCACACTCTGCGTCCACCTTCATTGGCTGAGAAATGGCGCTTTTAGCGTCATTGAAACGTGAATTTGGCGCGAAAGTCGCGTACCGCATGGCAGACCCCACACAGGGATCGGCTCGGTTTCATGAGACGCCGACTTTGCCAAAAGTCGGCGACTTATGAAAATGAATGATCCGTTTCGCTCAACCCTAGTCACGGCTTCTGATTGGTCGCGTGCCGCCCATGTGACCGCGACGCGACCAATCACAACAAGCCGTGACGTAATTTTCAGGTCCTGAATGCCTAGAATTCGGCATTCAGGACCTGAAAATTACGTCACGGCTTGTTGTGATTGGTCGCGTCGCGGTCACATGGGCGGCACGCGACCAATCAGAAGCCGTGACGTCACGGAAGGCAGTAAACGCGCGCATTTTAAGCAAAGAAGGCTGCTGGTTACTACCAGGGCGCGTCAGAGGGTGAGTATATCCCTATTTTTTATTTTAATTCTTTATTTTTTACATGGATATGGATCCCAGGGCCTGAAGGAGAGTTTCCTCTCCTTCAGACCCTGGGAACCATACACTGGGAACTTCCGATTCCGATTCCCGATACCACAAAAGTATCGGATCTCGGTATCGGAATTCTGATACAGCAAATATCGGCCGATACCCGATACTTGCGGTATCGGAATGCTCAACACTAGTAGTAGTCCATCCAGACTGAGAAACAATAGGCAGAAAGGGGAAACATAACACAGATTTGATTATTAAGCTGTGCCCCCCAGCAGGATGTTGAAGGGAATGTTTTGATTAAGTACTTAAAACCTGCCATTATGCTCTGATCTAGGTAATCCCTCCTCTTTTGTGGTAGGTGTAATCTGTTTTAATTAGAAGAGTTGGATAAAGGTTTAGTAGTAAAAATTACTTATTCTCCCATGACATGCTATTTTGACTAATGAAGTAACTGCAGTAACTATTGGTAGCATCGTTTTTGGATTGTTATTTTGTTGGTTGTGTATCAAAGTTGTGCGGGTACAAAGGGATGGTCACCTGATGTTGATATTTCCTAGGAATTCTTCTCTTGTGAAAACCGAGGTTCTAGGTGTTGAAATGTTTCTCTTGCGAGCAAATTGGTGCTGCAAGAAAAGTAGAGTCTTCTGCGGTTAAGACTCTATGAGCCCTTTCAGTTCTTCTGATAACTGCGGGCATTAAAGTTGCAGTCATGAGGACTGGCAACTAGTGTTGAGCGATACCGTCCGATACTTGAAAGTATCGGTATCGGATAGTATCGGCCGATACCCGAAAAGTATCGGATATCGCCGATACCCGATACCAATACAAGTCAATGGGACACCAAGTATCGGAAGGTATCCTGATGGTTCCCAGGGTCTGAAGGAGAGGAAACTCCCCTTCAGGCCCTGGGATCCATATTAATGTGTAAAATAAAGAATAAAAATAAAAAATATTGATATACTCACCCTCTGACGCACCCTGGTTGTAACCGCCAACCTCCGTTCATAAGAATGAGCGCTTGAAAGTCCTTAGATGAAGTCGCGGCCTGTGATTGGTCGCGGAGCGGTCACGTGACCGCAACGCGACCAATCACAAGCCGTGACGTCATCTAAGGACTTTCAAGCGCTCATTCTTATGAACGGAGGCTGGCGGTTACATCGGTAAGGTCCAGGCTGCGTCGGAGAGGTGAGTATATCTATATTTTTTATTTTTGTTCTATATTTTACACATTAATATCGATCCCGATACCGATTCCCGATATCACAAAAGTATCGGATCTCGGTATCGGAATTGCGATACAGCAAATATCGGCCGATACCCGATACTTGCGGTATCGGAATGCTCAACACTACTGGCAACTGCAAGGAAATAAGCAACCTCAGAGGCACTACCCTTGTCCCTGCATGTGATACAGTGGAAAGACTAAGAAGGAATGGGAGAAGTGTATCTGGAATCGGGAAGTATTACTGGAAGATAAATAAGAGAAGACTTGAGCTGGCTAGGATGTGGTTAGAAGTAGTTGAAGAGTTTCTCACTGATTGAAGATAAATCAGAGGAAATAGATGCAGAATTGTGTATGTAATATATGATAGTATGAAAACGCAGAGTGCCCTGTAGTCTCTGTACTTCATGTAAGGGTATGTGCACACGTCAGGATTTCTTGCAGAAATTTCCTGAAGAAAACCGGAAATTTTCAGCAAGAAATCAGCATTTTTTTTTTGCTTTTTTTCCCCATTTTTTTCGCGGTTTTTTTAGCATTTTGCAAGCGAAATTAGCTTGCAGAATGCTAAAGTTTTCCAAGCGATCTGTAGCATCGCTTGGAAAACTGACTGACAGGTTGGTCACACTTGTCAAACATAGTGTTTGACAAGTGTGACCAACTTTTTACTATAGATGCTGCCTATGCATGTTTAAAAATAATAAAAAAAATGGTTATACTCACCTGCAGACAGCCGATCTCCTCAGCGGCGTCCGTCCCTATAGATGGTGTGTGTGTGCAGGACCTTCGATGACGTCGCGGTCACATGAGCGGTCTCACGACCAATCACAAGACCACAACGTCATCGCAGGTCCTTCACACACACACCATCTATAGGAACGGAAGCGACAGCATGCACCGCTGAGAGGCTGGAAGACTCCGGGGCCATCAAAGGTGAGTATATCACAATTTTTTATTTTAATTCTTTTTTTTTTTACCAATTATATGGTGCCCAGTCCGTGGAGGAGAGGAGTCTCCTCTCCTCCTCCCTGGGTACCAACCGCACATGATCTGCTTACTTCCTGCATGGTGTGCGCAGCCACATGCGGAAAGTAAGTAGATCAATGCATTCCTAGGTGTGCGGAATCCCCGCAATTCCGCAAATTTAATGAACATGTTCCTTTTTTTTCCGCGATGCGATTTTTTCGCGGAAAAAAATACATTTGCACAAGAAATGCGGAATACACTGAGAATAATAGGAGGCATATGTAAGCGTTTTTTTCGCATTTTTATTGCGTTTTTATCACGTTTTTATAGCAAAAAAAACACACAAAAAAGTGAAAAATACTGAACGTGTGCACATGCACTTGCATCCTTTTTTATACCCTTGCCTTATGGAGGAATGATAAGATAAGATAGGATAAGACTGCAGACATTGTGGCTAACAGAATCTCCATGGGGTTAATTAGCGTCCTGTGAGTCACCACGCCCATGGATGCCCATGGTGTCTCTGCTTCTCATGAGTCCCATGAGTCATACTCATTTTTTACCTCCTGTGATAGAAAATAACCTGCTGGTACATGATCTGCCGCAGATATAGAATAACATTGGCCCTGGCTTCCCCAGTGAGCTCATTGCTCTTGTTACCCAAGCCCTGGACCACTAACCTTTAGAATGCATATCCAGAGTGTTGAAAAGGCATAGCGTGCCACATGGTATGATCTAGTTTCAGTCATTTTACTGTTGCTGCCCATTGTGACAGAAGAAACCTCACCAGCAGCCACGTGGTTCTGGTCCAGATTGTGAGGTAGGTGAAGAGTCCATGGTTATATATAAACCTTACAGGTAGTTTAAAACTTTGGCATAAGCTGGAGCTAAAACAGAGGAAATTTATCACATACAGGTCTAAGAAGTTTCAGAAGGTGAGAATCTAGTAAAAGAACTTGGTGTGCCAAACCTCCGATGCAAGGCCTTTTGACTTCTATATGTTGTCTTGGGAGACCCACTGACATCGTACCCTGTATACTGTCTAAGGATTTATATCTAGAATGTGATCACCAGGCATATATATATGGCTTCTCCCAAGTGCAGAAGGAACTTGTACCTTCTCAAGCCTTACGCCTGCTTCTTTTATATTCTGTATGGTAACCTAGATAAAATGCTGTCCCCAAACATGCCCTATATAAACAAGCTGCAGACAATCATCCCAGACTAGTGTTGAGCGATACCTTTCGATATCGGAAAGTATCGGTATCGGATTGGATCGGCCAATATCGGCAAAATATCGGATCTCGCCGATACCGATACCCGATACCAATGCAAGTCAATGGGAGGAAAATATCGGAATTAAAATAAACCCTTTCTTTCCTTGTAGGTTCATTCTACATGAAGGAAGACAACTAAGAATAATGTAGGATGTATTGGGGGAGGTGGCGGAGACATTAAAGGCATAGAGGTTTAGCCCAATCAAATAGAATAGCAGTAATTTTATTTAATTTTTTTAAGACGTTCGGATTTACCAAGATATTGACTATGTTAAGATTTTTTTTTATTTTGTCAGATATTGATGTTTCACTACTTCAACGCCCTTCACCTTTTTTTTCACTTGTCCCACACTTTCTTCTTCATCATCCTCAGCAGCAGCATCTTTGACATCAACTTCTTCACCTTATTTATCTTCTACCTTTTTTTTTTTTTTTGTTACATTCTTCATATTCTTTTTTTTCAACTATTCTTCTTCTTCATATTCTACTTCTTCATCATATTTTTATTTGTGACAGGCATTCCTGTAGTTGTTATCTATGAAAGTTTGAAGATTACACCTTCCGTTCTGCTTGTCACAAAAGAGTTACAACAGGATTTGTCCGCGTTCAGTTTGGCCTGCAGCAGCAGGCTTTATCCAGGGGCACCACGAGGAGGAACGGACTCACCCCCATACACTGCTTAGTCTTCTTCTGCTTATAATTTAGATAATATCTTTTGCTCTGATGTTTAGTGTTATGCTTAATGTTCTTCTGCTCTTTGTTCTGCAGCCTCTTGTTCTTCTGCTGTCTTCCATGTCGTCGTCTCCAGGGTCGTCGTCTCCGGGGTCATTGTCGTCATTGTCATCGGGGTGGTCTTCAGGGTCATCGTCACCAGGGTCGTCGTCATCTCAGTGATTGTCGTCTCTGGTGTCGTCGTCATCTTAGGGGTGGTTTTCCAGGTCGTTGTCTTTAGGGTCTTGAACTTGGAAATGTAGCAGAAGGTACAAGAAGGCTGAGAAAATGCCGAGAACCAGCTGATGGAACTGGAACTCGGATGGCTACCCGAAGGTCCAAGAGCCAATGGAACTACCGAGGACCAGCTGACATTACTGGAACCCGGTTACTAAGCAGGAGGTACCCGTGCCAGAAAGCACTACCAAGGACCACCTGATGTTGGTGGAACTCGGATACCCAAAAGGAGGCACCTAAGCCAAAGGCTCTGCCCGGAACCAGCTGACGGTGCTTTAACCAGGATGGGGAGCAGAAGGTACAAGAGCAAAAGACACTGCCGAGAACCAGCTGATCGTACTGGAACCCAGATGGGTAGCCGAAAGTCCAAGAGCCAATGGAACTACCGAGGACCAGCTGACGTTACTGGAACCCGGTTACTAAGCAGGAGGTACCCATGCCTAAAAGCACTACCAAGGACCACCTGACGTTAACTCGGATACCCAGAAGGAGGCACCTAAGCCAAAGGCTCTGCCCGGAACCAGCTGACGGTACTGGAACCAGGATGGGGAGCAGAAGGTACAAGAGCAAAAGACACTGCCGAGAACCAGCTGACAGTACTGGAACCCGGATGGGTAGCCGAAGGTCCAAGAGCCAATGGAACTACCGAGGACCAGCTGACGTTACTGGAACCCGGTTACTAAGCAGGAGGTACCCATGCCTGAAAGCACTACCAAGGACCACCTGACGTTGGTTGAACTCGGATACCCAAAAGGAGGCACCTAAGCCAAAGGCTCTGCCCGGAACCAGCTGACGGTGCTTTAACCAGGATGGGGAGCAGAAGGTACAAGAGCAAAAGACACTGCCGAGAACCAGCTGATCGTACTGGAACCCGGATGGGTAGCCGAAAGTCCAAGAGCCAATGGAACTACCGAGGACCAGCTGACGTTACTGGAACCCGGTTACTAAGCAGGAGGTACCCATGCCTAAAAGCACTACCAAGGACCACCTGACGTTAACTCGGATACCCAGAAGGAGGCACCTAAGCCAAAGGCTCTGCCCGGAACCAGCTGACGGTACTGGAACCAGGATGGGGAGCAGAAGGTACAAGAGCAAAAGACACTGCCGAGAACCAGCTGACAGTACTGGAACCCGGATGGGTAGCCGAAGGTCCAAGAGCCAATGGAACTACCGAGGACCAGCTGACGTTACTGGAACCCGGTTACTAAGCAGGAGGTACCCATGCCTGAAAGCACTACCAAGGACCACCTGACGTTGGTGGAACTCGGATACCCAGAAGGAGGCACCTAAGCCAAAGGCTCTACCTGGAACCAGCTGACGGTACTGGAACCAGGATGGGGACCTATTCAAGCTTGTCTTCCTAGAGCCCCAACTAGCGGTGTTGGAGCAAAGGGTCAGCAGGGGGAGCAGAGTGTAGGCTGAAGCCTGCACTGGAGGCATTTGGAGGTCTGTTGTGTCTGCGTGGCGTTTGCAGGACACGTTGCCGGCTACACAGCAGAGGAACAGCTGGCGTTGCTGAACCCTACTGACACATTGGCGGGTGTTTTTCTCTTTGCAGCCAGCACTTCCGGGCACCAACTGGTGGTGTTAGAGCCCAGGGACAGCAGGAGGAGGAGAGGGAGCAGAGTGTAGGTGAAGCCCCCCCCCAGGCGTTTGTTGCTGAAAGAGCCATCTTGTACAGCACTAATGCTGCAAAAGGAAAAGTTGGCTCTTTTAATTATACTCCTTGCAAACGCTGAACTAGACACTTATGAAATGTGTCCCCTCACACCGTAAAACCGTCCCGGAGGTGGGACTTTCCTTTGTAATGTGACGCAGCATAGCCTTTATTCCTACCCCCTTGGCGCCGTGCGCCGCCTCCTCAGCGTTGTTTGATTCTGTCCCGGAGCCTGCGCTGTTATGTTATCCCTTGGCCGGGCGCACTTAGCGCTGCCCGTCTTCTGACATCATTGGGTGTCAGGGTGGCTGCGCCTGTGAGGCCGCACTGGCCGAGATCCAGCCTCGCAGTGCCGTCTAATGAAATCCCACTGCGGGCCTGGGATCCATGGGCATGCGCAGTGCATATCCTCGCCTCTCACTCCCCTCCCTCCGGCTTCTTCAGACTGTGCGGCGTCACGGCCGTGGCATGCTATTAGGGATCAGCTGACGGTGCACAGTCTGAAGAAGGTGGAGGGAGATGAGTGAGAGCCTGAGGTGAAGATATGCACTGCGCATGCCCATGGATCCCAGGCCCGCAGTGTGATTAAATCAGAAGACACTGTGAGGTGGGATCTCGGGCAGCGCGGCCGCACAGGCGCAGCCAGCCTGACACCAAATGATGTCAGAAGATGGGCAGAGCTAAGTTTGCATGGCCAAGGGATAACATAACAGCGCAGGCTCCGGGACAGAATCAAACAATGCTGAGGAGGCGGCGCACGGCGCCAAGGTGGTAGGAATGACGGCTGTGTTGCGTCACATTACAAAGGAAAGTCCCACCTCCGGGACGGTTTAACGGTGTGAGGAGACACATTTCATAAGTGTTAAGTTCAGCGTGTGCAAGGAGCACAACGAAAAGAGGCACCTTTTCCTTGTGCAGCATTACTGCTGCACAAGGTGGCTCTTTCAGTCACAAACGCCTGGGAGGGGGGACAGGTTCCCTTAAATTTAAGTAGTTGTGCCAGCGTGGCGGTCGCATGACACGTTGCCGGATACACAGCAGGGGAGCAGCAGGCGTTACTGAACCTCACTAACACATTGGCAAGGTGTTTGGCTCTGTGCAAACAGCACTTCCGGGCAGCAACCAGCAGGGTTGGAGCCCAGGGACAGCAGGAGGAGCAGAGTGTAGGCCGAAGCCTGCACTGGAGGCATGTAAATGTCTGTTAGTGTGCCAGCGTGGCGGTCGCATGACACGTTGCCGGATACACAGCAGGGGAGCAGCTGACGTTACTGAACCCCAATAACATGGCAGCAAGTGTTAACTGTGCAGCCAGCACTTCCAGGCACCAACTGGCGGTGTTAGAGCCCAGGGACAGCAGGAGGAGCAGATTGGAAGTATTGCCGCACACACAGATGGGGAACAGCTGACGTTACTGAACCCCAATAACAGAGGAGCGACTGTTGACTGTGCGGACAGCATTTCCAGGCACCAACTGGCGGTGTTAGAGCCCAGGGACAGCGGGAGGAGCAGATTTGTTTAGCCAGAAACACAGCTGGGAATCAGCTGACATTACTGAACCCCAATAACACGGCAGCAAGTGTTAACTGTGCAGCCAGCACTTCCAGGCACCAACTGGCAGTGTTAGAGCCCAGGGACAGCAGGAGGAGCAGATTGGAGGTATTGCTGCACACACAGCTGGGGAACAGCTGACGTTACTGAACCCCAATAACAGAGGAGCGACTGTTGACTGTGCGGACAGCACTTCCAGGCACCAACTGGCGGTGTTAGAGCCCAGGGACAGCGGGAGGAGCAGATTTGTTTTGCCAGATACACAGCTGGGAATCAGCTGATGTTACTGAACCTCAATAACACGGCAGCAAGTGTTAACTGTGCAGCCAGCACTTCCAGGCACCAACTGGCAGTGTTAGAGCCCAGTGACAGCAGGAGGAGCAGATTGGAGGTATTGCCGCACACACAGCTGGGGAACAGCTGACGTTACTGAACCCCCAATAACAGAGGAGTGACTGTTGACTGTGCGGACAGCACTTCCAGGCACCAACTGGCGGTGTTAGAGCCCAGGGACAGCAGGAGGAGCAGAGGAAAACAGTGTAGGCCGAAGCCTGATTGGATCAAGTCGAAAGGGAACCTTTAACCCCCCCCATGGCGTTTGTAGCTGAAAGAGCCATCTTGTGCAGCACTAAGGATGCAAAAGGAAAAGGTGGCTCTTTTAATTATGCTCCTTGCAAACACAAAACTAAACACTTATAAAATGTGTCCCCTGATACAGTGAGACCGTCCCGGAGGTGGGACTTTCCTTTGTAATGGGACACAGCACAGCCGTCATTCCTACCCCCTTGGTGCCGTGTGCCGCCTCCTCAGCGTTGTTTGATTCTGTCCCGGAGCCTGCGCTGTTATGTTATCCCTTGGCCATGCACACTTAGCGCTGCCCGTCTTCTGACATCATTTGGTGTCAGGCTGGCTGCGCCTGTGCGGCCGCGCTGCCCGAGATCCCGCCTCGCAGTGTCTTCTGATTTAATCACACTGCAGGCCTGGGATCCATGGGCATGCACAGTGCATGTCCTCGCCTCTCACTCCCCTCCCTCCGGCTTCTTCAGACTGTGCGGCGTCACGGCCGTGGCATGCTATTAGCGATCGGCTGATGGCGCACAGTCTGAAGAAGGTGGAGGGAGATGAGTGAGAGCCTGAGGTGAAGATATGCACTGCGCATGCCCATGGATCCCAGGCCCGCAGTGTGATTAAATCAGAAGACACTGCGAGGCGGGATCTCGGGCAGCGTGGCCGCACAGGCGCAGCCAGCCTGACACCAAATGATGTCAGAAGACGGTCAGCGCTAAGTGTGCATGGCCAAGGGATAACATAACAGCGCAGGCTCCGGGACAGGTTCAAACAACGCTGAGGAGGCGGCGCACGGCACCAAGGGGGTAGGAATGACAGCTGTGCTGCGTCCCATTACGAAGGAAAGTCCCACCTCTGGGACAGTTTTACAGTATCAGTGGACACATTTTAAGTGTTAAGTTCTGCATGTGAAAGGAGCTAAACTAAAAGAGCTAACTTTTCATTGTGCTGCATTACTGCTGCACAAGGTGGCTCTTTCAGTAACAAACGCCTGGGTGGGGACAGGTTCCCTTAAATTTCAGTTGTTGTGTCAGCGTGGCGGTTGCAGGACACATTGCCGGCTACACAGCTGGGGATCAGCTGACGTTACTGAAACCCAATAACACTGGGTCGCATGTTTTGACTGTGCAGACGGCACTTCTGAGCCTCAACTGGCGGTGTTGGAGCCCAGGAATTACAGTTCAGCTGGTAGAAAGATGAACACAACAGGAGACCTGGATACTGTAGACACCCAATTATTTAATCAGGAAGAGATCCAGGCCTGGTTCATTTTCAGAAAAGTAAGCCGGTCAACGTTATCGGAGGATACTCACATGCGACGGTCTGTTAGTACACCACCTGCAGCACTAAAGACGCGTTCCGATAATACACTAGCCGCAGGGCAAGCCAGCACCTCCAATGCATACTGGCTTAGCTCTGGCCATGTATCCAGCTTAGAGACCCAAAACTTGAAAGGGGAAGAGCCGTCTGGGAGTACAGTAAGAGGGCAAGACATGTAGTCTGTCACTATCTGACGGAACCATTGCCTCCTGCTGACTGGAGCCGCCTGTGATGGTGTAGACATTTGTGGCGGGCACGCAAAACTGTGCCACAGTTGGGCCATACTGGTCTTGCCTTGGGCAGAGGCACTGCTTCTGCTCCCTCTTTGTGCAGAGCCTCCTCCACTGCCTCGACGCACTGAGCTGCTTTGTAAAGCACTAGCAGCACTGCTGTCAGTTGGACTGGAGAAGATGATGGAATTCACCAGTGTGTCTTGGTACTCCCGCATTTTATGCTCCCGGTTCAACGGTGTGATGAGGCTTTGTACGTTGTCCCGGTAGCGAGAATCGAGGAGGGTGTACACCCAATAATCAGCCATGTTGAGAATGTGGGTGATGCGGCAGTCGTTTCTCAGGCACTGCAGCATGTAATTAACTATGTGCTGCAGACTGCCAACTGGCCAAGAAACGCTGTCCCCTGCTTGAGGCGTGATCTCTGCCCTGTCATGATTTCCCCAATGGCAGGGAAATCAAAAATAACGAACAGACTAGCTCTCGGGTGATGGGAACTAAAGTGACCGTGACCTGAACCTGACACAACACTGGAAGTAGCCGGGGAGTGTTTCCTACGATGCCCTAGACACCACGCGCCAGCCGGAGATCTAACTACCCCTATCAGAGGAATATACATGCCTGCCTTACCTCCAGAGATGAACCCCAAAAGGAGATAGCAGCCCCCCACAAATATTGACGGTGAGTCAAGAGGAAAAGACATACGTAGGATGAACAGCAGATTTAGCACAGTGAGGTCCGCTTTCTAGATAGCAGAAGTACAGGAAAGAGTTACTTCACGGTCAACTTCAAAACACTACTCAAAAACACCATCCTGAAATTACTTTAAAACTCCAGTGACAACTCATGCCACTGGAGTGGCAATTTCAGTCCACGAGAGCTTCCAGCTACAGAGAGTCACATTGCAGATAGCTGGACAAAAATAGCATAAACAAGAAACAAAATTCAACTTAGCTGAACAGGAGCTTGAGGCAGGAGAATGCAACAGAATGCTACTGATACATTGTTGGCCGGCATAGGACCAGCAGCCAAGCAGCCTTAAATAGGAAACTCCCCTAATGGGTGGCAACAGGTGATCAAGGATAGAAGAAGGCAAATAAGTGGCACTACCATAAAACACCACCGGGGGAGCCCACAAACAGAATTCACAACAGTACCCCCCCCTTAAGGAGGGGGCACCGAACCCTCACCAGAACCACCAGGGCGATCTGGATGAGCACTATGAAATGCACGAACCAAATCAGGAGCATGAACATCAGATGCTGTCACCCAAGAATTATCCTCCTGACCATAGCCTTTCCACTTAACCAGATACTGAAGTTTCCGTCTGGAAACACGGGAGTCCAAGATCTTTTCCACCACATACTCCAATTCACCCTCAACCAGCACAGGAGCAGGAGGATCAGCAGAAGGAACAACCGGCACCTCATACCTCCGCAATAATGACCGATGAAAAACATTATGAATAGTAAAAGATGCTGGGAGGTCCAAACGAAAGGACACAGGATTGAGAACCTCCAGAATCCTATAAGGGCCGATAAACCGAGGCTTAAACTTAGGAGACGAGACCTTCATAGGAACAAATCGAGAAGACAACCAAACCAGGTCCCCAACACAAAGACGAGGACCGACACGCCGATGACGATTAGTGAACTGTTGAGTCTTCTCCTGGGACAACTTCAGATTGTCCACAACCTGTCCCCAAATCTGATGTATTCTATCAACCACAGCATCTACTCCAGGACAATCCGAAGACTCCAATTGACCGGACGAAAAGCGAGGGTGAAACCCTGAATTACAAGAAAATGGAGAAACCAAAGTGGCAGAACTAGCCCGATTGTTAAGGGCAAACTCTGCCAATGGCAAAAAATCAAGCCAATCGTCCTGATCAGCGTCTGATTAGTACGCTCAGTCTGGCCATTAGTCTGAGGATGGAATGCAGACGAAAAAGACAAGTCGATGCCCATCCTGGCACAGAACGCCCGCCAAAATCTAGACACAAACTGAGTGCCCCTGTCAGACACTATATTCTCAGGAATACCATGCAAACGCACCACATTCTGAAAAAATAGAGGAACCAGCTCAGAGGAGGAGGGCAATTTGGGCAAAGGTACCAAGTGAACCATCTTGGAAAAACGGTCACACACCACCCAGATGACGGACATCCTACGAGAAACAGGAAGGTCAGAAATAAAGTCCATAGAGATGTGCGTCCAAGGCCTCTTAGGAATAGGCAAGGGCAACAACAACCCGCTGGCCCGGGAACAGCAGGGCTTAGCCCGAGCACAAACATCACAAGACTGCACAAAAATACGCACATCTCGAGACAAGGAAGGCCACCAGAAGGACCTAGACACCAGATCCCTGGTGCCAAAAATTCCAGGATGACCTGCCAACGCGGAAGAGTGAACCTCCGAAATAACTCTACTGGTCCAGTCATCAGGGACAAACAGTCTACCAGGCGGACAGCGATCAGGCCTATCCACCTGAAAATCCTGCAAAGAGCGCCGCAGGTCTGGGGAGACAGCTGACAATATCACCCCATCCTTCAGGATGCCAGTAGGTTCGGAATCACCAGGCGAGTCAGGCTCAAAACTCCTAGAGAGGGCATCCGCCCTCACATTCTTAGACCCAGGCAGATATGAAACCACAAAGTTAAATCGAGAGAAAAACAACGACCAGCGCGCCTGTCTAGGATTCAGACGCCTGGCTGACTCAAGATAAATTAGATTCTTGTGGTCAGTCAAGACCACCACCTGGTGTCTAGCACCCTCAAGCCAATGACGCCACTCCTCAAATGCCCACTTCATGGCCAAGAGCTCCCGATTTCCAACATCATAATTTCGCTCAGCGGGCGAAAACTTTCGAGAGAAAAACGCACATGGTCTCATCACTGAGCAGTCCGGACCTTTCTGCGACAAAACTGCACCTGCTCCGATCTCGGAAGCATCTACTTCAACCTGGAACGGGAGTGACACATCAGGCTGGCGCAACACAGGAGCAGAAGAAAAGCGGCGCTTAAGCTCCCGAAAGGCCTCCACAGCCGCAGAGGACCAATTAGCAACATCAGCACCCTTCTTGGTCAAATCAGTCAAAGGTTTAGCAATGGCAGAAAAACCCGCTATGAATCGGCGATAGAAATTAGCAAATCCCAAGAATTTCTGAAGACTCTTTAGAGAAGTAGGTTGTATCCAATCACAAATAGCCTGAACCTTAACAGGGTCCATCTCCATAGATGAAGGGGAAAAAATATATCCCAAAAAGGAAATTCTCTGAACCCCAAAAATACACTTTGAGCCCTTCACAAAAAGAGAATTAGCTCGTAAAACCTGAAAAACTCTCCTGACCTGTTGAACATGAGACTCCCAGTCCTCCGAAAAAATCAAAATATCGTCCAAATACACAATCATAAATTTATCCAGATATTCACGGAAAATATCGTGCATAAAGGACTGAAAAACGGAAGGGGCATTCGCGAGACCGAAAGGCATTACCAACTACTCAAAATGGCCTTCAGGCGTATTAAATGCGGTCTTCCACTCATCCCCCTGCTTAATCCGCACCAAATTATACGCACCACGTAGATCGATCTTAGTGAACCATTTCGCCCCCTTTATGCGAGCAAACAGATCAGTCAGTAAAGGTAACGGATACTGGTATTTAACTGTAATCTTATTCAGAAGTCGATAGTCGATACAAGGTCTCAATGAACCATCCTTTTTGCCCACAAAGAAAAACCCTGCCCCCAGTGGAGACAAAGAGGGGCGAATATGACCCTTTTCCAAAGATTCTCTGATATACTCCCGCATAGCAGTATGTTCAGGTACAGACAAATTAAACAAGCGACCCTTAGGAAATTTACTACCAGGAATCAACTCAATAGCGCAGTCACACTCTCTGTGAGGAGGGAGAGAATCAATTTTAGGCTCCTGAAAGACATCATAAAAATCTGACAGAAATGCTGGGACCTCAGAGGGAGTAGATGAAGAAATGGGAACCAAAGGTGCATCCCCATGAATCCCCCGACATCCCCAGCTCAGCACAGACATTGATCTCCAGTCCAAGACTGGATTATGAATTTGTAACCATGGTAATCCAAGTACTAACACGTCATGTAGATTATATAACACAAGGAAACGAATAATCTCCTGATGGTCTGGGGTAAGATGCATAGTCACTTGTGTCCAATATTGTGGTTTATTGCTAGCCAAAGGTGTAGAATCAATACCCTTTAAGGGAATAGAAACCTCCAGAGGCTCTAAATCAAACCCACAACGCTTGGCAAAGGACCAATCCATGAGACTCAGAGCGGCGCCAGAATCCACATAAGCATCCACAGTAACAGATGATAAAGTACAAATCAATGTCACGGACAAAAGAAATTTAGACTGCAAGGTACCCATAGAAAAAGATTTATCAACCTTTTTATCAACCTTCTTTATGCGTTTAAAGCATGCTGATATAACATGAGCTGGATCTCCACAATAGAAGCACAACCCATTTTTGCGCCTGTAATTCTGTCGTTCGCCTCTAGACAATACACTATCGCATTGCATATGCTCTGGTGCCTTTTCAGAGGTCACCGCCAAATGATGCACAGGTTTTTGCTCAGAAGATACCGCCATATGGTGCACAGCTTTGTGCTCCCGTAAACGCCGATCAATCTGGATAGCCAATTTCATGGCATCATTCAGACCTGTAGGCACAGGGAACCCCACCATGACATCCTTCACGGCATCAGAGAGACCTTCTCTGAAATTAGCTGCTAGTGCGCACTCATTCCATTTAGTAAGCACCGACCATTTACGAAATTTTTGGCAGTATATCTCAGCTTCATCTTGCCCTTGGGAAAGAGCTATCAAGGCTTTCTCAGCCAAAATCTCTAAATTAGGTTCTTCATAAAGCAACCCCAGAGCCAGAAAAAACGCATCTACATTTAATAACGCAGGATCCCCTGGCGACAATGCAAATGCCCAACTTTGTGGGTCACCCCGTAATAGAGAAATAACAATTTTAACCTGTTGCGCAGGATCACCAGCAGAGTGAGATCTCAGAGACAAAAACAATTTACAATTCTCTCTGAAATTCAAAAAACGGGATCTGTCTCCGGTAAAAAATTCAGGCATAGGGATCTTAGGTTCAGACATTGGAGCACATATAACAAAATCTTGTAAGTTCTGGACCTTTGTAGCCAGGTTATTCAAACCTGCAACCAAACTCTGTGGATCCATGATTCAAACAGGTGTAACCAAAGCCATTCAGAGATTAAGAGGAGAGGAAAAAAAAAAAGGCTGAAGACTGCAGTTTAAGCAAGGAGTACAAATGAGCACATTCCAAACACAGAAGGAAAAAAAAAACCTTTTCACATCCTTTCCTGCTTTAGTGCATAGTTTTAACACGTTGGGCCGGCCAAACTGTCATGATTTCCCCAATGGCAGGGAAATCAAAAATAACGAACAGACTAGCTCTCGGGTGATGGGAACTAAAGTGACCGTGACCTGAACCTGACACAACACTGGAAGTAGCCGGGGAGTGTTTCCTACGATGCCCTAGACACCACGCGCCAGCCGGAGATCTAACTTCCCCTATCAGAGGAATATACAGGCCTGCCTTACCTCCAGAGATGAACCCCAAAAGGAGATAGCAGCCCCCCACAAATATTGACGGTGAGTCAAGAGGAAAAGACATACGTAGGATGAACAGCAGATTTAGCACAGTGAGGTCCGCTTTCTAGATAGCAGAAGTACAGGAAAGAGTTACTTCACGGTCAACTTCAAAACACTACTCAAAAACACCATCCTGAAATTACTTTAAAACTCCAGTGACAACTCATGCCACTGGAGTGGCAATTTCAGTCCACGAGAGCTTCCAGCTACAGAGAGTCACATTGCAGATAGCTGGACAAAAATAGCATAAACAAGAAACAAAATTCAACTTAGCTGAACAGGAGCTTGAGGCAGGAGAATGCAACAGAATGCTACTGATACATTGTTGGCCGGCATAGGACCAGCAGCCAAGCAGCCTTAAATAGGAAACTCCCCTAATGGGTGGCAACAGGTGATCAAGGATAGAAGAAGGCAAATAAGTGGCACTACCATAAAACACCACCGGGGGAGCCCACAAACAGAATTCACAACACTGCCCGCTCTTCATCACCACACCCTCGCTGTACACACTGACTACTGGACAATTGTGTAACTCCCTCCTCTGGATGGATGTCTTCCTCCTCCATTGACTCCTCCTCATCCTCCTCACAAAGTGTCCCCTGCCTACGCCTTTGTGAGGAACCACATGGCGCTGACTGTCCAGAAGCTGATGGAAATGGTGACTCCTCATCCTCCACCTCTTCCACAACATCATCCCTTAGGGCTTGCAGTGTTTGTTGAATCAGGCAGATAAGGGGGACATTCATGCTGACTAGTGCATTATCTGCACTCGCCATCCACGTGGAATAATCGAAGGGATGCAAAACCTGGCAGACGTCCTTCATAGTGGCCCACTCTGTGGTTGTGAAGTCTGAACGGCGAGGAGTGCGACTTCTTTGCGCCTGATGCAGCTGGCACTCCATTACTGCTTGCTGCTGCTCACACAACTGCTCCAACCATGTAACGTGGAATTCCACCTGGTAGGTAGGTCACATATGATGCGATGTTCCGGAAGGGGGAATCGGCGCTGCAGAGCTACAATGCGCGATCTTGCCGTGCTGGAACGCCACAAGTGAGCACACTCTAGGCGGACCTTGTGCAGCAGTGCATCAAGATCTGGATAGTCCCTCAAAAAACTCTGCACGACCAAGATGAGCACATGTGCCAGACATGGGATGTGAGTGTGGTTGCCGAGGCCCAGAGCTGCCACCAGATTTCGGCCATTGTCACACACTACCATGCCTGGCTGAAGATTCGCTGGTACAAACCACACATCGCTCTCCTGCTTGATGGCATTCCAGAGCTCCTGCGCTGTGTGGCTTCGATTCCCCAAAGAAATTAATTTCAAGACAGCCTGTTGACGTTTGGCCACGGCTGTGCTCATGTCGGTTGTAACAGGTAAACGTTCACTGGTCCATGTGGAGGTGGACTTTGATGGCTCCTGCAGCGATGATTCTGAGGAACTTGTGTATGAGGAGGAGTCAATGCATATAGACTGGATTCCTGCAATCCTTGGAGTGGGCAGGACACGTCCTGCGCCACTCGCACGATCTGTACCCGGCTCAAAAACATTAACCCAATGGGCAGTGAGGGAAAGGTATCGCCCCTGTCCATGGTGACTGGTCCACGCATCGGTGGTGAGGTGGACCTTGCTACTGACGGCATTCAGTAGCGCGTGTTTTATGTGTCCCTCCACATGCTTGTGCAGGGCAGGGACGGCTTGCCTGCTGAAATAAAAGCGGCTGGGCACATTGTTCTGTGGGACTGCCAATGCCATCAAGTCACGGAAGCTGTCAGTCTCCACCAGCCTGAATGAGAGCATTTCAAGGGACAGTAGTTTTGCAATGCCAGCATTCAGAGCCTGTGCTCGGGGGTGGTTTGCCGAGAATGGCCGCCTTTTCTCCCATGCCTGTACTACCGATGGCTGTAGACTGGGCTGGGAGTCTGAGGATGACTGGGAACGTGGTGCTGCTGCGGGTGGAATTACAGTGGGTCTCTGGACAACAGTGCCAGAGGTTCTTCCATGGCGATCCTGGGAGGAAGCTGAACCAGCTGTGTGTGAGCTGGAGGAAGAGGCAACACGAGATGAAGAGGTGGTAGCTGCCGCTGTTGGTTGGCCTAGGTCTTCAGTGTGTTTTTGTAACTCCACCGCGTGCCTGGTCCGCACATGTTTCCACATATTTGAGGTATTGAGGTTGCTGACATTTCTGCCTCTTTTGATTTTATGATGACACACCTTGCATTTGACAAAGCAAGTGTCATCTGCAACTGTGTCAAAAAAGGACCAGGCACTGCAAGTCTTGGGAGCGCCCTTTTTGGCTTTTGGAAGAGGCATGCTCCTAACGGGTGCCGAAGTGGAGGCTACAGGCTCCGCAGTCTTCCCCCTCCCTCTCCCTGTTGTGAAATTGGATTCTGGGCTCCCCCGGTGGCCACTTGTGGAATTTAACTTGTGTGCATCATCCCCTCTGTTCACCTGCTCCTATCAGGATGTGGGAGTCGCTATATAACCTTGCTCCTCTGTCAGTTTCATGCCGGTCAACAATGTAATCAGTAGCCTTTCTGTGCATGTTCCTGCTACTAGACAACTCCCAGCTAAGTTGGACTTTTGTCCTTGTGTGTTTTTGCATTTTGTTCCTGTTCACAGCTGCTGTTTCGTTACTGTGTCTGGAAAGCTCTTGTGAGCGGAAATTGCCACTCTGGTGTTATGAGTTAATGCTAGAGTCTTAAAGTAATTTCTGGATGGTGTTTTGATAGGGTTTTCTGCTGACCATGAAAGTGCCCTTTCTGTCTTCATGCTATCTAGTAAGCGGACCTCGATTTTGCTAAACCTATTTTCATACTACGTTTGTCATTTCATCTTAAATCACCGCCAATATATGTGGGGGCCTCTGTCTGCCTTTTGGGAAAATTTCTCTAGAGGTGAGCCAGGACTGTCTTTTCCTCTGCTAGGATTAGGTAGTTCTCCGGCTGGCGCTGGGCATCTAGGGATAAAAAAACGTAGGCATGCTACCCGGCCACTTCTAGTTGTGCGGCAGGTTTAGTTCATGGTCAGTATAGTTTCCATCTTCCAAGAGCTAGTTCTCATATATGCTGGGCTATGTTCTCTCGCCATTGAGAATCATGACAGTTTGACCGGCCCAAAAAAGGGTTAAATTACTGGCTGAGAAAGGAGAGAAAAAAGAAGTCTGCTACAATTTTTTTTTTTTTTTTTTTTCCCTCTAGTTCTGAGTGTGCTCTTAATTGAATCACTTGCTAGTCTGCCTATACTGCAGCCTTCCTCTCTTCCTCTCCTTCTAATCCTTGAATGGCTCTGTGTTCACCTGTTTCAAATGGATCTTCAGAGTGTAGCTACAGGTTTGAATAATCTCGCCACAAAGGTACAAAATTTGCAAGATTTTGTTGTTCATGCACCTATGTCTGAGCCTAGAATTCCTTTGCCTGAATTCTTCTCGGGGAATAGATCTCACTTTCAAAATTTTAAAAATAATTGCAAATTGTTTTTGTCCCTGAAGTCTCGCTCTGCCGGAGACCCTGCACAGCAGGTCAGGATTGTAATTTCCTTGCTCCGGGGCGACCCTCAAGACTGGGCTTTTGCATTGGCACCAGGGGATCCTGCGTTGCTCAATGTGGATGCGTTTTTTCTGGCCTTGGGGTTGCTTTATGAGGAACCTCATTTAGAGCTTCAGGCGGAAAAGGCCTTGATGTCCTTGTCTCAGGGGCAAGATGAAGCCGAAATATACTGCCAAAAATTCCGCAAATGGTCTGTGCTTACTCAGTGGAATGAGTGCGCCCTGGCGGCGATTTTCAGAGAAGGTCTCTCTGATGCCATTAAGGATGTTATGGTGGGGTTCCCTGTGCCTGCGAGTCTGAATGAGTCCATGACGATGGCTATTCAGATCGATAGGCGTCTGCGGGAGCGCAAACCTGTACACCATTTGGCGGTGTCTACTGAGAAAACGCCAGAAAATATGCAATGTGATAGAATTCTGTCCAGAAGCGAGCGGCAGAATTTTAGACAAAAAAATGGGTTGTGCTTCTATTGTGGTGATTCAACTCATGTTATATCAGCATGCTTTAAGCGTACTAAGAAGCCTGACAAGTCTGTTTCAATTAGCACTTTACAGTCTAAGTTTATTCTATCTGTGACCCTGATTTGTTCTTTGTCATCTATTACCGCGGACGCCTATGTCGACTCTGGCGCTGCTTTGAGTCTTATGGATTGGTCCTTTGCCAAACGCTGTGGGTATGATTTGGAGCCATTGGAGGCTCCGATACCTCTGAAAGGGATTGACTCCACCCCATTGGCTAGTAATAAACCACAATACTGGACACAAGTGACTATGCGTGTTAATCCGGATCACCAGGAGGTTATTCGCTTTCTGGTGCTGTATAATCTACATGATGTTTTGGTGCTGGGATTGCCATGGCTGCAATCTCATAACCCAGTCCTCGACTGGAGAGCTATGTCTGTGTTAAGCTGGGGATGTAAAGGAACTCATGGGGACGTACCTTTGGTTTCCATTTCATCATCTATTCCCTCTGAAATTCCTGAATTCTTGTCTGACTTTCGTGACGTTTTTGAAGAACCCAAGGTTGGTTCACTACCTCCGCACCGGGAGTGCGATTGTGCCATAGACTTGATCCCGGGTAGTAAATACCCTAAGGGTCGTTTATTTAATCTGTCTGTGCCTGAACACGCTGCTATGCGAGAATATATAAAGGAGTCCTTGGAAAAGGGACATATTCGTCCTTCGTCATCTCCCTTAGGAGCCGGTTTTTTCTTTGTGTCTAAGAAAGACGGCTCTTTGAGGCCGTGTATTGATTATCGACTTTTGAATAAAATCACGGTTAAATATCAATATCCGTTACCACTGCTTACTGATTTGTTTGCTCGTATAAAGGGGGCCAAGTGGTTCTCTAAGATTGATCTCCGTGGGGCGTATAATTTGGTGCGAATCAAGCAGGGGGATGAGTGGAAAACCGCATTTAATACGCCCGAGGGCCATTTTGAGTATTTGGTGATGCCTTTTGGTCTTTCAAATGCCCCTTCAGTCTTCCAGTCCTTTATGCATGACATTTTCCGCGATTATTTGGATAAATTTATGATTGTGTATCTGGATGATATTCTGATTTTTTCGGATGACTGGGACCCTCATGTCCAGCAGGTCAGGAGGGTTTTTCAGGTTTTGCGGTCTAATTCCTTGTGTGTGAAGGGTTCTAAGTGTGTTTTTGGGGTTCAGAAGATTTCCTTCTTGGGATACATTTTTTCCCCCTCTTCCATCGAGATGGATCCTGTCAAGGTTCAGGCTATTGGTGATTGGACGCAACCCTCTTCTCTTAAGAGTCTTCAGAAATTTTTGGGCTTTGCTAACTTTTATCGTCGATTTATTGCTGGTTTTTCTGATGTTGTAAAACCATTGACTGATTTGACTAAGAAGGGTGCTGATGTTGCTGATTGGTCCCCTGATGCTGTGGAGGCCTTTCAGGAGCTCAAGCGCCGCTTTTCTTCCGCCCCAGTGTTGCGTCAGCCTGATGTTGCTCTTCCTTTTCAGGTTGAGGTCGACGCTTCTGAAATCGGAGCTGGGGCGGTGTTGTCGCAGAGAAGTTCCGACTGCTCCGTGATGAGACCTTGTGCTTTTTTTTCCCGTAAATTTTCGCCCGCCGAGCGGAATTATGATATTGGGAATCAGGAGCTTTTGGCCATGAAGTGGGCTTTTGAGGAGTGGCGTCACTGGCTTGAGGGGGCCAGACATCAGGTGGTGGTATTGACTGACCACAAAAATTTAATTTACCTTGAGTCTGCCAGGCGCCTGAATCCTAGACAAGCGCGCTGGTCGTTGTTTTTCTCTCGGTTTAATTTTGTGGTGTCTTACCTACCGGGTTCTAAGAATGTTAAGGCGGATGCCCTTTCTAGGAGTTTTGAGCCTGACTCCCCTGGTGATTCTGAGCCCACAGGTATCCTTAAAGATGGAGTGATATTGTCTGCCGTTTCTCCAGACCTGCGGCGGGCCTTGCAGGAGTTTCAGGCGGATAGACCTGATCGTTGCCCACCTGGTAGACTGTTTGTTCCTGATGATTGGACCAGTAGAGTCATCTCTGAGGTTCATTCTTCTGCGTTGGCAGGTCATCCTGGAATCTTTGGTACCAGGGATTTGGTGGCAAGGTCCTTCTGGTGGCCTTCCCTGTCACGAGATGTGCGAGGCTTTGTGCAGTCTTGTGACGTTTGTGCTCGGGCCAAGCCTTGTTGTTCTCGGGCTAGTGGATTGTTGTTACCCTTGCCTATCCCGAAGAGGCCTTGGACGCACATCTCGATGGATTTTATTTCGGATCTGCCTGTTTCTCAGAAGATGTCTGTCATCTGGGTGGTGTGTGACCGTTTCTCTAAGATGGTCCATCTGGTTCCCTTGCCTAAGTTGCCTTCTTCTTCCGAGTTGGTTCCTCTGTTTTTTCAAAATGTTGTTCGTTTGCATGGTATTCCAGAGAATATCGTTTCTGACAGAGGGACCCAATTCGTGTCTAGATTTTGGCGGGCATTCTGTGCTAGGATGGGCATAGATTTGTCTTTTTCGTCTGCTTTCCATCCTCAGACTAATGGCCAGACCGAGCGGACTAATCAGACCTTGGAGACATATTTGAGGTGTTTTGTGTCTGCGGATCAGGATGATTGGGTTGCTTTTTTGCCTTTGGCGGAGTTCGCCCTCAATAATCGGGCCAGCTCTGCCACCTTGGTGTCCCCGTTTTTCTGTAATTCGGGGTTTCATCCTCGATTTTCCTCCGGTCAAGTGGAATCTTCGGATTGTCCTGGAGTGGATGCTGTGGTGGAGAGGTTGCATCAGATTTGGGGGCAGGTGGTGGACAATTTGAAGTTGTCCCAGGAGAAGACTCAGCTTTTTGCCAACCGCCGTCGTCGTGTTGGTCCTCGGCTTTGTGTTGGGGACTTGGTGTGGTTGTCTTCTCGTTTTGTCCCTATGAGGGTTTCTTCTCCTAAGTTTAAGCCTCGGTTCATCGGCCCGTACAAGATATTGGAGATTCTTAACCCTGTGTCCTTCCGTTTGGACCTCCCTGCATCCTTTTCGATTCATAATGTTTTTCATCGGTCATTGTTGCGCAGGTATGAGGTACCAGCTGTGCCTTCCGTTGAGCCTCCTGCTCCGGTGTTGGTTGAGGGTGAGTTGGAGTACGTTGTGGAAAAGATCTTGGACTCTCGTGTTTCCAGACGGAAACTCCAGTATCTGGTCAAATGGAAGGGATACGGTCAGGAGGATAATTCTTGGGTCACTGCCTCTGATGTTCATGCCTCCGATCTTGTCCGTGCCTTTCATAGGGCTCATCCTGATCGCCCTGGTGGTTCTGGTGAGGGTTCGGTGCCCCCTCCTTGAGGGGGGGGTACTGTTGTGAAATTGGATTCTGGGCTCCCCCGGTGGCCACTTGTGGAATTTAACTTGTGTGCATCATCCCCTCTGTTCACCTGCTCCTATCAGGATGTGGGAGTCGCTATATAACCTTGCTCCTCTGTCAGTTTCATGCCGGTCAACAATGTAATCAGTAGCCTTTCTGTGCATGTTCCTGCTACTAGACAACTCCCAGCTAAGTTGGACTTTTGTCCTTGTGTGTTTTTGCATTTTGTTCCTGTTCACAGCTGCTGTTTCGTTACTGTGTCTGGAAAGCTCTTGTGAGCGGAAATTGCCACTCTGGTGTTATGAGTTAATGCTAGAGTCTTAAAGTAATTTCTGGATGGTGTTTTGATAGGGTTTTCTGCTGACCATGAAAGTGCCCTTTCTGTCTTCATGCTATCTAGTAAGCGGACCTCGATTTTGCTAAACCTATTTTCATACTACGTTTGTCATTTCATCTTAAATCACCGCCAATATATGTGGGGGCCTCTGTCTGCCTTTTGGGAAAATTTCTCTAGAGGTGAGCCAGGACTGTCTTTTCCTCTGCTAGGATTAGGTAGTTCTCTGGCTGGCGCTGGGCATCTAGGGATAAAAAAACGTAGGCATGCTACCCGGCCACTTCTAGTTGTGCGGCAGGTTTAGTTCATGGTCAGTATAGTTTCCATCTTCCAAGAGCTAGTTCTCATATATGCTGGGCTATGTTCTCTCGCCATTGAGAATCATGACATCTCCCTCTTTGGCCCGTTTGGGGAATCTCTTCCTCAGAGCTGCTCCCACCACCTTCCTGTCCCTCACGCCATGATGGGTCAAGGACCTCATCATCTACACTACCCTCTGCCACCAACTGCTCCTCCTGGGTAGTCTCAGCAGCACAGCATGCACCAGAAAGTGGCACCTGAGTGTCATCATCAGATGTGTACTGCGGTGTGGTGACCGGAGGCACTGGCCCACCCGCCTCTTCAGAGTCAGAGAGACAAAACTGTTGCGCATCACTGCACACTGCCTCTTCTTCCATTTCTACAATGCTGCTTGGCTGACCCCCTGTTTCCAAGCCAAGAGATTCAGAGAACAGAAGTAGAGACGGCTCCTGTCCTGGGCTCTCTGACTGCCTGGGCAATTTGGCAGGTGGTGAAGAGACAGATGGGTGCTCTCCAGTGCTCTGTGCCAGAGAGGATGTGGCACTAATTGAAGTTGATGTGTTAGCTGCCATCCATCCGACAACGGCTTCAATTTGGTCTTCACGCAGCAGCGGTGTACGGCACTCTCCTACAAAGCTGCGCATGAAGGACTGTTCCCTGCTGAAACTGGGTGAGGATGAGTCACCGGTGCCCGCAGCAGGCACAGAATCCCCATGTCCTCTCCCTGCTCCGCGCCCATGCCCACGCCCACGTGCCTTACTCCCTGCCCTCTTCATCTTGGTTGACTGATAAAGATAAGCAGAAAAGTACTAAGGGCTTAGTGTGCTTATTCCTGAACAGCTCCTAACAGGTATAAGAAACACTAATTTTCTAAAGTGTGGACTAGACTTTAATATGAGCTAATGTGGCCTACACAACTGTAAAGTGGTGTGTTTGGTGAACTTTATTATTTTTATTTTTTTTTGGCAGAACTGACTACAGGGCAAGCTGCACACCAATGGAGACTGTGCAGACAGCCGTAAACGGCGCTGCAAGGTCCAAAAAACCTCCTCTATGTTATCCTATGTAGTGTTTTTCCACAATTTAGCTGGATACGGGTGGAAAGCCACTAATAGGAAATATTTAAAAAATGTGCAGCAGGCTGCACTATTAGCAAAAAAGGACAATGGATAGAACAGTATGAGGCAGTGAACCACCCTGAGCTGAATACAACCGGCTATGGCTGCACACAGACTATAGAGTGAGCTGCACTCACACACACACACACACACACACACACAGAGACCTTGCAGACAGCTGTGAAAACAGCGCTGCAAGGCAAAAGCAAGGTTCTCACGCAGCGGTTGCTAAATTAGCCTGGGGAAAGCACAATGAAGCTAATCGCTATCTCAACTGGCCCTCAGTCAGAACACAGCGTCCTATGCCTAACTGAATTCACAGCAGAGTGAGCCCGAAATGGCGGCAGCGTTTTTTATAGTGCATCATGACATCATTTCAGCAGCCAATCACAGCCTTGCCAGTAGTTACATGCCCACCATGCTGAACAGGATGTGCCCACACTTGTAATCATTCCTCATTGGCTGAATTTGTGCAGTTTGAATTCTGGGAAGTTCCGATTCCGATATCCGATATGCGGTAAATATCGGAACTCGGTATCGGAATTCCGATACCGCAAATATCGGCCGATACCCGATACTTGCGGTATCAGAATGCTCAACACTATCCCAGACCGAATGGTAGACCTCATATAGTAGAAATGGGGATAGGGAATAAGAGTATATTTATTTACCATTTCATTACATAACGGTTGGTACTGCTAGTGTATGTAACTGCTAGAACTGGTATATTTGTTATGACGACACTATGTAAGGAGACGAGAAGGTTAGGTATCATAGATCGTCAGTTATCACATCTGCAAAATATCACAATCCTCCTCCCGTTAACATACATGATGAGATTTACAAACAAGGTATCAGTGGGTGAATGGGATTCATCCCCTCTATGCTCTCATAGCATGAGGAAGTAGCTGATGGATAAATTGTCTGTAATAATAAAAAGGAGGAATTGTTATGGTACATATTTATACTTTGCTTTGACCATTATTTAGACAAATTAATTTACTTATATATATTTGATAATTTGTATTTTAGTATTAGCTTTATAAGTGTTATTCATAAAAGCAATAATACAGGGAGATGTCACTGATATATAAGTTTCTCTGTTAAACATTTATTTGTAAATGAAAGTATAGTAAGTTTGTTAGAACTGGCTAGAAAGGAATTTTGACAGAATCCACAATTTACGATTTTGTTTTTCCCAACTTAAATATCTTCTGTCTTAGGTAATGTAAGCCTATCCCATTTTTCTTATCTCTGTGCTTGTAATAAAATCTTGTAACTGAGCTTCTGAGATCAGACAAGCCAGTACAAAAAGAGATCCTGTTTGTGTGCTCTTGTCTCCGATCGATCTCCTTCCTGATTTGATCAAAATTGGCAAACGTGTGAAACCTTTTGAGCTTCTTCTAAAACTTTCCATACAGGTTTCCACCTCAACTTTTACTTTGCAGTGCTGGGATCCAAGATTCAAATCCCACCAAAGATAACATCTACAAGGAGTTTGGATGGATATGCAGTTTAGATTAAGAGCTCCAAGGGGAACACAAATGTTAATAGCTGTAAAGAGTTGTAAAATACCATGGAGCTTAAAAAATAAATTCCTGCCCTGTCACTGAGTAGTTGTCCTATTGGCTCTTCCTCTGTTTTTTCAAACTGCAGGTCATATGGGATGTTAAACACTTCATTGGTGTTTATCGTATGCATCACACCCCACACAGTCTCTGAAAAAGGGACAGTGTAACAGGACAGGTATGAAAAGTGGTGAATGTACGATGATGTGAAAAAGTGTTTGCTCCTTCCTAAATTCCTATTCTTTTGCATGTTTGTCACACTTAAATGTTTCAGATAAGCAGATCATTTAAATAGTAGACAAAGATAATACAAGTAAACACAAAATGCAGTCTTTAAATGAAGGTCTTTATTATTAAGGGAAAAAAGAAATTCAAACCTACATGGCCCTTTGTAAAAAAAAGTGATTGCCCCTCCCTTAAAACATAAATTAACTGTGGTTTATCACATATTTGGGAACCTGAGTTAAAATTCCCTAGCTATACACAGGCCTGATTAATGCCACACCTGTTCTAAATCAAGAAATCACTTAAATATGACCTGCTTGAAAAAATTAAGTAGACCAAAAGATCTTCAAAAGCTAGACATCATGGTGCGATCCAATGAAAATCCTGAACAAATGAGAAACAACATAATTGAGATCTATCAGTCTGGAAAAGGTTATACAGCCATTTCTAAAGCTTTGGAACTCCAGCGTACCACAATGAGAGCCATTATCAGCAAATGGTGAAAATATGGAACTGTAGTGAACCTTCCAAGGAGTGGTCAGCCAACCAAAATTGACCCAAGAGTACAGCAACTCATCCAAGAGGTCACAAAAGACCCCACAACATCATCCAAAGATCTGCAGGCCTCATTTGCCTTAGTCAAAGTCAGTGTTCATGACTCCACCATAAGAAAGAGACTGGGCAAAAATGGTCTGCATGGCAGAGTACCAAGATGAAAACCACTGCTGAGCAATAAGAACAAAAAGGCTTGTCTCAGTTTTTCCAGAAAACATCTTGATGATCCCTAAGACTTTTGGGAGAATTGTTGTGAATTAGACCTTTTGGCTCCCTCTTGTGGTCACTAGTGATATGACACTTTGATATTCCTTCCCTTGCTTGGTATCCACCTGGCCTCGTTAGTCCAGGGGTGTCGCTATTTGAACTTCCTGGATTTTCAGTCTGGTGCCTGGCATCTTGTAATCAGATCCTTCTGTTTGCTCCTATCTGCTGGTCCTGGTTCTTTGCAAAATTAAGCTAAGTCCTGCTTTCTTGTTTTTGGTTATTTTCTGTGCTCTTATTTTTGTCCAGCTTGTACTAAATGTGATTCCTTATATTGCTGGAAGCTCTAGGGGGCGGATGTTCTCCCCCCGTGCCGTTAGACGGTTCGGGGGTTCTTGAATATTCCGCGTGGAGTTTTTGTGAGGGTTTTTGCTGACCATATAAGTCATCTTCCTATATTCTGCTATTAGTTAGCGGGCCTCTCTTTGCTAAAACCTAGTTCATTTCTTGCGTTTGTCTTTTCTTCTTACCTCACCGTTATTATTTGTTGGGGGCTTGTATCCAACTTTTTGGGGTATTTCCTCTGGAGGCAAGAAAGGTCTTTCTTTTCCCTGCTAGGGTTAGTTAGTTCTCCGGCTGGCGCGAGACGTCTAGAATCAACGTAGGTACGTTCCCCGGCTGCTGTTATTTGTGTGCTAGGTTCAGGTATATGGTCAGCCCAGTTACCACTGCCCTATGAGCTGGGTTTTATGCTTGCAGACTTCGCTATTGTCTCTGAGACCCCCTGCCATTGGGGTCATAGCAGTATGCCAGGCCATAAGTGAATATTTAATGCATTGCAGAAGTGGGATTATAAGAAAGGAAATTCTGAGTTCTTTTTTTTTTTCTTTCTTTCCTCCCCTTTATCTCAGAGTGGCTGGAGCCTTGCTGCAGACATGAATGTCCAGACCTTGACTACTACTGTGGATCAGCTTGCTGCTCGTGTGCAGAGTATTCAAGATTTTGTTACTAGCAGTCCTATGTCAGAACCTAAAATACCTAATCCGGAATTGTTCTCTGGAGACCGATTTAAATTTAGAAATTTCAGGAATAATTGTAAATTGTTTCTATCTCTGAGACCTCGTTCGTCTGGAGACTCAGCTCAGCAAGTAAAAATTGTTATCTCTTTCTTACGGGGCGACCCTCAGGATTGGGCCTTCTCGTTAGCGTCAGGCGATCCGGCTTTGGCAGATGTTGATGCGTTTTTTCTGGCGCTTGGGTTGCTATACGAGGAGCCCAATCTTGAAATTCAGGCAGAAAAAGCTTTGCTGGCTATCTCTCAGGGCCAGGATGAAGCTGAAGTTTATTGCCAAAAATTTCGGAAATGGTCCGTGCTTACTCAGTGGAATGAGTGTACTCTGGCCGCAAATTTCAGAAATGGCCTTTCTGAAGCCATTAAGAATGTGATGGTGGGTTTCTCCGTTCCTACAAGTCTGAATGATTCCATGGCGTTGGCTATTCAAATTGACCGGCGTTTACGGGAGCGCAAAGTCGCTAATCCTCTGGTGGTGTTGTCTGAACAGACACCTGAGTTAATGCAATGTGATAGAGTTCAGACTAGAATTGAACGGAAAAATCATAGACGTCAGAATGGGTTGTGTTTCTACTGTGGTGATTCTACACATGTTATATCAGCATGCTCTAAACACTTAACAAAGGTGGTTAGTCCGGTCGCCATTGGTAATTTGCAACCTAAATTTATTTTGTCTGTGACTTTAATTTGCTCATTGTCTTCCTATCCTGTTATGGCGTTTGTGGATTCAGGTGCTGCCCTGAGTCTTATGGATCTGTCTCCTGATCATCGAGAGGTGATTCGTTTTCTTGTTTTGCATAAAATGCATGATTTGGTCGTTTTGGGTCTGCCATGGTTACAAACTCACAATCCAGTTTTGGATTGGAAGGCTATGTCTGTGTCAAGTTGGGGCTGTCAGGGAATTCATTGCGATTCCCCGCCGGTGTCTATTGCTTCCTCTACTCCTTCGGATGTTCCTGAGTATTTGTCTGATTATCAGGATGTATTCAGCGAGTCCAGGTCCTGTGCTCTTCCTCCTCATAGGGACTGTGACTGCGCTATAGATTTGATTCCAGGTAGTAAGTTTCCTAAGGGAAGATTATTTAATCTGTCTGTACCTGAGCATACCACAATGCGTTCGTATATTAAGGAGTCTCTGGAGAAGGGACATATTCGTCCATCCTCTTCCCCTCTTGGTGCGGGATTTTTCTTTGTGGCCAAGAAGGACGGATCTTTGAGACCTTGTATAGACTATCGTCTTCTGAATAAAATCACTGTTAAATTTCAGTATCCTTTGCCTCTGTTGTCGGACTTGTTTGCCCGGATTAAGGGTGCCAAGTGGTTCACCAAGATAGACCTTCGTGGTGCGTACAACCTTGTGCGCATTAAGAAGGGAGATGAATGGAAAACTGCATTTAATACGCCCGAAGGTCATTTTGAGTACTTGGTGATGCCTTTTGGGCTCTCTAATGCTCCTTCAGTGTTTCAGTCCTTTATGCATGACATCTTCCGGAAGTATCTGGATAAATTTATGATTGTTTATCTGGATGATATTCTGTTTTTTTCTGATGATTGGGACTCCCATGTAAGGCAGGTCAGGATGGTGTTTCAGGTTTTGCGTGAGAATGCTTTGTTTATTAAGGGCTCAAAGTGTCTCTTTGGTGTGCAGAAGGTTCCCTTTTTGGGTTTTATCTTCTCCCCTTCTGCTGTGGAGATGGACCCAGTCAAGGTCCGAGCTATTCATGATTGGACTCAGCCCACGTCGGTTAAGAGTCTTCAGAAGTTCTTGGGTTTTGCTAACTTCTACCGTCGTTTTATCGCTAATTTTTCTAGCGTTGTTAAACCTTTGACGGATATGACCAAGAAAGGTTCTTATGTTGCTAACTGGGCTCCTGCAGCCGTGGAGGCTTTTCAGGAGCTGAAGCGCCGGTTTACTTCGGCCTGTTTTGTGACAGCCTGATGTCTCGCTTCCCTTTCAGGTTGAAGTGGATGCTTCTGAGATCGGTGCAGGGGCCGTTTTGTCGCAGAGAAGCCATGGTTGCTCAGTAATGAGACCATGTGCTTTTTTTTCTAGGAAATTTTCGCCTGCTGAGTGGAATTATGATGTTGGCAATCAGGAGTTGTTGGCCATCAAGTGGGCATTTGAGGAGTGGCGTCATTGGCTCGAGGGTGCTAAGCATCGTGTGGTGGTTTTGACTGATCACAAAAATCTGATGTATCTCGAGTCTGCTAAACGCCTGAATCCTAGACAGGCCCGTTGGTCATTATTTTTCTCCCGTTTTGACTTCGTGGTTTCGCACCTGCCTGGTTCAAAGAATGTTAAGGCTGATGCTCTTTCTAGGAGCTTTGTGCCTGACTCTCCTGGAGCCTCAGAGCCAGTTGGTATTCTTAAAGAGGGTGTAATCTTGTCGGCCATTTCTCCGGATTTGCGACGTGTGTTGCAGAGATTTCAGGCTGATAGACCTGACTCTTGTCCACCTGACAGACTGTTTGTTCCTGATAAATGGACCAGTAGAGTCATTTGTGAGGTTCACTCCTCGGTGTTGTCAGGGCATCCGGGTATTTTTGGCACCAGAGATTTGGTGGCTAGGTCCATTTGGTGTCCTTGCCTAAGCTGCCTTCCTCTTCCGATCTGGTTCCTTTATTCTTTCAGAATGTGGTTCGTTTGCACGGCATTCCTGAGAATATCGTGTCTGACAGAGGATCCCAGTTTGTTTCCAGGTTCTGGCGATCCTTTTGTGCTAGGATGGGCATTGATTTGTCGTTTTCATCTGCCTTTCATCCTCAGACTAATGGCCAAACTGAGCGAACAAATCAGACTCTAGATGCTTATTTGAGATGTTTTGTTTCTGCAGATCAGGATGATTGGGTGACCTTCTTGCCGTTGGCTGAGTTTGCCCTTAATAATCGGGCTAGTTCCGCTACCTTGGTTTCGCCATTTTTCTGCAACTCTGGTTTCCATCCTCGTTTTTCCTCGGGACATGTGGAGCCGTCTGACTGTCCTGGGGTGGATTCTGTGGTGGATAGGTTGCAGCGGATTTGGGATCACGTGGTGGACAACTTGAAGTTGTCACAGGAGAAGGCTCAGCGTTTTGCCAACCGCCGCCGCGGTGTGGGTCCCCGACTTCGCGTTGGGGATTTGGTGTGGCTGTCTTCTCGCTTTGTTCCTATGAAGGTCTCCTCTCCAAAATTTAAGCCTCGCTTCATCGGTCCTTATAAGATTTTGGAAATTCTTAATCCAGTGTCCTTTCGCTTGGAACTTCCTGTGTCGTTTGCCATTCACAATGTGTTCCATAGGTCTTTGTTGCGGCGGTACGTTGTGCCTGTGGTTCCTTCTGTTGAGCCTCCTGCTCTGGTGTTGGTTGGGGGCGAGTTAAAGTACGTCGTGGAAAAGATCTTGGATTCTCGTCTCTCCAGGCGGAGGCTTCAGTATCTGGTCAAGTGGAAGGGCTATGGTCAGGAGGATAATTCCTGGGTGGTCGCCTCTGATGTGCATGCGGCCGATTTGGTTCGTGCCTTTCACGCTGCTCATCCTGATCGCCCTGGTGGTCTTGGTGAGGGTTCGGTGACCCCTCCTTAAGGGGGGGGTACTGTTGTGAATTAGACCTTTTGGCTCCCTCTTGTGGTCACTAGTGATATGACACTTTGATATTCCTTCCCTTGCTTGGTATCCACCTGGCCTCGTTAGTCCAGGGGTGTCGCTATTTGAACTTCCTGGATTTTCAGTCTGGTGCCTGGCATCGTTGTAATCAGATCCTTCTGTTTGCTCCTATCTGCTGGTCCTGGTTCTTTGCAAAATTAAGCTAAGTCCTGCTTTCTTGTTTTTGGTTATTTTCTGTGCTCTTATTTTTGTCCAGCTTGTACTAAATGTGATTCCTTATATTGCTGGAAGCTCTAGGGGGCGGATGTTCTCCCCCCGTGCCGTTAGACGGTTCGGGGGTTCTTGAATATTCCGCATGGAGTTTTTGTGAGGGTTTTTGCTGACCATATAAGTCATCTTCCTATATTCTGCTATTAGTTAGCGGGCCTCTCTTTGCTAAAATCTAGTTCATTTCTTGCGTTTGTCTTTTCTTCTTACCTCACCGTTATTATTTGTTGGGGGCTTGTATCCAACTTTTTGGGGTATTTCCTCTGGAGGCAAGAAAGGTCTTTCTTTTCCCTGCTAGGGTTAGTTAGTTCTCCGGCTGGCGCGAGACGTCTAGAATCAACGTAGGTACGTTCCCCGGCTGCTGTTATTTGTGTGCTAGGTTCAGGTATATGGTCAGCCCAGTTACCACTGCCCTATGAGCTGGGTTTTATGTTTGCAGACTTCGCTATTGTCTCTGAGACCCCCTGCCATTGGGGTCATAACAGAGAATACTCTGTGGACTTATGAGACAAAAGTTGAACATTTCAGAAGGTGTATTTCCTATTACATCTGGCACAGAAATAACACAGCAATTCAAAAAAGGATCATCATACCAACAGTAAAATACGATGGTGCACCTGGAATAAATGCTGTGGTAAATAGAACCATTAGTTCTGCTGTCTATCAAAAAATCCTGAAGGAGCATGTCCGGCCATCTGTTTGTCACTTCAATCTGAAGTGCACTTAGGTTATTTAGCTGTACAATTATCCAAAACACACCTGCAAGTCCACCTCTGAGTGACTTGAGAAAAATAAAATTAAGATTTTGGAATAGACTAGTCAAAGTCCTGACTTTAATCCGATTGAGATGTTGTGGCATGAACTTAGAAAGGTGGTGCTGATGCTGGGGAGCGATGAAGAAGCAGGAGGGCGGCATCGCAAGAAGGTGGGAGGACCTGCAACACCCATCGGACCTGACCGCACAGGACCGCCACTCCAGGTGAGTATAATATAGCTTACTTTTCTTCACTTGAACCGGACCGGGGGCTTATCTACAGCATTATAGAATGCTGTAGATAAGCCCTGAAAGGCGGTGGCCTCATCTTATAGCAACACAATCTGCTGCCGGTTTCCCTTTAAGGTGTGATTTTTTGATGAATACGGATCAGTGGACCCATGGATGTTCAGATTCGACCTTTACCCGAACTGGAAACTGAACCTGAGCCCCATAGAAGTCAATGGGGACCCAAATTTTGGTGCTGGAAAATGATCATAGTAAGGGCCAGGAGACTGCCAAAAGAAACAGCATCTCTCTAAAGCAGTCCTTGTTTGGAGTTCAGCACTTCACAGTTCGGATTCGCTAATCTCTACTGATGACCTAATTAGATGTGGTGAAGTGCTCACATTTATATAGGTCCTTCAGCAGTTGCTGCAAACATCTGTGCCCGGGGATCATTAGACACAGCAGTTTTGTCCTGGTTTTATTTTAGTTTTTTACATCATTTTAAAGTAAATATAGTAACTACATCACTTGCTTATTCTTACTTTATTTAGCCAGCAGACTTGAGCCAACCAGAAAATGTAATTCAACATTAAACCCGAGGAATGTGTTTCTTTGGTGAAATATATCTTGTAAAAAAATAAATGCAAAAATTGTTCCAAGCAAGGATACATGTTCTAAGCAGTGTACATAACAGTAGACATTTTTTAAATAATTCTTTCAGATGTTTTAATTTTTGTAAATTTCTCCATTAAAGTGAATCTGTCAGCAAGATTTCAGCATTCAACATTTGTCCCTCTTTATGTCCATATGTAGCTCTTCGAAAGGCAAGTCAATCAATAACTTTACATGGCCAGTATGCTCATCTGTTACTAAGAAATCAGATTTGAATCAATCTAAAAAATTAGGCTAAAGTGCATTCGGTGCGTGGAAGTTCTTCCCAAGCCTCTGTCACTCCAGCTCTATTCCCTGCTCAGATCTGTCTCCTCTTACTTGTCTCCAAGCTCCTTTGATGTGTAACTTTAAACAAAGAAGCTGTTGGTCAAGCAGGAAGAGGTGTAGGTGTGTGAGGAATATAGCCGGAGTGACAGAGGCTTGGGAAGAGTTGCCGCACAGCAAAAGAACTTCAGCCTCATTTGCATATTAATTCAATCACAGATTTCTCAGAAATGGAGAAACGGACTTGTCACATAAAGGTATTAGTGGACTTGTCTTAGAAAGAGCTACATATGGATATAAATACTTTGGGAGGTGAAATCCTGATGACGGATTCACTTGTGTTTCTTTTTTCTAGAGTTTGTCCAAGGTTAAGAAAATAAATGTTTTTTTTATTTTTTTTTTTCCTGAATCGTCGCCATTTATGTCTTGAGGTTGTGTTTGGTCTTGCAGCTCATTCTATTAGCTAAATATAGGGCTGAACTGTAATACGAAACACGGTCCATGGACAAAGCAGCCTGTTGGAGAAAGAAAAGAAGACTCTAACTTGAAGTAGCTCCTTAAAAAGAAAAATACTTACAGTAGTTATTTAAATAAAAAAAATTCAAAAATTTCTAAGATTTCAGTAATATTATTCTTTGTAATGAATAGTGAACCTTTCATTACTGTAAGACATGTGCTGGCATTATAAAAACATCAGATCCATATGTATTAGAGGTCAGTGCGTTAATTAGCACTCACTGTCATCTCAGGAGCGCCTTCTTACATCTCTTACTAATTAGCCCCATCAAAGCGACAAGACACATAGTGCAACGTCAAGCACATTCAGTTCTTTTTTTTAATCCAAGCCTGGTTTTTATTAGAAAAAAGAATGTGTGAAGCAACTGATCCAAGTGCTCTCTATGATCCCAACCTAAGCGCACTTCAATGGGTCAAGTGACAAATGCTACCGGTGCAATTTTATTTCTGCAAGTTGCACAATTAGTTCACATCATATTGTACAAATAGACAGTTCTATTAGAATTCCTGTGGAAGGTGTAATGGAGACTAAATAATATGTCACCAGCTGTTAATTAGGCTCTGAGGTCCCAACAGACACCAAAACAAAATAAATGGAGAGGAGCTAGGGCAAAAAAAAAACCAAACAAACACAATATATATTATATTTTGCAGAGAATTTTTTTTTTAAGTTGCATGTAAAAAGTATATATAAAAAAAACACTGGCCGTTGAGATCTGTTTCCCCTTTTCTGGGGCCTAAAATAAACAACTATCAAACTTACCCAATGAGTAATAGGAGTCATAGTAATGAGAGCTTCTGTACTTTGTTAGTACAGATTGTGAAATCTCAGGTGTTAACCCCTTAACGACCGCCGATACGCCTTTTAACAGCGGCCGCTAAGGGTACTTAAACCACAGCACCGTTAATTAACGGCGCTGTGGAAAAAGTGAATAGCGCCCCCCAGAGTCGGATTTTCTCTGGGGTCTCGGTTGCCGAGGGTAGCCGAGACCCCAGAGAACATGATTCGGGGGGTTTGTACCGACCCCCGAGTTGCGATCGCCGGTAATTAACCGTTTACCGGCGGTCGCAACAACAACAAAAAAACGCGATTTGCCATTTAATTTCTCTGTCCTCCGATGTGATCGCACATCGGAGGACAGAGAAATAGGGTCCCCGATGGCCCCCAATAGCCCCCCAATACTCACCTATCTCCCCCGGTGCTCCTCGTGGCTCCCGATGGGCGCCGCCATCTTTTTTCCGGGGAAAAAATGGCGGGCGCATGCGCAGTGCGTCCGCCGCCCGGCACCCGGAAGATCTTTGGGGTCTCGGCTGCCGGGGGTAGCCAAGACCCCAAAGAACATGATTGGGGTCGGTTTTTACCGACCCCTGTTTTGCGATCGCCGGTAATTAACTGTTTACCGGCGACCGCAAAAAAAAGGCGATCTGTAATTCTCTGTCCTCTGATGTGATCGCACATCAGAGGACAGAGAAATAGGGGGATTCGGGGACCCTATCATACTCACCCGGTGTCCCTGGGTCCTCCTGCATCTCCTCTTGCCGACCGGCTTCTTCCTCGGGAAAGAAAATGGCGGGCGCATGCGCAGTGCGCCCGCCATCTGCTGCCATCTGCCGGCCGGCAGGAGAGACGAGTTGGGGCTAAAATTAGGGTTAGGGCTAGGGCTAGGGTTAGGGCTAGGGTTAGGGTTAGGGCTAGGGTTAGAGTTCGGGCTAGGGTTAGGGCTAGGGCTAGGGTTGGGGCTAAATTTAGGGTTAGGGTTAGGCTACTTTCACACTAGCGTTTTTTGGCTTCCGTCGCAATGCATCGTTGGAGAAAAAAGCATCCTGCAAAAGTGCTTGCAGGATGCGTTTTTTTCTCCATTGACTTGCATTAGCGACACATTGCGACGGATTGCCACACGTCGCATCCGTCGTGCGACGGATGCGTCGTGCTTTGGCGGACCGTCGGCACAAAAAAACGCTACATGTAACTATTTTTGTGCGACGTGTCCGCTATTTCCGACCGCGCATGCGTGGCCGGAACTCCGCCCCCGCCTCCCCGCACCTCACAATGGGGCAGCAGATGCGTTGAAAAAACAGCATCTGCTGCACCCGTTGTGCGGCGCTTACAACGCTAGTGTCGGTACGTCGGCCCGACACACTGCGATGGGCCGAGTACGATGCTAGTGTGAAAGTAGCCTTAGGCTTCTTTCACACTTGCGTCAGTACGGGGCGGTCGCAATGCGTCGGCCCGACGTACCGACGCACGTTGTGAAAATTGTGCACAACGTGGGCAGTGGATGCAGTTTTTCAACGCATCTGCTGCCCAGTCTATGTCCTGGGAAGGAGGGGGCAGAATTACGGCCACGCATGCGCGGAAATGGCGGACGCGACGTACAAAAAAAAGGTTACATTGAACTTTTTTTGTGACGAAGGTCTGCCAAAACACAACAGATCCAGTGCACGATGGATGCGACATGTGGCCATCCGTCGGTAATACAAGTCTATGGGCAAAAAAGGCATCCTGTGGGCACATTTGCAGGATCCGTTTTTTGTCCAAAACGACGGATTGTGACGGATGCCACACGACGCAAGTGTGAAAGTAGCCTTAAGGTTAGGGTTGGGGCTAAAGTTAGGGCTAGGGTTAGGGTTAAATTTAGGGTTAGGATTGGGGCTAAAGTTAGGGTTAGGGCTAGGGTTGGGGCTAAAGTTAGGGTTACAGTTGGGATTAGGGTTAGGGTTTGAATTAGGGTTGGTATTAGGGTTACGTTTGGGATTAGGGTTGGGATTAGGGTTAGGGTTGGGATTAGGGTTAAGGTTAGGGTTGGGATTAGGGTTAGGGTTGGGATTAAGGTTAAGGTTAGGGTTGGGATTAGGGTTAGGGGTGTATTGGGATTAGGATTAGGTTTGAGGTTAGGGTTGAGATTAGGGTTAGGGCTGTGTTGGATTTAGGGTTTTGATTAGGGTTATGGTTAGGGTTGAGATTAGGGCTGTTTTGGGGTTAGGGTTGTGATTATCGTTAGAGTTGTGATTAGGATTATGGATCGGGTTGAGATTAGGGTTAGGGGTGTGTTGGAGTTAGGGTTGGAGTTAGAATTGGGGGGTTTCCACTGTTTAGGTACATCAGGGGGTCTCCAAACACGACAGCCAATTTTGCGCTAAAAAAGTCAAATGGTGCTCCCTCCCTTCTGAGCTCTCCCGTGCGCCCAAACAGTGGTTTACCCCCACATACGGGGCATCAGCGTACTCGGGATAAATTGGACAACAACTTTTGAGGTCCAATTTATCCTGTTACCCTTGTGAAAATAAAAACTTGGGGGCTAAAAATCTTTTTTGTGGGAAAATTTTTTTTTTTTTTATTTTCACTACTCTGCATTATAAACTTCTGTGAAGCACTTGAGCATTCAAAGTTCTCACCACATATCTATATAAGTTCCTTAGGGGGACTAGTTTCCAAAATGGGGTCACTTGTGGGGGGTTTCTACTGTTTAGGTACATCAGTGGCTCTGTAAACGCAACATAACGCCCGCAGACCATTCTATCAAAGCCTGCATTCCAAAATGGCGCTCCTTCCCTTCCGAGCTCTGCTGTGCGCCCAAACAGTGGTTTACCCCCACATATTGGGTACCAGCATACTCAGGACAAATTGGACAACAACTTTTGGGGTCCAATTTCTCTTGTTACCCTTGTGAAAATAAAAATTTGGGGGCTAAAAAATCTTTTTTGTGGGAAAAAAATATATTTTTTATTTTCACTACTCTGCATTATAAACTTCTGTGAAGCACTTGGGCATTCAAAGTTCTCACCACATATCTAGATAAGTTCCATGGCGGGGTCTATTTTCCAAAATGGGGTCACTTGTTGGGGGTTTCTACTGTTTAGGTACATTAGGGGTCTGCAAACACAACATAACGCCAGCAGACAATTCTATCAAAGTCTGCATTCCAAAACGGCGCTCCTTACCTTCCGAGCTCAGCCATGCGCCCAAACAGTGGTTTACCCCCACATATGGGGTACCAGCATACTCAGGACAAATTGGACAACAACTTTTGGGGTCCAATTTCTCTTGTTACCCTTGTGAAAATAAAAACTTGGGGGCTAAAAAATCTTTTTTGTTAAAAAAAAAATATTTTTTATTTTCACGACTCTGCATTATAAACTTCTGTGATGCACTTGGGCATTCAAAGTTCTCACTACACATCTAGATAAGTTCCATGGGGGGTCTAGTTTCCAAAATGGGGTCACTTTTGGGGGGTTTCTACTGTTTAGGCACATCAGGGGCTCTCCAAACGCGACATGGCATCCGATCTCAATTCCAGCCAATTCTACATTGAAAAAGTAAAATGACACTCCTTCTCTTCCAAGCTCTGCGGTGCACCCAAACAGTGGTTTACTCCCACATATGGGGTATCGGCGTACTCAGGAGAAATTGCACAACAACTTTTGTGGTCTAATTTCTCCTGTTACCCTTGTGAAAATAAAAATTTGGGGGCAAAAATATCATTTTTGTAGAAAAAATGCGATTTTGTATTTTCACGGCTCTACGTTATAAACTTCTGTGAAGCACTTGAGGGTTCAAAGTGCTCACCACACATCTAGATAAGTTCCTTAAGGGGTCTAGTTTCCAAAATGGTATCACTTGTGGAGGGTTTCCACTGTTTAGGCACATCAGGGGCTCTCCAAACGCGACATGGCATCCGATCTCAATTCCAGCCAATTCTGCATTGAAAAAGTCAAACGGTGCTCCTTCACTTCCAAGCTCTGCGGTGCGCCCAAACAGTGGTTTACCTCCACATATGGGGTATCGACGTACTCAGGAGAAATTGCACAACAACTTTTGTGGTCTAATTTCTCCTGTTACCCTTGTGAAAATAAGAATTTGTGGGCGAAAAAAATCATTTTTGTGAAAACAAATGCGATTTTTTATTTTCACGGCTCTACGTTATAAACTTCTGTGAAGCACTTGGGGGTTCAAAGTGCTCACCACACATCTAGATAAGTTCCTTAAGGGGTCTAGTTTCCAAAATGGTGTCAATTGTGGGGTGTTTCCACTGTTTAGGCACATTAGGGGCTCTCCAAACGCGACATGGCGTCCGATCTCAATTCCAGCCAATTCTGCATTGAAACAGTCAAACGGTGCTCCTTCACTTCCAAGCTCTGCGGTGCGCCCAAACAGTGGTTTACCTCCACATATGGGGTATCGGCGTACTCAGGAGAAATTGCACAACAAAATTTATGGTTAAATTTCTGTTTTTACACTTGTAAAAATTTTAAAAAATGGTTCTGAAATAAAATGTTTGCAAAAAAAAGTTAAATGTTCATTTTTTTCTTCCACATTGTTTCAGTTCCTGTGAAGTACGTAAAGGGTTAATAAACTTCTTGAATGTGGTTTTGAGCAGCTTGAGGGGTGCAGTTTTTAGAATGGTGTCACACTTGGTTATTTTCTACCATATAGATCCCTCAAAATGACTTCAAAGGTGATGTGGTCCCTAAAAAAAACATGGTGTTGTAAAAATGAGACATTGCTGGTCAAATTTTAACCCTTATAACTCCCTAACAAAAAAAAATTTTGTTTCCAAAATTGTGCTGACGTAAAGTGGACATGTGGGAAATGTTATTTCTTAACTATTTTTCGTGACATATCTCTCTGATTTAAGGGCATAAAAATACAAATTTTGAAAATTGCAAAATTTTAAAAATTTTCGCCATATTTCCATTTTTTTCATAAATAATCGCAAGCAATATCGAAGAAATGTTACCACTATCTTGAAGTACAATATGTCACGAAAAAACAATCTCGGAATCAGCGGGATCCGATAAAGCATTCCAGAGTTATAACCTCCTAATGTGACAGTGGTCAGAATTGTAAAAATTGGCTCGGTCATTAAGTACCAAATTGGCTCTGTCACTAAGGGGTTAAAAAGCCAGAATCCAGGTCTTCTATGACCTCCATTGCAGGATGGCATCTTCCAAACAGTGATAGTGTGACGTGAGGCAGAGCAGTCATATGTTACGGGGTCAGTATCAAGAGAATCCACGATACTGTGCACTTCGTACTCCATACCCTCATCAAAAGAGACTGGAGGAGGCAGGGATGAAACAGACAACACCAAAGGCACAAACTTCTTTAACAGAGATCTATGGAAAACATTGGAGGGATGTAGTGACTGCAAAAGCTTTATGTCAGGATTCGACACCAGCTCCTGTGCACCAGATGTCAGATCTTGCCTCTGAGCTATTCAGCTCGCTGGACAGTTCCATGCTAACCCAAATACCAATGTTGTTGCTGATGTCTCCACTCTGTGTTTCCTGTTAGTCACCACTCTGAGTTCCTGATTGGCTCATCCTGATTGCACACCCTATTTAAACCTGGCCTTGCTCTCCTTTCCTTATATGATTATTGAGCTATCAGCCTCTAGTTAAGCTTCCTTCCACCTGCTGCTTCTTCATGCGACATTGCTGCTCGTGATATCGACCTCTGGCTTTCTTGACTACGATTACTACTTATTTCTTCAAACAACTTTGCTGCTCCTAGTAACAACCTCTGGCTTTCCTGTCTACGATGTCTGCTTATTCCTTCAAGCTACATTGCTGTTCACGTGTACCGACTCCTTGGCTATCCCTGACTATCCTACCTGCCGGTGCTGCCCTTAATGGTTGCACTATCATTAGTCCAAACCAGGTCAGTCCATAACACTTTACTCTAAAAGCAACTGAATTGACTACCTACAGAATCTCGTGCTGGTCAATAAATTTAGGACCGAACTTTGCCAAAGGTATTTTTAGCCTAACATTCTGGGATGATAACCAAACTTTACTACCAACTTTAAAAGTGGAACCCGCCAAACATTTCCGATCGACTTTACATTTTTCACAAAACTGAGCCACCCCAATATTCCTCTGAACCTCCCTTCAAACATCCCTAAGTTTCTATATGGTCATCTCTACTCCAGGACATCCAGAACTCATCCTAGAAAATGTACCAAAATGAGGATGAAAACATAATTACAAAAAAGATTCCAATGGACTGATTGACCCAACTGTTAAAGGCAAACTCAGCAAGAGGCAAAATTGAGGACCAGTCCTTCTGCTGAGCCACATCAAAAAAATCTTAAAATTTGTTCTAACGATTGATTCGTCCTGTCTGTCTGACCGTTGGTTTCAGGATGGTAAGCAGAGGAAAATGACAAATCAATCCCTAACTTAATACAAAGTGCCCTCAAGAATTTAGAGACAAATTGAACCCTCTAATCAGATATAATATTCAAAGGAATTCCATGCAATCTCACCAAATGATTGATAAATAACCGGGAAAGCGTTTCAGCATTAGACAACCCAAGTAATGGAACAAAGTGAGCTTGTTTAATGAATCGGTCAACTATCAGGCAAATAATTTTTCTACCAGAGGCAAATCAGTAATGAAATCCATGGACAAATGAGTTCACAGTCTTTCTGGAATAGGATGGCCACCAAAGAGCCTAGCAACAGCTTTTTGTGTAGCAGTGACCCTTGGGTGACCACTTAAGATGGAATCATGAAACTCCTGCAATAGACATCCTCTTAGATACACAGGCACAAATCATTTAGATTCAAGAGTAGCGAATGGGGCCAACGACTGGACCTTACAAACTTCAGCTTCCAATTTTGAGGCTGCCAAACAAATCACAATTCCTAGAGGAAGAATGGAGGATGGAGGTTCTTGAAATGGAATTAAGCCTGTGGTGCAAAGCGTAAACCCTCACAGTCTTAGACCCTGGTTTGAACGTGATGGAAAAATTGAATCTAAAAAAAAAGGACCATCTGGCCTGTATAAGGGTTGAATGTTTAGCAGTTTCAATATAAGCTAATTTTTTCTCACCTGTCACCACAGTAACCAGATGGATAGCTCCCTCCCAAAAAATGTCTCCATTCTTCAAAAGAAAACATGACAATGAGCAGTTTACGATTCCTAACATCATAATGTCTCTCAGCAGACAAAAATTTCCAAGAGAAAAATGCACAGTTGCAAGTCGATCAGAGTTTTGGAACCTTAAGACAAAACAGCCCCCTGTTTTCCACTCATCGCCCTCCCAGATACGTATCAAATTATAAGACCCTCTAAGGTCAAGTTTAGAAAACCATTTAGCCTCTCTAAGCTGATTATATAGGTGGAGGATAAGTGGAAGCTGGTAAGTATTCTTAACTGTAATTTTGTTTAGTTCATGGAAATCGAGGCAAGGTCGGAGGCCACCATCTTATCTTTCTTTTTCACAAGAAAGAACCCTGCAACTACAGGCGAGGAGGAAGGACGGATTTGACCATTCCGTAAACTTTTGTTTACATATTCTTTCATAACGGTCCCGACAAATAATACAGGCGAGCTTTAGGCAATTTAGCATTAGGAAAAAGATTTATCACACAATCAGAAGGACGATGGGGAGGTATATCGGCAAACCCTACAGACTAGCAGATCAAATTTGTACAGAACTAAGACATTTCTTATGACAGTAGGAACTCCATTTAACAATATCCTTCTGACTCCAATCAATAATAGGATTATGGATGCGCAGCCATGAAAATCCTTACACCAACCCTACAGGTATATTGTCCAACACATAGCAGGAGATGGACTCAGAGTAAATAGTCCCTACTCTAAGTGTGAATTCCACCGTGAAGCAACAGTGTCCAGTCAATGGCGACAATTTGAATGGGTCAATCCAATCTAACTGTCCTTAATCCTAATTTATGAATCAATCCAGAACCAATGAAACTGGCGACAGACCCACAATCAATGAAAGCAAGAGCAGATAGGTACAGGTTCCAAAAACAAAGTTCTACGTTCAGCAGTACGCTGTCTGAGGAGTAAAGGGGTACCTGGAGGTCTGGGTGACCGCCTCAAATATCACCCACACTTAGACATTTTCTCACCACTTGCTGGCTTGAGGGCATATCGAGCAGTCTTTGAGACAATGTCCAACACTATCACACTAAAGGCAGAGTCCAATATCATGCCAACACCTCCTCTCCATGAACGTAGACCAAGTGTTGCCTCATTTGAGTCCCCGGCCTTGCACGTCCATATTGACACTGGGGGTCAGAACACACCGTGTCTGAGCGGCACACACTTACCCTGTCTGCGGTGCCTGCTCGCTGCAGACTGGATCACACAGGGTTGGGTGCAGTAGACAAGAGAGAGGGATGGGATCATTGCCGCACAGACACCATATTTTATAAAGGGTAATTCACCTAGAAGGCTGTATCAATAGTTTGAATAAAATATATTGGATTACACACTCCATTTAAATAAAACATTTTATTTTGGAAGTGCACCTTCAGTCAATTTGCTAGTCATATTGTTTGACTGTACACATTTCTAATAAGTTGATTGTTTATAAAATTATAAAATGAAGCTGTATTAAAGCATAATAGTTTTGTGAACGGCAGACTTGTAGAAGCAGGATAGGCGGCATTCATGTTGCAACATCTGTTGATTGTTTTGTGCCAAATAGATAAATTTATGAGCTACGATAACATTTTTACACATATTACTTGCCCTTTAGAATAAAAGCTTGGACCACATATAGAGCGCAGCTTTGCTCTGCGTGCTTTAACTCAGCATGCAAAAGAAAGAAGATGTATAATATATCAAAGAATTATGCTGGTAAAAGGAATTCTAACTTTCAATATTGTAAAGTTTCTTCTTTTAGAAAAATCATTACACAAAAACAAAACAGCAATGACACCAGCGAACATACTACAGTGATAGTAAAAGGGATATTTCTCATCTCTGGGGTATTTGAGTTAAGGTTGTTGTTTGTTGTTTGTAAGGTTTTCCAAAATCACAGCACAAACAGAGTTTTACCGGAATTTCAGAAATTTTCAGGAAAAATAATACTACATAATATAGAGGCAGTGACCCTGATTCCAGCGATTTGTCACTTACTGGGCTGCTTAGTGTCGTTTTTATAAAACCACTGTTTTATTATCAGGAGATTATCATTAAAGGACTAGTAAACCTTCTGACAGGTAGTCCAACCACACCGCCACTACTGATTGGCAGCTTTATGCCTATGCACAGTACACAGAAACCAGCCAATCAGTGTTGTGGGTGGGGTTATACAAAGCTCAGCATTAAGAGAACTGGTAGATCTGCAATAGTTTAAACTATTTTTAATCAAAACTACAGTAACCAGTAAGGTGACAAATCACTGGAATCAGGGTCTCGGCCTCTACATCATGCTGCTTTCAGATAGGGTAGCAAAACCTGGTGACAGATTGACTTTATTATAAGAGAAACATTCTAGTTGGAGGAAATGAGTTAAGGCCATAGTATGAGAGAGACAGCAAGAGTAACAGCAAGAGAGAAGGAATTGGATATATGGTAGAATGGCAGAATTGCATCAGAAGCACACATAATGTATGCGGTTCAAAATACAAAAAACTGCAAAAAAGCACTGTATGAACATTCCCTTACAGTATCTGTAGGGAAATGCAGCCAAATAGTTAAAAATAAATATCTCCTAATGGGAATAAAAATGTGAATAATAAATGTGTAATATAAAAAAATGAAAAATAAAAACAATCTATAAATATATTTTGCTTATGCAAATATTCCTAATTATTGAAAAACCTATTTGTAAAACTCGATGCATTAAAAAATATTATCATATCTAATAAAATAAAGAATGAACAGGTTTTAAAAAAAATCAAAATGATGACTATGATATGAATTTTACATTTCGTGTTCGAAAAAATTCCCATGTAATTTGTTCTTCCAAAAAATCTACATCTTGTTACTCAAAAGGTCTCTAATAGAGTCTAAAAAACTTAAGAAAAAAAAGAACATTGGGAGACAAATAAGATTTAATTGGTTCTGTCCTAAAGCGGTTAAGAGATGTATTTGCAAAATCAGAAGTAATTTGCCTCATAAATATTGGTTATATGATAGAATATCATTCAATAAATGATGATCGCTCCATTAATAAGGTCGTTTTGACATTTTTTTGCAGCAGGACTCTGAGTAACTGGCGTAGCAGTCAGTCAATCATGAGATCCAGTTGAAATGAATTAATACCAGGAGTGAAGGAAAATGTTTGAACATCTAAAAGAATATGTTCCGTGTTCTCCTAACCCCAGATGTAACCTCTCCTTCCATTACAAAGTTATGGAGAAATAAATTGAGCTCTCCACAATAGACAATCTTCCATCCTCTCGGCTTGTTAAACCCATGCCCTGGGTGAGACTAATAGCCACAAGGATTCCTTGATACCTGTGATGTTCCTTTTACTTTTTGCAGAATTCATTGAAAGCAAACCGTGACTTTTATTTGGTACCCGCAATATTCCCAAGATGTAAAATAAGAAAAATGACAATTAAGGTACGAAAAGCTTGGTACGATTACTTGTTTTCTCCTATTAACGAAGCATTCTGAAAAATGAGAGATCGGTAAGAGACCATTAGATAATGAACAGTCCACCTTCTTGTCACCCAGTAGATAATATTCCTAAAATTGAGAAAATTGGCAGGAAAATTATCTCATCTCCATTATTACAAATTATATATTTCTTACTTTTAGCAAAATAGTTTTACATAGGTGAAGTGACCATTTCTACTTTTTTGCGTACACAGTTTTCGAGGATAAGTAGTGAATCTAGTAGTGGTTTACTCTCTCTCTTGAAACCGATTCTTATGTTCTGCTGTATGTACACACTATATAAATATTACAACCTGTGAATTGTATTGGTGCAAAAATCAAGAATATTGTCTTTGCTGAGCCACCATCTAGATTTTCACCTCTGAGAGAGCAAAGTCACTTCTGCAGTCAGTGGCTTAACTAGAGGCTGATGGGTCCCAGGGCAAAATTTGGACTTGGGCCCCCTCCTTGTATGCTGGTCGGATGCATGTGCCCTTGTAGCATTCTATATCTTATAAAGACATATCTGTTTACCCCTGCCCCTTTCATTATGTACTAATGTCTCCCATTTTGGGCCCCTCCTGGTATATATATCCCCCCTTGGGGTGTATATGTCCCCAATCCTGGGTCCCTTCTTGGTATATATGCCCCTAATCCTGAGCCCCTTCCTAGTATATAAGGCTCCCATCCTGGTATATATGTCCCCATCCTGGAATATACGTCCCCCTTCTTGATGTATTTATATTCCCCATCCTGGTACATATCCTGACACCCTTCCTGATTTATATATGTCCCACAATCCTGGAACCCTTCCTAGTTTCAATGTTTCCTTTCCTAGTATGTATGTCTTCAATCCTGATATTATATATCAGTGACATGTATGTCTCCCTTCCTGATATATATGTCTTCCATCCTTGGCCCATCCTGGAATATATGTCTCCTGTCTTGGTGTATATATATGTTCTGCATTCAGGTATATATGTTTCCTATCCTAATATATATGTCCCTCATCCTAGTATATATGTCCCCTTTCCTGGCATATATGTCCCCCATCCTTGCGTTTATGCATGTGTTTTTGTACAGCAATGAATGCTTTTTTGAGCTAAATAAAGATATATTTTTAAAAAGATTTGTGATGTAATTTCTTGGTTCAACACCACCTTTTTCCATGCTGATGCAGTAGTAGGGCTTGGTGTCAGCAGCTGTCGTTGACACCTAGCTCTAGACTAAAGGTACCTTCACACTAAACGATATCGCTAGCGATCCGTGACGTTGCAGCGTCCTGGATAGCGATATCGTTGAGTTTGACAGGCAGCAGCGATCAGGATCCTGCTGTGATTTCGCTGGTCGTTGGTTAAAGTTCAGAACTTTATTTGGTCGTCAGATCGCCATGTATCGTGTTTGACAGCAAAAGCAACGATGCCAGCGATGTTTTACAATGGTAACCAGGGTAAATATCGGGTTACTAAGCGCAGGGCCGCGCTTAGTAACCCGATGTTTACCCTGGTTACCATCGTAAAAGTAAAAAAAACAGTACATACTCACCTTCGCGTCCCTAGCCGTCCGCTTCCTGCACTGACTGAGTGCCGGCCGTAAAGTAAAAGTACAGCACAGCAGTGACGTCACCGCTCTGCTGTTAGGGCCGGCGCTCAGTCAGTGCAGGAAGTGGACGACGAGGGACGCGAAGGTGAGTATGTACTGTTTGTTTTTTTACATTTTACACTGGTAACCAGGGTAAACATCGGGTTACTAAGCGCGGCCCTGCGCTTAGCAACCCGATGTTTACCCTGGTTACCCGGGGACCTCGACATCGTTGGTCGCTGGAGAGCTGTCTGTGTGACAGCTCTCCAGCGACCAAACAGCGACGCTACAGCGATCGGCATCGTTGTCTGTATCGCTGCAGCGTCGCTAAGTGTGAAGCTACCTTTAGTAATGAAAAGGTGTCAGCCCGATACCCTTATTACTAAGCCGATAAGTAAACACAAACACACGCATTGTCACCAGAACAAACGTACATAGGCTGTAACCAGACAGCAACTGTTAGTTTTAAAGAAAAAAAATGAAAAAAAAAATTACGTAGGCTCCCGCGTAATTTTAATAGCCAGCAGAGGGACAGCCAATGGCTGAGGGCTGATGTTAATATTCTGGGAAGGAGCCAATAGCCATAAAGGATCCCAGCTTTGCTTAGCCTATACTGGCTAGTTTACAGGGGGACCCCCAAAAAATTTACATGGGTCCACCTATAAAATCTAATCAGCAAAGGCTAGGCAGACAGCTGCGGGCTGATAGATATTGGCCCCTCCCAGACTAAAATCATCAGCTCTCAGCCACCCCAGAAAAGGCACATGTATAAGATGTGCCAAATCTGGCGCTTAGCCTTGCTCTTCCTACTTGCCCTGTAGCGGTGGCAAGTGGGGTTCATATTTGTGGGGTTGATGTCACCTTTGTTTTGTCAGGTGACATTAAGCCCACAGGTTAGTAACAGAGAGGTGTCTATAAGACAACTATCCATTACTAACCCCATAGTGATAGTGTATAAAAACACAGACACCCAGAATAAAGTTCTTTATTTGAAATAATGACACAGACTCCTTTAATAATCTTAAACCATACTCAACAAACACCTAATCCACTGATCAGTTTATCAGTTTATCTGGTGCTCTGACTTACGGCATCACTGCTGCATGGGAAAGTTCTCACGCAGCGGTGCTGTAAGTGAGAGCACTGGAGCTGATGAACTCCGATGAACTCTCACGGCAGCTCAGTGATACATTGCGGGAGCGATTACCTCCTGTCAGTATATCGCTGGCAGCCAGGTAGAGCAGTCACATCTCCCAATGTGACTGTTCTACATGTGAGATCATCATGGTACACTTGGTATTACATGGACTACAGCGGACAGATGAGTGTATGTTAGTTTATTATTATACATTATTTCTAGGAGAAGAGAGCATAGGGGATTTGATGATGTGTGAGTATAATGTTTTTGTACTTTTATTTGAATATGGATGTAATTTTACTTTTTTTTAACTGTGAGCACAGGCGTCTCCCATCAGCGGCACCTGCTGTCATTGTTATCAGTGACAGCAGATGTAGCCCGATGGGAGCAGTAGTCTCATTGGCCCACACCTGCGGGTAACAGTGCGGGGTCACGCTAACATTTGCCAGCATGATCTCGCAGCGCTCTGACCGACAGTCTTACTGATGGTAGCGTTACCGCCGATAAGAACTACCATGACGGTGTTTCCCACGTTGTCACACAGATGACAGTGTGGGAAGACTGTAAAATGCAAAACAAAAACTCAGCAAATCCGCAAACATTTTTATATCTGCGTTTTTGCTGCGGATTTGACTGACTCAATTGAAGCAAATGGGTGCAGAAACGCAGAAATGCAAAAAGAGTTGACATGCTACAGAAAAAAACACACTGCAAATATGCACGGAAATTTCCTGATCATGCGCGCAACACTTCAGGATTGCCATTGAATAAGCTTGAATAATGATTCCAGAGCGTTTTTGGTCCATTTCCACGTAAAAAAAAAGCCCCAAAAACGCATAAAAAACGCACTGTGTGCACATAGCTAAACTTGCCTTTTTTTATAATTCCTGAAATGATTATATGTAGATATGTGAATGTTGGCTCTTTGCAGGACTATGTTTGTGCCATAGAGACAGAGTAAATGACAAGCTCCCTTTGGGGATGGATGTTGTGCATTGAGCGGAGAGGAAGCAATTAGGATAATTACTCTAAAATCTGGTAAAATAGATGTAAACGAAAATTGGGTTTGTTAAAGGTAAACAAAAATTGGGTTTGTTAAAGGGGTATTCACATACGTACGCTCCTTCAGGTTCTATTTACTCTCCAGCTGCCACTGAAACTGTCCTGTAGTTCCAGAGCCTCTGGTCAATTTTATCAAAATGATATCAGTAAGTGATACATTGCTGGGATCAGGGTCTCATCCCATACACCATGCTGCTCTCAGATTGAAGTGCAAACACCTGGTGACATATTCCAGTTAAATCATGGGAAGAAATAGGAAACAAATACCAATTCTGTGCTTTTTTGACCAATTTTACGCTTTTCATCTGCTGTGCAAATAAAGTGTTTACTTTATTCTGTGGGTCAGTGAGGTTATGGCAGTACCAAACCTATTTTATTTTATTTATGTTTTATTACTTTTATATAATACTGTTATATAAAATATATTTTTTGTATTGTCATAACAAATGGTTTTCTGGGAACAGAGCTACGTGAGTTTTTTTCTGCAGAGTTCACTGTCACCATTTTCAGGTACTTATGACTTGCAATCAATTTTTAATTCAGTTTTCTAGAGGGTTAAGCAAAAAAGCTGCAATTCTGGCATTGTTTATCTATATACTCTTTTTTGCATTCTCTGTACAAGATTAAAAAAAACTAGCTTTATGCCCAATTTATGACATAATTTTAAATGTTGATACTTTTGCAAAAGAAAATCACATTTAAAAATGATCCCTTTTTTGCATTATGTTCAGAGAGACATCATTTTTCCCAGTTTTCCAAATAGAGTTCTGTAAAGACTTGTTTTCTGTGTAACAAGCTGTAGTTTTTAGTAGTACTATTTTGGGATATATATGACTTTATGATTTGATTTTTTTTATTTCATCTTATGTAAGGCAGAATAAACAAAAATGGCAATTCTGCTATAGTTTTCATTTTTTTCTCGATATGCAAAATAAACAATTATATATTTTATTTGCGCTGTGTTTTATGGATGCCGTAATACTAGATATGTATCTTTTTTAGGTGTTTGTTTTTTATTAGAATAAATTACTTTTTATTCTAAAAAATGAATATTTTTTACATCATCTTTTTGTCTTACAAGGGAACTTGAACATATGAACAGTACAGAGCTTTATACAGCCTCTCAGTTTTACAGACTTCCAGCTCACTCGTTTAGGCTTTGATCTATTTCAGACCTGGAGGCCATTGCTAAGACTCAAGTTGAATAGCCACCATTGGCTTCCCGCGATCGCACTGCAGTGAGCCAATGAAGTGACAAGAAAGAGTGATCTCTCTGTCATGCTCTACGTATACTTGCTACGGTTGCTTTTTACTTGTGTCCATATGGTATTCTGCCTCCATGATCTGATGCCTGTGTAATTAGGAACAGCTTGAATGAACTATGTGCAGGTGTACACGCAACCTTCACCAGGGCGGTGTGGGTGAAGGGAAACAGTTACACTCACAATAAAATCACAGAGCAGCAGGCAGGAGCCACTAGGTGGCGAAAGAATAGTCAGACAAAGCCAGGTCAGCAACAGAGAGGGAACAAAGTACCAGAGGTCGCAGCAATACATGTGGTCAGAAAGAAGCCAAAGAAGTCAGAGCCGATTGGGAGCAGGAAAGCCAAAGATGCAAGATAGTCAAACAGGTCAGAGGACAAGCTGAGTCAAATACCAAGGGGTCACAACATGGGAAGCGAGTATTACAACAGGCGAAGTCACAGGGGAACACAGGAATGGGAGCTAGGTAAATGGGCAGAGGACAAATCAGGGTATAATGGGGTCAGCTGCTCAAGCCAGAGACAGGAACTATAACTGACACTGCTTGCTGGTAACAGCGGACAGAAATAGAGAGACAGATCCAAAAATGAGGCAGAGAAGATTAACCCCCGCATGACCATCCCGCTGAGAGAATAATCAGAAACAAACCCTGGACCTGATCATGACAGCAGGTTTGGTGCTCGACCAAAAGTCAGTTATTCCGATGAAGCACAACTCTGCACTGCTGTTGTGGAGAAATGCAGGACAGTTGAGCTCTGCTAGAGCCAGCTAATGATGTAATACTTCACTTCAAATACAGTATTCTGATATAGACCACATAAAATAAAAACAGCCTGGTGAGGTACTGTACAGGAGCAAAACTCTACAATTAGATTAGCTGGATGATAGCTCAAGATAGTGGGGCTAGTCAGGAGCACAGAGGAGATATGGGAGTCTTCATCACTGAGGAGAAGTAGGGCATTACTGGGAAATGTAGTTATAGCCGTTAAAAGACACCTGGATCTCTGGAGCTTCAATGGGTAGGAGCTTGCCACATGTTCAGGCTTTTCATACCAAAAGGCAAAGCCACTTGGATCCAAGTCTCAGACTGAAAAAAAGGTTCCACCCGTTCTCTGCTCAGAGGCCTCCACAGACCAGGAATCAACAATAAGGAAAACTTTAACTTTATTCTGGATCTAATCGATGTGGAGGTAGTGAGATCATAATAACATCCCACTTTTCTGCCAGCGCTGGACTGGATCATCATCCTCAAGCCAGTGACACAAAGTGCTTTCCTACCCCAACTGAATGCCTTCTAGACTGGGACATTTTATTCTGGCAGCCTTCCATTTGGTGAAGTTCGGAGCTTCCCAGCATGTTTCTTCCACTCCATTCCACTTCTCTCCAATGTCATATGGACGGACAACATGCATTATGTCACAGTAGGCAATGTTTTTTGTTTAGCAAGATGGCGCCGTTTGTGCCTACGAAGTAGCAGCTATCAGATCGCCTATAGCTGCTACTGCGCAGGTGTGGCCAGCACCATTTTTAGACTGATTTTTTTAAATGAATTAATGTATACCATAAAAAAATTAAATACACATTATATATTATAGATGCAATCATGCTTCAGCGCAGGCACCGCCGCAGCCTGTCTGCAGAAGGTGATTTTTTTTTAAATATATATATATATATATATTACAGTGCCTACAAGTAGTATTCAACCCCCTGCAGATTTAGCAGGTTTACACATTTGGAATTAACTTGGCATTGTGACATTTGGACTGTAGATCAGCCTGGAAGTGTGAAATGCACTGCAGCAAAAAAGAATGTTATTTCTTTGTTTATTTTTTTTTTAAATTGGGAAAAGTCTTTTCAGAGGGTCATTTATTATTCAACCCCTCAACCCACCAGAATTCTGTTTGGTTCCCCTAAAGTATTAAGAAGTAGTTCAGGCACAAAGAACAATGAGCTTCACATGTTTGGATTAATTATCTCTTTTTCCAGCCTTTTCTGACTATTTAAGACCCTCCCCAAACTTGTGAACAGCACTCAAACATGGTCAACATGGGAAAGACAAAGGAGCATTCCAAGGCCATCAGAGACAAGATCGTGGAGGGTCACAAGGCTGGCAAGGGGTACAAAACCCTTTCCAAGGAGTTGGGCCTACCTGTCTCCACTGTTGGGAGCATCATCCGGAAGTGGAAGGCTTATGGAACTACTGTTAGCCTTCCACGGCCTGGACAGCCTTTGAAAGTTTCCTCCCGTGCCGAGGCCAGGCTTGTCTGAAGAGTCAAGGCTAACCCAAGGACAACAAGGAAGGAGCTCCGGGAAGATCTCATGGCAGTGGGGACATTGGTTTCAGTCAATACCATAAGTAACGTACTCCACCGCAATGGTCTCCGTTCCAGACGAGCCCGTAAGGTACCTTTACTTTCAAAGCGTCATGTCAAGGCTCGTCTACAGTTTGCTCATGATCACTTGGAGGACTCTGAGACTGACTGGTTCAAGGTTCTCTGGTCTGATGAGACCAAGATCGAGATCTTTGGTGCCAACCACACACGTGACGTTTGGAGACTGGATGGCACTGCATATGACCCCAAGAATACCATCCCTACAGTCAAGCATGGTGGTGGCAGCATCATGCTGTGGGGCTGTTTCTCAGCCAAGGGGCCTGGCCATCTGGTCCGCATCCATGGGAAGATGGATAGCACGGCCTACCTGGAGATTTTGGCCAAGAACCTCCGCTCCTCCATCAAGGATCTTAAGATGGGTCGTCATTTCATCTTCCAACAAGACAACGACCCAAAGCACACAGCCAAGAAAACCAAGGCCTGGTTCAAGAGGCAAAAAATCAAGGTGTTGCAGTGGCCTAGTCAGTCTCCTGACCTTAACCCAATTGAAAACTTGTGGAAGGAGCTCAAGATTAAAGTCCACATGAGACACCCAAAGAACCTAGATAACTTGGAGAAGATCTGCATGGAGGAGTGGGCCAAGATAACTCAGGAGACCTGTGCCGGCCTGATCAGGTCTTATAAAAGACGATTATTAGCTGTAATTGCAAACAAAGGTTATTCCACAAAATATTAAACCTAGGGGTTGAATAATAATTGACCCACACTTTTATGTTTAAAATTTATAAAAATTTAACTGAGCAACAAAACTTTTTGGTTTGTAAGATGTATGCATCTGTTAATAAATCCTGCTCTTGTTTGAAGTTTGAAGGCTCTAACTTATTTGCATCTTATTAAACCTGCTAAATCTGCAGGGGGTTGAATACTACTTTTAGGCACTGTATATTCATTATATAAAATAGAGGGTAGGTCACTGAGGGATCAGTGACCTGTCAGAAGCCATACTGATGAATACCTAAGCAGAACACCACATGAAGACCCCCCCACAGGCCACCCCGGAGCACGAGCATATCATTAACTGAAAACTGAAAATAAAGATTAAACAACAACCACAAGATGGATTTCATCACCAGGTATCATTTTAATCAGTATAATGGCGCCAACCTGACACTGTGTGTAGGTTAATGTGCAGGTTGATTTTAAAGCTGATGCAGACCCACGACTTAAAAACAACTGAAATGGAATGATAGGGTTAATTCTGCACCACAGGTAAATTAAGGACGCAGGATAAGAGAGTTATCCAGGAATATGGTTTACTAGTCAACGCATTTTGAAATAACAAACTTTTTCATCATGACCAATTAAAGTGACACTGTGGTTGGTCCTGATAAAGAAGTTTGTACCTTCAAAAGTGTTGACAAGAAAACCACATTCCTAGATACTGCTTTTATCCTCTATCCTTTGTCTACCTGGGATGCTGGTTTGACTTTATCATTCCATTTCTGGTTTACATGTTTGATAGATATGACTTTGAGTCATGTCATTTCAAGAAGGTAAAAGACCTCTAAAGGTTAACATCTAATGGGTGAATGGAACCACTTCTCATACACCATGTTCCAAATTATTATGCAAATGATATTTTTCTCGGATTTTCCTAAATAGTCAGTGCAAATGACAGTCAGTCTAATGAAAGTCATCACCCGTTAGATTATACATCAAATTTTATTGAAGAAACCTCCCAATGATAACAGTATAATCTCCAAAATGAATAAAAACCCAAAATGCGCTGTTCCAAATTATTAGGCACAGTAGAATTTCTAAACATTTGATATGTTTTAAAGAACTGAAAATTCTCATTTGTGGAATTTGCAGCATTAGGAGGTCTCATTCACTGAACAAAAAAGCTATTTAACAAAACATCCCAACAGGCCAAGTTACATGTTAACATAGGACCCTTCTTTGATGTCACCTTCACAATTCTTGCATCCATTGAACTTGTGAGTTTTTGGAGAGTTTCTGCTTGTATTTCTTTGCATGAAGTCAGAATCGCCTCACAGAGCTGCTGTTTTGATGTGAACTGCCTCCCATTTTCATAGATCTTTTGCTTGATGATACTCCAAAGGTTCTCTATAGGGTTGAGGTCAGGGGAAGATGGTGGCCACACCATGAGTTTATTTCCTTTTATGCCCATAGCAGCCAATGACTCAGAGGTATTCTTTGCAGCATGAGATGGTGCATTTTCATGCATGAAGATGATTTTGCTCCTGAAGGCATGTTTCTGCTTTTTATACCATGGAAGAAAGTTGTCAGTCAGAAACTCTATATACTTTGCAGAGGTCATTTTCACACCTTCAGGAACCTTAAAGGGCCCTACCAGCTGTTTCCCCATGATTCCAGCCCAAAACATGACTCCTCCACCTCCTTGTTGATGTCGCAGCCTTGTTTGGGCATGGTGAACATCCACCAACCATCCACTACTCCATCCATCTGGACCATCCAGGGTTGCTCGACACTCATCAGTAAACAAGACTGTTTGGAAATTAGTCTTCATTTATGTCTGGGCCAATTGCAACCAATTTTGCTTGTGAACACTGTTTAGGGGTGGCTGCACCACAGCAAGCCTTTGAAGGATCCTACACCTTGAGGTTCGAGGGACTCCAGAGTCACCAGCAGCTTCAAATAACTGTTTGCTGCTTTGTAATGGCATTTTGGCAGCTGCTCTCTTAATCCAATTAATTTGTCTGGCAGAAAACTTCCTCATTATGCCTTTATCTGCATGAACTCTGTCTGTACTCTGTTTCAGTCACAAATCTCTTCACATTATGATGATCACTCTTAAGTTTTCATGAAATATCTGATGTTTTCATACCTTGTCCAAGGCATTGCACTATTTAATGCTTTTCAACAGCAGAGAGATCCTTTTTAGTTCCCATATTGCTTGAAACCTGTGGCCTGCTTAATAATGTGGAACATCAATTTTAAGTAGTTTTACTTCAATTAGAATCACTTGGAAATCTAATTATCACATGTGTTTAAGATTGATTTCAGTGATCCATTGAGCCCTGAGACACAATACTATCCATGAGTTTATTTGAAAAACAAAACAGTTAAATCTTTATGACACTCATAATTTGCATAATAATTTGGAACACGGTGTAGATGGTCTCCATTGGAGCTGGGATGAGCAAGTTCTTCATCAAACCAATTATTGCATTTCTTGTTTTTATCTTAATTCTATACTTTTTATTTCAAATTTTCATGTGTATTTACAAACAATATACTACAGCTATTGCTTAAACCTGAAGGGAATCTGTAGGATCAACCTTCCTAAGCCACCTATATGGACATGTAGGTCATAGAAAGCTGAATAAAATTATACCTTGATATCTGCAAATCTGATGTCTTATTCTAGAAAAATCTATGTTTTCTTATAAGTAAATGAGCTGTTAAGTTCTATGGGCTGGGCATGGATCTCACTGAGAATCTGCCTCCCGAGCTTGTTTGAACTGAAATGAGGTGTTGCCAATGTGAGACATGTAATGACTGACAATTTGATCTCATAATCACACACAGTTGTGCAGTGAGATCAGAACTCAGCACAGTAGAAGTGATTTTTATCTCACTACAAATATTTGTAGCTGCAGTTGTCTTCTCATAGTGCCATCAGCTCTGCTGCAGAGCTGTGCCTGATTATAATGCAGTACAGCAGAGTTTAACCTGGTCTCATTACAAACACATTGTCTTTTTGCAGTGCTGATAGCTCTGCTGTGCTGCCCCTCCTGCTGCTTTTGACATTAAAGCTGAAAAACTTTAAGAAGATACCTGCAGCTGCAAATGGTTTTGTAATGATACAAAGTTCACTTTGCAAAAAAGTGCAAAAAGTAAGGGAGCACGTCTCCCTGGGCATCTACTGCTAGGTATATAATGTTGGTGACTGGCCTCTCTCAATAATAATAAACATTTACCACCATATATAGAAAGCCAGTCCACTATAGATCACCCATTAATCACCATGATCACACCTCAGAATAGCTAAACTTAATTTTTCATTTATATTACCTTAGAGTAATGTGGTCAGGATGTCCAGGGAGCGTGCGCCCACCCCAGCGCGCGTTTTGGTGAAGCACCTTCGTCAGGGGGCATGTGATACAATAATGCTGTGAGTTTAAAAAGGCCATCAGCTCTGCTGCAGAGCTGTGCCTGATTGTAATGCAGTACAGCAGAGTTGAACCTGGTCTCATTACAAACACATTGTCTTTTTGCAGCGCTGATAGCTCTGCTGTGCTGCCCCTCCTGCTGCTTTTGACATTAAAGCTGAAACACTTTAAGAAGATACCTGCAGCTGCAAATGGTTTTGTAATTATGCAAAGTTCACTGCATAGTTACAAGCAAACAGGCAATCCCCACATACATTCAGGCTGTCTAGCAGCCGCAAATAATGCAGCTGCGGCAACTCAAACATAATCTCCAAGCACGCCCAAAATACTCGGAGAACACCCGAGCATGCTCGGAAATCTCGAGTAACGAGCACACTAGCTAATGACTGGTCTGGAGGTCTCCTGAACCAGAATTATCCTTGAATTTTTAATTAATTAGGTTCGGGCATGTGTAGAAACTCACAGGCGGTAGGACCCTGATTTAAATACTGAACCGTTTGTAAGAAGGCAGATCCCTCTCTCATATTCATATAGGACCCATATATGCCTTTTAAAACTTGTCTTTATCTCTCACTGTTAATTATAACTATTCTAAACACATTTTCCTTTTCTTCAAGTCACCTGTTAAGAGAAAATCTTTTGATGGATAAGAGTTTTCCATATCAACATATTTAAACAAGTATAAATCAATGAATTATTAACATTTAGGGCCATATCCATATTTATGCCTTGTTGCGTAGATTAGAAAATGAAAAAAAAACCACTAGTCAACAACACAGAGTAGGAGAAAAAGCAAGTAGAGCTGTCACGCTGAACATGATCTATATGACTAGATCAAAGCACACATTAGATAAAACACATAATAAGGCATCCGACAGTATGCAAACAACAACATTTATTCAGACAAATAAAGCATAAATGGCAGCTGAGCCCCAAGGGTTAAGAATTTCATATAATTGTAGATACAAAATAGTAAAAATGAGCAATTCAGCTGCATTCTAAGCACCTTCCATAAATGAGGCCAAGAGCATTAAGGAATATTTTGTTCCAATTGGCGTTGTTTTACTGAGTAATTTCAGGATATAAACTGCTTATGTATTCACTTCCATTTGCTTTCCCCTCAATTTCACCTTGCATCATTCTGCTCATCTGAACTATGAGGCTGCACACAGTGAACATATGTCATAGGGAGACTCAAGGATCTCACCGGTGGTCTTGAGTCGTCCTCGTAATTCTTCCTAAAGCAGAAAATTGGACCGGCTTAATTTGACATAAAGAACACTGAAGGTGAATAACCACAAACATGTTTTACTCAATATTAAAAATAGTTTTTACTGCTTTATTGTTGCCTATGTTTTTGGATTTAATGGCCGGTTACTTTTTAAAGATTTTTGTGTTGGGTAAATGACCCAAACTTTTTTTTATACTCTTAAAGAAACTGTTCACTTTAGACAATTCTTATTTGTTAAAAGTTTCCTATGAAAATAAGCTCAACACAAACTGGCCTTATAATGAAACCCTCAGCAACCAACTAAGAGGAAGCGTTGCTGCAAGTGTTCAATTATCGTACAGCGCCTCCACAGGAGAACTTAAGCACTACACAGTGCTCATCCATATCAACATATATCAACATAGGTACTCCAGGACAAAAGATGCTTTTTGATACTGCTCTCCATTTTTACCAATAGATGATTGCACTCTTTTCACCCAGAATTCCATACAATTTGTGTAATAAAATGCGCTTTCAAAAACTAGACAACACTTTAACGAAATTATAGTTTTTGGCATGACAGACAGGCAAAAGGAAAAAGATTTTTCCTTAAAGGAGTTTTCCAGTTTTAACATAAATTTCTGTATCACTGTGGGTGCAACATGTACAATGTCAGGATTCTGTTCTGTTGCCTGTTCAAGTATCATAAATATTAAAGTGCAGACTAGCTTCTCATCCACTTCTCTCAATAGAAGATTTGTGAACCCTCACAACTTGCAGTGCACGCACTGTCAGGATTCTCCAATGTTCAGTTTTGGAGAGGTTGAGTTTCAGATAGAGAGCGGACATGATGTCAGAGAGTGCCGACAGTCAGTGGTATCCTGTAGTACAGCGGGGGTAAGGTCAGGGAATGACGTATATAGTTGTGTGTCATCGGCATAAAGATGGTACTGAAAGCCAAATCTGCTGATGATCTGTCCAATTGGGGCTGTGTAGAGGGAGAAGAGAAGGGGGCCAAAAATTATCTATTTTCTCTAGAAAGCCTAAGCCTGGACAACGCCTTTAGAAGAAGACCAAGTGAGTCCAAGAGAAAAGCTGATTTCCATAATGTTAAGAAAATATTTGTCATTTCTGTGCACCAGTAAAAATTGCCTGAGAATTATTTTGCAGATTATTTTAATTTTTGTCTGTGTAAATTATGGTAGGAAGTGTATTCATAATCTGGCATTGAACAGCAAGGTTGATTGCTGCAGAGGGGAAAAAGAAAAAAAAATCTTTAAATCTTCAGCTTAGCGAGTGTTAACGAGTTGAGTGTGACCTGAGCGTAAGTGTGAACGGCGGTAAGTGTGACTTGTGATCCCGTGACTTTGGATTCAGGGAGTTTCCAAGGGAGGAATTACTGCATTGCTGTCTGTATTTTATTAATACTTTGTATTTATTTTTATTTAATGTTTCTGTGTGGTGCAATCCCCATTAGGAAATGTGCTCCACTATTGTTAATGCCATCCAGTGCACATCTTGCCACATGTATGCAGTCCTTGATCAGCCGGTCGAGGGTGCATACTGCTGTGCGAGATGTGAGCACGTTGTGCATTTTGAAGCCCAGATTCTGGATCTAAATGTGCAGCTGGCAACACTGAGATCCATTGACAACATGGAAAGGAGTCTTCTGCTCACTGAGCAGATGCTCAATGGGATAGATGAGGGGGGGATGGTAGGATGGAGCTGCAGGACAGTGAAGTAGCAAGCTGGGTGATAGTTAGGAAGCGGGGTAGAGGGAAGAGTGCCAGGGAGGCTAGTCCTGATCTGGTAAACCCCAATAAGTTTGCTAAGGTGGCAGATGAGGGGGGTGCCAGTACAGGGGTAGCACTGCTGTAGCCAGGCATGTCCTCTGAAAGCCGGAGGAGTGACTGCTACAGTAAGGAGGGAAATAGGAGAGCAGGGCAGGCCAGAAAGGTGCTGGTAGTGGGGGACTCAATTATTAGGGGAACAGATAGGGCAATCTGTCACAAAGACAGGGATCGTCGAACGGTGTGCTGCCTACCTGGCGCTCGAGTCCGACCCATCGCTGATTGGGTGGACAGATTACTGGGAGGGGCTGGTGAGGACCCAGCGGTCATGGGGCACATTGGCACAAATGACAAAGTTAGAGGTAGGTGGAAGGTCCTTAAAGATGATTTCAGGGAATTAGGCTGCAAGCTGAAAGCAAGGACCTCCAACGTGGTATTTTCCGAAATACTGCCTGTTCCACGTGCCACACCAGAGAGGCAACGGGAGATTAGGGAGGTTAATAAGTGGCTCAAGAATTGGTGTAGGAAGGAGGGGTTTGGGTTCCTGCAGAACTGGGCTGACTTCTCAGTGGGCTACAGGCTCTACGCTAGAGACGGGCTGCACCTCAATGGGGAAGGTGCAGCTGTGCTGGGGGAGAAAATGGCTAGAAGGTTGGAGGAGTGTTTAAACTAGGGATTGGGGGAGGGTATTCAATTTATAGGAGGGGAAGATAGTGCAGATAGAGACCTGGGCACAAATAAGGAAGTTGGGGGTGGTGGTAGTATGGGGGGTGGGGTTAGAACAGTTAATAATTTAAGAAAGAATAGAGGTACAGAGAGGAACATCAAGTGCATGTATACTAATGCAAGAAGCCTCGCCAACAAAATGGATGAATTAGAATTAATGTTGTTGGAACATAATTATGACATGGTGGGGATATCTGAAACATGGCTGGATGAGAGCCATGACTGGACTGTTAATTTGCAGGGCTATAGCCTTTTCAGAAATGACCGTACAGATAAGCGAGGGGGTGGGGTGTGTCTGTTTGTAAAATCGACCTTAAAACCCATCCTGCGTGATAATATAGGTGAATCTAATGAAAATGTAGAGTCCCTGTGGGTGGAGATAAGGGGAGGGGGGAAAATAATAAATTACTGATAGGGGTTTGTTATAAATCTCCAAAAATAATGGAATCAATGGAGAATATCCTCGTAAAGCAAATAGATGAAGCTGCGACTCAAGGAGAAGTCATTATTATGGGGGACTTCAACTACCCTGAAATAGATTGGCGAACAGAAACCTGCAGTTCCAGCAAAGGTGATCGGTTTTTGACAACTATGAGAGACAATTACCTTTCACAACTGGTTCAGGACCCAACAAGGAGGGGGGCACTGCTAGACCTAATATTAACCAACAGGCCAGACCGCATAGCAAATATAAGGGTTGGGGGTCACTTGGGGAATAGTGATCACAAAATAATAAGTTTTCATGTATCCTTTAATAAGATGTGTAGTAGAGGGGTGACAAGGACACTAAACTTCAGGAGGGCACATTTCCAACGGATGAGAGATGATGCAATTAACTGGGACGATATCCTGAGACATAAAAATACACAAAGAAAATGGGAGACGTTTATTAGCATCCTGGATAGGACCTGTGCACAGTATATACTGTATGGGAATAAACATACTAGAAATAGGAGGAAACCAATATGGCTAAATAGAGCTGTAAGGGGCGCAATAAGGGACAAAAAGAAAGCATTTAGAGAATTAAAGGAAGTAGGTAGTGATGAGGCATTAAATAAATACAAAAAATTAAATAAATTCTGTAAAAAGCAAATCAAGGCAGCAAAAATTGAGACAGAGAGACTCATTGCCAGTGAGAGTAAAAATAATCCCAAAATATTCTTTAACTACATAAATAGTGAGAAACTAAAAAATGATAGTGTTGGCCCCCTTAAAAATAGTCTGGGTGAAAAGGTGGATGAGGATGAGGAAAAAGCCAATATGCTAAATGACTTTTTTTCATCAGTATTTACAAAAGAAAATCCCATGGCAGACAATATGAAGTACGGCGGCGTCTAAAAATCACTAAAATTGACAAATCTCCGGGCCCGGATGGGATACACCCCCGAGTACTGCAGGAATTAAGTACAGTCATTGATAGACCATTATTTTAAAGAGTCCATAATAACAGGGTCTGTACCACAGGACTGGAGTATAGCAAATGTGGTGCCAATATTCAAAAAGGGGACAAAAACTGAACTCGGTAATTATAGGCCAGTAAGCTTAACCTCTGCTGTGGGTAAAATCCTGGAGGGCATTCTAAGGGATGCTATACTGGGGTATCTGAAGAGGAATAACCTCATGACCCAGTATCAGCACGGGTTTACTAGGGACCGTTCATGTCAGACTAATCTGATCAGCTTCTATGAAGAGGTAAGTTCCGGACTGGACCAAGGGAGCCCAGTGGATGTAGTGTATATGGACTTTTCAAAAGCTTTTGATACGGTGCCACACAAAAGGTTGTTGCATAAAATGAGAATAATGGGGATAGGGGAAAATATGTGTAAGTGGATTGAGAGCTGGCTCAGGGATAGGAAACAAAGGGTGGTTATTAATGGAGCACACTCGGACTAGGTCGCGGTTAGCAGTGTGGTACCACAGGGGTCAGTATTGGGCCCTCTTCTTTTTAACATATTTATTAATGACCTTGCAGGGGGCATTCAGAGTAGAATTTCAATATTTGCAGATGACACTAAACTCTGCAGGGTAATCAATACAGGGAGGACAATCTTATATAACTGGATGATTTATGTAAACTAGAAGCTTGGGCTAATAAATGGCAAATGAGCTTTAATGGGGATGAATGTAAGGTCATGCACTTGGGTAGAAGCAATAAGATGTATAACTATGTGCTTAATTCTAAAACTCTGGGCAAAACCGTCAATGAAAAAGACCTGGGTGTATGGGTGGATGACAAACTCATATTCAGCGGCCAGTGTCAGGCAGCTGCTACAAAGGCAAATAAAATAATGGGATGCATTAACCCCTTCACCCTGAAGCCTGTTTTCACCTAACTGACACGGCCAATTTTTACAATTCTGACCACTGTCACTTTATGAGGTCATAACTCTGAAACGCTTCAACAGATCTTGGTGATTCTGAGATTGTTTTCTCGTGACATATTGTACTTTATGATAGTGGTAAAACTTCTTCGATATGACTTGCATTTATTTGTGAAAAAAACAGAAATTTGTCGAAAATTATGAAAATTTCGCAATTTTCAAATTTTTCGTTTTTATGCCCTTAAATTAGAGAGTTATATCACATAATATAGTTATAAACAACATTTCCCACATGTCTGCTTTACATCAGCACAATTTTGGAAACATAATTTTTTTTTGTTAGGGAGTTATAAGGGTTAAAAGTTGAAATGCGATTTCTCATTTTTGCAACAAAATTTGCAAAACCATTTTTTTTACGGACCACCTCACACTTGAAGTGACTTTGAGGGGTCTATATGACAGAAAATGCCCAAAAGTGACACCATTCTAAAAACTGCACCCCTCAAGGTACTCAAAACCACATTAAAAAAGTTTATTAACCCTTCAGGTGCTTCACAGGAATTTTTGGAATGTTTAAAAAAAATTGAACATTTAACTTTTTTTTCACAAAATTTTTACTTCAGATCCAATTTGTTTAATTTTACCAAGGGTAACAGGAGAAATTGGACCAAAAAAGTCGTTGTACAATTTGTCCTGAGTACGCTGATACCCCACATGTTGGGGTAAACCATTGATTGGGCACATGGCAGAGCTCGGAAGGGAAGGAGCGCCATTTGACTTTTCAATGCAAAATTGTCTGGAATTGAGATCGGAACCCATGTCGTGTTTGGAGAGCCCCTGACGTGCCTAAACAGTGGAAACCCCCACAAGTGACACCATTTTGGAAAGTAGACCCTCTAAGGAACTAATCTAGATGTGTGGTGAGCACTTTGAACCTCCAAGTGCTTCACAGAAGTTTATAATGTAGAGCCGTAAAAAAAAATTAATATTAATTTTCACAAAAAATGATTTTTTGCCCCAAATTTTTTATTTTCCCAAGGGTAGCAGGATAAATTGGACCCCAAAAGTTGTTGTGCAATTTGTCCTGAGTACGCTGATACTTCATATATGGGGATAAACCACTGTTTGGGCGCATGGCAGAGCTCGGAAGGGAAGGAGCGCCATTTGACTTTTCAATGCAAAATTGGCTGGAATTGAGATCGGAACCCATGTCGTGTTTGGAGAGCCCCTGACGTGCCTAAACAGTGGAAACCCCCACAAGTGACACCATTTTGGAAAGAAGACCCCCTAAGGAACTTATCTAGATGTGTGGTGAGCACTTTGAACCTCCAAGTGCTTCACAGAAGTTTATAATGTAGAGCCGTAAAAAAAAATTAATATTAATTTTCACAAAAATGATCTTTTTGCCCCAAATTTTTTATTTTCCCAAGGGTAGCAGGATAAATTGGACCCCAAAAGTTGTTGTGCAATTTGTCCTGAGTACGCTGATACTTCATATATGGGGATAAACCACTGTTTGGGCACATGGCAGAGCTCGGAAGGGAAGGAGCGCCATTTGACTTTTCAATGCAAAATTGGCTGGAATTGAGATCGGAACCCATGTCGTGTTTGGAGAGCCCCTGACGTGTCTAAACAGTGGAAACCCCCACAAGTGACACCATTTTGGAAAGAAGACCCCCTAAGGAACTTATCTAGATGTGTGGTGAGCACTTTGAACCTCCAAGTGCTTCACAGAAGTTTATAATGTAGAGCCGTAAAAAAAAATTAATATTAATTTTCACAAAAATGATCTTTTTGCCCCAAATTTTTTATTTTCCCAAGGGTAGCAGGATAAATTGGACCCCAAAAGTTGTTGTGCAATTTGTCCTGAGTACGCTGATACTTCATATATGGGGATAAACCACTGTTTGGGCGCATGGCAGAGCTCGGAAGGGAAGGAGCGCCATTTGACTTTTCAATGCAAAATTGGCTGGAATTGAGATCGGAACCCATGTCGTGTTTGGAGAGCCCCTGACGTGCCTAAACAGTGGAAACCCCCACAAGTGACATCATTTTGGAAAGAAGACCCCCTAAGGAACTTATCTAGATGTGTGGTGAGCACTTTTAACCCCCAATTGTTTCACTAAAGTTTAGAATGTAGCGCTATGAAAATTAAAAAATAATTTTTTCTTTCCACTAAATGATGTTTTAGCCCGCAATTTTTTTTCCCCAAGGGTAACAGGAGAAATTGGACCACAAAAGTTATTGTCCAATTTGTCCTGAGTACGCTGATACCCCATACATTGGGGGCACGGCAGAGCTCGGAAGGGAAGGAGCGCCGTTTGAAATGCAGACTTAGATGGATTGGTCTGCAGGTGTCATGTTGCATTTGCAGAGCCCCTGATGTACCTAAGCAGTAGAAACCCCCCACAAGTGACCCCATATTGGAAACTAGACCCCCCACGGAACTTATCTAGATGTGTTGTGAGAACTTTGAACCCCCAAGTGTTTCACTACAGTTTATAACGCAAAGCCGCAAAAATAAAAAATATATTTTTTTCCACGAAAATTATATTTTAGCCCCCACGTTTTTATTTTCCCAAGGGTAAGGCTGGTTTCACACTTGCGTTTTTATCTAAATGCGTTTTTTAAAAAAACGCATGTGTGAAAAAACGCATGTAAACGCGGTAAAACGCATGCGTTTTTTAGACGCATGCGTTTTTATAGAAAAACACAAGAAAACGAGAAAAAACAAAAAACCCTAACCCTAACCTGAAATACGTGGCACTGAAATACGTGGCACTGAAATACGTTTATATACGTATATAAGTGCCACGATATTTCAGTGGCCACGTATTTAAGTGCCACGTATATAAGTGCCACGTATATAAGTGCCACGTATATAAGTGCCACGTATATAAGTGCCACGATATTTCAGTGCCACGTATTTCACGTAAATGCCACGATATTTCAGTGCCACGTATTTCACTGAAATATCGTGGCACTTAAATACGTGGCACTGAAATATCGTGGCACTGAAAGACGTGGCACTGAAATATCGTGGCACTGAAATACGTGGCACTGAAATATCGTGGCACTGAAATACGTGGCACTGAAATACGTGGCACTGAAATTCGTGGCACTGAAATATCGTGGCACTGAAATACGTGGCACTGAAATACGTGGCACTGAAATACGTGGCACTATGACTGTCAGAAAATGTTCATTAAACGGTTAGGGGTGAGTTTAGGGGTAGGGTTAGGGTTAGGGTTTGGATCCCTTTATCACCTTGATGGTGGTGGGTGACTTTTCAGTGTGTGTTCTGTTTTTTTTCTATAAAAACGCATGCGTTTTTAACGCAAACAAACGCATTGAGATCGGACGCCATGTCGCCTTTGGAGAGCCCCTGATGTGCCTAAACAGTGAAAACTCCCCAATTCTAACTGAAACCCCAACCCTAACACCAGCCCTAACCCTAACCCCAACCCTAACCCTAGCCCTAACCCTAGTCCTAACCCTAGCGCTACTTTCACACTAGCGTTTTTTTGCATACGTCGCAATGCGTCATTTTGGCGAAAAAACGCATCCTGCAAAGTCATCTGCAGGATGCGTTTTTTCCCCATAGACTAACATTAGCGACATATTGACACACGTCGCAAGCGTCGTGCGACGGTTGCGTCGTGTTGTGGCGGACCGCCGGCAGCAACAAACGTTACATGTAACTTTTTTTGTGCCGACGGTCCACCATTTCCGACCGCGCATGCGCGGCTGGAACTCCGCCCCCACCTCCCCGCACCTCACAATGGGGAAGCGGATGCGTGGAAAAACAGCATCCGCTGCCCCCGTTGTGCGGCGCTTGCACAGTATGCGTCGGTATGTCGGGCCGACGCAGCGCGACGGCCCCGTACTGACGCTAGTGTGAAAGTAGCCTAATGGGAAAATGGAAATAAATATATTTTTTTAAATTGTATTATTTTTCCCTAACTAAGGGGGTGATGAAGGGGGATTTGATTTACTTTTATAGCGGGTTTATTAGCGGATTTTTATGATTGGCAGCCGTCACACACTAAAAGACGCTTTTTATTGCAAAAAATAGTTTTTGCATCACCACATTTTGAGAGCTATAATTTTTCCAGATTTTGGTCCACAGAGTCATATGAGATCTTGTTTTTTGCGGGACGAGTTGACGTTTTTATTGGTACCATTTTCGGGTACATGACATTTTTTGATCGCTTTTTATTCCGATTTTTGGGAGGCGGAATGAACAAAAATCAGCAATTCCTGAAATTCTTTTAGGGGGGCGTTTATACCGTTCCGCGTTTGGTAAAAAGGATAAAGCAATTTTATTCTTCGGGTCAGTACGATTACAGCGATACCTCATTTATGTAATTTTTTTATGTTTTGGCGCTTTTACACAATAAAAACTATTTTATATAAAAAAATAATTTTTTGCATTGCTTTATTCTGAGAGCTATAACTTTTTAATTTTTCTGCTGATGATGCTGTATGGCAGCTTTTTTTTTGCGGGACAAGATGACGTTTTCAGCGGTACTATGCTTATTTATATCCGTCTTTTTGATCGCGTGTTATTCCACTTTTTGTTTGGCGGTATGAGAATAAAGCGTTGTTTTTTGCCTCGTTTTTTTTTTTTTTTTTTTTTACGGTGTTCACTGAAGGGGTTAACTAGTGATATAGTTTTATAGGTGAGGTCGTTACGGACGTGGCGGTACCAAATATGTGTACTTTTATTGTGTGATTTTTTTTTTATTTAGATAAAGAAATGTATTTATGGGAATATTTTTTTTTTTAATTTATTTAGGAATTTTTATTTTATTTATTTTTTTACACATGTGGAAAAAATTTTTTTTCTACTTTTTTACTTTGTCCCAGGAGGGGACATCACAGATCGGTGATCAGACAGTGTGCACAGCACTCTGTCTGATCACCGATGTGACAGGCACGTTCCACAGGCTTGCCGGCGCCTGCTATGAGGATTCTCAGCAGACGCCGGCAAGCAGGGTCATCTCATGACCCGGAAGGAGTCCCGCGGCCATCTTGGATCCGGGGATCTCATCGCGCTGCTCCGGTGGGAGAGCGCAGGGAGCCCCCGTCCCTGCGCGATCCCCCTCTATGCCGCTGTCACTGTTGACAGCGGCATCAGAGGGGTTAAATGCCCGCGATCGGCGATAGCGCCGATCGTGGGCATTGCTGCGGGGTGTCAGCTGTCATATACAGCTGACACCCGCACCCGATCACCGCGGCGCTCAGCGCGAGACCGCGGTGATCGAGCCGCCGTACTAGTACTGCGGCTGTCAGTAATGCAGTGCCGGCAGCGCAGTACTAGTACGGCGCATGTCAGGAAGGGGTTAAAAGAGGCATAGATGCTCCTGAGGAGAACATAATTTTACCTCTATACAAGTCACTAGTTCGACCACACTTAGAATACTGTGCACAGTTCTGGTCTCCGGTGTATAAGAAAGACATAGCTGAACTGGAGCGGGTGCAGAGAAGAGCGACCAAGGTTATTAGAGGACTGGGGGTCTGCAATACCAAGATAGGTTATTACACTTGGGGCTATTTAGTTTGGAAAAATGAAGGCTAAGGGGTGATCTTATTTTAATGTATAAATATATGAGGGGACAGTACAAAGACCTTTCTGATGATCTTTTTAATCATAGACCGGTGACAGAGACAAGGGGGCATCCTCTACATCTGGAGGAAAGAAGGTTTAAGCATAATAACAGACGCGGATTCTTTACTGTAAGAGCAGTGAGATTATGGAACTCTCTGCCGTATGATGTTGTAATGAGTGATTGATTGCTAAAATTTAAGAGGGGTCTGGATACCTTTCTGTAAAAGTATAATGTTACAGGGTATATACACTAGATTCCATGATAGGGCGTTGATCCAGGGAACTAGTCTGACTGCCGTATGTGGAGTCGGGAAGGAATTTTTTTCCTCAATGTGGAGCTTACTCTTTGCCGCATGGTTTTTTTTACCTTCCTCTGGATCAACATGTTAGGGCATGTTAGGTTAGGCTATGGGTTGAACTAGATGGACTTAAAGTTTTCCTTCAACCTTAATAACTATGTAACTATGTAACTATAACAGATATCACACTACTAAAGCACGGATACACATGACATCAGTGATGTTCACAGATCTTAAAATTTACTTAACTTGGATTACATGTAAGCCACATTGCCCTATGTTGTCTACCTAAAATAAATCTCTAATACAGTATCTGAGATTCACAGAGGAACATGGAAACAGACTGCTCCTAATTAATTCAAAGTGGCTCTAAAATCAAATTTCCATTGCTACTCTTACTAAAACATAAGGAACATAAAAAATAAATGCACTCAAATCATAAAAAGCCTTAAGCACTACAAATGCAGGTTGCGAATACGTTTTATACTTTTTTTAATGTTTTTATTATAATTATTGTGATTGGAATCATTATCATTCAGTAAATATAGAAATAAGTTACTAAAATTATTCTTTACATGTAGAAAATTACTGGAAAAATATAAAATCAGCTAGAATTTAGAAGAAATGTGAGGTTGCACTAGATATGATTGAATCGCCTGAATTGCAAATTCACCAACTTGGAATTTTTTTCCAAAATATTTGATTTGCTGCGAATTGCATGTACTCCAAATATCCTGGAAAAGATGTGTAAAGCTCTTTGACGTCTCTTAGGACTGTGAACGCCAACTCAGTCTCAGTAATTTCAAAGTAACCCCACTATGGAAACAAACTTGCCTCCATGACTTGACAACCGTAACAACGAGTAATCAAGGTGGTACGGTATACCGGTCAAGTCACCGAGTCATTCCTTGAGTGATAAATCTAAGAGAAACAACATTTTTTTCCAACCATGACTCATTGACTGCCAGTATACCATACTACCACTGATGACTTGGAATAATGTTTTTCTACTCATGGAGGCATGTTTTTTCCTTGCTAATTAAAGCAGAGCCACTACACATATAGTATTTAACTGTAATTATCACAGCGTTTCCTGCAGGAGCCTGGGATTAATTCAATAGGCAATTTCTGATGTTAGGTTTTGATGTCAAGTAATGGAATATTGGTAGAATATGGATAGTTTATGATTAGTGATGAGCGAATATACTCGTTACTCGAGATTTCCCGAGCACGCTCGGGTGTCCTCCGAGTATTTTTTAGAGCTCAGACTTTTAATTTTTAGCGCCGCAGCTGAATGATTTTTATCTTTTAGCCAGCATAAGTACATGTGGGGGTTGCCTGGTTTGCTAGGGAGTCCCCACATGTACTTATGCTGGCTAACAGATGTAAATCATTCAGCTGCGGCAATAAAAACTAAATCTCCAAGCACTAAAAAATACTCGGAGGACCCCCGAGCGTACTCGGGAAATCTCGAGTAATGAACATATTCGCTCATCACTATTTATGATTAGTAGCCGTTTGACATCAGGAACCAACACTGATCCTAAGAATACAGGGAGTGTAGAATAGAATTAGTGCTGCTCCAATACTGGTCTTTCCTGCACAGCAGAATACCAGGTACCCGCAGTGCGAGGAACTGCAGTATGTCCATCTTCAAATGAATAATTCAATGAACGGTTGGGTGTCCAAAGAAAACTTACATAGTTACATGGTTTAGAAGGTTGAAAAAGCACAAATATCCATCAAGTTCAACTGAGCTATGGGAAAGGTCAAAGGAAAGGCGCACAACCACAATGCATGATCCTGTACTTACCTTAACCCCTTAATGACATATGAGGTACAGTGTGCATCTCTCGAGCTCCTGAGTTCACATCTTTGCTGACAGATGATGGCTAATTTAATCAGCAATCATCTGCCTCTAACAGCTGCTGGTTGAGTGGAGCGGCTGTTAACCTGTCAAATGCTGCTGTCAACCTGTGACAGAAGCATTGACAATGCTCCGGCAGGTGGGTGTGGCGTTCTATGGGCCATGATGGCCAAAGTCTGCTGATGACCCATGTGCCTGTCATAATGGTACTCCTGTGAAAGCCAGTCTGTGGCAGGGTTCATAGGAGACCATGCTTTTTGCTACATACAGATATACTGTGGCATTGCTGTATATAGCACAAGTAATCAGACGATTGAAGGTTCAATTACAGTGAAAAGGAAAAAAAAAGTTTAAAATAATGAAAGAATTAACAGTTCATATCACCCCCCCTTTTCCAACATATTAAAGACTCATACTCATCTGCGTTTAAATTGGACGATTGCCGATAAAAAATCAGATTGCACTCTGACTAATGTTATTGATTGAGTATGTGTTCATCTGCAATTTTTTCTCAGCTCGGATTGGATTGCCAATGCAATCCCATGACAGCAAGTGACCCACAGGGAAGTGTTGACAGGCTTCCATAAAGCTACTGAGAGCGTGCATTGACACATACATGACATTTGAAAATGTCCCGGGCAATTAATGTGGAAATGCTGCTGTGTGCTGTTCCAGGATCGGCCAGAGCTTTGGGACCCCAGGGACAAGGGATATCAAAACAAAAATCAGAAGGGTGCGGCCTAAACTGTTATGATCCCAGTGGTAGAGGATCTCTGGAATTCCGGCAAGGTCAACAAAAACAAAAGAACTGCTCTAGGGAGGTGGAAACTGGGCTAACCGCATAACTGATCCTAACACAACAACTAGAAGTAGCCGGTGAACGTGCCTACGTTGATTCTAGACGTCTCGAGCCAGCCGGAGAACTGACTACTAGGGTTGAGCGAAACGGGTCGATCATTTTCAAAAGTCGCCGACTTTTGGCTAAGTCGGCGTCTCATGAAACCCGATCCGACCCCTGTGCTTGTCGGCCATGCGGTACGCGACTTTCGCGCCAAAGTCGCGTTTCAATGACGCGAAAAGCGCCATTTCTCAGCCAATGAAGGTGAACGCAGAGTGTGGGCAGCGTGATGACATATATCCTGGTCCCCACCATCTTAGAGAAGGGCATTGCAGTGATTGGCTTGCTGTCTGCGGCGTCACAGGGGCTATAAAGGGGCGTTCCCGCCGACCGCCATCTTACTGCTGCTGATCTGAGCTTAGGGACAGGTTGCTGCCGCTTCGTCAGAAGCAGGGAGAGCGTTAGGCAGGGTCCACTAACCACCAAACCGCTTGTGCTGCAGCGATTTCCACTGTCCAACACCACCTTCGGTGTGCAGGGACTGTGGAAGCTATTTTTTTTTTTTTTTCCCCTCAGCGCTGTAGCTCATTGGGCTGCCCTAGAAGGCTCCGTGATAGCTGTATTGCTGTGTGTACGCCACTGTGGAAACCAACTGCTTTTTTCAAAGCACATATCCTCTTGTTCCTTCCTTTCTGCACAGCTATCTTTTTTGTTTGTCCACACTTTTTATTTAATTTGTGCATCAGTCCACTCCTATTGCTGCCTGCCATACCTGGCTTACATTACTGCAGGGAGATAGTAATTGTAGGACAGTTTTTTTTTTTTTTTTGTTTTTTTTTTGTGGGAGATTAAGATTGGCATTTCTGCTACAGTGCCATCCCTGTGTGTGCCATCTCTCACTGAGTGGGCCATAGAAAGCCTATTTATTTTTTCCGTGATTTGTGTTCTAAAATCTACCTCAACACAAAAACACTACATCAATCAGTGGGAGAAAAATATTGGCCTCAGTCAGGGCTTGTGTGCCACTGCTGTGTGTGCTATCTCTCATTCAGTGGGCTATAGCAAGCCTATTTTTTTTTTTTTTTTTTAATATTATTTGGTTTCTAAAGTCTCCCTGAAAAAAAAAAAAAACCTTAAAAAACAGTGGGAGAGTAATATTGCCCTTTCAGCTTGTGTGCCAGTCTTGACTCCTGGGTGTGCCACCTCTCTCCCTCTCATTCAGTGGGCCATAGAAAGCCTATTTATTTTTTTTTTTAAATATTATTGGGTTTCTAAAGTCTCCCTGAAAAAACAAAAAATACATAAAAAAACAGTGGGAGAGTAATATTGCCCTTTCAGCTTGTGTGCCAGTCTTGACTCCTGGGTGTGCCACCTCTCTCCCTTTCATTCAGTGGGCCATAGAAAGCCTATTTATTTTTTCCGTGATTTGTGTTCTAAATTCTACCTCAACACAAAAACACTACATCAATCAGTGGGAGAAAAATATTGGCCTCAGTCAGGGCTTGTGTGCCACTGCTGTGTGTGCTATCTCTCATTCAGTGGGCTATAGCAAGCCTATTTTTTTTTTTTTTTTTTTTTTTTTTTAATATTATTTGGTTTCTAAAGTCTCCCTGGAAAAAAAAAAAAACCTAAAAAAACAGTGGGAGAGTAATATTGCCCTTTCAGCTTGTGTGCCAGTCTTGACTCCTGGGTGTGCCACCTCTCTCCCTTTCATTCAGTGGGCCATAGAAAGCCTATTTATTTTTTCCGTGATTTGTGTTCTAAATTCTACCTCAACACAAAAACACTACATCAATCAGTGGGAGAAAAATATTGGCCTCAGTCAGGGCTTGTGTGCCACTGCTGTGTGTGCTATCTCTCATTCAGTGGGCTATAGCAAGCCTATTTTTTTTTTTTTTTTTTTTTTTTTTTAATATTATTTGGTTTCTAAAGTCTCCCTGGAAAAAAAAAAAAACCTAAAAAAACAGTGGGAGAGTAATATTGCCCTTTCAGCTTGTGTGCCAGTCTTGACTCCTGGGTGTGCCACCTCTCTCCCTCTCATTCAGTGGGCCATAGAAAGCCTATTTATTTATTTTTTTTAATATTATTTGGTTTCTAATTCTCCCTGAAAAAAAAAAAAAAAACCTAAAAAAACAGTGGGAGAATAATATTGCCCTTTCAGCTTGTGTGCCAGTCTTGACTCCTGGGTGTGCCACCTCTCTCCCTCTCATTCAGTGGGCCATAGAAAGCCTATTTATTTTTTTTTTTAAATATTATTGGGTTTCTAAAGTCTCCCTGAAAAAACAAAAAATACATAAAAAAACAGTGGGAGAGTAATATTGCCCTTTCAGCTTGTGTGCCAGTCTTGACTCCTGGGTGTGCCACCTCTCTCCCTTTCATTCAGTGGGCCATAGAAAGCCTATTTATTTTTTCCGTGATTTGTGTTCTAAATTCTACCTCAACACAAAAACACTACATCAATCAGTGGGAGAAAAATATTGGCCTCAGTCAGGGCTTGTGTGCCACTGCTGTGTGTGCTATCTCTCATTCAGTGGGCTATAGCAAGCCTATTTTTTTTTTTTTTTTTTTTTTTTTTAATATTATTTGGTTTCTAAAGTCTCCCTGAAAAAAAAAAAAAAACCTAAAAAAACAGTGGGAGAGTAATATTGCCCTTTCAGCTTGTGTGCCAGTCTTGACTCCTGGGTGTGCCACCTCTCTCCCTCTCATTCAGTGGGCCATAGAAAGCCTATTTATTTTTTTTTTTTAATATTATTTGGTTTCTAATTCTCCCTGAAAAAAAAAAAAAAAACCTAAAAAAACAGTGGGAGAATAATATTGCCCTTTCAGCTTGTGTGCCAGTCTTGACTCCTGGGTGTGCCACCTCTCTCCCTCTCATTCAGTGGGCCATAGAAAGCCTATTTATTTTTTTTTTTAAATATTATTGGGTTTCTAAAGTCTCCCTGAAAAAACAAAAAATACATAAAAAAACAGTGGGAGAGTAATATTGCCCTTTCAGCTTGTGTGCCAGTCTTGACTCCTGGGTGTGCCACCTCTCTCCCTTTCATTCAGTGGGCCATAGAAAGCCTATTTATTTTTTCCGTGATTTGTGTTCTAAATTCTACCTCAACACAAAAACACTACATCAATCAGTGGGAGAAAAATATTGGCCTCAGTCAGGGCTTGTGTGCCACTGCTGTGTGTGCTATCTCTCATTCAGTGGGCTATAGCAAGCCTATTTTTTTTTTTTTTTTTTAATATTATTTGGTTTCTAAAGTCTCCCTGAAAAAAAAAAAAAAACCTAAAAAAACAGTGGGAGAGTAATATTGCCCTTTCAGCTTGTGTGCCAGTCTTGACTCCTGGGTGTGCCACCTCTCTCCCTCTCATTCAGTGGGCCATAGAAAGCCTATTTATTTATTTTTTTTAATATTATTTGGTTTCTAATTCTCCCTGAAAAAAAAAAAAAAAACCTAAAAAAACAGTGGGAGAATAATATTGCCCTTTCAGCTTGTGTGCCAGTCTTGACTCCTGGGTGTGCCACCTCTCTCCCTCTCATTCAGTGGGCCATAGAAAGCCTATTTATTTTTTTTTTAAAATATTATTGGGTTTCTAAAGTCTCCCTGAAAAAACAAAAAATACATAAAAAAACAGTGGGAGAGTAATATTGCCCTTTCAGCTTGTGTGCCAGTCTTGACTCCTGGGTGTGCCACCTCTCTCCCTTTCATTCAGTGGGCCATAGAAAGCCTATTTATTTTTTCCGTGATTTGTGTTCTAAATTCTACCTCAACACAAAAACACTACATCAATCAGTGGGAGAAAAATATTGGCCTCAGTCAGGGCTTGTGTGCCACTGCTGTGTGTGCTATCTCTCATTCAGTGGGCTATAGCAAGCCTATTTTTTTTTTTTTTTTTTTTTTTTTAATATTATTTGGTTTCTAAAGTCTCCCTGAAAAAAAAAAAAAAACCTAAAAAAACAGTGGGAGAGTAATATTGCCCTTTCAGCTTGTGTGCCAGTCTTGACTCCTGGGTGTGCCACCTCTCTCCCTCTCATTCAGTGGGCCATAGAAAGCCTATTTATTTTTTTTTTTTAATATTATTTGGTTTCTAATTCTCCCTGAAAAAAAAAAAAAAAACCTAAAAAAACAGTGGGAGAATAATATTGCCCTTTCAGCTTGTGTGCCAGTCTTGACTCCTGGGTGTGCCACCTCTCTCCCTCTCATTCAGTGGGCCATAGAAAGCCTATTTATTTTTTTTTTTAAATATTATTGGGTTTCTAAAGTCTCCCTGAAAAAACAAAAAATACATAAAAAAACAGTGGGAGAGTAATATTGCCCTTTCAGCTTGTGTGCCAGTCTTGACTCCTGGGTGTGCCACCTCTCTCCCTTTCATTCAGTGGGCCATAGAAAGCCTATTTATTTTTTCCGTGATTTGTGTTCTAAATTCTACCTCAACACAAAAACACTACATCAATCAGTGGGAGAAAAATATTGGCCTCAGTCAGGGCTTGTGTGCCACTGCTGTGTGTGCTATCTCTCATTCAGTGGGCTATAGCAAGCCTATTTTTTTTTTTTTTTTTTAATATTATTTGGTTTCTAAAGTCTCCCTGAAAAAAAAAAAAAAACCTAAAAAAACAGTGGGAGAGTAATATTGCCCTTTCAGCTTGTGTGCCAGTCTTGACTCCTGGGTGTGCCACCTCTCTCCCTCTCATTCAGTGGGCCATAGAAAGCCTATTTATTTATTTTTTTTAATATTATTTGGTTTCTAATTCTCCCTGAAAAAAAAAAAAAAAACCTAAAAAAACAGTGGGAGAATAATATTGCCCTTTCAGCTTGTGTGCCAGTCTTGACTCCTGGGTGTGCCACCTCTCTCCCTCTCATTCAGTGGGCCATAGAAAGCCTATTTATTTTTTTTTTAAAATATTATTGGGTTTCTAAAGTCTCCCTGAAAAAACAAAAAATACATAAAAAAACAGTGGGAGAGTAATATTGCCCTTTCAGCTTGTGTGCCAGTCTTGACTCCTGGGTGTGCCACCTCTCTCCCTTTCATTCAGTGGGCCATAGAAAGCCTATTTATTTTTTCCGTGATTTGTGTTCTAAATTCTACCTCAACACAAAAACACTACATCAATCAGTGGGAGAAAAATATTGGCCTCAGTCAGGGCTTGTGTGCCACTGCTGTGTGTGCTATCTCTCATTCAGTGGGCTATAGCAAGCCTATTTTTTTTTTTTTTTTTTTTTTTTTAATATTATTTGGTTTCTAAAGTCTCCCTGAAAAAAAAAAAAAAACCTAAAAAAACAGTGGGAGAGTAATATTGCCCTTTCAGCTTGTGTGCCAGTCTTGACTCCTGGGTGTGCCACCTCTCTCCCTCTCATTCAGTGGGCCATAGAAAGCCTATTTATTTTTTTTTTTTAATATTATTTGGTTTCTAATTCTCCCTGAAAAAAAAAAAAAAAACCTAAAAAAACAGTGGGAGAATAATATTGCCCTTTCAGCTTGTGTGCCAGTCTTGACTCCTGGGTGTGCCACCTCTCTCCCTCTCATTCAGTGGGCCATAGAAAGCCTATTTATTTTTTTTTTTAAATATTATTGGGTTTCTAAAGTCTCCCTGAAAAAACAAAAAATACATAAAAAAACAGTGGGAGAGTAATATTGCCCTTTCAGCTTGTGTGCCAGTCTTGACTCCTGGGTGTGCCACCTCTCTCCCTTTCATTCAGTGGGCCATAGAAAGCCTATTTATTTTTTCCGTGATTTGTGTTCTAAATTCTACCTCAACACAAAAACACTACATCAATCAGTGGGAGAAAAATATTGGCCTCAGTCAGGGCTTGTGTGCCACTGCTGTGTGTGCTATCTCTCATTCAGTGGGCTATAGCAAGCCTATTTTTTTTTTTTTTTTTTAATATTATTTGGTTTCTAAAGTCTCCCTGAAAAAAAAAAAAAAACCTAAAAAAACAGTGGGAGAGTAATATTGCCCTTTCAGCTTGTGTGCCAGTCTTGACTCCTGGGTGTGCCACCTCTCTCCCTCTCATTCAGTGGGCCATAGAAAGCCTATTTATTTTTTTTTTTTAATATTATTTGGTTTCTAATTCTCCCTGAAAAAAAAAAAAAAACCTAAAAAAACAGTGGGAGAATAATATTGCCCTTTCAGCTTGTGTGCCAGTCTTGACTCCTGGGTGTGCCACCTCTCTCCCTCTCATTCAGTGGGCCATAGAAAGCCTATTTATTTTTTTTTTTAAATATTATTGGGTTTCTAAAGTCTCCCTGAAAAAACAAAAAATACATAAAAAAACAGTGGGAGAGTAATATTGCCCTTTCAGCTTGTGTGCCAGTCTTGACTCCTGGGTGTGCCACCTCTCTCCCTTTCATTCAGTGGGCCATAGAAAGCCTATTTATTTTTTCCGTGATTTGTGTTCTAAATTCTACCTCAACACAAAAACACTACATCAATCAGTGGGAGAAAAATATTGGCCTCAGTCAGGGCTTGTGTGCCACTGCTGTGTGTGCTATCTCTCATTCAGTGGGCTATAGCAAGCCTATTTTTTTTTTTTTTTTTTAATATTATTTGGTTTCTAAAGTCTCCCTGAAAAAAAAAAAAAAACCTAAAAAAACAGTGGGAGAGTAATATTGCCCTTTCAGCTTGTGTGCCAGTCTTGACTCCTGGGTGTGCCACCTCTCTCCCTCTCATTCAGTGGGCCATAGAAAGCCTTTTTTTTTTTGGTTTTTTTAATATTATTTGGTTTCTAAAGTCTCCCTGAAAAAAACAAAAAAAACATAAAAAACAGTGGGAGAGTAATATTGCCCTTTCAGCTTGTGCCCCAGTCTTGACTCCTGGTTGTGCCACCTCTCTCTCTCTAATTGTGGGCCATAGAAAGCCTTTTTTTTTTTTTTTTTTTAATATTATTTGGTTTCTAAAGTCTCCCTGAGAAAAAAAAAAAAATAAATTAGGTGGGAGATTAATATTGACATTAGTGCTTGAGTGACAGTCCTGCGTGTGTGTCATCTCTGTGATTTTGTGCCACAGAAAACAGAGTGTGTAACATTGTGCCTGATTTTCCTTGTGGTCTCACCAACCTGTTAAGGGATATTGAAATCATACTGAAGTTATAGCTCACCGTGTAAGTTGTTTGACAGCAACAAATAAAGTTACTTTGGTTAAGATTTTAAAACAATGAGGAAGTCTGGTGCAAGAGGTCGTCGTGGGCGTTCATTGTCAGCTGGTAATGATGGTAGTGGTAGTGGAACATCAGGTGGTCGTGGGGATAAAAATATTCCACCTAAGTCTGGAGCTGTGGAGCCAGTTTCGTCGTCAGGCTACACAAGGCCTCGAACGCTCTCTTTTCTGGGAGTAGGAAAACCGCTTTTAAAGGCGGAGCAGCAACAGCAAGTTTTGGCTTACATTGCAGACTCAGCCTCTAGCTCTTTTGCCTCCTCTTCCGAAACTGGTAAATGTAAAAGCAGCGCGTCGCTTGTGGATGTTCACGGTCAGGGACAAGTCGCTTCCTTGTCCTCCTCAGCAAAAACTACAACAAGAGAGAAGGATGCAGCAGGCGACACAACGGGTCACTCCATGGAGCTCTTTACACATACCGTCCCTGGCTTAGAAAGTGAAACATTTAACAGGCCATGCCCATTACAAGTATATTCTGACATGGAGTGCACTGATGCACAGCCACAGCCAGAGTACTATGCTGCTCCTTTGACTCAGACCACCACATTGCCCTCTCAGGGTACAGATCCACAATCAGACCCTGATGAGACTATGTTGCCCCGCCACGAACGCTATACCACCGACCGACACAGTGACACAGACGAAGTTGCACACGAGCTCGAAGAGGAGGTAATAGATGACCCAGTTATTGACCCCGATTGGCAGCCATTGGGGGAACAGGGTGCAGGCGGCAGTAGTTCAGAAGCGGAGGTGGAGGAGGGGCCGCAGCAGGCATCAACATCGCAACAGGTTCCATCTGCCGGGCCCGTATCTGGACCAAAACGCGTGTCAAAGCCAAAACCTGTTGGAGCACAGCGTTGCCATCCGGTTAAAGCTCAGTCTGCAATCCCTGAAAAGGGATCCGAGTCTAGGAAGAGTGCAGTCTGGCATTTTTTTAAACAACATCCAACTGATCAGCGCAAAGTCATCTGTCAAAAATGTTCAACTAGCTTAAGCAGAGGTCAGAATCTGAAAAGTCTAAATACTAGTTGCATGCATAGACACTTAACCACCATGCATTTTCAAGCCTGGACTAACTACCAAACGTCCCTCAAGGTTGTAGCACCCTCGGCCAATGAAGCTAGTCAGCAACGCAACATCCCTTCCGTCACTGTAAGGCCACCATTTTCCGCACCACCGGCAGTATCTGTGCAGGTTTCTTTGCCAGCCAAAAGCAGTCAGGGTCAGGGAATCACCAGTTTTGTAGGAGGAAATATTGCATCTAGGGCACCGGCGGAAACAATACCGTCTCCAACCGTCTCTCAGTCTGCCATGTACACCGGCACACCCGAAAGTTCCACGATCTCCAGCTCTCCAGTCCAGCTCACCCTACATGAGACTCTGGTTAGAAAAAGGAAGTACTTATCCTCGCATCCGCGTACACAGGGTTTTAACGCCCACATAGCTAGACTAATCTCGTTAGAGATGATGCCCTACCGGTTAGTTGAAAGCGAAGCTTTCAAAGCCCTGATGGAGTACGCTGAACCACGATACGAGCTACCCAGTCGACACTTTTTTTCCAGAAAAGCCATCCCAGCCCTGCACCAGCATGTTAAACAGCGCATCGTCCATGCACTCAGGCAATCTGTGAGTACAAAGGTGCACCTGACTACAGATGCATGGACCAGTAGGCATGGCCAGGGACGTTATGTGTCCATCACGGCACACTGGGTGAATGTGGTGGATGCAGGGTCCACAGGCGACATCAATTTAGGGACAGTTGTGCCTAGCCCACGGTCTAGGAAACAGTTGGCTGTAGGCGTTCGCACCCCCTCCTCCTCCTCCTCCTCGTCCTCCTGCAGAAGCTACAGCTCTTCCACAGAACGCAGTCTGCCAACCACTCCATCGGCAGATGACACTGTTGCACACCAGTTGTCCCATTATGGGCCAGCTACTGCCAAGCGTCAGCAGGCTGTATTGGCTATGAAGTGCTTGGGCGACAATAGACACACCGCGGAAGTTCTGTCCGAGTTCTTGCAACAAGAAACGCAGTCGTGGCTGGGCACAGTAGATCTTGAGGCAGGCAAGGTAGTGAGTGATAACGGAAGGAATTTCATGGCTGCCATCTCCCTTTCCCAACTGAAACACATTCCTTGCCTGGCTCACACCTTAAACCTGGTGGTGCAGTGCTTATTGAAAACTTATCCTGGGTTCTCCGACCTGCTCCTCAAAGTGCGTGCACTTTGCTCACATATCCGACGTTCGCCTGTACACGCCAGCCGTATGCAGACCTATCAGCGGTCTTTGAACCTTCCCCAGCATCGCCTAATCATAGACGTTGCAACAAGGTGGAACTCAACACTGCACATGCTTCAGAGACTGTGCGAACAGAGGCGTGCTGTTATTTATTTGTGGGAGGATACACGGGCAGGCAGTAGGATGGCAGACATGGAGTTGTCAGGTGTGCAGTGGTCTAAGATACAAGACATGTGTCAAGTCCTTCAGTGCTTTGAGGAATGCACACGGCTGGTTAGTGCAGACAACGCCGTAATAAGCATGAGCATCCCCCTAATGCGTCTGCTGATGCAAAGTTTGACGCACATAAAGGAGCAGGCGTCTGCACCAGAGGAAGAGGAAAGCCTTGATGACAGTCAGCCATTGTCTGGTCAGGGCAGTGTACAGGACGAGGTAGCGGGCGAAGAGGAGGTGGAGGACGAGGAGGATGATGGGGATGAGTATATTTTTAATGCCGAACCTTTCCCGGGGGCACAGGAATTTGGTTGCGTGTCACGGCCGGGTTCTGGTTTTTTGAGGGACACAAGTGACGTAGATTTGCCTGCAACTGCCCCTCAACCAATCACAACCGGAGATTTGACAACTGGAACTTTGGCCCACATGGCGGATTATGCCTTACGTATCCTAAAAAGGGACACACGCATTACGAAAATGATGAACGATGACGATTACTGGTTGGCCTGCCTCCTTGATCCACGCTATAAAGGCAAATTGCAAAATATTATGCCACATGAGAACTTGGAACTAATATTAGCAACCAAACAATCAACTCTTGTTGACCGTTTGCTTCAGGCATTCCCAGCACACAGCGCACGTGATCGTTCTCACACGAGCTCCAGGGGGCAGCAGACTAGGAGTGTTAGGGGTGCACACATCAGAAGTGGCGTTGGACAGAGGGGTTTTCTGACCAGGTTGTGGAGTGATTTTGCTATGACCGCAGACAGGACAGGTACTGCTGCATCAATTGAAAGTGACAGGAGACAACATTTGTCCAGTATGGTTACTAACTATTTTTCATCCCTTATCGATGTTCTCCCTCAACCGTCATTCCCATTTGATTACTGGGCCTCCAAATTAGACACCTGGCCAGAATTGGCAGAATATGCATTGCAGGAGCTTGCTTGCCCGGCAGCAAGTGTCCTATCAGAAAGAGTATTCAGTGCTGCAGGTTCAATATTAACCGAAAAAAGGACTCGTCTGGCTACCCAAAATGTTGACGATCTAACATTCATTAAAATGAACCACAACTGGATTTCGAAATCTTTTGCCCCACCTTGCCCGGCCGACACCTAGCTTTCCTATGAAAAGCTCTTGCCTGTGAATTACTTTTCTAATGTCTAATTTGCTGCAGCTGATTGTACAGCATACGACATGTTTACACCTCCCTAAATGGCAAAACTCCCCACACGGGGCCGTGGTATCGCGACTTGGCGCAAGCACCCGTGAGACTGCTGTTTGTCTGAAGAGGTGGGTGTGCTCGCTTTTGGTTGACGGCATTGCTACTGGGTCCCTCATAGTACAATGTAGTGTCTCTGGCGGTGGTGGTGCGCACCCAACGTCAGACACACCGTTGTAACATGAGGGGCCCTGGGGCGGTCCCGCCGGCCTCAAGAGAGTTCCCCCCTACCCCAGCTCAAAATGTGCTCTACCACGTGCAAAATTATGTCGCACAGCTCCACCAATCTTTAGTCTATTCGCTGACATCATTCAATGTCTGGCACTGACAATACAAATTTGTAGACATCTATGATGCAACTTAAAGTAGTCTGTGTCTGTGTCCTATATTGGCACCATTAAATAGTTACTGCCAAATTACTATGTCAGAAACTCAGTAGATGAGCCCACCCCTGTACCTAAGTATGCCACCTTTTTTTTTTGTTTTGGTTGTTTTGCGAGACATTAACATCTATTTATATTTTGGGAGTACTGGGACAGACACTCCTTGCACTACTCCTCCACTCACCACCAAGCTGCCTGTGTATCCATGTAACCGCTGTAAAACTGCCATGAGCCTATTGTTTGTTATTTTAGGCCTTTGATAGCCTGTCTGCGGCCCCTACTTGCAATACTCCTCCACTGACCACCAAGCTGCCTGCCCGTGTATCCATGTAACCGCTGTAAAACTGCCATGAGCCTATTGTTTGTTATTTTAGGCCTTTGATAGCCTGTCTGCGGTCCCTACTTTAAATACTCCTCCACTGACCACCAAGCTGCCTGCCCGTGTATCCATGTAACCGCTGTGAAACTGCCATGAGCCTATTGTTTGTTATGTTAGGCCTTTGATAGCCTGTCTGCGGTCCCTACTTTAAATACTCCTCCACTGACCAGACCACTGCTGCCCGTGTACCCCTGGAACCAATTATAAAGTGCCTACAGCCAGCCCATTTTCTTATGTTAGGCCTTTGAAGCCTGTCTGCGGTCCCTACTTTAAATACTCCTCCACTGACCAGACCACTGCTGCCCGTGTACCCCTGGAACCAATTATAAAGTGCCTACAGCCAGCCCATTTTCTTATGTTAGGCCTTTGAAGCCTGTCTGCGGTCCCTACTTTAAATACTCCTCCACTCACCACCACCAAGCTGCCTGCCCGTGTATCCATGTAACCGCTGTGAAACTGCCATGAGCCTATTGTTTGTTATGTTAGGCCTTTGATAGCCTGTCTGCGGTCCCTACTTTAAATACTCCTCCACTGACCAGACCACTGCTGCCCGTGTACCCCTGGAACCAATTATAAAGTGCCTACAGCCAGCCCATTTTCTTATGTTAGGCCTTTGAAGCCTGTCTGCGGTCCCTACTTTAAATACTCCTCCACTGACCAGACCACTGCTGCCCGTGTACCCCTGGAACCAATTATAAAGTGCCTACAGCCAGCCCATTTTCTTATGTTAGGCCTTTGAAGCCTGTCTGCGGTCCCTACTTTAAATACTCCTCCACTCACCACCACCAAGCTGCCTGCCCGTGTATCCATGTAACCGCTGTGAAACTGCCATGAGCCTATTGTTTGTTATGTTAGGCCTTTGATAGCCTGTCTGCGGTCCCTACTTTAAATACTCCTCCACTGACCAGACCACTGCTGCCCGTGTACCCCTGGAACCAATTATAAAGTGCCTACAGCCAGCCCATTTTCTTATGTTAGGCCTTTGAAGCCTGTCTGCGGTCCCTACTTTAAATACTCCTCCACTGACCAGACCACTGCTGCCCGTGTACCCCTGGAACCAATTATAAAGTGCCTACAGCCAGCCCATTTTCTTATGTTAGGCCTTTGAAGCCTGTCTGCGGTCCCTACTTTAAATACTCCTCCACTCACCACCACCAAGCTGCCTGCCCGTGTATCCATGTAACCGCTGTGAAACTGCCATGAGCCTATTGTTTGTTATGTTAGGCCTTTGATAGCCTGTCTGCGGTCCCTACTTTAAATACTCCTCCACTGACCAGACCACTGCTGCCCGTGTACCCCTGGAACCAATTATAAAGTGCCTACAGCCAGCCCATTTTCTTATGTTAGGCCTTTGAAGCCTGTCTGCGGTCCCTACTTTAAATACTCCTCCACTGACCAGACCACTGCTGCCCGTGTACCCCTGGAACCAATTATAAAGTGCCTACAGCCAGCCCATTTTCTTATGTTAGGCCTTTGAAGCCTGTCTGCGGTCCCTACTTTAAATACTCCTCCACTCACCACCACCAAGCTGCCTGCCCGTGTATCCATGTAACCGCTGTGAAACTGCCATGAGCCTATTGTTTGTTATGTTAGGCCTTTGATAGCCTGTCTGCGGTCCCTACTTTAAATACTCCTCCACTGACCAGACCACTGCTGCCCGTGTACCCCTGGAACCAATTATAAAGTGCCTACAGCCAGCCCATTTTCTTATGTTAGGCCTTTGAAGCCTGTCTGCGGTCCCTACTTTAAATACTCCTCCACTGACCAGACCACTGCTGCCCGTGTACCCCTGGAACCAATTATAAAGTGCCTACAGCCAGCCCATTTTCTTATGTTAGGCCTTTGAAGCCTGTCTGCGGTCCCTACTTTAAATACTCCTCCACTCACCACCACCAAGCTGCCTGCCCGTGTATCCATGTAACCGCTGTGAAACTGCCATGAGCCTATTGTTTGTTATGTTAGGCCTTTGATAGCCTGTCTGCGGTCCCTACTTTAAATACTCCTCCACTGACCAGACCACTGCTGCCCGTGTACCCCTGGAACCAATTATAAAGTGCCTACAGCCAGCCCATTTTCTTATGTTAGGCCTTTGAAGCCTGTCTGCGGTCCCTACTTTAAATACTCCTCCACTCACCACCACCAAGCTGCCTGCCCGTGTATCCATGTAACCGCTGTGAAACTGCCATGAGCCTATTGTTTGTTATTTTAGGCCTTTGATAGCCTGTCTGCGGTCCCTACTTTAAATACTCCTCCACTGACCACCAAGCTGCCTGCCCGTGTATCCATGTAACCGCTGTAAAACTGCCATGAGCCTATTGTTTGTTATTTTAGGCCTTTGATAGCCTGTCTGCGGCCCCTACTTGCAATACTCCTCCACTGACCACAATGCTGCCTGGAGTGCCTGCCTGTGTATCCATGTAACCGATGTAAAACTGCCATGACTGCCTACTGTTTGTTATTTTAGGCCTTTGATAGCCTGTCTGCAGCCCCTACTTGCAATACTCCTCCACTGACCACACCAATGCTGCCCGTGTACCCCTGGAACCTATTTAAAAGTTCATAGAGCCTAGTTATATATTTTATTTACTATTAATAAGGCCATGATGGACTACGCTGTACCACGCTACAAGCTAACCAGTCGACACTTCTTTTGCGAGAAAAGCCATCCCAACCCTCCACCAGCATGTAGAAGACCGCATTGTCCATGCACTCTGGCAATCTGTGAGTACAAAGGTGCACCTGACAACAGACGCATGGACCTGTAGGCATGGCCACGGAAGATTACGTGTCCATTACGGCGCAATGGGTTAATGTGGTGGATGCATGGTCCACAGGGGACAGCCTACTAAGTCTGTCTGCAGTCCCTAATTCAAATTGTCCTCCACTGTCTAAATCGGAACTTCCACCTTCTGGCTTTCGGCCTATAGTATCAGAAATTAAACTGCATTTGGCCTTCAACTTTGGTTAGGGCCTACTAACGGCTTCTGCCCCTCCCTGGTGTTGCCCTCAACTAAATAAAGCTGAGCTTCAACCTTCTGCTCCAAATTACCATTTTGAAAAATGCAATAGGTTTTTCAGGCCTACTAAAGGTGTCTGTCTGTGTGCCCCTGCCTGGTGTTGTCCTCAACTAAATAAAGCTGAGCTTCAACCTTCCGGCTCTCATTATGTGGTTTTAAAAAAAAAAATGGTGGTTAGGGCCTACTAACGGCTTCTGCCCCTCCCTGGTGTTGCCCTCAACTAAATAAAGCTGAGCTTCAACCTTCTGCTCCAAATTACCATTTTGAAAAATGCAATAGGCTTTTCCGGCCTACTAAAGGTGTCTGTCTGTGTGCCCCTCCCTGGTGTTGTCCTCAACTAAATAAAGCTGAGCTTCAACCTTCCGGCTCTCATTATGTGGTTTTAAAAAAAAAAATGGTGGTTAGGGCCTACTAACGGCTTCTGCCCCTCCCTGGTGTTGTCCTCAACTAAATAAAGCTGAGCTTCAACCTTCCGGCTCTCATTATGTGGTTTTAAAAAAAAAAATGGTGGTTAGGGCCTACTAACGGCTTCTGCCCCTCCCTGGTGTTGCCCTCAACTAAATAAAGCTGAGCTTCAACCTTCTGCTCCAAATTACCATTTTGAAAAATGCAATAGGCTTTTCAGGCCTACAAAAGGTGTCTGTCTGTGTGCCCCTCCCTGGTGTTGTCCTCAACTAAATAAAGCTGAGCTTCAACCTTCCGGCTCTCATTATGTGGTTTTAAAAAAAAAAATGGTGGTTAGGGCCTACTAACGGCTTCTGCCCCTCCCTGGTGTTGTCCTCAACTAAATAAAGCTGAGCTTCAACCTTCCGGCTCTCATTATGTGGTTTTAAAAAAAAAAATGGTGGTTAGGGCCTACTAACGGCTTCTGCCCCTCCCTGGTGTTGCCCTCAACTAAATAAAGCTGAGCTTCAACCTTCTGCTCCAAATTACCATTTTGAAAAATGCAATAGGCTTTTCAGGCCTACTAAAGGTGTCTGTCTGTGTGCCCCTGCCTGGTGTTGTCCTCAACTAAATAAAGCTGAGCTTCAACCTTCCGGCTCTCATTAAGTGGTTTTAAAAAAAAAAAATGGTGGTTAGGGCCTACTAACGGCTTCTGCCCCTCCCTGGTGTTGCCCTCAACTAAATAAAGCTGAGCTTCAACCTTCTGCTCCAAATTACCATTTTGAAAAATGCAATAGGCTTTTCAGGCCTACTAAAGGTGTCTGTCTGTGTGCCCCTCCCTGGTGTTGTCCTCAACTAAATAAAGCTGAGCTTCAACCTTCCGGCTCTCATTATGTGGTTTTAAAAAAAAAAATGGTGGTTAGGGCCTACTAACGGCTTCTGCCCCTCCCTGGTGTTGTCCTCAACTAAATAAAGCTGAGCTTCAACCTTCCGGCTCTCATTATGTGGTTTTAAAAAAAAAAATGGTGGTTAGGGCCTACTAACGGCTTCTGCCCCTCCCTGGTGTTGTCCTCAACTAAATAAAGCTGAGCTTCAACCTTCCGGCTCTCATTATGTGGTTTTAAAAAAAAAAATGGTGGTTAGGGCCTACTAACGGCTTCTGCCCCTCCCTGGTGTTGCCCTCAACTAAATAAAGCTGAGCTTCAACCTTCTGCTCCAAATTACCATTTTGAAAAATGCAATAGGCTTTTCAGGCCTACAAAAGGTGTCTGTCTGTGTGCCCCTCCCTGGTGTTGTCCTCAACTAAATAAAGCTGAGCTTCAACCTTCCGGCTCTCATTATGTGGTTTTAAAAAAAAAAATGGTGGTTAGGGCCTACTAACGGCTTCTGCCCCTCCCTGGTGTTGTCCTCAACTAAATAAAGCTGAGCTTCAACCTTCCGGCTCTCATTATGTGGTTTTAAAAAAAAAAATGGTGGTTAGGGCCTACTAACGGCTTCTGCCCCTCCCTGGTGTTGTCCTCAACTAAATAAAGCTGAGCTTCAACCTTCCGGCTCTCATTAAGTGGTTTTAAAAAAAAAAAATGGTGGTTAGGGCCTACTAACGGCTTCTGCCCCTCCCTGGTGTTGTCCTCAACTAAATAAAGCTGAGCTTCAACCTTCCGGCTCTCATTAAGTGGTTTTAAAAAAAAAATGGTGGTTAGGGCCTACTAACGGCTTCTGCCCCTCCCTGGTGTTGCCCTCAACTAAATAAAGCTGAGCTTCAACCTTCTGCTCCAAATTACCATTTTGAAAAATGCAATAGGCTTTTCCGGCCTACTAAAGGTGTCTGTCTGTGTGCCCCTGCCTGGTGTTGCCCTCAACTAAATAAAGCTGAGCTTCAACCTTCTGCTCCAAATTACCATTTTAAAAAATGCAATAGGCTTTTCCGGCCTACTAAAGGTGTCTGCCCCTCCCTGGTGTTGTCCTCAACTGAACAAAGCTGAGCTTCCACATTCTGGCTTTCGCCCTATACTATCAGATATTAAACTGCATTTGGCCTACTAGTGTGGTTAGGCCCTTGAAACAGTGTCTGCTGCTCTTGGGTTTGCTACTCCACTGAACAAAGCAATGCCGCCTGTTTAGTCCTGTTACCAATTTTGAACTGCATGTAGCCTACTTTATTCTTTGGCCCTATATCTGTTTCCTCCTCATCCTGCCCATTGCCCAGCCACTGCTAAATGAGTCTGCTGGTACATTGACCTAGACCACTACATTCCCCTTGTACTCTACACAGCCAGAATCTGTCCCTGCTGAAAGTAAGGTTCCCCTTCCCGCATGTTATACCACCTTACACAGGGACAAAGAGGAAGGTGCAGATGAAAGTGCAGGTTCCTTCATCAGGTGGGGGGGCATACTCGTTGGCGACGTCACTGGCACAGGGCCCCTCAGAGTACGCAAAAGTGTCGCTGCTGGTGGGAGGCGCCCCCGCCATGCAAACACACCGCCGTACTTTGAGGGGCCCTGTGCCAGTGGCAATGCGAACGAGTGGGCCCCCCCCCTGCTTGCTCAGGATCACAGCACTTGCAACTTTTAAATACTTACCTTTCCCTGCAACACCGCCGTGACGTAGTCCGCATTTCCTGGGCCCACGAAAAACTTGAGCCAGCCCTACTCCCCCCACAACTTTCCCCCAATTCCCTATGCCCAACTATTATTATACAGTTAATTAAGATTGGCAAGCTTCAGAAACAAGAATGGATGTTTTTGGCATTAAAATGGGCACTGTAGGTGTTTTCCTGGCCTCCACTCACTGCCGACTATGCTTCCCCATTGACTTGCATTGGGTTTCGTGTTTCGGTCGATCCCCGACTTTTAGCGATAATCGGCCGACTGCACTCGACTCGACTCTGGACAAAATCGGGTTTCCCAAAACCCTACTCGATCTTAAAAAAATGAAAGTCGCTCAACCCTACTGACTACCCCTAGAGGGAAAATAAGACCTCACTTGCCTCCAGAGAAATTGAACCCCAAAGATATAGAAAGCCCCCAACAAATAATAACGGTGAGGCAAGAGGAAAACACAAACGTAGAGATGAACTAGATTCAGCAAAGTGAGGCCCACTAGTCTAGATAGGCAGAAAATAGATAGTGAACTATGCGGTCAGCAGAAAACCCTGCAAAAACATCCACGCTGAATATTTCAAGAACCCCCACACCGACTGATGGTGCGGAGGGAGAATATCAGCACCCTAGAGCTTCCAGTGAGCTAGAAAATCACATATTAAGCAAGCTGGACAAAAACACTGAAAAATGCAAATGATCCAAAGTATTCAAAACGGACTTAGCTTTTCTTGCATGAGACAGACGAAAAGGAATCAGGAGGAGACCTTATAGGACTGGATACAACGATGCCAGGCAAGAGACTGAGTCCAGAGGAGACCTAAATAGGGAACACCCGCTGCTTAATGACACAGCTGGAGCCTAGGCCTGCAACAAGACATGCCTGACACAATACCGTTAGTGACCACCAGAGGGAGCCCAGAAACACAGTTCACAACAGTACCCCCCCTTGAGGAGGGGTCACCGAACCCTCACTAAGACCCCCAGGTCGATCAGGATGAGCAGCGTGAAAGGCATGAACCAAATCAGCCGCATGAACATCAGAGGCGACAACCCAGGAATTATCCTCCTGACCATAGCCTTTCCACTTAACAAAATACTGAAGTCTCCGTCTAGAAATACGAGAATCCAAAATCTTCTCCACCACGTACTCCAACTCACCCTCAACCAAAACCGGGGCAGGAGGCTCAACAGCAGGAACCATAGGCACCACGTACCGCCGCAACAAGGACCTATGGAACACATTATGAATAGCAAATGACGCTGGAAGGTCCAAGCGAAAAGCCACCGGGTTAAGGATTTCCAAAATCTTATAAGGACCGATAAAGCGAGGCTTGAACTTAGGAGAGGAGACCTTCAAAGGAACATGCCGAGAAGACAACCAAACCAAATCCCCAACACGAAGTCGGGGACCCACACCACGGCGGCGGTTGGCAAAACGCTGGGCCTTCTCTTGTGACAATTTCAAATTGTCCACCACATGGTTCCAAATCCGCTGCAACCTATCCACCACAGAATCAACCCCAGGACAGTCAGAAGGTTCAACCTAGCCCGAGGAGAAACGAGGATGAAAACCAGAGTTGCAGAAAAAGGGTGAAACCAAAGTGGCAGAACTAGCCCGATTATTAAGGGCAAACTCGGCCAGTGGCAAAAAGGTAACCCAGTCATCCTGATCAGCAGAAACAAAACATCTTAAATAAGTCTCCAACATCTGATTAGTTCGCTCGGTCTGGCCATTAGTCTGAGGATGAAAAGCCGACGAAAAAGACAAATCAATACCCATCTTAGCACAAAAGGATCGCCAGAATCTGGACACAAACTGGGATCCTCTGTCAGACACAATATTCTCAGGGATGCCGTGCAAACGAACCACATTCTGAAAGAACAAAGGAACCAAATCAGAGGAGGAAGGCAACTTAGGCAAGGGCACCAAATGGACCATTTTAGAAAAACGATCGCACACCACCCAGATGACAGACATCTTCCGAGATACCGGAAGATCCGAAATGAAATCCATGGAAATGTGCGTCCAAGGCCTCTTCGGGATAGGCAAGGGCAAAAGCAACCCGCTGGCACGAGAACAGCAAGGCTTAGCCCGAGCACAAATCCCACAGGACTGCACAAAAGAACGCACATCCCGCGACAAGGAAGGCCACCAAAAGGACCTAGCCACCAAATCTCTGGTACCAAAAATCCCAGGATGCCCCGCCAACACCGAAGAATGAACCTCAGAAATAACTCTGCTAGTCCATCTGTCAGGGACAAACAGTCTCTCTGGTGGACAACGATCAGGCCTATCAGCCTGAAATTTCTGCAGCACTCGTCGCAAATCTGGGGAAATGGCAGACAAAATCACTCCCTCTCTGAGAATACCAGCCGGCTCCGAGACTCCCGGAGAGTCAGGCACAAAACTCCTAGAAAGTGCATCAGCCTTCACGTTCTTCGAACCAGGCAGGTACGAGACCACAAAGTCAAAATGGGAGAAAAACAATGACCAACGAGCCTGTCTAGGATTCAGGCGCTTGGCAGACTCGAGATAAATCAGATTTTTATGATCAGTCAAGACCACCACACGATGTTTAGCTCCCTCGAGCCAATGTCGCCACTCCTCAAATGCCCACTTCATAGCCAACAACTCCCGATTACCAACATCATAGTTCCGCTCAGCAGGCGAAAATTTTCTAGAAAAGAAGGCGCATGGCTTCATCACGGGGCCATCAGAACTTTTTTTTGTGACAAAACGGCCCCTGCACCAATCTCAGAAGCATCAACTTCAACCTGGAAGGGAAGAGAGATATCCGGCTGGCACAAGACTGGCGCCGAAGTAAACCGACGCTTCAGCTCCCGAAAGGCTTCCACGGCCGCAGGAGACCAATTAGCAACATCAGAACCCTTCTTGGTCATATCCGTCAAAGGTTTAACCACGCCAGAAAAATTAGCGATAAAACGACGGTAAAAATTAGCAAAGCCCAAGAACTTCTGCAGGCTCTTAACAGACGTGGGCTGAGTCCAGTCATGAATGGCGCGGACCTTGACTGGGTCCATCTCCACAGCAGAAGGGGAAAAAATAAAACTCAAAAAAGAAACCTTCTGTACCCCAAAGATACATTTTGAGCCCTTCACAAATAAAGCATTCTCTGTTATGACCCCAATGGCGAGGGTCTCAGAGGAACGTGGAAGTCTGCAGAATACAAAAATCCAGCTCATAGGGCAGTGGTAACTGGGTTGACCATATATCTAATCCTAACGCCAACACTAGAAGTAGCCGGGGATCATTCCTACGTTGATTCTAGATGACACGCGCCAGCCGGAGAATCTAGCTACCCCTAGTAGAGGAAAACAAAGACCTTTCTTGCCTCCAGAGAAGGGGACCCCAAAGCTGGATAGAAGCCCCCCACAAATAATGACGGTGAGGTAAGAGGAAATGACAAACACAGAAATGAACCAGGTTTAGCACAGAGAGGCCCGCTTACTGATAGCAGAATAAAGAAAGGTAACTTATATGGTCAACAAAAACCCTATAAAAATCCACACTGGAAATTCAAGAACCCCCGAACCGTCTAACGGTCCGGGGGGAGAACACCAGCCCCCTAGAGCTTCCAGCAAAGGTCAGGATATAGATTTGGAACAAGCTGGACAAAAATACAAAACCAAAACAAATAGCAAAAAGCAAAAGGCAGACTTAGCTGATATAACTGGAACCAGGATCAGTAGACAAGAGCACAGCAGACTAGCTCTGATAACTACGTTGCCAGGCATTGAACTGAAGGTCCAGGGAGCTTATATAGCAACACCCCTAACTAACGACCCAGGTGCGGATAAAAGGAATGACAGAAAAACCAGAGTCAAAAAACTAGTAACCACTAGAGGGAGCAAAAAGCAAATTCACAACAGTACCCCCCCTTAGTGAGGGGTCACCGAACCCTCACCACGACCACCAGGGCGATCAGGATGAGCGGCATGAAAGGCACGAACTAAATCGGCCGCATGAACATCAGAGGCGACCACCCAGGAATTATCCTCCTGACCATAGCCCTTCCACTTGACCAGGTACTGAAGCCTCCGCCTGGAGAGGCGAGAATCCAAGATCTTCTCCACCACGTACTCCAACTCGCCCTCAACCAACACCGGAGCAGGAGGCTCAGCAGAAGGAACTACAGGCACAATGTACCGCCGCAACAAGGACCTATGAAATACATTGTGAATAGCAAACGACACAGGAAGATCCAGACGAAAAGATACAGGATTAAGGATTTCCAATATCTTGTAAGGCCCAATAAAACGAGGTTTAAATTTGGGAGAGGAGACCTTCATAGGAACAAAGCGGGAAGAAAGCCATACCAAATCCCCAACGCGTAGTCGGGGACCCACACCGCGGCGGCGGTTGGCAAAGCGTTGAGCCTTCTCCTGTGACAACTTCAAGTTGTCCACCACATGATTCCAGATCTGCTGCAACCTATCCACCACAGAATCCACCCCAGGACAGTCAGAAGGCTCCACATGACCCGAAGAAAAGCGAGGATGGAAACCAGAGTTGCAGAAAAAAGGCGAAACCAAGGTGGCGGAACTAGCCCGATTATTAAGGGCAAACTCAGCCAACGGCAAGTATGTCACCCAATCGTCCTGATCAGCAGAGACAAAACACCTCAAATAAGCCTCCAAAGTCTGATTGGTTCGCTCCGTCTGTCCATTAGTCTGAGGATGGAAAGCAGACGAAAACGACAAATCAATGCCCATCCTACTACAAAAGGATCGCCAGAACCTGGAAACGAACTGGGATCCTCTGTCTGACACAATATTCTCAGGGATGCCGTGCAAACGAACCACGTTCTGGAAAAACACAGGAACCAGATCGGAAGAGGAAGGCAGCTTAGGCAAAGGAACCAAATGGACCATCTTGGAGAAGCGATCACATATCACCCAGATAACGGACATGCCCTGAGATAGCGGAAGATCAGAAATGAAATCCATGGAGATATGTGTCCAAGGTCTCTTCGGGACAGGCAAGGGCAAGAGCAAACCGCTGGCACGAGAACAGCAAGGCTTAGCTCGAGCACAAGTCCCACAGGACTGCACAAATGACCGCACATCCCTTGACAAGGAAGGCCACCAAAAGGACCTGGCCACCAGATCTCTGGTGCCAAAAATTCCCGGGTGACCTGCCAACACCGAGGAATGAACCTCGGAAATGACTCTGCTGGTCCACTTATCCGGAACAAACAGTCTGTCAGGTGGACAAGACTCAGGCCTATCAGCCTGAAATCTCTGCAACACACGTCGCAGATCCGGAGAAATAGCTGACAAGATAACTCCATCTTTAAGAATACCAACAGGATCAGCGACTCCAGGAGCATCAGGCACAAAGCTCCTAGAAAGAGCATCGGCCTTCACATTCTTTGAACCTGGTAAATACGAGACAACAAAATCAAAGCGGGAGAAAAACAATGACCAGCGGGCCTGTCTCGGATTAAGGCGTTTAGCAGACTCGAGATACATCAGATTTTTGTGATCAGTCAAGACCACCACACGATGCTTAGCACCCTCGAGCCAATGACGCCACTCCTCAAATGCCCATTTCATGGCCAACAACTCCCGATTGCCCACATCATAATTTCGCTCGGCAGGCGAAAACTTCCTAGAGAAAAAGGCACAAGGTTTCATAACAGAGCAACCAGGGCCTCTCTGCGACAAAACGGCCCCTGCCCCAATCTCCGAAGCATCCACCTCAACCTGAAAGGGAAGTGAGACGTCAGGCTGGCACAAAACAGGCGCCGAAGTAAACCGGCGTTTCAACTCCTGGAAAGCCTCCACGGCAGCAGGAGCCCAGTTAGCTACATCGGAGCCCTTCTTGGTCATATCCGTCAAAGGTTTCACAATGCTAGAAAAATTAGCAATAAAACTACGGTAGAAGTTAGCGAAGCCCAAGAACTTCTGAAGACTCTTAACTGACGAGGGCTGAGTCCAATCAAGAATAGCTCGGACCTTGACTGGGTCCATCTCCACAGCAGAAGGGGAAAAAATGAACCCCAAAAAGGGAACCTTCTGCACACCAAAGAGACACTTTGAGCCCTTGACAAACAAAGAATTTTCACGCAAAATTTTAAAGACCAACCTGACCTGCTCCACATGCGAATCCCAATTATCAGAAAAAACCAAAATATCATCCAGATAAACAATTAAAAATTTATCCAGATACTTCCGGAAAATGTCATGCATAAAGGACTGAAAAACTGAAGGCGCATTGGAGAGCCCAAAAGGCATCACCAAGTACTCAAAATGACCTTTGGGCGTATTGAATGCGGTTTTCCATTCATCACCTTGCTTAATGCGCACAAGGTTGTACGCACCACGAAGGTCTATCTTGGTGAACCACTTGGCACCCTTAATCCGGGCAAACAAGTCAGACAACAGCGGTAAAGGATACTGAAATTTGACAGTGATCTTATTTAAAAGCCGATAATCAATACAAGGTCTCAAAGATCCGTCCTTTTTTGCCACAAAAAAGAATCCCGCACCAAGAGGGGAAGAAGACGGACGAATATGTCCCTTCTCCAGAGACTCCTTGATATATGAACGCATAGCGGTATGTTCAGGTACCGACAGATTAAACAGTCTTCCCTTAGGAAATTTACTGCCTGGGATCAAATCTATAGCACAGTCACAGTCCCTATGAGGAGGCAGTGCACTGGACTCAGACTCACTGAAGACATCCTGATAATCAGACAAATACTCCGGAACTTCCGAAGGCGTAGAAGAAGCAATAGACACAGGCAGGGAATCCCCATGAATACCACGACAGCCCCAACTTGAGAGTGACATAGCCTTCCAGTCCAGGACTGGATTATGGGTCTGTAACCATGGCAGCCCTAAAACAACCAAATCATGCATTTTATGTAAAACCAGGAAACGTATCACCTCGCGGTGTTCAGGAGTCATGCACATGGTAACCTGTGTCCAATACTGCGGTTTATTTGCTGCCAATGGTGTAGCATCAATACCCCTAAGAGGAATAGGATTTTCTAATGGTTCAAGAGTAAAACCACAGCGCTTAGCAAATGAGAGATCCATGAGACTCAGGGCAGCACCTGAATCTACAAACGCCATGACAGGATAAGATGACAGTGAGCAAATCAAAGTTACAGACAGAATAAATTTAGGTTGCAAATTACCAACGGTGACAGGACTAACAACCTTAGCTATACGTTTAGAGCATGCTGAGATAACATGTGTAGAATCACCACAGTAGTAGCACAAGCCATTCCGGCGTCTATGAATTTTCCGCTCATTTCTAGTCAGGATTCTATCACATTGCATTAAATCAGGTGTCTGTTCAGACAACACCATGAGGGAATTTGCGGTTTTTCTATCACATTGCACCGAATTAGGTGTCTGTTCAGACAACACCATGAGGGAATTTGCGGTTTTGCGCTCCCGCAACCGCCGGTCAATTTGAATAGCCAGTGCCATAGTATCATTCAGACCTGTGGGAATGGGAAAACCCACCATAACATTCTTAATGGCTTCAGAAAGGCCATTTCTAAAATTAGCGGCCAGTGCACACTCGTTCCAATGTGTCAGCACGGACCATTTCCGAAATTTTTGGCAATACACTTCAGCCTCGTCCTGCCCCTGAGACATAGCCAGCAAGGCCTTTTCTGCCTGAATCTCAAGATTGGGTTCCTCATAAAGTAAACCGAGCGCCAGAAAAAACGCATCAAGATCAGCCAATGCCGGATCTCCTGGCGCCAGCGAAAAAGCCCAATCCTGAGGGTCGCCCCGTAAGAACAAAATAACAATTTTTACTTGCTGAGCAGAATCTCCAGATGAACAGGGTCTCAGGGACAAAAACAATTTACAATTATTCACGAAATTCCTAAACTTAAACCTGTCTCCGGAAAACAGTTCAGGAATCGGTATTTTAGGTTCTGACCTAGGATTTCTGATAACATAGTCTTGTATGCCCTGCACACGAGTAGCCAGCTGGTCCACACTTGTAATCAAGGTCTGGACATTCATGTCTGCAGCAAGCATAGCCACTCTGAGGTAAAGGGGAAGAAGAAAAAAAAAAAACTCAGAATCTTCTTTCTTATAATCCCTCTTCTGCAATGCATTAAACCTTTAATACTGGCCTGGCAAACTGTTATGACCCCAATGGCGAGGGTCTCAGAGGAACGTGGAAGTCTGCAGAATACAAAAATCCAGCTCATAGGGCAGTGGTAACTGGGTTGACCATATATCTAATCCTAACGCCAACACTAGAAGTAGCCGGGGATCATTCCTACGTTGATTCTAGATGACACGCGCCAGCCGGAGAATCTAGCTACCCCTAGTAGAGGAAAACAAAGACCTTTCTTGCCTCCAGAGAAGGGGACCCCAAAGCTGGATAGAAGCCCCCCACAAATAATGACGGTGAGGTAAGAGGAAATGACAAACACAGAAATGAACCAGGTTTAGCACAGAGAGGCCCGCTTACTGATAGCAGAATAAAGAAAGGTAACTTATATGGTCAACAAAAACCCTATAAAAATCCACACTGGAAATTCAAGAACCCCCGAACCGTCTAACGGTCCGGGGGGAGAACACCAGCCCCCTAGAGCTTCCAGCAAAGGTCAGGATATAGATTTGGAACAAGCTGGACAAAAATACAAAACCAAAACAAATAGCAAAAAGCAAAAGGCAGACTTAGCTGATATAACTGGAACCAGGATCAGTAGACAAGAGCACAGCAGACTAGCTCTGATAACTACGTTGCCAGGCATTGAACTGAAGGTCCAGGGAGCTTATATAGCAACACCCCTAACTAACGACCCAGGTGCGGATAAAAGGAATGACAGAAAAACCAGAGTCAAAAAACTAGTAACCACTAGAGGGAGCAAAAAGCAAATTCACAACAATTCTCATGCAGAACCTGAAACACCATCCTGACCTGGTTCACATGGGACTCCCAATCATCAGAAAAAAACAAAATATCATCCAGATAAATAATCATAAATTTATCCAGATATTTCCGGAAGATGTCATGCATGAAGGACTGAAACACAGAAGGAGCATTAGAGAGTCCAAAAGGCATCACCAGGTACTCAAAATGACCCTCGGGCGTATTAAATGCTGTTTTCCATTCATCTCCCTGCTTTATGCGCACAAGGTTATACGCACCACGAAGATCTATCTTGGTGAACCAACTGGCACCCTTAATCCGAGCAAACAAATCAGACAACAATGGCAAAGGATACTGAAATTTCACCGTGATCTTATTCAGAAGACGATAATCTATACAAGGTCTCAAAGACCCGTCTTTCTTGCCCACAAAAAAGAATCCTGCACCAAGAGGAGAAGAGGATGGGCGAATATGTCCCTTCTCCAAAGACTCCTTTATATAACTCCGCATCACGGCATGCTCTGGCACAGATAAATTAAAGAGTCGTCCCTTAGGAAATTTACTACCAGGAATCAAATCTATAGCACAATCACAGTCCCTATGAGGAGGAAGGGCACTGGAACTGGGCTCATTAAATACATCCTGATAGTCTGACAAAAACTCAGGGATCTCAGAAGGAGTAGAAGAAGCAATAGACACCAATGGAGAATCACCATGAATCCCCTGACAACCCCAACTTGACACAGTCATAGCTTTACAATCTAAAACTGGATTATGGGCCTGTAACCATGGCAGACCCAAAACAACAACATCATGCATTTTATGCAGTACCAGAAAACGAATCACCTCCTGATGTACAGGAGTCATGCACATGGTCACTTGCATCCAATACTGAGGTTTATTCCCTGCCAATGGCGTAGCATCAATTCCTCTAAGAGGAATAGGAATTTCCAAAGGCTCCAGGACAAACCCACAGCGACTGGCAAACGACAAATCCATCAGACTCAGAGCAGCACCAGAATCCACAAAAGCCATAACTGAGTAAGAAGATAATGAACAAATTAAAGTCACAGACAAAATAAACTTAGGCTGAAAAGTACTAATGGCGACAGGATTAACAATTTTTTTTAAACGTTTAGAGCATGCTGAGATAACATGTGTTGAATCACCACAGTAAAAACACAACCCATTTTGACGTCTATGATTTTGCTGCTCGGCTCTGGTCAGAATTCTGTCACATTGCATAGAATCAGGTGACCGTTCAGACAGCACCGCCAAAGGATTAACAGATTTGCGCTCCCGCAAACGACGATCAATTTGAATGGCCAGAGCCATTGAATCATTCAGACCTGTAGGGATAGGAAACCCCACCTTCACATTCTTAATGGCTTCAGAAAGACCATTTCTGAAATTTGCGGCCAGGGCACACTCATTCCATTGAGTAAGCACGGACCATTTCCGAAATTTTTGACAATACACCTCAGCTTCGTCCTGACCTTGAGAGATAGCCAGCAACATCTTTTCAGCCTGATTTTCAAGATTAGGCTCCTCATAAAGCAAACCAAGTGCCAGAAAAAACGCATCAACATTCACCAATGCAGGATCTCCTGGCGCCAGAGAGAAGGCCCAATCTTGAGGGTCACCGCGCAAGAAGGAGATAACAATTTTTTTCTTGCTGAGCGGAATCACCAGAGGAACGAGGTTTCAGAGACAGAAACAATTTACAATTATTCCTAAAATTCAGGAACTTAGATCTATCTCCAAAAAACGGCTCAGGAATAGGTATTTTTGGTTCAGACATAGGGCTATGGATAACAAAATCCTGAATGCTTTGCACCCTAGTAGCAAGCTGATCCACACTAGAAGTCAGAGTCTGGACATTCATATCTGCAGCAGAGCTCCAGCCACTCAGAGTAAAAGGGGATGGAAGAAGCTAGGCAAACTGCAGCAACAAAAAAAAACAAACAAAAAAAAAACTCAGAACTTCTTTTAATCCCGCTTCTGCGATGCATTAAACATCGTTTGGCCTGGCATACTGTTATGATCCCAGTGGTAGAGGATCTCTGGAATTCCGGCAAGGTCAACAAAAACAAAAGAACTGCTCTAGGGAGGTGGAAACTGGGCTAACCGCATAACTGATCCTAACACAACAACTAGAAGTAGCCGGTGAACGTGCCTATGTTGATTCTAGACGTCTCGAGCCAGCCGGAGAACTGACTACCCCTAGAGGGAAAATAAGACCTCACTTGCCTCCAGAGAAATTGAACCCCAAAGATATAGAAAGCCCCCAACAAATAATAACAGTGAGGCAAGAGGAAAACACAAACGTAGAGATGAACTAGATTCAGCAAAGTGAGTCTAGATAGGCAGAAAATAGATAGTGAACTATGCGGTCAGCAGAAAACCCTGCAAAAACATCCACGCTGAATATTTCAAGAACCCCCACACCGACTGACGGTGCGGAGGGAGAATATCAGCACCCTAGAGCTTCCAGCGAGCTAGAAAATCACATATTAAGCAAGCTGGACAAAAACACTGAAAAATGCAAATGATCCAAAGTATTCAAAACGGACTTAGCTTTTCTTGCATGAGACAGACGAAAAGGAATCAGGAGGAGACCTTATAGGACTGGATACAACGATGCCAGGCAAGAGACTGAGTCCAGAGGAGACCTAAATAGGGAACACCCGCTGCTTAATGACACAGCTGGAGCCTAGGCCTGCAACAAGACATGCCTCACACAATACCGTTAGTGACCACCAGAGGGAGCCCAGAAACACAGTTCACAACACTAAACATATATATGTTGTCAATTATATCCCCAATAAAAGGATAGTTCAACTGATGTCCAAAAGGGAATTAGTAAATATTTTTTGATTGTTGATTTTACTATTTTAATTTTTGTATGATATCAAAATGGCACATGAAAAATCATGTTTCATGTATGTATAACTTAAACTTCTTTTGCACTTTTTGTGGCTTCATGAACTTTTCAATTTTAAACTAACAATTAACTCCATTGCAGTGAATGATTTCGCAAGAAAATGGAGAAACTGCTGAAACCAGTACAGAAGGGAGCTGCAGCATTCATGAAAAAGTGGAGATAGTGCCCCTAAAAGACTACCCTATCTGTAGATGGATTGCTTAAACTTCCTAGCACCTATCATGTATTTAAGACCATAAATTCCAAACTCTGTTATTATTTTCTTTTTTTACTTTCTAGTTTTTTTTTTTTAATAAAGACCTGAAAGCAATTGATGGGATCGGGAGTCAGTATTTGAGTCTAAGGTGGTGGCACCACAAGAGAAGGCTCCTGGACCATCAGCTGAACCTCAGGTAGCCACTGAGCAAGAGGAGCAGGGCCGTAGTAGAAGCAGCACCCACACCCCGCCAACTCTGGCGAAGGAGAGAGGCCCTCACCAAACCCACGTGGCGTGGGATATATAGTACAGTAATGAACTATCTCGTACCCTAAATGATGATGGTAAGGAGGCCTTTTGTCAGAGTCTGGTAGAACATTTTTGAAAAATTCCTACAGAAATCTGTAAATAAACAAAATCCACAATTCTGCACCTCATAGTTGCTGCTATACCACCCAGTGATCTCCAAGATTTATTTGACTACATTGAAACCAGTCACCAGAGATGGCCACACAGGCACCAGCCAGGCAGCAATGTGTCTGCATAGGCTCTAATCTCCAGTTAAAAGGTATCAACCACTGAGGACTTCCAAATCTTAATATCTTTCTATCTACTGGCTAACATTGTACAAAGATTTATATCTTTCCCGTGGCAAAATATTGGCATTTCCCGTATATACTGGTTGTCACAGGTTCCTTCTCCAGTACCACACAATCAACAGAGCCAGCGAAGAGTGAACAATCCCAAGACCTTTATTTAGGCAAAAGTACGAAAGCTCCATATACGATCCACCACTAGTGTTGAGCGATACTTTCCGATATCGGAAAGTATCGGTATCGGAAAGTATCGGCCGATACCGTCAAAATATCGGATCTAATCCGATACCGATACCCGATCCCAATGCAAGTCAATGGGACGAAAATATCGGAATTAAAATAAACCCTTTATAAACTTGTAGGTTCATTCTACATGAAGGAAAACAACTAAGAATAATGTAGGATGTATTGGGGGACGTGGCGGAGACATTAAAGGCACAGAGGTTTAGCCCAATGTAATAGAATAGCAGGTTTTTGTTTTTTTTATGACGTTCGGCGGTAGAAAGATTTTGACTATGTTAATTTTTTTTTATTTTGTCAGATATTGATGTTTCACTACTTCCACGCCCTTCACCTTCTTTTTTACTTCTCCCACACTTTCTTCTTCATTATCCTCATCATCAGCTTCTTTGACATCAACTTCTTCACCTTATTCATCTTCTTCTTCATCTTCTACCTATTATTTTTTTTCTTACATTGTTCATATTCTTTTTATTTTACTATTATCTTCATCATATTCTACTTCTTCATCATATTCTTATTTGTGACAGGCATTCCCGTAGTTGTTATCTATAAAAGTTTGAAGATTACACCTTCCGTTCTGCCTGTCACAAAAGAGTTACATTTGTCCGCGTTCAGTTTGGCCTGCAGCATCAGGCTTTATCCAGGGGCACCACGAGGAGGAACGGACTCAGCCCCATACACTGCTTAGTCTTCTTCTGCTTATAATTTAGATAATATTTTTTGCTCTGATATTTAGTGTTATGCGTAATGTTCTTCTGCTCTTTGTTCTGCAGCCTCTTGTTCTTCTGCTTCTCGGTCTTCCAGGTCGTCGTCGTCTCCAGGGTCGTCGTCTCCGGGGTCGTCGTCATCGGGGTGGTCTTCAGGGTCGTCGTCATCGGGGTGGTCTTCGGGGTCATCGTCTCCAGGGTCGTCGTCATCACGGTGGTTGTCGTCTCTGGTGTTGTCGTCATCTTAGGGGTGGTCTTCCGGGTCATCGTGTTTAGTCTTGTGATAGAAATATATATATCATGTAGATCTCACTTGCATGTATACTCCTCTATAATCAAATATATACTTATATGCTCACAGCTAATATATACATTATAATCAATGGTTTAAAATGGCTGACACAAACTGAACTGATATAAGCCTGATATAACCCAGACAGATCATATGGTGTTTTTCCATCTTAAAAACAGGAAATCGGGTCAGATGTCTGAGATAATGCCTAGAATCTAGCTGAATCTTGCTGAAACGGCAGACCAACAGTGTCAGGTGTCTCCACTTTGTCCTAGACAGAGAACTTGAGTTTAGTTGCTTGATCAGCAGTCATATGAGCATTAATCACAATATTCCATATATGTTTAGATAACCAATGACAGAGGAGCTAGACAATATGGTAATTAACTAACCACCCCTGACAACCCCTAACCACTCCTTTCTATGTGAAAATATAAAACTATGTATGTACAATAAAGTATCAGTATTGATGGAATGTTGTTCTGTCACAGTTGTGTACAGTCCATTCTTGATGAGCGCTCAAAATACTCAGTCTAATTGGGAGCGGCCACAGCACACACAGGGATATATTTATCCAACCCTAATATTTCCATAACAGAATGGCGCCCAACAGCGAGGCCCGGATGAAAAGCACGTGATCCTTCTTACCGGAGATACGGAAGTTGTAGCGTGGCCTGGCACAGGGGCAGGAGACTGCGCAGCTCCATAAGTAAGGTAAGAAAATGTTATCATCTTACCTGAAAGTCCCCTGTGCCCAGTCCTTGTCTATGCTTCTTGCCGGTAAGATGTGGTCACAAATTCCCAGGTAGTGTAAAAAATCCGGAGCCACGAATCCACCCTGGGAGGTGTCTGCTGTGAGCCGTGTATATGTATTTGTGTAAAATCCGAGAGAAGAAGGAAAAAGTGACTTTTGTTTGTGGTTGCTGAGAAACAGACCGCAGGAGGCCAAATCGCTCGATAAGTTATTGCAGGATTCCCGTGCATAGGAGGAACACGCAGAGTTCCGGGGCAGGTAGTCCCATGTTCCAGGCACGGGTAGTGATAACTTAAGAGGGCTACTGCAGATTCCCGTAGTGCCGGCGATCCAGTCAGGACGTCCGGACCGGGGTGGTAGATTTCCCGCTTGTTGTGCTTCTCAAGCACTCAGGTGGCCCGGGCGCAGGTGCGTCCAGTGCGATTGGCAGTAGTCTGTTCCCAGCGCAACCTGCATGTGTCACAGAATTTAAAAGGGCATCTCTCGGATTGTCTATCTGTCTGTTTGTGTCATGTACTATTGCCGCTTTAAGAAGCAGAAATAGTTCTCTTGTCCGAACTTCCTCTTTCTCCGTGCTGTTTAGCAGAGAGATATGCATTGTAAATCAAACTGTCACATTTTTTTTCCGGACTGTTTTCAGCTGCAGTGCTGGGTATGTGTAGTTTTTTTTGTGAAGAAGTGAAATTTAAGTTGTATCTATCATTTTTGATGTGACATAAGTGTTTTCAGAAACGTGATTTTAGTGACATTTGATATTATTGCAATTTCATACGGAATAAAGAGGAAGTGTGTCTCTGACTGACAGCCGTTTTAATTTTTAATTTTTTTTACTCTCTTAAAGGGTCTTTCTTTTTGCGGCATTTTAAAGTTTTTAATTAAGTTTTCCTCAATCTTCAATCTCTTTACCTTTTTATTTTTTATTTATATATATTTTTGAAAAAGTTTTTTTTTTCTTTACTATTGTATCAAAGTTTTGAGTTTTTGGTTGTGAACTAAGTTTTTGACGGTTTTTCTTATCGTTTTGGGTTTTACTTAGTGTTTTATATACTCATTTTTAGAAGTTTTTTTTAGTACTGTTTTCTTTTCTCATTTTTGTGTGTTTTTCATTTTCATTTTTTGCTTTTGCCATGGGGAATAGAGTGGCCGAGCAACAGGAAAGTCAGTAGATAGTGACAGAATACGAAGGTGTTAAGTATGTGAAGATTTTTGGAAGGTATAAAGTACGTGAAATTCATTAGAATGGCAGACTTCAAGCTGCGGAGTGGCATGACGTAGAAAGGAAAATAAGGGAAGTTACAGTAGCTGATGTTAGATTGCTGAATACTAATACATGGTATGAAGTGGCAGCAGAGCTTACATCGTTTAGATGGTACAGAAAGTTATGTGAGCAAATCAGGAAGTGATTTTTGTGGGTATGAGACAGGAGAATCTGCGCAGTCTGCTTTTAGCAGAATCCATGGTGTAGGTAGTTATTTTTGCACAGTATGTGGTGCGCCCCATCTCTCCCTACAGGGAGAAGGCATAATTGCTCCTCTCTATTATTCTTGTTGTTCTCATCTATCCTCTTTTTCCTCTGTCAGTCTTTTCTCTCCGCACTCTCTCTCTCTCTCTCTCTCTCTCCTTTCCTCTTCCTCCACATTTTTTTCTCTCTCTCTCTTCCCCTCTTTCTCCACTCCTCTCTTATCCTCTCTCTCTCTCTCTTCCCCTCCTTCTCCACTCCTCTCTTCTCCTCCCTCTCTCTCTCTCTCTCTCTCTCTCCCCTCCTACTATTCCTTTGTCTCACTCATCACCCCCTCCTCCTTCTTCTTCCTCTTTTTTCCTCTGTGTTGCCGGCTGGGCCAACGCCCAATTCAAACAGTATGGTGCTTACAGCACAAGGTGTCCCTGGCACAGTCCAGCCATTGCCAGTTGTGATATCGGGGAGAGAAGGTGAAAGCCCCCCCTACAGTGGGCAGCCCCAGACATATCAGGCAGCAGTCAGCTCAGCCCTGGGTGCAGAGGGGGGAGGAATGATATCAGAACGAGCTCACTGACAGATCCTCCGTTACCTCATTTCACAGTCAACAATATTGTAACCCTTAAGGTTTTACATGAACTTTGATATCACCATGTATTGATAATGTACAGCTTCAGCACCGGTCAGAGCTGCCTACATCCACATTCACACCAACATGAAACTATAAGCCTAATCCATCATAGCTTCAGCAAGGGGGGAGACATCCTCACATAAAAAAGCAACTTCTAAGTCCAAAATCAGTCAGTGTACGACCCCAGTACAAGCTATCACAACTATTCCTCTGATGAAGATGAAGAGGGAACATCATACATGCTGTCTAGTACTAGAAAAGAAACCCACAGGCACCAAGAATGCAGGGGCAGATAGAGGCACCACCATTACACTATGTGCACTGCACTTCAAGTCAGGTGACAATAGTCCAGACCCAGGGATGCATCCCATGCCATTTTACCAAAGAATGTAGCAGAAGCAGCAAACATATGCAGGCAGCTGCAATGATCTCTGGGCCATGAATGAAAATAGAAGCAGGTGATGCACTCTGGCCAATCATGAAGGAACAATTCAAACTTCCAGCAGAATCAGACGTACATGCTTGGAAGTCAGGGCCACAGCTAATTGAACAGCTCAGAGAGTGAGCCATGACATGAGCCAAGAAAAGACAGAGTCTGTAAAGAAGTTTCATGGCAGAGTAATGCAAGTATTCCAAGACTTGGGCTTCACCATTCATGAGTCATGACCAGATACACAGGCCTTTGTGCATGGACTGAGACAGCCAATTAGGAAACCACTGATAGTGGCTAGGCCTGAGAACAGGTCAATAGCAGTGGACTGACCCAGAAAAAAAATGTTTTATGTGCGCCTAGGAGACTGTTCAATGCCAATTGTCACCAAAATTGCACCATTTTAGCACCACAAAAGAGCACAAAGAAGGAAAAGGGTGCCGTGCTGCTGAGAACGCTGGAAGGGGAGCCAGAGGTGAAGACGCTGCAAAGTGCCGACCAACACACCACCAGAAGAACTGCTGCAGACTCCAGAGAGGAGACACTGACCTCAATAAGGTTAGCAAAGGGGAGAAGCTATGTCGGAGCAGGAGGAAGAAGTGATGGCAGATGCAGCCACAGCCCCTGTAACGCCCCAAGACCTTGGGTTGGATGCAGCCGCCGGTCTCATGGCACCCCGGGCCTCGTCACGAATGCACCTGCAGGCCCCGTCTTACCACCGCAGCTTCAATCAGCAGGCCGGACCCCGCTGCCGCTGCAGTACCCATCAAGGGATTGAGTCACAACCAGGGGTGCAGAAGACAGCCCCTCTCATGGTGACCACTGACCTGGAAGCCCAACCACCCTACAAAGACAGAAGAAGTGTCAAGGGTTACATCTGTGGCAAGTTTGGCCATTTCCAGAACCAGTGCAAAGCACTCACGCCCCCGAAGAGACTGGACCCATGCAACCCAAGAGTTGGTCCAGAGAAACAGGTCAAGGAGGAAGTGCAGAAAGCAGTGAAGTACCCCATTCATAGGACAGAGGCAAGCAAGCCAGGTCCACAAGACACTACGCTCCTGACATGTAAAACTTCATCTGCAGGACCAATACCTCAAATTACCTTTAAAAGTGGATGGCGTTGTCAGATCCAAAGTGGTGCAGCCAGAAGTGTGATGACACCTGTGGAACTCGCTGATCCCACCTGCCTATCAGAATTCTCTGTGTCTCGCATGGGCATTGATGGTCAAGTCAGACATTCTCAGCTTACAAAGCCACTGAGCGTGTGCACTCAGCCAGGACACTCTATCCTGTCCCAGTTTGTGGTGTAAAGGACCTGCCACTCAACGTACTGGGAGCGAACCTACTGCAGAAGCTGAAGGCAACCACAGTGTTCCAGGGAGATGGGACAGTGACACTTTCTTCATCCCTGACCCAAGAAGAGTCATGCTGGCGGCCCTACAAGAACATTAAGCAACCAATGAGGCCTACTCAAGGAGGTACTGGACGTAGTACCAGAAAGTCTATGGTCTAAGGGACCCCAGCACATGAGAAAACCTCAAGTTGCCCCAGTACGGGTGTCACTCAAGCCATGTACCCCGTACCCTCGTAAGGCCCAGGCCAGGCCTAGAGTCAAGCTGCCTCTGACCAACTGAAGGTCTACCTGGAAATAGGAATCATTGTTCCTCGCACATCGCCTTGCAATACCCCGCTTTTCCCCATCAAGAAAAAGACTGTAAAAGGAGAGCCAGCCAAGTTCAGAATGGTATATAACCTGAGAGCTGTGAATGACGCCACAGTGTTTGAAACTGCAATTATGCCGAATCCGCACACTCTGCTCTCAAATGTGCCTGCCACAGCAAAAGTGTTCACAGTGACTGACCTGGCTAATGTTTTCTTCAGTGTTCCCCCTCATCCGGAAGACCAGTTCCTGTTTGCCTTAATGCACCAGGGGGGACACCACACATGGACAGTGATGCCACAGTGGGCCCAGAACAGCCCTTCACAGTTCACCAAAGCAATGTCCACAGTTCTCACCAACTGAGTCACAGAACAAGCAGAAGTAACCCTGCTACAATACATGGACAATCTACTCCTTTGTGCAGTTGACTTTGACACGTGTAAAGCCCATTCCTTGTATCTCCTACTCTACCTGGCGGAGCAGCACTGCAGGATCTCAAAGAACAAAGTCCAGTGGTGTCTGAAGCAAGTTACGTTCCAGAGACACTGTATTGCTCACCAGGCAAAACACCTGACAGATGACCGGAAGACCACAGTGGAGAAGATGGTCCCTCCGACAACTCCAAAGGTGCTACAGGCCTTCCTTGGTCTAGTTTCATATTGCAGAGCCTGGATCCCTGATGCTTCCATCCTAATGCAGCCTCTGTGTGAATACGTCAGTGTGACCCCATTCCTCCAGACAGATGTGGCCTTCAGTTCGTTCAAGAAATTAAAAGGCTCTGTAGTCTCAGCGCCAGCACTAGGCCTATCTGACTACAAGAAGCCATTCCATCTCTACTTGATGAGAAGAGAAGGCCTTGCTACTGGAGTCCTGACACAGCTTCAGGGGGGAAAGCAGAGACTTTCGGACTACTTTTCAGCTTGCCTGGATCCAGTTGCAAGGGAAGCCTCTTCCTCCCGCATGAGAGCAGCAGTTGCAGCACACGCCCTCCTGGACAGGACTACTGACATCAGTGGAAAAACCATTGGAAATCCTGGCTCTGCATGACATCTCAGCAATCCTCAACCAAACCCAGCTAAAACATCTCTCCACCGCCAGGCATCTTCGCCTCCAGTGCTCTCTACTCCTGCCCAACAATGTCACCATCTCCAAATGCACAGTCCTCAATTCGCCCACTCTACTCCCACTCCCAAGGGGGGATACAGATACGGATCCTCAGATAAAAAGTCTGATCAAAATCTGCATGATACCTTCTGCAGGGATCTGAATTTGCTCCGGACGGATGACCATGATTGCTTCAGCATCATGCAACAGGAAACAGCAGGACTACCCAAGGTGGCAGAAGAGCCACTGACCAACCCAGAGTTGATCCTCTATGTGGATGGCTCCAGATTTGCAGATGATGAAGGAAGATTCCACACGGGAGGTGCAGCGACCAGCAATCAAGAGATCCTGTGGTCCAGAAGTCTGCCGCCCAGTCTGTCAGCCCAGGAAGCAGAACTGATAGCGCTGATGAAGGCCTACCAGATGGCAGAAGACAAGACTGAGAAAATGTATACCGATTCAAGGTACTTGCATGGCATAGCACACGACTTCGGACCCATCTGGGCTGCAAGGGACTTCATAACAGCCAGCGGAACAACCGTGAAGCATCAATGGAGCCATTAAGGACCTGCTGAACACACTTCAACTTCCAAAAGTGGTGACAATGCTAAAAGTCAAAGCGCATGGAAAACTGAACACAGTAGGGGCACGAGGCAACAACATGGCGGATATGGCAGCCAAAGAAACAGTCAAGGGAAGACAATATGGACAAGTGGAAGAGGTCGTAGAGCCGGACGGCTACTACAGGACGGCTGAAGACAGGAAACCTGACAAGATGACATCCTGGGATCTGCTCAAAAAAAAAGTTGCAAGAGCAAGCCCCAAAGGACAAGAAGGAATGCTGGGTGCAGAAGTGAGCAACACATGAAGAAGGAAGGGTATACTAAATGGACTACAAACCCTGTTTACCCCGAAGCATGTACCCCATGGTGGTCCAGTGGGCACATGGGCCCACACACAGATTAAAGACACAGATGAATGATCCGATTGGTGCTTACTGGTTCGCTCCAGAAATCTCCACCCTAACAGCCAAGTTCATAAACAGCTGTCTGACCTGTGGCAAATGCAACCCTGGAAGAATGAAGAAAGTTCCCACACATCAACTTGCCAGACCACTGTACCCCCTTCCAAAGGATCCAGATAGACCACATCCAGATGCCGCCAAGTGGAGAATTCGAATATGCCCTTGTGGCCGTGGACATGTTCTCAAGATGACAGCCAGAAGCTTCCCCAGTGAAGAACCAGTCAGCAAAGACTACTGCAAAGAAGCTACTCTCAGAGACGAGATATGCAGCTATGGGGTCCCAGAAGTGATAGAGAGTGACCAGGGACCCGCATTCACAGCAAATCTCACACGAGAGATCTAGTCAGCAGTAGGATCAGACTTAGGCCTACACACTCCCAATCACACTACTCAGTGTTAGGCACACTCCCAGAGGCCCAGGAAAGCTGTTACCATATGAAATTTTGTTTGTGTCTAGTCCCAGGTTAGGGGTATCCTTTCCCTTAGCAGCTGATTATGTAATATGATACTTTGTCTGCTTATGTAATTGAAATCACGAAGAAACTTGCTAACATCCATTCTCGAGTTTTTTTCTTCATTGCCAGATCCAGATTCAGTGTCCGGTATGCACTCCTAGAAGCCAGGAGACTGGGTGTTGGTGAAAAAGCTTGTAAGGAGAACACCACTCGATCCCAGATTTGATGGTCCTGCTCAAGTGCTGCTGATGACACCAAACTCTGTGAAACTGGAGGGAAGACTCGCTTGGATCCACTCATCGCATGGCAAGAAAGCTCCCCTACCAGAAGATGACACCCAAGCCAGAATGATGTTGCGGCCTGACCGAAAAGATGACCTACCTGATAAAGACTACACATCGCTCACTACACATGCTATTGACTAAGAGACTGATTGCAACGAACCCCCGTTAGGGACAGATCTCCTGACCGCCCATTTGCGAAAAGTCTGTATGGAGTGGGGCACAGGCGTTAGGCTTGTGTCAGTTCGCCAACAGCACAAAAGAGTTGCAGCGCTTTGGGACAGGAGGCTAGGATTAGGGCAAGTGATATCTAAGGGGGGCTTGTGATAGAAATATATATATCATGTAGATCTCACTTGCATGTATACTCCTCTATAATCAAATATATACTTATATGCTCACAGCTAATATATACATTATAATCAATGGTTTAAAATGGCTGACACAAACTGAACTGATATAAGCCTGATATAACCCAGACAGATCATATGGTGTTTTTCCATCTTAAAAACAGGAAATCGGGTCAGATGTCTGAGATAATGCCTAGAATCTAGCTGAATCTTGCTGAAACGGCAGACCAACAGTGTCAGGTGTCTCCACTTTGTCCTAGACAGAGAACTTGAGTTTAGTTGCTTGATCAGCAGTCATATGAGCATTAATCACAATATTCCATATATGTTTAGATAACCAATGACAGAGGAGCTAGACAATATGGTAATTAACTAACCACCCCTGACAACCCCTAACCACTCCTTTCTATGTGAAAATATAAAACTATGTATGTACAATAAAGTATCAGTATTGATGGAATGTTGTTCTGTCACAGTTGTGTACAGTCCATTCTTGATGAGCGCTCAAAATACTCAGTCTAATTGGGAGCGGCCACAGCACACACAGGGATATATTTATCCAACCCTAATATTTCCATAACAGTCTCTTGAACTTGGAAATGTAGCAGAAGGTACAAGAAGGCTGAGAAAATGCCGAGAACCAGCTGATGGAACTGGAACTCGGATGGCTACCCGAAGGTCCAAGAGCCAATGGAACTACCGAGGACCAGCTGACGTTACTGGAACCCGGTTACTAAGCAGGAGGTACCCATGCCTGAAAGCACTACCAAGGACCACCTGACGTTGGTGGAACTCGGATACCCAGAGGGAGGCACCTAAGCCAAAGGCTCTGCCCGGAACCAGCTGACGGTACTGGAACCAGGATGGGGAGCAGAAGGTACAAGAGCAAGTGTCTGCGTGGCTTTTGCAGGACACGATGCCGGCTGCACAGCAGGGGAACAGCTGGCGGTGCTGAACCCCACTGACACATTGGCTGGTGTTTTTCTCTGTGCAGCTAGCAGTACCGGGCCCCAACTGGCGGTGTTAGAGCCCAGGGTCAGCAGGAGGAGGAGATGGAGCAGAGTGTAGGCCGAAGCCTGCACTGGCGGCAGCTTTGGGTCTGTTGTGCCTGCGTGGCTGTTGCAGGACACGTTGCCGGCTGCACAGCAGGGGAACAGCTGGCGGTGCTGAACCCCACTGACACATTGGCTGGTGTTTGGCTCTGTGCAGCTAGCAGTACCGGGCCCCAACTGGCGGTGTTGGAGCCCGGGCTCTGCAGGGGGAGCAGAGTGTAGGCCGAAGCCTACTTGAACCAATTTCAAAGGTAACCTTTAACCCCCCCTCAGGGGTTACAAAGTAGAAGAGCCACAGCTTATGCAGCAGTAGTGCTGCACAAGTCAAAGGTTGCTCTTTTAATTTTGCTCCTTGCACACGCTGAATGAAACACGTATAACATTTAGCCCTTTATACAGTCAAACTGTGTTGGAGGCGCGAGTTCCCTTTGTAATGAGACGCAGCACAGATGTCAAGAATCCCACCTTGGTGCTGGGTGCAGCCTCCTGAGCGTTGTTATTTGCTGTACAGGAGTCTGCGCTGTCGTGTTATCCCCTGGCCTAGCGCTGTTAGCGCTGCCCATCTTCTGACCTCATTTAATGTCGGCCGCTGCGGTTCGCGATGACCATGAATCCCAGCCCCGCGGTGTCTTAACATTGTTAAAACACTGCGGGGCTGTGATTCATGGCCTGGCGCAGCACATATGTTCGCCTCTCGCACTCGGGTCCTTACACCCGCTGCAGACTGTGCGGCGTCAGCTGATCCCTTATCGCATGCCACGGCCATGAAGCCGCACAGTCTGAAGAAGGCGGAAGGAGATGAGGGACAGGCGAACTGATGCACTGCTCATGCCCATCAATCACACCCTCGCAGTCCCAAGAAATAAGACACCGAGGGGCGTTGTGTGGGTCAGGGCGGCCGCAGAGGCGCAGGCAGCCAAACAATGATGCCAGAAGACGGGCAGCGCTACCAAGGGGGTTGCAGCGTGTCATTACAAAGGAAAGTCACACCCCCGGGACGGTTAAATGGTCACACAGAGGACACATTTCAGACGTGTTTTCAGTTCCACATGTGCGAGGAGAATACGTTTATGAGCCACCTTGCACACATGCAGCATTACCGCTGTACAAGGTGGCCTTAAAAACGTACAAACGCCTGGGGGAGGGGGGACAGGTTCCCTTCAATTTCAGTTCTTGTGTCTGCATGGCTTTTGCAGGACACGATGCCGGCTGCACAGCAGGGGAACAGCTGGCGGTGCTGAACCCCACTGACACATTGGCTGGTGTTTTTCTCTGTGCAGCTAGCAGTACCGGGCCCCAACTGGCGGTGTTAGAGCCCGGGGTCAGCAGGAGGAGGAAATGGAGCAGAGTGTAGGCCGAAGCCTGCACTGGCGGCAGCTTTGGGTCTGTTGTGCCTGCGTGGCTGTTGCAGGACACGTTGCCAGCTGCACAGCAGGGGAACAGCTGGCGGTGCTGAACCCCACTGACACATTGGCTGGTGTTTGGCTCTGTGCAGCTAGCAGTACCGGGCCCCAACTGGCGGTGTTGGAGCCCGGGCTCTGCAGGGGGAGCAGAGTGTAGGCCGAAGCCTACTTGAACCAATTTCAAAGGTAACCTTTAACCCCCCCTCAGGGGTTACAAAGTAGAAGAGCCACAGCTTATGCAGCAGTAGTGCTGCACAAGTCAAAGGTTGCTCTTTTAATTTTGCTCCTTGCACACGCTGAATGAAACACGTATAACATTTAGCCCTTTATACAGTCAAACTGTGTTGGAGGCGCGAGTTCCCTTTGTAATGAGACGCAGCACAGATGTCAAGAATCCCACCTTGGTGCTGGGTGCAGCCTCCTGAGCGTTGTTATTTGCTGTACAGGAGTCTGCGCTGTCGTATTATCCCTTGGCCTAGCGCTGTTAGCGCTGCCCATCTTCTGACATCATTTAATGTCGGTCGGTGCGGTTCGCGATGACCATGAATCCCAGCCCCGCAGTGTCTTAACATTGTTAAAACACTGCGGGGCTGGGATTCATGGCCTGGCGCAGTACATATGTTCGCCTCTCGCACTCGGGTCCTTACACCCGCTGCAGACTGTGCGGCGTCAGCTGATCCCTTATCGCATGCCACGGCCATGAAGCCGCACAGTCTGAAGAAGGCGGAAGGAGATGAGGGACAGGCGAACTGATGCACTGCTCATGCCTATCAATCACACCCTCGCAGTCCCAAGAATTAAGACACCGAGGGGCGTTGTGTGGGTCAGGGCGGCCGCAGAGGCGCAGGCAGCCAAACAATGATGCCAGAAGACGGGCAGCGCTACCAAGGGGGTTGCAGCGTGTCATTACAAAGGAAAGTCACACCCCCGGGACGGTTAAATGGTCACACAGAGGACACATTTCAGACATGTTTTCAGTTCCACATGTGCGAGGAGAATACGTTTATGAGCCACCTTGCACACATGCAGCATTACCGCTGTACAAGGTGGCCTTAAAAACGTACAAACGCCTGGGGGAGGGGGGACAGGTTCCCTTCAATTTCAGTTCTTGTGTCTGCGTGGCTTTTGCAGGACACGATGCCGGCTGCACAGCAGGGGAACAGCTGGCGGTGCTGAACCCCACTGACACATTGGCTGGTGTTTTTCTCTGTGCAGCTAGCAGTACCGGGCCCCAACTGGCGGTGTTAGAGCCCAGGGTCAGCAGGAGGAGGAGATGGAGCAGAGTGTAGGCCGAAGCCTGCACTGGCGGCAGCTTTGGGTCTGTTGTGCCTGCGTGGCTGTTGCAGGACACGTTGCCGGCTGCACAGCAGGGGAACAGCTGGCGGTGCTGAACCCCACTGACACATTGGCTGGTGTTTGGCTCTGTGCAGCTAGCAGTACCGGGCCCCAACTGGCGGTGTTGGAGCCCGGGCTCTGCAGGGGGAGCAGAGTGTAGGCCGAAGCCTACTTGAACCAATTTCAAAGGTAACCTTTAACCCCCCCTCAGGGGTTACAAAGTAGAAGAGCCACAGCTTATGCAGCAGTAGTGCTGCACAAGTCAAAGGTTGCTCTTTTAATTTTGCTCCTTGCACACGCTGAATGAAACACGTATAACATTTAGCCCTTTATACAGTCAAACTGTGTTGGAGGCGCGAGTTCCCTTTGTAATGAGACGCAGCACAGATGTCAAGAATCCCACCTTGGTGCTGGGTGCAGCCTCCTGAGCGTTGTTATTTGCTGTACAGAAGTCTGCGCTGTCGTGTTATCCCCTGGCCTAGCGCTGTTAGCGCTGCCCATCTTCTGACCTCATTTAATGTCGGCCGCTGCGGTTCGCGATGACCATGAATCCCAGCCCCGCGGTGTCTTAACATTGTTAAAACACTGCGGGGCTGTGATTCATGGCCTGGCGCAGCACATATGTTCGCCTCTCGCACTCGGGTCCTTACACCCGCTGCAGACTGTGCGGCGTCAGCTGATCCCTTATCGCATGCCACGGCCATGAAGCCGCACAGTCTGAAGAAGGCGGAAGGAGATGAGGGACAGGCGAACTGATGCACTGCTCATGCCCATCAATCACACCCTCGCAGTCCCAAGAAATAAGACACCGAGGGGCGTTGTGTGGGTCAGGGCGGCCGCAGAGGCGCAGGCAGCCAAACAATGATGCCAGAAGACGGGCAGCGTTACCAAGGAGCTTGTTGCGTGTCAATACAAAGGAAAATCACACCTGAGGGACGTTTTAATGGTCACAGAGGACACATTTTAGACGTGTTCAGTTCCACGAGTGCAAGGATAATACGTTTCTGAGCCACCTTGCACACATGCAGCATTACTGCGGTACAAGGTGGCTGTAAAACATAGAAACACCTGGGGGAGGGTGGACAGGTTCCCTTCAATTTCAGTTCTTGTGTCTGCATGGCGGTCGCAGGACACGTTGCCGGCTACACAGCAGGGGAAATGCTGGCGGTGCTGAACCCCACTGACACATTGGCTGGTGTTTTTCTCTGTGCAGCTGGCAGTACCGGGCCCCAACTGGCGGTGTTAGAGCCCAGGGTCAGCAGGAGGAGGAGATGGAGCAGAGTGTAGGCCGAAGCCTGCACTGGCGGCAGCTTTGGGTCTGTTGTGCCTGCGTGGCTGTTGCAGGACACGTTGCCGGCTGCACAGCAGGGGAACAGCTGGCGGTGCTGAACCCCACTGACACATTGGCTGGTGTTTGGCTCTGTGCAGCTAGCACATCTGGGCCCCAACTGGCGGTGTTAGAGCCCAGGGTCAGCAGGAGGAGGAGAGGGAGCAGAGTGTAGGCCGAAGCCTGCACTGGAGCAAGTTGAAAGGGAAACTTTAACCCCCCCCAGGCGTTTGTAGCTGAAAGAGCCATCGTGTACAGCACTAATGCTGGAAAAGGTAAACTTAGCTCTTTTAATTATGGTCCTTGCACATGCTGAACCTAACACTTATAAAAAGTGTCCCCTCCTACCGTGATACCGTCCGGTAGGTGTAACTTTCCTTTGTGATGTGACGCAGCACAGCCGTCATTCTTACCCCCTTGGCGCCGTGCGCCGCCTCCTCAGCGTTGTTTGAATCAGTCCCGGAGCCTGCGCTGTTAGGTTAGCCCTTGGCCATGCACACATTTTGCGCTGCCCGTCTTCTGACATCATTTGGTGTCAGGCTGGCTGCGCCTGTGCGGCCGCGCTGGCCGAGAGCCCGCCTCGTACTGTCTTCTGATTTAATCCCACTGGGGGCCAGAGATCCATGGACATGCGCAGTGCATATCTGAACCTCCACCTCTCACTCATCTCCCTACGGCTTCTTCTGACTGTGCGGTGTCACGGCCGTGGCATGCTATTAGGGACCAGCTGACACCGCACAGTTTGAATAAGCCGTAGGGAGATGACACAATGTAGGCCGAAGCCTGAGAAAGTCGAAAGGGAACCTTTAACCCCCCCCAAGGCGTTTGTAGCTGAAAGAGCCAGCTTGTGCAGCACAAAAGATGCAAAAGGAAAAGGTGGCTCTTTTCATCACGCTCCTTGCAAACACAGAACTAAACACTTATAAAATGTGTCCCCTGAAACCGTGAAACCGTCCCGGAGGTGGGACTTTCCTTCGTAATATGACGCAGCACAGCCGTCATTCCTACCCCCCCGGCGCCGCGCCCCGGCCAGGCACACTTAGCGCTGCCCATCTTCTGACATCATTTGGTGTCAGGCTGGCTGCGCCTGTGCGGCCGCGCTGGACGAGAGCCCGCCTCGCAGTGTCTTCTGATTTTATCCCACTGGGGGCCTGGGATCCATGGCCATGCGCAGTGCATATCCTCGCCTCTCACTCCCCTCCCTACGGCTTCTTAAGACTGTGCGGTGTCACGACCGTGGCATGCTATTAGGGACCAGCTGACACCGAACAGTCTGAAGAAGCCATAGGGAGATGAGTGAGAGGTGGAGGTTCAGATATGCAATGCGCATGTCCATGGATCCCAGGCCCCCAGTGGGATTAAATCAGAAGACACTGCGAGGCGGGCTCTCGGCCAGCGCGGCCGCACAGGCGCAGCCATCCTGACACCAAATGATGCCAGAAGACGGGCAGCGCTAAGTGTGCCTGGCCACGGGATAACATAACAGCGCAGGCTCCGGGACGGAATCAAACAACGCTGAGGAGCCGGGGCGCAGCGCCGGGGGGGTAGGAATGACGGCTGTGCTGCGTCATATTACGAAGGAAAGTCCCACCTCCGGGACGGTTTTACGGTATCAGTGGACACATTTTATAAGTGTTAAGTTCTGCGTGTGCAAGGAGCTAAACCAAAATAGCTACCTTTTGCACAAGGTGGCTCTTTCAGTAACAAACGCCTTGGGGGGGGGGGGGACAGATTCCCTTACATTTCAGTTGTTGTGTCAGCGTGGCGGTCGCATGACACATTGCCGGCTACACAGCTGGGGATCAGCTGACGTTACTGAAACCCAATAACACTGGGTCGTATGTTTTGACTGTGCAGACGGCACTTCTGAGCCTCAACTGGCGGTGTTGGAGCCCAGTTATTTAAGTTCAGGTGGTAGAAAGATGAACACAACAGGAGACCTGGATAACGTATACAGTGACCTAATTATTTAATCAGGAGGAGGAGTGGCAAATTCCTGCGAGATCCAGGCCTTGTTCATTTTCAGGAAAGTAAGCCGGTCAACGTTATCGGAGGATAGTCGCATGCGACGGTCAGTTAGTACACCACCTGCAGCACTAAAGACACGTTCCGATAATACACTGGCCGCAGGGCAAGACAGCACCTCCAATGCATACTGGCTTAGCTCTGGCCATGTATCCAGCTTTGAGACCCAAAACTTGAAAGGGGAAGAGCCGTCTGGGAGTACAGCAAGAGGGCAAGACATGTAGTCTGTCACCATCTGACGGAACCGTTGCCTCCTGCTGACTGGAGCCCTCTGTGATGGTGTAGACTTTTGTGGGGGGCACAGAAAACTGTGCCACAGTTGGGCCATACTGGTCTTGCCTTGGGCAGAGGCACTGCTTCTGCTCCCTCTTTGTGCAGAGCCTCCACCACTGCCTGGACGCACTGAGCTGCTTTGGAATGCACTAGCAGCACTTCTCTCAGTTGGAATGGAGAAGATGATGGAATTGACCAGTGTGTCTTGGTACTCCCGCATTTTTCGCTCCCGGTTCAACGGTGTGATGAGGCTTTCTACGTTGTCCCGGTAGCGAGGATCAAGGAGGGTGAACACCCAATAATCAGACATGTTGAGAATGTGGGCGATGCGGCGGTCGTTTCTCAGGCACTGCAGCATGTAATCCACCATGTGCTGCAGACTGCCAACTGCCCAAGAAATGCTGTCCCCTGCTGGAGGCGTGGTCTCTGCCCGCTCGTCATCACCCCACCCTCGCTGTACACACTGAGTACTGGACAATTCGGTAACTCCCTCCTCTGGACGGATGTCTTCCTCCTCCATTGACTCCTCCTCATCCTCCTCACAAACTGTCCCCTGCCTACGCGTTTGTGAGGAACCACGTGGCGCTGACTGTCCAGAAGATGATGGAAATGGTGAATCCTCATCCTCCACCTCTTCCACAACATCATCCCTTAGCGCTTGCAGTGATTTTTCAAGCAGGCAGATAAGGGGGACAGTCATGCTGACTAGTGCATCATCTGCACTCGCCATCCGCGTGGAATAATCAAAGGGACGCAAAACCTGGCAGACGTCATTCATAGTGGCCCACTCTGTGGTTGTGAAGTCTGTACGGCGCTGACTGCGACTTCTTTGCGCCTGAAGCAGCTGGTACTCCATTACAGCTTGCTGCTGCTCACACAACCGCTCCAACATATGTAACGTGGAATTCCACCTGGTAGGTAGGTCACATATGATGCGATGTTCCGGCAGGCGGTGTCGGCGCTGCAGAGCCGCAATGCCGTGCTGGAACGCCGCAAGTGAGCACACTCTAGGCGGACCTTGTGCAGCAGTGCATCAAGATCCGGATAGTCCCTCAAAAAGCTCTGCACGACCAAATTGAGCACATGTGCCAGACATGGGATGTGAGTGAGGTTGCCGAGGCCCAGAGCTGCCACCAGATTTCGGCCATTATCACACACTACCATGCCTGGCTGGAGATTCGCTGGCACAAACCACACATCGCTCTCCTGCTTGATGGCATTCCAGAGCTCCTGCGCTGTGTGGCTACGATTCCCCAAAAAAATTAATTTCAAGACAGCCTGTTGACGTTTGGCCACGGCTGTGCTCATGTCGGTCGTAACAGGTACACGTTCATCACGGGTCCATGTGGAGGTGGACTGTGACGGCTCCTGCAGCGATGATTCTGAGGAACTGGTGTAAGAGGAGGAGTCAATGCGTACAGAATGGATTCCTGCAATCCTTGGAGTGGGCAGGACACGTCCTGCGCCACTCGCACGGTCTGTACCCGGCTCAACGACATTAACCCAATGGGCAGTGAGGGAAAGGTATCGCCCCTGTCCATGTTGACTGGTCCACGCATCGGTGGTGAGGTGGACCTTGCTACTGACGGCGTTCAGTAGCGCGTGTTTTATGTGTCCCTCCACATGCTTGTGCAGGGCAGGGACGGCTTGCCTGCTGAAGTAAAAGCGGCTGGGCACATTGTACTGTGGGACTGCCAATGACATCAAGTCACGGAAGCTGTCAGTCTCCACCAGCCTGAATGACAGCATTTCCAGTGAAAGAAGTTTGGCAATGCCTGCAGTCAGAGCCTGTGCTCGTGGGTGGTTTGACGAGAAAGGCCACCTTTTCTCCCAAGCCTGTACTACCGATGGCTGTAGACTGGGCTGGGAGTGTGTGGATGACTGGGAAAGTGGTGCTGCGGGTGGAATTACAGCGGGTCTCTGGACAACAGGGCCAGAGGTTCTTCCACGGCGATCCTGGGAGGAAGCCGAACCAGCTGCGTGTGTGCTAGAGGAAGAGGCAACACGAGCTGAAGAGGTGGTAGCTGCCGCTGTTGGTTGGCCTAGCTCTTCAGTGTGTTTTTCTAACTCCGCCGGGTGCCTGTTGCGCACATGTTTCCACATGTTGGAGGTATTGAGGTTGCTGACATTTCGACCTCTTTTGACTTTTTGATGACACACCTTGCATCTGACATAGCAAATGTCATCTGCAACTGTGTCAAAAAAGGACCAGGCACTGCAAGTCTTGGGAGCGCCCTTTTTGGCTTTTGGAAGAGACATGCTCCTAACGGGTGCCAAAGCGGAGGCTGCAGGATCCGCAGTCTTCCCCCTCCCTCTCCCTCTTTGGGCCGTACGGGGAATCTCTTCATCAGAGCTGCTCCCACCACCTTCCTGTCCCTCACGCCAAGATGGATCAAGGACCTCATCATCTACACTACCCTCTGCCCCCAACTGCTCCTCCTGGGTAGTCTCAGCAGCAGAGCACGCACCAGTAAGTGGCACCTGAGTGTCATCATCAGCTGATGCGGCCTGCGATGTGGTGACCGGAGCCACTGGCCCACCCGCCTCTTCAGAGGAAGAGAGAAAAAGCTGTTGGGCATCACTGCACCCTGCCTCTTCTTCCATTTCTCCAATGCTGCTTGGCTGGCCCCCTGTTTCCAAGCCAAGAGATTCAGAGAACAGAAGTAGAGACGGCTCCTGTCCTGGGCTCTCTGTCTGCCTGGGCAATTTGGCAGGTGGTGAAGAGACAGATGGCTGCTCTCCAGTGCTCTGTGTCTGAGAGGATGTGGCACTAATTGAAGTTGATGCATTAGCTGCCATCCATCCGACAACGGCTTCAATTTGTTCTTCACGCAGCAGCGGTGTACGGCGCTCTGACACAAAGCTGCGCATGAACGACTGTTGCCTGGTGAATGTGGGTGCTGATGAGTCACCGGTGCCCGCAGCAGGCACAGAATCCCCACGTCCCCTCCCTGCTCCGCGCCCACGCCCACGTGCCTTACTCACTGCCTTCTTCATCTTGGTTGACTGATAAAGATAAGCAGAAAAGTACTAATGGCTTTGTGTGCTTATTCCTGAACAACTCCTCCTAACAGGTATAAGAAACACTAATTTTCTAAAGTGTGGACTAGACTTTAATATGAGCTAATGTGGCCTACACAAATGTAAAGTGGTGTAACTGGTGTGTTTGGTGAACTTTATTATTTATTTATTTTTTGGGGGCTGAACTGACAACGGATAGAGCTGCAGTCACACGGAGACCGTGCAGACAGACGTAAACGGCGCTGCAAGGCCCAAAAACCCTCCTCTACGTTATCCTATGTAGTGTTTTTCCACAAGTTAGCTGGAGACGGGTGGAAAGACACTAATAGGAATTTTTTGAAAAAATGTGCAGCAGCCTGCACTACTTTAAACAAAATGAAAATTGATTTGGCGGTATGACGCAGTGAACAACCCTGAGCTGGAGACAACCAGGCTACGGCTGCTCACAGACTACAGGGCGAGCTGCAGTCACACGGAGACCGTGCAGACAGCCGTAAACGGCGCTGCAAGGCCCAAAAACCCTCCTCTACGTTATCCTATGTAGTGTTTTTCCACAAATTAGCTGGAGACGGGTGGAAAGACACTAATAGGAATTTTTTGAAAAAATGTGCAGCAGCCTGCACTACTTAAAACAAAATGAAAATTGATTTGGCGGTATGACGCAGTGAACAACCCTGAGCTGGAGACAACCAGGCTACGGCTGCTCACAGACTACAGGGCGAGCTGCAGTCACACGGAGACCATGCAGATAGCCGTAAATGGCGCTGCAAGGCCCAAAAACCCTCCTCTACGTTATCCTATGTAGTGTTTTTCCACAAATTAGCTGGAGACGGGTGGAAAGACACTAATAGGATTTTTTTGAATAAATTAGCAGCAGACTACACTACTTGAAAAAAAAAAAAAAAAAAAAACAGTATGAGGCAATGAACCACCCTCCCTGAACTGAATACAACCAGCTATGGATGGCCTATGTAGCTGCACTCAGACTAGAGAGTGGGCTGCACTCACACACACACACACACAGACCTTGCAGATCGCTGTGAAAACAGCGCTACAAGGCAAAAGCAAGGTGAATAGTAGGTGAACACAGCGGTTGCTAAATTAGCCTTTGGAAAGCACAAAGAAGCAAATCGCTATCTCTAAACTGTCCCTCAGTCAGCAAACAGCGTCCTGTCACTAACTGAATTCACAGCAGAGTGATCGCAAAATGGCGCCAGCGACTTTTAAACTGCATCATGACATCATTTCAGCAGCCAATCACAGCCTTGCCAGTAGTTTCATGCCCTCCATGCTAAACAGGATGTGCCCACACTTGGAATCATTCTCATTGGCTGAATTTCTGCATTTTGAATCTTGGAACTTCCGATTCCGGTATCCGATACGCGGCAAGTATCGGAATCCCGGTATCGGAATTCCGATACCGCAAGTATCGGCCGATACCCGATACTTGCGGTATCGGAATGCTCAACACTATCCACCACACAAAGGATACAAATATTCCAGAACACAAATGTTTAGTTACAGGATAAAAGTCCAACAATCCAGCACAGAAGATAACAGTCCATATTCCCTTCTTTCTCTCTCTGAAGTGCTGTGTTTACTTCATAGTTCCAAACAAGACTGATCTGTGTCTCACCTCCCCATTCACAGGTTAGGGGGGTGGGTCGCAGGGGCTCATTGTTTCAACAAGCTAGGTCAACATGTTATTAGCATATTAGCAAACAACATTATTCACTGACCCTATGGAGAGATAACAATACAGAACTGTGGGGAGAATATCAGATGGCAAATAACAACTCAACACCATGAAAATAAGTAAAATAGAAATATACACAAAAAGATACCCACATAGCATATCACACCATCACAACCTCTCCCCCCTCATAGTAAGTGAGCACGCCATTAGGTCTACACAGACCTCTGGCCTGCTCACTATAGTCCACTTTGCTCCACTGTTTATAGCTCCTTGTACAGTGGCAGGGGTTGCAATAATCATAAGCACTTGTTGTCCATAAATTCCCGGGTCCTGGCTTTATGGTCATACCAGGTGTTTTGACTGGACTGGCCCGTTTGCTGATGTTCATTAGCCAAGGTAGCAAGCTGGGCGAGACAGTCTCTGAATTCTAGAATGTAGGGAATGATCGGTGTTACGGTATCTGCGATATCTCCCACCAATTGTTCTTTCAGAAGAGTGAGAGGCCCACGGACCTTCTGCTCCCACAAAATGACTTTGTAACTCTCCAATGTCATTTCCAAGGAGGATATCTGCAGGAAGTCCTCCCATAACGCCAATCCAACACAGTTTTTCTCCAAAACCATAATCTAAACGGACCAAAGCTCGCTGTATATATTTCCAACACCCCCCGCCAGGACAATGGGAATTCCCAGGCCCTGGTGAATTGCCTCGGGTCAAACCACACGGGGATCAGCGATAGTCAGGAATACCCACGTGTCTCTAAATCCCAACACTTTGTATCCATCAATTAAGACATCCTGCAGGTGGCAATGCCATTGCTCTGTATTTCTGATGGACAAAGGCCGGAGTCCGTACACTCCAGGAGGGGTATCTCTGGTGCTGTGGTCGGTGGTCCACTCTGGTGGGGGCGGTGGTAGCTCTTCCTCAGGTGGGATGGAGTGCACAAGATGCACTGGATGAGGTGGGGCTGCGTGGGGCTCCCTCCGAATCCTTGAGGGACAGCCAGACTGCAAATGTCCAGGTTGCCCACACCCATAACATCTCCTCTCTGTGATACCCCAGGTCGTGGTCAGAACTGTTGGGGCCCAGGATTATCAGCTGTGATTGTCATCGGCCTGTGGCTGGGTGGAGGGGCAGATATACTCGGAGGGGGACGGGACGTGGGAGAAGGCCATGGTTCATTGTCCAGAAGCCTCCTCCATTGCGATCGGATAGTAAGGGCTTCATAGGCCAGGGCTGCAGCTCTATCCACGGTGCACGGTGTGCACTCCCGTCCCCATTCCCATACCTCTGCGGGGCACTTGGCAAGAAATTGTTCTATAAGGAACTCCTGTATAACATCTTCCACAGTAAAGGCGTTTTCTGCTTCCAGCCATCTCTGACATGCCTGAGACATCTTATGTGCATACATCCTAAACGATCCCTCCGAAGTGCATGGGACGTCGCGGAACTTTACCCTATATGAGTCTGGGGTGATAGCATGGTAATCCAGGATAGTCTGCTTTACAATGTTATAATCCCGATTCCGCTGTGAGTCAATGGTTCGGTAAGCCTCCGCCAGGCTACCGTTCAGGAGTCCCACTAACAAACACATCCAGCCAGAGTGGGGCACCTCCATCACAGCACACTGCTGCTCAAAGTCCTTGAAGAACCCCTCCACATCTCCAGAAGCCTCATCAAATGGCTTAAAGTCTGTCCGGGTGATCCGTACAGGCTCCCAAATCATTGGGTTTACATTCCACATTGCGTTACTCCCTATTTCAAGCTCCATTGCTTCTTGTCTCCATTGTGCCCGGCGGGCAGCCTCCTCCTTGTACTCCTGAGAGATGCCTGGGCCCAGAACCGCCATCTCTTCTTCGTACCACACCACCCACTGCCTTTTTGGGGTGGGGGTCCTCGTCTCCAGTGCTCATCCTTCAGACATATGGGAGTAGGTGGTCTGGCTAGCACCCACCAGTAGATCAATTAAGGCCTCTTTAGTCAGTCCCTGGTAGTTCAGGCCCAGGTCTCTGGCTCTCTCCTGTAAACTGGATACAGTCCTATTTCTGTACTCACTCTGTGTGTGGTTCTCCATTAGGTTATGCTCTGTTGATCCCGCTGCTTGCCACCAGTTGACACAGGTTCCTTCTCCGGTACCACACAATCAACAGAGCCAGCGTGGAGTGAACAATCCCAAGACCATTACTTAGGCATAAGTACGAAAGCACCATATACGATCCACCACACAAAGGATACAAATATTCCAGAACACAAATGCAGTTCAGTTACAGGATAAAAGTCCAACAATCCAGCACAGAGGATAACAGTCCACATTCCCTTCTTTCTCTCTCTGATGTGCTGTGTTCACTTCATAGTTCCAAACAAGACTGATCTGTGTCACACCTCCCCATTCATAGGTTAGGGGGGTGGGTCGCAGGGGCTCATTGTTTCAACAAGCTAGGTCAACATGTCATTAGCATATTAGCAAACAACATTATTCACTGACCCTGTGTAGAGAAAACAAACCAGAACTGTGGGGAGAATATCAGATGGCAAATAACAACTCAACACCATGAAAATAAGTAAAATAGAAATATACACAAAATGATACCCACATAGCATATCACACCATTACACTGGTGCATAAGCTGAGTTTTTCAGCAAATTTTTTCATGCTGAAAATGGCCCCTCAGCTTATACACGAGTCTTTGTCCCAGAATACGATGGGGGAGGGGGGCGGTGGTGCTGTGGGTGACAGAGGCAGGAGTCGGTGGCTGTGGCTAAAGCCTGTGCCCGCTGCTAAAGAAAAATTAATATTCACTGCACTTGTAGTGTTAATTTCTTTTCTAGTGCACACAGTTACAGCCACAGCCTCTCAGCTTCTCGTTCCGATGCCAGCAGCTCCTGCAGCTGGATGATCACGTGTCCCCTATCGGCGTGATAGAGATCAATATTCATTACCTTAACAAGCAGTGACACATGAGCAGATCGGAATGAGATGCTGCGAGGGTGCGCAGGGAAGGTAGGTAGGATTTTATTTTTATGCTTTTCGGATGGGGGCCAAACATACAAGGACAGGCATGAGGAATCATGCAGACAAGGATGGGAATAAGGAGCTATGCAGACAAGGATGGGAATAAGGAGCCATGCAGACAAGAATGGGAATAAGGAGCTATGCAGACAAGGATGGGGATGAGGAACCATGCGTACCAGGATGGGGATTAGGGGACAATGCATACCCGGCTTATACTCGAGTCAATAAGTTTTCCCAGTTTTTGGAGGCAACATTAGGTGCTTCAGCTTATACTCGGGTATGCTTATACACGAGTATATACGGTACTTATTATAAATCCTTTTCCTATGCACATTTTTCGGCAGGGCAAGTTTCCTTCTGACCACACCATTTTGCATGCTTTTTTTTTGCGGCTCCGCTGAGAACTCTCCTGCCTCTGTTTTATGTAAATCCAAATAAACATTTTATGGGATTTTTGGATTTGAATTTTGCATGCTTTTGCAACCCCCCTGTCCATTATTATGACCAATTTCTAGCCAATTTTGGGGGGTTGGTGTCATGTTCAGAAAAACAAAAGAAAATGTGGCCCAAAGTAAAAAAAAAAAAAAATCTGAACAACCAAAGGAAAAATCATCCCGAATTAAAAAAGGTATTTCTGACAAAATTTAGACAAAGGTGATATAATTTAAGCATGAAACACATTAGTATAAAATCTTACCTCAAGGTTCAAGTCGTTCTTCAGCAGAAATTCATCTGCGAAACCGTGTAGTTTGAAAAGTAAGGCCTGGATAAAACTCCCCCAGGAGCAGGTCAAAGGTCTTCATCGGTATTCGGCTGTAATCAAAACATTTGTCTGGATACTTACGTAGCTGCCTCTTGCAGCACATTTGCACAGGAGTGGATGCACCCAGTATCTGTGATGCCTACTTGGGGCAGCAACAGGCAGAGAAAAAGTTCCAAATAACCAGAATAATAACCAATTATACAGGAGCTGCTCAGTATTATAGAATGTCAAGTTTAGACTGGCCATAGCTGCAGGTTGGATGATGAAGACATTTTAAGAAGAAAATATGGGTGACCTTTACCCAGGAAAACATGAATGTGCTCAGCATCGGAGCCTTTTGTTAGGGGTTTATATAGGGTTATCAAACTAAAATGACCGTCAATAAAAGGCTGGAGGTAAATTGAAAATGGATGCGGAAAACGCATTGCATACTCATGTTATACGGATGGTGCGAAAGAAAAATCGCATTGTACTTGCATGACACTTGTCTTTTCAAGAAAACATGAGAGCAATTTTCTTGGACTCACAGTATCTAGTAAGTGTATCGGTTCATGCTTACAAGCATTTTCGCATAACTAATCACTATTAGGTGTGATTCACCCCCCGATTTTAACACCTTTGTGCAATTGTGTATCAAACACTAAGGACTTGGCGTCACAACACAAAAAATGTTTTAATAAAAGGCGATCAATAAGTCATATCCACCAAATGATATCAATAAAAACATTGATCCGGGGTGCAAAACACAAGTCCTCACCTGGCTCCATATACAGAAAATGTAAAGTGTTATGGCTCTTGGAAAATGACATCACAAGCAAATTTTTTTTCCTTTAATTTCTGATATTTTTTTTCACCAATTGAATAACACAAAAACAATAAGTTTGGCTTGTACGTAATTGTACTGATCTGGAGAATCATATTGCTAGGTAATTTTTTACATAAAATTAATAGTGTAAATAAAAAAAATAAAACAATTATGAAATTGAGCCTTTTTTTACTATTTTGCTGTTTGGATTTTTTTTTCACCACTTTTTAGTGCATTACATGATAAACTGATAGCAAGCTGTGACATGTCTATGTCGATGGTCGACGGAAAAATAAAAAAGTTACGGCTCTTGGGATAAGGGGAGGAAAAAATAAAAGAGCAAAAATGAAAAATTGCCTGGTCCTTAAGGGGTTAACATAAAAGGGAAAGCAGTGATAGATTTTCTAACCTTAAAATGATGGGCTATAATAATGTTATACCACTGTTTTATACTATAAATATAATATTTTCTTAATATTTTTTTTTTCTTTTCGTAGGGTGCTTACCCACGTACCCAATGTACCCATCATGTGCCCATTTTGTTACATAAAACGTTTCTGACCACTGCGGTTTCAACATTTCCCATCAAGCTAAAGCTGGCTTCTCAGTCAGCACTTGTTCGACCTGTCCACATCCTCTCTTTTGATGTGGTTCTGCCACATTGCTCTCCCTCCATCAAGCACATCACAATCTGGCATTGCATATCCATAAATGTGAGCGTTGGCTTCCATCTCCATTGGCTTGTGCGTCTAGATGAGTTTAGTGATAACTTCCTGTACATAGATTAGAGACAAATGCAAGGCAACATTTTGTGCACAGAATGCCATAGGAAATCGAAAAATCTCTAAGGGGGACAGTAACATGACATGCAATAGGATGCGGGAAGTAGCGCCAAATCGGTCAAGAACATTAGCTGAAAATCTCCTTCTGAACCCTAGACAACTTCTTTTAACAATCCTTCTGAAATAAAAGCCAGTGTAATCATTTTTCTCATTAAGATAGCAAGGAAAAAATAATAGGAAGCTAAAACCAGTAAAAAAAATTAAAGAGAGAACAATACTTGATTGAATGTAAAAGTCATTAGAAGGATCTGAACAAAAGACGTGATGGTGGGGTTACCAAAGCCATCATGACTCAGAGTGCACTGATTGAGAGAACTTATGTTTCAGCCAAATGTCGGGTATTTAGAGCCAGTTTTTGGGTCAAAGTGTAGACTGGCATTGTGACAAAACTAGCATTTGAAAATAGCGGGAGTCTTGCTCTCAGGAAGTTTTGTCAAGGCTGTGACCGATGCCACCAACAGAGTCACGTCTTTGCTTGTTTCATGTTCAAAAACCTGAATATGAGAACAAATAACTTTAGTATACAAGAAAAAGGTGATATGAATAACACAATAGGGGCACAAAGCTATCTGTTTGTGTGAAGAAATTAGTTTTCAGATCACATACAGTACATGTGTACAAGACCCAAACACATCGGAATTCCCCACACACAAGGGGCTGTACATCACAGTTCATTGAATCAGAAGCATAAAAAAACAGGGGCAGATACCAAAACTGGGATCTTGTGTAGAATGTTTGAGCCCCACCCCAGCAGCCATGTGTCACCACTTGCGCAAAATTCTGCACATGTTAACATAATACATATGAAGTTGCACATTACACACATATATGCAAAGTACAAACATGCATACAAGCATAAGCCATATAGGTACATACACTTAAAGGGTCATTCCAAACTTCATAGATGGATATTGTCAGATGATGCTTGTAAAAACAAACACTTTTGCAATTTACTACTTATTAAAACTTGTACCCTTTCTTGAGATATTAACATTTTTCTTTTGTTTACAGCTTATTGCCTAGGAGACCGACCACTGCTGTTTTTTAGCTTGCAATCACTGTGATCAAGCTGGCTGGCATTACGAGGTAATGATGCACTCCAGAAATCCTGAGCAGCTTCAAATCAGTGGCTTAAAAGCTTAAAGGGAATCTGTCACCCCATTTTTCGCCTATAAGCTAAGGCCATCGCCATCAGGGGCTTATCTACAGCATTCTGTAAAGTACTGCAGTGCTCAGGTGTCGGGTCTCGCTGACCTTTCCCGGCTCATGCGCACTTCAGTACTTTGCTCTGCCCTCAAAAGGGCAAATCAGTACGCCTGCGCATGAGCCGCGTCAGGAAGCAAAGAAGAGGACGTCATCGCATGAAGATGGGAGGCGCTGGACCCGGACCGCGACGCCCATCGGACCCGAACCGAGACCGCCCCTCGGTGAGTATAATCTAATTTGTTTTTCTTATCTTTTAGGTTACATCGGGCGCTTATCTACAGCATTACAGAATACTGTAGATAAGCCCCTGATGGCAGTGGCCTTAGCTTATAGGCGAAAAATGGGGTGACAGATTCCCTTTAATAGAAAAAACCTTGTAACTAAAGATGAGTGGATCAGGCAAAACTCAAATTCACCTGTTCACTCAGATTTTTACAGGAGTTTTTCTCATCAAATTTAATGTTTCTTGTTATGTAAATCACCTGGCAAATTTAAAGATGGCTGCCACAAACAGGCTTGGCACTAGCTACTCTGATTTCCACATCCTAGGGATTGCCCTGGCCTTTAGATTTTGTTCAGGGATATAGACTTACACAGGACCACTAGGCTGAGGCCACAAAGACAGCGGCTGTTCAGAGATGCAAGCCGGAAAGAAGAATAGTGAGGTAACAGGGAAAGAACTAGGAGGTATGGAAGTCACAAAATCGTCCAGAGTAAACAAGCTGCAGTCAAAATCAGGACTATCTACTAAGACACTTGATCTGATACACAGAAAACAAGAGCTAATTAGGTTATAGCTGGCAATGGCAACTGATTCTCAGGGATTTAAATAGTGACCAGCCTGACTCAGCGCTGACAGGAGTAAGGAGGAAGAACTAAAAAGTATTTAACCCCAAAGCTTCTGGACTAGCCAGAGCCACAAGTACCAGAAGCAAAAGAGGGCTACTGAATGGGACGCTGAGTCACTTCTCATGGACAAGCTGTGTTCAGGGAAGTTGAGTATGAGTTCAAATGACAGGAGAGCATAAAAGGTGAGCAAATGTCAGAGAAAAAGTTATAAGGCAAACAAATAGTGAAAGGCAACGCCCGAAACCAGGTAATGAATGTCAGAGTATGTCAAAGGCAAAAGGGGCAAGACAAACAAATAGTCAAAAAGGCAACATTTGAGGTCAGGCAACGAAGATCAGACTCACAGAACACAAAGCTCAAAGCATACACACCACCTTTCAAAGGTATGACTGGCAATGTTCTGACCATTGTCAGCCAGCTAAATAGCCAGGCAATCACCCTGAAAAGGTGAAACCTGGAGGAATTAGCATGCCTGGCATGATTGAGCTGCTGGGAAATCCTAAAACAATAATGACAGCCCTGCACAACTGTCATGCAACCTCTAGGAAAGGCTAAGTTCAACACGAAGGGGTAAGGAAAAGGGAACCCAACACTAGGGAAGGGGGAAGTGGAGACCCCTATCTGCCCTATCATCCCTATATAGGTTCAGCACCTATCGCCGAGCAGGATACCTAATCCCTTCCTGACCCTGGTGATATGCCCTGCACAGGGAAGGACAGGATGTGCACTAATCAATCACCACTACCACTAAAGACAGCTGGGATAGACAAACAAGGAAAGCACTTAGCTTGTGTAGACTCAGAGAGAAACATGGATGTCCTCCAAACATCAGAGAGGAAGATAGCTGACTGCTATAGCTCCAAGCTACAACAGGAAATTGGAAATAGAAATATCAACTGCAAAATTCAGCAGCAAGCTGAGCACTACATACACCCCAGTCCAGGTGTATCAACTAGAGCTGGGGGAGGTTGCCACTGAGTCCAAAAATCAGAAGGCCCAGGAAGAAGTCTGCAAAGCAAAGGTCTGAAGCCTCTAACACACCCATTACAGTACCCCCCCTTTCTACGAGTGAAGTCCGGACACTCAGGACTCAGGTTTCTCAGGATAAGAGGTGTGAAACAAATTAACCAACCCTGGAGCATTCACCTCTGATGCAGAAACACACATAATTTCCTCTGGACCTTAACCCCTCCAGTGCGCCAAGTATTGTAAGGAACGACGTTGGAGGTGAGAATCTACACTTCTCAAAATTTATCAACCATTATTGGGGAGGTGGTAGGGGTGGGGGCTCAAGGGGTTCCACATATCTCTTGAGCAAGGACCTGTAAAAAACATTGTAGATCTTAAGAGCCTGAGGTAGCTGAAGACAAAACGCTGCTGGACTAATGACGGTGGTTATCTTATACAGACTGACAAGAAAAGCATATAATGCAGAAATAGGGAAAAATAATCAAATGTGTAACATATAGTCCCTTAAAAGTCAAAAACTTTAATTTAAATTATTTTTAAAAGAACACCTTTTCCCAGTGCAAACAAATATACAGTAAGTTCTATAACAATAACCTAGCAATTTTCCAATAACCAATAGATAGTTGGTTCAAATGCCTGGTTCAAATAGCAATCATCTGTCCATCATGGTTCACATAAGGACATAAAGATAAACAAATTGATGAACATTGATGAATGATTGAAAAAAGCATATCTGGGTGTTATCCCAAAAACTTAGCTTCCAGCCACAGCCTCGACGCGTTTCCCCATCATACGGTTCATCAGGAGGCACAATATGGAACCAGCTTCTCCATAGATGCAGGTGTCACGATTGAGAGACAGACTCTCTATTGGTTATATGATTCCCCCCTGTGGTGTATAGCTCCTGTTTAAACTGTGAAGTAGCCATAAGAATTATTTGGTGTGCATCTATACTATAGGATTTTTATCCTTAATGTGGCTATATCTCGTTTTTTGAGAGACTAGCACCTGTTTGGATGAGGGTATCTAATTTTGTACAATGACTAGTGTTGAGCATTCCGATACCTCAAGTATCGGGTATCGGCCGATATTTGCTGTATCGGAATTCTGATACCGAGATCCGATACTTTTGTGGTATCGGGAATCGGAATCAGAAGTTCCCAGTGTATGGTTCCCAGGGTCTGAAGGAGAGGAAACTCTCCTTCAGGCCCTGGAATCCATATCCATGTAAAAAATAAAGAATTAAAATAAAAAATAGGGATATACTCACCCTCTGACGCGCCCTGGTAGTAACCGGCAGCCTTCTTTGCTTAAAATGCGCGCGTTTACTGCCTTACGTGACGTCACGGCTTCTGATTGGTGCAGTAAACGCACGCATTTTAAGCAAAGAAGGCTGCCGGTTCCCTCGATAAGGTGCAGGCTGCGTCGGAGAGGTGAGTATATCAATATTTTTTATTTTAATTCTTTATTTTACACATTAATAAGGATCCCAGGGCCTGAAGGAGAGTTTCCTCTCCTTCAGACCCTGGGAACCATCAGGGATACCGTCCGATACTTGAGTCCCATTGACTTGTATTGGTATCGGGTATCGGTATCGGATTAGATCCGATACTTTGCCGGTATCGGCCGATACTTTCCGATACCAATACTTTCAAATATCAGACGGTATCGCTCAACACTAACAATGATCTTTTAGCAATAAGCACTTTTCCTTCATCTCTTTACACTGCTTTGTGTTTTCCCACCTATAGCATGGTAGGACTAAATCAGGGTTAGTCAGGGACAGCTGCCACGGAGTGGGGCGCCAAAAAACCGTATCTATCAGGGTGCCAACCTCCACTGCTAGGAAGGGACAGCAGTTAAGTATAGAGAAATTGCTAGATTATTGTTATAGATCTGTTATAGATCTTACTGTATATTTGTTTGCACTGGGAAAAGGTGTTCTTTTAAAAATAATTTAAATTAAAGTTTTTGACTTTTAAGGGACTACATGTAACACATTATCTTATAGGGACCAATGAATCTAGGTCCCAACTTCCAGGAAGGAACCCTCAACCTGAAATTCCTAGTAGACAACCACACAGAATCATTCACATTCAGGTCCAGACCTGGCACGCATTAACTGACAGTCATACGTTTACGTATACCTGTCTCTCCTGACCCAGTTAGGAACAGGTGGTGGTGAAACAGGACCAGATGGATGAGTATACGGTTCTTTATAATGTGTGCAAACTTAGCAGGTAGACACTTGTTCAACCACATCCCGATGCAACCCAGGCCACCAAAAACAATGAGAAAGAAGGTCCTCGGTTGCCTTATCACCTGGGTGGCCAGCAAGTACAGAGTCATGATATTATCTAGTTACTTTTGTGGTGCAATTTAGATAGCACAACCTCCCCGAAAGGCTGGAAGCAAGGCGTCCAACTGAGCGTCCAACACCTCACCCTACAGGTCAGTATACAAAGCCAAAATGCCTACCATCTTCTGCAAAATTGGGGCAGGGTCCTCAAAGCCAGACAAAAATGTCTGTAAGGTCCATGTGGATACAGCAGAAGGGGAAACGTTTAGTCAGTTAAAATTACAGCAATCTCTTCACCTTACAATCTCTCTGGATTGCCAATCCACAATTGGATTATGCTTCACCAACCAGGGCAATCCCAGAACCATTGCAGTGTGGAGACCCTTCACAACATAACAAGGGATGATTTCATAATGCGAAGACCCCCACCTTCAGTCTTATGTTATGAACAATTTGTGTCAGTGTTCTCTGTGCAAGCGGTGCTGAGTCGATGGATCAAATAAGAATAGCTTCAGCCACGTTAGAGTAGACAAAACCATGAGTTCTAGCAAACTCAGCATCCACCATAGTGACTCCAGCTCCACTGTGTACAAACAGACATTGTTTCAGACCTGTTCTCTAGCAAAACCTCTGCTGTCAGGACAAAATAAGAATTGCAGGTTGAAGATGTACACACCCCTTGATTATCAAGCTCAAGGCTCCCAGGGTTAATCAAGCCTCTTTTTGCTTTGGAATTACAGGACATGCCCCAATAAAATCTCCCTTCTCACAAAAAAATACGGCCTTTTTCTTGCAATTGTCGGGGGAAACATACGACGTGAACGCACCCCCCAACTGCATGGGTTCCTCTAACTCCACAAGTATAGGTTCACCCCAGACCTTCCCTGCACATCAGGATCTTGTGCCGGGAAAAAGAGGTCTTAGAAGCAGGTGGTCTTACCCATCTGTGTCGCAGGCGTCTATCCCCCCGAATAGTAAAGGACATGGCAGCCTCCAGTGACACAGGAGTTTCATACACTGCTAATGCGTTCTTTGTCCTTTCAGTGAGGCCCTGAAAGAATTGGCTTCTGTGAGCTGGGTCATTCCATTTGGGATCAGTTGACCACCTGTGGAATTCAGAGCTATAAGTCTCCACTCAACGATTCCCTTGCTGAATGTGACGCAGCTTATATTCAGCCAAGGAAATATGGTCAGGATCATCAGATAAGGGCTAGGGCTCCTTCAAGACTGGAGACACATAGAATCCTGTGGCAGAGAAAAAAACAGGACTGAGGTTCCCCCTGCAACAGTGAAATAACAATTCCTACTCGTTGCTCCTCATCTCCAGAGGCATAAGGATGAAGTTTAAAGTACAACTTGCATGCCTCCTTAAATACAAAAAAGTTTGTGTCCCTACCCCCAGAAAACCTGTCCAGTAGGGCAATTTTGGGTTAAAGCTGGACCGGCCAACCAACAGTGTCCCCTACAATAGGAGTCTGCAGCCGCTGCCATTGCTGCTGGACCTTAGAATGAAGGTCAGTCACCTCCAGTGACAACCTCTGCAGCTGCTCTGCTAGCACAGCAATGGGATCCATGAACCAAGCAAAAGAAAAAAAACACACACAAAAAAAAACAAATGTCATTTTTTTTCTTTTGCAAATGTGAACGGTGGTTAATAATGTCACACAATGTGTAGGAAAGGCTAAGTGCAACATGAAGGGATAAGGGAAAGAGAACCCAACACGATGGAAGGTGGGAGTGGAAACCCCTAGGCAGATCTAATGTCATCCTGTCTGCCCTATCGTCCCTATATAGGTTCAGCACCCATCGCCGAGCAGGATACCTAATTCCTGCCTGACCCTGGTGATAAGCCCTGCAACATAAAAGACAGGATGTGCGCTTGTCAATCCCCACTACCACTAAAGACAGCTTGGATAGACAAATAACAGAAACACTTAGCTGCAGTAGACTCAGAGAGAAACATGGACGTCCTACAAACACCAGAGAGGAAGATAGATGACTGCTATAGCTCCTAGCCACACAGGAAACTGGAAATAGAAATATCAACCACAACTTCCAGCAGCAAGCTGGTAGTTATATGTTACACCCCAGTCCAGGTGTATCAACTAGAGCCAGGGGAGGTTGCCACTGGGTCCAAAAGTCAGAAAGCCCAGGAAGAAGTCTGCAAAGAAAACTGCCGAGACCTTCTGCATTCAGATGCAGAGCGATGGTCTGCAGCCTCTGACACACCCATGGCAATGTTTCTGCATACTGTAGGGTGTCTTAGCTGTCCATCACAATACTGACAGCCCAGCAAGCCCCTGCTATCCATAGGGTGGCTGAGTGGTCACTAGGACATAATAAGTGACGGGATCGTGACACTGAGTAGCCAGCCTACGTCAGTTGATGATTAAATCAGGGATAGCGAGGACAGGCTTTGGCACACAGATAGAAAAAAAAATTCTCCTCGCTCACCTCACCATCTCCTTCGCTTCTCACTGTTACTTGTCCGGTCTTTGCCAGATCTTCAAAAACCTCTGCTCGTGCTGAAATTATGACAATAAAATTCAAGTAGAATTCTTTTGATACTTTAATTGCAAAAGATTGAGTATCATGGTTTTTCCACTAGATAACTGGTCTGTTCTCACCGCTAAAGACTATCCACCAAAAAGCCATGTGTGCTAACCAAAATCTATTTATACCATATTGTCAATGCTGTAAAAACAAAACAATAACAATTTGAATTTGGTACGCTTTTTTTTTTTATCTCTCCCCACCCCAAGAGATTAATAAAAGTCTCACAACATATTGTATACAATCAACATTTCCACCATCTGAAAATACATCTCTTTCCATTAAATATTAGCATTCACAGGAAAAGAAAAAAGTCACTGGTTTTAAAATGAAGAGATGAAAAAAAGTCACAATGTCATTAACTACAAAACTGGGCCACGACACTAAGGGGTTATTACTAATCTTTATAAGTAATTTTAAATTGGTAAAAATGCTAAGTTTTTTTGGCATATAAACAACAATTCATGCATTGATTAAGAGATGGGGGACTCTTCTCTTTTAACTTTCCTTCGTGAAATATCATGTGTAACTTCTATCTCGGCAGACACCATCTATATGTAGATTTGATTCAACATTCGGAAGAACTTTTAAGGACTACATGGCATTTAAATAAAGCATTTGATGGGTAATAAATTAAACCCAAAAACTTTTGAAAAGTTCTAACGCTCATTACCGATTCCAGGCAGTGTACATTAACAGTTAACCTCAGATCATACTTATTTTAATGAATCCCTTTGGGAATAGGTCTATATTTAAATAACTTTCTCTGTGATCATTTAAATACAATTTTTCCATATTGTAGAAGTTTATATGGACTTTCATTTTTTCACATTAAATCTAAAGGAATGGTACGTAATTTACAACCTGGTATAACATTTCTTGCAGAAAGTTTTAAAGGGAAATAGACTTTTATGACTTTATTACAATCTTGTCTCTGTGACACATAGTCCCATAAAGCAAATTTATTTATGATTGCAATTAATAGAAAGGTTTAATATGGACAGGAAGGGAGGATCAAGTTTGAGTAAAAAATTTCTGGAATTTGCAGTTTCACGTGAATTCAGACACATTGAGATTCAATTTGTGGTTCACACAAAAAAAAACTTTCCTGACATCATTTCTCACACTGCTGAAGCATCAAAGAATGGGTAAATGTCATTATTCATTGCAGTATGGGCATCATCATAATGCTCTGCAGTACCTGGGACATCACAGGTCAACACTTCCCAGTTGAGCACAGTTTGCACGGCAGAGTGGTTATCCATCTCCAGAGTCAATGGATATTTCTCTCTCCTGTAAAGTGTAAGCTCTTATGATCAACGTGGTCCTCTCTCTCCTGTAGATTGTAAGCTATCATGGTAAGCGAGGTCCTCTCTCTCCTGCAGAGTATAAGCTCTTATGGTCAGTGGGGTCCTCTCTCTCCTGCAGAGTATAAGCTCTTATGATAAGCAGGGTCCTTTCTCTCCTGTAGAGTGTAAGCTCTTATAGTAAGTGGGGTCCTCTCTCTCCTATAGATTGTAAGCTCTTATGGTAAGCAAGGTCCTCTCTCCTGTAGAGTGTAAGCTCTTATGGTCAGCAGGGTTCTCTCTCTCTCTCCTGTAGAGTGTAAGCTTTTATGGTCAGCAGGGTCCTCTCTCTCTCCTGTACAGTGCAAGCTCTTATGATTAGCGAGGTCCTCTCTCACCTGTCGAGTATAAGTTCTTATGGTCAGCAGGGTCCTCTCTCTCCTGTAGAGTATAAGCTCTTATGGTCAGTGGGGTCCTCTCTCTCTCCTGTAGATTGTAAGCCTTCATGGTCAGCAGAGTCCTTTCTCTCCTGTAGGGTGTAAGCTGTCTTGGTAAAGAAAAAGCCAGAAAAAGAGCAATAAAAAATCCCCAAAAAATTCAAGAATTACAGCAAAAAAGGGCAGCAGCATTTACCTGCCTAGGTCTCAGAACTAATCAGGATGCAGCAAACCCATATAGTAAAGATGGTGGCAGCACACGTGCAAAATACTGATGACGATGAGACAACCACCCACAACCGACCAATTCATGAAGGGAGTGATTGCTTAGTATTAAAATTGCACAAAAAAGGCTTGTATAGGGCGCTGGTCACACACAGGTAACGCAGAGTATCTGGTTTACAGCCTATTAGTGACTCCCATACTATTAGATCAGACAGGCTGCCCATCACTATCTAAGTGCACCCCATGAGGACAGATACAAGGCCAACAATGATGGGCTGGTCTCCACCAAGAAAAATAATGTGCAAAAATTCTATAATTAATTTTAGTGTTAGGACTCGCAAGTGTGAGGACACTTGACGCTGGTTGCGTATTTTGGCCAAAATATTAACTGATACCTCATATATGTTACATATTTTTTGCACTTTTTCAAGATGCAGTTAAGCCCATCATTGTTGGCCTTGTAGACTACTAGGTTGTTTGTACTCATGGGGTGCACTTAGATAGTGTTGGGTCAGTGTGAACACACATACATATGTGCAGATCCATAGATTATAATGAGTCTACGTGTGTAAGTGTTTCCGTGACGTGTGGAAACTGTCACCACATGTACCGGAGACATAGACATGTGAAGGGGGCCTTACCACCATTCAGATCTGTTCTCCTGTGCAGGGCACCGCATGCAAGTCACCATCTAGAGATCTACTCTTAAAAGCTGTTTGCAACACCTGGTGCTAATGCACCAAGCTGGCAGACAGCTGCAAGCCACACATTATGAGCCCGCTAGCCACATGTGATTCTCTGACTACAGGTTGGGGACCTATGCCCTACAGTAAGATAAGCTGCTTCACAGGTCTGTGAAGTGGCAGGGAATCTCACACGTCTCATGCAGCTGGCATCATCTAGTCTATGATAAGCCCATACTTCCTCATGCCAGCTTTTGCTACTAGAGAAAAGCCATGCCTAGCAGGCAGTGGACTAGTGAGATCCCCTAGTGGTCAGGAGTTTGCAGCCAGTTCTTGGTTGGATGCAAATAAAAATGCGCAATCAAGAAATTATTATGTGCAATCAGTCACTATTCATAAACTTTAGGGGGTGACCTGCTGCAGGTGGAGACTCTAAACTCCAGGTATGGGTGTGCCCAAGGACTGTGGGCGTTGATGCAGCAAGCAGTAAGACACCAAGGCAAAGAGGAGGTGACACACTCAAGAATCTCAGGCGCAGTAGGATGGATAAAGTAGAACCTAGCAGTGATGAAAGACAGTTAAAACACGGAAGGAGAAGCACATCATAGAGTTTTAGAGTCTCAATCCGAAGATACAGGTGTGTGTGTCTTAATGGCTCTTAAATTTGTCTATGGGGATTATGTCATTGATCCACACCAGGCAGCTCGCAAAACCTGAAATGGAGCACAGCAGAGGGCAGCAAACCCAGGGGAAGGAAGCAGAGTCTGAGATACCCAGGACAAGTGGCATGCTGGAGCTCTGTAATCAAAGTAAGCTCTGTAACCAAAGAAAGCAGTCAACAGTAATTTGAGCATAGAGATGCACTCAGAACACCATACAGTAACATCCTTGAGTTTTTCACAGTAGTTTTGCAGGAATAAGTTCAACAAAAGTCAACAAACCATATGGGGATGTTCATGTATTGTGGACTTAAGCATTTTTTGGTTGGTAAACACGGAGGTAGCACGCTCTACCTTAAATGTCACGGCTAGTCCTGCTTTCAGAAGTCAATAAACTCGTTTGCATGTCTGCCCTTTTCTCTCGTAAATGTGTTCAGCAAGTCTGAAAATGTAAATTGTCTTATGTGACAGACGACGAGTAAAGCAAAACCTTCTGAAAGGTCTTTGGAGAAAACTACTGCTAAAGGCCACAACCTTTCTTGAATATATTTGTATTTTCCTAAGTTCTAATAAGAATACTAAGTAACTCGGAGCTACAGTAACAAGGATGAGATTAACACTCAGAAAATCGGAAATTGCACATTGAAAATGTCTCGAATAATATTCTTGTATGCAGCACATTCTGATTTGGTGCCACATGGCGCTGTTCATCTCTTTCGGCACAAGCCCGTCATCCATTGTTTTTATTAGACTTTACTTTTACTATGTCAACCATTGTTCACCATCTCTTGTCAGAAAAAGAGGTTTAATTAGTATCGGCAATGTGCATTATACCTATTCTGGGTCCTAGCTGCTTCAGAGCATAATACACACAGGGCAAATCTTAAAGGGAATGTGTCCAGAAAATTAGCAGCTACATCAGATATTTTATATTAAATTTTATATTAAATCTTCTTTCTTATGTTTCTAACTTGTTTTGTTTATTTGTTTTTATATATTAGAACAAAAATATCTTCCAATTTTCATAGTGGACACGGGTCCTAATTATTGAGGCATGTATATATACACTGTTGTATTGGCAGGCTAGGTACTTCCCCTGACGAAGCCTCATTTAGGAGGCGATACGCATGGGGTCACGGTCCACTCGACCCTCTGGACATCTTAGCTTGTCTCAATATACATAGGTGGGTTGCATTTTTTTGGTGGGTACTTTGCCCTTACAAGCTCGGACTTATATATATATGGGAGCTTCTGTGGCTTTTCAGATTCCCCATGAGCCATTAGGTAGGATGCTATTATCACAAATACCCATGTAAATGAGATTTATTGACAGGCTGCACACTATTTTGTGTATATATGTATCGTATTGTCCAGATGGTCCGGAGTGACGTACTGATTTTAATTGTTTTTAATATCTATGCCAATAAAGTGTTGTTTTGCATGTTCATATAATTGATGGTGTGCATTCCTTTATAGCAGTGTCTTTTTTCTCCTTTCCTTTTTGTATGCTATTACCACTGCTGTTTGCACCCTCTAAATTGTACATAATGTTATGGCTGTGCGCCGATTCTCTTTGATATCTTGAGGGTCCTAATATTAGACTCCTTCTTCTTGTTGGGAACATGGATATTCATAGCACTAGACGGACCCAGATCTTTTTTGATTTTTATTTTCCTTACCCATGCCACCCACACGGTGAAGTGATTGGTGCCTGTAAGGGTATGAGTGTTCCTCGAAGTTAATTATACAGAGTTCAACAAGCATGATGATTTTTATCATGGGCTACTGTGCTCTGCATAGGCAAGAACCGAAATAATAAAGCCCAATATAATGAACAGTTCTGAAGCCGAAGACAGAAGATTAGCAAATTATAATGAATGAAAACAGAATTGAATGAAGGGCAGTACACATGATTAAATACTGGGTCCAGTCATTACTAAGAGATGTTTGTATTTTTAAAACATTTCCTAGCCCTAAATAAAAGGGATAGAGATAGGATTTGGTTTAGAGTCAGGCTTAGTCTTAGGGCTAAAGTAATAAAATTGTTGCAAAAAATATAATAGAAAAGAAAAAAACAACTATAGATAACTTGATTTTTAAAATGTTAGCACATATGAGAAAATAAACTATTATCACAAAGAAAAATATAATCATTATTTTCCTCCAATGCTAACGGTTTTCAGAGAGCACAAACTACTACGCTTGCTTACCCTCGTTGCCATTAATAGGCCAATTAAATATTTTTCAGGACCCTTGTGTGTTTTCTAGTAGTGTTGCTAATAAATAATTGGCATCAGCCATTGTGTGTTTTCTAGTAGTGTTGCTAATAAATAATTGGCATCAGCCATCTCATTGCCATTTATCAGCCAAAGAAATAATTTTTCTGGACCGGTGAGTGTTTTATAGTAGTATGAGAAATAAATAATTGGCATCAGCCATCTCGTTGCCAATTATAGGCCAAAGAAATAATTTTTCAGGACTGCTGTGTGTTTTCTAGTACTGTTACAAATAAATAAATCTACTCTTCCGACATCTCTTTTAGAGTACTGCTTACAGAAAAAATTTCCAAAAATGAGGAGAGCATCAAATAAGGGATGAGGACTTGGTGGTGGTGCTTTAGTAGCTGTTGACAGTGGTGGTGGTGTAGCTGACGCAGGGAGAGGACGTGGTCATTCTGTACCTGCTATTCACCTAAATATAACACATTTTTATGGTGCACACAGGCACGGAACTTTATGCGTCCTTTCATATGCATGAATAATGCTGCATGAATGTTGAGGACACAAGATGTTGAAAAGGTGTTACCTTGAGAGTGGCTTCAGTTAGTTTGCCTTATCTTCCACCTGGTCCTCTGCAGAAAGTGCACAGTTGGTACCTGAGGACCATGGTCATCCGGCTTCCACCTAACCCCACTTTCAAATCAGCCAAGCAGTCTGAGACCAAAGTCATGCAGCAATTTCTTCTGCTTTTTGAAGACTCCACTGGCTGTGGTTCCATTGCCTCTCCACCTGGCCCTGCCCCAGATGTGGAATAAACTGACTGCATTTATGCCCAACTACTTGTTATGTTAGAGGATGAGTATGTGGGAGAGCTAGTGCACATGGTCAGATGATGACCGCAGGACATGTCAGATGATGATACAGCAGCGTCTTTCTACAGTGTGCAGACCGGCAAGAAGGTCCGAGTTGATGAGACAGTGGAAAATGATGTGAGGGATGATGAGGTTCTAGACCCTTAATGTAGAGGAGGTCATCCTAGTGATGTCTGTAGTTGGGAGGAAGATGAGCTGGCCACGATGCCACAACAGTTAAAGAGGGAGCAGGGTGCAAAGGCACAGTGGGTGGCCCCTAGCCAGTACATTGGCTGCAACTCCCACACGCTGGTGAAATCAGCACACCAAAGACAGCTCAAAAAAGCTGCCTGGTGTGGCATTTCTTCAGGGAATGTGCTGTCGACAAGCGGCAGGTGGTTTGCACACTGTGCCGTCAGACCCTCAAGAGAGGCATAAATGTTTTGAACCTGAGCACCACCTAAATGACGAGACATCTGAATTCCAAGCATGAGGTGCAGGGGAGTACATCCCTTAAAAACCATGACAGATCTGAGCATCCTCCTTTTCCCTCTTCTGCTGCGGTCTTAGCCTCTTCCTCCCACTCACAATCAACAGGACCATTACTACAGTCCTGGGTTCAAATCCCACCAAGGACAACATATGCAAGAAGTTTGTATGTTCTCACCGTGTTTGCGTGGGTTTCCTCCAGGTACTCAGGTTCCTCCCACATTTCAAAGACATACTGATAATGAATTTAGATTGTGAGTCCCATCGGGGACAGCGATGATAATGTGTGCAAACTGTAAAACGTTGGGGAATATGTTAGCGTTATATAACAATAAAGATTATTATTATTATTATATGCCCGCTGGAAATAACAATTCAGGCCATGATTGCTGAGGTGGGGTGGCACGGAAGGAAGAGGAGCAGGGCCAAATCACATCGTTATCAGGTGTGTCATTCACACATCGCTTGGAGGGTGGGTTACCACCCCATCAGTGGCCAGGTACCCAACTGAACAGCCAGGGGACAGTTTGTAAGGATAATGATGATGAGGAGGAGGAGAAGGAAAAACCACAGGCTGATATCCTCCATGCCACACTGCATTGATGCAGTAATTGATGCCAACGGAGCCCCAACCAAGTATTGAGTACATTTACTTATCATACATTTCAGTAGGCAAACATTTCGGATTTTAAAATAATTTTTTTCTAGCTGGTGTTATAAAATATTCTAATTTACTGAGATAATGACTTTTGGATTTCTATTGGCTGTAAGACATAATCATCAACATTAACAGAAATAAACACTTGAAATACATCACTCTGTGTGTAATGACTCTATATAATATATGAGTTTCACTTTTTGCATTGAAGAACTGAAATAAATTACTGTAAGTTTTTCGTGATATTCTAATTTTGTGCGATGCACCTGTAGCATGGTATGATCACAGACAGGCACATCGGCATGTCCATATCCAATGTGGGGAACCTAAAATTCCTTAAAATAAACTTGACGGGTTTCCCACTGGACTTGTCCATATCTTTCGATAACTAAACATCTATACTATCTGCACCCTGCCATCATTCAACTCTATTTGCCATTCATTTCATTGTGGTGCCTCCTCCCCAAATAAAAACCCAGACAACTGTGTCGGCTACTTCCTCCTCTGTCTCTTCCACCTATACTGCCACCTGTACCGCCTCCGCTTGGACGTATGCCTCATGGTTCTAGATAGCTAGTTTTAGTTTTGTTAAATCTATGTTGTTTTCAGTCAGTTTCATTAAAAAAATCCAAAAAACACACAGAAAAACAAAACAAAAGAGTTGGATTATACCCCTTTGCATCTTCCACCCAAGCTGCCACGCCTACCTATTCCTACACTTAGTCCTACGCCTAATGGTTCTAGTGATCACTTTGGTATAATTTTGCTTGAGACAATAATAAACTATTGAGTAACTCTAATGCTTACACATTTGCACTATTATCAACCGTCCAACTTGGTATTGAACTAATATGGAGCACGTGGCACTTTAATATGTTGGAGACACATGATTAATTAATACCTATCTAACTGCGTATAGTAATACTATCTTTCCCACATCACCTATTGTGAATGGTGGATCCTGTATTATCTACTGTATACAGAGCTGTTATTAATTGAACAAGCCTTATATTAACAAACATCACAATAGTAAGAGATGTAACAGTCTTGTGATGTTAAAGGACATAAAGAGGAATGTCGCACATACCATAAACAACAAAGGAAAAAACAGCGACAAAAAATCCCATACAGTAATTGATAATAAATAACTCTTTTTAATAAAGTGACCAAGTACAAGGGACAAAAGGAGGGGGAAGGGAGAGAGGAAGATGTACCCTCTCACACATGTCCGAGTAGGACAACCCACAGAAACCAAAATATATATATCTCACAAGAGGCCATACAGATATAAATCCCTTGGGATTTTTTGTCGCTGTTTTTTCCTTTGTTGTTTAGAGCTGTTATTAGTAGTGATGAGCGACCATGCTTGCCACTACTCAGTACTTGCCTGAATCTGACTATATTCGATGTACTTGGCGAGCACCGAGTATTTCTGGGATTATTCGATGGTAGCTCGGGATTGTCTGCCATGCACTGTAATGTCGCAGCCATCTTTGTTGTGGTATTACAGTGATTGGCTGGCCGCACAGCGTCATCAGGTCTATAAGAGACCTGGCGCTGCCCTGCTCGCCGCATTCTGCTCTGGACTTAGCGAGTGTAGGGAGAGCTGCTGCTGAGATAGGGTCAGAATCGTCCATTTAATAGTTAATGTAGGTCTGCAATTGTTCAGCCCACAACTCCTGAGAAACCAACAGTCCTTTTTAGGGCTAATTCGGGGGTCCAGAGATTGCAGCCCTAGGTAGGCAGGGGAGTCTATGTGCACATATCCACATCAGTGCAAGGCCTGCAGGCACTGTATGTGAGTACATAGCTCTCACTGCATACCTCCAAAAGCTCCATTACTGTCTGCTGTTGCTGCTTATTTAATATATACCTAGCTGCAGTTATCTGTGGCAATTTTTTTTTCTTCACCTTCTACCTGCTCCTTTTAGTCTAAAGAAATCCATAACCCTCTTATTTCTACATCTATTTGCTTGGTCACGCTGCAGACTACAGCCATTGTAATCGAAGAGTGTGCAAATCTAAGAATTTTTCTTTTGTCCCAGGCATCAGAGGTGAGTGCACCAAAAAATCTTTTTTTTGTGTGTCATAGCCAACTTGTTGACACAATTTACTTGTGCCCAAAAAAATCAAGGCCACAATTAGATCAGTCTGTTATCTCAGGCTGACGGCTGGTGTATCTGTGGTGGAAAAATCATAGCTTTGCAGGCATAAGTTGCATAGTTCTGTCTGCTAGCCTTGTTCCTCTCCTTTTTATTTCAAAAATTCACCAAAACCCCCCAAAAAATGTATACAGTCTGTTATGTTAGGCTGAGGCCTGGTGTATCTGTGTTGGAAAAATTGTAGCTTCGCAGGCATACGTAGCATAGTTCTGTCTGCTAGCCCTGTTCTACTCTTCTTTTTTTTTCAAAATTCACAAAAAAACAAAAAATTATTTATACAGTCTGTTATGTCAGGCTGAGGCCTGGTGTATCTGTGGAGGAAAAATCATAGCTTCACAGGCATATGTAGCATAGTTCTGTGTGCTAGCCTTGTTCAACTAATTTTTTTTTTTAAATCACCAAAAAAAAATGTATACAGTCTGTTATGTCAGGCTGAGGCAGGGGGAATCTCAAACCATGTCCGCTGCAGTCTCCCATTCTTCTCCAGCTGCAGTGGTCCCAGCATCTGGCTCATGCTGATGTTGTGCGACTGGTTACTGCTGCCTATCCAGGCTCTGCCTTTGTAGCCAGCACTGATCAGCAGCAAGCAGGCCTTCCTGGGATTAAGTGTCGCTTTTCTCATACTGAGCATGTCCACAGGATGACCTCCCATTGGAGGTCGGGGATCACATGTTCAGGTCCTGTTGCAGTTCCTATTGGACCATCTGGAAGGTCCCGGTCTGCTACTGCTATAAAAGGTTCGCATGGCCGCTCGGCAATGCGCTAGTGTATACTTACTAACCTGTGTGTGTAGATGAATGTCTGTCGATGGATGAAAGCTCCTTAATCATTCCCGTTCCTTGTGTTGATGACTGCTTGCGATTGGTGGAAGCTACCTAGCGCACGACAGTGCTAACCTGCACACTCAGCACACGTTACATCTCTTCGCAGTGCGCTTTCCTGACAACCCTTCAGTGTAGGGTGGGAATTCCTGCTTGGACTCAGCATCTGACTCAGGGCATCCTCAGGCACGGGCTCAAAAGCCACCGAGAGTCAGAGCGAGTCCAATCACCAGTTTAGTGGGGGTGTTTTCACAGGGATCCCACTAGTGTCTTTCAGCTGCACCCTGTGACTGCTAACAGGGCGCAGCGTATATTGGCAACTCTGTGAAGCAACAGAGTTCGCTTCCATTCACACTGGGTGAGGTCTAAACCCACGTGTGAGCAATCATCCATCCGCCATTACTCACCAGCAGGTGCCATCTCTGCACGGTGGATCCCGGACTGCGAACACACCTCATATTCTCTATTCTCATTATTTGGTGCGTTCCGCCGGTCCTAACATGGGGTATCTGTGGTGGAAAAATAGTAGCTTAGCCGGCATGCGAAGCATAATTCTGTCTGCTAGCCTTGTTCTACTATTTTTTTTTCCAAAATTCACAAAAAATGAAAAAATTATAAATACAGTCTGTTATGTCAGGCTGAGGCCTGGTGTATCTGTAGTGGAAAAATCGTAACTTCGCAGGCATAAGAAAATCTCTCCATACGGCTGACATTCGGATATCACACGGATGCTTATATGCGAGAAAATCGCATCCTCGCACTGCACATGGATGACATATGGATCACTGTTCAGGGAACATTTCTGCGACTGTAAAATGGACAGATTTTTTATACGTTATGTGTGACTCCAGCTTTAGAATAATTAATTGAAAGGGGGCTATTCAATATAATAGCAGTGTGGAGAACAATTAAAGAGGTCAATCATTCTGTGAAGAATCAGGTGTGAATCAGGTGGCCCTTATTGAAGGGTGAATCCAGGATATGTTGAACATGCATTTCTTGCATTTCTCCTGGAAAGCCTAAGAAATATGGGTCGTTCGAGACATTGTTCAGAAGAACAGCGTACTTTGATTAAAAATTTGATTGGAGAGGGTAAAACTTATAAAGAAGTGCAGACAATGGTAGGCTGTTTAGCTAAAATGATCTCCAATGCTTTAAAATGGAAAGCCAAAAGAGACGTGGAAGAAAACAGAAGACTAACATTGCAATGGATGGAAGGATAGCCAGAATGGCAAAGGCTCAGCCTATGATCAGCTCCAGGATGATCAAAGACAGTCTCAAGCTAAAAGCGAGTACTGTGAGTTAGAAGATGCCTGTGTGATGCTAACCTCTTAGCAAGAAGTCCTCACAAAGTCCCACTGTTAAAAAAAGGCATGCACTGAAGCGGATACAATTTGCCAAAAAGCACATCAATTGGCCTAAAGAGAAAAGGATTTACATTCTGTGCACTTATGAAAGTAAAAATGTTCTTTTTGGGTCCAAGGGCCGCAGACAGTTCGTCAGATGACCCCCAAAATCTGCATTCAAGCCACAGTACACTCTGAAGACCGTGAAGCATAGTGGTGCAATCATCATGATATGTGTCATGGTTCCAAATGGCAAGGGAACGTCAGAGAACTTAAATAACAGACTAGCTCTTGGGTGATGGAATCTCGAGCTGACCGTGAGCTAAACCTACCACACAACTAACAGTGGCCGGGTGACGTACCTACGTTTTATCCCTAGACGCCCAGCGCCAGCCGGAGAACTAACTAACCCTAATAGAGGAAAAAACAGACCTGGCTTACCTCTAGGGAAATTCCCCCAAAAAGGAGACAGAAGCCCCCCACATATATTGACGGTGAGTTCAGAGGAAAAGACATACGCAGTATGAAGGTAGGTTCAGCAAAGCGAGGTCCGCTTACTAGATAGTAAGAAGATACAATAGGGAACTTCACGGTCAGCTGAAAACCCTATTAAAACACCATCCAGAAATTACTTTAAGACTCATGTGTCAACTCATGACACCGGAGTGGTAATTTCGGCCCACAAGAGCTTCCAGCTACAGAAACATAACATAACTGTGAACTGGAACAAAAATGCAAACAAACTTAGGACTAAGAGTCCAACTTAGCTGATAGTAGTCTAGAAGCAGGAACATGCAACAGAAAGGCTCTGGTTACATTGATGGCCGGCACTAGAATAACTGAGCAGCAAGGCTAAATAGGATACTCCCACATCCTGATGGAAACAGGTGAACAGAGAAAGTGAAGCACACAAGTCCAGTACCACCAGCGACCACCGGGGGAGCCCAAAAACCAAATTCACAACAGTACCCCCCCTCAAGGAGGGGGCACCGAACCCTCACAAGAACCACCAGGGCGATCAGGATGAGCCCTATGAAAGGCACGGACCAAATCAGAGGCATGAACATCAGAGGCTGTCACCCAAGAATTATCCTCCTGACCGTAGCCCTTCCACTTGACCAGATACTGAAGTTTCCGTCTGGAAACACGGGAGTCCAAGATCTTCTCCACAACGTACTCCAATTCACCCTCAACCAACACCGGAGCGGGAGGCTCAATGGAAGGCACAACCGGTACCTCATACCTGCGCAATAATGACCGATGGAAGACATTATGGATAGAAAAAGATGCCGGGAGGTCCAATCGAAAGGACACAGGGTTAAGAATCTCCAAAATCTTATATGGGCCGATGAACTGAGGCTTAAACTTAGGAGAAGAAACCCTCATAGGGACAAAACGAGAAGACAACCACACCAAGTCCCCAACACGAAGACGAGGACCAACACGACGACGGCGGTTAGCAAAATGCCGAGTCTTCTCCTGGGACAACTCCAAATTGTCCACCACCTGTCCCCAAATCCGATGCAACCTATCCACCACAGTATCCACTCCAGGACAATCCGAAGACTCCACCCGACCAGAAGAAAAGCGAGGATGAAACCCCGAATTGCAAAAGAAAGGAGAAACCAAAGTGGCAGAACTATCCCAATTATTGAGGGCAAACTCCGCCAACGGCAAAAAGGCAACCCAGTCATCCTGATCCGCAGACACAAAACACCTCAAATAAGTCTCCAAGGTCTGATTAGTTCGCTCAGTCTGGCCATTAGTCTGAGGATGGAACGCAGACGAAAAAGACAAATCAATGCCCATCCTAGCACAGAACGCCCGCCAAAATCTAGACACGAACTGGGTCCCCCTGTCAGAAACGATATTCTCCGGAATACCATGCAAGCGAACCACATTTTGAAAAAACAGAGGAACCAACTCGGAAGAGGACGGCAACTTAGGCAAGGGCACCAAATGAACCATCTTTGAAAAACGGTCACACACCACCCAGATGACAGACATTTTCTGAGAAACAGGGAGATCAGAAATAAAATCCATAGAGATGTGAGTCCAAGGCCTCTTTGGAATAGGCAAAGATAACAACAATCCGCTAGCCCGAGAACAACAAGGTTTGGCCCGAGCACAAACATCACAAGACTGCACAAAAACTCGTACATCTCGAGACAGAGAAGGCCACCAGAAGGACCTAGCCACCAAATCCCTGGTACCAAAGATCCCGGGATGACCTGCCAACGCAGAAGAATGAACCTCCGAGATGACTCTACTGGTCCAATCATCAGGAACAAACAGTCTACCAGGCGGGCAACGATCAGGTCTATCCGCCTGAAACTCCTGCAAAGCCCGTCGCAGGTCTGGGGAAACAGCAGATAATATCACCCCATCCTTAAGGATACCTGTAGGTTCAGAATCACCAGGGAAATCAGGCTCAAAACTCCTAGAAAGGGCATCCACCTTCACATTTTTAGAACCCGGTAAGTATGAGACCACAAAATTAAACCGAGAGAAAAACAACGACCAGCGCGCCTGTCTAGGATTCAGGCGCCTGGCAGACTCAAGATAAATCAAATTCTTGTGATCGGTAAATACCACCACCTGATGTCTAGCCCCCTCAAGCCAATGACGCCACTCCTCAAAAGCCCACTTCATAGCCAAAAGCTCCCGATTTCCAATATCATAATTTCGCTCAGCGGGCGAAAATTTTCGAGAAAAGAACGCACAAGGTCTCATCACGGAGCAATCGGAACTTTTCTGCGACAAGACCGCCCCAGCTCCGATCTCGGAAGCATCGACCTCAACCTGAAAAGGAAGAGTAACATCAGGCTGACGCAACACAGGGGCGGAAGAAAAGCGGCGCTTAAGCTCCCGAAAGGCCTCCACAGCAGCAGGGGACCAATCAGCAACATCAGCACCCTTTTTGGTCAAATCAGTCAAAGGTTTAGCAACATCAGAAAAACCAGTTATAAATCAACGATAAAAATTAGCAAAGCCCAAAAATTTCTGAAGGCTCTTAAGCGAAGAAGGTTGCGTCCAATCACAAATAGCCCGAACCTTGACAGGATCCATCTCAATGGAAGAGGGGGAAAAAATGTACCCCAAAAAAGAAATCTTTTGAACCCCAAAAATACACTTAGAACCCTTCACACACAAGGAATTAGCCCGCAAAACCTGAAAAACCCTCCTGACCTGTTGGACATGAGAATCCCAGTCATCCGAAAAAATCAAAACATCATCCAGATACACGATCATGAATTTATCCAAATATTCCCGGAAAATGTCATGCATAAAGGACTGAAAGACTGAAGGGGCATTTGAAAGACCAAAAGGCATTACTAAATACTCAAAATGGCCCTCGGGCATATTAAATGCGGTTTTCCACTCATCCCCCTGCTTAATTCGCACCAAATTATACGCCCCACGGAGATCAATCTTAGAGAACCATTTAGCCCCTTTTATTCGAGCAAACAAATCAGTCAGCAGTGGCAGAGGATACTGATATCTGACTGTAATTTTATTCAAGAGTCGATAATCAATACACGGCCTCAAAGAGCCATCTTTTTTAGATACAAAGAAAAAACCGGCTCCTAAGGGAGATGAAGAAGGACGAATATGTCCCTTTTCCAGGGACTCCTTAATATATTCTCGCATAGCAGCATGTTCAGGTACAGATAGATTAAATAAACGACCCTTTGGAAATTTACTGCCCGGAATCAGATCTATGGTACAATCGCAATCTCTGTGAGGAGGTAGTGAACCAAGCTTAGGCTCCTCAAAAACATCACGATAATCAGATAAAAATTCCGGAATCTCAGAGGGAATAGATGACGAAATGGAAACCAAAGGTACGTCCCCATGAGCCCCCTGACAACCCCAGCTTAACACAGACATTGCTTTCCAGTCAAGAACTGGGTTATGAGATTGTAACCATGGCAATCCGAGCACCAAAACATCATGTAGATTGTACAACACAAGGAAGCGAATCGTCTCCTGATGGTCTGGATTCATACGCATAGTCACTTGTGTCCAGTATTGTGGTTTATTACTAGCCAATGGTGTAGAGTCAATACCCTTCAGAGGTATAGGAACTTCCAGAGGCTCTAGATCAAACCCACAGCGCCTGGCAAAGGACCAATCCATGAGACTCAAAGCGGCGCCAGAGTCGACATAGGCATCTGCGGTAATTGACGATAATGAACAAATCAAGGTCACAGACAAAATAAACTTAGACTGTAAAGTGCCAATTGAAATAGACTTATCAACCTTTTTTGTACGTTTAGAGCATGCTGATATAACATGAGTTGAATCACCACAATAGAAGCACAACCCATTTTTTCGCCTAAAATTCTGCCGTTCGCTTCTGGACAGAATTCTATCACATTGCATATTTTCTGGAGCCTTCTCAGAAGACACCGCCAAATGGTGCACAGGTTTGCGCTCCCGCAAACGCCGATCAATCTGAATAGCCATTGTCATGGACTCATTCAGACCTGTAGGTGCAGGGAACCCCACCATAACATCTTTAATGGCATCAGAGAGACCCTCTCTGAAATTCGCCGCCAGGGCGCACTCATTCCACTGAGTAAGCACAGACCATTTACGAAATTTTTGGCAGTATATTTCAGCTTCATCTTGCCCTTGAGATAGGGCCATCAAGGTTTTTTCAGCCTGAATCTCTAAATTAGGTTCCTCATAAAGCAACCCCAAAGCCAGAAAAAACGCATCCACATTGAGCAACGCAGGATCCCCGGGTGCCAATGCAAATGCCCAGTCTTGAGGGTCACCCCGCAGCAAGGAAATTACTATCCTAACCTGCTGTGCGGGATCTCCAGCGGAGCGAGATCTCAGGGAAAGAAATAATTTACAATTATATTTGAAATTCAGGAAACGAGATCTATCCCCGGAGAAAAATTCTGGTATAGGAATTCTAGGTTCAGATATAGGAGCATGAATAACAAAATCCTGTAAATTTTGAACCTTCGTAGCAAGATTATTCAAACCTGTAGCCAAACTCTGAGGATCCATTTTAATCAGGTGAGATCAGAGCCATTCAAGGATTAGAAGGAGAGAGAGAGGCAAAGGCTGCAATTAGAGCAGAAATGCAACTGAGTAAACTATAGAGCAAGCTCAGAGGAAAAAAAAAAAAATCTGCAGACTTCTTTTTCTCTCCTTTCTTCTGCCAACGGTTTTAACCCTTGGCCGGCCATACTGTCATGGTTCCCAATGGCAAGGGAACGTCAAAGAACTTAAATAACAGACTAGCTCTTGGGTGATGGAATCTCGAGCTGACCGTGAGCTAAACCTACCACACAACTAACAGTGGCCGGGTGACGTACCTACGTTTTATCCCTAGACGCCCAGCGCCAGCCGGAGAACTAACTAACCCTAATAGAGGAAAAAACAGACCTGGCTTACCTCTAGGGAAATTCCCCCAAAAAGGAGACAGAAGCCCCCCACATATATTGACGGTGAGTTCAGAGGAAAAGACATACGCAGTATGAAGGTAGGTTCAGCAAAGCGAGGTCCGCTTACTAGATAGTAAGAAGATACAATAGGGAACTTCACGGTCAGCTGAAAACCCTATTAAAACACCATCCAGAAATTACTTTAAGACTCATGTGTCAACTCATGACACCGGAGTGGTAATTTCGGCCCACAAGAGCTTCCAGCTACAGAAACATAACATAACTGTGAACTGGAACAAAAATGCAAACAAACTTAGGACTAAGAGTCCAACTTAGCTGATAGTAGTCTAGAAGCAGGAACATGCAACAGAAAGGCTCTGGTTACATTGATGGCCGGCACTAGAATAACTGAGCAGCAAGGCTAAATAGGATACTCCCACATCCTGATGGAAACAGGTGAACAGAGAAAGTGAAGCACACAAGTCCAGTACCACCAGCGACCACCGGGGGAGCCCAAAAACCAAATTCACAACAGATATGGACATGATTCTCTTACTATAGTGCTGGACCTATTTACTGCATACCAGGGATCATGGACCAGTTTACATATATTAAAATTAGTGATGAGCAAATATACTCGTTACTAGAGATTTCTCGAGCATGCACGGTGGTCCTCCGAGTATTTTTTAGTGCTCGGAGACAACCCTAAACACACCAGTAAACGAGCAAAATCTTGGCTGCAGTCCAACAAAATTGAGATTACGGAGTGACCAGCCCAATTCCCGGACCTTAATCCAATAGAACACTTGTGGGGTGACATTAAAAATGCCATTTCAGAGGCAAAGCCAACAAATGCCAAAAAAATTGTGGGATGTAGTTGTCAGGACTCTGAACATTTTTTATTACCTTTTGTGCATTACTGCCCTTTTCCAAGATGGCGCCTTTGGTCTCATGTGCACTGGGTCTTCCTGCTATAAAACTCCACCCCAGCCTTCAGACTGTGCTAGAGTATTCTGCCTTGCATACAGCTCCTGACTCTGCTGACTCCCTGACTATATACCTGCACCTGTGAACTTGTGGGGTTATCCTGCTACTCTGCTCTGAGTTCCTGCTGCATACACCAGTTCCAGTAATCCTCTTTCATCTGCTGATCGTGTTTACTTCCATCTGCATTTGCTTGACATGTAAGCTGGTTCTGCTCTGCAAGAAACTGAGACTATTACCCAGGCCTCCCTGGTTGAGCTAAGATATTATTTGAACTGCCTTATAAGCATATCTATCTGTGTTTTGGACTAAGCAAGGACTTATTCGTGTCAAGTATCCTCAAGAATAATTGTGCTTCATAGACTTTCTGCGTGATTGCATTTTCCTCTGAAGTTTCCTATAGACTGCTAAGCTGCATTTAATATTTACTCCAAGTGTTGTGGACTTGAGTTTCTCTCTGCACCTGTTTGAATCACCGTGTGATAATATAGACTTTACCACTTATAAAACTGTCCTGTAGTTGTCTTGTTCCACTCAAAGAGTCTCCTGAGTTATCCCCTATAATTATTACAGTAGTCCAAGCTTCCTGGGCTTGAAGAACAGTTAACAGTGTCCAGAAGTTGGTTGACTCTATGCAACATAGATGTGAAGCAGTTCTAAAAACTGTTGGTAACAAATAAATATTAGGTTAGTGATTCAAAAAATACATATTGTGAGTTTGTAAAGACAATTGCAGAAACTGCTATGTTTTAGGACAGCCCAACCTTCCTTTTTTTGTTATTTTCTGGAAAGTAGATAAAAATTATATTCATTTCTCTTCATGTGTTGAATTAGAAAACAGTGTGCAATGTTCCCAATGCTGGAAATAAAATCCAGTATAAAGATTTTGTGATTAACTCATGTTTTTGAACACACTGCTATTATTTTGAACACTGCTATAGCTAAATGATGGTCTCCTATGAAGCCTAGACTATGGTTGGTCTTCAGAGGAGTACCAACATGGAAGCTTTATGGGCCTCAGCAGGCCCACAACAGCCATACCAACCAATGGGCATCCAAAATCAAGTCAAAAGGGATGAAAGAAGAGGACCCAAAATTGCACACCAGCAGGACCATGCTTCTTTAATGCTGATGTCACAGATTGATAGTGGCATTTATAGGTTCAAGATCAGAGCTTTTGCCAACGACAGATGTTATGCATGGTCTAATCTCCTGAACCCATTCCATACACTCTCACTTAACATGTGCCATACAGGGCCATAAGGGGACAGTAAAAGGTTAAAATAATTAAAGACCCTTATACTTACCTCATCGCTTACCTATCATTGCACTTTGCTCCTCATCATCCCCATCAGACGTCCGTTCTTCATCGTATCTTCTGATCACCGCCACTCACTCTGAAATCCCACACCTCTCACACAAACCCTTATAGCTTTGATGAGGCACAAGACAGTTCAATGCATTTAAGGTCACGCCACACATCATAATGCTATGATGTTGTAGACTTCTTCATGGTTGCAGCCAGAAGTCCCAGCTAAATGCAAGAGGCGTTGAGATTTCAGTGCAAGCGGTAGTGATCAGAAGGTTTGATGAGGACGGTATGGGTGACGGTAAGAAGTGGTGAGTAGAGTTGAGCGAATTTGTCCAGATTTGGGTCCGAATATGATCAGCAGCGAATATTGTTTTTGCAATATTCGTCGAACATAGCTGAACGTCATTAGAGTCAATGGGAGTAGAAATTACCAAATATGTTCGGAACCAATTATCAAACATAAATTCCGAACAAATAGGGTGCCAATATGGTATGAATATGCCAAATTTACATTCGGCAACCGAATACAAACAAATTCGCTCAACGCTAGTAGTGAGGTGAGTTTAAGGATTTTTAAATTTTTCAAAATAACATTCGTTATACTTCGGGGTCTGGAGAGATCCCAAAGAATAATAAGTGTCAGGACTCTGAACATTTTTTACCTTTTGTGCATTACTGCCCTTTTCCAACATGGCATCTTTGGTCTCATGTGCACTTGTCTTCCTGCTATAAAGCTCCACCCCAGCCTTCAGTCTGTGCTAGATTATTCTGCATTGCATCCAGCTCCTGATTACTCCCTGGCCTTGCACCTGCACCTGCTCCTGTGAACCTGTGTTGGAGATCCTGCCACTCTGCTCTGAGTTCCTGCTGCGTACACCAGTGTTCAGTAATCCTCCTTCATCTGCTGCTTGTGTTACTTCCATCTGCATTTGCTGGACATGTAAGCTTTGCTACTCTGCAAAACCTGAGACTATTAACCAGGCCTCCCTGATTGAGCTAAGATATGATTTGAACTGCCTTATAGCATATCTATCTGTGTCTGGACTAAGTCAAGGATCTATTCGTGTCAAGTTTCCTCAAGAATAACTGTGATTCATAGACTTTCTGTTTGTTTGCATCTACCTCTGAAGTTTCCTATTGACTGCTAAGCTGCATTTATTATTTGCACCAAGTGTTGTGGACTTGAGTTTCTCTCTGCACCTGTTTGAATCACTGTGTGATAATATAAACTTTACCACTTATAAAACTGTGTCCTGTTGTCTTGTTCCACGCAAAGAGTCTCCTGAATTATCCCCTATAATTATTACAGGATAATCTAGCCATAAAAAAAAGGAGACTGCTGGAACAATGACTGCAGAGAGCAGATTAGAGCAGGTGTTTTCCATAATTAGATCACTGCAGAAAGATGTGGAAGGTCTGCAAAAGAAGTTTGGAAGCTTTGAACACAATCAACAAGTGTTTGGACAAACTTTGCAGGACTTAAGCAATCGCATGGCAGCCCAGGAAAACAAACTTGCTGGCATAGAGTCCCAGTATGGACGGGCTTTTCAGGACATAAGCATGGAAATAGCTGCACAAGTGACTTTACCCTCTGGGCAACCGCCACCAGCTAGCCCACCTAAGTTGCCCCCATTCAGATTTAATGGTGATCGCGACAAATTTCGTGGCTTTTTGAATCAATGTATGCTATATTTTGATGTGCATGCTGACCGTTTTCCTACTGATAAATCCAAAGTATTGTGTGTAATAATGCTACTGACCTCACGAGCGCTCGCCTGGGCGAATCCGATGATTGAGTCTTGTGACCCACGGTTAAATGACTTGGATAATTTCTTGGCCGCTATGGCATTAATGTTTGATGACCCTAATTGCCGTGCATCCGCTGAATCTGCTTTGTTGTCTTTACGCCAGGCTAAACGTTCTGTTATTGAGTATGCCACTGAATTCAGAAGATTGGCGGTAGATACCAATTGGGACAGTTATGCACAATTGCCTATTTTTAAAAGGGGTCTGTCTAGTATTATAAAAGATGAACTAGCTCGCTTGGAGTCACCACAAGAACTAGAGACATTTATACAGCATTGTGTGCGCATAGACATTCGCCTTACTGAGCGTAGGCAGGAGAAATTTGCTGCATATAACCTTATTTCTAACTTTTCCCTTCCTTCCAAAGAGCCTGCAGGTAAAATATCTCAGGAAGTGGAGGAGGTGCCCATGCAAATTGATTCCGTTCAGAGACGCAAGATCAATGAGCGCCGGGAGCATCGCCTTCGTGAAAGTCTATGTTTCTTCTGCGGCCAGTCTGACCACTTCTTGATCAATTGTCCTAAGTGTCCTAGACGGCCTAACAAGGTGCTAGCAGCAATAGGGGAGTATGACAACTGTGATGATGAATCTGACATCTCTGAATGTAGCCTGCCTTTAAACGCTGTATTCCATTCACTTTCTATGATTTCACCCCCCAAGGAGCTGAAGGAAAAGAACTCTCACTGTTCTCTCCCTATTAAGATCCTGTGTTCAGGACAGTGGATTTCCAGTTCAGCTATGATTGACTCTGGTGCAGGTGGCAATTTCATGGATATCACATTTGCCAAGGACCATGGTATTAAAATTCAGCAAAGAGCCTCTCCAATTACCATGGAAACAGTGGATGGTCACCTTTAATCTCTGGGCCTGTGGATCAGGAGACCGTACCCCTTGAAATTTTGTTGGAGCCTAATCATCAGGAGCAACTTTCATTCTTGCTAATTTCTTCTCCTCATTTTCCTGTGATTTTAGGCATTCCTTGGTTGCGTTTTTAGAACCCAATTATCAACTGGGAGACAAAGGAGATTATCTTTCCAACAAGGAGCAAGTCAGCATTAACAGAAGCTGTCCCTGAGTCCACGGCTACGGAACCACATGTACAGGTATTTTCTTTACCTCCAGCATATAATGAGTTCTCTGACCTCTGTGACAAGAAGAATGCAGATCAGCTTCCTCCACACAGGCATTATGACTGTTCCATTGAGTTGCTTCCTGGGGCAGATATTCCTTTTGGTCACGTATACCCTTTGGCGGCACCTTAGCTTCAAGCCTTAAAGGAGTATATTGATGAAAATCTGGCCAAAGGCTTCATACGTCCTTCTTCCTCACCAGCAGGGGCACCCATTTTTTTTGTAAAGGAGAAGGATGGAACCCTGAGACCCTGTGTTGACTATCGGGAACTCAATAAGGTAACCGTACGAAACCGTTACCCTTTGCCTCTGATTCCCGAATTACTGGAAAGAGTCCACCATGCTAAGGTGTTCTCTAAGCTATGGTAAACCGTTACCGGTTTAAATGGTAAAAACGGTTAAACGGTTACCGTTATGGTAAATGGCTTCACGCTCTCTCCCGCTCCTGAAATCCGCTGCCTCGGGGTAACTCTTGACTCTGCCCTGTCCTTCAAACCTCACGTCCAAGCTCTTGCCACCTCCTGTCGCCTCCAACTCAAAAATATTGCCAGAATCTGTCCCTTCCTCAGCCCACAAGCTACCAAAACTCTTGTACATGCTCTCATCATCTCCCGCCTCGATTACTGCAACACCCTCCTCTGTGGCCTCCCCGCTAACTCTCTTGCACCACTCCAGTCTGTCCTCAACTCTGCTGCCCGCCTAATCCACCTCTCTCCTCACTACTCCCCTGCTTCTCCCCTCTGCAAATCCCTCCACTGGCTACCAATCCCCCAACGAATCCAGTTCAAACTACTAACACTGATCTACAAAGCCATCCACAACCTATCCCCTCCCTATATCTCTGAACTAATCTCCCAATATCTTCCTTCATGTAATCTTCGTTCATCTCAAGACCTCCTACTCTCCTCCGCACTTATTCGTTCCTCACACAATCGCCTCCAAGATTTCTCCCGAATATCCCCCATCCTCTGGAATTCCATGCCTCAACACGTCCGATTATCCACCACCCTCGGATCCTTCAGACGGAACCTGAAAACCCATCTCTTCAGGAAAGCCTACAGCCTACAATAACCGAGCCGCCGTCTCACCACCGCCAGAGCCGCCGCCACCCACCCTTACCTTCTGTATCTTCCCCACTATCCCATAGAATGTAAGTCCGCAAGGACAGGGTTCTCTCCCCTCTGTACCAGTGTGTCACTGTAAACCTGTTTACTGTAAATGATAGCTATAACCCTTTATGTAACCCCTTTCTCATGTACAGCACCATGGAATTAATGGTGCTATATAAATAAATAATAATAATAATAATAATAATAATAATAATAAGCTGGATCTTCGTGGGGCTTATAATTTGGTGCGTATTCGTCCAGGGGATGAGTGGAAGACAGCATTCAGATGCCGGTATGGACACTTTGAATCTCTTGTGATACCCTTTGGGCTTTGTAACGCCCCTGCAGCATTTCAACACCTTGTTAATGACATCTTCAGAGATTTGTTGGACCAGTTTGTGGTGATCTGTTTGGACGATATACTAATCTTTTCTGACTCTCTACAGGAACATGAAGAACATGTCAAAACTGTTTTAAGACGTCTGAAAGAGAACCAATTGTATATCAAGCCGGAGAAATGCGAGTTCCATCATTCTGAGATACAGTTCTTGGGTTTTTCATCTCTCCCCAGGGGCTGAACATGGAATCTGGTAAGATTCAGGCTATCATTGACTGGCCGGCACCCAAGAACGTTAAGGAGGTCCAACGTTTTATTGGTTTTGCAAATTTCTACAGACGCTTCATTCGAAATTTTTCTGATATTGTCCATCCCATTACTTCCTTGACAAAGAAGGAAAAGCCCTTTAAGTGGTCATCACAGGCTCAAGAAGCTTTTGATCGGCTGAAGATCTGTTTCACATCAGCACCGCTGTTGATACACCCAGATCCAACACATCCTTTCATTGTGGAGGTGGACGCTTCTGATAATGCTTCGGGGGCTATTCTCTCCCAAAGAACTGGAGAGAAGGGTCTGCTACATCCTTGTGCTTTCTTTTCCCGTAGACTAACCTCAGCAGAGAAGAATTACAATGTGGGAGACAAGGAATTGCTGGCTATTATTGCAGCTTTCAAAGAATGGAGGCATCATCTGCAAGGAGCTGCACAACAGATCATAGTGCTAACTGACCATCGCAATCTAGAGTTCCTTAGATTCCCTAGATGTCTTTCTCCTCGTCAGGTTTGTTGGAAATTATTCTTAAATCAATTTAACTTTGTTATCTCGTACCATCCAGGTTCTCGTAATGGGAAGGCTGATGCTTTATCCCAAATCCATGCTGCGGATTCCATCCCTGGAGCCCCATCCAAGACCATTCTATCTGATGCCAATTTCATCGGAGTTATCCACGATCAGGACTTGTGGAAGGAGTGCAGGGAGGCCTATGAAGGTGATGTATTTCTGGCCAACCCACCTGTGGATATTAATCTTGTCTTTAAGGGTGGCATGTGGTTCAGAGATCGATGTATCTACGTCCTGGAGGTCGTCTGTCTGCAGATCCTCAAGTTGGTACATGACTCCAAGTTGGCTGGTCACAGGGGGGTACAGAAGACACAAGAGTTCCTGAGCCGATTCTTCTGGTGGCCAACTTGCCTGAAGGATACCAAGGACTATGTTCTCTCTTGCGAGATATGTGACCATTACAAGACTCCTCATGTGGCACCTACGGGTCTTCTACAACCATTACCTGTTCCATTCCACCTTGGGGGTCTATATCAATGGACTTTATTGTGGAGCTGCCTACATCGGGGGGCATGAATACAATCATGGTGGTAGTTGATCGCCTGACTAAAGCTGCTCATTTTGTTCCGTGCACCGGCCTCCCCTCAGCTAAAGATACAGTGAACTTGGTTATACAGAATGTCTTTCGGTTGCATGGGGTTCCGGATGAGATCATCTCTGACCGTGGAGTACAGTTCACTTCAAGATTCTGGAAGGGGTTTTGCTCTGCACTCAATATTAATGTCTGTCTCTCTTCTGCTTACCATCCCCAGACAAATGGTCAGACTGAGCGTACCAACCAGACGCTGGAACAATATCTAAGATGCTATGTCAGCCATCTCCAGGATGATTGGTTGGAGTTGTTGCCATTAGCCAAATTTTCATATAATAATTCTCAGAGCGCCTCCACTAAATTTACACCTTTCTTTGCCAATCTGGGTTATCATCCGTGTATTTTACCTAGGTCTCCAATTAATTCTCCGGTTCCAGCAGTGGAGGAAAGGCTGACTGCGATGAGACAAAATCTGGAGGTTCTGAAGGAATCCCTGACCACGGCTCAAGAACGTTATAAGAGATCGGCTGATAGATTCCATAAACCTGCACCCATGTTCAAGGTAGGAGATTCCGTGTGGTTAGCAACTAAGAATCTGAAGTTAAACATTCCTTCACAAAAACTTGGACAGAAATTCATTGGCCCTTTCAAGATTAATGGTATTGTGAGCTCTGTGGCCTGCTGGCTGAAGCTGCCTGGGACAATGAAGGTACACCCAGTTTTTCATGTATCTTTACTAAAGCCTGTATCTCCTAATACCTTCCAGGGACGTGTTGTGCCACCTCCGCAGCCTGTGGTGATTGATAGGCAAGAACAATTTGTGGTGGAGGAAATTGTTGATTCCAGGATTCGCAGGAATCGGCTCCAATATCTGATAAGATGGCAGGGATATCCCTCTGAGGAAGACATCCCTGAGGAAGACTCTTGGGAACCTGTGGAAAACATCAATGCCCAACAGATTTCTCGTTTTCATCAGAGATTCCCTGAGAAACCAGGTCCAGGATCGTCCTGAGGCCACTTCTAAGGAGGGAGTAATGTCAGGACTCTGAACATTTTTTACCTTTTGTGCATTACTGCCCTTTTCCAACATGGCGTCTTTGGTCTCATGTGCACTTGTCTTCCAGCTATAAAACTCCACCCCAGCCTTCAGCCTGTGCTAGATTATTCTGCTTTGCATCCAGCTCCTGATTACTCCCTGGCCTTGCACCTGCACCTGCTCCTGTGAACCTGTGTTGGAGATCCTGCCACTCTGCTCTGAGTTCCTGCTGCGTACACCAGTGTTCAGTAATCCTCCTTCATCTGCTGCTTGTGTTACTTCCATCTGCATTTGCTGGACATGTAAGCTTTGCTGCTCTGCAAAACCTGAGACTATTAACCAGGCCTCCCTGGTTGAGCTAAGATATGATTTGAACTGCCTTATAGCATATCTATCTGTGTCTGGACTAAGTCAAGGATCTATTCGTGTCAAGTTTCCTCTAGAATAACTGTGCTTCATAGACTTTCTGTTTGTTTGCATCTACCTCTGAAGTTTCCTATTGACTGCTAAGCTGCGTTTATTATTTGCACCAAGTGCAGTGGACTTGAGTTTCTCTCTGCACCTGTTTGAATCACCGTGTGATAATATAAACTTTACCACTTATAAAACTGTGTCCTGTTGTCTTGTTCCACGCAAAGAGTCTCCTGAATTATCCCCTATAATTATTACAATAAGAGACATTAAACTTCTCTGCAAATCGAATTTCCTGTAAAAATCCAGGCAAACAGGCAAATTTAAATTTTGCCTGATCAGTTCATCTCTACTCAGCTCTTTTTGTTAAGAATAATTGCAATCATACTAAAGAATAAAGCTGATGATTAAGGCCCCTTTCACACATCAGTTTTTTGCTATCAGTCACAATCCATCGAATTTTGAAAAAATGAATCCGGCGACTAATGCCGCCGGATCCATTTTTTTCTCATAGACTTGTATTAGCGATGGATTGTGATGGACGGCCTCACGTTTCATCCGTCGTTCGCCGGATCTGACGAAATTGTTTGTCTGGCAGCCGGAAACAATGGACAAAGTAACATTTTCTGTGTCTGTCAAAAAAATGGACAGAGACAGATTGTTTGCTCGAATGGAAGCCTATGGGCGCTGGATCCGTCAAATGACGAAATCCGGCGACGCATTCTGTTTTTTTAACTGAGCATGCTCTGATGCATGCTCTAATTTTTTTAGGATCCAATTAGCCAGATCCTCAAGTCGGATCCGTCGAAATAACAAATCCGTCTCATCAGTTTTTCACAGTCTGCGATGGATCCGTCGAGCCAATGGATTGTGACTGACGGCAAAAAAATGATGTGTGAAAAGGGCCTAACGGAGTCGTTTCAGGCTTTTTTCTGATGTATTAGTACACATACAAGTATATATAGGCTGGTCTTCCACTAGGTCCAAAATCAGGAGACGTTTGATGTGCCAGAACACCATGCAGCCATTTGAATGTTAGCTATGTAATGCTGTTCATGGCTTCCACTGATGACAAAATCCAATTTTGGGGTACTTTAAATCAGATCAGAGGCTTCACCTTAAAAAACAGTCAAATAAACAATTTTGTTAAGATATTTTAAAAGTTTTTTACGTGAAGGCAGAAATTTGCAAGCCCTTATCCTCTCATATTACAGTGTGCTGTAAATTGACACTTTACTTGTTGTTTTTGTTGTTTTGACCTTTCTTCCCTTCTTTTTTTTTACAATCCATCATAAATAGAAGTTAATGATGATTAATGATTTTCCGCTTATTGAGCAGATGCCATCAAGCTGTGCGCCCGGAGAGCCCATTATTTCTCTATGCAAAATGCTGACCAAGGCAAAAAAAAGTCTCTTAGTTATAAACCGACAACTTATAGGGATATATGTCAATAAAAGAGAAAATGATGAGCAGAATTTCACCATGAAGCTCCTGAGCTCCGAACATTACTGCACGACGCGGAGAACATGACAAGCACACTACACTCCTGAGTCCATAAAAATATCTTAGCACGGATTATATGTCTTATTTTAAGATGAAGGCAATTTCTTTCCCTCTTGTCAATATTATTTAATGTCTTCTCCTTCCTTTATCACCTTCGATTTGAATTCTGCAGCCTCATATTTATATATTTTTATTATTTTTCAATTAAACTTCTAAAAAATGTTTTACTTTGATGCTTTTATATTATGCCTCCATGTTTCTAGTTTCAATTATTTTACTTTATTACCTTTTTATTAATTTTATGGATTTATATAATTCTGCAGTAAAATGCTTAAAGAAGGAATGACTTTTTATATTATTATTGTAATTATTATTTTCATTATTCTATCATTATAGTTTTATTTATATTAATATATTTTACTGGTCATTTATTCAATTTCAATCTCTTAATGATCACGGGCCATATTTTTATGGCAAGAAATAGGGCTTTAATTTCATTTTTTTGTAACTATATGGCACATATAGTATATAGCTGGGAAACTTTTTGGCTCAATGGTTAGCGCAGTTGCTTTGCAGGGCTGGGGTTCCTGGTTTAAATCTCACCAAGGAGAACATCAGCAAAAAGTTTGTATGTTCTCACCATGGTTTGGCGGGTTTCCTTAGGTTTCCTCCCACACTCCAAAGACATACTGATATGAAACTTAGGTTGTGAGCCAAAATGGGGACAGTGATGAAATTAAGTCTGTTGTCATCAAAGAAAATCCATCTGATTATGCTAATTACACTTTGATTAAAGTGTGATCCAATTTTCTCAGAGGTGGAGAAAAAAAAGTTTCTCCACCTTATCCATTCAATCTGCCCATGAAAATCGGCCTGTACTTGTAAGTCATCTGAGTGTGGTCCAGGGCCAGACTGGCCATCTGGCAATTCTGGCAAATGCCAGAAGGGCCTGTCTGGTCGTGGGACACTTTGTCTGCTACGTTGTTAACAGAGTAGGTGTTCTCAAGACACCCATACTGTAAGAGTTATGATGGAGCACAAAGCTGCTGACTTCTTCACTTACCCCAGCAGGCCACTGGTATCATTAGAAATACTGGTCTTGTAGTAAATCTTGCTTTTCTTCACACAGGGTAATATTAGTCTATAGTATACACTCACCGGCCACTTTATTAGGTACACCATGCTAGTAACGGGTTGGACCCCTTTTGCCTTCAGAATTGCCTCAATTCTTCGTGGCATAGATTCAACAAGGTGCTGGAAGCATTCCTCAGAGATTTTGGTCCATATTGACATGATGGCATCACACAGTTGCCGCAGATTTGTCGGCTGCACATCCCAAAGATGCTCCATACAAGGCAGGATGGATCCATGCTTTCATGTTGTTTACGCCAAATTCTGACCCTACCATCCGAATGTCGCAGCAGAAATCGAGACTCATCAGACCAAGCAACGTTTTTCCAATCTTCTACTGTCCAATTTCGATGAGCTTGTACAAATTGTAGCCTCAGTTTCCTGTTCTTAGCTGAAAGGAGTGGTACCCGGTGTGGTCTTCTGCTGCTGTAGCCCATCTGCCTCAAAGTTCGACGCACTGTGCGTTCAGAGATGCTCTTAGGCCTACCTTGGTTGTAACGGGTGGCGATTTGAGTCACTGTTGCCTTTCTATCAGCTCGAACCAGTCTGCCCATTCTCCTCTGACCTATGGCATCAACAAGGCATTTCCGCCCACAGAACTGCCGCTCACTGGATTTTTTTTCTTTTTCGGACCATTCTCTGTAAACCCTAGAGATGGTTGTGCGTGAAAATCCCAGTAGATCAGCAGTTTCTGAAATACTCAGACCAGCCCTTCTGGCACCAACAACCATGCCACGTTCAAAGGCACTCAAATCACCTTTCTTCCCCATACTGATGCTCGGTTTGAACTGCAGGAGATTGTCTTGACCATGTCTACATGCCTAAATGCACTGAGTTGCCGCCATGTGATTGGCTGATTAGAAATTAAGTGTTAACAAGAAGTTGGACAGGTGTACCTAATAAAGTGGCCAGTGAGTGTAGATGGTTAGCACTCGACTGGAGAGGATAAATCAGGTGCTAGTGAAAAGGAACCGTTGGTCCCATAAAACTGAGTCCAGTATAGAATCACTGCACACAATTGGGGTAGTATGCTTCAAGTGAGTATTTTATTGAAGGTGATAAGTGTAGCGACGGCTAGACGGCTAGACGTTTTGGCCGGACAATGGCCTTTATCAAATAGTCGCCTTTGAATGAAGAATCACCAAGGAAGTAGTGTCACTTGTAGTGTAAGATTTCATAGAGTGCAAAATGTCCCGTTTGGCGAGCAATCCAATGGGAATTTGGGGTTGCCAGGGGACATTATCCTGGCAGTATTGTCCAAGGATCTTTGGTGCTGCAGTGTGGATCTGGGGTTGCCACTGATGTTGTCCTGGCAGTACAGCCCAAGAATCATTGGTGGCACAGTGTGGCAAACTACCCCAATTGTGTGCAGTGATTCTATACTGGACTCAGGGTAATATTAGTAATATATCTCAACTGGTGCTTGGGGACAGCATGGGCCTGTGTGATTTCAAATGCCAGGGCTGAATTTCAGCCCCAGTCCGTACCTGGTGTGGTCTGATGTTTTCCTCGGACTCACAGACTTGAATGGCCGAGTGCCATGTGATTATCGAAGGCAAATAGTGCTTATTGTGATTTTCTTCCTCATATCACTAGGTCCTAGGAAAAAAAGTCTGACATGCGCACGACCCTATAGAATAACATAGGAATAAGTGCTATCCGTCAAAACAAAGGATAGCATTCTTCCGATTTTTACTGTCTTGTACTCGAGCCGTAAGACCGTATTTTTAGTCCGAGTGTGATCCAATAAAGCATCAGATTGCACTCAGATCAATGTTAATCAACGAAAAATAGAAACAAGTAGGAGCGCACTTACCCTGGTGGGATAATCATCACTTTATTTGGACATCATAAAAAGCAAACGGCAGGGAGGGATGGAAACAGCTACGGACAATGGCCGTTTCGTGCTACACGGCACTTCAACGGGTCCTAAAGCTGAATGGATCAAAGGAGGGTTTTATAGACCCACATGGGTCACAAACTCCTCCCCCCACACATTTTCAAAATATAAACATTATTACATTTAAAAACAACCAATGTGATTTAAAAACAACCTCTGTGAACCTAGGTTAAAGCAGAAATAGACATTAAAGACAAAGAATGTAGATTACAAAAAGACCGACATGTCGACTTTTTCGTTTAGACCAAATGGCCCTGCTGCGTCAGCGCGCAGAATCCATCTAGCCTCCCTGCGCAGTAAGAGGCGGCACAAATCGCCTCCTCCCTCTGGCAGGGAGACCTGCTCCAAACCAGCGAATCTTAGTACCTGAGCATTACCTGCATGGTGAGTACGGACATGGTCTATTAGCCTAGGAGCTCCCTTGCCCGTTCTAACAGAATTGAAGTGATCTCTAATGCGGACAAATAAAGGCCGAATCGTTTTGCCAATGTAGAAGTTCCTGCACGGGCAGAAAAGAATGTAGACAACATGTGTAGTCCTGCAGGATATAAAATCATGCACCACATGTTGTATGTGACCAACTGTGACTCTATTTCCTGTATGATGATACACACAGAAATTGCATCCCCCGCATTTGAAATTACATTTGGGGATACTATCCATGAGCCAATTATTTCTGTTTGTCACAAAACGATTACGGACTACACTATCCCTAATATTTCTGCTCCGGCGACTGGCAAATAAAGGTCCCCTATCAACTATCTCTTTTAAATCGTTATCTTGTCGCAGGATCTGCCAATTCTTACGGATAACAGCTCTGATGTGATTGTCAAGCGGGCCAAATTTAAAACTAAATACAAATTTTTTCTCATGTTTTTTCTGGGGAACAATGGAAATGTCTGTTGCAACCGCCTTATCATAGGCACTCTTCAAAACGACAGGGGGATAGCCGCGTTTTGTAAATCTATCAAAAAGATCAACTGACTGCTGATCAATGTTAATGTCTAGGGCCGTGCACATGTCAGATTTTTTCCTCGAATAGAGTCTGAGCTGTGCAAGTCAATGAGTCCATAGAAACCATCAAAATACACTTGGATGACATCTGAGATAAGTCCGATTTTCTCGAACTGATAGAATGGAGAATGGAGAAGATTTAGAATATTTTTTCTCCATCTTCTCCTCATCCGAGAGAATTTTGTCACACTATGCTCTCACTCTGATCAATATCTGATTAATGAAAATTTGCATAATCAGTTGGATTCTCTGGGATGAGAGAATTTACAGTCGTCTGCACCTAGTCAACCTAATGCCTAGTTTTACAGTCGTCAGCATGTAGTGCTACATACAGTAAGTGAGTAACATAAATTAGCCTTTATTATTATGTTTGAGTAGTAGCAGGTTGTAGACACTCTGCTGTGAAGGCACAGTTTGTTGCTTTTTTGTTTTTCTGTTTATATGAAACATTTTCAATGACTATCCAGTTTTTAAACCTGTGTCATCTTTATGTCCACAATTTTTAAATGTTTTATCTAGTAAATAGTCATGAGCGAGTATACTCGTTGCTCGGGTTTTCCCGAGCACGCTCTGGTGATCTCCGAGTATTTGTTAGTGTTTGGAGACTTAGTTTTTGTTGATTCAGCTGCTTGATTTACAGCTATTAGCCAGCCTAAGTAGAAGTGGGGTTTGCCTGGTTGCTAGGGAATCTTCACATGTAATCAAGCTGTCTAGTAGTTGCAAATCATCTATCTGCGGCAAGGAAAACTAAATCTCCGAGCAGTCATAAATACTTGGAGACCACCTGAGCAACGAGTATATTCGCTCATCACTACTAGTAAACTTTCTATTGAAAAGAGACTAGTTCAGCATGGTCTAAAGAAGACAAGTATGTACTTACTAACTAGTGATGAGTGAAATGCAGATTTTTTTGTAATTCGCAAACATGTGGATTTGGCAGCTGCCATGTTTCCGAACCTTAAAAGGTCACCAAAATTTTTAAAAAAAGAACAAATGTCCTTATACTCACCTGCTGTGTCAGTGGGAGAGGGGAGCAGTAAAGTGAGTATAAGGATTTTTTTTTGTTTTTTTACGTCTTACGTTTATTATACTTTGGGGTCTGGAAAGTCTATGTACTTAGACTAGACTTAAATGTAGTATTACAATGTACCAGATGTAGTAAAGGTTCTCATGTTGTTTAATAAAGATGTCTAATTTTAGAACTTTTTACATCACCTATTTGTTGGCTTACGCTGTGCCAAAAATTTGTGACATAATTTTGGCATATTTTGTGGCACATTGTGTAACATGTTAAGCCATATCCCTTTCTAAATAAGCCATGTCCCTTTCTCAATAAGCCATGACCCTTTTAAATAAGCCATGCCCCTTTCTCAATAAGTCATGACCCTTTTTAAAATAAGCGATAACCCTTTCTCAATAAGCCATTTCCCTTTTTCAATGAGCCGTGCCCCTTTCTAAATAAGCCACGGCCCTTTCTCAATAAGCCATTACCCTTTCTCAATGAGCCGTGCCTCTTTCTCAATAAGCCATGACCCTTTCTAAATAAGCCACGGCCCTTTCTCAATAAGCCATTACCCTTTCTCAATGAGCCGTGCCTCTTTCTCAATAAGCCATGACCCTTTCTAAATAAGCCACGACCCTTTCTCAATAAGCCACAACCCTTTCTAAATAAGCCATGCCCCTTTCTCAATAAGCCACAACCCTTTCTAAACAAGTCATGCCCTTTCTCAATAAGCCATTACCCTTTGTCAATAAGTCATGCCCCTTTCTCAATAAGCTGCCATAACCCGCTCGGCTCTGCTGCATACAGGCAATGATCAGATCACCGGTATGTAGCAGAATTGCTCACTTGCTATGAGCGCTGACCACCAGGCGCTGCTCATAGCAATCCGGCATTGGCAACCAAAAAGGTCTGCAGGAGACCACTGGTTGTTATGCCGACTCATCGGTGACCCGTGACCCGTGTGACGGGGTCACCGATGGGCGGATTTCTGGCGCGATTGCCGGAATCGGATGTTAAATGCCAAACGTTAAATCAGAGTTTGACAGCTGGATTTAGCAGGTTAATAGCCACGGGTTGATCACTATTCCACCTGCGGCTGTTCTGGGTACATGTCAGCTGTTCAAAACACCTGATATGTGCTGGGAAAGATGTGGGCTCACCGTCAGAGCCCACATCAAACGGAGGGAGTCCGACATCAGCGTACTATTACGCCTCATGTTGGAAAGGGGTTAAAAGAATTGTTATAGCTTTGGCTTCATGTTTTATCCAAGGTTATGTGGCAAGGCTCATTAAAGGATTGATAGTTTTACGATTGCTACAATAGGTGGCACTACAGTTCAAGCCCTGTTCCTCTCTGAAAAGGCTGCTTATAATTCTAACTAGTTTGTGGCCCGATTCTAACGCATCGGGTATTCTAGAATATGCATGTCCCCGTAGTATATGGACAATGATGATTCCAGAATTCGCGGCAGACTCTGCCCGTCGCTGATTGGTCGAGGCAACCTTTATGACATCATCGTCGCCATGGCAACCATTATGACATCTAAGTCGATACTGTGCCCGTCGCTGATTGGTCGAGGCCTCAATAAACCTAATAACTGGTTGGGCCAACTTTAACAGTAACAACTGCAATCAAACATTTGCAATAACTGGCAATGAGTCTTTTACAACGCTCTGGAGGCAGTTTGGCTCACTCATCTTTGCAGAATTGTTGTAATTCAGCCACACTAGAGGTTTTACAAGCATGAACCACCTTTTTAAGGTCATGCCACAGCAACTCAATCTGACTAACCTCCAGAATTTCACTAGGCCACTCCAAAGTCATAATTTTGTTTCTCTTAAGCCATTCAGAGGTAGACTTGCTGGTGTGTTTGAGATCATTGTTCTGCTGCATAACCCAAGTGTGCTTCAGCTTGAAGTCACAAACAGATGGCCAGATATTTTTCTGAAGGATTTTTTGGTAGACAGCAGAATACATGGTTCCATTTACCACAAGTCTCCCAGGTCCTGAAGAAGCAAAACAGCACCATTCCATCACACTACCACACCATACTTTACTGTTTTTATGATGTTCCTTTTCTGAAATAGTGTGTTACTTCTACACCAGATGTAATGGGACATATAACTACCAAAAAGTTCAACTTTTCCTCATCAGTCCACAGAGTATTATCCTAAAAGTCGTCATCATCATCATCAAGATGTTTTCTGGCAAAACAGAGAAGATCCTTTATGTTCTTATTGCTTAGCAGTGGTTTTTGTCTTGGAACTCATTTTGTCATTTTGCCATTTTTGCCCAGTCTCTTTCTTATGGTGAAGTCATGAACACTTACCTTAACTGAGGCAAATGAGGCCTGCAGTTCTTTGAATGTTACTGTGGGGTCTTTTGTGATGAGTTGTCGCTTCGCTCTTGGGATAATTTTGGTCAGCCGGCCACTCCAGGGAAGGTTCTCAACTGTTCCATATTTTTGTGGATAATGGCTGTTACTGTGGTTCGCTGGAGTCCTAAAGCTTTAGAAATGGCTTTATAACATTTCCCAGACTGATAGATCTCAATTACTATGTTTCTCATTTGTTCCAGAATTTCTTTGGATCGCAATATGATGTCTAGCTTTTGAGGAACTGAGTGAGTGTAGCTGGAAAAAAAAGAATGCTTACACCGCTTCCTTAACCACCAGGTCCTCATTGAAGCTTCAAACCTGGAAATGATGACCCAGATCCTGATACCTCATCTATGGCCCATGGCTGACTGCTTCTGTGTCATTAGGCAAGGTTCTACTGTTGGTTAGTTGATCAGTCAACTACCTGTGTTACTTTCTACCAAAAGTACTTTATGAAACTGATGTTTATGCCATCTAAGAGTGGCTGGAAAAAAAAATGGAGGTGTTGCATGAGGTATCAGGGCTCCCAGGAAAGAAGGCTTACACTGCTCACTTAACCACCAGGTCCTTATTAAAACTTCAGTTCAATTCTGGCCAAGACTGACACCTCATACATGGCCCATGGCTGACTGCTTCTGTGCCATTAGAAAAGGTTCTACTGTGGCTCGATTGATCAGTCAACTACCTGTGCTACTTTCATTACATTTTTCTACCAATAGTACTCTATTAAACTGATGTTTGTGTCATCTGAGTGCGAATGGAAGAAAACAAAAAGGAGATATTGCATAAGGTAGCAGGGCTCCCAGGTAAGAAGCTTACACTGCTCTCTTAACCACCAGGTCCTCATTGAAACTTCAATTCAAAGCTGTAAATGCTTGCCTAGACCCGGATACCTCATGCATGGCTCATAGCTTCTGTGCCATTTGCAAATTTCTACTGTGGGTAAATTGATGCCACTATTAATGGTGTCTGCCACTAATTTTAGCTGTTTGGGTAGCTTTTTGTCACCCCTTATGGTGTGGTGTATACGTTTGGTTTAGCCTTCCATTGAATTAAATGGGATTTGGGTATGTTTTGGCAAACAGTTCGGCCAAAGTCTAAACTTTCGGAGAATTGAACCAAACTGAAACTTGAAAGGTTCGCTCATCTTTAGTGTCCTCCCCTGTCTTGCCTAAACAAGATAGTCCTGCTCACCAGTAATTGACACTTAAGGGTATATGCACACGTCCGGATTTCTTGCAGAAATTTCCTGAAGAAAACCGGAAATTTTCTGCAAGAAATCCGCATTTTTTTTTTTGCGTTTTTTTTCCGGTTTTTTTCGCGTTTTTTTTAGCATTCTGCAAGCGTAATTAGCTTGCAGAATGCTAAAGTTTTCCAAGTGATCTGTAGCATTGCTTGGAAAACTGACTGACAAGTTGGTCACACTTGTCAAACATACTGTTTGACAAGTGTGACCAACTTTCTACTATAGATGCTGCTTATGCAGCAACTATAGTAAAAGATAGAATGTTTAAAAATAATAAAAAAAATAAAAAAATGCTTATACTCACCTGCAGACAGCGGATCTCCTCAGCGGCATCTGTTCCTATAGCTGGTGTGTGTGCGCAGGACCTTCCATGACGTCGCGGTCACGTGAGCGGTCACATGACCGGTCTCGCGACCAATCACAGGACTGCGACGTCATCGCAGGTCCTTCACCGCACACCAGCTATAGGAACCGAAGCGGCAGCATGCACCTGAGAGGCGGGAAGACATCGAAGGTGAGTATATCACTATTTTTTATTTTAATTCTTTTTTTTTTGACCAATTATATGGTGCCCAGGCCGTGGAGGAGAGTCTCCTCTCCTCCACCCTGGGTACCAACCGCACATGATGTGCTTACTTCCCGCATGGTGTGCACAGCCCCGTGCAGAAAGTATACAGATCAATGCACTCAAATACTGAACGTGTGCACATGGCCAAAGACTCCAGGCTTTCCTTTGTTTGACATGATAACAATTCTTTGGATGTAAACGATGAACTCTGGTTTACACTATTGCATTCTACTCTCTTTTTGCATGCTTCTATCTACAGCCTTCAACAACAGTGAATTTACAATCACTTCTGATTAGCGATCTTCCCATTTCTCTACCATGCAATTAGTTTAGATTATTAAAAATAGGATTTGTCTGTCATCTATTATATCTCAGTTGGTTTACAACTCTGCTGTAGAATTCAGAAATGGAAGGCAGATATGTTTTATTAACCTCTCAGTTAAATTCTTCAGTAGAAGTATATTTATCAATAGATATATGTGTGGACAAAGGAATTATTTGGTACAGCTGATTTTACTGGATACTGAATGACACCTGAAGATTATATTAGTCTATTGTCAAACATATAATAGCATTCCTATAATTCCATCCCTCATTGTGTCTGGGATGCAGTTAAGATGGGTCAGCTGTCTAATCTTGTCCAGGGGCGTGCTGAAGCTGTCAGTACTTTGACAGTTTGACTGTCCAATCTAAGACTGGGAGGTGCTGGCTGTCTCCAGGTGTTTATTGTCTCAGGTAGATTGCTCTGTGCCTACCGTCTTTTTAGATTTTGCAAAACCGTGCATGCTCCGATAAAATAGAAATAATAGTGAACAATGTGAAGCATGAGGATCAATGATACAGGTAGTATAAAATTTTATTTAGTCATGGAGTGAATTTCTTAGCTTAAAGCAAGGTTCAGACAGTTGTATATAAAAAAACAAGGAAATTAAGTCCACAAATTGTGGACATGATCAGCTTCATGTACTCATTCATATGTTGAACAGGTGAAAGATGTGCCTGCATTTACAGTATATGCAATAGCTTGATCTGCATATATGAAGACAACGTCTTGCTAGACTTCTCTAAAAAGTTGGCAACTGTATCTGAATCCCACTGGTTGATGCCAGTTTTGCACTGATGGCACCGCTAAACACCTTTCAATTTCAAAAGTGAGTGAGCTTGATGTGACTTTCATCTGCTTCATTAAGTTTCCATAACTAACCACTGTGTCAATGGTGCTCATTTATTGGTAATTTTTAAAAGAGCTTGGACATCACATTTTGAACTCCCAGTCTACTTTTAAATCTTTGCCTGGGAGAAAACTTGAAGATGCAGTGTAACTATCTTGTGTATTGTTGCTGTGCTCAGTCTTGCCATGGTGATTGACTTGTGTGACTTAAAACCATTCTCCCCCAATATAGCAGCTTCATCCCCACTTTTATGTCTTGTACATAACTGTTTCCGAAAATGATGATCATTCTCGCCTGCTTGGTATGACTGGTTACTCATTCACCAGACTATAATCCTACGAGGTCCCTGACTTTGTACAAGAGTACCTAGAAGTACTGATGTTGTATTTTTTCTCATACCGCCTGAAACTTTGCCCGGTTCCATATATATACAGTATATATATATATATATATATATATATTTATATATATATATATATATATATATATATATATATATATATATACACGGCACTATTCAAAAGTTTCAACCATGTATGTGAAAACACACTGCAAAGTAGGAATGCTTTCAAAACTAGAAGTGGATAGTTTTTATTCATTAACAAAATGCAAAATGAATTTACAAAAGAGAAATCAAAATCAGATCAATATTTGGTGTGAGCTGACCACTATTTGCCTTCAAACAGCATCAATTCTCCCATTTATGCCTATAATATATTGTCACACCAGTAGCTGGCTCTTGTGGTTTGTGAACACACTGTGCCACTGGACTTACACTGGAGGGGTTAAACTAAGCAGCTACCTTGGTGTTTACTGGAGCTTCTGGTGGTGAAGTCAGGTTTGTGGTGCAGGTAGCTGCCAGTTGCCACTCCAGGGCAGCGTCCTTCATTAACAGCTGACGCCGAGGGTCAGAGACTTTAGGTCTGATAGAGAGTCCTAAATAGGGTAGTACGGCCACTTGGGACAGGAACAGACTGTGCAGCTCTGGATAGCAGACAGGATAGCCACTTGGAAAAGGTGCGGACATACAGGTCTCGGGAAACGGTTCAATGCTGCCGATGAGGCCACGGGTTTCAGGTACCACAGACTCAGATGATATGGTGATCTTCACCCAGAATTGGGGAAGCCATCTGAGCAAAGTCCAGGCAATACGTGATGCTCTACTGAAGGCAGAGTTTTTCTTAAACCCGAAGAAATTTGCCACGGGAATGGTGGAAGCTAAATACTTGGGCTATGTCATAGGTAGGGGAGAAAAAAAGCCCCAAATAAATAAAGTTGAGGTGATCTAGATTTGGCCACAAGCCCTCTCACAGAAGCTGGTCAGAGCATTCCTGGGCATCGTGGGCTATTACTGACGCTTTATACCTAACTTCGCCATGATACCCACCCTTCTGACGGACCTCCTCAAAGGGACAAGGTAGGCTATGGCTAAGTGGTCTCCAGAAGCTGAGATTGCCTTCTAGGAACTGAAGCCAGCCCTGTGTAAACAGTGCTGTTGGAACCGGATTTCTCTAAGGAATTTGTGGTCCAGACGGATGTGTCAGATGTCAGATGGGCCCGCTCTCTTATCACAAGAGGTGAACGTGGAAGAGCACCCCATAATGTATCTAAGTCGGAAGTTCTCAGAATTGCTCCATAGTGGATACTACCTCTAAGGCAGGAAGTTCAGGGTAGTGTCAGACCATGCCCCACTAAAGTGGATGAGGGCGAAGAAGTGGAACAATGCCCGAGTGACCAGGTGGTTCCTAGAATGTCAGGATTTTAACTTCCATGTAGAGCATAAGCCAGTGAAACTGCGTGGCAATGCTGACGCTCTGTGGATAGTCCACTGTTTGATGGCAGAAAGTGCCAAGCCCTCTAGCTTTGGGCAGAGAGGGGTATGTAAGATGGACGCTGGACAGGTCCTTGAGGGGGAGATATGTATCATTGAGGTTGGCAGCTTCGGTGATGCAAGCTTGGTTAAGCATGCTCCAGAACGTATAGTGCTGAGAGAGTTAATAGGGTATTTCAGGGCTGAAAAGTCAAAACAGATGGGTAGGAATGACTGCTCATATATCCCCACCCCAGGGGCATGTTTTGGCAGATAAAATGGAGACCACTTGTTTCATGCAGTGTCTTGGTCTGGAGATGTGTGGTACTCCTGGGTGTTGGTCTGTGCTAAGGCCATAAGAACTGGACACTAACCTTAAGGGGCGAACCCGCAATATTATATGGACCTTTTACTTTGGGTTTTCACTTTGTGCCTGAAAAGGCTGTTCTTTTGTTTGGTTTCCTGAGCGGTGGCTCACAGAGAGCGGTGGCTGTTAGCACACCTTGACACTTTGACTGACAACTGGCTAGGCAGTGCATCAATGCAAAATTAGCTGTCAGTCAAAGTATTGTGGGAGGTGCTTGCAGCAACAGCTCACAGTATAGTGAGTGCTGACTGAAGCTGTGCCGACACGCCTGTATAACTTAAAACCGGCAGCTCTTGGGCAGAAATAAAGTACATTTTCTCTTGGTAGCTGTAGTTTCAGAACAACAGGCCTGGCACCATCCTCATGCTATCAACCTGTATGTTAACCCTACATCTGCAGGTTAAAAGCATTATCTGACATGTCAGGTTCCCTTTAAGGGACAAATAGAATGCAATTGTAAAGCTGTACAAAGTTTACATTATTGACAAAAAATAACAATGGTATCTCCCCCTCTTTCCTCCATAACACTGCACAGCAACTCGCGAACATGGCACAAAGAATGCTGACAACACTTTTCAACAAAATACATTTTCAGATATTAGGCCACTTTTCCTTCTCGACTCTGACATGAGTAAACATTTAATTCATTCATTCTTTTCCTCATACCAATAACCAATATGAGTAATACAAATTGTCTCTTTATAAGGTGGCTATTCATTTTTAAATGTTGCAGTCGTCCATTCTGCATTATCACACCATTGTTATAACAGGTGATTTTCTTTATCAATATGTTAATATAATTTACTGTGACATACTCCACCACATTTATTACATTTATTTATCTATCAGAAGTGTTGTTTCATTTTCGTTTGTAAATTACATTTGTGCCATCTACTCCCATTCCTCTACTTAAGAAGAAAGCCATTAGCAGTAGCTTCAGCTTTCGCATACTGTCTGCTATTCCATTATTTTGCCTTTCATAAAATTATATAAATCCTTAAAGTACATTCTTTAATCCTTGGGCTGTAGTTTCTCTTGGCTGACTTTGAAAAGCTTCCAGACACATTGCAATGACACCATTAGACACAGAAGAAAAGAGGATTGAGTAGATGCTAGTACTGTGACAAGTAAATATTAAGAGTGCAGATTTCTAACAAATGGGAACAAATAATGTTTATTCTGTTTTTTATACATATATTCTCATTTCAAAAAATTGCATTTGTTATTTTAATGCTTCATCCCTTTTGTGATGCTTGAAAAATGTGTCAAACTTATAGTATATGCAAAGTTAAATAAAACTTCCATCACTCTGTATACTTACCTACTAACTAACCTAGTGGCTCCAAGGCTGGCCATGCACATTAGATGGTTGTCAGACGAATGATCATTGGCTGACAACCATCTCAGCTGACTCTCCTATACACACAAGTGCTCTTTCTGACTAAATTTATTCCTCCTGTTAGGCTGCCAAGATGATTAAAGTTCATTTCCTCCCAGCAGAGGGGCTCTCAGTGTTGGCACCAGGCAGCTTCAAAACACTATTAACCTGCAGATTAACCTCATAGGATGGGTGCCTGGAAAAAAGCATTACAGTAAGAGCTGTTCCCCGGCACCAGATACTCTATACTCTGTAAGGCCTCTTTCACACTCCATTGTCTCCAGTATGTGTGGTGACAGTTTTTACACATACTGAAGACACTGAAACATATAGACCCATTCAAATGAAGGGGTCTGTGCACATATCTGTGTTTTTTCACGGACCGTGTGTCCGAGTGACCCACACGTCGACATGTCTGTTTTTGTGCAGCTGCACATATCACATGGACTAATTCAAGTCAATGAGTCCATGTAAACACGTACCGCACATGGATGCCGTCTGTGTGCTGCATCAGTTTCACCGGGACAGCCGCCGGGGAAGAAGCACTACAATAAGCGCTGTTCCCGGCGGCTGGTGCTGAACACGGCTCTCATCATTCTTCCCTGCTCTGCTGGTGATCGGCGCGAGCAGGGGAGAATAATGAGAATTACATTTAAGTAATAAAAGAGACAACAGGTGGTGGCTGATGGGACTATTACTTCCATCAGCCTACCCCAACTGCTCCTAATAACAGTGACACCAGGAGAGGCACATGGGAATATATCATTTGCCACTCCTGCACTGTAAATAAATGCAGTAATTAAAAAAAAAAAAAAAAAACACGGTTCCCCCCTATTTTTGATAACCAGCCAGACAAAACTCACAGCTGGGAGCTGCAACTCTCAGCTGTCAGCTTCAGCAATGTTGGATATCAAGAATAGAGGGGTCCCACGCCATATTTTTAATTGTTTCAATACATTTTTTGACAACCAGCCTTGCTAAAGCTCACAGCTGGAGGCTGGTATTCTCCGGCTGGTAAGGGGCCAAGGATATTGACCCCTCTAGCCTAAAAATAGTAGCCCACAGCTGCCAAGAAAAAGCACATCTATTAGATGCTCCAATTCTGGCGCTTTCCCCGGCTCTTCCCACTTGCCCTGTAGCAGTGGCATGTGGGGTAATAGTTGTGGGGTTGATGTCACCGGTGACATCAAGCCCACGGCTTATTAATGGAGAAGCGTCTATAAGACACCTATCCATTACTAATCCTATAGTTGTAATGTTAAATAAGACACAGCCAGAATAAAGTCTTTTATTTGAAAAAAATGACATAGACACATTTTATTATTCTTAATTAAACCATACTTACTGCAATGCCTAATCCAAGCAAAGCCCTCGATCTCCTGTAATAAAAGAACAATAGAAAACCCACAATATACCATACCTGTCTGTCACTCTGTCCCACGCCGTAATCCATATCTGGGTGATATACAGTTTTCCACCTGGACGGTGCTAAGATGTGACCATCTCGGCTGAAAACCACTGGTGAATAAGCTGCTTTGGAGCTTCAGTGACTGGGGGTGATGTTACAGTGGTTACCTCCGGTCACTAAGCTCCGTTCCCAACAGAGCTGAACTGCGATCTCACAGAAGTCACCACAGCTCAGCCCTGCTGGGAACGGAGCTCAATGACTGGAGGTAAACTCTATGACGTCACCCCATGCTTGTCACATGGATGACATCCATATGTGTTATGTGTATGCACGTGTGTGGGACATTTTATGGCCCATACTGACATTAAAAAATGGACATGTCAGTGTGTTTTTCCCATGGACATACAGTCCGTGGAAACATACTAACATGTGCACAGACCCATTCACTTGAATAGGCAAAAAGCGCTCCATTCTTCCCGAGTCTCTCTGCATGGCTAAGTATCACTGTACAGCCACATATGGGGTATTGCCACATTCAGCAGAAATTGTGGGACAAATTTTGTTGCCATTTTTACCTACTTTTTGTGTGAGAATGTAAAATCTTTGGCTAAAACTAAATTTTGGTGGTAAAAATGCAGTTATTTTGTTCTCACTGCCCAATGGTATAAAATTCTGTGACACACCCATAGTGTCAATATGATCACTGCACCCCAAGATGAATACATTGAGAGGTGTAGTTCATAAAATGGGGTCACTTATGGGGGATTCTGCTGTTTTGGCACTTCATGGGCTCTCCCAGTGAGTCATGGCACCTGCAAACCATAAAAGTAAAATCTGGTGCTACTTCCCTTCTTCCCCTCTGCCACCCAAACAGTGGTTTACCCCCACATATGGGATATCAGCATACTCAGAACAAATTGCAAAACAACTTTTGAAGTCTAATTTTTCCTCTTACCCTTGGGAAAATTAAAATTTGGGGGCAAAAATATCATTTTTGTGAAAAAAGTATGATTTTTTTATTTTTACGGCTTTACGTTATAAACTTCTGTGAAGCACTCTGGGGTTCAAAGTGCTCACCACACATCTAGATAAGTTCCTTAGGGGGTCTAGTTTCCAAAATGTGTCACTTGTGGGGGATTTCCAATGTTTAGGCACATCAGGGGCTCTCCAAACGTGACATGGCATCCGAACTTAATTCCAGCCAATTTTGCGTTGAAAAGGTAAAATGGCGCTCCTTCCCTTCCTAGCTCTGCTATGCGCCATAACAGTGGTTTACCCCTACATAAGGAGTATAAGCGTACTCAGGACAAATTGCTCAATAACATTTTGGCTCCAATTTCTCCTGTTACCCTTGGTAAAATAAAAAATTGGGGGCAAAAAGATCACTTTTGTTGAAAAACTATGATTGTTTATTTTTATGGCTCTCCTTCCCTTCCGAGCTTTGCCATGAGCCCAAACAGTAATCTACTGCACATATTGGGTATCAGTGTACTCAGAACAAATTGCACAACAACTTTTGGGGTCCAATTTCTCCTGTTGCTCTTGGTAAAATAAAAAAATGGTGTCTGAATTAAATTTTTTGTGAAAAAAGTTATATGTTTATTTTTGTAAAACATTCCAAAATGTTCTGTGAAGCACCTGAAGGACTAATAAACATCTTGAATGTGGTTTTGAGCACCTTGAGCAGTTTTCAGAATTGTGTTTGCTCTTCCAGATGTCAGTGGTGAAACACACCCTGGAAGACATACATTTTTTTCAGGGAATGAATGAAGTCATCGGTGACATGCTGGGGTAGCATATAGCACAGGCACAGCTTTTGTAAAGAAGTAATGGTGACTGGATAACTGACACTGGGGGACTGCAACGACCATCACCTTTTGAAAACCGTCTGTATCCACCAGCTGGAAAGGCAGCATTTCCGTGGCCAACAGATTGGAGATCGTGCAGTTCAAGCTCTTAGCTTTGGCATCTTTAGAAGGAAACATTCTTCTTTGCAAAAGCAACTGCGGGATCGAGGCCTGTCTGCTGTGCTGATAGAGGGTGGAGAAGGGTGAACAGGACAAACTGCTGGACTGTGAGTTATGTGCAGGTGGAGATGTTATGGTGGATTGAAAAAAGATATGTTGTGCTAGGTAACACAAAAACTGCAGTCATGTCCACTTGCATAATAGCTGATGGGCTCTCACTCTCCCTGACTGTATGGGGTAAATAAGTGGAGTGTCTGCGGCCGGAAACCTGTGTGAGAATACTTGGCATGGTGACAGAGGAGTAAGAAGCAGAAGATGCGGTTGATGTTAGTCGGCATTTTAGTGCAGTCAGATTCCCAGACTAAGGCATGTTGATCGTTTAAAGCGCGTAGTTGTCAAATTAGTACAATTTTTGCCTCTACTGAGTTTTTTTAGGCAAATTTGAAAGATAACATGAGTTGGGTCATCCTTTGTGGTTTAAAAAAAAAGGTCCAGGCTAGGCATCCACTGCCATTCAACTTTCAGCCAGAGGCAAACTGTACACTCATGACCTGTGCAGCAAGAGTTGTGGCTGAGGAAGCAGTGCTTGTTGTGGTTGCATCACTCTGTGTCTATGTAGGAAGCTATAACATAACCTACTTGTCTTCCTGCTCCTCCATCTCCTCTGCTGAGCTACTCAGCTGCATACCTCTGGGTTCACACCAGGTGGGATCTACAACCTCATCATCTTCCTCTCTGTTCTCCCACTCCTCACCCTGAGAGTCACACTTATCTTCCTGCTTCCTGCCCTGACACCACAGTACTGTCCACGCACACCTCTGGTATCTGAGTCTCATCAAGATCAACTCAACCCCAGGCATTTAACGTCTGGTGATGAGGGTCCGGTATCTGCTCATACCCTACTTGGCCTGGCCCCGGATCCAACAAGAAATAATTTTGGACATTGTTTCAGATGCTTTACTTCTCTGAATTCTGTGAATTTTTGGAGCAAACCTCTGTTGCCCATGGAATAGAATGTGTGAACATCTCTTCAAAATGGCCTAGCTGTAATTACTCATGGTCAGTTGGGCGTTTTGAAATTTGAAATAACAAGGGTTATTGGGGTACAACCTCTGAGGATTGCACTGCGTGTTATGTGAAGGTGGAGGAAGAGGAAGAGAGGCCACTTATTACAGAGCTTGGCATCCCCTTGAGCACATGCTCTTTCTGGCCCTCATCTACAAAGCATACCGCTGTGTGGCTGCCAAAGAAAAGAAGTAAAATAGCTCGTCCAGTAACAGGTGTTTTCAGTCATCTTTGGATAGGGCAAGATGGTGTTTGTTCAGTTGAGCTTTCATTAACATTAACACCTAACCTGTGTACATGTTGAACATCAAGCATATTCCCCCTTCACCACAACCTTGCTTTTTTCCACTCATATTGTATGTACCCATAACCTCTTATAACCAGCTGTTTCACAGCACTAGGCCTAGACCCATCAATCTCCTTTCACTAAATTAATAATCAGTATTTATTGGCTGATATAGGGTGGCTAGACCACAGAATTAGCACAAAAGATTAACATATTGAAATGTGGACTGGTGGCTGGACGACACAATTAGCACAAAGGATTTAGATGCTGAAATGTTGACTGGTGGCTGGATCGCACAAATGGCATTAAAGATTTTGATTATGAAATGAGGCCTAGTGCCTGCACCAGAGTATTATCCAAAACGATTTTTATTATGAAATAAGGTCTGAGGCCTGCACCAGAGTATTATCCAAAACAATTTTGGTTATGAAATGAGGTCTGGTGCCTGCCCTACACTATTATCCCAAATGATTTTCATTGTGAAATGAGGTCTGATACCTGCACCAGAGTATTATCCCAAACTATTTAAATTATGAATTGAGGTCTGGTGCCTGCTCCTGAATAGTAGGCCAAACGATTAGGGTTATGAAATGAGACCTGGTGCCTGCAGCACATTATTAGCACAAAGGATTTATATGATGAAATGAGGTCTGGTGCCTGCACCAGAGTATTATCCCAAATGATTTGGATTACAAAATGGGCTCTGGTACCTGCACCAGAGTATTATCCCAATTGATTTAAATCATGAAATGAGGTCTTGTGCTTGCACCTGAGTATTATCCCAAAACATTTCTCTTATGAAATGAGGCCTGGTGCCTGCACCAGACAATTATCTTAAACGATTTTGATTATGAAATGAGGCCTGGTGCCAGCACCAGAGTATTATCCCAAATGATTTTCATTATGAAATGAGGTCTGGTTCCTGCACCAGACTATTATTTCAAACTATTTTGATTATAAAATGAAGCCGGGTGCCTGCATCAGAGTATTAGCCCTATGATTTTGATTAGGAAATGTGGCCTTCTGATTCCTCACTGCAACACAGTTTTACCCAAACAATCTGGATTAACAAATATGGCCTCCTGGCTGAATCCCTTAATTAGGTCTAAAGAGTATTATGAGGAAATGTGGCCTTCTGATTCCTCACTGCAGCACAGTTTTATCACAAACTATTTGGATTAGCAAATTGAGCTCTTCTATTTCAGGGTCAGTTTGCTCTCTGGCAATGGATACTCTATACCCTGTAAGGCTTCTTTCACACTTCATTGTCTCCAGTATGTGTGGTGACAGTTTTTACACATACTGGAGACACTGTCCCCCATAGACCCATTCAAATGAATGGGTCTGTGCACATATCTGTGTTTTTTCATGGACCGTGTGTCCAAGTGACCCACATGTCGACATGTCCATTTTTGTGCAGCTGCACAGATCACACGGACTCATTCAAGTCAATGAGTCCATGTAAACACGTACCGCACATGGATGTCGTCCGTGTGCCGCATCAGTTTCCCTGGGACGGCCGCCGGGAAAAAGTGCTACAATAAGCGCTGTTCCCGGCAGCTGGTGCTGAAGCCGGTGATTGGCGAAAGCAGAGGAGAATAATGAGAATTATCTTAAACACTGATGACAGCAGGTAGAGGCTTTTGGGACTCTTACCCACATCATCTGACACCTGCTGTGCTAGTAACAGTGACAGCAGGAGTGGCTGATCAGGGTATGTAATGTACAGCATATAAATCATGTAACGTGTTAGTGAGTAATGAGCATTGTATAGTGCAGAGCAAGCATAGGATTAGCTTTGAGATAGTATAAATATGGTTTATTTAGTAAGGGGTTTAGCAACAGTATAGAGCATAGGATAAGAACAATAGGTTTAATCTATAGGATAAGAAATAGTTAATCATAGAACTAGCCCGTTGGGGGCGGTAGTGCTGATAAAGTGGGGGATACTTCCTGATGCAGGTGCAATGGGCTGCTAAGGGTTACATAGGCCAATTGTTCAAGGCAGTGGGAGGTTGTACTAATATCTCTGATGGACATTCTGGTAACATCTGGAGCCTAGGGCTTGGGGCAGGTACCAAGGAGCGGGATTGAACTTCTGACACCTAAACTTTGGTGGCTGTGGAATTATGTGGGGGGGAGGGGCAGGTGGCCTTTCCGGGGTGCACTGCTGAAGTGGACAGGAAATCCCTAGGCTGATGGAGTCAATGGGCTTAGGAGTAGCCCAAGATGAACGAGTGGCAGGGCTGAAAAGGTACTGTATTAAGGAAGGAATAAACATGAAAAGATGTGCCCTATCCCACATGTCACCGCCTGATGAACGTGAACTGACTAATAAACATTTTCCTATTGTAAAGAACTTGGTGCCCCCAGAATTGTGTGTAGCAGCTCCAGAGGATGGAAGCCTGGAGTCATTGAAGGCCTGGAATTTACAAGTGTGATGCACCACACTTGACAGCACACTGAGACTGGGACGCTTGTCTGTAAAGTGCCAAAGTGTAACCAGACAGCAGGGCGGTTGTGACTACCGCTCTGCAGCACTTTACTTTGCCACTAGGGGAAGTCAGAAAACCAGCTATGGAAGCAGCAACTGCATAAGGTTTAGATATTGAACCCTTTCATAAAACATCATGCACAACATTTTAAAGCTTGTTCTAGTGATGGTCATTAGGGTATATTATTCTGTCCATATTCATCTAGTATATCATGTCACCATTTCAGGGTCTGACTATTGCTGCAATTTCATCATAAAACAAATATCTAACTGCTATATAGTTTTATTACAATATAATTTTAATCATCACTTAAAAGAAGCCCTCCTCCTATCAAAGTTTTTATCTTCTGCGTACCTGACCCCTGGAATCAGCAGCTGCAGTACCATGGACTGCCTAGGAGTGGCACCAGGCGGCTCCCTGCAGCTCAATCCTAACTTCGTCATCAGGAGCTCCAGAGAACACCAGGTAGCCACTTGTAGAAAAAAAATGAATAACTAGAGAAGATTGTTATTGTGTAGATTGGTACAGACTCTTGAAGAAAATGTGCACAAAAAAATACAATATTTACACTGTGTATGAACACGGCTTTACACACATAAAAAGGAAGACCTCATGAGATCAAGCTTACAGAAAAATTAAAACACTATGGCTACTATACTTATGAATGAATCAACAAAAAATAAATCCTAATATGAGTCCTCTCTTAGACTGAAATCTATCTCTCTGAGAGAAATTCTCTATGAGTTGGTGGCTCTAGGTTAGCACCTGTTGACACTTATTTTATGTTTGGATGTGATGGTCAGTTTTTAGCCACAGGTGTTTTTAATCACAGCAGGACCACTACCCCTCCACAGAGAGATAGATTTCAGTCTAAGAGAGGACTGATATTAGGTTCACATATGAAGACTTTATTCTAAGAGAGGAATGGCATTGATAGGTCCTGGAAATGAGAAACGCCTTAACGTGGCTACCAGGTACACATGAATTGGCCAATTTATACGCTAATCTTTCTCAATTTTTCATATTTCTAGTGCAGTATTGCAATTCAATTTTCATATTTCATATTTGCATGCTATGGCGCAACAGAGTGCTGCCTTTTTTGTTTGAGTGTAAATGAGTTGGTGACTCTAGGTTAGCACCTGTTCACACCTAGTCTATGTTTGGATGTGACGGTCAGTTTTTTGAAATTTGTGTTCATTAGCCTTCTGACTGAGCACTCTGCCTTTTAGCCACAGGTTTTTTTTTAATCACAGCAGGACCACTACCCCTCCACAGAGCGATAGATTTCGGTCTAAAAGGAGACACATATTAGGTTCCCATACAGATGAAGACTTTATTCTAACAGAGTAATAGCATTGATAGGTCTTGGAAACTAGAAACACCTTAATGTGGTTTCCACGTACACATGAATTGGCCAATTTATGTGCTAAAAGCTTTCTCAATTTTTCATATTTCTAGTGCAGTATTGCAATTAAATTTTCATATTTCATATTTGCATGCTATAGCACTATAGTGTGCTGCCTTTTTTGTTTGAGTGTATGTGAGTTGGTGACTCTAGGTTAGCACCTGATCACATCTAGTCTATATTTGGATGTGACGGTCAGTTTTTTTTAAAATTTGTATTCATTAGCCTTCTGAGCACTCCGCCTTTTAGCCACAGGTGTTTTTAATCTCAGCAGGACCACTACCCCTCCACAGAGAGATAGATTTCAGTCTAAGAGAGGACTCATATTAGGTTCACATACAGATGAAGACTTTATTCTAAGAGAGGAATGGCAGGTCCTGGAAATGAGAAGCTCCTTAACGTGGCTTCCAGGTACACATGAATTGGCCAATTTATATATAATCTTTCTCAATTTTTCATATTTCTAGTGCAGTATTGCAATTCAATTTTTATATTTCATATTTCCATGCTACATAGTACTGCCTTTTTTGTTTGAGTACATATACAGGTTTACAGGTAAGACTAGACTAACATTTCTATTACCTGTATGCCCATAGCTATAGCTGAAAAGTGTCCCAGGGGCTGACAGATTTCATTTAAGCAGACACTAGTGATGGGTGAGTGTGCTAGGCACCGCTCGATACTCAATCGAGCAACCAAGCATTGAGCAGTGCCGAGTGTCACGTGGTGCTCTGGTTCCTCTAAGAAGCTTATTTGAACCATCTGAGCCGTGAATCATACTGCAGAGGGGTATTTTCCTGCTCGGGGGGGCAGGGACTCCTCTGTTAGCCATTCTCTTTGTGAGCTGTAGAACTCCGGAGAGAGAGAGATACTCCGGAAAAATGCTCGAGTTCACATTCACTTACATTCTGCTTTCTACTTGAGTCGACCACATCTGAGCATCTGACATGCTCAATTCGAGCATTTCAGTGCTCCGTCAACAATAGTAGGCAAGATCATCTCTTCTTTTGACTACTTCTATGTATCTTGAATATATCTTTCTTCTCCTAACTCTGCTGATTGTGTTATATCTGCTTTGATGTAAAATTGCAAAATTAAAATAAAGAAATTTATTTTGGACATTCCTCATCTATATTTTGAACAGTAATAATTAAAGAACATCTAATTCTGTCTTGCCTTGGCTGTCAATTTCTTAAATTTAATATGCAAGCTTTGACTGTGCTGATGCATCTTAACTGTGTGAAACTTGTATTTTTAGCATTGAATTAATATGTATCTTGTCATAGACGTGTGAAGTTGTCATTCTGTGCACCCGGCTACTCATTATCTGTTTATTATAAAACATCGCATATCACACCAAATATTTAATAATGACATTTCTCATTGCAGCTGATGTCTGCAGAACTGTTAGCGAGCGGAATTGTGAACCCTGTTTTTGATCTTTACATGTCATTACGTTAGGTAAATATTTTGTCTGAGTGATAGTTGTGTGATATTCGGTGGAAAATTGCAGGGAGACATATAAATAAAAAATCAGAATTGTGAACAAACATAGATGCTCAATATGAGAACATAGTTTTGCCTCTTTACAGGTCACTAGTGCGGCCACACTAAGATACTGGGTACAATTTTAGGTTCCAGTGTATAAGAAGGAGATGGCTGAACTAAAGCAGCTGCAGAGAAGAGTAGCCAAGCTTATTAAGGGAGAGGGTGACTGCGGAAGATGGGTTATCAGACTTGGAGTTATTCAATTTAGAAAAATGAATGCTTATGGGCAATTTTATTACAGTGCACAAATTACAGAGATCTGTATAATGATCTTTTTACATCTAAGCCTGCAGCTGTGACAAATGGTACCCTCTTAATAGTTACTGTAAGAGCAGTGAGACTATGGATTCTTTACTGTACGAGCAGTGAGACTATGGATTCTTTACTGTACGAGCAGGCAGATTCTGGATTTTTTTCTGTACAAGCAGGGAGAAAAAAGTTGTATAAGTGCCTGGATGCCATTCTTGATAAAACTAAAATTACAGTTTATGGCTTCTAGCTTGTGTGACCAGACATAGACCCAGGAAACTAGTCTGACTGCCATATGTGAACTCAGAAAGGAATTTTTCTCCTAACATGGGGCAATTAGCATCTGTGTTACGTTATGTGACATATACGCCGTGAGGCTGGGTAGTCAAGCAGTCTGAGTTTAAAAGCAAAGAGAGTACATCATAGACCGAGGGATGAGACTAAGGCCTAGTCAGGTAAAAGTCAAAGGTCAGAATACCAAGAAGGTAGCGGATCACGACAAAAGGGCTAGGCAAAAGGATGGTCAAGACAAATCCAAGCAGCAAAGATCAGAACACAAAACTAGAGTCAGCTAAATAATCAGGTTATTACTCAGAATGGGAGAAACATGGAGGAAGTCCGGCATGCACTGGCCCTGATTGTACAGCTAAACTGTCACTCAGGACACTGACAGTTAAGCACATCCAAGCTCCCGATTGGACATCTGAGCTGTCAGTTACCATACCAATAGCTCAGCACTCCTCTGCCCTGGTTTGGACAGCCGAACAGTCATTCACTGAGTCTAGACATGATTATAGGCATAATCATGAAAATTTGCCCATGGAGTTTTTACTTCCTCTGGATCAACATGTTAAGGTTACAGTTTGAACTCGATGGACTTGTGTCTGCCTTCAACCTTAAAAACTATGAAACTACAGTATAAATCTGGCTATGTAAGTGGGTGCATTATGTCCTTGCATTATTCTTGCCCGCCCCTGTTCAGTATGTTATAATGTATTGTATATAGTGTTGAGCATTCCGATACCGCAAGTATCGGGTATCGGCCGATACTTGCGGTATCGGAATTCCGATACCGAGATCCGATACTTTTGTGGTATCGGGAATCGGAATCGGAAGTTTCCAGTGTATGGTTCCCAGGGTCTGAAGGAGAGGAAACTCTCCTTCAGGCCCTGGGATCCATATCCATGTAAAAAATAAAGAATTAAAATAAAAAATATTGATATACTCACCTCTCCGGAGGCCCCTGGACATCACCGCTGGTAACCGGCAGCCTGCTTTGCTTAAAATGAGCGCGTTCAGCACCTTCCATGATGTCACGGCTTCTGATTGGTCGCGTGCCGCTCATGTGACCGCCACGCGACCAATCACAAGCCGTGATGTAATTCTCAGGTCCTAAATTCCTAGAATTCGGAATTTAGGACCTGAGGATGACGTCACGGCTTCTGATTGGTCGCGTGGCGGTCACATGAGCGGCACGCAACCAATCAGAAGCCGTGACGTCATGGAAGGCCCTAAATGCGCTCATTTTAAGCAAAGAAGGCTGCCGGTTACCAGCGGTGATGTCCAGGGGCCTCCGGAGAGGTGAGTATATCAATATTTTTTATTTTAATTCTTTATTTTACACAGTAATATGGATCCCAGGGCCTGAAGGAGAGTTTCCTCTCCTTCAGACTCTGGGAACCATCAGGATACCTTCTGATACTTGGTGTCCCATTGACTTGTATTGGTATCGGGTATCGGTATCGGCGATATCCGATACTTTTTGGGTATCGGCCGATACTATCCGATACCGATACTTTCAAGTATCGGACGGTATCGCTCAACACTAATTGTATAATGTTATGTTTTACTTTTGACTACTGCTATTGGGTATGTGTCATAATGTAAATATTTATTACTATTGCTTTGTATAAGAAGATGTTCATTGTTTATCATATGGAAAGCATAGTACCCTGTTTGGCCCACGAGATGGGGATATAGTGATGCTCAGAGTGTAAATAGTTAATGTAGGAGGGGCTAGCTGTGGTTAAGACAAGGAGCATTTTTTTCAGTTGGGCCAGGGAGCCCTGACAGGACAGTCAGCCCCGTAACGTTTTTTAAGACAGGAGCCCAGCCGTTCAGGGCCTGAGGGCCACAGATGGCACCACAGATTACAGCAGCGCAGATTATAACATTGCAGATGGTAGTGAGACAGCTAACAGCAGTACAGCAACACAGGTTGCTCATCATGTGGCAGCTTGCTATGTGGACAGGTGCCCTTTTTTGGGGGCAAAGCGGACAAGAGAGTATCTGAGTGTGGTGAAGCTGGACAGAGAGGACGCTGTGATGCCTTATGGGATGGGATGACCCGGGTACATGCTGAAGGAGGACAGGGAAAGCACAGGAAAAGTGACTGAGGCAAACTGTGTGGTACCCAATGTGCATGCTGTAATTGATGTGAACGGGCTGAGAATAGGCAACAGTAAAGTTACTTGTTAAAGTTGGAAATGGACTGTGTCTCTCTTTGTGAACTAGTATCCAGAGGAAACCCTAATGAATTGGAGCATGAAGGAACAGGTATGCTGACAGAGAACTGTGAACTGCATGTGATGGGAGACCAGGGCTTTTTGGAGCCGTTTACCTCAGCCATAGTGTTGAGCGATACCTTCCTATATGCAAAGGTATCGGTATCGGATTGGATTGGCCGATACCCAAAAAGTATCGGATATCGCCGATACCGATACCCGATACCAATGCATATCAATGGGACACAAAATATCGGAATGGTTCCCAGGGTCTGAAGGAGAGGAAACTCTCCTTCAGGCCCTGGGATCCATATTCATGTATAAAATAAAGAATAAAAATAAAAAATATTGATATACTCACCCCTCGGACGGCCCCTGGCTCTCACCGGTCCAAGCGTCGGCCTCCGTTCCTAAGAATGCTGAGTAAAGGACCTTCAATGACGTCGCGGCTTGTGATTGGTCGCGTGACCGCTCATGTGACCGCTCACGCAACCAATCACAAGCTGCGACGTCATCGCAGGTCCTACACTCACTGCATTCTTAGGAACGGAGGCTGCCGGTTACATCGCTAAGGTCCAGGCTCCGCCGGAGGGGTGAGTATATCCATATTTTTTATTTTTATTCTTTATTTTTTACATGAATATGGATCCCAGGGCCTGAAGGAGAGTCTCCTCTCCTCCAGACCCTGGGAACCATACACTGGGAACTTCCGATTCCGATTTCCGATATCACATAAATATCGGAACTCGGTATCGGAATTCCGATACCGCAAATATCGGCCGATACCCGATACTTACGGTATCGGAATGCTCAACACTACACAGCCACGACTGTGGCCCTGGTGCTCCCTCACAGTTACACCAAGACTATAACTTATAATTAACTATCCATCGGACAATATCTTGAAAATTGTTCGGAAAACTACAATTCTGGACTATTTTCAAGTATACCAGATAGACTTCCTCTTTATCCCTTTTTCCCTTTCCTCCTCTTTAGTTTTTAGTTTTTTCTTTGTTGTAGTCAGTAGATGTGTGATTTACATACTGTATATCTTAAAAATGTAATACAAATAATTAGAAAAGGTCTAAAGTGGGTAGTAAGACATCTCACTGTAGTTGCAAGTTTGGCTCGAGAGAGAAGTAACCACACATTAGTGTATAAGGCCTGGGGGGCATCAAAGAAGAAGTCTTTTGCTTAATGTAAGAGTGAGGTCTAAGAAGAGGAGATAAAACGTTAGCGTACAACAAGTAAAAGTAATCATTTCAGATATCCGTGTTGTTGAACCAGATGCTAAAGACTATGTTAAAGAAAACTGCTCCAGTAATATGTCACTGTGTGAGAGTCGTAAGCTTTCTGTATCCTCTGTGTTTATTAGGTACAGGGATGATTAGACCCATGCATGTGTCAGGACTCTGAACATTTTTTATTACCTTTTTGTGCATTACTGCCCTTTTCCAAGATGGCATCTTTGGTCTCATGTGCACTGTGTCTTCCTGCTATAAAACTCCACCCCAGCCTTCAGTCTGTGCTAGAGTATTCTGCCTTGCATCCAGCTCCTGACCTCTGGTGACTCCCTGGCTATATGCCTGCTCCTGTGAACCTGTGTGGTGATCCTGCTACTCTGCTCTGAGTTCCTGCTGCATACACCAGCTCCAGTAATCCTCCTTCATCTGCTGCTCGTGTTTACTTCCATCTGCATTTGCTGGACATGTAAGCTGTTTCTGCTTTGCAAGAACCTGAGACTATTACCCAGACCTCCCTGGTTGAGCTAAGATATTATTTGAACTGCCTTATAAGCATATCTATCTGTGTTTTGGACTAAGCAAGGACTTATTCGTGTCAAGTATCCTCAAGAATAATTGTGCTTCATAGACTTTCTGCATGATTGAATTTTCCTCTGACGTTTCCTATAGACTGCTGAGCTGCATTTGATATTTGCACCAAGTGTTGTGGACTTGAGTTTCTCTCTGCACCTGTTTGAGTCACCGTGTGATAATATAGACTTTACCACTTATAAAACTGTGTCCTGTAGTTGTCTTGTTCCACGCAAAGAGTCTCCTGAGTTATCCCCTATAATTATTACAGGATACTCTAGCCTAAAAAAAAGGAGACTGCTGGAACAATGACTGCAGAAAGCAGACTAGAGCAGGTGTTTTCCATATTTAGATCACTGCAGAAAGATGTGGAAGGTCTGCAAAAGAAGTTTGGAAGCTTTGAACACAATCAACAAGTGTTTGGACAGACTTTGCAGGACTTAAGCACCCGCATGGCAGCCCAGGAAAACAAACTTGCTGGCATAGAGTCCCAGTATGGATGGGCTTTTCAGGACATAAGCACTCAAATAGCTGCACAAGTGACTTTTCCCTCTGGGCAACCGTCACCAGCTAGCCCACCTAAGTTGCCCCCATTCAGATTTAATGGTGATCGCAACACATTTCGTGGATTTGTGAATCAATGTATGCTATATTTTGATGTGCATGCTGACCATTTTCCTAATGATAGATCCAAAGTATTGTGTGTAATAATGCTGCTGACCGCACGAGCGCTCGCCTGGGCGAATCCGATGATTGAGTCTCGTGAGCCACGGTAAAATAACTTGGATGATTTCTTGGCCGCTATGGCATTAATGTTTAATGATCCTAATTGCCGTGCAACTGCTGAATCTGCTTTATTGTCTTTGCGCCAGGCAAAACATTCTGTTATTGAGTATGCTACTGAATTCAGGAGATTAGCGGTAATTACCAATTGGGACAGTTATGCACAATTGCCTATTTTTAAAAGGGGTCTCTCTAGTATTGTAAAAGATGAACTAGCTTGCTCTGAGTCACCACAAGAGCTAGAGACATTTATACAGCATTGTGTGCGCATTGACATTCGCCTTACTGAGCGTAGGCAGGAGAGGTTTGCTGCATATAACCGTATTTCTAACTTTTCCCTTCCTTCCAAAGAGCCTGCAGGTAAAACATCTCGGGAGGTGGAGGAGGTGCCCATGCAAATTGATTCCGTTCAGAGGCGCGAGATCAATGAGCGCCAGGAGCATCACCTTCTTGAAAGTCTATGTTTCTACTGCGGCCAGTCTGACCACTTCTTGATTAATTGTCCTAAGTGTCCTAGACAGCCTAACAAGGTGCTAGCAGCAGTAGGGGAGTATGACAACTGTGATGATGAATCTGACATCTCTGAATGTAGCCTGCATTTAAACGCTGTATTCCATTCATTTTCTATGACTTCACCCCCCAAGGAGCGTGAGGAAAAGAACTCTCACTGTTCTCTCCCTATTAAGATCCTGTGTTCAGGATAGTGGATTTCCAGTGCAGCTATGATTGACTCTGGTGCAGGTGGCAATTTCATGGATATCGCATTTGCCAAGGAACATGGTATTGAAATTCAGCAAAGAGCCTCTCCAATTACCATGGAAACAGTGGATGGGTTACCTTTAATCTCTGGGCCTGTGGATCAGGAGACCGTACCCCTTGAAATTTTGTTGGAGCCTAATCATCAGGAGCAACTTTCTTTCTTGCTAATTTCTTCTCCTCATTTTCCTGTGATTTTAGGCATTCCTTGGTTGCGTTCTCAGAACCCAATTATCAACTGGGAGACCAAGGAGATTATCTTTCCAACAAGGAGCAACTCAGCCTTAACAGAAGCTGTCCGAGTCCACAGCTACGGAACCACATGTACAGGTATTTTTTTTACCTCCAGCATATAAAGAGTTCTCTGACATCTGTGACAAGAAGAATGCAGATAAGCTTCCTCCACACAGGCATTATGACTGTCTCATTGAGTTGCTTCCTGGGGCAGCTATTTCTTTTGGTAACGTATACCCCTTGGCGGCACCTGAGCTTCAAGCCTTAAATGTTATGATCTGGTGGCCTAAGAGCAGCATGAGACGTACTCTGCAGAAGGTGGTACCTGTACTGACCGCAGACCCTGAACCTAACACCGCAACTAGAAGTAGCCGTGGAATGTACCTAGCGCTCCCTGGACATCTCGACACAGCCGGAGGACTAATTACCCCTAAAGATAGAAAAGGGAAAACTATCTTGCCTCAGAGAAAATTCCCAAAGGATAGGCAGCCCCCTACAAATATTGACTGTGAGAGGAGAGGGAAAACACATACACAGACTGAAATCAGAATTTAGCAAAGGAGGCCACTTCTAGCTAAATAGAAAGGACAGGACAGAGTACTATGCGGTCAGTATTAAAACACTAAAAAATATCCACCACAGAAAATACAAAAACTCCACAGCTAACTAAAGATATGGAGGGTATATCTGCATCTCCAGAGATACCAGCTTGGCTAAACAAATCCTTATACAGACCAAGCTGGACAAGACAAAAAAAACATGGAAAAGAACTGAACAATAAGGCCACAGCATGTGGACAGCAAAAAATCAAGGCCAGAACTTATCTTTGTTGAAAAGAACTGTAAAGCAGGAGAGACCAGGCAGAGATGTGAATCCTCCAGGAACAATGGCAACTGGCACTGACTAAAGGGTGAAGCAAGACTAAGTAGCCCAGTCAGATTTGCAAAAAGTGAACACACCAGACAAATGCTGCGACTCAGAGACAGCAGCGCTACCACTTACAACCACCGGAGGGAGCCCAAGAGCAGAATTCACAACATTAAAGGAGTATATTGATGAAAATCTGGCCAAAGGCTTCATATGTCCTTCTTCCTCACCAGCAGGGGCACCTATCTTTTTTGTAAAGAAGAAGGATGGGACCCTGAGACCCTGTGTTGACTATCGGGAACTCAATAAGGTAACCGTACGAAACTGTTACCCTTTGCCTCTGATTCCCAAATTACTGGAAAGAGTCTGCCATGCTAAGGTGTTCTCTGAACTTGATCTTCGTGGGGTTTATAATTTGGTGCGTATTCGTCCAGGGGATGAGTGGAAGACAGCATTCAGATGCCGGTATGGACACTTTGAATCTCTTGTGATGCCCTTCGGGCTTTGTAACGCCCCTGCAACATTTCAACACCTTGCTAATGACATTTTCAGAGATTTGTTGGACCAGTTTGTAGTGATCTATTTGGACCATATACTAATCTTTTCTGACTCTCTATAGGAACATGAAGAACATGTCAAAACTGTTTTAAGACATCTGAAAGAGAACCATCTGTAGATTAAGCCGGAGAAATGCGAGTTCCATCGTTCTGAGATACAGTTCTTAGGTTATATCATCTCTCCCCAGGGGCTGAACATGGAATCTGGTAAGATTCAGGCTATCCTTGACTGGCCGGTACCCAAGAACGTTAAGGAGGTCCAACGTTTTATTGGCTTTGCAAATTTCTACAGACGCTTCATTCGAAAATGTTCTGATATTGTCCATCCCATTACTTCCTTGACAAAGAAGGAAAAGCCCTTTAAGTGGTCGTCACAGGCTCAAGAAGCTTTTGATTGGCTTAAGATCTGTTTCACATCAGCACCGCTGTTGATACACCCAGATCCAACACTTTCTTTCATTGTGGAGGTGGACGCTTCTGATAATGCTTTGGGGGCTATTCTCTCCCAAAGATCTGGAGAGAAGGGTCTGCTTTTGCTTTCTTTTCCCATAGACTAACCTCAGCAGAGAACAAGAATTACGACGTGGGAGACAAGGAATTGCTGGCTATTATTGCGGCTTTCAAAGAATGGAGGCATCATCTGCAAGGAGCTGCACAACAGATCATAGTGCTAACTGACCATCGCAATTTAGAGTTCCTTAGATCCGCTAGATGTTTTTCTCCTTGTCAGGCTCATTGGAACTTATTTTTAAATCAGTTTAACTTTGTTATCTCGTACCGTCCAGGTTCTCATAATGGGAAGGCTGATGCTTTATCCCAAATCCATGCTACGGATTCCGTACCTGGAGCCTCGTCCAAGACCATTCTATCTGATGCCAATTTCATCGGAGTTATCCACGATCAGGACTTGTGGAAGGAGTGCAGGGAGGCCTATGACAGTGATGTATTTCTGGCCAACCCACCTGTGGATATTAATCTTGTCTTTAAGGGTGGCATGTGGTTCAGAGATCTACGTATCCACGTCCCTGAGGCCGTCTGTCTGCAGATCCTCAAGTTGGTACATGACTCCAAGTTGGCTGGTCACAGGGGGGTACAGAAGACACAAGAGTTCCTGAGCCGATTCTTCTGGTGGCCAACTTGCCTGAAGGATACCATGGACTATATTCTCTCTTGCGAGGTATGTGCTCGCTACAAGACTCCTCATGTGGCACCTACGGGTCTTCTACAACCATTACCTGTTCCGTCCTGCCCTTGGGGTCTATATCAATGGACTTTATTGTGGAGCTGCCTACATCGGGGGGCATGAATACAATCATGGTGGTAGTTGATCGCCTGACTAAAGCTGCTCATTTTGTTCCGTGCACCGGCCTCCCCTCAGCTAAAGATACAGTGAACTTGGTTATACAGAATGTCTTTCAGTTGCACGGGGTTCCGGATGAGATCATGTCTGACCTTGGAGTGCAGTTCACTTCAAGATTCTGGAAGAGGTTTTGCTCTGCACTCAATATTAATGTCTGTCTCTCTTCCGCTTACCATCCCCAGCCAAATGGTCAGACTGAGCGTACCAACCAGACGCTGGAACAATATCTAAGTTGCTATGTCAGCCATCTCCAGGATGATTGGTTGGAGTTGCTGCCATTAGCCGAATTTTCATATAACAATTCTCAGAGCGCCTCCACTAAATTTACACCTTTCTTTGCCAATCTGGGTTATCATCCGTGTATCTTACCTAGGTCTCCAATTAATTCTCCGGTTCCGGCAGTGGAGGAAAGGCTGACTGCGATAAGGCAAAATCAGGAGGTTCTGAAGGAATCCCTGACCACAGCTCAAGAACGTTATGAGATCAGCTGATAGATTCTGTAAACCTGCACCCATGTTCAAGGTAGGAGATTCCGTGTGGTTAGCAACTACGAATCTGAAGTTAAATGTTCCTTCATAAAAACTTGGACATAAATTCATTGGCCCTTTCAAGATCAACGGTATTGTGAGCTCTGTGGCCTGCCGGCTGAAGCTGCCTAGGACTATGAAGGTACACCCAGTTTTTCATGTATCTTTACTAAAGCCTATATCTCCTAATACCTTCCAGGGACGTGTTGTGCCACCTCCGCAGCCTGTGGTGATTGATGGGCAAGAACAATTTGTGGTGGAGGAAATTGTTGATTCCAGGATTCACAGGAATTGGCTCCAATATCTGATAAGATGGCAGGGATATCCCCCTGAGGAAGACTCTTGGGAACCTGTGGAAAACATCAATGCCCAACAGAAGATTTCTCATTTTCATCAGAGATTCCCTGAGAAACCAGGTCCAGGATCGTCCTGAGGCCGCTTCTAAGGAGGGAGCAATGTCAGGACTCTGAACATTTTCTATTACCTTTTTGTGCATTACTGCCCTTTTCCAAGATGGCGTCTTTGGTCTCATGTGCACTGTGTCTTCCTGCTATAAAACTCCACCCCAGCCTTCAGTCTGTGCTAGAGTATTCTGCCTTGCATCCAGCTCCTGACCTCTGGTGACTCCCTGGCTATATACCTGCTCCTGTGAACCTGTGTGGTGATCCTGCTACTCTGCTCTGAGTTCCTGCTGCATACACCAGTTCCAGTAATCCTCCTTCATCTGCTGCTCGTGTTTACTTCCATCTGCATTTGCTGGACATGTAAGCTGTTTCTGCTTTGCAAGAACCTGAGACTATTACCCAGACCTCCCTGGTTGAGCTAAGATATTATTTGAACTGCCTTATAAGCATATCTATCTGTGTTTTGAACTAAGCAAGGACTTATTCGTGTCAAGTATCCTCAAGAATAATTGTGCTTCATAGACTTTCTGCATGATTGAATTTTCCTCTGAAGTTTCCAATAGACTGCTGAGCTGCATTTGATATTTGCACCAAGTGTTGTGGACTTGAGTTTCTCTCTGCACCTGTTTGAGTCACCGTGTGATAATATAGACTTTACCACTTAAAAAACTGTGTCCTGTAGTTGTCTTGTTCCACGCAAAGAGTCTCCTGAGTTATCCCCTTAATTATTACAGCATGTTTGGGTTTTCTCAGTTTTGTCCGAACTATAGTTAAAAGTTGGGTAAGGTATCCAAACTTGACTCTGAACCAGAACCCCCAAAGAATCAATGGGGACCTGAACTTTGGTGCTTTAAAATGGCTGTAAAACGATAATAGTAAGGGCTAGGGGGGCTGCAAAGGGAATCTCGATGTGGGTAAGAGCAGGACAAGTGCCCTGCAACCAAAGTTGGATAAGTAAATGACTTAAAATAACAAAAAATCCCCCCCCCAAAAGGAGACATTTGTGGATGAATCTAAAAAGCTTGTGAAGTGGAATGGATTAAAAAACAGATGAGGCCCTGCACCACAACGACCAAATACACACGGATGGTACCGTGAGAATGGTCATTAAATCAGTCAATTTGGATTACATTTTTTAAATTTCTGGATAGAGATTGCCATCAAAATATGATCTGGTAAAAGAGTGCATGGAAAGCCTGACCAAGGCTCCACATAGACCCCAACGTCCTCGGCCCACTCCCGGGCGACCCTGTGCATTGCCTTGGATACGTTGGTTGATGAGACAGGGCTGCCATGGTGTCCTCAGGAGGCCATTCACCTCACCCTAGCCAAGTAAGGGGTATTTTCTGTCCATCTGTGGCTTCTGGACCTGCCCACACAGTGAGCCGCTCTACGTTCCGACCATCCCTTGTTCCATATGGGTTCCGTTACATGCTAGTGTACTTGAAGATCAGTGAATCAGGGTTTGAACCTGGAAAGGCAGCCTGATAAATGGGTACCACATTCAAGGAAAGCAGCAGTCAAGCAAATTAACCACTTCTCAACTGAGTCAACAGTTGATTTTGCAAGACACGATTGCCATCCATGACAATTTTGAGGCTCTGTAATTAAAATGAGTAGGTCAATCTTTTAATGAGCATCTATTGGAGGGCAAATCTGGTGTCAGCATCCAGGGTAAATGCAGTTTCAGTAGCATTCAGTAAAGTCTCCCACCACTTATGCGCACACACGGATGGTACAGTGAAACTGGGAATGGTCATTAAATGAGTTAATTTTGCCTGCACGGTGGCTCAGTGGTTAGCAAGAAAAAAAAATGAGACCTACATTGGTGGAAAGAATTATGGCTCTCCAAGGGCAGGAGTAAAAAATTGTAAATACTGTACATTCCCCATCTTGCAGACCAGTCAAAGGATTAAAAGAGAAATAATGTATTCAGTTTACCTCGCAATTGCACCTCTTTACACTTTTTGCTATGAGGACCTATGATTTCTCTTTTAATCTGTTTAAAAAATAACTTTCTAAAAAAAAACTTGAGACTTTAGTAATTGGAAGCGCTCCATTACTTCTCAGTGTCTGTCTTCAGTAAAACCTATCATCATGAGGCGGTGAAAACTGTATAGAAAGTCAACACTTGCTTCTCACAAACAAGATAGGAATGCGCTCTGGTGAATATTGATTTCCTGTAAAAAGTTACATACGAAGCAAAAGTTTGTTCAGATCTAATTAAGAAGTGATGATAAATTCTTGAGAAACATCATTAATTTTCTCAGAGATAATTATTTTCTTTATTTATAACCGTAAAATGATGTAAAATTATGTTTTCCTAGCGATGTATCATGTGTGAAGCAAAAGAAATAACGTAGGAAGCAAAGTCTTACGTTCGCGAACTTCTGAAAATATTTACTGTTTTGGACAATACTCTTTGTTAGTTGTCGTAATATAAAATTATAACTTAAAAAAACTCTGTCAGGGCTGGTTTATGAGAGTGGCAGTGAAGGTGAATTTGGTTCTGTTCTATCACTTCTTGGGAGGGACTATTTATTTTCACCTTGCACCTGTACCTTTGCTGGCTATATTTCAAGACAGATGGTATTTGGAGATTCAGCTCCTCGGCTAGGGATTATTTTAATTGACTAATCTCTGTTGCTTTTTCTACGGTTTGTTTGTGTATCTTCCTACCAGTACCCTTTCCTTTATGTTTGGGGTCAGGATGAGGTCTGGAAGGTTTTCCAACGTATTCCATTTAGTCTGTAATTCTTATTTTCTTTCATCTTTCCTGTGTGTCTGAATACATTCATATGTAAATAAAACTTGGCAGTCAACTTAACGAGAGAATCCAAAGGAAATGTTTATTGCAGTCTGCCCAAGATTGACAAGAGATGTTTCGGTCCTGCAAGGATCTTCGTCAGTCCAACTGCATAAACGAGGGGGTATACTGAAGGTGAGTATGTAGTGGATCTTAGCTGCAGGCCTGAAATATTAGACTAGTAGGCAAAATGAGGTATAGGTCCTATAAAAAAAAGTCCCAAAGAAGACACGGGATAGCTGTGGTCCTGCTTGCACCAATGCGGCGTCCACCGCTAGTTGGATCCATCTCTCGTTAAGTTGAGTGCCAAGTTTTATTTATATATTCACTGGCCTGGGAACCTACTTGTGCACCACTTGCACAGCTGTGCTACGTTTCACACCGCACTTGAATACATTAATAGGCCTGTGCCTTTTTCTCAGATTTTTGTGTATCTCGCTTTATAGTTATTATTGTTCTAGACATACACATTGTTTATAGGGAGGTTACTGTTAGGGTATGTGCACACGTTGCAGATTTCTTGCAGAAATTTCCTGAAGAAAACCGGAAATTTTCTGCAAGAAATCCGCATTTTTTTTTTGCGTTTTTTTTCCGTTTTTTTTGCGTTTTTTTAGCATTCTGCAAGCGTAATTAGCTTGCAGAATGCTAAAGTTTTCCAAGCGATCTGTAGCATCGCTTGGAAAACTGACTGACAGGTTGGTCACACTTGTCAAACATACTGTTTGACAAGTGTGACCAACTTTTTACTATAGATGCAGCTTATGCAGCATCTATAGTAAAAGATAGAATGTTTAAAAATAATAAAAAAAATAAAAAAATGCTTATACTCACCCAGACATCTCCTCACCGGCGTCCGTTCCTCTTCCTATAGCTGGTCTGTGCGCGCAGGACCTTCCGTGACGTCACGGTCACGTGAGCGGTCACATGACCGCTCACGACCAATCACAGGACAGTGACGTCATCGGCAAGGTCCTTCACCACACATCAGCTACAGGAACCGAAGCGACAGCATGCAGTGGAGGCGGGAAGACATCGAGGGTGAGTATAGGACTATTTTTTATTTTAATTCTTATTTTTTTACCAATTATATGGTGCCCAGTGCATGGAGGAGAGTCTCCTCTCCTCCACCCTGGGTACCAACCGCACATAATCTGCTTACTTCCCGCATCGTGGGCACAGCCCCGTGCGGGAAGTAAGCAGATCAATGGACCCCTAGGTGTGCGGAATCCCCTGCAATTCCGCATTTTAATGAACATGTTGCTTTTTTTTCCGCGATGCGAAAAGGCTACATTTGCACAAAAAATGTGGAATACACTTAAAATAATGGGAGGCATATGTAAGCGTTTTTTCGCGTTTATCACGTTTTTATAGCGAAAAAACGCGAAAAAAACGTGAAAAATACTTAACGTGTGCACATGGCCTAATTTTAGTTTTTCATTTTCTACTCTAGTCTATCAAGTTCACATCTTGAATGCAGGCCTTTAACTGCAACGTGGCACTGAGCACAAACTTAGTTTTTTCTCCACTTATAAAGGAAGTCTGTAAGTCCTGCTCCCTCCATCCACTTATATTGAAAAACTGCGAGTCTGGCTTCCTCCACCCACTTATCAAGAAAGCCTGTGAGTCCTGCTCCCTCCATCCACTTATAAGGAAACACTGTGAGTCTGGCTTCCTCCACCCACTTATCAAGAAAGCCTGTGAGTCCTGCTCCCTCCATCCACTTATAAGGAAAAACTGTGAGTCTGGCTTCCTCCACCCACTTATCAAGAAAGCCTGTGAGTCCTGCTCCCTCCATCCACTTATAATGAAAAACTGCGAGTCTGGCTTCCTCCACCCACTTATCAAGAAAGCCTGTGAGTCCTGCTCCCTCCATCCACTTATAAGGAAACACTGCGAGTCTGGCTTCCTCTACCCACTTATCAAGTAAGCCTGTGAGTCCTGCTCCCTCGATCCACTTATAAGGAAAAACTGCGAGTCTGGCTTCCTCCACCCACTTATCAAGAAAGCCTGTGAGTCCTGCTCCCTCCATCCACTTATAAGGAAAAACTGTGAGTCTGGCTTCCCCCACCCACTTATAAAGGAAGTCTGTAAGTCCTGCTCCCTCCATCCACTTATATTGAAAAACTGCGAGTCTGGCTTCCTCCACCCACTTATCAAGAAAGCCTGTGAGTCCTGCTCCCTCCATCCACTTATAAGGAAACACTGCGTGTCTGGCTTCCTCCACCCACTTGTCAAGAAAGCCTGTGAGTCCTGCTCCCTCCATCCACTTATAATGAAAAACTGCGAGTCTGGCTTCCTCCACTCACTTATCAAGAAAGCCTGTGAGTCCTGCTCCCTCCATCCACTTATAAGGAAAAACTGTGAGTCTGGCTTCCTCCACCCACTTATAAAGGAAGTCTGTAAGTCCTGCTTTACTCATTCACTTATAAATAAAGAGTGAGTCCTGCCTACTTATAAAGAAAGTCTGTAAGTCTGGCTTCCCCCACCCACCTATAATGAAAGCCTGTGAGTCCTGCTCCCACTGCCCACTTATAAAGAAAGTATGTGAATCTTACTTTCTCTGCCTACTTCATAAGCAAGGCCGGGGTCACACTTGCAACTCCAATACGAGAAACTCACGCGAGTCTCTTGCATCAATACCCGGCACTGCCACTGGCAATTTGGACCGGAGCGTTCAGCTGCATAGAAATACATGCAGCCGCACACTCCAGTCTCGAATGCCAGCAGCAGTTTCGGGTATTGATGCGAGAGACTCGCAGTTGCAAGTGTGGCACCGGCCTAAGCATGTAAGTTCTGTATTTTCCTACCCATTTAAAAATAAGACATTGAGTCCTGCTTGAAGTCACGTCACTAATATAAATTTGGCCATATTTGTTCTTATTTTATTACCGCTGCTCCCCTTAGTATTGTATTTTTTGTATTTTTTAAGCCTACCATGAATTTCTAAAGATACGGACCTTTTAATTTCGTGTTATGTTTTATGCTTTTTTCAAAGTTGGGCGGCTCATAACATTCTCTGCCTGTCTTTAGGCAGCGCCACATTATTATTCTTTGAGCACCTTCACCTCGTAAAGACCATAAAAATTAGCACAAAGTAGAAAGATCTATATCTTTGGAATCATATGATCTATTTTAAAAATACAAAAATGTAATTCTCATAGGAGCAGCGGGAATAAAATAATGGGAAATAATTTACAATTTTTTACCTAGTGTCTGAAAGACTTTCAGTATTTCCATTACGCAGTTTCGATAAGATGCTTAGCTACACTGGAATATGTTGTGTTATAAATAAAAAAATGTGAAATGTATTTTTATTCCAAGATATATTAATTAAGATGTACTTTGTTCATGGGAAAAAACCCTTTAAGTTAAATAGGTTGATGTGTAGAAAATATGACAGCTCTTCAACACATCTTCTCATGTTAAAATTACATCATCAACTGTGTCCACCCCTAATTGGACAGTTTTTCTTGTAAATGTTCCTATGATACAAAGCTTGCCCACTACGATTAAAGGGAATGTGTCAGCAATTTTTTGTTATGTAATCTTAAGACAGCATGTTGTAGGGGTTTAAACACAGATTTCAGTGATGCCTCTCTTATCAAGCCCGGTGCTTTTGTTTACTTGCAGGGATTATTTTACCACTAGATGCTTCTCATTGCTCAGACACAAAAGCCTGTGCCTCCTGGTCTGACTCCACCCCCTCCTGTGATAAGCAGCTCACTGTCTGTAGCCATTATATATACCTGGTGTGGGCGGGGTTAGCTGTGGTGTTGGCGGGGTTAGCTTTATCAGCTCTGCTTCATGCTAATTCTAAAAATTCTGATTGTGTCAGATTAAAGGGTGCAGCAGTTTTAAGTGATACATTGTTGAATTCAAGGTCACTTTGTCTACAGTACAGACCAAAAGTTTGGACACACCTTCACATTTAAAGATTTTTCTGTATTTTCATGACTATGAAAATTGTACATTCACACTGAAGGCATCAAAACTATGAATTAACACATGTGGAATTATATACTTAACAAAAAAGTGTGAAACAACTGAAATTATGTCTTATATTCTAGGTTCTTCAAAGTAGCCAAAGTTTGCTTTGATGACTGCTTTGCACACTCTTGGCATTCTCTTGATGAGCTTCAAGAGGTAGTCACCGGGAATGGTCTTCAATTCACAGGTGTGTCCTGTCAGGTTTAATAAGTGGGATTTCTTGCCTTATAAATGATGTTGGGACCATCAATTGTGTTGTGCAGAAGTCTGGTGGATACACAGCTGATAGTCCTACTGAAGAGACTGTTAGAATTTGTATTATGGCAAGAAAAAAGCAGCTAAGTAAAGAAAAACGAGTGGCCATCATTACTTTAAGAATTGAAGGTCAGTCAGTCAGAAAAATTGGGCAAACTTTGAAAGTGTCTCCAAGTGCAGTGACAAAAACCATCAAGCGCTACAAAGAAACTGGCTCACATGAGGACCACCCCAGGAAAGGAAGACCAAGAGTCACCTCTGCTTCTGAGGATAAGTTTATCCGAGTCACCAGCCTCAGAAATCGCAGGTTAACAGCAGCTCAGATTAGAGACCAGGTCAATGCCACACAGAGTTCTAGCAGCAGACACATCTCTACAACAGCTGTTAAGAGGAGACTTTGTGCAGCAGGCCTTCATGGTAAAATAGCTGCTAGGAAACCACTGCTAAGGAAAGGCAACAAGCAGAAGAGACTTGTTTGGGCTAAAGAACACAAGGAATGGACATTAGACCAGTGGAAATCTGTGCTTTGGTCTGATGAGTCCAAATTTGAGATCTTTGGTTCGAACCACCGTGTCTTTGTGCGACGCAGAAAAGGTGAACGGATGGACTCTACATGCTTGGTTCCCACCGTGAAGCAAGGAGAAGGAGGTGTGATAGTTTGGGGGTGCTTTGCTGATGACATTGTTGGGGATTTATTCAAAATTGAAGGCATACTGAACCAGCATGGCTACCACAGCATCTTGCAGCGGCATGCTATTCCATCCGGTTTGCATTTAGTTGGACCATCATTTATTTTTCAACAGGACTCACCATCAAAGCACCCCCACACCATCACATCTCCTCCTCCATGCTTCACGGTGGGAACCAGGCATATAGAGTCCACCCGTTCACCTTTTCTGTGTCGCACAAAGACACGGCGGTTGGAACCAAAGATCTCAAATTTGGACTCATCAGACCAAAGCACAGATTTCCACTGGTCTAATTTCCATTCCTTGTGTTCTTTAGCCCAAACAAGTCTCTTCTGCTTGTTGCCTGTCCTTAGCAGTGGTTTCCTAGCAGCTATTTTACCATGAAGGCCTGCTGCACAAAGTCTCCTCTTAACAGTTGTTGTAGAGATGTGTCTGCTGCTAGAACTCTGTGTGGCATTGACCTGGTCTCTAATCTGAGCTGCTGATAACCTGCGATTTCTGAGGCTGGTGACTCGGATAAACTTATCCTCAGAAGCAGAGGTGGCTCTTGGTCTTCCTTTCCTGGGGTGGTCCTCATGTGAGCCAGTTTCTTTGTAGCGCTTGATGGTTTTTGCCACTGCACTTGGGGACACTTTCAAAGTTTTCCCAATTTTTCGGACTGACTGACCTTCATTTCTTAAAGGGAACCTGTCACCCCCAAAATCGATAATGAGGTAAGCCCACTGTCATCAGGGGCTTATCTACAGCATTCTGTAATGCTGTAGATAAGCCCCCAATATTACCTGAAAGAGGAGAAAAAGAGGTTATATTATATTCACCCAGGGGCAGTCCCGCTGCGGTCCGGTCCGATGGGTGTCGTGGTCCGATGGGTGTCGTGGTCCGCTCTGGCACCTCCTATCTTCATTCCATGACATTCTCTTCTGGTCTTCACGTCGCGGCTCCGGCGCAGGTGTACTTTGTCTGCCCTGTTGAGGGCAGAGCAAAGTACTGTAGTGCGCAGGCGCCGGGCCTCTCTGACCTTTATGGCACCTGCACACTGCAGTACTTTGCTCTGCCCTCAGCAGGACAGACAAAGTACACCTGCTTTGGAGCCGCGGCGTGAAGACCAGAAGAGGACATCATGGAATGAAGATGGGAGGCGCTGTACCGTATCTGAGACGCCCATCGGAGCGGGACCACCCCTGGGTGAGTATAATCTAATGTCTTTTTCTCCTCTTTCAGGTAACATCGGCAGCTTATCTACAGCATTACAGAATGCTGTAGATAAGCCCCTGAGGATGGTGAGCTTACCGTAACCTCACCATCGATTTTGGGGGTGACAGGTTCCCTTTAAAGAAATGATGGCTACTCCTTTTTCTTTACTTAGCTGCTTTTTTCTTGCCATAATACAAATTCTAACAGTTTATTCAGTAGGACTATCAGCTGTGTATCCACCAGACTTCTGCACAACACAACTGATGGTCCCAACCCCATTTATAAGGCAAGAAATCCCTCTTATTAAACCTGACAGGGCACACCTGTGAAGTGAAAACCATTGACTACCTCTTGAAGCTCATCAAGAGATTGCCAAGAGTGTGCAAAGCAGTCATCAAAGCAAAAGGTGGCTACTTTGAAGAACCTAGAATATAAGACATAATTTTAGTTGCATCACACTTTTTTGTTAAGTATATAATTTGACATGTGTTAATTCATAGTTTTGATGCCTTCAGTGTGAATGTACAATTTTCATAGTCATGAAAATACAGAAAAATCTTTAAATGAGAAGGTGTGTCCAAACTTTTGGTCTGTACTGTACATCAGGCTGATTTTAGATGAGGTATCAAAACCCTGCTTACAGATTCCCTTTTAGGGACGAGGGTAACGCCAGAAACTCATCAACTCTATTTCGTGGAGTACTTGTTTTTATGTTCAATATGAAATTTAAATAAATAAAGATGTATTGGAATTTGGATGTGGTTCTTTCCCTTTGTGTTTTTCCATGTCAATTACAAATTAGATTCTGTTTTATAATTCTATAGTTTTTTTAAGGTTGAAAGAAGACCCAAGTCTATTGAGATCAACCTCATATTAGTTGCAGATCTATTTCAGCTGTGTTCTTTTATACTCTGGAGCCCAACACTGTTCCCGGTATCTATGTGTGGCTGCACTAGTAACTTATATAGAGGGAAACTATGTTCTTGCCTCTTTTCATGCATCCCATGATTTAATTTGCCTTGGCAGAAGCTGCTTGGCACTGGTCATTTAAGTGGAATTTACTATCCACCCACACACCAAAGACTTTTTCAGTGACTGTTATTATAAAAAAGAAGAGATTCTGCACTGGCTACAGAAGGGGAAATCAGTGTAGGAATTAAGCTGTGCTGATAGGTGAAAGCTATCCCACCAGAAAGATACTTTAACAGATGCTTCCACCCTTCCTTTTTCTTGAGCTGGAGTAATGACTCCAATTTCTTCTTCAACACATTTTCTAACAAAACACATGTAATATAAAATTGCAACAAGCTCGCAAAATTCAATAGAAGTTGCAGTTCACATCACAACCGCTGTGTGCTGTGTGACAGTGTGGGAAACACCGGCTCTGACCAGCGATAACCTTACTGAAGTCATCGCTGGTCAGAGCTGCTAGGTATCGTGGTTCCCACGCTGTCACACAGAGGACAACATTTGAGCAAGTACCTGTGACTGGCAGTGAAAGGGTTACCGCCAATCAGACATCGGCTGATGACTACTACTCTCATCATTGTACACCTGGTTTTCGCTGTTAGCAGCGAGAGCAGGCGACACTTATGAGAGTATTCACCAGCCGGCATAGTAAGGAAGCTGTCAGTGAGATATATCATTAGTGCAGTGCGTAGCATACCTTACAAATATTTAGCTATTAAATAAAGAAATAAAATAAATAAATGGCGTGGGATGCCCCTAATTTTTAATAACCAGCTGAGGAAAAGACGACAGCTGCAGCCTGGTGTTATTATTCTGGCAATAAACATGGAGCTTCCCAAGCTATTGTTAATAGCTCACAGCTTTCTTTGTAGCCTTTACTGGTAATTAAAAAGGGAGACTGCAAAAAATGACGTGCAGTCCCCCATATTTTTACTAAACAGCAAAGGCTAAGCAGACAGCTTTGGGCTGATATTAATAGGCTGGAAATGGGCCATGGATATTGGCCTCCTCTCAAGCTAATAACACCAGCCCCCAGCCAACCCAGAAATGGCGCATCCATTAGATGCGCCAATTCTGGCACTTAACTCAGCTCTGGTACATTGACAAGTGGGGTAATGAAGCAGCACAAGTTCTGGACTGATGAGTGCCATGTGCTGGTCTCGCGTTCGTTCATTAGTCCAGCACTCGCACTGCCCTCATGAGAACCGGCTGCTTTGAACTGAGATAACGTTACTGAAGTCACCTCAGTTTACAGCAACCAGGTTCTCGTGGAGCCCAGTGTCAGACCTGGCAGGAGCTTCTGTTCCAGTCTATAGAGCTTCTTTTTCTGAATGGAGCTTCACAGACTGGATGAAGAAGATTGGGATAGCGTGCTACCTCCATTTGGACTATGATCGGCTGCTGTATATATTATTTATTTATTTATTATAAATAAATGTGTAAAAAAGGGAAACTGTTGGGGAGATTTTTTTTCCAAATAAAGATTTTTTTCTGTGTGTCTGAGGTTTTTTTCTCTTTTTACTTATGGGGTTAGTAATAGGGCTATTTGATAGACGCCTCCCCATTACTCCCCATAAGTTCTGGGCTTGATGTCAACAGATATTACACAAATGACATCAAATATTACCCCACTTTTCAATGCATCAGGGCAAGCAGGAACAGCCAAGGCATAGAGACAGTATTGTCACATCTAACGGTTGTGCCATTTCTGGGGCGGCTGTGAGCTGCTATTTTTAGGCTTGGTAGAGCCAAATATCCATAGGCCTTCCCAGCCTGATAGTACCAGTCCCCAGATGCATACTTTAGCATGTCTGGTTTCTAAAAATTGGGGACACCACACAGTTTTTTAAAATTATTTCAATAATTAAAAAACATTATGAGGACCCCTCTATTTTTGATAACCAGCCAAGATAAGAAGACAGCCGGAGGCTTCAGCCCGCAGCTGTCTGCTTTACCTGTGCTGTTTATGTAAAAAAGAGGGGACCCTATTTTTTTCTTTTTTTACATGATTTGCTGGCTAAGCGCAGCCATGCCAATACTTGATGTCACTTTTATGGAGCAGGAAGTGCCTTCACAGGAAAAGCTGGTTGATTGGCTGCGCTGCAACCTTTCAACCTGATTTGTTTGGGCTGCTGAACCCAAACAGTAACACAGACTTCAAGGAGAAGTCCTTGTTCAGGGTCCGTGCACAGAAGCTAGTTGTCCAGTACGGACCCATAACTTTACAGTTCGGGTTTACCCATCTTTAATCATAAACATCTTCCCACAGAGTATCACAAACTCATGTTTTCTAAACAGAACTTCACAGCTGATTCACACTGGCTGAACAACGTACAACATGACTCACAATCCGGCTATGTTCTTGCAACAGTGTATGTTTAATTCTGAAGTGCTGCAGCACTTTAGAGAAAACATGCCCTGCTTCCCTTCACTTACTGGTTTCTCCTAATTCACATCGAGAGAAATGTAAATCTGGAAGTTGGGGGTAGAGAAGTTGCTGGTGACTTGCTTTGTACAAGTCATCCTCATTGTCCACGGTCGGCTATTAAAAGTATGTTTTTTTTCTGAAACTGCAGAATTTTGAAGTAAAACTTCTATGTCTGCAATGATGGAGCTAAACTCTGATTAATGATGCCATTGCCAGTGCCAATGCCATAAATCAGCTACTAGGCTCCCTTTAAAGCTGGTAAGATTGCACCACAAATCTCAGAATATGTTAAGCAAAAAATAAAGGTAAGGAAGTAGAAATCTATTTACGCTGAAGCAAAACTTACTATATTACTGTCACTGTAAAACTATAGTATATCCCTGTATACAGAAAACACAGTTTTAGTATGTGTAAAGAAAAAAGCAATGGGAACAAAGATGGTCAAGAGTAGTGATGAGCGAATATACTCGTTACTCGAGATTTCCCGAGCACGCTCGGGTGACCTCCGAGTATTTTTTAGTGCTCGGAGTTTTAGTTTTTAGCGCCGCAGCTGAATGATTTACATCTGTTAGCCAGCATAAGTACATGTGGGGATTCCTTAGCAACCAGGCAACCCCCACATGTACTGTACTTATGCTGGCTAACAGATGTAAATCATTCAGCTGCGGCGCTAAAAACTAAAACTCCGAGCACTAAAAAATACTTGGAGGACACCCGAGCATGCTCGGGAAATCTCGAGTAACGAGTACATTCGCTCATCATCATCACTAATCAAGAGAGCATTTTTTTTATTACATCTTGCCTGTTTTAGGTGATGCCATATACATTTTAATACCATTTTTTACAGTTCAGGAGTATATGTCCTATGGAATGCACTTCATAAATGTGAACTGAGCCTTACAGAAGGAACAAAAATGTAAAAATACACGAAATACAGTTGAATAGGACACCATAAGAGCAAGTGCTGGTGGAACACTTATTTCCTGCCAAAATCTCACTTTCCTATAGAGTCCACCTATCAGCAATCTAGTAAGTTTCCCTTAGCGGTCATTCAAACATCCGTTTGTCATTTGAAAAACACAGATAGAACTCAAAACATGTATAATCTATGGGACTGTTCACAAGTCCAAGGCGATCAATCAAAATCTCAGAGACATGACTGTAGAATGAAATTTGGAAATGCAAGACAGGTCAGTGAAGAAAAAAAGGACATTACTTTGATGCCATCCTTGTGCTGTCGGTTTTTCATGGACTGCTAGAGAAAGCGGAGTAACTATTTGTTGCTCTCATCCAATTTGTTCAAGTATCATTTTAAATAAAGAAAATATCTTTTTCAGGAGAAGAACTTTTCATAATGCTTGAATAGAAGCTATAGAATATTCTGTCAAGGGAATTAGTAATTCACGGGTCACTTAGCAAATTTATAAAAAGATTGGATTCCTTTCCTACATGGACTCATATCTGTATTTAGAGCTGTTCGATTATAATTGAAAATTTGATTGGAGTAACTAATCTTAATGCTAGAGACGGATTAGAGAAGGAGATTTTCGTCCTCAAGAAAAAGATATTGGAGGAAAGGATTTTTTTTCTCTTCTTCCTATGGATCAACAAAACAAAGTGACAGGTATAATTTGAATTTTTTTTTTTTTTACTACTGTTTTAACTATAGTACATTTTCATACATTCGTGTCTGTAAATAAAGCTAAATTTGTTTTTAAATATTTCTTAGGAATATGTATAAAAAATAGAAAATAAGTATTAAATGGTATATACCAAACTGTACATTACTTATCTATTTTTACTTTGCCTAAACAAACATCTAAAAAAATAAAACAACTACTTTTTAATCAGTTTTTATGCAAACTTGAAATACTGTAATTTGTACTACTGTAAGTTAAACTTGTTGGACAAACAGTTAATCAATGATCAAAAGGTACATATTAATTGATATTGATGAGGATGACATATACTTACAATGCTTATTAATTTTTCATTTTACATATCAGAGGTTTAAAGATAGCATGGTGGCTCAGTGGTTAAGACTGAGGTTCTGGGTTCAAATCCCACCAAGGACAACATCTGCAGGGACATTGTATGTTCTCCCCGTGTTGGCGTGGGTTTCCTCCTGTTCTCTGGTCTTCTCCCATACTCCAAAGACATATTGATAGGGAATCTAGATTGTCAGCCCCAATGGGGACAGTGGCGACTATATCTATAAAGTTTTATGGAGTATGATGGCGCTATATAAGTAAAACAAATAATAATAAAATAATAAATAACTCCCACCAAGGAAAACATCTCCAGGAAGTTTGTATGTTCTCCCTGTGTTTGCATGAGTTTCCTCCAGGTTCTCCAGTTTCCTCCCACACTCCAAAGATATAGCGATTAGTGTTGAGCATTCCGATACCGCAAGTATCGGGTATCGGCCGATATTTGCTGTATCGGAATTCCGATACCGAGATCCGATATTTTTGTGGTATCGGGTATCGGTATCGAAACAACATTAATGTGTAAAATAAAGAATTAAAATAAAAAATATTGCTATACTCACCTCTCCGACGCAGCCTGGACCTCACCGAGGGAACCGGCAGCGTTGTTTGCTTAAAATTCGCGCGTTTCCTTCCTTACGTGAAGTCCCGGCTTGTGATTGGTCGCGTGCCGCCCATGTGGCCGCGACGCGACCAATCACAGCAAGCCGTGACGTAATTTCAGGTCCTTCAGGATTTTAAAATTACGTTCCGGCTTTGTGATTGGTCGCGTCGCGGTCACATGGGCGACGCGACCAATCACAAGCTGTGACGTCACGGGAGGCTGGACACGCGCGCATTTTAAAATGCCGGGACTTCACGTAAGGAAGGAAACGCGCGAATTTTAAGCAAACAACGCTGCCGGTTCCCTCGGTAAGCTCCAGGCTGCATCGGAGAGGTGAGTATAGCAATATTTTTTATTTTAATTCTTTCTTTTACACATTAATATGGATCCCAGGGCCTGAAGGAGAGTTTCCTCTCCTTCAGACCCTGGGAACCATCAGGAATACCGTCCGATACTTGAGTCCCATTGACTTGTATTGGTATCGGGTATCGGTATCGGATTGGATCCGATACTTTGCCGGTATCGGCCGATACTTTCCGATACCGATACTTTCAAGTATCGGACGGTATCGCTCAACACTAATAGCGATAAGTAATCAAGATTGTGATCCCTAATGGGGACAGTGTCGATAATGTCTGAAAAGCACGGTGGAATTAAATGTGCTATATAAGTGAGTAAAATAAATGTACAGGGTGGCCATGTATATGGATACACCTAAATAAAATACACCTTATACAAAAGAATTTGCAGAAGGGGCAAAACAAAAGTTGGAACAGGACCCTCAGTTTACACAGAAAATTATATTCAGTGATGAGGCAAACTTTTTTGGGTGGGCCATTTATATACGTGTATATATATATATATATATATATATATATATATATATATATATATACATACATACATACATAAATAAAGTTGGATCTAAAATGGCCAACTTCAAAATGGCCGCCATGGTCACCACCCATCTTGAAAAGTTTTTCCCCTCCCATATACTAATGTGCCACAAACAGGAAGTTGATATCACTAACCATTCCCATATTATTTAGGTGTATCCATATACATGGCCCACCCTGTAGATTGATTATCTTTTTGTATATGTTACGTATGCAAGATGAAAAAAATAAATTAAATAAAAAATAATAAACAGTATAAAAAAAGTATTAGATCAATAAAGAAAGTAATACAAAATGTTAAAAAAACATATTTTTAGAAGCCATGAATTTACTGATACAAATTCACATCATTAACAATATTTAGAATTGAGAGTCCTCAGTGGTTGATACCTTTTAATGGCTAACTGAAAAGATGGTAACAAATTGCAAGCTTTCGAGACTACATACGTCTCTTCATAAGGCAAAGACTAAAATAAATTCTGAAGAATCACATATTTATGCACAACATAGTATAGAAAAAAAAAAAAAAAAAAAGAGGGGAAAAAAACCATGGATAAGCCAGGTGACATGAAGCAGAATTACCATGGGTGATAAACAGTTACGTCCATAAATATTGGGCCAATTCTTAGATAAGGATTGTTTTATTGTCCTGTGATTAGGGTCTGGTTCTGTTGTAATGACCCCACATGGTCTGATGGGCAAGTTCATTAGTTGATGTAAAAAGACATAAATCCGTGTGACACATTCATTCCTGCATTTAGAGTGCCAAAGGTCGTCATCAGTTTATATTCCCAGACTCTCCTGTCTTTCTGCGATTTGAAGTTACCTTTTAGTACAAGTAATTTCATGTCCATAATGTTATGATTTGGGAGACAGAAATGTATTGCCACAGGTATATCCATTCTTTTTTCTCTTATTGTATGGCGATGAGAGTTCATCCTTGTTCTCAGCTTCTGCCCTGTCTCTCCCACATACAGACCCCCAGTCTCGAAAGCTTGCAATTTGTTACCATCTTTTCAGTTGGCCATTAAAAGGTATCAACCAATGAGGACTCTCAATTCTAAATATTTTTCTATCTACTGGCTAACACGGTACCAAGATATATTTCTTTCCTGCATCATTAGCAATAACATTTAAGAAAAATAACATAACCTGTCTAGTATGACTATGTTAACATCTCGCTTTTTATTCTCCTGAGACGGACACTTGGAGAATTTTCCAATATGTAGATCAAAGTGTTACAAGATCCTCATACCGTTTTTTCATTATTTAGGAAAGCATAGTATAAATGCTTTCTCATGCCTATCTAGGCCTATACCAGTGGGATACATTGTAGCTTGCTGTTAGAAAGAAGTTTTGGGAGAATCTCCAGACATCTTCCCCCCAATGTTAGCTGGAAAAAGAACCTTAGATCAACTTTCTAGCCCTTTATCTTTGATTATGACATAGCTGCATTTTTTCTTTTACTAGATGACCATAAAGAAGTAACGGTTATTTCTGCATTTACCAATATTTTTTTTTTTTTTTGACCAAAAATAGTAAAGAAGCAAATACATAAAATAAGAAATATAATTTTAGAAACAAATGTTGTAAAAATTGTAATTTACTGTATCATGCTCGGAAAACAAATCTTGATGATTCACATTGACAGGTAATCAACCGTTAATCATGATGATTAAACAGACCTGAAATTATAAAAAAAATTATTTATATTTTCAGTAATTGCATCTTTAATAAATGTCACCTTCTATACTACGTGATGTCACAATTATTTTATTTTTTGTACTGTGCCTATTATAGATATAAATACTGAATTACTGTGAAGATTATACCGAGTCTCGAGTTTCTCTGCATTATGCCACCACTGCCTCCGGATGCCTACTCTTCTTAACGGGACAGCACCTCTTTTTGAATCTGCGCAGAACTTCTTGTCTGAACAATCAGCTTCTTTAGTATATTAATTTACTATTTTTATGGACTTTTACCATTTCCTGATTACATTTATTGAATAAAACCTGTCCTGCCAATGTTTCTATATTGCATGAAATCTGACTATCTAGACCTTGGAACTGTAAAATTAGTCTTCTTATTGATTCTGTCTCCTTGCTTCAAATAAACATATCTGTTTTCAGTCAGCCAATGTTATTGGAGATCACTTCGGTGACATAATCTGAGGATTCCCCCTGTGTAACCCAGTAAGGATCTTATTAAAATGAACAATTCTTTAATCTATATCCCATAATTTAGTCTCTAGCTTAATCTGACAACAAGTTGGCAGGATGTATAGCTATCACAGATGAAAGGATCAGAAAAATTAAAATTTGCCTGGTCATCCTGATTTTCCTCGGAAATTAGATTTGGGGACAGACTGAATTTCCTAGGAAAATCGAGGCAATTCATACACTGCTCAAAATAATAAAGGGAACACTTAAACAACAGAATATAACTCCAAATAAATCAAACTTCTGTGAAATCAAACTGTCCACTTAGGAAGCAACACTGTTTGACAATCAATTTCACATGCTGTTGTGCAAATGGAATAGACAACAGATGGAAATTGTTGGCAACTATCAAGACACACTCAATAAAGGAGTGGTTCTGCAGGTGGGGACCACAGACCACATCTCAGTACCAATGCTTTCTGGCTGATGTTTTGGTCACTTTGGAATGTTGGTTGTGCTTTCACACTCGTGGTAGCATGAGACGGACTCTACAAACCACACAAGTGGTTCAGGTAGTGCAGTTCATCCAGATTGGCACATCAATGCGAGCTTTGGCAAGAAGGTTTGCTGTGTCTGTCAGCGTAGTGTTCAGAGGCTGGAGGCACTACCAGGATACAGGCCAGTACACCAGTAGATGTGGAGGGCGGCCAAAGGAGGGCAACAACCCAGCAGCAGGACCGTTACCTCAGCCTTTGTGCAAGGAGGAACAGGAGGAGCACTGCCAGAACACTGCAAAATTACCTCCAGCAGGCCACAAATGTGCATGTGTCTGCACAAACGGTTAGAAACCGACTCCATGAGGATGGTCTGAGTGCCCAACGTCCACAAATGAGGGTTGTGCTCACAGCCCAACACAGTGCAAGATCCTTGGCATTTGCCACAGAACACCAGGATTGACAAATTCACCACTGGCGCCCTGTGCTCTTCACAGATGAAAGCAGGTTCACACTGAGCACATGTGACAGACGTGACAGTGTCTGGAGACACCGTGGAGAGCGATCTGCTGCCTGCAACATCCTTCAGCATGACCGGTTTGGCAGTGGGTCAGTAATGGTCTAGGGTGACTTTTTTTGGAGGGCTGCACAGGGCTCCATGTGCTCGCCAGAGGAAGCCTGACCTGACTGCCATTAGGTACTGAGATGAGATCTTAGGTACTACGATGTGGTCTGTGGTCCCCACCTGCAGAACCACTCTTTTATTGAATGTATCTTGATAATTGCCAACAATTTCCATCTGTTGCCTATTCCATTTGCACAACAGCATGTGAAATTGATTGTCAAACAGCGTTGCTTCCTAAGTGGACAGTTTGATTTCACAGAAGTTTGATTTACTTGGAGTTATATTCTGTTGTTTAAGGTGTCCCTTTATTTTTTTGAGCAGTGTATATACCTCCCCTGTAGCATACGTTCACACGGAGCATTTTGGCTTTATTTTTTAATTCAACATTTGTGAGGGCTCTCACTCCTACATTTGGGAGGTTTCTCCCTCATGCCAAATAGTTAGTCAGATAGTGAAATACATGTTTCCCATCCCTTTACAATGCCATTTCAAACATGTTCATTTGAATTTTGGGCATTGCCCACCACCATATCTACCGCCATGTCATTATGCGGCTCTTGCTGACAATTAGCAGAGTGCCAGCAGGTGCATTGAAACAAGAGTTTGGTAAGGGCCCTCGGGTGGCCCTCTATCATACATTTGGGAGAGCTCTCACTCCTACTTTCGGGAGGTCCCTCCTTTATGCCAAATAGTTAACCAGATAGTGGAATCCATATTCCCCATCACTTTACGCTGACAGATAAAACATGGCCATTTGAATTTTGGGCTTTGCCCACCATCACCACAATGTTCACAGCCATGTCAATATGCGGCACTTGCTGACAATTAGCATAGGGCCACCATGAGCTGTGAAACCTGTGTGTTGTAAGCTCCACATTTCATTTTTGTCACTGGATTCCAATGGAACAACTGTCATAGCTGGTGTAAAGTGAATATAATGCAGGAGTAGTGGGAGCTGTATGATCAAAGTCAGTTAATTGGATTCTAACAGACACCAAAAGCATTGGAATTAAATTTGAATACAGTGTGTGCAAGCGAGGGCCTGTATTGTGGTCAGTTTGTCATGCCTAAAACCCATGTCAGGAACATGTAAAAACCTCATTTTACTTGGAAGCAACCTCATCAAGGGAAAGAGACAGGCGTGCCATTGACCCATCTGCACAAGCCTATGCATTTTTTATTGGTTTAATTAATAAATAGCAGTTGTGTGACTACTGCAAAGCCTGAAGGGATACGTAAACATGACTATTTAGCTCTAATTTTCATGAGTCTGCTATTGCCATGTGTAATAAAGTTGATATCTTAAAAAAAATTACCACACTTTGCTATATATATTTAATTCATACAAAACACCTCTGTGAGGTGAGGTTAAAAATAAAGCCAGGAATTTTTTTTTCATAAGCATAAAGCATTCAATATGAGAAAGGGTGATGTTAAGGGATGTGGATGTGGTGGTGCGCACCAAGGCCATGTTACAGATCAAAAGGTATAGGAATAAATGTTAGCACAGCCAAACTTGGAGGTGCCACACAGTAGGTTCCTAAACATTATAGCTAAGTATCAAATACCAGGCACACTCAGGGATTTTTGGTGCAAAAATCATTTTAATACATACAGTAGCTGCTAGTTACAAATGTTTCGGTTGTTGTGATAGACCTTCATCAGTGTACTAGGGTTAATTTTTAGATGCTAGTGTGAGTAGAACACAAACAGTAGCCAAGATCAGCTAAAGGGTGTAGCCCAGAGCATAGATGGTCAGTGACCTGCAATCAGGTATACTGTGACCCAAACTAGGTATGTGCCGAGTATCATATGTCACAGTATCCACCGGAAGACAAGGAGGTGGGCCTCTGAATCCCCAACCTGGTTCTCCTTCCTCCCACCATCAAGAGTCCCTGGAGACATATGACCCCAATGCTGGCCATTCTGAGGAACTGTTTACGTTCCCTTGTAATTTGTCAGGCCTCTTAACGTGTACCATTAAAGAGGGTCATGAGGAGGTGGACATGGTTGATGATGAGGCCACTGATCCAACCTGGCATGGTGGCATGCCTAGCAAGCACAGCAGTGCAGACAGGGATTTGTTGGCAGCATGAAAACAGACAAGAAGAGGTAGTGGTTTGAGCAGAGGGAGGACTCAGTCAACTGCTCCACAGAGCCCCCCGTACTCAGCTAGATAACAGTCCAAGGGTGAATTGCTCCCCTGTATGGCAGTTTTTTTCTGAAATTCCTTCAGACAAAACAAATGCAATCTGCATCACCTGTCAGACCCAGCTAATAAGAGGCAAGAACAATGCCAACCTGATCAGTAGGTGGGAGCAATGCCTGGGTACAAAATCTTTGTCTGATGGTGAAACCACTGCCCCATCTCCTGTGTTACAGCCTTCCCAATCTGCTGTTCATGAATCAGGCACTGATGCCTCAGGCCCACAACCTGCAGTTGCACAGACACAAAAGTCAGCAACCACGTCCAGTTCATTGTTCCAGTGCAGCGTTTACTTGTCCCGGCCCCAACATTTGAACAGAAAGCAGAAAAATCGACCCACCCACCCACAGGCCAAAATGCTAAACATCCACATAGCCAGATTGGTATAGCCCTGGAAATGCTGCCATTACAACTTGTGGGAACTGAGTCTTTCCACAAACTCTTGGTGTTAGCAGCCCCATGGTGCTTGATTACTATCTGACACTAATTCTTCCCAGTGTGTCGCAAATGCATTACATAAGCACGTGTTACACAATATCAGCCATGCTCTGGCCAACGCAGTCACAGGGAAGGTCTACTTTACCACAGACATGTGGACAAGTTCTTGTGGACAGGGATGCTACATTTCCCTTATGGCACACTGGCTGAACCTGTTGGAGTCTGGGACAGAGTCAGAGGCTGGGACATCACACATTTTGCACACACCAAGAATAGCACTCCCAACTTCCATCAAGGTTTCAGTCTCCTCATATTACAGTTCCTGTCTCTCCTCTTCCTCCTCATCAAAAGTAGCCTCCCCATCACTCCCCAGCTGGGAGGTCTGCAGCACTGCCTTGGTAAAGTGGCAGTATGCTCAGCTCAAGCCCGTCTGTTTATGTTGATAAAGCTCACAACACAGCCGAGCTGTTGAAGGTGATACAAGAACAGACCGCTCAGTGGCTCACTCCGCTGAACCTCCAACCAGGTCTGATTGTGTGCAATAATGAGTGTAACTTGGTGGTGGCTTTAAAGCTCTGCAAGTTAGTAAACACATTCTGTGCATTGCCCAAGTGCTTAACTTGATTGTACAGCATTTTTTTAAAATATACCCTGACTTGCCGAACCTACTTGCCAAGGTACGGTGTGTCAGCGCACATTTCCAAAAGTCATCACAGGCTTTCAGAGGACTAGGTTTGCTGCAGCAGTGCTTTAACTTGCCTCGTCACCGACTGATTTGTGACCTGCCCACAAGCTACAATTCAACATTTAATAATAATAATAATAATTATAAATAAAAATAATTTTATTTCTATGGCGCCAACATATTCCACAGCACTTTACAATTTAGAGTTAGAGAGCACTTGTACAAACAATAAAAGACATTACAGAATAACAATAGTCACATAAACAACATACCAAGAGGTATAATGGCCCTGCTTGCAAGCTTACAATCTATGAGGAAATAGGGGAGACATGAAAGGTAGATGGTAACAATTGCTTTTATTGTTCTGACAAGCCATAATGTAAGATGTCGGGTGTTCATGTAATGCTGCACGAACCGGTTACCAACCAGTATGTGTAAAAGTACAGACACAGAGGGCTATTAAATGCATAAATGTGTGAGAACGAGATACAAGGATCCTGTTTATGAAGAAAAATTTGAATGGGCAACAAAGGGATAGTTATGTGTTGAGGCGGTAGGCGGTTCATATGTTGGCAAGGTTTAGTGAGTAGCAGAGAGCAGTGTCTGAATTCCACCTTCTCAATGCCCGTCATTTTGAGTACTTTGAGGGGTTCAGTTTTTAGATTGGTGTCACTTTTGGATATTTTCTGTCATACAAGGCTCCTCAAAGTCACTTCAAATTTGGTGTGGTCCCTAAAAAAATGGTTTTATAAATTGTGTTGGAAAAAGAGAAATTGCTGATCAACTTTTAACCTCTCTAAAGTAGACATGTGGACTGGTAAATGTTATTTATTAACTCTTTTGTGTGACATAGCTCTCTAGTTTAGGCTACTTTCACACTTCCATCTTTATAAAGATGTTGCAATGCGTCGTTCTGTGCAAAAAACACATCCTGCAAAGTTGCCCGCAGGATGCGTTTTTTGCACATAGACTTGTATTACCGATGCATCGCGACGTATGGACACACGTTCCATACGTCGTGCACTGGATGCGTCGGTAATTGGCGGACCGTCATTGCAAAAAAACTTTCAATGTAACTTTTTTTGTGCGACAGGTCCGCCATTTCCAATCGCGCATGCGCGGCCGGAACTCCGCCCCCTCCTCCCCGGAACTCATAATGGGCAGCGGATGTGTCTGAAAACTGCATCTGCTACCCACGTTCTGCAATATTTGCTCAACGTCCCTCGGTACGTGGGGCCGATGGTTTGAGACGGCCCCATACCGACGGAAGTGTGAAAGTAGCCTAACGGGCATAAAAATTTAAACTTTGAAAATTGTGAAATTTTTCACCAAATTTCTGATATTTTCATAAATAAATGCAAGTCATATTGAACAATTTTTACCAACAATGTGAAATACAATATGTGTTAGAGGCTGGGACTTCCCTGCTGGGTGGGATGTATTGCAGGCACTGTTTGTTGATCTGGTTTGCCATTCAGCTCCAGCCACTGGGTCTCCTGCTTAGCACAGACCGATGGACCCAGCATCTTGCTCAGGGTCCTGTTAAACATGTGGTTACTGCTGGATCTCCAGCTAAAATCTATGGTAACCAGGGGTATTCTGAGGCAGCCCCACTCTCTGGAGTCTAAGTCCAGAAGTCATCTTACTGAGCATGTTCATGATGTGGTGCCTTGCTCTTGGTGCTCGGATGCTTTCTGCTCTGGCTATGTGGCAGCAACGGATTGGCCCACGGGTGATGCCCTGTCCGACTGGATGTGAATGTTTGGGGTGGAGCCTGGTGCATAATGGGCTTACAGAGAAGCCCACAGGTGTGCTAGCGTCACTTGTGTTTGGTGTATGTGTGGGTGGATACACTACCGCTCTGTCTGTGCATTTGGTGTATTTTGCACCATATCAGCTACCAGTGGGACATCAGTGATCTGTGTCAGCAAGTGTTCAGGGCTGGCCCTGTGCCATTAGAATTCCAGCAATTCCGGAGAGGAGATTGGCCGTGTGAGTTCAGGGCTGGCATCAAGCCATTAGAATTCCGGCTCTTCCAGAGGAGGTTTGCGGCGTGTTCTGCTGACTGTGAATCTTTGCTACATGTTTCTTTCCCATGTGTATGCTATATTTCCCTGTGGGGTTAACAGGATATTGCACCACAGAGCAAGTACTACCAATGTGTTCTCCAGCAGTGGTTCTAATGGGGTATTGTACACTTCCTATTGTCCCTGTACCCCTCGGTGGTTAGCTGAGCTGGTTCTTACCTTTACTGTACCCCTCGGTGGTTAGCTGAGCTGGTGCAAACCTTACCTGGACCCCTCGGTGGTTAGCTGAGCTAGTACTAACCTTTCCTCTACCCCTCGATGGTTAGCTGAGATGGTACTAACCTTCCCTGTACCCCTTGGTGGTTAGCTGAGCTGGTACTTACGGTCTCTGCACCTCTCGGTGGTTAGATGAGTAGGTACTCCTTTCCCTGTGCACCTCTGAGTTGTAATTGGGTTTGGTTTTCTGCGTTCCATTCACACTGTGTGGAGTTTAACTCAATGTGCTTAAGGAGGAACGTTCTCTAGTTTTTTATCCATCATTATTCACACTAGCAGCAGTTTTCCATCTCTGCATGGTGGACCTCGGGTTGTGACTGCACTTTATAGTTTAATTTAATTTAGTGCAATCCGCCAACCCTAACAATATGTCAAGAGTAAACATTCTCAGAATCACTTTGATCCATTGAAGATTTAAAAACAAACTAGGAGAAAAAAAGCACGATAGGGTCTTAACTGGTAAGAAGCAGAAAAAAGAATCTGCTCACCTGGTGAAGTTGCACCTAAGCAACATATTTAGCACAAATCAGCCACTGCAAGACACAGATACAAAGGGATAGAATTATACGGAGTCTGGGTAACAAGTCAGTGGATGCGCTACTGATGAATATAGTCGAATTATCGATAAATTCTCAAAAGCATTATTGAGCAAGTTTCAGGTCAAGGCATTTCGAAGTCATATACAGGACTTCTTCTTCAGGGCAAAACCTTTGAAGCGTTCCATGTCAGAATTGAAAAAATTGGCTTGGTCAAAAAGGTGAAAACGGGCTTCTGGGTGAATGGGTTTTAGTTTGCACCTTATGGTGAACCCTCTGTATTTGTTCTCTTGAAGACTTTTCTTTATGGTAGACCTGGATACTGAAATGCCTACTTCATGGAGAGTGTCATTCATCATAAAAAGTATTCTGTGGTCACCCACCATCGTTTTTTCTGTGAATGTCCAGGTCTTTTTAAATTACCACCAGTGCGCTCTTTTTTTTTTCAGTATGTACCAACTGTTGGCATGGCCTGCCCTAACATTTCTGCTATCTCTCTGATGAATTTTTTCTTTTATTTTCAGCCTAAAGATGGTCCATTTTGCTTCCATTGAGCGCTCCTTTAACCGAATGTGGGTTCACCTTAACAGCTTCCAAATTAAATGCCACACTTGGAATCAGCTCCAGAATTTTTAACTGCTTACCTCATGATGGATTAATGAAAGAATGACCCATGCAGTCCATTTTGGAGATTTTGAAATAATCGTCCAATTACTTTTGGTTGCTTTAAAAAGAGGTATCTACATATTAAAACAGCTGTAACTCCTATACATGTACTCCAATTAGGATGTGAATACCTCAAATCAGAGCTGCGATTCTGCACTTTAAGCCCATATCGATTATATAACTGTGTCTTGAATATGTTTTGGTAAACTGCTAAAATGTGGAAACATGAGTCACTGTTTAAATATTTATGGACCTAAAGTAACTATGTATACAGCTCTGGCAAAAATTAAGACACCACTTTAAAATTTTCAGTTTCTCTGATTTTTCTCTTTATAGGTATATTTTTGCGTAAAATGTACATTGTTGTTTCATTCTATAAACTACTGACAACATGTCTCTGAAATTCAAAGCTAAGAATGTTGTACTTTTTTTTGCAGCAAATGAAAAATCATCAAAATAATAAAAAAAGAAACAGTGCTTTCAGACCTCAAATAATGCAAAGAACAAAGTTCTTATTCATTTAGAAACAACAATACTCATGTTTTAACTCAGGAAGAGTTCAGAAATCAATATTTGGTGGAATAACCATGATTTTTAATCACAGCTTTCATACGTCTTGGCGTGCGGCTTGATCACCTAATCAAAAGCATATTAAGTAGAATTAGGTGCACTTTGGTTGGAATTCAACTGACACTGGAGTGGAATGGCTGTCAGACATGTAGAGATGGTGATTTTTAGAAAACTGTGCAGTGGTCTCTCAATTTTTGCCAGAGCTGTATATATTTTGATGGCCTTTCATGGTTCAGATAACTAGGGATTAACAGCCAACATTTTACTAAATAAACCAAAGCCATTACAAAAAAAATCAGCATTTTTGCAAATATGGATTTTCGTAAAATTCAAGTAGAATTCAATTCCACTTACCGACACCTTTTTTCTTAGCTCAAAAGAACATTTTTTTCTTTATCTGTGAAAACCAGGTAACAAAAGTTTAGAAAAGTTTCTGCTATATATGTTTATTTGTGGCTACCCAGTGGTTTTGTACTCTGCGGTTATGATCAAATAAGCATCTGAAAAAAATCGGGGTCACATATTCTGTACTGCACAGAGCCTTGTGTTATCTACATCCATCCCTGTTTTTTGGTTCATGGATATTCAACCTAATGTTTTGCATTCAATTTTTTACTTTAAGACAATTTTCATGAATGGCATTATCATACGGCAAGCTAATGTAAAAAAAACATAAAAAGCACACTGCAGAGGTTTCATATGGAAATTCCATTATTTTTTTTTTTAACATAGATTAAGAAAATCTTAAATCTTTTAAAATCTGACATTTATAATTCAAAGACGTTGAAGCTTAAAGCTATTAAACCAGATTTAACCAAAGGTAAAATATAGCTTTAATCAATGTGGAAGCACAAGCTTCTCTTTGTGCTTTGTTTTATATAGCATATATTTTATATTACTATTAGGAAGAATAATGGCACAATAATTCTGATTTGACAAAGCTTTTAAATGTTTGTAGTCTACGGGAGAAATGATGTGCTTACTCAACAGTCTTTGTTTATCACCGATGATAATAAGACGGAGATGTCTGAACATTTGTTTGAATGTGTTCTTTTGTTAAGTTTAATCACACTGAAATCTGTCGGTTTTTACCATTTCAGAGAAGTTTAGTACTGTACGTACAAAGTAAAATGGAAAGAATATAATGTTATTTACAGAATATATGAAACTTTAAATATTTCTTAGGATATAAAGAAAGACAAAACATGTTTGGTGCAGTGCAAAATCCTTTGTCATGGCATTAATAATGGGCTATAGTTGGTTTATAGAACTTACAAAGAGTGTGGGATCATTCTCCAAGCCTGAAGTTTACCTATAAGTAGCTTTTAAACTATTGTTTTCTGATATGAGCCTTTGTGGGCTCAAAAATTAACATTTATAGAACAAGCCATCTTGGAGATTTGGGATAGCACAATAGGACTGATAGATTGCAAAAGGCATTTTACACACATTTGATTGAACTGTGCCACAGTTATTACAATGTACACACTTCAAAACCAAAGAAATGAGCCAAAATCTAAGTTGTTATACATGCCATACGTAGGAGCATGCTCACACTGTGACCATATTACAGACAAAAGCCAATTAAAAACAATCTATACAGCTTCACATGGGCAAGTGTGTGAATAATCGGGCCTCAGTCTGGTTCTGCCCTTATCTATATTGAGATCGGCTGGCACAAAGTGAGGTTTTAATACTAGAGATAGGACCATCCCGATTGGGAACAGCTTTTCACAGTCAGATGATTTTTATGCCTTTTTGATCAAAATACTGTTAACTATGTTAACTTTAATTAGCAAATTGTTAACACAGTGAAAGTATGCTAACTCTACAGTAATAATAATAATAATCTTTATTGTTATATAGCGCTAACATATTTAGCAGCGCTTTACAGTTTGCACACATTGTCATCGCTGTCCCCGATGGGGCTCACGATCTAGAATCCCTATCAGTATGTCTTGAGAATGTGGGAGGAAACAGGAGTACCCAGAGGAAACCCACACAAACACGGGGAGAACATACAAACTCCTTGCAGATGTTGCCCTTGGTGGGATTTGAACCCAGGACCCCAACGCTGCAGTGCTATCCACTGAGCCACCAAGCTTATATACATGTACTATTAATATTTACTAATTTACTTATTACTAGGTAAATGCTCATTTTGTTTTTTTCTTGACTAGAGACAGGTTAGGACCGTCCAGTAGTCAGCAGTATTTTCTAATCCTAACAATACAGGCATCATGTTGCAGATAGTGCAGAAAGAAGGTGCTCTTGTGTGGAGCGCTTCCATGAGGTCCAAGTCCATGGTGTCTTTGTGGCTGGGTAACACTCAAGCTTGCATCCTATGTCCCCTACTGCCAACAACGGAGAACAGAGAAGGGATCATTAACCTCTTCATCTCCTGACTATTGCATGCCCATCAGCTTTTCCTCCTTGTCATCCTCCATTTGTTCCTCGGCTCCTGCACCTTCACTAACAGTTTGTCTGGTACCATGCGCCCCCCTCAATCACTGTAAGCAATCCTCCCATGCCCATGGCTTGTGCAATGACAGTCCAAACCTATGAGATATTGTTATCTCTTCTGCAACCTCGTCTTCATCTGGGAACATCACCTCCTCCCGCAGACTATTCAAAGTGTGTTCCAGCATGTAGATGACCTAAATAGTGATGCTAACCATTCAGTGCTAACAATCTTACTAGCCATTTCACAACAATGCAGAAGGATGCAAAGGTCCTTCATCTGTTTTCACACAGCAAGCGTGATTTGCACCATGTCCATACTATGTTGGCCCAGTCGATGCAAAAGAACATATTGCACCAGGGTTTGTTGTTGCTCTCACAGTGGCTGCAGCATGTGGAGAGTGGAATTTCACCATGTCGGCATCTTACAAATTAAACGGTTAACCGGTAGGCTGAAAGACCTCTGTAGCGATGCAAGTAGATGAACTGCGTGATGCGAATGGTGAAAGTGAGCAAACAGCAACCGTGCTTTCTGCAGCAGCGCATCCAGACCGGTATAGTGGTGGAAAAATTGCTGTGCCGCCAGATGGAGGACGTGAGCCATACAAGGCACGTGTGTGAGGTTGCTCCAGTGTAGGGCAGGCAACAGGTTTTCACCGTTACCGTACATGCTCTTCTCTCCATCCAGGTTCTGTGGAGTCATTGTTCTAACTCCGCCTGGATAGCTGTCCACAACTCTTCAGCTGTGTGACTGTGATCTCCAAGGCATATTAATTTAAACACTGCCTGACTGCAGTGACCCTGACTGCACAGTACATAGTTGGGGGATTCCCTCTGAAATGTTGGAACACGTGTCTCATTAAAGAAGAAGTTGAGGGCACAGGTGGAGGCCCTAGAGGTGGTAGAGGAAGCAGAGACAGTGAAGGAAGTGTTAGATACAGATGTTTTTTCCACAAGCAGTGGACAATCCAAGACTTGTGGAGCAACCCCTTGACCGCCTGCTCCCACAGGCACCAGAGTCACCTGGTGCCCAGACAGTGAGATTTAACTCCCCTACCCATGTTTGCTCGTCCAGGTGCCAGGGTTAAAATGCCACCTGGCAGACATGGATTTTTCAAGGGAATGGGTGATGTTGTCGGCAACATGCTGGTGTAGTGCAGCCTCAGCTTTCTTTGAGAAGTAATGGCGACTGGGCAACTGGTACTGGGGGACTGCGACGACATCATAGTGACACCTTGGTGTCTTGTGGTTTAGTTCCCCATTCCTTGCTGTGTAGTGATTTAATTCTCCTTTCCCTGGTGTGTAGTGGTTCAGTTCTCCAACCCTAGGTGTTTAGTTTACCTCTCCAACTCCTGTTGTCTAGTAGTTTAGTTCTTCATCTTCTGCTGTGTAGTGGTTTACTTCTGCATCCCCAAGTACCTCCAAGCCTTGGGGATTCCTAGACTTGTGGAGTAGCAGTCACCAGTTGTCACCCAGTGCCCAGTCATTGAGATGGAACTCCCTGACCATGCTTGCTAGTGGTGAAATGCAGCCTAGCAGATATTGATTTTTTTCAAGGAACAGGTGATGTTTTCTGCGACATGCTGGTGTAGCTCATGCACAGCTTTCTTACATAAGTAATGGAGACTAAGCAACTGGTACTGGGGGACTGCAATGGGCACCAGCTTTTGGAAAGCATCTCTATACACCAGGCGGAAAAGCAACATATCCATGGCCACCATAATGAAGATAGTGAAGTTCAAGCTGTTTGCCAATTGTAGGAGGAAACAATCTTTTACATGACCACAACTGCAGGATCAAGGGCTGGCTGCTGTGCTGTAGAGGGGATGGAGTAGGGAGAACACAACAAACTGCTGAACTGTGAATGAGATGTAGGCGGAGATGTTATGATGGATTGAGAAACATGTGATCTGCTTGGTGTCTGAGATTTGTCAAAAACAACAGCCATTTTCACTTCAATAACTGCTGATGGCTGTCACTCACCCCGAATGTATCGGGCAAGGAAGTGGAAGTTCTGCTGCTGTAAACTTGTGTGAGAACACTTGCCACAGTGATGGAGAAGGAAGAAGCAGCAGATTCGGTTGAAGGGGTGCCCAGTGGTTGGCGAGGCACACTAGGCCACATTTTAGTGCAGTGAGATTCCCAGACTAATGTATGTTTATTGTGCATGTATCAGTTCATGCATGTAGTAGTCAAATTATTGCAATTTTTTGCCTCTACTGAGTATTATTTTACAAAGTTGGCAGATAACATGATGAGATTCAACTGTACTGTGCTATCAGGGCAAGAAGAAACTCAGGATCACCTCCAACCTCAGGGGTTAACGTCTGGTGACAAGGGTCTGGAATCTCTTGACGAAGAGATGAAACGCACGTTGGAGCGCTTGGGAAAGACCACATACAACAGACCACACCTAATGTAAGTGCTATCTAGTAATATACTCAATTATGGTCTCATTAGGACACAGTAAAAACTGGTGACAGGATATTCTATGGGATCACGGAATAGATTTGTATCATTGCACTGTACATACGGGTTGTAGGTCGGGGTCATGTTGGTACTTTTCCCCATGATAGTTTAGTAGTGACCTGAAGTTGTGATATGGATTAATTTTGTATTACTAATGTATAAACGTAGTTTAGCTTAATTTAATAAAGGTTGCACCTTTTTAATTGGCATGCTATACTGGATTCTCTTTAATGGCTATTAAGGGTCTGGATTCTGCTCGGATCCTACTTCATCCGGCACTGGATCTAAGTGAAAAAAAATTTGGCCATCGGTGCAGATTCTTTCCTCCTCTTGAGTCCGTGAATCTTTGGAGCAGACCTCTGATGCCCATGAAATAGAGTGTGTGAACAGCTCTGCAGACTTGCACATCTGTTGTTCCCCACAGTCAGTTGAGCGGTAGGAGAATTGTGACGCAGGGAGAAACAAGAATAATTGGGGTGCCACCTCTGAGGATTGTACTGTGTGTGATGTGAATGAGGAGGAAGAGGAGGAGAGGCCACTTAATGCATATTGTCTTCCACTGGAGCACATGCTTTTTCTGGCCCTCAACAACAAGCGTAGATGAGGGCAACCCACAAGCTCTCTGTCTAGGTGTAACCCTGGACTCTGATTTCTCCTTCAAAACACATATCCATGCCATTTCCACTTCCTGCCGACTACAACTCAAAAATATTTCCCAGATCTGTACATTTCTTAATCAAGAATCTGCAAAAACTCTAGCCATGCACTCATCATCTGCTGCCCTGATGACTACAAACTCCTGCTTTGTGACCTTCCTTCTAACAGACTCGCACTCCTTCAAACTATCCTAAATTCTGCTGCTCGACTAATCCACCTAATTCCCCATTATTCCTCGGCCTCTCCTATGTGTCAACCCTTCACTGGCTTCCCATTACCCAGAGACTTAAGTTCAAAACCCTAACCATGGCATACTGTATATAGCCATTCACAACCTATGTCCTTCATACATCTGTGACCTAGTACTTACCTGCACGCCAACTCCGATCGTCATAAGATCTCCTTCTCTACTCTCTTTTTATCTCTTATTCCTAAAATCGCATACTAGATTTCTCCTGCACATACCCTCTACTTTGGAACTCTCTACCCCAACATATCATACTCTTGCCTACCATGGGAACCTTCAAAAGGAACCTGAAGAACCACCTCTTTCAACAAGCCTACAACCTACAGTAACCATCATTCCACCATACCGATGCACAAGCAGCTCTACCCTCACCTATTGTATCCTCATCCTGATCTGGTACACTGTAAGCCATCACAGGCAGGGTCCCCTTTCTTCCAGTCGGTGAATTTTATTATTTAAGTTTATTGTGCTTGTTTTTATTATGTCTACCCCTTTACACATGTAAAGTGCCATGGAATAAATGGCTCTCTAACAATAAATAATAGTAATCATAACATTTATGTGCAGCTGTCAAAAAAAGGGAGTAGAGTAGCCAATCTAGTAACAGAAGTTGTCAAAATGCTGCGCAATTATACTATTTCTACTCTGTGGAAATTGATGTCACTTTAGTGGTGTGTGACAATAATTTTTGGAAATGTGGAGACTCCAAGTTAGGTCTCCATCTGGTGCGTTGCCTGTGTAAGTTGGGCTCCCAGACACAACAGGCCTGCACACTCTTTTAGTCAGTTACCTGTGTTACTTTCCTTACATTTTTCTACCAATAGTACTGTATGAAACTGATATTTGTGCCATTTAAGCGTGGCTGGAATTAAAAAAAAAAAAATTTGGATGTGTTGCATGAGGTATCAGGTCTCCCAGCTAAGAAGGCTTACATCACTCCCTTAACCACCAGGTCCTCACTAAAACTTCCATTTTTAAGCTGTAAATGCTGGCTCATACCCTGGCTCTTGCATGGACCATGTCTGACTGCTGCGCCATTATAAAATTTCTACTGTGTGTCAATTGACGCCACTTTTCATGGTGTCTGCCCCTGATTTGAGATTGTTGGGCAGCTTTTTGCCCCCCTGAAGGTGTTGTCTATGCGTTTGATTTTGCCTATCATTAAATTTAATGAGGTACAGATACGTTCGCCGAACTGTTTGGAAAACATCGGTCCGTTTGCCGAATCCAAACCAAATTGAACATTGAAAGGTTCGCCCATTTCTAGTCAACATATGTGAAATAAATTCTCCTTACATCCAAAAGAGGAATCTGTACCAGTCAAACCTGGATGATGTCAAAGCCTCCTGAGCTTGAGAGTCCCTGCATATTCTCAATGTTCTATGCTCTATTTTGCTGCCCCATTTCATACTATCTTATTAGAGAATAATTTAGCGCAAATACTTTTTGTGAAAATAACTCATATATTTTAGAGATACAGGTGTACTTTCCTATACTTTTACTTTATTTGAGATATCCAGAGATATGGTTCTGAGATGAGCAACTTTAAAAAAGTGGACCTAAATTTTAATATTCATGGTTTGATCCGAGTGTCAGTTGCTGAACTCAAAACACAGACTTTTCCCAGAAGTCCAATTTAATGTTTGGAGTACTGGAGAAAGTTTGGGAGGGGAGATATATATATATATATATATATATATATATATATATATATGAGAGAGAGAGAGAGAGAGAGAGAGAAATATCCAGCTCCGAAGTTTGGGTCCCCATATATTTCAAAGAGGTTCAGGTTCATGTTCAAGTTCTGGTAAAGTTCTGGTACCAGAACCGAACTTTGAACATGAAGTTCAGTTTAGTACCAGAACTCGAACTTCCATGGGTCTGCTCATCGCTAGTTAATATCTATAAGCCATACATAGATCTTGAGAATCTGTCTCCAAAGATTATTTTAAAGAGAATCTGTCACCCCAAAATTGGCCTATAAACTAAGGCCACCAGTATCGGGGGCTTATCTACAACATTCTGTAATGCTGTAGATAAGCCCCTGATTTATCCTGAAAGATAAGAAAAACAGGTTATATTATACTCACCCAGGTCCTCTCTGACCTTTCCCGGTGCCTGCGCACTGCAGTACTTTGCTCTGCCCTCAACAGGGAAGACAAAGTACGCCTGCACAGGAGCCGTGGCAGGAAGAAAAGAAGAGGACGACTTCATATGAAGATGAGAGGTGCTGGACCCGGACCGCGACGCCCATTGGACCGGACCGGACCGCACCGGGACCGCCCCTGGGTGAGTATAATATAACCTGTTTTTCTTATCTTTCAGGATACATCGGAGGCTTATCTACAGCATTACAGAATGCTGTAGATAAGCCCCTGATGGCAGTGGCAGCAGCTTATAGGCCAAAAATGGGGTGACAGATTCCCTTTAAATGAAAGAGGTAGTTACTAGTTTGAGGCACATAGATAAGGAGAGCAGAATGTCAGTCAGTACAAGTCTCACACTGGTAATGTCCCCTTTTATTTAAAATAAGCTCTTGAGACAGATTCTCCAGACAGAGATCTATTTCCGACCCATAGATCCTAACAGATTATTTACATATTAAGAAAAATGTACCTTATTCTGAAATTAGACTTTGGATCGCAGAGATTAAAGTATCATTGTATTAATTTTCCTATAACCTACATGCCCACATAAGATGACTTAGATGCAACCCATTATCTACCAATGTCCTTTTTTTGGGACGCCTAATCTTTAGCTTCTAGCAACTAAGATTTTATAATTTTTATAATTAGGTCCGATCTTTTGTGTTGTGTTTGTAAAATGAATGTTTTCAAAATAGGAAATCATGTCATTGTCATTTTTAAATGAATATTGGGACGCCCTTTTCTGAAAAATCCGCAATTGTAAAAATTTTAATTTGGCAAGTAATGGGTTAACCAGCTATTGCCACCTTTGTCTGAGAGGTTTATGGAATATACATAGATAACGTTTAAATTATTAATAGAATTTTAAAATTGTTATTGATTTTTTGCTATTTTTTTACTTTTACAGTTGCTGCCGGTCATTGACTAGTGCTGCTTAGCTTACATGTAACCACCGGAATTCCCAAGTCCTTCTCTTGTTCTGCTATGCCTAGTTGCTTTATTTAATACTATTACTATCGCTAGATATTCTACAGTGCCAATACCGTACCTGTAGCCACATGACTTTTCAAAATGTTATGTTAGTCATAAAAAAAATCTCTGACAAATTTTGGTGCCTGCTATGTACTAGATGTGTGTATTTTTGCTTACTACACCTTATTTATGGTGTTTTCTTTTAATTCTATAACTTACAGTATGTTTCTAAGTCCACAAACCAAAGTTGTACTCACAGTAGGCATCACTGGCGTATTGTTAACCTGACACTTGGCGTCCCCTCAGCATTTGCTCATTTGTAGTCAGTACAAGACATATGCCGAAGTGCACCTATAATGAAACAAACTGACATGAGGGATCCCGAGCAGCTGGACTTTTAATGATGGGTTAGGAAAGATTTAAAAAATGTTAATTTTAAGAATGTAATATTTAGAGAAGTACATTAAATCCAGACAAGAAATTAGGAAACAAAAAAATAATTTCAGAATTTGGCCTCCAGTATGGAAATGTGGATGGTAGAAGGAACAACTAGGGCATCGTTTCACTTGTCTTCTAAGCTATGAAATGACCAAGCCTAACTGTGGACATATGGCAATATTCTGGGCAGCTTGACCTTCGATATTGGGTCATAAAGGCTAAATAACCATTGAGACTATGATGTTGCATGTTTAATGAGCTCCATCTGTCTTGTTTTTCTTTTAAATTGAGAAGAATATTGAAGAAAATTGACACTCAAAAAATTCCGTTTTTTAGCAGCAGCTTAGAGAGGATAAAAATATAAAGAGGACACAAATGGTGTTTTCCCCAGGACATCCACGACATAGAATCTCTATTAGTTTAACATTTATAAAACAAATTTGGATGAGTTTTTTCATAAAATAATCACTGTGCATTGTGCATAAAACATATGTTATATAGAATCATTTGTATTACACAATTTGCCAGAATAGTTCCATTGTTACATAAAGCGGGATCACTGGGTGACTAAGTCCGGAGTCCGGGTGGGCACATGGGCCACATGTATCGGTGTAGTAGCTAGGTGGACAGGTGGAACACGGACAGCTGAGATACTGGAAACTGCAGACAGACATCTGGAATGCTGGATACTGGTAACAACAGGAAAATGGGAGACATCTAGGAGACCACAGGCAAGCATGAGGACACATAGAAGGAAAACTAAAAGTTTTAATAAAGTCCTGAAAACGGCAACTGGACAGGAGACATCCTGGAAGCCACAAGCAGCCATGTAAATGGCAAACTAAAAGTCATAATAAAGTCCTGGTAACAACAGACAAGCAGGCGGGATTCTGAAAACCGCAGTCAAGCAGGAAACATTCAGGATACCACTAGCAAGCAGGTAGGATCCAGCAGGAAGTCACAGGCAGGTGAGTAACGTCAAGGAGACCACAAGCAAGCAGGTGGGTTACTGGAAACCATTGGCAAGTAGGAGATGTCCAATAGACTGCAGGCAAGCAGGCAGGATGCTAGACACCACAAGCAAGGAGGAAACATCCAGGAGACAACAGGCAAGAAGGCGGGATGTTGGAAACTGCAGACAGGCAGAAGAAATTCAGGAGGCCACTTGCAAGCAGGCAGGATGCTGTAAACAACAGGCAAGCTGAAAATGTACAGGAGACCACAGACAATGATGCTGGAAATTGCTGGCAGGTAGGAGACATCCAGGAGATCACAGGCAGATTTAAAAGTTAATGATGACAGATTTCAGAGTTACTGAAGAATGCAGGCCTGCAGACTGGAAACTCAAGGACTGGAAGCCACAGGCAGACAGAAGGTGTCATGAAAATGCAGACAGGTAGCAGACTCCAAAGTAACAATAAAGTCCAAACACTATGGAAGCCGCAGGCAGCTAGGAGATGTCCTGGAAACTCCTGTACATGAAACAGAGGTCCTAAAAGGCCGGTAAATGGCATCAAACAGAAATCCAGTGTAACTAGAAAGTCTGAAAATCATGGAAGCTGCAGGCAGCAAGGTTACTGGAAACCGCAGGCAAGCAGGTGAAGTCCTGAAGACCACTGATAGGCAGCAGGTTTACTGGAGGCTGCGAACATGTGAAGAAAGTTCTGTAAAACACTGTCAAGCGCAAGGTTACTGGAGGCCACAGACAAGTAACTCGGGTACTGTAAATCACAGGCAAGGTGACCAGGTGACGGCCTAGAGCATCTGGACAGGAACTGTCTACAGATAAACTTAAGGTACCGTCACACTAAGAAACGTCGCAGCGATATAGCCAGCGATCTGTGACGTTGCAGCGTCCTAGGTAGCGATATCGCTGTATTTGACACGCAGCAGCGATCTGGATCCCGCTGTGAAATTGCTGGTCGCTGCTAGAAGGTCTGAACTTTATTTGGTCGCTAGGTCGCCGTGTATCGCCGTGTTTGACAGCAAAAGCAATGATACCAGCGATATTTTACACTGGTAACCAGGGTAAACATCGGGTTACTAAGCGCAGGGCCGTGCTTAGTAACCCGATGTTTACCCTGGTTACCAGCGTAAAATGTAAAAAAAAACAAACAGTACATACTTACATGCGTCCCCCGGCGTCCGCTTCCCACACTGACTGAGCGCAGTAAAGTGAAAGTGAAAGCACACGTCACTGCTGTGCCCTGCTACTGCCGGCGCTCAGTCATTGCAGGAAGCGGACGCCGGGGGACGCATGTAAGTATGTACTGTTTGTTTTTTTTACATTTTACGCTGGTAACCAGGGTAAACATCGGGTTACTAAGCGCGGCCCTGCGCTTAGCAACCCGATGTTTACCCTGGTTACCCGGGGACCTCGGCATCGTTGGTCGCTGGAGAGCGGTCTGTGTGACAGCTCTCCAGCGACCAAACAGCGACGCTGCAGCGATCGGCATCGCTGTCGCTATCGCTGCAGCGTCGCTTAGTGTGACGGTACCTTTAAAGAGTTACTTGAAAGTCTTAATGTAATTCCAAAGTTGCTTGTCTTGGAAACCCTTATATAGGCCTAGGAAATACAACATATGGGAGCATACCAGGCTACTTGCAAAGCCAAATGTGGAGCACAAGAAAATGCAACAAACTGGGGCAGATGCGTAACATCCATTATATCGCCATCACCAATAAACGGCCCTGGTCATTGATTTTTCCAGCAATAACAAGGATTGAAGAAAGTAGGTTTTCTTTTACAAAAAAGGAGATTACTTTTTGAGACAAAACTTTTCTCATTCATCTGTCCGAGCTCCAGCATCAGGCAGGTCTTTATCTTCCTGTTTTGTCTTTCTCCCTCCTTTAGGCCATGTGCACACGTTCAGGATTGTTAGCGTTTTTTTCGCGTTTTTTCGCTATAAAAACGTGATAAAAACGCGAAAAAAACCGCTTACATAAGCCTCCTATTATTTACAGGGTATTCCGCATTTTTGGTGCAAATGTTGCGATTTTTTCCGCGAAAAAATCGCATAGCGGAAAAAAAAGCAACATGTTCATTAAAAATGCGGAATTGCAGGGATTCCGCACACCTAGGGGTCCATTGATCTGCTTACTTCCCGCACGGGGCTGTGCACACCATGCGGGAAGTAAGCAGATTATATGCGGTTGGTACCCAGGGTGGAGGAGAGGAGACTCTCCTCCACGCACTGGGCACCATATAAGTGGTCAAAAAATAAGAAATAAAATAATAAACAGTCCTATACTCACCCTCGATGTCTTGCCGCCTCCTCGCACGCTGCCGTTCGGTTTCTGTACCTGGTGTGCGCTGAAGGACCTCGCCGAATGACGTCACTGTCCTGTGATTGGTCGTGAGCGGTCATGTGACCGCTCACGTGACCGTGACGTCACGGGAGGTCCTGTGCGCACAGACCAGCTATACGGAACGGACGCCGGTGAGATGTCTGGGTGAGTATAAGCATTTTTTTATTTTTTTTATTATTTTTAAACATTCTATCTTTTACTATAGATGCTGCATAAGCTGCATCTATAGTAAAAAGTTGGTCACACTTGTCAAACGCTATGTTTGACAAGTGTGACCAACCTGTCAGTCAGTTTTCCAAGCGATGCTACAGATCGCAGGGAAAACTTTAGCATTCTGCAAGCTAATTACGCTTGCAGAATGCTAAAAAAACGCGAAAAAAAACGGAAAAAAAACGCAAAAAAAAAAATGCGGATTTCTTGCAGAAAATTTCCGGTTTTCTTCAGGAATTTTCTGCAAGAAATCCGCAACGTGTGCACATACCCTTACACATCAGTTTAAAATGGAAGCCTAACATAAAACAATGAATAGATAACTTGCAGTAAGTCAATAAAAAATAGTAATACATGTAAAAAAAAATTATAGACCAGCTCAAGTGGAGAAACTCCATCTGAGTATTTACATTGGGTATAAAAAGTTGACACACCCATGTTAAAATTCTAGGTTTTTATCTTGTAAAAAATCATGCCAAGAAGAATCATTTCAGAACTTTTTACACCTTCAATGTCACCCATAAACCAAACAATGCAACTGAAAAACAGACTTAAATATTTTTGGAAAAACTAAAAAAAATTGGAAAAATTAAAAAAAAATAAAAATAAAGAGATAAAATATTGTGGTTGCAAAAATATGCACATCCTTACACTAATACTTTGTGCAGTACCCTTTGAATTTATTACAGCATTCAATCTTTTTGGTTATGAGTCTATTAATTTGACATATCAAGAATAGGATAATTTTGCCCACTCTTGTTTGTAGTGGAGCTCCAAATCTGTCAGATTGTGTGAGCACTTCCTTTCTACAGCGCCCACATAAGGTTACCCACAGATTTTCAATTGGTTTAGGTCTGGGCTTTGACTAGGCGATTCCAAAACTTTTGATTTTTTTCTGATATAACCATTGATTTGGAAGTACACTTAGGGTCATGTTTGTACTGAAAGGTGAAGTTCCCCTTCATATTCAGCTTTGTAGCAGAGGCCTGATGGTTTAAATTCAAAATTGACTGATATTGGAAACTTTAGAATTTCTTCCACCCTGAATAAAGCCCCAGTTCTAGCTGCCAAAAACTGCCCCAAAGCATAATGCCTCCAACGTGCTTTACTATGGGTATGATGTTCTTTTGGTGATGCACAGTGTTTGCTTTGTGCTAAACATACCTTTCATGACTCTGGACAGGATGGTGCCACCTCCATCCTGGTCAGGTCAGGGTTAATTTTAGTCTGCCTCTCTTTGGTTCTAGAGCGGCTATTTAAGGTTGGCAGTTCCTGGATTGTGTGTCGTGATACTTCCGTATACTCGGCTTGTGGTTGCTGACCCAGGTTCTCGTTCGTAAACATTGTGCTAGTGTGCCTTGCTGTGTATGACTCGGTTTTGTTCTCTGACTTCCGTCTTTGCATTCTGCTTTGTAATGCTCTGTCTGTCCTGGTTATCAGACCCCTTGGCTTGTCCCTGTTTACTCTTTGTCTTGTCCCTAAGGTACTTCACTCCCTCCTGGCTTTGACCCTTGCCTCTATTTGACTACGTTTTCTGCCTGTGCCCTGCACACTGTGTGCTCAGTGTCATTCCCTACTCTCACGTGCTGTGGCTCTGCCCCCTGGTCACGTGACTGCCCTATGCCAGGTCCTGTGCTTACTGCATTAGAGTAAAGTCCTTGAGTTCAGCGTGACTTTTTTCTGCACTCACTACGTTTATTCGTGCCCCCCTGATATCGCCCCCTAGGCAGCTCCAGTGACACCTTAGGTGTCACAACATTATCACCGACACATACAATTTTTCAGGGTTTGAACCCGCTGCATGCTCTGACTGATCAGGTATCTAACCTGACTAAGATGATGCAGAATCTATCTGTTGAGCAAAGAGTGTTGGTTTCTCTCACCAACAGGTACAGAGGGAGCTGACAGATACTGTTAATGCTGTTCGGGGTGCCTCGTCTCAGTCTGGCAAAGGGGAGGGTACGGTGTCTGATGTTTCCTTATCCTCTCCTGAACCTTCTATCAAACTTCCGGATTCCTTTTCTGGCAACAAGAAAAAATTCCGGGTATTTAAAGAAAGCTGTAAACTACTTTTTTCTCTGTGCCCTCGGTCCTCGGGTGATGAGAGTCAAAGGGTGTGGATAGTTATTTCCCTGTTACGTGAGGGGCCACGATCCTGGGCTTTCTCCCTATCTCCTACGTTCTCACAAGATTTTGGTAATATCTTGATTTTCAGCAGCTCATTTATCAGTGCTTCTCAGCCTGAATGGTCGCATCTTGGCACCATCCAGGTTGAAAACTATTAATCCCCAGACATGGATTACGGCGTGGGACAGAGCAATGGACAGGTGAGGAATATTGTTTTTTTTTTATTTCTGTTTTATTACAGGAGACAAGGGATTCAATGGAATGGGCGTTAGGTGACTATAACTGTGTGTGACATCATCTAATAGATGCGCCTTTTCTGGGCGGTTTGCGGGATGCTAGTTTTAGGCTGAGGGGGCCCAATATTCATGGCCAATTACCAGCCTGAGAATACCAGACCCCAGCTGTGTGCTTTAACAAGGCTGGTTCTCAAAAATGGCCTCATGCCATTTTTTAACTTATTTGTTTAAATAATTAAGAAAACAGCTTGGGTCCCCGTCTGTTCTTGATAACCAGCCTTGCTGAAGCTGACAGCCAAAGGTTGCAGCCCCCAGCTGTGAGTTTTGACTGGCTGGTTATCACACATACAGAGAACCCATGCTGTTTTTTTTATTTATTTATTTACAGCGCCAGCTGATGAATACTCTCATCAACCGCTCCAGCTTTCCCTGTAATTAGCAGCTGTAGGTGTCGGATGATGGGAGTAGTAGTCCCATCAGCTGACACCAGTGACCAGAGGTAAACTTTATACCTCCAATCATAGCTGCACACTCACGCTGTAATTTCACAGTGTGGAAACTGTGGCTCTCTGACCGACGGGGATGATTTCACCGCTGATCAGAAGCGGTGTTTGCCATGCTGTCATGCCCATGACAGTGTGACAAACACCAGGTGTTCAGAGAGCCGAAACCTTAACAGTAAGGCCGGGGACACACTTAACGTATAAAAAAACGGTCCGTTTTTCACGGCCGAGAATCGCACAAATGTTTCAAAAACAGTGATCCGTGTGCAGTGCGAGGATGTGATTTCCTCGCATCAAATGATCCGTGTGACATCCGTGTGACATCCGTATGGCATCCATATGCTGAGATTTTCTCGCAAGCTTGCAAAACCGACATCTAATGGATTTATGTGCTCAAATGTTCGGGAAAACATATATACAGTATATATATATATATATATATATATATATATGTCATTGAGACACATATATATATATTCTGTATTTATATTTCATTCAGCGCGATATCTGTGAAAAGCCGGTAATTCAATTGCCGGCTTTTCATTTCTCCTGCTCAAACCCGACAGGATATGAGACATGATTACATACAGTAAACCATCTCATATCCCCCTTTTTTTTGCATATTCCACACTACTAATGTTAGTAGTGTGTATGTGCAAAATTTCAGCGCTGTAGCTGCTAAAATAAAGGGTTAAATGGCGGAAAAAATTGGCGTGGGCTCCCGCGCAATTTTCTCCGCCATAGTGGTAAAGCCAGTGACTGAGGGCAGATATTAATAGCCAGGAGAGGGTCCATGGTTATTGCCCCCCCCCCCGTGGCTAAAAATATCTGCCCCCAGCCACCCCAGAAAAGGCACATCTGGAAGATGCGCCTATTCTGGCACTTGGCCACTCTCTTCCCACTCCCTGTAGCGGTGGGATATGGGGTAATGAAGGGTTAATGCCACCTTGCTATTGTAAGGTGACATTAAGCCAGATTAATAATGGAGAGGTGTCAATTATGTCACCTATTCATTATTAATCCAATTATCTGAAAGGGTTAAAAAACACACACACACACACATTATTAAAAATTATTTTAATGAAATAAACACAGCGGTTGTTTCAGTATTTTATTCCTCTCTCAATCCATCAGCAACACCCTCGCTTGGAAAAATAATAAACGCACAAGATACATACCCTCAGCTGAACCGTCACATCCCACGAGGTAATCCATGATCTGAAGGGGTTAATTATTTTACAGGCAGGAGCCCTGCAAATGCAGCTGTGCTCCGTGCCTGTAATCCCCGGCGAATGAATGAAATGTAGGTCATTGACCTACATTTCCTACAGTCGTGGTGAAGCGCCCCCTGGTGGATGTCCTCATATGACCTGGAGCGTGGGAAAAAGTTCCCAGGCTGCAGTTCATGAGAACATCCAGCAGGGGCGCATCACCGCGACTCAATGTAAGTACAGATCCAGCTTTCCTTTCAGCACCCGGGGATTACAGGCACGAGCGAGTGGTTTATCGCAGCTCGTGCCTGTAATATTAGTTAACCCCTTCAGATGGATTACCTCGTTGGACGTGATAGGACATCAGAAGGTATGTATCTTGTGCGTTTATTATTTTTCCAAGCGAGGGTGTTCCGGATGGATTGAGAGAGCAATAAATTATTAAAACAACCGCTGTGTTTATTTCATTAAAATACTTTTAAATCATGTGTGTGTGTGTTTTTTAACCCTTTCATACAATTGGATTAATAATGGATAGGTGACATAATTGACGCCTCTCCATTATTAATCTGGCTTAATGTCACCTTACAATAGCAAGGTGGCATTAACCCTTCATTACCCCATATCCCACCACTACAGGGAGTGGGAAGAGAGTGGCCAAGTGCCAGAATAGGCGCATCTTCCAGATGTGCCTTTTCTGGGGTGGCTGGGGGCAGATATTTTTAGCCACGGGGGGGGCAATAACCATGGACCCTCTCCTGGCTATTAATATCTGCCCTCAGTCACTGGCTTTACCACTATGGCGGAGAAAATTGCGCGGGAGCCCACGCCAATTTTTTCCGCCATTTAACCCTTTATTTTAGCAGCTACAGCGCTGAAATTTTGCACATACACACTACTAACATTAGTAGTGTGGAATATGCAAAAAAAAGGGGGATATGAGATGGTTTACTGTATGTAAACCATGTCTCATATCCTGTCGGGTTTGTGAAGGAGAGATGCAAAGCCGGCAATTGAATTACCGGCTTTTCTATAGAACACCGCTGCGTATTTCTCGCAATGCACACACATGGTCCGTGTGTAATCCGATTTTTTCTCGCACCCATAGACTTGCATTGGCGAGTCTCGGCCGAGATACGCTGACAATCGCAGCCTGATGCGAGTTCCCTCGGATCCGAAATACGGTGGAGAAAATATCGGATGATGGGAGCTGCACCATAGATTAACATTGGGCTGAGTGCTATGCGATTTTTTATCGCATAGCACTCGTCCGTATTACGGTCTAGTGTGACCCCAGCCTAACATGGACTTCCTGGTGAAGTCCGTGTCTGGTGTCCATACCCGAACAGCAGGTGTTTGGTACAGACACCAAACTTTACTGTTTGGGTTCGCCCATCTCTATTATCTTTAGAAAATACACAGCTTAAAAAACTTCTCATGGGCACAATATGTTAAACACTAAAAATTAAACAAATGAAAGCCAATAAAATCACTAAGATCTTTATTATTACTATATGAAAAACAGACAATAATTAAAAAACTAAAGAAATAAAAAAATAAGCAGCACAGGTAATGAAAATATGATATCACTATAACAAGAATAGTGTGATTTCACCATCACCCTTGTTTCATGTGCCTCCTGAGCCATGTGGATAGCCGAAAAATGTAAATCCAGCTTCAGAAATTCGATATATATAAAAGTGTCAAATGTATTAGTAAAAATAAAAATAAGACAACAGCATGGTAGTCACAGCCCTGGCTTGGAGAGATGATAGGCAGACGCGTTTCAGACCCTCAGAACTTTAATCATTGCAATCTCAGCCATGTGGATATGCAATATGATTTTCATCAGAGTGTCATCTGTGTTTAGTCTGAGCTTTATCATTTTTTCTTGGAGAAGAAAAATAAAAATAAAAATCTTAAATAATCTTTATTTTTATATAGCGCTAACATATTCCGCAGCTCTTTACAGTTTTGCATACATTGTCATCGCTGTCCCCATTGGGGCTCACAATCTAAATTCCCTATCAGTATGTCTTTGGAATGTGGGAGGAAACCCACGCAAACACGGGGAAAACTACAAACTCCTTGCAGATGTTGTCCTTGGTGGGATTTGATCCCAGGACTGCAGCGCTGCAAGGCTGTAGTGCTATCCACTGCGCCACCATGCTGCCCTAAAAAGAAGTTTCTTTACCCTATCTATGGATAAGACTTGTTTGTGAAAACGGATGTTTAAATGAAGCCTTAGACTGGGAAAAACAGCCCACTGGAGAGACAAAAGTCTCTTGCAGAACCAATCAAAGTCTGCTAGGACTCATCAGGTTTTCTATGCCAGCAGACACCCATTGATCATGTGATGGCCAGGTCATGCAGAAGCATTGGCATTTTCTCCAGGGTCTCCGACCGTCTGATACCTGCTATATTGAAGAAGCAAATTTACACCAGATTGGTCGTTATGGGGTTAAAGCTCCCTAAGATAGGACATTTTGTGCATACAACTCCAATGTTTCAATAGTCTCGCTAATCACTGTTTATTTGTGTCCATATTGTTACTTTTCTATTACTGGTGACCTCATCATTAGAAACTAATTAAGCCATTCAAGGAATAATTGAGATAAGCCGCACGCAAAATGGTACAAAAATCTCTGGAAAGGTCAGGATGCGCATAATTAAAGTCTACTATTAGACAAAAGGAAGAGATGCTCCGCACTGAACAAGTTCATTATGACTTTTTGTAGGACTCTAACTTTTGTAATTATACTCTTCTGCTGCATGCTCTATTTTCATTATTTTTAATATTACGGTACTTTAAGAGGATAAACCATTAAAAAGTAACTCAAGAAGTTTAGCACTGAGGTCATTTTCAGGATTTTTTTTTTTTCTTTTGTTGCCTTGCAATAAAATAATCAGAATATTTCCTGACTTCAACATTTAGACAGCAAAATGGAATCAACAGTTATATAATATAGTAAACATGGAAATGTTTATTAGGTGTTTTTGGAGCAGAAACTCAACCACCTCCTTCTAAAAAACTTGGAGTTTCACTCAGTTTCCACTACAAAAACTCAGCAATAAAACTCAGTGGCCCGATCCATCACTACCTTTTGCGCCTGCCTTTTGTCTAGTTTTGCTACTTGTTTTTTTGTTTGCACCCTATTCATTGTTATACTTGCGCCTTTTGTGAAGTTTATTTTATGTATGCATGCTTTTCTTTCTTTTTTTTTTGGTTTTCCTCTTCTTCAGTGAAGTTTAGAGATTCCAGATGTTTTTGCCTGATTCATCAATTGCGACTTTTTAAAAAGTCTCAAAATTTGGCACAATTTCACGTCAGACCCCTCTAGTGTGTTTTTAAAAACGCCAGATTTTTGCGCAATTTTTGCTACCAAATTGTCACTTTTTGTGCCAAAAGTTGCACACGTAGTTCAAGGCAGAAAACAGATCCATTTTTTACTTTGTACCAAATGTATAAACCTTGTTAACAGTTTTGATGAATTGGGCAATAAAAAGGTAACTAATACCACAAGACAGAAAAGGAAAGTGACATAAAAAAGCCAAAGGATGAATTGGGGCCAGTGTGTGAACACACTTTTTGGACCAGATTCATTATTTGCCTCTTTTTGTAAGATTTTTTCTTTTTTTGTCTTTTGATATTAGTTACATTTTTGTTGATCAAAATGGTGAATGTGTTTCATGAAATTGCAGCAAAAAAATGTGTTTTTTATCCCTGTCTTGAATTGCTATTGCGACTTTTTGTGGCAAAATTTATAAAAATTGTGTCATACGTCTGGTGTTTTACATTTTACAATTTTTTTTAAAGTTTCAATTGATGAATCAGATGAAAAAATATGGAATAGCTAAACTGCGCCCACAAAGGGAAAAAACAAACAGGTGAGCACATATAAAATACACTTAAAAAGATGCAAATAGGTGCAAAGGTGCCAAAAATTAGGGACTCAGATAAACACTGTATTAGACAGAAAGATTGGCCTATCGCCTCAACATACTTATCTAACAATCCTTGTTTTGCCGAGGAAAAATTTTCTTCAAAGCCAAGACCGTCATATCATCTGTTCATACACCCTACATTCACTTAATAGCCCTCTATGTCTGTACACCTACTGGTTGGTGACCAGTTCAAGCCTCATTATGTGAACATCCTATTTATTACATTGATGGTTGGACCATACAATACAAGCAATTATTACCATCCACCTTTCGTGTCCCCCCCATTTCCTCATAGATTGTAAGCTTGCGAGCTGCAGGATCCTCACTCCTCATGCTTTCTGTTAATTTATGTAATTCTTATTATTCTATAATGTCCTTTATTGTCTGTACAAGTCCCCTCTATAATGTAAAGTGCTGCGGAATATGTTGGCACTACAGAAATGTAATTATTATTGTAAAGCAGGGTCTCATACAAATTCTGTTCAAATCGTCATGTAGTGGTAATCCTAGACTCATAAAAGCTACGCACTAAGTGCAACACCGGAGTCAGCACCCGGGCAAGTTCCAGGGCCCTGAGCAGTTGGGGGCCCACTTGCCATCGGGGACACCAATGCTCGTATGGGAGCTCAGTGCTTGTGCTAGTGACTGTGAAGTTTCAAGTAAGAGGGCGCAATGATATTAGTACTGTGCGTCATCTGCCTGAACAGTCACAGTGCAGAGAGCTGGAAGACGCCGCCGCTGAGGAATCCAGGGCAGAGCAGCGGCCAGCGAGGAGAGGTGAGTATTTCATTTTTTTTTAAGATTGGAGCAATATATGGGGCCCATCATATTCTGGATCATTATATGGGGCCCATCATATACTGTATGGGGCATTATATGGGGTCTATTCTGTATGGAGCAACTAATAGGGGCCCCATCATATACTGTATGGGGCATTATATGGGGCCTATTCTGTATGGAGCAACTAATAGGGGGCCCATCATATACTGTATGGAGTATTATATGGAACTCATTATACTGTATGGAGCAATATATGGGGCTCAGTATTCTGTATGGAGCATAACATGGGGCTCATTATACTGCTTGGAGTATTATACGGTGTTCATTATACTGTACGGAGCAATATATGGGGCTCATTATACTGTAGGCAGCAATATGTGGGGCATATTATACATTGTATGTAGCAATATATGGGGCTCATTATTCTTTATGGAGCAATATACAGAGCTCATTATTCCTGATGGAGCAATATATGAGGCTCATTATTCTGTATGGAGCACTATATGGTTCCCATAATACTGTTTTGAGCAATATATGGGGCTCATTATACTGTATAGGTCTTCTATTGTCTGCAATGCAACAGACATCAACAGAATGTGAGGGGCCAGCCTCAGCTCTAACTTCAACTTGATGTCTGATTTGTCCGAAGGCTCGGACAGTGAAGCCAGAGCTGATTGGTTTCATGAATTGTGAACCCCGAGAGAGCAAGTACCAACATCTCAGGATCCGTGGTGAGTATAAGTGTTGTTAATAGAGATGAGCGAGCTATCACATGAGTATCCGAGTGCTCAGATGTGCTCGGCACTCGACGTTCATTGGCTTGTGCTCAGATTTGAAGCTCAAATCCCTGCTCCGCATGTTTGGCACCTGTTACACAATAAGCATGCGAGGATTGCCTGCCAGTCACTGTAATGCTGTTGTCATCTTGGCAGGAGCATTACTGTGATTGGTCAGTCGCAGTGCCTCATCAGAGGTTATAAAAGGACTGGCACTATTGCACAGCTCAGCGACAGTTGTGATTGGAGAGAGAGCAGTTATCCAGGCCTGTGTGTGCACAGTATAGCTAATCATAGTCCTTTAGTGTTGAGACTGGGGCTGATGCTAAATCATGATACTAAGCCCAGTGTAGCACTTGCATGTGCAATGCATGAAACTCGCATCAATTCCTAGCACTGCCTCCGGCGGTTTGGACCGGAGCCCTCAGCAGCATAGAAATTCATGCAGCCGCACACTCCGGTCCTGACTGTATGCCATCAAACAAGTGCCAGAGATCTAAGCATAGTCTCATAGCTTGTTCACACACCTGTCCACAATGGAAACAGAAATGCGGTGTCAGAACACAAAAAGAAAAAAGTGTAGGGTGCCTAGTAAAGTGCTCAGTGCAGTGCTTACCCATGTGGGACGCAAATAAGGTGCGTGACAGGTTCTTAGTCCCAACACACATTTCACGCTATGGGCTTTTTCGAGGGGCTCATACACACAATTTATTTGCTGTCTTTCCACGGTGTGCAAAACTTTTATGAGTGTAGAAGTACCACAACTACAATTTGTTAATATTTGAATGAGGTACTACAGTTGGTGTCTTGAAGGGTGTAAGAATGACCCTGCTTGTAATTTTTGGCAGGCTTTGCATTGTGTGCAGAGCTTTTTATTAGTATAAAAGTATCACAACTACACTTTGTTCACAATATTTGAATGAGGCAGTACAGTTGGTGCCTTCAAGGGTGTATGGATGACCCTACTTGTATTTTTTGGCAGCATTTGCACTTAGTTAAGGCCAGCTCCAGATTTTCGTGGGCCCCGGGCAAAAGACTCTCAGTGGGCACTTTTATCACATAACATAATTCATGATGCACAGATATGGCAGAGAACTATAGGTATAGTATAATGCCAAAGATTTCACTTATTTCTTACAGTCCTCCATACAATATTATGGGCACCACATAGTTCTCCATACAGAATAATGAGCCCCATATAATGATCCATTGTTTTCAAACAAACAACCTGGGGAATGGATTTTCAAAATCGGAAAACCACTTTAAGGGTATGTGTACACAGGATATTTTAAAGTCAAGCAAAAACGCCAAGTTTTCATGCAGAAGACACTGAAAACCATCGCATTTTTTTTCAGAACCATCTTCTGTGTAGTTATACAGTCATTTCCTGGGCATTTATTTTTCTGATGGTTTTGGCCACCTTCTTTTTTTTTTTTATTGTTTTCTTGTTGTTATTTACTGTCATTTTCCTTGTATTTTTTTTCTCCATTGAATAATGAGAAAACCACTTGCATTTTTAAGCAAAAGCGATGGTAAAACAGTACAAAAGATGCTACAATAATATGGTAAAACACTACAAAAGCTGTAAGTACAGAGCATTTTCCCTGTTGAAAACACCAGAAGAATGGACTGGTCACGTCTTTTAAACGCTTGGTGTGTTTTTTTCAAACCTGAAGGGGTTAAAAGATGCTCAAAAGCCTGAACAGGTGCGCAGCAAGTCATTTTGTTTTACATAAATTTATATGTTCATTCATTTGAGTATTTTTCATATCCACATATCCAAACCCTTTCCACTTCCTGCCGCCTCCAACTCAAAAATATTTCACGGATCCGTACATTCCTAAACCAAGAATCTGCAAAAACCCTAGTCCATGCCCTCATCATCTCCCGCCTCGACTACTGTAACCTCCTGCTCTGTGGCCTCCCCTCTAACACTCTCGCACCCCTCCAATCTATTCTAAACTCTGCTGCCCGACTAATCCACCTGTCCCCCCGCTATTCCCTGGCCTCTCCCCTCTGTCAATCCCTGCACTGGCTCCCCATTACCCAGAGACTCCAGTACAAAAGCCTAACCATGACATACAAAGCCATCCACAACCTGTCTCCTGCGTACATCTGTGACCTCGTCTTCCGGTACTTTCCTGGACGCAACCTCCGATCCTCACAAGATCTCCTTCTCTACTCCCCTCTTATCTCCTCTTCCCACAATCGCATACAAGATTTCTCTCATGCCTCCCCCCTACTGTGGAACTCTCTGCCACAACATATCAGACTCTCTCCTACCATCGAAACCTTCAAAAAGAACCTGAAGACCCACCTCTTCCAACAAGCCTACAACCTGCAGTAACCACCGATTGACCAAACCGCTGCACGACCAGCTCTACCCTCACCTACTGTATCCTCACCCATCCCTTGTAGATTGTGAGCCCTCGCGGGCAGGGTCCTCTCTCCTCCTGTACCAGTTGTGACTTGTATTGTTCAAGATTATTGTACTTGTTTTTATTATGTACACCCCTCCTCACATGTAAAGCGCCATGGAAAAAATGGAGCTATAATAATAAATAATAATAATAATAATTTTTCATAGTGGTTTCCATGTTGGAATCTGCCCTCCAAAAAATGTCATATGTACATACCCTAAGTGGTAGTTGCCCAAAATTAGCACCAGTAAAAACTACAGCTTCCCGACACCATTTTTTTCTGATGTAAAAAAAATTTATGAGTTTCAGAAATTGGTGAGAGAAAAAAAAAACATTTGTACATAATAAACTTATATAAATTTTTTATTGTCGCCGAATAAAGATAACATGTCGGTTATGTCTATTGGTAATCTGCATCAAAGCACCACTCTGGTGTTTTTATTTTATTTTAGTGCTGCCACTAATCTAAGTTTTCTGCTCCTAGAAATACACTTACCAGCCACCATCTTCAGTTCTTCCCGCCGCCACGCCATTCCCACGGTGCCATCCTGTGATCACAACTTCTCACTGACCACAAGTCAGAGGTCCCAAGCTCTCAATGTTAGTCTGTAAAGGTACCGTCACATTAAGCGACGCTGCAGCGATAGCGACAACGATGCTGATCGCTGCAGCGTCGCTGTTTGATCGCTGGAGAGCTGTCATACAGACCGCTCTCCAGCGACCAACTATGCCGAGGTCCCCGGGTAACCAGGGTAAACATCGGGTTGCTAAGCGCAGGGCCGCGCTTAGTAACCCGATGTTTACCCTGGTTACCAGCGTAAAAGTAAAAAAAACAAACAGTACATACTCACCCAGCGTCCCCCAGCGTCTGCTTCCTGACACTGACTGAGCTCCGGCCCTAACAGCACAGCGGCTTTCACTTTCACTTTAGGGCCGGCGCTCAGTCAGTGTCAGGAAGCAGACGCTGGGGGACGCGCTGGTGAGTATGTACTGTTTTTTTTTTTTTACTTTTACGCTGGTAACCAGGGTAAACATCGGGTTACTAAGCGCGGCCCTGCGCTTGGTAACCCGATGTTTACCCTGGTTACCAGTGTAAAACATCGCTGGTATCGTTGCTTTTGGTGTCAAACACAACGATACACGGCGATCGGACGACCAAATAAAGTTCTGGACTTTATTCAGCGACCAGCGACATCACAGCAGGATCCTGATCGCTGCTGCGTGTCAAACTAAACGATATCGCTAGCGAGGACGCTGCAACGTCACGGATCGCTAGCGATATCGTTTAGTGTGACGGTACCTTAAGAGTCTAGTTCTGGCTTTGCTCTGGCTTACTTACATTTACTTCTGGTGCCTCAAGAAAACACTGGACTGGAGCGATCAAGCTGGTCACAACTGGAGCAGTGCCGATAACAGATGAAGATGGCGGCCTGTAAACATAATACTAAAGTCAGAGATCTTAGATTAGTGCAAACGTTCTAGCGGTAAACTAAAAAATATTGGAGTTGTGCTTTAACCCCTTTATGACCTTGGGATTTTTCGTTTTTCCGTGTTCGTTTTTTGCTCCCCTTCTTCCCAGAGCCATAACTTTTTTATTTTTCCGTCAATATGGCCATGTGAGGGCTTATTTTTTGCGAAACAAGTTGTACTTTTGAACAACATCATTGATTTTAGCATGTCATGTGCTAGAAAACGGGAAAAAAATTCCAAGTGCGGTGAAATTGCAAAAAAAAGTGCAATCCCACACTGTTTTTTTGATTGGCTTTTTTACCATGTTCACTAAATGCTAAAACTGACCTGCCATTATCGTTTTACAGGTCATTTTGAGTTCGTTGACACCAAACATGTCTAGTTTCTCTTTTATCTAAGTGGTGAAAAAAAATTTCAAACTTTGCTAAAAAAAAAAAATTGCGCCATTTTCCGATACCCGTAGTGTCTCCATTTTTCGTGATCTGAGGTCGGGTGAGGGCTTATTTTTTGCGTGCCAAGCTGGCATTTTTAATGATACCATTTTGGTGCAGATACATTCTTTTGATCGCCGTTATTGCATTTTAATGCAATGTCGCTGCGATCAAAAAAACGTAATTCTGGGGTTTTGAATTTTTTTCTCGCTACGCCGTTTAGCGATCAGGTTAGTCCTTTTTTTTATTGATAGATCGGGCGATTCTGAAAGCGGCAATACCAAATATGTGTAGGTTTGATTTTTTTTTTATTGATTTATTTTGAATGGGGCAAAAGGGGGGTGATTTAAAGTTTTATTTATTTATTTTTTTTAACTTTTTTTTTACTTTTTTTACTTTTGCCATGCTTCAATAGCCTCCATGGGAGGCTAGAAGCTGGCACAACTCGATCGGCTCTTAACCCCTTTCTGACCTCGGACGGGATAGTACGTCCGAGGTTAGAAGCCCCTCTTTGATGTGGGCTCCGGCGGTGAGCCCGCATCAAAGCCGGGACATGTCAGCTGTTTTGAACAGCTGACATGTGCCCGTAATAGGCGCGGGCAGAATCTGCCCGCTCCTATTAACTAGTTAAATGCCACTGTCAAACGCAGACAGCGGCATTTAACTAATTTAATTCCGGGCGGCCAGAAATGACGGCATCGCCGACCCCCGTCATATGATCGGAGGTCGGTGATGCTTCAGTATTGTAACCATAGAGGTCCTTGAGATGTCTATGGTTACAGATCCCCGGCAGCTGTGAGCGCCACCCTGTGGTCGGCGCTCACAGCACACCTGATTTTCTGCTACATAGCAGCGAACAGCAGATTGCTGCTATGTAGCAGAGCTGATCGTGCTGTGCCAACTTCTAGCCTCCCATGGAGGCTATTGAAGCATGGCAAAAGTAAAAAAAAAGTTAAAAAAATGTGAAAAAAAAAATATATAAAAGTTTAAATCACCCCCCTTTCGCCCCAATCAAAATAAATCAATTAAAAAATCAAACCTACACATATTTGGTATCGCCGCGTTCAGAATCGCCTGATCTATCAATAAAAAAAAGTATTAACATGATCGCTAAACAGCGTAGCGAGAAAAAAATTTGAAACGCCAGAATTCCTTTTTTATGGCTGCCGCGACCTTGCAATAAAATGCAATAACGGGCGATCAAAAGAACCTATCTACACCAAAATGCTATCATTAAAAATGCCAGCTCAGCACGCAAAAAATAAGCCCTCAACCGACCCCAGATCATGAAAAATGGAGACGCTACGAGTATCGGAAAATGGCGCAATTTTTTTTTTTTTTTTTTTTTTTTTTTTTTAGCAAAGTTTGGATTTTTTTTTCACCACTTAGATAAAAAATAACCTAGTCATGTTAGGTGTCTATGAACTCGTAATGACCTGGAGAATCATAATGTCATGTCAGTTTTAGCATTTAGTGAACCTAGCAAAAAAGCCAAACAAAAAACAAGTGTGAGACAGCACTTTTTTTTGCAATTTCACTGCACTTGGAATTTTTTTCCCGTTTTCTAGTACACGACATGCTAAAACCAATGATGTAGTTCAAAAGTACAACTCGTCCCGCAAAAAATAAGCCTTGACATGGCCAAATTGACGAAAAAATACAAAAGTTATGGCTCTGGGAAGGAGGGGAGTGAAAAACGAACATGGAAAAACGAAAAATCCCAAGGTCATGAAGGGGTTAATAACAGACTTGCTATGAGCGCCGACCACAGGGTGGCGCTCACAGCTAGCCGGGATCAGTAACCATAGAGGTCTCAAGGACCTCTATGGTTACCATTCTGATGCATCGCTGACCCCTGATCATGTGACGGGGGTCAGCGATGCACTCATCCGCCAGGCCGGAAGCACCGGTTAAATGCCGCTGTCAGAGTTTGACATCGACATTTAACTAGTTAATAATGGGGGGTGAATCACGGTGAATCGCGTTCAAAACAGCTGACATGTCCCGGATTTGATGCAGGCTCACTGCTGGAGCCCTGCATCAAAGCGGGGTATCTGACCTCGGACGTACTATCCCGTCCGAGGTCAGAAAGAGGTTAATTTTCATTGCACTAAGCATTTTTTTAATAGCTGTTATTTGCATGGTTGTGTTTTTCATGTTCACTTATTGCTTTGTAAAAAATGGGATCCTGCCTGGGTGTATGTGTGTGGTTGTGTTGCAACTGCAGACACCTTTGGGCTCAGTCCTCCCATGACTAGTGCGGCACGGACCTTGTTTATCACCACAAGGAGGAAACCAAACAAGTTTGTCAAAGTGAAGTTCTTTTTACTGACTTTCAAACTTATGACACAGGGTACAGGAAATAACTCTGCACGATACAGAGATACATTACTGATGGTTAGGACAGTGACATGCTACTTGAAATTAACATTTCTGAGGACCTTCAGATTAAGGTGAGGACCTACATCATCTCAATGCAGCACTACCACTACCCAGGTCTATGTGTTTCATTATGTCCACTACACTCCGGCTACACTTTCTGATAACAATATAATGGCGTTTCTGTGGCTGTAAAATGAATAAACATACCTCTGCTTAACTGATACTGCTTCCAGGTCCAGCTAACACTAGGGACTCTCCCACAAGACACTTAAAGATGTTCCTAAAAGTCTCTTTCAAGAACACTGCCACCACTGCAGATTTATTGCTGAATCTTGCTCCCTTTCCTGGTATCTTACCAAATGCACACACCCAGTGATGATCATCTTCCTCTTAGGGTGTCCTTTCTTGCCTCCTTCTTGCCAACAACCAACTCACTTCATAGGAACTAACTCCCAGATCCTCCTTACTCCTCTCAAACTATGGACCAGCCCTACAGACAACACATACAATTAAATACATTTTGCAAAACATTACAACATAGGGGTCTTCAGATAGGAACACAAGCTCTTGTCCATCTTCACAGTTAGATAGGTTCAATAATATTTAAATATTGTATTTAATTACACTGGTCTTTAAAGTGATGATCAAGGACTTGAAATTGATTGTCAATCTGTACAGTGGGTATGAAATGTATTCATAAACCCTTCAAATTTTTCACTCTGTTTCATTACAGCCATTTGGTAAATTCAAATAAAGTTAATTTTTTTCTCATTAATGTACACTCTGTACCCCATCTTGACTGTAAAAAACCCCAGAAATGTAGTAATTTTTACAAATTTATTAAACAAGAAAAACTGAAATATTGCATGGTCATAAGTATTCAGCCCCTTTGCTCAGTATTGAGTAGAAGCACATTTTGAGCTAGTACAGCCATGAGTCTTCTTGGGAATGATGCAACAAGTTTTTCACACCTGGATTTGGGCATCCTCTGCCATTCTTCCTTGCAGATCCTCTCCAGTTCCGTCAGGTTGGATGGTGAACATTGGTGAACAGCCATTTTTAGGTCTCTCCAGAGATGCTCAATTGGGTTTAGGTCAAAGCTCTGGCTGGGCCTGTCAAGAATGGTCACAGAGTTGTTCTGAAGCCACTCCTTTGTTATTTTAGCTGTGTGATTAGGGTCATTGTCTTATTGGAAAGTGAACTTTCGGCCACGTCTGAAATCCAGAGCACTCTGCAAGAGGTTTTCATCCAGGATATCTCCGTACTTGGCCACATTCATGTTTCCTTCAATGACAACCAGTCATTCTGTCCCTGCAGCTGAAAAACACCCCCAAAGCATGATGCTGCCACCACCATGTTTCACTGTTGGGATTGTATTGGGCAGGTGATGAGCAGTGCCTGGTTTTCTCCACACATACCACTTAGAATTATCACGAAAAAGGTCTATCTTCATCTCATCAGATGAGAGGATCTGATTTCTCATAGTCTGGGAGTCCATCATGTGTTTTTGAGCAAACTCTATGCCGGCTTTCATATATCTTGCACTGAGGAGAGGCTTCCGTCGGGCCACTCTGCCATAAAGACCCGACTGGTGGAGGGCTGCAGTGATAGTTGACTTTATGGTACTTTCTCCCATTTCCCTACTGCATCTCTGGAGCTCAGCTACAGTGATCTTGGGGTTCTTCTTTACCTCTCTCACCAAGGCTCTTCTCCCACGATTGCTCAGTTTGGCTGTATGGTTAGCTAGAGGAAGACTTCTGGTGGTCCCAAACTTCTTCCATTTAAGGATTGTGGAGGCCACTGTGCTCTTAGGAACCTTGAGTACTGCAGAAACTCTGTTGTAACCTTGGCCAGATCTGTGTCTTGCACAATTCTGTCTCTAAGCCCTTTGGCCAGTTCCTTTGACCTCATGATTCTCATTTGGTCTAACATACACTGTGAGCTATGAGGTCTTATATAGAAAGGTGTGCGCTTTTCCAAATCAAGTCCTATCAGTTTAATAAACACAGCTAGACTCCAATGAAGGAGTAGAACCATCTAAGGAGGATAACAAGGAAATGAACGGCATGTGACTTAAATATGAGTGTCTGAGCAAAGGGTCTGAATACTTATGACCATGTGATATTTCAGTTTTTCTTTTTCATTAAATTTGCATTTTTTTCAGTCAAGATGGGGGGCAGAGTGTACATTAATGTGAAAAAAATGAACTTTTTTGAATTTACCAAGTGGCTGCAATGAAGCAAAGAGTGAAAAATTTAAAGGGGTCCGAATACTTTCCGTACCCACTGTAGCATAGGTCATCAATAGAATGTAAATCCACAAGGACAGGCTCCTCTCCCCTCTGTACCAGTCTGTCACTGTAAACTTGTTTACTGTAAACGATATTTATAACCCTGTATACAACCCCTTTCTCATGTACAGCACCATGGAATTAATGGCGCTATATAAATAAATAATAATAATAATCAATATTAGTTATTGGGGTATTTGACTTCTCACATCCCTGCCCATCAGCTATATGAAGAGGCCATAGCACTACGGAGAGCGCAACATTCTCTTCATTAATTACTAAACCCAGGTCTGTATGTAAAATAGTGGCTTTGCCAGGTACTGCAATTAAGAGCCATAAACAGGACTAAGCTGTAATACTGTATAGTATAGAAAATGTTTCAGCACAGCCTGCTAGGGAGGTGCACAAATATAGGTTCCCAAACCTTAGTACGTGAAATAATTTATAATTGGCACACTCCAGAAATGTGATGCAAAGGGGAATATTTAATGTACATACAGTAGTCACAAACATATGTCTACTTGCGGTGGATACCGCGTAGCTGCACCAGTCCTTTGCGCGCCTTTTTTCCTTCAACGGCTGGACTGCCACATCACTTAGTGTTTTCCTCAACACTCTCCAGTTGATGCAAACTAACTGTATTGGGGCCCATTATATGGTTCACATCACCTCAGCTATATATCTAGCACACTGATGAAGGTCCACGCGGACCGAAACGTTTGTGACTACTGTATGTACATTAAATATTCCCCTTTGCATCACATTTCTGGAGTGTGCCAATTATAAATTATTTCATGAGCTGTAATACTGGACACAGCTGTGACTATATGTTATATAGGGATCCAAGGAGTGACATTTCTCCTTGCGAAGAGTGAAATGTCAAGCCTGACATGCCAAGTTGAGGAAACTTTTAAGCCATAAGGCTCCTTTGGGAAATATTGTCTCTTTAGAGAGGAAGAGAACTATAAATTTAGTAGTAGCGATCCTAAAAGTCAATATCAACTCTCTAACCAACCTTGTCACATGACTTAGGATAAAAGTCAAAACCAAAATCTCAACTTGCAGACACTGTGCTTTGGGGTTCTGCTCCTCATCAGTGCAAAGTGTGGTTCGACTGGGTGAGATGCGTCTTACCGGGAAACAAGGCATAACGTTTGCCCTTCTGGAGAGTGAAATGCCAAGCCTGACATACCAAGTCTGACTCAGTGAAAGCTGAATTGTCAACATATAGTTAAGTTACACTCATCTCAAGCCTTGTAACATACAGATGCACAAAGATATCACTCATTCATTGTAGAGACTCAAGGGGTCGACGGGCGCCCAGGTCCACTAGCCGGAACCACGTGGATCAGGGATTGTCAGCCAAACGCTCGCTCTCCTTTTAACATGGGCATAACGCTATTCAGACAACACACGGTGAGGGTAAAACACTGTCGCAATAATTTATTGAACAACAAAACAGGCAGATAACACATAGAACAGTCCCAGCAAAATACCCTAAGATGGTGCACATTACAGAGTCTCACCCTTCCACTGACTCGCCATGATAGTGGCAGCTGTTACTTTCAAGCTCCCAGAGTATGATGATTATTAAATTACTAGCTGAAGAGCCCTGCGTTGCCTGGGCATAGTAAATATCTGTGGTTAGTTATAGCACCTCACTTGTCTTATTTTCCCATCATGCCTCTCATTTTCCCCCTCACATCTTTCATTTTCCCCTCACATCTCTCATTTTCTCCCTCACACCTCTCATTTTCCCCTTCACTCCTCTTATTTTCCCCCTCACTCCCCTCATTCCCCCCTCACTCCTCTCATTCCCCACTAACACTTGTCATTTCGAGCTCATATCTGTCATTTTCCAATCACTCCACTATTTTCCCTCACTCCTCTCATTTTGCACACACACCTTTTCATTTTCAACTCACACCTCTCATTTTCACCTCACATCTCTCATTTTCCCCTCAGTATATACAGGTTTGTCATCTCCCTTCTATATAGTATACACCTGTATGTCATCTCCTGTATATAGTATATACCTGTATGTCATCTCCCCTGTATATAGTATATACCTGCATGTCATCTCCCCTGTAAATAGTATATACCTGCTGTATGTCATCTGCTCCTGTATATAGTATATACCTGTATGTCATCTCTTCTGTATATAGTATATACCTGTATGTCATCTCCTCCTATATATAGTATATACCTGTATGTCATCTCCTGTATATAGTATATACATGTATGTCATCTGCCCTGTATATAGTATATACCTGCTGTATGTCATCTCCTCCTCTATATACCTATGAGTCATCTCCTCTATTATATAGTATATACCTGCTGTATGTCATCTCCTCCTGTATATAGTATGTACGTGTGTCATCTCCTCCTGTATATAGTATATACCTGTATGTCATCTCCTATATATAGTACATACCTGTATGTCATCTCCTCCTGTATATAGTATATACATGTAAGTCATCTCCTCCTGTATATAGTATATACCTGTGAGTCATCTGCTCCTGTATATAGTATATACCTGTGTGTCATCTCCCCTGTATATAGTATGTACCTGTATGTCATCTCCTCCTGTATTAGACCTCGTTCACACATTATTTGGTCAGTATTTTTACCTCAGTATTTGTAAGCTAAATTGGCAGCCTGATAAATCCCCAGCCTACAGGAAGCCCTCCCCCCTGGCAGTATATATTAGCTCACACATACACATAATAGACTGGTCATGCGACTGACAACTGCCGTATTTCCAATATGGTACATTTGCTGCTCTTGTAGTTTGTCTGCTTGTTAATCAGATTTTTATTTTTGAAGGATAATACCAGACTTGTGTGTGTTTTAGGGCCAGTTTCATGTGTCACATTGTGTGTGTTGAGTTGCGTGTGGTGACATGCATGTAGCGACTTTTGTGAGATGAGTTTTGTGTGGCGACATGCGTGTAGCAACTTTTTGTGTGTCGAGTTGCATGTGACAGGTTAGTGTAGCAAGTTGTGTGTAGCAAGTTGTGTGCAGCAAGTTTTGCATGTGGCGAGTTTTATGTGTGGTGCGTTTTGAGTATGTGCAAGTTTTGTGTGAGGCAACTTTTGCATGTGTAGCAACTTTTGTGCATGTGGCAATTTTTCCACGTGTGCAAGTTTTGCGTGTGGCGAGTTTTTCATAAGGTGAGTTTTGCACGTGTGGCGAGTTTCGCGTATGCCTAGTTTTGCATGTGGCAAGTTTTGCATGTGGCAAATTTTGCGTGTGGCGAGTTTTGATAGGTGACTTTTGTGTTTCGACTTTTATGTGGCGAGGTTGGTGTATGTGTGGTGAAATGTGCGCTGAGGGTGGTATATGTGTTCAAGCACGTGGTAGTGTGTGGCGCATTTTGTGTGTGTGTTCATATCCCCGTGTGTGGTGAGTATCCCATGTCGGGGCCCCACCTTAGCAACTGTACGGTATATACACTTTGGCGCCATCGCTCTCATTCTTTAAGTCCCCCTTGTTCACATCTGGCAGCTGTCAATTTGCCTCCAACACTTTTTCTTTCACTTTTTCCCCATTATGTAATAGGGGCAAAATTGTTTGGTGAATTGGAAAGCGCGGGGTTAAAATTTCGCCTCACAACATAGCCTATGACGCTCTCGGGTTCCAGACGCGTGACTGTGCAAAATTTTGTGGCTGTAGCTGCGACGGTGCAGATGCCAATCCCGGACATACACACATACACACACACATTCAGCTTTACATATTAGATTTTCTTAAGCTTTTGATGTCCCATTAGGATTCAGAAAAATGGGGCAATTTTTCGGCATCCGAGTGGAAGCGAATTACAAAAAATCAGCATTTTGGCGAACACGGAATAAAAAAAAAATTCAAGTACAATTCAATTCCACTTGAATGTATTCTCTCATCTTTACAATAAATTGTATTTCAATATGGGTGTGATAAATATTTTTTATCCACATTCCCTGGCGCAATATGCCTGAATAAAGGAATTTTTAATTTACCTTTCTTCCACTGTGATAACTATGATCATCGTACAAGTGGAAGACAACCTGTCAATCGCACTAATAACATGAAATCATAAAGTGATAAATATATACTGTACAATGTGCCCCTCAATAAAGTGTCAATTGCTAAGGAGATACCACCAATAGTGGATAACTCAGAAGAGATCAAAAATACATACCGATGTGAGAACAGACGTGCAGACACATATCAATATGCCACCCATGCTAATAGAAAATATAACTTATTCTTGGTTGAGCCGTGTACACTTTGTTTTTCCTATTGTCCATTCCTGCTGTTGCATGACTCCACTTGCACTGTGGTTCATTAACATGTAATAAAGTATTATTTGATATAATTTTATCGTGTTTAAATTCTTGAACACAAGACTGTTGTTCTTTCTTTTTCCTTTGAATGGTCATGTGCACACAAAATATGTATATGTTTTTTGTTATATGTACAGGTGCTTCTCACAAAAAGAGAATATCATTAAAAAGTTAATTGATTTCAGTTCTTCAATACAAAAATTGTGAACTCATATTATATAGAATCATTACAAACAGAGTGATCTATTTCAAGTGTTTATTTCTGTTAACGTTGATGATTATGTCTTACAGCCAATGGAAACCCAAAAGTCATTATCTCAGTAAATTAGAATAATTAACACAAACACCTGCAAAGGCTTCTTAAGCATTTATAAAGGGCCCTAAGTCTGTTTTAGTAGGCTCCACAATCATGGGGAAGACTGCTGACTTGACAGATGTCCAGAAGGCAGTTATTGACACACTCCACAAGGAGGGTAAGCCACAAAAGTTCTTTGCTAAAAAAGCTGGCTGTTCATAAAGTGCTGTATCGAAATATATTAATGAAAAGTTGAGTGGAAGGAAAAAGTGTAGTAGAAAAAGTTGCACAAGCAACAGATATAACTGCAGCCTTGAAAAGATTGTTAAGAAAGGGCCACTCAAAATTTGGAGAGGTGGGGTATTCACAATAATAAATAGTAATAATAATTTTTTTATATAGCGCCGACATATTCCGCAGCGCTTTACAAATTATAGAGGGGATTTCAACAGACAATAGACATTACAGCATAACAATAATCACTGTTCAAAACAGATACCAAGAGGAGTGAGGGCCCTGCTCACTAGCTTACAAACTATGAGGAAAAAGGGGAGACACGAGAGGTGGATGGTAACAATTGCTTTTGTTGTTTGGATCAGCCACAGTGTAAGGATTGGGTGTTCATATAAAGATGCATGAACCAGTTAAACAGCCTAAATATGTAACAGTAAAGACTAGTGTTGAGCGATACCTTACGATATTTGAAAGTATCGGTATCGAATTGGATCGGCCAATATCCAAAAAATATCGGATATCGCCGATACCGATGCCCGATACCAATACAAGTCAATGGGACACAAATATCAGAAGCTATCCTGGATGGTTCCCAGGGTCTGAATGAGAGGAAACTCTCCTTCAGGCCCTGGGATCCATATTCATGTAAAAAATAAAGAATAAAAATAAAAAATATGGATATACTCACCCTCGGACGAGCCCTGGCTGTCACCGCTGCAAGCGTCTGCCTCCGTTCCTAAGAATGCAGAAAGTGAAGGACCTTCGATGACGTTGCGGTCACGTGAGCGGTCACATGAGCGGTCACGCGACCAATCACAAGACCGCGACGTCATCGCAGGTCCTACACTCACTGCATTCTTAGGAACGGAGGCTGCCTGCTGCACCGCTGAGGTCCAGGGTCCGTCGGAGGGGTGAGTATATCCATATTTTTTATTTTTATTCTTTATTTTTTACATGAATATGGATCACAGGGCCTGACGGAGAGTCTCCTCTCCTCCAGACCCTGGGAACCATACGCACCGCACACGCCTGGGAAGTTATAGGAACTTCCGATTCCAAATTCCGATATCACAAAAATATCGGAACTCGGTATCGGAATTCCGATACAGCGAATATTGGCCGATACCCGATATTTGCAGTATCGGAATGCTCAACACTAGTAAAGACACAGATAGCTATTAACTGCCTAAAGTGTACGAGAACATGATGCAAGGAACCTGATTATGGTTTAAGTTTTTTGAATGGGCCACACAGGGATAGCTAGGTTAATGCGTTGAGGCGGTAGGCCAGTCTGAACAAATGCATTTTTAGGGCACGCTTAAAACTGTGGGGATTGCGGATTAATCGTATTAACTTGAGTAGTGCATTCCAAAGAATTGGAGAAGCACGTGAAAAGTCTTGGAGATGGGAGTGGGAGGTTCTGATTATTGAGTATGTTAACCTCAGGTCCTTAGCAGAACAGAGAGCACAGGTAGGGTGGTAGGCTGACAAAGGGAGGAGATGTAGGGTGCTGAGCCATGGAGTGCTTTGTGGATGAGGGTAATAGTTTTATACTGCATTCTGGAGTGGATGGGTAACCAGTGTAATGACTGGCACAAGTTAGAGGCATCGGTGTAACGGTTGGTGAGGAAAATGATCCTGGCTGCAGCATTCAGGACAGATAGGACACAATGTTAGGGGTCGAGTTCCCCCCGCTGCACAGGGGAAATCTCGAGCCATGTCTGCTGCGGTCTCCCATTCTACATTCTACATCAGCCGCAGTGGAGCCTGCTCAGCGGAGACATTGGTCCCAGCGTCTTGCTCAGCCTGATACTGTGCAAAGGTTTACTGCTGCCTTTCCAGGCTCTGCTTTTGTAGCCAGCACTGGTCAGCGGCGAGCAGGCTTCTCTGGGACTAAGTCCTGCTTTGCACACACTGAGCATGCTCACGGGAGGACCTCTCATTGGAGTTTGGAGGTCACATGCTCAGGTCCTGTAGCAGCTCCTGTTGGACCACTAGGAAGGTCCTTGTCTGCTGCAGCTATAAAAGGTTTGCATGGCTGCACGGCCATGCGCTAGTATCAACCTATGTTGTGAGCTTTGCTGCCTAGTAGTCATGTATGTATGTGGTCAGGGTTGGCTGAAATAAGCCCCTAGAATACCGGAACCTCCGGTGAGGAGTTTAGTGTGTATGGTTTCAGGGCTGGCGTATAGCCACTAGAATTCCGGCTCCACCGGAGAGGACTTGATCGTGTGCTTTGCTGACTGCATGACCACTCGTTGATTTTTGCTCAGTTGGGTAGCTGTGATCCTCTGTGAAGTTAACAGGGCACAGCATTTTCATATTTTTGCGATTCTGTGAAGTACCACCATATAGCAATGCCATTCGCTAGCAGCAGGTTTCTCTCCTGGACCCCGGGTTGCGAACACTCCTACTTATTATATATATTTACTCGGTGCGTTCCGCCAACCCTAACACACAAGAAGTGGACTGCTGCTGGATTCAGTGCTTCAAGAGCCACCACACACACATGTATCCAGGACATGGGCTGCAAGTGTTGCATTACTTGTATCAAGCCATTCATGACCAGTAGACCAGTATACAACTCCAAAAGTGTATTACCTGGGCCAAGGAGAAAAAGAACTGGACTGTTGCTCAGTGGTCCAAGGTGTTGTTTTCAGATTAAAATAAATTTTGAATTTCATTTGGAAATTGAGGTCCCAGAATCTGGAGGAAGAGTGGAGAGACAGACGATTCAAGCTGCTTGAGGTCTAGTGAGAAGTTTCCACAGTCAGTGATGGTTTGGGGAGCCATGTCATCTGCTGATATAGGTACATTGTGTTTTATCAAGCCCAAAGTCAGCGAAGCCATCTAAAAGGAAATTTTATAGCACTTCATGCTTCCCTCTGCAAGCTTTTTGGAGATGGTAATTTTCTTCTTCAGCAGGACTTGGCAGTGCACCTGTCCACACTGCCAGACGTACCAATACTTGGTTTAAAAACAACAGTATCACTGTGCTTGATTGGCTAGCAAACTCACCTGACCTTAACCCCATAGAGAATCTATGGGGTATTGTCAAGAGCAAGATGAGAGACACCAAACCCAACAATGCAGATGAGCTAAATGCTGATATCAAAGCAACCTGGGCTTCCGTAACATCTCAGCAGTGCCACAGGCTGATCGCCTCCATGTCGCACTGCATTGATGCAGTAATTAATGCAAAAGGAGCCACGACCAAGTATTGAGTGCATTTACTGAAAATACATTTCAGTAGGCCAACATTTCAGATTTTAAAATCATTTTTCAAGCTGGTGTTACAAAGTATTCTAATTTACTGAGATAATGACTTCTGTGTTTTCACTGGCTGTAAGCCATAATCATCAACATTAGCAGAAATAAGCACCTGAAATAGATCACTCTGTGTGTAATGACTCTATATAATATAAGTTTCACTTTTTGTATTGAAGAACTGAAATTAATTAACTTTTTGGTGATATTCAAATTTTAATAACATGTATGTTATACATAAAAAAACATTTTTTATATTTATTTGCATAATTTTTCCTCCAAAAGATCTTTGAGGAACGTTTCTTGTTCCTTTTTTTTCCACTGCAACTGAGGCATCCATAGAACTGGCTGTTTCCAGGATGTGATTTTTTCTGTTTTTTATTTTGCCCCACGTCCATGGTCTGCTTAGCTCTTTTGATTATGGCAGGGCTGCAATACAAATTCCAAAGTATCCAAGAATTCATTAATATCATTCTCTTTAATGACTGGTGAACCTATCATTACTGTAAGACATGTGCTGGCATTATTAAGACATTAAATCCATACGTGGATACGAGGTCAGTGCATTAATTAGCGCTCACTGTCATCTCAGGAACACCTTGTTATATCACTTACTAATTAGCCCCATAAACATGACATTGATAACACAATGCCAAGCACATTCAATTCGTTGTTTTGGACACAATCCTGATTTTCATCAGAATAAAAATATATAAAGCAAATTAATCAGGTACTAATTGTGTTCCAACCCTAAGAACTTCGTTTGGTCAAATGACTAATGATTAGAGTTGAGCGACTTTTACTTTTTTAGGATCGAGTTGGGTTTCGTGAAACCCGACTTTGTCAAAAGTCGGGTCGGGTGAAATCGGCCGATTATTGCGAAAAGTCGGGGGCTGACCAAAACACGAAACCCAATGCAAGTCAATGGGGGATCAAAGTCGGCAGTGAGTGGAGGACAGGAAAACACCTACAGTGCCCATTTTAAAATGCCAAAAACATCAATTCTTGTTACTTAAGATTGTCAATCTTAATTTACCTTATAATAATAGTTAGGCATTGGAAATTGGGGGTCATTTGGCTAAAGTTGTGGGGGGGTAGGGCTGGCTCAAGTTTTTCGTGGGCCCAGGAAACGCGGACTACGTCACGGCGGTGGAGCAGGGAGAGGTAAGTATTTAAACTTTGCAAGTGCTGTGATCCTGAGCAAGCAGGGGGGGGGCCCACTCGTTCGCATTGGCACTGGCACAGGGCCCCTCAAAGTACGGCGGTGTGTTTGACGGCGGTGGCGCCAACGAGTATGTCCCCCCCACCTGATGAAGGAACCTGCACTTTCATCTGCACCTTCCTCTTTGTCCCCGTGTAAGGTGGTATAGTATGCGGGAAGGGGAAACTGACATTCAGCAGGGTCAGATTCTGGCTGTGTAGAGTGCAAGGGGAATGTAGTGGTCTGGGTCAATGTATCAGCAGACTCATCTAGCAGTGGCTGGGCAATGGGCAGGATGAGGAGGAAACACAGATATAGGCCCAAATAATAAAGTAGGCTAAATGCAGTTCAAAATTGGTAACAGGACTAAACAGGCGGCATTGCTTTGTTCAGTGGAGGAAAACTGTAATGAGTGGCAGACACAGTTAGTAGGCCCAAGTAATAAAGTGGGCCAAATGCAGTTCAAAATTGGTAACAGGAGTAAACAGGCGGCACTGCTTTGTTCAGTGGAGGAGAAAAGCAAGGAGCGGCAGACACCGTTAGTAGGCCCAACCAAACAAGTAGGCCAAATGCAGTTTAATATTCGAAACAGGAGTAAACTGGCGGCTCAGCTTTGTTCAGTGGAGGAGAACAACAAGCAGCGGCAGACACCGTTAGTAGGCCCAACCAAACAAGTAGGTCAAATGCAGTTTAATATTCGAAACAGGAGTAAACTGGCGGCTCAGCTTTGTTCAGTGGAGGAGAACAACAAGCAGCGGCAGACACCATTAGTAGGCCCAACCAAACAAGTAGGCCAAATGCAGTTTAATATTCGAAACAGGAGTAAAATGGCGGCTCAGCTTTGTTCAGTGGAGGAGAACAACTGTAATGAGAGGCTGACACAGTTAGTAGGCCCAAAAAAGTAAGTAGGCTAAATGCAGTTCAAAATTGGTAACAGGACTAAACAGGCGGAAATGCTGTGTTCAGTGGAGGAGGACAACTGTAATGAGAGGCTGACACAGTTAGTAGGCCCAAAAAAGTAAGTAGGCTAAATGCTGTTCAAAATAGGTAACAGGACTAAACTGGCGGCATTGCTTTGTTCAGCGGAGAAGGACAACTGTAAGGAGAGGCTGACACAGTTAGTAGGCCTAAAAAAGTAAGTAGGCTAAATGCAGTTCAAAACTGGTAAAAGGACTAAACAGTCGGCATAGCTTTGTGCAGTGGAGGACAACTGTAATGGGAGGCTGACACAGTGAGTAGGCCCAAATCAGTAAGTAGGCTAAATGCAGTTCAAAATTGGTAACAGGACTAAACAGGCGGCATTGCTTTGTTCAGCGGAGGAGGACAACTGTAATGAGAGGCTGACACAGTTAGTAGGCCCAATAAAGTAAGTAGGCTAAATGCAGTTCAAAATTGGTAACAGGACTAAACAGGCGGCATTGCTGTGTTCAGTGGAGGAGTACAACTGTAATGAGAGGCTGACACAGTTAGTAGGCCCAAAAAAGTAAGTAGGCTAAATGCAGTTCAAAATAGGTAACAGAACTAAACTGGCGGCATTGCTTTGTTCAGCGGAGGACAATTGTAAGGAGTAGCAGACTAAGTTAGTAGGCCCAAATAATAAAGTGGGCTAATTGTCAGCCAAAAAATTGGTCATAAGTAAACAGGTGGCATACCTAGGTACAGGGGTGGGCTCCTCTGCTGAGTAGCAGACAGTGGTAGTAGGCGCAAAGTATTAAATGGTCTAAATGGAGGCCAGGGCCCCTGTATATTTTAACTATCACCTATCATTTCCACAAATTTGTATTGGCAGTGCCATTGAAGGATTTATCAGCACAGACTACACTGTGGTGGAGCAGGTAGAGATAAGTATTGCAAATGGTAGAGCACTGTTCGAGCTGGGGGGAACACTCTCTTGTGGGTGGCAGTACTGGCACAGGGCCCCTCATATTACGACGGTTTGTCTGACGTTGGTTGTGCACCACCACCGTCAGAGACACTTCATTGTACTATGAGGGACCCTGTGCCAGTGCCGTCGCCCAAGGGTGGGCACACCCACCTGTCCAGGCCAACGCCACTCGCACGGGTGCTTGCGCCAGGTGGTGACCACGGCCCTGTGGGGGGATTCAGCCCATTTAGGGAGGTATAAAAATGGCCTATGGTGGACATTCAGCAGCTGCAAATGAAGGAATTAGAGCAGTCAGTAAGAGGAGGCCAAAAGCAAGACATTTCTCAGGCAAGCTACGTGTCAGCAGGGGAAGGTTGGGCCAAATAATTGGAAATCCATGATTGGTTCATTTTAATGAAGCTTAGATCATCGACATTTCGGGTAGCCAGACGTGTCCTTTTTTCGGTCAGTATTGAACCAGCTGCACTGAAGACTCTTTCGGATAGCACACTAGCAGCAGGGCAAGCGAGCTCCTGTAATGCATATTCTGCCAATTCAGGCCAGGTGTCTATTTTAGATGCCCAGTAATCAAAGGGGAATGACCTGTGAGGGAGAGCATCGATAAGGGCGGAAAAGTAGTTTGTAACCATACTGGACAAATGCTGTCTCCTGTCACTTTGAATCGATGCAGCAGTACCTGTCATCTCAGCGGTCATTGCGAAATCACTCCACAACCTGGTCATAAAACCCCTCTGTCCAACGCCACTTCAGATTTGTGCACCTCTAACACCTCTGCCATGTTGCCCACTATGCGTCGTGTTAGAACCATCACCGCCGCTGTGTGCTGGGAATGCCTGAACCAAACGGTCTACAAGAGTTGCTTGTTTGGTAGCCAATATTTGCTCACGGTTCTCATGTGGCATGATATTTTGTCATTTTCCTTTATATCGTGGATCCAGGAGGCAGGCCTACCAGTAATCGTCATCGGTCATCATTTTGATAATGTGGGGGTCCCTTTTTAGGATACGCAAGGCATGCTCAGCCATGTGGGCCAATGTTCCAGGTGTCAATTCACTGCTTGTGCTGGGTTGAGGAGCACTTTCTTGCAAATCAACATCATTTGTGTACCGCAAAAACCCTGTACCTGACCTTGCAACGCCACCAGTTTCTATTGCCCCCTCAGAAGCATCCTCCTCCCATAAATACTCATCCCCATCATCATCCTCCTCCTCCTCTTCGTCCGCCAACTTGTCCAGGAGAGTTCCCTGAGCAGACAATGGCTGACTGTCATCAAGGCTTTCCTCATCCTCGGCTGCAGACGCCTGCTCCTTAATGTGCATCAAACTTTGCATCAGCAGACGTATTAGTGGGATGCTCATGCTTATGATGGCGTCATCTGCACTTACCAGCCATGTGCATTCCTCAAAACACTGAAGGACTTGACAGAGGTCTTGTAGCTTCGACCACTGCACACCAGACAACTCCATGTCTGCCATCCAACTGCCTGCCCATGTAAGTGCATCCTCCCACAAATAGATTACAGCACGCCTCTGTTCGCACAGCCTCTGAATCATGTGCAGGGTGGAGTTCCATCTTGTTGCAACGTCGATTATTAGGCGGTGCTAGGGAAGATTCAGCGATCTTTGATGGTTCAGCATACGGCTGGAGTGTACGGGCGACCGGCGGATGTGCGATCAAAGTCTTCGCACCTTGAGGAGCAGGGCTGGTAACCCTAATAATTTTTCAGGAAGCACTGCACCACCAGGTTCAAGGTGTGAGCCAGGCAAGGTATGTGTTTCAGTTCTGAAAGGGCTATGGCAGCCATAAAATTCCTTCCGTTATCACTGACTACCTTGCCTGCCTCAAGATGTACACTGCCCAGCTATGACTGAGTTTCTTGCTGCAAGTACTCGGCCAGAACTTCTGCGGTGTGTCTGTTGTCGCCCAAACACTTCATTTGCAACACAGCCTGCTGCCGCTTACAACTAGCTGTTCGATAATGGGATACCTCGTGTGCAACACTGGCAGCTGCGGATGGAGTGGTTGTGCGACTGCGCTCTGTGGACGAGCTTTGGCTTCTGGAGGAGGAGGGGGAGGAGGAGGAGGGGTGGCGAACACCAACAGCCAACTGTTTCCTAGACCATGGGCTAGGCAGAACTGTCACACTATGGCTGTCCCCTGTGGACCCTGCATCCACCACACTAACCCAGTGCGCCGTGATGGACACGTAATGTCCCTGGCCATACCTACTGGTCCATGCATCTGTTGTGAGGTACACCTTTCCACTGACTGATTGCCTCAGTGCATGGACAATGCGGTCTATGACATGCTGGTGGAGGGCTGGGATGGCTGTTCTCGCAAAGAAGTGTCGACTGGGTAGGTTATAGCATGGTACTGCGTAGGCCATCAGGTCTTTGAAAGCTTCGCTTTGAACCAACTGGTAGGGCATCATCTCTAACGAGATTAGTCTAGCAATGTGGGCATTCAAACCCTGTGTACACGGATGAGAGGATGAGTACTTTCTTTTCCTAATGAGAGTCTCTTGTAGGGTGAGCTGGACTGGAGAGCTGCATATGGTGGAACAAGCGGTGGTGGTGGTGGTGGACATGACGGATTGAGAGACGGTTGGTGATGATGTTCTTGATGTTGACCTACATACAGTGTTTCCTACCAAAAACCTTGTGATTCCCTGACTGCTTTGGCCTTGCGACGATACCTCCACATTTGCTGCTGGTGGTGTCCTAACTGGAGGGCTTACAGTGAGGGAAGCAATGTAGCTTTGCTAACTACCTTCATTCTGAGCAGGTGCACCAACGGTACGGGACGTTTGGTAGTTAGTCCCGGCTTGCAAGTGCATGCTGGTTAAATGTCTACGCATGCACGTTGTATTTAAATTTTGGGGATTCTTCCCTCTGCTAAAGGTCTTTGAGCATTTCTTACAGATAAATTTTGACTGATCATTCGGATCTTGGTTAAAAAATTGCCACACTACACTCTTCCTACTATGGAATACCTTTTCAGGCATTGCACGCTGTGCTACTTTCACCGGATGGCCACGCTGTCCTAAAACTGTTTTTTTTGTTGACAAATGTTTTTGGCCTGAGACGGGCATGCCAGATGAAAGCTGTTGCGATGTAGATGGCTGCTGCGGATCATCCTCCTCCGCTTCTCAGCTACTGTCAGTGGCACCCTCTTCCCCCAATGGCTGCCAATCTGGGTCAACAACTGGGTCATCTATCAACTCCTCTTCAATGTCATGTGTACCTTTCTCTGTGTCACCGTGTAAGGTGCTATAGCGTTCGGAACGGGGCACCATAATCTCATCAGGGTCAGTTTCTGGCTCAGTGCACTGCGAGGGCAATGTAGTGATCTGAGTCAATGGAACAGCATAATAATCTAGCTGTGGCTGTGCATCAGTGCACTCCATGTCTGATTCATCTTGTAATGGGCTGTTAACAATTTCCCTTTCTAACCCAGGCACGGTATGTGTAAAGAGCTCCATGGAGTAACCAGTTGTGTCGCCTGACACATCCTTCACTGTTGCTTTGGGTGAAGGACACAAGGAAGTGACTTGTTTCTGACCGGGAGCATCCACTGACGACTCGCTGCTTTCAAATTTGGAACTTTCTGAAGAGGAGGCGAAAGAGCTAGAGGCTGAGTCAGCAAGGAAAGCCAAAACTTTTTCCTGCTGCTCTGGCTTTAAAAACGGTTTTCCTACTCCCAGATAAGGGAGCCTTCGAGGCCTTGTGTAGCCAGACGATGATGCTGGCTCAACACCTCCAGCCTTAGCTGCTATTTTGCTTTTCCCACTACCACCAGATGCTCCACCACCACCACCACCACCACCATCAGTACCAGCTGGCAACGACCGCCCACGGCCTCTTCCACCAGACTTCCTCATTTTTGGGAAAATCTAACCAAAATAACAACCGTTATATGGTACTGCAAAACAAGGTAGAAGGTGTATATAAACTTCCTGAGAATTTAATTCTCCCTATTTTGGGGAGGAGACTGCACCACAACTCAGGCCCAGAGTATAACACAACACAATGTAAGTGGCAGCAAGTGACTGGCTGATACACGACAAACTAAGAGGACTGAGGTATATCCACTTTGTGAGAATTTGAATGTCACTTATTTTTTTGGGACACAGAACCCAAACTCAGGCCCAGTGTATTTAACAACGCAATGTAAGTGGCAGAACTTGGCTGGCTGATATACGACAAACTAACAGAACTGACGTATATCCACTTTGTAACAATTTGAATCTCCCTTTTTTTGGGGGGAGACAGCACCACAACTCAGGCCCAGTGTATTTTACAACGCAATGTGAGTGGCAGCAAGTGGCTGGCTGATACACCACAAACTAAGAGGACTGAGGTATATCCACTTTGTGAGAATTTGAATCTCACTTATTTTTTTTGGACACAGAACCCAAACTCAGGCCCAGTGTATTTTACAACGCAATGTGAGTGGCAGCAAGTGGCTGGCTGATACACCACAAACTAAGAGGACTGAGGTATATCCACTTTGTGAGAATTTGAATGTCACTTATTTTTTTGGGACACGGAACCCAAACTCTGGCCCAGTGTATTTAACAACGCAATGTAAGTGGCAGAGCGTGGCTGGCTGATATACGACAAACTAACAGAACTGACGTATATCCACTTTGTGACAATTTGAATCTCCCTTTTTTGGGGGGGAGACAGCACAACAACTCAGGCCCAGTGTATTTTACAACGCAATGTGAGTGGCAGCAAGTGGCTGGCTGATACACGACAAACTAAGAGGACTGAGGAATATCCACTTTGTGAGAATTTGAATCTCACTTATTTTTTTGGGACACAGAACCCAAACTCAGGCCCAGTGTATTTTACAACGCAATATGAGTGGCAGCAAGTGGCTGGCTGATACACCACAAACTAAGAGGACTGAGGTATATCCACTTTGTGAGAATTTGAATCTCCCTTTTTTGGGGGGGAGACAGCACCACAACTTAGTCCCAGTGTGTAACACAACGCAATGTGAGTGGCAGCAAGTGGCTGGCTGATACACCACAAACTAAGAGGACTGAGGAATATCCACTTTGTGAGAATTTAAATCTCATTTATTTTTTTGGGACACAGAACCCAAACTCAGGCCCAGTGTATTTTACAACGCAATATGAGTGGCAGCAAGTGGCTGGCTGATACACCACAAACTAAGAGGACTGAGGTATATCCACTTTGTGAGAATTTGAATCTCCCTTTTTTGGGGGGGAGACAGCACCACAACTTAGTCCCAGTGTGTAACACAACGCAATGTGAGTGGCAGCAAGTGGCTGGCTGATACACCACAAACTAAGAGGACTGAGGAATATCCACTTTGTGAGAATTTAAATCTCATTTATTTTTTTGGGACACAGAACCCAAACTCAGGCCCAGTTTATTTTACAACGCAATATGAGTGGCAGCAAGTGGCTGGCTGATACACCACAAACTAAGAGGACTGAGGTATATCCACTTTGTGAGAATTTCAATCTAACTTTTTTTGGGGGGAGACAGCACCACAACTCAGGCCCAGTGTGCAACACAACGCAATGTAAGTGGCAGCAAGTGGCTGGAAGATATCTGAAAAATTCCACGGACTGTAGTACAATTTCAATTTCCCTACAATGATCTCAGGACAAGTATGGCAGCAACAAAAAGGACTGCTGCACACAAAAGTGTGGACAAATAAACAAGATAACTGCAGAAAGGAGCAACAGGATTTTTGCTTTTAAAACAGCAGTTGGTTTGCACAGCAGCGGTGCAAACAGCAATGCAGCTATCAGGGAGACTTATAAGGCAGCCTAATAAGCTGCATTGCTGATGCACAAAGATATAGCCTCCACTGTCCCTGCAAAACAAAGGTGGTGTTGGACAGTGGAAATCACTACAGCACAAGCGGTTTGGGGGTTAATCTTCCCTCCCTAACTATATCCCTGCTTCTGACGAAGCTGCAGCAACCTCTCCCTATGCTAAGATCGGCAGAAGTAAGATGGCGGTCGGCGTGCACACCCCTTTATACCCCCTGTGACGCCGCAGAAAGCAAGCCAATCACTGTCATGCCCTTCTCTAAGATGGTGGGGACCGAGACCTATGTCATCACGCTGCCCACACTCTGCGTCCTCCTTCATTGGCTGAGAAATGGCGCTGAACGCATCATACAAAACGTGACTTTGGCGCGAAGATCGCCGACCTCATGGCTGATCCCACAGTGGGATCGGGTCGGGTTTCATGAAACCCGACTTTGCCGAAAGTCGGCGATTTTTGAATTTGTCCGATCCGTTTCGCTCAACCCTACTATTGATACCTATGCAATTTTGTTCTACATGCCGCACCTTCACCTAATATTGCCACTTTTGAGGTCAACCAATGTAATGTACCTGATATTCAAATTTCTGTAAAAGTTGGTAACTGCATGAAACCCTAGGAGAGGTGTAATACAGTCTAAATAATGTCATCACATTGCATTTTTCACCAAAGAAGGTCTAAAGGGTAAAGTTCCTTCCCATGTTCAGGAACAAATTCGTGTAGGAAGACTCATAGGCCATGCAATGCTCCCCTGAAAATGTAAGCATGTAAATTGAATTGTCTCTTCAGATAGAAAGAGGATGAGAACTATAGAGACAAATATTATCACAAGCAATCTTAAAAGTCAATAGTAGTTGAAAGACTAAACATGAGAAAAAAAAATGTGGTGGACGCTATCACGATGACAAGGATGAGAAGGTGGAGAAAAACAAGTAATATTTATTAAAAGACAGCAATGCGTTTCAAAATTGATCTGGTAGCTTCTTTCTAGAAAGAAATCAGATCAGTTTTGAAAACGAGGATAGGTTTAGGACGCTGGATGGTAAGAGATTTGCGGATCTCCTATTCAACCACCAGGCACTGAACACAAGGAAGACTGTAGACTTATATCCCAAGCCTGGACCCTGCTACACTGCAAAAATTGTTCAGGACTGCCTTGCGAATCACGACAAAGAGTTCAAGGTGATGAATTGTCTCCAATTAAGCATTTGTGAGATTTGTGGAATTCCCCCCCTCTATTTTTTACTGACTTATAATATTCCGGTAAACTTGAGCCAAATTATGTTTGTTATAAATTTTTAGGAATTGGCTGAATCAGATACATTTTGACAATATGTAATTCACTTTGTGTGAACCTGTGGACTTGATGTCAGAGGCCAATATCCATGGACCCTTCCCAGTCTCAGAGAACATTAGCCCCCAACTGTCTGCGTTAGCTTGGCTGGTTGTCAAAAATGGGGGGACCCCACACATTTTTTTTTAAATTACTTTTTCAAATAATTTTAAAACATGGCATGGGGACCCCTCTATTTTTAATTACCAGCCAAGGTAATGCTGACAGCTGTGGGCTGCAGCAGGGGAACACTGTGTGGATTACGTAGGACATGCCATAAATACGAAGTACAGAAGAAGGATGACATGAAAAAAAGGGAGGCGCCAGACCAAAACAGCGATGTCCATTTGACCCAACTGCCACGCAGATGAGTATAATTAAAGATTACCTTTAATGATGGAGTTCAATGTATAGGTTGTATCCCATAGGTTCCAACGCTTCTTCTAGTTGTAGCTACATACATGTTATCTAGAAACTCTTTGCAGGTGCTTTGAAGCTCTATATCATAAAAACAGTTTTCCGACTACTATGAGCACATATCAAAAAAACAGTCAGGACTATATTTTGGACTTATTTAGAAAAATAACTTGGTGTGAAATGATTGACATTCTTTTTAACTTCCGTTCAGTTTACAGGCAAAAGGTACCCGAAGGCTGATATAAAAGAACAGTGCATGCAGCATAAAGTAAAACGCTTCTTACATGATAAATCCTATTTCAGGTAAACTATTTGAGCTCAATTTTAGGAGATACTGAATTTATTTGGTTATCTTATTTCCATTGTTACTTTTATTAGCTGTGGGTATGACAAGAATATAAAATCATACCTGAGTAGCTGTATAATGTTAATGTCTTCTTCTCCTTGGGAAATAACTGGAAGAAGTTGTTCACTTCTTATTATAGGCTTCAAGGCTGACACTTTGGAGTAACGCTCTACTTACCGGGAAGCTTAAGGGAAGATTAAAAAAGCTGTCCTGGGTATTCAGTCCTCCGAATAAATTCTCTGTCTAAATAAGGAAGATGTTTGTTAGATAAGTATTGGAAATTTCTGTATGTAATTGAAAGAAAAAAAAAGTATAAAAAGGTAAAGTCAGACATCACTTACCAGAATTATGTAGGTACCGTATTATCTGTAAAAACGGTGTTTATGTAGTAGTATTTTTTTTAGTAGTAGTAGAATATGACATAATACTATATATTTGGTTTTCTGTACATACATGTGACTTAATAGTTTCAAATAGTGATTTATTAGAAGGAGCACATGATATTTTATGTACTATCTGTTAAACAGGACAAAAGGTTAAGAAACACATAAACCTCTTTACATGTATGGAGCAAGTTGGAAGCGGGTGTATAGAGCGGGCTCTTGGGGTGAGCTCGCTCCATACCCGGCAGATAATGACTGTGTTACAGCCACACCTTGCGAAACTCTGACAGAGGAATAATCAGCTCGCCTGCATGGTGGCGCGTCATTCTATGCCCTATCTGTGTGCTGGTGGTTTGATCGCGGATCGCCAATGGGTTGCTATGATAGGCGGGGGGTCTGTTTTGGAGCTCCATAGAAGCTCTACCTGAAGTCAGGAATGAAAGGAGAACAAGATTTTTACTACATGCAACAATACTTTGCTATTGCTGTTTACAGCACAAGTGATCGGATGATCGCATGTTCAAGTCCCCTAAAGGGACTAACAGATACAGTGAAAAATAAACAAACACATTTTTTTAAAAAATATGAAAAAAATTACAAAACACAAGTTCAAATCACCCCATTTTCCTCCATTAAAAATAAGGATAATTAAAAAAAAAAATACACATATATGGTATCACTGATCACAAAAGTCTGATTTAACAAAATATAAAAAAATAACTAACCCCTAATGGGCAAATAACGTGAATGGTAAAAACTTCAAGAACACCAAAATTACGTTGTTTTTTTTTTTCATTGCTGCAACACCATTAAAAAATGCTGTAAAAAGTGATCAAAACATCGTATAAATCTCAAAATGAAATCAACAAAAACGTGGTCTCTCCCTGCAAAAAAAAAAAAAAAAAAAGCCATCACACAGTTCCATCAACTGAAAATGCTATGTGTCTTGGAAAATGGCGACACAACCCCCAAATCATATTTTTCAAGGTTCTGATGTTATTTTCACCACTAAAATAATAAAAAACTGGACATGTTTGGTATCACCATAAATGTACTGATGAGCCAAATCATATTGAGATGTAATTTTTAACACAAAATGTACACCGTAAACATTCTCCAAAAATAATGTCAAAATTGCGTTTTTTTTTCACAATTTCTCCCCACTTGGATTTTTTTTTGCCCGGGTTCCAGAACATGTTGCATAATGAATGATGTTATTCAAAAGTGCAAAACGTTTCACAAAAACACAAGTCATCATATGTCAATGTGGATAGAAAAGTAACAGAGTTATGGCTCTGGGAAGAAGGTGACGAAAATAGAAAAACTCCAAAAGGGAAATTGGCTGCATCATAAAGGGGTTAATCAAAACAAATTCCTAATGTTATTTTTTTTACAGCACTTACATCTGAAAAAAATTGTGAAAAACCTAAAATAAAATTCAATATTAAATGCACAAAAAAGTAGAGACAAATGTTTTAATGTGACTATCAATATAACACACATTTCTTGAAATATTCCAGTTTCACACTGGCCGCTAGAGCCAACACACTAATCTGAAGTTCAATGTTTTCTGTCGCTCTATTGTCAACTTTGCCATATAGACTAATAACAATGAAATGACTTTGCTTATGCTGCCCAGCCACTTAAAAAGACTGATTAGAAAGATGCAAAAAATATTTGATACCCACTTTACAAATCCTCATACTCATGTTTCAATGATTTTTTAGTTCCTAGTCCAGTCTCTGTACATGCTGCTTCACCACTACAGCCTATCACTAGCCATCATGGAATAACACAGCATTGTTTCAGCTTTTTGTGAAGTGACAAAAATTGTAAATAAAAATAAGATTTCAAAATAAGAAACCAGACAGGCCCACTTTATTAATTCTGATAACAAAATACAGAACCATGTTGACCTTAATCCATGGATACTTATGGTTTATTTACGCTGGGCACTGCAAACAAGCTGCCAATCACCTGACAAATGAACAAAACACTCGTTGCTTAAAAATAAATCGTTCTTAAGGCTGGTCCTTTAGATGGCTGTTGGCCCAAAGATTGTTCAGCCGACAGCCATCTCTGCTGATTTCCCTGAATACAGGAAAGATGGATGTAAGGCCAAGCACTAAATTGCCAACTAACATGTCGGCTTATCGCAGGTAGAACAATGCCATCGACATGACCATCAATCAGTGTGTGACCCCCTACCTCCAATGAAAGGTCCTCCCGTGGGCATGTTCAGTGTGTGCAAAGCAGGTGTCACTCCGTTCTGTCTGTGTCTGGTTTTCGGCGTGACAATGCATATGTTTGCTTTAACCCTTTACTCTTTTCCCCCTAATTTGAGCTGGGATACTGATGGCTATTACCTTGATGGAGCCTTCTCAGTTCCCTGCTCTGTTGCGCAGCCGTACATGGTGGTTAGGTCTTTTCTATTTCTTACCTTCCTCATGTGCGGTCCCTGGTTGCCTCTGTAGAAGCTGTCCGCGGGTTGTGAGGTCATTTGCAGTTGGTGCATGACTTTCCACATGGGTCAGTGCGTGCAGTCTCAGTCAGGTGCCCTGAGCCTCAGATCCTGCACTGATTATGCTGTAATGGTTACATGTTACATTGGCAGATCCCCTGAGGTGCCATAACAACAGAAATCCCCCATATGTGAACTAATTTTACCACCTAAAACTGCCATTGTAGTGACCAGTACGCTGTAGTGAGCAGTACCTTACAGTGACCAGTACGTTATGTCCAGCTCGTGTTTCTGGAGACATGCACCCGTAAGTTACGCAGGCTCTCATCGCTTCAGAAATGCCAAACATGGGGTCGCATTTCTTTTCTTTTCTTTTTTTAATGTTATTCAAACAGGGCCCTGTAGGTTTGGATTTTCTTCCCTTAATAATAAAGACCTTCATTTGAAAACGGCATTTTGTGCTTACTTGTGTTATCTTTTTCTAATATTTAAATTTATTTGGTGATATGAAACATTTAAGTGTGAGAATCTGCAAAATAATAGGAACTGAGGAAGGGGCAAACACTTTTCTACACAGCTGCAGGTAATGAATACACCTCAGCTCCATCTCCCTCCTCCCACTCCCTTCACAGTAACCACTGTACATATCATAGACCATGCCCAGTACACTACCTCAAAGAAGTCATTCACTTGTATTCTTTATTAGTTTTTTTATGATCAGGTGTCTGCTGTAAAGCAAATCTGGACTTGCTGTTTACATAATCTGAACGAAAACATTGGGAAAAACAAATTCTATAAATCTATCTTGTAGAAGCAAAATTTTCCATTAAAAACAACAAACTGATTTGATATATTAAACATAGAAAAACACAAATAATTTTAATTGTATTATTTATTCTCACTATTAAAGTCGTAGCTTTAGATAATATAATAAAAACTACTCCATTATACAGTGCATAATAATTTATAAGCCCAAGATCTCGGAACATTTCTATCAAGAATAAATGTAATTGACTGTTAAAAATTTCTCAACAAATACATTTTATAGCAGTAAAGGCACATCATGAGCAATTTTGTGTGTTCATAAAAGCTAAGTAGACAACAATTTACTGCCACAGATAGAAGGCCTTGATAATTTACTGCCATTCTGAAAAAATCCCCAGCATTTATTTCTACTAGAGCCAATAGATTTACTAATTTGTTAAGATGTGCTCAGAACAGCCATTACATTACAAATTGGTTCTTCTTGAACTGAATAATTTCACTTCCCAGAATGATTAGGGCCTGTATTTTTTATTTACAAAAATATCACCAAATAATAAATGTTATCCACCTATTCTATGTATCTCATAGCTATGGCTATCTATCTATCTATCTATCTATCTATCTATCTATCTATCTATCTATCTATCTATCTATCTATCTATCTATCTATCCGTCTAATAGAGATGAGCGAGAACTAAAATCCTCGGGTGCTTGTTACTCGACCAAAGCAATTCTTAATACTCGAATGCTCAGCTCGAGTAATGAGTATAATGGGAGTCAATGGGAACCCCAAACATTTTTCCGGCAGACCCTACGAAGATTCCGGGGGGGGGGGAGGAGTGAGGGTGAAAATATTAAAATGGATGATGAGTAAAACCCCTGGAAGAATCTTTGAGTCACTTATCGCTGCTGAAAACGATTGTGTCACACTTTTACTCCACTTGAAGGAGTGATAATAAAACATTCCATCGACAATAAAATGGAGTTTACAGGAAAACAAAATGTAAAGAAACATTTTTTATTGTACAATGACTCATATGTAATGGAAAATTTAAAATGGATTTAAAAAGTTATAATTTAAGTAAATCAAAATTTAATTTTTTATAAAAAAAAAAATAGGGAATGTCAATGTAATTTAGGAAAAAAGCAAGAAATGTCAAAATTAGGGACTCACAGGGACTCAGATAAACCTTGTATTAGACATAAAGGAAGGCCTCATACATATCCTGTTCTAATTGCCATGTATTGGTACTTTTAGGCTCATAAAGGCTATGCACCAAGTGTAAATCCCACGAAAAATTACAAGCAGGGTCATCCATACACCCTTGAAGGCACCAACTGTATTGCCTCATTCAAATACTGGAAACAAAGTGTAGTTGTATTAGTTACATAGTTATTAAGGTTGAAGGAAGACTGTAAGTCCATCTAGTTCAACCCATAGCCTAACCTAACATGCCCTAACATGTTGATCCAGGGGAAGGCAAAAAAAACCCATGTGGCAAAGAGTAACTCCACCATGGGGAAAAAAATTCCTTCCCGACTCCACATACGGCAATCAGACTAGTTCCCTGGATCAACGCCTTATCAAGGAATCTAATATATATACCCTGTAATATTATACTTTTCCAGAAAGGTATCCAGTCCCCTCTTAAATTGAAGCAATGAGTCCCTCATTACAACATCATACGGCAGAGAGTTCCATAGTCTCACAGCTCTTACAGTAAAGAATCCGCGTCTGTTATTATGCTTAAACCTTCTTTCCTCCAGACGTAGAGGATGCCCCCTTGTCCCTGTCTCAGGTCTATGATTAAAAAGATCATCAGAAAGGTCTTTGTACTGTCCCCTCATATATTTATACATTAAAATAAGATCACCCCTTAGTCTTCGTTTTTCCAAACTAAATAGCCCCAAGTGTAATAACCTATCTTGGTATGGCAGACCCCCCAGTCCTCTAATAACCTTGGTCGCTCTTCTCTGCACCCGCTCCAGTTCAGCTATGCCTTTCTTATACACCGGAGACCAGAACTGTGCACAGTATTCTAAGTGTGGTCGAACTAGTGACTTGTATAGAGGTAAAATTATGTTCTCCTCATGAGCATCTATGCCTCTTTTAATACATCCCATTATTTTATTTGCCTTTGTAGCAGCTGCCTGACACTGGCCACTGAATATGAGTTTGTCATCCACCCATACACCCAGGTCTTTTTCATTGACGGTTTTGCCCAGAGTTTTAGAATTAAGCACATAGTTATACATCTTATTACTTCTACCCAAGTGCATGACCTTACATTTATCCCCATTAAAGCTCATTTGCCATTTATCAGCCCAAGCTTCTAGTTTACATAAATCATCCTGTAATATAAAATTGTCCTCTCCTGTATTGATTACCCTGCAGAGTTTAGTGTCATCTGCAAATATTGAAATTCTACTCTGAAAGCCCCCTACAAGGTCATTAATAAATATGTTAAAAAGAAGAGGGCCCAATACTGACCCCTGTGGTACCCCACTGCTAACCGTGACCCAGTCCGAGTGTGCTCCATTAATAACCACCCTTTGTTTCCTATCCCTGAGCCAGCTCTCAACCCACTTACACATATTTTCCCCTATCCCCATTACTCTCATTTTATGTAACAACCTTTTGTGTGGCACCGTATCAAAAGCTTTGGAAAAGTCCATATACACTACGTCCACTGGGTTCCCTTGGTCCAGTCCGGAACTTACCTCTTCATAGAAGCTGATCAAATTAGTCTGACATGAACGGTCCCTAGTAAACCCGTGCTGATACTGGGTCATGAGGTTATTCCTCTTCAGATACTCCAGCATAGCATCCCTTAGAATGCCCTCCAGGATTTTACCCACAGTAGAGGTTAAGCTTACTGGCCTATAATTACCGAGTTCAGTTTTTGCCCCTTTTTTGAATATTGGCACCACATTTGCTATACGCCAGTCCTGTGGTACAGACCCTGTTATTATGGAGTCTTTAAAGATTAAAAATAATGGTCTATCAATGACTGTACTTAGTTCCTGCAGTACTCGGGGATGTATCCCATCCGGGCCCGGAGATTTGTCAATTTTAGTTATTTTTAGCCGCCGCTGTACTTCCTGCTGGGTTAAGCAGGTGACATTTAATGGGGAATTTTTATCACTAGTCATATTGGCAGCCATGGGATTTTCTTTTGTAAATACTGATGAAAAAAAGTCATTTAGCATATTGGCTTTTTCCTCATCCTCATCCACCATTTCACCCAGACTATTTTTAAGGGGGCCAACACTGTCATTTTTTAGTTTCTTACTATTTATATAGTTAAAGAATATTTTGGGATTATTTTTACTCTCTCTGGCAATGAGTCTCTCTGTCTCAATCTTTGCTGCCTTGATTTGCTTTTTACAGAATTTATTTAATTTTCTGTATTTATTTAATGCCTCCTCACTACCTACTTCCTTTAATTCTCTAAATGCTTTCTTTTTGTCCCTTATTGCGCCCCTTACAGCTCTATTTAGCCATATTGATTTCCTCCTATTTCTAGTATGTTTATTCCCATACGGTATATACTGTGCACAGGTCCTATCCAGGATGCTAATAAATGTCTCCCATTTTCTTTGTGTATTTTTGTGTCTCAGGATATCGTCCCAGTTAATTGCACCAAGATCCTCTCTCATCCGTTGGAAATTTGCCCTCCTGAAGTTTAGTGTCCTTGTCACCCCCCTACTACCCATCTTATTAAAGGTTACATGAAAACTTATTATTTTGTGATCACTATTCCCCAAGTGACCCCCAACCCTTATATTTGATATGCGGTCTGGCCTGTTGGTTAATATTAGGTCTAGCAGTGCCCCCCTCCTTGTTGGGTCCTGAACCAGTTGTGAAAGGTAATTGTCTCTCATAGTTGTCAAAAATCGATTACCTTTACTGGAACTGCAGGTTTCTGTTCCCCAATCTATTTCAGGGTAGTTGAAGTCCCCCATAATAATGACTTCTCCTTGAGTCGCAGCTTCATCTATTTGCTTTACGAGGATATTCTCCATTGCTTCCATTAGTTTTGGAGATTTATAACAAACCCCTATCAGTAATTTATTATTTTTTCCCCCTCCCCTTATCTCCACCCACAGGGACTCTACATTTTCATGAAATTCACCTATATTATCACGCAGGATGGGTTTTAAGGAAGATTTTACATATAGACACACCCCACCCCCTCGCTTATCTGTACGGTCATTTCTGAACAGGCTATAGCCCTGCAAGTTAACAGCCCAGTCATGGCTCTCATCCAGCCACGTCTCAGATATCCCCACCATGTCATAATTATGCTCTAACAACATTAGTTCTAATTCGTCCATTTTGTTGGCAAGGCTTCTGGCATTAGTATACATGCACTTGATGTTACTCTCTGTACCTCTATTCTTTCTTAAATTATTAACTGTTCTAACCCCACCCCCCATGCCACCGCCACCCCCAACTTCCTTATTTGTGCCCAGGTCTCTATCTGCACTATCTTCCCCTCCTATAAAATGAATACCCTCCCCCCCAATCCCTAGTTTAAACACTCCTCCAACCTTCTAACCATTTTCTCCCCCAGCACAGCTGCACCTTCCCCATTGAGGTGCAGCCCGTCCCTAGCGTAGAGCCTGTAGCCAACTGAGAAGTCGGCCCAGTTCTGCAGGAACCCAAGCCCCTCCTTCCTACACCAATTCTTGAGCCACTTATTAACCTCCCTAATCTCCCGTTGCCTCTCTGGCGTGGCACGTGGTACAGGCAGTATTTCGGAAAATACCACGTTGGAGGTCCTTACTTTCAGCTTGCAGCCTAATTCCCTGAAATCATCTTTAAGGACCTTCCACCTACCTCTAACTTTGTCATTTGTGCCAATGTGCACCATGACCGCTGGGTCCTCACCAGCCCCTCCCAGTAATCTGTCCACCCGATCAGCGATGTGTCGGACTCGAGCGCCAGGTATTAGGTATTAGGCTAGTTTCACATTTGCGTTTAAAAACGCAGTGTTTAAAATGCAAATGCAGGTGGTGAAAAAACGCATGTAAACGCGTGCAAACGCTGCGTTTTTTAGACGCATGTGTTTTCTCATGCGGTAAAAAAAACGTGGCGTTTTGACGCGTTTACATGCGTTTTTTCCTGCATTTGCGTTTTTTAAACGCATGCTGAGAAGTGTGTGACAGCTGCCAATCATCAAAATTAGGGTTGAGCGAAACAGATCGGCCAATTTCAAAAGTCGCCGACTTTTGGCAAAGTTGGGTTTCGTTTTTTATATATATATATATATATATATATATATATATATATATCATTGAGGCACATATATATACACTCACCGGCCACTTTATTAGGTACACCTGTCCAACTTCTTGTTAACACTTAATTTCTAATCAGCCAATCACATGGCGGCAACTCAGTGCATTTAGGCATGTAGACATGGTCAAGACAATCTCCTGCAGTTCAAACCGAGCATCAGTATGGGGAAGAAAGGTGATTTGAGTGCCTTTGAACGTGGCATGGTTGTTGGTGCCAGAAGGGCTGGTCTGAGTATTTCAGAAACTGCTGATCTACTGGGATTTTCACGCACAACCATCTCTAGGGTTTACAGAGAATGGTCCGAAAAAGAAAAAAAATCCAGTGAGCGGCAGTTCTGTGGGCGGAAATGCCTTGTTGATGCCAGAGGTCAGAGGAGAATGGGCAGACTGGTTCGAGCTGATAGAAAGGCAACAGTGACTCAAATCGCCACCCGTTACAACCAAGGTAGGCCTAAGAGCATCTCTGAACGCACAGTGCGTCGAACTTTGAGGCAGATGGGCTACAGCAGCAGAAGACCACACCGGGTACCACTCATTTCAGCTAAGAACAGGAAACTGAGGCTACAATTTGTACAAGCTCATCGAAATTGGACAGTAGAAGATTGGAAAAACGTTGCTTGGTCTGATGAGTCTCGATTTCTGCTGCGACATTCGGATGGTAGGGTCAGAATTTGGCGTAAACAACATGAAAGCATGGATCCATCCTGCCTTGTATGGAGCATCTTTGGGATGTGCAGCCGACAAATCTGCGGCAACTGTGTGATGCCATCATGTCAATATGGACCAAAATCTCTGAGGAATGCTTCCAGCACCTTGTTGAATCTACGCCATGAAGAATTGAGGCAGTTCTGAAGGCAAAAGGGGGTCCAACCCATTACTAGCATGGTGTACCTAATAAAGTGGCCGGTGAGTGTATATATATATAGTTATATTTACTTCAGCGCGATATAGCAGAAAAGCCGATTGCCGGATTTTCATTTCTCCTGCCTAAACCCGACATGATATGAGACGTGGTTTACATACAGTAAACCATCTCATATCCCCCTTTTTTTTGCATATTCCACACTACTAATGTTAGTAGTGTGTATGTGCAAAATTTCGGCGCTGTAGCTATTAAATTTAAGGGTTAAATCGTGGAAAAAATTGTGTGCGTGGTTTTTTTAACCATTTCATACAATTGGATTAATAATGGATAGGTGTCATAATTGACGGCTCTCCATTATTAATCTGGCTTAATGTCACCTTACAATAGCAAGGTGACATTAACCCTTCATTACCCCATATCCCACCGTTACATGGGAATGGGAAGAGAGTGGCCAAGTGCCAGAATAGGCACATCTTCCAGATGTGCCTTTTCTGGGGTGGCTGGGGGCAGATGTTTTTAGCCAGGGGGGGCCAATAACCTTGGACCCTCTCCAGGATATTAATATCTACCCTCAGTCACTTTCTTTACCACTCTGGCGGAGAAAATTGCGCGGGAGCCCACACCAATTTTTTCAGCGATTTAACCCTTAAATTTAATAGCTACAGCGCCGAAATTTTGCACATACACACTACTAACATTAGTAGTGTGGAATATGCAAAAAAAGGGGGATATGACATGGTTTACTGTATGTAAACCATGTCTCATATCATGTTGGGTTTAGGCAGGAGAAATGAAAAGCCGGCAATTGAATTACTTTAGGGTTAGGGGTAGGGTTAGGGGTAGGGTTAGGGTTAGGGTTTGGATCCCTTTATCACCTTGATGGTGGGGGGTGGCTTATCAGTGTGTATTCTTGTTTTTTTCTATTGAAACGCATGCGTTTTAAACGCAACCAAACGCATGTGCTTAAAAACGCATGCGTTTACATAGACAGCAATACTTTTTTTGCGGCAAAAAAACGCCTCTAGAAATTAATACATGTTGCATTTCTGCAACAAAACACAAGCATAGAAAAGACGCATGTGTCGTCAAACGTGGCAAAACGCATACAAAAAAACGCATGCATTTTTAATGTTAAATATAGGAAAAAAACGCATGTGTTTTTTTGCGCTAAAACACAGCGGCAAAAAGCGCAAATGTGAAACCAGCTTACTCCTACACTCATAACAGCTTTGCATAAAGTTCAAACCCGTGAAAAGAATTGTAAGTAGGGTCATTCATAGAACCTAGAAGGCAACTGGCAGGACTCATTCAAATATAGAACATTAACCCCTTCACCCCCAAGGGTGGTTTGCACGTTAATGACCAGGCCAATTTTTACAATTCTGACCACTGTCCCTTTATGAGGTTATAACTCTAGAACGCTTCAACGGATCTTGGCGATTCTGACACTGTTTTCTCATGACATATTGTACTTCATGATAGTGGTAAAATTTATTCGATATAACTTGTTTTATTTGTGGAAAAAAACGGAGATTTGGCGAAAATTTTGAAAATTTCGCAATTTTCCAACTTTGAATTTTTATGCCCTTAAATCACAGACATATGTCACGCAAAATACTTAATAAGTAACATTTCCCACATGTCTACTTTACATCAGCACAATTTGGAACCAATTTTTTTTTTGTTAGGGAGTTATAAGGGTTAAAAGTTGACCAGAAATTTCTCATTTTTACAGCACCATTTTTTTTAGGGACCACATCTCATGTGAAGTCATTTTGAGGGGTCTATATGACAGAAAATACCCAAGTGTGACACCATTCTAAAAACTGCACCCCTCAAGGTGCTCAAAACCACATTCAAGAAATTTATTAACCCTTCAGGTGTTTCACAGGAATTTTTGGAATGTTTAAATAAAAATGAACATTTAACTTTTTTTCACACAAAATTTATTTCAGCTCCAATTTGTTTTATTTTACCAAGGGTAACAGAAGAAAATGGACCCCAAAAGTTGTTGTACAATTTGTCTTGAGTACGCCGATACCCCATATGTGGGGGTAAACCACTGTTTGGGCGCATGGCAGAGCTCGGAAGGAAAGGAGCGCCATTTGACTTTTCAATGCAAAATTGACTGGAATTGACATGGGACGCCATGTTGCATTTGGAGAGCCCCTGATGTGCCTAAACATTGAAACCCCCCACAAGTGACACCATTTTGGAAAGTAGACCCCCTAAGGAACTTATCTAGATGTGTGTTGAGCACTTTGACCCAACAAGTGCTTCACAGAAGTTTATAATGCTGAGCCGTAAAAATAAAAAATCATATTTTTTCACAAAAATGATCTTTTCGCCCCCATTTTTTTATTTTCCCAAGGGTAAGAGAAGAAATTAGACCACAAAAGTTGTTTTGCAATTTGTCCTGAGTACGACGATACTCCATATGTTGGTGTAAACCATTGTTTGGGTGCAGGGCAGAGCTCGGAAGGGAAGGAGCGCCATTTGACTTTTCAATGCAAAATTGACTGGAATTAAGATGGGACGCCATGTTGCGTTTGGAGAGCCCCTGATGTGCCTAAACATTGAAACCCCCCACAAGTGACACTATTTTGGAAAGTAGACCCCTTATGGAACTTATCTAGATGTGTGTTGAGCACTTTGACCCAACCAGTGCTTCACAGAAGTTTATAATGCAGAGCCGTAAAAATAAAAAAATCATATTTTTTCACAAAAATTATCTTTTTGCCCCCATTTTTTTATTTTCCCAAGGGTAAGAGAAGAAATTAGACCACAAAAGTTGTTGCGCAATTTGTCCTGAGTACGACGATACCCAATATGTTGGTGTAAACCATTGTTTGGGCGCAGGGCAGAGCTCGGAAGGGAAGGAGCGCCATTTGACTTTTCAATGCAAAATTGACTGGAATTAAGATGGGACGCCATGTTGCGTTTGGAGAGCCCCTGATGTGCCTAAACATTGAAACCCCCCACAAGTGACACCATTTTGGAAAGTAGACCCCTTAAGGAACTTATCTAGATGTGTGTTGAGCACTTTGACCCAACAAGTGCTTCACAGAAGTTTATAATGCAGAGCCGTAAAAATAAAAAATCATATTTTTTCACAAAAATGATATTTTCGCCCTCATTTATTTATTTTCCCAAGGGTAAGAAAAGAAATTAGACCACAAAAGTTGTTGTGCAATTTGTCCTGAGTACGACGATACCCCATATGTGGGGGTAAACCACTGTTTGGGCGCATAGCAGAGCTCGGAAGGGAAGAAGCGCTATTTTACTTTTCAATGCAAAATTGACTGGAATTAAGATGGGACGCCATGTTGCGTTTGGAGAGCCCCTGATGTGCCTAAACATTAAAAACCCCCACAAGTGACACCATTTTGGAAAGTAGACCCCCTAAGGAACATATCTAGATGTGTTTTGAGAGCTTTGAACCCCCAAGTGTTTCACTACAGTTTATAACGCAGAGCCGTGAAAATAAAAATTCCTCTTTTTTTTCACAGAAATTATACTTTAGCCCCCAGCTTTGTATTTTTACAAGTGTAACATAATAAATTGGACCCCAAAAGTTGTTGTCCAATTTGTCCTGAGTACGCTGATACCCCATATGTGGGGGGGAACCACTGTTTGGGCGCATGGCAGAGCTCGGAAGGGAAGGAGCGCCGTTTGGAATGCAGACTTAGATGGATTGGTCTGCAGGCATCACGTTGCATTTGCAGAGCCCCTGATGTACCTAAACAGTAGAAACCCCCCCACAAGTGACCCCAAATTGGAAAATAGACCTCCCAAGGAACTTATCTAGATGTGTTGTGAGTAGTGTTGAGCGATACCGTCCGATACTTGAAAGTATCGGTATCGGAAAGTATCGGCCGATACCGGCAAAGTATCGGATCTGATCCGATACCGATACCCGATACCAATACAAGTGAATGGGACTCAAGTATTGGAAGGTATCCCTGATGGTTCCCAGGGTCTGAAGGAGAGGAAACTCTCCTTCAGGCCCTGGGATCCATATTAATGTGTAAAATAAAGAATTAAAATAAAAAATATTGATATACTCACCTCTCCGACGCAGCCTGGACCTTACCGCTGTGAACCGGCACCTTCTTTGCTTAAAATGAGCGCGTTTATGGCCTTCCATGACGTCACGGCTTCTGATTGGTCGCGTGCCGCTCATGTGACCGCCACGCGACCAATCACAAGCCGTGACGTAATTCTCAGGTCCTAAATTCCTAGATTACAGCGATACCTCATTTATATCATTTTTTTATGTTTTGGCGCTTTTATACGATAAAAGCTATTTTATAGAAAAAATAATTATTTTGGTATCACTTTATTCTCAGGACTATAACTTTTTTCTTTTTTTGCTGATGATGCTGTATGGCGGCTCGTTTTTTGCAGGATAAGATGACGTTTTCAGCGGTACCATGGTTATTTATATCTGTCTTTTTGATCGCGTGTTATTCCACTTTTTGTTCGGTGGTATGGTAATAAAGCGTTGTTTTTTGCCTCGTTTTTTTTTTTCTTACGGTGTTTACTGAAGGGGTTAACTAGTGGGGCAGTTTTATAGGTTTTATAGGGTCGTTACGGACGCGGCGATACTAAATATGTGTACTTTTATTGTTTTGTTTTTATTATTTAGATAAAGAAATGTATTTATGGGAATAATTTTTTTTTTTTCTTTATTTAGGAATTTATTTTGTATTTATTTTTTTACACATGTGGAAAAAATTTTTTTTTACTTTTTTACTTTGTCCCAGGGGGGGGGGACATTACAGATCGGTGATCTGACAGTGTGCACAGCACTCTGTCAGATCACCGATCTCACTTAGAGTGCAGCAGGCTTACCAGCGCCTGCTCTGAGCAGGCACTCGGTAAGCCACCTCCCTCCCTGCAGGACCCGGATGCCGCGGCCATCTTGGATCCGGGACCTGCAGTGAGGTGGGAGGTAGGAGACCCTCGGAGCAACGCGATCACATCGCGTTGCTGCGGGGGTCTCAGGGAAGCCCGCAGGGAGCCCCCTCCCTGCGCGATGCTTCCCTATAACGCCGATACACCGCGATCATGTTTGATCGCGGTGTGCCGGGGGTTAATGTGCCGGGGGCGGTCCGTGACTGCTCCTGGCACATAGTGCCGGATGTCAGCTGCGATAGGCAGCTGACACCCGGCCGCGATCGGCCGCGCTCCCCCCGTGAGCGCGGCCGATCGCATATGACGTACTATCCCGTCGGTGGTCATACGGGCCCACCCCACCTCGACGGGATAGTACGTCAAATGTCAGAAAGGGGTTAAAAACACTCTATGTGCTGCTATCATCTGGTGTGTAAAAGTTGGGTCCAACCAGGCTTTGTTCATAGTTAGAAGAATGAGCCATTCTGTTGAGAAGCAAAAGTGTTTGTCGGACAAGATGGTAGCGTCAGGGCAGCACAACACCTACAAGGCTTAGAGAGACAGCTCTTGCCAGGTATCCAGCTTTGAAACCCAATAGCTGAATGTCGCAGAGGAATTAGGTAGTATGCTTATTTGGTCGACTAGGTATTGCTTGACCATGTTTTAAAACTTTTTCCCCTTGTCAAAAATACCCAGTAATAAGGGCATGAATGCTGGAATGGTCTCATGAAATTAGCCCAAGCCTTTGATACTGCAACCCTGCCTCTGCTGTACATGGTCTGTCTCTCCCTCATCTCTCATCTTTGGTTTGGCAAGGAAGCTTGCCCCCTGCTGCTAGCGTTGTCTGATGAGAATTTTTCAACATATTTTCTACAATGGTATAGCACTATTTTAGAAGACCTCTCCACCTCAGGAAGTAGAGATGCAAAGTTCTCATTATAGCATGGATGTCGGAGGATGAGCAACCAGTAGGGTTGAGTGAAACGGATCAGACAAATTCAAAAATCGCCGACTTTTGGCAAAGTCGGATTTCATGAAACCTGACCCGATCCTAGTGTGGGATCGGCCATGCGGTCGGCAATCTTCGCGCCAAAGTCGCATTTCATATGACGCGTTCAGCGCCATTTCTCAGCCAATGAAGGAGGACGCAGAGTGTGGGCAGCGTGATGACATAGGTCTCGGTCCCCACCATCTTAGAAAAGGGCATGACAGTGATTGGCTTGCTTTCTGCGGCGTCACAGGGGGTATAAAAGGGCGTGCACGCCGACCGCCATCTTACTTCTGCCGATCTTAGCATAGGGAGAGATTGCTGCAGCTTCGTCAGAAGAAAGGCTATAGTTGGGGAGGGAAGATTGACCCCCAAACTGCTTGTGCTGTAGCGATTTCCACTGTCCAACACCACCTTTGTTTTGCAGGGACAATGGAGGCTATATCTTTGTGCATCAGCTCTGTAGCTTATTAGGCTGCCTTATAAAGGTACCTTCACACGAAGCGACGCTGCAGCGATAGCGACAACGATGCCGATCGCTGCAGCGTCGCTGTTTGACCGCTGGAGAGCTGTCACACAGACCGCTCTCCAGCGACCAACGATGCCGAGGTCCCCGGGTAACCAGGGTAAACATCGGGTTGCTAAGCGCAGGGCCGCGCTTAGTAACCCGATGTTTACCCTGGTTACCAGCGTAAAAGTAAAAAAAACAAACAGTACATGCTCACCTGCGCGTCCCCCAGTGTCTGCATCCTGACACTGACTGAGCTCCGGCCCTAACAGCAGAGCGGTGACGTCACCGCTGTGCTTTCACTTTCACTTTAGGGCCGGAGCTCAGTCAGTGTCAGGAAGCAGACGCTGGGGGACCCACAGGTGAGCATGTACTGTTTGTTTTTTTTACTTTTACGCTGGTAACCAGGGTAAACATCGGGTTACTAAGCGCGGCCCTGCGCTTGGTAACCCGATGTTTACCCTGGTTACCAGTGTAAAACATCGCTGGTATCGTTGCTTTTGCTTTCAAACACAACGATACACAGCGATCGGACGACCAAATAAAGTTCTGGACTTTATTCAGCGACCAGCGACATCACAGCAGGATCCTGATCGCTGCTGCGTGTCAAACGAAACGATATCGCTAGCCAGGACGCTGCAACGTCACGGATCGCTAGCGATGTCGTTTCGTGTGAAGGTACCTTTTAAGGCTCCCTGATAGCTGCATTGCTGTTTGCACCACTGCTGTGCAAACCAACTGCTTTTTAAAAGCAAAATTCCTGTTGCTCCTTTCTGCAGTTATCTTGTTTATTTGTCCACACATTTGTGTGCAGCATTCCTTTTTGTTGCTGCCATACTTGTCCTGAGATCATTGTAGGGAGATTGAAATTGTACTACAGTCCTTGGATTTTTTCAGATATCTTCCAGCCACTTTCTGCCACTTACATTGTGTTGTGTTACACACTGGGCCTGAGTTGTGTTGCTGTCTCCCCCCCAAAAGAGGGAGATTCAAATTGTCAGAAAGTGGATATACATCAGTTCTGTTAGTTTGTCGTATATCAGCCAGCCACGTTCTGCCACTTACATTGTGTTGTAAAATACACTGGGCCTGAGTTTGGGTTCAGTCTCCCCCCCAAAAAAGTGAGATTCAAATTCTCACAAAGTGGATATACCTCAGTCCTCTTAGTTTGTGGTGTATCAGCCAGCCACTTGCTGCCACTCACATTGCGTTGTATAATACATTGGGCCTGAGTTGTGGTTCAGTCTCCCCCCCAAAAAAAGTGAGATTCAAATTCTCACAAAGTGGATATACCTCAGTCCTCTTAGTTTGTCGTGTATCAGCCAGCCACTTGCTGCCACTCATATTGCGTTGTAAAATACACTGGGCCTGAGTTGTGGTTCAGTCTCCTCCCCCAAAAAGGGACATTCAAATTCTAACAAAGTGGATATACCTCAGTCCTCTTAGTCTCTCGTGTATCAGCCAGCCACTTGCTGCCACTCACATTGCATTGTAAAATACACTGGGCCTGATTTTGTGTTCAGTCTCCCCCCAAAAAAAGTGAGATTCAAATTCTCACAAAGTGGATATACTAGAGTCCAGTTAGTTTGTGGTATACCAGCCAGCCACTTTCTGCCATATACATTGTGGTGTTTTATGCACAGGGCCTTTTTTTTTTGGTGCACTCTCCCCCCCAAAAAAAAGGGAGATTCAAATTCTCACAAAGTGGATATACTAGAGTCCTGTTAGTTTGTGGTATATCAGCCAGCCACTTTCTGCCACGTACATTGTGGTGTTTTATGCACAGGGCCTTTTTTTGGTGCAGTCTCCCCCCCAAAAAGGGGAGATTCAAATTCTCACAAAGTGGATATAATAGAGTCCTGTTATTTTGTGGTACAACAGCCAGCCACGTTCTGCCACGTACATTGTGTAGTGTAATACACTAGGCCTGAGTTTTGGTGCAGTCTCCCCCCAAAAAAAGGGAGATTTAAATAGCCACTAAGTGGATCTACGTCGGTCCTGTTAGTTTGTCGTATATCTTCCAGCCACGTTCTGCCACTTACATTGTGTAGTGTAATACACTGGGCCTGAGTTTTGGTGCAGTCTCCCCCCCAAAAAAAGGGAGATTTAAATTGCCACTAAGTGGATCGATGTCAGTTCTGTTAGTTTGTCGTATATCTTCCAGCCACGTTCTGCCACTTACATTGTGTAGTGTAAAACACTGGGCCTGAGTTTTGGTGCAGTCCCCCCCAAAAAAGGGAGATTTAAGTTGCCACTAAGTGGATCTACGTCGGTCCTGTTAGTTTGTCGTATATCTTCCAGCCACGTTCTGCCACTTACATTGTGTAGTGTAATACACTGGGCCTGAGTTTTGGTGCAGTCTCCCCCCCAAAAAAAGGGAGATTTAAATTGCCACTAAGTGGATCTATGTCAGTTCTGTTAGTTTGTCGTATATCTTCCAGCCACGTTCTGCCACTTACATTGTGTAGTGTAAAACACTGGGCCTGAGTTTTGGTGCAGTCTCCCCCCCAAAAAAGGGAGATTTAAATTGCCACTAAGTGGATCTATGTCAGTTCTGTTAGTTTGTCGTATATCTTCCAGCCACGTTCTGCCACTTACATTGTGTAGTGTAATACACTGGGCCTGAGTTTTGGTGCAGTCTTCCCCCCAAAAAAGGGAGATTTAAATTGCCACTAAGTGGATCTATGTCAGTTCTGTTAGTTTGTCGTATATCTTCCAGCCACGTTCTGCCACTTACATTGTGTAGTGTAAAACACTGGGCCTGAGTTTTGGTGCAGTCTCCCCCCCCAAAAAAGGGAGATTTAAATTGCCACTAAGTGGATCTACGTCGGTCCTGTTAGTTTGTCGTATATCTTCCAGCCACGTTCTGCCACTTACATTGTGTAGTGTAATACACTGGGCCTGAGTTTTGGTGCAGTCTCCCCCCCCAAAAAAGGGAGATTTAAATTGCCACTAAGTGGATCTACGTCAGTTCTGTTAGTTTGTCGCATATCTTCCAGCCACGTTCTGCCACTTACATTGTGTAGTGTAATACACTGGGCCTGAGTTTTGGTGCAGTCTCCCCCCCAAAATAGGGAGATTTAAATTGCCACTAAGTGGATCTACATCAGTTCTGTTAGTTTGTCGTATATCTTCCAGCCACGTTCTGCCACTTACATTGTGAAGTGTAATACACTGGGCCTGAGGTTTGGTGCAGTCTCCCCCCCAAAAAAGGGAGATTTAAATTGCCGTTAAGTGGATCTACATCAGTTCTATTAGTTTGTCGTATATCTTCCAGCCACGTTCTGCCACTTACTTTGGGTAGTGTAATACACTGGGCCTGAGTTTTGGTGCAGTCTCCCCACCAAAAAAGGGAGATTTAAATTCTCAACAAGTTTATATACACCTTCTACCTTGTTTTACAGTACCATATAATGGTTGTTATTTTGGTTACATTTTCCCAAAAATGAGGAATTCTGGTGGAAGAGGCCGCGGGCGGTCGTTGCCAGCTAGTAATGATGGTGGTGGTGGTGGTGGTGGAGCATCTGGTGGTAGTGGGAAAAGCAAAATAGCACCTAAGTCTCGAGGTGTTGAGCCTGCGTCATCGTCTGGCTACACAAGGCCTCGAAGGCTCCCTTATCTGGGAGTAGGAAAACCGCTTTTAAAGCCGGAGCAGCAGGAAAAAGTTTTGGCTTCCCTTGCTGACTCAGCCTCTAGCTCTTTCGCCTCCACTTCCGAAAGTTCGAAATATAAAAGCAGCGAGTCGTCAGTGGATGCTCCCGGTCAGGAACAAATCGCTTCCTTGTGTCCTTCACCCAAACCAAAAGTGAAGGATGCGGCAGGCGACACTACAGTTTACTCCATGGAGCTCTTTACACATACCGTGCCTGGGCTAGAAAGGGAAATTGTTAACAGCCCATTACAAGATGAATCAGACATGGAGTGCACAGATGCACAGCCACAGCTAGATTATTATGCTGTTCCATTGACTCAGATCACTACATTGCCCTCGCAGTGTACTGAGACAGAATCTGACCCTGATGAGACTATGGTGCCCCGTCCCGAACGCTATAGCACCTTACCTGGTGACACAGAGGAAGGTGCACATGACATTGAAGAGGAGGTGATAGATGACGCAGTTGTTGACCCAGATTGGCAGCCATTGGGGGAAGAGGGTGCCGCTGCCAGTAGCTCAGAAGCGAAGGAGGATGATCCGCAGCAGCCATCTACATCGCAACAGCTGTCATCTGGCAGGCCCGTATCAGGCCAAACACCTTTGTCAAAAACAGAAACAGTTTTAGGACAGCGTGGCCATCCAGTGAAAATAGCACAGCGTGCAATGCCTGAAAATGTTATCCATAGTAGGAAGAGTGCAGTGTGGCAATTTTTTAACGAAGATCCGAATGATCAGTGCAAAGTTATCTGTAAGAAATGCTCAAGGACCTTTAGCAGAGGGCAGAATGTCAAAAATATAAATACAACGTGCATGCGTAGACATTTAACCAGCATGCACTTGCAAGCCTGGACTAACTACCAAACGTCCCGTACCGTTGGTGCACCCGCTCAGAATGAAGGTAGTCAGCAATGCTACATTGCTTCCCTCACTGTAAGCCCACCGGTTAGGACACCACCAGCAGCAAATGTGGAGGTATCGTCGCAAGGCCAAAGCAGTCAGGGAATCACAAGGTTCTTGGTAGGAAACACTGTATGTAGGCCAACATCAAGAATACCATCACCAACCCTCTCTCAATCTGCCATGTACACCACTGTTATGACCCCAATGGCAGAGGATCTCAGGAATAATGCTAAGTCAGTAAATACAGAAAACCAGCTCATAGGGCAGTGGTAACTGGGCTGACCATATAACTAATCCTAGCACCACAAATACCAGCAGCCGGGGAACGTTCCTACGTTGATCCTAGACGTCTCGCACCAGCCGGAGAGCTAACTACCCCTAGAAGGGAAAAGAAAGACCTTTCTTGCCTCCAGAGGAAATACCCCAAAAAGTTGGATAGAAGCCCCCCACAAATAATAACGGTGAGGTAAGAGGAAAAGACAAACATAAGAATGAGCTAGGAATTTAGCAAAGAGAGGCCCACTAGCTAATAGCAGAATATAGAAAGATCACTTATATGGTCAGCAAAAAATCCTATCAAAAATATCCACACTGGAAATTCAAGAACCCCTGAACCGTCTAACGGCCCGGGAGGAGAACACCAGCCCCCTAGAGCTTCCAGCAAGGTCAGGAATCACATTTAGTACAAGCTGGACAAAAATGATAGCAAACAAATAACCCAAAAAACAAAGAAGCAAGACTTAGCTTAATTTAACACGAACCAGGACCAGCAAACAGAATGTGTCTGATAACACCGATGCCAGGCACTGGACTAAGGTTCCAGGAGGTTAATATAGCAACACCCCTGAAGTAACGACCCAGCTGGGTGCAGACAGAGGGAAGGAAATCCCAGAGTCATATCACTAGTAACCACTAGAGGGAGCCAAAAAAGTCTAATTCACAACAGTACCCCCCCCTTAAGGAGGGGTCACCGAACCCTCACCAAGACCACCAGGGCGATCAGGATGAGCAGCGTGAAAGGCATGAACCAAATCGGCCGCATGCACATCAGAGGCAACCACCCAGGAATTATCCTCCTGACCATAACCCTTCCACTTGACCAAATACTGAAGCCTCCGCCTGGAGAGACGAGAATCCAAGATCTTCTCCACCACGTACTCCAACTCGCCCTCAACCAACACCGGAGCAGGAGGCTCAGCAGAAGGAACCACAGGCACAACGTAGCGTCGTAACAAAGACCTATGGAACACGTTGTGAATGGCAAACGAAACCGGAAGATCCAAGCGAAAGGACACAGGGTTAAGGATTTCCAATATCTTGTAAGGACCAATGAAGCGAGGCTTAAATTTAGGAGAGGAGACCTTCATAGGAACAAATCGAGAAGACAGCCACACCAAATCCCCAACACGAAGTCGGGGACCCACACGGCGGCGGCGGTTGGCAAAACGCTGAGCCTTCTCCTGTGACAACTTCAAGTTGTCCACCACATGATTCCAGATCTGCTGCAACCTCTCCAACACAGAATCTACTCCAGGACAGTCAGAAGGCTCCACATGTCCCGAGGAAAAACGAGGATGGAAACCAGAGTTGCAGAAAAATGGCGAAACCAAAGTAGCGGAACTAGCCCGATTATTTAGGGCAAACTCAGCCAACGGCAAGAAGGTCACCAATCATCCTGATCTGCCGAAACAAAACACCTCAAGTAAGCTTCCAGAGTCTGATTAGTTCGCTCAGTTTGTCCATTAGTCTGAGGATGAAAGGCAGACGAGAACGATAAATCAATGCCCATCCTAGCACAAAAGGATCGCCAGAACCTGGAAACAAACTGGGATCCTCTGTCAGACACAATATTCTCAGGAATGCCGTGTAAACGAACCACATTCTGAAGGAACACAGGAACCAGATCGGAAGAGGAAGGCAGCTTAGGCAAAGGCACCAAATGGACCATTTTTGAAAAGCGATCACATACCACCCAGATGACAGACATACCCCGAGACACCGGGAGATCAGAAATGAAATCCATGGAAATATGTGTCCAAGGCCTCTTCGGGACAGGCAAGGGCAAGAGCAACCCGCTGGCACGGGAACAGCAAGGCTTAGCTCGAGCACAAGTCCCACAGGACTGCACAAATGACCGTACATCCCGTGACAAGGAAGGCCACCAAAATGACCTAGCCACCAGATCTCTGGTGCCAAAAATTCCCGGATGACCTGCCAACACCGAGGAATGAACCTCGGAAATGACTCTGCTGGTCCACTTATCAGGAACAAACAGTCTGTCAGGTGGACAAGAGTCAGGTCTACCAGCTTGAAATCTCTGCAACACACGTCGCAAATCAGGAGAAATGGCTGACAAAATAACTCCTTCTTTAAGAATACCAACAGGTTCTGTGACTCCAGGAGAGTCAGGCACAAAGCTCCTTGAAAGAGCATCAGCTTTCACATTCTTTGAACCTGGTGAATACGAGACCACAAAGTCAAAACGGGAGAAAAACAATGACCAGCGGGCCTGTCTAGGATTCAAGCGTTTAGCAGACTCGAGATACATCAAATTTTTGTGATCAGTCAAGACCACCACACGATGCTTAGCACCCTCGAGCCAATGACGCCACTCCTCAAATGCCCACTTCATGGCCAGCAACTCCCGATTGCCAACATCATAATTCCGCTCAGCAGGCAAAAACTTCCTAGAGAAGAAAGCACATGGTCTCATTACCGAGCAACCAGGGCCTCTCTGTGACAAAACGGCCCCTGCCCCAATTTCAGAAGCATCCACCTCGACCTGAAAGGGAAGTGAGACATCAGGCTGGCACAAAACAGGCGCTGAAGTAAACCGGCGCTTCAACTCCTGGAACGCCTCCACGGCTGCAGGAGCCCAGTTAGCAACATCAGAACCTTTCTTGGTCATATCCGTCAAAGGTTTAACAACGCTAGAAAAATTAGCGATAAAACGACGGTAGAAGTTAGCAAAACCCAAGAACTTCTGAAGACTCTTAACTGACGTGGGTTGAGTCCACTCATGAATAGCTCGGACCTTGACTGGGTCCATCTCCACAGCAGAAGGGGAAAAAATAAACCCCAAAAAGGGAACTTTCTGTACTCCAAAGAGACACTTTGAGCCTTTAACAAACAAGGCATTCTCACGCAAAACCTGAAACACCATCCTGACCTGCTCCACATGTGAGTCCCAATCTTCAGAGAAAACCAGAATATCGTCCAGATAAACAATCATAAATTTATCCAGATACTTCCGGAAAATATCATGCATAAAGGACTGAAATACTGAGGGAGCATTAGAAAGCCCAAAAGGCATCACCAAGTACTCAAAATGACCTTCGGGCGTATTAAATGCAGTCTTCCATTCATCACCTTGCTTAATGCGCACAAGGTTGTATGCACCACGAAGATCTATCTTGGTGAACCACTTGGCACCTTTAATCCGGGCAAACAAGTCCGACAAGAGAGGCAAAGGATACTGAAATTTTACAGTGATTTTATTCAGTAGCCGATAGTCAATACAAGGTCTCAAAGATCCGTCCTTCTTAGCCACAAAAAAGAATCCCGCACCAAGAGGGGAAGAGGATGGACGGATATGCCCCTTCTCCAGAGACTCCTTGATATATGAACGCATTGCGGCATGCTCAGGTACTGACAGATTAAATAATCTTCCCTTAGGAAATTTACTACCTGGAATCAAATCTATGGCGCAGTCACAGTCCCTATGAGGAGGCAGAGCACTGGATCTGGACTCACTGAATACATCCTGATAATCAGACAAATACTCATGAACTTCCGAAGGACTAGAGGAAGCAATAGACACCGGCGGGGAATCAGCATGAATTCCCTGACAGCCCCAACTTGACACAGACATTGCCTTCCAATCCAGGACTGGATTGTGGGTCTGTAACCATGGCAGACCCAAAACGACCAAATCATGCATTTTATGCAGAACAAGAAAACGAATCACCTCCCGATGTTCAGGAGTCATGCACATGGTCACCTGCATCCAAAACTGCGGTTTATTTTCCGCCAATGGCGTAGCATCAATACCTCTAAGAGGAATAGGATTTACTAACGGTTCAAGAACAAAACCACAGCGCTTGGCAAATGACAGATCCATAAGACTCAGGGCGGCACCTGAATCCACAAACCCCATAACAGGGTAAGAAGACAAAGAGCAAATTAAAGTCACAGACAAAATAAATTTAGGTTGCAAATTACCAATGGCGACAGGACTAACAACCCTTGTTAGGCGTTTAGAGCATGCTGATATAACATGTGTAGAATCACCACAGTAAAAACACAACCCATTCTGACGTCTATGATTTTTCCGTTCATTTCTAGTCTGAATTCTATCACATTGCATTAAATCAGGTGTTTGTTCAGACAACACCACCAGAGGATTAGCGGTTTTGCGCTCCCGCAAACGCCGGTCAATTTGAATAGCAAGCGCCATAGAATCATTCAGACTTGTAGGAATGGGGAAACCCACCATCACATTCTTAATGGCTTCAGAAAGGCCATTTCTGAAATTTGCGGCCAGAGCACACTCATTCCACTGAGTAAGCACGGACCATTTCCGAAATTTTTGGCAATACACTTCAGCTTCATCCTGACCCTGAGAAATAGCCAGCAAGGCTTTTTCTGCCTGAATTTCAAGATTGGGTTCCTCATAAAGCAATCCGAGCACCAGAAAAAACGCATCAATATTCGCCAATGCCGGATCTCCTGGCACTAGCAAGAAAGCCCAATCCTGAGGGTCGCCCCGTAAAAAAGAAATAACAATTTTAACTTGCTGAGCAGAATCTCCAGATGAACGGGGTCTCAGAGAAAGAAACAATTTACAATTATTCTTGAAATTCCTAAACCTAAATCGATCTCCAGAAAACAATTCCGGAATAGGTATTTTAGGTTCAGACATAGGACTACTGGTAACAAAATCTTGTATACCCTGCACACGAGCTGCCAGCTGGTCAACACTTGTAATCAAGGTCTGCACATTCATGTCTGCAGCAAGCACACGCCACTCAAAGGTAAAGGGGAGGAAGAGAAGGAAGGAAAAAAAAAAAACTCAGAATTTCCTTTCTTATTATCCCACTTCTGCAATGCTTTAAACATTCAATATTGGCCTGGCATACTGTTATGACCCCAATGGCAGAGGGTCTCAGGAATAATGCTAAGTCAGTAAATACAGAAAACCAGCTCATAGGGCAGTGGTAACTGGGCTGACCATATAACTAATCCTAGCACCACAAATACCAGCAGCCGGGGAACGTTCCTACGTTGATCCTAGACGTCTCGCGCCAGCCGGAGAGCTAACTACCCCTAGAAGGGAAAAGAAAGACCTTTCTTGCCTCCAGAGGAAATACCCCAAAAAGTTGGATAGAAGCCCCCCACAAATAATAACGGTGAGGTAAGAGGAAAAGACAAACATAAGAATGAGCTAGGAATTTAGCAAAGAGAGGCCCACTAGCTAATAGCAGAATATAGAACGATAACTTATATGGTCAGCAAAAAATCCTATCAAAAATATCCACACTGGAAATTCAAGAACCCCCGAACCGTCTAACGGCCCGGGAGGAGAACACCAGCCCCCTAGAGCTTCCAGCAAGGTCAGGAATCACATTTAGTACAAGCTGGACAAAAATGATAGCAAACAAATAACCCAAAAAACAAAGAAGCAAGACTTAGCTTAATTTAACACGAACCAGAACCAGCAAACAGAATGTGTCTGATAACACCGATGCCAGGCACTGGACTAAGGTTCCAGGAGGTTAATATAGCAACACCCCTGAAGTAACGAACCAGCTGGGTGCAGACAGAGGGAAGGAAATCCCAGAGTCATATCACTAGTAACCACTAGAGGGAGCCAAAAAAGTCTAATTCACAACACACCACCACCCCCGCTAGTTCCACCATATGCAGCTCTCCAGTCCAGCTCACCCTACAAGAGACTCTCGTTAGGAAAAGGAAGTACTCATCCTCTCATCCACGTATAGAGGGTTTGAACGCCCACATTACTAGACTAATCTCGTTAGAGATGATGCCCTACCAGTTGGTTGAAAGCGAAGCTTTCAAAGCCCTGATGGCCTACGCAGTACCACGCTATGACCTACCCAGTCGACACCTCTTTGCAAGAAAAGCCATCCCAGCCCTCCACCAGCATGTCAAAGACCGCATTGTCCATGCACTGAGGCAATCAGTCAGTAGAAAGGTGCATCTCACAACAGATGCATGGACCAGTAGGCATGGCCAGGGATATTACATGCCCATCACGGCGCACTGGGTTAATGTGGTGGATGCAGGGTCCACAGGGGACAGCCATAGTGGGACAGTTTTGCCTAGCCCATGGTCTAGGAAACAGTTGGCTGTAGTCGTTCGCCACCCCTCTTCCTCCTCCTCCAGAAGCGAAAGCTCGTCCACAGAGCGCAGTCGCACGACCACTCCATCAACAGCTGCCAGTGTTGCACACGAGGTGTCCCATTATGGAACAGCTAGTGGTAAGCGTCCACTGACTGTGTTGGAAATGAAGTGTTTGGGCGACAACAGACACACCGTGGAACTACTGGCCAAGTACTTGCAGCAAGAAACTCAGTCATGGCTGGGCAGTGTACATCTTGAGGCAGGCAAGGTAGTCAGTGATAACGGAAGGAATTTTATGGTTGCCATAGCCCTTTCAGAACTGAAACACATACCTTGCCTGGCTCACACCTTGAACCTGGTGGTGCAGTGCTTCCTGAAAAATTATCCGGGGTTACCAGCCCTGCTCCTGAAGGTGCGAAGACTTTGCTCGCACATCCGCCGGTCGCCTGTACACTCCAGCCGTATGCTGAACCATCAGCGATCGCTAAATCTTCCCTAGCACCGCCTAATAATCGACGTTGCAACAATGTGGAACTCCACACTGCGCATGCTTCAGAGGCTGTGCGAACAGAGGCGTGCTGTAATTTATTTGTGGGAGGATACACATACACGGGCAGGCAGTTGGATGGCAGACATGGAGTTGTCTGATGTGCAGTGGTCGAAGCTACAAGACTTCTGTCAAGTCCTTCAGTGTTTTGAAGAATGCACACGGCTGGTAAGTGCAGACGACGCCATCATAAGCATGAGCATCCCACTAATGCGTCTGCTGATGCAAAGTTTGACGCACATTAAGGAGCAGGCGTCTGCAGCCGTGGAGGAGGGAAGCCTTGATGACAGTCAGCCATTGTCTGCTCTGGGAACTCTCCTGGACGAGGTGGTGGATGAAGAGGAGGAGGAGGAGGATGATGGGGATGAATATTTATGGGAGGAGGATGCTTCTCAGGGGGCAATAGAAACTAGTGGTGTTGCAAGGTCAGGTACAGAGTTTTTGCGGGACACAAGTGATGTTGATTTGCAAGAAAGTGCTCCTCAACCCAGCACAAGCAGTGAATTGACACCTGGAACATTGGCCCACATGGCTGAGTATGCCTTGCGTATCCTAAAAAGGGACCCCCGCATTATTAAAATGATGACCGATGACGATTACTGGTATTGACTTCTATGATATATATTTACTATGGTTGCCAGTTTCTTCACGTCCCGTTTCCATAAAAGTTGCCTATTTTGTACTGTGGTTGTATCCACCTCGCTACGAGTTGTTTGTATCTAATTTAAATAAAGTTCTTTTATATTTTTGCATATAATATTTGGCCTCTCTGATCATCTTTTTCTCTGGTTGATGTACAACAGCAGCTGTAGCCAACTGGCGGAAATGAGCGTTGACACATCATACCTTGACCAGTAGCTCTGGCAAATCTGGGTAGGTATTCAGAAACTACTGAACTATCAAGTTGAGCACATGTACCAAGCATGGTACATGCGTGAGCTTACCAAGATTCACAGCCGCCACCAGTTTACACGCACAATCACACATGATCATGCCTGGCTAGAGGTTCAGCAGCAAAATCCACAGATGTATCTGGCCTGTTATTCCTTTAAGTAACTCTGCCTAGACAAATTAGCTTCAGCAGAGCATGTTGCCGCTTTGCTGACATAGTGCTGCAGAGCTTCCAGCTGATGTGGATGATGAGCTCTGTTATAGCACATCAAAGGTGCAGGATGACGAAGAGCAGAAGTGGGTCTGGGAACTGGTGTAAGAAGTCGAGGAAACTATGATCGATGGAGGGCCAGCAATCTTCGGCATAGGAAGCACATATGTCACGTCAGGCAGTGACTCGCCCCAACCTCCATAATTTTCACCCAGTGTTCCGTTACGGAAATGTAGCATACTTGGCCACAAGAACTTGTTCATGTGTTGGTTGTTAAGTGGATAATCATAGTAACCAGGTTGGTAAGGGCAAGGGTGATGTTCCTGGACATGTGCTGGTGCAAGGCAGGGATTCCGCACTAGTAGAAAAGTGATAGCTGGGGACGAGTACTGAGGAACAACTGCCACCAATCCTTTGTGTCATCAAGACGAAATGGCAACAGTTCCATGGAAAGCAGCCTGGAAATATGTCTCTTTTGGCTTTGAGCCTGTGAGTGGTTGGCTGGTTCTCTTTCGTTCCAGGCCAGCTGAACGTTGTGCTGGAACAAGGATTTGAAATTGCCTGATGATGGTAAGTCAGAATGTGCAAGGATAGGTGTAGGGCAGGAGGCATCCGTGCCAGTGTTTTTGACAGGGGATTGGAAAGCAGCTAGCATAGGGGAGAGGCAGTGGTGTCACCACCTGATGGCACCAATCGTGGACCCAGGCATTTGGCCCACCGAGTCAGGTGCTAAAATGACATGTGCACTGTCATGCTATTTGTGATTAGGTTCTTAGTTGTCAGGCTCCTGCTGTTCTTGGCATGGCACAGGTTGCAATTTGGCATTTTGTTTGTCTCAGAACTGTCTTTAAAAAAGTCCCATATTGGGGAAGACCTAACTCTTTGATGGAGAAATTTATGAGTGTCGGTGCTCTGTGAAACAATTTCCTGCCATCTCCCTCTGGTCACCCCACTGCCTCTTCCTGTCTGTTTCGGTGCTGCCGATCCCTCCCCCTCTGGCCTTGCTTTGCATGTCAGCTTCCAGCTTTTTAAACACTTTTTGGAGTGTTAGATATCAGAGAAATGTACACAGGCCACGGAATACTGTATGGCTGAGAAATTTAAGCCTGCAAAAAATGGTATCACTTTTTTTCTGTTATATAGATAACAGAAATGTACTTCAGACCACTTAATACTGTATGGGTGACAAATGTAACCCTGCCAACTTTTTAAATGCCTTTTTGGTGGAGTGTTATATATAAAACATTTTTTTACCCCAGAACATAGAATAGTGTATGGGTAAGAAATTTAACCCAGAAAAAATGTAAACAATTTTTTTTGAGTGTTATATAACACAAAAAAGTAACACACAGAGCGCAATACTTGATGGATCAAAATATATTATTTTTTTCATCCCCCCTAAAAAAAATGCAGCCATATATTTAACTGACTTTACAGCTCTAATCTCTGTCTACAGACTGGATTCTGTCACTCTCCCGTTTCTGCAACTCTCTACTGCAGTAAGCTAAATATAGATTGTATTTGCTGCAAACAATTAGCCCTTAGAGGGGTATGATGAGTATGATGGCTCAGCTTCAGCACCAGTATCAACACTACAGGCCTCTGATTCATTATACTGTGCACGCAGGCCTTGACAAATAGATAAAGTGCACAAAAACATATCAATATATGTAAGGTATTAGTTAATATTGTGGCCACAATACGTAAGCTCACAACCCACGTCACGGGTCCTCACACTTGCGAGTTTTTATGCACCTATTGACCTACTGTATCTATCAACAAAAATTAGGTGCTGCTTTTAAAGTTCAAGCTAAAGTATTTAACAGTGCATAGGCTCCCTGGTAAAACCAAACCTGCAATACATACAGTTCTGCTCATCATTATTGGCACCCATGAAATTTGAGTATATGCAAACATTGAATATATGAAATTCAACAGCATTACTGATATATACTGTATACTGTAGAAGATATTAATAAAACTGAGATTAACCAATCCATGAGTACCCAAGAAAAACGATATGGCGTACATTTTTGTAATGGGACCCTAACCTCTTTTTTTACTATAAAATAATAGCAGTGAGAGCAAGCCTCTAGAGGCCGATCACTTGTGTAACAAATATTTTCAAAAATGAAGTGAGGCAGAACTCAAAAGTAATCACAGATATCTATCCATCTATCTATGTACAGTGGGGGAAATAAGTATCTTTATGACTTAGAGATGATCTGCCTAGAGGAGTGGACCAAAATTCCTCCTGACATGTGCGCAAACCTCATCATCAACTACATCTGAGTGCTGTGCTTGCCAACAAGGGTTTTGCCACCAAGTATTAAGTCTTGTTTTCTAGAGGGATCAAATACTTATTTCTTACTGCAAAATGCAAATAAATTTATATAATTTATACAATGTGATTTTCTGGATTTTATTTTTGATATTCTTGATATTTTTTCTATCTCTTAATGTTAAAATTAACCTACCCTTAAAATTATAGACTGTTCATGCCTTTGTCAGTGGGCAAACTTACAAAATCAGCACGGAATCAAATACTTATTTCCCCCACTGCATGCATGCATCTATCTATCTATCTATCTATCTATCTATCTATCTATCTATCTATCTATCTATCTATCTGTTATCCATCTCACATTAGTGTTTATTAATCTTTTTTCTTCAAATGTAAAATGCCTAAAACAATATTCGACATTTTGGACGTTTCTACACACACTGCATATTTATCTATCCATATGTCATTTGAGCTAGAAGAGGTTAAATGCTGCATAAATACTTGATGTTTAACACGGCAAATTTCCAGCAATTTCTGGCAGAATTTTTCATTGTTATAATTATGAGCCAATATACAGCACAAGGAGATATTACAAATGTTTTCTTAATTGATAATATACTGCCAAATATTAGACATAATGCCGTATATGTGTCCATTTCATGAACTAGGATTGGGCGCCAATAGCTGCAGTAAAAGCAATGATCCATTGCTAGAATGAGAAACAGAACAAAACAGAATTAGACTTTAGTAAAATTGGAATTAGGAAATAACAGAAGTTTAGAGAATGTGCTCTGAATGCAGTGTGCAAAAAGTAGTAGAGATGACTGAACTGAATCTATGTAAATTGTATCCAGATAGAATTTTATGAGATTCATAGGTGTCGCAATCAATTTGTGATTCAGTTCAAACTAACCACCAAAGGAAGGCATGCCATCAATTTACACATTGCAGAAGACTACATTAGTCTTTGAAGACTCATATGACCCCATAGTGCCTTGCAACTATCACATAATGGTGCAGCACAGCCAATCAGGAAGGACAATCATAGCCTGTATAAAAGTCTAAGCAAGGAAAGTAGCAGGCATTTTACGGTGATTCAGGAAAGTGAGAGGATGTCATCTCACAGACAGTTCAATTATAGATTTAGAGAGAAAAGGCTCTAAAACATTCACACTCCAGTATTGTGCTACTACATTACTGAAGAAGATGATTGCAATAATATTCAAGTAAAGCAGAGATCCAATTGATATGGGCTGGAGAACAGCAGGTCCAGGCTCAATTTGATTTATCACTCATATGGGGAAGGTGGCATTTCTCCTGCTGCATTTGAATTACTCTTTTTTTTAATTCGTAATGCACTAGAAAGCAGAAGCAAGGCAGCAAAATATATTTAACAGAAAAAAACTAAAATCATGGTCAGTAATAGAAGATGTGTTAGTTTTTGTATCTCTTGTGTAATCCTTTCTGTGAAAGGGGGAATAATTATTTTCTAAAAATATAAAAGACAATTCCATGATAATCAAGACATTGATCTGTGGCTGTTTACCTTACGCTTCAAATTTTTTATCTATCATTCCTTACCAATATGTGTTGCAGGTGCTGGCTTATTTTGGCATTTCAGTACCTAGCATTTCTTGTTATGTTCTTTTTGGGAAAGGGGGTTGAATTCTGTTTAAAAAAAGAAAAATTATATCTATACATTTAATTGTGCTTATCTGTTTTTGAACACCTATTTTTGAACAGTATTTCTTGTTTAGCATTTTGGCAAGGGTTGAGTAATTAGAGTACAGAGGGTTGTCAAAATATAACTATAGCGCTGTATAAAAGGTAGAGTAAAAGAAAAAATGGCAATCAAAGGGGTAGTGTAAAAGAAAAAATGGCAATAAAAGGGGTAGTGTAAAAGAAAAAATGGCAATCAAAGGGGTAGTGTAAAAGAAAAAATGGCAATCAAAGGGGTAGTGTAAAAGAAAAAATAATTCATGCTTTATGAATATTTGGAGAGGCAGTGATGCACCACTGCGACCAGAACAGGTGGTGAAGCCTCCATTGTTGTGTGGTGCCCCTGGAGTCCAGTCGCCACAGAGTACTGCACCTCATCCAGAGGTGTGGCATTCTGCTCTCAGGTAAGGAGGAGGCACTGCATGGAACCCTAACACCAGCATCCAACTCCAGACACTTCAGTCAGGGCACCTGGGCGTACCCTAAGGGAGGGTGGCCTCATCCCAGGCTGAGAGGGTATATAGGTAGAGGGTGTGGGTGGAGTTAGGGAGTCTGCAGGGGGAAAGAGAGGAGAGCAGATGTGAGAGAGAGGAAGGAAGTAGAAAGACTGAAACAGACAGAAAGGAGATTCTAAAGAGAGGGAACTAAAGGAAGTGAAATGACAGAAGGAAGAGGCAGAAGGGGTCCTAGAGGCATGGGTAGTGAGAAGTCCATCCGTGGGGCTTGTATCCAGAAGTGGAGGGACCAGATCGCAGGAAAGGGGACAGGCCCAATTCTAGTGGAGAAATTAAGGACTCAACTAGCTAACCGGAGGCTGTGGCTTTTGTAAGAAGCACAGCCACATCTGCACACATTCACTGAAAAGGCTGCCATAAAGGATCCAGAGGGATTTAGTGCACACAACCCAACAAGATCCGAGGCTGCTGGCTTGGGACACTGTGTGGCAGGCGCAGGGCAGGAGAGGTGAAGCCAGCACATAAAGACGGCCAGAGAAAGGAACATAGAAAGAGGGTTCTGGAAAGTGCATCCAAATTGCTTGAGAGCTGGCTGGATCACAAACCTGGAGGACACAGCACCCCGGCTGGGGCAACTAAGAGCTGCGAGTAAAGCATTGGAAACTGCACCATGCTGTGTCCTCACATTTATTTTCTGCGCCATCCACCCTGCACCACATTCACCATCATTTATGACCTAAGTGCCTGTGGAGAGCTGTAGCAACTCTGCTGCATCACCATCAGCCCCAGCGGATTCTTCAAGCAGCGTCAGCTAACATCTTTATTGCCGAGTATCACAGGTGGCTGTAAGATCTGTTTTTAAAGGGACCAAAAGTAATTGGACAATTGACTCCAAGGCTATTTCATGGACAGGTGTGGGTAATCCCTTCATTATGTCATTCTCAATTAAGCAGATAAAAGGTCTGGAGTTGATTTGAAGTGTGGTGCTTGCATTTGGAAGGTTTTGCTGTGAAGTAAACATGCGGTCAAAGGAGCTCTCCATGCAGGTGAAACAAGCCATCCTTAAGCTGCGAAAACAGAAAAAACCCATCCGAGAAATTGCTACAATATTAGGAGTGGCAAAATATACAGTTTGGTACATCCTGAGAAAGAAAGAAAGCACTGGTGAACTCATCAATGCAAAAAGACCTGGGCGCCCACGGAAGACAACAGTGGTGGATGATCGCAGAATAATCTCCATGGTGAAGAGAAACCCCTTCACAACAGCCAACCAAGTGAACAACACTCTCCAGGAGGTAGGCGTATCAATATCCAAATCTACCATAAAGAGAAGACTGCATGAAAGTAAATACAGAGGGTTCACTGCACGGTGCAAGCCACTCATAAGCATCAAGAATAAAAAGGCTAGACTGGAATTTGCTAAAAAACATCTAAAAAAGCCAGCACAGTTCTGGAAGAACATTTTTTGGACAGATGAAACCAAGATCAACCTCTACCAGAATGATGGAAAGAGAAAAGTATGGCGAAGGCGTGGTACAGCTCATGATCCAAAGCATATCACATCATCTGTAAAACACGGCGGAGGCAGTGTGATGGCTTGGGCATGCATGGCTGCCAGTGGTACTGGGTCACTAGTGTTTATTGATGATGTGACACAGGACAAAAGCAGCCGAATGAATTCTGAGGTATTCAGAGCCATACTGTGTGCTCAGATCCAGCCAAATGCAGCCAAACTGATTGGTCGTCGTTTCATACTACAGATGGACAATGACCCAAAACATAAAGCCAAAGAAACCCAGGAGTTTATTAAAGCAAAGAAGTGGAATATTCCTGAATGGCCAAGTCAGTCACCTGATCTCAACCCAATTGAGCATGCATTTCACTTGTTAAAGACTAAACTTCAGACAGAAAGGCCCACAAACAAACAGCAACTGAAAACCACCGCAGTGAAGGCCTGGCAGAGCATCAAAAAGGAGGAAACACAGTCTGGTGATGTCCATGAGTTCAAGACTTCAGGCAGTCATTGCCAACAAAGGGTTTTTAACCAAGCACTAAAAATAAACATTTTATTTAAAATTATTGAATCTGTCCAATTACTTTTGGTCCCTTTAAAAACAGGGTGGCACATGTTAAGAAGCTGAAACTTCTAAACCCTTCATCCAATTTTAATGTGGATACCCTTAAATGAAAGCTGAAAGTCTGAACTTCAACTGCATCTGAATTGTTTTGTTTAAAATTCATTGTGGTAATGTCTATAACCAAAATAAGAAAAATGTTGTCTCTGTCCAAATATATATGGACCTAACTGTATATATATACATACCTCCCCTTTAGCATATGTTCGGACAGAGCGTTTTGGCTTTATTTTGTACTTTAACATTTGTGAGGGCTCTCATTCCTACATTTGGGAGGACCCTTCCTCATGCCAAACAGTTAGCAAGATAGTGGAATACATATTCCGCAATCCCTTTACAATGCCATTTCAAATATGCACATTTGAATTTTGGGCATCGCCTGCCACTACCACCATGCCCACTGCCATGTCATTATTCTGCCACTGATCGGTCTGTTCTTTTATCCCTTTCAACAGTTCGGCTGCGTTGTGAACTTTATCATCTAAACAGATGAGCTTCAACAAAGCATGCTGCCACTTCACCAAGGCAATGCTGCAGATTCCCCAGTTGGGGAATGATGCGGAGGTTAGTTCTGCTGAGGATGAGGAGGAGGAATAGAGACAGGAAGTAGAATATGAGGAGACTGAAATCCTGATGGAAGTGGGCCTGCTATTCTTGGTGCGGGTAATGTTATGATCCCTAGTGGCTGAGGATCACAAATAGACCAGCAAGTGATTAAACTAAGGACGAGCTCTAGGGAGATGGTAACTGGACTGATCACAAATCTGAACCTATCCAACACAACTAGAGGTAGCCGGTGAACTTGCCTAAAAAATTCCTAGACGTCTCGAGCCAGCCTGAGGAACTAGCTACCCCTAAAGAGAAAGAAAGACCTCGCTTGCCTCCAGAGAAATAATCCCCAAAGATATAGAAGCCCCCAACAAATATTAACGGTTAAGTAAGAAGAAGGCACATACATAGGGATGAAATCAGATTCAGCAAAAGAGGCCCACTAGTACTAGAAAGCAGAAAATAGAGCAGGGGTCTATGCGATCAATAAAAAAACCCTTACAAAATATCCATCCTGAGATTTCAAGAACCCACACACCAACTAACGGTGTGTGGGGAGAAACTCAGCCCACTAGAGCAACCAGCAAGCGAGGGCATTACATTTTAGCAAGCTGGAACAGAAAACATGATAAGCACTGCTGATGAAAAAATGAGCAAACAAAACTTAGCTTGTCCTGGATGGACTGGGAGCAAGGTAGTCAGAAGGAATCTGAGTAGCACTGATTACATCGACAGCCGGCAACAAGTGGAAGTAAAACAGAGCTATATAGGAACCTCCCAGAGGATAACGAATCCAGCTGATAGCCAGAGACCAGCAGGATAACAGACAAAGCCACCAGGGGGAGGCCAAAGCAAAAGTCACACCATACCACCAGTGACCACAAGAGGGAGCCTAAACACAGAGTTCACAACAGTACCCCCCCTTGAGGAGGGGTCACCGAACCCTCATGAAAACCACCAGGGCAATCAGGATGAGCCACATGGAAGGCACGAACCAAATCGGCCGCATGAACATCAGAGGCGACAACCCAAGAATTATCCTCCTGACCATAGCCCTTCCATTTAACCAAATACTGGAGCCTCCGTCTAGAAATACGAGAATCCAAGATCTTCTCCACCACGTATTCCAATTCTCCCTCAACCAGCACCGGGGTAGGAGGCTCAACCGGAGGAACCACAGGCACCACATACCTCCGCAACAACGAGCGATGGAACACATTATGAATAGCAAATGATGCTGGGAGGTCCAGATGAAATGACACAGGGCCAAGGACTTCCAGAATCTTATAAGGACCGATAAACCGAGGCTTGAACTTAGGAGAGGAGACCTTCATAGGAACAAAGCGAGAAGACAACCACACCAAGTCCCCAACGCAAAGTCGGGGACCCACACAGCGACGGCGGTTGGCAAAGAGCTGAGCCTTCTCTTGAGACAGCTTCAAATTGTCCACCACATGATTCCAAATCTGATTCAACCTATCAACCACAACATCCACTCCAGGACAGTCAGAAGGCTCCACCTGACCCGAGGAAAAACGAGGATGAAACCCCGAATTACAAAAGAAAGGAGAAACCAAAGTAGCAGAACTAGCCCGATTATTAAGGGCAAACTCGGCCAACGGCAAAAAAGTAACCCAGTCATCCTGATCAGCAGAAACAAAACATCTTAAATAAGTCTCCAAGGTCTGATTAGTTCGCTCGGTTTGGCCATTCGTCTGAGGATGGAAGGCCGACGAAAAAGACAAATCAATGCCCAATTTAGCACAAAAGGTCCGCCAAAATCTAGACACAAACTGGGATCCTCTGTCAGAAACAATGTTCTCAGGAATCCCGTGCAAACGAACCACATTTTGAAAAAACAGTGGAACCAACTCGGAGGAGGAAGGCAACTTAGGCAAGGGCACCAAATGGACCATCTTAGAAAAACGATCACACACCACCCAGATGACAGACATTCTCTGAGAGACAGGGAGATCTGAAATAAAATCCATGGAAATGTGCGTCCAAGGCCTCTTCGGGACAGGCAAAGGTAACAGCAAACCACTGGCTCGAGAACAGCAAGGCTTAGCCCGAGCACAAATTCCACAAGACTGCACAAAGGAACGCACATCCCGCGACAAGGAAGGCCACCAAAAAGACCTGGCCACCAAGTCTCTGGTACCAAATATTCCAGGATGGCCCGCCAACACCGAAGAATGAACCTCGGAGATGACTCTGTTGGTCCATCTATCCGGGACAAACAGTCTCTCTGGTGGACAGCGATCAGGTCTATCCGCCTGAAACTCTTGCAGCACACGTCGCAAATCTGGGGAGATGGCAGACAAAATCAACCCTTCTCTAAGAATACCAGCCGACTCTGAATCTCCAGGAGAGTCAGGCACAAAACTCCTAGAAAGAGCATCAGCCTTCACATTCTTCGAACCAGGCAGGTACGAAACCACGAAATCAAAACGAGAGAAAAACAACGACCAACGAGCCTGTCTGGGATTCAGCCGCTTGGCCGACTCGAGATAAATCAAATTCTTGTGATCAGTCAAGACCACCACATGATGCTTAGCTCCCTCGAGCCAATGTCGCCACTCCTCAAATGCCCACTTCATAGCCAACAACTCCCGATTACCGACATCATAATTCCGCTCGGCAGGCGAAAACTTTCTTGAAAAGAAAGCACATGGCTTCATCACAGAGTCATCGGAGCTTCTCTGCGACAAAACAGCCCCCGCTCCAATCTCGGAAACATCAACCTCCACCTGGAAGGGAAGTGAGACATCTGGCTGACATAAGACCGGAGCCGAAGAAAACCGGCATTTCAGCTCCCGAAAGGCCTCCACAGCCGCAGAGGACCAATTAGTCACATCAGAACCTTTCTTGGTCAAATCCGTCAAAGGCTTAACAACACCAGAAAAATTAGCTATGAAGCGACGGTAAAAATTAGCAAAACCCAAGAACTTCTGAAGACTCTTAACAGATGTAGGCTGCGTCCAGTCATGAATAGCCTGAACCTTGACCGGGTCCATCTCAATAGTAGAAGGAGAAAAAATGAAACCCAAAAAAGAAATCTTCTGGACTCCAAAAAGACATTTTGAGCCCTTCACAAATAAAGCATTGTCACGCAGGACCTGAAAGACCATCCTGACCTGCTTAACATGAGACTCCCAATCATCCGAAAAAACCAGAATATCATCCAGATACACAATCATAAACTTATCCAGATATTCACGGAAGATGTCGTGCATAAAGGACTGAAAGACTGAAGGAAAATTAGAAAGTCCAAAAGGCATCACCAGGTACTCAAAATGGCCTTCAGGCGTATTAAATGCAGTTTTCCATTCATCACCCTGTTTTATACGCACAAGGTTATACGCACCACGAAGATCTATCTTGGTGAACCAACTAGACCCCCTAATGCGAGCAAACAAATCAGTTAACAATGGCAAAGGATACTGAAATTTAACCGTGATTTTATTCAAAAGGCGATAATCAATACAAGGTCTCAGGGAACCATCCTTCTTAGCCACAAAAAAGAATCCCTCACCAAGAGGGGAAGAGGACGGGCGAATATGTCCCTTCTCCAAGGACTCCTTTATATAACTCCGCATGGCAGCATGCTCCGGCACAGATAAATTGAAAAGTCGTCCCTTAGGAAACTTACTACCAGGAATCAAATTTATAGCACAATCACAGTCCCTATGAGGAGGTAGAGAATTGAGTTTGGGCTCCTCAAATACATCCTGGTAGTCTGACAAAAACGTAGGGACTTCAGAAGGAGTGGACGAACCAATTGACACCACAGGAGCGTCACCATGAATTCCCTGACAACCCCAACTTGACACAGACATAGCTTTCCAATCCAGGACTGGATTATGAGTCTGCAACCATGGTAGACCCAACACAACCATATAATGCAAATTATGCAATACAAGAAAGCGAATCACCTCCTGATGAACAGGAGTCATGCACATGGTCACTTGTGTCCAGTACTGAGGTCTATTCGTAGACAATGGCGTAGAGTCAATTCCCCTTAGTGGAATAGGGAATTTTAAAGGCTCCAAATTAAAACCACAGCGCCTGGCAAAAGACCAATCCATCAGACTCAGGGCAGCACCTGAATCTACAAAGGCATTAACCGGGTAAGATGACAGGGAACAAATCAGGGTAACAGACAAAATGAACTTAGGCTGTAAAGTACCAATGGTGACAGATTTATCAACCTTTTTTTTGCGCTTAGAGCATGCTGAGATAACATGAGCTGAGTCACCACAGTAAAAGCACAACCCATTTTGCCGTCTATAATTTTGCTGTTCACTTCTGGTCAGAATTCTGTCACATTGCATAGATTCAGGTGTCTGTTCAGAAGACACCGCCAAATGGTGCACAGGTTTGCGCTCCCGCAACCGCCGATCAATCTGAATGGCCAGAGTCATTGACTCATTCAGACCTGCAGGCGTAGGGAATCCCACCATGACATTCTTAATGGCTTCAGAAAGACCTTCTCTGAAATTTGCAGCCAGGGCACACTCATTCCACTGAGTAAGCACCGACCATTTCCGAAATTTCTGGCAGTACACCTCTGCTTCATCTTGCCCCTGCGAGAGGGCCAATAACGCTTTTTCAGCCTGGTTCTCAAGATTAGGTTCCTCATAGAGCAATCCAAGGGCCAGAAAAAACGCATCCACACTGAGCAATGCAGGATCCCCTGGCGCCAATGCGAAGGCCCAATCTTGAGGGTCACCACGCAAAAAGGAAATGATAATCTTAACTTGCTGAACGGCATCACCAGAGGAACGAGGTTTCAAAGAAAGAAACAACTTACAATTGTTCTTAAAATTCAGGAACCTAGATCTATCTCCAGAAAACAACTCCGGAATAGGTATTCTAGGCTCAGACACAGGACTGTGAACAACAAAATCCTGAATACTTTGAACCCTAGCAGCAAGATGATCCAGACTGGAAGCCAAACTCTGGACATCCATATCAGCAGCTGAACTCAGAGCCACACCAAGATTAAGAGAAGGAGAGAAGCTAGCACAGCAGCTAGACACACGGCAACAACAAGAAAAAAAAAAAAAATTCTCAAGGCTTCTTTTCTCCTGCTTCTGCCATGCAATTAACACTTTGCGGGCCGGCTGTACTGTTATGATCCCTAGTGGCTGAGGATCACAAATAGACCAGCAAGTGATTAAACTAAGGACGAGCTCTAGGGAGATGGTAACTGGACAGATCGCAAATCTGAACCTATCCAACACAACTAGAGGTAGCCGGTGAACGTGCCTAAAAAATTCCTAGACGTCTCGAGCCAGCCTGAGGAACTAGCTACCCCTAAAGAGAAAGAAAGACCTCGCTTGCCTCCAGAGAAATAATCCCCAAAGATATAGAAGCCCCCAACAAATATTAACGGTGAAGTAAGAAGAAGGCACATACATAGGGATGAAATCAGATTCAGCAAAAGAGGCCCACTAGTACTAGAAAGCAGAAAATAGAGCAGGGGTCTATGCGATCAATAAAAAAACCCTTACAAAATATCCATCCTGAGATTTCAAGAACCCACACACCAACTAACGGTGTGTGGGGAGAAACTCAGCCCACTAGAGCAACCAGCAAGCGAGGGCATTACATTTTAGCAAGCTGGAACAGAAAACATGATAAACACTGCTGATGAAAAAATGAGCAAACAAAACTTAGCAAGGTAGTCAGAAGGAATCTGAGTAGCACTGATTACATCGACAGCCGGCAACAAGTGGAAGTAAAACAGAGCTATATAGGAACCTCCCAGAGGATAACGAATCCAGCTGATAGCCAGAGACCAGCAGGATAACAGACAAAGCCACCAGTGGGAGCCCAAAGCAAAAGTCACACCATACCACCAGTGACCACAAGAGGGAGCCTGAACACAGAGTTCACAACAGGGTAAGATGTGTGATGTCCCAGCCTCTTACACTATCCCAGACTCCACCAGGTTAACCCAGTGTGCCATTAGGGAAATGTATCATCCCTGTCCACAAGCACTTGTCCATGTGTCTGTGGTTAGGTGGACTTTCCCTGTGACTGCACTGGCCAGAGCAAGGCTGATATTGTGTAACATAATGTGGGACTGCACACCAGGAAAAATAGTGTTGGCTGAGAATCGAGTACTGTGGGGCTGCCACCGCCAAGAGGTCATGGAAAGGCTCAGTTCCCACGAGTCAAAACTGCATCATTTCCAGGGCTAAAAATCTGGCAATGTGGGTGTTTATCATTTGGCCTGTGGGTGGGTGGCTGGATATTTATGCTTCTAGTAAATGTCTGGGGCAGGAACAACTGAAGAATGCGCTGAAGGATGCGCTGGGACAATGAAGTGGATATGGTTGCTGACTGTTGTGTGGTGCAACCGCTGGTTGAGGGCAGGAGGCATCAGGGCATGCTTTATGGTCAGCAAATTGGGAAGGCTATAATACAGGGGCAGGGGCAGTTGTTTGTCCCTCAGATACAGATTTGGTATCCAGGCATTCCGCCAACCTTCTGGGGTGCTTGGCAGCCATGGTGCTGCAAATTGCAGTTGTTTTATCTGAAGGACTTTCAGAAAAAAACTGGGAAATAGGGGAACAACGCACCCTTGGCCTGTTATCTAGCTGAGTGGGGGGCTCTGTGGAACAGTTGATCAAGTTCAACCTCTGGGCAAACCACTACCTCCTCTTGACTGTTATCTTGCTACGGATTAATCCCTCTCTTCACCGCTCTCCTCACTAGGAATGGCTAGTGTTGGGACTCCTGGGACTCTTGATGGCGGGAGGAAGAAGGACCAGGTTGAGGATTCAGAGGCCTAGCCCCTTGGCTACTGAGACTGGACCATGTGGAAGACTTCGTGGTGCTGCTTGCCAACACACTGGAGCCTTTGTCTGCCATCCAACCAACAACATCTTCACACTTGTCTGGGTTCATTAGTGGTGTAGCACAGTCACTAAATTTTGACAGCAAACTAGAACAAAATGCAGTCACGTTTGGATCTGTCACACGTCCTTGGCAGGCACCACCACATCCACATCCCTTAATGTCACCCTTTCTCATCTTGAATGCGTTACGCTTATTAAACCAAAAAATACTGGCTTCATTCTTCACAAGTATCCTTACAAAGGTCTTATGTACAAATCCACTGTATCTAGAAATATGTGGCTATTTTTGTATTAGATCTCTCTTGAGATGCAGAGTAATGAAGATTATTACTCCTGCTAAATTGTCACCTATGATTATCTCTACCCAGCCAATCACAGTAGTGCCACACCAAAGTTGGCTCCGGCATTACTGTGATTGACAAGCCAGCCCAGCATGTTCATTGGCTGCAAATAAAGTGCCAAAAATGCTGGGCAGGTCACTCGAATATACGGTGGCAAATACCTAATTACTCGCCGAGTAACGAATAGCCCTAATGTACTACTTAGCAAAATAAACAATAACTATAAAAAACAGAAAAGAATGATACCTCATGGCTGACCTGTCCGTGTCCTCTTCTGGTCACTGCCCATAGTCCGTTCAGCAGAGCCATCTCTTCTATTCCTTATCATGCGCTAGAAAGGTAAGCCGTTACGTGATTATGTTGTTTTTTTTTACTTTTGCTTGCCAGTTGTCTGTAGTTCAACAACTAGATGGCAGCCAACTGATCGATATTTTGTTGAATCCACTGTAAGGGGGCAATTGGACACCTTGTAGTTGGGAGATAAACGTGAAGTAATGCTTTAGTACATATTGGACTAAATGGGGTGAATTGACCAATACAGATTGATTGTGAGCAGCTGATTAGTTGGGAGAGACAACTGCTCACCATTAGGGTTGAGCGAAACGGGTTGTTCATTTTCAAAAGTCGCCGACTTTTGGCAAAGTCGGGTTTCATGAAACCCGATCCGACCCCTGTGCGGGGTCGGCCATGCGGTACGCGACTTTCGCGCCAAAGTCGCGTTTCAATGACGCGAAAAGCGCCATTTCTCAGCCAATGAAGGTGAACGCAGAGTGTGGGCAGCGTGATGACATAGGTCCTGGTCCCCACCATCTTAGAGAAGGGCATTGCAGTGATTGGCTTGCTGTCTGCGGCGTCACAGGGGCTATAAAGGGGCGTTCCCACCGACCGCCATCTCACTGCTGCTGCTCTGAGCTTAGGGAGAGGTTGCTGCTGCTTCGTCAGAAGCAGGGAGAGCGTTAGGCAGGGTCCATTAACCACCAAACCGCTTGTGCTGTAGCGATTTCCACTGTCCAACACCACCTTCGGTATGCAGGGACAGTGGAAGCTACATTTTTTTTTTTTTTTCCTCAGTGCTGTAGCTCATTGGGCTGCCCTAGAAGGCTCCCTGATAGCTGCATTGCTGTGTGTACGCCACTGTGCAAACCAACTGCTTTTTTCAAAGCACAAATCCTCTTGTTCCTTCCTTTCTGCACAGCTATCTTTTTTGTTTGTCCACACTTTTTATTTAATTTGTGCATCAGTCCACTCCTTATTGCTGCCTGCCATACCTGGCTGAGATTACTGCAGGGAGATAGTAATTGTAGGACAGTCCCTGTTTTTTTTTTTTTTGTGGGAGATTAAGATTGGCATTTCTGCTAGAGTGCCATCCCTGTGTGTGCCATCTCTCACTCAGTGGGCCATAGAAAGCCTATTTATTTTTTTGCTTGATTTGGGTTCTAAAATCTACCTGAAAAAAAATCACTACATCAATCAGTGGGAGAAAAATATTGGCCTCAGGGCTTGTGTGCCACTCCTGACTCCTGTGTGTGCCATCTCTCACTCAGTGGGCCATAGAAAGCCAATTTATTTTTTTGCTTGATTTGGGTTCTAAAATCTACCTGAAAAAAAATCACTACATCAATCATTGGGAGAAAAATATTGGCCTCAGGGCTTGTGTGCCACTCCTGACTCCTGTGTGTGCCATCTCTCTCTCTCAAATTGTGGGCCATAGAAAGCCTATTTATTTTTTTGCTTGATTTGGGTTCTAAAATCTACCTGAAAAAAAATCACTACATCAATCAGTGGGAGAAAAATATTGGCCTCAGTCAGGGCTTGTGTGCCACTCCTGACTCCTGTGTGTGCCATCTCTCACTCAGTGGGCCATAGAAAGCCTTTTTTTTATTATTATTATTTGGTTTCTAAATTGTCCCTGAAAAAATCATTTTATCTTATTTGGTTTCTAAAGTCTCCCTGAAAAAAAATAAAAAAAATAAAACAGTGGGAGATTAATATTGACAGTTGTGCTTGAGTGACATTCCTGCGTGTATGGCATCTCTGTGATTTGGTGCCACAGAAAACAGAGTGTGTAACATTGGGCCTGATTTTCCTTGTGATCTCACCAACCTGTAAAGGGATATTGAAATCATACTGAAGTTATAGCTCACCGTGTAAGTTGTTTGACAGCAACAAATAAAGTTACTTTGGTTAAGTTTTTAAAACAATGAGGAAGTCTGGTGCAAGAGGTCGTGGCCGTGGGCGTTCATTGTCAGCTGGTAATGATGGTAGTGGTAGTGGAGCATCAGGTGGTCGTGGGGATAAAAATATTACACCTAAGTCTGGAGCTGTGGAGACAGGTTCGTCGTCTGGCTACACAAGGCCTCGAACGCTCTCTTTTCTGGGAGTAGGAAAACCGCTTTTAAAGCCGGAGCAGCAACAGCAAGTTTTGGCTTACCTTGCAGACTCAGCCTCTAGCTCTTTTGCTTCCTCTGCTGAAACTGGTAAATGTAAAAACAGCGCGTCGCTTGTGGATGTTCATGGTCAGGGACAAGTCGCTTCCTTGTCCTCTTCAGCAAAAACAACAAGAGAGAAGGATGCAGCAGGCGACACAATGGGTTACTCGATGGAGCTCTTTACACATACCGTCCCTGGCTTAGAAAGTGAAACACTTAACAGGCCATGCCCATTACAAGTAGATTCTGACATGGAGTGCACTGATGCACAGCCACAGCCAGAGTACTATGCTGCTCCTTTGACTCAGACCACAACATTGCCCTCTCAGGGTACTGATCCACAATCAGACCCTGATGAGACAATGTTGCCCCGCCACGAACGCTATACCACCGACCGACACGGTGACACAGACGAAGTTGCACACGAGCTCGAAGAGGAGGTAATAGATGACCCAGTTGTTGACCCCGATTGGCAGCCATTGGGGGAACAGGGTGCAGGCGGCAGTAGTTCAGAAGCGGAGGTGGAGGAGGGGTTGCAGCAGGCATCAAAATCGCAACAGGTTCCATCTGCCGGTCCCGTATCTGGGCCAAAAGGCATGTCAAAGCCAAAACCTGTTGGAGGACAGCGTGGCCATCCGGTTAAAGCTCAGTCTGCAATCCCTGAAAAGGGATCCGATGCTAGGAAGAGTGCAGTCTGGCATTTTTTTAAACAACATCCAATTGATCAGCGCAAAGTCATCTGTCAAAAATGTTCAACTAGCTTAAGCAGAGATCAGAATCTGAAAAGTCTCAATACTAGTTGCATGCATAGACACTTAACCACCATGCATTTTCAAGCCTGGACTAACTACCAAACGTCCCTTAAGGTTGTAGCACCCTCGGCCAATGAAGCTAGTCAGCAACGCAACATCCCTTCCGTCACTGTAAGGCCACCATTTTCCACACCACCGGCAGTATCTGTGCAGGTTTCTTTGCCAGCCAAAAGCAGTCAGGGTCAGGGAATCACCAGTTTTGTAGGAGGAAATATTGCATCTAGGGCACCGGCGGAAACAATACCGTCTCCAACCGTCTCTCAGTCTGCCATGTCCACCGGCACACCCGAAAGTTCCACGATCTCCAGCTCTCCAGTCCAGCTCACACTACATGAGAGTCTGGTTAGAAAAAGGAAGTACTTATCCTCGCATCCGTGTACGCAGGGTTTTAACGCCCACATAGCTAGACTAATCTCGTTAGAGATGATGCCCTACCGGTTAGTTGAAAGCGAAGCTTTCAAAGCCCTGATGGAGTACGCTGAACCCCGATACGAGCTACCCAGTCGACACTTTTTTGCCAGAAAAGCCATCCCAGCCCTGCACCAGCATGTTAAACAGCGCATCGTCCATGCACTCAGGCAATCTGTGAGTACAAAGGTGCACCTGACTACAGATGCATGGACCAGTAGGCATGGCCAGGGACGTTATGTGTCCATCACGGCACACTGGGTGAATGTGGTGGATGCAGGGTCCACAGGGGACATCAATTTCGGGACAGTTGTGCCTAGCCCACGGTCTAGGAAACAGTTGGCTGTAGGCGTTCGCACCCCCTCCTCCTCCTCCTCATCCTCCTGCAGAAGCGACAGCTCTTCCACAGACCGCAGACGGCCAACCACTCCATCGGCAGATGACACTGTTGCACACCAGTGGTCACATTATGGGCCAGCTACTGGCAAGCGTCAGCAGGCTGTATTGGCTATGAAGTGTTTGGGCGACAACAGACACACCGCGGAAGTTCTGTCCGAGTTCTTGCAACAAGAAACGCAGTCGTGGCTGGGCACAGTAGATCTTGAGGCAGGCAAGGTAGTGAGTGATAACGGAAGGAATTTCATGGCTGCCATCTCCCTTTCCCAACTGAAACACATTCCTTGCCTGGCTCACACCTTAAACCTGGTGGTGCAGTGCTTATTGAAAACTTATCCTGGGTTCTCCGACCTGCTCCTCAAAGTGCGTGGACTTTGCTCACATATCCGACATTCACCTGTACACTCCAGCCATATGCAGACCTATCAGCGGTCTTTGAACCTTCCCCAGCATTGCCTAATCATAGATGTTGCAACAAGGTGGAACTCAACACTGCACATGCTTCAGAGACTGTGCCAACAGAGGCGGGCTGTTATGTTTTTGTGGGAGGATACACATACACGGGCAGGCAGTAGGATGGCAGACATGGAGTTGTCTGGTGTGCAGTGGTCGAAGATACAAGACATGTGTCAAGTCCTTCAGTGTTTTGAGGAATGCACACGGCTGGTTAGTGCAGACAACGCCATAATAAGCATGAGCATCCCCCTAATGTGTCTGCTGATGCAAAGTTTGACGCACATAAAGGATCAGGCGTCTGCACCAGAGGAAGAGGAAAGCCTTGATGACAGTCAGCCATTGTCTGGTCAGGGCAGTGTACAAGACGAGGTAGCGGGCGAAGAGGAGGTGGAGGACGAGGAGGATGATGGGGATGAGTATATTTTTAATGAGGAAGCTTTCCCGGGGGCACTGGAAATTGGTTGCGTGGCAAGGCCGGGTTCTGGTTTTTTGAGGGACACAAGGGACGTAGATTTGCCTGAAACTGCCCCTCAACCAATCACAACCGGAGATTTGACAACTGGAACTTTGGCCCACATGGCGGATTATGCCTTGCGTATCCTAAAAAGGGACACACGCATTACGAAAATGATGAACGATGACGATTACTGGTTGGCCTGCCTCCTTGATCCACGCTATAAAGGCAAATTGCAAAATATTATGCCACATGAGAACTTGGAACTAATATTAGCAACCAAACAATCAACTCTTGTTGACCGTTTGCTTCAGGCATTCCCAGCACACAGCGCACGTGATCGTTCTCACACGAGCTCCAGGGGCCAGCAGACTAGGAGTGTTAGGGGTGCACACATCAGAAGTGGCGTTGGACAGAGGGGTTTTCTGACCAGGTTGTGGAGTGATTTTGCTATGACCGCAGACAGGACAGGTACTGCTGCATCAATTGAAAGTGACAGGAGACAACATTTGTCCAGTATGGTTACTAACTATTTTTCATCCCTTATCGATGTTCTCCCTCAACCGTCATTCCCATTTGATAACTGGGCATCAAAATTAGACACCTGGCCAGAATTGGCAGAATATGCATTGCAGGAGCTTGCTTGCCCGGCAGCTAGTGTCCTATCAGAAAGAGTATTCAGTGCTGCAGGTTCAATATTAACCGAAAAAAGGACTCGTCTGGCTACCCAAAATGTTGATGATCTAACATTCATTAAAATGAACCACAACTGGATTTCGAAATCTTTTGCCCCACCTTGCCCGGCCGACACCTAGCTTTCCTATGAAAAGCTCTTGCCTGTGGACTACTGTGAATTACTTTTCTAATGTCTAATTTGCTGCAGCTGATTGTCCAGCATATGACATGTTTACACCTCCCTAAATGGCCAAACTCCCCACACGGGGCCGTGGTATCGCGACTTGGCGCAAGCACCCGTGAGACTGCTGTTTGTCTGAAGAGGTGGGTGTGCTCGCTTTTGGTCGACGGCATTGCTACTGGGTCCCTCATAGTACAATAAAGTGTCTCTGGCGGTGGTGGTGCGCACCCAACGTCAGACACACTGTTGTAACATGAGGGGCCCTGGGCCTGTACCGCCGGCCACAAGAGAGTTCACCCACCCCCAGGTCAAACATTGCTCTACCACTTCCACAGTTATCTCTCACACTTCCACCAATGTTTAGTCTATGCGCTGACATCCTTCCATACCTGCCACTGACAATACCATTGTGTTGACATGTATGATGGTACTTAACATAGTCAGGGGCAGTGTCCTCTATTTACCACAGTAAATACTTTGCGCTAAATTAGTAGGTCTGAAACAACGCAGAGGATCCCACCCCTGAACCTGATTGCACCCTTTAGTGTTTTTGTTTTGTTTTAATGCGAGACATTCACATTTATTTGTTGTTTTTGACTACTAACTGGCAGACACTCATTACAATCGGCCTCCGTTGACCAGACCACTGCTGCCCGTGTACCCTTGGAACCTATTTTACAGTGCATAGAGCCTGCCCATTTTATTATGTTAGGCCTTCGAAGCCTGTCTGCGGTCCCTCCTTCCACTAGGCCTCCACTGACCAGACCACTGCTGCCCGTGTACCCCTGGAACCAATTATAAAGTGCCTACAGCCTGCCCATTTTATTATGTTAGGCCTTCGAAGCCTGTCTGCGGTCCCTCCTTCCACTAGGCCTCCACTGACCAGACCACTGCTGCCCGTGTACCCCTGGAACCTATTTTACAGTGCATAGAGCCTGCCCATTTTATTATGTTAGGCCTTCGAAGCCTGTCTGCGGTCCCTCCTTCCACTAGGCCTCCACTGACCAGACCACTGCTGCCCGTGTACCCCTGGAACCTATTTTACAGTGCATACAGCCTGGCCATTTTATTATGTTAGGCCTTCGAAGCCTGTCTGCGGTCCCTCCTTCCACTAGGCCTCCACTGACCAGACCACTGCTGCCCGTGTACCCCTGGAACCTATTTTACAGTGCATACAGCCTGGCCATTTTATTATGTTAGGCCTTCGAAGCCTGTCTGCGGTCCCTCCTTCCACTAGGCCTCCACTGACCAGACCACTGCTGCCCGTGTACCCCTGGAACCTATTTTACAGTGCATAGAGCCTGGCCATTTTATTATGTTAGGCCTTCGAAGCCTGTCTGCGGTCCCTCCTTCCACTAGGCCTCCACTGACCAGACCACTGCTGCCCGTGTACCCCTGGAACCAATTATAAAGTGCCTACAGCCTGCCCATTTTATTATGTTAGGCCTTCGAAGCCTGTCTGCGGTCCCTCCTTCCACTAGGCCTCCACTGACCAGACCACTGCTGCCCGTGTACCCCTGGAACCTATTATAAAGTGCCTACAGCCAGCCCATTTTATTATGTTAGGCCTTTGAAGCCTGTCTGCGGTCCCTCCTTCCATTAGGCCTCCACTGACCAGACCACTGCTGCCCGTGTACCCCTGGAACCTATTTTACAGTGCATACAGCCTGGCCATTTTATTATGTTAGGCCTTCGAAGCCTGTCTGCGGTCCCTCCTTCCACTAGGCCTCCACTGACCAGACCACTGCTGCCCGTGTACCCCTGGAACCTATTTTACAGTGCATACAGCCTGGCCATTTTATTATGTTAGGCCTTCGAAGCCTGTCTGCGGTCCCTCCTTCCACTAGGCCTCCACTGACCAGACCACTGCTGCCCGTGTACCCCTGGAACCTATTTTACAGTGCATAGAGCCTGCCCATTTTATTATGTTAGGCCTTCGAAGCCTGTCTGCGGTCCCTCCTTCCACTAGCCCTCCACTGACCAGACCACTGCTGCCCGTGTACCCCTGGAACCTATTTTACAGTGCATACAGCCTGGCCATTTTATTATGTTAGGCCTTCGAAGCCTGTCTGCGGTCCCTCCTTCCACTAGGCCTCCACTGACCAGACCACTGCTGCCCGTGTACCCCTGGAACCTATTTTACAGTGCATAGAGCCTGCCCATTTTATTATGTTAGGCCTTCGAAGCCTGTCTGCGGTCCCTCCTTCCACTAGGCCTCCACTGACCAGACCACTGCTGCCCGTGTACCCCTGGAACCAATTATAAAGTGCCTACAGCCTGCCCATTTTATTATGTTAGGCCTTCGAAGCCTGTCTGCGGTCCCTCCTTCCACTAGGCCTCCACTGACCAGACCACTGCTGCCCGTGTACCCCTGGAACCTATTTTACAGTGCATACAGCCTGGCCATTTTATTATGTTAGGCCTTCGAAGCCTGTCTGCGGTCCCTCCTTCCACTAGGCCTCCACTGACCAGACCACTGCTGCCCGTGTACCCCTGGAACCTATTTTACAGTGCATAGAGCCTGCCCATTTTATTATGTTAGGCCTTCGAAGCCTGTCTGCGGTCCCTCCTTCCACTAGGCCTCCACTGACCAGACCACTGCTGCCCGTGTACCCCTGGAACCTATTTTACAGTGCATAGAGCCTGCCCATTTTATTATGTTAGGCCTTCGAAGCCTTTCTGCGGTCCCTCCTTCCACTAGGCCTCCACTGACCAGACCACTGCTGCCCGTGTACCCCTGGAACCTATTATAAAGTGCCTACAGCCTGGCCATTTTATTATGTTAGGCCTTCGAAGCCTGTCTGCGGTCCCTCCTTCCACTAGGCCTCCACTGACCAGACCACTGCTGCCCGTGTACCCCTGGAACCTATTTTACAGTGCATAGAGCCTGCCCATTTTATTATGTTAGGCCTTCGAAGCCTTTCTGCGGTCCCTCCTTCCACTAGGCCTCCACTGACCAGACCACTGCTGCCCGTGTACCCCTGGAACCTATTATAAAGTGCCTACAGCCTGGCCATTTTATTATGTTAGGCCTTCGAAGCCTGTCTGCGGTCCCTCCTTCCACTAGGCCTCCACTGACCAGACCACTGCTGCCCGTGTACCCCTGGAACCTATTATAAAGTGCCTACAGCCAGCCCATTTTATTATGTTAGGCCTTCGAAGCCTGTCTGCGGTCCCTCCTTCCACTAGGCCTCCACTGACCAGACCACTGCTGCCCGTGTACCCCTGGAACCTATTTTACAGTGCCTACAGCCTGGCCATTTTATTATGTTAGGCCTTCGAAGCCTGTCTGCGGTCCCTCCTTCCACTAGGCCTCCACTGACCAGACCACTGCTGCCCGTGTACCCCTGGAACCTATTTTACAGTGCATACAGCCTGGCCATTTTATTATGTTAGGCCTTCGAAGCCTGTCTGCGGTCCCTCCTTCCACTAGGCCTCCACTGACCAGACCACTGCTGCCCGTGTACCCCTGGAACCTATTTTACAGTGCATAGAACCTGCCCATTTTATTATGTTAGGCCTTCGAAGCCTGTCTGCGGTCCCTCCTTCCACTAGGCCTCCACTGACCAGACCACTGCTGCCCGTGTACCCCTGGAACCAATTATAAAGTGCCTACAGCCAGCCCATTTTATTATGCTAGGCCTTCGAAGCCTGTCTGCGGTCCCTCCTTCCACTAGGCCTCCACTGACCAGACCACTGCTGCCCGTGTACCCCTGGAACCTATTTTACAGTGCATAGAGCCTATTTTTTTATTTTATTTAATATTAATAAAGCCATGATGGACTACGCTGTACCATGCTATGAGCTACCCAGTTGACAATTCTTTTGCGAGAAAAGCCATCCCACCCCTCCACCAGCATGTTAAAGACCACATTGTCCTTGCATTCTGTCAATCTGTGAGTCCAAAGGTACACCTGACAACAGACACATGGACCTGTAGGCATGGCCACGGAAGGTTACGTGTCCTTTGTGGCGCAATGGGTTAATGTATTGGATGCATGGTCCACACAGGGGACAGCCTGGTAAGTCTGTCTGCAGTCCCTAATTCAAGTTGTCCTCAAATGAATAAATCTGAGCTTCCACCTTCTGGCGCTCATTAAGTGCTGTTTTTTAAAAGATTGTTGATTCCGGCCTACTAACGGTGTCTGCCCCGCCCTGGTGTTTGCTCTCAACTGAATAAAGCTGAGCTTCATCCTTCTGGCTCTCATTAAGTGCTGTGTTTTCAAAAATTGTTGGTTAGGGCCTACTAACGGTGTCTGCCCCTGCCTGGTGTTGTCCTCAACTGAATAAAGCTGAGCTTCATCCTTCTGGCTCTCATTAAGTGCTGTGTTTTCAAAAATTGGTGGTTAGGGCCTACTAACGGTGTCTGCCCCTCCCTGGTGTTTGCTCTCAACTGAATAAAGCTGAGCTTCAACCTTCTGGCTTTGGGCCTATAGTATCAGATATTAAACTGCATTTGGCCTTCAACATTGGTTACGGCCTACTAACGGTGTCTGCCCCTGCCTGGTGTTTGCCCTCAACTGAATAAAGCTGAGCTTCAACCTTCTGGCTCTTATTAAGTGCTGTTTTTTAAAAGATTGTTGGTTCCGGCCTACTAATGGTGTCTGCCCCTCCCTGGTGTTTGCTCTCAACTGAATAAAGCTGAGCTTCATCCTTCTGGCTCTCATTAAGTGCTGTGTTTTCAAAAATTGGTAGTTAGGGCCTACTAACGGTGTCTGCCCCTCACTGGTGTTTGCTCTCAACTGAATAAAGCTGAGCTTCATCCTTCTGGCTCTCATTAAGTGCTGTGTTTTCAAAAATTGTTGGTTAGGGCCTACTAACAGTGTCTGCCCCTCCCTGGTGTTGTCCTCAACTGAATAAAGCTGAGCTTCTACCTTCTGGCTCTGATTAAGCTTTTTTTTTTTCTATTTTTTTTTTTAATTGCTGGATGGGGCCTAATACCTCTGTTTCCTGCTCCCTGGTGTTTGTCCTCAACTGAATAAAGCTGAGCTTCATCCTTCTGGCTCTCATTAAGTGCTGTGTTTTCAAAAATTGGTGGTTAGGGCCTACTAACGGTGTCTGCCCCTGCCTGGTGTTGTCCTCAACTGAATAAAGCTGAGCTTCATCCTTCTGGCTCTCATTAAGTGCTGTGTTTTCAAAAATTGGTGGTTAGGGCCTACTAACGGTGTCTGCCCCTCCCTGGTGTTTGCTCTCAACTGAATAAAGCTGAGCTTCAACCTTCTGGCTTTGGGCCTACAGTATCAGATATTAAACTGCATTTGGCCTTCAACTTTGGTTACGGCCTACTAACGGTGTCTGCCCCTGCCTGGTGTTTGCTCTCAACTGAATAAAGCTGAGCTTCATCCTTCTGGCTCTCATTAAGTGCTGTGTTTTCAAAAATTGGTAGTTAGGGCCTACTAACGGTGTCTGCCCCTCACTGGTGTTTGCTCTCAACTGAATAAAGCTGAGCTTCATCCTTCTGGCTCTCATTAAGTGCTGTGTTTTCAAAAATTGTTGGTTAGGGCCTACTAACGGTGTCTGCCCCTGCCTGGTGTTGTCCTCAACTGAATAAAGCTGAGCTTCATCCTTCTGGCTCTCATTAAGTGCTGTGTTTTCAAAAATTGGTGGTTAGGGCCTACTAACGGTGTCTGCCCCTGCCTGGTGTTTGCCCTCAACTGAATAAAGCTGAGCTTCAACCTTCTGGCTCTCATTAAGTGCTGTTATTTTAAAAATTGGTGGTTAGGGCCTAATAACAGTGTCTGCCCCTCCCTGGTGTTTGCTCTCAACTGAATAAAGCTGAGCTTCAACCTTCTGGCTTTGGGCCTATAGTATCAGATATTAAACTGCATTTGGCCTTCAACATTGGTTACGGCCTACTAACGGTGTCTGCCCCTGCCTGGTGTTTGCCCTCAACTGAATAAAGCTGAGCTTCAACCTTCTGGCTCTCATTAAGTGCTGTTATTTTAAAAATTGGTGGTTAGGGCCTACTAACGGTGTCTGCCCCTCCCTGGTGTTTGCTCTCAACTGAATAAAGCTGAGCTTCAACCTTCTGGCTTTGGGACTATAGTATCAGATATTAAACTGCATTTGGCCTTCAACATTGGTTACGGCCTACTAACGGTGTCTGCTGTCATGATCTCTGCAGGCAGAGATCATAGCAAGCCTATAGAAGGACAAGCTCTCGGAAGATGGAACTATACTGACCATGAACTAAGCCTGCCGCGCAACTAGAAATAGCCAGGTAGCATTTCCTATTTATCGCTAGATGCCCAGCTCTGGCCTAAGACCTAAATAGCTAGCAGAGGGAAATATAAGACCTGGCTCACCTCTAGAGAAATATTCCAAAGAAGACAGTAGCCCCCCACATATAATGACGGTGAGTTCAGATGAAACAACAAACGCAGCAGGAAAATAGTCTTAGCAAATTTGAGGTCCGCTTACTAGATAGCAGAAGACAGATAGTATACTTTCATGGTCAGCAGAAAAATACTAACAAAACACCATCCAGAGATTACCTTAAACTCTGGCATTAACTCATAACGCCAGAGTAGCAATCCCTGATCAACGAGAGCTTTCCAGACACAGTAACAAAACTTCAGCTGTGAACTGGAACAAATAGGCAAAACAAAACATGGACAAAAGTCCAACTTATCTAGTAGTTGTCTAGAAGCAGGAACAAGCACTGAGAGGCATCAGATAACATTGTTGACCGGCAAGAAACCACCAGAGAAATGAGCTTAAATAGCGACACCCACTACTGATGGAATCAGGTGAAACAGGAAAGAGGATGACAAGTCCAATTCCACAAGCGGCCACCGGGGGAGCCCAGAATCCAAATTCACAACAGTACCCCCCCCTCAAGGAGGGGGCACCGAACCCTCACCAGATCCACCAGGGCGACCAGGATGAGCCCTATGGAAGGCACGAACAAGATCAGAAGCATGAACATCAGATGCATTGACCCAAGAATTATCCTCCTGGCCGTAACCCTTCCAGTTGACCAGATACTGGAGTTTCCGTCTGGAAACACGAGAGTCCAAAATTTTCTCCACAACGTACTCCAACTCACCCTCAACCAACACCGGAGCAGGAGGCTCAACTGAAGGTACAACAGGTACCTCATACCTGCGCAATAACGACCGATGAAAAACGTTATGAATGGAAAAGGACGCAGGGAGGTCCAAACGGAAAGAAACAGGATTAAGAATCTCCAATATTCTATAAGGGCCGATGAACCGAGGTTTAAACTTAGGAGAAGAGACCCTCATAGGGACAAAACGAGAAGACAACCACACTAAATCTCCAACACAAAGCCGAGAACCAACACGACGATGACGGTTGGCAAAACGCTGAGTCTTCTCCTGGGACAACTTCAAATTGTCCATAACCTGCCCCCAGATGTGATGCAATCTCTCCACCACCGCATCCACTCCAGGACAATCCGAGGATTCCACCTGACCGGAGGAAAATCGAGGGTGAAACCCCGAATTACAGAAAAACGGGGACACCAAGGTGGAAGAACTGGCCCGATTATTGAGGGCGAACTCTGCCAATGGCAAAAAAGCAACCCAATCATCCTGGTCAGCAGAGACAAAACACCTCAGATATGTCTCAAGGGTCTGATTAGTCCGCTCGGTCTGGCCATTAGTCTGAGGGTGAAAAGCAGATGAAAAAGACAAATCTATGCCCATCCTAGCACAGAATGCCCGCCAAAATCTAGACACAAATTGGGTACCCCTGTCAGAAACAATATTCTCAGGAATACCGTGCAATCGGACAACATTCTGAAAAAACAGAGGAACCAACTCAGAAGAAGAAGGCAACTTGGGCAGAGGAACCAAATGGACCATTTTAGAGAAACGGTCACAGACCACCCAGATGACAGACATCTTCTGGGAAACAGGCAGATCTGAAATAAAATCCATCGAGATGTGTGTCCAAGGCCTCTTAGGAATAGGCAAGGGCAACAGCAGTCCGCTAGCCCGAGAACTACAAGACTTGGCCCGAGCACAAACGTCACATGACTGCACAAAGACTCGCACATCTCGTGACAGAGAAGGCCACCAGAAGGATCTTGCCACCAAATCCCTGGTACCAAAAATTCCGGGATGACCTGCCAATGCAGAAGAATGTACCTCAGAGATGACTCTGCTGGTCCAATCATCCGGAACAAACAGTCTATCAGGCGGACAACGATCCGGTCTATCCGCCTGAAACTCTTGCAAGGACCGCCGCAGATCAGGAGAAACGGCCGACAAAATTACTCCCTCCCTAAGGATACCTGTGGGTTCAGAATTACCAGGAGAGTCCGGGTCAAAACTCCTAGAAAGGGCATCTGCCTTAACATTCTTAGAACCCGGTAGGTATGACACCACAAAATTAAAGCGAGAAAAAAATAAAGACCAGCGCGCCTGTCTAGGATTCAGGCGTCTGGCAGTCTCAAGATAAATCAAATTTTTGTGGTCAGTCAATACCACCACCTGATGCCTAGCCCCCTCGAGCCAATGGCGCCACTCCTCAAACGCCCACTTCATGGCCAAAAGCTCCCGATTCCCAACATCATAATTCCGCTCTGCGGGCGAAAATTTGCGAGAAAAGAAGGCACAAGGCCTAATGACGGAGCAGTCGGAACCTTTCTGCGACAACACTGCCCCAGCTCCGATCTCCGAAGCGTCAACCTCAACCTGAAAAGGCAGATTCACATCAGGCTGACGCAACACAGGGGCAGAGGCAAAACGGCGCTTAAGCTCCTGAAAGGCCTCTACAGCATGAGGGGACCAATTAGCAACATCAGCGCCTTGTCTGGTCAAATCAGTCAGTGGTTTAACGACATCCGAAAAACCAGCAATAAATCGGCGGTAAAAGTTGGCAAAGCCCAAAAATCTCTGAAGACCCTTAAGAGAGGAGGGCTGAGTCCAGTCACAAATAGCTTGCACCTTGACGGGATCCATCTCAATGGAAGAGGGAGAAAAAATATACCCCAAAAAGGAAATTTTCTGGACCCCAAAAACGCACTTAGACCCCTTCACACATAAAGAATTAGACCGCAGAACCTGAAAAACTCTCCTGACCTGCTGGACATGAGAGTCCCAGTCATCAGAAAAAATCAGAATATCATCCAGATATATTATCATAAATTTATCCAGAAAATCGCGGAAAATATCATGCATAAAAGACTGGAAAACCGAAGGGGCATTAGAAAGACCAAAAGGCATGACCAAATACTCAAAGTGGCCCTCGGGCGTATTAAATGCGGTCTTCCACTCATCCCCCTGCCTGATCCGCACCAAATTATACGCCCCACGAAGATCAATTTTAGAGAACCACTTAGCACCCTCTATACGAGCAAACAAATCAGTAAGCAATGGCAATGGGTATTGATACTTAACAGTGATCTTATTCAGAAGCCGATAATCAATACATGGTCTCAAAGAGCCGTCTTTTTTTGAGACAAAGAAAAACCCAGCTCCCAAGGGAGAAGAAGATGGACGAATATGTCCCTTTTCCAAAGACTCCTTTATATATTCCCGCATAGCAGCATGTTCCGGCACAGACAAATTAAACAAACGACCCTTTGGATATTTACAACCCGGTATCAAATCTATGGCACAATCGCACTCACGGTGCGGAGGTAACGACCCAAGCTTGGGTTCGTCAAAGACGTCTTGATAATCAGAGAGGAACTCAGGGACTTCAGAGGGAATGGACGACGAAATAGAAACCAAAGGTACGTCCCCATGAATACCCTTACATCCCCAGCTCAACACAGACATAGCTCTCCAGTCCAAGACTGGGTTGTGAGACTGCAACCATGGCAATCCCAGTACCAAATCGTCATGTAAATTATACAGCACCAGGAAACGAATACTCTCCTGGTGATCCGGATTGATACGCATGGTTACTTGTGTCCAGTATTGTGGTTTATTATTAGCCAATGGGGTGGAGTCAATCCCCTTCAGAGGAATAAGAGTCTCCAAAGGCTCTAAATCAAAACCACAACGATTGGCAAAGGACCAATCCATAAGACTCAGAGCGGCGCCAGAGTCAACATAGGCGTCCGTGGCAATGGATGACAAAGAGCAAATCAGGGTTACAGACAAAATAAACTTAGACTGAATGGTGCCAATGGAAACAGACTTATCAAGCTTCTTTGTACGCCTAGAGCATGCCGATATAACATGAGTAGAATCCCCACAATAGAAACACAATCCATTCTTCCGTCTAAAATTCTGTCGCTCGCTCCTGGACAGAATTCTATCACACTGCATACTTTCTGGCGTCTTTTCCATAGACACCGCCAGATGGTGCATCGGTTTGCGCTCCCGCAGACGCCTATCAATCTGAATAGCCATTGTCATGGACTCATTCAGACCTGCAGGCAAAGGGAACCCCACCATAACATCCTTAACGGCATCAGAGAGACCTTCTCTGAAAGTTGCCGCCAAGGCGCACTCATTCCACTGAGTAAGCACAGACCATTTACGGAATTTTTGGCAGAAAACTTCAGCTTCGTCTTGCCCCTGAGATAGTGCCATCAAAGTTTTTTCTGCCTGAAGTTCCAAATGAGGTTCCTCATAAAGCAAGCCCAAGGCCAGAAAAAACGCATCCACATCGCGTAACGCAGGATCCCCTGCTGGCAATGAGAAGGCCCAATCTTGAGGGTCACCCCTGAGCAAGGAAATCACAATCCTAACCTGCTGAGCAGGGTCTCCAGCTGAACGAGACTTCAGGGACAAATAAAGCTTACAATTATTTCGGAAATTCTGGAAGCTAGCTCTATTCCCTGTGAAGAACTCCGGCAAAGGAATTCTCGGCTCAGATACCGGAGCATGTACCACAAAATCTTGTAAATTTTGTACTTTCGTGATGAGATTATTCAAACCCGCAGTTACACTCTGGAGATCCATTATTGTCAGGTGCACACAGAGCATACAGAGATTAGGAGGAGAGAGAGAAAAAAGACTGCAGCAAGGCAGACTGGAGGAAAAAAAAAAAAAAAAAAAAAATTCCAGCAGACTTCTTATAACTCTCCTTTCTCAACCTGGGTCTTTAACACTTTAATGGCCGGTCAAACTGTCATGATCTCTGCAGGCAGAGATCATAGCAAGCCTATAGAAGGACAAGCTCTCGGAAGATGGAACTATACTGACCATGAACTAAGCCTGCCGCGCAACTAGAAATAGCCAGGTAGCATTTCCTATTTATCGCTAGATGCCCAGCTCTGGCCTAAGACCTAAATAGCTAGCAGAGGGAAATATAAGACCTGGCTCACCTCTAGAGAAATATTCCAAAGAAGACAGTAGCCCCCCACATATAATGACGGTGAGTTCAGATGAAACAACAAACGCAGCAGGAAAATAGTCTTAGCAAATTTGAGGTCCGCTTACTAGATAGCAGAAGACAGATAGTATACTTTCATGGTCAGCAGAAAAATACTAACAAAACACCATCCAGAGATTACCTTAAACTCTGGCATTAACTCATAACGCCAGAGTAGCAATCCCTGATCAACGAGAGCTTTCCAGACACAGTAACAAAACTTCAGCTGTGAACTGGAACAAATAGGCAAAACAAAACATGGACAAAAGTCCAACTTATCTAGTAGTTGTCTAGAAGCAGGAACAAGCACTGAGAGGCATCAGATAACATTGTTGACCGGCAAGAAACCACCAGAGAAATGAGCTTAAATAGCGACACCCACTACTGATGGAATCAGGTGAAACAGGAAAGAGGATGACAAGTCCAATTCCACAAGCGGCCACCGGGGGAGCCCAGAATCCAAATTCACAACAGTCTGCCCCTGCCTGGTGTTTGTCCTCAACTGAATAAAGCTGAGCTTCAACCTTCTGGCTCTCATTAAGTGCTGTTTTTTTAAAAATTGGTGGTTAGGGCCTACTAACGGTGTCTGCCCCTCCCTGGTGTTGTCCTCAACTGAATAAAGCTGAGCTTCTACCTTCTGGCTCTGATTAAGCTTTTTTTTTTTTTTTTTTAATTGCTGGATGGGGCCTAATACCTCTGTTTGCTGCTCCCTGGTGTTTGTCCTCAACTGAATAAAGCTGAGCTTCAACCTTCTGGCTCTCATTAAGTGCTGTTATTTTAAAAATTGGTGGTTAGGGCCTACTAACGGTGTCTGCCCCTCCCTGGTGTTTGCCCTCAACTGAATAAAGCTGAGCTTCAACCTTCTGGCTTTGGGCCTATAGTATCAGATATTAAACTGCATTTGGCCTACTAGTGTGGTTGGGCCCTTAAAACAGTGTCTGCTGCTCCTGGGTTTGCTACTCCACTGAACAAAGCAATGCCGCCTGTTTAGTCCTGTCCTGTTACCAATTTTGAACTGCATTTAGCCTACTTTATTCTTTGGCCCTATATCTGTTTCCTCCTCATCCTGCCCATTGCCCAGCCACTGCTAGATGAGTCTGCTGGTACATTGACCTAGACCACTACATTCCCCTTGCACTCTACACAGCCAGAATCTGACCCTGCTGAAAGTAAGGTTCCCCTTCCCGCATGTTATACCACCTTACACAGGGACAAAGAGGAAGGTGCAGATGAAAGTGCAGGTTCCTTCATCAGGTGGGGGGGGGCATACTCGTTGGCGATGTCACTGGCACAGGGCCCCTCAGAGTACGCAAAAGTGTCGCTGCTGGTGGGAGGCGCCCCCGCCGTGCAAACACACCGCTGTACTTTGAGGGGCCCTGTGCCAGTGCCAATGCGAACGAGTGTGCCCCCCTGCTTGCTCAGGATCACAGCACTTGCAACGTTGAAATACTTTCCTCTCCCTGCTCCACCGCCGTGACGTAGTCCACGATTCCTGGGCCCACTAAAACCTTGAACCAGCCCTACCCCCCACAAATTTTCCAAATGACCCCCAAGTTCCATTGAACAACTATTATTATAAAGTTAATTAAGATTGACAAGCTTCAGAAACAAGAATGGATGTTTTTGGCATTAAAATGGGCACTGTAGGTGTTTTCCTGGCCTCCACTCACTGCCGACTATGCTTCCCCATTGACTTGCATTGGGTTTCGTGTTTCGGTCGATCCCCGACTTTTAGCGATAATCGGCCGACTGCGCTCGACTCGACTCTGGACAAAGTCGGGTTTCACAAAACCCGACTCGACCTTAAAAAAATGAAAGTCGCTCAACCCTACTCACCATATCTTCACCTCTGGATTTGGTTCACTTTGTACATTAAGAGCTGTTCGTCTCACACACGATTATGTGCATGAAGTTGTGCAGATCTCCTGAACATTGTGGCTGTGCTAAAGGACCAAGAAGCTGGACTCCAAGCCAGGCCAGCTAACCAGCACTATTGAGTGGACTTTATGCTTTATGTTGTACTTTGAGCCGGACAACATAAGAGCTGTTTTTGAGTTTCCTGTAATATGGTTTATGAGGACTGCAATAAACCAGCCAGACTTTAAATAGAAATGGTTCTTGTAATATCTCAGATCGCTCCCAAGTGAAAGCATTGTTACACTGTGCAAATTCCAAATTATATTTGAGTCAACTTCACATTAATAAATGTGTTCAAGAAAGAAAGAAAGCAGGATAAAAGCTTCTATAACACACTTCAATCAGAGATGAATGGATCAGTTTGTGGTGGATCAAGTTGAAGTCGGGTTTCCTGAAATTTATGGTTTCACATGAATTTAAAAATCTTGATATTTGACTTGCAATTCACAAGAAACAAAAAAAAAACTTGCCCAGCACCATTTGCTCCACTGCTGAAAGCCCTTCAGAGAGTAGGCAAACATCATTTTGCATTGTGGTGCAGTATTCCCCATAATGCCCTGTGACATATAGGGAATTATCATACCTTGAACAGTGGTGGTCAGTACCTGAGCCATCACAGATCTGCAGTTCCCAGCAGAGCATAGTTTGTACTGCAGTTATTTTCCATCTCAAGGATCGTTGGTAAGTCTTTCTCCCCTGTAGAGTGTGAGCTCTTATAGTCAGCTGCGTCCTTTCTTTCTCTCCTCTAGAGTGTTAGCTCTTATGGTCAGCGGGATCCTCCCTGTCCAGTATAGTGTAAGCTCTTATGGTCAGTGGGATTCTCTTTCTCTACTGTAGAGTGTAAGCTCTTATGGTCAGCGAGGTCCTCTCTTCTGTAGAGTGTAAGCTGTTATGGTCAGCGGGGTCCTCTTTTCTGTAGTGTAAGCTCTTATGGTCAGTGGGATCCTCCCTGTCCAGTACAGTGTAAGCTCTTATTGTCAGCGGGGTCCTCTCTTCTGTAGAGTGTAAGCTCTTATGGTCAGTGGGGTCCTCTCTTCTGTAGAGTGTAAGCTCTTATGGTCAGTGGGGTTCTCGCTCTCCTTCCTGTAGAGTGTAAGCTCTTATGATCAGCAGAGTTCTCTCCCTCTACTGTAGAGTGTAAGCTCTTATGGTCAGTGGGGTCCTCTCTCTTTTGTAAAGTGTAAGCTCTTATGGTGAGTGGGGTTCTCGCTTCTGTAAAGTGTAAGCTCTTATGGTCAGTTGGGTCCTCTCTTCTGTAAAGTGTAAGCTCTTATGGTCAGTGGGGTTCTTGCTCTCCTTCCTGTAGAGTGTAAGCTCTTATGGTCAGTTATATACATATACGTTCAGTTATATACATCTTTGCCTAGAGTCATTAGATCGATGTATGATTTTTGGAGGTGCTGTTCATTCTCTTTTTCAGCATACCAGCTATCCTAAACACCCGAGCCTTTGCTTTTTTTGACTTTCATTACTTTTGTTATATCTACTTATGCCTTGTATTGATTTTGGGATTTTGTTATATATTGATGAATTTGAACTTCATGTTTTCTGAAGGAATAGTATATACTGGATGTTAAGAAGAGATGAGCTTTCTGTATAGCACTATTTCTTTTTTAACCCAAGCAATGTTATACACAGGGGCTTCAACATCAATTACATATATTACAAAATGTTTAAAGTAAGTGAAAGGATTGCACCACAAATAATAGTGATGCGGCGGTGAAACCAGGTGATATAAATACTGTACAAAGTTCTGAGACTTTTTGACTTGAAACGAAAACAAATGCCGATGCTCTCTATAAACCTCTTAACGAAACTATTGAACATGACATCAATTAAAACAAGCTTATAAAATATTTAGAATGTTTCCAAACTAAATCCATTTCAGCGAGCATCAGCCATTAAAGAAGGTAATGGAAAAGTACAAGATTGTCGAAATACGACAATAACATAATGAAATTTGCTCTCTGTGAGCATTTCATTACAAAAGGAATAACCCTGAAGGTTAAAATGGTTATTTGCAATAGAGGAATATACACAGGAAGATGTGTACCTAAATACGAGACGGTAGATTAAATGTTTTAACTGGAAGGTTCTTACAAAATTGCCTTTAAAGTTTAGGTTAACCAGAGCAAAAGAACAGATACCTACTTTACTGATTCTCCACTTCTCTTGTTCATACTGCTGGCACACCTTTACAAAGGTCGAGGCTACAGATGCCAGTGATTCAAAGTATTTAACCCCTTATAAAGCAAGGCATCGGTGAATAGTGCAAAGCAGAATAATTACAGTGTGACATATACAATATAGATATGCAATCAATCCTGAGGTTCACTCTATTGCTACAATCTTCTGTTATGTATTCCTATAACTTTCTAACAGGGGTAATGATTCTGGTTGTATGAGAGTCAATGTACTGGTTATTCCTTTAGCATAGCGTGAAGTTCTCCACGTCTTCACGCTAGGCCGCAAGTCCTCCTGACAATGTCTAACAAGTCTCACTTTGCCTCCGTCTCTTCAGTTGGCCCCTGACCTATCTTTTGTACTAGACCAATCCTTGTACTATACGTCAGTGCTGGAAGCAATGGCATGGCTCACTCGTGCCCCTCCCGAGTGGAGTTTCCTCAAAGATCTTCAGTGCTTGACCAATGGCTGATGTCTCTTGTACACAGTGGGAAGAGGGCTGGGCCTCGGCTCTTGACTGGAGTCATCTGAGCTCCGGGCCTTGATCGGCACAGTCTATGTTCCGGCGCTTCCCTGGGGCAGGTCTAGTCCTCAAGTCTTAACTGGCGTAGTCAGGGTTCCAGAACTTGCCTGGCGCAGGTCTGGTCTTCAGGCCTTGAAAAGTGTTTTCTGGATTCCAGAGCTTCCCTGGTGCATTCTGGATTCTGCTTAAAGGCACTCCAAAAACCCCTGGTTCACGATTCCTTCCAAGACCTTGCTCCCCAGCCTCAGTGTCTTTCTCAATACTAGTCCTTACAATTCCTTAATAATAATAATAATAATAATAATCTTTATTTTTATATAGCGCTAACATATTCCGAAGCGCTTTACAGTTTTGAACACATTATCATCACTGTCCCCAATGGGGCTCACAATCTAAATTCCCTATCAGTATGTCTTTGGAATGTGGGAGGAAACCAGAGAACCCGGAGAAAACCCACGCAAGCATGGGGAGAACATACAAACTCCTTGCAGATGTTGTCCAAGGTGGGATTAGAACGAATGGCTCCAGCGCTGCAAGGCTATCCACTGAGCCACTGTGCTTCCTTTTCTTGATGCCAATTCTGCTCCCGTTTTGGAGCTTTGGCCTTTTATACCAGGGAACTGTGTCATCAAGGTCACATGACTCAGTGTTCCATCCAAATTCTTGATGCCAAATCTGCTCCCGTTTTGGAGCTTTGGCCTTTTATACCAGAGAACTGTGTCATCAAGGTCACCTGACTCAGTGTTTCATCCAAATTCATCCCTTGTGAAACTCCCTCCCTTCCGGTCGGTTCCACAGAGTCCCGTTTGGACAGTAGATAGGATTGCCATTCATGGTATTACCATGTTCAGGAAAAATTGCTTTATAAAGTGTGTTTCCACTTTCTCATATAAAGAAATGCAAGAGCGCAATAGGGTCTTATCCACATTGAAGGGTTGGAATTTTTGAGTAGAACCGATCACCTTGCGTGGTTGTGTGAGACACTACACTCATAAAACCTGTATAAAAGATGCAGCAGCTTCCAAGAAAAAGTAGATTTAAATAGCAGAATAGGAAGCAATTTCTGCGCTTTTCGAAATACGACACAAATATTCGTAATAAATTTGTAAGTTTAAACCTACAATTGTATTAGCAATATTTGTGTCATATTCTGGAATTTACTTCCAGTCCTGCTATTTAAATCCACTTTATTCTACTATCCTTGTAAAAAAAAAAAGGAAAAAATTGTGGCTGAAACTATAATTATGTGAAAAAAATGTAATTTTTCATTTTCACATCCTAATGTTATAAACTTCTGTGAAGCACCTGAGAGTCAGAAAATGTCACTAAACTCTTTGATGAATTCCATAAGGGGTTGTAGTTTTCAAAAGGGCAATGAAAAATATGGCTGTCAGGAAGGGGAAAACAACTTTGGCATTAGGTTTGTTTCTGATACTAAAATAAATGAGGTCTCAACAACATATATTAAAAATGTCTGATAGATTGAGGTCCCAACTCACGGAAATGCAACAATGGGGAGAACAAGTGTCTACTGAACTACCAGGTGGATACTAATTGGCGAGGTGGCTGTACAACAAGTGAGATGCATCCAACGCTCCCAAAATAATGACAAGAGGGTCACGTGCATACAGGACCAACACTTTGTTCTTCACAGGTGGGTCAGGCTTGGAAATGTTTGTTCTCTACATACGTACATTTCCCAGACGAGGAACCAACATCTGTCAGACATATATGACTATTTTGTGGATAGAGTGAGAATAATTTACAGCAGTATGTTGGCCAAATAGTCAAGCTTATTAAATATTTCAGTCCCACCTTTACGGCAGGGTTTTAATATAAAAGTGTAGAAGTACTGCACACCTCACACAAAGTGATTTATTGTCATTTAAGGTTCGTGCTATGGGTATTTTCTCTTTTATTATGAAGTATTAGTAATCAGCAAAATTGGGCTACATTGAGCTGAAATAGATTTTTGTCTATCTAGAAAGCAATTTTTAAAAATGAGCAAGATGCTTTGTAAGCCTCCCTCACATGAACTCCTGTTGGCCACCCACTGATGAAGACACTTCTCAGAGCTTTCATCACCACATGGCAGAACTAAGTTTTCTTTGAAGCTGATCTTCTTTTAACCATTGTAAAAAAGCTCATATACATATCAGAGAAGCTACAAGAAAATGTACAGAAAGTGCCTTGCCAGTCAGGACATCAAAGTTTACAATACTGCAGGACTACCTTGAGGGCAGTACAAGTGGTACCGCTGTCATGGGTCAAGGCAAGTGTGATAGATTGAGTATGGATTAGACAAGATCAAAGATGTCTGTTTCTGGGCACTCGATGCATTCCCCTCTGTGAGCAGGTAAATAAAATTAGTAAGGAATCATTGGGTCTGCAACACTGATGGATACAGAAAGAAAAGGGTCCCTGTGCAAGAACAGTATATGTTTGTCTAGTTGCTGTTTCATCTTTTTGTAACTATTTGAACACTATACATTTTTAGTATCTAAAATTTGGCTGTGTATGTGTACAGGTACATTACTCAGTGCACATATCCCATGGGCTTCCTAAAACGGTGGGTGGTCGCTGCGAAAAGTATAGCATGGATGAGTTAATAGGCTGTTATTTTTATAAAATTGACTGAATCCTTCCTTATCTATATGTTACATCTGGGGTTGCTGTGTCATCTAATAGCTTGTGGCCACAGAGGGAAACATTTGCAGAAGCTAACATCACACGCACCCTAAGGGCCCCGTCTCACTTAGCGACGCTAAAGCGATCCCGACAACGATACGACCTGTCAGGGATCGTTGCTGCGTCGCTATGTGGTCGCTGGTGAGATATCAAACAGTGAGATCTTCCAACGATCGCAGCTGCGATCTCACTGTTTGACATCTCACCAGCGACCTGTAGCAACCTGTACAACGATGTCACATGGGAGCTATTATGACGATTCAGTGTCTGAGTCGTCAACGAGGTCATTGGTAAGGTGTCAAACACAGCGATGTGTGCTACCCAGCGGGACCTCAACGATCAAAAAAAGGTCCAGGCCATTCCGACACGACCAGCGATCTCACAGCAGGGGCCTGGTCGCTGCTACGTGTCACACATAGCGAGATCGCTACTGAGGTCGCTGTTGCGTCACAAAACTTGTGACTCAGCAGCGATCTCGCTAGCAATCTCGCTTAGTGAGACGGGGGCTTTAGGAACCCTTTTCGCTAGTGTCTAGGGTCCCCCAGCAAGGCACCTTGACCCGTGCAACCCCTACATATAAAAGTTGCGCATTATTTTTCAAAGGTTTCCAGCACATTTTTACTCTTCTTATGCTTGTCTTTATACGACTTTAACTTCAAAGGTCGTGAATTTTATACTTTTCACTTGGTTCTGTACTGATGTTTCCCTGTGTGATCTGATATATTTTTATTGTAGGAATATAACATTTTTTTTCAAAGTTTTATAAGTATTTTTATTCTTCTTTTCAACTATAAAATAAGAAGGCATAATATAATATTTCAGTTCATGACAATTTTAATTTAAAACCCAGAAATGTGCCTTCAGTCCAGTTTTTATGTGGGTTTTCTGAATCGTTACAAATTTTACAGTAGATTATTCATTGGTTGTAGAAAAGTCTATAACCTGACTTTTAAGGGAAGTGAACTTTCATGAAAACAGTCCAAATCGCCTTGTTTTGTAAGGAATTTAATCACGGGGCAAAGTTCCAAATCCCTCACTTTCTTTTATAGAGCCTCACTGTACTGTACTTGCCATCCTGTCACTTCCAGCGCATTCATCAGACTGAACTTTTACTGTGCTGCATGTTCCGACAAGCTTCAACATACACAGAAAAGTTCAAACAAAATATGCTGGGTTAGATAACTTATTAAAGACCCTTTGTAAAAAGTGCTAAATAAACGAAAATAAACTGTTAAATAGTGTTGAGCGATACCTTCCGATATTTGAAAGTATCGGTATCGGATTGGATCGGCCGATATCCAAAAAATATCGGATATCGCCGATACCGATACCCGATACCAATACAAGTCAATGGGACACAAATATCGGAAGGTATCCTGGATGGTTCCCAGGGTCTGAAGGAGAGGAAACTCTCCTTGAGGCCCTGGGATCCATATTCATGTAAAAAATAAAGAATAAAAATAAAAAACATGGATATACTCACCCCTCCGACTGACCCTGGACCTAGCGATGCAACCGGCAGCCTCCGTTCCTAAGAATGCAGAGAGTGAAGGACCTTCGATGACGTCGCGGTCACGTTAGCGGTCACATGAGCGGTCACGCGACCAATCACAGGACCGCGACATCATCGCAGGTCTTGTACACTCACTTCATTCTTAGGAACGAAGGCTGCCGGTTGCACCGCTAGGTCCAGGGTCCGTCGGAGGGGTGAGTATATCCATATTTTTTTTTTTTTATTCTTTATTTTTTACATAAATATGGATCCCAGGGCCTGAAGGAGAGTCTCCTCTCCTCCAGACCCTGGAAACCATACACTGGGAACTTCCGATTCCGATTTCCGATATCACAAAAATATCGGAACTCGGTATCGGAATTCCGACACAGCAAATATCGGCCGATACACGATATTTGCAGTATCGGAATGCTCAACACTACTGGTAAAATAAAATATTTGCGCAGTCAGGCAGTACTCCAAAAAAAGTGAGGGTACTTTATTGACCCATGCCAAATCATACATTTAAGTGTTACTAACCTTCTTTACCCAGCTATTTATCTATCTATTGCAATAAGGAAAGCAGAGAATGCATCGTAATAGCATAGGAAGGGGTGATCCCCAGGATCTTAGACAAAATCCAGTCATGTTACTGAAATGTTACGTGTATTTCGATATGGAAGAATAAATCAAAATTGGCACAAAAAAGTGGGTCAGATAGCTACTATTTTTCAGTTATCTATCTATCTATCTATCTATTTATCTACAGGTAGTCCTCGACTTATGATGTTGATCGGTTCTTACGGCGTCGTGAACCGAATTTCGACATAAGTCGGACCATATGTTCATACAGTACTGTACCATAATAACAGTATAGTACTGCAAACACTTAGCCTATCCAAACACCTATCTTAACACAGTGCCCTACATAGTTATCAATAAACATAGGTACAGTAAAATATTGTGCAGTACATTACGTTTAATAATGAAATACTGTACTGTAAGTGCTGTAACAGTAATAAACAGTGTACTGTAATAAACAAAGATAACAATTCCAAAGAGAGAACAGGCTTATTGGAAGGAAGCTGCAGAAGGTGCTGGAGATACTGGGGCAGGTGAGTCAAGAGGGGCAGGTGAGTCAAGAGGGGCAGCTGAGGTAGAGGGTACAGGTACAGGATCTGTTGCAGGATCTGTTGCAGGCCTCTCTACCTTCTTGAAGTACTGCTGCAGGTTAGTTTAGAAGGAGACCATCTTCTTCTCCTCCAAGATCTCCTTGTAACACCTAAGGGAATCCATGTCTCCTCTGGCAACCCTAGTGTACCTTTCCATGTTGGGATCCTCAGCCTCAAACCTTGACAACCCTTCCTGTATCAGGGCAAAACCTCCTGCCAAGCCCTGCCTTGTAAATCTCTTAGGTTCTGGGGATGGTATGTCTTCCTCTTCCTCTATCATCTGCTTCTCCAGTTGCATAAGGTCCTCAGCAGATAACTCCTCTCCATGAGATGCCAGTAGCTCTGTGACATCATCCTCCTCCACCTCCAGATTCATTGTCTTACTCATATCAACAACTTTCTTTATGACACTAGTCACTGACACTTGGACCTCTGTGACATCGTTCACAAACTGGGGACACAGTTTTTTCCACACACCATTCATACTGGTCTGCTTAACCTCATCCCAGGAATCAGCAATGTTATTCACAGCATCAAGGATGTTGTATGTTTTCCAAAAGTCCTTTAGAGTCAAGCCCTTATTCTTTTCAGTTGCTGCTAAAGCATTACCAATGACCCTTCGGAGGTAGTAGGCCTTGAATGTAGCAATGACTCCTTGGTCCATAGGCTGTAACAGGGCAGTGGTATTAGGTGGAAGGTAAACCACCTTGACATTAGGGTTAAAGTCATCCAGATGGGCAGGGTGTCCAGGGGCATTGTCCAGAATTAGCAGCACCTTAAAGGGGATATTCTTTGATGTACAATACCACTCCACGCCTGGCACAAAATGGTTGGTGAACCAGTCATCAAACACTGCAAGTGTCACCCATGCCTTCCTATCAGACTTTCAGATGACTGGTAGTTGACCCTTTGACATGCCATTGAGTGCCCTTGGATTCTCAGCCTGATACACCAGCATGGGCTTCAGTTTCTAGTCGCCAGCAGCATTGCCCCCAAGAAGCAAAGTCAGTCTCTCCTTGCCGACTTTATGACCTGGTGCTGACTTCTCCTCCTTGGCGATGTACGTATGGTTAGGCAAACGTTTCCAAAACAGCCTGTCTCATCCACGTTGAACACTTGTTGAGCACAGTAACCACCCTCCTCAATTATCTCAGCCAATGCTTTAGGAAACTCAGTTGCTGCTTTCTCATCAGCACTAGCAGCTTCATCCTTTTTTTTTGGAAGTGCATTGAACAGCAAGGTTGATTGCCGCACAGGGGAAAAAGAAAAAAAAATCTTTAAATCTTCAGCTTAGCGAGTGTGAACGAGCTGAGTGTGACCTGAGCGTAAGTGTGAACGGCGGTAAGTGTGACTTGTGATTCAGTGACTTTGGATTCAGGGAGTTTCCAAGGGAGGAATTACTGAATTGCTGTCTGTGTTTTATTAATACTTTGTATTTATTTTTATTTAACGCTTTTGTCTGGTGCAATCCCCATTAGGAAATGTGCTCCACTATTGTTAATGCCATCCAGTGCACATCTTGCCACATGTATGCAGTCCTTGATCAGCCGGTCAAGGGTGCATACTGCTGTGCGAGATGTGAGCACGTTGAGCATTTGGAAGCCCAGATTCTGGATCTAAATGTGCAGCTGGCAACACTGAGATCCATAGACAATATGGAAAGGAGTCTTCTGCTCACTGAGCAGACCCTTAATGGGATAGATGGGGGGGGATGGTAGGATGGAGCTGCAGGACAGTGAAGTAGCAAGCTGGGTGACAGTTAGGAAGCGGGGTAGAGGGAAGAGTGCCAGGGAGGCTAGTCCTGATCTGGTACACCCCAATAAGTTTGCTAAGTTGGCAGATGAATGGGGTGCCAGTACAGGGGTAGCACTGCTGCAGCCAGGCATGTCCTCTGAAAGCCGGAGGAGTGACTGCGCCAGTAAGGAGGGAATTAGGAGAGCAAGGCAGGCCAGACAGGTGCTGGTAGTGGGGGACTCAATTATTAGAGGAACAGATAGGGCAATCTGTCACAAAGACAGGGATCGTCGAACAGTGTGCTGCCTACCTGGTGCTCGAGTCCGACACATCGCTGATCGGGTGGACAGATTACTGGGAGGGGCTGGTGAGGACCCAGCGGTCATGGTGCACATTGGCACAAATGACAAAGTTAGAGGTAGATGGAAGGTCCTTAAAGATGATTTCAGGGAATTAGGCTGCAAGCTGAAAGCAAGGACCTCCAACTTGGTATTTTCCGAAATACTGCCTGTACCACGTGCCATGCCAGAGAGGCAATGGGAGATTAGGGAGGTTAATAAGTGGCTCAAGAATTGGAGTAGGAAGGAGGGGTTTGGGTTCCTGCAGAACTGGGCTGACTTCTCAGGTGGCTACAGGTTCTACGCTAGGGACGGGATACATCTCAATGGGGAAGGTGCAGCTGTGCTGTGGGAGAAAATAGCTAGAAGGTTGGAGGAGTGTTTAAACTAGGGATTGGGGGGGAGGGTATTCAATTTATAGGAGGGGAAGATAGTGCAGATAGAGACCTGGGCACAAATAAGGAAGTTGGGGGTGGCGGTGGCATGGGGGATGGGGTTAGAACAGTTAGTAATTTAAGAAAGAATAGAGGTACAGAGAGGAACATCAAGGGCATGTATACTAATGCCAGAAGCCTCGCCAACAAAATGGACGAATTAGAATTAATGTTGTTGGAGCATAATTATGACATGGTGGGGATATCTGAGACGTGGCTGGATGAGAGCCATGACTGGGCTGTTAACTTGCAGGGCTATAGCCTTTTCAAAAATGACCGTACAGATAAGCGAGGGGGTGGGGTGTGTCTGTATGTAAAATCGTCCCTAAAACCCATCAGGCGTGATAATATAGGTGAATTTAATGAAAATGTAGAGTCCCTGTGGGTGGAGATAAGGGGAGGGGGAAAAAATAATAAATTACTGATAGGGGTTTGTTATAAATCTCCAAAAATAATGGAATCAATGGAGAATATCCTCGTAAAGCAAATAGATGAAGCTGCGACTCAAGGAGAAGTCATTATTATGGGGGACTTCAACTACCCTGAAATAGATTGGGGAACAGAAACCTGCAGTTCCAGCAAAGGTAATCGGTTTTTGACAACTATGAGAGACAATTACCTTTCACAACTGGTTCAGGACCCAACAAGGAGGGGGGCACTGCTAGACCTAATATTAACCAACAGGCCAGACCGCATATCAAATATAAGGGTTGGGGGTCACTTGGGGAATAGTGATCACAAATTATAGGCCAGTAAGCTTAACCTCTACTGTGGGTAAAATCCTGGAGGGCATTCTAAGGGATGCTATACTGGAGTATCTGAAGAGGAATAACCTCATGACCCAATATCAACATGGGTTTACTAGGGACCGTTTCTGTCAGACTAATCTGATCAATTTCTATGAAGAGGTAAGTTCCGGACTGGACCAAGGGAACCCAGTGGATGTACTGTACATGGACTTTTCAAAAGCTTTTGATGCGGTGCCACACAAAAGGTTGATACATAAAATGAGATTAATGGGGATAGGGGAAAATATGTGTAAGTGGGTTGAGAGCTGGCTCAGGGATAGGAAACAAAGGGTGGTTATTAATGGAGCACACTCAGACTGGGTCGCAGTTAGCAGTGGGGTACCACAGGGGTCAGTATTGGGCCCTCTTCTTTTTAACATATTTTTTAATGACCTTGTAGGGGGCATTCAGAGTAGAATTTCAATATTTGCAGATGACACTAAACTCTGCAGGGTAATCAATACAGGGGAGGACAATTTTATATTACAGGATGATTTATGTAAACTAGAAGCTTGGGTGATAAATGGCAAATGAGCTTTAATGGGGATAAATGTAAGGTCATGCACTTGGGCAGAAGTAATAAGATGTATAACTATGTGCTTAATTATAAAACTCTGGGCCAAACCGTCAATGAAAATGACCTGAGTGTATGGGTGGATGACAAACTCATATTCAGCGGCCAGTGTCAGGCAGCTGCTACAAAGGCAAATAAAATAATGGGATGCATTAAAAGAGGCATAGATGCTCATGAGGAAAACATAATTTTACCTCTATACAAGTCACTAGTTCGACCACACTTAGAATACTGTGCACAGTTCTGGTCTCCGGTGTATAAGAAAGACATAGCTGAACTGGAGCGGGTGCAGAGAAGAGCGACCAAGGTTATTAGAGGACTGGGGGGTCTGCAATACAAAGATAGGTTATTACACTTGGGGCTGTTTAGTTTGGAAAAACGAAGACTAAGGGGTGATCTTATTTTAATGTATAAATATATGAGGGGACAGAACAAAGACCTTTGTGATGATCTTTTTAATCATAGACCTGAGACAGGGACAAGGGGGCATCCTCTACGTCTGGAGGAAAAAAGGTTTAAGCATAATAACAGGCGCGGATTCTTTACTGTAAGAGCAGTGAGACTATGGAACTCTCTGCCGTATGATGTTGTAATGAGTGATTTGTTACTTAAATTTAAGAGGGGACTGGATGCCTTTCAGGAAAAGTATAATGTTACAGGGTATATACACTAGATTCCTTGATAGGGCTTTGATCCAGGGAACTAGTCTGATTGCCGTATGTGGGGTCGGGAAGGAATTTTTTTCCCCAATGTGGAGCTTACTCTTTGCCACATGTTTTTTTTTTGCCTTCCTCTGGATCAACATGTTAGGGCATGTTAGGTTAGGCTATGGGTTGAACTAGATGGACTTAAAGTCTTCCTTCAACCTTAATAACTATGTAACTATCTTGCACTTTAATGTTATGGAAATTGGCACGATCCTTAAACCTCATAAACCAACCCCTACTCGCCACAAATATTTCACTTTCACTACCTTCCCCCTTTTCTCTTTTCAACGCCTGAAACAGTCGCCTAGCCTTCTCCTGAATAACCATAAGGCTCACAGGGATACGGCGTTGATTTTGGTCTTCCAACCAAAGCACCAATAATCTTTCCATCTCAATAATAAGCCCACTATGCTGCTTTGTTATCACTGTCGCTTTCATAGGAGCACATCCTTTCACATGTTCAAGGATGCGATCTTTATCCTTGATAATCGTAGCGACAGTCGAACGACTAAGTCCTAATGACCTGCCAATTTCTGTTGGTGTTTCCCCCTTATCAGATCGACCTTATGATATCCACTTTCACCTCCATGGTGATGGCCTTCCTTTTCTTTGATGCACTGGTATCAGATGAGTCTAGCTTACATTTGGGAGCCATAATGAAGGGTGTTATGACGTGCAGGAGACTCGTTTTCCTCGTGTAAATGGGTACAGTGTACAGTACTGGACTCTATTCTTCCATCGCTAGTTGCACGTAGCTCGACTTACGACGCAAAACCGCGTAGGTCGGAATGAGGCGTCGTATAAAGCGTCGTAACCATGAAACGACATAACTCGAGACCGTCGTAACCCGAGGACTAACTGTATTATCTATCATCAATTATCTATCTATTATCTATCTATTATCTATCCTATATCTATTATCTATCTATTATCTATCATCTATTATCTATCCCATATCTATTATCTATTTATCTATCTATTATCTATCCCATATCTATTATCTTTCTATCTATTATCTACCCCATATCTATTATCTACCCCATATCTATCTATCTATCTATCTATCTATCTATCTATCTATCTATCTATCTATCTATCTATCTTTCTGTCTGTCTCATGTCTCTCTCATGCAGTGCAGCAGGACTGACACATTCGGGTACCTGATTACCAGCCGTACATTACTACGTGATGCCAGGCTATTGTAATTGCAATGCCATCTGCTGGTGTTAAAATGAAAAGCAATAATGCCTTGATGTTAATGTAAAGGAGATTTTTTTTTTATTATTTAAAGAAGGAAAAATGCAGGATTGCATCATGGCAAATGAAGGCCACTTTGCACAACAGTGTGACCTGTTTTAGAAAGTGGCAATGAACAATATCAGGCTAATAAAGTGAGTCTAAAGTACGACATATGACAACCATACACCATGTAAATGTTATCAGAGTACAAAACCACTGCTGCAGCAGAAAAAAAATCAGCATTTACTCTACATGACAGCATGACCTTGGTGAAATTTCATCCACAATACTGTTATTGTAATATGCACTGTATTTTCCATAATTTTTTTTTAAATAAAAATTTATATCCATACTGGTGAAGTTAACTGTGCATAAAATTGTGAGAAGCCATCTATGTACACTGCTGTGCGCATATTTTCAGCAAATAATATTGGTATAACTGGGCTCAATCAGTGGTCAACTGGCAGATTTAACCCCTTCATGACCTTTGACATACCCATATGTCATGGTTGTATTGGAGTTCCCAACCTTTGATGTATAGGTACGTCATAGCAATCATGCAAGGCACAGGAGCAAAAAAATTGCAAAAAAAATAAATAAATCGCAACACTGGAATTATCTGACCTATAAAACTGTCACACTAGCTAACCCCTACAGTGAACATCGTAAAAACATTAAATAAAAACCTGCAAAAAACTATGCTTTTTCATCATACAGCTGAACAAAAAGTGGAATAAAACGTGATTAACCCCTTAATCCCATATGATGTACTATCCCGTCAAGGTGACCTGGGACTTAATTCCCAGTGACGGGATAGTACGTCATAGCTGATCGGCCGCGCTCACGGGGGGGCCTATCGCAGCTGACATCCGGCACTATGTGCCAGGAGCGGTCACGGACCGCCCCCGGCACATTAACCCCCGGCACACCGCGATCAAACATGATCGCGGTGTACCGGAGGTACAGGGAAGCATCGCGCAGGGAGTGGGCTCCCTGCGGGCTTCCCTGAGACCCCCGGAGCAACGCGATGTGATCGCGTTGCTGCGAGGGTCTCCTACCTCTACCTACCTGCAGGGATACTGCAGGCCCCGGATCCAAAATGGCCGCGGGGCTGCATCCGGGTCCTGCAGGGAGTACTTCCGGGTCCGGAGCAGGCTGCAGATGAAAGCTGCAGCCTGCAGCGATGTGAGTGAGAGCGCCGATCTGATAGAGTGCTGTGCACACTATCAGATCAGCGATCTGTGATGTCCCCCCCGGGACAAAGTAAAAAAGTAAAAAAAAAAATTTCCACATGTGTAAAAAAAAAAAAAAAAAAAAAAAAAAATTCCTAAATAAAGAAGAAAAAAAAAAATATTATTCCCATAAATACATTTCTTTATCTAAAAAAAACAAAAAAAACAATAAAAGTACACATATTTAGTATCGCCGCGTCCGTAACGACCCAACCTATAAATCTGTCCCACTAGTTAACCCCTTCAGTGAACACCGTAAGAAAAAAAAACCGAGCCAAAAAACAACGCTTTATTATCATACCGCCGAACAAAAAGTGAAATAACACGCGATCAAAAAGATGGATATAAATAACCATGGTACCACTGAAAACGGCATCTTGTCCTGCAAAAAAAGAGCCGCCATATAGCATCATAACCAAAAAAATAAAAAAGTTATAGTCCTCAGAATAAAGCGATGCCAAAATAATTATTTTTTCTATAAAATAGTTTTTATCGTATAAAAGCGCCAAAACATAAAAAAATGATATAAATGAGATATCGCTGTAATCGTACTGACCCGACGAATAAAACTGCTTTATCAATTTTACCAAACGTGGAACGGTATAAACGCCTCCCCCAAAAGAAATTCATGAATAGCTGGTTTTTGGTCATTCTGCCTCACAAAAATCGGAATAAAAAGTGTTCAAAAACTGTCACATGTCCGAAAATGTTACCAGTAAAAACGTTAACTCGTCCCGCAAAAAACAAGACCTCACTTGACTCTGTGGACCAAAATACGGAAAAATTATAGGTCTCAAAATATGGAGACGCAAAAACTTTTTTGCTATAAAAAAGCGTCTTTTAGTGTGTGACAGCTGCCAATCATAAAAATCCGATATAAAAAATGCTATAAAAGTAAATCAAACCCCCCTTCATCACCCCCTTAGTTAGGGAAAAATAATAAAATTTTAAAAATGTATTTATTTCCATTTTCCCATTAGGGCTAGGGTTAGGGCTAGGGTTAGGGTTAGGGCTAGGGTTAGGGCTAGGGTTAGGGTTAGGGCTAGGGTTAGGGCTAGGGTTAGGGCTAGGGCTAGGGTTAGGGTTGGGGCTAGGGTTGAAGCTAAAGTTAGGGTGGGGCTAAAGTTAGGAATAGGGTTGGGGCTAAAGTTAGGGTTGGGGATAAAGTTAGGGTTGGGGATAAAGTTAGGGTTAGGGTTTGGATTACATTTACGGTTGGGATTAGGGTTGAGATTAGAATTAGGGGTGTGTCAGGGTTAGGACTGTGGTTAGGGTTACAGTTGGGATTAGGGCTAGGGGTGTGTTTGGATTAGTTTCAGGTAGAATTGGGGAGTTTCCACTGTTTAGGCACATCAGGGGCTCTCCAAACGCGACATGGAGTCCGATCTCAATTCCAGACAATTCTGCGTTGAAAAAGTAAAACAGTGCTCCTTCCCTTCCGAGCTCTCCCGTGCGCCCAAACAGGGGTTTACCCCAACATATGGGGCATCAGCGTACTCGGGACAAATTGGACAACAACTTTTGGGGTCCAAGTTCTCTTGTTATCTCTGGGAAAATAAAAAGTTCGGGGGCTAAAAATCATTTTTGTGGGAAAAAAAGGATTTTTTATTTTCACAGCACTGCGTTGTAAGCTGTAGTGAAACACTTGGGGGTTCAAAGTTCTCACAACACATCTAGATAAGTTCCTTGGGAGGTCTAGTTTCCAATATGGGGTCACTTATGGGGGGTTTATACTGTTTGGGTACATCAGGGGCTCTGCAAATGCAACATGACGCCTGCAGACCAATCCATCTAAGTCTGCATTCCAAATGGCGCTCCTTCCCTTCCGAGCTCTGCCATGCGCCCAAATAGTGGTTCCCCCCCACATATGGGGTATCAGCGTACTCAGGACAAATTGGAAAACAACTTTTGGGGTCCAATTTATCCTGTTACCCTTGTGAAAATATAAAATTGGGGGCTAAAAAATCATTTTTCTGAAAAAAAAAAGCATTTTTAGTTTCACGGCTCTGCGTTATAAACTGTAGTGAAACACTTGGGGGTTCAAAGCTCTCAAAACACATCTAGATGAGTTCCTCAGGAGGTCTAGTTTCCAATATGGGGTCACTTGTGGGGGGGTTGTACTGTTTGGGTACATCAGGGGCTCTGCAAATGCAACGCGACGCCTGCAGACCAATCCATCTGAGTCTGCATTCCAAATGGCGCTCCTTCCCTTCCGAGCTCTGCCATGCGCCCAAACAGTGGTTCCCCCCCACATGTGGGGTATCAGCGTACTCAGGACAAATTGGACAACAACTTTTGGAGTCCAATTTATCCTGTTACCCTTCTGAAAATACAAAACTGGGGGCTAAAAAATCATTTTTCTGGAAAAAAAAATTTTTTTTATTTTCACGGCTCTGCGTTATAAACTGTAGTGAAACACTTGGGGGTTCAAAGCTCTCAAAACACATCAAGATAAGTTCCTTAGGGGGTCTACTTTCCAAAATGGTGTCACTTGTGGGAGGTTTTAATGTTTAGGCACATCAGGGGCTCTCCAAACGCGACATGGTGTCCCATCTCAATTCCAGTCAATTTTGCATTGAAAAGTCAAATGGCGCTCCTTCCCTTCCGAGCTCTGCTATGCGCCCAAACAGTGGTTTACCCCCACATATGGGGTATCGTTGTACTCAGAACAAATTGCACAACAACTTTTGTGGTCTAATTTCTTCTCTTACCCTTGGGAAAATAAAAAATTGGGGGCGAAAAGATCATTTTTGTGAAAAAATATGATTTTTTATTTTTACGGCTCTGCATTATAAACTTCTGTGAAGCACTTGTTGGGTCAAAGTGCTCACCACACATCTAGATAAGTTCCTTAAGGGGTCTACTTTCCAAAATGGTGTCACTTGTGGGGGGTTTCAATGTTTAGGCACATCAGGGGCTCTCCAAACGCAACATGGCGTCCCATCTCAATTCCAGTCAATTTTGCATTGAAAAGTCAAATGGCGCTCCTTCCCTTCCGAGCTCTGCCATGCACCCAAACAATGGTTTACACCCACATATTGGGTATCAGCATACTCAGGACAAATTGCACAACAATGTTTGGGGTCCAATTTCTTCTCTTACCCTTGGGAAAATAAAAAATTGGGGGCGAAAAGATTATTTTTGTGAAAAAATATGATTTTTTATTTTTACGTCTCTGCATTATAAACTTCTGTGAAGCACTTGGTGGGTCAAAGTGCTCGCCACACATCTAGATAAGTTCCTTAAGGGGTCTACTTTCCAAAATGGTGTCACTTGTGGGGGGTTTCAATGTTTAGGCATATCAGGGGCTCTCCAAACGCAACATGGCATCCCATCTCAATTCCAGTCAATTTTGCATTGAAAAGTCAAATGGCGCTCCTTTGCTTCCGAGCTCTGTCATGCACCCAAAAAGTGGTTTACCCCCACATATGGGGTATCGGCGTACTCAGGACAAATTGTACAACATCTTTTGGGGTCCATTTCTCCTGTTACCCTTGGTAAAATAAAACAAATTGGAGCTGAAGTAAATTTTGTGTGAAAAAAAGTTAAATGTTCATTTTTATTTAAACATTCCAAAAATTCCTGTGAAACACCTAAAGGGTTAATAAACTTCTTGAATGTGGTTTTGAGCACGTTGAGGGGTGCAGTTTTTAGAATGGTGTCACACTTGGTTATTTTCTATCATATAGACCCCTCAAAATGACTTCAAATGAGATGTGGTCCCTAAAAAAAAATGGTGTTGTAAAAATGAGAAATTGCTGGTCAACTTTTAACCCTTATAACTCCCTAACAAAAAAAAAATTTGGTTCCAAAATTGTGCTGATGTAAAGTAGACATGTGGGAAATGTTACTTATTAAGTATTTTGTGTGACATATCTCTGTGATTTAAGGGCATAAAAATTCAAATTTGGAAAATTGTGAAATTTTCTAAATTTTTGCCAAATTTCCATTTTTTTCACAAATAAACACAAGTTATATCGAATAAATTTTACCACTAACATGAAGTACAATATCTCTCGAGAAAACAATTTATACAAAAAAGGTTGCACTCTATCGTGCCAAAGCATGTCTAATATGGAATACATGAAATTTGAATAGCAAAATGGCTTTTGAACATTAGAAAAATATTTAAGAGACGCTTTGCACAGAATTTGATATAAATCAAATAGTGTGAGCCCATCAACTTCGTCAAAGTGGGCTTTGCTGAATAGAGGTGTCCACATTCACCCAGGCATACAGATATTGGCCTTTGGTAAGTGTTCACATTTGGACAGGGAGGTCAGGGACCCATCAGTCTGAGACCACTTTGACGAAGTTGATGGGCTCACACTATTTGATTTATATCAAATTCTGTGCAAAGCGTCTCTTAAATATTTTTCTAATGTTCAAAAGCCATTTTGCTATTCAAATTTCATGTATTCCATATTAGACATGCTTTGGCACGATAGAGTGCAACCTTTTTTGTATATTTATGTATGGAGGTAGCTGCTCCTGGTATGCACCTATTCACACTGGTTAGGATGTGCGAGCCGTTTTTCTGTTAATCTCGAGAAAACAATGTCAGAATCGCCAAGATCCGTTGAAGCGTTCCAGAGTTATAACCTCATAAAGGGACAGTGGTCAGAATTGTAAAAATTGGCCCGGTCATTAACGTGCAAACCACCCTCGGGGCTTAAGGGGTTAAAAAGTAAAATTGAAATAAAAATGGTATAGTTGAAAACGACATCAATAAGCTGCCATAGAGCATTGTCAGCGGAGAAATAAAAAAGTTTCAGCTTTCAAAATACAGAGATGCAAAAACAATTCTTTTTTCTGTAAAATAGATTTATTGTGTAAAAGTGGCAAAACAAAGTGAACAGCATTTTAAAAAATCCTGGATTGCTGGATTTTGTTTATTCTGTCTCCCAAAAATCAGAATAGAAAGCAATCAAAAATGTTATGCGCCCGAAAATGCTGCCTATCAAAACGTTAACTCATCCTGCAAAAAAACAAAAGCCTTCACATGATTATGTCGGCAGAAATGTAGAAAAATTATAGTACTCAAAATATTGCAACGTAAAAACTTGTTTTCCAATAAAAAGCATTTTTTTCTGTGTGATAGCAGCCAGACATAAAAAAAGATATAAAGTTGTCTAATAACTTATACTGCGCGAGGGACGGCATAAAAAATAAATAAAACCAATTCTTGACCTGCTGTTGATTTGTTCATTCTGCCTCACAAAGATTACAGTAAGGCTCAGTTCACATTTATCCTGCACTCTACACTGAGCACTTACACCGGGGTTTCCGTGTATATCTCTTTAATAAGTGATTTAGACGGAACCCCCAATGGAATATTCCATATAAGCAGGCAGGTGAAGAAACGATGGACACCATCTGGCCTATGATTCGGCGGTTGTACGTATTTTTAACCCCTTTCTGCCATTGGACGTACTATTCCGTCCATGTGGGGTGGGCCCTAATACCCAAGGACGGAATAGTACATCCAGCGCGATCGGCCACGCTCCTGGGGGTAGCGCGGCCGATCACGGCCGGGTGTCAGCTGCCTATCGCAGCTGACATCCGGCAATATGTGCCAGGAGTGGTCACACGGACCGCCCCCGGCACATTAACACCCGGCACTCCGAGATCAAACATGATCGCGGTGTGCCGGTGGTACAGGGAAGCATCGCGCAGGGAGGGGGCTCCCTGCGGGCTTCCCTGAGACCTCCGGAGCAACGCGAAGTGATCGCGTTGCTGCGAGGGTCTCTTACCTCCTATCCCTGCAGGCCCTGGATCCAAAATGGCCGCGGGGCTGCATCCGGGTCCTGCAGGGATTACTTCCAGGTGCAGACCAGGCTCTGGTAAGCCTGCAGCACTGGAACTCAGATCGGTGATCTGACAGAGTGCTGTGCAAACTGTCAGATCAGCGATCTGTGATGTCCCCCCCCGGGACAAAGTAAAAAAGTTAAAAAAAAAATTTCCACATGTGTAAAAGAAAAAAAATCCTAAATAAAGAAAAAAAAAATATTATTCCCATAAATACATTTCTTTATCTAAATAAAAAAAATCAAACAATAAAAGTACACATATTTAGTATCGCCGCATCCGTAACGACCCCACCTATAAAACTATATCACTAGTTAACCCCTTCAGTGAACGCCGTAAAAAAAAAAAGAGGCAAAAAACACTGCTTTATTCTCATACCGCCAAACAAAAAGTGGAATAGCACGCGATCAAAAAGACGAATATAAATAACCATGGTACTGCTGAAAACGTCATCTTGTCCCGCAAAAAACGAGCCACCATACAGCATCATCAGCAAAAAAATAAAAAAGTTATAGTCCTCAGAATAAAGCGATGCCAAAATAATTATTTTTTCTATAAAATAGTTTTTATCATATAAAAGCGCCAAAACATAAAAAAATGATATAAATGAGGTATCGCTGTAATCGTACTGACCCGAAGAATAAAACTGCTTTATCAATTTTACCAAAAGCGGAACCAATTCTGCGTTGAAAAAGTAAAACAGTGCTCCTTCCCTTCCGAGCTCTCCCGTGCGCCCAAACAGGGCCCAACATATGGGGTATCAGCGTACTCAGAAAACATTGGAGAACAACTTTTGGGGTCCAATTTCTCCTGTTACCCTTGGGAAAATACAAAACTGGGGGCTAAAAAATAATTTTTGTGGAAAAAAAAAATATTTTTTATTTTCACGGCTCTGCATTATAAACTGTAGTGAAACACTTGGGGGTTCAAAGCTCTCACAACACATCTAGATGAGTTCCTTAGGGGGTCTACTTTCCAAAATGGTGTCACTTGTGGGGGGTTTCTACTGTTTAGGTACATTAGGGGCTCTGCAAACGCAATGTGACGCCTGCAGACCATTCCATCTAAGTGTGCATTCCAAATGGCGCTTGTTCCCTTCCGAGCCCTCCCATGCGCCCAAACGGTGGTTCCTCCCCACATATGGGGTCTCAGCGTACTCAAGACAAATTGGACAACACATTTTGGGGTCCAATTTCTCTTGTTACCCTTGGGAAAATACAAAACTGGGGGCTAAAATATAATTTTGGGGGGAAATGTTTTTTTTATTATTTTCACGGCTCGCGTTATAAACTGTAGTGAAACACTTGGGGGTTCAAAGCTCTCACAACACATCTAGATGAGTTCCTTAGGGGGTCTACTTTCCAAAATGGTGTCACTTGTGGTTTTTTTTTACTGTTTAGGTACATTAGGGGCTCTGCAAACGCAATGTGACGCCTGCAGACCATTCCATCTAAGTCTGCATTCCAAATGGCGCTCCATCCCTTCCAAGCCCTCCCATGCACCCAAACAGTGGTTCCCCCCACATATGGGGTATCAGCGTACTCAGGACAAATTGGACAACAACTTTTGGGTCCAATTTCTCCTGTTACCCTCGGGAAAATACAAAACTGGGGGCTAAAAATAATTTTTGTGGGAAAAAAAATGTGTTTTATTTTTTCGTCTCTGCATTATAAACTTCTGTGAAGCACTTGGTGGGTCAAAGTGCTCACCACTCCTCTAGATAAGTTCCTTAGGGGGTCTACTTTCCAAAATGGTGTCACTTGTGGGGGGTTTTAATGTTTAGGCACATCAGTGGCTCTCCAAACGCAACATGGCAACCCATCTCAATTCCTGTCAATTTTGCAGTGAAAAGTCAAACGGTGCTCCTTCCCTTCTGAGCTCTCCCATGCGCCCAAACAGTGGTTTACCCCCACATATGGGGTATCAGCGTACTCAGGACAAATTGTACAACAACGTTTATGGTCCAATTTCTTCTGTTACCTTTGGGAAAATAAAAAATTGGGGGCGAAAAGATATTTTTTGTGAAAAAATATGATTTTTTATTTTTACGGCTCTGCATTATAAACTTCTGTGAAGCACTTGGTTGGTCAAAGTGCTCACCACACCTCTAGATAAGTTCCTTAGGGGGTCTACTTTCCAAAATAGTGTCACTTGTGGGGGGTTTCAATGTTTAGGCACATCAGGGGCTCTCCAAACACAACATGGCGTCTCATCTCAATTCCAGTCAATTTTGCATTGAAAAGTCAAATGGCGCTCCTTCGCTTCCGAGCTCTGTCATGCGCCCAAACAGTGGTTTACCCCCACATATGGGGTATCGGCGTACTCAGGACAAATTGTTCAACATCTTTTGTGGTCCATTTTCTCACTTAAGGGGGGATTCTGCTCTATTGACAATTAGGGGCTCTGTATATGGAGTTTGCAAACTATTCTACGATAATGTATTCTCCAAGAGTCAGCGCTCCTTCCCTCTTGAATCTTGCTGTGTGGCTAAGCAAAAATGTACAGCCACATTTTGGGTACTACCACATTCGGCAGAAATTGTGGTACAATTTCTATTGCCTGTTTTACTCATTTCCCCATGTGAAAATGTAAAATCTGGGGCTAAAACTAAATTTCTGTCTAAAAAATGTAATCATTTTCATTTCACTGCTCAAAGGTATAAAATTCTGTAACACTTCTATGTTGTCAATATGATCACTGCACCCCTAGATGAGCCAAAAGTATTGACACCCCTGCAATTCTGTCAGATAATACTGAGTATTATACTAATATTCCTGAAAGTGATTGCAAACACACATTCTTTGGTATTATTATCTTCATTTAATTTGTCTTAAATGAAAAAACACAATAAGAATTGTCCTAAAGCCAAATTGGATATAATTCCACACCAAACATAAAAAAGGGGGTGGAAAAAAGTATTGGCACTGTTCGAAAAATCATGTGATGCTTCTCTAATTTGTGTAATTAACAGCACCTGTAACTTACCTGTGGCACCTAACAGGTGTTGGCAATAACTAAATCACACTTGCAGCCAGTTGACATGGATTAAAGTTGACTCAACCTCTGTCCTGTGTCCTTGTGTGTACCACATTGAACATGGAGAAAAGAAAGAAGACCAAAGAACTGTCTGAGGACTTGAGAAACCAAATTGTGAGGAAGCATGAGCAATCTCAAGGCTACAAGTCCATCTCCAAAGACCTGAATGTTCCTGTGTCTACCGTGCGCAGTGTCATCAAGAAGTTTAAAGCCCATGGCACTGTGGCTAACCTCACTAGATGTGGACGGAAAAGAAAAATTGACAAGAGATTTCAACGCAAGATTGTGCGGATGTTGGATAAAGAACCTCGACTAACATCCAAACAAGTTCAAGCTGCCCTGCAGTCTGAGGGTACAACAGTGTCAACCCGTACTATCCTTCGGCGTCTGAATGAAAAATGACTGTATGGTAGGAGACCCAGGAAGACTCCACTTCTTACCCCGAGACATAAAAAAGTCAGGCTGGAGTTTGCCAAAACTTACCTGAAAAAGCCTAAAACGTTTTGGAAGAATGTTCTCTGGTCAGATGAGACAAAAGTAGAGCTTTTTGGGCAAAGGCATCAACATAGAGTTTACAGGAGAAAAATAAAGGCATTCAAAGAAAAGAACATGGTCCCTACAGTCAAACATGGCGGAGGTTCCCTGATGTTTTGGGGTTGCTCTTTGCTGCCTCTGGCACTGGACTGCTTGACTGTGTGCATGGCATTATTTAGTCTGAAGACTACCAACAAATTTTGTAGCATAATGTAGGGCCCAGTGTGAGAAAACTGGGTCTCCCCCAGAGGTCATGGGTCTTCCAGCAGGACAATGACCCAAAACACACTTCAAAAAGCACTAGAAAATGGTTTGAGAGAAAGCACTGGAGACTTCTAAGGTGGCCAGCAATGAGTCCAGACCTGAATCCCATAGAACACCTGTGGAGAGATCTAAAAATGGCCGTTTGGAGAAGGCACCCTTCAAATATCAGGGACCTGGAGCAGTTTGCCAAAGAAGAATGGTCTAAAATTCCAGCAGAGCATTGTAAGAAACTCATTGATGGTTACCGGAAGCGGTTGGTCGCAGTTATTTTGGCTAAAGGTTGTGCAACCAAGTATTAAGCTGAGGGTGCCAATATTTTTGTCTGGCCCATTTTTGGAGTTTTGTGTGAAATGATCAATGTTTTGCTTTTTGCTTCATTCTCTTTTGTGTTTTTTCATTTAAGACAAATTAAATGAAGATAATAATACCAAAGAATTTGTGATTGCAATCATTTTCAGGAAGAAACTGAGTATTATCTGACAGAATTGTAGGGGTGTCAATACTTTTGGCCACAACTGTAGTTTGTAAAATAATGTGGCTTTTGGGGGGTTCTGCTGTTCTGGCACTTCAGGGCTCATCTAGTGGGTCATGGCATCTGAAAACCAACAGACAAATCTGATCTATAATATGTTACTCCTTCCATTCTGAGCTTTCCACTGTGCCTGATAAGAATATCCAGATTACATGTAGGGTTTTGGCGCACTCAGGATAAATTGCACATCAGACTGTGAGGTCCACTTTTTCCTATTAGCCCTTATAAAAATTAAAATCTTGGGGCGGAAACAGCATTTTAGTGTTAAAAATGTAATTTTTTCTTCATGGCCAATGGTATAAAATTCTGTGATATGTGATGTCACTATGATCACTGCTCCCCTAGATCAATTCATTGAGAGGTGTACCTTGTAGAATGGTAAGGTTCTGTGATTTGGCATCTTAGGGTCCCTGCCAATGTGACATGGCACACTCAAACCATTATAGCAAAATCTGAGCTCTAATATGGCGGCCCTTTACTTCTGAGCTTTGCACTGTGCTTCAAAAGTAGTTCTTGGCCATATATGGAGTATCGGTATACTCAAGAGAGGTTGCGTAAAAAATTGTACGGTCCATTTTTTCCTATCATATTTTATTTAGTGGAAAAAATGGCAATTTTCTATTAGCTTAGCCCAATGTTATACAATTCTGTTAATTGCCTGATGGTTAAAAATGCTCACTATACCAATAGATGAATTCCTCAAGAGGTGTAGTTTTCAAAATGGGGTAACTTGTGGGGGTTTCAGCTGTTTAGGCATGTCAGGGTCTCTTCAAATGTGACATGGAATCCGCAATCAATTGCAGCCAAAATTGATCTTCAGAATTCAATTAGCACTCCTTTCCTTCCAAGCTGTGCCATTTGCCCAAACAGTAGTTTTCCGTCACATATCGTATCCAGTCCACTTTCACCCATTACCCTTGTCAAAAGGAAAAAATCTGGGGCTAAAGCAACATTTTTGCATAGAAAATGTAATTTTTCATTTTCACGACTCAACGTGAAAAAATTCTGTGAAGCGTCTGGAGGTTCAAGGTGCTCACCACATCTATTTATAAGGACCTTGAGGAGTGCAGTTTCTAAAATGGGGTCACTTAATGGGGGGTTTCTCTTGTTTAGGCACATCAGGGGCTCTGCAAACGCGACATGGTGTCCATTATCTATTCTAGCCAATTCTGCGCTCCAAAAGTCAAACGGTGCTCCATCTCTTCCAAACTCTGCTGTGCACCCAAACAATAGTTTTCCACCACATTTGGGGTATCAGTGCAGGAGTGGTCAGGTCACTGGGGCAGAAAAGTTGCAAAATCAGAAGAATAATCGGTAAACGGGCCAAGATCAGATCAAGAAACTAATAGACAAAAGAGGAACTGAGAAGCAGCAGCAAACCAAAGGAATAAGAAACTATAGTTGGCAGCTCCCTGCGGTAATCTGGGATCTTTATTAGGGTGTAGTGCTGTCCAGTTGGCCGAAGCAGGGAGCTGATAATTCCATGTGGTCAGCATCAGACACCAATATTGCCAAACTGGATGACACTACAGATCTCAGACATTCTATTCTCAGTGACTGGGCAGAGAATATGCCACTAGGAGCTTCTCTAGGTCCCGGAGGAGATGGTACTACTGGAGCCACAGTCTACATACCCACTGCACCAAACACACATTTTGGGTCATGATGAAATGCTTTCAGTGCTCCTCTTGTGAATTTTCTGTGTGCTAATATTAATGTGATCAGATGGAACTGTGCTTCATTACACATATTGCTTTGCTAGTGGTCACTTCAATTGCCACTTATAATACACCACATTGCATTTGTTTATCCCCTTCCTTTCGCCCTCGAAGACACTCGGTGGCTTCAGACAAAGCAATTTCTGTAGTCAGCGTCATTTTCTTCTGCTGGGATTATTTTCGTTTCCATTTTCCCGGAGCTTCCCATAATCCCATCCTGGATGTTTACAACACTTCCACACCAAACCGCATATGCTGCTTTTCGCTAAAACAGGCAGGTATGGAAATTGACCAGCAGAACAGTTGTGTATTTTTGGAGTGAATCTGTGTGTACATCGGTCTCCACTTTACGAATTCGGCATGTTGGCATCACACACAACACTACTGCCCTTCACTGAGAATCACCCAACTGACAGGAAGGAGACGATGGGCCACATTCGTTTGAAACACCGGTGGGGAAACATGAAAGCTGAGCTCTGATTGGTCACTTAGGTAAAATGAAAGTTGTGCTCTGATTAGTTGCTGTGGTAAAATGAAACCTGAGCTCTGATTGCTTGGGTAAAGTGAAACCTAAGCTCCGATTGATTGCTGTGGTCAAATGAAAGCTGGGATCTGATTAGTCACCATGGACAGGTTTATTGGAAGACATTTCGGATTAACGAGGCTTGATAACCGTCATCATGCACATGTGCACAGGGAGAACAGGAGGGCGGTTTTCATGTCCCATACTTTAGTGAGATGATAAATTTACTTCAACTAAACCTAAAGATAAAGATGCTCCAAAAAGTAAATTTAAAAAAAGTTTTGTTCCCCTTTAAAAAAAAACTCAATAAAGTCACATTTACGATATAAGAATAATATGCAATAAAACCATGATGAAAAATCAATGGCCATTGTATACATATATTAAACCGTACATCCGTCTATTAAATGGTTCCATAATAGTATTTTCTCACTTGTAAAATCCTCCCTTCTCTTCATATCCTGTGCCAACTCCATCATAGTCTCTGTGCTAGAAAATAAATTTTTCTCCATCTCTAATTTTATTCTTATTTCCGTCTGCTTTAGCAGATTGGCTCAGCAATTTTATATGCACTGTGTTATTCCTTGTCAAATTCAACTCTATTTCAGAATTAGTTTATATGGTGAAAATCTCCCCAGAGGTTCAAAATTGCAAAAATAGCATTATGAATATTCATGAATGGCTATAATGCCCATATTTTAAATATATCCAACAATTGAATATATTACAAGTCACACCAGGAATACTGGCGGAGTAAAGTACCGGAGCTGATTACACACAGCAAAGACTAACTTTTTACCAGCAGGGAAATTACTGAACTGCTGCTACCAGTCCAAGAGCGAAAAACAGCCTCTGGGCTCATGCACATAGCAGAGACCCATCAACGAGACTACATGGCATTGCCCTGAGGCTATATGGCTACTTAATTTGGAGTCGTGCAGCTTCCATGTGCAGCCGTACAGGCATAGTATGTACAGAGCTATTTTCCTCCTAGAAGTTTGATGAACTGCGCCACAATTGCCAGAGCCCAACATAAAAATCCTACATACAGTATGTTTCCAAATGAATTAAGGGACATAAGAAGTTAGGCTTAGTTACATTTTAAGAGCAAGAATTGAGCAGAAATTCAAAGTTTTTGAGGAGTTTTGAGATTTGAAGGTGGATTTGGAGAACTTCCACTCAGCTTCTGCTTCAAAAACTCCCTTGAAAAACTGTGTTTTCACATAGCCTTATTGTAACCCCAAAATACTTTCATGAGCATCATAATGTTTGATTATGTTGAGTAAAGATGAGTAAATCAATGCATAGCTAATCAAATTCATTATGAACTTCACAAAAATGTGGGATTCAGCCAAATCTGAAATTTTCGAGATATCAACTCAAGGCTGGCTGGCCCCTTTTGTGCTGTCTTCTTTTGAGGGCCAGAAAATGTTTAAATATTACATTTTATTATACTCACCTGTAGAGATGAGCAAATCCAAACTGTAAAGTTTGGGGTTCGTACTGGACACCTAATGTCCATTACTGAACCCCGAACACAAACTTTTTATTGGATATCTGGTTTACTGTTCAGGTTTGTTGAAAGGCTACAGTGCAACCAATTAATATGCTTTTAGGCTGTGCGCACTTCCTGAGCCATCACAGCAATGCCAAGTATTGGAATGGCTGTGGTTGGTCGGTGCACCATGTGACTCGGCCTGTATCAATGTCAGATTATGAGTGCCAACGCCATTCTACTCTGATTACTGTAGGGATAGGATGCAGATGGAGTGAGGGACAGAATTAGACTGCACATTCTGCAAAAAAGCCTCTTTGTGTACTCTCAAATGTATCTCAGTGGGAGTACTGTGCCAAAAGTCTCTGTGTGTACTTTGCACCCATATCTGTAGGAGAACTTTGCCAAAAGGCCACTGTGTGTACTCCGTACCCATATCTGTGGGAGTACAGTCCCAAAAAGCTGTTGAATGTACTCTACACCCAAATCTGTGAGACTACTGTGCATCCCCGCCTCTATGTGTACTCTGCATCCCCGCCTGTGGAAGTACTGTACCTTTAAGCCTATGTGTATACTCTGCATCTTTGCCTGTAAAAGTACTGTGCCTTTAAGCCTCTGTGTGTACTCTGCACCTCTGCCTGTGGTAGTGCTGTTCCAAAAAGCCTCTGTTTACTATGCAGCTGTGTCTGTATGAGTAGTGTGCCTAAAAAAATCACTCTACTCTGCAGCCATCTTTTTACGATTACCCCCTACATTTGGAATTTTCAAACATGTCTTCAGAACAGCTTACAGCCTGCAATGACCCCGCTGCAACCTCAACAACACCAGAGCTGCTGCAACCCCTGAACCTACTGTCTCCTTCCCCATTATCCTGCAGAATTTAAGGCAGCAAGGATAGGGTCCGCCCCCCTATATATCTGTCTGTTAGTTTGTTCATTGTAATTTCTAATCGTGTTTTGTAAGTAACCCCTCCTCATGTACTGGAATCAATGTTCTAAAAAACAATCTTCAGCATGATATTCCACCCAGTCCTCACTCCTGCCCTCCTTGCCAGACTACACACAGCAGAAATCTGAAGCAGTTTGCACCTGTGTTTCATCATCATCATCATCATCATCAGAGATGTTCTGTGGTGGTCCGCTGGCCATAGTTTTGTAAGTAACACCTCCTCATGTACTGGAATAAATGGTCCAAAAAAAATCTTCAGCATGATATTCCACCCAGTCCTCACTCCTGACCTCCTTGCCAGACTACACACAGAAGAAATCTGAAGCAGATGGCACCTGTGTTTCATCATCATCATCATCATCAGAGATGTTCTGTGGTGGTCCGCTGGCCGTTTGCACTGCCCTTTCCATACTCATCCTCAAACAGAACAAGTGGTTGGGCATCAGTGAACTCAGTCTCTTCCACTTTTGAGGAAGGCCAGGTGGATGACCCACAGAACCACAGCCAGCACAGTCATCAAAAAGCTGAAGTGACTGCTGTATGACTTGAGGCTCAGACTGCTTTCCTGATTTGCAAGGGGGTGAGGTGGAAGACATATACCAATGGGGGACTGGGTGGAAGAAAAAGCAAAGGAACTGAAGGCACTTTCAGCTGACCAATATAAAACCACCTCTACTTGCTCTTGCCTCACCATTCGGTCAGCGGTACTAGGGCCTACTAAATTACATAGAACGTCCTGTCCCCTGAACGTACCAGAGGAAGCTGTTTCATTTGGGCATGTAGCAGGCACAGATCGACCTCAGCTTCTCTCTCCCTGGAGCAGCTACACCACCACACCAGCAAAACGGCCTCTTCCGCTTAGAGAGAAAGTGGCCAGCTGATAAAAACACTGTCTGTTAGCAGTGTACCCCACAAAAAATGAATAAAAAAAACAAAACACAAAAACAGTGTTGGCTACCTCCTCCTTCTACACTTCTTCCACTTACACTGCCACCTCCACCTCTAACTCAACCTCCTCCTCCACTCCCATTGACTTATATTGAGTTCGGGTTCGGGGTCAAGTTCGGCTACTGAACGAAACTTTGAGCTCTAGCTCGGCCGAACCCAGGAAATGCAAAAATCCATGTTTTTGCTTATTCCTGCTCACCTGCACTTATACTGCGTCTGCTGCCATAGCTTTCGAAGGCGCCATTCAGTTCTTTGATTTTTCCAGCCCTCCTTTTCAGTAGAGATGAGCAAATATATTTGAGTGGAACTGAATTCTTCAATTATCTCCAGGTGAATTCAGCAAAGTGATGACCAGCTGTGGTCACCACTTTGCTGACCCATAGATGGCCATGCAACTGGTTAAGAAAAAAATAATACTCATCTGACCACTCACCCGTGCAACAACACCCACAGCTTGCCGCTCTGTCCTCGGTGCCTCTTCTCTTCCCCTTCTCTCAATTCTCACATTCTTAAGCCACAGCCTAGAGAAAAGATCCTAAAGAGAATATGAACAATGGTAAATAGGGAAAATAAGAAATGTTGAGGACCGGATGACAGGCAGCAGGGGCAGTGGGATAGGTGAGGAGTGAGGTGAATTTTATTTTTATTTATTTTTTTTAATTTACATCCTCCATTTATGTTTAAAGGAGTGGAGAAATCTCACAGCATAACAAAAGTCACTCAGGGCATTTACGATTCATACCAATTTTATTTGTACCTAATCTAATCTTCCATCCTAATCTGCCTGAAATAGAGATCATCAGCATGTCTCTAATTGAAAGTCCTTCCTTTGGAAGTTGCTCGTTTGGAAGTTGCTCGTATGGTTGTGCCTATGAGAAACGCTACTTTATTAGCATCATGGCTTCCTCAATGTACTGATTAGTGGGCTTTCTGAAGGTTAGGCCTGTACTTACTCAAACATTATGTAATAGTATCTAATGAGTTTTATAAAGGGATTCTCCAGGCTGTTCCTATGCATTCATGCTAAGTCTAGGAGATTTACTTCAGTAGAGTCATCCACCATGAACAACTCGCTTTTTGTTATATTTTTTTTGTAGACAATCAGCTCTAATCTATTGATTGCTTGTTTCAAATTTACCTGCAGCGCCCCAACAGGAGAAATGGAGCATTACACAATTTTCATAATAATCCTCCATAGCTGTAAAGAAAAAACCTTTGCCACCTCCACTGGCTATTAGACGAGGATCGTGAATGAGGACTCCATTGTAATTAACCCTTTAATTAAAAATGTAAAACTGGGTCTCATTAAACTAAATTTTAATGATTTCTAATGTATCTTTTCATATGTCCAATACAATAATATGTCGAGAACAGAGATGTGCTGCAAACTGGTTTATCACAGTAATGGCACCACACATGGTTTATTTTGACGCTACCTTCTCAAGAACATTATTTATGTTGTGTTTCAGACCTTTCGTCTTCATTAATTGAATATTATGCGGCACCACAATATTACAATTAACAACGCCTGGCTCGTATCAGGTCCTTCACACCAAGGCTTCCTTTTGTCATTTGGGAGAGAAGATTTCCTGACAGTAAACACTAATGCACAATGCATTAGCAGCACTTACTAACATGAGAATTATCACGGCTGGAGCCAACGAGTCAATCACTTTAGAACACCAAGTGATATTTTTTAAAAAATGTCACCATATCGTGTGAAATAAAATAGTTTGGAGTCAATCTGAATAAATATATTAAAGGGATCTCTCATTTGGGACTTCCACTAACTAACTGGAGAAAAAAGGATTTCTAACTCTCTGGAGGACCATCCTTGCAATACAGACAGCCCATTGATTTTGATGGGTACCGTGCAATGCTTTATTTCCCCTGTGGTGGCACTGCAAGGAAACTAAACACTTTCTTGCCAGGTTCTCTTGCTGATTAAGGATAATTGCTGAGAGTCTCAGAAGAGGGAAATATTGTGATTAAATATTTTCAGGAGACCATTCTAAAAAGGGGGTTATCCAATGCATTTTCAAAAAATGTCAGTAAAAAAGCAAAAGACTAATTCAGTGATAGGGACCGAGTCGCAATATAAAATATAAAACTGCCCAAAAGTCTAATATCCCGCCTCTGATAGAGATTATATAGAATTATATGGAATTGAAGCCTGTGCATGCCATTATTATCAGTATTAATATACCGTATATACTCGAGTATAAGCCGATCCGAGTATAAGCTGACCCCCTTATTTTGCCACAAAAAACTGGGAAAACTTAATGACTCAAGAATAAGCCTAGGGTGGGAAATTCAACAGCTACTGGTAAATTTCAAAAATAAAAATAGATACCAATAAAAGTAAAATTAATTGAGACATCAGTAGGTTAAGTGTTTTTGAATATCCATATTGAATCAGGAGCCCCATATAATGCTCCATACAGTTCATGATGGCCCCATAAGATGCTTCATACAAAATATGCCCCATAAGATGCTCCATAGATTATGCCCCACAAGATGCTCCATAGATTATGCCCTATAAGATGCTCCACACATTTTGCCATTTTGCCCCATAAGATGCTCCACACATTATGCCCCATAAGATGCTCTACACGTTATGCCCCATAAGATGCTCCACACATTATACCCCATAAGATGCTCCACACATTATGCCCCATAGGATGCTCCACACATTATTTCCCATAAGATGCTCCACACATTATGCTCCATAAGATGCTCCACAAATTATGCCCCATAAGATGCTCCACACATTATGCCCCAGAAGATGCTCCACACATTATGCCCCATAAGATGCTCCACACATTATGCCCCATAAGATGCTCCACACATTATGCCCCATAAGATGCTCCACACATTATGCCCCATAAGATGCTCCACATATTATGCCCCATAAGATGCTCCACACATTATGCCCCATATGCTGTTGCTGCGATTAAAGTTTAAAAAATCACATACTCACCTCTCTTTGCTTAGTCCCCAGGCACTTGAGATATTCACCTTCCCCATTCCACCGCTGCACACCGCTCTGTCTTCCGGCTCTCTGACTGTTCAGGCAGAGGGTGGTGTGCACACTAACTACTTCATCACGCCCTCTGACCTGAACAGTCACAGCCAGAGGACAGAAGACAAAGCGGCGCTCAGCAGTGGAACGGGGTCAGGTGAATATCGCGCAATGCTCACCTCTCCCGTTATACTCACCGGCATGGTCCCTGGCAGCGTCTCACTCTCAGATGGCCTCCGGGATCCAGCGGCATCTTCCTATGTTCAGCGGTCACGTACCGCTCATTAAAGCAATGAATATGCGTCCATATTCATTACTTTAATGAGCGGTACCACTTGACCACTGAACACAGGAAGAGCTGCCCGGAGACCATCGGACATGCAGGGACCGTGCCAGGAGCAGGTGAGTATGTGACAGCCACCGCTTCCCCTCCCCCACTGACCCCCTTGGACATCGACTCGAGTATAAGCCGAAAGGGGCACTTTCAGCCCAAAAAAGTGGGCTGAAAATCTCGGCTTATACTCAAGTATATACGGTAGTTGAGTTTGGAATATACAATTTCAATGTCATATCTTGTACTCATCAGTTTTGAGATTTTTTAATATTTCATGAGCTAATAGCACCTCCCTAGAGGAGTCATGGCACCTGCATGGTTGCTATTTTGCAAAATACCTCTTCAGGAAGGAAGATGACTTGAACTCTAATACCACCTATTGGATGTAGCAATTCTAAATGTCAATATCGACCCTTAAATGAGCCTTGCTACATGACCAAGTGAACCTGTCACGTGAAAAAACGCTATTAATTTACAGATATAGAGTCAATCTGCAGGCTAAAAGTCTTCTCAACCTGCCTGGCACCTGCACTTAGAGCTCGGCTGCTGGAAGGAAATTAACTTTATTCCTACAGGCAGCATTCAACGTTCAGTAATAGGGGTGATACCAGCGCATTTCAGTCACCCATCTGTGCATAGGGAGCTGTGGTTGTTGTCGTACCCCTGGCACTGACTGACAGCTTGCTGAGCATTAGGGCCGGATGTCTGTTAGTGATGGGGATGCAGTTACAGCCACTATTTTCTAAACGCCGGGCAGTGTAGACGCTAGTTAGGTTCAGAAAGCTATTAACCTGCAGATTAACCCCATAGGGTTTTTTCATGTGACAGGTTCCCTGCATTATAAGAAACTAAACTATAAACTTGATTTCAAGGGATTTTAGGGTGATTGCCCCTTCTCAGTGCAAACCAGGAGATCTGATATGACTTTATTCTGGCTGTGTCTTTATTTACAATATAACTATAGGATTCATAATGGATAGATGTCTTATAGATGCCTCTCCATTACTAATCCGAGGGCTTGATGTCACCTGACAATACAAAGATGACATCATCCCCACAAATATGAACCCCACTTTACAACGATACAGGGCCAGTGGGAAGAGTCAGGCAAAGCGCCAGAAAATGGGGGGGACCCCATTCCTTTTTAAATTATTTATTTAAATAATTTAAAAAATCATAGTGGGGACACCTCTATTCTTGATAACCAGCCTTGCTAACACTGACAGCTGAGGGTTGCTGCCCCCAGCTATCAGTTTTGCTTGGCTGGGTATCATAAATACAGGGAATCCCATTCCTTTTTTTATTATTATTTATTTAGAGGGCAAACACCTGCTGATAAATACTCCCATCAGTCGCTCCTGCTCTCACTGTTATTAGTGGCAGCAGGCATCAGCTGATGGGAGCAGTAGTCCCATCAGCCAACACAAATGACCGGAGGTAAACTTTATACATTTGATCATAGCTGCGGGTTCACGCGGCCATTTGACAGTGTTGGAACCGCAGCTGTCTGAATGGCGGTGATTATTTTACCTCCGATCAGAAGCGATGTTTGCGGCACTGTCATGCACATAACAGCGCAACAAACACCCGGTGTTTGGGAGGCTGAACCCGAATAGTAACACAGACTCCCTGATGAAGTCCATGTTCGGTATCCGTGCCCAAACGGTATATGTTCAGTACGGATGCGAACTTTACTGTTCGCGTTAGCCCATCTCGTGTCATGACAAGCAGGAGCCCTTAAAGGGAACCTGTCAGCAGGATTTTGCTTAGTAACCTACAGACAGTGTCAGGTCGGCACCGTTATACTGATTAAAATGATACCTTGAGTAATGAAATCCAACTTCTGGTTGTTGTTTAATCTATATTTATATAGTTTTCAGTTAATGATATGCTCGTGCTCTGGGGAGGCCTTCGGGGGTGATTTTATGTGGTACACTGCTTACATATGTATCTGTATGGCTTCTGATAGGTCAGAACCACATGAAAACCTCTCACAGGCTGCCCCGGAGCACAAGAATGTCATAAACTGAAAACTGGAAATAAAACTTAAACAACAACCACAAGATGTAGTTCATCACCAGGTATCATTGCAATCAGTATAATGGCACCAACCTGACAGTGTCTGTAGGTTACTGTGCACAATCCTGCTGACAGGTCCCCTTTAACCAAAATGATAAACAAATCATCAAGTATTCCCCATGATTAGCTATAATCTATGGTATGGCAGAAAGTGTTGAATTCAGCTGCAGCGCCACCGCAGGACAAATAAGGCATTAAAAATTAAACTTAAAATTCATGAATTTTCTGCGTAATACACAGTTGTACAAAAAAAGATAAAAAGATGATTATCAGCTCATCTCTATGAAGACAATTGCAGGGTTCTTGGCATGGAAAAAGTGATTCCTCCTCGGTGTGGTACATCAAAAATTTAAGGAAAAAAATGATGCTCCAGGCGTTTTAAAATGGCTGGAGCATCACTTCTTTCCTTTAAACGCAGAGCGGGAGACATTTTTTAACTGCTCTCTCCTTTGGTTAATAGATAAGCATCCAGAATGGAAGATTCTCCTTGGAATTTCCTAATAGGGTATTTAAAAATGAAATTTTTAAACTAGATAATCCCTTTTACTTTGACATATAATATAACACGATCCATCAGGAAGGGATATCTATTCTATCTCCCCTAGCCTTCTTATAAGAACAAAATCAATACCTCTCTTGAATACTACCCTGTTAAATATGATCAGTCCAATAAGACACTATCCATCAGTGTTTATTTTAAGACCTATCACCACTTCGTCTAAAGGAAAAGACACATAATAGAAGATCACTTGAGGAAGCCTTTAGTTGAGAAGGTCTAGAAAATAATAGATATGTTACTTGCTTCCAGGAATTGTAGTTATTGTTCATCCATCATAGCAGGGGATGTACTTAAATACAGAACCAAGAGCAATGCTGTAAAAACCAAGTCGTTCTTTCCAATGTGACTCCTCATTAGTTATAAATCTTTCTGAATGTTCGCGATGGTGCGCTTTATCGATTTGACCACAAAAACATTTAAATGCAAGATACAGCGGCTCAAAGAAAGGTTTGATGGAGAATTTCTCAGTACGCAACCCCGGTGGTGACATGCTGTTGTTTATAAGTTTTCATGCCTCTAAGCAAAAAATGCCCAGTTATGATGGTAGGTCACTGATGAGGTTAAATCCCCTCTTTGTGGAGGAGATAGGCAGTTCCTCTTAATTTAAGAAAAACGAAATGTATCAAGCTGTTAGTAGGTTTTAAAACCTCAAGGTATAAATGATAAATTATCACAAAATGTTCTCTGGGAGAGTGTAATGGGTTTCTGCTATGTAATGTCTCCATTTTTCTATAACAATGTGAATTTTGAGAGATAAGCATGTCAGTCAATGGAACCTCAAGAGACCTAAGCATCAAGATCAATATCAAATACAATTGGTTACTCCCTATGTACATGTGTTAATACCTCAGAGTGAATACACAGGTCAATACACAGATGACAAATATCAAATTGACATTCCGATGTCGGATAAGCTGGATGAATTGTAAATTTTGCAGGTTATGTTTCTTTTTTCTCGTGAGGCATCCACAAATTGTTGGAGAAATAGCTTGTCTTTTGTATATCATTTAGGTTTTGTAAACCAGAGATTTAATTCAAATATTTTACTTTTTCGCACATGGGAGAAAACTGGTTATATAGATAGATTCCACCTTTTTCACTTTATCTGGAGCTCATTCAGACGATGCGATGGACAACTCTACAATGGCTGAATTTGCCAGGCCAGTGTGCATACTAAAATGTCACAGAAAGACCTCTACCTATTGTTAATCGACATTTCTCACCAGTGGTCTACATAAAAGAGATGGTGGCTTTATCCAAAATTTAGAAATGGTACGTACACCAAGAGGAGAAAGATTGGAGATTGTTTCCCTTTCCACTTCCTTTCCATGACATAGATAAATTCTTCAAGCTAGTAAACTAACAATGCCACAGACTTAAAATGGCTACCTCAGACAGATTTGGCACAAGCCACTATGTCTGGCTGATTCCAGATAAATTCTGGCCTTCGCCCTTTTAACTCCTGTACAAGGATTTGGTCTTAGAATGGGGTTCACTGGATTGTTTCCATGGAAAGGCTGCTGGCCGGTGGAGCGAGCCAGAGGCAAGGGATGTCCTCATGCGCTGTCAATACCAAGGCATGTCGGGCTCAAGATCAGAAGGCAAGCGGGTAGTCAAAATACTAGCCTAGGTCAGACAACAGTATATGGAAAATATCACACAAGGGTAAACGATTAGAGTGACCAGGTCAAACTGAACTACATAAGTGACAGGTAGAGACTGTCTGCTGAGGTTTACATAGAAGAGAGCCCCATCCGAGGTTCCCAGCAGAAAGTTAATTACATACCAGCTCACTGCAGTAAAACACAGGTGGACAGGACAGGGACAGCTAGTCTCAGCAATCTAACTCCTACATGCTACCGGCATCCAGCAGAAGCAGTATCAGAGGTATAAGTGCAGTGCCAGTTAGTAATGGCCTCTCTGACCTTTCATGGTGCCTGTGCACTGCAGTACTTTGCTCTGCCCTCAACAGGGCAGATCAGTTGTTAGGGGTCGAGTTCCTACCTCTGCACAGGGGGAATCTCGGGCCATCTCCGCTGCAGTCTCCCATTCTTCTCCTGAAGCGTCTCGCTCAGTCTGACTCTGTACAAAGGGTTACTGCTGCTTTTCCAGCTTCTGCCATTGAAGCCAGTGCTGGGCAGCGGCGAGCAGATGCTTTTGGAACTAAGTCCTGCTTTTTCCCTTCTGAGCATGCCCTGAGTAAGATCTCTCATTGGAGATCAAGGGTCACATGCTTAAATACTGTAGCAAAACCCATTGGTTCTCCAAGAAGGTCCTGAAGTTCCTCAGGGTCTGTGGCAGCCTCTCATTGGTCCTTCTAGGAAGGTCCTGTACTTGCTGCAGCTATAACAGGTTCGCATAGCCGCACGGCCATGCGCTAGTATCAAATCTAAGTTATTTGATTTGCGCCAGTGTGGTTTCGTTTGTATGTGTTCAGGGACCCGGCTGAAATAAGCCCCTAGAATACCGGCTCCTCCAGTGAGGAGATTGTATGTTTGCATAACCACCAACTGCTATCTGCCCGGCAGTCGCTGTGTACTCCTGTGAGGTTAACAGGACACAGTGTGTTATGAACCTGGTGGTTAGGAGCACCTGGAAAGACCTGATGGTTAAACTAGATGACAGGACAAGCTCTGGGAAGTGGGATCTCTGCTGACCGCAAATTCTAATCCTAACACACACACTAGAAATAGCCGTGGAGCGTACCTAACTCTCCCTAGACGCCTCTTCACAGCCTAAGAGCTAACTACCCCTAAAGATAGGAAATTAAGCCTTACCTTGCCTCAGAGAAATTCCCCAAAGGTAAAAGGCAGCCCCCCACAAATATTGACTGTGAGTTAAGAGGAAAGTCACAAACACAGGAATGAAACAGGTTTCAGCAAAGGAGGCCAGTCTTCACTAAATAGACAGAGGATAGGAAAGGGATCTGTGCGGTCAGCACAAAAAACTACAAAAAGCCACGCAGAGTGTGCAAAAAGACCCCCGCACTGACTCACGGTGCGAAGGTGCCACTCTGCACCCCAGAGCTTCCAGCTAGCAAGGCAATGTCATGTTAGCAAGCTGGACTAGAACTTAGCAAGTACTAAGAAATATATTCAGTACACAATGAACAACAAATGAACTAGCAGGGACTTAGCTTCTGCTGGAGTAGACAGGTCATCAGAAAGATCCGAGAGAGATCTGAACCAGTACTGATACATTGACAGCTGGCATGAAGTAACGATCTGAGTGGAGTTAAATAGAGAAGCCAGCCTAGCCGCAAACGAGGGCAGCTGAGGAAGCAACCTCAAGAACCAGCAGTTCCACTCACAGCCACCAGAGGGAGTCCACGGACAGAACTCGCCGAAGTACCATTCATGACCACAGGAGGGAGTTCGAGAACGGAATTCACAACAGTACCCCCCCCCCTTGAGGAGGGGTCACCGAACCCTCACCAGAGCCCCCAGGCCGATCAGGATGAGCCAAATGAAAGGCACAAACCAAATCGGCAGCATGGACATCGGAGGCAACAACCCAGGAATTATCCTCCTGACCATAGCCCTTCCATTTGACCAGGTACTGAAGTTTCCATCTCGAAACACGAGAATCTAAAATCTTCTCCACCACATACTCCAACTCCCCCTCGACCAACACCGGAGCAGGAGGGTCAACGGAGGGAACCATAGGCGCCACATATCTCCGCAACAACGACCTATGGAACACATTATGGATGGCAAAAGAAGCTGGAAGGGCCAAACGAAACGACACAGGATTGAGAATTTCAGAAATCTTATAAGGACCAATGAAACGAGGTTTAAACTTAGGAGAAGAAACCTTCATAGGGACATAACGAGATGACAACCAAACCAAATCCCCAACACGAAGTCGGGGACCAACACAACGACGGCGGTTGGCGAAACGTTGAGCCTTCTCCTGGGACAATGTCAAATTGTCCACTACATGAGTCCAAATTTGCTGCAACCTGTCCACCACAGAATCTACACCAGGACAGTCCGAAGGCTCAACCTGCCCTGAAGAAAAACGAGGATGAAAACCAGAATTACAAAAAAAAGGCGAAACCAAAGTAGCCGAACTGGCCTGATTATTAAGGGCGAACTCAGCCAATGGCAAGAAGGTCACCCAATCATCCTGATTAGCAGAAACAAAGCATCTCAGATAGGTCTCCAAAGTCTGATTAGTTCGTTCGGTTTGGCCATTTGTCTGAGGATGGAAAGCCGAAGAAAAAGACAAATCAATGCCCATCTTAGCAAAAAAGGACCGCCAAAACCTTGAAATAAACTGGGAACCTCTGTCCGACACGATGTTCTCCAGAATTCCATGCAAACGAACCACATGCTGGAAAAATAATGGAACCAAATCAGAGGAGGAAGGTAATTTAGGCAAGGGTACCAAATGGACCATCTTAGAGAAGCGATCACAAACCACCCAGATGACCGACATCCTTTGAGAGACAGGGAGATCTGAAATAAAATCCATGGAAACATGCGTCCAAGGCCTTTTCGGGACTGGCAAGGGCAAAAGTAACCCACTGGCACGAGAACAGCAGGGCTTGGCCCGAGCACAAGTCCCACAGAACTGCACAAAAGAACGCACATCCCGTGACAAGGAAGGCCACCAAAAGGACCTAGCCACCAAATCTCTGGTACCAAAAATCCCAGGATGACCAGCCAACACCGAACAATGAACCTCAGAGATAACTCTACTAGTCCATCTATCAGGGACAAACAGTTTCTCCACTGGACAACGGTCAGGTCTATCAGCCTGAAACTACTGCAGCGCCCGCCGCAAATCAGGTGAGATGGCAGACAGAATTACCCCCTCTTTGAGAATACCAGCCGGCTCAGGAACTCCCGGAGAATCAGGCACAAAACTCCTTGAAAGGGCATCGGCCTTCACATTCTTAGAACCCGGAAGGTATGAAACCACAAAAATCGAAACGGGAGAAAAACAGCGACCATCGAGCCTGTCTAGGATTCAACCGCTTGGCAGACTCAAGATAAGTCAGATTCTTGTGATCCGTTAAGACCACCACGCGGTGCTTGGCTCCCTCAAGCCAATGTCGCCACTCCTCGAATGCCCACTTCATAGCCAACAACTCCCGATTGCCAACATCATAATTGCGCCCAGCAGGCGAAAACTTTCTAGAAAAGAAAGCACATGGCTTCATCACAGAGCCATCAGAACTTCTTTGAGACAAAACAGCCCCTGCTCCAATCTCAGAAGCATCAACCTCGACCTGAAAAGGGAGCAAAACATCTGGCTGACACAACACAGGGGCCGAAGAGAAACAACGTTTTAACTCCCGAAAAGCCTCAACGGCCGCAGAGGACCAATTAACCACATCAGCACCTTTCTTGGTCAAATCAGTCAACGGTTTAACAACACTAGAAAAATTAGCGATGAAGCGACGGTAAAAATTAGCAAAGCCCAGGAATTTCTGAAGGCTCTTCACAGATGTAGGCTGAGTCCAATCATAAATGGCCTGAACTTTAACAGGATCCATCTCGATAGTAGAAGGGGAAAAAATGAAGCCCAAAAAGGAAACCTTCTGAACTCCGAAGAGACATTTAGACCCCTTCACAAACAAAGAATTAGCACGAAGGACCTGGAACACCATTCTGACCTGCTTCACATGAGACTCCCAATCATTCGAAAAGACCAAAATATCATCCAAATATACAATCATGAATCTATCCAAATACTTTCGGAAGATGTCATGCATAAAGGACTGAAACACAGATGGAGCATTAGAAAGCCCGAATGGCATCACCAGGTACTCAAAATGGCCCTCGGGCATATTAAATACTGTTTTCCATTCATCACCCTGTTTAATACGCACAAGATTATACGCCCCTCGAAGATCTATCTTGGTGAACCAACTAGCCCCCTTAATCCGAGCAAACAAATCAGACAGTAGAGGCAAAGGGTACTGAAATTTGACCGTGATTTTATTGAGAAGGCGGTAATCTATACAAGGTCTCAGAGAACCATCCTTCTTGGCCACAAAAAAGAACCCTGCTCCCAACGGTGACGACGACGGGCGAATATGCCCTTTCTCCAAGGACTCCTTTATATAACTCCGCATAGCGGCGTGTTCCGGCACAGATAAATTGAAAAGTCGTCCTTTAGGAAATTTACTACCAGGAATCAAATTAATAGCACAATCACAATCCCTATGAGGAGGTAGGGCACTGGATTTGGGCTCATCAAATACATCTTGGTAATCCGACAAAAACTCAGGGACTTCAGAAGGAGTAGAAGAAGAAATTGACAACAACGGAACATCACCATGTACCCCTTGACAACCCCAACTGGACACAGACATTGATTTCCAATCCAATACTGGATTATGGACCTGTAGCCATGGCAAACCCAACACGACCACATCATGCAAATTATGCAACACCAAAAAGCGAATATCTTCCTGATGTGCAGGAGCCATGCACATGGTCAACTGAGTCCAGTACTGAGGTTTATTCTTGGCCAAAGGCGTAGCATCAATTCCCCTTAATGGAATAGGATACTGCAAGGGCTCCAAGAAAAAACCACAGCGCCTGGCAAACTCCAAGTCCATCAAATTCAGGGCAGCGCCTGTATCCACAAATGCCATAACCGAGTAGGATGACAAAGAGCAAATCAGAGTAACAGACAAAAGAAATTTAGGCTGTACAGTACCAATGGTGACAGACCTAGCGAACCGCTTAGTGCGCTTAGGACAATCAGAGATAGCATGAGTGGAGTCACCACAGTAAAAACACAGCCAATTCTGACGTCTGTGTTCTTGCCGTTCAGCTCTGGTCAAAGTCCTATCACATTGCATAGGCTCAGGCCTCTGCTCAGAGGATACCGCCAAATAGTGCACAACCTTGCGCTCCCGCAAGCGCCGATCGATCTGAATGGCCAAGGACATTGATTCATTCAGACCAGCAGGCGTGGGGAACCCCACCATAACGTAAAAGTACCATTCATGACCACAGGAGGGAGTTCGAGAACGGAATTCACAACAACAGTGCTTTCTTTAGACGACTCTGTGAAGTAACAGAGTTTGATTCTACCGCCATATAGGGCTGCCATTTGCCAGCAGCAGTTTCTCTCCTGCACGGTGGACCCCAGGCTGCGAATGCACCAAATAACATCTCTCTATTTACTCGGTTACTCGGTGCGTTCCGCCAGCCCTAACAGAATACTAGCGCCAGGGTCTGGCTAGTAAATGGCGGACGATCAGCTTTTACAGCGGTACATCCAGCAGCTGGAGGGTAAGTTGGCGGCTCTTGAGCGCACAACCTCAGCTGTGGATGTTACCACAGTCGCTGTTCAGGCTGCAAGTGTAGCTGCAGTCAGTTTGTCCTCTGCCAACCCTGCTCCGACTTTATCCCATCTCCCGCTTCCAGACAAGTTTGCTGGTGACAGTAAGCTATGTCGGGGATTCGTGAGTCAGTACTCCATACATCTAGAGCTCCGGGCTGCACGTTTTCCTATGGAATGGGTGAAAGTGGGATTTATTTTATCCCTTTTGTCAGGCAGGGCCTTGGAGTGGGCAACGCCGCTATGGGAGCGTAATGATTGTGTGGTGCAGAGTGGTCCTCTCTTCCTGGATGCTCTGAAACAGGCATTTTTGGGACCTCGTGTCACCCACGATACCATGCTCCAATTGTTGGCAATAACACAGGGTTCGTCCATGGTCAGCCAGTTCACCGTCCAATTCTGGACTCTGGTCTCTGAGCTGGAGTGGCCGGATAAAGTCCTTATTCCGGTGTTCTGGAAAGGACTGGCAGACCATGTGAAGGACGCCTTGGCCACCAGGGAGATTCCCGCCACACTGGAGGAGCTCATTTCTATATCTACCCGCATCGACCTCCGTTTTAACGAGCGGAGGTTAGAGCGGACCCAGTGTAGGCAGAGGTTTCGGCTGGCTCCCACCTTCGCCAGACCACTAGAATCTTCCGTTCAGGCATCCGACTTCCATGAGGCCATGGAGGTTTCCCGAGCGGGACCTAAGTCTCGGACCGCTCGAGTACCCGTGGTTTGTAGAGATTGCCAACAACAAGGACATTATGCAAATAAATGTCCACGGTGGTCGGGTAAACGATCGCGTCTAGAAAACATTGGAGGAGGTTCACTAGACACAGCGGCGTTTTCCTCCAAACTGTCCTTCAAAGGGACAATCATGTTAGGCTCATCCTCTCTAACAGTCGAGCTTTGTGTGGATTCTGGAGCAGAGGGGAATTTCATGTCCTTTGCTTTTGCTCTGCGCCATGCAATACCTCTGGTGATGCTCGCCTAACCGGTGACTGTTAGAGTAGTGAATGGGTCGACACTTACTTCACAAATCACACACCAGACTGTCTCTTTTACGTTATCCATGTCCCCTTCCCATCAGGAGATTATTTCCCTTCTTGTCCTTCCAGAGGGAATGGACGAGATTCTGCTGGGAATACCCTGGCTCCGTTTCCACTCCCCACATATTGAGTGGACCTCTGGGAGGATTTTGGGTTGGAGTGAATCATGTAAGGGCAGATGTGTGAGAGAGTGCATTCAGGTTTCCACCACTGAGATACCCGCAGGTCTTTCTTCCCTTCCCAAATGCTATTGGTCCTATGCAGACGTTTTCTCCAAAAAGGCTGCGGAGACCCTTCCACCTCACCATCCCTATGACTGACCTATTGATCCCTTGCCTAGAGCAGAACCTCCTCGGAGATGGGTCTATCCCCTCTATCTCCCAGAAACGGAGGCTGTGTCCCAATACATCCAGGAAAATTTGGCAAGAGGGTTCATTAGGAAGTCAGTGTCACCTGCAGGGGCGGGGTTCTTCTTCATGTAGAAGAAGAACGGAGAATTACGTCCTTGCATAGATTACAGGGGTCTTAACACCATCACCGTTAATAATAAGTGCCCGCTGCCACTGATTTCTAAGCTCTTTGATAGGCTACGGGGAGCAAGGGTATTTACCAAATTAGATCTGCGGGGTGCTTATAACCTGATTCGCATCCGTGAGGGGGACGAATAGAAGATGGCGCTTAAAACCAGGGATGGGCACTATGAGTATCTGGTGATGCCCTTCTGTAATGCCCCAGCCGTTTTCCAAGACTTTGTCAACGACATTTTCCTGGATATGCTCTCCACCTCGGTCATAGTCTATCTGGATGATATTCTCATCTTCCAGATATTGACTCCCACCGGAGAGATGTTGGCAGAGTCTTCGACCTGTTACGGGCAAATTCCCTCTATGCAAAGTTGGAGAAGTGTATGTTTGAGCAGGAGTCTTTACCTTTCCTGGGCTATAACATCTCCGCCCAGGGATTGGCTATGGATCCTGCCAAACTACAGGCTGTGATGGACTGGCAAGAACCCCATTCTCTTAAAGCGGTGCAGCGCTTTATGGGGTTCATTAATTATTATCTCCAGTTCATTCCCCACTTCTCAACTTTGGTAGCTCCCTTGGTAGCCCTCACCAAGAAGGGAGCAAATCCCAAATTGTGGTCTGAAGAGGTCTCCAGGGCCTTCTCTTCTATTAAGTCTCATTTTGCTAGTGCTCCCATCCTACATCGTCCCGATGTTCATAAGCCATTTATAATGGAGGTGGATGCCTCATCCCTTGGTGCAGGAGCAGTCCTCTTCCAAAAGGATGCTCAAGGTCTGAAGCATCCTTGCTTCTTCTTCTCCAAGACCTTCACACCAGCGGAGAGGAATTATTCCATCGGGAACAGGGAGTTGCTAGCAATGAAGTTGGCTTTCTCGGAGTGGAGACATCTTTTGGAAGAGGCTCGATTTCCCTTTCAAGTCTTCACAGACCACAAAAATTTGGTATATTTACAAACAGCCCAGTGGCTAAATTCTCATCAGGCAAGATGGTCCTTGTTCTTCTCCCGGTTCCACTTCACCCTCCATTATCTCGCTGGGGAGAAGGACATTCGTGCTGACGCCCTCTCTCGCTCCATTGTGTCATCTGAGGAGGAAGGGGAGCCTCGGCTTATTGTCCCTTCTGAGAGCCTGAGAACCATAGCTTCGGTTTCGCTAGAGTCTGTGCCTTCGGGCAAGACTTTTGTACTCATTAATTTGCAACCAGAGGTTCTCTCTTGGGCTCATTCGTCCAGGGTGGGTGGACATTTTGGGACAAAGAGTACATCTGACCTGCTGGCGAGGACGTACTGGTGGCCACATATGGTCCGTGACGTCGGAGATTATATTTGGGCGTGTGTCTCCTGCGCCAAAAATAAGTCTCCTCGACAATGGCCTGCTGGGTTACTCTATCCCTTGCTGGTGGCAGACATACCCTGGGAGATGGTCGGGATGGACTTTGTGGTGGGTTTGCCCAAGTCTCGTGACTGTACCATCATTTGGGTTATCACCGATCATTTTTCTAAAATGGAGCATTTGGTGCCACTTCCATAGCTACCTTCTGCACAGGCCTTGGCAGCGCTGTTCATAACACACATCTTCCGCCTACACGGTATGCCAGACAAAATTGTCAGTGACCGGGGTCCCAGTTTGCGTCTCAGTTCTGGAGAAAGCTTTGTCGTCTTCTTAGCATTGAGTTGAATCTCTCTTCCGCATATCATCCCGAGATGAATGGGTTGGTAGAGAGGGCCAACCAGACCTTGGTCACATATCTGCGACACTTTGTCTCAGCCAGGCAGGATGACTGGGCATCCTTGCTATCATGGGCGGAGTTTACGCTGAACAATGCCGTAGCCAACTCCACTGGACAAACCTCATTCCTCTTTAACTATGGTCAGCATCCGCGGGTACCTGTGCCCATGCCCGTATCTTCCGCCGACTCAAGGGTGGCAGACTGGGCTGTGGAGGCACGGGATATTTGGGACTGCGTCCAGGATGCCATTCAGGCCTCCAAGGAGACAATGAGGTCCTCCGCCGATGCACATCGGCGCCCCGCTCCGATCTTTGCTTCTGGCGACTTGGTGTGGCTCTCCGCCCGTAACATTAGGCTGCGAGTTGATCCACTAAGTTTGCACCTCGCTACTTGGGCCCTTTCAAGGTCCTCGAACAGGTTAACCCTGTGGTCCACCATTTAGCCCTTCCGCCACGCCTGGGTATCACCGACACCTTTCATGTGTCCCTCTTGAAACCTGTATACATGTCCCGGTTTTCCGAGTCATCTGCCAAGACATCGGGTTCATTTACGGACGATTACGAGGTGAGCGCTATTTTGGGGTGCAAGGTGGTACATGGCAAATAATTTTATTTCGTGGACTGGAAGGGTTATGGTCCTGAGGACAGGTCCTGGGAGCCTGCTGTGCACATTCAGGCTCCGCAGCTCATTGCTGCCTTCGAGCGTAGCAAGGTCCAAAGAGGGGGGGCCCTAGGAGGGGGGTAATGTTAGGGGACGAGTTCCCACCTCTGCCCAGGGGGAATCTTGGGCCATCTCCGCTGTGGTCTCCCATTCTTCTCCTGCCGCAATGGAGCCTGCTCAGCGGAGACGTCGGCCCCAGCATCTCGCTCAGTCTGACTCTGCACAAAGGGTTACTGCTGCTTTTCCTGCTTCTGCCATTGAAGCCAGTGCTGGGCAGCGGCGAGCAGACACTTTTGGACTAAGTCCTGCTTTTTCCCTTCTGAGCATGCCCAGGGTAAAATCTCTCATTGGAGATCGAGGGCCACATGCTTAGATACTGCAGCAAAACCCATTGGCTCTCCAGGAAGGTCCTGAAGTTCCTCAGGCTCTGTAGCAGCCTCTCATTGGTCCTTCTAGGAAGGTCCTGTACTTGCTGCAGCTATAAAAGGTTCGCATGGTGGCATGGTCATGCGCTAGTATCAAATCTAAGTTATGTGCTTTGCGCCAGTGTGGTTACGTTTGTATGTGTTCAGGGACCCGGCTGAAATAAGCCCCTAGAATACCGGCACCTCTGGTGAGGAGATTTTGTGTATGGATTCAGGGCCCCGGCTGAAATAAGCCCCTAGAATACCGGCTCCTCCGGTGAGGAGATTGTATGTTTGCGTAACCACCAACTGCTATCTGCTCGGCAGTCGCTGTGTACAACTGTGAGGTTAACAGGACACAGTGCTTTCTTTAGGCGACTCTGTGAAGTAACAGAGTTTGATTCTACCGCCATATAAGGCTGCCATTTGCCAGCAGCAGGTTCTCTCCTGCACGCTGGACCCCGGGCTGTGAACGCACCAAATAACATCACTCTATTTACTCGGTGCGTTCCGCCAGCCCTAACATCAGTACTCCTGCGCTGGAGCCGCAGCGTGAAGACAAGAAGAGGACGTCATCTGATGAAGAGAGGAGGCCCCGGACCCGAACCGGGACGCCCACCGGACCCGAAACGAACCGGGACCGCCCCTGGGTGAGTATAATCTAACCTCTTTTTCTCATGTTTCAGGATACATAGAGGGCTCATCTACAACATTACAGAATGCTGTAGATAAGCCCCTGATGCCGGTGGGCTTAGCTCATCTTTGATTTTGGGGGTGACAGATTCCCTTTAAGGCGGGGCAGGGCATGACACCAAGAATCAAATGTATGAAAAGCGGTGGCGTTCGCTGGCTATACCACAAACTTTACTACAGCAGAACCAGAATAAAGTTCTAAAATTTGGTTATTAACTTTTCTGGTAATGAAATTTTGTATGCTATATTAAAGGGAACCTGTCACCTGAATTTGGCTGGACCAGTTTTCAGTCATATGGGCGGGGTTTTCGGGTGTTTGATTCACCCTTTCCTTACCCGCTGGCTGCATGCTGGCTGCAATATTGGATTGAAGTTCATTCTCTGTCCTCCGTAGTACACGCCTGCGCAAGGCAAGATTGCCTTGTGCAGGCATGTACTACGGAGGACAGAGAATGAACTTCAATCCAATATTGCAGCCAGCATGCAGCCAGCAGGTAAGGAAAGGGTGAATCACACACCTGAAAACCCCGCCCATATGACTGAAAACTGGTCCCGCCAAATTCAGGTGACAGGTTCCCTTTAATTTCTCTATTTCCATCCAGGATTATAATAATTGCACAATTATTGTTTTAACCTTTTGAAAATGTCTTATTCATAGATTCAAGACTTCTCTTGTGCTGCACCTGTATGCTACAATGTTCTTCATTCAGTTACACTAACATCAAGTGAAATCACATCTTTCCTTCAGTGACTACGGTAAGTTTAATGGGTCTTAACTTAGGCACTAGTATAACTCTATTAGGGCATCACACTGATTTTTATTACATGTTTTATAACAAGAGAAACATGGTGACAATGTAGTTTTGAAACATAAACTATAACAAAGTTAAATATTTTCTGCTCCGTTGCCTTCTTCTATGTAGCTCAATTCTCCAGGTCCATTGCTTTTCTTATAATTGGGTCTGCATTCCCTTGAGAGACTGAAATAAGTTCCACAAAGAAAAACTATCTGTCACTTTTTCCCATAAATCGTGGTGCAGAAAATTAAAAAAAAAAAGTTGAGGAATCTACATTAAGCTTAGTTAATTGGACAGCAGAACTACCAATTTCATTGCATCAATGACATAAATTACTAATGATAATTTTCAGTGGTGTCTTCATTTCTGGATATGGAATTAAATTTACTGGAATAAGAGAATATTCTTTAATCACTGCTAAATCTTATTATTTTCTCTTTCTACCTACATATGGACAGGCAGGGTTGTCATGTTGTCACTGTTAATTGTATCTTTTAGGACATTTGTAATCATACGAATAATGGAGAAGACTATATTCTGTTAATAAAAAAAATCTACAATTAGCATAAAAAAGTATTATAATACGGAACACTTAATTTTTTTGAATGTAGAGAAAAAATATTATTTACGTTAGTTAGTAAAAAATTAGCAAAATTAAAAATTCAACTCATTAGCGAGTTTTTGACCGGCAAAAATCCTGTTTCAAGAACCTCTTTTCCCATACAAGAAAATGGGGGTTACATGTTTAAGTTTTTATTAATAGGGAAATTTCTGAAATAGAGATTTGCTGTCAACCTTTAATCACACATGTGTTGAGGGAGGATCTGAAGTGACCCTTCACAGTTGACACAGTGATTTTCAAATTGATCCACAGGGCTTTGCCAGCAACTGAAAATGACCAGGCGGAGACGTGTGTCTCTGTTTGGGGGGATCGAGCAGATCTCTGAGCCCTGTTTATTGTGTCGCACTTTTCATAATCTTAACAAGTTACACTTCAACCAATCAACATAACAACACGCTCACAGTTCTTAACCTATAAGAATGCAGGAACAGCCTGCACGTCAAGGTCTCGTAGAACAATACACCTTCAGTGTCATATCTTGTTCGGGCTGGAATAATCAAGGTCTCATAACAACTATGAACTTTAGCCTAGTAACAAAAATTTATCTCAAAACAGCAAGATGGAGTCGAAAAGCACAAAATGAAGCCTGTTTTAATTTTTCTTAGTTCAACCCTTCACACATGCATATTGACATCACTGGCCTTGTCAAGCAAAGCCTGGGATGTCTCTGTACATGCACAATGTAAGGACTTCCAGTCTTTCCTGGAAGTCCCAGCCTAGTTTGAAGATGCTGGGTTTTTAGCACCAGGTGGTGGCAGGAAATGGTGGTAAGGACCGTAAGTGAAGAGCTAGCAGCGGAGGTTTACAGAGAGGTTAGCGATGAGGTGAGTGTTTCTTTTATTTGTCTTTAACTTTTTGCCAACCTTCTATGGTTTAAAAAAGTGGCAGCCTAGAAGCCACAATTTTGCTGAATCTGCTTGGCCAAAATTTCAAAAGAAAAACGCATTCTGGAGAAATTGGATTTTTTTTACATTCCAGCAGAATACAATTCCAAGCAAACACATTTCCCTAATTTTACTAAGGCAAGTGTAGGGCCATTTGGATATTTAGAACATCCTTTGGGGGCCGTACAAATCACACGCTAATTCCACCCACAGAGTACGTCCTGACACTGGCACTAGTGTCAGGACAGAATTTTTCATTGCAGGCGCCTCATCATTCAGTAGTGAATATTGCGTGCGTGTGCTCACAGAGCAAGAAGAAAGTAAAGGGCCAGCGGCTGTCAAAGTACTGCTGGACCAAGCACTACAATCCCTGGGAATCTGCCTGAGATAACAGGCCATCAAGGGCTCTAAACGGCCCATTGACCTGAGGATCCCCACCCCTGCACTAAGGAGACTAAGTCACAGGAGGTACAATTTCCAATCTCAAAATAATTATAGCAATGTTTTGCATTAAAAGAAATCCAATATATATTTTTACCATTGCTTTCATTTGGATGCTGGGATATTATAACTGAGCAGAAGATTTCTCATAAACCAGGCATTAGGCTGAATTTTTTATCAGATTAAAGTGTAAGTGAAAAACGTACACTACACTATTGTCAAGTGCTATATTTTTCTTACCGTCAGCTAAAGTTAGGCTGGGGCTCTATAGAGTTTCATGTAAAAATTCCACAATAACTCAACACTGACTTCAATGTTTCCGTAAGGTTTGGGATTTATATATAGCCTGGGGCGTACATAGGCCTTTAGGATAGTACATGGAAAATACTTCTTTAGACATACTGTAACTGTTTTCTATGTTTACTATGAGCTAAAAACCTAATAGGCAGTTAGTTGCTAACTAGTGTTGGCAATGGGGCGTGGCTGCTAAAGCCATGCTGATTGACAGCTGGTTTCCCCAGTCATGCAGCTGTGAGTCATCTGTCAATCAGCATGACATTGGCAGCCATGACTGTCAAGAAAGCTAAGTGGATGAGAAGATACTGCTCTGTCATCGCGACGTCAAAGACAACTGCAGAATCTCCGGAAGGGATAATCAGTGACTGCAACTACCTGCCTGTTATTTCTTAGGCCCACAGTAAAATAATAATAAAATCCTGTATGGGCAGGTAATTCCCCTCTGCTCTCTCTCTCTATATGGCTAAGCAATAACTGTTTGTTTTTAATCAATTTCATGTGCCTTTTTATATCAACCTTTTGAATCACGGACAACCACCTATGTACTCATGTGGCCAAATAGCCATTTATCATGATATTGCTACTATGTGTTTTGTACTCTAACTTTTTGAATCATGGGGAATTTCATATGTATGGATATGTAAAAGACTTGAACTCAGTGGTTAGTTTATTTGATAGATTGATAACATTTCACTGCACTTGCACTTTTGCTATCACTTTATATGTATATAATAACCTTCTTGATATACTCTCTTCTGGCTATATATTTACAATTTATGCATGAGTATCACACAGCCCTTTTTTCTGTCTTGTATTCCGTCTGGTTGACCTCAGGATGTATTTTAAAGAAAGCAATTTGCTTTAAATTTGTAACAATAAAATATTTAATTTTACATGTAGTTGGTGACTTTAGTCTGCTCCAGTCTCTTCTGTATTTTAATATTCCACCAATGTGGAATATTTACCTCTTTCCCTGTTGTTTGGCCTCCTACTTCATATTATATACCATCTTGACTTTTACATATCTCCTTACATTCTCTTGGTTCTATGCTATCAATCAAAAATGCCTCCCACAAATAGATAGAGCTACATACTGCCTGCTAGGGAGGACAGTATTATTAAAAAAAACACCAAAAACAATAGGCAGAGACGCTTCCCGGCCCAGGCCTCAAAACAAATGCACTAACAGGGCAAAGTGGACCCATTTAAAGATGGCGGCTACACAGGTGCAGTAATACCGATGAGACAGCCAGTCTACAATCAGGGATTGGCCGTTTGGAGCACCAGAGCAGAAAAATACAGTCTGCATGTGGCAATGTTCACACAGAATATGCAGAGCATCTGGCTCACAGCATATTAATGACGCCCACACTCTTAGATCAGGCGGGTGCCCAGTGCTAACTAGAATGCATCCTGTGTGAACAGAGGCCACAGTCTACAGAGCCATCTGGGCCCAACTGCACTTTGAAAAGATATAAAGTGCAAAAAACACATAGCAATATATGTGAGGTATTAGTTGATATTCTGGCCAAAATACGGAAGCTCACAACCCACGTCACAGGTCCTCACGCTTGTGAGTCCTACTCTAACATCAAAACCACAAAAAGAGGAAGTGAGAATCCTCCAAAAATCTGTAAAAAACACCAAGAAAAAACGTAGAGACTCTTACATGCCCAGGCCTCAAAACAAATGCACTAACAGGGCACAGTGGACCCATTTAAGGATAGCGGCTACAAAGGTGTAGTAATATCAATGAGACAGCCGGCCTACAATCAGAGGATTGCTATGTGTTTTTTGCACTTTATATCTTTTCAGGGTGCAGTTGGGCCCAAATGGTTCTGTAAACTGTGGCCTCTGTTCACACAGGATGCAACCTAGTTAGCACTGGGCAGCCTGCCTGATCTAAGAGTGTGGGCGCCATTAATAGACTGTGAGCCAGATGCTATGCATATTCTGCGTGAACAATGCCACATACAGACTGTATTTTTATGCACTGGTGTTTCAAACAGCCAATCCCTGATTGTAGGCTGGCTGTCTCATCGATATTATTGCACCTGTGTAGCCGCCATCTTTAAATGGGTCCACTGCGCCCTGCTAGTGCATTTGTTTTGAGGCCTAGTGCAGGTAAGCATCTCTGCCTTTTTTCTTGGTGTTTTTTACAGATTTTTGGAGGATTCTCACGTCCTCTTTTTGAGGACAGTATGATTATCCTTCTCTCCAAATTTTTCCGAATTAGCTAAAAGCAGATAAGTACAGAGCAAGAGAGGCAGTGGCATGTTCCAAAATTTGGGAATCATACGCTATTGTATTATCCCTGTACTGTTGTTATTATAATGTTATGCAATCAGGTTTGCCCTTTTTATAAGTTTTTCCTGTCTCTCTTCCTGTTGTCCAGCTCCCAGTTACTGCATGTAACTCCTGCCTTCTTCCCCAATTAGTGTTTGTCAGCCATCATTCAAGGTCATTGCAGCTACTGGTTTTACTATTGTGCATAATACATGAACTCAGACTGAGAATAAACTTATTCTGGAATTTTCATAGGTGCCTCTGCAGTCGAGTTAACCTATCTGAAGAAGTTCTTTGTGTGAGTACAGGCTCTATGCAGACATCCATAGAAACACTGTCTAAGGAACCTCACACTCACAGACTAGCTAGAGAGTCAGAATAGGCAGAAGTATGTCTAACTATCCTCAAGCTAGTGAAAACAGTATCTTGACAATGTAATATTAAAGTGGTTGTTCATTGGGTATCATTCCTTATGTTTAGCCTCATTAAAATAAAAACGTCAAAGCTTATCCCCGGTACCAGCGCCAATCCAGCGGTGTCGGCACTCATGTTCCCGAGGCTCACATGAGGTTCTTGCGTCACAAGAGTCTTGTGCCCAAACAGTGCTGACGTCACTGTCCCCACTTTCTGATAAATCGAACTTGACGAGGAAGTCAGAGAGCAGCTGCAGCCCTGTCTTCCTGTTGATGTTCAACATGTTCGTAGGCGGGGACAGTGACATGAGCAATGATAGGGTGCAGATGTAACAGCCTCAAGTGAGCCTCGGGAATGCAAGTGCCGATACAGCTGGAATAGTTTTGATAATATTTCAGTACAGTCAAAGTAATATACATGTTATTCTATTTACAAGCATCTATATCCTAAAACGTCTCTAAATTGTCTCCTAAATTGGGAGATAAACGCTTCCCTATGTCTGTTGCAAAATAACTTAATGGGGTAAATATGCCATAAATGTCTTACTGCTGAAGTCCCACCACTGGGTCCTGCATCTTTCTTGATAATGTCCTCTCCCCTGTCTTCCTTTGGGTTCTACAAATTGCTATGAATGCTTGTTCGGGAATTTTCAGAAATTATATATAAATGAAAAGAAAAAGCTCCATATCTGTTACTATCTCGTGTCTGATTTTGATGCACAACTAAGCCTCAAACTTGTGATATATATGCAACCCAGAAGTGGGACCCACAGATATCAGACATAAACATTGTGTGGATATTCCAAAGATGTACTTGATGGAGAAACTATTTTAAGATCTGACTGTAGAGGTGTTTGGAAAACAAATGGCTGTACACATAATGGTCCTACTTCTAACTGTTTGTACATGCAAATTGGTATTAATTCTTCTATGATATTCAACATCTGTCTTGTTTAGTATGTATCTGATTGAAGAGGTAATATGGTTTGTAAAAGTTGGGCGTCATGGTAGATGGTTCTGTGTTGGGGCAGTGCAACAATTCATAGTGTTGCTAAATTGCTGTTCGAAAGGGGTACATGCCATAATGCATGATTAATGAAGTGCCTTTCCTGTTGGCCATTCAAGGGACGTGGAGAATGTCTTTGCAATACTCTCAAATGTTGGGATGTATAAAAATGTTGGCCTAATTAACATGACATAGGACAATTTGGACAGCAGTCAAATTAGATTTGTGTATATTTTTTGTCCTTACCATGTGAAGAAAGTAAAGGTCTTTACCGTACAGAATCGCAAAATATTGGCCTATTCTATGCTTTCTCATTTTTATTTTCATAACTTTTTTTACATATCCTATCTATGTTAGTTATTATTTCTGTGAATATTAAGCACAACATTGATATATTTATATCCATCTCAATCAACATGTTGGCACCCAGTAAAATAACAACACTCACCTCCTGTGCCAACACCGTTTCATGTGTCACATGGTAATGTCACATGATCCCTATACCCAATCAGTGCTGGCTTTACATGGTCCACCTTTGAACGTGTCACATACATCCGGAGAAAATGAGAGAGCAGCAGCTGTGACTTCCTCTTGATGTCTAATTCATCCAAAGACAGTAAGAGTGAATCCAGTGCTAATTGGGTGTAGAGATCGCACCAGAGGTAAGTATGTGTTGTAATTTTACTGGGGTCAAATATGCTGATTGAAATGGGTCGTTCCAATAGTGAATATCTCCTTTAAAGTTTAAAACTTGCCTTTTTGCCTATAGAGTGTAAGTTGTACCTTGTCCATGTTATCCGTTGACCAATAATGTGCAGCTGGAACCAATGAATACGATGTGTGTATGGTGTTGGGGCTCATTGCCCATATTTGATAAATGGTGGCTGGCATGAAGAAAATGTAAAAAAGTATAAATTTGATTTTAATAACCAGGATGAGAGTGTGTGTTCTCCTGTAGAGAGCCTTTGTGGAAGAGTCTATGCAGTTGCATCATACAGCTAATTCTTCTCTTTCCTCTGCTCTGCGTAGAAACAGGAAGTGTCTCTTACCTGCCTGAGTCACCTGTCACAAATGTGTCAAGTCCTCCTGGGAAATCTGGGGTTAGAAAATCATTACGTGTTGTGAATCACAGGTCTTACATTTAGCCTGTGTGTTTCATGCCCTATATTAAATTGATTTTGTTTCCTTTGTTGCTAAAGAGGATAACAACCTTTTCTATGCTGGTTAGAAACATGCAGCTCCATCTCACAGCTGCTCCTGGCCTGGTCATTTCCTTTCTCTATAAAATCTGACCAGACCTTCTCTTCCATGCCAGTGAAAGTTTACTCCCTGGTTCCCTGGAGTTGCTGTGCGGAGTTGGCAATCATTTTTGCTGCTGAAGATTGTTGTATATTGTTTTTGCGTGTATGTTTTGTCCTATTCCCATTTGGTTTGCACTTTCCTATCCTCCCCTATATGCCTCTCTAACTTTGATGAGTGTTTTGTATGTTAGTTACTTTTTTATTATCCCTGTTTATCTTATGTGTTCATACACTAGTATTTCTGTCACAGTCCTCCTGGGTGAGGGGAAAGGGACAGCTTAGAGTATAAAGGAGAACAGTAAGGCTGGTGGCCCAAACCTCCTCACCACCTTTGGGAGCAGGGAAAGTTAGGGCCCAGGCCTAGGCACAGAGCAAGGCCACTTTCAAGTACAGTCACAGCTTGACATCACTCCCCTCTTCAACTTCTGACCCAGCTGCTCCCTCTTCGCTTCTGCCAGGGACTTTTGCCGTGACTCATCACTCATACAGGGAAAATTGAAAACTGTTTCTACATAGAGCTTAGAAGGATTCAGCTAGTCAGTTTTTAATCATGTGATGTCATAGACCTAATGGAAAAGAGAAGAATTAGCTCGGTGGAAGGGCAAAATGAGCAACTGTAAGACCACCATGCTATATAATATGATGATTGCAATATATTAAGAGGATAACAAATTTGATGGGAGGGCTTCTTTCATTTTAATGAGATAAGTAAATAATTGGGCATGGCTTTTAGATATCAACAAGCTTTTCTTTCACAGGGTAAAAATGTATTTAAAGATGTTCTGTATTTCACTGGATAGGTTAGAACTTTTAGATATGTGAAGTTCTGACCCAGAAGTGTAGCTAGGTTTTGGTTTGGGGGGGACTTTTGAGTGGGTTCCTAACCAGGTAACCTAATTACAATTATGGTGGTGCACCCTTACAGTGAATGTAGAGGAACCTCAGCACATGACCTGGTTGCAACTGAAAATAATCTCAACAGAAAGACCAACACTGATATTACTGCCATATTGTGACCATACAGTGGTAGATACCAATCCTGCAGAACATGTAATAGATTATAGTACAGTACAGTTATATATAGTAACTTACAGCTTACAGCTTTTTTTGTTATAGAATCGTTCACTTTTTTCATCTATTCCATCTGGCCCAGACTGACATGACAATGTCTCCAGCCAAGACTCATCTGCAGAGATAATAAAAAAGACACATCTAACTCCTCAAATTTCCAGCCCCGTCCCCATCTATCCCCAACCTGCACAAACTCCTCATCCTGCTGATACCCCAAAGTTGAGCCACTGCTGCCATAGATGTCCCTATTACTGCACCTACTGTAAGAAATAGTGTGTCCTTTAGATAGTAAAACAAACTTTTAGAATATCTTAATGCCCTGTGCAAGTGACCTAGAAAACAGTGCCCACTTTGGGCCTCCTAGAAGTTAATAATGCCCTCTGACTACCCTTGTGACAGTCACAATAACCTGAGTTCCCCTATAACAATAAGTGCCCGCTTAACATTTAATAATGTCCTGAGTCTCCCCCTGTACAGCTCCCCTATACAAAGTATGATGCTCTCTTATACACAGTATAATGCCCCCAGACTGTATAGTACCCCCCACATAGTATACTGATACTGAGCCCTTAGTAGCCCCAAACTGTTTGGTGGATCCAACACTGTACAAAGACTCAACATTAGCTCCCACACTGTATGATGGCCCCTTTACTGTAATCCCCACACTATATGATGACCCCTAAATAGCCTATACAAAGTATAATGCACCAGATAGTCCTCCATATAGTGTACTACACTTCTCATAGGCCTCTGTATTGTATAATGCACTCCCTATAGTCCTTCATATAGTATAATGCATTCCCCTTAGGCCTCTATATAGTATAATACACTCCCCATAGGCCTCTATATAGTATAATATAGTATAATGCACTCCCCACAGGCCTCTATATAGTATAATACACCCCCACAGGCCTCTATATAGTATAATACACTCCCCATAGGCCTCTATATAGTATAATGAACTCCCCGTATGCCTTCATATATCATAATGCGCTCCCCATATTCCTCTATGTAGTATAATGTACTCCCCATAGGCCTCAATATGGTATGATGCACTCCCCATAGGCCTCTATATAGTATAATGCACTCTCTATAGGCCGCTATATAGTATAATGCAACCCCTTATGCTTCCATAGAGTATAATGCACTCCCCACAGGCCTCGATATGGTATAATGCACTCCCCATAGGCCTCTATGTAGTATAATGCTCTCCCCATAAGCCTCTTTATAGTATAATGCACTCCCACAGGTCTCTATATAGTAAAATACACTCCCCATAGGCCTCTATAAAGTATAATGCACTCCCCATATGCCTTCATATAGCGTAATGCACTCCCCATATTCCTCTATATAGTATATTGCACTCCCCATAAGCCTCAATATGGTATAATGCATTCCTCATAGGCCTCTATATAGTATAATGCACACTCTATGGACCTCTATATAGTATAATGCACGCCCCTTATGCTTCTACATAGCATAATGCACTCCCCATAGTCCTTCATATAGTATAATGCACTGCCCATAGGCCTCGATATAATATAATGCACTCCTCATAGGCCTCTATATAGTATAATGCACTCTCCATAGGCCTCTATATAGCATAATACACTCTCCATAGGCCTCCATACTGTATAATGCACTTCCCATTAAAAAAAAACCCACAATAGTCACCTCTCCTCCTCGTTCCACCGCTGCTTCAAGCTCCCACACAACTTAGGACAGCAGGTGTCAAGTAATGACGCCATTGTGCCTGTTGTCAGTGTGTGCGTCAGTGACTTCAGATGCAGAGGAGTAATGATGGGAGAGGAAGCATGATGCTCCCTCTCTCATCATTGCTTTCAACTGTATCGGCATCCAGCCGATATAGATGAACATTCGATAATGGGTGGGTCCCCAAATCCTCCCCTGCTCACGGGCCCCATAGCAGCTGAGTGGCAGTGCAGGGAGATCGAGTTTCCCTGCTCTGCCGCAGAGTTTGACTTTACGGGCGCACTTCACATGCCGATACAGTTAACAGTAGCATAGTCCAGGTGGGTTCCTCAGAGCGTGAGATGCAGGGCGACCATCCCCTCTGCCCCCCTGGTATCTCTTCTGGTCTTACCATAGAGAGCATTACCAATCACTGGAAGGGTGGTCCCTTTCCCCAAATTTCTTCAGCAGTAATAAAACTGAGGCCACCAGGAGCTAAATGAAGCCCAGATTGATCATGCACCATGCTGCTCCAATCAAAGTCTATGGCAACGATGAAAATATCCAAGTGTCGTTATCTCAACTTGTGACATTATTTTTGCTTTCTAGTTTATTTGGCCCTAGATTTTTATCTGAAAAAAAGAAGAAATTGTGCAATTTTTCGTTGTCTTCTTGACATCTTCACTAAAAGAGATTGTAAATATAGAGGAAAAAAGTAAGTTTTCACACGAAGGACAGTTTTCCTCCTATGTTTTGTCTCGGATTACCGTAGCCTTAAACTGCCATCTGTCAATCTTCATGAAAGTGTGTTCACTTTAATGAACCTATGAATAATAAAACTATGCATTGTGCCAGCTTGCTGACCCAGTGGGTGCATCCCATCTGGATAGTGGGGCTGAAGAGTGAGTATCATTTGCAAGTATCGCTTAAATATATTAGTCATTATTTTATATTTCCATTTTTAAATTGCTTTCTGATCTTCGCTTACTGTACATATCTACAGTGTTCCCTAGGTGAAGAAGAAATTAGATAAGTAGACGTGTCCAGATGTGGCCAGCTCTGCCTTCAGGATCCGACCAGATGACAACCTCCAGGTCCATGTGAAATGCATATAACTTACCAAGCATAAAAATAAATTAGTTCTGTAGTATTAATGATTGGTCATTCTTAATATGTTCTCTAGAAATTGCCTTTTCTCTCAGAAAAACCCAGAAAGCAACAGAACTTACCATGGTTTTGTACTCTGCAGACACTACTAATTGTGAACTGCGCTACACAATATGGATCCATAAGCAACAGCATTTCTATATATAATACACAGATGTAGCCGCTGCATCATGCAAAGACAGAAGCTTGCCACTTGCACTATTGCATATAGCAGCCACTGCTTTACTTCATATGTAGAGAAGCCATGCAATGCAAATAGTGTAAGTGCAATGGAAGGCTATTCAAACAGATGTATAAACCATCTTTTTAGACGTTGCTTGCTACCTTTGTAACGAATTTGGTGACTGTGCATTGAAATCTGAGATGTAGAAAAAATATACACATGTTCAAAAAATTAAAGGGAACACTAAAATACTTCATCCTAGATATCACTAAATTAAATATTCTAGTTGTAAATCTATATTCATTACATAGTGGAATGTGTTGAGAACAATAGAACATAAAAATGACCAATGTAAATCAAAATTAATATCCCATGGAGGTCTGGTTTCGGAATGATAATCAAAATCAATGTGGAAAATCAAATTACAGGCTTATCCAACTTCAGTGGAAATGCTTAAATATAAGGAAATGATGCTCAGCAGTGTATGTGACCACCACGTGCCTGTATGACCTCTCTACAATCCCAGGAGATGCTCCTGTTGAGAAGGCAGATGTTCTGCTGAGGTATCACCTCCCAGACCTGGATAAAAGCATCTGTCAGCTCATGGACATGATGTCTCAGATGTGCTTGATTAGATTCAGGTCTGTGGAACGGGCAGGACAGTGCATAGCATCATCATGATGCCTTCATCATACAGGAACTGCTGACACACCAGCCACATGAGGCCTAGCATTGTCATGCATCAGAAGGAACCCAGGGCCCACTGCAACTGTATATGGTCTCACAATGGGTCTGATGATCTCTTACCTGTACCTAATGGCAGTCAGGGTACCTTCGGCTAGCACATGGAGGGCTGTGTAGCCCTCCAAAGAAATGCCCCCCACACCATAACTGGCTCACTGCCAAACCGGTCATGCTGGAGGATGTTTCAAGCAGCAAAATGTTCTCCATGACATCTTCAGACTCTGCCACATCTATCACATGTACTCAGTGTGAACCTGCTCTCATCTGCTAAGAACACAGGGCACCAATGTTGAATCTGCCAATCACCCTGCATGGTGTTGGGCTGTAAGCACAACACCCACTTGTGGACATCGGGCCCTCTTACCACCCTCGTGGAGTCTATTTGTGACAGTTTGAGCAGACACATGTATGTTAGTGGCCTGCTGGAAGTCATTTTGTAGGGCTCGGGCACTGCTGCTCCTGTTTCTCCTTGCACAAAAGAGGAGGTAGAGATCCTGCTGCTGAGTTGTTGCCATCCTACGGCCCCCTCCACATCTCATGGTGTACTGGCCTGTCTCCCGGTATCTGCTCCATGCTCTGGACACTGTACTGACAGACACTGCTACCCTTCTGTACACAGCTCACATTGATGTGCCATCCTGGATGAGCTGCACTACAGGAGCAACTTCTGTGGGTTGTAAACACCGCTTCATGCCACTGTACAGTACATCTAGGGGTGAGAGCAATGACAAAATACAAAAGTGACTAAAACAACAGCGAAAAAGGATGAGAACAGAGAAATGGTCTGTGGTCACCACCTGCAGAACAACTCATTTATAGGTGTTGCCTTGCTAATTGCCTATAATTTCTACCTCTTGTCTATTCCATCTGCACAACAGCAGGAGAAACTTATGCACCATTGGTGTTGCTTCATAACTGAACAGGTTGATTTCACAGAACTGTGATTGACTTGGAGTTACATTGTGTTGTTTCAGTGCTCCCTTTATTTTTTGAGCAGTGTATAAAAACACATATTTGAAAGGAGCTTTCTCCTTTTCACAATCTTTCATTAGTAAGGAATACAAGCGATCATCTGTAATATGGAGAGAACTTTGCCGCAAGTGATCAATTGCCCTTCTTCACTCTTACAGCTGAAACGAAGCATTATGCAGGGTTCATTTAAATTTTGGACTGTCCGTATAGTATAAGGACATGCTGAGTCCTACATAGTGATATAGATAAAATGCATTTGAATCCAAGACATTTAAAAAAGCACTCCCAACAAAATTGTTATCCTCTTAATATGTTACACTCATCATATTATACAGCACTGTGTACTTACAGTTGCACATTTTGCCTTTCTACCCAACTAATTCCTGTCTTTTCCATTGGGTCTATGACATTACGTTATTAAAATCTGACTAGGTGAATCAATTTAAGCTCTATGTAGAGGCAGGAGGTAAATTTTTCCTGTGTGAGTCATCAGTCACTGCAAAAGTCCCTGACAGGGGTGGAGGGAGCAGCTGGGTAAGGAGTTGAAGAGGGGAATGATAAATACAAGGACAAGAAACCTGTTTCTACATAGAGCAGAGAAACAAAAAAAACTGAGCTGGATTGATGGGCAAAATGAGCAATTGTAAGTAGACAGTGCTATGTAATATGATGATTACAATATATTAAAAGGATAAAAACTCTGATGGGAGGGCTTCTTTAAGCCCTGCCTTAAGTATGCATAAGAAACCCCCAGAACATCAAAGAGCACCCCCAAACTGCCCAGCTTTCAGTAGAGTGTGCATCAGCTCTCCCCTTTTTCTGTCTGGGTTGCGGTATTGTCCTGGCATGATCAAGACTATTTTTCAGGTATGGAGTGAATGACTCTGGCTAATAGATCAACATCCTAAATGGGGATCTTTTCCTTAGACTTTACTAGTAGTTTATTAGAACATGAGTTTTCTAAGGGTATGTCTCCACGTTCAGGATTGCATCAGGATTTGGTCAGGATTTTCCATCAGTATTTGTAAGCCAAAACCAGGAGTGGAACAATCAGAGGAAAAGTATAATAGAAGCATATGCACCACTTCTGTATTTATCACCCACTCCTGGTTTTGGCTTACAAATACTGATGGAAAATCCTGACCAAATCATGATGCAATCCTGAACGTGGAGACATACCCTTAGCCAGACAATTCCTCCAAACATTAATTATCCCATGATAACTTTACGGAATATGGGTTTGAAAAAAAAAATACAAGATCAAAAGTTACTACACCTTAATAAATGGTAACAATATGTGTGCTTATTAAAGAGAATTCAATTTTTTTTTCAGTATTAAAGGGATTGTCCAGCCTATAAGGAAAATGCACCTTCAACAAGTATCTTTAAATTAATAAAATCAGGCATAGAATACTAATTCATGCTCATCCTTGTGGATCCATTGTAGGTTGCTCTAGTTATCTGTGGGCTAGAGCCAAGAAGTTCCATTATTAAGACATGTGACCGGCATACTGTACATAGTAACATAGTTAGCAAGGCCGAAAAAAGACATTTGTCCATCCAGTTCAGCCTATATTCCGTTGGAATAAATCCTCAGATCTATGTCCTTCTAAAGAACCTAATAACTGTAAGACACAATATTGTTCTGCTCCAGGAAGACATCCAGGCCTCTCTTGAACCCCTCGACTGAGTTCGCCATCACCACCTCCTCAGGCAAGAAATTCCAAATTCTCACTGCCCTAACAGTAAAGAATCCTAAACCTTCTCTCCTCCGTAGTAACGTAGCTAAATGTACAGACGTGTCCTGACTAGAGATGAGCAGTGTTCGAGTCGAACTGTTCGCCAATTTCAAATTCGAGCTGTTTTGGGCGGTGTTTGAGTCGTTCGACGAACCCGAACAATTTGCTTAAAATTCGGCTGTTCGAGTTTCTGTTCGATAACTGTTCGTTCACCAAAAGCCTAGCTTGATTTGCACATTAAAACTGTTTATCATTGTTAATGGACTGTTTCAGTGTATAGTGGGCGGGGGATAGATCTGTGCTGAAATAACGGTAATCTCCATTTTTTTTTCTTTCACGCATTTACAGAGGGGCTGTGCAGTCTCTCAGCCTATCAGCAGTGCACACACCGCAATGTGCATGTGATGCAGACAAGCAAGGGCATGCTTCATTGGCTGTGTATGTCACATGTCACTCCTTGCCCTATAAGAACCAGCCATTTGCCCCATCGCCACCATTTCCTCACTGCTGCAGCTTAGTGTTAGATGTCACCGCTGCTGCTGTGGGCGCTATACAGCCTAAGAGTGTTTATTAGGAGCAAAATCTCAGAGAGATAGGTTTAGGGAGTCGGGAGGAGTTGGGACTAGTTGTAATATCAGCCCTTTTCAGGCACTGTTTGCCAGGCAGGTCTCAGCCAGTGCTGTGCAAGTGTTAGTCACAGCATTTGGTGTAATCTAGCTCAGCCAATCCTTTTGGGCTAGTAGCATTGTCTGATACTCATCTGAGTAGCCCGCCTGTGAAGCTAGCTACACCGCCTGTGTATCTCAATTTTTACTGCATCTAACCCAGTTAATAGTTTTGGGGTTTTGGGCTTAGTAACAGTGTCTGCACGTCAGCAGAGTAGCCCGCCTGAGAAGCTAGCTACACCGCCTGTGTATCTCAATTTTTACAGCATCTAATCCAGTTAATAGTTTTGGGGTTTTGGGCCTAGGAGCAGTGTCTGCACGTCAGCAGAGTAGCCCGCCTGTGAAGCTAGCAGCCCCACCTGTGTATCTCAATTTTTACTACACCTAACCCAGTTAATAGTTTTGGGGTTTTGGGCTTAGTAGCAGTGTCTGCACGTCAGCAGAGTAGCCCGCCTGTGAAGCTAGCTACACCGCCTGTGTATCTCAATTTTTACTGCATCTAATCCAGTTAATAGTTTTGGGGTTTTGGGCCTAGGAGCAGTGTCTGCACGCCAGCAGAGTAGCCCGCCTGTGAAACTAACTATACCGCCTGTGTATCTCTATTTTTACTGCATCTAATCTAGTTAATGGTTTTGGGCCTAGGAGCTGTGTCTGCACGTCAGCAGAGTAGCCCGCCTGTTAAGCTAGCAGCACCGCCTGTGTATCTCAATTTTTACAGCATCTAATCCAGTTAATAGTTTTGGGGTTTTGGGCCTAGGAGCAGTGTCTGCACGTCAGCGGAGTAGCCCGCCTGTGAAGCTAACTACCCCGCCTGTGTATCTAAATTTTTTCCTGCATCTAACCCAGTAAATAGTTTTGGGCCTAGGAGCAGTGTCTGCACGTCAGCGGACTAGCCCGCCTGTGAAGCTAACTACACCGCCTGTGTATCTTAATTTTTTCCTGCATCTAACCCAGGAAATCCTTTTGGGCCTAGTAGAATTTGGTGCTACTCAGCAGCGTACCCCACCCATGAAGCAAGCTACACCGCCTGTTTACCTAAGGACTATTTTTAACAGCATCTGGCCCAGGAAATCCTTTTGGGCCTAGTAGAATTTGGTGTAACTCAGCAGCGTACCCCACCCATGAAGCAAGCTACACTGCCTGTTAACCTAAGTACTATTTTGTAACGGCATCTGGCCCAGGAAATCCTTTTGGGCCTAGTAGAATTTAGTGCTACTCAGCAGAGTACCCCACCAGTGAAGCAAGCTACACCGCCTGTTTACCTAGGTACTATTTTTTAATGGCATCTGGCCCAGGAAATCCTTTTGGGCCTAGTAGCAATTTCTGCTACTCAGCAGAGTACCTCACCCATGAAGCAAGCTACACCGCCTTCTTTCTCAATCTAACCCCTCGGCTCTGGGGTGTCCACTCTCCCTCCAGCTCTCTCCTTCTCACAGGTGGACTACCGCATGTTTTCACACTGTGGCGAATCTTTTGGGCCCAGGCATAAGAATTCGTTGAGGTAATGGATAATATGTGCCGCCTTACAAACGTCCGTGAGGACACATTCGAGGAAGCAACTAAACGCCTCAAATAGTGAGCAGGATATGGAGCACCCCATGGGCAAACAGCGATCTATGTAGTATGCTCCTTCACAGAAGCAGCCCAATGGGAGGACACTATTCGGAGGCACAGGTAGTAACCGGAACGCCCCCTCAATGTCTGTTTTGGCCACTAGGGTGCCCCTTACCAACTTCTTGACCCACCTGATTGCCTCGTCAAAGGAGGTACAGTACATAGTACTGTACTTGGTTCCGCATCGATGTTGTCGTTTACTGACCTGCCCCTTGGATATGACAAATGGTGAATTAGTCTGAATGTATTTGGTTCATTTTTTGGTTCAACTCCCAATGCGGGTACCACTACGTCTTCTAAGGAAAGTATTCTGAATGAATCCACCCCCATTCTACCTAAAGATATTTATTTTTTTATTTTTTTTGTCAAGACATCTGGGTGTTGATAGAGTGAGTTTAGATTTTTACTCCAGCCTTTCTTGATTTTAGAAGGGCATGACATGCCTATACAGTATCTGTGTCTCCTCCTCCTTTTACTCCTCCACCTCTTCTCTTTTCACATGACTATATGTAGTTGTGTCATTTCCATGTGTTTGTTGTGTCTTCTGAGCAGTTTGTCAGCTTTTGCACACCTTTTAAGGTGTTTTCTATGTGTTTTCCATGTGTTTGTATGTGTTTGTGTTTGCCTGCCATTGATTTCAATGGGGTTCGACGGTGTTCGTCGAACGTTCGACGAACAGTTCGTCGAACATCTCCCTGTTCGACGAACCGAACCGAACCCGAACACTAGGGAGGTGGCTCATCACTAGTCCTGACTTTCCTTTTCTCTTGGTTCATTATATTCCAATATATACAATGGTGGAAATAAGTATTTGATCCTTTGCTGATTGTGTAAGTTTGCCCACTGACAAAGACATGAACAGTCCATAATTTTAAGGGTAGGTTAATTTTAACATTGAGAGATAGAATATCAAAAAGAAAATCACATTGTATAAATTCTATAAATTTATTTACATTTTGCAGTGAGAATTAAGTGATAAGTAGTGTTGAGCATTCCGATACCGCAAGTATTGGGTATCGGCCGATATTTGCTGTATCGGAATTCCGATACCGAGTTCCGATATTTTTGTGATATCGGAAATCGGAATCAGAAGTTCCCAGTGTATGGTTTTCAGGGTCTGGAGGAGAGGAGACTCTCCTTCAGGCCCTGGGATCCATATTCATGTAAAAAATAAAGAATTAAAATAAAAAATATGGATATACTCACCCGTCCGGCGGCCCTTGGACCTTACCGATGTAACCGGCAGCCTCCGTTCCTAAGAATGCAGTGAGTTTAGGACCTGCGATGACGTCGCGGCTTGTGATTGGTCGCGTGAGCGGTCACATGAGCGGTCACGCGACCAATCACAAGCCGCGATGTCATCGAAGGTCCTTCACTCCTCATTCTTAGGAACGGAGGCTGCCGGTTACATCGGTAAGGTCCAGGGGCCACCGGAGGGGTGAGTATATCCATATTTTTTATTTTAATTCTTTATTTTTTAACATGAATATGGATCCCAGGGCCTGAAGGAGAGTTTCCTCTCCTTCAGACCCTGGGAACCATCCAGGATACCTTCCGATACTTGTGTCCCATTGACTTGCATTGGTATCGGGTATCGGTATCAGCGATATCCGATATTTTTCGGATATCGGCCGATACCATCTGATACCGATACCTTTGAGTATCGGAAGGTATCGCTCAACACTAGTAATAAGAATAATAGGAGGTGTAACATGACAACTCACCGTGATGCCAGCCATCTTGCTTTAACCAAGACAGATTTGAGCTGGTTTTCAGAGTGAAAGGTCAGTTCAAAATACGTTGAGTAGTAGGACAAATGGCTCATATGTTGAAAAAGAAGATTTTTCTTATAAGTTTCTTATATTCACTTGTACTATTAATTTATACAAAATTTGTAGAAACGACCATGACCACTTAATGCCATTTTTTAATGCTACAACGTGAAAAGCCTGCTTAGTGCTGCCATACTATACATAGACTCCAATTGTTCTCTCAAGCTATAAACATTATTTCTGGCAAATTATTTTTCTATTTCTTTTGAACATTATTATTATGATCATATTACTATTATTAATTACTTTCTTTCAGAGGGCATAGTTTTATACTTTTGGTTCTAATGCAGGAGACATATCTCTGCTCACTACCAACTGCATTGACATAAAAATTTGCTGTATGACATCAATGGATCCCAAATTAAGAGAAATTTTAAGTCTAATTAACTTTTAATCAAGCGGATTTATGGGTTCTTTATTTTACATCAAAAAGTGCTTGAGTTGCATTACTAGGGTGGAATCCTAATTTTGAACAATCCCTTTAACCCCTTTCCAACATTTGCAGCAATAATACATCTACACGCCCTGGGCCTTATTGACCAGGGACATATTATTACTGCATTGCGATTGTGCGAGCACACAGGCTGTGCGCGCGATCGCTGCTAGGTGTCAGCTGACACCCGGCACTAGGTGACAGGAGTGGTGCACTGCTCCTGGTACTTTAACCCCCTGAATGATGTGATCAAAAGCAATCACAACATTCTGGGAGTGGAGAGAGGGATGACAGCCCAACTGCCCTCAGATCGGAGACCTCGCGGCGTGACGCAGGGTCTCGATCATTGCCATGGTGACCCAATTCATTGGGGAGTGCAGTTTGTAAAATGGGTTGACATATACGGGGTTTCTGTTGTTCTGGCAGCTCAGGGGCTCTGCCAGTGTAACATGGCGCCCTCAAACTATTCAGGCAAAATCTGAACTCCAACATGGCGCCTCTTCCCTTCTGAGCTTTGCACTGTGCCTCAAAAGTAGTATTCCCCCACATATTGGGTATCGGCATACTCAGGAGAAACTGCACAACAAATTGTATGGTGCAATTTCTCCTGTTATGAAACGCCAGCCAGGGCCGTGTGGTACTCAGTGCGGGGTCCGGTAATTAAAGGGATGTGTCACGGCAGCAGTGACCCGGTCCGTGGCCCTGGGTGCCCATGTAAAAGGGAAGGTCTTTAAAGGGGTTTGAATAAAGTTTCTATTCATGACGCCACCTGTGGCATTCGGTCAGGAGTGACCGACCCTGCTAAGGGGTCCTCTGGGGTGATGTTGTGGCAGCAGGGATGGTATGGCTTCCCACAGGTGAAGCTGGGTCCCCAGGGCTCCTGGTGTTTAGATAGAGATGGTGGATGGTGTAGAGAGAAACAGAGGACACAGGTTTGCAGTCTCTTTACCTGGTTTACTGATGAATTCAGGCAGCCACAGTCCAGGGTACCAGATCATGGATGCAGGTGTAGTCCGGCCCGCTAGGAAGTGAATTGGGAATCCCCTTTACCAGGTGGTGTTAGGAACCTTCCTATAAGCACTGTGGTGTTGTCCCTTGCTGCCTTAGGCCTCACATAAGGTCCTCACATTTTCTCTCTGTCCTCCTTGCAGGTAGGACACTACCCGTGCGACAGGTGGCTCGAGCCTTTTTACAGGATCTCTATCACGACCTGGGCTCTATGCCCTACTGTCTCCCCAGGTTTCTATGGCAGACAGGTGACTTGTAATCCTGCTGTCCTGCCAGTTTCTGCTGTGAGATGCAGAGTCCTTCACAGCCCCGGTCTTCCGGCTACCGGTATCTGCGCTCAGCAAGGGGGTAGCCCAGTTGCAGCTAACCCCCAGCTCTTCACTCTCCTGCGCTTCACTTCACTTTCACGCTCTCTACAGCTTGTTCTGCTTTCCTTTCTATCTCTTTCCTTTCAGGAGCTGCAGCATCTCACATGGCTGCACGGCCCCTCTCGTCCCTTCTCCTCTGTCTCTCTAACAGACTGACTGACTTCAGTTCCTGTCTTTGGCAGACTAATCAACTTTCCCTCCAGACCAGAATATATATATATAGGGGAGCCACCCACAAGCTGGATCAGAGCTCCCCTTCTGGCCTGGAGTATGAACATGTTGCATGCTTGTGATTACCTGATAAGAGAGATCCTAATTCGCCTCCAAGCATGACATCACTCTCCCCGTGAAGAAAGCTATGCCACTGTAACAACCAGGAACCTGGGGTGTTACAGTTACCCTTATGAAAATGCAAAATTTGGGGCCAAATTAACATTTTTGTGGGTAAAATATGATTTTTTTTATTTTCATGGCTCAACGTTATAAATTTCTATGAAGCACCTGGGGGTTCAAGGTGCTCACCATTAGGGTTGAGCGAAACGGGTCGATCATTTTCAAAAGTCGCCGAGTTTTGGCTAAGTCGGCATCTCATGAAACCCGATCCGACCCCTGTGCTTGTCGGCCATGCGGTACGCGACTTTCGCGCCAAAGTCGCGTTTCAATGACGCGAAAAGCGCCATTTCTCAGCCAATGAAGGTGAACGCAGAGTGTGGGCAGCGTGATGACATAGATCCTGGTCCCCACCATCTTAGAGAAGGGCATTGCAGTGATTGGCTTGCTGTCTGCGGCGTCACAGGGGCTATAAAGGGGCGTTCCCGCCGACCGCCATCTTACTGCTGCTGATCTGAGCTTAGGGACAGGTTGCTGCCGCTTCGTCAGAAGCAGGGAGAGCGTTAGGCAGGGTCCACTAACCACCAAACCGCTTGTGCTGCAGCGATTTCCACTGTCCAACACCACCTTCGGTGTGCAGGGACTGTGGAAGCTATTTTTTTTTTTTTCCCCTCAGCGCTGTAGCTCATTGGGCTGCCCTAGAAGGCTCCGTGATAGCTGTATTGCTGTGTGTACGCCACTGTGGAAACCAACTGCTTTTTTCAAAGCACATATCCTCTTGTTCCTTCCTTTCTGCACAGCTATCTTTTTTGTTTGTCCACACTTTTTATTTAATTTGTGCATCAGTCCACTCCTATTGCTGCCTGCCATACCTGGCTTACATTACTGCAGGGAGATAGTAATTGTAGGACAGTTTTTTTTTTTTTTTTGTTTTTTTTTGTGGGAGATTAAGATTGGCATTTCTGCTACAGTGCCATCCCTGTGTGTGCCATCTCTCACTGAGTGGGCCATAGAAAGCCTATTTATTTTTTCCGTGATTTGTGTTCTAAAATCTACCTCAACACAAAAACACTACATCAATCAGTGGGAGAAAAATATTGGCCTCAGTCAGGGCTTGTGTGCCACTGCTGTGTGTGCTATCTCTCATTCAGTGGGCTATAGCAAGCCTATTTTTTTTTTTTTTTTTTTAATATTATTTGGTTTCTAAAGTCTCCCTGAAAAAAAAAAAAAACCTAAAAAAACAGTGGGAGAGTAATATTGCCCTTTCAGCTTGTGTGCCAGTCTTGACTCCTGGGTGTGCCACCTCTCTCCCTCTCATTCAGTGGGCCATAGAAAGCCTATTTATTTATTTTTTTAAATATTATTGGGTTTCTAAAGTCTCCCTTAAAAAACAAAAAATACATAAAAAAACAGTGGGAGAGTAATATTGCCCTTTCAGCTTGTGTGCCAGTCTTGACTCCTGGGTGTGCCACCTCTCTCCCTTTCATTCAGTGGGCCATAGAAAGCCTATTTATTTTTTCCGTGATTTGTGTTCTAAATTCTACCTCAACACAAAAACACTACATCAATCAGTGGGAGAAAAATATTGGCCTCAGTCAGGGCTTGTGTGCCACTGCTGTGTGTGCTATCTCTCATTCAGTGGGCTATAGCAAGCCTATTTTATTTTTATTTTTTTTAATATTATTTGGTTTCTAAAGTCTCCCGGAAAAAACAAAAAAAACCTAAAAAAACAGTGGGAGAGTAATATTGCCCTTTCAGCTTGTGTGCCAGTCTTGACTCCTGGGTGTGCCACCTCTCTCCCTCTCATTCAGTGGGCCATAGAAAGCCTATTTATTTTTTTTTTTAAATATTATTGGGTTTCTAAAGTCTCCCTTAAAAAACAAAAAATACATAAAAAAACAGTGGGAGAGTAATATTGCCCTTTCAGCTTGTGTGCCAGTCTTGACTCCTGGGTGTGCCACCTCTCTCTCTCATTCAGTGGGCCATAGAAAGGCTATTTTTTTTTTGGTTTTTTTAATATTATTTGGTTTCTAAAGTCTCCCTGAAAAAAAAAAAAAAACATAAAAAAACAGTGGGAGAGTAATATTGCCCTTTCAGCTTGTGTGCCAGTCTTGACTCCTGGGTGTGCCACCTCTCTCCCTTTCATTCAGTGGGCCATAGAAAGCCTATTTATTTTTTCCGTGATTTGTGTTCTAAATTCTACCTCAACACAAAAACACTACATCAATCAGTGGGAGAAAAATATTGGCCTCAGTCAGGGCTTGTGTGCCACTGCTGTGTGTGCTATCTCTCATTCAGTGGGCTATAGCAAGCCTATTTTTTTTTTTTTTTTTTTTAATATTATTTGGTTTCTAAAGTCTCCCTGAAAAAAAAAAAAAACCTAAAAAAACAGTGGGAGAGTAATATTGCCCTTTCAGCTTGTGTGCCAGTCTTGACTCCTGGGTGTGCCACCTCTCTCCCTCTCATTCAGTGGGCCATAGAAAGCCTATTTATTTTTTTTTTAAAATATTATTGGGTTTCTAAAGTCTCCCTTAAAAAACAAAAAATACATAAAAAAACAGTGGGAGAGTAATATTGCCCTTTCAGCTTGTGTGCCAGTCTTGACTCCTGGGTGTGCCACCTCTCTCTCTCATTCAGTGGGCCATAGAAAGGCTATTTTTTTTTTGGTTTTTTTAATATTATTTGGTTTCTAAAGTCTCCCTGAAAAAAAAAAAAAAACATACAAAAAACAGTGGGAGAGTAATATTGCCCTTTCAGCTTGTGTGCCAGTCTTGACTCCTGGGTGTGCCACCTCTCTCCCTCTCATTCAGTGGGCCATAGAAAGCCTATTTATTTATTTTTTTAAATATTATTGGGTTTCTAAAGTCTCCCTTAAAAAACAAAAAATACATAAAAAAACAGTGGGAGAGTAATATTGCCCTTTCAGCTTGTGTGCCAGTCTTGACTCCTGGGTGTGCCACCTCTCTCCCTTTCATTCAGTGGGCCATAGAAAGCCTATTTATTTTTTCCGTGATTTGTGTTCTAAATTCTACCTCAACACAAAAACACTACATCAATCAGTGGGAGAAAAATATTGGCCTCAGTCAGGGCTTGTGTGCCACTGCTGTGTGTGCTATCTCTCATTCAGTGGGCTATAGCAAGCCTATTTTTTTTTTTTTTTTTTTAATATTATTTGGTTTCTAAAGTCTCCCGGAAAAAACAAAAAAAACCTAAAAAAACAGTGGGAGAGTAATATTGCCCTTTCAGCTTGTGTGCCAGTCTTGACTCCTGGGTGTGCCACCTCTCTCCCTCTCATTCAGTGGGCCATAGAAAGCCTATTTATTTTTTTTTTTAAATATTATTGGGTTTCTAAAGTCTCCCTTAAAAAACAAAAAATACATAAAAAAACAGTGGGAGAGTACTATATTGCCCTTTCAGCTTGTGTGCCAGTCTTGACTCCTGGGTGTGCCACCTCTCTCTCTCATTCAGTGGGCCATAGAAAGGCTATTTTTTTTTTGGTTTTTTTAATATTATTTGGTTTCTAAAGTCTCCCTGAAAAAAAAAAAAAAACATACAAAAAACAGTGGGAGAGTAATATTGCCCTTTCAGCTTGTGTGCCAGTCTTGACTCCTGGGTGTGCCACCTCTCTCACTTTCATTCAGTGGGCCATAGAAAGCCTATTTATTTATTTTTTTAAATATTATTGGGTTTCTAAAGTCTCCCTTAAAAAACAAAAAATACATAAAAAAACAGTGGGAGAGTAATATTGCCCTTTCAGCTTGTGTGCCAGTCTTGACTCCTGGGTGTGCCACCTCTCTCTCTCATTCAGTGGGCCATAGAAAGGCTATTTTTTTTTTGGTTTTTTTAATATTATTTGGTTTCTAAAGTCTCCCTGAAAAAAAAAAAAAAACATACAAAAAACAGTGGGAGAGTAATATTGCCCTTTCAGCTTGTGTGCCAGTCTTGACTCCTGGGTGTGCCACCTCTCTCATTCAGTGGGCCATAGAAAGCTTTTTTTTTTTTTTTCCTTGATTTGTGTTCTAAAATCTACCTCAACACAAAAACACTACATCAATCAGTGGGAGAAAAATATTGGCCTAAGTCAGGGCTTGTGTGCCACTGCTGTGTGTGCTATCTCTCATTCAGTGGGCTATAGAAAGCCTATTTATTTATTTATTTTTTTTCTTATTATTTGGTTTCTAAAGTCTCCCTGAAAAAAAAAAATACATAAATTAGGTGGGAGATTAATATTGACATTAGTGCTTGAGTGACAGTCCTGCGTGTGTGTCATCTCTGTGATTTTGTGCCACAGAAAACAGAGTGTGTAACATTGTGCCTGATTTTCCTTGTGGTCTCACCAACCTGTTAAGGGATATTGAAATCATACTGAAGTTATAGCTCACCGTGTAAGTTGTTTGACAGCAACAAATAAAGTTACTTTGGTTAAGATTTTAAAACAATGAGGAAGTCTGGTGCAAGAGGTCGTCGTGGGCGTTCATTGTCAGCTGGTAATGATGGTAGTGGTAGTGGAGCATCAGGTGGTCGTGGGGATAAAAATATTCCACCTAAGTCTGGAGCTGTGGAGCCAGTTTCGTCGTCAGGCTACACAAGGCCTCGAACGCTCTCTTTTCTGGGAGTAGGAAAACCGCTTTTAAAGGCGGAGCAGCAACAGCAAGTTTTGGCTTATATTGCAGACTCAGCCTCTAGCTCTTTTGCCTCCTCTTCCGAAACTGGTAAATGTAAAAGCAGCGCGTCGCTTGTGGATGTTCACGGTCAGGGACAAGTCGCTTCCTTGTCCTCCTCAGCAAAAACTACAACAAGAGAGAAGGATGCAGCAGGCGACACAACGGGTCACTCCATGGAGCTCTTTACACATACCGTCCCTGGCTTAGAAAGTGAAACATTTAACAGGCCATGCCCATTACAAGTATATTCTGACATGGAGTGCACTGATGCACAGCCACAGCCAGAGTACTATGCTGCTCCTTTGACTCAGACCACCACATTGCCCTCTCAGGGTACAGATCCACAATCAGACCCTGATGAGACTATGTTGCCCCGCCACGAACGCTATACCACCGACCGACACAGTGACACAGACGAAGTTGCACACGAGCTCGAAGAGGAGGTAATAGATGACCCAGTTATTGACCCCGATTGGCAGCCATTGGGGGAACAGGGTGCAGGCGGCAGTAGTTCAGAAGCGGAGGTGGAGGAGGGGCCGCAGCAGGCATCAACATCGCAACAGGTTCCATCTGCCGGGCCCGTATCTGGCCCAAAACGCGTGTCAAAGCCAAAACCTGTTGGAGCACAGCGTTGCCATCCGGTTAAAGCTCAGTCTGCAATCCCTGAAAAGGGATCCGAGTCTAGGAAGAGTGCAGTCTGGCATTTTTTTAAACAACATCCAACTGATCAGCGCAAAGTCATCTGTCAAAAATGTTCAACTAGCTTAAGCAGAGGTCAGAATCTGAAAAGTCTAAATACTAGTTGCATGCATAGACACTTAACCACCATGCATTTTCAAGCCTGGACTAACTACCAAACGTCCCTCAAGGTTGTAGCACCCTCGGCCAATGAAGCTAGTCAGCAACGCAACATCCCTTCCGTCACTGTAAGGCCACCATTTTCCGCACCACCGGCAGTATCTGTGCAGGTTTCTTTGCCAGCCAAAAGCAGTCAGGGTCAGGGAATCACCAGTTTTGTAGGAGGAAATATTGCATCTAGGGCACCGGCGGAAACAATACCGTCTCCAACCGTCTCTCAGTCTGCCATGTACACCGGCACACCCGACAATTTAGGGACAGTTGTGCCTAGCCCACGGTCTAGGAAACAGTTGGCTGTAGGCGTTCGCACCCCCTCCTCCTCCTCCTCCTCGTCCTCCTGCAGAAGCTACAGCTCTTCCACAGAACGCAGTCTGCCAACCACTCCATCGGCAGATGACACTGTTGCACACCAGTTGTCCCATTATGGGTCAGCTACTGCCAAGCGTCAGCAGGCTGTATTGGCTATGAAGTGCTTGGGCGACAACAGACACACCGCGGAAGTTCTGTCCGAGTTCTTGCAACAAGAAACACAGTCGTGGCTGGGCACAGTAGATCTTGAGGCAGGCAAGGTAGTGAGTGATAACGGAAGGAATTTCATGGCTGCCATCTCCCTTTCCCAACTGAAACACATTCCTTGCCTGGCTCACACCTTAAACCTGGTGGTGCAGTGCTTATTGAAAACTTATCCTGGGTTCTCCGACCTGCTCCTCAAAGTGCGTGCACTTTGCTCACATATCCGACGTTCGCCTGTACACGCCAGCCGTATGCAGACCTATCAGCGGTCTTTGAACCTTCCCCAGCATCGCCTAATCATAGACGTTGCAACAAGGTGGAACTCAACACTGCACATGCTTCAGAGACTGTGCGAACAGAGGCGTGCTGTTATTTATTTGTGGGAGGATACACGGGCAGGCAGTAGGATGGCAGACATGGAGTTGTCAGGTGTGCAGTGGTCTAAGATACAAGACATGTGTCAAGTCCTTCAGTGTTTTGAGGAATGCACACGGCTGGTTAGTGCAGACAACGCCGTAATAAGCATGAGCATCCCCCTAATGCGTCTGCTGATGCAAAGTTTGACGCACATAAAGGAGCAGGCGTCTGCACCAGAGGAAGAGGAAAGCCTTGATGACAGTCAGCCATTGTCTGGTCAGGGCAGTGTACAGGACGAGGTAGCGGGCGAAGAGGAGGTGGAGGACGAGGAGGATGATGGGGATGAGTATATTTTTAATGCCGAACCTTTCCCGGGGGCACAGGAAATTGGTTGCGTGTCACGGCCGGGTTCTGGTTTTTTGAGGGACACAAGTGACGTAGATTTGCCTGCAACTGCCCCTCAACCAATCACAACCGGAGATTTGACAACTGGAACTTTGGCCCACATGGCGGATTATGCCTTACGTATCCTAAAAAGGGACACACGCATTACGAAAATGATGAACGATGACGATTACTGGTTGGCCTGCCTCCTTGATCCACGCTATAAAGGCAAATTGCAAAATATTATGCCACATGAGAACTTGGAACTAATATTAGCAACCAAACAATCAACTCTTGTTGACCGTTTGCTTCAGGCATTCCCAGCACACAGCGCACGTGATCGTTCTCACACGAGCTCCAGGGGGCAGCAGACTAGGAGTGTTAGGGGTGCACACATCAGAAGTGGCGTTGGACAGAGGGGTTTTCTGACCAGGTTGTGGAGCGATTTTGCTATGACCGCAGACAGGACAGGTACTGCTGCATCAATTGAAAGTGACAGGAGACAACATTTGTCCAGTATGGTTACTAACTATTTTTCATCCCTTATCGATGTTCTCCCTCAACCGTCATTCCCATTTGATTACTGGGCCTCCAAATTAGACACCTGGCCAGAATTGGCAGAATATGCATTGCAGGAGCTTGCTTGCCCGGCAGCAAGTGTCCTATCAGAAAGAGTATTCAGTGCTGCAGGTTCAATATTAACCGAAAAAAGGACTCGTCTGGCTACCCAAAATGTTGACGATCTAACATTCATTAAAATGAACCACAACTGGATTTCGAAATCTTTTGCCCCACCTTGCCCGGCCGACACCTAGCTTTCCTATGAAAAGCTCTTGCCTGTGAATTACTTTTCTAATGTCTAATTTGCTGCAGCTGATTGTACAGCATACGACATGTTTACACCTCCCTAAATGGCAAAACTCCCCACACGGGGCCGTGGTATCGCGACTTGGCGCAAGCACCCGTGAGACTGCTGTTTGTCTGAAGAGGTGGGTGTGCTCGCTTTTGGTTGACGGCATTGCTACTGGGTCCCTCCTAGTACAATGTAGTGTCTCTGGCGGTGGTGGTGCGCACCCAACGTCAGACACACCGTTGTAACATGAGGGGCCCTGGGGCGGTCCCGCCGGCCTCAAGAGAGTTCCCCCCTACCCCAGCTCAAAATGTGCTCTACCACGTCCAAAATTATGTCGCACAGCTCCACCAATCTTTAGTCTATTCGCTGACATCATTCAATGTCTGGCACTGACAATACAAATTTGTAGACATCTATGATGCAACTTAAAGTAGTCTGTGTCTGTGTCCTATATTGGCACCATTAAATAGTTACTGCCAAATTACTATGTCAGAAACTCAGTAGATGAGCCCACCCCTGTACCTAAGTATGCCACCTTTTTTTTTGTTGTGGTTGTTTTGCGAGACATTAACATCTATTTATATTTTGGGAGTACTGGGACAGACACTCCTTGCACTACTCCTCCACTCACCACCAAGCTGCCTGTGTATCCATGTAACCGCTGTAAAGCTGCCATGAGCCTATTGTTTGTTATGTTAGGCCTTTGATAGCCTGTCTGCGGTCCCTACTTTAAATACTCCTCCACTCACCACCACCAAGTTGCCTGTCCGTGTATCCATGTAACCGCTGTAAAACTGCCATGAGCCTATTGTTTGTTATTTTAGGCCTTTGAAGCCTGTCTGCGGTCCCTCCTTCCACTAGTCCTCCACTGACCAGACCATTGCTGCCCGTGTACCCCTGGAACCAATTATAAAGTGCCTACAGCCAGCCCATTTTCTTATGTTAGGCCTTTGAAGCCTGTCTGCGGTCCCTACTTTAAATACTCCTCCACTGACCACCAAGCTGCCTGCCCGTGTATCCATGTAACCGCTGTAAAACTGCCATGAGCCTATTGTTTGTTATGTTAGGCCTTTGATAGCCTGTCTGCGGTCCCTACTTTAAATACTCCTCCACTCACCACCAAGCTGCCTGCCCGTCTATCCATGTAACCGCTGTAAAACTGCAATGAGCCTATTGTTTGTTATTTTAGGCCTTTGATAGCCTGTCTGCGGCCCCTACTTGCAATACTCCTCCACTGACCACAATGCTGCCTGGAGTGCCTGCCTGTGTATCCATGTAACCGATGTAAAACTGCCATGACTGCCTACTGTTTGTTATTTTAGGCCTTTGATAGCCTGTCTGCAGCCCCTACTTGCAATACTCCTCCACTGACCACACCAATGCTGCCCGTGTACCCCTGGAACCTATTTAAAAGTTCATAGAGCCTAGTTATATATTTTATTTACTATTAATAAGGCCATGATGGACTACGCTGTACCACGCTACAAGCTAACCAGTCGACACTTCTTTTGCGAGAAAAGCCATCCCAACCCTCCACCAGCATGTAGAAGACCGCATTGTCCATGCACTCTGGCAATCTGTGAGTACAAAGGTGCACCTGACAACAGACGCATGGACCTGTAGGCATGGCCACGGAAGATTACGTGTCCATTACGGCGCAATTGGTTAATGTGGTGGATGCATGGTCCACAGGGGACAGCCTACTAAGTCTGTCTGCAGTCCCTAATTCAAATTGTCCTCCACTGTCTAAATCGGAGCTTCCACCTTCTGGCTTTCGGCCTATAGTATCAGAAATTAAACTGCATTTGGCCTTCAACTTTGGTTAGGGCCTACTAACGGCTTCTGCCCCTCCCTGGTGTTGCCCTCAACTAAATAAAGCTGAGCTTCAACCTTCTGCTCCAAATTACCATTTTGAAAAATGCAATAGGCTTTTCCGGCCTACTAAAGGTGTCTGTCTGTGTGCCCCTGCCTGGTGTTGTCCTCAACTAAATAAAGCTGAGCTTCAACCTTCCGGCTCTCATTAAGTGGTTTTAAAAAAAAAAATGGTGGTTAGGGCCTACTAACGGCTTCTGCCCCTCCCTGGTGTTGCCCTCAACTAAATAAAGCTGAGCTTCAACCTTCTGCTCCAAATTACCATTTTAAAAAATGCAATAGGCTTTTCCGGCCTACTAAAGGTGTCTGCCCCTCCCTGGTGTTGTCCTCAACTGAACAAAGCTGAGCTTCCACATTCTGGCTTTCGCCCTATACTATCAGATATTAAACTGCATTTGGCCTACTAGTGTGGTTAGGCCCTTGAAACAGTGTCTGCTGCTCTTGGGTTTGCTACTCCACTGAACAAAGCAATGCCGCCTGTTTAGTCCTGTTACCAATTTTGAACTGCATGTAGCCTACTTTATTCTTTGGCCCTATATCTGTTTCCTCCTCATCCTGCCCATTGCCCAGCCACTGCTAAATGAGTCTGCTGGTACATTGACCTAGACCACTACATTCCCCTTGTACTCTACACAGCCAGAATCTGTCCCTGCTGAAAGTAAGGTTCCCCTTCCCGCATGTTATACCACCTTACACAGGGACAAAGAGGAAGGTGCAGATGAAAGTGCAGGTTCCTTCATCAGGTGGGGGGCATACTCGTTGGCGACGTCACTGGCACAGGGCCCCTCAGAGTACGCAAAAGTGTCGCTGCTGGTGGGAGGCGCCCCCGCCATGCAAACACACCGCCGTACTTTGAGGGGCCCTGTGCCAGTGGCAATGCGAACGAGTGGGCCCCCCCCTGCTTGCTCAGGATCACAGCACTTGCAACTTTTAAATACTTACCTTTCCCTGCAACACCGCCGTGACGTAGTCCGCATTTCCTGGGCCCACGAAAAACTTGAGCCAGCCCTACTCCCCCCACAACTTTCCCCCAATTCCCTATGCCCAACTATTATTATACAGTTAATTAAGATTGGCAAGCTTCAGAAACAAGAATGGATGTTTTCGGCATTAAAATGGGCACTGTAGGTGTTTTCCTGGCCTCCACTCACTGCCGACTATGCTTCCCCATTGACTAGCATTGGGTTTCGTGTTTCGGTCGATCCCCGACTTTTAGCGATAATCGGCCGACTGCACTCGACTCGACTCTGGACAAAATCGGGTTTCCCAAAACCCTACTCGATCTTAAAAAAATGAAAGTCGCTCAACCCTACTCACCATACATCTAAATACATTCTTTGAGGGGTTTAGTTTCCAAAATGGGGTCACTTGCAGCAGGGTTCCACTATTTAGGCACATCAGGGGCTCTCCAAATGGGAAATGACGTCCGCTAATGATTCCAAGAAATTTTACATTCAAAAAGTCAAATGATGCTCCTTCCCTTCTGAGCCCTGCTGTGCGCCCAAACAGTAGTTTTCTCCCTCATATGGGGTATTGGCATGCTCAGGAGAAATTGCACAACAAATTTTGGGCTCCATTGCTTCCTGATACCCTTGTCAAAAAAAAAGGATCTGAAGTAAAACATTTTCCAAAAAAAAGTTTACTGTTATTTTTTTTTCCACATTCTAAATATTCCTGTAAAGTACCTGAAGGATTAATACATTTCTTGAATGTGGTTTTGAGCAGCTTGAGGGATGCAGTTTAGAATGGTGTAACTTTTAGATATTTTCTGTCATATAGACCCATCAAAGTGATTTCATATGTGATATAGTCCCTAAAAAAATGGTTTTGTAAATTTTGTTGGAAAAATTAGAAATCAAAGGTCAACTTTTAACCCTTATAACTTCCTAACAAAAAAAAATGTTGGTTCCAAAATTGTGCTGATGTAACGTAGACATGTAGGAAATGTTATTTATTCATAATTTTGCGCGACATATCTCTGTGATTTAAGAGCATGAAAATTCAAATTGCAAAATTTTAAAAATTTACACCAAATTTCCATTTTTTTCACAAATAACCGCAAGTCATATCCAAGAAATTGTAACACTATTATGAAGTACAATATATCACGAAAAAACAATGTCAGAATCACTGGGATGCATTAAAGAGTTCCAGAGTTATAACCACATAAAATGACAGTGGTCAGAATTGTAAAAATTGCTTGGTCATTAAGGTCAAAATTGGGTCGGTCACTAAGGGGTTAAGATTTGTCCTCTCTAATTACCAAAGCAATGTTCAATAATCTTTACTAGGGTTGAGCGAAACGGGTCGGCCATTTTCAGAAGTCGCCGACTTTTGGCAAAGTCGGGTTTCATGAAACCCGACCCGACCCCTGTGTGGGGTCGGCCATGAGGTCGGCGATCTTCTGAATCTGGTATCGGAATTCCGATACCGAGTTCCGATATGTTTGCGATATCGGGAATCGGTATCAGAATCCATATTTAAGTGTAAAATAAAGAATCAAAATAAAAAATATTGATATACTCACCCTCGGACGCGCCCTGGTACTAACCGGCAGCCTTCCTTCCTAAGAATGAGCGTGTGAATGACCTGTGGTGACGTCACGGCTTGTGATTGGTCGCGTGAGCGGTCACATGGGCGGTCACGCGACCAATCACAAGCCACGACGTCATCTAAGGTCCTTCACGCGCTCATTCTTAGGAAGGAAGGCTGCCGGAAAGAAGCAGGGCGCGTTCGAGGGTGAGTATATACCTAATAGGAATATACTCACCCTCGGACGCGCCCTGCTTCTTTCCGGCAGCCTTCCTTCCTAAGAATGAGCGCGTGAAGGACCTTAGATGACGTCGCGGCTTGTAATTGGTCGCGTGACCGCCCATGTGACCGCTCATGCGACCAATCACAAGCCGCGACGTCACCGCAAGTCATTCACGCGCTCATTCTTAGGAAGGAAGGCTGCCGGTTAGTACCAGGGCGCGTCCGAGGGTAAGTATATCAATATTTTTTATTTTGATTCTTTATTTTACACTTAAATATGGATCCCAGGGCCTGAAGGAGAGTTTCCTCTCCTTCAGACCCTGGGAACCATAGTATCCCATTGCACTGCATTGGGTTTCGTGTTTCGGCCGACCCCGACTTTTTTATAGGATCGGCCGATTTCACTCGACCCGACTTTTGAGAAAGTCGGGTTTCGTGAAACCCGACCCGATCCTATAAAAATAAAAGTCGCTCAACCCTAATCTTTACCTCTGGACATTAAACTGTTTTCTTAGGGTTTGGAAAACCCTAGTTGGGATAGAAAGGACATGGCCTTGTACAGATTAAGGCCAAGGAATTCAGTGGGTCAGAATTGTAAAAAATTGGCCTGGTCATTAACGTGTAAACCACCTTCTGGGATAAAGAGGTTGAATACACTTAGATAGCATAATTAATACTATGTTCATATTTTGCCGTGTTTTTTTTTCTGCAGACAAAATCTGCTCTCTTGGCAGTAAAAATAAAACTGCTTACAAAAAGCAGGTTTTCCTGCTTTCTTTTTGCAGATTTTTTTTCTGTGTTTTTGGTGCAGGTTATAGGCGTTGTTTGTTACTGTAGATTAAATAATGCTATTTTCATTCACCAAAAAGGTAACAAAAATGAACGGTTGCGGATTTGCAAGATTTTTGCATTTTCTCATTGCTTTCTAAGGTGAAAAAGTGCTGCAAACATGCTGCAAAAATGCTGAAAGAATTTATAGTCTGTAGTTTAAAAAAAACCTGCAGTTTACCAATTTAGTCAGAAATATCTCATAGCTTTTGCTGGTACTGGAAAAAGCAGCTTTTGCATAAAACAGCATTAAAGAAAAGCAAATGCATAAACGCAGATGACATGGCTCCTCAAACCATCACTGATTGTGGAAACTTCACATTGATGCAGTAATTGATGCCAAAGGAGCCCCGACCAAGTATTGAGTGCATTTACGGAACATACATTTCAGTAGGCCAACATTTCGGATATTAAAATCATTTTTCAAGCTGGTGTTATAAAGTATTCTAATTTACTGAGATAATGACTTTTGGGTTTTCATTGGCTGTAAGCCATAATCATCAACATTAACAGAAATAAACATGTGAAATAGATCACTCTGTTTGTAATGACTCTATATAATATATGAGTTTCACTTTTTATATTGCAGAACTGAAATAATTTAACTTTTTGATGATATCCTAAGTTTGGGAGATGCACCTGTATGTACACCTCTGTAGTTCCCAGCTAATTTTAGATGCGTTGCAATTGAAAATATTATGCATTAATCAATACAATTAAGTCTACTACACTTTTATTTCAATGCAAATTTGGTTTTCGTCTTAAATTTTTCCCCTTTTAGGCTCCGGAACTGATTTTGACATTTGATCTAATAGTGGTCAAATATTAATAGTTATTACAGATGTGAATCCTATTGCATGGCCCTCATGGGTCAGTCCTTTATGCACGGTTTCACTTTGATCAGGTCCTGGGGCTGATGGAATATTTGTATGATCTGCTGAATTTCTTGCTTATCATAATATGTAGTCACAGAATAACAGAGAGATAATAAGGTGACCTGCGGAAAGAATGATGTCTCCTCTGTCTGTTTAGCTGTGATTTTCGGTTTCTTCCTACATAATAAATCACCCAGGCAGGAGTCTTGCCGTCCGTATGACAGATATTCAATGCCATTAGGAAAGTCACTATTTCCACTTAAATGGACAATAACAGTTGTCAGGTACAGTAATTAGTTAACTCACACCTGGGAGTCATCTCATTATCATCACTGGCAAGATTACAATGAAAGGAAAAAACTTTTGTTATAAAGCTGGAGGCAAATAATAAAAGATTTACCTTTGACAGTAGTTGATGGACATACTGTAGTTAACCTTCAGGTACCCAATTTGCTTTCCCCCGTTCCGCCGGTGCAGTGATATTTGATATGTGCAAATGTCACAGAGTATGCCCCCAGGGCCGTATTTGCCCCTAGGCACTTGAGGGCACATGCCTAGGGCGGGGACAATGCAGGGGGCGGCACCTGAGCAAGGTTTTTTTTTGTTTGTTTTTTGTTTTTTTATGTCCTGGGTCACCTCCCTACCGAGTGCCGCAAATCCCATAGGGAATGAATGAGCCCGAACGCAGTGTTGCCGTAAGTGACCCGTTACGTGGCACATATAGAAAAACTGCCCGATCTGCTGCAAAAGGCGACTTTCACATCAGTGATTCTTGCCACTGCCGATAGTGTCATACTCACCAAACGGGGAGGCAGCATTAAAAGTGCCTAGGGCAGCAGAAACTCTAAATACGGCCCTGTATGCCCCCTAAAGGCAGGCTGCCGGTGGATGGCCAGGGCACGTGTTTCAGAGGATGTGGAAGAGGGTAAATGACATGCATCTCTGGAAGTCCTGCTTTCTTTCTCTATCTTCTGTCAGTATTGCAGAAAGTTACAACAGTCGGAGATCCTTACCGGTTGTTGTAACTTGAATAAGGCAGCAGATCTGTCGAAAAGGATATAATGGGAGCAGCTCTGGCATTAATCAGGCTTGGCATTACTCGGTACTGTTGGGCAGGTCTACAGGAAATGAAAAATATAACGTGCATTTGTGCGTTTCACGTGTATACTTTTATGTGTAATGTATGTAACTACAGCATACAAGTGTATGTATTTGGGCTTTATGTATGTTTGTGTAGAGTGAGTCTAAATTTTATGTCTACATCATAGAGCAGTACTATAAGTGTGTGTTATAGAAGTATTATGCATGTTAACTCACTTACTATGGGTAATGGAGTAGCGCTACATTGAATCATTGCCGGGGGTAAAGAGACACCTGCTGTATGTACTGCTATACTCACACATATAAATAAAATGTGTTTTTTTAACAAAATTTTCTAACCTCTTGAGGGCTGCTATGAAGCAAATCTGTTGAACTATTGTTAAAATAGCTATGGAAAAATGGCTGCTCCCATAATTATGTAAAGAAACAAGAAATGTTAAAAAAAGGACAGCATGGTGGCTCAGTGGTTAGCACTGTTGCTTTGCAGCGCTGGGGTCCTGGGTTGAAATTCCACCAACTACAACATCTGCAAGGAGATTGTTTGTCCCCGTGTTTGCCTGGGTTTCCTCCAGGTTCTCCAGTTTTACTTTAGGCTTCTCTTCATTCTTGGGAATAAGAAGAAGTCGCAGGGGGCTGGGTTGAGAGAGTAAAGGGGGTGAGTTGTCATGCCATTTTTTTGCAAAAAAATGGTTGATTTTCAGCGCTGTGTGGGCGGGAAAGTTGTCACGATGAAGTAGCCAGTTCCCCGATTATCACAATTCCAGTTGGATTTTTCTCTCATTGCCTCACACAATCACTTTTGCACTTGCGTATAGAAATGTTGGTTCACTGTGGAGCCCTCAGGAACAAATTAAACATGAATTACTCTTTTAATGTTGAAAAAAAAGAAACTATCATAGACTTCACATTCTTATTTCACTTGCTGTGCTTTTTTGGCCTGGGTGATGAACCTGTCTTCCATTGGCTTGAATGCTGTTTTGTTTCGGGATCATAGGTGTAGCACCAAGACTCATCTCCTGTGGTGACTTTTACCAAAAATTAGGGTCTATTTGTGCCTGTTCTTTCAAATCCTGACACACTCTCAGATGGTTCTCCTTCTGGTCATTTAACTGGGAACAGAATTTTATGTTGGTGCGTCGCTCTTTAAAGTTTGCCATCACAAAATACCCGAGAGCATGGGGAGAAGTTTAAGAAAACAATCACTCTGTTCACTGCGATGATTTTTTGTGAATGCTACTTAGCTATCTGAGCAGGTAGAGTGTCTAATAAGCGTACCTAGCTGGAGAGGGCAGCAGTGCCAATCCATTTACCTCCAGATTATAGTTTTTTTCTTTTTTGGGTACTCTGTCGTACATAAACCAAGATATTTTTGAATTAATAAGTAATCCTATTAACAAGGCATCATTCACATATTGCAGCCACAATGCAATGCATTTTTTTATGTGGGTTTGCAAAGTGGCCGTAAGCATAAATTGATATCTGTATTCAAAATTCTTGCAAAATCTTTGAGTAAATATACAGCAGGGGAGTGGTTAGATGTGGATAGCTGGGTCGTCCACTTATGCCCAAAACTTATTCTCAATTAAATGCATACTTGTGAAACAACATATTCAGATAGTACTCACCCTCCTGGAATCCAGTGTCAGCTCACTACCGCTGCACCAGTCTCTGCAGATGTAAGCTCAGTGATTCGCTGTGGCAGGGGTATGTGCAGTAGTTGTGACCTTCGTCTCTGCACCCAAAACACAGAGAACCGGGGATCTGCGGAGAAGCAGCGCTTGATTCAAGGAAGGTGAAAAACATCTGAGTTTGCTGTTTTCAATCAATGCAATAATTTGGGCACAAGTTTTTAAAAAGCGAAAAACTTGATCAATAACTAGTTTTTATTTAGTTTTCTGCTAAAACATTGAAATTCCTAGGCCTTAATCTGCACAAGGACATGTCCTTTTTACCCCAACTAGGGTTTTCCAATCCCAAAGAAGACAGTTTAATGTCCAGAGCTAAAAGTTATTGAATATTGTTTTGGCCATTAGAGAGGACAAATGTTAAAGAAGATGTTCCATCCAAATTTTATGTCATAATTAGTGTTGAGCGATACCGTCCGATACTTGAAAGTATCGGTATCGGAAAGTATCGGCCGATACCGGCAAAATATCGGATCCAATCCGATACCGATACCCGATACCAATACAAGTCAATGGGACTCATGTATCGGACGGTATTCCTGATGGTTCCCAGGGTCTGAAGGAGAGGAAACTCTCCTTCAGGCCCTGGGAACCATATAAATGTGTAAAAGAAAGAATTAAAATAAAAAATATCGCTATACTCACCTCTCCGACGCAGCCGGGACTTCAGCGAGGGAACCGGCAGCGTTGTTTGTTTAAAATTCGCGCTATTACTTGGTTACGTGAATTCCCGGCTTGTGATTGGTCAGGTCGGCCATGTTGCCGGGACGCGGACCAATCACAGCAAGCCGTGACGAAATTAAAAATGGGCGCGTGTCCAGCCTCCCGTGACGTCACGGCTTGTGATTGGTTGCGCCGCGGTCAACCAATCACAAGCCGGGAGGCTGGACGCGCTCATTTTAAAATGGGCGCGTGTCCAGCCTCCCGTGACGTCACGGCTTGTGATTGGTCAGGGCGGCCATATTGCCGGGACGCGGACCAATCACAGCAAGCCGTGACGTAATTTCGTCACGGCTTGCTGTGATTGGTCCGCGTCCCGGCAACATGGCCGACCTGACCAATCACAAGCCGGGAATTCACGTAACCAAGTAATAGCGCGAATTTTAAACAAACAACGCTGCCGGTTCCCTCGCTGAAGTCCCGGCTGCGTCGGAGAGGTGAGGATAGCGATATTTTTTATTTTAATTCTCTCTTTTACACATTTTAACATTAATGTTGTTGCGATACCCGATACCCGATACCACAAGAGTATCGGAATCCCGGTATCGGAATTCCGATACAGCAAGTATCGGCCGATACCCGATACTTGCAGCATCGGAATGCTCAACACTAGTCATAATCCATTCCATCTACCCATGTAATAATATGTAAGGCCGGGGACACCCTTGCAAGTGGAATGCGAGAGTCTCGCACAAGTCTCTCTCCTCAATACTCAGCACTGCCGCCGGCACTCAGGACCGTAGTGTGCGGCTGTATGTATTTCTATGTAGCCGAATGCTCCGGTCCAGAGTGTCGGTGGCAGTGACTTGTATTGATGCGAGAGACTCTCACATTGCACTCGCAAGTGTGACCCCGGCCTAAGTGCAATACTTGCCGATCGACATCTTCAGTTTCCAGTGATGTTCCAGTTCCATGCAACTGCTCCTCTTCTTTTTTGACTCCACTTCATCCTCCATTATCCTTTTGCAAACACCCATAAGGGGAGGAGAAGAGTGACATCAGACACATGGAGCAGACCCCAATCACATTTACTGTATTCATAATGCAACTTAGCATTACACTTAGTGTTGAGCATTCCGATACCCCAAGTATCGGGTATCGGCCTATACTTGCGGTATCGGAATTCCGATACCGAGATCCGATACTTTTGTGGTATCGGGAATCGGAATCGGAAGTTCCCAGTGTATGGTTCCCAGGGTCTGAAGGAGAGGAAACTCTCCTTCAGGCCCTGGGATCCATATCCATGTAAAAAATAAAGAATTAAAATAAAAAATAGGGATATACTCACCCTCTGACGCGCCCTGGTAGTAACCGGCAGCCTTCTTTGCTTAAAATGAGTGCGTTCAGCACCTTCCATGATGTCACGGCTTCTGATTGGTCGCGTGCCGCTCACGTGACCGCCAGGCGACCAATCACAAGCCGTGACGTCATTCTCAGGTCCTAAATTCCTAGAATTAGGAATTTAGGACCTGAGAATGACGTCACGGCTTGTGATTGGTCGCCTGGCGGTCACATGAGCGGCACGCGCCAATCAGAAGCCGTGACGTCATGGAAGGCCCTAAACGCGCTCATTTTAAGCAAAGAAGGCTGCCAGTTAACAGCGGTGAGGTGCAGGGGCCTCCGGAGAGGTGAGTATATCAATATTTTTTATTTTAATTCTTTATTTTACACATTAATATGGATCCCAGGGCCTGAAGGAGAGGATACCTTCCGATACTTGGTGTCCCATTGACTTGTATTGGTATCGGGTATCGGTATCGGCGAGTCCCATTGACTTGTATTGGTATCGGGTATCGGTATTGGATTGGATCCGATACTTTGCCGGTATCGGCCGATACTTTCCGATACCGATACTTTCAAGTATCGGACGGTATCGCTCAACACATTGACATTTTACATTTTTTTCAATTGAAAAAAAAAATGTGGGGAGACAAAACATTTCCTTTATTTAACTAGCGATAAAGAATGATGTCTATATATTCACCCTTTTCATCTCCCACATTAGAATTCCAGTCCTTTAGGTTGTTTTTTTTATGGATTTGCACCTGCTACATAAATTATACTTCCGGAAGCCTGAGAACAGAAGTAATTTATAAAATCTATAAACAGCTAATTCTCTAATGTTTACCAGCTACAGATTCTGTCAAAACTTCATTTCATAATTTGTAAAAACCAAATTCATCTTCGTTGTTTATGACAACAGACAACTCGGCTATTAATTTCAGGATAATGAGTAAATTCTTTTTGTGATCTTGTGCATTTTAAGTTATCTAAAAAGCTCCACAATTTTTCTATGGGACACATAGACATTACATGAATAGATATATAGATTGATAGACATGTTAAATATGATATATATATTGTACTGCCGCAGTAGCACACTTGAGCAGTGATAAGGCAGTGACCCACAAAGTTCAAATACAACGAGTCTTTAATGTTCACTTCACAACAGTAAAGGTCCAATCCACACAAGTGCATAGTATTATTAGTGTCCATTTCACACACTTCATACTACACGACTTTAGATTGCAGTCCCTAAACACGCTGGGCCTCCCTTTGTCCAGTTACCATGGGTGACCACACCGCCGTGTCAATGTCTCTACTCACAGCATGCACAGTCCATAATGTCCTTCGGATCGCAGCTGGGAACCATATCCTCGTGTCTGCAGGCACTACATATGCCAGTCCTTCTTTGACCTGTTGCCGTGGGAGTCTTCTCCGCTGTGTACGCTGGGTGCCAGATCTTTCAACTGCCTTGGCTGATTGGCTCTGCTTGCTTGTGTCGTCTCACACACACAGCCAGCATTCTGCAGGGCCCCCTGCTCTGCACTCCTGCCGAACACCAGACTCACACTGACATTACACCTGACACACCATTACTCTATTCTGCAGGGTTTTTAACTTGAATCTGTGGCCTTCAGCACATGGAAAACCCGGCACAGAATGAAACAAACTACACGACTACCATCCTGCAGTCTGTTTCACAACACAACATCCCAGAGCAGGTTTTCCCTGCATCTGCTTTGGACATTAGCATGTCCAAGACTATACTTATTTTTACGATTTCTAGTCTGCATTGCAGTCACCGCTATGCCCGTGACTGCCATGCACTCCTAAGGCCTTCATACGCCTCCATGCACATCCTGGGGAAACATACAGTGACCCCTACTTGTGACATTGCTTTGCAGCGCCCCAGAGACCTGTTCGTTGCAGTACTGATGCTCCGCCACTAAGGGGAGTGATGGTACGTCTGATGGCACTAAAGGAGTTCACCTGACCAGGTATCACAGTCACACATTACACTTCACACTCTGGCCTCCAGGGGGAGCAAAGGGTTCTATGTATTAGGCCACTCCTCACAATCTGGTAAAACTGGGGGCTGGATAGGAAGTTAGCCAGATGCTGACTGGGTTGGATCCAGGTAACATCCTGTGGCAGACGGTGTTGCAGGGGAAGATTCAGGGGGGTCCCTGTCAGGGGTGGGATCCTGACTGTGACCTAGCGAACAGAACAGAATGTTACGGAGCCGCGCCTGCACTTGAATGCGGCGGCATCCTAAGAAAGGAAACAAAGCGAGGTTTATTGTGGAGAAGTGAGAAACAAGATCGCAGCAAAAAGGAGATAAAGCCAGTAGGAGTCGTGCCTTAAGATCATGGCAACATCCTACTGAGGCGCGTAGCCGGTGGCCGGAACGCCAAGGAAGTATTGGGCTCCAAGCAGTACTTCAAACAGCGGCAGGACAGTTGATTATAGGTTGGCTGTCTCACCTAAATCACCTAAGCAGACATAGGGGGCAATTGTGGGAGAGGGGCGACGCTAGGGTCCCGGAAGAACTCCAGGCCTACCCGTCATATGGGTGCGTCCTAGCCATATCATCTGGGGGACGGAGAAAGAATATCAGAACAGATACGAGTTGTGAGAAAGAACATCAGAAACAGACACAACAGTTGTGAGGACTATCCCGTGGTGCTCAGCTGGGAGGTACTACAACACACAGGCGCTAGAAGGTAGGCACTGATTTCCACCTGCAAAGGAAACTCTGGATGTGCCTTCGGACCGGCCGGTCTCAGCCAGCCCTGTTAGCAGTACTCTGGATTGCGGATCCTGAAGCCTTCAGTAAAGAGGTAAAGAGACTGCAACCCTGTGTCCTCGTTATTCATCGCAACCTTGACCACGCACCCTCATCACACCTTTCATTGGATGCCCCATAGCAGGGTCACGGACCGGGTCTAGCCACCGTGACAACCCTAGGACTGAGACTGAGAGGCCCGGTACCGAGTACCCCGCGGCCCTGCGTCTGGGGGCGCTCCAGCTTCACCATTCACCATTGCAATCACAGCTACACCTGCGACTGCAATACCCCTCATGACCTCAATAAGCCTCTGTGCACATGCTGGGGTGCACAAACAGTGACCCCTACATGTGACACCTGTCACTGCCTCACAATATATATATGTATATACAGTGGAGGAAATAAGTATTTGATCCCTTGCAGATTTTGTAAGTTTGCCCAATGACAAAGACATGAACAGTCTATAATTTTAAGAGTAGGTTAATTTTAACATTGAGATAAAGAATTTCAAAAATAAAATCCAGAAAATCACATTGTATAAATTATATAAATTTATTTGCATTTTACAGTGAGAAATAAGTAATCGATACCCTCTGGCAAACAAGACTTAATACTTGGTGGCAAAATCCTTGTTGGCAAGCACAGCATTCAGACGTTTTTTGTCGTTGATGAGGAGGTTTGTGCACATGTCAGGAGGAATTTTGGTCCACTCCTCTTTGTAGATTATCTCTAAATCATTAAGATTTTAAGGCTGTCGCTTGGCAACTCTGAGCTTCAACTCCCTCCATGGGATTAACGTCTGGAGACTGGCTAGGCCACACCATGACCTTAATGAGCTTCTGTTTAAGCCACTCCTTTGTTGCCCGGACTGTATGTTTTTGGTTTTTGTCTTGCTGGAAGACCCAGCCACAACCCATTTTTAATGTCCTGGCAAAGCGAAGGAGGTTGTCACTCAGGATTTTACGGTACATGGCTCCATCCATTCTCCCATTGAGGTGGTGAAGTAGTCCTGTTCTCTTAGCAGAGAAACACTCCCAAAGCATATTGTTTCCACCTCCATGCTTGACAGTGGGTTCAGTGTTCTTTGGGTCAAAGAGTAATGTTCAATCACCGCACACTCTTGATAGATGCTTATGAAGACTTTTTATACAGATATAGATGCAGCGATAACACAGTTCATGAATAAGGAATGGGTGCAGGGATAGAGAAAATGCTGAGGTGACAAGAACATAACGTTTCGACCCTCATAGGGTCTTATTCATATAGTCGCTGTTGACAAAATTCAGTGAACGGTGTAAAGGATATCCTGCTTGCAAAAAGACACATGGGTCTTTGGTAGGTCTGGCACACCTATGCCTTGTATTGTAGGCTGCAATGGTCCCTTAATTCCACTTGTTCTGACCCCCACTCCCCCCCCGACGAAGCTGTTTTAATATTTGTCAATAAAGACTGGATTTTAAGGAACGGTGAGTGCCACCTATCTTTTTTCTTTTGCTTGGATCATTTAAATGTTTTTTTCATTGGGTCGGCACCCGAAGAGTCCTGGTATATGTGCCTGCAGCAAGGTGGTCCCGGAGGTTGGACTCTCAGGCTCTTGTCTATTAGCAGTGCTAATTCATTTTCCTCTGATATATATATATATATATATATATATATATATATATATATATATACAGTTATATGAAAAAGTTTGGGCACCCCTATTAATCTTAAGCTTAATGTTTTATAAAAATTGTTTTTTTTTGCAACAGCTATTTCAGTTTCATATATCTAATAACTGTTGGACACAGTAATGTTTCTGCCTTGAAATGAGGTTTATTGTACTAACTGAAAATGTGCAATCTGCATTCAAACAAAATTTGACAGGTGCATAAGTATGGGCACCCTTATCATTTTCTTGTTTTAAATACTCCTACCTACTTTTTACTGACTTACTAAAGCACTTTTTTTGGTTTTGTAACCTCATTGAGCTTTGAACTTCATAGCCAGGTGTATGCAATCATGAGAAAAGCTACTTAAAGTGGCCACTTGCAAGTTGTTCTCCTGTTTGAATCTCCTCTGAAGAGTGGCATCATGGGCTCCTCAAAACAACTGTCAAATGATCTGAAAACAAAGATTATTCAACATGGCTGTTGAATACAAAAAAGGATACAAAAAGCTGTCTCAGAGATTTAACCTGTCAATTTCCACTGTGAGGAACATAGTAAGGAAATGGAAGAACACAGGTACAGTTCTTGTTAAGACCAGAAGTGGCAGGCCAAGAAAAACATCAGAAAGGCAGAGAAGAAGAATGGTGAGATCAGTCAAGGACAATCCTCAGACCATCTCCAGAGAGCTGCAGCATTAACTTGCTGCAGATGGTGTCACTGTGCATCTGTCAACTATACAATGCACTGTGTTTTTTTGCCGCCATGCATAACGCCTTTTGTATGACCAAACAACTCAATCTTGGTTTCATCAGTCCACAGGACCTTCTTCCAAAAAGAAATTGGCTTCTCCAAATGTGCTTTTGCATACCTCAGCCGACTGTTTGTGGCGTGCTTGCAGAAACGGCTTCTTTCGCATCACTGTCCCATACAGCTTCTCCTTGTGCAAAGTGCGTTGTATAGTTGACCGATGCACAGTGACACCATCTGCAGCAAGTTGATGCTGCAGCTCTCTGGAGGTGGTCTGAGGATTGTCCTTGGAGTATTTAACCCCTTCACCCCCGGAGCTTTTTCCGTTTTTCCATTTTCGTTTTTCGCTACCCTCCTTCCCAGAGCCATAACTTTTTTATTTTTCCGTCAATTTGGCCATGTGAGGGCTTATTTTTTGCGGGACGAGTTGTACTTTTGAACGACATCATTGGTTTTAGCATGTCGTGTACTAGAAAACGGGAAAAAAATTCCAAGTGCAGTGAAATTGCAAAAAAAGTGCAATCCCACACTTGTTTTTTGCTTGCCTATTTTGCTAGGTTCACTAAATGCTAAAACTGACCTGCCATTATGATTCTCCAGGTCACTACGAGTTTATAGACACCTAACATGACTAGGTTATTTTTCACCTAAGTGGTGAAAAAAAATTCCAAACTTTGCAAAAAACAAAACAAAACAAAATTGCGCCATTTTCCGATACTCGTAGCGTCTCCATTTTTCGTGATCTGGGGTCAGGTGAGGGCTTATTTTTTGCGTGCCGAGCTGGCGTTTTTAATGATAGCATTTTGGTGTAGATACGTTCTTTTGATCGCCCGTTATTGCATTTTAATGCAATGTCGTGGCGACCAAAAAAACGTAAATCTGGCGTTTCGAATTTTTTTCTCATTACGCCATTTAGCGATCAGGTTAATGCTTTTTTTTTATTGATAGATCGGGCGATTCTGAACGCGGCGATACCAAATATGTGTAGGTTGGGTTTTTTTTTTATTGATTTATTTTGATTGGGGCGAAAGGGGGGTGATTTAAACTTTTATATTTTTTTTATTTTTTTCACATTTTTAAAAACTTTTTTTTTTTACTTTTGCCATGCTTCAATAGCCTCCATGGGAGGCTAGAAGCAGGCACAGCCCGATCGGCTCTGCTATGCAGCAGTGATCATAAGATCGCTGCTACACAGCAGATTTGCAGGTGTGCTGTGAGCGCCGACCACAGGGGGGCGCTCACAGCCACCGGCAATCAGTAACCATAGAGGTCTCAAGGACCTCTATGGTTACAATGGAGGAGCATCGCCGACCCCCGATCATGTGACGGGGGTCGGCGATGCGCTCATATCCGGCCGCACGGCCGGATGCGGTAGTTAAATGCCGCTGTCTGCGCTTGACAGCGGCATTTAACTAGTTAATAGCGGCGGGTGATCGCGATTTCACCCGCCGCTATTGCGCGCACATGTCAGCTGTAAAAAACAGCTGACATGTCGCGACTTTGATGTGCGCTCACCGCCGGAGCGCACATCAAAGCGGGGGTCCCGACATGTGACGTACTATACCGTCACATGTCGGGAAGGGGTTAAAACAAGAAAATGATAAGGGTGCCCATACTTATGCACCTGTCAAATTTTGTTTGAATGCAGATTGCACATTTTCTGTTAGCACAATAAACCTAATTTCAAGGCAGAAACATTACTGTGTCCAACAGTTATTAGATATATGATACTGAAATAGCTGTTGCAAAAAAAAACTATTTTTATAAAACATTAAGCTTAAGATTAATAGGGGTGCCCAAACTTTTTAATATAACTGTATATATATACAGTATCTGTATATATGGCTGTTACATGAACTGTTTAATAGCGCTGAAAAGTAATTCTCAGGCCTCCTGTTGAATCTACGCTGCCACGCTGCTCTGCAATTTTCTGCATTAGATTTTTGGAATAGCTTCTTTTAGGGATGTGAAATGATTTTCAAGAGAAAAATATCTGTGTTTCTGATTAGTTGAACTGTAAAATATAGCATGCTGAGAACAGATGTGCTAAAAGTAGGGTGCCTGGAGCCGGTGACAGCAGTAAGCAGCTATTATATTTACCAGAAACACAGCTTCTTACCAAGAAAAATAAAGTCATTTTCTTCCTTCTCAAACCGGCATTAATATCCCTCATCGTGGTGGTCTTCAGAGTTTATTGTCCATTTTATCGTATTTAATGCAAATCGGAGAACCCACTTACACCATAATCTGAAGTGTATTTATAGCAATATTCTCTAAGCACAAGTTTTAGATTTTGAAATATTTTCTTACAAGGAAGCTTATTATCAAACAGTTTCTTGAATGTAATTTATTTGATGCTAAATGTATTTTTTTACAAAGTTGCTTCCAATTGAAAATCCATAGGCTGCATTCTGAAAATGGCAATTTCAAAATAACTAGAATGTGTTGACTAGAACTCTATTTTGAAGTCTGAGTCATGGCTTAGAAGTGCTTCTGAACTCTTCATTTATATCTGGTCCATTATTCTTTTAAGGCCGGGCTCACACTAGCAGAGAGTACGGACGAGTGCTAAGCGAGAAAACATCGCATAGCACTCGGACCAGTGTTAATCTATGTCGCAGCGCACAACACCGTATTTTTTCTCAGATGCATTTGATGTGCCTGTAAAATCGCATTGTACTCGAATATAGTCCGAGACTTGCCAATGCAAGCATATGGTGAGAGAAAAACTCGGACACCACACGGACCATCCGTCTAGCTTGCAACAAATACGCACCATTTTCCTCATTTCAGCCCATTGAGTCATTAAATTCAATGGGTAAAATCAGTGAGAAATGTAAAGCCAAACGCATGTCATACAGATACATAAAGTGGGGTAAATAAGTGTTTGATCCCTTGCTGATTTTGTAAGTTTGCCCATTGTCAAAGACATGAACTCTAATTTTAAGGGTAGGTTAATTTTAACATTGAGATATAGAATATCAAAAATAAAATACAGAAAAGCACATTGTATAAATTATATAAATTTATTAGCATTTTCCAGTAAGAAATAAGTATTTGATCCTGCTGGCAAACAAGACTTAACACTTGGTGGTAGTTGATGATGAGGTTTGCGCACATGTCAGGATTAATTTTGGTCCACTTCTCTTTGCAGATCATCTCTAAATCATTAAGATTTTAAGGCTGTCGCTTGGCAACTCGGAGCTTCAACTCCATCTATAAGTTTTCTATGGGATTAAGGTCTGGAGACTGGCTAGGCCACTCCATAATGTTAATGTGCTTCTTTTTGAGCCACTCCTTTGTTGCCTTGGCTGTATGTTTTGGGTCATTGTCTTGCTGAAAGACCCAGCCATGAGCCATTTTTAATGTCCCGGCGGAGAGAAGGAGGTTGTCACTCAAGATTTTACAGTACATGGCTCCATCCATTCTCCCATTGATGCGGTGAAGTAGTCCTGTACCCTTAGCAGATAAACACGCCCACAACATAATGTTTCCACCTCCGTGCTTGACAGTGGGGGCAGTGTTCTTTGGGTCATAGGCAGCATTTCTCTTCCTCCAAACGCGGCGAGTTGAGTTAATGCCAGACCTCAATTTTTGTCTCATCTTACAACAGAACCTTCGTCCAATCACTCACAGAATCATCCAGGTGTTCAATGGCAAACTTCAGATGGGCCTACACATGTGCCTTCTTGAGCAGGGGGATCTTGCTGGCACTGCAGGATTTTAAATCTTTACGGCGTAATGTGTTACAAGTGGTTTTCTTGGTTACTTTGGTCCCAGCTGCCTTGAGATCATAAGCAAGTTCCCCCTGTGTAGTTTTAGGCTGATCTCTTACCTTCCTCATGATCAAGGATACCCCACAAGGTGAGATTTTGCATGGTGCTCCAGATCGATGTCAATTGACAGTATTTCTTCCATTTTCTTACTATTGCACCAACAGTTGTATCCTTCTCACCCAGTGTCTTAGGTACAGTTTTGTAGCCCATTCCAGCTTTGTGCAGGTCTATGATCTTGTCCCTGACATCCTTATAAAGCTCTTTGGTCTTGCCCATGTTGTAGAGGTTACAGTCTGACTGATTAATTGAGTCTGTGGGCAGGAGTCTTTTATAAAGGTGACTATGTAAGACAGCTGTCTTTAATGCAAGTAACGAGTTGATTGGGAGCATCTAACTGGTCTGTAGGAGCCAGAACTATTACTGGGTTAGTAGGTGATCAAATACTTGTTTCTCACTGCAAAATGCAAATAAATTTATATCATTTACATAATGTGATTTTCTGGATTTTATTTTTGATATTCAATCTTTCAATGTTAAAATTAACCTACCCTTAAAATTATAGTCTGTTCATGTCTTTGTCAGTGGGCAAACTTACAAAATCAGCAAGGAATCAGTTACTTATTTCCCCCACTGTAGGTGTGAGAAAATAGCATCATCGCATTGCAAACGCATTACACACAGATGACCATACGGAGAACACTTGTTCGACTATTGGCAGGGAGACTCAGACCAATTTTTCATACATTAAGTGTGACTCCAGCCTAAGGGTTGTGCCACTAAAAAAAAAAAGTTAAAACAAAAAAACAATTTAAAGAATTTTTTTGCCCGTTTTCCAAATTGGCCTGGAGTATGAGATCATAGCAATTGAAAGAAAGAAGTGTCACTTACCTTTCTGAACCTCCTTCACTGGTGGTCTCCGCTGGGTATCGAATAGGAATAAGTGGACCCGTGGATGTTCGAGTTCACCAGTTTCGGCCTAAATAGTGTTAAAAGCTTGGTTTGGTATCCAAAGGTGACTCTAAAAATTGACCCCGAACCCCATAGTAGTCAATGGCTTCCGTGCTTTAAAATGGCTGTAAAATTGTCATAGTAAGGGCTAGGGGGCTGCAAAAGGAAACTAAATGGAGGTAAGAGCAGGACATGTGCCCTGGAAAAATGTGGATAGGGAAATGACTTAAAACAACATAGAATACTTCAAAAAAAGTACACATTTTTGAATGAATCAAAAAAGTTTGTGAAGTGGATTGGATTACATTTTTTTTGAAGATGAGGCAATGTACAACAACGGCCGTGTACACACGGATGGTACAGTGAACTGCAAATAGTCATTAAATTAGTAATTTTGGATTAAAAAAATTTGAATTTCTGGCTACAGGTTACCGTAAAATTATGAACCGGTAAAGGAGTGCATGGAAAGCCTGACAGAGGCACTACATAGGCCCCCACAACCTCGCCCCTCTCCTGAGCCACACGGTAGGGCAACAGTGATGTCATCTGGAGGCCATTCATCTTATCCTTGCCGTGCAAGGCATGTTTTCTGTCCTCCTGATACTCCTGGACCTACCCGCACAGTGAGCCACTCTCCCTTCCGACTACCCCCCATGCTGTATGGCCTTCGTTACATGCTTGTGTCCTTGGAGAACAGTGAATTAGGCTTTGAATCTGGAGGGGGAACCTGAAAAATGGGTACCGCATCAAAGAAGACAGCAGTCAGGCAAATTAGCCACTCCTTAAATGAGTCAGCAGTTGATGTTGCAAGACACAATAACCATCCTTGACAATTTCGAAGCTCTGTAGTTGGAATGAGTAGTTAAATCCTTTAATGAACATCTATTGGAAGGCAAATATGTTGCCACCCACCATGGGAGAAGCATGTCTTGTAGGTGTGGTTGGTGAGAGTGTGAGTTTATAAAAAATGCAGGTCCCTTCCTGGAGAGGTTTGGGAATCAGAAGAGGTTCAGGGACATGAAAAAGTTAAAAGCAGGAGAGGCGGCAGCCGCAATCTTGCCCTGCACAGGAGGGTCACCATCAGGAGTCAGCAGTGAGCACGAGATGAGCCTCCAGCATTTTTTTTGTGCATTCTGAAAAAATTAAATACATTTTGATCCATTAAGTATTAAATGCTTCAAAGTCTTTTTTTTGTGTAATATAATATACCCAAAAATCATTGAAACACTTTCCTAAGCTACATTTCTCAAGCATAAACTATTTCATAGTGTGGAGTAAATTTCTGTGATCCCTAAAACTGTTAAAAAAGCTTTTAAAAATGTTGCAGACTTCCATTTCTCAGACATGCAGTGCTACGTGGTCTGTGAACATTTGTGCGATCTGTAAAACTGCTAAAAAGGTTTTAAAATTTTTGTAGGCATCCATTTTTCAGACATACAGTGTGGCTTGGTCTGTGAATATTTCTGTGATCTCTAAAAGTGAACAAAAGCTTTTAAAAATTTAGCAGGCTTCCATTTCTCAGACATACGTGCATCAGACAAGGTGGCTGGCAACACTCACTGTGAAGGACGCTTGTCCATATTGACCATGGAACGCACTTCGTAATGTATGCAGCAATCAAAAAAAAGTGTAGACAACATCCAGTCCAAGGCGAAATATAAAAAAATTTGAAGTTTTATTCCTGCATAGCAAATACAACATTTCGAACCACAGGTGGGTCTTTCTCAAGTACTTGCATGCATGTTTCAAGTACTTGGGGAAAGACCCACCTGCTGTCGAAACATTGTATTTGCTGTAGCGGAATAAAACTTCAGCTTATTTTAAATTTCACCTTGGACTGGATACAGTGTTATGTGCTCAGTGTTACAATCCGGTGGCCTTGGAGCCGCATGAGACCTTCTCTGGAGAAGGTGGTACCTGTACACACCACAACCCTAAACTGACACCGCAACTAGAAGTAGCCGTGGGGTGTATCTAACACATCCTAGACACCTCGACACAGCCGGAGGGCTAAATAACCCTATAGATGGAAATGGGAATTCTATCTTGCCTCAGAGCAGAAATCCCAAAGGATAGGCAGCCCCCCACAAATATTGACGGTGAATATAAGAGTAAAGACACACAGGCTGAAAACAGGATTTAGCAAAGAGGCACTTCTAGCTAAATAGTAAAGGATAGGACAGAGTACTAAGCGGTCAGTATTAAAACTCTGAAAATATTCACAGCAGAAAATACAAAAATTCCACATCTAACTAAAGACATAGAATGTATATCTGCATCTCCAGAGAATCCAGCATGACTGAAAAAATCCAAACAAGTCTAAGCTGGACAAGACAAAACAATAAATTGTTCTGAACTGAAAAGCACACTACATGTGTGCTGCAGGAAAATAAACAAGACACTTATCTTGGCTGAATTGGCAGCAGAGCAGAAGGAACCAGACAGGGATGTAAACCCTCCAAGAACAATGGACAACTGGCACTGACTAATGAATCCAGCACACCTAAATACCAAATAGAGCTGCAATCAGCAGAAACACCTGCCCGGACTACAACCCAGAGACAACTGCACCATCACAAACAACCACCGGAGGGAGCCCAAGAACAGAATTCACAACAGCTCTGTGAACATTTCTGTGATCTCTAAAACTGAAAAAAAACATTGAAACAGTTTTCTGTATTGAATTTGACTGTCATACATACACATATGCGTACTTTCTGTTACATTACGGTGGACTAAACTCCCAAAAACAGCTTTCATTGCTGCAGGTGACTATTTTTTTTCTTTTATTAAAAATAAGCTTGGTTCCAAGAGACCTAGCAATTACAAAACGTGTAAGGGAAGCGGAAGTGCTGATAATGGTGCACTCAGATACCTAGGACATGGGGCATGTGCAACTATGCCTGTTGCTGGAGCACAAGAAAAACGGCCATCCATGACACATAATAATAGGGACACATGCAGCAGCAGCGGCGGCTCAGTATTGGGGTATCAGGTGCAGTAATAATGACTAGGGTTGAGCGACTTTCATTTTTTTAAGATCGAGTCGGGTTTTGCGAAACCCGACTTTGTCCAGAGTCGAGTCGAGTGCAGTCGGCCGATTATCGCTAAAAGTCGGGGATCGACCGACACACGAAACCCAATGCAAGTCAATGGGGAAGCATAGTCGACAGTGAGTGGAGGCCAGGAAAACACCTACAGTGCCCATTTTAATGCCAAAAACATCCATTCTTGTTTCTGAAGCTTGTCAATCTTAATTAACTTTATAATAATAGTTGGGCATTGGAAATTGGGGGTCATTTGGCAAAAGTTGTGGGGGTAGGGCTGGTTCAAGGTTTTAGTGGGCCCAGGAAACGTGGACTACGTCACGGCGGTGGAGCAGTGAGAGGTAAGTATGTCAAGTTTGCAAGTGCTGTGATCCTAAGCAAGCAGGGGGGCCCACTCGTTGGCACTGGCACTGGCAAAGGGCCCCTCAAAGTACAGCGGTGTGTTTGCATGGCGGGGGCGCCTCCCACCAGCAGCGACACTTTTGCATACTCTGAGGGGCCCTGTGCCAGTGACGTCGCCAACGAGTATGCCCCCCCACCTGATGAAGGAACCTGCACTTTCATCTGCACCTTCCTCTTTGTCCCTGTGTAAGGTGGTATAACATGCTGGAAGGGGAACCTTACTTTCAGCAGGATCAGATTCTGGCTGTGTAGAGTGCAAGGGGAATGTAGTGGTCTAGGTCAATGTACCGGCAGACTCATCTAGCAGTGGCTGGGCAATGGGCAGGATGAGGAGGAAACACAGATATAGGGCCAAAGAATAAAGTAGGCTAAATGCAGTTCAAAATTGGTAACAGGACTAAACAGGCGGCATTGCTTTGTTCAGTGGAGTAGCAAACCCAGGAGCAGCAGACACTGTTTTAAGGGCCCAACCACACTAGTAGGCCAAATGCAGTTTAATATCTGCTACTATAGGCCAAAAGCCTAAAGACTGAAGCTCAGCTTTATACAGTGGAGGCCAACACCATGGAGCGGCAGACACCGTTATTAGGCCCTAACCACCAATTTTTTGTTAAAAAAGCATTTAATGAGAGCCAGAAGGTTGAAGCTCAGACAAGGCAACCTGGAGGAGAACACCAAGGAGGAGGAGAACACTCAGGAGGAGGACAACACCAGGGAGTGGCAGACACCGTTAGTAGGCCCTAACCACCAATTTTTAAAAAAACAGCACTTGATGAGAGCCAGAAGGTTGAAGCTCAGCTTTATACAGTTGAGGACAAACACCAGGGAGCGGCAGACACCGTTAGTAGGCCCTAACCACCAATTTTTTAAAAAACAGCACTTAATGAGAGCCAGAAGGTTGAAGCTCAGCTTTATACAGTTGAGGACAAACACCAGGGAGCGGCAGACACCGTTAGTAGGCCCTAACCACCAATTTTTTAAAAAACAGCACTTAATGAGAGCCAGAAGGTTGAAGCTCAGCTTTATACAGTTGAGGACAAACACCAGGGAGCGGCAGACACCGTTAGTAGGCCGCAACCAAAGTTGAAGGCCAAATGCTGTTTAATATCTGATACTATAGGCCGAAAGCCAGAAGGTTGAAGCTCAGCTTTATACAGTTGAGGACAAACAACAGGGAGCGGCAAACAGAGGTATTAGGCCCCAAACACCAATTTTTTTTAAAAAAAGCACTCAATGAGAGCCAGAAGGTTAAAGCTCAGATTTATTCAGTTGAGGAGAACACCAGGGAGAGGCAAACAGAGGTATTAGGCCCCAACCACCAATTTTAAAAAAAAAAAAAAAAAAAAAAAAAAAAAATGAGAGCCAGAAGGTTAAAGCTCAGATTTATTCAGTTGAGGAGAACACCAGTGAGCGGCAAACAGAGGTATTAGGCCCCAAACACCAATTTTTTTTTTAAAAAAGCACTTAATGAGAGCCAGAAGGTTACAGCTCAGATTTATTCAGTTGAGGAGAACACCAGGGAGTGGCAAACAGAGGTATTAGGCCCCAACCACCAATTTAAAAAAAAAAAAAAAAAAAAAAAAAATGAGAGCCAGAAGGTTGAAGCTCAGATTTATTCAGTTGAGGACAAACACCAGGGAGCGGCAGACACCGTTAGTAGGCCGCAACCAAAGTTGAAGGCCAAATGCTGTTTAATATCTGATACTATAGGCCGAAAGCCAGAAGGTTGAAGCTTAGCTTTATACAGTTGAGGACAAACAACAGTGAGCGGCAAACAGAGGTATTAGGCCCCAACCACCAATTAAAAAAAAAAAAAAAAAAAAAATGAGAGCCAGAAGGTTGAAGCTCAGATTTATTCAGTTGAGGTCAACACCAGGGAGCGGCAGACAGAGGTATTAGGCCCCAAACACCAATTTTTTTTAAAAAAAGCACTTAATGAGAGCCAGAAGGTTAAAGCTCAGATTTATTCAGTTGAGGAGAACACCAGGGAGAGGCAAACAGAGGTATTAGGCCCCAACCACCAATTTAAAAAAAAAAAAAAAAAAAATGAGAGCCAGAAGGTTGAAGCTCAGATTTATTCAGTTGAGGTCAACACCAGGGAGCGGCAGACAGAGTTATTAGGCCCCAACCACCAATTTGTTTTAAAAAAAGCACTTAATGAGAGCCAGAAGGTTAAAGCTCAGATTTATTCAGTTGAGGAGAACACCAGGGAGCGGCAAACAGAGGTATTAGGCCCCAACCACCAATTTAAAAAAAAAAAAAAAAAATGAGAGCCAGAAGGTTGAAGCTCAGATTTATTCAGTTGAGGTCAACACCAGGGAGTGGCAGACAGAGTTATTAGGCCCCAACCACCAATTTTTTTAAAAAAAAGCACTTAAGGAGAGCCAGAAGGTTGAAGCTCAGATTTAGACAGTGGAGGACAATTTGAATTAGGGACTGCAGACAGACTTAGTAGGCTGTCCCCTGTGGACCATGCATCCACCACATTAACCCATTGCACCGTAATGGACACGTAACCTTCCGTGGCCATGCCTACAGGTCCATGCGTCTGTTGTCAGGTGCACCTTTGTACTCACAGATTGCCAGAGTGCATGGACAATGCGGTCTTTTACATGCTGGTGGAGGGTTGGGATGGCTTTTCTCGCAAACGAAGTGTCGACTGGTTAGCTTGCAGCGTGGTACAGCGTAGTCCATCATGGCTTTATTAATATTAAATAAAATATATAAATAGGCTCTATGAACTTTTAAATAGGTTCCAGGGGTACATGGGCAGCATTGGTGTGGTCAGCGGAGGAGGATTGCAAGGAGGGACCGCAGACAGGCTAACAAAGGCCTAAAATAACAAAAAATAGGCTCATGGCAGTTTTAAATAGGTTACATGGATACACAGGCAGCATTGTGGTCAGTGGAGGAGTATTGCAAGGAGGGACCGCAGACAGGCTAATGAAGGCCCGCAGACAGGCTAATGAAGTCCTAAAATAACAAAAAATAGGCTCAAGGCAGTTTTAAATCGGTTACATGGATACACAGGCAGCATTGTGGTCAGTGGAGGAGTATTGCAAGTAGGGACCGCAGACAGGCTAATGAAGGCCCGCAGACAGGCTAATGAAGGCCTAAAATAACAAAAAATAGGCTCAAGGCAGTGTTAAATCGGTTACATGGATACACAGGCAGCATTGTGGTCAGTGGAGGAGTATTGCAAGGAGGGACCGCAGACAGGCTAATGAAGGCCCTCAGACAGGCTAATGAAGGCCTAAAATAACAAAAAATAGGCTCAAGGCAGTTTTAAATTGGTTACATGGATACACAGGCAGCATTGTGGTCAGTGGAGGAGTATTGCAAGGAGGGACCGCAGACAGGCTAACGAGGGCCTAAAATAACAAAAAATAGGCTCAAGGCAGTTTTAAATTGGTTACATGGATACACAGGCAGCATTGTGGTCAGTGGAGGAGTATTGCAAGGAGGGACCGCAGACAGGCTAATGAAGGCCCGCAGACAGGCTAATGAAGGCCTAAAATAACAAAAAATAGGCTCAAAGCAGTTTTAAATCGGTTACATGGATACACAGGCAGCATTGTGGTCAGTGGAGGAGTATTGCAAGTAGGGACCGCAGACAGGCTAATGAAGGCCTAAAATAAATAAAAATAGGCTCAAGGCAGTTTTAAATCGGTTACATGGATACACAGGCAGTATTGTGGTCAGTGGAGGAGTATTGCAAGGAGGGACCGCAGACAGGCTAATGAAGGCCCGCAGACAGGCTAATGAAGGCCTAAAATAACAAAAAATAGGCTCAAGGCAGTTTTAAATCGGTTACATGGATACACAGGCAGCATTGAGGTCAGTGGAGGAGTATTGCAAGTAGGGACCGCAGACAGGCTAATGAAGGCCTAAAATAAATAAAAATAGGCTCAAGGCAGTTTTAAATCGGTTACATGGATACACAGGCAGCATTGTGGTCAGTGGAGGAGCATTGCAAGGAGGGACCGCAGACAGGCTAATGAAGGCCCGCAAACAGGCTAATGAAGGCCTAAAATAACAAAAAATAGGCTCAAGGCAGTTTTAAATCGGTTACATGGATACACAGGCAGCATTGTGGTCAGTGGAGGAGTATTGCAAGGAGGGACCGCAGACAGGCTAACAAAGGCCTAAAATAACAAAAAATAGGCTCAAAGCAGTTTTAAATCGGTTACATGGATACACAGGCAGCATTGTGGTCAGTGGAGGAATATTGCAAGGAGGGACCGCAGACAGGCTAATGAAGGCCTAAAATAAATAAAAATAGGCTCAAGGCAGTTTTAAATCAGTTACATGGATACACAGGCAGCATTGTGGTCAGCGGAGGAAGATTGCAAGGAGTGTCTGACACAGTTAGTACTCACAAAAAATAAATAGATGTTAATGTCTCGCAAAACAACAAAAAAAAAAAGTGTGGGATACTTAGGTACAGGGGTGGGCTCATCTGCTGAGTTTCTGACAAAGTAATTTGGCAGTAAGTATTTACTGGTGTCAATATAGGACACTGACCCTGACTACTTTAACTAGCATCATAGATGTCAACAAATTGGTATTGTCAGTGCCAGGCATTGAATGATGTCAGCGCATAGACTAAACATTGGTGGAGCTGTGCGAGATAATTTTGCACGTGGTAGAGCACAGTTTGAGCTGGGGGGGGGGACTCTCTTGTGGCCGGCGGTACCGTCCCAGGGCCCCTCATGTTACAACGGTGTGTCTGACATTGGGTGCGCACCACCACCGCCAGAGACACTTCATTGTACTATGAGGGACCCAGTGGCAGTGCCGTCGACCAAAAGCGGGCACACCCACCTCTTCAGACAAACAGCACTGTAACGGGTGCTTGCGCCAAGTGGCGAGACCACGGCCCCGTGGGGGGAATTTTCCCATTGAGGGAGGTGTAAACATGTCGTATGCTGGACAAACAGCTGCTGCAAATTAAGAGATTGGAACACTCAGTAAGACCAGTCCACAAGCAAGACCTTTTTATAGGAAAGCTAGGTGTCAGCCGGCAAAGGTGGGGCAAAATAATTTGAAATCCAGGAGTGGTTCATTTTAATTAAGGTGAGATCATCCACATTTTGGGTAGCCAGACGAGTCCTTTTTTCGGTTAATATTGAACCAGCAGCACTGAATACTCTTTCTGATAGCACACTAGCTGCTGGGCAAGCAAGCTCCTGCAACGCATATTCTGCCAATTCAGGCCAGGTGTCTAATTTGGATGCCCAGTAATCAAATGGGAATGACGGTTGAGGGAGAACATCGATAAGGGATGAAAAATAGTTAGTAACCATACTGGACAAATGTTGTCTCCTGTCACTTTGAATAGATGCTGCAGTACCTGTCCTGTCTGCGGTCATTGCGAAATCACTCCACAACCTGGTCAGAAAACCCCTCTGTCCAACGCCACTTCTGATCTGTGCACCTCTAACACCTCTGACCTGTAGCCCCCTGCAGCTTGTGTGAGAACCATCACCGGCGCTGTGTGCTGGGAATGCCTGAATCAAACGGTCTACACGAGTAGCTTGTTTGGTTGCTAATATTTGTTCGAGGTTCTCATGTGGCATAATATTTTGCAATTTGCCTTTATAGCGAGGGTCAAGGATGCAGGCCAACCAGTAATCGTCATCGCTCATCATTTTAATAATGCGTGGGTCCCTTTTGAGGATACGTAAGGCATAATCCGCCATGTGGGCCAAAGTTCCAGTTGTCAAATCTGCGGTTGTGCTGGTTTGAGGGGCAGTTACAGGCAAATCTACGTCACTTGTCTCCCTTAAAAAAACAGAACCCGGCCTTGCAACGCCACTAATTTCTGTTGGCCCAGGAGAATCTTCCTCATTAAAAAAGTACTCATCCCCATCATCCTCCTCGTCCTACTCCTCCTATTCGCCCGCTACCGCGTCCTCTACACGGCCCTGACCAGACAATGGCTGACTGTCATCAAGGCTTTCCTCTTCCTCGGCTGCAGATGACTGCTCCTTTATGTGCGTCAAACTTTGCATCAGCAGACGCATTAGGGGGATGCTCATGCTTATTATGGCGTTGTCTGCACTAACCAGCCATGTGCATTCCTCAAAACACTGAAGGACTTGACACAGGTCTTGTAGCTTCGACCACTGCACACCTGACAACTCCATGTCTGCCATCCAACTGCCTGCCCGTGTATCCTCCCACAAATACATAACAGCACGCCTCTGTTCGCACACTCTCTGAAGCATGTGCAGTGTGGAGTTCCACCTTGTTGCAACGTCGATGATTAGGCGATGCTGAGGAAGGTTCAAAGAACGCTGAGGCTATGTTCACACTTTGCGGTTTTTGCTGCGGATCTGCAGTGGATTTGCAGCTGCGGATCCGCAGCCGTTTTCCATGCAGGGTACAGTACAATGTTACCCTATGGAAAACAAAAACCGCTGTGCCCACTTTGCGTTTTTCCGCTTGAAAATCCGCGCGGATTTTCTTGCGGAAAAAAAGAAGTAGCATGTCAATTCTTTCTGCGGATTCCGCAGCGGTTTTCCACCTGCACCAACAGGAAAGTGCAGTTGGAAACCCGGAGTGGAATCCGCAGTAGAAACCGCACAAAAAACCGCAGTGAAAACCACCGCGGTTTTGCACTGCGGCTTTTCCAAATCCGCAGCTGAAAAATCCGCAGCAAAAAAAGGAAAGTGTGAACAAGCCCTGATAGTTCTGCATATGGCTGGAGTGTACGCGCGAACGGCGGATATGCGAGCAAAGTCTGCGCACTTTGAGGAGCAGGTCAGGTAACCCCGGATAACTTTTCAGGAAGCACTGCACCACCAGGTTTAAGGTGTGAGCCAGGCAAGGAATGTGTTTCAGTTGGGAAAGGGCTATGGCAGCCATGAAATTCCTTCCGTTATCACTCACTACCTTGCTTGCCTCAAGATGTACAGCGCCCAGCCATGACTGAGTTTCTTTCTGCAAGAACTCGGACAGAGCTTCCGCGGTGTGTCTGTTGTCGCCCAAACACTTCATTGCCAACACAGCCTGCTGACGCTTGCCACTAGCTGTCCCATAATGGCACACCTGGTGTGCAACAGTGGCAGCTGCGGATGGAGTGGATGTGCGACTGCGGTCTGTGGACGAGCTCTCGCTTCTGCAGGAGGAGGAGGAAGAGGAGGAGGGGGGGCGAACGCCTACAGCCAACTCTTTCTTGACCGTGGGCTAGGCAGAACTGTCCCAATATTGCTGTCCCCTGTGGACCCTGCATCCACCACATTCACCCAGTGTGCCGTGATGGACACGTAATGTCCCTGGCCATGCCTACTGGTCCATGCATCTGTTGTCAGGTGCACCTTTGTAGTCACAGACTGCCTGAGTGCATGGACGATGCGGTCTTTAACATGCTGTTGGAGGGCTGGGATGGCTTTTCTAGAAAAGAAGTGCCGACTGGGTAGCTCGTAGCGTGGTACAGCGTAGTCCATCAGCGCTTTGAAAGCTTCGCTTTCAACTAACCGGTAGGGCATCATCTCTAATGAGATTAGTCTAGCAATGTGGGCGTTCAAACCCTGTGTACGCGGATGCGAGGATGAGTACTTCCTTTTCCTAACAAGAGTCTCATGTAGGGTGAGCTGGACTGGAGAGCTGGAGATCGTGGAACTAGCGGTGGTGCCGGTGGACATGGGTGACTGAGAGAGGGTTGGGGATGGTATTCTTGCCGGTGCCCTACATGCAGTGTTTCCTACTACTAACCTGGTGATTCCCTGACTGCTTTGGCCTGGCGACGAAAGCTGCACAGATACTGCAGGTGGCGTGGGAAATGGTGGGCTTACAGGGATGGAAGGGATGTAGCATTGCTGACTAGCTTCATTGGCCGAGGGTGCTGCAACCTTTAGGGACGTTTGGTAGTTAGTCCAGGCTTGCAAATGCATGGTGGATAAATGTCTAAGCATGCAACTTGTATTTAGACTTTTAAGATTCTGACCTCTGCTTAAGGTAGTTGAACATTTTTGACAGATGACTTTGCGCTGATCATTTGGATGTTGTTTAAAAAAATGCCAGACTGCACTCTTTCTACTATCGGATACCTTTTCAGGCATTGCAGACTGAGCTTCTTTAACCGGATGGCCACGCTGTCCTCCAACTGGTTTTGGTTTTGCCACGCGTTTTGGCCAGATACGGGCCCGGCAGATGGAACCTGTTGTGATGTTGATGCCTGCTGCGGCTCCTCCTCCTCCGCTTCAGAACTACTGCTGCCTGCACCCTGTTCCCCCAATGGCTGCCAATCGGGGTCAACAACTGGGTCATCTATGACCTCCTCTTCTATTTCGTGTGCAACTTCATCTCTGTCACCGTGTAAGCCGGTGGTATTGCGTTCGTGACGGGGCACCATAGTCTGCGCTGGGTTTGATTCTGCCTCAGTACACTGCGAGGGCAATGTTCTGGTCTGAGTCAAAGGAACAGCATAGTAATCTGGCTGTGGCTGTGCATCTGTGCACTCCATGTCCGATTCAACTTCGAATGGGCATGGCCTGTTAACTGTTTCACTGTCTAACCTAGGAACGGTATGTGTAAAGAGCTCCATGGAGTAACCTGTTCTGTCGACTGACGCATCCTTCACTGTTGTTCTGGGTGAAGGACACAAGGAAGCGACTTGTTCCTGACCGGGAGCATCCACTGACGATGCACTGCTCTGACATTTGGCACTTTCCGAGGAGGAGGCGAAAGAGCTAGAGGCAGAGTCAGCAATGAAAGCCAATACTTGTTCCTCCTGCTCCGGCTTCAAAAGTGGTTTTCCTACTCCCAGAAAAAAGAGCGTTCGAGGCCTTGTGTAGCCAGACAACGAACCTGGCTCAACAACTCGAGACTTAGGTGCTGTACTGCTTTTACCACGACCACCTGATGCTCCACCACCACTACCATCATTACCAGCTGACAATGACTGCCCACGGCCACGACCTCTTCCACTAGACTTCCTCATTGTTTGCAAAACGTAACCAAAGTAACGGTATTTGTTACTGTAAAACAACTTATAAGGTGTACTCAAACTTCTGTAGGATTTATATATACCTTTATAGGTGCCTGACACTGAAAGGAAAATCAGGCCCAATGTTACACACTAGGTTTTCTGTGCCCCAATAATTTGAGACAGATGGCACACACAGGACCAGCACTCAAGCAGAAATGCCAATCTTAATCTCCCACTATTTTTTTTTTTTTTTTCCGGGAGAATTAAAAAAAAAAAAAAAAAAAAAAAAACAATATTACACACTAGGTTTTCTGTGGCACACAATGAGAGACAGATGCCACACACAGGACTGGCACAGTTGCAGACTTGCCAATCTTTATCTCCCACTAATTATTTTTTTTTTTTACAGGGAGAATTTACCACAAAAAATAAATGGCCAAGTATTACACAGTGGTTTTCGGTGGCACACAATGAGACAGATGCCACACACAGGACTGGCACAGAGGCAGACTTGCCAATCTTTATCTCCCACTAATTATTTTTTTTTTACAGGGAGAATTTACCCCCAAAAAATAAATGGCCAAGTATTACACAGTGGTTTTCGGTGGCACACAATGAGAGACAGATGCCACACACAGGACTGGCACAGAGGCAGACTTGCCAATCTTTATCTCCCACTAATTATTTTTTTTTTTACAGGGAGAATTTACCCCCAAAAAATAAATGGCCAAGTATTACACAGTGGTTTTCGGTGGCACACAATGAGAGACAGATGCCACACACAGGACTGGCACAGAGGCAGACTTGCCAATCTTTATCTCCCACTAATTATTATTTTTTTTACAGGGAGAATTTAGAAAAACAAAACAAAAACAATATTACACACTAGGTTTTCTGTGGCACACAATGAGAGACAGATGCCACACACAGGACTGGCACAGAGGCAGACTTGCCAATCTTTATCTCCCACTAATTTTTTTTTTTTTTACAGGGAGAATTTACCCCCAAAAAATAAATGGCCAAGTATTACACAGTGGTTTTCGGTGGCACACAATGAGAGACAGATGCCACACACAGGACTGGCACAGAGGCAGACTTGCCAATCTTTATCTCCCACTAATTTTTTTTTTTTACAGGGAGAATTTACCCCAAAAAATAAATGGCCAAGTATTACACAGTGGTTTTCGGTGGCACACAATGAGACAGATGCCACACACAGGACTGGCACAGAGGCAGACTTGCCAATCTTTATCTCCCACTAATTTTTTTTTTTTTTACAGGGAGAATTTACCCCAAAAAATAAATGGCCAAGTATTACACAGTGGTTTTCGGTGGCACACAATGAGACAGATGCCACACACAGGACTGGCACAGAGGCAGACTTGCCAATCTTTATCTCCCACTAATTATTTTTTTTTTACAGGGAGAATTTACCCCAAAAAAATAAATGGCCAAGTATTACACAGTGGTTTTCGGTGGCACACAATGAGAGACAGATGCCACACACAGGACTAGCACAGAGGCAGACTTGCCAATCTTTATCTCCCACTAATTATTTTTTTTTTTACAGGGAGAATTTACCCAAAAAATAAATGGCCAAGTATTACATAGTGGTTTTCGGTGGCACACAATGAGAGACAGATGCCACACACAGGACTGGCACAGAGGCAGACTTGCCAATCTTTATCTCCCACTAATTATTTTTTTTTTACAGGGAGAATTTACCCCCAAAAAATAAATGGCCAAGTATTACACAGTGGTTTTCGGTGGCACACAATGAGAGACAGATGCCACACACAGGACTGGCACAGAGGCAGACTTGCCAATCTTTATCTCCCACTAATTATTTTTTTTTTACAGGGAGAATTTACCCCCAAAAATTAAATGGCCAAGTATTACACAGTGGTTTTCGGTGGCACACAATGAGAGACAGATGCCACACACAGGACTGGCACAGAGGCAGACTTGCCAATCTTTATCTCCCACTAATTATTTTTTTTTTTACAGGGAGAATTTACCCCCAAAAAATAAATGGCCAAGTATTACACAGTGGTTTTCGGTGGCACACAATGAGAGACAGATGCCACACACAGGACTGGCACAGAGGCAGACTTGCCAATCTTTATCTCCCACTAATTATTATTTTTTTTACAGGGAGAATTTAGAAAAACAAAACAAAAACAATATTACACACTAGGTTTTCTGTGGCACACAATGAGAGACAGATGCCACACACAGGACTGGCACAGAGGCAGACTTGCCAATCTTTATCTCCCACTAATTTTTTTTTTTTTTACAGGGAGAATTTACCCCCAAAAAATAAATGGCCAAGTATTACACAGTGGTTTTCGGTGGCACACAATGAGAGACAGATGCCACACACAGGACTGGCACAGAGGCAGACTTGCCAATCTTTATCTCCCACTATTTTTTTTTTTTTTACAGGGAGAATTTACCCCAAAAAATAAATGGCCAAGTATTACACAGTGGTTTTCGGTGGCACACAATGAGACAGATGCCACACACAGGACTGGCACAGAGGCAGACTTGCCAATCTTTATCTCCCACTAATTATTTTTTTTTTACAGGGAGAATTTACCCCCAAAAAATAAATGGCCAAGTATTACACAGTGGTTTTCGGTGGCACACAATGAGAGACAGATGCCACACACAGGACTGGCACAGAGGCAGACTTGCCAATCTTTATCTCCCACTAATTATTTTTTTTTTTACAGGGAGAATTTACCCAAAAAATAAATGGCCAAGTATTACATAGTGGTTTTCGGTGGCACACAATGAGAGACAGATGCCACACACAGGACTGGCACAGAGGCAGACTTGCCAATCTTCATCTCCCACTAATTATTTTTTTTTTACAGGGAGAATTTACCCCCAAAAAATAAATGGCCAAGTATTACACAGTGGTTTTCGGTGGCACACAATGAGAGACAGATGCCACACACAGGACTGGCACAGAGGCAGACTTGCCAATCTTTATCTCCCACTAATTATTATTTTTTTTACAGGCAGAATTTAGAAAAACAAAACAAAAACAATATTACACACTAGTTTTTCTGTGGCACACAATGAGACACAGATGCCACACACAGGACTGGCACAGAGGCAGACTTGCCAATCTTTATCTCCCACTAATTTTTTTTTTTTTTTTACAGGGAGAATTTACCCCCAAAAAATAAATGGCCAAGTATTACACAGTGGTTTTCGGTGGCACACAATGAGAGACAGATGCCACACACAGGACTGGCACAGAGGCAGACTTGCCAATCTTTATCTCCCACTAATTTTTTTTTTTTACAGGGAGAATTTACCCCCAAAAAATAAATGGCCAAGTATTACACAGTGGTTTTCGGTGGCACACAATGAGACAGATGCCACACACAGGACTGGCACAGAGGCAGACTTGCCAATCTTTATCTCCCACTAATTATTTTTTTTTACAGGGAGAATTTACCCCCAAAAAATAAATGGCCAAGTATTACACAGTGGTTTTCGGTGGCACACAATGAGAGACAGATGCCACACACAGGACTGGCACAGAGGCAGACTTGCCAATCTTTATCTCCCACTAATTATTTTTTTTTACAGGGAGAATTTACCCAAAAAAATAAATGGCCAAGTATTACACAGTGGTTTTCGGTGGCACACAATGAGAGACAGATGCCACACACAGCAATGGCACAGAGGCAGACTTGCCAACCTTTATCTCCCACTAATTATTTTTTTTTTAAAAGGGAGAATTTAAAAAAAAAAAAAAAAAGGCCCAGTATTACACAGTAGTTTTTGGTGGCACACAATGAGAGACAGATGCCACACACAGGACTGGCACAGAGGCAGACTTGCCAATCTTTTTCTCCCACTAATTATTTTTTTTTTAAAAGGGAGAATTTAGAAAAAAAAAAGGCCCAGTATTACACAGTGGTTTTCGGTGGCACACAATGAGAGACAGATGCCACACACAGGACTGGCACAGAGGCAGACTTGCCAATCTTTATCTCCCACTAATTATTTTTTTTTTTTAAAGGGAGAATTTAGAAAAAAAAAGGCCCAGTATTACACAGTGGTTTTCGGTGGCACACAATGAGAGACAAATGCCACACACAGCACTGGCACAGAAGCAGACTTGCCAATCTTTATCTCCCTGCAGTAATCTCAGGAAAGTATGGCAGGTAGCTATAAAAAGGACTGCTGCACACAAAAGTGGGGACAAACACACAAGATAGCTGTGCAGAAAGGAAGGAACAACAGGATTTGTGCTTTGAAAAAAGCAGTTGGTTTGCACAGCGGCGTACACACAAAGCAACGCAGCTATCAGGGAGCCTTCTAGGGCAGCCCAATGAGCTCCAGCGCTGAGGAAAAAAAATGTAGCTTCCACTGTGCCTGCAAACAAAAGGTGGTGTTGGACAGTGGAAATTGCTACAGCACAAGCGGTTTGTGGCTTTATGTACCCTGCCTATCACTATCCCTGCTTCTGAAGAAACGGCAGCAACCTCTCCCTACGCTCAGATCAGCAGCAGTAAGATGGTGGTCGGCGGGAACGCCCCTTTATAGCCCCTGTGACGCGGCAGAAAGCAAGCCAATCACTGCAATGCCCTTCTCTAAGATGGTGGGGACTGAGATCTATGTCATCACGCTGCCCACACTCTGCGTCCACCTTCATTGGCTGAGAAATGGCGCTTTTAGCGTCATTGAAACGCGACTTTGGCGCGAAAGTCGCGTACCGCGTGGCCGACCCCACACAGGGATCGGGTCGGTTTCACGAGACGCCGACTTTGCCAAAATTCGGCGACTTATGAAAATGAACGATCCGTTTCGCTCAACCCTAATAGGGACACATATGGCAGCAGCAGCTCAGTATTGGGGTATCAGGTGCAGTAATAGGGACACATACGGCAGCAGCGGCTCAGTATTGGGGTATCAGGTGCAGTAATAGGGACACATACGGCAGCAGCGGCTCAGTATTGGAGTATCAGGTGCAGTAATAGGGACACATACGGCAGCAGCGGCTCAGTATTGAGGTATCAGGTGCAGTAATAGGGACACATACGGCAGCAGCGGCTCAGTATTGGGGTATCAGGTGCAGTAATAGGGACACTTACGGCAGCAGCAGCTCAGTATTGAGGTATCAGGGGCAGTAAGGGACACATAGGGCAGCAGCGACTCAGTATTGGGGTATCAGGTGCAGTAATAGGGACACATGGCAGCAGCGGCTCAGTATTGGGGTATCAGGGGCAGTAATAGGGACATATACGGCAGCAGCGGCTCAGTATTGGGGTATCAGGTGCAGTAATAGGGACACATACGGCAGCAGCGGCTCAGTATTGGGGTATCAGGTGCAGTAATAGGGACACATACGGCAGCAGCGGCTCAGTATTGGGGTATCAGGTGCAGTAATAGGGACACATACGGCAGCAGCAGCTCAGTATTGGGGTGTTAGGTGCAGTAATAGGGACACATATGGCAGCAGCGGCTCAGTATTGGGGTATCAGGGGCAGTAATAGGGACACATACGGCAGCAGTGGCTCAGTATTGGGGTATCATGGGCAGTAATAGGGACACATACGGCAGCAGCGGCTCAGTATTGCGGTATTAGGGGCAGTAATAGGGACACATACAGCAGCAGCGGCTCAGTATTAGGGTATCAGGTGCAGTAATAGGGACACATACGGCAGCAGCAGCTCAGTATTGGGGTATCAGGGGAGTAATAGGGTCACATATGACAGCAGCGGCTCAGTAATGGGGATATCAGGTGCAGTAATAGGGACACATACGGCAGCAGTGGCTCAGTATTGGGGTATCACGGGCAGTAATAGGGACACATACGGCAGCAGCGGCTCAGCATTGGGGTATCAGCAGGATGAGGAGTTTGTGCAGGTTGGGAATAGATGGTGATGGGGCTGGAATGTGATAAGTGAAATGTGTCTTTGTTGTATTCGTTGCTAGAAGAAGTTGTCAAGTCGGTCTGGGCCAGATGGAAAAGACGGGAAAAGTGAACGATTCCATCAGAAAGAAAGTCAGCGGTAAGTCATTATCTGTAACTGTGCTGTGATCTCTATATGTTCTGTAGGGCGGGTAGCTACCACTGACCATAAGGCGGTAATATCCATATTGGTCTTTATATAGAGATTATCTTCAGTAATAGCTCGGTCATCTGCTGAGGTTCTCCTCCAGTATTCGGGTGCGTCACCGAGTTGTAATCAAGGTTACCTTGTTAGGGGCCCACTCAGACGTTTCGCCCCCCTGAACCAAAACCCTAGCTATGCCTCTGGGTGGCGCACAGTAGATGTGCAGGAGCCTGCTGTATTTTACAGTCAACACTCCACTATAACGGAGTTAACGGCTTGCAGGCATTTGCATATATCTGTAGAGTGGGTCCCTAAAGGTAAATCCTGCTGTGAGCACCAGACAACCCAATCCGACACTGGCCATACCAATACATAGATATGTAAAAACAGATTGACAGCTTCCCTTTAAGGCAGGGAAATTTTCCATCCTATATAAAAAATAAATTTACATATTTATATTAATGAGTTTTACAGAACTTTTAGAAGTTCTACAAACTTTAACAAAGCTATTTTCTCTTTAGTTTTATACGGCTTTGAAAACAATGATGACAATTCAGAAATGTATGATATTACCAGTTCTCCAGCTGTGCCTCCATGCATTTCAGGTCAATTTCATCTACTTTATCTTGCCCTCTCTTGGAAATACAATCTGAAACGCAATAATGATATTCTGTATATTTCCGTTTATATTTCAATATTCCAGATCCTGATTTCGAACATCTTCCCGGTGTCATTTATCTTACATTTACATAGTAAACACATTTGTGATGCAGGTCGTACATGATGTAAAGGATAAGAGTCCTTCCTTTACCTCGTACGTTTTCATTATGCATACCATTACCATACATAGCATAAGATATATGGTTTAATATGACTGCACTGCAACAATAATACTGTTGTGAAAAATCATATGGTTATCAATTGTTAAGTGTTATATCTTGCCTTCTATAATACAAACTTGCTTCGCCATAATTCTCCAAAATCTAATTGTTACAACAGCAGACATATATCCACTGGAGGCCCCTGGGATAATACTCTCTTGTATACATTTGTATTAAACTTCTAGATAAACTTTTGAACCTATAGGGATTTTTAACTTTTTACAAATGGTTGTAAACCAACAGAGAACTAGAAGTGCTCAAACTTTATAAAGCATTCTTAGATCATAAGCAGGGCCGGTGTTAGAGGAGAAAAACTGGGCAATTGTCCAGGGCAGCCACATCCTTGGGAAACCCCAGCAGGAGCTACACCGATAAAAGCATTAACACAATTAAGAAAAATAAAAAAAATACACATAATTTGGTATCATTGCTTTCGTAAAAGTCTGATCTATCAAAATATAAAGTAAATTAATCTGATCTGTAAAAGGAGTAACAAGAAAAAAAAATCAAAACGCCAGTGTTATGTTTTTTTGGCCCCTACAACATTGCAATAAAATGCAATAGTAAGCAATCAAAAACCTCGTATCTGTCCAAAAATGTTAAAACGTCAGCTCAAGGCGCAACAATCAACCCTCACACAGCTCAATATCCCTGAAAATCAAAATGTTACGGGTCTCGTAAAATGGCAACAAAAGCAAACATTTTTATTTTACAAATTTCAGAATTTTTTTCACCTTTAAAATAAAAAAAAAACACATACATGTTTGGTATCTGCATACTCATACTGGCCTGGGAAATCATATTGCCTGGTCAGTTTTACCATAGAGTGAACATGGTAATTAAAAAAACTCAAAAAACAATTGTCGAATTGCACTTTTATTGCAAGTTTAACTATCATGGAATTTTTTTCCCATTTTCCAGTATATGATATGGTAGAATAAATGGTGTCATTCAAAAGTTCAACTTGTCCAGCAAAAATCAAGCCCTCATATGGCTATGTGGACAGAAAGAAAGGTATGACTCTAGTAAGAAGGGAAGGTAAAAACAAAGAAAGAAAGAAAAATCTCTCTGGGGGAAGATGTTAAAATCCCTGTAATATCCGTATAATAGGAGCACAGCAGAGGTGGCAGAAGCCTGTGGTCCGGATCCTTGCAGACTTCGGACAGGAGAGCCAGGATCCAGCAATTAGCGATCGAACTGCAGGGCCTAGGTTGGTCGGAAGGGAGGAGGAAGCGAGCCACGACAAGGTCTGGAGAAATGCTAGCAGGCTCACTAGCCGCAGGGTACTGACAGTTGGCATCCCGTGAAGAGGTCATTATATACGACCGTAAGTGGAGATGGGGGTCCATATATGATTTTGGGATCCATCATCACATTTCAATCAACCAACCCTGATGAAGCTGCGAGTGAAACGCACGTAGGGGCCATTGGACCTGTGCACATGTATTTTTTCCCCTTTGGACACATAACTAAGATTTAAGTACTATTTACCTACATGGTATCATCAGGTCCTCTATGCACAGTCATAGCATTAAGCTTCTAGACTAAGGGTTTCATTATACTTCTAAACTTTTATACTTATATATTATGTGACCCTTTTGCACTCATTTTTCTTTGAGCTGGTTGTACTATTCTTATATATACTTAGAGTTTGATTTGTGTGAAATTTTGCTGGTTTGAAATAAATGAAAAACAAAAATGGACCTACTATAGGTGTACAAATTTGGTTGTTCAAAAATTGAATATTGTCATATATACTCTAGAACTTGTTTAGTGTAAAATTTTGTTGGTTTGTAATAAAAGCAAAAATTGGCCTGCTACAGGTGCAGAAATTTGGTTGTTCAAAAATTGGCTACTGTCATATATACTCTAGAACTTGGTTTGTGTGAAATTTTGTTGGTTTGAAATAAGAATAAAAATTGGCCTGCGACAGGTGTCCAAATTTGATTCCTTGGTACTCAGTTCTCAGGCGAAAATATTTCTCCCATTGTGTCGTCCCTGGTTTGTACCAGCACTTATCCAAGAACATCACCTGTGCCCTTACCAATGCTGTTGCTAGGATTGTCCACTTAACGACCAAGACGTGGACCAGCACTTGTGTCCAGAGATACTACATTTCTGTGCTGGCACACTGGGATAACATTGTGGTGGCCGGGGCCAAGTCCCACCCTGGCACAGCACATATGCTACCATAGTAACATAGTAACATAGTTAGCAAGGCCGAAAAAAGACATTTGTCCATCCAGTTCAGCCTATATTCCGTCAGAATAAATCCCCAGATCTACGTCCTTCTAAAGAATCTAAAAGCTGTAAGATACAATATTGTTACGCTCCAGGAAGACATCCAGGCCTCTCTTAAGCCCCTCGACTGAGTTCGCCATCACCACCTCCTCAGGCAAGGAATTCCAGATTCTCACTGCCCTAACAATAAAGAATCCTCTTATATGTTGGTGGAAAAACCTTCTCTCCTTCAGATGCAGAGAATGCCCCCTTGTGCCCATCACCTTCCTTGGTATAAACAGATTCTCGGAGAGATATTTGTATTGTCCCCTTATATATTTGTACATGGATATTAGATTGCCCCTCAGTTGTCTTTTTTCTATACTAAATAATCCTAATTTTGCTAATCTCTCTGGGTATTGTAGTTCCCCCATCCCCTTTATTAATTTTGTTGCTCTCCTTTGTACTCGGTCTAGTTCCATTATATCCTTCCTGAGCACCGATGCCCAAAACTGTACACAGTAATCCATGTGCGGTCTAACCAGATATTTGTACAGAGGCAGTATAATGTGTATCCAGACCTCTTTTAATGCACTCCATGATCCTGTTTGCCTTGGCAGCTGCTGCCTGGCACTGGCTGCTCCAAGTAAGTTTATCATTAACTAGGATCCCCAAGTCCTTCTCCATGTCAGATTTACCCAGTGGTTTCCCGTTCAGTGTGTAATGGTGATATTGATTCCTTCTTCCCATGTATATAACATTACATTTATCATTAATAATAATAATTAATAATAAATATGTTGAAGAGAATAGGTACCAACACCGACCCCTGCAGCACCCCACTGGTCACAGAGACCCAGTTACAAAATTTACCATTTATAACCACCCTCTGCTTTCTATCACTTAGCCAGTTGCTTACCCATTTACACACATTTTCCCCCAGGCCCAGCATTTTCATTTTGTGTGCCAACCTCTTGTGTGGCACAGTATCAAACACTTTGAAAAAATCAAGATATACCAAGTCCAATGACTCACCTGGGTCCAGTCTATAGCTAAGCTTACCTCTTCATAAAAACTGATTAGATTTGTTTGACAGGAGCAATTCCTCATAAATAGTGTTGAGCGATACCGTCCGATACTTGAAAGTATCGGCATCGGATAGTATCGGCCGATACCCGAAAAGTATCGGATATCGCCGATACCGATACCCGATACCAATACAAGTCAATGGGACACCAAGTATCGGAAGGTATCCTGGATGGTTCCCAGGGTCTGAAGGAGAGGAAACTCTCCTTCAGGCCCTGGGATTCATATTAATGTGTAAAATAAAGAATTAAAATAAAAAATATTGATATACTCACCCGTCCGGAGGCCCCTGCACTTTACCGCTGTTAACCTGCAGCCTGCTTTGCTTAAAATGAGCCGTTCAGGACCTTCCATGACGTCACGGCTTCTGATTGGTCGCGTGCCGCTCATGTGACCGCCACGCGACCAATCACAAGCCGCGACGTCATTCTCAGGTCCTAAATTCCTAGAATGAGGCCTGAGAATGACGTCGCGGCTTGTGATTGGTCACGTGGCGGTCACATGAGCGGCACGTGACCAATCAGAAGCCGTGACGTCATGGAAGGTCCTAAACGCGCTCATTTTAAGCAAAGCAGGCTGCCGGTTAACAGCGGTAAGGTGCAGGGGCCTCCGGAGAGGTGAGTATATCCATATTTATTATTTTAATTCTTTATTTTACACATTAATATGGTTCCGATACCGATTCCCGATACCACAAAAGTATCGGATCTCGGTATCGGAATTCTGATACCGCAAATATCGGCCAATACCCGATACTTGCGGTATCGGAATGCTCAACACTACTCATAAACCTATGCTGATATGGAGTTAAACAGTTATTCTCATTGAGATACTAACGCCGAAGATTGCTGGCCCTACTTCTATCAGGGTTACCTCCACCTCCTATACCAGTTCCTGCACTCCCTCTTGCTCCTGTTCATCCTACATTTCCAATTTGCTATCTCAAAGCACGTCGTCCACATCAGCAGGGAACTGGAAGCTCTATAGCACTGCTTTAGCAAAGCGGCAACAGGCTCTGCTGAGCCTAATTTGTCTAGGAGAGAGACCGCTCACCATGGCAGAGTTATTGAAAGGAATATCAGACCAGACAGATCTATGGCTCTTGACGCTGATCCTACAACCAGGCATGGTCGTATGTGATAATGGGTGTAACCTGGTGGTGGCTGTGAATCTTCGCAAGCTCACACACATACCATGCTTGGTCCATGTGGTCAACTTGATAGTTCAGCAGTTTCTGAAAACATACCCAGAATTGCTAGAGCTTCTGGTCAAGGTATGCCATGTCAGCACCCATTTCTGCAAGTCAGGTAAAGCTGCCTGCGCTCTGGCAAGTGCCAGCTTACTAACTGGTGTGCGACACAACCGTGAGCTGAAATTCCACACTGCACATGCTGGCAAGGCTTTGAGAGCAGCAGAGGCTAGTTGTGGAATACCATCTCTAACATGCCCTTTGGTGTGTTCCTGTCAGCCTCCACACCTAACAACTGAAGAGTGGGCATGGATGTCTGACATTTATGCAGTTCTTCTCCTTGGCACATATGGCAGACTTTATGTAATACTACCTTTCCCGTGACCATCACGTTACATTCATCTTGGCCAAAAAAGAGTACTTGAGAAAGCGGTGTTGTAGACACGCGAAACGTGCGTCGGGGTATCTGGGGTATCCACACCCAGGTTAAGGACCCTCCAATCTCTGCCTTTGGTAAGCATTCTTTCTCCTCTGGTCCGTATGTTGACGGAGTGATGTGATATTTACTGTAGGGTGATTGGGCTTACCATTAATGTGTGATATACTACTGCACTTGCACCTTATATAATGTAATTAGTTGCACAAATCGGGCAGGTGCAATTGTTCAGGTCCTATTTTTCTGTGTCTTTTTCCTGCAGATGTTTTTCTTATATTGGATGACATTACTTATTATGTATTCTTTGTGGATTTTGAATTACTAATAAACTAACTATTATTATACCTGATTGCTCCTATTTTCTCCTTTTGGTATATGTATAATTTGGAGTGGGTTTTCTTTTGTTTGCTTGTGGACAGGCTATTTTGAAGCCCTATTGTGATGTTTACAATATGTCACTGAGGTTTTTGTTTCTAAAAAAGAGTACTGGTTGTTCACCCTGCTAGACCCATGCTACAAGGAGAACTTTGCATCTCTTCTTCCTGAAGTGGAGAGGACTTCTAAAATGGTACTATAACAAAGGCCATTGTGGAAAATATGTTGAACAAATTCCCATCAATGTTAGTGGAAGGGGGCAAGCTTCCTTGCCCAACCAAGGCGGAGAGGAGAGGGAGACACAAACCAGGTACAGCAGAGGCAGGAGTACACTTTCAAAGGCCTGAACCAATTTTGTGACACCTTATCAGCACCTATGTGACCGGGTATTTTTGAATAGGAGAGAAAAGATTTAAAGATGGTCAAGCAATACCTGGCCAACAAAACCAGCATACTCCCTAATTCCTCTGTGACCTTCAGCTATTGGGTCTCAAAACTGGACACCTGACATGAGCTGTGCCTCTATTCCTTGGAAGTGTTGTGCTGCCCTCCCTTTAGCATCTTGCCTGGGTGGGTTTTTAGTGCCACTGGGGGTAGTCATAACAGACAGGTGCTTTCACCTGTCAAAAGAAAGTGCTTACATGCTTACTCTGATAACAATAAACATAGGCTGAGTTAGACCTGACTTTTCCACACCACTAGATGACAGCAGCACATAAAGTGTTTTTAATGTTCAAAATTTGAATGAGGCCCTCCAGTTGTTGCCTTCTATGTTCTATGGATGACTGGATGACACTGCTTATATTTCTTTCCTGGATTTGCAATTTGTGGAAAGCCTTTATGAATTTAGGAGTTTAAAACTACACTTTCCTAATGTTTTTATGAGGCACTCCAGTTGGTGCATTCAAGGGAGTATGGATGATCCTGCTTGTAATTATTGTAAAGCTTTGCACTGTGTGCAGAGCTTTTATGAGTGTAGGAGTAACACAAAAACACTTTGTTCGTTCACAAAATTTGAGTGAGGCACTACAGTTGGTGCCTTCAAGGGTGTATCTATGACCCTGCTTGTAATTTTTGTTCCATTTGCACTTAGTGCAAAGTATACTTGATAAAGACCAATTGTGGTCAAAACATTGTATCATGGCGGAATAAAGGCTTTTTTCTTTTTCATCACCTGGACTGGATACTGTTCCTTTCTATTGTAACCATTTTTGACTTTTCAGAATAGATAAATCTCTTTTTTGGCCCATTTTGCCTCAGGAAAACAAGCTGCCTAATAATTTTCTGTACCCCTTGATAAAGGGTGTTGTAACCTTAGGCCTCACTCTCCTCATTCCACAAATACACAACTCCTGGCCTGCTTCATCCAATAAGCATTCAAGTTCATACAGTGCAGAGTGGGAAAATCTGCATAAAAATGATATGTATGGTAAAAATACTCACTGGCCTTATAATTGTGCCCACAGTGTATCTCTGAGTATCAATCACAAGAGCTTTTGACCCCTTATTTTTTTTCTATAATGCTTTTTTTCAGTTTTTTTTTTCAGTTTTTTAACGTTGGCGTAAAAGTGTAGGATATTGTTTGCAAATTTATATAGGAGGTTAATAGCTCGATTTCTTAAAAATAATACATGAAGTATGGCATCAAGAATATTGTTGTTACTTTTAAAATTAAGAAAAATGAAAAATTCCACTTGCCATGATTTCCCTTTGTTTCCTATATCTCTAATTATAGGATATAGCTTTTATAGGATGATAGAACTGCTTGAAATCTCCTCCAAAGCAACCTTCCTTTTATGAATTATTCAGTAATTATTGTATAGATATTTTATGTCTGCGCTCCCTATCAGCTTTCAGCCTGCTAATTACTATAACTTCCAACAATAAATACAGCAGCATATTAAAGAAGTACATTCTCAGCAAACTGCAAAAACACAATTAGGCTTATAATACTTAAATAGGAATTAAGAGGATAGAGACAGGAGACAAGATGGATCAGGACATATACCCTGTCTAACCCTGCTCGTAAAAGGGGTTAGCCCACAAAAAAAACCCATTTATCAGCTATCCAAAGGCTGGTTAATAAATGTGTGATTGCCTTGCGGTCCCACGGCACAACCAGAGTGAGGAGGAATCCAAATAAAGTGGCATACGAGACGTGCCACTCCGTTCAGAGTCACCAAACTACAGCGGTTGAGTAGTGAGAATGAAACTTTTTTTTTCTCTCCAAGTACAAGAAAAATTGATGAGGCTCACACCACGCTCTGATCAAACTGTGATCAACGTCTGATCGGAATGAGTCCATTTTTCTTGCACGTGACGTCTGAATAAAGCCTAATTGTACAATTTACTGATATAATAACTAATACATACAAGAAAATATTCAGACATAGAACATCAAAAAATGTACAATATATCAAAAGGATGTTATCAACAGCTAACCAGACAGGATATAAAAAGATCTACAATAGATATGTTTTCTACTCAGCCTCCACATCTTGGAAATGCCTCCCTAGGAAAATTCTGATTTATGAGAGCAGACGTTCCATTCTGCAGTTTCATTTGGACTCCATAGTATTGATGAGTGAACGTTCTCGGATAAGATGCTATCCACCATGCTTGGGTGCTAACCGAGTGTCTTCGGCATGTTCGAATAATATGTTCGAGTCCCCGTGGCTGCAGGTCTCGCAGCTGTTACACAGCCACAGCACATGGAGGGATTGCCTGTGTGCTAGGCCAACTAACCGATCTATTAAATTCTATCACAGTATCTTATGATTATGTCATTGTGAAGGAGACTTTTCTGTCTTTTCCTTACTCCTGTGAAAAATTAACTATTGGGAGTATAAAGAACTCACCCTCTCTTCCGTTCCTTTAAGGGGAACGTGCTGTATAAAAAAATTCTACACTTAAAAAAATGTAAAATTTTATTAATGTTTTATTTAAAAAACAAATATTATCATTTGCTTTTAATGAAGTAAAATCTTAAAAATGATGTAAAAAGGTTTGGTATTTCCATTTTTAAACATTGAACACTAGAGGGAGCAGCGGCTGAAATTTGCGATGAAAACCTAGTGTTCAACTAGTTCACATTAGGACTGCAGTAAATGTGGACAGGTCTGCTCTCCTGTGTGTGTCATCTCCTCTCCCCCCCTTCTGGGTGTCTGCAAAAGAATAAGAGAGGATGAAGTTTGTGCAAATGGCCCTCTGTCCTGCTTTATGGCCCCCATTGTGTGTATATGGCCGCCAACTACTACATGGACCTCATCCTGTGTGTATGACCCCCCATCCTGTGTATATGGCCTCCATCCTGTTTATATGGCCCCAGCCTGGTATGCGGCCTAATCCTGTGTATATGGCCCTCCATCCAAGTATATAGCCCCCATCCTGGTATATGGCCCTCATCCTGGTATATGGCCCTCATCCTGGTATATGGCCCTCTTCCAGGTATATAGCCCCATCCTGGTATATGGCCCTCATTTTGTGTATATGGCCTCCATCCTGTGTATATGGCCTCCATCCTGTGTATATGGCCCCATCCTGTGTATATGGCCCCATCCTGTGTATATGGCCCTCCATCCTAGTATATAGCCCACTTCCTGTGTATATGGTCCCATCCTGGTATATGGCCGCATCCTGTATATATGTCCCTCCATCCTGTGTATATGGCCCCCATCCTATGTATATAGCCCCCATCCTGGCATATGTCCCCCATCCTGTGTATATGGCCCCATCCTAGTATATAGCCCACTTCCTGTGTATATGGTACCATCCTGGTATATGGCCGCATCCTGTTTATATGACCCCCATCCTGGTATATGTCCCCCCATCCTGTGCATATGGTCCCATCCTAGTATATGGCTCCATCCTGGTATATGTCTCTATATGGCCACTATATAAGCAATGCAAAGAGAAAAAAACAATAAACGCTTCCACTCAACTTCCTTGCCCTCCCATGCAGAACTGCGTCTTCTGTGTGCTCTGTAAAAAACCTGGCACTCAACTCGCATAAAGATGCTTTTTAATAGATGCAAGCGGGAATACAGTGACAGCAATAGCAAAACGTTTCGGTCATGTATGTCTGACCTTCATCAGTTGCTGTAAAATATATAACAAAAACAATCCATATATGGTACAAACAAAATAAAGTATATACAAAAATGCATTCAATTTCATGGCATTATGGAGAATTACAAAGGAATAATTGAATTTGAAGAAAAAATAAACACATAATGGCACAGTCACATAGCAGTTGAAGATTATGGCATAGAGTACGTACCAAATAAAGTCTGCCGATAGTGTGAATGTTGTCACTAACAGGTGATATGTGGTACTGATCACTGTGGGAATAATCAGTGGAGGTAATATTACATAAGGCAGGGCAGAAAAGTGGGGACGTGACTTTCAGTGTGCAGTGATAATTGTGAGAAAAAGAGAATATGTCTGCATACCCCTTAAACGGAAAGGTACTGTTTGGTATAATATGTCATGGACGCAGCCTGTATTAGAATGAAATCACTATTAAATGATGAACCCCAGAGGGGGGAATATTTGAGAGTGGGCAAAAAGAGGTCTGGTACCTTACCCTGCTGTGGCGCTGCCTGACGCGGAGTCCACCGCTTGTCTGTGGCAGGTAGTATCCCTGCCCTGTTGATATGCAGGGAGAGGGCGCGCGAACGCCGAAAACCGGAAGTAGGGCGGGTACTGTGAATGCTGGTGTATGCTGGGAGCGGACGTGACCTCACAGTAATGGAGGTGCGTTCCAGCACATGCGATATGCGGTCCACTGATGTCACAAGATGTGACGTACCTATTATGATGCGTCCTCACAGTAATGGAGGAGCGTTCCGGCATGTATATTTTGCAAATCACTAATAGCAAAGAGAACTTTGTTTAATATAGTGACTCATGTGTGCTATAACATGTAGCTTCTATGAATAAAAGGCATCTATATGTTACAGTGTAGGTATGCATAATATCTGTAGAAGAGTCAGATGCGGCTTGTCAAAAGTCCCCCCAAAAAAATCCATGTGTTTGGTCAGCGGGTATATAAATCTGGTGTTTAGGAACGTGGTTTGTAATGATACTGTTAGTTAGGAAAAGACCCTATTAGAAGGATACAGGGTGACTTATCTAAAAATATAATCTTACACACGGTGCAGCGGATAAAGAAGTGCTCGTGAAGCGTGGTGTCGGTTGATCAATAGAGGCGACTCTACGGGAATAGAGAAGACACAATTAGTGGCAGCGTAAATATAAGCAAACATGAGTTATAAAAATGCTAATAAGTCATAATCCCTATTCAATCCTTTGGGAGTTAGTGTTTCCAACGTGTGGATCCAATAGGCCTCACGTTTTTTTAAAAGGGATATCCTATCGCCACCTCGTCGAGGCGGAGGAACGGAATCAATAACCTGAAATCTCAGTTGAGAAATGGAGTGTCCCTGGGAGTGGAAGTGCTGCGGAATCGGGAGCAATAGGTTTTTGCAACGTATTGTAGACTTATGCTTTGAAATTCTGTCGCGTATTGGTTGCGTAGTCTCTCCAACGTATAATAAACCACAGGGGCACTTTATTAGATAAATAACGTATGAGGCCTCACATGTGTAGTACTGCCTAATATGATACTTCTTGCCTGATTGTGGATGATAGAAGACATTGCCCTTTTGTACGTTCCCACATTGGGCACAGTGTAGGCAGGGGAATGTGGCCATTTTTGGTGTGGATAGAAACAATGGTTTTTTTACGTGTGCAGAGCCTACATCTGCCCTCACCAGACCATCCCTCAGATTCCGGGGTCTTTTAAAGCAAGGCAAAAAGGGGATTTTGAATTCCGGAACGTTTGGATATGCTGTGGACAGGAGTGGCCAGTGCTTCCTAATGTTCTTATGGAGGATGAAGGAGAAAGGATGGTATGTGTGTGCGAATGGAATTCGCTTATGTTGGTATGTGTGTCGGACACGGGGTTGTGGGTCAAGTTGTTCTTTGAGTACTGAAGTGGGATAACCCCTATTGGTAAATTTGGAGGTCATATCATTAAGACGTTGGTTACGTGTGGCTTCATCCGTGACGATACGTTTCACACGTTGGTATTGAGACCGTGGTATTGACCTTTTCACTGCTGTTGGGTGGAAGCTTTCATAATGTAAGATGCTATTTCGGTCCGTGGACTTAATGTGGAGGTCTGTTGTAAGGTGACCTTCTTGGTCCTTTATGACAGTTGTATCCAAAAAACTGACTAAATGACTATCAAAAGTCATAGTAAATTTAATGCCGGGCAAGAAACATTGAGGACGGTCATGAATTGTTCCAAAGACTCCAACGTGCCCCCCCATAAGCAGAATACATCATCAATATAGCGGGTCCACTGAAGGACATTGCTAGTAAAGAGGGGATGCTTGTAGATCACTTGTTCCTCAAAATGTGCCATATATGCATTAGCATAAGGGGGCGCTACGTTGGAGCCCATGGCGGTCCCTCTCGTCTGTAAGTAAAAGCTTTCCTGAAAAAGGAAAAAATTATTGAACAGGACTAATGTAAGGAGGTCTATGCATAGATTGATCTGGTCTGGTCCCATTTCGGATGAAGTCAAAAGATGGTGTACGGAGTTGATTCCCTCAACATGTGGTATGGACGTGTACAGATCTTTAACGTCCATCGTCACTAATATGGTATGTGGTGGTACAGTATTGAGGTTGCGAATAATGGTGAGAAATGCCCCGGTGTCCAACAGAAAGGATGGTGTCTTTTGGATCATGGGGGTAAGAATTTTCTCTAAAAACATTGAGATAGGAGAAAGGATCGACTCAGTTGACGCCACTATGGGCCTTCCTGGGGGGTGTTGTAGGTCCTTATGAATTTTGGGTAACGTATAGAACACCGGGGTTACCGGGTTCTTTTTCCTGAGGTACTCAGTGGTCTTAGAATCAAGGATTCCTAATTGGGCATATTTCTGTAAGATGCACTCTATTTTACTTTGGATATCACGTGTAGGATCCTTGGTAAGTTTCTGATAGATGGATGTATCCGCTAGTTGTCTAGAAATTTCTGACAAGTAGTCGGATTTGTCCATCACTACCAAAGCACCCCCCTTGTCTGCTGGTTTAAATATCAAATTAGTGTCACTCTGGAGTGACCTAAGGGCTTGATACTCAACGGGAGGTAAGTTAGGGGGAAAGAAGAGTCTTCCCCTCTCTATATCCTCCTGTATTGTGTTAAAGGAATTCTGTATAAGGCCGATAAATGTTTCCACAGCATGGGATCCATGGGGAGGCCGGAAACTGCTTTTGTTCCGCAATCCCAGACTGGATATTGACAGGGTATTATGTATGGGGGTAAGATCAACATCAGGAGGAGGAGTCGAGGAGAAATGGACTTTCAATCTAAGGAGTCGGAAGAACCTTTGCAGGTCCATCTCCAACTCAAATGTCTTGCATTTATAGGAAGGGCAGAAGGAGAGACCCTTCTGTAGTACGTGCATTTCGGCGATACCCAGGGATCTTGATGAAATGTTTATAACCAAAGATTCCGTACCTGGGACCTCGTGACTCTCATTCTGTCCTGGTTGTAGTCTCTGGTGGCGCCCCCGTCTCGTCTTCTTCTTGTAGGGCGGCGTTTCTGTCCTAAAAAAGGAATCTGGGTAGAGGGTGATGTATTCCTTTCGTATTCCGACCCCGATGTGGAGGCGTCCGTCGAGAGATGTTGGTTGCGGGATGGTGATCTTCTGGCTGGAAAGCTGTCTTGCCATCGGTAGACTCTATTTGACTCGTAGTCCAAGGTGTCTCTAGAAAATTTGCTTCGTTTGCGACTTTCAGTGTCTTTTCTGTGTTGTTCCACACGAGACTGGATTTGAGTTTTGAGAGTGGCGAGTTCTTCTGTCGTACCTGCTGTTGCAAGTTGGGATTCAATGTTCTTGATCTGGGTAGAGTTGTTCTCAATGCTCTTGTGAAGGTGTTCCACCGTAAGTGTCATTAAGTCAAAAGAACATTTGTTTAGTATAGATTCATACTTAGCACAATAATCAACATTGTCATGAAACAGAGTCGGACGCAGGGGGACCCTCAGGCCCCTAGGTATTCTTTTTACCCTGAGATATTCAGACAGAGTGGCACAGTGTAATTCAATGTTCACCTGGTGGCGAAGTGCCCTCTCTAGGTCACGGCCCCGTGTCACTTGTGGAGCGGTTTTTAGAAAGTCGCAAGAAAATTTGGACTGTGCCAAGATGTGAGAGGTTTCTTCTGTATTGTAAGAAAACGTGTTTGAAGACATAACCAATGAGAGCGTGCAATCACGTAGTGGTAAACTTAATGTAAACAAAAAACGTGTGCACTGCTCAAATGACTGGTGCTCAGGTAGGTTCCAAAACCGTGTTTTTCTTATCGTAAAAAACCTGGCACTCAACTCGCATAAAGATGCTTTTTAATAGATGCAAGCGGGAATACAGTGACAGCAATAGCAAAACGTTTCGGTCATGTATGTCTGACCTTCATCAGTTGCTGTAAAATATATAACAAAAACAATCCATATATGGTACAAACAAAATAAAGTATATACAAAAATGCATTCAATTTCATGGCATTATGGAGAATTACAAAGGAATAATTGAATTCGAAGAAAAAATAAACACATAATGGCACAGTCACATAGCAATTGAAGATTATGGCATAGAGTACGTACCAAATAAAGTCTGATCACCACCCCGCAACCAACATCTCTCGACGGACGCCTCCACATCGGGGTCGGAATACGAAAGGAATACATCACCCTCTACCCAGATTCCTTTTTTAGGACAGAAACGCCGCCCTACAAGAAGAAGACGAGACGGGGGCGCCACCAGAGACTACAACCAGGACAGAATGAGAGTCACGAGGTCCCAGGTACGGAATCTTTGGTTATAAACATTTCATCAAGATCCCTGGGTATCGCCGAAATGCACGTACTACAGAAGGGTCTCTCCTTCTGCCCTTCCTATAAATGCAAGACATTTGAGTTGGAGATGGACCTGCAAAGGTTCTTCCGACTCCTTAGATTGAAAGTCCATTTCTCCTCGACTCCTCCTCCTGATGTTGATCTTACCCCCATACATAATACCCTGTCAATATCCAGTCTGGGATTGCGGAACAAAAGCAGTTTCCGGCCTCCCCATGGATCCCATGCTGTGGAAACATTTATCGGCCTTATACAGAATTCCTTTAACACAATACGGGAGGATATAGAGAGGGGAAGACTCTTCTTTCCCCCTAACTTACCTCCCGTTGAGTATCAAGCCCTTAGGTCACTCCAGAGTGACACTAATTTGATATTTAAACCAGCAGACAAGGGGGGTGCTTTGGTAGTGATGGACAAATCCGACTACTTGTCAGAAATTTCTAGACAACTAGCGGATACATCCATCTATCAGAAACTTACCAAGGATCCTACACGTGATATCCAAAGTAAAATAGAGTGCATCTTACAGAAATATGCCCAATTAGGAATCCTTGATTCTAAGACCACTGAGTACCTCAGGAAAAAGAACCCGGTAACCCCGGTGTTCTATACGTTACCCAAAATTCATAAGGACCTACAACACCCCCCAGGAAGGCCCATAGTGGCGTCAACTGAGTCGATCCTTTCTCCTATCTCAATGTTTTTAGAGAAAATTCTTACCCCCATGATCCAAAAGACACCATCCTTTCTGTTGGACACCGGGGCATTTCTCACCATTATTCGCAACCTCAATACTGTACCACCACATACCATATTAGTGACGATGGACGTTAAAGATCTGTACACGTCCATACCACATGTTGAGGGAATCAACTCCGTACACCATCTTTTGACTTCATCCGAAATGGGACCAGACCAGATCAATCTATGCATAGACCTCCTTACATTAGTCCTGTTCAATAATTTTTTCCTTTTTCAGGAAAGCTTTTACTTACAGACGAGAGGGACCGCCATGGGCTCCAACGTAGCGCCCCCTTATGCTAATGCATATATGGCACATTTTGAGGAACAAGTGATCTACAAGCATCCCCTCTTTACTAGCAATGTCCTTCAGTGGACCCGCTATATTGATGATGTATTCTGCTTATGGGGGGGCACGTTGGAGTCTTTGGAACAATTCATGACCGTCCTCAATGTTTCTTGGCCCGGCATTAAATTTACTATGACTTTTGATAGTCATTTAGTCAGTTTTTTGGATACAACTGTCATAAAGGACCAAGAAGGTCACCTTACAACAGACCTCCACATTAAGTTCACGGACCGAAATAGCATCTTACATTATGAAAGCTTCCACCCAACAGCAGTGAAAAGGTCAATACCACGGTCTCAATACCAACGTGTGAAACGTATCGTCACGGATGAAGCCACACGTAACCAACGTCTTAATGATATGACCTCCAAATTTACCAATAGGGGTTATCCCACTTCAGTACTCAAAGAACAACTTGACCCACAACCCCGTGTCCGACACACATACCAACATAAGCGAATTCCATTCGCACACACATACCATCCTTTCTCCTTCATCCTCCATAAGAACATTAGGAAGCACTGGCCACTCCTGTCCACAGCATATCCAAACGTTCCGGAATTCAAAATCCCCTTTTTGCCTTGCTTTAAAAGACCCCGGAATCTGAGGGATGGTCTGGTGAGGGCAGATGTAGGCTCTGCACACGTAAAAAAACCATTGTTTCTATCCACACCAAAAATGGCCACATTCCCCTGCCTACACTGTGCCCAATGTGGGAACGTACAAAAGGGCAATGTCTTCTATCATCCACAATCAGGCAAGAAGTATCATATTAGGCAGTACTACACATGTGAGGCCTCATACGTTATTTATCTAATAAAGTGCCCCTGTGGTTTATTATACGTTGGAGAGACTACGCAACCAATACGCGACAGAATTTCAAAGCATAAGTCTACAATACGTTGCAAAAACCTATTGCTCCCGATTCCGCAGCACTTCCACTCCCAGGGACACTCCATTTCTCAACTGAGATTTCAGGTTATTGATTCCGTTCCTCCGCCTCGACGAGGTGGCGATAGGATATCCCTTTTAAAAAAACGTGAGGCCTATTGGATCCACACGTTGGAAACACTAACTCCCAAAGGATTGAATAGGGATTATGACTTATTAGCATTTTTATAACTCATGTTTGCTTATATTTACGCTGCCACTAATTGTGTCTTCTCTATTCCCGTAGAGTCGCCTCTATTGATCAACCGACACCACGCTTCACGAGCACTTCTTTATCCGCTGCACCGTGTGTAAGATTATATTTTTAGATAAGTCACCCTGTATCCTTCTAATAGGGTCTTTTCCTAACTAACAGTATCATTACAAACCACGTTCCTAAACACCAGATTTATATACCCGCTGACCAAACACATGGATTTTTTTGGGGGGACTTTTGACAAGCCGCATCTGACTCTTCTACAGATATTATGCATACCTACACTGTAACATATAGATGCCTGTTATTCATAGAAGCTACATGTTATAGCACACATGAGTCACTATATTAAACAAAGTTCTCTTTGCTATTAGTGATTTGCAAAATATACATGCCGGAACGCTCCTCCATTACTGTGAGGACGCATCATAATAGGTACGTCACATCTTGTGACATCAGTGGACCGCATATCGCATGTGCTGGAACGCACCTCCATTACTGTGAGGTCACGTCCGCTCCCAGCATACACCAGCATTCACAGTACCCGCCCTACTTCCGGTTTTCGGCGTTCGCGCGCCCTCTCCCTGCATATCAACAGGGCAGGGATACTACCTGCCACAGACAAGCGGTGGACTCCGCGTCAGGCAGCGCCACAGCAGGGTAAGGTACCAGACCTCTTTTTGCCCACTCTCAAATATTCCCCCCTCTGGGGTTCATCATTTAATAGTGATTTCATTCTAATACAGGCTGCGTCCATGACATATTATACCAAACAGTACCTTTCCGTTTAAGGGGTATGCAGACATATTCTCTTTTTCTCACAATTATCACTGCACACTGAAAGTCACGTCCCCACTTTTCTGCCCTGCCTTATGTAATATTACCTCCACTGATTATTCCCACAGTGATCAGTACCACATATCACCTGTTAGTGACAACATTCACACTATCGGCAGACTTTATTTGGTACGTACTCTATGCCATAATCTTCAATTGCTATGTGACTGTGCCATTATGTGTTTATTTTTTCTTCGAATTCAATTATTCCTTTGTAATTCTCCATAATGCCATGAAATTGAATGCATTTTTGTATATACTTTATTTTGTTTGTACCATATATGGATTGTTTTTGTTATATATTTTACAGCAACTGATGAAGGTCAGACATACATGACCGAAACGTTTTGCTATTGCTGTCACTGTATTCCCGCTTGCATCTATTAAAAAGCATCTTTATGCGAGTTGAGTGCCAGGTTTTTTACTATATGAATCACACGGTTTTGGAACCTACCTGAGCACCAGTCATTTGAGCAGTGCACACGGTTTTTGTTTACATTCTGTGTGCTCTGAACATGATGGTGGTGAGCGGTGAACACAGGCTATACTGTAATACTGACAGGCTGTGTTCGCCACTGCTGCTTATACTCACCTCATCCCGGACCTTCGCTCCATGGCACCTACTCCCTCCGCAGGCGCCTGTCATTGCACGTACTGACTGAGCAGTGTGCACGATAACAGGGGGAGCACTACACTACAAAGATGGCCGAGATCTCCTCCCATAGGTTTGACCTGGACAGTTCGGGGGGCGTGCCCAGGTCACAGCTAGAAGCAGGAGGAGCAGCCTCAATACAAGATGTGGCCGCCATCCCAATGCAGTCTCTGCCCAGGGGCTGCTGTATGTGATTTATGGAAGTATCGTGCTAAGACACTTACACACCCCTAAATGAAAATGGCTGCCCCCAGTGGCGAATGTAAAAATAAATCAATACAAAACTATTAAAGTTGTACTTTTAATTTTGTATTAAAAATAATTGATTCATATAATCAATAATTAATTATTAATATAAAATAAAAAATTGCGGCCCCTTCACTTTAAGACCCCGATACACATTAGACTAATGTCAGCTAAACCCATCGATATCGGCAGGTTCAAACGACAGTCTAATCTGTATGGGAATACTGGACGACTGATGGGAGATATCGATCGTGCATGTCTGATTTTGGACTGCCAGTCACATTGTTCTCCCAGAAATAAGCCATTGGATAACATGTCAGTCAGGGGCTTTCTAAGAGAAAACCCAGGAAGGCTTGTCCGGGAGTTCGCTGAGATTGCTGTTGGCATTACGAACAACCAACGAATCGTTTGGCCGACAGTCATCTAATTTGTATTTCCAACTCATGGCTTTAGAAGGGCAGATTGGCTGGGTAGATGCTATTCCGTGACATCCACATCGGTTTGAGCCTACTCCATTCACTTGTGACATCAGCACTGCGGAAAAGAAGTAAACTAAATCATGATATCATCAATTAACATGACTATTGCAAGAAACATAATTCCACAGTCCTATGAAGATAACGATTACTGGTTAAAAGAAATAACTACTCAGTCTGACATCATGTGCAAAGTGACTGTACGGCTAGACAAAGTTATTGCACTATATACCAGAAACAGCACCATTTCAATGATTCTACACTTGTATAATACTGTAGTAGGTTATCTGGAGCCTAGATATCAGTTTAATTGCTGAAGTTTATATTTTTAGCTCCCAACATTTTTTTTTAAGCAGTGAAGAGTAGATAGTTTGTAACAGAGAAAGGCATAATGACAACTTTTTTCCGATTCCAGTCATCACCTGTATGACCAAGACAGCTCACGTCTCACAAATGAATTTGGAATAGCTGAAATGCTTGAAATATTGTTTTGTCACGCCTTATTCTGATACAATGACCCTCACTGCAGCAATTAAAGAACTATGAAATTAATCCTAAATCGCCATCATCAGCCTAAATGGGAATTTAAATTTGATCTAAAAAATAATTTTGACCAATTTCTTTTTTATTTATGACAGAAAGTAATTGCGTACAACTTAAATGAACACTCAAAATTGAGATACTGTGTAATGCTTAGTAAAAGGCCTAAAGATAATATGCAAAGTTCATCAGGACACTAACTAAGCCATATGTATTTAAATCGGGTTTTTATTATTGACATGTTTATTCATTTTTCTCAAATTTTCTCAAAAGAACCTCTGATTGCTAATTTGAAGATTAACTATGTAGACTTTGTGTTCCTCAAGGCTCTGTTCTAGGACCCCTACTCTTCTCCATTTACACCTTTGGCCTAGGACAGCTCATAGAATCCCACAGTATGCAGTACCATCTCTACGCCGATGACACGCAGATCTACCTATCCGGACCTGATCTCACCTCCGTACTTACCAAAATCCCGCACTGTCTGTCTGCTATTTCAGCCTTCTTTTCTGCTCCCTTTCTACAACTGAACATGGACAAAACAGAATTCATCATCTTTCCCCCATCTCACTCTACTCCTCCACCACACCTATCCATCAATGTCAATGGCTGCTCACTTTCCCTAGTCCAATATGCCTGGTGCCTTGGGGTGATCCTTGACTCTGCCCTCTCTTTCAAGCTACATATCCAAGCCCTTGCCTCCTCCTGCCGTCTTAAACTCAAAAATATTTCCCGGATCTGAGCATTCCTTGACGGCGACACCACAAAAACACTAGTGCATGCCCTTATCATCTCCCGCCTTGACAACTGCAACCTCCTACTCTCTGGACTCCCCTCTAGCACTCTGGCACCACTCCAATCCATCCTACACTCTGCTGCCCGACTAATCTACCTTTCTCCCCGCTATTCCCCAGCCACTCCCATATGCCAAGCCCTTCACTGGCTTCCTCTCGCCCAGAGACTCCAGTTCAAAACCCTCACAATGACATAAAAAGCCATCCACAACCTATCTCCTCCATACATCTGTGACATGGTTTTCCGGTACCTACCTACACACAACCTCTGATCCTCTCAAGACCTCCTTCTCTACTCCCCTCTAATCTCTTCTTCCCACAACCGCATCCAAGACTTCTCCCGTGCTTCCTCCATACTCTGGAACTCTCTACCCCAACACATCAGACTCTCGCCTACCATAGAAACCTTCAAAAAGAACCTGAAGACTCACCTCTTCCGACAAGCCTACAGCCTGCAGTGATCCTCAACCTACTGAACCACCGCACAACCTGCTCTACCCTCTCCTAGTGTATCCTCATCCATCCCCTGCAGACTGTGAGCCCTCGCGGGCAGGGTCCTCCCTCCTTATGTACCTGTGTGCCTTGTTTTTTTGCTCATGTTTAATGTATTTGTCTATATTTGCCCTGTATTCACATGTAAAGCGCCATGGAATAAATGGCGCTATAAAAATGTATAATAATAATAATAGACTACCAACTCATTTTCTTGGCCTATCTTGGTTCTCCTTCTACTTGACCGGTTTTTCAGTGTCTCATTTCTTGGCTCTGTTTACATCTTTTCTTTGCTGTCTTAGTTTTTGAGGATTTAGTCATAGTTTAACTACTCTTTTCTCTCTGTACAGCCCCTGTATATCAATAGATATACTGTACCACATTTTTTGGACTATAAGACGCACTTTTTTCTCCAAAAAAATTGGGGGAAAACGGAGGTGGGTCTTATAGTTGGAATGTACCGTACTTATAATTAGCGGGGTGGCAGCAGAAGTTGGGAGATTCTTCAGGTGGTCCGACACTGCAGGGCGATGATCTCACTTCCATCTTGGTGTGGCAGGTTCGGCGGTGCTCGGTGGTGCGGGGGCTCCGGTGACATTTTGTGAAAGCCCGGAGCTCCGCACTTCCATTGCCTCGATGCTGTGGCCTCCGGGAAAATGGCCGCCGCAGATTGAGATCTCTGCAATGAGATCTCGTCCCGAGATCTCAGGAGACGAGATCTCATTGCCGAGATCTCAATCTGCGCATGCGCAGCCTCTTTCCGGCGGCCATTTTCCTGGAGGCCACAACATCAAGGCAATGGAAGTGCGGGACTCCGGGCTTTCCCAAAATGTCGCAGCACCGAGTACCATCGAACCTGCAGCACCAGCTTTGGGATGGGATTTCCAGGAGACCACCGCATCGCAGCAATGGATGTGGAGGGGCTCTGGGCTTTCACAAAATGTCGGCGGAGCCCCAGCACCCCATGAGCACCGCCGATCCTGCCGCACCAGTCTGGGTCATTTCATCGCCGGACCACCAAACACCCCTTGTAATTCCACTCCACCAGCGCTGCTGATCCCCCGAGGATAAGCTGGATTCAGGACTGTAAGACGGACCCCCATTTGACGCATTAATTTTTTCCCCCATTTTCCTTCTGAAAATTTGGGGGGCGTCTTAGGGTCCAGTGCTTCTTATAGTCTGAAAAATACGGTACTTTCAGTACCATTTCTATGCTGATGCCAACCATATATCACTTCTGATATGACCTCAATTTATATGTAGCTCCAGTGATTGTCTATCCACTGTCTTTAACATCATGCCCTCTCTTATTTAAAACGTTCAAAAAATGAATTTCTCGTGTTTCCTCTCTACCTAAACATGATACATCCATTTGTGTGTATGGTACTACCATACCTTCTACGCAGCATGCTTGCCATCTTGGGGTTATATTTGATTCAGAGCTTTCCTTACCTCCATATCTTAAATTACTCGCATGTCACCTGCACCTCAATAATCTCCAGAATCTTGCCTTTTCTTACCACTGAAGCCTCAAAAATTCTTACTTTCAATCTAATTAATGTTCGTCTGAACTACTAATTGGTCTTCCTCTCACTAAACTCTCTCCTCTCCAATCTTTAATGAATATAACAGTCAGGCATATATTTCTGTCCAGCTGTTACAACTATACCTCCTCTGTGTGCCAGTCATTGCACTAGTTGCCTATCCACTTTAGAATACAACATAAACATCTTACACGCACCCAAGAAGCTTTCCACAGTGCTGCACCAGCCCACTTATCCTCCTTCTTCCTCTTTACTGCCCTACCCATGCTCTCAATCCTGCCAATGTTCTAACCTGGGATCCATATTTAAGTGTAAAATAAAGAATTAAAATAAAAAATATTGATATACTCACCCTCTGACGAGCCCTGGTAGTAATCGGCATCTTCCGTTCCTAAGAATGAGCGCGTTCAGGGCCTTAGATGACGTCACGGCTTTGTGATTGGTCGCGGCGGCCCACGTGACCGCTCAGCGACCAATCACAAGCATGACGTAATTCTCTCAGGTCCTAAATTCCTCATTCTAGGAATTTAGGCCATGAGAATTACGTCACGGCTTGTGATTGGTCGCTGAGCTGTCACGTGGGCCGCCGCGACCAATCACAAAGCCGTGATGTCATCTAAGGCCCTGAACACGCTCATTCTTAAGAAGGAAGGCTGCCGGAAAGAAGCAGGGCACGTACGAGGGTGAGTATATACCTAATAGGAATATACTCACCTTCGGCTTCTTTCCGGCAGCCTTCCTTCTTAAGAATGAGCGCGTTCAGGGCCTTAGATGACGTCACGGCTTTGTGATTGGTCGCGGCGGCCACGTGACCGCTCAGCGACCAATCACAAGCCGTGATGTAATTCTCATGGCCTAAATTCCTAGAATGAGGAATTTAGGACCTGAGAGAATTACGTCATGGCTTGTGATTGGTCGCTGAGCGGTCACGTGGGCCGCCGCGACCAATCACAAAGCCGTGACGTCTTCTAAGGCCCTCAACGCGCTCATTCTTAGGAATGGAAGATGCCGGTTACCAGCGGCGATGTCCAGGCTGCGTCGGAGAGGTGAGTATATCAATATTTTTTATTTTAATTCTTTATTTTACACTTAAATGTGGATTCCGATACCGATTTCCGATATCGCAAACATATCGGAACTCGGTATCGGAATTCCGATACCAGATTCAGAAGATCGCCGACCTCATGGCCGACCCCACACAGGGGTCGGGTTTCATGAAACCCGACTTTGCCAAAAGTCGGCGACTTCTGAAAATGGTCGACCCGTTTCGCTCAACCCTACTCACAACGTTTGGCCAAATATTGTGCTAAGAATCTCATGTGTTTTTTCATAAATTTCCCTAGCCATTATGCTATTCACATTTTCATATAATGCACATTTCCTTATCTTAGCACAGTAAATTTTGAGTGCAGCCATTGATCTATTTGCTAGGTGCCCAAACTTCTGCATTGGCCTGTTTTTCTCTTTGTAATTTTTAAAATGCAAAAATTACTATATATATTTTTTTTTTGCCTAAAATGCAATGGAAATGTGTCATCTTTAACTTTAGGCCTTTTATAGATTATATAATCTTCAACTTACTAAATTGTTTACAATAACAGTAATTTTGACCAGTGATGTCCAAACTTTTATATGCCACTGTATGTCTATGTTATAGGAGAAACAAAAAGGTTATGGGTTTTGTAAGAGGTGAAGAAAAAAATAAAAAGCCCTCACATGACAACATCAATGAAAAAATGAAGACTTTTTACAGGTCTCGTAAAATAGCGAAGCAAAGTAACTTTTTTTTTTTTTAACAAACACCATTTTTATCTTATAATAAATGCCTAAAAGCAAAACTCAAAAAATAATAGTGGACTTGTATTTGTTTTCACTGCTTTCTCTCACTTGTTATATTTTTATCTTTATTAATATATTGTAAATAGTTGTCATTGAAACCTACAATTCGTCCCACAAAAAATAAGCTCTATGCTGCATGACAGGGGTGGGGAACCTCCGGCCTGCGGTGGCTTTTCATGTGGCATTCAGGAAGGTCCCTGGAGTCCGCAATGCCCTGGCGGCAGCCGCATCCTGCCGGCTGTTGGCCCTTTAACTCCAAGTGCACGGTACGCAGCGGTCATCACAGAACACTGCCTGCCCTGCACAAGAATGATGTCATCGGGGTGGGTGGGGTTAGCGCTGGGGTAGACAGGGTTAACGCCGAATGCTCTCCCGTCCTCCTGTCCCGAAAGAAGAGCTGCTGCCAGAGAGTCCAGAGTGATCTTTGTGCTGGCAGCTCTGTTTCTGCAGCTCTGTTTCTGCAGGTGATCTGTGCCCCTCAGCTATGTGCCCCCTGTGATCTCTGTGCCTCCCAGCTGTGTGCCCCATGTCATATCTGTGCCCCTCCTGTGATCCCTGTGCCCCGCAGCTATGCTCCCCCTGTAATCTCTGTGCCTCCCAGTTATGTGCCCCCAGTGATCTCTGTTCCCCCTGTGATCTCGCTGCCCCCAGCAGCTATATGTCTCCCTGTGATTTCTGTGCCCTCCAGCTATATGCCCACTGTGATCTCTGTGCCCCCAGCTATGTGCCCCCTGTGATCTCTATTCCCCCTGTGATCTCTTTGCCCCTCCACCTATATGCCCCCCTGTGATCTCTGTGCCCCCCCTCCCAGCTATGTACCCCCTGTGATCTCTGTTCCCTCTTTGATTTATGTTCCCTCCAGCTACATGCCCCCCTGTGATCTCTGTTCCCCTTGTGATTTCTGTGCCCCGCAGCTATGCGCCCCCTGTGATCTCTGTGCCCCCCCCGCTATGTGCCCCAATATGATCTCTTTGCTCCCCCAACTATAAGCCCCCTGTGATCTCTGTGCCTCCCAGTTATGTGCCCCCAGTGATCTCTGTTCCCCTTGTGATCTCGCTGCCCCTGCAGCTATATGTCTCCCTGTGATTTCTGTGCCCTCCAGCTATATGCCCCCTGTGATCTCTGTGCCCCCAGCTATGTGCCCCCTGTGATCTCTATTCCCCCTGTGATCTCTTTGCCCCTCCAGCTATATGCCCCCCTGTGATCCCTGTGCCCCCCTCCCAGCTATGTACCGCCTGTGATCTCTGTTCCCTCTTTGATTTCTGTGCCCTCCAGGTATATGCCCCCTGTGATCTCTGTGCACCCAGCTATGTACCCCCTGTGATATCTGTTCTCCCTGTGATGTATCTGCCCCTCCAGCTATATGTCCCCTGTGATCTCTGTGCCCCCCAGCTATGTACCCCCCCTGTGATCTCTGTTCCCCCTTTGATTTCTGTTCCCTCCAGCTACAGTGCCTTGAGAAAGTATTCGGCCCCCTGGAACTTTTCAACCTTTTCCCTCATATCATGCTTCAAACATAAAGATACCAAATGTAAATTTGTGGTGAAGAATCAACAACAAGTGGAACACAATTGTGAAGTTGAACAAAATGTATTGGTTATTTTACATTTTTGTGAAAATTCAAAAACTGAAAAGTGGGGCGGGCAATATTATTCGGCCCCTTTACTTTCAGTGCAGCAAACTCACTCCAGAAGTTTATTGTGGATCTCTGAATGATCCAATGTTGTTCTAAATGCCTAATGATGATAAATATAATCCACCTGTGTGTAATCAAGTCTCCGTATAAATGCACCTGCTCTGTGATAGTCTCAGGGTTCTGTTTGAAGCACAGAGAGTATCATGAAGACCAAAGAACACAACAGGCAGGTCCGTGATACTGTGGTGGAGAAGTTTAAAGCCGGATTTGGATACAAAATGATTTCCAAAACTTTATACATCCCAAGGAGCACTGTGCACATGATCATATTGAAATGGATGGAGTATCATACCACTGCAAATCTACCCAGACCTGACCGTCCCTCTAAACTTTCATCTCAAACAAGGAGAAGACTGATCAGAGTTGCAGCCAAGAGGCCCATGATCACTCTGGATTAACTGCAGAGATCTACTACTGAGTTGGGAAAGTCTGTCCATAGGACAAAAATCAGTCGTACACTTCACAAATCTGGCCTTTATGGAAGAGTGGCAAGAAGAAAGCCATTTCTCAAAGATATCCATAAAAAGTGTTGTTTAATGTTTGCAACAAGCCACTTGGGAGACACACCAAATATGTGAAAGAAGGTGCTCTGGTCAGGTGAAACCAAAATCAAACTTTTTGGCAACAATGCCAAATGATATGTATGGCGTAAAGGCAACAGCTCATCACCCTGAACACACCATCCCCACTGTCAAACATGGTGGTGGCAGCATCATAGCTTGGGCCTGCTTTTCTTCAGCAGGGACAGGGAAGATGGTTAAAATTGATTGGAAGATGGATGGAGCCAAATACAGGACCATTCTTGAAGAAAACATGTTGGAGTCTCCAAAAGACCTGAGACTGGGACAGAGATTTGTCTTCCAACAAGACAATGATCCCAAACATAAAGCAAAATCTACAATGGAATGGTTCACAAATAATCGTATCCAGGTGTTAGAATGGCCAAGTCAAAGTCCAGACCTCAAACCAATCGAGAATCTGTGGAAAGAGCTGAAAACTGCTGTTCACAAACGATCTCCATCAACCTCACTGAGCTTGAGCTGTTTGCCAAGGAAGAATGGGCAATAATTTCAGTCTCTCGATGTACAAAACTGATAGATACATACACCAAGCGACTTGCAGCTGTAATCACAGCAAAAGGTGCAACAAAGTATTAAGTTAAAGGGGCCGAATAATATTGCACGCCCCACTTTTCAGTTTTTGAATTTCCACAAAAATTTAAAATAACCAATAAATTTCGTTCAACTTCACAATTGTGTTCCACTTGTTGTTGATTATTCACCAAAAATTTGCATTCTGTATCTTTATGTTTGAAGCATGATATGTGGGAAAAGGTTGACAAGTTCCAGGGGGCTGTATATGCCCCCCCTGTGATCTCTGTTCCCCCTGTGATTTCTGTGCCCTCCAGCTATACACCCTCTGTGATCTCTTGCCTCCCAGCTATGTTCCCTCTTGTCATCTCTGTGCCCCTCCAGTGATCCTTCAGCTATGTGCCCCCCGCTATGTGCCCCAATATGATCTCTTTGCCCAATTATAAGCCCCTGTGGTCTCTGTGCCTTCCAGCTATATGCCCCCTTGTCATCTCTGTGCCCCTTCTGTGATCCCTCAGCTATATGCCCCCTGTGATCTCTGTGCCCCCTGCTATGTGCCCCAATATGATCTCTTTGACCCCCAATTATAAGCCCCTGTGATCTCTGTGCCCCCCAGCTATGTGTCCCCTGTGATTTCTGTGCCCCCCTGTGATCTCTGTTCCCCATGTGATCTCTCTGCCCCCGCAGCTATATGCCCCCTGTGATTTCTGTGCCCTCAAGTTATATGCCCCCTGTGATCTCTGTGCCCTTCAGCTATGTGCCCCACTGTGATCTGTGTTCCCCCAGTGATCTCTCTGCCCTTCCAGCTATATGCCCCCTGTGATCCCTGTGCCCCCCAGCTATGTACCCCCTGTGATCTCTGTTCCCCCTGTGATTTCTATGCCCTCAAGCTATATGCCTCCTGTGATCTCTGTACCCCCAGCTATGTGCATTCCTGTGATCTCTGTGGCTCCCAGCTTTGTTACCCCTGTGATCTATGAGCCCCCGTGATCCCTGTGCCCCCTGCTATGTACCCCCTGCAATATTTGTGCTCCCATGTGATCTGTGCCCCTATGATCTCTGTCCCCTCCAGCTATGTGCCCCCCATGATCTTTGTGCCCCCCCAGCTATGTGCCCTCCTTTGATCTTTATGCCCCTGTGATTTCTGTGCTCTCCAGCTATATGCCCTCTCCCTGTGATTTCTGTACCCTCCAGCTATATGCCACCGTGATCTCTTTGCTCCCCAGCTATGTACCCCCTGTGATATTTGTTCTCCCTTGTGATCTCTGCCCCCTGTGATCTCTGTCCCCTCCAGCTATCTGACCCCCAGCTATGTGCTCTTCTGTGATCTCTGTGCCCCCAGCTATGTGCCCTCCTTTGATCTTTGTGCCCCCTATGATTTCTGTGCCCCCCTGTGATTTTTATGCCATCCCTGGAAAAGCAGCTGTGAGAAGCAACATGATCAGCATCACCTAACATCACAGCTGCACCAAAGAGAAGCAGCTCTAGCTGTCACATTATGGGTGAGTTACCGTAATTAATCAATATACCTAATTTGGACGTGTCCGTGTGTCTGTGCACAATGAGTCATCCACAGCTCAACCGTGTGTCTGTGCGCAATGAGTCATCCACAGCTGAACAGTAACTTAGGTATCCATAGTTACTACCACTAGCAGCTAACTGCGTGGGCGTAACCATGGATACCTAAGGAGAGGAGCTCTCCCTGGTGGCGAGTTAAGGCTTAAGCCTTTTTTGAACGTTAGCCTGTGAGGCAACACTGTGAGGCAACAATGTGAGGCAACATTGTGAGGCAACACTCAGGCAACACTGAGGCAACAGTGTAAGGCAACATTGCAAAGATGGATCAAATTGAGCGCTCTGCTGCACGTAGAGAAGTGAATCGCATACGGATGCGTAACCTTCGTCTTAATGAAACAGAAGACGAACAAAATTGTCGAAGAACTGCTGATGCAGCCCGACAGAGGGCAGCCAGAGCAAGAGAAATGAATGAAGTAACTGAATCACGTAGAGCATCTAATGCTACACAACAACGAGCAACACGCAATGCACAAAGTGATACACATATTTCACAAAAAAGAGATCAAGATAGAATATGTGTCCAAAATGCAAGAGCCACTCGACGACGGTGAGTTACATTTGCCGCTAGAGGACTTCTCAATCAAATTGATGAGACACGTATTGAAGAGCACTATGCTGGCGAACTGACATTTTGATGTCAGTTCTGCCAGTCTAAAAATTTCAAAGACGAAATGGCGCAGGACAAAACATTCCCTTCCTGCTGCAAGAGAGGGTGCATCCAATTACGTCCCATTCGTATGGATGATCAATTAGTCAAGTTGATGAAAGGAGAGCATCAGCAGTCCAATAACATTATGGCTAATATGAGGCAATACAATAGTTCGCTTGCTTTGGCATCAATGGGTAGTGCCACCTCCTTGGCATGGTCCATACTGTTTTCAAATTCATGGACAAATTCACCACAGAACTGCCCCATTGCATCCCGCTGTCGGATAGTGAAGAAGCATAAAAGCGGGACTAACTCCTAGCTGTGGTCTACGGACCAAACATTGGGCATGGGCAGGGCCCTGGGGGCAGATCCCAAGTGCACTCAACCATGTGAAATAGCTTACGCTCAGGAACATTGAGGAATAGCGCTATCCGATAGCGCTACCTGTTCATTTCCTTTAGGAATAGGGCTATGGGATAGCGCTACCCGTTCATTTCCTTTAAGAATAGGGCTATGGGATAGCGCTACCCATTCACTTTCTTCATGGAGAGCGCTATCGGATAGCCCTACCCGAACATTATTAACTACAGAGCTTTTTCATACACAAGGTAGGAGTGGCAGGAGAGGTACACCAGGTATTTATGTTTGCTATTAGTCTACACATACACCAGTCTGGTGCGTGGGTACACCCCATTGAGAGGTCAGTCTGCTGCGTGGTTACACCCCATTATGTGGTTTGCAATCACAGTGCATGCCCGAAGGGTGCACAATCACTCCTTGTTTGCCTAAATATACCTGAGTAATTTTCAAGGTGATCATTTTTATGTGGCCCCCGGATGACGGTAGACATTTCCAAATGGCCCCCGGCTGGAAAAAGGTTCCCCACCCCTGCTGTATGAGGAGCAAAATAATGAAGTTTTGTATACTGGAGAAAAAAAGGAGCAACAAATTTAAGTTTAAAAAGAAGAATTGTTCTGGAGTGAAGGAGTTAATTAGGAGATAATAGTCTTCATCAGCTAAATGAAACTTATGTGGCAAGTTACATTGATCTGGATTCTGCTGCCAGCTGAAAACATTAGCTGAAATTTCTAAGAAGGAGAGAGCTTTCTTTCTTTATCACTTCAATAAAAATGGTGTATAGGAAAAGTCGGGCATTACTGCCATGTGTTATTAATATGCCGCCTGCTGGTGTCATTATGTCATAAATAGTGCAGTTTGTAAGGTAAGCCATCTACAACTTACTGCTGCGTCTTCGTCGCACTCTGCCTCTCTGTCTATGTATGTACTGTCTACCCATCACTATTTTCTGTGTTTTATCTATATATCTGTATCTTAATTATTTATGAATCCTTCTCATATCTATCTACCTATCTATCTCTCATATCTATCTATCTATCTAATACCCCAAAAAATGGAACAGCACAACTTCTTATACTTAGCTTTGGGTGCAATGCCCATAGACCACCCGTCCACCGGTCGTCTTCCAATCAATATACAAAAAAAGCAGGCAGCACTCCGTTCTCAGAAAAAATGCAGGACTTTTAATAAACCCACATGTCTCAGCGACGTTTCGGCTCAACTGAGCCTTTCTCAAGGCTTGAGAAAGGCTCAGTTGAGCCGAAACGTCGCTGAGACATGTGGGTTTATTAAAAGTCCTGCATTTTTTCTGAGAACGGAGTGCTGCCTGCTTTTTTGTATATCTATCTATCTATCTATCTATCTATCTATCTATCTATCTATTATCTATCATTTATCTAATATCTATCTATCTATCTATCTATCTATCTATCTATCTATCATTTATCTAATATCTATCTATCTATCTATCTATCTATCTATCTATCTATCCTTGAGAAAGGGCCTTTTTGGATCTATTACAAAGGTTTGGTAAAAGCCTGGGAGGCTTTTTGCACCCTACTTGATATTTTTGTGCTGCTTTTTGTTTTTTATTTTTTATCTATCTATCTATCTATCTATCTATCTATCTATCTATCTATCTATCTATCTATCTATCTATCATCTATCTATCTATCTATTATCTATCTCATATCTATCTATCTGTTATCTATCTATCTATCTATCTATCTCATATCTATCTATCTATCTATCTATTTATCTTTGTATTATCTATCCATCATCTATCTATCTATTATCGATCTATCTATTAATCTCATATCTGTCTATTATCTATCCATCATCTATCTATCTATCTATCTATCTTCTATCTATCTATCTATCTATTATCTCTATCTCACATCTATCTATCTATCAATCTATCTCATATCTATCTATCTATCTATTTCATATCTATCTATCTATCTATATATCTACCTATTATCTAGCCATTATCTATCTATCTATCTATCTATCTATCTATCTATCTATCTATGTCTCTATTTATCCTTCTATCTATCTATCTCATATCTATCTATCTATCTATCATGGATCTATTATCTATCTATCTATCTATCTATCTATCTATCTATCTATCTATCTATCTATCTATCTACCTATCTATCTATGTCTCTATTTATCCTTCTATCTATTTATCTATCTATCTATCTATCTATCTATCTATCTATCTATCTATCTATCTATCTCTCTCATATCTATCTATTTCATATCTATCTATCTATCTATCTATCTATCTATCTATCTATCTATCTATCTATCTATCTTGCATATCTATCTACCTATTATCTAGCCATTATTTATCTATCTATCTATCTATCTATCTATCTATCTATCTATGTCTCTATTTATCCTTCTATCTATCTATCTATCTCATATCTATCTATCTATTTGGTTACATACAAGATCCAGTGTATGCAGTTGCAGTGTATATTAGACCTTTACCTCGTATACTTCCTCAGGGTCTCTTCAGGGTGGTGCATTCACATAGAATATTTTTGAAAGTGAATACAAACGTTAATAATTTGTATTTGAATGTCCTGACGCTGGGTTTTTTGATTAGCTCTTTATGAGTTTTTCATAGCTCTGTTTTAAGCTTCGTGTAGCAATGTCAGTGGATCACCTCTTTTTAGTAAATTCCTCTGCTTGATTTCGAAAACTTCCTCATTGCTGTTAATTTTTCTTAACCTCAAATACTGGCTAAATGGTAAGCTTCTCTTATTATGTTCTGGGTGCGCACTGTTGTAATGGAGTAACATGTTAATAGTTGTAGGTTTTCTGAGAGTTTTTAGTGTAATTTTGCCATTGCCTATTGATATATTAACATCTAAAAAATCTAAACTGTTGTTTCCAAACTGGGAAATAAATCTCATGTTTACTGTATTTTCTTTATTAAAATACTCAATGAATTTATCGAAATCCGTCTCTGTACCTGCCCATACCAGAAATACATTTAGTACTAAAAATGTATTCTTTTTCAATCTCTGCCAGAAACAAATTAGCAAATGTACATGTCTTGGATGTCCCCATCGTCGTCCCAGTGATCTGGGTGTACTAGTTATTACCAAAAGAGAATGCTTTATATGGCATAGTAACATAGTAACATAGTAACAAAGTTAGCAAGGCCGAAAAAAGACATTTGTCCATCCAGTTCAGCCTATATTCCAAAAAATCCTCAGATCTATGTCCTTCTAAAGAACCTAATAACTGTAAGATACAATAGTGTTACGCTCCAGGAAGACATCCAGGCCTCTCTTGAACCCTTTGACTGAATTCGCCATCACCACCTCCTCAGGCAAGAAATTCCACATTCTCACTGCCCTAACAGTAAAGAATCCTATGCTATGTTGGTGGACAAACCTTCTCTCCTGCAGACGCAGAGAATGTCCCCTTGTGACTGTCACCTTCCTTGGTATAAACAGATCCTCGGAGAGATATTTGTTGTGTCCCCTTATATACTTATACATGGTTATTAGATCGCCCCTCAGTCGTCTTTTTTCTAGACTAAATAATCCTAATTTTGATCATCTCTCTGGGTATTGTAGTTCCCCCCATCCCCTTTATTATTTTTGCTGCCCTCCTTTGTACTCGCTCTAGTTCCATTATATCATTCCTGAGCACCGGTGCCCAAAACTGTACACAGTACTCCATGTGCGGTCTAACCAGGGATTTGTACAGAGGCAGTATATTGTTCTCATCATGTGTATCCAGACCTCTTTTAATGCACCCCATGATCCTGTTTGCCTTGGCAGCTGCTGCCTGGCACTGGCTGCTCCAGGTAAGTTTATCATTAACTAGGATCCCCAAGTCCTTCTCCATGTCAGATTTACCCAGTGGTTTCCCGTTCAGTTTGTAATGGTGATATTGATTCCTTCTTCCCATGTGTATAACCTTACATTTATCATTGTTAAACCCCATCTGCCACCTCTAGGCCCACGTTTCCAATGTATCCAGATCCATCTGTAGCAGAATACTATCTTCTCTTGTATTGACTGCTTTACATAGTTTTGTATCATCTGCAAATATCAATATTTTACTGTGTAAACCTTCTACCAGATCATTAATGAATATGTTGAAGAGAATAGGTCCAAATACCGACCCCTGCGGTACCCCACTGGTCACAGCGACCCAGTTAGAGAATATACCATTTATAACCACCCTCTGCTTTCTATCACTAAGCCAGTTACTAACCCATTTACACACATTTTCCCCCAGACCAAGCATTCTCATTTTGTGTACCAACCTCTTGTGCGGCACGGTATCAAACGCTTTGGAAAAATCAAGATATACCACATCCAATGACTCACCGTGGTCCAGTCTATAGCTTACCTCTTCATAAAAACTGATTAGATTGGTTTGACAGGAGCGATTTCTCATAAACCCATGCTGATATGGAGTTACACAGTTATTCTCATTGAGATAATCCAGAATAACATCCTTCAGAAACCCGTCAAATATTTTACCAACAATAGAGGTTAGACTTACTGGCCTATAATTTCCAGGTTCACTTTTAGAGCCCTTTTTGAATATTGGTACCACATTTGCTATGCACCAGTCCTGTGGAACCAACCCTGTGACAACACAAAGTTCAAATGCAAAAGAAGAAACGGACAGCACCACAGCAATTGTGACAGAACAGCTTACGTGTTCATTCTGCCATCTGCAACGTTTCGGTCCTGAGACCTTTATCAAGCATAGTGAAAAGACCATATAACCACCATTATATACCATCTGACCCAACCCATCAATTAACTAGTAACCAATGGGGTAGCCATGTGCAATTAGAAAAAACGACATTAAATATAACAAACATATACACAGTAAAAAACAATAACCAATAACCAGCCCTCTGTATATACTAGCTACTAACATAGTTCAACTTACTCTGATCGTTCTCTACTATTGAATTGCGCCCATAAATCCACATAAACATCCCCAGAGTCCATGGTGTAAACAACACCAATCGCACCAATCAGAGCATAGCATCAGTGATTGCCATAGCAGCATGGGAGTGTTCATAGCGGTAACAGTCCAATCAATTCTCCAGCTCTCGCATCATGTGACCGCCACCTCCCCAGCATGCAATGTTCAGCAGTCCACCAATCCAAGGAGTGATTTCTCGACGTGTCATCTCCAATGAGTACGCCCACTCATGTCCATCACTGTGCGCACGTCATCGGCTTACAGGAGTCTTATGCGCATGTCACAGATCCGAAGTTACAACACCACACCAGGATCAAAGGTGCGCAGGACAGGAACGTTCATCGCCGCACACATGTCCATGACATCATCGGTTTGCCGGAGTCTTGTGCACCTGTCGCAGATTATTATTATTATTATTATTTATTGTTATAGCGCCATTTATTCCATGGCGCTTTACAAGTGAGGAGGGGTATACATAATAAAAACAAGTACAATAATCTTGAACAATACAAGTCATAACTGGTACAGGAGGAGTGAGGACCCTGCCCGCGAGGGCTCACAATCTACAAGGGATGGGTGAGAATACAGTAGGTGAGGATAGAGCTGATCGTGCAGCGGTTGGTTGATCGGTGGTTACTGCAGGTTGTAGGCTTGTCGGAAGAGGTGGGTCTTCAGATTCTTTTTGAAGGTTTCGATGGTGGGCGAGAGTCTGATGTGTTGTGGTAGAGGGTTCCAGAGTAGGGGTGATACGCGAGAGAAATCTTGTATACGATTGTGGGAAGAGGAGATAAGAGGGGAGTAGAGAAGGAGATCTTGTGAGGATCGGAGGTTGCGTGTAGGAAAGTACCGGGAGATGAGGTCACAGATGTAAGGAGGAGACAGGTTGTGGATGGCTTTGTACGTCATGGTTAGGGTTTTGTACTGGAGTCTCTGGGCAATGGGGAGCCAGTGAAGGGATTGACAGAGGGGAGAGGCCGGAGAATAGCGGGGGGACAGGTGGATTAGTCGGGCAGCAGAGTTTAGAATAGATTGGAGGGGTGCGAGAGTGTTTGAGGGGAGGCCACAGAGCAGGAGGTTGCAGTAGTCAAGACGAGAGATGATGAGGGCATGGACTAGGGTTTTTGCAGATTCTTGGTTGAGGAATGAACGGATTCGTGCAATATTTTTGAGTTGAAGTCGGCAGGAAGTGGAAAGGGCTTGGATATGTGGTTTGAAGGAGAAATCAGCGTCAAGGATAACCCCGAGGCAGCGAGCTTGTGGGACTGGGGAGAGTGGGCAGCCATTTACTGTAATGGATAGGTTCGTTGGGGGGGTCACGTGAGATGGGGGAAAGATGATGAATTCTGTTTTGTCCATGTTAAGTTTCAGAAATTTAGCGGAGAAGAAGGATGAAATAGTGGACAGACATTGAGGGATTCTGGTTAGTAGGGAGGTGATATCTGGTCCAGAGATGTAGATCTGTGTGTCATGAGCATAGAGGTGATACTGAAAGCCATGAGATTCTATGAGCTGTCCCAGGCCAAAGGTGTAAATGGAGAAGAGCAGGGGCCCAAGGACTGAACCTTGTGGGACTCCGACAGAGAGGGGGCGAGGTGAGGAGGTGGTGTGTGAGTGGGAGACGCTGAATGTCCGGTCTGTTAGGTATGATGAGATCCAGGATAGGGCCAAGTCTGTGATGCCAAGGGATGAGAGGGTCTGTAATAATAGGGAATGGTCCACTGTGTCAAAGGCAGCCGACAGGTCGAGGAGGAGGAGAACAGAGTAGTGTCGCTTGCTCTTGGCGGTTAAAAGGTCAGTGGTGACCTTAGTTAGGGCAGTTTCAGTGGAATGGTGTGACCGGAAGCCAGATTGTAAGCGGTCAAAGAGGGAGCAAGAAGAGAGATGGGAGGACAGTTCAAGGTAGACGTGTTGTTCTAGTAGTTTTGAGGCATAGGGGAGAAGTGATATAGGGCGATAGCTAGATACAGAGGATGGGTCAAGAGAGGGCTTTTTGAGGATAGGTGTGATGGAGGCATGTTTAAAGCTTGAGGGGAAAACACCATTTGTTAGTGATAGGTTGAAGAGATGGGTTAGGGTTGGGATGAAGATTGTGGTGAGGTTTGGGATGAGGTGGGTTGGGAGCGGGTCAAGTGCACAGGTGGTGAGATGCGATCTTGAGAGTAGAGTGGCGAGTTGATCTTCTGTAATGGTGGAGTAGTTGGTTTTGGAGGTGGAGGGTAGGGAAGTTGGGAGGAAGGGCTCTGGGGCTTGTTGACCAAAACTGTCTCTGATGTTATCAATCTTCTGCTTGAAGAATGAGGCAAAGTCTTCAGCAGAGATAAGTGAGGAGGGAGGAGGTGCTGGGGGACGGAGGAGAGAATTGAAGGTGTTGAATAACTGTTTAGGGTTGTGAGACAGGGAGGATATGAGAGATGAGAAGTAGGTTTGTTTAGCTGTGGCGAGTGCGGTCTTGAAAGTAGTGAGGGACTGTTTGAATGCGATTAAGTGGTCATTGGAGTGGGATCTTTTCCATCTGCGCTCAGTAGCCCTGGAAGCTTGCCTCAGTTCTTTGGTCAGGCTGGTGTGCCAGGGCTGTCTGTTGATTTTGCGAGCTTTGGTATGTGTAAGTGGGGCAGCAGATTCCAAAGCTACAGCTATTGTGGTGTTATATAGAGCGGCAGCATCATCCGCATTGTGTATGGAACTTATGTCTGTGAGAGGGAGGAGGGATTCAGAGAATGAATGTAGGTCAAGATGTTTAAGATTTCTGCGAGGGTGTGAAAGTTTGTGGGGTGGGGACTCTAGACATGGAGTGGAGAGAGATGAGAATGTGAGAAGGTTGTGGTCAGAGAGAGGAAGAGGCGAGTTAGAGAGGTTAGATAGGGAGCAGAGGCGGGTGAAGATGAGGTCCAGTGTGTGACCATCTTTGTGAGTGGCTGCAGAAGACCATTGAGTGAGGCCGAAGGAGGAAGAGAGAGATAGAAGTTTAGTGGCAGCTGAGAGGGAAGTGTCAATGGGTATGTTGAAATCGCCCATGATGATAGTGGGGATGTCCGCAGAAAGGAAATGAAGTAGCCAGGTGGTGAAGTGGTCAAAGAAGGTGGTGGCTGGCCCTGGGGGGCGGTAAATGACAGCCAGTTGGAGGTTGGAGGGGGAGTAGATGCGCACAGAGTGCACCTCAAAGGAAGGGAGGGTAACAGAGGGTGGCAGTGGGATTGGGGTGAAGGAGCAGTTATCTGACAGGAGAAAACCAACTCCTCCACCATGCTTGCTGCTGGGGCGGGGTGTGTGAGAAAGGTGGAAGCCACCGTAAGAGAGTGCAGCAGGGGAGGCCGTGTCAGAAGGGGTGAGCCAGGTTTCGGTGATGGCGAGGAAGGAAAGTTTGGTAGTAACAAAAAGATCATGGATGTAGGAAAGCTTGTTACAGACAGAGCGAGCGTTCCACAGAGCTCCTGTTAGTGGGACTGGGGAAGCGGGGGCTGGGCGAATGGGTATAAGGTTAGAGAGGTTACGGAAGTTTGTGATGGAGCGTGGATGGGAGGTAGAAATGACTGTGGGAATATGGTGAGGAGGACCAGGATTTGGAGAGATATCACCAGCAGTGAGAAGGAGCAGAGATAGTGTTAGCAGGTGGGAGCAGGAGAGAGCGTGAGGGGGCTGCCTGTGCTTTGAGACAGAGGATTGTATGTTAAGGAACAGTTCTGAGGAGGAGGTGAGATGGATGGGGAGGATTGAAGAGGAGATGAACAGTTCCTTACTTGGTGTGGGGATTGGGGAAGGTTGCAGAAAGTGAAAGATTATAGGGGTAAAAGTGACAACAAACAGAAACATTGTTTACAGTGACTGGCCAGTTACCTTCAGTTCCCTTCAGGTTCAATTCAGGTTTTAATTCTAATGTAATCCACACTTTTAGAACACACTTCTAGAAATCACACTGCAGACTGAAGTAGAGCAGACTTGTGCTATGCAATATATGGAAAACTAAGTGCGGTCAGGTGTGGAGCAGAGAGGAGTGGTCTCTGCTCATCTTGGTCAGAGAATTAAGGGTCGACCAGATGCATACAATCAAGACTAAGTAAACCAGGTCATGAATATCACACAGTAAGTTGGGGGTTAGCTGAAAGGCATACCATCACAATGCTAGGAGCAGGGGAAAGTCTATGCGCAAAGCTGGGTGATGTATTATGTGCGCTTCATGTAGGAGAGCTGGATGAACATACCTGTTGGAAGAATAGAGATGCTTGTTAGAGTGCGATGGTGGCAGGTAGCAGGGCACAGTCTGTATACATCTTTCAGGTTTTAATTCTAATGTAATCCACACTTTTAGAACACACTTCTAGAAATCACACTGCAGACTGAAGTCTAGCAGACTTGTGCTATGCAATATATGGAAAACTAAGTGCGGTCAGGTGTGGAGCAGAGAGGAGTGGTCTCTGCTCATCTTGGTCAGAGAATTAAGGGTCGACCAGATGCATACAATCAAGACTAAGTAAACCAGGTCATGAATATCACACAGTAAGTTGGGGGTTAGCTGAAAGGCATACCATCACAATGCTAGGAGCAGGGGAAAGTCTATGCGCAAAGCTGGGTGATGTATTATGTGCGCTTCATGTAGGAGAGCTGGATGAACATACCTGTTGGAAGAATAGAGATGCTTGTTAGAGTGCGATGGTGGCAGGTAGCAGGGCACAGTCTGTATACATCTTTCAGGTTTTAATTCTAATGTAATCCACACTTTTAGAACACACTTCTAGAAATCACACTGCAGACTGAAGTCTAGCAGACTTGTGCTATGCAATATATGGAAAACTAAGTGCGGTCAGGTGTGGAGCAGAGAGGAGTGGTCTCTGCTCATCTTGGTCAGAGAATTAAGGGTCGACCAGATGCATACAATCAAGACTAAGTAAACCAGGTCATGAATATCACACAGTAAGTTGGGGGTTAGCTGAAAGGCATACCATCACAATGCTAGGAGCAGGGGAAAGTCTATGCGCAAAGCTGGGTGATGTATTATGTGCGCTTCATGTAGGAGAGCTGGATGAACATACCTGTTGGAAGAATAGAGATGCTTGTTAGAGTGCGATGGTGGCAGGTAGCAGGGCACAGTCTGTATACATCTTTCAGGTTTTAATTCTAATGTAATCCACACTTTTAGAACACACTTCTAGAAATCACACTGCAGACTGAAGTCTAGCAGACTTGTGCTATGCAATATATGGAAAACTAAGTGCGGTCAGGTGTGGAGCAGAGAGGAGTGGTCTCTGCTCATCTTGGTCAGAGAATTAAGGGTCGACCAGATGCATACAATCAAGACTAAGTAAACCAGGTCATGAATATCACACAGTAAGTTGGGGGTTAGCTGAAAGGCATACCATCACAATGCTAGGAGCAGGGGAAAGTCTATGCGCAAAGCTGGGTGATGTATTATGTGCGCTTCATGTAGGAGAGCTGGATGAACATACCTGTTGGAAGAATAGAGATGCTTGTTAGAGTGCGATGGTGGCAGGTAGCAGGGCACAGTCTGTATACATCTTTCAGGTTTTAATTCTAATGTAATCCACACTTTTAGAACACACTTCTAGAAATCACACTGCAGACTGAAGTCTAGCAGACTTGTGCTATGCAATATATGGAAAACTAAGTGCGGTCAGGTGTGGAGCAGAGAGGAGTGGTCTCTGCTCATCTTGGTCAGAGAATTAAGGGTCGACCAGATGCATACAATCAAGACTAAGTAAACCAGGTCATGAATATCACACAGTAAGTTGGGGGTTAGCTGAAAGGCATACCATCACAATGCTAGGAGCAGGGGAAAGTCTATGCGCAAAGCTGGGTGATGTATTATGTGCGCTTCATGTAGGAGAGCTGGATGAACATACCTGTTGGAAGAATAGAGATGCTTGTTAGAGTGCGATGGTGGCAGGTAGCAGGGCACAGTCTGTATACATCTTTCAGGTTTTAATTCTAATGTAATCCACACTTTTAGAACACACTTCTAGAAATCACACTGCAGACTGAAGTCTAGCAGACTTGTGCTATGCAATATATGGAAAACTAAGTGCGGTCAGGTGTGGAGCAGAGAGGAGTGGTCTCTGCTCATCTTGGTCAGAGAATTAAGGGTCGACCAGATGCATACAATCAAGACTAAGTAAACCAGGTCATGAATATCACACAGTAAGTTGGGGGTTAGCTGAAAGGCATACCATCACAATGCTAGGAGCAGGGGAAAGTCTATGCGCAAAGCTGGGTGATGTATTATGTGCGCTTCATGTAGGAGAGCTGGATGAACATACCTGTTGGAAGAATAGAGATGCTTGTTAGAGTGCGATGGTGGCAGGTAGCAGGGCACAGTCTGTATACATCTTTCAGGTTTTAATTCTAATGTAATCCACACTTTTAGAACACACTTCTAGAAATCACACTGCAGACTGAAGTCTAGCAGACTTGTGCTATGCAATATATGGAAAACTAAGTGCGGTCAGGTGTGGAGCAGAGAGGAGTGGTCTCTGCTCATCTTGGTCAGAGAATTAAGGGTCGACCAGATGCATACAATCAAGACTAAGTAAACCAGGTCATGAATATCACACAGTAAGTTGGGGGTTAGCTGAAAGGCATACCATCACAATGCTAGGAGCAGGGGAAAGTCTATGCGCAAAGCTGGGTGATGTATTATGTGCGCTTCATGTAGGAGAGCTGGATGAACATACCTGTTGGAAGAATAGAGATGCTTGTTAGAGTGCGATGGTGGCAGGTAGCAGGGCACAGTCTGTATACATCTTTCAGGTTTTAATTCTAATGTAATCCACACTTTTAGAACACACTTCTAGAAATCACACTGCAGACTGAAGTCTAGCAGACTTGTGCTATGCAATATATGGAAAACTAAGTGCGGTCAGGTGTGGAGCAGAGAGGAGTGGTCTCTGCTCATCTTGGTCAGAGAATTAAGGGTCGACCAGATGCATACAATCAAGACTAAGTAAACCAGGTCATGAATATCACACAGTAAGTTGGGGGTTAGCTGAAAGGCATACCATCACAATGCTAGGAGCAGGGGAAAGTCTATGCGCAAAGCTGGGTGATGTATTATGTGCGCTTCATGTAGGAGAGCTGGATGAACATACCTGTTGGAAGAATAGAGATGCTTGTTAGAGTGCGATGGTGGCAGGTAGCAGGGCACAGTCTGTATACATCTTTCAGGTTTTAATTCTAATGTAATCCACACTTTTAGAACACACTTCTAGAAATCACACTGCAGACTGAAGTCTAGCAGACTTGTGCTATGCAATATATGGAAAACTAAGTGCGGTCAGGTGTGGAGCAGAGAGGAGTGGTCTCTGCTCATCTTGGTCAGAGAATTAAGGGTCGACCAGATGCATACAATCAAGACTAAGTAAACCAGGTCATGAATATCACACAGTAAGTTGGGGGTTAGCTGAAAGGCATACCATCACAATGCTAGGAGCAGGGGAAAGTCTATGCGCAAAGCTGGGTGATGTATTATGTGCGCTTCATGTAGGAGAGCTGGATGAACATACCTGTTGGAAGAATAGAGATGCTTGTTAGAGTGCGATGGTGGCAGGTAGCAGGGCACAGTCTGTATACATCTTTCAGGTTTTAATTCTAATGTAATCCACACTTTTAGAACACACTTCTAGAAATCACACTGCAGACTGAAGTCTAGCAGACTTGTGCTATGCAATATATGGAAAACTAAGTGCGGTCAGGTGTGGAGCAGAGAGGAGTGGTCTCTGCTCATCTTGGTCAGAGAATTAAGGGTCGACCAGATGCATACAATCAAGACTAAGTAAACCAGGTCATGAATATCACACAGTAAGTTGGGGGTTAGCTGAAAGGCATACCATCACAATGCTAGGAGCAGGGGAAAGTCTATGCGCAAAGCTGGGTGATGTATTATGTGCGCTTCATGTAGGAGAGCTGGATGAACATACCTGTTGGAAGAATAGAGATGCTTGTTAGAGTGCGATGGTGGCAGGTAGCAGGGCACAGTCTGTATACATCTTTCAGGTTTTAATTCTAATGTAATCCACACTTTTAGAACACACTTCTAGAAATCACACTGCAGACTGAAGTCTAGCAGACTTGTGCTATGCAATATATGGAAAACTAAGTGCGGTCAGGTGTGGAGCAGAGAGGAGTGGTCTCTGCTCATCTTGGTCAGAGAATTAAGGGTCGACCAGATGCATACAATCAAGACTAAGTAAACCAGGTCATGAATATCACACAGTAAGTTGGGGGTTAGCTGAAAGGCATACCATCACAATGCTAGGAGCAGGGGAAAGTCTATGCGCAAAGCTGGGTGATGTATTATGTGCGCTTCATGTAGGAGAGCTGGATGAACATACCTGTTGGAAGAATAGAGATGCTTGTTAGAGTGCGATGGTGGCAGGTAGCAGGGCACAGTCTGTATACATCTTTCAGGTTTTAATTCTAATGTAATCCACACTTTTAGAACACACTTCTAGAAATCACACTGCAGACTGAAGTCTAGCAGACTTGTGCTATGCAATATATGGAAAACTAAGTGCGGTCAGGTGTGGAGCAGAGAGGAGTGGTCTCTGCTCATCTTGGTCAGAGAATTAAGGGTCGACCAGATGCATACAATCAAGACTAAGTAAACCAGGTCATGAATATCACACAGTAAGTTGGGGGTTAGCTGAAAGGCATACCATCACAATGCTAGGAGCAGGGGAAAGTCTATGCGCAAAGCTGGGTGATGTATTATGTGCGCTTCATGTAGGAGAGCTGGATGAACATACCTGTTGGAAGAATAGAGATGCTTGTTAGAGTGCGATGGTGGCAGGTAGCAGGGCACAGTCTGTATACATCTTTCAGGTTTTAATTCTAATGTAATCCACACTTTTAGAACACACTTCTAGAAATCACACTGCAGACTGAAGTCTAGCAGACTTGTGCTATGCAATATATGGAAAACTAAGTGCGGTCAGGTGTGGAGCAGAGAGGAGTGGTCTCTGCTCATCTTGGTCAGAGAATTAAGGGTCGACCAGATGCATACAATCAAGACTAAGTAAACCAGGTCATGAATATCACACAGTAAGTTGGGGGTTAGCTGAAAGGCATACCATCACAATGCTAGGAGCAGGGGAAAGTCTATGCGCAAAGCTGGGTGATGTATTATGTGCGCTTCATGTAGGAGAGCTGGATGAACATACCTGTTGGAAGAATAGAGATGCTTGTTAGAGTGCGATGGTGGCAGGTAGCAGGGCACAGTCTGTATACATCTTTCAGGTTTTAATTCTAATGTAATCCACACTTTTAGAACACACTTCTAGAAATCACACTGCAGACTGAAGTCTAGCAGACTTGTGCTATGCAATATATGGAAAACTAAGTGCGGTCAGGTGTGGAGCAGAGAGGAGTGGTCTCTGCTCATCTTGGTCAGAGAATTAAGGGTCGACCAGATGCATACAATCAAGACTAAGTAAACCAGGTCATGAATATCACACAGTAAGTTGGGGGTTAGCTGAAAGGCATACCATCACAATGCTAGGAGCAGGGGAAAGTCTATGCGCAAAGCTGGGTGATGTATTATGTGCGCTTCATGTAGGAGAGCTGGATGAACATACCTGTTGGAAGAATAGAGATGCTTGTTAGAGTGCGATGGTGGCAGGTAGCAGGGCACAGTCTGTATACATCTTTCAGGTTTTAATTCTAATGTAATCCACACTTTTAGAACACACTTCTAGAAATCACACTGCAGACTGAAGTCTAGCAGACTTGTGCTATGCAATATATGGAAAACTAAGTGCGGTCAGGTGTGGAGCAGAGAGGAGTGGTCTCTGCTCATCTTGGTCAGAGAATTAAGGGTCGACCAGATGCATACAATCAAGACTAAGTAAACAAGGTCATAAATATCACACAGTAAGTTGGGGGTTAGCTGAAAGGCATACCATCACAATGCTAGGAGCAGGGGAAAGTCTATGCGCAAAGCTGGGTGATGTATTATGTGCGCTTCATGTAGGAGAGCTGGATGAACATACCATCACAATGCTAGGAGCAGGGGAAAGTCTATGCGCAAAGCTGGGTGATGTATTATGTGCGCTTCATGTAGGAGAGCTGGATGAACATACCATCACAATGCTAGGAGCAGGGGAAAGTCTATGCGCAAAGCTGGGTGATGTATTATGTGCGCTTCATGTAGGAGAGCTGGATGAACATACCATCACAATGCTAGGAGCAGGGGAAAGTCTATGCGCAAAGCTGGGTGATGTATTATGTGCGCTTCATGTAGGAGAGCTGGATGAACATACCTGTTGGAAGAATAGAGATGCTTGTTAGAGTGCGATGGTGGCAGGTAGCAGGGCACAGTCTGTATACATCTTTCAGGTTTTAATTCTAATGTAATCCACACTTTTAGAACACACTTCTAGAAATCACACTGCAGACACCTCCCCAGCATGCAATGTTCAGCAGTCCACCAATCCAAGGAGTGATTTCTCGACGTGTCATCTCCAATGAGTACGCCCACTCATGTCCATCACTGTGCGCACGTCATCGGCTTACAGGAGTCTTATGCGCATGTCACAGATCCGAAGTTACAACACCACACCAGGATCAAAGGTGCGCAGGACAGGAACGTTCATCGCCGCACACATGTCCATGACATCATCGGTTTGCCGGAGTCTTGTGCGCCTGTCGCAGATCCGATATAACAGCAGCACAAAGAAAACAAAAACAAATCTGCCATAGGTGTGCATGACAGGAGCGCTCTCTCAGCATTCCTTCTCTCCAAGTCGCAGTCTGACCATATACAGGTCCTTCTCAAAAAATTAGCATATAGTGTTAAATTTCATTATTTACCATAATGTAATGATTACAATTAAACTTTCATATATTATAGATTCATTATCCACCAACTGAAATTTGTCAGGTCTTTTATTGTTTTAATACTGATGATTTTGGCCTACAACTCCTGATAACCCAAAAAACCTGTCTCAATAAATTAGCATATCAAGAAAAGGTTCTCTAAACAACCTATTACCCTAATCTTCTGAATCAACTAATTATCTCTAAACACATGCAAAAGATACCTGAGGCTTTTAAAAACTCCCTGCCTGGTTCATTACTCAAAACCCCCATCATGGGTAAGACTAGCGACCTGACAGATGTCAAGAAGGTCATCATTGACACCCTCAAGCAAGAGGGTAAGACCCAGAAAGAAATTTCTCAACAAATAGGCTGTTCCTAGAGTGCTGTATCAAGGCACCTCAATGGTAAGTCTGTTGGAAGGAAACAATGTGGCAGAAAACGCTGTACAACGAGAAGAGGTGACCGGACCCTGAGGAAGATTGTGGAGAAGGACCGATTCCAGACCTTGGGGAACCTGAGGAAGCAGTGGACTGAGTCTGGTGTGGAAACATCCAGAGCCACCGTGCACAGGCGTGTGCAGGAAATGGGCTACAGGTGCCGCATTCCCCAGGTAAAGCCACTTTTGAACCAGAAACAGCGGCAGAAGCGCCTGACCTGGGCTACAGAGAAGCAGCACTGGACTGTTGCTAAGTGGTCCCAAGTACTTTTTTCTGATGAAAGCAAATTTTGCATGTCATTCGGAAATCAAGGTGCCAGAGTCTGGAGGAAGACTGGGGAGAAGGAAATGCCAAAATGCCTGAAGTCCAGTGTCAAGTACCCAGTCAGTGATGGTGTGGGGTGCCATGTCAGCTGCTGGTGTTGGTCCACTGTGTTTCATCAAGGGCAGGGTCAATGCAGCTAGCTATCAGGAGATTTTGGAGCACTTCATGCTTCCTGGCACCTGCTCACAGTGCCAAAACCACTGGTAAATGGTTTACTGACCATGGTATTACTGTGCTCAATTGGCCTGCCAACTCTCCTGACCAGAACCCCATAGAGAATCTGTGGGATATTGTGAAGAGAAAGTTGAGAGACGCAAGACCCAACACTCTGGATGAGCTTAAGGCCGCTATTGAAGCATCCTGGGCCTCCATAACATCTCAGCAGTGTCACAGGCTGATTGCCTCCATGCCACGCCGCATTGAAGCAGTCATTTCTGCCAAAGGATTCCCGAGCAAGTATTGAGTGCATAACTGAACATTATAATTTGATGGTTTTTTTGTTTGTTATTAAAAAACACTTTTATTTGATTGGACGGTTGAAATATGCTAATTTATTGAGACAGGTTTTTTGGGTTATCAGGAGTTGTAGGCCAAAATCATCAGTATTAAAACAATAAAAGACCTGACAAATTTCAGTTGGTGGATAATGAATCTATAATATATGAAAGTTTAATTGTAATCATTACATTATGGTAAATAATGAAATTTAACACTATATGCTAATTTTTTGAGAAGGACCTGTAAATAAAAAACTCCCAATTGTATTCTTTCATTCCAGGTCCATATTGTGCAGCAAAACCAATCGGGTATCAATTCCCAGCCAGTCTCCCATGCTGGTACTTGCCCAGCCTCAAGCTGCTTAGCATTTGCGATCCGACGAGGGCAGGCACATTCAGCTTAGAGTGGCCATGAGAGTTAATCAACTCCTGCACACATATAACAAATTCAGGCTCACCAACATGGACCTGAAATAAAAGACAGCAGATGAAAAGGAAACAACCATCCTGAAATATTACCATTATAACAATGTCCATATTCATGGAAGGGACGGTATATATAGAAGGATCAGGGACACACTTATACCAACAGTAGCAGCATACTCTACTTATGGCTCTCACAAAAATTTTTTAAAGATAATTCTTGTACATTTATGTATACACCATCCAAATGAAGAGGACTGTTATTACTACCACCCTTATTGCAATAGCAACATAAGATGGTACATAAAAGGTTAAAAACAAAATTATACCAATGAGGAACTACAGTGAACTATATACTGCTACAAGAGACAACTTTGTGGATAATCAATATTTAGACCCCTGGGATAAAGGGTGTCGAGCTCATATATCCATTTTAGCTCTTTTTTCTTAAGGAAAGAGACACGATCACCACCCCGTCTTAATATAGGTACATCATCAATAACGCGATATCTGAGTTGAGTGACCGAATGTCCCATTTCATGAAAATGCCTAGGAACTGGAAGGTCAACGAGCTTTGTTCTTATAGTACTTTTATGTTTTGAAATCCTCGCTTTAACTTCCATCGTGGTCTCCCCTACATAGTAGAGACCACAGGGGCAGCTCAGGATATAGACCACAAAACTACTTTTGCACGTATAGCGTTTCCGTATCATATATTCTTTCCCCGTATGGGGATGACAAAACACTGCCCCTTTAATCAGGTTATTACAGCACGCACATCCGAGACAGGAAAAATTACCCAGGCTCGGACGGCTCAAAGTAGTTTGTAGGTCCCTCCTTGAGCTGCCAACATCCGATGTAACCAACTCATCCTTCAGATTTTTATTCCTCCTATACGAGAATAATGGGGGCAGCTGAAATTCACTCACACTAGTGTGCCCCCTTGCTAATACTGACCAATGTCTCCGTATTATATCCGAAATCAAACCACTCGAACCATTGTATGTTGTCACAAATGGTATCCTCTTTTTAACCTCAGTAGCCACTCTAGGAGTCAGGAGTTCAGCTCTATCTTTAGCGAGTGCTTTTATTTTAAATTTATTTACATCCCTCTCAGGGTATCCTGTCATGAGAAATTTTTGGCACATTTCATTAAGCCTCATATCTACAATAGAGTCGCTTGAGACAATCCTCCTGACTCTCAGAAGCTGGCTCCAAGGAAGAGATTCTACCATTTTTCGTGGGTGCTCACTAGAGAAATGTAGGATATTGTTTCTGTCTGTCTGTTTGACAAACAAATCAGTTTGTAGAAATCCATCATTCTTATAGACACATGTATCCAAAAATTGCATTTTGGTCTGAGAGCACTCCATGGTGAACCCCAACCCAGGGTAGATGTTATTCAAAAATGAATGGAATTGTGTCAACTCACCATAGTCACCGTCCCAAATCAAGAAGATGTCGTCAATGTAGCGCCGCCAGCCCCTAACATGACCCCAGAATGGTGAAGTGTACACGTGTTCGCCCTCCAGGACCCCATGGCTGTCCCGCGGCGCTGCAGGAAGTAGTCATCACCGAAGAGGAAAAAATTCCTCCCCAGGATGAACTCCAGCAGCTCCAGGGCGAATCGTGCACACTCAGGAGCCATGTCGGAGCCGGACAGCGCCACACCGACAGCAGACAACCGCCTGACGTGCTCAATGGACGTGTACAAGGATGTAACATCAAATGACACCAGCCAAGTGGACTCCTCGACCCGTACACCCTCCAAGGACCCAATAAAATCACTCGTATCCTTTACATAGGATGGTGCGGCAACCGCAAATTTCCTCAATAGATGATCCAAAAAGATTGCTACTTTACCACAGAGAGACCCCCTGCCCGACACAATCGGACGGCCAGGGGGTTTCTGAAGGTCCTTATGGATCTTTGGCAGGGTGTACAGGACGGGAACCACCGGATACTCAACCACCAAATATTTGGCCAATTTATCATCAATTAAGCCGCTATTTGGTGTCATTCGATGTGGAGTCTTTATATACTGCCATACAACACCAACATGGCATTTTAGCTGTTGAATCATTTCTCCATGCCTCAGATATAGACAGAAGATTGAGTGATTTCCTTCTTGAGTTATTAAAATTTGTCTTGGAGCATAATTATTTTATGTTCAAAGAAACAATATATGTACAGCAAAGAGGAACGGCTATGGGGGCGGCTTTCGCCCCCTCATATGCGAATTTATTTATGGGCAGTTGGGAGAGGCAGATATTCTTTGTCAACCCTATTGCATACATTGAGAAGGTCCTGTTCTGGGTTCGCTTCATTGATGATATTCTCATGATTTGGCAGGGCTCAGAACAGGACCTTTTGCTTTTTCGGGACATCCTCAATGACAACAATGTTAACATTAAACTGACATGCAAGTACAGTCAGGCATCATTGGATTTCTTGGATGTCCAGATCAGTAAGGGGGCCAATGGTTTCTTGGAAACCAATGTATTCAGAAAGGAGACGGCAGTCAATTCTTTACTGCACGCATCTTCATCCCACCCTAAAGCCCTGATTGAAGGCATACCAACGGGAGAATTCATTAGAATTAAAAGGATTTGCTCTAACGAACAGTTCTTTTCTGAACAGGCGGAAAGTCTCTCTATGAGATTCCATGATAGAGGCTACTCTAGGCGAAGCATCAAGAGAGGACTACATAAAGCAACAAGAATGACGCGTTCAACTCTAATGAATCCAAAGATGAAACCACCCACAGAGCAAAAGGTGAGGTTCATATCCACCTACACCGAACAGTGGAATAAGATGAGAAATGTTTTAAAAAAATTTTGGCCACTCCTACAAACTGACAAGGATTTGAAGAGATATCTGCCAAACTACCCCTCTATTACATATCGGAGATCTAGTAATTTAAAAGACCATCTTGTACATAGCTATTACGCTGGCCCCAAAATAGAGAAGGCATTTGGATCCAGAGGACAAAAATGGGGTTGCTTCCCTTGCAAGAATTGCATTGCATGCCCAAACATTGACCATGCATTAACATTCACCTCCAGTGATGGTAAGAAAACTTTCACCATAACCCAACATATCACCTGCAATACAACTGGAGTTATATATTATGCACAATGCCCTTGTCCCAAAGTATATGTGGGTTTGACATCTAGAGCATTAAAAATAAGGGTAAGAGAACACCATAATGACATTATCAAAGCAAAGAAAGTTGATGACACCATTGCATTAAAACCACTGGCAAGGCATTTTAAAACTCATCATAATTCCAATGCGAAGCTCTTGAAAGTAATAGGAATAGATAAGGTGTTTGTGGATTAAAGAGGAGGCAATTGGAGAAAGAAACTTGCACAGTTGGAAACCCGCTGGATCTCTAGAGTGAACTCAATGCAACCGCTGGGTCTTAATGAGGTGCTTAGCTATGCCCCCTTTCTTTAATGTATAGTTTGTTTAGCGGCTTTTATTTGTATATATGTATGATTTTAATTCTTTCTTTTTTAGTTTTTAGCTCCTGATTAGTCCTGTGTAATTGATGTGATGACCTGCAGTGTCTGGCTATATATGCAGTTTGGTATTCATGTGAAGCTGGGATATTACGTCTATCAAAATATACCACATTTTATTTTATCTGTGTATTTATGAATATGTATGTTTGTATTTTATGGTTCTCCTATTATATTTTGGTCTAATGTGGTGGGTTTATATGTATTTATATTATTCATATATTTTTATATTTGCACTATTTATGTATTTTATTGTTTGGAATATAAATTTATATGATTCTTTAATAATGCACTGTATATAATTATTTGTATATGATGAAATTATTCATCTTTATTAGAACAAATTTTTATTGCACTCTCACCACTTTATTAATTTTTCATGTTCCATATATGGACTGATTGATAAGTAGTGTATATACACGTATACATTCTTTTTTAACACTATTTACTGTACTCCCATATAAATACCACTAATGTTATGTCTGTTTACACAGTGGTAATCTACTATTGCACTGTTATGCACTAGACACTTTTACTCACTGTATATAATATTATGTTTTTTATTTTCTGCTTCACTCTATTGGTTTCTCCTTCTGGAGGCACAACGGTCACTTTATGCACAGTCACTTTAATCTATTGCGTGCACTCTTGCTAGCAATTTCCCCTTCTTTACCTATGCGGTGTGCGCTTGTTGAGACTCCTGGCATCGGGTCGCCATAGCGACGCGTCTCCCCTGTGTGGCTCGTCTCGCTCCCCTGCTCTGACGCGTCGGGTAGGGGAGTGGACGATCCGCTTGTGACGCTGAGCGGAAGTGACGTTTGAGCCGGCGTTGTTGATGCAAGCTCCATTACAAACCAGAAACAGAAGGTGCTCCAGCTCCAATAAAAGAGATTCTTTATTAATGGTTAAAATCCAGTGACATATTAGATCCTTGCTGTAGTACAAATGTGGGGGTACAGAGCCCATGCAACGCGTTTCGATCGCTGCCGATCTTAATCAATGCATGCTTCAACAAAGAAACAGTGATTATTTTATAAAATAATGAACCAATACAATGCTGAGTTCAGATCACATGACTTATACCACAGATTTGGCAAATGAAATAGGATCTATTATGTCACTGGATTTTAACCATTAATAAAGAATCTCTTTTATTGGAGCTGGAGCACCTTCTGTTTCTACTTTGTAATTATCCCTCGTCTGGATCCGAGACGAAGCTCCGTGCGCCTGCAAGGATCGGTGAGCTGGCCATGGCTTTTTAGCCATCATCTTATTTTGTTTTTGTATATCCATTACAAACCGCTGCCACCACTGCCTCATAGCTGCTATATAAACCCCTGTATGGCCACTATAGCTAAGACTACTCCCCTGGACGAAGCCTAACCGCGAAACGCGCATCGGGGTCCATTTACTGCTCTGCTATTACAGGTAAACATACTCTCACCTCTCCCTATGCCCAATGTTCGTGCATTATCTAGTATGTGGCCAGTATATTGATATACATAGTGGCATCATTCTATACACCTCTCAATGTGCCTTATATTTGAGCATTACTATGTGGTCAGTATGTTGATTTATATACAGTGACACTATTGTGAACTTCTTTAGGGCTTATTTATCTTTTTTAGGTTAATATACCTCTTTACTATATATATATTTTGTAGCCCCAGTCCATATATGACATGCAGCACTGACCCATGCATTACCATTTAGCCCACATATATGGAATACAGTGCACTTTAGCACTTAGGCTACTATTTGCTTGAAACTATATATTGTATTTTTCTATATTGGGCTTGATTCATTAGGGAAACACTTTATGTTGGATAGGTGTATCTATATATATGTATTTCCTCAGCAGACAGTATATTTTGTCTTATGTTTCTCCACTGATTGTCATTTGGACGTTACTAGAATTTTTAATGTATTATTAATAAAATTCATGTTTTTTAATTGGCACAAAGCTTCCGTTTTGGTTCTCTTTTATGGATATTTGCTTTACTTTGGAAGTGCCTGTGATATAGGCTATTGTTTGGGATATATTCCTTGGTTAACAAGTCTAGTTCCAATTTGAACCTCTGGGTTGGGTTCACCAGCAGCCTCTCATAGACCTCTGTATCAGAGAGTTGTGACCTTATCTCATCCATATATTGAGCAGTATCCATCACCACCAAGGCACCGCCCTTGTCGGCTGCCTTGATGGTGATGGACTTGTTGTTCTTCAAGTTACCAATCTCTTTTCGCTCAGCATATGTCAGATTTGAATTAAATCTCCTCCTCTCACTTTTCAATCTAGCTATATCTGTTTTTACCAATTTACAAAACATCTCCACAACCGGATCCTGTACTGGAGGCACAAAATCACTTTTATTGTGGAGACCAAACATGTCTAGAGAGAGGTGTGTATGAACACAAAGTTCAGACTTTCTAGAATGAATTTGATATAGTCATCTATTTCATAAGTTTTACCGATTCTCAATGTCCCCTCGGTCTAAATGATAAATTAAACATGTCTGTATGGTTAGGATCTGTGTTTTACCCTTCTATTTTGTTATCACATCACATGTCGTATATTATTTACACCATTAAGGTTAGCCACTCCCTAAACTTTGTTAAAAGGAAGTGTTGTAACACCCCTAACCACCATGTTTCCTACCAGCCCACTTAAACTTGCAGGCTTGTAACCCAGGAGAGGCATGTTTGCCCATTCACACTGTAGGCTTATAGCCCAAGAGAGGCATGTTTTAGATGATAGGACCCATCAAAGAAGTGTCACCTTGTCGCGGTTGATGGGCTCACATGAATTGTCCAATTTATGCGCTAAGAACCTACAATTTTGTAAGAATTTGTTTTTTTTAAAGTTTACATTTTATTACAGTTTACTCAGCAATTATGATAGATTTTGTGTTCGCATATATATTGGTCTCTACAGAGTGCTGCTGCGTTCCTCCTTTTTGCAAGTTAGTTAGGCATTATGGAAAAGTCTTAGGGGCACTACAAAATGACATTCATGCATTCTATGATACTTCTGCAGTGTGGAAAAAAGTGCTGGGTAAGTTTTTTTGAACTGTAAATCAAATCTCAAAGTGTCCGAATTCGCCTGAAACTGCAACTTTTAGGAGATTTGAATCAAGCAAGATCCTTAGCAGATTGATCCACTTATTTCTATTAATGCACCCCGGATTCAGCTAAAAAGGCAACAGAAGATAAACTGCAGGTAATTGATAGGGTATGTATTACTTCTTTCATTATTTTATAGAATTTTAAGTGTTTGAAAAGTTTCTAAATATTTTGTTACCTGCCCTATTCCCATACGTGACCCATTGCATCTTTACTTTCATTACCTCTACATTCTGTACTTATCACTTTATTTATTTTGCTTACTTATATAGCGCCATCATACTCCGCAGCGTTTTGCAGTTGTTATCACTTCAGCATCCCTTTATACTTTCTTCTAAGTGGAGATACAATTCTGTAAGTGCAGCATTTTAAGCTACTAAGGGGCATAATAGGTAATGGGGTCAACTCTTGCTACTTCTAACCCCCGGTACTGAAAAGATTACATACAAGTAACTACAGAAATCATAAGCCTCAAAATTACTATTGGTGCACCAGAGAGGAAATACAAGTCCTAGGACTCAGTCCTTCTGCTCCTTGTGAAACATTTCCAAATAAAACTCAAAAAAGTTTGCTTCTCCAATACGAAAACTTTTCACTTTACTTTTTTGTTCCTAATCTCCACAGCTCCTGTCCATCTAACCAATGTAAGACATAAATAGCGCCTAATCTTGAATAACTAGCAAGATCTCAATCAAAAGCATAAGTCTAAAAATCAGCATCAAATTCAACAATTCTCCACAGGAAAAAAAAAAGAAAAAGCAAGAGAAGAATTGCTTATAATTGAATTCATTATGTGTGCAGAGCCGGTAGAAGGAGTCGAGCAGCTGCCAGGTGAACTGATACAGTAGACTAATGTAAAGTGATTCACAATGTAAAGTTCATTAGTCTCAATGAGCAATTGTCAGCCATTGCTATCAATAGCTTTCAAGACAAGATCGCGGCCTTCACGCTTAACTAGTGGAATTTTGTATCGGGGAGGATATAATCTGGTAGAGCTAAGTGTCTCAATGAGATCATACCGAAAAAAAAAGTTTAATTTTCCAATGTTTTACATGGTTAACCCCTTGATGCCTTTTATTGTAGAGCATTCATGCAAATACTACAAGAAAAATGATACACAAAAGTGATTATGATAGAGCGTCAAAAATGCCTTCATGGTACTGGGACACAATAAAAATAAAATCTGTTTTTAGATTTTACCCTTTCTCAATATACAGTATATTAATTAAAGAAAAAAATACATAATTAAGGAGACGAAAAATTCTACATAAAAATAGCCGTTTTATTAACCCCTTCACGACATCTGCCGTACAAGTACATACTTTAGTATGGTCATGTTATATAATATGTGGTGGAGATTTGGGTCCAAGATGGCACAGATGCCAGAATGACATTTCAGAAGGGACATGCAAAGACAATATCATACTATAGAGAGTAACACATAATTCAACAGATACCAAGAGTAGTGAAGATATTCACGTAACGCAGCATGAACCGGTGATGTGGTGATGGGGTGGGGGGAGGGATTATATGTGGTGATGTGGTGGGGGCGGGATTATGTGTGGTGATGTGGTGGGGGGCCTGGATTATGTGTGGTGATGTGGTGGGGGGCGGGATTATGTGTGGTGATGTGGTGGGGGCCTGGATTATGTGTGGTGATGTGGTGGGGGGCGGGATTATGTGTGGTGATGTGGTGGGGGGCGGGATTATGTGTGGTGATGTGGTGGGGGCCTGGATTATGTGTGGTGATGTGGTGGGGGGCGGGATTATGTGTGGTGATGTGGTGGGGGGCCTGGATTATGTGTGGTGATGTGGTGGGGGGCGGGATTATGTGTGGTGATGTGGTGGGGGGCCTGGATTATGTGTGGTGATGTGGTGGGGGGCGGGATTATGTGTGGTGATGTGGTGGGGGGCCTGGATTATGTTTGGTGATGTGGTGGGGGGCCTGGATTATGTGTGGTGATGTGGTGGGGGGAGGGATTATATGTGGTGATGTAGTGGGGGTGGGATTATGTGTGGTGATGTGGTGGGGGGGCTGGATTATGTGTGGTGATGTGGTGGGGGGGCGGGATTATGTGTGGTGATGTGGTGGGGGGCCTGGATTATGTGTGGTGATATGGTGGGGGGCGGGATTATGTGTGGTGATGTGGTGGGGGGCCTGGATTATATGTGGTGACGTGGTGGGGGCGGGATTATGTGTGGTGATGTGGTGGGGGGCCTGGATTATGTGTGGTGATGTGGTGGGGGGCGGGATTATGTGTGGTGATGTGGTGGGGGGCCTGGATTATGTGTGGTGATGTGGTGGGGGGCGGGATTATGTGTGGTGATGTGGTGGGGGGCCTGGATTATGTGTGGTGATGTGGTGGGGGGCGGGATTATGTGTGGTGATGTGGTGGGCGGGCGGAATTATGTGTGGTGATGTGGTGGGAGGGCTGGATTATGTGTGGTAATGTGGTGGGGGGCGGGATTATCTCTAGTAATGTGGTGGGGGGTGGGATTATGTGTGGTGATGTGGTGGGGGGGCGGGATTATGTGTGGTAATATGGTGGGAGGGCTGGATTATGTGTGTTAATGTTGTGGGGGGCGGGATTATCTGTAGTAATGTGGTGGGGGCGGGATTATGTGTGGTAATGTGGTGGGGGGCAGGATTATGTGTGGTAATGTGGTGGGGGCGGGATTATGTGTGGTAATGTGGTGGGGGGTGGGATTATCTGAGGTAATGTGGTGGGGGCGGGATTATGTGTGGTAATGTGGTGGGGGGCGGGATTATCTGTAGTAATGTGGTGGGAGCAGAATTATGTGTGGTAATGTGGTGGGGGGCAGGATTATCTGTGGTAATGTGGTGGGGGGGCAGGATTATGTGTGGTAATAGGGTGGGGGGCGGGATTATGTGTGGTAATGGGGTGGGGGGCGGGATTATGTGTGGTGATGTGGTGGGCGGGATTATGTGTGGGAATGTGGTGGGGGGGCAGATTATGTGTGGTGATGTGGTGGGGCGGATGATGTGGTGGGGGGCGGGATTATGTGTGGTAATGTGGTGTGGGGGCGGGATTACGTTTGGTGATATGTGGGGGCAGGATTATGTATGGTGATGTGGTGGGGGGGCGGTATTATGTGTGGTGATGGGGTGGGGGGCGGTATTATGTGTGGCAATGTGGTGGGGGCGGGATTATGTGTAGTAATGGGGTGGGGGGCGGGATTATGTATGGTGATGGGGTGGGGGGTTGGATTATGTGTGGTAATGTGGTGGGGGGGCGGAATTATGTGTGGTAATGTGGTGGGGGGGCGGTCTTATGTGTCGCAATGTGGTGGGGGGCGGGATTATGTGTGGTGATGTGGTGTGGATTGTGTGTGGTAATGTGGTGGGGGCAGGATTGTGTGTGGTGATGTGATGGGGCGGAGCTACTGTGCAGGGGGCGGGATTAGCGAGTAATCACGATGCCTCTTATATATATAGATATCTGTTCTGCTTAGCTTAGAGACAAGATGTAGCTCTTTTGAGGGACAGTGTTAGGTTTTACGCGTGCACAGTTTAAAAAAAAAACACTATGTGTCCTCGGCCTCCATGCCTGTGATAGTCTGGTGAGTAACCAAACGTTTTAATAATCTTCAACTGTGTCGGTGGTGGTGATGTGCATCTAAACATATTTTTCTACTCCTATGCAACCATGTTTGTGATAGTTCTAGGCCAAAAGCCGCTGTGAGTACTGTGCATTTAAGCCGCTGTGTGAACTCTGCAACCCTGCCTGTGGAGTTACTGTGCCCCATTGTCGGGTGTGAGCTTTCTCAGGGAAATGTGAAAACATGCTCTGTGGGTGAAATTTGTTATCAGCTTCTGTGGGGGTACTCTGCCCAAAAGCATCCCTGTACTCTGCAACTGTCTATACAAGTAGTGTGAATAAAAAATAATTTTGCTCTACTTTTGTGGCTGGGGCTAATACTCATTACAGGATTTAACTATTCATTCCAACTACAAAGTCTTTAAATTGTCATGAATGGCTATCCTGTCTTGCAATATCAGCTGCTGACTCAGTTGAGAAGTGGTTAATTTGCTTGACTGCTGCCTTTCTTGGATGTGGGACACATTTATCAGGTTGCCTCTCCGGAATAGAGCTCTGATTCACTGTTACCCGTGTGTACTCTGCAACCCCGCTTGTGGGTGGTTTGAGATTGGATGGCTGAGAGCGCCTCCAGTTCCTTCACTTTGTGTGACACCGGGTCCCCGCTTAATCATGGCCCAAGTTTGATCAAACAAGAAAATAGAAATGGAGTATAATTCCATTATCCCTAGCTGAAGTATTCACCTGTAGCTCTCTGCTTTTAACACTATTTTTTTTCAATGGAAACAACTCAGGCCTCCGGGACCATAAAGCAAGAGCATTTGGGAGGTGCCCCAAAGCAAATGGGCTGGGACTGGACTGGCTGTAGCAAACCTCGCGGTGGACCGACAGTTGTATCCAGAATCAAACTATGAGATTTCTATCTCCGGCTGCTTGTACGTTAGTTAATTTAGGAACTGTGGAGGACATCTGAAAACATGCTCTGTGGGTGAAATTTTTAATAAGATTCTGTGGTGGTACTCTGGACCATGCTCTGTAGGTTAAATGTGTAAACATGCTATGTGGGTGATATTTTTAATCGGACTGCCGGTAGCAAGCCTCGCTGTGGACCATTTGTAACATACACTATTGGATCAGACATCTTTCAGCTGTGGGGGCATTGTGCCCCATTTTCTGAGTGTGAAATTTTTAGTCAGCTTTCTCAGGGAAATGTCAAAACATGCTCTGTGGGTAAAATGTAATGTAATCTTCTGTGGGTATTGTGCACCATGCTCTGTGGCTGAAATTTAGTGTAATCTTATTTTGGGTTTATTGTGCACCATGCTCTGAGGCTGACATTTTTAGGTTTCATCTGTGGGGGTATTGTGCACAATGATCTGTGGCTGAAATATTTAATAATCGTATGTGGGGTCTTGTTCCCTATGCTCTGTAGGGGAAATTTGAAACAGCTTCTGCGGGGGGTACTGTACCTTATGGTTTGGGGGTGAAGTTCGTAAGATGCTTCTTTGGGGTGAGAGACAGTAAGGGGAACCATATGTGAGGGCCGTTATGTACAGTATTGCCCAGAATGTGCTGTACCAGAGTCACTGGCATAGTATGTGAAGGGAGATACGTGTCACTGCGCATACTGCGGTCAGTGATGTAAAACCAGGGTGTTTTCCCTCCAGCATGCTAAGTGCTGAGAAGGTTAATAGGAACTTACAGTATGTTATCGGCTGGTTTTAGTGGGCGGAGGTCCACTGTATCTCCACATGCAGAGTCCTGACAGGACCTGTGCGATGTCAAGGTCATATGACCATCTGGCCATGAGAACCAGTGGGTTGTTGTGACTTGGGAGAGGAGGTATTCCCATGTAGCTCCAAGAAGGAGCTGAGGACAGTGTGTGGTGTCTGCAAGTTGAAACCTGCAGAGAAAGGACTCTGTTGAACTTTGTTTTATTTTTCCATTAAGCCAGTAAGGCTCTGTTTTTGTTTTCTGAAGCCTGCCTTGGTCTATGAAGTTTAATAAACCAGCAGGTGTTTTACCACAAAAGTGTTCCTGTGTCCACCTGAGGAAGCAGCTAACCCTGTGAACCCCTCACAGTGCTTAGAAGCATAATTTCAGTTTAGGAATAACTCTCAGGCTTTTATTTTTGGAGAGATCTGTAGGTTGGTTGTGGGATGGATCTCTCCCTCCAGTCGGGGTCTTACAAGTGGCCCATGGACACAGTTTTCATTTAAACCTGCAGTTAACTTTTGGGTTTGTCAGTTATGTGTTTGTATTTTCACTTGTATCATTGATAAAGATGATGTGGATGTATGCCTGGCTGCGTGAAGCTAATACAGACAAGAGCCAATGACTTGGGCAACGAAGATAGAACCCGAGAACTAGTGATGAGCGAATATACTCGTTACTCGAGATTTCCTGAGCACGCTCGGGTGTCCTCCAAGTATTTGTAAGTGCTCGGAGATTTAGTCTTCCTCACCTCAGCTGAATGATTTACATCTGTTAGCCAGCTTGATTAGATGTGGGGATCCCCTAGCAACCAGGCAACCCCCACATGTACTTATGCTGGCTAACAGATGTAAATCATTCAGCTGCGACGATGAAAACTAAATCTCCGAGCACTAAAAAATACTCAGAGGACCCCCGAGCGTGCTCAGGAAATCTCGAGTAACGAGTATATTCCCTCTTCACTACCAAGAACCTTACAAGGGTGCATGTGCCAGCGGCACTGAACTTTATTTCCGTATTCCCGGCTGCGATCCAGAGGTGAGCAATTTACTGTGTGCAGTATTTGGATAATAAAGGTCATTTTATTTACTTTGTCTGGGTCACGGTCTCACTTAATTCTCTGGCGGAAATGCCGCTTCCGTACTGGGGATACTCTCTCCCTTCTTCTGTGGTTGAAATTTTTTACTGGACAGGCAGTAGCAAGTCTCAGTCTCTGAGGGGGGGTGCTGTTAATTTTTATATTATTCATTTACAGTACTTCCTATTTTGCCATGATTGCTATGTTGAAATAGCCCCTTTAAGTCATTTTCCTATTCACATTTATTTGCAGGATAATTATTCTTCTCTTACCCCCATCTTATTCTGACCATTTTACAGCACTGAAGATCAGGTTCCCATTGACTTCTATGGGGTTCAGTGCCCAGGGTCAAGTTCGGGTCCCGACCAGGACAGCAAAACCTGGTGAACCTGAACATCCACGGGTTTCCTCATTAATATATAGGAATGCGAGCAAGTACAGACATAAAGTAAGAAAGTAAGTAAAGTGCAACTGCTTATCAAGAGCTTCACATCATATGTCATATACACCAAAATCAATGGAAATCCTGGCACATATTGTGCTCAAGAAGCACGATAACCAACAAATAGTGTTGAGCATTCCGATACTGCAAGTATCGGGTATCGGCCGATACTTGCTGTATCGGAATTCCGATACCGAGATCCGATATTTTTGTGATATCGGGTATCGGTATCGAAACAACATTAATGTAAAAATGTGTAAAAGAGAGAATTAAAATAAAAAATATTGCTATACTCACCTCTCCGACGCAGCCTGCACCTTACCGAGGGAAGCGGCAGCGTTCTTTGTTTAAAATTCGCGCTTTTCTTTCCTTTACGTGAGTCCCGGCTTGTGATTGGTTGCGTGCCGCCCATGTGACCGGGACGCAACCAATCACAGCAAGCCGTGACGTAATTTCAGGTCCTTCAGGATTTTAAAATTACGTTCCGGCGTTGTGATTGGTTGCGTCGCAGTCACATGGGAGACGCAACCAATCACAGCAAGCCGTGACGTAATTTCAGGTCCTTAAGGATTTTAAAATTACGTCCCGGCTTTGTGATTGGTCCGCGTCCCGGCAACATGGCCGCCATTAACCAATCACAAGCCGTGACGTCACGGGAGGCTGGACACGCGCGCTTTTTAAAATGGGCGCGTGTCCAGCCTCCCGTGACGTCCCGGCTTGTGATTGGTGGCGCCGCGGTCAACCAATCACAAGCCGGGAGGCTGGACACGCGCCCATTTTAAAATTTTAAAATGCGCGCGTGTCCAGCCTCCCGGCTTGTGATTGGTTGACCGCGGCGCAACCAATCACAAGCCGGGACGTCACGGGAGGCTGGACACGCGCCCATTTTAAAAAGCGCGCGTGTCCAGCCTCCCGTGACGTCACGGCTTGTGATTGGTTAATGGCGGCCATGTTGCCGGGACGCGGACCAATCACAGCAAGCCGTGACGTAATTTCGTCACGGCTTGCTGTGATTGGTCCACGTCCCGGCAACATGGCGCCGTGACCAATCATAAGCCGGGACGTCACTGGAGGCTGGACACGTGCGCTTTTTAAAATGGGCGCGTGTCCAGCCTCCCGTGACGTCCCGGCTTGTGATTGGTTAATGGCGGCCATGTTGCCGGGACGCGGACCAATCACAGCAAGCCGTGACGTAATTTCGTCACGGCTTGCTGTGATTGGTCCGCGTCCCGGCAACATGGCCGCCCTGACCAATCACAAGCCGGGACTTCACGTAACCAAGTAAAAGCGCGAATTTTAAACAAACAACGCTGCCGGTTCCCTCGCTGAGGTCCAGGCTGCGTCGGAGGGTGAGTATAGCGATATTTTTTATTTTAATTCTTTCTTTTACACATTTATATGGATCCCAGGGCCTGAAGGAGAGTTTCCTCTCCTTCAGACCCTGGGAACCATCAGGAATACCGTCCGATACTTGAGTCCCATTGACTTGTATTGGTATCGGGTATCGGTATCGGATTGGATCCGATACTTTGCCGGTATCGGCCGATACTTTCCGATACCGATACTTTCAAGTATCGGACGGTATCGCTCAACACTACCAACAAACCATTGTGTGTTTTGCATATGCAGCTTCTTCAGGGTGCGTAGTTGTGATCAACCTTATTTTCTCCTAAATATCCAGCAGATCTGATCATATGATCTTCGCTGTGGACACGGGCAGTTTTGCTTGACTAACCCCACGATCAATAAAAATTACAGTTTCACAGACAGCACCCATTATAAAGGTTAACCTTATGGAAAATGGAGAAAGGTTTTGGAATAAGAGAAGACAGCTGAATATATATATATATATATATATATATATATATATATATATATATATATATATATATATATATATATATATATACAGTGGGTACAGAAAGTATTCAGACCCCTTTAAATTTTTCACTCTTTGTTTCATTGCAGGCATTTGGTAAATTCAAAAAAGTTCATTTTTTCTCATTAATGTAAACTCTGCACCCCATCTTGACTGAAAAAAACAGAAATGTAGAAATTTTAGCAAATTTATTAAAAAGGAAAAACTGAAATATCACATGGTCATAAGTACTCAGACCCTTTGCTCAGACACTCATATTTCAGTCACATGCTGTCCATTTCCTTGTGATCCTCCTTGAGATGGTTCTACTTCTTCATTGGAGTCCAGCTGTGTTTAATTAAACTGATAGGACTTGATTTGGAAAGGCACACACCTGTCTATATAAGACCTCACAGTGCATGTCAAAGGAATTGGCCAAAGAGCTCAGAGATAGAATTGTGGCAAGGCACAGACCTGACCAAGGTTACAACAGAATTTCTGCAGTACTCAAGGTTCCTAAGAGCACAGTGGCCTCCATAATCCTTAAATGGAAGAAGTTTGGGACCACCAGAAGTCTTCCTAGACCTGGCCAACCAGCCAAACTGAGCAAACGTGGGAGAAGAGCCTTGGTGAGAGAGGTAAAGCAGAACCCCAAGATCACTGTGGCTGAGCTCCAGAGATGCAGTAGGATGATGGGAGAAAGTTCCACAAAGTCAACTATCAATGAAGCCCTCCACCAGTCGGGCCTTTATGGCAGAGTGGCCTGACAGAAGCCTCTCCTCTGTGCAAGATATATGAAAGCCCACATAGAGTTTGCTAAAAAACACATGAAGGATTCCCAGACTATGGGGAAAAAGATTCTCTGGTCTGATGAGACAAAGATAGACCTTTTTGGTGATAATTCTAAGCGGTATGAGTGGAGAAAACCGGGCACTGCTCATCACCTGCCCAATACAATCCCAAGAGTGAAACATGGTGGTGGCAGCATCATGCTATGGGAGTGTTTTACAGCTGTAGGGACAAGGACGCCTGGTTACCCTTGAAGGAAACATGAATGCGGCCAAGTACAGAGATATCCTGGATGAAAACCTCTTCCAGAGTACTCTGGACCGCAGACTTGGCCAAAGGTTTATCTTCCAACAAGACAAAGACCCTTAAAATAACAAAGGAGTGGCTTCAGAACAACTCTGTGACCATTCTAAACTGGCCCAGCCAGAGCTCTGACCTAAATCCAATTGAGCATCTCTGGAGAGACATGAAAATGGCTGTCCACCAACGTTCACCATCCAACCTGACGGAACTGGAGAGGATCTGCAAGGAAGAATGGCAGATGATCCCCAAATCCAGGTGTGAAAAACTTGTTGCATCATTCCCAAGAAAACTCATGACTGTACTAGCTCAAAAGGTGCTTCTACTCAATACTGAGCAAAGGGTCTGAATACTTATGACCATGTGATAGTTCAGTTTTTCTTTGCAAAAATTTCTACATTTCTGTTTTTTTATTCAGTCAAGATGGGGTGCAGAGTGTACATTAATGAGAAAAAAAATGAACATTTTTGAATTTACCAAATGGCTGCAATGAAACAAAGAGTGAAAAATTTAACCCCTTTCTGACGTTGGACGGGATAGTACGTCCGATGTCAGAAGCCCCACTTTGAGGTGGGCTCTGGTAGTGAGCCCACCTCAAAGCCGCAACATGTCAGCTATTTTCAACAGCTGACATGTGCCCACAATAGGCGCGGGTGGAATTGCGATCCGCCCGCGCCTATTAACTAGTTAACTGCCGCTGTCAAACTCTGATAGCAGCATTTAACGCGTGCTTCCTGCTATCGGGCCGGACATACGCGCACCGCTGACCCCCGTCATGTGATCGGGGGTCACCGGTGCATCGGCATGACAACCAGTGGTCTCCTTGAGAACTCTATGGTTGTTAATGCCAAATTGCTATGAGCGCCACCCTGTGGTTGGTGCTCATAGCAATGCTGCAATTCTACTACATATGGCCAATCTGAGCATCGCCTCTACGTAGCAGAGGTGATCGAGTTAATCCCATGGAGGCTATTGAAGCATGCCAAAAATAAAAAAATTGTTTAAAAATATGAAAAAAATAAAAAATAAAAGTTTAAATCACCCCCCTTTCACCTCATTCAACATAAAATAATACAAATAAAATCAAACCTACACATATTTGGTATCACCGCATTCAGAATCACCCAATCTATCAATAAAAAAAGGATTAACCTGATTGCTAAACGGCATAGCGATAAAAAAATTGAAAAGCCAGAATTACTTTTTTGGTTGCCGCAGCATTGCATTAAAATGCAATAACAGGCGATCAAAAGAACGAATCTGCACAAAAGTAGCATCAATAAAAACGTCAGCTTGGCGCACAAAAAATAAGCCCTCACCCAATCCCAGATCACAAAAAATGGAGAAGCTACAGGTCTTGGAAAATTGTGCAATTTATTTATTTTTTTATTAACAAAATTTGGAATTTTTTTTCACCACTTAGATAAAAAAAGGAACCTAGACACCTAGACATGTTTGGTGTCTATGAACTCATAATTACCTGGAGAATCATAATGGCTGGTCAGTTTTAGCATTTAGTGAACCTAGCAAAAAAGCCAAACAAAAAACATGTGTGTGATTGCACTTTTTTTGCAATTTCGCAGCACGTGGAATTTTTTTCCCATTTTCAAGTACACGACATGCTAAAACCAATGATGTCCTTCAAAAGTACAACTCGTCCTGCAAAAAATAAGCCCTCACTTGGCCATATTGACTGAAAAAAAAAGAAAAGATATGGCTCTGAAAAGAAGGGGAGTGAAAACCGAAAACGCAAAACTGAAAAAAGCTCCGGTCATGAAGGGGTTAAAGGGGTCTGAATACTTTCCGTACCCACTGTATATAATGTCTAAAGATAAAACAGTTCAATCTGATGCTAGGACTATATCAGTAAGTTACGTAACCAGGGGCAAATTTAAAAATAATGAAACCCCAATGTTAGGGTTCAAATTGTCCTTCCCCAATGGGCCAGGAAGAGTCAAAGCAAGTTGATTTTCTCACATGCTTGGCTACCAAATAAGAACAGGTTGTCTGCCTATTGACCAGCTAATTAGGCTGATACTTCTGGCCCCAAGGTATAATGGGAGCCCAAGAGTCAAGACCAGCCTTACAGAAGTGAGCAGGTGCAGGGCAGGGAAGTAGACCATTTGGCACAGGGCTCCACCAATTGTATCCTGAAATTGGAGGCACTTCACTGTATATAACTTTCTTTTCAAGTATAATTTGTCTATATTCTTGTTTCACTTTAAGGAAAAAAATAGTATGACAGTGGCATTTAATTAGCTCAATTCAAGCCTGAGATCCTTAGTGTGTGTTTTTGCAAGAAACTTAAAAGAAAACAGAAAACTCTAATAAGGCTTCCGTGTAGATTTTTAAATGTCGTGTTTTCATTGAGACAACCATTCTAAATGTCATTCAGGTTTTTTTTAGATGTTCTTCAGATATTAACAACTCAGAGTAAATGAACGCACTATGTTACTAGTGGATGGAGATGAGTAAATTGTTTAAAATTTGAATTCACCAGCTTTCTTTGCAGAATTTTTTTTTTAAATTGTGATTTTCAGCTAATTATTCTCTAAAGACTAGGTCCAACTCCTTTCAAGCATTTTATTCAAACACAACCTTAGTAACATCAAAGTGAGCTCAACATATATGGCTGCAGGTTAACAGATTGTAAAAGGCGGTAACCAACAACTTTTTATGCTTTTTACAATTAAAAAGATTTCAAAAAATCATCTCTTTTGGGGTACTTTTAACATCAGTGCCAACATTTATACACAGGCGGTGCACAAGAAGAAAACTATGACTTTTTGACGGACGATGGTCCAAAAATTATCCATTTTGTGGAGCAGCAACAGTTTTTTTAAAAAGGAATCTGTCCCCCCATTTTATTTAGCTAAACAATTTATATGGCCATACAAGTTATAGAATTCTAAAAAGAGTGATACCAGTATGCATTATATCAGATGCCTTGTTGCTGATAATTAATCTTCAATCGCTTTATATAAATTACCTCTTCCAGGTAGTGATGAACGAGTATGCTCGTTATTCGGGTTTCTCCGAGCATGCTCAGGTGGTTTTCGAGTATTTCGGCGCGTTCGGAGATTTAGTTTATTTCGACGCAGCTGCATGATTTGCGGCTACTAGACAGCTTGAATACATGTGGGGGTTGCTTAACAAACAGGCAATCCCCACATGTATTCAAGCTGTCTAGCAGCCACAAATCATGCAGCTGCGTCAACAAACTAAATCTCCGAGCATGCCAAAATACTCGGAGACCACCAGAGCATGCTCGGAGAAACCCGAGTAACGAGCATATTCGCTTATCACTACTTCCAGGCTATTGAAAGTATGTTGCCTGGAAGATAACTCTGCCCCAAGAGCATATTTTAAATATATGGGGGAGTAACCAGTGTGATATGTAATGCCTGCTCTCTGCTCTCCTGATCTCCCTGCAGAGCTGTGATTATACCTTGAACATCTGTAGGGTCCTCTTAGCTACAGCTTCCATCTCACAGGCAGTCAGGGCTGAAAGAGAAGCAAAAATGTGTTTGCAAAAAGACAAATTTCAGTTCTCTTGTTTTGTGTTACTTGGGTCTCACACTTACAACTCCACCTTTTATTTAAAAGAAGTTCTGGAGGCAGAGTTGTAATCGAGGAAACATCCTCCCCATAGCCTGGAAGAGGCCATATATATAAAATGATAAAAGATTATTTATCAACAACGAGGCATTTGATATGAGGCACACAGGTAGGACTTTTTTCAGCATACTGTAATCCGAATGCCCATATTAATAGTTTAAATATGTCAAACGTGATGACGAATTCCCTTTAATTACAAAAGGAAGATGCAACAGCTTTTTAACAAGCCATCCAAAAATTATCCCGCTTTTTTTTTAGGCAAGCAAAAGGCTTGATGTTCGGAAAGTGAAAAAGCACAGGCTTTTAAAAAACAAAACTGTCCAAAATTAGTTTATTTTTTATAGGAGCAGTATCAGGTGTATTTAATACTAATTGCTATAGCTTTAAAATGTTAATGAGCTTCACTTGTGATTAAACTGCACAACAACCATTATGCTTAAAGATGCACTTAACGTAGGCTGCATTCACACCTTGAACCTTTTTACCGCCATTGCAGCAACAATCCATTCTTTTTCTACAATTTTCCAAAATCATGGCAAAAATGTTGCAGTTCTACTGTGATTTTAAGAAAAAACCTATTGCCGCCCCAATGTCTGAACTCAGCCTTTGTCCCTGTTCATATGCATAAAGAGGTTGTCCAGTCTAAATTGATAAGTCGGCAGTCACTCTGTGTGATTGCAGACCTATAAATCACTCAAGCGTATGCACTGTGCACGCTGCGAGGATTCGCCAGTTTCTGACTCGGGACTGATGGGTACATATAATTTATGAATCCTCCCAACCAGAGCCCATCTACTTGTATGGAGTGAGGCCTCGCCCCATCTAGTGACGCAGCTGTCCAGTGGGCACCACCATTTAGTGGGTGACGCCTCGATCCAAATTTGTGTATGGAGCTAGGCCCTGCCCACTAGACAGGCTGTGGCCGGGAATATGCATAAAGCATACGTACCCTCCGGTCATGGCTCATAAACCGGTAAATCCTCGCAGAGCACAGTGCTTGCCCTGGGGGGTTCATAAGTCTGCAGTCACACAGAGTAACTGCAAACTTATCCATAGATTTCAATGTAAAAAAACCCAGATCCAGCTGAAATTACTTTTTTTTAGAAAAACGGATTAAAAAGTTCAGTTGAGCCTGAACAACTTTTGTTGCCAGCGGATTGCTACTTGATCCATTTTAACTGATGATAACTGGACATGTGAACATAGCCTTACTCTGTTATGTGTTATCGTAATTGTACATGTTCCGGCTGAATTATAAAGTGCTGCGCAATATATTGGCGCTATAGAAATAAAAATTATTATTTGTGTTTTGCTCATACATTTTGCATTTTGCTTTTCTCTGTCCTCATTTGCACCACTTCTTTCTTTTTCCTGGTGTTTCAGACAGGTGTAAAAGCTTTTTAGGTTGTTTGCTGCGGCTTCTTCCAATGCTTCAGTTCTTCTCTCCATGCTTCCGATGTTGTTTTATTTTTTACATTTTACACGACTTGCTCTGCTCATTATTACAGTGTTGCAGTTCATTGCTTGTTAACATTATTTCTTTAGTTTTTCAGCTTCTCCAGCAATTCTGCCGTTGCTTAGCAATAGACTTTACCTAAGAACACGACTCTTAATTATAACTTTAGTACTGACTACGGTCTGCATTTTCCTTCTGAAATTTTACCAATTTTCTATCATGTAGAAACTTGTTTTCTTGTCAGTAACTGATTATAGTAATCTTAATGTGAAAACCAACTTCCATTATAAATAACGATAATGATTATTTTTGTAGGAAACTTAAGCAAAATGTCCCCATTGACATGAGAGTAAATAATATTTGTATCAACATCACATCACATTCTGAGGTCAGGACTTGTTAATGCGGTTGCTCTTTTGCAGGAAGTTCCTTCTCCCGTACACGTCACTGACTGACCTGTTGTGAATTCCGTTCTCGGGCTCCCTCCTGTGGTTGTGAATGGTACTTTGGTGAGTTCTGTCCTTGGAAACCCTCTGGTGGCTTTGAGTGGAACTGCTGATCTTTGAGGTTGGCTTTCTCAGCTGCCCTCGTTTATTGCTGCTGTTGGCTTCTCTATTTAACTCTGCCCAGGTCGTTAGTTCATGCCAGCTGTCAATGTCTCAGTACTGGTTCAGATCTCTCTTGGAATTCTCAGATGACCTGACTACTCCAGCAGAAGCTAAGTCCTTGCTAGTCATTTGCTGTTCATTGGTTTTTTGAATATATTTTTCAGTACATTCTATGTTTCAGTCCAGCCTGCTATTATGATATTTCCTTGCTAGCTGGAAGCTCTGAGGGTGCTGAGCTGCACCTCCACACCGTGAGTCGGTGTGGAGGTCTTTTTGCACACTCTGCGTGGTTTTTTGTAGTTTTTTATACTGACCGCATAGTTCCCTTTCGTATCCTCTGTCTTTCTAGAGAAGATTTGGCCTCCTTTGCTAAAATCTGTTTCATTCCTGTGTTTGTCACTTCCCTCTTAACTCACAGTTAATATTTGTGGGGGGCTACCTTTACTTTGGGGAATTTCTCTGAGGCAAGGTAGGCTGCTATTTCTATCTTTAGGGGTAGTTAGCTCTTAGGCTGTGAAGAGGCGTCTAGGGAGAGTTAGGTACAGTCCACGGCTATTTCTAGTGTGTGTGATAGGATTAGGGATTGCGGTCAGTAGAGTTACCACTTCCTCGGAGCTTGTCCCAGGTTTTCGGTTTTAACCATCAGGTCACTTCGGATGCTCCTAACAACCAGGTCATAACAGTACAGCTGGCCCACAAAGTGTTAATGCATCTCAAAAGAGGGAAAAGAGAAGTTCTGAGTCAATTTTTTTTTCTTTGCTGCTTGTTTTGTCTTTCTTTTCCCCTTAACCCCTGGGTGGTTCAGGACTCAGGTGTAGATATGGATATTCAGGGTTTGTCCTCTTGTCTGGATCAACTCGCTGTCAGGGTACAGAGTATTCAAGATTATGTAGTTCAGAATCCGATGTTAGAGCCTAGAATTCCAATTCCTGATTTGTTTTCTGGGGATAGATCTAAATTTTTGAATTTCAAAAATAATTGCAGACTGTTTCTTGCTCTGAAACCCCGCTCCTCTGGTGACCCCATTCAGCAAGTAAAGATTGTTATTTCTTTGTTGCGTGGTGACCCGCAAGACTGGGCATTCTCCCTTGAGCCAGGAAATCCTGCATTGCTTAATGTAGATGCATTTTTTCTAGCGCTTGGATTGCTTTATGACGAACCTAATTCTGTGGATCAGACAGAAAAGATCTTGCTGACTCTATGTCAGGGTCAGGATGAAGCAGAAGTATATTGCCAGAAGTTTAGAAAGTGGTCTGTGCTTACACAATGTAATGAGTGTGCCCTGGCAGCAATTTTCAGAAAGGGTCTTTCTGAAGCCCTTAAAGATGTTATGGTGGGGTTCCCCACGCCTGCTGGTCTGAATGAATCAATGTCTTTGGCCATTCAGATTGATCGGCGTTTGCGCGAGCGCAAAGTTGTGCACCATTTGGCGGTGTCCTCTGAGCAGAGGCCTGAGCCTATGCAATGTGATAGGACTTTGACCAGAGCTGAACGACAAGAACACAGACGTCAGAATGGGCTGTGTTTTTACTGTGGTGACTCTTCTCATGCTATCTCTGATTGTCCTAAGCGCACTAAGAGGTTCGCTAGGTCTGTCACCATTAGTACTGTGCAGCCTAAATTTCTCTTATCTGTTACTCTGATTTGCTCATTGTCGTCCTACTGTGTTATGGCATTTGTGGATTCGGGCGCTGCTCTGAATTTGATGGACTTGGAGTTTGCCAGGCGCTGTGGTTTTTTCTTGGAGCCTTTGCAGATTCCTATTCCCTTAAGGGGGATTGATGCTACGCCATTGGCCAAGAATAAACCTCAGTGCTGGACTCAGCTGACCATGTGCATGGCTCCCGCACATCAGGAAAATATTCGCTTTTTGGTGTTGCATAATTTGCATGATGTTGTCGTGTTGGGTTTGCCATGGTTACAGGTTCATAATCCAGTACTGGATTGGAAATCAATGTCTGTGTCTAGTTGGGGTTGTCAAGGGATACATAGTGATGTTCCTTTGATGTCAGTTTCTTCTTCCACTCCTTCTGAAGTTCCTGAGTTTTTGTCGGATTACCAGGATGTATTTGATGAGCCCAAGTCCAGTGCCCTACCTCCTCATAGGGACTGTGATTGCGCTATTAATTTGATTCCTGGTAGTAAGTTCCCTAAGGGCCGACTGTTTAATTTATCTGTGCCAGAACATGCCGCTATGCAGAGTTATGTAAAGGAGTCCTTGGAGAAAGGACATATTCGCCCGTCTTCGTCACCGTTGGGAGCAGGGTTTTTTTTTGTGGCCAAGAAGGATGGCACTCTGAGACCCTGTATAGATTACCACCTTCTCAATAAAATCACGGTCACATTTCAGTACCCTTTGCCTCTGTTGTCTGATTTGTTTGCTCGGATTAAGGGGGCTAGTTGGTTTACCAGGATTGACCTTCGAGGGGCGTATAATCTTGTTCGTATTAAACAGGGCGATGAATGGAAAACAGCATTTAATACGCCCGAGGGCCATTTCGAGTACCTGGTGATGCCATTCGGGCTTTCTAATGCCCCATCTGTGTTTCAGTCCTTTATGCACGACATCTTCCGGAAGTATCTGGATAGGTTCATGATTGTATATTTGGATGATATTTTGGTCTTTTCGGATGATTGGGAGTCCCATGTAAGGCAGGTCAGGATGGTGTTCCAGGTCCTTCGTGCTAATGCGCTGTTTGTGAAGGGGTCTAAATGCCTCTTTGGAGTTCAGAAGGTTTCCTTTTTGGGCTTCATTTTTTCTCCTTCTACTATCGAGATGGACCCTGTTAAAGTTCAGGCCATTTATGATTGGACTCAACCTACATCTGTGAAGAGTCTTCAGAAGTTCCTAGGCTTTGCTAATTTTTACCGTCGCTTCATCGCTAATTTTTCTAGTGTGGTTAAGCCTTTGACTGATTTGACGAAGAAAGGCGCTGATGTGGTGAACTGGTCCCCTGCGGCCGTTGAGGCTTTTCAGGAGCTTAAACGTCGTTTTACTTCAGCCCCTGTGTTGCGTCAGCCAGATGTTTTGCTCCCTTTTCAGGTCGAGGTTGATGCTTCTGAGATTGGGGCAGGGGCTGTTTTGTCTCAGAGAAGTTCTGATGGCTCTTTGATGAAGCCGTGTGCTTTCTTTTCTAGAAAGTTTTCACCTGCTGAGCGTAATTATGATGTCGGCAATCGGGAGTTGTTGGCTATGAAGTGGGCATTCGAGGAGTGGCGACATTGGCTTGAGGGAGCCAAACATCGCGTGGGGTCCTGACTAGTGTTGAGCGATACCGTCCGATACTTGAAAGTATCGGTATCGGAAAGTATCGGCCGATACCGGCAAAGTATCGGATCCAATCCGATACCGATACCCGATACCAATACAAGTCAATGGGACTCAAGTATCGAACGGTATTCCTGATGGTTCCCAGGGTCTGAAGGAGAGGAAACTCTCCTTCAGGCCCTGGGATCCATATAAATGTGTAAAAGAAAGAATTAAAATAAAAAATATCGCTATACTCACCTGTCCGACGCAGCCTGGACCTCAGCGAGGGAACCGGCAGCGTTGTTTGTTTAAAATTCGCGCTTTTACTTGGTTACGTGAAGTCCCGGCTTGTGATTGGTCAGGGCGGCCATGTTGCCGGGACGCGGACCAATCACAGCAAGCCGTGACGAAATTACGTCACGGCTTGCTGTGATTGGTCCGCGTCCCGGCAACATGGCCGCCATTAACCAATCACAAGCCGGGACGTCACGGGAGGCTGGACACGCGCCCATTTTAAAAAGCGCGCGTGTCCAGCCTCCAGTGACGTCCCGGCTTATGATTGGTCACGGCGCCATGTTGCCGGGACGCGGACCAATCACAGCAAGCCGTGACGAAATTACGTCACGGCTTGCTGTGATTGGTCCGCGTCCCGGCAACATGGCCGCCATTAACCAATCACAAGCCGTGACGTCACGGGAGGCTGGACACGCGCCCATTTTAAAAAGCGCGCGTGTCCAGCCTCCCGTGACGTCACGGCTTGTGATTGGTTAATGGCGGCCATGTTGCCGGGACGCGGACCAATCACAAAGCCGGGACGTAATTTTAAAATCCTTAAGGACCTGAAATTACGTCACGGCTTGCTGTGATTGGTTGCGTCTCCCATGTGACTGCGACGCAACCAATCACAACGCCGGAACGTAATTTTAAAATCCTGAAGGACCTGAAATTATGTCACGGCTTGCTGTGATTGGTTGCGTCCCGGTCACATGGGCGGCACGCAACCAATCACAAGCCGGGACTCACGTAAAGGAAAGAAAAGCGCGAATTTTAAACAAAGAACGCTGCCGCTTCCCTCGGTAAGGTGCAGGCTGCGTCGGAGAGGTGAGTATAGCAATATTTTTTATTTTAATTCTCTCTTTTACACATTTTTACATTAATGTTGTTTCGATACCGATACCCGATATCACAAAAATATCGGATCTCGGTATCGGAATTCCGATACAGCAAGTATCGGCCGATACCCGATACTTGCAGTATCGGAATGCTCAACACTAGTCCTGACTGATCACAAGAATCTGACTTACCTCGAGTCCGCCAAGCGGTTGAATCCTAGACAGGCTCGATGGTCACTGTTTTTCTCCTGTTTCGATTTTGTGGTCTCATACCTTCCGGGATCTTAGAATGTGAAGGCTGATGCCCTTTCTAGGAGTTTTTTGCCTGATTCTCCGGGAGTCTCTGAGCCGGCTGGTATTCTCAAAGAGGGGGTGATTTTGTCTGCCATCTCCCCTGATTTGCGGCGGGTGCTGCAGGAGTTCCAGGCTGATAGACCTGACCGCTGCCCAGTGGAGAAACTGTTTGTCCCTGATAGATGGACTAGTAGGGTTATTTCTGAGGTTCATTGTTCAGTGTTGGCTGGTCATCCTGGGATTTTTGGTACCAGAGATTTGGTTGCCAGGTCCTTTTGGTGGCCTTCCTTGTCACGGGATGTGCGTTCTTTTGTGCAGTCCTGTGGGACTTGTGCTCGGGCCAAACCTTGCTGTTCTCGTGCCAGTGGGTTGCTTTTGCCTTTGCCTGTCCCGAAGAGGCCCTGGACACATATTTCCATGGATTTTATTTCTGATCTTCCTGTCTCTCAAAGGATGTCTGTCATCTGGGTGGTTTGTGATCGGTTTTCTAAGATGGTCCATTTGGTACCCTTGCTTAAATTGCCTTCCTCCTCTGATTTGGTTCCATTAATTTTTCAGCATGTGGTTCGTTTGCATGGCATTCCGGAGAACATTGTGTCGGACAGAGGTTCACAATTTGTTTCTAGGTTTTGGCGGTCCTTTTGTGCTAAGATGGGCATTGATTTGTCTTTTTCTTCAGCGTTCCATCCTCAGACAAATGGCCAAACAGAACGAACCAATCAGACCTTGGAAACCTATCTGAGATGCTTTCTTTCTGCTGATCAGGATGATTGGGTGACCTTCTTGCCATTGGCCGAGTTCGCCCTTAATAATCGGGCTAGTTCTGCTACTTTGGTTTCGCCTTTTTTTTGTAATTCTGGTTTTCATCCTCGTTTTTCTTCAGGGCAGGTTGAGCCTTCTGACTGTCCTGGTGTGGATTCTGTGGTGGACAGGTTGCAACAAATTTGGACTCACGTGGTGGACAATTTGACGTTGTCTCAGGAGAAGGCGCAACGTTTTGCTAACCGCCGTCGCTGTGTTGGTCCCCGACTTCGTGTTGGGGATTTGGTTTGGTTGTCTTCTCGTTATGTTCCTATGAAGGTTTCTTCTCCTAAGTTCAAGCCTTGTTTCATTGGTCCTTATAAGATTTCTGAAATTATCAATCCTGTGTCGTTTCATTTGGCCCTTCCAACTTCTTTTGCCATCCATAATGTGTTCCATAGGTCGTTGTTGTGGAGATATGTGGCGCCTATGGTTCCTTCCGTTGATCCTCCTGCTCCGGTGTTGGTTGAGGGGGAGTTGGAGTATGTGGTGGAGAAGATTTTGGATTCTCGTGTTTCGAGACGGAAGCTTCAGTACCTGGTTAAATGGAAGGGCTATGGTCAGGAGGATAATTCCTGGGTTGTTGCTTCCGATGTCCATGCTGCCGATTTGGTTCGTGCCTTTCATTTGGCTCATCCTGATCGGCCTGGGGGCTCTGGTGAGGGTTCGGTGACCCCTCCTCAAGGGGGGGGTACTGTTGTGAATTCCGTTCTCGGGCTCCCTCCTGTGGTTGTTAATGGTACTTTGGTGAGTTCTGTCCTTGGAAACCCTCTGGTGGCTTTGAGTGGAACTGCTGATCTTTGAGGTTGGCTTTCTCAGCTGCCCTCGTTTATTGCTGCTGTTGGCTTCTCTATTTAACTCTGCCCAGGTCGTTAGTTCATGCCAGCTGTCAATGTCTCAGTACTGGTTCAGATCTCTCTTGGAATTCTCAGATGACCTGACTACTCCAGCAGAAGCTAAGTCCTTGCTAGTCATTTGCTGTTCATTGGTTTTTTGAATATATTTTTTAGTACATGCTATGTTTCAGTCCAGCCTGCTATTATGATATTTCCTTGCTAGCTGGAAGCTCTGGGGGTGCTGAGCTTCACCTCCACACCGTGAGTCGGTGTGGAGGTCTTTTTGCACACTCTGCGTGTTTTTTTGTAGTTTTTTATACTGACCGCATAGTTCCTTTTCCTATCCTCTGTCTTTCTAGAGAAGATTCGGCCTCCTTTGCTAAAATCTGTTTAATTCCTGTGTTTGTCACTTCCCTCTTAACTCACAGTTAATATTTGTAGGGGGCTACCTTAACTTTGGGGAATTTCTCTGAGGCAAGGTAGGCTGCTATTTCTATCTTTAGGGGTAGTTAGCTCTTAGGCTGTGAAGAGGCGTCTAGGGAGAGTTAGGTACGCTCCACTGCTATTTCTAGTGTGTGTGATAGGATTAGGGATTGCGGTCAGTAGAGTTACCACTTCCTCTGAGCTTGTCCCAGGTTTTCGGTTTTAACCATCACGTCACTTCGGGTGCTCCTAACCACCAGGTCATAACACTGACCTACATGTAATGCTCCTACTCTATACTGTAAGGTTTGGCCAGGACAATAGTCATTGAACTTTACTCAATACACTTTGCAGCACATTCTTGTCAGAATCAGCATGCACGTCAGGCTCCATACAGTACACATCCTGCATCTTCCCTGTGCTCAGTCCCACGTCCTTCAGTACATTACAGGGTAATAACGCCTTAGGCGGTACCGCAGCGTTCTCCTTGTCCAGACTCACTACTTCTTGGTTTTTCCTCATCCATTTTGCCCCGGATTTGAGAGTATCTGCCCATACAATGATCTGCCACATCTTGAACTATCTGCACCATGTACTTTCCCGGACCGCCTCCTTTCTTTCACTCCAAACTGCACTCAAAACTGCAGTAGCTCTGCTGTTGTATACTGTCCTTCTGTCACTATAGGACTCCGAATGACTGTATTTTTCACTTGAAATGTTATGTGGCTGCTGTGGTGTCCTGGGCTTAGAGTCCGTGTGGACGCTTTGGGTGCCTAGACCCTTGTCCCTAACTAAGGGAAACATTCCTAGCTTAACACACAGCAGCCCCTCCTACAGTTAGCCATTTACTTACACTAAGTCCCCGTATATATAAATGCTATAGTGCCCCCCAACTCAGAGCAGACACTTCTGTTACCACAAAATATTAAAATACATAGCTCAACTACTCCAGACCCTCATAATACACATCTCTGTGTGTGGTTCCTCACAGTGAACCCCCCACATAACTTGCTTTCACACTACCCCCACTCTCAGTATGATGCCACCACAGCAAGCCCCACTAGTATGATTTCTTCATAGACCCCCCTATAATATGATAAACCCACAGCCCCCAACAGTGTGATGGTACCACAGTCCCTTACACAGTAGAATGGATTCCACAGCTCACACACACGGTATGTTGGCCACACAACACTCCAAACTGTATTATGGCCCTACAGTCACTTATGCAGTATCATAACTTCACAGTTCCTTCACACAGTATGATGAACCCCATGCCCTACATAGCATCCCATACACTATGATGGCCCCAACAATTCCCCACATTATGTATGATGGCTCCCATAGCCCCTCACACAGTGTGATTGACCCTCACAACCCCAACACAATATAGAGTGGATCTTACAGCCCCCCACACAATATGATGAACCCTACAGCCTCGATACAGTATAATGAAATCCTAGCCCTTCCACACCAGGTATGATGGACTTACAGCTCAAATACAGTATGATGACCCCCCCACAGCCCTCCAACACAGTATGATAGACCCTACAGCCTCCCCACACACAGTGTGATGGACCCTACAGCTCCCCACATAGTAGGATGCCCCCACAGACCACATTTTCTCACATCTAGGGTTGTGCGAAACGGGTCGTGCATTTTCATAAGTTGCCGACTTTTGGCAAAGTCGGCGTCTCATGAAACCCGATCCGATCCCTGTGCGTGGTCGGCCATGCGGTACGCGATCTTGGCGCTAAAGTCGCGTTTCGTATGACGCGTTTTGCGCCATTTTTTCAGCCAATGAATGAGCGTGGGCAGAGTGATGACATAGGTCTTAGGGGAGTGAACGCCTATCGTCATGTTATCGCTTGTGCGCAGTAGGGATTTGGAATGTGCAATACGAAATTTTCTGTGCTGGGACGGAGGGGAGAGAGAGAGAGAGAGAGAGAGAGAGAGAGAGAGAGAAATGTAAAAAAAAAAAAAATCCTTCATTGGGTTTCGTGTTTCGGCCGAAACCCGACTTTTCACGGTCGTCGGCCGATTTCACTCGACTCGACTTTTAAGACAGTCGGGTTTCACAAAACCCGACTCGACCCTAAAAAACTAAAGGTCGCTCAACCCTACTCACATCATGATGCCCCTTCTGGCTTCCACACCATGTATGAGACCACACAGCCCCTCACACAGTATGATGTCCCATAGTATCTGCCTTTCAATTGACAAAATTTAAAATATTTGCCTAACCTGTCTTCTCAACTGCTCTGGTCTGTGCAGTGCTGACACCAAGGCTCCACAATCTTGAGTTGCTCAAAGAAATTGCATCTTATCAAAGTGGTTTTACTCAAGATTTCTGGGGAAAACACTTTGATGGATCGAGTACCATATCAGTACCATATACTAGATCCTACGGACAATGTCAAATGCATACCTCCCAACCGTCCCGGATCCCGCGGGACTGTCCTGATTTTGACAGTCAGCCCCGGGATCCCGGGCGGGACACTAATGTCCCGCACTACGTGCCTAGGGCGGGGACAATGCAGGGGGCGGCACCTGAGTAGCTTAGGTTTGTGGCTGTTTTTTTTTCTTATACATGCTGGGTCTCCTCCCGACCGATCCCGCCCCCCCCCCGCCCCCTGTGTGTGCGGCGCTGCCAAGCTGAGGCAGAGAGCCAGCAGCGATCAAGATGAGAGGTCAGCGACTCACCTCCCTCCTGTGTGTGCACGGAGCTCCGGCTTCTCCTGCTCTTAGCTGCTATCCCGGCAGAGAAGGAGAGAAGGGGGAGGTGCCGGGACAGTGCAGAGCTGTGAGCAGCCGGAGAAACTGAAGAGCTGCACATGGACAGATCAGCCACCCCTGCACCACAGAGGAGATTGTGTGTGTGTGATGTGTGTGTGTGTGATGTGTGTGTGTGTGTGTGTGTGTGTGTGAGATGTGTGTGTGTCTGATGCTGCATGTGTGTGTCATTGTGTGTGTGATGCTGCATTTGTGTGTGTGTCATGTGTGTATGAGGTATCTGGTGTGTGTGATGGCTGGGTGTGTGTGTGTGATGGCTGGGTGTGTGTGTGTGATGGCTGGGTGTGTGTGTGTGTGTGTGTGTGATGGCTGGGTGTGTGTGTGTTATGGCTGGGTGTGTGTGTGTGATGGCTGCGTGTGTGTGTGTGATGGCTGCGTGTGTGTGTTGGCTGCGTGTGTGTGTGTGATGGCTGTGTGTGTGTGTGATGGCTGCGTGTGTGTGATGACTGCGTGTGTGTGTGATGACTGCGTGTGTGTGTGATGGCTGTGTGTGTGTGTGTGTGTGATGGCTGCGTGTGTGATGCATTTGTGTCAAAGCTGCATGTGTTTGTGAGCTGCGTTTGTGATGCTGCGTGTGTATGTGTGATACTGTGTGTGTGATGCTGCATGTGTGTGAGCTGCGGGCGTGTGTGAGCTGTGTGTGTGCTGCGTGTGTGAGCGTGTGTGTGAGCTGCGTGCCTGTATGTCATTATACAGTATGGAGAACTGTGGCCATTATACAGTATGGAGCATCATGTGAAGTCATTATACAGTATGCAGCATCATGTGGTCATTATACAGTATGAAGCATTATGTGCAGCCAGCATACAGTATGGAGCATCATGTGCGGTCATTATACAGTATGGAGCATCATGTGCAGTCATTATACAGTATGGAGCATCATGTGCAGTCATACAGTATGCAGCATCATGTGCGGTCATTATACAGTATGAAGCATCATGTGCAGCCAGCATACAGTATGGAGCATTATGTGCGGTCATTATACAGTATGGAGCATCATGTGCAGTCATTATACAGTATGGAGCATCATATGCAGTCATACAGTATGCAGCATCATGTGCGGTCATTATACAGTATGAAGCATCATGTGCAGCCAGCATACAGTATGGAGCATTATGTGTGGCCATTATACAGTATGGATCATCATGTGCTGTCATTATACAATATGTAGCATCATGTGCAGCCAGTATACAGTATGGAGCATCATGTGCGGTCATTATACAGTATGGAGCATCATGTGCGGCCATTATACAGTATGGGGCATCATGTGCGGTCATTATACAGTATGGAGCATCATGTGCAGTCATTATAAAGTATGGAGCATCATGTGCGGTCATTATACAGTATGGAGTATCATGTGCGGTCATTATACAGTATGGAGCATCATGTGCGGCCATTATACAGTATGGAGCATCATGTGCGGTCATTATACAGTATGGAGCATCATGTGCGGTCATTATACAGTATGGAGCATCATGTGCGGTCATTATACAGTATGGAGCATCATGTGCGTTCATTATACAGTATGGAGCATCATGTGCGGTCATTATACAGTATGGAGCATCATGTGCGGCCATTATACAGTATGGAGCATCATGTGTGGTCATTATACAATATGGAGCATCATGTGCAGCCAGTATACAGTATGGAGCATCATGTGCGGTCATTATACAGTATGGAGCATCATGTGCGGCCATTATACAGTATGGAGCATCATGTGTGGTCATTATACAATATGGAGCATCATGTGCAGCCAGTATACAGTATGGAGCATCATGTGCGGTCATTATACAATATGGAGCATCATGTGCAGCCAGTATACAGTATGGAGCATCATGTGCGGTCATTATACAGTATGGAGCATCATGTGCAGTCATTATACAGTATGGAGCATCATGTGCGTTCATTATACAGTATGGAGCATCATGTTCGTTCATTATACAGTATGGAGCATCATGTGCGGTCATTATACAGTATGGAGCACTGTGTGGCCGTTATACAGTATGGAGCATCATGTGGGGTCATTATACAGTATGGAGCATCATGTGCGTTCATTATACAGTATGGAGCATCATGTTCGTTCATTATACAGTATGGAGCATCATGTGCGGTCATTATACAGTATGGAGCATCATGTGCGGTCATTATACAGTATGGAGCATCATGTGCGGCCATTATACAGTATGCATGCGGTCATTATACAGTATGGAGTATCATGTGCGGTCATTATACAGTATGGAGCATCATGTGCGGCCATGATACAGTATGCATGCGGTCATTATACAGTATGGAGCATCATGTGCAGCCAATATACAGTATGGAGCGTCATGTGTGGCCATTATACAGTATGGGGCATCATGTGTGGTCATTATACAGTATGGAGCACTGTGTGGCCATATTTTTTTGTTTATAACTATTGTATATGAAACAGTGTGATCGGCAGTGCTAAATGGGTGTGGTTGGGACGTGGATATGGGTGTGACTAATTATGAATGGGTGGTGCCAGAGGCGTGGCCTAAAATTTGCCGCAAACTTTGTCCCTCTTTCCCATCTTCAAAAGTTGGGAGGTATGCAAATGTGTCCATTCATAACCTTTAAATCAATAAATGATAAAGAAGGAGACATATGACCAGAAACAAGAAATGATTTATGTTTTGCAATATTATAATTCACTTTCCTTTCTTTAATTTCCATTTTGTAAACTCTAACGCAAAGAGAACTTGATTAATCAATGAAGCAGCAGAGCGATGTGTGAGAAGCGCCATTTTTAATCACGTAATTAAACCAGATAGGTATTTTCCCGTCATATTAATCTGGGTGGTTTTGTGCTTCTTGACTGTTACGGTGTTGCAGCATAAATAATATCAGATCGTCCGCAGTAGACAATCTTAGATAATTAGCATGCCTTCCAGCGAACAGACAGGAAGTGTGGAGCCAGGCAAATGAATATTAGACAAACAACAATTCTAAATTATGGAAAGCATTTAGGTGGCGGCTTTATTAAACTTGGTTCAATATCTAAGCAATTATCTTATACAGTACTTAAAATGACTTGTAATGGAAAAAGTTTAGAACAGACTCTGAGAGATCGGCTAGAACCTGCGAGCGCTCTGTAAAGCTGAAGGGAACGTTTGTGTTCAGCACTTTCATCGAATTGATTAGACTTTTAATGACTTTCTTAAATTTGTCAGTTTTATGTTTTTCTTCTAGAATGTGTCCGGCTTGAATTTTACTTCCTTGTTTCATTACATAATAACATAAATTATTTTTTAACATATTTTATCTAACTTTAGAGTTTCTGTTATTTAGGTAAACCTAGGAGGGATTTGTCTTTTAAAGGGAACGGGTCAGCGAGCTCTCATGTATGGTAGTTGTATCCCTTTAAAAGGTGCTTGTCCCCTAATAGAAATTATTTTTTTTGCCAGTCACAAGATATATAGCTTAAAAGCATATGCAAATCAGTCTTAAAGTGCATGGAAATGTACCAGTTCCTTTGAAAGTAACAGTCCGAGTGCACTAACACACCCACTTTGCACTTCCAGCCTCATTTGCATATGGTTTCTGTGATAGATTTTTCATGACTGGCACATAGGATCTCTAAAAAAATATAAAGGAGAGACTAACACAGTGATATGTAAAAATGCGCTGACAAATACATTTTTAGAAAATGACGTTTTATTTAAGCCAGTTTTTTAGCTTGTTTTTTTCAAATCATCAAATTGTATCAATCTATTTATATTGATATTTCTTTACAAAAAAAATCCTGAAACATTACCGTTTTCTTAAACACACATAATAGACTGGTATTTTGTATGTTCTGTAACTCACACATCAGCTTTAACGTGTAGACTAGTACAGCAACAGCAGAGTCATCTCAATTCCATTAGAGGTCAGGAGATAGGGTGGGTTCACACTGCGTCTGTGGCGTCCGTTAGACGGACTACGTTACACCGCGGCATAACGCGGTGTAATGTAGCCTGTTAACGCCGCCATTAAGTTCTATGTCGGATGCATCACTAGCGCCCGCCCACAATGGGCGTGCGCTAGCCATGTGCCGTCATTGAGTGATGGACCCTGGGACGCGGGCTGCAGCGTTTCCAGGTCCGTCACTGCTAGCGCAGATAGAGCTAGTAGATGCTCTATCTGCGCTAGCGATGTGACAAGTCGGCACTTGCGTTAACAGCAGCCCGTTAACGTATGTGTTGAACAGGCTGCTGTTAACGCAGTGTGAACCTAGCCTTAATCCCTTCACGATCTTGGATGTATCAAAAAGTCCAGGTTGGTGAACACTTACCGACCTTGGACGTATAAGTACGGCCTATCTTTAAAGCGAAGGTGAAAACAGGCTTGGGGGATGAAGGAGTTAAAGGGATAAGATGAAAATTTCCCCAACTGGGCTCTAACCACTGGAAGTAGAACAATGGAAGAAGCCAAAAGCAAAAAAGCTGTTCAGTTTTTTATAACTCTTAAAGGGAACCTGTCACCCCCAAAATCGATGGTGAGGTAAGCTCACCGTCATCGGGAGCTTATCTACAGCATTCTGTAATGCTGTAGATAAGTGCCCGATGTTACCTAAAAGAGGAGAAAAAGCGGTTATAATATACTCACCCAGGGGCGTTCCAGCTGCGGTCCGGTCAAATGGGTGTCTCAGGTCCGCTCCGGCGCCTCCTATCTTCATTCCATGACGTCCTCTTCTGGTCTCCGCGCCGCGGCTTCGGCGCAGGCGTACTTTGTCTGCCCTGTTGAGGGCAGAGCAAAGTACTGTAGTGCGCAGGCGCCCGGCCTCTCTGACCTTACTGGCGCCTGCGCACTACAGTACTTTGCTCTGCCCTCAACAGGGCAGACAAAGTACGCCTGCGCCGAAGCCGCGGCGTGGAGACCAGAAGAGGACGTCATGGAATGAAGATGGGAGGCGCTGTACCGGACCTGAGATGCCCATCGGAGCGGGACCGCCCCTGGGTGAGTATAATCTAACGTCTTTTTCTCCTCTTTCAGGTAACATTGGCAGCTTATCTACAGCATTACAGAATGCTGTAGATAAGCCCCTGATGCCGGTGAGCTTACCTCACCATCGATTTTGGGGGTGACAGGTTCGCTTTAAGCCATGTTCACACGTTCTGCATTTGTCATTGTTTCACATCTGTACTTGTAAGCCATAACCATGAGATGAACAATCAGAGGTAAAGTGTAATAGAAACACGTCTCCACTTCTGTATTTATCACCGACTGCTGGTTATGGCTTACAAATACTGAGGTAAAAAACGTATAAAATACTCCATGTGTGAACGTGGCCTACATATACTACTACTAAAGCAGGCCACGTGCACACGTTGAGTAATTGGTCAGTATTTTACCTCAGTATTTGTAAAACAAAACCTGGTGAGTAACAATCAGAGGAAAGTATAATAGAAACACATCACCACTTCTGTATTTATCACCCACTCCTGGTTTTGGCTTCAAATACTGATGGAAAATACTGAACGTGGCCTAACACTGATTCCATATCTCCTATTCCTTTCTATTGTAGTTAGAAAAACAGTGTCGCTCAGTTGCTCTGATTCTGGTGGTTGATATTCCAATATCAGTTATTAATAGTGATGAGCGAATATACTCGTTGCTCGGGTGATCTCCAAGTATTTGTTAGTGTTCGGAGATTTAGCTTTCATCGCCGCAGCTGAATGATTTACAGCTACTAGCCAGCCTGAGTACATGTGGGGGTTGCCTGGTTGCTAGGGAATCCCCACATGTATTCAGGCTGGCTAATAGCTGTAAATCATTCAGCTGCGGCGATGAAAACTAAATCTCCGAGCAGTTATAAATAGGGTTGAGCGACCTTTAGTTTTTTTAGGGTCGAGTCGGGTTTTGGGCGTTCACTCCCCTAAGACCTATGTCATCACTCTGCCCACGCTCATTCATTGGCTGAAAAAATGGCACTAAACGTGTCATACGAAACGCGACTTTGGCGCCAAGATCGCGTACCGCATGGCCGACCCCGCACAGGGATCGGGTCGGGTTTCATGAGACGCCGACTTTGCCAAAAGTCGGCGACTTATGAAAATGAACGACCCGTTTTGCTCAACCCTAGTTATAAATACTCGGAGATCACCCGAGCATGCTTTGGAAAACCCGAGCAACGAGTATACTCACTCATCACTAGTCGTTAACCCTTTAATGAAAAATGATGACAGCCTTATAGGTTAAAGGCCTAGATAAAGCAGGATAATAGCACTATTAACACGCATAAACCTCTGTACGCAGCTCTGTTACTCATTGGGGCTTGTTCACTCTGTGCATTTTTTCCACACATTTTTCAAGGGTTTTTAAATGCTGCACTTTACATTGCCAGCAAGGTGAATGATATTTGTGAAATTTCATGCTCTTGCTCCTTTTTTGTTTTGTCCTTGTAAAAGTGAACCATCATACAGTTTTTCAAATCTGCATCATGTCAATTCTTGCAGTGCTGAAATAAATGGGAAAAAAGCAAATAAAAACGTATTAAAAAAAGTGTGTATTTTAGGCAGCGTCTTCCCTTCCCTGCCATCACTCCCCAAAGTCTCTGCTTATGAAAACACAGCTGAAGAGTCTTGGCCTTCTGAAAACCTGTGAGACATGAAGTTGCGCTAAGAATTTTCCTTTATCCTAGAGAGGCTGAAAGGGCTTTACCCCAATTGACAGGATGGGTGATTCATTTTTGAATTGCAGGGGGTCTCACTGTTTGACCCTCAAATCAATCAAAGAGAGTCCCAGCTTTTCTCCTCACTAGAACAGTGGTCCAGTACATGCATAGGTATTGATAAAGCAGGAGAGAGCATGCTCTATTACTTTACTTAAACTCCTCCTAACTGGGAAAAAAAATCCCTTTAAATTTATTATAATTAAATATCCTCATCTTCCTCCTAATTTGTAACAATTATTATTTGGTTGAACTGAGACATAGGATCCTCCTGTGTAGTCTCACTATTTCCATAGTATTGTGATTTGTGACCGAAGCAGATTGGTTATAGTGCTGAGTTCCAGACCCCCATTAATATGTTGTTGATCATCTACTATATAATTGTCTAAGGGTCACTTCCGTCTGTCTGTCCTTCTGTCTCTCTGTCTTTCTGTCTGTCACGGATATTCATTGGTCGCGGCCTCTGTCTGTCATGGAATCCAAGTCGCTGATTGGTCGTGGCAAAACGCCCACGACCATTACCACGACCAATCAGCGACACGCACAGTCCGGAAGAAAATGGCCGCTCCTTACTCCCCGCACTCACTGCCCGGTGCCCGCATACTCCCCTCCAGTCACCGCTCACACAGTGTTAATGCCGGCGGTAATGGACCGCGTTATGCCGCGGGTAACGCACTCTGTAACCGCTGCTATTAACCCTGTGTGTCCCCAATTTTTTACTATTGATGCAGCCTATGCGGCATCAATAGTAAAAAAAAATAATGTTAAAAATAATAATAATAAAAAAACCTGCTATACTTACACTCTGTAGTCCGCCAAGCCGCTCGCGCCGGCCGCCATCTTCCGTTCCCGGCGATTCATTGCGAAATTACCCAGAAGACTAAGCGGTCTCGTGAGACCGCTAAGTCTTCTGGGTAATTTCGCAATGCATCCTGGGAATGGAAGATGGCGGCCGGCGCGAGCGGCTCGGCGGAACTTCGCTGGATCCCAAGCGTCAGTAACCGCTTCCTGGATCCAGGCGCCAACGGAAGATGAGTATATAACTATTTTTTATTTTAATTCTTTTTTTTAACAGGGATATCATGCCCATATAGCTATTGATACATATTGCTATAAGGGCTGCGCAATATACAACGTGGGCTGCACAATATACTAGGTGGGCTGCGCAATATACTACGTGGGCTGCGCAATATACTACGTGGGCTGCGCAATATACTACGTGGGCCGCGCAATAAACAATGTGGGCTGCGCAATATGCGACGTGGGCTGCGCAATATACTACGTGGGCTGCTCAAAATACTACGTGGGCTGAGCAATATACAATGTGGGCTGCGCAATATACTACGTGGGCTGAGCAACATACTACGTGGGCTGCGCAATATACTACGTGGGCTGCGCAATATACTACGTGGGCCGCGTAATAAACAATGTGGGCTGCGCAATATGCGACGTGGGCTGCGCAATATACTACGTGGGCTGCTCAAAATACTACGTGAGCTGAGCAATATACAACGTGGGCTGCGCAATATACTACGTGGGCTGAGCAACATACTACGTGGGCTGCGCAACATACTACGTGGGCTGCGCAACATACTACGTGGGCTGCGCAACATACAACGTGGGCTGCGCAATATACTACGTGGGCTGCGCAATATACTACGTGGGCTGCACAATATACAACGTGGGCTGCGCAATATACTACGTGGGCTGTGCAATATACTACATGGGCTGCTCAATATACTACGTGGGCTGCGCAATATACTACGTGGGCTGCGCAATATACTACGTGGGCTGCGCAATATACTACGTGGTCTGCGCAATATACTACGTTGGCTGCGCAATATACAACGTGGGCTGCGCAATGTACAACGTGGGCTTCGCAATGTACTAAGTGGGCTGCGCAATGTACTGCGTGGGATGCGCAATGTACTGCATGGGCTGCGCAATGTACTGCGTTGGCTGCGCAATGTACTGCATGGGCTGCGCAATGTACTGCATTGGCTGCGCAATGTACTGCATTGGCTGTGCAATGTACTACGTGGGCTGTGCTATACACTACGCATACATATTCTAGAATACCCGATGCGTTAGATTCGGGCCACCATCTAGTTCATTTTATAAGCCTGGTAAACCACTTTAAATATCACTGAATCAGGGACGCTGCTGAGTGGTGAAGATAATAAAGGAAGACAGTGAGCACATATTCCCTGCAGTCAATCCATTATAGTATTGTAGAAAAACTTGTCACTCAGGTGTTAGATGACAATAAAGTGATTTTATTTACAGTGTCACTGTACAGTTTGACGTTTCGGTCGGCAAGGACCTTCATCAGAGTACTATAAGAAATAATAACAATGTAAAGATATCCGCTCTTTACACTCTACTGAAACTGCCCTCACTAAAGTCTCTAATGACCAACTAACAGCTAAATCTAATGGTCAGTACTCCATGCTAATTCTCTTGGATCTCTCCGCAGCATTCAACACTGTGGATCATCAGCTCCTCCTCACTATGCTCCGCTCCATCGGCCTCAAGGACACCGTTCTCTCCTGGTTCTCCTCCTATCTCTCTGACTGATCCTTCACTGTATGTTTTGCTGGTTCCTCCTCCTCTCACCTTCCCCTTACTGTTGGGGTTCCTCAAGGATCAGTCCTAGGCCCCCTCCTCTTCTCTTTGTATACTGCCCCTATTGGACAAACAGTCAGTAGATTTGGTTTCCAGTACCATCTCTATGCTGACGACACCCAATTATACACTTCTTCTCCTGTTATCACACCGACCTTTTTAGAAAACACCAGTGATTGTCATGTCCTCCCTCTATCTGAAACTGAACCTGTCAAAAACTGAACTCCTCGTGTTTCCTCCCTCTACTAACCTACCTTTGCCTGACATTGCCATCTCCGTGTGCAGTTCCACCATTACTCCAAAGCAACATGCCCGCTGCCTTGGGGTCATCCTTGATTCAGAGCTTTCATTCACCCCCCACATCCGATCACTGGCTCGCTCTTCTTATCTGCATCTCAAAAACATTTCTAGAATTCGCCCTTTTCTTACTTTCGACTCTGCAAAAACTCTTACTGTCTCACTTATTCATTCTCGTCTGCACTATCGGAACTCTCTACTAAGCGGCCTCCTGCTTACCAAACTCTCCCTGCTCCAATCTGTCCTGAATGCTGCAGCCAGGATCATATTCCTCACCAACCGTTACACCGTTCTACCTTGTGCCAGTCATTACACTAGTTACCCATCCACTCCAGAATCCAGTACAAAACTACTACCCTCATCCACAAAGCACTCCATGGCTCAGCACCACCCTACATCTCCTCTCTGGTCTCAGTCTACCACCCTACCCGTGCCCTCCGCTCAGGTTAGCATCCTCAATAATCAGAACCTCCCACTCCCGTCTCCAAGACTTTACACGTGCTGCGCCGATTCTTTGAAATGCACTACCTAGGTTAATACGATTAATCCCCAATCCCCACAGTTTTAAGCGTGCCCTAAAAACGCATTTGTTCAGACTGGCCTACCGCCTCAATGCATTAACCTAACTATCCCTGTGTGGCCTATTAGAAAAAAAAAAACATAATCATGTTCCTCGCATCATGTTCTCATACATTTTATGCAGTTAATAGCCCTCTGTGTCTGTACTGTTACATACTTAGGCAGTTAACTGGTTCATGCAGCTTTACATGAACACCCGAGCCTTACACTATGGCTGGTCCAAATAACTAAAGCAATTGTTACCATCCACCTCTCGTGTCTCCCTTTTCCTCATAATTTGTAAGCTTGCGAGCCGGCCCTCATTCCTCCTGGTATCTATTTTGAACTATGATTTCTGTTATGCTGTAATGTCTACTGTCTGTACAAGTCCCCTCTGTAATTTGTAAAGCGCTGTGGAATATGTTTGTGCTATATAAATAAAATTATTATTATTATTATACATATAATATAGCCATTAGTGACAGCAAAGTTTTTTTTATATAAAATACTATATCAATATTATGGATCAAATTCACAATACGTACTGTATATATTCTACTAGAGAGAGAGCATGAGAAGAAGAAAGCTCATACCATACTGTTATTGGTAAAGTGTCTTGGACACAGTCTGGTGGTATAATCTCTGTAAAGAAACATGTGGTATAAGGAGTGAGTAATGCCTAGATATGGGGAGTGCAAGCCGGTGAGAGGTAATGGGCAAACATACCAATGGTCCTGGAAAAATTCAGCGTCGGTATGGCGGCATGAACGCGGTATCCACCGCTCATTCCATAGCACGCTAGTGCTCAGTACAGTACGGTTGACTAAAAGGACCAGGAGCGGGGTTTAGCCTTTGTTATGGCTAATCAGACGACTGGCATGTGACTGGAAGCGACAATACGAAAGGTCCTATTTGGCCAAAATGGCTTGCTTGTCAGCAGTAGGATGTAGCGTTCCATCATGAATTTGATAGAAGGAGGGACGTGATAGCTATTGTTATGATGGTGTTGGTGCTACAAGACTATTGCTGATGACATACAGTGGGGCAAAAAAGTATTTAGTCATTCAGCAATAGTGCAAGTTCCACCACTTAAAAAGATGAGAGGCGTCTGTAATTTACATCATAGGTAGACCTCAAGTATGGGAGACAAACTGAGAAAAAAAAATCCAGAAAATCACATTGTCTGTTTTTTTATCATTTTATTTGCATATTATGGTGGAAAATAAGTATTTGGTCAGAAACAAAATTTCATCTCAATACTTTGTAATATATCCTTTGTTGGCAATGACAGAGGTCAAACGTTTTCTGTAAGTCTTCACAAGGTTGCCACACACTGTTGTTGGTATGTTGGCCCATTCCTCCATGCAGATCTCCTCTAGAGCAGTGATGTTTTTGGCTTTTCGCTTGGCAACACGGACTTTCAACTCCCTCCAAAGGTTTTCTATAGGGTTGAGATCTGGAGACTGGCTAGGCCACTCCAGGACCTTGAAATGCTTCTTACGAAGCCACTCCTTCGTTGCCCTGGCGGTGTGCTTTGGATCATTGTCATGTAGAAACACCCAGCCACGTTTCATCTTCAATGCCCTTGCTGATGGAAGGAGGTTTGCACTCAAAATCTCATGATACATGGCCCCATTCATTCTTTCATGTACCCGGATCAGTCGTCCTGGCCCCTTTGCAGAGAAACAGCCCCAAAGCATGATGTTTCCACCACCATGCTTTACAGTAGGTATGGTGTTTGATGGATGCAACTCAGTATTCTTTTTCCTCCAAACACGACAAGTTGTGTTTCTACCAAACAGTTCCAGTTTGGTTTCATCAGACCATAGGACATTCTCCCAAAACTCCTCTGGATCATCCAAATGCTCTCTAGCAAACTTCAGACGGGCCCGGACATGTACTGGCTTAAGCAGTGGGACACGTCTGGCACTGCAGGATCTGAGTCCATGGTGGCGTAGTGTGTTACTTATGGTAGGCCTTGTTACATTGGTCCCAGCTCTCTGCATTTCATTCACTAGGTCCCCCGCGTGGTTATGGGATTTTTGCTCACCGTTCTTGTGATCATTCCGACCCCACGGGGTGGGATTTTGCGTGGAGCCCCAGATCGAGGGAGATTATCAGTGGTCTTGAATGTCTTCCATTTTCTAATTATGGCTCCCACTGTTGATTTCTTCACTCCAAGCTGGTTGGCTATTGCAGATTCAGTCTTCCCAGCCTGGTGCAGGGCTACAATTTTGTTTCTGGTGTCCTTTGACAGCTCTTTGGTCTTCACCATAGTGGAGTTTGGAGTCAGACTGTTTGAGGGTGTGCACAGGTGTCTTTTTATACTGATAACAAGTTTAAACAGGTGCCATTACTACAGGTAATGAGTGGAGGAAAGAGGAGACTCTTAAAGAAGAAGTTACAGGTCTGTGAGAGCCAGAAATCTTGATTGTTTGTTTCTGACCAAATACTTATTTTCCACCATAATATGCAAATAAAATGATAAAAAAACAGACAATGTGATTTTCTGGATTTTTTTTTCTCAGTTTGTCTCCCATAGTTGAGGTCTACCTATGATGTAAATTACAGACGCCTCTCATCTTTTTACGTGGTGGAACTTGCACTATTGCTGAATGACTAAATACTTTTTTGCCCCACTGTAGGTGGAAATAGTCTGTGAGTGGCGATCTAGATATGACTGAAAAAAGAGGATAAAGAGATTGTTAGACATAATGGTTAATTAATATAGACACCTAGGGAGAACAGTGTTAGATACTGTATTTATTGGACTATAAGACGCACCGGACCATAAGACGCGCCCCAGATTTTAAGAAGGAAAATAGGGAAAAAAATTAATGTGTCAAATGGGGCTCCATCTTACAGTCCGAATTCAGATTACATGGGTGGATCGGCAGTGCTGGTGGAGAGTGGTCACAGGGGGTGTTTGGTGGTCCGGTAATGATGCCCATCCCAGACTGGTGCGGCAGGTTTGGCGGTGCTCTGTGGTGCGGTGGCTGTGCTGGCATTTTGTTGAGGCCCCTGCACATCCATTGCTGCGATGTGGTGACCTCCAGGAAATCCCATCCCAGGCTGGTTCGGGGGTGTTCTGTGGTGCGGGGAGGCTCCACCCAGAATTTTGTGAAAGCCCGGAGGCCCCACGCACATCCGTTGCTGCAATGCGGTGGCCTCTGAGAAAATGGCCACCAGGGCCGGTGCTAATATAGAAAGAAAAAACAGCTTACCACATCGTGCAATGTGAAGTCCTGGTTCCATATGTTTCTGGAAGGTGCTAGTCCAGCCAGTGATTGCGGCAACATAGAACAGGAAGAGAGGATGGAGCTCAGCACAAACTTCCAGTAAATAAAATTTCAAAAATTTATTAAGTGAAAAACATGATTAAAACAAATCTTTAGACATAGGATACATAGTAAAGCCAATATGGTCATATACATATGTATAGAGAAAAAAGGAGATCTCGTCTCCCAATATCTCGGGGCAAGATCTCGTTGCCGAGATCTCAATCTCAGCATGCGCCGCCCCCTGCGGCCATATTCCCGGAGGCCACCACATCGCAGCAATGGATGTGCGGGAGACTCCGGGCTTTCAAAAAATGCAGGCGGAGCACCCCTGCACCACAGAGCACCGCCGAACCTGCCACAAGAGCCTGGGATAGGAGTGTGATCATTGCCCCGGAAGCGTTGGACCAGGACCGCTGCAGAATCGCCCCACTCCTGCTGCCGCCACACTACTTGTAAGTATATTCCAACTATAAGACGCACCCCCATTTTTTCCCAAAATTTTTGGGGAAAATAGTGGGCGTTGTAGTCTGAAAAATACGGTACATAGAAGCCTTCAAACATGATTTTTAACATAGAACATAAATGATAATAGAGACAAGGCAATCATTGATATCATAAGAAGACCTGCAGGTCATATTCCCTATTGAGCCCTTTTGGTGCCAGAGAATTCAACTCATGGATCAAAAGGCTTCCCTTCATTTCAGATGGCAAATTTCCTCGGCGTAAAGGAGGTATATTTTCAATAATTTGGAATTTCAGTTGTGCATGTTTGTGACCGGCCGTAATAAAATTAAATGGTAGTGGGAGTAAAAGATTTTCTGATTGTGGGCTTATGTTTTGATATCCGATCTTTGATAGTTTGTGTGGTTTCCCAACATAAATAAGTCCACATGGGCACGTAAGTGGTGTCACATGTGGTGTCTTTTCTAGTGTATTTCTTACCCGTATATTGGTGGTGAAGTAGATTGCCCCGTAGTACATTATTGCTTTGGTTGCATTGTAAGCAAGGAAAAGTGCCTGATGTTGGTGTGTAGAAATCTCTGGATAGGTCAACCGAATTCGCCTTCTCAAATGAAGGGAAGCCTTTTGGATCCATGAGTTGAATTCTCTGGCACCAAAAGGGCTCAAGAGGGAATACGACCCTTTCTAAATATATAGCTGAATCATTTTTTTTCTTTTTTGTGAAAAAATGTAATATGTATTACATGTTTTGTGGTACATTTTAGTGTTATATAAACACTCCAAAAAAAGTGTTGACTTTTTTTCAGGATTACATTGCTCACCCATAGAGTATTCCATGCTCTGGTAGTACATTTTTGTGATACCTAACACTACAAAAAATTTTGCAAAGGCAAGAGAAGGAAATGGTCTCCAGCGATAAATTGTACAAATGCAGTAGTAAAAGTAACTAAGTAAGTAGTAAAAAACTAGCTTTTAATTAGTCCATTAAAAAGGTATAGTCAGTGTAGTTAACCACAGTCAATCCACATAAGACAAACCGATGCATTTCAGCAAGGAGCCTTAGTCATACACCATAATTAAGGCTCCTTGCTGAAACATGGTGGTTTGTATCATGTGGATTGTCTGTGGTTAACTACACTGACTATACCCTTTTCATGGACTAATTAAAAGCTACGTTTTTAACTTTTACTAAAACATTTGTCCAATTCATCGCTGGACACCATTTCCTTCTGTTGCCTTTGCTGACTGCGTTCTAGACTGGGACAGCTGCGTGCGGATTATTTAATCTGACAAGGTGCACCGCAATATGGTGATGTGACTTTCCTTGTTCCCTCTCCCTTCTTAAAAAAATGTTGCTGGGTTAAATTTCTCACCCATACAGTATTCTGTGGTGTGGGGTACATTTATGTGATCTCTAGCACTACAAAAAAGTGTTTAACATTTTTTGGGGGTTCAATTGCTCACCCATGCAGTATTCCATACAGACTGTTGCTTATTGGTCAATGTAAAGTTTCCTAATGAGGCTGTTCAAATGGTTCAGCAAACCCATATCCTTCACTGTTTTCCAAAGTTTCTGATGATCAACAAACTCGAAGGCTTTGCTGTAGTCAGTGAAGCAAAATCGATCTCCTTGTTGTATTATTTGGCGATTTCAATTATCTATCTAATGTTAGCAATTATATTTCTTGTCCCTCTGCTTTTCTGAATCCTGCTTGTTCCTCCTGCAGCTCGTTGTTAAAGTAAGGCTGTAAACTTCTTTTTAGGATCTTCAGTAGTATTTTGCTGGCATGAGGTGTGAGAACAATAGTCCAATAGTTTCTACAGTTGGTAGCATCTCCCTTCTTCGGAATAGGAATAAACACCCATCTTGTCCAGTCCTTGGGCCATTTACCAATTGTCCATATCTGCTGATACAGCTATGTGATGACATCAACTGCTGCTTCTGTAGACTTTATTAACTCTTTTGGAATATTGTCACATCTAGGTGCTTGGTTTTCAGTCTCAATTTCATACCAGATCACTGAATAAAGAGGTGCTCCGTGTACTCTTTCCATCTTTCATTAACCTATTCTTCCCATTGGCATCTTTCAACATGCCCACTCATGGTTGAAACTTTTGTTGCATCTCTTTGGTATTTTGGTATGCCTTCCAGGCATGTCCTTCAGATGTTGTTATCTTTTTTTATCTTTGCACATATCTTTTGCCAATAAAGTTCTTTGTCAACTCAAATGGCTGTCTTTAGTCTTTTCTTATGTTGCCTGCTTACAACCTTTTGATTTTGCTATTCACCTTTCTTCCATGATCTTTAGAGTCTTTTCTGTTAACTATTAGTGATGAGCAAGTGTACTCATTGCTCAGGTTTTCCCGAGCACGCTCGGATGACCTCCGAGTATTTATGACTGCTCTAAGATTTAGTTTTTGTCCCAGCAGCTTAATGATTTACAGCTACTAGCCTGCTTGATTACATGTGGAAATTCCCTAGCAACCAGGCAACCACCACATGTACTCAGCCTGGCTAATAGCTGTAAATCATTCAGCTGCCGCAATGAAAACTAAATATCCGAGCAGTCATAAATACTCGGAGGCCACCCGAGCGTGTACTCGCTCATCACTATTAACTATGGCTGTAGGAATCTCTTTTGTCTCTTGTTTATTGTCTTACTGGCTTCTTCAGTAATAATAGTCTTTACATATGTCCATAATTCCTCAGGCTTTCTTTCATCCAGGTCCAATGATGATAATGAGTTGTGCAGACCGCCCTAAAAAACTTCAGGTATGTTATTCAAGACGAAGTTGGAAACGACCTGTTGTCTAGTTGTAGAATAGAATAACATCCTCCTCCTTTTTATGTGTTGTTGGTGAGTAGACTGGTATAGCTGTGACATAGATTGATGACCTTGTGGTCATATCAAACGACTCTATCACTGATTGCATTACACTTCAGCACAATGCTGGCCAATCTTTGGTTGAGAATAAAAGCGACATTGTATCTTCTTTTGGTTATGGTTTCCACAATAGTAGACCCATTGGAAAGCAAAGTGTTTGCAATTTGACATAAATTAATTCCATGCTCTTCATTATTGCACAGAAAACCACCAAAATGTAGAGGGCTACTAGTGAAGATGAGCGGCCATTGATCTTAATATAATATGGGCAAATTCTATTTGCCTGCAGCTTCACAAAATACAAGCTACAACTGGAGAATTACTGAAATATACTGTATCAAAAATACCCTCTGAGCTTAATGAGTTCCATGAAAGCCTTTATAGCAGAAAAAAACAAGTCATAATTAAAGAGTCAATAGCAGATTATTAGAGTGCCCACAACATCAGATAACTATGTCCCCATTATGTGACCAATGTTATTCGTGTGCATGCAGTACCCAGGGGTGTACACTAGAATCTTGTTCCCTTGGGACTAGTGGAGATAACTACACTTGGCATTTCATCATCTTCATCAGTCCAATACACATTCAATTAAGTAGTTGTGCAGTGGGAATTTCTGTTATCAGTGGGGGTCCCATCAGTGGAGATCCCAGAAATTATACGTTTATCACCTCTACTGTGAATATGTTGTTTGTGGACAAACCCTTTAAAGTCACCAAAGCATCTTACTAAAAAGAATTTGCTACCATCAGTCATGGAAAAAAGAACTACATCCATCAACGTGAGTGAAAAAGATATGTAAAAATTCCCCAGTTATCCCAAACTATTTGTCATGATTAAAGATGAGAAGATTGCTTCTCGTAATCCCAGTCCACGGTCCAGGTCAGGCTGTATGAATTTCCTGAGCTGCCGGTATCCCAGTTTTAGCTTGTGATTAGCCGGTCTGGCAAGACATCACCTGTGAGCCACACACTGCACAGATGATGTCATGCCAGGCCTGCGAATCATACTCGGAAGCTCTGCAGATTCATGCAGCTCCGGCCCACAGCCCTAACCTGGATCGTAGACCACGGTTGCACAAAGTAGTCTACTCATCTATTTTCATAATGATTAAAGTGTTTTTGGGGAAATCTTCTATCCTATAGCTGCAGTTTCTTTAACCCCTTAATGACCGCCGATACGCCTTTTAACGCCAGCAGTTAGGGCTACTTAAACCACAGCGCTGCTTTTTAACGGCGCTAAGGAATAAGGGTATAGCGCCCCCAGACTTGGAATTTCTCTGGGGTCTCGGCTACTGGGAGTAGCTGAGATCCCAGAGAACATGATTTGGGTCGGTTTTTACTGACCCCATTGTTACGATCACCATTATTAATGGTATAACGGCAACTGAAAAAAAGTATGATTTCCCATTTAATTTCTCTCTCCTCTGATGTGATCGCTGTTGTGAATTCTGTTCTCAAACTCCCTCCGGTGGTTATGAATAGTACTTCGGTGAGTTCTGTCCATGGACTCCCTCTGGTGGCTGTGAGTGGAGCTGCTGGCTCTGAGGTTCCTTCCTCAGCTGACCTCGTTTAGTTCTAGGCTGCTGCTCTATTTAACTCCACTTAGATCGTTACTTGATGCCAGCTGTCAATGTTCTAGTACTGGTTCAGTTCTTTCTTGGATCTTTCAGATGACCTGTCTACTCCAGCAAAAGCTAAGTCCCTGCTAGCTTATTTGTTTACCACTGTTTTTCTTGTCCAGCTTGCTACTATGATTTTGCCCTGCTAGCTGGAAGCTCTGGGATGCAGAGTGGCACCCCCACGCCGTGAGTCGGTGCGGGGATCTCTTTTGCACACTCTGCGTGGTTTTTTGGTAGTTTTTTATGCTGACCGCAAAGATACCTTTTCTATCCTCAGTCTGTTTAGTTAAGTCTGGCCTCCTTTGCTGAAACCTATTTCATTCCTGTGTTTGTGACTTCCATCTTAACTCACAGTCAATATTTGTGGGGGGCTGCTTATTTCTTTGGGGAATTTCTCTGAGGCAAGTTAAGCTTTATTTTCTATCTTTAGGGGTAGTTAGCTCTTAGGCTGTGAAGAGGCGTCTAGGCAGAGTCAGGTACGCTCCACGGCTATTTCTAGTTGTTGTGATAGGATTAGGGGTTGCGGTCAGCAGAGCTCCCACTTCCCAGAGCTTGTCCTGTATTACTAGTTTGCTCATCAGGTCATTCCTAGTGCTCCTAACCAACAGGTCATCATAACAGTACAGCTGGCCCGTAAAGTGTTAATGTATCTCAATAGAGGGATAAGAGAAGTTCTGAGACCATTTTTTTTTTCCTCTGCAGCGTGTTTTGTTTTTCTTTTCCCCTAAATCTCTGGGTGGTTCAGGACACAGGTGTAGAGATGGACATTCAAGGTCTGTCCTCTTGTGTGGATCAACTCACTGCAAGGGTACAAGGCATTCAAGATTATGTAGTTCAGAACCCGATGTTAGAACCCAGAATTCCAATTCCTGATTTGTTTTCTGGGGATAGATCTAAGTTCCTGAATTTCAAAAATAATTGTAGACTGTTTTTTGCTTTGAAACCCCGCTCCTCTGGTGACCCCATTCAGCAAGTAAAAATCATTATTTCTTTGCTACGTGGCGACCCTCAAGACTGGGCATTTTCCCTTGTGCCAGGAGATCCTGCATTGCGTAATGTAGATGCGTTTTTTCTGGCGCTTGGGTTGCTTTATGATGAACCAGATTCAGTGGATCAGGCAGAGAAAATCTTGCTGGCTTTGTGTCAGGGTCAGGATGAAGCGGAGGTATATTGTCAGAAGTTTAGAAAGTGGTCTGTGCTTACTCAGTGGAATGAGGTTGCCCTGGCGGCGATTTTCAGAAAGGGTCTTTCTGAAGCCCTTAAGGATGTTATGGTGGGATTCCCCACGCCTGCTGGTCTGAATGAGTCTATGTCCTTGGCCATTCAGATCGATCGACGCTTACGTGAGCGCAAAACTGTGCACCATTTGGCGGTATCTTCTGAGCAGAGGCCTGAGCCTATGCAATGTGATAGGACCTTGACCAGAGCTGAACGGCAAGAATACAGACGTCAGAATGGGCTGTGTTTTTACTGTGGTGACTCCACTCATGCTATCTCTGATTGTCCTAAACGCACTAAGCGGTTTGCTAGGTCTGCCACCATTGGTACGGTACAGCCAAAATTTCTTTTGTCCGTTACTCTGATCTGCTCTTTGTCGTCCTATTCTGTTATGGCATTTGTGGATTCAGGCGCTGCCCTGAATTTGATGGACTTGGAGTTTGCCAGGCGCTGTGGTTTTTTCTTGGAGCCTTTACAGTATCCTATTCCATTGAGAGGAATTGATGCAACGCCTTTGGCCAAGAATAAGCCTCAGTACTGGACTCAATTGACCATATGCATGGCTCCTGCACATCAGGAGGATATTCGCTTTTTGGTGTTGCATAATCTGCATGATGTGGTCGTTTTGGGTTTGCCATGGCTACAGGTCCATAATCCAGTATTGGATTGGAAATCAATGTCTGTATCCAGTTGGGGTTGTCAAGGGGTACATGGGGATGTCCCATTGTTGTCAATTTCGTCTTCCCATCCTTCTGAAGTCCCTGAGTTCTTGTCAGATTACTGGGATGTATTTGATGAGCCCTGTTGTGATTTTGCTTTTTGCTCCCTCTAGTGGTCATTAGTGATTTGACTCTGGAGCGTCTGTCTTTTCCTATATCCTCACCTGGGCCGTTAGTTCAGGGGCGTTGCTATATAAGCTCCCTGGACCTTCAGTTCAATGCCTGGCATCATTGAATTCAGAGCTAATCTGTTGTGCTCTTGTCCTCTGATCCTGGTTCCTGTTTTTCAAGCTAAGTCTGCTACTTTGCTTTTTGCTTTTGTTTTGTTTGGTATTTTTGTCCAGCTTGTTCCTATCTGTATCCTGACCTTTGCTGGAAGCTCTAGGGGGCTGGTGTTCTCCCCCCGGACCGTTAGACGGTTCGGGGGTTCTTGAATCTCCAGCGTGGATTTTTATAGGGTTTTTGTTGACCAGATAAGTTATCTTGCTATATTCTGCTATTAGTAAGCTGGCCTCTCTTTGCTGAACCTGGTTCATTTCTGTGTTTGTCATTTCCTCTTACCTCACCGTTATTATTTGTGGGGGGCTTGTATCTTGCTTTGGGGTCCCTTTCTCTGGAGGCAAGAGAGGTCTTTGTTTTCTTCTCCTAGGGGTAGTTAGATTCTCCGGCTGGCGCGAGTCATCTAGCGATCACCATAGGCATGATCCCCGGCTACTTCTAGTGTTGGCGTTAGGAGTAGCTATTTCGTCAACCCAGTTACCACAGCCCTATGAGCTGGATTTTTGTATCTTGCAGACTTACACGTTCCTCTGAGACCCTGTCCACTGGGGTCATAACAGTATGCCAGGCCAGTATTAAATGTTTAATGCATTGCAGAAGTGGGATTATAAGAAAGAAAATTTTGAGTTTTTTTTTCCCTCTCTCATTTTTTTTTTTCTTTTCCCCTTTACCTCAGAGTGGCTTAAGCTTGCTGCAGACATGAATGTCCAGACCTTGATTACAAGTGTGGACCAGCTTGCCGCTCGTGTGCAGGGTATACAAGATTATGTTACCAGAAATCCTAGGTCTGAACCCAAGATTCCGATTCCTGAACTGTTTTCAGGAGACCGATTTAAGTTTAGGAATTTCAGGAATAATTGTAAATTATTTTTGTCCCTGAAACCTTGTTCGTCTGGAGACTCTGCTCAACAAGTAAAAATTGTTATTTCATTCTTACGGGGTGACCCTCAGGATTGGGCTTTTTCGTTGGCGCCAGGAGATCCGGCATTGGCTGATATTGATGCGTTTTTTCTGGCGCTCGGTTTACTTTATGAGGAACCCAATCTGGAGATTCAGGCAGAGAAAGCCTTGCTGGCTATGTCTCAGGGCCAGGACGAGGCTGAGGTGTATTGCCAAAAATTTCGGAAATGGTCCGTGCTGACACATTGGAACGAGTGTGCACTGGCCGCTAATTTTAGAAATGGCCTTTCTGAGGCCATTAAGAATGTTATGGTGGGTTTTCCCATTCCCACAGGTCTGAATGATACCATGTCCCTGGCTATTCAAATTGACCGGCGGTTGCGGGAGCGCAAAACCGCAAATTCCCTCATGTTGTTGTCTGAACAGACACCTGATGTGATGCAATGTGATAGAAAAACCGCAAATTCCCTCATGGTGTTGTCTGAACGGACACCTGATTTGATGCAATCCTGACTAGAAATGAGAGGAAAATTCATAGACGCCGGAATGGCTTGTGCTACTACTGTGGTGATTCTACACATGTTATCTCAGCATGCTCTAAACGTATATCTAAGGTTGTTAGTCCTGTCACCGTTGGTAATTTGCATCCTAAGTTTATTCTGTCTGTAACTTTGATTTGCTCACTGTCATCTTATCCTGTCATGGCGTTTGTAGATTCAGGTGCTGCCCTGAGTCTTATGGATCTCTCATTTGCTAAGCGCTGTGGTTTTATTCTTGAACCATTAGAAAATCCTATCCCTCTTAGGGGTATTGATGCTACGCCATTGGCAGAAAATAAGCCGCAGTATTGGACACAGGTTACCATGTGCATGACTCCTGAACACCGCGAGGTGATACGTTTTCTCGTTCTACATAAAATGCATGATTTGGTTGTTTTGGGGCTGCCATGGTTACAGTCCCATAATCCAGTCCTTGACTGGAAGGCTATGTCAGTGTCTAGTTGGGGCTGTCATGGTATTCTGTTATGACCCCAATGGCGAGGGTCTCAGAGGAACGTGGAAGTCTGCAGAATAAAAAAATCCAGCTCATAGGGCAGTGGTAACTGGGTTGACCATATATCTACTCCTACCCCAACACTAGAAGTAGCCGGGGATCATTCCTACGTTGATTCTAGATGACACGCGCCAGCCGGAGAATCTAGCTACCCCTAGTAGAGGAAAACAAAGACCTTTCTTGCCTCCAGAGAAGGGGACCCCAAAGCTGGATAGAAGCCCCCCACAAATAATGACGGTGAGGTAAGAGGAAATGACAAACACAGAAATGAACCAGGTTTAGCACAGAGAGGCCCGCTTACTGATAGCAGAATAAAGAAAGGTAACTTATATGGTCAACAAAAACCCTATCAAAATCCACACTGGAAATTCAAGAACCCCCGAACCGTCTAACGGTCCGGGGGGAGAACACCAGCCCCCTAGAGCTTCAGCAAAGGTCAGGATGTAGATTTGGAACAAGCTGGACAAAAATACAAAACCAAAACAAATAGCAAAAAACAAAAGGCAGACTTAGCTGATATAACTGGAACCAGGATCAGTAGACAAGAGCACAGCAGACTAGCTCTGATAACTACGTTGCCAGGCATTGAACTGAAGGTCCAGGGAGCTTATATAGCAACACCCCTAACTAACGACCCAGGTGCGGATAAAAGGAATGACAGAAAAACCAGAGTCAAAAAACTAGTAACCACTAGAGGGAGCAAAAAGCAAATTCACAACAGTACCCCCCCCTTAGTGAGGGGTCACCGAACCCTCACCACGACCACCAGGGCGATCAGGATGAGCGGCATGAAAGGCACGAACTAAATCGGCCGCATGAACATCAGAGGCGACCACCCAGGAATTATCCTCCTGACCATAGCCCTTCCACTTGACCAGGTACTGAAGCCTCCGCCTGGAGAGGCGAGAATCCAAGATCTTCTCCACCACGTACTCCAACTCGCCCTCAACCAACACCGGAGCAGGAGGCTCAGCAGAAGGAACTACAGGCACAATGTACCGCCGCAACAAGGACCTATGAAATACATTGTGAATAGCAAACGACACAGGAAGATCCAGACGAAAAGATACAGGATTAAGGATTTCCAATATCTTGTAAGGCCCAATAAAACGAGGTTTAAATTTGGGAGAGGAGACCTTCATAGGAACAAAGCGGGAAGAAAGCCATACCAAATCCCCAACGCGTAGTCGGGGACCCACACCGCGGCGGCGGTTGGCAAAGCGCCGAGCCTTCTCCTGTGACAACTTCAAGTTGTCCACCACATGATTCCAGATCTGCTGCAACCTATCCACCACAGAATCCACCCCAGGACAGTCAGAAGGCTCCACATGACCCGAAGAAAAGCGAGGATGGAAACCAGAGTTGCAGAAAAAAGGCGAAACCAAGGTGGCGGAACTAGCCCGATTATTAAGGGCAAACTCAGCCAACGGCAAGAATGTCACCCAATCGTCCTGATCAGCAGAGACAAAACACCTCAAATAAGCCTCCAAAGTCTGATTGGTTCGCTCCGTCTGTCCATTAGTCTGAGGATGGAAAGCAGACGAAAACGACAAATCAATGCCCATCCTACTACAAAAGGATCGCCAGAACCTGGAAACGAACTGGGATCCTCTGTCTGACACAATATTCTCAGGGATGCCGTGCAAACGAACCACGTTCTGGAAAAACACAGGAACCAGATCAGAAGAGGAAGGCAGCTTAGGCAAAGGAACCAAATGGACCATCTTGGAGAAGCGATCACATATCACCCAGATAACGGACATGCCCTGAGATAGCGGAAGATCAGAAATGAAATCCATGGAGATATGTGTCCAAGGTCTCTTCGGGACAGGCAAGGGCAAGAGCAAACCGCTGGCACGAGAACAGCAAGGCTTAGCTCGAGCACAAGTCCCACAGGACTGCACAAATGACCGCACATCCCTTGACAAGGAAGGCCACCAAAAGGACCTGGCCACCAGATCTCTGGTGCCAAAAATTCCCGGGTGACCTGCCAACACCGAGGAATGAACCTCGGAAATGACTCTGCTGGTCCACTTATCCGGGACAAACAGTCTGTCAGGTGGACAAGACTCAGGCCTATCAGCCTGAAATCTCTGCAACACACGTCGCAGATCCGGAGAAATAGCTGACAAGATAACTCCATCTTTAAGAATACCAACAGGATCAGCGACTCCAGGAGCATCAGGCACAAAGCTCCTAGAAAGAGCATCGGCCTTCACATTCTTTGAACCTGGTAAATACGAGACAACAAAATCAAAGCGGGAGAAAAACAATGACCAGCGGGCCTGTCTCGGATTAAGGCGTTTAGCAGACTCGAGATACATCAGATTTTTGTGATCAGTCAAGACCACCACACGATGCTTAGCACCCTCAAGCCAATGACGCCACTCCTCAAATGCCCATTTCATGGCCAACAACTCCCGATTGCCCACATCATAATTTCGCTCGGCAGGCGAAAACTTCCTAGAGAAAAAGGCACAAGGTTTCATAACAGAGCAACCAGGGCCTCTCTGCGACAAAACGGCCCCTGCCCCAATCTCCGAAGCATCCACCTCAACCTGAAAGGGAAGTGAGACGTCAGGCTGGCACAAAACAGGCGCCGAAGTAAATCGGCGTTTCAACTCCTGGAAAGCCTCCACGGCAGCAGGAGCCCAGTTAGCTACATCGGAGCCCTTCTTGGTCATATCCGTCAAAGGTTTCACAATGCTAGAAAAATTAGCGATAAAACGACGGTAGAAGTTAGCGAAGCCCAAGAACTTCTGAAGACTCTTAACTGACGAGGGCTGAGTCCAATCAAGAATAGCTCGGACCTTGACTGGGTCCATCTCCACAGCAGAAGGGGAAAAAATGAACCCCAAAAAGGGAACCTTCTGTACACCAAAGAGACACTTTGAGCCCTTGACAAACAAAGAATTTTCACGCAAAATTTTAAAGACCAACCTGACCTGCTCCACATGCGAATCCCAATTATCAGAAAAAACCAAAATATCATCCAGATAAACAATCAAAAATTTATCCAGATACTTCCGGAAAATGTCATGCATAAAGGACTGAAAAACTGAAGGCGCATTGGAGAGCCCAAAAGGCATCACCAAGTACTCAAAATGACCTTCGGGCGTATTGAATGCGGTTTTCCATTCATCACCTTGCTTAATGCGCACAAGGTTGTACGCACCACGAAGGTCTATCTTGGTGAACCACTTGGCACCCTTAATCCGGGCAAACAAGTCAGACAATAGCGGTAAAGGATACTGAAATTTGACAGTGATCTTATTTAAAAGCCGATAATCAATACAAGGTCTCAAAGATCCGTCCTTTTTTGCCACAAAAAAGAATCCCGCACCAAGAGGGGAAGAAGACGGACGAATAAGTCCTTTCTCCAGAGACTCCTTGATATATGAACGCATAGCGGTATGTTCAGGTACCGACAGATTAAACAGTCTTCCCTTAGGAAATTTACTGCCTGGGATCAAATCTATAGCACAGTCACAGTCCCTATGAGGAGGCAGTGCACTGGACTCAGACTCACTGAAGACATCCTGATAATCAGACAAATACTCCGGAACTTCCGAAGGCGTAGAAGAAGCAATAGACACAGGCAGGGAATCCCCATGAATACCACGACAGCCCCAACTTGAGACTGACATAGCCTTCCAGTCCAGGACTGGATTATGGGTCTGTAACCATGGCAGCCCTAAAACAACCAAATCATGCATTTTATGTAAAACCAGGAAACGTATCACCTCGCGGTGTTCAGGAGTCATGCACATGGTAACCTGTGTCCAATACTGCGGTTTATTTGCTGCCAATGGTGTAGCATCAATACCCCTAAGAGGAATAGGATTTTCTAATGGTTCAAGAGTAAAACCACAGCGCTTAGCAAATGAGAGATCCATGAGACTCAGGGCAGCACCTGAATCTACAAACGCCATGACAGGATAAGATGACAGTGAGCAAATCAAAGTTACAGACAGAATAAATTTAGGTTGCAAATTACCAACGGTGACAGGACTAACAACCTTAGCTATACGTTTAGAGCATGCTGAGATAACATGTGTAGAATCACCACAGTAGTAGCACAAGCCATTCCGGCGTCTATGAATTTTCCGCTCATTTCTAGTCAGGATTCTATCACATTGCATTAAATCAGGTGTCTGTTCAGACAACACCATGAGGGAATTTGCGGTTTTTCTATCACATTGCACCGAATTAGGTGTCTGTTCAGACAACACCATGAGGGAATTTGCGGTTTTGCGCTCCCGCAACCGCCGGTCAATTTGAATAGCCAGTGCCATATTATCATTCAGACCTGTGGGAATGGGAAAACCCACCATAACATTCTTAATGGCTTCAGAAAGGCCATTTCTAAAATTAGCGGCCAGTGCACACTCGTTCCAATGTGTCAGCACGGACCATTTCCGAAATTTTTGGCAATACACTTCAGCCTCGTCCTGCCCCTGAGACATAGCCAGCAAGGCCTTTTCTGCCTGAATCTCAAGATTGGGTTCCTCATAAAGTAAACCGAGCGCCAGAAAAAACGCATCAAGATCAGCCAATGCCGGATCTCCTGGCGCCAGCGAAAAAGCCCAATCCTGAGGGTCGCCCCGTAAGAACGAAATAACAATTTTTACTTGCTGAGCAGAATCTCCAGATGAACAGGGTCTCAGGGACAAAAACAATTTACAATTATTCACGAAATTCCTAAACTTAAACCTGTCTCCGGAAAACAGTTCAGGAATCGGTATTTTAGGTTCTGACATAGGATTTCTGATAACATAGTCTTGTATGCCCTGCACACGAGTAGCCAGTTGGTCCACACTTGTAATCAAGGTCTGGACATTCATGTCTGCAGCAAGCATAGCCACTCTGAGGTAAAGGGGAAGAAGAAGAAAAAAAAAAAAAAAAAAAACTCAGAATCTTCTTTCTTATAATCCCTCTTCTGCAATGCATTAAACATTTAATACTGGCCTGGCAAACTGTTATGACCCCAATGGCGAGGGTCTCAGAGGAACGTGGAAGTCTGCAGAATACAAAAATCCAGCTCATAGGGCAGTGGTAACTGGGTTGACCATATATCTACTCCTACCCCAACACTAGAAGTAGCCGGGGATCATTCCTACGTTGATTCTAGATGACACGCGCCAGCCGGAGAATCTAGCTACCCCTAGTAGAGGAAAACAAAGACCTTTCTTGCCTCCAGAGAAGGGGACCCCAAAGCTGGATAGAAGCCCCCCACAAATAATGACGGTGAGGTAAGAGGAAATGACAAACACAGAAATGAACCAGGTTTAGCACAGAGAGGCCCGCTTACTGATAGCAGAATAAAGAAAGGTAACTTATATGGTCAACAAAAACCCTATCAAAATCCACACTGGAAATTCAAGAACCCCCGAACCGTCTAACGGTCCGGGGGGAGAACACCAGCCCCCTAGAGATTCTGCAAAGGTCAGGATGTAGATTTGGAACAAGCTGGACAAAAATACAAAACCAAAACAAATAGCAAAAAACAAAAGGCAGACTTAGCTGATATAACTGGAACCAGGATCAGTAGACAAGAGCACAGCAGACTAGCTCTGATAACTACGTTGCCAGGCATTGAACTGAAGGTCCAGGGAGCTTATATAGCAACACCCCTAACTAACGACCCAGGTGCGGATAAAAGGAATGACAGAAAAACCAGAGTCAAAAAACTAGTAACCACTAGAGGGAGCAAAAAGCAAATTCACAACAGTATTCATGAGGATTCCCTGCCTGTGTCTATTGCTTCTTCTACGCCTTCGGAAGTTCCGGAGTACTTGTCTGATTATCAGGATGTCTTTAGCGAGTCCAGGTCCAGTGCATTGCCTCCTCATAGGGAATGTGACTGTGCAATAGATTTGATTCCAGGCAGTAAATTTCCTAAGGGAAGACTGTTTAATCTGTCGATACCTGAACATACCGCTATGCGTTCATATATCAAGGAGTCTCTGGAGAAAGGACACATCCGTCCGTCTTCTTCCCCTCTTGGTGCGGGATTCTTTTTTGTGGCTAAAAAGGACGGATCTTTGAGGCCTTGTATTGACTATCGGCTTTTAAATAAGATCACTGTCAAATTTCAGTATCCTTTGCCGCTGTTGTCTGACTTGTTTGCCCGGATTAAAGGTGCCAAGTGGTTTACCAAGATAGACCTTCGTGGTGCGTACAACCTTGTGCGCATTAAGCAAGGGGATGAATGGAAAACCGCATTCAATACGCCCGAAGGTCATTTTGAGTACTTGGTGATGCCTTTTGGGTTCATTTTTTCCCCTTCTGCTGTGGAGATGGACCCAGTCAAGGTCCGAGCTATTCTTGATTGGACTCAGCCCTCGTCAGTTAAGAGTCTTCAGAAGTTCTTGGGTTTCGCTAACTTCTACCATCGTTTTATCGCTAACTTTTCTAGCATTGTGAAACCTTTGACGGATATGACCAAGAAGGGCTCCGATGTGGTTAATTGGGCTCCTGCTGCCGTGGAGGCTTTCCAGGAGTTGAAACGTCGGTTTACTTCGGCGCCTGTTTTGTGCCAGCCTGATGTCTCGCTTCCCTTTCAAGTTGAGGTGGATGCTTCAGAGATTGGAGCAGGGGCCGTTTTGTCGCAGAGAGGCCCTGGTTGCTCTGTTATGAGACCTTGCGCCTTTTTCTCTAGGAAGTTTTCGCCTGCGGAGCGAAATTATGATGTGGGCAATCGGGAGTTGTTGGCCATGAAATGGGCATTTGAGGAGTGGCGTCATTGGCTCGAGGGTGCTAAGCATCGTGTGGTGGTCTTGACTGATCACAAAAATCTGATGTATCTCGAGTCTGCTAAACGCCTGAATCCTAGACAGGCCCGCTGGTCATTGTTTTTCTCCCGTTTTGACTTTGTTGTCTCGTATTTACCAGGTTCAAAGAATGTGAAGGCTGATGCTCTTTCCAGGAGCTTTGTGCCTGATGCTCCTGGAGTTGCTGAACCTGTTGGTATTCTTAAGGATGGTATTATCTTGTCAGCTATTTCTCCTGATCTGCGACGTGTGTTGCAGAGATTTCAGGCTGATAGGCCTGATTCTTGTCCACCTGACAGACTGTTTGTGCCTGATAAGTGGACCAGCAGAGTCATTTCCGAGGTTCATTCCTCGGTGTTGGCAGGTCACCCAGGAATTTTTGGCACCAGAGATCTGGTGGCCAGATCCTTTTGGTGGCCTTCCTTGTCTAGGGATGTGCGGTCATTTGTACAGTCCTGTGGGACTTGTGCTCGAGCTAAGCCTTGCTGTTCTCGTGCCAGCGGGTTGCTCTTGCCCTTGCCTGTCCCTAAGAGACCTTGGACGCATATCTCCATGGATTTCATTTCTGATCTTCCGGTGTCTCAGGGCATGTCTGTTATCTGGGTGATATGTGATCGCTTCTCCAAGATGGTCCATTTGGTTCCTTTGCCTAAACTGCCTTCCTCTTCCGATCTGGTTCCTGTGTTTTTCCAGAACATGGTTCGTTTGCACGGCATCCCTGAGAATATTGTGTCAGACAGAGGATCCCAGTTCGTTTCCAGATTCTGGCGATCCTTTTGTAGTAGGATGGGCATTGACTTGTCGTTTTCGTCTGCTTTCCATCCTCAGACTAATGGACAGACGGAGCGAACTAATCAGACTTTGGAGGCTTATTTGAGGTGTTTTGTCTCTGCTGATCAGGACGATTGGGTGACCTTCTTGCCGTTAGCTGAGTTTGCCCTTAATAATCGGGCTAGTTCCGCCACCTTGGTTTCGCCGTTTTTCTGCAACTCTGGTTTCCACCCTCGTTTTTCTTCGGGTCATGTGGAACCTTCTGACTGCCCTGGGGTGGATTCTGTGGTGGATAGGTTGCAGCGGATCTGGAATCTTGTGGTGGACAACTTGAAGTTGTCACAGGAGAGGGCTCAGCGCTTTGCCAACCGCCTCCGCGGTGTGGGTCCCCGACTACGTGTTGGGGATTTGGTGTGGCTTTCTTCCCACTTTGTTCCTATGAAGGTTTCCTCTCCCAAATTTAAACCTCGTTTTATTGGTCCTTACAAGATATTGGAAATTCTTAATCCTGTATCCTTTCGCCTGGATCTACCTGTGTCGTTTGCTATCCACAACGTGTTTCATAGGTCCTTGTTGCGGCGGTACGTTGTGCCTGTGGTTCCTTCTGCTGAGCCTCCTGCTCCGGTGTTGGTTGAGGGCGAGTTGGAGTACGTGGTGGAGAAGATCTTGGATTCTCGTCTCTCCAGGCGGAGGCTTCAGTACCTGGTCAAGTGGAAGGGCTATGGTCAGGAAGATAATTCCTGGGTGGTCGACTCTGATGTTCATGCGGCCGATTTAGTTCGTGCCTTTCATGCCACTCATCCTGATCGCCCTGGTGGTCGTGGTGAGGGTTCGGTGACCCCCCACTAAGGGGGGGGTACTGTTGTGATTTTGCTTTTTGCTCCCTCTAGTGGTCATTAGTGATTTGACTCTGGAGCGTCTGTCTTTTCCTATATCCTCACCTGGGCCGTTAGTTCAGGGGCGTTGCTATATAAGCTCCCTGGACCTTCAGTTCAATGCCTGGCATCGTTGAATTCAGAGCTAATCTGTTGTGCTCTTGTCCTCTGATCCTGGTTCCTGTTTTTCAAGCTAAGTCTGCTTCTTTGCTTTTTGCTTTTGTTTTGTTTGGTATTTTTGTCCAGCTTGTTCCTATCTGTATCCTGACCTTTGCTGGAAGCTCTAGGGGGCTGGTGTTCTCCCCCCGGACCGTTAGACGGTTCGGGGGTTCTTGAATCTCCAGCGTGGATTTTTATAGGGTTTTTGTTGACCAGATAAGTTATCTTGCTATATTCTGCTATTAGTAAGCTGGCCTCTCTTTGCTGAACCTGGTTCATTTCTGTGTTTGTCATTTCCTCTTACCTCACCGTTATTATTTGTGGGGGGCTTGTATCTTGCTTTGGGGTCCCTTTCTCTGGAGGCAAGAGAGGTCTTTGTTTTCTTCTCCTAGGGGTAGTTAGATTCTCCGGCTGGCGCGAGTCATCTAGCGATCACCGTAGGCATGATCCCCGGCTACTTCTAGTGTTGGCGTTAGGAGTAGCTATTTGGTCAACCCAGTTACCACAGCCCTATGAGCTGGATTTTTGTATCTTGCAGACTTACACGTTCCTCTGAGACCCTGTCCACTGGGGTCATAACAGAGCCCAAATCCAGTGCCCTACCTCCTCATAGGGATTGCGATTGTGCTATTAATTTGATTCCTGGTAGTAAGTTTCCGAAGGGCCGACTGTTCAATTTATCTGTGCCAGAACACGCCGCTATGCGGAGTTATGTAAAGGAGTCCTTGGAGAAAGGGCATATTCGCCCGTCGTCGTCACCGTTGGGAGCAGGGTTCTTTTTTGTGGCCAAGAAGGATGGTTCTTTGAGACCTTGTATAGATTACCGCCTTCTCAATAAAATCACCATCAAATTTCAGTACCCCTTGCCGTTACTGTCTGATTTGTTTGCTCGGATTAAGGGGGCTAGCTGGTTCACCAAGATAGATCTTCGAGGGGCGTATAATCTTGTGCGTATTAAACAGGGCGACGAATGGAAAACAGCATTTAATACGCCCGATGGCCATTTTGAGTACCTGGTGATGCCATTCGGGCTTTCTAATGCTCCATCTGTGTTTCAGTCCTTTATGCATGACATCTTCCGAAAGTACCTGGATAGATTCATGATTGTATATTTGGATGATATTTTGTTTTTTTCGGACGATTTGGAGTCTCATGTGAAGCAGGTCAGAATGGTGTTCCAGGTCCTTCGTGCTAATTCCTTGTTTGTGAAAAGGTCTAAATGTCTCTTTGGAGTTCAGAAGGTTTCATTTGTGGGCTTCATTTTTCCCCTTCTACTATCGAGATGGACCCTGTTAAAGTTCAGGCCATTTATGATTGGACTCAGCCTACTTCTGTGAAGAGCCTTCAGAAATTCCTGGGCTTTGCTAATTTTTACCGTCGCTTCATCGCTAATTTTTCTAGTGTTGTTAAACCATTGACTGATTTAACCAAGAAAGGTGCGGATGTGGTCAATTGGTCCTCTGCGGCCGTTGAGGCTTTTCAGGAGTTGAAGCGTTGTTTTTCTTCTGCCCCTGTGTTGTGTCAGCCAGATGTTCCCGTTTCAGGTCGAGGTGGATGCTTCTGAGATTGGAGCAGGGGCTGTTCTATCTCAAAGAAGTTCTGATGGCTCGGTGATGAAACCATGTGCTTTCTTTTCTAGAAAGTTTTCGCCTGCTAAGCGCAATTATGATGTGGGCAATCGAGAGTTGTTGGCTATGAAGTGGGCGTTCGAGGAGTGGCGACATTGGCTTGAAGGAGCCAAAGATCGCGTGGTGGTCTTGACGGATCACAAGAATCTGACTTATCTCGAGTCTGCCAAGCGGTTGAATCCTAGACAGGCTCGATGGTCGCTGTTTTTCTCCCGCTTCGATTTTGTGGTTTCGTACCTTCCGGGCTCTAAGAATGTGAAGGCTGATGCCCTTTCAAGGAGTTTTGTGCCTGATTCTCCGGGAGTTCCTGAGTCGGCTGGTATTCTCAAAGAGGGGGTAATTTTGTCTGCCATCTCCCCTGATTTGCGGCGGGTGCTGCAGGAGTTTCAGGCTGATAGACCTGACCGTTGCCCAGCGGAGAAACTGTTTGTACCTGATAGATGGACTAGTAGAGTTATCTCTGAGGTTCATTGTTCGGTGTTGGCTGGTCATCCTGGAATCTTTGGTACCAGGGATTTGGTGGCTAGATCCTTTTGGTGGCCTATCTTGTCACGGGATGTGCGCTCTTTTGTGCAGTCCTGTGGGACTTGTGCTCGGGCTAAGCCCTGCTGTTCTCGTGCCAGTGGGTTGCTTTTGCCCTTGCCGGTCCCGAAAAGGCACTGGACGCATATTTCCATGGATTTTATTTCAGATCTCCCTGTCTCTCAAAGGATGTCGGTTATCTGGGTGGTTTGTGATCGCTTCTCTAAGATGGTCCATTTGGTACCTTTGACTTCCTCCTCTGATTTGGTTCCATTATTTTTCCAGCACGTGGTTCGTTTACATGGCATTCCGGAGAACATCCTGTCGGACAGAGGTTCCCAGTTTGTTTCGAGGTTTTGGCGGTCCTTTTGTGCTAAGATGGGCATTGATTTGTCTTTTTCTTCAGCTTTCCATCCTCAGACAAATGGCCAAACCGAACGAACCAATCAGACTTTGGAGACATATCTGAGATGCTTTGTTTCTGCTGATCAGGATGATTGGGTGTCCTTCTAGCCTTTGGCTGAGTTCGCCCTTAATAATCGGGCCAGCTCGGCCACTTTGGTTTCGCCTTTTTTCTGTAATTCTGAATTCCACCCTCGTTTTTCTTCAGGACAGGTTGAGCCTTCGGACTGTCCTGGTGTGGATTCTGTGGTGGACAGGTTGCAGCAGATTTGGACTCATGTGGTGGACAATTTGACGTTGTCCCAGGAGAAGGCTCAGCGTTTCGCTAACCGCCGTCGCTGTGTTGGTCCCCGACTTCGTGTTGGGGATTTGGTTTGGTTATCGTCTCGTTATGTTCCTATGAAGGTTTCGTCTCCTAAGTTTAAGCCTCGTTTCATTGGTTCTTGTAAGATTTTGGAAATTCTTAATCCTGTGTCATTTTGTTTGGACCTTCCAGCTTCTTTTGCCATCCACAATGTGTTCCATAGGTCGTTGTTGCGGAGATATGTGGCTCCTATGGTTCCCTCCGTTGACCCTCCTGCCCCGGTGTTGGTTGAGGGGGATGTTGTGAATTTGGTTTTTGGGCTCCCCCGGTGGTCACTGGTGGTACTGGACTTGTGTGCTTCACTTTCTCTGTTCACCTGTTTCCATCAGGATATGGGTGTATCCTCTTTAGCCTTGCTGCTCAGTTATTCTAGTGCCGGCCATCAATGTAACCAGAGCCTTTCTGTTGCATGTTCCTGCTTCTAGACTACTATCAGCTAAGTTGGACTCTTAGTCCTAAGTTTGTTTTGCATTTTTGTTCCAGTTCACAGTTATGTTATGTTTCTGTAGCTGGAAGCTCTTGTGGGCCGAAATTACCACTCCGGTGTCATGAGTTGACACATGAGTCTTAAAGTAATTTCGGGATGGTATTTTAATAGGGTTTTCAGTTGACCGTGAAGTTCCCTATTGTATCTTCTTGCTATCTAGTAAGCGGACCTCGCTTTGCTAAACCTACCTTCATACTGCGTATGTCTTTTCCTCTGAACTCACCGTCAATATATGTGGGGGGCTTCTGTCTCCTTTTTGGGGGAATTTCCCTAGAGGTAAGCCAGGTCTGTCTTTTCCTCTATTAGGGTTAGTTAGTCCTCCGGCTGGCGCTAGGCGTCTAGGGATAAAACGTAGGTACGCCACCCGGGCCACTGTTAGTTGTGTGGTAGGTTTAGCTCACGGTCAGCTCGAGATTCCATCACCCAAGAGCTAGTCTGTTGTTTAAGTTCTCTGACGTTCCCTTGCCATTGGGAACCATGACAGTATGGCCGGCCAAGGGTTAAAACCGTTGGCAGAAGAAAGGAGAGAAAAAGAAGTCTGCATATTTTTTTTTTTTTTTTTCCTTCTGAGCTTGCTTTTTAGTTGACTCAGTTGCATTTCTGCTCTAATTGCAGCCTTTGTCTCTCTCTCTCCTTCTAATCCTTGAATGGCTCTGATCTCACCTGATTAAAATGGATCCTCAGAGTTTGGCTACAGGTTTGAATAATCTTGCTACGAAGGTTCAAAATTTACAGGATTTTGTTATTCATGCTCCTATATCTGAACCTAGAATTCCTATACCAGAATTTTTCTCCGGGGATAGATCTCGTTTCCTGAATTTCAAAAATAATTGTAAATTATTTCTTTCCCTGAGATCTCGATCCGCTGGAGATCCCGCACAGCAGGTTAGGATAGTAATTTCCTTGCTGCGGGGTGACCCTCAAAACTGGGCATTTGCATTGGCACCCGGGGATCCTGCGTTGCTCAATGTGGATGCGTTTTTTCTGGCTTTGGGGTTGCTTTATGAGGAACCTAACTTAGAGATTCAGGCTGAAAAAGCCTTGATGGCCCTATCTCAAGGGCAAGATGAAGCTGAAATATACTGCCAAAAATTTCGTAAATGGTCTGTGCTTACTCAGTGGAATGAGTGCGCCCTGGCGGCGAATTTCAGAGAGGGTCTCTCTGATGCCATTAAAGATGTTATGGTGGGGTTCCCTGCACCTACAGGTCTGAATGAGTCCATGACAATGGCTATTCAGATTGATCGGCGTTTGCGGGAGCGCAAACCTGTGCACCATTTGGCGGTGTCTTCTGAGAAGGCTCCAGAAAATATGCAATGTGATAGAATTCTGTCCAGAAGCGAACGGCAGAATTTTAGGCGAAAAAATGGGTTGTGCTTCTATTGTGGTGATTCAACTCATGTTATATCAGCATGCTCTAAACGTACAAAAAAGGTTGATAAGTCTATTTCAATTGGCACTTTACAGTCTAAGTTTATTCTGTCTGTGACCTTGATTTGTTCATTATCGTCAATTACCGCGGATGCCTATGTCGACTCGGGCGCCGCTTTGAGTCTAATGGATTGGTCCTTTGCCAGGCGCTGTGGGTTTGATCTAGAGCCTCTGGAAGTTCCTATACCTCTGAAGGGTATTGACTCTACACCATTGGCTAGTAATAAACCACAATACTGGACACAAGTGACTATGCGTATGAATCCAGACCATCAGGAGATGATTCGCTTCCTTGTGTTGTACAATCTACATGACGTTTTGGTGCTCGGATTACCATGGTTACAATCTCATAACCCAGTCCTTGACTGGAAAGCTATGTCTGTGTTAAGCTGGGGATGTCAGGGGGTTCATGGGGACGTACCTTTGGTTTCCATTTCGTCATCTATTCCCTCTGAGATTCCGGAATTTTTGTCTGATTATCGTGATGTTTTTGAGGAGCCTAAGCTTGGTTCACTACCTCCTCACAGAGATTGCGATTGTACCATAGATCTGATTCCGGGCAGTAAATTTCCAAAGGGTCGTTTATTTAATCTATCTGTACCTGAACATGCTGCTATGCGAGAATATATTAAGGAGTCCCTGGAAAAGGGACATATTCGTCCTTCTTCATCTCCCTTAGGAGCCGGTTTTTTCTTTGTATCTAAAAAAGATGGCTCTTTGAGGCCGTGTATTGATTATCGACTCTTGAATAAAATTACAGTCAAATATCAGTATCCTCTGCCACTGCTGACTGATTTGTTTGCTCGAATAAAGGGGGCTAAGTGGTTCTCTAAGATTGATCTCCGTGGGGCGTATAATTTGGTGCGAATTAAGCAGGGGGATGAGTGGAAAACCGCATTTAATACGCCCGAGGGCCATTATGAGTATTTAGTAATGCCTTTTGGTCTTTCAAATGCCCCTTCAGTCTTTCAGTCCTTTATGCATGACATTTTCCGTGAATATTTGGATAAATTTATGATCGTGTATCTGGATGACATTTTGATTTTTTCGGATGACTGGGATTCTCATGTCCAACAGGTCAGGAGGGTTTTTCAGGTTTTGCGGGCTAATTCCTTGTGTGTGAAGGGTTCTAAGTGTATTTTTGGGGTTCAAAAGATTTCTTTTTTGGGGTACATTTTTTCCCCCTCTTCCATTGAGATGGATCCTGTCAAGGTTCGGGCTATTTGTGATTGGACGCAACCTTCTTCTCTTAAGAGCCTTCAGAAATTTTTGGGCTTTGCTAATTTTTATCGTCGATTTATAACTGGTTTTTCTGATGTTGCTAAACCTTTGACTGATTTGACCAAAAAGGGTGCTGATGTTGCTGATTGGTCCCCTGCTGCTGTGGAGGCCTTTCGGGAGCTTAAGCGCCGCTTTTCTTTCGCCCCTGTGTTGCGTCAGCCTGATGTTACTCTTCCTTTTCAGGTTGAGGTCGATGCTTCCGAGATCGGAGCTGGGGCGGTCTTGTCGCAGAAAAGTTCCGACTGCTCCGTGATGAGACCTTGTGCGTTCTTTTCTCGACAATTTTCGCCCGCCGAACGAAATTATGATATTGGTAATCGGGAGCTTTTGGCTATGAAGTGGGCTTTTGAGGAGTGGCGTCATTGGCTTGAGGGGGCTAGACATCAGGTGGTGGTATTGACCGATCACAAGAATTTGATTTATCTTGAGTCTGCCAGGCGCCTGAATCCTAGACAGGCGCGCTGGTCGTTGTTTTTCTCTCGGTTTAATTTTGTGGTCTCATACTTACCAGGTTCTAAAAATGTGAAGGCGGATGCCCTTTCTAGGAGTTTTGAGCCTGATTCCCCTGGTGATTCTGAACCTACAGGTATCCTTAAGGATGGGGTGATATTATCTGCTGTTTCCCCAGACCTGCGACGGGCTTTGCAGGAGTTTCAGGCGGATAGACCTGATCGTTGCCCGCCTGGTAGACTGTTTGTTCCTGATGATTGGACCAGTAGAGTCATCTCGGAGGTTCATTCTTCTGTGTTGGCAGGTCATCCCGGGATCTTTGGTACCAGGGATTTGGTGGCTAGGTCCTTCTGGTGGCCTTCCCTGTCTCGAGATGTACGAGTTTTTGTGCAGTCTTGTGATGTTTGTGCTCGGGCCAAACCTTGTTGTTCTCGGGCCAGCGGATTGTTGTTATCTTTGCCTATTCCGAAGAGGCCTTGGACTCACATCTCTATGGATTTTATTTCTGATCTCCCGGTTTCTCAGAAAATGTCTGTCATCTGGGTGGTGTGTGACCGTTTTTCAAAGATGGTCCATTTGGTGCCCTTGCCTAAGTTGCCTTCCTCATCCGAGTTGGTTCCTCTGTTTTTTCAAAATGTGGTTCGCTTGCATGGTATTCCGGAGAATATCGTTTCTGACAGGGGGACCCAGTTCGTGTCTAGATTTTGGCGGGCGTTCTGTGCTAGGATGGGCATTGATTTGTCTTTTTCGTCTGCGTTCCATCCTCAGACTAATGGCCAGACTGAGCGAACTAATCAGACCTTGGAGACTTATTTGAGGTGTTTTGTGTCTGCGGATCAGGATAACTGGGTTGCCTTTTTGCCGTTGGCGGAGTTTGCCCTCAATAATCGGGCTAGTTCTGCCACTTTGGTTTCTCCTTTCTTTTGCAATTCGGGGTTTCATCCTCGTTTTTCTTCCGGTCAGGTGGAGTCTTCGGATTGTCCTGGAGTGGATACTGTGGTGGATAGGTTGCATCGGATTTGGGGACAGGTGGTGGACAATTTGGAGTTGTCCCAGGAGAAGACTCGGCATTTTGCTAACCGCCGTCGTCGTGTTGGTCCTTGTCTTCGTGTTGGGGACTTGGTGTGGTTGTCTTCTCGTTTTGTCCCTATGAGGGTTTCTTCTCCTAAGTTTAAGCCTCGGTTCATCGGCCCATATAAGATTTTGGAGATTCTTAACCCCGTGTCCTTTCGATTGGACCTCCCAGCATCTTTTTCTATCCATAATGTCTTCCATCGGTCATTATTGCGCAGGTATGAGGTACCGGTTGTGCCTTCCGTTGAGCCTCCCGCTCCGGTGTTGGTTGAGGGTGAATTGGAGTACGTTGTGGAGAAGATCTTGGACTCCCGTGTTTCCAGACGGAAACTTCAGTATCTGGTCAAGTGGAAGGGCTACGGTCAGGAGGATAATTCTTGGGTGACAGCCTCTGATGTTCATGCCTCTGATTTGGTCCGTGCCTTTCATAGGGCTCATCCTGATCGCCCTGGTGGTTCTTGTGAGGGTTCGGTGCCCCCTCCTTGAGGGGGGGGTACTGTTGTGAATTTGGTTTTTGGGCTCCCCCGGTGGTCACTGGTGGTTCTGGACTTGTGTGCTTCACTTTCTCTGTTCACCTGTTTCCATCAGGATATGGGTGTATCCTATTTAGCCTTGCTGCTCAGTTATTCTAGTGCCGGCCATCAATGTAACCAGAGCCTTTCTGTTGCATGTTCCTGCTTCTAGACTACTATCAGCTAAGTTGGACTCTTAGTCCTAAGTTTGTTTTGCATTTTTGTTCCAGTTCACAGTTATGTTATTTTTCTGTAGCTGGAAGCTCTTGTGGGCCGAAATTGCCACTCCGGTGTCATGAGTTGACACATGAGTCTTAAAGTAATTTCGGGATGGTATTTTAATAGGGTTTTCAGTTGACCGTGAAGTTCCCTATTGTATCTTCTTGCTATCTAGTAAGCGGACCTCGCTTTGCTGAACCTACCTTCATACTGCGTATGTCTTTTCCTCTGAACTCACCGTCAATATATGTGGGGGGCTTCTGTCTCCTTTTTGGGGGAATTTCCCTAGAGGTAAGCCAGGCCTGTCTTTTCCTCTATTAGGGTTAGTTAGTCCTCCGGCTGGCGCTAGGCGTCTAGGGATAAAACGTAGGTACGCCACCCGGCCACTGTTAGTTGTGTGGTAGGTTTAGCTCACGGTCAGCTCGAGATTCCATCACCCAAGAGCTAGTCTGTTGTTTAAGTTCTCTGACGTTCCCTTGCCATTGGGAACCATGACAGGGGGAGTTGGTGTATGTGGTGGAGAAGATTTTGGATTCTCGTATTTCCAGACGGAAACTTCAGTACCTAGTCAAGTGGAAAGGTTATGGTCAGGAGGATAATTCCTGGGTGGTTGCCTCTGATGTTCATGCTGCCGATCTTGTTCGTGCCTTTCATTTGGCTCGTCCTGATTGGCCTGGGGGCTCTGGTGAGGGTTCGGTGACCCCTCCTCAAGGGGGGGGTACTGTTGTGAATTCTGTTCTCGAACTCCCTTCGGTGGTTATGAATGGTACTTCGGTGAGTTCTGTCCATGGACTCCCTCTGGTGGCTGTGAGTGGAGCTGCTGGCTCTGAGGTTCCTTCCTCAGCTGACCTCGTTTAGTTCTAGGCTGCTGCTCTATTTAACTCCACTTAGATCGTTACTTGATGCCAGCTGTCAATGTTCTAGTACTGGTTCAGTTCTTTCTTGGATCTTTCAGATGACCTGTCTACTCCAGCAAAAGCTAAGTCCCTGCTAGCTTATTTGTTTACCACTGCTTTTCTTTTCCAGCTTGCTATTATGATTTTGCCCTGCTAGCTGGAAGCTCTGGGATGCAGAGTGGCACCCCCACGCCGTGAGTCAGTGCGGGGATCTCTTTTGCACACTCTGCGTGGTTTTTTGGTAGTTTTTTATGCTGACCGCAAAGATACCTTTTCTATCCTCAGTCTGTTTAGTTAAGTCTGGCCTCCTTTGCTGAAACCTATTTCATTCCTGTGTTTGTGACTTCCATCTTAACTCACAGTCAATATTTGTGGGGGGCTGCTTATTTCTTTGGGGAATTTCTCTGAGGCAAGTTAGGCTTTATTTTCTATCTTTAGGGTAGATAGCTCTTAGGCTGTGAAGAGGCGTCTAGGCAGAGTCAGGTACGCTCCACGGCTATTTCTAGGATTAGGGGTTGCGGTCAGCAGAGCTCCCACTTCCCAGAGCTTGTCCTGTATTACTAGTTTGCTCATCAGGTCATTCCTAGTGCTCCTAACCACCAGGTCATCATAACAGATCGCACATCAGAGGAGAGAGAAATGGGGTCTCCCGATCCCCCTGATATCTCTAATGTCTCTGCATCCACCGTGAAGTACTACGGGCCATTGACGTCTTCTTCCGGGAAGAAAATGGCGGGCGCTTGCGCAGTGCGCCCGCCGAGATCTGCTGGCCGGCACCCAGCAACAATAGGAAAATGTTCCAATAGGTTCATTTTGATCACTGTGATAGACCCTATCACAGTGATCAAAATAAAAAAAATAGTAAATAAAACTCCACTTTATCACCCCCTTAGTTAGGGAAAAATAATAAAATAAAAAATATAGGTTTATTTGCATTTTTCCATTAGGGTTAGAGTTGGGCTAAAGTAAGTAGGGCTAAAGTTAGGGTTAGGGTTGGGCTAAAGCTAGGGTTAGGGTTGGGTTAAAGCTAGGGTCACAGTTGAGCTAGGGTTATGTTTGGGGCTAGGGATACAATTGGGATTATGGTTAGGGTTGAGATGAAGGCTAAGGGTGTGTTAGGGTTAGGTTTGTGGTTAGAGTTATGGTTAGGGTTGGGATTAGGGTTAGAGGTGTGTTGGGGTTAGGGTTGGAGTTAGAAATGGGGGGTTCCACTGTTTAGGTACATCAGAGGGTCTCCAAACATGACATGGTGCCACCATTGATTCCAGCCAATTTTGCGTTCCAAAAGTCAAATGGTGCTCCCTCCCTTCTGAGCCCTGTCATGCGCCCAAACAGTGGCTTTCCCCCACATATGGGGTATCGGCATACTCAGGAGAAATTGCACAACAAATTTTGTGGTCCATTTTCTCCTGAAACCCTTGTGAAAATAAAAAAAATGGTTTCAAAGTAAATTTTTTGTGAAAAAAGTAAAATGTTCATTTTGTCCATCCACATTGCTTTAGTTGTCGTGAAGCACCTGAAGGTTTAATAAACTTTTTGAATGTGGTTTTGCGCACCTTGAGGGGTGCCATTTTTATAATGGTGTCACTTTTAGGTATTTTCTGTTATAGTGACCCCTCAAACTGACTTCAAATGTGAGGTGGTCCATAAATAAATGGTTTTGTTAATTTTGTTGGAAAAATTAGAATTCGCTGAGAAAATATGTTTCCAAACTGGTGTAAAGTAGACATGTTGAAAATGTTATTTATTAACTATTTTGTGTGACACCACTCTCTGATTTAAGGGTACAAAAGTTAAAAGTTTGAAAATTGCAAAATTTTGAAATTTTTTGTCAAATTTCCACTTTATCCATAAACAAACCCAAGTTATATTGAAAATTTTTTACCACTAACGTGAAGAACAATATGTTACGAAAAAAACTATCTCAGAATCAGTGGGATAGCATTCCAGAACTATAACCTCATAAAGTGACAGTGGTCAGAATTGTAAAAATTGGCTTGACCATTAAGTACCAAATTGGCTCTGTTACTAAGAGGTTAAAAACAAACCCCGAGCTTTACTCACTCTTCCTGGATCAACCACTGAGTCTTCTGTGCTGCTCGTGATGTCTATTATTGCCTGCAGTACTGAAGTCACATAAACAATGCTCCAGCCAATCGGTGAGCTCACCAGTTCTAGCGGCTCATGCCATCAACTTGTACACAGCCACATTGCTAATTGATTGGCTGCAGCGCTGCTGATATGACTTTAGTGCCTCTGACAATAACAGACACCAGAAGAAGCGGCAATGACTCAGTGCTGGACCTCGGTAGGGTGAGTAAAAAAGAGTTTGTTTTTAAACAAACTGCAAAAGAGGAACTGGAGTTTACCCAAACTGGAAAACCCCTTTAAGAAAAGTTTTGATTAATAATAAAAACTAGATCATTTCTTCCTATTACAGTATTTTTGATTCTGATTCCATCCATATTTTGCCCTGTTGGCAGGGGGGCGTGCTGCATGGACATTGCTGTTTTCAGAATTCATTTGTCATAACAAGATGATAGAAATTGATGTTTTCCATGAAACCAATAAATCGTGTGAGCTATTTCCTCTGTTTGAACTCTTTAATGAAATCTAGCAATTATTATTTCCATAATGTGCCATTTAATTAGAGACTTATCATAAGTTGTTTAACATTTTCTGGCATCACGACTCCAGAGGATAAATATAATCACTCTTATCTGTTTTTAATATATCTAGAATAAATGTCAGCTGATTTCTCTCCCCTCCCCCTCCGTTAATCTACTTGCTGCTGGAGGGGCTTAGCAAATTGCTCTGTAATCAGAGGAGATTCCCACTAGAATTACAGGCCGTCAATTTAACAGATTTTACATATTTCCAAACACTCGGAGTAGGATGGCGGTAAACTAAGCTGGAAGCGTTCACACCATGGGATGCATTTATCCAGCTGCTATAAGACTTGATTTCTCAGTATTTATGATTCTCTTTGTGTCCAAAAGTTATGGAAAAATTGTAAACTTTTCTCCTTTTTATCTTTATCATGGCAATGGCACTATAGAACCGTTAGGGTGTAATATAAATTAGTAGATTTGCATAGAAGCACACAAAATTACTGCTATTGGGCCAAATAGATGGAATCAGCCTCCATTAGTGGGGTCAGTGAGAAGGATGTAGCCTGTACGAAAGGGTTCAAGAAAGAGACTATATTGTGATCAAGAGACTGAAACATTTTTGTCAATGTCTATGTTGAAATGACTAGATATCACAATGCAGAAGAACAACCTGTGGCAAAAAAGCAGAGATGGGTGGATGTTATGAAATTTGTATTTGCCGACTTTGCCAAATTTTCCCTAAACGTTTCATTTGCGGCAAATAAATTTGTGGGAATCTCAATACTGGAAAGCTTGTAATACCTGGGAAAGTACAGGGAGAAGCTTCTACCCATAAAAGCTTACACTTTATATAAGAGAGAGGACCCCGCTGACCATAAGAGATTACACTCTACTGGAGAGAGAGGACCCTGCTGACTGTGAGAGCTTACACTGTACAGGAGAGTGATGAGAGTGGGAAAGAAGGCACCACACTGACCATAAGAGCATACATTCTACAGGACAGAGAGGGAGGACCCTGCTCACCATAAGAGCTTACACTCTACAGGAGAGAGAGAGGACCCTGCTGACTAAATGAGATTACACTCTACAGGAGAGAGTGAGGACCCTGCTGATCATAAGAACTTATACTCCACAGGAGAGAAGGAGAGGACCCCACTGACCATAAGAGCTTACACTCTACAGGACAGAGAGAGAGAGGGAGAGGACCCCGCTGACCATAAGAGAATACACTCTACCGGGGAGAGAGAGAGGACCCTGCTGACTGTGAGAGCTTACACTGTACAGGAGAGTGATGAGAGTGGGAAAGAAGGCACCACACTGACCATAAGAGCTTACATTCTACAGGACAGAGAGAGAGGACCCTGCTGACCATAAGAGCTTACACTCTAAAGGAGAGAGAGGACTCCACTCATCATAAGAGCTTACACTCTACTGGAGAGAGAGAGGACCCTGCTGACCATAAGAGCTTACACTCTACAGGAGAGAGAGGACCCCACTCATCATAAGAGCTTACACTCTACAGGAGAGAGAGGACTCCACTCATCATAAGAGCTTACACTCTACAGGAGAGAGAGGACTCCACTCATCATAAGAGCTTACACTCTACAGGAGAGAGAGGACTCCACTCATCATAAGAGCTTACACTCTACAGGAGAGAGAGAGGACTCCACTGATCATAAGAGCTTACACTCTACAGGAGAGAGAGAGAGGACTCCACTGATCATAAGATCTTACACTCTACAGGAGAGAGAAAGGACTCCACTGATCATAAGAGCTTACACGCTACAGAAGAGAGAGAGGGAGAGGACCCCACTGACCATAAGAGCTTACACTCTACAGGAGAGAGTGAGGACCCCACTGACCATAAGAGCTTACACTCTACAGGAGAGAGAGGACCCCACTGACCATAAGAACTTACACTCTACAGAAGAGAGAGAGGGAGAGGACCCGACTGACCATAAGAGCTTACACTGTACAGGAGAGAGAGGACTCCACTGACTGTGAGAGCTTACACTGTACAGGAGAGTGATGAGAGTGGGAAAGAAGGCACCACACTGACCATAAGAGCTTACATTCTACAGGACAGAGAGAGAGGACCCTGCTCACCATAAGAGCTTACAATGTACAGGAGAAAGACAGGACCCTGCTGACCAAGAGAGCTTACACTCTACAGGAGAGAGAACCCACTGAGCATAAGAGATCACACACTACAGAACAGAGGGAGATGACTCTGCTGACCATAAGAGTTTACAGTCTACAGGAAAGAGAGAAAAGATCTGCTGACCAAAAGAACCTACAATCTACAGGAGAGAAAGAGAGAGGACCACAGTAATTATAAGAGCTTACACACTGCAGAACAGAGGGAGAGAGAGGACCCTGCTGACCATAAGAGCTTACACTCTAGAGATAGAAAATTACTCTGTTGTACAAACTGTGTTCTGCTGGGAGCTGCTGATCTGTGATGACCCCAATATTGACCACCACTGTGCAAAGTATGATAATCCGCTAGACATTATGGGAATGGGAATCCCGCTTGGCCATGGAAAAAGACATTTACCCACTCTGATTCTCAAGCAGTTGGGGAAATTGTGACAGGCATCTTTTTTTTGTGAACTGCAAACCAAATCTCAAAGTGTTTGAATTTGCATGTAACAGCGAATTGCTGGAAAGTTGACTAAGACTCAATCGTTCATTGATCGATTCACTCATTTCTAAAGAAAAGTGTAACTCAAAACCTAACTATGCAATTTAAAGGACTTTTGTTGGGTTAAGAGTTTATTTTCTCTATTTATTTTCTGCTATCTTTCTTGGGTGTTAGATTAAGTAAGGTTGCATCTGCAGGTAAATTGGTATTGGAATCATTCACGGAATGTGTTGTAGTGTGGCTTTACCTTTTTCATTACACCTTCCAAAAAAACTATTTAGGGCACACTACAAGACGGGTGTATTTTGTTTTTTTTGCTGTAGAGCTCCCATGCTTCAAATGTGCCCCAAGTTATGTAGATGAAAAGGATAAATATCTACAGATGCAGTAGAAGTTTGTGATATCATTGCAAGCTAGGCGAAATGTAAAATATCAATTCCTTGAAATAAACTTTACAAGAGTCAGCAGGGTGCAGTAAAGGACAGAGGAATTTTTAATATTTTAAACATGCACAGCAATTTTTCAAAATGCCATTAAAATTAGTCTACCAATGTAGCATAAGCCAAACACTGATGTAGCAGGAGCCAAACACATATCTGGCACACTACATCTATTCACCTACCAGTTTAGAATGAGTTATTTTACCCCAATATTCAGATTTTATCATACAAGTGCTTTTAACAGCTCTGAAAATAATTTCTCGTTCTGACACTAAAATAATTTTTGCCTCTTTTTCCACTTTACATGGGGCTTAATTTTTATGTTATTTTAATATTTCTTTTTCCTGATTTTGGGTGAAAATGTAAATAAAATTAGAAAATTAGAAAAGATTATTGTACTTGTTCTTATTATGTATACCCCTCCTCACTTGTAAAGCGCCATGGAATAAATGGCGCTATAACAATAAATAATAATAATAATAATAATAATAATAAAATACGTGACTATTTTTCATTTTTTTTTATGTATTTGTTTTCTTATGACCACAAAGGATCTCTAAAATGAATTACAAATTGTATTCCTTTTCATATAAATTACTTTTATATATCAAACATATTTTTTTCCTATGGTGGGGGGCTGTAAACAACAATTTGTACTGATGGTATTTCTTTCTTTTCTTTTTGTTTTCTTGTGTTTTTTATTTATTTTAATTTTTTTCAATTTTATATGCTGTAAATCCATAAAGTCTTAAAAGATCTTTGGGGGCATTTGAACATATGTATATGTTTGTAAAGTTATGTTCCTCGAAGCACTGCATAGTCCGTGCATTCTGGTACAACCCTCCTTGTGGTTGTAAAAAGTGCACAACTTTTTTAACGGCTTGATAAAGCCACTGCAAAGCAGAAAAGTTGAATGTAAGCTTTAGTCTTCTGTGTATACTGGTATCCATAAAGTTGCGTTTTAGGAAATTTGTTGGTGCTATGGACTTTTGGATCATGAACATATTAATACATTATTATTTATTATTCCCCCTGTAACTTGGGCTGGTATATATTTACCCCAGTTACAGTGAAAATTCAGCATCCTGGCTACACAGCAGAACTTATTGTGTCTCTTCAAACCTAGATTCCTGTTTTCTCCCTACACTCAAGGATCACACAATCGCTGAGTTTGAAAGAGGATGCGCTGTCAGTGCTTCCTAAACTGTACACACAATGCTTGTTCAGAATTATGCACACGGAAATCAGAAAGGCAAATATGATAATAAACAGTGTCCGCCTTCTCTGTGGTGAGTCTGGCTGTGTCTGACAGCTGACTCCCTGGAGTTGATCAATCTCCTGCAAGCTCACTACTCTGCATTGACATTTTAGAATGTCAGTACAGAGTAAAGTGTAGACCATATGGATGTTTACAATCTACCGGAGGTCCAGAAGTAGCAGACCTGTCACTTCATGTGTCTGATCATAATCAACCTTTATGTATGCACACTATATCTGGCCATTTTATCAGTTGTATCCTAGATTTCACACCAGTTATCCACCTTAAGGCCATGTGCACATGTTCAGGATTTTTCGCATTTTTTTCGCGTTTGTTCGCTATAAAAACGTGATAAAAACGCAAAAAAACGCTAACCTATGCCTCCTATTATTTACAGTGTATTCCGCATTTTTTGTGCAAATGTTGCGATTTTTTCCGCGAAAAAATCGCATTGCGGAAAAAAAAGCAACATGTTCATTAAAAATGCGGAATTGCGGGGATTCCGCGCACCAAGGAGTGCATTGATCTGCTTACTTCCCGCATAGGGCTATGCCCACCATGCAGGAAGTAAGCAGATTATGTGCGGTTGGTACCCAGGGTGGAGGAGAGGAGACTCTCCTCCACGTACTGGGCACCATATAATTGGTCGAAAAAAAAGAATTAAAATAAAAAATAGTCATATACTCACCTTCGATGTCCCCGGAGTGTTCCCGCCTCTCACCGCTGCATGCTGCCGCTTCTGTTCGTATAGATGGTGTGGTTCAGGACCTGCGGTGACGTCACTGTCTTGTGATTGGTCGCGTGACCGCTCATGTGACCGCTCGCGACCAATCACAAGCCGTGACGTCACCGAAGGCCCTGAACCACACCGGCATCTATAGGAACGGAGGCTGCAGAGGGTGAGTATAACCATTTTTTTATTTTTTTAATTATTTTTAAACATTCTATCTTTTACTATAGATGCTGCATAAGCAGCATCTATAGTAAAAAGTTGGTCACACTTGTCAAACAGTATGTTTGACAAGTGTGACCAACCTGTCAGTCAGTTTTCCAAGCGATGCTACAGATCGCTTGGAAAACTTTAGCATTCTGCAAGCTAATTACGCTTGCAGAATGCTAAAAAAAGGTGAAAAAAACGGAAAAAAAACGCAAAAAAAAAAAGCGGATTTCTTGCAGAAAATTTCCGGTTTTCTTCAGGAAATTTCTGCAAGAAATCCGGACGTGTGCACATACCCTTACAAGCTCATCGGCCATTTTCTACTATTTCTAAAATAGTAGTTAGGGCTTAGCTACTTTGATGTCTCCATTACACAGTACATAAAGACATGAGGGATTCCTGCTGTTCTGTCTATAGGCAGGAAAGGATTAGAAGCAGCAGTGTGGTGGACAATATACTGCTTTAATAAGCTTTGTAACTGTGAATACAGCACTGGGCTAAGGTAAAGCACTTACGAGAAAGTATCAGCACTCACTGTGTGTTTCTTTGTCACTCTGCTTATCCCCCTTCTACTCTTCATAGTCTTATATAGACAATTGGTATTCTGATCCCTCAATGAGCTGGCATAGCAACATAGTAACATAGTAACAAAGTTAGCAAGGCCGAAAAAAGACATTTGTCCATCCAGTTCAGCCTATATTCCTATATTCCGTCAGAATAAATCCCCAGATCTACATCCTTCTAAAGAACCTAATAACTGTAAGATACAATATTGTTACCCTCCAGGAAGACATCCAGGCCTCTCTTGAACCCCTCGACTGAGTTCGCCATCACCACCTCCTCAGGCAAGGAATTCCAGATTCTCACTGCCCTAACAGTAAAGAATCCTCTTCTATGTTGGTGGAAAAACCTTCTCTCCTCCAGACGCAGAGAATGCCCCCTTGTGCCCGTCACCTTCCTTGGTGTAAACAGATCCTCGGAGAGATATTTGTTGTGTCCCCTTATATACTTATACACGGTTATTAGATCGCCCCTCAGTCGTCTTTTTTCTAGACTAAATAATCCTAATTTTGCTAATCTCTCTTGTATTGTAGTTCCCCCATCCCCTTTATTAGTTTTGTTGCCCTTCTTTGTACTCGCTCTAGTTCCATTACAGTATATCTTTCCTTAGCACCGGTGGCAGTCCTTCTTGTTTTCACCAGAATAGATTTTAGCAGTTTTTCAGAATGAATGATGAGGTCAGGAGGTTGGTAGGAGGACACTAAGAAGTGGGGAAAAAAGCAGATTTATCTGATAAGATATATTGTAAAATGACGATTTAATGCAGGGAACATTTAGTTTTGCGCTCTACACAATTTGTATAGTGTATGTGAGAGCACAATTGGGGCAAATTAGGCTACAGCCACAGCATGCCAACTCTGCCCAGTTAATGCTAATTATTTATTTATGGCATATTTATGATTTTGCAATCAATGACAATTTATGAACTTGCAGCATAATCTAGGTGTGGCACACACGAACTGTTTGAAATACACAAAGTAGATACATCGGAAAAAAAATCTTCAAATTCAAGGTGACTTTTCAGATGGTCTTAAATTGGAGGAAAGAAAAGTATAAGGGCTTGTGCATACGCTGCGGATTCCATTGTGGAATTTTCCGCAGCGGATTTGATAAATCTGCAGTGCAAAACCGCTGCGGTTTTTACTGCGGATTTATAGCGGTTTCTATTGCGGTTTCCTCTGCGGGTTTTCACCTGCAGATTTCTATTGGAGCAGGTGTAAATCCACAGCACAAAGAATTGACATGCTGCGGAATGTAAACCGCTGCGTTTCCGCGCAGTTTTTTCCGCAGCATGTGCACTGCGGATTTCGTTTCCCATAGGTTTACATTGTACTGTAAACTCATGGGAAACTACTGCGGACCCACCATGTCCCGGAAGTATTCCGCTGTGTTTCGGGACATATTGTGCCGGCGCATGCGCACTAATGCTTTTCGGCTTTGCCTGCAGTTGAGCAAAGCATACTGCGCGTGCACAAGGCAAGATTGCCTTGCGCCGGCGTGTACTCCGGAGGACAGAGAATGAACTTCAATCCAATATTGCGGCCAGCATGCAGCCGGCGGGTAAGGAAAGGGTGAATCAAACACCCCAAAACCCCGCCCATATGACCGAAAACCGGTCCCGTCAAATTCAGGTGACAGGTTCGCTTTAAGGATTTCTTCATAATGCATTCACGGTGTGTTTTTTCTGTTATCTCCTGAAACTTAAGTAAATCTATGTCACATTTACGGACGTTTTATGTAAAACGTTTGATGGAAACTCGAGTTGACCGTGAGCTAAATCTACCACACAACTAACAGTAGCCAGGGAGCATACCTACGGCTTCCTATATGCCACGCGCCAGCCGGAGGACTAACTACGCCTGGTAGAGGAAGAAACAGACCTGGCTTACCTCTAGGGAAATACCCCAAAAGATGATAGCAGCCCCCCACATGTAATAACGGTGAATTAAGAGGAAAAGACATACACAGTATGAAAGTAGATTTAGCAAAGAGAGGTCCACTTACTAGATAGCAGAAGGATACAAAAGAGGACTTCACGGTCAACTGAAAACCCTTTCAAAAACCATCCTGAAATTACTTTAAGACTCCTGTGTCAACTCATGACACAGGAGTGGCAATTTCAGCCCGCAAGAGCTTCCAGCTACAGAGAATTACAAAAACTGCAAACTGGACAAAAGGTACAAAACAAAAGGACAAAGTCCACTTAGCTGATCAGCAGACTAGTAGCAGGAACATGCAACCGAAGGCTCTGGTTACAATGATAACCGGCAAGGAAATGACTGGAGAGCAAGGCTAAATAGGAAACTCCCAAACACTGATGGAAGCAGGTGAACAGAAGAAGCAAAGTGCAAACAAGTCACCAGTACCACCAGCAACCACCAGGGGAGCCCAAAAAGCGGATACACAACAGTACCCTCCCCTTAAGGAGGGGGCACCGAACCCTCACAAGAACCGCCAGGGCGATCTGGATGAGCCCTATGAAAGGCACGAACCAAATCCGAGGCATGAACATCAGAGGCAGTTACCCAAGAATTATCTTCCTGACCATAGCCTTTCCATTTAACCAGATATTGAAGTCTCCGTCTGGAAATACGGGAGTCCAAGATCTTCTCCACGACGTACTCCAATTCACCCTCCACCAGCACAGGAGCAGGAGGTTCAGTAGAAGGAACCACCGGTACCTCAAATCTCCGCAACAACGACCGATGGAACACATTATGGATAGCGAAAGATGCCGGGAGGTCCAAACGAAAGGAAACAGGGTTAAGAATCTCCAAAATCCTATAAGGACCGATGAACCGAGGCTTAAATTTGGGAGAAGAAACTCTCATAGGGACAAAACGGGAAGACAACCACACCAAGTCCCCAACGCGAAGGTGGGGACCAACACGACGACGACGGTTAGCAAACTGCTGAGTCCTCTCCTGGGACAATTCCAAATTATCCACCACTTGTCCCCAAATCCGATGCAACCGATCCACCACCGCATCCACTCCAGGACAATCCGAAGATTCAACCTGACCAGATGAAAAACGCGGATGAAACCCTGAATTGCAAAAGAAAGGAGAAACCAAAGTGGCAGAACTAGCCCGATTATTAAGAGCAAACTCCGCCAACGGCAGAAAGGCAACCCAATCATCCTGATCCGCAGACACAAAACACCTCAAATAAGTCTCCAAAGTTTGATTAGTTCGCTCCGTCTGGCCATTGGTCTGAGGATGGAATGCAGACGAAAAGGACAAATCAATGCCCAACCTGGCACAGACTGCCCGCCAAAATCTAGACACGAACTGGGTACCCCTGTCAGAAACGATGTTTTCCGGAATACCATGCAAGCGAACCACATTTTGAAAAAACAGAGGGACCAACTCAGATGAGGAAGGCAACTTAGGCAATGGCACCAAATGAACCATTTTAGAAAAACGGTCACACACCACCCAGATGACAGACATCTTCTGAGAAACAGGGAGATCCAAGATAAAGTCCATAGAGATGTGCGTCCAAGGCCTCTTCGGAATAGGCAAGGGCAACAACAACCCACTAGCCCTAGAACAACAAGGCTTGGCCCGAGCACACACATCGCAAGACTGCACAAAAACACGCACATCTCGAGACAGGGAAGGCCACCAGAAGGATCTAGCCACCAAATCTCTGGTGCCAAAAATTCCCGGATGACCTGCCAGAGTAGAAGAATGAACTTCCGAGATGACTCTAGTGGTCCACTCGTCAGGAACAAACAGTCTACCAGACAGACAACGATCAGGTCTATCCGCCTGAAATTCTTGCAAAGCACGTCGCAAATCTGGAGAGACAGCAGACAAAACCACTCCATCCTTAAGGACACCAGCAGGTTCAGAATTCCCAGGAGAGTCAGGCTCAAAACTCCTAGAAAGAGCATCTGCTTTCACATTCCTAGAACCCGGTAAGTACGAGACCACAAAATTAAACCGGGAAAAGAACAACGACCAACGTGCCTGTCTAGGATTCAGGCGCCTGGCAGACTCCAAATAAATTAAATTCTTGTGATCAGTCAAAACTACCACCTGATGTCTGGCACCCTCAAGCCAATGACGCCACTCCTCAAATGCCCACTTCATGGCCAAAAGCTCCCGATTACCAACATCATAGTTTCGCTCGGCGGCCGAAAATTTTCGCGAAAAGAACGCACAAGGTCTCATCACTGAGCAGTCGGAACTTTTCTGCGACAAAACCGCCCCCGCTCCGATCTCGGAAGCATCGACCTCAACCTGAAAGGGAAGAGAAACATCAGGCTGGCGCAACACAGGGGCAGACAAAAAGCGGCGCTTAAGCTCCCGAAAGGCCTCCACGGCAGCAGGGGACCAATTGGCAACATCAGCACCCTTTTTAGTCAAATCCGTCAGAGGTTTAGCAACGCCAGAAAAACCAGCTATAAATCGACGATAAAAATTAGCAAAGCCCAAGAATTTCTGGAGACTCTTCAGAGAAGTAGGCTGCGTCCAGTCGTAAATAGCCCGAACCTTGACAGGGTCCATCTCAATAGAAGAAGGGGAAAAAATATATCCCAAAAAAGAAATTTTTTGAACCCCAAAAACACACTTTGAACCCTTTACACACAAAGAATTCTCCCGCAAAACCTGAAAAACCCTCCTGACCTGCTGAACATGAGACTCCCAGTCATCAGAAAAAATCAAAATATCATCCAAGTACACAATCATAAATTTATGCAAATATTCCAGGAAAATATCATGCATTAAGGACTGAAAGACAGAAGGTGCATTAGAAAGGCCGAAAGGCATTACCAAATACTCAAAATGGCCCTCAGGCGTATTAAATGCGGTCTTCCACTCATCCCCCTGCTTAATTCGCACCAAATTATACGCCCCACGAAGATCAATCTTAGAGAACCACTTAGCCCCCCTTATGCGAGCAAACAAATCAGTCAGCAAAGGCAACGGATACTGATATTTGACTGTAATTTTATTCAGGAGACGATAATCAATACAAGGCCTCAGAGAGCCATCCTTTTTAGAGACAAAGAAAAAACCGGCTCCTAAAGGTGATGAAGAAGGACGAATATGTCCCTTTTCCAGGGACTCCTTAATATACTCGCGCATAGCAGCATGTTCAGGTACAGATAGGTTAAACAAACGACCCTTTGGAAATTTACTGCCAGGAATCAGATCTATGGCGCAATCACAATCCCTGTGAGGAGGGAGTGAACCAATCTTAGGCTCTTCAAAAATATCACGATAATCAGACAAAAATGCCGGAATCTCAGATGGAATAGATGACGAAATGGACACCATAGGAGTGTCCCCATGAGCCCCCCGACATCCCCAGCTTAACACAGACATAGCCTTCCAGTCAAGGACTGGGTTATGAGACTGTAACCATGGTAATCCAAGCACCAAAACATCATGTAAATTGTACAACACAAGGAAGCGAATCACCTCCTGATGGTCTGGAGTCATACGCATAGTCACTTGCGTCCAGAACTGTGGTTTATTACAAGCCAAAGGTGTAGAATCAATACCCTTCAGAGGTATAGGGACTTCCAGAGGCTCTAAATCAAACCCACAGCGCCTGGCAAAGGACCAGTCCATAAGACTCAGAGCGGCGCCCGAGTCCACATAGGCATCCACGGTAATAACTGATAATGAACAAATCAAGGTTACAGACAAAATAAATTTGGACTGTAAAGTGCCAATTGAAATGGACTTGTCAACCTTCCTAGTACGCTTAGAGCATGCCGATATAACATGAGCAGAATCACCACAATAGAAGCATAACCCATTTTTACGCCTATAATTCTGCCGCTCGCTTCTGGACATAACTCTGTCACATTGCATTTTCTCTGGCGTCTCTTCAGAAGATACCGCCAAATGGTGCACGGGTTTGCACTCCCGCAAACGTCGATCAATCTGAATTGCCATTGTCATGGACTCATTCAGACCTGTAGGCGCAGGGAACCCGACCATAACATCTTTAACGGCATCAGAAAGGCCCTCTCTGAAATTTGCCGCTAAGGCGCACTCATTCCACTGAGTAAGCACAGACCACCTACGAAATTTTTGGCAGTATATCTCCGCTTCATCTTGCCCTTGAGATAGGGCTATCAAAGCTTTTTCAGCTTGAATCTCCAAATTAGGTTCCTCATAAAGCAACCCTAAAGCCAGGAAAAACGCATCCACATTGAGCAATGCAGGATCCCCTGGTGTCAATGAAAATGCCCAATTTTGAGGGTCACCTCGCAGCAAAGAGATTACAATCTTAACCTGCTGGACAGGATCTCCTGAGGAGTGAGGTCTGAGAGAAAGGAATAATTTACAATTATATTTGAAATTCAAAAACCGAGATCTATCTCCGGAAAACACCTCTGGTGTAGGGATTTTAGGTTCAGAAATAGGAGCATGTATAACAAAATCTTGTAAATTTTGAACCTTCGTAGCAAGATTATTTAAACCTGCAGCCAAACTCTGGACATCCATGTTAAACAGTTAAGGTCAGAGCCATTCAAGGGTTAAGAGGAGGTAAGAAGCAGCTAGACAGCAATTAAGGGCTAGGCAGCAAAACTCTGAGGGAAAGAAAAAAAAAAAAATTTCCCTTCAACACTTCTTTTTCTCCTGCTTCAGCCCAAACAATTAACACTTTTGCGGCCAGTCATACTGTCATGGTTCCCAATGGCAAGGGAACGTAAAAAACACATAAGTAACGAACGAGCTCTCGGGTGATGGAAACTCGAGTTGACCGTGAGCTAAATCTACCACACAACTAACAGTAGCCAGGGAGCATACCTACGGCTTCCTATATGCCACGCGCCAGCCGGAGGACTAACTACGCCTGGTAGAGGAAGAAACAGACCTGGCTTACCTCTAGGGAAATACCCCAAAAGATGATAGCAGCCCCCCACATGTAATAACGGTGAATTAAGAGGAAAAGACATACACAGTATGAAAGTAGATTTAGCAAAGAGAGGTCCACTTACTAGATAGCAGAAGGATACAAAAGAGGACTTCACGGTCAACTGAAAACCCTTTCAAAAACCATCCTGAAATTACTTTAAGACTCCTGTGTCAACTCATGACACAGGAGTGGCAATTTCAGCCCGCAAGAGCTTCCAGCTACAGAGAATTACAAAAACTGCAAACTGGACAAAAGGTACAAAACAAAAGGACAAAGTCCACTTAGCTGATCAGCAGACTAGTAGCAGAAACATGCAACCGAAGGCTCTGGTTACAATGATGACCGGCAAGGAAATGACTGGAGAGCAAGGCTAAATAGGAAACTCCCAAACACTGATGGAAGCAGGTGAACAGAAGAAGCAAAGTGCAAACAAGTCACCAGTACCACCAGCAACCACCAGGGGAGCCCAAAAAGCGGATACACAACAGATGATGCTAACAGGACACACAGCGATTGACAGCTTTTACCAGCGCATTTAGGTCTGGCAATCACTGTCTGTGGGAGGAGGAGGTAGGACAATTTCTATTTTAAATATATATTGTGGTGTGACTGGTGGTCACTTGGTTAATGGGAGGTATGTGTCACAGGGATGGATGCTCCCTGCGATGTAACCCGGAGTGTTTTTGCACATAAAGCAATAAGGAGTTGTTTAGTATACCTGGGTCCGGGTTACGGGTAGCTATGAGAGATGGGAGGGTCTGGCTACCCATATACCTCACCCCTGGGTAAGGGGCATAACCATACCTCTCTATATTTGTTTCAGGACTTGTGGTGATGTCACAACCACATGTCTAGTCATGTGATGGGTTCCTGGGTGTAGTTAGATCTATAAAATAGAGGCTAATGCTTAACACAGGAGATGTGTGTCTGGAGGTGAAGGCCTCCAGAGTGTGTTAAGGCTCCAGGACTGAGCCGGAGGGACTGGACACTTGTACTTTCTTTTCCTGAGCCAAATGCTATTTGTTTTCTGTTATTTACTATGTGGTTTATGGAGCAATAAACCCTGTGAACTTTTAATGGAACATGCCTCCTGAGTGTCAGCCGTTGCACCTGAGCGAGTGAACCCCTACAATATATATATATGAATATAGTAAATCAGCTGTTTATCTGAATTAATAATCGCCTATATGTTCATAAATGCATGATGGCTCTCTTGTCTATAGGTTACAGCAAGTCATCTCAGTTTGATTTGGGCAGCTGCAATGCCATAAGTAGCCTGTGGAGAAGAGTGGTGCTAGTTCTGGAGGAAAGAGACTCTTTTCGTGTAACTTTGATAAACCAAAGACATGGGTTCTTAATAGCAATTAACAACTAAGAGAGACACATTAAATATATTAAAATGCAAAAAGTTAATTATTATTTTTAATATTGGACAATAGCGTGTGTGAGCTTCTCCTTTATTCCACAGCTAAACATTTGCATTCTGTTCATTTTAAATGAGAAAGGGATTAGCTAAACATTTTGTCAATACAACTCACATTTTCACATTTCTATTATCGGTAATTTGCTTAATAGAGCGTTACACTTCCAAGTAAAGCAACAGTAGAAAGTGTCTTATTGCTAGGGAACGGCATATACCTTCTGTGATAATTTGGAAGCAAATCCCTAAATGTGTCCCTTACTGCTAACTTGCATATACAGTAGCTGTGATCACGCTTTACTCCGGATCACTCTTTTCTACCATGTAAACTGCATTGCAAATATTGTATATCCCAAATATCAAATCTGAATAATCTTGCTTCTAAGGTTCAAAATATACAAGATTTCGTCATACATGCTCCTATGTCTGAACCTAAAATTCCTATACCAGAATTTTTTTCTGGAGATAGATCTCGTTTTTTGAATTTTAAGCACAATTGTAAATTGTATCTTTCTCTGAGACCTCACTCCGCTGGAAACCCTGCTCAGCAGGTTAAGATTGTTATTTCCTTGCTGCTCAGTGTGGATGCGTTTTTTCTGGCGCTGGGGTTACTCTATGAGGAACCGAATTTGGAGATTCAAGCTGAAAAGGCTTTGATAGCCCTCTCTCAAGGGCATGATGAAGCTGAAATATATTGTCAAAAGTTTCGTAAATGGTCTGTGCTTACTCAGTGGAATGAGTGCGCCCTGGCGGCGAATTTCAGAGAGGGTCTCTCTGACGCCGTTAAAGATGTCATGGTGGGGTTTCCTACGCCCACAGGTCTGAATGACTCCATGACAATGGCTATTCGGATTGACCGGCGTTTACGGGAGCGCAAACCTGTGCACCATTTGGCGGTGTCTTCTGAGCAGGCACCGGAGAATATGCAAAGTGATAGAATTCTGTCCAGAAGTGAACGGCAGAATTATAGGCGTAAAAATGGGTTGTGTTTCTATTGTGGCGATTCTGCTCATGTTATATCAGCATGCTCTAAACGCACTAAGAGGGTTGATAAGTCTTTTGCAGTTAGCAACTTGCAGTCTAAGTTTCTTTTGTCTGTAACTTTGATTTGTTCGTTATCATCTATTAATGTGAATGCCTATGTGGACTCTGGCACTGCCCTGAGTCTTTTGGATTGGTCCTTTGCCAGGCGCTGTGGGTTTAGTCTAGAGTCTCTGGAAGTCCCTATTCCTTTGAAGGGTATCGACTCCACACCATTGGCTAGGAATAAACCTCAATACTGGACACAAGTGACTATGTGTATGACTCCAGACCATCAGGAGGTGATTCGATTCCTTGTGTTGCATAATTTGCATGATGTCTTAGTGCTTGGATTGCCATGGTTACAAACTCACAACCCAGTTCTTGACTGGAAAACAATGTCCGTATTAAGCTGGGGATGTCAGGGGGTTCATGGGGGAGTTCCTTTGGTTTCCATTGCTTCATCTACTCCCTCTGAGGTTCCGGCATTTTTGTCTGACTATTGTGATGTTTTTGAGGAGCCTAAACTTAGTTCGCTCCCTCCTCACAGGGATTGCGATTGTGCTATAGATTTGATTCCTGGCAGCAAATTTCCTAAGGGTCGTTTGTTCAATCTGTCTGTGCCAGAGCATGCTGCTATGCGAGAGTATATTAAGGAGTCCTTGGAAAAGGGACATATTCGTCCATCCTCATCCCCTTTAGGTGCAGGGGTTTTTTTTCGTGGGTAAAAAAGATGGTTCCCTGAGGCCTTGTATTGATTATCGGCTGTTGAATAAGATTACAGTCAAATATCAGTATCCTTTGCCACTGTTGACTGATTTGTTTGCTCGTATTAAAGGGGCAAGGTGGTTCTCTAAAATTGACCTTCGGGGTGCGTATAATTTGGTGCGAATTAAACAGGGAGATGAGTGGAAGACTGCATTTAATACGCCCGAGGGCCATTTTGAGTATCTGGTAATGCCTTTTGGTCTTTCTAATGCCCCTTCAGTCTTTCAGTCCTTTATGCACAATATTTTCCGTGAATATCTGGATAAATTTATGATTGTGTATCTGGATGATATTTTGATTTTTTCCGATGACTGGGAGTCGCATGTTCAACAGGTCAGGAAGGTTTTTCAGGTTTTGCGGGCCAATTCTTTGTTTGTAAAGGGTTCAAAGTGTATTTTTGGGGTTCAGAAGATCTCTTTTTTGGGGTACATTTTTTCCCCTTCTTCTATTGAGATGGATCCTGTCAAGGTTCGGGCTATTTGTGATTGGACGCAACCGACTTCCCTTAAGAGCCTTCAGAAATTCTTGGGCTTTGCTAATTTCTATCGTCGATTTATAACTGGTTTTTCAAGTGTTGTTAAGCCTTTAACGGATTTGACTAAGAAGGGTGCTGATGTTTCCAATTGGTCCTCGGCGGCTGTGGAGGCCTTTCGGGAGCTTAAGCACCGCTTTTCTTCTGCTCCTGTGTTGCGCCAACCTGATGTTTCACTTCCTTTTCAGGTCGAAGTTGATGCTTCAGAGATCGGAGCGGGGGCGGTTTTGTCGCAGAGAAGTTCCGATTGCTCGGTGATGAGACCATGTGCGTTCTTTTCTCGAAAATTTTCGCCCGCCGAGCGAAATTATGATGTTGGTAATCGGGAACTCTTGGCTATGAAGTGGGCCTTTGAGGAGTGGCGTCATTGGCTTGAGGGTGCTAGGCATCAGGTGGTGGTCTTGACTGATCACAAGAATCTGATTTACCTTGAGTCAGCCAGGCATCTGAATCCTAGACAGGCGCGCTGGTCGTTGTTTTTCTCCCGGTTTAATTTTGTGGTCTCATATCTACCAGGTTCAAAAAATGTGAAGGCAGATGCCCTTTCTAGGAGTTTTGAGCCTGACTCCCCTGGTGATTCTGAGCCTACGGGTATCCTTAAGGATGGGGTGATATTGTCTGCTGTCTCTCCAGACTTGCGACGTGCTTTGCAGGAGTTTCAAGTGGATAGGCCTGATCGTTGTCCGCCTGGGAGACTGTTTGTTCCAGATGAGTGGACCAGTAGAGTTCATTCTTCTGTGTTGGCAGGCCACCCTGGAATCTTTGGTACCAGAGATTTGGTGGCCAGGTCCTTCTGGTGGCCTTCCCTGTCTCGGGATGTGCGTACTTTTGTACAGTCTTGTGATGTTTGTGCCCGGGCCAAGCCTTGTTGTTCTCGGGCTAGTGGATTGTTGTTGCCCTTGCCTATTCCGAAGAGGCCTTGGACGCACATCTCTATGGACTTTATTTCGGATCTCCCGTTTTCTCAGAAAATGACCGTCATCTGGGTGGTGTGTGACCGTTTTTCTAAAATGGTTCATTTGGTACCCTTGCCCAAGTTGCCTTCTTCATCGGAGTTGGTTCCTCTATTTTTTCAGAATGTGGTTCGTCTACATGGTATCCCGGAAAACATCGTTTCTGACAGGGGATCCCAATTTGTGTCTAGATTTTGGCGGGCGTTCTGCGCCAGGATGGGCATTGATTTGTCTTTTTCGTCTGCTTTCCATCCTCATACGAATGGCCAGACAGAGCGAACTAATCAGACCTTGGAGACTTATTTGAGGTGTTTTGTGTCTGCTGATCAGGATGACTGGGTCGCTTTTTTGCCGTTGGCGGAGTTTGCCCTTAATAATCGGGCTAGTTCTGCCACTCTGGTCTCTCCTTTCTTTTGCAATTCGGGGTTTCACCCTCGTTTTTCATCTGGTCAGGTGGAATTGTCGGATTGTCCTGGAGTAGACACTATGGTGGATAGATTGCACCAGATTTGGAGTCATGTGGTGGACAACTTGAAGTTGTCCCAGGAGAAGACTCAGCAGTTTGCTAATCGTCATCGTCGTGCTGGTAATCGTCTTCGCGTTGGGGACTTGGTGTGGTTATCTTCTCGTTTTGTCCCTATGAAGGTCTCTTCTCCTAAGTTTAAACCTCGGTTCATAGGTCCTTATAAGATTTTGGAGATTCTTAATCCTGTATCGTTTCGTTTGGACCTACCAGCATCTTTCACTATTCATAATGTCTTCCATCGGTCTTTGTTGCGGAGGTACGAGATACCGGTTGTTCCTTCTGTTGAGCCTCCTGCTCCTGTGCTGGTGCAGGGTGAATTGGAGTATGTTGTGGAGAAGATTTTGGACTCTCGCATTTCCAGACGGAGACTTCAATATTTGGTCAAATGGAAGGGATACGGTCAGGAGGATAATTCTTGGGTGACTGCCTCTGATGTTCATGCCTCTGATTTGGTTCGCGCCTTTCATAGGGCTCGTCCAGATCGCCCTGGTGGTTCTCATGAGGGTTCGGTGCCCCCTCCTCAAGGGGGGGGGTACTGTTGTGAATTCTGTTTGTGGGCTCCCTCTGGTGGCTACTGGTGGTACTGGTTGACTTCTGTCTTCTATCTCCTGTGCACCTGTTCCCATCAGAAAATGGGAGTTTTCTTTATAATCTGGCTTCTCACTCATTTACTTGCCGGCTATCAATGTTACCAGAGCTCCTCTGTTTCTTGCTACCTGCTCCAAGTCTGCTGATTCAGATAAGTTGGATCATCTGTACCTTTTTGTCCAGCGTGCATGTATATGAATCTTGCTGCTGGAAGCTCTAGTGAACTGAAATGACCACTCCGGTGTCATGAGTTGATACCGGAGTTTAAAGTCATTTCAGGATGGTATTTTGTAGGGTTTTGAGTTGACCGCGAAGTCCACTTTTGTATTTTCTGCTATCTAGTAAGTCGGCCTCTCTTTGCTGAACCTGTATTCATACTGCGTATGTGTTTTCTTCTTAACTAACCGCCATTATATGTTGGGGGCTACTATCACTTTGGGGTTTTCTCTGGAGGCAAGCCAGGTCTGTGTTTCCTCTATTAGGGGTAGCTAGATCTCCGGCTGGTGCGAGACGTCTAGGGATAAAACGCAGGTAGGTTCCCCGGCCACTGATAGTTGTGCGTTAGGTTCAGCATCGCGGTCAGCTTAGATTCCATCATCCTAGAGCTAGTCCTGTTTTTGCCTATGTCCCTGCCATTGGGAATCATGACAGTGGGGTACCACAGGGGTCAGTATTGGGCCTTCTTCTTTTTAACATATTTATTAATGACCTTGTAGGGGGCATTCAGAGTAGAATTTCAATATTTGCAGATGACACTAAACTCTGCAGGGTAATCAATACAGAGGAGGACAATTTTATATTACAGGATGATTTATGTAAACTAGAAGCTTGGGCTGATAAATGGCAAATGAGCTTTAATGGGGATAAATGTAAGGTCATGCACTTGGGTAGAAGTAATAAGATGAATAACTATGTGCTTAATTCTAAAACTCTGGGCAAAACCGTCAATGAAAAAGACCTGGGTGTATGGGTGCATGACAAACTCATATTCAGTGGCCAGTGTCAGGCAGCTGCTACAAAGGCAAATAAAATAATGGGATGCATTAAAAGAGGCATAGATGCTCATGAGGAGAACATAATTTTACCTCTATACAAGTCACTAGTTCGACCACACTTAGAATACTGTGCACAGTTCTGGTCTCCGGTGTATAAGAAAGACATAGCTGAACTGGAGCGGGTGCAGAGAAGAGCGACCAAGGTTATTAGAGGACTGGGGGGTCTGCAATACCAAGATAGGTTATTACACTTGGGGCTATTTAGTTTGGAAAAACGAAGGCTAAGGGGTGATCTTATTTTAATGTATAAATATATGAGGGGACAGTACAAAGACCTTTCTCATGATCTTTTTAATCATAGACCGGTGACAGGGACAAGGGGGCATCCTCTACGTTTGGAGGAAAAAAGGTTTAAGCATAATAACAGACGCGGATTCTTTACAGTAAGAGCAGTGAGACTATGGAACTCTCTGACGTATGATGTTGTAATGAGTGATTCATTACTTAAATTTAAGAGGGGCCTGGATACCTTTCTGGAAAAGTATATTATTACAGGGTATATATATTAGATTGCTTGATAAGGCGTTGATCCAGGCAACTAGTCTGATTGCCGTATGTGGGGTCGGGAAGGAATTTTTTTCCCCATGGTGGAGCTTACTCTTACCACATGGGTTTTTTTTGCCTTCCCCTGGATCAACATGTTAGGGCATGTTAGGCTATGGGTTGAACTAGATGGACTTAAAGTCTTCCTTCAACCTTAATAACTATGTAACTATAACTATCATCTCTATGCTGATGACACACAGATCTACATCTCTGGACCAGATATCACCACTAGTGTTGAGCATTCCGATACCGCAAGTATCGGGTATCGGCCGATATTTGCGGTATCGGAATTCCGATACCGAGATCCGATACTTTTGTGTTATCGTGAATCGGTATCGGGATCGATATTAATGTGTAAAATAAAGAATAAAAATAAAAAATATTGATATACTCACCTCTCCGACGCAGCCCGATGTAACCGGCAGCTTCCGTTCCTCAGAATGAGCTCTTGAAAGACCTTAGATGACGTTGCGGCCTGTGATTGGTCGCGTGGCGGTCACGTGACCGCTCACGCGACCAATCACAGGCCGCGACGTCATCTAAGGTCTTTCAAGCGCTCATTCTGAGGAACGGAAGCTGCCGGTTACATCGGGCTGCGTTGGAGAGGTGAGTATATCAATATTTTTTATTTTTATTCTTTATTTTACACATTAATATGGATCCCAGGGCCTGAAGGAGAGTTTCCTCTCCTTCAGACCCTGGGAACCATACAGGATACCTTCCGATACTTGGTGTCCCATTGACTTGTATTGGTATCGGGTATCGGTATCGGCGATATCCGATACTTTTCGGGTATCGGCCGATACTATCCGATACCGATACTTTCAAGTATCGGACGGTATCGCTCAACACTAATCACCACCCTACTAACCAGAATCCCTCAATGTCTATCCGCTATTTCATCCTTCTTCTCCGCTAGATTTCTGAAACTTAACATGGACAAAACAGAATTCATCATCTTTCCCCATCTCACGTGACCCCCCCCAATGAACCTATCCATTACAGTAAATGGCTGCTCACTCTCCCCAGTCCCACAAGCTCGCTGCCTCGGGGTAATCCTTGACGCTGATCTCTCCTTCAAACCACATATCCAAGCCCTTTCCACTTCCTGCCGATTTCAACTCAAAAATATTTCACGAATCTGCACATTCCTCAACCAAGAATCTGCAAAAACCCTAGTCCATGCCCTCATCATCTCTCACCTTGACTACTGCAACCTCCTGCTCTGTGGCCTCCCCTTTAACACTCTCACACCCCTCCAATCTTTTCTAAACTCTGCTGCCCGACTAATCCACCTGTTCCCCCGCTATTCCCCGGCCTCTCCCCTCTGTCAATCCCTGCACTGGCTCCCCATTCCCCAGAGACTCCAGTACAAAACCCTAACCATGACCTACAAAGCCATCCACAACCTGTCTCCTCCATACATCTGTGACCTCGCCTCCCGGTACTTACCTACACACAACCTCCGATCCTCACAAGATCTCCTTCTCTACTCCCCTCTTATCTCCTCTTCCCACAATCGTATACAAGATTTCTAGCGCGTATCACCCCTACTCTGGAACCCTCTACCACAACACATCAGACTCTCGCCTACCATCGAAACCTTCAAAAAGAGCCTGAAGACCCACCTCTTCCAACAAGCCTACAACCTGCAGTAACCACCGATCCACCAAACCGCTGCATGACCAGCTCTATCCTCGTCTACTGTATTGTGAGCCTTCGCGGGCAGGGTCCTCTCTACTCCTGTACCAGTTATGACTTGTATTGTTTAAGATTATTGTACTTGTTTTTATTATGTATACCCCTCCTTACATGTAAAGCACCATGGAATAAATGGCGCTATCCGCTATAACAACAAATAATAATAATAATATTAATAATAACTAGGAGTACAACTGGCTAGGCTAGGCTAATATAGAGCAGGAATTATCTAGAGAAAATATAAAGACATACCGGCAATGCAATCACAAGGGGGATGAAGTAGAAGCGTCTTTCCTTGAAAGCAGACTGAAGGAAGTGAAGAGAAAATGGAGTGAGAGGGAGGCTGAGCTACCATAATGCATTGCAAAGGGGGAGGAGAATCAGTCATGGAAAATACAAAAACAGAAAATAGAACTGTCAACATGACTCTGACTGCTAAAGGGAGCCAAAGCACTACAGATAAATAAAGGTATGAATATATCAATAACTGTATACTAGAAAACTGAGAAACCTGCAAATTATGCAAACAGATAATCGGAGGTAACAAATTTGATGGCGGAGACAGAACAGTTGCCACAAAGCCAATTTGTGGAAAAAAAAACAAATATGTTCAGAAAAAAGTAGTAGAACAACCTTACATACATGCCAAAATTTTAAGGGTGCCCTTTCGGGAGAAGATTGATTGCAAAATGAAGCACTAAATTGAAAATGTATTCCCCTTAGCCACTCCCACTTTTAGGTCACTTGCTCTGTCCATTTTCTACATTCCCGTAGTCCTCTGCCATGCTCTCTCCATCTTCCCTTCACACTTCTTGAATTTGCATTTTGATGCCAATTTTATTGTGGGGGCTCTGTTTGTGGTCACCTGGGAACTTTAAATAAGGCAACCAGGGACAAGCTTTGTGCTGGCTGCTCCAACTATCAAGTCCCAGAGGATCCCTGGTCTTTACTTTTTAAGACCCGTACACTGATGTGGACTTACACAGGGACCTTGGGCTACGCCCTTGTAGGCACTGGACTATCGTACAGGAACAAAATCATCAGGCATGAGAATGGTCAGTAAATAAGCTGAGGTCAGAAACACTATAAGACACACAGGAGTTCACCAGACGTAGTCTAACTATAACTAGCACTGGACAGTAGGATTTCAAGGGTGTAAATAGCTTGCAGATGCACCCCGGCTAAGAAGGTGGCAAGCATTAACTGAAGTTAACGCCGAGGCTCCCATTTGGCCAGTACTAAAAGTCACAGAGAATAGACAGAGGACTAGCGTCGTCAACAAAAGCTCTGCGCCACCTAGCGACAGAAACAGATGCAGGCACTGATACAAATGTCACAGGAGAAATCTACTGATGGAGCATCTTTGCACCATGTATAAGAAACCTTTCAGGATAGCAACATAGTAACATAGTAACATAGTTAGTAAGGCCGAAAAAAAGACGTTTGTCCATCCAGTTCAGCCTATATTCCATCATAATAAATCCCCAGATCTACGTCCTTCTACAGAACCTAATAAGTGTATGATACAATATTGTTCTGCTCCAGGAAGACATCCAGGCCTCTCTTGAACCCCTCGACTGAGTTCGCCATCACCACCTCCTCAGGCAAGCAATTCCAGATTCTCACTGCCCTAACAGTAAAGAATCCTCTTCTATGTTGGTGGAAAAACCTTCTCTCCTCCAGACGCAAAGAATGCCCCCTTGTGCCCGTCACCTTCCTTGGTATAAACAGATCCTCAGCGAGATATTTGTATTGTCCCCTTATATACTTATACATGGTTATTAGATCGCCCCTCAGTCGTCTTTTTTCTAGACTAAATAATCCTAATTTCGCTAATCTATCTGGGTATTGTAGTTCTCCCATCCCCTTTTTTAATTTTGTTGCCCTCCTTTGTACTCTCTCTAGTTCCATTATATCCTTCCTGAGCACCGGTGCCCAAAACTGGACACAGTACTCCATGTGCGGTCTAACTAGGGATTTGTACAGAGGCAGTATAATGCTCTCATCATGTGTATCCAGACCTCTTTTAATGCACCCCATGATCCTGTTTGCCTTGGCAGCTGCTGCCTGGCACTGGCTGCTCCAGGTAAGTTTATCATTAACTAGGATGCCCAAGTCCTTCTCCCTGTCATATTTAACCAGTGGTTTCCTGTTCAGTGTGTAATGGTGATATTGATTCCTTCTTCCCATGTGTATAACCTTACATTTATCATTGTTAAACCTCATCTGCCACCTTTCAGCCCAAGTTGCCAACTTATCTAGATCCATCTGTAGCAGAATACTATCTTCTCTTGTATTAACTGCTTTACATAGTTTTGTATCATCTGCAAATATCAATATTTTACTGTGTAAACCTTCTACCAGATCATTAATGAATATGTTGAAGAGAACAGGTCCCAATACCGACCCCTGCGGTACCCCACTGGTCACAGCGACCCAGTTAGAGACTATACCATTTATAACCACCCTCTGCTTTCTATCACTAAGCCAGTTACTAACCCATTTATACACATTTTCCCCCAGACCAAGCATTCTCATTTTGTGTACCAACCTCTTGTGCTGCACGGTATCAAACGCTTTGGAAAAATCGAGATATACCACGTCCAATGACTCACCGTGGTCCAGCCTATAGCTTACCTTTTCATAAAAACTGATTAGATTGGTTTGACAGGAGCGATTTCTCATAAACCCATGCTGATATGGAGTTAAACAGTTATTCTCATTGAGATAATCCAGAATAACATCCTTCAGAAACCCTTCAAATATTTTACCAACAGTAGAGGTTAGACTTACTGGCCTATAATTTCCAGGTTCACTTTTAGAGCCCTTTTTGAATATTGGCACCACATTTGCTATGCGCCAGTCCTGCGGAACAGACCCTGTCGCTATAGAGTCCCTAAAAATAAGAAATAATGGTTTATCTATTACATTACTTAGTTCTCTTAGTACTCGTGGGTGTATGTCATCCGGACCCGGAGATTTATCTACTTTAATCTTATTTAGCCGGTTTCGCACCTCTTCTTGGGTTAGATTGGTGACCCTTAATATAGGGTTTTCATTGTTTCTTGGGATTTCACCTAGCATTTCATTTTCCACCGTGAATACCGTGGAGAAGAAGGTGTTTAATATGTTAGCCTTTTCCTCGTCATCTACAACCATTCTTTCCTCACTATTTTTTAAGGGGCCTACATTTTCAGTTTTTATTCTTTTACTATTGATATAGTTGAAGAACAGTTTGGGATTAGTTTTACTCTCCTTAGCAATGTGCTTCTCTGTTTCCTTTTTGGCAGCTTTAATTAGTTGTTTAGATAAAGTATTTTTCTCCCTATAGTTTTTTAGAGCTTCAATGGTGTCATCCTGCTTTAGTAGTGCAAATGCTTTCTTTTTACTGTTAATTGCCTGTCTTACTTCTTTGTTTAGCCACATTGGGTTTTTCCTATTTCTAGTCCTTTTATTCCCACAAGGTATAAACCGCTTACAGTGCCTATTTAGGATGTTCTTAAACATTTCCCATTTATTATCTGTATTCTTATTTCTGAGGATATTGTCCCAGTCTACCAGATTAAGGGCATCTCTAAGCTGGTCAAACTTTGCCTTCCTAAAGTTCAGTGTTTTTGTGACTCCCTGACAAGTCCCCCTAGTGAAAGACAGGTGAAACTGTACAATATTGTGGTCGCTATTTCCTAGATGCCCGACCACCTGCAGATTTGTTATTCTGTCAGGTCTATTAGATAGTATTAGGTCTAAAAGTGCTGCTCCTCTGGTTGGATTCTGCACCAATTGTGACAGATAATTTTTCTTGGTTATTAGCAGAAACCTGTTGCCTTTATGGGTTTCACAGGTTTCTGTTTCCCAGTTAATACCGAGTAGTTAAAGTCCCCCATAACCAGGACCTCATTATGGGTTGCAGCTTCATCTATCTGCTTTAGAAGTAGACTTTCCATGATTTCTGTTATATTTGGGGGTTTGTTACAGACCCTAATGAGAATTTTGTTACCATTTTTCCCTCCATGAATTTCGACCCATATGGACTCGACATCCTCATTCCCTTCGCTAATATCCTCCCTTAAAGTGGACTTTAGACAAGACTTTACATAGAGACAAACCCCTCCTCCTCTCCGATTTTTACGATCCTTTCTAAACAGACTGTAACCCTGTAAGTTAACTGCCCAGTCATAGCTTTCATCTAACCATGTCTCGGTTATTCCCACTATGTCAAAGTTACCTGTAGATATTTCTGCTTCTAGTTCTTCCATCTTGTTTGTCAGGCTTCTGGCGTTTGCGAGCATGCAGTTTAGAGGATTTTGTTTTGTTCCAATCTCCTCGCTGTGGATTGTTTTAGAAATGTTCTTACCTCCCTTCTGAGTATGTTTTCCTGGGTCTTCTTTGTTCGAGTCTAATGTTTTTCTTCCCGTCAGGATGCACTGACCTTTGGGAGGTTTTGGCACGCCTTAGTGGTGTCCAGGAGATTTGACAACTCTTCTGGAAGCCCAGGAGGGTCATGACATTTTCTAGCACTCTTCTGGATGTTTCAGGAAAATATGCAAATATAACATACTACTGTATCTGCACTGAATATTTAGCTGTGATCACATTTAAACACATGATGGCAGCGATGCATGGCAAAAGTCCTACCCACCGAGTCACCAGCTCCTTCCAATTAGGTGCAGTAGAAATGATAGTATATTAGCATACATTTAAATAAAGGTAATGGAAATACGACGATGGCTCCTAACTAATTATGTGCAGTGACAAGGTTGCTACCAATTACCTGCTGTTATGAGCAATTGGAGTTGGGAATTAAGTAAATAATCAGGTTGCACTAATTATCTGCAGTGGTATCATAAGTATCAATTATCAACGGTGGTAAGCAATCAGGTAATGAGGAAGATGAGAATGTGCCTTATACAGCAAGTCAAACCGTTTACTATGGCTATACGAGAGGGAAGCTGAGACAGACTGCGGATTAATGCCTCCTAAATTAGCCAATTCTCACCTGTCTCCACAATTAACTTTTCTTCAATTGTTATACAATTTCTCACTACACTCTAATGCCGGTCAGCAAAAAAAACACTATATAATGACCTCCAGATTGATCCATCACATCAATCTAATAAAAACCCAAACTAGGAGGAGGCATCTACCCCTTCCCTAGATAGCAACAATGTTGTTAGGTTTATAGTACAAAAATTGGGACAGTTCTGGCAAATTTGGGTCTATTGGCAACTATTTAATTGCACTTGGTAAGAATTTTACATCTACCGAAAATGTCCTCTACACATAGGCTGGAGCACAGAAAAAGTGTCAAGCGAGACTACAAAACTGTACCCAGTGCGGCAGCGTGCATGTACAAGCCGGTGCTATGCATGCTGCTGCACTGGGCACAGTTTGCAGTCTCGCTTGTCCAGTGCCATAGACTTGCATCTGCACTTCTGCAGAATTCTCACAATTTTCCATGGTTTTATAACTATGACATATGATTTGTCAAAATCTTACTATATGATGTATGGGACCCAAGATGCTGCCTGTCTGGAAGACGTTAACCAACACTATCTTCATACAGTGGTGAAACATGGGGATGAAATCACCATGTTAAGAGGTGGCTTCCCACCTGCAGGAATGGAGAGACCAGTAAGGATTAAATGGAACCCAAACTGCTGGAACAATTGCAGTCAAGTATACTCTTCTCGGAAATGCTTTGGTATTTCAGAAAAAATATACTTAAAGGGAACCTATCACCCCGTTTTTTAAAGATTAGATAAAAATAGTGTGAAATAGGGGCAGAGCTGGGCTTTACATTACTGCCTTTTTGGTGCCTTTACACCCCCGTTAGGCTGCCCAAATACCTTTGTGAAGTGGCCGTTTTCTGCTGTCACTCAAGTTGGTCAGGTCGGATGGGCGTGGTCACAGCGCTGTTTGTCCCCCAGGATCCTGCTCATCATTACGTTGGTGGCGTAGTGGTGTGCGCATGTCCAGCAGGCGAATCCACTGCCCAGGAGATGAATAACAGCGCGGTCTTCTCTATTCAGCCGTTTACCGGTGGGCGCGGCCATCTTTCCTGTGGCCGCGCCTGCGCAGATGGAGCGCTCTGCTGCCCGGGGCTTCAGGAAAATGGCCGCGGGATTCCGCGCGTGCGCAGATGGAGATCGCGGCGGCCATTTTCCTGAAGCCCCGGGCAGCAGAGCGCTCCATCTGCGCAGGCGCGGCCACAGGAAAGATGGCCGCGCCCACCGGTAAATGGCTGAATAGCGAAGACCGCGCTGTTATTCATCTCCTGGGCAGTGGATTCGCCTGCTGGACATGCGCACACCACTACGCCACCAACGTAATGATGAGCAGGATCCTGGGGGACAAACAGCGCTGTGACCACGCCCATCCGACCTGACCAACTTGAGTGACAGCAGAAAACGGCCACTTCACAAAGGTATTTGGGCAGCCTAACGGGGGTGTAAAGGCACCAAAAAGGCAGTAATGTAAAGCCCAGCTCTGCCCCTATTTCACACTATTTTTATCTAATCTTTAAAAAACGGGGTGATAGGTTCCCTTTAAGTTTCAGCTTTCAAAAGAATATTTTATATAACCAATGGATGAATTTAACATCAAGTTATAATTATAAGCTTTTATTTTCATAACACGGATAAGAAGCATAACTTCTGTCAGGGAGTGTATGCACACATGACGGAGAGACATGTCGTGTTGTCATTCATCCTATTGGTCCATACAACGTTTAACACTGCCCTAATTGTGCTCTTCAGTGTGACAATATTTCCATGTTTTGTCACAGGTGATTATCCCTAAATAATCATTTGCTAAATTGCAATTTACATTTCTCACTTTTTTTATCATGTCCTTTCTAATACATGGATTTTTAATTGTTGTTTTTTCTATGTATATACAGGGATAGGAAGAAGGTCACTGCTCATAATGTCATCACACGAAAAAACTGCACTTTATATAAGGTTTAGGCCAACTATATCCACTATTCAATTACTGCTTCTAATTGTTTCCTATAAGTGAACAGTTTATAGGACACAGCAATGTTTCGGTATCTCCAGACGCCACTTGCACTTTATTTGATATGTCAATCATTGTTGCTATTTGCTTGGCTATACTATCCTGTAATTTCTGTATATTGTCCTTACTGCTATTTCAGTTGGGACAGAAGAAATTGCAGGATTGATTTTTGTGCTGACCTTAATCATCTTTTGGTCTAAAAAAAACCCATTGTTGTTACATGATCATTGCATGATTTTCTTATATATGTAGTTCATTAGATTCATATAATTGCATATTGGGCAATCATTTTTGTTCACTTAACTCAATCATATAACTGATAGTAGGACCATCTACCTTTTTTCTTGATATTCTCCTTGAGACCCCTCACTGTTTTGTTTTTCTTTTTTAAATGATACCTGAATGAAATTATATTATTAGTCTTAATGGCAGGTGCTTTTTAATACTTCAGTTGTTTTTGTAGGTATTATAATAGGATGGGAGCATTTCACCCAGTTATTTTTTTTTATATATGTATATTGATGAGGGAACTCTATAATTGCGTTATGTTCCTGGCCTGGAAAAATATGTTGTGCTGTGTTTATTTAGTATTCAAACCAAACAGGAAAAAAAGCGGTAATTTCCGGGCGCTGACAGAGAGTAAAGACAAGGGTGTATCTTCTCTGGATCCTTATTCATTCATACAACGTTTTTCGAAGTCGGGTTGACTCCTACATCAGGGAAAGTTTTTGAAGAAGTCAACACATGTTTAGTCTAAGAGTCCTTCTCGTGCACAACTGGTGGCTATGTGCTTTTGACTCGATTAAACCCCCCACAAGGTCCAAAGCCCTTTAATAATCAAAGATTCCTTGACACTAGAGAAAAATTGGACTGAAACGTTGCTTCATTTGTCTACCACAATTGTATTTCACCATGTTATTTTTAAGGACGGAATAAAGGTTATGTTTTATCCCCATTTTCTCTGGTGCCTCGGAATCTTGGATTTTCAGAGTCAACAGGAATTAATAAACATCCAGAGAACATACACCCTTGTCTTCACTCAGTGGCAGCGCCCTGGAATTACCTCTGTTTTTCCTGTTTGGTTTGAATAGGTTTCTTCCCATTGGTGTGTGGGACAGCGGTTGGAGAAGAAGCCCATCATTCTTACAAGTATGGAATTGTGTAGGTCACAACCCAGGCAGGTGAGCATATACAATCCTTTTTCTCGCTGTGTGTTATGTTGAGGGTAACACACTTGGAACCCCTTTTTTCTTTTTCTTAGTGTCTAATGTACAGTAAGTGTGTTAATAATCATTGCCTTCTTCCATTTCCAGCGTGACTAAGGCCCTCTTCTCACTCATGTGACTGCAATTCCGACTTATTGGATCACATTGGGGTTTATGTATGACCTGAAACTTGCCTGCTACGTAGGGTCACAATGAAGTTCCATAGTCTTACATTGTAAAAGAGACGTTTGGGTCAAACCTTAACTCCAGTGTGATCTGGCAGGTTGGAATTAAGAGAGAAGAGTGGAGCGTCGCTAGAAATTACGGATGACACAGCACGGTGAGTACCGTATATTACCACACTTACAATACATTACATGCACATTTACACAGGTATAGGGCAAGAAAAGTTTCATGGTAGTTCTTTGATATTTTTAAGCAGTTGTATGTTTTTTTTCACCATGTTTTGAATACTTTCTTTTTGTGTTTCCTCTCAAATACAAACTGGGGGGAAAAAGATAGGTGATAAATGTATGATTGGTTTAGGTTTAGTTCTGATTCTCAGGATTCCAACTGATTGGAATAAGAGAGGTCTTGTGTCCTTGAGGTGCATAGAGTGGTAATGTGCATGCATGACCACTGTCTCATTCACTTGTCTGTGTCTACAGGTGTAGTTGAAGCGATGGCCGGGGGACCACCATGTTGCAGGAAGACTACCGTACACAAGATGAGGTGCAAACAACAGAGGGTAGATTTATTGGGAGGCAAGGAATGGTGAATGAGGAAGATGCAAACAGGGGTATACAATGGCAAAAGACAATTTACAAGAGTTATAAACTTTATCTTTTCCGTAAAATAGCACGGTGCTCCAACTATTACAGACTCAAAATATGTCTAACCAGCAAATGTAAACAATAAACAGGTGATGATGCTAGTCTACATATAACCTCCCTGGCCTCTACTAAGCAGGCCACACGGCTCCCGTGTACTGACTACTGAAGCCTACACTAGGCCCTAACAGGTGCACCAAACAGGAACAGACTCACGGTGATGTTGGAGAATCAGCTCCAGTCCCAGGGGGGCCCCCAGCAGTCTAATATGGTGGTGCACACAGCTTTCTGTCAGCTCGGTGAAGCGTGGTCTTTTCCTTGCTTCTGGATCCTAGGGATGCTCCTGGAAACTGTAAATCCCTTCGTCTGTATCTTCGTGGCTCTCTTGCAGCTATATCAGGACACAGTTCTTCTCTTTTTCAGCTATCAGCACAAAAAGTCCTCTCTGCAGCAGCCTCAGCTCACACACACTGCTCCAGCTCCACACCTGCACTCTGCACAGACTAGTTCATTACAGCGACTAATGCAGGGGAGAAGCAGAACATTTCATCACGCCAGACAAGAGGGGTGCAGCCTTTTAAAGTGACAGCATGTTCCTTACTGTCCATAACAGCACCACCCTCTTACACAGTCACATGTTGACCATGGGTCCAATAGATAGTGAACAGAATGGTGATTACTCAGGACCTACTCATTATATTGCAGCGCGGCGAGTGCATCATGTCAAGCCTACTCTGCAGTAGAGGCGCCACCGGGAATACCGTCAGGTATTAGTAGTTTTACACAACTCTTCAGCGGCCATCACAAACAATGGACAGAGCCGCTGGACCAGGGTCCTGAGTAATCGACACACATGTGCACTGCAGCTCAATTCAGGAGGACACCAACAAATTAAATCTATGACTGGTGGGGCTCCTACAGACCCCCACCCATTGGATATTTATCCCATAGATACCCATAAACCACAGAATAGGCACAAATATTCATGCAGGATTCGTCTGGGGGTAAGTGAATATTTTTCAATGGCCCAGCCAGAGTCTAGACTTGAACGTTATAAAATATCTCTGGAGACTCTTCAAAATACCATTGCATCAAAGATTTACCTCCAACCTAGGCTCAATATTTTGGGTGCAAAGAAATTACGACTACATTTTCTAGCTATCAAATACAAGCCAACATTTAAAAAAAATAATTTTAGTCTCTTCTCTGAGCCCCTTGGGCAATTTTTTTTTAGTACATTTTGTCATTCTCTGTAAATAAAGTAAAACTATGTAAATCAGTTTAATTTTCTCTGGTCCCTTCGTCACAATGTTCTGACTCATTTTCCCTAATTGGGACACAAAGGTGTAATACTAAGCGGGGGATTTTGCAATAAGATAAATGTAGGTTAGATGCAAAAACAACTCAGTTGTCTGATTGTCAGATGTAGTGAACGGCCGCTTATCATTAGGCGGGATTGTGCAGCTGAAATTACTTTTATTCCTCGGTAGAAAGGGGAATTGGCTATTGTAATATATGCAATTCTCACATTTTCAGTAACATTTGGTTGTTCTATGTGAATACTATTATTATAGTATATCCATAATTCATGGATTAGGATGCTGATTAAAATGTGGCACACAAACAGGATCATTTCATTTTCCACATATGTAGATTACGGTGTACACAAAGCAATACTATTGAAAATACAAAATCAAGATCATACACAGCAATTATTACCTTAACCTCGCAAAGGGAATCTGTCATCAGGTTTTTACCACCTAATCTGAGAGCAGCATAATGTAGGGACCGAGACCCTGATTCCAATGATGTGTCACTTGCTAGGCTGCTTGTTGTAGCTTTGATAAAGTCAGTGTTTTATCAGCAGGAGATGATCATTAAAGGACTAGTAAACCTGCTGCCAGGTAGTTCTCTTTATTCATAATCTCTGCATAACCCCGACCCCACCACTGATGGGCAGCTTTCTGTATATACTGTTCAGTGTCATGAAAAAGTATTCATATTCTGTGAACTTTTGCACATTTTTTCATGTGTCACCCACAACCTTAATTTTTTTTATTTGGATGTGATATACCAATAGGGATGAGCGAGCACTAAAATGCTCAGATGCTCGTTACTCGAACCGAGCAATTCCTAATGCTCGGATGCCCGTTCCGAGTAACGAGTATAATGGGAGTCATTGGGAAATCCGAGCTTTTTTTGGCAGACCCTACAAAATGTTCTGGGGGGCAGTGAAAATGTCCAAATTGATAGAAAAAGTGCTGAATGGAAGAAAAACAGCATGGGGAAGACCCCTCTGACTCCCAGATCGCCTCTGAGAACAAAAGTAACACACTAGTACTCCACTTTAAGGAGTAACAATGAAACATTACAAACCACAAGAAATTGGAGTTTACAAAAAAATTGTTAAGAAACATTCTTTTCGGTATTGTATTTGTATATCAACCAAATTTTAAAAAGGATTTTAAAAAAATAATAATTTAATTAAAGCAAAATTAAAATGGAAATTTCACTGTAATTTACGAAGGAAACAAGAACTGCCAAAATGTTAAGAGTGATATAAAATAGCAAAAATCACTAACATTTTCAAAAATATAGTGAACAATGATTTTTGCAATTCTCTTAAACATAGCATTTTTCTGTGCTGAAATCTATTCTCCCGAGATCTTGGTGCTGAGATCTCCATCTGCGCATGCGCCGCCCCCCAGCAGCCATTTTTCCGGAGTCCACCGCATGGGAAACCATGGAACTGCGGGGGCTCTAGCCTTTCACAAAATGTCAGCAGAGCCCCTGCAGTACTGGAGACACCCGCAGCAGCACCGGACACCCCCACAGCACCGCCAGTCACCCCCTCATACTGGTAAGGTATATCTGCATTATAAGACGCACCCCCATTTTCCCCAAAAAATTTTTGGGAAAAAAGTGCATCTTACAATCCGAAAAATAAGGTACATTCAAAAATATACAAAATGATCTAAAATATATTGGAAAATATATACATAAATATCTTAAAATGATATCCCAAAATAATTCAAAATTCTAAACAAATGCTATTTGACCCAAAAAGTATCCACAATTATAAACAAATCACATCAAACTATGTCCAAAAGTTTAGATATCGACCAAAAATCTTACAAGAATTACCAAAAATCCAATATATAGCTATAAGTTATGTCATAAAAAGAACATAGTTTCTATCAACAAATCATTGCCTGCTAAAAAAAATATCACCAACCGTTCTTTAGAGCAAACAGTAGGAGTATGACTTATCTATAAGCATGACCTCAGAAGAAGGTCTGTAAATGTTGTTGATCTATCACTGCATTTCATCTAAAAAAGTAAAAAAAAAAAAAAAGGATTTTATTGAACGGGCATTGTAGAAAGCAGAGCCGACGGAAGAACAATATCCTGCAGTGGAGGCAGCAATTAAGAAACAAAAGGCAGTGAAATTGTTCACTCTGCTCCCTATGTTTTTGACAGCTAATTAAACTCTTTAGACTTTGCTGAATATCTTAAAACATTGCCGGAGCATTGCAATGTGCCGTTCCGTATAATAAGTCTCCAACCTGAAGCGGAGGAGAATGATTGTGCCATCATTAAAGTGACTTGATTGAAATTAAAATGATTAAGGCCATTTATAAAGGTAGAGTATGCTGGCAAAGTTATTGTAACTTTGACAGAACATACAAGACATGCAAAAATATTCAAGACTTCTCAAAAGCATTAAACAATGACACCAATGACAACTTGGATAAAAATATTTACTATGCCAAGAGCTAAATATATATCAAGCATTAACACATCACTGGTAAATAATGGATGGCACGGAGTCTACTGCCGATAGGCGTGCAACACCTTTATAGTCTACGAACAGAAGGTTCTAAGCAGCTTCACATAATTTATGAATGGTTTTCCATGACTATTGCAAAATGAAAACCCATCTTCTCCCTGCCAAAAAAAATTACAATTGCTCAATCTCTGGATATCTGTCACTGGTGTGTCAGGTGTGACAGACAGTCATACTGGATCCAGCTGTAGAAGGTCACTGTGCCTGGCTCTGCAGGCACATTCTGGATCTTGAATCTCTGCTGTGGAATGATATCCTTTTTCCTCTAGGACCTAGCAGTGATCTCCATCATCTGCTGCTGATTAATACACTCTTGCTGAATGTTTAAATACCTTTAGTCACTTAAGCAAGGCGTCAGTGTATCTCTATTTATCTCTGTCTTTTGGAAGTGCTAGAAGTCAACTAGTTTCTTCTTGGAGCCTCTTGGAGGTTCTGTGGCCCATCCACCTGCAACTGCTCAAGAAGTGAAAGAGAATGAGTGAACTGATGCACAACCACTTGTTAGGTTGGGGCCTCCTCCTGCTCCCTCTTCTGCTGTGATCTGTCTCTTCTTCCCACTCATGATCAACAAAGCCACCTTGCAGCCCCATATTTAGAGAATGTGACAGCATCACCACCATTGTCACTGAGCCTCTTGGAGGTTCTGTGGCCCATCCACCTGCAACTGCTCAAGAAGTGAAAGAGAATGAGTGAACTGATGCACAACCACTTGTTAGGTTGGGGCCTCCTCCTGCTCCCTAGTCTGCTGTGATCTCTGTCTCTTCTTCCCACTCATGATCAACAAAGCCACCTTGCAGCCCCATATTTAGAGAATGTGACAGCATCACCACCATTGTCACTGAGCCTCTTGGAGGTTCTGTGGCCCATCCACCTGCTACTGCTCAAGAAGTGAAAGAGAATGATTGCACTGATGCACAACCACTTGTTAGGTTGGGGCCTCCTCCTGCTCCCTCTTCTGCTGTGATCTCTGTCTCTTCTTCCCACTCATGATCAACAGAGCCACCTGCATCCCCATATTTAGAGAATGTGACAGCATCTCCACCATTGTCACTGAGCCTCTTGGAGGTTCTGTGGCCCATCCAAATGCAACTGCTCAAGAAGTGAAAGAGAATGAGTGAACTGATGCACAACCACTTGTTAGGTTGGGGCCTCCTCCTGCTCCCTCTTCTGCTGTGATCTCTGTCTCTTCTTCCCACTCATGATCAACAGAGCCACCTGCATCCCCATATTTAGAGAATGTGACAGCATCACCACCACCAGTGTCACTGAGCATCTGCACACTGTCCAATGGAAGTATTCAGTTTTCCATCTCCCAAATCCTCGAGGGAAAGAGAAGATACCATCCTAGCCACGCACATGCCATGGTCCTGAATGACCGCATTTCAAAATTACTTTAATTGAAATGCAGCCATTCCTGCTGGTTGAGTCATACAGTATTAAAAAAAATGATCTTCAAACCAAAAGAGTTGTATCCAGCTCCAGGTAAAACCAATACATTTATTTAAAAAAATTCCTTAAAAATTATATCCATGATGCAAGGGGGTGTGAGGAGATAGACAGACAATGCAATGCGTTTTGAACACAATTCCTTTATTCTTTGTCACAGTTCTCTTTGCAGAGTGTGAGCAGACACTAAATGCTGGCCATGACTACATGCAGGTGTTTCAGGCCAGTTATGTGATGTGTGGAGTGTGCTCACCATCCACAACGAACCATTCAAATAAATGTGCAATTCCTATAAATACAGAAAAGAGAAAATTACATACAAGACAGGAATAAAAACATCAAATTTAACCTGTCACCTCAAATTGGCGGGATATGTAAATGCCTTTTTTCCGGTCCGATGGGCGGCGTTTCGTTTTCACTTTTCCACCCCATCCGTCCCTGTTGTCCGCAATATGTTCGAGAATTAGAGTACTTGTCCTCCATAGCTTGCGAGTGCGCAATGCAATCTTCTCTCGCGCACGTGCAGTATGCTTTGCCCAACTGCAGGCAAAGCCGAAAAGCATTACTGCGCATGCGCCCGAGCACTATGTCCTGGAAGTATTTAGCTGTGTTCTGGGACATAGTGCGTGGGCGCATGCGCAGTAATGCTTTTTGGCTTTGTCCGCAGTTGGGCAAAGCATACTGCGCGTGCGCGAAAGAAGATTGAATTGCGCACACGCGAACTATGGAGGACAAGTACTCTAATTCTTGAACATATTGCGGACAACAGGGACGGATGGGGTGGAGAAATGAAAAAAAAACGCTTCCCATCGGACCGGAAAAAAGGCATTTACATATCCTGCCAATTTGAGGTGACAGGTTTCCTTTAATTAAATTATGGAACATGATTTCCCTACCCATATTCAGACCTAAGGAGACACAGGTATTTTGATTACAGATCCAAAATTCTTCCCCTGTGTGCAGTCGTCTCACATGATTTCCACGCCTAACGTGCCTAGTGACCCTTTTCTATGCAAAAAACTTGGGTGGATGGAGGATCATAGAAGGCGCTTCCATTTAGATGAAGGAAATTCCAAGATGAATCACATACTGTCATCATGGATAAAAAAGATAGCCTTCATAAGGTGTCTGACTGGGAAACCGGAAAGGGAAAAGGAGTGGGGAGAAAACAGAAGCCGCTATCTAGGGAGTGTGTACTGGTACCAGGGAGATGAAATGGATTAATTTACCTGCATAGGTTGTACAGATAACCAAATGACATTTAATATTGTGCCTAACACATGGATTCCTTCGTCAGCATGCAGCCATTCCACTGGACAGTGGATGAAATGTTTTCTTTCACAATTATTTCCTTACCACGTGAAAAGAATGTGTGGATTGAGGAACTTGGAAGGCGCTTCTTTTTGATGAAGGAAATTCCAAGAAAAATCAACAGTGTTCTAATGGATAAAAAATATATATTTTTTATTTGATATTAAAAAGATAAACTGTTAATTTTTTTGGTTGGAGCAGCATTGAGAAAGTAACAAGTATCAAGGAGTATCGGCTAATATAGCCTTCATCAGGTGTCAGACACCTGATGAAGGTTATATTAGCTGAAACACTTTGTGTTTGCCATGTTTTATGGTTGGTAGTAGAGCGAGTATACTCGTTGCTCGGGTGATCTCCGAATATTTGTAACTGCTCGAAGATTTAGTTTTCATCGCCTCAGCTGAATGATTTACAGATGCTACATAGCTTGAATACATGTGGGGATTCCCTAGCAACCAGGCATTCCTCACATGTATTCAGCCTGGCTAGCAGCTGTAAATCATGCAGCTGCGTCAACAAAAACTAACTCTCCGAACACTTACAAATACTTGGAGACCACCCGAGCGTGCTCGCGAAAACCTGAGCAACGAGTATGCTCGCTCATCACTAGTTGGTAGCCTTGGTATTTTCTCAATACCGGTCCAACAAAAAAAACCATATATGTTTAAGTTGTTTTTTTTTTTAATATATAAAAATTATATTTTTCCTTTCCAGTTTCCCAGTGCCTGTACCAAACACTTGTAATGATGAAATCTGTAAATTGTGTTATGATTAGTGTTGAGCATTCCGATACCGCAAGTATCGGGTATCGGCCGATATTTGCTGTATCGGAATTCCGATACCGAGATCCAATATTTTTGTGGTATCGGGTATCGGTATCGAAACAACATTAATGTGTAAAATAAAGAATTAAAATAAAAAATATTGCTATACTCACCTCTCCGACGCAGCCTGGACCTCACCGAGGGAACCGGCAGCGTTGTTTGCTTAAAATTTGCGCGTTTCCTTCCTTACGTGAAGTCCCGGCTTGTGATTGGTCGCGTGCCGCCCATGTGGCCGCGACGCGACCAATCACAGCAAGCCGTGACGTAATTTCAGGTCCTTCAGGATTTTAAAATTACGTTCCGGCTTTGTGATTGGTCGCGTCGCGGTCACATGGGCGACGCGACCAATCACAAGCCATGACGTCACGGGAGGCTGGACACGCGCGCATTTTAAAATGCGCGCTTGTCCTGCCTCCCGTGACATCACGGCTTGTGATTGGTCGCGTCGCCCATGTGGCCGCGACACGACCAATCACAGCAAGCCGTGACGTAATTTTAGGTCCTTCAGGATTTTAAAATTACGTTCCGGCTTTGTGATTGGTCGCGTCGCGGTCACATGGGCGACGCGACCAATCACAAGCCGTGACGTCACGGGAGGCAGGACAAGCGCGCATTTTAAAATGCGCGCGTGTCCAGCCTCCCGTGATGTCACGGCATGTGATTGGTCGCGTCGCCCATGTGACCGCGACGCGACCAATCACAAAGCCGGAACGTAATTTTAAAATCCTGAAGGACCTGAAATTACGTCACGGCTTGCTGTGATTGGTCGCGTCGCGGCCACATGGGCGGCACGCGACCAATCACAAGCCGGGACTTCATGTAAGGAAGGAAACGCGCGAATTTTAAGCAAACAACGCTGCCGGTTCCCTCGGTAAGCTCCAGGCTGCGTCGGAAAGGTGAGTATAGCAATATTTTTTATTTTAATTCTTTCTTTTACACATTAATATGGATCCCAGGGCCTGAAGGAGAGTTTCCTCTCCTTCAGACCCTGGGAACCATCAGGAATACCGTCCAATACTTGAGTCCCATTGACTTGTATTGGTATCGGGTATCGGTATCGGATTGGATCCGATACTTTGCCAGTATCGGCCGATACTTTCTGATACCGATACTTTCAAGTATCGGACGGTATCGCTCAACACTAGTTATGATGAAATAAAATGTTTTGATGCTTGTGATATATTGCAGTTTGCAGTGTTAGTCTAATTATTTGCGATGAGCGAATTTATTTGGAAAATGATCGCCAAACATAAATTCGGCACGAATATGGCACATTCGGATTTGTGATCGGAAATACGAGCAAAATTTTATCAAATCGGTAACATTCAGTAAAAATGTGGAAAAATATTTGCATTAACACAAAAGTGTTTTCAGCACTTTTGCAATGATAATGGTGGTGTATCATGAGCGTTTTGCATGTGTTTGATGAGGGGAGGGGGTTTGCAGAGCTCAGAGGTGCAGTGTTCTAGCGAGGGGGGCTGTAATGGGCACAGCTAGATGGAAGCCCCCCCATGACTATGTTGCCAAGGGGAGGGGTTTGGAGTCATAAAAAACAAGGAGTGTACTGGGATTGGTGGGTTTAATGGGGGGGTGTATGGTAGGACGAGGAGGTGGGGCTAAGGGAGAAATGTGCGGGAAAGTACTATTGTCAGAGGACTTGAGAAGCCCACCCACCCTCCCTTTTTTGTGTTGCTTTGGGCCACCTCTTTTTTTCGGTGGGGTGATTTGGTGTTGGAAGGTTTATTCTCTTTCAGGTTACAGTCTGAGAGGTGGAGTTTGTTAACATTGTCACAGTGGCGGGTTTGTGGGGGGGGGGTTCTTGGAGTTGATGATGTTTTATGGGGTTGATCTCGCTTTTGTTTACGGGCTCTGGACGGGGAGTTTACCTCGGGAGCTTTGGGGTTGGTTTGCCCGAAACGAGTTACATGGTGCCATCGAGCTGGTGGTTACAGCTGAGGGTAAAAAGTGTTTGGTTTCAATTTTTGTGGTAGCTTTTGCCTATTGTGAGCCAGATTTTTTAGCTCCAAGAACCCTCCCTTCAAGTTTTTCTATATAATTGTATACATGTTGCTATTTATGTAATTGTTTGTTAATAAAATGGCCGCTGTGGCCAATTTATCCAAAGAAATTAATGTGTTTCTTTTTAATTTTAATAAGTGTCAAGCGTGGTTTTTTTCATGTTAGTATGGTAGCGGGGGTGGAAGATTTGTTACGGAGAAGACCCAGTTTTGGCGATACGCGGTCATGTAAACTTTTTTTCTCCTAATTTTATGTGCTCACATTGCGGCTACGCAATCAGAGAGCAGAAACACTCCCAATGTACTGACACCACGGCCTGTGTCATTGGTTGCTGAAATCACGTGTACCTCTCTATATAAAGAGTGGACATCTTGTTTTAGCACCTTTTTGACACTGTAACAGCATAGAGAGGCTGCTCCTGACTAAGGAACTGTTGCCAGCAATATTTTAGGTAGATAGCTAGGAGGTTGTTTATCATTCAGAAAGTGTAGCTAGCTAATGTCCAGTGTGGGTATTAAATTTACCTTCCAGAATTTTCTTTTTGGCCATTACTGAGGTCCACAGACAATGTCAGCAGGGCACATGTCCTACCAGTGTGTTGTACACTGCTTCTATTGTGCTCCATGCTTGAGTATAGCATTTTTAATAATATTTTTTCACTAACGAAATGTGAAACAGCCCACTGTATCCCACCTTGTCATTTAGTGCTGTGATGATATGAAACTGTCTGCAGACCTAAGGCACATTAAAAAATTGGTAAATTTTAATTTGCAAAAAGTTAGACAGCACGCTGTATCAGACTTCGTCAATTTGTTGGGTTGAAATTAGACTGTCTGCAGATCTCACGCACATAACAAAAAAAATGTTTCTGTTGCTAAATGTCATACAGTAGGTGACCTGACTTTAAAATAGTTTGCAGCATCTAGTGTATTATAGAGGCCTGATCCAGAGGCCACAGAAAAATTCTTCTGTTACTAATGTCATACAGTAGGGGAAATCTGACTTTCAAATTGTTTGTAGCATCTAGTGTGTTATAAAGGCGTAATCCAGAGGCCTCCAAAAAATGCTTCTGCTACTAACATCACACAGTAGGGGACATCTGACTTTCAAATTGTTTGTAGCATCTACAGTAGTGTGTTTTAGGGGCCTGATCCAGAGGCCACCGAAAAATTCTTCTGTTGCTAATATCATACAGTGGGAGACATCTCACTTTCAAATTGTTTGTAACATATCTTCTTTGTCATACAGGCCTGATCAACTCTCAAACAATTCTTTCTTCTATGACTAACGTAATACAGCACGCCACGTTTCACGTTGGAATTTACCATTGCTGAAATTCAGCTGTTTGCAGAGGTGGTGCAGAATTTAAAATCTAATTTTTTGTTGCAAAAACTGTGCTCCTACCAAAGGATCTGTACAAGATGTCTGGGTAAAAGTGAGGCCATGGTGGAAGGGAAATTAGGCTTGGTGTTCAAGGTGTACATGGGGTAAGTGGTAAGGTTAGTGAAAGCACTAGTGAACCAGCAACGTCACAACAGAGTCAAAGTCTTACACATGGTGAAAGAATGAAGATGAAGGTGCAAGAGTATCTAGAACTGATTATCAATACCATCAGGGAGGGTTTGGACCCTTTTACTTTTTGGTCTTCCAAAATGGATAAGTGGCCTGAGCTCGCCTCACACACCTTGGAGGTTTTATCGTGCCCGGCAGCCAGCGTTCTCCCAGCGTGTCTTCAGCGCTGCTGGTGGTGTCCTAATGGATAAGAGCAGCCAACTGTCCCCTGAGAGTGTAGACCACCTAACTTTCATTAAGATGAACAAGTCATGGATCTCCAAATACTTTGCATCCCAATCGCAAACTGTACAGACTAGGTGATATTGCATTTTTAGTGTGATGCTTTAATGTCATGTAACTGCACTGTGACATCTTTCTTGTGGCTTCTCTGCCTGCTGTGGCTGCTGCTGCTGTTGTTAACACAAATTTGTGGAAATCTGAACAGTCTACATCTGCAGGGTTAGCTGTAGTGGAAGACGTGTCGTCCCAATTATACTATTGTCCAAAACAACAAAGAAAGTTGAGAGCATTCACCATCCGTAAAAATTTCCAATCCTTTATTGTGACATGAGAGTCAGCAGCAGGGTAACTGGAGAACGTGTACTGCAAACGGACGACAGCCGTTTCGCGCAACTGCGCTTCCACGGGTCCTATTGCTCTGAGAGAGTGGGAGGAACTCTTAACAGGAGCAACGCCGAGATAACCTCCCCCACTCTGACATCAGCGCAGTATGAGAAACACACAATTAAAAACAATGAACATGCGAACAATAATTCAGATACCTTATAGGAGTTAGATGGAAAACATTCACAAAAATACAGATATATCGATCCTTTCGCTAAGACCCAAAGGTCCCATTGCGCTTACGTGCAGTATCCATCTGGCTTCTCTCCTGAGCAAAAGTCTGTTCAAAAGTCTGTTCAAGTCACCCCCTTGTTGGGGTAAATTAACCCTCTCCAAACCAGTAAAGCGCAGCAATGCCGCATTACCCCCATGACAAGACCGCATATGATTGATTAAACGGGGGACTCCCTTACCGGAGCTAAGCAGGAGCAATTATACTATTTCTATTCTTGTGACAGTTATTCCACTTTGGTGGTGTGAGGCCCTCATTTTTTTAAATGTGAAAACTCCAGGTTGGGTGTCCATCTGCTGAATGTGAAAACTCCATCTGTTGGGTGTAGTGGAAGACCTGTTGGTCCCTTTAATACTATTTCTACTGTGGTGAAATTGATGTCACTTTTGTGATGTCTGCTTGTTTTTGTTGGAATGTGAACACTTGTGGTTGGGTGGCCATCTGCTAGATTGGGTGTAGTGGAAGACCCGTTGGCCCCTATTGTACTATTTCTACTGTGGTGAAATTGATGCCACTTTGGTATTGTCTCCCAATCATTTTTCAAAATGTGAACACTCCTGTTTGGGTGTCCATCTGCTGGATTGAGTGTAGAGGAAGACCTGTTGGTCCCTATTATACTATCTATACTGTGGTGAAATTGATTCCACTTTTGTGGTGTCTGCCAGTCATTTTTGGAAATGTGAGCACTCTTTGTTGGGTGTCCATCTGCTGCATTGGGTATAGTGGAGGACCTGTCTTTCCCTACTGTACTATTTCTACTGTGGTGAAATTGATGCCACTTTTGTGGTGTCTACCAGTAATTTTTGGTAATATGATCACTCCTGGTTGGGTGTCCATCTGCTTGATTGGGTGTAGTGGAAGACCTGTCAGTCCCTGTTGTACTATTTCCACTGTGGTAAAATTTTTGGCATTGTCTGCTAATACTTTTTGGAAATGTGAACACTCCTTGTTGTGTCTCCTTAGTGTGTGTTGCCTCTGAGACCGTCAGACCTCCACTTCCTTGGACTCAACTACCCGTGTTACTAACCTTAAATGTTTCTGACAGTGGTAGTCTACAAAACTGAAATTTGTGCCACCTGAGTGTGGCTCAGCATGAAAGCAGGTAGAGGTGTTGCATGTAGTGTCAGGGCTTCCAGCATAGGAAAGGAAGCCTACACCGATCCATCACCCACATCATCTTACTGTGATGTTCACTTGAAAGTTGTAAATGCTGTCTCAGACCTCGATACCTCATGCCTGGCTGATTGCTGCAGTGCCATGATACAATTTGTACTGTGGTTGAATTGAGGACACTTTCCTGGTGTCTGTTCCTCATTTGATGTGTTTTGTCAGCAATTGGAGCTGTTATAAGGTGTTGTGCATGCGTTTGTTCTGCCTCCCAGTGACTGTAATGGCGTTCAGTTATGTTCGGCAAATATTCGACAAATGAATCGGTGAATATTGCAAATTTGGTGATCGTAATCCGAATCAAACATTGAAATATTCGCTCTTCTCTAGTGCCAAGTCCTGCTGGAGGATGAAATTTCCATCTCCTAAAAGCTTGTCGGAAGAGGGATGCATGAAGTGCTCTAAAACTTCCTGGTAGACGGCTGCGCTGACTTTGGTCTTGATAAAACACAGTGGATCTACACCAGCAGATAACAGGGCTCCCCAAACCATCACTGATTGTGGAAACTTCACACTAGACCTCAAGCAGCTTGGATTGTATGCCTCCCCACTCTTCCTCCAGACTCTGGGACCTTGATTTCCAAAAATGCAAAATTTACTTTACTCTCAAAAACAACACCTTTGACCACTGAGCAACAGTCCAGTTCTTTTTCTCCTTGGCCCAGGTAAGACGCTTCTGGCGTTGTCTATTGGTCATGAGCGGCTTGACACAAGGAATGCGACACTTGTAGCCCGTGTCCTGGATACATCTGTGTGTGGTGGCTCTTGAAGCAATGACTCCAGCAGCAGTCCACTCCTTGTGAATCGCCACAAAATTTTTGAATGGCCTTTTCTTAAAAATCTTTTCAAGGCTGCGGTTATCCTGGTTGCTTGCGCACCTTTTTCTACCACACTTTTTCCTTCCACTCACGTTTCCATTAATATGCTTGAATACAACACACTGAACAACCAACTTCTTTAGCAATGACCTTTTGTGGCTTACCCTCCTTGTGGAGTGTGTCAATGACTGCCTTCTGGACATCTGTCAAGTCAGCAGTCTTCCCCATGATTGTGGACCTACTGAAACAGACTAAGGGACCTTTTTTAAATGCTTAGGAAGCCTTTGCAGGTGTTTTTAATTAATTATTCTAATTTACTGAGATAATGACTCTTAGGTTTTCATTGGCTGTAAGCCATAATCATCAGCATTAACAGAAATAAACCAGAAATAGATCAGAAATAGATCACTCTGTTTGTAATGACTCTATATAATATATGAGTTTCACTTTTTGTATTGAAGAACTGAAATAAATTAAGTTTTTGATGATATTCTATGTTTGTGAGAAGCACCTGTATATACAGTAACTGTATATCATGCAACTCATATGTATTGCATTTCACTGTTTAACTTTTTAAACAATCAATAAATCGATTTAACCTAAACATAAAAGTGAAATACATTTAATACACGTTCTTCCCGACCAAAAAAGATTTCATAGGCTTTTAGTGGCAATAAAGCCAAATGAATGCCAGCTTTGAGATTGTCTTTTTTTAAAAGGATACATCTGAAATCAGCAAGGATACACATCGGAGATGTGAATATTGATCTTATACAAATGTGTGCAAGAATCAATGTGAGTCAATAGTATCTGCTAAGTGCAGACGGAAAATCCAATGTTTGCTGCATATTAGCAGAGCTCATTTGCTTATGTAAACAGATTGTAAATGTCCTGTTCATGATGTTATCATATAGTAATGAGGACAGATAATGGTGTTGTAGAGAGAACAGCAAAGCAATTCTAAAGGTACCGTTACACTAAACGATTTACCAATGATCGCGACCAGCGATACGACCTGGTCGTGATCGTTGGTAAGTCGTTGTGTGGTCGCTGGAGAGCTGTCACACAGACAGCTCTCCAGCGACCAACTATGCCGAAGTCCCCGGGTAACCAGGGTAAACATCAGGTTACTAAGCGCAGGGCCGCGCTTAGCAACCCGATGTTTACCCTGGTTACCATTGTAAATGTAAAAAAAAAAACACTACATACTCACATTCTGGTGTCTGTCACGTCCCTCGCCGTCAGCTTCCCGCACTGACTGTGTCAGTGCCGGCCGTAAAGCACAGCACAGAGGTGACGTCACCGCTGTGCTCTGCTTTTACTTTACGGCCGGCGCTCACAGTCAGTGCGGGAAGCAGATGGCGAGGGACGTGACAGACACCGGAATGTGAGTATGTAGTGTTTTTTTTTTTTTTACATTTACAATGGTAACCAGGGTAAACATCGGGTTACCAAGCGCGGCCCTGCGCTTAGTAACCCGATGTTTACCCTGGTTACAAGCGAACACATCGCTGGATTGGCGTCACACACGCCGATCCAGCGATGACAGCGGGTGATCCAGCGACGAAAGAAAGTTTCAAACGATCTGCTATGAAGTACGATTCTCAGCGGGGTCCCTGATCGCAGTAGCGTGTCAGACACAGCGATATCGTATGTATATCGCTGGAACGTCACGGATCGTGCCGTCGTAGCGACCAAAGTTCCACTGTGAGACGGTACCCTAAGTGTCCTGCACTCCAGACTCTATTAATCCATTGATACAAGCCTATGTGCTGATGCCCAGGGGTCCAAAGGGTAAAGGTGGCCACTTTCTCCTCAAAAACAGCAAGCATTTTCTGTTACAGACAAAAGTATTGGACTGCAAAGAGCCCATTTAATGTTTTTGCACAGGGGCTCTTTTCCATCTGTGTTGGCCACTGAACTGAATGGTTTGTTAAAGGGAATCTGTCAGCAGGTGTTTCCTATGTAATCTGAAGCAGCATTATGTAGGAGCAGAGACCCCGATTCCAGTGACGTGTTACTTACAGCGGGGGCGGACATACTGCCGATGCAGCTAGGGGGACCTTGCGGGGTGGCTAATAATGATTACAATCTGGCCTGTTTCTCAGAGCCCAAGGTTCTGTGGGGCCCATGGCCAGATTGCCCTCATGGGCGGTGAGCATGTGAACCAGTACATGAATCCAGCTCAGAAAGGCATTGGGACCTACACTAGAGGTTCTAATGCTTGGCTCTCTACAATGTCAACAGGAAATTAAGAACCTTCCTCAGAAACTCAATGAGGCTATGGAGAACAACATTGGAAGTCAACTCAAGATAACTAGCAGAAGTGACCATCAAATGCAGCATAAACCAAGGTGCACTGTCCCCCATTGCTGTTCTGCACAGGCCTGAACCCCCTCAGTCAGATAATTACAGAGTCTGGCTATGGATACAAGTTATAGAGCGGAAGCACTATCAGTGACCTCCTCTACATGGATGACATCAAGCTGTATGTGAAAAACGAACGAGACATCAATTCACTGATCTGCCTGACAAGGATCTACAGTGAAGACATTGGGATGTCCTTCACACTGGAGAAGTGCGGCCGGTTGGTAATAAAGAGAGACAAGGTAGTCATGACTGATGGAGTGGAATTACCAGCAGGGCACATAGCAGATGTACAGTACCTCGGCATTCCACAGGGATACGGTAATCATGATGAGGAGGCAAGGAAAGCAGCAACATCCAATATACCATCAAAGGGTAAGACAGGTCCTGAAGAGCCAGCTCAATGGGAAGAATAAAATCCACACCATCAATACATATGCTCTACCAGTTATCAGATACCCTGCTGGCATAGTGTGCTGGCCCAAAGAAAAGATGGAAGCTGCAGAAGTGAAGACATGAAAGCTTCTCACAATGCATGGAGGTCTCCACCCTAAGTCTAACACCCAAAGATTTTATACCAACAGAAAGGAGAGTGGTCGAGGCTTGATAAGCATCCAAGCCACCATCACGGATGAACAAGGAGTATCCAGGAATACATCAGAAAAATGGCACCAAAAAAATGAGATGCTGAGAGAAAGCCTAGGGCAGCAACAACAACAGATCTGGAAGGAAGAACAGGAACATAAAGCACCATGGTAAGACACGCTGCTGAATGCGATGTACCATCAACAGATCATGGAGGTGGCTGACGTGGCAAAATCCTACCAATGGCTGGAGAAAGCTGGACTCAGAGACAGCACAGAGGCACTCATCATAGCGGCACAAGAGCAAGCACTAAGTACCAGATCCATAGAAGCAGGAATCTACCACACAAGACAAGACCCAAGGTGCAGAATATGCAAATAAACCTCAGAAACAGTCAAACAAATAGTGGCAGAATGCAAAATGCAAGCAGGAACAGCGTATACTGAATGCCACAACCATATAGTGGGAATTGTATACAGGAACATCTGCACAGCATTTGGGCTAAGTCTCCCTAAGACAAGGTGGGAGACCCCAAAAAATGTGGTGGAGAATGAAAGGGCTAAAATCCTGTGGGACTTCAAGATCCAGACGGATAAGCAGATGTTGGCTAACCAACCAGACATTGTGATAGTAGACAAGGATCAGAAGACAGCAATGATAATAGATATGGCAGGGCCAAGTGACATCAACATCAGAAAGAAGGAATATGAGAAGCTGGAGAAATACCAGGGCCTCAAAGGAGAACTGGAGAAGATGTGGAAGGTGACGGCAACAGTAATTCCAGTGGTGATAGGAGCACTGACCCATAAGTTGGGGAAATGGCTACAACAGATCCCAGGAGCAACATCTGAACTCTCTGTCCAGAAAAGCGCAATGCTGGAAACAACTAAGATCCTGTGTAGAACAATCAAACTCCCAGGCCTCTGGTAGAGGACCCGAGAATGAGAAAGGACAAAAAAGACCACCCCTATTAGCTGGTCAGAAGGAAATGTGTATATACAGTACAGACCAAAAGTTTGGACACACCTTCTCATTCAAAGATTTTTCTGTATTTTCATTACTATGAAAATTGTACATTCACACTGAAGGCATCAAAACTATGAATTAACACTTGTGGAATTATATACTTAACAAAAAAGTGTGAAACACCTGAAATTATGCCTTATATGCTAGGTTCTTCAAAGTAGCCACCTTTTGCTTGATTACTGCTTTGCACACTCTTGGCATTTTCTTGATGAGCTTCAAGAGGTAGTCACCGGGAATGGTTTTCACTTCACAGGTGTGCCCTGTCAGGTTTAATAAGTGGGATTTATTGCCTTATAAATGGGGTTGGGACCATCAGTTGTGTTGTGTAGAAGTCTGGTGGATGCACAGATGATAGTCCTACTGAATAGACTGTTAGAATTTGTATTATGGCAAGAAAAAAGCAGCTAAGTAAAGAAAAATGAGTGGCCATCATTACTTTAAGAAATGAAGGTCAGTCAGTCCGAAAAATTGGGAAAACTTTGAAAGTGTCCCCAAGTGCAGTGGCAAAAACCATCAAGTGCTACAAAGAAACTGTCTCACATGAAGACCGCCCTGTTGTGAACTCTGTTTTCGGGCTCCCTCTTGTGGTCACTGGTGGTATGGTGTGACTTTTGCTTTGGGCTCCCCCTGGTGGCTTTGTTTGTTATCCTGCTGGTCTCTGGCTATCAGCTGGTTCGTTATCCTCTGGGAGGTTCCTATATAGCTCTGTCTTACTTCCTCTTGTTGCCGGCTGTCGATGTAATCAGTGCTACTCAGATTCCTTCTGACTACCTTGCTCCCAGTCCATCCAGGACAAAGCTAAGTTTTGTTTGCTCATTTTTTTGATCAGCAGTGTTTATCATGTTTTCTTGTCCAGCTTGCTAAAATGTGATTTCCTTGCTTGCTGGATGCTCTAGTGGACTGAGTTTCTCCCCACACCCCATTAGTTGGTGCGTGGGTTCTTGTAATCTCAGGATGGATATTTTGTAAGGGTTTTTTATTGATCACATAGACCCCTGCTCTATTTTCTGCTTTCTAGTACTAGTGGGCCTCTTTTGCTGAATCTGATTTCATCCCTACGTATGTGCCTTCTTCTTACTTCACCGTTAATATTTGTTGGGGGCTTCTATATCTTTGGGGATTATTTCTCTGGAGGCAAGCGAGGTCTTTCTTTCTCTTTAGGGGTAGCTAGTTCCTCAGGCTGGCTCGAGACGTCTAGGAATTTTGTAGGCACGTTCACCGGCTACCTCTAGTTGTTTTGGATAGGTTCAGATTTGCGATCAGTCCAGTTACCATCTCCCTAGAGCTTGTCCTTAGTTTATTCACTTGCTGGTCTATTCGTGATCCTCAGCCACTAAGGATCATAACAGTACAGCCGGCCAGTAAAGTGTTAATTGCATGGCAGAAGCAGGAGAAAAGAAACCTTGAGAATTTTTTTTTTTTTTTGTTGCCGTGTGTCTAGCTGCTGTGGCTAGCTTCTCTCCTTCTCTTAATCTTGGTGTGGCTCTGAGTTCAGCTGCTGACATGGATGTCCAGAGCTTGGCTTCCAGTCTGGATCATCTTGCTGCTAGGGTTCAAAGTATTCAGGATTTTGTTGTTCACAGTCCTATGTCAGAGCCTAGAATGCCTATTCCGGAGTTGTTTTCTGGAGATAGATCTAGGTTCCTGAATTTTAGGAACAATTGTAAGTTGTTTCTTTCTTTGAAACCTCGTTCCTCTGGTGATGCCGTTCAGCAAGTTAAGATTATCATTTCCTTTTTGCGTGGTGACCCCCAAGATTGGGCCTTTGCATTGGCGCCAGGGGATCCTGCATTGCTTAGTGTAGATGCGTTTTTTCTAGCCCTTGGATTGCTCTATGGGGAACCTAATCTTGAGAACCAGGCTGAAAAAAGGTTATTGGCCCTCTCGCAGGGGCAAGATGAAGCAGAGGTGTACTGCCAGAAATTTCGGAAATGGTCGGTGCTTACTCAGTGGAATGAGTGTGCCCTGGCTGCAAATTTCAGAGAAGGTCTTTCTGAAGCCATTAAGAATGTCATGGTGGGGTTCCCTACGCCTGCAGGTCTGAATGAGTCAATGACTCTGGCCATTCAGATTGATCGGCGTTTGCGGGAGCGCAAACCTGTGCACCATTTGGCGGTGTCTTCTGAACAGACACCTGAATCTATGCAATGTGACAGAATTCTGACCAGAAGTGAACGGCAAAATTATAGACGGCAAAATGGGTTGTGCTTTTACTGTGGTGACTCAGCTCATGTTATCTCAGCATGCTCTAAGCGCAAAAAAAAGGTTGATAAATCTGTCACCATTGGTACTTTACAGCCTAAGTTCATTTTGTCTGTTACGCTGATTTGTTCCCTGTCATCTTACCCGGTTAATGCTTTTGTAGATTCAGGTGCCGCCCTGAGTCTGATGGATTGGTCATTTGCCAGGCGCTGTGGTTTTGATTTGGAGCCTTTGAAATTCCCTATTCCACTAAGGGGAATTGATTCTACACCATTGGCTACGAATAGACCTCAGTACTGGACACAAGTGACCATGTGCATGACTCCTGTTCATCAGGAGGTGATTCGCTTTCTTGTACTGCATAATTTGCATGATGTCGTCGTGTTGGGTCTACCATGGTTGCAGACTCATAATCCAGTCCTGGATTGGAAAGCTATGTCGGTGTCAAGTTGGGGTTGTCACGGAATTCATGGTGACGCTCCTTTGGTGTCTATTGCTTCATCCACTCCTTCTGAAGTCCCTACGTTTTTGTCAGACTACCAGGATGTATTTGAGGAGCCCAAACTCAATTCTCTACCTCCTCATAGGGACTGTGATTGTGCTATAAATTTGATTCCTGGTAGTAAGTTTCCTAAGGGACGACTTTTCAATTTATCTGTGCCGGAACATGCTGCCATGCGGAGTTATATAAAGGAGTCTTTAGAGAAGGGACATATTCGCCCGTCCTCATCCCCTCTTGGTGCAGGATTCTTTTTTGTGGCTAAAAAGGATGGTTCCCTGAGACCCTGTATTGATTATCGCCTTTTGAATAAAATCACGGTCAAATTTCAGTATCCTTTGCCATTGTTAACTGATTTGTTTGCTCGCATTAGGGGGTCTAGTTGGTTCACCAAGATAGAGATCTTCGTGGTGCGTATAACCTTGTGCGTATAAAACAGGGTGATGAATGGAAAACTGCATTTAATACGCCTGAAGGCCATTTTGAGTACTTGGTGATGCCTTTTGGACTTTCTAATGCTCCTTCAGTCTTTCAGTCCTTCATGCATGACATCTTCCGTGAATATCTGGATAAGTTTATGATTGTGTATCTGGATGATATTCTGGTTTTTTCGGATGATTGGGAGTCTCATGTTAAGCAGGTCAGGATGGTCTTTCAGGTCCTACGTGACAATGCTTTATTTGTGAAGGGCTCAAAATGTCTTTTTGGAGTCCAGAAGATTTCTTTTTTGGGTTTCATTTTTTCTCCTTCTACTATTGAGATGGACCCAGTCAAAGTTCAGGCTATTCATGACTGGACGCAGCCTACATCTGTTAAGAGTCTTCAGAAGTTCTTGGGTTTTGCTAATTTTTACCGTCGCTTCATAGCTAATTTTTCTGGCGTTGTTAAGCCTTTGACGGATTTGACCAAGAAGGGTTCTGATGTGACTAATTGGTCTTCTGCGGTTGTGGAGGCCTTTCGGGAGCTGAAGCGTCGGTTTTCTTCGGCTCCGGTCTTATGTCAGCCAGATGTCTCACTTCCCTTCCAGGTGGAGGTTGATGCTTCCGAGATTGGAGCAGGGGCTGTTTTGTCGCAGAGAAGCCCTGATGGCTCTGTGATGAAGCCATGTGCTTTCTTTTCAAGAAAGTTTTCGCCTGCCGAGCGGAATTATGATGTCGGTAATCGGGAGCTGTTGGCTATGAAGTGGGCATTTGAGGAGTGGCGACATTGGCTCGAGGGAACTAAACATCGTGTGGTGGTCTTGACTGACCACAAGAATTTGATTTATCTCGAGTCGGCCAAGCGGCTGAATCCCAGACAGGCTCGTTGGTCGTTGTTTTTCTCTCGTTTTGATTTCATGGTCTCGTACCTGCCGGGTTCGAAGAATGTGAAGGCTGATGCTCTTTCTAGGAGTTTTGTGCCTGACTCTCCTGGAGATTCAGAGCCGGCTGGTATCCTTAGAGAACGGGTGATTTTGTCTGCCATCTCACCAGATTTGCGACGTGTGCTGCAAGAGTTTCAGGCGGATAGACCTGACCGCTGTCCACCGGAGAGACTGTTTGTCCCGGATAGATGGACCAACAGAGTCATCTCCGAGGTTCATTCTTCGGTGTTGGCGGGCCATCCTGGAATATTTGGTACCAGAGATTTGGTGGCCAGGTCTTTTTGGTGGCCTTCCTTGTCGCGGGATGTGCGTTCCTTTGTGCAGTCTTGTGGAATTTGTGCTCGGGCGAAGCCTTGCTGTTCTCGTGCCAGTGGTTTGCTGTTACCTTTGCCTGTCCCGAAGAGGCCTTGGACGCACATTTCCATGGATTTTATTTCAGATCTCCCTGTCTCTCAGAGAATGTCTGTCATCTGGGTGGTGTGTGATCGTTTTTCTAAGATGGTCCATTTGGTGCCCTTGCCTAAGTTGCCTTCCTCCTCCGAGTTGGTTCCACTGTTTTTTCAAAATGTGGTTCATTTGCACGGGATTCCTGAGAACATTGTTTCTGACAGAGGATCCCAGTTTGTGTCTAGATTTTGGCGGACCTTTTGTGCTAAGTTGGGCATTGAATTGTCTTTTTCGTCGGCCTTCCATCCTCAGACGAATGGCCAAACCGAGCGAACTAATCAGACCTTGGAGACTTATTTAAGATGTTTTGTTTCTGCTGACCAGGACGACTGGGTTACTTTTTTACCATTGGCCGAGTTTGCCCTTAATAATCGGGCTAGTTCTGCTACTTTGGTTTCTCCTTTTTTTTTGTAATTCGGGGTTTCATCCTCGTTTTTCCTCGGGTCAGGTGGAGCCTTCTGACTGTCCTGGAGTGGATGTTGTGGTGGATAGGTTGCATCAGATTTGGAATCATGTGGTGGACAATTTGAAGTTGTCACAAGAGAAGGCTCAGCTCTTTGCCAACCGCCGTCGCTGTGTGGGTCCCCGGCTTCGCGTTGGGGACTTGGTGTGGTTGTCTTTTCGCTTCGTTCCTATGAAGGTCTCCTCTCCTAAGTTCAAGCCTCGGTTTATCGGTCCTTATAAGATTCTGGAAGTCCTTGGCCCTGTGTCATTCCGTCTGGACCTCCCGGCATCATTTGCTATTCATAATGTGTTCCATCGCTCATTGTTGCGGAGGTATGTGGTACCTGTGGTTCCTCCGGTTGAGCCTCCTGCCCCGGTGCTGGTTGAGGGAGAATTGGAATACGTGGTGGAGAAGATCTTGGATTCTCGTGTTTCTAGACGGAGGCTCCAGTATTTGGTCAAGTGGAAGGGCTATGGTCAGGAGGATAATTCTTGGGTTGTCGCCTCTGATGTTCATGCGGCCGATTTGGTTCGTGCCTTCCATGTGGCTCATCCTGATCGCCCTGGGGGTTTTCATGAGGGTTCGGTGACCCCTCCTTAAGGGGGGGGTACTGTTGTGAACTCTGTTTTCGGGCTCCCTCTTGTAGTCACTGGTGGTATGGTGTGACTTTTGCTTTGGGCTCCCCCTGGTGGCTTTGTTTGTTATCCTGCTGGTCTCTGGCTATCAGCTGGTTCGTTATCCTCTGGGAGGTTCCTATATAGCTCTGTTTTACTTCCTCTTGTTGCCGGCTGTCGATGTAATCAGTGCTACTCAGATTCCTTCTGACTACCTTGCTCCCAGTCCATCCAGGACAAAGCTAAGTTTTGTTTGCTCATTTTTTGATCAGCAGTGTTTATCATGTTTTCTTGTCCAGCTTGCTAAAATGTGATTTCTTCGCTTGCTGGATGCTCTAGTGGACTGAGTTTCTCCCCACACACCATTAGTTGGTGCGTGGGTTCTTGTAATCTCAGGATGGATATTTTGTAAGGGTTTTTTATTGATCGCATAGACCCCTGCTCTATTTTCTGCTTTCTAGTACTAGTGGGCCTCTTTTGCTGAATCTGATTTCATCCCTACGTATGTGCCTTCTTCTTACTTCACCGTTAATATTTGTTGGGGGCTTCTATATCTTTGGGGATTATTTCTCTGGAGGCAAGCGAGGTCTTTCTTTCTCTTTAGGGGTAGATAGTTCCTCAGGCTGGCTCGAGACGTCTAGGAATTTTGTAGGCACGTTCACCGGCTACCTCTAGTTGTTTTGGATAGGTTCAGATTTGCGATCAGTCCAGTTACCATCTCCCTAGAGCTTGTCCTTAGTTTATTCACTTGCTGGTCTATTCGTGATCCTCAGCCACTAAGGATCATAACACCGCCCCAGGAAAGGAAGACCAAGAGTCAACTCTGCTTCTGAGGATAAGTTTATCCAAGTCACCAGTCTCAGAAATCGCAGGTCAACAGCAGCTCAGATTAGAGACCAGGTCAATGCCACACAGAGTTCTAGGAGCAGACACATCTCTACAACAACTGTTAAGAGGAGACTTTGTGCAGCAGGCCTTCATGGTAAAATAGATGCTAGAAAACCACTGCTAAGGACAGGCGACAAGCAGAAGAGACTTGTTTGGGCTAAAGAACGCAAGGAATGGACATTAGACCAGTGGAAATCTGGGCTTTGGTCTGATGAGTCCAAATTTGAGATCTTTGGTTCCAACGACCGTGTTTTTGTTCGATGCAGAAAAGGTGAACTGATGGACTCTACATACCTGGTTCCCACCGTGAAGCATGGAGGAGGAGGTGTGATGGTGTGGGGGTGCTTTGCTGGTGACACTGTTGGGGATTTATTCAAAATTGAACGCATACTGAATCAACATGGCTACCACAGCATCTTGCAGCGGCATGCTATTCCATCCGGTTTGCGTTTATTTGGACCATCATTTATTTTTCAACAGGACAATGACCCCAAACACACATCCAGGCTGTGTAAGGGCTATTTGACCAAGAAGGAGAGTGATGGGGTGCTACACCAGATGACCTGGCCTCCACAGTCACCAGACCTGAACCCAATCGAGATGGTTTGGGGTGAGCTGGACCGCAGAGTGAAGGCAAAGGGCCAACAAGTGCTAAGCATCTCTGGGAACTCCTTCAAGACTGTTGGAAGACCATTTCCGGTGACTACCTCTTGAAGCTCATCAAGAGAATGCCAAGACTGTGCAAAGCAGTCATCAAAGCAAAAGGTGGCTACTTTGAAGAACCTAGAATATAATACATAGTTTCAGTTGTTTCACGCTGTTTTGTTAAGTATATATTTCCACATGTGTTAATTCATAGTTTTGATGCCTTCAGTGTGAATGTACAATTTTCATAGTAATGAAAATACAGAAAAATCTTTGAATGAAAAGGTGTGTCCAAACTTTTAGTCTGTACTGTATATATATATATATATATATATATATATATATATATATATATATATATATATATATATATATATATATACACACACACACAGTGGGGGAAATAAGTATTTGATCCTTTGCTGATTTTGTAAGTTTGCCCACTGACAAAGACATGAACAGTCTATAATTTTAAGGGTAGGTTAATTTTAACTTTGAGAGATAGAATATCAAAAATAAAATCCAGAAACTCACATTGTATAAGTTATACAAATTTATTTGCATTTTGCAGTGAGAAATAAGTGTTGAGCCCTCTGGCAAACAAGACTTAATACTTGGTGGCAAAACCCCTATTGGCAAGCACAGCAGTCAGACGTTTTTTGTAGCTGATGATGAAGTTTGCGCACATGTCAGGAGGAATTTTGGTTCACTCCTCTTTGCAGATCATCTCTAAATCATTAAGATTTTGATGCTGTCGCTTTGCAACTCGGAGCTTCAACTCCCTCCATAAGTTTTCTATGGGATTAAGGTCTGGAGATTGGCTAGGCCACTCAATGACCTTAATGTGCTTCCTTTTGTGCCACTCCTTTGTTACCTTGGCTGTATGTTTTGGGTCATTGTCTTGCTGGAAGACCCAGCCATGACCCATTTTTAATGTCCTGGCGAAGGGAAGGAGGTTGTCCCTCAGGATGTTACGATACATGGCTCCAACCATTGTCCCATTGATGCGGTGAAGTAGTCCTGTGCCCTTAGTAGGAGTCAGAACTCTTACTGGTTGGTAGGGGGTCAAATACGTATTTCTCACTGCAAAATGCAAATAAATTTGTATCTCTAGTCCCAACTGTCCCGGATACACTTGATTTAGGTCAACACCCTGCAGTCTTGAAAGTGTGCTGAATTTCCCTCACTACCAGCGCCCCTCTGACATCTCTTCCTGCCAGGGGAGAAAAAATGGCAAACTAGCGTGTATAGGGGTGGGGCCAAGGGCATGGCCAAAAGATGCAGCAGTGCGCTAAGCACGAAGCATGATCAGTCCCTCTTTCTATTCTTCAAAATTTGGGAGGTATGCCTACTGCGTGGTACTGTTTTTCCCCTAGGTGGTAAAACAAACCCTCAGAATGTATTTGTACCATGTGCAAGTGCCCTAGAAAACAGTGCCCACACATTGCCCCCTATAAAGTAATAATGCCCCCTGTGTGCCCCTTTGACAGTCACAATAACCAAAGTGCCCCTATAACAATAAGTGCCCATTTAACATTTAACCCCTTACTGCCATCGGACGGAATAGTACGTCCGATGGAAATATCCCCCGCTTTGATGTGGGCTCCGGCGGTGAGCCCGCATCAAAGCTGGGACATGTCAGTTGTTATGACCTCTATGGTTGTTGATGTCTGATTGCTATGAGCGCCACCCTGTGGTCGTTTGCTCATAGCAAGTCTGTAATTCTGCTACAAAGAGGTGATCTGAGCATCGTCTCTATGTAGCAGAGCCGATCAAGTTGTGGCAGCCTCTAGCCTCCCATGGAGGCTATTGAAGCACACCAAGAGTAAAAAAAAAATGTTTTTAAAAATATGAAAAAATTAAAAAGAAATTTAAAAGTTTAAATCAGCCCCCTTTTGCCCCATTCAAAATAAAACAATAAAAAAAATCAAACCTTCACATATTTGGTATCCCCGCATTCAGAATCGCCAGATCTATCAATAAAAAAAGGATTAACCTGATTGCTAAACAGGGTAGCGACAAAAAAAAGTCAAAATGCCAGAATTACTTTTTTTGGACATTAAAATGCAATAACCAGCGATCAAAAGAATGTATCTGCACCAAAATGATATCATAAAAATGTCAGCTTGGCTTGCAAAAAATAAGCCCTCACTTGACCCCAGATCATGAAAAATGGAGACGCTACGGGGTATAGGAAAATTGCGCAATTTCTTTTAAGCAAAGTTTAGAATTTCTTTTCACCACTTAGATAAAAAATAACCTAGACATGTTTGGTGTCTATCAACTCGTAATGACCTGGACAATCATAATGGCAGGCCAGTTTTGGCATTTAGTGAACCTAACAAAAAAGCCAAACAAATAAACAAGTGTGGGATTGCACTTTTTTTGCAATTTCACCGCACTTGGAATTTTTTTCTCTATTTTCTAGTACACGACATACTAACACCAATGGTGTCGTTCAAAATTACAACTCATCCTGCAAGAAAAAAAACCTCACATAGTCATATTGACGGAAAAGTAAAATATAGGAAGCTCCGGGAAGGAGGGGAGCGAAAAATGAAAAACCATAACCGAAAAAAGCTCCGAGGGTTAAAGGGATTCTGTCACCTGAATTTGGCGGGCTATGTAAATGCCCTATTTACTGTTCGATGGGTGGTGTTTCTTCTTTTTTCCTCCACCCCAATCTTCCCCGCTGTCTGCAATATTTTCAGGAATTGGAGTAGGTGTCCTCCATAGTTCGCGCGTTCGCAATGCAATCTTATCTCGCGCACGCGCAGTATGCTTTGCCCATCTGCGGGCAAAGCCGAAAAGCATTACTGCGCATGCGCTGGTGCACTATGTTCCGGAAGTACCCTAAAGATTGCATTGCATGTTCCGGACGATTATGGGACGTCGCCGCTGTGATCTGCTTACACTTTACGGCGGCACTCAGTCAGCGGGAAGCAGACGGCAAGGGACCTGAAGGACATCAGGTGGTGAGTATGTATGGTTTGTATTTTTTTACTTTTACGCTGGTAACCACGGAAAACATCGGGTTACTAAGCGCGGCCCTGCGCTTAGTAACCCGATGTTTACCCTGGTTACCAGCGAACCTCGGCATCGTTGGTCGCTGGAGAGCGGTCTGTGTGACAGCTCCCCAGCGACCACACAACGACTTACCAACGATCACGGCCAGGTCGTATCGCAGGTCGTGATCGTTGGTAAATCGTATAGTGAGACGGTACCCTTAGTGCTAGAAGTACGGGCAAGATCCCCAGCAGACAAGTGTGATGGCTGGGGACAAACATGGAACAGCAGTCAGACAGAATGGAGGAGCTGATCAAACATCTGGTCCAAAGCCAGCACCAGCAGCACCAACAGCACCTGCAACAGCTACAGCAGCACTGGAAGCAGCACCAGCAACAGCTCCGAGAACAGAAGCAGCAGATTTATTTACTCATAGAAGCAGTTGGTGGCACGTCAGCAGCTCCAACTCCAATGTCAGCTAATGATTTCTCTGTCCGGAAGGCGGTGAGGAGAGCCTTGCAGAAAACTACCCCGAGTGATGACATAGAGGCCTTTTTAACCATGTTTTAAAGGGTTGCCGATAGGGAGAAACTCCCACCAGAGCAGTGGGCAGAAGTCCTGTCCCCATACTTAACGGGGGAGCCACAAAAAGCCTACTATGATTTGGCCTTACAGGACACCAAAGAATATGAAGAACTATTGAAGACAGAAATTTTGGCTCGCTTGGGGTGACAATGTCTGTCAGAGCACAACAGTTCCACCACTGGGCATATCACTGTGACAAACCACCTCACTCACAAATGTTTGACCTTCTGCACCTCGTCTAAAAGTGATTACAGCTGCAATCCTCTACCCCAGCGCAGATGGTAGGGAAAGTTGTAATGTACCGGTCTGTGCACTTCCTTCCGAGTCCGATGCAGACTTGGGTTGCCAGGATGAACCTGGAACATCATTGACTTGATTGGACTGGTCAAAAGGTATCAGTAGGTTCGACAGTTCCTTGGAGAGGCAACCCACTCCATACTGGGTTACTGAGGTTAAAAAGGGAGTGGGGTATCCAAAGTCCAAGGGGTCGGCAGAGGTCATGCTGAGGGCCTCATCGGGGATGTAATTTGCTGGAGATGTCACAGCCCAGGTCATGTAGCTGCCCATTGTCCCCAGACCACTGAGCAAATGGACTGTAGCATTGTACGCAGGTGTTCTTTCTACGCATATCCAGCTTGCAGTGTGGATTGTCCACCTGGCATGGGGCCCCAATCTTGTCCTGTAAAAGTGAATGTTCTGAAAATGTCTAGAATACTAAACTCAGGGTGTTTGGTGACCCTCGTGAGGGCCACACTCCCTCTCCAATTGATCCCTGGGAAGAAAGTGAGTGTCTGCTGCATTCATGGGGATTCTAAAGACTATCCAGTGGTCAGAGTGGTCATTGAGACAGCCCGAGGTACTGAGTACCATGAGGTCGATGTGGTCCAGGATTTATTGCACCCAAAAATCATAGGCAGGGACTTTGTATTGTTTTGGGACTTGTGGAGGAGGGGCGCAGACCTCGATTGCTCGGGTAAGAAATGAAATTTCTCTAAAAACATCTCACCAAACCAATTTTCAATAAAATGGTTTCTGTACCTGCCAAGTGAGTCGATCACACACACCCATGCAGTTTGCTGACTCATTAGTAGCCTCAAAACTGTTTGATGGCCCCAACACTGTGTAATGACACCACATTGTACAAAGGCTTCACATTTCACACACTGTGATGGCTCCCACACTGTATGATGGCCTTAGTATAGTATAATGCACATCTCATAGTCCTCCATAAAAAAAAATGCACCAGATAGTCCTCCATATAGTGTATTACACTCCCCATAGTCCTCAATATAGTATACTGCTCTCCCCAGAGTCATCCATATACTTTAATGCACTCCCCATAGTCCTACATATACTACATATACTATAATGCACTCCCCCCATAGTCCTACATATACTACATATACTATAATGCACTCCCCATACATAGTCCACAATATAGTATAATTCACTCCCCATAGTCCTTTATATAGTACTAGCTGAAGAGCCCGGCGTTGTCTGGGCATAGTAACTAATTGTGGTTAGTTATAGCATCTCACTTCTCTCATTTTCTCATCATGCCTCTCATTTCCCCCTCACATCTCTCATTTCCCCCTCATACCTCTCATTCAGTATACACCTGTATGTCATCTCCCCTGTTTATAGTATATACCTGTATGTCATCTCCTGTATATAGTATATACCTGTATGTGATCTCCCATGTATATAGTTTATGCCTGTGTCATCTCCTCCTGTATAAAGTACATAGCTGCATGTCATCTCCTCCTGTATATAGTATATACCTGTATATCATCTCCTCCTGCATATAGTATATACCTATGTGTCATCTCCTCCTGTATTAGACCTCGTTCACACGTTATTTGGTCAGTATTTTTACCTCAGTATTTCTAAGCTAAAACTTGGAGTAAAACATCAGAGGAAAATTATATTAATAACACGTCACCACTTCTGTATTTTTCTCCCACTCGTGGTTTTGGCTTATAAATACTGAGGTAAAATACTGACAAAATATTGAACATGTGAATGTGGCCTTATGCACAGCCTCCACCTGCAGCGCCACACTCTTCTCTATACACAGCCTCATACTGCAGCAGCTCCTCACTTCTCTCCTTTTCCCCCTCACATCTCTATCCATGAGGCTCCTCCCTTTCCCTTGACGTCATGCCTCACAGGAGCAACTCCATTCTAGACACGACAGAGCTAGATGTGGCCTATGCCTGCTATGCGTAGTGGGCGTGGCTATGTGGAGTGGGCGTGCCTCGATGCACACACACACACATACACTCAACTTTATGTATATAGATAATACACCCCATAGTCCTCTATATACTACACTGCAATAGCCATAGTCCTCAGTATAGTATAATGCACTCTGCATAGTCCTCCATACAGTATAATGTACTTCCCATGAAAAAAATACAATACTCACCTCTCCTGCTTATTCCTCTGCTGCTCCAGTCTCTGCAGCGAGTGCTCTGAACTTCCACACATGTCAGTGAGCAGGCACCATGCATTGACAATGTCATTGTGCACGCTACGTTGAGAAGTCAGACGCGGAGGGAGAATGATGGGAGAGGGAGAGTCAGCTGACGCTCACACTTACATAATTGCTTTCAACTGGATTGGCATCCAGGATTCCAATACAGTTAATCTTGCGATGGCGGGAGGGGTGCCCCCTGCTGGCTTTGGCACTGCCCCTGGCCGATGAGCCCCTTAGCAGCTGTGTGGCAGTGCAGGGAGATTGTGTCTCCCTGATCTGCCATAGAGTTTAACTGTATTGGCGTGCTGCATACGCTGATATGATAGTAAAAAGCAGCTTAGCTCCGGGTGGTCCCATCAGAGCACGGGGTGCGGGGTGACAGAACTCTCTGCCGCCTCCCCAGTAGTTACCCTACTGCTTGTATTATTTCTTGTTCAGGTTAACTGATGAAACAATAACGGTACACATCAACATAAAGATCCTACTCAGCAATGTAAACTCAATCATTAGAGGTGGAAATAAGATTCGGCTTCCCTAATTGTTTTTCTTTCATCTTCTGAAATGCATGCCATTATTTACATGTATCAATAATGTGAGCAGGATGAATGAATATTTAATACGTGCATGCTTAAAAAAAATCAATAATTATGAGATTTACTATATGCGGAGATAAGGTATTGATTTACTGATAATTGCACACACATTAAAACATGATATGACCAGTAAACAGTAACAATGAGAATGTCATATATCGTAGTCTGCTTTATCCTGAATGTAATCTAAAAATCTACAAACACGAAAGAAGTAGCTCAGCGGAGACTTTGAGAACTTGTAAAGAAACGCATGGGGCTGCTTCTTTAGAAAATGGGGAATATGACTGCATTCAAGGTAAACCCTTCTTCCCACTCATTTCAATATTTGAAAAGATATATATCATAACAATAAAGTTGACCATTATATGACTTGAGAAAATAAAAAGAAGATGTGTGCTGACACCATCTGACTTTCAACCACCCGAAATGTCCTTGTCTTAGTGGACTAGGGAATAGCCAGACCAACCGGACCTCGGGTGCTTAACAGAAAATTGTGAAACGTGAAAATCCAAAAAGAAAAAGGTTGCACTCACCATCACTGTAAAAATTCTTCACTTTATTAAAAAAGCTAAAACATCAGGTTGTGTGGGTCAATGGATTTTCACATTATATGACTTGCATCTTTTTTCTTTGTTACCATCTTTCCCCTGTGCAGCCTGCCCTATCTCTAATGTTCAGTTGTCTCCTAGCTAATGGGAGGATACTAACTGCTATAATTACTCCTGTGTAAACAGACAGGAGGAATTTCTGCCATTCTGTCTCTATGTAGCAAATGTTCTAAAGCAAAATCAGCATGGAGGATAAAATACACAAGTACTGAGAAGTGTAGCTGTGAATCCTGTTCTGTGATTTATACTAGAAAGCAGCAGTACAGGTCTGTGTGCTTCTGACTTTCTGTCTCACTCTATTCCCCATACCCTCTCCATAAACCTCTATTGCCTGCTATAATTTCATATCTCACTTAGCTGGCTCATCGCAGGCATTCCCTATATATCCATATCAGAGGTTATTGTAGTCTCTAATAAGCCACATAATGCACATTTACTCTCTTATGGGACTAAGTATGTATATCCTAAAAAAAGTGAGATGTATGATTGGCACATTGTGTACCATAAGCAGATACGAAGCCTTTGGAAAGAAGGGGCTAAGTCATAGCTCCTTACATTACTCCTTACAATTAGGTGGATGAATCTGCAGAAATATTACATTTTTGAAAACAATGGGCTTGAAAATGTTTTCATGGGTAACAAAAAGGAAGCAACTAACTATTCTAATTGACAACATCTGGTCCAGTTAATGCTTGTCTATGGGACACTTAAAAAAAAAATTATGCCACTGATAATTGAAAGGGTTGTCCACTACCTGGACAGTAACCTTTAAAATTTACTCACCTCCTGCATCTGCACTGCTTCAGTGAGGTCAGTGTGGGATCTACTGGGATTCAGAGGGATTGTTATGGCATCTGAGGCCTGCAAGCAATCAGCAGGCGCTATTGGGCTATGCGCTCACGTCTTCCACTTGTCCAACATCCACCTGAGGGACGTGAGAGCACAGCAACCCAATAACTTCTTCTGATTGGTTGCAAGGCTCTTGTTGCATTACAATGCCATACTAACCATACTACACCTGGCGCCAACATTGATGGAATGACACCAGGGCGAGAGGTGAGAACATTTTTTTTTTTATTTTACAAGGTGGACTACTTTATTTAAAAAGGTATCGTCTGGGTAATGGGCAACCCTTTTATGGGTTGCTGAAGTCTCAAACAAGCCCCACCATGCAAGGTCATCATCTCACGACCCTCGGGTTGCACTCTCAATTGGAATATTTTTTAAGTGAATGAGATATATGGGAGAGGCGGTTGTTGTCGCCTTAAACAACCCCCACCAATTAAAGGCATAAGGTGGGGATGTTCAAGTTTTTACAAAAACAGCTCAACTTGACACCACAAATAATACTTTCATTTACCATGCTATGAACATAACTTAAGACAGGGGTGGGGAATCTTTTTTCTGCCAAGGGCCATTTGGATATTTATACCATCTTTCTGAGATGTTATCTTTCATTGCATGCCCTTCCATGTTCAGTATTGAACACTGTGTGTGTGCTCTAACAGAGAAAGAAGAAATTAATGAGTTGGTTGTAATGAAAATACACCTCCCTGCCCAAGAATTCGGTCCCTGAGAATCTGCCTGAGGGCCTGAAAAAAGTCATCAAGGGCCGTAAATGGCCCAGGGGCCTGAGGTTCCCCACCCCTGACTTAAGACATAGGTTTATTATAGGGGGTGCTCTAGTTGCAAACAAGTCTCACCAAGCCCAAAACTCCCTTAGGACCTTCAACATCCAAATGCTTCATGGACATTACATTTCTGCTACGGAGTCTATAAATACATGTAAATTATGTTAAACATTAAAAAAAATTACTTTAATTTGCATTCGAACAATTTTGGGCACACTGTCAAAAATGTAGTTTTGCGCCTGGTTTAAACTACACTACTATGCGGATGCTAAGCATAAGATATGCAATGTATCCTTATGTAATACATTTTCTCTTTTCTGCTCCACAAAGTATTAAAAAAATAATAACAGCATGTCTGAGGCGCCAACATCAGCCTCCCAGAGAAACAGCAGCTGTGAAAATTTTGAAGGAAAAAAAAAACTATCAGAAGTAATTTGGAAAAGAGAAACTATCTTTTGCCAAGCTTTTCTCTATGCTCTGGCTGAGTGATGAAAAGATGCTGAAATATCTGACAAAAGGACATGATTGCACATTTTATCTATTGTGCTATTAATGGCTGACTGGCTCAGACCTTGTTCACACAGAATAACAAACTGCTGAAGGAGATTTGTCTAAAACAGTGTCACTGCTAGGTAAGAAAGAACACATACTGTTGTGCAGGGGGGAGAGACAGGCAGTAGATTTTCTTTTACTGAATATTCTTACAAAAGGAGCTGTGTTTTTATACACAGAAAAAGACATCAGCTTAGACAAGGTAAAATATAATTCATGTTCCCCATTGACTCTTTATCCAGTGATAATGCTTTTTTTCTGCTTTGGTGGTCCTTGCTGTCACGAATAGGGTTGAGCGAAACGGGTCGATCATTTTCAAAAGTCGCCGACTTTTGGCTAAGTCGGCGTCTCATGAAACCCGATCCGACCCCTGTGCTTGTCGGCCATGCGGTACGCGACTTTCGCGCCAAAGTCGCGTTTCAATGACGCGAAAAGCGCCATTTCTCAGCCAATGAAGGTGAACGCAGAGTGTGGGCAGCGTGATGACATAGATCCTGGTCCCCACCATCTTAGAGAAGGGCATTGCAGTGATTGGCTTGCTGTCTGCGGCGTCACAGGGGCTATAAAGGGGCGTTCCCGCCGACCGCCATCTTACTGCTGCTGATCTGAGCTTAGGGAGAGGTTGTTGCCGCTTCGTCAGAAGCAGGGAGAGCGTTAGGCAGGGTCCACTAACCACCAAACCGCTTGTGCTGTAGCGATTTCCACTGTCCAACACCACCTTCGGTGTGCAGGAACAGTGGAAGCTATTATTTTTTTTTTTTTCCTCAGCGCTGTAGCTCATTGGGCTGCCCTAGAAGGCTCCGTGATAGCTGTATTGCTGTGTGTACGCCACTGTGGAAACCAACTGCTTTTTTCAAAGCACATATCCTCTTGTTCCTTTCTGCACAGCTATCTTTTTTGTTTGTCCACACTTTTTATTTAATTTGTGCATCAGTCCACTCCTATTGCTGCCTGCCATACCTGGCTTAGATTACTGCAGGGAGATAGTAATTGTAGGACAGTCCCTGTTTTTTTTTTTTTTTTTGTGGGAGATTAAGATTGGCATTTCTGCTACAGTGCCATCCCTGTGTGTGCCATCTCTCACTGAGCGGGCCATAGAAAGCCTATTTATTTTTTCCGTGATTTGTGTTCTAAATTCTACCTCAACACAAAAACACTACATCAATCAGTGGTAGAAAAATATTGGCCTCAGTCAGGGCTTGTGTGCCACTGCTGTGTGTGCTATCTCTCATTCAGTGGGCTATAGAAAGCCTATTTATTTATTTATTTTTTTTCTTATTATTTGGTTTCTAAAGTCTCCCTGAAAAAAAAAAAAAAAAAAAAAACAGTGGGAGAGTAATATTGCCCTTTCAGCTTGTGTGCCAGTCTTGACTCCTGGGTGTGCCACCTCTCTCATTCAGTGGGCCATAGAAAGCCTATTTATTTATTTTTTTAAATATTATTGGGTTTCTAAAGTCTCCCTTAAAAAACAAAAAATACATAAAAAAACAGTGGGAGAGTAATATTGCCCTTTCAGCTTGTGTGCCAGTCTTGACTCCTGGGTGTGCCACCTCTCTCCCTCTCATTCAGTGGGCCATAGAAAGCATTTTTTTTTTTTCCTTGATTTGTGTTCTAAAATCTACCTCAACACAAAAACACTACATCAATCAGTGGTAGAAAAATATTGGCCTCAGTCAGGGCTTGTGTGCCACTGCTGTGTGTGCTATCTCTCATTCAGTGGGCTATAGAAAGCCTATTTATTTATTTATTTTTTTTCTTATTATTTGGTTTCTAAAGTCTCCCTGAAAAAAAAAAAAAAAAAAAAAACAGTGGGAGAGTAATATTGCCCTTTCAGCTTGTGTGCCAGTCTTGACTCCTGGGTGTGCCACCTCTCTCTCATTCAGTGGGCCATAGAAAGCCTATTTATTTTTTTGGTTTTTTTAATATTATTTGGTTTCTAAAGTCTCCCTGAAAAAAAAAAAACATAAAAAAACAGTGGGAGAGTAATATTGCCCTTTCAGCTTGTGTGCCAGTCTTGACTCCTGGGTGTGCCACCTCTCTCATTCAGTGGGCTGTTGTGAATTTGGATTCTGGGCTCCCCCGGTGGCTACTGGTGGAATTGAACTTGTGACATCATCTTCCCTGTTCACCTGTTCTGATTAGATCTGGGTGTCGCTATATAACCTGGCTTCTCTGTTAGATGCTGGCCGGTCAACAATGTTATCAGAAGCCTCTCTGTGCTTGTTCCTGCTCCCAGACATCTACTAGATAAGTTGGACATTCGTCCATGTTTTGTTTTTGTATTTTGGTTCCAGTTCACAGCTGCAGTTTCGTTACTGTGTCTGGAAAGCTCTTGTTGATCAGGAATTGCCACTCTGGTATTATGAGTTAATGCCAGAGTCCTAAAGTAATTTCTGGATGTGTTTTGTTAGGGTTTTCTACTGACCATGAAAGTATGCTTTCTGTCTTCTGCTATCTAGAAAGCGGACCTCAAATTTGCTAAAACTATTTTCCTGCTGCGTTTGTTATTTCTTCTAAAATCACCGCCAATATATGTGGGGGGCCTCTGTCTCCTTTTTTTGGGCATTTCTCTAGAGGTGAGTCAGGTCTTATATTTCCCTCTGCTAGCATTATTTAGTTCTCCGGCCGGCGCTGGGCATATAGGGATAAAAAGTAGGACATGCTACCTGGCTACTTCTAGATGATGCGGTAGGTTTAGTTCATGGTCAGTATAGTTACATCTTCCAAGAGCTTGTTCCTATAGAGGCTTATGCTAGTTCTCTGGCCATGGAGATCATGACAGTTTGACCGGCCCACTAAAGGGTTAAAATCCTTGGCTGAGAAAGGAGAGAAATAAGAAGTCTGCTGAGAGTTTTTTTTTTTTTTTTTTTTTTTCTCTGTGCTCTTAATTGGATCACTTGCCAGTCTGTCTATGCTGCAGTCTTTCTTTTTTTTCTCTCTCCTTCTAATCTTTGAATGGCTCTATGTTCACCTGTCTATAATGGATCTACAGAGTGTAACTGCAGGTTTGAATAATCTCGCCACGAAAGTACAAAGTTTGCAAGATTTTGTTGTTCATGCTCCGGTATCAGAGCCGAGAATTCCTTTGCCGGAATTCTTCTCAGGGAATAGATCTAGCTTTCAGAATTTTAGAAATAATTGTAAGTTATTTTTGTCCCTGAAATCTCGTTCTGCTGGAGACCCTGCACAGCAGGTTGGGATTGTGATTTCCTTGCTCCGCGGCGACCCTCAAGATTGGGCTTTTGCATTGGCACCAGGGGATCCTGCGTTGCGCAATGTGGATGCGTTTTTTCTGGCCTTGGGCTTGCTTTATGAGGAACCTCATTTGGAACTTCAGGCAGAAAAAACTTTGATGTCCCTATCGCAGGGGCAAGATGAAGCTGAAATTTACTGCCAAAGATTCCGTAAATGGTCTGTGCTTACTCAGTGGAATGAGTGTGCCTTGGCGGCTACTTTCAGAGAGGGTCTTTCTGATGCCATTAAGGATGTTATGGTGGGGTTCCCTGTGCCTGCAAGTCTGAATGAGTCCATGACAATGGCCATTCAGATCGATAGGCGTCTGCGGGAGCGCAAACCAGTGCACCATCTGGCGGTGTCCACTGAGAAGACGCCAGAAAACATGCAGTGTGATAGAATTCTGTCCAGAAGCGAGCGGCAGAATTTTAGACGGAAAAATGGGTTGTGTTTCTATTGTGGGGATTCTACTCATGTTATATCAGCATGCTCTAAGCGTACTAAAAAGCTTGATAAATCCGTTCCCATTGGCACTTTACAGTCTAAATTTATTTTGTCTGTGACCCTGATTTGCTCTTTGTCATCTATTACTACGGACGCCTATATCGACTCTGGCGCCGCTTTGAGTCTTATGGATTGGTCCTTTGCCAATCGTTGTGGGTATGATTTAGAGCCTTTGGAGACTCTTATTCCTCTGAAGGGGATTGACTCCACCCCATTGGCTAATAATAAACCACAATACTGGACACAAGTGACTATGTGTATTAATCCGGATCACCAGGAGACTATTCGTTTTCTGGTGCTGTATAATCTACATGATGATTTGGTGCTAGGATTGCCATGGCTGCAGTCTCACAACCCAGTCCTTGACTGGAGAGCTATGTCTGTGTTGAGCTGGGGATGTAAGGGGACTCATGGGGACGTACCTTTGGTGTCCATTTCATCATCTATTCCCTCTGAAATCCCTGAGTTCCTGTCTGATTATCGTGACGTCTTTGAAGAACCCAAGCTGGGTTCGCTACCTCCGCACCGTGAGTGCGATTGTGCTATAGATTTAATTCCGGGTAGTAAATACCCAAAAGGGCGTTTATTTATTCTGTCTGTGCCTGAACATACTGCTATGCGAGAATATATAAAGGAGTCCTTGGAAAAGGGACATATTCGTCCATCGTCATCTCCCTTAGGAGCCGGTTTTTTCTTTGTGTCAAAAAAAGACGGCTCTTTGAGACCATGTATTGATTATCGGCTTTTGAATAAAATCACGGTTAAATATCAATACCCATTGCCGTTGCTGACTGATTTGTTTGCTCGCATAAAGGGGGCCAAGTGGTTCTCTAAGATTGATCTCCGTGGGGCGTATAATTTGGTGCGGATCAGGCAGGGGGATGAGTGGAAAACCGCATTTAATACGCCCGAGGGCCACTTTGAGTATTTGGTGATGCCTTTTGGTCTTTCTAATGCCCCTTCAGTCTTCCAGTCCTTTATGCATGATATTTTCCGCGATTTTTTGGATAAATTTATGATAGTGTATCTGGATGATATTCTGATTTTTTCGGATGATTGGGACTCTCATGTCCGGCAAGTCAGGAGGGTTTTTCAGGTTTTGCGGTCTAATTCTCTGTGTGTCAAGGGTTCTAAGTGCGTTTTTGGGGTTCAGAGAATTTCCTTTTTGGGATATATTTTTTCTCCCTCTTCCATTGAGATGGATCCTGTCAAGGTTCAAGCTATTTGTGATTGGACGCAGCCCTCTTCTCTTAAAAGTCTTCAGAAATTTTTGGGCTTTGCCAACTTTTATCGTCGATTTATTTCTGGTTTTTCGGATGTCGTTAAGCCATTGACCGATTTGACTAGACAGGGTGCTGATGTTGCTAATTGGTCCCCTGATGCTGTGGAGGCCTTTCAGGAGCTTAAGCGCCGTTTTTCTTCTGCCCCTGTGTTGCGTCAGCCTGATGTGACTCTTCCTTTTCAGGTTGAGGTCGACGCTTCTGAGATCGGGGCTGGGGCAGTGTTGTCGCAGAAAAGTTCTGACTGCGCCGTGATGAGGCCTTGTGCCTTCTTTTCCCGTAAATTTTCGCCCGCTGAGCGGAATTGTGATGTTGGGAATCGGGAGCTTTTGGCCATGAAGTGGGCGTTTGAGGAGTGGCGCCATTGGCTCGAGGGGGCCAGACATCAGGTGGTGGTATTGACTGACCACAAAAATTTGATCTATCTTGAGACCGCCAGGCGCCTGAATCCTAGACAGGCGCGCTGGTCATTATTTTTCTCTCGGTTTAATTTTGTGGTATCGTACCTACCGGGTTCTAAGAATGTTAAGGCGGATGCCCTTTCTAGGAGTTTTGAGCCTGATTCACCCGGCAACTCTGACCCCACAGGTATTCTTAAGGAGGGAGTTATCTTGTCAGCCGTTTCTCCAGACCTGCGGCGGGCCTTGCAGGAGTTTCAGGCGGATAGACCGGATCGTTGTCCGCCTGATAGGTTGTTTGTTCCTGATGATTGGACCAGTAGAGTCATCTCTGAGGTACATTCTTCTGCATTGGCAGGTCATCCTGGAATTTTTGGTACCAGGGATTTGGTGGCAAGATCCTTCTGGTGGCCTTCCCTGTCACGAGATGTGCGAGGCTTTGTGCAGTCTTGTGACGTTTGTGCTCGGGCCAAGCCTTGTTGTTCTCGGGCTAGTGGATTATTGTTGCCCTTGCCTATTCCTAAGAGGCCTTGGACACACATCTCGATGGATTTTATTTCAGATCTGCCTGTTTCTCAGAAGATGTCTGTCATCTGGGTGGTGTGTGACCGTTTTTCTAAGATGGTCCATTTGGTTCCCCTGCCCAAATTGCCTTCTTCTTCCGAGTTGGTGCCCCTGTTTTTTCAAAATGTTGTTCGTTTGCATGGTATTCCTGAGAATATCGTTTCTGACAGAGGAACCCAATTTGTGTCTAGATTTTGGCGGGCATTCTGTGCTAGGATGGGCATAGATTTGTCTTTTTCATCTGCTTTTCACCCTCAGACTAATGGCCAGACCGAGCGGACTAATCAGACCCTGGAGACATATCTGAGGTGTTTTGTGTCTGCTGACCAGGATGATTGGGTTGCTTTTTTGCCATTGGCGGAGTTCGCCCTCAATAATCGGGCCAGCTCTGCCACTTTGGTGTCCCCGTTTTTCTGTAATTCGGGGTTCCACCCTCGATTTTCCTCCGGTCAGATGGAATCCTCGGATTGTCCTGGAGTGGATGCGGTGGTGGAGAGATTGCATCATATCTGGGGGCAGGTGATGGACAATTTAAAGTTGTCCCAGGAGAAGACTCAGCTTTTTGCCAACCGTCACCGTCGTGTTGGTCCTCGGCTTTGTGTTGGAGATTTGGTGTGGTTGTCTTCTCGTTTTGTCCCTATGAGGGTCTCATCCCCTAAGTTTAAGCCTCGGTTCATCGGTCCGTATAAAATATTGGAGATTCTTAACCCTGTTTCCTTCCGTTTGGACCTCCCTGCATCCTTTTCTATTCATAACGTTTTTCATCGGTCGTTATTGCGCAGGTATGAGGCACCGGTTGTGCCTTCCGTTGAGCCTCCTGCTCCGGTGTTGGTTGAGGGTGAGTTGGAGTACGTTGTGGAAAAAATCCTAGACTCCCGTGTTTCCAGACGGAGACTCCAGTATCTGGTCAAGTGGAAGGGATACGGCCAGGAGGATAATTCTTGGGTCACTGCATCTGATGTTCATGCCTCTGATCTGGTTCGTGCCTTTCATAGGGCCCATCCTGATCGCCCTGGTGGTTCTGGTGAGGGTTCGGTGCCCCCTCCTTGAGGGGGGGGTACTGTTGTGAATTTGGATTCTGGGCTCCCCCGGTGGCTACTGGTGGAATTGAACTTGTGACATCATCTTCCCTGTTCACCTGTTCTGATTAGATCTGGGTGTCGCTATATAACCTGGCTTCTCTGTTAGATGCTGGCCGGTCAACAATGTTATCAGAAGCCTCTCTGTGCTTGTTCCTGCTCCCAGACATCTACTAGATAAGTTGGACATTCGTCCATGTTTTGTTTTTGTATTTTGGTTCCAGTTCACAGCTGCAGTTTCGTTACTGTGTCTGGAAAGCTCTTGTTGATCAGGAATTGCCACTCTGGTATTATGAGTTAATGCCAGAGTCCTAAAGTAATTTCTGGATGTGTTTTGTTAGGGTTTTCTACTGACCATGAAAGTATGCTTTCTGTCTTCTGCTATCTAGAAAGCGGACCTCAAATTTGCTAAAACTATTTTCCTGCTGCGTTTGTTATTTCTTCTAAAATCACCGCCAATATATGTGGGGGGCCTCTGTCTCCTTTTTTTGGGCATTTCTCTAGAGGTGAGTCAGGTCTTATATTTCCCTCTGCTAGCATTATTTAGTTCTCCGGCCGGCGCTGGGCATATAGGGATAAAAAGTAGGACATGCTACCTGGCTACTTCTAGATGATGCGGTAGGTTTAGTTCATGGTCAGTATAGTTACATCTTCCAAGAGCTTGTTCCTATAGAGGCTTATGCTAGTTCTCTGGCCATGGAGATCATGACAGTGGGCCATAGAAAGCCTATTTATTTTTTTTTTTAAATATTATTGGGTTTCTAAAGTCTCCCTTAAAAAACAAAAAATACATAAAAAAACAGTGGGAGAGTAATATTGCCCTTTCAGCTTGTGTGCCAGTCTTGACTCCTGGGTGTGCCACCTCTCTCATTCAGTGGGCCATAGAAAGCATTTTTTTTTTTTTCCTTGATTTGTGTTCTAAAATCTACCTCAACACAAAAACACTACATCAATCAGTGGTAGAAAAATATTGGCCTCAGTCAGGGCTTGTGTGCCACTGCTGTGTGTGCTATCTCTCATTCAGTGGGCTATAGAAAGCCTATTTATTTATTTATTTTTTTTCTTATTATTTGGTTTCTAAAGTCTCCCTGAAAAAAAAAAAAAAAAAAAAAACAGTGGGAGAGTAATATTGCCCTTTCAGCTTGTGTGCCAGTCTTGACTCCTGGGTGTGCCACCTCTCTCTCATTCAGTGGGCCATAGAAAGCCTATTTATTTTTTTGTTTTTTTTAATATTATTTGGTTTCTAAAGTCTCCCTGAAAAAAAAAAAAACATAAAAAAACAGTGGGAGAGTAATATTGCCCTTTCAGCTTGTGTGCCAGTCTTGACTCCTGGGTGTGCCACCTCTCTCATTCAGTGGGCCATAGAAAGCCTATTTATTTTTTTTTTTAAATATTATTGGGTTTCTAAAGTCTCCCTTAAAAAACAAAAAATACATAAAAAAACAGTGGGAGAGTAATATTGCCCTTTCAGCTTGTGTGCCAGTCTTGACTCCTGGGTGTGCCACCTCTCTCTCTCATTCAGTGGGCCATAGAAAGGCTATTTATTTTTTTGGTTTTTTTAATATTATTTGGTTTCTAAAGTCTCCCTGAAAAAAAAAAAAAAAAAAAAAACAGTGGGAGAGTAATATTGCCCTTTCAGCTTGTGTGCCAGTCTTGACTCCTGGGTGTGCCACCTCTCTCTCATTCAGTGGGCCATAGAAAGCCTATTTATTTTTTTGTTTTTTTTAATATTATTTGGTTTCTAAAGTCTCCCTGAAAAAAAAAAAAACATAAAAAAACAGTGGGAGAGTAATATTGCCCTTTCAGCTTGTGTGCCAGTCTTGACTCCTGGGTGTGCCACCTCTCTCATTCAGTGGGCCATAGAAAGCCTATTTATTTTTTTTTTTAAATATTATTGGGTTTCTAAAGTCTCCCTTAAAAAACAAAAAATACATAAAAAAACAGTGGGAGAGTAATATTGCCCTTTCAGCTTGTGTGCCAGTCTTGACTCCTGGGTGTGCCACCTCTCTCTCTCATTCAGTGGGCCATAGAAAGGCTATTTATTTTTTTGGTTTTTTTAATATTATTTGGTTTCTAAAGTCTCCCTGAAAAAAAAAAATAAATAAATTAGGTGGGAGATTAATATTGACATTAGTGCTTGAGTGACAGTCCTGCGTGTGTGTCATCTCTGTGATTTTGTGCCACAGAAAACAGAGTGTGTAACATTGTGCCTGATTTTCCTTGTGGTCTCACCAACCTGTTAAGGGATATTGAAATCATACTGAAGTTATAGCTCACCGTGTAAGTTGTTTGACAGCAACAAATAAAGTTACTTTGGTTAAGATTTTAAAACAATGAGGAAGTCTGGTGCAAGAGGTCGTCGTGGGCGTTCATTGTCAGCTGGTAATGATGGTAGTGGTAGTGGAGCATCAGGTGGTCGTGGGGATAAAAATATTCCACCTAAGTCTGGAGCTGTGGAGCCAGTTTCGTCGTCAGGCTACACAAGGCCTCGAACGCTCTCTTTTCTAGGAGTAGGAAAACCGCTTTTAAAGGCGGAGCAGCAACAGCAAGTTTTGGCTTACATTGCAGACTCAGCCTCTAGCTCTTTTGCCTCCTCTTCCGAAACTGGTAAATGTAAAAGCAGCGCGTCGCTTGTGGATGTTCACGGTCAGGGACAAGTCGCTTCCTTGTCCTCCTCAGCAAAAACTACAACAAGAGAGAAGGATGCAGCAGGCGACACAACGGGTCACTCCATGGAGCTCTTTACACATACCGTCCCTGGCTTAGAAAGTGAAACATTTAACAGGCCATGCCCATTACAAGTATATTCTGACATGGAGTGCACTGATGCACAGCCACAGCCAGAGTACTATGCTGCTCCTTTGACTCAGACCACCACATTGCCCTCTCAGGGTACAGATCCACAATCAGACCCTGATGAGACTATGTTGCCCCGCCACGAACGCTATACCACCGACCGACACAGTGACACAGACGAAGTTGCACACGAGCTCGAAGAGGAGGTAATAGATGACCCAGTTATTGACCCCGATTGGCAGCCATTGGGGGAACAGGGTGCAGGCGGCAGTAGTTCAGAAGCGGAGGTGGAGGAGGGGCCGCAGCAGGCGTCAACATCGCAACAGGTTCCATCTGCCGGGCCCATATCTGGCCCAAAACGCGTGTCAAAGCCAAAACCTGTTGGAGGACAGCGTGGCCATCCGGTTAAAGCTCAGTCTGCAATCCCTGAAAAGGGATCCGAGTCTAGGAAGAGTGCAGTCTGGCATTTTTTTAAACAACATCCAACTGATCAGCGCAAAGTCATCTGTCAAAAATGTTCAACTAGCTTAAGCAGAGGTCAGAATCTGAAAAGTCTAAATACTAGTTGCATGCATAGACACTTAACCACCATGCATTTTCAAGCCTGGACTAACTACCAAACGTCCCTTAAGGTTGTAGCACCCTCGGCCAATGAAGCTAGTCAGCAACGCAACATCCCTTCCGTCACTGTAAGGCCACCATTTTCCGCACCACCGGCAGTATCTGTGCAGGTTTCTTTGCCAGCCAAAAGCAGTCAGGGTCAGGGAACCACCAGTTTTGTAGGAGGAAATATTGCATCTAGGGCACCGGCGGAAACAATACCGTCTCCAACCGTCTCTCAGTCTGCCATGTACACCGGCACACCCGAAAGTTCCACGATCTCCAGCTCTCCAGTCCAGCTCACCCTACATGAGACTCTGGTTAGAAAAAGGAAGTACTTATCCTCGCATCCGCGTACACAGGGTTTTAACGCCCACATAGCTAGACTAATCTCGTTAGAGATGATGCCCTACCGGTTAGTTGAAAGCGAAGCTTTCAAAGCCCTGATGGAGTACGCTGAACCACGATACGAGCTACCCAGTCGACACTTTTTTTCCAGAAAAGCCATCCCAGCCCTGCACCAGCATGTTAAACAGCGCATCGTCCATGCACTCAGGCAATCTGTGAGTACAAAGGTGCACCTGACTACAGATGCATGGACCAGTAGGCATGGCCAGGGACGTTATGTGTCCATCACGGCACACTGGGTGAATGTGGTGGATGCAGGGTCCACAGGCGACATCAATTTAGGGACAGTTGTGCCTAGCCCACGGTCTAGGAAACAGTTGGCTGTAGGCGTTCGCACCCCCTCCTCCTCCTCCTCCTCGTCCTCCTGCAGAAGCTACAGCTCTTCCACAGAACGCAGTCTGCCAACCACTCCATCGGCAGATGACACTGTTGCACACCAGTTGTCCCATTATGGGCCAGCTACTGCCAAGCGTCAGCAGGCTGTATTGGCTATGAAGTGTTTGGGCGACAACAGACACACCGCGGAAGTTTTATCCGAGTTCTTGCAACAAGAAACGCAGTCGTGGCTGGGCACAGTAGATCTTGAGGCAGGCAAGGTAGTGAGTGATAACGGAAGGAATTTCATGGCTGCCATCTCCCTTTCCCAACTGAAACACATTCCTTGCCTGGCTCACACCTTAAACCTGGTGGTGCAGTGCTTATTGAAAACTTATCCTGGGTTCTCCGACCTGCTCCTCAAAGTGCGTGCACTTTGCTCACATATCCGACGTTCGCCTGTACACGCCAGCCGTATGCAGACCTATCAGCGGTCTTTGAACCTTCCCCAGCATCGCCTAATCATAGACGTTGCAACAAGGTGGAACTCAACACTGCACATGCTTCAGAGACTGTGCGAACAGAGGCGTGCTGTTATTTATTTGTGGGAGGATACACGGGCAGGCAGTAGGATGGCAGACATGGAGTTGTCAGGTGTGCAGTGGTCTAAGATACAAGACATGTGTCAAGTCCTTCAGTGTTTTGAGGAATGCACACGGCTGGTTAGTGCAGACAACGCCGTAATAAGCATGAGCATCCCCCTAATGCGTCTGCTGATGCAAAGTTTGACGCACATAAAGGAGCAGGCGTCTGCACCAGAGGAAGAGGAAAGCCTTGATGACAGTCAGCCATTGTCTGGTCAGGGCAGTGTACAGGACGAGGTAGCGGGCGAAGAGGAGGTGGAGGACGAGGAGGATGATGGGGATGAGTATATTTTTAATGCCGAACCTTTCCCGGGGGCACAGGAAATTGGTTGCGTGTCACGGCCGGGTTCTGGTTTTTTGAGGGACACAAGTGACGTAGATTTGCCTGCAACTGCCCCTCAACCAATCACAACCGGAGATTTGACAACTGGAACTTTGGCCCACATGGCGGATTATGCCTTACGTATCCTAAAAAGGGACACACGCATTACGAAAATGATGAACGATGACGATTACTGGTTGGCCTGCCTCCTTGATCCACGCTATAAAGGCAAATTGCAAAATATTATGCCACATGAGAACTTGGAACTAATATTAGCAACCAAACAATCAACTCTTGTTGACCGTTTGCTTCAGGCATTCCCAGCACACAGCGCACGTGATCGTTCTCACACGAGCTCCAGGGGGCAGCAGACTAGGAGTGTTAGGGGTGCACACATCAGAAGTGGCGTTGGACAGAGGGGTTTTCTGACCAGGTTGTGGAGTGATTTTGCTATGACCGCAGACAGGACAGGTACTGCTGCATCAATTGAAAGTGACAGGAGACAACATTTGTCCAGTATGGTTACTAACTATTTTTCATCCCTTATCGATGTTCTCCCTCAACCGTCATTCCCATTTGATTACTGGGCCTCCAAATTAGACACCTGGCCAGAATTGGCAGAATATGCATTGCAGGAGCTTGCTTGCCCGGCAGCAAGTGTCCTATCAGAAAGAGTATTCAGTGCTGCAGGTTCAATATTAACCGAAAAAAGGACTCGTCTGGCTACCCAAAATGTTGACGATCTAACATTCATTAAAATGAACCACAACTGGATTTCGAAATCTTTTGCCCCACCTTGCCCGGCCGACGCCTAGCTTTCCTATGAAAAGCTCTTGCCTGTGAATTACTTTTCTAATGTCTAATTTGCTGCAGCTGATTGTACAGCATACGACATGTTTACACCTCCCTAAATGGCAAAACTCCCCACACGGGGCCGTAGTATCGCGACTTGGCGCAAGCACCCGTGAGACTGCTGTTTGTCTGAAGAGGTGGGTGTGATCGCTTTTGGTTGACGGCATTGCTACTGGGTCCCTCATAGTACAATGTAGTGTCTCTGGCGGTGGTGGTGCGCACCCAACGTCAGACACACCGTTGTAACATGAGGGGCCCTGGGGCGGTCCCGCCGGCCTCAAGAGAGTTCCCCCCTACCCCAGCTCAAAATGTGCTCTACCACGTGCAAAATTATGTCGCACAGCTCCACCAATCTTTAGTCTATTCGCTGACATCATTCAATGTCTGGCACTGACAATACAAATTTGTAGACATCTATGATGCAACTTAAAGTAGTCTGTGTCTGTGTCCTATATTGGCACCATTAAATAGTTACTGCCAAATTACTATGTCAGAAACTCAGTAGATGAGCCCACCCCTGTACCTAAGTATGCCACCTTTTTTTTTGTTTTGGTTGTTTTGCGAGACATTAACATCTATTTATATTTTGGGAGTACTGGGACAGACACTCCTTGCACTACTCCTCCACTCACCACCAAGCTGCCTGTGTATCCATGTAACCGCTGTAAAGCTGCCATGAGCCTATTGTTTGTTATTTTAGGCCTTTGATAGCCTGTCTGCGGTCCCTACTTTAAATACTCCTCCACTCATCACCAGCTGCCTGCCCGTGTATCCATGTAACCGCTGTAAAGCTGCCATGAGCCTATTGTTTGTTATTTTAGGCCTTTGATAGCCTGTCTGCGGTCCCTACTTTAAATACTCCTCCACTCACCACCAAGCTGCCTGTGTATCCATGTAACCGCTGTAAAGCTGCCATGAGCCTATTGTTTGTTATTTTAGGCCTTTGATAGCCTGTCTGCGGTCCCTACTTTAAATACTCCTCCACTCACCACCAAGCTGCCTGTGTATCCATGTAACCGCTGTAAAGCTGCCATGAGCCTATTGTTTGTTATTTTAGGCCTTTGATAGCCTGTCTGCGGTCCCTACTTTAAATACTCCTCCACTGACCACCAAGCTGCCTGCCCGTGTATCCATGTAACCGCTGTAAAACTGCCATAAGCCTATTGTTTGTTATTTTAGGCCTTTGATAGCCTGTCTGCGGTCCCTACTTTAAATACTCCTCCACTCACCACCAAGCTGCCTGTGTATCCATGTAACCGCTGTAAAGCTGCCATGAGCCTATTGTTTGTTATTTTAGGCCTTTGATAGCCTGTCTGCGGTCCCTACTTTAAATACTCCTCCACTCACCACCAAGCTGCCTGTGTATCCATGTAACCGCTGTAAAACTGCCATGAGCCTATTGTTTGTTATTTTAGGCCTTTGATAGCCTGTCTGCGGTCCCTACTTTAAATACTCCTCCACTGACCACCAAGCTGCCTGCCCGTGTATCCATGTAACCGCTGTAAAACTGCCATAAGCCTATTGTTTGTTATTTTAGGCCTTTGATAGCCTGTCTGCGGTCCCTACTTTAAATACTCCTCCACTCACCACCAAGCTGCCTGTGTATCCATGTAACCGCTGTAAAACTGCCATAAGCCTATTGTTTGTTATTTTAGGCCTTTGATAGCCTGTCTGCGGTCCCTACTTTAAATACTCCTCCACTCACCACCAAGCTGCCTGTGTATCCATGTAACCGCTGTAAAACTGCCATGAGCCTATTGTTTGTTATTTTAGGCCTTTGATAGCCTGTCTGCGGTCCCTACTTTAAATACTCCTCCACTGACCACCAAGCTGCCTGCCCGTGTATCCATGTAACCGCTGTAAAACTGCCATAAGCCTATTGTTTGTTATTTTAGGCCTTTGATAGCCTGTCTGCGGTCCCTACTTTAAATACTCCTCCACTCACCACCAAGCTGCCTGTGTATCCATGTAACCGCTGTAAAGCTGCCATGAGCCTATTGTTTGTTATTTTAGGCCTTTGATAGCCTGTCTGCGGTCCCTACTTTAAATACTCCTCCACTCACCACCAAGCTGCCTGTGTATCCATGTAACCGCTGTAAAGCTGCCATGAGCCTATTGTTTGTTATTTTAGGCCTTTGATAGCCTGTCTGCGGTCCCTAGTTTAAATACTCCTCCACTGACCACCAAGCTGCCTGCCCGTGTATCCATGTAACCGCTGTAAAACTGCCATGAGCCTATTGTTTGTTATTTTAGGCCTTTGATAGCCTGTCTGCGGTCCCTACTTTAAATACTCCTCCACTGACCACCAAGCTGCCTGCCCGTGTATCCATGTAACCGCTGTAAAACTGCCATGAGCCTATTGTTTGTTATTTTAGGCCTTTGATAGCCTGTCTGCGGTCCCTAGTTTAAATACTCCTCCACTGACCACCAAGCTGCCTGCCCGTGTATCCATGTAACCGCTGTAAAACTGCCATGAGCCTATTGTTTGTTATTTTAGGCCTTTGATAGCCTGTCTGCGGTCCCTACTTTAAATACTCCTCCACTGACCACCAAGCTGCCTGCCCGTGTATCCATGTAACCGCTGTAAAACTGCCATAAGCCTATTGTTTGTTATTTTAGGCCTTTGATAGCCTGTCTGCGGTCCCTACTTTAAATACTCCTCCACTCACCACCAAGCTGCCTGCCCGTGTATCCATGTAACCGCTGTAAAGCTGCCATGAGCCTATTGTTTGTTATTTTAGGCCTTTGATAGCCTGTCTGCGGTCCCTACTTTAAATACTCCTCCACTGACCACCAAGCTGCCTGCCCGTGTATCCATGTAACCGCTGTAAAACTGCCATGAGCCTATTGTTTGTTATTTTAGGCCTTTGATAGCCTGTCTGCGGTCCCTACTTTAAATACTCCTCCACTGACCACCAAGCTGCCTGCCCGTGTATCCATGTAACCGCTGTAAAACTGCCATGAGCCTATTGTTTGTTATTTTAGGCCTTTGATAGCCTGTCTGCGGTCCCTACTTTAAATACTCCTCCACTGACCACCAAGCTGCCTGCCCGTGTATCCATGTAACCGCTGTAAAACTGCCATGAGCCTATTGTTTGTTATTTTAGGCCTTTGATAGCCTGTCTGCGGTCCCTACTTTAAATACTCCTCCACTGACCACCAAGCTGCCTGCCCGTGTATCCATGTAACCGCTGTAAAACTGCCATAAGCCTATTGTTTGTTATTTTAGGCCTTTGATAGCCTGTCTGCGGTCCCTACTTTAAATACTCCTCCACTCACCACCAAGCTGCCTGTGTATCCATGTAACCGCTGTAAAGCTGCCATGAGCCTATTGTTTGTTATTTTAGGCCTTTGATAGCCTGTCTGCGGTCCCTACTTTAAATACTCCTCCACTCATCACCAGCTGCCTGCCCGTGTATCCATGTAACCGCTGTAAAGCTGCCATGAGCCTATTGTTTGTTATTTTAGGCCTTTGATAGCCTGTCTGCGGTCCCTACTTTAAATACTCCTCCACTGACCACCAAGCTGCCTGCCCGTGTATCCATGTAACCGCTGTAAAACTGCCATAAGCCTATTGTTTGTTATTTTAGGCCTTTGATAGCCTGTCTGCGGTCCCTACTTTAAATACTCCTCCACTGACCACCAAGCTGCCTGCCCGTGTATCCATGTAACCGCTGTAAAACTGCCATGAGCCTATTGTTTGTTATTTTAGGCCTTTGATAGCCTGTCTGCGGTCCCTACTTTAAATACTCCTCCACTGACCACCAAGCTGCCTGCCCGTGTATCCATGTAACCGCTGTAAAACTGCCATAAGCCTATTGTTTGTTATTTTAGGCCTTTGATAGCCTGTCTGCGGTCCCTACTTTAAATACTCCTCCACTCATCACCAGCTGCCTGTGTATCCATGTAACCGCTGTAAAACTGCCATGAGCCTATTGTTTGTTATTTTAGGCCTTTGATAGCCTGTCTGCGGTCCCTACTTTAAATACTCCTCCACTCATCACCAGCTGCCTGCCCGTGTATCCATGTAACCGCTGTAAAGCTGCCATGAGCCTATTGTTTGTTATTTTAGGCCTTTGATAGCCTGTCTGCGGTCCCCTACTTTAAATACTCCTCCACTGACCACCAAGCTGCCTGCCCGTGTATCCATGTAACCGCTGTAAAACTGCCATAAGCCTATTGTTTGTTATTTTAGGCCTTTGATAGCCTGTCTGCGGTCCCTACTTTAAATACTCCTCCACTCACCACCAAGCTGCCTGTGTATCCATGTAACCGCTGTAAAGCTGCCATGAGCCTATTGTTTGTTATTTTAGGCCTTTGATAGCCTGTCTGCGGTCCCTACTTTAAATACTCCTCCACTCACCACCAAGCTGCCTGTGTATCCATGTAACCGATGTAAAACTGCAGTATTTTGCTTATAAAAAAGAAAATACTGGAGAGATATCAAATGCAGACATTTTAACATTAAAAACAAAAACACATACAACAAAAAACTGGTACAGTACAAAAATTCGCCACCAGCTACAAAAACTTTCTCCTGCAAGTAGTTAACTGAAAGGTTTTTTTCCATTGAAAACACAGATATGGCATCCACCGAGTGTTGTCCTGTCGCGTCTTCTTTATATTATTGCCAAGAAGCTGCAACTGAATAAAGCTGAGCTTCTACCTTCTGCCTCTTATTAACTGCTTTTTTTAAAAAAAATTGTCCACCAGCTACAAAAACTTGCTCCTGCAAGTAGTTAACTGAAAGGATTTTTTCCATTGAAAACACAGATATGGCATCCACCGAGTGTTGTCCTGTCGCGTCTTCTTTATATTATTGCCAAGAAGCTGCAACTGAATAAAGCTGAGCTTCTACCTTCTGCCTCTTATTAACTGCTTTTTTTTTATAAAATTGGCTGTTCCGGCCTACTAAAGGTGTCTGTCTGCCCCTGCCTGGTGTTGTCCTCAACTGAATAAAGCTGAGCTTCAACCTTCTGTTCCAAATTACCATTTTTAAAAATGCAATTGGCTGTTCCGGCCTACTAAAGGTGAATGTCTGCCCCTGCCTGGTGTTGTCCTCAACTGAATAAAGCTGAGCTTCTACCTTCTGTTCCAAATTACCATTTTTAAAAATGCAATTGGCTGTTCCGGCCTACTAAAGGTGAATGTCTGCCCCTGCCTGGTGTTGTCCTCAACTGAATAAAGCTGAGCTTCTACCTTCTGTTCCAAATTACCATTTCTAAAAATGCCATTGGCTGTTCCGGCCTACTAAAGGTGAATGTCTGCCCCTGCCTGGTGTTGTCCTCAACTGAATAAAGCTGAGCTTCTACCTTCTGTTCCAAATTACCATTTCTAAAAATGCCATTGGCTGTTCCGGCCTACTAAAGGTGAATGTCTGCCCCTGCCTGGTGTTGTCCTCAACTGAATAAAGCTGAGCTTCAACCTTCAGTTCCAAATTACCATTTTTAAAAATGCAATTGGCTGTTCCGGCCTACTAAAGGTGTCTGTCTGCCCCTGCCTGGTGTTGTCCTCAACTGAATAAAGCTGAGCTTCTACCTTCTGCCTCTTACTAACTGCTGTTTTTTTAAAAAATTGGCTGTTCCGGCCTACTAAAGGTGTCTGTCTGCCCCTGCCTGGTGTTGTCCTCAACTGAATAAAGCTGAGCTTCAACCTTCTGTTCCAAATTACCATTTTTAAAAATGCAATTGGCTGTTCCGGCCTACTAAAGGTGAATGTCTGCCCCTGCCTGGTGTTGTCCTCAACTGAATAAAGCTGAGCTTCTACCTTCTGTTCCAAATTACCATTTTTAAAAATGCAATTGGCTGTTCCGGCCTACTAAAGGTGAATGTCTGCCCCTGCCTGGTGTTGTCCTCAACTGAATAAAGCTGAGCTTCAACCTTCAGTTCCAAATTACCATTTTTAAAAATGCAATTGGCTGTTCCGGCCTACTAAAGGTGTCTGTCTGCCCCTGCCTGGTGTTGTCCTCAACTGAATAAAGCTGAGCTTCAACCTTCAGTTCCAAATTACCATTTTTAAAAATGCAATTGGCTGTTCCGGCCTACTAAAGGTGTCTGTCTGCCCCTGCCTGGTGTTGTCCTCAACTGAACAAAGCTGAGCTTCCACATTCTGGCTTTCGCCCTATACTATCAGATATTAAACTGCATTTGGCCTACTAGTGTGGTTATGCCCTTGAAACAGTGTCTGCTGCTCTTGGGTTTGCTACTCCACTGAACAAAGCAATGCCGCCTGTTTAGTCCTGTTACCAATTTTGAACTGCATTTAGCCTACTTTATTCTTTGGCCCTATACCTGTTTCCTCCTCATCCTGCCCATTGCCCAGCCACTGCTAGATGAGTCTGCTGGTACATTGACCTAGACCACTACATTCCCCTTATTCTCTACACAGCCAGAATCTGACCCTGCTGAAAGTAAGGTTCCCCTTCCCGCATGTTATACCACCTTACACAGGGACAGAGAGGAAGGTGCAGATGAAAGTGCAGGTTCCTTCATCAGGTGGGGGGGCATACTCGTTGGCGACGTCACTGGCACAGGGCCCCTCAGAGTACGCAAAAGTGTCGCTGCTGGTGGGAGGCGCCCCCGCCATGCAAACACACATCGCTGTACTTTGAGGGGCCCTGTGCCAGTGCCAATGCGAACGAGTGGGCCCCCCCTGCTTGCTCAGGATCACAGCACTTGCAACGTTGAAATACTTACCTTTCCCTGCAACACCGCCGTGACGTAGTCCGCATTTCCTGGGCCCACGAAAAACTTGAGCCGGCCCTACTCCCCCCACAACTTTTGCCAAATGACCCCCAATTCCCTATGCCCAACTATTATTATAAAGTTAATTAAGATTGACAAGCTTCAGAAACAAGAATGGATGTTTTTGGCATTAAAATGGGCACTGTAGGTGTTTTCCTGGCCTCCACTCACTGCCGACTATGCTTCCCCATTGACTTGCATTGGGTTTCGTGTTTCGGTCGATCCCCGACTTTTAGCGATAATCGGCCGACTGCACTCGACTCGACTCTGGACAAAATCGGGTTTCACAAAACCCGACTCGATCTTAAAAAAATGAAAGTCGCTCAACTCTAGTCACGAAGACTGAGGTGGATCACGCACTAAAGTCAACACACGGTAGTCAATTCAGAGGTTCCTGAGTTGCATCCGCAGAGTAGCTGCTGGCTGGCAGAGCAAGTTAATTGTAGAAAGCTCAGAGGAAAGGGTAAAATGATGATGAACTATGGATGGGTCAGGGGATAGTCTGGGTTAAGTCCAAACGATCAGGCAAAAATTTAAAATTAAAGGCAAAAGAGGTATCAAACTGTCATGGCTCTAAAAGTCGGGGCTAATCCAGGCTTTTTCTTTTTTATCAGAGTGAGCCCGACATCATTTTCTGTTGACAGGAAAAAGTGCCTGTCTGTTATGAACCATCCCTGTTGGCACTAAAAACCTGCTCAGACAAGATGGTAGTGGCAGGGCAGCACAAAACCTCCAAGGCTTAGAGGCACAGCTCATGTCAGAAGTCCAGCTTTGAGACCCAATAGTTGAAGTATGCTGATTTTCTTGGCCAGCTATTGCTTGACCATATTTCCTACCTGTCAAAAATACCCGGTCATGAGGGCCTCATTGCTGACTGGGCTTCATTAAATTGTTGCAGGCTCAAGCCTTTAAAAAGTATACCTGGTGTGTGTCTCCCTCACCTATCCCTCTTGGTTGGGCAAGGAAAAATGCCCCCTGCCGCTAGCGTTGTCTGGGAATTTTTTCAGCATGTTTTCTACAATGGCTTTCTGGTATAGCACCATTTTAGCAGACCTCACCACCTTAGGAAGGAGAAATGTAAGGTTGTCCTTGTAGTGTGGGTCTAGCAGGGAGACCTACCAGTACTTTTTTTATTGGCAAAGATTAATATAATGCGAGGATCATGGGAAAGTCATTGATGCATAAAGTCAGCCATATGTGCTGTTCCTACAGATAACACTTCCCTGTTTCCACGATGATGATGACTCCCCATCTCCTCCTCCCTATCTTCCTCCTCATTCTCCTCCTCAGCCCATCCAAATAGGAGAGACAGGTTGAAGCTTGCGTGGCCACTAGCCTCTGTTGCGCTAGCAACCAGCTCCTGTTCCCCTTCAGCTGCCACCTTCTCACTGTTACCCAATCTGCGGTGAGCAGATGAGATGAGGCTGGACTGGGTAATATATCTGGAGCGCCAGCTAGGGCCATGAGGTACTCGGTACCAGGCCATTTCTGTTCTTAAAAGGGTGGTCACGGTTGCAGTAACCCGGTCCATGGCCCTGGGCGTCCAGTAAAAGGGGGTTAATGAAATTGGGAATAAAGTCTAAAGAGTAATGTTCCTGACACCACCTGTGGTACTCGGCCAGGGATGGCTGACACTGCTTAAAGGGGTCCACTGGGGCTGATAGTGTTGCAGCAGAGGTGGTATAGTTCTCCACAGGTAGAACTTGATCCCCTGGGCTCCCGGTGCAGTTGGTAAGGATGATAGATGGTGAAATGCAGGAAAGAATTAGAGGACACAAGGTTACAGTCTCTTTACCTTTTACTTTATGCAGTTCAGGTACAGGTTACAGGTGGTCTTTGGAATCTGGGCACCCTGGAAGCGATTCGGAATCTCCCTAGCCAGATGGGGTTGGAAGCCTTCCTTACTGCTCTGGATTCTAAGTTCCTTGCTGCCTGAGACTTCGTTCAAGGTCCTCTCTCACTCTGTCCCTTTAGGTGGACATTACCCGCATGGCAGGCAACTTGAGCCTTTTTACAGGTGTCCCTTCTCGTGGTGACTCCGAGTTCTATCTGCTGCTGTGCCTTCCAGTGTAATGGTGGCCAGGAGACTTGGAATCTCCAGCCCGCCAGTTTCTGCTGTGGGGCATACAGTTACCCCCACAACCATGGAATTACGGCCTCCTGTTTCTTGCGATCAAACCTGGAGTGAGCCCAATCGCAGCTCCACTCCAGCTTCTCTCCTTTCCTGGGCTCCTTCTCCCCTCACTGTCTCCTCTGTCTGACTCTCTTGTCAGGAGCTGTAGAGCCGCATGTCTGCTCAGCTCCAGCTCTCCTCACAGACTCACTAGTAACTCCTCCTCCAGCCTGAATATATAGGGGAGTTACCCTCAAACTGGGTCTCAAGCTCCCCCTTCTGGCCTGGAGTCAGAACAGTGTTGCATGTACGTGTCACCTGTTAAAGGGATCCTTGTCGCTTCCAGGCTTGGCATGCTCCTCCCCTTGAGGAAGGCAATACCACTGTAACAACCGAATTCCTGGGGTGTTACATATCCCTGTCTCATGTCTCTCCATCTCCACCTGGTATGCATGCAAAGCTTCATGTTTAATTGTTAGCAGCAACTGTTTAAGTAGGCACAGAAGCAGGATTGCTGTGCTAATTATGGCATCATCACCTCTCATCATCTTTGTGGAGTCCTCAAAGTCTTGGAGAACTGTACAAATGTCAGACATCCATGACAACTCTTCCGTTTGTTATTTGTGGAAGCTAACCAGAATACTGACAAGCTTGTTGGAGCTGATATTCCACAACTGGCCTCTGCCACTCACAAAGTCTTGCCAGTAAGTGCAGTTTGGAGTTCCAGCACGTGGTGATATCACACATCAGTCGGTGAGCTGGCTCTTGAATGCGCTGCTGCAGCACTGCCAGAATGGCTGACTTGTGGAAATGGACACTGACGCAGCACACGTTTAACAGAAACTCTGGAAAATCTGGGTATGTTTTCAGAAACCACTGACCTGCCACGTTGAGCACATGGGCCAAGCATGAAACATGTGTGAGCTAGCCAGCTTCACAGCCATCACCAGGTTATGTCCATTATCACACATGATCTTGTCTGGTTGTAGGCTCAGTGGTGAGAACCAAAGATGTGTCTGGTTTGTTGATCCTTTCAATAACTCAGTTGCGGTGTGCAGTTTGTCTTCTAGACAAATTAGCTTCAGCAGAGCCTGTTGCTACTTCGCTGAGGCAGTGCTGCAGAGCTTCCAGCTGATGTGGACAACGTGTTCTGAGATAACACATCAGAGATGGAGGATGAGGAGGAGCAAGAGGGGGAAACTGGTGGAGGAAAACCTGATAGCAGTAGGTACAGCATTCATTGGCATTGGTAGCACATTATTATTATTATTTATAATTATAGCGCTATTTATTCCATGGGGCTTTACATGTGAGGAGGGGTATACATAATAAAAACAAGTACAATAATCTTGAACAATACAAGTCACATCTGGTACAGGAGGGCCCGCGAGGGCTCACAATCTACAAGGGATGGGTGAGGATACAGTAGATGAGGGTAGAGCTGGTCATGCAGCGGTTTGGTCGATCGGCAGTTACTGCAGGTTGTAGGCTTGTCGCAAGAGGTGGGTCTTCAGGTTCTTTTTGAAGGTTTCAATGGTAGGCGAGAATCTGATATGTTTTGGTAGAGAGTTCAAGAGTAGGGGTGATGTGCGAGAGAAATCTTGTATGTGATTGTGGAAAGAGGAGATAAGAGGAAAGTAGACAAGGAGATCTTGTGAGGATCGGAGGTTGCGTGCAGGTAAGTACCGGGAGACGAGGTCATGGATGTATGGAGGAGACAGGTTGTGGATGGCTTTGTATGTCATGGTTAGGGTTTTGTACTGGAGTCTCTGGGCAATGGGGAGCCAGTGAAGGGATTGACAGAGGGGAGAGGCTGGGGAATAGTGTGGGGGACAGGTGGATTAGTAGGGCAGCTGAGTTTAGAATAGATTGGAGGGGTGCGAGAGTATTCGAGGGGAGGCCACAGAGCAGGAGGTTGCAGTAGTCAAGGCGAGAGATGATGAGGGCATGGACTAGGGTTTTTGCAGATTCTTGGTTTAGGAATGTACGGATCCGTGAAATATTTTTGAGTTGAAGGCGGCAGGAAAGGGCTTGGATATGTGGTTTGAATGAGAGATCAGTGTCAAGGATTACCCCGAGGCAGTGAGCTTGTGGGACTGGGAAGAGTGGGCAGCCGTTTACTGTAATGGATAGGTCCATTGGGGGTCACATGAGATGGGGAAAAGATAATGAATTCTGTTTTGTCCATATTAAGTTTTAGAAATCTAGCAAAGAAGAAGGATGAAATAGTGGACAGACATTGAGGGATTCTGGTTAGTAGGGTGGTGATATCTGGTCCAGAGATGTAGATCTGTGTGTCATCAGCATAGAGATGATACTGAAAGCCGTGAGATTCTGTGAGCTGTCCCAGGCCAAAGGTGTAAATGGAGAAGAGCAGGGGCCCTTGAACTGACCCTTGTGGGACTCCGACTGATAAAGGGTGAGGTGAGGAGGTGGTGTGTGAGGTGGTGTGCGGGCCACCCAGTGCTACAAAATGCATGCTGTGTGAATAGAGGCCAACAGTTTACAGAGCTATCTTGGTCTGACTGCACCCTGCAAGATAAAGTGCAAAAAAAACCACATGTCAATGTATGTAAGGTATTAGTTTATATTGGGGCCTCAATACGTAAGCTGGCAACCCACGTCAAGTGTCCTTACATTTTGCCAGTCCTAACGCTAAACATAGAATAAAAACTGACCTCCAAAAATTAAAAAAAAATCACAGAGAGAAAAGCAGAGATTTTTACCAGCTGAAGACTCCAACAAAATGCACTGGCAGGGTGTTGGCCTCTGTTCACACAGCATGCATTTTGTAGCACTGGGCGGCCCGCCTGTATGTGCATTAGTAATAGGCTGTAAACCAGATGCTCTGCATTGCCTGTGTGAATAATACCACATACAGACTAGTATCTCTTATCTTTTTGTGCACTAATATCAAACAGCCAACACTGGATTGAAAGTGGTTGTTTCATCGGTATTTTTTGCACCTGTGTGTTTGCCATCATTAATCGGGCCCACTGCACCCTGCCAGTGCATTTTGTTGGAGGCTTCAGCAGGTAAACATCTCTGCTTTTTTCTCTGTGACTTTTTTCAATTTTTTGGAGGATTTCTAAGTCCTCTTTTTGTGCCGGTGAGCTTTTATTCTATTCTTTTTATTCTATTCGATCTACATGCCAGCTTCCCAGGTTGGGTCAGTGACTTCATCATTCCCCACCTCGTCTTCCACCGCCGCACCCTGGTCATCCTGGCCTGGTGACCTAACAACAAGCAAATGTGTTGGCAACTGTGTCTCATTATTATCTAGCTTCCTTAGACAAAATTTGCTGTTCCCCTCCACCATCTTCTTGTGTCCGTTTCTGCTCTAGGTTTTGTGCATCACTAAACAGCATCTCCTCTGGTCTCTCTTGGAACGTGCAGGGTGAGAGTCCACAATCAAGAAATGATGATGTAAAGAGCTCCTCAGAGTGCCCTAGTGTGGGACCACTGGTTTCCTTGGACTTAACATGGTGGGAGGGAGGAGGATAAGGGTGAGGAATAAGACTCTTGGGTGGCGAGACTGGGTCGTGTGGAAGACTGGGTGGTACTGGCAAGCATGCTGGAGGCATTGTCTGCTATTCAACCCACCACCTGTTTGCACTGGTATGACTTCAGAAGTCGTGTCCCGTGCCTCCCTCAAAAGTGGGACATGAAGCTATGTGTCGTGGATGGGCATGTTGCTTATGCTCCAGCCACAGGTGCAGTTGTACCTGCTCCACGTCCTCACCGTCTGTGTGCATCATCATCAACACTTATGCATTTTATAATTGCTAGGTCTCTGGAAACCAGGTTTCCTTGATTAATTGAAATTTGTCACTTGTAGCTGGCCAAGCCGTTTTTAAACATTTCAAACATTTCAAACCACCGTAATTTCACGCAAAGCAGGTTAAACTGTATGGAAAACAATAGTCAATTTTTGTAACAAAAAATGTTGTCACCTGCAGCAGGAAAAGCGTTTTTTAAACATTTTAAACCACTGTAATTTTACACAACACATGCTAAACTGTAGAGAGAAAAATATAGTCAACTTTTTCAACCCCCAAAAAATGTGGTCACCTGTAGCACTATATATTTAGTAACTGACTGCAAAGCCCTAAGCCTTACCTTGAGGCTGTAATCAGCCACTATCTTTGCTCCTGCATATGTCCTTAGGCTAAATGCAGTGTATATTGCACAGAAAAAGAACAAGATTAGCCCTTAGAATGACTTTTAGTATGACGGTTCAGCATCGCACTAGTAGCACCATTAGAGGGCTCTGATTAATTAAACTGTGCACACACAGGCCTAGACAACTATTCTTTCACTCTAATCATAACTGTCTCTGAACTGTGCAGTGTTGTCATTGTGCTGAGGCAGGCGGCGCAAGTCCTTTTATAGCCTCTAATGAGGAAATCTGGCCAGCCAATCACAGTAATGCCACTACCAAGATGGCATTACAGTGACTGGCAGCCATTCCCCACATTTTTATTGGCTGAGTAACAGGTGCCAAACATGCGGGGCAGGGTTTCGAGCATTCAATCCGAGCACCAGCCAATGCTAAACAATTGCCGAGCACATCCGAGCACCCAGATACTTGAGTGATATCCAAGTATCACCGAGCATGTTCACTCATCACTAATCAGAAGTCAAGGAATAATGAAGTAACTGGCATCATAAAGGTGTCAGATGAGGATAAAATAGGGCACCGTGGGTCTCCATTGGGTGCTGAACTCATTCTGTCATTGAGCCAATGACCAGCTCCACCAGACAGGCCTTTATAAAAAATACTAGATTGTGGCCCGATTCTAACGCATTGGGTATTCTAGAATATGCATGTCCCTGTAGTATATGGACAATGATGATTCCAGAATTCGCGGCAGACTGTGCCCGTCGCTGATTGGTCAAGGCAACCTTTATGACATCATCGTCGCCATGGCAACCACTATGACATCTACGTCAATACTGTGCCCGTCGCTGATTGGTCGAGGCCCAGGCCACCTCGACCAATCAGAGACGCGGGATTTCCAGGACAGACAGACAGAATAACCCTTAGACAATCTACATATATAATTGTCTAAGGGTTTTTCCGTCTGTCTGTCTGTCTGTCCTGGAAATCCCGCGTCTCTGATCAGCGACGGGCACAGCATGGCGACGATGATGTCATAAAGGTTGCCTCGACCAATCAGCGACGGGCACAGTCGGCCGCAAATTCTGGAATCATCATTGTCCATATACTACGGGGACATGCATATTCTAGAATACCCGATGCGTTAGAATCGGGCCACAATCTAGTTATATATATAGATACGGTAATAAACATAAGGGAAATAGCTGGAAGAAGCTCACATTGACCAGCTATAAAATAATTACTTCCCAAACTTGGTAGGATTCAGTGAGCGTGATGCCAAGCATTGTCATCATTAATGTCTCTCCTGCTGTCAATGGCATCCAGCAAACAGGAGAGTATTTTACATTCAGTCAATTTTCCTCTGCCATCAAAAAATACACTAGACAAGGGATGTTCTCCTGGAACTGGCTAAACCCATATTTATTCATTAAAGTCTAGGGGCACACATATAGGGAAGGCAGAGGTTGCAGTTGCATCCTGGTGCAGGAACCTGAAAGAGGGATGTTTCTAAAATGCAAAAGTGAAATAGGTGGTTTTATAAGGTCTGTGAGACATAGCTTTACATTACTCCAGCTTATTCCTGGTATTGAGAGTCATGGTCCTGTCATACCTACAGTATGTCTGTTTGTTTATCTATGGAAACACTGCTGTGAATCTCATCATAAATATTTCTTGATATTTCTTCCAAAAGAAGTCAGTAATGAATGTGTAATAATTATAGGGGATAACTCAGGAGACTCTTTGCGTGGAACAAGACAACTACAGGGCACAGTTTTATAAGTGGTAAAGTCTATATTATCACACGGTGATTCAAACAGGTGCAGAGAGAAACTCAAGTCCACAACACTTGGTGCAAATATTAAACGCAGCTTAGCAGTCTATAGTAAACTTCAGAGGGAAATGCAATCAAGCAGAAAGTCTATGAAGTACAGATATTCTTGAGGAAACTTGACACAAATAAATCCTTGTCTTAGTCCAAACACAGATAGATATGCTATAAGGCAGTTCAAATCATATCTTAGCTCAACCAGGGAGGCCTGGTTAATAGTCTCAGGTTATTGCAGATCAGCAGCAGCTTACATGTCCAGCAAATGCAGATAAAGTAAACACGAGCAGCAGATGAAGGAGGATTACTGGAACTGGTGTATGCAGCAGGAACTCAGAGCAGAGTAGCAGGATCACCACACAGGTTCACAGGAGCAGGTGTATAGCCAGGGAGTAATCAAAGGTCAGGAGCTGGATGCAAGGGAGAATACTCTAGCACAGCCTGACGGCTGGGGTGGAGTTTTATAGCAGGAAGACACAGTGCACATGAGACCAAAGACACCATCTTGGAAAAGGGCAGTAATGCACAAAAGATAAAAAATGTTCAGAGTCCTGACATTACTCCCTCCTTAGAAGCGGCCTCAGGACGATCCTGGACCTGGATTCTCAGGGAATCTCTGATGAAAACAAGAAATCTTCTGTTGGGCATTGATGTTTTCCACAGGTTCCCAAGAGTCTTCCTCAGGGGGATATCCCTGCCATCTTATCAGATATTGGAGCCGATTCCTGCGAATCCTGGAATCAATAATTTCCTCCACCACAAACTGATCTTGCCCATCAATCACCACAGGCTGCGGAGGTGGCACAACACGTCCCTGGAAGGTATTAGGAGATACAGACTTTAGTAAAGATACATGAAAAACTGGGTGTACCTTCATTGTCCTAGGCAGCTTCAGCCGGCAGGCCACAGAGCTCACAATACCGTTGATCTTGAAAGGGCCAATGAATTTCTGTCCAAGTTTTTGTGAAGGAGCGTTTAACTTCAGATTCTTAGTTGCTAACCACACAGAACCTCCTGCCTTGAACATGGGTGCAGGTTTATGGAATCTATCAGCCGATCTCTTATAACGTTCTTGAGCTGTGGTCAGGGATTCCTTCAGAAGCTCCAGATTTTGTCTCATCGCAGTCAGCCTTTCCTCCACTGCCGGAACTGGAGAATTAATTGGAGACCTAGGTAAAATACATGGATGATAACCAAGATTGGCAAAGAAAGGTGTAAATTTAGTGGAGGCGCTCTGAGAATTATTATATGAAAATTCGGCTAACGGCAGCAACTCCAACCAATCATCCTGGAGATGGCTGACATAGCATCTTAGATACTGTTCCGGCATCTGGTTGGTATGCTCAGTCTGACCATTTGTCTGGGGATGATAAGCAGAAGAGAGACAGACATTAATATTGAGTGCAGAGCAAAACCCCTTCCAGAATCTTGAAGTGAACTGTACTCCACGGTCAGAGATGATCTCATCCGGAACACCATGCAACCGAAAGACATTCTGTATAACCAAGTTCACTGTATCTTTAGCTGAGGGGAGGCCGGTGCACGGAACGAAATTAGCAGCTTTAGTCAGGCGATCAACTACCACCATGATTGTATTCATGCCCCCTGATGTAGGCAGCTCCACAATAAAGTCCATTGATATAGACCCCCAAGGGCGGGACGGAACAGGTAATGGTGGTAGAAGACCCGTAGGTGCCACATGAGAAGTCTTGTAACGAGCATATACCTCGCAAGAGAGAACATAGTCCTTGGTATCCTTCAGGCAAGTTGGCCACCAGAAGAATGGGCTCAGGAACTCTTGTGTCTTCTGTACCCCCCTGTGACCAGCCAACTTGGAGTCATGTACCAACTTGAGGATCTGCAGACGGATGACCTCAGGGACGTAGATACGTCGATCTCTGAACCACATGCCACCCTTAAAGACAAGATTAATATCCACAGGTGGGTTGGCCAGAAATACATCACCTTCATAGGCCTCCCTGCACTCCTTCCACAAGTCCTGATCGTGGATAACTCTGATGAAATTGGCATCAGATAGAATGGTCTTGGACGGGGCTCCAGGTACAGAATCCGCAGCATGGATTCGGGATAAAGCATCAGCCTTCCCATTATGAGAACCTGGACGGTACGAGATAACAAAGTTAAATTGATTTAAAAATAAGTTCCAACGAGCCTGAGGAGGAGAAAGACATCTAGCGGATCTAAGGAACTCTAAATTGCGATGGTCAGTTAGCACTATGATCTGTTGTGCAGCTCCTTGCAGATGATGCCTCCATTCTTTGAAAGCTACAATAATAGCCAGCAATTCCTTGTCTCCTACGTCGTAATTCTCCTCTGCTGAGTTTAGTCTATGGGAAAAGAAAGCACAAGGATGTACCAGACCCTTCTCTCCAGTTCTTTGGGAGAGAATAGCCCCCAAAAGCATTATCAGAAGCGTCCACCTCCACAATGAAAGGATGTGTTGGATCTGGGTGTATCAACAGCGTTGCTGATGTGAAACAGATCTTAAGCCGATCAAAAGCTTCTTGAGCCTGTGATGACCACTTAAAGGGCTTTTCCTTCTTTGTCAAGGAAGTAATGGGACGGACAATATCAGAAAAATTTTGAATGAAGCGTCTGTAGAAATTTGCAAAACCAATAAAACTTTGGACCTCCTTAACGTTCTTGGGTACCGGCCAGTCAAGGATAGCCTGAATCTTGCCAGATTCCATGTTCAGCCCCTGGAGAGAGATGATATAACCTAAGAACTGTATCTCAGAACGATGGAACTCGCATTTCTCCGGCTTAATATACAGATGGTTCTCTTTCAGACGTCTTAAAACAGTTTTGACATGTTCTTCATGTTCCTGTAGAGAGTCAGAAAAGATTAGCATATCGTCCAAATAGATCACTACAAACTGGTCCAACAAATCTCTGAAAATGTCATTAGCAAGGTGTTGAAATGTTGCAGGGGCGTTACAAAGCCCGAAGGGCATTACAAGAGATTCAAAGTGTCCATACCGGCATCTGAATGCTGTCTTCCACTTATCCCCTGGACAAATACCCACCAAATTATAAGCCCCACGAAGATCCAGTTTAGAGAACATCTTAGCATGGCGGACTCTTTCCAGTAATTCAGGAATCAGAGGCAAAGGGTAACGGTTTTGTATGGTTACCTTATTGAGTCCTCGATAGTCAACACAGGGTCTCAGGGTCCCATCCTTCTTCTTAACAAAAAAGATAGGTGCCCCTGCTGGTGAGGAAAAAGGACGTATGAAGCCTTTGGCCAGATTTTCATCAATATGCTCCTTTAAGGCTTGAAGCTCAGGTGCCGCCAAAGGGTATACGTTACCAAAAGGAATAGCTGCCCCAGGAAGCAGCTCAATGGGACAGTCAATGCCTGTGTGGAGGAAGCTAATCTGCATTCTTCTTGTCACAGATGTCAGAGAACTCTTTATATGCTGGAGGTAAAGAAAATACCTGTACATGTGGTTCCGTAGCCGTGGACTCAGGGACAGCTTCTGTTAGCGCTGAGTTGCTCCTTGTTGGGAAGATAATCTCCTTGGTCTCCCAGTTGATAATTGGGTTCTGAGAACGCAACCAAGGAATGCCTAAAATCACAGGAAAATGAGAAGAAATTAGCAAGAAAGAAAGTTGCTCCTGATGATTAGGCTCCAACAAAATTTCAAGGGGTACGGTCTCCTGATCCACAGGCCCAGAGATTAAAGGTGACCCATCCACTGTTTCCATGGTAATTGGAGAGGCTCTTTGCTGAATTTCAATACCATGTTCCTTGGCAAATGCGATATCCATGAAATTGCCACCTGCACCAGAGTCAATCATAGCTGCACTGGAAATCCACTGTCCTGAACACAGGATCTTAATAGGGAGAGAACAGTGAGAGTTCTTTTCCTTCAGTTCCTTGGGGGATGAAGTCATAGAAACTGAATGGAATACAGCATTTAAAGGCAGGTTACACTCAGAGATGTCAGATTCATCATCACAGTTGTCATACTCCCCTATTGCTGCTAGCACCTTGTTAGGCCATCTAGGACACTTAGGACAATTGATCAAGAAGTGGTCAGACTGGCCACAGTAGAAACATAGACTTTCACGAAGGCGATGCTCCCAGCGCTCAGTGATCTCGCGCCTCTGAATGGAATCAATTTGCATGGGCACCTCCTCCACCTCCCCAGAGGTTTTACCTGCAGGCTCTTTGGAAGGAAGGGAAAAGTTAGAAACACAGTTATATGCCTATGCTCAGTAAGGCGAATGTCTATGCGAACACAATGCTGTATAAATGTCTCTAGCTCTTGTGGTGATTCAGAGCGGGCTAGTTCATCTTTTACAATACTAGACAGACCCCTTTTAAAAATAGGCAATTGTGCATAACTGTCCCAATTGGTTTCTACCGCTAATCTTCTGAATTCAGTGGCATACTCAATAACAGAACGTTTAGCCTGGCGTAAAGACAACAAAGCAGATTCAGCGGTTGCACGGCGATTAGGGTCATCAAACATTAATGACATAGCGGCTAAGAAATCATCCAAGTCATTTAACCGTGGGTCACGAGACTCAATCATCGGATTCGCCTAGGCGAGCGCTCGTGAGGTTAGTAGCATTATTACACACAATACTTTGGATCTATCAGTAGGAAAACAGTCAGCATGCACATCAAAATATAGCATACATTGATTCACAAAGCCACGAAATTTGTCGCTATCACCATTAAATCTGAATGGGGGCAACTTAGGTGGGCTAGCTGGTGGCGGTTGCCCAGAGGGTAAAGTCACTTGTGCAGCTATTTGCGTGCTTATGTCCTGAAAAGCCCGTCCATACTGGGACTCTAAGCCAGCAAGTTTGTTTTCCTGGGCTGCCATGCGGTTGCTTAAGTCCTGCAAAGTTTGTCCAAACACTAGTTGATTGTGTTCAAAGCTTCCAAACTTCTTTTGCAGACCTTCCACATCTTTCTGCAGTGATCTAATTATGGAAAACACCTGCTCTAATCTGCGTTCTGCAGTCATTGTTCCACCAGTCTCCTTTTTTTATGGCTAGAGTATCCTGTAATAATTATAGGGGATAACTCAGGAGACTCTTTGCGTGGAACAGGACAACAACAGGACACAGTTTTATAAGTGGTAAAGTCTATATTATCACACGGTGATTCAAACAGGTGCAGAGAGAAACTCAAGTCCACAACACTTGGTGCAAATATTAAATGCAGCTTAGCAGTCTATAGGAAACTTCAGAAGGAAATGCAATCAAGCAGAAAGTCTATGAAGCACAGTTATTCTTGAGGAAACTTGACACGAATAAATACTTGTCTTAGTCCAAACACAGATAGATATGCTTATAAGGCAGTTCAAATCATATCTTAGCTCAACCACGGAGGCCTGGTTAATAGTCTCAGGTTATTGCAGATCAGCAGCAGCTTACATGTCCAGCAAATGCAGATGGAAGTAAACACGAGCAGCAGATGAAGGAGGATTACTGGAACTGGTGTATGCAGCAGGAACTCAGAGCAGAGTAGCAGGATAACCCCACAGGTTCACAGGAGCAGGTATATAGCCAGGGAGTCACCAGAGGTCAGGAGCTGGATGCAAGGCAGAATACTCTAGCACAGACTGAAGGCTGGGGTGGAGTTTTATAGCAGGAAGACACAGTGCACATGAGACCAAAGACGCCATCTTGGAAAAGGGCAGTAATGCACAAAAGGTAAAAAATATTCAGAGTCCTGACAGAATGTAGCAATCGAGGACACATGAGAATTTTAGCTTTGGGAGAGGGCAACAGCAAGTCCGCATATCTTGGCCAGAATATTTATGGAGAGTTTTCAATTAGCAAAACTAATCTGTGTGGCTCATCCTGTACCTCCATCTGTCCCAAATTTTTTCATACTTTTTACTCTCCTCTATACCTCCTAACACAAGGCTAAAGAAAGCCTATTGGTGTGTATTAGAGGCCCTAGACCATCAGGGACTGTGAAATTATGAGAAAAGCTGTTTAAAAATGCACACAGTGTAGTGCAGGAATTGCCATTTTTACATATTTTCCAGAGGGTATCAGAACATTGGTAAGATGCTATTAAAAGGTCCCTTAAATGTCTTCCAAAATTCATTATCTTGACATGTTAACAACTTTATCAAGATTGTAGCAGATCCCATTGGGATAGGTTGACTACATTTAAGTTCCACCATACAATGTATTTGGCACAGTGTCATGGCTGCCAGGCCATAGAAAATAGTATGGGAAGAGATTTATTCTTGTGTTTGACAAATTTAAATGTCTTAATTTTCCAGCAATTTTTTCATAATGCCTGCCTTCGGCTCACATTTCTAAAGATGTATTTCTACAATTAAGCCAAAGTACTTTATTTAAATCGTGATTTGTGCTTTGTAGCTTACTAACATTGCACATCTGTGCTTTACGCTTATTTTCAGTGTCCTATAATTAGTTCAGTCGGGAATCAACGATAGTGAAGCAGCGGGGTCTCCAGCTATCTAATTTTGACTTAGCACTTGAAGTACATATTTATGGTTTATCAATAATGTTCAGTAATTGTTGTTATATTCCTATTACAGTCAAACATTGCGTTTATACTTTTCACAATAAGGGAGGACAATGCTGTTCTGCTGTAGATCCATAATAGAACATTTATGAGTGGAAGCTTTGGGTGACACAGAAGAGTATATACGTGCCTACACCCTAGGGCAAGGATGTCAAACTCAAATACACAGAGGACCAAAATTAAAAGCTTGGACAAAGTCGTTGACCATCCTTGATATTTACTGAAAAACTCTACAATTGGGGAAGTTTTTCCTTATCAAATATAACAATGGACCTTTTCATTTGGAAACAAACTTACAAGGGTTCTACCATGAAGCAAAGTACATTTCAATTAATAGATCTTAGAAAAAAATATTGAAATAATATGTTTTGTAAAGCAGTAAAAAGCATATGGTACAATGGCCAAATTTAAATATGTAATAAAAAAGATAAAAACCTTGAATAATATACATAATAAAGTATGATCCCAACAAAAGTGCCCAGAAACACAATATGATACCCTTACAGTTAATTTCTCCACAGTACCCTCCAAGTACACAGTATGATGACCCTACTGTATCCCGCCTTCCTCAATCCTGCCAACAAAGAATGGTGACCCTATCACAGTGTGATTCTCCTTCTGTAATCTTCACACAGCCCTCCATACATTATAATTGCCACAAAAAGTGCCCAATACACTAAAAAGGGGCCCTGAATTGCCGTCAATACAGTAAAAAGGCCCCACATAGTGCTCCATACAGTATAATGGCCCCACACAGTGCTCCATTCAGTATAATGGCCCCACACAGTGCTCCATACAGTATAATGGGCACCACACAGTGATCCCTACAGTATAATGGCACCAAATAGTGCTCAATACAGTATAATGGCCCCACACAGTGCTCCATACAGTATAATGGACCACACAGTGATCCACACAGTATAATGGACCCACATAGTGCTCCATACAGTATAATGGCCCCACATAGTGCTCCATACAGTATAATGGCCCCACACAGTGCTCCATACAGTATAATGGCCCCACACAGTGCTCCATACAGTATAATGGACCACACAGTGATGCACACAGTATAATGGACCCACATAGTGCTCCATACAGTATAATGGCCCCACACAGTGCTCCATACAGTATAATGGCCCCACACAGTGCTCCATACAGTATAATGGGCACCACACAGTGATCCCTACAGTATAATGGCACCACATTTGGCAGATTTGGCCCATCGGGCAGAGTTTGACATATGTGCCTTAGGAGTAGGATGACATTAATTGATTACTTTCTCTGGGTTCTAATGGAGATTGATTAAAGAGGTTGGCCATTACTTGAGGGTCCTATATTACACTCCGTAGGATAGGTCATCTATGTTTCATTGGTGGGGATGCAATACCCTGCACCACCACCGATCAGCTGTTCTCAGTGTCAGTGGTGGACAGAACTGCTCATCCGCGAAATAGTGGCCACTGCAGGGTACTGCACATCTGCCCCCTATTGATTTGAGTAAGTGGAGGATGTGCAGTACCAAGCTATGGCCCCTATACAGTTGACAGATCTGTGATGTGCAGCTCCACAACTGAGCAGTTTCATCAACTGCCTGCACCAGGAATACATAACCGTTTGGAGTGCCATGTGTCGTATCCACATCAATCTGATATCCCTAAGCTAGGCCATCATTATAAATGTAATGGACAAACCATTTAAGTGCCCCAAATAAAATAAGAAAACATATATTTACTTCCCGGACTAGGGCACGATGTCTGGTCTGCTCTGACGTACTAGTGAAGGCTGCAGCAGATCATCTGCTGCTGATCGTCTGCAGTAGTCACGTGCCATAAAGTCATGTAACCGCTGGGAATCACTACGCCCACATCTCAGGACTGACACCAGTCCGGAAGGTAAGTAATGGAGTTTTTTAAAATATTTTATGCGAGGAAGATAAGCATTTTAGAAGTGCTTGATTTATTTTTTTTGTATTGTTTTCTAGATAGATAGATAGAAAGGTAGACACTAAACATGAAGGTAAAACAGAATCTTTCTTCTTTTATTTCTGTTCTTTTTCATTTTCTCAATATCCTTAACTAAATAATTAATGTGTTTTGTGAATCTAATTTTAGTTAATTCTTACATAATTGTTTCTTCTATCTCTCTGTTCTTTTAGTATTTTCTTAGACTGTTGACAACATATAACTATTTCGCAATTTTCTTTTGCATCTTTTGTTGACTGTCCTGTCCACCCCCTCCACAACGCCCATGTACAGTAGCCCTATATATAAAAAAAAATACAAGAAAGAAATGGATGATAGATCTGAATATTCTATAGAATTATTCCATTTAAATATCGCCAAAAATAATGCTGTCAAAATTCCGGGTGCAATGTACAGCACTAATGAGATGTGTAAAGTTTTGGCAATGGCCTGTATGTAGTTTATGGTGTCTGCAGATCATGTGTGTTAATTTTTTTTTTTTACAAGAGTTTTCGAGAATGTTTTGAAAACATCCAACTCGTGAGCTGGTGTTACATACACCTTGCCCCCTTCCTGGCTCTTGACGACGATGTATTGACAAAGATCTAAAAAATGGGAGACTGGGTAACTACTGTATTTGTTTCTTGCCATGGCATAAATCAGTTTAGAGCAGGGGAGGGCAAATAATTTTCCTGAGGTGCCACATGAGACCGTGACTGAGGCCGAACCAATAGGCTGAAATGATTTGTGCTCAATATTAATATTAACATATTAATTATAATTATTTTAGAATAATATTAAATGTATCCCTTGATAATGAGCATAATTAATTATGCTGACACTCCCCTATATGTCGTATGAGCCCACACACAGCCCCTAACATACTGTATGAGCCTACACATAGCCCCTTACATTCTGTATAAGCCTACACATAGCCCCCTATATACCGTAAGAGCCCACACACAGCCCCTAACATACCGGGCCGTATGAGCCCACACACAGCCCCTTACATTCTGTATGAGCCTACACATAGCCCCTTATATACCGTAAGAGCCCACACACAGCCCCTAACATACTGTATGAGCCTACAAACAGCCCCTTACATTCTGTATGAGCCTACACATAGCCCCCTATACACCGTAAGAGCCCACACACAGCCCCTTTATACTGAGAAATCGCATACACAGCCACTACATGCAGTACTATGTCCCAGATAGCCCCTCTATATACAGTATGAGTCCCTGTGTACAGTGTGAGCACCCACACAACCTCTCTATATACAGTATGAACCCCCACATAGCCCCATATATACATGCAAACATTGCATACAAATATGAAAAAAACACACATACTCATCTCACCCCCATTCCCCCGATCTCATCTCCTGTCTCTGGTGCACTGACTGCTAGATCAGTCACACATGCAGATTGGTGGAAGAAGGAGCCGGTAGATCTGCCCTCCATTGCTGACCTCCAGTAATATATCCTGAGGATGTGGATAGTGGGCAGTGGCAGCGGATGGGCGAGGGTATAGTTCGGTCAGCGGAGCATTGTTTCAACTGTTCAGCTGCCTCGGTCCATGGACCAAACTGGAAAAGCCAGAGGGTCAGATGTGGGGCCTTCGGGCAACACTTTGTCCAGATCTGGTTTTGATAGCTCACCATAAACTAAAGTCCCTCCACCCCATATGGAGACACTAGTATTATAAATGGTGCTATTGATTTTGTATTGAAGTCCAGAAGTTTCGAAATCCTTCTCTATATGTGACAAGAGATGGTTGTTAATCAAGATACTCGGTCATATATAAGCCCTGTACAAGTTGAAAGGCTTTAATTCGGCACCCATACTCTACAGACCTTCAATATAAGTGAGAGGAGGGGTTATGAAATTCACACAGAATCAACAAAATATTATGACTTACTCCATTGGATGTCATATTGTGAAAATATCCCCCTCTAGAAGAACTCCTCTGTCCATGTTCCAATCCCAAGGTTTATCTGCCTCACTTAATTTCCAGTTTGTCGTCATCTCTTAAGCATTGGGTTGCTGCAGCAAACTGATACTTACACATAACATCATCTCTCTGGGTTACTTAACCAACTCAGGTGGCTAGATTCCACCTGAGTATTCAGGTAGTTGATATCCTGCCACTACTTTGTGCTGAGAATTGTTTTCTCTGCCCATTTTTTCCATTCCTTTCTTCCAACACAGCTTCTTTGTGGTTGCAGCACTCAAGCTCAGACTCCGCTGTTACAAATCTGCTACACTGAGGTTTCAGCACTGCTACATTATGGTGCAAATCTGCTATGTCAATTTACCAACTCTACTTACATCATGGTAACAACTCTGCACTGTTTCATCAGTAATCCCCGATTCTCCACTGCTTCACCTGTCATCGCTGATCCAGCTCTGGTTCACCAGTCATTGCTGATCCAATTCTACTTCACCAGTCATCACTCAACCAGCGCTGTTTCACCCCTCATCACTCATCCAGCTCTGCTTCTCCAGGCATCATTAATAAAGCTCTGCTTCACCAGTCATCACTGATTCAGCTCTGCTTCACAGGCATTACTAATCCAGCCCTGCTTTACCAGTCATCACTGATCCAGCTGTACTTCACCAGTCATGTCCTTTCACTATTCAGATTAAACCCACACTGGATGCTGCATTCCCTGCCTCAGCTTTTATCCAGACTTTGATACTCCCTCCTGACTGGCTGTGCTATACCATGTGATGTAATAGTTAAAGGGCATTATGTTGAAGCCTGTGGGGCCTTGCATGTGGTCATGTGATCTGTTTCTAGCTGTCGTAACCTTCTGATTTATGTAAAATAGCAGTGGACATTTTTTTTGTTCAAAATCTCCAGGTCCAGCAAATTTCCTAAAATTTGGCACAATTCTAACATACAACTAATTGATTCGCACATCTTTATTCACTAGACATTGTCGGCCCAGTCCTGCTTCCCCACACATTACTGTTCCAGTATAACTAAACTGGATTGGCATCTCCTCTAAAACTCACGCCTTCTTTGCTCGGGAACTGCTTTTCCAGACCTGGGGCTTCGAGGATCCCCTTTACCTGGTGAAATATAACAATTAGTATTACGGTGCAATGCATCGGCACTATATGGCAGCATACAATATTCCCCTAGCTTTATAGCGCTGAAGTGTTGGAACTCCATCTGCCGAATCCGACAAACATTACATGAGATGACTTTAAAAAAAACAAACTTCACAAGCTAACTCAATAGCGGTTTATTTTTTTGTTGCACAGATATGTCGCCACATATTCTTAGAACTCGGCAGTGAATGCAAATTATCTCTGCTGTAAAATTGCTAGCTAGCATTACACAATGGCGGTAAAAGTAAGGCATAGGAGAATGTGCCGACCACGGGGAACGTGGCTCTCTACTGAATACAAATTATACCAAAGAGGAGAAAAAAAAAGGTCACATTTGGGATATTGCAAAAAAGTGTTATTATCATATATGTGCTAACAGTGCCCTACTGATTGCAAGTAAATGATCGTTAGTGGATTTAAGTATTATTGTTTGCAGATTTGAAGCCATGTAATGGGTTACCGCTTGATATCCTCATTAAGAGTCTTGCCGTGAAAATGAAGTATGATGCCGCTAATGTTGTCTGCATTCAGAGAGAGGATATAATTTGTTTACATTGTGACCTTTAAGAGCCTTTAAATCAAATGGACTGACCATTGACCATAACACTTTAAAACAAGATAATGAGCCTTCAATTAGGGCCCTCTCAGGCACTCGCCGGACGTATTATTGATTACAGCCTTGAATAATAATGCAGTGCTGAATGCTAGCAGGACGGAAAAAGAGATAATGAAGCCGTCTTATCTGTGCGGCAATCCTTCCCACAAAATGGAGGAATTTATTGCAATAACATGTTTCATGTCGTCGTGTCAGCTATTATATTGCCCTATATTACACATCAATATTGTCTGGATGCTGCAGAACATCATAATCTATACCTCATCAGCACAGAACATCATGATCACCCCCTCAGCTGCAGAACATCGTAATACACACCTCAGCTGCTGCAGAACATCATAATGCACATCTCTGCTGCGACAGAACATCATAATCCACATCTCTGCTGATGCAGAACATCATAATCCACCTCTTTGCTGCTAAACATCATGATCAGCCCCTCAGCTGCTTTAGAACATCACAATTCAATCTTCAGCTGCTGCAGAACATCACAATCCACCTCAGCTGCTGCATAACATGATATTACACTCATCAGCTGCTGCAGAACCTCAGTATCTGCATCAGTGTCTGTATGCCAAAACCAGGAGTGGAGCTTACAGAGAAAAACTATAAGGCTTCTTTTACACATACCGTGTTTTGCGGCCCATTATTGCGAGTCTTTTTTGCTGGCCGTATCGCCGCAATTTTCATGGTCTGCCGCAATAATGGACCACAAAAAACTTGCGGATCGCCGTTTTTCAGGTTTCCAATACTATAGAAATAGTATTGAAAAAAAAAAAACGGCGTTCCACAAAACCGGAGGTCGCGGTGCACCGCAAAAACAAGCTTCTGTTTTTGCGGCCCCATTGATGTTTAATGGGGGCCGTGTCTGTAAGCCATGAAAAAGATCGAGCAGGCTCGATCTTTTTTCACGCCCGTAAATACGGCCCTCACGGCCATACGGCGCACCGTGAAATTATTGCGGCCCGTTTTTGCGGTCCCATAGAAATCTATTGGGGCTGCAAAACAACAGCAAGTGTAAAAGCAGCCTAACTGACACCTGTTCAGTGTTTTGTAGTGTAACTTTTGATACAATTCTGTCATTTAGCGCGTCACATTTATAAAGAGCCTGTTAATAATTTGAGCAAGTGATGTCCTGTTGTGTCTTCATATTAACGCCATAGGCGCTGGCTTTCCTCTCATATACAAACACACCTAGAACTCAAATGTTTCCATGGGGTATGAGCTGTAAGTTGACTTTTTAGAAGATTTTCATGAACAAATTACAGAACTTTTTTTTCAACTTTATTTAAAGAGTCCTAGGGATTTCATAAAGAGATAACTCTCCTAATCTGGTCATCAGATTGGTAGGGGTTGGACACCCAGCACCCCAGTGGTTTCAGCGCTGGTAGCAGCCCTATGTAAACCATGAAAAGGGGTAGAACAGCACAGTGCCATTAACTGTATAGTGGCTACTCCCTGTTACTGCAACTCTTACCTATTGAAGTGAATGTAAGGGGAGCTGCAGTACCCAAGCACAGCCACTACATAGTGAATGGCGCTGTGCTATTCTGGCTGTGCATACTAAGCAAAGACCACCAATATCATAAGTTAAAACAATCTGTTTTAACCCCTTAGCGACTGAGCCAATTTTGATTTTTAATGACCAAGACAAGTTTTTTTAAATCTGACCAGTGTCATTTTATGCTGTAATAATTCTGGAACGTTTCAATTATCCCAGAAAAATATTTAGAATTGAGAGTCCTCAGTGGTTGATACCTTTTAATGGCTAACTGAAAAGATGGTAACAAATTGCAAGCTTTCAAGACAACTCAGGTCTCTTCATCAGGCATAGACTCAGTCGATGCCTGATGAAGAGACCTGAGTAGTCTCGAAAGCTTGCAATTTGTTACCATCTTTTCAGTTAGCCATTAAAAGGTATAAACCACTGAGGACTCTCACATCTAAATATTTTTCTATCCACTGGCTAACACGGTACCAAGATATACTGTATATCTTTCCTGTATCAATTAACCCAGTGATTGAGATTTTTTTTTTCGTGACACATTGTACTTTATGCTAGTGGTAAATTTACGTCAATATGTTTTGCATTTAATTATTAAAATATCGGAATTTCGGTGAAAATGTTATTTTCAATTTTTTTTATTTTTAAATCCTTAAACCAGTTACTCATGCGGTACAAAATAAATAATAGATAACACTTCTTCACATACGTGTAATTTACATTTGCATCATTTTTTAGATATAATTTCCTTTGGTTAGGACGTTAGAGGGGTTAAGAGTTAAGCAGCAATTTCTCATTTTTTTCAAGAAATGTTGAAAATCTGTTTCTTTAGGGACCTATTCAGATTTAAATAAACTTTGAGGGGTCTATATATTGAAAACTCACCAAAAGTGATACCATTATAAAAACAGTTGTCAGGAAATTTTTGAACCTGTCAGGTTCTACACAGGAGTAAGTGCAAAGTAAAATTAAATAAATAAATAAATTGTAATTTAACCTCTAAAATATTGCTTCAGCCCCAATTTTTTCACTTTTATAAGGAATAGCATGAGAAATGTGTTATACAGCTTCTGAGCTCATTGATACCTCATATGTGGTCAGAAACCTGGAACAGAGCACCATTTACATTTTGGAGCACAAATTTGCCTGAATTAGATTGCAAGCACCATGTCAATTTTGCAGAGCCCCTGAAGTGCCTAAACAGCAGAAGCCCCCACAAGTGACGCCATTTTGGAAACTAGATCCCTCAAAGAATTCATCTGATGGTGTACTGAACAGTTTTAACCTACAGGCAGTGCCCCATATATGGTTGTACACTACTGTTTGAGCACACGGCATGGATCGGATGGGAAGGAGCATTACTTGACTATCAGAATACAGATTATGGGCTCCAGTAGGCTACTTTCACACATCAAGTTTTTTGCATCAGGCACAATCCGGCGAATGTTGGAAAAAACAGATCCGGCGCAGATTGTGAAAAACTGATGTGACGGATCCGACTAGCATATCCAGATAATTGGATAAAAAAAAATAATTGGAGCATGCTCAGTTTAAAAAATCCGAAATCCAGTGCTGGAATCCGTCATTTTCCAGATCCGGCTCCCATAGGTTTCCATTCTAGCAAACAGCCGGAAGCGCCGGATCTGGCGCTTCCCGCTTTTTCGCCAGAGACAAAAAACATTGCTATGGACGTTTTTTTCCAGAAACTGGAAACGGCAGATTTGCCAGATCCAGCGAAGACCGGACGAAACGTAATGTCATCCGGCTCAATCCAGCACTAATACAAGTCTATGGGAAAAAAACGGATGCGGCAGGAACATTTGCTGGATTTGTTTTTTTGAAATTTAGCCGGATTGAGCCTAACAGCGAAAACCTGATGTGTGAAAGTAGCCTTAGCCGAGCTCCTGAGGTGCCAGAACAGCATAACCACCCACAAATGTCCCTATATTGGAAACTTTACTGCTTAAGGATTTAATCTGGGGGATATAGAGAGTATTTTGAACCCATGGGTGCACCATAGAATTTTATAATATTGGGATATGGATATGGATATTTAACATTCTAGTAATAAAAATGCAATTTTTTTATTCAATGCAAATTTGTCAGTTACACAAGGGTTAATAGGTGAAGCTGGACCCCACATTTCATTGCGCAATTTTTGTTGAACACGACATAGAAAGAAGGGGGTGGCTTGTTTAGTAAATGAAAATAGGCATCAGTCAGATATGATTTCCTCTGGCCAGAGTCTGATCAGAGTGTGATTAGAATAATGAGACTAATTTGCATGAGAGAAAAATGGTCCTGTGACTCTAGCCTTAGGATAGGCAGTGGTTGCTGCAGTCGGATCCCAATGAAGTACATTGGTTAAAATTTCACAGTCCTTAAAGTGGCATTACTTTAATTGAATACAGGGCTGCGATTGATCTTCTGAGATTCAATACATTTTCATAAAATAAATGATTGCACATGACCTTACAGTTGGTCTAGATCAGTGTTTCCCAAACTACAGTCCTCACGGCCCCCACAGATCATATTTTCAGGATTTCCATAGTGTTGCACAGGTGAGAGACAATCCTGAGGGCTTGATGAAACTTCCACCACCTGTGCAATACTAAGGAAATCCTGAGAACATTATCTGTGGGGGCCGTGAGGACTGGAGTTTGGGAAACACTGGTCTAGATGAAGAAAAAACTAAGTTTGTGCTCAGTGCCACGTTGCAGCTAAAGGCCTGCATTCAAGATGTGAACCTGATAGACTAGAGTAGAAAATGAAAAACTAAAATTAGACAATAGGCAACATGGTCTTAAGGCCCCGTCTCACATAGCGAGATCGCTAGCGAGATCGCTGCTGAGTCACAAGTTTTGTGACGCAACAGCGACCTCCATAGCGATCTCGCTATGTGTGACACGTACCAGCGATCAGGCCCCTGCTGCGAGATCGCTGGTCGTGTCAGAATGGCCTGGACCTTTTTTTGGTCGTTGAGGCCCCGCTGACATCTCTGAATCGGTGTGTGTGACACCGATCCAGCGATGTCTTCACTGGTAACCAGGGTAAACATCGGGTTACTAAGCGCAGGGCCGCGCTTAGTAACCCGATGTTTACCCTGGTTACCAAAAAAAACAAACAGTACATACTCGCCTTTCGGTGTCCCTTGCCGTCTGCTTCCTGCTCTCACTGACTCCCGGCCGTACAGTGAGAAGTGAGAGCACAGCAGTGACGTCACCGCTGCGCTCTGCTCTCAGTGTACGGCGGCTCAGTCAGAGCAGGAAGCAGACGGCAAGGGACCTGGACACCGAAAGGCGAGTATGTACTGTTTGTTTTTTTTGGTAACCAGGGTAAACATCGGGTTACTAAGCGCGGCCCTGCGCTTAGTAACCCGATGTTTACCCTGGTTACCCGGGTGCTGCAGGGGGACTTCGGCATCGTTGAAGACAGTTTCAACGATGCCGAAGTCGTTCCCCTGATCGTTGGTCGCTGGGGAGAGCGGTCTGTGTGACAGCTCCCCAGCGACCACACAGCGACTTACCAACGATCACGGCCAGGTCGTATCGCTGGTCGTGATCGTTGGTAAATCGCTATGTGAGACGGGGCCTTTAGAATAAACTGTGAAGCAGATTGAGTAATCTACCTCTGTAAAGACATTTGTGAAGCAAGCCAACAAGCCTTTTTACACCTTTAAAGTAATAGATGAAGTTCATCAAAACTGACTGATTGAATTATCTGTGCTGTGAGGAACAAGTTTAATACTATTAGCAAAAAGACATAGCCTGGAGCAAATTGTAGAAGTCATCAAATGGATTACAACCTTAGGTGCAAGATCCAGATGAAAGGTACATTTTAGAGAAGACGTGAACTGTCATCCAATCTAACATCAGGGACCAACATCAGAAGACAAAAGATGTCAGATGAATCAGACAAAAAAGCCCAGGAAAAAAAAGGAAATAGAATGAAACTGGACAATGGAAATCAAGAAGGGTGAATTATTTACAAGACAAACAGTATGTATATCTGGAGTGGAGAACCATTGGAGTTCCATCTTCCACTGGTGGCACACTACATCTACTCAGGACTCAATCAGGAAATACTTACAGTGCCTAAAAGTAGTATTCAACCCCCTGCAGATTTAGCAGGTTTAATAAGATGCAAATAAGTTAGAGCCTTCAAACTTCAAACAAGAGCAGGATTTATTAACAGATGCATAAATCTTACAAACCAAAAAGTTTTGTTGCTCAGTTAATTTTGTATAAATTTTAAACATAAAAGTGTGGGTCAATTATTATTCAACCCCTAGGTTTAATATTTTGTGGAATAACCTTTGTTTGCAATTACAGCTAATAATCGTCTTTTATAAGACCTGATCAGGCCGGCACAGGTCTCTGGAGTTATCTTGGCCCACTCCTCCATGCAGATCTTCTCCAAGTTATCTAGGTTCTTTGGGTGTCTCATGTGGACTTTAATCTTGAGCTCCTTCCACAAGTTTTCAATTGGGTTAAGGTCAGGAGACTGACTAGGCCACTGCAACACCTTGATTTTTTGCCTCTTGAACCAGGCCTTGGATTTCTTGGCTGTGTGCTTTGGGTCGTTGTCTTGTTGGAAGATGAAATGACGACCCATCTTAAGATCCTTGATGGAGGAGCGGAGGTTCTTGGCCAAAATCTCCAGGTAGGCCGTGCTATCCATCTTCCCATGGATGCGGACCAGATGGCCAGGCCCCTTGGCTGAGAAACAGCCCCACAGCATGATGCTGCCACCACCATGCTTGACTGTAGGGATGGTATTCTTGGGGTCGTATGCAGTGCCATCCAGTCTCCAAACGTGACGTGTGTGGTTGGCACCAAAGATCTCGATCTTGGTCTCATCAGACCAGAGAACCTTGAACCAGTCAGTCTCAGAGTCCTCCAAGTGATCATGAGCAAACTGTAGACGAGCCTTGACATGACGCTTTGAAAGTAAAGGTACCTTACGGGCTCGTCTGGAATGGAGACCATTGCGGTGGAGTACATTACTTATGGTATTGACTGAAACCAATGTCCCCACTGCCATGAGATCTTCCCGGAGCTCCTTCCTTGTTGTCCTTGGGTTAGCCTTGACTCTTCGGACAAGCCTGGCCTCGGCACGGGAGGAAACTTTCAAAGGCTGTCCAGGCCGTGGAAGGCTAACAGTAGTTCCATAAGCCTTCCACTTCCGGATGATGCTCCCAACAGTGGAGACAGGTAGGCCCAACTCCTTGGAAGGGGTTTTGTACCCCTTGCCAGCCTTGTGACCCTCCACGATCTTGTCTCTGATGGCCTTGGAATGCTCCTTTGTCTTTCCCATGTTGACCATGTTTAAGTGCTATTCACAAGTTTGGGGAGGGTCTTAAATAGTCAGAAAAGGCTGGAAAAAGAGATAATTAATCCAAACATGTGAAGCTCATTGTTCTTTGTGCCTGAACTACTTCTTAATACTTTAGGGGAACCAAACACAATTCTGGTGGGTTGAGGGGTTGAATAATAAATGACCCTCTGAAAAGACTTTTCACAATTTAAAAAAAAAATAAACAAAGAAATAACATTCTTTTTTGCTGCAGTGCATTTAACACTTCCAGGCTGATCTACAGTCCAAATGTCACAATGCCAAGTTAATTCCAAATGTGTAAACCTGCTAAATCTGCAGGGGGTTGAATACTACTTGTAGGCACTGTAGAATGTACGTTTTGGTGATGAATCGGGTGAGGTGGCAGAAATAGCAATGTCTAGACAATCCTAGGCCAAATAATGTCAATCATCCTGTTTCTCATCGGTACACAGTAGCAGAATGATCTTGTGGAGAAGCAGGAAGTGACCAATCCTGCTCAGTCTCCGAGCCTTGTCCAACCTCTTCACTTCCTTTATGGACAATTTCATGTAGAGAGCAATCGGAGGTTGTAGCTAGAGATGAGTGAGACTTCTGAAATTCAAGTCCAGTGGATTCATTCAACTGTGTCTGGGAAATTCAATTTGCGTTGAATTTATTTGACTTGAGTTAAAAGTACCCCGACTGCCATTGATGGGACTCTGTCAGCACAGAATGAGTGTTCAAACCAAGTACAGGCACACAATGCATCATGGCATGGCCAAATCATTACGTGCATCTTTCCACTTGCTTGTTTTCTTCAATCTCCACCCCCTTTTCTTTTATCAACAGATCTGGCTTTATAGTGCCAAAGAAGGGCAGAGATACAATGGGGGGAATAAGTATTTGATCCCTTGCTGATTTTCTAAGTTTGCCCACTGACAAAGACATAAACAGTCTATAATTTTAAGGGTAGGTTAATTTTAACATTGAGAAATATAATATAAAAAATAAAATCCAGAAAAGCACATTGTATAAATTATTTAAATTTATTTGCACTGAATATGGCTTGGTCATAATGAGATGTATCCGTGACCTAGGATTCTGCACTAGGGGAGGACAAGAAGTGGAGCTGCAGTAGCACAGAAGGTGAGAGGTATGGTGTGTATAATGAAAAAGCCCAGCAAAAAATGTGCCTGGTCAAGCACCATTTTGCTGGATTCAAGCTAATCGGATGACAAAAGGAATTCGGATTATGGCTAATCTGAATTTGTAGCCACATGAGATACCACCATGATGCAGAAAAATTATTTTTTCCAATTGAGCTTCCTTGACCTGTGTCGGGAGGAGGACATGGATCTGTCAGGTCTCCTGTTTGGTGTAGTAAATAGAGGATCTGTCAACTAAGCACTGCACACCAGGAACACCCTTCAAGAACTATTGTTTTGTATTCTGATGTTATAGTTTCTCAGATCCTGAAGCTTGCCCATTTTCTGCTTTCGAAACATCAACTCCAAGAACTGACTGTTCACTTGCAGCATGATATAGTGACAGGTACCATTGTCGTGAGATACTTATTGTTATACGCTTCACCATTCAATGCTTTTCTTGGCTGATTTTTCAGTAGATCATTAGTGTTTACCTTAAGGCCACTTTCACAGGTTAAGTATTTGGTGAGTTTTTTACCTTTGTATTTGTAACCAGGGCCGGACTGGCCATCTGGCAATTCTGGCAAATGCCAGAAGGGCCTGTCTGGTCATGGGCTGCCTTGTCTGCTATGTTGTTAACTGAATCGATGTTCTCAAGACACCCAAACTGTTAAGAGTTGGGACTGAGCACAAAGTTGCTGACTCTGTCACTTACCCCAGTAGCCCACAAGTATCATTAGACATATTGGTATCATAGAAAATCTTCCCTTCCTCCATCCAGGGTAATATTAGTAATATATCCCATCTGGTTCATGGGGACGGGGACAACATGGGCCTGTGTGATTTCAAATGCCAGGGCTGAATTCAGCCCCAGTCCGTACCTGTTTGTAACCCAAAATCAGGAGTGGAACAATCAGAGTAAAAAAGTATAATAGAAATACACTTCTGCATTTTTCACACACACCTGATTTTGGCATACAAATGCTGATGTAAAATACGGATGAAATACTGAACATGTGAACGTGGCCTAAGAATATGTTCACACACTGTGTTTTACTGTCCCAGCAAAGTGGAAGATATTTCTCATGCTGAGGCTGGGGTCACACTTGGCGTAAGACAATACGCTACGTATTATACGTCCGTACTACGGCCGTAATACGGAGAAATGTTCCCAAAATATTGATCCGTAGTCAGGGTGTGTCAGCGTATTTTGCGCATGGCATCCTCTGTATGTAATCCGTATGGCATCCATACTGCGAGATTTTCGCGCAGGCTTGCAAAACCGACATCTAATGGATTTATGTGCTCAAATGTTCATTAAAACATATATACAGTATATATATATATATATATATATATATATATATGTCATTGAGACACATATATATATATTCTGTATTTAGATTTCATTCAGCGCGATATCTGTGAAAAGTCGGTAATTCAATTGCCGGCTTTTCATTTCTCCTGCACAAACCCGACAGGATATGAGACATGGTTTACATATAGTAAACCATCTCATATCCCCATTTTTTTTGCATATTCCACACTACTAATGTTAGTAGTGTGTATGTGCAAAATTTCAGCGCTGTAGCTGCTAAAATAAAGGGTTAAATGGCGGAAAAAATTGGCGTGGGCTCCCGCGCAATTTTCTCCGCCAGAATGGTAAAGCCAGTGACTGAGGGCAGATATTAATAGCCAGGAGAGGGTCCATGGTTATTGGCCCCCCCGTGGCTAAAAACATCTGCCCCCAGCCACCCCAGAAAAGGCACATCTGGAAGATGCGCCTATTCTGGCACTTGGCCACTCTCTTCCCACTCCCTGTAGCGGTGGGATATGGGGTAATGAAGGGTTAATGCCACCTTGCTATTGTAAGGTGACATTAAGCCAGATTAATAATGGAGAGGCGTCAATTATGTCACCTATCCATTATTAATCCAATTGTATGAAAGGGTTAAAAAACACACACACACATGATTTAAAAGTATTTTAATGAAAGAAACACAGCGGTTGTTTTAATAATTTATTGCTCTCTCAATCCATCAGCAACACCCTCGCTTCGAAAAATAATAAACGCACAAGATACATACCCTCAGCTGAACTGTCACGTCCCACGAGGTAATCCATCTGAAGGGGTTAAAATATTTTACAGGCAGGAGCCCTGCTAATGCAGCTGTGCTCCGTGCCTGTAATCCCCGGCGAATGAATGAAATGTAGGTCATTGACCTACATTTCCTTCAGTCGCGGTGATGCGCCCCCTGGTGGATGTCCTCATATGACCTGGAGCATGGGAAAAAGTTCCCAGGCTGCAGTTCATGAGAACATCCAGCAGGGGCGCATCACCGCGACTGAATGTAAGTATAGATCACTCTGCTTTCCTTTCAGCACCCGGGGATTACAGGCACGAGTGAGTGGTTTATCGCAGCTCGTGCCTGTAATATTGGTTAACCCCTTCAGATGGATTACCTCGTTGGACGTGATAGGACATCAGAAGGTATGTATCTTGTGCGTTTATTATTTTTCCAAGCGAGGGTGTTGCTGATGGATTGAGAGAGCAATAAATTATTAAAACAACCGCTGTGTTTCTTTCATTAAAATACTTTTAAATCATGTGTGTGTGTGTGTGTGTTTTTTAACCCTTTCATACAATTGGATTAATAATGGATAGGTGTCATAATTGACGCCTCTCCATTATTAATCTGGCTTAATGTCACCTTACAATAGCAAGGTGGCATTAACCCTTCATTACCCCATATCCCACCGCTACAGGGAGTGGGAAGAGAGTGGCCAAGTGCCAGAATAGGTGCATCTTCCAGATGTGCCTTTTCTGGGGTGGCTGGGGGCAGATGTTTTTAGCCACGGGGGGGCCAATAACCATGGACCCTCTCCTGGCTATTAATATCTGCCCTCAGTCACTGGCTTTACCATTCTGGCGGAGAAAATTGCGCGGGAGCCCACGCCAATTTTTTCCGCCATTTAACCCTTTATTTTAGCAGCTACAGCGCTGAAATTTTGCACATACACACTACTAACATTAGTAGTGTGGAATATGCAAAAAAAAAGGGGATATGAGATGGTTTACTGTATGTAAACCATGTCTCATATCCTGTCGGGTTTGTGCAGGAGAAATGAAAAGCCGGCAATTGAATTACCGACTTTTCACTAACACCGCTGCGTATTTCTCGCAAGTCACACTGCTGGTCCGTGTGGAATCCGTATTTTTCTCGCCCCCATAGACTTTCATTGGCGATTTTTTTTGCGCAATACGCTGACAAACGCAGCATGCTGCGATTTTGTACGGCCGTAGAAAGCCGTATATTACGGATCCGTAATATACGGCTGATAGGAGCAGCCCCATTGAGAATAATTGTGCCGTATGTAATGCGAGTTTTACGGACGTAGTTTCTGCGCTCTTACGTCCGTAAAACTCGCATGTGTGACCCCGGCCTTATGCTGCTTATTTCTTCATTGCAGATTTGAAGCAGTTTTAAATTTGCAGCATGACAATTCTTTCAGAGTTTTTGCAGCAATTTTCATCCATTCTATTGAATGAGAAAAAAGTATTAAAAAATGCATCCAAAAATGTCACAAAAATGCACATTTTTATGCATTTTTTTTTTTTGCCAGGCACACATTTTTGATGCAGAAATGAGTCCACATACCCTAATGGTGAAGTCGCTAAGGGTTAAATGTTTTGTTTATTATTCCTTTTTAAAGGTTTTGGAAATTTCTTCATGGATGTTAGCACTTATCTGTGTAAAATGTCCCACCTTGTCACAATGATTAGTGCAGTCAAGTGACATGATAAAAGCAAATGTCTTGACACTCGTGCAGTCTGTTGGGGAAACCCTTTGCACAGCACATACTGAAAAGTGTTGCATGATATTTTGGAACAGAGCGGTCAATAGAAATCTGAAAGCTCATGTATAAATCTAAATTATTGGGAATGAAAAGTATGACCAAGAAAAGTCTAAATTTCTTTGCACGTTTAGGAAGGATGAGATTTTAGTGACTAGCATGAAGACTAAAGACTGCTCATTTCTTACTTTGATCGGCTCTGATCTTATGTATGAAGGGTGATATCCCAGCAATCTTTTAGCAGCAGATGTCATAGGGAAAAAGAATGAAAAATTTTAAATGTTGACGTGATTTAACTTTTTCTTCAAACAAAAAAGAGGAGTCATTGCCAGGAATCTTTCCCCATGCAATTAAACATTCATGCTCATCAGAACTAACTGTGTTTATTGGTAAATAAATGGATAAAATTGCTGACGAAATAAAGATTGTTTGTTGTCTCTTATGTGCTGCTGGCTTAAAAATATGTTCAGGTTTAGAAAGATTTTGCTTTCTTGTGTGTCAAATATATCTGATATTCCAGGGCATCTGTATATATTTGAACAGTGAACATCTGAAAAATCCCTTGTCGATATCGGTAGTTATGACTGACCTGGTGTCGCGTTCTGCTCTGGCACTTTACACAAAACAGTGTCCCAGTTCCAGGGTGCTGCCAGGTGTGGGGAGCATCACACGCACTTGTAGACCACATGCCTTAGCTGTCTCCACGCCTTCCTCGTCAGGAACCACTGCACACCATTCGGGGGACACCAAATTAATTTCAACCAACAGAAGTTTACAGGATAATTCAAGTTCACCAGATTGTAGCATGTGGGATCAGGGAATGTGGAAACACGTCTTGGTCCTTACTTCCTCGGCACAACATATCTTCAGCCTTATCATTTGTTCCACCTAGAGTATCCCTATTCCCACTGGCTCTGTCAGCCCCAGGTATTTCCTGCACAGTTCCACAGTGCAACCGGGATCCACAACTTCTATTCACACAGTTCAATATTCATCTTCCCTTGTGCACTAGAGGACACGATGCACACTTTAGCCCCATGCCAGGCCTTGATCTCATGATGTTAACGAAATGTCGGCAAAGGAATCAGGTACAGCCTCCCATGGCCTTGAAAGGTAGGTATAAGTTGGCAATAGCAGCCCGTTGCACTTGAAATTGATCTTATCACTGTACTTCCCTATCTAACAACTTCCAGGAAGTGAGTCCTTTTCTAGTCTCACTAATCTCTGCCCACTGTAGGCTAGTCCAAAACATTAACTATATATTATCCTATAACAGTATATACTAAGCCTATTGATCTTACGGTATCTTATGTCCTATCCTCATACTTTGCACTATGTTCTATCCTGCTTCCAGGTCACATAACTATATGAACAGTACTTATATTATTGCATATTGGTGGCAGACTCTCTCGCTCTGCTAGCTGCTCAAAAACAGTCAGAAATGCCTCTATATCATCACCGGGGTCATTTTCTGCAATGCTCATCTTACCGCCTTCCGGACATACATGTCATCACCTGGACTTGTAGAATGGGCTTCCGGTCTCCCATTAACCACCTCGACAAGCAACTCAATCTTCTGCTGCTGTTGTTTGAACTGGTCCTGTTGGTATTGCAGCGCCCCAGAGTCTGATCGTTGCAGTAACGTCGCTCTTCCACCAGGGGAGTGATGGTACGTCTGATTGCACTAAAAGAGTTCACCTGACCAGGTATCACAGACACACATTACACTTCACACTCCGGCCGCCAGGGGGAGCAAAAGGTCCTATCTACTAGGCCACTCCTCACACATGGGTAAAACTGGGGGTTGGATAGGAAGTTAGAGAGAAAGTAGCTGGAGGGAGTTCGAGAGAGGACCTGTCAGGGGTGGGATCCTGACAGCGGCCTAGGACAGACAGATCGTTACGGAGCCATGCCTGTGCCTTATAGCGGCAGACTCCTAAGAAAGGACACGAAGCGAAGCATATTGTGGAGAAGTGAGAAACGGGATCACAGCACAAAGGAGATAGAACCAGAAGGAGTCGTGCCCCGAGATCAGCAACATCCTTCTGAGGCGCGTAGCCGGCGACCGGAACTCCGAGAAAGTAACAGACTCTACGCATTACTTTGAACCAATGGCAGGACAATTAACTTTAGGTTGGCTGTCTCACCTTTTACACCTAGTGAAGACAACGGAGGCAATTGAGGGAGAGGGGCGTCTCTAGGGTCCCTATAAAATAACTCCAGGCCTACCCTGTGATACGGGTGCGTCCTATCCATATCATCTGGGGGACGGAGAGAAAGAACAGAAACACACACGACAGTTGTGAGGACTATCCCGTGGTGCTCAGCAGGGAGGTACTACAACACACAGGCGCTAGTAGGTAGGCACTGATTTCCACCTGTAAAGGGAACTCTGGATGTGCCTTCGAACTGGCCGGTCTCAGCCAGCCCTGTTAGAAGTGCTCTGGATTGCGGATGCCGAAGCCTTCAGTAAAGAGGTAAAGAGACTGCAACCCTGTGTCCTCGTTATTTATTGTGACCTACACCGTCATCTACATCTTTAATTGGGTGCCCCTTAGCAGGGCCACGGACCGGGTCACGCCACCGTGACATCCCCAGAACCGAGAGAGACCCGGTACCGAGTACCCCGCTGCCCTGCATTTGGGGGCCTCTCCAGTATTGTTGCAGTTGTTGGAACTGCTGCTGATGCTGCTGTGGCATACTTACTAGTCTCCTGATGTGCCAGCTGTTGCTGCGTGTTCACCAGATGCTTGAGCAAATACGCCATTTTGCCTGATGTCATCCGCTGGCTTGTGGCCTCCTTTATCCATGACATGTGGTTTGACCAAGGCTGCTACTGGTGTTCCCTGAACATTGCCCGCATCCTCCACCACTTGTGGTAGGTCAACTCCCTTGATAGTACACAGAGGTAGTAAACCGGAACACTGTCTCTGTATGTCTTCAGTTGGTTTATTATATGGCATCATAAACCAACCAGAAGGGGAAAGTAAGCACATCCCTTCAGGCAAAAACATGAAAACAACAAAGAAAACAAAATGCTGCAACAGAGTCCATATGTTGTGGGTAATATCCTGCTCTGGCGCAGTACAGGTTCAGTCTTTCCTCCACAAGACACAAACCATTGGAAAATCCTTTCTCCAGTCTTGCTGACCAAAGACTGCCCAGCTATTTAAGCCCCAGACCATGTGACTTTTCCACCATGTGACTGAACACATGACTGCGACATCACACAGATGCTGTCAGCACTCAGCACACAACAGTGCTGGCTCTGCAGGTGGAGATAAGGTGGACATGCTCCCATCCACTCTATGGATGTCCACATAAAAACCAGCCCATTACTGAACTTAGCTTAAACCTCACAGCTCGCAGTGTGCTGGAGGAAAATACTCTGGGTTTTACATCACTGACGCCATCAAGTGTAGGGACATATATCTCTCCTTCAGTACTTTACCAGTGCCTTTGTCACATAGGATAGAGGGCTCTAAACATGTCCGCTTTCAGCCAGACATCAAGGTCTCTTACAAACGTCCATTTTTCTCACATGAAAGAAAACAGACAAATTATTTTGATCAGACTTTGATCAGTGTGGTCAGAGTGTGGTTCGAGTGTCAGCAGTTTTTCTTCGTACATGAAGAATAAGAAAAAAAAGTTCTCTTTTCTGATGGTACATTAAAATGAGAAAGCACTCAGATGTCATCAAAGTGCGGTCTGATTTTTTCACGGACCCATAGACTTGCAGTGCTTACTTTGACCCTTGAATCAAAATCAGACATGTTGCCATGATTTTATGTTGTCTACGAAAAATGACATGTAAGTGCCCCACAGCACTCAACCGCAAAAAACGGAAATTGGAATGAGGTCTAATTTATATATCAGAAAGAAACTTTTCAGCATATGTGGAGCCGGATGTGAAGAACAGAACTTGGTGGACTTCTCTGCGTGACTCCAGTCTGTCACTTCTCACAATGTGTCACCTCATATTTTTCTTATTATACACGTTCCAATTTTAGTCAGATAATCATAAAAGGTCAAAAAGAGAATTACAAATTTCATGAGACAATTGATTCCTGCAGTGAAGAATGACAGATTATAATGTGTCACTGGTGAAATTACTGACAAGGATACCTGGTCCATCAAAGGAATGTCTCATCTAATTATGAAGACAGTAAGTAAAAAGTAACGGACTGTAAATACGTAGTGACTTACAGGAAAGTGTTTCCATCATATCTTTATTACCTTTACTGAATAGTTACTAATGACATAGAATTGACATGCTCCACACCAGCAACTGACCTTTGCTAGGTTTGCTGACAATATACAGTATGCTGTCAGTGGCCTTGTAACTTTTAAGGGTTTTTTCTCAACATTATCAATAGTTAAAATTGCAAGGCGCTTAAAAACAACCAACTTTCCAATGCACTTCTTATTAAAAATCATCCCATTTATCAAGAATGAAGGGTTTTTATAATTGAATTGTTTATTGCTTGTTGTTAAGGCCACCGCCCACCAGGGTCCGGACAAAGCATTAGGATGTCCTAGCCAGATGAAGCCAATGGCGCAAAACCACCCAAAAACAAAGGAATGGCACAGAGACTAAGGTAATAGGACCCCTAAAGCACATCCCCCCATTAATGTCCATGGGTTAGGTAGCAAACTCTGATAACGACTTCCACTAGAATTGTTACCTTTTTCACAAAAAAAGTTATCAAAAGTAAAAAAACGTGGTGTACATTAGGGATGCAACTTATCAGGGAGTACAATTTCAAAGTTAGATAGAGAATCAATGATTTTTGTCTGACCATTTACACAATACAGAGGAAAAAATATATGGTCCACTTTAGGCCTTTCCCATGACCCTAACGTTACATTCATCTTGGCCAAAAAAACGTAATAGTTGATCACCCTGCTAGACCTACGCTACAAGGAAAACTTTGCATCTCTTCTTTTTGTGGGGTAGAGGTCTACTAAAATGGGGACAGCAAAGTGTTGGCTGTAAGGTAGTTTAAATGGGTATTTGTTTTTACTACCAGATAAAAAAGTGCAAATATACATAATATCAATTGTATACATCATGCATAACCAGTAACAAGAGGGTTTATACACATTAGGATTTATCCATGCATATAGTGCAAATCACCCCTAGTCACATTGTAATCAGTAATATATATCAGACCATAAAAATTACTACTCTACATATATCAGATAATAGAAATATTGCAACAATATATTCACTGTATTATGCATAACAAATGGATGCAAATAGTATCATCAGTTACATAAGCCAGAGACAAGATATATGATATCCGTAATGGGATTGATGTATAATGAGTGCTAGTAGAATAAACCCATATTCTGAGGTAGTAGTATAAATGATGAACTTATCTTAAAGTAGACTACCCCATCCGACACGTTTCCCCCTTTATATATCCAGAAGGGGTTCATCAGGGGATATATCTTGAGTAAAGAAGCAGTGTTATTCTGCTGCCTTCCAGACTGCATGCCTCATAGTGTAACGCTGCATGCATTCCAGCATGCCTGGGTCCCTTTTTAAATAGTCCTGTTGGTTTCTTTCCAGAAATAATCCCATATCCCAGGTGGTAATACGTGCTGACCCACGTCGCGTCCCGTCACTGCATGTGACGCATAGTATAGTGACGTATAGTAAGCAGTGGAACACAAATGCGCTCCAACACAAGGCCTGAGCCATCGGAAGAGCCAACTATTGGGAGGTGGAACGCAAACGCGTTCCAACATACAGATGATGCCACCAGAAGTGATGTCTATCAAAAGGTGGGACACAAATGCACCCCATGATACTGCAGATGCCAAAAGCAGGGACACTTAGAAAAAGTGAGACACAGACTTGTTCCACCATAAAAAATGTAAAAACGACACAGTAAAGAACTCATATTGAGACACAAATGTTAAATAACCTCCACGGACTCTAGGTTGCAGGACCCATACCATTAGACCACCAATAAAGGTATAGCTGGAAGATTGTCAGAAAAGGACCACTGACCATATATAGATAATCATGAGCATTAATCCCACCAATATAAGATAAAAATAATAACTGGTCTTGTCTATTTAGACCATTATACTCTGACATTGTTAAGCATACAATGGGATAGAAAGTTAACATCTATCATATTTCGCTAATGAAGCTGAGTTGCTCATTTATTTCCCCGGAACTCATTGATTACAGGCAGAATATCCATCTGGTTTCTCTTTGGATAATCTTGTATCCCAGTTACCTTTATAATGCTTCCTATAATGCTCACCTATATACTATCCCATGGTCTGGAGTAGATTTTGTTGGTATATGACCCTCAAAAAACTTTTTCAAAATTTATCGGTATTATATTGCTCACCCATAGAGTATTACATCTTCTTGGGTATATTTTGTTGGTATATAACCCTCAAAAAACATGTTCAAAATTTTAGGTTTTCGAGCACACATTTCAGATTTGGTGCTTTTTTTGTCGCGTTTTTTCTGCTCGGATTTGTGAAAAACCTGTAGCCAGCAAAAGTGAATGAGAAACCTGAAGTGTCACGCACACGTTGGGTATTTTTGACTTGCAGATTTGGTGCATGTCAATTCTCTGTGAGATTTTTCACAATTGACTTCACTCAAATTAATCAAAAACATGCACTTTTCCACCTGCGTTTTTCCTGCCAACTTGCAGAAATGGTTAAAAAATTTTACTCAACGTGTGCACACACCCTTATCGGTATTATATTGCTCATCCATAGACTATGCTATGGTCTGGAGTACATTTTGTTGGTATATAACCCTGAAATGTGCATATTCTTCATGAGTCTGGGAGACCAAAACACGACAATTTGAACAGAATGTGTATGAGACCCTCCTTTATGTCTAATACAGGGTGTATCTGAGTCACTTATTTTTGGCACTTCTTGTTTACTTCATAAATTCAACTGGAATTTCCTATTTTTTAATTTAAAAAAATCAATTTTGCTTTGATTTAAATATATATTTTTAAAATCATTTTAAAATTTTGCCTTATATAAATAAGTCATTATACGGGAGAGAATGTTTCTTGACATTTTTTTCCTGTAAAATGCAATTTTTCGATGATTTGGAATGTTTGATTGTCAGTCCTTAAAGTGGAGTAAATGTGTGACACCATTGTTCTCGGCAGCGATCTGGAAGTCAGAGATGTTTCCAGGGGTCTTCCTCATGCTGTTCTCCTTCCATTCAACACTTTTCCCAACCCTTTGAACATTTTCATTGCCCCCAGACCTCTTTTTTTCTCGAAACAAGAATGCAAGTATTAGGAATGGCTGGGTTCCAGTAAGGAGCATCTGAGCATTCTTGTGCTCGCTCACCCCTAGTAGCTTCACTGTATGACATCTGGCTTTTTTGTGCCTGTAAGGCCGTGTTCACACATTGCATAAATACTGTTTTTCTTTTGGTTTTCTGCAAGTGTCTGCACCAAACTAAACAATAACAATCTTCCAAATTTTTGCTGCATTTTTAGGCCTTTTCATTTTATTTGATGAGTCTTTAGTGCAGATGTGAAGCCACGTTTTTAATGTGATTTTACACTTAAAAATGTAAATGCGTTTTTTAATGTAAAAGCCTCTAGAGAAAAAAAAAGCAGCTAAATTGTACAGTTCAGCAGTGGGTGCAGTTTTCACAAAACCAATTCCACATTGCTTGGACAGTCAAACATAGCAACATTTCTGTGCAAAAAAAAAAGCACCAGAAAATTCTCAGCATTTGCGCTACATGCGAACAAGGTCTAAATGTTCAAGCAACCTGGATGTGACTTCATGAAATCTGCGCCCTCTGTATGTATAAAGATGCTGCTGATCTCCATGGTTTTTGCATATTTTTTCTCTATAGGCTTTGTCTGGAAAAAAACACGCTGTTGCATGTTTAAGCGCAGAATTAAAGCTTTCTGCATTATTAAAAAAAAAACATTGAAAACTCTGCTTATTGTCTGCACCAAAACCTCAGCAAATAAGCAAGAAAACAAAAAATAAATAAAAGCAGCAAACAAGCAGTAATCAGAGAAGCTTGTTATGGCTTTGTGTGGTGTGGACACCTGCAGAAAAAAAAGCAGTAGAAAAAATGCAGCATTTACACTACATGTGAACAGTGCCTGAGAATTACATTTTTATTACATTTTTTATGGGTTTAATTGAGAAAAAATATCAATCACGTCATTTCTTTTACGTCATTTACCGATCCTCGTAAAAAAAATGTGATCGCTGTGTTGTGTGGGTTGTTACGATTACAAGGACACCAAATATGCCCATACCTCCCAACTTTTGAAGATGGGAAAGAGGGACAAAGTTTGCGGCGCGCGAAGCGCGCCGCGGCAAATTTTAGGCCACGCCTCTGACCACACCCATTCATAATTAGTCACACCCATATCCACGTCCCAAGCACACCCATTTAGCACTGCTGATCACACTGTTTCATATACAATAGTTATAAACAAAACAATATGGCCACACAGTGCTCCATACTGTATAATGACCACACATGATGCCCCATACTGTATAATGGCCACACATGACGCTCCATACTGTATAATGAACACACATGACGCTCCATACTGTATAATGACCGCATGCATACTGTATAATGGCCGCACATGATGCTCCATACTGTATAATGACCGCACATGATGCTCCATACTGTATAATGACCGCACATGATGCTCCATACTGTATAATGGCCGCACATGATGCTCCATACTGTATAATGACCGCATGCATACTGTATAATGGCCGCACATGATGCTCCATACTGTATAATGAACGCACATGATGCTCCATACTGTATAATGACCGCACATGATGCTCCATACTGTATAATGACCGCACATGATGCCCCATATTGTATAATGACCGCACATGATGCTCCATACTGTATAATGACCGCACATGATGCTCCATACTGTATAATGACCGCACATGATGCTCCGTACTGTATAATGACCGCACATGATGCTCCATACTGTATAATGACCGCACATGATGCTCCATACTGTATAATGACCGCACATGATGCTCCATACTGTATAATGGCCGCACATGATGCTCCATACTGTATAATGACCGCACATGATGCTCCATACTGTATAATGACCGCACATGATGCCCCATATTGTATAATGACCGCACATGATGCTCCATACTGTATAATGACTGCACATGATGCTCCATACTGTATAATGACCCCACATGATGCTCCATACTGTATTATGGCCACAGTTCTCCATACTGTATAATGACATACAGGCACGCAGCTCACACACATGCAGCATCACACACACACAGTATCACACATACACACGCAGCATCACAAACGCAGCTCACAAACGCATGCAGCTTTGACACAAATGCATCACACATGCAGCCATCACACACACACACAGCCATCACACACACACGCAGTCATCACACACACACGCAGCCATCACACACACACACGCAGCCATCACACACACACGCAGTCATCACACACACACGCAGTCATCACACACACGCAGCCATCACACACACGCAGCCATCACACACACACACGCAGCCATCACACACACACGCAGCCATCACACACACACACACGCAGCCATCACACACACACACACGCAGCCATCACACACATGCAGCCATCACACACACCCAGCCATCACACACACCCAGCCATCACACACACACACACCCAGCCATCACACACACACACACACCCAGCCATCACACACACACACACTCAGCCATCACACACACACACCCAGCCATCACACACACACACACACCCAGCCATCACACACACACACTCAGCCATCACACACACACACCCAGCCATCACACACACACACACAGCCATCACACACACACACCCAGCCATCACACACACACACCCAGCCATCACACACACCCAGCCATCACACACACCAGATACCTCATACACACATGACACACACACAAATGCAGCATCACACACACACACACACACACATCACACACACACACAATCTCCTCTGTGGTGCAGGGGCGGCTGATCTGTCCATGTGCAGCTCTTCAGTTTCTCCGGCTGCTCACAGCTCTGCACTGTCCCGGCACCTCCCCCGTCTCTCCTTCTCTGCCGGGATAGCAGCTAAGAGCAGGAGACACCAGAGCTCTGTGCACACACCTCAGGTAGTGAGTCGCTGACCTCTCATCTTGATCGCTGCTGGCTCTCTTCCTCAGCGTGGCAGCGCCGCACACACAGGGGGCGGGGGGCGGGGGAGGGATCGGTCGGGAGGAGACCCAGCATGTATAAGAAAAAAAAAACAGCCACAAACCTAATCGGGCTCTCTCTACGTCCCAGAAGTGGGCGGGGCTTCACCGGCGGCCGCAAATTCGGGATTTTAAATGCCCGAAGCGGGACAGCGGGACCCCGGTGCCAAAGCGGGACTGTCACGCTGAAATCGGGACGGTTGGGAGGTATGATATGCCTGTTGTTTGTGATGTTTTTTTAAAAAAAATTAATAATAACGTTATTTTAAATGCGTTATGTTAAATGTTTTTCATAATTTTTTTGTAATTTTATAGGATGAAAAAAATCTATTTTATTTTCACTCTAGAATACCAATACATAGAAATAAACTGCTAAGTACAATTTATCGCTGCAATCTGCCTGTGGAGTCAGAGCCTGCAATATAGATCAAGTACACAAAATGCTCCCCATTATATCACTGGAGCCTTTGGCTCAGTAGCTTTTGCTTCTGTCTGTAAAGTTAAAGGTTGTGGATTCAAATACTATGGAGACTCTCTAAAAAGAAAAAAAATGGCGTTTTTGTAATTGCTTTTTATTATTTTTAGCAGTTTTATAGGAACAAAAAATCCGACTTTTTCTACACCACAGTATACAGGGAACATATAAATACTGTACTTTGCAGATTGTAAGACGCACCCCAAATTTTGAGGAGAAAAATTGGAAAAAAAAATTTTTTTAAGAAAATGGTGGTGCTTCTTATAATCCATGCGTCTTATTGCTTACCGGGGGTGGTGGCTGCAGTGAAGCTGGTGGAGGCAAGAGTGGAGTGTTGCTGCAGGCTGCAGGCTGGGATGAAGGGGTGTTCGGGTGTGAGGTGCGATGCACCGCTGCTGGTGTTTGGTGCTGCAGGGGCTATGCCAACATCTTGTGAAAGCCCAGAGTCCCTGCAGTTACATTGTTTCCTATGCGGTGGACTGAACTCTGGGGAAAATGGCTGCCGGCCGGGGGCTGCTCATGCGTAGATGGAGATCTCGGCTCCAAGATCTCGGGAGATGAGATCTCACAGCATAGGAAACCATGTAACTGCGGGGGCACTGGGCTTTTACAAGATGTCGGCAGAGCCCTTGCAGGACCGAACACCAGCAGGACTGAACACCGGCAGCGGCGCGCCACTCCACCCGTCATTCCAGCCTGCAGCCGGTAAGGTATATCCGCATTATAAGACGCACCCACATTTCCCCCAAAACATTTTTTGGGGAAAAAAGTGCATCTTATAATCCAAAAAATGCGGTACCTTTTTATATGCAATGTATCTCTATGTATGATAGCATTATCAGCTTCTGGGTTCACTGCCTGCAATACAGGTCAAGATACCAAATTCTCCAATGTTTATCATAGTGGACAGTTGCAGACAGTCAACATTGACATGCATGTTGGAGTCCTGGGGAGACGTGATCATAGAAGAAGTGAAGTTTTTTTATGCACTGAGCAGAGAGATGCAGTCCTGCCTCCTTGATAAAGAGGATCAGCGCAATGATGAAGACGTCAGAGAGTATTAGAGTATGAGTATTAGATTCCGAGCTCTCAAATCGAGACAGTCCCATTGAATCAGGGATGGTTGGGAGCTATGGTTAATCCGGTATGTGGCAATTATGACATGAACTGCAGGCTATTGAGGATTTTTATAGTTCTTGTAATCACCATTCATCTAAAAGTATATGAACGGACACAGTGTGCAAGTAGATGGAGTGCACTGGATTAAGACTATAGTGCACCACCCATCAACTTCTTTCACCAAAGCCATAAATACATCTCTATGTTAATAACTCATGATGTCCTAAAATAATGCATTCTGCTTCATGGCAATATGTATTGCGTTGCACTGAGATCGTGATGTTAAATTATGACATTGCATCCAATGATTTCCTATGATGTCACAAATGTTTCCAAATGTTGCTTGCTTACTGTCACTAGTCACCTGCCTTGAATGTCAATGCAAGTTCCATGCAGATCGACATTGACGTAATAACTTTTCTTTCAGAAAAACTGCTAAATGTTTTTGGTTGTACAACTTGCCTCAGAACTGCTTGCCGACTTGTGTGACTTGTATGAGAATTGATTGTGCAACACATATCGTCATGTAGCCCCTTGCCTAAGGCAGCATAGAGTTAGTGGCGGTCACCTTTAAAATTGTCATATTCCAATCAAAACAAAATGCACTTAAAGAGAACTTGTCAGAGAGATTTTGCTACTGAAACCAATTCTATGATAGTATAGATCCTCAGGCGGAGTGTATCAGACACTGGCTGCATGATTTCAGCCATATACTTTATAATGTGAAATTCTGCGGTGTTTCAGTGAAAAACATAGTTTAATCGCCAGCGGTTTCTTCTTGCCTGCTGCTCTGGAGTGACAGGTTTTTCCCTGCGTGCGCTTGTAGCTTGATTTCTCAGCACTGGAACATCAGATTAATCCAAGCAGGCTTATTTTTTTATTCTTGTCATTTTTATTGTTGTATTAGTATTATACAGACAAACCAGTAGTTTCAAAAGTAAAATTGTCCAGACAGTTTCCTTTTAACCCCTTCCTGAAATTTGCAGTAAAGGAGCTGCATATATCTTGCGGGAATTTATGGAGCTTGTGCATTTATTCGAGGCAGATGCAAGCTTACGCTGCTGGCACCGGCCTCTTACATCAGCTATCACCAATCAATGCTGTTTAGCTATTTTGATGCTGCTGTAAACCACTGATAACGATATTTAAATCACTTTATTGCTGATTTGTGCTAGTAATGCTTTCCATCAACTCAACCATGACATGCTCACAGGCACCTACTAAGCAGAGAAGTTGGTGATATGGTGGCATGTAAGAGATTGGGCACCCCTGGCCAAAATTAATGTTTTTGCGAACAGTTAAGTAAGTTGAAGATGGAATGATCTCAAAACATCTAAAGTTAAAGAAGTCAAGTTTCCTTTGTATTTTAGGCATATATATATATATATATATATATATATATATAGTCATTTTTTACATTTTAAAAATTACAAAAAGGAAAAATGGGCAGATGCAAAAGTTCGGGTTCGGGCACCCTTGGAGATTTGTGTGCTCAGATAACTTTGACCAAGGTTTCAGACCTTAATTAGCCTCTTAAGGTACCTTCAAACTAAGCGACTTTGCAGCGAGAACGACGACGATCCGTGACGTTGCAGCGTCCTGGATAGCGATCTCGTTGTGTTTGACACGCAGCAGCGATCAGGATCCCGCTGTGATATCGCTGGTCGGAGCTAGAAGTCCAGAACTTTATTTCGTCGCTGATCACCCGCTGTCATCGCTGGATCGGTGTGTGTGACACCGATCCAGCGATATGTTCACTTGTAACCAGGGTAAACATCGGGTTACTAAGCGCAGGGCCGCGCTTAGTAACCCGATATTTACCCTGGTTACCATTGTGAAAGTTAAAAAAAAAAAACAGTACATACTCACCTTCTGATGTCTGTCACATCCCCCGGCGTCCACAGGGTTACGCGCTGCTGCCGAGGACTTCCTGCACTGAATGTGTCAGCTCCGGCAGAGCACAGCGGTGATGTCACCGCTGTTCTCTGCTTTACTGCCGGCGCTGACACATTCAGTGCAGGAAGCTCTGAGCAGCTGCACGTAACCCTGTGGACACCGGGGGACGTGACAGACATCAGAAGGTGAGTATGTAGTGTTTTTTTTTTTTAACTTTTACAATGGTAACCAGGGTAAATATCGGGTTACTAAGCGTGGCCCTGCGCTTAGTAACCCGATGTTTACGCTGGTTACCCGGGTGCTGCAGGGAACTTCGGCATAGTTGAAGACAGTTTCAACGATGCCGAAATCGTTCCCCTGATCGTTGGTCGCTGGAGAGAGCTGTCTGTGTGACAGCTCCCCAGCGACCCAAACAGCGACGCTGCAGCGATCGGCTCGTTGTCTATATCGCTGCAGCGTCGCTGAGTGTGACGGTACCTTTAGGGTTATGGCTTGTTCACTATCATTGTTTGTAAAGGCAAGGGGATGCAAATTTCCCGGCCTTATAAAAAACAAGTCACCTTTAAGCTGATGCTAAAAAACAGCAGCCATGGGTTCTTCTAGGCAGCTGTCTAGCACTCTGAAAATTAAGAGTGGAGGCCCCGAAAGCAGGAGAAGGCTATAAGAAGATGGCAAAGTGTTTTCAAATTGTCCTTTCCTCAGTTTGAAATGTAATTAAGAAAAAGAAGTTAACAGGAACAGTGACGGTCAAGGTAAGGTGAAAGACCATGCAAAATTTCAGTGAGAGCTGCTCGTAGGATTGCTAGAGAGATAAATCAGAACCCCCGCTTTACTGCAGAAGACCTTCACAAAGATTCAGTAGACTCTGGAGTTGTGGCCCATTGTTCTACTGTTCAGAGACACCAGAACAAATATGGCCTTCATTGTAGAGTCATCAAAAGAAAACCTCTCCTGCATCATCACTATAAAATTTAGAGTCTAAAGAATGCAAAAGAGCATCTAAACAGGCCTGATGCATTTTGGAAACAAGTCCTGTGGACCTATGAAGTTAAAATAGAACTCTTTGGCCACAATGATCAAAGGTATGTGTAGAGAGAAAACGGCACAGAATTTTAGGAAAAGAAGATCTCGACAACCGTTAAGCATGAGGGTGTTTTAAGCTTTGGGGTTGCATTGCAGCCAATGGCATTTCACAGGAAGATGTCATGTCGGACGCTGTTCATACTAGGGCATTCGATAGACAGCGGTAATTCTGCTTTTGTCCACTATGTGCTCAGTGGCATCGGATAGATTTTATCTAGCTGGTCCGGGGTTAATTTAGCTGGTGCTTGGATTGGTAGTTGGGTCACGCCCACTGCCTTTAAATAGTTCTTCTGAACATTGGGCGTCGCCGATTATAGCTTCTGTCTTGTGCTTGGTTATCTCGGTCTGGAGTGGTGATCTAGGAGAAGGAGTATCGTGTCTGGTGGTGTATTTCCCTTTCTCATATTTTCTCCGTCCTATATTCGTATTTGTTTTGCCCTGTGCATTTATAGTGTATTCCTGTGTGACTGCGGCGTGGTTCATATTTTCCGTTATCCTTGTCTGTGCTTACTGTGGGTATTGGTGTGTGGTCTCTTCACTGGGTGGTGGGTGGTGGTTTCAGCCTAGGGTTGAAACAGGAGACAGGGTGAGGATGGAGGCCCAGACATGCACACCATCAGTGTAAACTCTGGGAGAGGGTCAGTCAGGATTTCCCTAGTCTGAGGGAAATCGCAGGGGCCCGGGTTATTAGCTCTTGCCTACCTAGGCTTCCCGTGAGAGAAGAATGGATTCAATGAAATGACAACAAATTCTTGATGCAAACATACCACCATCTATAAAAAATGCTGAAGTTGAAAAGAGAATGGCTTCTACAAATGGGCAGTGATCCTAAACACACATCAAAATCCACATTAGACAACATCAAAAGGTGCAATATGAAGGTTTATCAATGACCCTCACAGTCCCCTGATCTGAACATCATTGAAAATCTGTGGCTAGACCTCAAAATAGCAGACCATGTAAGTCGGCCCAGGAATCTCACAGAACTGGAAGAATTTCCCAAGGAAGAATGAATGAAAATGCCTCAAACAAGAATTAAAAAACCCTTGTCTGGCTACAAAAAGCATTTACAAGCTGTGATACTTTCAAAAGGGGGTGTTACTAGGTACTATCCATGGAGCCCATTTTCCTTTTTGTAATTTTTAAAATGTAAAACATGAAAATATACATTTTCTCCCTAAAATACAAAGGTAATGTGTCATCTTTCACTTTAGGCCTTTAAGAGATCATTTCACCTTCAACTCTTTACCATAACAGTCATTTTGACCAGGGGCGCCCAAACTTTTACATTCCACTGTATTTTCTCACTAACATCATTATTTCTTTTTGGTGTATTTACCCGTTTCTTTTCTCCTTATGTTTGTATTAGACTGTGTTCACACTAAGTATATACCTTGGATATACTCCACTGCACGCTGAGTACTCTTTATTCAATACTTTTCACACTATCATATAATGTTAACCCGCCTATAGATGTGGCCCCATATCTGATATAATTCATAATCTTTCTTGTAGCTCCCCGTTTTATTTTTATGACTTTTTCCGTATTTTTTTAAAATATATAATTAGATTTAATAAAACTCTATGTGTATTCATTGGTAGTGGTTATACTTTGTTTATAGGTTTTATTGCTTTGATATCTCATAACACATGGTCAGATTGTTGTTTTTTTTTGTAGGTTCTAATCAATCCATAACTTGTCAGATAATGTGCTATGTGGTTATGTTAATAAAGTATTCTGTTCTCCTAAGGATTACTGCTTCTGTTTTTTTGTTAGGAGCTTTAAACCTTTGCATTTAGACATTACTGCCCTATTAGGCCCCTTTGCCATGGGATGAATTTCATTGTTTTTTCTATATACTGCAATACACTAGTCTCACACTATAGAGTGTAAGTGATTGGACGATTGCTAAAAAATGTTTAAAAAATAAATATATATATATATATATATATATATATATATATATATATATATATATATATATATATAAAAAAAAAAAAACCTCAAATCACCCCTTTTTTTCCATTGTTAAAAATAAAGACATTGCTGCATCCATAAAAGTCTGGCTCATCAAAATGATCAAAATCTAAAAGCACCGTATATACTCGAATATAAGCCAACCCGAGTATAAGCCGAGGCACCTAATTTTGCCACGAAAAACTGGGTAAACTTATTGACTCGCGTATAAGCCGGGTATGCATTGTCCCCTCATCCCTGTCCTGGTATGTGGCTCCCCCATCCTGTCTTCCCCCATTTTGTCCTGGTTTGTGGCTCCCCCATTTTGTCGTGGTATGTGGCTCCCCCATTTTGTCCTTATATATGTGGCTCCCCCTGTTGTATACATGGATCCACGGTTCCGCCTGGCTCCACAGTCCTGCATGGCTCCCACGGTCCCACATGGCTCACACACCCCAGTCCTACTCACCCTGCTGAAAATCTTGACTTATACACGAGTATACTGTATATGGTAATTAAAGAGTTGCCCTCCTGGGCCATGGGGTACTCGGTACCGGGTGCGGTCTTAAAGGGGATCCGTGGCCCTGGGCGCCCAATAAAAGGGGGAAGGTCTTTTAAAGGGAATTGTGGATAAAGTCTATTGTTCGTGACGCCACCTGTGGTTCTCGGTCAATAGGGACCAATGCTGCTTAAAGGGGTCCTCTGGGATGATGCTGTGTCAGCAAGATGGTAATGCTTCCCACAGGTGAAGCGGGGTCCCCAGGGCTCACAAGGTGTGCGGCAAGGATGGTGTATGCCGACAAATAAGTGGAGGACACAGAGTTGTAAAGTCTTTACCTGGTTTACTGGTGATAGTAAGCCACAGTCCAGGGTACCGGTCACAGGTAAAAAAGGACTTATTATATAACCAAATAACCACTTGAAAAAATAACAGAAAAAATCATGTAAAATTTTAAATATTTTATTTGACACCAAACAGAACCAAACACAAAAATTAGTTAAAAACAGGAGGGGCAGTTCATAATATATACAAAAAATGTCCAAATATATATAAATACATGAAGATATATATCTTTAATACCATGAAGTACTTGCAAAAAAAGGAGATTTTTAGCTGTAAGCTCTAATTAATATTAATCCACAATATAGCGTGGTTTAAGGGGAATGTGTATAAAGACCTATACGTCTAGACACATTAGCATCTAATATGCTCCAAATATTCCCCAAATTTTCTCCAAATTTAAACAGTTTTTATAAGTGAAAAAGTGCATAGTGCATGTCGCTATTACTAACCAGTACTCATGATGATTGTGTCAATACTGCCTCCTCGCACTCGGAGTGCGAGGAGGCAGTATTGACACAATCATCATGAGTACTGGTTAGTAATAGCGACATGCACTATGCACTTTTTCACTTATAAAAACTGTTTAAATTTGGAGAAAATTTGGGGAATATTTGGAGCATATTAGATGCTAATGTGTCTAGACGTATAGGTCTTTATACACATTCCCCTTAAACCACGCTATATTGTGGATTAATATTAATTAGAGCTTACAGCTAAAAATCTCCTTTTTTTGCAAGTACTTCATGGTACTAAAGATATATATCTTCATGTATTTATATATATTTGGACATTTTTTGTATATATTATGAACTGCCCCTCCTGTTTTTAACTAATTTTTGTGTTTGGTTCTGTTTGGTGTCAAATAAAATATTTAAAATTTTACATGATTTTTTCTGTTATTGTTTCAAGTGGTTATTTGGTTATATAATAAGTTGTTTTTTCTACTTGAAATCTATTTATTATTATTGTGGGATATTTTCCTTGTCGGATTAAAAACAGGTAAAAAAGGAGTCCAGGCAGCCCGAAAACAAGTGGAAATCTCCTTGGCAGGTCAGGTTAGGAGCCTTCCACTTTGCGCTGTTGTATGAGATCCCTGTTGCCTGAAGCTTTCCTAACAATGTTCTCATTCTTTCCTGTCCTGGGACTGTACCTGTATGGAAGGCAGCTTGAGCCGTTCCTTCTGGGGTCTCTGCATGGTGACTCCAGGCTCCAGAACGCTGCTGTCGCTGCTGTACCACAGGTGTTGTACGGGTAGTTTACGTATAGTAATATGCCCTCCGGGTCTGTCGTGGGCCTTACAGTTATCCACAACCTCGGGCTCCCGGTGCCCGGTTTCTGTGCTCTGGCTCACAGGAGGCCCACTGGCAGCCTCTCTGAGCCCTCAATCTCTCCTATGCTCCTCTTGCTGTCTCCTCCAAACTGAACTGACTCCTCCTCCAGTCCAGGATGGATATAGGGAAGTTCCCCTAAAACAGGGTTTTGAGCTCCCCCTCCTGGCCTGGAGTCAGAATGTGTTGTGTGTAAGATTTTACCTACCAAAGGGAACCCTCTTGTTTCCAGGCATAGCACTACCCTCCCCGAGAGGAAGGCAGCACTACTGTGGTACCCAAACTCCTATGGTGCCACAATTAACACACGCGAAAAGAGAAAAAAATTGTAATAGCAGACCTGCAAATTTTGTCGCCTTCCTTCCCTTAAAAAGTCCAACAAAAAGTGATCAAAACTTCTGTACCACAAATTCATATCCACATAAACATCAGCCCACTGTGCAGAAAACAAAAGGCCTCATGCAGCTCCATGGAAGGAAAAATAAAATATTACGGTTCTCAAAAATTGGAGACAAAAAGTAAAAAAATATTTTCATAAAAAAATGTATGAAAGTTTGGTGTTGATGTTATCACACTTACCTGAATAATCATGTTGATAGGTCATTTTTAACATACAATGAATACTGTAAAAGCAAAACCTGAAAAACAATGACTTAGTTGCTTTTATCCACTGCAGGCCTACGTTGCACTGCGGGGAGGGGTGCCATTTCAATTTTTTCTTCAGCAGTAGGAAAGCTTAAATTGGTCCTGCATTGAAGAATGTTAATTTCACTATATACTGTAATAAAATATAGAATAAGACATGTATAGAATAAGGCATCATAGGGTTAAATCCCCTAAAGAGACTAAAAAATAAAGTAAAAATTAAAGAAAAAACAAAACAAAAAAATACAAATTATCCCTCTTTTCCGCATTTAAAAATGCAAATACTAAAAAAAAAAATCTGCTATCAGTATCACCGTATCTGCAAAAAGTCTGATCTGTGACAATATAGAATTATTTAACCAGTACGCTAAAAGCCATAAAAAACCCCAAAACATTAATTGCCAGAATTTCGGTTTTTCGGACGCTACTTTCACCTAAACAAAGCAACGAAAATCGACCAAAAAATCGTCGACAGAAAAATAAAAAACGTATGACTTTTGAAATGTTTGGATGAAAAAAAAACCCACAAAGATGAAAATTGGTATGAATTTGATTTCTTAGAGCTAGGGTAAGATTTTTGGCTTTCTGACATAAATAGAACCCCAATATGCTGATTTAAGACACTTTAAAAATTTGATCCTGTAAAAGAGTGGGCAGTGTGCAGAAAACATGGCTGCAGCTAAAATGTGAAATGTCAGAACAGGAAGAAGTCTCTTAAAATCTGCTTTCTAAACAAGATCTGTCAATAATACATCGGCATCAAGAGATAAGATTCATAATTTAAATTTTAATTGTAAAATCGATTTTCACTGTTTTGCCCTCAGGCCACATATTAAAAGCTAATTACATATCCAGCGTTTCCTGTGTCATCCTGATCTTTGCAATTCATCTATTGGTGACAGTTTGTGTTAGAGGATGCAGCGCCAAAAGTAGCCCAAATAACAATCTGGTGAAAGCATACTGAATAAATCTCAGCAGGGGATTTGGAAAACAAGTAGACATTATGTAAAAGCAGGAACCGCTTTAAAAATTTGGGTTCCAGTTCATAATTTGTGAGGTTTTTTAAGTCACTTTTCTTTTTTGTCTTGTAGTATTTGTTTTTTGCACCATATTTTACTAAATGGTGTACGTGATTCATGAATTGTGGGCAAAGTGAAAAATAGATTTTATTTTTCCTTTTACTCACACATTTCTTAAAATGTTGAAGAATTGGCATCACAATACATGGTGTATACAAAGTTACTGGAGCAGGAGGGACTGGATTACATCTTCGCCACATTTTATAACTTTAAAAAAAGTTGCAATTAATGAAGCATGGCAAAACATCCTCGCTGGGGTTTTCCAAGATTGGAGTCAGGCCATGTTCACACTTTCAGTAATTGGTCACGTTTTTACATCAGTATTTGTAAGCTGTGGAGACACGAGGGTCAGTGGGTGCTCTCCTCTGCTGGCTTGGCTGTCTTTAGAAACACTGCATGGATCAGGCCTAATCCCACTGAATGATCCGTGGGCAGAATACTACTCAGACAACACAGGAGGAGGGTAATACAATGGGGCGATATTTTATTGGGTCACCAACAGTTACTAATATATAGTAGATTCCCAGCAAGTACATGACATGGTGCAAAAAACAAAGTCTCACCTTTCCGCTGGCTTGCTGGGAATTAGAACATTACTACTCTGGGGCTTCCAAGGCCAACTACCCCAACCAGTAGCACCCCCAGAGAGGAGGTAGCGGCAAGCTTAGTAAGTCTATTGAGGTATGTAACCAGGTGACCTGATTGTCCCAACCTTGGTTCTTCAAACCATGGGTTCAGTGATGGGCGGTGGATCAAATCTGTATTCTTCCAGCAGGAACCTTGATGCCTTGGCTGCTATTCTATAGGGTCTCTCTGTAGAAGGATAGAGATCCGTTTTTATATGCACAGCTGTCCCTCAGGATAGTATCCATAGGTTTTGGGGGAGGTGGGAGAAGGTCATGTCTCATTGTTTGGGTGTTCAATTAACCTGTATATTTTGTTCTTCAATGTTTGCAGAACAACAAGCTGCATGGACTGAGAATAGGTAGTCAGCAGGCATTCACCAAATTAACAAATATTGATTGTTCAGTTAACCTGGGCCTTTGACTTTCAAGAACAGCAGAACAATAACCTGTGGGGGCTGATAAAATAGTCAATCAGCAGCCATTCAACAAAGCAACAAACATCAATTCAAACTACAACAAGAATCAATGTTCTGGCTCATATGAACAATACCTTATGTTGCTGGGCCTACTGAATAATATGTCTGGCATAATTAAGAATAAACATGGTATTGTCATATAAGCTAAACCAGGAGTGGGTGAAAAATGCAGAAGTGGTGCTCGTGTTTCTATTATACATTTCCTCTAATTGTTTCACTTTTGGTTTTGACTGAAATATACTGATGTGAAATACTGACCAAATACTGAATGTGTGAATGCCGCCTAAAGGTGAGATAAAATGCCATAGAAAAAACAAAAAAACAGCAATTGCTTGGTAAATTCCCTCTGTTTTAGTGCTACCACCCTGGTGCTCCTTTTCAGTCTTTGATTACTTTTCTCCAGCAATGGCAATCTTGTCTACATTCATGGCAATTGCAGCCAAACACTGACCTCAGAAGTCTCGTGCCAGGGCACATCATCACTGCAAACACTGGTATGGGAGGACAGCACTGCAACAGCAGGGATCTATGTTTAAAAAATGTTTTTCTTTCATCATTTTTTTTTGGGGGGGGCATTTTCCATTTTAGGCTACATTTCTTACCATGAGCTTTTAGTGAGTTACTGACGTTGCAGATTTCCTACACCATGTCTGCATCCATTAAGTAAAATAGGTTACTTGCAGTATTTCAAAAATCTGTAACATGAAAAAGTCTCCAAATACTCATTGTGGGAACATAGCCATAGATAATTTTTCCTGTTAGGAAAATGTACCCCATAAATCTCATATATGGGCATGCAGGTGTTTGAAAGCTAAATCCACCGATACCTTTTACATCTTCTATCTGTTGCTAATAGGTAATTCGTCTGTGTGACATCAAATGCAGCCAAGGGAACCATACAGTGAGCTATCAAAGGATTATCGATGGATTTAGCTTCCGAAGACCTGCATGCCCATATATACTGTGTGCAATTTGGGGAAGGAGATTAATTTTACTGTCAGATTCCCTCTAAGTGCCTCTAGGGGATTTAAACTTGTGATCTATATACTATAATAGTTCATAATGGTACCAAGGTGGCAGCAATGGGAGAATTCAGATGGCCCCCGGCTTACATGGTAACACATCAATAGTTGGCGCTAATGCCGTTGAGTGGTTGACGGCATCAGCTGAATGGTTAAACAGCGGTGATCAGAGCACTCACATAGAATTATTCATTGGTTGTCACTACATCATCAACCTGTAGGCAACAGTGGAGCGACCAAAAACATTTCCTAATTGATATGTACCTGCACCCCTTCATGAACAGAAGATGAGGTAAGGTCCATTTCTCATAACAGGAGAATCCTGAAACACAGAAATGTAATTCTTTGAGTTGACCAAAAGGTCTAATGGCCATGGTGGTAATTCGTGTCTGTTGAATCAGACCCTTGAGAACTGCCTCATACTTGCCGATATCCCTGGCCCTTCTTCTGACCAGTAGGCCAGGTGTGACATCATCATACATACATCACATTGCAACAGGCCTACCATTCAGAAGAGGCCTACCAGACAAGCCGGCAGGTAGGAGAAGCTCCACAGAGCTGTGGTCTGGCAGCCACGAACTGTCAACGTGTCCACTGGATCAAGGTTCTTTTGGTTAACACTAGTGATTTTTTAGTCACCTTATGCTTTGTGTATGTTACTTCATTACAGCAGAAATGATGTTTGGATTCCACTTTGCCTATGAATTCGGTATTATTCACCAGTAATTTGTCATTCTTTTAGATATGCCAAAGAAAAAGAGAAAAATGTAACTTTTCTCCTGTAGGAATCTGCTTCTTCTCCCGTTTAGAAAGTCCTGCTGTTCCTCTTCGGATCTCGCTGTTATGTAAAGTAGCTTTAATTAATGATCTATCAAAATGAGTTCATGATCTTTTTCCGTGGAGGACATAATGCTTTCCTCCTACACAGAACATCGGACACATAAGAATATAAAACCTATAGGATTATTGTCAGTGTATTTGAGGAGGGCAGATAGGATATTAGAGAGACAGAAAAACTATGGAAAATGGAGATCAAAAAACAAAAATTGACCATTTCTCTATTGGTAGAATGAGAAAATTCAAAAAAAAATTACAATAAAAGAGACAACAAATGCAGGGACTGAGCAGATAAAAGGAAAGAATACGAATGATGTGGTAAATATTAATGAGGATACATCGGGCTGGAGATTACCTGGGCATAGAATAGTGATGCTTGATGTAATTATATTGCTATGGAATATAATTTATTAGCCAGACACAATTCATTGTCCTGTAGGAATTATTGCTAACATCCCTTAGTATGATTAACTCAATGGTAGCTTCTACATAGCATAAATGATACAGTTAAAGGAAGTATTTTAGCACTAGAAGGACAGGTGAAGAAGGAATAAATATCAAGGGGTTGTGTCATCAGAAAATGACTATTCACAATATGTGATGTCACAGCTCACCTCCTCCTCCTGTACAATGACTAATAACACCTCTATATACAGTAGATAACACAGGATGCACCATTCACAATAGGTGATGTCACAGCTCACCTCCTTCTGCAAAATGACTGATAACACCTCTATATACAGTAGATAACACAGGATCCACCATGCACAATAGGTGATGTCACAGCTCACCTCCTCCTCCTCCTGTACAATGACTGATAACACCTCTATATACAGTAGATAACACAGGATCCACCATTCACAATAGGTGATGTCACAACTCACCTTCTCCCCCTCCTGTACAATGACTGATAACACCTCTATATACAGTAGATAACACAGGATCCACCATTCACAATAGGTGATATCACAGCTCACCTCCTCCTCCTGTACAATGACTGATAACACCTCTATATACAGTAGATAACACAGTATCCACCATTCACAATAGATGATGTCACAGCTCACCTCCCCCTCTTGTACAATAACTGATAACACCTCTACAAAATTGTTGATACCCCTCGTTTAATGACAGAAAAACCCACAATGGTCACCGAAATAACTTAGCAAAAGTAATAATAAGTAAAAAATCTATGAAAATAAACGAATGAAAGTCAGACATTGCTTTTCAACCATGCGTCCACAGAATTAAAAAAATAATAAAACTCATGAAATAGGTCTGGACAGAAATGATGGTTCCTTAACTTAATATTTTGTTGCACAACCTTTTGAGGCAATCACTGCAATCAAACGATTCCTGTAACTGTCAATGTGACTTCTGTACCTCTTGGCAGGTATTTTGGCCAACTCTTCAAGAGCAAGCTGCTCCAGTTGTCTGGTGTTTGAAGGTTGCCTTTTCCAGGCGGCATTTTTCAGCTCTTTCCAAAGGATAGGATTTAGGTCAGGGCTCATAGAAGGCCACTTCGGAATAGTCCAATGTTTTCTTCTTAGCCATTCTTGGGTGTTTTTAGCTGTGTGTTTTGGGTTATTATTCTGTTGCAAGACCCATGACCTGTGACTGAGACCAAACTTTCTGACACTGGGCAGCACATTTCTCTCTAGAATCCCTTGATAGTCTTGAGATTTCATTGTACCCTGCACAGATTCTAGACACCCTGTGCCAGATGCAGCAAAGCAGCCCTCAAAAATAACAGAGCCTCCACCATGTTTCACAGTAGGGGCAATTTTCTTTTCTTGATTTGCTTCATTTTTCCATTTGTGAACATAGAGCTGATGTGCCTTGCCAAAAAGTTCCATTTTTGTCTCATCTATCCATAGGACATTCTCCCAGAAGCTTTATGGCTTGTCAACATGTAGTTTGGCAAATTCCAGTCTGGCTTTTTTATGATTTTTTTTCCAACAATGGTGTCCTCCTCAGTCGTCTCCTATGAAGTCCACTTTGGCTCATACAACGACGGATGATGCGATCTGACACTGATGTTCCTTGAGATTGAAGTTCACTTTAATCTGTTTAGAAGTTTTTCTGGGCTCTTTTGTTACCATTCGTATTTTCCGTCTCTTTGATTTGTCATCAATTTTCCTCCTGCGGCCACGTCCAGGGAGGCTGGCTACAGTCCCACTGATGTTAAATTTCTGAATAATATGTGCAACTGTAGTCACAGGAACATCAAGCTGCTTGGAGATGGTCTTATAACTTTTACCTTTAACATGTTTGTCTATAATTTTCTTTCTAATCTCCTGAGACAACTCTTTCCTTTCCTTCCTCTGGTCCATGTTGAGTGTGATACACACCATGTCACCAAACAGCACAGTGAGCATCTGTAGCCCTTTATACAGGCCACTCACTGATTCCAAGATTGTAGACACTGGTGATGCTAGTTAGTGGACACACCGTGATTTAACATGTCCCTTTTGTCACATTATTTTCAGGGGAACCATCATTTCTGTCCAGGCCTATTTCATGAGTTTTTTTTTTTTTTAATTCTGTGGAAGCATGGTTGAAAAGCAATTTCTGACTTTCACTTGGTAATTTTCATAGATGTTTTATTTATTATTACTTTTGTCAGATTCAAGTTATTTCTGTGACCATTGTGGGTTTTTCTGTCGTTAAACGAGGGGTACCAACAATTTTAACCACGCATGTATATACAGTAGAAAACACCAGATCCACCATTCACAATAGGTGTTGTCACAGCTCTCCTACTCCTCCTCCTGTACAATGACTGATAACACCTCTATATACAATATATTAGACAGGATCCACCATTCACAATAGGTGATGACACAGCTCACCTCTTCCTCCTGTACAATGACTGATAACACATCTATATAGAGTAGATAATACAGGACAGGATCCACCATTCACAATAGGTGATGTCACAGATCACCTCCTCCTCCTGTACAATGACTGATAACACCTCTATATACAGTAGATAAAACAGGATCCACCATTCACAATAGGTGATGTCACAGCTCACCTCCTCCTCCTGTACAATGACTGATAACACCTCTATATACAGTAGATAACACAGAATCCACCATACACAATAGGTAATGTCACAGCTCACCTCCTCCTCCTGTACAATGACTGATAACACCTCTATATACAGTAGATAACACAGAATCCACCATACACAATAGGTGATGTCACAGCTCACCTCCTCCTCCTGTACAATGACTGATAACACCTCTATATACAGTAGATAATACAGGACAGGATCCACCATTCACAATAGGTGATGTCACAGCTCACCTCCTCCTGTGCAATGACTGATAACACCTCTATATACAGTAGATAAAACAGGATCCACCATTCACAATAGGTGATGCCACAGCTCACCTCCTCCCCTCCTGTACAATGACTGATAGCACCTCTGTATACAGTAGATAACACAGGATCCACCACTCACAATAGGTGATGTCACAGCTCACCTCCTCCTCCTGTACAATGGCTGATAACACCTCTATATACAGTAGATAACACAGGATCCACCATTCACAATAGGTGATGTCACAGCTCACCTCCTCCTGTACAATGACAGATAACACCTCTATATACAGTATACTAAATACAACTACTGTAATAAATCATATATGAACAAAAGATCACCTTAAAGAACTAAATAATACCTCCTCAGAAAAAGGTGAAAAAATAAAACATACAAAACCAATATGGTAAAAATGTATAAATGCTTATTAAATAATGTTTTTTAAAAGAACACATTAAAAAAGGGGGAAAACCAAGAACATCAGAACAATACAAAGAAACCCCTATAGTGCAATAATTGGAGAGGGCTAAATGACATAATTATATGTAAATAAAGGGGTACACAGAAAAAGTAAATCCTCTAATACATGGCCAACATCTATTTTGCAAACATGCATTCAATAAAGATTAAAGTACGGCAAAAAAAGGGGAAAGAGGAATAAGATAGCATAAGTACCCTAGAGCATAAAATGGTCCATACCCAGTAATATTCTGCTAGCTCCATCATTGACCCTAAGTACAAACATAGATTTGTTTGTTAAATTGGTTACGGCAGATCTTAAAAATGTTCCCACCTCGGTACGTGAGCATAATTGCTCTTTTGAACATAAGATGGCCATTGAACAACTAGCCAAAAGGACAGATATTGTAATCAAACCATCCGATAAGGGTGGGAACGTTGTCATTTGGCCTTGTGTCATGTACGAGAAAGAGGTGTACAGACAACTACGTGATGTCAACTGCTATCGTAAACTCACCTTTAATCCTCTGTCATCTTTTTGTTCACAGCTGAAGGTTCCCTTGGGAAGGGCGGTTGACCTACAGGTCATTACCAAAAAACAGATGGAATATCTTATGATAGAACATCTCACCATCGCTACTATCTATGCCCTTCCCAAGGTACACAAGAATAAATTATGTCCACCGGGTCGTCCTATTGTATCTGGGAACAATAATTTTTGTGAACCTATTTGTAAGCTGATTGACTATGTTCTGCACCCTTTAGTGGAGACTTTACCATCACACTTGAAAGATACTAACGACGTATTACAGAAACTTGATGGATTACAACTAGAGGATGATATGATCCTGGTAACGTGTGACATCGAATCCTTATATACGTCGATCCGTCATGAAGATGGGATATTTGCGGTGGAACAGTTTTTGAAGATGTCAGCATTTGATGGTGAGTTTTGCACATTCATATTGAGCCTCCTCCGATTTGCACTCACTCATAATTTTTTTTATTTTTGGTGATCAGTTTTTCCTACAGCTCCAGGGAACAGTAATGGGGGCGGCTTTTGCGCCCTCATATGCTAATCTGTTCCTGGGGCTGTGGGAAAGGAATATCTTTATTACTGATCCTATTTTTATGGTTGATCGAGTGCAATATTGGGGGAGGTTCATAGATGACATTTTGTGCATTTGGCAAGGCTCCCTACAAGAGTTGGAGATATTTATGAACAGCTTAAATCAAAATGACATCAATTTGCATTTGACGTAGAAAGCAGGAAGATCGGACATTGAATTCCTGGACATCTTGTTACAGGTGGATGATACTGGACGTGTACATACTGATGTCTTTCGTAAACCGACCTCTACCAATAGCCTCCTTCATGCCACATCATCACATCAATCAAGCTTGATACGGGGCATTCCCATTGGACAGTTTTTGAGGATGCGACGTATTTGTTCGAATGAGGAATCTTTTGAGAAGCAATGTCGTGATCTGAGCTATAGATTCAAGGAACTTGGTTATTCATCTTCTAATATTAAAAAAGGCTATATACGAGCTAAAAATACGAACCGCTCTCAAGCACTGTCCAAGAAGCGATCGCAATTGGGTACTTCTGATGAGGTACATTTTATATATTCTTACAACTCTAGGTGGCGAGAGGTCCAAGATATTCTGGCTAAACATTGGAAAGTTTTGCAATTAGATCCAATTCTCCTGGAGTACCTTCCCAGTAAACCCTCTATTACTTACAGGAGTGTTATGACCCCAATGGCGAGGGTCTCAGAGGAACGTGGAAGTCTGCAGAATACAAAAATCCAGCTCATAGGGCAGTGGTAACTGGGTTGACCATATATCTACTCCTAACGCCAACACTAGAAGTAGCCGGGGATCATTCCTACGTTGATTCTAGATGACACGCGCCAGCCGGAGAATCTAGCTACCCCTAGTAGAGGAAAACAAAGACCTTTCTTGCCTCCAGAGAAGGGGACCCCAAAGCTGGATAGAAGCCCCCCACAAATAATGACGGTGAGGTAAGAGGAAATGACAAACACAGAAATGAACCAGGTTTAGCACAGAGAGGCCCGCTTACTGATAGCAGAATAAAGAAAGGTAACTTATATGGTCAACAAAAACCCTATCAAAATCCACACTGGAAATTCAAGAACCCCCGAACCGTCTAACGGTCCGGGGGGAGAACACCAGCCCCCTAGAGCTTCCAGCAAAGGTCAGGATATAGATTTGGAACAAGCTGGACAAAAATACAAAACCAAAACAAATAGCAAAAAGCAAAAGGCAGACTTAGCTGATATAACTGGAACCAGGATCAGTAGACAAGAGCACAGCAGACTAGCTCTGATAACTACGTTGCCAGGCATTGAACTGAAGGTCCAGGGAGCTTAAATAGCAACACCCCTAACTAACGACCCAGGTGCGGATAAAAGGAATGACAGAAAAACCAGAGTCAAAAAACTAGTAACCACTAGAGGGAGCAAAAAGCAAATTCACAACACAGGAGATCCCAGAATTTTCGAGATGTATTGGTGCATAGCCACTATAATAACAACAAAAAAACTTCAGGGTTTCTTTTCAATTCAAGAGGTCCTAAATGGGGGTGTCGCCCATGTGGTGCATGTGTGGCGTGCCCTAATGTTGAGAGATGTGATGTTTTCGCTAATGCTGATGAGAGTAGAACATTTAAAATTTTGCATCCAATTACATCTACCACTAGTGCAGTTATCTACTGTGCTAGTTGTCCATGTAATCTTAAATATGTAGGATTGACATCTAAAGAGTTTAGGCGTAGGGTTAGGGAACACGTCCTTGATATTAGAGCAGCCCAAACTGATCCAGACATTGAGTCCTTGAAGACAATACCCAAGCATTTTAAGTTATTCCATCAATGTAATGATTCCTTGTTAAAAGTGAGGGGTATTGACCACATTGTGCTGAACTCGAGGGGTGGTGACTGGTGACCTTAAGAAACGTCTTGCTCAGATAGAAGCAAAATGGATTTTTAGGCTTGATACATTGGCACCCAATGGCCTCAATGAACAGATTTATTTTAGTTCATTTTTATAATGTTTTTAACCTTTTTTATTTATTTTTCAGTTCTTCCTTTTTTTTTGGTCCAGTGTTGCTGTGGTTATGTGATTGAATTTCTTCCATCATCTGATTACAGGATCTCCATCTTCAATTTTTTATATTTATTTATTTATATTTTTTCACCGAGCGCACGTGTGTTCACTTCACTTATTTATATTATGCTTATTATAACGTCCGCATTGTAATCGGATATATATATTTATTTGTTGTTTGTAGAAATATATTGTTTGTATTTTATTATATTGTTATTGGGTATATATACTTACCTGTCACTGAATGATTTTTCTATTCATTTAGATTTTTATTTGTTCGTATTCATTCATTGTAATTGTTTGCTTCATATCTCTTATGTTTGTTCACTTTTATTTCTTTTTTATGAAGGTTCTGTTACCAAATGCAGGGTACATTTCCGGTTTAAGTGTATTCCACCTTAAACATGGCGTTTTTTTCCACTTCCATTTCGTATATATCACTTCCGGTTCAGGGGTTATTGAATCTCCGCTTTGGAGCGTAGTATATTATCCACTTACGCACGTAGATTCTGACTACTGATGCGATTCTCTATATTAAGGTCATATGGGTATATATTTATCTGTCACTCACAGTTTATATCTCCTTGTTAGCGCTAACAGTTTTTTTCACTTCCGGTTCACGGGTCAGATGCGCCCGATCAGTATCGCGTCTGTCTTTAATATTAGTATTTTTGTCACCTACTTTTAATTGATTAGGTTTGTTTTATCATGTGGGTATGGAACTTATCTATTTCTCTTCACAGTCTGATTTTTAACCGGACACCACTTGATTCGTCACTTCCGGTTCGGACTATACATTTATACTTATTTTTTACATCTTTTATGCTTGTTTCACATGCGGTTTTTAAACATAAGACTTTGGGATTTTTCCTAAATCCCCTTTTCTCTTGTTTTTTGGATGATGGTCTACGTTGTATGTTATACTAATTATGTGTCAGCTGTTCGATCGCTGCCACAGCTTCTCATTGGCCCGCTTTGTATATAAATCATTCCCCTTCCTTTCTTCCTTCACTCCTTGAAAAAGCCATGTCCAGGCGAAACGTGCGTTGGAGCTAGCAGGATATTACTGGGTATGGACCATTTTATGCTCTAGGGTACTTATGCTATCTTATTCCTCTTTCCCCTTTTTTTGCCGTACTTTAATCTTTATTGAATGCATGTTTGCAAAATAGATGTTGGCCATGTATTAGAGGATTTACTTTTTCTGTGTACCCCTTTATTTACATATAATTATGTCCTTTAGCCCTCTCCAATTATTGCACTATAGGGGTTTCTTTGTATTGTTCTGATGTTCTTGGTTTCCCCCTTTTTTAATGTGTTCTTTTAAAAAACATTATTTAATAAACATTTATACATTTTTACCATATTGGTTTTGTATGTTTTATTTTTTCACCTTTTTCTGAGGAGGTATTATTTACCTCTATATACAGTAGATAACACAGGATCCACCATTCACAATAGATGATGTCACAGCTCACCTCCTCCTGTGGAATGACTGATAACATCTCTATATCCAGTAGATAACACAGGATCCACCATTCACAATAGGTGATGTCACAGCTCACCTCCTCCTCCTCCTGTACAATGACAGAAAACATCTCTATATACAGTAGATAAAACAAGGATCCACCATTCACAATAGGTGATATCACAGCTCACCTCCATTGGTTCCTTTACATGTGAAAGGCTATTTCCGAGAGCTGCTACTGCACTGGTGCAGGTGGCACCATCTTGGAGGAGGATTTTTTTTTCTTCTCTAGCAAGATGGCACAGTTGGCACATGCACAGTAGCAGCTATCGGATCACCTCTATATACACCAATAGCTGCTACTGTGCAGGCATGGCTGGCACCATTTTAAAATGTAAGGTACTTTCCTGCTCGCAACCTCCGATCCTCACAAGATCTCTTTCTTTACTCCCCTCTTATCTCCTCTTCCCACAATCGCATACAAGATTTCTCTTGCGCATCCCCCCTACTCTGGAACCCTTTACCACAACATATCAGACTCTCACCTACCATCGAAACCTTCAAAAAGACCCTGAAGACCCACCTCTTCCAACAAGCCTACAATCTGCAGTAACCACCGATCTACCAAACCGCTGCACGACCAGCTCTATCCTCACCTACTGTATCCTCACCCATCCCTTGTAGATTGTGAGCCTTCGCAGGCAGGGTCCTCTCTCCTCCTGTACCAGTTGTGACTTCTATTGTTCAAGATTATTGTACTTGTTTTTATTATGTATACCCCTCCGCACATGTAAAGTGCCATGGAATAAATGGCGCTATAATAATAAATAATAATAATTTATTTATTTTTTCTATCTGAATAACATCAACCTTATTTATTATTGGGACATTAAACATGCGATTATGCTGCAGTGCAGATGCCACGGCCAGCACTTGCCTGCAGAAGGGCTTTTTTTTTTCTTCAGTATGTACATATAATCATTATGTAAACTAGGGGGCAGGTTAGTGAGGAATCAATGACCTGTCAGCAGTCTGCATTATGAATACCTTATCAGAGCATCACATGAAGACCCCCCACAGGCCACCCTAGGGCACAAGCATGTCATTAACACAAAACTGAAAATAAAGATTAAACAATAACCACAAGACGGATTTCATCACCAGTTATCATTGCAATCAGTATAATAGCACCAACCTGGCACTGTGTGTAGGTTTCTGTGCACAATCCTGATGACAGGTTCCCTTTAAGGAGTGACAATGAAACATTCCAAACTGAGGAGAAATTGCATTTTACCGGAAAAAAATGTTAAACATTTTTACCTGTATAATCACTTGTATATAATGCACATTTTCGAAACGATTTGAAAAAAATATTATTTAAATAAACCAAATTGATTTTATTAAACAATTGTAAATTTCAGTGCAATTTATGAAGGAAGCAAGAATTGCCAAAAATAAGTGACTCAGATACACCCTGCTTTAGACATAAAGGAGGGTCTAATACACATTCTGTTCAAATTGTAATGTAATTGGTGGGCGATGTAATACTGATAACATTTTGACAAGTTTTTTAAGGGTTACATACCAACAAAATGCAATCCAGAGCAAGGAATAGTCTATACGTGAGGTGACCAATATAATACCAATAAAATTTTGAACAACTGTTTTGAGGGTTACATACAAATGAAATGTACCAAAGAACACGTAATACTGTATGGCTAAAAAATTTAACCCAGCAAAGCTTTTAAACTTTTTTTAATTTATATATCACAAAAATGTACCCCACAATACAGAATAGTGTACGGATAAGAAATGTGCACAAACAAGAAACATTTTCAAATGATATGTTATATACCACGAAAATGAAAAAATTTGAAGGAAAATATTTTGAAAATGTAGCTGATGTACTTATGTAATCATAAAAGCTTTGCAGAAAGTGTAAAATCAGACAGAAATTATGAGGAGGTTCATCCAAACTCCACTGAGAGGCAACAACTGGTGGACCTCATCAAAATATTGAACATTACAAATACTTTATGTGATGCTGTCATCCGGTGGTGTGGAAAGTGTGGGCTAATCCAGGCTTTGTTCATTTTTATGAGAGTGAGCCTGTCTGCATTCTCTATTGACAGGTGAAAGCCCCCCTGGTGGCACTAAAAACCCACTCGGACAATACGCTAGTGGCAGGGCAGCACAATACCTCCAAGGCATAGAGGGACAGCTCATGCCAGGTGTTACAGAGGAATTATGGAGTATTCTTGTTTGCTGGCCTATTATTGATGCCATCTTTGAAAACTTTTCCCTCCTTGTTAAAATACCTGGTCATCGGGCCCTCGGAGCTGGGCTGGTGTAATAAAATTGGTCCACGCCTTTGACAGTGTACACCTGCCTCTGCTGTGTGTCTCTCTGGCCTCTGCTCCTTGGTTGGGCAAGAAAACTTGCCACCTGCTGCTAGCATTATCTGATGGGAATTTATCAAATTATTTTCCACAAAGGCCTTCTGGTATAGCACCATTTTAGAAGACCTCTCCACCTCAGGAAGAAGAGATGAAAGTTCTCTCTTTAGAGTGGATCTAGCAGTGTGAACAACCAGTACTCATTTTTTGGCTATGATGGATATAATGCGAGGGTCATGGGAAAGGAGCGGTACATAAACTATTCATATGTGCCAAGCTCTATATAGCCAACGCTTCCCTGTCTCCACCATGATGACAACTATGCACTTCTTCCTCCTACTCCCGTTCTTCCTTCTTATTCCCATACTCATCCCATCCACGTAGGAGAGATGGGACAAAGGTTGTGTGACTACTAGTCTCTGTTGCGCTAGCCACCTGCTCCTGTTCCTTCTCCTCAGCCTCCATCTCCTCATTGATACCAAATTCCTGCTGAGCATATGAGATGAGGCTGGGCTAGCTACAATCTCTCTGTGTTGTGTTTTCCTCCATCCCCTCCTGGTCCGCTTGCAAAGCTTCATGTTTAATTGTGAGCAGCGACTGTTTAAGTAGACACAGAAGTGGGATCGTTGTGCTGACTATGACTTTATTTCCACTCACCATCTTTGTTGGAGTCCTCAATGTCTTGGAGAATCAAAAAAAAGTCAGACATCCATGCCCGCTCTTCAGTTGCTATGCGTGGAGGCTGACAATGAACACAGCTCATGTTCGAAACGCGTAGCTGCACATATGGGTGCCAAGTCACTATTTTATACAAATTTGGAATAAAGACAAGCTTTTTTATCAGCTGGACTCATCCTACGGAAATGGACTCTGATGCGGCGTACCTTGATCAGAAGCTCTGGCAAATATGGGTATGTTATCAGAAGCCGCTGAACTACCAAGTTGAGCACATGTGCCAAGCATAGTACATGTGTGAGCTTGCCAAGCTTCATAGCCACCACCAGGTTATACCCATTGTCACACATGACCATGCCTGGATGGAGGTTCAGTGGCAAAACTCACAGATCTGTGAGGTCTGTTATTCTTTTAAGTAACTATGCCGTGGTGTGTAGTATGTCTCCTAGACAATTTAGCTTCAGCAGAGCCTGTTGCCGCTTCACTGAGGCAGTGCTGCAGAGCTTCCAGCTTCTGGCTGATGTGGGCAATATGCTTTGAGACAGCACATCAGAAATGGAGGATGAGGAGGAGAAGGAGGGGGTGCAGGAACTGCTGCAGGAGGTGAAGAAAACCCTGATAGAAGTAGGGCATGCAATAATCAGCATCGGAAGCACATGTGCCGTGCCAGGATGTGACTCAACCCCTGCCTCCACAATGTTCACCCAGTGTGCTGTCAAGGAAATAAGGAAATGTAGCATCTCTGTCCACAAGTGCTTATCCACATGCTGGCCATTAAGTGGACAATGCCAGTAAGTGCATTGGTAAGGGTATGGGTGATGTTCCTGGACTTGTGCTGGTACAAGGCGGGAGCACCACACCGGGAGAAAAAGTGCCTCCACGAGTCAGTAGAAATCCTCCGTGTCTACTGTTGTGAATTTGGTTTCTGGGCTCCCCCGGTGGTTACTGGTGGTACTGAACTTGTGTGCTTCATCTCCTCTGTTCACCTGTTTCCATCAGGATGTGGGAGTTTCTATTTAGCCTTGCTCCTCAGTCATTTCTATGCCGGCCAACAATGTTACCAGAAGCCTTTCTGTTGCATGTTCCTGCTCCTAGACTACTATCAGCTAAGTTGGACTTGTAGTCCTAAGATTGTTTTGCATTTTTGTTCCAGTTCTCTGTTTTTGAATATTTCTGAGGCTGGAAGCTCTTGTGAGCTGAAATTGCCACTCTGGTGTCATGAGTTGATATTAGAGTCTTAAAGTAATTTCAGGATGGTGTTTTAAAAGGGTTTTCAGCTGACTGTGAAGTTCCCTTTTCTGTCTTCCTACTATCTAGTAAGCGGACCTCAATTTGCTAAACCTATCTTCATACTTCGTATGTCATTTTCCTCTAAAATCACCGACAATATATGTGGGGGCTACTGTCTGCCTTTTGGGGAAAATTTCTCTAGAGGTAAGCCAGGTCTGTATTTTCCTCTGCTAGGGTCAGTCAGTCCTCCGGCTGGTGCTGGGCGTCTAGGGATAAAACGTAGGCACGCTACCCGGCCACTGTTAGTTGTGCGGTAGGTTTAGCTCACAGTCAGCTCGAGTTCCCATCTTCCAAGAGCTAGTCCTTTTGTATGCTTTACTACGGTCTCTTGCCATTGAGAACCATGACAGTTTGGCCGGACCAAGAGTTAAAATAATTGGCAGAAGAAAGGAGAGAAAAGAAGTCTGCAGAGAATTTTTTTTTTTTTTTCTGAGTTTGCTCATTAGTTGATTCACTTGCATCTCTGCTTACTGCAGCCTTCGTCTCTCTCTCCTTCTAATCCTTGAATGGTTCTGATTTCACCTGATTAAAATGGATCCTCAGAGTTTAGCTACAGGTTTGGATAATCTCGCTATGAAGGTTCAAAGTTTACAGGATTTTGTAATTCATGCTCCTATATCTGAACCTAGAATTCCTTTACCTGAATTTTTCTCCGGGGATAGATCTCGCTTCCAGAATTTCAAACATAATTGTAAATTATTTTTGTCTCTGAGATCTCGCTCCGCTGGAGATCCTGCACAGCAGGTCAGGATTGTAATTTCCTTGCTCCGGGGCGACCCTCAGGATTGGGCATTTGCTTTGGCACCAGGGGATCCTGCGTTGCTCAATGTGGATGCGTTTTTCCTGGCTTTGGGGTTGCTTTATGAGGAACCTCATTTAGAGATTCAGGCTGAAAAAGCCTTGATGGCCCTGTCTCAAGGGCAAGATGAGGTTGAAATATACTGCCAAAAATTTTGTAAGTGGTCTTTGCTTACTCAGTGGAATGAGTGCGCCCTGGTGGCGAATTTCAGAGAGGGTCTCTCTGATGCCATTAAAGATGTTATGGTGGGGTTCCCTGTGCCTACAGGTCTGAATGAGTCCATGACAATGGCTATTCAGATTGATCGGCGTTTGCGGGAGCGCAAACCTGTGCACCATTTGGCGGTGTCTACTGAGAAGGCGCCAGAGATTATGCAATGTGATAGAATTCTGTCCAGAAGCGAACGACAGAATTTTAGGCGAAAAAATGGGTTATGCTTCTATTGTGGTGATTCTACTCATGTTATATCAGCATGCTCTAAACGTACTAAGAAGGTTGATAAGTCTGTTTCAATTGGCACTTTACAGTCTAAGTTTATTCTATCTGTGACCCTGATTTGCTCTTTATCGTCTATTACCGCGGACGCCTATGTCGACTCTGGCGCCGCTTTGAGTCTTATGGATTGGTCCTTTGCCAAACGCTGTGGGTTTAATTTAGAGCCTCTGGAAGTTCCTATACCTCTGAAGGGTATTGACTCCACGCCATTGGCTAGTAATAAACCACAATACTGGACACAAGTAACTATGCGTATTAATCCGGATCACCAGGAGATTATTCGCTTCCTTGTGTTGTATAATCTACATGATGTGTTGGTGCTTGGATTGCCATGGCTGCAATCTCATAACCCAGTCCTCGACTGGAAAGCAATGTCTGTGTTAAGCTGGGGATGTCAGGGGACTCATGGGGACGTACCTTTGGTTTCCATTTCATCATCTATTCCCTCTGAGATTCCGGAATTTTTATCTGATTATCGTGACGTTTTTGAGGAGCCTAAACTTGGTTCACTACCTCCGCACAGAGATTGCGATTGTACTATAGATCTGATTCCGGGCAGTAAGTTTCCAAAGGGTCGTTTATTTAATCTATCTGTGCCTGAACATGCTGCTATGCGGGAATATATTAAGGAGTCCTTGGAAAAGGGACATATTCGTCCTTCGTCATCTCCCTTAGGAGCCGTTTTTTTCTTTGTATCTAAAAAAGATGGCTCTTTGAGGCCGTGTATTGATTATCGGCTTTTGAATAAAATCACGGTTAAATATCAGTATCCTTTGCCACTGCTTACTGATTTGTTTGCTCGAATAAAGGGGGCCAAGTGGTTCTCTAAGATTGATCTTCGTGGGGCGTATAATTTAGTGCGAATTAAGCAGGGGGATGAGTGGAAAACCGCATTTAATACGCCTGAGGGCCATTTTGAGTATTTAGTAATGCCTTTTGGTCTTTCAAATGCCCCTTCAGTCTTTCAGTCTTTTATGCATGACATTTTCCATGAATATTTGGATAAATTTATGATTGTGTATCTGGATGATATTTTGATTTTTTCGGATGACTGGGACTCTCATGTCCAACAGGTCAGGAGGGTTTTTCAGGTTTTGCGCTCTAATTCCTTGTGTGTAAAGGGTTCTAAGTGTGTTTTTGGGGTTCAAAAGATTTCGTTTTTGGGGTACATTTTTTCCCCCTCTTCAATTGAGATGGACCCTGTCAAGGTTCAGGCTATTTGTGATTGGACGCAACCCTCTTCTCTTAAGAGCCTTCAGAAGTTTTTGGGCTTTGCTAATTTTTATCGTCGATTTATAACTGGTTTTTCTGATGTTGCTAAGCCGTTGACTGATTTGACTAAGAAGGGTGCTGATGTTGCTGATTGGTCCCCTGCTGCTGTGGAGGCCTTTCGGGAGCTTAAGCGCCGCTTTTCTTCCGCCCCTGTATTGCGTCAGCCTGATGTTACTCTTCCTTTTCAGGTTGAGGTCGACGCTTCAGAAATCGGAGCTGGGGCGGTTTTGTCGCAGAAAAGTTCCGACTGCTCCGTGATGAGACCTTGCGCGTTCTTTTCTCGTAAATTTTCGCCCGCTGAGCGAAATTATGATATTGGTAATCGGGAGCTCTTGGCTATGAAGTGGGCTTTTGAGGAGTGGCGTCATTGGCTTGAGGGGGCTAGACATCAGGTGGTGGTATTGACCGACCACAAGAATTTGATTTATCTTGAGTCTGCCAGGCGCCTGAATCCTAGACAGGCGCGCTGGTCGTTATTTTTCTCTCGGTTTAATTTTGTGGTTTCTTACCTACCGGGTTCTAAAAATGTGAAGGCGGATGCCCTTTCTAGGAGTTTTGAGCCTGATTCCCCTGGTAATTCTGAACCTACAGGTATCCTTAAGGATGGAGTGATATTATCTGCTGTTTCCCCAGACTTGCGACGGGTCTTGCAGGAGTTTCAGGCGGATAGACCTGATCGTTGCCCGCCTGGTAGACTGTTTGTTCCGGATGATTGGACCAGTAGAGTCATCTCGGAGGTCCATTCTTCTGCGTTAGCTGGTCATCCTGGAATCTTTGGTACCAGGGATTTGGTGGCTAGGTCCTTCTGGTGGCCTTCCCTGTCGCGAGATGTGCGAGGTTTTGTGCAGTCTTGTGATGTTTGTGCTCGGGCCAAGCCTTGTTGTTCTCGGGTTAGTGGATTGTTGTTATCTTTGCCTATTCCGAAGAGGCCTTGGACTCACATCTCCATGGATTTTATTTCTGATCTCCCTGTTTCTCAGAAGATGTCTGTCATCTGGGTGGTGTGTGACCGTTTCTCTAAGATGGTCCATTTGGTCCCCTTGCCTAAATTGCCTTCCTCATCCGAGCTGGTTCCTCTGTTTTTTCAAAATGTGGTTCGCTTGCATGGTATTCCGGAGAATATCGTTTCTGACAGGGGAACCCAATTCGTGTCTAGATTTTGGCGAGCGTTCTGTGCTAGGATGGGCATTGATTTGTCTTTTTCGTCTGATTTCCATCCTCAGACTAATGGCCAGACCGAGCGAACTAATCAGACCTTGGAGACTTATTTGAGGTGTTTTGTGTCTGCGGATCAGGATGATTGGTGTCATGATCTCAATGGCAAGAGATCATAGCATCAGCATATATAGGAACTAGCTCTTGGAAGATGGGAACTGAGCTGACCATGAACTAAACCTAACGCACAACTAGCAGTGGCCGGGTAGCATGCCTACGTTGATTCTAGATGCCCAGCACCAGCCGGAGGACTAAATAATGCTAGCAGAGGAAAATATTAGTCCTAGCTCACCTCTAGAGAAATACCCCAAAAGGAGACAGAGGCCCCCCACATGTATTGGCGGTGAATAAAGATGAAATAACAAACGTAGTATGAAAATAGGTTTAGCAAATTTGAGGTCCACTTACTACATAGCAGAAGACAGAAAGAACACTTTCATGGTCAGCTGAAAACCCTATCAAAACACCATCCAGAAATTACTTTAAAACTCTGGCATTAACTCATAACACCAGAGTGGCAATTCCTGTTCACAAGAGCTTTCCAGACACAGTAACGAAACTACAGCTGTGAACTGGAACAAAAATGCAAAAACAAACATGGACAAGAGTCCAACTTATCTAGTAGTTGTCTAGGAGCAGGAACAAGCACAGAGAGGCTTCTGATAACATTGTTGACCGGCAAGCAACTAACAGAGCAGCAAGGTTATATAGCGACTCCCACATCTTGATGGGAACAGGTGAACAGAGAAGATGAAGACACCAGTTCAATTCCACCAGTAGCCACCGGGGGAGCCCAGAATCCAAATTCACAACAGATTGGGTTGCCTTTTTGCCCTTGGCGGAGTTTGCCCTCAATAACCGGGCTAGTTCTGCCACCTTCGTTTCTCCTTTCTTCTGTAATTCGGGGTTTCATCCTCGTTTCTCTTCCGGTCAGGTGGAGTCTTCGGATTGTCCTGGAGTGGATGCTGTGGTGGAGAGGTTGCATCAGATTTGGGGGCATGTGGTGGACAATTTGAAGTTGTCCCAGGAGAAGACTCAGCAGTTTGCCAACCGCCGTCGTCGTGCTGGTCCTCGTCTTTGTGTTGGGGACTTGGTGTGGTTGTCTTCTCGTTTTGTCCCTATGAAGGTTTCTTCTCCTAAGTTTAAGCCTCGGTTCATCGGCCCGTACAAGATATTGGAGATTCTTAACCCTGTGTCCTTTCGTTTGGACCTCCCTGCATCTTTTTCTATTCATAATGTCTTCCATCGGTCATTGTTGCGCAGGTATGAGGTACCGGTTGTGCCTTCCGTTGAGCCTCCTGCTCCGGTGTTGGTTGAGGGTGAGTTGGAGTACGTTGTCGAGAAGATCTTGGACTCCCGTGTTTCCAGACGGAGACTTCAGTATTTGGTCAAGTGGAAGGGCTACGGTCAGGAGGATAATTCTTGGGTGACAGCCTCTGATGTTCATGCCTCCGATTTGGTCCGTGCCTTTCATAGGGCTCATCCTGATCGCCCTGGTGGTTCTGGTGACGGTTCGGTGCCCCCTCCTTGAGGGGGGGGTACTGTTGTGAATTTGGTTTCTGGGCTCCCCCGGTGGTTACTGGTGGTACTGAACTTGTGTGCTTCATCTCCTCTGTTCACCTGTTTCCATCAGGATGTGGGAGTTTCTATTTAGCCTTGCTCCTCAGTCATTTCTATGCCGGCCAACAATGTTACCAGAAGCCTTTCTGTTGCATGTTCCTGCTCCTAGACTACTATCAGCTAAGTTGGACTTGTAGTCCTAAGATTGTTTTGCATTTTTGTTCCAGTTCTCTGTTTTTGAATATTTCTGAGGCTGGAAGCTCTTGTGAGCTGAAATTGCCACTCTGGTGTCATGAGTTGATATTAGAGTCTTAAAGTAATTTCAGGATGGTGTTTTAAAAGGGTTTTCAGCTGACTGTGAAGTTCCCTTTTCTGTCTTCCTACTATCTAGTAAGCGGACCTCAATTTGCTAAACCTATCTTCATACTTCGTATGTCATTTTCCTCTAAAATCACCGACAATATATGTGGGGGCTACTGTCTGCCTTTTGGGGAAAATTTCTCTAGAGGTAAGCCAGGTCTGTATTTTCCTCTGCTAGGGTCAGTCAGTCCTCCGGCTGGTGCTGGGCGTCTAGGGATAAAACGTAGGCACGCTACCCGGCCACTGTTAGTTGTGCGGTAGGTTTAGCTCACAGTCAGCTCGAGTTCCCATCTTCCAAGAGCTAGTCCTTTTGTATGCTTTACTACGGTCTCTTGCCATTGAGAACCATGACAGTCTACCAGCCTAAATGGCAACATTTTCATGGCAAGCGGCCTGGAAATGTGCCCAATTATCATTTGGGTCTGGGTGGGTGGCTAGGAACTTTCTTTTTTGTTCCAAGGCCTGGGGTAAGGACAGCTGAAAGCTGTGCTAAGACAAGGATTTGCAAGTGCCTGATGATGGTAAGACAGAATGTGCAAGGATTTGTTTTGGACAGGGATTGGGAACCACCTAGCACAGAGGAATAGGCAATGGTGTCACTTAACAGCACAAATCCTTTACCCATTCGTTATGCCTACAGAGTTGGGTGCTTAAATGACATGTGCCTGATGATGCTGGTGGTGGTTAGGTTCTTAGTGGTCAAATCCCTGCAGATCTTTGCATAGCACAGGTTGCAAATGGCTATTTTGTTTGTCTCAGAACTGTCTTTAAAAAAAAGTCCCAGACTGGGGAACACCTAACTCTCTGATGGGTCCATACGGTCTTGGGCCAGTGGACGAGAGCACCCACCGACCCCCCCCATGTCTCTACATTTGGTTGGTACGGCCATTTCTCCAAAGTGCCTCAGGAGACGTTTTTCAACACAATAACATTACGCCACATGTTTCTCTTGCTGCTGTAAGAAACCTGCGTGGCCTAAAAGTGCTGCCAAGGTCAATAGTATCTCCACACTTGTCTTTCCTAGAGCAGATCTGGGACATCATTGGTCGGCGATTTAAAAGTAGCTTCCGGTCGTCGATCTTGATTCAGTGCATTTAGCGTGGCAGACAAGTGTCACAGGAGCCTTTTATCAACAGAACATTGCCAGACCGCATGTTCCCGGTACTACTCTGAGCAGCCTGTGTGGTTTAAACATGCGACCACGACCTGTAGCGTCTCCGGACTTGTCTCCTATTGAGCACATCTTGGACATCCTTGGTCGGCAATTGAAAAGAAGCTGCCAGTAGCAGATTTTGATGATTTGCATAAGTGCGTTCAGTGGGGCAGACCATTTCTCAGACACCCATTAATAACTTCATTTGTAGCAGCAGAGGGTGTAAGTGCGGAAATTTCTGCTAGTGGTGCTCATACTCGATACCTAATAAATCGAGATGATTTGAAAATTTGGTTTCCCTTTTTTTCATCATTTACATGACTTTTCCTACTTAGTGCTATAATGGAGGGTACAGAGTGGTTGCAGAATGCATTACTAATAATATGGTAAGTTATGCAATTAAGAACAGTGAAACAAATGGAAAAATTGCAAAGCTTTCTTTAATGCTTCCATTTGACCAATAAAACAAAAATATTTGTGCTAAAAAAAAAAGAGCCATGTGAAATCCTTGATTAAATATTTCCGCTTCATGAAATATTCATAAGTGAGTTCCTTAAAACCACAATTTTATTTAATCTTCCAGAATTAGATCTATGAAAAACTGTTTACCGATCAACAGTTTTGTTTGAAATGATTTGATAGCATCGCCGGTATCTTCTAAAAAAATCTAAATTCCATTGATTTTTCCAGATTTAATTTATCATTTGCTGAACATAATTCTTTAAAAATGAACTTTTGCAGCTCCTGGAAAAGCTTGACATACTAGTTGACAGAAAATCATTTAGCAAGGAAGGAGAATGTTTAATATTGCCTCGGGGCCTTGCTAAGGTACTTACTCTAATATAGGCATTAATGCCATGGGTGACTGATAAAAACCAAGATATGGGAAGGTATTGAAACACAAATGAGTCTTCACTTAAGAAAAGATGACAAAAAAAGTTTAGGCTAGAGTTTTAGAAATAAATGCCTTAAAGGGGTTGTTCACCTTTGGGGACATTATTATTTTATTTTTCTTACTGTGGATGCAAGTATTTGGGGTTAAAAATAATTACTGCAATTGTGTTCTATTAAAAAGGTTGCACCATTTGGCTTTTACAGGTTTTTTGTGTCATTTTGTGTATAGATAAAGCTATATTCAGCTCACCCTCTGATAGCTTCAGTAGGAAGAGGAAACCATAATAGGCAAAGCCAAAATATCCCTTAAAAAAGACTGTCTCTCTTCAGGATGTGGTGCAAGGAGTGTGGAGAACACACCATACTGGCTTTTTATGGTACTAATGGATGAAAAAAATCCAATGATAGGCTCCAGCACCAAAAGGAAAAATTAAAACATAACTTTTACTGTAGATGAAAAAAACAACAATTGTATAGTTTTGACAGCTATGAATAAGTATTGTTAACTCAAAACGCGTAAGCTTATAGATCCTAATATTTTTTAATCTTTTTCCCTCCATGGGGTCTTTTTTTTTTAAATCCACAGTAAAAGTTATGTTTTGTTTTTTTCTTTTTGTGATTGAGCCGATCCCTTGGATTTTTTAATCTTTGTGTCCTTGCTTATTCAACTTTGATGTGGATTGTAATAAAAAATCAGTTGAATACAAGGGTTGCTCATTCGGCCAACCAAACTTTACTTTGTTCTGATGAGGGACAAATCGCCCAAAACAGCAGTCCATGTGGATGCAATGATACAAAGCTTATCAATGAGATGTACAATGATTTATGTAATAGCTAACTCTAATAAGTGGCACTAGTTTTCTTTCCCTGAAGGAGAAAACTAATTTGTATCTCTACCCAACAAAAAAAATGGAGGTGAGCAGAAATAGTATAAACCTTTATGCTAGCTTGCATCTAATTTCTCAAGAGCAAACAGACTGATATAGAGCCTCTCCCATGACTCTCATGCATCTTTCACCAATGAGCCAATTTTCCAACATAACAATTGACTAGTTAATTTGAACCAAAGGAATCCATGGCCAACCATGTAACCTTATAGACTATGTGTGACGAAGCAACACGACTACCTAGCAATGCTTTTATGGTGAACAAGAACATACATGTGGTAGTGTAGAATAACATTTAGCAACATCAACCACAAGGAGAGATCGACCAGGATTTGATATTTCACAAGACGTTTCGCTGACCAAAGACTCAGCCAAAACTAAACAAGACAGATGTTCAGGTTGAAGAAAATATAGAACAACGACTACCACTGCCAAAACAGAGCCTTACTTACTTACTTACATAGGGCTTATGCTTGGATTGATCTTTTTTAGCAGAGGTCCTGAATTTTGGATTTTCATTGGCTATGAGCCACTCGGAGACTAGTGGCATAATTTAGATTTAGACTGTTGAAGTCAGAAGGAAAAAAATGGCTCCTTCAGTCCTTCCACCTGATTAACTGTTGGACTTGGTATTGGATTTCATTAGGCCTATTGGGGTGACTGTGTTGTGGGGGAAAATTATAAGAGTATGCACTCCATATCAGTGTCTGGTCATTGCTAACCATAATGCTAATGGTTACCCACTCTTGGTAGTTCCTATCAGTGACATGGGTGTGTCAGAGGCTGCAGACTGTCGCTCTGCATCTGACTGTAGAAAGTCTCAGCAGTTTGCATTGCAGACTTCTTCCTGAGCCTTTTGGCTGTAGCACCAAGTGGCAACCTTCCCCGGGCTCTAGAAGATAAACATCTAGTTTACAAACCTGGACCGGGGTGTTTATAACTTCCAGCTTGCTGCTGGAAGTTGCTGTTTGATATTGCTATTTCCATTTCCCTGTTGAGGCTTGGAGCTGTAGCAGTCGGCTACCTTCGTCTTTGGTGTTTGGAGGATGTCCATGTTTCTTCTGAGCCCACTTTCCCGGACAAGAGCCCGGTGTTGGAAGGAAGGTCCAGAGGTGAACCTATACTTGCAGCATTAGAGGTACCCATGCAGTTGGGGGGGCATTCACATCGTATGTTTCCTCTGACATTTGCAAGAAAAAGGGTGTATGTTTTTTTGGGGAAGAAGGGACATTTTATTGGGGCATGTCATGTAATTCCAAAGTGAAAAGAGACTCAATTAACCCTTGGTAGCCTTGTGCTTGATAATCAAGTGGTGTGTTTGTCTTTAACCCGCAATTTTCGTTTTATCCTGATACTAGAGGTGGTTCCTAGAGAGCAGGTCTGAAAAAAAATCTGTGTTTGCAAATAATAGAGCTGGATTCAGTATGGTGGATGCTGAATTTGCTAGAAATCATGTTCTTGTCTGCTCTAACTTGACTGAACCTATTCCTATTTGCGCCACTTGCAAGGAGAACACTGACACAAATTGTTCATAAGACTGAAGGTGGGGTCATTGCATCCTGAAGGGTCTCAACACTCAAATTTTTCTAGGTTTGCCCTGGTTGGTGAAGTAAAATCACCAATCACCTGTGGATTGTCAATCTAGAGAGATTGTAAAGTAGGGAAATTATTATAACGGCCTAAATGTTTCCCCTTCTGCTGTATCTACTGGGACCTTACTAACATTTTTGTCTGGCTTTGAGGACCCTGCCCCAATTTTGCAGAAAGGGGTAGGCATTTCAGCCTTGTACACTGACCTGGAGAATGAGGTGTTGGAAGCTCAAGGGGAGGGCCCCTTCTTCCTGCCTTTTGGGGAGGTTGTTTGTGCCATCTAATTTAGCCCAAAAAGTAATTCAAGAATATCATGACTCTACACTTGCTTGCTAGCCAGGTGGTAAGGCAACCGCGGACCTCCTTTCTCATAATTTTTGGTGGTCTGGGTTGAATCGGAATGTGTTTGAACAAGTGTCTATCTGCAAAGTTTGTGCATGTTCTAAAGTACCTCATACCCGTCCATCTAGACCTGTTTAGCCACTACCTGTTCCTAACCGGGTCAGGAGAGACAGGTATAAACATATGACTGTCAGTAAATGCGTGCCAGGTCCGGACCTGAATGTGAATAATTCTGTGTGGTTGTCTATTAGGAATTTCAGGTTAAGGGTCCCTTCCTGGAAGTTGGGGCCTAGATTATTTGGTCCTTATTAGATAACCGCCGTTATTGGTCCAGCAGCGTTTCGTCTTGAGCTACCTCAGGCTCTTAATATCTACAACATTTTTCACAGGTCTTTGCTCAAGAGATATGTAGAACCCCGTGAGCCCCTACTCCTACCACCTCCCCCAATAATTGTTGATGGAAACCTAGATTTTCAAATTTCGAGGATTGTAGATTCGCACCTCCAACATCGTTTTCTACAATACTTGGGGCACTGGAAGGGTTAAGGTTCAAAGGAAAGAATGAGGGTTTCTGCATCAGAGGTGAATGCCCCCAGGTTGATTCGTTTGTTCCACACATTTTATCCGGTGAAACCTGGTCCTGAGTGTCTGGAGGCCACTTGTAGAAAGGGGGTACTGTCACAGGTGTGTCAGAGGCTGCAGACTGTCTCTCTCATCTGACTGCAGAAGGTCTCAGCATTTTGCTTTGCATACTTCTTCCTGGCCTTCTGACTCTAGGATCCAGTGGCAACCCTCCCCCATTTCTAGTTGACACACCTGGACCGGGGTGTTTATAACTTCCAGCTTGCTGCTGGAAGTTGATATTGCTATTTCTATTTCTCAGTTGAGGCTTGGAGTTATAGCAGTCGGCTATCTTCCTCTCTGGTGTCTGGAGGACATCCATGTTTCTCTCTGAGTCTACTCAAGCTAAGTGTTTCCCTTGTTTGTTTATCCCATCTGTCTTTAGAGGTAGTGGGTATTAACTAGCATCATCCTATCCTTCCCAATGCAGGGCTTATCACCAGGGTCAGGCAAGGATTAGGTGTACTGCACGGCGATAGTTTCAGAACCTATATAGGGATGATAGGGCACACAGGTTGATGTTAGATCTGCCTAGGGGATCTACATTACCCCCTTCCCTAGTGTTTGGTTCCCTTTCCCTTATCCCTTAGTGTTGCACTTAGACTTTCCTACACGTTGCTTGACAAACAGGCCCACTCTCCTTGGTCACTGTATACCATCAACTTTTCATGTTGTCTGTGGTCTGCTTTGGCTCCTCTCTTTCTGCTACAATTCTCCTATCCCTAACAGTATGATAACCCTATAGTGCCATTCTACAAACTAATATTAACACAGTTCCCCCAACATGCTGATACCCTCCACACAATATGATGACTCTGAAGTGCCCTACACACATTATAATGGCCCCCACACATGATCCTCCTTTAACAGTATGGTGCTCAAAGTGCCTCCCGAACATATACCTGCAATGAAGCACCGACAGTGCCCTCCAAATAAGCAAAACCTATGGTGCCCCTCCGTCTTATATTAGTAGCTCCTAGTCCAAGTAAAAACTACTCACCTACACATTTTCCATGATGAGCTGCTCAATTCTGTGCTGTGTGTGGCAAACTGTAGTAATGTCATCGAATCTCAGATAGCTCAGGCTGAATGGTAGTGCAGAGAGCTAATGGCTCTCTAATCCACCATTGTATTCAAATGTATATGCATCTTTAAGTCAGGACATACCACCACCTTCCCAGACTAGCAAGACAGCTTTCTAAAATCTGAAATGTCCAGCTGGATCCAGGCCAGTTGGGACGTATGCCAGGCCCTCACGTTGCAACTTTTTGATGGGGATTACAGAAGACAGACAACTGCAATCTCAAAATTTAAGAGAAATGTTTTATGATAGACATTGATGTCATATTACTATGATATACAATTAAGCTCTGTCACAATATATCTCCTACAATGTCTCCTTGGCACAGATATTTTTATCTTCATTTTTCCCCCTTTTTTTTTGTTTGCATGAATCTTATGTGTTTTATGCTGTTTTTTAAGTGCCTCATCCAGGGCCGGACTGGCCATCTGGCAATTCTGGCAAATGCCAGAAGGGCCTGTCTGGTCATGTGCTGCTTTGTCTGCTAAGTTGTTAACAGAGTAGGTGTTCTCAAGACACCCATATTGTTAAGAGTTGTGACAGAGCACAAAGTCGCTGATTCAATCACTTATCCCAGGAGGCCATGGAGTCATTAGAAATATTGGTTTTGTAGAAAATCTTCCTTTCCTCCATCCACGGTAATATTAGTAATATCTAATTCATGGGATGGTTGTCTGGGGATGGTTGATGGTTTTATAGACAAACATCTGGTTCATGGGGATGGGAACCACATGGGCCTGTGTGATTTCAAATGCCAGGGCGGAATTTCAGCCCCAGTCCGTACCTTGCCTCATCACATTTGAAGCCCTACAAAGAAGCTTATCAGAAAACACCAGAAAGTCATTTTTCTGAAACGTACTATGCATTAAACCACCTTAAATGCAATTCGGTAGAGAGTATTTTGTGGCCTCTTTAATTACAGGGCCATTGCACAGTTGTACGGTCTGTAGATGTTATTAGATGCAAAAATACATCAGGAAATGTGAATAAAGCCTTATAATGATGACCACTCTCTCCCTCCCGTCCTATACTGGTGATGCCTCCATGCCACCAAAGTCCAGGTGCTTTCATGTGAGCACCAGTTTGAAATAAAAACCTTATTTCCACCATCTATGATGCCTCCTGTTGAACAAGGATCTTACATTTGTATTCGTTCTCAGCAGTCGGGGAATACTTTGCCTTGAGTTTTTCCAATATTTTAAACATTCCTCTCCAAATTTAGTTCCCCGCTAACTATGCCATTACAGGAATCACAAGAAACATTTTATTATCATAAGGCTAACCATATTTTTGCAACTTGCAATACATATTTATGATATCGGCCGCTTTAAAGTCCTATAAATAGTTAATAGTATCATGAATTTTGGAATTGTTTCGTACTTTGGGAATTATTCATTTCAATAGTGTTTTGACAACATCACCCTAGGATATTTGCAGAGCGAGTAGATATGAAGTTCAATGGATCATTTAAAAACAATTTCACGTAGCTAGCTTTTCCTGTGGTATTTGTTCTGTAATATCCTGAGGAATGCAGTTCTGCAAATACTACAGGGAACAGGCAGGACAGAACCAGCACGTCAGCAGCGATCAATTCCCAGAGTTAGTGTATAGGGCTGCCTTCAAAAATGGAGAATAACCTAATTTTACTTCATTAGGTATAGGCATAACAGAGTACATGACCACGGCGGGGACTGGGCTCTGGAGAGGACTACAAGGTGGGGTTGTACAATAGATATCGACTTTTTTTTGCATAGTGAGCACATTTTAAAAAAGTTAAATCAAAGATGAAGTTCTGAATGCGTTATTGAAAAGGCAGATTAAGAACTTAAATTTAGGTACTTCGTAAAGAAGAAAGGTAGCACCGAGTGCCAGCAATAATTCATGGTACAATGTTTCTACAAGCATGGTCTCTAAACACCTCACCAACCCATCATGATAGCCACATTTTCATATTAGACATATTAGATATCTACCTGATAAAGTTGCCATCCAACTTAGAGTTCTGGCTATCACTGACCCTCCAACATACTTAACCACCCACTACTTGCCAATGGCTGCTGCTACGTCTTCAGAATTGTGCAGACTGGCCAACCATGGGTAAGCGGGTTTCGGTTGCAAAGATAGGTGGACTCTGTGGTTTTTAAAAACCTGCTGTCACTTAGGCTGCAGCTTTGTCCACCTGAAGTTACTCAAATGGCCATGCGTTTTTATGCACATGATATCCAGTATGCTGAGCAAACATGACCAGCGTGCCAAAAGTTGCTGTCTCTGAACAATGAAGAGTATGCACATAAGTTTGGGTTCATATATTGTATATCCATTGCATTAGGCTCAGTTTTTTTTACAAATAAGGAGAACCAGAGTCTATATTGCTAAATGGGTTTTTGCATTTTAATAACAAAAAAAACTAATAATTAGTGTTGAGCATTCCGATACTGCAAGTATCGGGTATCGGCCGATATTTGCTGTATCGGAATTCCAATACCGAGTTCCGATATTTTTGCGATATCGGAAATCGGAATCGGAAGTGTGCGGTGCATATGGTTCCCAGGGTCTGGAGGAGAGGAGACTCTCCTTCAGGCCCTGGGATCCATATTCATGTAAAAAATAAATAATAAAAATAAAAAATATTGATATACTCACCCCCTCCGGCAGACGTTGGCTCTTAGCGGTGCCTCCGTTCCTAAGAATGCAGGGAGTGAAGGACCTTCGATGACATCGCGGCTTGTGATTGGTCGCGTGAGCGGTCACATGAGTGGTCACGCGACCAATCACAAGCCACGATGTCATCGAAGGTCCTTAACTCTGCATTTTTAAGAACGGAGGCACCGCTAAGAGCAGGGGCCGCCGGAGGGGTGAGTATATCAATATTTTTTATTTTTATTCTTTATTTTATACATGAATATGGATCCCAGGGCCTGAAGGAGAGTTTCCTCTCCTTCAGACCCTGGGAACCATTCCGATATTTTGTGTCCCATTGATATGCATTGGTATCGGGTATCGGTATCGGCGATATCCGATATTTTTGGGATATCGGCCGATCCAATCCGATACCGATACCTTTGCATATCGGAAGGTATTGCTCAACACTACTAATAATATTTCTCAAAAAAAAATATTGAGTACATTTAAAAATTAATGATTAGATCCCAAGGTATATAGGTTGATTGGATCAGGATTAGTGATGAGCGAGTGTGCTCGTTACTCGAGATTTCTGAGCATGCTCAGGTGTTCTCCGAGTATCTTGGGCTAACAAACAGGCCACCCCCACATGTATGCATGCTGTTCAGCAGCCGCAAATTATGCAGCTGTGGCGACTCAAACATAATCTCTGAGCATGCCCAAAGTACTCAGAGAACACCCGAGCATGCTCGGAAATCTCAAGTAACGAATACACTCGCTCAGCACTAGTCAGGATACAATAAAGTTGATATAAATCAAACAGACCAAAAGTTTCTCTCATGTTAAACATAAGTATGGCCACAAAGGACATCAATGACACACTCATTCATGAATGAAAACCAAAAAAGGTCAATTATCTGTGCACAATGTTGCCCGATTGGACAACATATCAATGGTGCTCATATAATGAGTTTTCAATCATGAATTTTGTCAATAGTCATTATTTTACAGGACTATACTCAGACACAGTATGTTTGATAACAGTAAATTTGTATAAGATATTTACTAGTGATGAGCGAGTGTACTTGTTGCTCGGGTGACCTCTGAGTATTTATGACTGCTCGGAGATTTAGTTTTCATGGCGGCAGTTGAATGATCTACAGCTACAAGCCAGGCTGAGTACATGTGGGTGTTGCCTGGTTGCTAGGGAATCCCCACATGTGCTCAGCCTGGCTAGTAGCTGTAAATTATTCAGCTGCCATGATGAAAACTAAATCTCCGAGCAATCATAAATACTCGGAGGTCACCTGAGCAACAAGTACACTCGCTCATCACTAATATTTACCCATCGTATAGTTCTGCCGGGCCTGCACCTCGGTCTTGTTCCCCAACGTTCGTTTTGCATTAATGTCACTTCCTCATTGGGCCGCGCCATTTATATATTGTCCAATTGGGCAACATTGTACACAGTTAATTGACCTATAGGGGTTTTCATTCATGATTGAGTGTGTCTTTGATGTCCTTTACGGTCATACTTATGTTTAACATAAAGCAAACTTTTGGTCTGTTTGATTTACGGTATATCAAATTTATTGTAACCTCACCCAATCCTCGACCTATATACCTTGGGATCTAATCATTGATAGACATATATAGACATAGTCTATATATATTGATCTATGTATATCATTTGATATCAATAGCTTTTTTGCACCATACAATCTTTAAATATTGTATATGCATTTCTCATCTGGGCCATAATACCACCCAAATATGTATGTTTTCTACAATATTATTAATTAATTTTTTACGCTGTCCAACATATTATGTGAAGGGCACAATTATGTGTTGTATACTTCTCACTTCTAACAGCCTTTGCAGTCAACCCTTTTACTGGTTTACTTATATTTTATTGTCTGTACATTGAATAAAGATTATTGTTATTCTAAAGGGAGTTTTTCTTTTTTGACTATTTTGGCTTCTAGTTCTCGCTTCCGTGGGAGCCCAGGCAGATGCTCGGATCAAGATTTGGTTTCCCTTTGTCCTCGGCTAGATGAGGATACTTGCTCCTGTCCCTTGCTATGGCTTTCTGGCTCGGAGTGACTGGGAATGGATATTGGGGGGCCTTTCAGTTGTTGGAGAGGGCTATGATTTATAGTGCACTTCTTCTTGGCACCAATTAGTCGCTTTTTTAGCACAATAAGGTATAGAGCACAATCTCGAACTTTCTTCAAAAACCTGATTTATCGGAGGATCCAGGTTACAAATCTGTTGGTACGACAAGATTGTAGGATGATGGGCTAGTATTGTGTGTTTTATAAAATTTTAGGGTAGTGTTCATTGTAATTGAAGTTTCTGGCAGATACAATACCATTTTATAGTCATATTAAAGGCATCTCCTTACATTGCAGAATCCCAGTCATTCCCATCAAAGTTATTAAACACAGCATGGTACACGTAAAAGCGTCGGCCCGGACGCGGCTAGATTAACAGAATTCATTTCAGGCAGGAGGAGAAAAGACAATAACATTTAGGTGATATTTAACATTTTTATGAAGCACACAATTATCTTAATTAAAACAATTAACAATTCAGCATATGTTAACTAATAATGGTTATTTATCTGTAAGAACAATTAGAAGAGCCATTAATAGGAATGGCAGCACTGCAGACAGATTACCGCTCATATTTCGCATCTCTCTCAATTAAAGAAGTTCTTTTTGCTCCGACCGGTACATTCTAGAAAGCAAAAGAATATGTATTAACTGACTTCATATTAATTACTCTAAGGCCTCGTTCAGAGGAGAATATTCTCACTTTGTGTGACCAATGGACCAAAAGCAGACATAACACTGATTAGTCAAAGTCAATGTGCTAGTCAGTGTATTACTCAGACCAATAGTCATTGTTAACACTGACATTACACGAGCCGAGCGCACACACTAGGTCAGTGAAGGTGTGCTCTGATCCCTCTCTCCTGTGTGCAGCGCATGCTCACTGTACACAGGATTGCTTAGTAACAAGCTACTATAACGGTATCTTAAGGTCATTCAAATGAGTAGATCATAAAAGCTTTAAATTTAACAATTTTATTGAATATGCATTAAAAAACTGAACACAACACAAAAAAATGTATTCCCAGGTGGAATGGATATATTTCTTAACACCAGGCAACACCAAAAAATCCAAATGTACCCTACAGTGTTATCCTATTGAAATAAAACTTCCTAGCCGTTGAGGTTGGCACCCTACAAGAAAGTGATAAATGGTGACCCCACTCACCAGTGGCTGTCCCTAGATGACGTTATATCACTGTAAACTAATAATAACCTTATTGTACAAAGGTCAAACACAAGGAGTATAAAGGGTGGATAGACAAGGGTTACGAAGGATCAAGAAAGGTGTATTTATAGTGATAGATACTGGTAATATATAACCACCTGAAGTCATACCTCTATGTGTTGTTGAGGACCAGATACACCCTTCCTCCACTAATTGATGAACCATACACTCTCAGCATTTACAGTTAGTAAATCTGGTTACTGATCAATGGTTACTTAGCTTTCACCTTTCATGCCTCTACGCGTTTCCTCATATCTTGGTTCATCAGGAGGCCAGGATAGTAGATGGAAAAATGTACAGTGGGTACAAAAAGTATTCAGACCCCTTTAAAATTTTCACTCTTTGTTTCATTGCAGCCATTTGGTAAATTCAAAAAAGTTCATTTTTTCACATTAATGTACACTCTGCACAGGGGTGGATTAAGGGTAGCCAGGGCCCTGGGCTGTTCAGACACTGTGGGCCCCCCGGTCATGTGACGGGGGTCATGTGACGGGGGTCATGTGACGGGGGTCATCATATACCTGAACCAGATTATTCCAGAAAAATAGTTGCTGTGTGAAACTATAACCTGTCAAACATCCATTGATCTAGTCAATTTACCCTTCAGTTCAGTATATAGTATACAGTGTATAGTGTCAGTGTATAGGTCACACTGACTCACCAGTGATGTCTCTAGGTGAAGTCCTTCATCTTTCTTCCAGCACAGACCACCATCACTTCATTCAGCCAGGACTCATCTCTGCAGGAAATAACACAGTTATCTCGAGCTCCGCTTGCAGAACACATTACTTAATTTTTCCCAACTTCTACATTACACCACATGAAGAAAAAGAGGCAACATAGTGTCACTCTACACAGTAACAGGACCGCCCCCCCATTTAAAACACTGTCCTCAAAAAATAAAATAAATACATAACTGCAGTAATAATATCCCTTAATTAGCCCTTATAGTAATAATAATATCCCCCATCCTGGCCCCGTGTATCTCATTCCTGGCTCCAGCCATATGTTTTCCCATCCTGCCCTCATGAGTATCCATCCTGCCCCATATGATCTCCCCATCCTGCCCCATCAGTCTCCATCGTATCCATCCTGCCCCATGATCCTGCGTGATCTGTCTCCAATCCTGCCCCATGTCTTTCATTCTGCCCCGTGTCTCAAATCATGTCCCGTATCTACATTCTGCCCATGTCTTCAGAATCTCTGCCCCAAGTGTCCAGCATCTCTGCCCCCAGTGTCCAGCATCTCTGCCCCAGTGTCCAGCATCTCGGCCCCCAATGTGTCCAGCATCTCGGCCCCCAATGTGTCCAGCATCTCTGCCCCAGTGTCCAGCATCTCTGCCCCCAATGTGTCCAGCATCTCGGCCCCCAATGTGTCCAGCATCTCGGCCCCCAATGTGTCCAGCATCCTGCCCCCAATGTGTCCAGCATCTCTACCCCCAATGTCCAGCATCTCTGCCCCCAATGTGTCCAGCATCTCTGCCCCCAATGTGTCCAGCATCTCTGCCCCCAATGTCCAGCATCTCTGCCCCCAATGTGTCCAGCATCTCTGCCCCCAATGTGTCCAGCATCTCTGCCCCCAATGTGTCCAGCATCTCTGCCCCCAATGTGTCCAGCATCTCTGCCCCAATGTGTCCAGCATCTCTGCCCCCAATGTGTCCAGCATCTCTGCCCCCAATGTGTCCAGCATCTCTGCCCCCAATGTCCAGAATCTCTGCCCCCAATGTGTCCAGCATCTCTGCCCCCAATGTCCAGCATCTCTGCCCCAATGTGTCCAGCATCTCTGCCCCCAATGTGTCCAGCATCTCTGCCCCCAATGTCCAGAATCTCTGCCCCAATGTGTCCAGCATCTCTGCCCCCAATGTGTCCAGCATCTCTGCCCCAATGTTCAGAATCTCTGCCCCCAATGTTTCCAGCATCTCTGCCCCCAATGTGTCCAGCATCTCTGCCCCCAATGTGTCCAGCATCTCTGCCCCAATGTGTCCAGCATCTCTGGCCCAATGTGTCCAGCATCTTAGCCCCCAATGTGTCCAGCATCTCGGCCCCCAATGTGTCCAGCATCCTGCCCCCAATGTGTCCAGCATCTCTACCCCCAATGTCCAGCATCTCTGCCCCCAATGTGTCCAGCATCTCTGCCCCAATGTCCAGCATCTCTGCCCCAATGTCCAGCATCTCTGCCCCAATGTGTCCAGCATCTCTGCCCCCAATGTGTCCAGCATCTCTGCCCCCAATGTGTCCAGCATCTCTGCCCCAATGTGTCCAGCATCCTGCCCCCAATGTGTCCAGCATTCTGCCCCCAGTGTGTCCAGCATCCTACCCCCAGTGTCTCCAGCATTCTGCCCCCAGTGTCTCCAACATATTGCCCCCAGTGTGTCCAGAAATCTGCCAAATGTCTCCAGCATCCTGCCCCCAGTGTGTCCAGCAATCTGCCCCTAGTGTGTCCAGCAATCTGCCCCAGTGTCTCCAGCATCCTGCCCCAGTGTCTCCAGCATATTGACCCCAGTGTGTCCAGCAATCTGCCCCAGTGTGACCAGCAATCTGCCCCAGTGTCTCCAGCATCCTGCCCCCAGTGTCTCCAACAAATTGCCCCCAGTGTGTCCAGCAATCTGCCCCAGTGTGTGCAGAAATCTGCCCCAGTATGTCCAGCAATCTGCCACAGTGTGTCCAGCATCTTGCCCCCAGTGTCTCCAGCATATTGCCCCCAGTGTGTCCAGCATTCTTCCCCAGTGTGACCAGCAATCTGCCCCAGTGTGTCCAGCATCCTGCCCCCAGTGTCTCCAGCATATTGCCCCCAGTGTGTCCAGCAATCTGCCCCAGTGTCTCCAGCATATTTACTCTAGTGTGTCCAGCTTTCTGCCCCAGTGTGTCCAGCATATTGCCCCCAGCTTGTCCAGCATTTCTGCCCGCAGCGTGTCCAGCATTTATGCCCCGGGATCGCCGCTCTAAAAAAAAATAAAATAAACACGAGTTTTTACTTACCAAGCTGTGCTCCTGCGGCGGCAGGTGGGCGAAGCTTCCTCCCTCCACTCAGGTGAAGCGTGCACTCGCCGGCGGCTGACAATAACATCAGACGCCAGCGACGTGCGCCCTGTGGCACACATCAGCTGCCAGCCTCCGATTGGCTGGCGGCTGTTAACTATTGACATGCGGGCCCGCACCCGCACGTCAATAGCCTTACTGCCGCAGTGCCTGTAGGGGGGGCCCGGTGAGCAGATGAGATGGGCCCCCTCTGCCCACTGGGCCCATACGCCAGTCAGGGCAGTAATGCCCTGATGGCGGCGGGAAATCTGAGCGGTAGCCCAGGGCCCCCCCCACACCACTGGGCCCTGGGCTACTGCCCAGATTGACCCTATTATAATCCGCCCCTGACTCTGCATCCCATGTTGACTGAAAAAACAGAAATGTAGTAATTTTTGCAAATTTATTAACAAAGAAAATATCACTTGGTCATAAGTATTCAGACCCTTGGCTCAGTATTGAGTAGAAGAACCCTTTTGAGCTAGTACAGCCATGAGTCTTCTTGGGAATGATGCAACAAGTTTTTGGATTCGGGGATCCTCAGCCATTCTTCCTTGCAGATCCTCTCCAGTTTCGTCAGGTTGGATGGTGAACGTTGGTGGACAGCCATTTTCAGGTCTATCCAGAGATGCTCAATTGGGTTTAAGTCAGGGCTCTGGCTGGGCCAGTCAAAAATGGTCACAGAGTTGTTCTGAAGCCACTCCTTTGGTGAACCTTTGGCCAAGTCTGAGGTCCAGAGCACTCTGGAAGAGGTTTTCATCCAAGATATCACTGTACTTAGCTGCATTCCTGTTTCCTTCAATGACAATCAGTTGTCCTGTCCCTGCAGCTGAAAAACACCCCCATAACATGATGCTGCCACCACCATGTTTTAGTGTGGGGATTGTATTGGGCAGGTGATGAGCAGTGCCTGGTTTTCTCCACACATACGGCTTAGAACTATCACCAAAAAGGTCTATCTTCGTCTCATCAAACCAGAGAATCTTATTTCTCATAGTCTGGGAGTCCTTCATGTGATTTTTAGCAAACACTATGCGGGCTTTCATATGTCTTGCACTGAGGAGAGGCTTCCGCCGGGCAAGTGCAGCGCCCCAGAGTCCTGGTCGTTGCAGTACTGATGCTCCGCCGCTAAGGGGAGTGATGGTACGTCTGATGGCACTGAAGGAGTTCACCTGACCAGGCATCACAGACACCAATACACTTCATAATCTGGCCTCCAGGGGGAGCTAAGGGTGCTATGTATTAAGCCACTCCTCACAACCTGGTAAAACTGGGGGTTAGATAGAAAGTTAGTCAGAAGCTGACTGGGTTGGAACCGGGCAACATCCTGTGGCAGAGGGTGTTGCAGGGGAAGATTCAGGGGGGTCCCTGTCAGGGGTGGGATCCTGACAGAGGCCTAGCGAACAGGAAAGAACGTTAAGGAACCGCGCCTGCACTACATCGCGGTGGTATCTCAAGAAAGGACAAGAAGCGAGGTTTATTGTGGAGAGTGAGAAACAAGATCAAAGCAAAAAGGAGATAACACCAGTAGGAGTCGTGCCGTAAGATCGAGGCAACATCCTACTGAGGCGCGTAGCCGGTGGCCGGGAACGCCGAGGAAGTATTGGGCTCCAAGCATTACTTCAAACCAACGGCAGGACAGTTAATTATAGGTTGGCTGTCTCACCTAAATCACCTAAGCAGACATAGGGGGCAACTGTGGGAGAGGGGCGTCACTAGGGTCCCGGAAGAACTCCAGGCCTACCCGTCATATGGGTGCATCCTATCCATATCATCTGGGGGACGGAGAAGAACATCAGAACAGACATAAGTTGTGGGAAAGAACATCAGAAACAGACACAACAGTTGTGAGGACTATCCCGTGGTGCTCAGCCGGGAAGTACTACAACACACAGGCGCTAGAAGGTATGCACAGATTTCCACCTGCAAAGGGAACTCTGGAGGTGCCATCGGACGGCCGGTCTCAGCCAGCCCTGTTAACCGTACTCTGGATTGAGGACCTTGAAGCCTTCGGTAAAGAGGTAAAGAGACTGCAACCCTGTGTCCTCGTTATTCATCGCGACCTGCACCACGCACCACCACTTACAACTTTCATTGGACGCCCCTTAGCAGGGTCACGGACCGGGTCTAGCCACCGTGACAACCCCAGAACTGAGACAGAGAAGCCCGGTACCGAGTACCCCACGGCCCTGCGTCTGGGGGCACTCCACAACCATGCCATAAAGGCCTGACTGGTGGAGGGCTGCAGTGATAGGTGACTTTGTGGAAATTTCTCCTATCTCCCTACTGTATCTCTGGAGCTCAGCCACAGTGATCTTGAGGTTCTTCTTTACCTCTCTCACCAAGGCTCTTCTCTCACGATTGATCAGTTTGGCTGGACAGCCAGGTCTAGGAATACTTCTGGTGGTCCCAAACGTCTTCCATTTAAGGATTATGGAGGCCACTGTGCTCTTAAGAAACTTGAGTACTGTAGAAATTCTGTTGTAACCTTGGCCAGATCTGTGCCTTGCCACAATTCTCTCTCTGAGCTGCTTAGCCAGTACCTTTGACTTCATGATTCCCATTTGGTCTGACATGCAATGTGAGCTGTGGGGTCTTATATAGACAGGTGTGTGCCTTTCCAAATCAAGTCCTATCAGTTTAATGAAACACAGCTAGCCTCCAATGAAGGAGTATAACCATCTCAATGAGGATCACAAGGAAATGACAGCATGTGACTTAAATATGAGTGTCTGAGCAAAGGGTCTGAATACCTATGACTGTGCTATTTCAGTTCTTATTTCTTATTACATTTGCAAAAATGTATACAATTCTGTTTTTTCAGTCAAGATGGGCTGCAGAGTGTGCATTAATTTAAAAATAAAATAACTTTTTTGAATTTACCAAATGGCTGCAATGAAACAAAGAATAAAAACTTTAAAGGGGTCTGATTACTTTCCGTCCCCACTTGTGATGCAGTGACAGCTAAGGGGCACTGCATGGTCTCCTCAGAATACACTTGGAGGCATAACTGGGTTTGTGAAACGGTGTCTGGCATGATTATAAATGGCCGGTATGTGTCGCAGAGGAAATCCTCTGCACTGTAAGCCGATAATGTTGTTCTGGGACCTGTAGTCCCACAAGTATTGTTGTGTAGCTTTAAAGGGAGGCTTACAGGGTTAGTCGGAGAGCTTGGTGGGTCTGACTAACCACACACACCTCCCACCTGTGGGAGTGGTTACAGATATATAATGTGACTGAGGACTGGTCACATGGGAAAATGTATGGACCTGATTGGTTCGTATGTAAGGTCCTGGAAGGCCTGTGTGTTGGACGGACCCAAGTGGGAACAGACGTCCTGAAGAGCACATGGTGAGGCCTTGGATCTGGTGGCCTGTGTGTTTGACGATTCCAAGTGGGGATGGACATTCTGAACAGCACACAGAGAAGCCTGTTGTGATCCGCTTTTTGGGCTCCCCTAGTGGTGGCTGGTGGTACTGGAGACTTGTGTGTTCTTTTCTGCCTCAGCTCACCTGCTTCCATCAGTTTTGGGAGTTCCCTATTTAGCCTTGCTCTCCAGTCACTTCATTGCCGGTCATCATTGTAACCTGAGTCTTTCAGTTGCATGTTTGTTGTGAATTTGGATTCTGGGCTCCCCCGGTGGCTACTGGTGGAATTGAACTTGTGACATCATCTTCCCTGTTCACCTGTTCTGATTAGATCTGGGTGTCGCTATATAACCTGGCTTCTTTGTTAGATGCTTGCCGGTCAACAATGTTATCAGAAGCCTCTCTGTGCTTGTTCCTGCTCCCAGACATCTACTAGATAAGTTGGACATTCGTCCATGTTTTGTTTTTGTATTTTGGTTCCAGTTCACAGCTGCAGTTTCGTTACTGTGTCTGGAAAGCTCTTGTTGATCAGGAATTGCCACTCTGGTATTATGAGTTAATGCCAGAGTCCTAAAGTAATTTCTGGATGTGTTTTGTTAGGGTTTTCTACTGACCATGAAAGTATACTTTCTGTCTTCTGCTATCTAGAAAGCGGACCTCAAATTTGCTAAAACTATTTTCCTGCTGCGTTTGTTGTTTCATCTCATATCACCGCCAATATATGTGGGGGGCTTCTGTCTCCTTTCTGGGCATTTCTCTAGAGGTGAGTCAGGTCTTATATTTCCCTCTGCTAGCATTATTTAGTTCTCCGGCCGGCGCTGGGCATATAGGGATAAAAAGTAGGACATGCTACCTGGCTACTTCTAGATGATGCGGTAGGTTTAGTTCATGGTCAGTACAGTTACATCTTCCAAGAGCTTGTTCCTATTGAGGCTTATGCTAGTTCTCTGGCCATGGAGATCATGACAGTACTGTCATGATCTCCATGGCCAGAGAACTAGCATAAGCCTCAATAGGAACAAGCTCTTGGAAGATGTAACTGTACTGACCATGAACTAAACCTACCGCATCATCTAGAAGTAGCCAGGTAGCATGTCCTACTTTTTATCCCTATATGCCCAGCGCCGGCCGGAGAACTAAATAATGCTAGCAGAGGGAAATATAAGACCTGACTCACCTCTAGAGAAATGCCCAGAAAGGAGACAGAAGCCCCCCACATATATTGGCGGTGATATGAGATGAAACAACAAACGCAGCAGGAAAATAGTTTTAGCAAATTTGAGGTCCGCTTTCTAGATAGCAGAAGACAGAAAGTATACTTTCATGGTCAGTAGAAAACCCTAACAAAACACATCCAGAAATTACTTTAGGACTCTGGCATTAACTCATAATACCAGAGTGGCAATTCCTGATCAACAAGAGCTTTCCAGACACAGTAACGAAACTGCAGCTGTGAACTGGAACCAAAATACAAAAACAAAACATGGACGAATGTCCAACTTATCTAGTAGATGTCTGGGAGCAGGAACAAGCACAGAGAGGCTTCTGATAACATTGTTGACCGGCAAGCATCTAACAAAGAAGCCAGGTTATATAGCGACACCCAGATCTAATCAGAACAGGTGAACAGGGAAGATGATGTCACAAGTTCAATTCCACCAGTAGCCACCGGGGGAGCCCAGAATCCAAATTCACAACACATGTTCCTGCTACCAGTCTGCTGATCAGCTAAGTGGACTCTTGTCCTTTTTGTTTTGTATTTTTTGTCCAGTTTACAGTTTGTCATTTCCTGTTACTGGAAGCTCTTGTGGACTGAAATTGCCACTCCTGTGTCATGAGTTGACACAGGAGTCTTAAAGTAATTTCAGGATGGGTTTTTGAAAGGGTTTTTCAGCTGACCGTGAAGTCCTCTTTTGTATCCTTCCTCTATCTAGTAAGTGGACCTCGCTTTGCTAAATCTACCTTCATACTGTGTATGTCTTTTCCTCTGAACTCACCGTTAATATATGTGGGGGCTACTATCATCTTTGGGGAATTTCACTAGAGGTAAGCCAGGTCTGTTCCTTCCTCTTCCAGGCGTAGTTAGTTCTCCGGCTGGCGCATGGCATCTAGGCAACCGTAGGAATGCTTCCTGGCTACTGTTAGTTGTGTGGTAGATTTAGGTCACGGTCAGCTTGAGTTTCCATCACCCGAGGGCTAGTCTGTTATTTTGTGTTTCTGATGTTCCCATGCCATTGGGGAATCATGACAGTATGACCGGCCACTGTTAAAGTAATTGGCAGAAGAAAGGAGAGTAAAAGAAGTCTGTAGATTTTTTTTTTATTTTTTTTCCCCTCACATGTTTGCTACTTAGTTGGCTCAGTTGTATTTCTGCTCTATTTACAGCCTTGCCTTTCTCTCCTTCTAATCCTTGAATGGCTCTGATCTCTCCGGTTTAAGGATGGACTCTCAGAGTTTGGCTGCAGGTTTAAATAATCTTGCTACGAAGGTTCAGAATTTACAAGATTATGTTATACGTACTCCTATTTCTGAACCTAAGATTCCTACACCAGAGGTATTTTCCGGAGATAGATCTCGCTTTCTGAATTTCAAATGTAATTGTAAATTACTCCTTTCTCTCAGACCTCACTCCTCTGGAGATCCTGTTCAGCAGGTTAAGATTGTGATTTCTTTGCTGCGAGGTGACCCTCAAAATTGGGCATTTTCATTGACACCAGGGGATCCTGCGTTGCTCAATGTGGATGCATTTTTTCTGGCTTTAGGGTTGATGTATGAGGAACCTAATTTGGAGATTCAAGCTGAAAAAGCTTTAATAGCCCTGTCTCAAGGGCAAGATGAAGCTGAGATATACTGCCAAAAATTTCGTAAATGGTCTGTGCTTACTCAGTGGAATGAGTGTGCCCTAGCGGCAATTTTCAGAGAAGGCCTTTCTGATGCCGTTAAGGATGTCATGGTGGGGTTTCCTACGCCCACAGGTCTGAATGAGTCCATCACAATGGCGATTCAGATTGATCGGCGTTTGCGGGAGCGCAAACCCGTGCACCATTTGGCGGTATCTTCTGAAGGGACGCCAGAGAAAATGCAATGTGACAGAATTCTGTCAAGAAGCGAGCGGCAGAATTATAGGCGCAAAAATGGCTTGTGCTTCTACTGTGGTGATTCCGCGCATGTTATATCAGCATGCTCTAAACGTACTAGGAAGGTTGACAAGTCTGTTTCTATTGGCACTTTACAGTCTAAATTTCTTCTGTCTGTAACTCTGATTTGTTCATTATCAGTTATTACCGTGGATGCCTATGTGGACTCTGGCGCCGCTCTGAGTCTCATGGATTGGTCCTTCGCCAGGCGCTGTGGGTTTGATTTGGAGCCTCTGGAAGTTCCTATACCTCTGAAGGGTGCTGATGTTGCCAATTGGTCCTCTGCCGCTGTGGAGGCCTTTCGGGAACTTAAGCGCCGCTTTTCGTCTGCCCCTGTGTTGCGCCAGCCTGATGTCTCTCTCCCCTTTCAGGTTGAGGTCGATGCTTCCGAGATCGGAGCGGGGGCGGTTTTGTCGCAGAAAAGTTCCGATTGCTCAGTGATGAGACCTTGTGCGTTCTTTTCTCGAAAATTTTCTGCCGCCGAAAGAAATTATGATGTCGGTAATCGGGAGCTTTTGGCCATGAAGTGGGCATTTGAGGAGTGGCGTCATTGGCTTGAGGGTGCTAGACATCAGGTGGTGGTTTTGACTGATCACAAGAATCTGATTTATCTTGAGTCTGCCAGGCGCCTGAATCCTGGACAGGCGCGCTGGTCATTGTTTTTCTCTCGGTTTAATTTTGTGGTCTCATATCTACCAGGTTCTAAGAATGTGAAGGCAGATGCCCTTTCTAGGAGTTTTGAGCCTGATTCCCCTGGTGATTCGGAACCTACAGGTATCCTTAAGGATGGGGTGATATTATCCGCTATTTCCCCAGATCTGCGACGTGCTTTGCAAGAGTTTCAGGCGGATAGACCTGATCGCTGTCCACCTGGTAGACTGTTTGTTCCTGATGATTGGACCAGTAGAGTCATCTCGGAGGTTCATTCTTCTACGCTGGCGGGTCATCCTGGAATTTTTGGTACCAGGGATTTGGTGGCTAGATCCTTCTGGTGGCCATCTCTGTCTCGAGATGTGCGTGTTTTTGTGCAGTCTTGTGATGTGTGTGCTCGGGCCAAGCCTTGTTGTTCTAGGGCTAGTGGGTTGTTGTTGCCCTTGCCTATTCCGAAGAGGCCTTGGACGCACATCTCGATGGACTTTATTTCTGATCTTCCTGTCTCTCAGAGGATGTCTGTTATCTGGGTGGTGTGTGACCGTTTTTCTAAGATGGTTCATTTGGTGCCATTGCCGAAGTTGCCTTCCTCGTCTGAGTTGGTTCCTTTGTTTTTTCAAAATGTGGTTCGCTTGCATGGTATTCCTGAAAATATCGTTTCTGATAGGGGTACCCAGTTCGTTTCTAGATTTTGGCGGGCATTCTGTGCCAGGTTGGGCATTGATTTGTCTTTTTCATCTGCCTTCCATCCTCAGACTAATGGCCAGACGGAGCGAACTAATCAGACTTTGGAGACGTATTTGAGGTGTTTTGTGTCTGCGGATCAGGATGATTGGGTTGCCTTTTTGCCGTTGGCGGAGTTTGCTCTTAATAATCGGGCTAGTTCGGCCACTTTGGTTTCCCCTTTCTTTTGCAATTCGGGGTTTCATCCCCGTTTTTCTTCTGGTCAGGCGGAGTCTTCGGATTGTCCTGGAGTAGATGCTGTGGTGGATCGGTTGTATCGGATTTGGGAACAAGTGGTGGACAATTTGAATTTGTCCCAGGAGAGGACTCAGCGGTTTGCTAACCGCCAGCGTCGGGTTGGTCCTCGCCTTCGTGTTGGGGACTTGGTGTGGTTGTCTTCCCGTTTTGTCCCAATGAGGGTTTCTTCTCCTAAATTTAAGCCTCGGTTCATCGGTCCCTATAGGATTTTGGAGATTATTAACCCTGTTTCCTTTCGTTTGGACCTCCCGGCATCTTTCGCTATCCATAATGTGTTCCATCGGTCGTTGTTGCGGAGATACGAGGTGCCGGTGGTTCCTTCTGCTGAGCCTCCTGCTCCTGTGCTGGTTGAGGGTGAATTGGAGTACGTTATAGAGAAGATCTTGGACTCCCGTATTTCCAGGCGGAGACTCCAGTATCTGGTTAAATGGAAGGGCTATGGTCAGGAAGATAATTCTTGGGTAACTGCCTCTGATGTTCATGCCTCGGATTTGGTTCGTGCCTTTCATAGGGCTCATCCAGGTCGCCCTGGCGGTTCTTGTGAGGGTTCGGTGCCCCCTCCTTAAGGGGGGGGTACTGTTGTGATCCGCTTTTTGGGCTCCCCTAGTGGTGGCTGGTGGTACTGGAGACTTGTGTGTTCTTTTCTGCCTCAGCTCACCTGCTTCCATCAGTTTTGGGAGTTCCCTATTTAGCCTTGCTCTCCAGTCACTTCCTTGCCGGTCATCATTGTAACCTGAGTCTTTCAGTTGCATGTTCCTGCTACCAGTCTGCTGATCAGCTAAGTGGACTCTTGTCCTTTTTGTTTTGTATTTTTTGTCCAGTTTACAGTTTGTCATTTCCTGTTACTGGAAGCTCTTGTGGACTGAAATTGCCACTCCTGTGTCATGAGTTGACACAGGAGTCTTAAAGTAATTTCAGGATGGGTTTTTGAAAGGGTTTTTCAGCTGACCGTGAAGTCCTCTTTTGTATCCTTCCTCTATCTAGTAAGTGGACCTCACTTTGCTAAATCTACCTTCATACTGTGTATGTCTTTTCCTCTGAACTCACCGTTAATATATGTGGGGGCTACTATCATCTTTGGGGAATTTCACTAGAGGTAAGCCAGGTCTGTTCCTTCCTCTTCCAGGCGTAGTTAGTTCTCCGGCTGGCGCATGGCATCTAGGCAGCCGTAGGAATGCTTCCTGGCTACTGTTAGTTGTGTGGTAGATTTAGGTCACGGTCAGCTTGAGTTTCCATCACCCGAGGGCTAGTCTGTTATTTTGTGTTTCTGATGTTCCCATGCCATTGGGGAATCATGACAGAAGCCGTATGTGCAGAGTCTGTGATGGCACTGCGTTGGGGAAGCTACCGTTTCTTCTGCGGGTCTGGATTGTTGTGAGTGCCCTGGTCACAAGGACAGTGAACCCAGTAAGACAGCTTCCCAAAGAGATAGGACTGACAGGAGTTCAGCATGCGGAGCAGGAGTTCCAGGAAGGTAACCCAGAGTTGGGGGACCGTGTGTACTGATGAGGGTCAGTTAATGAACTGTTCAGTCACCCATGGTAACTGGACGGAGTAAGGTCCAGCATGTTTAGTGACCGCAACTTAATGTCATGTTCTGATACAGTGTGTAATGGACTGTTCGTGGTAAGGTTTATGACTGTAGCTGTATATTAAACCGCATAGACTGTTTAAAGTGGAAATTGTTCCTGTGTGCCTCAAATCTTGCTGCCAAGCGAGTCTTCCCCAACCCGCTAGTGATCGCGGCATTACACATTTTATAAAAGTTCCAGCATGGTGTGTCTCAAAGAGGTTATATTCCACTTTAAATAGCTCACTCAGTCTCAGATAAGAAGCTCTTAATGCCCTACTTAAGTTCTTATTTATCCTATGTGTCTCCTCCGTCCTTAACTGCCTAGGAGCGCATGCGTCAACACAAATAAAACACCAAAAGTAAACGTGAGCTTATTCCCTTGTGTACCCACCCTTTATACACCTCATGTATGACCTTTAATAATGATTTGCACAATAAGGTTATTATTAGTTTAGGGTGATATAGGGTCATCTAGGGACAGCCACCAATGAACGGAGCGCCAAAATAAAACGCTTTATTGTAGGGTGCCAGCTTCTGTGGCCAGGAAGTTTTATTTTGATAGAGTAAGGGTATGTGCACACGTTCAGGATTTCTTGCAGAAATTTCCTGAAGAAAACCGGAAATTTTCTGCAAGAAATCCGCATTTTTTTTTTTGCGTTTTTTTTCCGTTTTTTTTGCGTTTTTTTAACATTCTGCAAGCGTAATTAGCTTGCAGAATGCTAAAGTTTTCCAAGCGATCTGTAGCATCGCTTGGAAAACTGACTGACAAGTTGGTCACACTTGTCAAACATAGCGTTTGACAAGTGTGACCAACTTATTACTATAGATGCTGCTTTTGCAGCATCTATAGTAAAAGATAGAACGTTTAAAAATAATAAAAAAAATAAAAAAAATGCTTATACTCACCCGCAGACATCAGATCTCCTCACCGGCGTCCATTCCTATAGCTGATGTGTGCGCGCAGGGCCTTCCATGACGTCACGGTCACGTGAGCGGTCTCGACCAATCACAGGACAGTGACGTCATTCGGCAAGGTCCTTCTCCACACACCAGCTACAGGAACCAGCCAGCGTGCAGCACAGAGGCGGGAACACTGCGCTGGACATCGAGGGTGAGTATAGGACTGTTTTTTATTTTATTTCTTATTTTTTGACCACTTATATGGTGCCCAGTGCGTGGAGGAGAGTCTCCTCTCCTCCACCCTGGGTACCAACCGCACATAATCTGCTTACTTCCCGCATGGTGTGCACAGCCCCGTGCGGGAAGTAAGCAGATCAATGGACCCCTAGGTGTGCGGAATCCCCGCAATTCCGCATTTTTAATGAACATGTTGCTTTTTTTTCCGCTATGCGATTTTTTCGCGGAAAAAATCGCAACATTTGCACAAAAAATGCGGAATACCTTGTAAATAATAGGAGGCATATGTTAGCGTTTTTTTTCGCGTTTTTATCACGTTTTTATAGCGAAAAAACGCGAAAAAAACGCTAAAAATCCTGAACGTGTGCACATGGCCTAACACTGTAGGGTACATTAGGGTTTTTTGGTGTTGCGTGGTGTCAAGAAATCTATTCATCCATCTAGGGAAATTTTTTGTGTGTTTTTTGTGTTGTGTCCATTTTTTTAAGGCATATCCAATAAAATTGATAGTTTTAAGAAGTACTTGTTGCTGACAGAGGCAGAAGATGAGAACATGCCTGTAGGGGCTACGTGCACACAGCGCCAATCTGTCCATGCTCTCACCTCACTCTCCTGTCAGCATCTGTGTGATTCTGTGTGCAGTGAGCGGCCGCTGCAAACAGGAGATTTTTGAGAAGTGACCCGCACACACTGATACTGTGTGTACTATCAGCTCTAACAGTGTCAGTGTGTGCAGGGCTGCGGATTCAAATCAGGTAGTGCTCCAAAGTAAGCGCTATCATTCAACATAAGGGAAAGTGCAGAATATTGTAATTGAGGGTGTGGAACAGTATATTGAGCTCTTGACCACACCAAGGGTGCACCCAACTACCCTCGTTTACATGCGCAATGAAATGGTTTTCATATAAACCAAGAATAGTGACACTAACAGGTATGAGTTTTGTCGGGGCTAAATACCCTACATGAATAAATGCACCTTTAAGGTGGCTGTAGAAGAGACTTCGTCGGATGATCCACCTTCTTAAAATGGCTTCTTAGAAGAATTGCTGTGGACTGCATAATCCTTATGTCCTGCTTCTAGCCATGGAAATAAGTAACAAACAAGGACTGAAAAAAGGGGGTTTTCAATAATTTAACTTATTAGGTGCTCCTGTCAATTGTGAGCACAATCTCTTACATGCTTATCAGCCACCCAGCAACCCTTCTTTCTCACAATCCAATTATAAGATTCTTGTCGGTGGTAGTGTGGCATCAGAGAGGCTAACAATGGCCATCTAGGTCCCAAATCATGGTCTAGTAGATTGGAGAAGTCCAGCAAAGAGAACTCACACAAGAGCCCCTTCTGCCTATTATGACACATGGAAAGAAAGATTGGTAATGGTAGAAATCCTGATGACAATACTACACATGCACCGGCACAGACGGTGACAGTGCTTGAGGGAGATCTCAGCAAAATGAAGCAAATGACAGAGTCTGGACTGTAATATCCATCACAAGCAGGAGAAAGGCGAGAATAAGGGGGAGAAGAACTGAAAGTGCACTCAAATGCCCATATGCACTTTAAGCTAATTTGCATGTAACTTCAAAGCCGGATTTCTCAGCAAATCTTCAATAGGGATTTTGTTAAAAAAAAAGTTTTTGATTTATTGATTTGCTTAGGGTAATAGCAGTTGCACTGCCATACCACAAGTTATTAGTTATTGCAAGTTACAAAGTTAGAACTTTGTTAATTCAATTTGAAATGTAAATAATTTCTGCAAAAATTTTGTATTGCAAGTTTCTTACAGTGGCATGTAAAAGTTTGGGCAACCCTGGTGAAAATTACTGTTATTGTGAACAGTTAAAGGGGTTTTCACATGAACAAAAGATGATTTTAATCAATAGATCTTGGAATAATAGTAATTTACACAATTGGATGTATTTAAATAAAATGTTCCTGTGCTGAGATAATCTTATAAATGTGTCCCTGCTGTGTACTGTGTAATGGCTGGATCTGACCATGCAGGGACATGGTCTTATCATACCACATCTCCTGGCCACTGTGAACATGCTCCTGATTTGCATGTGAGTTGCCCGCCAGGGCCGTGGGGTACTCGGTACCGGATCTGGTCAGCTCAAAGGGGGATGTCACAGTGGCGGCGACCCGGTCCGTGACCCTAGGCGCCCATGTAAAAGGGACGGTCTTTACAAGGGGATTGGACTAAAGTTTGTGTTTGTGATGCCACCTGTGGTATTCGGTCAGTGGGGACCGACGCAGCTTAAAGGGGTCCTCTGGGGTGATGGTATGGCAGCTAAGATGGAACAACTTCCCACAGGTGAAGTAGGTCCCTAGGGCTCCCGGTGTGTAGATGGAGGATGGTGAGTGGTGCAGTGAAGAACGGAGGACACAGGTTTGTAGTCTCTTTACCTGCTTTACAGAAGATCTCAGGCAGCCACAGTCCAGGGTACCAGATCACAGGTACAGGCAGGGTCCGGCCAGCTTGGAAGCAAGTTGGGAGTCCCCTTTACCAGGTGGAGATGACAGCCTTCCTCATAGCATGGTGGTGTTGTAGTCCCTTACTGCCTATGGCTTCAAGCAAGGTCCTCACTGTTCCCTCTGTCTTCCATAAAGGAGAGACACAAACCCATATGACAGGTGGCTCAAGTCTTTTTACAGGGTCTCTATCATGACCCGGGCTCTATGTGCCACTGTGTCTCCTGGGTGTTGAGGCGGACAGGTTACACATAGTTCAGCTGTCCTGCCGGTTTCTGCTGTGCACTTAGAGTCCAACACAACCTCGGTCTTCTGGCTACCGGTAACTGCGCTTTGCAGGGAGGTAGCCCAATCGCAGCTGTCCTCCCCAGGTGTCACTCGCCTGCGCTTCACTCTCGTGCACTCTCGCTACAAATCTGTTCTTCCTTCTGTTTTCTCTCAATCTTGGAGCTGCAGCAACTCTGGCTGCAAGGCCCCTCACACGTCTCTCTGATTGCTCCGGTCTGCTGTCTGGCACTATCTGACTCACTTTCCCTCCAAGCCAGAATCTATATATAGGAAAGTTCCCCCTAAACCAGGTTTAGAACTCCCCCTTCTGGCCTGGAGTGTGAACTGTTGCATGTTTGTGTTTACCTGGTGAAAGATATCCTTCCTTGCTTCCAAGCGTGACATCACTCTCCCCAAGAGGAAAGCAATGCCACTGTAACAATCAGGACCCTGGGGTGTTACACATGCATACCAAGTTGTATTCTAGTTCATTTTGTTCGGTTTAGTTTTAGGTTTCTGCCTTTAGTGTAGGCAAGGGTGCCGCCTCCCTTCCTTTTAGGTACATTTTAAATTTATAAAGCTCCCCACTAGCTGTGTGTCCATGTTCGAGACCAGTCCTGCTCAGCCCTTATTCACACAGGACGTCACTATGATGCATAGTAAAGTTTTAATATTAGCAGATAGGACCATCCCGATTTTGGGTACACCTTGACGTTGATGGGATGGTTTTATAATTTTTTTTTAAATAAAAAAAGGGTGTTTATTAAGTAACAGGTGCTTCTCCAAAAATTAGAATATCATCAAAAAGTTAATTTATTTCTGTTCTTCAATACAAAAAGTGAAAATCATATATTCTATAGAGTCATTACAAACAGAGTGATCTATTTCAAGTGTTTACTTCTGTTAATGTTGATGATTATGGCTTACAGCTGTAACACCCCAGGTAACCGGTTGTTACAGTGGCATTGCTTTCCTCACGGGGAAAGTGATGTCATGCTTGGAAGCGAGGAAGGATCCCTTTAACAGGTATTCAGCACATACAACACCGTGATCCGGTACCCTGGACTGTGGCTGCCTGAAACATACGGTAAAGAGACTGCAACCCTGTGTCCTCCGTTTCTTTCTACACCACTTACACCACCAACCACCTGTCTCTACTACGCCAGGAGCCCTGGGGACCCAGCTTCACCTGTGGGAAGCCATGCCATCCCTGCTGCCATAATATCACCCCAGTGGATCCCTTTAAGCAGTGTTGAACACCTCTGACTGAATACCACAGGTGGCGTCACAAACTTTTTTTATTTCACACACCCCTTTAAAGACCTTTCCCTTAACATGGGCACCCAGGCTCGCGGACCGGGTCACCGCCACCATGATACATCCCTTTAAGTACTGGACCAGGTACCGAGTACCCCACGGCCCTGTCGGGCGTTCCCTTTTGGAGTCACGAACAGGATGGACCAACCCAGCAAACTGGATCTTGTGCACCTAAGAGACTGCTTTATTGAAAAACTAGAGAGACTCTGCAGTATGTTTAAAGTGTACCCCCTGTCTGAAGAGCAAAAAGTGAATATCCTCATTGGTCAGATAACTGGTGCGGCCCAGAGGGAAGTAAAGTCCTGGCTGAACACTGATAAAGGAATTGTCAAACAGATATTGGCTGGGCTGAAGGACATTTTTGACACTTGTACTGCAGAAATAAAAATAAGATTCTTTGGATGTAAACAGAGGGTGCAGGACAGTATACGAAACTATGCCCTTAACCAAAATTGTGCAGTCCAGCCAAGTGCCCTCAAAGGAGAAGATCCAGCTGGCCTCCAGTCCAGGAGTATGTGGTCCTGAGGACCTGCCCTAGAACAAGAAGTAAAAATGTTATTAATGTAATGTTGTGCACATAAAAAATATTTGCACTTGTGTTATGTAACATTCAAGAAAAAAACCTCCCATAAAGGGAAGCAAAGTTATTTTCTGCACTTGTATGTATGTTCCTCCAACATTTAAGAAAACAGCCTCCCATAAAGGGAAGAAAAGTTTACATAACCTTTTGAAATGCATATTTTATAATTTTTGCATATGTCTTTAACCATTTATTTTCTTTTCCCAGTCCGGGAGTACTGGATTTAACGGGGGGGAGTGTAACACCCCAGGTTGTTACAGTGGCACTACGAGCTTCAGTGTCGTGATCCAGAGGATCCTCCTCCCAGGCACCTTTTTCCCTTTTGTTAAATCTTCTTTAATAAATATCCTTGGTCTATGAAGCTCAATCTCTTGTCTCTTGAGTATCGGGTATACAGCTGCCACTGCACCATCAGTGGTCTAATGAGTCCACTATACATAATCACTCCCTGTGGGCATAACAATGACTTTTTGGTTTTCATTGGCTGTAAGCCATAATCATCATCATTAACAGAAATAAACACTTGAAATAGATCACTCTGTTTGTAATGACTCTATTTAATATATGAGTTTCACTTTTTGTATTGAAAAACTGAAATAAATCAACTTTTTGATGATAGTCTAATTTTGTGGGACCACCTATATTCTATTATTTATATGCATTATTGCTTTTATTAATTTATTTACAGCAGGGTATTTTTTTCACGTTGTTTCTGTCTTGGGTTTCATACAGGGACATGGTCTGCCCATACCACAGCTCCTGGATGGGGGAGCAAAAGTGTATACAGACATTACAGCACGGGATCATAGATTATTCTTGTTGCGAGGTAAAACATTTTCCCGCCTATTTTTAAACAATGTTTTACCTCAAATAAAGAAATATTTGCAATCCCGTGCTGCTTTATCTGTATACTTTCCTGTTGTGAATTCGGCTCTTGGGCTCCCTCCGGTGGTTGTCAGTGGTAGCACTGCTGTCTCTGAATCACAGCATTTATCAGGTGTTTTCACCTTTTGCAATTTGGACAGGGCTATTTATTCTTGCTTCACCCTTTAGTCAGTGCCAGTTGTCCATTGTTCCTGGAGGATTCACATCCCTGCTGGTTCCTTCTGCTTTGCAGTTCTTTTCAACAAAGATAAGTTCTGGCCTTGATTTGCTGTCCACATATTGTGGTCTTATTGTTCAGTTCCTTTCTATGTTTTGTCTTGTCCAGCTTGGTCTGTATTGGATTTTTTTAGCCAAGCTGGTTTCTCTGGAAATGCAGATATACCCTCCATATCTTTAGTTAGCTGTGGAGTTTTTGTATTTTCTGTGGTGGATATTTTCTAGTTTTTAATACTGACCGCATAGTACTCTGTCCTATCCTTTCTATTTAGCTAGAATTGGCCTCCTTTGCTAAATTCTCATTTCAGTCTGTGTATGTTTTTTCCCTCTCCTCTCACAGTCAATATTTGTGGGGGGCTGCCTGTTCTTTGGGGATTTTCTCTGAGGCAAGATAGTTTTCCCTTTTCTATCTCTAGGGGTAATTAGTCCTCCAGCTGTGTCGAGATGTCTAGGGAGCGCTGGGTACATTCCACGGCTACTTCTAGTTGCGGTGTTAGGTTCAGGGTCTGCGGTCAGTACAGGTACCACCTTCTCCAGAGTACGTCCCATGCTGCTCTTATGCCACCAGATCACAACTGTACAACTGGCCAACAATGAGTTAACCGCATCTCAGAAGAAGGGAAGGAAAGTGCTGAGCCATTTTTTTTTTCTGTAGTCTGTTGTGTTTTTTTTCTCTTCCCTCTTTGCCTCTGGGTGGCTCAGGAGTTCGGCGCTGGTATGGATGTTCAGGGATTGGCTTCTCGTGTGGATCAACTTGCTGCTAGAGTACAGGGTATTTCCGATTATATCGTTCAGACTCCAGTTTTAGAACTTAGAATTCCATCTCCTGATTTGTTTTTTGGGGATAGGTCCAAATTTCTGAGCTTTAAAAATAACTGTAAACTGTTTTTTGCTCTGAAACCCCGTTCCTCTGGTGATCCCATCCAGCAGGTTAAAATTGTTATATCTCTGCTGCGTGGTGACCCCCAGGATTGGGCATTTGCCCTGGAACCTGGGAATCCGGCGTTGCTTAATGTAGACACCTTTTTTCAGGCGCTTGGGTTATTGTATGACGAACCTAATTCTGTGGATCATGCTGAGAAGACCTTGTTGGCCCTGTCTCAGGGTCAAGAAGCGGCAGAATCATATTGCCAGAAGTTTAGAAAATGGTCTGTTCTGACTAAATGGAATGAGGATGCCTTGGCGGCAATCTTCAGAAAGGGTCTTTCTGAATCCGTTAAAGATGTTATGGTGGGGTTCCCCACGCCTGCTGGTCTGAATGATTCTATGTCTCTGGCCATTCAGATTGATCGGCGCTTGCGCGAGCGCAGAGTTGTGCACACTATGGCATTTGTTATGATCCCTAGTGGCTGAGGATCACAAATAGACCAGCAAGTGACTAAACTAAGGACGAGCTCTAGGGAGATGGTAACTGGACTGATCGCAAATCTGAACCTATCCAACACAACTAGAGGTAGCCGGTGAACGTGCCTAAATAATTCCTAGACGTCTCGAGCCAGCCTGAGGAACTAGCTACCCCTAAAGAGAAAGAAGGACCTCACTTGCCTCCAGAGAAATAATCCCCAAAGATATAGAAGCCCCCAACAAATATTAACGGTGAAGTAAGAAGAAGGCACATACATAGAGATGAAATCAGATTCAGCAAAAGAGGCCCACTAGTACTAGAAAGCAGAAAATAGAGCAGGGATCTATGCGATCAATAAAAAACCCTTACAAAATATCCATCCTGAGATTTCAAGAACCCACACACCAACTAACGGTGTGTGGGGAGAAACTCAGCCCACTAGAGCAACCAGCAAGCGAGGGAATTATATTTTAGCAAGCTGGAACAGAAAACATGATAAACACTGCTGATCAAAAAATGAGCAAACAAAACTTAGCTTGTCCTGGATGGACTGGGAGCAAGGTAGTCAGAAGGAATCTGAGTAGCACTGATTACATCGACAGCCGGCCACAAGTGGAAGTAAAACAGAGCTATATAGGAACCTCCCAGAGGATAACGAACCAGCTGATAGCCAGAGACCAGCAGGATAACAGACAAAGCCACCAGGGGGAGCCCAAAGCAAAAGTCACACCATACCACCAGTGACCACAAGAGGGAGCCTGAACACAGAGTTCACAACAGTACCCCCCCCCTTGAGGAGGGGTCACCGAACCCTCATGAAAACCACCAGGGCGATCAGGATGAGCCACATGGAAGGCACAAACCAAATCGGCTGCATGAACATCAGAGGCGACAACCCAAGAATTATCCTCCTGACCATAGCCCTTCCATTTAACCAAATACTGGAGCCTCTGTCTAGAAATACGAGAATCCAAGATCTTCTCCACCACATATTCCAATTCTCCATCAACCAGCACCGGGGCAGGAGGCTCAACCGGAGGAACCACAGGCACCACATACCTCCGCAACAACGAGCGATGGAACACATTATGAATAGCAAATGATGCTGGGAGGTCCAGACGAAATGACACAGGGCCAAGGACTTCCAGAATCTTATAAGGACCGATAAACCGACGCTTGAACTTAGGAGAGGAGACCTTCATAGGAACGAAGCGAGAAGACAACCACACCAAGTCCCCAACGCGAAGTCGGGGACCCACACAGCGACGGCGGTTGGCAAAGAGCTGAGCCTTCTCCTGAGACAGCTTCAAATTGTCCACCACATGATTCCAAATCTGATACAACCTATCAACCACAACATCCACTCCAGGACAGTCAGAAGGCTCCACCTGACCCGAGGAAAAACGAGGATGAAACCCCAAATTACAAAAGAAAGGAGAAACCAAAGTAGCAGAACTAGCCCGATTGTTAAGAGCAAACTCGGCCAACGGCAAAAAAGTAACCCAGTCATCCTGATCAGCAGAAACAAAACATCTTAAATAAGTCTCCAAGGTCTGATTAGTTCGCTCGGTTTGGCCATTCGTCTGAGGATGGAAGGCCGACGAAAAAGACAAATCAATGCCCAATTTAGCACAAAAGGTCCGCCAAAATCTAGACACAAACTGGGATCCTCTGTCAGAAACAATGTTCTCAGGAATCCCGTGCAAACGAACCACATTTTGAAAAAACAGTGGAACCAACTCGGAGGAGGAAGGCAACTTAGGCAAGGGCACCAAATGGACCATCTTAGAAAAACGATCACACACCACCCAGATGACAGACATTCTCTGAGAGACAGGGAGATCTGAAATAAAATCCATGGAAATGTGCGTCCAAGGCCTCTTCGGGACAGGCAAAGGTAACAGCAAACCACTGGCTCGAGAACAGCAAGGCTTAGCCCGAGCACAAATTCCACAAGACTGCACAAAGGAACGCACATCCCGCGACAAGGAAGGCCACCAAAAAGACCTGGCCACCAAGTCTCTGGTACCAAATATTCCAGGATGGCCCGCCAACACTGAAGAATGAACCTCGGAGATGACTCTGTTGGTCCATCTATCCGGGACAAACAGTCTCTCCGGTGGACAGCGATCAGGTCTATCCGCCTGAAACTCTTGCAGCACACGTCGCAAATCTGGGGAGATGGCAGACAAAATCACCCCTTCTCTAAGAATACCAGCCGGCTCAGAATCTCCAGGAGAGTCAGGCACAAAACTCCTAGAAAGAGCATCAGCCTTCACATTCTTCGAACCAGGCAGGTATGAAACCACGAAATCAAAACGAGAGAAAAACAACGACCAACGAGCCTGTCTGGGATTCAGCCGCTTGGCCGACTCGAGATAAATCAAATTCTTGTGATCAGTCAAGACCACGACACGATGCTTAGCTCCCTCGAGCCAATGTCGCCACTCCTCAAATGCCCACTTCATAGCCAACAACTCCCGATTACCGACATCATAATTCCGCTCGGCAGGCGAAAACTTTCTTGAAAAGAAAGCACATGGCTTCATCAAAGAGTCATCGGAGCTTCTCTGCGACAAAACAGCCCCCGCTCCAATCTCGGAAGCATCAACCTCCACCTGGAAGGGAAGTGAGACATCTGGCTGACATAAGATCAGAGCCGAAGAAAACCGGCGCTTCAGCTCCCGAAAGGTCTCCACAGCCGCAGAGGACCAATTAGTCACATCAGAACCTTTCTTGGTCAAATCCGTCAAAGGCTTAACAACACCAGAAAAATTAGCTATGAAGCGACGGTAAAAATTAGCAAAACCCAAGAACTTCTGAAGACTCTTAACAGATGTAGGCTGCGTCCAGTCATGAATAGCCTGAACCTTGACTGGGTCCATCTCAATAGTAGAAGGAGAAAAAATGAAACCCAAAAAAGAAATCTTCTGGACTCCAAAAAGACATTTTGAGCCCTTCACAAATAAAGCATTGTCACGCAGGACCTGAAAGACCATCCTGACCTGCCTAACATGAGACTCCCAATCATCCGAAAAAAACAGAATATCATCCAGATACACAATCATAAACTTATCCAGATATTCACGGAAGATGTCGTGCATAAAGGACTGAAAGACTGAAGGAGCATTAGAAAGACCAAAAGGCATCACCAGGTACTCAAAATGGCCTTCAGGCGTATTAAATGCAGTTTTCCATTCATCACCCTGTTTTATACGCACAAGGTTATACGCACCACGAAGATCTATCTTGGTGAACCAACTAGACCCCCTAATGCGAGCAAACAAATCAGTTAACAATGGCAAAGGATACTGAAATTTGACCGTGATTTTATTCAAAAGGCGATAATCAATACAAGGTCTCAGGGAACCATCCTTCTTAGCCACAAAAAAGAATCCTGCACCAAGAGGGGAAGAGGACGGGCGAATATGTCCCTTCTCCAAAGACTCCTTTATATAACTCCGCATGGCAGCATGCTCCGGCACAGATAAATTGAAAAGTCGTCCCTTAGGAAACTTACTACCAGGAATCAAATTTATAGCACAATCACAGTCCCTATGAGGAGGTAGAGAATTGAGTTTGGGCTCCTCAAATACATCCTGGTAGTCTGACAAAAACGTAGGGACTTCAGAAGGAGTGGACGAAGCAATTGACACCACAGGAGCGTCACCATGAATTCCCTGACAACCCCAACTTGACACAGACATAGCTTTCCAATCCAGGACTGGATTATGAGTCTGCAACCATGGTAGACCCAACACGACAACATCATGCAAATTATGCAATACAAGAAAGCAAATCACCTCCTGATGAACAGGAGTCATGCACATGGTCACTTGTGTCCAGTACTGAGGTCTATTCGTAGCCAATGGCGTAGAGTCAATTCCCCTTAGTGGAATAGGGAATTTTAAAGGCTCCAAATCAAAACCACAGTGCCTGGCAAATGACCAATCCATCAGACTCAGGGCAGCACCTGAATCTACAAAGGCATTAACCGGGTAAGATGACAGGGAACAAATCAGGGTAACAGACAAAATGAACTTAGGCTGTAAAGTACCAATGGTGACAGATTTATCAACCTTTTTTTTTGCGCTTAGAGCATGCTGAGATAACATGAGCTGAGTCACCACAGTAAAAGCACAACCCATTTTGCCGTCTATAATTTTGCCGTTCACTTCTGGTCAGAATTCTGTCACATTGCATAGATTCAGGTGTCTGTTCAGAAGACACCGCCAAATGGTGCACAGGTTTGCGCTCCCGCAGCCGCCGATCAATCTGAATGGCCAGAGTCATTGACTCATTCAGACCTGCAGGCGTAGGGAACCCCACCATGACATTCTTAATGGCTTCAGAAAGACCTTCTCTGAAATTTAAGTAAGCACCGACCATTTCCGAAATTTCTGGCAGTACACCTCTGCTTCATCTTGCCCCTGCGAGAGGGCCAATAACGCTTTTTCAGCCTGGTTCTCAAGATTAGGTTCCTCATAGAGCAATCCAAGGGCCAGAAAAAACGCATCCACACTGAGCAATGCAGGATCCCCTGGCGCCAATGCGAAGGCCCAATCTTGAGGGTCCGCACGCAAAAAGGAAATGATAATCTTAACTTGCTGAACGGCATCACCAGAGGAACGAGGTTTCAAAGAAAGAAACAACTTACAATTGTTCTTAAAATTCAGGAACCTAGATCTATCTCCAGAAAACAACTCCGAAATAGGTATCCTAGGCTCAGACATAGGACTGTGAACAACAAAATCCTGAATACTTTGAACTCTAGCAGCAAGATGATCCAGACTGGAAGCCAAGCTCTGGACATCCATGTCAGCAGCTGAACTCAGAGCCACACCAAGATTAAGAGGAGGAGAGAAGCTAGCACAGCAGCTAGACACACGGCAACAACAAGAAAAAAAAAATAAAAAATTCTCAAGGCTTCTTTTCTCCTGCTTCTGCCATGCAATTAACACTTTGTTGGCCGGCTGTACTGTAATGATCCCTAGTGGCTGAGGATCACAAATAGACCAGCAAGTGATTAAACTAAGGACGAGCTCTAGGGAGATGGTAACTGGACTGATCGCAAATCTGAACCTATCCAACACAACTAGAGGTAGCCGGTGAACGTGCCTAAATAATTCCTAGACGTCTCGAGCCAGCCTGAGGAACTAGCTACCCCTAAAGAGAAAGAAGGACCTCGCTTGCCTCCAGAGAAATAATCCCCAAAGATATAGAAGCCCCCAACAAATATTAACGGTGAAGTAAGAAGAAGGCACATACATAGGGATGAAATCAGATTCAGCAAAAGAGGCCCACTAGTACTAGAAAGCAGAAAATAGAGCAGGGATCTATGCGATCAATAAAAAACCCTTACAAAATATCCATCCTGAGATTTCAAGAACCCACACACCAACTGTGTGGGGAGAAACTCAGCCCACTAGAGCAACCAGCAAGCGAGGGAATTACATTTTAGCAAGCTGGAACAGAAAACATGATAAACACTGCTGATCAAAAAATGAGCAAACAAAACTTAGCTTGTCCTGGATGGACTGGGAGCAAGGTAGTCAGAAGGAATCTGAGTAGCACTGATTACATCGACAGCCGGCCACAAGTGGAAGTAAAACAGAGCTATATAGGAACCTCCCAGAGGATAACGAACCAGCTGATAGCCAGAGACCAGCAGGATAACAGACAAAGCCACCAGGGGGAGCCCAAAGCAAAAGTCACACCATACCACCAGTGACCACAAGAGGGAGCCTGAACACAGAGTTCAAAACAGGCATTGTCTTCCGAGCGGAGTCCTGAGCCTATGCAGTGTGATAGGATTGTGTCTAGAGCTGAACGACAAGGATTCAGACGTCAGAATAGGTTGTTTTTTACTGCGGCGATTCTGCTCATGTTATTTCTGATTGCCCTAAGCGTACCAAGAGAATCGCTAGATCTGTTACCATCAGTACTGTACAACCTAAATTTCTGTTATCTGTGACCCTGATCTGCTCATTATCGTCATTTTCTGTCATGGCATTTGTGGATTCAGGCGCCGCTCTAAATTTAATGGACTTAGAATTTGCCAGACGTTGTGGTTTCCCCTTGCAGCCTTTGCAGAGTCCTATTCCTTTGAGGGGCATTGATGCTACACCGTTGGCTAAAAATAAACCTCAGTTTTGGACACAGCTGACCATGTGCATGGCGCCAGACTATCAGGAAGATTGTCGTTTTTTGGTGTTGCATAATTTGCATGATGCTATTGTGCTGGGTTTCCCATGGTTACAGGTGCATAATCCGGTATTAGATTGGAAATCTATGTCTGTGACTAGTTGGGGTTGTCAGGGGGTTCATGGTGACATTCCTGTGATGTCAATTGCCTCCTCCCCCTCTTCAGAAATTCCTGAGTTTTTGTCAGATTTCCAGGATGTATTCGATGAGCCCACGTCCAGTTCCCTTCCACCGCATAGGGACTGTGATTGTGCTATTGACTTGATTCCAGGCTGTAAGTTCCCTAAAGGCCGACTTTTCAACCTGTCTGTGCCAGAACATACCGCCATGCGGAGCTATGTGAAGGAGTCCTTGGAGAAGGGGCATATTCGGCCATCTTCTTCACCATTGGGAGCAGGTTTTTTCTTTGTTGCCAAAAAAGATGGCTCCTTGAGACCCTGTATTGATTATCGCCTCTTGAATAAGATCACGGTCAAATTCCAATACCCTTTGCCTTTGCTTTCTGATCTGTTTGCTAGGATTAAGGGGGCTAGTTGGTTTACTAAGATTGACCTTCGAGGGGCATATAATCTGGTTCGTATTAAGCAGGGGGACGAATGGAAAACTGCGTTTAATATGCCCGAAGGCCATTTTGAATACCTTGTGATGCCATTCGGACTCTCTAATGCTTCATCTGTTTCAGTCCTTCATGCATGATATATTTCGGAATTATCTTGATAAATTCATGATTGTATATTTGGATGATATTTTGATTTTTTCAGATGATTGGGAGTCTCATGTGAAACAAGTCAGGATGATATTTCAGATCCTTCGTGATAATGCCTTGCTTGTGAAGGGGTCTAAGTGCCTCTTTGGAGTACAGAAGATTTCTTTTTTGGGCTTAATTTTTTCTCCCTCATCTATAGAAATGGATCCGGTTAAGGTTCAGGCCATTCATGATTGGATCCAGCCCACATCCGTGAAGAGCCTTCAGAAATTTTTGGGCTTTGCTAATTTTTATCGCCGTTTCATTGCCAACTTCTCCAGTGTGGTTAAACCCCTGACCGATTTGATGAAGAAAGGCGCTGATGTTACGAATTGGTCCTCTGCGGCTGTTTCTGCCTTTCAGGAGCTTAAACGCCGATTTACTTCTGCCCCTGTGTTGCGTCAGCCGGATGTTTCTCTTCCTTTTCAGGTTGAGGTTGACGCTTCTGAGATTGGGGCAGGGGCCGTTTTGTCTCAGAGGAATTCTGATGGTTCCTTGATGAAACCGTGTGCCTTCTTTTCTCGAAAGTTTTCGCCTGCGGAACGCAATTATGATGTCGGCAATCGTGAGTTGTTGGCTATGAAGTCGGCATTTGAGGAGCGGCGACATTGGCTTGAGGGGGCCAAGCACCGTATTGTGGTCTTGACCGATCATAAGAATCTGATTTATCTCGAGTCTGCCAAACGGCTGAATCCTAGACAGGCCTGATGGTCCCTGTTTTTCTCCCGTTTTGATTTTGTGGTCTCGTATCTTCCGGGTTCTAAGAATGTTAAGGCTGATGCCCTCTCTAGGAGCTTTTTGCCTGATTCTCCTGGGGTCCTTGAGCCGGTCGGTATTCTGAAGGAAGGGGTGATTCTTTCTGCCATCTCCCCTGATTTACGACGGGTTCTTCAGAAATTTCAGGCTGATAAACCTGACCGCTGTTCAGTGGGGAAATTGTTTGTTCCTGACAGATGGACTAGTAAAGTGATTTCGGAGGTTCATTGTTCTGTGTTGGCCGGTCATCCTGGGATTTTTGGTACCAGAGAATTGGTTGGTAGGTCCTTTAGGTGGCCTTCTTTGTCACGGGATGTGCGTTCTTTTGTGCAGTCCTGTGGGACTTGTGCGCGGGCCAAGCCTTGCTGTTCCCGCGCTAGTGGGTTGCTTTTGCCTTTGCCGGTCCCTGAGAGGCCTTGGACGCATATTTCTATGGATTTTATTTTGGATCTTCCGGTTTCCCAGAGGATGTCAGTTATCTGGGTGGTTTGTGACCGGTTTTCTAAGATGGTTCATTTGGTACCTTTGCCTAAGTTGCCTTCCTCTTCTGATTTGGTTCCGTTGTTTTTTCAGCATGTGGTTCGTTTGCATGGCATTCGGAGAACATTGTGTCCGACAGAGGTTCCCAGTTTGTTTCTAGGTTTTGGCGGGCCTTTTGTGCTAGGCTGGGCATTGATTTGTCTTTTTCTTCCGCATTTCATCCTCAGACAAATGGCCAAACCGAGCGAACTAATCAGACTTTGGAAACTTATTTTAGATGCTTTGTGTCTGCTGATCAGGATGATTGGGTGGCTTTCTTGCCATTGGCCGAGTTTGCCCTTAATAATCGGGCTAGTTCTGCTACCTTGGTTTCACCCTTCTTTTGTAACTCTGGTTTTCATCCTCGTTTTTCTTCAGGGCAGGTTGAGCCTTCTGATTGTCCTGGGGTGGACTCTGTGGTTGACAGGTTGCAGCAAATTTGGGCTCATGTTGTTGACAATTTGGTATTGTCTCAGGAAGGGGCTCAGCATTTTGCTAACCGTCGTCGCTGTGTTGGTTCCCGGCTTCGGGTTGGGGATTTGGTCTAGTTGTCTTCCCGTCATGTCCCTATGAAGGTTTCTTCCCCTAAGTTTAAGCCTCGGTTTATTGGCCCTTATAGGATTTCTGAGATTATCAATCCAGTGTCTTTTCGTTTGGCCCTTCCAGCCTCTTTTTCCATCCATAATGTTTTTCATAGATCTTTGTTGCGGAAATATGTGGTGCCCGTTGTTCATTCTGTTGATCCTCCTGCCCCGGTGTTGATTGATGGGGAGTTGGAGTATGTGGTTGAGATGATTTTGGATTCTCATTTTTCGAGGCGGAGGCTTCAGTATCTTGTCAAATGGAAGGGTTATGGCCAGGAGGATAATTCTTGGGTTGTTGCCTCCGATGTTCATGCTGATGATTTGGTTCGTGCCTTTCATTTGGCTCGTCCGGATCGGCCTAGGGGCTCTGGTGAGGGTTCGGTGACCCCTCCTCAAGGGGGGGTACTGTTGTGAATTCTGCTCTTGGGCTCCCTCCGGTGGTTGTAAGTGGTAGCGCTGCTGTCTCTGAATCACAGCATTTATCAGGTGTTTTCACCTTTTGCAATTTGGACAGGGCTATTTAGTCTTGCTTCACCCTTTAGTCCGTGCCAGTTGTCCATTGTTCCTGGAGGATTCACATCCCTGCTGGTTCCTTCTGCTTTGCAGTTCTTTTCAACAAAGATAAGTTCTGGCCTTGATTTGCTGTCCACATATTGTGGTCTTATTGTTCAGTTCCTTTCTATGTTTTGTCTTGTCCAGCTTGGTCTGTATTGGATTTTTTTTAGCCAAGCTGGTTTCCCTGGAGATGCAGATATACCCTCCATATCTTTAGTTAGCTGTGGAGTTTTTGTATTTTCTGTGGTGGATATTTTCTAGTTTTTAATACTGACCGCATAGTACTCTGTCCTGTCCTTTCTATTTAGCTAGAAGTGGCCTCCTTTGCTAAATTCTCATTTCAGTCTGTGTATGTTTTTTCCCTCTCCTCCCACAGTCAATATTTGTGGGGGGCTGCCTGTTCTTTGGGGATTTTCTCTGAGGCAAGATAGTTTTCCCTTTTCTATCTCTAGGGGTAATTAGTCCTCCGGCTGTGTCAAGATGTCTAGGGAGCGCTAGGTACATTCCACTGCTACTTCTAGTTGCGGTGTTAGGTTCAGGGTCTGCGGTCAGTACAGGTACCACCTTCTCCAGAGTACGTCCCATGCTGCTCTTAGGCCACCAGATCACAACACTTTCCCCCCATTCTTCACCACCCAGGAGATGTGGTAAGATCAAACCATGTTCCTGCACGGTCAGACACAGCCATTACACAATACACAGCAGGGACACATTTTTAAGATTATCTCCGCACAGGAACTTTTCATATAAACTCATCCAATTGTAGAACTTATTAATATTCCAAATCTATTGATTAAAATCAACTTTTGTTAGTGGGAAAACCCCATTAAGCAAGTTTAAATTAACTCTTAAAGGCCTGAAGTTAAAGATGACACATTTCCTGTATTTTAAGTTGAAAAAAAAAGTTATTTTTTAAATTTTAAAAATTACAAAAAGGAAAATGGTCCCATGCAAAAGTTTTGGCACCCTGCATGGTTAGTACCTAGTATCAATCCCTTTTGCAAGCATCACAGCTTGTAAACGCTTTTTATACCTGGCCAAGAGTCTTTCAATTCTTGTTTGAGGGATTTTTATCCATTCTTCCTTGGAAAATTCTTTCAGTTCTCTGAGATTCCTGTGGCATCTTGCATGCACTTCTATACTGAGGTCTAGCCACATATTTTCAATGATGATCAGATCAGGGGACTGTGAGGGCTATTGTAAAACCTTCAGCTTGCGCCTTTTGAGGTCATCTATTGTGGAATTTGATGTGTGTTTAGGATCGTTATCCATGTGTAGAAGCCATCCTCTTCTCAACTTCAGCTTTTTTACAGATGGTGGTATGTTTGCATCAAGAATTTGTTGCAATTTCATTGACTCCATTTTCCTCTCTAACTGTAAAATGTTTCCATGGCTTTGGCTGCAGCACAACACCAAAGCATGATTGATCCACCCCCATGCTTAATGGTTGGTGAGATGTTCTTTTCCTGAAATTCAGTGCCCTTTTTTCTCCACATGTACCTTTGATTATTGTGGCCAACTGGCCATTATTTTAACTTCATCGGTACACAGGTCATGTTTTCAAAATGCATCAGACTTGTTTAAATGTTCATTTCCATACTTCTGACTCTGAATTTTATGGTGAGGATGCAGGAGAGGTTTTCTTCTGATGACTTTTCCATGAAGTCCATAATTGTGCTGGTGTCTCTGAACAGTAGAACAATGTACCACAATTCCAGAGTCTGCTAAATCTTTCTCAAGGTCTTTTGCAATCAAACGGGGGGGTTCTGATTTGACTCTCTAGCAATCCTACAAGCAGCTCTTACTGCAATTTTGCTTGATCTTCCAGACCTTATCTTGACCCACACTGTTCCTGTTAAGCTGCCATTTCTTAATTACAATTCAAACTGAGGAAAGGGCAACTTGAAAACACTTTGCTTTCTTTTTATACCTGTTTCCTGCTTTGTAGGCCTCCACCATTTTCATTTTCAGAGTGCTAGGCAGCAACTTAGAAGAATCCATGGCTGCTGCTTTAAGTTAGAGGATGCTGGGTTTTTATAAAGCTGGGAAATTTGCATCACCTGGCCTTTCTTAACAATGACCGTGAACAAGCTATAACCCTAACAGTCTATTTAAGGTTTGAAACTTTGGTCAAAGTTATCTGAGAACAAAAATCTTCAAAGGGGTCCAAACTTATGCATTGGCCCATTTTCCTTTTAGTAATTTCTAAAATGTAAAACCTTTCAATATTGTAAGGTTTCTCTTACTGAGTGTGTTGGGGAACACTCGCTTGGCCGCTATATTCAAGCACACGGGCACGGGTTTTTAAAACAAAGCAGTCCGTACGGTTTATTAAAGTGCCATAAACCGGGTAATGCACAGTTCGTTACTTGTATCACATAGAACACAGCAGGCACCAACAGTCTCTTTGGTACCTGACGGGAGCCACTGCTCCATCTGCCGACTCTTCTAACAGCCTTTGGGTAAGCTGCCTAACGGGGATCACCAACTCGCCTGGTCAATACACAGTAGTCAGTCCAGACCTCACCGAAGGACTCCAGCTTCCCCACACTCTGTTAACACTCTTCCGGGTAAGCTGCCTAACGGGGATCACCAACTTGCCTGTCCGGCACACAGTAGTCAGTCCAGACCTCACCGAAGGACTCCAGCTTCCCCACACAGTAACTGTCTCTGGCTCCGCAGATCCCGGTCCTCACCTTGTCACTGCAGGTCCTGGACCCCGTCCTCCACCTGTCACTGCAGGTCCTGGACCCCGTCCTCCACCTGTCACCGCAGGTCCTGGACCCCGTCCTCCACCCGTCACCGCAGGTCCTGGACCCCGTCCTCCACCCGTCACCACAGGTAACCAGGATCACGCCGGTGGCCTAGTCCGGGTATTCTTCAGGACGTCCTTCCCCAGCCGGGAACATCCAATACCCAGGCCACCCGAAGCCAAGTCCCACGAACTCAGGTGCTTGCAGGACCCTAGTCATTCCTAGATCAGTCCAGCACCATTCGGGACCTTCACGGTCAGGTCCATACACAGGTTCCAGACAGGAACCACACAGGACCTACCGGACACACCTCTCAGCTCCACACACAGGGAGCTAACAACCAACACTGACCCACACAGGTCACGTTACATACTGGTAACCACTCCCCTGGGTGGGAGTGTATGTGTGGCTAGTCTGACCCTCCCATCTCTCATGACTAGCCTAGTAAGTCACCCAAACTTAAGTATACACATTACACAAACTCTTGAGGGACTACCGGTCCCAGGATAATCACCATACATCAGACTTACCACGCAGACTCCCTCTGCGACACATATCTGCCATTCACAACACTGCCGATTACAGGTTCACCAGTATTACCACAACAGATACGCCTCCATGCATATCTCACAGAGTGCACAGAGCGCCCCCTAGCTGCCACAGGGGTCACTACACCACATATCCTCCCCCTCTGTTCACACCTGTAGGGTTGAACACCTGTCAAACACCTGGAATCTCGAGACAGGTCACACACACTCCCTTGTCCTACCAGTCGAGAAGATTGTCTCAAACGGTTTTGAGCAACACTCATAATCGTACCCTTGTTGGGTTTACCCCGCTCCCAGCGGTCAACACGTAGGCCTTGAGCTTTGGCCCTTAAGTCACAGTCTGCCTGTGTTACCACATTTTCTCTACCAGGTCTCGCACCTAGGTCACTCAACATGGATTTAACCGAGGAGTTACTGCCTCCAACACTTCCTTGGTGATCAGTCAATCCACTATTTGGAGGTTCCCTTTTATTCCCTTTTCCTTGGGAAGAAGGCGGTCGCCATCCTGTGTTCTGCAGCTGCTTATTGACCTGCCGTCTGTACAGTCTTAGCTGCTCTATTTCTTTCAGATATGTCACGCGATACTCTAGGAGCATTCTGATATTCCTTAGACTCTCCTTGGACCCGACAACAAGGAATGGAATCATTCCATCTTCACCCACCTGGGCCTCATCATCAGCCAGAATCCTCAGCCTCTTTACACCGGATACATTCACCATCTCCTGCATCACTTTCCCAAATCTACCAATGATCTTCCCCACCAGATTTCTGGGTACTCGCACTGTGTCTTCCATCAAGCCCAGACGACTTTGAGCTTTCCTGGCTTGCTCCAAACGTCGAGTGGCTTCATTATTCCTCAACCGGATCATCTGTTTTGTGCGGAGGCACTGTAGATGCATATCCTTCAGGACAGCTACCCGCTTCACTGTGACTTCCTTAGTCGACAGTATCACCAACTGTTTCGTCTCTAGTGCCCAATGCACACTACACGCTTCTACTGCCTTTTTAAAGGCTTCATGCACACCCTCACCGGTACATGCATCTTGTGCCTCTTCGGGTACATCTATCACACACTTGAAGAGTGGACTCTCACTTTCTTCAGGAATGGATGGCCCCTGTTTTGCCATCGACCTTTCCGACAAGACATCTGCCACAACCGGGTGACTATCTCGTTCGGCTCTTAACGCCCACTCTTCTTCAGCTTTACCCTCTTCCAGACCCCTGGTCAAGATGGGCATTAGCAGATGTGAGTCTTCGACCAGCATCTTCTTCTCTTGTAGAAGACCACTTAATGCTTCTCTGAGCCCTTTCACATCTTCCCTTAAGGCTTTGTTCACACCTTGCCAGGTTAACAGGTGACCTCTGAGCTCCGAGACTTCCTTCTCCAGCTCATTCACCCTGTGCTCAGCCTCTTTTCCTCTTTTACGTCTTCGGCGACGGGAGGAAGTTTTGCTCCCTATACCAGAGTCAGTCTTACTGCCCTCTTTACCGCCTTCGTCACCGTCTGATTGGGAGTCACCACCACCCGATCTGTCATCCAGGAACCAGCCGTCCGTTTCTAAACAGGTCACAACTTCTGGAATGGCTGCCCCTGCTGTCACGACTTCAGCCTGTAGAGCCCTGTCGTCTCTCTGTGACTGGGTGTCAGTTCTACTTATTTTATCCGCCAGACATCTACCAGTCGCATTGTGGCACAGTTCAGGTGGCATGTCCGTAAGTTGGGCCCACTTATCATTTTCCTTGGTCACGCTCACTTTGGGACTGTCAACTCTAGGGGGCGCATTCTCACTAATACTACCACCCATCCACGTAACATCCACAAACACTTCACCCTTTTTCCACCAGTCCCACAGTGTTATCAAATCTTGTCCTATTACCATAGGACACGGCAAACTCGGGACTACAACCACCTCATGGCATGTGGAAACATTAGCTGCGGTAATGGAGAGAGTGGCTGCCTGACAACATTTAGCATCCCCAGGTGACCCAGCACTCCCTGGAAGGGTTCTCAGCAAAGACGCCTCTCTCCCCGGGTCTAACAACCCCTGCACACACTCTCCATTCAGCCAAAAAGGACACAGACGTGGCTCCTCACTGATTGCCAGCCAAATCGGACCTAGTCGTGACTCCTCACTGATTACTGCCCTTTTTTTGGCTTCGCCCCCTTTTTGAGCAAGTGTTGCGCTTTTTGACACCACCCCAGTTCGGGATTCAGCCCCCTTTCGGGATTCCACCCCTTTTTGGGCCATTACCCCTATTTGGGTTACCGCCCCTTTTTGGGACTCCGCCCCCTTTTGGGCAACCATCTCCATTTGGGGTCCCCACTCACTATTAGGGATACTCCCCTCCCTGGGACACACCCAGTGGACTTCCCCACGGCACTCATGCCCCAGTTCACACAGTACACCCCTTTGTCTCTGGGCTTGTACTGGCCCTTTAAGAGTCAGCACAACCTAAAAGGGAAAAAAAATATTTTTTTTTTTTCTCTATGTCACTTCACCAGCTCCTGCTGGTACCGCCACAGCTCCCGCTGTAGTCACACAACCGGCACGTCCAGGTGCTGCCAACCACAAGCCACTGCAGCTCCGCCTACTGTGGAACCTCTCGCTGCACCCGCGGCTACTCTCCACACGGCTCTGCACGGCTCCACCGCTGCCGCTTGTCACCTTCGTGACCCCGCCGAGTCACAGCAGACGCTTGTCACTTTCGTAACCCCGCCGAGTTACAGCTAGACGCTTGTCACCTTTGTGGCCCTGCCACAGCAATTAACTCCACGTGTGCTAGCGGGATCGTTGCCAAAATTCTCCACCAATTGTAAGGTTTCTCTTACTGAGTGTGTTGGGGAACACTCGCTTGGCCGCTATATTCAAGCACACGGGCACGGGTTTTTAAAACAAAGCAGTCCGTACGGTTTATTAAAGTGCCATAAACCGGGTAATGCACAGTTCGTTACTTGTATCACATAGAATACAGCAGGCACCAACAGTCTCTTTGGTACCTGACGGGAGCCACTGCTCCATCTGCCGACTCTTCTAACAGCCTTTGGGTAAGCTGCCTAACGGGGATCACCAACTCGCCTGGTCAATACACAGTAGTCAGTCCAGACCTCACCGAAGGACTCCAGCTTCCCCACACTCTGTTAACACTCTTCCGGGTAAGCTGCCTAACGGGGATCACCAACTTGCCTGTCCGGCACACAGTAGTCAGTCCAGACCTCACCGAAGGACTCCAGCTTCCCCACACAGTAACTGTCTCTGGCTCCGCAGATCCCGGTCCTCACCTTGTCACTGCAGGTCCTGGACCCCGTCCTCCACCTGTCACTGCAGGTCCTGGACCCCATCCTCCACCTGTCACCGCAGGTCCTGGACCCCGTCCTCCACCCGTCACCGCAGGTCCTGGACCCCGTCCTCCACCCGTCACCACAGGTAACCAGGATCACGCCGGTGGCCTAGTCCGGGTATTCTTCAGGACGTCCTTCCCCAGCCGGGAACATCCAATACCCAGGCCACCCGAAGCCAAGTCCCACGAACTCAGGTGCTTGCAGGACCCTAGTCATTCCTAGATCAGTCCAGCACCATTCGGGACCTTCACGGTCAGGTCCATACACAGGTTCCAGACAGGAACCACACAGGACCTACCGGACACACCTCTCAGCTCCACACACAGGGAGCTCACAACCAACACTGACCCACACAGGTCACGTTACATACTGGTAACTACTCCCCTGGGTGGGAGTATGTGTGGCTAGTCTGACCCTCCCATCTCTCATGACTAGCCTAGAAAGTCACCCAAACTTAAGTATACACATTACACAAACTCTTGAGGGACTACCGGTCCCAGCATAATCACCATACATCAGACTTACCACGCAGACTCCCTCTGCGACACATATCGGCCATTCACAACACTGCCGATTACAGGTTCACCAGTATTACCACAACAGATACGCCTCCATGCATATCTCACAGAGCGCACAGAGCGCCCCCTAGCTGCCACAGGGGTCACTACACCACAATATGTATATTTTGTTTCCTAAAATACAAAGGAAATGTGTCATCTTTAACATTAGTCCTTTTACAGATCATTTAATCTTCAACTTGCTGTTCACAATAAGGCTAGGTTCCCATTGCGTTTTAGTGTGAGCGCTAACGGACAGCGTTGCATGGCGAAATTAACGCCGTGCAATGCGTCCGTTAGCGCTCCCATTGCCAGCAATGTTAAAGCGCATTGCTAGCGTGTGTCATTTTCGGCACGCGCTAGCGATGTGCCGTTCTTTTGTAGCGCGCCTCGGACGCTGCTTGCAGCGTCCGTGGCGCGCCCGAGGTCCGTTCCCCGCTCTCGCAGATCGGGGATCTGCGCTAGCGGGGACGTTTAACACGACCCCTTAAAAGACATTGCATTAGCGCAATCCGCTAGCGCTTAGCGCTAAACGGATTGCCCTAACGCAATCTGAACCTAGCCTAACAGTAAATTTGACCAATGGTACCCAAACCTTTATATGCCACTGTCATCATGTCAACTGATTGCTACATTTTTACACTAATTGCACACAGCACTTTGGAAATTAGCACTTATTCCTCATATAAAATCTCTTTCAATGTTGTCCCCATACTCTTTACGAATAGGACACATGTAAGAAAACAGAATGCAGCAAATATTACGATTAGCGACAATAAAGTCTCGATTGCCCAGGCTCTCATAAATTCCCGTTACATCGCCTGCTCTCTATAGCAATAAACATTTATTTAGTATAATTGGCTTCATTCATTTTTTTATCATCTGCATGAAGACTTGCGGGGATTACTCATTACATAAAATTGATGAGTCAGGTAACAAAGAATTCAGCGGGTCACGTAAGGAAAGATGCAGAAACAGAATTTGATTTCAATAACGCACCAACTATTTATGATCTATAACAATTAGTTACAGCTAGAGCCAGCAAGCTGTGAAAATAGTCATGCTAGTATTTTAATGTGTACTACAAGGCATTGTTTTTGCAGTTTTAAAGCTGCATTACATTTTTTCAGCTATTTCCTCATGTATAGGGATGAGCGGACCAGTGGATGTTCGGGTTCTTCTGGTTCGGCTAAACTAGAGTTCAAACTTTGGTTCGGTATCCGAACTTGACTTGAACTTGACACAAACCCAATAGTAGTCAACAGCGACCCAAGCTTTTGTACTTTAAAATGTCTGTAAAATGGTCAGAGTAAGGGCTATGGGTGAGCAAAAGGAAGCTAAATGTGGGTAAAGTGCCCTGCAAAGAAATTTGGTTAGGGAAATGACTTAAAATAACTTAGAATAAAAAAAATAAAAATAAATAATATTTTTGAACAAGGATAGGAGGTCCAAGTGGAAGAGGATATTAAGGAGGAGGTGGACATGGTGAGGTTGGTGGAAAAGGCAAGGAAGGAGTAATCCAACACTGATATTTTTTTGTTTGTTTTTTATTGCTTTTATGGAACTGATTTAAAACAACTTAGAATGGTGGATGTGGCGGTACAGATGGAAGAGGCAGAGGAGAAGGTAGTCAACACAGTTTGTTTGTTTGCTTGTTTTTTGGGGGGGAGAAGGCACCCAAATGAAATGAATGGCAAATAAAGTTGAATACTGGCTAGGTGTAGCTGGTATAGTTGTCTAGTCATCCAAAGGTATGGACAAGTCTTGGGGGAATCTCAGATGGTCTCATTTTAAGAAATGTTAGCTTCCCCACCTTGGATGTGGATAGTTGGATGCACCTGTCTGTGATAACACCCCCTGTCTTGCTAAATACACGTTCCAAAGGTACACTTGCTGCAGGGCAGGGCAGGCCAGCACCTCCAAGGCATTAAGGGCAAGCTCAGGCCATGTGTCAAGTTAGGAGACCCAGAAGTTAAATAGGGCAGACCCATCAATAAGTATGTGGAGATACGTGGACAGGTACTCTTCTACCATGTTGTTGTACCTCTGACTCCTGTTAACCCCTTCATGACCTTGGGATTTTCGGTTTTTCCATGTTCGTTTTTCTCTCCCCTCCTTCCCTTTTTTTATTTTTCCATCAATATGGCCATGTGAGGGCTTATTTTTTGTGAAACAAGTTGTACTTTTGAACTACATCATTGGTTTTACCATGTCGTGTACTAGAAAACAGGAAAAAAATTCCAAGTGCGGTGAAATTGCAAAAAAAGTGCAGTCCCACACTTGTTTTTTGTTTGGCTTTTTTACAAGGTTCAGTAAATGCTAAAACTGACCTGCCATTATGATTCTCCAGGTCATTATGAGTTCATAGACACCTAACATGACTAGTTTATTTTTTATCTAAGTGGTGAAAAAAAATTCCAAACTTTGCTAAAAAAAAAAATGTTAAAAAAATTGCGCCATTTTCCGATACCCGTAGCGTCTCCATTTTTCATGATCTGGGGTTGATTGATCGCTTATTTTTCATTTGCTGAGCTGGCATTTTAAACTATACCATTTCAGTGCAGATACGTTCTTTTGATCGCCCGTTATTGCATTTTAATGCAATGTCGTGGGGACCAAAAAAACGTAATTCTGGCATTTCGAATTTTTTTCTCGCTACGCTGTTTAGCGATCAGGTTAACGCTTTTTTATTGATAGATCGGGTGATTCTGAACTCGGTGATACCAAATATGTGTAGGTTTGATTTTTTTTTATTGATTTATTTTGAATGGGGCGAAAGGGGGGTGATTTAAACTTTTATATTTTTTTTATTTTTTTTCACATTTTTTTTAACTTTTTGTTTTACTTTTGCCATGCTTTAATAGCTTCCATAGGAGGTTAGAAGCAGGCACAACTCGATCGCCTCTGCTACATAGCAGCGATCATCAGATCGCTGCTATGCAGCAGAAATGCAGGTGTGCTATGAGCGCCGAACACAGGGTGGCGCTCACAGCTACCGGGGATCAGTAACCATAGAGGTCTCAAGGACCTCTATGGTTACTACACAGAAGCATCGCTGACCCCCGATCATGTGACGGGGGTCAGCGATGCGCTCATTTCCAGCCGCCAGGCCGGAAGCGCCGGTTAAATGCCGCTGTCAGCGTTTGACAGCGGCATTTAACTTTTTAATAGCAGCAGGTGAATCGCGATTTCACCCGCCGCTATTGCGAGCACATGTCAGCTGTTCAAAACAGCTAACATGTCCCGTCTTTGATGCGGGCTCACCGCCGGAGCCCGCATCAAAGCGCGGGGTTCTGACCTCGGACGTACTATCCCGTCCGAGGTCAGAAAGGGGTTAATTTGGAGCATTCTACATGGTGGTGCTGGATGTTGTGGCGTGATGAGAAAGTTTTTTCATATTTCGGCCATTCTAACATTGCCTCCGAAGTGGTGGAGGGGCCTCAGCTGAGTTGGCGATTTCCTCCTCTGCCTCTGCTTTGTTCTTCCACTGAGCCAACGCTGTCAGGTGGGAAATCCATCCGTAGTTTCTCTAACAGCATATGCTTGTTTTCACTCATTTTGCAATCCCGCTGCAGTGATAGAAGTAATGATGGTACATTTTCCTTTTAGCAGGAATACATCAGGGTGGCCACACAGTAATCAGCAGGGGTAACAATTCGGCCTACTCGGCAGTCGTTGCACAGGTACAGCAGCATGTACTGGCTCATGTGTGCCAGGCTGCCCAGAGGCAATAACAAACAGTCCTTGATGGGAGGCGTATTATCTAGGTCTTCTGTATTCCACCAGCCATGCTCCAGTGATGCCCATGAGCTGCTCTAGGTGCCACCCGGCTGTGAACATGATTGTTCCTCCTCTTATCCTCATCATCCTCCCATACTGTCCCTTGCCTGTACACTTGGGCACCTGGCCGCTGTTGGGACAGTAGCTCAGCCTCATAGCTATATGTAGATGACAGGCATGATATCGGTTTGAACTGGTGCTGCTCCTCTTCCACCTGTGCCACAACCTTATCCATCATGGCCTGAATTGTTTTTTCCAGTGTGCACAGTGTGCATGTACTGTAAGGGGTACACTAACGCTGATGATGGCATCATCAACACTGGCCATATTGGTGGAGTATTTGAAGCAGCACCACACGGCACACACGTTCCACATGGCAGCCCACTTATTGATGGTGACACAGCCAAGGGTGCTGCAGCTGAAACTCCACTATTGCCTGCTGCTGCTCACACAGTCTCTCCAGCAAATTCAAGGTGGAGTTCCACCTTGTTGGTATGTCGCATGTCTGTCGGTGAGTGGGAAGACAGAAGTGATGCTGCAGCACAGACAGGTGAGCAGGATTGCCAACCTCCTAAAAAAACATTTCTGGACAACTGGACTCAAATTCATGGACGGCCTAATATTTTAAACAACATTTGACACTCCCACTAAAGACGACGCCTCCTAAAGACCATGCCCCCAAAAGATCACACCACCCAAAAAACATGCCATAAAATAACCAGAATAGGAGCCAGGGAAGATAGTTAGAATTACATTACAGAACAGGAGAAGCGCAGTGCTTTTGGCCAAAACCCCATCCACCTTCTCTTCAATGTGATGCAGTCGCCCTGTCCCTTTTGCGGAAAACACTCCCAAAATATGATGTTTCAGTAACCATGATTCACAGTTGGGATGGTGTTCTTGGGGTTGTACTCATCCTTCTTCCTTCAAACATGGCAAGTGGAGGTGATACCAAAAAGTTATATTTTGAGCTCATCTGACCACAAGACCATCTCCCATGCCTCCTCTGGATCATCCAAATGCTCATTGGTGTACTTCAAATGGGATTGGCATGAGCAGAGGAACCTTGATTTTAATTTATAATGGCATAGTGTGTTACTAATGGTAATTTTTGAGTCTGTGGTCCAAGATCTCTTCAGGCCATTGACCTCTCATGTAGTCCTGGGCTCATTCCTGACCTTTCTCAGAATCACCCTTACCCTATGAGGCGAGATCTTGCATGGAGCCTCAGACCGAGGAAGATTGCGACCTCCCCTCTAACACTTTGCACTCCTCCAATCTATCCTAAACTCTGCTGCTCAACGAATTCACCTATCCCCCTGCTATTCCCTGGCCTCTCCTCTCTGTCAGTCCCTTCACTGGCTCCCCATGCATGAGGTATCAGAGTCTGAGCCAACATTTACAGATTTGAATTTAATTATAAATTAAGATGAGATTGGTGAGGGACCGGTGTAAGCCTGCTTTGTTGGGAGCACTGATACCTCATGCAACAGCTCAAACTGCTTTCTTGCTCAGCCAAACTCAAGTGGCGCAAATAACAGCTTGGTAGACCACTAATGTTATAAAAATGTAAAGACAGTAACACAAGCAGTAGACTAATCAATTGACCCACAGTAGAACATTTTATATTGACACAGAAGCAGTGAGCCATGGGCCATGCATGAGGTATCAAGGTCTGGGCCAAAATTTAGAGGTTTTAATTTAAGTATAAATTACGACGAGGTGGGTGAGGGACCAGTGTAAGCCTGCTTTGCTGGGAGCCCTGCAACAGCTCAAACTGCTTTTCTGCTCAGCCACACTCAGGTGGCACACATATCAGTTTCGTAGACTACTATTGTTAGAAAGATTTAGGATAGTAACACAGGTAGTTGAAAATAAGTGCAAGTCTGGGGGACCTATTGCTACAGGCAACACACATGAAGGAGACCCAACTTGGGGACCAAACATTTAAAAAAAATTATTGTCACACACCACTAAAGTGGCATCAATTTCTCCAGAGTAGAAATAATATTATGGGCCTCTGACACCCCTTCCACTACAAGCAACCCACCAGATGGAGACCCAACTTGGAGTCTTCACATTTCAAAAAATTGTTTGTCACATCAGCAGCAGTAGCAACAGCAGGTACAGAAACCATGACAAAGGTGTCACAGACTGCAATAATGCAAGATCAATGCATCAGGTTAAAAACTTCACCATCACCTAGTCTGCCCAGCCTGTGACTAGGGTAAAAATGTCATTGGAGATCCATAACTTGTTCATCATGATGAAAGTAAGTTGGTCTACACTTTCATCAGATGGCCGGAGGCCCTTATCCATCAGGACACCACCAACAGCGCTGAAGACATGTTCTGAGAGAACGCTGGCTGCCGGCATGACAAAACCTCCAAGGTGTGACTGGTGAGCTCTGGTTACTCTTCATTTTTTGAAGATCAAAATGCAAAAGGATTCAAATTCCCCTGATGGCATGGATTTTGAGCTTGAGATACTCCTGAATAGTGTTGAGCAATATTTGCTGTATCGGAATTCCGATACCGAGTTCTGATATTTTTGCGATATCGGAAGTCGGAATCGGAAGTGTGCGGTGCGTATGGTTCCCAGGGTCTGGAGGAGAGGAGACTCTCCTTCAGGCCCTGGGATCCATATTCATGTAAAAAATAAATAATAAAAATAAAAAATATTGATATACTCACCCCTCCGGCGGACCCTGGACCTTAGCGATGTAACCGGCAGCCTCCGTTCCTAAGAATGAGTGAGTGTAGGTCCTGCAATGACGTCGCGGCTTGTGATTGGTCGCGTGAGCGGTCACATGAGCGGTCACGCGACCAATCACAAGCCGCGACGTCATCGAAGGTCCTTCACTGTGCATTCTTAGGGAACGGAGGCAGACGCTTGGACCGGTGAGAGCCGTGGCCGTCAGAGGGGTGAGTATATCAATATTTTTTATTTTTATTCTTTATTTTATACATGAATATGGATTCCAGGGCCTGTAGGAGAGTTTCCTCTCCTTCAGACCCTGGGAACCATTCCGATATTCGGTATCGGCGATATCCGATACTTTTTGGGTATCGGCCGATCCAATCCGATACCGATACCTTTGCATATCGGAAGGTATCGCTCAACACTACTCCTGAACCATCCTCTCCAGTCTTTCACAACGTGTCAGACTCTATTCTGCTGGTGCCTGGGCTGGTGTAAAAAATGTGTGACACTACTTGTAGAAATTGCTTATGCCATTTACACTGCTAATGTTTATGCATTGACACCTCAATGTTCCCAGGGTTGGAAGTCTATAACTGCGAAGCACACTGTGTGCCTCACTGCTGTCTTGGGGTAAACCACTCTCAAGATTGTCTACAAGCGTGTTTTGATACTCCAGCATGTGCATGTCCCTTTCCAGGGAGGGCAGCATCTAACAAAATTTACTCTTGTACCGTGGATCTAACAGAGGGGCAACCCAGTACTCAGCACTATTAATAATCCTAACAATATGGGTATCATGTGGCAGATTGTACGGCAAGAAGGCGCTCATGTATCAGGCACTTCCATGAGGTGCATGTACATGGTGTGTCGTTTTTGGGGTAATGCTCAAGCTTGCTTTCTCCATTCTCTCCCGCTAACCACGGACAACACAGAGGGAATAAATATCCTCTTCATCTCCTGACTGTTGAGCGCCCATAACCTCTTCAGTCATGATTCCTCTGCTCAGAGTGTCTGACACTCACTGATGGACAGCTCTGTCATCTTATCCTGTGCTTTGACGTGCTGAGTGGTCAATGCTTTGATTGACAGCTCTGTTGACCTATCTGAGACTGGCAGGTGCAGAGGTTTCCACAGGTGCTCCCTGTTCTTAGGAACTGCCCTGCTATTTAGATGAGCTGTCTGACCCCAGATCAATGTCAGTCAAAAGCTTATGCTGTGTGGTGTGTGTTCATCTGATCCCTGCACTGTAAGTTCTGATCTTGTGCTGCTGTCCTTTGGACTGTGTTCTGACTACCCGTTTGTTACTGTCCCTTTTGTTATGATCTGGTGGCCTAGGAGCAGCATGAGACGTACTCTGGAGAAGGTGGTACCTGTACTGACCGCAGACCCTGAACTTAACACCACAACTAGAAGTAGCCGTGGAATGTACCTAACACTCCCTAGACATCTCGACACAGCCGGAGGACTAATTATCCCTGAAGATAGAAAAGGGAAAACTATCTTGCCTCAGAGAAAATCCCCAAAGGATAGACAGCCCCCCACAAATATTGACTGTGAGAGGAGAGGGAAATAACATACGCAGACTGAAAACAGGATTTAGCAAAGGAGGCCACTCTAGCTAAATAGAAAGGACAGGACAGAGTACTATGCGGTCAGTATTAAAACACTAGAAAATATCCACCACAGAAAATACAAAATCTCCACATCTAACTAAAGACATGGAGGGTATATCTGCATCTCCAGAGATACCAGCTTGACTGAGCAAATCCTTATACAGACCAAGCTGGAAAGACAAAACATGGAAAAGCACTGAGCGATCAGGCCCACAGCATGTGGACTGCAAAAAACAAAGCCAGAACTTATCTTTGATGAAAGGAACAGCAAAGCAAGAGAGGCCAGGCAGGGAAGTGAATCCTCCAGGAAACAATGGACAACTGGCACTGACTAAAGGGTAAAGCAAGACTAAATAGCCCAGTCAGAATTGCAATAAGTGGACACACCTGATAAATGCTGCGATCCAAAGACAGCAGCGCTACCACTTATAACCACCGGAGGGAGCCCAAGAGCAGAATTCACAACAGTACCCCCCCTTGAGGAGGGGTCACCGAACCCTCACCAGAGCCCCCAGGCCGATCAGGATGAGCCAAATGAAAGGCATGAACCAAATCGTCAGCATGAACATCGGACGCAACAACCCAAGAATTATCCTCCTGGCCATAACCCTTCCATTTGACAAGATACTGAAGCTTCCGCCTCGAAAAACGAGAATCCAAAATCTTCTCAACCACATACTCCAACTCCCCTTCAACCAACACCGGGGCAGGAGGATCAACAACAGGCACCACATATTTCCGCAACAAAGATCTATGAAAAACATTATGTATGGAAAAAGAGGCCGGAAGTGCCAAACGAAAAGACACCGGATTGATAATCTCAGTAATCCTATAAGGACCAATAAACCGAGGCTTGAACTTAGGGGAAGAAACGTTCATAGGAACATGACGGGAAGACAACCAGACCAAATCCCCGACCCGAAACCGGGAACCAACACACCGACGACGGTTAGCAAAGCGCTGAGCCTCCTCCTGAGACAACACCAAATTGTCCACAACATGAGCCCAAATCTGCTGCAATCTGTCAACCACAGAGTCCACCCCAGGACAATCAGAAGGCTCAACCTGCCCCGAAGAAAAACGAGGATGAAAACCAGAATTACAAAAGAAGGGTGAAACCAAGGTAGCAGAACTAGCCCGGTTATTAAGGGCAAACTCAGCCAATGGCAAGAAAGCCACCCAATCATCCTGATCAGCAGACACAAAGCATCTCAAATAAGTTTCCAAAGTCTGATTAGTTCGCTCAGTTTGGCCATTTGTCTGAGGATGAAACGCGGAAGAAAAAGACAAATCAATGCCCAGCCTAGCACAAAAGGCTCGCCAAAACCTAGCAACGAACTGAGAACCTCTGTCGGACACAATATTCTCCGGAATGCCATGCAAACGAACCACATGCTGAAAAAACAACGGAACCAAATCAGAAGAGGAAGGCAACTTAGGCAAAGTTACCAAATGAACCATCTTAGAAAACCGGTCACAAACTACCCAGATAACTGACATCCTCTGGGAAACCGGAAGATCTGAAATAAAATCCATAGAAATATGCGTCCAAGGCATCTCAGGGAGCGGCAAAGGCAAAAGCAACCCACTAGCGCGGGAACAGCAAGGTTTGGCCGGCGCACAAGTCCCACAGGACTGCACAAAAGAACGCACATCCCGCGACAAAGAAGGCCACCAAAAGGACCTACCAACCAAATCTCTGGTACCAAAAATCCCAGGATGGCCAGCCAACACAGAACAATGAACCTCAGAAATCACATTACTAGTCCATCTGTCAGGAACAAACAGTTTCCCCACTGGACAGCGGTCAGGTTTATCAGCCTGAAACTCCTGAAGAGCCCGTCGTAAATCAGGGGAGATGGCAGAAAGAATCACCCCCTCCTTCAGAATGCCGACCGGCTCAAGGACCCCAGGAGAATCAGGCAAAAAGCTCCTAGAGAGGGCATCCGCCTTAACATTCTTAGAATCCGGAAGGTACGAGACCATGAAATCAAAACGGGAGAAAAACAGGGACCATCAGGCCTGTCTAGGATTCAGCCGTTTAGCAGACTCGAGGTAAATCAGATTCTTATGATCAGTCAAGACCACAATACGGTGCTTGGCCCCCTCAAGCCAATGTCGCCACTCCTCAAATGCCCACTTCATAGCCAACAGCTCACGATTGCCGACATCATAATTGCGTTGTGTAGGCGAAAACTTTCGAGAAAAGAAGGCACACGGTTTCATCAAGGAACCATCAGAATTCCTCTGAGACAAAACGGCCCCTGCCCCAATCTCAGAAGCGTCAACCTCAACCTGAAATGGAAGAGAAACATCCGGCTGACGCAACACAGGGGCAGAAGTAAATCGGCGTTTAAGCTCCTGAAAGGCAGAAACAGCCACAGAGGACCAACTCGTAACATCAGCGCCCTTCTTTGTCAAATCGGTCAGGGGTTTAACCACACTGGAGAAGTTGGCAATGAAACGGCGATAAAAATTAGCAAGGCCCAAACATTTCTGAAGGCTCTTCACAGAAGTGGGCTGGATCCAATCATGAATGGCCTGAACCTTAACCGGATCCATTTCTATAGATGAGGGAGAAAAAATGAAGCCCAAAAAAGAAACCTTCTGTACTCCAAAAAGGCACTTAGACCCCTTCACAAACAAAGCATTATCACGAAGGATCTGAAATACCATCCTGACTTGTTTCACATGAGACTCCCAATCATCTGAAAAAATCAAAATATCATCCAAATATACAACCATGAATTTATCAAGATAATTCCGAAATATATCATGCATGAAGGACTGAAACACAGAGGGAGCATTAGAGAGTCCGAATGGCATCACAAGGTATTCAAAATGGCCTTCGGGCGTATTAAACGCAGTTTTCCATTCGTCACCCTGCTTAATACGAACAAGATTATATGCCCCTCGAAGGTCAATCTTAGTAAACCAACTAGCCCCCTTAATCATAGCAAACAAATCAGAAAGCAAAGGCAAGGGTATTGGAATTTGACCATGATCTTATTCAAGAGGCGATAATCAAAACAGGGTCTCAAAGAGCCATCCTTCTTGGCAACAAAAAAAAAAACCTGCTCCCAATGGTGAAGAAGATGGCCGAATATGCCCCTTCTCCAAAGACTCCTTAACATAACTCCGCATGGCGGCATGTTCAGGCACAGACAGGTTAAAAAGTCGGCCCTTAGGGAACTTACAGCCTGGAATCAAGTCAATCGCACAATCACAGTCCCTATGCGGTGGAAGGGAACTGGACTTGGGCTCATCAAATACATCCTGGAAATCTGACAAAAACTCAGGAATTTCAGAAGAGGGGGAGGAGGAAATTGACATCAAAGGAACGTCACCATGAACCCCCTGACAACCCCAACTAGTCACAGACATAGATTTCCAATCTAATACCGGATTATGCACCTGTAACCATGGGAAACCCAGCACAATAGCATCATGCAAATTATACAACACCAGAAAATGACAATTTTCCTGATGAGCTGGCGCCATACACATGGTCAGCTGTGTCCAAAACTGAGGTTTATTTTTTGCCAGCGGTGTAGCATCAATGCCCCTTAAAGGAATAGGACTCTGCAAAGGCTGCAAGGGGAACCCACAACGTCTGGCAAATTCTAAGTCCATTAAGTTTAAAGCGGCTCCTGAATCCACAAATGCCATGACAGAAAATGACGATAATGAGCAGATCAATGTCACAGATAACAGAAATTTAGGTTGCACAGTACTGATGGTAACAGAACTAGCGATTCTCTTAATACGCTTAGGGCAATCAGAAATAACATGAGCAGAATCGCCGCAGTAAAAACACAACCTATTCTGACATATGAATCCTTGTCGTTCAGCTCTAGACACAATCCTATCACACTGCATGGGCTCAGGACTCCGCTCGGAAGACAACGCCACAGTGTGCACAACTCTGCGCTCGCGCAAGCGCCGATCAATCTGAATGGCCAGAGACATAGAATCACTCAGACCAGCAGGCATGGGGAACCCCACCATAACATCTTTAATGGATTCCGAAAGACCCTTTCTGAAAATCGCAGCCAAGGCATCCTCATTCCATTTAGTCAGCACAGACCATTTTCTAAATTTCTGGCAATACAATTCTGCCGCTTCTTGACCCTGAGACGGGGCCAACAAGGTCTTCTCAGCATGATCCACTGAATTAGGTTCATCATACAATAACCCTAGCACTTAAAAAAATGTGTCTACATTAAGCAAAGCAGGATTTCCAGCTTCCAGGGAGAACGCCCAATCCTGAGGGTCACCGCGCAGCAGAGAGATGACTATTTTAACCTGCTGGATGGGATCACCAGAGGAACGGGGTTTCAGAGCAAAAAACAGTTTACAGTTATTTTTAAAGCTAAAAAATTTGGACCTGTCCCCCAAAAACAAATCAGGAGTTGGAATTCTAGGCTCTAAAACCGGAGTCTGAACGATATAATCGGAAATACCCTGTACTCTAGCAGCAAGTTGATCCACATGAGAAGGCAATCCCTGAACATCCATGCCAGCGCCGAACTCCTGAGCCACCCAGAGGCAAAGAGGGAAGAAAAGGCACAACAGACTACAGAAAAAAAAATAGCTCAGCACTTTCCTTCCCTTCTTCTGAGATGCAATTAATTCATTGTTGGCCAGTTGTACTGTTATGATCTGGTGGCCTAGGAGCAGCATGAGACGTACTCTGGAGAAGGTGGTACCTGTACTGACCGCAGACCCTGAACTTAACACCACAACTAGAAGTAGCCGTGGAATGTACCTAACACTCCCTAGACATCTCGACACAGCCGGAGGACTAATTATCCCTAAAGATAGAAAAGGGAAAACTATCTTGCCTCAGAGAAAATCCCCAAAGGATAGACAGCCCCCCACAAATATTGACTGTGAGAGGAGAGGGAAATAACATACGCAGACTGAAAACAGGATTTAGCAAAGGAGGCCACTCTAGCTAAATAGAAAGGACAGGACAGAGTACTATGCGGCCAGTATTAAAACACTAGAAAATATCCACCACAGAAAATACAAAATCTCCACATCTAACTAAAGACATGGAGGGTATATCTGCATCTCCAGAGATACCAGCTTGACTGAGCAAATCCTTATACAGACCAAGCTGGAAAGACAAAACATGGAAAAGCACTGAGCGATCAGGCCCACAGCATGTGGACTGCAAAAAACAAAGCCAGAACTTATCTTTGATGAAAGGAACAGCAAAGCAAGAGAGACCAGGCAGGGAAGTGAATCCTCCAGGAAACAATGGACAACTGACACTGACTAAAGGGTAAAGCAAGACTAAATAGCCCAGTCAGAATTGCAATAAGTGGACACACCTGATAAATGCTGCGATCCAAAGACAGCAGCGCTACCACTTATAACCACTGGAGGGAGCCAAGAGCAGAATTCACAACACCCTTTGCTTATCCACTATTTCTCTAGTATTCTGACCCTGGAATGTGATCTAACTTACGACTTCATATTTTCCTTTGGTTTACTACATAATCTTTTGGTGTTGACCCGGGAATGTCTTACTTCGTGAGTCACCGCCAGTCTGTGGTTTGTGACTAGCATCACATTTTGACTGGACTGAAAAAAAAAAATTTTCCACACCAATGGATCCCATTCATGCACTCTGTAATCAGGTGGTGAATTTGACCCAGATGGGTCAGGATCTGGCAAGGGAACACCAAAAACTAGAATCTTCACAGCTGCAGGTGCAGTTTTCTAGAACTATGGATGCTTCCCAAAGCTTTCCACGATTGACTGTAGCAATGACTCCTATACCTTCTGATGTGCAGTTAGTCTTCCCTGAACCTATAGTGGCACTTCCTGACAGATTTGCAAGGGAGAAGGATCAGTTTAGGAAGAGCTGCAAACTATTTTTTACCTCACAACCCCAGTCTTAGTCCCAGCAGGTAAGGAATAATCATATCCCTATTATGAGAGGGTACTAGACTTGGGCATTCTCTTTGTCCCCAATAGCCCCAGAATGGTCTTCCGTTGATGCCTTTTTTATGTCTTAGGGATGATCTATGACAAACCTGACAGGGCCAAGGCACAGAGGCAAAGATCCTGAACCTGACACAGGGGGTTTCCCCACAGAGGTCTATAGCTCTGAATTCCAACAATGGTCCTCTGAGATTTTGTGGAATAATGCAGCTCACATGTGTCAGTTTCACCGTGGACTTTCAGATATGCTGAAGCATGCTCTGGCTTTGCATAGTCCACCCTGTTCCCTGGTCGAGGCCATGTCCCAGGTCATTCGAATGGATCGCCAAATTCGTGAGAGACATGGTGAACAAAAGAGGGTTTCAGTTCTACTGCCTGAGTCTGTTCACTTGCCAGAGACAGAACCAATGGGGGTTGGAGCTTCCCGCTCTTGGGTCATGGAGAGGAGGTATCGGCGTGATCCTGGACTCTGCCTTTATTGTGGTTGTTCTGGACATTTTCTCAAAGACTGCTCGATATGTCCTCAAGCCAGCAAGCCGTCGGGAAAAATCTGAGTCTGGGTCATATTCAAGGAGGTCACCCAGACTTCCAAGTACCCTTTTATTCCTCAGATAAAGTATTGCGGAATGCGGAACTTTGTTTTCAGAACCTGTGGTTATCTGCACTTGCTTTCATTGACTGTACATCTGCCGCCAATTTAGTTGATTCTGAGACTAAATTAGTATTAGGGACAGTTAGATTGGATAGACTCATTCAAATTGTAGCCATTGACAGGACACCGTTACTTCAGAACTTTGTCCAGCTGGTAATGGTGGAATTCACACTTTGAGTGGGAACTCTTCTCTCTGAGTCCATCTCCTGCTATATGGTGGATAATTTACCTGCTGGGTTGGTGTAGGGATTTCCATGGCTGCATATCCATATTCCTGTTATTGAATGAGGTCGGAAGGATATTGTTAAATGGAGTTCCTATTGTCATAAGAAATATTTTAGCTCTGTACAAATTTGTTCCTCTACTCTGCAGGGTCTGCCAGCTTACCTGAAAGACTTCAGAGATGTGTTCTCATAGAAGAGGCAGAGATACTACCTCCCCATCATCCTTATGATTGTGCGATAAATCTTCTTCCTAATGCTAGATTGCCTAAAGCTCGTCTGTATAATTTGTCAAGACCTGAAAGGACCGCGATGAAAGAATATGTAAATTAAATTGTTTGCTAAATGTACTTTTCTGTTCAGGAAATATTGTTCCCGGGGTTCATTGTGACAGCTGAAGTGTTTACGATGGACCCTGGGAAGGTGCAGGCTGTAATTTATTGGGTTCAACCTTGTGATCTGAAAGCGCTGCAACGATTCGTATGGTTCGCTGATTACTATAAAGGATTATTAAGGGTTTTTCTCAGATCCTGAATCCCCTTACTGTTATGATCTGGTGGCCTAAGAGCAGCATGAGACGTACTCTGGAGAAGGTGGTACCTGTACTGACCGCAGACCCTGAACTTAACACCGCAACTAGAAGTAGCCGTGGAATGTACCTAGCACTCCCTGGACATCTCGACACAGCCGGAGGACTAATTACCCCTAGAGAAAGAAAAGGGAAAACTATCTTGCCTCAGAGAAAATTCCCAAAGGATAGGAAGCCCCCCACAAATATTGACTGTGAGAGGAGAGGGAAAAAACATACACAGACTGAAATCAGAATTTAGCAAAGGAGGCCACTTCTAGCTAAATAGAAAGGATAGGACAGAGTACTATGCGGTCAGTATTAAAACACTAGAAAATATCCACCACAGAAAATACAAAAACTCCACAGATAACTAAAGATATGGAGGGTATATCTGCATCTCCAGAGATACCAGCTTGGCTAAACAAATCCTTATACAGACCAAGCTGGACAAGACAAAAAACATGGGCAAGAACTGAACAATAAGGCCACAGCATGTGGACAGCAAAAAATCAAGGCCAGAACTTATCTTTGATGAAAAGAACTGCAAAGCAGGAGAGACCAGGAGAGATGTGAATCCTCCAGGAACAATGGACAACTGGCACTGACTAAAGGGTGAAGCAAGACTAAATAGCCCAGTCAGATTTGCAAAAAGTGAACACACCTGACAAATGCTGCGACTCAGAGACAGCAGCGCTACCACTTACAACCACCGGAGGGAGCCCAAGAGCAGAATTCACAACACCTTACCAATCTCACATGAAAGGGGGCAGATCTTAAGGTTTGGATAAATAAAAGGAGTGCTTCATGTCCGCTGCAGTTTTGACTCAACCTGATCTCCAGAAACCATTCATCGTAGAAGTGGATGCCTCAGAGGTTGGGGTAGAGGCTGTTTTGTCTCAAGGTTCCAAAACTCTGACCAACTTGTGTCCCTGTGCATTTTTCTCCCCAAAATTTTCTTCTGATGAATTATGATATGGGGAATCGTGAGCTGCTTGCTGTCAAGTTAGCTTTTGAAGAATGGAGACATTTTTTGGAGGGAGTTATTCATCCGATTACTGTGGTGACAGATCATAAAAATTTAGCTTATATTGAATCTGCTAAGCGTTTAACCCCTAGGCAGGCCAGATGGTCCTTATTTTTTTGAAGATTCAATTTTTCCATAACGCTTCGACCGGGGTCTAAGGCTGCTTTCACACTTGCGTTTTTGTCTGCAGCGTTTTTTGCACAAAAAACGCATGCGTTTTTTTTCCCTATATTTAACATTGAAAACGCATGCGTTTTTTTGCACATGCGTTTGGTCGCGTTTTCAAACGCATGCGTTTTTTGACTGCATGCGTTCATTTTCAAAAATGCTACCTGCAGTATTTTCTTGCGCGTTTTTTTGCCGCGAAAAAACGCATGCGTTTTTTCGCGGCAAAAAAATGCATTGCTGTCTATGTAAACGCATGCGTTTTTAAGCACATGCGTTTGTTTGCGCTAAAAACGCATGCGTTTTTATAGAAAAAAACCAGAAAACACACTAAAAAGTCACCCACCACCATCAAGGTGATAAAGGGATCCAAACCCTAACCCTAACTCTACCCCTAACCTCACCCCTAACCGTTTAATGAACATTTTCTGACAGTCATATTGCCACGTATTTAAGTGCCACGTATCACGTATTTCAGTGCCACTTATGCCACGTGCCACGTATTTAAGTGCCACGTGCCACATATATAAGTGCCACGTGCCACATATATAAGTGCCACGTGCCACATATATAAGTGCCACGTGCCACGTATTTAAGTGCCACGTATTTAAGTGCCACGTGCCACGTATTTAAGTGCCACGTGCCACGTATTTAAGTGCCACGTGCCACGTATTTAAGTGCCACGTGCCACGTATTTAAGTGCCACGTGCCACGTATTTCAGTGCCACGTATGCCACGTGCCACGTATTTAAGTGCCACGTGCCACATATATAAGTGCCACGTGCCACATATATAAGTGCCACGTGCCACATATATAAGTGCCACGTGCCACGTATTTAAGTGCCACGTATTTAAGTGCCACGTGCCACGTATTTAAGTGCCACGTGCCACGTATTTAAGTGCCACGTGCCACGTATTTAAGTGCCACGTATTTAAGTGCCACGTGCCACGTATTTCAGTGCCACGTATGCCACGTGCCACGTATTTAAGTGCCACGTGCCACATATATAAGTGCCACGTGCCACATATATAAGTGCCACGTGCCACGTATTTAAGTGCCACGTATTTAAGTGCCACGTGCCACGTATTTAAGTGCCACGTGCCACGTATTTAAGTGCCACGTGCCACGTATTTAAGTGCCACGTGCCACGTATTTAAGTGCCACGTGCCACGTATTTCAGTGCCACGTATGCCACGTGCCACGTATTTAAGTGCCACGTGCCACATATATAAGTGCCACGTGCCACATATATAAGTGCCACGTGCCACATATATAAGTGCCACGTGCCACGTATTTAAGTGCCACGTGCCACGTATTAAAGTGCCACGTGCCACGTATTTAAGTGCCACGTGCCACGTATTTAAGTGCCACGTGCCACGTATTAAAGTGCCACGTATTTAAGTACCACGTATTTCAGTTGCACGTATTTCAGTGCCACGTATTTCAGTCACGTTTAGGGTTAGGGTTAGGGGTAGGGTTAGGGTTAGGGTTTTCTTGTTTTTCTTGTTTTTTCTTGTGTTTTCTTGTGTTTTCTTGTGTTTTTCTATAAAAACGCATGCGTCTAAAAAACGCATGCGTTTTACCGCGTTTACATGCGTTTTTCACACATGCGTTTTTTTTAAAAACGCATGCAGACAAAAACGCAAGTGTGAAACTAGCCTAAGAATGTTAGGGCTGATGTTTTGTGACGCAGCCTTGATTATGTTTCTTCTCCAGAAAATCCATCCTGCATTCTTCCTCTAGGAATTGTGATTTCTATGGTATCCTCAGAATTGGAAGCTGAAACTCGTGAGGACTAGTCGTTGGCCCCATCCGCTACTCCTGAACTTAAATTATTTTTAGGAAATGTGACCTCCTGACTGCACAACACTATTAGCACAAACTAGTTAGATGTTGGAAGATCAATTTCACACAAAATCCTAACTATCTGACAACTTGCAGCAGAAGCAGCCTCTCTGCACTGTTACACTGACAAAATGGCGTCTTGTGTCTGGACATTGTGGATGGTTTCTGCACCCTGATTTGCTGCCAGAATCTACACACATTACGTTAATTAAAAAATAAAAAATAAATAACTGTCCACCGCTGCTCTGACCTTTACCCCTTCCCTCATAAAACATTTACCCCCGCTCATCATACAGCACCACTATCCTAGCCAAAGTCCTAACAAAAACATTAATGGAAATGCAGTCATTTACCGAACTGTGCAAATTTTTCTGACTTTGAGGAAAAATGCTCTGGAATTTAAACACGAATCCGAATGAGCTACGTTCATGCCGAATTTGAGATTGGCGTACGTTTTCTGGACAAATTTGCTCATCTCTAGTCACTAGGATGGCCTTCGCTCCTTGTGGGGTTTAGGACATCATCATCCCCTGCTTCATCTTCCACACAGTCCTCACCCCTGCCCTCCTTGCCGGTCTGCACACTGCACAAAGATGCAGCAGCTGACATCTGTGTTTCATCATCATCAGAGGTTTGCTGCGGGGGTGCACTGACCATGTGCCCTAACCCTCTCATGTACTCATCTTCCAACTGAACAAGTGGTTGGCCTTCAGTGCAATCAATATCTTCCACTTGTGGGGCAGGGACAGGTGGATGGCCCACGGAACCACATCCAATGGAGTCATCATCAAGCAGAAGAGACTGCTGCATGATTTGGGGGTCAGACTGCTTTGCAAGGGGGTGAAGTGGAAGTCAGATGACCATGGTCCTCAGGTGCCAACTCTGCGCTTTCTGCAGTGTACTGGGTGGAAGATAATCTGAAGGAACTGGAGCCTATGTTAGCCATCCAATCTAACACTGCCTCAACATGTTATGGTCTCTCAATTCGTACAGTGGTATTCGGCCCTACAAAATTACATGTGACAGCCTGTCACCCATGTGCAACAGAGGAAGGTGTTGTATTTGGGCATGTATCAGAAACAGAATGACCATGTTCTCTACCTGAAGCGTGTCCACCACCTTCACTACCAGCAGCAGATAAACCAGCCCCACCACGGCCACATCCTAGTCCCCTCATTGATGGTCTACTCATTTTATGAAGTGTTTATTAGGCAAACTACTTGCACACACATGGCTCTAGAATATAATTATTTTTAAGACCCACAACTTGTATATACACATCGGTAGAGTATAATAATATTTTTAGGCCCGGACACAACTCATACAGACACAGCGAGACAGTAAAATTACTTGTTTCGCCCACAATTAGCAAAGAGACGGCTGCAGACTAGAATTATTTTGTAGGCAGACTACTCGTCCAGACACAGCAGTAAAGTAAAATTATTTTTTTGCCCAACACCTGGCAAAGAAATTACTGCAGATTAGAATTATTTGTACAGTGGTACAGTAAAATTATTTATTTGGCCTATAAATGGCAAAGAGACGGCTGCAGAGTAAAATTATTTTTTAGGCACAATACTCATACAGACATGGCTGCAGAGTACACAGAGACCTTTTAGAACAGTACTCTCACAGGCAGGGGTGCAGAGTACACACAGAAGCTTAAAGGCGCAGTACTCCGATAGGCAGGGTTGCAGAGTACACACAACAGCTTTTTGGTACAATACTCCCACAGGCGGGGTTGCTGAGTACACACAGCATCTTTTTGGCACAGTACTTCCACAGATATGGGTGCAGAGTATACATAGTGTCTTTTTTGCACATTACTCCCACAGGCAGGGTTGCAGAGTACACACATAGATCAAAGACAGGGTGTACAGCAGTGTGAGCAGCCTCTTCTTACCACAGGACCCCTGGTATGTCAAGTATTAAATTAGATAGACAGGTCTGGCAGCAGTATAAGTGTCCTTTGCTTACCCTACTACTCCAGGTATCTCCACCATTAGATAAAATAAACATAGAGTACAGCAGTTTGAGCAGTCTCTTCTTACCTTAACAGCCCTGGTATAACAAGAATTAGATTATATAGACAGGATTGGAAGCAGTGTGAGTGGCCTCTTCTTACCTCAGCGTTTCTCATTTCTCCAGCATTAGATCAAATAGACAGGATAGACAGCAGTGTGAGTAGCCAATTCTTACCTCAGCACCCTTGTTATTTCCAGTATTAGATCAGGTAGACAGGGTGGACAGCCGTGTGAGTAGCCTCTTTGTAACACCAGCATCCCTGCATGCCTCAGCTCCTCCCTCCTGGCAGGGACGTGACTTATTTACCACCCAGCCCACCTTGTTGTGTACCCTCCTCCTGTGTCCCAGTCTTAAAGGGACTCTGTCACCTGAATTTGGAGGGAACAATTTTCAGCCATAGGGGGCGGGGTTTTTGGGTGTTTGATTCCCCCTTTACTTACCCGCTGGCTGCATGCTGGCTGCAATATCGGATTGAAGTTCATTCTCTGTCCTCCGTAGAACATGCCTGCACAAGGCAATCTTGCCTTACGCAGGCGTGTACTATGGAGGACAGAGAATGAACTTCAATCCAATATTGCAGCCAGCATGCAGCCAGCGGGTAAGGAAAGGGGGAATCAAACACCCGAAAACCCCGCCCCTATGGCTGAAAATTGTTCCCTCCAAATTCAGGTGACAGAGTCCCTTTAACGCACACTGCACTGCTACCCCGCTACCTTAGGGTGCATATATACACATTCCCAGTCTCTTAAAGCTCAGCACACACAATCCTATGTGTCCCCAGCCAATAGCTGGGATTCACTTAGTACTTAAGGCTCCTCCACTTGAAGGGAGGTGCCTGATCAACCATTGAGCTTTGGCAGTCTCCTGCTGCAAGCCTGTTGTCAGGTCTCTGAACCGGCAAATGTTCTAGTACCTGTTCCAGTCTCATCTGTATCTGTACTACTTGAACCTGAAACCACACCTACAGTACCTGAGCCTGAAACCGCTCTGGTGGTATGTGGATCGCCCCCACGTTAAGGGCAATGGGGTACTCGGTACCGGGTCCTTCGGTTCGGGGGATGTCACGGTGGCCCGACCCGGTCCGTGGCCCTTTGAGGGGGATCCAATTAAAGGTGTAGTTTGTATAAGGTTCGTGACGCCACCTGTGGTACGCGGTCAGGGTGACCGACGCTGCTTAGGGGTCCGCTGGGGTGATGGAATTATTATTATTATTATTTATTTATATAGCACCATTAATTCCATGGTGCTGTACATCAGAAGGGGTTACATCAAAATACAAATATCACTTACAGTAAACAAAACTAACAACGACAAACTGGTACAGAGGGAAGAGGACCCTGCCCTTGCGGGCTTACATTCTACAGGATTATGGGGAAGGAGACAGTAGGTCGAGGGTTGCAGTAGCTCCAATAGTGTTGAGGTGGCCGTGTGGTCTTTACAGGCTGTAAGCTTCTTTGAAGAGATGGGTTTTCAGGTTTCTTTTGAAGGATCCAAAAGTAGTGGATAACCGGATGTGTTGGGGCACTGAATTCCAGAGGATGAGTGATATTCGGGAGAAGTCTTGGATGTGATTGGGTGAGGAGCGAATAAGCATGGAGGAGAGGAGGAGGTCTTGGGAGGACCGGAGATTACGTGAGGGAAGATATTGAGAGATTAGTGTGGAAATGGTATGGAATGGCAGCTAGATGGTATACCTTCCCACAGGTGAAGTGTACCCCCAGGGCTTCCCAGAAGTGTAGGTGGTGATGGTGAAAGATGTAAGGCGCAGTGAATAACGAGGACACAAAGGTTGCAGTCTCTTTACCTTTTACTGAAGACTTCAGCATCCACAGTCCAGAGTACAGATCACAGGGCAGGCAGAGTCCGGCCGGTCCGAAGGCAAAATCCAGAGTTCTCTTATCCAGGTGGAAATCAGTAGCCTTCCTACTAGCGCCTGTGTGTTGTAGTACTTCCCTGCTGAGCACCACGGGATAGTCCTCACAACCTTTGTAGATGTTCTAGATGTTATTTCTTCCTCTCTGTCCCCCAGATGGTATGGATAGGACATACCCGTATGACTGATGGCCTGAGGCTTGTTTATAGGGACCCTAGAGATGCCCCGACCCCCACAATTTGCCACTGTGTCTTCTTAGGTTTTAAGGTCGGGCAGCCAACTTGGAATTGACTGTCCTGCCGGTCTTTGAAGTAAAGCGTGGAGTCAATTACTCCCTCAGTGTTCCGGCCACTGGCTACGCGCCTCAGAAGGAGGCAGCCTCTTACAGGACAGAACTCCTTCTGGTATTGTCTCCTTGTGCTGTGACTTCATTTCTCACTCCCTGCAACACAATTCCTTTCTTGTCCTTCCTTAGGATGCTGCCGCACGTGGGGCAGGCGCAGCTCCGTATCTTTCTGTCTCGTGCTAGGCCTCTGTCAGGATCCCACCCCTGACAAGGGCCCTCTGTCTGCAGCTCAGATATTCCTCCTTTCCTCCTTTCTGCCTCACAGGTCCTCTCTGGGTCAAACCCAGGCAGCTTCTGACTAACTGCCTATCCAACCCACCAGTTTTACCCTTCTGTGAGGAGTGCCCTACTAGATAGGAGCATGGCTCCCCCTGGTGGTCTGGAGTGTGAAGTGTGTTGTGATGCTGTGATACCTGGAAAGATGAACTCCTTTATTACCTTCAGACGTAATATCACTCCCCCTGGTGGAAGAACAATATTACTGCAGCAACCAGGACTCTGGGGCGCTGCATATGTGTATCAGAAACCGCTCAGCGGTACCTGAACCCGAAACAGCTACGATGGTACCTGAACCCAAAACTGCACTGGTGGTATGTGAACTAGAAACTGATCTGGCGGTACCTGAACATGAGACTGCTCCGGTGGTACCTGAACCCAAATCCGCTCTGCCTGTATGTGAACCTGAAACTGCACCTGAAGTACCTGAACCTGAAACCGCTCCGGATGTACGTGAGTCTGAAACCACTCCATCCGTACATTAATGAGTACCAGTGCTTACTACCTTGTACCATTTGTACTAGCACTAATATCCTTTCAGCAGTGTCCAGCACCACATCAGACTCTGAGATCATGTCTGCTGTCCCTTGGGACCAGCTGCCATGGTATCAGGATCTGTCCTCTAGTATCACCTGGCATCCACCACTGTCCAAGTCTAACCACACCATCTGGGGTTCTATTGCAAACCTAGTTGGTTGCCTAGCTACGTTCCTCCAGGCTCTCACCAGTCCGTATTGCAGTGGGTCCATGTCCGATGTGCGTTACACTCTTCTTGTCTCAGCATCCATGTATTCTCTAGAAACAGATCATATAGATGGGGTGGACAGCAGTGAGAGCAGCCACTTCTTACCACAGCATCCCCGGTATCAGATCAAAGAGACGTGGAGGACAGGAGTGTGAACAGTCTCTTATTACCTCAGGACCACTGGTATCTCAGACTCAAGTATTAGATTAGATAGAGAGGGTTGGCAGCAGTGTGAGTGACCTCTTCTTAACTCAGCACCTTTGGTATCTCCAGTATTAGATCAAATAGACAGGATGTACAGCAGTGTGAGCAGCCTCTTCTTACCTCAGCATCCCTGATATTTACAGTATTAGATCAGATAGACAATTGTACAGCAAAGTGAGCAGCCTCTGCTTACCACAGCACGCCTAATATCTCCAATATTAGTTCAAATTGACTGGGTGGACAGTAGTGTGAGCTGCTCCCTTGTGAGGTGTGAATTTGATGGAATGTTCCATGCAGAATCTAGCATTAAGTGTTAATTTGTAAAATGATATAAGGTGCCTGCTTACTTTTCTCAAAACAGAGAACTGCTTTTGCCCATTAATTGTGTGAATCAGTATTTTTCCAAACTCGTACTAAACAAAGCCTATCTCCCTAAATTAGGCTTCATTGAGGATCCGTAGTCTAACTCTGGGTCAGTACACAAAGTTATAACTAAAGTAAGTACACCAGCCTCATTAGATTGAACAGATGTATTCTTTAATGTACATTGTGTGTATTGTGTCATCTGGTGACAGAGCCATTGCAAGCTTCTGTAGCATGTCTGAAAGATCATCTACACCAAATTGGCATGTCTCTGAAGGGATAAAAATAAGGTTTAATGTCCATTACTTTGTCATTTTTTTCTAAATTGCTACAAATTGTCATATCCATTTGCAAATAAAATCATAGATATTTTCAGCAGTTCAGTTCTTGTTTCTGTAAAGCTATTTTTTCAGCCAATTTGGTCAGATGATATCTCCTCTACACTCTCCGGCTCACTACTTTCTTTTTCACCTGTGGTAAAAGCATTTACCAATTACCATTTGCAGTCTTTCGAGCTCACACACACTTTGCCATATGTTCAAGTAAAATACGTGTCCTGTCTGGCTCTTTCCAAAAAAGAAAAATGGTCAGATTCTCAACAGACAGTGAAACTGCCATCAGTTTTCAACCTTTGGGCTCTTTATAAAGCAACATTTTTGACACTGTCAAAACAAAGAATGACATAAATGCTCAGTACAGTGCAAGCTACGTTTGGGGTCACGGATTATGAATTTTATGTAGATATGCTTTCATTGGTTAGAATAATTAGTATTTTGCCACCTTGGTAAGGATTTATAATATCATCAAGGAAGTGGAGGCTACCTTCAAGTTTTGCATCATTCTACTTCTACTCAACCTCTCAGCTCCAATACTTTGCCACTAAATCTCATGTGACATAGTCAGTTTTTTCAATGATGTCAGGTGCCCCAGATATTTAGTTATCAGCTCAGTTGATCCTATCTTCCTTCAATAAACTCTGGGGTCAAGGTTCTTGACCTCTTTGTGCTGATCATTTGGCATCCCAGTTCTTGCTGCTGTCTACCAGTTGCTGACTTCAGACATGTTGGCTACACTTTTGCCTACTGATTTGGTAATACAACCTTTCCTCCTGATCTCTCTTGGGGGGTCATGCTAGGTAAGAACTAGTAATGAGTGAGCACTAAAATGCTCCGAGTGTTCATTACTCGAGTTGATCAAATCGTAATGCTTGGGTGCTCAACCCAAGTAATGAGTATAATAGAAGTCAATAAGAAACTCGATCATTATACCTGAGGGAGTCAGAACCCCACCCCCAGCCCCGAGGTCTGGAGAAGTATAAAAATTGCTCAAATCTCGCTGGAAACAGCACTGAAACAGCTGAACAGCATGGGGAAGACCCCTGGAGGCATCTCTGAATCCAAGGACGCTGCAGGGAGCAATGTTGTCAGAGTGTTGTGTCATTTTTACAGACTGACAATAAAACATGCAAAACCAAAGATAAAATGGATTTTACTGGAGAAAATGTTAAGACACATTAATTCCAGAATAATGACTTGATATTTTTTTATGCTGCAGCAGCAAGAATTATAATTTATGAGGCAATAATCCCCGACTAGATGCCGGTAATACGCAATCCCTACTGCGACAGCTTACCCTATACGAATTGCAGATAAGAGAGCTATTATTGCAAAATATAGACGGAAATTGAATCGGCCCTGAAAATATTTTCTCTTGTACGTGGCAGCAACAAACTCTTGAGGAACACATGCAACCCTGCCAGCTTTGATGAATTTCTGCGTATAGATAACCATAAAAAACACAAATCTGTCAATAAGTGTAGGGAAAAAAGCAGCAGCAAGGATTATAATTTATAAGGCAATATTATGACTATACCCCCTTAATACACTATCTCTACTGAGACAGCTCACTGTACACGAATTGCAGATAGGAGTGGAATTATTAAAGAAGACAACACCTTTGATGGGCCAAAATTGGCAAACAGCTCAAATTAGGGGCAGACACCAGGAAAAGTGGCATTAATTGACCCAGAGTACACATAGTATAATTGTGCAGCATGGATGTATGAGACAGGGCCTGGGACAGTGCTTGGATCATCGTTTCTAGCTTAAACATTGATCAGTAACAGGTGTATGAGTGACAGGTATAGGCTTGGTACTCTGGGAGCCCTGCCAAATTCAGGCAACACACTCACTCATTCGCCTGTTACTGATTAATATTTAAGTTAGAAATGCTTGTCCAAGCCCTGTCCCATGCACCTATGCTGCACAATTATACAATCTGGGGCAGTTGGGCAGTTGGAGAGTTGTGACATGGGTGGAAATAAGGGTAATTGTGTGTGATGTTAAGGTGGAGGAAGAGGAGGAAAGGTCACTTGATGCAGCGCTTGCCATTCATTGAAGCTCTTTCTGTCCCTCATCTACAAGGTGTACTGCCTTGTGGCTGCCAAAGAAAGGGGGTTGAGTAGCCCATCCAGTAACACAAGTTGTAAGTTGTCTTTGGATAGGATAATCCTGTGTTTGTTCAGTACAGCTTTTACTTACATTACTGTCACGGTTCCACTCCTCAGTGTGTCTGGGGTGCAAATACTGACAGTTTGGCCATCCAATCTGGTACAGGGGAGTGCTGAAGCTGTCAGTACTTTGATTTACAGCTCAAACATCCTATCTGGTGCAGGTGCCATCAGTCTGTTTAACCCCTTCTGCTCTGATCCGTTATCCTCCTGGTATTCTGATCTCGGAATGTTACCTGACCATGCTTTTGTCTCTTCCTTCTGTTTATGACGTACACTCCTGGCTTCTCAACTTGGAGTCCTTGACTATTCTGACTCACGACTTGACTGTGAGAAGTGACTAGTGTCACAATTACCACCTGCCCCACAAACACCTCGAATGCCAAGCCTATTCCTCCTTCCACTACAACCTTTATTTTTCCCACTCATGTTGGATGTACCCTTCCCCTCTTTTGAACAGCTGTTTCACAACTCTAGACACAGACCTGTCAGTCACCTGTCACTAAATTAATAATCATTATATATTTGCTGAGAGTGTGCCAGCACAACAATATTAGCCCAAATTATTTTGATTAGGAAGTGTGGCCTCCTGCCTACACCTTAATATTAGCCCAAACAATTTTGATTAGGAAATGTGGCCCAGTGCCTTCCAGACCTGTCAGTCACATGTCACTTTTGTGATAATCCATATTTATTGGCTGAGATAGTGTGGCTAGACCACATAATTAGCACAAAAAAGTTATATGCTGAAATGTGGACTGGTGGCTGGACCTCACAATCAGCACAAAGTATTTAGATGCTGAAATGTGGACTGGTGGCAGGACCACAGAATTAGCACAAAAGATTTTGATTATGAAATGAGGTTTGGTGCCTTCACCAGACTATTATCCCAAACCATTTGGATTATGATATGAAATGAGGTCTGATACCTGAACCAGAGTATTATCCCAAACGATTTGCAGCATGTAATGAGATCTGGTGCCTGTGCCAGATTATTATCCTAAACTATTTGGATTATGAAATGAGGCCTGGTACCTGCAACACAGTATAAGCACAAAGGATTTATATTATGAACTGTGGGCTGGTGACTGCACCAGAGTATTATCCCAAACAATTTAGAAATTATAAAATGATTATGAAATGAGATACAATATCATCAAAAAAGAAACCATAATCGCTCAATGTTGAAAACACATTCCTATGCCTACATATCAGGATTGTTACAGACAATGAGTATGGACACTCCTATCAAGAATAAATACAGAATAAATGGAGTTTCTAGTCCAAAATAGAATATAAAAAATACTTTAATTCATGATTATATATACAAGGCAATAGATAGTAAAAAATATATCAGTGGCAAAGGTATTCAAGGCAGGGACCGGGTATAGAGAAAAGGAGTGTAGCACCACAAATATAGTGTGATCATTGTGGATGGTTTCTGCGTCTTGATTGCCTGCCGGAATCTCCATGCATTAACCCCTTACTGACATCTGATGTACTATCCCGTCGAGGTGGGGTGGGCCCGTATGACCACCGACGGGATAGTACGTCATACGCGATCGGCCGCTCTCACGGGGGGAGCGCGGCCGATCGCGGCCGGGTGTCAGCTGCATATCGCAGCTGACATCCGGCACTATGTGCCAGGAGCGGTCACGGACCGCCCCCGGCACAATAACCCCCGGCACACCGCGATTAAACATGATCGCAGTGTGCCGGCAGTATAGGAAAGCATCGCGCAGGGAGGGGGCTCCCTGCGGGCTTCCCTGAGACCCCCGGAGCAACGCGATGTGATCGCGTTGCTCCGAGGGTCTCCTACCTCCCTCCTCGCTGCAGGTCCCGGATCCAAGATGGCCGCGGCATCCGGGTCCTGCAGGGAGGGAGGTGGCTTACCGAGTGCCTGCTCAGAGCAGGCGCTGGTAAGCCTGCAGCCCTGCACAGCAGATCGCAGATCTGACAGAGTGCTGTGCACACTGTCAGATCACTGATCTGTAATGTCCCCCCCCCGGGACAAAGTAAAAAAGTTTAAAAAAAAATTTTCCACATGTGTAAAAAAATAAATAAAAAATTAATTCCTAAATAAAGAAAAAAAATATATATATTATTCCCATAAATACATTTCTTTATCTAAATTAAAAAAAACCCAATAAAAGTACACATATTTAGTATCGCCGCGTCCGTAACGACCCAACCTATAAAACTGCCCCACTAGTTAACCCCTTCAGTAAACACCGTGAGAAAAAAAAAAAAAGCGAGGCAAAAAACAACGCTTTATTATCATACCGCCGAACAAAAAGTGGAATAACATGCGATCAAAAAGACGAATATAAATAACCATGGTACCGCTGAAAACGTCATCTTGTCCCGCAAAAAACGAGCTGCCATACAGCATCATCAGCAAAAAAATAAAAAAGTTATAGTCCTGAGAATAAAGCGATACCAAAATAATTATTTTTTCTATAAAATAGCTTTTATCGTATAAAAGCGCCAAAACATAAAAAAATGATATAAATGAGGTATCGCTGTAATCGTACTGACCTGAAGAATAAAACTGCTTTATCAATTTTACCAAACGCGGAACGGTATAAACGCCTCCCCCAAAAGAAATTCATGAATAGCTGGTTTTTGATCATTCTGCCTCACAAAAATTGGAATAAAAAGCGATCAAAAAATGTCATGTGCCCGAAAATATTACCAATAAAAACGTCAACTCGTCCCGCAAAAAACAAGACCTCACATGACTCTGTGGACTCAAATATGGAAAAATTATAGCTCTCAAAATGTGGTAACGCAAAAAATATTTTTTGCAATAAAAAGTGTCTTTCAGTGTGTGACGGCTGCCAATCATAAAAATTCGCTAAATAACCCGCTATAAAAGTAAATCAAACCCCCCTTCATCACCCCCTTAGTTAGGGAAAAATAAAAAAATAAAAAAAATGTATTTATTTCCATTTTCCCATTAGGGTTAGGGTTAGGGCTAGGGTTAGGGTTAGGGTTATGGCTAGGGTTAGGGCTAGGGTTATTGCTAGGGTTAGGGCTAGGTTTAGGGCTAGGTTTAGGGCTAGGGTTAGGGCTAGGGTTAGGGTTATTGCTAGGGTTAGGGCTAGGGTTAGGGCTAGGGTTAGGGCTAGGGTTAGGGCTAGGGTTAGGGCTAGGGTTAGGGCTAGGGTTAAGGCTACAGTTAGGGTTGGGGCTAAAGTTAGGGTTAGGGTTTGGATTACATTTACGGTTGGGAATAGGGTTGGGATTAGGGTTAGGGGTGTGTCAGGGTTAGGGGTGTGGTTAGGGTTACCATTGGGATTAGGGTAAGGGGTGTGTTTGGATTAGGGTTTCAGTTGGGGGTTTCCACTGTTTAGGCACATCAGGGGCTCTCCAAACGGGACATGGCATCCGATCTCAATTCCAGACAATTCTGCGTTGAAAAAGTAAAACAGTGCTCCTTCCCTTCAGAGCTCTCCCGTGTACCCAAACAGGGGTTTACCCCAACATATGGGGTATCGGCGTACTCAGGACAAATTGGACAACATCTTTTGGGGTCCAATTTCTCCTGTTACCCTTGGGAAAATACAAAACTGGGGGCTAAAAAATAAGTTTTGTGGGAAAAAAAAGATTTGTTATTTTCACGGCTCTGCGTTGTAAACTGTAGTGAAACACTTGGGGGTTCAAAGTTTTCACAATACATCTAGATAAGTTCCTTGGGGGGTCTAATTTCCAATATGGGGTCACTTGTGGGGGGTTTCTACTGTTTGGGTACATTAGGGGCTCTGCAAATGCAACGTGACGCCTGCAGACCAATCCATTTAAGTCTGCATTCCAAATGGCACTCCTTCCCTTCCGAGCTCTGTCATGCGCCCAAACAGTGGTTCCCCCCCACATATGGGGTATCAGCGTACTCAGGACAAATTGGACAACAACTTTTGGGGTCCAATTTATTATGTTACCCTTGTAAAAATACAAAGCTGGGGGCTAAAAAATCATTTCTGTGAAAAAAAAGAGGAATTTTTATTTTCACGGCTCTGCGTTAGAAACTGTAGTGAAACACTTGGGGGTTCAAAGTTCTCACAACACATCTAGATAAGTTCCTTGGGAGGTCTAGTTTCCAATTTGGGGTCACTTGTGGGGGGTTTCTACTGTTTGGGTACATCAGGGGCTCTGCAAATGCAACGTGACGCCTGCAGACCAATCCATTTAAGTCTGCATTCCAAATGGCGCTCCTTCCCTTCCGAGCTCTGCCGTGCGCCCAAACAGTGGTTCCCCCCACATATGGGGTATCAGCGTACTCAGGACAAATTGCACAACAACTTTTGTGGTCTAATTTCTTTTCTTACCCTTGGGAAAATAAAAAAATGGGGGCGAAAAGATCATTTTTGTGAAAAAATATGATTTTTTATCTTTACGGCTCTGCATTATAAACTTCTGTGAAGCACTTGTTGGGTCAAAGTGCTCAACACACATCTAGATAAGTTCCTTAAGGGGTATACTTTCCAAAATGGTGTCACTTGTGGGGGGTTTCAATGTTTAGGCACATCAGGGGCTCTCCAAACGCAACATGGTGTCCCATCTCAATTCCAGTCAATTTTGCATTGAAAAGTCAAATGGCGCTCCTTCCCTTCCAAGCTCTGCCCTGCGCCCAAACAATGGTTTACACCCACATATGGGGTATCGTTGTACTCAGGACAAATTGCGCAACAACTTTTGTGGTCTAATTTCTTCTCTTACCCTTGGGAAAATAAAAAAATGGGGGCGAAAAGATCATTTTTGTGAAAAAATATGATTTTTTATTTTTACGGCTCTGCATTATAAACTTCTGTGAAGCCCTTGTTGGGTCAAAGTGCTCACCACACATCTAGATAAGTTCCTTAGGGGGTCTACTTTCCAAAATGGTGTCACTTGTGGGGGGGTTTTAATGTTTAGGCACATCAGGGGCTCTCCAAACGCAACATGGCGTCCCATGTCAATTCCAGTCAATTTTGCATTGAAAAGTCAAATGGCGCTCCTTTCCTTCCGAGCTCTGCCATGCGCCCAAACAGTGGTTTACCCCCACATATGGAGTATCAGCGTACTCAGGACAAATTGTACAACAACATTTGGGGTCCATTTTCTCCTGTTACCCTTGGTAAAATAAAACAAATTGGAGCTGAAATAAATTTTGTGTGAAAAAAAGTTAAATGTTCATTTTTATTTAAACATTCCAAAAATTCCTGTGAAACAGCTGAAGGGTTAATAAATTTCTTGAATGTGGTTTTGAGCACCTTGAGGGGTGCAGTTTTTAGAATGGTGTCACACTTGGGTATTTTCTGTCATATAGACCCCTCAAAATGACTTCAAATGAGATGTGGTCCCTAAAAAAAAAATGGTGTTGTAAAAATGAGAAATTTCTGGTCAACTTTTAACCCTTATAACTCCCTAACAAAAAAAAATTTGGTTCCAAAATTGTGCTGATGTAAAGTAGACATGTGGGAAATGTTACTTATTAAGTATTTTGCGTGACATATGTCTGTGATTTAAGGGCATAAAAATTCAAATTTGGAAAATTGCAAAATTTTCAAAATTTTCGCCAAATATCCGTTTTTTCACAAATAAACGCAAGTTATATCGAATAAATTTTACCACTATCATGAAGTACAATATGTCACGAGAAAACAATGTCAGAATCGCCAAGATCCGTTGAAGCATTCCAGAGTTATAACCTCATAAAGGGACAGTGGTCAGAATTGTAAAAATTGGCCTGGTCATTAACGTGCAAACCACCCTTGGGGGTGAAGGGGTTAAATTAATTAAAAAAAAAAAAAGAATAACAGTCCGCCACTCCTCTGACCTGTCCCCACCCATTCCCCTCATCAAACACATTCCCCCTCTCATCATACAGCACCACTATCCTAGCCAAAGTCCTAAGAAAAGCATTAGTGAAAACTCGATTATTTACCAAACTTTGGACGAAACAAACATGAATCTGTATGTGCAAGGTTCATGCCAAATTTGAGATTGACACATTTTTTCCGAACAAATTGGCTTATTTCTATACATCAGCTCCTCCATTAGAATAGAAGCATTCCCATGCTCCATCAGCCATCATTGTAGTATATATCTAACAAGAGAGGACGGTATGTAATAAAAAACATACCTCTATATAATCCGATATATAATGGACATTGCTGTACATAACAAGAGAGGGCACTGTGTAGTACGGGATGGTAATGTACATGATAAAGGAGACTATGTAAGATATACAGTTGTGGCCAAAAGTATTGACACCCCTGCAAGATAATACTCAGTTTCTTCCTGAAAATGATTGCAAACATAAATTCTTTGGTATTATTATCTTCATTTAATTTGTCTTAAATGAAAACACACAAAAGAGAATGAAGCAAAAAGCAAAACATTGTTCATTTCACACAAAACTCCAAAAATGGGCCAGACAAAAGTATTGGCACCCTCAGCCTAATACTTGGTTGCACAACCTTTAGCCAAAATAACTGCGACCAACCGCTTCCGGTAACCATCAATTAATTTTTTACAATGCTATGCTGGAATTTTAGACCATTCTTCTTTGGCAAACTGCTCCAGGTCCCTGATATTTGAAGGGTGCCTTCTCCAAACTGCCATTTTTAGATCTCTCCACAGGTGTTCTATGGGATTCAAGTCTGGACTCATTGCTCGCCACCTTAGAAGTCTCCAGTGCTTTCTCTCAAACCATTTTCTAGTGCTTTTTGAAGTGTGTTTTGGGTCATTGTCCTGCTGGAAGACCCATGACCTCTGAGGGAGACCCAGCTTTCTCACACTGGGCCCTACATTATGCTGCAAAATTTGTTGGTAGTCTTCAGACTTCATAATGCCATGCACACGGTCAAGCAGTCTAGTGCCAGAGGCAGCAAAGCAACCCCAAAACATCAGGGAACCTCCACCATGTTAGACTGTAGGGACCATGTTCTTTTCTTTGAATGCCTCTTTTTTTCTCCTGTAAACTCTATGTTGATGCCTTTGCCCAAAAAGCTCTACTTTTGTCTCATCTGACCAGAGAACATTCTTCCAAAACATTTTAGGCTTTTTCAGGTAAGTTTTGGCAAACTCCAGCCTGGCTTTTTTATGTCTCGGGGTAAGAAGTGGGGTCTTCCTGGGTCTCCTACCATAATGTCCCTTTTCATTCAGATGCCGACGCATAGTATGGGTTGACACTGTTGTACCCTCGGACTGCAGGGCAGCTTGAACTTGTTTGGATGTTAGTCGAGGTTCTTTATCCAACATCCACACAATCTTGCGTTGAAATCTCTTGTCAATTTTTCTTTTCCGTCCACATGTAGAGAGGTTAGCCACTGTGCCATGGGGTTTAAACTTCTCGATGACACTGCGCACGGTAGACACAGGAACATTCAGGTCTTTGGAGATGGACTTGTAGCCTTGAGATTGCTCATGCTTCCTCATAATTTGGTTTCACAAGTCCTCAGACAGTTCTTTGGTCTTCTTTCTTTTCTCCATGCTCAATTTGGTACACACAAGGACACAGGACAGAGGTTGAGTAAAAAAACGTTATACAACTCAGATCGCGCTAAAGCACTATGTATGTTAACCAAGCCCCAGCAATTTAGTAACAAGACCTTCACTGTATTAAGACACTATCGTCATTCTCAGTACCTGAACTAATAAAAGTGATATACAAGAAGTGAGCTGCGCTCCTTACCTAGGGGATGGCTTGGTTTGCAGCTAATATGACAGTACTGGTACCGGTTGTGGATGTGGGTACAGCTGGCGGCAGGAGAGGATGATGAACGAGCCTGTGATCAGAAGACGCGCAGAGCCAGGAGCGCTCCGGCCGGCAGCGATCCTGGATGCGCGTGTAGAAAAAAGATGGCCGTCGACTCCGGAGTCCCTCGAAATGCGTTGGTTAAGCCTTTTGTCCTGTGTTACACGCCGTAGGTTTTTTGTGACGTCACACGCTGTTGTTCAGCAGCGACGGACATCTTTTTTCTACACGCGCATCCAGGATCGCTGCCGGCCGGAGCGCTCCTGGCTCTGCACGTCTTCTGATCACAGGCTCGTTCATCATCCTCTCCTGCCGCCAGCTGTACCCACATCCACAACCGGTACCAGTACTGTCATATTAGCTGCAAACCAAGCCATCCCCTAGGTAAGGAGCGCAGCTCACTTCTTGTATATCACTTTTATTAGTTCAGGTACTGAGAATGACGATAGTGTCTTAATACAGTGAAGGTCTTGTTACTAAATTGCTGGGGCTTGGTTAACATACATAGTGCTTTAGCGCGATCTGAGTTGTATAACGTTTTTTGTTCACCAGCAGGTGTGACGAGTGAGTCACGGCACTCGTCTGATCGGCAGCTTGCACATATATCTCAATAGCGCCAGTGTGCCATTGTCTGTTTTTTCTAGAGGTTGAGTCAACTTTAATCCATGTCAACTGGCTGCAAGTGTGATTTATTTATTGCCAACACCTGTTAGGTGCCACAGGTAAGTTACAGGTGCTGTTAATTACACAAATTAGAGAAGCATCACATCATTTTTCAAACAGTGCCAATACTTTTGTCCACCCCCTTTTTTATGTGGAATTATATCCAATTTGGCTATAGGACAATTCTTTTTGTTTTTTTTCATTTAAGACAAATTAAATGAAGATAATAATATCAAAGAATTTGTGTTTGCAATCATTTTCAGGAAGAAACTGAGTTTTATTTGATAGAATTGCAGGGGTGTCAATACTTTTGGCCACAACTGTATATGTGTGTGGATATATGTATATTTCTGTAGCTTAAAAGGAGGGGGTCCTAGACACATTTTTTGAACAGGGGCCCCAAGCTGTCAGTGTCCGCCCCTGAATCAAGTGAGTGGGACTGGAACCAATCAGCTCCTGATCATGTCACCAGGAGGGACAAAAGGGCATTAGTAACAATTCCTCTGATTGTTGCCGAAATCCAATTAACAGTAGTAGAATGAACATAAATACAAATTGGTCAGGGAAACAGGTAGGCAGAGGTGGGAATTGCATATGGGTTCTGATACCTTAGTGGGTCCAAAAGGACATTTTGCCATATAAGAAGATACCAGTATTAAAATGGCTTCTTGCAGGTAAGGGCCACAGTTACAGATTTTGCATTTGGGAACAGGAGCTGACAGTTACACAGCTGATAACGATGCTATATAAAACTCAGCAATTTGGACTTAAATGTATTGCAGTTAGTCCTAAAATCATTAAAACGTGACTTTACAAGTACAATTTTCTAAAAACTAATATAACAAAAAAACGTACAAGAAAAAAAAATTAAATAAAAGCCTGTTTTAATACCTGGAACAATTATTTTCCATTTTGGCAATATCAGATTATTTCCCTATTAACACACAATGACCTTATCATCTCTCATCTCATTTTAATCACAGAGCCCTCTGGATCCCTGTGGGAATGAAAATATCAGACGCCATGTACCTTTGCTGGAAGCCAGGATTAGAATTTTTGATCTATCACAAAGACTAAGAAGCCATAGTGTTCTGAAAATAACCTGAACAGACATGGGTCAGACGCTCTGCTCATTAAGATGTCAGTGACTGGACAATATGGTGACCGTTAAACAAGAACCATTTATCTTGATGCATATTGAAGGTTGTAATAATGAACTGTGAAACCATTAGAAGGAAATATTGACTTTCCCACTGGATTCTGTGTTGGGACATTAATCTACAGGGTGACTGTCTCTTCTCTTCTGCCATCATCATTGGTTTTATAGCCTGAGCTATTGATTACTGTTCATGGTATAATCTTTATTCGTCAACTTCTATCTATGATAGAGGTGATCTACGACGTACTACCTACCAGAGTGCAAAGCAACGAAAATCTACAACTTAATTCAGAAAAAAAAATGCCGGTTTCTACTGAATGCCAATCTTTTAGGACAACTCTTGGTCATAGTTCAGTCTACAAGGGGCAGTATGGAAGAGATTAGGCATTTACTCAACTTTTACAGTTTGGCCAAGGGTGCATTAAAAGTGGTGATTTTTCTGATCAAGAAATATGTTCAGAGCAGTTGTCATCACCTGTCCTCCACCTCCTTTACAGGTCGCACTAAATGAATTATTAGACATAGGGGCAACAATGAGCTTAAGGATACAAGTTTTAACTACTTATAAGTAGTCATGAGTGAGTATACTCATTGCTCGGGCTTTCCCGAGCACACTCGGGTGGCCTCCGAGTATTTTGGCGTGCTCGGAGATTTAGTTTTTGTCGACGCAGCTGCATGATTTGTGGCTGCTAGACAGCCTGAATACATGTGGGGATTCCCTAACAAACCAGGCAACCCCCACATGTATTCAAGCTGTCTAGCAGCTGCAAATCATGCAGCTGCGTTGACAAAAACTAAATCTCCGAGCACGCCAAAATACTCGGAGACCACCCGAGCAATGAGTATACTCGCTTATGACTACTTATAAGTAACATCAATAATGCAATTGCATTTGCTAAACTCCAAGAACTATTCGAAAAGGCATACCTCTTAAAGTAATGACACTTAAGAGTTAAAAGGGAGGCAGGAAGGCAACACAATTAAAACAATATAGTTTTGAGACCATCAAAAAGTGCCAGATACAGGAAACTTTAAGGGGAAAGGGATTGAGAAAGATCCATAAGTGCAGTCACTAAAAAGGACATATGTGCAGTAGAGCAGAGCAAAAAGATTAACAGGACACTGGTCCAGTAGCCACGTCTTTAGTCTGTGACTGCCAGACGGGAACACTGGAAACCCCCTGCTACCTATGCCTTTTCTGATTAGTAAGCTCTGGTGTGTGCCAGAGATGCCAGAGTTTGTGGAAGGTCTCCAAGGCTCTGATCTGGCAGCAATGAACTACTGACATGGTAGCTGGACAAGAGTTTTGCAAATCTTCTAGGCCAACTTTAGTTTGCAGAAGTCCTGAAGAAGAACCCGGCCAATCAGCAGCTTTCTAATCATTGATTGCCATTTAGCGATCAATGATTCAACAAGTGAAATGTTGATAGGGGCACTTAAAAGGAATTCTGTCCTCTGATTCATGCTGTAGAATCCTGACAATGCGTAATGCGTTCTTTGAGGATTCACAAATCTGCAGTCACATAGAGTGACTGCAGACTTGCACCCGAAGGCTGGACAACCCCTTTAAAGATTTTTTCCAACAGTCAGTTGAGGGGTTACGATTAGTGATGAGCAAATATACTCGTTACTCGGGTTTTCCGAGCACGCTTGGGTGACCTCCGAGTATTTATGACTGCTTTAGTTTTCATCGCGGCAGCTGAATGTTTTACAGCTACTAGCCTGCTTGATTACATGTGGGGATTCCCTGGCAACCAGGCAACCCTAAATCTCTGAGCAGTCATAAATACTCGGAGGTCACCCGAGCAATGAGTATACTCGCTCATCACTAGTTACGATCGAAGTGCCATGAGCTCCATAATCTTTCAAATTAAGAACCAGTTTAAATGACTGTGAGTGCAATTATTAAGAGAAGCACATTTAGGAGCATACAGTGCTGCAACCCATTATATTTGTGGGATCAGTGGAGTGGATCCCCACTGGTCAGAAATGTATGGTATAACCTAGCAATTAATAATAAAGTCATCCTATATTGATATTCCTTAAATAGAATCTGCGAGCAGGTTTTTGCTACGTCATCTGACGGCACCATCACGTAGGCAAAGAGACCCTAAATCCAACAATCTGACACAATCAGACTTATTAGGTTTAGCAATGCAGCAGAGCTGAGAAAGCTAACCACGCCCACACCACCCTCTGTATGTCTATAGACAGTGATCTGCTTATCACAGAAAGGGGCAGAGTTCTGCTAGCATTGCTGTAATCCAGACATGTGACACATCACTGCAATCTGTGTTTTAACCCCTATCTAATACTGTCCTCAGATTACATAGCAAAAAACCTTCTGATAGATTCCCATTAATATACTAATATATAATCTGTCTATAATACTTTGATTTCAACAGATCATGTGTAATACTTCACTTCCCCTGTGGAGGCACTGCAGGTAAATTATGTACTTACTGTCTATGTGCATACAACATCTTTTTGACGCCAGGGCAGCTGCTGAGTTTTGCCTGATGACGCCATTTAAGGAAAAATTAGAATCTTTTTTCGTGAACTGGCTCTAGTAGCAGTTTTGTCTTCATTTTCATGGCCGGTGTCTTTTCCCTTTTATCTTTAATAAGAGAACCGGCGGCCGCCGAAAGTATGAACATATTATTTCTTTTAACCCCTCCAGAGTTCCTTAACCCTAAAACCTATTAAAGAATTGAGAAAATACACAGTAATGGTATACTTATATTCCTATGCATTATGTCCATATTTTGCAGAGCTTTTTCAGGTGGATTCTGGATGTGCGAAACCAGGACAGATTCCGTGCACATAGTCACTGTCTGATTATTTTAAACAGGAGACCATTCTAGTAAAAATAGATTTTGGAAATCAGACAACCTTTTGTTAAGACTGGTACATTATTATAGCGGTTTATAGAACTTTTCTATGGACTAAAAATTAAGAAAAAGTTACAAGGATATTACAAAAAATTGTAATGCACATTTTTGTTATGCTGGGTGCTTAGTGCACCTTTTGCCGTAAATCAAGCAAGCAACGTACTGTATATCTATAAGAGGCAAACCTAATAAAATTGTCTTGGCAGCCAGTAACCCATTATAAGGGGCTTTTATTACTGGTAAAATGAACGAGAAAATAATACCAACTGCATAAAATATCCCAGAGCAGTAAAGCAAATCAGCAAACATCTGTGCGAGTCATAATCTTCTCATTTAACCTTCACAGTGGCGCCGCCATCGCATTTAACGCTGTCAGATCTAAAATAAATAGTCATCGACTAGATGTTCAACATTTTCTTTTTCTTTTTTTCTAAAAGCTAATCATCTCCCATCAATAGCTGGTCGTGTACCGCCATAGAGCCGCATACAGAGCGCAATTTTCATGCCAATTAATGCCCAATGAATTGCACGGTCTTAACAGATACAGCGGATCCATTTACACACAACACTCGAGCGGTTTCATTATATTGCTCAGCCGCGAATTGTCAGATTTCTGCCTAATGCATGTATGGACAAATAAGTCGTCTTATCTCAGACTCCATCTCCTTATCCTCTACAGTAATTCCATCATGCAGATTTTAATGTTATTGCTCATTTTTACAAATGGTATTGTGGCAGCAGACAGCGAGACGGGGCCATTTTACATTTTTGTGCTATCATTCTTTCCTCCTCTTCTTTAGAGAGCCATAACTATTTTACTTTTAATTTTTCCATATGATGTACTGAAAACACATTTTTACTTTTTTTGTTTTGATGTTTTGTTTTTACACCATTTATTGTATGTTAACCCCTTAAAGACATATAAAGTACAGGGTACATCATATGACATCTCGCCGACTCATAAGCCGAGCCTGCATGTTTGCCAGCAGACGATGGCTGATTTAATCAGCCATCATCTGTCTCTAACCCCTATTAACCTTTTAGATGCGGCTGTCAATCTGTTGCAATGGCATTGACAGCACACCAGTAGGGGGGCCTATCTACAGGAGCGCCTAGGACATGATTGCGGGGTGCCAGTGGGTTGCCATGACATCCCGAGGTCTGATGAAGACCCCTGTGCCTGTTATGACAATACTCCTGTGAAAGCCAGCTTGTAGCTGGAGTTCATAGTAGACCATGATTTTTTTTATATAAAACTATGGATTTATATATATAGCTATGGATTTATATATATAGCACAAATGATCAACAGTTTCAGCTTCAAGTCCCCTAGGGGGACTAACAAATAAAGTAAAAGTAAAAACAAAATGCTTTTAACAATATGAAAAAAACATTTTAAAAAATGTAAACATTCAAATCACCCCCATGTCAGCATTCATCCTTGAAACTGCACACACACACACACACACACACACACACACACACACACACACACACACACACACACACACACACACACACACACACACACTAAGAGGCTGTAAGGGCTCAGTGTGAGGGACACAGGGCTAGCACGCCACAACGCCGCCTGTGACATTCCTAATTTCTTTATTATTGGCTGGCCTTGGCACCTATAACATTTAGTTCCCCTCTGGGCACTGCAAGTACAATTTGTCCTGCAAAAAAAGCACCACGATAAAAAATCGCCTAGTCCTTAAAGGGTTAAAAATGATCCAGCATCATTACTCTTTTGGTCAAAATAATTGTGACGATACCAAACTTGCATAGTTTCTTTATAAATATTACTGGTTAAAAAAAATTCAGAACTTTGTAAAAAAAATATTTTTCGCCAATTTCTGAGACCTGTAAATTTTTTTATCTTTGTGTCAGTGGGCTTGTTTTTCATTGACATTACTTTTGGTTAAGAACAAGATTTTGATCACTTTCTACTGCACAAGTTTGAGGAGGTATGGTGACTTTTTTTTCTTTATGCCGTTTACTTTGCTAAAGTTTTATAGCTTGGACTTTTATGGGTATGAAACAAAATATATATATTTTTTAGCTTTTTAATTTCTTTAGTATTGATTTGGACAAATCATTTATTAAATAATTTTCATGTTATTTTTTTTCCACCTAGGAGGCTTGAACCATGATATTGTACTGTATGGTATGTACTCGAATGCTCTAGTATTGTAATATATAGGACAATTACTAGTTTCTCATGGCCCTCAGCTGCCTTGGCTGCCAATTGACACACCACAATTTTGTTTGCCAGGACGAAGGTGCGCTGGACATTAGCGCTTACGCACAAGAGCAAGAGAGCCATTTAAATGCTGCTGTGAATGACGAATGTCAATGAAGTAACACACCTAGTGAGCAATGGAAAACTTGAAGATCAGAGGCTGGAAGATCCTAAGTGAAGAGCAAAGGACCAGGTGGGCCTAAGGCATTTCCTTTTAATAACTTTTAACCACTTCCAGACTCTCAAAGGAAACCAGCAAAATGGTGTCTGACAGGCCATCATTTTGCTGTATGCACAAAAAACAAACAGTTTATCCCCTCTCTGTTACATCAGTTTAACCCAATAAAATGTCAAGGGTAACTGAGGCATTTAGGAGGCTCCAACATGGTGGTCATTACTTCTGACGGCCATCAGAATTCCGCAAGAGGCCTCATGGAATGCCAATTGGTTGCCATGGCAGTTGGGAGCCTTCTGACAGCTTTCGTGCCTCCCATGTGAAATCTCCTATGAAGCCCAGGCTGGACCGTCTAGGGGTACAGTGATTTCACAATCCACTTTAATACTACAATATTGTAGTGTATTGTATGAGTCATCAAGTACTCTCCTAAGGCAGAGGTGGACTTCATTTTCCCAAGGGGTCCACATGAGAGACAATTCAAGGTACAGTAGGTGACATGGACGTGGCCCGCAGGCTGCAGTTTGTCCAGATCTGCCCTAAAGGGACTAAATAAAATGTAAAAGATATAAAAAAAAACCATATAGCTCTGGCAAAAATTAAGAGACCACTGCAAAATGTTCAGTTTGTCTGATTTTTCTCTTTATAGGTATATTTTTGAGTAAAATGTAAATTGTTCTTTTATTCTATAAACTACTGACAACATGTCCAAGCAATAAATTTTGTATTTATTTTCTGAAAATGAGAAATGGTCAAAATTTAAAAAAAAAACAGTGCTTTCAGACCTCAAATAATGCAAAGAAAACAAGTTCATAATCATTTAGAAACAACAATACTAATGTCTTAACTAAGGAAGAATTCAGAAATCAATATTTTGTGGAATAACCATTATTCTGTCCCCGGGGCCTGTGGCTGCAAATATGGCTCTGTGAGATGCTGGATCTCTTCACCTTACTTACAATTGGCCTCGCTCGCAGATAGCTTAACTCAGCTGATGGCACACATGTTATGAAGAGTCCAGAAGAGACTTTGATTTCTTTAAGAATCCTTGTGGAATGCATAAACAGCAGCAGCAGGTAAAAAAGACTTTCTTTGAGACAAGCTGAAAACACATGTGCCTCTAATGAAGCCAAGATGGAGACTGAGACACAGGGAGAAGAAGGAAGTGACATGACACCAGAAGAGGGAGACAGGGAGACAGAAGGGACAAACTTGATGGAAAGGGAGGATTTCAGCTATGCAAAACACAGGAACACATAGCAACAATAACAATATGAGAACTGCAATACAGCATGTAAAATGTACAGGACAGTCTGTAAATGTCTCATTCATGGGACATAACAACCATGATTTTTAATCACAGCTTTCATGCGTCTTGGCATGCTTCCCACCAGTCTTTCACACTGCTCCTGGCGCAAAAATGTAAGCAGTTCTTCTTTGTTTGATGGTTTGTGACTATCCATCATCCTCTTGATTACATTCCAGAAGTTTTCAATGGGGTTCAGGTCTGGAGATTTTAGCTGCCCATGACAGGGTTTTGATGTGGTGGTCTCTTAATTTTTGCCAGCGCTGTATATATAAAAGTTTAAATCACTCCCCTTTTCCCCAAATTAAAATAGACAAATGTAAAACATAAAAATCACATTTGGTATTGTTATGTGTTAGAGGTCGAGATCCCGCCTTTGCACAGGGGGAATCTCGGGCCATCTCCGCCGTGGTCTCCCATTCTTCCCCTACCGCAGTGGAGCCTGCTCAGTGGATACGTTGGTCCCAGCGTCCCGCTCAGTCTGACTCTGTACAGAGAGTTACTGCTGCTTTTCCAGCTTCTGCCATTGAAGTCAGTGCTGGGCAGCGGCGAGCAGACGCTTCTGGGACTAAGTCCTGCTTTTCTCGTTCTGAGCATGCCCTGAGTAAGATCTCTCAGTGGAGATCGAGGGTCACATGATCAGTCACTGCAGCTAAGGTCCTGTAGGTGCTCACGCTCTGTGGCAGCCTTTCATTGGTCACCTGCAGGAAGGTCCTGTATGTGCTGCAAGTATTTAAGGCTCGCATGGCTGCACGGCCATGCGCTAGTATTGAATCAGTTTTGTGCATGCGCCTGTGTGGTCACATTTATGTGTGTTCAGGGACTCGGCTGAAATAAGCCCCTGGAATGCCGGCACCTCCAGCGAGGAGATTGTGTGTGTGGATCTAGGGCCCCGGCTGAAATAAGCCCCTAGAATACCGGCTCCTCCAGTGAGGAGATTGTATGTGTGTGTGACCACAGACTGCCTTCAGCTCGGCAGTTAGCTGTGAACTCCTGTGGGGTTAACAGGGCACAGCGTCTTGTTTCCGTGCGACTCTGTGAAGTAACAGATTTCGCTTAAACTGCCATATAGTGCCGTCATTTGCTAGCAGCAGGTTCCTCCTGCACGGTGGACCCCGGGCTGCGAACGCACCAATAATAACATCTATATTTACTTGGTGCGTTCCGCTAGCCCTAACAGTTATGTGCATATCACCTGAACTAAAATATATACGGTCCAATTCAATAAGACATTTCACACACTTTTTCGTACGTTGCTCCGAATTCCTTAGGTGGTGCGTCAACTCAATGAATTTGGTGCATTTTCTCAGTGGCCTGCCCTTCCATGTGACTCACCAGAAATGCTACTCCAGTCAGAGACTATAATAGCATTTCTAACGTAAAAAACACCATCAATTTTTCTAAATTTGATGTGTGGGCGTAGCCATGCCCGTGATGCCCTGGCACCTCTGCAGCTCTGCCCATTTTGGTAGAGCTACTTCAAACGACAAAACGCAACATTTTCATAGTGTTTTACTACAGTTTTATGGCAAAAGTACCTTGATGTAGCCCATGAATTCTTAACACATAAAATATTCATCCTACACAAAGAATGTCAAAATAAATTTTAAAAAATCAAGACACCAAAATTGGTTAGCGGTATTTTTCAGAGTCGCTACAATTACCGTACCCCCAAAAATACAATAACTGATTAAAACATCACATATATTCCAAAATGGTAATAAAAACCTAAGCTCAACAAGAAATAAAATTATAAAATTAAGAAAGTTACACACAAACCTAACATTTTTTTTTACAAAGTTCTGAATTTTTTAGAGCAATAACATAAAACAAAAACATGGATTTGGTATCACGGGTAATTGCACTGACCTTGAGAATCAATTTACCAGGTGATTTTTATCACAAGGTGAATGTCTTTAGAATCAAAACATAAATATCAAAGGCAGAACTGCATTTTTTCACCATTTCATCCCACTTGGAATTATTCCTAATTTTGCAATACAAAATACGGTTAAATGAATGGTGTCAATCAAAACTACAACTCATCCCACAATATACCCTCATACGGCTATGTTGATGAAAAAATGAAAAAAGTTTTTACTCTTGCAGAAAAAACTGAAACACAAGAATGAAAATTGCCCTGTCCTTAAGAAGACAAAATAATCATTGAACCCATAAAAAAAAGAAAGTAACAAAAAAGTAATCTATTTAGAATGTGTATATCTATTTTATTAGGTGTATCAGTCTTTAATTTTGCTTTAACCCCTTAATCCCATATGATGTACTATCCCGTCAAGGTGACCTGGGACTTAATCCCCAGTGACGGGATAGTACGTCATAGTGGATCGGCCACGCTCACGGGGGGAGCGCAGCCGATCGCGGCCGGGTGTCAGATGACTATCGCAGCTGACATCCGGCACTATGTGCCAGGAGCAGTCACGGACTATCCCTGGCACAATAACCCCCGGCAAACTGCGATCAAAGATGATCTCAGTGTTCCGGCGGTACAGGGAAGCATCGCGCAGGTAGGGGGCTCCCTGCGTGCTTCCCTGAGACCCTCGGAGCAACGCGATGTGATCTCGCTGCTCCGAGGGTCTCCTACCTCCTCCCTGCAGGCCCCGGATCCAGTATGGCCACCAGGGCTGCTTCCGGGTCCTGCAGGGAGGTGGCCTGCAAGCGCCTGCTCTGAGCAGGCACCGGGAAGCCTCCAGCAGTGCACGTCACATCGCTGATCTGACACAGTGCACTGCAAAGTGTCAGATCAGCGATCTGACCCTATAACATGATGCCCCCCTGGGGCAATGTTGTAAAGTTAAAAAAAAATATTCACATATGTAAAAAAAAAAGAAAAATCCTAAATAAAGAAAAATATATATACTGTATATATTGTTCCCATAAATACATTTCTTTATCTAAAAAAAAAAAAAACAATAAAAGTACACATATGTAGTATCGCCGCGTCCATAACAACCCGACCTATAAAACTGTCCCGCTAGTTAACCCCTTCAGTGAACACCGCAAAAAAAAATGAGGAAAAAAACAATGCTTTATTATCATACTGCCGAACAAAAAGTGCAATAACACCCGATCAAAAACGCAGATATAAATATCTATGGTACCGCTGAAAACGTCATCTTGTCCCGCAAATAACGAGCCCCCATACAGCATCATCAGCGAAAAAATAAAAAAGTTATAGTCCTCAGAATAAAGCGATGCAAAAATATTTTTTTTTCTATAAGATTGTTTTTATCGTATAAAAGCGCCAAAACATAAAAATACATAAATGAGGTATCGCTGTAATCATACTGACCCAAAGAATAAAACTGCTTTATCAATTTTACCAAACATGGAACGGTATAATTGCCCCCCAAAAAAAGAAATTCATGAATAGCTGGTTTTTGGTCATTTGGCCTCACAAAAATCGGAATAAAAAGCGATCAAAAAATGTCACGTGCCCGAAAATGGTACCAATAAAAACGTCAACTTGTCCCGCAAAAAACAAGACCTCACATGACTCTGTGGACCAAAATATGGAAAAATTATAGCTCTCAAAATGTGGAGATGCAAAAACTATTTTTTGCAATAAAATGCGTCTTTTAGTGTGTGACAGCTGCCAATCATAAATATCCGCTAAAAAAACCTGCTATAAAAGTAAATCAAACCCCCCTTCATCACATCCTTAGTTAGGGAAAAATAATAAAGTTAAAAAATGAATTTATTTCCATTTTCCTATTAGGGTTCTGGTTGGGCAAGGGTTAGGGCTAGGGTTAGGGTTGGGGCTAGGGTTGGAGTTAGGGTTGGGGCTAGAGCTAGGGTTAGAGCTAGAGTTAGGGATGGGGCTAGGGTTAGAGTTAGGGTTGGGGCTAGGGTTAGAGTTAGGGTTGGGGCTAGGGTTAGGGTTAGGGTTGGGGCTAGGGTTAGGGTTGGGCTAGGGATAGGGTTAAGGATAGGGTTAGGGATAGGGGTAGGGGTAGGGTTAGGGCTAGGTTTAGGGTTGGGGCTAGGGCTATGGTTAGGGTTGGGACTAGGGTTAGGGTTGGGGTTAGGGTTGGGGTTAGGGCTACAGTTAGGGTTGGGGCTAAAGTTAGGGTTGGGGTTAAAGTGAGGGATAGGGTTGTGGCTAAAGTTAGGGTTAGGGTTGGGGCTAAAGTTAGGGTTAGGGTTTGGATTACATTTACGGTTGGGTTTAGGGTTAGGGGTGTGTCAGGGTTAGGGGTGTGTTGGGGTTAATGTTGTGTTGGGGTTAGGGGTGTGGTTGGGATTAGGGTTTTGGTTGGGATTAGGGTTAGTGGCATGTTCGGGTAAGGGGTGAGGTTAGGGTTATGGTTAGAGTTGGGATTAGGGTTAGGGGTGTGTTTGGGTTAGGGTTTCAGTTAGAATTGGGGTTTCCACTGTTTAGGCACATCAAGGGTTCTCCAAACACGACATGGCGTTTGATCTCAATTCCAGCCAATTCTGCGTTGAAATTGTAAAGCAGTGCTCCTTCCCTTCCAGGCTCTCCCATGCGCCCAAACAGGGGTTTACCCCAATATATGGTGTATCAGCGTACTCAGGACATATTGGACAACAACATATGGGGTCAATTTTCTCTTGTTATTCTTGGGAAAATAAAAATTTGGGGGCATAAAAATCCATTTTTGTGGGAAAAAAATGATTTTTTATTTTCACGGCTCTGCGTTATAAACTGTAGTGAAATGCTTGGGGATTCAAAGTTCTCACAACACATCTAGATAAGTCCCTTAGGGGGGTCTAGCTTCCATTATGGGGTCATTTGTGGGGGTTTTCTACTGTTTAGGTACATTAGGGGCTTTGCAAATGCAATGTGACACCTGCAGACCATTCCATCTAAGTCTGCAATCTAAACGGCGCTCCTTCCCTTCCGAGCTCTACCATGCGCCTAAACGGTGGTTCCCCCCCACATATGGGGTATCAGCGTACTCAGAATAAATTGCACAACAACTTTTGGGGTCCAATTTCTTATGTTACCCTTGGGAAAATACAAAACTGGGTGCTAAAAAATAATTTTTGTGGAAAAAAATGATTTTTTATTTTCACAGCTCTGCATTATAAACTGTAGTGAAACAATTAGGGGTTCAAAGTTCTCACCACACATTTAGATAAGTTCCTTGGGGCGTCTAGTTTCCAATATGGGGTCACTTGTGGTGAGTTTCTACAGTTTAGGTATATTAGGGGCTCTGCAGACGCAATGTAACGCCTGAAGACCATTCCATCTAAGTCTGCATTCCAAATGACGCTACTTCACTTCCGAGCTCTGCCATGCACCCAAACGGTGCTTCCCCCCAACATCTGGGGTATCAGCGTACTCAGGATAAATTGGACAACACCTTTTGGGGTCCAATTTCTCATGTTACCCTTGGGAAAATACAAAACTGGGTGCTAAAAAATAATTTTTGTGGAAAAAAATGATTTTTTATTTTCACAGCTCTGCATTATAAACTGTAGTGAAACAATTAGGGGTTCAAAGTTCTCACCACACATTTAGATAAGTTCCTTGGGACGTCTAGTTTCCAATATGGGGTCACTTGTGGCGAGTTTCTACAGTTTAGGTATATTAGGGGCTCTGCAGACGCAATGTAACGCCTGAAGACCATTCCATCTAAGTCTGCATTCCAAATGACGCTACTTCACTTCCGAGCTCTGCCATGCACCCAAACGGTGCTTCCCCCCAACATCTGGGGTATCAGCGTACTCAGGATAAATTGGACAACACCTTTTGAGGTCCAATTTCTCCTGTTACCCTTGGGAAAATACAAAACTGGGGGCTAAAAAATAATTTTTTCGAAAAAAATAAAATAAATTATTTTCACAGCTCTGCATTATAAACTGTAGTGAAACACTTGGGGGTTCAAAGCTCTCACAACACATCTAGATAAGTTCTTTAGGGGGTCTACTTTCCAAGATGGTGTCACTTGTGGGGGGTTTCAATGTTTAGGCACATCAGGGGCTCTCCAAACGCGACATGGTGTCCCATCTCAATTCCAGTCAATTTTGCATTGAAAATCCAAATGGCGCTCCTTCCCTTCCGAGCTCTGCCATGCGCCCAAACAGTGGTTTACCCACACATTTGGGGTATCAGCGTACTCAGGACAAATTTCACAACAACTTTTGGGGTCCAATTTTTCCTCTTACCTTTGGGAAAATAAAAAATTTGGGGTGAAAAGATCATTTTTGTGAAAAAAAAGAATTTTTATTTTCACGGCTCTGCATTATAAACTGTAATGAAACACTTGGGGGTTCAAAGTGCTCACCACACATCTAGAAAAGTTCCCTAGGAGATCTATTTTCCAAAATGGTGTCACTTGTAGGGGGTTTCAATGTTTAGGCACATCAGGGGCTCTCCAAATGCAACATGGCGTCCCATCTCAATTCCAGTCAATTTTGCATTGAAAAGTCAAATGGCGCTCCTTCCCTTCAGAGCTCTGCAATGCGCCCAAACAGTGGTTTACCCCCACATATGGGGTATCGGCGAACTCAGGACAAATTGCACAACAACTTTTGGAGTCCAATTTCTTCTCTTACCTTTGGGAAAATAAAAAATTTGGGGCGAAAAGATCATTTTTGTGAAAAAATATGATTTTATATTTTTATGGCTCTGCATTATAAACTTCTGTGAAGCACTTGGTGGGTCAAAGTGGTCACCACACATCTAGATAGGTTCCTTAGGGGGTCTACTTTCCAAAATGGTGTCACTTGTGGGGGTTTCAATGTTTAGGCACATCAGGGGCTCTCCAAACGCAACATGGCATCCCATCTCAATTCCAGTCAATTTTGCATTGAAAAGTCAAACGGCACTCCTTCCCTTCCGAGCTCTGCCATGCGCCCAAACAGTGGTTTACCCACACATATGGGGTATCAGCGTACTCAGGACAAATTGCACAACAACTTTTGGCATCCAATTTTTCCTCTTACCTTTGGGAAAATAAAAAATTTGGGGTGAAAAATCATTTTTGTGAAAAAATATGATTTTTTATTTTTACGGCTCTGCATTATAAACTTCTGTGAAGCACTTGGTGGGACAAAGTGCTCACCACACATCTAGATAAGTTCCTTAGGAGATCTACTTTCCGAAATGGTGTCACTTGTAGGGGGTTTCAATGTTTAGGCACATCAGTGGCTCTCCAAATGCAACATGGCGTCCCATCTCAATTCCAGTCAATTTTGCATTGAAACGTCAAACAGAGCTCCTTCCCTTCCGAGCTCTGCCATGCGCCCAAACAGTGGTTTACCCACACATATGGGGTATCAGCGTACTCAGGATGAATTGCACAACAACTTTTGGAGTACAATTTGTTCTCTTACCCTTGGGAAAATAAAAAATTGGGGGCGAAAAGATCATTTTTGTGAAAAAATATGATTTTTTATTTTTACGGCTCTGCATTATAAACTTCTGTGAATCACTTGGTGGGTCAAAGTGCTCATCACACATCTAGATAGGTTCCTTAGGGGGTCTACTTTCCAAAATGGTGTCACGTGTGGGGGTTTCAATGTTTAGGCACATCAGGGGCTCTCCAAACCCAACATGGCGTCCTATCTCAATTCCAGTCAATTTTGCATTGAAAAGTCAAACGGAGCTCCTTCCCTTCCGAGCTCTGCCATGCGCCCAAACAGTTTACCCCCACATGTGGGGTATCAGAGTACTCAGGACAAATTGTACACCAACTTTTGGGGTACATTTTCTCCAGTTACCCTTGGTAAAATAAAACAAATTGGAGCTGAAGTAAATTTTTTGTGAAAAAAAGTTTAATGTTCATTTTTTTAAACATTCCAAAAATTCCTGTGAAACACCTGAAGGGTTAATAAACTTCTTGAATGTGATATTGAGCACCTTGAGGGGTGCACTTGTTTATTTTCTATCATATAGACCCCTCAAAATGACTTCAAATGTGATGTGGTCCCTAAAAAAATGGTGTTGTAAAAATGAGAAATTGCTGGTCAACTTTTAACCCTTATAACTCCCTGACAAAAAAAAAGTTTTGGTTCCAAAATTGTGCTGATGTAAAGTAAACATGTGGGAAATGTTTTTTATTAAGTATTTTGTGTGACATATCTCTGTGACTTAAGGGCATAAAAATTCAAAGTTGGAAAATTGCGAAATTTTCAAAATTTTCGCCACATTTCCATTTTTTTCATAAATAAACGCAGGTAATATTAAAGAAATTTTACCACTATAATGAAGTATAGTATGGTACAAGAAAACTTTGTCAGAATCATCAGGATCCATTGAAGCGTTCCAGAGTTATAACCTCATAAAGGGACAGTGGTCAGAATTGTAAAAATTGGCCCGGTCATTATCATGCAAACCACCCTTGGGGCCAAAGGGGTTAATATCAGTGCATTATCTATGGGGTAACGTTGAAGATAGTATTCTACCTACTATGAATAAGTGTAAAAACTTTTGTATTTTTTATGTGACTTATTTGTGAACTGTCAGTAATGCAAACTTTCTGTTTATTTTGTTGGAACAGATGAGGATATTTTCGGCTGCGGTTTGTAAGGACACATCGGTGAGACGGTGACATATCATAAATTATAGTTCCTGCTATGAAGTTTGTTATAGCGTAACATACGTCAGGCATGGTGATGGAGCATGGCAGATTGTAATCTGCCTACTGAAGCATCCTTTGATTTATTCCAAAAGAACTCCTTCTTGAACTGTACAGGAAGGTTTACAAAGGTTCTTTGCATTTGGCAGGATGGAAATTGTCCTTGAAGAAACGTTCAGCTCCTCTTTTTGTTTTGGATTTCAGACAACCATTATTTTCAGTTTAGTTGTGATCTACAAATGAGGTTTTACTGACATTTTGAATTCCAGCATTTTGTTTTTTTGTTTTTTTTAAAGATTTGTGGACAGACGAGAAATACAAGATGTCAAACTTTTGTCATTTTCATTATAGTTGCTTTCTGTTAAAATAGAGAAGACAACTAGTATTATGAAGTAGAGGAAGAAGTGTCATTGTTTCTGGCTAGGCAGATATAAAATGAGAAGATTCTCTTATGTCGTTGAGCGTGAAATGACATTGGAAGAGTAATATTTGCAGTGTATAAAGAGAAGGAAAATGGTACTCCAGGGAGGAAACAAAAAGTTTGGAATAAGATTGTATTTAGTTACTCTATTTTAATGGGCTTTTCTGGTTACAAAAACCCTCACAAATTGTTAAAAAAAAACAAAAAACTATTATTTACTACCCAGGTCCGGCATTGAGTCTCCCGATTAGGGACGTGCAAACCAGTTGATGGTCAGGTTCAGCCAACTCGTAATTCAAAGTTCCGTTCCACATCCAAACTTGACACTAAACTCTAAACGAACACAAGATAATGGCAACCTGGGCATCAGTGCTTTAAAATGGCTGTAACATGGTCACAGTAAGGACTGGGGGGCTGCAAAAGAAGCAAATCGTGGGTAAGAGAAGGACAAGTGCCCTGCAAACAAATGTGGATAAGGAAATGACGTAAAATAATAAAATAAAGAAAAAAAGGACCCCCTCCAGCTGCAGAGGCAAGTTTAAGCCTGACCGAGGTGCCAAATGGGCTCCCAAGCCCTCTCCCCTCTCTGAAGCGACCCTGTGCATTACTTTGGGTGTGGTGGGTGATGAGGTAGGGCAGCCGTGGTGGCCAGTCACCTAACCCTTCCTGTGCAAGAGGTGTTTTCTGTTAGTATGTGAAGAAATATGTACACGTACTCTTCAACCATGTGTACTCTTCCATCATGTAACTCTGCCTCTTGTTAATATGGACCATGTCAGATGGTAGTGTCGGAGTTTGTGGCATGCTGAGAAAGGTTTTACACATTTCCTTGCTAACCCTGTCTTCTGAGGTGCTTGTGGTGCACCAGTTGCATTGGCAACTTCCTTCCCGCTTCTGCCTTGTTCTTCCTCTGAGCCCCGCTGTCAGCTGGGAATGCTATCATTAGTGCCTCTACCAGCGGGCACTTGCATTCCCCCTTTTTTGAGATCCCGCTCTAGTGAAGGAAGTAATGATGGTACGTTGTCCTTGTAGCGGGGATCCAGCAGGGTAGTCACCCAGTATCAAGCATTGGCAACAATCAGAGCAACTCGACGATTGTTGAGCAAGCTCAGCAGCATGTATTGTTTCATGTATGCCAGGCTGCCCAGTGGTAAAGACAAGCTGTCCACGGTGGGAGGTGTAAGGTCTGGGTCCTCTGTATCCCTCAGCCACTCTGCAGTGAGGCCCATGAGCTGCTTTGAGCGATACCCTGTTGTGAACATGGTACCTCCTCCTTCTCCTTTTCCTCATCCTCCAAAACTGTCCCATGGCTGCACAGTTGTGTACCTGGCCGCTGTTAGTGCAGTAACCCAGACTCCCTGCCATGTGTGGATGACAAGTCTGATACTGGTGTGAATTGGCCCTGCTACTCCTACTTCTCTTCCTCTTGTGCCACCAACTCATCCATCATCGCCTGAAGTGTTTTTTCCAGTAGGCATAGAAGTTGTACAGTAGCGCTGATGATGGCTTTATAAGCGCTGGACATGTTGGTGGAGTACTCAATGAAGTGTAACATGGCACACACATCCTGCATGGAGGCCCACCCAATGGTGGTAAAGTATTGTTGATCTGCAGAGTGACTCACCTGTTCATGCTGCAGCTGAAACTCCATTATTGCCTGCTGCTGCTCGTACAGTCTCTCCAGCATATGCAATGTAAAGTTCCACCTTGATGGTACGTTGCATATGAGGTGGTGAGCAGAAAGGCAGAAGTGATGCTGCAGTGCAGACAGGCAAGTAGCAGTAGGGTGAGAATGACAAAAGCGTGCATATACTGTCCACACTTTCAGCAGCAGCTTTGTGTAGTTTTTCAGGAAGCTTTGCACCACCAAATTCAGCATGTGTCAGACAAGGGATGCGCAACCAACTAGCTAGACCCAAAACAGCTACGAGATTTAGCCTGTTATCGCATACCACCAGACTGGGCTTGAGGTCATCCAACCACTCATCAGGCTGTTGTTTGATCTAATCCCAGTCCACAGCTCATGCACAGTGTGGGATTTTTCCCAAAACAGATGAGTTTTAGAACAGCCTGCTGTTGTTTTCCCCTGGCTGTGCTGGAGTTTGTGGTGCAGGTGTTACACTGACCGTATGAGGAGCCGGTGGAGGAAGCAGAGTAGGTGGAGGCAACATGGACAGAGGAATGTTCAGCAATCCTCTGGCCCAGCTGCCCCTACACTTACCCAGTGGGCAGTTAGGGAAATATGACATCCCTGCCCATGCTTCCTGGTCCACGTATTGGTGTTATGTGGACCGGTTGGAAGACAATGTGAAGGAACTGGAGGCACTCTTAGCCATCCAATCTAAAACCATCTCATCATGTTCTGACCTCACCATTTGTCTAGTGGTACTTGGGCCTACGAAATTACACAGAACATCTTGTCGCCTGCGTAGACCAAAGGAAGGTGTTTCATTTGGGCACATAGCAGGCAAAGAATGACCACGTTCTCTCCCTGTAGCAGCTATGCCAACCAGCAGCACCACAACCACATCTATTTGATGCTCTCCTAATTTTTTAAGCCCCCAAAAAGTGCACAGTAGAGAAGAGAAAATGCCCAGCAGATTATTACACTCTTAGAGTACTCTGTACCAGAATGTTAGATCATTGTACACCAAGTTGTTAGGGCACTCTGCACCAGGCTGTTAGAGCACTCTGCACCAATTTGTTAGGACACCGTGTACTAGGCTGTTAGGGCAATGTGCACCAGGATGTTATGGCAATGTGCACCTGGCTGTTAGGCCAATGTGTACCAGGCTGTTAGAGCAATGTGCACCAGTCTGTTTGGCCACTCTGCATTAGACTGTTAGGGCACTCTACACCCGCCTGTGAGGGCAATGTGCACGAGGCTGTTAGGGCACTCCATGTCAGGTTATTAGGGCAATGTGCACCAGCCTGTGAGGGCACTCTACACCAGGTTGTTATGGCACTGTGCACCAGACTGTTAGGGCAATGTGCACCAGGCTGTTAGGGCAATGTGCACCAGGCTGTTAGGGCAATGTGCACCAGGCTGTTTGGCCGCTCTGCATTAGACTGTTAGGGCACTCTACACCCGCCTGTGAGGGCAATGTGCACCAGGCTGTTAGGGCACTCTATGTCAGGTTGTTAGGGCAATGTGTACCAGGCTGTTAGGTCACTCTACACCAGGTTGTTATGGCACTGTGCACCAGACTGTTAGGGCAATGTGCACCAGGCTGCTAGGCCAATGTGCACCAGGCTGTTTGGCCACTCTGCATTAGACTGTTAGGGCACTCTACACCCACCTGTGAGGGCAATGTACACCAGGCTGTTAGGGCACTCTATGCCAGGTTGTTAGGGCAATTTGCACCAGGTTGTTAGGGCAATGCACACCAGGCTGTTAGGGCACTCTACACCAGGTTGTTATGGCACTGTGCGCCAGGATGTTAGGGCAATGTGCACCTGGCTGTTAGGCCAATGTGTACCAGGCTGTTAGAGCAATGTGCACCAGTCTGTTTGGCCACTCTGCATTAGACTGTTAAGGCACTCTACACCTGCCTGTAAGGGCAATGTGCACCAGGCACAGGTACTCTACTCAGGGTACTCTATGTCAGGTTGTTAGGGCACTCTACACGAGGTTGTTATGGCACTGTGCACCAGACTGTTAAGGTACTCTGCACAAGGCTGTAAGGGTATTCTCCACCAGGCATTTAGGGCACTCTACACCAGGCTTTTAGGGCCCTCTGTACCATGCTTTAGGGCAAGCTGCACCAGGCTATTTGGCAACTCTGCATTAGGCTGTTAGGGCATGCTACATCTGGCTCTAAGGGCAATGTGCACCAGGCTCTTAGGGCACTTTATGCAAGGTTCTTAGGGCACTGTGCACCAAACTGTTAGGGTATTCTGCACTAGACTGTTAGGGCAATCTGCACCCGGCTATTAGGACACTGTGCACCAGGCTGTTATGGCACTCTGCACCAGGCTGTTAGGGCACTGTACACCATGTTGTGTGACACTCTGCACCAAGCTGAGAATGGAACCCATGATCCAGCATTTATACAGGCTGGATCACATGGTGCACTGGCCAATCACAGCCATGGCAATACTTGGTATGGCTGTGATGGGTCCAAAAGTGCCCACAGCCTAAAAGCTTGGTGAGTGACTGCACTGCAGCATTTCAACAAACTTTTTTTGGTGTCTGAACCCAAACAGTACAATGGACTTCTGGGAGATGGTCGTGTTCGGAGTTCAGCACCGTACACTTTATAGTTTGGATTCACTCATTTTTAATGATAGGCGATCCTGAACATTAAAGTTCGGGATCTGTACTGAGCACCTAGTGTCAGTGCACGGACCTTGAACACGGACTTCTCCAGAAACTGTTTTTGTGTATTTTTTACAATATGACAATGGGGTTAGTAAAGGGGGCATTTTATAGACGCTTCTCCATTACTATCTTGTGGGCTTCATGACAGCTAAAATTGCAAAGCTGACATGACACCCACAAATATTACTCCACTTGCCACCGCACCAGGGCAAGTGGGAAGAGGTGAGCAAAGATGCATCTTTTCTGGGGCAGCTGCAGGCTTTTCAATTTTATGCTGGAGAGGCACAACATCCATGGCCCCTTCCCGGTCTGAGAATACCAGCCTCCAGCTGTCTTCTTTAGCTTGGCTGGTTATCAAAAATGGGGAGGATCCCACGCTGTTTTCATTTAATCTTTTTTTGATAAACAGCCAATATAAAGCTGACAGCTGTTGTTTACAACCTATTGCTCTCAGTTTACCAGCTCTGGTTACCAAAAATAGAGGGGAACCCACGCAATTATTTATTTATTTTTTGCACAGGCACTGGCTGATGACTACTCTCATCAACCTCGTCTGCTTTTGCTGCTATCAGTGAGAGCAGGTGAAGGATGATAAGGGGAGTACTCTCATCATCTGATGCCTGTGACCAGCGGTAACTTTTTTACCACCGGTCACAGCTCCTGGCTCACATGTTTTCGCAGTAATGATCTTACCGCCAATCTGAGCCCTTGTTTACTGTTCTGTCACGCAGATGACAGTGTGGGTAACAACGGATGTTCGGGGCCCCCATTCATGTGAATGGGATCTGGGTCCTGGTACCCGAAACCAATTTTTTTTTTAAATGTTCAGCAGAGCCCACGGTACCCAAATATCCACAGGTTTGCCCATTACTACTCATCTCTAGTTGCAATATACTAAGATGATAAAAACTTTGATGGAAGTGCTTCTTTAAATTTCTTTATCTCGCTATGTTAGTTTAATTACATTATAGTTTTGGAAAGTAGAACATATGTTTCCACAGCATTATACTGCAAAATCTAAAATATGCTTGGTACGCCTCAAATTATCTAGTTTCTGTACAACAGTAATGAATTCCAACTACACAAGAATTCAGCTACAGCACAATCTTAGTCTGCTAGTGTTAGAGTCACTTACCATGAGAATCAAAATCTTCTTCCCACCAAGAAGAGAATACAACAATATTTGTAGCACAAGAATTTCAAGCCATACATTTTTAATGAACCAACAACAGAACATGTACTGCCACTACAAGAAATAAAACTGCCTCAGGATGAAAATTAGGCAATTTTCTCTAGGATCATTTCTCCTAATAAGCGACGCTGTTTGTACAACAGAAATTTTTCATAAACCCATTTCAAAATTAATTGCACCGTATCTAGTTTCCGAAGATAAATAAAGTTGATCTGCTGATTACTTTAAAACTCCGATATACAAGGAAATCTAATCTGCATTAAGTTAATGACTTATTTTTATTCTTTTTTTATCACAGTCAATGTTTCCAGTCACTGTAACATTGTAGGCTATAGTTAGCAGTGCACCTAAATAATGAATTCTCTCCCCTAACAATTCTATTCCCAGGCAACAATATATATTTTACTATAAATAGATTAGATATTTTTTTATATACATAAAAATTGAAAAGAAGTTATCAATGATATATAAATTAACACTAGCTCCTGTATTAGTTTAACCCCTTAACCCCCGGAGCTTTTTTTGGTTTTACGTTTTTTGTTTTTCGCTCCCCTTCTTCCCAGAGGCATAACTTTTTTATTTTTCCATCAATATGGCCATGTGAGGGCTTTTATTTGTGGGATGAGTTGTAATTTTGAATGACACCATTGGTTTTAGCATGTCGTGTACTAGAAAACGGGAAAAAAATTCCAAGTGCGGTGAAATTGTAAAAAAAAGTGCAATCTCACACTTGTTTTTTGTTTGGCTTTTTTACTATGTTCACTAAATGCTAAAACTGACCTGCCATTATGATTGTCCGGGTCATTACGAGTTCATAGACACCAAACATGTCTAGGTTCTTTTTTATCTAAGTGGTGAAGAAAATTCCAAACTTTGTTTAAAAAAAAAAATGGCGCTATTTTCCGGTAGCGTCTCCATTTTTCATGATTTCGGGTTGGGCAATTCTGACATATTGACTTTTTTTCTTGCTATGCCATTTAGCAATCAGGTTAATCCTTTTTTTTATTGATAGATCGGGCGATTCTGAATGCGGTGATACCAAATATGTGTATGTTTGATTTTATTTTTATAGTTTTATTATGAATGGGGCGAAAGGGGGGTAATTTGAACTTTTATACTTTTTTTTTTTTATAGTTTTAAAAACATTTTTTTTTACTTTTGGCATGCTTCAATAGACTCCATAGGAGACTAGAAGCTGCCACAACCCGATTAGCTCTGCTACATAGAGATTGCTAAAGTTCGCACTCCATCAAAGTGACTTCGCAGGGTATATTTGTGGTTCCAGGTTTTCCTAAATGCAGATTTACTCACTTGCTATGAGCGCCGACCACTGGGTGGTGCTCACAGCAAGCCAGCACTGACAACCATAGTCTCCAGGAGACTTCAGGTTGTCATGTCAACACTCCGGTGACCTGCGATCACGTGACGGGGGTCACCGGGTGGATCGCAATTCAAAACAGCTGACATGTCCCCAGAAAGATGTGGGCTCACCGCTGGAGCCCAAATCAAAGGGAGGGAGTCCGACATCGGCATAAATGTACGCCCGATGTCAGAAAGGGGTTAAGCTGGGAAGCCAAAACCTAAATTTCATTTTTTTGTGGTATATTTTTTTATTTTTATATACATTTTAATAAACCCTTTATTTTTCTTTTCTTTTCTTTTTTATTTTTTGTTGTTCTACTTTTAGACGTGACACAGTGGGGGAAATAAGTATTTGATCCCTTCCTGATTTTGTAAGTTTGCCCACTAACAAAGACAATGTATAATTTTCAGGGTCGGTTATTTTTAACATTGAGAGATAGAATATCAAATATAAAATCCAGAAAATCACATTGTATAAATTATATAATTTTATTTGCATTTTGCAGTGAGAAAAAAATATTTGATCCCTCTGGCAAACAAGACTTAATACTTTGTGGCAAAACCCCTATTGGCAAGCACAGCAGTCAGATTTTTGTTGTAGTTGATGATGAGGTTTGTGCACATGTCAGGAGGATTTTTGGTCCACTCCTCTTTGTAGATCTTCTCTAAATCATTAAGATTTTGAGGCTGTCGCTTGGCAACTCGGAGCTTCAACTCCCTCCATAAGTTTTCTATGGGATTAAGGTCTGGTGACTGGCTAGGCCACTCAATGACCTTAATAACATTTTTTTGAGTCACTCCATTGTTGCCTTGGCTGTATGTTTTGGGTCATTGACTTGCTGGAAGACCCAGCCAGGACCCATTTTTAATGTCCTGGCGGAGGGAAGGAGGTTGTCACTCAGGATTTTACAGTACATGGCTCCATCCATTCTCCCATTGATGTGGTGAAGTAGTCCTGTGCCCTTAGCAGAGAAACACCCCCAAAGCATAATGTTTCCACCTCCATGCTTGACAGTGGGGACGGTGTTCTTTGGGTCATAGGCAGCATTTCTCTTCTTCCAAATACGGCGAGTTGAGTTAATGCCAAAGACCTCAATTTTTGTCTCATCTGACCACAGCACCTTCTCCCAATCACTCACAGAATCATCCAATGTTCATTCGCAAACTTCAGATGGGCCTGCACATGTGCCTTCTTGAGCAGGGGGACCTTGTGAGCACTGCAGGATTATAAACTTTTACGACGCAATGTGTTACCAATGGTTTTCTTGGAGACTGTGGTCCCAACTGCCTTGAGATCATTAACAAGTTCCCCCATGTAGTATTAGGCTGTTCTCTCACCTTCCTCGTGATCAAGGATACACCACGAGGTGAGATTTTGCATTGTGCCCCAGATCGATGTTGATTGACAGTCCTTTTGTATTTCTTCCATTTTCTTACTATTGCACCAACAGTTTTCTCCTTCTCACCCAGCGTCTTACTTATGGTTTTGTAGCCCATTCCAGCTTTGTGCAGGTCTATTATTTTGTCCCTGACATCCTTATAAAGCTCTTTGGTCTTGCCCATGTTGTAGAGGTTAGAGACTGACTGATTAATTGAGTCTGTGGACAGGAGTCTTTTATAAAGGTTACTAAGTAAGACAGCTGTCTTTAATGCAGGTAACGAGTTGATTAGGAGCCGGAACTCTTAATGGTTGGTAGGGGATCAAATACTTATTTCTCACTGCAAAATGCAAATAAATTTATATAATTTATACAATGTGATTTTCTTGATGTTATTTTTTGTTTCAATAGATTTTTATTTATTTTTCCAAAAAGAGAAAAATAAAAACATTTTTTTAACAACAATAACAAGCTGTGTGTGGTACATCACTTCTATCTTTTAAGTATATCTTCTTTCAATATTTTACTATACTTTAGACATTATTTATTATAATAGGAGAGATGGGCAGGGGAAGAGCAAGGGGGGGGGGTTAGAAGGGTAAAGGAATGGGTATATCCAAATCTAGGATAAAAACAGGAGTAAATGCTTTATAGTTCATTTTCTTAAAAACAAACAATCCATAAAATATATATCTGTTTAACCCCTTAACGACCGCCGATACGCCTTTTAACGGCGGCCGCTAAGGGTACTTAAACCACAGCGCCGTTAATTAACGGCGCTGTGGAAAAAGTGTATAGCGCCCCCCACAGTCCGATTTTCTCCGGGGTCTCGGCTTCCAGGGGTAGCCGAGACCCCAGAGAACATGATTCGGGTCGGTTTTTACCGACCCCGCTTTTGCGATCGCCGGTAATTAACCGTTTACCGGCGATCGCAAAAAAAAAAAAAAATCCGGACTTGCGTTTTCTTTTTCTCCCCTCTAATGTGATCGCACATTAGAGGGGAGTGAAATAGGGTCCCCCGAGCCCCCCACGGTACCTTATTCACCGAAAAAGTTCCCCCTCCGGTCCCCGACCCTCCTCCTTCTTCCTAGGGCTCCAAAATGGCGGGCGCATGTGCAGATGCGCCCGCCAAAACATAGCTGCGGCCGCCAGAACATAGTGTCCCCCGCAGTGTATTGGGGTCGGTTTTTGCCAACCCCTGGAGCGATCGCAATCCCGGGGGTCTTTACAGACCCCCGGGGTTGCGATCGCTGCATATAGTTTGTAAAAAAAAAAAAAAAGTTTCCTTTGCATTTCTCTCCCCTCTGATGTGATCGCACATCAGAAGGGAGAGAAATAGAGTCCCCCGAGCCCCCCACCATACCGCCTGTTGTGTCCCCCGGTCCAAGGTCCCCGGTCCCCGGTCCCAGGTCTTCAGCCCACAGCTCCCGGCCCCCCTTCTTCTCTGCTGGAAGAAAATGGCGGGCGCATGCGCAGTACGCCTGCCATGATCTGCCAGCAGAGACCCAGCAACCTGTGAGAATTTTCTCATAGGCTGCTGGGTTTTGATTACTGTGACCTGTCCTATCACAGTAATCAAAACCCCAAATGTTTGATAAACATGGCAGCACTTGGGATGTACCTCTCTCTTCTCTCCTTGTAGTTGTTCTGGGAGAGAAGAGAGAGGCTACATTTCAAGCGCTGCCCTGTCAGTAATAAAAAAAAACATTTCTATATCCGCCAGCATTGAATTTACCCACCCCCGTTCTCCGTAATCCCTGCAGCAGAGGATTATAAAAAAAAAAAAAAAAAAACCTATAATTTTTTTTAAATTTTTTTTGTTAGGGTTAGGGTTAGGGTTGGGGTTGGAAATAAATAAAATGGCCCGCAGAACTTTCAGCGTGGAGCAAGCTTACAGCCTGCTTTGCTCCGTTAGCTCCGGCAGTGAAACGGAATCTGCCTCTGAAGCTGAGCAGCTTTCAGACAGTGATGACGACTCTTCGTCCACGGGATCCCCCGGCCCGATGGTAGCGGAGTCGGTCGTCACTGCTGAAGCTTCAGAGGCAGGACCAAGTACCGCAGTCCCCCCACCGCTGTGGTATAATGACACCTCATTTTCCCCTCAAATTCCCCCTTTTTCTGCAGTCCCTGGAATAAAAGTAGATGTCGCCAATTTTACCCCCATTGATTTTTTTGAAATTTTCATTAGCCCCGAAGTCCTGCAATTAATCGTCCACCAAACTAACCTATATGCCCGCCAGTATATTTCCCAAAAACCCAATGCCTTTCATTCCCGTTCCTGGATCCCCACAAATGTCCCCGAAATAAAAAAATTCTTAGGCCTCACCCTGAATATGGGTATAGTAAAAAAAAACCACTCTCCGCTCTTACTGGGCAACAAAAGCTGTCCACTGCACCCCTGTATTTGCAGCCATCATGTCCCGAGTCCGTTACGAAGCCCTGATGAGATTCCTCCACTTTAGTGACAATTCCCAAGCCCTCCCAAAAACTGACCCCAACTACGATCGGCTAAATAAATTAAGACCCCTAATTTCCCTCCTAAAAACTTCCTTTCTAAATTCCTATACCCCAGAGCAAAATGTGGCAGTCGACGAGTCCTTGATGAGCTACAAGGGCCGTCTGTCATTCCGCCAATTTATTCCCTCCAAGAGAGCCAAATACGGCGTAAAATTATACAAAGCTTGCGAGAGCTCATCAGGGTACACGTCAACCTTTTTAATTTATGAAGGTAGGGACCGCCAAATAAACCCCCCAAACTGCCCCCAGACAATTGGTATCCCATGCAAAATTGTCTGGGAGCTAATGACGCCCTTTCTCAATCAAGGGTACCACGTGTATACGGACAACTATTACACGAGCATCTCCCTATACAAATCCCTCCATGCTGCAAATACAGGGGCCTGTGGGACAGTGAGGAAAAATAGAGTGGGGCTTCCGTCACAGTTGGTGTCCAGACGCTTGGAGAGGGGGGCGTCATTCTCACTTGCAAGCGACCAACTTCTTGCAGTGAAGTGGAAAGACAGGAAGGACGTCTACATGCTTTCCACACTGCATACGGACACCACTGTGATGGTCAGAGAGAGGGGTGCCACCAGGGACAAAGAAAAACCTGTCTGCGTCACCGACTACAACAAACACATGGGTGGCGTAGACTTGTCAGACCAGGTTCTGCAACCATACCTGGTCATGAGGAAGACCAGGGCATGGTATAAAAAGGTGGCAATCTATCTAATTCAAACTGCCACATATAACAGTTTTGTCCTATATAAAAAATCCAAAGGACCACTTACTTTCCTGCACTTTCAGGAAAAAGTTGTAGAGAGCCACATATTTGAGTCCACGGCACCGGGGGAAGCCTTCGACTCTGAGGATTCCCGGAGACTTTCAGAACGCCATTTTCCTCACCCTGTCCCTGTCACTCCCACCCAAAGGTATCCTCAAAAAAGGTGCCGAGTTTGCAGAAAGCATGGCAGACGGAGTGATTCCCAATTCTATTGCCCCACATGCCCATCCCAACCAGGCCTTTGTATCTCCCCCTGTTTTGAGACCTACCACACCACCTACAATTATTAGTTTGTTTTTTTTTCAATAATTTTTATTTTCTGCTTAGTGGCCCAAGTAGTACAATTTGGAACAATTGATAAATATTATTTTAATTAGTAGATCCCATTTTACCCCATTTCATAATTAATTCCAGAACTTGATCAATCCCATACCAAACTACTATCCCAACAAATTCTCATCCACGTACCCACGTCTGTACGCTCTAGAGTGTGGACCCCACAAATGTTCTTGCAAAGTCAGGTCATCTGAAAATTCTAGGACTTGATCAATCCCATGCCAAACTACTATCCCAACAAATTCTCATCCACGTACCCACGTCTGTACGCTCTAGAGTGTGGACCCCACAAATGTTCTTGCAAAGTCAGGTCATCTGAAAATTCTAGGACTTGATCAATCCCATGCCAAACTACTATTCCAACAAATTCTCATCCACGTACCCACGTCTGTACGCTCTAGAGTGTGGACCCCACAAATGTTCTTGCAAAGTCAGGTCATCTGAAAATTCTAGGACTTGATCAATCCCATGCCAAACTACTATTCCAACAAATTCTCATCCACGTACCCACGTCTGTACGCTCTAGAGTGTGGACCCCACAAATGTTCTTGCAAAGTCAGGTCATCTGAAAATTCTAGGACTTGATCAATCCCATGCCAAACTACTATCCCAACAAATTCTCATCCACGTACCCACGTCTGTACACTCTAGAGTGTGGACCCCACAAATGTTCTTGCAAAGTCAGGTCATCTGAAAATTCTAGGACTTGATCAATCCCATGCCAAACTACTATTCCAACAAATTCTCGTCCACGTACCCATGTCAGTAAGCGTTAGAATGTGGACCCCAGAAATGATCTTGAAAAGTGAGATCATCTGAAAATGAATTCTAGGACTTGATTACTCACAAACATTTTTGACCATTTATCTAACTTTGACTGTTTTTATGACTGTCTTGCTACACAAAACTTTGGCTTCCATTTATATTACTTATATTTATGTTGATGATACGGGCATGATCATTTTATTGTAGGATTTCTAAAAAAATTAGGAAGTTCCGTACTTATACACTATGGGCTTTACTTTATGGTTCTTGCCGAACCTCTGGTACCAGACAATACTTTCTATAGAGAACTGGTTGTTTTGTGCATATAGCGGTTCTGACCTTGGTGGGTGGGAGCTTGCTATGGTGTACCACGTCTATTGGCACATTTGTCCCCATATAGGGATTGATGGAGCTAAAAGGACGTTGTACGACCAGTCTCTGAAAGTGTCTGCCATTCTAGCCCTGATGGTGTTCTTTCATCTTTGGAACAAACTCCGCTTTGCCACATAGTTGGCTGCATTTTCCTACACATTTTGCCCTTCATTCCAGTACAGTTTATTCTTCCTGCTACAATATACGCAAATGTGGGACAACTGTTTTGTTAGCAAGACCAATTTTATAGTCAGCCAAAGTGTTTTAGGAGCATGCCTCCCTCTGTGAGTAATAATTCCTGGAAGGATTTTCTTTTTTGCTCAATGTCTCTAGAAGCTTTGAATGGGTCCTGGATCTTCAATTTCAAATAAAGCCAAATTTGTCACATTGTGCCCCTTTCTGTCCAAGCCCTGCCATTTGTCCAAACAGAACTTTTTGACTACATATGGGATATCACTACACTCATAATAAAGTGGGTAACGAATTGTGGGGTCCACTTTTTGATGTTATTTCTGAAAAAGTGAGACATTCAGGTCTAAAACAAGATTCTCGTGAAAAAAAATGATTTTTTTCAATATGACGACCTAATGTTATCAAACTCTGTGTTGTACATGTGGGTTCAAATTGCTCAATATACCCCTGACTAAAATCTTTGAGGGGTGTAGTTTCCAAAACGGGGTCAGTTGTGGGGGGTTTCTGCTGTTAGGCACATCTACAAACCCAAAATGGCGTCCACTCTCACAATTAAGAGATTAAAAAGCCAAATGGCGCTCCTTCCCTTCGGAGCTCTACTGTGCACCCAAACAGAGGTTTACCCCCACATATGGGGTATCGAAATACTCAGGACAAATTGCACAACAACTTTTGGGGTCCAATTTCTCTTGCTACCCTTGGGAAAATAAAAAATTGGGGGTGCAAAGATCATTTTTGTGAAAATAAAGATTTTAAATTTTTTCCGCTCTACATTATAAACTTGTGTGAAGCACTTGGGGGTTCAAAGTGTTGACCACACACCTAGATAAGTTCCTTAGGGGGTCTAGTTTCCAAAATTGGGTCACTTGTGGGGGTTTCAACTGTTTAGGCAGATCAGCGGCTCTCCAAACGCGACATGGTGTCCGATCTCAATTCCAGGGAATTCTATGTTGAAAAAGCCAAATGGCGCTCCTTCCCTTCGGAGCTCTACTGTGCACCCAAACAGAGGTTTACCCCCACATATGGGGTATCGACATACTCAGGACAAATTGCACAACAACTTTTGGGGTCCAATTTCTCTTGCTACCCTTGGGAAAATAAAAAATTGGGGGTGAAAAGATCATTTTTGTGAAAAAAAAAATATTTTTAATTTTTCCGCTCTACATTATAAACTTGTGTGAAGCACTTTGGGGTTCAAAGTGTTGACCACACACCTAGATAAGTTCCTTAGGGGGTCTAGTTTCCAAAATGGGGTCACTTGTGGGGGGTTTCAACTGTTTAGGCAGATCAGCGGCTCTCCAAACGCGACATGGTGTCCGATCTCAATTCCAGGGAATTCTATGTTGAAAAAGCCAAATGGCGCTCCTTCCCTTCGGAGCTCTACTGTGCACCCAAAAAGATGTTTACCCCCACATATGGGGTAACGACATACTCAGGACAAATTGCACAACAACTTTTGGGGTCCAATTTCTCTTGCTACCCTTGGGAAAATAAAAAATTGGGGGTGAAAAGATCATTTTTGTGAAAAAAAATGATTTTTAATTTTTTCCGCTCTACGTTATAAACTTGTGTGAAGCACTTGGGGGTTCAAAGTGTTGAACACATACCTAGATAAGTTCCTTAGGGGGTCTAGTTTCCAAAATGGGGTCACTTGTGGGGGGTTTCCACTGTTTAGGCACATCAGCGGCTCTCCAAATGCGACATGGTGTCCGATCTCAATTCCAGGGAATTCTATGTTGAAAAAGCCAAATGGCGCTCCTTCCCTTCGGAGCTCTACTGTGCACCCAAACAGAGGTTTACCCCCACATATGGGGTATCGGCATTCTCCGGACAAATTGCACAACAAATTATGTGGTTCATTTTCTTTTTTTACACTTGTGAAAATAAAAAAAATTCGTTCTGAAGTAAAATGTTTGTGAAAAAAAGTAAAATGTTTATTTTTTCCTTCCACATTGCTTCAGTTCCTGTGCAGCAACTGAAGGGTTAATAAACTTCTTGAATGTGGTTTTGCGCACCTTGAGGGTTGCAGTTTTTAGAATGGTGTCACTTTTGGGCATTTTCTGCCAAATAGACCCCTCAAACTGACTTCAAATGTGAGGTGGTCCCTAAAAAAAGTGGTTTTGTAAATTTTGCTGTAAAAATAAGAAATTGCTGGTCAAATTTTAACCCTTATAACTCCCTAATAAAAAAAATTTTCTTCTAAAATTGTGCTGATGTAAAGTAGACATATGGGAAATGTTATTTATTGACCATTTTGTGTGACATATCTCTCTGATGTAAGGGAATAAAAATTCAAATTTTGAAAATTGCTAAATTTTCAAAATTTTCGCCATATTTCCGTTTTTTTAATAAATAAATGCAAGTAATATCGAAGAATTGTTACCACTATCATGAAGTACAATATGTCATGAAAAAACAATCTCAGAATCAGCAGGATCTGTTGAAGCGTTCCAGAGTTATAACCTCATAAAGTGACACTGGTCAGAATTGTAAAAATTGGCTCGGTCATTAAGTACCAAATTGGCTCTGTCACTAAGGGGTTAAACAAGTATAAACGTACTATTCCATATTATTAAAGAAAATACAATCATACCAACTTTATATCCACCAATAATACACAATATATTTACTGCTATTTACGTTTCTAATAATTCTACTCTTAATAAAACAAAATCTTGTATTTCAAGCCTACATTTCTTTTGCAATTGTTAATTCTCCCATTGTAAAGGAGGGATCCTTGTCAGCCATCCGAGGACTTCTCATACTGATTTTCTTTTCTTTCCTTGTTTTCCCCCTTTCTCTTTCCTACTCTCCAGTGATTAAAGGGGACTAGGTGAATGGTGTTGTGAATTCTTTATTCCAGGGGGCCCAATTTTTGATTATTTGGGACATCTATTGCGTTGGATTTTATTTTTGATATTCTATCTCTCAAAGTTAAAATTAACCTACTCTTAAAATTACAGACTGTTCGTGTCTTTGTCAGTGGGCAAACTTACAAAATCAGGAAGGGATCAAATACTTATTTCCCCACTGTATATTGTGTATGTCAATGTTAGGCCACGTTTAAAAGTCAGTATTTGGTCAGTATTTTACCTCAGTATTTGTAAGCCAAAACCAGGAGTGGAACAATCAGAGGAAAAGTATAATACATCACCACTTCTGTATTTATCACCCACTCCTGGTTTTGGCTTACAGATACTGAGGTAAAATACTGACCAAATACTGCTAGTGTGAACGTGGCCTAACTTTTTTAGCCAGTTCCTAAGATGTTCACATTCATGAAAGGCCAAGTAACATCAGAAAGAATAATCTCAGCCTGTTTCTATCATCCTTTCTTCTGTAAAGTATCCAGTGACCCCAAAGGAAAGGAGGAGAGAAAGGAACTTTTCATTGTGTTGTCACCCCTCTTACTAACCAAACCTTTACTGAGGAAGGCAGGGGTAAGGGGCGGGTGGGGGAGATATAAAAGAGCTTTTCTTCATGTTATCACCTCTCTTATCAATCGATGTCAGTCACTATCGTATCTCCTACTAGTCAGCCTTCATTGACACCAAGGAGGGTACGGTGGTGGGACAAATACAGAAGAGTTGTCATTCTCTTATCAATCAGAGAGGAGATGTTACATTTCAATTGGAGATAAGCCAAAAGATTTAATTCTGTTCTTTGCAATAGCCAGACCAAGGCACTACGAACTTCCTCAGGGGCCACTCAAATGCCGATATGTTGGGTATCTTGTGCTTACTAGGCACTGTTACGTCATGACATTTTGGTGTGACACGTGTCATGACGTCACATGAGGCTTATGATGTTGCGGGAGCCTAGTTATTGCAACAGATGCCTAAGATGGAAGTTTAAAGCCTTGGTGGAACTGTAATGGAAGATCAAAGTGGACGTCGTACTGGTATAGCTCGAATCTTTTGGTTCAGCTCTAATTTCCATGCAAAATTGCAAATGGGTGTCATGTGTTTTAAATGCTGAGTGATATTTGCATAAAGTCTAAAGTATGCTCTTTCACAAAGTGCATAGGTATGGGGGTAAAATACATTTTTTATTTTAAAATGTAAGTTTATTTTGTTTTAATATGTCAAAAGTATGAAAATGTGAAAACAGCTAAAGGTGATTCTACAATATGTGCAAAATCCTTAGTTCCTCATCAGTATTCTACATTGCTCGGATCTAAATCTGATTTAGTTCCTTATTTGGCATCTTCTCAATAAAGTATAATGAAGTGTTAAAAATATAAGGAGCTGTCAGAGGAAATATTTGCCACCATTGATACTAAAAAATCAAAGCTGGATAATTTGTACTCAGGAGTAAAACGAAATATCGATGCTGTTTAATTAGACAATATTTTCCGCGTTGATATTGAAGATTCATAAAAGTAAAATATTGTCACTGACTACAGGACTTTAGATGTTTTCTGCCATTGCCAGGCATTGACTGAAATGAAAAACAAGATGATTGCCCAACTTTTATATATAAACAGCAGTAACAGAAGCGAAATCTGCACCTCGACGCCAACTCCGCCAGATAAGAAGAAAGTCTTCTAATCACCCGTGTAATTCTTTACGGCTTTTGGCTTGTACATGAGCCTGGTGCCATTTTCCTAACCTTTAACTTGATAAAGTTCACAGTGGAAGGTATAATTACGATGTCCTTCACTAATTTCAAATGTAATATATTTGCCCTGCAGTTTTAAGCTGTCAAATTAGAATTCACGAGGCTCCCGCCTGGCTCATTTGTATGCCGCCTCGTATAAATAGCGTATCAGTTTGTGCATGAAATTACTTCTCACATATTCCGACAAACCAGTAGGAGAAATAATATATTTGTTTTGTATGGGATCAGAAACTCCTCGAAGGGATTCATTGCCCAAAGTACATAGCGCGACTTTGCTTCTCTATTACTGGAAACACATTTTACACATCATGTTTACCACTTAATAGAGGAAGTTTACAAGTGCATGACATTTATATCTCGTAGGTTCACCCGTCCGGCTCCACTCTTCAGTCGTTAGCTGAGGAAATGATCATTTGGCTAGTACTTCTAATATTAATGTAGAACTCTCTTATTATAGAGGTAGATTTATATATGGCTGCGGTAATTTACTTATCTCTAGCCCCCGAGTGACTAGAACTTCAGTTTCACCTTACTAACTTTTTTTTACTTAAGTAACTTTTTATTTTAGATATTTTTTGGATTATATTATTTTGTAGCCTAGGAGTTATTACATTGTAGGTACTGATATTTAATTTTTTTTATTATTTTATTGTAAGTTGTAACTTAAGATAGGTTTTATATTAATCTACAAGGCAAGAAAGAAAGAAGACACTTAGGTCTGACTTCCCAAAAAGAGTCTAAGGCCTCGATTTATGAAGTCTGGACATTTTGCACGCTAGTCATGATTATCAGCGCCATGTAGTAAGATGTTGCATGTGCTTCTTAATGATTTGGGTGCATTTTTCAGCTGCCATGTGCCACCAAAGGAAATGTGCTCCAGTTGGGGACTGTTGTAATTTAAATCTAACTTTACATGTTTTTACCACAACAGGATGCGCAGTACGTGAACATACAACAGCATTCTGTGCACAACTGAAAACATGCCTTCTATCTACCTGTGAGAAAAACATGGAACCAAAAGGAGCGCCTTACTGCAGTAGGATGTTATGTATAGAGGGACGAGGAGAGATGTACTGAAGAAAGAAGCTGTGTATAGAGAGATGAGGAGTGATGCACTGCAGAAAGAAGCTGTGTAAAGACGGATGAGGAGTGACGAACTGCAGAAGGGGGCTGTGTATAGAGGGATGAGGAGCGATATACTACAGAAGGGGCTGTGTATAGAGGGATGAGGAGCGATGTACTGCAGAAGGGGGCTGTGTATAGAGGGATGAGGAGCGATGTACTGCAGAAGGGGGCTGTGTATAGAGGGATGAGGAGCGATGTACTGCAGAAGGGGCTGTGTATAGAGGGATGAGGAGTGATGTACTGCAGAAGGAGGCTGCATATAGAGGATTGAGGAGTGACATACTGCAGAAGGGGGCTGTGTATAGAGGTCTGAGGAGCGATGTACTACAGAAGGGGGCTGTGTATAGAGGGATGAGGAGTGATGTACTGCAGAAGGGGGCTGTGTGTAGAGGGCTGAGGAGTGATGTACTGCAGAAGGGGGCTGTGTATAGAGGGCTGAGGAGCGATGTACTGCAGAAGGGGCTGTGTATAGAGGGCTGAGGAGCGATGTACTGCAGAAGGAGGCTGCATATAGAGGATTGAGGAGTGACATACTGCAGAAGGGGGCTGTGTATAGAGGTCTGAGGAGCGATGTACTACAGAATGGGGCTGTGTATAGAGGGATGAGGAGTGATGTACTGCAGAAGGGGGCTGTGTATAGAGGGCTGAGGAGCGATGTACTGCAGAAGGAGGCTGCATATAGAGGATTAAGGAGTGACATACTGCAGAAGGAGGCTGGGTATAGAGGGATGAGGAGCGATGTACTACAGAAGGGGGCTGTGTATAGAGGGATGAGGAGTGATGTGCTACAGAAGGGGGCTGTGTATAGAGGGATGAGGAGTGATGTACTACAGAAGGGGGCTGTGTATAGAGGGCTGAGGAGTGATGTACTACAGAAGAGGGCTGTGTATAGAGGGATGAGGAGTGATGTACTACAGAAGGGGGCTGTGTATAGAGGGCTGAGGAGCGATGTACTGCAGAAGGAGGCTGCGTATAGAGGATTGAGGAGTGACGTATTGCAGAAGGAGGCTGTGTATAGAGGGCTGAGGAGTGATGTACTTCAGAAGGAGGCTGTGTATAAAGGGGCTGGGAAGTCATGTTTTGCAGAAGGAGGCTGTATATAGAGGGCTGAGGAATTATGTACTGCAGAAAGAGGCTGTCTATAGAGAGCTGAGGAGTAGTGATGAGCGAATACATTCGGCACTATTTGTTACTTGCACAAATAGTACGGTATTCAGGCTATTCGTTACTCAGCAAGTAATTAAGTATTCGCCTCGGTATATTCAAGTGACCCGCCCAGCATGTTTGGTGCTATATTTGCAGCCAATGAACATGCTGGGCTGGCTTGTCAATCACAGTAATGCCTGCGCCATCTTTGGTGTGGCATTACTGTGATTGGCTGGCCTTCCAGCATCATAGGGACTATTTAAAGGCTGTCGGATCCATTTTACACACATTACAGCCGGAAAAAGCATAGGGAGAGCATAGTTTCAGCATGGGGACAGTAAAAGGAGCATAAGCAAAGTGAGAAGATTATAGTGAGCATTATTTATTCAAAAAAGCTCTTTTAAGAGCTGAAGATTGTCAAGATTAGTTGTTTGTTAGATGGGGATTTAGTAGGGAGAGATTTAAGGGAGGGTGGTTGAAAGGCAGGCACCTGAGTGTTCTCATCATTGCAAGCACATGCTGCAGCCATCACTATTATCCACTTAAAATACCTAACATTTGTCTAGCAGTTGAGCGACTGGAGCAATCTGGGTAGAGATAATCGTACGTGACAATTTAGCAAGGGCAATAATCTTCATTACTCCTCATTTAGAGTGTGTCAGCAAGCCGATTGAAAAAAAATCATAATTTTCTATTATTTTAGAAAATAGCATATCTTTATCTAGCAGTTGTGCGACTACCGCAATCCGGGTACAGATAATCTTATGTGACAATTTAGCAGGGGCAATAATCTTCATTACTGCGCATTTGGAGTGTGTCAGCAAGGGAATCGATAGGGAGTACAAGTTTTACCATTGCACAATGTGCAAAGTACAAAACATTAGCCACATGGGGTATACATACATGAAAACTAAATAGTTGTTGCAAAAGCAGTAAGAGAAGGAGGTGACTTCATGAACAAAATGGGTTTGAATGGTAAGGGATGGATGTTAAGACAACTTTCCAAACAAAACATTTGGGCTGCTTTTACATTGCTGCCATCTGTAGGGTTTACAAAGTCGCCGGAAATAAAGCCCTTGTTCAATTTTAAGAGAGTCAGCTTGTCTGCATTTTCCATTGACAGGCATGTGCGCCTATCCATTATGATTGCACCAGCCAAACTAAAAACCTGCTCAGACAATACACTTGCAGTAGGGCATGGCAGTACATCCAAGGTGTAGAAGGAGAGGTCGGGCCAAATGTGGAGCTTAGACAACCAATAGTTAAAGGGCACTGAAGAATCAGGAAGGAGGCTGGTATGGTCAATTAAGTAGTCCTTCACCATCTTGGTCAACTTCTTCCTCCTCGTCATAGTTACATCCACAGATAGCCCTTGCTGATGTGATGGTCTCATGAAAATGTGTCAGTTGGTGGACATTTTACCCCATGAGTTGAACCTGGTTTGCATGGCCCTCCCCTGTATGTAATCCTTGTGGGTGAAAAGAGGCGATACTTCTGCCAGCAGCGTTGTCTGCGGGTAATCTTTTTAGCAAGTCTTCACCAACGGCCCTCTGGCATACATGCACTGAAAATGGCACGTCTACCTCCAACATGAGAGAAGCAAATTTCTCCTTGTACCATGGGTCAAGAAAGGTGCACAGCCAGTATTTCATGTTGAACAAAATGTGTTTCACGCAAGTGTCTTGGGAAAAGCATCTGTATATAAACTCTGCCATGTATGGTAGACTACAAAGAGTCAAACGTTCCGTATCCTCACCAGGAAGAACACTAGCCATCCCCTCCTCCTCACGACGCATAGCCTCCTCTTCGTTCTCCTCTTCAGGCCATCCAAGCTGGACCGGCATGAAGCTGGGATTGAAGTCCCTTCTGTAGAGTAGACCAAAAACTCCTATTCCACCTCATCCTCCTCCTCCTGTTCCTCGTCATCACCCAATGTGGTTTCAGAATATTGTGTGAGGCTGGGCTGTGTGGTATCAGCCAATGTAAAATCTTGCTCCATAGCCACCTGCTCAGCATTCAAAGCTTCCTCTTTGAGATTCTGCAGTCAACATTTTAATAGACAGAGCAGTGGGATGGTTACACTGACAATAGCATCATCAGCGCTCACCATCTTGGTGCAGTACTCAAAGTTTTGAAGAACCTCAGAAATGTAATCGATCCACACCCACTCAGCAGTTGTTATCTGTGGTGATTGTTACTCTGATGAGCATTGGGTAGCCAGAATTCAGACACTGCTCTCTGCTGCTCACTAAACCTTGCCAACATATGAACCGCCTACCACCTCAACACATTTATCTAACTATCCCTGTGTTGCCCATTCAAACGTTTCTTCACTTCATAACCAGGATCCTTGTATCTTGTTCTCACGCTTTATGCATTTAATAGCTCTCTGTGTCTCTACTTTTACACATACTGGTTGGTAACTGTTTCATGCATCATTACATGAACACCCGATTTCTTACATGATAGCTGGTTAAAACAATGAAAGCAATTGTTACCATCCACCATTCATGTCTCCCTAATTTCCTCATAGATTGTAAGCTTGCAAGCAGGGCCCTCATTCCTCTTGGTATGTGTTGTTCATGTGATTATTGTTATTCTGTAATGTCTTTATTGTCTGTACAAGTCCCCTCTAAAATGTAAAGAGCTGCAGAATATGTTGGTGCTATAGAAATAAAATTATTATCATTTTTTATTATTATTATTAGTTGAATTATAGCGTGTGGGCAGGTCACAAATCAGTTGGTCACAAGGCAAATTAAAGCACTGCTGCAGCAAAGCTAGTCCGCTGAAAGCCTAAGATGATTTTCGGAAATGTGCGCTGACACGCCGTACCTTGGCAAGTAGGTCCAGCAAGTCAGGGTATGTTTTTAAAAAACGCTGTACAACCAAGTTCAGCACTTGAGCCATGCATGGAACGTCTTTACCAGCTTGCTGAGCTTTAAAGCCGCCTTCAAGTTACACCCATTATCGCACACAACCAGACCTGGTTGTAGGTTCAGCGGGGAGAGCCACTGATCGATCTGTTCTTTTATCATCTTCAACAGCTCGGCTGCATTGTGAGCTTTATCACCTAAACAGATGAGTTCAGTGGAGCGCACTGTCACTTTGCCAAGGCAATCCTCCAAGCTGGGAAGTGATGGGGAGGCTACTTTTGATGAGGAGGAGGAGAGACAGGTATTGTAATATGAGGAGACTGAAAACATGATGGAAGTTGGGACTGCTATTCTTAGTGTGGGTAAGATGTGTGATGTCCCAGCCTCTGACTCTGTCCCAGACTCCACCAGGTTCAGCCAGTGTGCCATAAGGGAAATGTAGCGTCCCTATCCACAAGAACTTGTCCAAGTGTCTGTGGTAAAGTAGACCTTCCCTGTGACTGCATTGGCCAGAACATGGCTGATATTGTGTAACACGTGCTTATTAGTGTTGAGCATTCCGATACTGCAAATATCGGGTATCGGCCGATATTTGCTGTATCGGAATTCCGATACCGAGTTCTGATATTATTGCGATATCGGAAATTGGAATCGGAAGTGTGCGGTGCGTATGGTTCCCAGGGTCTGGAGGAGAGGAGACTCTCCTTCAGGCCCTGGGATCCATATTCATGTAAAAAATAAATAATAAAAATAAAAAATATTGATATACTCACCACTCCGGCGGACCCTGGCTCTTAGCGGTGCCTCCGTTCCGAAGAATGCAGGGAGTGAAGGACCTTCGATGACGTCGCGGCTTGTGATTGGTCGCGTGAGCGGTCACATGAGTGGTCACGCGACCAATCACAAGCCGCGACGTCATCGAAGGTCCTTCACTCTGCATTCTTAGGAACGGAGGCAGACGCTTGGACCGGTGAGAACCGGGGCTGTCGGAGGGGTGAGTATATCAATATTTTTTATTTTTATTCTTTATTTTATACATGAATATGGATCCCAGGGCCTGAAGGAGAGTTTCCTCTCCTTCAGACCCTGGGAACCATTCCGATATTTTGTGTCCCATTGATATGCATTGGTATCGGGTATCGGTATCGGCGATATCCGATATTTTTTGGATATTGGCCGATCCAATCCGATACCGATACCTTTGCATATCGGAAGGTATCACTCAACACTAGTGCTTATGTAACAAGTTGACAGAAAAATGGTGTTGGATGGTAATTGATTACCGTGGGCCTGCCAACGCCAAGAGTTCGTAGAAAGACTTAGTTCCCACAAGACAAAATGGCAACATTTCCAGGGCTACCAATCTGGCTATGTGGGTGTTTAGCATTTTGGCCTGTGGGTGGGTCAATATTTATGCTTTCTGTTAAACTTCTGGGGCAGAAACAATTGAACGCTGCACGGGGACAGCGAACTGGACATGGTTGCTGACTGTTGTGTCTGTGCAACTGCAGGTTGTGCTGCAGAAGGAGGCTGTGCATAGAGGGCTGAAGTGTGCTGTTCTGCAGAAGGAGGCTGTGTATAGAGGGTGGAGGGTGAGTGCAACTTTTTCTTGTATTTTGTACATTGCAATTAAGATAAGATAGGCACAGCCCCAGTTAGGGAGGTGCATGGGTAATATATGATGAAGTATTTCCTGGTTTTAGTTAGAGTTTGAGTTAAAGATGTTTAAAGGAGATAAGAGTTATAGCAGCAGGAGTTTGGGGCTGAAAAATATGTGGATACTGGCGGAAAGGGAGCAGCATAAGTTTGAGACTCACATACCCTCCTATATACAGTGTGAGACCCACATAGCCTCATATATATGCAGCGCCCCAGAGTCCTGTTCCTTGCAGTACTGACGCTCCGCCACTAAGGGGAGTGATGGTACGTCTGATGGCACTTAAGGAGTTCACCTGACCAGGTATCACAGTCACACACTACATTTCACACTCCAGCACCAGGGGGAGCAAAGGGTTCTATGTATTAGGTCACTCCTCACACTTGGGTAAAACTGGGGCTGGATAGGAAGTTAGCCAGAAGCTGACTGGGTTGGATCCAGGCAACATCCTGTGGCAGAGGGTGTTGCAGGGGAAGATTCAGGGGGGTCTCTGTCAGGGGTGGGATCCTGACAGTGACCTAGCGAACAGAACAGAACGTTACGGAGCCGCGCCTGCACCCGTTGCGGTGGCATCCTAAGAAAGGAAACAAAGAGAAATTTATTGTGGAGAAGTGAGAAATGAGATCACAGCAAAAAGGAGATAAAGCCAGTAGGAGTCGTGCCTTAAGATCGTGGCAACATCCTACTGAGGTGCGTAGCCGGTGGCCGGAACGCCGAGGAAGTATTGGGCTCCAAGCATTACTTCAAACAGCGGCAGGACAGTTGATTATAGGTTGGCTGTCTCACCTAAATCACCTAAGCAGACATAGGGGGCAATTGTGGGAGAGGGGCGACTCTAGGGTCCCGGAAGAACTCCGAGCCTACCCGTCATACGGGTGCGTCCTATCCATATCATCTGGGGGGCGGAGAAAGAACATCAGAACAGATACGAGTTGTGAGAAAGAACATCAGAAACAGACACAACAGTTGTGAGGACTATCCCGTGGTGCTCAGCAGGGAGGTACTACAACACACAGGCGCTAGAAGGTAGGCACTGATTTCCACCTGCAAAGGAAACTCTGGATGTGCCTTCGGACCGGCCGGTCTCAGCCAGCCCTGTTAGCAGTACTCTGGATTGCGGATCCTGAAGCCTTCAGTAAAGAGGTAAAGAGACTGCAACCCTGTGTCCTCGTTATTCATCGCACCTTGCACCACGCACCATCATCACATCTTTCATTGGACGCCCCTTAGCAGGGTCACGGACCGGGTCTAGCCACCATGACAACCCCTGGACTGAGACTGAGAGGCCTGGTACTGAGTACCCCGCGGCCCTGCATCTGGGGGCGCTCCAACTACAATTGAAAAGAGAGAAGAGTCCAGTTCACATATGTTCAATTCAGCTTGTGGCGTTAATCTTGGCTGGTGCACAGAGTGCTGTGTTGGCAGAAAAGCAAAGAGTGTAAGCTCTTATGGTCAGCGTGGTCCTCTTTCTCTCTCTCTTTCTCGCCTCTGCCTCTTTTCCTCTCTTATGCTCAGCAGGGTCATCACAAATCAGCAGTTTTATGCAGAATACAGTTTGTATGGCAGAGTCGTTTTCTATCTCCAGAGTCACTGGTTAAGTCTGTTTCTCTTGTAGAGTGTAAGATCTTATGGTCAGAGTGTAAGATCTTATGGTCAGCGGGGTCCTCTCTCTAATCTGTAGAGTGTAAGCTCTTATGGTCAGCAGGGTCCTCTCTCTCCTGTAGAGTGTAAGCTCTTATGGTCAGTGGGGTCCTCTCTCTCATCTGTAGAGTGTAAGCTCTTATGGTCATCAGTGTCTTCTCTCTCGTCAGTAGAGTGTAAGCTCTTATGGTCAGCGGGGTCCTCTCTCTCGTCTGTAGAGTGTAAGCTCTATGGTCAGTGGAGTTCTTTGTTTTTCCCTCCTCTCCCCATGTGTATTTGCTGAGCAATTACAAGCTTTCCAGTATTGAGATTCCAGTAAATATATTAGCTGCAAGTCAAATTTTGGGGAAAGCAAGCAAATTTGAGTTTGAAAAGATCTGCTCATCTCTACTATTAACATATTTCCAAATCTGCTATCCGAAAAGCTAAATTTCTTAGACGCAAATAATCTATAAATATTCCTGCAGTGCCACCACAGGAGAAATAAGATATCACACTGATGAGTTTTCCAGAGCTATAGATCACCTATTTACTAACAGAATTTCTTTATATGGTATTTAAAAAATATTTTCATAGAACCTAAATTTCTTAAATGCTAAAATCTATAGATCTACATGCTTCATCTACAATAAGTTACACCTTCTTCTGATGCTTCTTTTATTACTTTCTACTTACTAATAACCTTCACATTTTTTAGTGCTTAAACCTCTTTAAAATACATGACTTAAGTTATTTAGTTTGTCCTTAATACCTTTTTAGTCTTCCATTGCATTTATGCACTTTATGATGAAAAATTTATGAATCAAGAACAGTAGATGTCTTAATCATGGAAAAAGACTTTTTTGATGATCTTAGCAAATAATACCCCTGCAATGTAAGAAATTTGCTAGAGGTCAAAAAATTCAAAAAAGGCAATGCGGAAGGAGGATAAAGTATAATGTGGACTTATGATAAAGATAATAAGAAACGGGAAAGTAGTACACAGATGAAAGTAGAAGCATATGTCAACCCTTCTTCTCTTTGCCATATATGTATGAATCTGGCAATTGGGAATTAATGCTCACGGCCATACATTTACTCACGTATAAATAGCAATTTTAACCCCTTCACCCCCGGAGCTTTTTCCGTTTCTTCGTTTTCGTTTTTCGCTCCCCTCCTTCCCAGAGCCATAACTTTTTTATTTTTCCGTCAATATGGCCATGTGAGGGCTTATTTTTTGCGGGACGAGATGTACTTTTGATTGATATCATTGGTTTTACCATGCCCTGTAACAGAAAACAGGAAAAAAATTCCAAGTGTGATGAAATTGCAAAAAAAGTGCAATCTCATACTTGTTTTTTGTTTGGCTTTTTTGCTAGGTTCACCAAATGCTAAAACTAACCTGCCATTATGATTCTCCAGATCATTATGAGTTCATAGACACCTAACATGTCTAGGTTATTTTTTATCTAAGTGGTGGAAAAAAATTCGAAAGTTTGCAAAAAAAAAAAATTCGCGATTTTTCGATACCCGTAGCGTCTCCAATTTTCGTGATCTGGGGTCAGGTGAGGGCTTATTTTTTGCGAGCCAAGCTGGCGATTTTAATGATATCATTTTGGTGTAGATACGTTTTTTTGATCGCCCGTTATTGCATTTTAATGCAATGTCGCGGCGACCAAAAAAACGTAATTTTGGTGTTTTGATTTTTTTTCTCGCTACGCCATTTAGCGGTCAGGTTAATCCTTTGTTTTTATTGATAGATCGGGCAATTCTGAACGCGGCGATACCAAATATGTGTATGTTTGATTTTTTTATTGTTTTATTTTGATTGGGGCGAAAGGGGGGTGATTTAAACTTTTATATATATTTTATTTTCTTTATATTTTTAAACACTTTTTTTTTATTTTGGCTGACATGTCACGGCTTTGAGGTGGGCTCACCGCCGGAGCCCACCTCAAAGCAGGGGATCTGCCAGCTGACGTACTATTCCGTCAGCTGGCAGAAAGGGGTTAATATCAAGAGATTGACTTTTGTTAACCCTTCATCAGTTATGCAGGTGTGTTTAATGGAACAGATAGTTTTACTGAGACAAAATCCTATATAGAAAAGAAATACCAGAAATAATGACTTTGTATAGTCAATGAATATAACCCTCAAAAAATATTCATCAGACCAACCAAGGTTTTATTAAAAAACAAGGTATTAATTTTATTTTAACAAAATCACAATTATATCACCACAACAATTCATATACTTGAAACCTTTATTGACAATTGACAAGATAAAATAATTAAAAGCAATTAATAAAAAATATATATAACATATAGAATGTGTACATATATCTCCTTTAAATGCGGTTTGTGGAGATTCAAATTTTGTTGAAACCTATGTATGCGCAGGGCATACCCAAACTGATTAGCACAAATAATATATATGGTAATTATATAAATATATGTAATATTAAAATTGATTGGCAGCAAAAAAATAATAATTAATATAAATATGTGATAATAAAGGTTTCAAGTATATTAATTGTTGTGGTGATATAATTGTGATTTTGTTAAAATAAAATTAATACCTTGTTTTTTAATAAAACCTCGGTCTGATGAATATTTTTTGAGGGTTATAAGTTTTACTGAGACAGCCCAAGTTCTAAAGTCTTGTTTAGAGTCTAGGTTTCAATTAATGGCTATTATACCATACTTTAAAGAAACAAAAAAAGCTAAAAATCATTTAAAATTGTTACCAAAAAGCAGTATACTCTCCATTGTTTGTCATTTTTTCTGACCTGTTCTATTTCCAGCTGGCGATCAGCAATCTTTGTTTTTTACTAGGAACAGGGCAGAGGTTCGAAACGAGTAAGGTCACCCCTCTGTCCATACCTACAGTAACTTTCCTTGAAAAGAATTTTAACATGATCTAATAAAGAAAGCACTTTTTTTTTTATCCATGGATGTGATGCTGGATGTTCAATTTGTTTCTCCTGCTTTTCTGCCAACACAGCCATGATTAACTCCACAAGCTGAATTGAGCATATGTGAACTAGACTTAGGCGGAAGTCACACTACTGTACAATACGGCCAAGTGCTATGTGATAAAACTGTCATGAATCCCAATGGCTAGGGATAGCAAGGGACAAGCAAAGTAATACAAAATATCGGACGAGCTCTAGGGTGATGGAACCTGGGCTGACCGCTGCCCTACGCCTGACAAACGCAACTAGAGATAGCCAGGGAGCGTGCCTACGTTGGTTCTAGACGCCACGCACCAGCCTAAGAGCTAACTAGTACTGCAGAGAAAATAAAGACCTCACTTGCCTACAGAGGAATGAACCCCAAAAGGTATAGTTGCCCCCCACATGTATTGACGGTGAAATGAGAGGAAGGCACACACATAGAGATGATATATATAGGTTCAGCAAATTGAGGCCCGCTGTAAACTAGAAAGCAGAACGATACAAAAGGGGTCTGAGCGGTCAGCAAAAAACCTTAATCAAAAAACCATCCTGAGATTACAAGAACCCATGTGCCAACTCATGGCACATGGGGAGAACCTCAGTCCACTAGAGCTACCAGCTAGCATAGAGACATAATAAGCAAGCTGGACAAAAAAACCAACAACTGAAAATCAGCACTTAGCTTATCCTGAAAGATCTGGGAGCAGGTAGGCAGGAACCAAACAGAGCACATCTGAATACATTGATAGCCGGCAAGGGAATGACAGAAAGGCCAGGTAAAATAGGAAACACCCAGCCTCTGATGGACAGGTGGAAATCAAAGGCCGCAACCCACCAAAGTCACCCAGTACCAGCAGTAACCACCAGAGGGAGCCCACAAACAGAATCCACAACATAAAACATTGCATAGCACTCAGCCCAGTTTTACTCTATGGGGCAGCTATAGGCTGCATGAGCTGAATAGGGCATGCGAGAACAATCACAGCATGCTATAGGTGCGAGTGGGACGTGACGGTTCAACAGAGGGTATGTATCTTGTGCGTTTATTGTTTTGCCAAGCGAGGGTCAGCAAATGGATTGAGAGAGCAATAAAATATTAAAACAACCGCTGTGTTTATTTCATTATAATACTTTTAAATCATGTGTGTGTGTGTGTTTTTTAACCCTTTCATACAATTGGATTAATAATGGATAGGTGACATAATTGACGCCTCTCCATTATTAATCTGGCTTAATGTCACCTTACAATAGCAAGGTGGCATTAACCCTTCATTACCCCATATCCCACCGCTACAGAGAGTGGGAAGAGAGTGGCCAAGTGCCAGAATAGGCGCATCTTCCAGATGTGCCTTTTCTGGGGTGGCTGGGGGCAGATGTTTTTAGCCACGGGGGGGCCAATAACCATGGACCCTCTCCTGGCTATTAATATCTGCCATCAGTCACTGGCTTTACCACTCTGGTGGAGAAAATTGCGCGGGAGCCCACGCCAATTTTTTCCGCCATTTAACCCTTTATTTTAGCAGCTACAGCGCCCAAATTTTGCATACACACACTACTAACATTAGTAGTGTGGAATATGCAAAAAAAATGGGGATATGAGATGGTTTACTGTATGTAAACCATGTCTCATATCCTGTCGGGTTTGTGAAGGAGAAAATGAGAAGCCGGCAATTGATTTACCGGCTTTTCACATATATCGCGCTGAAGTAAATATAAATACAGACTATATATATATGTGTCTCAATGACATATATATATATATATATATATATATATATATATATATATATATATATATATATATACACTGTATATATGTTTTCCCGAACATTTGAGCACATAAATCCATTAGATGTCGGTTTTGCAAGCCTGCGAGAAAATATCGCAGTACGGATGCCATACGGATTACATACGGAGGATGCCATGCGCAAAATACGCTGACACACCCTGCCTACGGATCACTATTTTGGGAACATTTCTCCGTATTACGGCCGTATTACGGCCGTAAAATACGGACCGTATTGTCTTACGCCAAGTGTGACGCCGGCCTTACCAGGGAATCCCCACATGTAATCAAGCTGGCTAACAGATGTAAATCATCCAGCTGCGGTGATGAAAACTAAATCTCCGAGCACTAAAAAATACTCGGAGGATCCCCGGGAAATCTCGAGTAACGAGTATATTTGCTCAGCACTATATCTGATCACTCTGGGTCTCAGCAGTAAGACTACCAGTACACAAAAACCTTCAATGCCAATTTGCGAGCTGTATTTTAAATCTTACACAATTGAAGTATCAGTCGTGTTGTCTGCTCAAAGTATTCATTTTTGAGGTTTTTTTAATTTTCATTTTTATTAATAGTTTATGGCAGCATTTGGTAGACAAGTCTCACATTCTCATTCCCAGGAGAGGATACAGTGATGAAATCTCAATGATTTCCTTGTTTCTTAGTCCGTGCCTCACACATCACCACCACTAATATCTATTGATTGTTTTACAGCATTTTTGAACTATTTTTTCCCTATAAAGACAGGTTTATCTCTGCCTGACTACACTTGGTATTTTCTTATTTGCTATTCTGTTGCTCTTGACCAAATTTCACACTTGATGGTTTTTTCCTATTAATTTTTTTTTTCTGTCCACTAGCCTTTATTTTCTAATTCCTGTTTAGTCTATATTTTCATATTTCTTTTTGACAAATTGCAGGCAATGGCCACGATGCATAGACATAACATCTTTTTAATAGCTATTTTCATCCTCTTTTATCCATTTACAAAACTATTATTAATTTATCATGCATGAGGACGGAACTGTATAATGTGACTTCTGCAAATATGCCCTGAACAAATTTTTTTTTTCTTCCCATTCAAGGTAATAACAGGTGCCTTAATAGATTTTATTCTACCATCAAATGTTTTGCAATTTTCTAAATTATACATGGTATACTGGAGCTATGAAAAGAGTGAAAAGCCGTAATATTTCTGTTTCTGTCAGAAGCTGCGCAATCCAAAGTTTTGCTTTGTGCAGGGTAAACTCCAGGGGGCTGGAGAATACTTTATCTAGTTATAAATGTTTTATAAGAAGAAGATATGTTAAAGTTTTAATTTTTGAATGCCCCACAGACAACAAAAAAATGCTTTCTATAAAGTTTAGCTTCACATTGGCAAATATAGGAAGTTACTTACACATAAACTTAAGAAAGAAAAATTTCAATTAAAATTTTGAGCAATTTTTGGTTTCCACCATTTACTAAGCAGTGGGTTGAATGAATTTAGGCCATGGTTTAAAGAAAACATAAATTTCATAAAATACCTACTTTGTAAATCGGGGTTTTTCTTTCAACCCCTTCATGACCTTGAGGTTTTCCATTTTTTCACTCTTTTTTTTTCCTCCCCTTATTCCAAGATGTATAACTTTTTTTTATTTTTTCATGCCCATAGCCATACGAGGGCTTGTTTTTTAGCATGACAAGTTATACTTTTGAATGACACCATTCATTTTATCATGTGATGCACTGGAAAGTAGGAAAAAATTTCTAAGTGCGTTGAAATTGGAAAAAAAAGCACAGTTCTGCAATAGTTTTTTTACTATATGGTATAACTGACCTGGCAATAAGATTCCACAGGTCAGTTCGAGTACACAGATACAAATACAGCTCTAGCAAAAATTAAGAGACCACTGCAAAATGTTCAGTTTGTCTGATTTTTCTCTTTATAGGTATATTTTTGAGTAAAATGTAAATTGTTCTTTTATGCTATAAACTTCTGACAACATGTCTCCGAATTTCCAAACAATACATTTTGTATTTTTTTTTCTGACAAAGAAAAATGGTCAAAGTAAAAAAAAAACCCAGTGCTTTCAGTCCTCAAATAATTCAAAGAAAACAAGTTCCTAATCATTTAGAAACAACAATACTAATGTTTTAACTCAGGAAGAGTTCAGAAATCAATATTTTGTGGAATAACCATGATTTGTAATCACAGCTCTCATGCGTCCTGGCATGCTTTCCACCAGTCTTTCACACTGCTTCTGGCACAAAAATGTAAACAGTTCTTTGTTTGATGGCTTGTGACTATACATCATCCTCTTGATTACATTCCAGGTCAGTAGATTGGGCTGCCCATGCCAGGGGTTTGGATGTGGTGGTCTCTTAATATTTGCCAGAGCTGTATTTATAGGGATTTTTATCCAATTGGTGGAAAAAAAAATCTGAAATCTGTTATACAGTGTGAAATTTTTTGTGGGGTCCATCATGCTGTGTAGAGGGCTATGTAGAGGGCTGTGGAGGCTATTATACAGTGTGGATGGTTGTGTTGGGGCAATCATACTGAGTGGACGGTTGTAGGGGCCATTATACTGTGTGGAGGCCCATTATACTGTGTAAAAGCCTGTGTAGCAATCATAATTGGGGCATCATACTGTGTAGGGGTCACCATACTTTGCCGGGGGAGGGTTGAGGGGAAGGGGGTGCAGTAGAGTCATACCATGTGTGGAGGGTGGAGGGTTCTGTTTTAGGGAGACACTATTGTTGGCATCATACTTTATGGAAGCAATGAAAGGACAATCTAGGGGCTGCAATAGCAGGAAAATTACTTTATAAGGGCTACAAAAGTTTGAGATATGCTCTTCTGTGACCCTGCTGAATATGACTTTTTTGTGTGGGAGGCCCAATTAGAAATTTTGCCATGGAGTCCCATGATATCTATGCAGGGGGGGGGTTGAGGGAGAGGGGGTACAGTAGAGTCATACCATGTGTGGATGGTGGAGGGTTCTTTTTCAAGAGGACACTACTGTTGGCATCATACTTTATGGTAGCAATGAAAAAGCAGTTTTATTTTTTTTGGGGGGGGGCAATTAGAAATGTTGCTATGGGGCCACATGATTTCTATGTCCACCCCTGATTGCAAGTAGAGATTTCTCATATTGCACTCCAAAGATAACAAATGTGGATATCTCTGCAATGAAGCACAGCTCAAAATAAAATAAAAAGAGCAACAGAATCAGGGGCCCTCGGTGATATTTACCAGATATTGGTCATCTTTAATACACACGCTGGGGATTTGAGGTTGTTTTCTCACAAGAGCTCAGCAGATTTTTTATCCTACACGAAGGCTTTGCAGCACACGTGCACTACTGCTCCGTTCTCGCAGGGGACACTTAGACTCCCATTCTCAACAATCCGACCTCCAGTAATCATACAGTTATTATTTATACTAAAAGTTGTTTATGGGACACTCCTTTTAATAACAAGTATTTAATCTATTTTTTTCAAGCTGTCATAGATGGAAATACTCTTTGAATTTAACTATTTAAAGACACTGTTGCTTTCCCTTTAAATTGTGGTTATTTTTATGATGTATTTCTTAAGCAAGTTTTCTGCTTCATTAATAGAACAGACTGAATTCTTCATTTTTTTCCCTGGAGATCAATGCCTCGGATATACAATTTTTTTTTCCTTTTGTTCCTCTGGGTTCTGCATTTTCCAGCTTGTTGAGCTTTTCTTTGGCCAATTCATCTTGTTCAGGTAGATAAAATGAGTGCCAACGAGAACTCTCGGAAAGTAATTACATTAAAATATCCTAACAGCTTTACTACCAAATTACCTGGAAAAAGCGACTTACACAGGGGGCTGCATGACCTCTGGTGGCAACTTGACAAATGTTTTATGAGTGTGACTACTTCAAGCATATTAATTACCTAAGTGACATCAACACAAAAAAACGAAAAATCTAACATTCTTCAGCGTTCATAATGGATTTATATTGAACAAAGTTGTGAAGCTGAAAACTTTAGGAGAACTCAGTTCCTTTGCAGAAAACTTCAGAAACTCTATGCATACAGTACAGAAGTGACTACTGTTCACTCTGACCCGTCTGCAAATTTCAATAAAGGGTTCATTCTCATCTTCATGGATGGATATTGTTGGATAGTTCTTGTAAAAACAAGCACTTTTGCAATTTACTGCTTATTAATATGTGCATCCGTTCTTAAGATATTAACACTATTTTTTGTTTACAGTTCGTTGCCTAGGAAACTGACCACCGATGCATTCTAGCTGCACTGACGCTGACCAGGATTAACAGATAGCAGTGTGCTCCAGTGATACTGGTCAGTTTCAAAACAGATCTTATCGCTGTCGAGCAGTGGTGGTCGGTAACCAGTTGCAAACAAAAGAAAAATGTTAATATCTCAAGAGCAACTCGAGACTTTAATAATCAGCAAATTGCAAAATTGCTCCAATTTACAATTATATCAAATAATATCCATCTAGAAAGATAGGAACAAGCCTTTAAGGACACCAATTTCTCTTAGTGATTCTGAGATTGTTTTTTTGTGACACGTTGTACTTTATGTTAGCGGTAAATTTAGGCCAATATATTTAGCAGTTTTAATGGAAATATCTGACATTCGCCAAAAATTTTAAAAAATTTGCAATTTTTTTTACTTTGAATGCTTGTTTTGTTAAGCCACATAGTCATGTCACACAAACTAGTTAATTAGAAAAATTTCCTGCAAGTCTACTTTACGTCAGCATCATTTTTTAACTACATTTTTTTTAGGATGTTATAGTGGTTAAAATTTAGATGCAATATTTTTAATTTTTTTTCAAGGACATTTACAAATCCTATTTTTTAGGCCGGTTTCACACGTCAGTGACAGTTTTCTCACGTACCGGACACACTGACACACATAGACCCATTCAAATGAATGTGTCTATGCACATGTCAGCGGGTTTTCACGGACCATGTGTCTGTGTGCAAAACACGGAGACATGTCCATGTTTTACCGAAAGCACGTACCTTAATACGTCCCGCACACGTGCACACAGAGAACAGTGTACACTCTCCTCCGTGCGCATGGTCGGCCGCGGGAGAAACAGCGCTACTGTAAGTGCTGTTCCCCTGCTTGTGGTGCTGAAGCCGGCTGTCAGCAGCGCGAGCAGGGGAGAAGGGCTAAAAAAAAACCCGAAGTGCGGTCCCCCCCCCCCTATAGTTTCCAACAAACCCGACAAAACTCACAGGTGCGCGCTGCTATTCTCAAGCTGATGAGGGGCCGTGGCTATGAGCCCCCCCCGGCCTTAAAACAGCAGTCCGCAGCTGCCCTGAAAAGGTGCATCTATTAGATGCTCCAATTCTGGAGCTTTGCCCGATTCTTCCCACTGCCCTGTTGCATTGGCATATGGGGTAATAGTAATAAGGGGTTAATGTCACCTTGCTATTGTAAGGTGACATTAAGCCGGCTTAGTAATGGAGAGGTGTCAATAAGACGCCTATCCATTACTAATCCCACAGTTGTGAAAGAGTTAATAAAACACACACACACTTCGAAAAAAGTAATTTAATGAAATAAAGAAACACACAGGTTTTATAACCTTTATTGTACGCTCAATCCAACTGAAGCCCTCGTTCTCCTATAATAAATTCCCCAAAAAAAGAGCAACAATATCCGATATCTAGAAAAAACACCACAGAAAAACAGGCGAAGGTGCTTACCTGTCTAGGCCTCAAATCAAATGCACTATCATGGTGTAGCGAGCCCAAGTAAAGATGGCGACTACACAGGTGCGGTTATACCAATGAGACAGCCAGCCTACAATCAGGGATTGGCCGATTGGCACACACGTGCAAATAAATAATCTGCAGCAGTGTTCACATAGAGTATGCACAGTAACTGGGTCATAGCCTATTAGTAACGCCCTGTGGCGGGCTGACCAGTGCTAACTGTAATGTGTACCGTGTGAACAGAGGCCACAACTTACAAAGCTATCAGGGCCCAACTGCACCTCAAAAAGTAAAAGTAAAGAAAGTGCACAAGAACATATCAAAAGATGTAAGGTATTAGTTAATATCATGGCCACAATACGTAAGCTGGCAACCCATGTCACGGGTCCTCACGCTTGCCAGTCCTAGTCTAACAGCAAAAACCACAACAGGAGGAAAAAAAGGAGGAAAAACCTCCACTATTCTAGAAAAACACCACAGAAAAACAGGCAAAGGTGCTTACCTGTCTAGGCCTCAAATCAAATGCAATATCATGGTGTAGCGGGCCCAAGTAAAGATGGCGACTACACAGGTGCAGTAATACCAAATGAGACAGCCAGCCTACAATCAGGGATTGGCCACTTGGTTCATATGAACTCTGTAGCGTGGAAAAGTAATCAGAAACTTTCCCAGGCTGAAGAGTTCATTTGAGTTCATGCCGCCAGGGGGCGCAGCTTCGGTGGCCGCATCTTATATCGGCCAAACCTGGTGACAGGTTCCCTTTAAATACACAATAAAATGATAGTGCACTGATTACTCTCACAATACATATTACACAAATCTCTGCAATAAGAAAATACAGCCAGCATGAGTGTTAACAAAGCTATGCTGCTAGAAGCACCTAGCTCCAGAGTGAAGTGAACGGCATAATAATGCATAAAAAGACCTAATCAATACGCTAAACAGATTCAAGCAAATATATAGATAGAGCTATACAGAGAAATGTGATGGTGGTGAAGTACAAGGATTATTATCGTGCCATAAAAGAACAATATAGAAATGCAACCAGATTCTGTAACCAGAAACATAATAATCTATGGACCCTTTCCACTGATGACCGAACATCCTGAGTGGATGAAAGTGAAGCTATGGAGGCAAATAAACATAGAAAAGAAATAAGTACACACCCGAATTAGTGAAAAGTATATAAATTTAATGTGTAAAATTTGCATAAGTAAACTAGCAGAAGTGTCATACAGGTGAGAGGACCAATAGCATGCTTGATGTGTACATGAGACCAAAAATAAAACACGGGAACAAAAAAACCCCAAGTATCCGACACCAGAGTGACGGTAAGTATCAACAAACAACAACGTGAAGAGTCCATCAAGCCAGATGCCTTCAAAACGAGATACAAACAAAAACATGAGTAAGTAAAGTGCAACAGAAACAAGAAAAATAAAGAAATGTGTAGTGGTTATAGACCCAATAGACCAGGGGTGGGGAACCTCAGGCCCCAGGGCCATTTACGGCCCTCGATGACCTTTTATCAGGCCCCCGAGCAGATTCTCAGGGACCGCATTCTTAGGCAGGGAGCTGTATCTTGATTACAACCAGCTCATTAATTTCTTCTTGCTCTGTTAGCACATACACACACGCAGTGTTCATTACTGAACACTGAAGGGCATGCAATGAAAGATTACGTCCTGACTAGTGTTGAGCATTCCGATACCGCAAGTATCGGGTATCGGCCGATACTTGCGGTATCGGAATTCCGATACCGGGATTCCGATACTTGCCGCGTATCGGATACCGGAATCGGAAGTTCTAAGATTCAAAAAGCAGAAATTCAGCCAATGAGATTGATTCCAAGTGTGGGCACATCCTGTTTAGCATGGAGGGCATGAAACTACTGGCAAGGCTGTGATTGGCTGGTGTAATGATGTCATGATGCAGTTTAAAAGTCGCTGGCGCCATTTTGCGATCACTCTGCTGTGAATTCAGTTAGTGACAGGACGCTGTTTGCTGACTGAGGGACAGTTTAGAGATAGCGATTTGCTTCTTTGTGCTTTCCAAAGGCTAATTTAGCAACCGCTGTGTTCACCTACTATTCACCTTGCTTTTGCCTTGTAGCGCTGTTTTCACAGCGATCTGCAGGGTCTGTGTGTGTGTGTGTGTGAGTGCAGCCCAGTCTCCAGTCTGAGTGCAGCCACATAGGCCATCCATAGTTGGTTGTATTCAGTTCAGGGAGGGTGGTTCATTGCCTCATACTGTTCCTTTTTTTTTTTTTTTTCCCAAGTAGTGTAGTCTGCTGCTAATTTATTCAAAAAAATCCTATTAGTGTCTTTCCACCCGTCTCCAGCTAATTTGTGGAAAAACACTACATAGGATAAAGTAGAGGAGGGTTTTTGGGCCTTGCAGCGCCGTTTACGGCTGTCTGCACGGTCTCCGTGTGACTGCAGCTCGCCCTGTAATCTGTGAGCAGCTGTAGCCTGGTTGTCTCCAGCTCAGGGCTTTTCACTGCGTCATACCGCCAAATCAATTTTCTTTTTTTTCAAAGTAGTGTAGTCTGCTGCTAATTAATTTTAAAAAATCCTATTAGTGTCTTTCCACCCGTCTCCAGCTAATTTGTGGAAAAACACTACATAGGATAAAGTAGAGGAGGGTTTTTGGGCCTTGCAGCGCCGTTTACGGCTGTCTGCACGGTCTCCGTGTGACTGCAGCTCGCCCTGTAATCTGTGAGCAGCTGTAGCCTGGTTGTCTCCAGCTCAGGGTTTTTCACTGCGTCATACCGCCAAATCAATTTTCTTTTTTTTCAAAGTAGTGTAGTCTGCTGCTAATTAATTTAAAAAAATCCTATTAGTGTCTTTCCACCCGTCTCCAGCTAATTTGTGGAAAAACACTACATAGGATAAAGTAGAGGAGGGTTTTTGGGCCTTGCAGCGCCGTTTACGGCTGTCTGCACGGTCTCCGTGTGACTGCAGCTCGCCCTGTAATCTGTGAGCAGCTATAGCCTGGTTGTCTCCAGCTCAGGGTTTTTCACTGCGTCATACTGCCAAATCAATTTTCTTTTTTTTCAAAGTAGTGTAGTCTGCTGCTAATTAATTTAAAAAAATCCTATTAGTGTCTTTCCACCCGTCTCCAGCTAATTTGTGGAAAAACACTACATAGGATAAAGTAGAGGAGGGTTTTTGGGCCTTGCAGCGCCGTTTACGGCTGTCTGCACGGTCTCCGTGTGACTGCAGCTCGCCCTGTAATCTGTGAGCAGCTATAGCCTGGTTGTCTCCAGCTCAGGGTTTTTCACTGCGTCATACTGCCAAATCAATTTTCTTTTTTTTCAAAGTAGTGTAGTCTGCTGCTAATTAATTTAAAAAAATCCTATTAGTGTCTTTCCACCCGTCTCCAGCTAATTTGTGGAAAAACACTACATAGGATAAAGTAGAGGAGGGTTTTTGGGCCTTGCAGCGCCGTTTACGGCTGTCTGCACGGTCTCCGTGTGACTGCAGCTCGCCCTGTAATCTGTGAGCAGCTATAGCCTGGTTGTCTCCAGCTCAGGGTTTTTCACTGCGTCATACCGCCAAATCAATTTTCTTTTTTTTCCAAATAGTGTAGTCTGCTGCTAATTTATTCAAAAAAATCCTATTAGTGTCTTTCCACCCGTCTCCAGCTAATTTGTGGAAAAACACTACATAGGATAAAGTAGAGGAGGGTTTTTGGGCCTTGTAGCGCCGTTTACGTCTGTCTGCACGGTCTCCGTGTGACTGCAGCTCTATCTGTTGTCAGTTCAGCCCCAAAAAAATAAATAAATAATAAAGTTCACCAAACACACCAGTTACACCACTTTACATTTCTGTAGGCCACATTAGCTCATATTAAAGTCTAGTCCACACTTTAGATAATTAGTGCTTCTTATACCTGTTAGGAGGAGTTGCTCAGGAATAAGCACACAAATCCGTTAGTACTTTTCTGCTTATCTTTATCAGTCAACCAAGATGAAGAAGGCAGTGAGTAAGGCACGGGGGCGTGGGAGCCGTCGCGGAGCAGGGAGGGGACGTGGGGATTCTGTGCCTGCTGCGGGCACCGGTGACTCATCAGCACCCACTTTCACCAGGCAACAGTCGTTCATGCGAAGCTTTGTGTCCGAGCGCCGTACACCGCTGCTGCGTGAAGAACAAATTGAAGCTGTTGTCGGATGGATGGCAGCTAATGCATCAACTTCCATTAGTGCCACATCCTCTCAGACACAGAGCACTGGAGAGCAGCCATCTGTCTCTTCACCACCTGCCAAATTGCCCAGGCAGACAGAGAGCCCAGGACAGGAGCCGTCTCTACTTCTGTTCTCTGAATCTCTTGGCTTGGAAACAGGGGGCCAGCCAAGCAGCATTGGAGAAATGGAAGAAGAGGCAGGGTGCAGTGATGCCCAACAGCTTTTTCTGTCTTCCTCTGAAGAGGCGGGTGGGCCAGTGGCTCCGGTCACCACATCGCAGGCCGCATCAGCTGATGATGACACTCAGGTGCCACTTACTGGTGCGTGCTCTGCTGCTGAGACTACCCAGGAGGAGCAGTTGGGGGCAGAGGGTAGTGTAGATGATGAGGTCCTCGACCCATCTTGGCGTGAGGGACAGGAAGGTGGTGGGAGCAGCTCTGAGGAAGAGATTCCCCGTACGGCCCAAAGAGGGAGAGGGAGGGGGAAGACTGCGGATCCTGCAGCCTCCGCTTTGGCACCCGTTAGGAGCATGTCTCTTCCAAAAGCCAAAAAGGGCGCTCCCAAGACTTGCAGTGCCTGGTCCTTTTTTGACACAGTTGCAGATGACATTTGCTATGTCAGATGCAACGTGTGTCATCAAAAAGTCAAAAGAGGGAAAAATGTCAGCAACCTCAATACCTCCAACATGTGGAAACATGTGCGCAACAGGCACCCGGCGGAGTTAGAAAAACACACTGAAGAGGTAGGCCAACCAACAGCGGCAGCTACCACCTCTTCAGCTCGTGTTGCCTCTTCCTCTACCTCACACGCAGCTGGTTCGGCGTCCTCCCAGGATCGCCGTGGAAGAACCTCTGCCCCTGTTGTCCAGAGACCCGCTGTAATTCCACCCGCAGCGCCACTTTCCCAGTCATCCACACACTCCCAGCCCAGTCTACAGCCATCGGTAGTACAGGCATGGGAGAAAAGGCGGCCTTTCTCGTCAAACCACCCACGAGCACAGGCTCTGACTGCAGGCATTGCCAAACTTCTGTCACTGGAAATGCTGTCATTCAGGCTGGTGGAGACTGACAGCTTCCGTGACTTGATGTCATTGGCAGTCCCACAGTACAATGTGCCCAGCCGCTTTTACTTCAGCAGGCAAGCCGTCCCTGCCCTGCAGAAGCATGTGGAGGGACACATAAAACACGCGCTACTGAACGCCGTCAGTAGCAAGGTCCACCTCACCACCGATGCGTGGACCAGTCAACATGGACAGGGGCGATACCTTTCCCTCACTGCCCATTGGGTTAATGTCGTTGAGCCGGGTACAGACCGTGCGAGTGGCGCAGGACGTGTCCTGCCCACTCCAAGGATTGCAGGAATCCATTCTGTACGCATTGACTCCTCCTCTTACACCAGTTCCTCAGAATCATCGCTGCAGGAGCCGTCACAGTCCACCTCCACATGGACCCGTGATGAACGTGTACCTGTTACGACCGACATGAGCACAGCCGTGGCCAAACGTCAACAGGCCGTCTTGAAATTAATTTTCTTGGGGAATCGTAGCCACACAGCGCAGGAGCTCTGGAATGCCATCAAGCAGGAGAGCGATGTGTGGTTTGTGCCAGCGAATCTCCAGCCAGGCATGGTAGTGTGTGATAATGGCCGAAATCTGGTGGCAGCTCTGGGCCTCGGCAACCTCACTCACATCCCATGTCTGGCACATGTGCTCAATTTGGTCGTGCAGAGCTTTTTGAGGGACTATCCGGATCTTGATGCACTGCTGCACAAGGTCCGCCTAGAGTGTGCTCACTTGCGGCGTTCCAGCACGGCAAAAGCGCGCATTGCGGCTCTGCAGCGCCGACACCGCCTGCCGGAACATCGCATCATATGTGACCTACCTACCAGGTGGAATTCCACGTTACATATGTTGGAGCGGTTGTGTGAGCAGCAGCAAGCTGTAATGGAGTACCAGCTGCTTCAGGCGCAAAAAAGTCGCAGTCAGCGCCGTACAGACTTCACAACCACAGAGTGGGCCACTATGAATGACGTCTGCCAGGTTTTGCGTCCCTTTGATTATTCCACGCGGATGGCGAGTGCAGATGATGCACTAGTCAGCATGACTGTCCCCCTTATCTGCCTGCTTGAAAAATCACTGCAAGCGCTAAGGGATGATGTTGTGGAAGAGGTGGAGGATGAGGATTCACCATTTCCATCATCTTCTGGACAGTCAGCGCCACGTGGTTCCTCACAAACGCGTAGGCAGGGGACCGTTTGTGAGGAGGATGAGGAGGAGTCAATGGAGGAGGAAGACATCCGTCCAGAGGAGGGAGTTACACAATTGTCCAGTACTCAGTGTGTACAGCGAGGGTGGGGTGATGACGAGCGGGCAGAGATCACGCCTCCAGCAGGGGACAGCGTTTCTTGGGCAGTTGGCAGTCTGCAGCACATGGTGGATTACATGCTGCAGTGCCTGAGAAACGACCGCCGCATCGCCCACATTCTCAACATGTCTGATTATTGGGTGTTCACCCTCCTCGATCCTCGCTACCGGGACAACGTAGAAAGCCTCATCACACCGTTGAACCGGGAGCGAAAAATGCGGGAGTACCAAGACACACTGGTCAATTCCATCATCTTCTCCATTCCAACTGAGAGAAGTGCTGCTAGTGCATTCCAAAGCAGCTCAGTGCGTCCAGGCCGTGGTGGAGGCTCTGCACAAAGAGGGAGCAGAAGCAGTGCCTCTGCCCAAGGCAAGACCAGTATGGCCGAACTGTGGCACAGTTTTCTGTGCCCGCCACAAAAGTCTACACCATCACAGACGGCTCCAGTCAGCAGGAGGCAACGGTTCCGTCAGATGGTGACAGACTACATGTCTTGCCCTCTTGCTGTACTCCCAGACGGCTCTTCCCCTTTCAAGTTTTGGGTCTCAAAGCTGGATACATGGCCAGAGCTAAGCCAGTATGCATTGGAGGTGCTGTCTTGCCCTGCGGCCAGTGTATTATCGGAACGTGTCTTTAGTGCTGCAGGTGGTGTACTAACTGACCGTCGCATGCGACTATCCTCCAATAACGTTGACCGGCTTACTTTCCTGAAAATGAACAAGGCCTGGATCTCGCCGGAATTTGCCACTCCTCCTCCTGATTGAATAATTAGGTCACTGTATACGTTATCCAGGTCTCCTGTTGTGTTCATCTTTCTACCACCTGAACTTAAATTCCTGGGCTCCAACACCGCCAGTTGAGGCTCAGACGTGCCGTCTGCACAGTCAAAACATACGACCCAGTGTTATTGGGTTTCAGTAACGTCAGCTGATCCCCAGCTGTGTAGCCGGCAATGTGTCATGCGACCGCCACGCTGACACAACAACTGAAATGTAAGGGAATCTGTCCCCCCCCCCCCCAAGGCGTTTGTTACTGAAAGAGCCACCTTGTGCAGCAGTAATGCTGCCCAAGGAAAAGGTAGCTATTTTTGTTTAGCTCCTTGCACACGCAGAACTTAACACTTATAAAATGTGTCCACTGATACCGTAAAACCGTCCCGGAGGTGGGACTTTCCTTCGTAATGTGACGCAGCCCAGCCGTCATTCCTACCCCCCCGGCGCCGCGCACCGGCTCCTCAGCGTTGTTTTATTCCGTCCAGGAGCCTGCGCTGTTATGTTATCCCGTGGCCAGGCACACTTAGCGCTGCCCGTCTTCTGGCATCATTTGGTGTCTGGATGGCTGCGCCTGTGCGGCCGCGCTGGCAGAGAGCCCGCCTCGCAGTGTCTTCTGATTTAATCCCACTGGGGGCCTGGGATCCATGGACATGCGCAGTGCATATCTGAACCTCCACCTCTCACTCATTTCCCTATGGCTTCTTCAGACTGTTCGGTGTCAGCTGGTCCCTAACAGCATGCCACGGCCGTGACACCGCACAGTCTGAAGAAGCCATAGGGAGATGAGTGAGAGGTGGAGGTTCAGATATGCACTGCGCATGTCCATGGATCCCAGGCCCCCAGTGGGATTAAATCAGAAGACACTGCGAGGCGGGCTCTCTGCCAGCGCGGCCGCACAGGCGCAGCCATCCAGACACCAAATGATGCCAGAAGACGGGCAGCGCTAAGTGTGCCTGGCCACGGGATAACATAACAGCGCAGGCTCCTGGACGGAATAAAACAACGCTGAGGAGCCGGTGCGCGGCGCCGGGGGGGTAGGAATGACGGCTGGGCTGCGTCACATTACGAAGGAAAGTCCCACCTCCGGGACGGTTTTACGGTTGCAGGGGACACATTTTATAAGTGTTTAGTTCTGTGTTTGCAAGGAGCATGATGAAAAGAGCCACCTTTTCCTTTTGCATCTTTTGTGCTGCACAAGCTGGCTCTTTCAGCTACAAACGCCTTGGGGGGGGGTTAAAGGTTCCCTTTCGACTTTCTCAGGCTTCGGCCTACATTGTGTTCCTCTGCTTTTCCACCTGTCCCTGGGCTCCAACACCGCTAGTTGTTGCCTGGTAGTGCTGTACGCACAGTCCCAACAGTCGCTCCTCTGTTATTGGGGTTCAGTAACGTCAGCTGTTCCCCTGCTGTGTGTGTGGCAATCCCTCCTACCTCCTCCAACCTCCTCCTCCTCCACCTGTCCCTGGGCTCCAACACCGCCAGTTGCCGTCCAGAAGTGCTGTACGCACAGTCAACAGTCCCTCCTCTGTTATTGGGGTTCAGTAACGTCAGCTGTTCCCCTGCTGTGTGTGTGGCAATCCCTCCTACCTCCTCCAACCTCCTCCTCCTCCACCTGTCCCTGGGCTCCAACACCGCCAGTTGCCGTCCAGAAGTGCTGTACGCACAGTCAACAGTCCCTCCTCTGTTATTGGGGTTCAGTAACGTCAGCTGTTCCCCTGCTGTGTGTGTGGCAATCCCTCCTACCTCCTCCAACCTCCTCCTCCTCCACCTGTCCCTGGGCTCCAACACCGCCAGTTGCCGTCCAGAAGTGCTGTACGCACAGTCAACAGTCCCTCCTCTGTTATTGGGGTTCAGTAACGTCAGCTGTTCCCCTGCTGTGTGTGTGGCAATCCCTCCTACCTCCTCCAACCTCCTCCTCCTCCACCTGTCCCTGGGCTCCAACACCGCCAGTTGCCGTCCAGAAGTGCTGTACGCACAGTCAACAGTCCCTCCTCTGTTATTGGGGTTCAGTAACGTCAGCTGTTCCCCTGCTGTGTGTGTGGCAATCCCTCCTACCTCCTCCAACCTCCTCCTCCTCCACCTGTCCCTGGGCTCCAACACCGCCAGTTGCCGTCCAGAAGTGCTGTACGCACAGTCAACAGTCCCTCCTCTGTTATTGGGGTTCAGTAACGTCAGCTGTTCCCCTGCTGTGTGTGTGGCAATCCCTCCTACCTCCTCCAACCTCCTCCTCCTCCACCTGTCCCTGGGCTCCAACACCGCCAGTTGCCGTCCAGAAGTGCTGTACGCACAGTCAACAGTCCCTCCTCTGTTATTGGGGTTCAGTAACGTCAGCTGTTCCCCTGCTGTGTGTGTGGCAATCCCTCCTACCTCCTCCAACCTCCTCCTCCTCCACCTGTCCCTGGGCTCCAACACCGCCAGTTGCCGTCCAGAAGTGCTGTACGCACAGTCAACAGTCCCTCCTCTGTTATTGGGGTTCAGTAACGTCAGCTGTTCCCCTGCTGTGTGTGTGGCAATCCCTCCTACCTCCTCCAACCTCCTCCTCCTCCACCTGTCCCTGGGCTCCAACACCGCCAGTTGCCGTCCAGAAGTGCTGTACGCACAGTCAACAGTCCCTCCTCTGTTATTGGGGTTCAGTAACGTCAGCTGTTCCCCTGCTGTGTGTGTGGCAATCCCTCCTACCTCCTCCAACCTCCTCCTCCTCCACCTGTCCCTGGGCTCCAACACCGCCAGTTGCCGTCCAGAAGTGCTGTACGCACAGTCAACAGTCGCTCCTCTGTTATTGGGGTTCAGTAACGTCAGCTGTTCCCCTGCTGTGTGTGTGGCAATCCCTCCTACCTCCTCCTACCTCCTCCAACCTCCTCCTCCTCCACCTGTCCCTGGGCTCCAACACCGCCAGTTGCCGTCCAGAAGTGCTGTACGCACAGTCAACAGTCGCTCCTCTGTTATTGGGGTTCAGTAACATCAGCTGTTCCCCTGCTGTGTGTGTGGCAATCCCTCCTACCTCCTCCTACCTCCTCCAACCTCCTCCTCCTCCACCTGTCCCTGGGCTCCAACACCGCCAGTTGCCGTCCAGAAGTGCTGTACGCACAGTCAACAGTCCCTCCTCTGTTATTGGGGTTCAGTAACGTCAGCTGTTCCCCTGCTGTGTGTGTGGCAATCCCTCCTACCTCCTCCAACCTCCTCCTCCTCCACCTGTCCCTGGGCTCCAACACCGCCAGTTGCCGTCCAGAAGTGCTGTACGCACAGTCAACAGTCCCTCCTCTGTTATTGGGGTTCAGTAACGTCAGCTGTTCCCCTGCTGTGTGTGTGGCAATCCCTCCTACCTCCTCCAACCTCCTCCTCCTCCACCTGTCCCTGGGCTCCAACACCGCCAGTTGCCGTCCAGAAGTGCTGTACGCACAGTCAACAGTCCCTCCTCTGTTATTGGGGTTCAGTAACGTCAGCTGTTCCCCTGCTGTGTGTGTGGCAATCCCTCCTACCTCCTCCTACCTCCTCCAACCTCCTCCTCCTCCACGTGTCCCTGGGCTCCAACACCGCTAGTTGCCGTCCAGAAGTGCTGTACGCACAGAGCCAAACACCTCGCCAATGTGTTAGTGGGGTTCAGCACCGCCAGCTGTTCCCCTGCTGTGTATACGGCAACGTGTACTGCGACCGCCACGCAGACACAACAAGTTAAATGTAAGGGAACCTGACCCCCCCCCCCCCAGGCGTTTGTTACTGAAGGAGCCACCTTGTGCAGCAGTAATGATGATGCAAAGGGAAAAAGTGCCTCTTTTCGTGATGCTCCTTGCACATGCTGAACCAAACACTTATGAAATGTGTCCCCACACAGCGTTACACTGTCCGGTAGGTGGAACTTTCCTTTGTCGTGTGACGCAGCACAGCCATCATTTTTACCCCCTTGGCGCCGTGCGCCCCCTCCTCAGCGTTGTTTGAATCTGTCCCGGAGCCTGCGCTGTTAGGTTAGCCCTTGGCCATGCACACATGTTGCGCTGCCCGTCTTCTGACCTCATTTGGTGTCAGGCTGGCTGCGCCTGTGCGGGTGCGCTGGCCGAGATCCCGCCTCGCAGTGTCGTCTAATGTAATCCCACCGCGGGCCTGTGATCCGTGCCCGTGCGCAGTGCATATCCTCTCCTCTCACTCCCCTCCCTACGGCTTCTTCAGACTGTGCGATGTCAGCTGGTCCCTAATAGCATGCCACGGCCGTGACACCGCACAGTCTGAAAAAGCCGTAGGGAGGGGAGTGAGAGGAGAGGATATGCACTGCGCACGGGCACGGATCACAGGCCCGCGGTGGGATTACATGAGACGACACTGCGAGGCGGGATCTCGGCCAGCGCACCCGCACAGGCGCAGCCAGCCTGACACCAAATGAGGTCAGAAGACGGGCAGCGCAACATGTGTGCATAGCCATGGGCTAACCTAACAGCGCAGGCTCCGGGACAGATTCAAACAACGCTGAGGAGGGGGCGAACGGCGACAAGGGGGTAAAAATGATGGCTGTGCTGCGTCACACGACAAAGGAAAGTTCCACCTACCGGACGGTTTAACGCTGTGTGGGGACACATTTCATAAATGTTAGGTTCCGCATGTACAAGGACCATAATTAAAAGAGCTAAGTTTACCTTTTCCAGCATTAGTGCTGTACACAATGGCTCTTTCAGCTACAAACGCCTGGGGGGGGGGGGGGGTTAAAGGTTTCCTTTCAACTTGCTCGAGTGCAGGCTTCGGCCTACACTCCGCTCCCCCTGCTCCTCCTGCTGACCCTGGGCTCTAACACCGCCAGTTTTTGCCCAGATGTGCTAGCTGCACAGAGAAAAACACCAGCCAATGTGTCAGTGGGGTCCAGCACCGCCAGCTGTTCCCCTGCTGTGTAGCCGGCAACGTGTCCTGCGACCGCCACGCAGACACAAGAACTGAAATTGAAGGGAACCTGTCCCCCCTCCCCCAGGTGTTTCTATGTTTTACAGCTACCTTGAACAGCAGTAATGCTGCATGTGTTCAAGGTGGCTCAGAAACTTATTCTCCTTGCCCATGTTGAAGTGAACACGTCTAAAATGTGTCCTCTGTGACCATTAAAACGTCCCTCAGGTGTGATTTGACTTTGTATTGACACACGCAACAAGCTCCTTGGTAACGCTGCCCGTCTTCTGGCATCATTGTTTGGCTGGCTGCGCTTCTGCGGCCGCCCTGACCCACACAACGCCCCTCGGTGTCTTATTTATTGGGACTGCGAGGGTGTGATTGATGGGCAGGATCAGTGCATCAGTTCGCCTGTCCCTCCTCTCCTTCCGCCTTCTTCGGACTGTGCGGCTTCATGGCCGTGGCATGCGATAAGGGATCAGATGACGCCGCACAGTCTGAAGCGGGTGTAAGGACCCGAGTGTGAGAGGCCAACATATGTGCTGCGCCAGGCCCTGAATCCCAGCCCCGCAGTGTTTTAACAATGTTAAGACACTGCGGGGCTGGGATTCATGGTCATCGCGAACCGCACCGGCCGACATTACATGATGCCAGAAGATGGGCAGCGCTAACGGCGCTAGGCCAGGGGATAACACGACAGCGCAGACTCCTGTACAGCAAATAACAACGCTCGGGAGGCTGCACCCAGCACCAAGGTGGGATTCTTGACACCTGTGCTGCGTCTCATTACAAAGGGAACTCTCGCCTCCATTACACAGTTTGACTGTATAAAGGGCTAAATGTTATACGTGTTCCATTCAGCGTGTGCAAGGAGAAAAATTACAAGAGCAACCTTTGACTTGCGCAGCACTGCTGCTGCATAAGCTGTGGCTCTTCTACTTTGTAACCCCTGAGGGGGGGTTAAAGGTGACTTTTGAAATCGGTTCAATTAGGCTTCGGCCTACACTCTGCTCCACCTGCAGAGCCCGGGCTCCAACAACGCTAGTTGCTGTCCGGAAGTGCTGGCTGCACAGAGCCAAACACCTCGCCAATGTGTCAGTGGGGTCCAGCACCGCCAGCTGTTCCCCTGCTGTGTAGCCGGCAACGTGTCCTGCAAAAGCCACGCAGACACAACACACCCAAAGCTGCCGCCTGTGCAGGCTTCGGCCTACACTCCCCTCCCCCTGCTCCTCCTCCTCCTGCTCCTCCTCCTGCTGTCCCTGGGCTCTAACACACCGCCAGTTTTTGCCCAGATGTGCTAGCTGCACAGAGAAAAACACCAGCCAATGTGTCAGTGGGGTCCAGCACCGCCAGCTGTTCCCCTGCTGTGCAGCCGGCAACGTGTCCTGCAAAAGCCACGCAGACACAAGAACTGAAATTGAAGGGAACCTGTCCCCCCTCCCCCAGGCGTTTTTACGTTATCCAGCCACCTTGTACAGCGGTAATGCTGCATGTGTGCAAGGTGGCTCAGAAACGTATTCTCCTCGCACATGTGGAACTGAAAACACGTCTGCAATGTGTCCTCTGTGTGACCATTTAACCGTCCCGGTGGTGTGACTTTCCTTTGTAATGACACGCTGCAACCCCCTTGGTAGCGCTGCCCGTCTTCTGGCATCATTGTTTGGCTGGCTGCGCCTCTGCGGCCGCCCTGACCCACACAACGCCCCTCGGTGTCTTATTTATTGGGACTGCGAGGGTGTGATTGATGGGCAGGATCAGTGCATCAGTTCGCCTGTCCCTCCTCTCCTTCCGCCTTCTTCGGACTGTGCGGCTTCATGGCCGTGGCATGCGATAAGGGATCAGATGACGCCGCACAGTCTGAAGCGGGTGTAAGGACCCGAGTGTGAGAGGCGAACATATGTGCTGCGCCAGGCCCTGAATCCCAGCCCCGCAGTGTTTTAACAATGTTAAGACACTGCGGGGCTGGGATTCATGGTCATCGCGAACCGCACCGGCCGACATTACATGATGCCAGAAGATGGGCAGCGCTAACGGCGCTAGGCCAGGGGATAACACGACAGCGCAGACTCCTGTACAGCAAATAACAACGCTCGGGAGGCTGCACCCAGCACCAAGGTGGGATTCTTGACACCTGTGCTGCGTCTCATTACAAAGGGAACTCTCGCCTCCATTACACAGTTTGACTGTATAAAGGGCTAAATGTTATACGTGTTCCATTCAGCGTGTGCAAGGAGAAAAATTACAAGAGCAACCTTTGACTTGCGCAGCACTGCTGCTGCATAAGCTGTGGCTCTTCTACTTTGTAACCCCTGAGGGGGGGTTAAAGGTGACTTTTGAAATCGGTTCAATTAGGCTTCGGCCTACACTCTGCTCCACCTGCAGAGCCCGGGCTCCAACAACGCTAGTTGCTGTCCGGAAGTGCTGGCTGCACAGAGCCAAACACCTCGCCAATGTGTCAGTGGGGTCCAGCACCGCCAGCTGTTCCCCTGCTGTGTAGCCGGCAACGTGTCCTGCAAAAGCCACGCAGACACAACACACCCAAAGCTGCCGCCTGTGCAGGCTTCGGCCTACACTCCCCTCCCCCTGCTCCTCCTCCTCCTGCTCCTCCTCCTGCTGTCCCTGGGCTCTAACACACCGCCAGTTTTTGCCCAGATGTGCTAGCTGCACAGAGAAAAACACCAGCCAATGTGTCAGTGGGGTCCAGCACCGCCAGCTGTTCCCCTGCTGTGCAGCCGGCAACGTGTCCTGCAAAAGCCACGCAGACACAAGAACTGAAATTGAAGGGAACCTGTCCCCCCTCCCCCAGGCGTTTTTACGTTATCCAGCCACCTTGTACAGCGGTAATGCTGCATGTGTGCAAGGTGGCTCAGAAACGTATTCTCCTCGCACATGTGGAACTGAAAACACGTCTGCAATGTGTCCTCTGTGTGACCATTTAACCGTCCCGGTGGTGTGACTTTCCTTTGTAATGACACGCTGCAACCCCCTTGGTAGCGCTGCCCGTCTTCTGGCATCATTGTTTGGCTGGCTGCGCCTCTGCGGCCGCCCTGACCCACACAACGCCCCTCGGTGTCTTATTTATTGGGACTGCGAGGGTGTGATTGATGGGCAGGATCAGTGCATCAGTTCGCCTGTCCCTCCTCTCCTTCCGCCTTCTTCGGACTGTGCGGCTTCATGGCCGTGGCATGCGATAAGGGATCAGATGACGCCGCACAGTCTGAAGCGGGTGTAAGGACCCGAGTGTGAGAGGCCAACATATGTGCTGCGCCAGGCCCTGAATCCCAGCCCCGCAGTGTTTTAACAATGTTAAGACACTGCGGGGCTGGGATTCATGGTCATCGCGAACCGCACCGGCCGACATTACATGATGCCAGAAGATGGGCAGCGCTAACGGCGCTAGGCCAGGGGATAACACGACAGCGCAGACTCCTGTACAGCAAATAACAACGCTCGGGAGGCTGCACCCAGCACCAAGGTGGGATTCTTGACACCTGTGCTGCGTCTCATTACAAAGGGAACTCTCGCCTCCATTACACAGTTTGACTGTATAAAGGGCTAAATGTTATACGTGTTCCATTCAGCGTGTGCAAGGAGAAAAATTACAAGAGCAACCTTTGACTTGCGCAGCACTGCTGCTGCATAAGCTGTGGCTCTTCTACTTTGTAACCCCTGAGGGGGGGTTAAAGGTGACTTTTGAAATCGGTTCAATTAGGCTTCGGCCTACACTCTGCTCCACCTGCAGAGCCCGGGCTCCAACAACGCTAGTTGCTGTCCGGAAGTGCTGGCTGCACAGAGCCAAACACCTCGCCAATGTGTCAGTGGGGTCCAGCACCGCCAGCTGTTCCCCTGCTGTGTAGCCGGCAACGTGTCCTGCAAAAGCCACGCAGACACAACACACCCAAAGCTGCCGCCTGTGCAGGCTTCGGCCTACACTCCCCTCCCCCTGCTCCTCCTCCTCCTGCTCCTCCTCCTGCTGTCCCTGGGCTCTAACACACCGCCAGTTTTTGCCCAGATGTGCTAGCTGCACAGAGAAAAACACCAGCCAATGTGTCAGTGGGGTCCAGCACCGCCAGCTGTTCCCCTGCTGTGCAGCCGGCAACGTGTCCTGCAAAAGCCACGCAGACACAAGAACTGAAATTGAAGGGAACCTGTCCCCCCTCCCCCAGGCGTTTTTACGTTATCCAGCCACCTTGTACAGCGGTAATGCTGCATGTGTGCAAGGTGGCTCAGAAACGTATTCTCCTCGCACATGTGGAACTGAAAACACGTCTGCAATGTGTCCTCTGTGTGACCATTTAACCGTCCCGGTGGTGTGACTTTCCTTTGTAATGACACGCTGCAACCCCCTTGGTAGCGCTGCCCGTCTTCTGGCATCATTGTTTGGCTGGCTGCGCCTCTGCGGCCGCCCTGACCCACACAACGCCCCTCGGTGTCTTATTTATTGGGACTGCGAGGGTGTGATTGATGGGCAGGATCAGTGCATCAGTTCGCCTGTCCCTCCTCTCCTTCCGCCTTCTTCGGACTGTGCGGCTTCATGGCCGTGGCATGCGATAAGGGATCAGATGACGCCGCACAGTCTGAAGCGGGTGTAAGGACCCGAGTGTGAGAGGCCAACATATGTGCTGCGCCAGGCCCTGAATCCCAGCCCCGCAGTGTTTTAACAATGTTAAGACACTGCGGGGCTGGGATTCATGGTCATCGCGAACCGCACCGGCCGACATTACATGATGCCAGAAGATGGGCAGCGCTAACGGCGCTAGGCCAGGGGATAACACGACAGCGCAGACTCCTGTACAGCAAATAACAACGCTCGGGAGGCTGCACCCAGCACCAAGGTGGGATTCTTGACACCTGTGCTGCGTCTCATTACAAAGGGAACTCTCGCCTCCATTACACAGTTTGACTGTATAAAGGGCTAAATGTTATACGTGTTCCATTCAGCGTGTGCAAGGAGAAAAATTACAAGAGCAACCTTTGACTTGCGCAGCACTGCTGCTGCATAAGCTGTGGCTCTTCTACTTTGTAACCCCTGAGGGGGGGTTAAAGGTGACTTTTGAAATCGGTTCAATTAGGCTTCGGCCTACACTCTGCTCCACCTGCAGAGCCCGGGCTCCAACAACGCTAGTTGCTGTCCGGAAGTGCTGGCTGCACAGAGCCAAACACCTCGCCAATGTGTCAGTGGGGTCCAGCACCGCCAGCTGTTCCCCTGCTGTGTAGCCGGCAACGTGTCCTGCAAAAGCCACGCAGACACAACACACCCAAAGCTGCCGCCTGTGCAGGCTTCGGCCTACACTCCCCTCCCCCTGCTCCTCCTCCTCCTGCTCCTCCTCCTGCTGTCCCTGGGCTCTAACACACCGCCAGTTTTTGCCCAGATGTGCTAGCTGCACAGAGAAAAACACCAGCCAATGTGTCAGTGGGGTCCAGCACCGCCAGCTGTTCCCCTGCTGTGCAGCCGGCAACGTGTCCTGCAAAAGCCACGCAGACACAAGAACTGAAATTGAAGGGAACCTGTCCCCCCTCCCCCAGGCGTTTTTACGTTATCCAGCCACCTTGTACAGCGGTAATGCTGCATGTGTGCAAGGTGGCTCAGAAACGTATTCTCCTCGCACATGTGGAACTGAAAACACGTCTGCAATGTGTCCTCTGTGTGACCATTTAACCGTCCCGGTGGTGTGACTTTCCTTTGTAATGACACGCTGCAACCCCCTTGGTAGCGCTGCCCGTCTTCTGGCATCATTGTTTGGCTGCCTGCGCCTCTGCGGCCGCCCTGACCCACACAACGCCCCTCGGTGTCTTATTTATTGGGACTGCGAGGGTGTGATTGATGGGCAGGATCAGTGCATCAGTTCGCCTGTCCCTCCTCTCCTTCCGCCTTCTTCGGACTGTGCGGCTTCATGGCCGTGGCATGCGATAAGGGATCAGATGACGCCGCATAGTCTGAAGCAGGTGTAAGAACCCAAGCGAGAGGCGAACATATGTACTGCGCCAGGCCATGAATCCCAGCCCCGCAGTGTTTAAACTATGTCAATACACTGCGGGGCTGTGATTCATGGGCATCGCGAACCGCACCGGCCAACATTAAATGAGGTCAGAAGATGGGCAGCGCTAACAGCGCTAGGCCAGGGGATAACACGACAGCGCAGACTCCTGTACAGCAAATAACAACGCTCAGGAGGCTGCACCCAGCACCAAGGTGGGATTCTTGACATCTGTGCTGCGTCTCATTACAAAGGGAACTCGCGCCTCCAACACAGTTTGACTGTATAAAGGGCTAAATGTTATACGTGTTTCATTCAGCGTGTGCAAGGAGCGAAATTAAAAGAGCAACCTTTGACTTGTGCAGCACTACTGCTGCATAAGCTGTGGCTCTTCTACTTTCTAACCCCTGAGGGGGGGTTAAAGGTTACCTTTGAAATTGGTTCAAGTAGGCTTCGGCCTACACTCTGCTCCCCCTGCAGAGCCCGGGCTACAACACCGCTCGTTGCTGTCCGGAAGTGCTGGCTGCACAGAGCCAAACACCTCGCCAATGTGTCAGTGGGGTCCAGCACCGCCAGCTGTTCCCCTGCTGTGCAGCCAGCAACGTGTCCTGCAAAAGCCACGCAGACACTTGCTCTTGTACCTTCTGCTCCACATCCTGGTTCCAGTACCGTCAGCTGGTTCCGGGCAGAGCCTTTGGCTTAGGTGCCTCCCTCTGGGTATCCGAGTTCCACCAACGTCAGGTGGTCCTTGGTAGTGCTTTCAGGCACGGGTACCTCCTGCTTAGTAACCGGGTTCCAGTAACGTCAGCTGGTCCTCGGTAGTTCCATTGGCTCTTGGACCTTCGGCTACCCATCCGGGTTCCAGCACCGTCAGCTGGTTCTCGGCAGTGTCTTTTGCTCTTGTACCTTCTGCTCCCCATCCTGGTTCCAGTACCGTCAGCTGGTTCCGGGCAGAGCCTTTGGCTTACGTGCCTCCCTCTGGGTATCCGAGTTCCACCAACGTCAGGTGGTCCTTGGTAGTGCTTTCAGGCACGGGTACCTCCTGCTTAGTAACCGGGTTCCAGTAACGTCAGCTGGTCCTCGGTAGTTCCATTGGCTCTTGGACCTTCGGGTAGCCATCCGAGTTCCAGTTCCATCAGCTGGTTCTCGGCATTTTCTCAGCCTTCTTGTACCTTCTGCTACATTTCCAAGTTCAAGAGACTAAACACGATGACCCGGAAGAACACCCCTAAGATGACGACGACACCAGAGACGACAACCACCGTGATGACGACGACCCTGGAGACGATGACCCTGAAGACCACCCCGATGACGACGACCCCGGAGACCACCCCGATGACGACGACCCCGGAGACGACGACCCTGGAGACGACGACGACCTGGAAGACCGAGAAGCAGAAGAACAAGAGGCTGCAGAACAAAGAGCAGAAGGACATTAAGCATAACACAAAATATCAGAGCAAAAAAATATTATGTAAATTATAAGCAGAAGAAGACTAAGCAGTGTATGGGGGTGAGTCCGTTCCTCCTCGTGGTGCCCCTGGATAAAGCCTGATGCTGCAGGCCAAACTGAACGCGGACAAATGTAACTGGTTTGTGACAGGCAGAACGGAAGGTGTAATCTTCAAACTTTTATAGATAACAACTACGGGAATGCCTGTCACAAATAAGAATATGATGAAGAAGTTGAATATGATGAAGATAATAGTAAAATAAAAAGAATATGAACAATGTAACCCAAAAAATAATAGGTAGAAGATGAAGAAGATGAATAAGGTGAAGAAGTTGATGTCAAAGAAGCTGATGATGAGGATAATTAAGAAGAAAGCGTGGGAGAAGTAAAAAAGAAGGTGAAGGGCGTGGAAGTAGTGAAACATCAATATCTGACATAAAAAAAAAAAAAAATAACATAGTCAAATTCTTTCTAACGCCGAACTTCATAAAAAAAAATTAAAAATCCTGCTATTCTATTACATTGGGCTAAACCTCTGTCCCTTTAATATCTCCGCCACGTCCCCCAATACATCCTACATTATTCTTAGTTGTTTTCCTTCATGTAGAATGAACCTACAAGTTTATAAAGGGTTTATTTTAATTCCGATATTTTCGTCCCATTGACTTGCATTGGGATCGGGTATCGGTATCGGATTGGATCCGATATTTTGACGGTATCGGCCGATACTTTCCGATACCGATACTTTCCGATATCGGAAAGTATCGCTCAACACTAGTCCTGACACCAGTGCCAGAGTCAGGATGTACTTTGTGGGCGGAGTTTGTACGGCCCCCGAAGGATGGTATAAATATCCAAATGGCCCTTGCCAGAAAAAAAGATTCTTCACCCCTGCCATAGACAAACCATCAAGATGCTAAAGGTTTATTTTTTATTTTGGTCTGGTGATCCCATCGTCTATAGCTTGTCTTTGCTTCTTGTTTCTAATATTTGATTTTATGGTACAAATTTGTCAACAGCTAGATGGCAAGTTCCAAGACACAGGACTGGGAAAATACAGAATAATATTTTACTATATTTTTCTGATAACCCAGAAGGAACATGAAGCATTCTGTTGTATCCTGTACACATTTATCCGCTGAGTTAAACATCTATGGGAACATTACCTTAGGAGAAAAGAAGTGTCTGCGAAGGTAATTACTATAGGTGTAATCTGACAGTATTGTGAAAGCAGCTACTGATGAAATCATGATAATGTCACAAGCAATTTTTCTTGTCACGACTGCTCAGAAAGACATTTTTCAGATTATCCATATTATTGCCTTGGCAGAAAGACTACCAGCTGTGCTACAGAAGCGTATTAGCTTACCGCCACAGCCATTTACTCTCTGCTCAAATATTGCTTTATACCTCTAGTCATTTTTCACCTTTTCTTTTCTTATAGCTTACTATCATGTCAGTTTATGGCAAATGTAGCGGGATCTGTCACATTTTGGCTGGTTAATTTTTGCCCAGATGTAAAGAGTATGGGCATATAACGGCAATCAAGTTTCTTTTCAACCAATGCATCTAAAGTAAAAAGTTAATCAGATTTGCCAATATTCTTCAATAAAGATATCATACTGCTTTGCGTCTACCCAGTGGTGGTTTTGTGTGAATTGCCAGCTCCTGCTAAGACAATACTACGGCAATTCTACTCCCAGAGCCCCCCACAAATACTGTACCTGAGTTCCTCCATTGCAAGGAATAAATGCCCCCTTTAAAAGTAATAATGCAATGAGTAATAATGCCACAATTGTGCCACGCACCACAGTAAACAAAGTTTATGCTCACCTAATCCTAGCGACCAAGTCGTAATCTTCCCTACACCCGGAGCGGGCCAGAAGAGGCAGTGTAATTCACAGACAGCATTGTGCCACCTGCACCAGAACGTTGACATCTTGTAGGCCAAAAGTCTACAGCATTCTGTGGCATACAAGACAGAAGCTGCCGGGAGGACCATGTAGACGCAAATACAGTTCAAAGTCCCACCCAGAGATCTTCAGCGCTAGTTATTGCACTGCTGTTTTTTTTTTAATTTTGACATTTTCTACCCTTTTGTCCGTGTGTCTAAGGAAATTGTCCCTCTGCCCTACTCGATTCTAATCCACTGTGCCTACCTCTCCTGCACAAACCTAGGATAGACCAACTTTGGTTGCGTGGCCAAGGATTGCTGTACCCTATTACAGTGCTGGTCACCATTATTGGCACCCCTTTTTTTGGTAGACTGTACAATATCTTCAGAAATAAATGGAAATGTACCATAGTTATATCAGGATTTTTTAATTAGTGGTCAAAAGTAATACAACAATAAAACATTGTTTTTCAACTTACATGTCAAAGAAGAAATAGCATGTGCAGCAATAAAGGCACCCCTAATTAATACTTGGTTGCACACTTGGTTGCATTGATGACAGCCTCCAAACGTTTCTTGTAGCCATCTATAAGCTTCTTGTACTTCTCAGCTGGTAATTTCTCCCACTCTTCATTTGCAGTTTGTTCAAACTCTTGAATGTTTGCAGGGTTCTTTTTCCCAATGGCAAATTTCAGCTCACCCCAAAAAATTTCAATGGGATTGAGGTCAGGCTCAATGTTGGGAATTTTAAAACAGTCCATTTTACCTTGTCAACCATTCCTGTGTACTTTTTGGATGTGTGCTTTCAGTCATTGTCTTGCTGGAGGACCCATGATCTGCGACTCAAACCAAGTTTCACTCTAAAATCTCTTGATAATTCTCTGATTTCATGATTTCTGTGAAACGATCAAGGCCTCCAGTACCGTATGCAGCAAAGCAACCCCACAACATTATGGATCTTCCACCATGCTTAACTGTTGGTGGGGTGTTCTTTTCCTTATAAGCTTCATTGTGCCGTCTCTAAACAAACTGTTGCTTTGTATTGCCAAAAAACCTCTATTTTTGTTTCATCTGTCTACAGAACAGTTTCCCAGAAGGATTGTGGTTTGTCAAGGTACGCTTTGGCAAAGATCAGCTATTACGTTTTATGTATTTTTTTCCACAATGGTTTCTTCCTTGGCTTTCACCCATAAAGCTCTGCTTGGTTTAGTGCACAGCATATGGTTCTTTGTTGAAACCATGACCCCAGACTGTTCCAGGTATTTCTTGCACCATTTGACCAACTTTCGAAGACATCTCTTGTCAATTTTCCTCTTTCCTCCATGCCCAGGGAGGTTCTTGATGGTTCTATGCTTGGAAAACTTCTTAAGAACATTGTGCACTGATGAAACTAGGATACCAAGGGTAGACAGCCCTATACCCTTTGGAAGTGTTGTGTTTGCTAATAATAACAGTTCTAATGTCCCAAAACAGCTTCTTTGTCTATACCATTGTGACAAAGGAACAGGGTCAACCAGCTTTTTAAAACACTGAAGTCATCATTCACTGGCTAATTCATGTCACATGGGCACAGACAATTAATCACAGGTGATTCTCATTTGTGCTTTACCACAGGTGAGTCAAAATGTGTTTCCATACTAATTTAATGTAAAGGGTGCCAATACCAGTGTCACGTCAAGCTTTAGGTTTTTCTATTTTTCCCTCTCATTGTTTTTTGTTTTAAATTATTGTGACTTAGTGTGTGTTTGGTGGTTTCCTACAGTGTATGACTCGGCTTGTATTCTGAACCCTGCCTCCCGCTTCCCGTTTCTGTTACTACGTTTCCAGTCTGGCTTTGACTCTCTGGCTCGTACCCTGACTACGTCTTGTGTCTCACATTTTGGATTCCGTGCTCCCATCTGGTTCCATTTTCTGGCTTTTCTCTGACCTCATCCATTGCTGTGACCTCTGGTACTTATTTTTCCTGTTTTTTTGCTGTCCGGCCTGTCTGACTACTTTGTCGCCTCCTGGTGGTGCTCCTCGTTTTGCACCGTGGTGCTACAAGGTGAGTGCTACCTTTTTCCCCTTACCTGCACCCCCTGGTGGAGGTTGCATGCAACTGTCTTGCAGTTGCATTACATTATCACTGACCATAAGCATTTAAAGGGGATTTTGATCTTTTTTCCCTTTCCCTGGTATGGATCTGCTCCATACTCTGGCGGACCAAGTGGCTAATCTTATTCAGATGATGCAGAACTGTTTGTTTTTGGTTTAAGAATAGTCCATTCTGAGTTCATATTGTCTGCTGAGGGGTTTCCTATGGACCTCAGAAAGGTTCAAGCCATTGTGGTCTGGGTGCAACCCAAAGATCTTAAAGGCCTTCATCGGTTCTTGTGGTTCGCTAATTATTATAGGAAATTTATAAGAGGGTTTTCTCAAATTGTCAAACCCCTCACTGATTTGACCCGAAAGGCATCTGATATCAAGAGTTGACCTGCTCCGGCCGCAGTGGCATTTTCGGCGCTAAAGAAATGTTCTATTTCTGCCCCTGTATTGATTCAACCAGATCTATATGAACCGTTTATTGTAGAGGTGGACGCCTCGGAGGTGGGGGTGGGGGCGGTATTGTCCCAGGGACCTACCACTTTGACCAACTTATGAACTTGTGCCTTCTTCTCGAAGAAGTTCTCTTCTGCAGAAAGGAACTACTATGTAGGCAATAGAGAGTTACTAGCCATTAAACTGGCATTTGAAGAATGGAGACATTTTTTGGAGGGGGCAGTCCATCAAATCACTGTAATTACAGAACCTAAGAATCTGGCATACATCGAGTCTGCTAAAATGTTGACACCCAGATAGGTGAGAGTGAGATGGTCACTTTTCTTCTTACGGTTTCAATTCTCTATTACCTTTTGACCTGGTTCTAAAAATGTCAAGGCTGATGCCTTGTCTTGTAGTCTGGACCCGATATCACCTCCTGAACCTCCTGTCCTGTCACTCCTAACCTGGTATCCTTGTCAGCTATAGGTTTTCTGCAGTCTGTATGCTTGACCTCTGAAGTGCGTGCTGTCTTGCTGTCACCTGCTTTATTCACTTTCCTGGATTACTGACCCCTGGCTTGGCTTCTGACTATTCTCTGACTCTCCCTGTTGGTATCTTGTAATCTCCTGGCTAGGACCTCAGCTTGTTTCACTATTCTTTTATGCTTGTCCCTTCTCTGTTTCCCCGGTGTCTAGCTCCGCCCCCTGACCGCCTCCCACTCTGTCACATGATCGTAGGTCCTTTTGCTTTACCTGGTCACTCTGTCTCATGTGAAAGATCCCGTTGGTGTTCATGTTAGTTACCCGTAGTGATGGGCAGTCTGGCTCTTTTTGGTGATCTGGCTCTCATGGCTCTGCTCACCAAAAAGAGCCTGCTCTTTCGGCTCACAAAATGGCTCTTTTTGGATCCTAAATGGATCCCTATTGAATATCTGTTCAGGCGTCCGAAAATCCGCCCACCTAACACAGAAACTCCGCCCACTTCTTAGAGCCAATTAAATTGAAGAGTGGGCGGGGTTTTGCTCAGATGGGCAGAGTTACACATGCCGAAGCCCGGGATTTTACGCCCAGTGAGAGCCATTCAGGAATTTTAGTGGCTCTCACTGGCGTGACGGCTCCCATCGTTCACAGCAGGGAGCCAGCTCTTTGTGTAGGCTCATTCGCGAACGACACATCACTAGTTTCCCGGTTTTTGGTCCAGCTCCGTTGCTGCTGGGTGCAGTTTCCCCTGCAGCATTTATACCCGGGTATCGTGACACCTCCTTCCTCCATTCTTTAGCACGGTATAGTGGTGGCTGGGGTTTCTTCAGTATTGGAGCTGGAGATTTGTGATGCCCAATCTGATTCCTACAGTGTATGACTCTGCTTGTATTCTGAACCCTGCCTCCTGCTTTCCATCTCTGTTACTACGTTTCCCGTCTGGCTTTGACTCTCTGGCTCGTACCCCGACTACGTTGTGTCTCACGTTTTGGATCCCGCGCTCCCATCTGGTTCCAATTTCAGGCTTGTCTCTGACCTCGTGCATTGCTGTGACCTCTGGTACTTCGTCTTCCTGTTTGTTGCTGACCGGCCTGTATGACTACTCTGCTGCCTCCTGGTCACGCTCCTCGCTTTGCACTGTAATGCTACACGGTGAGTGCTACCTTTTTCCCCTTACCTGCACCCCCTGATGGAGGTTGCCTGTGGATCGCCCCCCAAGGGCCGTGGAGTACTCGGTACTGGGTCCTTTGGTTCACAGGGGGATGTCTGTTGTGAATTTGGTTTCTGGGCTCCCCCGGTGGTCACTGGTGGTACTGAACTTGTGTGCTTCATCGCCTCTGTTCACCTGTTTCCATCAGGATGTGGGAGTTGTCTATTTAGCCTTGCTCCTCAGTCATTTCTATGCCGGCCAACAATGTTACCAGAAGCCTTTCTGTTGCATGTTCCTGCTCCTAGACTACTATCAGCTAAGTTGGACTTGTAGTCCTAAGTTTGTTTTGCATTTTTGTTCCAGTTCTCTGTGTTTGAATATTTCTGAGGCTGGAAGCTCTTGTGAGCTGAAATTGCCACTCTGGTGTCATGAGTTGATATTAGAGTCTTAAAGTAATTTCAGGATGGTGTTTTGAAAGGGTTTTCAGCTGACTGTGTAGTTCCCTTTTCTGTCTTCCTACTATCTAGTAAGCGGACCTCAATTTGCTAAACCTATCTTCATACTTCGTATGTCAATTTCCTCTAAAATCACCGACATTATATGTGGGGGCTACTGTCTGCCTTTTGGGGAAAATTTCTCTAGAGGTAAGCCAGGTCTGTATTTTCCTCTGCTAGGGTCAGTCAGTTCTCCGGCTGGCGCTGGGCATCTAGGGATAAAACGTAGGCACGCTACCCGGCCACTGTTAGTTGTGCGGTAGGTTTAGCTCACAGTCAGCTCGAGTTCCCATCTTCCAAGAGCTAGTCCTTTTGTATGCTTTACTACGGTCTCTTGCCATTGAGAACCATGACAGATGTCACAGTTGCTGACCCGGTCAATGGCCCTGGGACATCCGTATAAAAGGGAAAGGTCTTTAAAGGGATAAATGTTGTGAATTAGACTTTTTTGGCTCCCTCTTGTGGTTACTAGTGATATGACTCTGGGATTTCCTTCCCTCAGTTTGCACCCAGCTGGGTCGTTACTTCAGGGGGTGTTGCTATTTAAACCTCCTGGAACCTTAGTCCAGTGCCTGGCATCGGTGTTATCAGACACATTCTGTTTGCTCCTGTTTGCTGGTCCTGGTTCGTGCAAATTTAAGCTAAGTCTTGCTTCTTTGTTTTTTGGGTTATTTGTTTGCTATCATTTTTGTCCAGCTTGTACTAAATGTGATTCCTGACCTTGCTGGAAGCTCTAGGGGGCTGGTGTTCTCCCCCCGGGCCGTTAGACCGTTCGGGGGTTCTTGAATTTCCAGTGTGGATATTTTTGATAGGATTTTTTGCTGACCATATAAGTTATCTTTCTATATTCTGCTATTAGCTAGTGGGCCTCTCTTTGCTAAATACCTAGCTCATTCTTATGTTTGTCTTTTCCTCTTACCTCACCGTTATTATTTGTGGGGGGCTTCTATCCAACTTTTGGGGTATTTCCTCTGGAGGCAAGAAAGGTCTTTCTTTTCCCTTCTAGGGGTAGTTAGCTCTCCGGCTGGCGCGAGACGTCTAGGATCTACGTAGGAACGTTCCCCGGCTGCTGGTATTTGTGGTGCTAGGATTAGTTATATGGTCAGCCCAGTTACCACTGCCCTATGAGCTGGTTTTCTGTATCTACAGACTTAGCATTATTCCTGAGACCCTCTGCCATTGGGGTCATAACAGTATGCCAGGACAACATTGAATGTTTAAAGCATTGCAGAAGTGGGATAATAAGAAAGGAGATTCTGAGTTTTTTTTTTTTTTCTTTCCTTCTCTTCCTCCCCTTTACCTTTGAGTGGCTTGTGCTTGCTGCAGACATGAATGTCCAGACCTTGATTACAAGTGTAGACCAGCTGGCAGCTCGTGTGCAGGGTATACAAGATTTTGTTACCAGTAGTCCTATGTCTGAACCTAAAATACCTATTCCGGAATTGTTTTCTGGAGACCGATTTAGGTTTAGGAATTTCAAGAATAATTGTAAATTGTTTCTTTCTCTGAGACCCCGTTCATCTGGAGATTCAGCTCAGCAAGTTAAAATTGTTATTTCTTTTTTGCGGGGCGACCCTCAGGATTGGGCTTTCTCACTAGCGCCAGGAGATCCGGCATTGGCGAATATTGATGCGTTTTTTCTGGCGCTCGGATTGCTTTACGAGGAACCCAATCTTGAAATTCAGGCAGAAAAAGCCTTGCTGGCTATTTCTCAGGGTCAGGATGAAGCTGAAGTGTATTCCCAAAAATTTCGGAAATGGTCCGTGCTTACTCAGTGGAATGAGTGTGCTCTGGCCGCAAATTTCAGAAATGGCCTTTCTGAAGCCATTAAGAATGTGATGGTGGGTTTCCCCATTCCTACAAGTCTGAATGATTCTATGGCGCTTGCTATTCAAATTGACCGGCGTTTGCGGGAGCGCAAAACCGCTAATCCTCTGGTGGTGTTGTCTGAACAAACACCTGATTTAATGCAATGTGATAGAATTCAGACTAGAAATGAACGGAAAAATCATAGACGTCAGAATGGGTTGTGTTTTTACTGTGGTGATTCTACACATGTTATATCAGCATGCTCTAAACACCTAACAAGGGTTGTTAGTCCTGTCGCCATTGGTAATTTGCAACCTAAATTTATTTTGTCTGTGACTTTAATTTGCTCTTTGTCTTCTTACCCTGTTATGGCGTTTGTGGATTCAGGTGCTGCCCTGAGTCTTATGGATCTGTCATTTGCCAAGCGCTGTGGTTTTGTTCTTGAACCGTTAGTAAATCCTATTCCTCTTAGAGGTATTGATGCTACGCCATTGGCGGAAAATAAACCGCAGTTTTGGACGCAGGTGACCATGCGCATGACTCCTGAACATCGGGAGGTGATTCGTTTTCTTGTTCTGCATAAAATGCATGATTTGGTCGTTTTGGGTCTGCCATGGTTACAGACCCACAATCCAGTCTTGGATTGGAAGGCAATGTCTGTGTCAAGTTGGGGCTGTCAGGGAATTCATGCTGATTCCCCGCCGGTGTCTATTGCTTCCTCTACTCCTTCGGAAGTTCCTGAATATTTGTCTGATTATCAGGATGTATTCAGTGAGTCCAGATCCAGTGCTCTGCCTCCTCATAGGGACTGTGACTGCGCCATAGATTTGATTCCAGGTAGTAAATTTCCTAAGGGAAGATTATTTAATCTGTCAGTACCTGAGCATGCCGCAATGCGTTCATATATCAAGGAGTCTCTGGAGAAGGGGCATATCCGTCCATCCTCTTCCCCTCTTGGTGCAGGATTCTTTTTTGTGGCCAAGAAGGACGGATCTTTGAGACCTTGTATTGACTATCGGCTACTGAATAAAATCACTGTAAAATTTCAGTATCCTTTGCCTCTCTTGTCGGACTTGTTTGCCCGGATTAAGGGTGCCAATTGGTTCACCAAGATAGATCTTCGTGGTGCGTACAACCTTGTGCGCATTAAGCAAGGTGATGAATGGAAGACTGCATTTAATACGCCCGAAGGTCATTTTGAGTACTTGGTGATGCCTTTTGGGCTTTCTAATGCCCCCTCAGTATTTCAGTCCTTTATGCATGATATTTTCCGGAAGTATCTGGATAAATTTATGATTGTTTATCTGGACGATATTCTGGTTTTCTCTGAAGATTGGGACTCACATGTGGAGCAGGTCAGGATGGTGTTTCAGGTTTTGCGTGAGAATGCCTTGTTTGTTAAAGGCTCAAAGTGTCTCTTTGGAGTACAGAAAGTTCCCTTTTTGGGGTTTATTTTTTCCCCTTCTGCTGTGGAGATGGACCCAGTCAAGGTCCGAGCTATTCATGAGTGGACTCAACCCACGTCAGTTAAGAGTCTTCAGAAGTTCTTGGGTTTTGCTAACTTCTACCGTCGTTTTATCGCTAATTTTTCTAGCGTTGTTAAACCTTTGACGGATATGACCTAGAAAGGTTCTGATGTTGCTAACTGGGCTCCTGCAGCCGTGGAGGCGTTCCAGGAGTTGAAGCGACGGTTTACTTCGGCGCCTGTTTTGTGCCAGCCTGATGTCTCACTTCCCTTTCAGGTCGAGGTGGATGCTTCTGAGATTGGGGCAGGGGCCGTTTTGTCACAGAGAGGCCCTGGTTGCTCGGTAATGAGACCATGTGCTTTCTTCTCTAGGAAGTTTTCGCCTGCTGAGCGGAATTATGATGTTGGCAATCGGGAATTACTGGCCATGAAGTGGGCATTTGAGGAGTGGCGTCATTGGCTCGAGGGTGCTAAGCATGGTGTGGTGGTCTTGACTGATCACAAAAATTTGATGTATCTCGAGTCTGCTAAACGCTTGAATCCTAGACAGGCCCGCTGGTCATTGTTTTTCTCCCGTTTTAACTTTGTGGTCTCGTATTTACCAGGTTCAAAGAATGTGAAAGCTGATGCTCTTTCAAGGAGCTTTGTGCCTGACTCTCCTGGAGTCACAGAGCCTGTTGGTATTCTTAAAGAAGGAGTTATTTTGTCGGCCATTTCTCCTGATTTGCGACGTGTGTTGCAGAGATTTCAAGCTGGTAGACCTGACTCTTGTCCACCTGACAGACTGTTTGTTCCTGATAAGTGGACTAGCAGAGTCATTTCCGAGGTTCATTCCTCGGTGTTGGCAGGTCATCCGGGAATTTTTGGCACCAGAGATCTGGTGGCTAGGTCATTTTGGTGGCCTTCCTTGTCACGGGATGTACGGTCATTTGTGCAGTCCTGTGGGACTTGTGCTCGAGCTAAGCCTTGCTGTTCCCGTGCCAGCGGGTTGCTCTTGCCCTTGCCTGTCCCGAAGAGGCCTTGGACACATATTTCCATGGATTTCATTTCTGATCTCCCGGTGTCCCGGGGTATGTCTGTCATCTGGGTGGTATGTGATCGCTTTTCAAAAATGGTCCATTTGGTGCCTTTGCCTAAGCTGCCTTCCTCTTCCGATCTGGTTCCTGTGTTCCTTCAGAATGTGGTTCGTTTACACGGCATTCCTGAGAATATTGTGTCTGACAGAGGATCCCAGTTTGTTTCCAGGTTCTGGCGATCCTTTTGTGCTAGGATGGGCATTGATTTGTCGTTCTCGTCTGCCTTTCATCCTCAGACTAATGGACAAACTGAGCGAACTAATCAGACTCTGGAGGCTTACTTGAGGTGTTTTATTTCGGCAGATCAGGATGATTGGGTGACCTTCTTGCCGATGGCTGAGTTTGCCCTAAATAATCGGGCTAGTTCCGCTACTTTGGTTTCGCCATTTTTCTGCAACTCTGGTTTCCATTCTCGTTTTTCCTCGGGACATGTGGAGCCTTCTGACTGTCCTGGGGTAGATTCTGTGGTGGATAGGTTGCAGCAGATCTGGAATCATGTGGTGGACAACTTAAAATTGTCACAGGAGAAGGCTCAGCGTTTTGCCAACCGCCGCCGCGGTGTGGGTCCCCGACTTCGTGTTGGGGATTTGGTGTGGCTGTCTTCTCGATTTGTTCCTATGAAGGTCTCCTCTCCTAAATTTAAGCCTCGCTTCATCGGTCCTTACAAGATATTGGAAATCCTTAATCCAGTGTCCTTTCGCTTGGATCTTCCGGTTTCGTTTGCCATTCACAACGTGTTCCATAGGTCTTTGTTACGACGCTACGTTGTGCCTGAGGTTCCTTCTGCTGAGCCTCCTGCTCCGGTGTTGGTTGAGGGCGAGTTGGAGTACGTGGTGGAGAAGATCTTGGATTCTCGTCTCTCCAGGCGGAGGCTTCAGTATTTGGTCAAGTGGAAGGGTTATGGTCAGGAGGATAATTCCTGGGTGGTTGCCTCTGATGTGCATGCGGCCGATTTAGTTCGTGCCTTTCACGCTGCTCATCCTGATCACCCTGGTGGTCTTGGTGAGGGTTCGGTGACCCCTCCTTAAGGGGGGGGTACTGTTGTGAATTAGACTTTTTTGGTGAAAAAAGTAAAAAAGAAGGTGAAGGGCGTGGAAGTAGTGAAACATCAATATCTGACATAAAAAAAAAAAAAAATAACATAGTCAAATTCTTTCTAACGCCGAACTTCATAAAAAAAAATTAAAAATCCTGCTATTCTATTACATTGGGCTAAACCTCTGTCCCTTTAATATCTCCGCCACGTCCCCCAATACATCCTACATTATTCTTAGTTGTTTTCCTTCATGTAGAATGAACCTACAAGTTTATAAAGGGTTTATTTTAATTCCGATATTTTCGTCCCATTGACTTGCATTGGGATCGGGTATCGGTATCGGATTGGATCCGATATTTTGACGGTATCGGCCGATACTTTCCGATACCGATACTTTCCGATATCGGAAAGTATCGCTCAACACTAGTCCTGACACCAGTGCCAGAGTCAGGATGTACTTTGTGGGCGGAGTTTGTACGGCCCCCGAAGGATGGTATAAATATCCAAATGGCCCTTGCCAGAAAAAAAGATTCTTCACCCCTGCCATAGACAAACCATCAAGATGCTAAAGGTTTATTTTTTATTTTGTCTGGTGATCCCATCGTCTATAGCTTGTCTTTGCTTCTTGTTTCTAATATTTGATTTTATGGTACAAATTTGTCAACAGCTAGATGGCAAGTTCCAAGACACAGGACTGGGAAAATACAGAATAATATTTTACTATATTTTTCTGATAACCCAGAAGGAACATGAAGCATTCTGTTGTATCCTGTACACATTTATCCGCTGAGTTAAACATCTATGGGAACATTACCTTAGGAGAAAAGAAGTGTCTGCGAAGGTAATTACTATAGGTGTAATCTGACAGTATTGTGAAAGCAGCTACTGATGAAATCATGATAATGTCACAAGCAATTTTTCTTGTCACGACTGCTCAGAAAGACATTTTTCAGATTATCCATATTATTGCCTTGGCAGAAAGACTACCAGCTGTGCTACAGAAGCGTATTAGCTTACCGCCACAGCCATTTACTCTCTGCTCAAATATTGCTTTATACCTCTAGTCATTTTTCACCTTTTCTTTTCTTATAGCTTACTATCATGTCAGTTTATGGCAAATGTAGCGGGATCTGTCACATTTTGGCTGGTTAATTTTTGCCCAGATGTAAAGAGTATGGGCATATAACGGCAATCAAGTTTCTTTTCAACCAATGCATCTAAAGTAAAAAGTTAATCAGATTTGCCAATATTCTTCAATAAAGATATCATACTGCTTTGCGTCTACCCAGTGGTGGTTTTGTGTGAATTGCCAGCTCCTGCTAAGACAATACTACGGCAATTCTACTCCCAGAGCCCCCCACAAATACTGTACCTGAGTTCCTCCATTGCAAGGAATAAATGCCCCCTTTAAAAGTAATAATGCAATGAGTAATAATGCCACAATTGTGCCACGCACCACAGTAAACAAAGTTTATGCTCACCTAATCCTAGCGACCAAGTCGTAATCTTCCCTACACCCGGAGCGGGCCAGAAGAGGCAGTGTAATTCACAGACAGCATTGTGCCACCTGCACCAGAACGTTGACATCTTGTAGGCCAAAAGTCTACAGCATTCTGTGGCATACAAGACAGAAGCTGCCGGGAGGACCATGTAGACGCAAATACAGTTCAAAGTCCCACCCAGAGATCTTCAGCGCTAGTTATTGCACTGCTGTTTTTTTTTTAATTTTGACATTTTCTACCCTTTTGTCCGTGTGTCTAAGGAAATTGTCCCTCTGCCCTACTCGATTCTAATCCACTGTGCCTACCTCTCCTGCACAAACCTAGGATAGACCAACTTTGGTTGCGTGGCCAAGGATTGCTGTACCCTATTACAGTGCTGGTCACCATTATTGGCACCCCTTTTTTTGGTAGACTGTACAATATCTTCAGAAATAAATGGAAATGTACCATAGTTATATCAGGATTTTTTAATTAGTGGTCAAAAGTAATACAACAATAAAACATTGTTTTTCAACTTACATGTCAAAGAAGAAATAGCATGTGCAGCAATAAAGGCACCCCTAATTAATACTTGGTTGCACACTTGGTTGCATTGATGACAGCCTCCAAACGTTTCTTGTAGCCATCTATAAGCTTCTTGTACTTCTCAGCTGGTAATTTCTCCCACTCTTCATTTGCAGTTTGTTCAAACTCTTGAATGTTTGCAGGGTTCTTTTTCCCAATGGCAAATTTCAGCTCACCCCAAAAAATTTCAATGGGATTGAGGTCAGGCTCAATGTTGGGAATTTTAAAACAGTCCATTTTACCTTGTCAACCATTCCTGTGTACTTTTTGGATGTGTGCTTTCAGTCATTGTCTTGCTGGAGGACCCATGATCTGCGACTCAAACCAAGTTTCACTCTAAAATCTCTTGATAATTCTCTGATTTCATGATTTCTGTGAAACGATCAAGGCCTCCAGTACCGTATGCAGCAAAGCAACCCCACAACATTATGGATCTTCCACCATGCTTAACTGTTGGTGGGGTGTTCTTTTCCTTATAAGCTTCATTGTGCCGTCTCTAAACAAACTGTTGCTTTGTATTGCCAAAAAACCTCTATTTTTGTTTCATCTGTCTACAGAACAGTTTCCCAGAAGGATTGTGGTTTGTCAAGGTACGCTTTGGCAAAGATCAGCTATTACGTTTTATGTATTTTTTTCCACAATGGTTTCTTCCTTGGCTTTCACCCATAAAGCTCTGCTTGGTTTAGTGCACAGCATATGGTTCTTTGTTGAAACCATGACCCCAGACTGTTCCAGGTATTTCTTGCACCATTTGACCAACTTTCGAAGACATCTCTTGTCAATTTTCCTCTTTCCTCCATGCCCAGGGAGGTTCTTGATGGTTCTATGCTTGGAAAACTTCTTAAGAACATTGTGCACTGATGAAACTAGGATACCAAGGGTAGACAGCCCTATACCCTTTGGAAGTGTTGTGTTTGCTAATAATAACAGTTCTAATGTCCCAAAACAGCTTCTTTGTCTATACCATTGTGACAAAGGAACAGGGTCAACCAGCTTTTTAAAACACTGAAGTCATCATTCACTGGCTAATTCATGTCACATGGGCACAGACAATTAATCACAGGTGATTCTCATTTGTGCTTTACCACAGGTGAGTCAAAATGTGTTTCCATACTAATTTAATGTAAAGGGTGCCAATACCAGTGTCACGTCAAGCTTTAGGTTTTTCTATTTTTCCCTCTCATTGTTTTTTGTTTTAAATTATTGTGACTTAGTGTGTGTTTGGTGGTTTCCTACAGTGTATGACTCGGCTTGTATTCTGAACCCTGCCTCCCGCTTCCCGTTTCTGTTACTACGTTTCCAGTCTGGCTTTGACTCTCTGGCTCGTACCCTGACTACGTCTTGTGTCTCACATTTTGGATTCCGTGCTCCCATCTGGTTCCATTTTCTGGCTTTTCTCTGACCTCATCCATTGCTGTGACCTCTGGTACTTATTTTTCCTGTTTTTTTGCTGTCCGGCCTGTCTGACTACTTTGTCGCCTCCTGGTGGTGCTCCTCGTTTTGCACCGTGGTGCTACAAGGTGAGTGCTACCTTTTTCCCCTTACCTGCACCCCCTGGTGGAGGTTGCATGCAACTGTCTTGCAGTTGCATTACATTATCACTGACCATAAGCATTTAAAGGGGATTTTGATCTTTTTTCCCTTTCCCTGGTATGGATCTGCTCCATACTCTGGCGGACCAAGTGGCTAATCTTATTCAGATGATGCAGAACTGTTTGTTTTTGGTTTAAGAATAGTCCATTCTGAGTTCATATTGTCTGCTGAGGGGTTTCCTATGGACCTCAGAAAGGTTCAAGCCATTGTGGTCTGGGTGCAACCCAAAGATCTTAAAGGCCTTCATCGGTTCTTGTGGTTCGCTAATTATTATAGGAAATTTATAAGAGGGTTTTCTCAAATTGTCAAACCCCTCACTGATTTGACCCGAAAGGCATCTGATATCAAGAGTTGACCTGCTCCGGCCGCAGTGGCATTTTCGGCGCTAAAGAAATGTTCTATTTCTGCCCCTGTATTGATTCAACCAGATCTATATGAACCGTTTATTGTAGAGGTGGACGCCTCGGAGGTGGGGGTGGGGGCGGTATTGTCCCAGGGACCTACCACTTTGACCAACTTATGAACTTGTGCCTTCTTCTCGAAGAAGTTCTCTTCTGCAGAAAGGAACTACTATGTAGGCAATAGAGAGTTACTAGCCATTAAACTGGCATTTGAAGAATGGAGACATTTTTTGGAGGGGGCAGTCCATCAAATCACTGTAATTACAGAACCTAAGAATCTGGCATACATCGAGTCTGCTAAAATGTTGACACCCAGATAGGTGAGAGTGAGATGGTCACTTTTCTTCTTACGGTTTCAATTCTCTATTACCTTTTGACCTGGTTCTAAAAATGTCAAGGCTGATGCCTTGTCTTGTAGTCTGGACCCGATATCACCTCCTGAACCTCCTGTCCTGTCACTCCTAACCTGGTATCCTTGTCAGCTATAGGTTTTCTGCAGTCTGTATGCTTGACCTCTGAAGTGCGTGCTGTCTTGCTGTCACCTGCTTTATTCACTTTCCTGGATTACTGACCCCTGGCTTGGCTTCTGACTATTCTCTGACTCTCCCTGTTGGTATCTTGTAATCTCCTGGCTAGGACCTCAGCTTGTTTCACTATTCTTTTATGCTTGTCCCTTCTCTGTTTCCCCGGTGTCTAGCTCCGCCCCCTGACCGCCTCCCACTCTGTCACATGATCGTAGGTCCTTTTGCTTTACCTGGTCACTCTGTCTCATGTGAAAGATCCCGTTGGTGTTCATGTTAGTTACCCGTAGTGATGGGCAGTCTGGCTCTTTTTGGTGATCTGGCTCTCATGGCTCTGCTCACCAAAAAGAGCCTGCTCTTTCGGCTCACAAAATGGCTCTTTTTGGATCCTAAATGGATCCCTATTGAATATCTGTTCAGGCGTCCGAAAATCCGCCCACCTAACACAGAAACTCCGCCCACTTCTTAGAGCCAATTAAATTGAAGAGTGGGCGGGGTTTTGCTCAGATGGGCAGAGTTACACATGCCGAAGCCCGGGATTTTACGCCCAGTGAGAGCCATTCAGGAATTTTAGTGGCTCTCACTGGCGTGACGGCTCCCATCGTTCACAGCAGGGAGCCAGCTCTTTGTGTAGGCTCATTCGCGAACGACACATCACTAGTTTCCCGGTTTTTGGTCCAGCTCCGTTGCTGCTGGGTGCAGTTTCCCCTGCAGCATTTATACCCGGGTATCGTGACACCTCCTTCCTCCATTCTTTAGCACGGTATAGTGGTGGCTGGGGTTTCTTCAGTATTGGAGCTGGAGATTTGTGATGCCCAATCTGATTCCTACAGTGTATGACTCTGCTTGTATTCTGAACCCTGCCTCCTGCTTTCCATCTCTGTTACTACGTTTCCCGTCTGGCTTTGACTCTCTGGCTCGTACCCCGACTACGTTGTGTCTCACGTTTTGGATCCCGCGCTCCCATCTGGTTCCAATTTCAGGCTTGTCTCTGACCTCGTGCATTGCTGTGACCTCTGGTACTTCGTCTTCCTGTTTGTTGCTGACCGGCCTGTATGACTACTCTGCTGCCTCCTGGTCACGCTCCTCGCTTTGCACTGTAATGCTACACGGTGAGTGCTACCTTTTTCCCCTTACCTGCACCCCCTGATGGAGGTTGCCTGTGGATCGCCCCCCAAGGGCCGTGGAGTACTCGGTACTGGGTCCTTTGGTTCACAGGGGGATGTCTGTTGTGAATTTGGTTTCTGGGCTCCCCCGGTGGTCACTGGTGGTACTGAACTTGTGTGCTTCATCGCCTCTGTTCACCTGTTTCCATCAGGATGTGGGAGTTGTCTATTTAGCCTTGCTCCTCAGTCATTTCTATGCCGGCCAACAATGTTACCAGAAGCCTTTCTGTTGCATGTTCCTGCTCCTAGACTACTATCAGCTAAGTTGGACTTGTAGTCCTAAGTTTGTTTTGCATTTTTGTTCCAGTTCTCTGTGTTTGAATATTTCTGAGGCTGGAAGCTCTTGTGAGCTGAAATTGCCACTCTGGTGTCATGAGTTGATATTAGAGTCTTAAAGTAATTTCAGGATGGTGTTTTGAAAGGGTTTTCAGCTGACTGTGTAGTTCCCTTTTCTGTCTTCCTACTATCTAGTAAGCGGACCTCAATTTGCTAAACCTATCTTCATACTTCGTATGTCAATTTCCTCTAAAATCACCGACATTATATGTGGGGGCTACTGTCTGCCTTTTGGGGAAAATTTCTCTAGAGGTAAGCCAGGTCTGTATTTTCCTCTGCTAGGGTCAGTCAGTTCTCCGGCTGGCGCTGGGCATCTAGGGATAAAACGTAGGCACGCTACCCGGCCACTGTTAGTTGTGCGGTAGGTTTAGCTCACAGTCAGCTCGAGTTCCCATCTTCCAAGAGCTAGTCCTTTTGTATGCTTTACTACGGTCTCTTGCCATTGAGAACCATGACAGATGTCACAGTTGCTGACCCGGTCAATGGCCCTGGGACATCCGTATAAAAGGGAAAGGTCTTTAAAGGGATAAATGTTGTGAATTAGACTTTTTTGGCTCCCTCTTGTGGTTACTAGTGATATGACTCTGGGATTTCCTTCCCTCAGTTTGCACCCAGCTGGGTCGTTACTTCAGGGGGTGTTGCTATTTAAACCTCCTGGAACCTTAGTCCAGTGCCTGGCATCGGTGTTATCAGACACATTCTGTTTGCTCCTGTTTGCTGGTCCTGGTTCGTGCAAATTTAAGCTAAGTCTTGCTTCTTTGTTTTTTGGGTTATTTGTTTGCTATCATTTTTGTCCAGCTTGTACTAAATGTGATTCCTGACCTTGCTGGAAGCTCTAGGGGGCTGGTGTTCTCCCCCCGGGCCGTTAGACCGTTCGGGGGTTCTTGAATTTCCAGTGTGGATATTTTTGATAGGATTTTTTGCTGACCATATAAGTTATCTTTCTATATTCTGCTATTAGCTAGTGGGCCTCTCTTTGCTAAATACCTAGCTCATTCTTATGTTTGTCTTTTCCTCTTACCTCACCGTTATTATTTGTGGGGGGCTTCTATCCAACTTTTGGGGTATTTCCTCTGGAGGCAAGAAAGGTCTTTCTTTTCCCTTCTAGGGGTAGTTAGCTCTCCGGCTGGCGCGAGACGTCTAGGATCTACGTAGGAACGTTCCCCGGCTGCTGGTATTTGTGGTGCTAGGATTAGTTATATGGTCAGCCCAGTTACCACTGCCCTATGAGCTGGTTTTCTGTATCTACAGACTTAGCATTATTCCTGAGACCCTCTGCCATTGGGGTCATAACAGTATGCCAGGACAACATTGAATGTTTAAAGCATTGCAGAAGTGGGATAATAAGAAAGGAGATTCTGAGTTTTTTTTTTTTTTCTTTCCTTCTCTTCCTCCCCTTTACCTTTGAGTGGCTTGTGCTTGCTGCAGACATGAATGTCCAGACCTTGATTACAAGTGTAGACCAGCTGGCAGCTCGTGTGCAGGGTATACAAGATTTTGTTACCAGTAGTCCTATGTCTGAACCTAAAATACCTATTCCGGAATTGTTTTCTGGAGACCGATTTAGGTTTAGGAATTTCAAGAATAATTGTAAATTGTTTCTTTCTCTGAGACCCCGTTCATCTGGAGATTCAGCTCAGCAAGTTAAAATTGTTATTTCTTTTTTGCGGGGCGACCCTCAGGATTGGGCTTTCTCACTAGCGCCAGGAGATCCGGCATTGGCGAATATTGATGCGTTTTTTCTGGCGCTCGGATTGCTTTACGAGGAACCCAATCTTGAAATTCAGGCAGAAAAAGCCTTGCTGGCTATTTCTCAGGGTCAGGATGAAGCTGAAGTGTATTCCCAAAAATTTCGGAAATGGTCCGTGCTTACTCAGTGGAATGAGTGTGCTCTGGCCGCAAATTTCAGAAATGGCCTTTCTGAAGCCATTAAGAATGTGATGGTGGGTTTCCCCATTCCTACAAGTCTGAATGATTCTATGGCGCTTGCTATTCAAATTGACCGGCGTTTGCGGGAGCGCAAAACCGCTAATCCTCTGGTGGTGTTGTCTGAACAAACACCTGATTTAATGCAATGTGATAGAATTCAGACTAGAAATGAACGGAAAAATCATAGACGTCAGAATGGGTTGTGTTTTTACTGTGGTGATTCTACACATGTTATATCAGCATGCTCTAAACACCTAACAAGGGTTGTTAGTCCTGTCGCCATTGGTAATTTGCAACCTAAATTTATTTTGTCTGTGACTTTAATTTGCTCTTTGTCTTCTTACCCTGTTATGGCGTTTGTGGATTCAGGTGCTGCCCTGAGTCTTATGGATCTGTCATTTGCCAAGCGCTGTGGTTTTGTTCTTGAACCGTTAGTAAATCCTATTCCTCTTAGAGGTATTGATGCTACGCCATTGGCGGAAAATAAACCGCAGTTTTGGACGCAGGTGACCATGCGCATGACTCCTGAACATCGGGAGGTGATTCGTTTTCTTGTTCTGCATAAAATGCATGATTTGGTCGTTTTGGGTCTGCCATGGTTACAGACCCACAATCCAGTCTTGGATTGGAAGGCAATGTCTGTGTCAAGTTGGGGCTGTCAGGGAATTCATGCTGATTCCCCGCCGGTGTCTATTGCTTCCTCTACTCCTTCGGAAGTTCCTGAATATTTGTCTGATTATCAGGATGTATTCAGTGAGTCCAGATCCAGTGCTCTGCCTCCTCATAGGGACTGTGACTGCGCCATAGATTTGATTCCAGGTAGTAAATTTCCTAAGGGAAGATTATTTAATCTGTCAGTACCTGAGCATGCCGCAATGCGTTCATATATCAAGGAGTCTCTGGAGAAGGGGCATATCCGTCCATCCTCTTCCCCTCTTGGTGCAGGATTCTTTTTTGTGGCCAAGAAGGACGGATCTTTGAGACCTTGTATTGACTATCGGCTACTGAATAAAATCACTGTAAAATTTCAGTATCCTTTGCCTCTCTTGTCGGACTTGTTTGCCCGGATTAAGGGTGCCAATTGGTTCACCAAGATAGATCTTCGTGGTGCGTACAACCTTGTGCGCATTAAGCAAGGTGATGAATGGAAGACTGCATTTAATACGCCCGAAGGTCATTTTGAGTACTTGGTGATGCCTTTTGGGCTTTCTAATGCCCCCTCAGTATTTCAGTCCTTTATGCTTGATATTTTCCGGAAGTATCTGGATAAATTTATGATTGTTTATCTGGACGATATTCTGGTTTTCTCTGAAGATTGGGACTCACATGTGGAGCAGGTCAGGATGGTGTTTCAGGTTTTGCGTGAGAATGCCTTGTTTGTTAAAGGCTCAAAGTGTCTCTTTGGAGTACAGAAAGTTCCCTTTTTGGGGTTTATTTTTTCCCCTTCTGCTGTGGAGATGGACCCAGTCAAGGTCCGAGCTATTCATGAGTGGACTCAACCCACGTCAGTTAAGAGTCTTCAGAAGTTCTTGGGTTTTGCTAACTTCTACCGTCGTTTTATCGCTAATTTTTCTAGCGTTGTTAAACCTTTGACGGATATGACCTAGAAAGGTTCTGATGTTGCTAACTGGGCTCCTGCAGCCGTGGAGGCGTTCCAGGAGTTGAAGCGACGGTTTACTTCGGCGCCTGTTTTGTGCCAGCCTGATGTCTCACTTCCCTTTCAGGTCGAGGTGGATGCTTCTGAGATTGGGGCAGGGGCCGTTTTGTCACAGAGAGGCCCTGGTTGCTCGGTAATGAGACCATGTGCTTTCTTCTCTAGGAAGTTTTCGCCTGCTGAGCGGAATTATGATGTTGGCAATCGGGAATTACTGGCCATGAAGTGGGCATTTGAGGAGTGGCGTCATTGGCTCGAGGGTGCTAAGCATGGTGTGGTGGTCTTGACTGATCACAAAAATTTGATGTATCTCGAGTCTGCTAAACGCTTGAATCCTAGACAGGCCCGCTGGTCATTGTTTTTCTCCCGTTTTAACTTTGTGGTCTCGTATTTACCAGGTTCAAAGAATGTGAAAGCTGATGCTCTTTCAAGGAGCTTTGTGCCTGACTCTCCTGGAGTCACAGAGCCTGTTGGTATTCTTAAAGAAGGAGTTATTTTGTCGGCCATTTCTCCTGATTTGCGACGTGTGTTGCAGAGATTTCAAGCTGGTAGACCTGACTCTTGTCCACCTGACAGACTGTTTGTTCCTGATAAGTGGACTAGCAGAGTCATTTCCGAGGTTCATTCCTCGGTGTTGGCAGGTCATCCGGGAATTTTTGGCACCAGAGATCTGGTGGCTAGGTCATTTTGGTGGCCTTCCTTGTCACGGGATGTACGGTCATTTGTGCAGTCCTGTGGGACTTGTGCTCGAGCTAAGCCTTGCTGTTCCCGTGCCAGCGGGTTGCTCTTGCCCTTGCCTGTCCCGAAGAGGCCTTGGACACATATTTCCATGGATTTCATTTCTGATCTCCCGGTGTCCCGGGGTATGTCTGTCATCTGGGTGGTATGTGATCGCTTTTCAAAAATGGTCCATTTGGTGCCTTTGCCTAAGCTGCCTTCCTCTTCCGATCTGGTTCCTGTGTTCCTTCAGAATGTGGTTCGTTTACACGGCATTCCTGAGAATATTGTGTCTGACAGAGGATCCCAGTTTGTTTCCAGGTTCTGGCGATCCTTTTGTGCTAGGATGGGCATTGATTTGTCGTTCTCGTCTGCCTTTCATCCTCAGACTAATGGACAAACTGAGCGAACTAATCAGACTCTGGAGGCTTACTTGAGGTGTTTTATTTCGGCAGATCAGGATGATTGGGTGACCTTCTTGCCGATGGCTGAGTTTGCCCTAAATAATCGGGCTAGTTCCGCTACTTTGGTTTCGCCATTTTTCTGCAACTCTGGTTTCCATTCTCGTTTTTCCTCGGGACATGTGGAGCCTTCTGACTGTCCTGGGGTAGATTCTGTGGTGGATAGGTTGCAGCAGATCTGGAATCATGTGGTGGACAACTTAAAATTGTCACAGGAGAAGGCTCAGCGTTTTGCCAACCGCCGCCGCGGTGTGGGTCCCCGACTTCGTGTTGGGGATTTGGTGTGGCTGTCTTCTCGATTTGTTCCTATGAAGGTCTCCTCTCCTAAATTTAAGCCTCGCTTCATCGGTCCTTACAAGATATTGGAAATCCTTAATCCAGTGTCCTTTCGCTTGGATCTTCCGGTTTCGTTTGCCATTCACAACGTGTTCCATAGGTCTTTGTTACGACGCTACGTTGTGCCTGAGGTTCCTTCTGCTGAGCCTCCTGCTCCGGTGTTGGTTGAGGGCGAGTTGGAGTACGTGGTGGAGAAGATCTTGGATTCTCGTCTCTCCAGGCGGAGGCTTCAGTATTTGGTCAAGTGGAAGGGTTATGGTCAGGAGGATAATTCCTGGGTGGTTGCCTCTGATGTGCATGCGGCCGATTTAGTTCGTGCCTTTCACGCTGCTCATCCTGATCACCCTGGTGGTCTTGGTGAGGGTTCGGTGACCCCTCCTTAAGGGGGGGGTACTGTTGTGAATTAGACTTTTTTGGCTCCCTCTTGTGGTTACTAGTGATATGACTCTGGGATTTCCTTCCCTCAGTTTGCACCCAGCTGGGTCGTTACTTCAGGGGGTGTTGCTATTTAAACCTCCTGGAACCTTAGTCCAGTGCCTGGCATCGGTGTTATCAGACACATTCTGTTTGCTCCTGTTTGCTGGTCCTGGTTCGTGCAAATTTAAGCTAAGTCTTGCTTCTTTGTTTTTTGGGTTATTTGTTTGCTATCATTTTTGTCCAGCTTGTACTAAATGTGATTCCTGACCTTGCTGGAAGCTCTAGGGGGCTGGTGTTCTCCCCCCGGGCCGTTAGACGGTTCAGGGGTTCTTGAATTTCCAGTGTGGATATTTTTGATAGGATTTTTTGCTGACCATATAAGTTATCTTTCTATATTCTGCTATTAGCTAGTGGGCCTCTCTTTGCTAAATACCTAGCTCATTCTTATGTTTGTCTTTTCCTCTTACCTCACCATTATTATTTGTGGGGGGCTTCTATCCAACTTTTGGGGTATTTCCTCTGGAGGCAAGAAAGGTCTTTCTTTTCCCTTCTAGGGGTAGTTAGCTCTCCGGCTGGCGCGAGACGTCTAGGATCTACGTAGGAACGTTCCCCGGCTGCTGGTATTTGTGGTGCTAGGATTAGTTATATGGTCAGCCCAGTTACCACTGCCCTATGAGCTGGTTTTCTGTATCTACAGACTTAGCATTATTCCTGAGACCCTCTGCCATTGGGGTCATAACAGATAAAGTTTTTGTTCGTGACGCCACCTGTGGTATTTGGTCAGGGTGACCGACGCTGCCTTAAGGGGTCCGCTGGGGTGATGTTATGGCAGCCAGATGGTATACCTTACCACAGGTGAAGTATGTCCCCCGGGCTTCCCAGTATGTAGATGGGGGTATGGTGAATGGCGCAGTGAAGAGCGAGGACACAAGGTTGCAGTCTCTTTATCTTTACTGAAGACTTCAGCATCCACAGTCCAGGGCACCAGATCACAGGTGTTGTGAATTCTGTTCTCGAACTCCCTCCTGTGGTCAGGAATGGTACTTCGGCGAGTTCTGTCCATGGACTCCCTCTGGTGGCTGTGAGTGGAGCTGCTGGTTCTGAGGTTCTGTCTTCAGCTGACCTCGTTTAGTTCTGGCTGGCTGCTCTATTTAACTCCACTCAGATCGTTACTTGATGCCAGCTGTCAATGTCCTAGTACTGGTTCAGTTTTCTCTTGGATCTTTCAGATGACCTGTCTACTCCAGCAAAAGCTAATTCCCTGCTAGCTTATTTGTTCACCACTGTTTTCTTTTCCAGCTTGCTATCATGATTTTGTCTTGTTAGCTGGAAGCTTTGGGATGCAGAGTGGCACCTCCTCACTGTGAGTCAGTGCGGGGGTCTCTTTTGCACACTCTGCGTGGTTTTTTGTAGATTTTTGTGCTGACCGCAAAGATACCTTTTCTATCCTCAATCTGTTTAGTTAAGTCTAGCCTCCTTTGCTGAAACCTGTTTCATTCCTGTGTTTGTGACTTCCATCTTAACTCACAGTCAATATGTGTCGGGGGCTGCCTATTTCTTTGGGGAATTTCTCTGAGGCAAGTTAGGCTTAATTTTCTATCTTTAGGGGTAGTTAGCTCTTAGGCTGTGAAGAGGCGTCTAGGCAGAGTTAGGTACGCTCCACGGCTATTTCTAGTGTGTTGTGATAGGATTAGTGGTTGCGGTCAGCAGAGCTCCCACTTCCCAGAGCTAGTCCTGTATTACTAGTTTGCTCATCAGGTCATTCCGGGTGCTTCTAACCACCAGGTCACTCATAACAGTACAGCTGGCCCGTAAAGTGTTAATGCATCTCAATAGAGGGATAAGAGAAGTTCTGAGACCATTTTTTTTTTCCTCTGCAGCGTGTTTTGTTTTTCCTTTCCCCTAAATCTCTGGGTGGTTCAGGACACAGGTGTAGATATGGACATTCAAGGTCTGTCCTCTTGTGTGGATCAACTCACTGCAAGGGTACAAGGCATTCAAGATTATGTAGTTCAGAATCCGATGTTAGAACCCAGAATTCCAATTCCTGATTTGTTTTCTGGGAATAGATCTAAGTTCCTGAATTTCAAAAATAATTGTAGATTGTTTTTTGCTTTGAAACCCCGCTCCTCTGGTGACCTCATTCAGCAAGTAAAAATCATAATTTCTTTGCTACGTGGTGACCCTCAAGACTGGGCATTTTCCCTTGCACCAGGATATCCTGAATTGCGTAATGTAGATGCGTTTTTTCTGGCGCTTGGATTGCTTTATGATGAACCAGATTCAGTGGATCAGGCAGAAAAAATTTTGCTGGCTTTGTGTCAGGGTCAGGATGAAGCGGAGGTATATTGTAAGAAGTTCAGAAAGTGGTCTGTGCTTACTCAGTGGAATGAGTGTGCCCTGGCGGCAATTTTTAGAAAGGGTCTTTCTGAAGCCCTTAAGGATGTTATGGTGGGATTTCCCATGCCTGCTGGTCTGAATGAGTCTATGTCCTTGGCCATTCAGATCGATCGACGCTTACGTGAGCGCAAAACTGTGCACCATTTGGCGGTGTCTTCTGGGCAGAGGCCTGAGCCTATGCAATGCGATAGGACTTTGACCAGAGCTGAACGGCAAGAATACAGACGTCAGAATGGGCTGTGTTTTTACTGTGGTGACTCCACTCATGCTATCTCTGATTGTCCTAAGCGCACTAAGCGGTTCACTAGGTCTGCCACCATTGGTACTGTACAGCCAAAATTTATTTTGTCCGTTACTCTGATTTGCTCTTTGTCGTCCTATTCTGTTATGGCATTTGTGGATTCAGGTGCTGCCCTGAATTTGATGGACTTGGAGTTTGCCAGGCGCTGTGGTTTTTTCTTGGAGCCCTTACAGTATCCTATTCCATTGAGAGGAATTGATGCTACGCCTTTGGCCAAGAATAAGCCTCAGTACTGGACTCAATTGACCATGTGCATGGCTCCTGCACATCAGGAGGATATTCGCTTTTTGGTGTTGCATAATCTGCATGATGTGGTCGTTTTGGGTTTGCCATGGCTACAGGTCCATAATCCAGTATTGGATTGGAAATCAATGTCTGTATCCAGCTGGGGTTGTCAAGGGGAACATGGTGATGTTCCACTGTTGTCAATTTCGTCTTCCCATCCTTCTGAAGTCCCTGAGTTCTTGTCGGATTACCGGGATGTATTTGATGAGCCCAAATCCAGTGCCCTACCTCCTCATAGGGATTGCGATTGTGCTATTAATTTGATTCCTGGTAGTAAGTTTCCGAAGGGCCGACTGTTCAATTTGTCTGTGCTGGAACACGCCGCTATGCGGAGTTATATAAAGGAGTCCTTGGAGAAAGGGCATATTCGCCCGTCCTCGTCACCGTTGGGAGCAGGGTTCTTTTTTGTGGCCAAGAAGGATGGTTCTCTGAGACCTTGTATAGATTACCGCCTTCTCAATAAAATCACCGTCAAATTTCAGTACCCTTTGCCGCTACTGTCTGATTTGTTTGCTCGGATTAAGGGGGCTAGTTGGTTCACCAAGATAGATCTTCGAGGGGCGTATAATCTTGTGCGTATTAAACAGGGCGATGAATGGAAAACAGCATTTAATACGCCCGAGGGCCATTTTGAGTACCTGGTGATGCCATTCGGGCTTTCTAATGCTCCATCTGTGTTTCAGTCCTTTATGCATGACATCTCCCGAAAGTACCTGGATAGATTCATGATTGTATATTTGGATGATATTTTGGTCTTTTTGGACGATTGGGAGTCTCATGTGAAGCAGGTCAGAATGGTGTTTCAGGTCCTTCGTGCTAATTCCTTGTTTGTGAAGGGGTCTAAATGTCTCTTTGGAGTTCAGAAGGTTTCATTTTTGGGCTTCATTTTTTCCCCTTCTACTATCGAGATGGACCCTGTTAAAGTTCAGGCCATTTATGATTGGACTCAGCCTACTTCTGTGAAGAGCCTACAGAAATTCCTGGGCTTTGCTAATTTTTACCGTCGCTTCATCGCTAATTTTTCTAGTGTTGTTAAACCATTGACTGATTTGACCAAGAAAGGTGCGGATGTGGTCAATTGGTCCTCCGCGGCCGTTGAGGCTTTTCAGGAGTTGAAGCGTCATTTTTCTTCTGCCCCTGTGTTGTGTCAGCCAGATGTTTCGCTCCCGTTTCAGGTCGAGGTGGATGCTTCTGAGATTGGAGCAGGGGCTGTCTTGTCTCAAAGAAGTTCTGATGGCTCGGTGATGAAACCATATGCTTTCTTTTCTAGAAAGTTTTCGCCTGCTGAGCGCATTTATGATGTGGGCAATCGAGAGTTGTTGGCTATGAAGTGGGCGTTCGAGGAGTGGCGACATTGGCTTGAAGGAGCCAAGCATCGCGTGGTGGTCTTGACGGATCACAAGAATCTGACTTATCTCGAGTCTGCCAAGCGGTTGAATCCTAGACAGGCTCGATGGTCGCTGTTTTTCTCCCGCTTTGATTTTGTGGTTTCGTACCTTCCGGGTTCTAAGAATGTGAAGGCTGATGCCCTTTCAAGGAGTTTTGTGCCTGATTCTCCGGGAGTTCCTGAGCTGGTTGGTATTCTCAAAGAGGGGGTAATTTTGTCTGCCATCTCCCCTGATTTGCGGCGGGTGCTGCAGGAGTTTCAGGCTGATAGACCTGACCGTTGCCCAGCGGAGAAACTGTTTGTTCCTGATAGATGGACTAGTAGAGTTATCTCTGAGGTTCATTGTTCGGTGTTGGCTGGTCATCCTGGAATCTTTGGTACCAGAGATTTGGTGGCTAGATCCTTTTGGTGGCCTTCCTTGTCACGGGATGTGTGTTCTTTTGTGCAGTCCTGTGGGACTTGTGCTCGGGCTAAGCCCTGCTGTTCTCATGCCAGTGGGTTGCTTTTGCCCTTGCCGGTCCCGAAAAGGCCCTGGACGCATATTTCCATGGATTTTATTTCAGATCTCCCTGTCTCTCAAAGGATGTCGGTTATCTGGGTGGTTTGTGATCGCTTTTCTAAGATGGTCCATTTGGTACCTTTGCCTAAATTGCCTTCCTCCTCCGATTTGGTTCCATTGTTTTTCCAGCACGTGGTTCGTTTGCATGGCATTCCGGAGAACATCATGTCGGATAGAGGTTCCCAGTTTGTTTCAAGGTTTTGGCGGTCCTTTTGTGCTAAGATGGGCATTGATTTGTCTTTTTCTTCGGCTTTCCATCCTCAGACAAATGGCCAAACCGAACGAACCAATCAGACTTTGGAAACATATCTGAGATGCTTTGTTTCTGCTGATCAGGATGATTGGGTGTCTTTCTTGCCTTTGGCTGAGTTCGCCCTTAATAATCGGGCCAGCTCGGCCACTTTGGTTTCGCCTTTTTTCTGTAATTCTGGTTTCCATCCTCGTTTTTCTTCCGGGCAGGTTGAGTCTTCGGATTGTCCTGGTGTGGATTCTGTGGTGGACAGGTTGCAGCAAATTTGGACTCACGTGGTGGACAATTTGACATTGTCCCAGTAGAAGGCTCAACGTTTCGCTAACCGCCGTCACCGTGTTGGTCCCGGACTTCGTGTTGGGGATTTGGTTTGGTTGTCGTCTCGTTATGTTCCTATGAAGGTTTCGTCTCCTAAGTTTAAGCCTCGTTTCATTGGTCCGTATAAGATTTCTGAAATTTTTAATCCTGTGTCATTTCGTTTGGACCTTCCAGCTTCTTTCGCCATCCATAATGTGTTCCATAGGTCGTTGTTGCGGAGATATGTGGCTCCTATGGTTCCCTCCATTGACCCTCCTGCCCCGGTGTTGGTTGAGGGGGAGTTGGAGTATGTGGTGGAGAAGATCTTGGATTCTCATATTTCGAGACGGAAACTTCAGTACCTGGTCAAGTGGAAAGGTTATGGTCAGGAGGATAATTCCTGGGTTGTTGCCTCTGATGTTCATACTGCCGATCTGGTTCGTGCCTTTCATTTGGCTTGTCCTGATTGGCCTGGGGGCTCTGGTGAGGGTTCCGTGACCCCTCCTCAAGGGGGGTACTGTTGTGAATTCTGTTCTCGAACTCCCTCCTGTGGTCAGGAACGGTACTTTGGCGAGTTCTGTCCATGGACTCCCTCTGGTGGCTGTGAGTGGAGCTGCTGGTTCTGAGGTTCTGTCTTCAGCTGACCTCGTTTAGTTCTGGCTGGCTGCTCTATTTAACTCCACTCAGATCGTTACTTGATGCCAGCTGTCAATGTCCTAGTACTGGTTCAGTTTTCTCTTGGATCTTTCAGATGACCTGTCTACTCCAGCAAAAGCTAAGTCCCTGCTAGCTTATTTGTTCACCACTGTTTTCTTTTCCAGCTTGCTATCATGATTTTGTCTTGTTAGCTGGAAGCTCTGGGATGCAGAGTGGCACCTCCGCACTGTTAGTCAGTGCGGGGGTCTCTTTTGCACACTCTGCGTGGTTTTTTGTAGATTTTTGTGCTGACCGCAAAGATACCTTTTCTATCCTCAATCTGTTTAGTTAAGTCTGGCCTCCTTTGCTGAAACCTGTTTCATTCCTGTGTTTGTGACTTCCATCTTAACTCACAGTCAATATGTGTCGGGGGCTGCCTATTTCTTTGGGGAATTTCTCTGAGGCAAGTTAGGCTTAATTTTCTATCTTTAGGGGTAGTTAGCTCTTAGGCTGTGAAGAGGCGTCTAGGCAGAGTTAGGTACGCTCCACGGCTATTTCTAGTGTGTTGTGATAGGATTAGTGGTTGCGGTCAGCAGAGCTCCCACTTCCCAGAGCTAGTCCTGTATTACTAATTTGCTCATCAGGTCATTCCGGGTGCTTCTAACCACCAGGTCACTCATAACACACAGGGCAGGCAGAATCCGGCTGGTTTGGAGGCAAGTTCAGAGTTCCCTTGTCCAGGTGGAAATCAGTAGCCTTCCCTTGCGCTGCGGTGGTGTAGTCCCTTACTGCCTATGACTTCACAAAAGGGTCTCACAGATGCGACGTTTCACTCTTTCTGTCCCTTGTGACTGGTGACTTGAGCCTGTTTTACAGGGTCTCTTAGATAACCCGGCTCTGTAGGTGTCACCGTGCCTCCTGGGTGTAGGTGCAGGTGCGGACAGGCAACCTGCAATTAGCTGTCCTGCCGGTCTCTGAAATAAGGCGTAGAGGTCCTTACACCCTCGGTGTTCCGGCTCCTTTAACCTTCTGTCCTCCTCAGACTACTGACTGGAACTTTCTCATACAGAACTCCTGTATGGAGTTCTGTCAGGAACCAACTCCTGTCTGGAACTGACTAACTTTCCCTACAGACTACCAGTTATATATATATATATATATATATATATATATATATATATATATAGGGAGTGTCTTAATAAATAGGAGCCAAAGTTCCCCCTGGTGGCCTGGAGTGTGAAATGTGTTGCATGTTTGTGATACCTGGATGCAGTTATCCTTCTTGGCCTCCAAACGTAGCATCACTCTCCCCGAGAGCAAAGCAATACCACTGCAACGACCAGGACCCTGGAGCGCTGCACCTGCAACTGCCTTGCAGTTGCATTACAATGAGAGGAGCTAAAAAAAAGGAGATAATAGTTGGAAACTTTCCCATTGGACCATAAGAACGAGCTCGCTGATAGATTTTCAATTAACTCATTCAGAAGTCAGCTATAGACTGCAATACCGAAAAAATAAAAGGTAGACTGTGCAACATTTTTAATGAAACCCAATTACAAAAATTATTTTTTGCCAAGAATACATGCATTTAAATAAGAAATAAAAGTCTGTAAAGGTGGATGACCCCACTGACTCATAAATGATGTAATCAATATCATAACTAGGATTGTATGTAATGATCTGAAAACCTGATATAGAACAACGGACACAGTAACATTAGGTAGTAGACAGGATCTTTCGTTCATGAATCATTTCCCTTGATGATATTCTTTGACCTTGTCTGTATTTTCTAATTATCTAGATTTATCAGAGACTTATCTTTCCCACAACTCATTATACTTGATGTAAAGATAGAAAAAATCTTTAAATCACCTTTTCTACTTATTATTTCTCAAATCTCTGTGAAAATCCAAAAGTTTTACTCAATGGTTGATACAATATAAAACTGTATTAAGACCTAGTGAAAAGCCCCTGACAAAGCTGGATGAAACGCGCATTGGGGCATCGGTCTACACATCAAACAGTGCTCTATACCAGTATCATGTAAGTTGATGCGTATGCAATTCACTGTTGTCTATATTTTAAATGTGAACGTGTATATTTGATTATATGTTTTACAGCCCTGGTTGTGATTTTCTTAGCCCTCCATTGAGCTATTCTGATTTTAAATTCCTTTTTTTGTGTATATTTTTTTTTCTCACATAATGTTTGAGATATTTGTTAGACATTTAGCAGCAACCCCTTGTATCGATAGTTTATTTAATATAAAATTATAGAAAAAGGCTTAGACAATTAATTCTCAATGGAATGCGTAATTTCAGACAACTGTTTAGGTTTGTGTTCCTGCAGATAGGTGATAAATTTAGGATAAATAATGGTTCTGATTACTGAAAGGCCACCAATCATTAGGATGTGGCATCCTGGTCCCCATCCTATAGAGCTATATGGAGTATCAGCAGACATGCTTGTCTAGTGTTCCATAAAAGTCTTCTTGATCGTGGTCTTGGAATAAGTCACCAAGGTCTTTTTTTCTAGTAGCCATTTGTGACTTCCTATTTAATCCACATCTATCTTTCCTCTTGACTTTACATACAAGAATCAGTGTGTTATGGAAGACAAATACCTGAACCTGACAGATCCCTGTTCAGACTAGAAAGAAATCCTTCTCTGACCCTGGTCTGTCCCTGCATAATCGCAGTGGTTGGCACCCTAATTTAACGTAATGGGCCCCCACTCAATAGCAGTTTACCCTGAATGTCCTTAGTAGCTTCCAGAATGGCTAAAGTAGCAGTTCCCTAAGGAATAAAACACAAAAACTACTGCAACCAACCCAAACTATGAATGAATCCAACGAATGAATGAATCCAACGATGTCTATCACCAGCAGGAAATACCAGTAGGGGAAGGTATTTAAAGCTGCACCCAAAAGGTGATAGGACAAGCAAGCAGAGTTTATAAAAACACGTTACCCATAACTGTCAGAAACAAAGATAACTGAACTAAAACACCCAAAGTTAAGATGTATCTGTTGTGGCTCAGCAGAAAGAGATGCTGACCACAGAATCAAGGGTTCAAATCCAGAAGCATAACACAGTGGAGCGAGACGATCAGCTTTGATTAATTTAAAAAAATGATCTTGCGATACTCTGTTGGGAGTTGTTTACTTTATATGTGTGCATATCTGGCCACCTAATGGATGAAATCTGGTTTGCAGCCTGTCAAGAGTTTTCACTACTATGTCACAATAATATTTTGAATTTGTATTTTGAGTTTTTCAAGGAATTATTCAAAAAACCATAAAAATCAAGATATCGCTTATCCTTTGTCCAGTCTACAATGAAAAAAGTCTGCAGTCACTCAGTGTGACTGCAGATTTATGAATCACCCCAGCGCTTGCTCTGTGAGCTGCGAGGATTCACTGGTTTCTGATCAGGGAATGACAGTGATATATGCAATATGTATTCTCCAAGTATATGGAGCGAGGCTACGATGTATGGAGGCATGATTGGATAGATGGATGGATGGATAAATGCGTAGATAAATGGATGGATGGGAAGGATGGATAGAAGGATAAATGAATGGATGGATGGATGGATGGATGGATGGAAAGATGGATGATAAATGGATAGATAGATAGATATTTAACAGGCCTTTGGAATAATTACTGCATTTCTATTCTCCAATGTTCATGACACCAATATTTGTTTCTTGCGGATATTAAAACACTTGCAAGTTTTCATTTTAATAAAACTAATTAAGCAAAGACGCAACATTTTTATAGCTTGTGTTATCAGGGCGAAAGAAAGCAGCTGTGACCCAATTGATCTCCTGGGGCTCTAAACATTTCTCACAGTAGGAGAATATGCCTATTGGACGTATATTTTAATATATTTACATTTATTAAAATCGGAAAAATGAGGTCAACACGGAGTAACAAGACCAGGCGTACAGGATGGGGTTGTTATGTAGATGTGACTGGAGGCTAGATCCAAGTCAGCGTGTTAGGATGTCTATCAAAATCATCTGTAATGTCTCTGGACACATCAGAAATGTTTTAAAGGGAATGAATCATCAGGTTTTTATGTGACTATCAAAGTTACAATATTCCAGTTTTTACACTATCCATTGGTTGACTTTTTTCTATTTTCCATTGCTCTCTTTTCAGCTTTGCTGTATAGACTGAAACATAATTAGCAGAGTAATCTCATTACTACATGGATGATCGCTAAATACTATATTTTACAATCCATGCCATGTTCACTATCGTCACAGATTTCGTGCTGACAATTCTTAATTACGAAATGTGAATGTGGAGGTCGCTTCTCAATGCAAATCTATGAGATCCAGAACTAGGTAAGAACGAGGCTCTCACAGAATTTTTTATAACTTTAGACATTTTTAACGTCTTGGAAACATAAATATATAAATGAGGCAAAAACTGCAAAAAAAAGTTGAATGTTTTCTTGATATCTTGTTTTTGCATATTCATTACACTTATTATTAACCCATTCTTCTTTCTCCATTTGGAGATGACGGCTCTCACTACAAAAGACTAGCTCTCCATACTGACGCATTTCAGTAACAGGTCATTTCTTTGTTGCTGAGTGATGATGAATGTGCAGTATGCTGAGACGGAAGCCCTGCGAACCGTCATCGAACTGCAGGCATCATAAGGGTATGTGCACACGTATTCTTGAGGCCTGCGGATTTTTCCACAGCGGATTTGTGAAGACCGCAGGTAAAAGGCACTGCTTTTTACCTGCGGAATTACTGCGGATTTACCACGGTTTTTGTGCGGATTCCACTGCAGTTTTACACCTGTGGTTTCCTATTATGGAGCAGGTGTAAAACCGCTGCGGATTCCGCACAAAGAATTGACATGCTGCGGAATGTAAACCACACGTTTTTTTCCGCAGCATGTGCACTGCGGATTGCGTTTCCCATAGGTCTACATTGTACTGTAAATGCATGGGGAAACTGCTGTGGACCCGCAGCTGCGGGAGCGCTGTGGATCCGCAGCAAAATCCGCAGCGTGTGAATATAGCCTAACTCCTCTTTTGATTAGTCCCCCAGGCATGACAACATTGACTGCTAATGAAAACAGGAGGCGTGGATGCCAGCAGGTAGGAAGCGTTTCGTAGAGTTCCCGCCTTTTTGCTACGTAATACTACCCTGGCCACTAGACCAGAGTCCCAAAAATGTCTTCACTCATCTCTAGTTTCCTGCCATCACTTGACCTCTGAGTGGCTTCTCGGTCTTCTTTGTTGTGATTTCTAATTTTTATCCCTTTCTTCCATTCTCTACTAGGCACCACGCCGTCACGTGGCGGCCACCGAAAGTCATTGATGGAAATGACGTGCATCGTAAACACTGGCACGTGCAATGCATTCATTAACGTCAATCATAGAGAATAGGAGACAGGAGAAAGAGGAGCTAGTGGAAGGAATAGTGGCGGGAGGGAGGTGTGGAGAGGGCCGAGGAGAGGTGAGTATAAGATTTTTTTTAACACTTTCACTGTCCTTAGGTTGTCATTTTGATAGAATTCAAATTGCAAAAAAAAATCAGATTGTGTCAAATCTTAGTTTGGGGGGAAATTAGTGAATTATTTACTACAAATGTTCAATTAGAATCCACCCCATTCGTGATGAATACCAATCTCCCAACCCGAACATTTCAATAAATTTAATGAAGACCTCAAATTTTTCACAATATGTGTTAATTACATTGTTGTGACATGCTAGGTAGCATTTAGGAAATCATATATCATAGTGACTTGTCTGTTGCCATATTAACCCTCCCTTGTATCTGTTAGTAACGACTTTCTCGGAGATATGTCAGCCAGGAAGGAGGGCGAATGCTTTATTATTTGATTACAACTAATTCTATTTTTTTTTTTTTTTAAATCAATAGAAAAATATATCTTACAACTATTTTTAGAATGTAAATTATTTTTGTGTTTTCAACCGCCAGACTGAGGGCACCAGAAATCTGCTGAGAATGAGAGCTGTCCCTCCGGCCATTCCAATTTTCCATTGTGGAGCCCAATATAAAAGTCATCAATGCATTAAGACATATGAATAAATCATCCTTTTAATCAATATAATGTAATTGGCTAAATACCATTACAGACTGTTAGAATTATATCCCTACAGTAAGTCAGGCTCTCGGTCTGCAGAAAATACTGCCAGACTTTCGACTTCACTGAAGTTCCGTTTTATAAATCCTTCAGGAATTAATCCTTTTTAATAATATCCATGATTCTTGTATTGTTAGCAGACAGGTGAAAGTACAGCTGTAGCTCAACGCGTGGAAATTTAGAATTTATTTTTCTTTTTTACAACATGTGTCTCTTTTTTTACTGCCGAATTGAAAATTTATGCAGGGAAATTTGCAAATTTTTGTAAGAATCGGGACTGTAAAGTATTCAAGGTGCGTGTAATAAAAAATATCACTCCGTCTGCTGCTTCTATCACTAGACTCTTTCTCTGTGCTAACACATTAGTGGAACTTTAAAAAAAAAATTTCAAAATACCACAGGTACTGTTATTTTATAGATGAGCTCGGTCAAAAAGTAATGGTAAAGCTGCAGATTTAAGATTATGCCCTCAGAATGCAATAGTTCATCTTATTAATATTATTGCAATGGAAATTTTGGCTCAGATTCATCAAAGCTTTCGTGTCAACTGGGAGTTGAAGCAAAATTTTGTGACTTTTTCAGATTTTTTTCGTTTGAGCTTAGCCGGGGAGGAACAGTGCGCGGCATGGCCAGGACACCACAGCTCGTTGAATTCATTATGATTTGTGGTGTACCCCACAGCAGACCAGAGTTAAATTTCTGGTGTGGCGCACAGAGATGCATGCACCTCTTTATGAATCAGGAGCGCCTGGCTCCTTCACGCCTCTTTCATCAAGATCGACGTGAGCAATGCTAGTCTTGATGAAACAGGCTCTTTGTGTTCATTATTGTATAGAATGCGTGTAATTAGAGGGAACCTTTCATCAGTTTGCGCATGTCAAACTGTCCAAATTATGGAATAGTGGCTGAACAACTGAATAAAACAGTTTTATTTTTAAATTTTTCATCTCTGTTGTATAGAAGTTAGCTTGTAAAATTTATATTCTAATAAATGCTAAGAACAAGGGGGCATCAGCAGAAATTCATTTCTGGGTGTCCTTACTTTTTCCCTTGCTTGATGTTGACCAATCATAAGCAGGAGGTGTCATGCAGGGCAGAAAAAAAGAACACCTAAGGGCTCATTCATATGTCAGGGATTTTTTTTGTGCAGAAAACACGGTCCAAGTTTCATCAGAGTTTGGTCAGTGTATCAGTTTTTATCAGAACTTTATCAGTTTTTCTTATACAATAGGAATAAAAAAAGAAGGTGTTTTTGAAGGTTCTCCTATCCAATAGTCCATGAAAAACAAACAGAACATCAATGACATCCAAGTGCGTTCTGATTTTTCCACGAACCAAAGACTTGTATTGGCAAGTTTGATCCTGTGCTCAGATCAATTTCGGACATTTCTCCATGATTTTGGGAGGACCACTCGGTCCAAAAAAATAATTAGATATGTAAACAGGCCCATAGACAAAGAAAGGTACGAGTGCTATCCATGAAAACCAAGGAGAGAACTTGTATGAGAAAAAAACTGTTATGAATGAGTCCTACAGTGAAAGCCAGGAACGAGGGCACCAGGTGGCCTGGTTCCTGGATTTCTCTGCATTGCTACAACCTTGTGGAGGGTTGCACCAAGTGTGCGCAGACAACAGAGTGGTGCATGGCACTCATCTATTGCATGAATGAGCCTTACATTAGACTCCTGACCACTTTCGGATAATTATTGACCATGGATCCATTTGCACATAGGCTAATAATAAACTATAAGCTATAGAAGGGTCCACCATTCAATAGCTTCTTCTATTAGGTGGGGTAGAGAGTGGCTAAAAAAAGTGTATCATGCTCTGGTTGACCTATCATGTATGTCATGGACAGCTGATTGCGTGCAGCTGTTCTCCCATAGGTTTCATCTGATCAGGTTGTGATAACATCAGGATATAATAACATCTGTGATTGGATTACAATTGAGGGACGATTGTACAGAGAAGGTGTTGTCCATATCAAGCAACCCCTTTAAGGAGCAAAGGAACCTTGTTCTCGGATATGGCTCATAGGGAAAACCCAGCATGTGTTACCTCCTTCTATGGTGTTCATATACCCTAAAGGGAATTTTCTAAACTCTTAGGTTCTCGACTATCGATAAAGGACCACCAGCAATCCAAAGAATGGAGGTCTGCAAAGACCTGTCTGAATGAAGGGGACGTCAAACATGCACACCACAAGTCCACTCCATTCATTCTCTCTGGCCAATTACTGTACTTGAATTTCTCTGGCAGTCCTATAGACAATTATTACAGCTCAGGTTTCCATGCCTGACTTTCGCTCCATTCATACAGGGCTCTGCAGGTCTCCATTCTCGGAATCGATTGGGGTCCCAGCTTTCAGACCCCACAATCAGTAAGTTATTCCCTATTCTATCAATGAGAGATTACTTTAAAAAAAAATGAAAAAAAATACATTTAATTAAAAAGACGTTACTGTATTAAAGAGATCCCTTTTAACTTTTTAATGCAAAATATACAAAAACGCAGCATTTTTTACCAATGCCTATCTATTACAAGCTTTACTTGACTCAAGGTTTTACTACAGAAGTTTCCTACAAGTTATGATTGCTAAGACAGCACTTTTATGTGTTGACGAGAAGCCAAAGGAAGTCAATTAGGTCTTGTAGTTCATTAATGATCCCCACAAATCACATTTATAGCAGGACTCATATTGAGTGCTTCACTAGACAGTCCTATATCTGGATACATTTCTGACATATTGGTATTAAGGCTATGAATATAGTGCTGGGATAATTAGCTTCTACTGGGGTGAATTCAAACACGTCTCTTTAAGACATTTACCCAATTAGATGCTCGTTGGAGTCCTATGAGCTTATGTACATATTCAAAGGTGGGCAAAAAATGTTGCTAAAAATCTCTGCAAGGCACAAGATGCTCAACTACTACCGTAAATAAGCTATAAATATATTAGTGTTTGATGTTATGTAGATCACAGACATTTCTAGTTCTTTCTGACATGATGATATATCAAGGAAAAAAGTGTATTTACCAATATTTAATATGAAAAAGTTTATTTTATCAGATGCAAATCAATTTGAATCTTGTATCTTATGATAGTAATGGTCTACAGACAAGACAAGAGCCTATTTTTACTATATATTAGAACGTACTCACTTGGAGTACAGCTGATGGCAGTGATGGGACAGCGCCTGTCTCCTCCTCTGAGTGCTATGCTGAGGTGCTGAGCTTGCCCATCACTTCTATCATTTGTACTCCAAATGTATGTTCTAATATTAGTGCAGCTAAAGGCTCAACACTTCTGATATCTCCAACATTAGATCAGATAGACAGGGTGGACAGCAGTGTGAGCAGCTTCTTCTTACCTCAGCATTCCTGGTAACTCCAGTATTGGATTAGATATACAGGGTGGACAGCAATGTAAGTAGTCTCTTCTTACCTCAGCACCTATGGTATCTCCAGTATTAGATCAGAAACACAGGGTTGACTGCAATGTGAGCATCATCTTCTTACCTCAGTACATCTGGTGTCTCCATCATTAGATCAGATAGACAGGGTGGACAAAAGTGTGAGCAGTCTCTTCTTTCTTCAGCATCCCTGGTATCAGGGCCGGACTGGGACCAAAAAGCAGCCCTGGCACAAATAAAAATTCACCAGCCCACATACGGGTGTTGTAGAATCAAATCGTAAAGCACTGACAGGTTGTGCCGACATTTTTGCTTTATTTGTTACACCAATCAAATGCGTTAAACCACTTTACATATGTAACCTGCAGTGGCCATAGGGGGAATAGACATCAGTTCAACACAGATGGCCTGCAGACTATTATCACACTGCAGAATATGCTAAAAAAATACAGCACTGATCACACACAAGTAACACACACAGACAAACAGATACTTCACACACAAGTAACACACACCACAGATACTTCACACACAAGTAACACACACTACAGATACTTCACCCACAAGTAACACACACACTACAGATACTTCACACACAAGTAACACACACACACTACAGATACTTCACACACAAGTAACACACACACTATAGATACTTCACACACACACACACTACAGATACTTCACACACACACTACAGATACTTCACACACAAGTAACACACACACTACAGATACTTCACCCACAAGTAACACACACTACAGATACTTCACCCAAAAGTAACACACTACAGATACTTCACACACAAGTAAAACACACACTACAGATACTTCACACACAAGTAACACACACACTACAGATACTTCACACACAAGTAACACACACACTACAGATACTTCACACACAAGTAACACACACACTACAGATACTTCACACACAAGTAACACACACACTATAGATACTTCACACACACACTACAGATACTTCACACACACACTACAGATACTTCACACACAAGTAACACACACACTACAGATACTTCACACACAAGTAAAACACACACTACAGATACTTCACACACAAGTAACACACACTCCAGATACTTCACACACAAGTAACACACACACTACAGATACTTCACACACAAGTAACACACACACTACAGATACTTCACACACAAGTGACACACTACAGATACTTCACACACAAGTGACACACTACAGATACTTCACACACAAGTGACACACACACACTGGGAGCACACACAGGTAGATATGGCTGACTTGCAGCTTGATTGCAGGCTCTCTCCCTCAGAGGCGCCCAGTGCAGGAGGACAGGAGCACTGGCCAATCAGCTCTTCTATTAATCTGATGCTCATTGGCCAGTGTTCTTCTCCAGAACGGCACCCCCTTTTTTGAATGGCTGAACCCGGCGCAGCAAAAAAAAAAAAAATCAGTGTATAGAGGGGGCGATATGTCTAGCGGCCCATTACAAGGACCGGCCCTGCCTGGTATCATCAGTATTAGATCAGAATATCTACTAGGAGCATATCTTCCAAAGCATGAAGGGAACCTGTCCAGTTAATATTTGAGGACAGGTTTCTGTCACTGTAACATGACCATGGTCATTTTGATGTACTGTATTGATTAAGTTAATTGAAAAAAATTGTGTTTTTTGCTGGTTAATATTATTTAGGGATTTATTTATTTTATTAGATGGAGGCCCGATGCTATCGCATAGGGAGAGTGGTGACATCCCGATGAGGGCAGGCTTTGCAGCACTAAGAATCTCTTGTCCCCAAGCGTTCACCCACCTATCCACTCTCTCTTTCCACCATGTGCTGAGTTCTCCTGTCTGTGCTCTCTCCTCTGATCTGTCTCTGCCCTGTGCACTGTCTCTCGCCTTCCTGTGTGCTGTCTCTCATGTTCTCTCTTCTTTCACCTGTCTACCCTATGTGCTCTCCCCCTTGTCTTCTCTCTCCTCTTCCTGTGCTGTCTTCTTCCATCATGTGTTCACTCGTTTGAGCCATGTACCCCCTGTGTATTCTCTGTTTCCCATGTGCACTCGCCCCTCCTCCTGTGGTAAAATGAAAACAAAGTTATATCTATAATATAATCATAGTATATTCACACACCAAAATAAGTGTGAATCTTGAGGTTTAAGTCAAGGCCATAAAGCAAGGGGAAAGTAGTTGAGTCTAAACTTCCACCAATTCAGAGGCTGCTGGCATGAGCGTCACAGCCTGTGTCAAACAATGACATGCTGTAACGCAGTTCATAAATAATCAGATAGATCAACTGCGCATGCACTCCCTGGGTTCGCACATGCGCAGTTAATGTGCCCGGCTACTGTCATCTGCCTCTACAAAGATGGCAGTCTGATTTACTGCGCCTGCGCAGTGAATCATTTTCCTATGGCTGCCCGTCGGCCGGGATCCCAGCCGCGGTCGGGATCCCAGTGGCCGTCTGGATCCCAGCGGTGGCCTGGATTGTTGTGAATTCTGCTCTTGGGCACCCTCCGGTGGTTATAAGTGGTAGCGCTGCTGTCTTCAATCACAGCATTTCATCAGGTGGGTCCACTTAATGCATTTCTCTGGGCTATTTAGTTTTGTTCCACCCTTTAGTCAGTGCCAGTTGTCCATTGTTCTTGGAGGATTCACATCTCTGCTTGGTCTCTCCTGCTTTGCAGTTCATTTCTACAAAGATAAGTTCTGGCTTTGTTTTTGGAGTCCACATGCTGTGGGCTTTATAGTTCAGTGCATTTCTATGTTTTGTCTTGTCCAGCTTGGTCTGTATAAGGACTTGCTCATCCAAACTGGTATCTCTGGAGATGCAGATATACCCTCTATATCTTTAGTTAGATGTAGAGATTTTGTATTTTCTGTGGTGGATATTTTCTAGTATTTTAATACTGACCGCATAGTACTCTGTCCTATCTTTTCTATCTAGCTAGAATGGCCTCCTTTGCTAAATCCTGATTTCAGTCTGTGTATGTTAATTCCCTCTCCTCTCACCGTCAATATTTGTGGGGGGCTGTCTAACCTTTGGGGATTTTCTCTGAGGCAAGATAGTTTTTTCTGTTTCTTTCTCTAGGGATATTTAGTCCTCCGGCTGTGACGAGGTGTCTAGGGAGTGTCAGGAACATCCCACGGCTACTTCTAGTTACGGTGTTAAGTTCAGGGTCCGCGGTCAGTACAGGTACCACCTTCTCCAGGGTACGTCTCATGCTGCTCCTAGGCCACCAGATCATAACACTGGATCCCAGCGGCAGTCTGGATTCCAGTGGAGGCCGGGATCCCAGCAGCGGTCTGGATCCCAGCAGCGGCCTGGATCCCAGTGGTAGTCTGGATTCCAGCAGAGGCAGGGATCCCAGCGGCGGTCGGGATCACAGTGGCAGTCTGGATCCCAGCGGCGGCCTGGATCCCAGCAGCAGTCTGCATTTTAGGGAGGCCGGGATCCCAGCAGCGGTCTGGATCCCAGTGGTGGCCTGGATCCCAGCAGCAGTCTGGATTCCAGCAGAGGCAGGAATCCCAGCAGCGGTCGGGATCCCAGCGGTGGCCTGGATCCCAGCGGTGGGGAGGGGTCCTTGCGGCGTGGGGTTCTTGTGGCGGGGGAGTCCCAGCAGCGGGGAGTCTGGCGATGACCCGCAGGTGGTACTGCGCAAGGGCCTGGTACCACGAGCGGGTGCCATATTGGAATACCCATCACTTGGGTATTCCAATATGGCGGTCGGCGTACTTCCGATGCGGTGGATTGTGGAGTTCAACCTTTTTTATAGGTTTCTACGGTTAGGAACACTGCAATAAGGACTAAAGAACATTTTTCTAGGACCAAAAATTAGATAATTGAAAGCTTATTCCTGATCACTGGTTCTTGTAAAAACAGCAGTAAACAGCTGTTGAAGGAGAAAAACTCTTGTTCATCTGCTAATCCCCTTGTCAGCAGTACGTATCGCCATGTTAATTATCTGTGGACTGAATAATTCTATCCATACAGTTTACATTGGGATTTTAAAGAGAAACTGTCAGCACATTTTTATATATGAAAGTAGTGGTATGGCTGTGTGATCCACCTGTGTTGTCCACTGCTGTCTATCAAATAAAAATACCTGTTTTGAAAAAGTCCAACCAAGTCATGATAACTTAAGCATATAAGCTATGTACAAATTAGTTTAGAAGTGCACAAAGGGTGTGTCAACTGCACTTGGACTTTTTCTTCAAAGTGCATTGACCCTCCCCATTACACTTCTAGCCTGATGTGCATGTTGCTTGTCCTCTGAATTTCTCATCAATGGCTCATCAGAGCTCTACAAAAAAGGTATAATTTTATTGGCCAAGCGCCTGTATAGTCATATTATTAATTCTATATGTAAAAATTAAACAGTAATATTGTTAGAAATCTTACCTTATGAACCTCCTTTAAGCATTTATTCAAGTGTATTATTCTAGAGTGCATTGGATAGAATGGTTCTCTCATCATTACTGAGCTGTGCAAGGGAAGATGGAGTACCCATCTCTAGATGGAAGAAAAAGCAACCTCATAAGATCTAATATGGATGGTAATGGCAATTGTCTACAAGCTATTTCCTTTTCCTGAAAGTATGTTGGAGATCTTTGATGGAAAAACAAATAAACTTAAATGAGTTACCTAACATTGTTTCTTCTGGAGCACACAGCTCCTCAGCCTCCCAATTTCCTGTTGGCTATGGGGTGGTGCACTCCTGAAGGTTAGCAAAATGATTTCTTGTCTGGTCTGAACTAGGCTCTTTCTCATGCTGCAAGCAGAATTAGTTTTACCTCTTCAGCATCGGATGAGTGCAGGGACCCAGAAGCAGGCTGGACCCCCTGATCCGGCCAGCTTCAGAGCAGCGCTTGTAGGCTCTAAAGCAAAAAAGCATGCAAGTTTATGCTCCTTCCTTAGGATACCAGCTGTTAGGTGTCGAGTTTCCGCCTCTGCACAGGGGCAATCTCGAACCATCTCTGCTGCGATCTCCCATTCTTCTCCAGCCACAGTGGAGCCTGCTCAGCGGAGACATCGGTCCCAGCGTCTAGCTCAAGCAGATATTGTGCAACTGGTTACTACTGCTCTTCCAGGCTCTGCCTTTGTAGCCAGCATTGATTAGCAGCGAGCAGGTCTTTCTGGGACTAAGTTTGCTTTTCCCATACTGAGCATGCCCACGGGACGACCTACCATTGGAGTATCACCGACACCTTTTATGTGTCCCTCTTAAAGCCCGTTTACATGTCCCGGTTTTCCGAGTCATCTGCCGGGACATCGGGTTCGTCCATAGACGATTATGAGGTGAACGCTATCTTGGGGTGCAAGGTGGTACGTGGCAAAAAGTTTTATCTGGTGGACTGGAAGGGCCACAGCCCAGAGGACAGAACCTGGGAACCTGTGGAGCACATTTGGGCTCCGCTGCTCATTGCAGCCTTTGAACGTAGCGAGGCCCTGGAGGGGGGGTAATGTTAGGGGTCGAGTTTCCACCTCTGCACAGGGGAATCTCGAACCATCTCCGCTGCGGTCTCCCATTCTTCTCCAGCAGCAATGGAGCCTGCTCAGCAGAGACGTTGGTCCCAGCGTCTGGCTCTAGCTGATACTGTGCGACTGGTTGCTGCTGTCCTTCCAGGCTCTGCCTTTGTAGCCAGCACTGATCAGCAGTGAGCAGGTCTTTCTGGGACTAAGTCTTGCTCTTCCCATACTGAGCATGCCCACAGGACGACCTCCCATTGGATGTCGGGGGTCACATGCTCGGGTCCTGTTGCGGCTCCTATTGGACCATCTGGAAGGTCCCATAGCACTTCTGCTATAAGTATAGTTTTGCATGGCCGCTCGGCCATGCGGTAGTGTATACTTGATAACGTGTGTGTGTAGATGTATGATTTTCACTCCTTAATCATCCCCTTCCTAGCGTTGCTGACTGCTCGCGAGTGGTGGATGCTATCTGGCTCCCGACAGTGCTGCCTGCACACCTGGCACATGATACAGTGTCTGATTGCAGTGACCACCAGTGCGGTGCCGTGCGCTAATAGAACGCTTTCCTGGCCCAAGTCTGGGTGGTTAGTGGCGTCCACCAGAGTGGTACTGCACGCACTCTTGTGCATTAAATTATTATTTCCGTTAAACTCTGACACCCCAGTAGTGGTGTCGAGCGCAAGAAGTCTAGAGGAACTCTTTCCCTGAGTCTTGGGACAGAGTTCTGTGACAAATTGCTTGCGCTCTTTGTGCGGTACCTCGGCCCTGTGACACAACAGGGTTCGCTTCCTTCATACCGGGTGAAGCTAACCCGTGTGTGTATCCACATTATACCACCATATAGTCCGTCATTACTTAGCAGCAGGTTCCATCTCTGCACGGTGGACCCCGGGCTGCGAACGCACCTTATACCATCTTTCTTATTATTTTGTGCGTTCCGCTAGCCCTAACACCAGCCACCTGCACAGTCAGTGAGAGGTGGTCAGTTTCCCAGGCAAGGAGCGAGTGCTTGCATGCTCTTTAGAGTCTTCAAGCGCTGCTAGAACTGTTAAAGTTGGCATTGAGCATTAACCTTTAGGAGTAAAAATCCCTCTGTTCTTGAAAACCAAGAAGATTTTTGTTAAGAGGTAAATTGCAAAGTTGCCTATTTTTAGAAGTACGTTTCAGTTGCCCATTAACCAAAGATAAGACAACTCCTTTTCGAAGAAAAGAGGTTGAAACTTTGTCTGATTCAGTAAACAAGCCTGGAGTTATAGTTGGACATATGGCTCTTAAATTCTGTAGTAATCAGAGTTTTTCTGGCATTTTGTGTTAAAAATTTTATAAAGAGCTTAAAAAATATATCAGTCAAGTATATCAGCAATCCCTTTCTCCCTAAAAGCCAAAATGTCCTCTATTACATTACACTATAATGCACTGAAGAACCCTTTGGAAGAACCGAGATTAGCTATCACTAACAAGATTCCAGTAAAAGAACATGCAATCACGGAGACTACTGAGTGTGTTTGACTCTACGAAACAGAAATAAAAGGGTTATGGAATTGATTGCCGGATCAAGGGCTGAAAGAAAAACAATCTCAACACTGCATTAAAAAGTCTAGACATATTACAGCGCGATAATAGGATTTATATTTCTGGGTGTATAATCAGATGGCGAGGCACGGAGCTTTAATACCTAAACTAATCATGCCACCTAATGCAAGTTTGTTTTGTACAAAATTATTTCCACCTAATGTGACTCTTTTCTGTACTGACGATATCCGTTTGCCGTTAATAGAGAATTTCTTTTTCCTTATTCCTTGTAGCTAGGTCGATACTTTGTGATAAGAACCAATTTTATTCGAGGAAGATAATTGCTCAGAATATAACATTTTTTGCCCATTAGATGCGAGAGATGAAAGGTCCATTCCGTGTTGTTGATGATCAATTTAGCCAAGGCCAAAGTCAAGTTGTTGAACTAACGTCTTGCCGAACCAGCTAATTGATATTGAGTCATTTCTTCTAAACTGATTGAACATCATGTACATTGAGACTTGACTTGAAGATGTAGGTACCTAGAAAGGAACATCTTCTTTACTCGCATATACAGACGTGTCCCTCCCCTTACTGTACCTTTCCATGAATTCCAAATCCTCACTAAATAAATTCAATATAGTATCGCAGCATGTTAGCAAAACCCGCCGCAGTCAGCATTTCACAGTAAAACCACTCGGTGACAACTTATAGACACATATAGAATAAACATCTCCAGACAGAGTATGGCAAAATCATGTTTGGTCGTCTGAGGCTATTCATCTCAGGATATGTAGATCCTAGAGGAAATATAAGAAAAGTGTGTGACCTGGGATAGATATTTAAAACTGTCCCCAACATGACTTTTGGAAACGGGATGGCCCCCCACTCCACCTTAAAACACCATAACACAGGTCAACAAAAAAATTTTTTTTTTCTGGTGTCCAAAATATTTTAATGAATTTGGGGTATTTTTGGGGTGCTGATTCTGAATATGCTATCAAAAAATCATCATGATGACTGTTATTTATGGTAAACACAGGTACAGGCACATCTTCACAATGAGGGACAGGCCTTCTTGCAGATTCCATGTTACTCCCATTTTCGTTTCTTATGCTTATTGAATCCTTGCACTTGCACTGCACAGAAATAACAGTCATCATGATGATTTTTTGGCTCTCTCCACACCATTGGAACACCAAATTTGAAGCTTTTTCTTTGTCCTTTGCTCCATTTTCGTAATAATTCGATACATGCTTTGCACATTATGTGTGGTGCCCAAAACTTGTCTTGGTCCCCAAGCATAACCCCAAAATAGGCAAAATACACTTTTTTTTACGAAGTCTGTTATGTTTCTTCTATGTTTTGGCAGTGTGTATTCACCACAAATGTAACAGAATGAGTCTGGATCGTTAAGACAACTTCTTCTTGATGAGTTCATGCTTTTCACTGGAAAACAGACAACAACATAAAGTTAGTGCAAAAATCAAGCTATGAACAAACTTTTAGAACACTAATTAACACAAAACTATATTGAGAACTGCTCAGTTCAAGTACTAATCCAAAGAAATTAATGAGATGATGCGTCGCATTTACCAACAAGTGCTATAAATAAGATACCAAAAATCTCAAAAACTTGAGCCAATCTGGCAAAACTGATGACATATTCAGAATCAGCACCCCAAAAATACCCTAAATTCGATGAAATATCTTTGGCACCAAAAATGCTGTTGACCAGTGTAATAATAATAATCTCTTTATATAGTGCCAACACATTCTGCAGCGCTTTACAGTTTGCACACATTATCATCGTTGTCCCTGATGGGGCTCAAAATCTAAATTCCCTATCAGTATGTCTTTGGAGTGTGGGAGGAAACCGGGGGAAACCCACACAAACACAGTGAGAACTGTTGTGAACTCTGTGTTCAGGCTCCCTCTTGTAGTCACTGGTGGTATGGTGTGACTTTTGCTTTGGGCTCCCCCTGGTGGCTTTGTCTGTTATCCTGCTGGTCTCTGGCTATCAGCTGGTTCGTTATCCTCTGGGAGGTTCCTATATAGCTCTGTTTTACTTCCACTGGTTGCCGGCTGTCGATGTAATCAGTGCTACTCAGATTCCTTCTGACTACCTTGCTCCCAGTCCATCCAGGACAAGCTAAGTTTTGTTTGCTCATTTTTTGATCAGCAGTGTTTATCATGTTTTCTGTTCCAGCTTGCTAAAATGTAATTCCCTCGCTTGCTGGTTGCTCTAGTGGGCTGAGTTTCTCCCCACACACCGTTAGTTGGTGTGTGGGTTCTTGAAATCTCAGGATGGATATTTTGTAAGGGTTTTTTATTGATCGCATAGACCCCTGCTCTATTTTCTGCTTTCTAGTACTAGTGGGCCTCTTTTGCTGAATCTGATTTCATCCCTATGTATGTGCCTTCTTCTTACCTCACCGTTAATATTTGTTGGGGGCTTCTATATCTTTGGGGATTATTTCTCTGGAGGCAAGCGAGGTCTTTCTTTCTCTTTAGGGGTAGCTAGTTCCTCAGGCTGGCTCGAGACGTCTAGGAATTTTTTAGGCACGTTCACTGGCTACCTCTAGTTGTTTTGGATAGGTTCAGATTTGCGATCAGTCCAGTTACCATCTCCCTAGAGCTCGTCCTTAGTTTGGTCACTTGCTGATCTATTTGTGATCCTCAGCCACTAGGGATCATAACAGTACAGCCGGCCTACAAGGTGTTAATTGCATGGCAGAAGCAGGAGAAAAGAAGCCTTGAGAATTTTTTTTTTTTTTTTTTTTTTGTTTGGTTTGCCGTGTGTCTAGCTGCTGTGTGTCAGGCTTCTCTCCTCCTCTTAATCTTGGTGTGGCTCTGAGTTCAGCTGCTGACATGGATGTCCAGAGCTTGGCTTCCAGTCTGCATCATCTTGCTGCTAGAGTTCAAAGTATTCAGGATTTTGTTGTTCACAGTCCTATGTCTGAGCCTAGGATACCTATTCCGGAGTTGTTTTCTGGAGATAGATCTAGGTTCCTGAATTTTAAGAACAATTGTAAGTTGTTTCTTTCTTTGAAACCTCATTCCTCTGGTGATGCCGTTCAGCAAGTTAGGATTATTATTTCCTTTTTGCGTGGTGACCCTCAAAATTGGGCCTTCGCATTGGCGCCAGGGGATCCTGCATTGCTTAGTGTGGATGCGTTTTTTCTGGCCCTTGGATTGCTCTATGAGGAACCTAATCTCGAGAACCAGGCTGAAAAAGCGTTATTGGCCCTCTCGCAGGGGCAAGATGAAGCAGAGGTGTACTGCCAGAAATTTCGGAAATGGTCGGTGCTTACTCAGTGGAATGAGTGTGCCCTGGCTGCAAATTTCAGAGAAGGTCTTTCTGAAGCCATTAAGAATGTCATGGTGGGGTTCCCTACGCCTGCAGGTCTGAATGAGTCAATGACTCTGGCCATTCAGATTGACCGGCGGTTGCGGGAGCGCAAACCTGTGCACCATTTGGCGGTGTCTTCTGAACAGACACCTGAATCTATGCAATGTGACAGAATTCTGACCAGAAGTGAACGGCAAAATTATAGACGGCAAAATGGGTTGTGCTTTTACTGTGGTGACTCAGCTCATGTTATCTCAGCATGCTCTAAGCGCAAAAAAAAGGTTGATAAATCTGTCACCATTGGTACTTTACAGCCTAAGTTCATTTTGTCTGTTACCCTGATTTGTTCCCTGTCATCTTACCCGGTTAATGCCTTTGTAGATTCAGGTGCTGCCCTGAGTCTTATGGATTGGTCATTTGCCAGGCGCTGTGGTTTTGATTTGGAGCCTTTAAAATTCCCTATTCCACTAAGGGGAATTGACTCTACGCCATTGGCTACAAATAGACCTCAGTACTGGACACAAGTGACCATGTGCATGACTCCTGTTCATCAGGAGGTGATTCGCTTTCTTGTATTGCATAATTTGCATGATGTTGTCGTGTTGGGTCTACCATGGTTGCAGACTCATAATCCAGTCCTGGATTGGAAAGCTATGTCTGTGTCAAGTTGGGGTTGTCAGGGAATTCATGGTGACGCTCCTGTGGTGTCAATTGCTTCGTCCACTCCTTCTGAAGTCCCTACGTTTTTGTCAGACTACCAGGATGTATTTGAGGAGCCCAAACTCAATTCTCTACCTCCTCATAGGGACTGTGATTGTGCTATAAATTTGATTCCTGGTAGTAAGTTTCCTAAGGGACGACTTTTCAATTTATCTGTGCCGGAGCATGCTGCCATGCGGAGTTATATAAAGGAGTCTTTGGAGAAGGGACATATTCGCCCGTCCTCTTCCCCTCTTGGTGCGGGATTCTTTTTTGTGGCTAAGAAGGATGGTTCCCTGAGACCTTGTATTGATTATCGCCTTTTGAATAAAATCACGGTCAAATTTCAGTATCCTTTGCCATTGTTAACTGATTTGTTTGCTCGCATTAGGGGGTCTAGTTGGTTCACCAAGATAGATCTTCGTGGTGCGTATAACCTTGTGCGTATAAAACAGGGTGATGAATGGAAAACTGCATTTAATACACCTGAAGGCCATTTTGAGTACCTGGTGATGCCTTTTGGACTTTCTAATGCTCCTTCAGTCTTTCAGTCCTTTATGCACGACATCTTCCGTGAATATCTGGATAAGTTTATGATTGTGTATCTGGATGATATTCTGTTTTTTTCGGATGATTGGGAGTCCCATGTTAAGCAGGTCCTGCGTGACAATGCTTTATTTGTGAAGGGCTCAAAATGTCTTTTTGGAGTCCAGAAGATTTCTTTTTTGGGTTTCATTTTTTCTCCTTCTACTATTGAGATGGACCCAGTCAAAGTTCAGGCTATTCATGACTGGACGCAGCCTACATCTGTTAAGAGTCTTCAGAAGTTCTTGGGTTTTGCTAATCTTTACCGTCGCTTCATAGCTAATTTTTCTGGTGTTGTTAAGCCTTTGACGGATTTGACCAAGAAAGGTTCTGATGTTACTAATTGGTCCTCTGCGGCTGTGGAGGCCTTTCGGGAGCTGAAGCGCCGGTTTTCTTCGGCTCCGGTCTTATGTCAGCCAGATGTCTCACTTCCCTTCCAGGTGGAGGTTGATGCTTCCGAGATTGGAGCGGGGGCTGTTTTGTCGCAGAGAAGCTCCGATGACTCTGTGATGAAGCCATGTGCTTTCTTTTCAAGAAAGTTTTCGCCTGCCAAGTGGAATTATGATGTCGGTAATCGGGAGTTGTTGGCTATGAAGTGGGCATTTGAGGAGTGGCAACATTGGCTCGAGGGAGCTAAGCATCGTGTGGTGGTCTTGACTGATCACAAGAATTTGATTTATCTCGAGTCGGCCAAGCGGCTGAATCCCAGACAGGCTCGTTGGTCATTGTTTTTCTCTCGTTTTGATTTCGTGGTTTCGTACCTGCCTGGTTCAAAGAATGTGAAGGCTGATGCTCTTTCTAGGAGTTTTGTGCCTGACTCTCCTGGAGATTCAGAGCCGGCTGGTATTCTTAGAGAAGGGGTGATTTTATCTGCCATCTCCCCAGATTTGCGACGTGTGCTGCTAGAGTTTCAGGCGGATAGACCTGATCGCTGTCCACTGGAGAGACTGTTTGTCCCGGATAGATGGACCAACAGAGTCATCTCCGAGGTTCATTCTTCGGTGTTGGCGGGCCATCCTGGAATATTTGGTACCAGAGACTTGGTGGCCAGGTCTTTTTGGTGGCCTTCCTTGTCGCGGGATGTGCGTTCCTTTGTGCAGTCTTGTGGAATTTGTGCTCGGGCTAAGCCTTGCTGTTCTCGAGCCAGTGGTTTGCTGTTACCTTTGCCTGTCCCGAAGAGGCCTTGGACGCACATTTCCATGGATTTTATTTCAGATCTCCCTGTCTCTCAGAGAATGTCTGTCATCTGGGTGGTGTGTGATCGTTTTTCTAAGATGGTCCATTTGGTGCCCTTGCCTAAGTTGCCTTCCTCCTCCGAGTTGGTTCCACTGTTTTTTCAAAATGTGGTTCATTTGCACGGGATTCCTGAGAACATTGTTTCTGACAGAGGATCCCAGTTTGTGTCTAGATTTTGGCGGACCTTTTGTGCTAAATTGGGCATTGATTTGTCTTTTTCGTCGGCCTTCCATCCTCAGACGAATGGCCAAACCGAGCGAACTAATCAGACCTTGGAGACTTATTTAAGATGTTTTGTTTCTGCTGATCAGGACGACTGGGTTACTTTTTTGCCATTGGCCGAGTTTGCCCTTAATAATCGGGCTAGTTCTGCTACTTTGGTTTCTCCTTTCTTTTGTAATTCGGGGTTTCACCCTCGTTTTTCCTCGGGTCAGGTGGAGCCTTCTGACTGTCCTGGAGTGGATGTTGTGGTTGATAGGTTGTATCAGATTTGGAATCATGTGGTGGACAATTTGAAGCTGTCTCAAGAGAAGGCTCAGCTCTTTGCCAACCGCCGTCGCTGTGTGGGTCCCCGACTTCGCGTTGGGGACTTGGTGTGGTTGTCTTCTCGCTTCGTTCCTATGAAGGTCTCCTCTCCTAAGTTCAAGCCTCGGTTTATCGGTCCTTATAAGATTCTGGAAGTCCTTGGCCCTGTGTCATTTCGTCTGGACCTCCCAGCATCATTTGCTTTCCATAATGTGTTCCATCGCTCGTTGTTGCGGAGGTATGTGGTGCCTGTGGTTCCTCCGGTTGAGCCTCCTGCCCCGGTGCTGGTTGAGGGAGAATTGGAATACATGGTGGAGAAGATCTTGGATTCTCTTATTTCTAGACGGAGGCTCCAGTATTTGGTTAAATGGAAGGGCTATGGTCAGGAGGATAATTCTTGGGTTGTCGCCTCTGATGTTCATGCAGCCGATTTGGTTCACTGGTGGTTTGGTGTGACTTTTGCTTTGGGCTCCCCCTGGTGGCTTTGTCTGTTATCCTGCTGGTATCTGGCTATCAGCTGGTTCGTTATCCTCTGGGAGGTTCCTATATAGCTCTGTTTTACTTCCATTGGTTGCCGGCTGTCGATGTAATCAGTGCTACTCAGATTCCTTCTGACTACCTTGCTCCCAGTCCATCCAGGATAAGCTAAGTTTCGTTTGCTCATTTTTTGATCAGCAGTGTTTATCATGTTTTCTGTTCCAGCTTGCTAAAATGTAATTCCCTCGCTTGCTGGTTGCTCTAGTGGGCTGAGTTTCTCCCCACACACCGTTAGTTGGTGTGTGGGTTCTTGAAATCTCAGGATGGATATTTTGTAAGGGTTTTTTATTGATCGCATATAGGGTTGAGCGAAACGGGTCGATCATTTTCAAAAGTCGCCGACTTTTGGCTAAGTCGGCGTCTCATGAAACCCGATCCGACCCCTGTGCTTGTTGGCCATGCGGTACGCGACTTTCGCGCCAAAGTCGCGTTTCAATGACGCGAAAAGCGCCATTTCTCAGCCAATGAAGGTGAACGCAGAGTGTGGGCAGCGTGATGACATAGATCCTGGTCCCCACCATCTTAGAGAAGGGCATTGCAGTGATTGGCTTGCTGTCTGCGGCGTCACAGGGGCTATAAAGGGGCGTTCCCGCCGACCGCCATCTTACTGCTGCTGATCTGAGCTTAGGGAGAGGTTGCTGCCGCTTCGTCAGAAGCAGGGAGAGCGTTAGGCAGGGTCCACTAACCACCAAACCGCTTGTGCTGTAGCGATTTCCACTGTCCAACACCACCTTCGGTGTGCAGGAACAGTGGAAGCTATTTTTTTTTTTTTTCCTCAGCGCTGTAGCTCATTGGGCTGCCCTAGAAGGCTCCGTGATAGCTGTATTGCTGTGTGTACGCCACTGTGGAAACCAACTGCTTTTTTCAAAGCACATATCCTCTTGTTCCTTTCTGCACAGCTATCTTTTTTGTTTGTCCACACTTTTTATTTAATTTGTGCATCAGTCCACTCCTATTGCTGCCTGCCATACCTGGCTTAGATTACTGCAGGGAGATAGTAATTGTAGGACAGTCCCTGTTTTTTTTTTTTTGTGGGAGATTAAGATTGGCATTTCTGCTACAGTGCCATCCCTGTGTGTGCCATCTCTCACTGAGTGGGCCATAGAAAGCCTATTTATTTTTTCCGTGATTTGTGTTCTAAATTCTACCTCAACACAAAAACACTACATCAATCAGTGGTAGAAAAATATTGGCCTCAGTCAGGGCTTGTGTGCCACTGCTGTGTGTGCTATCTCTTATTCAGTGGGCTATAGAAAGCCTATTTATTTATTTATTTATTTTTCTTATTATTTGGTTTCTAAAGTCTCCCTGAAAAAAAAAAAAATAAATAAAAAAACAGTGGGAGAGTAATATTGCCCTTTCAGCTTGTGTGCCAGTCTTGACTCCTGGGCAGGGCCGGACTGGCCATAGGGCACTTCTGGCAAATGCCAGAAGGGCCGGTGCCAGTGGTGGGCCGCTCAATCCGCCGCCCCCGCCGTCGCATTCAACTATACCGGCGTATAGACGCCGGTACAGTTGAATGCAATGATGGAGGAGAGAGCGTCTACAGACGCTCCTCTCCCATCATTCCCCGCTCTGCCTCTGACACTGCGGGTGCGCGATGATGTCATATCATCGCGCACCTGCTGTGTCCCGGGCAGACTGCAGCTGCTGAGACAGGAGCAGGAACCAGGAAGCAACGCTGGGCACGAGGAGAGGTGAGGAGAGTTTTTTTTTTTTTCTGGACTGTGGGGCCATTCTCGGAGGAGGTGAGGGGAGGAAGAGAAGAGATGTGGGCTGTATATAGTTCTCTGTGGGCTGTGCTCTGTGCTGTATACTGCTGTGGGCTGTATATAGTTCTCTGTGGGCTGTGCTCTGTGCTGTATACTACTGTGGGCTGTATATAGCTCTCTGTGGGCTGTGCTCTGTGCTGTATACTACTGTGGGCTGTATATAGCTCTCTGTGGGCTGTGCTCTGTGCTGTATACTACTGTGGGCTGTATATAGCTCTCTGTGGGCTGTGCTCTGTGCTGTATACTACTGTGGGCTGTATATAGTTCTCTGTGGGCTGTGCTCTGTGCTGTATACTACTGTGGGCTGTATATAGCTCTCTGTGGGCTGTGCTCTGTGCTGTATACTACTGTGTGCTCTGTGCTATATATAGTTCTCTGTGGGCTGTGCTCTGTGCTGTATACTGCTGTGGGCTGTATATAGTTCTCTGTGGGCTGTGCTCTGTGCTGTATACTACTGTGTGCTCTGTGCTATATATAGTTCTCTGTGGGCTGTGCTCTGTGCTGTATACTGCTGTGGGCTGTATATAGTTCTCTGTGGGCTGTGCTCTGCTGTATACTACTGTGTGCTCTGTGCTATATATAGTACTCTGTGGGCTGTGCTCTGTGCTGTATACTACTGTGGGCTGTATATAGTACTCTGTGGGCTGTGCTCTGTGCTGTATACTGCTGTGGGCTGTATATAGTTCTCTGTAGGCTGTGCTCTGTGCTGTATACTACTGTGGGCTGTATATAGTACTCTGTGGGCTGTGCTCTGTGCTGTATACTGCTGTGGGCTGTATATAGTTCTCTGTGGGCTGTGCTCTGTGCTGTATACTACTGTGGGCTGTATATAGTTCTCTGTGGGCTGTGCTCTGTGCTGTATACTGCTGTGGGCTGTATATAGTTCTCTGTGGGCTGTGCTCTGTGCTGTATACTACTGTGGGCTGTATATAGTTCTCTGTGGGCTGTGCTCTGTGCTGTATACTACTGTGGGCTGTATATAGCTCTCTGTGGGCTGTGCTCTGTGCTGTATACTACTGTGTGCTCTGTGCTATATATAGTACTCTGTGGGCTGTGCTCTGTGCTGTATACTACCGTGGGCTGTGTGCTATATATAGTACTCTGTGGGCTGTGCTCTGTGCTGTATACTACTGTGGGCTGTATATAGTACTCTGTGGGCTGTGCTCTGTGCTGTATACTACTGTGGGCTGTATATAGTACTCTGTGGGCTGTGCTCTGTGCTGTATACTACTGTGGGCTGTATATAGTACTCTGTGGGCTGTGCTCTGTGCTGTATACTACTGTGGGCTGTATATAGTACTCTGTGGGCTGTGCTCTGTGCTGTATACTACTGTGGGCTGTATATAGTACTCTGTGGGCTGTGCTCTGTGCTGTATACTACTGTGGGCTGTATATAGTACTCTGTGGGCTGTGCTCTGTGCTGTATACTGCTGTGGGCTGTATATAGCTCTCTGTGGGCTGTGCTCTGTGCTGTATACTACTGTGGGCTGTATATAGCTCTCTGTGGGCTGTGCTCTGTGCTGTATACTACTGTGTGCTCTGTGCTATATATAGTACTCTGTGGGCTGTGCTCTGTGCTGTATACTACTGTGTGCTATATATAGTTCTCTGGGCTGTGCTCTGTGCTGTATACTACTGTGGGCTGTATATAGTACTCTGTGGGCTGTGCTCTGTGCTGTATACTACTGTGGGCTGTATATAGTTATCTGTGGGCTGTGCTCTGTGCTGTATGCTACTGTGGGCTGTATATAGTTCTCTGTGGGCTGTGCTCTGTGCTGTATATAGTTCTCTGTGGGCTGTGCTCTGTGCTGTATACTACTGTGGGCTGTATATAGTACTCTGTGGGCTGTGCTCTGTGCTGTATACTACTGTGGGCTATATATAGTACTCTGTGAGCTGTGCTCTGTGCTGTATACTACTGTGGGCTGTATATAGTACTCTGTGGGCTGTGCTCTGTGCTGTATACTACTGTGGGCTGTATATAGTACTCTGTGGGCTGTGCTCTGTGCTGTATACTACTGTGGGCTGTATATAGTACTCTGTGGGCTGTGCTCTGTGCTGTATACTACTGTGGGCTGTATATAGTACTCTGTGGGCTGTGCTCTGTGCTGTATACTGCTGTTGGCTGTATATAGCTCTCTGTGGGCTGTGCTCTGTGCTGTATACTACTGTGGGCTGTATATAGCTCTCTGTGGGCTGTGCTCTGTGCTGTATACTACTGTGTGCTCTGTGCTATATATAGTACTCTGTGGGCTGTGCTCTGTGCTGTATACTACTGTGTGCTATATATAGTTCTCTGGGCTGTGCTCTGTGCTGTATACTACTGTGGGCTGTATATAGTACTCTGTGGGCTGTGCTCTGTGCTGTATACCACTGTGGGCTGTATATAGTTCTCTGTGGGCTGTGCTCTGTGCTGTATACTACTGTGTGCTGTATATAGTTCTCTGTGGGCTGTGCTGTATATAGTACTCTGTGGGCTGTGCTGTATATAGTACTCTGTGGGCTGTGCTGTGTATAGTACTCTGTGGGCTGTGCTGTATATAGTACTCTGTGGGCTGTGCTGTATATAGTACTCTCTGGGCTGTGCTGTATATAGTACTCTCTGGGCTGTGCTGTATATAGTACTCTCTGGGCTGTGCTTTATATAGTACTCTGGGCTGTGCTGTATATAGTACTCTGGGCTGTGCTTTATATAGTTCTCTGTGGGCTGTGCTGTATATAGTTCTCTGTGGGCTGTGCTGTATATAGTTCTCTGTGGGCTGTGCTGTATATATTACTTTGTGGGCTGTGCTGTATATAGTACTCTCTGGGCTGTGCTGTATATAGTACTCTCTGGGCTGTGCTGTATATAGTATTCTGTGGGCTGTGCTGTGTATAGTACTCTGTGGGCTGTGCTGTATATAGTACTCTGTGGGCTGTGCTGTATATAGTACTCTCTGGGCTGGGCTGTATATAGTACTCTCTGGGCTGTGCTGTATATAGTACTCTCTGGGCTGTGCTTTATATAGTACTCTGGGCTGTGCTGTATATAGTACTCTGGGCTGTGCTTTATATAGTTCTCTGTGGGCTGTGCTGTATATAGTTCTCTGTGGGCTGTGCTGTATATAGTTCTCTGTGGGCTGTGCTGTATATATTACTTTGTGGGCTGTGCTGTATATATTACTCTGTGGGCTGTGCTGTATACTACTGTGTGGACTGTGCTGTATACTTCTACGTGGGCTGTGCTGTATACTACTGTGTGGTCTGTGCTGTATACTACTGTGTGGTCTGTGCTGAATACTGCTGTGTGGGCTGTGTTATCTACTACGCGAGCTGTGCTATAGTATGCAGGCTGTGCTGTATACTATGCGGTTTGTGCTATATAATATGCGGGCTTTGCTATATACTATGGGGAGTATATTATATTCTATGGGGGAGGCCATGTTATGTACTATGTGGCTGTGTTATATACTATTGTGGGGGTATATTATATTCTATGGGGGAGGCTGCGTTATATACTATGGGGGGCTGCATTATATTCTATGGGGGGCTACATTATATATTATGGGGAGGTGGGCTGTATTATATTCTATGGGGGTTACATACTCTGGGGTGGCTGCATTATACTCTGTGGGGTGGCTGCATTATACTCTGGGGTGGCTGCATTATACTCTGGGGTGGCTGCATTATACTCTGGGGTGGCTGCATTATACTATATGTGGGCTGCATTATACTGTATCGAGGACTATGGGGAATACGTTATACTATATGAAGAACTATGGGGTGCATTATACTATGGGAAGTGAATTGTACTACATGGATGACTGTGGCGGTGCATTATACTATATGGAGCACTATGAGGATTGTATTATGCTATATGGAGGACTATGAGGATTGTATTATGCTATATGGAGGACTATGAGGAGTGTATTATACTATGTGGAGGACTGAGCAGTGTATTTTAATATATGGAGGACTATAGGGAGTGTATTATACTATATGGAGGACTATGGAGCACATTATAATATATGGAGGACTATGGGGTGTATTTTACTAAACAAGTAAAATGCTGCATATTCGGATTGTTTTTGCTGGAACAAAAAGCCTTGTTGTCAGCAGCACATTGCCAGTGTAAACTGTAGATGTGCTGCTGAAAACATGATACTGTATGGTGATCTGTTAGTGATCTATTAGTGATCGTTCTGTCTCATCATTATTCCTCAGCTGGTGGAAAGAGGCCGGGAAACAAGCGTTGAACAACTTCAGTATTGTCGATCAAACTCGTTTAGCGGCCTGAACTCAGCGCACGTAAATACAACAGAAAGGCTTCTGTGTGATGTGCAATATGTTAGCATTTGGGGACCCATTTTAAACTTTGCCTAGGGCCCCACTTTGCCTAAAACCGGCCCTGCCTACAAGTGTACAAAGATATTATACAGTCACCATGTGACAAGTGGGCCTGTGTCACTTCAAATGCCAGGGCTGAATTTTAGTCCCAGTCCGGCCCTGCTCCTGGGTGTGCCACCTCTCTCTCTAATTGTGGGCCATAGAAAGCCTTTTTGTTTTTTGTTTTTTTTTAATATTATTGGGTTTCTAAAGTCTCCCTTAACCCCTTCACCCCCAAGGGTGGTTTGCACGTTATGGACCGGGCCAATTTTTACAATTCTGACCACTGTCCTTTTATGAGGTTATAACTCTGGAACGCTTCAACGGATCCTGGTGATTCTGACATTGTTTTTTCGTGACATATTGTACTTCATGATAGTGGTAAAATTTCTTTGATATTACCTGCGTTTATTTGTGAAAAAAATGGAAATTTGGTGAAAATTTTGAAAATTTCGCAATTTTCCAAATTTGAATTTTTATGCAATTAAATCACAGTGATATGTCACACAAAATACTTAATAAGTAACATTTCCCACATGTCTACTTTACATCAGCATCATTTTGGAACCAAAATTTTTTTTTGTTAGGGAGTTATAAGGGTTAAAAGTTGACCAGCAATTTCTCATTTTTACAACACCATTTTTTTTTAGGGACCACATCTCATTTGAAGTCATTTTGAGGGGTCTATATGATAGAAAATACCCAAGTGTGACACCATTCTAAAAACTGCACCCCTCAAGGTGCTCAAAACCACATTCAAAAAGTTTATTAACCCTTCAGGTGTTTCACAGGAATTTTTGGAATGTTTAAATAAAAATGAACATTTAACTTTTTTTCACACAAAATTTAATTCAGCTCCAATTTGTTTTATTTTACCAAGGGTAACAGGAGAAAATGGACCCCAAAAGATGTTATACAATTTGTCCTGAGTACGCCGATACCCCATATGTGGGGGTAAACCACTGTTTGGGCGCATGACAGAGCTCGGAAGCGAAGGAGCGCCATTTGACTTTTCAATGCAAAATTGACTGGAATTGAGATGGGACGCCATGTTGCGTTTGGAGAGCCACTGATGTGCCTAAACATTGAAACCCCCCACAAGTGACACCATTTTGGAAAGTAGACCCCCTAAGGAACTTATCTAGAGGTGTGGTGAGCACTTTGACCCACCAAGTGCTTCACAGAAGTTTATAATGCAGAACCGTAAAAATAAAAAATCATATTTTATCACAAAAATGATCTTTTCGCCCCAAATTTTTTATTTTCCCAAGGGTAAGAGAAGAAATTGGACCCCAAAAGTTGTTGTACAATTTGTCCTGAGTACGCTGATACCCCATATGTGGGGGTAAACCACTGTTTGGGCGCATGGGAGAGCTCGGAAGGGAAGGAGCGCCGTTTGACTTTTCACTGCAAAATTGACAGGAATTGAGATGGGACGCCATGTTGCGTTTGGAGAGCCACTGATGTGCCTAAACATTGAAACCCCCCACAAGTGACACCATTTTGGAAAGTAGACCCCCTAAGGAACTTATCTAGATGTGTGGTGAGCACTTTGACCCACCAAGTGCTTCACAGAAGTTTATAATGCAGGACCATAAAAATAAAAAATCATATTTTTTCACAAAAAGGATCTTTTCGCCCCCAATTTTTTATTTTCCCAAGGGTAAGAGAAGAAATTGGACCACAAAAGTTGTTGTGCAATTTGTCCTGAGTACGCTGATACCCCATATGTGGGGGTAAACCACTGTTTGGGCGCATGGGAGAGCTCGGAAGGGAAGGAGCGCCGTTTGACTTTTCACTGCAAAATTGACAGGAATTGAGATGGGACGCCATGTTGCGTTTGGAGAGCCACTGATGTGCCTAAACATTGAAACCCCCCCACAAGTGACACCATTTTGGAAAGTAGACCCCCTAAGGAACTTATCTAGAGGTGTGGTGAGCACTTTGACCCACCAAGTGCTTCACAGAAGTTTATAATGCAGAGCCGTAAAAATAAAACACACATTTTTTCCCACAAAAATTATATTTTAGCCCCCAGTTTTGTATTTTCCCGAGGGTAACAGGAGAAATTGGACCCAAAAAGTTGTTGTCCAATTTGTCCTGAGTACGCTGATACCCGATATGTGGGGGGGAACCACCGTTTAAGCGCATGGGAGGGCTCGGAAGGGATGGAGCGCCATTTGGAATGCAGACTTTGATGGAATGGTCTGCAGGCGTCACATTGCGTTTGCAGAGCCCCTAATGTACATAAACAGTAAAAAAAACCCACAAGTGACACCATTTTGGAAAGTAGACCCCCTAAGGAACTCATCTAGATATGTTGTGAGAGATTTCAACCCCTAAGTGTTTCACTACAGTTTATAACGCAGAGCCGTGCAAATAAAAAATTTTTTTTTTTCCACAAAAATTATTTTTTAGCCCCCAGTTTTGTATTTTTCCAAGGGTAACAGGAGAAATTAGACCCTATATATTGTTGTCCAATTTGTCCTGAGTACGCTGATACCTGATATCTGGGGGGGAACCACCGTTTGAGCGCATGGCAGAGCTCGGAAGGGAAGGAGCATCATTTGCAATGCAGACTTAGATGGATTGGTCTGCAGGCGTCACATTGCGTTTGCAGAGCCCCTAATGTTCCTAAACAGTAGAAACCCCCCACAAGTGACCCAATATTGGAAACTAGACCCCCCAAGGAACTTATCTAGTTGTGTTGTGAGAACTTTGAACCCCCAAGTGTTTCACTACAGTTTATAACACAGAGCCGTGAAAATTAAAAAATAAAAAATTTCCCCCAAAAATTATTTTTTAGCCCCCAGTTTTGTATTTTCCCAATGGTAACAGGAGAAATTGGACCCCAAAAGTTGTTGTCCAATTTGTCTTGAGTACGCTGATACCCCATATGTGGGGGGGAACCACCGTTTGGGCGCATGGGAGGGCTCGGAAGGGAAGGAGCGCCATTTGGAATGCAGACTTAGATGGAATGGTCTGCAGGCGTCACATTGCGTTTGCAGAGCCCCTAATGTACTTAAACAGTAGAAACCCCCCACAAGTGACACCATTTTGGAAAGTAGACCCCCTAAGGAACTCATCTAGATTTGTTGTGAGAGCTTTGAACCCCCTAGTGTTTCACTACAGTTTATAACGCAGAGCCATGCAAATAAAAAAATTTTTTTTTTTCCACAAAAATTATTTTTTAGCCCCAGTTTTGTATTTTCCCAAGGGTAACAGGAGAAATTGGACCCCAAAAGTTGTTCTCCAATGTGTTCCGAGTACGCTGATACCCCATATGTTGGGGTAAACCCCTGTTTGGGCGCACGGGAGAGCTTGGAAGGGAAGGAGCACTGTTTTACTTTTTCAACGCAGAATTGGCTGGAATTGAAATGGGACGCCATGTCACGTTTGGAGAGCCCCTGATGTGCCTAAACAGTGGAAACCCCCCAATTATAACTGAAACCCTAATCCACACACACCCCTAACCCTAATCCCAACGGTAACCCTAACCACACCTCTAACCCAGACACACCCCTAACCCTAATCCCAACCCTATTCCCAACCGTAAATGTAATCCAAACCCTAACCCTAACTTTAGCCCCAACCCTAACCCTAACTTTAGCCCCAACCCTAAATGTAGCCCTAGCCCTAGCCCTAACCCTAACCCTAGCCCTAACCCTAACCCTAGCCCTAACCCTAATGGGAAAATGGAAATAAATACATTTTTTAAATTTTTTTAATTTTTCCCTAACTAAGGCTACGTTCACATTAGCGTTCTGCGCCGCAGCGTCGCCGCATGCGTCATGCGCCCCTATATTTAACATGGGGCGCATTGACATGCGTTGCACTTGCGTTTTGCGACGCATGCGTCACTGCGGTGCACGCGTCATGGCGCAGAGGACGCAGCAAGTTTTTTGTGCGTACAAAATCAAGCAAAAAAAGGACGCATGCGTCGCAAAACGCAGCGTTGTGCATGCGTTGTGCATGCGGTGTTCCTGCGTTGTGTGTTGCGTCGCCGACGCTGCGGCGCACAACGCAAATGTGAACGTAGCCTAAGCAGGTGATGAAGGGGGGTTTGATTTACTTTTATAGCGGGTTATTTAGCAGATTTTTATGATTGGCAGCCGTCACACACTGAAAGACGCTTTTTATTGCAAAAAATATTTTTTGCGTTACCACATTTTGAGAGCTATAATTTTTCCATATTTGAGTCCACAGAGTCATGTGAGGTCTTGTTTTTTGCGGGACGAGTTGACGTTTTTATTGGTAACATGTTCGGGCACGGGAGATTTTTTGATCGCTTTTTATTCCGATTTTTGTGAGGCAGAATGACCAAAAACCAGCTATTCATTAATTTCTTTTGGGGGAGGCGTTTATACCGTTCCGCGTTTGGTGAAATTGATAAAGCAGTTTTATTCTTCGGGTCAGTACGATTACAGCGATATCTCATTTACATCATTTTTTTATGTTTTGGCGCTTTTATACGATAGAAGCTATTTTATAGAAAAAATAATTATTTTGGCATCGCTTTATTCTGAGGACTATAACTTTTTTATTTTTTCGCTGATGATAGTGTATGGCACCTCGTTTTTTGCGGGACAAGATGACGTTTTCAGCGGTACCATGGTTATTTTTATCTGACTTTTTGATCGCGTGTTATTCCACTTTTTAATTGGCGGTATGAGAATAAAGCGTTGTTTTTTGCCTCGTTTTTTTTTTTTTTTTTTTTTTTTACGGTGTTCACTGAAGGGGTTAACTAGTTATGTAGTTTTATAGGTGGGGTCGTTACGGACGCGGCGATACTAAATATGTGTACTTTTATTGTTTGATTTTTTTTTATTTAGATAGAGAAATGTATTTATGGGAATAATTTTTTTTATTTATTTATTTATTTATTTAGGAATTTATTTTTATTTATTTTTTTTTACACATCTGGACATTTTTTTTTTACTTTTTTACTTTGTCCCAGGGGGGGACATCACAGATCATTGATCTGGCAGTGTGCACAGCACTCTGCCAGATCTGCGATCTGCTGTGCAGGGCTGCAGGCTTACCAAGTGTCTGCTCTGAGCAGACACTCAGTAAGCCACCTCCTTCCCTGCAGGACCCGGATGCCGCGGCCATCTTGGATCCGGGACCTGCAGCGAGGAAGGAGGTAGGAGACCCTCGGAGCAACGCGATCACATCGCGTTGCTCCGGGGGTCTCAGGGAAGCACGCAGGGAGCCCCCTCCCTGCGCGATGCTTCCCTATACCGCCGGTACACCGCGATCATGTTTGATCGCGGTGTGCCGGGGGTTAATGTGCCGGGGGCGGTCCGTGACCGCTCCTGGCACATAGTGCCGGATGTCAGCTGCGATAGTCAGCTGACACCCGGCCGCGATCGGCCGCGCTCCCCCCGTGAGCGCAGCCGATCGTGCTGGACGTACTATTCCGTCCTTGGGAAGTAGGGCCCACCCCACATGGACGGAATAGTACGTCCAATGACAGAAAGGGGTTAAAAAACAAAAAATACATAAAAAAACAGTGGGAGAGTAATATTGCCCTTTCAGCTTGTGTGCCAGTCTTGACTCCTGGGTGTGCCACCTCTCTCTCTCATTCAGTGGGCCATAGAAAGGCTATTTATTTTTTTGGTTTTTTTAATATTATTTGGTTTCTAAAGTCTCCCTTAAAAAACAAAAAATACATAAAAAAACAGTGGGAGAGTAATATTGCCCTTTCAGCTTGTGTGCCAGTCTTGACTCCTGGGTGTGCCACCTCTCTCTCTCATTCAGTGGGCCATAGAAAGGCTATTTATTTTTTTGGTTTTTTTAATATTATTTGGTTTCTAAAGTCTCCCTGAAAAAAAAAAAAAACATAAAAAAACAGTGGGAGAGTAATATTGCCCTTTCAGCTTGTGTGCCAGTCTTGACTCCTGGGTGTGCCACCTCTCTCTCTCATTCAGTGGGCCATAGAAAGGCTATTTATTTTTTTGGTTTTTTTAATATTATTTGGTTTCTAAAGTCTCCCTGAAAAAAAAAAAAACATAAAAAAACAGTGGGAGAGTAATATTGCCCTTTCAGCTTGTGTGCCAGTCTTGACTCCTGGGTGTGCCACCTCTCTCTCTCATTCAGTGGGCCATAGAAAGGCTATTTATTTTTTTGGTTTTTTTAATATTATTTGGTTTCTAAAGTCTCCCTTAAAAAACAAAAAATACATAAAAAAACAGTGGGAGAGTAATATTGCCCTTTCAGCTTGTGTGCCAGTCTTGACTCCTGGGTGTGCCACCTCTCTCTCTCATTCAGTGGGCCATAGAAAGGCTATTTATTTTTTTGGTTTTTTTAATATTATTTGGTTTCTAAAGTCTCCCTGAAAAAAAAAAAAACATAAAAAAACAGTGGGAGAGTAATATTGCCCTTTCAGCTTGTGTGCCAGTCTTGACTCCTGGGTGTGCCACCTCTCTCTCTCATTCAGTGGGCCATAGAAAGGCTATTTATTTTTTTGGTTTTTTTAATATTATTTGGTTTCTAAAGTCTCCCTTAAAAAACAAAAAATACATAAAAAAACAGTGGGAGAGTAATATTGCCCTTTCAGCTTGTGTGCCAGTCTTGACTCCTGGGTGTGCCACCTCTCTCTCTCATTCAGTGGGCCATAGAAAGGCTATTTATTTTTTTGTTTTTTTTAATATTATTTGGTTTCTAAAGTCTCCCTGAAAATAAAAAAAAAAAAACTTAAAAAAACAGTGGGAGAGTAATATTGCCCTTTCAGCTTGTGTGCCAGTCTTGACTCCTGGGTGTGCCACCTCTCTCTCTCATTCAGTGGGCCATAGAAAGGCTATTTATTTTTTTGGTTTTTTTAATATTATTTGGTTTCTAAAGTCTCCCTGAAAAAAAAAAAACATAAAAAAACAGTGGGAGAGTAATATTGCCCTTTCAGCTTGTGTGCCAGTCTTGACTCCTGGGTGTGCCACCTCTCTCTCTCATTCAGTGGGCCATAGAAAGGCTATTTATTTTTTTGGTTTTTTTAATATTATTTGGTTTCTAAAGTCTCCCTTAAAAAACAAAAAATACATAAAAAAACAGTGGGAGAGTAATATTGCCCTTTCAGCTTGTGTGCCAGTCTTGACTCCTGGGTGTGCCACCTCTCTCTCTCATTCAGTGGGCCATAGAAAGGCTATTTATTTTTTTGGTTTTTTTAATATTATTTGGTTTCTAAAGTCTCCCTGAAAAAAAAAAAAAACATAAAAAAACAGTGGGAGAGTAATATTGCCCTTTCAGCTTGTGTGCCAGTCTTGACTCCTGGGTGTGCCACCTCTCTCTCTCATTCAGTGGGCCATAGAAAGGCTATTTATTTTTTTGGTTTTTTTAATATTATTTGGTTTCTAAAGTCTCCCTTAAAAAACAAAAAATACATAAAAAACAGTGGGAGAGTAATATTGCCCTTTCAGCTTGTGTGCCAGTCTTGACTCCTGGGTGTGCCACCTCTCTCCCTCTCATTCAGTGGGCCATAGAAAGCCTATTTATTTATTTTTTTTAATATTATTTGGTTTCTAAAGTCTCCCTTAAAAAACAAAAAATACCTAAAAAAACAGTGGGAGAGTAATATTGCCCTTTCAGCTTGTGTGCCAGTCTTGACTCCTGGGTGTGCCACCTCTCTCTCTCATTCAGTGGGCCATAGAAAGGCTATTTATTTTTTTGGTTTTTTTAATATTATTTGGTTTCTAAAGTCTCCCTGAAAAAAAAAAAAAACATAAAAAAACAGTGGGAGAGTAATATTGCCCTTTCAGCTTGTGTGCCAGTCTTGACTCCTGGGTGTGCCACCTCTCTCTCTCATTCAGTGGGCCATAGAAAGGCTATTTATTTTTTTGGTTTTTTTAATATTATTTGGTTTCTAAAGTCTCCCTTAAAAAACAAAAAATACATAAAAAAACAGTGGGAGAGTAATATTGCCCTTTCAGCTTGTGTGCCAGTCTTGACTCCTGGGTGTGCCACCTCTCTCTCTCATTCAGTGGGCCATAGAAAGGCTATTTATTTTTTTGTTTTTTTTAATATTATTTGGTTTCTAAAGTCTCCCTGAAAATAAAAAAATAAAAAACTTAAAAAAACAGTGGGAGAGTAATATTGCCCTTTCAGCTTGTGCGCCAGTCTTGACTCCTGGGTGTGCCACCTCTCTCTCTCTAATTGTGGGCCATAGAAAGGCTATTTATTTTTTTGGTTTTTTTAATATTATTTGGTTTCTAAAGTCTCCCTGAGAAAAAAAAATAAATAAATTAGGTGGGAGATTAATATTGACATTAGTGCTTGAGTGACAGTCCTGCGTGTGTGTCATCTCTGTGATTTTGTGCCACAGAAAACAGAGTGTGTAACATTGTGCCTGATTTTCCTTGTGGTCTCACCAACCTGTTAAGGGATATTGAAATCATACTGAAGTTATAGCTCACCGTGTAAGTTGTTTGACAGCAACAAATAAAGTTACTTTGGTTAAGATTTTAAAACAATGAGGAAGTCTGGTGCAAGAGGTCATCGTGGGCGTTCATTGTCAGCTGGTAATGATGGTAGTGGTAGTGGAGCATCAGGTGGTCGTGGGGATAAAAATATTCCACCTAAGTCTGGAGCTGTGGAGCCAGTTTCGTCGTCAGGCTACACAAGGCCTCGAACGCTCTCTTTTCTGGGAGTAGGAAAACCGCTTTTAAAGGCGGAGCAGCAACAGCAAGTTTTGGCTTACATTGCAGACTCAGCCTCTAGCTCTTTTGCCTCCTCTTCCGAAACTGGTAAATGTAAAAGCAGCGCGTCGCTTGTGGATGTTCACGGTCAGGGACAAGTCGCTTCCTTGACCTCCTCAGCAAAAACTACAACAAGAGAGAAGGATGCAGCAGGCGACACAACGGGTCACTCCATGGAGCTCTTTACACATACCGTCCCTGGCTTAGAAAGTGAAACATTTAACAGGCCATGCCCATTACAAGTAGATTCTGACATGGAGTGCACTGATGCACAGCCACAGCCAGAGTACTATGCTGCTCCTTTGACTCAGACCACCACATTGCCCTCTCAGGGTACAGATCCACAATCAGACCCTGATGAGACTATGTTGCCCCGCCACGAACGCTATACCACCGACCGACACAGTGACACAGACGAAGTTGCACACGAGCTCGAAGAGGAGGTAATAGATGACCCAGTTATTGACCCCGATTGGCAGCCATTGGGGGAACAGGGTGCAGGCGGCAGTAGTTCAGAAGCGGAGGTGGAGGAGGGGCCGCAGCAGGCATCAACATCGCAACAGGTTCCATCTGCCGGGCCCGTATCTGGCCCAAAACGCGTGTCAAAGCCAAAACCTGTTGGAGGACAGCGTGGCCATCCGGTTAAAGCTCAGTCTGCAATCCCTGAAAAGGGATCCGAGTCTAGGAAGAGTGCAGTCTGGCATTTTTTTAAACAACATCCAACTGATCAGCGCAAAGTCATCTGTCAAAAATGTTCAACTAGCTTAAGCAGAGGTCAGAATCTGAAAAGTCTAAATACTAGTTGCATGCATAGACACTTAACCACCATGCATTTGCAAGCCTGGACTAACTACCAAACGTCCCTTAAGGTTGTAGCACCCTCGGCCAATGAAGCTAGTCAGCAACGCAACATCCCTTCCGTCACTGTAAGGCCACCATTTTCCGCACCACCGGCAGTATCTGTGCAGGTTTCTTTGCCAGCCAAAAGCAGTCAGGGTCAGGGAACCACCAGTTTTGTAGGAGGAAATATTGCATCTAGGGCACCGGCGGAAACAATACCGTCTCCAACTGTCTCTCAGTCTGCCATGTACACCGGCACACCCGAAAGTTCCACGATCTCCAACTCTCCAGTCCAGCTCACCCTACATGAGACTCTGGTTAGAAAAAGGAAGTACTTATCCTCGCATCCGCGTACACAGGGTTTTAACGCCCACATAGCTAGACTAATCTCGTTAGAGATGATGCCCTACCGGTTAGTTGAAAGCGAAGCTTTCAAAGCCCTGATGGAGTACGCTGAACCACGATACGAGCTACCCAGTCGACACTTTTTTTCCAGAAAAGCCATCCCAGCCCTGCACCAGCATGTTAAACAGCGCATCGTCCATGCACTCAGGCAATCTGTGAGTACAAAGGTGCACCTGACTACAGATGCATGGACCAGTAGGCATGGCCAGGGACGTTATGTGTCCATCACAGCACACTGGGTGAATGTGGTGGATGCAGGGTCCACAGGCGACATCAATTTAGGGACAGTTGTGCCTAGCCCACGGTCTAGGAAACAGTTGGCTGTAGGCGTTCGCACCCCCTCCTCCTCCTCCTCCTCGTCCTCCTGCAGAAGCTACAGCTCTTCCACAGAACGCAGTCTGCCAACCACTCCATCGGCAGATGACACTGTTGCACACCAGTTGTCCCATTATGGGCCAGCTACTGCCAAGCGTCAGCAGGCTGTATTGGCTATGAAGTGTTTGGGCGACAACAGACACACCGCGGAAGTTCTGTCCGAGTTCTTGCAACAAGAAACGCAGTCGTGGCTGGGCACAGTAGATCTTGAGGCAGGCAAGGTAGTGAGTGATAACGGAAGGAATTTCATGGCTGCCATCTCCCTTTCCCAACTGAAACACATTCCTTGCCTGGCTCACACCTTAAACCTGGTGGTGCAGTGCTTATTGAAAACTTATCCTGGGTTCTCCGACCTGCTCCTCAAAGTGCGTGCACTTTGCTCACATATCCGACGTTCGCCTGTACACGCCAGCCGTATGCAGACCTATCAGCGGTCTTTGAACCTTCCCCAGCATCGCCTAATCATAGACGTTGCAACAAGGTGGAACTCAACACTGCACATGCTTCAGAGACTGTGCGAACAGAGGCGTGCTGTTATTTATTTGTGGGAGGATACACGGGCAGGCAGTAGGATGGCAGACATGGAGTTGTCAGGTCTGCAGTGGTCTAAGATACAAGACATGTGTCAAGTCCTTCAGTGTTTTGAGGAATGCACACGGCTGGTTAGTGCAGACAACGCCGTAATAAGCATGAGCATCCCCCTAATGCGTCTGCTGATGCAAAGTTTGACGCACATAAAGGAGCAGGCGTCTGCACCAGAGGAAGAGGAAAGCCTTGATGACAGTCAGCCATTGTCTGGTCAGGGCAGTGTACAGGACGAGGTAGCGGGCGAAGAGGAGGTGGAGGACGAGGAGGATGATGGGGATGAGTATATTTTTAATGCCGAACCTTTCCCGGGGGCACAGGAAATTGGTTGCGTGTCACGGCCGGGTTCTGGTTTTTTGAGGGACACAAGTGACGTAGATTTGCCTGCAACTGCCCCTCAACCAATCACAACCGGAGATTTGACAACTGGAACTTTGGCCCACATGGCGGATTATGCCTTACGTATCCTAAAAAGGGACACACGCATTACGAAAATGATGAACGATGACGATTACTGGTTGGCCTGCCTCCTTGATCCACGCTATAAAGGCAAATTGCAAAATATTATGCCACATGAGAACTTGGAACTAATATTAGCAACCAAACAATCAACTCTTGTTGACCGTTTGCTTCAGGCATTCCCAGCACACAGCGCACGTGATCGTTCTCACACGAGCTCCAGGGGGCAGCAGACTAGGAGTGTTAGGGGTGCACACATCAGAAGTGGCGTTGGACAGAGGGGTTTTCTGACCAGGTTGTGGAGTGATTTTGCTATGACCGCAGACAGGACAGGTACTGCTGCATCAATTGAAAGTGACAGGAGACAACATTTGTCCAGTATGGTTACTAACTATTTTTCATCCCTTATCGATGTTCTCCCTCAACCGTCATTCCCATTTGATTACTGGGCCTCCAAATTAGACACCTGGCCAGAATTGGCAGAATATGCATTGCAGGAGCTTGCTTGCCCGGCAGCAAGTGTCCTATCAGAAAGAGTATTCAGTGCTGCAGGTTCAATATTAACCGAAAAAAGGACTCGTCTGGCTACCCAAAATGTTGACGATCTAACATTCATTAAAATGAACCACAACTGGATTTCGAAATCTTTTGCCCCACCTTGCCCGGCCGACACCTAGCTTTCCTATGAAAAGCTCTTGCCTGTGAATTACTTTTCTAATGTCTAATTTGCTGCAGCTGATTGTACAGCATACGACATGTTTACACCTCCCTAAATGGCCAAACTCCCCACACGGGGCCGTGGTATCGCGACTTGGCGCAAGCACCCGTGAGACTGCTGTTTGTCTGAAGAGGTGGGTGTGCTCGCTTTTGGTTGACGGCATTGCTACTGGGTCCCTCATAGTACAATGTAGTGTCTCTGGCGGTGGTGGTGCGCACCCAACGTCAGACACACCGTTGTAACATGAGGGGCCCTGGGGCGGTCCCGCCGGCCTCAAGAGAGTTCCCCCCTACCCCAGCTCAAAATGTGCTCTACCACGTGCAAAATTATGTCGCACAGCTCCACCAATCTTTAGTCTATTCGCTGACATCATTCAATGTCTGGCACTGACAATACAAATTTGTAGACATCTATGATGCAACTTAAAGTAGTCTGTGTCTGTGTCCTATATTGGCACCATTAAATAGTTACTGCCAAATTACTATGTCAGAAACTCAGTAGATGAGCCCACCCCTGTACCTAAGTATGCCACCTTTTTTTTTGTTTTGGTTGTTTTGCGAGACATTAACATCTATTTATATTTTGGGAGTACTGGGACAGACACTCCTTGCACTACTCCTCCACTCACCACCAAGCTGCCTGTGTATCCATGTAACCGCTGTAAAGCTGCCATGAGCCTATTGTTTGTTATTTTAGGCCTTTTATAGCCTGTCTGCGGTCCCTACTTTAAATACTCCTCCACTCATCACCAGCTGCCTGCCCGTGTATCCATGTAACCGCTGTAAAACTGCCATGAGCCTATTGTTTGTTATTTTAGGCCTTTGATAGCCTGTCTGCGGTCCCTACTTTAAATACTCCTCCACTCATCACCAGCTGCCTGCCCGTGTATCCATGTAACCGCTGTAAAGCTGCCATGAGCCTATTGTTTGTTATTTTAGGCCCTTGATAGCCTGTCTGCGGTCCCTACTTTAAATACTCCTCCACTCACCACCAAGCTGCCTGTGTATCCATGTAACCGCTGTAAAACTGCCATGAGCCTATTGTTTGTTATTTTAGGCCTTTGATAGCCTGTCTGCGGTCCCTACTTTAAATACTCCTCCACTCATCACCAGCTGCCTGCCCGTGTATCCATATAACCGATGTAAAACAGCCATGAGCCTATTGTTTGTTATTTTAGGCCTTTGATAGCCTGTCTGCGGTCCCTACTTTAAATACTCCTCCACTCATCACCAGCTGCCTGCCCGTGTATCCATGTAACCGCTGTAAAACTGCCATGAGCCTATTGTTTGTTATTTTAGGCCTTTGATAGCCTGTCTGCGGTCCCTACTTTAAATACTCCTCCACTCACCACCAAGCTGCCTGCCCGTGTATCCATGTCCCCGCTGTAAAACTGCCATGAGCCTATTGTTTGTTATTTTAGGCCTTTGATAGCCTGTCTGCGGTCCCTACTTTAAATACTCCTCCACTCATCACCAGCTGCCTGCCCGTGTATCCATGTAACCGCTGTAAAACTGCCATGAGCCTATTGTTTGTTATTTTAGGCCTTTGATAGCCTGTCTGCGGTCCCTACTTTAAATACTCCTCCACTCACCACCAAGCTGCCTGTGTATCCATGTAACCGCTGTAAAACTGCCATGAGCCTATTGTTTGTTATTTTAGGCCTTTGATAGCCTGTCTGCGGTCCCTACTTTAAATACTCCTCCACTCACCACCAAGCTGCCTGTGTATCCATGTAACCGCTGTAAAACTGCCATGAGCCTATTGTTTGTTATTTTAGGCCTTTGATAGCCTGTCTGCGGTCCCTACTTTAAATACTCCTCCACTCATCACCAGCTGCCTGCCCGTGTATCCATGTAACCGCTGTAAAACTGCCATGAGCCTATTGTTTGTTATTTTAGGCCTTTGATAGCCTGTCTGCAGTCCCTACTTTAAATACTCCTCCACTCACCACCAAGCTGCCTGTGTATCCATGTAACCGCTGTAAAACTGCCATGAGCCTATTGTTTGTTATTTTAGGCCTTTGATAGCCTGTCTGCTTTCCCTACTTTAAATACTCCTCCACTCATCACCAGCTGCCTGCCCGTGTATCCATGTAACCGCTGTAAAGCTGCCATGAGCCTATTGTTTGTTATTTTAGGCCTTTGATAGCCTGTCTGCGGTCCCTACTTTAAATACTCCTCCACTCACCACCAAGCTGCCTGTGTATCCATGTAACCGCTGTAAAACTGCCATGAGCCTATTGTTTGTTATTTTAGGCCTTTGATAGCCTGTCTGCGGTCCCTACTTTAAATACTCCTCCACTCATCACCAGCTGCCTGCCCGTGTATCCATGTAACCGCTGTAAAACTGCCATGAGCCTATTGTTTGTTATTTTAGGCCTTTGATAGCCTGTCTGCGGTCCCTACTTTAAATACTCCTCCACTCACCACCAAGCTGCCTGCCCGTGTATCCATGTCCCCGCTGTAAAACTGCCATGAGCCTATTGTTTGTTATTTTAGGCCTTTGATAGCCTGTCTGCGGTCCCTACTTTAAATACTCCTCCACTCACCACCAAGCTGCCTGCCCGTGTATCCATGTAACCGCTGTAAAACTGCCATGAGCCTATTGTTTGTTATTTTAGGCCTTTGATAGCCTGTCTGCGGTCCCTACTTTAAATACTCCTCCACTCATCACCAGCTGCCTGCCCGTGTATCCATGTAACCGCTGTAAAACTGCCATGAGCCTATTGTTTGTTATTTTAGGCCTTTGATAGCCTGTCTGCGGTCCCTACTTTAAATACTCCTCCACTCACCACCAAGCTGCCTGTGTATCCATGTAACCGCTGTAAAACTGCCATGAGCCTATTGTTTGTTATTTTAGGCCTTTGATAGCCTGTCTGCGGTCCCTACTTTAAATACTCCTCCACTCACCACCAAGCTGCCTGTGTATCCATGTAACCGCTGTAAAACTGCCATGAGCCTATTGTTTGTTATTTTAGGCCTTTGATAGCCTGTCTGCGGTCCCTACTTTAAATACTCCTCCACTCATCACCAGCTGCCTGCCCGTGTATCCATGTAACCGCTGTAAAACTGCCATGAGCCTATTGTTTGTTATTTTAGGCCTTTGATAGCCTGTCTGCGGTCCCTACTTTAAATACTCCTCCACTCATCACCAGCTGCCTGCCCGTGTATCCATGTAACCGCTGTAAAACTGCCATGAGCCTATTGTTTGTTATTTTAGGCCTTTGATAGCCTGTCTGCGGTCCCTACTTTAAATACTCCTCCACTCACCACCAAGCTGCCTGTGTATCCATGTAACCGCTGTAAAACTGCCATGAGCCTATTGTTTGTTATTTTAGGCCTTTGATAGCCTGTCTGCGGTCCCTACTTTAAATACTCCTCCACTCATCACCAGCTGCCTGCCCGTGTATCCATGTAACCGCTGTAAAACTGCCATGAGCCTATTGTTTGTTATTTTAGGCCTTTGATAGCCTGTCTGCCGTCCCTACTTTAAATACTCCTCCACTCATCACCAGCTGCCTGCCTGTGTATCCATGTAACCGCTGTAAAACTGCCATGAGCCTATTGTTTGTTATTTTAGGCCTTTGATAGCCTGTCTGCGGTCCCTACTTTAAATACTCCTCCACTCACCACCAAGCTGCCTGCCCGTGTATCCATGTAACCGCTGTAAAACTGCCATGAGCCTATTGTTTGTTATTTTAGGCCTTCGAAGCCTGTCTGCGGTCCCTCCTTCCACTAGGCCTCCACTGACCAGACCACTGCTGCCCGTGTACCCCTGGAACCAATTTTAAAGTGCCTACAGCCAGCCCATTTTATTGTGTTAGGCCTTCGAAGCCTGTCTGCGGTCCCTCCTTCCAATAGGCCTACACTGACAAAGGTACACCTGACAACAGACACATGGACCTGTAGGCATGGCCACGGAAGGTTACGTGTCCTTTGTGGCTCAATGGGTTAATGTATTGGATGCATGGTCCACACAGGGGACAGCCTGCTAAGTCTGTATGCAGTCCCTAATTCAAGTTGTCCTCAACTGAATAAAGCTGAGCTTCTACCTTCTGGCTCTCATTAAGTGTTTTTTAAAAAACAAAATGGTGGTTAGGGCCTACTAACGGCTTCTGCCCCTCCCTGGTGTTGCCCTCAACTGAATAAAGCTGAGCTTCTACCTTCCGGCTCTGATTAACTGCTGTTTTTAAACACATTGCTGGTTCCGGCCTACTAACGGTGTCTGCCCCTGCCTGGTGTTGCCCTCAACTGAATAAAGCTGAGCTTCAACCTTCTGGCTCTCATTAAGTGTTTTTTAAAAAACAAAATGGTGGTTCCGGCCTACTAACGGTGTCTGCCCCTGCCTGGTGTTGCCCTCAACTGAATAAAGCTGAGCTTCATTCTTCTGGCTCTCATTAAGTGTTTTTTTAAAAACAAAATGGTGGTTAGGGCCTACTAACGGTGTCTGCCCCTCCCTGGTGTTGCCCTCAACTGAATAAAGCTGAGCTTCAACCTTCTGGCTCTCATTAAGTGTTTTTTAAAAAACAAAATGGTGGTTAGGGCCTACTAACGGTGTCTGCCCCTCCCTGGTGTTGTCCTCAACTGAACAAAGCTGAGCTTCCACATTCTGGCTTTCGGCCTATACTATCAGATATTAAACTGCATTTGGCCTACTAGTGTGGTTAGGCCCTTGAAACAGTGTCTGCTGCTCTTGGGTTTGCTACTCCACTGAACAAAGCAATGCCGCCTGTTTAGTCCTGTTACCAATTTTGATCTGCATTTAGCCTACTTTATTCTTTGGCCCTATATCTGTTTCCTCATCATCCTGCCCATTGCCCAGCCACTGCTAGATGAGTCTGCTGGTACATTGACCTAGACCACTACATTCCCCTTGTACTCTACACAGCCAGAATCTGACCCTGCTGAAAGTAAGGTTCCCCTTCCCGCATATTATACCACCTTACACAGGGACAAAGAGGAAGGTGCAGATGAAAGTGCAGGTTCCTTCATCAGGTGGGGGGGCATACTCGTTGGCGACGTCACTGGCACAGGGCCACTCAGAGTACGCAAAAGTGTCGCTGCTGGTGGGAGGCGCCCCCGCCATGCAAACACACCGCCGTACTTTGAGGGGCCCTGTGCCAGTGCCAATGCGAACGAGTGGGCCCCCCCTGCTTGCTCAGGATCACAGCACTTGCAACGTTGAAATACTTACCTCTCCCTGCTCCACCGCCATGACGTAGTCCATGTTTCCTGGGCCCACTAAAACCTTGAACCAGCCCTACCCCCACAACTTTTGCCAAATGACCACCAATTTCCAGTGCCCAACTATTATTATAAAGTTAATTAAGATTGACAAGCTTCAGAAAACAAGAATGGATGTTTTTGGCAGTAAAATGTGCACTGTAGGTGTTTTCCTGGCCTCCACTCACTGCCGGCTATGCTTCCCCATTGACTTGCATTGGGTTTCGTGTTTCGGTCGATCCCCGACTTTTAGCGATAATCGGCCGACTTCACTCGACTCGACTCTGGACTAAATCGGGTTTCACAAAACCAGACTCGATCTTAAAAAAATGAAAGTCGCTCAACCCTAATCGCATAGACTGTTGTGAGTTTGGTTTTTGGGCTCCCCCGGTGGTCACTGGTGGTACTGGACTTGTGTGCTTCACTTTCTCTGTTCACCTGTTTCCATCAGGATATGGGTGTATCCTATTTAGCCTTGCTGCTCAGTTATTCTAGTGCCAGCCATCAATGTAACCAGAGCCTTTCTGTTGCATGTTCCTGCTTCTAGACTACTATCAGCTAAGTTGGACTCTTAGTCCTAAGTTTGTTTTGCATTTTTGTTCCAGTTCACAGTTATGTTATTTTTCTAAGAACAACAAAGAAATTAAACCACACTTATGTATAAAAGTAGAAAAAATAAAAAAATATAATAAATAAATAGAATAATATAATAATAATTTTTATAGAGTGTGGCTTACAAGACAGTGGAGACCACTAAAAAAGCACATAAGAGCACCAACCCAGAGAACGGAAATCAAGGAGAAAGAGAACCAAAGCCAAGGACTTCATGCAAATATATCTTTATTAAGACAATAACAGAACATTATATCAAAGAAAAAAAATTTTTATTTAACAAAAATATTAAAAAATATATATTTCATTACATCAATTCATAAAAGAATGTGCAACGTGAGATAAAAAGGTGCAGGTAATCAATAGGGAAAAATTGATAATAAATAATATCTATATCTCATGACCGGAATAAAAATAAATAACAAACTGATCTCAGGTCATAAAAAATGAAAAAAATATTTTATATATAGAATTATGTATATATATATATATATAAAATAAATGAAGAGGCACAGTATATATATATATAAAAAAGAAGGAATGAAAAACAGAGTGAAACACTAAAAGCAGAAAAATATCAGCTGCAAGGGATAAAGTGCATAAGTGCCATGGCAACAATTAAAAGGTGGGGAATTTATGTAAATACACAAATGTCCCAAAAGTGCATCAAATACGCAAACGCACTGTGAATATTATCACACAATAAGCAACACGTGACACAATGAACAATATAATAAAAAAAGAGAAAAAGATTTGTGCCAAAGAAGGGGAAGCCTTTATGATATAACGTGATTAAAAAAACTGCAGAAATGCAGCTGAACCGGAGATCAAGCAATGGAAAAATAAGTTATATAGATCCGGACATAGTAAGTACCTTGTACCTTAACCCTCAACGTGCACACGCGCCCCGACGCGCATTTCGGTATTATTTCCTTCGTCAGGGGGAAGGAAATAATACCGAAACGCGCGTCGGGGCGCGTGTGCACGTTGAGAGTTAAGGTACAAGGTACTTACTATGTCCGGATCTATATAACTTATTTTTCCATTGCTTGATCTCCGGTTCAGCTGCATTTCTGCAGTTTTTTAATCACGTTATATCATAAAGGCTTCCCCTTCTTTGGCACAAATCTTTTTCTCTTTTTTTATTATATTGTTCATTGTGTCACGTGTTGCTTATTGTGTGATAATATTCACAGTGCGTTTGCGTATTTGATGCACTTTTGGGACATTTGTGTATTTACATAAATTCCCCACCTTTTAATTGTTGCCATGGCACTTATGCACTTTATCCCTTGCAGCTGATATTTTTCTGCTTTTAGTGTTTCACTCTGTTTTTCATTCCTTCTTTTTTATATATATATATACTGTGCCTCTTCATTTATTTTATATATATATATACATAATTCTATATATAAAATATTTTTTTCATTTTTTATGACCTGAGATCAGTTTGTTATTTATTTTTATTCCGGTCATGAGATATAGATTTTATTTATTATCAATTTTTCCCTATTGATTACCTGCACCTTTTTATCTCACGTTGCACATTCTTTTATGAATTGATGTAATGAAATATATATTTTTTAATATTTTTGTTAAATAAAAAATTTTTTTCTTTGATATAATGTTCTGTTATTGTCTTAATAAAGATATATTTGCATGAAGTCCTTGGCTTTGGTTCTCTTTCTCCTTGATTTCCGTTCTCTGGGTTGGTGCTCTTATGTTATTTTTCTGTAGCTGGAAGCTCTTGTGGGCCGAAATTGCCACTCCGGTGTCATGAGTTGACACATGAGTCTTAAAGTAATTTCGGGATGGTACTTTAATAGGGTTTTCAGCTGACCGTGAAGTTCCCTATTGTATCTTCTTGCTATCTAGTAAGCGGACCTCGCTTTGCTGAACCTACCTTCATACTGCGTATGTCTGTTCCTCTGAACTCACCGTCAATATATGTGGGGGGCTTCTGTCTCCTTTTTGGGGGAATTTCCCTAGAGGTAAGCCAGGTCTGTCTTTTCCTCTATTAGGGTTAGTTAGTCCTCTGGCTGGCGCTAGGCGTCTAGGGATAAAACGTAGGTACGCCACCCGGCCACTGTTAGTTGTGTGGTAGGTTTAGCTCACGGTCAGCTCGAGATTCCATCATCCAAGAGCTGTTCTGTTATTTATGTTCTCTGACGTTCCCTTGCCATTGGGAACCATGACAGTATGGCCGGCCCAGTGTTAAAACCGTTGGCAGAAGAAAGGAGAGAAAAAGAAGTCTGCAGATTTTTTATTTTTTTTTTCCCTCTGAGCTTACTCTATAGTTGACTTAGTTGCATTTCTGCTCTAATTGCAGCCTTTGTCTCTCTCTCTCCTTCTAATCCTTGAATGGCTCTGATCTCACCTGATTAAAATGGATCCTCAGAGTTTGGCTACAGGTTTGAATAATCTTGCTACGAAGGTTCAAAATTTACAGGATTTTTTTATTCATGCTCCTATATCTGAACCTAGAATTCCTATACCAGAATTTTTCTCCGGGGATAGATCTCGTTTCCTGAATTTCAAAAATAATTGTAAATTATTTCTTTCCCTGAGATCTCGCTCCGCTGGAGATCCCGCACAGCAGGTTAGGATAGTAATTTCCTTGCTGCGGGGTGACCCTCAAGACTGGGCATTTGCATTGGCACCCGGGGATCCTGCGTTGCTCAATGTGGATGCGTTTTTTCTGGCTTTGGGGTTGCTTTATGAGGAACCTAACTTAGAGATTCAGGCTGAAAAAGCCTTGATGGCCCTATCTCAAGGGCAAGATGAAGCTGAAATATACTGCCAAAAATTTCGTAAATGGTCTGTGCTTACTCAGTGGAATGAGTGCGCCCTGGCGGCGAATTTCAGAGAGGGTCTCTCTGATGCCATTAAAGATGTTATGGTGGGGTTCCCTGCACCTACAGGTCTGAATGAGTCCATGACAATGGCTATTCAGATTGATCGACGTTTGCGGGAGCGCAAACCTGTGCACCATTTGGCGGTGTCTTCTGAGAAGGCTCCAGAAATTATGCAATGTGATAGAATTCTGTCCAGAAGCGAACGGCAGAATTTTAGGTGAAAAAATGGGTTGTGCTTCTATTGTGGTGATTCAACTCATGTTATATCAGCATGCTCTAAACGTACTAAAAAGGTTGATAAGTCTATTTCAATTGGCACTTTACAGTCTAAGTTTATTCTGTCTGTGACCTTGATTTGTTCATTATCGTCAATTACCGCGGATGCCTATGTCGACTCTGGCGCCGCTTTGAGTCTAATGGATTGGTCCTTTGCCAGGCGCTGTGGGTTTGATCTAGAGCCTCTGGAAGTTCCTATACCTCTGAAGGGTATTGACTCTACACCATTGGCTAGTAATAAACCACAATACTGGACACAAGTGACTATGCGTATGAATCCAGACCATCAGGAGATGATTCGCTTCCTTGTGTTGTACAATCTACATGACGTTTTGGTGCTCGGATTACCATGGTTACAATCTCATAACCCAGTCCTTGACTGGAAAGCAATGTCTGTGTTAAGCTGGGGATGTCAGGGGGCTCATGGGGACGTACCTTTGGTTTCCATTTCGTCAGCTATTCCCTCTGAGATTCCGGAATTTTTATCTGATTATCGTGATGTTTTTGAGGAGCCTAAGCTTGGTTCACTACCTCCTCACAGAGATTGCGATTGTACCATAGATCTGATTCCGGGCAGTAAATTTCCAAAGGGTCGTTTATTTAATCTATCTGTACCTGAACATGCTGCTATGCGAGAATATATTAAGGAGTCCCTGGAAAAGGGACATATTCGTCCTTCTTCATCTCCCTTAGGAGCCGGTTTTTTCTTTGTATCTAAAAAAGATGGCTCTTTGAGGCCGTGTATTGATTATCGACTCTTGAATAAAATTACAGTCAAATATCAGTATCCTCTGCCACTGCTGACTGATTTGTTTGCTCGAATAAAGGGGGCTAAGTGGTTCTCTAAGATTGATCTCCGTGGGGCGTATAATTTGGTGCGAATTAAGCAGGGGGATGAGTGGAAAACCGCAATTAATACGCCCGAGGGCCATTTTGAGTATTTAGTAATGCCTTTTGGTCTTTCAAATGCCCCTTCAGTCTTTCAGTCCTTTATGCATGACATTTTCCGTGAATATTTGGATAAATTTATGATCGTGTATCTGGATGATATTTTGATTTTTTCGGATGACTGGGATTCTCATGTCCAACAGGTCAGGAGGGTTTTTCAGGTTTTGCGGGCTAATTCCTTGTGTGTGAAGGGTTCTAAGTGTATTTTTGGGGTTCAAAAGATTTCTTTTTTGGGGTACATTTTTTCCCCCTCTTCCATTGAGATGGATCCTGTCAAGGTTCGGGCTATTTGTGATTGGACGCAACCTTCTTCTCTTAAGAGCCTTCAGAAATTTTTGGGCTTTGCTAATTTTTATCGTCGATTTATAACTGGTTTTTCTGATGTTGCTAAACCTTTGACTGATTTGACCAAAAAGGGTGCTGATGTTGCTGATTGGTCCCCTGCTGCTGTGGAGGCCTTTCGGGAGCTTAAGCGCCGCTTTTCTTCCGCCCCTGTGTTGCGTCAGCCTGATGTTACTCTTCCTTTTCAGGTTGAGGTCGATGCTTCCGAGATCGGAGCTGGGGCGGTCTTGTCGCAGAAAAGTTCCGACTGCTCCGTGATGAGACCTTGTGCATTCTTTTCTCTAAAATTTTCGCCCGCCGAGCGAAATTATGATATTGGTAATCGGGAGTTTTTGGCTATGAAGTGGGCTTTTGAGGAGTGGCGTCATTGGCTTGAGGGGGCTAGACATCAGGTGGTGGTATTGACCGATCACAAGAATTTGATTTATCTTGAGTCTGCCAGGCGCCTGAATCCTAGACAGGCGCGCTGGTCGTTGTTTTTCTCTCGGTTTAATTTTGTGGTCTCATACTTACCAGGTTCTAAAAATGTGAAGGCGGATGCCCTTTCTAGGAGTTTTGAGCCTGATTCCCCTGGTGATTCTGAACCTACAGGTATCCTTAAGGATGGGGTGATATTATCTGCTGTTTCCCCAGACCTGCGACGGGCTTTGCAGGAGTTTCAGGCGGATAGACCTGATCGTTGCCCGCCTGGTAGACTGTTTGTTCCTGATGATTGGACCAGTAGAGTCATCTCGGAGGTTCATTCTTCTGTGTTGGCAGGTCATCCCGGGATCTTTGGTACCAGGGATTTGGTGGCTAGGTCCTTCTGGTGGCCTTCCCTGTCTCGAGATGTACGAGTTTTTGTGCAGTCTTGTGATGTTTGTGCTCGGGCCAAACCTTGTTGTTCTCGGGCTAGCGGATTGTTGTTATCTTTGCCTATTCCGAAGAGGCCTTGGACTCACATCTCTATGGATTTTATTTCTGATCTCCCTGTTTCTCAGAAAATGTCTGTCATCTGGGTGGTGTGTGACCGTTTTTCAAAGATGGTTCATTTGGTGCCCTTGCCTAAGTTGCCTTCCTCATCCGAGTTGGTTCCTCTGTTTTTTCAAAATGTGGTTCGCTTGCATGGTATTCCGGAGAATATCGTTTCTGACAGGGGGACCCAGTTCGTGTCTAGATTTTGGCGGGCGTTCTGTGCTAGGATGGGCATTGATTTGTCTTTTTCGTCTGCGTTCCATCCTCAGACTAATGGCCAGACTGAGCAAACTAATCAGACCTTGGAGACTTATTTGAGGTGTTTTGTGTCTGCGGATCAGGATGACTGGGTTGCCTTTTTGCCGTTGGCGGAGTTTGCCCTCAATAATCGGGCTAGTTCTGCCACTTTGGTTTCTCCTTTCTTTTGCAATTCGGGGTTTCATCCTCGTTTTTCTTCCTGTCAGGTGGAGTCTTCGGATTGTCCTGGAGTGGATACTGTGGTGGATAGGTTGCATCGGATTTGGGGACAGGTGGTGGACAATTTGGAGTTGTCCCAGGAGAAGACTCGGCATTTTGCTAACCGCCGTCGTCGTGTTGGTCCTCGTCTTCGTGTTGGGGACTTGGTGTGGTTGTCTTCTCGTTTTGTCCCTATGAGGGTTTCTTCTCCTAAGTTTAAGCCTCGGTTCATCGGCCCGTATAAGATTTTGGAGATTCTTAACCCCGTGTCCTTTCGATTGGACCTCCCAGCATCTTTTTCTATCCATAATGTCTTCCATCGGTCATTATTGCGCAGGTATGAGGTACCGGTTGTGCCTTCCGTTGAGCCTCCCGCTCCGGTGTTGGTTGAGGGTGAATTGGAGTACGTTGTGGAGAAGATCTTGGACTCCCGTGTTTCCAGACGGAAACTTCAGTATCTGGTCAAGTGGAAGGGCTACGGTCAAGAGGATAATTCTTGGGTGACAGCCTCTGATGTTCATGCCTCTGATTTGGTCCGTGCCTTTCATAGGGCTCGTCCTGATCGCCCTGGTGGTTCTTGTGAGGGTTCGGTGCCCCCTCCTTGAGGGGGGGGTACTGTTGTGAGTTTGGTTTTTGGGCTCCCCCGGTGGTCACTGGTGGTACTGGACTTGTGTGCTTCACTTTCTCTGTTCACCTGTTTCCATCAGGATATGGGTGTATCCTATTTAGCCTTGCTGCTCAGTTATTCTAGTGCCGGCCATCAATGTAACCAGAGCCTTTCTGTTGCATGTTCCTGCTTCTAGACTACTATCAGCTAAGTTGGACTCTTAGTCCTAAGTTTGTTTTGCATTTTTGTTCCAGTTCACAGTTATGTTATTTTTCTGTAGCTGGAAGCTCTTGTGGGCCGAAATTGCCACTCCGGTGTCATGAGTTGACACATGAGTCTTAAAGTAATTTCGGGATGGTACTTTAATAGGGTTTTCAGCTGACCGTGAAGTTCCCTATTGTATCTTCTTGCTATCTAGTAAGCGGACCTCGCTTTGCTGAACCTACCTTCATACTGCGTATGTCTGTTCCTCTGAACTCACCGTCAATATATGTGGGGGGCTTCTGTCTCCTTTTTGGGGGAATTTCCCTAGAGGTAAGCCAGGTCTGTCTTTTCCTCTATTAGGGTTAGTTAGTCCTCCGGCTGGCGCTAGGCGTCTAGGGATAAAACGTAGGTACGCCACCCGGCCACTGTTAGTTGTGTGGTAGGTTTAGCTCACGGTCAGCTCGAGATTCCATCACCCAAGAGCTGTTCTGTTATTTATGTTCTCTGACGTTCCCTTGCCATTGGGAACCATGACAATAGACCCCTGCTCTATTTTCTGCTTTCTAGTACTAGTGGGCCTCTTTTGCTGAATCTGATTTCATCCCTATGTATGTGCCTTCTTCTTACCTCACCGTTAATATTTGTTGGGGGCTTCTATATCTTTGGGGATTATTTCTCTGGAGGCAAGCGAGGTCTTTCTTTCTCTTTAGGGGTAGCTAGTTCCTCAGGCTGGCTCGAGACGTCTAGGAATTTTTTAGACACGTTCACCGGCTACCTCTAGTTGTTTTGGATAGGTTCAGATTTGCGATCAGTCCAGTTACCATCTCCCTAGAGCTCGTCCTTAGTTTGGTCACTTGCTGATCTATTTGTGATCCTCAGCCACTAGGGATCATAACAGAGAACATACAAACTCCTTTCAGATGTTGTCCTTGGTGGGATTTGAGCCCAGGACTCCCGCGCTGCAAGGCTGCTGTGCTAACCACTGAGCCACCGTGAACAACTACACTAAACCTAGACACTGGAATAAATACACAAAACACAATATTTTGGTTGTTAAAATGGTCATAGTTTTATTTTAATCACATGATTAAAACACTCATTGGAGTCAGGTTAAGTGATAGTACATTGCGATTCACAAGTACTGTGATATCCCCATAAGGTTTTACATCCTCTATGATTTAAAATGAGTCCACCTTAACTTATCTGCAACTTCCACATGACTGCTAAACCGCAAAGCTGTGACGGGATATAAACTAGAATGAATTGGATATGATACAAGATATGGTTACTTAATATATGGTAGTCCAAGTAGTAATTTGTGGTCAGCACATCAAAATATAGAATACAACAACATTGCAAGAGATGTGGTAGATCGCCGGAAACAAGTGAACACTAATGTTGAAAGATTAATATACTTCTTTATTAGAGAATAATTATCATGCACTAATATAAAATGGTGCCTCAACAGACAGAACGCGGTAAAGGTAATCATGGAGGGACTTGGTGATGGAGGTACACTCTGATGATCCTTAATCTCTGGCTGCAGCTAAGCAGGGTGGATGTGGATGTTGGCAAAGATTGGCATGGACCAGGAAGCACCTGAAGCCACTCTGAGGGTGGTGGCATATGCGGATGATTTCACAGTTTTTGTTTCCTCTTATGAGGAGATAGAGTTGCTGAAGTCAAAGGTAGATAACTTCTCGGAGGCTTAAGTGTCCAATATCAACTGGCATGTGTGTGAAAGTCTCTGGCTGAAAGGAGGAGATCCTGGTTTTGATCTCCTGGCCAACTCTCTAGGACCTATCTGAAAAAGTGTTTGGCATTGAATTTAGCCAGGGGGATTACCCCAAACAAAATTGGGACAGCAGTTTAGAGATCTCCATTCAGAAGGTGAACCAATGGAAGGGTTGGTCTTTGACCATAAGGAAAAGGGTAAACCCGATCAAAACTTACCTGCTTCCTTTACTGATTTATCTGGGCAGTATGTGCATCTTGCCAGAGCCTCTCTGGACTCGGGTCTACAGTTTGTTCTTCCAACTGTTATGGGGAAATAGACTGAACCTGGTCAAGAGGGAGGCTATTTACCACACAAGGAGACTAGAAGTGTTGGGTATCATGAACCCTGTGGTATTCCTTGTGAATACCTTCATTAAGATCAATACTGCAAACTACTGGAAAGAGAAGGCTCCTTGGATATTCTCCTGTAGGGGATGGTTTAGCTTTTTTCCAGGAATGGGAGACAGGAGGGCACGTGAAGGATCTTCACACACCGCAAGGACTTCCTCTGGCTTACACTACTTTGGTTCTGAAGGTAATTCACCGATGGGGTCTGGGAATATGGGAGATCTGGTCCCAGCCAAGGAAGCTTCTTGTCAAAAGGGGCTTGTTGACCCATTTTTAGAGACCTCTGGCACTCAGGGATTGTCGCAGTTTGGATCTTGGGGTGGGTTTGCATCTTTTGAATTCTATCAGGATCCTCTCGAAGTTTTGGGACTTAGCTTGGTGCTGCTTCCATGGGAAACTGTGCGTGAGGGACAATCTGATGTGTAGGAGTTCTGAGAGCAGGAAATATCCTCGGGAGCATTGTGGTACCGTGCTGGAAAGCATGAACTACTTCCTGCTTCATTGTAGTGTGCGCCTCCATTGGCTGGGCTCGGCTGGCCAGTCTCACTTATGTGGAATGGGTCTCAGCAGCATTTGGAGACCTAGTGGGTCAGGACCGCTGCACCTTATTTATAGTTAGGACTTTGATTAGGTATCACACGTGGAACGCACAGTGTTTAGTATCGACAAAATGAAAAATCCTAGCAGTGGATGACGTGTTTAGGACCATACTTAGTGACCTGGTGAAGGTGTGCTCTCTGGAGTATGGGAGATTGGGGACAAGTAGGGCTGCTCTCTTTCGGAGGGGCTTTTCCTTTAGTGTGCCCTAGTCTGGTCATCTCCTCCTTTCCTGGTGGTGGGCTTCAGCTGACACTGTAGATTTTTGCTTTGTTTGATCAGTATACAGTAATGTAGGGCTGAAGGCGCCAAACTTGGGCTTTGTTTGTTTGTTTGTTGTGGTTATTGTAGTGTTTGTTGCTGTATATATTTTATATAGGGATATAGATTTGGGTGTAGGTGTTAGGTTGGGTGGTGGCAAAAAGGGGAAGTGCATCCATCTTGTGGGACTTTGGGTGAAAAACTGACAGTGCCTGATCTGGCCTATGGTTTTTGGACATGAACTGAGTCATGAGATGCAGGACCGACTCTCAGGCCAGTTCGGGTTTGTGAATGGTGGGCTTGAGTGTGGGGGGTTTTAGTTAAGTCTGGTATACTGTATATTTTTATAATTAGTGTTTATTTTATATTAATTAAAAAAAGTTTATGTACATATTTTTGTCAGCTATTATTTATTTTATTTGTTGTTTGCTTGTTATTATTTTGTTTGGTAAACAGGTCAGAAGGTTTAATTAGTTATTGTTAGTTATTTTTCTGTATATATGTATAATATGTGTGCAATGATAGCGTGAAGGGTTGGACCAGTGTTCCTTATGTTGATGATTATCTGGTTGATATTTTTGTTACGTATTTCATTTTTATAAAAAAAAAAAATTACAGGATGTAACTTAGGATCAGAACAGGATCAGTAATGTAATGTACACATTGAATCCTCTACCAGTATAGTGAGCGCAGATCCGCAATATAATACACGATGTTACTCATAATCAGCATAGAATGAATAATGAAAAGCATTTTTAAAGTTACTCAATTTTTTATGTACATTATGTCTGTAGAAAAACAAGCTCAGCTCAATACTGTATTCATCTCATAATCTCAACACAGTGTATGTAACTAATGCAAAGTTCCTCACAGCATCAGTTCAATACAATCAGTCAATAGATCTAAATGAATGACTCCACTTTCAGTCTGTATCATAATTATTACATCCCTACATAAGCAAAATGATAACTATTATGTCAAATCAAATTGAATTGAATTGTGCGGCTTTATATAATATATGCCCTTGTAGAATCACAAGGATTGTTCCACATAAAAGCAAAGCAGGGTGTTATCCAAAAGAAAAACATTAATTCTTGCGTTTGTTTTGCCAGGCAAAATATCATTTATTAACTGTTTTCATTTATAAGGGAACCTTAATGGCGGATGACAGTCTGCAGTTTTATGTGCTTGCATTGTCACACTTAAAAGATTATTTTCCATTTTTTGTTTCAATTGTTTTAAATTGGTCAATTACGCATATTCTGAGCAATGAACATAAAACACTTAAAAGTGCTCAGTAAGCTTCTTCTTTTTTCCACTCCTTGCAAAAAAAAATTCCAGGGAGATTGTCAGAGGAATCATAATTACACCTCATTAAATGCTGAAATAATAATTTACAAAAATATTTAATACATTCGGCTTATGTTTGTATTCGGCAATAAAAAAAAATAGGAAAAAAAACATATGGCATTGTTCCCGGTCACTGTGGTGTAATAAAGTCTTTGTCAATGTTCTCAATTGAGAATAGCAATAATGGTTCATTTAAAACAAGCGGAACCATTAACCCACCTGACTGCTATAATTATTTCTCTTAAACACTGTTTTATGAGGTTGCGAGTTTGTGATTATATTAGGATTACGGAGATGTAATAGGACATGGTGGAGCGAAAGCCAATTATAACTACAGAGTGATAGCTAGAGAAGCGAACCTTTCAAGTTTTGGTCTGGTTGGGATTGGCGAACGCCGAACAGTTCACCAAACCCCTTTTGAATTCAATGAAAGGCAAAACCAATCGCATAAAAAACACCTTCAGGAGGGTCAAAAAGTTGCCAAAACAGCTCAATTTAGGGACAGACACCAGGAGAAGTGGCATCAATTGACCCAAAGTACAAATAGTATAATTGCACAGCAATTGCACTGCATGGATGCATGTGTGAGCAGTTAGCGGGATGCAGTAACGGACAGGAGGCAGAGCAAGGGTTAACATTACTTTACTTTAACAGGGGGTTACTCCACCCAGGAAGAGGAAGGGATAAACTGGAGTATCAAGGGTAATATAAACACAAATGGTGAGCAGGTTGTGATAAACAACAATAAGTAATGCAGCAGTTCTCTAAGGGTTAACTTATCAGTCTGGTGGGTTCCTGACTGTAGAGTCCTTGGTGCAAACTGTGGCGCTGCTGAAGTTAGCACATGGTGAGTTCGGTGCCATCCTGAAGGCGTTGATGATCTGATTCCCAGTGGTAACGGTGGGTTCCTGTCATCTTGGACTGGGTCCTGGGTCCAGGGTCCGTTGTGTGGTATTAAGTGGAATCTCTGACTCCGGAGCTTAACGTGACTCGACAGATGTATGCAGGTGAGATGAAGCACAGTTCACGGTGAGTCACCCGGTCCTCCCTAAGCGGCATATGCGCAGAACTTATTGGCGCGGAGCGTTTGGCACCTTCAGCTGGTGGAACCAATGGGCACATGGCACTTTTCTTGTCACAGTCTCTGTACGTGAATCTATCACGCTGCCCTGCACTGTCATGGTGCTCTTAGGACGGAGCACCAACTGTTCCCTGCTGCACGCTGCTTGTTCTCACCAGGACTGACAGCTGCCACGCACGCTCTGGCTTTTTTAGCTTAGTTACGCTCCCTGCTGCCAAGTGCAAAGGTCAGTTCAGGTTTTTAAGTTTTTCCCCCGACAACAGAGGAGACAGCCCCCACAGTTCTGGACCCAGTGCAAGAGAGGTACCCCCGGTCCACTCCTGCTTCTTACACTTGGGACAGGGCTTGGGACAGGGCTTTGGCCAGCATTTCTAGCTGAAACATTGATCAGTAACAGGTGGATGAGTGACAGGTGTAGGCCTTGTGGTCTGAGAGGTCTGCCAAATTCAGGCAACACACATGAAGGAGACCCAACGAAGAGTACAAAAATTAAGGGCAGACACCAGGAAAAGTGGCATCAATTGACCCACAGTATAAATTGGATAATGGCACAGCAGCAGTCAGCCATGCTTCATGCATGAGGTATCAGGGACTGGACCAGCATTTACAGCTTTGAATTGAAGTTGAAATTGAGACCTGATGGTTAAGGGAGCGGTGTAAGACTTATTTGCCGGGAGCCCTGATACCTCATGCATTAGCTCCATGTATTTTTATCCAGCAACACTCAGATGGCACAATCATTGATAATGGCACAGCAGCAGTCAGCCATGGGTCATGCATGAGGTATCATTGTTTAGCCCAGCATTAACAGCTATGAAATAAGGTTTAAATTAAGATGAGGTGAGTGAGGGTGTAAGCCTGCTGTGCTGGGAGCCCTGATATATCATGCAACAGCTCAAACTGTTTTTCTGCTCAGAGAAGCCTATAGAAGAAAAAGGATTCTTCACCAGAATAGTGATTAAATATTCATTAAATTTTCATTGACAAAAAATACATAAAAACAGTTCAAATTACAGAGATTCCTAATACACCTTACAGGAAAAGACAAACGATGAGCAGAAATAATGTCAAGAGTGATTTCTATGTGGTATGTACCATGTGTGGCTGCACACTACTGTATAAGATGTCTATAGTAATATAAAAATGTAATTAAATTACAAATAAAACTCTAAAAGTCTGATGTAATTAATAAGATGACTGGATAATGAAAGCTGGTTGGACTTATATGTGAAGCATGATGTATGCAAATTATATAGTATGTGAAAGTAACATGGACAGTGTAGGGAAGCACATGCGGGCCCACATATGTCCCCCTGTCCATGGAAACAGATACTAAATATTAAAAGTAAAAAATGAAACAACTTTGAAATGAAAATAAGGATAGAACATCTGAAAATAAAAATAATAATAATAATAATAATAATAATAATAAAAAATAACAAATGAACAAATAATTTTAAAAATAAAAACCGATGAGGAAAAATGAAAATTGAAAAGACGTGAAAGTGAAAAAAATAAAAAATAAAATAAATTAAAAATAATAATACTATAATCAAAAATTCCAAAAATGGATAATGAAACACTGGCTCAGAATTATAAAATACTAACCAGATAACACAATGCGTGATAGAAGGGAGGTGCAAATAATCGTGGATATAAAATAAAATGTGTATTATTAGAGTGATCTAAAGGTATCCCTGATGGGATAGGGAAAGGTCTGAAAAAGTGAACATAAAGTGCATAAGTGCTCGAAGCGATAAAGCAAAACACAGAACGTGTATAAGCAGGTAGTGCTGTGAGAGGTTGTGTTATATGGATACTGAAAAAAAACAACGAGTAAAAGCACTGAAATAGTATAAAAGTATAAAGTGCAAAAGTTCCCAATGTGTATTGCCACATATAATGTTAAAAAGTGCAATGAGTAGATGACCATTAGGTCACTGGTGGGAGGAGATTTAAAAAATGTAGAACAAAAGTCCTCATACATTACCTTGACAAGTCCTTCATTACATTCAGTGAAATAAAAACATTTAAATTCGTGAGTGAAAGCATTATATATAACAATTATTTACATTTTTTTTAGAAAACAGAGAAAGAGTGTGCCAGCACCATCTAGCATTACAGTCAATAGTTAATAAATTTAAAACAGATAGCACTCTATTTGTTAAGCTCAATGTTTCCCCTACACATGACAAAGCTAAGACTCTGAACTCCACCATCTCCAATCTGTTGGCCACGGAAATGTTGCCTTTCCGCCTGGTGGATACAGACGGTTTCAGAAAGCTGATGTCCATCGCAGTTCTCAAAGAACCAGTTGCCCAGTCGCCATTATTTCTCTAAGAAAGCTATGCCTACGCTTCATCAACACGTCGCCGACAACATCACCCGTTCCCTGAAAAAATCTCTGTCTGCCAGGGTGCATTTCACCACAGACACCTGGACGAGAAAACATGGGCAGGGGCGTTACATCTCACTGACTGGGCACTGGGTCACTCTGGTGGCTGTGGAGAAGAACATGTGGACCAAGTTGTCCATAAAACAAATTGTTATTGAACACCCATGAGTCTGATGGGAGTTAAGTCATTTACAATCAGTTTTGTTTCCATTCATCTTCCTATACATGACACTGATTCACTGCAAATCTTGACCTTAACAAATCAATTCTTCCATCTTTACTAAAGAGCCGTGACTTCTAGGAGGACTCTCGGCCATTTTTTCATCTTAAGATATTCGTTGAGGTTTTTTACATCTTTTTGCTGTAGGAAAACATAACCTGACGCAAAGTATAGAAATAATACACGTGTTTTCTGTCCTTGCCCGTGTGTGGGCTGCAACAAAAATTGGATTTATTAAAGCTATTATTCATTTTTACTTATTAGAATGTCACCTGGGAAAGATGGGGAGTCAGCAGGCATTGCACTAATGGAGCATGAAGGAAAGAGAATAGACACAATGAAAGGCACCCGATCTAACAATAAGAAGCCGGCGCCATCGCTGCATGCTTTACTGTGTGTGTGTGCGGAGTGTGATATATTATGTTTGCTGAGTGTTCGTGACTCCTGTGTGGGCTTCTTTTATTCGACGCGAGAACTATAGGAAATACATTTGACTGCCTGAACCTCGGTGACTTTCCTCGCTAACAGTTACACACAACATTTCACACTTTACCTACTATTAACTGGTTTCCTTTTTTATTTGTCATTGTCTTCGTTTTTTTCCTTTATTGCTAGCAAGGCCGAGCCAATGCGTGGGCCAAAAGGGACAACTGATTTAGTTACATCTAGATTTATCTTCCATGTTAAGGAGGTTCTATTATTTTACAATTAGCATATTGAACACAACATGTACGATAACTTTACCATTAAATGGGTTATCTGATTTTAGAAAACCTCTGTCCCTCATTTGAAGTTACTGTTAAAAAAAACATGAAAAAAGAAAAGGAAAAAGGACCCACCCTCCCCAGGTCCATCATGGAGTTCCACTGTTGTTCCTATCCTTGTGTCTGACGTCAAGTCATCAATGCTACATTCAATAACAGTGCTTTGGGGCGCTGCCGAGTTGATGCCACGAGCCGCTGATGTCACTGATTGATTGCAGTGCTGTCTACTTGATGTCAGCGCTGCAGACGATAACAGGCACAGCGCTGGAGACTCAGCACTGGACTCGTTGAGGGTGAATTTATTGCGGTACTGACACAATGTGGACCAATATTAGGCTGGTAATCATCAAACTAAGTAAGCCCATCTGCCAGCCACAAGTCGACCCATGCAAATGGGAACCTACACTATCAGACTTAACTCTCCTGGCCTTGGGTCTACAAATTTAGAGGGTATTTAGGATATAGAGGTTTGGATACATGAGAGGAGTGCTTCTGATCGAAATATGGAGGCAGTCACATTCCAAAAATGAAGTGGACAAGCCTCTCCTGGCAAAATGAAATAAATGTATATAGATTCAGGTCCCTGGATTGCTATAGAATACAAGCAAATAAATACAACTACAATCTGAGAGCATCACGGTATATGTGAATATTCAGTACATGAAGCTTAGTCTGCATTACTGCAATCTAGACTTTACTTATGAGATTTCGGTGCTAATTCACATTTGATCAAATTGTGTGAGGACATCTGCCAGCAAGAACAAGAACTCTGTTGATGGGAGTATACACTGAATTACCTTTCTAGGGTCCACGACAACAAATTTAAAGGGTAAGATCCATCTTTAAGTAAAAAAAAAAGCTTGGGACAAATGGGAGGAGTCTTTTACCTCCAAATGTACGCTGAAAAAAAACCTGATTAGCAACTCCTATCGAAATGAAAGAGTTGAGCAAAAACCTTTATTCTCTTCTGGTCTGACATCCCTTTTCCCGTTTTCTGTTACATGACCAGGTAAAACCAATGGAGTCGTTAAAAAGCAAAACTCGTCCCGCAAAAAATAAGCCATCACATAGCCATTTTGACCAAAAATTAAAAAAGTTATGACTCTGGGAAGAAGGGGAGCAAAAAATGAAAATACAAAACCAAAAATACCCCGGTTCGTTAAAAGGTTAATACTGCCCTCCTTGTTTCGTCACACCATGTTACCAAAATAATACTAATCATTAGTAACACAAGGTACTTTCATAAAAACAATAATTTTTTTATTAATATTACAATATTAAAACATATATATGAAAGGTGCTGAGTTATTGAAAAAAGGACATAATACTATAGGGTACCACAAAGAGCAGGCTTATTACAAAAACATAACAGCCCTATAAATATTTCTCACTAATAAAGCCAAAGTACAGCAGATTTAAAGTAAAATTACATATAAAGTGCATATTTCTATAGCTAATTATAACTTGTCACAGTAAATGGCTGTAATGACAACATGCCATGTATAAAGTGTCTAGAAAAAGCCCCATTGCATAGCAATTAAATGTGCAAATACTGCTGTTTTAATAAATAGGCATAAGTAAAGTGCAAAAGATAAAAGGGCATAAAATACCTATGAAGTTATGTGCATGTGGTTATCCCGGGCATCCCTCTGCCCCTTAATTTTTACTGTGCATGTGGTTATCCCGGGCGTCCCTCTGCCCCGACGCGCGTTTCGCACTGCTTCTTCTGGAGGCATGTCAGAGAGAGGAAGCGTGCTGGTTTAAATATGTTAAGACGCATGCTGATTGGACAAAAAAGGCCCGCAATAATGTACTTAAAGCGCTACTGTGTGTGCATAAGTTATGCCCGTGTGGTAACTAGAGAGTAGGACCTACGGTCACATGGGCAGGAAGAACCAATGGTGTTATTCTTAGGGCACTGCGGAGTGTGCGCAAATCATGCCAGCTCATATAACTAAGAAAAAATAGGACCTGCGGACAAGTGGACAAAAGGGCCAATGGTATCGTATTGGAGCACTGCGGCGCGTGCGTGAGTCATGCCGGCTCGTATAGCTAAAGTAGAGCAGGACCTGCGGTCACATGGGCAAACACGCCGTGTCATCACAAGGAAGACATGGGCGTATCACCTCATCTTTTGGCGTAGGTAATGCTCAAAACGAATCAGTGACAAGCGCAAGCACACAACTCCAAGGGAAACCTTAAAGAAAGAACGAAAATAATGTGATCAAAAATATAAAAAAATAAATAAATAATGAATAATATGTTAAAATGAAAATGAAGTGAAATATTAACTCTTAATTTATCAATATATGAAAAGGAATGTGCTATTGTTGAGGGATAAATATAATCAGACTAAGGAGAAGTGACAAATGTGAAGTATTGTTCCCGCTGGTGCGAGACGTCTAGCGAAAACGTAGGCACGTTCCCTGGCTACTATTAGTTGTGTGTATAGGTTTAGCATCGCGGTCAGCTCTAGTTTCCATCACCCGAGAGCTTGTCCGTTTTTCTATGTTTCTGATGTTCCCTTGCCATTGGGAACCATAACAGTATGGCCGGCCTACATATTTAATCTATGGGCTGAAGCAGGAGAGAAAAAGGAACTGTGTGGAATTTTTTTTTTTTTTTTCTCTGAAGTTGCACTCCAGCTCTAATTGCAGTCTCCTGCTTTCCTCTCCTCTTAACCCCTGAATGGCTCAGATTTTATCTGTTGAAATATGGATCTCCAGAGTCTGGCTACAAATTTGAATAATCTTGCTGCTAAAGTTCAGAATATACAAGATTTTGTTATACATGCTATTCGGTCTGAACCTAAAATTCCTTTACCAGAGTTTTTCTCCGGAGATCGATCTTGTTTTCTGAATTTCAAATACAATTGTAAATTGTTTCTTTCTCTGAGATCTCACTCTGCTGGAGATCCTGCACAGAAGGGTAAAATAGTGATTTCATTATTGCGGGGTGACCCTCAAAATTGGGCATTTTCATTGGCGCCAGGGGATCCTGCGTTGCTCAATGTGGATGCGTTTTTTCTGGCCTTAGGGTTGCTTTATGAGGAACCTAATTTAGAGATACAGGCTGAAAAGGCCTTGATAGCCCTCTCTCAGGGGTAAGATGAAGCCGAAATATATTGCCAAAAATTTCGAAAATGGTCTGTGCTTACTCAGTGGAATGAGTGCGCTCTGGCGGCAAATTTCAGAGAAGGTCTCTCTGATGCCGTAAAAGATGTCATGGTGGGGTTTCCTACGCCTACGGGTCTGAATGAGTCCATGACAATGGCTATTCAGATTGATCGGCGTTTACGGGAACGCAAACCTGTGCACCATTTGGCGGTGTCTTCTGAGAGGGTACCAGAGAGTATGCAATGTGATAGTTTTCTGTACAGAAGCGAACGACAGAATTATAGGCGCAAAAATAAGTTGTGCTTCTATTGTGGGAATTCAACTCATGTTATATCAGCATGCTCAAAACGAACAAACAAAGTTGCTAAATCCTCTGCTATTGGCACTTTGCAGTCCAAGTTTATTTTGTCTGTGACTTTAATTTGTTCGTTATCTTCTATTGTCGCGGATGCTTATGTGGATTCTGGTGCCGCTTTGAGTCTTATGGATTGGTCCTTTGCCAGGCGCTGTGGGTTTGATCTAGAGCCTCTGGAAGTCCCTATACCTTTAAAGGGTATTGATTCTACACCATTGGCTAGTAATAAACCACAATACTGGACACAAGTGACTATGCGTATGACTCCAGACCATCAGGAGGTGATTCGCTTCCTTGTGTTGTTTAATCTACATGATGTATTAGTGCTGGGATTGCCATGGTTGCAAACCCATAACTGTTGTGAATTCTGTTTGTGGGCTCCCCCGGTGGTGTTTTATGGTAGTGCCACTTATTTGCCTTCTTCTATCTTGATCACCTGTTGACACCCATTAGGGGAGTTTCCTATTTAAGGCTGCTTGGCTGCTGGTCCGATGCCGGCCAACAATGTATCAGTAGCATTCTGTTGCTTTCTCCTGCCTCAAGATCCTGTTCAGCTAAGTTGAATTTTGTTTCTAGTTAATGCTATTTTTGTCCAGCTATTTGCAATGTGACTCTCTGTAGCTGGAAGCTCTCGTGGACTGAAATTGCCACTCCAGTGGCATGAGTTGTCACTGGAGTTTTAAAGTAATTTCAGGATGGTGTTTTTGAGTAGTGTTTTGAAGTTGACCGTGAAGTGACTCTTTCCTGTACTTCTGCTATCTAGTAAGTGGACCTCACTGTGCTAAATCTGCTGTTCATCCTACGTATGTCTTTTCCTCTTGACTCACCGTCAATATTTGTGGGGGGCTGCTATCTCCTTTTGGGGTTCATCTCTGGAGGTAAGGCAGGCCTGTATATTCCTCTGATAGGGGTAGTTAGATCTCCGGCTGGCGCGTGGTGTCTAGGGCATCGTAGGAAACACTCCCCGGCTACTTCCAGTGTCGTGTCAGGTTCAGGTCACGGTCACTTTAGTTCCCATCACCGAGAGCTAGTCCGTTGTTATTTTGATTTCCCTGCCATTGGGAAAATCATAACAGTTTGGCCGGCCCCAACATGTGTTAAAACTATGCACTAAAGCAGGAAAGGATATGAAAAGGTTTTTTTTTCCTTCTGTGTTTGGAAAGTGCACCTTAGTGCTTATTTGTACTCCTTGCTTAAACTGCAGTCTTCAGCCTTTTTTTTTTTTCCTCTCCTCTTAATCTCTGAATGGCTTTGGTTACACCTGTTTGAATCATGGATCCACAGAGTTTGGTTGCAGGTCTGAATAACCTGGCTACAAAGGTCCAGAACTTACAAGATTTTGTTATACGTGCTCCAATGTCTGAACCTAAGATCCCTATGCCTGAATTTTTTACTGGAGACAGATCCTGTTTTTTGAATTTCAGAGAGAATTGTAAATTGTTTTTGTCTCTGAAATCTCACTCTGCTGGTGATCCTGCACAACAGGTTAAAATTGTTATTTCTCTATTGCGGGGTGACCCACAAAGTTGGGCATTTGCATTGTCACCAGGGGATCCTGCGTTATTAAATGTAGATGCGTTTTTTCTGGCTTTGGGGTTGCTTTATGAAGAACCTAATTTAGAGATTTTGGCTGAGAAAGCCTTGATAGCTCTTTCCCAAGGGCAAGATGAAGCTGAGATATACTGCCAGAAATTTCGTAAATGGTCGGTGCTTACTAAATGGAATGAGTGCGCTCTAGCAGCTAATTTCAGAGAAGGTCTCTCTGATGCCGTGAAGGATGTCATGGTGGGGTTCCCTGTGCCTACAGGTCTGAATGATGCCATGAAATTGGCTATCCAGATTGATCGGCGTTTACGGGAGCGCAAATCTGTGCACCATATGGCGGTATCTTCTGAGCAAAAATCTGTGCACCATATGGCGGTATCTTTTGAGCAAAAACCTGTGCACCATATGGCGGTATCTTCTGAGCAAAAACCTGTGCACCATATGGCGGTATCTTCTGAGCAAAAACCTGTGCATCATTTGGCGGTGACCTCTGAAAAGGCACCAGAGCATATGCAATGCGATAGTGTATTGTCTAGAGGCGAACGACAGAATTACAGGCGCAAAAATGGGTTGTGCTTCTATTGTGGAGATCCAGCTCATGTTATATCAGCATGCTCTAAACGCATAAAGAAGGTTGATAAAAAGGTTGATAAATCTTTTTCTATGGGTACCTTGCAGTCTAAATTTCTTTTGTCCGTGACATTGATTTGTACTTTATCATCTGTTACTGTGGATGCTTATGTGGATTCTGGCGCCGCTCTGAGTCTCATGGATTGGTCCTTTGCCAAGCGCTGTGGGTTTGATTTAGAGCCTCTGGAGGTTTCTATTCCCTTAAAGGGTATTGATTCTACACCTTTGGCTAGCAATAAACCACAATATTGGACACAAGTGACTATGCATCTTTCCCCAGACCATCAGGAGATTATTCGTTTCCTTGTGTTATATAATCTACATGACGTATTAGTACTTGGATTACCATGGTTACAAATTCATAATCCAGTCTTGGACTGGAGATCAATGTCTGTGCTGAGCTGGGGATGTCGGGGGATTCATGGGGATGCACCTTTGGTTCCCATTTCTTCATCTACTCCCTCTGAGATCCCAGCATTTCTGTCAGATTTTTATGATGTCTTTCAGGAGCCTAAGACTGATTCTCTCCCCCCTCACAGAGAGTGTGACTGCGCTATTGAGTTGATTCCCGGTAGTAAATTTCCTAAGGGTCGCTTGTTTAATTTGTCTGTACCTGAACATACTGCTATGCGGGAGTATATCAGAGAATCTTTGGAAAAGGGTCATATTCGCCCCTCTTTGTCTCCATTGGGGGCAGGGTTTTTCTTTGTGGGTAAAAAGGATGGTTCATTGAGACCTTGTATCGACTATCGACTTCTGAATAAGATTACAGTTAAATACCAGTACCCGTTACCTTTACTGACTGATCTTTTTGCTCGCATAAAGGGGGCGAAGTGGTTCACTAAGATCGATCTACGTGGTGCGTATAATTTGGTGCGGATTAAGCAGGGGGATGAGTGGAAGACCGCATTTAATACGCCTGAAGGCCATTTTGAGTATTTGGTAATGCCTTTCGGTCTCGCGAATGCCCCTTCCGTTTTTCAGTCCTTTATGCACGATATTTTCCGTGAATATCTGGATAAATTTATGATTGTGTATTTGGATGATATTTTGATTTTTTTCGGAGGACTGGGAATCTCATGTTCAACAGGTCAGGAGAGTTTTTCAGGTTTTACGAGCTAATTCTCTATTTGTGAAGGGCTCAAAGTGTATTTTTGGGGTTCAGAGAATTTCCTTTCTGGGATATATTTTTTCCCCTTCATCTATGGAGATGGACCCTGTTAAGGTTCAGGCTATTTGTGATTGGATACAACCTACTTCTCTAAAGAGTCTTCAGAAATTCTTGGGATTTGCTAATTTCTATCGCCGATTCATAGCGGGTTTTTCTGCCATTGCTAAACCTTTGACTGATTTGACCAAGAAGGGTGCTGATGTTGCTAATTGGTCCTCTGCGGCTGTGGAGGCCTTTCGGGAGCTTAAGCGCCGCTTTTCTTCTGCTCCTGTGTTGCGCCAGCCTGATGTTTCGCTCCCGTTCCAGGTTGAAGTAGATGCTTCCGAGATCGGAGCAGGTGCAGTTTTGTCGCAGAAAGGTCCTGACTGCTCAGTGATGAGACCATGTGCGTTTTTCTCTCGAAAGTTTTCGCCCGCTGAGCGAAATTATGATGTTGGAAATCGGGCGCTTTTGGCCATGAAGTGGGCATTTGAGGAGTGGCGTCATTGGCTTGAGGGTGCTAGACACCAGGTGGTGGTCTTGACTGACCACAAAAATCTAATTTATCTTGAGTCAGCCAGGCGTCTGAATCCTAGACAGGCGCGCTGGTCGTTGTTTTTCTCTCGATTTAACTTTGTGGTCTCATATCTGCCTGGGTCTAAGAATGTGAGGGCGGATGCCCTCTCTAGGAGTTTTGAGCCTGACTCGCCTGGTGATTCCGAACCTACTGGCATCCTGAAGGATGGGGTGATATTGTCAGCTGTCTCCCCAGACCTGCGGCGCTCTTTGCAGGAGTTTCAGGTGGATAGGCCTGATCGCTGTCCGCCTGGTAGACTGTTTGTCCCTGATGACTGGACCAGTAGAGTTATTTCGGAGGTTCACTCTTCCGCGTTGGCAGGTCATCCTGGAATTTTTGGCACCAGGGATCTGGTGTCTAGGTCCTTCTGGTGGCCTTCCTTGTCTCGGGATGTACGTATTTTTGTGCAGTCTTGTGATGTTTGTGCTCGGGCTAAGCCCTGCTGTTCCCGGGCCAGCGGGTTGTTGTTGCCCTTGCCTATTCCTAAGAGGCCTTGGACGCACATCTCTATGGACTTTATTTCTGACCTTCCTGTTTCTCGTAGGATGTCCGTCATCTGGGTGGTGTGTGACCATTTTTCCAAGATGGTTCACTTGGTACCTTTGCCCAAATTGCCCTCCTCCTCTGAGCTGGTCCCTCTATTTTTTCAGAATGTTGTGCGTTTGCATGGTATTCCTGAGAATATAGTGTCTGACAGGGGTACTCAGTTTGTGTCTAGATTTTGGCGGGCGTTCTGTGCCAGGATGGGCATCGACTTGTCTTTTTCGTCTGCATTCCATCCTCAGACTAATGGCCAGACTGAGCGTACTAATCAGACCTTGGAGACTTACTTGAGGTGTTTTGTGTCCGCTGATCAGGACGATTGGCTTGATTTTTTGCCATTGGCAGAGTTTGCCCTTAACAATCGGGCCAGTTCTGCCACTTTGGTTTCTCCATTTTTTTGTAATTCAGGATTTCACCCTCGCTTTTCGTCCGGTCAATTGGAGTCTTCAGATTGTCCTGGAGTAGATGCTGTGGTTGATAGAATGCATCAGATTTGGGGACAGGTTGTGGACAATCTGAAGTTGTCCCAGGAGAAGACTCAACAGTTCACTAATCGTCATCGGCGTGTCGGTCCTCGTCTTTGTGTTGGGGACCTGGTTTGGTTGTCTTCTCGATTTGTTCCTATGAAGGTCTCGTCTCCTAAGTTTAAGCCTCGGTTTATCGGCCCTTATAGGATTCTGGAGGTTCTCAATCCTGTGTCCTTTCGTTTGGACCTCCCAGCATCTTTTACTATTCATAATGTTTTTCATCGGTCATTATTGCGGAGGTATGAGGTGCCGGTTGTTCCGTCTGCTGATCCTCCTGCTCCTGTGCTGGTTGAGGGTGAGTTGGAGTATGTGGTGGAAAAGATCTTGGACTCCCGTGTTTCCAGACGGAAACTTCAGTATCTGGTTAAGTGGAAAGGCTATGGTCAGGAGGATAATTCTTGGGTGACAGCATCTGATGTTCATGCTCCTGATTTGGTTCGTGCATTCCATAGTGCTCATCCAGATCGCCCTGGTGGTTCTGGTGAGGGTTCGGTGCCCCCTCCTTAAGGGGGGGGTACTGTTGTGAATTCTGTTTGTGGGCTCCCCCGGTGGTGTTTTATGGTAGTGCCACTTATTTGCCTTCTTCTATCTTGATCACCTGTTGACACCCATTAGGGGAGTTTCCTATTTAAGGCTGCTTGGCTGCTGGTCCGATGCCGGCCAACAATGTATCAGTAGCATTCTGTTGCTTTCTCCTGCCTCAAGATCCTGTTCAGCTAAGTTGAATTTTGTTTCTAGTTAATGCTATTTTTGTCCAGCTATTTGCAATGTGACTCTCTGTAGCTGGAAGCTCTCGTGGACTGAAATTGCCACTCCAGTGGCATGAGTTGTCACTGGAGTTTTAAAGTAATTTCAGGATGGTGTTTTTGAGTAGTGTTTTGAAGTTGACCGTGAAGTGACTCTTTCCTGTACTTCTGCTATCTAGTAAGCGGACCTCACTGTGCTAAATCTGCTGTTCATCCTACGTATGTCTTTTCCTCTTGACTCACCGTCAATATTTGTGGGGGGCTGCTATCTCCTTTTGGGGTTCATCTCTGGAGGTAAGGCAGGCCTGTATATTCCTCTGATAGGGGTAGTTAGATCTCCGGCTGGCGCGTGGTGTCTAGGGCATCGTAGGAAACACTCCCCGGCTACTTCCAGTGTCGTGTCAGGTTCAGGTCACGGTCACTTTAGTTCCCATCACCGAGAGCTAGTCCATTGTTATTTTGATTTCCCTGCCATTGGGAAAACCATAACACATAACCCAGTCCTTGACTGGAAAACAATGTCTGTACTAAGCTGGGGATGTCAGGGAAATAATGGTGGCGCACCTTTGGTTTCCATTGCTTCATCTATTCCCTCTGAGATCCCGGCTTTTTTGTCTGATTATTGTGATGTTTTTGAGGAGTCTACTCTTAATTCTCTTCCCCCTCACAGAGATTGTGATTGCGCCATAGATTTGATTCCTGGCAGTAAATTTTCTAAGGGTCGTTTATTCAATCTGTCTGTACCTGAACATGCTGCTATGCGAGAGTATATTAGGGAGTCCTTGGAAAAAGGACATATTCGTCCTTCTTCGTCTCCTTTAGGAGCAGGGTTCTTTTTTGTAGCCAAAAGAGATGGTTCTTTGAGACCTTGTATTGATTATAGACTCTTAAATAAGATCACAGTCAAATATCAGTATCCTTTGCCATTGCTGACAGATTTATTTGCTCGCATTAAGGGAGCTAAGTGGTTCTCTAAGATTGATCTTCGCGGTGCGTATAATTTGGTGCGAATTAAGCAGGGGGATGAGTGGAAAACCGCATTTAATACGCCCGAGGGCCATTTTGAGTATTTGGTAATGCCTTTTGGTTTGTCAAATGCCCCTTCGGTCTTTCAGTCTTGTATGCACAATATTTTCCGTGAATATCTGGATAAATTCATGGTTGTGTATCTGGATGATGTTTTGATTTTTTCGGATGACTGGGAGTCTCATGTTCAACAGGTTAGGAAGGTTTTTCAGGTTTTGCGGACCAATTCTCTGTTTGTAAAGGGTGCAAAGTGTGTTTTTGGGGTTCAGAAGATTTCTTTTCTGGGGTACATTTTTTCCCCTTCTTCTATTGAGATGGATCCTGTTAAGGTTCGGGCAATTTGTGACTGGACGCAGCCGACTTCTCTTAAGAGCCTTCAGAAATTTTTGGGCTTTGCTAATTTTTATCGTCGATTCATAACTGGTTTTTCTAGCGTGGTCAAGCCTTTGACTGATTTGACTAAAAAAGGTGCTGATGTTGCCGATTGGTCTCCTGCTGCTCTGGAGGCCTTTCGAGAGCTTAAGCGCCGCTTTTCTTCTGCCCCTGTGTTGCGCCAGCCTGATGTTTCACTTCCTTTTCAGGTGGAAGTTGATGCTTCCGAGATTGGAGCGGGGGCGGTTTTGTCACAGAAAAGTTCAGATGGTTCAGTGATGAGACCTTGTGCGTTCTTTTCTCGAAAATTTTCGCCCGCCGAGCGAAACTATGATGTTGGTAATCGGGAGCTTTTGGCGATGAAATGGGCATTCGAGGAGTGGCGTCATTGGCTTGAGGGTGCTAGACATCAGGTGGTGGTCTTGACTGATCACAAGAATTTGATTTATCTTGAGTCGGCCAGACGTCTGAATCCTAGACAGGCGCGCTGGTCGTTGTTTTTCTCTCGGTTTAATTTTGTGGTCTCGTATCTGCCAGGTTCTAAAAATGTGAAGGCTATTGCCCTTTCTAGGAGTTTTGAACCTGATTTCCCTGGTGATTCCAAACCTACGGGTATCCTTAAGGATGGGGTGATATTGTCTGCTGTCTCCCCTGACCTGCGACGTGCTTTACAAGAGTTTCAGGCGGATCGGCCTGATCGTTGTCCGCCTGGTAGATTGTTTGTGCCGGATGAGTGCACCAGTAGCGTCATCTCGGAGGTTCATTCTTCTGCGTTGGCAGGTCATCCGGGAATTTTTGGTACCAGGGATTTGGTGGCTAGGTCCTTCTGGTGGCCTTCCCTGTCTCGGGACGTGCGTACTTTTGTGCAGTCTTGTGATGTTTGTGCTCGGGCCAAGCCTTGTTGTTCTCGGGCTAGTGGATTGTTGTTGTCCTTGCCTATTCCTAAGAGGCCTTGGACACACATCTCTATGGATTTTATTTCTGATCTCCCTGTTTCTCAGAAAATGTCTGTCATCTGGGTGGTGTGTGACCGTTTTTCTAAGATGGTTCATTTGGTACCTTTGCCCAAGTTGCCTTCCTCATCTGAGTTGGTGCCTCTGTTTTTTCAGAATGTGGTTCGGTTGCATGGTATCCCGGAGAATATAGTTTCTGACAGGGGATCTCAGTTTGTGTCCAGATTTTGGCGGGCGTTTTGTGCCAGGATGGGCATTGATTTGTCTTTTTCGTCTGCATTTCATCCTCAGACGAATGGCCAGACGGAGCGTACTAATCAGACCTTGGAGACTTATTTGAGGTGTTTTGTGTCTGCTGATCAGGATGACTGGGTCACCTTTTTGCCGTTGGCAGAGTTTGCCCTTAATAATCGGGCCAGTTCTGCCACTTTGGTTTCCCCTTTCTTTTGCAATTCGGGGTTCCATCCTCGTTTTTCATCTGGTCAGGTGGAATCTTCGGATTGTCCTGGAGTGGATACTATGGTGGACAGGTTGCATCGTATTTGGGGTCAGGTGGTGGACAATTTAAAGTTGTCCCAGGAGAGGACTCAGCATTTTGCTAATCGCCATCGTCGTGTTGGTCCTCGTCTTCGTGTTGGGGACTTGGTGTGGTTGTCTTCCCGTTTTGTCCCTATGAGGGTCTCTTCTCCTAAGTTTAAGCCTCGGTTCATCGGTCCTTATAGGATTTTGGAAATTCTTAACCCTGTGTCTTTTCGTTTGGACCTCCCAGCATCCTTTGCTATCCATAATGTTTTCCATCGGTCGTTATTGCGGAGGTATGAGGTGCCAGTTGTGCCTTCTGTTGAGCCTCCTGCTCCTGTGCTGGTTGAGGGTGAATTGGAGTACGTGGTGGAGAAAATCTTGGACTCCCGTGTTTCCAGACGGAGACTTCAATATCTGGTTAAGTGGAAGGGCTACGGTCAGGAGGATAATTCTTGGGTTTCAGCTTCAGATGTTCATGCCTCTGATTTGGTCCGTGCCTTTCATAGGGCTCATCCAGATCGCCCTGGTGGTTCTTGTGAGGGTTCGGTGCCCCCTCCTTAAGGGGGGGGTACTGTTGTGATTCGGTTATTTGGCTCCCCCAGTGGTCGCTTGTGGTACTGGTGTCTTGTGAGCTTTTCACCTGTTTCTATCAGGATGTGGGAGTTTCCTATTTAGCCTTGTTCCTCAGTCATTCCAATGCCGGCCATCAATGTAACCAGAGTCTTTCTGTTGCATGTACCTGCTCCCAGTCTGCTGACCAGCTAAGTTGGACATTTCTGTCCTTAGTCTATTTTTGTATGTTTTGTCCAGTTTGCAGTTATGTGATTCTCTGCAGCTGGAAGCTCTTGTGGGCTGAAATTGCCACTCCGGTGCCATGAGTTGGCACATGAGTTTAAGGTAATTTCAGGATGGTTTTTGATAGGGTTTTGTAGCTGACTGCGAAGTCCACTATTGTATCCTTCTGCTATCTAGTTAGTGGGCCTCGCTGTGCTAAATCTGTTTTCATACTACGTTTGTCTTTTCACCTTAACTCACCGTTATTATATGTGGGGTACTATCTCCTGTGGGGAATTTTCCTCTGGAGGCAAGCCAGGACTGTGTTTCATCTATTAGGGGTAGTTAGTCCTCCGGCTGGTGCGAGACGTCTAGCGAAAACGTAGGCACGTTCCCTGGCTACTATTAGTTGTGTGTATAGGTTTAGCATCGCGGTCAGCTCTAGTTTCCATCACCCGAGAGCTTGTCCGTTTTTCTATGTTTCTGATGTTCCCCTGCCATTGGGAACCATAACATGCCCTTAACCTGTAACAATCTAGAACTGAACTGATGATACTTTTTGAAATGCTTAGGGAGTGTTTTCAAGGTTGCACCGTCTTAGTTTTTTCTATAATAGAGACAATGTTCTCGAACCCTAATTTTCAATTCTCGACTGGTGAGCCCGATATATATTTTCTTGCAAGGGCACTCGGCATAATATATTAACCCCTTAGTTGAACAGGTAATATGAACCCTGATTTCAAAATCACGGGTATTGTTGTGATTGCCAAAGGTGTAACTTTTCCTCATACTAGCACAGCCTTTACATGATCCACATGGGAAAAAAACATTTGACCCCACATATTTGTTGTATACATTACTTCTCTTAGGATCATAGGTACTGTGTATGAGAATATCACATAAACTCGAGGATTGTTTGGCAACCATAGAGGGTTGAGATGGTAAGAGGTTTTTCAATAAAGGGTCTGTAAATAGGATTGGCCAATGTTTTTGAACAATAGTCCTAAGGTCATCCCAATTTTTACAAAAATTGGTGATAAATCTTACCTGGCTCTCACCTGTTCTTACACAATTGGAAGGTTGATTCTTATGTAAGAGATGATCTCTCGGGGTATTTTTAGCCCTAAAGTATCCTCTCTGGATAGTTCGATGGCTATACTCACGTTCTTGGAAAAGTTTTCTCAAATCCTTAGACTGTTCCTCAAATTGACTTTCTTCAGAACATATTCTTTTTATCCGTAAGAATTGGCCTATAGGTTTGCCCTGAATGGTAGACTTCGGATGTGATGAGAAGGCATGAAGAAGTGAATTAATAGCTGTTGGTTTACGGAAAAGTAAATAGATAGATGACCATTTGATGACACTGAAATTGACAAATCCAAAAATTCAATTTCTCTACCAAATTTATATGACAGTCTGATGTTTTGGTTGTTATTATTTAAACTAGTCATCAGAAGATGAAGATCCTCAACCGGTCCTTCCCAAATGAACAAAACGTCATCAATATAGCGTATCCAGTTCTGAACATGTTCAATCCCCGGAATTTCTTCTTCTTGGAAAATGGACCACTCCCATGCCCCCATAAATAGGTTGGCAATGAGGGGGCGCAAGCCGCCCCCATAGCCGTGCCTTGTAATTAAAGATAGATCTTTCCTTTGAATGTGAAGGCATTGTGTGTGAGAACAAATTCTAATAACATCAAAATCAATTCCGAAATCCCTGAATCAATATTGCTATGTGACAAATATCTCGATACTGCTTTCAACCCATCACAATGTCTGATGGAAGAATAGAGGGCTTCGATATCTGCGGTGACAGTTAGTTGGATGCCCACCAAATGGCCCAATGCTGCTGTGGTGTCTTTAAGACCCAATGTCCCTTTTTTGGGATGCCTAATCTTTTGCTTCCAGCAACTAAGATTTTATAATTTTTATAATTAGGTCCAATTTTTTGTGTTGTGTTTGTAAAATGAATGTTTTCAAAATAGGAAATCATGTCATTGTCATTTTTAATTGAATATCGGGACACCCTTTTCTGAAAAATCCGCAAAATGAAAATTTCTAATTTGGCAAGTAATGGGTTAATAAATGAAGGTAATTGTGCTACTAAAGGATTAAGATAATATTCAATGATACTACAAATAATTTCGCATAAACCTTCATTAGCAGCAATTATGGGTCTCCCAGGCGGTTCAAGGGGATTTTTGTGAATTTTGGGGATTAAATAAAAATTCACCAATACAAAACCAAAAATACCCCTGGTCGTTAAGGGGTTAATACTGCCCTCCTTGTTTGCAGTGTGCGAATAATAAAAAGCAGGCATCTATCAAGGTGATGTTACTGCTGTATATACCTGATCATTCGATTCACAGTCGCATGTATTATACTGCTTGTGGTAGCAGCAATTATCTGCCGATAGACTATGTGATGTGATTGCTGCACCTAACACCATTAGCTCATTCTTAGTTAAAGCATTTTCTTTATTTTTTGGGCTGATCCTTTTGAATTGAACCACAGATTTTTTACATTTGCAGGGACCTGCGAATTTCAGGACATTGAACTCAAATGGGCACTAATGTTCACGAGTCTCACGACAAGAGGTATTAAAACTATGATGAAGATGAGCTTCAAAGTCGTCGTCATTTGCTAAAATCACATTGTATGCCCCGTGTTTACCCCACCGCAGTTTAAGGATAGAGGATTTATTGCATTTTCAATCTCTGAAGGGCAGAAATCACCCCCACCACCAACAACAACAACAATCCGACAAATGTTGTGACATCAGTTCCTTTAGGTATTAGCATCTATTACTTGTTTAGACTTGGTCAGCAGATAACGCAGCAGCACAAAAGTTGCAGTGAATTAACCTCATGGCGACATTAAGCAGACATCCCATTGTGATTCATTATGCAAAGAGATTCATACAAAGTCTTTGAAATTCACTAAGGAAATTACTTTAACAAAATAATTTACAGTCATTACCCTTTGTCTTTTTTCTAAGCTGCATATCTAATTAGAGTAAGCTGACAGAGACTGATGCTGCGGCGCGCTGAATTATCACTAGGCTAAAGGCCATATGGTACACTTAATGTATGGTTCTCTACCACTATCTGGTTTAACCTTGTTTTACTGATAATTAATTGGTGCCAAATTAATGTATTCCTCTCCCGCGATCACTCTTCATATGTTCATATTCGTGGAACTTCTGTGAATTATTCATCAATGTATGTAATGATATCGTAATCAATCTGTATGGATATGTTCAGCAGTTGTGAGTGAAGACAGTACAGCACAGCATGTAGACTTTACTGATTTATTCTTTATATGTAAAAGTTGTTCAAGACTAAAATACAGTTGTCCAAAAACAGCGCCACACCTGCACACTGGTTGTATTTAGTATTGTAGGCGAGCACTTTTCACGTCAACAGAACTTCAATACCAAACACAACACATAGACAGTTATGATTTATCACTTACATTTTGTTTGCAGTCCATGTTCCTTTTTTGTCTTGTGGCACTCATTGTAATTTTTCTAAATGTTGAACTCTGTTCATGAATTTTGCGCTAAGTCAAAAATGGTATTTTTTTTCGGTTTTGAACCACTTCTCTGAATTCTGAATATTTCACAAAATGTCGCAATAAACATTTGCAAAGAAACGTACCCCGGGGGAGGGGGGAGGGAAAGCACAAGAGTGGAGTAGTACCAAATTTTGCAACTTTTTAAGAAGTCGCACTTAAAGAATCAGAAGACGTCTGAAATTCTTAAACCCTGCCCATAATCCAGAAAGCAGAATAAACAAACAGGCGAGCACATATAAAATAGACTTCAAGAAAGGCACAAAAAAGAATAATGAACAGTAAAATAAAGGCATAAAACACACACAGGTAGACAAAGAACTGTGCAAAGGCAATAATGAGTTGACTTATTAAATTATCAATTATTAAAGTGTCCTAAACATGAGTGAAAAATGTTCGTGCATAGTCAAAATGTTCAAGTTTTGGACTCCGCTTGATCATTGAAGTCTGACTCTGTCGGGAGAACATCCAAATAAACTACATAAATTCAAACTCAACTCAAACAGCAAGCTGTCCTTAGTTTCTTCTTCCTTGCAGTCTCTGGTTTGGCACAGGCTGCTTGATGAAGTCATGTTATCGTGCTGCTTGATGTCCTCTAGCACTGATGATATTCAGCAGGCTGCAGGCATAGTACTACATGTGGCTTACCGGATTTAATGGTGGAGCAGGGAGCCACTGGCTCTCAGCTCTGCCATATCTTTCAACTATTTCTGCATCCAGTACAGTTGAAAATTCTCCCTGTTTGGGGGATTTGCTAATTCCCTTTGGAGTTATGAATGTCTTCCTATATCCTTAACCTCATGAGAAGTAGAGTTAAAAAGTATGGGTTAAAGGTGTATCATGCATTTCCCTCTCAGGTCTTCAACAAGGCATAACACAATGGGGCAGATTTATCAAAACTGTTCAAAAAAGGGATTTTTTACCCATTGCAACCAATCGCAGAACTTTCATTTTTACCACAGTTGTGAAAATATTTTAGTCACGTATAGGATGCCCTATATATTGAACCCATATGTATCATTGGGTAAATGTACCATTAAATAAACAATGATTCACTATATTGGTGACCACAAGTCAATAATGATCCCAAAAATTTTTGGGTACTAAAATGAATAATTTTATTGTTGTAGCTTTAAAATAAACACTTAAAAAATTATTATGACAACAGTAGAAAAAGGTGCTGGATTAAATAGTAAACAGGGATCATTATGCCATGGGGAAAAAACGAATTGTGCATGACGGCCAAACAACTAGAAGTTTAAAACACAATGATGTGATCCAGTCAATACACAAAGAAATTCAATCCAAAAAGGCTACAAAAACATGTGTGCCTACACTAAAGGTAAATGTCCAATCCTCAGTGCAACCTTAAATGTCTCCCTATTGCGTTAAGCCTGTGATAATAGTCATGGAATAATAATATGTATGGTATTGGGATCGAAGTTCTCCCTTTTAATCCAAGTATCATCAATATCAATTACTATATAACACTAGATCAAGCAATAAGGTATGCTACCTGAATGGCCGTATGTTAATCCCCTGGCGTACCTCGCCCCGACGCGCGTTTTGCTGTGCTTCTTCGGGGCGAGGGACGTCATGCACAATTAGTTTTTTCCCCATGGCATAATGATCCCTGTTTATAATTGAATCAGCACCTTTTTCTACTGTTGTCATAATAACTTTTTAAGCATTTATTTTAAAGCGACAACTATAAAATTATTCATTTTAGTACCAAAAACTTTTTGGGATAATTATTGACTTGTGGTCACCAATATAGTGAAACAGTGGTGAAAATATGTAAACTTGGCCTTGATGGGCCGCTATGGCCACCGAGACTATGTACACATGTTGAGTATTTGCATGCAGCTTGTTCTGCACCAAAACCAGAGTGTTAGCAGGAAAAACACAGTGTAAAATATGTGCTTTTTTCATGTTTTTACATGCTTCTTTTATGGGTGTGTACTTACATTTTTTTCCCCATTTATCTGAATGGATTAAAAATGCTGCAAAAAATGAAACATATTTGATATTATTGTGTCCATAAATTTTCAACTTTTCAAATTGTAAAATTATCCTGTAAACAAAAAAAAATAACCAAAAAAGTTCAATTTTGTTGTTTTTATTACCCCTCCTCCATTAAATAGTGCAATAAAAAGTTATGAAAATGCTCATCTACCCCAATCTGGCATCACTAAAACCGTCAGCTCATCATGCACCAATCAAGCCCTCAGTCGATAGAAAAATAAAAAAGTTACTGGTCTCGAAAAATGTCGACACAAACCAAAATTTTTTTTCTTACAAACTTCTGGATTTCATTTTTTTTTCACTACCAAAATAAAAAAAATAATTTGGTATTGCCATAATCATATTGACCTAGAGGATCATGTTTCAAAGTAATTTTTGCCACAGAATGAATGCCGCATGCAGGGCCATATTTGGAGTTTCTGCTGCCCTAGGCACTTTTAGTGCTGCCTCCCCCTTTGATAAGTATGACATTATCGGCAGTGACTTTGGCAAGAATCGCTGATGTGAAAGTCGCCTTTTGCAGCAGATCAGGCAGTTTTTCTGCATCTGCCGCGTAACGGATCACTTACGGCAACACTGCATTCGGCCACATTCATTCCCTATGGGATTTGCGGTACTTTGCCATGATCTGGCAAATGCGGTACCATACCTCCCAACTTTTGAAGAAGGGAAGGAGGTATAAAGTTTGCAATTTTTAGGCCACGCCTCTGACCACACCCACTTCACAACTAGTCACACCCATATCCACGTCCCAACCACAGCCATTTAGCATTGCTGATCACACTGTTTTACATACAATAATTATAAACAAAAAAATATGGCCACAGAGTGCTCCATACTGTATAATGGCCACACATGATGCTCCATACTGTATAATGGCCACACAGTGCTCCATACTGTATAATGGCCACACATAGTGCTCCATACTGTATAACGGCCACACACAGTTCTCCATACTGTATAATGATCCCACATGATGCTCAATACTGTATAATGGCCACACATGATGCTCCATACTGTATAACGGCCGCACATGATGCTCCATACTGTATAATGGCCATTGGCCACACATGATGCTCCATACTGTACAATGGCCACACATGATGCTACATACTATATAATGGCCATTGGCCACACATGATGCTCCATACTGTATAACGGCCACACATGATGCTCCATACTGTATAATGGCCACACATGATGCTCAATACTGTATAATGGCCACACACAGTTCTCCATACTGTATGATTCCACATGATGCTCAATGCTGTATAATGACCTCCCCTCCTGTATGCATGGCTCATCTCCCTCCCATCCCATATGCATGGCTCATATCCCCCCTCCTGTATGCATGGCTCATATTCCCCCTCCTGTATGCATGGCTCAAATTCCCCCCCTGTATGCATGGCTCATACTCCCCCCTGTATGCATGGCTCATATTCCCTCCAGTATGCATGGCTCATATCGCCCCCCTGTATGCATGGCTCATATTCTCCCCCCTGTATGCATGGCTCATATCCCCCCCCTGTATGCATGGCTCATATCTCCCCCTGTATGCATGGCTCATATCCCCCTGTATTCATGGCTTATCTCTCCACTCCCCCCCCCGCTCCCATCTTGCATGTTGCGCCGGCTTATGTCCCCCTTCATCCCCCCGTCCTTCATACTCACCTGTCCCTCGCCGTACTGACATTCCTCTGGCTCTGTCCCGACGCCCGGCGCAGCACCTTCTCCTTGCGTGAGCGGTCATGTGACACCGCTCATTAAGGTCATGAATATGCACATATTCATGACCTTAATGAGCGGTACCACGTGACCGCTCATTCAGGACTAGCTCCAGACGCCGAGACCAGGCATCACTGGAGCAGTGTGAGTATCGTCTTCAAGGAGGGTGGGTGGGAGGCAGGCGGGCGGCCGGGGGAGAGGGGCTAGGATGGGCTGGGCTGGGAGGGGGGCTGTGCCGGGCTGGGCGGGCGGGGGGGCGGTCGGTGACCCAGGACTTATTAAAAAAAAAAAAAAACAAATAAAAAAAACAAACCTTGCTCAGGTGCCGCCCCCTGCATGGTCCCCGCCCTAGGCACGCGCCCTCAAGTGCCTAGTGGCAATACAGCCCTGGCCACATGAACATACCCCCAAAAACATGGAAGAATTGCATTGTTTTCATAATTTCACACACTTGGCATTTTTTGTATGTTGTCCAGTATATTGAATGTTAAAATGAATGGTGAGATTCAAAGCTACCTTTCACCCCACACAATAATAATAATAATAATCTTTATTTTTATATAATAATAATTAACAATAATAATAATAATAATAATAATACAAAACAAGACATTTTATGGCTGTGTTGATAAAAAGATAAAAAAGTTATGGCTTAGGAAGGAAATGGGGAAAAAAAAGCAAAAGTGCAGAAAATAAAAATTACCTGATAATTAAATATTTTAAAAGGTTATTCAAGAATATAAAAAATGACCACAAAGCAACAAATATATCACAATAATAAAATAATTTGATAAATTCCTTACCACACCAATGCCTATCAAGCTCTGTGAACTGTACTACAGTGATGACATGCGCTTGGGTACGCTGCAGCCAGTCATAGGTCCCAGCTGTCATGAGATCGCTATGCTATTATCCATCCTAAGGACAGTGATTGGCTGCAGCAATCATGTAATTATGTGCAACGGATTAGCACATAACTACTCTAGAACATTTCACAAACACTGCTGGGACGACCGTTGCGGCAGAGTTGGAATTGCGGTGGATTTACCAGGTGAGTATAAGTTATTTTATAATTTGAATGCATTTTCTGCCTTTTGGCCATTTAAAAAAAAAATCTTGGACAGCCCCTTTAATTATTCATTAGACCTGGAAAAGTACTAGCGCATCTTCCCAATGTAATGCTGAAAAGTCAGAAAGTCATAAATCGCCTGGAGAAGCGTCTCTGCTTGTCTCCATGATAGAAATGTGTGGCTGCATTATGCAGAATGTTACAACATTGTCCCTCTGTATGAATGATACTTCCTTATTTAAGCAGTGCCGCAGTTTTACACCGCACATGGAGCCGTCTCGATGGCTTTTTTTTTGCATAATATGCTAATAACTATGTACGTTTCTAGTGTGATGACTGTACAAGAAGAATAGTCTCATATTCCTTCGCTTGGGTCTCAGAATGAGCTTAGCATTTATTCCGGGCACATCTATTTCTAAAATCAAATGAAATTGTCTCCAAACTCCACACCTATCTCCATTAGAATATGTTTAGAAAACATACGACTTAAAGAAATAAAAGAATCTGTGATGATATGAACGTCAACTACATGGTTATTATAGAAACTAATGAGATATTTAAGGTCTCAGTGGAAGTCTAGGGCTCAATACCAACATCAGTGATGGTGCCCCAACCAAGAAATGTGTTAGGGGCCACAAGGATCGGAATATTATACTAACATAAACATGTCCCGACTTCCCCACCAGAGAAAAGGATCTTGATGGCTAACCTCCAGTCCGTACAGAACATGTGAATGACCATCCATGTCACAAATTATGCTGTTGGCAGTAGAAAAACAAAATACATGGTGTCAAAGTTCTATAGAAGAAAACAAAAAATTCATAGTCCCAGTGACTTTGCATGGGAGGGGGCATATGGGTAGATGCCTTGAGTGCCAAAGTCGTAGGTACACAACAAAATAAAAATATAAAAAAAAATAAGTAGCACTGACTGCATGTAAGGATCTCTGGGCAAATGACATCTTGAACTGTAGGGGCGTCAACACGATGCAGTTACTTTTTCCCCTTTGTGCCTCTGTACAGTAAGTGTGCCCTCTATCTACCTTCGAACAGTAAGAGTGTCCCCTCTGTGCCTCCATAAAGTAAGAGTTCCTCCTCTGTGCCTCCATACAGTAACTGTTCTTCCTCAGGTCCCCCATACAGTAAGAATGCCCCCTCTGTGCCTCCATACAGTACAGTCAGAGTGCCTCCTCTGTGCCTTCATACAGTAATTGTTCCTCCTCACTGCCTCCATACAGTAAGATTGCCTCCATGCAGTTAAATTGCCCTCTCTCGGCCTCCATACAGTAAGTGTCTTCTCTGTGCCTCAATACAGTAAGATTACCCTCTCTGTACCTCGATACATTAAGTGTACCCTCTGTGCCACTATACAGTAAGACTGCCCTCCCCGTACCTCCATACAGTAAGAGTGCCCTCTCTGTGGCTCCATACATTAAGTGTCTGCTCTGTGCCCCCATACAGTAAGATTTCCCTGTCTGTGCTTCCATACAGTAAGAGTACCCTTTTGTGGCTCCATACATTAAGAGTGTCCCTTCTGTGCCACCATAAAGTAAGTGCCACCAGGTGACTCCATACAGTAAGAGTGCCCACCTCTGTGCCTCTGGAACGCCCGCCAAGGCCGTGGGGTACTCGGTACCAGGTCTGGTACTTAAAGAAATGTGTCATGGCAGCGGCACCCCAGTCCGTGGCCCTGGGCACCCATGTTAAAAGGAAAGGTCTTTAAAGGGGTTATTTGAATAAAGTTTGTTCGTGACGCCACCTGTGGTATTCGGTCAGGGATGACTGACGCTGCTTAAAGCGGTCCACTGGGGTGATGTTATGGCAGCTGGGATGGTATGGGGCTCTAGGGCTGTGGTGTAGTCCCTTGCTACCTTAGGCCTCTCACAAGGTCCTCACGTTTTCTCTCTGTCCTCCTTGCAGGTAGGACACTAACCCGTATGACAGGTGGCTCGAGCCCTTTTACAGGATCTCTATCATGACCCGGGCTCTCTGTGCCACTGTGTCATCAGGTGTAAAGGTGGACAGGTGACTTGGAGTCCAGCTGTCCCACCGGTTTCTGCTGTGAGACGTACAGTACTGCACAACCGCGGTCTTCCAGCTACCGGTATCTGCGCTTCAGCCTGGAGGGAGCACACTCACAGCTCTCTACCAGCTCCTTTCTTTCTCCTGCGCTTCACTTCCCCTCTCAGTCTCTCTACAGACTGCTCTGCTTTCTCTTTGCTCTTCCCAGGAGCTGCAGCGACTCACGTGGCTGCACGGCCCTAGCTCCCCTTCTTCACTCTATACTCTCCTCTCACAGACTCCCCCAGACTGCTGTCTGGCACAACTCATTAACTCCTCCTCCAGACCAGAATATATATCTATATCTAGGGAAACTCCCCTGAAACTGGGTACAGAGCTCCCCCTTCTGGCCTGGAGTCAGAACAGGGTTGTATGTCCTAAATACCTGATAAAAGGGATCCTTCCTCACTTCCAAGCATGACATCACTCTCCCCATAAGGAAAACAATGCCACTGTAACAACCAGGAACCTAGGGTGTTACACCTCTATACAGTAAGATTGCCCTCTCTGTGACTCCATACAGTAAAAGTTCTCTCTCTGTGCCTCCATACAGTAAAATTGCCCTCTCTGTGCATCCATACAGTAAGCGTGCCCTCTCTGTGGCTCCATACAATAAGTGTCCCCTCTGTGCCTCATACAGTAAGATTGCCTTCTCTGTGCCTCCATACAAAAAGAGTGCCTCCTCTGTGCCAAAATATAGTAAGATTGAACTCTCTGTGCCTCCATACAGTAAATGCCCTCTCTGTGGCTCCATACAGTAAGTTTCCTCTCTCTGCCTCAATACAGTAAGATTTCCAAGATTTCCCTCTCTGTGTCTCCATATGGTTAGAGTATCTTCTCAGTGCCTCCATACACTAAGAGTATCCGCTCTGTGCCTCCATAGACTAAGAGTGACCTCTCTGTGGTTCCATACAGTAAATGCTCCCTCTGTGCCCCCATACAGTAAGATTGCTCTCTCTGTGCCACAACACAAAATTAAGAGAACTTGTGTCACATAGAGTAGAGGGTCAGCAGTAATAATGATATATAGGCAAAAAATCTATGTGTTCGATATCAGGAAAAAATGGTCTATTTATCCACTACATCATCCCTGCCTAACTGCGAAGGTTGGCACCCTATAGTAACGAAGCGGTCGCCCCCACTCGTCGATGGCTGACCCTCTTGGCCCTATTGATTTAAGGGATAAGCGTAATTACACAGTCCAAAAATCATTATTCCAATAAAAAGTGCTCAGTGCCTGAAACATTAGTAACTCTTCATGCAGTGGACAAGTACCGTAGTTCAGCAGTAGAGAGAGAGATATTCTGCATTAGTAGCAAATCATGCATTAGAAAAGGAACTCGGCAGTAAAGAGATATGTATGGCATGACCCATATGTCAAATGGTCATGTCGGACTGTAATAATAGTAAAATGTGATATTTATAGCAGATTAAATGATAATGAACCCTTTAACAAGTGTATCCCATGGGGGATAAGGTCTACATATCACCTTAGAGGATTACATTTGTGATGTCAGTATTTAAAATTTGATATAATCACAGATCGAAAATCAGAAGGGATCGGACCTTTTGTGCCCTGGACCTCAAGGACATCATGTGATCCAGTACTATGGATGGACAACTGTTAGCTAAGTAGTACTCTTCCATGATATTACCATTATTTCACTCCTGGTGAACCTTTGAGAGGGGAAAGTGCTAAGGTAATTTTTGTGGCTATTCCCAATGACTATGATTTGCTTCTCCATGGGCTGTAGAGGATAAATAGATAATATTTTCAATCTAATGTTGGGACACTAATCACATTTTGTTGGAATAATGATTTTGGGACTGTGTAATTAAGCTTATCCTTCAAATCAATAGGGCCAAGAGGGTCAGCTGTCCACAAGCGGGGACGGCAGCTTCGTTACTATAGGGTGCCAACCTCCGCAGTTAGGCAGGGATATACAGTACAGTGGATAAATAGTCCCCTTTTTTCTGACATTGAATAGATGGATTTGTGCCTGTATATCATTATTACTGCTGGCCCTCTACTCTATGTGACACAAGTGTTCTCTTAATTTTGATGGGAGAATTGGATCCACTGTTGTATCTCGGCTACACTGAGTTCTTGCCTAAACCGTTTTCTGTTATCTGTTTGGGTATGTGCACACGCTGCGGATTTTGCTGCGGATCTGCAGCGGATCCGCAGCTGAGGTTCCGCAGCAGTTTCCCATGAGATTACATTACAATGTAAACCTATGGAAAACGCTGTGCCCATGCTGCGGAAAAAAACGCGAGGAAATGCAGCGGTTTACATTCCGCAGCATGTCACTTCTTTCTGTGCATTCCGCAGCGTTTTTACACCTGCTCCATAATAGAAAACCGCAGGTGTAAAACCGCAGCGGAATCCGCAGAAAATCCGCAGAAAATCCGCGGTAAATCCACGATAAATCTGCAGCAAAAACGCAGCGTTTTTGCCCTGCAGATTTATCAAATCCGCTGTGGAAAAATCCGCAGAGGACCAGTCTACGTGCGCACATAGCATTTCTGCCCCTTTGTATAATTTAGGGCCTTTTAGGGCCAGAAGGGTGAGCTGCCGAGGAGCAGGGGTGCCATTTCCTCAGGTGTAGGGTGCCAATCTCCGCTACAAGGCAGGGTAGGGTAAGTCAGCAGTAAAACAGGGTCGGGCACTTCCCCCTGGCTTCACTGTTTAAGTGTTGTCTATATGATATACATTTCACTTTTTGTGCAAATTTTTATGAACTAATAAAAGTTATATTTTAACATATCTGATAAAGTACAGAGTCTTTACGGTGAACTTTCTATAGGCTCTATTTGAAGATGGCTACAGCATATACAGCTGTGCTCAAAATTTTACATACCGCGGCAGAATTTTTGCTTTCTTGGACTTTGTTCAGAGAATAAGAATGATACCACAAAACTTTTTCTCCACTCATGGTTAGTGGTTGGATGAAGCCATTTATTGTCAAACTACTGTGTTTTCTCTTTTTAAATCATAATGACAACCCAAAACATCCAAATGACCCTGATCAAAAGTTCACATACCCTGGTGATTTTGGCCTGATGACATGCACAGAAGTTGACACAAATGGGTTTGAATGGCTACTAAAGGTAACATCCTCACCAGTGATCTATTTGCTTCTAACCAGTGTGTGTGCATAAAAGCTGAGTGAGTTTCTGGGATCCAGACAGACTCTTGCATCTTTCATTCAGCCACTGACGTTTCTAGATTGTGAGTCATGGGGAAAGCATAAGAATTGAAAATGGATCTATGGGAAACGGTAGTTGAACTGTATACAACAGGAAAGGGATAGAAGAAGATATCCAAGGAATTGATAATGGCGGTCAGCAACGTGCCATCTGTGATTAACAAATGGAAAATCAGGGGCTCTGTAAAAACAAAACCATGGACAGGTAGTGTTAGGGTTGGTGGAAAGCACCGAGTATATATATGAGTTAAAATAGGTGCGTTCGCAACCCGGGGTCCACTGTGCAGGAGAAAACCTGCTGCTAGCAATTGGCGGCACTATATGGCGGTATAAGCGAACTCTGTTACTTCACAGAATCTCTAAGATAGGAAAACACTGTGCCCTGTTAACCTCAGCTACCTAACAGAGCAAAAAGCAAACAGTGGTCATGCAGTCAGCCTAACACACGAACAACTCCTCTCCGGTGGAGCCGGAATTCTAGTGGCTATACACCAGCCCTGAATTCACACACACAAAACTCACCGGAGGTGCCAATATTCTAGGGGCTTGTTTCAGCCAACCCTGACCACATGCAGACATGACCACAAAGTAGCAAAGCTCATGACATAGGTTGATACTAGCGCACGGCCGTGCGGCCATGCAAACCTTTTATAGCTGTAGCAGACAAGGACCTTCCTAGTGGTCCAATAGGAGCCGCTACAGGACCTAAGCGTGTGACCCCAGACTTCCAATGGAAGGTCGACCCTTGGGCATGTTCAGTAGAAGAAAAGCAGGACTTAGACCCAGGAGCATCTGCCTGCCGAAGAATAGTGCTAGTTACAATGGCTGAGCCTGGAAGATCAGCAGTAACCAAGCACACACTATCTGCCTGAGCCAGACACTGAGACTGACGTCTCCACTGAGCAGGCTCCACTGCGGCTGGAGGAGAATGGGAAACCGCAGCAGACATGGTTCGAGATTCCCCCTGTACAGCGGTGGGAACTCGACACCTAAATTTACCCCCCTCCTAGGGCCCCCTCCTTGGGCCTTGCTATGCTTGAAGGCAGCAATGAGCTGCGGAGCTCGAATGTGCTCAGCAGGCTCCCAGGACCTGTCCTCTGGACCATAACCCTTCTAATCCACCAAATAAATTTTTTTTGCACGTACCACCTTGCACCCTAGGATAGCGCTCACCTCGTAATCGTCCGTAGACGAACCCGATGTCCCAGCAGATGACTCAGAAAACCGGGACATGTGTACGGGCTTCAAGAGGGACACATGAAAGGTGTCGGTGATATCTAGGCGCGGAGGAAGGGCCAGACGATAGACCACAGGGTTAACCTGTTCGAGGACCTTGAAGGGACGCAAGTAGTGAGGTGTAAACTTAGTGGACTCATCTCGCAGCCTGATGTTACGGGCGGAGAGCCACACTAAATCGCCAGGAGCAAAGGACTGAGTGGGGCGCCGGTGTGCATCGGCAGAGAACCTCATTCGCTCCGTGGAAGCCCGGATGGCATCGTGAGTACAGTCCCAAATGTCCCGTGCCTCCACAGCCCAGTCTGCCACCCTGGAGTTGGCGGAAGGCACGGGCATGGGCACAGGAACCCGAGGATGTTGACCGTAATTAAGGAGAAATGGGGTCTGGCCAGTGGAGTCGGCTACGGCATTGTTTAGCGCAAACTCTGCCCACGGTAGCAAGTATGCCCAGTCATCCTGCCTTGCTGAAACAAAATGTCCAAGGTCTGGTTGTCCCTCTCTACCAACCCATTCGTCAAGGGATGATATGCAGGAGAGAGATTCAACTCGATACTGAGTAGTCAACAAAGCTCTCTCCAGAACCGAGACGCAAACTGGGGACCCTAATCACTGACAATCTTGTCTGGCATACCGTGTAGGTGGAAAATATGTTTTACAAACAATGCTGCCAAAGCCCGTGCAGAAGGTAGCCGTGGAAGAGGCACCAAGTGCACCATTTTCGAGAAATGGTTGGTGATTACCCAAATGATGGTGCAGCTACGAGACTTGGGTAAGCCCACCACAAAATCCATCCCGACCATCTCCCAGGGCCTGTCTGCCACCGGTAAAGAAATCCAGCTGACCATTGTCGAGGAGACTTATTCTTAGCACAGGAGACACATGCCCGAATATAGTCCCCGACATCACGAGCCATATGCAGCCACCAGTATATTCTCACCAGCAGTTCAGATGTCCTCTTGGTCCCAAAATGTCCACCCACCCTAGACGAATGAGCCCAAGAGAGAACCTCCGGTCGCAAATGTGATGGTACAAAAGTCTTGCCTGGGGGCACAGACTCTAGCGAGACCTGGGCAACAGTTCTCAGGCTCTCAGTGGGGACAATAAGCTGAGGCTCCTCTTCCTCCTCCACAGATGACACAACGGAGCGAGAGAAAGCATCGGCACGAATGTTCTTCTCCCCAGAGAGAAAATGGAGAGTGAAATGGAACCGGGAGAAGAACAGGGCCCATCTGGCCTGGCGAGAATTTAGCCACTGGACTGTCTGTGAGTATACTAAATTTTTGTGGTCAGTAAAAACTTGGAAGGGAAAGCGAGCCCCCTCCAGAAGATATCTCCACTCAGAGAAAGCCAATTTCATGGCAAGCAACTCCCTGTCCCCGATGGAATAATTCCTCTCTGCTGGTGTGAAGGTCTTGGAAAAGAAGAAGCAAGGATGCTTCCGACCTTGAGCATCCTTTTGGAAGAGGACTGCTCCAGCACCAACGGATGAGGCATCCACCTCCATTATAAACCGCTTATCAACATCGGGGCGATGTAGAATGGGAGCGCTAGCAAAATGAGATTTTATTGAGAGAAAGGCCTTGGAGACCTCCTCCGACCACAATTTGGGATTTGCTCCCTTCTTGGTGAGGGTTACCAAGGGAGCTACTAAAGTTGAGAAATGCGGAATGAACTGGCAATAGTAGTTAATGAACCCCATAAAGCGCTGCACCGCTTTGAGAGAGTGGGGTTCTTGCCAGTCCATCACAGCCTGTAGTTTGGCAGGATCCATAGCCAACTCTTGGGCGGAGATGATATAACCAAGGAAAGACAAGGACTCCTGCTCAAACACACATTTCTCCAACTCAGTGTAGAGGAAGTTTGCCCGTAAGAGGTCGAAGACTTTGCAAACATCTCTCCGGTGAGAGTCAATATCTGGAGAGTAGATGAGTATATCATCCAGATAGACTATGACCGAAGTGGACAGCATATCCCGGAAGACATCATTTACAAAGTCTTGGAAGACTGCTGGGGCATTACAGAGCCCGAAGGGCATCACCAGATATTCACAATGCCCATCCCTGGTGTTAAATGCCGTCTTCAATTTGTCCCCCTCACAGATGCGAATCAGGTTGTAAGCACCCCGCAGATCTAATTTGGTGAATACCCTTGCTCCCCGTAGCCTATCAGAGAGCTCAGAAATCAGGGGCAACAGGTACTTATTCTTAACGGTGATGGCGCTAAGACCCCTGTAATCTATGCATGGACGAAGTTCTCCGTTCTTCTTCTGCACGAAAAAGAACCCCCCCAGCAGGTGACACTGACTTCCTAATGAACCCTCTAGCCAAATTCTCCTGAATATATTGAGTCATAGCCTCCCTCTCTGGGACCCCGACCCAGGGGAGGCTCTGCTCCAGGCAAGAGATCAATAGGACAGTCATAGGGACGGTGAGGCGGAAAGGTCTCCACAGCCTTCTTGGAGAACATGTCCGCATAGGACCAATAACATTTGGAGAGAAGTAAGATCTGCGGGTTCCTCTGTAGTGGCAACCTGAATGTGCTCCTTCATACATCTGCCCTTACAAGATTCACTCCAACCCAAAATTTTCCCTGAGGACCACTCTATATGAGGGGAGTGGAAACGTAACCAGGGTATCCCTAGTAGGGTTGAGCGAAACAGATCGGCCAATTTCAAAAGTCGCCGACTTTTGGGAAAGTCGGGTTTCGTGAAACCCAACCCGATCTCACTGTGGGATCGGGTCGGCCGTCGGCGATCTTAGCTCCAAAGTCGGGTTTCGTTTTTTATATATATATATATGTCATTGAGACACAAATATATATATATATATATTTATATTTACTTCAGCGCGATATATGTGAAAAGCCGGTAATTCAATTGCCGGCTTTTCATTTCTCCTGCCTAAACCCGACATGATATGAGACATGGTTTACATACAGTAAACCATGTCATATTCCCCTTTTTTTTGCATATTCCACACTACTAATGTTAGTAGTGTGTATGTGCAAAATTTCGGCGCTGTAGCTATTAAATTTAAGGGTTAAATCGCGGAAAAAATTGGCGTGGGCTCCCGCGCAATTTTCTCCGCCAGAGTGGTAAAGCCAGTGACTGAGAGCAGATATTAATAGCCTAGAGAGGGTCCATGGTTATTGGCCCCCCCTGGCTACAAACATCTGCCCCCAGCCACCCCAGAAAAGGCACATCTGGAAGATGCGCCTATTCTGGCACTTGGCCACTCTCTTCCCACTCCCGTGTAGCGGTGGGATATGGGGTAATGAAGGGTTAATGCCACCTTGCTATTGTAAGGTGACATTAAGCCAGATTAATAATGGAGAGGTGTCAATTATGACACCTATCCATTATTAATCCAATTGTATGAAAGGGTTAAAAAAAACCACACACACATGATTAAAAAGTATTTTAATGAAATAAACACACAGGTTGTTTTAATATTTTATTGCTCTCTCAATCCACCTGAAGACCCTCGCTTGGCAAAATAATAAACAAACAATATACATACCCTCCGATGAACTGTCAAGTCCCACGAGGTAAATCCATCTGAAGGGGTTAAAATATTTTACAGGCAGGAGCTCTGCTATAATGCAGCTGTGCTCGTGCCTGTAAACCCCGGAGAATGAAGGAAATGTAGGTCAATGACCTATAGTTACCTTCAGTCGCGGTGATGCGCCCCCTGCTGGATGTCCTCATGAACTGCAGCCTGGGAACTTTTTCCCACGCTCCAGGTCATATGAGGACATCCAGCAGGGGGTGCATCACCGTGACTGAAGGTAACTATAGGTCATTGACCTACATTTCCTTCATTCTCCGGGGTTTACAGGCACGAGCACAGCTGCATTATAGCAGAGCTCCTGCCTGTAAAATATTTTAACCCCTTCAGATGAATTTACCTCGTGGGACTTGACAGTTCATCGGAGGGTATGTATATTGTTTGTTTATTATTTTGCCAAGCGAGGGTCTTCAGGTGGATTGAGAGAGCAATAAAATATTAAAACAACCTGTGTGTTTATTTCATTAAAATACTTTTTAATCGTGTGTGTGGTTTTTTAACCCTTTCATACAATTGGATTAATAATGGATAGGTGTCATAATTGACACCTCTCCATTATTAATCTGGCTTAATGTCACCTTACAATAACAAGGTGGCATTAACCCTTCATTACCCCATATCCCACCGCTACACGGGAGTGGGAAGAGAGTGGCCAAGTGCCAGAATAGGCGCATCTTCCAGATGTGCCTTTTCTGGGGTGGCTGGGGGCAGATGTTTGTAGCCAGGGGGGGCTAATAACCATGGACCCTCTCTAGGCTATTAATATCTGCCCTCAGTCACTGGCTTTACCACTCTGGCGGAGAACATTGCGTGGGAGCCCTCGCCAATTTTTTCCACGATTTAACCCTTAAATTTAATAGCTACAGCGCCGAAATTTTGCACATACACACTACTAACATTAGTAGTGTGGAATATGCAAAAAAAAAGGGGGATATGACATGGTTTACTATATGTAAACCATGTCTCATATCATGTCGGGTTTAAGCAGGAGAAATGAAAAGCCGGCAATTGAATTACCGGCTTTTCACATATATCGCGCTGAAGCAAATATTAAAAAAGTATGCTTCCCCATTGACTTGCATTGGGTTTCGTGTTTTGGCCGATCCCCGACTTTTCAATAAGATCGGCCAATTTCACTCGACCCGACTCTTGAGAAAGTCGGGTTTCGTGAAACCCGACTCGATCTCAAAAAATGAAAAGTCGCTCAACCCTAATCCCTAGTAGTATCTCATCTTTTCACTCGGGAATGACAAGCAGGGAGATAATCTCCTGATGGGAAGGAGACATAGATAACGTGAAAGGGATGGTCTGATTTGTAATTTGTGTGGGCAGTGTTGACCAATTTACCACTCGAACAGTCACTGGCCTGGTGAGCATCACCAGGGGTATAGCGTGGTGTTGGGCGAAGGCAGAGGAAATAAAATTCCCTTCCGCCCCAGAGTCCACACAAAGCTCGACTGTAAGAGTGGAAGAGCACAAAGTGATTGTCTCCTTAAAGGACAGCTTGGAGGAAAATACTGCTGTGTCTAGTGAACCTCCTCCTATGGTTACTAGACGCAATCGTTTCCCCACCGCTGAGGACATTTATTGGCATAATGTCCCATCTGCTGGCAGTTATTACAGATCAAGGGTATTCGAGCGGCCCGGGACTAAGGTCCCGCTCGAGAAACCTCCATGGCCACATGGGAGTGCGACGTCTGAATATTAGATTCCAGAGGACTGGCAAAGGTAGGAGCCAACCGGAACCTCTGCCTACACTGGGTCCGCTCCAACCTCCGCTCGTTAAAATTGTGGTCGATGCGGGTAGAAATAGCTATGAGGTCCTCCAGTGTGGCGGGAATCTCCCTGGTGGCCAAGGCGTCCTTTACATGGTCAGCCAGTCCCTTCCAGTACACAGGGATAAGGACTTTATCCGGCCACTCCAGCTCTGATGCCAGAGTCCGGAAGTGGACGGCAAATTGGCTGACCATGGATGAACCCTGTGTTAATGCCAGCAGCTAGAGCGCTGTATCGTGGGTAACACGATGTCCCAAAATGACCTGTCTCAGAGAGTCCAGGAAGCGAGAAGCACTCTGTACCACATGATCATCACGCTCCCACAGTGGCGTTGCCCACTCCAACGCCCTGCCCGACAGAAGGGATATGATAAATCCCACTTTCGCCCGTTCCGTAGGAAAACGTGCAGCCAGAAGCTCTAGATGTATGGTGCACTGGATCACGAATCCCCGACAGAGCTTACTGTCACCAGCAAACTTGTCTGGAAGTGGGAGACAGGATAAGGTCGGAGCAGGGGTGGCAGAGGACAAACTTCCCGCAGCTATGCTAGCAGCCTGTACAGCGACTGCGGTGACATCCACAGCCGAGGTTGTGCACTCAAGGGCCCCCAACCTACCCTCCAGCTGCTGGATGTACTGCTGTAGACGCTGATTGTCCGCTATTTACTAGCCAGACCCTGGAGCTAGTATTATGTTAGGGTTGGCAGAATGCACTGAGTATATATATGAGTTAAAATAGGTGCGTTCGCAACCCGGGGTCCACTGTGCAGGAGAAAACCTGCTGCTAGCAATTGGCGGCACTATATGGCAGTATAAGCTAACTCTGTTACTTCACAGAATCTCTAAGATAGGAAAATGTTGTGCCCTGTTAACCTCACAGAGGATCACAGCTACCTAACAGAGCAAAGAGCAAACAGTGGTCATGCAGTCAGCCTAGCACATGAGCAACTCCTCTCTGGTGGTGCCGGAATTCTAGTGGCTATACGCCAGCCCTGAATTCACACACACAAAACTCCTCACCGGAGGTGCTGGTATTCAAGGGTCTTATTTCAGCCAACCCTGACCACATGCAGACATGACCACAAAGTAGCAAAGCTCATGACATAGGTTGATACTATTGCATGGCTGTGCGGCCATGCGAACCTTTTATAGCTGTAGCAGACAAGGACCTTCCTAGTGGTCCAATAGGAGCCGCTACAGGACCTGAGCATGTGACCCCAGACCTCCAATGGAATGTCGACCCTTGGGCATGTTCAGTGGAGGAAAAGGAGGACTTAGTCCCAGAAGCATCTGCCCGCCGAAGAATAGTGCAAGTTACAATGGCTGAGCCTAGAATATCAGCAGTATCCAAGCGCACACTATCTGCCTGAGCCAGACACTGAGACTGACATCTCCGCTGAGCAGGCACCACTGCAGCTGGAGGAGAATGGGAGACCACAGCGGACATGGTTCGAGATTCCCCCTGTGCAGCGGCGGGAACTCGACACCTAACAGGTAGACCAACAAAAATGTAGTCCACAACTGCCAGGAAAATTATTTGGGATGCAAAGAAAAACCCTCAAGTAACATCAGCTGAAATACAGGACTCTCTGAAAACTAGCGGTGTGGCTGTTTCAAGATGCACCAGTAGAAAGCCATTACTGCAAAATGCCACAAAGTTTCTCACCTACAATATGCAAAACAGCACAGAGACAAGCCTCAAAACTTCTAGAACAAGGTAATTTGAGTGATGACGAGACAAAAATTGAACTTTTTGGCCACAACCATAAACATTACATTTGAAGAGGTTTCTGCATAACCCTGCCCTCACCATTGAATGGTGATCTCTGTATAACCTCACCTCCACCACTGAATGCTGAGCTCTGTATAACCCTGCCTGATCATTCTTCTCAGTACAATTTTCGCACAAGCCGTGATTATTCTTTTATTCATAATCTCTTGCCCCAGAGCCTTTGGGAAAATTGTTTTCGGACACTGAAGAAGGAGTGCTAAAAACATCATATTTTACGCTCTTACACACTCATATTTTGACCTTTGCTGTTGATTTGTTTGCCAATTAATTATGAGACTTTTAGGTAGACCTCAGGGAAAATAATTATAATTTAATGTAAAACAAATGTGTTGTAGCCAGCTCTAATGGACCTGTGTCGTGCATTTATGGTAATTAAATCCTCAGTGTGTATTTTGTTGCTTAGCAAATTAATTTAATTGTTTTGCGTGACCTACAATTAGTGGTAACCTTATCTGAAGTACAGAATAACTATATGCTTCTGTAATAAAATAAACCTGATGGAAGATGACCTAAGGTATGCCACGTTCATTAGTGTTTGGAAAAATTACATTTTCAAGTTCAGAGAAAAGATTGATCCAAAGGTGATGGACTTTAGAACTTATTTTCTTCATCTTTAGATGGACTTAAAGGGGCTGTCATAAGAAGTCAACACATTTTTATAGGGGTATTTTAATTGTAATGTGTGGCCAGACACATATTCCTTATGATATGATCTTACCTTTTCGGATTTCGGTGCCGATATTACCTTTTCCCACTTTTCTAGTTTTCTCAGTGTTGCTGGCTCAGCAAATCACCTATGATCAAGGAGAGTCCTGGTCAATCAAGTGGTCTTTTCTGACTGGCCAATCAAGGGATCTCTTCAGTAGGCTAACCACAGGATGGGTCCGGCAATCCTATACCAGATATTGTATCCTTTCTTGCGTGACATTCTGATGAATATCAATATTTTCTGGCTCGAATATTACTTGACTACTCCTTTGGATTAACTCTTGGATACCCATTGTGGGTTGATCTTGGACTGTTTAACTCTTTTCTGCCTCTATTTTTTTCCCAGGCTTTCTAGCTTCTGACATAGCTTTCTTCTCCTTATTTGGTCCTCTTTAGTAATTTTCAGGTTTTGACCATTCAGCTTACTCAAACAGTCAGCAACTACTCTGCAGACACAACCTGAGACCCCCATGTAGGCTTCACTAAATCCTAGCTATAATAACTTATTTTCTGGGACTTCTGAAGCCAGTCATGTGACGATTCCCTAATGACCGGGTCTCCTTGAATTTGACAAGTGTCTTTTTTTGTGAGGAGACAACTCCTTTGAAGTCAAACTGTGCAAGTTCCATAGTTTAAAGGAATCTATTACCTGATTGATGCTGCCCAAAGTGCGGGTGACTGCAGCCAAGTATATTTTATCTCAAACCAGTTAAAACATGTGTCCAGAACTATCGCTAGTGACTAGACTAGTCCAGAGCCACCCCAGACTGGTTTTCCCAGGTGATTGGCAGCTCAATCTCTACGTACATACCAGGAAGAGACTTGTTTATCACCAAGTGCGGAGCTAAGAAGCACCGGACAAGTCTCTATAGTATATCAATGGTGGCCAGTCTTGCTAGGTCATGAGCATGCACTTACAAGCTCTTTCTAATACATCTTGCAAGTGTTGCATCCACCCAGTGCAGTGGCAAAGCTGTCAGCGGTGCAGCCATGCCTTGTTGTTGGTACGAATTGTCAACCACCAGTGGTGCACTTTCCTATGAAATGGAACTAAGACATGAGGTGATACTAGAATGAATGTGATTGTAAAAAAAAAAATGTTCTTTTGATTGTTGATCCGCATAAGAACAAAAAAGAAAATATTCCCCTGCACGCCTTATGCCTTTCTCTCATCTAGATCAATAGGAGGGAGAAAAATTCCCTTTATTCACACCTCAATTGAAGTTGATGGATATACGGTATGTCTTTTCTCAGCTGTGCTGACTGTGCAGCTACAAGATCATTAAAATAAGCTAAAGCAAAAAAATACTAAGGTTCTGTTACAGATGGACGGGCTATAGAAGTGATGACATAGGGGTTCAGAGACATTCAGTCATCCTGCTGCTGTAAGGGAATAAGAAGTGGCTAAGGTAGGTCACCGCTGCAGCTAGTCATTGGATAAGAGGGCGTCCCAGGCCATTTCTGATGTATCAAGACAGCGCCGGAAGCAGAGGTCGGTGAGGATTAGATAAGAGTTGGAATGAGAGCTGCGGAAAATAGAGGGTGAATATTAATTGTTATGTATATGTGTATAATATAATATATATATATATATATATATATATATATATATATATATATATATATATATATTTACATACACCAGTCTGTGCCCTTTTAACATTTTATCTCTTGGAAAACCTTTTTAATGGCTTTCTGAAATAAAAGAAAACATGTTAAACATTAAGATTTTGAGAATAATAAGGAATCTTCATGAGCCATAGTGAAGTACAGTATCTATAAGGCCCAATGTCACTGGAGAACAAAATAAAAAAAAAGTTAAGAAACAGAATCCAGACGGAGCTCATAATAATCCATGGGGTTCCTTTGCTTTAGTTTTGCATTATTAATATGATGAATCACTTAATCTGTTTGCCTGTTCTGAAAACTTAAAGGGCCACTCCAGCATGTATTTTATTTTTTATTGCAGCACTGGAGTGGCGCTACTAATGTAAGACTCCTGCACTCAGTCTATTCTCATCTGCTGCCTTCTTTCCCTCCTATCGCCGCTGCTCTTCTCGGTCTCCGGCAGTTTGTGACCTGCCGGATTTCTCCAGTGTTTGCCGAGCGAGCTGGATGTCACTTTTCAATGCAAGTCTATGAGAGTCTAGTTCTGGCTTTCATAGATTTGCATTGAGAGCTTGTGACCATCACCTCTGACTTTCAGTCAATCAAAATGTGTGGTCACAAGATGGCAGCGCAGGAACGGAGCGGTGCCGGGAACAGGTAAGTATAATATTAGGTGCAGGGATCTTATGTCAGTAGCACAACTCCAGCGCTGCAATAAAAAAAAAAGTGGAGTGATGCTTTAACAGAATGTCCAAATGTGCACAATGCCAAAAGACCCCCAGGCACATTATACTAATGTTATCCGAAGCCACCAAACTCTCCTCTAACAGATAATGTCAAGGGAAAGAAGAACCTGTCAAATTGGATTTCCAACAACTGATCCTTTTGTTGTCTTGGGGAATGGCCACTGCCAGCGGAGTCTTGCAGCAGCTTTCTGCTGGAAAACACAGGAACGCTTGACCGAGCTCAGTGTATGGCAGATTTGGGAGAGAAAGCCACCAGATGAGCAATCTTTGACTGAAAGCTATCGTATATGGTGGGCTTAAATCTGGAGAACAAGGGTCCATTTACACTGCCAGATTATCCTGGGAACAAGCGTTTCACTATAATTTTGCAGTCTAAGGCCTCTTTCACACTTCAAGGCTTTTTGTTTCAGTCAAAATCCATCGTTTTGTGAAAAAAAAACGGATCCAGTGAATTTGCCCTCTGGATCCATCTTTTTCTCATAGACTTGTATTAGCGACGGATTACGACGGATGGCCTCACTTTTCGTCCATCGTGCGCTGGATCCCTCGGAATTTTTTTATCCATTGCCTGGAGAGGACAGACAAAGTAACGTTTTTTGTCTGCGTTGAAAAGTCGGACAGCGACGGATCCAGCGGCATACGTCACTGGCTAGAATGGAAGCCTATGGGCGCAGGATCCATCGCTGTCCGTCAAATGACGGAATCCACCGCTGGATTCCGTTTTTTTACACTGAGCATGCTCCAAATCTGTATTTAGTATCCAATTGACCAGACAGCCCCAAATCTATATAAACCTGATATGTGGCTTCATTCCTCAATTCCAAAATCCACATAAATGGTCGCAATGTTTGCTAGAACGCCTTCCATTTCTGCCACTTGCTCTACAACCTCTCAAAGATGGGGTGTTAAAACACTCAATATATAGGTTTCCATTATTTTCCAGTAGCCAATCACGTTTGAGAGCCTCCCATTTGGAGATATGAAAAAACAGATCTGTTGAAAAAACGGAAGAAATGGATGGAAAAACGGATGCGACGGATGCAACGGATCCGGTTTTTCGATGGATCCGCTATATGGATCCATCGAAAAACCGGATCCGTTGTTTCTGTTTTTCACTATTTTTGACGGATCCGTCGCTATGACGGATTTTGACTGACACCAGAAGACTGAAGGGTGAAAGAGGCCTAAACAGCCTGAGGTTCATCCAGTTGCTAACAAAGTACTCATTCATCTGGTGAAATCATCTGTGCAGCACGAAAGATAATCATTCTCGGCGGTGCATCATCCTGTGTAAACACAAGTTGCGCTGCCGAGAACAGTGGCAGCTATGTGCTCAGAGCTATCTATCACACCACGTATTGCTAAGGGCAGTCTGAATGTGTAAACAAGCGATTCAATGACTGCTGCAATTTACCGATCGGTGGGCGTCAAATGGCGTAAACCCACCTTAAATCCTTTGTGAGTTCAGATAAAGTGTAAAAGTTTCATAAAGTTCAGAGGCGATATTTTCCCACCATCTCTGGAGCAGATTTCTTGGATGTTGCAACATGATATAAATCTTTGTGACCGATTTAGTCCTGTATTTGGTGTGTCCATGTAAAGGGTCATAAATCCAAGTCTTGGATAGTGTCATTGTGTCAATGATAGGACATTTATTAACAGCTTACATTTTCTGCCATATATTTCAGTTTATCCAGACAGTTACATTGAGTACATTGCCTGTTAATACAGAGAAACACATTCTTACAAGAATATCATCCACCAGGGGAAGACACAGACAGAAGAGGGCACCATGGCCTTTTATGGGCCAATATCTCACCATGATTCACCCCTTTATGTGTCTTTGACGAAAGTTGCTCACTGCTTTGGAGGTGGAACTGGGCCCCTTTTGCTACTAGGCCCCTGGGCAGCTGCACAGTTTGTCCGTCCCTGTCATCCACTGGTTATAGATGAACAGATCCACAGAGCCAGGGCCATGTTCAGAAACTGTGCCAACTCCTATGCTGGGAAATTTGTCTTACACCTTTTTATCAGTGGGCACCTCTAGGACTTTTTGGCTAAGATCAAGCGTAGTATCTATTTTTATAACTGGCTAGAGCCAGGACATTTGGGGGGAGCCAAACTAAACTGCTCTCAGTTTTGATGGGGTGGCAGGAAGCCTATGTGGATGTCCGTAGGAGAGGTAATTGAACCCTGTCTCTCACTGTGGTATTCTTGTCTGGAAGGATGGAGACAGATTTGCTGGAGGGACCTATTTTTGGAGTGGGCCAGTTATACAGTGGACTCTTCTGCAGCACACTAGGGCCAGACAGCACATACTCAGCTTCTGATTCTGTAAATGCGGAATGTGTCTAGTGTGTGAGTGGTCCATGTAGGGATAAGAGGATTATAATCAAGGCAATCTAGGACACTGTCCGAGGTCTAAAACCCCAGAGGATCCCATGGTCAGATTGCCCTCATTATATTATTGTGTTCTCCACAATCGGTGGAACCAGGCAGGGAAGCTTCCTGAAGCTTCACTGCCGACAATAGAGAATGGCAGCGCCAGCACAGTTGCAGGTGAGCTCCCATTGCCATCTCTGTGACTCAGCTTGCACATGATGTCATCTTCCCAGCATGTACGTGCTGGTCACAACATGAAGTGGAGCCACAGGAGAATATATGGAGAGGTAAGTATTAATTTTTTTCTATTTTTTTTTAATAAAGTGAATGAAATTAGGCTGTGAGAGAGGACATCATATTATAATGATTTGAGGGTGGGAGTAGGAGAGAAAACATCAATTGGGACGGTATGGCATGTAATTGTAATGAATCGGGGGAGCAGGAGTGCGCAGTCGAGGGGAGTTGAGGACGCAGGAGAGTGACTTGTAATGAATTCAGGGAAAGAGTACAGTGGCCAGTTCATTCATATAATTATTAGGAGGGGAAAACTGACTAATAGAGATGGGTGAACACAAACAGTAAAGTTTGGCGTCAGTACCAAACACCTACTGTTCGGGCACAGACAACGAACATGAACTTCACCAGGAAAGCCGTGTTACTGTTCGGGTTCAGCCCCCAAACACTGGATGTTTGTCAAGCTGTCATGTGCATGACAGCATGGCAAACACCGCTTCTGATCGGCGGTGAAATCATTACAGCCGGTGAGACAGCCGTGGTTCCCACACTGTCAAATGACAGCATGAGCGCACAGCTGTAATCGGAGGTAAAAAATGTACTTCCAGTCACTGGCATTGGCTGATGGGACTACTGCCCCCATCAGCCTGTGCCTGCTGCCGCTAATAAAAGCAAGAACAGGTGTAGCTGATGGCAGTATTCATTAGCCGGCGCCTGCACTCTAAAGAAATTTTTTTTTTTTTTTAAACGGCATGGCTTCCCCTATATTTTTGATAACCAGCCAGGCAAAACTGACAGCTGCAGGCTGCAGCCCTCAGCTGTCAGCGTTAGCAAGGCTGGTTATCAAGACTAGAGGGGTCCCCATGCTGTTTTTTTTTTTTAAATTATTTAAATAAAGAATTTAAAAAAAATGGTGTGGAGTTCCCCATTTTTAACAACCAACCTTACTTAAGCAGACAGCTGGGGGTTGGTATTCTCAGGCTGGTAAGGGGCCATGGATATTAGCCCTCCCAAACTAAAAATAGCAGCTCGCAGCTGTCCAGAAAAGGCGTATCTATTAGATGCACCAATTCTGGCACTTTGCCCGGCTCTTCCCACTTGCCCTGTAGCAGTGGCAAGTGGGGTTCATATTTGTCTCACCTGTCCGATGTTCTGTCCCATGCCGTGATCCATGCCTGGGGATTAATAGTTTTCAACCCGGATGGTGCCAAGATCCACAGGTTAGTAATAGAGAGGCCCAGTCTATAAGGCGCCCCCATTACTAACCCCATAGTCATATTGTAAATAAACATACAGACAGAATAAAGTCCTTCATTTGAAATAATACAAAACACCCTGTTTAATAAATTTATTTAAAAGTAAAAAAACATAGTTATACTCACCTTAAAAATAAAAAAAAATAAACAACTATACACCGTGTTCCAAATTATTATGCAAATTGAATTTAAGTGTCATAAAGATTTAATTGTTTTGTTTTTCAAATAAACTTGTGGATGGTATTGTGTCTCAGGGCTCAATGGATCACTGAAATCAATCTTAAACACATGTGATAATTGGTTTTCCAGGTGATTCTAATTAAAGGAAAACTACTTAAAAATGATGTTCCACATTATTAAGCAGGCCACAGGTTTCAAGCAATATGGGAAATAAAAAGGATCTCTCTGCTGCTGAAAAGTGTTAAATAGTGCAATGCCTTGGTGAAGGGATGAAAACATTAGAAATTTTCCAAAAACATAAGCGTGATCATCGTACTGTTAAGAGATTTGTGGCTGTATCTGAGCACAAATGTGTTTGTGCTGATAAAGGCATAATGAGGAAGATTTCTGCCAGGCAAGTTCATCGGATTAAGAGAGCAGCTGCTAAAAAGCCATTACAAAGGAGCAAACAGATATTTGAAGCTGCTGGTTCCTCTGGAGTCCCTCGAACCTCAAGGTGTAGGCTCCTTCAAAGGCTTGCTGTGGTGCATAAACCTACTATTCGGCTACCCTTAAACAGTGTTCACAAGCAGAAATGGTTGTATTGGGCCCACACATACATGAAGACTAATTTCCAAACAGTCTTGTTTACTGATAAGTGTTGAGCATCCCTGGATGGTCCACATGGATGGAGTAGTGGATGGTTGGTGGATGGCCACATGTCCCAACAAGGCTGCGATGTCAGCAAGGAGGTGAAGGAGTCATGTTTTGGGCTGGAATCATGGAGAAACAGCTGGTAGGGCCCTTTAAGGTTCCTGAAGGTCTGAAAATGACCTCTGCAAAGTATATAGAGTTTCTGACTTTCTTCTATGGTCTAAAAAGCAGAAACGTGCCTTCAGGAGCAAAACCATCTTCATGCATGAAAATGCACCATCTCATGCTGCAAAGAATACCTCTGAGTCATTGGCTGCTATGGGCATAAAAGGAGATAAACTTATGGTGTGGCCACCATCTTCCCCTGACCTCAACCCTATAGAGAACCTTTAGAGGATCATCAAGCAAAAGATCTATGAGTGTGGGAGGCAGTTCACATCAAAACAGCAGCTCTGGGAGGGAAGAAATACAAGCAGAAACTCTCCACAAACTCACAAGTTCAATGGATGCAAGAACTGTGAAGGTGACATCAAAGAAAGGTTGCTATGTTAACATGTAACTTGGTCTGTTGGGATGTTTTCGCGTTAAATAGCTTTTTTGTTCAGTGAATGTGACCTCCTAATGCTGCAAATTCCACAAATGAGCATTTTCAGTTCTTTAAAACATATCAAATGTTTAGAAATTCTACTGTGCATAATAATTTGGAACAGCGCATTTTGAGGTTTTATTCATTTTGGAGATTATACTGTTATCATTGGGAGGTTTCTTCAATAAAATTCGATGTATACTCTAACGGGTGATTACTTTTATTAGACTGACTGTCACTTGCACCGACCATTTAGGAAAATCTGATAAAAATGTAATTTGCATAATAATTTGGAACATAGTGTATACTCACCTTATGCCCTTGTGTCCTGTAAAAAAAAGAAAAGTAGTAAACCACCATATTCCTCACCTGTCTGACATATTGTCCCATACCGTAATTCCATCTCAGATAACTGCTTTGTAACCTGAATGGTACCAAGATGCGACCATCCAGGCTGAAAAACTGAGAAAACTCATGGTACTCTGGCTGATCTCATTGATGTCACTGCAGTTCATCGTGCCACTCACAGTGAAGTGTTGGAATGCAGCTACAATGACCGGAGGTGACCTCTATGAAGTCACTTCATTGTACTGTAAGGCCGGTTTCACACGTCAGTGGCTCCGGTACGTGAGGTGTCAGTTTTCTCACGTACCGGAGACACTGACTCACGTAGACACATTAAAATCAATGTGTCTCTGCACATGTCAGCGTGCTTTCACGGACCGTGTGTCCGTGTGCAAAACACGGAGACATGTCAGTGTTTGTGGGAGCGCACGGATCACACGGATCCATTAAAGTCAATGGGTCCGTGTAAAACACGTACCGCACACGGATGCTGTCCGTGTGCAGTCCGTGTGCCATGCAGGAGACAGCACTACAGTAAGTGCTGTCCCCCCAGCGTGGTGCTGAAGCCGCCATTCATTTCTTCTCTCCAGCAGCGTTCGCTGGAGAGAAGATATGAAAAATCTTTTTTTTTGTGTGTGTGTGTTTAAAATAAAGATCCCTGTCACCACCCCCCTCCCACCCCCTGTGCGCCCACCCGCTGGAAATAAAATACTCACCCGGCTCCCTCGCTGCTTCCTCTCAGCGCCGCAGTTTCTTCCTGTATGAGCGGTCACGTGGTGCCGCTTATTACAGTGAGGAATATGCGGCTCCACCTCCCATAGGGCTGCGTTGGCCCGCATTAGTGTACTCCCGCCGTGACCAGTGGGTACTGCAGAGAGAGAAGTGCAGCATGCCTGGTAACTGACAGAGAGCAAGGTGCCGTGCATTTCATGACCATGACTACAGCACCCGTGCCGCAAAGAGAGAATCGGCTATTGGACAGATGTTTGCAGCCCACCTTAACATCAGATGCCTTCCTGCCTAAAGAGGGCCTTGATCGTGCTGCGACATTGTTTGATACGGCCGCATATGTTCTTGGACTAGGGGATCAGCGGAAGGTACAAGAGACTGACCGCTTCCGCCAGAAGACGGACCGCCATTACCAGCTGAAACTCCTTGGACCAGCACCTCACCAGCCGATGACGGCGCTACCAACCCCCAAGTGGTACCTGCACTTCTGACATAAGTGCATCACTGAACTTCTGTCACTTTATTTACCCTGCATATTATCCACAATTGGACTGCTATTCCCCTGTTTAACCCTTAATCTCCCTGCAAGGAGTTAACCCCTTGTTAAAATTAAAACTATTAAATCTGGTAACCCATGCTCTGCCTTCTGTCTGTCACTGCATCCCGCAACCTGCTTTCAGTACTCTGCTCTTCAGCCTGAATGGTCACATCTTGGTACCATCCAGGTTGTAAGGGTATGTGCACACGATGCAGATTTTGCCACGCAGAAACGCTGCAGATCTGCACTGTGATGTACAGTACAATGTTAGTGAATGGGAAAAAAAAAAAGATGTGCAGACGGTGAGGAAAAATCAGTGCGGAAGTGCTACGGATTTCAAAGAAGTGATTGTCACTTTTGTGCAGATCTGCAGCGTTTCTGCACCCCTCCATGTTAAAAATCCGCAGTGGCAAAATCCGCACAAAATCCGCACAAAATCCGCAGCAATTCTGCATAAAAACCGCACAAAATCCACATAAAAACCGCAGCTGCGGATTCTGCCAGGAGATGCGGATTTTGTGCAGAAAATTCTGCACCTCTTTTTCCTACGTGTGCACATAGCCTAAAGCAGTTATTGCTGGGATGGATTACGGCGTGGGACAGTATGTCGGATAGGTAAGGGATATGGTGGTTTATTATTTTTCTTTTTTTACAGGAGACAAGGGCTTCAATGGAATGGGCATCAGGTTTGTAAATGGTTGCTTATTTTTTTTCTGTTTTTTATAGGGGACGCATCTTGACATATTTTTGCTTCCTCCCCTGCCCAGAAGATGATGTGGTATGATCAGACCGTGCTCCTGCATGGTACAACACAGGTATTACACAGTACATAGCTGCGGCACATTTATAAGATTATCTCAGCAGAGGAGCATTTTTTTCAACACATCCAATTGTGGAACTCATTTTTATTCCAAGATCTATTAATTAAAATGCACGTTGTTTATGGGGTTAAAATCTGCCCAAGTACAGCATCTGCAAGGAGATTGAATGTTCTCACCATGTTTGCGTGGGCTTCCTCCAGGTTCTTCGGTTTCCTCCCACCCTCCAAAGTCATACTGATAGGGATTCTAGATTGCGAGCCCCGATGGGGACAGAGATGATAATGACTGTAAAGTGCTGTGGAATAAGATGATATTATACAGTATAAATGAGTAAAATAATAAATATGTCCACTGTCTGAGGTGTGCTATGTGTTCTCAGAGTTGCTAACCGTCTGTAAACGTTTAGAGAGCTCATAAAAACATGCAACATTTTTCCAGCATCCGAGAAAAGCAATGATTTATATGTGATATTTATTTTAAGCTGGTGGTGCATATTACTGTAAGTATCATCATTTTATTGATCACAGCATTCTAAGCTATAGACTGGTATTCTTTACCATTTTCTTTACAGATTAATGTTTTATTATACCCTTACAGTATGTGTTGGCATTGAAGGGAACAAAGGCCCCAAACACAATTTTTGCACTTGGTCCCTTTGCAGCCAGTGTCGGCCCCCTGCCACGGCCAAATGCTAATGTAATTGCTATTAATATATTAGCCAATTGAGATGAATGAAGTCTTTTCCCCTGATCCAAAAGCAAATCTGCAGAACTGCTGTTTCTGTGTTTTCCCCAGTAGGTTGAGCACTGGAGCACAGAAGTCAAAGGGCATGGAGACCAATTTGTTTCCTAAAAATAATAGACAGCTAAAACTCTAATAGTGATGATTTGTCATCAGTGACAGCCGGGCCAGCGATACATGAGAAGAGACAGGGTAACATATTGAAAATGCGCTGCCCTCTTTTTATCAAGAGACCTACCGGCATACAAGAAACCAACGGAAATACGCTGCAAAATCCTGACAGCAGAAATAGCTGTGATTGAGAATATACTGCCAGCAGTAACGCCAATCCCTGGAAAATGAGACTTTAAAAATGGAACTCTTCATAATCTAAAAAAAAAAATCATCACCTTGAAGAAAAAAATGCAATGTAGATAAAAAAAATCCACAATTCGGAGGACATTAACAGAGGTGATTTTGTAAGAAAGAAAGTTGGCATTTTATTGCCTGCACTTATTTTCATTACAGCACATTGCAACGACTTTCACCCGAGAAGAGCAGCTCCAGTCATACATCCTAACACTCTGATTAATAATGCAGGCCGCAGAGGTTATCTATGCACAGCCTGGATGATGGGAATGGATGTTATTTTGTTTGCCTTCCCTTTCGCTACAGTATATCTGTCAAAACAAGTAGGCATAGAACATTAATCTAGGCACTGATGAATAACTTTGCCAACCAGAACTCCCTGTTTCTGTTTAGACTTTACATGCAATGCTAAATTTAAAGGTTTGGGTTGTGTTCTTAGACAATAAGACGACCCAAAATCATCATCTTTTTTTGAAGAATATTAGGTGATTGGATCAAATGAAATTATGTGACAGTGCAGTTTCAATATTGGCTACTAGATGTCAGTATAAAGGGTTAACATTCCAGAACAGCTTCTTGCTTTACCAACTGTTGTGAAACGGAATTTTTTTATCATTATTTGTAGTGATGAGCAAGCAAGCTTGCCACTGCTCGATACTCGATTGAGAATCGAAGTGCTCGGGTACGCTTGTTACTCAATAGAGTATCGTGGATGTTCTAGCGCCATTCTCATGTCCCAGCCCAGCATGTTAGACGTTTGCCAATAAACATGCCGGGATTGCCTGCCACACACGGTAATGCCATAGCTATGTTGGCTTCTGGCATTACTGACTATCAAACCGCATTGCCACAATTTAAAATGTGCAAAATGTGCAGTAAGGGATTGGTAAGTGAAGGTGCTGCTGATGGTGCACGCAGAGGCTGAGGCCATTTCAGGTGAAACTGTGTCTGTTGTAGGAGCACAGCAAGCACACTCATCCATAAAACCCAGCTTCCTGTCTCACTTTGCAGTATGTCCCACTTCCCACCCAAAAAAGGGGTATATGGTTCATGCAGGGCCGGACTGGCCATCTGGCAATTCTGGCAAAAGGCAGAAGGGCCTTTCTGGTCGTGGGCCGCCTTGTCTGCTATGTTGTTAACAAAATCTGTGTTCTCAAGACACCCATACTGTTAAGAGTTGTGATGGAGCACAAAGTCGCTGACTCCGTGACTTACCCCAGCAGACCTCTGGTATCATTAGAAATATTGGTCTTGTAGTAAATCTTCCTTTCCTCCATGCAGGGTAACATTAGTAATATATCCCATCTGGTGCTTGGGGATGGGGATAGCATGGGGCTGTGTGGTTTCATATGCCAGGGCGGAATTTCAGCCCCAGTCCGTACCTGGGTTCATGGCTTCTTTTTTTTCTTGTCCTCTTCCTTCACATCATCAGAGTCACTACTTTTTCCAGGTTGTGTATAATGCCCTCCTTCATCATTTTTATAATTTTTACAGGATGTTTATGAGGCCTACCTCTACAATTCTCTTTCATATACATAAATTTACTATTGTCATAAAGTATGATGTGTCACTACAAAACAATCTCAAAATCAATGGGATATGTTGAAGCATTCCAGAGTTATTACTACATAATATGACACATATCAGATTTTAAAAATTTGGTGTGATTGTCATGCTCTGTTGTCGGGTGTATCGGGACCAGGGGCTTGTTCCCTGTCCCTAACATTAGGGGCGCTCTAGCTCGCCCTGTTCCCCGGTTACTTCTGATGGTGAAGACGCCAGGGCCATATACCTTGCCTTAGCTTCTGAATCCGCCCTCAGTCTGTACTTTTCCCCCACCCAGGGAAGAGGGGAGTAGTAGTGTACCATAATACACCAAACAGACTAGCAAGATAATACAAACAGGGATAAAGGAAAATACCAATCATACAACTGTACTCACACAAATAACAGAAGGATGTACCAGAGAGTGGCGGATGGGGTAAAACTTAAGATGGAGAAGGAAAGGAAATTAGCACGCACCTAAAACTTAGCAACAGTTACAGATAAATCCACCAAATGCTTTCTCAAACAACAACCACAAACCACTCTCTCCAGCCATGCAGCATAAGCTATCTCTACAGTGAGTGCTTGCCAGGGCCCGGATTGTATGGGAGATGGGAGTGGCAAACAGTGAACAGCTGAGAGCCTAAATGCAGGAAAGCTTTCAGGAGCTCTCAACTTAGCAGATTAACCCCTGCACTACTAAAAGAAACCTGCACTGTTTAATATAAAGGTGTAGTGCTTCTAATCAGTGCAGGAATAGGAGAAAACAGACACTTCTGACTCCTCTCTGTCACGAAAAACCCATTACACCGGTCATTATGGGGTTTTTAAGGCCGGAGTCACACTAGACCGTAATACGGACGTGTGCAATGCGATAAGAAATCGCATAGCACTCGGCCCAATGTTAATCTATAGGGCAGCTCCTATTATCCGTTGTTTTTCGGCCATATTCAGGATCCGAGTGAAATCGCAGCATGCTGCGATTGTCAGTGTATCTCGGCCGAGAATCGCCAATGCAAATCTATGGGTGCGAGAAAAAATCGGATTACACACGGACCATCCGTGTACATTGCGAGAAATACAGAAGACTTCTCCAGGTGACAGGAAATTGAATCATCCATTATCAGGAAGCTTTGGCATGCAAATTTCTGGGCCACGCTGCATTGAAAACCAGGAAGCACGCCTCCATGGAGTGTACTGTGTAGAGGCATGGCCAGACATATAAATGTGGAGATGCTGATAGCTCTGGTCTATGATAGAACAGAATTATGGGACCAATGCGACACACATTATGCTGACCGTGGACGTAAAGACGCAGCATGGAGGGCAATCTGTCACCACATGTTCCCCAATTTTGATGAGCGACCTCATGAGGTGCAGCAAGAAATTTGTAAGTACTATCCTTTACCAAAATATCTTAAAAATTGCCTTCCTGAGAAAAATTACCATGAACACATCATATGTGGTGTGGTTATTAGTGAGATAACTGTTAAACTCTTGTTTTCGGATGCAAAATCAACATGACACCCAAATATGTGTAAAATTTACTAGCAATAGTCCTTTTATATAGGACAAAGGGACTTTTATGTCCCCCTAGGCTCCAGGGCCCGTGTGCAATTGCATACCCTGTACCTGTTGGAGTTATGTGCTTAATAGTTAAAACAATTCTTGTTTTTCTTTGCAGTGAATGATGTCAATAGACGCTGGCGGAGTTGCAGGGACCAATACCGGCGTGAACGTCAACTTTTTGAGCGTAGTGGTGATGCAGCCCCCAAAAGCGAACATATGTTTATTTTGAGCATCTTAATTTTCTTGCACCGGTGATGGAGCTCAGACCGTAAGTTCATGCATGTCCCAAAATTCGTAACACATGTTATAACATGAATATGTTTTTTCTTAAAGTTTTTTTTAATTTTTGGATTACCAGAACAGAGTTAAATCTTACAGAAAGGGAGACTGCATCTGACTCCGAGGTGGTGATTGACCCCGTTGGTGAAGGTGCCGAAGTGGCTGGCCCATCTGCCCAACCAACAAGCAGCAACCAACCACCACCACCAGCAGCAGCGTCTTCTGCCACACAGGAGGCCAATCCAGAGGTGGAGGAAGGCGCCCACAGCAGCAGTCAAACCTTGGCTCTGGATACATCACCACAGCCTACTACAAGACCACTCCGTGGGCGGCGCAGAAGGGTGCATTCTACCACCAGGAGGCAAGTGGATACAGGGGTGTTGGACTATTTGTCCAGGGCTGCCCATGATGGGGAGGAAGCGTACTTCCACAGTCTTGCCCGCTACTTGCGTCCCATTCCACGCTTGCTCAGGCTGCGGACCAGAGGTTGTCTAAAAATAGTAATAGATGCAGCAACGCCCCAAACAACCCTACTCCTGTGTTTAACTACCTAGAAAGATGACAAATGTTATCTACAACCTTCTTGCAGTGCAAGACCTTCCACAGGAACAAACATAACCAGTCGCAGCAGCACCCCCGCCACGTATTGCACCACAGCCACAGCCTGCCCAAACCCACCAACAAACACAACCTAGGCTAATGTATGAGTATCCAGCACCTGCCCAATCTGCCCACTTGAGCAGACACACGTTTGGAGGCTGGTCTCAACATGTGTCTGCTCGACATGGCCATATTGGGGGGTATGACCAAATGGGTCAATCCAGTACACAGGAGTTAATGCACTTCTACCCTCAACAACAATTTTTACCTCAGACACAGGATAGATCCTTGCAACACAATCCTTCACATATATCTGGACTACCACAGGTTGACAGTCAGGTTGGTCAACCACCTAGGCCAAGTTCCGCACATGCTGGCCACTCGCCATCACCACCCCCAACCTACCAGAAACTGTATTTTTTTTTAATAGTTATTTGGCTGTCATTTACGCTGTTTTGGGTGTAATGTTATTTGTGCCATTGGCATGTTATGCTTTATTGTTTGTTCTGGTTAATATGACTACAATTACATATGAAGTGAATATGTTTTTGGCTACTATATATATGCTTTGAGCAGTAAAAATGTTTTAAAAACAATGAGTGTCATGTATTGTTAGGACTACATACATGATGTGACTACTTAACAAAATAGGTACTTTGTTAGGAAAAACATACAACACAATTCAAATAGGAACATTATTCTATTTATTAAGTTAGAAGTGAACAAAAAAATTATAGAGAAACAGCATTGTCTTGCCAGACAGTCAATCCCTCTGGTGAAACAAAATAGTTTGTTAAGACATCACGAACTTTTAGGCCAGAGGGCTGACGACGTGAAGGAAGAACACGTGTAGTAGACAAGACAGTATTTGCAGAATCAACTTCATCAGCAACAGATGATGGGCAATCAAGGTATCTTGTAAAGTTGTGAAGAACAACACTGTTGTGAATTCCGTTCTCGAACTCCCTCCTGTGGTCATGAATGGTACTTCGGCGAGTTCTGTCCATGAACTCCCTCTGGTGGCTGTGAGTGGAACTGCTGGTTCTTGAGTTTGCTTCCTCAGCTGTCCTCATTTATGGCCGGGCTGGCTTCTCTATTTAACTCCACTCAGATCGTTACTCCATGCCAGCTGTCAATGTCTTAGTACTGGTTCAGATCTCTCTAGGATCTTTCTGATGACCTGTCTACTCCAGCAGAAGCTAAGTCCCTGCTAGTTCATTTGTTGTTCATTGTGTACTGAATATATTTCTTAGTACTTGCTAAGTTCTAGTCCAGCTTGCTATCATGATATTGCCTTGCTAGCTGGAAGCTCTGGGGTGCAGAGTGGCACCTCCGCACCGTGAGTCGGTGCGGGGGTCTTTTTGCACACTCTGCGTGGTTTTTTGTAGTTTTTGTGCTGACCGCATAGATCCCTTTAATATCCTCTGCTATTTAGTGAAGACTGGCCTCCTTTGCTAAAACCTGTTTCATTTCTGTGTTTGTGACTTTCCTCTTAACTCACAGTCAATATTTGAGGGGGGCTGCCTTTTCCTTTGGGGAATTTCTCTGAGGCAAGGTAAGGCTTTATTTTCCTATCTTTAGGGGTAGTTAGCTCTTAGGCTGTGAAGAGGCGTCTAGGGAGATGTTATGGTTCTCAATGGCAAGAGAACATAGCCCAGCAAACATAAGTCCTAGCTCTTGGAAGGATGGAAACTAAACTGACCATGAACTAAACCTGCCGCACAATTAACAGTAGCCGGGTAGCGTTGCCTACGTTTTTTATCCCTAGACGCCCAGCGCCGGCCGGAGGACTAACTAATCCTGGCAGAGGAAAATATAGTCCTGGCTCACCTCTAGAGAAATTTCCCCGATAGGCAGACAGAGGCCCCCACATATATTGGCGGTGATTTTAGATGAAATGACAAACGTAGTATGAAAATAGGTTTAGCAAAATTGAGGTACGCTTACTAGATAGCAGGAAGACAGAAAGGGCACTTTCATGGTCAGCTGAAAACCCTATCAAAATACCATCCTGAAATTACTTTAAGACTCTAGTATTAACTCATAACATCAGAGTGGCAATTTCAGATCACAAGAGCTTTCCAGACACAGAAACGAAACTACAGCTGTGAACTGGAACAAAATGCAAAAACAAACGAGGACTAAAGTCCAACTTAGCTGGGAGTTGTCTAGAAGCAGGAACATGCACAGAAAGGCTTCTGATTACAATGTTGACCGGCATGGAAGTGACAGAGGAGCAAGGTTAAATAGCGACTCCCACATCCTGATGGAAACAGGTGAACAGAGGGGATGATGCACACCAGTTCAATTCCACCAGTGGCCACCGGGGGAGCCCAAAATCCAATTTCACAACAGTACCCCCCCCTCAAGGAGGGGGCACCGAACCCTCACCAGAACCACCAGGGCGATCAGGATGAGCCCTATGAAAGGCACGGACCAGATCGGAGGCATGAACATCAGAGGCAGTCACCCAAGAATTATCCTCCTGACCGTATCCCTTCCATTTGACCAGATACTGGAGTTTCCGTCTGGAAACACGGGAGTCCAAGATTTTTTCCACAACGTACTCCAACTCGCCCTCAACCAACACCGGAGCAGGAGGCTCAACGGAAGGCACAACCGGTACCTCATACCTGTGCAACAATGACCGATGAAAAACATTATGAATAGAAAAAGATGCAGGGAGGTCCAAACGGAAGGACACAGGGTTAAGAATCTCCAATATCTTGTACGGGCCGATGAACCGAGGCTTAAACTTAGGAGAAGAAACCCTCATAGGGACAAAACGAGAAGACAACCACACCAAGTCCCCAACACAAAGCCGAGGACCAACCCGACGCCGGCGGTTGGCAAAAAGCTGAGTCTTCTCCTGGGACAACTTCAAATTGTCCACTACCTGCCCCCAAATCTGATGCAACCTCTCCACCACAGCATCCACTCCAGGACAATCCGAAGATTCCACCTGACCAGAAGAAAATCGAGGATGAAACCCCGAATTACAGAAAAAAGGAGACACCAAGGTGGCAGAGCTGGCCCGATTATTGAGGGCAAACTCCGCTAAAGGCAAAAAAGCAACCCAATCATCCTGATCTGCAGACACAAAACACCTCAAATATGTCTCCAAGGTCTGATTCGTCCGCTCGGTCTGGCCATTAGTCTGAGGATGGAAAGCAGACGAGAAAGACAAATCTATGCCCATCCTAGCACAGAATGCTCGCCAAAATCTAGACACGAACTGGGTTCCTCTGTCAGAAACGATATTCTCCGGAATACCATGCAAACGGACCACATTTTGAAAAAACAGAGGAACCAACTCGGAAGAAGAAGGCAACTTAGGCAGGGGAACCAATTGGACCATCTTAGAGAAACGGTCACACACCACCCAGATGACAGACATCTTCTGAGAAACAGGAAGATCCGAAATAAAATCCATCGAGATGTGCGTCCAGGGCCTCTTCGGGATAGGCAAGGGCAACAACAATCCACTAGCCCAAGAACAACAAGGCTTGGCCCGAGCACAAACGTCACAAGACTGCACAAAGCCTCGCACATCTCGAGACAGGGAAGGCCACCAGAAGGACCTTGCCACCAAATCCCTGGTACCAAAGATTCCAGGATGACCTGTCAACGCAGAAGAATGAACCTCAGAAATGACTTTACTGGTCCAATCATCAGGAACAAACAGTCTACCAGGTGGGCAACGATCAGGTCTATCCGCCTGAAACTCCTGCAAGGCCCGCCGCAGGTCTGGAGAAACGGCAGACAATATCACTCCATCCTTAAGGATACCTGTAGGTTCAGAGTTACCAGGTGAGTCAGGCTCAAAACTCCTAGAAAGGGCATCCGCCTTAACATTCTTAGAACCCGGCAGGTAGGACACCACAAAATTAAACCGAGAGAAAAACAATGACCAGCGCGCCTGTCTAGGATTCAGGCGTCTGGCGGACTCAAGATAAATTAGATTTTTGTGGTCAGTCAATACCACCACCTGATGTCTAGCCCCCTCAAGCCAATGACGCCACTCCTCAAAAGCCCACTTCATGGCCAAAAGCTCCCGATTCCCAACATCATAATTCCGCTCGGCGGGCGAAAATTTACGCGAGAAAAAGGCACAAGGTCTCATCACGGAACAATCGGAACTTCTCTGCGACAAAACTGCCCCAGCTCCGATTTCAGAAGCGTCGACCTCAACCTGAAAAGGAAGAGCAACATCAGGCTGACGCAACACAGGGGCGGAAGAAAAGCGGCGCTTAAGCTCCCGAAAGGCCTCCACAGCAGCAGGGGACCAATCAGCAACATCAGCACCCTTCTTAGTCAAATCAGTCAATGGTTTAACAACATCAGAAAAACCAGCAATAAATCGACGATAAAAGTTAGCAAAGCCCAAAAATTTCTGAAGACTCTTAAGAGAAGAGGGTTGCGTCCAATCACAAATAGCCTGAACCTTGACAGGATCCATCTCGATGGAAGAGGGGGAAAAAATATATCCCAAAAAGGAAATCTTTTGAACCCCAAAAACGCACTTAGAACCCTTCACACACAAGGAATTAGACCGCAAAACCTGAAAAACCCTCCTGACCTGCTGGACATGAGAGTCCCAGTCATCCGAAAAAATCAAAATATCATCCAGATACACAATCATAAATTTATCCAAATAATCACGGAAAATGTCATGCATAAAGGACTGAAAGACTGAAGGGGCATTTGAAAGACCAAAAGGCATCACCAAATACTCAAAGTGGCCCTCGGGCGTATTAAATGCGGTCTTCCACTCATCCCCCTGCTTAATTCGCACCAAATTATACGCCCCACGGAGATCTATCTTAGAGAACCACTTGGCCCCCTTTATGCGAGCAAACAAATCAGTCAGCAGTGGCAACGGGTATTGATATTTAACCGTGATTTTATTCAAAAGCCGATAATCAATACACGGTCTCAAAGAGCCATCTTTCTTAGCCACAAAGAAAAAACCGGCTCCTAAGGGAGATGACGAAGGACGAATATGTCCCTTTTCCAAGGACTCTTTTATATATTCTCGCATAGCAGCATGTTCAGGCACAGACAGATTAAATAAACGACCCTTAGGGTATTTACTACCCGGAATCAAATCTATGGCACAATCGCACTCCCGGTGCGGAGGTAATGAACCAAGCTTAGGTTCTTCAAAAACGTCACGAAATTCAGTCAAGAATTCAGGAATCTCAGAGGGAATAGATGATGAAATGGAAACCACAGGTACGTCCCCATGCGTCCCCTTACATCCCCAGCTTAACACAGACATAGCTTTCCAGTCAAGGACTGGGTTATGAGATTGCAGCCATGGCAATCCAAGCACCAACACATCATGTAGGTTATACAGCACAAGAAAGCGAATAATCTCCTGATGATCCGGATTAATCCGCATAGTTACTTGTGTCCAGTATTGTGGTTTATTACTAGCCAATGGGGTGGAGTCAATCCCCTTCAGGGGTATAGGAGTTTCAAGAGGCTCCAAATCATACCCACAGCGTTTGGCAAAGGACCAATCCATAAGACTCAAAGCGGCGCCAGAGTCGACATAGGCATCCGCGGTAATAGATGATAAAGAACAAATCAGGGTCACAGATAGAATAAACTTAGACTGTAAAGTGCCAATTGAAACAGACTTATCAAGCTTCTTAGTACGCTTAGAGCATGCTGATATAACATGAGTTGAATCACCGCAATAGAAGCACAACCCATTTTTTCGTCTTAAATTCTGCCGTTCACTTCTGGACAGAATTCTATCACATTGCATATTCTCTGGCGTCTTCTCAGTAGACACCGCCAAATGGTGCACAGGTTTGCGCTCCCGCAGACGCCTATCGATCTGGATAGCCATTGTCATGGACTCATTCAGACCCGCAGGCACAGGGAACCCCACCATAACATCCTTAATGGCATCAGAGAGACCCTCTCTGAAATTCGCCGCCAGGGCGCACTCATTCCACTGAGTAAGCACAGCCCATTTACGGAATTTCTGGCAGTATATTTCAGCTTCGTCTTGCCCCTGAGATAGGGACATCAAGGCCTTTTCCGCCTGAAGCTCTAACTGAGGTTCCTCATAAAGCAACCCCAAGGCCAGAAAAAACGCATCCACATTGAGCAACGCAGGATCCCCTGGAGCCAATGCAAAAGCCCAATCCTGAGGGTCGCCCCGGAGCAAGGAAATCACAATCCTGACCTGCTGAGCAGGATCTCCAACAGAGCGAGATTTCAGGGACAAAAACAACTTGCAATTATTTTTAAAATTTTGAAAGCAAGATCTATTCCCCGAGAAAAATTCAGGCAAAGGAATTCTAGGTTCAGATATAGGAACATGAACAACAAAATCTTGTAAATTTTGAACTTTCGTGGTGAGATTATTCAAACCTGCAGCTAAACTCTGAATATCCATTTTAAACAGGTGAACACAGAGCCATTCCAGGATTAGAAGGAGAGAGAGAGAGAGAAAGGCTGCAATATAGGCAGACTTGCAAGAGATTCAATTACAAGCACAATCAGAACTGAAGGGAAAGGAAAAAAAAAAAAAAAAATCTTCAGCAGACTTCTCTTTTCTCTCCTTTCTCTGTCAATTAATTTAACCCTTTTTGGGGCCGGTCAAACTGTTATGGTTCTCAATGGCAAGAGAACATAGCCCAGCAAACATAAGTCCTAGCTCTTGGAAGGATGGAAACTAAACTGACCATGAACTAAACCTGCCGCACAATTAACAGTAGCCGGGTAGCGTTGCCTACGTTTTTTATCCCTAGACGCCCAGCGCCGGCCGGAGGACTAACTAATCCTGGCAGAGGAAAATATAGTCCTGGCTCACCTCTAGAGAAATTTCCCCGATAGGCAGACAGAGGCCCCCACATATATTGGCGGTGATTTTAGATGAAATGACAAACGTAGTATGAAAATAGGTTTAGCAAAATTGAGGTACGCTTACTAGATAGCAGGAAGACAGAAAGGGCACTTTCATGGTCAGCTGAAAACCCTATCAAAATACCATCCTGAAATTACTTTAAGACTCTAGTATTAACTCATAACATCAGAGTGGCAATTTCAGATCACAAGAGCTTTCCAGACACAGAAACGAAACTACAGCTGTGAACTGGAACAAAATGCAAAAACAAACGAGGACTAAAGTCCAACTTAGCTGGGAGTTGTCTAGAAGCAGGAACATGCACAGAAAGGCTTCTGATTACAATGTTGACCGGCATGGAAGTGACAGAGGAGCAAGGTTAAATAGCGACTCCCACATCCTGATGGAAACAGGTGAACAGAGGGGATGATGCACACCAGTTCAATTCCACCAGTGGCCACCGGGGGAGCCCAAAATCCAATTTCACAACAGGGAGAGTTAGGTACGCTTCACGGCTATTTCTAGTGTGTGTAATAGGATCAGGGTTTGCGGTCAGCAGAGATCCCACTTCCCAGAGCTTGTCCTGTCTTTTGGTTTAACCATCAGGTCGTTCCAGGTGCTCCTAACCACCAGGCCCATAACAGTACAGCTGGCCCACAAAGTGTTAATGCATCTCAATAGAGGGATAAGAGAAGTTCTGAGCCCATTTTTTTTTCTCTGCAGTGTGTTTTGTCTTTCTTTTCCACTTAACCTCTGGGTGGTTCAGGACTCAGGTGTAGATATGGACATTCAAGGTCTGTCCTCTTGTGTGGATCAACTCACTGCAAGGGTACAAAGCATTCAAGATTATGTAGTTCAGAATCCGATGTTAGAGCCTAGAATTCCAATTCCTGATTTGTTTTCTGGGGATAGATCTAAGTTTCTGAATTTGAAAAATAATTGCAGACTGTTTCTTGCTTTGAAACCCCGCTCCTCTGGTAACCCCATTCAGCAAGTAAAAATCATTATTTCTTTGTTACGTGGCGACCCTCAAGACTGGGCATTCTCCCTTGCGCCAGGAGATCCTGCATTGCTTAATGTAGATGCGTTTTTTCTGGCGCTTGGATTGCTTTATGACGAGCCTAATTCTGTGGATCAGGCAGAGAAAATCTTGCTGGCTTTGTGTCAGGGTCAGGATGAAGCGGAGGTATATTGCCAGAAGTTTCGAAAGTGGTCTGTGCTTACTCAGTGGAATGAGTGTGCCCTGGCAGCAATTTTCAGAAAGGGTCTTTCTGAAGCCCTTAAGGATGTTATGGTGGGGTTCCCCACGCCTGCTGGTCTGAATGAATCAATGTCCTTGGCTATTCAGATCGATCGGCGCTTGCGTGAGCGCAAAGTTGTGCACCATTTGGCGGTATCCTCTGAGCAGAGGCCTGAACCTATGCAATGTGATAGGACTTTGACCAGAGCTGAACGGCAAGAACACAGACGTCAGAATGGGCTGTGTTTTTACTGTGGTGACTCTACTCATGCTATCTCTGATTGTCCTAAGCGCACTAAGCGGTTCGCTAGGTCTGTCACCATTGGTACTGTACAGCCTAAATTTCTTTTCTCCGTTACTCTGATTTGCTCATTGTCATCCTACTCTGTTATGGCATTTGTGGATTCAGGCGCTGCCCTGAATTTGATGGACTTGGAGTTTGCCAGGCGCTGTGGTTTTTTCTTGGAGCCCTTACAGTATCCTATTCCATTAAGGGGAATTGATGCTACGCCTTTGGCCAAGAATAAACCTCAGTACTGGACTCAGTTGACCATGTGCATGGCTCCTGTACATCAGGAAGATATTCGCTTTTTGGTGTTGCATAATTTGCATGATGTGGTCGTGTTGGGTTTGCCATGGCTACAGGTCCATAATCCAGTGTTGGATTGCCATGGCTACAGGTCCATAATCCAGTGTTGGATTGGAAATCAATGTCTGTGTCCAGTTGGGGTTGTCAAGGGGTACATGGTGATGTTCCGTTACTGTCAATTTCTTCTTCCACTCCTTCTGAAGTGCCTGAGTTTTTGTCGGATTACCGGGATGTATTTGATGAGCTCAAATCCAGTGCCCTACCTGCTCATTGGGATTGTGATTGTGCTATTAATTTGATTCCTTGTAGTAAATTTCCTAAGGGCCGACTTTTCAATTTATCTGTGCCAGAACATGCCGCTATGCGGAGTTATATAAAGGAGTCCTTGGAGAAAGGGCATATTCGCCCGTCGTCGTCACCATTGGGAGCAGGGTTCTTTTTTGTGGCCAAGAAGGATGGTTCTCTGAGACCTTGTATAGATTACCGCCTTCTCAATAAAATCACGGTCAAATTTCAGTACCCTTTGCCTCTGCTGTCTGATTTGTTTGCTCGGATTAAGGGGGCTAGTTGGTTCACCAAGATAGATCTTCGAGGGGCGTATAATCTTGTGCGTATTAAACAGGGCGACGAATGGAAAACAGCATTTAATACGCCCGAGGGCCATTTTGAGTACCTGGTGATGCCATTCGGGCTTTCTAATGCTCCGTCTGTGTTTCAGTTCTTTATGCATGACATCTTCCGAAAGTATCTGGATAGATTTATGATTGTATATTTGGATGATATTTTGGTCTTTTCGGATGATTGGGAGTCTCATGTGAAGCAGGTCAGAATGGTGTTCCAGGTCCTTCGTGCTAATTCTTTGTTTGTGAAGGGGTCTAAATGTCTCTTCGGAGTTCAGAAGGTTTCCTTTTTGGGCTTCATTTTTTCCCCTTCTACTATCGAGATGGATCCTGTTAAAGTTCAGGCCATTTATGATTGGACTCAGCCTACATCTGTGAAGAGCCTTCAGAAGTTCCTGGGCTTTGCTAATTTTTACCGTCGCTTCATCGCTAATTTTTCTAGTGTTGTTAAACCGTTGACTGATTTGACCAAGAAAGGTGCTGATGTGGTGAATTGGTCCTCTGCGGCCGTTGAGGCTTTTCAGGAGTTGAAATGTCGTTTCTCTTCGGCCCCTGTGTTGTGTCAGCCAGATGTTTCGCTCCCTTTTCAGGTCGAGGTTGATGCTTCTGAGATTGGAGCAGGGGCTGTTTTGTCCCAAAGAAGTTCTGATAGCTCTGTGATGAAGCCATGTGCTTTCTTTTCTAGAAAGTTTTCGCCGGCTGAGCGTAATTATGATGTCGGCAATCGGGAGTTGTTGGCTATGAAGTGGGCATTCGAAGAGTGGCGACATTGGCTTGAGGGAGCCAAGCATCGCGTGGTGGTCTTAGCGGATCACAAAAATTTGACTTATCTCGAGTCTGCCAAGCGGTTGAATCCTAGACAGGCTCGATGGTCGCTGTTTTTCTCCCGTTTCGATTTTGTGGTTTCGTACCTTCCGGGTTCTAAGAATGTGAAGGCTGATGCCCTTTCAAGGAGTTTTGTGCCTGATTCTCCGGGAGTTCCTGAGCCGGCTGGTATTCTTAAAGAGGGGGTAATTCTGTCTGCCATCTCCCCTGATTTGCGCCGGGTGCTGCAGGAGTTTCAGGCTGATAGACCTGATCGTTGTCCAGCGGAGAAACTGTTTGTCCCTGATAGATGGACTAGTAGAGTTATCTCTGAGGTTAATTGTTCGGGGTTGGCTGGTCATCCTGGGATTTTTGGTACCAGAGATTTGGTGGCTAGGTCCTTTTGGTGGCCTTCCTTGTCACGGGATGTGCGTTCTTTTGTGCAGTCCTGTGGGACTTGTGCTCAGGCCAAGCCCTGCTGTTCTCGTGCCAGTGGGTTACTTTTGCCCTTGCCGGTCCCGAAAAGGCCCTGGACGCATGTTTCCATGGATTTTATTTCAGATCTCCCTGTCTCTCAAAGGATGTCGGTCATCTGGGTGGTTTGTGATCGCTTCTCTAAGATGGTCCATTTGGTACCCTTACCTAAATTACCTTCCTCCTCCGATTTGGTTCCATTATTTTTCCAGCATGTGGTTCGTTTGCATGGCATTCCGGAGAACATCGTGTCGGACAGAGGTTCCCAGTTTGTTTCAAGGTTTTGGCGGTCCTTTTGTGCTAAGATGGGCATTGATTTGTCTTTTTCTTCGGCTTTCCATCCTCAGACAAATGGCCAACCCGAACGAACCAATCAGACTTTGGAGACCTATCTGAGATGCTTTGTTTCTGCTGATCAGGATGATTGGGTGACCTTCTTGCCATTGGCTGAGTTCGCCCTTAATAATCGGGCCAGTTCGGCTACTTTGGTTTCGCCTTTTTTTTGTAATTCTGGTTTTCATCCTCGTTTTTCTTCAGGGCAGTTGAGCCTTCGGACTGTCCTGGTGTAGATTCTGTGGTGGACAGGTTGCAGCAAATTTGGACTCACGTAGTGGACAATTTGACATTGTCCCAGGAGAAGGCTCAACGTTTCGCTAACCACCGTCGCTGTGTTGGTCCCCGACTTCGTGTTGGGGATTTGGTTTGGTTGTCGTCTCATTATGTTCCTATGAAGGTTTCTTCTCCTAAGTTTAAGCCTCGTTTCATTGGTCCTTATAAGATTTCGAAAATTCTCAATCCTGTGTCTTTTCGTTTGGCCCTTCCGGCTTCTTTTGCCATCCATAATGTGTTCCATAGGTCGTTGTTGCGGAGATATGTGGCGCCTATGGTTCCCTCCGTTGACCCTCCTGCTCCGGTGTTGGTCGAGGGGGAGTTGGAGTATGTAGTGGAGAAGATTTTAGATTCTCGTATTTCGAGACGGAAACTGCAGTACCTGGTTAAATGGAAGGGCTATGGTCAGGAGGAAAATTCCTGGGTTGTTGCCTCCGATGTCCATGCTGCCGATTTGGTTCTTGCCTTTCATTTGGCTCGCCCTGATCGGCCTGGGGGCTCTGGTGAGGGTTCGGTGACCCCTCCTCAAGGGGGGGGTACTGTTGTGAATTCCGTTCTCAAACTCCCTCCTGTGGTCATGAATGGTACTTTGGCGAGTTCTGTCCATGAACTCCCTCTGGTGGCTGTGAGTGGAACTGCTGGTTCTTGAGTTTGCTTCCTCAGCTGTCCTCATTTATGGCCAGACTGGCTTCTCTATTTAACTCCACTCAGATCGTTACTCCATGCCAGCTGTCAATGTCTTAGTACTGGTTCAGATCTCTCTAGGATCTTTCTGATGACCTGTCTACTCCAGCAGAAGCTAAGTCCCTGCTAGTTCATTTGTTGTTTATTGTGTACTGAATATATTTCTTAGTACTTGCTAAGTTCTAGTCCAGCTTGCTATCATGATATTGCCTTGCTAGCTGGAAGCTCTGGGGTGCAGAGTGGCACCTCCACACCGTGAGTCGGTGCGGGGGTCTTTTTGCACACTCTGCGTGGTTTTTTGTAGTTTTTGTGCTGACCACATAGATCCCATTTCTATCCTCTGCTATTTAGTGAAGACTAGCCTCCTTTGCTAAAACCTGTTTCATTTCTGTGTTTGTGACTTTCCTCTTAACTCACAGTCAATATTTGTGGGGGGCTGCTTTTTCCTTTGGGGAATTTCTCTGAGGCAAGGTAAGGCTTTATTTTCCTATCTTTAGGGGTAGTTAGCTCTTAGGCTGTGAAGAGGCGTCTAGGGAGAGTTAGGTACGCTCCACGGCTATTTCTAGTATGTGTAATAGGATCAGGGTTTGCGGTCAGCAGAGATCCCACTTCCCAGAGCTTGTCCTGTCTTTTGGTTTAACCATCAGGTCATTCCAGGTGCTCCTAACCACCAGGTCCATAACACAACACATTCTTTTATCACGCCATTGACATTGCCTTCACTCAGTTGAATTGCGGACTGAAGTACCCGCCATTTTGCAGTGAGAATGCTGAAGGAACATTCTACCAGACGGCAGGTGCGGGAAAGACGCAAATTAAAAATTTGCCGCCGGTAGTCCAGGCCTCTCCGTGGATAGGGCCTCATGACGTTCCTTGATAATTGAAACGCCTCATCTGCTACCATCATGTAAGGCACCGCATCCAAATTAGCCCCTGGTATGTGACTTGGGGGTGGGAGATCCAAATCATTATTGCGCAGCCGCTGACTCATAATGGAAGAACTGAAGACTCTCGAGTCTCCAGTTCCCCCATAGGACCCAATATCTACAATTATAAACCTGTAGTGGCTGTCGACCAGGGCCAACAGAACTACAGAGAAAAACTGTTTATAATTATAGAATTGGGACCCTGAGTTCAGCGGCTTACGCACACGGATGTGCTTTCCGTCCAGAGCTCCAATACAGTGCGGAAACTGGCACGTGTCCTGAAATCCTTGGGCAATATGTAACCAGTCTGCCATTTTAGGCTCAGGCATCACCTCTTGATGTAGTCTTGTCCAGATTTCCGAGCATGTATCCCGCACAATGCCTGAGATTGTAGATTTGCAAAGTAAAAACTCTAAATGCAGTGCCGCATATGAAAGGCCAGGGGAAAGGAATCTAAAAGTAAACATAATAATAAAAAAAATTACAAAATGGAACACATAACAATGTAATCCGGGCAAAAACTAAGATAAGATAACTAAGAAGCCATGTTTAAGAAAATATTAAGTACATGTGATGGCTTTGATGTTCTAACCACTAACATATTATAAAAGCACAAATGATGTTGAAGCAACATAACAATTTAAGGTTATTTTCCAAAAAAAAGGGATAAGGCCATGAAAAAAAAACATTATTTCCAAAAAGAGGATGAATACATACCGTAACGTAAGGATAAGGCGCTCCTCTGCAGAAATAGATTTGCGCATCCTGGGGTCCTTCTTGGTGATCCCTGGGTGCAAAATCTCCAACAAAATGTCAAACGTTGGAATCCTCATCTGACAATAGTTGAAGAACTTGTCCGGATTTGTCCTCAGAGCAAAATACAGATGGTTGAAATGGCCTTTATTGATCCATTGCTTCAAAAGTGGATGTACCCACATCTGTCTCCTCCTTCTCATATCCACAATAACTGGGTATGGCTGCCCAAAACGTTGGGAAAGTACCCCGTTGTAAAGCACACGCTCTATGGTGTTAAAAGTAAGTAGATCTGACATGTTGCTCAGAAAGAAGAAATCCAACAACACAAGCAGGGACTGTACTGCATAGATTGGTGGCTGCCACCTGTTTTAGGGCCATTAAATAGTGTTCTTGATGATGATTTAAATTACTTTCAGGTTAAAAAAACGTTATATGTCCATTTTGCAAGCCTGCGAGAAAATCTCACCATACGGATGTCACACAGATGTCACACGGATAGTTTGATGCGAGGAAATCGCATCCTCGCATTCTCGTCGGTGTAAAACGGACCGATTTTTTATACGTTGTGCGTGACTCCGGCTTAATGCTGATAATTGTAGAGTAAAGCACGGCAGCCAGACTAATCATATTACTACATATACATTAAGTGGAAATATACAAGGAACTACAGAACAGGAGGACTTGGGTATTCTGGTTACAAGTAAGCTGAGCAGCAGTACTCAATGTCAAGCAGCAGCAAAAGCAAACAAGATTTTAGGGTGTATAAAAAGAGAGATAAAATCCCGCTATCCCAGCATATTATTACCTTTATATAAAACACTTGTGAGGCCACATCTAGAATAAGAGATCCCGTTTTGACTTCCACATTTTACAAATGATATTCAGAAGATAGACCCAGTTCAAAGGCAGGCACCTAGACTATTACAAGGGATGGAAGATCTCTCATATGATGATGGATTAGAAAAATTGGGTTTGTTTAGCTTAGAAAAAAGGTGTCTTAGAGGAGAGCTCATTTATATGTATAAATACAGGGTGGGCCATTTATATGGATACACCTAAATAAAAAGGGAATGGTTGGTGATATCAGCTTCCCGTTTATGGCACATTAGTATATGGGAGGGGGAAAACTTTTCAAGAAGGGTGGTGGTGACCATGGCGGCCGTTTTGAAGTTGGCCATTTTGGATCGAACTTTATTTTTTCCAATGGGAAGAGGGTCATGTGACACAGCAAACTTATTGAGAATTTCACAAGAAAAACAATGGTGTGCTTGGTTTTAACGTAACTTTATACTTTCATGAGTTATTTACAAGTTTATGACCACTTATAAAATGTGTTCAAAGTGCTGCCCATTGTGTTGGATTGTCAATGCAACCCTCTTCTCCCATTCTTGACACACTGATAGCAACACCGCAGACAAAATGCTAGCACAGGCTTCCAGTATTGGCTGATACAGCTTGATTACATGTGGTGATTCCCTAGCAACCAGGCAACCCCCACATGTACTCAGCCTGGCTAGTAGCTGTAAATCATTCAGCTGAGGTGATGAAAACTAAATCTCCGAGCAGTCATAAATACTCGGAGGTCACCCGAGCGTGCTCAGGAAAACCCGAGCAACGAGTATACTCGCTCATCACTATAAATAATATAGCAATAGAGAATGTAGAACTGGTGGAGACAGGGTGAACTTGTGTCCATCAAGTTCTCAGAATATCTCAGTGGTTAGCACTCTTGTCTGGCAGCGCTGGGGTCCATCCTGGGATCATTCAAGGACAATATCTGCTTGAGATTGGCTGGTATTTGTATGGGTTTTCTCCTGGTGATCTGTTTTAATATCTCACTCCCAAAACATACTCATTGGTTAATTATAGAGATAAGAGAATCTACCATCTTTGCAAAATTTCTGAATAAAGTTCAATTCACAGCAAATTGATTAGCTGCAAATCAAAAGTACAGAAAAGTCTGCAATGGCACTGAACAGAAGTATGTAACACTCGGAAGTTTCCTGGGACTGTATCAAGTTCTTCAACACAAACAGAGACTTAGTAATGCCAAAGTGACCTCCATATATATGAATATGGGTAAATGGATAGTAACAGATCTTGACTGCTGTTCTATCTCATACTCTCTGTCCAGTGGCTAAGCTTGGAGCTGTGACATCCTTTCAGTGTCCAAATTTATCACAATATAGCAGCTGCATTCCCTGCCTCTGCTTTTATGTAGGCTATGATAGTACCTCCTAATTGGCTACACTATAATGTGATAAGATAGCTGCAAGGCGTTATGGGGAAATTTACACATGTGATTCCTACATCATGTGAGCCTTCTCTGGCTGAAGCAATCTTCTGCAATGTATAACATGGCCATTTTAGGCAATTTACACAACGTGAATTGCAAATTGTTCTAATTCGGTGAGTTCAGCAAACTCCAAAAAATTCGACACAAATTCAAATTGTGTCAAATCAATCAGATCATTGCTAGTTATGTGACCTTTTATTAAATTGTTCTCAATAGGGACATGGATTGATAAGTATGTGTCATGGGTTTACCATGTCAGAGAAGAGCCAGAAGATTACAGTTTCTGGTTTTACATACTCCTGCATTGATTAGAAACACTTCTCCTTCACATTTAACAGTGCAGGTTTCTGTTAACAGTGCAGGGGTTAAACTGTTCAGCTTAGAGCCTCTGAATCCTTCCTGCTTGGATGATCTCAGCTGTTCAGTATTGGCCACTCCTCTCTCCTATAAATACTTGCCTCTGCAATCTGGATTGCCAGTGTAAGGGCTCATACTCACTTGTGTGAAACTCGGATGAGTCTTGCACGTCAATACCCGGCATTGCACCTGGCACAGAGGAGCGGAGCGTGCGGCTGCATGTATTCCTATGCGGCCGCACGCTCCGATCTGAGTGTTGGCAGCAGTGCTGGGTATTAACATGCGAGACTCATCCGAGTTTCACACAAGTGAGTATGAGCCCTTAGTCTAGTACTGCCTGGTGTGGAGTGAAAAAGTTGGTTGTTGGTAGAGGCATTTGGAATGTTGGACAGTTGCTAGGAGTTTCTGATCTGTGCAATCCCTTATCCTCCCCTATTTGGTTTCTCCTTTTTTTGTACCCAGTGTTCCTCTCTGTTGTATGTGAGTGCATAATAGTATATTTGGCATTTTTATCCCTGTACATACTCCCTTCTTATTCTGGTTTGTGTATTTACATACACTTCTACTCCCCACTTCCCTGGGTGGGGGAGGGGGACAGATATAGTGCTGATTCCACAGTTCAGCAAGGTACGTAGCCCCAGCGTCTTCACCATCAGAAGTAATCCGGAGAGCAGCAATACCTAGGTCGCCCTAGCGTTAGGGACTGGGAAGGACCCCATGGCCCTGCGTATTTCGGCAACATAGTTGTGACTGTATGATGGCAGTTTTTGCACATCTCTACTGAACATGTTTGTGTTATGTAAGTAACAATAATAAAATAATAAAAAAAATTGCAATTTATTGAGGGTAGTAGTATAAAGTTGCTGCCAGCAAGAACAAAAAAAATTTACATTGCACAGAACTTTATCACCGGGAACTGGGGACTATAAACATAAAGAAACATATACAGAAGAAATATTAGGACTCCTGCAGGACCATAAAAATCATTGGCTGCACATGTTATAAATGTCTGCTATTGGCAGTGGGACAATAAACCAGTAAATATACTGCAGAGTGGATCTAGGGGACATTATTGTACAATTCTTATACACAAAAGAACAAGGCAAGACAGGCTATCCAAATCTGATCCCTGAGTAATTAATAAGGGCAGGTGATAGTATTTTGGAAGCTTTGGCATAGGAGCCTTTCTTTTTTTTTGTTGACATGGGACAATACAGTCACAAAATGACACGTCAAAATGGCATGTTGTCACAGGCTGCTGGACATCGCCAGTGATTTTCAAATTTTTATTTTGCTGATCACTGACCTTAGCTGAAGTCATATGTTCATTTTATGGTTCAAGATAAATGTGAAGATAACAAAAAAGTACATGTTTTATGTATCTTGGGCCTCACAAAATGAAAGCTATTTTATCTGAAAAACAATATTTTTTCATATTTTGTTTAACCCCTTTACCCCCGAGGGTGGTTTGCACGTTAATGATCGGGCCAATTTTTACAATTCTGACCACTGTCCCTTTATGAGGTTATAACTCTGGAAGACTTCAATGGACCCCGGTGATTCTGAGAAAGTTTTCTCGTGACATATTGCACTTCATGATAGTGGTAAAATTTCATTGATATGACATGCATTTATTTGTGAAAAAAACGGAAATTTGGTGAAAATTTTGAAAATTTCACAATTTTCCTACTTTGAATATTCATGCCCTTAAATCACAGAGATATGTCACACAAAATACTTAATAAGTAACATTTCCCACATGTCTACTTTACATCAGCACAATTATGGAACCAACATTTTTTTTTGTTAGGAAGTTATATGGGTTAAAAGTTGACCAGCGATTTCTCATTTTTACAACACCATTTTTTTTTAGGGATCACATCACATTTGAAGTCACTTTGAGGGGTCTATATGATAGAAAATACCCAAAAGTGACACCATTCCAAAAACTGCACCCCTCAAGGTGCTCAAAACCACATTCAAGAAGTTTATTAACTCTTCAGGCGTTTCACAGGAATTTTTGGAATGTTTAAAAAAAGAACTTTTAACTATTTTTCACAAAAACTTTTCATTTCAGATCAATTTTTTTTATTTTTCCAAGGGTAACAGGAAAAATTGGACCCCAAAAGTTGTTGTGCAATTTGTCCTGAGTACGCTGATACCCCATATGTGGGCGCATGGCAGAGCTCGGAAGGAAAGGAGCGCCGTTTGACTACCCCAAAGCAAAATTGGTTGGAATTGAGATTGGATGCCATGTCGCGTTTGGAGAGCCCCTGATGTGCCTAAACAGTGGAAATCCCCCCACAAGTGACACCATTTTGAAAACCCCTCAAGGAACTTATCTAGATGTGTGGTGAGCACTTTGAACCCCCAGGTGCTTCACAGAAATTTATAACGTTGAGCAGTGAAAATAATAAAATCATATTTTCCTCACAAAAATGTTATTTTAGCTCCAAATTTTGCATTTTCATAAGGATAACAAGATAAATTGCACCATACAATTTGTTGTGCAATTTCTCTTGAGTACTCCAATACCCCATATGTAGGGGAATATTACTTTTAAGGGCACAGTGCAAAGCTCAAAAGGGAAGAGGTGCCATATCGGAGTTCAGATTTTGCTTGAATGGTTTGAGGGTGCCATTTTACATTGGCAGAGCCCCTGAGGTGTCAGAACAACAGAAACCCCCTAAATGTGAACTCATTTTACAAACTACACTCCCCAATGAATTCATCTAGGGCTGCAGTGATCATATTGACACCATATATGCCTCACAAAATTTTATACCGCTAAGCAGTGAAGAAAGAATAAATTACATTTTTACCACTAAAATTTTGTTTTAGCCCCAAGTTTTTAATTTTTCTAAGGTCTAATAGGAATTTTTTTACAACAAACTGAGGACCATTTTTTCTTGAGTGCCCCAATACCCCACATGTAATCGGGAAATATTTTTCAGACACAGTGCAAAGCTCAGAAGGCAAGGAACGCCAGATTTTACTGCTATGGTTTTGCAGGTGCCATGACCCACTGGGAGAGGCCATGAGGTGCAAGAACATAACCCCCCCATAAGTGACCCCATTTTACTAATTACACCTCTCAATTAATTCATTTAGAAGTGCAGTAATCATATTGACACCATGGGTGTGTCACAGAATTTTATACCAAAGAGACAGCAGGCGGCAGCTGGGACTATTACTCCCATCAGCCTACCCCTGCTGCCCCTAATAGCAGTGACAGCAGTAGGTGGATCATCAGATTCCATATAGTAGATAGTAATTAATTATGATGCGCTTTACCTGGGCACAATAAACCACTGGAATGTAAGGTCTGTATGGATTAGGCGTCTCCCCTCACCCCTGCATTTGTTTGTATGTTATATGAAGTGCCATAGCTTGCTTTATATGGACACCATTGGATAAAAGGATTAGTAACATATAGCTTCCTTTTTCTGACACAGCGCCACATCTTCCCACAGGTTGTGTAAAGAATTGATTGTGGTCCTTAACCCCTTTCCGACGTTGGACGTAATAGTACACCTGCATCAGACTCACCTTGTTCGGTGCAGCTCCGGTGCTGAGCCCGAACCTTTCTGAGGCATATGACAGCTGATCTATACAGCTGACATGTGCCTGCAACAACCGCAGATGGAATCACGATCCACCCATGGCTGTTAACCAGTTAACTGCCGTTGTCAATCTGACAGTGGCATTTAACTCGCACTTACCGAAAGCGCGTCCCTAATCCCACCCATTAGTGACCCCGTCACATGATCGCGGGTCACCGATGGATCGGCATGACAACCATAGAGGTCTGCAGGAGACCTCTATGGCTGTCATTGTCGGATTGCTATGAGTGCCGCCCCGTGGTCGGTGCTTATAGCAAGTGAGCATTTCTGCTACACACAGACAATCTGATCATCGCCTGTGTGTAGCAGAGGCGATCAAAGTACTGCAGCTTCTAGCCTCCCATGGAGACTATTGAAGCATGCAAAAAGTAAAAAAAAAGTTTTAAAAAATATAAAAAAAATAAAAAACTATAAAAGTTCAAATCACCCACATTTCGCCCCATTCAAAATAAAACAATAAAAAAATAAAATATACACACATTTGGTATCGCCGCGTTCAGAATCGCCCGATCTATCAATCTAAAAAAATAATTAACCCGATCGCTAAATGGTGTAACGAGAACAAAATTCAAAACACCAGAGTTATGTTTTTTTGTTGCCAATACATTGCAATAAAATGCAATAATGGAAGATCAAAAGATCGTATCTGCACCAAAATAGTACCAATGAAAACGTCAGCTTGGCCCACAAAAAATAAGCCCTCACCCAGCACCAGATCACAAAAAATGGAGATGCTACAGGTCTCAGAAAATGGCTCCTTTTTTATGTTTTAACAAACTTTGGATTTTTTTTAACCACTTTAATAAAAATAACCTATATATATTTGGTGTCTATGAATTCGTGATGACCTGGAGAAGCATAATGGCAGGTCCGTTTTAGCATTTAATGAACATAGTAAAAAACAAAAAACAACTGTGGAATTGCACTTTTTTGCAATTTCACCACACTTGGAAGTAATTTCCGTTTTCCAGTACACGATATGTTGAAACCAATGGTGTCATTCAAAAGTACAACTCTTACTGCAAAAAATAAGCCCTCACATGGCCATAAATACCCCAAAATAAAAAAAGTTATGGCTCTGGGAAGAAGGGGAGCAAAAAACAGAAATTCAAAAACTGAAATACCTCTGGTCGTTAAGGGATTAAGGGATTAAGGGATTGTACAGGATGGTAACGGCCAATCACAGCTGAAATCCAATTGGTGATTACACAGACCCAGGCACATGAGAGTAATACATGGCTGCCTTATTCCTGAAAAACTGCCACACCTGTCCACCGAATGAGCCTGGTATGGATCATAATTCTCAAGGGGTGGAACAGCCGCGATCTGAGTTATCTCTGATCCTTTCCAGTAATGCAGGAGGCCAGCTGATAATCAGAAATGACCTAAAAACTGATGACTATCCAAACCCAGGCAAGGCACATAAAATGAATTGTACAAGATTAGTACTGGTTGTCCCTGGTGCTGATCATGGTTCTTTAAGGATTAAAAAGTCGCGATCAGAGTTTTGTCCGATTCTTGCAGTGCAGAAGGGCAGCTGACAATCACAGCTGAACTCGAAAGGGTGATTGATTACACAGGCACTTGAAATTAATTCTACAAGTTTAATATCGTTTTTTTCTGGAACTGATCGTGGTTCTTTAGGGATTAAACAGCCATGATCAGAGTTTTCTCTGATCCTTTCCCAGCAGTAGGGCTGCTGCCAATCACAGCTGAACTCAACTGGGTGATTACACAGGCACTTGAAATTAATTCTACAAGATTAATACCCCTTGTTTGTGGAACTGATCGTGGTTCTTTAGGGATTAAAGAGCCACGATCAGAGTTTTCCCCGATCCTTACCAAGCAGTAGGGGTGCTGCCGTTCACAGCTCAACTTGAGTGGGTGATTACACAGGCAAATAAAAGTAATTGTACAGGATTAGTAAAATATGACTGCGTTCTTTAAGAAACAGTGCCACTCCTTCCCACAGGCCGTGACTGGTATTGCAACTCTCCACCATTCAACATAGAGGATGATGCACACTACCAATAGTAGTGATTCTCACCAGGTGGTATCGCTGTCCTGATGTCTTACACACCACTTTTCCCTCCGTCTCCGATAGGTGCTGGCGTTGTGGAGTAGAGAGAGGTACCATGCTACACCTTTGGTGGGGATGTAAGCATATTAAGCCATTTTGGGATTCTGTCTTTTCCGCTTCTCAAGCCATTAGCGGTCATTTGGTGACCAACTCCCCCCAGGTGGCTTTATTATCTATCCTCCCCGGGCTCGTTTCGCTCCCAGAAAAAGGGGCTCCTAAGATTCTGCTTAACTGCTGCGCGTACTGTGATCCCAAGACATTGGAAATCCTCCCAATCTCCTAATGTGTCTGAATGGGTCAAGGAGATGACCAGCCTTCAAAGTATGGAGGAATTGTCCGCTGAGGTTAATGGTTCAATGGAGAAATATCTGCAGGTTTGGAGTCCTTGGATTTTGTATATGGACTCTCGGGATTCTCAATCCCTCTTTTCTAAGCCATAAGGAAGATAGATTGAACAATACGGGTTAGACGGACGTCATTATAGGGGTGCAAGTTGCCCCCTTCTATATCAGACTCCATGGTTCCTCCCCTTCCCCCCTTTTTTTTCATCCTCTCTCCTCCCCCATATTCCTCTTCTTAGTCTCATTCTTTCCGTTCGTGTTTATACCATTATTACTTGGATGACCGAGCTCCTCTTGTTTGGGTCGCTCTCTTTCAGCGGATACCTCGTATGTATCGCCAAAGGTCATACAGTCTCCCTGGACAGGGGACACTTACATCCGCCATGGATTTTTTTTTTTCTTTTCAGATTTTCTTGGACTTGATTGAAAATGACTTTTTACCCGAAAATTATACTATTTCGGGACGTGTTGGTTACAGGTCCTGATATACAGTTGTAAATGAGATTTCTTTTTGTACTCAATACTTTTTATGTTGTTGAATCCTTTGTTACTTGTTTATTTTGAAGTTCTTTTCAATAAAAGCCAGATTAAACATAAATCAGAAGCCTCCTAGAAAACAGTTAGCCCATTATTATTATTAGATGTAACACTATTCTAACACTGATAATTTTACATTTTTCTTTTTTTTTTTCATTCACAATTTTACTTTCCAAAGCTGTGAAATCTCCGACAAGTGTCCATTGTCTCACACCGTGACACTTCCTCTTATGTATGATCAGCCCAGCTATCTATTTTTATTACCTTATATTAAAAGACACATTTTATTTTTATCTCGCCGCTCGCCTCCATGGGGAACTGTAAGTGTCCCTTATAAGCGCAGTCCGCGCCTCTCTTTATAGGCTTTTTCTTCATGTTGTGGTTGACTGTACTGTAGCTTTAGGGTCTCGTTGTCCGTCGTACAATAGAAATGCAGGAAAGTACTTAAAGTTTCATAACAAAAAAGAAGAAAAATGAAAAATATATATATTAAAAAACCTTCATTGCCAACTGTACGAGAAGTTCCGGAGGGGAAAAAGGAGGTAATATTGAGAATAGGACATGGAGGGCCATAAATCTTCATTAGAATATGGTTTATGCTTCCATTAATGAAGCTTTTTAAATTTCTAATTAGAAAAAACAAAACTAATCTGGGTTCTATAAAGCAGTCTAATAAAATACACAGAGTATTAGCTTAGTTTTATGTCTTAATCTCGGCATTCGAGCAGCACTGTAACAGTATCTACATGGCCAAATGGATGGTAATTGAATACTGCTGCATTCATCACATTTCACCAAGTAATTAACTTTTATCCAGATGAGGCAGATGAAATATTATACAATTCTGTTAAATAATGTATGCCACTGACGGCACTTTCATGCTTTGGAAGATTAGCTGACTTTTAAGGATTTTCAGCAGTTCTGCAGATAGCGGTTACACATCATTATGAGGGATGAAATGAAACCTACTATTTTGGGGACAAGGGATTCAGAAGATCGTTAATGATGACATTTAGGACCTAATTAGAAATTAACCAGAACCTTATTTTACTAAATTTGATCTGGGTAAACTCATTTGTAATGGGACTTCGAGCTTTATTGAGACAGACAAAACAAACAATGGGAGCCGCCGAGACGGAAATAGGAAAAAATAGTGAATGCGAAATCTTGGCCAAAAGTACATGTGTATTTACATCACAGGAGGTGGAAAAGAAGGGAATGAGACTTTAAGGTGTTGTCTTAAAAGATAGAACCTATCCATATGCCCTGTGGCCCTAATAGGGCATATTGATATAAAAAAAGAGGTCTCTTGCTTGGCACTTTCAAAATGGAGAGGCCGGATTCACACGTCCAACATTCATGGTCTGAGTATGGACTACGTTGTCCAGGCCTGCTGCAGGTCTCCTGATCTGAACTAAAAAGTTTCATAGGCATATATAGAGGCTGTTGTGTTGAAGTCGGGAGATCTGTGGATGGTTCGGACATAGTGGCGTGTATTCAGACCCTGGATTCAACTCCAGTGCCCTCAAGTTGTCTGTTTATTTCCGCCATTTCAGGCTACATTCAACCTGCAACAGCCACTGTCTTGGAAATGTCCATCTACCTGTCGCTTGGCAAAATCAGTTGGTTGCCGGTGATGTCGAGAACCAGTCCCACTAACCCCTTAGCTGTGCACTTGAGTACCAGAGGTGTTAAATTATTTTTTTTTATGCAGTTATCATTTTGTATTTTATTTTCTATGTAGAATCTCTCACTTCCTCTGGATGTATGTGATTTGTCGCAAGGAGCGGAGAGTGAAGACACCACTCTCACACAATCCTGGGGAGAACCAGTGCCAACACCGCTGGAATTGCACAAGCACCGGAGGTTAGTATAGGTGTCATTATTTTACAAAGGGGAAATGTAGAGATGGAGATGGAGTGGAGAACCACTTTGACCACTTCATGACACAAACCATACATGTCGGAAGCGGAGTGGGCTCGTGGGGTAAGCTCACTCCAGGTGATGGCTATGTGTTACAACCTGGTTGGAGCGATTGTTATCTTGTTAAATGCCGCTGTCAAACTCTGACCGATATTTAGCACTCAAAGAAATTTGAGCGCATCATTCTAAGCGACCACCGGCATGCCTGTGACTTGTTCCCGTGAGTTGCTATATCAGCCGGGAGTCTGCAGGAGACCCCAGTGCTTGTCATCACGGAGACCCTTTGAAACCCTGTTTGTGATCGGGCTTCAAAGGAGACTGTGATTTTTACTATATGATGCAAAACTGTGGTATTGCTGTATATAGCACAAGCAATCACAGCTGCACGAGCCCTACGGGGACTAACAAGGACAGTAAAAAGTTAAAAAATGTTATGAAAACAATCAAAAAATTTCAAATCACCCCCTTTCCCCCATTAAAAATAAAGATAACAAAAAAATACATAAATGTGGTATCACCAAGTTCAGAAAAGTCTGATCTATCAAAATATAAAAATCTAAAAAAATTAACTCGATCGGTAAACACCATAAACGAGAAAAAAATCAAAACTGCCAAAATTACATTGCATTACCACAAAAAATGCTGCAACAAGCGATCAAACTGTCATATCTATCCTAAAATGCTATTAATAAAAACGTCATCTTGCCCCACAAAAAATAAGCCATCACACAGCTCCATCGATCAAAAAATGAAAACTTTACAGGTCTCAGAAAATGGCGACACAACCCAAAAAAATTTGGGGGGCAATCTAAAATAATTAAAAAAAAAACTAGACATGTTTGGTATCACTGTAATCGAATTGTTGTGGAAAATCATATTGCAGGGTAATTTTTACCATAAAATGTACACTGTTACGACAATTTCCAAAAAACAGTGTTAGAATTGTGTTTTTCTCACAATCTCTACCGACTTGGACATTTTTTTCCCATTTTCCAATATGTTGACATTCAAATGTACAACTCATCCCGCAAAAAACAAGCCCTTGTATGTCTATGTGGACAGAAAAATAAAAAAGTTATGGCTTTGGGAAGATGGGGAGAAAAAAAACAAAACACAAAAATGGAAATTGTCCGTGTCGTGAAGGGGCTAAGGAATAACTCGCATAGTGCAGAACACAATACAGCTCTGTTGTGTACAGTAGTCTGCATGTGAATGAGCCCAAAAAATTAACAGGTAGAATTTCTGTGTAGCTATAGGGTGGCTCACAATTTTTGGCTTCCGTTTTTTAGCCCTAGGGACCCAAGTCCGATCCTGCTTTTCTTGGAGAAAAACAATGGTCGTAAGCATCGGAAGTGTAGAGGTAGGGGTCGAACAAGTGTCCACATGACTTTGGGGCTTGATTGCCCCTCATTCACGTAGAAGACTATTGCATTACATATGGCAAATGGTTGCCGAAGAGCGCGCATATATATTTTATATTGGAGCCCAAGAGATGCAAGTTATATCAGCCATTAAAGTCATGTCTGACCTCGCAGGCAGGCTGATTGATAATCCTCAGGGGAGTTTCTAGGCAGTCATACTGCTTATTTTCCTACTTTCTAAGAAACATACCTAACAGGGGAACAGCAGCAGAACGAGATGAAACAGACGGCTGAACTCATTTTTGCTTTTTTTTTTATTTTGCTGGGAAAGGCTATGTATTAGCAAACACCTATAAATAAAATACTAAAAGCACAATTCAGCACTTACTGATTTTTCCCATTTCCCCAGCTGTTCTTGTTCTCAGATTTGGCAGTCAAAAAATAAAGCTAATACTCTAATGATAGATGAAAAAAAACAAGACCAGGCAAATGAGCATTTAATGAAAGTCGGGCTGTTCATACAGTATATTCTGCAGGACTGAGAAATGTGTTGCCAATACAGGTGTGACTATGATAATATGCAGAATTACAGTTCTTCTTCAAACTCATGTACTTTGGAAAGATCATCACGCACGAGCATGCAACGGGAGGCCAGGTCCTACTAAGTGCTAGTAATTCAAAAACAACGGAAAACTTTATATATTTTATGTGGTTTCTTTTTCTAAAACATAGATAACTCCCAAAATACCAGAATGGTCACAAAATGGGGGAAGAATTATCCCCATATTACTCCCAAAACATCCTGAAGGCTTCAATAAAAAGTAAAGGTGGACAAATTTTCCAGGTGCGCGGCAGCGGTGGTAAGTGGTGCTGAGGACCATACAGGGGACAGTGAGCAGCGCTGGTGAGTATTAGTTGTTTTTTTTTTACATTTTACATTTTTTATGCACTAAGTTACTGTGTAAGTGCTGAAATAGATGTCCCTCTCCCTGTCTCTAACCCCTTCGCCCCCAAGCGATTTTGCATTTTTTGCATTTTTGTTTTTTTCATCTCTTCTTCCAAGAGCCATAACTTTTTTTATTTTTCCATCCACATAGACATATGAAGGATTGTTTTTTGTGGGACGAGTTGTACTTTTGAATGATACCATCCAGTTTATCTTCTGATGCACTGTAAAGCGGGAAAAAATTCCAAATGCTTTGAAATTGCAAAAAAAATTCTATTCCACAATTGTTTTTGGTTTTTTTTTTTGTTTTATTTCCATGTTCATTATATGATAAAACTGAATTGGCAACATTATTCTCCTGGTCAGTATGATTACACAGGTACCAAACATTCATAGCTTTTTTTTTTTTTAAGTGGTGAAAAAATTGTGGAAATTTGTAAATAAAAAAGGTTTGCTTGTGTCGCCATTTTATGAGACCCACAACGCTAGATTTTCAGGATTTAGTGCTGTCCGATGGCTTATTTTTTGCACCCTGAGTTGATGTTTTTACTGATACTATGGGGTACATACAATGTTTTGATCGTGTCTTTTTGCATTTTATTACTGTGTTGTGGGGTACAACAAAAATTTAATTCTTGTGTTTTAATTTTTTCCCATTACCCCGTTTACTGATTGGATTAATTTATTTTATATTTTGATAGATCGGACTATTACAAATGCAGCGATACCAAATATCTGTATTTTTTTTTTTAAATGTTTAATTTTAATGCGGCAAAAGGAGGGTGATTTGAAGTTTTGTATTTTTTTATATTTTTCACATTTTTAAAAACTTTTGTTTTAATTTTTCACTGTATTTCATGGTCCCCTTAAGGGATTTGTGGCTGCGATCATCTGATCGCTTGTGCTATACATAGTCAGGGAGCCGGCATATGACCTACCTGTTATGGACTGACCTGGGTTGGATTACTCGTATTGCAACCCCTACTAGGTCACCAATGAGAAATAAACCCTTTGCGTTATCCCTGCTCCACTAAATTGTACACCAGACACAATGCAGTCAGGCGGATAATGTTCTCCTTGCATTCACCAAACCCAGACTCCTCCATCAGATGCCAGATAAGTGTGATCCGTCACTGCACAGAACAAGACTCCTCCAGTAATGGAGTAATCAGAGTGTTGGTGAATTTTCTTGCCCTTGCTCATCAGCACTCGGTGACCCCGATCTGTAAGGTTATGTGGTCTCCACTTGGTGGCTGAGTTGCTGCGGTTCCTTCCACTTCTCAATAATATCACTCACAGTTGATTGGGAAGATTTAGGAGGGAAGAAATGTCATGACTAGGGTTGAGCGAAACGGATCGGTCAATTTCATAAATCGCCGACTTTCGGCAAAGTCGGGTTTCGTGAAACCTGAGCCGATCCCAGTGTGGGATCGGCCATGCGGTCGGCGATCTTCGCGCCAAAGTCGCGTTTCATATGACGCGTTCAGCGCCATTTCTCAGCCAATCACTGTCAGCCCTTCATGCTGTGTAGTGTAATACAGTGGGCCTGATTTTCCCAGCAGTCTCCCACCCAGACCTATAAAGGGAAATTTCTATTGCCACTAAGGGCATCTGCGTCAAACCTGTTTGTGGCATATCTGTCAGCCACTTTCTGACACTGAAACTGTGTAGTGTAATACAGTGGGCCTGATTTTCCCAGCAGTCTCCCACCCACACCTATAAAGGGACATTTCTATTGCCACTAAGGGCATCTGCGTCAGTCCTGTTTGTGGCATATCTGTCAGCCACTTTCTGACACTGAAACTGTGTAGTGTAATACAGTGGGCCTGATTTTCCCAGCACTTTCCGACACCTATAAAGTGAGATTTAAATTCACAACAAGTTTACGTACACCTTCTACCTGGTTTTACAGTACCATATAACGGTTGTCAGTTTGGTTACATTTTTCCAAGAATGAGGAAGTCTGGTGGAAGAGGTCGTGGCCGTAGGCGGTCATTGCCAGCTGGTAATGATGGTAGTGGTGGTGGAGCATCAGGTGGTCGTGGAAAAAGCAAAATAGCACCTAAGTCTCGAGTTGTTGAGCCAGCGTCATCGTCTGGCTACACAAGGCCTTCGAACGCTCCCTTTTCTGGGAGTAGGAAAACCGCTTTTAAAGCCGGAGCAGCAGGAAAAAGTTTTGTCTTTCCTTGCTGACTCTGCCTCTAGTTCTTTCGCCTCCTTTTTGGAAAGTGCAAAATTTAAAAGCAGCGCGTCGACAGTGGATGCTCCCAGTCAGGAACAAGTCACTTCCTTGTGTCCTTCACCCAGAACAACAGTGAAGGATGCATCAGGCGACACAACAGGTTACTCCATGGAGCTCTTTACATATACCGTGCCTGGGTTAGAAAGGGAAATTGTTAACAAGCCATGCCCATTACAAGATGAATCGGATATGGAGTGCACAGATGCACAGCCACAGCTAGATTATTATGCTGTTCCATTGACTCAGATCACAACATTGCCCTTGCAGTGTACTGAGCCACAATCTGACCCTGATGAGACTATGGTGCCCCGTCCCGAACGCTATAGCACCGGCTTACACGGTGACACAGAGGAAGGTGCACAGGACATAGAAGAGGAGGTGATAGATGACCCAGTTGTTGACCCCGATTGGCAGCCATTGGGGGAACAGGGTGCCGCTGGCAGTAGCTCTGAAGCAGAGAAGGAGGAGCCGCAGCAGGCATCAACATCGCAACAGCTTTCACCTGGCCAAAAACGTGTGTCAAAAACAAAAACAGTTGTAGGACAGCGTGGCCATCCGGTTAAAGTAGCACAGTGTGCAATGCCTGAAAAGGTATTCGATAGTAGGAAGAGTGTAGTCTGGCAATTTTTTAACCAAGATCCGAGTGATCAGTGCAAAGTGATCTGTAAGAAATGCTCAAGGACCTTTAGCAGAGGTCAGAATGTCAAAAATTTAAATACAACTTGCATGCGTAGACATTTAACCACCATGCACTTGCAAGCCTGGACTAACTACCAAACGTCCCATAACGTTGTTGCACCCGCTCACAATGAAGCTAGTCAGCAACGCTACATTCCTTCCCTCACTGTAAGCCCACCGTTTACGACACCACCTGCAGCAAATGTGGAGGTATCGTCACAAGGCCAAAGCAGTCAGGGAATCACCAGGTTCTTGGTAGGAAACACTGTATGTAGGCCAACAGCAAGAATACCATCACCAGCCCTCTCTCAGTCTGCCATGTCCACCACCACCCCCGCTAGTTCCACCATATGCAGCTCTCCAGTCCAGCTCACCCTACAAGAGACTCTCGTTAGGGAAAGGAAGTACTCGTCCTCTCATCCGCGTACACAGGGTTTGAATGTCCACATTGCTAGACTAATCTCGTTAGAGATGATGCCCTACCGGTTGGTTGAAAGCAAAGCTTTCAAAGCCCTGATGGCCTACACAGTACCACGCTATGACCTACCCAGTTGACACTTCTTTGCGAGAAAAGCCATCCCAGCCCTCCACCAGCATGACAAAGACCGTATTGTCCATGCACTCAGGCAATCTGTCAGTAGAAAGGTGCACCTCACAACAGATGCATGGACCAGTAGGCATGGCCAGGGATGTTACGTGTCCATCACAGCACACTGGGTTAATGTGGTGGATGCAGGGTCCACAGGGGACAGCCATATTGGGACAGTTCTGCCTAGCCCACGGTCTAGGAAACAGTTGGCTGTAGGCTTTCGCCATCCCTCCTCCTCCTCCTCGTCCTCCAGCAGAAGCGAGAGCTCGTCCACAGACCGCAGTCGCACGACTACTCCATCCGCAGCTGCCAGTGTTGCACACCAGGTGTCCCATTATGGAACAGCTAGTGGTAAGCGTCAGCAGGCTGTGTTGGAAATGAAGTGTTTGGGCGACAACAGACACACCGCGGAAGTTCTGTCCGAGTTCTTGCAGCAAGAAACTCAGTCATGGCTGGGCAGTGTACATCTTGAGGCAGGTAAGGTAGTCAGTAGTGTTGAGCGATACCGTCCAATACTTGAAAGTATCGGTATCGGATAGTATCGGCCGATACCCGAAAAATATCGGATATCGCCGATACCGATACCCGATGCCAATACAAGTCAATGGGACACCAAGTATCGGAAGGTATCCTGATGGTTCCCAGGGACTGAAGGAGAGGAAACTCCCCTTCAGGCCCTGGGATCCATATTAATGTGTAAAATAAAGAATAAAAAAAAAAAATATTGATATACTCACCCTCTGACACGCCCTGGTTGTAACCGCCTGCCTCCGTTCATAAGAATGAGCGCTTGAAAGTCCTTAGATGACGTCGCGGCCTGTGATTGGTCGCGGAGCGGTCATGTGACCACCACGCGACCAATCACAAGCCGCGACGTCATCTAAGGTCTTTCAAGCGCTTACATTAATATCGATCCCGATACCGATTCCCGATACCACAAAAGTATCGGATCTCGGTATCGGAATTCCGATACAGCAAATATCGGCCGATACCCGATACTTGCGGTATCGGAATGCTCAACACTAGTAGTCAGTGATAACGGAAGGAATTTTATGGCTGCCATTGCCCTTTCACAACTGAAACACATTCTTTGCCTGGCTCACACCTTGAACCTGGTGGTGCAGTGCTTCCTGAAAAGTTATCTGGGGTTACCCGCCCTGCTCCTGAAGGTGCGCAGACTTTGCTCGCACATCCGCCGTTCGCCCGTACACTCCAGCCATATGCAGAACCTTCAGCGATCTTTGCAGCTTCCCCAGCACCGCCTAATAATCGACGTTGCAACAAGGTGGAACTCCACACTGCACATGCTTCAGAGGCTGTTCGAACAGAGGCGTGCTGTTATGTATTTGAGGGAGGATACACATACATGGGCAGGCAGTTGTATGGCAGACATGGAGTTGTCAGGTGTGCAGTGGTCGAAACTACAAGACCTGTGTCAAGTCCTTCAGTGTTTTGAGGAATGTACACACCTGGTTAGTGCAGACGATGCCATCATAAGCATGAGCATCCCCCTAATGCGTCTGCTGATGCAAAGTTTGACGCACATAAAGGAGCAGGCGTCTGCAGCCGAGGAGGAGGGAAGCCTTGATGACAGTCAGCCATTGTCTGCACAGGGAAGTCTCCTGGACGAGGTGGCGGACGAAGAGTAGGAGGACGAGGAGGATGATGGGGATGAATATTTATGGGAGGAGGAAGCTTCTCAGGGGGCAATAGAAACTGGTGGAGTTGCAAGGTCAGGTACAGGGTTTTTGAGGGAGACAAGTGATGTTGATTTGCCAGAAAGTGCTCCTCAACCCAGCACAAGCAGTGAATTGACACCTGGAACATTGGCCCACATGGCGGATTATGCCTTGCGTATCCTAAAAAGGGACCCCTGCATTATCAAAATGATGACCAATAACGATTACCGGTTGGCCTGCCTCCTGGATCCACGCTGTTGTGAACTATACTTTTTGGCTCCCTCTTGTGGTCACTAGTGATTTGGCACTTGGATTGTCTTTTACCAGGTTGGTGCTCACCTGCTTCGTTAGGCCTGGGGTGTTGCTATTTAAACTTCCTGGATTCTCAGTCCAGTGCCTGGCATCGTTGTAATCAGTTCACTTCTGTTTGCTCCTGTCTTCAGGTCCTGGTTCTTTGCAAGATAAGCTAAGTTCTGCTTTTGTACTCTTGATCATTTGCATTGTTCATATTTTTTGTCCAGCTTGTACAATATGTGATTCCTGTTATTGCTGGAAGCTCTAGGGGGGCTGATATTCTCCCCCCACACCGTCAGTCGGTTTGGGGGTTCTTGGATATTCATCGTGGATATTTTGCAGGGTTTTCTGCTGACCATATAAGTCTTCTTACTATATTCTGCTATTAGTCAGTGGGCCTCTCTTTGCTAAATCTAGTTCATTCTTACGTTTGTCTTTTCTTCTTACCTCACCGTTATTATTTGTTGGGGGCTTGTATTACTTTGGGGTCTTTTCTCTGGAGGCAAGAGAGGTCTTATTTTCCCTGATAGGGGTAGTTAGTTCTCCGGCTGGCGCGAGACGTCTAGGACCAACGTAGGCACGTTCCCCGGCTGCTGTTAGTGTTTGCGCTAGGATCAGGTATATGGTCAGCCTAGTTACCACTTCCCTATGAGCTGGTATTTATGTTTTGCAGACTTTGCTGTAATCTTTGAGGTCCCCTGCCATTGGGATCATAACAGTATGCCAGGCCAATAAATAGTTAATGCATTGCTGAAGTGGGATTAAAAGAAAAGAAGTTCTGAGTTTTTTTTTGTTTGTTTTTGGTTTTTTTTCTTCCTCCCCTTTATCTCTGAGTGGCTTGAAGCTTTGCTGCAGACATGAATGTTCAGACCTTGATTACTAGTGTGGATCAGCTTGCTGCACGTGTGCAGGGCATTCAGGATTTTGTTGTTAGCAGTCCTATGTCAGAGCCTAAGATACCTATTCCTGAGCTGTTCTCTGGAGATCGATTTAAATTTAGGAATTTTAGGAATAATTGTAAATTGTTTCTATCTTTGAAACCTCGTTCGTCTGGAGATTCAGCTCAGCTAGTCAAAATTCTTATCTCCTTCTTGCGTGGCGACCCTCAGGATTGGGCTTTCTCGTTAGCGCCAGGAGATCCTGCATTGGCGGATGTTGATGCGTTTTTTCTGGCGCTCGGATTGCTTTATGAGGAGCCTAATCTTGAAATTCAGGCAGAAAAAGCTCTACTGGCCATCTCTCAGGGCCAGGATGAAGCTGAGGTGTACTGCCAAAAATTTCGGAAATGGTCCGTGCTTACTCGATGGAATGAATGTGCTCTGGCCGCAAATTTCAGAAATGGCCTTTCTGAAGCCATTAAGAATGTGATGGTGGGTTTTACAATTCCTACAAGTCTGAATGATTCTATGGCGCTGGCTACTCAGATTGATCGGCGTTTGCGGGAGCGCAAATCCGCTAAACCTCTGGCGGTGTTGTCTGAACAGACACCTGTCTCAATGCAATGCGATAGAATCCTGACTAGAACCGAATGACAAAATCATAGACGTCAGAATGGGCTGTGTTTTTACTGTGGTGATTCTACACATGTTATATCAGCATGCTCCAAACGCCTAACCAAGGTTGTCAGTCCTGTCACCATTGGTAATTTGCAGCCTAAATTTATTTTGTCTGTGACTTTAATTTGTTCATTGTCTTCCTACCCTGTTATGGCATTTGTGGATTCAGGTGCTGCCCTGAGTCTTATGGACTTGTCGTTTGCCAAGCGCTGCGGTTTTGTCCTGGAGCCTTTAAAGGTTCCGATTCCTCTCAGAGGAATTGATGCTACGCCACTGGCGGAAAATAAACCGCAGTATTGGACACAAGTGACCATGTGCATGACTCCTGAACATCGGGAGGTGATTCGTTTTCTTGTTCTGCATAAAATGAATGATTTGGTCGTTTTAGGTCTGCCATGGTTACAAACCCATAATCCTGTTTTGGATTGGAAGGCTATGTCTGTCTCAAGTTGGGGTTGTCAGGGAATTCATTGCGATTCTCCGCCGGTGTCTATTGCTACTTCTACTCCTTCAGAAGTTCCTGAGTATTTGTGTGACTATCAGGATGTATTCAGTGAGTCCAGGTCCAGTGCTCTTCCTCCTCATAGGGACTGTGACTGCGCTATAGATTTGATTCCTGGCAGTAAATTTCCTAAGGGATGATTATTTAATTTGTCTGTACCCGAGCATGCCGCGATGCGTTCTTATGTCAAGGAGTCTTTGGAGAAGGGGCATATTCGTCCATCCTCTTCCCCTCTCGGTGCGGGATTCTTTTTTGTGGCCAAGAAAGACGGGTCTTTGAGACCTTGTATAGACTATCGATAGGCTTCTGAATAAAATCACTGTTAAGTTTCAGTATCCGTTGCCGCTATTGTCAGACTTGTTTGCTCGGATTAAGGGCGCCAAGTGGTTCACCAAGATAGATCTTCGTGGTGCGTGCAACCTTGTGCGCATTAGGCAGGGAGATGAATGGAAAACTGCATTCAATACGCCCGAAGGTCATTTTGAATACTTGGTGATGCCCTTTGGGCTCTCTAATGCCCCTTCAGTGTTTCAGTCCTTTATGCATGATATCTTCCGGAAGTATCTGGATAAATTTTTGATTGTGTATCTTGATGATATTCTAGTTTTCTCGGATGATTGGGATTCTCATGTAAAGCAGGTCAGGATGGTGTTTCAGGTTTTGCGTGATAACGCTTTGTTTGTGAAGGGCTCAAAGTGTCTCTTTGGAGTGCAGAAGGTTTCCTTTTTGGGTTTTATTTTCTCCCCTTCTGCCGTGGAGATGGACCCAGTCAAGGTCCGAGCTATTCATGATTGGACTCAGCCCACGTCTGTTAAGAGTCTTCAGAAGTTCTTGGGGTTCGCTAATTTCTACCGTCGCTTTATCGCTAATTTTTCTAGCGTTGTTAAACCTTTGACGGATATGACCAAGTAAGGTTCTGATGTGGCTAATTGGGCTCCTGCAGCCGTGGAGGCCTTCCAGGAGCTGAAGCGCCGGTTTACTTCGGCGCCTGTTTTGTGCCAGCCTGATGTCTCACTTCCCTTTCAGGTTGAAGTGGATGCTTCTGAGATCGGTGCTGGGGCTGTTTTGTCGCAGAGAGGCTCTGGTTGTTCTGTGATGAGACCATGTGCCTTTTTCTCTAGGAAGTTTTCGCCTGCTGAGCGGAACTATGATGTTGGTAATCGGGAGTTGTTGGCCATGAAGTGGGCATTTGAGGAGTGGCGTCATTGGCTCGAGGGTGCTAAGCATCGTGTGGTGGTCTTGACTGATCACAAAAATCTGATGTATCTCGAGTCTGCTAAGCGCCTGAATCCTAGACAGGCTCGTTGGTCATTGTTTTTCTCTCGTTTTGACTTTGTGGTCTCATACCTGCCTGGTTCGAAGAATGTTAAGGCTGATGCTCTCTCTAGGAGCTTTGTGCCTGACTCTCCTGGAGTCTCGGAGCCAGCTGGTATTCTTAAAGAGGGAGTGATCGTGTCAGCCATATCTCCGGATTTGCGACGTGTGTTGCAGAGATTTCAGGCTGGTAGACCTGACTCGTGTCCACCCGACAGACTGTTTGTTCCTGATAAATGGACCAGCAGAGTCATTTCCGAGGTTCATTCCTCGGTGTTGGCAGGGCATCCCGGAATTTTTGGTACCCGAGATTTGGTGGCTAGGTCCTTTTGGTGGCCTTCCTTGTCACGGGATGTGCGGTCATTTGTGCAGTCCTGTGGGACTTGTGCTCGGGCTAAGCCTTGTTGTTCTCGTGCTAGCGGGTTGCTTTTGCCCTTGCCCGTCCCGAAGAGGCCTTGGACGCACATTTCCATGGATTTCATTTCTGATCTTCTGGTCTCTCGGGGAATGTCTGTCATCTGGGTGGTGTGTGATCGTTTTTCCAAGATGGTCCATTTGGTACCCTTGCCTAAGTTGCCTTCCTCTTCCGATCTGGTTCCTTTGTTTTTTCAGAATGTGGTTCGTTTACATGGCATTCCGGAGAATATCGTGTCCGACAGAGGATCCCAGTTTGTGTCCAGATTCTGGCGATCTTTTTGTGCTAAGATGGGCATTGATTTGTCGTTTTCATCTGCCTTCCATCCTCAGACTAATGGTCAAACGGAGCGAACTTATCAGACACTGGAGGCTTATTTGAGATGTTTTGTTTCTGCGGACCAGGATGATTGGGTGACCTTCTTGCCATTGGCGGAGTTTGCCCTTAATAATCGGGCTAGTTCCGCTACTTTGGTTTCGCCATTCTTCTGCAACTCTGGTTTTCATCCTCGTTTCTCCTCGGGTCATGTTGAGTCTTCTGACTGTCCTGGGGTGGATTCCATGGTGGATAGGTTGCAGCGGATTTGGAATCATGTGGTGGACAACTTGAAGTTGTCACAGGAGAAGGCTCAGCGTTTTGCAAACCGCCGCCGCGGTGTGGTCCCCCGACTTCGTGTTGGGGATTTGGTTTGGTTGTCTTCTCGGTATGTCCCTCTGAAGGTTTCCTCTCCTAAGTTTAAGCCTCGCTTTATTGGTCCTTATAAAATTTTGGAAGTTCTTAACCCGGTTTCTTTTCGTTTGGATCTTCCGGTGTCGTTTGCCATTCACAACGTGTTCCATAGGTCTTTGTTACGGCGGTACGTTGTGCCTGTGGTTCCTGCTGTTGAGCCTCCTGCTCCGGTGTTGGTTGAGGGCGAGTTGGAGTACGTGGTGGAGAAGATCTTGGATTCTGGTCTCTCTAGACGGAGGCTCCAGTATTTGGTCAAATGGAAGGGCTATGGTCAGGAGGATAATTCCTGGGTGGCCGCCTCTGTTCATGCGGCCGATTTGGTTCGTGCCTTCCACGCTGCTCATCCTGGTCGCCCTGGTGGTCTTGGTGAGGGTTCGGTGACCCCTCCTTAAAGGGGGGGTACTGTTGTGAACTATACTTTTTGGCTCCCTCTTGTGGTCACTAGTGATTTGGCACTTGGATTGTCTTTTACCAGGTTGGTGCTCACCTGCTTCGTTAGGCCTGGGGTGTTGCTATTTAAACTTCCTGGATTCTCAGTCCAGTGCCTGGCATCGTTGTAATCAGTTCACTTCTGTTTGCTCCTGTCTTCAGGTCCTGGTTCTTTGCAAGATAAGCTAAGCTCTGCTTTTGTACTCTTGATCATTTGCATTGTTCATATTTTTTGTCCACCTTGTACAATATGTGATTCCTGTTATTGCTGGAAGCTCTAGGGGGGCTGATATTCTCCCCCCCACACTGTCAGTCGGTTTGGGGGTTCTTGGATATTCAGCGTGGATATTTTGCAGGGTTTTCTGCTGACCATATAAGTCTTCTTACTATATTCTGCTATTAGTCAGTGGGCCTCTCTTTGCTAAATCTAGTTCATTCTTACGTTTGTCTTTTCTTCTTACCTCACCGTTATTATTTGTTGGGGGCTTGTATTACTTTGGGGTCTTTTCTCTGGAGGCAAGAGAGGTCTTATTTTCCCTGATAGGGGTAGTTAGTTCTCCGGCTGGCACGAGACGTCTAGGACCAACGTAGGCATGTTCCCCGGCTGCTGTTAGTGTTTGCGCTAGGATCAGGTATATGGTCAGCCTAGTTACCACTTCCCTATGAGCTGGTATTTATGTTTTGCAGACTTTGCTGTAATCTTTGAGGTCCCCTGCCATTGGGATCATAACACCACGCTATACAGGGAAATTGCAAAATATCATGCCACATGAGAACCTTGAGCAAATATTGGCTACCAAACAAGCAACTCTTGTAGACCGTTTGGTTCAGGTATTCCCAGCACACAGCGGCGGTGATGGTTCTCACACGAGCTGCAGGGGGCAACATGGCAGAGGTGTTAGAGGTGCACAAATCAGAAGTGGCGTTGGACAGAGGGGTTTTATGACCAGGTTGTGGAGTGATTTCGCAATGACCGCAGACATGACAGGTACTGCAGCATCAATTCAAAGTGACAGAAGACAACATTTGTCCAGTATGGTTACTAACTATTTTTCCTCCCTTAGCGATGCTCTCCCTCACACGTCATTCCCATCTGATTACTGGGCATCCAAAATAGACACCTGGCCTGAATTGGCAGAATATGCATTACAGGAGCTTGCTTGCCCAGCTGCTAGTGTGCTATCAGAAAGAGTATTCAGTGCTGCTGGTTCAATACTGACCGAAAAAAGGACTCGTCTGGCTACCCAAAATGTTGATGATCTAACCTTCATTAAAATGAACCAATCATGGATTTCTAATTATTTTGCCCCACCTTTCCCTGCTGACACCTAGCTTTCCTGTAAAAAGGTCTTGCTTTTGGACTCGTCTTACTGACTGCTCCAAATTCTCCATTTGCAGCTGCTCTATGTCCACCATAGGCCATTTTTACACCTCCCTAAATGGGCTGACTCCCCCCACGGGGCCGTGGTCACCACTTGGCACAAGCACCCGTGCGAGTGCCGTTTGGCTGAACAGGTGGGTGTGCCCACTTTTGGGCGACGTCACTGGCACAGGGTCCCTCATAGTACAATGAAGTGTCTCTTGCGGTGGTGGTGCACACCCAACGTCAGACACACCGTTGTAACATGAGGGGCCCTGGGCCAGTACCGCCGCCCACGAGAGTGTCCCCCCCCAGCTCAAACAGTGCTCTACCACTTGCAAAATTACCACTCACTGCTCCACCACTGTTTAGTCTGTGCTGTTAAATCCTTCAATGGCACTGCCAATACCAATTTGTTGACATGATTGATGCTAGTAAAAATATTCAGGGGCCCTGTCCTACATTTACACCAGTTAATACTTTGCGCCAACTACCACTGTCTGCAAGTCAGCAGAGGAGCCCACCCCTGTACCTAGGTATGCCACCTATTTGTGAATTTTTTTTTTGGCCAGACATTAACCTCACTTTATTATTTTGGCCTACTGTGTCAGACACTCCTTACAGTTGTCCTCCACTGAACAAAGCTAGGCCGCCTGCGTACTCCTGTAAAATATTTTTAACTGCATTTTGCCTATTACTTTTTTGGCCCTACTAACTGTGTCTGCCCCTCTTTGCAATCGTCCTCCGCTGAACACACCAATGCTGCCTGTGTACCCCTGTAACCTATTTTAAACTGCATAGAGCCAACTTTTTTATTTTAGGCCTAGTAAGTCTGTCTGCGGTCCCTCCTTGCAATCGTCCTCCGCTGACCAAACCAATGCTGCCTGTGTACCCCTGTAACCTATTTTAAACTGCATAGAGCCTACTTTTTTATTTTAGGCCTAGTAAGTCTGCGCCACTCCTTCCAATTGTCCTCCGCTGACCACACCAATGCTGCCTGTGTACCCCTGTAACCTATTTTCAACTGCATAGAGCCAATTTTTTTATTTTAGGCCTAGTAAGTCTGTCTGCGGTCCCTCCTTGCAATCGTCCTCCACTGACCAAACTAATGCTGCCTGTGTACTCCTGTAACCTATTTTAAACTGCATAGAGCCTACTTTTTTATTTTAGGCCTAGTAAGTCTGCGCCACTCCTTCCAATTGTCCTCCGCTGACCACACCAATGCTGCCTGTGTACCCCTGTAACCTTTTTTAAACTGCATTGAGCCAACTTTTTTGGTTAAGGCCTACTACCTGTGTCTGTCTGCGCCACTTAATACAGCTGTCCTCCTCTGAAAAAAGCTGAGCTTCAATTGTCAGGTTTTCAGCCTATAGGAATTTGAAAACTGCATTGGGGCTACTAGTTTGGCTGGGCCTACTAACGGTGTGTGCCGCTCCTTGGTGTTCTCCTGGTTTTTTATCCTGAGCTTCTACCTTCAGGCTTTCGGCCTGTATTTAGAATATTAAACTGCATTTAGGCTACTAGTTTGGTTGGGCCAACTTACGGTGTCTGGCGCTCCTTGGTGTTCTCCTGTTTTTTTTTCCTGAGCTTCAATCTTCAGGCTTTCGGCCTATATCAGATATTAAACTGCATTTGGCCTACTAGTTTGGTTGGGGCCTACTAACGATGTCTGCCGCTCCTTGGTGTTGTCCTCCAAGGAAAAAAACTGAGCTTCAATCTTCAGGCTTTCGGCCTATATCAGATATTAAACTGCATTTGGCCTACTAGTTTGGTTGGGGCCTACTAACGGTGTCTGCCACTCCTTGGTGTTGTCCTCCAAGGAAAAAAGCTGAGCTTCAATCTTCAGGCTTTCGGCCTATATCAGATATTAAACTGCATTTGGCCTCCTAGTTTGGTTGGGCCCTACTAACGGTGTCTGCCGCTCCTTAGTGTTGTCCTCCACTGAACAAAGCTGAGCTTCAATCTTCAGGCTTTCGGCCTATATTTACAAATTTTAAACTGCATTTGGCCTACTAGTTTGGTTGGGCCCTACTAACGGTGTCTGCTGCTAATTGGTGTTGTCCTCCACGGAAAAAAACTGAGCTTCAATCTTCAGGCTTTCGGCCTATATTTTTAATATGAAACTGCATTTGGCCTACTAGTTTGGTTGGGCCCTACTAACGGTGTCTGCCGCTCCTTGGTGTTGTCCTCCACTGAACAAAGCTGAGCTTCAATCTTCAGGCTTTCGGCCTATATTTACAAATTTTAAACTGCATTTGGCCTACTAGTTTGGTTGGGCCCTACTAACGGTGTCTACCGCTCCTTGGTGTTGTCCTCCACGGAAAAAAGCTGAGCTTCAATCTTCAGGCTTTCGGCCTATATTTTTAATATGAAACTGCATTTGGCCTACTAGTTTGGTTGCGCCCTACTAACGGTGTCTGCCGCTCCTTGGTGTTCTCCACCACTGAACAAAGCTGAGCTTCAATCTTCAGGCTTTCGGCTTATATTTTTAATATGAAACTGCATTTGGCCTACTAGCTTGGTTGGGCCCTACTAACAGTGTCTGCCACTCCTTGGTGTTGTCCTCCAAGGAAAAAAGCTGAGCTTCAATCTTCAGGCTTTCGGCCTATATCAGATATTAAACTGCATTTGGCCTACTAGTTTGGTTGGGGCCTACTAACAGTGTCTGCCGCTCCTTGGTGTTGTCCTCCAAGTAAAAATGCTGAGCTTCAATCTTCAGGCTTTCGGCCTATATTTTTAATATGAAACTGCATTTGGCCTACTAGTTTGGTTGGGCCCTACTAACGGTGTCTGCCACTGCTTGCTTTTCTCCTCCGCTGAACAAAGCTGAGCTTCAATTTTCAGGCTTTCAGCCTATATCAGATATTAAACTGCATTTGGCCTACTAGTTTGGTTGGGCCCTACTAACGGTGTCTGCCACTCCTTGGTGTTGTCCTCCAAGGAAAAAAGCTGAGCTTCAATCTTCAGGCTTTCGGCCTATATCAGATATTAAACTGCATTTGGCCTACTAGTTTGGTTGGGGCCTACTAACAGTGTCTGCCGCTCCTTGGTGTTGTCCTCCAAGGAAAAATGCTGAGCTTCAATCTTCAGGCTTTCGGCCTATATTTTTAATATGAAACTGCATTTGGCCTACTAGTTTGGTTGGGCCCTACTAACGGTGTCTGCTGCTAATTGGTGTTCTCCTCCACTGAACAAAGCTGAGCTTCAATCTTCAGGCTTTCGGCCTATATTTACAAATTTTAAACTGCATTTGGCCTACTAGTTTGGTTGGGCCCTACTAACGGTGTCTGCCGCTGCTTGGTGTTGTCCTCCACGGAAAAAAGCTGAGCTTCAATCTTCAGGCTTTCGGCCTATATTTTTAATATGAAACTGCATTTGGCCTACTAGTTTGGTTGGGCCCTACTAACAGTGTCTGCCGCTCATTGGTGTTGTCCTCCACTGAACAAAGCTGAGCTTCAATCTTCAGGCTTTCGGCCTATATTTACAAATTTTAAACTGCATTTGGCCTACTAGTTTGGTTGGGCCCTACTAACAGTGTCTGCCGCTGCTTGGTGTTGTCCTCCACGGAAAAAAGCTGAGCTTCAATCTTCAGGCTTTCGGCCTATATTTTTAATATGAAACTGCATTTGGCCTACTAGTTTGGTTGGACCCTACTAACGGTGTCTGCCGCTCCTTGGTGTTCTCCTCCACTGAACAAAGCTGAGCTTCAATCTTCAGGCTTTCGGCTTATATTTTTAATATGAAACTGCATTTGGCCTACTAGCTTGGTTGGGCCCTACTAACGGTGTCTGCCACTCCTTGGTGTTGTCCTCCAAGGAAAAAAGCTGAGCTTCAATCTTCAGGCTTTCGGCCTATATCAGATATTAAACTGCATTTGGCCTACTAGTTTGGTTGGGCCCTACTAACGGTGTCTGCCGCTGCTTGTTTTTCTCCTCCGCTGAACAAAGCTGAGCTTCAATTTTCAGGCTTTCAGCCTATATCAGATATTAAACTGCATTTCTCCGGCTAGTTTGGTTGGGCCCTACTAACGGTGTCTGCCGCTCTTTGGTCTTCTCCTCCACTGAACAAAGCACTGCCGCCTGTTTACTCCTGTTACCAATTTTAAACTTTATTTGGCCCACTTTATTATTTGGGCCTACTAACTGTGTCTGCCTCTCATTACAGTTGTCCTCCACTGAACAAAGCAATGCCGCCTGGTTAGTCCTGTTACCAATTTTGAACTTCATTTAGCCCACTTTATTATTTGGGCCTATATCTGTGTTTCCTCCTCATCCTGCCCATTGCCCAGCCAGTGCTACATGAGTCTGCTGGTACATTGACCCAGACCACTACATTCCCCTTGCACTCTACACAACCAGAATCTGACCCTGCTGAAAGTCAGGTTCCCCTTCCCGCATACTATACCACCTTACACGGGGACAAAGAGGAAGGCGCAGATGAAAGTGCAGGTTCCTTCATCAGGTGGGGAGGGCATACTCGTTGGCAACGTCACTGTCACAGGGCCCCTCATAGTACGCAAAAGTGTCTCTGCCGGTGGGAGGCGCCCCGGCCGTCAAACACAACGCTGTACTTTGAGGGGCCCTGTGCCAGTGCCAAAGCGAACGAGTGGGCCCCCCTGCTTGCTCAGGATCACAGCACTTGCAAAGTTGAAATATTGACCTCTCCCTGCTCCACCGCCGTGACGTAGTCCGCGTTTCCTGGGCCCATGAAAAACTTGAGCCAGCCCTACCCCCCCCCCCCACAACTTTAGCCAAATGACCCCCAATTTTCAATGCCTAACTATTATTATAAGGTAAATTAAGATTCACAAGCTTAAGTGACACAAATTGATGTTTTTGACATTAAAATGGGCACGGTAGGTGTTTTCCTGTCCTCCACTCACTGCCGACTTTGCTTCCCCATTGACTTACATTGGGTTTCGTGTTTCGGTCGATCCCCGACTTTGCGCGATAATCGGCCGATTTCACTCGACTCGTCTTTTGACAAAGTCGGGTTTCGCCAAACCCGACTCGATCCTAAAAAAAGTAAAAGTCGCTCAACCCTAGTCATGACCTGACTTGTTACACAGGTGGATCCTATTACGGCAGCAGCGGGCTCTGCACCACCGGCCGTTCTGTCACATGTTAGTATAGGCAAATGGCATGGCAGGGGACTAGTGGTTATACACTGGAGATGGAGATGTTATACACTGAGGGAGAAGGGAGAATATTATACACCAGGAAAATGGGACTGGATGTTATACACCGGGAATGATGGGCTGGATGTTATACACCATGGGGCATTGGGGCCAGATGTTATACACCAGGGGTAATAGGGCAGGATGTTACACCCCTAGGGGAAAGGGTCATATGTTATACACAGGGGACAATGAGGCCAGATGTTATAGACCAGATGCAATGGGGCCAGATGTTATATACCAGGGACAATCGGCACCAGATGTTATACACCAGGGTACATAGGACTGAAAGATATACACCAGGGATGAGGGGCCCAGATGTTATACACTGAGGAGCAGGGGGCCAGATGTTATACACCAGGAGGTGAGAGGGGGGATGTTATACACTGGGAGGCTAGGGGCCAGATTTTATACATGAGGGAGGGGCCGGATGTTATTCACCAGGAGGCGAGAGGCCGGATGTTGTACACCAGATGCGAAAGGTGGGATGTTATACACCAGGGGAAATAGGGCAAATGTTACACATTGTGGGGCGGGGAGCTGCATGTTTTACACCAGGAGCAATGGGGATGAAAGACCCTCAATTATTAAGACATGTGTCCCCATAATTATGTCCAGTGTATTAGCTATTAACAATTACATTGCATTCAGCATTATTACCAGTATTGCCCGGAGAAGGTATGCCATTTTTAGAAATCGTGTAAATTGCCTCCCTAAAAAATTAAGATAAAATACACAACGAAGACTTCTTATATTTTAGAATAAATGGTAATAATGGCCAAGACATCAAGTTATAAGGGTTATATCAGCACCAGGATGAACAGTGATCTTTTTGTATTAGTTTATGGAATAATGCCAATCCAACTCTGCTCCCTCGAGAGGCATTTGATTTGTAAGCGAGGCTGGCAGAGAGTCGCTTTGGGCATGTTATATGCTGATTAAAAGAGAGAATACCAGAGGAAAATTGTAGACAGAAGGCTTAGCAATTTCACAGGTGTGCAACTCGCACATCCCTGGGGCTTTCCAAAAGTTGTAACTAAATCAAGAACTGTGAAGAATCAAACTGGCTCCGCATATCATGTGCTCTTCTTTAATTATGTTAGTGGCTTCCGGAAGCTTCTGTGCACAGCTCATAAAGTACAAATATGAAACCCCCAATGTTCGGAGTATCATATATGGCGGTTTTTGTCGTATGCGCGTAGATCGTAATGATATAACTTGCACACGAATCACTATTTGGTAGCACTTCATAGAGAAGGCTGCGGATGGTTCATTAAAACTCTGCGAAACAAAAACAAAATGAAGGTGTAATTAACACCCTCCGGGCAGTATAATAGTGAGTGATGCAAAAGTAAAAAGTACTAAATTCCCCAGGGACGTGTTAATGAGCGGGGTCTTATTAAGTGTACACGGAATGTAATAGTATTTCACATTGATATAAAATTTATTAGGAAATAAGGTGGAAGAATGAACTTAGAATAATCCGAGCTCCGTCATTACCACTGTCAATTTTAATTAAGGCACTGTGGGAAACCACAGTAACTAGGAACATGGCAGCCATGTTCCTGACCTAGTAATAAATTTTATGGAATAGTTAAGAGCTTGTTTTTTTTTTTTTGTAACCAACTTTTGTTGCTGTTGTTCCAATGCATCTAAACATAAAAACTCAAAGAATTTGCCACAAAGTGTTAATTTAAAATCCATCTGTCATGATCCAGGTCGGGGTTTGCTTCTTGCTTTTCTCTCCCCGGCCTGGTTATGGTGGGGTTAACCTTTCATGCCTCTCTTTGGTTCGTGGGTGGCTATTTATTGGAGCCATTTCTGGTAGCATTTGTCAGTGATAGTTCCAGTCCCTGGCTTGAGCAGCTGACCCGTATACCCTAGTTATCCTTCTGCCTCTGATTACCCGTATTTGTGCCTGATCCATTCCCTATCCCTGACTTAGTCTGTGTTTGGTGGTTTCCACCAGTGTATGACTCGGCTTGAATTCTGAACCCTGCTTCCAGCTTTCCATCTCTGTTACTACGTCTGGCTTTGACTCTTTGGATCGTACCCCGACTACATCTTGTGTCTCACATTTTGGATCCCGCGCTCCCATCTGGTTCCGATTTCTGGCTTGTCTCTGACCACGTGCATTGCTGTGACCTCTGTTACTTCATCTTCCTGTTTGTTGCTGACTGGCCTGTCTGACTTCTCTGCTGCCTCTTAGTGGCACTCCAGGCTTTGCACTGTGGTGCTACATGGTGAGTGCTACCTTTTTCTCTTACCTGCGCCCCCTGGTGGAGGTTGCATGCAACTGCCTTGCAGTTGTATTACACCATCATTTTGTGTTTACAGCTCTGGCACATATCTATCTCCATATTAATGAAACGCCCGACAGGGCCGTGGGGTACTCGGTACCGGGTCCAGTACTTAACCTGGTCCGTGGCCCTGGGTGCCCATGTTAAAGGGACCATCTTTAAAGGGGTTTGTGAAATAAAGTTTGTGTTCATGACGCCACCTGTGGTATTTGGTCAGGGATGACCGATGCTGCTTAAAGAGGTCCACTGGGGTGATGCTGTGGCAGCAGGGATGGTATGGCTTCCCACAGGTGAAGTTGGGTCCTCAGGGCTCCCGGTGTATAAAGATGGTGGGTGGTGTAGCAAGAAATGGAGGACACAGGTTTGCAGTCTCTTTACCTGGTTTACTGATGAATTCAGGCAGCCACAGTCCAGGGTACCAGATCACGGATGCAGGTGTGGTCCGGATGGCTTGGAAGTGGGTTGGGAGTCCCCTTTACCAGGTGGAGTTAGAAGCCTTCCCTCTAGCGCTGTGGTGTAGTTCTTTGCGGCCCTAGGCTTCTCACAAGGTCCTCACGTGTTCTCTCTGTCCTCCTTGTAGGTAGGACACTAACCCGTATGACAGGTGGCTTGAGCCTTTTTACACGGTCTCTATCACGACCCGGGCTCTATGCGCCACTGTGTCTCCAGGTGTCAGGGTGGACAGGTGACTTGTAATCCAGCTGTCCTTCCGGTTTCTGCTGTGAGCTGTCGGGTCCCTCACAATCTCGGTCTTCCGGCTACTGGTGTCAGCACTCTGTAGGAGGTAGCCCAGTCGCAGCTATTCTCTCCAGTTCTCATTTTCCTATGCTTCACTTCTACATGCGCTGTGCATTCCATTCGGCTTTCTCTCTTTCTAGGAGCTGCAGCACTTCTCGTGGCTGCACAGCCTCCCAGCTTCCTTCTCTGCCTCAGACTGCATCAGTCTGCTGTCTGGCACTCACTCTCACTGACTAACTTTCCCTCCAGACCAAAATATATATATAGGGGAGACACACAAGCTGGATCAGAGCTCCCCCTTCTGGCCTGGAGTGTGAACATGTTGTAGGCTTGTGATTACCTGATAAAAGGAATCCTTCCTCACTTCGAAGTGTGACATCACTCTCCCCATGAGGAAAGCAATGGCACTGTAACAACCAGGAACCTGGGGTGTTACACTAACAGACTACAAACCCACCCTGTGCAGTCTGATCTTGTTGTCATGTTGATGGTGGAGATGCAGTATAGTCATTGCCAAAAAAGTATGACAAATAAAATTCAATATTTACAGTGTTGTCCCTTATTTTTCAAGGCTTTTGCACTTCATCCTGGCAGCTGGATATCCGCTTCTAGGCCAAATCAAAACACATTCTTGCCTAATCAATTCCTTGGTTGTGTTTGTGAGGACTGACCACAGGTTCTCAATGGGACTAAGATCTGAGGAGTTTCCTGGCCATGGACCCAAAATGTCAATATTTTAAAATGATCACCTCATTAATACAACCCCAATTCACACAAAAATTGTGACGCTGTCTAAAATGTAAGGAAGAGAAGAATGCAATGATTTGTAAATCTCTCATCATAGTTTATTCACAACAGAACATAGATCACAAATCAGAAGGTGAACGTCGGACATTTCTCCATTTCATTTGAAAAAAATTAACTCATTTAAAAATTGATGGCAGCAACAGCTCTGCCATCTGAGCAGCTCTGAGAGGCTTCAAACAAAGCCACTGAGCTCAGTTACTGGCTGCAGTGCCGTCAGTGTGATATCAGCGCTGCAGACAATAAGACACTAGGAGCAGCAGCGGAGGGTCAGTGTTGGACCCGAGCATGGTGAGTGTGTAAGGAAAAAGACCAGACTGCAAGTACCTGTATTGAGCCGGGTCAGGAACTGCTGAAGATGCGTCTCTTGTTTCCCGGGGGAAGCCAAAAAGGACTGGACCGGGGCTCTGACCCGGAAGCTGGGGGTGCGGTTAGAAGTAAAAGCAAGTGTAGCATCGGGCAGTTTCCCGCCGGCGGTGACAGAAACAAGGTGCATGCGCAGTGGGCTCCGAGGGGTGCGTAGTAAGGAAAGAGCAGGGAGCGCTGTTCAGTTAAGCGCTGCACGCCAGCCTAACAGCCAGAGCAGAGTTCATGACTGTTCTCTGCTGCCCATGTCACAGGACCGTGGTCTGCAGGACCACGCTGGAGAAGCAGCATGCCAGTGGTTGTCAGCGCTTCAGTCTTGGCGGGAACAAGCAGCGCGCAGCATAGAGAGAAAAGTGCAGCTCGCCCGGTAGCTGACAGAGATCGAGATGCCATGTGCTTCGTGACTGTGAGTACAGCACATATGCCGCTAAGGCTAGGTTCACATTGCGTTAATGTGTGCACGTTAACGGACAGCGTTGCACAGCAAAAATGTTGCAATTAACGCCGTGCAATGGGTCCGTTAGCGCACCCATTGACAGCAATGTGAAGGTTCCCTGTAGCGCATCGCTAGCGCGTGCCTTTTTCGGCTCGCGCTAGCGATGTGCCGTTCTTCTGTGGCGCGCCTCGGACGCTGCTTGCAGCGTCCGCGTCGCGCCCGAGGTCCCGCTAGGGGACGTTAACGCGACCCCTAACACGGCCCCTAAATAAACATTGCGTTAGCGCAATCCGCTAGCTCTAGCGCTAAACGGATTGCCCTAACGCAATGTGAACCTAGCCTAAGGCTTCTTTCACACTTGCGTCGGTACGGGTCCGTCGCTAAGCGTTGGCGCGACGTACTGATGCATGTTATGAAAATTATGCACGACGTGGGCAGCGGATGTAGTTTTTCAACGCATCTGCTGCCCATTCTAAAGTCCGGGGCGGAGTTCCGGCCGCGCATGCGCGGTAGGAAATGGCGGACGTGACGTACGAAAAAGCGTTCCATTGAACGTTTTTTCATGCCGACGGTCCGCCAAAACACGACGCATCCAGTGCACGACGTGTGGCCATACGTTGCGATCCGTTAGCAATACAAGTCTGTGGGAAAAAAACGCATCCTGCAGGCATATTTGCAAGATCCGTTTTTTTCCCAAAACGACGGATTGCGACGTACGTTACACGACGCAAGTGTGAAAGAGGCCTAAGAGAGAACCGAGTACTGGATCGACTTTTGGAACCCAACTTACCAGCATATACTGTGCCGCCACGGGCGACCCTGATTGTGCTTTGGCCTTGTTTGCTCGGGCCTCATAAGTTCATGGACTAGGGGCTCAGTGGAAGGTACCGGACACCAACCATTGCTGCCAGCAGATGGACCATTGTTTGCAGGACCCTACTGGAACAGCACCACGCCAGCCTCTGTTGGCGTCACCGCCTGCTGCATAATTGCCACGGCCTGGAAGACGACTGACAAGCTAAGTTGATCTAACATGAACTGCCACTATCTTTTCCCTTGTTTTCATTGACTCTGCACATCTTTTTGCATCTGAACTGTTTTCGTCATCCCTTTAACTGTTTGCCTCCCTGCGTCGAGTATTCCCCTGTTAAGTAAAATTGTTAACCCTTGCTCTGTCTCCTGTCAGTCACTGCCTCTCGCAATCTGCTCACAAGTAAACCACATTTTTTATTTTGTAAACCAACTGCAGACATTGTGCAGGGGTTTTCTGAAACCAGAAAACACTTGAAAGGAAATGTTCACATTGAGCTTTTTTTACATGGACTTTGAGGGGTGGAAAACAAACCAATATCCATGTCAAGAAAACTCTTTGAAACAAGTTTTATCATTAATTTCAATAGGAAAATCCACCTACAGAGTACATGTCGTGGTTTATTTATCCGCAAGGAAAAAAAATTAGTGACATCGCTTCATTTTTTATATAGTATACATTGGAACATTGTTTTCAAGGCAGAAAATTGACGTTGAAATGGAAGGGGAATAAACGCCACATATGCAACAAAAAATTGTCAAAACACACCAAAAAATGTGTCAAAAATCAAAATTACACATGGCCGCTTTCTTTCAAAAAGAGCAAAGGTAACATCTCATCCCAATATAATTCATTGATGCACGGCTGAATTACCACACACACAGCCCTTGGACAGATATAAAACTATTTTTTTGGAAGAAAGCAGCCATGTTGCTTTTGATTCTGGAAAACTATTTTTTAACAATCATGCATATTCTTCTGTAGATATTGATATGAAGGATTTCATTCAAAAGCGTGCCTTTTTTGCATGTTTTTATTCTCTTTTTCTATTTCATAGACTTAACAAATATCATTATCACAATCATAAAATTATGACTTTTAGTCTTTACCTAATTAGTGCACTGCAGCGCCCCAGAGTCCTGGTCATTGCAGTATTGTCGCTCTTCCACCAGGGGGAGTGATGGTACGTCTGATGGTACTAAAAGAGTTCACCTGACCAGGTATCACAGTCACACACTACACTTCACACTCCGGCCACCAGGGGGAGCAAAGGGTTCTATGTATTAGGCCACTCCTCACACTCGGGTAAAACTGGGGGTTGGATAGGAAGTTAGTGAGAAAGCTGCCTGGGTGAAACCCAGAGAAGACCTGTCAGGCAGACAGGGAGAGAAGGAGGAACATCCGAGCTGCAGACAGAGGTCCCTGTCAGGGGTGGGATCCTAACAGAGACTTAGCAAGAGATAGAACGTTACGGAGCTGCGAGTGCACCTCATTGCGGCAGTACCCTAAGGAAGGACAAGAGGCGAAGTATATTGTGGAGAAGTGAGAAACGAGATCACAGCACAAGGAGATAATATCAGGAGGAGTCCTGCCTTAAGATCGGCAACATCCTTCTGAGGAACACCGAGGGAGTAATAGGCTCTACGCATTACTTCAAACAACGGCAGGACAGTTAATTCCAAGTTGGCTGCCCAACCTTTAACCCAATGAAGACAACAGAGGCAAATTGTGGGAGAGGGGCGTCACTAGGGTCCCTGTAAAATAGCTCCAGGCCTACCCCATCATACGGGTCGTCCTAGCCATACCATCTGGGGGACGGAGAGAGAACATCAGAAACATAAAGACAGTTGTGAGGACATTCCCGTGGTGCTCAGCAGGGAGGTACTACAACACACAGGCGCTAGTAGAAAGGCTACTGATTTCCACCTGCAAAGGGAACTCTGGATGTGCCTTCGGACTGGCCGGACTCAGCCAGCCCTGTGAACAGTGCTCTGGACTGCGGACGCTGAAGTCCTCAGTAAAAGGTAAAGAGACTGCAACCTTGTGTCTTCGTTATTTACTGCTACCTACAATCACCACCTACCCTACCGGGAAGCCATGGGGACATACTTCACCTGTGGGAAGGTACACCATCTAGCTGCTATAACATCACCCCAGCGGACCCCTCAGCAGCGTCAATCACTCTGACCGAATACCACAGGTGGCATCACGAACACTTGACAAACTACACCTTTAATTGGGCGCCCCTTAGCAGGGCCACGGACCGGGTCGGGCCACCGTGACATCCCCAGAACCGAGACAGAGGGACCCGGTACCAAGTACCCCTTTGCCCTGCGCCTGGGGGCGATCCAGCACCATATCTTCACCGTATCCCAATAGCAGCATCCAGATCTCAGGAATTTGATTTCAGACCAGGATTGCTTTGTCATCTTGGTATCTGATATAGAATACAGACTGTAGACAGGAATGAGGGCTGTGCAGTCCCTTGTAAAATATAAAGCTGCAGAATTTTTTTTTGTGTGAAAAAAATGTATGTGTTGTATGATCCATTAGGTATTAAATGCTTTGTGGCACATTTTGTGTTATATAAAACTCCAAAAAAAAAGTTAAATTTTTTTTCCGGATTAAATTACTCTCCAATAGAGTATTCCTTTGCCTGGGGTATATTTTTGTGACATCTAACACTAAAAAAGCATAAGAAAATGTTGTTGGGCTATATTTCTCACCCACATGGTATTCTGTGGTCTGGGTACATTATTGCAATATCTATCACTCTAAAAAAGTGTTTAAAAACTTTTCTGGGTTAAATTACTCACCCATACAATATTTTGTGGTGTGTGGAACATTACTTGACATCTATCTTCCAAAAAAGCGTAAATATTTTTTACTGGGTTAAATTTCTCAGCCATACAATATTCTTTGGTCTGGGGTAAATTTTTGGGATATATAGCACTCAAACAAAGTGTAAAATAATGTTGCTGGGTTAAATTTCTCAGCCATACAGTATTCTGGGGTCTGGCGTATATTACTGTGATATCTATCACTCCAAAAAAGCATTCAAAAATTTTGTTTGGTTAAATTTCTCAGCCCTACCGTAATTTTATTTATATATAACACTGAAGCAAAGTGTTAAATACTGTTGCTGGGTTTAATTTCTCAGCAAAACAGTATTCCAAGGTGTGAGGTACATTTATGTGATATCTTATACCACGAAAAAAAATCCTTAAAAAATATTCTGGGCTAGATTATTCATCCATACAGTATTCCGTGGTCTGGCGTACATTACTGTGATAGCTATCACTCCAGAAAGCATTTTAAATCTTTTCAGGGCTAAACCTCTCAGAGATACAGTATTCCATGGTCTGGGGTACATTTTTTTGATATGTAACACTCCAGAAAAGTTTTAACAATGTTATATATATACTAGATTCCTTGATAGGGCATTGATCCAGAGAACTAGTCTGATTGCCGTATGTGGAGTCGGGAAGGAATTTTTTTCCCCAATGTGGAGCTTACTCTTTACCACATGGGTTTTTTTTTACCTTCCTCTGGATCAACATGTTAGGGCATGTTAGGTTAGGCTATGGGTTGAACTAGATGGACTTAAAGTCTTCCTTCGACCTTATTAACTATGTTACTATGTTACTATATTGGGCTACATTTCTCAGCCACACAATATACTGTGGTCTAGGGTACATTTCTGTGATATTTAACACTCCAAAAAAGCATTTAAAAATGTTATTGAGTTAAATTTCTCAGCCATACTGTATTTCATAGTTTGCAGTACATTTGTGTGATATGTAACACTCAAAGAAGAGTAAAACATTTTTGCTGGTTTCAATTTCTCAGCCATACAGTATATTGTAGTGTGGGATATATTTAAGTGATATCTAACACTACAAAAAGCATTTAAAAGTGTTTCTGGGTTCAATTACTCACCCATAAATTATTCCGTGGTGTGGGGTACATTTCGGTAATATGTAACAATTCTAAAAAGCTTTTAAAACATCTTCTGAGTTAAATTACTCATCCACACAGTATTCTGTGGTCTGGGGTACATTAATGTGATAGCTATCCCTCCAACAAAGCGCTCAAACATTTTATTGGGTTAAATTTCTCAGTCATACAGTATTCTTTGGTCTGGGGTAATTTTTTGTGATATCTAAACACTCAAACAAAGCGTAAAATAATTTTGTTGGCTTAAATGTCTCAGCCATACAGTATTGTTTGGTCTGAAGTAAATTTTATGTGATATATAACACCACTGGAGGATATTGGACTGGGCGATCCCACTGGCAACTCACGCTCTAGTACTGTCATGACAGTTAACATACATGCTCTTTGGGGATATTTCCTCCATGCTGTTAATGCATCATTGCAGTTAACGGTTGCTGCAATCAAAGAGGTGTCACTGCATTGAAATATTAATCGGGAAACTCCTAGGACCAGAGTTAATCATGGGAATAGCACAAAATCTTTATGGTTAGTATCTTATATTTGTATACTGTAGTTTATTTCTGTTTTTCATCTTTCCTTAAATATATACAGTACAGACCAAAAGTTTGGACACACCTTCTCATTTAAAGATTTTCTGTATTTTCATGACTATGAAAATAGTAAATTCACACTGAAGGCATCAAAACTTTGAATTAACACATGTGGAATTATATACTTAACAAAAAAGTGTGAAACAACTGAAAATATGTCTTATATTCTAGGTTCTTCAAAGTAGCCACCTTTTGCTTTGATGACTGCTTTGCACACTCTTGCCATTCTCTTGATGAGCTTCAAGAGGTAGTCACCGGGAATGGTCTTCCAACAATCTTGAAGGAGTTCCCAGAGATGCTTAGCACTTGTTGGCCCTTTTGCCTTCACTCTGCGGTCCAGCTCACCCCAAACCATCAGGTCATCTGGCGTAGCACCCCATCACTCTCCTTCTTGGTCAAATAGCCCTTACACAGCCTGGAGGTGTGTTTGGGGTCATTGTCCTGTTGAAAAATAAATGATGGTCCAACTAAACGCAAACCGGATGGAATAGCATGCCGCTGCAAGATGCGGTGGTATCCATGCTGGTTCAGTATGCCTTCAATTTTGAATAAATCCCCAACAGTGTCACCAGCAAAGCACCCCCACACCATCACACCTCCTCCTCCATGCTTCACAGTGGGAACCAGGCATGTAGAGCCCATCCGTTCACCTTTTCTGCGTCGCACAAAGACACGGTGGTTGGAACCAAAGATCTCAAATTTGGACTCATCAGACCAAAGCACAGATTTCCACTGGACTATTGTCCATTCCTTGTGTTCTTTAGCCCAAACAAGTCTCTTCTGCTTGTTGCCTGTCCTTAGCAGTGGTTTCCTAGCAGCTATTTTACCATGAAGGCCTGCTGCACAAAGTCTTCTCTTAACAGTTGTTGTAGAAATGTGTCTGCTGCTAGAACTCTGTGTGGCATTGACCTGGTCTCTAATCTGAGCTGCTGTTAACCTGCAATTTCTGAGGCTGGTGACTCGGATAAACTTACCCTCAGAAGCAGAGGTGACTCTTGGTCTTCCTTTCCTGGGGCGGTCCTCATGTGAGCCAGGTTCTTTGTAGTGCTTGATGGTTTTTGCAACTGCACTTGGGGACACTTTCAAAGTTTTTCCAATGTTTTGGACTGACTGACCTTCATTTCTTAAAGTAATGATGGCCACTCATTTTTCTTTACTTAGCTGCTTTTTTCTTGCCATAATACAAATTCTAACAGTCTATTCAGAAGGACTATCAGCTGTGTATCCACCAGACTTCTACACAACACAACTGATGGTCCCAACCCCATTTATAAGGCAAGAAATCCCACTTATTAAACCTGACAGGACACACCTGTGAAGTGAAAACCATTTCCGGTGACTACCTCTTGAAGCTCATCAAGAGAATGCCAAGCGTGTGCAAATCAGTCATCAAAGCAAAAGGTGGCTACTTTGAAGAACCTAGAATATAAGACATAATTTCAGTTGTTTCACACTTTTTTGTTAAGTATATAAATCACCATGTGTTAATTCATAGTTTTGATGCCTTCAGTGTGAATTTACAATTTTCATAGTCATCAAAATACGGAAAAAATTTTAAATGAGAAGGTGTGTCCAAACTTTTGGTCTGTACTGTAGTTGATTGCATGAACTGTTACATTCACACATCTGTGGCGCCCATGTCTGTAGCTCCACCAAATGCCTGCTTGTGTAATATAATTTGTCTGTATTGCCAGCTATGGTGAAGGTTCTCTGATGTTTTAATTGCATCCACTAATTGTTACCCGTTCCCTTAGGCTAGGTTCACATTGCGTTAGGGCAATCTGTTTAGAGCTAGCGAATTGCGCTAACGCAATGTTTATTTAGGTGTTAGGGGTCACGTTAACGTCCCCGCTCTCGCAGATTCCCGATCTGCGAGAGCGGGGAACGGACCTTGGGCGCGCCGCGGACGCTGCAAGCAGCGTCTGAGGCGCGCCACAGAAGAACGGCACATCGCTAGCGCGAGCCGAAAAAGGCACGCGCTAGCGATGCGCTACAGGGAAACTTCACATTGCTGTCAATGGGTGCGCTAACGGATCCGTTGCACGGCGTTAATTGCGACATTTTCGCCGTGCAACGCTGTCCGTTAGCGTGCACACATTAACGCAATGTGAACCTAGCCTTACTGCCAGACTGTACACCTTTGCCTGGTCCAGGAAGTGTGCAGGATTCCTCAAAGAGGAGGAGGTGCTTGAGTAGTAGTAGTTTTTGAGTAAGAAGGAGTAGCATGATGGAGGTCCTGTATGTAGAGAAAAGCAGCATGCTCTCTGCAAGGATAGGTGCAGGGCCGGCTCCAGGTTTTTGAGGGCCCCGGGCGAAAGAGTCTCAGTGGGCCCCCCCCCCCTTTAAAATATATCACGATTCATGATGCCCAGATACAGCGGAGAAATATAGGTATAGTACAATGCCAGATTTCACTTCTTACATGAGTGATAGCTATTGTAAATTCTGCAGTGTATATATACAGGGGAGAGGTACTGTGCAGTGTATATATACAGGAGGAGAGGTACTGTGCAGTGTATATATACAGGGGAGAGGTACTGTGCAGTGTATATATACAGGAGGAGTGGTACTGTGCAGTGTATATATACAGGACAGGAGATATGGTAATGTGCAGTGTATATATACAGGACAGGAGATATGGTAATGTGCAGTGTATATATACAGGACAGGAGGAGTGGTACTGTGCAGTGTATATATACAGGGGAGTGGTACTGTGCAGTGTATATATACAGGAGGAGTGGTACTGTGCAGTGTATATATACAGGGGAGTGGTACTGTGCAGTGTATATATACAGGGGAGTGGTACTGTGCAGTGTGTATATATACAGGAGGAGTGGTACTGTGCAGTGTATATATACAGGAGGAGTGGTAATGTGCAGTGTATATATATACAGGACAGGAGTGGTACTGTACAGTGTATATATACAGGGGAGTGGTACTGTGCAGTGTATATACTTCAACAGCCGCCCAGCCCAGGCCCCCAGCACCTGTCCTGTATATATATTATATACACTCACTGTATCTATACAGGCTGTGCTGGGGGCCTGGGCTGGGAGGCTGCTGTAGTATATATATATATCTCAGCTGCAGCCGCCCAGCCCATGGCCGCCCCAGGTCACCCAGTCCCAGACTGTCAGAACATACAGCGATATAGCATTGCACTCACTCAGGTGCTGGTAGGAGCTCGGTCTCCTTGATAAGTTCAGGAGTGCACACAGTCAGGAGATTCAGAGCAGGAGAACTCTCCGCCCACAATGTCACGCTGGCTGTGTCCTTAATTAACCCCTATGTGTGCCTGGCCCTGCACTGACAGTGAGAAGATGCTTGTGCCAGCGCAAATTGAAAGGGTAGAAAGGGTTAAAGCAGCCAGATGGCTCTATGACTGTGTGAGTGGGCCCCCCTGTCTCGTCAGGGCCCCGGCAATTGCCCGGCTAGGCCGGGTGTTGACGCCGGCCCTGGATAGGTGCATGAAGCTGGGTATCAGTCACTAGAGCACAGAGACTTAGAGTCTGTGCTAAACTGTGAGTCTTCTCAGTCTTCATATAACTAGCAGAAGAGAACTTTTTGCTCAGAAATTCAGCAACTGCATGGAATCAAGGACACTGTTCTAAGAAGAAGTAAGAGTTCTGACAGGATTCACGTTGCCTGCTCGCAGGAAGGGATCACGGATCCAGTAACTGTTTAATTTGGATCCCTGGGGATCCAAAGAATCATTTGCCAGAAGTATAATTAGCAGCAGTAAGGCTACACAACCTCATAGCAGAGAAACTGAACTTTCACCATGCAGGCCCGACCAAAACCGTGTATGTGAATTGTATGGAAGTTTTTGGAACTGTTTACAGAACTGCAGTAAAAGATACAAACTGATCATTTCCATGTCTAATGCTGATTATTCTCTGCTGCAAAATTCCTGCTCCAACTCCCCTGGGAGCCAGCCCTAGTTGGGAAAGGGTTAATCATCTTGCACTTTCCATCACCACCTAACTCCCAGGGACCCTCATCAGTGCTTGGGCATACCAGACCGAACATCCCAACTGGCGTCACAAACCTTTTTATTATTTATATATGCGCATATTCCTCACTGTAATGAGCGGTCCCACGTGACCGCTCACACAGGACAAGGGGCCAGCGCTGAGAGGAGAGTGGAGACATCGTGGTTGCTGGGTGAGTATTTCTTCTGCAAGGGGCTGGGCGGCACACTGGGGGTGGGAGGCGGGGGTCACATGCAAACTTTATTTTTCACAAAAAATAACAAAAACTTGATCTTTCATCTCTTCTCTCCTGCGGGGGAGAAGAGATGAATGCCGCCTTCAGCACCACAGCGGGGGGGACAGCGCTTACTGTAGCGCTGTCTCTCCTGCAGGCGGTACGTGCACATGGAGGAGAGTGCACACTGTTCTCCGTGTGCACGTGCGCAGGACATATTGCTGTACGTGCTGCCGGAAAAAAACGGACATGTCTACGTGTTTTGCACATGGACATACGGTGCAGAACCACATAGATTCTAATGTGTCTACGTGTGTCAGTGTCTCCGGTACGTGAGAAAACTGTCACTACACGTACCAGAGCCACTGACGTGTGAAAGAGGCCTAATAAGTGCAAGCTTTGTCTGACGTTATAGAGACACACTCTAGTGACAATGGGAAGGAAAACAATGGCAATTTAGTCAATCATTTCCAGGCGGGATAACAGAGGAATGGCATAAAAAAGTTCTAAGAAAATATTCCCCAGAATTGATATTTCCTGAAGAATAAAAGCATTTACTGAAACAGACATGTCAGGAGAGCAGACTGGACATTTTCATACAACAAGGTATTTTAATGCCTCTAATAGACGTTTGGTTAAGTCTATTTTTCGCTTTCGACATTTTGCAGAATATCACATAGGATATGTAAATTCCCTTACTTTGCTTCTTTTTTTTTTTAAAGTCACTTTTTATAACAAAAAAAAAATCGACATTTTCATTAGAATTTTCAATAAGATTTTCATCAAGGAACGTTCTAGTAATTAAAGGTGATGATTATTTTCAGATTTGAGTCTGACATTCTCCTGAACTGCAGTGTGATGGATGTCAGGTGAATAATTAATCATCCATTTTTCCTCATTTACCTGCACATTTGCATATGCCAGTGTTAAAAATGAAACTGACACCATCAAACGTTTAATCTCTTAATCACCTTCTAAAGCTCCATCAAAGATCTGACCTTCAATATTTCTAATTATAAGTATTGACATTAGAGGTTTCTTCTATTCTTTTCTTTTTATTATATTCCATCACATTTTATTATTGGTTTTATTTTAGGCGCAGAATAGACCTTAATATTAAAGGGGTTGTCTGGGAATTGTAAATGATGAATGCTCACCCTCGCTGATCCGTTGCAGGAACCATGCTGGTGTTCACCCGCTCCCTGCTCATCTGCCCCTGCACACGCGAAATGGCTGAGTATTGACTTTTTTATTTATTTTTGTTTCAGCAATAATTTTAATTCTCTGGAAAACTCCTTTAATATTTCAGTTTTAAAAGGGTAGTTCAGGAAATATAAATTTTAATAAATATTGTAACACAAATTAATCGGTCATTTGTGGATGTCATTATTTTTGTTCGTTACGGATATAGCACCAACATATTACAGCAATGTACAGATCACAAATCATTGCCTGCAGGAGGTGGCTCTAGTTAGTACGTGTACCTAGATGCTTTTTTCAATATGTATATTTTCATTCAGTATATCAGGACCTACAAGGGAACCCAGAGAAATGTAATTCTTTTTTATCTCATGACTGTCCTCACTTTTGATATTCTTCTGAAGGGTGTGCATCCACGACTCAGCTTCAAGGACACATACAGCAATGATATTGCCATGTCATCCAGAAACAACTTGAGCATGTTATTTTTATTGATGCTTTTCGATATCGATTTTTATGTTGCTGAAGTATCATCTAACTATGACAGAACTAATACAGCTGGTATTTTACCCTTCTTTAGGGAAGTCACCGGGCCGTGACCAGACTCCGTGGCCCTGGCTGTGCCTTAAAATGGGGAATATGTATATGGGATTTAAAGTGATGCCACCTGTGATGTTCAGCAATGGATGGCCAACGCTGCTAAAGGAGACCGCTGGAGCTGATGGTGACGCAGCTGGGATGGTTCTGCTCCCCACAGGTGGAGTGGGGCCCCAGGGCTACCGCTCCCGTTTATGTCAGGCTTCATGCACAATGTGGTGCAGGACTCAAGGCGCATGATATCACTGAATGACACAAGGGCTGTAGTTTTCTTTTCCTTTACTTAATGGTTGATAGTGCAGACTGGGGTACTGGTAACAGATCGTAATGAAGAGCCGGGCAGCCTGGAAGCAATTTTTGGATACACCTGGCCAGCTAACTGCTGCTAACTAACTGTCTCTTTCTGTTTTTAAAAACTAATGGCAGGCAGCTCGAGCCTATCACAGGTGCCGCTCCTTTGTGTCGGCTCCAGGCTCTGGTATGCTGCTGTGCCGACGGGTATTAGATCAGGCCAGAAGACCTGCAATCCCCTGCCCTCCGGATTTAGCTGCCAGGACTTCAGTACCCATGCAACCACGGACTCCGGTATCCGGTTCCTAGCGCTCAGCTCTGGGGCGAGTTTAATCACAGCTCCACTCCCCAGGTTCTGCTCTACTTCTCTCCTACTGACACCTGGTAAGGGGAACATTCCTTGCTTCCAGGCATGACATTACTTCCTGTGAGGGAGGCATTGCCACTGTGGCAACCAGACTCCTGGGGTGCCACACAAACATATACACAAAAATAGCAGAGACAAGACATAATAGATGGACATTTAAAAAACAAACTGAGCTCAGAGAACGAATCCTCCATTAGCTTATATAAGCGGTGTGAAAGTTTTATTGTCGCACTATCCATTAAAGATCACAGACCTGGTGCCCTCAATGTCTCTGTAGCAGATTCCTCACCTTTTGTAGTGAATCATAAATCCTCGTAACAGATTTAGTTCTGTGTGGAGCATATCAAAGACTCTCACAAATTTTTGTTCACAGACCCTTTGGTGTTTTTGTGATTTGAATTTGCCTTTTAACACAACAACTTTCCTATTGTTTGTGTTGTGTCCTGGACCACAGAAATGTTTGGCCACAGGACAAACTGGAGAATGGAATGCATTGTCTTATGCCCCTGGGCGGTGACCATTACACATTCAAATTAAATATCGGTGGATGGTTGATGCTATTCATGCCATGTTTCCTATCTATATAAAGGTAGAAGCTGAATAGGAAACGTGACAATAATATCTCCCGCCTGGGACCTCCATGGTAAAGATATCATAGAATTTGTAAATCTCATCATTTTCTAAGTCTAAGCCACATGCTATGGTTTTCTGAAGACCAGTACTGTTGTGAGTCACTGGAGGGGAGGTACAGTTGTATGAAAAAGTGTCTCCCACCTTCCTTATTTCCTATTCCTTTGCATGTTTGTCACAATTAAATGTTTCAGATCATCAAACAAATTTAAATATTAGACAAAGATAACACAAGTAAGCAAAATGCTGTTTTAATTAAGGACTTTATTATTTAAGGAACAAGGAATCTAAATCTAAAGGGCCCTGTGTGAAAAACTAATTGCCCTAAACCTAATAACTGGTTGAGCCACCCTTAGCGGCAACAACTGCAATCAAGCATTTGCGATAACTGGCAATAAATCTCTTAAAATGCTCTGAATGAATTTTGGCCCACTCATCTTTGCTGAATTGTTGTAATTTAGCCACATTATAGGGTTTCCGAGCGTGAACCACTTTTTTAAGGTCATGCCACTGCATCTCAATCGGATTAAGGTCAGGAATTTGACTAGGCCAGTCTTAATTTTTTTTTTACTAAGCCATTCAGAGGTGGACTTGCTGGTGTGTTTTGGATCATTGTCCTGCTGTGTAACTGAAGTTTGCTTCAGCTTGAGGTCACAGCAGATGGCAGGATATTCTCCTTCAGGATTTTTGGTAGACAGTAGAATTCATGTTTCCATTTACCACAGCAAGTTGAAGCAGCAAAACAGGCACAGACTATCACAATATCACCACCATATTATACTGTTGGTATGATGTTCCTTTTCTGAAATTATGTGTTACTTCTATGCCAGATGTGGGACATACACCTTCCAAAAATAATAATAATAATAATGGCTCTCACTGTGGTTCACTGGAGTCCCAAAGCATTAGAAATGGCTTTATAACCTTTTCTAGGCTGATAGATCTCAATTACTTTGTTTCACATTTGTTCCGGAATTTCTTTGGATCGCGGCATGATGTCTAGCTTTTGAGGATCTTTTGGTCTACTTCACTTTGTCAGGAAGGTCCTATTTAAGTGATTTCTTGATTGAGAACAGGTGTGGCAGCAATCAGGCCTGGGTTTGGGTAGGGAAATTCAACTCAGCTTCCCAAAGATGTGATAAACCACAGTTATTTTATGTTTTAAGGATGGGGGCAATCACTGTTTCACACAGGGCTCTGTTGGTTTGGATTTATTTTTCCCTTAATAATAAAGACCTTAATTTAAAAATGTTAGTTTAGTGTAGGGACTTGCAAGACAATGAGGACCCTAGATGTGGATTGCAGGCTTATATATTTTGGCCCAAATACATTGGATGCACATATCTACCTTACTGCTTACTGTGCTTGTACACTATGGCCCAGGGGCAGACAGTGACAGCTTGGGGCCCCTGTGCAAGAAATATGTGACGGCCCCCTCTCTGACCGGCACGCTGCTTATGATGACCATGGGACGCCTGGAGCCTCAGAGTCTGAACAGCAGGCCAGATTGCCCTCATTATTACCTCCCTGCAAGTAGGAGAGTACATAGAGTTCACAGGGCACCATAGTAAAAGTTGTATTTGGACCCCCACAGCTCTAAAAATATGTATATTTCAATTTTGTTTACTGAAATGTATATATATATATATATATATATACTGTGTATATATATATATATATATAGTTGCGCTCAAAAGTTTTCATACTCCGGCAGAATTTTTGCTTTCTTGGCCTTGTTTCACAGAGTTTGAATGATAACACCAAAACTTTTTCTCCACTCATGGTTAGTGGTTGGGGGAATCCATTTATTGTCAAGCTACTGTGTTTTCTCTTTTTAAATCATAATCACAACCCAAAACATCCAAATGACCCTGATCAAAAGTTCACATACCCTCGTGATTTTGGCCTGATAACATGCACAGAAGTTGACACAAATGGGTTTGAATGGCTACTAAAGGTAACATCCTCCCCTGTGAAATGTTTGCTTGTAATCAGTGTGTGTGCGTAAAAGCTGAGTGATTTTCTGGGATCCAGACAGACTCTTGCATTTTTCATCCAGCCACTGATGTTTCTGGATTGTGAGTCATGGGGAAAGCAAAAGAATTGTCAACAGATCTACGGGAAAAGGTAGTTGAACTGTTTAAAACAGGAAAGTGATACAAAAAGATATCCAAGGAATTGATAATGCCAGTCAGCAGCGCTCAAACTGTGATTAACAAATGGAAAATTAGGGGTTCTGTAAAAACTAAACCACGGTCAGGTAGACCAACAAAAATGTCGTTCACAACTGCCAGGAAAATTTGTTCGGGGTGCAAAGAAAAAGCCACAAATAACATCAGCTGGAATAGAGGACTCTCTGAAAACTAGCGATGTGGCTGTTTCAAGATGCACAATAAGGAGGCACTTGATGAAAAATGGGCTGCATGGTCGAGTCGGCAGAAGAAAGCCATAACTGCACAAATGCCACAAAGTATCTTGTCTACTGTAATGCTCACAACCTGACTGGGAGGCGCAAGCGAGGATTGTGGCCCCACTGTGCCACAAACCAGACTACCATGGAGGGGCGTGATTAAGCAGCTACCTTGGTGTTCACTGGAGCCTCTAGTGGTGAGGTCAGGCTTGTGTGGCATGTAGCTGCTAGGTACCACTCCAGGGCAGTGTCTGGCTGCAGCATCTGATCCCACTGGGGGATGGAACACTAATGACAGGTGCAAGCAGGTACAGACAGGCATGACTGATACTGTGGCAGGCATGACTGGCACTCTGGTAGGCAGGTGGGCACAGCTGGCACTCAGGCTGGCACAAGTAGGAAAAGGGAACAGATAGGAACCAGTTCAGACTGGAGGGACAGGAACTGCTTTGGGAGTCACGGACACACACGCAGGTACGAGTGGGATAAGGGAACAGGTAGGATGCAGTTCAGACTGAAGGGACAAAGAGCCAGGGGTGCAGAGCAAGAGCAGAGCAGGACCAAAGGTTACGGAGCGGGAGCAGAGCGGCAGGTTGTGGAGCAGGAGCAGAGCTGCAGGATGTGGGATGGGAGCAGTTCAGAGCCTCAGGGTGCGGAGCGGGAGCAGAGCAGAGCCACAGGATGCGGGATGAGAGCACAGCCACAGGATGTGGGATGGGAGCAGAGCAGGGAAGACTACAGACAAGAATACAAACAGGTTTAGATATAGGACTTAGTTCAGACAAGGACAGACATGGGAACAAGTTCAGGACAAAGGATTCAGGCCTGGGTGTACAGCCTCCAGATTGGCAGAAGCAAGACACACAGGAAACAGGAACAGGCCTGGGTATGCAGCCCCCAAGGTGGCAGATACTAGACACACAGGAAACATGAACAGGCCTGGGTATACAGCCCCCAGATGACAGAAGCAAAAGCAGTATCAGGACAGGACCTGGCCACTCAGTAGCAGATAGCAGAGTGAGAGAGTTTGTTGCTCAGGAATCTCCCTATGGGTGGAAATGCCTTAAGTACCCGATACCTTTTGGCAATAGGCTGGGGACAGATTAGGAGTGTGCACACTGTCTCTATAAGACTCAGGAAGTGCCGGGGCCACTGCCCTAAGCATACAGCCAGGAAGTATGCAGCAAGCAAGGACATGAGGTTCACAGCATGGAACAGGCAGACAGCAGAACTCTCTGCATGGCCCGGAGAGGTGAGTAAGATGGGAGATGGAAAGCCATGCAGTGATTCCGACAGGCATGTTACACCTACAATACGCAAAACAGCACAGAGACAAGCCTCAAAACTTCGAGAACAAGGTAATTTGGAGTCATGAAACCAAAATTGAACTTTTCGGCCACAATCATAAACATTACATTTGGATAGAGGTCAACAAGGCCTATGATGAAAGGAACACCAATCCCACTATAAAGCATGGAGGTGGATCGCTGATGTTTTGGGAATGTGTGAGCTACAAGTGCACAGGAAACTTGGTCAAAGTTGAAGGAGAGATGAATGCAACATGTTATCAGCAAATACTGGAGGCAAATTTGCACTTCTCAGCCCAGAAGCTGCACATGGGACGTACTTGGACGTTCCAACATGACAACGATCCAAAACACAAAGCCAAGTCGACCTGTCATTGGCTGCAGCAGAACAAAGTGAAGGTTCTGGAGTGGTCATCTCAGTCTCCCGACCTCAATATCATTTCACTACTCTGGGCTCATCTTAAGCATGCAGTTCATGCTAGACAGCCCAGGAATTTACAGGCACTGGAGGCTTTTTGCCAAGAAGAGTGGGCAGCTTTACCATCTGAGAAAATAAAGAACCTCATCTACAACAACCACAAAAGACTTCAAGCTTTCATTGATGTTAGAGAGGGCAATACACGGTATTAAGAAATGGGATTGATTAGGATCATTTGGATGTTTTGGGTTGTCATTATGATTTAAAAAGAGAAAACACAGTAGTTCGACAATAAATAGTTTCACCCAACCACTAACCATGAGTGGAGAAAAAGTTTTGGTGTTATCATATCATATCATATTCTCTGAAAAAAGGCCAAGAAAGCAAACATTCTGAGGGGGAATGTAAACTTTTGAGCACAACTGTACACACACACACACATAGATATACATACACGTATATGTAACACCCCAGGTAACCAGTTGTTACAGTGCCATTGCTTTCCTCACAGGGAGAGTGATGTCATGCTTGGAAGTGAGGAAGGATCCCTTTAACAGGTATTCAGCACATATAACACCGTTCTGACTCCAGGCCAGAAGGGACAGCTAGATTTCAAGTTACCTGTCCACCATTAACACTTGAGGACACAGTAACAGATAGAGCCCGGGTTGTGATAGAGATCCTGTAAAAAGGCTCGAGTTACCTGTCGTATGGGTAATGTCCTACCGAAAGGGGGACAGAGAGAAAACGTGAGGACCTTGTGTGAGGCCTAAGGCAGGGAGGGATTACACCACAGCGCTAGAGAGAAGGCTTCCAACCCCACCTGGTAAGGGGGACTCCAGATTCGCTTCCAAGCTGGTGGACCATACCAGCACCTGTGATCCGGTACCCTGGACTGTAGCTGCCTGAACCCTTCAGTAAAGAGGTAAAGAGACTGCAACCCTGTGTCCTCCGTTTCTTTCTACACCACTTACCACCTGTCCCTACTACACTGGGAGCCCTGGGGAACCAGCTTCACCTGTGCGAAACCATACCATCCCAGCTGCCACAACACCACCCCAGCGGACCCCTTTAAGCAGCGTCGGTCATCCCTGACCGAATACCACAGGTGGCGGCACAAACTTTTACTATTTTATAAATCCCTTTAAAGACTTTACCTTTAACATGGGCGTCCAGGGCCACAGACCAGGTTGCGGCCGCCGTGACACATCTCTTTCAGTACAGGACCTGGTACCGAGTACCCCACGGCCCTGGCGGGCATTCCATATATAGTACATACACATGCATAAACACATACAGCACATACACACATTTATACACATACATACCTACACACATATACATACACAGAGATTTACATACACACATACTGTGCATGCACACACAAAGATAGACATACACACACATATACATACATACACATGCATAAACACACGCATAAATACTCATACATATAAATACACAAGCATAAACATATACATGCACACACAAACATATACACATAGATAGAAGCACACACATATATACACACACATGCAGTGGTCATTAACAAAAGTTCATCTCAATATTTTGTTATATATACTTTGTTGGCAATGACAGTGGTTAAACGTTTTCTGTAAGTCTTCACATGGTTGGCATACACTGTTGGTGGTATGTTGGCCCATTCCTCCATGCAGATCTCCTCTAGAGAAGTGATATTTTGGGTCTGTAGCTGGGCAACATGGATTTTAAACTCCCTCCAAAAGTTTTAAATGGGGTTGAGATCTGGAGACTGGCTAGGCCACTTTAGGACTTTCATATGCTTCTTACAAAGCCACTCCTTCATTGCCCTGGCAGTGTGCTTGGGATCATTATCATGCTGAAATACCCTTCCACGTTTCATCTTCAGTGCCCTTGCTGATGGAAGGAGGTTTGCACTCAGAATCTCACGATGCATGGCCCCATTCATTCTTTCATGTACACGGAGCAGTCGTCCTGGTCCCTCTGCAGAGAAACAGCCCCAAATCATGATGTTCCCACCCCCATGCTTCACAGTAGGTATGGTGTTCTTTGGATGCAACTCAGCATTCTGTCTCCTCCAAATACGACGAGTTTTGTTTCTACCAAACAGTTCTACTTTGGTTTCATCAGACCATATGACATTCTCCCAATACTCTTCTGGATAATCCAAATGCTCTCTAGCAATCTTCAGATGGTCCCAGACATGTACTGGCTTAAGCAGGGGGACACATCTGTCACTGCAGGATCTGAGTCCCTGGTGGCGTAGTGTGTTACTGATGGTGGCCTTTGTTACGGTGGTCCCAGCTCTATGCAGGTCATTCACTAGGTCCCCCCATGTGATTGTGGGATTTTTGCTCACCATTCTTCTGATCATTTTGACCCCATGGGATGAGATCTTGTGTGGAGTCCCAGATCGAGGGAGATTATCAGAGGTTTTATATGTCTTCCATTTTCTTATTATTGCTCCCACAGTTGATTTCATCCCACCAAGCTGCTTGACTACTGCTGATTTAGTCTTCCCTGGTGCAGGGCGACAATTTTGTTCTGGTGTCCTTCGACAGCTCTTTGGCCTTCACCATAATGGAGTTTGGAGTGTAACTGTTTGAGGTTGTCGACAGGTGTCTTTTATACTGATAACAAATTCAAACAGGTGCCATTACTACAAGTAATGAGGGGAGGACAGAGGAGCCTCTTAAAGAAGAAGTTACAGGTCTGTGAGAGACAGAAATCTTGCATGTTTGTAGGTGACCAAATACTTCTTTTCCACCATAATTAGCAAAATAAATCTTGCCAAATCAGACAAGGTGATTTTCTGGATTTGTTTTCCCATTTCGACTCTCATAGTTGTGGTCTACCTATGATGTCAATTACAGGCCTCTCTCATCTTTTTAAGTGGGAGAACTTGCACAATTGGTGGCTGACTAAATATTTTTTTCCCCACTGTATATACATGTAGCGCCCCCACTGCCGCAGGGCCGAGGGGTACCCGGTACCGGGCCTCTGAGTCTCTGTTCTGGGGTTGTCACGGTGGCTAGACCCGGCCCGTGACCCTGCTGAGGGGCGTACAATGAAGGTGGAGGTATGGTGATGTTATGATGTGGTGCAGGTCGCAGTAAATAACGAGGACACCAGGTTGCAGTCTCTTTACCTCTTTACTGAAGGCTTCAGGATCCTCAGTCCGGAATACGGTTAACCAGGCTGCGCAAGTCCGGCCGGTCCGATGGCACCTCCAGAGTTCCCTTTGCAGGTGGAAATCTGTGCCTACCTTCTAGCGCTTGTGTGTTGTGGTCCTCCCCTGCTGTGCTTACAGGATAGTCCCCACAACTGTTGTGTCTGTTTCTGAAGTTCCCTCACAACTCGATTATGATGTTCTGCTTCGTCCCCCAGATGATATGGCTAGGACGCACCCGTATGACGGGTAGGCTCGGAGGTCTTCCGGGACCCTAGAGTCGCCCCTCTCCAAATGTTGCCCCGTATGTCTTCTTAGGTGATTTGAGTGAGACAGCCCGCCTATAACTGACTGTCCTGCCGTAGGTTTGAAGTAAGGCCTGGAGCTCAATACTTCCTCGGCGTTCCGGCCACCGGCTACGCGCCTCAGTAGGATGTTGCCTCGTCTTACAGCACGACTCCTACTGGTGTTTCTCCTTGTTGCGTTGATCTCGTTTCTCACTCAGCACAATAAACCTCTCTTCTTGTCCTTTCTTGGGGTACCACCGCGATGAAGTGCAGGCGCGGTCCCGTAATGTTCTCTCTGTTCGCTAGGCCCCTGTCAGGATCCCACCCCTGACAGGGACCCCCCTGAATTTTCCCCTGCAACACCCTCTGCCACAGGATGTTGCCTGGTTCCAACCCAGTCAGCTTCTAACTAACTTCCTACCTAACCCCCAGTTTTACCCAATTGTGAGGAGTGGCCTAATACATAGCACCCTTAGCTCCCCCTGGAGGCCAGACTGTGAAGTGTATTGGTGTCTGTGATACCTGATCAGGTGTACTCCTTCAGTGCCATCAGACGTACCATAGCCCCCCTTAGCGGCGGAGCATCAGTACTGCAACGACCAGGACTCTGGGGCGCTGCATACACACACATACATACACGTACATATATATACACACACACACATATACATATACATATACAGACACATACATAAACACATACATATACACATGCATACATACACATGCATAAACACATACACCCACATATGCACATACATACTGTACACATATATATACATATAGAAACATACAAACACGCACACATTTACTAATATTCTATGATATCAGGTGTTCAGTAGTTGAGGAGGTCTGGCACATAGTTCATAGATCAGCTGAAGAGGGCTGCAGAAGTTGAATCAATTGGAATGGGGACTCAGCAGAGAGGACTGATATCAGCTCCCTGCTCCTGCCATGCTGTAAGCCCTCTTCCCCCGACCTCTTCTCTGTGAGGAGATGCTGCTGGGGATGTAACAGTGGAGGGAGCAGAAAACCCACTGTAAGTCCTGCTCCTCCTCCACTGTTGTCCCCAGTGTCCTGTGCAGCCCGGGCCTCCTGACTACAGATGAATACTCACAATTGAGGTATGCCATGCAGGAAGCCCGAAACAGCAGTCATTGAGCGCTCTCACCAGTCTGGTGGGGAAAGCAACCATTGGCCAGCATCTCTTGTTCTGCATGACCTGCCCCCTTTTTCTGTGAAAGCACTCAGTGCACCACCCTCTCCCCGGCTTTTGGTTTCAGAATGATTACAGGCTGGAGAGAGGAGGGCTCGGTGTCAAGCAGCACTGGGCCCTTTGACTAAGTGGCCCCATAACGGATGGGTGGGTTGATGCTATGGGCAGTTTGTCCCGGCTTGAAAGGGCCCCCTTCACCTTCCAACCCTTGTGCAGCTGCATTGGTGGTATGTCCGAACCTGCTATGGCCCCAATTCATCAAAGCAATTTCACTAGAATTCAGAAAAAATTGGCTTTGAAAACTCGTAAAATTCAGAGTGGCGCAAAAAAGTTTGCCACTTTTTGGCTTTTTCATGCCAGTTTCTGCCAGCCCTGCCAAAATGGGCATAGCTGAGGAAGAAGAGGGGCACAATGGGCACGTCATGCCACAGCTCATTTAATTCATCATGAGCATTGACAATTCTTACACCAGAAGTCAGGGACTGGAGTAATATTTCAGGCATGGCATATGGTACACCACTTGTCAGAAACTCCTGATTCATCTCTTTAGGAATCAAGAGCATCTGACACCTACATGCCCCCTCGTCAAAGCCGGTGATAAAATTGACTGTCTTCATGAATCGTGGCCTAAATTTTTACAGATCTTGAAATGCATTATTGGGCAATAATATAAACTAATCCCTTATTATGTTTATTTTATTTCACATCACTTTTTTTCTCCACCAGCTTCTCATCTAAACTCTGGTTCAAGTAGTTAAGGTCCCATGCATCAGTTTGGGTTTGAGTGTTTTATGCAGCAGAAAGTGCTTCCATATCGCCTCATCTGCCTCGTGCTACGTTGGTGGCGCTGATGATGACATCTGCGACTCTGGGGTTTCCACAAGATCTGCCGGTGAGGGAAGATTTTCGGAGGATCTGTCGAAATTCAACTCTGAATTGTCGAAAGCATCCTCTGGCATGTCTACAAACTTGTTATCAGATGTGCTATTTAAATACAAACATATTATATGTGATAATAAAAATGACAAGAATATTAGTTACAATGGCATTTCACATTCTAATAAACATACGTTCTTTTTATCACATAGGCAAAAATATGGTATGGATGTGTATGACCACAGATACTGGGAAAAATTGTATATTTGAAGATATGATTTTAATTTAATGAATAACACTTACATTGCTGTACCACCACAGGGTGACAGGTTTCCTTTCATGCATGCAATATTGCTCTAGGCAAGTAAACCTGCCAGCATGCTTTAAAGAAAGAGCACATCTGCTAATGAGCGGCATCATAGGATATACGTACAAGGAGTATTTGTCTATAACAACTATAAAACCGTGTTTACATAACCCACCAGTAACATTTCATATAGGACAGCACCAAAAAATACAAACCCAAGCAAGATAAAAACCTGGGCCCCTACCTGCATGTTGGTCACATGTATAGGCTCTTGTAGTGTTCTACAGCCTATAAAAATATGCGTATTGCCCCCCCCCCCAGGTATTTATGACTCCCTCCAGTCTCCTTGTTATAATGTCCCCCATTCGGTCCCCTTTCCTGTAATAATGCCCCCCTGTCTTAGCCCCTTCCAGTAATAATACTCTTCTCCTAGCCTCTTCCTGAGTTAACGTCCCTTGTCCTGAACCACTTCCTGTAAAAATGCCCCCTATCCTATAATAGTGTCCCCTATCCTGGACCCCTTACTGATATAATGTCATCTATCCTAGGCCACTTCCTGGTATAATGTCCCCCATCCTGTGCCACTTCCTAGAATAATGTACCCTATTCTGTGCCCCTTCCTTGTATAATGTTCCCCATTCTGGGTTCCTTCCAATTATGTCCATCTTCTGGCCCCTTCCTGTAATAATTACCCTTTTCCATCTTGGGCCCCACCCTATAACAATTTCCCTCATCCTGAACCTCTCACTAGTATAATGTCCCCATCCTGAGTCCCTTGCAGTGATAATGTCCCTTGTTCCTCTTCCTTGTACCAGGATATAACCACTGCCTCCCTGCCGGTGATACAAAAAAGTCACAACCCATGCTCCTCCAGACTACTGATACCACCACCGTAGCGCGTGTATCCAGCTCCAGCCGGCAACAACCTATAATACAATCCCAGTAAGTACACCAGATAATGCAAATGACAGTCTCACCTTTCCGCTGGCTTGCTGTGGATTAGAACCTCTGTGACTTTGGGTTATCCAGGGCTAACTACGCCAACCAGTAGCACCCCGCTTTTTGCAGGTACCCACAGAGAAGAGGAAGTGGCAAGCTTAGGAGGCTGACTGAGCACAGTGTGAGGTATGTAGCCAGTTGACCTGATTGTCCCAACCTGGGTTCTCCAATCGTCTTAATGGGTTCAGTGATGGACAGTGAAGCAGATCTATATTCTACCAGATGGAGCCATGTTTCCTTAGGCTGATTCACAGAATTGGGGAAAGGTGAGGGAAGGTAATCAATCATTGTTTACAGTAATTGTTCAATTAACCTGCATATTTGTCCTCCAAATTGTGTAGACTAGTAAACCACAGGGCACTGATACAATACCAGCAGGCATTTCACAGATTACCATATTTTTCGGACTACAAGACGAACTTTTTCCCCCTAAAAAAAGGGGGGAAAATGGGGGGTGCGTCTAATAGTCGCAATGCAGGCTTACCGTAGTGGCAGAGGTGCGGCGGCAGAGGTGCGGCAGCAGAGGTGCGGAGATGAGGAGGCGCAGTGAGCGGGGTCCCTTTTCCCGGTGAGGTGATGTAGCAGCCCGGTAAGGCAGCAGAGCCGGGTGAATCCTGTTGTTATCGGTGGGCGCGGCCATCTTCCTGAGGCCGCGCGTGCGCAGATAGAGCGCTCTGCTGCCCGGGGCTTCAGGAAAATGGCCGCGGGATGCCGCGCGTGCGCAGATGGGGATCGCGGCGGCCATTTTCCTGAAGCCGAGATGCGAACTCGGCTTCAGGAAAATGGCCGCCGCGATCCCCATCTGCGCACGCACGGCATCCCGCGGCCATTTTCCTGAAGCCCCGGGCAGCAGAAAGCTCCATCTGCGCGCGCGGCCTCAGGAAAATGGCCGCACCCACCGATATCAACAGGATTCACCCGGCTCTGCTGCCTTACCGGGCTGCTGCATCACCTCACCGGGACTTTGGACTCTGTATACTCCATCCTTTTGCTTCCCAGGATGGGTGCAGCAAGGTTCAGGAAGGATCTCGTGGGCACATGGACTGGAGATGATGGAGGTAGTGGTGTACATTGTGAAGCGAGTATTCCAAGGAGCTCAGATGTCTGAGTCCTTGCCGCTTCCCGGCGCTCCTCAGCACCGCATGGCACGGCCGGCTCTCCGCCTCCAGCAGGGCTCGCAGCAGTACAGAGGCGCTTTTCCCGCAGTGTCCGGTCATGGCGGCTGTGTCTCGGTAGCAGAGCTCCTCACTTATTACCAGCTTCTGAAATAATTATTGCGCTGAGGAGCGCCGGGAAGCGGCAAGGACTCAGACATCTGAGCTCCTGTGGAATACTCGCTTCACAATGTACACCACTACCTCCATCATCTCCAGTCCATGTGCCCACGAGATCCTTCCTGTTGTGACCCTAATGGCAGAGGATCTCAGAGTCTTCAGCAAAGTCTGCAAACATAAAAACTAGCTCTTAGGGAGGTGGTAACTGAGCTGACCACATACCTGATCCTAGCCCACAAATAATAGCAGCCGGGGAACGTGCCTACGTTGGTTCTAGACGTCTCGCGCCAGCCGGAGATCTAACTAACCCTTTCAGAGAAAATACAGACCTCACTTGCCTCCAGAGAAATACCCCAAAGTAGATACAGGCCCCCAACAAATAATAACGGTGAGGTAAGAGGAAAGGACAAACGTAAGTATGAACTAGATTCAGCAAAGAGAGGCCCACTAAATAATAGCAGAAATATAGAAAGCGGACTTATGTGGTCAGTGAAAAACCCTACCAAAATATCCACGCTGAATATCCAAGAACCCCCGTACCGACTAACGGTATGGGGGGAGAATATCAGCCCCCTAAGAGCTTCCAGCAAAAACAGGAATCACATTATGAACAAGCTGGACAAAAACAGAATTATACAAATAAACAAAAAAACAAGAAAGCAGGACTTAGCTTATGTTGCAAAAATCAGGACCAGTAGACAAGAGCAACCAGACAAGGACTGATTACATGGATGCCAGGCAATAGACTAAGACTCCAGGAAGTTTAAATAGAAACACCCAGAGTCTTAACGAAGCAGGTGACTACCAACCTGGGGAAAGAGATCCAAGAGCCATACCGCGAGTGACCACAAGAGGGAGCCCAAAAGTATAGTTCATAACAGTACCCCCCCTTTAAGGAGGGGTCACCAAACCCTCACCACGACCACCAGTGCGATCAGGATGGGCAGCGTGAAAAGCACGAACCAAATCGGCCGCATGAACATCAGAGGCGACCACCCAGGAATTATCCTCCTGACCATAGCCCTTCCATTTGACCAGATACTGAAGCCTCCGTCTAGAGAGACGAGAATCTAAGATCTTCTCCACCACATACTCCAACTCGCCCTCAACCAAGACCGGAGCAGGAGGGTCAACAGCAGGTACCACAGGCACAATGTACCGCCGCAACAAAGACCTATGGAACACATTGTGAATGGCAAACGACACAGGAAGATCCAAACGAAAAGACACCGGATTAAGGACCTCCAAAATTCTATAAGGACCAATAAAGCGAGGCTTAAACTTAGGAGAGGAAACCTTCAGAGGGACAAACCGAGAAGATAACCAAACCAAATCCCCAACGCGAAGTCGGGGACCCACACCGCGGCGGCGGTTGGCAAAACGCTGAGCCTTCTCCTGTGACAACTTCAAGTTGTCCACCACATGATTCCAAGTCCGCTGCAACCTATCAACCACAGAATCCACCCCAGGACAGTCAGAAGGCTCAACATGACCTGAGGAGAAACGAGGATGAAAACCAGAGTTGCAGAAAAATGGCGAAACCAAAGTAGCGGAACTAGCCCGATTATTGAGGGCAAACTCAGCCAATGGCAAGAAGGTCACCCAATCATCCTGATCCGCAGAAACAAAACATCTCAAATAAGCCTCCAGCGTCTGATTAGTTCGCTCCGTTTGGCCATTAGTCTGAGGATGAAAGGCAGACGAGAACGACAGATCAATGCCCATCTTAGCACAAAAAGATCGCCAGAATCTGGACACAAACTGGGATCCTCTGTCAGACACGATATTCTCAGGAATGCCGTGCAAACGAACCACATTCTGAAAAAACAAAGGAACCAGATCGGAAGAGGAAGGCAACTTAGGCAAGGGCACCAAATGGACCATCTTGGAAAAACGATCACACACCACCCAAATGACAGACATTTCCTGAGACACCGGAAGATCTGAAATGAAATCCATGGAAATGTGTGTCCAAGGCCTCTTCGGGACGGGCAAGGGCAAAAGCAACCCGCTGGCACGAGAACAGCAAGGCTTAGCCCGAGCACAAGTCCCACAGGACTGCACAAAAGCACGCACATCCCGTGACAAGGAAGGCCACCAAAAGGACCTAGCCACCAAATCTCTGGTACCAAAAATCCCAGGATGCCCTGCCAACACCGAGGAATGAACCTCGGAAATAACTCTGCTGGTCCATTTATCAGGAACAAACAGTCTATCAGGAGGGCAAGAGTCAGGTCTACCAGCCTGAAATCTCTGCAACACACGTCGCAAATCAGGAGAAATGGCCGACAAAATCACTCCCTCTTTAAGAATACCAGCCGGCGCTGGAACTCCAGGAGAATCAGGCACAAAGCTCCTAGAGAGAGCATCAGCCTTCACATTTTTAGAACCAGGCAGGTATGAGACCACAAAGTCAAAACGGGAGAAAAACAATGACCAACGAGCCTGTCTAGGATTCAGGCGTTTAGCCGACTCGAGATACATCAGGTTTTTGTGATCAGTCAAGACCACCACACGATGCTTAGCTCCCTCGAGCCAATGACGCCACTCCTCAAATGCCCACTTCATGGCCAACAACTCCCGATTACCAACATCATAGTTCCGCTCAGCCGGCGAAAACTTCCTGGAAAAGAAAGCACATGGTTTCATCATAGAGCAACCAGAGCCTCTCTGCGACAAAACAGCTCCTGCACCAATCTCAGAAGCATCCACTTCAACCTGAAAGGTAAGTGAGACATCAGGCTGGCACAAAACAGGCGCCGAAGTAAACCGGCGCTTCAGCTCCCGGAAGGCCTCAATGGCCGCAGGAGCCCAATTAGCGACATCAGAACCTTTCTTGGTCATATCCGTCAGAGGTTTAACAACGCTAGAAAAGTTAGCAATAAAACGACGGTAGAAATTAGCAAAACCCAAAAACTTCTTAAGACTCTTAACAGACGTGGGTTGAGTCCAATCATGAATAGCTCGAACCTTGACTGGGTCCATCTCCACAGCAGAAGGGGAAAAGATAAAACCCAAAAAGTAAACCTTCTGCACTCCAAAGAGACACTTTGAGCCCTTCACAAACAAAGCATTATCACGCAAAACCTGAAACACTATCCTGACCTGCTTTACATGAGAATCCCAATCATCAGAAAAAACCAAAATGTCATCCAGATAAACAATCACAAATTTATCTAGATACTTCCGGAAGATGTCATGCATAAAGGATTGAAACACTGAAGGGGCATTAGAGAGCCCAAAAGGCATCACCAAGTACTCAAAATGACCTTCGGGCGTATTAAATGCAGTTTTCCATTCATCTCCCTGCCTAATGCGCACAAGGTTGTACACACCACGAAGATCTATCTTGGTGAACCAACAGGCACCCTTAATCCGAGCAAACAAGTCCGACAATAGTGGCAGAGGGTACTGAAATTTAACCGTGATTTTATTCAGAAGCCGATAGTCTATACAAGGTCTCAAAGATCCGTCTTTCTTGGCCACAAAAAAGAATCCCGCACCAAGAGGGGAAGAGGATGGACGAATATGTCCTTTCTCCAAAGACTCCTTTGTATAAGAACGCATCGCAGCATGCTCAGGTAACCGACAGATTAAATAATCGTCCCTTAGGAAACTTGCTACCAGGAATCAAATCTATAGCGCAGTCACAGTCCCTATGAGGAGGAAGAGCACTGGACCTGGACTCACTGAACACATCCTGATAGTCAAGCAAAAACTCAGGAACTTCTGAAGGAGTGGAGGAAGCAATAGACACCGACGGGGAATCGCAATGAATTCCCTGACAACCCCAACTTGACACAGACATAGCCCTCCAATCCAGAACAGGATTATGAGCCTGTAACCATGGCAGACCCAAAATGACCAAATCATGCATTTTATGCAGAACAAGAAAACGAATCACCTCCCGATGTTCAGGAGTCATGCACATGGTCACTTGTGTCCAATACTGCGGTTTATTCTCTGCCAATGGCGTAGCATCAATTCCTCTAAGAGGAATAGGATTTTCTAAAGGCTCCAGGACAAAACCACAGCGCCTGGCAAACGACAAGTCCATAAGACTCAGGGCAGCGCCTGAATCCACAAACGCCATAACAGGGTAGGAAGACAATGAGCAAATTAAAGTCACAGACAAAATAAATTTAGGCTGCAAGTTACCAACGGCGACAGGACTAATAAACTTTGTTAGGCGTTTAGAGCATGCTGATATAACATGTGTAGAATCACCACAGTAAAAACACAACCCATTCTGACGTCTATGATTTTGCCGTTCAGTTCTAGTCTGAATTCTATCACATTGCATTAAATCAGGCGTCTGTTCAGACAACACCACCAAAGGTTTAGCGGATTTGCGCTCCCGCAAACGCCGATCAATCTGAATGGCCAGCGTCATAGAATCATTCAGACTTGTAGGAATGGGAAAGCCCACCATCACATTCTTAATGGTTTCAGAAAGGCCATTTCTGAAATTTACGGCCAGAGCACACTCATTCCACTGAGTAAGCACGGACCATTTCCGAAATTTTTGGCAATACACTTCGGCTTCATCCTGGCCCTGAGAAATAGCCAGCAAAGCCTTCTCTGCCTGAATTTCAAGATTGGGCTCCTCATAAAGCAATCCGAGTGCCAGAAAAAACGCATCAATATTCGCCAATGCCGGATCTCCTGGCGCCAATGAGAAAGCCCAATCCTGAGGGTCGCCCCGCAAGAAGGAGATAACAATTTTAACTTGCTGAGCTGAGTCTCCAGACGAACGAGGTCTCAAAGATAGAAACAATTTACAATTATTCCTAAAATTTCTAAATTTAAATCGATCTCCAGAGAACAGCTCAGGAATAGGAATCTTAGGCTCTGACATAGGACTGCCAATTACAAAATCCTGAATGTCCTGCACACGAGCAGCAAGCTGATCCACACTAGTAATCAGAGTTTGCACATTCATGTCTGCAGCAGAGTTTCAAGCCATTCAGAGGTAAAGGGGAAGAAGAAAAAAAAACCTCAGAACTTCTTTCTTTTCTTTTAATCCCACTTCTGCAATGCATTAACTATTCAGTGGCCTGGCATACTGTTGTGATCCTAATGGCAGAGGATCTCAGAGTCTTCAGCAAAGTCTGCAAACATAAAAACTAGCTCTTAGGGAGGTGGTAACTGAGCTGACCACATACCTGATCCTAGCCCACAAATAATAGCAGCCGGGGAACGTGCCTATGTTGGTTCTAGACGTCTCGCGCCAGCCGGAGATCTAACTAACCCTTTCAGAGAAAATACAGACCTCACTTGCCTCCAGAGAAATACCCCAAAGTAGATACAGGCCCCCAACAAATAATAACGGTGAGGTAAGAGGAAAGGACAAACGTAAGTATGAACTAGATTCAGCAAAGAGAGGCCCACTAAATAATAGCAGAAATATAGAAAGCGGACTTATGTGGTCAGCGAAAAACCCTACCAAAATATCCACGCTGAATATCCAAGAACCCCCGTACCGACTAACGGTATGGGGGGAGAATATCAGCCCCCTAAGAGCTTCCAGCAAAAACAGGAATCACATTATGAACAAGCTGGACAAAAACAGAATTATACAAATAAACAAAAAAACAAGAAAGCAGGACTTAGCTTATGTTGCAAAAATCAGGACCAGTAGACAAGAGCAACCAGACAAGGACTGATTACATGGATGCCAGGCAATAGACTAAGACTCCAGGAAGTTTAAATAGAAACACCCAGAGTCTTAACGAAGCAGGTGACTACCAACCTGGGGAAAGAGATCCAAGAGCCATACCGCGAGTGACCACAAGAGGGAGCCCAAAAGTATAGTTCATAACACCTTCCATCACCTCACCAGGGAAAGGGACCCCTCTCACGCCATACCTCTCACTGTGCCTCCTCATCCCAGCATCTCTGTCGGTAACCACTGCTGCCACCCTCCCATGGACACCAGGCCGTGGCGTCGCCCACCTAAGCAGGAAGGGACCCTGCTCAGGTGCACGCCGTACCGCATCACCCCACCTCTGCCGCCACCATGCCTCCTGTGACCCTGCTCTGCCACCACCAGCCCTCAGGTAAGATACTGTAAATTCGGACAATAAGATGGACCCCCATCTTATAAAAAATCTTTTTTTCTGCAATTTTCACCCCAAATTTGGGGTGCGCCTTATGGTCTGGTGCGTCTTATAGTCCGAAAAATACGGTAATATAAAACAAGAGTCAACATACAGGTTCATATGAAACAATGGCTCATGTCCAATGACCTACTGAACGAAAGAACAATTCGTCTGGCATAATTAAGAATAATCCAACACCTCACCAGTGACCACATTGATACTATATCAGCACATTCCTCCCCCTTCTTAATTAGCCCCGGAGACTATTGAATCCTGTTGTGGGTGGCTCTTGAAGGGGCTGCCAGACATGATAGGCTTTCGATCATCCTTCACTTGTTGGGGACAGTCCATCGGCATTTATTTCAGCACAGACAATGATGCAGGGTCAAATTGGGGTGTCTGGGGCCCACATGAGGCATTAATTCTAGGGGCCCACTCTGCAGCTATATGGAAATACCTGTTAACTGTTATCTCTGCTATAGTAGAGCGTCAACTATAAAACACCGGTGGCTCCTACACATCTGCTGTGCATGTACTATAACTGGGATGTACAGTTATGATAGTTTACATTAAAGGTATTCTTTGGTGAGAAAAGTTATCACCGATTCACAGATTAGGTAGATGATAACTTATTGAACAGTGGAATTCGACCATTTGTAACTGCACCGATCGGAAAAACGGGAAACTTTTATACCTAATAGCGCACTTTTATCCCCATTTTAAATTGCAGCCGCATGTCAGATGTCTGACCCAGGCTCCACTCATCCTCTTTGGGGCTTCCAGAAAGTGTCAAGTGCAGCGTCCGGCCACTGAGGGAATGGATGGATCAGTAGTCGAGTCATACATGCCGCTCCATTCTAATGGGGATAAAAGCTCCACATTCTGCTGATTGACCTGGTCCCTGCAGTAAGACTCCCACCAATCAATAACTTATCACTTATCCTTAGGTCACATTCCGTATTTTATATCTCTTATTCGTAAGCCAAAATCAGGAGTGGAACATTCAGAGGAAAAGTATAATAGAAACACATCATCACTTCTGCATTATATGCCCATGCCTGATTTTGGCTTACAAATACTAATGTAAAATACTGACCAAATACTGAACTTGTGAACATGACCTTAGGATATACTATTACTTGTTTTCACCAGATAACATCTCTAAGTGCATATTTGCTACTGTGTAAAAGACACATGACAGGGAGGGGTTAAACATCCAAGTAATTAATCTCTATTGGAAATAAAGAATCTTTCCCTTATTGATGAACAAGTGAGCTCCAGACACAACAGAATCACCTATAACAAGACCAATAATACCACATACAAGGAACAAATACCACCACACCATGACCAGACCACATATTACCACAAAATGGTAACCAAATAGTACCACATACAAGGAGAAATACAGCCTCACCATGTCCAGATCACATATTACCACCACATAGTGACCAAATAATACCACACACAAGGGACAAATACTGTCACAGCATGACTAGACCACACATTACCACCACATAGTGACTGAATAATACTACAATGATCATGAATAAAACCACAATACTAATAACATGAATATTACCACTAGTGACATTATACACACGGCCCCCTGAGGAAGCCCACGCGAAAGGCACAAAGTGCAATGACTTATTTAGGTGAGATATGACGCTCTGTATTTGATTTCTACTATCTGAAGATATGGGTATCGCAACATAGGGCCATGGTCATGGTGATGATGTGGTTTTGATTAACAGATATGATACCCTGTATTTTGTGACAGTGTTGCAGTATACATATTACGGCTGTTGTAACTCCCGGTCCTATTTACATAAATGTGACTGTGTCGGTCTTTTGTTTGTGTCCTTCATGATACAACTGTTTGTCCATTTAAAAACCTTTTAGCATTGTGTATTAAATATTACCTTTTATATTGATTACTAATAAATATTTGATATATATTATAGGGGTAGTCTGGTACTCCTTTTTTGTTTGTTTATAATTGTATTTTGGAGTATGTTTTATGCCTGTTTTTAACAGAGCTGATTTTTATTAATAATTTTTTCTGGGTGTTTTCATTTATACAAGGGACAAATACTGTCACAACATGACCAGACCACACATTACCACCACATAGTGACTGAATAATACTACAATGATCATGAATAAAACCACAATACTAATAACATGAATATTACCACTAGTGACATTATACACAGGAGCTCTGTATATAGTGTACAGGTAAAACAGTAACCACTGGTGACATTATGCACAGGAGCTCTATATATAGTGTCAGTGTATAGTGCACATGTACATGTAATACACTGACTCACAAATGACGTCTCTGGTCTCTGGGTGAATTCCTTCATCTTTGCTGTTCATATTCATCTGGCACAAACAGCTATCACTTCTTCCAGCCAGAACTTGTCTCTGAAGAAAATAACACACAGCTATCTATAGCTTATCACTTCTAGAGCTCTTTCCATATTTTTTCCCCGATTTCTACACTACGTCAGATTAACAAAAAAAGCGACATAGTGCCGCCTTCCACAGTAACAGAACCTCCCCTTTGTTCCTCCATGAAAGACAGTATCCTCCAAAGTAAATTATATTATAGGAGTAATGTTCCCTAATAGGCCCCTACTTTAATTATGCTCCCACTTGCCACCATAAATAACGTATGTTCCTAATTCTGACCCCCCATACAGTAATTGTCACCTATCCTGGCCCCCTTTATTTAATAACTAGATTGTGGCCCGATTCTAATGCATCGGGTATTCTAGAATATGCATGTCCCCGTAGTATATGGACAATGATGATTCCAGAATTCGCGGCAGACTGTGCCCGTCAGTGATTGGTCGAGGCAACCTTTATGACATCATCGTCGCCATGGCAACCATTATGACATCTACGTCGATACTGTGCCCGTCGCTGATTGGTCGAGGCCTGGCGGCCTCGACCAATTAGAGACGCGGGATTTCCATTATGACATCATTGTTGCCATGCTGTGCCCGTCGCTGATTGGTCGAGGCCTGGCGGCCTCGACCAATCAGAGACGCGGGATTTCCAGGACAGACAGACAGACAGAAAGACAGACAGACGGAAAAACCCTTAGACAATTATATATATAGATGTCTCCCATTCTAGGAACCCATCCTGGGCCCCTATGTATAGCCCATCCTGCACCTCTATGTATCCCCCCCATCGTGGGCCTCTATGTATCCCCCATCCAGGGCCTCTATGTATCCCCTGTTGTGAATTCTGCTCTTGGGCTCCCTCCGGTGGTTATAAGTGGTAGTGCTGCTGTCTCTGGATCACAGCATTCATCAGGTGTGTCAAGTTTTTGCAATCCTGACGGGGCTATTTAGCCTTGCTTGACCCTTTAGTCAGTGCCAGTTGTCCATTGTTCCTGGATGATTCACATCCCTGCCTGCTCTCTCCTGCTTTGCTGTTCATTTCAACAAAGATAAGTTCTGGCCTTGATTTTTGCTGTCCACATGCTGTGGCCTTATTGTTCAGTTCTTTTCCATGTTTTGTCTTGTCCAGCTTGGTCTGCATAAGGATTTGTTCAGCCAAGCTGATATCTCTGGAGATGCAGATAATACCCTCCATATCTTTAGTTAGCTGTGGAGATTTTGTATTTTCTGTGGTGGATATTTTCTAGTGTTTTAATACTGACCGCATAGTACTCTGTCCTATCCTTTCTATTTAGCTAGAAGTGGCCTCCTTTGCTAAATTCTGATTTCAGTCTGTGTATGTTTTTTCCCTCTCCTCTCACAGTCAATATTTGTGAGGGGCTGTCTATTCTTTGGGAATTTTCTCTGAGGCAAGATAGTTTTCCCTTTTCTATCTCTAGGGAGTGATAGGTACATTCCACGGCTACTTCTAGTTGTGGTGTTAAGTTCAGGGTCTGCGGTCAGCACAGGTACCACCTTCTCCAGAGTACGTCTCATGCTGCTCTTAGGCCACCAGATCATAACAATCCCCCCATCCTAGGCCCTTATGTATCTCCCCCCATCCTAGGTCTCTATGGATCCCCCATCATGGACCTCTATGTATCTTCCCATCCTGGGCCTCTATTTATCCCCCATCATGGGATTTTATGTATCCCCCCATCCTGGCCCCCTATTTATTCCCCCTTCCTGGACCCATATGTCCCCCCATCTTTTGCCCCTATGCTGCCCCATCGTAGGTCCCTATGTTCACTACCCTGCCCATTCACAATGAAAAAAAAAATCTTCTTACCTTCCTGCACTCACAGGGTGCTCACCCGGCATCCTCTTGTGACTTCATATCCAGTGTGGTTGTTAACATGGCCTCTGACCCATCAGAGGCTGCCACACTGATGTCTGTGAGCAGTGCATAGCAGTGACATTTAAAGGCTACCAGCGGCCATATAACATCACTGCTATGCGCCACGCACTGATGTCAGGGCCCAGCAGATAGCAGTGACATTCAATGACAGAGACTAGCACAGCCTTTGATTGGCTAGCGGCCTTTAAATGTCATGATGCATAGCAATGACATTCCCAGCGCCCACCTTAACATTAGTAGTATGCGCTGCGCATTGAAGCATGGTGCCTCTGATAGGCCATTCAAAATTCTAACAACGAGGGTTGTCAGCTTGCCCCACTATATATGGCACAAGGGCCCACCGGAGGATCGGCCAGTGTCCCAATGGGCCAGACCAATGCTGCACGGATGTAATAGATTTTACCTTCATGAGACAAAACTTTGCATCATCCATTTTCCTCAATGCATATTCCATGTCTTTCTTGCGAATAAACTCTATCCAATCTCCATTCTATCCTTGTGTACATCAGTATAGCAGACATCTCCAGATTCTCTCATATGATCTTTCAGATCCTGCCAACTCCACGATGGGGGAAGCGCTGAGATGAGGACTCTGTATTCAGTTCGCCAGGACAGTGGTCCGTTCTTCCCGCGGGGTCCTTCATATCCACCCCATGATCCCTGGTTTGACCTAGGAAATTCCACATGTAACCGCCAAGAACTGAACTCATATTCATGGCGTCCTACTCATTCTGCGGATATTGCAAACTGATAAAGGTGAATGGTGTGGTGCCACTCTCCCCACAATTCTTCAGTGCAAGTGCAAGAATCCACCAGTACTGATGGAACAACTGTTCCAGGTCCACATAAATACTCCCATCCCCAGAGCGATGGGAGATGGTCATTTAGCAGCTCGGTAAATGGTGTTCTGGATGGACAATATCTGGGCTGACCAGGGTGATGCAAGACCCGGTGTCCCAAAGTCCATGGGTCTTGATGTCACCGACCTTGCCTGGCTGGATGTGGAGATGTAGATTGGCTGGTGTAGGTTGGAGAACCAAACCATAGAGTGTGGACGGGATATATCGCTTCTTTAGCTGCTGGTGTATCCCAGGGGTAGCGTCCCTCAGACCCTTTTTTGGCATTGTATTTTGTGCATTACTCACCAATGGTGGGGGATAGTCGGCATGTTGAAATTGCTCTGTTCCCTTTCTGTCGCTGCAGTGTAAACTGGTCCTTGGCTTCAGGTTACTATATAGGCCCAGTAGCACACCAACCCTACTCCTAGGCTGTTTCCCAGCAACACTTCTACTGGTTGGTGCCGCAATACTCCTACATAAACCATTCCATGACTGTGAACCCAGTCTAAATGTGGTTGGGCTCTCCGAATGTTCAGAGATTCTCCTATGGCTACGTTGACTAACTTACGGCTGGTGGGAACAATGTATTGGTCCCGTAATAGATGGTCTTTGATCAATGTGACTGAGGATCACAAACCCTGCAGTTTCCATGCTTTCTACCCAGAACGGCTGCAGATGCTGGTTCATGGTTGCTGAGGTGTACTACTTAGTCCAGAACACTTGTCCTTGTACCACATATGCATCTTCCTTTTTCGGTCGGGGTAGTGGGACCCTCTTTCCCCCAGAATACCAGCCCCATTGCAGCCAAGTGTACACTGGTTGGGGATATGTTCTAAAACTTTTCCAGTATTTCCAGGCAAAGTGTCCCACGCATTCACAGTTATAGCAGCTTAACCCCCCTTGTCCTGGCGTCGGCCATACTTGAGGGCTTGGAAAACCTCCCTGTCTTTGTGAAGTCCGAAATCCTTGCAGTTCCTTCTCTTGCCTATCCATGGGTCTCACTGGCCTCCCTGTAGGCCTCCCTGTACTCTCTCTCTGGCCTCCCACAGGGGCTCCTGTGCATCTGTTTTGGGCATCAGTATGGGTAAGAGATTATGATGTTTCAGCTAGTTATTCCTTGTTATTACATATTTTGGTGACAATCTGTAGACAGTTTTTGCACTAATGATATCTCTGCTCTGGTAGTTTATGGCTATATATACATATATGCTTCATGTACATATATCCGGGTTGAAAGCACTATGCACTTTATTAAGAATGTGAACTCATGCACCTGGATGTTTTTTCTATAGCCTTATGTGATATGCCTTTCCTTTGCTTATATGGTTAAATTGCTGCCCGCCTGTTCTTTACCATATGAATCTTGTTATTCAGTATGGATTTTTTTTATCATGTATTGGTTGTTATTTAGTAATGTGAATTAATAAAGACTTTTTCTATTTCAATTTCTAGTCTTTATTGGATTAATTATTGAATGAGCTCTTGTGGTACATCCATACTATTATTAGGATAGTTAAAACTCTCTATTGCTCTTATGAATTTTCTATGATTTTTTGAGAGGATCCTGGATATGGAATAAGCATTTTGTTATGTCTTATTGGTTCCGGTATGTTTTCATAATATGAAATATTCTGCCTACTACAGACCATTTGCTAACCCCTTTGAAGCTAAGGGTTCAGGAGACGGGCTGCCATATTTGACACCTCTCAGTATTCTCCCAGGAAACCCCCCTGTGGTTCTTAATTTTTGGAATAAGAGTAGGCAGATGTTATATCCTTTTTGTGGAGACAATCATTTGGATGCAGCCTTAATTAGTTATTTTACTGATATTATAGTTTACCTTACAATTAAAGGTGCAGGCACGAGAGCTGGAAGTGAAGCATCTGCACACTGCACTTATGATTAAAACTTCAGAAATGGATACTCTACAATTTCCAAACTAGGTACTACAAGAAAAGTATACATTTAGTATTAAAGGGACTTCACAAACCTGCTTTTAGTTAGGGATCTAATTTCCTGACAATAAGTTCTCTTTAAATGGGTATTTCCATGTCATGAGTATCTGATGGATGCAGGTCAAGCAACTATTTGGAGAAAAGGAACTTGTCCCCGCGTTGCCAGGATTGGAGAGGTGGTCACGGACATGTGTGCTAAAAAATTACTTTCATAGTTGTTATGAAAACTGCAGAGCAAGTAGAAGAGAACTCCCCTATAAGTGAATAGAAAAATGTGGGTTCTCCTTCTGTACCTTCTCCTTCTTCTTAAGATCAGGGTTCGTTCCACCTCATGCCACCTAAATGGAGAGGTGTTTGGCCATGCACAGTTCTCTTCATTCACTTCCATGTGAGTTCTGAAAATCACCAAGTGAGCGAGTGAATGGAGGAAGCCCCGCAGGCACAACTAATCTCCATCTTGCCTTCATGCCCCTTATGTTCTCCCATCTTGCCCCCAGGACCCACATGATATCCTATCCTGACCCCATATGTTTCCTCTCTTGTCCTAGGCCCCATATGATCGCCCATTCTGCCAAAAGGTCCCATATGATGTCCTATGCTGGCCCAATGTGTCTCCATCCTGCCCCCATTCCCCATATGAAGTCCCTCCCTGTCCCCATGTGTCTCTACACTGCCCCCATGCCCAATATGATCTCACATCCTGGCCCCATGCAAAAAATTAAATGTCTTCTTCATACCTGACCCTGGTCTTCTTCCTCCTCTATTTGAGGTGCAGATGCGCCAGCGCATGGATGTGACATCATATGCCGGCGACGTGGTGTCGACTTTAGCTGCCGCCCTCCGATTGGCTGGCCGCTGTAAAATATTGCAGTGCAGGAAGCTAGGGGCTTCCTGCACAGAAATAGATTTTAACTGAACGTGCATCTGAGGATGTATGTTCAGCTACTGAATGGCAGAATTCTGCCCCTGGGGCCTGGTGAACAGAAGCAAAAAGAAGAGAGAATGGACTGGACCCCTCCCGTTGCTTCTGCTCATCGAGCCCCATACGTCAGTTATGGCAGTAATGGCCTGATGGTGGGCCTGCCTCTATATACTGTATTTTCCCCCACATTTTCCCATTTTACAATATGAACCCCTCTAAATGTAGTATTAGGCCCCAAATAGCCCCTCAATTTACAATATGAGTCCCCATTGAACCCCCTGTATACAGTGTGAGCAACCACATAGCCTCTCTAAACACAGTATGAGACCCACTGTTTCAGCCCTTCAGCTGTTTTGGTTCATGGGCCAAACTGGAAAAGTCAGAGGACCGGATGTTGCCCGGGGGTCTCAGTTTGCCCAGCTCTGCTCTATGGAAGTTCACTTCTTGTGAATATGCCATATATGTCAGAAATGTAAATTATCTCATTAACTAAAAACAAAGTGCTAAATAAAGAAAAATATTTACAGGCAATCAATCTCCAATAAAACGTTACGAAAATTATACAGCTCTGCTACATCCGCATGTGTATTTTTTTCTTTTCTTTAAGGGAGAAATATACCTGACTGTAATAGAAAACACATTAAAAAGGAGAATACTTTTAAGTTCTAGCGGCAGATGACACGTGTGCACAAGAAATCTAGTTGAGTGAATGGAAGGATTGAGAATAGATGTGATAGAGTAAATTATAGTAAACTAGCTGAAGAGCCCGGCGTTGCCTGGGCATAGTAAATATCTGTGGTTAGTTATAGCACCTCACTTCTCTTATTTTCCCATCATGCCTCTCATTTTCCCCATCACATCTTTCATTTTCCCCCTCACATCTCTCATTTTCTCCCTCACACCTCTCATTTTCCCCCTCACTCCTCTTATTTTCCCCCTCACTCCTCTCATTCCCCCCTAACACTTGTCATTTCGACCTCACATCTGTCATTTTCCGATCACTCTACTATTTTCCCTCACTCCTCTCATTTTGCACTCACACCTTTTCATTTTCACCTCACACCTCTCATTTTCACCTCAGTATATACATGTTTGTCATCTCCCTTATATATAGTATACACCTGTATGTCATCTCCTGTATATAGTATATACCTGTATGTCATCTCCCCTGTATATAGTATATACCTGCTGTGTGTCATCTCCCCTGTATATAGTATGTACCTGTATGTCATCTCCTCCTATATATAGTATATACCTGTATGTAATCTCCTCCTGTATATAGTATATACCTGTGTGTCAACTCACCTATATATAGTATATATCTGTGTGTCATCTCCTCCTGTATATAGTATATACCTGTATGTCATCTCCTCCTATACATAGCATATACCTGTATGTCATCTCCTCCTGTATATACTATATACCTGTAGGTAATCTGCTCCTGTATATAGTATATACCAGTGTGTCATCTCCCCTGTATATAGTATATGTGTGTCATCTCCTCCTGTATATAGTATATACCTGTGTGTCATCTCTCCTGTATATAGTATATATCTGTGTGTCATCTCCTCCTGTATATAGTATATACCTGTGTGTCATCTCCCTTGTAAATAGTATATATCTGTATGTCATCTCCTCCTGTATTAGACCTCGTTCACACGTTATTTGGTCAGTATTTTTACCTCAGTATTTGTAAGCTAAATTGGCAGCCTGATAAATCCCCAGCCAACAGTAAGCCCACCCCCTGGCAGTATATATTAGCTCACACATACACATAATAGACAGGTCATGTGACTGACAGCTGCCGGATTCCTATATGGTACATTTGTTGCTCTTGTAGTTTGTCTGCTTATTAATCAGATTATTATTTTTGAAGGATAATACCAGACTTGTGTGTGTTTTAGGTCGAGTTTCGTGTGTCAAGTTGTGTGTGTTGAGTTGCGTGTGGCGACATGCATGTAGCGACTTTTGTGAGATGAGTTTTGTGTGGGGACATGCGTGTAGCAACTTTTTGTGTGTTGAGTTGCATGTGACAGGTTAGTGTAGCAAGTTGTGTGCAGCAAGTTTTGCGCATGGCGAGTTTTGTGCGTGGCGAGTTTTATGTGTGGTGCCTTTTGAGTATGTGCAAGTTTTGTGTGAGGCAACTTTTGCATGTGTTGCAACTTTTGTGCATGTGGCAATTTTTCCGCGTGTGCAAGTTTTGCGTGTGGCGAGTTTTCCATGAGGTGAGTTTTGCACGTGTGGCGAGTTTTGCATGTGGAGAGTTTTGCGCGTGGCGAGTTTTGAACGGCGACTTTTGTGTTTCGACTTTTATGTGGCGAGGTTGGTGTATGTGTGGTGAAATGTGCAATGAGGGTGGTATATGTGTTCGAGCACGTGGTAGTGTGTGGTGCATTTTGTGTGTGTGTTCATATCCCCGTGTGTGGTGATTATCCCATGTCGGGGCCACACCTTAGCAACTGTACAGTATATACTCTTTGGCGCCATCGCTGTCATTCTTTAAGTCCCCCTTGTTCACATCTGGCCGCTGTTAATTTGCCTCCAACACTTTTCCTTTCATTTTTTCCCCATTATGTAGATAGGGGCAAAATTGTTTGGCGAATTGGAAAGCGCGGGGTTAAAATTTCACCTCACAACATAGCTTTGACGCTCTCGGGGTCCAGACGTGTGACTGCAAAATTTTGTGGCTGTAGCTGCGACGGTTCAGATGCCAATCCCGGACATACACACATACATACATACATTCAGCTTTATATATTAGATTATTGTATTGTAACTGCTGCAAAGGAAAGTTGTAGCAACCAGAAATGTTACCGCACTTCAAACTTATGAAATGGGAGTAAAAAAAAAATATATATATATATATATATATATACAGTATATATATATATATATAGCTAAAGCACATGTTGGAGCAGTGAATGTACAGGAACACCTTCGTCATATTTATCGTCTCCCCGCATCCTTACAGAATCAGTGTTATTTAAGGCTTAGCGGTTTGTGTCCAACCAAGAAAACATATCATTCTGACAGCTGTGACACAGTTGGATGTGCAACTTCTCAACCTGCTTTTCCTTTGGCTCTGTCTATTGTTCGGTATTTAATTTATAGAGCCGTGGAGTTGGAAAGAAACTCCTTTCTAGGGTGGAAAGGAGAAAAAATAAAAAAACTTTTTGGAAGGTTCAACTATAAAACTGTATATAAATGTTATATGGCATCTTAACTTTCCAATTTCTGAGCTAGGCACAGTAAATTCACAGATTTGTTCACTTGCGTCGGTCTCAGACTTGTCAAAGTGGCAATCGTATATTTTTTAGATTACCGAGTATCATATGCTCCGTTAATAGATAAAGTAGTGGCCAATATGGATCTAAGGCACAAGTGGATTTTTTTTTTCTTTTTTTACTTTGTGCTATAAAAAAGTATCAATTGTGAGATCTGTATCTTGGGAGTTCAACCAGCAAATTTAGTAAAAACTATAGGCAATACAAAAAAAAACATCATAAAGAAGAGAATATAAGCAATCTGTTAACAAGAACTAAAAATAGAGGATTAAAAGTATATAATAAAAAAAATCTTATAAAAAGGTAAATAATTTTAAAATTAAAGAAAAGATCAAGAATAAAAGTAAAATAAGGTCCACTAAGGTAAGGATTGGGACATAGCTGGAAAATGTATTAATTTTTTTTTCTCTAATGCCATATAGAATTTTTATAAACATAGGGATGAATGACCTCGGGGAGATCAAAACATCCAACACCGCGGAGACACCATCACGTGTTTCTCAATGCAGTGATCCAGAACACTGCCCCCATCCCTAAAGGGAAATATGCAAATGCATGTAGGATAGCTGCGGAGACACCATCACGTGTTTCTCAACGCAAGCAAAACATGTTTTGTTTATAGTCTTTTCACTAGGCACTGCTCCTAATAGCCAGTTTCCTACTCCACACTGATGAGGAGCAAATACCCCGAAACAGCTGTCTGTGGATGGATACCATGTTTTGGCATAGGTGGTTTTCCTTTATTGGATGCTGCCCTTCCCGTGGTTGTTCCTTCCCGGTGAAAGACCTGGCTATTCATTGCTTGCGTTGAGAAACACGTGATGGTGTCTCCGCGGCTTTTCTACATGCATTTGCATATTTCCCATTAGGGATGGGGCAGTGTTCTGGATCACTGCGTTGAGAAACACGTGATGGTGTCTCCGCGGTGTTGGATGTTTTGATCTCCCCGAGGTCATTCATCCTTATGTTTATAGTCTTTTCACTAGGCACTGCTCCTAATAGCCAGTTTCCTACTCCACACTGATGAAGAGCAAATACCCCGAAACAGCTGTCTGTGGATGGATACCATGTTTTGGCATAGGTGGTTTTCCTTTATTGGATGCTGCCCTTCCCATGGTTGTTCCTTCCCGGTGAAAGACCTGGCTATTCATTGCTTGCGTTGAGAAACACGTGATGGTGTCTCCACGGCTTTTCTACATGCATTTGCATATTTCCCTTTAGAGATGGGGGCAGTGTTCTGGATCACTGCGTTGAGAAACACGTGATGGTGTCTCCGCAGTGTTGGATGTTTGATCTCCCCGAGGTCATTCATCCTCATGTTTATAGTCTTTTCACTAGGCACTGCTCCTAATAGCCAGTTTCCTACTCCACACTGATGAAGAGCAAATACCCCGAAATAGCTGTCTATGGATGGATACCATGTTTTGGCATAGGTGGTTTTCCTTTATTGGATGCTGCCCTTCCCATGGTTGTTCCTTCCCGGTGAAAGACCTGGCTATTCATTGCTTGCGTTGAGAAACACGTGATGGTGTCTCCGCGGCTTTTCTACATGCATATATAATTTTTATGTTATGCCATATACAACAGTATGTACAATCAACAAGTAGCTTGTTTGTACTATAGGGTAGATACAGCACAAATAAAATACAAATAAAGCATACATTTAAGCCTAAAAAATATGTACATTTATTTATGCCAAAGAAATATAAATATATAGATAAAATTAATCAGAAAAATATATACGGTAATAAAAAGAAACGTGGAAAAAATGTAAACTATTACATCAAAACTAAGAGTGGATTTGTCAGTAAATATTTTAATATCATGTGCTTCATGAAGGTATGTTAATCAGCCATGCAGTATTATGTACCTTTTGTTTTGTGGTATAGAGGTTATTACATGTACTTTTTCTTAGACATCTACCAATTAAGTATAGAGGTGAAATATAGGGCTAGATATATCACTAAAGACACAATAAGTACTTTTATTCTCCCAAAAATTAAACATTTCTTATATATATCAAAGAAAAAAATCTGGCAAAAAACATTAAACCAAAATTACAAAAATACAAATAAAAATTCTAAATAAAGGAGACTTTTAAAATAAAACATTTTTAAAATGAAAAGGAAAATGGAACAAAAATAAAAAAATTCCTACTGAGTAGTATACAGTATGCTCCGATCATAGATAAGGCAGTGGGACTTATGGGTTGGAGCTATGAGTGTAAAAATGTATACTTAGCAACACAATGCAGGGAAAGGCAGCAGCTAATGTACAAGGAAGAGAATTGAGAACTTTTTTTGTCATTACTGCTGCATCTTTCTTTTCTGTAGTGAAACCCATTCCCCATTCTTTGCTCCCACACGTAGAACATTGTGCTAACTCCCTCACACATATCAAAGCTCACACATTCAGCAGGCAACCCTGGCACACCAACCTAACTAAAGAAATGAAGCTGGCTTCCAGGGTTGGTGAACAGAGATTGAAGAGATCCTATTCCAATGATCACTTCATCACATACAGTCTACCACCAATTTCAAGTACACACTCGCTGCTGAAAAACAAACCAACTTTTCATCTCACATGTCCTCCCTGTTTCACAACCCCAAAACAGTGATTCAACACTTTCAATTCTCTACTCTGTCCCCAGGCACCTCCTCCCTCTCCTCTCATCTCAGCTGAAGACTTTGCCTCATTCTTCCAGCAGAAGATTGTCTGCATTAGAGAAAACTTTGGCCTACAATCCTCACAGCCCCCCTCATAATTACTCAGCAACCTTAGTCCTAAACCAGCTTATCTGCCCAGCTTATTATTTTCGGCAACATTTGGCCAAAGTTGGGTAAATGATCGAGTTTCCACTGTTGCTTTTGCTAGGACTTTGGCTGGGATAGTGGTGCTGTATGATGAGCGGGGGGATGTGTTTAATAAAAAAAGGGGGTGGGGAGAGGTCAAAGGAGCGGTGGACTCCTACTCTATTTTTTTAACTTAATATGTGGAGATTCGGGCAGCAAATCAAGGCACAGAAACCATCCACAACACCCAGATACAAAATAATAAACCACCCTATCCCTCATCTAACTGCCATAATCCATACTGTTCCATGGTGATTCAGATCACTTGTAGAGCAGTCTCATCAGCTGATGTGACTGCTCTACCCAGCATCGGGTGACACACTCACAGGAGTATGTAATCACTTCTGCAGTGTGTAGCGATGAGCTGCAATGAGAAAATTAACCGGTGATTTCACTGACGGCACTACTGACTGAGAGCTTTGTACACTTAGTTTTTACAAAAATTTTCATCTCACGAGTGAAACTATGACATTGGAATTCAAGATTTGTTGGCAATTAAGTGGGCCTTTAAGGAATTGTGTAATTTCTAGAAGGTGCTCGATCAACAGTTGTCACTGACGACAACAATCTGACTTATTTTGAATCAGTCAAAAGATTTAACGGTAGGCAAGTTACATGGGCTTTGTTCTTTTCTAGATTTTGTGGTGACGTTTAGACCTGGTGCTAAAATCTTAAATACAGACAAGCTCTTTTGAACTTTCCTTTTGTCTCAGTCTTAGGACTTTGAACAAGTTCTTATTCTCATTGACGATATAGTTGTGTCCTCAGTTTCTTCAGATTTGACTAAAGACATCTGTAGATCTCAAAATCTTCATTTAAATCAGACAATACTTTTACCCCCAAAAAATGGGGATCCTACAGGAATCCCATTTTTTTCAGAACTTTCAGGTCACTCATAATGGAGGTTATCCATGCAGCAATTGTGTTTCTGTCTCACCTTCTATTTAAAATTTGTGGATGGTACGTTCCAATTTAAAATCGATAGCAATGGGCTTGAGTCATCAAAGCTTTGATGCCAGTATTCTGGCTTCAAAATGATTGAAAAGTTGTAAAAATTTGGTTTAACGAGAGGCTACGCTAAAATTTTGTGACTTTTGGCACACTAATGCCATTTTTGCCCAACATCAACAAAGTGGAGGGGTTGTGGTGACCACCACTTGTCAAATTGATGATGAGGTGGTGAGGTGCACACGGAGGAGCACACCGCTTGTCAGAACACCATCATCACTTGTCATGGGACACCAGTGCATCTCGTCATCAAGACCGGCGTGATGAATCGCAGCCCTTGATAAATTAGAGACAATATTGTAGTACTTCTAATGTGATTTTCTATCCAATGTGTGATTGTCCAAAAAATATATAGACATCTGGACAGCTACTAAACATCCACACAAGGAAACATAACTGAAGACAATCCCATTACATTTTAGGATGAACCATGTTTTTTTTCCAAAATTGTTCATGGTTAAATGAATTTATATCATTTACTGTGGCTTCAAAGGGTTCCATATAAACCACTTTTTAGCACAACAGGAGTGTAGATGGATAGTGACTAGAGATGAGCGAATTTGTTCGGCTCCCTCCTTATTCGGCAAGCTACAGCGCTTACCGAATAAGCTGCAGAGGGAACCCAGATACCTGGAGCACCCCGGCTGATCAGCTGTTCGGCTCCGCAGCGGCAAGTGTCGCGGCTGTGTGACAGTCACAACACATGAGAGGACAGCCCAACAAACAAGCCCTCCATGCGTGTGTTGTGACAGTGAAACAGCTGCGACACATACAGCTGATCAGCAGGAGCAATCCAGGAAGCCGGGTTCCCTCTGCAGCTTCTTCGGTAAGCGCTATAGCTTGATGAATAAGGAGGGAGCCAAGCAAATTTGCTCATCTCTAATAACGATTCTGAACACATTAGTTCTCCATGGTCATAAATAAAGCAATTAGTTGGACTTCTCAGCTATTTTATCATGTATTTTTCTACAGTATGTTATTTTTTTATGTTTCTAATATGTGGCTATCTATCCTTTTATTCTGGGGGTCAGAAGGCAGAAAAAAGCAGTGTGCCGAATCGCGCATTGGGGCACGCATTACCATCACATGTACTTCTTTACTTACTTATCTGTGAATTATCCTGTTCTCACTGAGATTTAGGACAATGGTATCAGGATATATTCAACTGATCTATTGCTAGTTTGATTAAAATGATTTGGAGCACATTGTGACTATCACCCTAATTATGCTTGTGGGTGTGTGGCGTCATCTTGCGGTTTTGCACTTTATCAGTCTTTTATGAAATTTCTGTATTGTTCTATTAATTAAGAATTTTATACATTTTTTTCACTATCTGCGGTTCTTGTGTACATTTTCTTATATGATCTGATGTATATTATCCTGTATATATACACTGCACAGTACCACTCCTCCTGTCCTGTATATATACACTGCACAGTACCACTCCTCCTGTCCTGTATATATACACTGCACAGTACCACTCCTCCTGTCCTGTATATATACACTGCACAGTACCACTCCTCCTGTCCTGTATATATACACTGCACAGTACCACTCCTCCTGTATATATACACTGCACAGTACCACTCCTCCTGTCCTGTATATATACACTGCACAGTACCACTCCTCCTGTCCTGTATAAATACACTGTACAGTACCACTCCTCCTGTCCTGTATATATACACTGCACAGTACCACTCCTCCTGTATATATACACTGCACAGTACCACTCCTCCTGTCCTGTATATATACACTGCACAGTACCACTCCTCCTGTCCTGTATATATACAATGCACAGTACCACTCCTCCTGTATATATACACTGCACAGTACCACTCCTCCTGTCCTGTATATATACACTGCAGAGTACCACTCCTCCTGTCCTGTATATATACACTGCACAGTACCACTCCTCCTGTATATATACACTGCACAGTACCACTCCTCCTGCCCTGTATATATATACACTGCACAGTACCACTCCTCCTGTCCTGTATATATACACTGCACAGTACCACTCCTCCTGTCCTGTATATATACACTGCACAGTACCACTCCTCCTGTCCTGTATATATACACTGCACAGTACCACTCCTCCTGTCCTGTATATATACACTGCACAGTACCACTCCTCCTGTATATATACACTGCACAGTACCACTCCTCCTGTCCTGTATATATACACTGCAGAGTACCACTCCTCCTGTCCTGTATATATACACTGCACAGTACCACTCCTCCTGTATATATACACTGCACAGTACCACTCCTCCTGTCCTGTATATATACACTGCACAGTACCACTCCTCCTGTATATATACACTGCACAGTACCACTCCTCCTGTCCTGTATATATACACTGCACAGTACCACTCCTCCTGTATATATACACTGCACAGTACCACTCCTCCTGTCCTGTATATATACACTGCACAGTACCACTCCTCCTGCCCTGTATATATACACTGCACAGTACCACTCCTCCTGTCCTGTATATATACACTGCACAGTACCACTTCTCCTGTCCTGCATATATACACTGCACAGTACCACTCCTCCTGTCCTGTATATATACACTGCACAGTACCACTCCTCCTGTATATATACACTGCACAGTACCACTCCTCCTGCCCTGTATATATACACTGCACAGTACCTCTCCTCCTGTCCTGTATATATACACTGCACAGTACCACTCCTCCTGTCCTGTATATATACACTGCACAGTACCACTCCTCCTGTCCTGTATATATACACTGCACAGTACCACTCCTCCTGTATATATACACTGCACAGTACCACTCCTCCTGTCCTGTATATATACACTGCACAGTACCACTCCTCCTGTCCTGTATATATACACTGCACAGCACCACTCCTCCTGTCCTGTATATATACACTGCACAGTACCGCTCCTCCTGTCCTGTATATATACACTGCACAGTACCGCTCCTCCTGTCCTGTATATATACACTGTACAGTACCACTGCTCCTGTCCTGTATATACACACTGCACAGTACCACTCCTCCTGTCCTGTATATATACACTGCACAGTACCACTCCTCCTGTCCTGTATATATACACTGCACAGTACCGCTCCTCCTGTCCTGTATATATACACTGTACAGTACCACTCCTGTCCTGTATATATACACTGCACAGTACCACTCCTCCTATCCGGTATATATACACTGCACAGTACCGCTCCTCCTGTCCTGTATATATACACTGCACAGTACCGCTCCTCCTGTCCTGTATATATACACTGTACAGTACCACTGCTCCTGTCCTGTATATATACACTGCACAGTACCACTCCTCCTGTCCTGTATATATACACTGCACAGTATCACTGCTCCTGTCCTGTATATATACACTGCACAGTACCACTCCTCCTGTCCTGTATATATACACTGCACAGTACCGCTCCTCCTGTCCTGTATATATACACTGTACAGTACCACTGCTCCTGTCCTGTATATATACACTGCACAGTACCACTCCTCCTGTCCTGTATATATACACTGCACAGTACCACTCCTCCTGTCCTGTATATATACACTGCACAGTACCGCTCCTCCTGTCCTGTATATATACACTGTACAGTACCACTCCTGTCCTGTATATATACACTGCACAGTACCACTCCTCCTGTCCGGTATATATACACTGCACAGTACCGCTCCTCCTGTCCTGTATATATACACTGCACAGTACCGCTCCTCCTGTCCTGTATATATACACTGCACAGTACCGCTCCTCCTGTCCTGTATATATACACTGTACAGTACCACTGCTCCTGTCCTGTATATATACACTGCACAGTACCACTCCTCCTGTCCTGTATATATACACTGCACAGTATCACTGCTCCTGTCCTGTATATATACACTGCACAGTACCACTCCTCCTGTCCTGTATATATACACTGCACAGTACCACTCCTCCTGTCCTGTATATATATACTGCACAGTACCACTCCTCATGTCCTGTATATATACACTGCACAGTACCACTCCTCCTGTCCTGTATATATACACTGCACACTACCACTCCTTCTGTCCTGTATATATACACTGCACAGTACCGCTCCTCCTGTCCTGTATATATACTGCACAGTACCACTTCTCCTCTCCTGTATATATACACTGCACAGTACCACTCCTCCTGTCCTGTATATACACTGCACAGTACCACTCCTCCTGTCCTGTATATATACACTGCACAGTACCACTCCTCCTGTCCTGTATATATACACTGCACAGTACCACTCCTCCTGTCCTGTATATATACACTGCACAGTACCACTCCTCCTGTCCTGTATATATACTGCACATTACCACTTATCCTGTCCTGTATATACTCTGCATAGCACCCCTTCTCCTGTCCTGTATATATACACTGCACAGTACCACTTCTCCAGTCCTGTATATATACACTGCACAGTACCTCTCCTCCTGTCCTGCATATATACACTGCACAGTACCGCTCCTCCTGTCCTGTATATATACACTGCACAGTACCACCCCTCCTGTCCTGTATATATACACTGCACAGTACCACTTCTCCTGTCCTGCATATATACACTGCACAGTACCACTCCTCCTGTCCTGTATATACACTGCACAGTACCAGTTCTACTGTACTGTATATATACACTGCACAGCACCACTCCTCCTGTCCTGTATATATAAACTGCACAGAACCACTCCTCCTGTATATATACACTGCACAGTACCACTCCTCCTGTATATATACACTGCACAGTACCACTCATCCTGTCCTGTATATATACACTGCACAGTACCACTCCTCCTGTCCTGTATATATACACTGCACAGTACCACTCCTCCTGTCCTGTGTATATACTCTTCACAGTACCACTCCTCCTGTCTTGTTTATATACACTGCACAGTACCACTCCTCCTGTCCTGCATATATACACTGCACAGTATCACTCCTCCTGCTCCATATATATACACTGCACAGTACCACTCCTCCTGCCCTGTATATATACACTGCACAGTACCACTCCTCCTGTCCTGTATATATACACTGCAAAGTACCATTCCTCCTGCTCCGTATATATACACTGCACAGTACCATTCCTCCTGTCCTGTATATATACACTGCACAGTACCACTCCTCCTGTCCTGTATATATACACTGCACAGTACCACTCCTCCTGTCCTGTATATATACACTGCACAGTACCGCTCCTCCTGTCCTGTATATATACACTGCACAGTACCACTCCTCCTGTCCTGTATATATACACTGCACAGTACCACCCCTCCTGTCCTGTATATATACACTGCACAGTACCACTTCTCCTGTCCTGCATATATACACTGCACAGTACCACTCCTCCTGCCCTGTATATATACACTGCACAGCACCACTCCTCCTGTCCTGTATATATACACTGCACAGTACCGCTGCTCCTGTCCTGTATATATACACTGCACAGTACCGCTCCTCCTGTCCTGTATATATACACTGCACAGTACCGCTCCTCCTGTCCTGTATATATACTGCACAGTACCACTCCTCCTGTCCTGTATATATACACTGCACAGTACCACTTCTCCTGTCCTGTATATATACACTGCACAGAACCACTCCTCCTGTCCTGTATATATACTGCACAGTACCACTCCTCCTGTCCTGTATATATACACTGCACAGTACCACTCCTCCTGTCTATATACACTGCACAGTACGATTTATCCTGTCCTGTATATATACACTGCACAGTACCACTCCTCCTTTCCTGTATATATACACTGCACAGTACCACTTCTCCTGTCCTGTATATATACACTGCACAGAACCACTCCTCCTGTCCTGTATATATACTGCACAGTACCACTCCTCCTGTCCTGTATATATACACTGCACAGTACCGCTCCTCCTGTCCTGTATATATTGCACAGCACAACTTCTCCTGTCCTGTATATATACACTGCAGAGTACCACTCCTCCTGTCCTGTATATATACACTGCACAGTACCACTCCTCCTGTATATATACACTGCACAGTACCACTCCTCCTGTCCTGTATATATACACTGCACAGTACCACTCCTCCTGCCCTGTATATATACACTGCACAGTACCACTCCTCCTGTATATATACACTGCACAGTACCACTCCTTCTGCCCTGTATATATACACTGCACAGTACCACTCCTCCTGTCCTGTATATATACACTGCACAGTATCACTCCTCCTGTCCTGTATATATACACTGCACAGTACCACTCCTCCTGTCCTGTATATATACACTGCACAGTACCACTCCTCCTGTATATATACACTGCACGGTACCACTCCTCCTGTCCTGTATATATACACTGCACAGCACCACTCCTCCTGTCCTGTATATATACACTGCACAGTACCGCTCCTCCTGTCCTTGTATATATACACTGCACAGTACCGCTCCTCCTGTCCTGTATATATACACTGTACAGTACCACTGCTCCTGTCCTGTATATATACACTGCACAGTACCGCTCCTCCTGTCCTGTATATATACACTGTACAGTACCACTGCTCCTGTCCTGTATATATACACTGCACAGTACCACTCCTCCTGTCCTGTATATATACACTGCACAGTACCACTCCTCCTGTCCTGTATATATACACTGCACAGTACAGCTCCTCCTGTCCTGTATATATACACTGTACAGTACCACTCCTCCTGTCCTGTATATATACACTGCACAGTACCACTCCTCCTGTCCTGTATATATACACTGCACAGTACCGCTCCTCCTGTCCTGTATATATACACTGTACAGTACCACTGCTCCTGTCATGTATATATACACTGCACAGTACCACTCCTCCTGTCCTGTATATATACACTGCACAGTACCACTGCTCCTGTCCTGTATATATACACTGCACAGTACCACTCCTCCTGTCCTGTATATATACACTGCACAGTACCACTCCTCCTGTCCTGTATATATATACTGCACAGTACCACTCCTCATGTCCTGTATATATACACTGCACAGTACCACTCCTCCTGTCCTGTATATATACACTGCACAGTACCACTCCTCCTGTATATATACACTGCACAGTACCGTTCCTCCTGTCCTGTATATATACACTGCACAGTAACACTTCTCCTGTCCTGTATATACACTGCACAGAACCACTCCTCCTGTATATATACACTGCACAGTACCTCTCCTACTGTATATATACACTGCACAGTATCACTCCTCCTGTATATCTACACTGCACAGTACCACTCCTCCTCTCCTGTATATATACACTGCACAGTACCACTCCTCCTCTCCTGTATATATACACTGCACAGTACCACTCCTCTTCTCCTGTATATATACACTGCACAGTACCACTTCTCCTGTCCTGTATATACACTGCACAGAACCACTCCTCCTGTATATATACATTGCACAGTACCGCTCCTCCTGTCCTGTATATATACACTGCACAGTACCACTCCTCCTGTCCTGCATATATACACTGCACAGTATAACTCCTACTGCTCCGTATGTATACACTGCACAGTACCACTCCTCCTGTCAAGTATATATACACTGCACAGTACCACTCCTCATGTCCTGTATATATACACTGTACAGTACCACTCCTCCTGTCCTGCATATATACACTGCACAGTATCACTCCTACTGCTCCGTATGTATACACTGCACAGTACCACTCCTCCTGTCAAGTATATATACACTGCACAGTACCACTCCTCCTGTCCTGTATATATACACTGCACAGTACCACTCCTCCTGTCCTGTATATATACACTGCACAGTACCATTCCTCCTGTCCTGTATATATACACTGCACAGTACCACTCCTCCTGTCCTGTATATATACACTGCACAGTACCACTCCTCCTGTCCTGTATATATACACTGCACAGTACCATTCCTCCTGTCCTGTATATATACACTGCACAGTACCACTCCTCCTGTCCTGTATATATACACTGCACAGTACCACTCCTCCTGTCCTGTGTATATACTCTGCACAGTACCACTCCTCCTGTCTTGTATATATACACTGCACAGTAAAACTCCTCCTATCCTGCATATATACACTGCACAGTACCACTCCTCCAGTCCGGTATATATACACTGCACAGTACCACTCCTCCTGTCCTGTATATATACACTGCACAGTACCATTCCTCCTGTCCTGTATATATACACTGCACAGTACCGCTACTCCAGTCCTGTAAATATACACTACACAGTACCGCTCCTCCTGTCCTGTATATATACACTGCACAGTACCGCTCCTCCTGTCCTGTATATATACTGCACAGTACCACTCCTCCTGTCCTGTATATATACACTGCACAGTACCACTTCTCCTGTCCAGTATATATACACTGCACAGAACCACTCCTCCTGTCCTGTATATATACTGCACAGTACCACTCCTCCTGTCCTGTATATATACACTGCACAGTACCGCTCCTCCTGTCCTGTATATATACTGCACAGTACCACTTCTCCTGTCCTGTATATATACACTGCACAGTACCACTCCTCCTGTCTATATACACTGCACAGTACCATTTATCCTGTCCTGTATATATACACTGCACAGTACCACTCCTCCTGTCCTGTATATATACACTGCACAGTACCACTTCTCCTGTCCTGTATATATACACTGCACAGAACCACTCCTCCTGTCCTGTATATATACTGCACAGTACCACTCCTCATGTCCTGTATATATACACTGCACAGTACCGCTCCTCCTGTCCTGTATATATTGCACAGTACAACTTCTCCTGTCCTGTATATATACACTGCAGAGTACCACTCCTCCTGTCCTGTATATATACACTGCACAGTACCACTCCTCCTGTATACATACACTGCACAGTACCACTCCTCATGCCCTGTATATATACACTGCACAGTACCACTACTCCTGTCCTGTATATATACACTGCACAGTACCACTCCTCCTGTATATATACACTGCACAGTACCACTCCTCCTGCCCTGTATATATACACTGCACAGTACCACTCCTCCTGTCCTGTATATATACACTGCACAGTACCACTCCTCCTGTCCTGTATATATACACTGCACAGTACCACTCCTCCTGTCCTGTATATATACACTGCACAGTACCACTCCTCCTGTATATATACACTGCACAGTACCACTCCTCCTGTCCTGTATATATACACTGCACAGTACCACTCCTCCTGTCCTGTATATATACACTGCACAGCACCACTCCTCCTGTCCTGTATATATACACTGCACAGTACCGCTCCTCCTGTCCTGTATATATACACTGCACAGTACCGCTCCTCCTGTCCTGTATAAATACACTGTACAGTACCACTGCTCCTGTCCTGTATATATACACTGCACAGTACCGCTCCTCCTGTCCTGTATATATACACTGTACAGTACCACTGCTCCTGTCCTGTATATATACACTGCACAGTACCACTCCTCCTGTCCTGTATATATACACTGCACAGTACCACTCCTCCTGTCCTGTATATATACACTGCACAGTACCGCTCCTCCTGTCCTGTATATATACACTGTACAGTACCACTCCTCCTGTCCTGTATATATACACTGCACAGTACCACTCCTCCTGTCCTGTATATATACACTGCACAGTACCGCTCCTCCTGTCCTGTATATATACACTGTACAGTACCACTGCTCCTGTCCTGTATATATACACTGCACAGTACCACTCCTCCTGTCCTGTATATATACACTGCACAGTACCACTGCTCCTGTCCTGTATATATACACTGCACAGTACCACTCCTCCTGTCCTGTATATATACACTGCACAGTACCACTCCTCCTGTCCTGTATATATATACTGCACAGTACCACTCCTCATGTCCTGTATATATACACTGCACAGTACCACTCCTCTTGTCCTGTATATATACAATGCACAGTACCACTCCTCCTGTATATATACACTGCACAGTACCGTTACTCCTGTCCTGTATATATACACTGCACAGTAACACTTCTCCTGTCCTGTATATACACTGCACAGAACCACTCCTCCTGTATATATACACTGCACAGTACCTCTCCTCCTGTATATATACACTGCACAGTATCATTCCTCCTGTATATCTACACTGCACAGTACCACTCCTCCTCTCCTGTATATATACACTGCACAGTACCACTCCTCCTCTCCTGTATATATACACTGCACAGTACCACTCCTCTTCTCCTGTATATATACACTGCACAGTACCACTTCTCCTGTCCTGTATATACACTGCACAGAACCACTCCTCCTGTATATATACATTGCACAGTACCGCTCCTCCTGTCCTGTATATATACACTGCACAGTACCACTCCTCCTGTCCTGCATATATACACTGCACAGTATCACTCCTACTGCTCCGTATGTATACACTGCACAGTACCACTCCTCCTGTCAAGTATATATACACTGCACAGTACCACTCCTCCTGTCCTGTATATATACACTGCACAGTACCATTCCTCCTGTCCTGTATATATACACTGCACAGTATCGCTCCTCCGGGCCTGTATATATACACTGCACAGTACCACTCCTCCTGTCCTGTATATATACACTGCACAGTACCACTCCTCCTGTCCTGTGTATATACTCTGCACAGTACCACTCCTCCTGTCTTGTATATATACACTGCACAGTAAAACTCCTCCTATCCTGCATATATACACTGCACAGTACCACTCCTCCAGTCCTGTATATATACACTGCACAGTACCACTCCTCCTGTCCTGTATATATACACTGCACAGTACCATTCCTCCTGTCCTGTATATATACACTGCACAGTACCGCTACTCCAGTCCTGTATATATATACTGCACAGTACCACCCCTCCTATCCTGTATATATACACTGCACAGTACCACTTCTCCTGTCCTGTATATATACACTGCACAGTACCACTTCTCCTGTCCTGTATATATACACTGCACAGAACCACACCTCCTGTCCTGTATATATACTGCACAGTACCACTACTCCTGTCCTGTATATATACACTGCACAGTACCGCTCCTCCTGTCCTGTATATATACACTGCACAGTACCACTTCTCCTGTCCTGTATATATACACTGCACAATACCACTCCTCCTGTCCTGTATATATACACTGCACAGTACCACTCCTCCTGTAATGTATACACTGCACAGTACCACTCCTCCTGTCCTGTATATATACACTGCACAGTACCACTCCTCCTGTCCTGTATATACACTGCACAGTACCTCTCCTCCTGTCCTGTATATATACACTGCACAGCACCACTTCTCCTGTATATATACACTGCACAGTACCATTCCTCCTGTCCTGTATATATACACTGTACAGTACCACTGCTCCTGTCCTGTATATATACACTGCACAGTACCGCTCCTCCTGTCCTGTATATATACACTGTACAGTACCACTGCTCCTGTCCTGTATATATACACTGCACAGTACCACTCCTCCTGTCCTGTATATATACACTGCACAGTACCACTCCTCCTGTCCTGTATATATACACTGCACAGTACCACTCCTCCTGTCCTGTATATATACACTGTACAGTACCACTCCTCCTGTCCTGTATATATACACTGCACAGTACCACTCCTCCTGTCCTGTATATATACACTGCACAGTACCACTCCTCCTGTCCTGTATATATATACTACACAGTACCACTCCTCATGTCCTGTATATATACACTGCACAGTACCACTCCTCTTGTCCTGTATATATACAATGCACAGTACCACTCCTCCTGTATATATACACTGCACAGTACCGTTCCTCCTGTCCTGTATATATACACTGCACAGTAACACTTCTCCTGTCCTGTATATACACTGCACAGTACCACTCCTCCTGTATATATACACTGCACAGTACCTCTCCTCCTGTATATATACACTGCACAGTACCCTCCACCTGTATATATACACTGCACAGTATCACTCCTCCTGTATATCTACACTGCACAGTACCACTCCTCCTCTCCTGTATATATACACTGCACAGTACCACTCCTCCTCTCCTGTATATATACACTGCACAGTACCACTCCTCTTCTCCTGTATATATACACTGCACAGTACCACTTCTCCTGTCCTGTATATACACTGCACAGAACCACTCCTCCTCTCCTGTATATATACACTGCACAGTACCACTCCTCTTCTCCTGTATATATACATTGCACAGTACCGCTCCTCCTGTCCTGTATATATACACTGCACACTACCACTCCTACTGTCCTGCATATATACACTGCACAGTATCACTCCTACTGCTCCGTATGTATACACTGCACAGTACCACTCCTCCTGTCAAGTATATATACACTGCACAGTACCACTCCTCCTGTCCTGTATATATACACTGCACAGTACCATTCCTCCTGTCCTGTATATATACACTGCACAGTACCGCTCCTCCGGGCCTGTATATATACACTGCACAGTACCACTCCTCCTGTCCTGTATATATACACTGCACAGTACCACTCCTCCTGTCCTGTGTATATACTCTGCACAGTACCACTCCTCCTGTCTTGTATATATACACTGCACAGTAAAACTCCTCCTATCCTGCATATATACACTGCACAGTACCACTCCTCCAGTCCTGTATATATACACTGCACAGTACCACTCCTCCTGTCCTGTATATATACACTGCACAGTACCATTCCTCCTGTCCTGTATATATACACTGCACAGTACCGCTACTCCAGTCCTGTATATATACACTGCACAGTACCACCCCTCCTATCCTGTATATATACACTGCACAGTACCACTTCTCCTGTCCTGTATATATACACTGCACAGTACCACTTCTCCTGTCCTGTATATATACACTGCACAGAACCACTCCTCCTGTCCTGTATATATACTGCACAGTACCACTACTCCTGTCCTGTATATATACACTGCACAGTACCGCTCCTCCTGTCCTGTATATATACACTGCACAGTACCACTTCTCCTGTCCTGTATATATACACTGCACAATACCACTCCTCCTGTCCTGTATATATACACTGCACAGTACCACTCCTCCTGTCCTGTATACACTGCACAGTATCACTCCTACTGCTCCGTATGTATACACTGCACAGTACCACTCCTCCTGTCAAGTATATATACACTGCACAGTACCACTCCTCCTGTCCTGTATATATACACTGCACAGTACCATTCCTCCTGTCCTGTATATATACACTGCACAGTACCGCTCCTCCGGGCCTGTATATATACACTGCACAGTACCACTCCTCCTGTCCTGTATATATACACTGCACAGTACCACTCCTCCTGTCCTGTGTATATACTCTGCACAGTACCACTCCTCCTGTCTTGTATATATACACTGCACAGTAAAACTCCTCCTATCCTGCATATATACACTGCACAGTACCACTCCTCCAGTCCTGTATATATACACTGCACAGTACCACTCCTCCTGTCCTGTATATATACACTGCACAGTACCATTCCTCCTGTCCTGTATATATACACTGCACAGTACCGCTACTCCAGTCCTGTATATATACACTGCACAGTACCACCCCTCCTATCCTGTATATATACACTGCACAGTACCACTTCTCCTGTCCTGTATATATACACTGCACAGTACCACTTCTCCTGTCCTGTATATATACACTGCACAGAACCACTCCTCCTGTCCTGTATATATACTGCACAGTACCACTACTCCTGTCCTGTATATATACACTGCACAGTACCGCTCCTCCTGTCCTGTATATATACACTGCACAGTACCACTTCTCCTGTCCTGTATATATACACTGCACAATACCACTCCTCCTGTCCTGTATATATACACTGCACAGTACCACTCCTCCTGTCCTGTATACACTGCACAGTACCACTCCTCCTGTCCTGTATATATACACTGCACAGTACCACTCCTCCTGTCCTGTATATACACTGCACAGTACCTCTCCTCCTGTCTTGTATATATACACTGCACAGCACCACTTCTCCTGTATATATACACTGCACAGTACCATTCCTCCTGTCCTGTATATATACACTGCACAGTACCGCTACTCCAGTCCTGTATATATACACTGCACAGTACCACTCCTCCTATCCTGTATATATACACTGCACAGTACCACTTCTCCTGTCCTGTATATATACACTGAACAGTACCACTTCTCATGTCCTGTATATATACACTGCACAGAACCACTACTCCTGTCCTGTATATATACTGCACAGTACCAATACTCCTGTCCTGTATATATACACTGCACAGTACCGCTCCTCCTGTCCTGTATATATACACTGCACAGTACCACTTCTCCTGTCCTGTATATATACACTGCACAATACCACCCCTCCTGTCCTGTATATATACACTGCACAGTACCACTCCTCCTGTCCTGTATACACTGCACAGTACCACTCCTCCTGTCCTGTATATATACACTGCACAGTACCACTCCTCCTGTCCTGTATATACACTGCACAGTACCTCTCCTCCTGTCCTGTATATATACACTGCACAGCACCACTTCTCCTGTATATATACACTGCACAGTACCACTCATCCTGTCCTGTATATATACACTGCACAGTACCGCTCCTCCTGTCCTGTATATATACACCGCACAGTACCACTCCTCCTGTCCTGTGTATATACTCTGCACAGTACCACTCCTCCTGTCTTGTATATATACACTGCACAGTACCGCTCCTCCTGTCATGTATATATACACTGCACAGTACCACTCCTCCTGTCCTGTATATATACACTGCACAGTACCACTTCTCCTGTACTGTATATATACACTGCACAGTACCACTTCTCCTGTCCTGTATATATACACTGCACAGCACCACTTCTCCTGTCCTGTATATATACACTGCACAGCACCACTTCTCCTGTCCTGTATATATACACTGCACAGAACCACTTCTCCTGTCCTGTATATATACACTGCACAGTACCACTCCTCCTGTCCTGTATATATACACTGCACACTACCACTCCTTCTGTCCTGTATATATACACTGCACAGTACCGCTCCTCCTGTCCTGTATATATACTGCACAGTACCACTTCTCCTCTCCTGTATATATACACTGCACAGCACCACTTCTCCTGTCCTGTATATATACACTGCACAGTACCACTTCTCCTGTCCTGTATATATACACTGCACAGTACCACTCCTCCTGTCCTGTATATATACACTGCACAGTACCACTCCTCCTGTCCTGTATATATACACTGCACAGTACCACTCCTCCTGTCCTGTATATATACTGCACAGTACCACTTCTCCTGTCCTGTATATACTCTGCATAGCACCCCTTCTCCTGTCCTGTATATATACACTGCACAGTACCACTTCTCCTGTCCTGTATATATACACTGCACAGTACCACTCCTCCTGTCCTGCATATATACACTGCACAGTACCGCTCCTCCTGTCCTGTATATATACACTGCACAGTACCACCCCTCCTGTCCTGTATATATACACTGCACAGTACCACTTCTCCTGTCCTGCATATATACACTGCACAGTACCACTCCTCCTGTCCTGTATATACACTGCACAGTACCAGTTCTACTGTACTGTATATATACACTGCACAGCACCACTCCTCCTGTCCTGTATATATAAACTGCACAGAACCACTCCTCCTGTATATATACACTGCACAGTACCACTCCTCCTGTATATATACACTGCACAGTACCACTCATCCTGTCCTGTATATATACACTGCACAGTACCACTCCTCCTGTCCTGTATATATACACTGCACAGTACCACTCCTCCTGTCCTGTGTATATACCCTTCACAGTACCACTCCTCCTGTCCTGCATATATACACTGCACAGTATCACTCCTCCTGCTCCGTATATATACACTGCACAGTACCACTCCTCCTGCCCTGTATATATACACTGCACAGTACCACTCCTCCTGTCCTGTATATATACACTGCAAAGTACCATTCCTCCTGCTTTGTATATATATACACTGCACAGTACCATTCCTCCTGTCCTGTATATATACACTGCACAGTACCACTCCTCCTGTCCTGTATATATACATTGCACAGTACCACTCCTCCTGTCCTGTATATATACACTGCACAGTACCGCTCCTCCTGTCCTGTATATATACACTGCACAGTACCACTCCTCCTGTCCTGTATATATACACTGCACAGTACCACCCCTCCTGTCCTGTATATATACACTGCACAGTACCACTTCTCCCGTCCTGCATATATACACTGCACAGTACCACTCCTCCTGCCCTGTATATATACACTGCAGAGCACCACTCCTCCTGTCCTGTATATATACACTGCACAGTACCGCTCCTCCTGTCCTGTATATATACACTGCACAGTACCGCTCCTCCTGTCCTGTATATATACTGCACAGTACCACTCCTCCTGTCCTGTATATATACACTGCACAGTACCACTTCTCCTGTCCTGTATATATACACTGCACAGAACCACTCCTCCTGTCCTGTTTATATACTGCACAGTACCACTCCTCCTGTCCTGTATATATACACTGCACAGTACCACTCCTCCTGTCCTGTATATATACTGCACAGTACCACTTCTCCTGTCCTGTATATATACACTGCACAGTACCACTCCTCCTGTCTATATACACTGCACAGTACCATTTATCCTGTCCTGTATATATACACTGCACAGTACCACTCCTCCTGTCCTGTATATATACACTGCACAGTACCACTTTTCCTGTCCTGTATATATACACTGCACAGAACTACTCCTCCTGTCCTGTATATATACTGCACAGTACCACTCCTCCTGTCCTGTATATATACACTGCACAGTACCGCTCCTCCTGTCCTGTATATATTGCACAGTACAACTTCTCCTGTCCTGTATATATACACTGCACAGTACCACTTCTCCTGTCCTGTATATATACACTGCACAGTACCACTTCTCCTGTCCTGTATATATACACTGCACAGTACCACTTCTCCTGTCCTGTATATATACACTGCACAGTACCACTCCTCCTGTCCTGTATATATACACTGCACAGTACCACTCCTCCTGTCCTGTATATATACACTGCACAGCACCACTCCTCCTGTCCTGTATATATACACTGCACAGTACCGCTCCTCCTGTCCAGTATATATACACTGCACAGTACCGCTCCTCCTGTCCTGTGTATATACACTGCACAGTACCACTTCTCCTGTCCTGTATATATACACTGCACAGTACCACTTCTCCTGTCCTGTGTATATACACTGCACAGTACCACTTCTCCTGTCCTGTATATATACACTGCACAGTACCACTTCTCCTGTCCTGTATATATACACTGCACAGTACCACTTCTCCTGTCCTGCATATATACACTGCACAGTACCACTCCTCCTGCCCTGTATATATACACTGCACAGCACCACTCCTCCTGTCCTGTATATATACACTGCACAGTACCGCTCCTCCTGTCCAGTATATATACACTGCACAGTACCGCTCCTCCTGTCCTGTGTATATACACTGCACAGTACCACTTCTCCTGTCCTGTATATATACACTGCACAGTACCACTTCTCCTGTCCTGTATATATACACTGCACAGTACCACTCCTCCTGTGCTGTATATATACACTGCACAGTACCACTCCTCCTGTCTATATACACTGCACAGTACCATTTATCCTGTCCTGTATATATACACTGCACAGTACCACTCCTCCTGTCCTGTATATATACACTGCACAGTACCACTTCTCCTGTCCTGTATATATACACTGCACAGAACTACTCCTCCTGTCCTGTATATATACTGCACAGTACCACTCCTCCTGTCCTGTATATATACACTGCACAGTACCGCTCCTCCTGTCCTGTATATATTGCACAGTACAACTTCTCCTGTCCTGTATATATACACTGCACAGTACCACTCCTCCTGTCCTGTATATATACACTGCACAGTACCACTCCTCCTGTCCTGTATATATACACTGCACAGCACCACTCCTCCTGTCCTGTATATATACACTGCACAGTACCGCTCCTCCTGTCCAGTATATATACACTGCACAGTACCGCTCCTCCTGTCCTGTGTATATACACTGCACAGTACCACTTCTCCTGTCCTGTATATATACACTGCACAGTACCACTTCTCCTGTCCTGTATATATACACTGCACAGTACCACTCCTCCTGTGCTGTATATATACACTGCACAGTACCACTCCTCCTGTCTATATACACTGCACAGTACCATTTATCCTGTCCTGTATATATACACTGCACAGTACCACTCCTCCTGTCCTGTATATATACACTGCACAGTACCACTTCTCCTGTCCTGTATATATACACTGCACAGAACTACTCCTCCTGTCCTGTATATATACTGCACAGTACCACTCCTCCTGTCCTGTATATATACACTGCACAGTACCGCTCCTCCTGTCCTGTATATATTGCACAGTACAACTTCTCCTGTCCTGTATATATACACTGCACAGTACCACTTTTCCTGTCCTGTATATATACACTGCACAGTACCACTTCTCCTGTCCTGTATATATACACTGCACAGTACCACTTCTCCTGTCCTGTATATATACACTGCACAGTACCACTCCTCCTGTCCTGTATATATACACTGCACAGTACCACTCCTCCTGTCCTGTATATATACACTGCACAGCACCACTCCTCCTGTCCTGTATATATACACTGCACAGTACCGCTCCTCCTGTCCAGTATATATACACTGCACAGTACCGCTCCTCCTGTCCTGTGTATATACACTGCACAGTACCACTTCTCCTGTCCTGTATATATACACTGCACAGTACCACTTCTCCTGTCCTGTGTATATACACTGCACAGTACCACTTCTCCTGTCCTGTATATATACACTGCACAGTACCACTTCTCCTGTCCTGTATATATACACTGCACAGTACCACTTCTCCTGTCCTGCATATATACACTGCACAGTACCACTCCTCCTGCCCTGTATATATACACTGCACAGCACCACTCCTCCTGTCCTGTATATATACACTGCACAGTACCGCTCCTCCTGTCCAGTATATATACACTGCACAGTACCGCTCCTCCTGTCCTGTGTATATACACTGCACAGTACCACTTCTCCTGTCCTGTATATATACACTGCACAGTACCACTTCTCCTGTCCTGTATATATACACTGCACAGTACCACTCCTCCTGTGCTGTATATATACACTGCACAGTACCACTCCTCCTGTCCTGTATATATACACTGCACAGTACCACTCCTCCTGTCTATATACACTGCACAGTACCATTTATCCTGTCCTGTATATATACACTGCACAGTACCACTCCTCCTGTCCTGTATATATACACTGCACAGTACCACTTCTCCTGTCCTGTATATATACACTGCACAGTACCACTCCTCCTGTCTATATACACTGCACAGTACCATTTATCCTGTCCTGTATATATACACTGCACAGTACCACTCCTCCTGTCCTGTATATATACACTGCACAGTACCACTTCTCCTGTCCTGTATATATACACTGCACAGAACTACTCCTCCTGTCCTGTATATATACTGCACAGTACCACTCCTCCTGTCCTGTATATATACACTGCACAGTACCGCTCCTCCTGTCCTGTATATATTGCACAGTACAACTTCTCCTGTCCTGTATATATACACTGCACAGTACCACTTCTCCTGTCCTGTATATATACACTGCACAGTACCACTTCTCCTGTCCTGTATATATACACTGCACAGTACCACTTCTCCTGTCCTGTATATATACACTGCACAGTACCACTCCTCCTGTCCTGTATATATACACTGCACAGTACCACTCCTCCTGTCCTGTATATATACACTGCACAGCACCACTCCTCCTGTCCTGTATATATACACTGCACAGTACCGCTCCTCCTGTCCAGTATATATACACTGCACAGTACCGCTCCTCCTGTCCTGTGTATATACACTGCACAGTACCACTTCTCCTGTCCTGTATATATACACTGCACAGTACCACTTCTCCTGTCCTGTGTATATACACTGCACAGTACCACTTCTCCTGTCCTGTATATATACACTGCACAGTACCACTTCTCCTGTCCTGTATATATACACTGCACAGTACCACTTCTCCTGTCCTGCATATATACACTGCACAGTACCACTCCTCCTGCCCTGTATATATACACTGCACAGCACCACTCCTCCTGTCCTGTATATATACACTGCACAGTACCGCTCCTCCTGTCCAGTATATATACACTGCACAGTACCGCTCCTCCTGTCCTGTGTATATACACTGCACAGTACCACTTCTCCTGTCCTGTATATATACACTGCACAGTACCACTTCTCCTGTCCTGTATATATACACTGCACAGTACCACTCCTCCTGTGCTGTATATATACACTGCACAGTACCACTCCTCCTGTCTATATACACTGCACAGTACCATTTATCCTGTCCTGTATATATACACTGCACAGTACCACTCCTCCTGTCCTGTATATATACACTGCACAGTACCACTTCTCCTGTCCTGTATATATACACTGCACAGAACTACTCCTCCTGTCCTGTATATATACTGCACAGTACCACTCCTCCTGTCCTGTATATATACACTGCACAGTACCGCTCCTCCTGTCCTGTATATATTGCACAGTACAACTTCTCCTGTCCTGTATATATACACTGCACAGTACCACTTCTCCTGTCCTGTATATATACACTGCACAGTACCACTTCTCCTGTCCTGTATATATACACTGCACAGTACCACTTCTCCTGTCCTGTATATATACACTGCACAGTACCACTCCTCCTGTCCTGTATATATACACTGCACAGTACCACTCCTCCTGTCCTGTATATATACACTGCACAGCACCACTCCTCCTGTCCTGTATATATACACTGCACAGTACCGCTCCTCCTGTCCAGTATATATACACTGCACAGTACCGCTCCTCCTGTCCTGTGTATATACACTGCACAGTACCACTTCTCCTGTCCTGTATATATACACTGCACAGTACCACTTCTCCTGTCCTGTGTATATACACTGCACAGTACCACTTCTCCTGTTCTGTATATATACACTGCACAGTACCACTTCTCCTGTCCTGTATATATACACTGCACAGTACCACTTCTCCTGTCCTGCATATATACACTGCACAGTACCACTCCTCCTGCCCTGTATATATACACTGCACAGCACCACTCCTCCTGTCCTGTATATATACACTGCACAGTACCGCTCCTCCTGTCCAGTATATATACACTGCACAGTACCGCTCCTCCTGTCCTGTGTATATACACTGCACAGTACCACTTCTCCTGTCCTGTATATATACACTGCACAGTACCACTTCTCCTGTCCTGTATATATACACTGCACAGTACCACTCCTCCTGTGCTGTATATATACACTGCACAGTACCACTCCTCCTGTCCTGTATATATACACTGCACAGTACCACTCCTCCTGTCCTGTATATATACTGCACAGTACCACTTCTCCTGTCCTGTATATACTCTGCATAGCACCCCTTCTCCTGTCCTGTATATATACACTGCACAGTACGACTCCTCCTGTCCTGCATATATACACTGCACAGTACCGCTCCTCCTGTCCTGTATATATACACTGCACAGTACCACCCCTCCTGTCCTGTATATATACACTGCACAGTACCACTTCTCCTGTCCTGCATATATACACTGCACAGTACCACTCCTCCTGTCCTGTATATACACTGCACAGTACCAGTTCTACTGTACTGTATATATACACTGCACAGCACCACTCCTCCTGTCCTGTATATATAAACTGCACAGAACCACTCCTCCTGTATATATACACTGCACAGTACCACTCCTCCTGTATATATACACTGCACAGTACCACTCATCCTGTCCTGTATATATACACTGCACAGTACCACTCCTCCTGTCCTGTATATATACACTGCACAGTACCACTCCTCCTGTCCTGTGTATATACTCTTCACAGTACCACTCCTCCTGTCCTGCATATATACACTGCACAGTATCACTCCTCCTGCTCCGTAAATATACACTGCACAGTACCACTCCTCCTGCCCTGTATATATACACTGCACAGTACCACTCCTCCTGTCCTGTATATATGCACTGCAAAGTACCATTCCTCCTGCTCCGTATATATATACACTGCACAGTACCATTCCTCCTGTCCTGTATATATACACTGCACAGTACCACTCCTCCTGTCCTGTATATATACACTGCACAATACCACTCCTCCTGTCCTGCATATATACACTGCACAGTATCACTCCTCCTGCTCCGTATATATACACTGCACAGTACCACTCCTCCTGCCCTGTATATATACACTGCACAGTACCACTCCTCCTGTCCTGTATATATGCACTGCAAAGTACCATTCCTCCTGCTCCGTATATATATACACTGCACAGTACCATTCCTCCTGTCCTGTATATATACACTGCACAGTACCACTCCTCCTGTCTTGTATATATACACTGCACAGTAAAACTCCTCCTATCCTGCATATATACACTGCACAGTACCACTCCTCCAGTCCGGTATATATACACTGCACAGTACCACTCCTCCTGTCCTGTATATATACACTGCACAGTACCATTCCTCCTGTCCTGTATATATACACTGCACAGTACCGCTACTCCAGTCCTGTAAATATACACTACACAGTACCGCTCCTCCTGTCCTGTATATATACACTGCACAGTACCGCTCCTCCTGTCCTGTATATATACTGCACAGTACCACTCCTCCTGTCCTGTATATATACACTGCACAGTACCACTTCTCCTGTCCAGTATATATACACTGCACAGAACCACTCCTCCTGTCCTGTATATATACTGCACAGTACCACTCCTCCTGTCCTGTATATATACACTGCACAGTACCGCTCCTCCTGTCCTGTATATATACTGCACAGTACCACTTCTCCTGTCCTGTATATATACACTGCACAGTACCACTCCTCCTGTCTATATACACTGCACAGTACCATTTATCCTGTCCTGTATATATACACTGCACAGTACCACTCCTCCTGTCCTGTATATATACACTGCACAGTACCACTTCTCCTGTCCTGTATATATACACTGCACAGAACCACTCCTCCTGTCCTGTATATATACTGCACAGTACCACTCCTCCTGTCCTGTATATATACACTGCACAGTACCGCTCCTCCTGTCCTGTATATATTGCACAGTACAACTTCTCCTGTCCTGTATATATACACTGCAGAGTACCACTCCTCCTGTCCTGTATATATACACTGCACAGTACCACTCCTCCTGTATACATACACTGCACAGTACCACTCCTCCTGCCCTGTATATATACACTGCACAGTACCACTACTCCTGTCCTGTATATATACACTGCACAGTACCACTCCTCCTGTATATATACACTGCACAGTACCACTCCTCCTGCCCTGTATATATACACTGCACAGTACCACTCCTCCTGTCCTGTATATATACACTGCACAGTACCACTCCTCCTGTCCTGTATATATACACTGCACAGTACCACTCCTCCTGTCCTGTATATATACACTGCACAGTACCACTCCTCCTGTATATATACACTGCACAGTACCACTCCTCCTGTCCTGTATATATACACTGCACAGTACCACTCCTCCTGTCCTGTATATATACACTGCACAGCACCACTCCTCCTGTCCTGTATATATACACTGCACAGTACCGCTCCTCCTGTCCTGTATATATACACTGCACAGTACCGCTCCTCCTGTCCTGTATAAATACACTGTACAGTACCACTGCTCCTGTCCTGTATATATACACTGCACAGTACCGCTCCTCCTGTCCTGTATATATACACTGTACAGTACCACTGCTCCTGTCCTGTATATATACACTGCACAGTACCACTCCTCCTGTCCTGTATATATACACTGCACAGTACCACTCCTCCTGTCCTGTATATATACACTGCACAGTACCGCTCCTCCTGTCCTGTATATATACACTGTACAGTACCACTCCTCCTGTCCTGTATATATACACTGCACAGTACCACTCCTCCTGTCCTGTATATATACACTGCACAGTACCGCTCCTCCTGTCCTGTATATATACACTGTACAGTACCACTGCTCCTGTCCTGTATATATACACTGCACAGTACCACTCCTCCTGTCCTGTATATATACACTGCACAGTACCACTGCTCCTGTCCTGTATATATACACTGCACAGTACCACTCCTCCTGTCCTGTATATATACACTGCACAGTACCACTCCTCCTGTCCTGTATATATATACTGCACAGTACCACTCCTCATGTCCTGTATATATACACTGCACAGTACCACTCCTCTTGTCCTGTATATATACAATGCACAGTACCACTCCTCCTGTATATATACACTGCACAGTACCGTTCCTCCTGTCCTGTATATATACACTGCACAGTAACACTTCTCCTGTCCTGTATATACACTGCACAGAACCACTCCTCCTGTATATATACACTGCACAGTACCTCTCCTCCTGTATATATACACTGCACAGTATCACTCCTCCTGTATATCTACACTGCACAGTACCACTCCTCCTCTCCTGTATATATACACTGCACAGTACCACTCCTCCTCTCCTGTATATATACACTGCACAGTACCACTCCTCTTCTCCTGTATATATACACTGCACAGTACCACTTCTCCTGTCCTGTATATACACTGCACAGAACCACTCCTCCTGTATATATACATTGCACAGTACCGCTCCTCCTGTCCTGTATATATACACTGCACAGTACCACTCCTCCTGTCCTGCATATATACACTGCACAGTATCACTCCTACTGCTCCGTATGTATACACTGCACAGTACCACTCCTCCTGTCAAGTATATATACACTGCACAGTACCACTCCTCCTGTCCTGTATATATACACTGCACAGTACCATTCCTCCTGTCCTGTATATATACACTGCACAGTACCGCTCCTCCGGGCCTGTATATATACACTGCACAGTACCACTCCTCCTGTCCTGTATATATACACTGCACAGTACCACTCCTCCTGTCCTGTGTATATACTCTGCACAGTACCACTCCTCCTGTCTTGTATATATACACTGCACAGTAAAACTCCTCCTATCCTGCATATATACACTGCACAGTACCACTCCTCCAGTCCTGTATATATACACTGCACAGTACCACTCCTCCTGTCCTGTATATATACACTGCACAGTACCATTCCTCCTGTCCTGTATATATACACTGCACAGTACCGCTACTCCAGTCCTGTATATATATACTGCACAGTACCACCCCTCCTATCCTGTATATATACACTGCACACTACCACTTCTCCTGTCCTGTATATATACACTGCACAGTACCACTTCTCCTGTCCTGTATATATACACTGCACAGAACCACACCTCCTGTCCTGTATATATACTGCACAGTACCACTACTCCTGTCCTGTATATATACACTGCACAGTACCGCTCCTCCTGTCCTGTATATATACACTGCACAGTACCACTTCTCCTGTCCTGTATATATACACTGCACAATACCACTCCTCCTGTCCTGTATATATACACTGCACAGTACCACTCCTCCTGTCCTGTATACACTGCACAGTACCACTCCTCCTGTCCTGTATATATACACTGCACAGTACCATTCCTCCTGTCCTGTATATATACACTGTACAGTACCACTGCTCCTGTCCTGTATATATACACTGCACAGTACCGCTCCTCCTGTCCTGTATATATACACTGTACAGTACCACTGCTCCTGTCCTGTATATATACACTGCACAGTACCACTCCTCCTGTCCTGTATATATACACTGCACAGTACCACTCCTCCTGTCCTGTATATATACACTGCACAGTACCACTCCTCCTGTCCTGTATATATACACTGTACAGTACCACTCCTCCTGTCCTGTATATATACACTGCACAGTACCACTCCTCCTGTCCTGTATATATACACTGCACAGTACCACTCCTCCTGTCCTGTATATATATACTACACAGTACCACTCCTCATGTCCTGTATATATACACTGCACAGTACCACTCCTCTTGTCCTGTATATATACAATGCACAGTACCACTCCTCCTGTATATATACACTGCACAGTACCGTTCCTCCTGTCCTGTATATATACACTGCACAGTAACACTTCTCCTGTCCTGTATATACACTGCACAGAACCACTCCTCCTGTATATATACACTGCACAGTACCTCTCCTCCTGTATATATACACTGCACAGTATCACTCCTCCTGTATATCTACACTGCACAGTACCACTCCTCCTCTCCTGTATATATACACTGCACAGTACCACTCCTCCTCTCCTGTATATATACACTGCACAGTACCACTCCTCTTCTCCTGTATATATACACTGCACAGTACCACTTCTCCTGTCCTGTATATACACTGCACAGAACCACTCCTCCTGTATATATACATTGCACAGTACCGCTCCTCCTGTCCTGTATATATACACTGCACAGTACCACTCCTCCTGTCCTGCATATATACACTGCACAGTATCACTCCTACTGCTCCGTATGTATACACTGCACAGTACCACTCCTCCTGTCAAGTATATATACACTGCACAGTACCACTCCTCCTGTCCTGTATATATACACTGCACAGTACCATTCCTCCTGTCCTGTATATATACACTGCACAGTACCGCTCCTCCGGGCCTGTATATATACACTGCACAGTACCACTCCTCCTGTCCTGTATATATACACTGCACAGTACCACTCCTCCTGTCCTGTGTATATACTCTGCACAGTACCACTCCTCCTGTCTTGTATATATACACTGCACAGTAAAACTCCTCCTATCCTGCATATATACACTGCACAGTACCACTCCTCCAGTCCTGTATATATACACTGCACAGTACCACTCCTCCTGTCCTGTATATATACACTGCACAGTACCATTCCTCCTGTCCTGTATATATACACTGCACAGTACCGCTACTCCAGTCCTGTATATATACACTGCACAGTACCACCCCTCCTATCCTGTATATATACACTGCACAGTACCACTTCTCCTGTCCTGTATATATACACTGCACAGTACCACTTCTCCTGTCCTGTATATATACACTGCACAGAACCACTCCTCCTGTCCTGTATATATACTGCACAGTACCACTACTCCTGTCCTGTATATATACACTGCACAGTACCGCTCCTCCTGTCCTGTATATATACACTGCACAGTACCACTTCTCCTGTCCTGTATATATACACTGCACAATACCACTCCTCCTGTCCTGTATATATACACTGCACAGTACCACTCCTCCTGTCCTGTATACACTGCACAGTACCACTCCTCCTGTCCTGTATATATACACTGCACAGTACCATTCCTCCTGTCCTGTATATATACACTGTACAGTACCACTGCTCCTGTCCTGTATATATACACTGCACAGTACCGCTCCTCCTGTCCTGTATATATACACTGTACAGTACCACTGCTCCTGTCCTGTATATATACACTGCACAGTACCACTCCTCCTGTCCTGTATATATACACTGCACAGTACCACTCCTCCTGTCCTGTATATATACACTGCACAGTACCACTCCTCCTGTCCTGTATATATACACTGTACAGTACCACTCCTCCTGTCCTGTATATATACACTGCACAGTACCACTCCTCCTGTCCTGTATATATACACTGCACAGTACCACTCCTCCTGTCCTGTATATATATACTACACAGTACCACTCCTCATGTCCTGTATATATACACTGCACAGTACCACTCCTCTTGTCCTGTATATATACAATGCACAGTACCACTCCTCCTGTATATATACACTGCACAGTACCGTTCCTCCTGTCCTGTATATATACACTGCACAGTAACACTTCTCATGTCCTGTATATACACTGCACAGAACCACTCCTCCTGTATATATACACTGCACAGTACCTCTCCTCCTGTATATATACACTGCACAGTATCACTCCTCCTGTATATCTACACTGCACAGTACCACTCCTCCTCTCCTGTATATATACACTGCACAGTACCACTCCTCCTCTCCTGTATATATACACTGCACAGTACCACTCCTCTTCTCCTGTATATATACACTGCACAGTACCACTTCTCCTGTCCTGTATATACACTGCACAGAACCACTCCTCCTGTATATATACATTGCACAGTACCGCTCCTCCTGTCCTGTATATATACACTGCACAGTACCACTCCTCCTGTCCTGCATATATACACTGCACAGTATCACTCCTACTGCTCCGTATGTATACACTGCACAGTACCACTCCTCCTGTCAAGTATATATACACTGCACAGTACCACTCCTCCTGTCCTGTATATATACACTGCACAGTACCATTCCTCCTGTCCTGTATATATACACTGCACAGTACCGCTCCTCCGGGCCTGTATATATACACTGCACAGTACCACTCCTCCTGTCCTGTATATATACACTGCACAGTACCACTCCTCCTGTCCTGTGTATATACTCTGCACAGTACCACTCCTCCTGTCTTGTATATATACACTGCACAGTAAAACTCCTCCTATCCTGCATATATACACTGCACAGTACCACTCCTCCAGTCCTGTATATATACACTGCACAGTACCACTCCTCCTGTCCTGTATATATACACTGCACAGTACCATTCCTCCTGTCCTGTATATATACACTGCACAGCACCGCTACTCCAGTCCTGTATATATACACTGCACAGTACCACCCCTCCTATCCTATATATATACACTGCACAGTACCACTTCTCCTGTCCTGTATATATACACTGCACAGTACCACTTCTCCTGTCCTGTATATATACACTGCACAGAACCACTCCTCCTGTCCTGTATATATACTGCACAGTACCACTACTCCTGTCCTGTATATATACACTGCACAGTACCGCTCCTCCTGTCCTGTATATATACACTGCACAGTACCACTTCTCCTGTCCTGTATATATACACTGCACAATACCACTCCTCCTGTCCTGTATATATACACTGCACAGTACCACTCCTCCTGTCCTGTATACACTGCACAGTACCACTCCTCCTGTCCTGTATATATACACTGCACAGTACCACTCCTCCTGTCCTGTATATACACTGCACAGTACCTCTCCTCCTGTCCTGTATATATACACTGCACAGCACCACTTCTCCTGTATATATACACTGCACAGTACCATTCCTCCTGTCCTGTATATATACACTGCACAGTACCGCTACTCCAGTCCTGTATATATACACTGCACAGTACCACTCCTCCTATCCTGTATATATACACTGCACAGTACCACTTCTCCTGTCCTGTATATATACACTGAACAGTACCACTTCTCCTGTCCTGTATATATACACTGCACAGAACCACTACTCCTGTCCTGTATATATACTGCACAGTACCAATACTCCTGTCCTGTATATATACACTGCACAGTACCGCTCCTCCTGTCCTGTATATATACACTGCACAGTACCACTTCTCCTGTCCTGTATATATACACTGCACAATACCACCCCTCCTGTCCTGTATATATACACTGCACAGTACCACTCCTCCTGTCCTGTATACACTGCACAGTACCACTCCTCCTGTCCTGTATATATACACTGCACAGTACCACTCCTCCTGTCCTGTATATACACTGCACAGTACCTCTCCTCCTGTCCTGTATATATACACTGCACAGCACCACTTCTCCTGTATATATACACTGCACAGTACCACTCATCCTGTCCTGTATATATACACTGCACAGTACCGCTCCTCCTGTCCTGTATATACACACACCGCACAGTACCACTCCTCCTGTCCTGTGTATATACTCTGCACAGTACCACTCCTCCTGTCTTGTATATATACACTGCACAGTACCGCTCCTCCTGTCATGTATATATACACTGCACAGTACCACTCCTCCTGTCCTGTATATATACACTGCACAGTACCACTTCTCCTGTACTGTATATATACACTGCACAGTACCACTTCTCCTGTCCTGTATATATACACTGCACAGAACCACTCCTCCTGTCCTGCATATATACACTGCACAGCACCACTTCTCCTGTCCTGTATATATACACTGCACAGCACCACTTCTCCTGTCCTGTATATATACACTGCACATAACCACTTCTCCTGTCCTGTATATATACACTGCACAGTACCACTCCTCCTGTCCTGTATATATACACTGCACACTACCACTCCTTCTGTCCTGTATATATACACTGCACAGTACCGCTCCTCCTGTCCTGTATATATACTGCACAGTACCACTTCTCCTCTCCTGTATATATACACTGCACAGCACCACTTCTCCTGTCCTGTATATATACACTGCACAGTACCACTTCTCCTGTCCTGTATATATACACTGCACAGTACCACTCCTCCTGTCCTGTATATATACACTGCACAGTACCACTCCTCCTGTCCTGTATATATACACTGCACAGTACCACTCCTCCTGTCCTGTATATATACTGCACAGTACCACTTCTCCTGTCCTGTATATACTCTGCATAGCACCCCTTCTCCTGTCCTGTATATATACACTGCACAGTACCACTTCTCCTGTCCTGTATATATACACTGCACAGTACCACTCCTCCTGTCCTGCATATATACACTGCACAGTACCGCTCCTCCTGTCCTGTATATATACACTGCACAGTACCACCCCTCCTGTCCTGTATATATACACTGCACAGTACCACTTCTCCTGTCCTGCATATATACACTGCACAGTACCACTCCTCCTGTCCTGTATATACACTGCACAGTACCAGTTCTACTGTACTGTATATATACACTGCACAGCACCACTCCTCCTGTCCTGTATATATAAACTGCACAGAACCACTCCTCCTGTATATATACACTGCACAGTACCACTCCTCCTGTATATATACACTGCACAGTACCACTCATCCTGTCCTGTATATATACACTGCACAGTACCACTCCTCCTGTCCTGTATATATACACTGCACAGTACCACTCCTCCTGTCCTGTGTATATACCCTTCACAGTACCACTCCTCCTGTCCTGCATATATACACTGCACAGTATCACTCCTCCTGCTCCGTATATATACACTGCACAGTACCACTCCTCCTGCCCTGTATATATACACTGCACAGTACCACTCCTCCTGTCCTGTATATATACACTGCAAAGTACCATTCCTCCTGCTCCGTATATATATACACTGCACAGTACCATTCCTCCTGTCCTGTATATATACACTGCACAGTACCACTCCTCCTGTCCTGTATATATACACTGCACAGTACCACTCCTCCTGTCCTGTATATATACACTGCACAGCACCGCTCCTCCTGTCCTGTATATATACACTGCACAGTACCACTCCTCCTGTCCTGTATATATACACTGCACAGTACCACCCCTCCTGTCCTGTATATATACACTGCACAGTACCACTTCTCCTGTCCTGCATATATACACTGCACAGTACCACTCCTCCTGCCCTGTATATATACACTGCAGAGCACCACTCCTCCTGTCTTGTATATATACACTGCACAGTACCGCTCCTCCTGTCCTGTATATATATACTGCACAGTACCGCTCCTCCTGTCCTGTATATATACTGCACAGTACCACTCCTCCTGTCCTGTATATATACACTGCACAGTACCACTTCTCCTGTCCTGTATATATACACTGCACAGAACCACTCCTCCTGTCCTGTTTATATACTGCACAGTACCACTCCTCCTGTCCTGTATATATACACTGCACAGTACCACTCCTCCTGTCCTGTATATATACTGCACAGTACCACTTCTCCTGTCCTGTATATATACACTGCACAGTACCACTCCTCCTGTCTATATACACTGCACAGTACCATTTATCCTGTCCTGTATATATACACTGCACAGTACCACTCCTCCTGTCCTGTATATATACACTGCACAGTACCACTTCTCCTGTCCTGTATATATACACTGCACAGAACTACTCCTCCTGTCCTGTATATATACTGCACAGTACCACTCCTCCTGTCCTGTATATATACACTGCACAGTACCGCTCCTCCTGTCCTGTATATACTGCACAGTACAACTTCTCCTGTCCTGTATATATACACTGCACAGTACCACTTCTCCTGTCCTGTATATATACACTGCACAGTACCACTTCTCCTGTCCTGTATATATACACTGCACAGTACCACTTCTCCTGTCCTGTATATATACACTGCACAGTACCACTCCTCCTGTCCTGTATATATACACTGCACAGTACCACTCCTCCTGTCCTGTATATATACACTGCACAGCACCACTCCTCCTGTCCTGTATATATACACTGCACAGTACCGCTCCTCCTGTCCAGTATATATACACTGCACAGTACCGCTCCTCCTGTCCTGTGTATATACACTGCACAGTACCACTTCTCCTGTCCTGTATATATACACTGCACAGTACCACTTCTCCTGTCCTGTGTATATACACTGCACAGTACCACTTCTCCTGTCCTGTATATATACACTGCACAGTACCACTTCTCCTGTCCTGTATATATACACTGCACAGTACCACTTCTCCTGTCCTGCATATATACACTGCACAGTACCACTCCTCCTGCCCTGTATATATACACTGCACAGCACCACTCCTCCTGTCCTGTATATATACACTGCACAGTACCGCTCCTCCTGTCCAGTATATATACACTGCACAGTACCGCTCCTCCTGTCCTGTGTATATACACTGCACAGTACCACTTCTCCTGTCCTGTATATATACACTGCACAGTACCACTTCTCCTGTCCTGTATATATACACTGCACAGTACCACTCCTCCTGTGCTGTATATATACACTGCACAGTACCACTCCTCCTGTCCTGTATATATACACTGCACAGTACCACTCCTCCTGTCCTGTATATATACTGCACAGTACCACTTCTCCTGTCCTGTATATACTCTGCATAGCACCCCTTCTCCTGTCCTGTATATATACACTGCACAGTACGACTCCTCCTGTCCTGCATATATACACTGCACAGTACCGCTCCTCCTGTCCTGTATATATACACTGCACAGTACCACCCCTCCTGTCCTGTATATATACACTGCACAGTACCACTTCTCCTGTCCTGCATATATACACTGCACAGTACCACTCCTCCTGTCCTGTATATACACTGCACAGTACCAGTTCTACTGTACTGTATATATACACTGCACAGCACCACTCCTCCTGTCCTGTATATATAAACTGCACAGAACCACTCCTCCTGTATATATACACTGCACAGTACCACTCCTCCTGTATATATACACTGCACAGTACCACTCATCCTGTCCTGTATATATACACTGCACAGTACCACTCCTCCTGTCCTGTATATATACACTGCACAGTACCACTCCTCCTGTCCTGTGTATATACTCTTCACAGTACCACTCCTCCTGTCCTGCATATATACACTGCACAGTATCACTCCTCCTGCTCCGTATATATACACTGCACAGTACCACTCCTCCTGCCCTGTATATATACACTGCACAGTACCACTCCTCCTGTCCTGTATATATGCACTGCAAAGTACCATTCCTCCTGCTCCGTATATATATACACTGCACAGTACCATTCCTCCTGTCCTGTATATATACACTGCACAGTACCACTCCTCCTGTCCTGTATATATACACTGCACAATACCACTCCTCCTGTCCTGTATATATACACTGCACAGTACCGCTCCTCCTGTCCTGTATATATACACTGCACAGTACCACTCCTCCTGTCCTGTATATATACACTGCACAGTACCACCCCTCCTGTCCTGTATATATACACTGCACAGTACCACTTCTCCTGTCCTGCATATATACACTGCACAGTACCACTCCTCCTGCCCTGTATATATACACTGCACAGCACCACTCCTCCTGTCCTGTATATATACACTGCACAGTAACGCTCCTCCTGTCCTGTATATATACACTGCACAGTACCGCTCCTCCTGTCCTGTATATATACACTGCACAGTACCGCTCCTCCTGTCCTGTATATATACTGCACAGTACCACTCCTCCTGTCCTGTATATATACACTGCACAGTACCACTTCTCCTGTCCTGTATATATACACTGCACAGAACCACTCCTCCTGTCCTGTATATATACTGCACAGTACCACTCCTCCTGTCCTGTATATATACACTGCACAGTACCGCTCCTCCTGTCCTGTATATATACTGCACAGTACCACTTCTCCTGTCCTGTATATATACACTGCACAGTACCACTCCTCCTGTCTATATACACTGCACAGTACCATTTATCCTGTCCTGTATATATACACTGCACAGTACCACTCCTCCTGTCCTGTATATATACACTGCACAGTACCACTTCTCCTGTCCTGTATATATACACTGCACAGAACCACTCCTCCTGTCCTGTATATATACTGCACAGTACCACTCCTCCTGTCCTGTATATATACACTGCACAGCACCGCTCCTCCTGTCCTGTATATATTGCACAGTACAACTTCTCCTGTCCTGTATATATACACTGCACAGTATCACTTCTCCTGTCCTGTATATATACACTGCACAGTACCACTTCTCCTGTCCTGCATATATACACTGCACAGTACCACTCCTCCTGCCCTGTATATATACACTGCACAGCACCACTCCTCCTGTCCTGTATATATACACTGCACAGTACCGCTCCTCCTGTCCAGTATATATACACTGCACAGTACCGCTCCTCCTGTCCTGTGTATATACACTGCACAGTACCACTTCTCCTGTCCTGTATATATACACTGCACAGTACCACTTCTCCTGTCCTGTATATATACACTGCACAGTACCACTCCTCCTGTGCTGTATATATACACTGCACAGTACCACTCCTCCTGTCCTGTATATATACACTGCACAGTACCACTCCTCCTGTCCTGTATATATACTGCACAGTACCACTTCTCCTGTCCTGTATATACTCTGCATAGCACCCCTTCTCCTGTCCTGTATATATACACTGCACAGTACGACTCCTCCTGTCCTGCATATATACACTGCACAGTACCGCTCCTCCTGTCCTGTATATATACACTGCACAGTACCACCCCTCCTGTCCTGTATATATACACTGCACAGTACCACTTCTCCTGTCCTGCATATATACACTGCACAGTACCACTCCTCCTGTCCTGTATATACACTGCACAGTACCAGTTCTACTGTACTGTATATATACACTGCACAGCACCACTCCTCCTGTCCTGTATATATAAACTGCACAGAACCACTCCTCCTGTATATATACACTGCACAGTACCACTCCTCCTGTATATATACACTGCACAGTACCACTCATCCTGTCCTGTATATATACACTGCACAGTACCACTCCTCCTGTCCTGTATATATACACTGCACAGTACCACTCCTCCTGTCCTGTGTATATACTCTTCACAGTACCACTCCTCCTGTCCTGCATATATACACTGCACAGTATCACTCCTCCTGCTCCGTATATATACACTGCACAGTACCACTCCTCCTGCCCTGTATATATACACTGCACAGTACCACTCCTCCTGTCCTGTATATATGCACTGCAAAGTACCATTCCTCCTGCTCCGTATATATATACACTGCACAGTACCATTCCTCCTGTCCTGTATATATACACTGCACAGTACCACTCCTCCTGTCCTGTATATATACACTGCACAATACCACTCCTCCTGTCCTGTATATATACACTGCACAGTACCGCTCCTCCTGTCCTGTATATATACACTGCACAGTACCACTCCTCCTGTCCTGTATATATACACTGCACAGTACCACCCCTCCTGTCCTGTATATATACACTGCACAGTACCACTTCTCCTGTCCTGCATATATACACTGCACAGTACCACTCCTCCTGCCCTGTATATATACACTGCACAGCACCACTCCTCCTGTCCTGTATATATACACTGCACAGTAACGCTCCTCCTGTCCTGTATATATACACTGCACAGTACCGCTCCTCCTGTCCTGTATATATACACTGCACAGTACCGCTCCTCCTGTCCTGTATATATACTGCACAGTACCACTCCTCCTGTCCTGTATATATACACTGCACAGTACCACTTCTCCTGTCCTGTATATATACACTGCACAGAACCACTCCTCCTGTCCTGTATATATACTGCACAGTACCACTCCTCCTGTCCTGTATATATACACTGCACAGTACCGCTCCTCCTGTCCTGTATATATACTGCACAGTACCACTTCTCCTGTCCTGTATATATACACTGCACAGTACCACTCCTCCTGTCTATATACACTGCACAGTACCATTTATCCTGTCCTGTATATATACACTGCACAGTACCACTCCTCCTGTCCTGTATATATACTCTTCACAGTACCACTCCTCCTGTCCTGCATATATACACTGCACAGTATCACTCCTCCTGCTCCGTATATATACACTGCACAGTACCACTCCTCCTGCCCTGTATATATACACTGCACAGTACCACTCCTCCTGTCCTGTATATATGCACTGCAAAGTACCATTCCTCCTGCTCCGTATATATATACACTGCACAGTACCATTCCTCCTGTCCTGTATATATACACTGCACAGTACCACTCCTCCTGTCCTGTATATATACACTGCACAATACCACTCCTCCTGTCCTGTATATATACACTGCACAGTACCGCTCCTCCTGTCCTGTATATATACACTGCACAGTACCACTCCTCCTGTCCTGTATATATACACTGCACAGTACCACCCCTCCTGTCCTGTATATATACACTGCACAGTACCACTTCTCCTGTCCTGCATATATACACTGCACAGTACCACTCCTCCTGCCCTGTATATATACACTGCACAGCACCACTCCTCCTGTCCTGTATATATACACTGCACAGTAACGCTCCTCCTGTCCTGTATATATACACTGCACAGTACCGCTCCTCCTGTCCTGTATATATACACTGCACAGTACCGCTCCTCCTGTCCTGTATATATACTGCACAGTACCACTCCTCCTGTCCTGTATATATACACTGCACAGTACCACTTCTCCTGTCCTGTATATATACACTGCACAGAACCACTCCTCCTGTCCTGTATATATACTGCACAGTACCACTCCTCCTGTCCTGTATATATACACTGCACAGTACCGCTCCTCCTGTCCTGTATATATACTGCACAGTACCACTTCTCCTGTCCTGTATATATACACTGCACAGTACCACTCCTCCTGTCTATATACACTGCACAGTACCATTTATCCTGTCCTGTATATATACACTGCACAGTACCACTCCTCCTGTCCTGTATATATACACTGCACAGTACCACTTCTCCTGTCCTGTATATATACACTGCACAGAACCACTCCTCCTGTCCTGTATATATACTGCACAGTACCACTCCTCCTGTCCTGTATATATACACTGCACAGCACCGCTCCTCCTGTCCTGTATATATTGCACAGTACAACTTCTCCTGTCCTGTATATATACACTGCACAGTATCACTTCTCCTGTCCTGTATATATACACTGCACAGTACCACTTCTCATGTCCTGTATATATACACTGCACAGTACCACTTTTCCTGTCCTGTATATATACACTGCACAGTACCACTCCTCCTGTCCTGTATATATACACTGCACAGTACCACCCCTCCTGTCCTGTATATATACACTGCACAGCACCACTCCTCCTGTCCTGTATATATACACTGCACAGTACCGCTCCTCCTGTCCAGTATATATACACTGCACAGTACCGCTCCTCCTGTCCTGTGTATATACACTGCACAGTACCACTTCTCCTGTCCTGTATATATACACTGCACAGTACCACTTCTCCTGTCCTGTATATATACACTGCACAGTACCACTTCTCCTGTCCTGCATATATACACTGCACAGTACCACTCCTCCTGCCCTGTATATATACACTGCACAGTACCGCTCCTCCTGTCCAGTATATATACACTGCACAGTACCGCTCCTCCTGTCCTGTGTATATACACTGCACAGTACCACTTCTCCTGTCCTGTATATATACACTGCACAGTACCACTTCTCCTGTCCTGTATATATACACTGCACAGTACCACTCCTCCTGTCCTGTATATATACAATGCACAGTACCACTCCTCCTGTCCTGTATATATACACTGCACAGTACCGCTCCTCCTGTCCTGTATATATACACTGCACAGTACCGCTCCTCCTGTTCTGTATATATACACTGCACAGTACCGCTCCTCCTGTCCTGTATATATACACTGCACAGCACTACTTCTCCTGTCCTGTATATATACTCTGCACAGTACCACTTCTCCTGTCCTGTATATATACTCTGCACAGTACCACTTCTCCTGTCCTGTATATATACACTGCACAGTACTTCTCCTGTCCTGTGTATATACTCTGCACAGTACCACTTCTCCTGTCCTGTATATATACACTGCACAGCACTACTTCTCCTGTCCTGTATATATACTCTGCACAGTACCACTTCTCCTGTCCTGTATATATACACTGCACAGCACTACTTCTCCTGTCCTGTATATATACTCTGCACAGTACCACTTCTCCTGTCCTGTATATATACACTGCACAGTACCACTTTTCCTGTCCTGTATATATACACTGCACAGTACCACTCCTCCTGTTCTGTATATATACACTGCACAGTACCACTTCTCCTGTCCTGCATATATACACTGCACAGTACCACTCCTCCTGCCCTGTATATATACACTGCACAGCACCACTCCTCCTGTCCTGTATATATACACTGCACAGTACCGCTCCTCCTGTCCTGTATATATACACTGCACAGTACCGCTCCTCCTGTCCTGTATATATACACTGCACAGTACCACTTCTCATGTCCTGTATATATACACTGCACAGTACCACTCCTCCTGTCCTGTATATATACACTGCACAATACCACTTCTCCTGTCCTGTATATATATACTCTGCACAGCACTTCTCCTGTCCTGTATATATACACTGCACAGTACCACTCCTCTTGTACTGTATATATACACTGCACAATACCACTCCTCCTGTCCTGTATATATACACTGCACAGTACCACTCCTCCTGTCCTGTATATATACACTGCACAGTACCACTCCTCCTGTCCTGCATATATACTCTACACAGCACCACTCCTCTTGTCCTGTATATATACACTGCACAGTACCACACCTCCTGTCCTGTATATATACACTGCACAGTACCACTTCTCCTGTCCTGTATATATACACTGCACAGTACCACTCCTCCTGTCCTGTATATATATACTGCACAGTACCACTTCTCCTGTCCTGTATATATACTCTGCACAGCACCACTTCTCATGTCCTGTATATATACACTGCACAGTACCACTCCTCCTGTATATATACACTGCACAGTACCACTCCTCTTGTCCTGTATATATACACTGCACAATACCACTTCTCCTGTCCTGTATATATACACTGCACAATACCACTTCTCCTGTCCTGTATATATACTCTGCACAGCACCACTTCTCCTGTCCTGTATATATACACTGCACAGTAACACTCCTCCTGTCCTGTATATATACACTGCAGAGTACCACTCCTTCTGTACTGTATATATACACTGCACAGTACCACTCCTCCTGTCCTGTATATATACACTGCACAGTACCACTCCACCTGTCCTGTATATATACTCTACACAGCACCACTTCTCATGTCCTGTATATATACACTGCACAGTACTACTCCTCTTGTCCTGTATATATACACTGCACAGTACCACACCTCCTGTCCTGTATATATACACCGCACAGTACCACTCCTCCTGTCCTGTATATATATACACTGCACAGTACCACTCCTCCTGTCCTGTATATATACACTGCACAGTACCACTCCTCCTGTCCTGTATATATACACTGCACAGTACCATTCCTCCTGTCCTGTATATATACACTGCACAGTACCACTCCTCCTGTCCTGTATATATACACTGCACAGTACCACTCCTCCTGTCCTGTATATATACTCTACACAGCACCACTTCTCATGTCCTGTATATATACACTGCACAGTACTACTCCTCTTGTCCTGTATATATACACTGCACAGTACCACACCTCCTGTCCTGTATATATACACCGCACAGTACCACTCCTCCTGTCCTGTATATATATACACTGCACAGTACCACTCCTCCTGTCCTGTATATATATTCTGCACAGTACCACTTCTCCTGTCCTGTATATATACTCTGCACAGCACCACTTCTCATGTCCTGTATATATACACTGCACAGTACCACTCCTCCTGTATATATACACTGCACAGTACCACTCCTCTTGTCCTGTATATATACACTGCACAATACTACTTCTCCTGTCCTGTATATATATACTGCACAATACCACTTCTCCTGTCCTGTATATATACTCTGCACAGCACCACTTCTCCTGTCCTGTATATATACACTGTACAGTACCACTCCTCCTGTCCTGTATATATACACTGCAGAGTACCACTCCTTCTGTACTGTATATATACACTGCACAGTACCACTCCTCCTGTCCTGTATATATATGCAGCGCCCCAGAGTCCTGGTCGTTGCAGTACTGTGGCTCCGCCACTAAGGGGAGCTATGGTACGTCTGATGGCACTGAAGGAGTTCATCTGACCAGGTATCACAGACACCAATACATTTCACAGTCGAGCCACCAGGGGGAGCTAAGGGTTCTATTCATTAGGCCACTCCTCACATACTGGTAAAACTGGGGGTCAGGCAGGAAGTTAGACAGAAAGCTGACGGGGTTGGAACCAGGCAACACCTTGTGGCAGAGGGTGTTGCGGGAGAAGATTCGGTAGGGTCTCTGTCAGGAGTGGGATCCTGACAGAGACTTGGCAACTAGAGAGAACGTAACGGGACCGTGCCTGCTCAGCATAGCGGCGGTGCCCAAGAAGGGAGTGGAAGCGAGATAGATTGTGCTGAGTGAGAAACGAGATCAAAGCAACAAGGAGAATACCAGTAGGGGTCGTGCTGTAAGATCGAGGCAACATTCTACCGAGGCGCACAACCGGCGGCCGGAACGCCGAGAGAGTATTACAATATTCCGCTTCAAGCAATACTCTAAACAGCGGCAGGACAGTCAGTCTAAGGGCTCTTTCACACGTCCTGATATTTCCGGTACCGGGAAAAACCGGTACCGGAGATATCCGTGTCCGTATGTCCGTGTGCTCAAGTGGCACATACGTGCGGCATCCGTGTGCCGCCCGTGTGCCCCCTGAGGACCACACGGACCGTGCCGGAGAGACAGCGCTACACTAAGCGCTGTCCCCCCCGCATGTGGTGCTGAAGGCAGAATTCATCTCTTCTTCCCCGCCAGAGAGAAGAGATGAAAGATCTTTTTTTTTTTTTTTTTTCTGGGGGGGGGGGTGAAAAATAAAGTTTGCATGTGCCCCCGCGTCCCCCCCCCCCCCCCAGTGCGCCGCCTGGCCTCTTGCCGCAGAAATACTCACCCGGCCAGCTCCTGCGATGTCTCCTGTGTCCTCTCCGCGCTGCCAGCTTCTCCTGTGTGAGCGGTCACGTGGTTACAGTCAGTGAATAATCCCTGACTGTAATGTGCGGTCCCACGTGACCGCTCACACAGGAGAAGCTGGCAGCGCGGAGAGGACACAGGAGACATCGCAGGAGCTGGCCGGGTGAGTATTTCTGCGGCAAGAGGCCAGGCGGCGCACTGGGGGGGGGGACGCGGGGGCACATGCAAACTTTATTTTTCACCCCCCCCAAAAAAAAAAAAAACAAGAAAAAAAAACTTTCATTTCTTCTCTCCGGCGGGGAAGAAGAGATGAATTCCGCCTTCAGCACCACATGCGGGGGGGACAGCGCTTAGTGTAGTGCTGTCTCTCCTGCGGGCGCTACGTGCACACGGAGGAGGGTGCACACTGTTCTCCGTGTGCACGTGTGCAGGACGTATTGTGGTCCGTGCTGCCGGTGGAAAACGGACATGTCGACGTGTTTTCAGCACGGACATACGGTCCGTGTGAAAACACGCACATGTGCATAGACCCATTCATTTGAATGGGTCTACGTGTGTCAGTGTCTCCGGTACGTGAGAAAAATGTCACTACACGTACCGGAGACACTGACGTGTGAAAGAGGCCTAAGGCGGGCTGTCTCACCTAAATCACCTATGCAGTCTTGGGGGGCAACTTGTGGAGAGGGGCGACTCTAGGGTCCCGGAAGAGCTCCGAGCCTACCCGTCAAACGGGTGCCGTTCTAACCGTAACATCAGGGAGGAACGGAGAATTAGCAGAACATCATCTAATTGAGTTGTGAGGGAACTTAAGAAACGGACACAACAGTTGTGGGGACTTTCCGTAAGCACAGCAGGGAAGAACCGCAACACATAGCGCTAGAAGGAAGGCACAGATTTCCACCTGTTAAGAGAACTCTGGAGGTGCCATTGGACCGGCCGGACTTGCGTAGCCTGGTTATCCGGATTCCGGACTGAGGACCCAGAGATCTTCAGTAAAGAGGTAAAGAGACTGCAACCTGGTGTCCTCGTTATTTACTGCACTGCACCACTACAGCCTCACCACCACCATCAGCTACCCATCATATCTATTATTGACTGCGCGCCCCTCGGCAGGGTCACGGACCGGGCCTAGCCACCGTGACAACCCCCAGAGCAGAGACTCAGAGGCCCGGCACCGGGTACCCCTCGGCCCTGCGGCAGTGGGGGCGCTACAACTTGGCGTCACGAACAGGATCTACTTAAGCCTGAAGAATCAGGTCATGTGTGCCTTGGAACTGTGATTTATTGTGCTTGGACTGTGATTTATTGCAAAGACTGTGCTACGCCATTTACCGCCAAAAGTTCGCGCCAAAACTGCCGCCATTACAGCACTGAGGAGAGCGCAGGAGAAGAAGAAGGGCGTGGAAGTGGGCGTGAACAAGCTGAAGAGCGCGAAAGACACTGGCCGCCCAGTCTAAATATCTCGGCCCCTTGAGGACATGTCCATCAGCAGCCGAGATCAGCCTCCTGATCCTCAATGGTGGGCAGAGACAAAGAAAACAAAACCGCCCACGAAGGAGAGAGCGGGAAAAGGACGAGGAAGAAGAATTGAGCGACATGGAGGACGCCATGGCCAGCCGCCCGGAGCCGGAGCGTGGGGTCGGAGCCGAGGACTCCCCCAGCTACCCGGAGAGGCACCGCAGCCAGACCTCCATAGTTGATGCTGACCTCCTGCAGACCGGAGCGGACGAGCTGATCCACCAACTCCCGCAGACGCAGCTGAGCACTGAGGCCGGGTGGAAGAAGACCATCATCGGGAGCCTCACCAGACATCTGTCGGCAGTCTTGTCTGGTCCGGAGCAAGAAAGAAGTTCCAGCGCTCCAAAGCCAGAAAGCAAGGCTCTGCCGGAAAGCGAGATGCTGCAAACGGAGATGACAACGTCGCAGCACAAGGCCCCGCAACCAGCGTTCCAGACCCCAGCGGAGACGGAGCAGACCGGCACCGGAGGGACCGCATCTGAAGCAGGTATGAAGGACGACCCTGCCCTGACGACCGACACCACTCCAGTGACTGCTAGTGCCACAGCTGCTGACTCCGTTCCAGTGACTGATTTTGCAGCAGCCGCTACCTCTGCTGCAGCAAATGCCCCTACTCAAGCTGTGCAGACTTCCATCGCTGTGCATGACCTAACCGTACATGAAAGACGGATTAACAGCGTTTGTCCAGCATTGGGTGCAACCCTGGACTTCACCCTTCCCGGGCCAAGAGGGGTTAAGTGCCAGGTGCAGCCCTGGAAGCCGTCCAACTAAACCTCGGAAACCTGAAACTGTACATAGTTAACTGTTTGTTTCCCTGCTTTTTGCTACTTTAAACCCGATCTGGGTTATTCTTAAAGGGATCCCTTTGTTTACCCGGGATCCCTTCTGCTTTCTTTGTTTTGTTTCCTGTTTATTCATCATTGAAAGAACTGCTGGATCATGAACGATGCATGATACAAACTCCTTGTATATAGTTTGCACCTTCTTAAAGGTGCTTCCTACTGGTTTTACTTAGAAAGAGACTCTTTGCGAAGATACCGCACCGGAGCCTTTGCTGAGTACGGACTGGTAGCTTGAGAAGATATGCTACCTCATGAAGACTTGGTCCCTTCTTAAAGGGGACATTCACGTGTTGCACTTAAGAACGGTATTGCTTTAAGACGGATCGAAAGCAATAATGTCATAGCAAGAGAAGGTGATAATGTTACCTACTCGAAAGAGAGTAAATGTTGGTATGAAAAAGTTAAATGTAGAAAACTAGTTTATTGTGAGGAAAGTGTTTAATAATGTGTTACAGAACGAGGACAGAAAGTGAACCCGTAGGGGTTAGTCAGTGAGTCCTCCTAAGAGCCATATAGAGATGGCTCAGTGCTCTTAAACTGAAAGTAATGTTATGTTCTATACTGTGTATAGTAGTTGAAAAGACAGAAGGCTCGGGCTGAAAGGAGCGGTCCTGTATAGAAAGGAGAGGCAGAAGGTCTGGTGCCGTTAGGACAGGCGGTCCTGCAGACTTAAAGAAGGAGAATGAAAAGTTAAATTGCCTTATAATGTGATTATAAGAAGGTCTTTAGTGGATTTAGAGTGTACATCCTTAAAGGCAATGTTAAATTATTGTTCAAGAATTGCACTAAGTAGAATACCCGGTTGGGTAAGGAAAGTTGTTTATAGCATGTTGCTATGATGTTTAACCATGTTTGTAACGTTCAAGTGTCCTCACCTCCCATAAAGGGAAGCTCTGTTCAAGTATGCTTATTGTTATTGCACTCAACAAAATTGTATGTCTTTTTGCTAACCTGTATTGTTGTTTTCTTCCCAGTCCCGGAGTACTGGATTTAACCGGGGGGGAGTGCAGCGCCCCAGAGTCCTGGTCGTTGCAGTACTGTGGCTCCGCCACTAAGGGGAGCTATGGTACGTCTGATGGCACTGAAGGAGTTCATCTGACCAGGTATCACAGACACCAATACATTTCACAGTCGGGCCACCAGGGGGAGCTAAGGGTTCTATTCATTAGGCCACTCCTCACATACTGGTAAAACTGGGGGTCAGGCAGGAAGTTAGACAGAAAGCTGACGGGGTTGGAACCAGGCAACGCCTTGTGGCAGAGGGTGTTGCAGGAGAAGATTCGGTAGGGTCTCTGTCAGGAGTGGGATCCTGACAGAGACTTGGCAACTAGAGAGAACGTAACTCTACTGAGGCGCACAACCGGCGGCTGGAACGCCGAGGGAGTATTACAATATTCAGCTTCAAGCAATACTCTAAACAGCGGCAGGACAGTCAGTCTAAGGCGGGCTGTCTCACCTAAATCACCTATGCAGTCTTGGGGGGCAACTTGTGGAGAGGGGCGACTCTAGGGTCCCGGAAGAGCTCCGAGCCTACCCGTCAAACGGGTGCCGTTCTAACCGTAACATCAGGGAGGAACGGAGAATTAGCAGAACATCATCTAATTGAGTTGTGAGGGAACTTAAGAAACGGACACAACAGTTGTGGGGACTTTCCGTAAGCACAGCAGGGAAGAACCGCAACACATAGCGCTAGAAGGAAGGCACAGATTTCCACCTGTTAAGAGAACTCTGGAGGTGCCATTGGACCGGCCGGGCTTGCGTAGCCTGGTTATCCGGATTCCGGACTGAGGACCCAGAGATCTTCAGTAAAGAGGTAAAGAGACTGCAACCTGGTGTCCTCGTTATTTACTGCACTGCACCACTACAGCCTCACCACCACCATCAGCTACCCATCATATCTATTATTCACTGCGCGCCCCTCGGCAGGGTCACGGACCGGGGCCTAGCCACCGTGACAACCCCAGAGCAGAGACTCAGAGGCCCGGTACCGGGTACCCCTCGGCCCTGCGGCAGTGGGGGCGCTACATATACACTGCACAGTAACACTCCTCCTGTCCTGTATATATACACTGCAGAGTACCGCTCCTTCTGTCCTGTATATATACACTGCACAGTACCAGTCTTCCTGTCCTGTATATATACACTGCACAGTACCACTCCTCCTGTCCTGTATATATACACTGCACAGTACCACTCCTCCTGTCCTGTATATATACACTGCACAGTACAGCTTCTCCTGTCCTGTATATATACACTGCACAGTACCAGTCTTCCTGTCCTGTATATATACACTGCACAGTACCACTCCTCCTGTCCTGTATATATACACTGCACAGTACCACTCCTCCTGTCCTGTATATATACACTGCACAGTACCACTCCTCCTGTCCTGTATATATACTCTACACAGTACCACTCCTCCTGTCCTGTATATATACTCTACACAGCACCACTTCTCATGTCCTGTATATATACACCGCACAGTACCGCTCTTCCTGTCCTGTATATATACACTGCACAGTACCACTGCTCCTGTCCTGTATATATACACTGCACAGTACCACACCTCCTGTCCTGTATATATACACCGCACAGTACCACTCCTCCTGTCCTGTATATATACACTGCACACTACCACTCCTCCTGTCCTGTATATATACACTGCACAGTACCGCTCCTCCTGTCCTGTATATATACACTGCACAGTACCACTCCTCCTGTCCTGTATATATACACTGCACAGTACCACACCTCCTGTCCTGTATATATACACCGCACAGTACCACTCCTCCTGTCCTGTATATATACACTGCACACTACCACTCCTCCTGTCCTGTATATATACACTGCACAGTACCACTCCTCCTGTCCTATATATATATACACTGCACAGTACCACTCCTCCTGTCCTGTATATACACTGCACAGTACCGCTCCTCCTGTCCTGTATATATACACTGCACAATACCACTTCTCCTCTCCTGTATATATATACACTGCACAGTACCACTCCTCCTGTCCTGTATATATACACTGCACAGTACCGTTCCTCCTGTCCTGTATATATACACTGCACAGTAACACTTCTCCTGTCCTGTATATACACTGCACAGTACCACTCCTCCTGTATATATACACTGCACAGTACCTCTCCTCCTGTATATATACACTGCACAGTACCCTCCACCTGTATATATACACTGCACAGTATCACTCCTCCTGTATATCTACACTGCACAGTACCACTCCTCCTCTCCTGTATATATACACTGCACAGTACCACTCCTCCTCTCCTGTATATATACACTGCACAGTACCACTCCTCTTCTCCTGTATATATACACTGCACAGTACCACTTCTCCTGTCCTGTATATACACTGCACAGAACCACTCCTCCTCTCCTGTATATATACACTGCACAGTACCACTCCTCTTCTCCTGTATATATACATTGCACAGTACCGCTCCTCCTGTCCTGTATATATACACTGCACACTACCACTCCTACTGTCCTGCATATATACACTGCACAGTATCACTCCTACTGCTCCGTATGTATACACTGCACAGTACCACTCCTCCTGTCAAGTATATATACACTGCACAGTACCACTCCTCCTGTCCTGTATATATACACTGCACAGTACCATTCCTCCTGTCCTGTATATATACACTGCACAGTACCGCTCCTCCGGGCCTGTATATATACACTGCACAGTACCACTCCTCCTGTCCTGTATATATACACTGCACAGTACCACTCCTCCTGTCCTGTGTATATACTCTGCACAGTACCACTCCTCCTGTCTTGTATATATACACTGCACAGTAAAACTCCTCCTATCCTGCATATATACACTGCACAGTACCACTCCTCCAGTCCTGTATATATACACTGCACAGTACCACTCCTCCTGTCCTGTATATATACACTGCACAGTACCATTCCTCCTGTCCTGTATATATACACTGCACAGTACCGCTACTCCAGTCCTGTATATATACACTGCACAGTACCACCCCTCCTATCCTGTATATATACACTGCACAGTACCACTTCTCCTGTCCTGTATATATACACTGCACAGTACCACTTCTCCTGTCCTGTATATATACACTGCACAGAACCACTCCTCCTGTCCTGTATATATACTGCACAGTACCACTACTCCTGTCCTGTATATATACACTGCACAGTACCGCTCCTCCTGTCCTGTATATATACACTGCACAGTACCACTTCTCCTGTCCTGTATATATACACTGCACAATACCACTCCTCCTGTCCTGTATATATACACTGCACAGTACCACTCCTCCTGTCCTGTATACACTGCACAGTATCACTCCTACTGCTCCGTATGTATACACTGCACAGTACCACTCCTCCTGTCAAGTATATATACACTGCACAGTACCACTCCTCCTGTCCTGTATATATACACTGCACAGTACCATTCCTCCTGTCCTGTATATATACACTGCACAGTACCGCTCCTCCGGGCCTGTATATATACACTGCACAGTACCACTCCTCCTGTCCTGTATATATACACTGCACAGTACCACTCCTCCTGTCCTGTGTATATACTCTGCACAGTACCACTCCTCCTGTCTTGTATATATACACTGCACAGTAAAACTCCTCCTATCCTGCATATATACACTGCACAGTACCACTCCTCCAGTCCTGTATATATACACTGCACAGTACCACTCCTCCTGTCCTGTATATATACACTGCACAGTACCATTCCTCCTGTCCTGTATATATACACTGCACAGTACCGCTACTCCAGTCCTGTATATATACACTGCACAGTACCACCCCTCCTATCCTGTATATATACACTGCACAGTACCACTTCTCCTGTCCTGTATATATACACTGCACAGTACCACTTCTCCTGTCCTGTATATATACACTGCACAGAACCACTCCTCCTGTCCTGTATATATACTGCACAGTACCACTACTCCTGTCCTGTATATATACACTGCACAGTACCGCTCCTCCTGTCCTGTATATATACACTGCACAGTACCACTTCTCCTGTCCTGTATATATACACTGCACAATACCACTCCTCCTGTCCTGTATATATACACTGCACAGTACCACTCCTCCTGTCCTGTATACACTGCACAGTACCACTCCTCCTGTCCTGTATATATACACTGCACAGTACCACTCCTCCTGTCCTGTATATACACTGCACAGTACCTCTCCTCCTGTCTTGTATATATACACTGCACAGCACCACTTCTCCTGTATATATACACTGCACAGTACCATTCCTCCTGTCCTGTATATATACACTGCACAGTACCGCTACTCCAGTCCTGTATATATACACTGCACAGTACCACTCCTCCTATCCTGTATATATACACTGCACAGTACCACTTCTCCTGTCCTGTATATATACACTGAACAGTACCACTTCTCATGTCCTGTATATATACACTGCACAGAACCACTACTCCTGTCCTGTATATATACTGCACAGTACCAATACTCCTGTCCTGTATATATACACTGCACAGTACCGCTCCTCCTGTCCTGTATATATACACTGCACAGTACCACTTCTCCTGTCCTGTATATATACACTGCACAATACCACCCCTCCTGTCCTGTATATATACACTGCACAGTACCACTCCTCCTGTCCTGTATACACTGCACAGTACCACTCCTCCTGTCCTGTATATATACACTGCACAGTACCACTCCTCCTGTCCTGTATATACACTGCACAGTACCTCTCCTCCTGTCCTGTATATATACACTGCACAGCACCACTTCTCCTGTATATATACACTGCACAGTACCACTCATCCTGTCCTGTATATATACACTGCACAGTACCGCTCCTCCTGTCCTGTATATATACACCGCACAGTACCACTCCTCCTGTCCTGTGTATATACTCTGCACAGTACCACTCCTCCTGTCTTGTATATATACACTGCACAGTACCGCTCCTCCTGTCATGTATATATACACTGCACAGTACCACTCCTCCTGTCCTGTATATATACACTGCACAGTACCACTTCTCCTGTACTGTATATATACACTGCACAGTACCACTTCTCCTGTCCTGTATATATACACTGCACAGCACCACTTCTCCTGTCCTGTATATATACACTGCACAGCACCACTTCTCCTGTCCTGTATATATACACTGCACAGAACCACTTCTCCTGTCCTGTATATATACACTGCACAGTACCACTCCTCCTGTCCTGTATATATACACTGCACACTACCACTCCTTCTGTCCTGTATATATACACTGCACAGTACCGCTCCTCCTGTCCTGTATATATACTGCACAGTACCACTTCTCCTCTCCTGTATATATACACTGCACAGCACCACTTCTCCTGTCCTGTATATATACACTGCACAGTACCACTTCTCCTGTCCTGTATATATACACTGCACAGTACCACTCCTCCTGTCCTGTATATATACACTGCACAGTACCACTCCTCCTGTCCTGTATATATACACTGCACAGTACCACTCCTCCTGTCCTGTATATATACTGCACAGTACCACTTCTCCTGTCCTGTATATACTCTGCATAGCACCCCTTCTCCTGTCCTGTATATATACACTGCACAGTACCACTTCTCCTGTCCTGTATATATACACTGCACAGTACCACTCCTCCTGTCCTGCATATATACACTGCACAGTACCGCTCCTCCTGTCCTGTATATATACACTGCACAGTACCACCCCTCCTGTCCTGTATATATACACTGCACAGTACCACTTCTCCTGTCCTGCATATATACACTGCACAGTACCACTCCTCCTGTCCTGTATATACACTGCACAGTACCAGTTCTACTGTACTGTATATATACACTGCACAGCACCACTCCTCCTGTCCTGTATATATAAACTGCACAGAACCACTCCTCCTGTATATATACACTGCACAGTACCACTCCTCCTGTATATATACACTGCACAGTACCACTCATCCTGTCCTGTATATATACACTGCACAGTACCACTCCTCCTGTCCTGTATATATACACTGCACAGTACCACTCCTCCTGTCCTGTGTATATACCCTTCACAGTACCACTCCTCCTGTCCTGCATATATACACTGCACAGTATCACTCCTCCTGCTCCGTATATATACACTGCACAGTACCACTCCTCCTGCCCTGTATATATACACTGCACAGTACCACTCCTCCTGTCCTGTATATATACACTGCAAAGTACCATTCCTCCTGCTTTGTATATATATACACTGCACAGTACCATTCCTCCTGTCCTGTATATATACACTGCACAGTACCACTCCTCCTGTCCTGTATATATACATTGCACAGTACCACTCCTCCTGTCCTGTATATATACACTGCACAGTACCGCTCCTCCTGTCCTGTATATATACACTGCACAGTACCACTCCTCCTGTCCTGTATATATACACTGCACAGTACCACCCCTCCTGTCCTGTATATATACACTGCACAGTACCACTTCTCCCGTCCTGCATATATACACTGCACAGTACCACTCCTCCTGCCCTGTATATATACACTGCAGAGCACCACTCCTCCTGTCCTGTATATATACACTGCACAGTACCGCTCCTCCTGTCCTGTATATATACACTGCACAGTACCGCTCCTCCTGTCCTGTATATATACTGCACAGTACCACTCCTCCTGTCCTGTATATATACACTGCACAGTACCACTTCTCCTGTCCTGTATATATACACTGCACAGAACCACTCCTCCTGTCCTGTTTATATACTGCACAGTACCACTCCTCCTGTCCTGTATATATACACTGCACAGTACCACTCCTCCTGTCCTGTATATATACTGCACAGTACCACTTCTCCTGTCCTGTATATATACACTGCACAGTACCACTCCTCCTGTCTATATACACTGCACAGTACCATTTATCCTGTCCTGTATATATACACTGCACAGTACCACTCCTCCTGTCCTGTATATATACACTGCACAGTACCACTTTTCCTGTCCTGTATATATACACTGCACAGAACTACTCCTCCTGTCCTGTATATATACTGCACAGTACCACTCCTCCTGTCCTGTATATATACACTGCACAGTACCGCTCCTCCTGTCCTGTATATATTGCACAGTACAACTTCTCCTGTCCTGTATATATACACTGCACAGTACCACTTCTCCTGTCCTGTATATATACACTGCACAGTACCACTTCTCCTGTCCTGTATATATACACTGCACAGTACCACTTCTCCTGTCCTGTATATATACACTGCACAGTACCACTCCTCCTGTCCTGTATATATACACTGCACAGTACCACTCCTCCTGTCCTGTATATATACACTGCACAGCACCACTCCTCCTGTCCTGTATATATACACTGCACAGTACCGCTCCTCCTGTCCAGTATATATACACTGCACAGTACCGCTCCTCCTGTCCTGTGTATATACACTGCACAGTACCACTTCTCCTGTCCTGTATATATACACTGCACAGTACCACTTCTCCTGTCCTGTGTATATACACTGCACAGTACCACTTCTCCTGTCCTGTATATATACACTGCACAGTACCACTTCTCCTGTCCTGTATATATACACTGCACAGTACCACTTCTCCTGTCCTGCATATATACACTGCACAGTACCACTCCTCCTGCCCTGTATATATACACTGCACAGCACCACTCCTCCTGTCCTGTATATATACACTGCACAGTACCGCTCCTCCTGTCCAGTATATATACACTGCACAGTACCGCTCCTCCTGTCCTGTGTATATACACTGCACAGTACCACTTCTCCTGTCCTGTATATATACACTGCACAGTACCACTTCTCCTGTCCTGTATATATACACTGCACAGTACCACTCCTCCTGTGCTGTATATATACACTGCACAGTACCACTCCTCCTGTCTATATACACTGCACAGTACCATTTATCCTGTCCTGTATATATACACTGCACAGTACCACTCCTCCTGTCCTGTATATATACACTGCACAGTACCACTTCTCCTGTCCTGTATATATACACTGCACAGAACTACTCCTCCTGTCCTGTATATATACTGCACAGTACCACTCCTCCTGTCCTGTATATATACACTGCACAGTACCGCTCCTCCTGTCCTGTATATATTGCACAGTACAACTTCTCCTGTCCTGTATATATACACTGCACAGTACCACTCCTCCTGTCCTGTATATATACACTGCACAGTACCACTCCTCCTGTCCTGTATATATACACTGCACAGCACCACTCCTCCTGTCCTGTATATATACACTGCACAGTACCGCTCCTCCTGTCCAGTATATATACACTGCACAGTACCGCTCCTCCTGTCCTGTGTATATACACTGCACAGTACCACTTCTCCTGTCCTGTATATATACACTGCACAGTACCACTTCTCCTGTCCTGTATATATACACTGCACAGTACCACTCCTCCTGTGCTGTATATATACACTGCACAGTACCACTCCTCCTGTCTATATACACTGCACAGTACCATTTATCCTGTCCTGTATATATACACTGCACAGTACCACTCCTCCTGTCCTGTATATATACACTGCACAGTACCACTTCTCCTGTCCTGTATATATACACTGCACAGAACTACTCCTCCTGTCCTGTATATATACTGCACAGTACCACTCCTCCTGTCCTGTATATATACACTGCACAGTACCGCTCCTCCTGTCCTGTATATATTGCACAGTACAACTTCTCCTGTCCTGTATATATACACTGCACAGTACCACTTTTCCTGTCCTGTATATATACACTGCACAGTACCACTTCTCCTGTCCTGTATATATACACTGCACAGTACCACTTCTCCTGTCCTGTATATATACACTGCACAGTACCACTCCTCCTGTCCTGTATATATACACTGCACAGTACCACTCCTCCTGTCCTGTATATATACACTGCACAGCACCACTCCTCCTGTCCTGTATATATACACTGCACAGTACCGCTCCTCCTGTCCAGTATATATACACTGCACAGTACCGCTCCTCCTGTCCTGTGTATATACACTGCACAGTACCACTTCTCCTGTCCTGTATATATACACTGCACAGTACCACTTCTCCTGTCCTGTGTATATACACTGCACAGTACCACTTCTCCTGTCCTGTATATATACACTGCACAGTACCACTTCTCCTGTCCTGTATATATACACTGCACAGTACCACTTCTCCTGTCCTGCATATATACACTGCACAGTACCACTCCTCCTGCCCTGTATATATACACTGCACAGCACCACTCCTCCTGTCCTGTATATATACACTGCACAGTACCGCTCCTCCTGTCCAGTATATATACACTGCACAGTACCGCTCCTCCTGTCCTGTGTATATACACTGCACAGTACCACTTCTCCTGTCCTGTATATATACACTGCACAGTACCACTTCTCCTGTCCTGTATATATACACTGCACAGTACCACTCCTCCTGTGCTGTATATATACACTGCACAGTACCACTCCTCCTGTCCTGTATATATACACTGCACAGTACCACTCCTCCTGTCTATATACACTGCACAGTACCATTTATCCTGTCCTGTATATATACACTGCACAGTACCACTCCTCCTGTCCTGTATATATACACTGCACAGTACCACTTCTCCTGTCCTGTATATATACACTGCACAGTACCACTCCTCCTGTCTATATACACTGCACAGTACCATTTATCCTGTCCTGTATATATACACTGCACAGTACCACTCCTCCTGTCCTGTATATATACACTGCACAGTACCACTTCTCCTGTCCTGTATATATACACTGCACAGAACTACTCCTCCTGTCCTGTATATATACTGCACAGTACCACTCCTCCTGTCCTGTATATATACACTGCACAGTACCGCTCCTCCTGTCCTGTATATATTGCACAGTACAACTTCTCCTGTCCTGTATATATACACTGCACAGTACCACTTCTCCTGTCCTGTATATATACACTGCACAGTACCACTTCTCCTGTCCTGTATATATACACTGCACAGTACCACTTCTCCTGTCCTGTATATATACACTGCACAGTACCACTCCTCCTGTCCTGTATATATACACTGCACAGTACCACTCCTCCTGTCCTGTATATATACACTGCACAGCACCACTCCTCCTGTCCTGTATATATACACTGCACAGTACCGCTCCTCCTGTCCAGTATATATACACTGCACAGTACCGCTCCTCCTGTCCTGTGTATATACACTGCACAGTACCACTTCTCCTGTCCTGTATATATACACTGCACAGTACCACTTCTCCTGTCCTGTGTATATACACTGCACAGTACCACTTCTCCTGTCCTGTATATATACACTGCACAGTACCACTTCTCCTGTCCTGTATATATACACTGCACAGTACCACTTCTCCTGTCCTGCATATATACACTGCACAGTACCACTCCTCCTGCCCTGTATATATACACTGCACAGCACCACTCCTCCTGTCCTGTATATATACACTGCACAGTACCGCTCCTCCTGTCCAGTATATATACACTGCACAGTACCGCTCCTCCTGTCCTGTGTATATACACTGCACAGTACCACTTCTCCTGTCCTGTATATATACACTGCACAGTACCACTTCTCCTGTCCTGTATATATACACTGCACAGTACCACTCCTCCTGTGCTGTATATATACACTGCACAGTACCACTCCTCCTGTCTATATACACTGCACAGTACCATTTATCCTGTCCTGTATATATACACTGCACAGTACCACTCCTCCTGTCCTGTATATATACACTGCACAGTACCACTTCTCCTGTCCTGTATATATACACTGCACAGAACTACTCCTCCTGTCCTGTATATATACTGCACAGTACCACTCCTCCTGTCCTGTATATATACACTGCACAGTACCGCTCCTCCTGTCCTGTATATATTGCACAGTACAACTTCTCCTGTCCTGTATATATACACTGCACAGTACCACTTCTCCTGTCCTGTATATATACACTGCACAGTACCACTCCTCCTGTCCTGTATATATACACTGCACAGCACCACTCCTCCTGTCCTGTATATATACACTGCACAGTACCGCTCCTCCTGTCCAGTATATATACACTGCACAGTACCGCTCCTCCTGTCCTGTGTATATACACTGCACAGTACCACTTCTCCTGTCCTGTATATATACACTGCACAGTACCACTTCTCCTGTCCTGTGTATATACACTGCACAGTACCACTTCTCCTGTTCTGTATATATACACTGCACAGTACCACTTCTCCTGTCCTGTATATATACACTGCACAGTACCACTTCTCCTGTCCTGCATATATACACTGCACAGTACCACTCCTCCTGCCCTGTATATATACACTGCACAGCACCACTCCTCCTGTCCTGTATATATACACTGCACAGTACCGCTCCTCCTGTCCAGTATATATACACTGCACAGTACCGCTCCTCCTGTCCTGTGTATATACACTGCACAGTACCACTTCTCCTGTCCTGTATATATACACTGCACAGTACCACTTCTCCTGTCCTGTATATATACACTGCACAGTACCACTCCTCCTGTGCTGTATATATACACTGCACAGTACCACTCCTCCTGTCCTGTATATATACACTGCACAGTACCACTCCTCCTGTCCTGTATATATACTGCACAGTACCACTTCTCCTGTCCTGTATATACTCTGCATAGCACCCCTTCTCCTGTCCTGTATATATACACTGCACAGTACGACTCCTCCTGTCCTGCATATATACACTGCACAGTACCGCTCCTCCTGTCCTGTATATATACACTGCACAGTACCACCCCTCCTGTCCTGTATATATACACTGCACAGTACCACTTCTCCTGTCCTGCATATATACACTGCACAGTACCACTCCTCCTGTCCTGTATATACACTGCACAGTACCAGTTCTACTGTACTGTATATATACACTGCACAGCACCACTCCTCCTGTCCTGTATATATAAACTGCACAGAACCACTCCTCCTGTATATATACACTGCACAGTACCACTCCTCCTGTATATATACACTGCACAGTACCACTCATCCTGTCCTGTATATATACACTGCACAGTACCACTCCTCCTGTCCTGTATATATACACTGCACAGTACCACTCCTCCTGTCCTGTGTATATACTCTTCACAGTACCACTCCTCCTGTCCTGCATATATACACTGCACAGTATCACTCCTCCTGCTCCGTAAATATACACTGCACAGTACCACTCCTCCTGCCCTGTATATATACACTGCACAGTACCACTCCTCCTGTCCTGTATATATGCACTGCAAAGTACCATTCCTCCTGCTCCGTATATATATACACTGCACAGTACCATTCCTCCTGTCCTGTATATATACACTGCACAGTACCACTCCTCCTGTCCTGTATATATACACTGCACAATACCACTCCTCCTGTCCTGCATATATACACTGCACAGTATCACTCCTCCTGCTCCGTATATATACACTGCACAGTACCACTCCTCCTGCCCTGTATATATACACTGCACAGTACCACTCCTCCTGTCCTGTATATATGCACTGCAAAGTACCATTCCTCCTGCTCCGTATATATATACACTGCACAGTACCATTCCTCCTGTCCTGTATATATACACTGCACAGTACCACTCCTCCTGTCTTGTATATATACACTGCACAGTAAAACTCCTCCTATCCTGCATATATACACTGCACAGTACCACTCCTCCAGTCCGGTATATATACACTGCACAGTACCACTCCTCCTGTCCTGTATATATACACTGCACAGTACCATTCCTCCTGTCCTGTATATATACACTGCACAGTACCGCTACTCCAGTCCTGTAAATATACACTACACAGTACCGCTCCTCCTGTCCTGTATATATACACTGCACAGTACCGCTCCTCCTGTCCTGTATATATACTGCACAGTACCACTCCTCCTGTCCTGTATATATACACTGCACAGTACCACTTCTCCTGTCCAGTATATATACACTGCACAGAACCACTCCTCCTGTCCTGTATATATACTGCACAGTACCACTCCTCCTGTCCTGTATATATACACTGCACAGTACCGCTCCTCCTGTCCTGTATATATACTGCACAGTACCACTTCTCCTGTCCTGTATATATACACTGCACAGTACCACTCCTCCTGTCTATATACACTGCACAGTACCATTTATCCTGTCCTGTATATATACACTGCACAGTACCACTCCTCCTGTCCTGTATATATACACTGCACAGTACCACTTCTCCTGTCCTGTATATATACACTGCACAGAACCACTCCTCCTGTCCTGTATATATACTGCACAGTACCACTCCTCCTGTCCTGTATATATACACTGCACAGTACCGCTCCTCCTGTCCTGTATATATTGCACAGTACAACTTCTCCTGTCCTGTATATATACACTGCAGAGTACCACTCCTCCTGTCCTGTATATATACACTGCACAGTACCACTCCTCCTGTATACATACACTGCACAGTACCACTCCTCCTGCCCTGTATATATACACTGCACAGTACCACTACTCCTGTCCTGTATATATACACTGCACAGTACCACTCCTCCTGTATATATACACTGCACAGTACCACTCCTCCTGCCCTGTATATATACACTGCACAGTACCACTCCTCCTGTCCTGTATATATACACTGCACAGTACCACTCCTCCTGTCCTGTATATATACACTGCACAGTACCACTCCTCCTGTCCTGTATATATACACTGCACAGTACCACTCCTCCTGTATATATACACTGCACAGTACCACTCCTCCTGTCCTGTATATATACACTGCACAGTACCACTCCTCCTGTCCTGTATATATACACTGCACAGCACCACTCCTCCTGTCCTGTATATATACACTGCACAGTACCGCTCCTCCTGTCCTGTATATATACACTGCACAGTACCGCTCCTCCTGTCCTGTATAAATACACTGTACAGTACCACTGCTCCTGTCCTGTATATATACACTGCACAGTACCGCTCCTCCTGTCCTGTATATATACACTGTACAGTACCACTGCTCCTGTCCTGTATATATACACTGCACAGTACCACTCCTCCTGTCCTGTATATATACACTGCACAGTACCACTCCTCCTGTCCTGTATATATACACTGCACAGTACCGCTCCTCCTGTCCTGTATATATACACTGTACAGTACCACTCCTCCTGTCCTGTATATATACACTGCACAGTACCACTCCTCCTGTCCTGTATATATACACTGCACAGTACCGCTCCTCCTGTCCTGTATATATACACTGTACAGTACCACTGCTCCTGTCCTGTATATATACACTGCACAGTACCACTCCTCCTGTCCTGTATATATACACTGCACAGTACCACTGCTCCTGTCCTGTATATATACACTGCACAGTACCACTCCTCCTGTCCTGTATATATACACTGCACAGTACCACTCCTCCTGTCCTGTATATATATACTGCACAGTACCACTCCTCATGTCCTGTATATATACACTGCACAGTACCACTCCTCTTGTCCTGTATATATACAATGCACAGTACCACTCCTCCTGTATATATACACTGCACAGTACCGTTCCTCCTGTCCTGTATATATACACTGCACAGTAACACTTCTCCTGTCCTGTATATACACTGCACAGAACCACTCCTCCTGTATATATACACTGCACAGTACCTCTCCTCCTGTATATATACACTGCACAGTATCACTCCTCCTGTATATCTACACTGCACAGTACCACTCCTCCTCTCCTGTATATATACACTGCACAGTACCACTCCTCCTCTCCTGTATATATACACTGCACAGTACCACTCCTCTTCTCCTGTATATATACACTGCACAGTACCACTTCTCCTGTCCTGTATATACACTGCACAGAACCACTCCTCCTGTATATATACATTGCACAGTACCGCTCCTCCTGTCCTGTATATATACACTGCACAGTACCACTCCTCCTGTCCTGCATATATACACTGCACAGTATCACTCCTACTGCTCCGTATGTATACACTGCACAGTACCACTCCTCCTGTCAAGTATATATACACTGCACAGTACCACTCCTCCTGTCCTGTATATATACACTGCACAGTACCATTCCTCCTGTCCTGTATATATACACTGCACAGTACCGCTCCTCCGGGCCTGTATATATACACTGCACAGTACCACTCCTCCTGTCCTGTATATATACACTGCACAGTACCACTCCTCCTGTCCTGTGTATATACTCTGCACAGTACCACTCCTCCTGTCTTGTATATATACACTGCACAGTAAAACTCCTCCTATCCTGCATATATACACTGCACAGTACCACTCCTCCAGTCCTGTATATATACACTGCACAGTACCACTCCTCCTGTCCTGTATATATACACTGCACAGTACCATTCCTCCTGTCCTGTATATATACACTGCACAGTACCGCTACTCCAGTCCTGTATATATATACTGCACAGTACCACCCCTCCTATCCTGTATATATACACTGCACACTACCACTTCTCCTGTCCTGTATATATACACTGCACAGTACCACTTCTCCTGTCCTGTATATATACACTGCACAGAACCACACCTCCTGTCCTGTATATATACTGCACAGTACCACTACTCCTGTCCTGTATATATACACTGCACAGTACCGCTCCTCCTGTCCTGTATATATACACTGCACAGTACCACTTCTCCTGTCCTGTATATATACACTGCACAATACCACTCCTCCTGTCCTGTATATATACACTGCACAGTACCACTCCTCCTGTCCTGTATACACTGCACAGTACCACTCCTCCTGTCCTGTATATATACACTGCACAGTACCATTCCTCCTGTCCTGTATATATACACTGTACAGTACCACTGCTCCTGTCCTGTATATATACACTGCACAGTACCGCTCCTCCTGTCCTGTATATATACACTGTACAGTACCACTGCTCCTGTCCTGTATATATACACTGCACAGTACCACTCCTCCTGTCCTGTATATATACACTGCACAGTACCACTCCTCCTGTCCTGTATATATACACTGCACAGTACCACTCCTCCTGTCCTGTATATATACACTGTACAGTACCACTCCTCCTGTCCTGTATATATACACTGCACAGTACCACTCCTCCTGTCCTGTATATATACACTGCACAGTACCACTCCTCCTGTCCTGTATATATATACTACACAGTACCACTCCTCATGTCCTGTATATATACACTGCACAGTACCACTCCTCTTGTCCTGTATATATACAATGCACAGTACCACTCCTCCTGTATATATACACTGCACAGTACCGTTCCTCCTGTCCTGTATATATACACTGCACAGTAACACTTCTCCTGTCCTGTATATACACTGCACAGAACCACTCCTCCTGTATATATACACTGCACAGTACCTCTCCTCCTGTATATATACACTGCACAGTATCACTCCTCCTGTATATCTACACTGCACAGTACCACTCCTCCTCTCCTGTATATATACACTGCACAGTACCACTCCTCCTCTCCTGTATATATACACTGCACAGTACCACTCCTCTTCTCCTGTATATATACACTGCACAGTACCACTTCTCCTGTCCTGTATATACACTGCACAGAACCACTCCTCCTGTATATATACATTGCACAGTACCGCTCCTCCTGTCCTGTATATATACACTGCACAGTACCACTCCTCCTGTCCTGCATATATACACTGCACAGTATCACTCCTACTGCTCCGTATGTATACACTGCACAGTACCACTCCTCCTGTCAAGTATATATACACTGCACAGTACCACTCCTCCTGTCCTGTATATATACACTGCACAGTACCATTCCTCCTGTCCTGTATATATACACTGCACAGTACCGCTCCTCCGGGCCTGTATATATACACTGCACAGTACCACTCCTCCTGTCCTGTATATATACACTGCACAGTACCACTCCTCCTGTCCTGTGTATATACTCTGCACAGTACCACTCCTCCTGTCTTGTATATATACACTGCACAGTAAAACTCCTCCTATCCTGCATATATACACTGCACAGTACCACTCCTCCAGTCCTGTATATATACACTGCACAGTACCACTCCTCCTGTCCTGTATATATACACTGCACAGTACCATTCCTCCTGTCCTGTATATATACACTGCACAGTACCGCTACTCCAGTCCTGTATATATACACTGCACAGTACCACCCCTCCTATCCTGTATATATACACTGCACAGTACCACTTCTCCTGTCCTGTATATATACACTGCACAGTACCACTTCTCCTGTCCTGTATATATACACTGCACAGAACCACTCCTCCTGTCCTGTATATATACTGCACAGTACCACTACTCCTGTCCTGTATATATACACTGCACAGTACCGCTCCTCCTGTCCTGTATATATACACTGCACAGTACCACTTCTCCTGTCCTGTATATATACACTGCACAATACCACTCCTCCTGTCCTGTATATATACACTGCACAGTACCACTCCTCCTGTCCTGTATACACTGCACAGTACCACTCCTCCTGTCCTGTATATATACACTGCACAGTACCATTCCTCCTGTCCTGTATATATACACTGTACAGTACCACTGCTCCTGTCCTGTATATATACACTGCACAGTACCGCTCCTCCTGTCCTGTATATATACACTGTACAGTACCACTGCTCCTGTCCTGTATATATACACTGCACAGTACCACTCCTCCTGTCCTGTATATATACACTGCACAGTACCACTCCTCCTGTCCTGTATATATACACTGCACAGTACCACTCCTCCTGTCCTGTATATATACACTGTACAGTACCACTCCTCCTGTCCTGTATATATACACTGCACAGTACCACTCCTCCTGTCCTGTATATATACACTGCACAGTACCACTCCTCCTGTCCTGTATATATATACTACACAGTACCACTCCTCATGTCCTGTATATATACACTGCACAGTACCACTCCTCTTGTCCTGTATATATACAATGCACAGTACCACTCCTCCTGTATATATACACTGCACAGTACCGTTCCTCCTGTCCTGTATATATACACTGCACAGTAACACTTCTCATGTCCTGTATATACACTGCACAGAACCACTCCTCCTGTATATATACACTGCACAGTACCTCTCCTCCTGTATATATACACTGCACAGTATCACTCCTCCTGTATATCTACACTGCACAGTACCACTCCTCCTCTCCTGTATATATACACTGCACAGTACCACTCCTCCTCTCCTGTATATATACACTGCACAGTACCACTCCTCTTCTCCTGTATATATACACTGCACAGTACCACTTCTCCTGTCCTGTATATACACTGCACAGAACCACTCCTCCTGTATATATACATTGCACAGTACCGCTCCTCCTGTCCTGTATATATACACTGCACAGTACCACTCCTCCTGTCCTGCATATATACACTGCACAGTATCACTCCTACTGCTCCGTATGTATACACTGCACAGTACCACTCCTCCTGTCAAGTATATATACACTGCACAGTACCACTCCTCCTGTCCTGTATATATACACTGCACAGTACCATTCCTCCTGTCCTGTATATATACACTGCACAGTACCGCTCCTCCGGGCCTGTATATATACACTGCACAGTACCACTCCTCCTGTCCTGTATATATACACTGCACAGTACCACTCCTCCTGTCCTGTGTATATACTCTGCACAGTACCACTCCTCCTGTCTTGTATATATACACTGCACAGTAAAACTCCTCCTATCCTGCATATATACACTGCACAGTACCACTCCTCCAGTCCTGTATATATACACTGCACAGTACCACTCCTCCTGTCCTGTATATATACACTGCACAGTACCATTCCTCCTGTCCTGTATATATACACTGCACAGCACCGCTACTCCAGTCCTGTATATATACACTGCACAGTACCACCCCTCCTATCCTATATATATACACTGCACAGTACCACTTCTCCTGTCCTGTATATATACACTGCACAGTACCACTTCTCCTGTCCTGTATATATACACTGCACAGAACCACTCCTCCTGTCCTGTATATATACTGCACAGTACCACTACTCCTGTCCTGTATATATACACTGCACAGTACCGCTCCTCCTGTCCTGTATATATACACTGCACAGTACCACTTCTCCTGTCCTGTATATATACACTGCACAATACCACTCCTCCTGTCCTGTATATATACACTGCACAGTACCACTCCTCCTGTCCTGTATACACTGCACAGTACCACTCCTCCTGTCCTGTATATATACACTGCACAGTACCACTCCTCCTGTCCTGTATATACACTGCACAGTACCTCTCCTCCTGTCCTGTATATATACACTGCACAGCACCACTTCTCCTGTATATATACACTGCACAGTACCATTCCTCCTGTCCTGTATATATACACTGCACAGTACCGCTACTCCAGTCCTGTATATATACACTGCACAGTACCACTCCTCCTATCCTGTATATATACACTGCACAGTACCACTTCTCCTGTCCTGTATATATACACTGAACAGTACCACTTCTCCTGTCCTGTATATATACACTGCACAGAACCACTACTCCTGTCCTGTATATATACTGCACAGTACCAATACTCCTGTCCTGTATATATACACTGCACAGTACCGCTCCTCCTGTCCTGTATATATACACTGCACAGTACCACTTCTCCTGTCCTGTATATATACACTGCACAATACCACCCCTCCTGTCCTGTATATATACACTGCACAGTACCACTCCTCCTGTCCTGTATACACTGCACAGTACCACTCCTCCTGTCCTGTATATATACACTGCACAGTACCACTCCTCCTGTCCTGTATATACACTGCACAGTACCTCTCCTCCTGTCCTGTATATATACACTGCACAGCACCACTTCTCCTGTATATATACACTGCACAGTACCACTCATCCTGTCCTGTATATATACACTGCACAGTACCGCTCCTCCTGTCCTGTATATACACACACCGCACAGTACCACTCCTCCTGTCCTGTGTATATACTCTGCACAGTACCACTCCTCCTGTCTTGTATATATACACTGCACAGTACCGCTCCTCCTGTCATGTATATATACACTGCACAGTACCACTCCTCCTGTCCTGTATATATACACTGCACAGTACCACTTCTCCTGTACTGTATATATACACTGCACAGTACCACTTCTCCTGTCCTGTATATATACACTGCACAGAACCACTCCTCCTGTCCTGCATATATACACTGCACAGCACCACTTCTCCTGTCCTGTATATATACACTGCACAGCACCACTTCTCCTGTCCTGTATATATACACTGCACATAACCACTTCTCCTGTCCTGTATATATACACTGCACAGTACCACTCCTCCTGTCCTGTATATATACACTGCACACTACCACTCCTTCTGTCCTGTATATATACACTGCACAGTACCGCTCCTCCTGTCCTGTATATATACTGCACAGTACCACTTCTCCTCTCCTGTATATATACACTGCACAGCACCACTTCTCCTGTCCTGTATATATACACTGCACAGTACCACTTCTCCTGTCCTGTATATATACACTGCACAGTACCACTCCTCCTGTCCTGTATATATACACTGCACAGTACCACTCCTCCTGTCCTGTATATATACACTGCACAGTACCACTCCTCCTGTCCTGTATATATACTGCACAGTACCACTTCTCCTGTCCTGTATATACTCTGCATAGCACCCCTTCTCCTGTCCTGTATATATACACTGCACAGTACCACTTCTCCTGTCCTGTATATATACACTGCACAGTACCACTCCTCCTGTCCTGCATATATACACTGCACAGTACCGCTCCTCCTGTCCTGTATATATACACTGCACAGTACCACCCCTCCTGTCCTGTATATATACACTGCACAGTACCACTTCTCCTGTCCTGCATATATACACTGCACAGTACCACTCCTCCTGTCCTGTATATACACTGCACAGTACCAGTTCTACTGTACTGTATATATACACTGCACAGCACCACTCCTCCTGTCCTGTATATATAAACTGCACAGAACCACTCCTCCTGTATATATACACTGCACAGTACCACTCCTCCTGTATATATACACTGCACAGTACCACTCATCCTGTCCTGTATATATACACTGCACAGTACCACTCCTCCTGTCCTGTATATATACACTGCACAGTACCACTCCTCCTGTCCTGTGTATATACCCTTCACAGTACCACTCCTCCTGTCCTGCATATATACACTGCACAGTATCACTCCTCCTGCTCCGTATATATACACTGCACAGTACCACTCCTCCTGCCCTGTATATATACACTGCACAGTACCACTCCTCCTGTCCTGTATATATACACTGCAAAGTACCATTCCTCCTGCTCCGTATATATATACACTGCACAGTACCATTCCTCCTGTCCTGTATATATACACTGCACAGTACCACTCCTCCTGTCCTGTATATATACACTGCACAGTACCACTCCTCCTGTCCTGTATATATACACTGCACAGTACCGCTCCTCCTGTCCTGTATATATACACTGCACAGTACCACTCCTCCTGTCCTGTATATATACACTGCACAGTACCACCCCTCCTGTCCTGTATATATACACTGCACAGTACCACTTCTCCTGTCCTGCATATATACACTGCACAGTACCACTCCTCCTGCCCTGTATATATACACTGCAGAGCACCACTCCTCCTGTCTTGTATATATACACTGCACAGTACCGCTCCTCCTGTCCTGTATATATATACTGCACAGTACCGCTCCTCCTGTCCTGTATATATACTGCACAGTACCACTCCTCCTGTCCTGTATATATACACTGCACAGTACCACTTCTCCTGTCCTGTATATATACACTGCACAGAACCACTCCTCCTGTCCTGTTTATATACTGCACAGTACCACTCCTCCTGTCCTGTATATATACACTGCACAGTACCACTCCTCCTGTCCTGTATATATACTGCACAGTACCACTTCTCCTGTCCTGTATATATACACTGCACAGTACCACTCCTCCTGTCTATATACACTGCACAGTACCATTTATCCTGTCCTGTATATATACACTGCACAGTACCACTCCTCCTGTCCTGTATATATACACTGCACAGTACCACTTCTCCTGTCCTGTATATATACACTGCACAGAACTACTCCTCCTGTCCTGTATATATACTGCACAGTACCACTCCTCCTGTCCTGTATATATACACTGCACAGTACCGCTCCTCCTGTCCTGTATATACTGCACAGTACAACTTCTCCTGTCCTGTATATATACACTGCACAGTACCACTTCTCCTGTCCTGTATATATACACTGCACAGTACCACTTCTCCTGTCCTGTATATATACACTGCACAGTACCACTTCTCCTGTCCTGTATATATACACTGCACAGTACCACTCCTCCTGTCCTGTATATATACACTGCACAGTACCACTCCTCCTGTCCTGTATATATACACTGCACAGCACCACTCCTCCTGTCCTGTATATATACACTGCACAGTACCGCTCCTCCTGTCCAGTATATATACACTGCACAGTACCGCTCCTCCTGTCCTGTGTATATACACTGCACAGTACCACTTCTCCTGTCCTGTATATATACACTGCACAGTACCACTTCTCCTGTCCTGTGTATATACACTGCACAGTACCACTTCTCCTGTCCTGTATATATACACTGCACAGTACCACTTCTCCTGTCCTGTATATATACACTGCACAGTACCACTTCTCCTGTCCTGCATATATACACTGCACAGTACCACTCCTCCTGCCCTGTATATATACACTGCACAGCACCACTCCTCCTGTCCTGTATATATACACTGCACAGTACCGCTCCTCCTGTCCAGTATATATACACTGCACAGTACCGCTCCTCCTGTCCTGTGTATATACACTGCACAGTACCACTTCTCCTGTCCTGTATATATACACTGCACAGTACCACTTCTCCTGTCCTGTATATATACACTGCACAGTACCACTCCTCCTGTGCTGTATATATACACTGCACAGTACCACTCCTCCTGTCCTGTATATATACACTGCACAGTACCACTCCTCCTGTCCTGTATATATACTGCACAGTACCACTTCTCCTGTCCTGTATATACTCTGCATAGCACCCCTTCTCCTGTCCTGTATATATACACTGCACAGTACGACTCCTCCTGTCCTGCATATATACACTGCACAGTACCGCTCCTCCTGTCCTGTATATATACACTGCACAGTACCACCCCTCCTGTCCTGTATATATACACTGCACAGTACCACTTCTCCTGTCCTGCATATATACACTGCACAGTACCACTCCTCCTGTCCTGTATATACACTGCACAGTACCAGTTCTACTGTACTGTATATATACACTGCACAGCACCACTCCTCCTGTCCTGTATATATAAACTGCACAGAACCACTCCTCCTGTATATATACACTGCACAGTACCACTCCTCCTGTATATATACACTGCACAGTACCACTCATCCTGTCCTGTATATATACACTGCACAGTACCACTCCTCCTGTCCTGTATATATACACTGCACAGTACCACTCCTCCTGTCCTGTGTATATACTCTTCACAGTACCACTCCTCCTGTCCTGCATATATACACTGCACAGTATCACTCCTCCTGCTCCGTATATATACACTGCACAGTACCACTCCTCCTGCCCTGTATATATACACTGCACAGTACCACTCCTCCTGTCCTGTATATATGCACTGCAAAGTACCATTCCTCCTGCTCCGTATATATATACACTGCACAGTACCATTCCTCCTGTCCTGTATATATACACTGCACAGTACCACTCCTCCTGTCCTGTATATATACACTGCACAATACCACTCCTCCTGTCCTGTATATATACACTGCACAGTACCGCTCCTCCTGTCCTGTATATATACACTGCACAGTACCACTCCTCCTGTCCTGTATATATACACTGCACAGTACCACCCCTCCTGTCCTGTATATATACACTGCACAGTACCACTTCTCCTGTCCTGCATATATACACTGCACAGTACCACTCCTCCTGCCCTGTATATATACACTGCACAGCACCACTCCTCCTGTCCTGTATATATACACTGCACAGTAACGCTCCTCCTGTCCTGTATATATACACTGCACAGTACCGCTCCTCCTGTCCTGTATATATACACTGCACAGTACCGCTCCTCCTGTCCTGTATATATACTGCACAGTACCACTCCTCCTGTCCTGTATATATACACTGCACAGTACCACTTCTCCTGTCCTGTATATATACACTGCACAGAACCACTCCTCCTGTCCTGTATATATACTGCACAGTACCACTCCTCCTGTCCTGTATATATACACTGCACAGTACCGCTCCTCCTGTCCTGTATATATACTGCACAGTACCACTTCTCCTGTCCTGTATATATACACTGCACAGTACCACTCCTCCTGTCTATATACACTGCACAGTACCATTTATCCTGTCCTGTATATATACACTGCACAGTACCACTCCTCCTGTCCTGTATATATACACTGCACAGTACCACTTCTCCTGTCCTGTATATATACACTGCACAGAACCACTCCTCCTGTCCTGTATATATACTGCACAGTACCACTCCTCCTGTCCTGTATATATACACTGCACAGCACCGCTCCTCCTGTCCTGTATATATTGCACAGTACAACTTCTCCTGTCCTGTATATATACACTGCACAGTATCACTTCTCCTGTCCTGTATATATACACTGCACAGTACCACTTCTCCTGTCCTGCATATATACACTGCACAGTACCACTCCTCCTGCCCTGTATATATACACTGCACAGCACCACTCCTCCTGTCCTGTATATATACACTGCACAGTACCGCTCCTCCTGTCCAGTATATATACACTGCACAGTACCGCTCCTCCTGTCCTGTGTATATACACTGCACAGTACCACTTCTCCTGTCCTGTATATATACACTGCACAGTACCACTTCTCCTGTCCTGTATATATACACTGCACAGTACCACTCCTCCTGTGCTGTATATATACACTGCACAGTACCACTCCTCCTGTCCTGTATATATACACTGCACAGTACCACTCCTCCTGTCCTGTATATATACTGCACAGTACCACTTCTCCTGTCCTGTATATACTCTGCATAGCACCCCTTCTCCTGTCCTGTATATATACACTGCACAGTACGACTCCTCCTGTCCTGCATATATACACTGCACAGTACCGCTCCTCCTGTCCTGTATATATACACTGCACAGTACCACCCCTCCTGTCCTGTATATATACACTGCACAGTACCACTTCTCCTGTCCTGCATATATACACTGCACAGTACCACTCCTCCTGTCCTGTATATACACTGCACAGTACCAGTTCTACTGTACTGTATATATACACTGCACAGCACCACTCCTCCTGTCCTGTATATATAAACTGCACAGAACCACTCCTCCTGTATATATACACTGCACAGTACCACTCCTCCTGTATATATACACTGCACAGTACCACTCATCCTGTCCTGTATATATACACTGCACAGTACCACTCCTCCTGTCCTGTATATATACACTGCACAGTACCACTCCTCCTGTCCTGTGTATATACTCTTCACAGTACCACTCCTCCTGTCCTGCATATATACACTGCACAGTATCACTCCTCCTGCTCCGTATATATACACTGCACAGTACCACTCCTCCTGCCCTGTATATATACACTGCACAGTACCACTCCTCCTGTCCTGTATATATGCACTGCAAAGTACCATTCCTCCTGCTCCGTATATATATACACTGCACAGTACCATTCCTCCTGTCCTGTATATATACACTGCACAGTACCACTCCTCCTGTCCTGTATATATACACTGCACAATACCACTCCTCCTGTCCTGTATATATACACTGCACAGTACCGCTCCTCCTGTCCTGTATATATACACTGCACAGTACCACTCCTCCTGTCCTGTATATATACACTGCACAGTACCACCCCTCCTGTCCTGTATATATACACTGCACAGTACCACTTCTCCTGTCCTGCATATATACACTGCACAGTACCACTCCTCCTGCCCTGTATATATACACTGCACAGCACCACTCCTCCTGTCCTGTATATATACACTGCACAGTAACGCTCCTCCTGTCCTGTATATATACACTGCACAGTACCGCTCCTCCTGTCCTGTATATATACACTGCACAGTACCGCTCCTCCTGTCCTGTATATATACTGCACAGTACCACTCCTCCTGTCCTGTATATATACACTGCACAGTACCACTTCTCCTGTCCTGTATATATACACTGCACAGAACCACTCCTCCTGTCCTGTATATATACTGCACAGTACCACTCCTCCTGTCCTGTATATATACACTGCACAGTACCGCTCCTCCTGTCCTGTATATATACTGCACAGTACCACTTCTCCTGTCCTGTATATATACACTGCACAGTACCACTCCTCCTGTCTATATACACTGCACAGTACCATTTATCCTGTCCTGTATATATACACTGCACAGTACCACTCCTCCTGTCCTGTATATATACACTGCACAGTACCACTTCTCCTGTCCTGTATATATACACTGCACAGAACCACTCCTCCTGTCCTGTATATATACTGCACAGTACCACTCCTCCTGTCCTGTATATATACACTGCACAGCACCGCTCCTCCTGTCCTGTATATATTGCACAGTACAACTTCTCCTGTCCTGTATATATACACTGCACAGTATCACTTCTCCTGTCCTGTATATATACACTGCACAGTACCACTTCTCATGTCCTGTATATATACACTGCACAGTACCACTTTTCCTGTCCTGTATATATACACTGCACAGTACCACTCCTCCTGTCCTGTATATATACACTGCACAGTACCACCCCTCCTGTCCTGTATATATACACTGCACAGCACCACTCCTCCTGTCCTGTATATATACACTGCACAGTACCGCTCCTCCTGTCCAGTATATATACACTGCACAGTACCGCTCCTCCTGTCCTGTGTATATACACTGCACAGTACCACTTCTCCTGTCCTGTATATATACACTGCACAGTACCACTTCTCCTGTCCTGTATATATACACTGCACAGTACCACTTCTCCTGTCCTGCATATATACACTGCACAGTACCACTCCTCCTGCCCTGTATATATACACTGCACAGTACCGCTCCTCCTGTCCAGTATATATACACTGCACAGTACCGCTCCTCCTGTCCTGTGTATATACACTGCACAGTACCACTTCTCCTGTCCTGTATATATACACTGCACAGTACCACTTCTCCTGTCCTGTATATATACACTGCACAGTACCACTCCTCCTGTCCTGTATATATACAATGCACAGTACCACTCCTCCTGTCCTGTATATATACACTGCACAGTACCGCTCCTCCTGTCCTGTATATATACACTGCACAGTACCGCTCCTCCTGTTCTGTATATATACACTGCACAGTACCGCTCCTCCTGTCCTGTATATATACACTGCACAGCACTACTTCTCCTGTCCTGTATATATACTCTGCACAGTACCACTTCTCCTGTCCTGTATATATACTCTGCACAGTACCACTTCTCCTGTCCTGTATATATACACTGCACAGTACTTCTCCTGTCCTGTGTATATACTCTGCACAGTACCACTTCTCCTGTCCTGTATATATACACTGCACAGCACTACTTCTCCTGTCCTGTATATATACTCTGCACAGTACCACTTCTCCTGTCCTGTATATATACACTGCACAGCACTACTTCTCCTGTCCTGTATATATACTCTGCACAGTACCACTTCTCCTGTCCTGTATATATACACTGCACAGTACCACTTTTCCTGTCCTGTATATATACACTGCACAGTACCACTCCTCCTGTTCTGTATATATACACTGCACAGTACCACTTCTCCTGTCCTGCATATATACACTGCACAGTACCACTCCTCCTGCCCTGTATATATACACTGCACAGCACCACTCCTCCTGTCCTGTATATATACACTGCACAGTACCGCTCCTCCTGTCCTGTATATATACACTGCACAGTACCGCTCCTCCTGTCCTGTATATATACACTGCACAGTACCACTTCTCATGTCCTGTATATATACACTGCACAGTACCACTCCTCCTGTCCTGTATATATACACTGCACAATACCACTTCTCCTGTCCTGTATATATATACTCTGCACAGCACTTCTCCTGTCCTGTATATATACACTGCACAGTACCACTCCTCTTGTACTGTATATATACACTGCACAATACCACTCCTCCTGTCCTGTATATATACACTGCACAGTACCACTCCTCCTGTCCTGTATATATACACTGCACAGTACCACTCCTCCTGTCCTGCATATATACTCTACACAGCACCACTCCTCTTGTCCTGTATATATACACTGCACAGTACCACACCTCCTGTCCTGTATATATACACTGCACAGTACCACTTCTCCTGTCCTGTATATATACACTGCACAGTACCACTCCTCCTGTCCTGTATATATATACTGCACAGTACCACTTCTCCTGTCCTGTATATATACTCTGCACAGCACCACTTCTCATGTCCTGTATATATACACTGCACAGTACCACTCCTCCTGTATATATACACTGCACAGTACCACTCCTCTTGTCCTGTATATATACACTGCACAATACCACTTCTCCTGTCCTGTATATATACACTGCACAATACCACTTCTCCTGTCCTGTATATATACTCTGCACAGCACCACTTCTCCTGTCCTGTATATATACACTGCACAGTAACACTCCTCCTGTCCTGTATATATACACTGCAGAGTACCACTCCTTCTGTACTGTATATATACACTGCACAGTACCACTCCTCCTGTCCTGTATATATACACTGCACAGTACCACTCCACCTGTCCTGTATATATACTCTACACAGCACCACTTCTCATGTCCTGTATATATACACTGCACAGTACTACTCCTCTTGTCCTGTATATATACACTGCACAGTACCACACCTCCTGTCCTGTATATATACACCGCACAGTACCACTCCTCCTGTCCTGTATATATATACACTGCACAGTACCACTCCTCCTGTCCTGTATATATACACTGCACAGTACCACTCCTCCTGTCCTGTATATATACACTGCACAGTACCATTCCTCCTGTCCTGTATATATACACTGCACAGTACCACTCCTCCTGTCCTGTATATATACACTGCACAGTACCACTCCTCCTGTCCTGTATATATACTCTACACAGCACCACTTCTCATGTCCTGTATATATACACTGCACAGTACTACTCCTCTTGTCCTGTATATATACACTGCACAGTACCACACCTCCTGTCCTGTATATATACACCGCACAGTACCACTCCTCCTGTCCTGTATATATATACACTGCACAGTACCACTCCTCCTGTCCTGTATATATATTCTGCACAGTACCACTTCTCCTGTCCTGTATATATACTCTGCACAGCACCACTTCTCATGTCCTGTATATATACACTGCACAGTACCACTCCTCCTGTATATATACACTGCACAGTACCACTCCTCTTGTCCTGTATATATACACTGCACAATACTACTTCTCCTGTCCTGTATATATATACTGCACAATACCACTTCTCCTGTCCTGTATATATACTCTGCACAGCACCACTTCTCCTGTCCTGTATATATACACTGTACAGTACCACTCCTCCTGTCCTGTATATATACACTGCAGAGTACCACTCCTTCTGTACTGTATATATACACTGCACAGTACCACTCCTCCTGTCCTGTATATATATGCAGCGCCCCAGAGTCCTGGTCGTTGCAGTACTGTGGCTCCGCCACTAAGGGGAGCTATGGTACGTCTGATGGCACTGAAGGAGTTCATCTGACCAGGTATCACAGACACCAATACATTTCACAGTCGAGCCACCAGGGGGAGCTAAGGGTTCTATTCATTAGGCCACTCCTCACATACTGGTAAAACTGGGGGTCAGGCAGGAAGTTAGACAGAAAGCTGACGGGGTTGGAACCAGGCAACACCTTGTGGCAGAGGGTGTTGCGGGAGAAGATTCGGTAGGGTCTCTGTCAGGAGTGGGATCCTGACAGAGACTTGGCAACTAGAGAGAACGTAACGGGACCGTGCCTGCTCAGCATAGCGGCGGTGCCCAAGAAGGGAGTGGAAGCGAGATAGATTGTGCTGAGTGAGAAACGAGATCAAAGCAACAAGGAGAATACCAGTAGGGGTCGTGCTGTAAGATCGAGGCAACATTCTACCGAGGCGCACAACCGGCGGCCGGAACGCCGAGAGAGTATTACAATATTCCGCTTCAAGCAATACTCTAAACAGCGGCAGGACAGTCAGTCTAAGGGCTCTTTCACACGTCCTGATATTTCCGGTACCGGGAAAAACCGGTACCGGAGATATCCGTGTCCGTATGTCCGTGTGCTCAAGTGGCACATACGTGCGGCATCCGTGTGCCGCCCGTGTGCCCCCTGAGGACCACACGGACCGTGCCGGAGAGACAGCGCTACACTAAGCGCTGTCCCCCCCGCATGTGGTGCTGAAGGCAGAATTCATCTCTTCTTCCCCGCCAGAGAGAAGAGATGAAAGATCTTTTTTTTTTTTTTTTTTCTGGGGGGGGGGGTGAAAAATAAAGTTTGCATGTGCCCCCGCGTCCCCCCCCCCCCCCCAGTGCGCCGCCTGGCCTCTTGCCGCAGAAATACTCACCCGGCCAGCTCCTGCGATGTCTCCTGTGTCCTCTCCGCGCTGCCAGCTTCTCCTGTGTGAGCGGTCACGTGGTTACAGTCAGTGAATAATCCCTGACTGTAATGTGCGGTCCCACGTGACCGCTCACACAGGAGAAGCTGGCAGCGCGGAGAGGACACAGGAGACATCGCAGGAGCTGGCCGGGTGAGTATTTCTGCGGCAAGAGGCCAGGCGGCGCACTGGGGGGGGGGACGCGGGGGCACATGCAAACTTTATTTTTCACCCCCCCCAAAAAAAAAAAAAAAAAAAAAACAAGAAAAAAAAACTTTCATTTCTTCTCTCCGGCGGGGAAGAAGAGATGAATTCCGCCTTCAGCACCACATGCGGGGGGGACAGCGCTTAGTGTAGTGCTGTCTCTCCTGCGGGCGCTACGTGCACACGGAGGAGGGTGCACACTGTTCTCCGTGTGCACGTGTGCAGGACGTATTGTGGTCCGTGCTGCCGGTGGAAAACGGACATGTCGACGTGTTTTCAGCACGGACATACGGTCCGTGTGAAAACACGCACATGTGCATAGACCCATTCATTTGAATGGGTCTACGTGTGTCAGTGTCTCCGGTACGTGAGAAAAATGTCACTACACGTACCGGAGACACTGACGTGTGAAAGAGGCCTAAGGCGGGCTGTCTCACCTAAATCACCTATGCAGTCTTGGGGGGCAACTTGTGGAGAGGGGCGACTCTAGGGTCCCGGAAGAGCTCCGAGCCTACCCGTCAAACGGGTGCCGTTCTAACCGTAACATCAGGGAGGAACGGAGAATTAGCAGAACATCATCTAATTGAGTTGTGAGGGAACTTAAGAAACGGACACAACAGTTGTGGGGACTTTCCGTAAGCACAGCAGGGAAGAACCGCAACACATAGCGCTAGAAGGAAGGCACAGATTTCCACCTGTTAAGAGAACTCTGGAGGTGCCATTGGACCGGCCGGACTTGCGTAGCCTGGTTATCCGGATTCCGGACTGAGGACCCAGAGATCTTCAGTAAAGAGGTAAAGAGACTGCAACCTGGTGTCCTCGTTATTTACTGCACTGCACCACTACAGCCTCACCACCACCATCAGCTACCCATCATATCTATTATTGACTGCGCGCCCCTCGGCAGGGTCACGGACCGGGCCTAGCCACCGTGACAACCCCCAGAGCAGAGACTCAGAGGCCCGGCACCGGGTACCCCTCGGCCCTGCGGCAGTGGGGGCGCTACAACTTGGCGTCACGAACAGGATCTACTTAAGCCTGAAGAATCAGGTCATGTGTGCCTTGGAACTGTGATTTATTGTGCTTGGACTGTGATTTATTGCAAAGACTGTGCTACGCCATTTACCGCCAAAAGTTCGCGCCAAAACTGCCGCCATTACAGCACTGAGGAGAGCGCAGGAGAAGAAGAAGGGCGTGGAAGTGGGCGTGAACAAGCTGAAGAGCGCGAAAGACACTGGCCGCCCAGTCTAAATATCTCGGCCCCTTGAGGACATGTCCATCAGCAGCCGAGATCAGCCTCCTGATCCTCAATGGTGGGCAGAGACAAAGAAAACAAAACCGCCCACGAAGGAGAGAGCGGGAAAAGGACGAGGAAGAAGAATTGAGCGACATGGAGGACGCCATGGCCAGCCGCCCGGAGCCGGAGCGTGGGGTCGGAGCCGAGGACTCCCCCAGCTACCCGGAGAGGCACCGCAGCCAGACCTCCATAGTTGATGCTGACCTCCTGCAGACCGGAGCGGACGAGCTGATCCACCAACTCCCGCAGACGCAGCTGAGCACTGAGGCCGGGTGGAAGAAGACCATCATCGGGAGCCTCACCAGACATCTGTCGGCAGTCTTGTCTGGTCCGGAGCAAGAAAGAAGTTCCAGCGCTCCAAAGCCAGAAAGCAAGGCTCTGCCGGAAAGCGAGATGCTGCAAACGGAGATGACAACGTCGCAGCACAAGGCCCCGCAACCAGCGTTCCAGACCCCAGCGGAGACGGAGCAGACCGGCACCGGAGGGACCGCATCTGAAGCAGGTATGAAGGACGACCCTGCCCTGACGACCGACACCACTCCAGTGACTGCTAGTGCCACAGCTGCTGACTCCGTTCCAGTGACTGATTTTGCAGCAGCCGCTACCTCTGCTGCAGCAAATGCCCCTACTCAAGCTGTGCAGACTTCCATCGCTGTGCATGACCTAACCGTACATGAAAGACGGATTAACAGCGTTTGTCCAGCATTGGGTGCAACCCTGGACTTCACCCTTCCCGGGCCAAGAGGGGTTAAGTGCCAGGTGCAGCCCTGGAAGCCGTCCAACTAAACCTCGGAAACCTGAAACTGTACATAGTTAACTGTTTGTTTCCCTGCTTTTTGCTACTTTAAACCCGATCTGGGTTATTCTTAAAGGGATCCCTTTGTTTACCCGGGATCCCTTCTGCTTTCTTTGTTTTGTTTCCTGTTTATTCATCATTGAAAGAACTGCTGGATCATGAACGATGCATGATACAAACTCCTTGTATATAGTTTGCACCTTCTTAAAGGTGCTTCCTACTGGTTTTACTTAGAAAGAGACTCTTTGCGAAGATACCGCACCGGAGCCTTTGCTGAGTACGGACTGGTAGCTTGAGAAGATATGCTACCTCATGAAGACTTGGTCCCTTCTTAAAGGGGACATTCACGTGTTGCACTTAAGAACGGTATTGCTTTAAGACGGATCGAAAGCAATAATGTCATAGCAAGAGAAGGTGATAATGTTACCTACTCGAAAGAGAGTAAATGTTGGTATGAAAAAGTTAAATGTAGAAAACTAGTTTATTGTGAGGAAAGTGTTTAATAATGTGTTACAGAACGAGGACAGAAAGTGAACCCGTAGGGGTTAGTCAGTGAGTCCTCCTAAGAGCCATATAGAGATGGCTCAGTGCTCTTAAACTGAAAGTAATGTTATGTTCTATACTGTGTATAGTAGTTGAAAAGACAGAAGGCTCGGGCTGAAAGGAGCGGTCCTGTATAGAAAGGAGAGGCAGAAGGTCTGGTGCCGTTAGGACAGGCGGTCCTGCAGACTTAAAGAAGGAGAATGAAAAGTTAAATTGCCTTATAATGTGATTATAAGAAGGTCTTTAGTGGATTTAGAGTGTACATCCTTAAAGGCAATGTTAAATTATTGTTCAAGAATTGCACTAAGTAGAATACCCGGTTGGGTAAGGAAAGTTGTTTATAGCATGTTGCTATGATGTTTAACCATGTTTGTAACGTTCAAGTGTCCTCACCTCCCATAAAGGGAAGCTCTGTTCAAGTATGCTTATTGTTATTGCACTCAACAAAATTGTATGTCTTTTTGCTAACCTGTATTGTTGTTTTCTTCCCAGTCCCGGAGTACTGGATTTAACCGGGGGGGAGTGCAGCGCCCCAGAGTCCTGGTCGTTGCAGTACTGTGGCTCCGCCACTAAGGGGAGCTATGGTACGTCTGATGGCACTGAAGGAGTTCATCTGACCAGGTATCACAGACACCAATACATTTCACAGTCGGGCCACCAGGGGGAGCTAAGGGTTCTATTCATTAGGCCACTCCTCACATACTGGTAAAACTGGGGGTCAGGCAGGAAGTTAGACAGAAAGCTGACGGGGTTGGAACCAGGCAACGCCTTGTGGCAGAGGGTGTTGCAGGAGAAGATTCGGTAGGGTCTCTGTCAGGAGTGGGATCCTGACAGAGACTTGGCAACTAGAGAGAACGTAACTCTACTGAGGCGCACAACCGGCGGCTGGAACGCCGAGGGAGTATTACAATATTCAGCTTCAAGCAATACTCTAAACAGCGGCAGGACAGTCAGTCTAAGGCGGGCTGTCTCACCTAAATCACCTATGCAGTCTTGGGGGGCAACTTGTGGAGAGGGGCGACTCTAGGGTCCCGGAAGAGCTCCGAGCCTACCCGTCAAACGGGTGCCGTTCTAACCGTAACATCAGGGAGGAACGGAGAATTAGCAGAACATCATCTAATTGAGTTGTGAGGGAACTTAAGAAACGGACACAACAGTTGTGGGGACTTTCCGTAAGCACAGCAGGGAAGAACCGCAACACATAGCGCTAGAAGGAAGGCACAGATTTCCACCTGTTAAGAGAACTCTGGAGGTGCCATTGGACCGGCCGGGCTTGCGTAGCCTGGTTATCCGGATTCCGGACTGAGGACCCAGAGATCTTCAGTAAAGAGGTAAAGAGACTGCAACCTGGTGTCCTCGTTATTTACTGCACTGCACCACTACAGCCTCACCACCACCATCAGCTACCCATCATATCTATTATTCACTGCGCGCCCCTCGGCAGGGTCACGGACCGGGGCCTAGCCACCGTGACAACCCCAGAGCAGAGACTCAGAGGCCCGGTACCGGGTACCCCTCGGCCCTGCGGCAGTGGGGGCGCTACATATACACTGCACAGTAACACTCCTCCTGTCCTGTATATATACACTGCAGAGTACCGCTCCTTCTGTCCTGTATATATACACTGCACAGTACCAGTCTTCCTGTCCTGTATATATACACTGCACAGTACCACTCCTCCTGTCCTGTATATATACACTGCACAGTACCACTCCTCCTGTCCTGTATATATACACTGCACAGTACAGCTTCTCCTGTCCTGTATATATACACTGCACAGTACCAGTCTTCCTGTCCTGTATATATACACTGCACAGTACCACTCCTCCTGTCCTGTATATATACACTGCACAGTACCACTCCTCCTGTCCTGTATATATACACTGCACAGTACCACTCCTCCTGTCCTGTATATATACTCTACACAGTACCACTCCTCCTGTCCTGTATATATACTCTACACAGCACCACTTCTCATGTCCTGTATATATACACCGCACAGTACCGCTCTTCCTGTCCTGTATATATACACTGCACAGTACCACTGCTCCTGTCCTGTATATATACACTGCACAGTACCACACCTCCTGTCCTGTATATATACACCGCACAGTACCACTCCTCCTGTCCTGTATATATACACTGCACACTACCACTCCTCCTGTCCTGTATATATACACTGCACAGTACCGCTCCTCCTGTCCTGTATATATACACTGCACAGTACCACTCCTCCTGTCCTGTATATATACACTGCACAGTACCACACCTCCTGTCCTGTATATATACACCGCACAGTACCACTCCTCCTGTCCTGTATATATACACTGCACACTACCACTCCTCCTGTCCTGTATATATACACTGCACAGTACCACTCCTCCTGTCCTATATATATATACACTGCACAGTACCACTCCTCCTGTCCTGTATATACACTGCACAGTACCGCTCCTCCTGTCCTGTATATATACACTGCACAATACCACTTCTCCTCTCCTGTATATATATACACTGCACAGTACCACTCCTCCTGTCCTGTATATATACACTGCACAGTACCACTCCTCCTGTCCTGTATATACACTGCACAGTACCACTCCTCCTGTCCTGTATATATACACTGCACAATACCACTTCTCCTCTCCTGTATATATATATACACTGCACAGTACCACTCCTCCTGTCCTGTATATATACACTGCACAGTACCACTCCTCCTGTCCTGTATATACACTGCACAGTACCACTCCTCCTGTCCTGTATATACACTGCACAGTACCACTCCTCCTGTCCTGTATATATACACTGCACAGTACCACTCCTCCTGTCCTGTATATATACACTGATCAGTACCACTCCTCCTGTCCTGTATATACACTGCACAGTACCACTTCTCCTGTCCTGTATATATACACTGCACAGAACCACTTCTCCTGTCCTGTATATATACACTGCACAGTACCACTGCTCCTGTCCTGTATATACACTCACTGGCCACTTTATTAGGTACACCTGTCCAACTTCTTGTTAACACTTAATTTCTAATCAGCCAATCACATGGCGGCAACTCAGTGCATTTAGGCATGTAGACATGGTCAAGACAATCTCCTGCAGTTCAAACCGAGCATCAGTATGGGGAAGAAAGGTGATTTGAGTGCCTTTGAACGTGGCATGGTTGTTGGTGCCAGAAGGGCTGGTCTGAGTATTTCAGAAACTGCTGATCTACTGGGATTTTCACGCACAACCATCTCTAGGGTTTACAGAGAATGGTCCGAAAAAGAAAAAAAATCCAGTGAGCGGCAGTTCTGTGGGCGGAAATGCCTTGTTGATGCCAGAGGTCAGAGGAGAATGGGCAGACTGGTTCGAGCTGATAGAAAGGCAACAGTGACTCAAATCGCCACCCGTTACAACCAAGGTAGGCCTAAGAGCATCTCTGAACGCACAGTGCGTCGAACTTTGAGGCAGATGGGCTACAGCAGCAGAAGACCACACCGGGTACCACTCCTTTCAGCTAAGAACAGGAAACTGTGGCTACAATTTGTACAAGCTCATCGAAATTGGACAGTAGAAGATTGGAAAAACGTTGCTTGGTCTGATGAGTCTCGATTTCTGCTGCGACATTCGGATGGTAGGGTCAGAATTTGGCGTAAACAACATGAAAGCATGGATCCATCCTGCCTTGTATGGAGCATCTTTGGGATGTGCAGCCGACAAATCTGCGGCAACTGTGTGATGCCATCATGTCAATATGGACCAAAATCTCTGAGGAATGCTTCCAGCACCTTGTTGAATCTATGCCACGAAGAATTGAGGCAGTTCTGAAGGCAAAAGGGGGTCCAACCCGTTACTAGCATGGTGTACCTAATAAAGTGGCCGGTGAGTGTATACACTGCACAGTACCGCTCCTCCTGCCCTGTATATATACACTGCACAGTACCACTCCTCCTGCCCTGTATATACACTGCACAGTGCCACTCCTCCTGTCCTGTATATATACACTGTACAGTACCACTCCTCCTGTCCTGTATATATACACTGCACAGTACCACTTCTCCTGTCCTGTATATATACACTGCACAGTACCACTCCTCCTGTCCTGTATATATACACTGCACAGTACCACTCCTCCTGTCCTGTATATATACACTCAGTACCACTGTCCTGTGATCATAGAGGCAGCATTGAATTTCAAGAGGATCAGTATTAGTGCTTTTATTATTTTCTGCATTTTTAAGGACAAATAAAAATTAATTCTAAAAACCTGTTTAAATGCATTGTCCAAAGTTTGTAAGTTATCCCCTATCTTCTGGATAGGGGATAACTTTCCAATCGGGAAACCCATGATCCTGAGCTCTAAAGAGCACCATGTACACGGCCCTGTGGTCGATCCTGCGCACTGCCGCATCAATCACACGTAGAGTTCAACTATCTCCTTTAAAAGAGTAATGATGTCCTTGACCAAATAAAGCAAAATTCTCTGATCGGGTGGTAGGGGGTGTTATAGTTTCTGGGCTGGTGGGATTTGTGTGACAAGGCTGCCTTGTGGTCACAGTCCAGTCCTGCTAGATGTCATATTGTAAAACAATTGCCTAAGTTCTGTTGTCACATTAATTGGAGATTGCATATCTGTGATCTCACTAGGTCATGTGTGCTTGGATATAGCTATATTACTACTATTTAATATTTCATGCACATGTGGATGTTCTTGCAAATGTGTACTTCCTATCTAATTCTCCCATGCCAACTTTTGTAAGTAGTTGTATTTTAAACTTCGATTAAAAAAAAAGATCAATGACAACAAAAAACATATATATAAACGTTCAAATCACTCTACTTTTCCTAGGTTATTAAAATCTAATAAAGAAAAAGCTTGGTATGGTCACATTCATACCTGTCTAAGTTAATGAAATAATATAATATTTATATAATATGGTAAATTCCAAAACAAAATATAATCAAAATGACAGAAACACTGTTCTTAGTTACTTCGCTTCCCCTCACCAAGAACACAGAATTGAAAGAAATCACAAAGACGTATGGAGCCCAAAATAGTAATAAAAAAATATAATGGACCACATACAAGAAGCCCTCACCAGTAGCATAGCTATCGGGGGGGCAGAGGGTGCGAGCGCCCCGGGCCCGGAGCTCAGAGGGGGCCCACTCAGAGATACGCTACTGTAACTGTATCGGCGCGCGCAACCCACCCAAAACAGTTACATTCTGCGTCAGAGCAGGGAGAATCAGTCTCCCTGTTCTGCTGCCTGGCCGCTATGGGGCCCTTGAGCAGGCGTCATGTCGGTCTGGGCCAGATGGGAAAGACGGGAAAAGTGAACGATTCCATCAGAAAGGACGTCAGTGGTAAGACAATATCTGTAACTGTGCTGTGATCTCTATATGTTCTGTAGGGCTGGTATCTACCACTGACCATATGGCGGTAATATCCATGTTGGTCGTTATACACCGGATTACGTACCGGTAATGCTCTTTTATAGAGCCACGACAGCACCCACTGAGAGAGGGGATCCGCCCCTAGGAACAGGAAACCCTACGGAGAGATAAAAGGGGCGGTCCCCCTCGCTCTCACAGTTTGGGTTACAGAGATTGCGAGGAACCGCCCAACAGTTTTAGTAGGCAATTCTATATTATCATTTTATCTTAATTACGTATATTTACAAGAACCAATCACCCTTAATAGTGCTCATATGCAAACTAATATATAAGGGAGGGAAGTGAAGGGGTGCTGTCGTGGCTCTATAAAAGAGCATTACCGGTACGTAATCCGGTGTTTTCTCTTCGCCACGACAGCACCCACTGAGAGACTTTCAGAGATAGTTATTTGGGGGGGATTATTGTGTTAAGAACTGATCTACCGAAAGACAAGTCAGATGAGGCAGATAGATCTAGTCTATAATGACTATAGAAGGTAGTAGGAGAAGACCAGGTTGCGGCCTTACATATGAGATCGATTGGAACCTCTGCTCGCTCTGCCCAGGATGATGCTATCGCCTGGGTGGAATGTGCCTTTACAGTCTCAGGTGGATCTTCCCCTTTAGACGAATAGGCCAGGTATATCGCCTCCCGAATCCATCGGGATAAGGTGCCTTTTGTAATACCAGCTCCTTTCCTTTGACCCTGGAAGGAAACAAAAAGAGCCCTGCTCTTCCTCCAGGCGCTAGTCCTGTCTAGATAAGTTATTACAGCCCTTCTCACATCTAAAGTATGGTACTTCTCCTCTTCCTGATTTGTAGGGTTATCATAGAAGGAAGGAAGAAGGATTTCTTGAGATCTATGAAATTTAGTACACATTTTAGGTAGGTAGGAAGGGTCTGTTTTCAGGACAATTCTATCTGGCAATATTGACATAAAGGGAGGATCTACTGATAGTGCCTGTATGTCACTTACCCATCTTGCCGATACTAGAGCGACAAGAAGAGCAGTCTTGAGGGAGACGTGTTTAATATGAGCTGAGTGTAGAGGCTCAAACGGGTGATCTGTCAAGGCTTCAAGGACTAGATTAACATCCCAAGGAGGTAAGTGGGGAATTTGAACTGGTTCTGATCTCTGGCAGGCTGAAATAAATCTGGCTATCCACCTATCACCCGCAATGTTGTGACTATACAAGGCTCCTAGTGCAGAAACTTGTACTTTTAAGGTACTAACTGCAAGGCCTAAATCACGTCCTCTCTGGAGAAATTTGAGAATAATAGAGACCGGAATTTCATTTGACAGGGCTGATGGATAGAGGCTTAAGAATTTTTTCCACACTCTTACATAGATAGATGTAGTGGATCTTTTTCTACTTAGCAATAAGGTATCAATTACTTTATCAGAGAAGCCTCTTAGTTTTAACAGCTGCCTCTCAAATTCCAGGCTGTCAACCGTAGTCCCTTCACATGAGGGTGGTTGAAGGGCCCCTGGAAGAGAAGATCCTGATCCTCTGGGAGAATCCATGGATCCGAGATGGACATGGCTCTGAGCAGGGAAAACCATGGTCTCTTTGGCCAAAACGGGGCAATCAATATTATGTTCGCTCTGTCCTCCCTTATCTTCCTGGTTACTGTTGGAAGAAGAATCAACGGAGGAAAGGCATATGCCTTCTGAAATGTCCATGGAACCTGGAGGGCATCGAGAACATCGGGGTTGTCGGTTCGGAACATTGAGGCGAATGTTTTTACCTGCCTGTTGTCTCTTGTAGCGAAGAGATCTATGTGGGGTATACCCCATTTCATGGTTATCATCTTGAATATCTGATGATTTAACACCCACTCCCCTTGGTGGAGGGTATGACGACTGAGAAAGTCCGCTTTTGAGTTGTCTACTCCTCGGACATGAAGAGCTGACAAGGACAGAAGATGATTCTCGGCTAGGGTTAGGATGTCTTCGGCTATAGACATGAGAGTGCCTGATCTTGTTCCCCCTTGATGATTGATGTAAGCCACTGATGTCATGTTGTCTGAGAGAACTCTGGTATGTGTTCCGTGTAGCTGCGGAAGGAATTCACATAGGGCATGATAGATAGCTTTTAGTTCTTTTTTATTAGAGGAGTCATCTGACTCCGTAACCGACCATAGCCCTTGGACTATCTGGTCCCTTAAATGTGCTCCCCAACCATTAGGACTGGCATCTGTAAATATTATGTTTGAGGGTTTAACCACCCAGGGAACCCCGCTAGTTAGATGATCCGGTTCTAGCCACCAGGTTAGGGATTGGATTACGTCACCGGAAAGGGAAATTTTACCGTCTAATCGTCCTTGTAATTTTATCTCCTCATGTAAAATTGCATACTGTAAACACCTTGAATGGAACTGAGCCCATGGAACAGCCGGTATACACGACGTGAAGGAGCCAAGTAGGGACATGCCTTCCCGCAGGGATATTATAGGTTTATCTAATACAGACTGAACTTTATTTCTAACTGTTATATTTTTGTTTTCTGGGAGGAAACATTTCTGTTTTATAGAGTCTAATATAATCCCCAAAAATGTTTGCCGAGTTGTCGGGACTAGCCTAGATTTTTCCCAATTTATTAACCACCCTAATTTCTGCAAAGATGAAATTATATCACACAATCGTTGCTGACATTGTGAAGGGGATTTTCCCACTACCAAGAGGTCGTCCAGGTATGGGATTATGAGGGTGTCTTTTGATCTTAGATATGACATTACCTCTGACATCAGTTTAGTGAACACCCTTGGAGCTATTGATAGTCCAAAGGGCATCGCTGTATACTGAAAATGTCGTATACACCCATTTAGTACAATCGCCACGCGGAGATATTGTTGATGTTCCTTAAAGATTGGTAGATGGTAATACGCATCTTTCAAGTCAAGAACCGCCATAAAGCAATGGGGAAACAGGAGTTTTATGGTGGACCGGATAGATTCCATTTTAAAGGTTTGATTTTCTAAGAAGGTGTTCAGCTTTTTAAGATTTATAATGGTTCTGAACGATCCATCAGGTTTTGGAATTAAAAATAAAGGGGAATAGAACCCTTTCCCCTCCTGAAGAAATGGAACCTCCACAAAAAAAAACTCCTTTTGACAGAAGATTCATTACTTCTTGTTCTAATGCCTCCTGTTGAGACGGCGATTTTAAAGAAGTCAATAGAAATGAGTCCGGAGGGACTCGGGCAAATTTTAACTTTAAACCAGAGGTGATGAGACTATTTGCCCACACGTTTGATGTTATTTTCCTCCATTGGTTTGAGAAGGAGGACAATCTACCTCCCACAGGTAGATCTGCTCTAACGGGGTTTGTCTTCAGTTTTGAAAGGGCGCTTCCCAAAGAATGCACCCCTTTGTTTGGTATCTCTAGGGGTCCAGCGGTCTTGGTTCTTAAACTCTTTTCTTTTATTAAACACGGGCTTCCGGAACGCTCTCCTATAGGACGGAAGGTAATTATTATTAGGGAAGCCCTTCTTTCTCTCTCCCGCTTTAGTGAGGATTTCGTCCAGTTTGGTACCAAACAGGTACTCACCCTGACATGGGAGGCCACATAATTTGGATTTCGTCTGGGGATCACCCTTCCAGCCCTTAAGCCACAGGGCTCTACGTGCTGCATTCGTGAGACCTGCCGACTTGGCTGCCAAGCGTATAGAGTCGGCAGATGAATCCGCCAGGAAGGCTGTAGCCCCTCTAATTAAGGGTATAGAGGACCTCAGTTTGTCTCTAGAAAGACCACTTTTAAGTCCTTCCTCTAAGTCACTCAGCCAGACTAACATGGACCTAGCAGTGCATGTAGCTGAGATAGCCGGCCTGAAGGCTCCCGTACACGACTCCCAGGCTCTTTTTAACAGAGAGTCGGCTTTACGGTCTAACGGGTCCTGTAATGAGCCTGAATCCTCTACAGGTAGCGAAGATTTTTTGGATGTGGATGCTACTGCAGCGTCTACCTTTGGCGCTTTTGTCCATGTTGAAAACTCTTCATCATTGAAGGGATAACGTCTTTTTGAGGATGGAGGTAATCCCCTTTGCCCCTGGCTTTCCCACTCTTTTTTGACTAAAGTTTTTATTGCTGCTATCACCGGAAAAGAGGGCCTCTTCTTTTCCGATAAACCGGCAAACATAATATCCTGCTGTGTTCTGGGGACTTTAGAATCCTCGATGCCCATAGTGTTACAAACGGACCTGACAAGGTTATCAATACTGTCAGTGGGAAAGCATGTATCCTGGTCCTCATCTGAGGAAACATATTCGTGGGAAGTATCAGAGTCTGCCTTCTCCATATCAGAAGATGGATCAGATATAGGGGATTCGTATCCTCTTTTACCCTTGGCACGCGGTTCTTTATCAGAACTATGTAAGGCCTGTAATTCTTGTCTAATCATGAGTCTGATGTCCTCTGATTTAACTGAGGCTTCCTCCCGCAAGGTAGAATCAATACATGATTTACAAAGCCTCTTTTTGTAACTATCCGGGAGGGGCTTGAGACATAACGCACACTGTTTGTGCTTCGTTTTTTCAGTTTTCTTTCCCTAGGGTGCATAGAAGGAGAGGGAACAATAGTCAGCTTATTGGGGTAGATGCACACTCACCCCAGTGAAGCTTTTACGGTACCGATTGACAAGGAGGAGACTGGGGCGGAGAACCGGCTTGGTCCGACTTTTTCCTAGAGGATCCGCTCTGTTTAGAGCGACTGCTGCTGCCACGTGTACGTGGGGTAGCTGCGGTGTCTTCTACAGAAAGCATCGCAGGGTTCTGCGCTGAATCCATTGTGGACGCCGGAGCAATAGCGCCGGCGTCCTTTTCATATGGGGGCCGCCATCTTCTTCCGGTTGAACCCGGAAGTGCTAACCACTTCCGGGTCGCGGCCATGCCTTATGCGCCTGCGCTGCCACCGGAATCAGCGCAGGTGCCGTCTGTCTCCTCCCTCACCCTGGAGGTTACCGCTATCCTCCCGGGGAAACAGTGGACCTCCACGCTGTCTGAGCGCTTACCTAGGTAAAGCGGCATCATACCTCGCGCTTGGTCCCGCAGACGTCTCCAGGTGGACTTCCATGAGCCAGCAACTCCAACAGTTCTGGCCTCACGGCGCCTGCCAGCAGAGGGGGGAAGCTGAGAAGAGAACCCCCGACGCTGCATCCAGCTCTGGAGCCCTTGCCGTCCTCTCAGGTAAACTGCGCAAGCGGCATCCAGGCTAGGCATCCTCTTCTCCGTGGATTTCCCATAGGAACAGGAAACCAAACTGTGGGAGCGAGGGGGACCGCCCCTTTTATCTCTCCGTAGGGTTTCCTGTTCCTAGGGGCGGATCCCCTCTCTCAGTGGGTGCTGTCGTGGCGAAGAGAAAATAGAGATTATAGTAACAGTGCGGTCACCTGCTGAGCTTCTCCTCCACTATTAGGGGGCGTCACCCAGTTGTATCAAGGTTACCTGGTTAGGGGCCCACTCAGAAGTTTCACCCCCCTGAACCAAAATCCTAGCTACGCCTCTGGCCCTCACACAATTCTATCAACCAAGGAATAAAAAAGTTTGAGCTCTTGGAAACCAAGAAGAAAAAATAGAAAAACAATCGAAGTAGGCGAAAAAGAAAAAGCACAAGGAAAAAAAAAGTCCAATAGGAATCTGTCACTCAAGAGCCCGAATAAACCTGGAGCCGGTCCTGGCTGCAGAGGTCTGAGTCCTCCCCAGGCCATCCGCAATATGTTTTTACTTCTAATTAGGAAAATACGCCTCCTACAAATTCTATCATCCAGCTAATAGACTCTTGACTTCTTTAACCAGCAGCTGTAATCTATTAACTGTAAAATTGCCAGGATTTTATTTCATTCATCCCAGAGGCGTAGCTAGGGTTTCAACTTAGGGGGGGGCGAAACATCTGAGTGGGCCCCTAACCAGCTAACCCTGATTACAGCTACGGGTGCGCACTCTAATTGTGAATATACTGTAGGGGAACCACAGAATATGACCCTACTGTTATTGAAAATAAATCTATATACAAAAACGAACGTTGACTTTACCGCCATATTGTGACCATATGCAACTTTGATGGTCACAATACTCTGAGTGCCCCTATAACAACGATGCTTAAGTGCCCACTTAACATTTAATAATGTCCCCTAAGTTCCCCCATGTACTGCTCCATTATACACAGTATAAGGTCCCCACAGCTCCCCCATACACCGTATGATGTTCCCACTGCTCCCCTTTACACAGTATGATGTTCCCACTGCTCCCCTATGGATAATATGAGCCCAATGCTCCCCTATAGGCCGGGGACACACTTAACGTATAATAAAACGGTCCGTTTTTCACGGACGAGAATCGCACAAATGTTTCCAAAACAGTGATCCTTGTGCAGTGCGAGGATGCGATTTCCTCGCATCAAATGATCCCTTTGACATCCGTGTGACATCCGTATGGCATCCGTACTGCGATATTTTCTCGCAGGCTTGCAAAACCGACATCTAAAGGATTTATGTGCTCAAATGTTCGTTAAAACATATATACAGTATATATATATATATATATATATATATATATATATATATATATATATATATATACACTCACCGGCCACTTTATTAGGTACACCATGCTAGTAACGGGTTGGACCCCCTTTTGCCTTCAGAACTGCCTCAATTCTTCGTGGCATAGATTCAACAAGGTGCTGGAAGCATTCCTCAGAGATTTTGATCCATATTGACATGATGGCATCACACAGTTGCCGCAGATTTGTCGGCTGCACATCCCAAAGATGCTCCATACAAGGCAGGATGGATCCATGCTTTCATGTTGTTTACGCCAAATTCTGACCCTACCATCCGAATGTCGCAGCAGAAATCGAGACTCATCAGACCAAGCAACGTTTTTCCAATCTTCTACTGTCCAATTTCGATGAGCTTGTACAAATTGTAGCCTCAGTTTCCTGTTCTTAGCTGAAAGGAGTGGTACCCGGTGTGGTCTTCTGCTGCTGTAGCCCATCTGCCTCAAAGTTCGACGCACTGTGCGTTCAGAGATGCTCTTAGGCCTACCTTGGTTGTAACGGGTGGCGATTTGAGTCACTGTTGCCTTTCTATCAGCTCGAACCAGTCTGCCCATTCTCCTCTGACCTCTGGCATCAACAAGGCATTTCCGCCCACAGAACTGCCGCTCACTGGATTTTTTTTCTTTTTCGGACCATTCTCTGTAAACCCTAGAGATGGTTGTGCGTGAAAATCCCAGTAGATCAGCAGTTTCTGAAATACTCAGACCAGCCCTTCTGGCACCAACAACCATGCCACGTTCAAAGGCACTCAAATCACCTTTCTTCCCCATACTGATGCTCGGTTTGAACTGCAGGAGATTGTCTTGACCATGTCTACATGCCTAAATGCACTGAGCTGCCGCCATGTGATTGGCTGATTAGAAATTAAGTGTTAACAAGAAGTTGGACAGGTGTACCTAATAAAGTGGCCGGTGAGTGTATATATATATATATATATATATATATATATATATATATATATATATATATATATATATATATATATGTCATTGAGACACATATATATATATTCTGTATTTATATTTCATTCAGCGTGATATCTGTGAAAAGCCGGTAATTCAATTGCCGGCTTCTCATTTCTCCTTCACAAACCCGACAGGATATGAGACATGGTTTACATACAGTAAACCATCTCATATCCCCTTTTTTTTTTGCATATTCCACACTACTGTTAGTAGTGTGTATGTGCAAAATGTGGGCGCTGTAGCTGCTCAAATAAAGGGTTAAATGGCGGAAAAAATTGGCGTGGGCTCCCGCACAATTTTCTCCGCAAGAGTAGTAAAGCCAGTGACTGAGGGCAGATATTAATAGCCAGGAGAGGGTCCATGGTTATTGGCCCCCCCTGGCTACAAACATCTGCCCCCAGCCACCCCAGAAAAGGCACATCTGGAAGATGCGCCTATTCTGGCACTTGGCCACTCTCTTCCCACTCCCTGTAGCAGTGGGATATGGGGTAATTAAGCGTTAATGCCACCTTGCTATTGTAAGGTGACATTAAGCCAGATTAATAATGGAGAGGCGTCAATTATGTCACCTATCCATTATTAATACAATTGTCTGAAAGGGTTAAAAAAGACACACATTATTAAAAATGATTTTAATGAAATAAACACACAGGTTGTTTTAGTATTTTATTGTTCTCTCAATCCATCAGAACACCCTCGCTTGGCAAAATAATAAACTCACAAGATACATACCTTCAGATGAACTGTCACGTCCCACGAAGTAATCCATCTGAAGGGGTTAATTATTTTACAGGCAGGAGCTGCGCTAATGCACTCGCTCGGGGTTGTAATCCCCGGGTAATGAAAGGAAATCTGAGTGATCTGTACTTACATTGAGTTGCGGTGAGGCGCCCTCTGGTGGATGAACTCATATGAACTCGAGCGTGGGAACTTTTCCAAGGCTCCAGTTCATGAGAACATCCACCAGAGAGCGCATCACCGCAACTCAATGTAAGTACAGATCACTCAGATTTCCTTCATTACCCGGGGATTACAACCACGAGCGAGTGCATTAGCGCAGCTCATGGCTGTAAAATAATTAACCCCTTCAGATGGATTACTTCGTGGGACGTGACAGTTCATCTGAAGGTATGTATCTTGTGAGTTTATTATTTTGCCAAGCGAGGGTGTTCTGATGGATTGAGAGAACAATAAAATACTAAAACAACCTGTGTGTTTATTTCATTAAAATCATTTTTAATAATGTGTGTGTGTCTTTTTTAACCCTTTCATACAATTGGATTAATAATGGATAGGTGACATAATTGACGCCTCTCCATTATTAATCTGGCTTAATGTCATCTTACAATAGCAAGGTGGCATTAACCCTTCATTACCCCATATCCCACCGCTACAGGGAGTGGGAAGAGAGTGGCCAAGTGCCAGAATAGGCGCATCTTCCAGATGTGCCTTTTCTGGGGTGGCTGGGGGCAGATGTTTGTAGCCAGGGGGGGCCAATAACCATGGACCCTCTCCTGGCTATTAATATCTGCCCTCAGTCACTGGCTTTACTACTCTGGCGGAGAAAATTGCGCGGGAGCCCACGCCAATTTTTTCCGCCATTTAACCCTTTATTTGAGCAGCTACAGCGGCCAAATTTTGCACATACACACTGCTAACATTAGTAGTGTGGAATATGCCAAAAAAAGGGGGATATGAGATGGTTTACTGTATGTAAACCATGTCTCATATCATGTCGGGTTTGGGAAGGAGAAATGAGAAGCCGGCAATTGAATTACCGGCTTTTCTATAGAACACCGCTGCGTATTTCTCGCAATGCACACGCATGGTCCGTGTGTAATCCGATTTTTTCTCGCACCCATAGACTTGCATTGGCGAGTCTCGGCCGAGATACGCTGACAATCGCAGCATGCTGCGATTTCACTCGGATCCTGAATACGGTGGAGAAAATATCGGATGATGGGAGCTGGACCATAGATTAACATTGGGCCGAGTGCTATGCGATTTTTTATCGCATAGCACTCGTCCGTATTACGGTCTAGTGTGACCCCGGCCATACACAGTATAATGCTGACAGAACTCCACTATAGAAAGTATAATGCCCCCCAGAGCTCCCCTATATACAGTGTAATGGGCCAACAGCTCCCATATGCACAATATGCCTTCACAGCTCCCTTATACACAGTATGATGGGCCCGCAGCTCCCTTATACACAGTATGATGGGCCCGCAGCTCCCGTATACACAGTATGATGGGCCCACAGCTCCCTTATACACAGTATGATGGACCCGCAGCTCCCTTATACACAGTATGATGGGCTTGCAGCTCCCTTATACACAGTATGATGGGGTTGCAGTTCTCTTACACACAGTATGATGGGCCCGCAGCTCCCTTATACACAGTATGATGGGCCCGCAGCTCCCTTATACACAGTATGATGGGCTTGCAGCTCCCTTATACACAGTATGATGGACCCACAGCTCCCTTATACACAGTATGATGGGCCCGCAGCTTCCTTATACACAGTATGATGGACCCGCAGCTCCCGTATGCACAGTATGATGGGCCCGCAGCTCCCTTATACACAGTATGATGGGCCCGCAGCTCCCTTATACACAGTATGATGGGCTTGCAGCTCCCTTATACACAGTATGATGGGGTTGCAGCTCCCTTACACACAGTATGATGGGCTTGCAGCTCCCTTATACACAGTATGATGGGGTTGCAGCTCCCTTACACACAGTATGATGGGCCCGCAGCTTCCTTATACACAGTATGATGGGCTTGCAGCTCCCTTATACACAGTATGATGGACCCACAGCTCCCTTATACACAGTATGATGGGCCCGCAGCTCCCTTATACACAATATGCCTTCACAGTCCCCTATACACAGTATGATGGACCCACAGCTCCCTTATACACAGTATGATGGGCCCGCAGCTCCCTTATACACAGTATGATGGACCCACAGCTCCCTTATACACAGTATGATGGGCCCACAGCTCCCTTATACACAGTATGATGGGCCCGCAGCTCCCTTATACACAATATGTCTTCACAGTCCCCTATACACAGTATGATGGACTCACAGCTCCCTTATACACAGTATGATGGGCCCGCAGCTCCCTTATACACAGTATGATGGGCCCGCAGCTCCCGTATACACAGTATGATGGGCTTGCAGCTCCCTTATACACAGTATGATGGATGATGGGGTTGCAGCTCCCGTATACACAGTATGATGGGCTTGCAGCTCCCTTATACACAGTATGATGGGCTTGCAGCTCCCACATACACAGTATGATGGGCCCGCAGCTTCCTTATACACAGTATTATGGGCCCGCAGCTCCCTTATACACAGTATGATGGGCTTGCAGCTCCCTTATACACAGTATGATGGGCTTGCAGCTCCCACATACACAGTATGATGGGCCCACAGCTCCCTAATACACAGTATGATGGGCCCGCAGCTCCCTTATACACAGTATGATGGGCCCGCAGCTCCCTTATACACAGTATGATGGGCCCGCAGCTCCCTTATATACAGTATGATGAGCCCGCAGCTCCCTTATACACAGTATGATGGGCCCGCAGCTTCCTTATACACAGTATTATGGGCCCGCAGCTCCCTTATACACAGTATGATGAGCCTGCAGCTCCCTTACAGTATACACAGTATGATGGACCCGCAGCTCCCTTATACACAGTATGATGGGCCCGCAGCTCCCGTATACATAGTATGATGGACTCACAGCTCCCTTATACACAGTATGATGAGCCCGCAGCTCCCTTATACACAGTATGATGGGCCCGCAGCTCCCGTATACATAGTATGATGGACTCACAGCTCCCTTATACACAGTATGATGAGCCCGCAGCTCCCTTATACACAGTATGATGGGCCCGCAGCTCCCTTATACACAGTATGATGGGCCCGCAGCTCCCTTATACACAGTATGATGGGCCCGCAGCTCCCTTATACACAGTATGATGGGCCCGCAGCTCCCGTATACACAGTATGATGGGCTTGCAGCTCCCTTATACACAGTATGATGGATGATGGGGTTGCAGCTCCCTTATACACAGTATGATGGGCCTGCAGCTTCCTTATACACAGTATGATGGGCTTGCAGCTCCCTTATACACAGTATGATGGGCTTGCAACTCCCATATACACAGTATGATGGGCCCGCAGCTTCCTTATACACAGTATTATGGGCCCGCAGCTCCCTTATACACAGTATGATGGGCCCACAGCTCCCTAATACACAGTATGATGGGCCCGCAGCTCCCTTATACACAGTATGATGGGCCCGCAGCTCCCTAATATACAGTATGATGAGCCCGCAGCTCCCTTATACACAGTATGATGGGCTTGCAGCTCCCTTATACACAGTATGATGGGCTTGCAGCTCCCTTATACACAGTATGATGGGCCCGCAGCTTCCATATACACAGTATTATGGGCCCGCAGCTCCCTTATACACAGTATGATGAGCCTGCAGCTCCCTTACAGTATACACAGTATGATGGACCCGCAGCTCCCTTATACACAGTATGATGGGCCCGCAGCTCCCGTATACATAGTATGATGGACTCACAGCTCCCTTATACACAGTATGATGAGCCCGCAGCTCCCTTATACACAGTATGATGGGCCCACAGCTCCCGTATACATAGTATGATGGACTCAAAGCTCCCTTATACACAGTATGATGAGCCCGCAGCTCCCTTATACACAGTATGATGGGCCCGCAGCTCCCTTATACACAGTATGATGGGCCCGCAGCTCCCTTATACACAGTATGATGGGCCCGCAGCTCCCTTATACACAGTATGATGGGCCCGCAGCTCCCTTATACACAGTATGATGGACCCGCAGCTCCCTTATACACAGTATGATGGGCTCGCAGCTCCCGTTTACACAGTATGATGTGTGCACAGCTCCCTTATACACAGTATGATGGGCCCGCAGCTCCCTTATACACAGTATGATGGGCCCGCAGCTCCCTTATACACAGTATGATGGGCCCGCAGCTCCTGTACAAACAGTATGACGGACTTACAGCTCCCGTATACACTGTCTGATGGACCCGCAGCTCCCTTATACACAGTATGATGGACCCGCAGCTCCCGTATACACAGTATGATGGGCCCGCAGCTCCCTTATACACAGTATGATGGGCCCGCAGCTCCCTTATACACAGTATGATGGGCCCGCAGCTCCCTTATACACAGTATGATGGGCCCGCAGCTCCCTTATACACAATATGATGGACCCGCAGCTCCCTTATACACAGTATGATGGGCTCGCAGCTCCCGTTTACACAGTATGATGTGTGCACAGCTCCCTTATACACAGTATGATGGGCCCGCAGCTCCCTTATACACAGTATGATGGGCCCGCAGCTCCCTTATACACAGTATGATGGGCCCGCAGCTCCTGTACAAACAGTATGACGGACTTACAGCTCCCGTATACACTGTCTGATGGACCCGCAGCTCCCTTATACACAGTATGATGGACCCGCAGCTCCCGTATACACAGTATGATGGGCCCGCAGCTCCCTTATATACAGTATGATGGACTCACAGCTCCCTTATACACAGTATGATGGGCCCGCAGCTCCCGTATACACAGTATGATTGGCCTGCAGCTCCCTTATACACAGTATGATGGACCCGCAGCTCCCGTATTCACAGTATGATTGGCCCGCAGCTCCCTTATACATAGTATGATTGACCTGCAGCTCCCTTATACACAGTATGATGGGCCCGCAGCTCCCTTATACACAGTATGATGGACTCACAGCTCCTTTATACACAGTATGATGGGCCCGCAGTTCCCTTATACACAGTATGATGGACCCGCAGCTCCCTTATACACAGTATGATGGGCCCGCAGCTCCCTTATACACAGTATGATGGGCCCGCAGCTCCCTTATACACAGTATGATGGGCCCGCAGCTCCCCTATACACAGTATCATGGGCCCGCAGCTCCCTTATACACAGTATGATGGGCCCGCAGCTCCCTTATACACAGTATGATGGGCCCGCAGCTCCCTTATACACAGTATGATGGGCCCGCAGCTCCCGTATACACAGTATGATGGGCCCACAGCTCCCTTATACACAGTATGATGAGCCCGCAGCTCCCGTATACACAGTATGATGGGCCCACAGCTCCCTTATACACAGTATGATGGGCCCGCAGCTCCCTTATACACAGTATGATGGGCCAGCAGCTCCCTTATACACAGTGTGATTGGCCCGCAGCTCCCTTATACACAGTGTAATGGGCCAGCAGCTCCCTTATACACAGTGTGATGGGCCAGCAGCTCCCTTATACACAGTATGATGGGCCCGCAGATCCCTTATACACTGCCTGATGGGCCTGCAGCTCCTGTACAAACAGTATGACGGACTTACAGCTCCCGTATACACTGTCTGATGGACCCGCAGCTCCCTTATACACAGTATGATGGACCCGCAGCTCCCGTATACACAGTATGATGGGCCCGCAGCTCCCTTATACACAGTATGATGGACCCGCAGCTCCCTTATACACAGTATGATGGGCCCGCAGCTCCCTTATACACAGTATGATGGGCCCGCAGCTCCCTTATACACAGTATGATGGGCCCGTAGCTCCCTTATACACAGTATGATTGGCCTGCAGCTCCCTTATACACAGTATGATGGACTCACAGCTCCCTTATACACAGTATGATTGGCCTGCAGCTCCCTTATACACAGTATGATTGGCCCGCAGCTCCCTTATACATAGTATGATTGACCTGCAGCTTCCTTATACACAGTATGATGGGCCCGCAGCTCCCTTATACATAGTATGATGGGCCCGCAGCTCCCGTATACACAGTATGATTGACCTGCAGCTCCCGTATACACAGTATGATGGACTGGCAGCTCCCTTATACACAGTATGATGGGCCCGCAGCTCCCGTATACTGTACACAGTATGATTGACCTGCAGCTCCCTTATACACAGTATGATGGACCCGCAGCTCCCTTATACACAGTATGATGGGCCCACAGCTTCCTTATACACAGTATGATGAGCCCGCAGCTCCCTTATACACAGTATGATTGGCCCGCAGCTCCCTTATACACAGCATGATGGACTCACAGCTCCCTTTTACACAGTATGATGGACCCCCAGCTCCCTTTTACACAGTATGATGGCCCCTCAGCTCCCGTATACATAGTATGTGTGCACAGCTCCCTTATACACAGTATGATGGGCCTGCAGCTACCGTATACACAGTATGATGGGCCTGCAGCTCCCGTATACACAGTATGATGGGCCCGCAGCTCCCTTATACACAGCATGATGGGCCCGCAGCTCCCTTATACACAGTATGATGGACCCGCAGCTCCCTTATACACAGTATGATGGGCCTGCAGCTCCCTTATACAAAGTATGATGGACCCGCAGCTCCCGTATACACAGTATGATGGACTCACAGCTCCCTGTCATGGTTTGGATGCCCCGGTCATTTACTCATCCTCCGGCGTATTCACTATTTTGTGGCACTGCTGCAGTGCCGCTGCTCAAACTTGTGAGCGCAGCTTCTGACTGGCCAGAAGTTAGAAGCTATGTCACAAGCGCTCAATGTAAGACTATGAGGCTATGTGCACTTTGTTGCGGATTCGTGTGCGGATTTACCGCGGATTTCCTGTGTTTTTTGTGCAGATTTCACCTGTGTTTTACCACCTGCAGGATTCCTATACAGGAGCAGGTGTAAAACGCTGCGGAATCCTCAAAAAGAATTGACATGCTGCAGAAAATACAATGCAGCGTTTCTGCGCGGTATTTTCCGCACCATGTGCACTGCGGATTTGGTTTTCCATAGGTTTACATGGCACTGTAAACCAGATGGAAAACTGCTGCAAATCCGCAGTGGCCAATCCGCACCGTGTGCACATAGCCTGAGAGTGAGAAAGAGGCCAGAACGAGGCTCCCATAGACTCACATCGATTAGTGACCTCTGAGCTGCTCCATAAAACACTGGAGCCTCGGACAGGCCACAAACTGCAGGAGACGGAGCCGAGAGGAGACTAAAACAGATGAAAACGCCGGAAGGTGAGTATCAGACAGGGGGCAGGGGACGGGGATTGTCAGCACCACTCCAGCAATGAAATAAAAAATAATACTGGAGTGGTGCTGTAAATGTGATGCAGCTCCTGGTTACTGTATGGGGGCTCCTTATACTAATACTCATAAAAGACCCAGGTGGTACGTATCAAAAGCCCCCTACCCCCCTCTCCAGCCTCCCCAGACAGCAAATATTACATGATGGAGTACATATAATATCAGAACAAAACATTATAATATTCAGCCCCCAGTGACCTGTCTCCCCTCCCCCGCTTCAGCCCCAATACCCCCATCATCTCACATCCACCCCTCAGTGCCCTGTCCTACCTCACCCACCTTCTGCCCTCACAACCCCCAAATGGTCTCACATTCACCCCTCAGTACCCTGTCCCCCCTCCCCCACAATACCCCCATGGTCTCACATTCACCCCCCAGTGTCCTGTCTCCCCTCCCCCACAATACCCCCATGGTCTCACATCCACCCCCCAGTGTCCTGTCCCCCCTCACGCACTTTCAGCCCCCACAATACCCTAACGGTCTCACAGCGACATACCTGAATTTAATAAACCTAAAATGTTCCATCCCCAGCACTTACTGATAAAGTTTACACTGCAGGCAGGACCAGGAAGTGTCTAGCTGAAATGCTGGGTGGGCACTAGGACCCAGCGTGCCTGAGCCAATCCCAGCGTGCACAGAGTGAGGAAAACTGCAGCCATGGGAAAAGCTTCATGATCAGGTCAGAGGGGTGAAACCATTCACTGCAGGAGGGAGACTGCAGCCGCCACTGTGCTAATAGCCAGAGTGCAGAGTCTCTGTCAGACAGGAGCAGACATTACACTGCTCTGCACCTATGCTGTGTTCTGCCCTGGCTCCCAGTGGGCCCCTTCATGTGACAGGGCCCGGGGCGATGGCCCCCTCTGCCCCCCCAGTAGCTACGCTACTGATTCATCCCTATTTGTGCTACCATCATTATCAGAAAAAGTATTAGTTATTCCGCTGCATTGTGACATCATCACTTACCATATATGGAAGCTGGCAGTGATGTCACACAAGTGAGTGATGATGTCACAATAGAGCGGAACCTACAAACACTCCGTCCCATCTCATAGAGGTCAGACTTGGTATTTGTCTTTCGCCTGAAAGCAATTACCTAGATCTTTTCCTTGTGGATTAGCGAATTTCTTCTGGATTATTGTGAAGATCGTTGACTGAGGAGTCGTCTCCATTTGGAGGTAAATCTCATCGTTATTTTTCTTGTACTCTGGTGTATGGGAAGCGGCCATTGCCCCTAGAGATGAGTAACTCGTCCGGCATAAATCCTGGCACAATACAACCGATAAACCGATTTCATCAATTTTGGTTTTTATTTATAAATTATGAAACAAATCCAGTCCTCAGTGATCGGATATAAAAGTCGGAATCGCCCGATAGAAAACCAGGGGAGCAAATCTCAATGTCAGGATTAGGCCAAAATTAGCCACCATGCTTTTCTTTTCTAAGGCCAGTCTCACACGTCCAGATAATTCCGGTACCGGAAAAATCTGTACCGGAGTTATCCGTGTCCGTGTGTCCATGAGCTCACGTGGCACATCAGTGTGGCAGTCGTGTGCCGCCCATGTGCCGACTGAGTACCACACGGACCGTGCAGGAGACAGCGCTACTTTAAGCGCTGTCGCCAGCGTGGTGCTGAAGCTGCCATTCATCCCTTCTCTCCAGCAGCGTTCTCTGGAGAGAAGGAATTAAAAATGAATGTTTTTTTATTATTTTTGTCTTTAAAATCAAATTCCTTGTCACCTTCCCCCTCCCACCCCCTGTGCGCCTGCCCGCTGGAAATAAAATACCCAGCTCCCTCGATGCTTCCTCTTAGTGCCGTAGCTTGTCCTGTATGAGCGGTCACGTGGTACCGCTCATTACAGTGATGAATATGCGGTGGTCCAAGGAGGCTCCTCATCCTGTACTGAGCGGTCACATGGTACCGCTCATTACAGTAATGAATACGCGGCTTCACCACTCAGTACAGGAAGAAGCTGCCAGCGCCGGGAAAGCAGGGACTGCACCGCACCAGGAGCAGGTGAGTATAACGGGGAGGGGAGCGCAGCGCGATATTCACCTGCTCCTCGTTCCGGCGCCGCTCCGTCTTCAGCAGTGACGCTGAAGTCATAGGATGCGGTGACGTAGTTAGTGCACGCCCTCTGCCTGAACGTCAGTGCTGAAGATGGAGTGGCGGCTGGAACGAGGAGCAGGTGAATATTGAAAGTGCCGGGGGCCTGAGCGACGAGAGGTGAGTATGTGATTTTTATTTTTTTTTATCGCAGCAACAGCATATGGGACAAATGTCTGTATGGGGCATCTTATGGGGCCATAACGTTTGTGCAGCACTATAATGGGACAAGTGTCATTATGGAGCATCTTATGGGGCCATAACATTTGTGCAGCACTATATGGCGCAAGTGTCTGTATGGGGCATCTTATGGGGCCATAACATTTGTGCAGCACTATAATGGGGCAAGTGTCTGTATAGAGCATCTTATGGGGCCATAACGTTTGTGCAGCACTATAATGGGACAAGTGTCATTATGGAGCATCTTATGGGGCCATAACATTTGTGCAGCACTATATGGCGCAAGTGTCTGTATGGGGCATCTTATGGGGCCATAACATTTGTGCAGCACTATAATGGGGCAAGTGTCTGTATAGAGCATCTTATGGGGCCATAACGTTTGTGCAGCACTATAATGGTGCAAGTGTCTGTATAGAGCATCTTATGGGGCCATAACATTTGTGCAGCACAATAATGGGGCAAGTGTCTGTATAGAGCATCTTATGGGGCCATAACGTTTGTGCAGCACTATAATGGGGCAAGTGTCTGTATGGAGCATCTTATGGGGCCATAACGTTTGTGCAGCACTATAATGGGGCAAGTGTCTGTATGGAGCATCTTATGGAGCCATAATGTTTGTGCTGCACTATAATGGGGCAAGTGCCTGTATGGAGCATCTATGGGGCCATAACATTTGTGCAGCACAATAATGGGGCAAGTGTCTGTATAGAGCATCTTATGGGGCCATAACGTTTGTGCAGCACTATAATGGGGCAAGTGTCTGTATGGAGCATCTTATGGGGCCATAACGTTTGTGCAGCACTATAATGGGGCAAGTGTCTGTATGGAGCATCTTATGGAGCCATAATGTTTTTGCTGCACTATAATGGGGCAAGTGCCTGTATGGAGCATCTATGGGGCCATAACATTTGTGCAGCACTATAATGGGGCAAGTGTCTGCATGGAGCATCTTATGGGGCCATAATGTTTGTGCAGCACTATATGGGGCAAGTGTCTGTATAGAGCATCTTATGGGGCCATAATGTTTGTGCAGCACTATAATGGGGCAAGTGCCTGTATGGAGCATCTTATGGGGCCATAACATTTGTGCAGCACTATATGTGGCAAGTGTCTGTATAGAGCATCTTATGGGGCCATAATATTTGTGCAGCACTATAATGGGGCAAGTGCCTGTGCAGCGCCCGAGAGTCCTGGTCGTTGCAGTACTGTGGCTCTGCCACTATGGGGAGCTATGGTGCGTCTGACGGCACTGAAGGAGTTCATCTGACCAGGTATCACAGACACCAATACATTTCACAGCTGGGCCTCCGGGGGGAGCTAAGGGTTCTATTCATTAGGCCACTCCCCACCATAGTGGGTAAACTGGGGGTCAGGCAGGAAGTTAGGTCAGAAAGCTGACTGGGTTGGAACCAGGCAACACCTTGTGGCAGAGGGTGTTGTGGGGGAAGATACAGTAGGGTCTCTGTCAGGGGTGGGATCCTGACAGAGGCTTGGCAACTTGAACGAACGTAACGGGACCGCGCCTGCTCCGGGTAGCGGCGGTGCCCAAGGAAGGACTAGAAGCGAGATAGATTGTGCTGAGTGAGAAACGAGATCAAGCAAAAGGAGAAATACCAGTAGGGGTCGTGCTGTAAGACCGGAGCAACACCCTACTGAGGCGCACTACCGGTGGCCGGAACGCCGAGGGAGTATTATAACATTCAGCTTCAAGCAATACTCTAAACAGCGGCAGGACAGTCAGTCTAAGGCGGGCTGTCTAACTTAAATCACCTATGCAGTCTTGGGGGGCAACTTGTGGAGAGGGGCGACTCTAGGGTCCCGGAAGAGCTCCGAGCCTACCCGTCATATGGGTGCCGTCCCAACCAGAACAACAGGGAGGGACGGAGGATTAGAAGAACATCATTTAATCGAGTTGTGAGGGAACTTAAGAAACAGACACAACGGTTGTGGGGACTTTCCGTAAGCACAGCAGGGAAGGACCGCAACACATAGCGCTAGAAGGAAGGCACAGATTTCCACCTGTGAAGAGAACTCTGGAGGTGCCATCAGACCGGCCGGACTTGCGCAGCCTGGTGAACCATATTCTGGACTGTGGACTCAGAGATCTTCAGTAAAGAGGTAAAGAGACTGCAACCTGGTGTCCTCGTTATTTACTGCACCGCACCACCACTACCATTATCCACACCTATTATTCACTGTGCGCCCCACGGCAGGGTCATGGACCGGGGCCTAGCCGCCGTGACAACCCCAGAGCAGAGACTCAGAGGCCCGGTACCGGGTACCCCTCGGCCCTGCGGCAGTGGGGGCGCTACAACTTGGCGTCACGAACAGGATCTACTTAAGCCTGAAGGATCAGGTCATGTGTGCCTTGGAACTGTGATTTGTTGTGCTTGGACTGTGCTTTATTACAAGGACTGTGCGTTGCCACTTGCCGCTAAAAGTTACCGCCAAAACCGCCGCCATTGCAGCGCAGGAGAAGAGAAGAAGAAGGGCGTGGAGTAGGCGGAGGCAGGCTGGAAAGCGCGAACGACAATGGCCGCCCAGTCCAAATATTTCTGTGTCCTGCGGACGTGTCCGTCAACAGCCGAGGTCCGCCTCCTGATCCTGTTTGGAGGGTGGAGACAATGGAGACGGGGCCGCCCACGAAAGAGACCGCGGGAAGAGGACATTGGAGAAAAGGCAAAGATGGCGACACCAGGAACACCGCGTGGGACTGACCCGATCCGGCCTGAGGCTGCGCAACCCGACACAGCCCCAGAAGCGCCAACGCTGCGGGGTCTGACCCTCACGGAGCCACCGATGGGCCGACCCCCTTTTCCGCTGTCTGAGGAGTGTGTGGCTGCAGCCGAGGCCCGACAGCTAGCCCGCCGGCTGGAGGCTGATGCCCGCGTGCTTACTCGGCTGGGCCAGCCCACGGAGGTCCGTTTGTCCCCAGTGTCCCCTGTTCCCTCCCACCTGGCCGCGGCTGGAGGTACGCTACAGACGCTGGACGCCGAACATCTACGGCGTCTGATGGCAGCGTGGCGGAGCCGGCCCCAGCCTGCAGCGCCGATTGACTTGGTCAGTGCTCCAGAGATCCCGCCGTCACACTGGGGTGTGGTAGTGTCTTTTAACTCCCGGCACGGGAGAGGAGTTATCCAGGAGATTGGAGAGCCGCTGCAGGTCCGTGTCGATCGGGAGGAGGTGGAGCCCTGCGGCAGGAGGTTCGCTCGTGATCTGGAGCCGGGCGACGCCGTGACTTGCACGAGGTGGAGGAGGGAAGCTGGTGAGACGGGCTGGATAGCCCGAGGCGTACAGCGATGCATTGCCCTCCAGGCTGCTGCCAGAACACCGGAAGAAGATGATCCAGTGAGGGAAGCAGCAGAGCCCGGCCCCGCGGAACCTCGAGAAGCCCGGCCTCGCCGTGCCCCGGAGGGACGTGTGCACCTGCCAGTGAGAAGGGCCTCCCGGCGAGGGATCTTATCGCTGCGGGGACCGGAACCGCTTCCTGGCTCACCAGTGCGATCCGTTGGCCTGGTGAGGCCAGATCGGAAACCACCCTGTTCCACAAAGAACGAGTAAGCATAATTGCTTTATTAATATGTACATAGTTTTTAACCGTTTGTTTCCTGTTTGGCTGCTAAACCCGTCCAGGGTTAACTCTTAAGGGGATCCTTCTGTTGACCTGGGATCCCTATTGTTTTGCTTTTATTTGATTCTTCTAAAGTTTTTGCACAAGTTTCTAGAACTGCTGAAATCATGAACAGTGCATGATCCGAACTTCTTGTACATAGTTTGCACCTTATTAAAGGCGCTCCCTACTGGTTTTACTTAAAGAAGGACTCTTTGTGAAGATACCACACTGGAACCTTTGCTGAGTATGGACTGGTAGCTTGAGAAGGCGTGCTACCTCATAAAGACTTGGTCCCCTCTTAAAGGGGATGTTCATTTGTTGCGCTTAAACCGTGATATTGCTTTAAGATTGGAAGCAATAATGTCTTGACCAAAGAAAGTGATGATAATGTTTACATGAGAAAGTTATATGTATTTAACTAGTTAATTGTGAAGAAATAGTGATGATGTTCTCTGAGAAGAAAAAGGTGAAAGATAGAAGAAGGATGCAGTGGACCCGTAGGGATAGACGTGGTGTCCAGCATGCATGATAGAAAGAAAGATAATGAGAAGGCTTAATGTTCAAAAGAAAATGTTTTGATAATGATAATAGATAGTTAGGATAGAAGGTAAACCCTGAGTCCTGATAGGAGTCATGTAGAGATGACTCAGTGCTCTTAAACTGAAAGTAATGTTATGTTCTATACTGTGTATAGTAGTTGAAAAGGCAGTAGGCCCTGGCTGAACGGGGCGGTCCTGTAACCGAAAGGAGAGGCAGTAGGTCTGGTGCCGATAGGACAGGCGGTCCTGCAGATTTAAAGAAGGAGAATGAGAAAGTTAAATTACCTTATAATGTGATTATAGGAAGGTCTTTAGTGGATAAAGAGTGTATGTCCTTAAAGGCGATGTTAAATTATTGTTCAACAATTTTGCACTAAGTAGAATACCCGGTTGGGTAACAGGAGTTATTTATAGCCTGTAATTTATAATGTTAACCATGTTTGTAACGTTCAAGTGTCCTTACCTCCCATAAAGGGAAGCCTGTTCAAGTATACTTATTGTTATTGCACTCAACAAAACTGTATGTCTTTTTGCTAACTTGTATTGTTGTTTTCTTCCCAGTCCCGGAGTACTGTGTTTAACCAGGGGGGAGTGCAGCGCCCCAGAGTCCTGGTCGTTGCAGTACTGTGGCTCCGCCACTATGGGGAGCTATGGTGCGTCTGACGGCACTGAAGGAGTTCATCTGACCAGGTATCACAGACACCAATACATTTCACAGCTGGGCCTCCGGGGGGAGCTAAGGGTTCTATTCATTAGGCCACTCCCCACCATAGTGGGTAAACTGGGGGTCAGGCAGGAAGTTAGGTCAGAAAGCTGACTGGGTTGGAACCAGGCAACACCTTGTGGCAGAGGGTGTTGTGGGGGAAGATACAGTAGGGTCTCTGTCAGGGGTGGGATCCTGACAGAGGCTTGGCAACTTGAACGAACGTAACGGGACCGCGCCTGCTCCGGGTAGCGGCGGTGCCCAAGGAAGGACTAGAAGCGAGATAGATTGTGCTGAGTGAGAAACGAGATCAAGCAAAAGGAGAAATACCAGTAGGGGTCGTGCTGTAAGACCGGAGCAACACCCTACTGAGGCGCACTACCGGTGGCCGGAACGCCGAGGGAGTATTATAACATTCAGCTTCAAGCAATACTCTAAACAGCGGCAGGACAGTCAGTCTAAGGCGGGCTGTCTAACTTAAATCACCTATGCAGTCTTGGGGGGCAACTTGTGGAGAGGGGCGACTCTAGGGTCCCGGAAGAGCTCCGAGCCTACCCGTCATATGGGTGCCGTCCCAACCAGAACAACAGGGAGGGACGGAGGATTAGAAGAACATCATTTAATCGAGTTGTGAGGGAACTTAAGAAACAGACACAACGGTTGTGGGGACTTTCCGTAAGCACAGCAGGGAAGGACCGCAACACATAGCGCTAGAAGGAAGGCACAGATTTCCACCTGTGAAGAGAACTCTGGAGGTGCCATCAGACCGGCCGGACTTGCGCAGCCTGGTGAACCATATTCTGGACTGTGGACTCAGAGATCTTCAGTAAAGAGGTAAAGAGACTGCAACCTGGTGTCCTCGTTATTTACTGCACCGCACCACCACTACCATTATCTACACCTATTATTCACTGTGCGCCCCACGGCAGGGTCACGGACCGGGGCCTAGCCGCCGTGACAACTCCAGAGAAGAGGCCCGGTACCGGGTACCCCTCGGCCCTGCGGCAGTGGGGGCGCTACACCTGTATGGAGCATCTTATGGGGCCATAACATTTGTGCAGCACTATATGTGGCAAGTGTCTGTATAGAGCATCTTATGGGGCCATAATATTTGTGCAGCACTATAATGGGTCAAGTGTCTGTATGGAGCATCTTATGGGGCCATAACATTTGTGCAGCACTATAACGGGGCAAGTGTCTGCATGGAGCATCTTATGGGGCCATAATATTTGTGCAGCACTATATGTGACAAGTGTCTGCATAGAGCATCTTATGGGGCCATAACGTTTGTGCAGCACTATAATGGGGCAAATATCTTTATGGAGCATCTTATGGGGCCATAATCAACGTTTCTGCAGCACTATATTGGGGAAATGTGTCTATTGAGCATCTTATGGGGCCATTATTAACCTTTATGCAGGATTACGGTATATGGGGCTCCTGATTCAATATGGATATTCAAAAACACTTTACCTACTACTGATGTCTCAATTAATTTTACTTTTATTGGTATCTATTTTAACATTATGGGGATTCAGGAATGTACCTTGGCTTGGTCATACATTTTAAATAGAGTTAAGGTTCAAATGGGGAAGGTTTGAGTGGAGGGAGGTTTGGGGGGGAGCGCCAAACTGATCCTTTGCCCCGGGTGCATGAAAGGCGAGATATACCTCTGATCGCCCTGTGTTTTTCTGTAGCCCACATCCCCACACTGACTATATACAGTGGGCAACTAAAGTGTAGACAGCAGTTCCTTATGAATAGTAAGGTCAGTGGGTAAGTGTGTCTACCTCTTTTACAATGGTATGGCCCAAATGTGAGCTGAGGTAAAACCAGCTAAGAGAGACCAAGCTTTCTCCTCTCTAGCTTCTGACATGTCCATACACGGGCACTAATGCCCTCACAGTTCCAGCAGAGCAGTACTAGTACGGCGCATGTCGGGAAGGGGATAAAAAATTCTGAACCTTGTAAAAAAAAAAAAAAAATTGTTTTGTACTTTTATTTTCGGAATACAATATTTTTTTTCCCGGAAATGGAGCTTTATGAGATATTGTCCATTGTGGAACAAGCTGGCACTTTTATTCCTATTATTTTGGGTTATATACTGTGTTTTGAACTATTTTTATTAAATTTTTTGTGGGAGACGCAGCAAAAAAAAAATGGTACCGTATATAATCGAGTATAAGCCGAGATTTTCAGCCCACTTTTTGGGCTGAAAGTGACCCTCTCGGCTTATACTCGAGTCAGTGTCGGCGTGGGGTCAGCGGGTGAGGGGGAGCGGCGGGTGTCACATACTCACCTGCTCCTGGCGCGGTCCCTGCATGTCTGATGGTCTCCGGGCAGCTCTTCCTGTGTTCAGCAGTCACATGGTATCGCTCATTACAGTAATGAATATGCGGTCCCGCTGAACACAGGAAGATGCCGCCGGCTCCCGGAGACCATCTGACAGTGAGACACTGCCACGGACCGCGCCGGGAGCAGGTGAGTATATCAGGGGAGGTGAGCATTGCGCGATAGTCACCTTCCTCGTTCCACCGCTGCGCGCCACTCTGTCTTCCGTCCTCTGGCTGTGACTGTTCAGGTCAGAGGGTGCGATGATGCGATTAGTGAGCGCGCCGCCCTCTGCCTGAACAGTCAGTGCGGAGGATGGAAGACAGAGCGGCACGCAGCGGTGGAACGAGGAAGGAATCGCAGCAACAGCAAATGGGGCAAATGTGTGGAGCATCTTATGGGGCCACAATGTATGGAGCATCTCATGGGGCCATAATGTATGGAGCATCTCATGGGGCCATAATGTGTGGAGCATCTTATGGGGCCATCAACCTTTATGCAGCATTGTATGGGGCAAATGTTTCTATGGAGCATCTTATGGGGCCATTATTAACCTTTGTGCAGCATTATATGGGGCATATTTTAATATGGAGCATCTTATGGGGCCATCATGAACTGTATGGAGCATTATATGGGGCTCCTGATTCAATATGGATATTCAAAAACACTTAACCTACTGATGTCTCAATTCATTTTACTTTTATTGGTATCTATTTTTATTTTTGACATTTACCAGTAGCTGATGCATTTCCCACCCTAGGCTTATACTCGAGTCAATAAGTTTTCCCAGTTTTTTTGTGGCAAAATTAGGGGGGTCGGCTTATACTCGGGTCGGCTTATACTCGAGTATATACGGTAATTTGGGCTTTTTAATTTTTTTCCAACATTTATCATATAGGTTAAAAAATTATATTTTAATAAATCGCCCTTTTATGGATTTGGTTAGCAGCAGGATAATGTGCATAAAGTGCTTCCAACTATTTACAAGGGTGACGGGGGGCGCTAATGTGCATACTACATAATGTACCCTGCTGCGATTGTGCTGCTAGAATAGAATCCATGCCTCCTTGGCTCGAGCAGCATGAATTAGGGGACCGGCTCCCTATAGAAATAAATAATAGTAATAATAATGGCAGCCAGCTATCTACTTTGTACGGGGACATGGCGAGCTGCACAATGTAATATGGCACCGTGTATTATTGCACCATATTTCGGCACAATGTATTATTGCACAGTGAATTATGGCATCATTTTTTTTCATCTCCTTCAGATCCTATTCCTGAGTCTGTCTGGTCAAGGACCACAGACGGGAGGAAAGAGAACACCGTACATAAGCTGAGAAGAGATCTTCAGCGTGTACAGGACACAGCAGAGAGCCGGACATCTTTAGAGTGAGTATAATGGCGGAGGCTCCGGGGTCCTTCTTCCTTACACTAATTAGATAAGTGGAGGAGGGCGGACCACGGCAGTCGGCACCGACCACTGAGTTAGGCCAGGATTGCACCTGACAACCTGCGGCATGTAAGGCCTATCAATCGGCTACTTGTTGGCTGATCGCCGGTCATTTAGTAGCCCATTTAGGCATTTCTGTGCCCTCAGAACTGGGGAAAAAATAAAATACCAAAAACCAATCTATCACTTATATTGTAGGTCGGAATATCACTCTACTGATTGAAGGTATCAACGTTTTACTTGAGGAGAGGTGAAAAACTCCAGTGTAAACTTTGGTTTTGGAGAATAAACCTCATTTATATTAGGAAGTCACCAGCTATTACTGTAAGTATTCTGAGGGTAATATAACAAACATTTACTGTTGAAAATAAAATGATAAATTCTGACCGATCTATTGTTCATTTTAGGGTTGTTACACTATTCCAGTGCTGAAATCTTGTCAGGAAGATCCCATTCTGTTACTTAGATACTAGCTACATTCTCTAGTATTACTACTGACAACACATTTCTTGGATCACCTAGAAGAGTAAAGTAGTTAAAGGGTAATTATACTTGTATGTGACATGTAAGAATGTGTTGTAATGTGTGTATATGATGCGAGTAACAGCGCAATGTATGGCCATTATATGGCTTGTATGGCATTTTGCATTGTTCTCTTGTTTTCACCCCACTGGCACTATCTCTAATTTGCAATAGGCTTTGAACTGCTGTCTCCCATACAAAAAGTATTTTACCTATTTTCCTAGGTAGTACAGAGGCATAGAGGAAATTATATAGCGGTACTGAACATTGTAGCTGTGAATCCAGCTCTGATATAAGTTAATATATCTGCTGGGATCTGCAGGGCAGTGTTTTTTTAGCTTCCTCCTGGCTTCCCTCTTAACTTGGAAAATCTCTGTGCTGAAACAGATTTCAGCAGTTTATTCAGAGAGACATCAGGAAGAGGGGGAGGGGAAGAAATGACTCATAAGAATAGAAAGAAGCTAATTTCTCTGATAAGATATACTACAAAGTGTTTTATATTCACTTATTATATTGATTTATGCAATTTGTTGTAGGTACAGTTCCCTACTGTAAATAAAAACTTTCTGCATGTTTTGCTATTTCAGGTTGTCTTCCTGCTTTATCTTCTCATCCCTGCTACTTATTTTGACTGTTACAAGGAACATATCTTCTTGGATGTAAGTGTTTTATTATACTCAAATGAGATAAAAAATTCTCCATATAGTATAATATACTCCCCGTAGTCCTCCATATAGTATAATATACTCCCTATAGTTCTCCATATAGTGTAATACACTCCCCGTAGTCCTTTATATAGTATAATGCACCCCATAGTCCTTCCCATAGTATACTGCACAACATAGTTCTCATATATTAAAATACACTCCTCAGTCCTCCATATAGTATAATACACTCCTCAGTTCTCCAAATAGTATAATACACTCCTCATAGTTCTTCATACTGCATTCCCCATAGTCCTCCATATAGTATAATACACTCATCATAGTCCTCCATATAGCATAATGTGCCCCCCATAGTCCTTCATGTAGTACATTGCACTCCCCATAGTCCTCAACATAGTATAATGCAGGCCTCATATAGAACATATAGTATAATACACTGCGCATAGTCCTCGATAGAGTATAATGCATCCCCCCTCAGAGTATAAGGCAGCCACACCATAGAATATAATGCAGCTCCCTCATATAGTATAATGTAGCCCCCTATAGAATATAATGTAGCCCCCCCATAAAATACAATGCAGTCCTACAGCATAATGGCCACTACGTACGCATTCACTGATATATAAAAAAAAGCACAATACTCACCTCCCCTACTCATTCCCTGCTGTTCCAGGCTCTGCAGGGCATCTCAGCAGCTGCACTGCCTGGCACACCACGGGTGCACGACTAAGTGACGTCATCGCACACCTGCTGTGTCAGAGGCACAGGGGAATGATGGGGGAGGGCGCATCATCTGACGCTCTCCTCTATAATTGCTTTCAACTCTGTTGGCATCTATGATGCTGATACAGATGAATGTGGCGCGCAGGGTTGCTGTGGGGTCCTTGACTCAAGGGCTCTATGGCAGCCGCTATTAGCGGCATGCTAATGGCTGGGGGCCCCTAAGGGAACGGGGGTAATAGGCAGCTTCCTAATCTGCCTGCACCTAACGCAGACCCTGCTCCCGTGGCTCATACAGCATGAATTAGGTAATGGCTCCCTTTAGAAATAAACAATAGTAATTATAATGACAGACAGCTATCTACTTTGCATGAGGACATGGCAAGCTGCACAATGGAATATGGCACCGTATATTATGGCACAGGGCATTATGTATTATTGGACGGTGAATTATGGCATCATTTTTTTTCATCTCCTTCAGATCCTATTCCTGAGTCTGTCTGGTCAAGGACCACATCACAGACGGGAAGAACGTGAACATCGTACATAAGCTGAGAAGAGAACGTCAGCGTGTACAGGACGCAGCAGAGCCGGACATCTGTAGAGTGAGTATAATGGCGGAGGCTCTGGGGTCCTTCTTCCTTACACTAATTAGATAAGTGGAGGAGGCCGGACTACTGCTGTCGGCACCGACCACTGAGTTAGGCCACGATTGCTCCTTCCAAATTGTGTCATTGACCACCTATCAGTCGGCTACTTGTTGGCTGATCACCGGTCGTTTAGTAGCCATTTAGGCATTTCTTCTGATCACAGAATGACCAGTAATAGATCTCTGTGTGCACAGGTTATCATTGTTCTCCTTGGCACATACTGGTTACATAGAAATCCTTTATTCACCTGCGAAAATCCCCTTGTTCATCCATTAAATGTGTTTGACCTGTATTTACTTCATGTTATAGAAGAAAAAAGACATGTGTAACTAAAATTCAACTTTTATTCCAATAGTATTAAAATATTGTGTTAAAATCACTGTACATACATCATCCATTATGAGTATATATTGGGTCACAAATTCAGTAAGTGACCCACTGTTTCCTATAGATATATACTGTAGGGAAAATATAAGCCATACAAGGGATAATGACTGCTGTCCCCATAATTTCACAGTCAAATACATCCACTAATAATTATTCAGGATCATTATAGGCATAAATATAATTTTGAGCACTGATAAAAATGATCATTTGACACATAATATCAGCCGCATTGGATCAGTGCGATACTCAGAATTAAAACCTGCATTAGAGCAACTACTGTTAATAACCCACCCTAAATTAGTGTGCTGGAGTTAATGGTTGCACTGTAACTGCCTTCAAGGATTACTGAGGGTTAACTATATCATCTAGCCCACTACTAACGGGAGTGAAGGCTGCCAGAGAGCTGCAGGAAATAACATTATCCTGCGGCTCTTACATGAAGTGCAGTGTTTTCAATTGGAAGAGGGTGAGCTACTAGTAACATGCAATAAAGACAGTTTCTATATTAGTATAGATCAGGATAAAGGGTGCAAGACGATTGAATTTTTCATCAAAAAGAATGCTGAATTTAATCTGACTCACAGAAATTTCATCTTAAAACTTCTTGGATTCGTGTTAAAGAGGAACTATTTTGTTTTTGACGGCCATTTCTATTTACAACAGTGGGGGACCGCAATGGGGGCAGCCGTCGCACCTACTTTCGCCACCCTTTACTTAGGTTGGTGGGAAGAAGAGTTGGTCTTTGCTGAAAATATGTCATCTTTTACGGATTGCATTTTAACATGGAGACATTATATAGATGACGTTCTAATCATCTAACAGGACACAGAGAGGGAGCTAGTCAAGTTCATTGATACTTTCAATAAAAATCATTTAAATTTAAAAGTAACCCTTTCATTTCATAAAGATCAGATACCCTTTTTGGATATCACGATACAGAGGGATGAAAATAATCTCCTGCAGACAGATATATATAGGAAGGAGACTGCGACTAATAGCATACTTGATGCTACCAGTGCACATGCAAAGAGCACAATCAGAGCAATCCCTAAAGGAGAGTTACTCAGAAATTGCTCTACATTTGAGTGTTTCAAAATGAGGGCTGAAGAACTGAAAGTGAGACTTTTGGAAAGAAACTATTCTAAGAGAATGATTAAAATAGCATATAACATTGCTCTGAGAACTAGGAGAGAGGAACTTCTGGCCCCCAAACAATGAAATCCACAAAATACCATCAGATTTATAACATAATATCATGAGGATTCGGAGGCGATGACAGGGATCCTCAATAAACACTGGGATATTCTTAATTCGGATAGTGACCTTAGAGACTTTTTAACACCTCAGGCATCGCTGGGATACAGGAAGGCTACATCAATTTCTGACCAGCTTGTATCAAGCCATTTTAAACGAACAAATACTAAAACAGTGGTTAAGGAACCTGGATTCTACCCATGCAAAATGTGTAAGGCTTGTCAAATACTGACCCCAAAGAAAACTATTATTGATGCTTTTGGTAAGAAATATCATATTTCTCAACATCTAAATTGTTCTTCGGTTGGGGTAGTATACTGCCTGGAATGCACACGTGGCCTACAATATGTAGAGAAGACGATGAGGGACCTAAAGGCTCGCATTAGAGAGCATATTAGAAATATTACCAATTTTGACAAAGATGAGCTCTCATGTTGGGAGCAGAAAAAGATATTTAATCCCACACCGATTGCCAGGGATTTTAAGAACAAGCATGGTCTGGCCTGGAAGGAACTTAACGGATGGGCACTTTGCAAAATAAATTTACATATTAGAGGGGGTGACCTTGATTCCATTCTCCTGAAACGGGAAAGTTAATTGATTTTCAGACTTAATACTGTTAATCCTAATGGTCTAAATGAGAATTTTAACTCTGGCTGCTTCCGCTAGAGTTGTTTTAGGTTCAACATGTATATTCCAATGTAAGGCCCCTTTTACCCAAATCCCCTGGGACATGATGATTTTTGAATTTTTTATGCTAATACCTATAATGATATCCTTTGTAAATACTAGCTATGGACTGACTGTACAATATCTTGGAAATCTGTCTGATCTAGACTAATTACATACAATTAATATCTTTGTATGTTCTACTAGTTAGTCATGGGTGATTTACATATATAGTATTTTCATTTCCAACAGTACAAATTATAGTATAGATAGGATTATTGCCAAAATTCATTTTAAGTGATAATTTGTACAGAATAAATCCTTGTTATGAAAATTAACTATGGATCCAATTGATTGTGAAATATTTCCTATGGATATTGGTAACATACAGTGTAATGGTCCCTAATGAGACCTATTGCGTCATATTTAAATTGGTCCCACAATTGTGTGACATAAATAATCTGGAATTAATTGATTAAATATATTCATTGAAATCCTTGCTTTATATATGCACAATAGCATAAAAATGAAAATATAAAATTGGATATATACCGTAATTTTGCTTTTTTTCTAATTAAAATCTCATGTCCCTGATGATTGACAAGAATGATACATCTTTTTAAAATCTTGTGGCCAATTCAGTAATTTGCTTTCCATCTTTACAATAAGTGATATCCATGATTCAATTCCTATAGGATTCCTTGCTTGTAAATAACATTTGGTGGTTGGCCAGTGCAGCTGTCAGTCATGACAGGGTGTATAAATATCCGGCCTGTACAGCTGTCCCTGCCCTTAGAAAAAGGCGGTATAGCGGCAAAACGCGTCACCGCAGGATAATGTTATTTCCTGAGGCTCTCTGGCAGGGTTCACTCCCGATAGTAATGGGCTAGATAATATAGTTAACCTTCAGTAATCCTTGAAGGGAGTTACAGTGCAACCATTAACTCCAGCACACTAATTTAGGGTGGGTTATTAACCCCTTCCTGACATCGGACGTACTATCCCGTCGAGGTGGGGTGGGCCCGTATGACCACCGACGGGATAGTACGTCCAGCGCGATCGGCGGCGCTCACGGGGGGAGCGCGGCCGATCGCGGCCGGGTGTCAGCTGCCTATCGCAGCTGACATCCCGGCACATTAACCCCCGGCACACCACGATCAAACATGATCACGATGTGCCGGCGGTGCAGGGAAGCATCGCGCAGGGAGGGGGCTCCCTGCGGGCTTCCCTGAGCCCCCCGCAGCAACGCGATGTGATCGCGTTGCTGCGAGGGTCTTACCTCCCTCCCTGCCTGCTCCAGACCCGGATCCAAGATGGCTGCGGATCCGGGTCCTGCAGGGAGGGAGATGGCTTCACAGAAGCCTGCTCAGAGCAGGCACTGTGAAGCAGCCTGCACTTCTCTCAGATCGGTGATCTGTCAGAGTGCTATGCAAACTGGCAGATCACCGATCTGTATTGTCCCCCCCTGGGGCAAAGTAAAAAAGTAAAAAAAAAATTTTCCAAATGTGTAAAAAAAAAAAAAATATATATTCCAAAATAATGAAAAAAATATATATATATTATTCCCATAAATACATTTCTTTATCTAAATAAAAAAAAAAAAACAATAAAAGTACACATATTTAGTATCGCCGCGTCCGTAACGACCCGACCTATAAAATTGGCCCACTAGTTAACCCCTTCAGTAAACGCCGTAAGAAAAAAAAAAAAAAAACGAGGCAAAAAACAACGCTTTATTATCATACCGCCGAACAAAAAGTGGAATAACACGCGATCAAAAAGACAGATATAAATAACCATGGTACCGCTGAAAACGTCATCTTGTCCCGCAAATAACGAGCCGCCATACAGCATGATCAGCAAAAAAATAAAAAAGTTATAGTCCTGAGAATAAAGCGATGCAAAAATAATTTTTTTTTCCATAAAATAGTTTTTATCGTATAAAAGCGCCAAAACATAAAAAAATAATATAAATGAGGTATCGCTGTAATCGTACTGACCCGAAGAATAAAACTGCTTTATCAATTTTACCAAACGCGGAACAGTATAAACACCTCTCCCAAAAGAAATTCATGAATAGCTGGTTTTTGGTCATTCTGCCTCACAAAAATCGGAATAAAAAGCGATCAAAAAATGTCATATGCCCGAAAAGTTACCAATAAAAACGTCAGCTTGTCCCGCAAAAAACAAGACCTCACATGACTCTGTGGACCAAAATATGGAAAATTTATAGCTCTCAAAATGTGGTAACGCAAAAAATATTTTTTGCAATAAAAAGCGTCTTTCAGTGTGTGACGGCTGCCAATCATAAAAATCCGCTAAAAAACTCGCTATAAAAGTAAATCAAACCCCCCTTCATCACCCCCTTAGTTAGGGAAAAATAAAAAAAATGTATTTATTTTCATTTTCCCACTAGGGTTAGGGTTAGGGTTGGGGCTAGGGTTAAGGCTACAGTTAGGGTTGGGGCTAAAGTTAGGGTTAGGGTTGGGGCTAAAGTTACGGTTAGGGTTTAGATTACATTTACGGTTGGGAATAGGGTTGGGATTAGGGTTAGGGGTGTGTCAGGGTTAGAGGTGTGGTTAGGGTTACTGTTGGGATTAGGGTTAGGGGTGTGTTTGGATTAGGGTTTCAGTTATAATTAGGGGGTTTCCACTGTTTCGGCACATCAGGGGCTCTCCAAACGCGACATGGCGTCCGATCTCAATTCCAGCCAATTCTGCGTTGAAAAAGTAAAACAGTGCTCCTTCCCTTCCGAGCTCTCCCGTGTGCCCAAACAGGGGTTTACCCCAACATATGGGGTATCAGTGTACTCAGCACAAATAGGACAACAACCTTTGGGGTCCAATTTCTCCTGTTACCCCTGGGAAAATACAAAACTGGGGGCTAAAAAATAATTTTTGTGGGAAAAAAAAGGATTTTTTATTTTCATGGCTCTGCGTTATAAACTGTAGTGAAACACTTGGGGGTTCAAAGTTCTTACAACACATCTAGATAAGTTCCTTAAGGGGTCTAGTTTCCAAAATGGGGTCACTTGTGCGGGGCTTCTACTGTTTAGGTACATTAGGGGCTCTGCAAACGCAATGTGACGCCTGCAGACCATTCCATCTAAGTCTGCATTCCAAATGGCGCTCCTTCCCTTCCGAGCCCTCCCATGCATCCAAACGGTGGTTCCCCCCACATATGGGGTATCAGCGCACTCAGGACAAATTGGACAACAACTTTTGGGGTCCAATTTCTCCTGTTACCCTCGGGAAAATACAAAACTGGGGGCTGAAAAATAATTTTTGTGGGAAAAAATTTGTTTTATTTTTACGGCTCTGCATTATAAACTTCTGTGAAGCCCTTGGTGGGTCAAAGCACTCACCACACATCTAGATAAGTTCCTTAGGGGGTCTACTTTCCAACATGGTGTCACTTGTGGGGGGTTTCTACTGTTTAGGTACATTAGGGGCTCTGCAAACGCAATGTGACGCCTGCAGACCATTCCATCTAAGTCTGCATTCCAAATGGCGCTCCTTCCCTTCCGAGCCCTCCCATGCATCCAAACGGTGGTTCCCCCCACATATGGGGTATCAGCGCACTCAGGACAATTTGGACAACAACTTTTGGGGTCCAATTTCTCCTGCTACCCTCGGGAAAATACAAAACTGGGGGCTAAAAAAATAATTTTTGTGGGAAAAAATTTTTGTTTTATTTTTACGGCTCTGCATTATTAACTTCTGTGAAGCCCTTGGTGGGTCAAAGCGCTCAAAACACATCTAGATAAGTTCCTTAGGGGGTCTACTTTCCAAAATGGTGTCACTTGTGGGGGGTTTCAATGTTTAGGCACATCAGTGGCTCTCCAAACGCAACATGGCGTCCCATCTCAATTCCTGTCAATTTTGCATTGAAAAGTCAAACGGTGCTACTTCCCTTCCGAGCTCTCCCATGCGCCCAAACAGTGGTTTACCCCCACATATGGGGTATCAGCGTACTCAGGACAAATTGTACAACAACTTTTGGGGTCCAATTTCTTCTCTTACCCTTGGGAAAATATAAAATTGGGGGTGAAAAGATAATTTTTGTGAAAAAATATGATTTTTTATTTTTACGGTTCTGCATTATAAACTTCTGTGAAGCACTTGGTGGGTCAAAGTGCTCACCACACCTCTAGATAAGTTCCTTAGGGGGTCTACTTTCCAAAATGGTGTCACTTGTGGGGGGTTTCAATGTTTACGCACATCAGGGGCTTTCCAAACGCAACATGACGTCCCATCTCAATTCCTGTCAATTTTGCATTGAAAAGTCAAACGGCGCTCCTTCCCTTCCGAGGTCTCCCATGCGCCCAAACAGTGGTTTATCCCCACATATGGGGTATCGGCGTACTCAGGACAAATTGTACAACAACTTTTGGGGTCCATTTTCTCCTGTTACCCTTGGTAAAATAAAACAAATTGGAGCTGAAGTAAATTTTTTGTGAAAAAAAGTTAAATGTTCATTTTTATTTAAACATTCCAAAAATTCCTGTGAAGCACCAGAAGGGTTAATAAACTTCTTGAATATGGTTTTGAGCACCTTGAGGGGTGCAGTTTTTAGAATGGTGTCACACTTGGGTATTTTCTATCATATAGACCCCTCAAAATGACTTCAAATGAGATGTGGTCCCTAAAAAAAAATGGTGTTGTAAAAATGAGAAATTGCTGGTCAACTTTTAACCCTTATAACTCCCTAACAAAAAAAAATTTTGGTTCCAAAATTGTGCTGATGTAAAGTAGACATGTGGGAAATGTTACTTATTAAGTATTTTGTGTGACATATCTCTGTGATTTAAGGGCATAAAAATTCAAAGTTGGAAAATTGCAAAATTTTCAAAATTTTCGCCAAATTTCCATTTTTTTTGCAAATAAACGCAGGTAATATCAAAGAAATTTTACCACTATCATGAAGTACAATATGTCACGAGAAAACAATGTCAGAATCGCCAAGATCCGTTGAAGCGTTCCAGAGTTATAACCTCATAAAGGGACAGTGGTCAGAATTGTAAAAATTGGCCCGGTCATTAACGTGCAAACCACCCTTGGGGGTGAAGGGGTTAACCGCAGTGATCCAATGCGGCTGATTCCTGCATATTATGCGTCAGATGATAGTTTTTATCAGCAATAAAAATTATATTTCTGCCTATAATAATCCTGAATAATTATTAGTGGATGTATGTGATTGAGTTTAGGGGGGCAGCAATCATAATCCCTTGTGTGGCTTATATTTTCCCTACATCTATATATCTATAGGAAACGGCGGGTGTTCAGCGCTGAGATCTCATCTCCCGAGATCTTGGTGCCGAGATTTCCATCTGTGAATGTGCCGCTAAGCTAATATACCTGCTAAGATCTGCAGGACAGTGTTTTTGACCTTCCTCTTGGCTGTGCTCCTCCTTTCCTTCCTAACTTGTGAAATCTCTGGGCTGAAACAGATTTCAGCAGTTTATTTAGACTTAATGAGATCAGGAGACGGGGATTGGAAGAAGTAACTCATAAGAATAGTATGAAGCTAATTTCTCTGATAAGATATATTACAAAGTTTCTTATATGCACTTATATTGATTTATGCAATTTGTTGTAGCTAAAGTTCCCATGTAAAGTAAATACTTTCTATATGATTTGCTGTTTCAGGTTGTCTTCCCGCTCTATCTTCTCATCCTGTCACTTATTTTGACTGTTACACGGAACATATCTTGTTGGATGTAAGTGTTTTATTTTACTCCTGAATGTAAAATGTAAATTGTGCCAAACATGTAGACGATAACTGATGTTTAGGCACACTGCAACATTTCAATTTGAGAGTTCAGATTTCACTGGATTTCTTTTGGGGAGAGCCGTGTCGCTTATCTAAAGCTTTTATGCTACTAGTAAGGAGGAACCCCACAATATTAACGATAACGGACCTAACGGGACGCTTGTTTTTTGTGAAGTGACTGGAAGCTTTTATTGGTAGCACTTTGGGGCACATAACATTTTGGTTCACATTTATCCTGTGATATGGGCTGAGAACTTACATCCGCGTAAATCACTGATGCAATTGATTCGGATGAAACCCCCGATGGATTCCATTCTCTGCCCTAATCACACTGCCTTTATCCTGCAGAAATAATAATTATTTATTTTTACCTGTAATGAATATTAATTCCAGTTACAATTTACATGACGTTTCCTTTAATATCATATTCTATTTTTGGCAGATTTCCTCTCATATAATGAAGAGTCCAAGCATGAAATCCAAGCTTCACTGTAGACGCCTGTTGGCGTGGTTGGACCTCCTCACTGTCCCGCTCCTGCAGGACAGTATTCCAGGCATTGTCAAATCATCTGAGCTTGGAAAAATGAAGACCCTGACCAGCGTGCTTACAGAACATCTGCATGATCTGGATGGACAGGATTTGGTGAATGCCCTCCTGTTCTTGTCAAGTATAACATCTGCCAGAGCGGACGCTGACACCTTTCTGAATAGTGAACTTATTGATAAGACCTATAACCACATGCTGAAAGCAAAAAGTGAGAAACGTCAGGGAATAACTGGCACAGCTATGACGCTCCTGGCTAACATTGCTGTATACCGCTACGAAGAAGTCATGGAGCGCCTGGAAATCGATGATGAGCACACACACTCCAGTGCGCTGAAAATTTTGGATCTGATTTACAACAAGACCAACAGATATTGCAACGAGAGAAAAGGTGGAGAGCAGAATATACTGACCGTGGATTACTTGATTACCCATACACAACACCAAGCTGGACCATCTGAAAGCTTTGACTTTTGTTACCATCTTCTGCACCCTATCTATGGGTTCAATAACCACCAGGATGACTCTGATGTCCTCCATGACACAGACACAACCCAGGCTGCGATGTGTCATTACATTACATGTGTCTTAACTGATGAGCAAAGGATAAAGGTCATCCATTGCATGCTTATAGCAATGAGTTCTGGTGTCAGAACAAGCAGACTCATCAGTGTCATGTTCTTCTCGGAGCTCTTACGCCATCCTGAGCTCCAGGAGGAGGATATGGCAAAAGATTTCATCTTCTTAATGGCTTCAAAGATGAAAAGCTCAGACGAGCTTGAGGTTTGTTATGCTGCACAAGCTATGGGAAACGCCTGTAAAGGGGCCCCAAGAGAGGTGCATCAACTCAAAGATATGATCATTGAAAGCCTTTGCAGAAAATTATCGGGTTATCAGAAGCTAAATGTTGTCATCAAAAGCTTACAAGCCCTATCAAAAATTGTTACCCTGCTGAAAAGTTCAAAAATAGGCAGGACATATGAGAGAATTGTCAGTCTTTGTACAGACAATCTAAACAACCCAGACCCTCTGATCCAGACATACGCCACTTCATTATTTGCAGATCTCGCCGAGAACTGCAACTGGAATAAGAGAAACTTCAGCCACCACGTCAGCATATACCTACCTGACTTACTGCTAAAGTTGCACAGTAAAGACGAACAGGTTAAGGCATGCGGTATTGCAGCCTTATTGCATTGTATACCTTACATCGGATGTAAGAACGCTAAAGAACTGTTAAATGCTGGTGGAGTAAAATCCTGCCAAATATATGAACATCTCGGGCAAAAAGAACCTGCCTATCTGGTGGATATGATGATCGACACTACTGAATTGTTGTATATGGTAGACGATGTAGACGCTGTCCTGAAACACCTCACCATGATAAGAGACGCTTTACCCTATGAAGAACTGTATCCGACAGCATTACGTGACATGTTTATAGGATTGAGAAAACTCCTTAAGCCGTTGTATCCTCCAGAGGTGCAGGAGGCAAGTTACCGTGCCATGGACATCCTGGGCACCAAGTGGAAAAGCATTGGAAGTGCTAAAGTTGGTACACGAAGCAACACACTCTTAGAAAGAGTGGAAATCGCTACACGCTAAAAAACTATGAATAAGCGGAAGCAATAGTTTGTGAGACTTCAGTATATAATAACTGTCAGTAGAAGTCTAAAGAAAACTGTGCAGTGAACATTCTGTGCACAAAGTGGAGAAGTACTGGGACTGTTAGCTGGCTCCATCTGCTGCTTTACCGCAAAGAGTTAAAGACCCTTCACCAACACAACACGGCAGCTACCGCGCAAAACAGAGCAAGACTCCTGGCTCTGAGAAAACTCAAGCGTCTCAAAATGTATATAGTTTTATATAACTTAAAATAAAGATTATAAAAATAAACTCTTCTTTTGTTTTTCTTCTGATAGAACTAGCAATACGCTTTCCATATTTCCAGAGTGTCACCATACATTAGAGATAAGCGACCTAATTTGAGTGGAATTCTACTTGAACTTTACAAAAATCTGCATTCCTCAAATTATGGATATTTTTCAGTTCTATTCCACACGGATTCAGCAAAATAGCCAGCACGATGTTTTTCTGAACCATAAAAGGCCATCAAAATGTTAAAAAAATAATTCTTATACACATCTTATCACTCACCTCTCCGGCCCCTCTGCTCCTCACTATTACCCGTCTTGTCCTCGTCGCATCTTCAGATCAGCAACACATGCGAGGAATTCCCCAGGCAGGAATCTTTAGCGCATGCAACCGAAGTCATGGCACACACCATGACCTAGTGACCTTCTCACATACTTGGGACTTCTCAGGTAACCTTCCCGGGACTCATCAAACGAGGAAGTTCGGTCCCAATATAAGAGACCCAAGGAATTCAACATGACCAGCGGCAAGATAAAGATGTAACAAAGACCGGACTGATGACGGTCAGGAAGGAGTGGCTGGAGAGATGTTCTATGAATATAAGGATTTTCCTTGTTTTTCCCATATTATGTTTATTTTGTATAATAAAGGACATTAAATTTGCTGAGAATAGCTTCTCCTTGAATTGAATTTCCAGCAGAAATCTGCATATTCCCGTAAATTTTTATTTGTGCCCCGATACGCTCATGTCTGCCATATACTCATATTTTGTCAATAGACATCTACGGAGCATGATCCAGCAATGCCTTGATTAAATAATCATTAGTGTTGAGCATTCCGATACCGCAAGTATCGGGTATCGGCCGATACTTGCGGGTATCGGAATTCCGATACCGAGATCCGATACTTTTGTGGTATCGGGTATCGGTATCGAAACAACATTAATGTAAAAATGTGTAAAAGAGAGAAATAAATTAAAAAATATTGCTATACTCACCTCTCCGACGCAGCCTGGACCTCACCGAGGGAACCGGCAGCGTTGTTTGCTTAAAATTCGCGCGTTTACTTCCTTACGTGAAGTCCCGGCTTGTGATTGGTCGCGTGCCGCCCATGTGGCCGCGACGCGACCAATCACAGCAAGCCGTGACATAATTTCAGGTCCTTCAGGATTTTAAAATTACGTTCTGGCTTATGATTGGTCGCGTCGCGGTCACATGGGCGACGCGACCAATCACAAGCCGTGACGTCACGGGAGGCTGGACACGCGCGCATTTTAAGCAAACAACGCTGCCGGTTCCCTCGGTGAGGTCCAGGCTGCGTCGGAGAGGTGAGTATAGCAATATTTTTTATTTTAATTCTTTCTTTTACACATTAATACGGATCCCAGGGCCTGAAGGAGAGTTTCCTCTCCTTCAGACCCTGGGAACCATCAGGAATACCGTCCGATACTTGAGTCCCATTGACTTGTATTGGTATCGGGTATCGGTATCGGATTAGATCCGATACTTTGCCGGTATCGGCCGATACTTTCCGATACCGATACTTTCAAGTATCGGACGGTATCGCTCAACACTAATAATCATATAAACATATAGGAGTACAAGAAAAAAAATGATAAAATTATTATCTTTATTAAACGGTTACCAGGCAATTCATAATACAAATGTAAAAGGAGAGTATCAGACACCACAGAAAAAACCTTCCTTCATGATCAAATAAGTACCGTATTGTTCATTAGTATATCATAAGAATTTGTGAAAAGGATCATATCCCCAAATAGTATAAATCATTGAACTAGAAAACTCAATACAGCAAAGTCCTACCTCAATGCACTTTTCATTTAATAGGAATGATATCTATTTACTCTTATCATATGAGGCATATTTGTCTCCTGTCTTTACTGACACATGAAAAGTTTTTGTATATACAGGTGCATCTCACAAAATTAGAATATCATCAAAAAGTTAATTTATTTCAGTTCTTCAATACAAAAAGTGAAACTTATATATTAGATAGATTAATTACTAACAGAGTGATCTATTTCAAGTGTTGATTTCTGTTAATGTTGATGATTATGGCTTACAGCCAATGAAAACCCAAAAGTCATTATCTCAGTAAATTAGAATACTTTGTAACACCAGCTTGAAAAAATTACTTTAAAATCTGAAATGTTGGCCTACTGAAATGTATGTTCAGTAAATGTACTCAATACTTGGTCAGGGCTCCTTTGGCATCAATTACTGCATCAATGCGGTGTGGCATGGAGGATCAGCCTGTGGCACTCCTGAGGTGTTATGGAAGCCCAGGTTGCTTTGAAAGCAGACTTCAGCTCGTCTGCATTGTTGAGTCTGGTGTCTCTCATCTTCTTCTTGACATATGGAGTATTTCTACATTCAGCAGAAATAGTGGGACAAATTTTGGTACTATTTTTACCGTTTTCCCAGTATGAAAATGTAAAATTTGGGGTCAATACAATTTTGGTGCTAAAAATGTAATTATTTTTTCTTCACTGCCCAGTGGTATAAACTACAGTGACACACCTTTGATGTCAATATAATCACTGCACCCCTAGATCAATTCATTGAGAGGTTTAATTTGTAAAATGGAGTCAATTATGGGGAGTTCTGCTGTTCTGGCACCTCAGGGGCTCTGCCATTGTGACCCTGTAATGTGACGCTACTTCTTTTCTGAGCTTTGCACTGTGCCTCAAAAGTAGTTTTTGACCACATATGAAAAATTGCAAAACAATTGTTGGGGTCCATTTTCTCCTGTTACCTTTGTGAAAATACAAAATGTGGAGCTACAAAAGAATTTTGTTGTAAAAATGTAATTTTTTTATTTTCATGGCTTAACTTTATAAACTTCTGTGAAGCACCAGGGAGTTCAAAGTGTTCAATACACATCTAGATAAGTTTCTTAAGGGGTATAGTATCCAAAATGGGGTCATTTGTTGTGGGTTTCCACTGTTTAGGCACATCACGGGCTCTCCAAACACGACATGGCATCCACTAATTATTCCAGTAAATTTTACTTTCAAAAAGTGAAATGGCGCTCCTTCCCTTCCAAGCCCGGCCGTGCACCCAATCATTTGTTCTCCTCCATATATTGTGTATCTGTTCACTCGGGAGAAATAGCACGACAAATTGTATGGAGCAATTTCTCCTTTTACCCTTGTGAAAATGCAAAATTTGGAGCTAAAAAAGATTTATCTGGGAAAAATTTGATTTGTTTTATTTTCACGGCTCTACATTATAAACTTCTGTGAAGCACCTATGGGTTCAAGGTGCTCAATACACATCTAGATAAGTTCCCTAAGGGGTCTAGTTTCGAAAATGGGGTCATTTGTTGTGGGTTTCCACGGTTTAGGCACATCAGAGGCTCTCCAAACATGAGATGTCATCCGCTAATTATTCCAGCAAATTTTACATTTGCTGCCCAAACAGAAGATTTCCCTCACATATAAGGTATCAGCATACATAGGATAAATTGCACAACAAATTGTATAGTCCATTGTCTCCTGTTACCCTTGCGAAAGTAAAAATGAATTCGGTCTAAAGAAAATTTTTGTGAAAGAAAAGTAAATGTTTATTTTTTCCATCCACAAATTCCTGCGAAGTACCTGAAGGGTTAATATACTTCTTAAATCTGATTTTGAGCACCTTGTGGAGTGCAGTTTTTAGAACGGTGTCACTTTTGGGTATTTAATGTCATATAGGCCCCTCAAAGTCACTTCAGATGTTAGGTGGTCCCTTAAAGAAATGGTTTTGCAAATTTTGTTGTAAAAATGAGAAATCGCTGGTCAACTTTTAACCCTTATAACTTCCTAACAAATCTGATTTAAAGGCATAAAAAGTAAAAGTTTGAAAATTGGGAAATTTTCTAAATTTTAGCCAAATTTCCGTTTCTTTCACAAATAAATGCAAGTTATATCAAAGAAATTTTACCACTCTCTTGAAGTACAGTATGTCACAAGAAAACAGTCTCAGAATCAGTGGGATCCATTGAAGTGTTCCAGAGTTATTACCTCATAAATTGACACTGGTCAGAATTGTACAAATCGGCCTGGTCAGGAAGGTGAAAACAGGTGTCGGGGAGAAGGGGTTAAACAGAGAGGTTTTTTTTCTTAATTTATAATAGTAAATTCCATGTTTCCTAAGGCTGGGTTCACATTGCGTTCAGTGACTCCGTTAAACGGACAAACGTTACACCGCGGCATAACGCGGTGTAACGTAGTCCGTTAACGCCGCCATTGAATGCAATGTCGGACGCATGGGCGTGCGCTAGCGATGTGCCGTCATTGAGTGATGGACCCGAGATGCTAGCGCGATGGAACGTCGGCACTTGCGTTAACAGCAGCCCGTTAGCGTATGTGCTGAACGGGCTGCTATTAACGCAATCTGAACCCAGCCTTATTCTCACTCACCACCTTCTCCTCCCATTATGCTCAGGTATTTTGTGTTGGTACTAACCTTCTAGAAAGGTCTATCGTCAGGGCAGTTTTGAGCATCAATTTCAGTGGCAAGAAGGTCTCTATATAATCTCTGGGTCACTGGCTCCAGACCGGTCTGACTGAAGATCTCTTCGCTGAAGCATCTCCCGCCCACCAGCCCTTGATGATGATTCTTCTATTCGTCGTGGTGTTTAGTTTGAGGGGTCACACAGCTGACGCCGGGTTCACAGGAATTGTAATATTGGTGTAATATTTGGATTGATGGTTTATTAAATGGTTGATTTAGGCTATGTGCACACATCAGGATTTCTAGCAGAAATTAGCGAGAAAAACTGCAAAATTAACCCCTTCATGACCTTGGGATTTTTCATTTTTCCGTGTTCGTTTTTCACTCCCCTCCTTCCCAGAGCCATAACTTTTTTTATTTTTCCGTCAATTTGGCCATGTGAGGGCTTATTTTTTGCAGGACGAGTTGTACTTTTGAACGACATCATTGGTTTTACCATGTCGTGTACTAGAAAACGGGAAAAAAATTCCAAATGCGGTGAAATTGCAAAAAAAGTGCAATCCCACACTTGTTTTTTGCTTGGCTTTTTTGCTAGGTTCACTAAATGCTAAAGCTGACCTGCCATTATGATTCCCCAGGTCATTACGAGTTCATAGACACCTAACATGTCTAGGTTATTTTTTACATAAGTGGTGAAAAAAAATTCCAAACTTTACTAAAAAAAAAAAAAAAAAAAAAAAATTTGCCATATTCCGATACTCGTAGCGTCTCCATTTTTCATGATCTGGGGTCGGTTTAGGGCTTATTTTTTGCGTGCCAAGCTGGCGTTTTTAATGATACCATTTCGGTGCAGATACATTCTTTTGATCGCCCGTTATTGCATTTTAATGCAATGTCGCGGCGACCAAAAAAACGTAATTCTGGCGTTTCGATTTTTTTTCTCGTTACGCCGTTCAGCGATCAGGTTAATGCTTATTTTTAGTTGATAGATCGGGCGATTCTGAACGCGGCGATACCAAATATGTGTAGGTTTGATTTTTTTTTATTGATTTATTTTGATTGGGGCGAAAGGGGGGTGATTTAAACTTTTATTTATTTATTTTTTTTTTCACATTTTTTTAACTTTTTTTTTTCACTTTTTCCATGCTTCAATAGCCTCCATGGGAGGCTAGAAGCAGGCACAGCGCGATCGGCTCAGCTACATAACAGCGATCATCAGATCGCTGCTATGCAGCAGAAATGCAGGTGTGCTGTGAGCGCCGTCCACAGGGTGGCGCTCACAGCTGCCGGAGATCAGTAACCATAGAGGTCTCAAGGACCTCTATGGTTACCATTCAGAAGCATCGCCGACCTCCGATCATGTGACGGGGGTCGGCGATGCCGTCATTTCCGGCCGCCCGGCCGGATGCGGTAGTTAAATGCCGCTGTCTGCGTTTGACAGCGGCATTTAACTAATTAATAGGCGCGGGTGAATAGCGATTCTGCCCGCGCCTATTGCGGGCACATGTCAGCTGTTCAAAACAGCTGATATGTCCCGGCTTTGATGCGGGCTCACCGCGGAGCCCTGCATCAAAGCAAGGGAGCTGACCTCGGACGTAGTATCCCGTCCAAGGTCAGTAAGGGGTTAATGAACATGCTGCTTTTTTTACCTAAAAATGTTATTTAATATGTGGTTTAATTGTAATGCTTGGGTAACTCTAAATAAACTCTGTGGTCTTTTCATTTCAAATTCTGGTTGTTCGTCTTAATTTAATTTATCATTTAAATGGTAAATTGTAAAATTTTATCAGTGGCCAACTGTGATCCCATGCACAAAGATTGGGTTTTTTCCTAACTGAATTGGAAAACTGCTGCATTTTTAAAACTGCAGCATGTCACTTATTTCAGCATTTTTTCAGCTTTTTTTCACCCTAGAAAGTAGGGTTGAGCGACTTTGACTTTTTTAGGGTCGAGTCGGGTTTCGCGGAACTCGACTATCTCAAAAGTCGGGTCGAGTGAAATCGGCCGATTATCTCGTAAAGTCGGGATCGGCTGAAACACGAAGCCCAATGCAAGTCAATGGGGCAGCATAGTCGGCAGTGAGTGGGGGCCAGGAAAACACCTACAGTGCCCATTTTAATGGCAAAAGCATCCATTCTTGTTAATGAAGCTTGTCAATCTTAATTTCCCTTATAATAATAGTTAGGCATTGGAAATTGGGGGTCATTTGGCTAAAGTTGTTGGGGGTAGGGCTGGTTCAAGTATTTTGTGGGCCCAGGAAATCTGGTCCACGTCACGGCAGTGGCACAGGGAGAGGTAAGTATTTCAACTTTGCAAGTGCTGTGATCCTGAGCAAGCAGGGGGGCCCACTAGTTGGCACTGGCACAGGGCCCCTCAAAGTACGGCGGTGTGTTTGCACGGCGGGGGCGCCTCCCACCGGCAGCGACACTTTTGCGTACTATGAGGGGCCCTGTGCCAGTGACGTCGCCAACGAGTATTCCCCCCCACCTGATGAAGGAACCAGCACTTTCATCTGCACCTTCCTCTTTGTCCCCGTGTAAGGTGGTATAGTATGCGGGAAGGGGAACCTGACTTTCAGCAGGGACACATTCTGGCTGCGTAGCATGCAAGGGGAATGTAGTGGTCTGGGTCAATGTACCAGCAGACTTATGTAGCACTGGCTGGGCAATGGGCACGATGAGGAGGAAACACAGATATAGGCCCAAACAATAAAGTTGGCTAAATGCAGTTCAAAAGTTTTAACAGGACTAACCAGGCGGCATTGCTTTGTTCAGTGGAGGACAACTGTAATGAGAGGCTGACACAGTGAGTAGGCCCAAATAAGTAAGTAGGCTAAATGCAGTTCAAAATTGGTAACAGTAGTAAACAGGTGGCACTGCTTTGTTCAGTGGAGGCGAACAGCAAGGAGCGGCAGACACCGTTAGTAGGCCCCAACCAAACTAGTAGGCCTAATGCTGTGTTATCTAAACAACTACTTAATGAGAGCCTGAAGGTTGAAGCTCAGACAAGGAAACCTGGAGGAGAACACCCAGGAGGAGGAGAACACCCAGGAGGAGGAGAACACCCAGGAGCGGCAGACACCGTTAGTAGGCCCCAACCAAACTAGTAGGCCTAATGCAGTGTTATCTAAACAACTACTTAATGAGAGCCTGAAGGTTGAAGCTCAGACAAGGAAACCTGGAGGAGAACACCCAGGAGGAGGAGAACACCCAGGAGGAGGAGAACACCCAAGAGGAGGAGAACACCCAGGAGCGGCAGACACCGTTAGTAGGCCCCAGCCAAACTAGTAGGCCTAATGCAGTGTTATCTAAACAACTACTTAATGAGAGCCTGAAGGTTGAAGCTCAGACAAGGAAACCTGGAGGAGAACACCCAGGAGGAGGAGAACACCCAGGAGGATGAGAACACCCAGGAGGAGGAGAACACCCAGGAGCGGCAGACACCGTTAGTAGGCCCCAACCAAACTAGTAGGCCTAATGCAGTGTTATCTAAACAACTACTTAATGAGAGCCTGAAGGTTGAAGCTCAGACAAGGAAACCTGGAGGAAAACACCCAGGAGGAGGAGAACACCCAGGAGGAGGAGAACACCCAGGAGCGGCAGACACCGTTAGTAGGCCCCAACCAAACTAGTAGGCCTAATGCAGTGTTATCTAAACAACTACTTAATGAGAGCCTGAAGGTTGAAGCTCAGACAAGGAAACCTGGAGGAGAACACCCAGGAGGAGGAGAACACCCAGGAGCGGCAGACACCGTTAGTAGGCCCCAACCAAACTAGTAGGCCTAATGCAGTGGTATCTAAACAACTACTTAATGAGAGCCTGAAGGTTGAAGCTCAGACAAGGAAACCTGGAGGAGAACACCCAGGAGGAGGAGAACACCCAGGAGCGGCAGACACCGTTAGTAGGCCCCAACCAAACTAGTAGGCCTAATGCAGTGTTATCTAAACAACTACTTAATGAGAGCCTGAAGGTTGAAGCTCAGACAAGGAAACCTGGAGGAGAACACCCAGGAGGAGGAGAACACCCAGGAGGAGGAGAACACCCAGGAGCGGCAGACAACGTTAGTAGGCCCCAACCAAACTAGTAGCCCAAATGCAGTTTCCTATTTTTAAAAATAGCCCGAAAGCCTGAAGATTGAAGCTAGTCGTGTAGGAGAACAGCAAGCAGTGGCAGACACCGCTAGTAGGCCCCAACCAAACTAGTAGCCCAAATGCAGTTTCCTATTTTTAAAAATAGCCCGAAAGCCTGAAGATTGAAGCTAGTCGTGTAGGAGAACAGCAAGCAGCGGCACACACCGCTAGTAGGCCCCAACCAAACTAGTAGCCCAAATGCAGTTTCCTATTTTTAAAAATAGCCCAAAAGCCTGAAGATTGACGCTAGTCGTGTAGGAGAACAGCAAGCAGCGGCACACACCGCTAGTAGGCCCCAACCAAACTAGTAGCCCAAATGCAGTTTCCTATTTTTAAAAATAGCCCGAAAGCCTGAAGATTGAAGCTAGTCGTGTAGGAGAACAGCAAGCAGCGGCAGACACCGCTAGTAGGCCCCAACCAAACTAGTAGCCCAAATGCAGTTTCCTATTTTTTAAAAAGCCCGAAAACCTGAATTGAGGACAATTTGAATTAGGGACTGCAGACAGACTTAGTAGGCTGTCCCCTGTGGACCATGCATCCACCACATTAACCCATTGCGCCGTAATGGACACGTAACCTTCCGTTGCCATGCCTACAGGTCCATGCGTCTGTTGTCAGGTGCACCTTTGTACTCACAGATTGCCAGAGTGCATGGACAATGCGGTCTTTTACATGCTGGTGGAGGGCTGGGATGGCTTTTCTCGCAAAAGAAGTGTCGACTGGGTAGCTCGTAGCGTGGTACAGCGTAGTCCATCATGGCTTTATTAATATTAAATAAAATAAAAAAATAGGCTCTATGAACTTTAAAATAGGTTCCAGGGGTACACAGGCAGCATTGGTGTGGTCAGTGGAGGACTATTGGAAGGAGGGACAGCAGACAGACTTAGTACGCCTACAATTAAAAAAAGTGGCTATATGCACTTTAAAATAGGTTCCAGGGGTACACGGGCAGCATTGGTGTGGTCAGCGGAGGACGATTGCAAGGAGTGACAGCAGACAGACTTACTAGGCCTAAAATAAAAAAGCAGGCGCTATGCAGTTTTAAATAGGTTACATGGGTACACAGGCAGCATTGGTGTGGTCAGCGGAGGATGATTGCAAGGAGGGACCGCAGACAGACTTACTAGGCCTAAAATAAATAAAAATAGGCTCAAGGCACTAAGAGTTATCTCGCAGGGGTACACAGGCAGCATTGGTGTGGTCAGCGGAGGACAATTGGAAGGAGTTGCGCAGACTTACTAGGCCTAAAATAAAAAAGCAGGCTCTATGCAGTTTTAAATAGGTTACATGGGTACACAGGCAGCATTGGTGTGGTCAGCGGAGGACGATTGCAAGGAGGGACCGCAGACAGGCTTAGTAGGCCTAAAATAAATAAAAATAGGCTCAAGGCACTTAGAGTTATCTCGCAGGGGTACACAGGCAGCATTGGTGTGGTCAGCGGAGGACGATTGCAAGGAGGGACCGCAGACAGACTTACTAGGCCTAAAATAAAAAAGCAGGCTCTATGCAGTTTTAAATAGGTTACATGGGTACACAGGCAGCATTGGCGTGGTCAGCGGAGGACGATTGCAAGGAGGGACCGCAGACAGACTTACTAGGCCTAAAATAAATAAAAATAGGCACTTAGAGTTATCTCGCAAAGGTACACAGCAGGGCCGGCGTCAGCACCCGGCGCACCCGGGCAAGTGCCGGGGGCCCTGACAAGACAGGGGGGCCCACTCAGGCAGTCATAGATCCATCTGGCCTCTTTAACCCTTTCTACCCTTTCAATTTGCGCTGCCTGGCACAAGCATCTTCTCAGTCAGTGCAGGGCCAGGCACATCGGGGTTAAGGACACAGCCAGCGTGACATTGTGGGCGGAGAGTTCTCCTGCTCTGTGCTCTCCTGGCTGTGTGCAGTGCTGAACTTATCAGGCACGGGCAGATTCCGGACTGAAGGAGCTCCTACCGGCACCTGAGTGAGTGCCATGCTATATCGCTGTATATTCTGACAGTCTGGGTGACCTGGGGGGGCGGCCATGGGCTGGGTGGCTGCAGCTGACATATATACACTCACCGGCCACTTTATTAGGTACACCTGTCCAACTTCTTGTTAACACTTAATTTCTAATCAGCCAATCACATGGCGGCAACTCAGTGCATTTAGGCATGTAGACATGGTCAAGACAATCTCCTGCAGTTCAAACCGAGCATCAGTATGGGGAAGAGAGGTGATTTGAGTGCCTTTGAACGTGGCATGGTTGTTGGTGCCAGAAGGGCTGGTCTGAGTATTTCAGAAACTGCTGATCTACTGGGATTTTCACGCACAACCATCTCTAGGGTTTACAGAGAATGGTCCGAAAAAGAAAAAAAATCCAGTGAGCGGCAGTTCTGTGGGCGGAAATGCCTTGTTGATGCCAGAGGTCAGAGGAGAATGGGCAGACTGGTTCGAGCTGATAGAAAGGCAACAGTGACTCAAATCACCACCCGTTACAACCAAGGTAGGCCTAAGAGCATCTCTGAACGCACAGTGCGTCGAACTTTGAGGCAGATGGGCTACAGCAGCAGAAGACCACACCGGGTACCACTCCTTTCAGCTAAGAACAGGAAACTGAGGCTACAATTTGTACAAGCTCATCGAAATTGGACAGTAGAAGATTGGAAAAACGTTGCTTGGTCTGATGAGTCTCGATTTCTGCTGCGACATTCGGATGGTAGGGTCAGAATTTGGCGTAAACAACATGAAAGCATGGATCCATCCTGCCTTGTATGGAGCATCTTTGGGATGTGCAGCCGACAAATCTGCGGCAACTGTGTGATGCCATCATGTCAATATGGACCAAAATCTCTGAGGAATGCTTCCAGCACCTTGTTGAATCTATGCCACGAAGAATTGAGGCAGTTCTGAAGGCAAAAGGGGGTCCAACCCGTTACTAGCATGGTGTACCTAATAAAGTGGCCGGTGAGTGTATATATATACTACAGCAGCTGCCCAGCCCAGGCCCCCAGCACAGCCTGTATAGATACAGTGTATATAATATATATACAGGACAGGTGCTGGGGGCCTGGGCTGGGCGACTGTTGAAGTATATACACTGCACAGTACCACTCCCCTGTATATATACACCGCACAGTACCACTCCCCTGTATATATACACTGCACAGTACCTCTCCCCTGTATATATACACTGCACAGTACCTCTCCCCTGTATATATACACCGCACAGTACCTCTCCCCTGTATATATACACTGCACAGTACCTCTCCCCTGTATATATACACCGCACAGTACCTCATCCCTGTATATATACACTGCACAGTACCTCTCCCCTGTATATATACACCACACAGTACCTCTCCCCTGTATATATATACCGTGCACAGTACCTCTCCCCTGTATATATACACTGCACAGTACCATCACTGCCCTGTATATATACACTGCACAGTACCATCACTGCCCTGTATATATACACTGCACAGTACCATCACTGCCCTGTATATATACACTGCACAGTACCATCACTGCCCTGTATATATACCCTGCACAGTACCATCACTCCCCTGTATATATACACTGCACAGTACCGCTCCTCGTGTCCTGTATATATACACTGCAGAATTTACAATAGCTATCACTCATGTAAGAAGTGAAATCTGGCATTGTACTATACCTATATTTCTCTGCTGTATCTGGGCATCATGAATCGTGGTATGTGTTAAAGGAGGGGGGCCCACTGAGACTCTTTCGCCCGGGGCCCTCAAAAACCTGGAGCCGGCCCTGGTACACAGGCAGCATTGGTGAGGTCAGCGGAGGACAATTGGAAGGAGTGGCGCAGACTTACTAGGCCTAAAATAAAAAAGCAGGCTCTATGCAGTTTTAAATAGGTTACATGGGTACACAGGCAGCATTGGTGTGGTCAGCGGAGGACGATTGCAAGGAGGGACCGCAGACAGACTTACTAGGCCTAAAATAAATAAAAATAGGCTCAAGGCACTTAGAGTTATCTCGCAGGGGTACACAGGCAGCATTGGTGTGGTGTTATGATCCTGGTGGTAGGATCTCAAACTGACCTGACAAATATACCCTGAGTATATAGGACAAGTTCTGGGGATGTGGAAGCTATACTGACCGCAATCCTGATCTTATCCAAACACACTAAAGGCAGCTGTGGAACGTTACCTGAAAACCTAGACGTCTCGTCACAGCCTGAGAAACTGACTACCCCTAAAGAGAAAGCAAAGACCTCACGTCCCTCAGAGAAATATACCCCAAAGTTTTAGATAGCCCCCCACAAATAATAACGGTGAGTCAAGGGGAAAACACAAACGTAGAGATGAAACAGATTTAGCAAATGAGGCCCGCTAATACTAGATAGGCAGAAAATAGATAGTTTTTGTACTGACCGCACAGACACCTATCAAAAGAAAACCACGCAGAGAATACAAGAACCCCCACACCGACTCACGATGTGAGGGGCGCACTCTGCACCCCAGAACTAACCAGCAAGCAAAAAAATCACATAAAAGCAAGCTGGGCTGAACTCATAAGATAATGAGAAATGTTTTCAAGGAAATAATGAGAAACTGAACAAGCAAACTTAGCTTCTCATAGCAGGAGACTGGTCACAAGGAATATTCAGGAGAGCACAGGATCAGGACTGAATACACCGACAGCAGGCGACAAGTAAAGGTCCAGGTGAGTTAAATAGGCCCAGCCTAGCAGGAAATGAAACAGCTGAGCCCAGCCAAGACCAGCCATATCGCTAAAGACCACCAGAGGGAGCCCAAGAACAAACTCACACAGTACCACTCATGACCACAGGAGGGAGCCCGAGAACGGAATTCACAACAGTACCCCCCCTTGAGGAGGGGTCACCGAACCCTCAACAGAGCTCCCAGGCCGATCAGGACGAGCCAAATGAAAGGCACGAACCAAATCGGCCGCATGGACATCGGAGGCGACAACCCAGGAATTATCCTCCTGACCATAACCTTTCCATTTCACTAAGTACTGAAGCCTCCGTCTCGAAATATGAGAATCCAAGATCTTCTCCACCACATATTCCAACTCCCCCACGACCAAGAGCGGAGCAGGAGGATCAACAGAAGGGACCACAGGCACCACATATCTCTGCAACAATGACCTATGGAACACATTATGAATGGCAAACGATGTTGGGAGGTCCAAACGAAAAGACACAGGGTTGAGGATTTCCAAAATCTTATAAGGACCGATGAAACGAGGCTTGAACTTAGGAGAGGAAACCTTCATCGGGACATAACGAGAAGACAATCATACCAAATCCCCCACACGAAGTCGGGGACCCACACAGCGACGGCGGTTAGCAAAGCGCTGAGCCTTCTCTTGGGACAAAGTCAAATTGTCCACCACATGGTTCCAAATCTGCTGCAACCTATCCACCACAGAATCCACCCCAGGACAATCAGAAGACTCAACCTGACCCGAGGAGAAACGAGGATGAAAACCAGAATTGCAAAAGAAAGGTGAAACCAAAGTAGCAGAACTAGCCCGATTATTGAGGGCGAACTCAGCCAATGGCAAAAAGGTCACCCAATCATCCTGGTCAGCAGAAACAAAACATCTCAAATAAGTTTCCAAGGTCTGATTAGTTAGTTCGGTTTGACCATTCGTCTGAGGATGGAAGGCCGACGAAAAAGACAACTCAATGCCCATCTTAGCACAAAAGGATCGCCAAAATCTGGACACAAACTGGGATCCTATGTCGGACACAATGTTCTCCGGAATACCATGTAAACGAACCACATTCTGAAAAAACAATGGCACCAAATCGGAGGAGGAAGGCAACTTAGGCAAGGGTACCAAATGGACCATTTTGGAAAAACGATCACAAACCACCCAGATGACAGACATCATCTGAGAGACCGGAAGATCCGAAATAAAATCCATGGAAATATGCGTCCAAGGCCTCTTCGGGACAGGCAAAGGCAAAAGCAATCCACTGGCACGAGAACACGAAGGCTTGGCCCGAGCACAAATCCCACAGGACTGCACAAAGGAACGCACATCCCGGGACAAGGAAGGCCACCAAAAGGATCTCGCCACCAAATCCCTGGTACCAAAAATCCCAGGATGACCCGCCAACACCGAAGAATGAACCTCGGAAATAACTCTACTGGTCCATCTGTCTGGGACAAACAGTCTCTCCGGTGGACAACGGTCAGGTCTATTGGCCTGAAACTCCTGCAACACCCGTCGCAGATCAGGAGAGATAGCAGACAAAATCACCACCTCTTTGAGAACACCAGTCGGTTCAGAAACTTCCGGGGAGTCAGGTACAAAACTCCTAGAAAGGGCATCAGCCTTCACGTTTTTCAAACCCGGAAGATATGAAACCTCGAAATTGAAACGAGAGAAAAACAGCGACCATCGAGCCTGTCTCGGATTCAACCGTTTGGCAGACTCGAGATAAGTCAAATTCTTGTGATCCGTCAAGACCACCACACGATGCTTGGCTCCCTCAAGCCAATGTCGCCACTCCTCAAATGCCCACTTCATAGCCAACAACTCCCGATTACCAACATCATAATTCCGCTCGGCAGGCGAAAACTTTCTTGAAAAGAAAGCACATGGTCTCATCACAGAGCAATCAGAGCTTCTCTGCGACAAAACAGCCCCTGCTCCAATCTCTGAAGCATCAACCTCGACCTGAAAGGGAAGAGAGACATCGGGCTGGCACAAGACAGGAGCCGAAGAAAACCGACGTTTCAACTCCTGAAAGGCCTCCATGGCTGCAGGAGACCAATTCGTCACATCAGAACCCTTCTTAGTCAAATCCGTCAAAGGCTTCACCACACTAGAAAAATTAGTGATGAAGCGACGGTAAAAATTAGCAAAACCCAAGAACTTCTGAAGACTCTTCACAGATGTAGGTTGAGTCCAGTCATGAATAGCCTGGACCTTGACTGGATCCATCTCGATAGTAGAAGGAGAATAAAGCCCAAAAAGGAAACCTTCTGGACTCCGAAGAGACATTTAGAGCCCTTCACAAACAAGGCATTGGCACGCAGGACCTGAAATACCATCCTGACCTGCTTCACATGAGACTCCCAATCATCAGAAAAGACCAAAATATCATCCAGGTACACAATCATAAATCTATCCAGGTACTCTCGGAAGATATCGTGCATGAAGGACTGAAACACAGAGGGGGCATTAGAAAGCCCAAAAGGCATCACCAAGTACTCAAAATGGCCTTCGGGCGTATTAAATGCTGTTTTCCATTCATCGCCCTGCTTTATGCGCACAAGATTATACGCTCCACGAAGATCTATCTTGGTGAACCAACTGGCCCCCCTAATCCGGGCAAACAGATCGGACAACAGTGGCAAGGGATACTGAAATTTGACCGTGATGTTATTTAGAAGGCGATAATCTATACAGGGTCTCAGAGAACCATCCTTCTTGGCCACAAAAAAGAACCCCGCACCCAAAGGGGACGAGGACGGGCGAATATGTCCCTTCTCCAAGGACTCCTTTATATAACTCCGCATAGCGGTATGTTCTGGTACAGACAAATTAAAAAGTTGTCCCTTAGGGAACTTACTACCAGGAATCAGATTTATGGCACAATCACAATCCCTATGAGGAGGTAGGGCACTGGATTTGGGCTCATCAAATACATCCTGGTAGTCCGACAAAAATTCAGGGACTTCAGAAGGAGTAGAAGAAGCAATTGACAACAAAGGAGCATCGCCATGAATCCCCTGGCACCCCCAACTTGACACAGACATTGCTTTCCAATCCAGGACTGGATTATGAGCCTGCAGCCATGGCAGACCCAACACGACAACATCATGCAAATTATGTAGCACCAGAAAGCGAATTACCTCCTGATGTACAGGAGCCATGCACGTGGTCAATTGAGTCCAGTACTGAGGTTTATTCTTGGCCAATGGTGTAGCATCAATTCCCTTTAGCGGAATAGGGAATTGTAAAGGCTCCAAGATAAAACCACAGCGCCTGGCAAATGACAAATCCATCAAATTCAGGCAGCACCTGAATCCACAAAAGCCATAACTGGGTAGGATGACAGAGAGCAAATCAAAGTAACAGACAAAATGAATTTAGGTTGTACAGTACCAATGGTGACAAACTTGGCAACCCTTTTTGTGTGCTTAGAGCATGCTGAGATAACATGAGCAGAATCACCACAGTAAAAGCACAACCCATTCTGACGTCTGTGGTTTTGCCGTTCAACTCTGGTCAGAATCCTGTCACATTGCATAGGCTCAGGTTTCTGCTCAGAAAATACCGCCAGAGGGTGCACAGGTTTGCGCTCCCGCAAACGCCGATCAATCTGAATGGCCAAAGACATTGACTCATTCAGACCCGCCGGCGTGGGGAACCCCACCATAACATCTTTAAGGGCTTCAGAAAGACCCTTTCTGAAAATCGCCGCCAGGGTGCACTCATTCCACTGAGTGAGCACTGACCACTTCCTAAACTTCTGACAATAAACCTCTGCTTCATCCCGACCCTGAGAGAGAGCCAGCAAAACCTTCTCTGCTTGGTCTACCAGATTTGGTTCCTCATAAAGCTCTCCAAGCGCCAGAAAAAACGCATCAACATTTAGCAGTGCCGGATCTCCTGGCGCCAAAGAGAATGCCCAATCTTGAGGGTCACCCCGCAACAAAGAAATAACAATTTTGACTTGCTGAACAGAGTCGCCAGATGAGCGAGGTCTCAGAGAAAGAAATAACTTACAATTATTCTTAAAGTTCAAAAACCTAGATCTATCTCCGGAGAACAGCTCAGGAATAGGTATTTTAGGCTCTGACATAGGACTGCGGACTACATAATCCTGAATGCCCTGTACCCTTGCAGTGAGATGATCCACACTAGAAGACAGACTCTGAATATCCATATTAGTAGCTGCATACAGAACCACCCAGAGATTAAGGGGAGGAGAGAGGCAAAACACAGTGCGGCGGGAAAAAAAAAAAAATGACCTTAAGATTTCTCTTCTCCCTCTTTAGCTGCATTAACACTTTCGGGCCTGCTGTACTGTTATGATCCTGGTGGTAGGATCTCAAACTGACCTGACAAATATACCCTGAGTATATAGGACAAGTTCTGGGGATGTGGAAGCTATACTGACCGCAATCCTGATCTTATCCAAACACACTAAAGGCAGCTGTGGAACGTTACCTGAAAACCTAGACGTCTCGTCACAGCCTGAGAAACTGACTACCCCTAAAGAGAAAGCAAAGACCTCACGTCCCTCAGAGAAATATACCCCAAAGTTTTAGATAGCCCCCCACAAATAATAACGGTGAGTCAAGGGGAAAACACAAACGTAGAGATGAAACAGATTTAGCAAATGAGGCCCGCTAATACTAGATAGGCAGAAAATAGATAGTTTTTGTACTGACCGCACAGACACCTATCAAAAGAAAACCACGCAGAGAATACAAGAACCCCCACACCGACTCACGATGTGAGGGGCACACTCTGCACCCCAGAACTAATCAGCAAGCAAAAAATCACATAAAAGCAAGCTGGGCTGAACTCATAAGATAATGAGAAACGTTTTCAAGGAAATAATGAGAAACTGAACAAGCAAACTTAGCTTCTCATAGCAGGAGACTGGTCACAAGGAATATTCAGGAGAGCACAGGATCAGGACTGAATACACCGACAGCAGGCGACAAGTAAAGGTCCAGGTGGGTTAAATAGGCCCAGCCTAGCAGGAGATGAAACAGCTGAGCCCAGCCAAGACCAGCCATATCGCTAAAGGCCACCAGAGGGAGCCCAAGAACAAACTCACACAGTACCACTCATGACCACAGGAGGGAGCCCGAGAACGGAATTCACAACAGTGTGGTCAGCGGAGGACAATTGGAAGGAGTGGCGCAGACTTACTAGGCCTAAAATAAAAAAGCAGGCTCTATGCAGTTTTAAATAGGTTACATGGGTACACAGGCATCATTGGTGTGGTCAGCGGAGGACGATTGCAAGGAGGGACCGCAGACAGACTTACTAGGCCTAAAATAAATAAAAATAGGCTCAAGGCACTTAGAGTTATCTCTCAGGGGTACACAGGCAGCATTGGTGTGGTCAGCGGAGGACAATTGGAAGGAGTGGCGCAGACTTACTAGGCCTAAAATAAAAAAGCAGGCTCTATGCAGTTTTAAATAGGTTACATGGGTACACAGGCAGCATTGGTGTGGTCAGCGGAGGACGATTGCAAGGAGGGACCGCAGACAGACTTACTAGGCCTAAAATAAATAAAAATAGGCTCAAGGCACTTAGAGTTATCTCGCAGGGGTACACAGGCAGCATTGGTATGGTCAGCGGAGGACAATTGGAAGGAGGGACCGCAGACAGACTTAGTAGGCCCAAAATAAAAAACATTAGGCTCAATGCAGTTTGAATTATCTTGCAGGGGTACACAGACAGCATTGGTGTGGTCAGCGGAGGACGATTGCAAGGAGTGTCTGATACAGTTAGTACTCCCAAAAAATAAATAGATGTTAATGTCTCGCAAAACAGCAAAACAAAAAAACAAAAGTGTGGCATACTTAGGTACAGGGGTGGGCTCCTCTGCTGAGTTTCAGACATAGTAATTTGGCACTAAGTATTTACTGGTGTCAATATAGGACACTGACCCTGACTATTTTAACTATCATCATACATGTCAACAAATTGGTATTGTCAGTGCCAGGCATTGAAGGATGTCAGCGCATAGACTATACATTGTTGGAGCTGTGAGAGATAATTTTGCACGTGGTAGAGCACAGTTTGAGCTGGGGGGGGGAACTCTCTTGTGGCCGGCGGTACCGTCCCAGGGCCCCTCATGTTACAACGGTGTGTCTGACGTTGGTTGCGCGCCACAACTGCCAGAGACACTTTATTGTACTATGAGGGACCCAGTGGCAGTGCCGTCGACCAAAAGCGGGCACACCCACCTCTTCAGACAAACGCCACTCTAACGGGTGCTTGCGCCAAGTGGCGAGACCACGGCCCCATGGGGGGAGTTTTCCCATTTAGGGAGGTGTAAACATGTCGTATGCTGGACAAACAGCTGCTGCAAATTAAGAGATTGGAACACTCAGTAAGACCAGTCCACAAGCAAGACCTTTTTATAGGAAAGCTAGGTGTCAGCCGGGAAAGGTGGGGCAAAATAATTTGAAATCCAGGAGTGGTTCATTTTAATGAAGGTTAGATCATCAACATTTTGGGTAGCCAGACGAGTCCTTTTTTCGGTTAATATTGAACCAGCAGCACTGAATACTCTTTCTGATAGCACACTAGCTGCTGGGCAAGCAAGCTCCTGCAATGCATATTCTGCCAATTCAGGCCAGGTGTCTAATTTGGATGCCCAGTAATCAAATGGGAATGACGGTTGAGGAAGAACATCGATAAGGGATCAAAAATAGTTAGTAACCATACTGGACAAATGTTGTCTCCTGTCACTTTGAATAGATGCTGCAGTACCTGTCCTGTCTGCGGTCATTGCGAAATCACTCCACAACCTGGTCAGAAAACCCCTCTGTCCAACGCCACTTCTGATTTGTGCACCTCTAACACCTCTGCCCTGTAGCCCCCTGCAGCTCATGTGAGAACCATCACCGGCGCTGTGTGCTGGGAATGCCTGAATCAAACGGTCTACAAGAGTTGCTTGTTTGGTTGCTAATATTTGTTCGAGGTTCTCATGTGGCATAATATTTTGCAATTTGCCTTTATAGCGAGGATCAAGGAGGCAGGCCAACCAGTAATCGTCATCGGTCATCATTTTAATAATGCGTGGGTCCCTTTTGAGGATACGTAAGGCATAATCCGCCATGTGGGCCAAAGTTCCAGTTGTCAAATCTGCGGTTGTGCCTGGTGTGCAACAGTGGCAGCTGCGGATGGAGTGGTTGTGCGACTGCGGTCTGTGGACGAGCTCTCGCTTCTGCAGGAGGACGAGGAGGAGGAGGAGGGGGGGCGAACGCCTACAGCCAACTGTTTCCTAGACCGTGGGCTAGGCAGCACTGTCCCAATATTGCTGTCCCCTGTGGACCCTGCATCCACCACATTCACCCAGTGTGCCGTGATGGACACGTAACGTCCCTGGCCATGCCTACTGGTCCATGCATCTGTTGTCAGGTGCACCTTTGTAGTCACAGATTGCCTGAGTGCATGGACGATGCGCTCTTTAACATGGTGGTAGAGGGCTGGGATGGCTTTTCTCGAAAAGAAGTGTCGACTGGGTAGCTCGTAGCCTGGTACAGCGTAGTCCATCAGGGCTTTGAAAGCTTCGCTTTCAACTAACCGGTAGGGCATCATCTCTAACGAGATTAGTCTAGCAATGTGGGCGTTCAAACCCTGTGTACGTGGATGCGAGGATGAGTACTTCCTTTTTCTAACGAGAGTCTCATGTAGGGTGAGCTGGACTGGAGAGCTGGAGATCGTGGAACTAGCGGGGTTGCCGGTGGACATGGCAGACAGAGAGGGTTGGAGACGGTATTCTTGCCGGTGCCCTACATGCAGTGTTTCCTACTACGAACCTGGTGATTCCCTGACTGCTTTGGCCTAGCGACGAAAACTGCACAGATACTGCAGGTGGTGCGGGAAATGGAGGGCTTACAGTGACGGAAGGGATGTAGCGTTGCTGACTAGCTTCATTCGCCCAGGGTGCTACAACCTTAAGGGACGTTTGGTAGTTAGTACAGGCTTGCAAATGCATGGTGGTTAAATGTCTATGCATGCAACTTGTATTTAGACTTTTTAGATTATGACCTCTGCTTAAGGTAGTTGAACATTTTTGACAGATTACTTTGAGCTGATCATTTGGATGTTGTTTAAAAAAATGCCAGACTGCACTCTTTCTACTATGGGATACCTTTTCAGGCATTGCAGACTGAGCTTCTTTAACTGGATGGCCACGCTGTCCTCCAACTGGTTTTGCCTTTGCCACGCGTTTTTGGCCAGATACGGGCCCGGCAGATGGAACCTGTTGCGATGTTGATGCCTGCTGCGTCTCCTCCTCCTCCGCTTCAGAACTACTGCCGCCTGCACCCTGTTCCCCCAATGGCTGCCAATCGGGGTCAACAACTGGGTCATCTATGACCTCCTCTTCTATCTTGTGTGCAACTTCGTCTGTGTCACCGTGTAAGCCGGTGGTATAGCGTTCATGACGGGGCACCATAGTCTCAGCTGGGTTTGATTCTGGCTCAGTACACTGCGAGGGCAATGTTCTGGTCTGAGTCAAAGGAACAGCATAGTAATCTGGCTGTGGCTGTGCATCTGTGCACTCCATGTCCGATTCAACTTCTAATGGGCATGGCCTGTTAACTGTTTCACTTTCTAACCCAGGAACGGTATGTGTAAAGCGCTCCATGGAGTAACCCGTTGTGTCGCCAGACGCATCCTTCTCTGTTGTTCTTGCTGAAGAAGACAAGGAAGCGACTTCTCCCTGACCGTGAACATCCACTAAGGACGCGCTGCTTTTACATTTACCAGTTCCAGAAGAGGAGGCAAAAGAGCTAGAGGTTGAGTCAGCAAGGAAAACCAAAACTTTTTCTTGCTGCTCCGTCTTTAAAAGCGGTTTTCCTACTCCCAGAAAAGGGAGCGTTCGAGGCCTTGTGTAGCCAGACGACGAACCTGGCTCAACAACTCGAGACTTAGGTGCTGTATTGCTTTTACCACGACCACTACCATCATTACCAGCTGACAATGACCGCCCACGGCCACGACCTCTTCCACCAGACTTCCTCATTGTTTGCAAAACGTAACCAAAGTAATGGTATTTGTTACTGTAAAACAACTTATAAGGTGAACTCAAACTTCTGTAGGATTTATATATACCTTTATAGGTGGCTGACACTGGAAGGAAAATCAGGCCCAATGTTACACACTAGGTTTTCTGTGCCCCAATAATTTGAGACAGATGGCACACACAGGACCGGCACTCAGGCTCAAATGCCAATCTTAATCTCCCACTATTTTTTTTGTTTTCAGGGAGAATTTAAAAAAAAAAAATATCCCAGTATGACACACTAGGTTTTATGTGCCCCAATAATTTCAGACAGATGGCACACACAGGACCGGCACTCAAGCAGAAATGCCAATCTTAATCTCCCACTATTTTTTTTTATTCAGGGAGAATTTAAAAAAAAAAAAAATTCCCAGTATGACACACTAGATTTTATGTGCCCCAATAATTTGAGACAGATGGCACACACAGGATCGGCACTCAAGCAGAAATGCCAATTTTTTTATTTTTTTTTTCAGGGAGAATTTGAAAAAAAAAAAGGGACTGTCCTACAATTACTATCTCCCTGCAGTAATCTCAGCAAGGTATGGCAGGCAGCAATAACAAGGAGTGGACAGCTGCACAAAAAAAAACAAAAGTGTGGACAAACAAACAAGATAGCTGTGCAGAAAGGAAGGAACAACAGGATTTGTGCTTTGAAAAAAGCAGTTGGTTTGCACAGCGGCGTACACACAGCAATACAGCTATCAGGGAGCCTTCTAGGGCAGCCCAATGAGCTACAGCGCTGAGGAAAAAAAAATGTAGCTTCCACTGTCCCTGCAAACAAAAGGTGGTGTTGGACAGTGGAAATCGCTACAGCACAAGCGGTTTGGGGCTTTATGTACCCGGCCTATCACTATCCCTGCTTCTGACGAAGCGGCAGCAACCTCTCCCTACGCTCAGATCAGCAGCAGTAAGATGGCGGTCGGCGGGAACGCCCCTTTATAGCCCCTGTGACGCCGCAGAAAGCAAGCCAATCACTGCAATGCCCTTCTCTAAGATGGTGGGGACTGAGACCTATGTCATCACGCTGCCCACACTCTGCGTCCACCTTCATTGGCTGAGAAATGGCGCTTTTAGCGTCATTGAAACGCGACTTTGGCGCGAAAGTCGCGTACCGCATGGCCGATCCCACACAGGGATCGGGTCGGGTTTCATGAAACCCGACTTTTCAAAAAGTCGGCGACTTATGAAAATGACCGATCCGTTTCGCTCAACCCTACTAGAAACCAAATGAGTAAACTCAAAAAAGGAGGAAAAACACAGTAAAAAATGCAGGTATCAGGTTTGGCAGTGTTTTTGGTGCAGAAAAACTCAGGAACGGAACAAGCACTAAACTGTATCCGCATGAAAAACGCAGCAAAAAATGAAGAAAAACCTGTTTTTTTTAAAGCATCTTCTATACTGACGAGAGCAAGTTTTGCCTGCAGACAAAATGCAGCAAAATGTGAACATAGCCTAACAAATTATTTTAACCCCTTCGTGACATGCGCCGTACTAGTACGGCGCTGCCGGCACTGCATTAGTGCCAGCCGCAGTACTAGTACGGCGCCCCGATCACCGCGGTCTCACGCTGAGCGCCGCGGTGATCGGGTGCGGGTGTCAGCTGTATATGACAGCTGACACCCCGCAGCAATGCCCACGATCGGCGCTGTCGCCGATCGCGGGCATTTAACCCCTCTGATGCCGCTGTCAATAGTGACAGCGGCATAGAGGGGGATCGCGCAGGGACGGGGGCTCCCTGCGCTCTCCCACCGGAGCAGCGCGATGAGATCGCGCTGCTCCGGTGACCTGGAAGGAGTCCCCGGATCCAAGATGGCCGCGGGACTCCTTCCGGGTCATAAGATGACCCTGCTTGCCGGCGTCTGCTGAGAATCCTCATAGCAGGCGCCGGCAAGCCTCTGTTACGTGCCTGTCACATCGGTGATCAGACCGAGTGCTATGCACACGGTCTGATCACCGATCTGTGATGTCCCCTCCTGGGACAAAGTAAAAAAGTAAAAAAAAAATTTTTCCAAATGTGTAAAAAAAAAAAAAAAAAAAATTCCTAAATAAAGAAAAAAAAAATAAATATATTCCCATAAATACATTTCTTTATCTAAATAAAAAAAACACCACACAATAAAAGTACACATATTTAGTATCGCCGCGTCCGTAACAACCCCACCTATAAAACTATATCACTAGTTAACCCCTTCAGTGAACACCGTAAAAAAAAAAAAAAAAAAACGAGGCAAAAAACAACGCTTTATTCTCATACCGCCAAACAAAAAGTGGAATAACACGCGATCAAAAAGACGGATATAAATAACCATGGTACCGCTGAAAACGTCATCTTGTCCCGCAAAAAAAAAGCCGCCATACAGCATCATCAGCAGAAAAATAAAAAAGTTATAGCTCTCAGAATAAAGCGATGCAAAAACAATTATTTTTTTATATAAAATAGTTTTTATTGTGTAAAAGCGCCAAAACATAAAAAAATTACATAAATGAGGTATCGCTGTAATCGTACTGACCCGAAGAATAAAACTGCTTTATCCTTTTTACCAAACGCGGAACGGTATAAACGCCCCCCCTAAAAGAATTTCAGGAATTGCTGGTTTTTGTTCATTCCGCCTCCCAAAAATCGGAATAAAAAGCGATCAAAAAATGTCATGTACCCAAAAATGGTACCAGCAAAAACGTCAACTCGTCCCGCAAAAAACAAGATCTCACATGACTCTGTGGACCAAAATATGGAAAAATTATAGCTCTCAAAATGTGGTGATGCAAAAACTATTGTTTGCAATAAAAAGCGTCTTTTAGTGTGTGACGGCTGCCAACCATAAAAATCCGCCCAAAAAACGCTATATAAGTAAATCAAATCCCCCTTCATCACCCCCTTAGTTAGGAAAAATAATAAAATTTTAAAAAATATATTTATTTCCATTTTCCCGTTAGGCTACTTTCACACTAGCGTCGGTACGGGGCCGTCGCTCTGCGTCGGCCCGACATACCGACGCATACTGTGCAAGCGCCGCACAACGGGGGCAGCGGATGCTGTTTTTCCACGCATCCGCTGCCCCATTGTGAGGTGCGGGGAGGTGGGGGCGGAGTTCCAGCCGCGCATGCGCGGTCGGAAATGGTGGACCGTCGGCACAAAAAAAGTTACATGTAACGTTTGTTGCTGCCGGCTGTCCGCCACAACACGACGCAACCGTCGCACGACGCTTGCGACGTGTGTCAATACGTCGCTAATGTTAGTCTATGGGGAAAAAACGCATCCTGCAGATGACTTTGCAGGATGCGTTTTTTCGCAAAACGACGCATTGCGACGTATGCAAAAAAACGCTAGTGTGAAAGTAGCGCTAGGGTTAGGACTAGGGTTAGGGTTGGGGTTAGGGTTTCAGTTAGAATTGGGGAGTTTTCACTGTTTAGGCACATCAGGGGCTCTCCAAACGCGACATGGCGTCCGATCTCAACGCGTTTGTTTGCGTTAAAAACGCATGCGTTTTTATAGAAAAAAAACAGAACACACTGAAAAGTCACCCACCACCATCAAGGTGATAAAGGGATCCAAACCCTAACCCTACCCCTAAACTCATCCCTAACCGTTTAATGAACATTTTCTGACAGTCATAGTGCCACGTATTTCAGTGCCACGTATTTCAGTGCCACGTATTTCAGTGCCACGTATTTCAGTGCCACGTATTTCAGTGCCACGATATTTCAGTGCCACGATATTTCAGTGCCACGTATTTAAGTGCCACGGTATTTCAGTGAAATATGTGGCACTGAAATATCGTGGCATTTACGTGAAATACGTGGCACTTAAATACGTGGCACTTAAATACGTGGCACTTAAATACGTGGCACTTAAATACGTGGCACTTAAATACGTGGCACTTATATACGTGGCACTTAAATATCGTGGCATGCACATGAAATACGTGGCACTTATATACGTGGCACTTATATACGTGGCACTTATATACGTGGCACTTATATACGTGGCACTTATATACGTGGCACTTATATACGTGGCCACTGAAATATCGTGGCACTTATATACGTATATACGTATATAAACGTATTTCAGTGCCACGTATTTCAGTGCCACGTATTTCAGGTTAGGGGTAGGGGTAGGGTTAGGGGTAGGGTTAGGGTTTTTTGGTTTTTTCTTGTTTTCTTGTGTTTTTCTATAAAAACGCATGCGTCTAAAAAAACGCATGCGTTTTACCGCGATTACATGCGTTTTTTCACACATGCGTTTTTAAAAAAAACGCAAGTGTGAAACCAGCCTTATCCTTGGAAAAATAAAAACATGGGGGCTAAAATATAATTTTCGTGGAAAAAAATATATTTTTTATTTTCGCGGCTCTGCGTTATAAACTGTAGTGAAGCACTTGGGGGTTCAAAGTTCTCACAACACATCTAGATAAGTTCCGTGGGGGGTCTAGTTTCCAATATGGGGTCACTTGTGGGGGGTTTCTACTGTTTAGGTACATCAGGGGCTCTGCAAATGCAACATGACACCTGCAGACCAATCCATCTAAGTCTGCATTTCAAACGGCGCTCCTTCCCTTCCGAGCTCTGCCGTGCGCCCAAACAGTGGTTTATCCCCATATATGAAGTATCAGCGTACTCAGGACAAATTGGACAACAACTTTTGTTGTCCAATTTCTCCTGTTACCCTTGGGAAAATAAAAATGTGGGGGCTAAAATATAATTTTCGTGGAAAAAAAAAAAATTTTTATTTTCATGGCTCTGCGTGATAAACTGTAGTGAAACACTTGTTGGTTCAAAGTTCTCACAACACATCTAGATAAGTTCCGTGGGGTGTCTAGTTTCCAATATGGGGTCACTTGTGGGGGGTTTCTACTGTTTAGGTACATCAGGGGCTCTGCAAATGCAACATGACACCTGCAGACCAATCCATCTAAGTCTGCATTTCAAACGGCGCTCCTTCCCTTCCGAGCTCTGCCGTGCGCCCAAACAGTGGTTCCCCCCAATGTATGGGGTATCAGCGTACTCAGGACAAATTGGACAATAACTTTTGTGGTCCAATTTCTCCTGTTACCCTTGGGGGAAAAAAAATTGCGGGCTAAAACATCATTTTGTGGAAAGAAAAAATGATTTTTTGATTTTCACAGCGCTACATTCTAAACTTTAGTGAAACAACTGGGGGTTAAAAGTGCTCACCACACATCTAAATAAGTTCCTTAGGGGGTCTTCTTTCCAAAATGGTGTCACTTGTGGGGGTTTCCACTGTTTAGGCACGTCAGGGGCTCTCCAAACACGACATGGGTTCCGATCTCAATTCCAGCCAATTTTGCATTGAAAAGTCAAATGGCGCTCCTTCCCTTCCGAGCTCTGCCATGCGCCCAAACAGTGGTTTATCCCCATATATGAAGTATCAGCGTACTCAGGACAAATTGCACAACAACTTTTGGCATCCAATTTATCCTGCTACCCTTGGGAAAATAAAAAATTTGGGGCAAAAAGATCATTTTTTGTGAAAATTAATATTAATTTTTTTTACGGCTCTACATTATAAACTTCTGTGAAGCACTTGGAGGTTCAAAGTGCTCACCACACATCTAGATAAGTTCCTTAGGGGGTCTTCTTTCCAAAATGGTGTCACTTGTGGGGGTTTCCACTGTTTAGGCACGTCAGGGGCTCTCCAAACACGACATGGGTTCCGATCTCAATTCCAGCCAATTTTGCATTGAAAAGTCAAATGGCGCTCCTTCCCTTCCGAGCTCTGCCATGCGCCCAAACAGTGGTTTATCCCCATATATGAAGTATCAGCGTACTCAGGACAAATTGCACAACAACTTTTGGCATCCAATTTATCCTGCTACCCTTGGGAAAATAAAAAATTTGGGGCAAAAAGATCATTTTTTGTGAAAATTAATATTAATTTTTTTTACGGCTCTACATTATAAACTTCTGTGAAGCACTTGGAGGTTCAAAGTGCTCACCACACATCTAGATAAGTTCCTTAGGGGGTCTTCTTTCCAAAATGGTGTCACTTGTGGGGGTTTCCACTGTTTAGGCACGTCAGGGGCTCTCCAAACACGACATGGGTTCCGATCTCAATTCCAGCCAATTTTGCATTGAAAAGTCAAATGGCGCTCCTTCCCTTCCGAGCTCTGCCATGCGCCCAAACAGTGGTTTATCCCCATATATGAAGTATCAGCGTACTCAGGACAAATTGCACAACAACTTTTGGCATCCAATTTATCCTGCTACCCTTGGGAAAATAAAAAATTTGGGGCAAAAAGATCATTTTTTGTGAAAATTAATATTAATTTTTTTTACGGCTCTACATTATAAACTTCTGTGAAGCACTTGGAGGTTCAAAGTGCTCACCACACATCTAGATAAGTTCCTTAGGGGGTCTTCTTTCCAAAATGGTGTCACTTGTGGGGGTTTCCACTGTTTAGGCACGTCAGGGGCTCTCCAAACACGACATGGGTTCCGATCTCAATTCCAGCCAATTTTGCATTGAAAAGTCAAATGGCGCTCCTTCCCTTCCGAGCTCTGCCATGCGCCCAAACAGTGGTTTATCCCCATATATGAAGTATCAGCGTACTCAGGACAAATTGCACAACAACTTTTGGCATCCAATTTATCCTGCTACCCTTGGGAAAATAAAAAATTTTGGGCAAAAAGATCATTTTTTGTGAAAATTAATATTAATTTTTTTTTACGGCTCTACATTATAAACTTCTGTGAAGCACTTGGAGGTTCAAAGTGCTCACCACACATCTAGATAAGTTCCTTAGGGGGTCTTCTTTCCAAAATGGTGTCACTTGTGGGGGTTTCCACTGTTTAGGCACGTCAGGGGCTCTCCAAACACGACATGGGTTCCGATCTCAATTCCAGCCAATTTTGCATTGAAAAGTCAAATGGCGCTCCTTCCCTTCCGAGCTCTGCCATGCGCCCAAACAGTGGTTTACCCCCACATATGGGGTATCAGCGTACTCAGGACAAATTGCACAACAACTTTTGGGGTCCAATTTATCCTGCTACCCTTGGGAAAATAAAAAATTTGGGGCAAAAAGATCATTTTTTGTGAAAATTAATATTAATTTTTTTTACGGCTCTACATTATAAACTTCTGTGAAGCACTTGGAGGTTCAAAGTGCTCACCACACATCTAGATTAGTTCCTTAGAGGGTCTACTTTCCAAAATGGTGTCACTTGTGGGGGTTTCCACTGTTTAGGCACGTCAGGGGCTCTCCAATCGCGACATGGGCTCCGATCTCAATTCCAGCAAATCTTGCATTGAAAAGTCAAATGGCGCTCCTTCCCTTCCGAGCTCTGCCATGTGCCCAATCAATGGTTTACCCCAACATGTGGGGTATCGGCGTACTCAGGACAAATTGTACAACGACTTTTTTGGTCCAATTTCTCTTGTTACCCTTGGTAAAATAAAACAAATTGGATCTGAAGTAAAAATTTTGTGAAAAAAAAGTTAAATGTTCAATTTTTTTTAAACATTCCAAAAATTCCTGTGAAGCACCTGAAGGGTTAATAAACTTTTTGAATGTGGTTTAGAGTACCTTGAGGGGTGCAGTTTTTAGAATGGTGTCACTTTTGGACATTTTCTGTCATATAGACCCCTCAAAGTCACTTCAAGTGTGAGGTGGTCCGTAAAAAAAATGGTTTTGCAAATTTTGTTGCAAAAATGAGAAATCGCTGGTCAACTTTTAACCCTTATAACTCCCTAACAAAAAAAAATTATGTTTCCAAAATTGTGCTGATGTAAAGCAGACATGTGGGAAATGTTGTTTATTAACTATATTATGTGATATAACTCTCTAATTTAAGGGCATAAAAACGAAAAATTTAAAAATTGCTAAATTTTCATAATTTTCGACAAATTTCTGTTTTTTTCACAAATAAATGCAAGTCATATCGAAGAAGTTTTACCACTATCATAAAGTACAATATGTCACGAGAAAACAATCTCAGAATCACCAGGATCCGTTGAAGCGTTTCAGAGTTATGACCTCATAAAGTGACAGTGGTCAGAATTGTAAAAATTGGCCGTGTCACTTAGGTGAAAACAGGCTTTGGGGTGAAGGGGTTAAACAACATGCACACTTTAGTAGATTTAAACTTGTGTTCAAGTTTCAAGACTATGTAGTTTTTTCTTTAAAAAATAAACAAAAATAAATTTTTAAAAAGTCCAGGTGCCTTTACCAAATAAGATAAGACAAGGAAATCTAGAATTCCATTCCAATAGCAATAGTGACAGTGCTATCACTAGATAGCTCCCTCTCTGCTCCCATTGGCACAATGCAATGTGATCGCGTTATGCCGTTGGTCACCATGGTGACCCCGGGGAGAAAGATGGTCACTCAGGGACGGTGGCCTGCCAGCTCATGCTGAGAGCACGAGATAACACATCTCCTCCCTGCATGTCAGACGCTGCTCTGATGCTCTGCAGTGCAGAAGCATTACAGAGTATTAGATCAGCGATCTGTCACTGTACAGTTGATGTTCCATACTGGGACAATATAAAAATGTTAAAAAAAAAAGTTATTATAAATTGTAAAAGTATTTTTTAAAAATCACAAAATAAAGTACAAAAAAATAAAAAATATTAATCCAATAAATACATTTATTTATGTAATAAGAAAAAGTACACGTTTGGTATCAACGTGTCCAGAAAGGCCTATAAAACTGTCTCACTAGTTAACTCCTTCAGTGAACACCATTAAAAATAAATAAATGAAAAATGAGGCAAAAAACTACTTTATCATCATACCGCCAAACAAAAAGTATATTAAAACGCGATCAAAAAGACCAATGTAAATAAAAATGGTATTTCTGAAAACATCATCTTGTCCCGCAAAAAACAAGTCACCAAACAGCTCCGTCAGCGGAAAAATAAAAAAGTTACAGCTCAACTGTCAGAGTAAGGCCGGGGTCACACTGGCGACTTAAACGGACGAGTGCAATGCGATTAAAAATCGCATTGCACTCGGACCAATGTTAAGCTAGGGGGCAGATCCCAGCAGACGATTTTTTGAGACTGTCGGCTCACTCGCACCCATATAAGCCTATGGGTGCGAGTGAGACAGCGCACACCACTCGGATATCATCCGAGTGATGTGCGTTAAACGCTAACCCCGGCAATGGAGGAGATGGAGAAAATCATTTCTCCGCCTCCTCCCCAGCTGTGCTCTGATCCGCTCTGTGCAAGAGGCTCGGAGCACAGACGTATGACACTCGGCTCCTGCTTGCTGCAGAGCAGGAGCCGAGGGTCACTAGCATATCGCATTCGATGCTCTTGCATCGGATGCAATACGCTAGTGTGACCCCGGCCTAAAGTGTTTTATGTGTAAAAGCATTAAAACATTAAAAAAATATAAATGATATCGCTTCAAACATACTGACCCAAAGAATAAAGATGCACTATCAATTTTCCTACATGTAAAATGTCAACAACAAAAAAAAATTCCTGAATTGCTGGTTTTTGCTCATTCTGCCTCTCAAAAATCAGAAGAGAAACAGATCAAAAAATGTCATTGTGCCCGAAAATGGTATCAATAAAAACGTCAACTCGTCCCACAGTAAATGAGCCCTTACATTACTCTGTCAGCCAAAATTTTGAAAAATTATAGCTATCTAAATATGGCAATGCAAGATTTTGTAGCTGATTCTATTATTCTATGAATTAAAAGTGTCTTTTAGTGTGTGACCGTAGCTAAACATAAAAACACCACATAAATCTGGTGTCGCTGTAATCGCACCGACCCAAGGAATAAAACCGTCTAATCACTGAAACAATTCTTCACCTGCTGTTGATTTGTTCATTCTGCCTCCCAAAGATCGCAGTAAGGCTCAGAGCAAATTAATACTGCACTCTATGTTAAGCGTTACACCGGGGTTTCTATGTAAATCTTTGAAATATGTGACTCAAACGGAACCTCCAGCAGAAGATTCCCTATGATACGGCCATGTTCACATTTTTACGTGTGCATAAAAGTGCGGTCTGCCAAAGTTTTGTGCACTTCTAAAAAGAAGGACACTGCTGAATAGAGGCCAGATGGAGTCCAGAGTAATTCTGCTGCATCATCATAGTGAGTTCCTCCCTTGGAAGTTTCATCTGAATCACGTCACTCAGAGATTTAGATGGAAACCCTGATATAAGTGCTCAGCATAGAGCACCGGATAAATGTGATCCCCAATATTATGTAAAATGTTCTCAACAAAAGCTTCAGATGGACCTGTGGAAGCTTGTATAACGCGAAACGGCCTTCGTCCTGTTTCTCTGCCTGTACCATCTGCCCTGTATGTGCTTGCATTACCTTGTCCATGCAATTCGCTTGAAATAAAGGACTAAGGTTTCTTCGTCACTGGATTTTGAAGTGTTGCTGCATTTTTTCTTTCTTCTAATTGTTTCTGAAAAACACCCATGGAGTTAAAATCGTCACTACACCTGTAGATAAATTCCGAAAGGGGTATAATTTCCAAAATGGGGTCACCTGAGGGGGTATTCTTCTCTTTTAGCACTTAGGGGCTCTGTATATGGAGTCCACAAACTATCGTAGCAAAATCTGTACTCCAGGAGGAAAATAGCAATCTGTCCCTCCCGGGTATGTAAAGTCACATATGGTGCCAGTTTTTTTATTATTTTGATTGTGTCACTATTCTCCAAGACCCGTACCTTTTTAATTTTGGTTTGATGGAGCTATATGAGGGCTTACTTTCTGTGGGGTGAGACATTTACTTAATTGACACAATTTTTGGATAGATATGACATTTTGTTTGCTTCTTCCATCAGGTTTTGCGGTGCTGCAGAGACCAAAAATATGAAATTTTGACTTTTTTTGGTTACGGTGTTTAATGATCAGGATTCAGGATACTTATTTTTATACTTTGATAGATCAGACTTTTCTAGAAGTGGTGATACAACATGTGTATTTATACGAGGGGAAATGGGGAAAGTGGCAATTTGAACTTAATGGGTTAATAAGGGGAGAGATTTCAACTTTCACATTTTTTTATACATACTTTGAAAACGTTTTCCTGGCTTTCAAGGGAACTCTGCGATGAAATCCATGGAAGTCTTCAACACACCCCAGTTTTCATAGCAACCCATCAGCACACCGTGATCACGTCATGGGAGCACCATTGGGCGCACAGTATGACGGGCCCTCAAGCCGGCTAGCCTTATATTTCAGAGTTTGACAGTAGCTATAAAAGTCAGATCTTGGATGTAACACATAGCCATTACCTGCTTGTTATGGGGAGAGTTGACCCCGAGATCCCGCTCGACACATCCGCTACCCACTTGTGCTGTACATGTATGTTGGGTGTCGGTAAGGGAGTTAAAAAGTGCCCAAACTCTAAACACAGGGATCACACTTTAATTTACATACAGAAGCAACTAGAGGCGTAGTTAGGGGTCAGCTCAGGTGGGGAGGCGAAACATCTGAGTACGCTCAACTACGATGGCATACCCTAATCATGAGTGTAGGAGAACCTCAGCAAATGAACCTGCTGTTACTGAAAAAATCTCTACTCAAAGACCAATACTGATATGTCCACCATTTGGTGACCATATAGAGAGACAGTATAATGACTACCCACATTGATTTCTAGGCTGTATAGTGGCCCCAGTATTAGCTCCCACACTATATAATGACCCCTGTATTAGCTCTCACTTTAGCCGCCTAACAAGTAGGCAATCCCTGCAGGTGTTCCGGCTGTCGAACAGCCGCAAGATGTGCAGCCACAGGGACTCAAACATATTTTTGAGCACACCGAAGACACTCGATTAGCACCCGAGTATGGCGCATAGCACCTTATCTGAGCACGTTCGCTCATCACTGATCAGTACTGAAGTAGTACACTACAATTACACTAGGCCCTTGTGTACCTCTATGCTGTGTGCTCAGAGCTTCTATCCCTACACAATGCAAGCATAAAATGATATTCATTGGCCAGACGCTATGCTTTACACTGACTGGCTGTGCTACACCATGTGGTCGGACTGTAGGGCATTATGCCACATTACATCATTATTGTGCCACACCAGAAATCACTGAGTGGCGGCATGTGTGAAATGGCGCTGGACATTTCTTTTTAAATTGCAAATTTTGCAAATTGTTCGAATTCGTCTGGCACAACAAATTTCAGGACATTTCACTCAAACTCGATTTTCCACGGATCGATCCACTCATCTTCTAGCCATGAGAGATTTGTATGGTGGACACTGGGGCAGACACAGCAGCTGTGGTGGCTGAGATCATGGCTAGTGGGATGGTTCTATGTGGAGGGATTTTAGGTTTGTTCCATGAAATTTGTGACTTTAGGCTTTGGCCTTGTTAGGCTAATGGATTAAACTTGTAGTCACCAAGATCTTCAAAGTCTTCCTCATATTTCTCATCATCGGCAGTGACTACCGGGTGTGACGCTCTCTTAAGAAAATAGTATTTATTTATGTAATCACTAGATTGTGGCCCGATGCTAATGCATCGGGTATTCTAGAATATGCATGTCCAGAATATGCATGATTCCAGAATTTGCGGCAGACTGTGCCCGTCGCTGATTGGTCGAGGCATCCTTTATGACATCATCGTCGCCATGGCAACCATTATGACATCTACGTCGATACTGTGCCCATCGCTGATTGGTCGAAGCGAATTCGCGGCAGACTGTGCCCGTCGCTGATTGGTCGAGGCCTGGGCCCGATTCTAATGCATCGGGTATTCTAGAATATGCATGTCCCCATAGTATATGGACAATGATGATTCCAGAATTCGCAGCAGACTGTGCCCGTCGCTGATTGGTCGAGGCAACCTTTATGACATTGTCGCCATGGCAACCATTATGACATCTACGTCGATACTGTGCCCGTCGCTGATTGGTTGAGGCCCTGGCGGCCTCGACCAATCAGAGACGCGGGATTTCCAGGACAGACAGACAGACAGAAAAACCCTTAGACAATTATATATATAGATATGCCATCAGATTCTACAGCACTTTACAGACATTGTTATCACTGTCCCCATTGGCTATGTGAGGGCTTATACACTATATCAGTGTTCCCCAACTCCAGTCCTCAAGAGCCACCAACAGGTCATGTTTTCAGGATTTCCTTAGTATTGCACAGGTGATTGAATGCCTGCCTGGCCAGGTGATGCAATTATCACCTGTGTAATACTAAGGAAATCCTTAGCACATAGACGCCGTAACGATCGCACTCACTCCAGCAGCCGCCGACATCTGCCCTGTAGTGCAGTGTATTGCCGCGCAGAGACCGGCTCTCGGCACAGCTATACTAGTGTCAGCCGCCGACCTATCAGGGGCTTACAGCTGACATCTGCGCATGGCAGTGACATCATACGCCACTGAGCCAGGACACTGATGTCAGCTGCTGGCCTCTGATAGGCCGGCGGCTGACACTAGTATTGCTGTGCTGAGAGCCGGTCTCTGCGCGGCAATACACTGCGATCAATACCCGGTCGGCAGCTGCTGGACCGGGCTGCGATCATCAAGGGGTCTATGTGCCTGCGGGCCACAGGAGCAGAAAGTATGCCGAGGGAACGGAGGACAGGTGAGAAGAATCTTTTTTTCCTTCTCTGTTATGTCCATATGAAAATGTGGGGGACCTGTCTGCAATATGGGGGGGCCTGGATGGGGGACCTGTCTACAATATGGGAGGGCATGGACGGGGACCTGTCTGTAATATATGGGGGGGACCTGGATGGGGGACCAGTCTGCAATATGGGGGGCCTGGATGGGGGACCTGTCTGCAATATGGGGAGGCATGGACGGGGACCTGTCTGTAATATATGGGGGGGGACCTGGATGGGGGACCAGTCTGCAATATGGGGGGGCCTGGATGGGGGACCTGTCTGCAATATGGGGGGCATGGGCGGGGACCTGTCTGTAATATATGGGGGGGACCTGGATGGGGGACCAGTCTGCAATATGGGGGGCCTGGATGGGGGACCTGTCTGCAATATGGGGGGGCCTGGATGGGGGACCTGTCTGTAATATATGGGGGTAACCTGTCTGCAATATGGGGGAACTTGGATGGGGCACATGTCTGCATTATGGGTACGTGGATGGGGACATAACGACAAGAATGGGACCAGGATGGGGATGTTACTACCAGATGGGGACCTGGATGGGGCACATTACTACAAGATAGGGACCAGCCTGGGGCATTACTACAAGATAGGGACCAGCATGGGGCACTACTCCAAGATGGGGACCAGCATGGAGCATTACTCCAAGATGGGGACCAGCATGGGGCATTACTCCAAGATGGGGACCAGCATGGGGCACTACTCCAAGATGGGGACCAGGATGGAGCATTACTCCAAGATGGGGACCAGCATGTGGCATTACTCCAAGATGGGGACCAGCATGGGGCACTACTCCAAGATGGGGACCAGCATGGAGCATTACTCCAAGATGGGGACCAGCATGGGGCATTACTCCAAGATGGGGACAAGCATGGGGCATTACTCCAAGATGGGGACCAGCATGGAGCATTACTCCAAGATGGGGACCAGCATGGGGCATTACTCCAAGATGGGGACCAGCATGGGGCACTACTCCAAGATGGGGACAAGCATGGGGCACATTACTACAAGATAGGGCCCAGTTCAAAAAGGTGTATAGAGAAAAAAATGGTATCACTAAAAATGTCATTTTGTCATGCAAATAATGCAGCCCCCGAAAGTAAATGTTTTTCCGTGTGCGGCCTATATAGCCAGCCGAGTTTGAGACCCCTGGTCTATATAATGGTCTATGTAGCAGATCATACTGAATATAGGGAGGCTACAGTCATGGCCAAAAGTATTGACACCCCTGCAATTCTGTCAGATAATACTCAGTTTCTTCCTGAAAATGATTGCAAACACAAATTCTTTGGTATTATTATCTTCATTTAATTTGTCTTAAATGATAAAACACAAAAAGAATTGTCCTAAAGCCAAATAATTCCACACCAAACATAAAAAAGGGGGTGGACACAAGTATTGGCACTGTTCGAAAAATCATGTGATGCTTCTCTAATTAGTGTAATTAACAGCACCTGTAACTTACCTGTGGCACCTAACAGGTGTTGGCAATAACTAAATCACACTTGCAGCCAGTTGACATGGATTAAAGTTGACTCAACCTCTGTCCTGTGTCCTTGTGTGTACCACATTGAGCATGGAGAAAAGAAAGAAGACCAAAGAACTGTCTGAGGACTTGAGAAACCAAATTGTGAGGAAGCATGAGCAATCTCAAGGCTACAAGTCCATCTCCGAAGACCTGAATGTTCCTGTGTCTACCGTGCGCAGTGTCATCAAGAAGTTTAAAGCCCATGGCACTGTGGCTAACCTCCCTAGATGTGGACGGAAAAGAAAAATTGACAAGAGATTTCAACGCAAGATTGTGCGGTTGTTGGATAAAGAACCTCGACTAACATCCAAACAAGTTCAAGCTGCCCTGCAGTCCGAGGGTACAACAGTGTCAACCCCTACTATCCGTCAACGTCTGAATGAAAAGGGACTGTATGGTAGGAGACCCAAGAAGACCCCACTTCTTACCCTGAGACATAAAAAAGCCAGGCTGGAGTTTGTCAAAACTTACCTGAAAAAGCCTAAAACGTTTTGGAAGAATGTTCTCTGGTCAGATGAGACAAAAGTAGAGCTTTTTGGGCAAAGGCATCAACATAGAGTTTAGATGAGAAAAAAAGAGGCTTTCAAAGAAAAGAACACGGTCCCTACAGTCAAGCATGGCGGAGGTTCCCTGATGTTTTGGGGTTGCTTTGCTGCCTCTGGCACTAGACTGTGTGCATGGCATTATGAAGTCTGAAGACTTCCAACAAATTTTACAGCATAATGTAGGGCCCAGTGTGAGAAAGCTGGGTCTCCCTCAGAGGTCATGGGTCTTCCAGCAGGACAATGACCCAAAACACACTTCAAAAAGCACTAGAAAATGGTTTGAGAGAAAGCACTGGAGACTTCTAAGGTGGCCAGCAATGAGTCCAGACCTGAATCCCATAGAACACCTGTGGAGAGATCTAAAAATGGCAGTTTGGAGAAGGCACCCTTCAAATATCAGGGACCTGGAGCAGTTTGCCAAAGAAGAATGGTCTAAAATTCCAGCAGAGCATTGTAAGAAACTCATTGATGGTTACCGGAAGCGGTTGGTCGCAGTTATTTTGGCTAAAGGTTGTGCAACCAAGTATTAGGTTGAGGGTGCCAATACTTTTGTCTGGCCCATTTTTGGAGTTTTGTGTGAAATGATCAATGTTTTGCTTTTTGCTTCATTCTCTTTTGTGTTTTTTCATTTAAGACAAATTAAATGAAGATAATAATACCAAAGAATTTGTGTTTGCAATCATTTTCAGGAAGAAACTGAGTATTATCTGACAGAATTGCAGGGATGTCAATACTTTTGGCCATGACTGTATGTGAGGGCTTATACTCTATACAATGGTCTATGTAGAAGATCATACAGAATATAAGGAAGCTTTGTGAGGGCTTATACACTATATAATGGTCTATGTAGAAGCTCATACTGTACATAGGAGGGCTATTGGGGGGTTCATACTGTATATAGGGCGACTGTGTGGGACTCAATGCATATAGAGAGGCTATGTTGGGGCTCATACTGTATATATGTTGTTATCGGAGGGCAACTACTGTATATAGGGTGACAGGGTATTAAAACTGTATACAGGCCTGCAATGTAAGGGTTTATACTGTGTATAGGGCGACTGTGGGGCTCATAGAGTATATAGGGCAACTGTGTGGGGTCTCTTACTGTATATAGATGACTTTGTGAAGGTTCCTAATGTATAGAGAGGGCTATGTGAGAGCTCATACTGTATATAGCTACAACAAAAGAAAAAAAGACTAGACTAATAATGGTATGCACACCCATAAATAGTAAGAAAAATAGAACAACTTTTATTACACCTCAAAAAAGACAGACACCCAATAAAACCATTTAAAAAGGCCTAAATATAGGACCAATAGCCATTACCCCTATAGAAATCATGCATAATATGGCATAACCAAAACATAAATTACAAATACAAATCAATTTGAATAATACAGTTGGTTATACAGATACAAAACATCTCTTGCTCATATACCTAATAACCGAAAGACCCAAATACAATGGTGGCATACTGGAAAAAGCACAATAATACAAATGGGACTAAGTAGTGGCACACAGTATGCTGTAGACATGTATAAATACTGTGATAGCCCCATAAAAATCGAATATAGTGCAGTGTAAAGACAAACCAGATGCAAAGATATGAGGCCCCATACGTTAAATGCAACTATATGGCAGGTTGCAGTACACTCTAAACATGCTCAAATCCTAATACATGTAAGTCACCCTAAGCCGCAATGTGGACCTTGAATGTAGGTATTGTCCCCAAAAGATATCAAGAGATCTATACTGACTTGGTCCAATAAAGGATCGGTGTAAAAAAGTAGTACATGGGATCAATAGAGCAGAGAAGCCCATGCAATGAAATATCTCTATTATAGAGAGAAAAAAAGCCCATAAAGGAGTAAATCTAATATATAAAGCTGAATGTGTGTGTGTGTGTATGTATGTATGTATGTATGTATGTCCGGGATTGGCATCTGAACCGTAGCAGCTACAGCCACAAAATTTTGCACAGTCACACGTCTGGACCCCGAGAGCGTCATAGGCTATGTTGTGAGGTGAAATTTTAACCCCGCGCTTTCCAATTCACCAAACAATTTTGCCCCTATCTACATAATGGGGAAAAAGTGAAAGGAAAAGTGTTGGAGGCGTCGCAGCTACAGGCACAAAATTTTGCACAGTCACACGTCTGGACCCTGAGAGCGTCAAAGCTATATTGTGAGGTGAAATTTTAACCCCGCGCTTTCCAAGTCACCAAACAATTTTGCCCCTATCTACATAATGGGGAAAAAATGAAAGGAAAAGTGTTGGAGGCAAATTAACAGCTGCCATATGTGAACAAGGGGGACTTAAAGAATGACAGCGATGGCACCAAAGAGTATATACTGTACAGTTGCTAAGGTGGGGCCCCAACATGGGATAATCACACCACCACGGGGATATGAACACACACACAAAATGCGCCACACACTACCACGTGCTCGAACACATATACCACCCTCAGTGCACATTTCACCACACATACACCAACCTCGCCACATAAAAGTAGAAACACAAAAGTCGCCGCTCAAAACTCGCCACGCGCAAAACTCTCCACATGCAAAACTCGCCACACGTGCAAAACTCGCCACACGCAAAACTTGCACACGCAGAAAAATTGCCACACGCAGAAAAATTGCCACATGCACAAAAGTTGCAACACATGCAAAAGTTGCCTCACACAAAACTTGCACATACTCAAAAGGCACCACACATAAAACTCGCCACGCGCAAAACTCGCCATGCGCAAAACTTGCTGCACACAACTTGCTACACTAACCTGTCACATGCAACTCGACACACAAAAAGTTGCTACACGCATGTCGCCACACAAAACTCATCTCACAAAAGTCCCTACATGCATGTCGCCACACGCAACTCAACACACACAACTTGACACACGAAACTCGCCCTAAAACACACACAAGTCTGGTATCCTTCAAAAATAAAAATCTGATTAATAAGCAGACAAACTACAAGAGCAACAAATGTACCATATAGGAATCCGGCAGCTGTCAGTCACATGACCAGTCTATTATGTGTATGTGTGAGCTAATATATACTGCCAGGGGGTGGGCTTACTGTTGGCTGGGGATTTATCAGGCTGCCATTTTAGCTTACAAATACTGAGGTAAAAATACTGACCAAATAACGTGTGAACGAGGGCTAATACAGGAGGAGATGGCATACAGCTATATACTATATACAGGAGATGACACACAGGTATATACTATTTACAGGGGAGATGACACACAGGTATATACTATATACAGGAGGAGATGACACACAGATATATACTATATACAGGAGAGATGACACACAGGTATATACTATATAGAGGAGGAGATGACATACAGGTACATACTACATACAGGAGGAGATGACATACAGGTATATACTATATACAGGAGGAGATGACACACAGGTATATACTATATACAGGAGCAGATTACCTACAGGTATATAGTATATACAGGAGGAGATGACACAGGTATATGCTATGTATAGGAGGAGATGACATACAGGTATATACTATATACAGGAGATGACACACAGATATATACTATATATAGGTGAGATGACACACAGGTATATACTATATACAGGAGATTACATACAGGTATATCTAATATATAAAGCTGAATGTGTGTATGTATGTATGTGTGTATGTCCGGGATTGGCATCTGTACCGTCGCAGCTACAGCCACAAAATTTTGCACAGTCACACGTCTGGACCCCGAGAGCGTCATAGGCTATGTTGTGAGGTGAAATTTTAACCCCGCGCGTTCCAATTCACCAAACAATTTTGCTCCTATCTACATAATGGGGAAAAAGTGAAGGGAAAAGTGTTGGAGGAAAATTGACAGCTGCCAGATGTGAACAATGAGGACTTAAAGAATGAGAGCGATGGCGACAAAGAGTATATACCGTACAGTTGCTAAGGTGGGGCCCCGACATGGGATACTCACCACACACGGGGATATGAACACAAACACAAAATGCGCCACACACTACCACGTGCTTGAACACATATACCACCCTCAGCACACATTTCACCACACACACACACCAACCTCGCCACATAAAAGTCGAAACACAAAAGTCACCACTCAAAACTCGCTACATGCAAAACTCGCCATATGCAAAACTAGGCTCACGCAAAACTCGCCACACGTGCAAAACTCACCTCATGGAAAACTCACCTCATGCAAAACTTGCACACACAGAAAAATTGCCACATGTACAAAAGTTGCACCACATGCAAAAGTTGCCTCACACAAAACTTGCACATACTCAAAATGCACCACACATAAAACTCGCCACGCGCAAAACTCGCCATGCACAAATCTTGCTGCACACAACTTGCTACACTAACCTGTCACATGCAACTCAACACACAAAATGTTGCTACACGCATGTCGCCACACAAAACTCATCTCACAAAAGTCGCTACATGCATGTCGCCACACGCAACTCAACACACACAACTTGACACATAAAACTCGCCCTAAAACACACACAAGTCTGGTATTGTCCTTCAAAAATAAAAATCTGATTAATAAGCAAACTACAAGAGCAACAAATGTACCATATAGGAAATACGGCAGCTGTCAGTCACATGACCTGTCTATTATGTGTATGTGTGAGCTAATATATACTGCCAGGGGGGAGGGCTTCCTGTAGGCTGGGGATTTATCAGGCTGCCAATAGCAACCAATCACAGCTCAGCTTCTATTTTGCTACAGTTAATTAACCTGAGCTCTGATTGGTTAATATAGGCAACAAAGACATTCTCAGTATAACAAAGCTAATATATGTTGTGAAATGCTTCTATTTGCTTAGTTTTTGCCTTTTAATAATTACATTTCTATCTATTTGTTTTGTGGTTTTTGTGTGCAGAATAAATTTTTGTTAACACATTCTATTTTGCTAACAGCAGTCATTAACCCGGGCGAAGCCGGGTAGTACAGCTAGTCTAATATATAAAGCTGAATGTGTGTGTGTGTGTATGTATGTATGTATGTATGTATGTCCGGGATTGGCATCTGAACCGTAGCAGCTACAGCCACAAAATTTTGCACAGTCACACGTCTGGACCCCGAGAGCGTCATAGGCTATGTTGTGAGGTGAAATTTTAACCCCGCGCTTTCCAATTCACCAAACAATTTTGCCCCTATCTACATAATGGGGAAAAAGTGAAAGGAAAAGTGTTGGAGGCGTCGCAGCTACAGGCACAAAATTTTGCACAGTCACACGTCTGGACCCTGAGAGCGTCAAAGCTATATTGTGAGGTGAAATTTTAACCCCGCGCTTTCCAAGTCACCAAACAATTTTGCCCCTATCTACATAATGGGGAAAAAATGAAAGGAAAAGTGTTGGAGGCAAATTAACAGCTGCCAGATGTGAACAAGGGGGACTTAAAGAATGACAGCGATGGCACCAAAGAGTATATACTGTACAGTTGCTAAGGTGGGGCCCCAACATGGGATAATCACACCACCACGGGGATATGAACACACACACAAAATGCGCCACACACTACCACGTGCTCGAACACATATACCACCCTCAGTGCACATTTCACCACACATACACCAACCTCGCCACATAAAAGTAGAAACACAAAAGTCGCCGCTCAAAACTCGCCACGCGCAAAACTCTCCACATGCAAAACTCGCCACACGTGCAAAACTCGCCACACGCAAAACTTGCACACGCAGAAAAATTGCCACACGCAGAAAAATTGCCACATGCACAAAAGTTGCAACACATGCAAAAGTTGCCTCACACAAAACTTGCACATACTCAAAAGGCACCACACATAAAACTCGCCACGCGCAAAACTCGCCATGCGCAAAACTTGCTGCACACAACTTGCTACACTAACCTGTCACATGCAACTCGACACACAAAAAGTTGCTACACGCATGTCGCCACACAAAACTCATCTCACAAAAGTCCCTACATGCATGTCGCCACACGCAACTCAACACACACAACTTGACACACGAAACTCGCCCTAAAACACACACAAGTCTGGTATCCTTCAAAAATAAAAATCTGATTAATAAGCAGACAAACTACAAGAGCAACAAATGTACCATATAGGAATCCGGCAGCTGTCAGTCACATGACCAGTCTATTATGTGTATGTGTGAGCTAATATATACTGCCAGGGGGTGGGCTTACTGTTGGCTGGGGATTTATCAGGCTGCCATTTTAGCTTACAAATACTGAGGTAAAAATACTGACCAAATAACGTGTGAACGAGGGCTAATACAGGAGGAGATGGCATACAGCTATATACTATATACAGGAGATGACACACAGGTATATACTATTTACAGGGGAGATGACACACAGGTATATACTATATACAGGAGGAGATGACACACAGATATATACTATATACAGGAGAGATGACACACAGGTATATACTATATAGAGGAGGAGATGACATACAGGTACATACTACATACAGGAGGAGATGACATACAGGTATATACTATATACAGGAGGAGATGACACACAGGTATATACTATATACAGGAGCAGATTACCTACAGGTATATAGTATATACAGGAGGAGATGACACAGGTATATGCTATGTATAGGAGGAGATGACATACAGGTATATACTATATACAGGAGATGACACACAGATATATACTATATATAGGTGAGATGACACACAGGTATATACTATATACAGGAGATTACATACAGGTATATCTAATATATAAAGCTGAATGTGTGTATGTATGTATGTGTGTATGTCCGGGATTGGCATCTGTACCGTCGCAGCTACAGCCACAAAATTTTGCACAGTCACACGTCTGGACCCCGAGAGCGTCATAGGCTATGTTGTGAGGTGAAATTTTAACCCCGCGCGTTCCAATTCACCAAACAATTTTGCTCCTATCTACATAATGGGGAAAAAGTGAAGGGAAAAGTGTTGGAGGAAAATTGACAGCTGCCAGATGTGAACAATGAGGACTTAAAGAATGAGAGCGATGGCGACAAAGAGTATATACCGTACAGTTGCTAAGGTGGGGCCCCGACATGGGATACTCACCACACACGGGGATATGAACACAAACACAAAATGCGCCACACACTACCACGTGCTTGAACACATATACCACCCTCAGCACACATTTCACCACACACACACACCAACCTCGCCACATAAAAGTCGAAACACAAAAGTCACCACTCAAAACTCGCTACATGCAAAACTCGCCATATGCAAAACTAGGCTCACGCAAAACTCGCCACACGTGCAAAACTCACCTCATGGAAAACTCACCTCATGCAAAACTTGCACACACAGAAAAATTGCCACATGTACAAAAGTTGCACCACATGCAAAAGTTGCCTCACACAAAACTTGCACATACTCAAAATGCACCACACATAAAACTCGCCACGCGCAAAACTCGCCATGCACAAATCTTGCTGCACACAACTTGCTACACTAACCTGTCACATGCAACTCAACACACAAAATGTTGCTACACGCATGTCGCCACACAAAACTCATCTCACAAAAGTCGCTACATGCATGTCGCCACACGCAACTCAACACACACAACTTGACACATAAAACTCGCCCTAAAACACACACAAGTCTGGTATTGTCCTTCAAAAATAAAAATCTGATTAATAAGCAAACTACAAGAGCAACAAATGTACCATATAGGAAATACGGCAGCTGTCAGTCACATGACCTGTCTATTATGTGTATGTGTGAGCTAATATATACTGCCAGGGGGGAGGGCTTCCTGTTGGCTGGGGATTTATCAGGCTGCCAATAGCAACCAATCACAGCTCAGCTTCTATTTTGCTACAGTTAATTAACCTGAGCTCTGATTGGTTAATATAGGCAACAAAGACATTCTCAGTATAACAAAGCTAATATATGTTGTGAAATGCTTCTATTTGCTTAGTTTTTGCCTTTTAATAATTACATTTCTATCTATTTGTTTTGTGGTTTTTGTGTGCAGAATAAATTTTTGTTAACACATTCTATTTTGCTAACAGCAGTCATTAACCCGGGCGAAGCCGGGTAGTACAGCTAGTGGACAATAAAATAGAGGGTATAATACCAGTTGTGATAAAAGGTCCACGATCCCGCAAGGTTGAGCGAGATCAAGAGATATACCTAAGGTAAAAGGTATAACGCCAACTGCTGGGAGATACGGCAGGCTGAAGGCGAGAGAGAGAGGGGCTATGTGTGATCTTGTACAGTATATAGGGGGACGTCAGCATACTTAATTCTGACTAATATTAAGTGATTTGAATCCAAATAATAATTATAATTAATGTATTAATATTGAGCAGAAATAATTTCAGCCTATTGGTTCGGCCTCCACAATAATCACGGTCTCTCGTTGGCCCCTTGAGAATGATTGCTCACCCCTGAGCTAGCATGATATCATACATTATGTGATGCACTTCCAATTTGTGCATTTTTCACTTGTGCGCAGCTGATGGTTAGATATTATATCACATAACTATGACCCATGTATTGTTGTTACATTAATTGAAGATTGCATATCTGTGATATCACTATGTCATGTGGGCTTGGATATACCGTATATACTCGAGTATAAGCCGAGATTTTCAGCCCATTTTTTTAGGCTGAATGTGCCCCTTTCGGCTTATACTCAAGTGATTGTCCCAGGGGGTCGGTGGGGGAGGGGGCGGCAGCTGTCACTTCATACTCACTTGCTCCTGGCACGGTCCCTGCTTCTCCGATGGTCTCTGGAGCCGGCAGCTTGTTCCTGTGTTCAGCGGTCACGTGGTACTGCTCATTAAAGTAATGAATATGGATGCATTCTCCAGAGACCATCGCATTGGAGAAGCTGCCAGGGACCGCGCCGGGAGGGTTAGTATGATAGGGGAGGGTGAGCCATGCGATATTCACCTGTCCCCGTTCCGCCGCTGCACGCCGCTCTGTCTTCCGCATCCTCTGGCTGTAACATTCAAGTCAGAGGGCGCGATGACGTGGTTAGTGCGCGCCGCCCACTGTCTGAACAGTCAGAGCAAGAGACCCGGAAGATGGAGCAGTGCACAGCGGTGGAACAGGGACAAGTGAATATCGCAAGTGCCGGGGGCCTGAGCGACGAGAGGTATGTAAATTTTTTTTTCATTATTGCAGCAGCAGCATATGGGGCATAATATTCTATGGAGCATCTTATGGGGCCATAATCAACCTTTATGCAGGATTATGTAAATAGGGAGGTTCACAATAAATAGCAGCATGACAAATATCCGAATGGTATACTAAGTAAAGTCAGCTAACTAGTTGCTAATTATGGTAGTGGACAAAAATAGCGTACAGGTTGCTGACTGATCAGGGAACAAGGGAGTAGGAATATAAACCAGCTCACCCGTGATGCATAAACCAATCCTCGGGAGCACGGACCCGCTGTGTTCAGGCGTATAGTGTCCAAAAAGAAAAGAATGTCTAGCTTCACCGAATCCGTAAAAAAGAGTTTTCTTTATTCACAAACTATTGAGCATAGAGGATACAGACTTCAGCACAAGCCATATGGGTAAGAATCTCAACGCGTTTCTGGAGACTAAGCTCCCTTAATCATGACATCAAACCCACCCCGACGCACGTTTCGGACCTCTGCTTCCTTTTAGTGATAGGTATGGTTCCCTAGGTCCGTGTTCCCTGTATGCAGTCGTGCACCTGCATAGTGATCTGCACTCTTTTTGGTGCACATGTCCTCACCTGTACATTGTTCTGTGTATTGTATTATATTATATTCATTAAAGACTTTTGTATTTTTTATATACCCATGGACTTTTTGGTCGTTCTTTTAGGTGTTGCCTACTCCCTTGTTCCTTTATGCAGGATTTTATGGGGCAAATGTTTCTATGGAGCATCTTATGGGGCCATAATCAACCTTTGTGCAGAATTATTTGGGGCATATTTCTGTATGAAGCATCTTATGGAGCCCATCATAAATTTTATGGAGCATTATATGGGGTGTATTTTGTATGGAGCATTATATGGGGCTCCTGGTTCAATATGGATATTCAAAAACACTTAAACTTCTGATGTCTCAATTAATTAATTTTACTTTTTTATTGGTATCTTTTTATTTTTGAAATTTACCAGTGGCTGCTGCATTTCGCACTTTAGGCTTATACTTGAGTCATTAAGTTTTCCCAGTTTTTTGTGGCAAAATTAGGGGGGTCGGCTTGTATTCGAGTATATACAGCAGAGGCGTAGCTAGGGTTTTGGTTCAGGGGGGCCAAGCTTCTGAGTTGGCCCCTAACCAGGTAACCTTCATTACAATTCAGTGACGCCCCCTAATAGTGGAGGAGAACCTCAGCAGATGACCGCGCTGTTACTGAAGATAATCTCTATATAGCGACCAACATGGATATTACCGCCATGTGGTCAGTGGTAGATACCAGGCCTTCCGAACATATAAGAGATCACAGCACAGTTACAGATAATGACTTACAGCTGACGTCCTTTCTGATGGAATCGTTCACTTTTCACGTATTTTCCATCTGGCCCAGACCGACATGACAACTTCTTCCAGCCACGACTCGTCTGCATAGAATACAAGACACATTTCACTTCTCATATTCTAGCCCCATCACCATCTATTCCCAACCTGCACTAACTCCTCATCCTGCTGATACCCCAATACTGAGCCGCTGCTGCCGTATGTGTCCCTATTACTGCCCCTGATACCCCAATACTGAGCCACTGCTGCCGTATGTGCCCCTATTACTGCACCTGATACCCCAATACTGAGCCGCTGCTGCCGTATGTGTCCCTATTACTGCCCCTGATACCCCAATACTGAGCCGCTGCTGCCGTATGTGTCCCTATTACTGCCCCTGATACCCCAATACTGAGCCGCTGCTGCTGTATGTGTCCCTATTACTACACCTGATACCCTAATACTGAGCCGCTGCTGCCGTATGTGTCCCTATTACTGCCCCTGATACCCCAATACTGAGCTACTGCTGCCATATGTGTCCCTATTACTGCACCTGATACCCCAATACTGAGCCGCTGCTGCCGTATGTGTCCCTATTACTACACCTGATACCCCAATACTGAGCCGCTGCTGCCGTATGTGTTCCTATGACTGCACCTGCAGTGTGGTTCTCTGTACCCTCTAAATTCTAAAGCACCCCTCTATAATATAGTAATGCCGAGTGCAAGTGCTCTAGAAAACACTGCCCATATTTTGCTCCCTAGAAAGTAATATTGCCATGTGTGCCCCTTTGATAGTCACAGTAACCTGAGATCCCCTATAACAAGAAGTGCCCACTTTACAATTAATAATGTCCCGAGTCTGCCCCCCTGTACAGCTCCCCTATACACAGTATGATGCTCTCATATACACAGTGTAATGCCCCCTCAATGTATAGTACCATCCACACAGTATACTGGCCCCTTAGTAGTCCCCAAACTGTTTGATGGCTCCAACACTGTATGCTGGCCCCTTCACTGTAATCTCCACACTGTATGATGGCACACTAGATGGCCACCATATAGTATAATGCACCATATGATCCTAAATATAGTATAATGCACTCCCCATAGGTTTTAATATAGTATAATGCACTCCCCATAAGCCTCAATATAGTATAATGCACTCCCCATAGGCCTGTTCTATAGCACAAGGCAGCACCAATAGGCAGACTCTATAGCACAAGACAGCATCCCCATAGGCAGACACCTGTAGTATAAGACAGCACCCCATAGGCAGATCCTGTAGTATAAGGCAGCACCCCATAGGCAGATTCTGAAGTATAAGGCAGCAGCCATATAGGCAGACCCTGTAGTATAAGGAAGCCCCCCATAGGCAGACTCTAGTAAAAGGCAGCACCCCATAGGCAGACCCTGTAGTATAAGGCAGCACCCCATAGGCAGACTCTAGTAAAAGGCAGCACCCCATAGGTAGACTCTGTAGTAAAAGGCAGTACCCCCATAGGCAGATTCTGAAGTATAAGGCAGCCCTCCATAGACAGATCCTGAAGTATAAGGCAGCTCCCCTATAGGCACAAATCCTGAAGTATAAGGCAGCACCCCTATAGGCAGATCCTGAAGTATAAGGCTGCCCCCTATAGGCAGATCCTGAAGTATAAGGCAGCCCCCCTATAGGCAGATCTTGAAGTATAAGGCTGCCCTCTATAGGCAGATCCTGAAGTATAAGGCAGCCCCCTATAGGCAGATCCTGAAGTATAAGGCAGCCCCCCTATAGGCAGATCCTGAAGTATAAGGCAGCCCCCCCTACAGGCATGGCCCCCTCTGCCCCTCCCCCCCCCCCGGTAGCTACGCTACTGATATACGGTAGTGATATTATTACTATTACCCATGTGGATGTTCCTGCATATGTGTACGTTGCAGTTAGTTCCCCTGTGCCAACTTTTCTTGGTTGTCGTATTTTATAGTTTTGTACTTGTACTTAATCATTTATCAATAAAATGTTAATTTTTACCAAGAATTGTGATTCTATAGTTCTCCTGTATTTCACCAATAGTTTAGTCTAGTTGCTATTTCTGCATTATGGCTGATATAGATTTGAATTTTTTTGAACTATATTAGCATTTCATGTATGTTCATCTACTGTATGAAGCTTGGCCTGCAGATGGGCTTCTCCAAATTAATGAAATAATATAGTAATTATACAATATAGTGAATTCCAAAAATCAAAAAGACAGACAGAAACACTGTTTTTGGTTACTTTGACTTCCCCCAAGAAAATAGAATAAAAACATATGGACATGTGGAGCCCAAAACAGACATAAAACCACATAAAGAAGCCCTCACACAATTCTATCAACCAAAGAATAAGTAAGTTTGATCTTTTGGACGACAAGAAGGAAAAATAAAAAATATTTGAAGAAGGCAAAAGTGAAAAATCGAAAGCGAAAAAAAAGAGTCCAATAGGAATCTGTCACCCAAGAACCTGAACAAACCTACAGCTGATCCTGGTCGCAGAGGTCTGAGTCCTCCCCTGGCCATCAGCAATAGATCATCACTTCTAATCAGGGAAATGCGTCTTCTGCAAATTCTATCCATCCAACTAATAGACTGTATGAGCACATGTGGTCCTGGTGATGGTCGACCTGGAATCAGATGATGACACATTTCCCAGAACACTGCCCCCTAACAATGGAAATGTGAGAAAATCCAATGATGGCTTTATCCTGAGCACTAGATTATATAGTTCAATGTATCTTTCTAGATAGAATGGGAAGATAAAGGAAACTGTCAGAAAAAAATGAAATGTGATATAATGTCATATGATGAGAACTGGAAATAGGAAAATCTCAGCCAAACCTCTGTAACCACCGGCTGTAATCTATTACCTGGAAAACTGCCAGGATTTTATTTCATTCATCCCTATTTGTGCCACCATCATTATCAGCTGCTTTATAGGGGGCAGGTAGTGAGAGAAAAAGTATTAGTTATTCCGCTGCATTGTGACATCATCACTTACCATATATGGAAGCTGGCAGTGATGTCACAATAGAGCGGAACCTACAAACACTCCGTCCCATCTCATAGAGGTCAGACTTGGTACTTGTCTTTCGCCTGAAAGCACTTACCTAGATCTTTTCCTTGTGGATTTGCAAATTACTTGTGAATTTCTTGCGGATTACTTGCGGATTCTTTGAGAATTAGCGAATTTCTTCTGGACTATTGTGAAGATCGTTGACTGAGGAGTCGTCTCCATTTGGAGGTAAATCTCATCGTTATTTTTCTTTTACTCTGGTGTATGGGTAGCGGACATTGCCCCTAGAGATGAGTAACTCGTCCGGCACAAATCCTGGCACAATACAACCGATAAACCGATTTCACCTATTTTGGCTTTTATTTATAAATCATGAAACAAATCCAGTCCTCAGTGATCGGATATAAAAGTCGGAATCGCCCAATAGCAAATCTCAATGTCAGGATTAGGTCAACATTAGCCGCCATGTTTTTCTTGTCTAACAGAAATGTCCATTTTTTTTCATCCGTTTTTAATCAGAATGTTCATTTTAACATCCATGTGTCATCAATTTTTCTCATATGCAAAAAAAAATTAAGGAGGCCAATTACTGATTTTTCTTCCCCTTTTTTTCCATCGACATACCTGTATGGAGAATTTGATTTTTAGCAAAATCACTTGTACCTTTGAAAGGCACCATTAATTTTACCATACATTTTATGGAAAATAAGAAAAAATAAATAACTGCAATGGAGTAGAAAAAAAAAACAATTCCATCATATTTTTTTCATTTGTACAGTGCTAATATTTCATTAAATTAACCTGATACATGATTCCTCAGCTCAATACAATTACCGTATATACTCGAGTATAAGCCGACCCGAGTATAAGCCGACCCCCCTAATTTTGCCACAAAAAACTGGGAAAACTTATTGACTCGAATATAAGCCTAGGGTGGAAAATGCAGCAGGTACCGGTGAATTTCAAAATTAAAAATAGATACTCCATACCATTCATTATGGCCCCATAGCTGCTCCACATAAAGCTGTGCCACATATAATGCTCTGCACCGTTCATTATGGCCCCATAGATGCTCCACATAAAGCTGTGCCACATATAATGCTCTGCACTGTTCATTATGGCCCCATAGATGCTCCACATAAAGCTGTGCCATATATACAATGCTCTGCACCGTTGCCCCATAGATAGCTGTGCCATATATACAATGCTCTGCACCGTTGCCCCATAGATAGCTGTGCCATATATATAATGCTCTGCACCGTTGCCCCATAGCTGTGCCATATATATAATGCTCTGCACCGTTGCCCCATAGCTGTGCCATATATAGAATGCTCTGCACCGTTGCCCCATAGCTGTGCCATATAGTGCTCTGCACCGTTGCCCCATAGCTGTGCCATATATAGAATGCTCTGCACCGTTGCCCCATAGCTGTGCCATATAGTGCTCTGCACCGTTGCCCCATAGCTGTGCCATATATAGAATGCTCTGCACCGTTGCCCCATAGCTGTGCCATATAGCGCTCTGCACCGTTGCCCCATAGCTGTGCCATATAGTGCTCTGCACCGTTGCCCCATAGCTGTTCCATATAGTGCTCTGCACCGTTGCCCCATAGCTGTGCCATATAGTGCTCTGCACCGTTTCCCCATAGCTGTGCCATATAGTGCTCTGCACCGTTGCCCCATAGCTGTTCCATATAGTGCTCTGCACCATTGCCCCATAGCTGTGCCATATATATAATGCTCTGCACCATTGCCCCATAGCTGTGCCATATATATAATGCTCTGCACCGTTGCCCCATAGCTGTGCCATATATATAATGCTCTGCACCGTTGCCCCATAGCTGTGCCATATAGGGCTCTGCACCATTGCCCCATAGCTGTGCCATATATATAATGCTCTGCGCCATTGCCCCATAGCTGTGCCATATATATAGTGCTCTGCACCGTTGCCCCATAGCTGTGCCATATAGTGCTCTGCACCGTTTCCCCATAGCTGTGCCATATAATGCTCTGCACCGGTGCCCCATAGCTGTGCCATATAGTGCTCTGCACCGTTGCCCCATAGCTGTGCCATATAATGCTCTGCACCGTTGCCCCATAGCTGTGCCATATAGTGCTCTGCACCGTTGCCCCATAGCTGTGCCATATAGTGCTCTGCACCGTTTCCCCATAGCTGTGCCATATAATGCTCTGCACCGTTGCCCCATAGCTGTTCCATATAGTGCTCTGCACCATTGCCCCATAGCTGTGCCATATATATAATGCTCTGCACCATTGCCCCATAGCTGTGCCATATATATAATGCTCTGCACCGTTGCCCCATAGCTGTGCCATATATATAATGCTCTGCACCGTTGCCCCATAGCTGTGCCATATAGGGCTCTGCACCATTGCCCCATAGCTGTGCCATATATATAATGCTCTGCGCCATTGCCCCATAGCTGTGCCATATATATAGTGCTCTGCACTGTTGCCCCATAGCTGTGCCATATAGTGCTCTGCACCGTTTCCCCATAGCTGTGCCATATAATGCTCTGCACCGTTGCCCCATAGCTGTGCCATATAGTGCTCTGCGCCATTGCCCCATAGCTGTGCCATATATATTATGCTCTGCGCCATTGCCCCATAGCTGTGCCATATATATAGTGCTCTGCACCGTTTCCCCATAGCTGTGCCATATAGTGCTCTGCACCATTGCCCCATAGCTGTTCCATATAGTGCTCTGCACCATTGCCCCATAGCTGTGCCATATATATAATGCTCTGCACTGTTGCCCCATAGCTGTGCCATATAGTGCTCTGCACCGTTGCCCCATAGCTGTGCCATATAGTGCTCTGCGCCATTGCCCCATAGCTGTGCCATATATATAATGCTCTGCACCATTGCCCCATAGCTGTGCCATATATATAGTGCTCTGCACCGTTGCCCCATAGCTGTGCCATATATATAGTGCTCTGCACCGTTGCCCCATAGCTGTGCCATATAGTGCTCTGCACCGTTGCCCCATAGATACTCCACATAAATCTGTGCCATTGCTGCTGCTGCAATAAAAAAAAAAACACATACTCACTAGTGTTGAGCATTCCGATACTGCAAGTATCGGGTATCGGCCGATACTTGCTGTATCGGAATTTCCGATACCGAGATCCGATACTTTTGTGGTATCGGGTATCGGGTATCGCAACAACATTAATGTAATAATGTGTAAAAAAGAGAATTAAAATAAAAAATATCGCTATACTCACCTGTCCGACGCAGCCGGGACCTCAGCGAGGGAACCGGCAGCGTTGTTTGTTTAAATTTCGCGCTTTTACTTGGTTACGTGAAGTCCCGGCTTGTGATTGGTCAGGGCGGCCATGTTGCCGGGACGCGGACCAATCACAGCAAGCCGTGACGAAATTACGTCACGGCTTGCTGTGATTGGTCCGCGTCCCGGCAACATGGCCGCCATTAACCAATCACAAGCCGTGACGTCACGGGAGGCTGGACATGCGCGTATTTTGAAAAGCGCGCGTGTCCAGCCTCCAGTGACGTCCCGGCAACATGGCCGCCATTAACCAATCACAAGCCGGGACGTCACGGGAGGCTGGACATGCGCGTATTTTGAAAAGCGCGCGTGTCCAGCCTCCAGTGACGTCCCGGCAACATGGCCGCCATTAACCAATCACAAGCCGGGACGTCACGGGAGGCTGGACATGCGCGTATTTTGAAAAGCGCGCGTGTCCAGCCTCCCGTGACGTCACGGCTTGTGATTGGTTAATGGCGGCCATGTTGCCGGGACGCGGACCAATCACAGCAAGCCGTGACGTAATTTCGTCACGGCTTGCTGTGATTGGTCCGCGTCCCGGCAACATGGCGCCGTGACCAATCATAAGCCGGGACGTCACTGGAGGCTGGACACGCGCGCTTTTCAAAATACGCGCATGTCCAGCCTCCCGTGACGTCACGGCTTGTGATTGGTTAATGGCGGCCATGTTGCCGGGACTCGGACCAATCACAGCAAGCCGTGACGTAATTTCGTCACGGCTTGCTGTGATTGGTCCGCGTCCCGGCAACATGGCCGCCCTGACCAATCACAAGCCGGGACCTCACGTAACCAAGTAAAAGCGCGAATTTTAAACAAACAACGCTGCCGGTTCCCTCGCTGAGGTCCCGGCTGCGTCGGACAGGTGAGTATAGCGATATTTTTTATTTTAATTCTTTCTTTTACACATTAATATGGTTCCCAGGGCCTGAAGGAGAGTTTCCTCTCCTTCAGACCCTGGGAACCATCAGGAATACCGTCCGATACCTGAGTCCCATTGACTTGTATTGGTATCGGGTATCGGATTGGATCCGATACTGTGCCGGTATCGGCCGATACTTTCCGATACCGATACTTTCAAGTATCGGACGGTATCGCTCAACACTAATACTCACCTTTCTTGCCTGCAGCTCCTCAGCGTCCCGTCCCGGCGTCTCTCTGCACTGACTGATCAGGCAGAGGGCGGTGCGCACACTATATGCGTCATCGCGCCCTCTGACCTGCACAGTCAGTGAGGAGAGACGCCGGGAAGATGGCGCGGCGCCCGGCGTGTGGAACGAGGGAAGGTAAATATGACATACTTACCTGCTCCCGGCGTCCCGCTCCTTCCCCCGGACAGCTGGTCTTCGGTGCCGCAGCCTCTTCCTCTATCAGCGGTCACCGTTACCGCTTCATTAGAGAAATGAATAGGCGGCTCCGCCCCTATGGGGGTGGAGTCCATATTCATTTCTCTAATGAGCGGTCCCACGTGACCGCTCAGGGGAAGAGGCTGCGGCACCCGGAGACCGTGGGACGGGCAGGGGGAGCGACAGGAACGCCGGAACTAGGTGAGAATATGACAGTCCTCACCCGCCGACCCCACCACCGATCATGACTCGAGTATAAGCCGAGAGGGGCACTTTCAGCCCAAAAATTTGGGCTGAAAATCTCGGCTTATACTCGAGTATATATGGTAGGTAGAAAATAGGAAACATGTACAGCGGCTTTTATTAGTGGTTTAAAAAATTCTGACCCTTGTAAAAAAAAAATAGTTTTGTGTCTCCATTTGCGACACCTAATACTTTTATTATTTTTAAAGCTTTGTGAGGACTTGTTTATTGAGGGACAAGCTGACACTTTTGTTCATACTATTTTGGGTTATATACTGTGCTTTGAACTATTTTTATTACATTTTTGTGGGAGGCGTGGCAACAGAAAATGGTAATTTGGGCTTTTTGATTTTTTTTTAACAACATTTGTCCTATTTTCTTATATCAGGCTTTTATAGATTATAGGTAGTGGCGGGGTAATGTGCAAAAAGTGCATCCAGCTATTTACAAGGGGGATGGGAGGCGCTAAAGTGGACCTAGCTATTTACAGGGGGCGTTAATGTCCAAAATGTGCACTCAGCTGCACATGAAGGGTGGGGATAATTAGCAAAGGTGCATCGAGCTACTGCTGTATCGTATATATCTATGTACACCCTCTTCCCGTGTACAGCACCATGGAATTAAAGGGGTTGTCTGGTCTTAAAGGGAACCTGTCACCCCCAGGATACATCGGGGCTTATCTACAGCATTACAGAATGCTGTAGATAAGCCCCTGATGCCGGTGGGCTTAGCTCACCTTCGATTTTGGGGGTGACAGATTCCCTTTAGGATACAAGTCTGTAGTCACTGTATGGGTCTGCAGACTTGTGAATCCTCACATTGCTCGATATCAATCATTAGCTGGAGAGTTGGAAGAAGACGACCCAGTGATGTCCCGGACTCGATTAGCCCTGTGTCCGGCTACCGTTCCCTGCTCGCTCTTCATACTACATAATGTACCTTGCTGCAATCGTGCTGCGAGACGAGAATTCATGCTCCCACGGCTCAGGCAGAATAGATCAGGAAATAAATAATAGTAATAATAATGGCAGCCAGCTATCTACTTTTTATGGGGACATGGCGAGCTGCACAATGTATATTATGGCACATGGCACCACGCATTGTGGCATCTTTTTTTTTCATTACATGCTGTAATCTATTACCTAGAAAATGGCCAGGATTTTATTCCATTCATCCCTGTTTGTGCCACTGCCATTATCAGCTGCTTTATAGGGGACAGTTAGGCCGGCGTCACACTAGTGAGTTTTACGGACGTATGAGCGCATAAACTACGTCCGTAAAATACGCATAACACACGGCCCAATGATTCCCTATGTCCCAGCTCCTATCAGCCGTATTTTACTGATCCGTATTATACGGTCTTGACCGGCCGTAGAAAATCGCAGCATGCTGCGTTTGTCACCGTATTGCGCAAAAAAATCGCCAATGAAAGTCTATGGGGGGCGAGAAAAATACGGATTCCACACGGACCAGCAGTGTGACTTGCGAGAAATACGCAGCGGTGTTAGTGAAAAGCCGGTAATTCAATTGCCGGCTTTTCATTTCTCCTTCACAAACCCGACATGATATGAGACATGGTTTACATACAGTAAACCATCTCATATCCCTTTTTTTTTGCATATTCCACACTACTAATGTTAGTAGTGTGTATGTGCAAAATTTGGGCGCTGTATCTGCTAAAATAAAGGGTTAAATCGCGGAAAAAATTGGCGTGGGCTCCCGCGCAATTTTCTCCGCCAGAGTGGTAAAGCCAGTGACTGAGGGCAGATATTAATAGCCTAGAGAGGGTCCATGGTTATTGGCCCCCCCTGGCTACAAACATCTGCCCCCAGCCACCCCAGAAAAGGCACATCTGGAAGATGCGCCAATTCTGGCACTTGGCCACTCTCTTCCCACTCCCGTGTAGCGGTGGGATATGGGGTAATGAAGGGTTAATGCCACCTTGCTATTGTAAGGTGACATTAAGCCAGATTAATAATGGAGAGGTGTCAATTATGACACCTATCCATTATTAATCCAATTGTATGAAAGGGTTAAAAAAACACACACACGTTATTAAAAAGTATTTTAATGAAATAAACACACCAGTGGTTTTAATATTTTATTGCTCTCTCAATCCACCTGAAGACCCTCGCTTGGAAAAATAATAAAACAACAATATACATACCTTCTGATGAACTGTCACGTCCCACGAGGTAAATCCATCTGAAGGGGTTAAATCATTTTACAGCCAGGAGCTGTGCTAAAGCACTCGCTCGTGCCTGTAAACCCCGGGTGCTGAATGGAAAGCAGAGTGATCTGTACTTACATTGAGTCGCGGGTGAGGTGCCCTCTGCAGGATGTCCTCACATGAACTCGAGCGTGGGAACTTTTCCAAGGCTGCAGTTCATGAGTACATCCAGCAGACAGCGCCTCACCGCGAATGAAGGTAACTATAGGTCATTGACCTACATTTCCTTCATTCCCCTGGGTTTACAGGCACGAGCACAGCTGCATTAGTAGAGCTCCTACCTGTAAAATATTTTAACCCCTTCAGATGGATTTACCTCGTGGGACGTGACAGTTCATCAGAAGGTATGTATATTGTTGTTTTATTATTTTTCCAAGCGAGGTTCTTCAGGTGGATTGAGAGAGCAATAAAATATTAAAACAACCTGTGTGTTTATTTCATTAAAATACTTTTTAATAACGTGTGTGTTTTTTTAACCCTTTCATACAATTGGATTAATAATGGATAGGTGTCATAATTGACGCCTCTCCATTATTAATCTGGCTTAATGTCACCTTACATTAGCAAGGTGGCATTAACCCTTCATTACCCCATATCCCACCGCTACACGGGAGTGGGAAGAGAGAGGCCAAGTGCCAGAATAGGCGCATCTTCCAGATGTGCCTTTTCTGGGGTGGCTGGGGGCAGATGTTTGTAGCCAGGGGGGGCCAATAACCATGGACCCTCTCTAGGCTATTAATATCTGCCCTCAGTCACTGGCTTTACCACTCTGGCGGAGAAAAGTGCGCGGGAGCCCACACCAATTTTTTCCGCGATTTAACCCTTTATTTTAGCAGATACAGCGCCCAAATTTTGCACATACACACTACTAATTAGTAGTGTGGAATATGCAAAAAAAAAGGGGATATGAGATGGTTTACTGTATGTAAACCATGTCTCATATCCTGTCTGGTTTGGGAAGGAGAAATGAAAAGCCGGCAAATGAATTACCGGCTTTTCACATATATCGCGCTGAATTAAATATAAATACAGAATATATATATATGTGTCTCAAAGACATATATATACACTCACTGGCCACTTTATTAGGTACACCTGTCCAACTTCTTGTTAACACTTAATTTCTAATCAGCCAATCACATGGCGGCAACTCAGTGCATTTAGGCATGTAGACATGGTCAAGACAATCTCCTGCAGTTCAAACCGAGCATCAGTATGGGGAAGAAAGGTGATTTGAGTGCCTTTGAACGTGGCATGGTTGTTGGTGCCAGAAGGGCTGGTCTGAGTATTTCAGAAACTGCTGATCTACTGGGATTTTCACGCACAACCATCTCTAGGGTTTACAGAGAATGGTCCGAAAAAGAAAAAAAATCCAGTGAGCGGCAGTTCTGTGGGCGGAAATGCCTTGTTGATGCCAGAGGTCAGAGGAGAATGGGCAGACTGGTTCGAGCTGATAGAAAGGCAACAGTGACTCAAATCGCCACCCGTTACAACCAAGGTAGGCCTAAGAGCATCTCTGAACGCACAGTGCGTCGAACTTTGAGGCAGATGGGCTACAGCAGCAGAAGACCACACCGGGTACCACTCCTTTCAGCTAAGAACAGGAAACTGAGGCTACAATTTGCACAAGCTCATCGAAATTGGACAGTAGAAGATTGGAAAAACGTTGCTTGGTCTGATGAGTCTCGATTTCTGCTGCGACATTCGGATGGTAGGGTCAGAATTTGGCGTAAACAACATGAAATCTTTGGGATGTGGTGGAACGGGAGATTCGCATCAGGGATGTGCAGCCGACAAATCTGCGGCAACTGTGTGATGCCATCATGTCAATATGGACCAAAATCTCTGAGGAATGCTTCCAGCACCTTGTTGAATCTATGCCACGAAGAATTGAGGCAGTTCTGAAGGCAAAAGGGGGTCCAACCCGTTACTAGCATGGTGTACCTAATAAAGTGGCCAGTGAGTGTATATTTATATATATATATATATATATATACTGTATATATGTTTTACCAAACATTTGAGCACATAAATCCATTAGATGTCGGTTTTGCAAGCCTGCGAGAAAATATCGCTGTACGGATGCCATACGGATTACATACGGAGGATGCCATGCGCAAAATACGCTGACACAACCTGCCTACGGATGACATACGGATCACTATTTTGGGAACATTTCTCCATATTACGGCCGTAAAAAACGGACCGTATTGTCTTACGCTGAGTGTGACGCCGGCCTAAGGGAGAGAAAATGTATTTGTTTTTCCGCTGCATTGGGACATCATTGCTTACCATATATGGAAGCTGGCAGTGATGTCACACAAGTGAGTGAAGATGTCACAATAGAACGGAGCCTACAAACACTCCGTCCCATCTCACAGAGGTCAGACTTGGTACTTGTCTGTCGCCTGATAGCAATTACCTAGATCTTCTACTTGTGGATTTGCGAATTACTTGAGGATTAGTGAATTTCTTCTGGATTATTCTGAAGATCATTGACTGAGGAGTCGTCTCCATTTGGAGGTAAATCTATTCTGTGCTGTCATTTATAAAACTAAACGTTTTACTCCTGATTATTTTTCCTGTATTCTGATGTATGGGAAGCGGCCATTGCCCCTTGAGATGAGTAACTCGCCAGGCTCAAATCACGGCACAATACAACAGATTCCCCGATAGAAAACCAGGGAGCAAATTTCAATGTCAGGATTAGGCCAACATTAGACGACATTTTTTCCCTGCTTGGAAGATCCGTCCCGTTTCCTCGTGTGTCGGGTCTGTTTTTCATCCGTTTTTGATCAGAATGTTCCTTTTTACCCTCCATGTATCATCAGTTTTTCTCAAATGCAAAAATAAAATTGTATATAGTGGAAGTATATAGGCGCCAATAGTCCGAGGCTTAATAGTGCTGTCACAGACTGTAGCAACTGCTCAAAGGATTATATATGGTGGGGCATGTGCCGCGGCCAAAGGATGCAACTAGTAGAGAAAACAAAAAGCCGCGCTCACCGAATCCTTGCAGCTAGACGTCCTTTATTCCAAATTACATAGACGTTGTTCGGCGGTGTACAGGTGAGCAGTGTAGGGGTGCGGCCGAGAAAAAGTGGACCACGGCAATTTTGCGTCTGACGCTTCTACATGTCCATAACGCTGCTTTTTATTGTTTCCACACGAAAAAAAAGTTGATGGAGGTCAATTTAACTTTTTCCTTTTCATTTGTTTCCTCCCCTTTTTCAAAGAGACATAACTCTTTTTATTTTTCCATTTATGTGGCTGCATGGAGAACTTGTCACTTGCAACTTCACTTATAATTTTTGAAGACATCACATAAATTTTATGGTAAAATATTAAAAATAAAAATATTGCAGTAAAAATAACTTGATAACATGATTCTTCAGGTCAATTCAATCAAATAGGAAATAGATAACATGTATAGGGTTTTTTTTTACTGTTTACGTGGTTTAAAAAGATTCTGAACCTTGTAAAAAAAATTGTTTTGTACTTTTATTTTTGCCATAGAATATTTTTTTCCGGCAATGGAGCTTTATGAGATATTGTCCATTGTGGGACAAGCTGGCACTTTCATTCCTATTATTTTGGGTTATAAACTGTGTTTTGAACTATTTTTATTACATTTTTTGTGGGAGACGCAGCAACAAGAAATATGGTAATTTTGGCTGTTTATTTTTTTTTTTGCAATATTTATCATATAGGTTAAAAATTTTATATTTTAATAAATCTACCTTTATGGATTTGGTTAGCAGCAGGATAATGTGCATAAAGTGCTTCCAACTATTTACAAGGGTGACAGGGGGCGCTAATGTGCATACTACATAATGTACCCTGCTGCGATTGTGCTGCTAGAATAGAATCCATGCCTCCGTGGCTCGAGCAGCATGAATTAGGGGACCGGCTCCCTATAGAAATAAATAATAGTAATAATAATGGCAGCCAGCTATCTACTTTGTACGGGGACCTGGCGAGCTGCACAATGTAATATGGCACCGTGTATTATTGCACCATATTATGGCACAATTTATTATTGCACGGTGAATTATGGCATCATTTTTTTTCATCTCCTTAGATCCTATTCCTGAGTCTGTCTGGTCAAGGACCACAGACGGGAGGAAAGAGAACATCGTACATAAGCTGAGAAGAGATCTTCAGCGTGTACAGGACACAGCAGAGAGCCGGACATCTTTAGAGTGAGTATAATGGCGGAGGTGCCGGCTCCGGGGTCCTTCTTCCTTACACTAATTAGATAAGTGGAGGAGGCCGGACCACGGCAGTCGGCACCGACCACTGAGTTAGGCCGGGATTGCACCTGACGACCTGCGGCATGTAAGGCCTATCAATCGGCTACTTGTTGGCTGATCTCCGGTCATTTAGTAGCCCATTTAGGCATTTCTGTGCCCTCAGAACTGGGGAAAAAATAAAATAGTAAAAACCAATCTGTCACTTATATTGTAGGTCGGAATATCACTCTACTGATTGAAGGTATCAACGTTTTGCTTGTGGAGAGGTGAAAAACTCCAGTGTAAACTTTGGTTTTGGAGAATAAACCTCATTTATATTAGGAAGTCACCAGCTATTACTGTAAGTATTCTGAGGGTAATATAACAAACATTTACTGCTGAAAATAAAATGATAAATTCTGACCGATTTATTGATCATTTTAGGGTTGTTACACTATTCCAGTGCTGAAATCTTGTCAGGAAGATCCCATTCTGTTACTTAGATACTAGCTACATTCTCTAGTATTACTACTGACAACACATTTCTTGGATCACCTAGAAGAGTAAAGTAGATAAAGGGTAATTATACTTGTATGTGACATGTAAGAATAAGTTGTAATGTGTGTATATGATGTGAGAAACAGCACAATTTATGGCCATTACATGGCCTGTATGGCATTTTGCATTGTTCTCTAGTTTTCACCCCACAGGCACTATCTCTAATTTGCAATTTCCTTTGAACCGCTGTCTCCCATACAAAAAGTATTTTACCTATTTTTCTAGGTAGTACAGAGACATAGAGGAAATAATATAGCAGTACTGATCATTGTAGCTGCGAATCCAGCTCTGGTATGAGTTAATATACCAGCTAGGATCTGCAGGACAGTGTTTTTGAACTTCCTCCTGCCTGGGCTCCTCCTTTCCTTTCTAACTTGGGTAATTTCTCTGCTGAAACAGATTTCAGCAGTTTATTCGGAGAGACGTCAGGGGACGGGGGAGGGGAAGAAATGACTAATAAGAATAGAATGAAGCTAATTTCTCTGATAAGATATATTACAAAGTTTCTTATACAGGAAAGATGTATATCTTTTACCGTGTAAGGCTAGGTTCACGTTGCGTTAACAGCAGCCCGTTCAACACATGCGTTAACGGGCTGCTGTTAACGCAAGTGCCGATATGTCGTTGCGCTAGTGCAGATAGAGCTAGCAGATGCTCTATCTGCGCTAGCAGTGATGGACCCGGAAACGCTGCAGCCCTCGTCCCAGGGTCCATCACTCAATGACGGCACATCGCTAGTGCACGCCCATTGCGCTAGCGATGCGTCCGACATTGGACTAAATGGCACCGTTAACGGACTACGTTACACCGCATTATGCAGCGGTGTAACGTAGTCCATCTAACGGACGCCAAAAATGTAATGTGAACCCAGCTTTAGCCAATTGATAGAATAATATTTGGAATTGAGAGTCCTCAGTGGTTGATACCTTTTAATGGCCAACTGAAAAGATGGTAGTTTCGGAAGCTTGCAATTTGTTACCATCTTTTCAGTTAGCCATTAAAAGGTATCAACCACTGAGGACTCTCAATTCCAAATATTATTCTATCTACTGGCTAACACGGTACAAAGATATAGATCTTTCCTGTGTCAAAATGGAGGATACCAGAATGTACCGCATCTTTATGGAACTAAAACCACTTCGGAAGAAACGTGCACAAATGGACAGCGACATTTTTTTCTTATCTAAATGCGAAAAGGAGAATCTAATCCCCAAAGGACTCTGGATTACAAACCCAATTCTTCATACCTACAACACCCATTATGCACAGAACCTGTGTCACAGGACTTCTGAGAGATTAAGGAATCATCTTTTGCATGTCTGCTACAGCATAAACAGTAAAGTCCAAGGGCAATTTGAAACCCTGAGGAAAACACTTACAGAAGACACAGAGCAAAAATTACAACAATATTACAACAAACTACGGACCCATCTAATTCATAACAAGGAAAAGAAACTGCACAGATTGCACCTCAATTCAGGACTCTATGAAAACAGATACAAAACAAAGCCAAAACCTGACAACTTGGACAACCACTCCATTCCAGGCACAAAGGCATCTAAGGCTACGTTCACATTTGCGTTGTGCGCCGCAGCGTCGGCGACGCAACGCACAACGCAAACAAAAACGCAGCAAAACGCTGCGTTTTGCGACGCATGCATCCTTTTTTTGGTTGATTTTGGACGCAGCAAAAATGCAACTTGCTGCGTCCTCTGCGCCCGGACGCGTGCGCCGCAGTGACGCATGCGTCGCAAATCGCAAGTGCAACGCATGTCCATGCGCCCCCATGTTAAATATAGGGGCGCATGACGCATGCGGCGATGCTGTGTCGCCCGACGCTGCGTCGCCCGACGGTAATGTGAACTTAGCCTAACTGTGTCATTAATCTCTCAGATTATAAACCCAACAAAGTGGAGCTGGCCGTGCTTTCTAGAGAACTCTCATTTTGTCCTACTAAGGCCCTGGATAAGACTGAACTCTGCAGTGATATGGAACATTTTTTCAGGAGACTGCGCCTGAGGGAATATTTCAAGGATACAGAAGATTCAGAACCCACCTGGACTGAAGGAAAAGGGATCCTAACAACCAAGAAGAGGTCAGACTGGACACCTCCACTGGGACCCAACCCTCATTTGGATAAATATATAGACTCCTTCAGACATTTAATAAAATCCACCATCATAGACACTAACAGGAGACAAGCTTCCAACATCAGTGCCCAGGAGAGAAAGGCCATACTGTCTCTGAAAACCAACAAAGAAGTCATCATCAAACCTCCTGACAAGGGAGGTGCAATAGTCATGATGAACACATCAGACTATACGAAGGAAGCAAACAGACAACTTATGGACACACGCTACTACAAAAAACTGAAGTCGGATCCTACACAGAACTATTACAAGGAACTAAACAATATTATACACTCAAAAAAAATTCCCTTAATCTATACAATGAAGTAACATATCTGAAAACTCAAATATAACTTATTCAATGAATACCATTAAGCGCCCATTCAGGCAAAAGGGTCAGGACTCAGGGAGTATTTTTAGATACAAAAACCATGCTTTATTTTAATAGAAAAAATAATGCACCACAAGATAAAGATACAGAGAACAGAGCACACTCACTAAGCAGGCAAGAGATTTAAAGCGGAATCCACGGTTAATATAGTACTAAATCACCGACAAGAGTGAGTGACTAATAAATTAGACCCAGGAACACAAATATGTATCCTAACTAATATTCCCTGTATGTATTAAAATAAAGCATGTTTTTTGTATCTAAAAATACTCTTTGACCCTTTTGTCTGAATGGACCCTTAAGGGTATTCATTGAATAAGGAACTAAACAAGTTAGTATCTTGTCTGCCTGACGAATCCACAAGAGCCGATGACCTGATACCAGAAAGTCCAAGAATAGGGACATTCTACATGCTTCCCAAAATCGACAAATCTGTAAATCCACGAAGACCAATTATTTCATGTGTGGGCACCCTTACTGAGCAGGTATCTGGATGGGTAGAGGGTATTCTTAAACCACTGATAAAGGATACACCCAGCTTCATTCAGGACACAACTGACCTATTGAATAAACTATCAGCAGTAGGTCCTCCACCAGAAGGAACCATCCTGGCCACCATGGATGTGGAATCTTTGTACTCCAATATCCCACACCAGGATTAAATGCCTGCAAATTCTTCCTGGAAAACACAGGGACTGATGCGGATTCTGTGGTGAAACTTATAAAATTCATCCTCACCCGCAATTACTTTGACTTTGACAAGATCTATCTACAGGAGATGGGCACAGCAATGGGAAGTAAAATGGCCCCACAGTATTCAAATCTTTTCATGGCCAAGCTTGAAAGTGACTTTTTGTCCTCAGGTCTCTGGCGTACTACCGCTACATTAATGATATTTTAATCATCTGGACGGAGTCTGAGCCACAGCTAAAGACGTTCCATGAACAGTTCAGTCAATTTCATCCTACCATCAACTTAACACTCAACTACTCCAACTTTTTGGACACCATCATTAAGCTGCAGAACAATGAAATAGAGACATGCCTGTATCAGAAGCCAATCGACCGTCCAACATACCTTAAATGAGACAGTTTCTAGCCAAAACACATCAAAAACTATTGTCTACAGCCAAGCCATCAGATACAATCGTATATGTTCCAACCCCATGGATAGAGATGAACACCTTGATCGCCTCAGAAAGACCTTTTTGAGTCCAAGAACAATTGAAAATCAGATCACAAGAGCAAATAAGAATATCAAGGAATTACCTGCTACATTACAAAGCTAAAGAAGAAAATAACCGGGTGCCTCTAGTAGTTACCTACAATCCAAATCTGGAGGCGCTAAGGGGAGCTGCACGGAAATTACAACCTTTACTACAAAAAGATGCCCGATTACAATCCATTTTCCCAGACCCCCCTGTCTGTATGTGGGGAGACAGGGCAGAAACTGAGAACAAGGATGAACTCTCATCGCCACACAATAAGAGAAAAAAGAATGGATATACCTGTGGCCAAACATTTTTGCATGCCTGATCATAGCACAATGCAACTGAAATTACTTGTATTGAAAGGTAACTTCAAATCTCAGAGAGACAGGAGAATCTGGGAGTATAAACTTATGACGACCTTTGACACACTTAGAGCAGGAATGAATGTGTTGCATGGATTTATGTCTTTTTACATCAATTAAGAAATTTGCAATTCAGACCTTATGGGGCATCAAAACACAGAACCAGACCCCAATCAGAGGACAATAAAACATTCAATCCTTATCTACGAACTGTTCCAATATTTATGGACACAACTGTTTATCACTCTCCCATAATGACAGTTCTGTGCTGTGTTGTATATAAATATGTGATTCTTCAGATATTGTATTAGTCTATGCCTGATGAAGAGACCTGTGTAGTCTCGAAAGCTTGCAATTTGTTACCATCTTTTCAGTTAGCCATTAAAAGGTATCAACCACTGAGGACTCTCAATTCCAAATATTATTCTAAAGTTTCTTATATTCACTTATTGATTTATGAAATTTGTTGTCTGAAAAGTTCTCATGTAAAGTAAATTCTTTCTATATGATTTGCTGTTTCAGGTTGCTGTATCTTCTCACCCCTGCTACTTATTTTGACTGCTACAAGGAACATATCTTGTTGGATGTAAGTGTTTTATTTTACACAAATGAGAAAAAAAATCAAAATGTAAAATGTAAATTGTCTTCTAAATCAGGGCAATCTCTTTCTTGGACAATGTTTGTCCTATAATGAATACATGAATGCCTGGATTTAAGAGTGTCTGTTTATTATTTTAGGCATTTGAGGGTTTTTTCGCAGGGTGCCCATTCAGACTTTTGCTGTGGAGCCCAATGCACATGTCTAATTTAGAACAGCATCGTTCTTAAAAAAAAAAATATTTTTTTTTGGATGTTAGAAGGGATAAAAGCTTAGCAGCTGTTTTTCATTTTTCAATGAAATTGCAAAACCTATATTTTTGGGGACCATTTCAATTTTGAAGTGACTTTGAGGGGCTTATATTTCAGAAAGACAAAGAACAAGACCCCATTTTAAAATCTGCACCCCTCATCATAATCAAAACAGCATTCAGAAAGTTTGTTACGCCTTTAGGCGCTTCACAAAAATTAATGAAAATCTGAAGAAAGGAATGAAAAATTACATTTTTTGTCTAACTATAACGTTGCTTTAGTCCCAAATTTCTCATGTTCACAAGGATAACGGGAGATCCTGGATGCAACAATTTCTTGTGAAATTTCTCCTGAGTATGGCAATTTCAGGAATACAATTACAATTATATTTTTTATCACGTCTTATTCCACTTTTTGTTTGGTGGTACGATGAAAAATGTAATTTTTTGCCACATTTTTTATAAAGTTTTTATAGTGATCAATATAGGAGTTAAATAATGTGAAAACATTATTGATCAGTTCGATATAGACATGGTGATACACATAATACATAAGTAAGTTTTGTGGTGTCCTCCCATAAGGAAGCAAACCGCACACTGTACCGGCATTAGTATCCTTCTATGGATCCTGCTGACAACTGATAACCCCTTCCTGACATGCGCCGTGCTAGTACTGCTCTGCGGGAACTGCGTTCCTGCAAACCGCAGTACTAGTATGGCGGTACGATCGCGCGGTCTCACAGTGAGCGCCGTGGCGATCGCGTGCAGGTGTCAGCTGTATGTGACAGCTGACACCCCCGCAGCAATGCCCACGATCGGTGCTGGCGCCGATCGTGGGCATTTAACCTCGCTGATGCCACTGTCAGTAGCGATGACGCAAGGATCGCGTTGTTTCGGTGGTCTCCATGGATCTCCTCTGGGTCCTTCCGGATCCTTCAGTGAGGTGGCTTGTCAGCGCCTGCTGAGAGCAGGCGCCGGCAAGCCTCCTACACTGCCTGTCAGATCACTGATCTGACACAGTGCTATGCAAAGTGTCAGATCAGCGATCTAACTTTATATAGTAATGTCCCAACCTGGGACACTGTTAGAAAGTTTAAAAAAAACTAAAATTAGAATGTATAAAAATATTTTTAAAAATCCCCAAATTAAGAAAAAATATATATTTTTCCAATAAATCCATTTATTTATGTAAATAAAAAACAATAGAAGTACACATATTTGGTATCGCTGCGTCCATAACGACCCGCTCTATAAAGTTTTCCCACTAGTTAACCCCTTCAGTGACCACTGTAAAAAATATAAATAAAAAACGAGGCAAAAAACAACGCTTTATCATCATACTGCCAAACAAAAAGTGCAATAAAATGCGATCAAAAAGACGGATGTAAATAAAAATGGTACCGCTGAAAACATCATCTTGTCCCACAAAAAATAAGCTGCCATACAGCTCCATCAGCAGAAAAATAAAGAAGTTACAGCTCTCAGAATAAAGCGATGCAAAAACTATTATTTTTTATATAAAATAGTTTTTATTGTGTAAAAGCGCCAAAACATAAAAAAATGATATAAATGAGGTATCGCTGTAATCGTACTGACCCAAAGAATAAAACTGCTTTATCAATTTTACCACACGTGGAACGGTATAAATGCCCCCTCCCAAAGAAATTCAGGAATTGCTGGTTTTTGTTCACTCTGCCTCCCAAAAATCGGAATAAAAAGCGATCAAAAAATGTTATGTGCCCGAAAATGGTATCAATAAAAACGTCAACTCGTCCCGCAAAAAACAAGACCTCACATGACTCTGTGGGCCAAAATATGGATAAATTATAGCTCTCAAAATATGGTGATGCAAAAACTATTTTTTGCAATAAAAAACGTCTTTTAGCGTGTGACAGCTGCCAATCATAAAAATCAGCTAAAAATACCCATTACAAATATTAAATAAAGCCCCCTTTATTACCCCCTTAGTTAGGGAAAAATAATAAAATAAAATAAATGTATTTATTTCCATTTTCCCATTAGGGTTAGGGTTGGGGCTAAAGTTAGGGTTGGGGTTGGGGTTTGGATTACGTTTACGGTTGGGGTTAGAGATGTGTTGGGGTTAGGGGTGTGTTGGGGTTATGGTCAGGGTTGGGAGAGGTGTGTTGGGGTTAGAGTTGGAGTTAGAATTAGGGTTTCCACTGTTTAGGCACATCAGGGGCTCTCCAAATGCGACATGGCGTCCGATCTCAATTCCAACCAATTCTGCATTGAAAAAGTAAAACAATGCTCTTTCCTTTCCAAGCTCTGCCCAGGGCCGGCGTTAGGGGCAGGCAGACCAGGCAGCTGCCTGGGGCCCCCACTCCCCCAGGGGCCCCCAGCTAGCGGCAAATCACGCAGCCGCTATGGGGCCCCGGGCCCCTGTGAGGCAGGGCCCAGGGGCCCGCCTGCCGCCAGCGCTGACTCCCCCGCCGCATTGAACTGTACCGGCATCTGCCGGTACAGTTCAAAGCAATGATGGAGGAGAGAGCGTCACCTGACGCCCCCTCTCCCATCATTCCCCGCTCTGCCTCTCTGACACAGCGGGTGCGCGCGCACTCACTGTGTCCCAGGCAGAGCAGCTGCAGCCGCCGACACAGGAGCAGCGCGGGCACGTGTGGAGAGGTGAGGAGCTTGTGTTTTTTTTTTTTCTTTTTACTGGACGGGGAGAGGAGAGGGGAGGAGGGGAGAGGAGAGGAGAGGGGGGGATGTGAGCTGTGGTGTACACCACTGGGGGCTGTGCTGTATACTACTGGGGGCTCTGCTGTATACCCCTGGGGGCACTGCTGTACACCACTGGGGGCTGTGCTGTATACTACTGTGGGCTCTGCTGTATACCCCTGGGGGCACTGCTGTACACCACTGGGGGCTGTGCTGTATACTACTGGGGGCTCTGCTGTATACCCCTGGGGGCACTGCTGTACACCACTGGGGGCTGTGCTGTATACTACTGGGGGCTCTGCTGTATACCCCTGGGGGCACTGCTGTACACCACTGGGGGCTGTGCTGTATACTACTGGGGGCTCTGCTGTATACCCCTGGGGGCTCTGCTGTATACCCCTGGGGGCTCTGCTGTATACCACTGGGGGCTGTGCTGTATACCCCTGGGGGCTCTGCTGTATATTACTGGGGGCTCTGCTGTATATTACTGGGGGCTGTGCTGTATACTACTGGGGGCTCTGCTGTATACCCCTGGGGGCTCTGCTGTATACCCCTGGGGGCTCTGCTGTATACCCCTGGGGGCTCTGCTGTATATTACTGGGGGCTCTGCTGTATATTACTGGGGGCTGTGCTGTATACTACTGGGGGCTCTGCTGTATACCCCTGGGGGCTCTGCTGTATACCCCTGGGGGCTCTGCTGTATATTACTGGGGGCTCTGCTGTATATTACTGGGGGCTGTGCTGTATACTACTGGGGGCTCTGCTGTATACCCCTGGGGGCTCTGCTGTATACCCCTGTGGGCTCTGCTGTATACCCCTGTGGGCTCTGCTGTATACCCCTGTGGGCTCTGCTGTATATCCCTGTGGGCTCTGCTGTATACTACTGTGGGCTCTGCTGTATACTATATGGAGGACTATGGCGTGTGCATTTTAATATATGGAGGACTATGAAGAGTGTATTATACTATATGGAGGACTGTGGAGCACATTATATTATATGGAGGACTATGGGGTGTATTTTACTAAACAAGTAAAATGCTGCATATTCATTGGGTGATTGGATTGTTTATGCCGGAATAAAAATCATTGTTCTCAGCAGCACATCACCCTATGTAAACTGTAGATGTGCTGCTGATAACATGATACTGTATGGTGATCTGTTAGTGATCTATTAGTGATCGTTCTGTCTCATCATTATTCCTCAGATGGTGGAAAGAGGCCGGGAAACAAGCGTCCAACGACTTCAGTATTGTCGATCACACTCGTTTAGCGGCCTGAGATCAGCGCAGGTAAATACAACCGAAATGCTTCTGTGTGATGTGCAATATGTTAGCATTTGGGGCCCCATTTTAAACTTTGCCTAGGGCCCCACTTTGCCTAAAACCGGCCCTGGCTCTGCCATGCGCCCAAACGGTGGTTCCCCCCTATATGGGGTATCAGCGTACGCAGGAGAAATTGACCAACAACTTTTGCCATCCAATTTATCCTGTTACCCTTGTGAAAATAAAAGAAATGATTTTTGTGGGGAAAAAATGATTTTTTTATTTTCACAGCATTATAAACTTTAGTGAAACATTTGGGGGTTTAAAGTTTTCACAACACATCTAGATAAGTACCTTGGGGGGGTCGAGTTTCCAATATGGGGTCACTTGTGGGGGGTTTCTACTGTTTAGGCACATCAGGGGCTCTGCAAATGCAACGTGATGCCCGCAGACCATTCCATCAAAGTCTGCATTCCAAAACGGCGCTTCTTCCCTTCCAAGCTCTGCCATGCGCCCAAACGGTGGTTCCCCCCACATATGGGGTATCAGCGTGCTCAGGACAAAATGCACAACAACTTTTGTGGTACAATTTCTCCTGTTACCTTTGGGAAAATAAAAAATTTGGGGCGAAAAGATCATTTTTGTGAAAAAAATATGATTTTTTTTATTATTACGGCTCTACATTATAAACTTCTGTGAAGCACTTGGTTCAACGTGCTCACCACACATCTAGATAAGTTCCTTAGGGGGTCTACTTTCCAAAATGGTGTCACTTGTGGGGGTTTCCACTGTTTAGGCACATCAGGGGCTCTCCAAACGCCACATGGTGTCCGATCTCAATATCAGCAAATTTTGCATTGAAAAGTCAAATGGCGCTCCTTCCCTTCCAAGCTCTACCGTGTGCCCAAACAGTGGTTTACCCCCACATATGGGGTATCGGCGTTCTCAGGACAAGTTGTACAATAACTTTTGGGATTCAATTTCTCCTGTTACCCTTGGTAAAATAAAGCAAATTGCATCTGAAGTAATTTTTTTATGAAAAAACAGTTCAATTTTCATTTTTTTTTAAACATTCAAAAAATTCCTGTAAAGCACCTGAAGGGTTAATAACTTCTTGTATGTGGCATTGAGTACCTTGAGGGGTGAAGTTTTTAGAATGGTGTCACTTTTGGGCATTTTCTGTCATATAGGCTCCTCAAAGTCACTTCAAGTGTGAGATGGTCCCTAAAAAAATGGTTTTGCAAATTTTGTTGTAAAAAGAGAAATCGCTGGTCAACTTTTAACCCTTATAACTTCGTAACAAAAAACATATGTTTCCAAAAATTGTGCTGATGTAAAGAAGACATGTGGAAAATGTTATTTATTAACTATTTTGTGTGATATGACTCTCTAAGTTAAGGGCATAAAAACTAAAAGGTTGAAAATTGCGAAATTTTCTAAATTTTTGCCAAATCTCCATTTTTTTCATAAATATACGCAAGTCTTATCAAAGAAATGTTACCACTATCATAAAGTACAATATGTCATGATAAAACATTCTCAAAATCACCAGGATCCTTTGAAGTGTTTCAGAGTTATGATCTCATAAAGTGACAGTGGTCAGAATTGAAAAAAAATGGCCTGGTCAGGAAGTTGAAAACAGGCTTTGGGGTGAAGGGGTTAAAAGTGCCTGCTCTTAACTCAAACTTCAGAAATGCCACATACTGTTTAATGGCATAAAAAGGCTAATCCACTTCAGGGTTTTCCTAATTCTGCACGGTGAAGCCCCCTGTGTCAATGGATGACATGTGCAAACAAAGCCAGGCATCCATAGGTTTTTAATATGGCGATGGCTACATCCTCCTCTGTTCTACACAGGTGTAAATAAAACACCAGATTCTCCAAGCCCTGAAACATTTTAGTGTTCCTTATGCCATTACAAATAAGTGTGAGGAATTATTGAAATTTGACGTTAAATCTCTTTATTTGTCTTTATACTTCAGAAAAAAATAATTTACTTTAAAGTATAATGAGTATTAATTCCATTCACAATTTACATAACGTTCCCTCTAATATCATATTCTATTCTATTTTTGGCAGATTTCCTCCTGTATAATGAAGAGTCCAAGCATGAGATCCAACCATCACTATAAAGATCTGTTGGCCTCGTTGGACCTCCTCGCTGTCCCGCTCCTGGAGGACAGTATTCCAGGCATTGTTACATCATTTGAGCTTGGAGAAATGAAGACCCTGACCAGCGTGCTTATAGAACATCTGCATGATCTGGATGGACAGGATTTGGTGAATGCCCTCCTGTTCTTGTCAACTATAACATCTGCCAGAGCGGACGCTGACACCTTTCTGACTAATGAGCTCATTGAGAAGACCTATAGCCACATGCTGAAAGCAGAAAGTGAGAGACGTCAGGGAATAACTGGCGCAGCTATGACGCTTCTGGCTAACATTGCTGTATACCGTTCTAAAGAAGTCATTGAGCGCCTGCAAATCGATGATGAGCATTCACACTGCAGTGCGCTGAAAATATTGGATCTGATTAACAACAAAACTATCAGATATTGGAAAGACAGAAAAAGTGGAGAGCAGAATATACTGACCGTGGATGAGTTGATTACCCATACACAATACCAAGCTGGACCACCCGAAAGCTTTGACATTTGTTACCATCTTCTGCACCCTAGCTATGGGTTCATAAACCACCAGGATGACTCTGAAGTCCTCCATGACACAGACACAGCCCAGGCTGCGATGTGTCGTTACATTACATGTGTCTTAACTGAAGAGGAAAGGAGAAAGATCATCCATTACCTGCTTATAGCAATGAGATCTGCTGTCAGAACAAGCAAACTCATCAGTGTCATGTTCTTCTCGGAGTTGTTACGCCATTCTGAGCTCCTGGAGGAGAAAATGGCAAAAGATTTAATCCTATTTATGGCTTCAAGGATGGAAAGCCAGGACAGGCTTGAGGTCTGTCTTGCTGTAGAAGCTATGGGGAATGCCAGTGAAGGTGCCCCAAGACAGGTGCATCAACTGAAAGATGTCATCTTTGCCGGCCTTTGCCGTAAGTTATCAGGTCATCAGACCCTAAAAGTTGTCATCAAAAGCTTAAAAGCCCTGTCAAAAACTTTCACCCTGCTGAAAAGTTCAAAACTTGGCAGGACATTTGGGATGATTGTTAGACTTTGTACACACTATCTAAACCACCCAAACATTGTGATCCAGACATACGCCACTTCACTACTTGGAGATCTCGCCCAGAGCTGCAACTGGAGCAAAAGAAGCTTCAGTCGACACGTAAGGAGATTCCTACCTGACTTACTGATAAAGTTACACAGTAAAGACCAGCAGGTTAAGGCATCCGGTATTGCAGCCTTATTGCATTGTCTACCTTACATCGCATGTACGAACGCTGAAGAGTTGTTAAAAGCTGATGGCGAAAAATCCTGCCAAATATATGAACAACTCGGGCAAAAAGAACCTGCCCTTCTGGTGGACATGATGATCCACAGCATTGAATTGCTGTATACCATACGCGAGGTAGACGCTGTCATGAAACACCTCACCATGATAAGAGACGCTTTACCCTATGAAGAACTGTATCCGACAGCATTACGTGACATGTTTATAGGATTGAGGAAACTCGTTACTCAGTTCTATCTTCCAGAGGTGAAGGAGGCAAGTTACCGTGCCATGGACATCCTGGGCACCAAGTGGAGAAGCATTGGAAGTGCTAAAGTCGCTAAAGTTGGTACACGAAGCAACACACTCTTAGAAAGAGTGGAAATCGCACGCATTAAAAGAGTGGAAATAATAGTTTATGAGACTTCGGTCTGAAATAACTACCAGTAGAAGTCTACCTAAACCTAATAAAACCTACAAAATGAAGAAAAATAACTGTGAACATTCTGTGCACCAAGTGAAGTACTGGGACTGTTAGCAGGCTCCATCTGCTGCTTAACCTTAAAGAGGAAAAGACCCTGCACCAACACAGCTCAACATACCCAAAATTTATATGAGAACTTGAAATAAAGATTATAATTAACCTACTTATATTGTTTTTTAGTTTATTTTAACTAGCTACAAGTTTTCCACATTTGCAGACTGTCCTCATGCACTGGAGATGAGACAATGAATTTGAGTGGAATTCTATTTGAATTTTTACTCAAATCTGCATTCATCAAATTGCACATTCTTTGTAATTCGCTGGCCCACCATTTTTTGGCCCACCAAAAGTAGAGGAGTAGAGATGTGTTTTCACATCTCTCCTGTCCTGAGCTGAGGAAAACAACATCCTATAGACACAGAAAACAACAGAAAAGCCACAAATGGGGGCAAAAAGAAGGAACACAGAAAATTAGCCCGGATACTCCAGAACTTGCTGCAGGAGGTATCAAGCGCTTTCTCTCCAGCCTCTTCCAAGAGACCGACATGGTAGATACTGTGACACTGCCTGGAGCCATGGTGGACCTTGGGGCCCTGACATGTTAGATACTGTGACACTGCCTGGAGCCACGGTGGACCTTGGGGCCCTGACATGGTAGATACTGTGACACTGCCTGGAGTCATAGTGGACCTTGGGGCCCTGACATGGTAGATATTGTGACACTGCCTGGAGCCATGGTGGACCTTGAGGCCCTGAAATGGTAGATACTGTGACACTGCCTGGAGCCATGGTGGACCTTGAGGCCCTGACATGGTAGATACTGTGACACTGCCTGGAGCCATGGTGGACCTTGAGGCCCTGATTTGGTAGATACTGTGACACTGCCTGGAGCCATGGTGGACCTTGGGGCCCTGACATGGTAGATACTGTGACACTGCCTGGAGCCATGGTGAACCTTGGGGCCCTGACATGGTAATTACTGTGACACTGCCTGGAGCCATGGTGGAGCTTGGGGCCCTGACATGGTAGATACTGTGACACTGCCTGGAGCCATGGTGAACCTTGGGGCCCTGGTCAGAGGATCCGTAGTGAGTACGGAGGTGGCAGCCCTGGGGGAGAAGGAGCAGGCGAGTTTCCAGGGGCCCCCAGCAGCTACTGGGGGTGTGTCACAGCTCACAGCACAGAGACAAGATGGTGTGGCAGAACAAACACTGCATGATAAGATCCTGGAGGAGGGGGCACCCCCCTGTGCTTCACAGAGCAGAGCTGATGTTTACATAGCAGAAATCCTTGACGTGTCTGTAGCAAAATGTTGTATGATGATTTGGCCTCTCGGGGTCTCACTACGTTTATGTGTGTACTATAGTATTGTTGAAACTTGTTGGTCGGTTGTGGATGAGACTCATGTAATGAAGGATTATACCGCATGTAATAAACAGCCTGTAAATACCAACAGAGTATGATCCATAACGGGAAGCAACTAACAGAACAGTGTCTCTGTCTCCAGCTCTGATAAGGGAAGAGGGAATCCCAGCTTTTACAGCAGAAGAGAATAATGGTGTCCCACAGTCTGCACTTGTTCACTTTCTTAAAGGGTCAGGGCAAGGAGGCTCTGTACTACAGGAAGAAGCACCCAACACTGGATCCCTGTTTAAAGACCTGAGTAATTTAGGTGCTTGGATTAAAAATATCCCTACTAGGGAAGATATGGAGCATTATGTCTCAAGACTTGAAAATTCATATCGGGCTGAACTGTCCATATTAAGGGATGAAGTCCAACAATGGGGTGGAAGGATTACTTCAGTGGAGGCATCTACTTCTACACTTTCTGCACAAATGGGGTCCCAGGAAACTTTATTATCAAATCACACTTATCAACTACAATATCTTGCAGATTTGATGGATGATGCAGATGTAAGGGGATATATAGTCTACCCCTTAAACTTTATATGCTGCTATTTATATATTTATATTATGAGTTATGTATGGTTTTAATGTTTGTGTTAGGGAGAGCGTAGTGCCCATTTCTGACCACTAGATGGGAGCATTCTAGTATGTTTATTAAGGATAGGATTCCACCCTGTAGTTAGCTAATCATAGGAGGGGTTTGCTGTAATAGGCAGGAGTAACTTCCTGGATAGAGTTAGTTGTGGCCGGGGCTCCCATACAGCTTGGGTGGGCATCTGAGCACAGGCTCCCCAGTGGCCCCACAACATTCCAAGTTGGAGCCCAGCCATCCAGGACCATTAGAACAGAACAGGAACAGTACAGCAGCAGGACTACAGTACAGCGGGAGTGAGAATTGTAGCTGAAAGTAATATCACAGCGGTGCATAACGAGCAGGTCGCTCACCATATGGCAGCTTATAGCATGGGCTGATGCTCTCAGATTCAGTGCGAAACGGCTAAGGGATCCCCCAAGCACAGAGAATCTGAACAGGGAGGACGCTGAGGAACCGTATGATATGGTCCGACCCAGGTACGTGCTGTGTGACAGAGAAAGGAATACAGAGAAAGGGACGTGCGTTGTGAAACCTGCTGTAAATGCTGTGATAAATATGGATGTGCTGAGTAACGGAGTCAGTAAAGTTGTTCATATAAAAGTTGAAATGGACTGTGTCTCAATCTGTGCAAAGCCGTGTGGAGAGAGTCTTCAGCAATGTACAGAAGATCCTGACGGTGCAGAAAGTGGAGTCACAGGTACGCTGACTAATGGACATTGTTTACATGTGATAGGAGGCCAGGGCACAGATAGATCGCAATCCTCAGCCATGACTGTGGCCTCTCACACAGACAAAGGGGCAGACGAAACAATGTCAGAGTCAGAGGTCTCCATGAATCAATAGAGCAGAAAGATCTGTATAAAACATTAGGCCATTTATTCAACTGCATCCTGGGTGTCCCTCCTGATTCTCCTCTGGAACTTGATAGGGCCCCACAGGGCACTGGGGACCTTGATCACCCCATGGATGTGATCTGCCGGGTACACAGATATCAGCAAAAAGATGGCGCAGGCATGTGCCGCAGGTGCTATACAACATCAAGGGAGAACGATTCAAATACTAACAGACCTCTCGAGATGGACATTGCAAAATAGAAAAGCGTTGAAACCCCTTTTGGAAACTTTACGATCACACAATATCCCTTATACATGGGGATTCCCTCTTCGTTTGAGGGTCCGGCAAGCATTCAGAACACACATGTTGAGTCACCCCAGAGGTATCCAGGCCTTCACAGCATCTTCGTATCCCTCCTGTTTCAAATCTGGACTGGCCCTCCTTACCATTGGGGTTCCAAGTAGATGAACCACCACAAGAGTAAGAGAAGATTTCCAAAGAATTCCATTTCCTCCTGAATGAATGGACTGTTCCCGACGATTCTGAAGTATAGAGACTGGTGGCAACGTATTGCATATTTAGGTGCCTGAGGATCTCTATATGACTGTGGTTTAATAACAGCAGGTGGGGAACTCACCCCTAAATCACTGGTAGAGACCGGATGCTGTAGCGCACCTCAGTGAGATGGGTCATATGGACTGGATAGGTGGGCTGGTAGTAGGCTCAGTATACCCTAGATATCGAATCACGACTGATTCTTATTACTTGTTATATGTACAAAATAGAGATCTGCCGACCTAATGCTTAATCATTTGCCTTAAAATAGACCCTTTGGCCTCAGCATTTGACAGTCTGCTATGCTTAAGGTCTTGTACACCCTCAGCATATTGTTATTTTAAAGTTGTTGTTCTCTATCATATATACTTGTTTTGTTATTGGATGGTGTTGACTTGGTTCGGGGGGAGGCTCTATCTGTGGAAAGCCCACCACCCATAAGGGGGCTCTATACCTCGCAGGACGTGGTATAGTATTTTTCCTTTCACCCCCCCCCCCACATCATTCACTGGGTTGGGCTCACAATTCTTTAGTGAGTTCTGATATTATACCCTATTCTTAATATCACTCTAGCAACTGCATTCTATTCTTTCACATTCCTATATCTTTCTACACTTTACTCTTTTCTGATTTTTTTTATCTAACCTTGTGTTGTCTCACCCTTCTCCCCTCACTCTCTACCCACTTCTTTAGGGACCCTTCCTTTTTTTATTTTTTGTTTCGTATTACTAGGGCCTATTCAACACGTGGTCTGCATATCCCTAGTAATTTGATACAATATGCCTCCCATAAAATTCGGATTGTTAAATACAGTACCAAGGGGTTCAATATTCCAGAAAAAATATCTCAGATATTATACAGAATGAACAGCTAAAAAGTAAAGCGGGACACATTCCTAATATAAGAGATTGGTATTACACAAAATGGTTCCATAGCGCCAACGCAGAGTCGCGGTCGAGGGGAGTGTCTATAGCAATACACAAATCTTTGATACATTCAGTGGTAGACACTTGGTTGGATACTGAAGGAAGATATGCCATACTCAAGCTCAGAATATTTGCCACCATGTACACTATTGCGGGATGGTATGAACCCAACCAAGGTCAAACTAATGCTTGTTCCCTCCTGAGGGTACTCTCCGATGGAGCAGAGGGTGCAGTGATTGGTGGAGATTTCAACATGTCCCTAGATCCTGCTTTGGATACCATGACATGACGGAGTGCCATTCCCTCCAGACAAAGATCAGCCTTGAAAAAAAGGTTACACTACATGCAATTTACAGACGTTTGGCGTATCATGAATCCACAAGGTAGAGATTATACTTTTTATTCAAATCCACACAAATCTAAAGGTACCGTCACATTAAGCGACGCTGCAGCGATATCAACAACGATGCCGATCGCTGCAGCGTCGCTGTTTGGTCGCTGGAGAGCTGTCACACAGACCGCTCTCCAGTGACCAACGATGCCGAAGTCCCCGGGTAACCAGGGTAAACATCGGGTTACTAAGCGCAGGGCTGTGCTTAGTAACCCGATGTTTACCCTGGTTACCAGTGTAAATGTAAAAAAAAACAAACACTACATACTTACATTGCCGTGTCTGTCGCGTCCCTCGCCTTCAGCTTCCCTGCACTGTGTAAGCGCTGGCCCTAAAAGCACAGCAGTGACGTCACCGCTGTGCTTTGCTTTACGGCCGGCACTGACACATTCAGTGCAGGAAGCTCTGAGCAGCAGCGCGGACGCCGGGGGACGTGACAGACATCAGAGGGTGAGTATGTAGTGTTTTTTTTTTACTTTTACAATGGTAACCAGGGTAAATATCGGGTTACTAAGCGCGGCCCTGCGCTTAGTAACCCGATATTTACCCTGGTTACCATTGTAAAACATTGCTGGCATCGTTGCTTTTGCTGTCAAACACGACGATACACGCCGATCTGACGACCAAATAAAGTTCTGGACTTTCAGCAACAACCAGCGATATCACAGCAGGATCCAGATCGCTGCTGCATGTGAAACACAATGATATCGCTATCCAGGATGCTGCAACGTCACGGATCGCTGTCGTTCTCGTTGCAAAGTCTTTTAGTGTGAAGGTACCTTAATAGCCGAATTGATTTCTTCTTAATTAGTCATCGAGCATTCACTTGGCAACCTCAACCTGCCATAGGAAACATTATTTGGTCAGATCATGCGCCTGTTTTCTTAACCATCCGTCCTCCAGATAGCCCAAACCATACTTGGACATGGAGGCTCAATGATAATTTACTCAGGGATTCTGTCTGTACCTCTGACCTTAAGGAGACATTTGAGCTTTATTTCTCAACACATGCTTCAGATCCCACAACTTTACCCCTACAGTGGGAAGCTCGCAAGCAGGGCCGGACTGGGACTTAAATTCAGCCCTGGCATTTTTAAGAACACAGGCCCACTTCCTGTGGCTGCTGTCACACTATCAGTATTTGGTCAGTATTTTACATCACTATTTGTAAGCCAAAACCAGGAGCGGAACAATTAGAGGAAAAGTATAATAGAAACATATGCACCACTTCTACATTTATCACCCACTCCTGGTTTTGGCTTACAAATACTGATGTAAAATACTGACCAAATACCATACCTCCCAACCGTCCCGGATCCCGCGGGACTGTCCTGATTTTGACAGTCAGCCCCGGGATCCCGGGCGGGACACTAATGTCCCGCACTACGTGCCTAGGGCGGGGACAATGCAGGGGGCGGCACCTGAGTAGCTTAGGTTTGTGGCTGTTTTTTTTTTCTTATACATGCTGGGTCTCCTCCCGACCGATCCCGCCCCCCCCCCGCCCCCTGTGTGTGCGGCGCTGCCACGCTGAGGCAGAGAGCCAGCAGCGATCAAGATGAGAGATCAGCGACTCACTTCCTCCTGTGTGTGCACGGAGCTCCGGCTTCTCCTGCTCTTAGCTGCTATCCCGGCAGAGAAGGAGAGACGGGGGAGGTGCCGGGACAGTGCAGAGCTGTGAGCAGCCGGAGAAACTGAAGAGCTGCACATGGACAGATCAGCCGCCCCTGCAACACAGAGGAGATGATGTGTGTGTGTGATGTGTGTGTGTGATGTGTGTGTGTGAGATGTGTGTGTGTGTCTGATGCTGCATGTGTGTGTCATTGTGTGTGTGTGATGCTGCATTTGTGTGTGTGTCATGTGTGTATGAGGTATCTGGTGTGTGTGATGGCTGGGTGTGTGTGATGGCTGGGTGTGTGTGATGGCTGGGTGTGTGTGTGATGGCTGTGTGTGTGTGTGATGGCTGTGTGTGTGTATGTGATGGCTGGGTGTGTGTGTGATGGCTGCGTGTGTGTGTGATGGCTGCGTGTGTGTGTGTGATGGCTGCGTGTGTGTGATGGCTGCGTGTGTGTGTGATGGCTGCGTGTGTGTGTGTGTGTGATGGCTGCGTGTGTGTGTGTGTGTGATGGCTGCGTGTGTGTGTGTGATGGCTGCGTGTGTGTGATGGCTGCGTGTGTGTGATGGCTGCGTGTGTGTGTGATGGCTGCGTGTGTGTGTGTGATGGCTGCGTGTGTGTGTGTGTGTGATGGCTGCGTGTGTGTGTGTGTGATGGCTGCGTGTGTGTGTGTGTGTGTGTGATGGCTGCGTGTGTGTGTGTGTGATGGCTGCGTGTGTGTGTGTGTGTGATGGCTGCGTGTGTGTGTGTGTGATGGCTGCGTGTGTGTGTGATGGCTGCGTGTGTGTGTGTGATGACTGCGTGTGTGTGTGTGATGACTGCGTGTGTGTGTGTGATGACTGCGTGTGTGTGTGTGATGACTGCGTGTGTGTGTGATGGCTGTGTGTGTGTGTGATGGCTGCGTATGTGATGCATTTGTGTCAAAGCTGCATGTGTTTGTGAGCTGCGTTTGTGATGCTGCGTGTGTATGTGTGATACTGTGTGTGTGATGCTGCAAGTGTGTGAGCTGCGTGCGTGTGTGAGCTGTGTGTGTGCTGCGTGTGTGTGAGCTGTGTGCATGTGCATGTGTGTGAGCGTGTGTGTGAGCTGCGTGCCTGTATGTCATTATACAGTATGGAGAACTGTGGCCATTATACAGTATGGAGCATCATGTGCGGTCATTATACAGTATGAAGCATTATGTGCAGCCAGCAAACAGTATGGAGCATCATGTGTGGTCATCATACAGTATGGAGCATCATGTGTGGTCATTATACAGTATGGAGCATCATGTGCAGTCATTATACAGTATGGAGCGTCATGTGCGGCCATTATACGGTATGGAGCATCATGTGCAGTCATTATACAGTATGGAGCATCATGTGCGGCCATTATACGGTATGCATGCCGTCATTATACAGTATGGAGCATCATGTGCGGCCATTATACAGTATGGAGCATCATGTGCAGTCATTATACAGTATTGAGCATCATGTGCGGCCATTATACGGTATGCATGCCGTCATTATACAGTATGGAGCGTCATGTGTGTTCATTATACAGTATGGAGAGTCATGTGTGCCCATTATACAGTATGGGGCATCGTGTGCGGTCATTATACAGTATGGAGCATCATGTGCGGTCATTATACAGTATGGAGCATCATGTGCGGCCATTATACAGTATGGAGCATCATGTGCAGTCATTATACAATATGGAGCATCATGTGCAGCCAGTATACAGTATGGAGCATCATGTGCGGTCATTATACAATATGGAGCATCATGTGTGGCCATTATACAGTATGGAGCATCATGTGTGGCCATTATACAGTATGGAGCGTCATGTGTGGCCATTATACAGTATGGAGCATCATGTGTGGCCATTATACAGTATGGAGCGTCATGTGTGGCCATTATACAGTATGGGGCATCATGTGTGGTCATTATACGGTATGGAGCACTGTGTGGCCATATTTTTTTGTTTATAACTATTGTATATGAAACAGTGTGATCGGCAGTGCTAAATGGGTGTGGTTGGGATGTGGATATGGGTGTGACTAATTATGAATGGGTGTGGTCAGAGGCGTGGCCTAAAATTTGCCGCGGCGCGCGAAGCGCGCCGCTAACTTTCTCCCTCTTTCACATCTTCAAAAGTTGGGAGGTATGCAAATACTGATAGTGTGATGGCAGCCTGTAACTTCTGTAATCTTGCTCGCTAGATAGTCTAAGTACAGGTCAGCAGCATACAACAGAGAGGAAGCCCGACCAGCCTCAGTTTAAATACAGCGTGAGAGCAAATAAAATGTTTTGTATGGGGGTAAACAGGGGGTCCAGAGTCAATACGTACACATGTCAGTGTAATGCAACACAGAGGTGATAAAGGTGGCAGAATTTGTTGAAAGACTCAAACGCTGGAGATAAGTTCCCTTTAAAAATAGACTTGTTTCCACAAATCTGCAACACAGGGCAGTAAAATGCACGTAGCAGAAACCTGGGGGGGGGTCATGATTCTGCAGCATTACAGTATAAACACATATGCAGTGTATATGTATATATATATACTGTATATATATATATATATACACACATACAGTACATATACAGACACATAAGGTGCATATATATATATATACATAAATTACAGACACATGACTTGCACATATACACACTGTACACATTGAGCATATACATATATACTCACTCCTTTCTGCAGGCAGCTGGATTTCTTCATGTGACATTACTTTCTAGGAGCAGGGGATTTCAATTCCATTGCTAGTGGTTGCACACACAGGCCTGAGCCCTCCTTTCACCCTCAGCCCTGCATCCTCCAGCACTGATCCTCTCACTCTCAGCCCTGCATCCTCCAGCACTGATACAGCAGAGGAGGGAAGGCTGCAGCTTCTCTTGGAGGAGCTCAGCGCTGTAATCTTCCATAGTCTTTTTCTCCTCACAGCACTGGCCCCGCCCATCTCCTCCCATTGGTTTCTGTAGCTCCCTGTTGTGAACTGTGTTTCTGGGCTCCCTCTGGTGGTCACTAACGGTATTGTGTTAGGCATGTCTTGTTGCAGGCCTGAGCTCCAGCTGTGTAGTTAAGCAGCGGGTGTTCCCTATTTAAGTCTCCTCCGGACTCAGTCTCTTGCCTGGCATCGTTGTATCCAGACCTATTTGGTCTCCTCCGGATTCCTTTCAGTCTGTCTCATGCAAGAAAAGCTAAGTCCGTTTTGTATAATTTGGATCGTTTGCATTTTTCAGTGTCTTTGTCCAGCTTGCTTAATATTTGATTTTCTGGCTCGCTGGAAGCTCTAGGGGGCTGATATTCTCCCTCCGCACCGTCAGTCGGTGTGGGGGTTCTTGAATGTTCAGCGTGGATGTTTTTGTAGGGTTTTCTGCTGACCGCATAGTCCACTATCTATTTTCTGTCTATCTAGACTAGTGGGCCTCACTTTGCTGAATCTAGTTCATCTCTACGTTTGTGTTTTCCTCTTGCCTCACCGTTATTATTTGTTGGGGGCTTTCTATATCTTTGGGGTTCAATTTCTCTGGAGGCAAGTGAGGTCTTATTTTCCCTCTAGGGGTAGTCAGTTCTCCGGCTGGCTCGAGACGTCTAGAACCAACGTAGGCACGTTCACCGGCTGCTTCTAGTTGTGTGTGTTAGGATCAGGTATGCGGTTAGCCCAGTTTCCACCTCCCTAGAGCAGTATTTATGTTTTTGCTATCTTGCCGGAATATCAGAGATCCTCTACCACTGGGATCATAACAGTATGCCAGGCCGAAAGAAAATGTTTATTGCATCGCAGAAGCGGGATTAAAAAGAAGTTCTGAGTTGTTTTTTTTTGTGTTGCTGCAGTTTGCCTAGCTTCTTCCATCCCCTTTTTCTCTGAGTGGCTGGAACTCTGCTGCAGATATGAATGTCCAGACTCTGACTTCTAGTGTGGATCAGCTTGCTGCTAGGGTGCAAAGCATTCAGGATTTTGTTATCCATAGCCCTATGTCTGAACCAAAAATACCTATTCCTGAGCCGTTTTTTGGAGATAGATCTAAGTTCCTGAATTTTAGGAATAATTGCAAATTGTTTCTGTCTCTGAAACCTCGTTCCTCTGGTGATTCCGCTCAGCAAGTTAAGATTGTTATTTCCTTCTTGCGCGGCGACCCTCAAGATTGGGCCTTCTCTCTGGCGCCAGGAGATCCTGCATTGGTGAATGTTGATGCGTTTTTCCTGGCACTTGGTTTGCTTTATGAGGAGCCTAATCTTGAAAATCAGGCTGAAAAGATGTTGCTGGCTATCTCTCAGGGTCAGGACGAAGCTGAGGTATATTGTCAAAAATTTCGGAAATGGTCCGTACTTACTCAATGGAATGAGTGTGCACTGGCCGCAAATTTCAGAAATGGTCTTTCTGAAGCCATTAAGGATGTGATGGTGGGGTTTCCTATCCCTACAGGTCTGAATGATTCAATGGCTCTGGCCATTCAAATTGATCGACGTTTGCGGGAGCGCAAATCTGTTAATCCTTCGGCGGTGCTGTCTGAACGGTCACCTGATTCTATGCAATGTGACAGAATTCTGACCAGAGTCGAGCGACAAAATCATAGACGTCAAAATGGGTTGTGTTTCTACTGTGGTGATTCAACACATGTTATCTCAGCATGCTCTAAACGCTTAAAAAAAATTGTTAATCCTGTCGCCATTGGTACTTTTCAGCCTAAGTTTATTTTGTCTGTGACTTTAATTTGTTCATTATCTTCTTACTCAGTTATGGCTTTTGTGGATTCTGGTGCTGCTTTAAGTCTGATGGATTTGTCGTTTGCCAAGCGCTGCGGTTTTGTCCTGAAGCCTTTGGAAAATCCTATTCCTCTTAGAGGAATTGATTCTACGCCATTGGCAGAGAATAAACCTCAGTATTGGACGCAAGTGACCATGTGCATGACTCCTGTACATCAGGAGGTGATTAGTTTTCTGGTACTGCATAAAATGCATGATGTTGTCGTTTTGGGTCTGCCATGGTTACAGGCCCATAATCCAGTTTTAGATTGGAAAGCTATGACTGTGTCTAGTTGGGGGTGTCAGGGGATTCATGGCGATTCTCCATTGGTGTCTATTGCTTCTTCTACTCCTTCTGAGATCCCTGAGTTTTTGTCAGACTTTCAGGATGTATTTAATGAGGCCAGGTCCAGTGCCCTTCCTCCTCATAGGGACTGTGATTGTGCTATAGATTTGATTCCTGGTAGTAAGTTTCCTAAGGGACGACTCTTTAATTTATCTGTGCCAGAGCATGCCGCGATGCGGAGTTATATAAAGGAGTCTTTGGAGAAGGGACATATTCGCCCATCCTCTTCTCCTCTTGGTGCAGGATTCTTTTTTGTGGGCAAGAAAGACGGGTCTTTGAGACCTTGTATAGATTATCGTCTTCTGAATAAGATCACGGTTAAATTTCAGTATCCTTTGCCATTGTTGTCTGATTTGTTTGCTCGGATTAAGGGATCCAGTTGGTTCACCAAGATAGATCTTCGTGGTGCGTATAACCTTGTGCGCATAAAGCAGGGAGATGAATGGAAAACGGCATTTAATACGCCCGAGGGTCATTTTGAGTACCTGGTGATGCCTTTTGGATTATCGAATGCCCCTTCTGTGTTTCAGTCCTTCATGCATGACATCTTCCGGAAATATCTGGATAAATTTATGATTATTTATCTGGATGATATTTTGTTTTTTTCTGATGATTGGGAGTCCCATGTGAACCAGGTCAGGATGGTGTTTCAGGTTCTGCGGGAGAATGCTCTATTTGTGAAGGGCTCAAAATGTATCTTTGGGGTACAGAAGGTTTCTTTTTTGGGTTTTATTTTTTCCCCTTCTACTGTGGAGATGGACCCAGTCAAGGTCCATGCCATTCATGACTGGACTCAGCCCACGTCTGTTAAGAGCCTGCAGAAGTTCTAGGGCTTTGCTAATTTTTACCGTCGTTTTATTGCTAATTTTTCCAGCGTGGTTAAACCTTTGACGGATATGACCAAGAAGGGTCCTGATGTTGCTAATTGGTCTCCTGCGGCCGTGGAGGCCTTTCGGGAGCTGAAGCGTCGGTTTACTTCAGCGCCAGTCTTGTGCCAGCCGGATGTCTCTCTTCCCTTCCAGGTTGAAGTTGATGCTTCTGAGATTGGTGCAGGGGCTGTTTTGTCGCAAAAAAGTTCTGATGGCTCCGTGATGAAGCCATGCGCCTTCTTTTCAAGAAAATTTTCGCCTGCTGAGCGGAACTATGATGTTGGTAATCGGGAGTTGTTGGCTATGAAGTGGGCATTTGAGGAGTGGCGACATTGGCTCGAGGGAGCTAGACATCGTGTGGTGGTCTTGACTGATCATAAAAATCTGATTTACCTCGAGTCTACCAAGCGCCTGAATCCTAGACAGGCTCGTTGGTCATTGTTTTTCTCCCGTTTTGACTTTGTGGTCTCGTACCTGCCTGGTTCGAAGAACGTGAAGGCTGATGCACTTTCTAGGAGTTTTGTGCCTGACTCTCCGGGAGTCTCGGAGCCGGCTGGTATTCTCAGAGAGGGAGTGATTTTGTCTGCCATTTCCCCAGATTTGCGACGAGTGCTGCAGAAATTTCAGGCTGATAGGCCTGATCGTTGCCCACCAGAGAGACTGTTTGTCCCTGACAGATGGACCAGCAGAGTTATTTCTGAGGTTCATTCTTCAGTGTTGGCGGGACATCCTGGGATTTTCGGTACCAGAGATTTGGTGGCTAGGTCCTTTTGGTGGCCTTCCTTGTCGCGGGATGTGCGTTCTTTTGTGCAGTCCTGTGGGATTTGTGCTCGGGCTAAGCCTTCCTGTTCTCGTGCCAGCGGGTTGCTTTTGCCCTTGCCTATCCCGAAGAGGCCTTGGACGCACATTTCCATGGATTTCATTTCGGATCTTCCGGTATCTCGGAAGATGTCTGTCATCTGGGTGGTGTGCGATCGTTTTTCTAAAATGGTCCATTTGGTGCCCTTGCCTAAGTTGCCTTCCTCCTCTGATTTGGTCCCTTTGTTCTTTCAGAATGTGGTTCGTTTGCACGGCATCCCTGAGAATATTGTGTCTGACAGAGGATCCCAGTTTGTGTCCAGATTCTGGCGATCCTTTTGTGCTAAGATGGGTATTGATTTGTCTTTTTCGTCGGCTTTTCATCCTCAGACTAATGGCCAGACCGAGCGAACTAATCAGACGTTGGAAACTTATTTGAGATGTTTTGTTTCTGCTGATCAGGACGACTGGGTTACCTTTTTGCCACTGGCCGAGTTTGCCCTTAATAATCGGGCTAGTTCTGCCACTTTGGTTTCACCCTTTTTCTGCAACTCTGGTTTTCATCCTCTTTTCTCCTCGGGCCAGGTTGAACCTTCTGACTGTCCTGGGGTTGATTCTGTGGTGGATAGGTTGCAGCGGATTTGGAACCATGTGGTGGACAATTTGAAATTGTCACAAGACAAGGCCCAGCGTTTTGCCAACCGCCGCCGCGGTGTGGGTCCCCGACTTAGTGTTGGGGATTTGGTTTGGTTGTCTTCTCGGGATGTTCCTTTGAAAGTCTCCTCTCCTAAGTTCAAGCCTCGCTTTATCGGTCCTTATAAGATTTTGGAAATCCTTAACCCGGTGTCTTTTCGCTTGGACCTTCCAGCGTCATTTGCTATTCATAATGTGTTCCATAGGTCCTTGTTGCGGCGGTACGTGGTGCCTATGGTTCCTGCTGTTGAGCCTCCTGCCCCGGTTTTGGTTGAGGGCGAGTTGGAGTACGTGGTGGAGAAGATTCTGGATTCTCGTATCTCTAGACGGAAACTCCAGTATTTAGTTAAGTGGAAAGGCTATGGTCAGGAGGATAATTCCTGGGTTGTCGCCTCTGATGTTCATGCGGCTGATTTGGTTCATGCCTTTCATGCTGCTCATCCTGATCGCACTGGGGGTCTTGGTGAGGGTTCGGTGACCCCTCCTCAAGGGGGGGGGTACTGTTGTGAACTGTGTTTCTGGGCTCCCTCTGGTGGTCACTAACGGTATTGTGTTAGGCATGTTTTGTTGCAGGCCTGAGCTCCAGCTGTGTCGTTAAGCAGCGGGTGTTCCCTATTTAAGTCTCCTCCGGACTCAGTCTCTTGCCTGGCATCGTTGTATCCAGACCTATTTGGTCTCCTCCGGATTCCTTTCAGTCTGTCTCATGCAAGAAAAGCTAAGTCCGTTTTGTATAATTTGGATCGTTTGCATTTTTCAGTGTCTTTGTCCAGCTTGCTTAATATTTGATTTTCTGGCTCGCTGGAAGCTCTAGGGGGCTGATATTCTCCCTCCGCACCGTCAGTCGGTGTGGGGGTTCTTGAATGTTCAGCATGGATGTTTTTGTAGGGTTTTCTGCTGACCGCATAGTCCACTATCTATTTTCTGTCTATCTAGACTAGTGGGCCTCACTTTGCTGAATCTAGTTCATCTCTACGTTTGTGTTTTCCTCTTGCCTCACCGTTATTATTTGTTGGGGGCTTTCTATATCTTTGGGGTTCAATTTCTCTGGAGGCAAGTGAGGTCTTATTTTCCCTCTAGGGGTAGTCAGTTCTCCGGCTGGCTCGAGACGTCTAGAACCAACGTAGGCACGTTCACCGGCTGCTTCTAGTTGTGTGTGTGTTAGGATCAGGTATGCGGTTAGCCCAGTTTCCACCTCCCTAGAGCAGTATTTATGTTTTTGCTATCTTGCCGGAATATCAGAGATCCTCTACCACTGGGATCATAACAGCTCCCCTGCTTAATTTCATTGGCTGGGTGCTACAGACAGCAGCTGTGCCTGGTGCGGCCTCTAGGAGAGGTATGTACTGTAAATTATCCCCGGCCATGAGCATGAGCTGGGAGATAGCTCGGGGATAAATGCCTCCCTGCCCCCAGCCCAGCTTACCTCCACTCTTCTTCCTGACTTCCGACTCCTGTCCCACTGATGATGTTTGCATGAAAAGAGCAGTTGAGGCCACGCCTCCTTCTGCTCCTGAGCGGCTCCTGTACTGTCACCACATTAAAGGGGCTCCTGCAGATGGAGTGGCCCACGGCAGGTGGCAGCCCCTCTGGCAAATGCCAGAACTGCCCAATGGCCAGTCCGGCCCTGCTCGCAAGTGTGTCCTTGGGGACACGCTGATAAAAAATGGCGCTCGTCTCAAAAAATGAAAAAGCTCTTAAAATCTCAGAACTCCTAAAACAGATATGTACACTGGAAATGGGACATAAAATCAATCTCTCTCCGACCACCTTGGTAGAATTGACTAAATGTAGTTGTGATCTACCTATGATGTCAATTACAGGCCTCTCTCGTGGTAGAATTTGCACAATTGGTCATTGACTAAATACTTTTTTTCCCCACTGTATAATCCTGTGGAAATTCTAGAAATAATGAAATCATACTATGCTAAACTTTACAATAAGGGGAATATCTCAGACTTAGACCCTCAGGTTCTGCAGGCTGCATTTATAAATATATAGGTAACACGGCCCTCCCCACTATCAATACTGACTCACGAGAACACTTGGAAAATCAATTTTCGGAAGATGAAATCAACTTCACTATTAAAAAAACACCTCCAGGTAAAAGCCCTTGGCCAGACGGCTTTACACCACAGTTCTATAAATCATTCAGAGAGCAAATTACTCCGTCCCTCACTAAAGTGTTTAACCCCTTTACCCTTGAGGGTGGTTTGCACGTTAATGACCGGCCCAATTTTTACAATTCTGACCACTGTCCCTTTAGGAGGTAATAACTCTGGAACACTTCCATGGATCCCGGTGATTCTGAGATTGTTTTTTTCGTGACATATTGCACTTCATGTTAGTGGTAAAATTTATTTGATATTACTTGCATTTATTTGTGAAAAAAATGGAAATTTGGGAAAAATTTTGAAAATGTAGCAATTTTCTAAATTTGAATATTCATGCCCTTCAATCACAGAGATACAGTACAGACCAAAAGTTTGGACACACCTTCGCATTTAAAGATTTTTCTGTATTTTCATGACTATGAAAATTGTAAAATCACACTGAAGGCATCAAAACTATGAATTAACATATATGGAATTATATACTTAACAAAAAAGTGTGAAACAACTGAAAATATGTCTTATATTCTAGGTTCTTCAAAGTAGCCACCTTTTGCTTTGGTGACTGCTTTGCACACTCTTGGCATTCTCTTGATGAGCTTCAAGAGGTAGTCACCGGGAATAGTCTTCCAGCAATCCAACCCCTCAAGGTGCTCAAAACCACATTCAAGAAGTTTATTAACCCTTCAGGTGTTTCACAGGAATTTTTGTAATGTTTAAAAAAAATGAGCATTTAACTTTTTTTCACAAAAAATTTACTTCAGATTCAATTTGTTTTATTTTACCAAGGGTAACAGGAGAAATTGGACCCCAAAAGTTGTTGTGCAATTTGTCCTGAGTACGCCGATACCCCATATGTGTGGGTAAATCACTGATTGGGCGCACGGCAGAGCTTGGAAGGGAGGAGCGCCGTTTGACTTTTTCAACTCAAAATTAGCTGGCATTAAGTTCGGATGCCATGTTGCGTTTGGAAAGCCCCTGATGTGCCTAAACAGTGGAAACCCCCCACAAGTGACACCATTTTGGAAACTAGACCCCCCAAGGAAAAAAAAATCTTTTCGCCCCCAATTTTTTATTTTCCCAAGGGTATCAGAAGAAATTGGACCACAAGAGTTATTGTACAATTTGTCCTGAGTACGCAGATTCCCCATATGTGGGGGTAAACCACTGTTTGGGCGCATAGCAGAGCTCAGAAGGAGCACCGGATTTTACGGTTATCGTTTGCAGGTGCCATGACCCACTGGGAAACCCATGAGGTCATAAAACAGCAGAACCCCTCATAAGTGACCCCATTTTATGAATTACACCTCTCAATGAATTCATCTAGAGGTGTAGGGAACATATTGACACCATGGGTGTGTCACAGAATTTTATATCATTGGGCAGCCATGCGGAGAGACTCGGGAGGAATGGAGCGCTATTTGCCTATTCAAGTGAATGAGTGCACATGTCAGTGTGTTTCCATGGACCATGTGTCCGTGGCAAAACATACTGACATGTCCATTTTTTAATGTCAGCACGGGCCACAAAACATCCAGCACACGTGCATACGCATAACACACATGGATGTCATCAATGTGACACGCATCGGCACCAGGGAAGAAGCGTTACAGTAAGCGCTGTTCCCCAGTGCCAGGTGCTGAACACAGCGCTCATCATTCCCCCCTGCTTGTGCCGATTGCCGGCAGAGCAGGGGAGAATGATGAGAGCCGTGATCAGCACCTGGTACCGGGGAACAGCACTTACTGTAACGCTTCTTCCCTGGTGCCCGTCCTTGTGATACTGATGCGGCACACGCATGCCACACGTCTGCCGCAAGTATTACACACAAGGACACGGACATCTCCAGTACCGGAAATATAAGGATGCGTCAAAGAGGCCTTATAGCGGGTTTTTACGTTTGGCTGCTGTCACACACTAAAAGACGCTTTTTATTGCAAAAAATAATTTTTGCATCACCACATTCTGAGAGCTATAATTTTTCCATATTTTGGCCCACAGAGTCATGTGAGGTCTTGTTTTTTACGGGACGAGTTGATGTTTATTGGTACCATTTTCGGGCACATGACATTTTTTGATAGCTTTTTATTACGATATTACGATTTTTGGGAGGTAGAATGAACAAAATTCATGAATTTCTTTGGGAGGGCGTTTATACCGTTCCATGTTTGGTAAAATTGGTACGATTACAGCGATACCTTATTTATATATTTTTTATGTTTTGGCGCTTTTATACAAGCAAAAATAGTTATTTTTTTATATAAAATAGTTTTTAATCGCTTTATTCTGAGAGCTGTAACTTTTTTATTTTCCCGGTGATGGAACTGTATGGGGGCTTGTTTTTTGCGGGACAAGATGACGTTTTCAGCGGTACAAAGTTTATGTATATCCGTCTTTTTGATTGCGTGTTATTCCACTTTTTGTTCAGCGGTATGATAATAAAGCATTGTTTTTTGCCTTGCTTTTTTTTTTATGGTGTTCAGCATCTACATGCTATAGAAGTTGTCAGCGCTGCAATCCGTGCACACTGACCTGAGAGACTTCCTGACATGCACTGCACATGACAGGAAGTTTCTCAGCTCTGGTAACCCGGATATCGTCATGATGACGACATCGGGTTACCATAGCAGCGATCGGGACCCTGCATCACGCTGCAGTGTCTCCGCTCCAAAGGCAGAGGGGCTGTCAGCCCTCTTCCTGCTCCTGGAATGCTGCGATCATGTTTGATCGATGTGCGGTCGATCGCTATGACGTACTATTCCATCCATGGGAATTAAGGCCCAGGTCACATGGACGCAATAGTACGTCTGATAGCAGAAAGGGGTTAATGCTGTCTCTGTCTTCACCCCCTTTGCCCCACAAACCCTAGAAGAACACATAACAGTGATTCCAAAACCAGGGAAGGATTCGTCGTTGGTCTCCAACTACCGGCCAATAACCCTATTAAATATTGACATCACACTTTTCTCTAAATTGCTGGCCAACAGGTTAACACCCCTTCTACCTTCAATAATTCACACTGATCAAGTGGGATTTGTACAGGGAAGAGAAGCCCTAGATAATGCAAATAAAACTATATCACTTGTTGAAAATGCCTTGTCTTCATCAAAATCGCTGGGTTTGCTGTCGGTGCATGTGGAGAAGGCATTCGACCGTGTACACTGGGGTTCTATGAAGGCTGCTCTTAAACAGATAGGCCTTGGACAGGTTTTCCTTGATAAAATAATGGCTTTATACACACGTCCACCTGCCCATGTAAGAGCTAATGGCACTCTTTCTAATCCATTTGCAGTTCACAAGACAACGGGATAAGACAAGGACGCCCTCTGTCCCCTTTAATATATGTAATAGTGATGGAGCATTTGGCAATCGCAATTAGGAACAACCCCAGTGTGCACGGTATATCCGTGGGCCACATTCAGTATAAAACTTCTCTATATGCCGATGATCTTTTATTATACATATCACAACCCCTCATTACTTTCCCTTCCTTAATGAAAGAGTTTGAACAATTTGGATTGCTAAGTAACTTCAAAGTTAAATACTCTAAGACTGAGGCATTAAATATCTCTCATCAACACATATTCAGGGTGCGAAAACTAACTTTCCCTTCTGCTAGCAATCAGATGCAATTAAATATTTAGGTATTCAGATCCCTTCCAATCTTAGTAAATTATATTCTTTAAACTACCATACACTCCTAGAGAAAACCCTAAAAGATTTTGCTAGCTATGATAAAAAAAAAACTCATGGTTCGGTCGCATAAATACATTCAAAATGGATATCCTCCCCAGATTCCTCTATATATTTCAATCAGTCCCTATTATTCCACCGGCGAACTTTTTCAGAACTCTTAGATCAGCACTGATTTGATTTGTATGGAAGAGTACTAGACCGAGAATAAAATTCCAGACTCTCACTTGATTTAAGGATTGGGGTGGGGGGAGGTCTACCAGATCTTAAGAGGTATCACCAGGCCTCAGTACTAATACGTCTATTTGACTGGCATTTTCATAAAGATTCCAAACAGTGGGTCATAATAGAACAGGAGTATTCTTCTATCCCCCTACAATGCCTTCTGTAGATGGAAATCAATCGTAAAATATCATTAGCAAACCAGGGGATTTTACTCAAAGCAGCCCTGCGGATATGGGATCAGTTGAGATGCAAAAGCAGTTTGACAAGACCATACAGTCCACTTACCCCGGTTTTTATTTGTCAAAGTATTTCGAGGTAATTATATCTCTTCATCAGGTTGTTCTGATGAAGAGATATGATAACTTCGAAATGCGTTGACAAATAAAAAACACATCCACACTATATTTGGTCCCTCATCGTATATTGGATCTTCGGCAGACCGGATTTACATCCACTTTATCTCCAAGTTTGCACCATAAAAGGAGAGAAACTCATGGTGTGGCCACCATCCTCCCGTGACCTCAACCCTATTGAGGTCGTTTGGAGTTTTCTCAACCAAAAGATCTATAAGGGTGGGAGACTGTTAACATCCAAACAACAGCTTTGGGAGGCGTTCGGAAACGCTGTTGTGCATAATAAATTGAACAGGGCATTTTGAGGTTTCTTTTTTTTAGTTTTGAAAATAATACTGTTATCATTGGGAGGTTTGTCCAATAAAATGTGATTTATGCTCTAATGCAGGGATCTCAAACTCAAGTACACAGAATGCCAAAATGAAAAACTTGGACAAAATCGCGGGCTAACCTTGATATTCATTAAGAAAATGTCTACAATTGAAAAAGATTTTCATTATCATTAAATATATAATGATAAAATAGTAGGGAGAAATTAGCACAAATAGGGTCTTATCTGACATACAATTAAAGTTTTTTGGTTTTTTTCAGTAAATATATTTATTGAAATTTTTAAACAGGAAAAACAATAAAAAGAATCATTACAATGTCCAGAGCTAAACATTACGCTTCTGAGAACACAGCACAAGCAGCGTCGGACTGGAGTACCTTGGGCCCACCAGAGAAAAATCATTCTTGGGGCCCACCTTGCAGTTATATAGAAATAATACCAATTATGTTGCAAAATGATGTAATATCAAACGTAGTGTTTATTAACCTCTATACACTACACCACACGGGACACATCCTCTATATACTGCACAGCACAGGACACATCCTCTATATACTGCACAGCACAGGACACATCCTCTATATACTGCACAGCACAGAACACATCCTCTATATACTGCACAGCACAGGAGGTCCTCTATATTCCACTGCGTATTCCGTCTGTGTGTGTGTATACAGTATATATATATACACACAGCCCTCCAGACTCAGGCTTATGACTCTCCTTGATTCCAATTACCAGTACAGAACCCAACACTGTGGAATGTAATGTCATTTTACAGCACTGGCTCCAGTACGGATATGGAAATAAAGAAGACAGAGCAGGACACAGGACTAATGCAGAGTTAGGCCTCATTCACACTTTCGTATTTTGTTCACCATTCAGCACTGGGATTTGTAAGACAAAGCTCAGAGCTGAACCCACACAGTATATAATAGAAAGATTCACATTTATTCTTCAAATTACTGACGAAAACATGTCAGTGCAGATGAGGCCTAATAAGCAGCTCACTGCACGGACCAGGAACTATATTTTATGGGTTCGCTCACACGAGCGTATGACATGGCCAAGAGCTATGTGATGTTGTATCGGATAGCACTAGGCCCAGTGTTCTACTATGGGATAGTGCAGATGTGCAATTATGGCAGCAAGGTGCAAGTGTATCTGATATTCGGATGACACGTACCCATACAAGTCTATAGGTGCATGCAGTAGTGTAACTAAGGATAGGGGGCAGAGGGTGCTGTTGGCCTGGGCCCCGCGCTCTGAGGAGCCCACCTGGAGCTACACTACATTTAACTATCGGTGTGCACAGCACGCCATTACAGTTAAACTCTGCGACAGAGCGGGGAGAGTTTGAGTCGGACCAATTCTTTTGCATGACAGAATTGATGGCCGTGTGAATGAACCCTAAACCTCACATGATTGAAGATGTAGAGAACCCTGTTCCTAAATGTGAACATCAAGAAAACAATGACATCCCATCTATAAAAACATGAATGATCATTATTAATAATGGAAACAGGGGCACTACTCACAATTCCGAGGCTGAGATCTCAAAATTGAACTCACCCGTTAAGATTGTCTGGTGTCGGCTCACTATGGCAAGAAAAAGATAGAAGTGAGCAGAAAACAAAATACAGGTCAAGCTCCTGACATAATGACATTAGGCTTCCTATACAGGGTGGGCCATTTATATGGATACACATAAATAAAATGGGAATGGTTGGTGATATCAACTTCCTGTTCGTGGCACATTAGTATATGGGAGGGGGTAAACTTTTCTCCCACTCTTGACACACTGGTAGCAACACCGCAGAGGAAATGCTAGCACAGGCTTCCAGTATCCATTGTTTCAGATGCTGCCCATCTCGTATCTTCATATCATAGACAATTGCCTTTAGATGACCCCAAAGATAAAAGTCTAATGGGGTCAGATCTGGAGACCTTGGTGGCCATTCAACTGGCCCACTATGACAACCAATCCACTTTCCAGGACACTTTTCATGTAGGAATGCTCGGACCTGACACCCATAATGTGGTGGTGCACCATCTTGCTGGAAAAACTCAGGGAACGTGCCATCTTCAGTGCATAAAGAGGGCAACATATCATCATGTAGCAATTTCAGATATCCAGTGGCATTTAGGTTTCCACTGATGAAGAATGGCCCCACTATCTTTGTACCATCTCATATACCACCCCATACAAAGATAGTGGGGCCATTCTTCATCCTCTTCTATGTTGGTGGAAAAACCTTCTCTCCTCCAGACGCAAAGAATGCCCCCTTGTGACCGTCACCTTCCTTGGTATAAACAGATCCTCGGAAAGATATTTGTATTGTCCCCTTATATACTTATACATAGTTATTAGATCGCCCCTCAGTCGTCTTTTTTCTACACTAAATAATCCTAATTTTGCTAATATCTCTGGGTATTGTAGTTCTCCCATCCCCTTTATTAATTTTGTTAACCCTTTCATGATGGTGAAATTTTCCAGCTTTGAGCTCGAGTTTTGTGCTTCCTTTTTTTTCAAGAGCCATCATTTTTATTTTTAGGTTCATATAGACAAGGGGTGGGCAAATAATTTTCCCAAGGGGCCACATGAGACCGTGGCTGCTGTGGAGGGCCGAACCAATGGGCCAAAATTAATTCTGCTCAATTTTAATATCAATATATTATAATTGAAGGAACAGATGAATGACCTCGGGGAGACCAAAACATCCAACACTGCGGAGACACCATCACGTGTTTCTCAACGCAGTGATCCAGAACACTGCCCCCATCCCTTATGGGAAATATGCAAACGCATGTAAAGTAAGCTGCGGAGACACCATCACGTGTTTCTCAACGCAAGCAATGAATAGCCAGGCCTTTCTCCGGGAAGGAACAACCACGGGAAGGGCAGCATCCAATAAAGGAGAATATCCAATAAAGGAAGACCACCTATGCCAAGCATGGTATCCATCCACAAACAGCTGTTTCCTACTCCACACTGATGAGGGGCAAAAACCCTGAAACAGCTGTTTGTGGATGGATACCATGCTTGGCATAGGTGGTCTTCCTTTATTGGATATTCTCCTTTATTGGATGCTGCCCTTCCCGTGGTTGTTCCTTCCCGGAGAAAGGCCTGGCTATTCATTGCTTGCGTTGAGAAACACATGATGGTGTCTCCGCAGCTTACTTTACATGCGTTAATATATTATAATTATTATACTATTGATCATTTTATTAATATTAATTATATCACCTAATATTGAGCAGAATTAAGTATGTTGACATCCCCCTATATATCATTTGAACCTGAGCACAGCCCCTTCTGCATATCATATGAGCCTCCCATAGCCTCCCCATATGCGGCATGAGCTCCACACAGCCTCCCCATATACACTGCATGTCGCCCCCATAACCTCCCCATGTGCAGCATGTCACCCCCTTATGCAGCACCATGTCACACACTACCATAGCCCATGCCCACCCAAATAGCCCATACACACGAGTAAAAAAAAAATGAACACCACGTACTCACCTCGGTCCCGTTCCCTGGAGCTCTGCTTCTCTCCCTGCCTCCAGTGCGCTGACTCTTCGGGGTACACAGCTGACACAATGAAGTGACGTCATCGCATCAGCTGTTTCACACGCTGATTGGTGTAGGAATTGGCAGGAATGTCCTGTATTTACCTTGAGTCGCGGTGATGCGCCCTCTGCTGGATGTCCTAATATGACCTCGAGGCTGGGAAAATATTCTGAAAAGTTCCCACGCTCGAGGTCATATGAGGACATCCAGCAGGGGGCGCATCACAAAGACTGAAGGTAACTACAGGTCATTCCCCTGCATTCCCTGGCTTCATTCCCCGGGTTTTTACATCCACGAGCACAGCTGCATTAGCAGAGCTCCTGGCTGTAAAATGATTTAACCCATTCAGATGGATTTACATCGTGGGACGTGACTGGACGACAGAAGGTATGAGATATTGTTGATTTTTTATTTTTCCTTTGTCACAGAACAAGGGTCATCAGGTGGATTAAGAGTCTAATAAAATATTACAACACCCTGTGTCTTTATTTCATTAAAATACTTTGTAATAATGTGTGTGTTTTATTAACCCTTTCATACAATTGGATTAATAATGGATTGGTGTCATAATTGACGCCTCTCCATTATTAATCTGGCTTAATGCCACCTTACAATAGCAAGGTGACATTAACCCTTCATTACCCCATATCCCACCGCTACACGGGAGTGGAAAGAGAGTGGCCAAGTGCCAGAATAGGCGCATCTTCCAGATGTGCCTTTTCTGGGGTGGCTGGGGGCAGATGTTTGTAGCCAGGGGGGGCAATAACCATGGACCCTCTCTAGGCTATTAATATCTGCCCTCAGTCACTGGCTTTACCACTCTGGCGGAGAAAATTGCGCGGGAGCCCACGCCATTTTTTTCCGCCATTTAACCCTTTAATTTAATAGCTAGATAGGCCAAATTTTGCACATACACACACACTACTAACATTAGTAGTGTGGAATATGCACAAAAGGGGGAGGGGACCACAGGAAATTAGAAATTTTCTATGAGGGACCCCCACCTTGTGTCACCTTCAGATTGCAGGGGGGCCTCCCATTAACTGTCTCTGTCTCGAACTATGCTGCAGGCATATTTTACTTACACCTTACTGACTGGCTGCAATCATCAAAAAAAAAAATGTGACGTCCCTCAGCTCCAGGCAGCCTCCGATCGTAGTATTGCAGACAGTGCGCGCCTGTGTGCCAGTGCTGCTTGGGCAGGAGGACAGACAACCAATCACAGCACAGCTCATTGAGGTGTGCTGTGACCTGTGTGACTGTGAGGTCACACAAAGAAAACTAATGCTGATTGGCTGCTCTTGCCTGCATCTGTCACTGTCAGCCAATCAGCATTAGAACACCCTTAGTCCAGACTCCAGAGTCACTCTGGGCGCCGGGCAAAGTAACAAGAAACAGGTCAGTGATGACCCGTGCTGCAGACTCACTCAGTGCAGTGTGTGCGCGCGTCCCCTTCTTCTCCTCTCTGAGTCACACACACAGTCAGTCAGCTCAGCTGCTTCCTTGGACTGTGCTGGCAGAAGTCAGTGAGGTGAGGTCGGCACTCGCACCACACTGCGCACAGGCTGCAGCCTGCTCTTATCAAGAGCACAGACTCGGCGCCGTCGGCAGCAGTGCGAGATGATCATTTCATCATGTGAAGGAGCGAGCAGCTGCCGCGCAGCACTTCAATCACATCACATTCTTCCTCTTCGGTACAGCCTGCTGTGCGCCGGGCCCCGGCTATAGAATAAATAAACTATGCTGCACGTGCACCGCATGCAGGGCAGGGACAAATCACAAATGAAGGAGGATGGGGGCGGGGCCCACCGGAGGATTCTCCGGTGTCCCGGTGCCCCAGTCCGAGCCTGAGCACAAGTGTAGTTGAACAAGGACTCTGGCACATAAAGGGTACATGCTTCTCATCTTGAGAATCATCTCGGGACACGGACCTTATATACAGAATACAGAACCTGTAAGAAAAGCAATTGTAGAGATAGGAGAAAAGGCAAGAAAGAAGAAAAAAAAAAGGGAAAAAGAGAAAAAAAGGGGGGGGGGATGGGGAAGAAGGGGAGTAAGGAGGGAGAGGGGAGGGGGGGTTAAGGGAGACCCAGCAATGTACACGCCCACGTATTGAGAATTATGAGTATGTACGCAGCCAAGTCAGAAACAATTGAAGTTTTTAATCACATTGTGCTAACATGATTAATGCTTTAAAAAGAATTTGTACAGCTGCTGCTGCTGATCCACCGGTCATAAAACCAAAAAGCATGAAGATAAGGATAATTTGTGGATATCTCCTGCTGCTCTATACAGAAAATGTCAAATCTCAGCGTTTCATTCAACGCATTACAAAGTGTCACACATGTCTTCCTCAGGAAATGACCACATACCTACCTTACATATAATGATGAAACTTTTCATATGGAAACTTAGTTGGTCTTGTCCCACAAAATACATTTTAATTAATAGATATTAGAATAAGATTAGGCCATCACAAGCGGGGCGTACTGGAATAATATAATAAGTTATGTAAGACCAGTAAAAAGCATATGGCCCAAAGGCCTAATTTAAATAAATAATTGGGCAGAATAAAAATCCTTGAATTAATAAATAGTACAGATAACGTATGATGTCAACAAAAGTACCCCAAATAACAGTATGATACCTCCACGGTATGATTACCTTTCTCTACCCCCAGCAAAGAATGGTGACCCATCACAGTTTTTTCTGAAGACACGGACTGAAGGTGCTCTCTCTGCCTCTGCACAAACATCATCAATTTGCATTATAATACACTCAATCAAATATGCTATTTCATGGATAATTCAAGCATTTCCTAAAACAGCATGATCAGTTCCGCTGTATGTGTAATGTCGGACTGGGGTGCCAAAGGCCCACCAGTAACATTGACTTTGGGGGGCCACTTTTCACCTGCATACAAACATTACACTACCCCCATTCCTTGGTTAATGAATGATGAGATGCTGTTTTTTTCTGTACAGCATGAATCAAGGGAATTATTCCAAGTACTGCCCATTCCGGGGGGTTGGGAGCCAAGATCTGCACAGCGTCCCACCGGGGGCTTGCTCTGTTACCTTGTGTGCCAGTCCAAGCCTGTGTATGTGAATTTTGTACCAAAAAGACACCACATGAGTAACTTTTCTATCACAGCTTTGAGAACATTCTGGCAGTAAAGCCACATTTGACCTACATTAGTAAATTTTCCCCTACAGAGACATTTGTGTTCAGTATTTACTGATATCTGGATATGTCACGCACAATACAAGAAGGATTGCAGCCAACCTGTCATCTATCCAGAAGAGACTGCGAGCAGCGGAACATTTGTGTTCCGAGAGCGAAATGTATTACTGTGTGATTGTGACAGATGCTCTGAAAAATGTGCTTGACTACCTTAAAAGAACATCTTTCCTTCTCCGTCCACAAGCAGCCATGGGAACACAAATCAATTTTCTTTTAATCAGTCAGAATTCAACAAATGCTTCTATACTGAAAAATGGCAGAAACATCCCCATAAAAATTAACTAACGGAAAGGGATGAAGAAAGCAAGAACATGTCAGAGACAGCAAGAAAGCGAACAAGAGGGCAGGAAAGGGATAGATTTGGAGTCGAAAACAGTGTTGGACTGGAGTGCCAAGGGCCCACCGGTAACATCAACTCCAAGGCCCCGCTTTTCAGCTACATGCAAATATGACTTCATCCTCATTCACAAATTTATATAGAGATAAAATGGGTAGACTGTTGAATAAAAAAGATGCTGCCTTTGTAAATAATGAATCAAGTATATGTTGCCAAGAACTGCTCATATAAGAAGGTGGTGGCCGCTCCTGTAGAACGGCCCACCGGAGGATTCTCCTGTTCTGCTGTGGGCCAGTCCGAGCCTGGTCATGAATTAAAGTAACATGTTTGTTTCATAGAAAAAGTGGTTCCACAGTTCGGCAAGTATCATCCTAAGGGTAGATTCACATTAACATAAAAAATCATTCAGTGTTTCACCCAGTAAACTCTCTCACTTCAAAATCCGTATGCAATTAGTTTTTTACAGCAACAGCTATTAATCAATTACAAGACCATTTATAGTTTCCCATTACAGAATTACAATGTATCAGTAACAATGGAATGCTACAACGTGGCGCCGTATGGCATCCAATTTGTTTTTGCTCATCCATGATCTTAAATGGACACGTCTCATCCGAATTACGGAAGAAATTAAAGAAGGTTGCATGTGATTTTTTCTTCACATGCAGATTTAGTCACTGAAAAAAAAAACACTTTTCTGCACTGCCCCATTGAATAACATCGGTCTGAGTGCTGTCCATTTTTTGCATGGGCAGCATTCAGACTGAAAATACGGTCATGTGAACAAGCCCTACAAGGAAGAAATGGAAAAACCCACTGCCCAGTGTAATTCAGTAAGGTTCTTATCAGTGAACGTGCTGGGATAAGGAGTTATCCGCCATGCTCGGGTGCTATCTAAGTGACTTCGGCGTGATCGAATACTATGTTGGAGTCCCCGCGGCTGCATGTCTTCCGGTTGTTCCGGATTTCCTAACAGATAGACAATAATCGCATATGTTGCGGCTGTCGAACAGCTACAAGACATACAGCCACGGGGTCTTGAACATATTTTTCGAGCACGCTGAAGACTCTCGGTTAGCACCCGAGCATGGCGGGTAACACCTTATCCCAGCACGTTCACTCATCACTATTCTTAAAATGGTAGTTTTTCCCACAGACACAAAAATCGTAGCATGCACTAGTGTCTTCTGGATTATACTCAATCATTCCTGTCTATGGGTGCACAAAAAAATGGATCCCATACGCATCAGCCATATAGCAACTGTTGCTTACATATGCAGAGCAATTATTAATATAGGAAACTGTATTTGATCTTGTACAGTTTAAACTGTTGATTTATAAATATGAATGTTAGATAAAGGCAATACAGATGACTTATGGATGTAAAATATGGAAACATGGACGGTGCACGGATGGCAGTTAGGATAAAAATCGGATTAGTTTTTATACAGTCCAATTCATTTATTTACTAGAGAATAATTGATCATGTTATTTTTATCTTAGGCCCCTTTCATACATCAGTTTTTTGCCGTCACATCACAATCCGTTGGCTCGACGGATCCGTCGCAGACTGTGAAAAACTGATGTGACAGATTCGTTTTTTCAAAGGATCCGACTAGCGGATCCGGCTAATTGGATCCTAAATAAATCGAAGCATGCTCAGTTAAAAAAAACTGAATCCGTCACCAGATTCCGTCATTTGATGGATCCGGCGCCCGTAGGCTTCCATTCAAGCAAACGAGGGACGAAGAAGGATCCGTCACTGTCCGATTTGTTGACGTACACAAAAAACGTTACTTTGTCCGTTGTCTCCGGCTGCCGGACAAACAATTTTTGACGGATCCGGCGAACGACGGATGAAACATGAGGCCATCCATCGCAATCCGTTGCTAATACAAGTCTATGAGAAAAAAAACTGATCTGGCGGCATCAGTCGCCGGATTTGTTTTTTTCAAAATTCAACGGATTGCAACTGAAGGCAAAAAACTGATGTGTGAAAGGGGCCTTAAGGTACCTTCACACGAAGCGACGCTGCAGCGATAGCGACAACGATGTCGATCGCTGCAGCGTCGCTGTTTGGTCGCTGGAGAGCTGTCACACAGACCGCTCTCCAGCGATCAACTATGCCGAGGTCCCCTGGTAACCAGGGTAAACATCGGGTAACTAAGCGCAGGGCCGCGCTTAGTAACCCGATGTTTACCCTGGTTACCAGCGTAAAATCTAAAAAAAACAAACAGCACATACTTACATTCACGTCCCCCTGCGTCCACTTCCTGACTGACTGAGCGCCGTACAGTGAGAGCAGAGCGGTGACGTCACCGCTGTGCTGCTTTCACTTTCACTTTGCGGCGCTGAGTCAGAGGAGGAAGCAGACTGCAGGGGACGCAATGTGAGTATGTGCTGTTTGTTTTTTTTACATTTTACGCTAGTAACCAGGGTAAACATCGGGTAACTAAGCGCGGCCCTGCGCTTAGTAACCCGATGTTTACCCTGGTTACCAGTGTAAAATATCGCTGGTATCGTTGCTTTTGCTTTCAAACACAACGATACACAGCGATCGGACGACCAAATAAAGTTCTGGACTTTATTCAGCGACCAGCGACATCACAGCAGGATCCTGATCGCTGCTGCGTGTCAAACGAAACGATATCGCTAGCGAGGACGCTGCAACGTCACGGATTGCTAGCGATATCGTTATAATGTCGTTTCGTGTGAAGGTACCTTTAGGTTCCTTTAAATTGCTTTCCATGCTTATTAATAGTGCAGAATTAATTTCCGTCTACTATTTAACCCACTTACGTAGCACGTCATAAGTATAAACATCCAAATAAGCTTCACGTTCTACTGTACGTTCGGTGTCTCCGTCGGAGCTTACATCTGAACCACCGATAAACTGGATTCAGGTGTCTGCCGACGGAGCCATTGACGATAACGATGCTGACGGAGTCACGGTGCGCTCTGTCGCACATCATTTCCGCCCATTTATGCCTTGTGGAGCAAGCAGCAAGACAACGTCACTAATCCATTCAATAGCCTGGAATCTTGGATCTCATAAACTAGATCATGTTTGGTTACTACACCACCAATCTTGGTTTAGAACATACTAGGAATTACTGACACATAGTGAGGAAGAGCAGAACGCAGAAACACGCACATTTAATACGTTGGTAGGCTAAGGTTTCTGATGTCTGATCCTTGTACGTCTTCAGCCTGCAGCGTCCAAGCTTACTTTATAAGAGGAGACACATTTATCCTACGAGTGACACAATTATAGATATCAACTGGATCTCAGACAAATCTATCTCACCAGGACCAGGCTGAGCCAGTTTCCCCATGTTATCTAATTTTCCACGTTATCATATGTTATTGATATAATGTGACAAGTCAGACGCTTCCATTCATTACTTTGCTGTATTCCTGAATGCAATGGAGTCACTGAACAGCACTGAAACATATTTATGAAAATGTCTCTTGTGTAATGAAGATGGAAGTCAAAAATATAATTTTAGCCATAAATTTCATTGTACCTTCTACACAGATCAACTCCTTACAAGAACTTGATTTTTTGTTTTTAGTACATTTCACATGTCAGACTCCTCGTCACAGTGCCCTAATATAATGCTCCACTTTCCATTAGGTTGGGAATAGGCATCTGCTCGTTCCTCAGGGGACACCAGTTGTGAGGTTCTCCCTTTCACACCTGCCCGCTCTCCGCACAATGACTGTACCTGTTAATACCCAGTCTGCCCAGTCTGATGGGCTTAGCAACCACTGACTCTCCATGAAGGGCAATCAATGGGTGACAACGTTTAGTCCAATTGGAAAAAAAAGGCAAAGAAAAGATCAATAGCATTTAAAATAAAAACAATTTGAACAAAATAAGTGACTAAAAAAGTCAGTTAGCCAAAAAATGCATAAAAAATATTTTACTTATAAAATTAAGAAAACAAATAGATGTGCGTCACCAAAAGAAAAAAAAAAAGCACACCACACTGTGCATACTCTGAAAAAAAACTACGACTGAATTGCTGTTTTTCATTATTTCCATCTTAAAAAAAATATATAAAAATCACACAATAAATTATGCATACCCTAAAATGACGAGAGAATATTGTCTGTCAAAAATCAAGCAGGAGAACATTAAAGAAAAAAAGCAATGTAGTTTATATTCTGCAAAAGTTGTAGACCATAAAAAAACACTATATAAATTTCTATATAAATTTATAACTAAAAACAGTACCACTGGCGCTCAACACTATTTCCCACTGAGTCTGTGGGACTGACTGGTATAGTCACCCAGCTGCTGGTATCCTCAGAACATGTGCCACTTCTGAAAAGACCAAAAAAATACACTCAAAACTGATACCGCGCTTGGGTGATTTGGAGTACTCAATCTATAGTGACCGGGATACGATCCAAATAAGTGTGATGATACATGCAGATGTCCCACTATAAATGGTGGTGGGTCCAGTGCCAGACTGCTGAGCCACCTAATCACCTATACGCAATTGCTAAATGCACAGCACAAACAAAGGGCCAATAAGACGCCCTGTTCACCGTGAATGTCAGTGCACAGCGGCCCCCGCAAAAAACATGAACAATAATTATGGAAAGCCCTTACCGTGTGCTGTAACTGGTTAGGCGTGCAGCTCTTCTTAATAGATGTCCGGGGAGGTGTGCGGTGTGCCGCAAGTAGATGTGACGGGTATGCGCGCAGAGTATACCTGCGGGTGACGGGAGATGGGTGGGCACACAGATAGTGGTCCTGCGTGACCTGTGTTGGATATCGCTGGTAAGTGCAGAGCCAGAGAACGTCCCGGCCGGAGGCGTCCCTGGTTGCACTTGGAAACAAAGATGGCCGACGCTGACAAGCAGCGTGTGACGTCACAGGCCTACGGAGCCCTGCTAGGACCAAAAAGCAAACCAACGCGTTTCAAAGGGTAAACGCCCTTCTTCATCAGGGTTGAAGCCTGCAGGGGAGCTCCTCCAAATCACCCAAGCGCGGTATCAGTTTTGAGTGTATTTTTTTGGTCTTTTCAGAAGTGGCACATGTTCTGAGGATACCAGCAGCTGGGTGACTATACCAGTCAGTCCCACAGACTCAGTGGGAAATAGTGTTGAGCGCCAGTGGTACTGTTTTTAGTTATTGATCAATTTTTGTGCCCTTTTCCACTTGGCGGCCACACCATGGCAATTCACGCGTTGCGTGAGGATAGGGAATATCGGTTACAGCAATGAAGGAACGATTTGCTTCTACAACTCCCGCTCTGTCGGAGTCAGGCGCTATAACCAGACTCCTTAAGGATTTGGAAAAATTACTATTTATGGAGATGAGGGATATGTGGGAGGTAGCGTCCCTGGAAAGGTATTCACAAGCTGGAGTAATACCTAAAGGTCTGGTAATTCATAAAACGTTGGCAGGGGACTTTGGTGATCCCAATATTAAAACGAAATGGGATGACATGCTTAGAAATTTCTCTTTGACAGCGCTACAATTCATTATAGATAAACGCCTGGCTAATCTTAAACGGACCAGCCTCCAGATTACGGAGATTTTTGAGAAGTTACAAGCATGTACAATCACAGATGGCATAGAGGAACTAGCAGCCAACATCCTACATAGATTAAAAAATAAAGAAAATGAGATCATTGATAAAAAAATTAGGAAATTCAAGAGGGATAATATACCTGAACATATATAAAATATCTATCCTACACGGGACATCAGAGATTGCGAATCCATTAAAGATCAACAGCTGAACTCCAGTCAGCTGGTGGTTCTGGATGAGCACATCTCAGAACAGCAATGTAATGGAACAGATAGTGTAATCAATCTATCAGCGTACGCAGATTCCAACTCAACGCAGTATACACCGGTCCGCAGTAGGGGCTATGTTTCGGCACCTAGTCCCTCAGTTTGGGATGATAATTTAATTTGGTCACCTCCCGAATCCACCGATCCCAATAAAACCTTGGAATTTTCCATATATCCTAATACACCTTTGGGTATTGAAATCAGTCCCCTACTGGAGCGTACTATTCAGACTATTGCCCCTGTACCGGTCTCCAATCGTTTTACCCCTCTGTCTTCATATAGGGAAGAGGACCATGCCGCCGCATCCCCGTCAGGGGAGGGATGTTCTAGCACGGCTCGGTCAGAGGTAGTAAGTGGCGTAGAGGGGGGTCATAGACCAGGGAGAGCAACCAATCTCCCTACAAAACCCACGACCACAAAATCCAAGACTTGCGCATTAAGAACTTTAGCCAGTAAAGGTTTTAAGCCCAGTATAAAGGGAAAGGGCCCTGCCCCCACGCATAAAGGATTAAAAGGAGCAGGTGGGCACACATCACTCAGTAACGATTTTTTTCGGGTAAGATCTTCAAGACCAAAAGAGGTAAGAGGGGAGGGAAACTCACCAAAAAGAAAATAGTGGGTACAACCGGTAATTCCCAAAAAATATACAACTTAAGTTCATACCAGCTGACAGATAGTGATGTTTCCCTCCTGCAGAAGGGCCTAAAATTCGCCCCATCCACCTCTGCCAAACCCTTTAGTTTGTACATTGGGATGAAAAAGTTTCTACGTAACCTGGCCTTAAAGAAATATTTTTTGAAAAAGGAACGGACGGTTACAACGGACAATACCCAAGAACCACCCAAATTTATTCATACCACACTGTCCAATCCACCTCCTTTAACCCCATACAAGAATACTCCAATGCGTTCCATACATTCGATACATTGGTCACTGCAGACATTAGGAAATTACAGAGAGGCAAAAAGATGCACACATCCAGTAATTTAAATTTTCAGGAAAGAATCTCTCTGAAAAACCTGCAAACCAATAACGATATTATTGTCCGCCCTGCGGATAAGGGTGGGGGAATTGTCATCTTGGAGAGGACTAAATATCAGGAGGAAGTGGAACGACTCCTTGGTGACACAATCTCCTATAGAAAACTATTGGGTGATCCCACCCCGCAGTATGTGAGAAAACTGAACCTTTTAGGCCAGAAGGGGAAATCATTGGGTATCCTTAAAAAAAAGAATGGATGTTCATTATCAATTCGAATCCTAGTGTGGCCTTCATTTACCATATACCCAAGATACATAAAAACTTTGTGAACCCTCCAGGGAGGCCCATTATCTCGGGCATTGGCAGCCTCACGGCAAATTTATCAAAATACGTGGATACCCACTTGCAAAAATGTATGGCCCTGATTCCAGCATACCTAAAGGATACGGGTCATACTCTGGAGATTTTGGAAACGATCAAGTGGAACCCCAAATACCTCCTAGTAACCTTGGATATTAAATCCTTGTATACTGTCATCAACCAGGAGATGGGTTGCCAGGCGTCGGGGAATTTCCTCCACAAATTAGGCACATACTCCACAATCCAGATTGAATACATACAGGAGTGTATTATGTTCATTACCAAACATAATTACTTCATGTACGAGGGCCGTTTCTTCCTACAACAATGGGGCACGGCAATGGGGATGCGTTTTGCTCACTCGTTTGCTAACATATACGTAGCCAAGTGGGAGGAGTCAGCCATCTATGAAAGAGGCCAGCTATGTGCGGGGTGGTGCTGTGGCGTCGGTTTATAGATGACGTCATACTCATTTGGGAGGGCTCCAGGGCTGACCTGGACTTATTTATTCATGGTTTGAATACTAATAACTTTGGCCTGGAGTTCACACCCACTGTGAGTGACAGCACCATCAACTTCCTTGATTTGACTATCTTCGTGGAAGAGGGCCACCTACGCACAAAATGTTACTGGAAAGAGGTGGACTCGAATAGTTTTATTCATACCAGCAGTTGCCACCTTCCGGTGTGGCTTACAAACATCCCGAAGGGTCAATATACCAGGATCCGACGCAACTGCACTAACCTAATGACTTTGATCAGGAATCCGGGCATCTCACACAACAATTCCTGGAGAAGGGGTACCCTTTGCCACTGGTGGAACAGGCAGTAAAAGAAGTGAGGGCTATACCCAGGAGTACTTTGATACACAAACCTAGACCCGACCCCCAAGGAATAGTATCTATTTCCGAACAAATTAAACAACTGCCTATCATAACACAATTCCACGCAGGATATAAGCAGTTCCAGGGGATTATTCGGAAACACTGGGCAACTCTGCAGAGGGATAGGATCATAGGGGAATATTTACCGCCATACCCCAGGTTTGTGTACAAAAAAGCTCAGACGCTAAACAATCTGTTGGCCCCCACGGCCAAACTGGCCAATAATAAGCAGGAGTCGTTGGGGAACCAGCAATCCAACTCCAACGGGGGTTTCGTGTCATGTGGGGGTTGCTACTGTTGCATCTATACAGGCAGTAAGAGAAGCTGCCAAACTATGTTTAGGAATTCCAGCGGTACGGAGATATTTAATATCCGGGACAAGATAACATGTTTCTCAACAGGTATCATCTATTTGATTCAATGTCCCTGTGGTAAACTGTATGTTGGCAGGACCAAGAAAAAGCTAATGATACGTATAAAAGAACACCTGAGAAACATTCAGAAGGGGTTCCTGGGCCACCCCCTATCCCGTCACTTCAGAGAAGTGCACAATAGGAGTGTGAAGGACGTGCATTTCTGCGGAATTCAGAAAGTTCGCCAAAATTTGAGAGGGGGCAATTTCCTGAAACAAATGTCCAAAGTCGAGTCAGAATGGATATTCAGGTTGGATTGCCTTACCCCTAAAGGCTTGAACCACGAGTTTGAATTGCACGCATTTTAATGGCATTAGTTTAATACTATATGGTTTTTTATCCTAGATTTTTAACAGTTTGACTGTGGGCAGACGTTTGAGGTGTGATTATGATTTCTGCCCTGCTCCATCATACAGTCCCCATGTATTCATATGTAAAGTTAGTGGATACATGAGCGTGCAGATCTAAAATTATCTGAATAGGCGTATATACGCCTTTATAGGGCATAGAATCACATCGCATTCTATTCCATCTGCGTATTTCAATTTTTATCAGTGTATTTTAGCATGTTTTATTAATAAAAGGCATTGTTATTTATTTTTTGGGTAGTTGTACTTTTAAAAAAATTTTGTTATATACATTATATGGTTGCCATTGTTATTCATGGATATTGTCCTACGTTCCCTAAACAAGGGACAATCTGTGTATTATATGGGGGGTCGGATACTGTGGTGAGTGACAGCTATCGCAGTTCACTGACAATTGAGCCGACTGAGGCGGGTAATTAGTTTCAGGGGGCGGGCTCATAGGGGTAACGAAGGCATATATTGAAGAGGAGCTCCCCTGCAGGCTTCAACCCTGATGAAGAAGGGCGTTTACCCTTTGGTTTGCTTTTTGGTCCTAGCAGGGCTCCGTAGGCCTGTGACGTCACACGCTGCTTGTCAGCGTCGGCCATCTTTGTTTCCAAGTGCAACCAGGGACGCCTCCGGCCGGGACGTTCTCTGGCTCTGCACTTACCAGCGATATCCAACACAGGTCACGCAGGACCACTATCTGTGTGCCCACCCATCTCCCGTCACCCGCAGGTATACTCTGCGCGCATACCTGTCACATCTACTTGCGGCACACCGCACACCTCCCCGGACATCTATTAAGAAGAGCTGCACGCCTAACCAGTTGCAGCACACGGTAAGGGCTTTCCATAATTATTGTTCATGTTTTTTGCGGGGGCCGCTGTGCATGGACATTCACGGTGAACAGGGCGTCTTATTGGCCCTTTGTTTGTGCTGTGCATTTAGCAATCGCGTATAGGTGATTAGGTGGCTCAGCAGTCTGGCACTGGACCCACCACCATTTATAGTGGGACATCTGCATGTATCATCACACTTATTTGGATCGTATCCCGGTCACTATAGATTGAGTACTCCAAATCACTCAAGCGCGGTATCAGTTTTGAGTGTATTTCTATATAAATTTGTTATCAGCAGAATCGTATCGACTCATAGAACAAAGTTAACATTCATACTGTATGGTCTATGGAATAAGAAAAAGCCCCCAAAAAACTATGGTAATTGCTGGTACTGATTTTCTATTCCTTTCCTTCCTAAAAAAAATTGAAGTAATTTAATAAGTTATATGTACCTCCAACAAGTGCCAACAAAATGTACAGCTCTGGTATAGAAGTTTTCAGCTTCCCAAAATAATTAGGAGAAAAAAAAGGGGAATTCAGATATTGAACCAAAATTTCACTGTGAGGTCCATGTGATATAATGGGTGGAATATCATGCTGAAGATTTTTTTTTTGGACCATCTATTCCAGTACATGAGGAGGTGTTACTTACAAAACTATATGCACTGTGGCCCCCCTGACGAAGGCTCTTTTACCGAAATGCGCGTTGGGGTGGAGACGTGTTCCAGGAGGGTCTAGTTACACTGCGGTGAGTATATTTTGTGTACTGCCATGCACTTGCATTTTTCTGCGTCGGGACTATTTCAGTATTATAGCGGCGGTATGGCAGATATGGGTTTCTATTAGTTCCACTGCTTTGTGTTATGCAGCGTCCATTCTTGGGACTTTCTTATAGATAGGGACCCGGCGCCAGTGTATGAGGGTATACAACCCCCCTCTCCCCTTATGTTGGGTTATTTATATCCACTGTCTCTGGGTTGATTATCAACTATTGTCATAAGTCTTCATTTTTATTAATTGACCCCCTGTTACATTGCCTCCTGTCAATGTTGTTATATAGCACGATCCTGTTCTAGTGCTGTTCATTACCTTCAGTTACCTGATGTCATTCTTTTAATATTTTTGATAAATAAAGTATTGAGATTTTATATGGTATTTCTTGACCCAGTATCATCTGTTGTTTGGTTATATGCTCCACGTGATATAATATATACATTTAACGTGTCTTGTCCCTGCTGCACCTCCCCACTAATCCCTGTATGTTCATCAGGAAGAAAAGTCCATATAGCACCAGCTTCCAACAATCTCGATGCAGAGGGCAGCGGTTTTCTATCAAGACTTCCAGAAAGTAGCATTCTACAGTGGCGAAAGTATTTGACACACTGCCGATTTTGCCAGTTTTCCCACCTACAAAGAATGGAGAGGTCTATAATTTTTATTGTAGGTACACTTCAACTGTGAGAGACAGAATCTAAAAATAAGAAAACAGAATATCACATTTGTCACGGATCTCTTCTCCGTGCTGTCACTAATTCGTTACGTGCCCACTCTCAGCACGTGACTTGGGTTGTGCCTGCAAGGGTTAATCTATCTCCCCACTCTCAGTCCAGCATTCAACCTCTGTCCTATGCTGTAATGGGAGCATAAATCACACACCGACCCAGGCCACACACCCGCTCATACACCCTGCCACCACTCATCGAACACACGGGCGATGAGTCCCGGAAATATTAATACTAATAAAGTCTACCACTCATAAGGCTCACACACCTTAGGCTATGGATTCTTTTAGAACATTCAAGGTTCAACTTGTTAAAGTTTTATACTTTAATACAAAAAGGGTCAGTGCTTACAGTAAGAAAAGGTATACAAATATGATTAAAAAAAGTCATACAACTTATGCAAAACAGTATAAAAATAAACAGGAGGAAACTTACAGAAATCATCTAACTGGTAGTTTGCTTTCTGCTCCCTGAGGGGGGTGAATGGAGTTGGTGGAACACATCAGCATCTCAAGCTGCCCTCACATGTGTTTCGCTGTATACAGCCCTAATTTATAGCTTTGGTCTGGGGGTCAGGTGTAATAATTCTAAGGGATAACTCAGGAGACTCTTTGCATGGAACAAGACAACTACAGGACAGTTTTATAAGTGGTAAAATCTATATTATCACACGGTGATTCAAACAGGTGCAGAGAGAAACTCAAGTCCACAACACTTGGTGCAAAAATCAAATGCAGCTTAGCAGTCTATAGGACACTTCAGAGGAAAATGCAATCATGCAGAAAGTCTATGAAGCACAATTATTCTTGAGGATACTTGACGTGAATAAGTCCTTGCTTAGTCCAAAACACATATAGATATGCTTATAAGGCAGTTCAAATAATATCTTAGCTCAACCAGGGAGGTCTGGGTAATAGTCTCAGGTTCTTGCAAAGCCGAAACAGCTTACATGTCCAGCAAATGCAGATGGAAGTAAACACGAGCAGCAGATGAAGGAGGATTACTGGAACTGGTGTATGCAGCAGGAACTCAGAGCAGAGTAGCAGGATCACCACACAGGTTCACAGGAGCAGGTATATAGCCAGAGAGTCACCAGAGGTCAGGAGCTGGATGCAAGGCAGAATACTCTAGCACAGACTGAAGGCTGGGGTGGAGTTTTATAGCAGGAAGACACAGTGCACATGAGACCAAAGACGCCATCTTGGAAAAGGGCAGCAATGCACAAAAAGGTAATAAAAAATGTTCAGAGTCCTGACATCAGGTTTCTAGACCAGTCCCTCAGGTTAATATTATAATTGATTGTTATTTGATTGGACCACGGCCGCGCCCCCCAATTAATATATTATTTTCTCTTGAGATCCTTTGTGTAAAAGTTCTCACAGAGATACAATCAGGCCGTAATTAACATCTATCTTTCAAAAGCTAGGCGGTGTCAAATGTTACCTAACTTACCTTTCTTCTTGGCTTCCAGCAGGACCCCCTGGTGAGATTGGAGACAGAAGTCTACTTGGCTCAGGAAAATACATATTAACACCTGGGTGCGACCTGCAGCTTTTCAAGACAGATGTCACAAAATTGCCAGTGACACAATAAATCTATACATAGTCTACTGCACACATACAGTATATTATATATATATATATTCACATACATACACATATTTCACACATCCCTCCTTATGAATGTACATGGGAGTTGACTTACAGGTCAGCTCCCGAGCATGTATCTGGTTCTACCCCACCTTGGCGAGATAGGCATTGCCATGATCGACTCCCTTCTTATGCTGAATTATGAAATCATATTGCTGTAATATCAGACTCCATCTAAGCAATTTCCCGTTGTCCCCAACTTGAGCCAACTCAATGGGTTATGTTCTGTGATCACGGTGAAGTTGCGCCCATAGAGGTATGGTTGCAGCTTCTGCAGAGCCCACACAATTGACAAACATTCCTTTTCAATGGTGGCATGAGCCACTTCTCTGGGCAGGAGTTTCCTGCTTAGGCACAGAATTGGGTGCTCCTCACCTTACTGGTTCACCTGGCTGAGAACCGCACCTAGCCCATAGGTGCTGGCATCTGTCTGCACTACAAACTGGCAAGTGAAATCCGGGGCCTGCAGGACAGGTGAACTAACCAATGCCGACTTTAGGGCAGAAAGTGATTCCTCACACTGTGGACTCCAGGAGCCAATTTTGGGAAGTTTCTACCTGGTCAGATCAGTTAACGGTTTGGCCAGAGCACTGTAGTTTGGTACAAACCTCCTATAGTAGCCAGCCGTACCCAGGAAGGACAGTACATGCTTCTTGGTTCGTGGGGTGGCCCAGACTGTAATGGCTTCTACCTTCCCTGGCTCAGGTTTTAGCAGTCCTCCCCCCACCCGGTGTCCTAGGTATTGTACTTCTCGCATGGCTACCTGACACTTCCCTGGCTTAACAGTAAGACCTGCAGTTTTAAGCCTTTGCAACACCTGCGAAAGATGTATGAGGTGTTCCTCCCAAGAATTACTGAAAATGTAATCGATATAAGCGACGGCAAAACCATCACATCCTTCCAATAAGTGATTGACCAACGTCTGGAAGGTTGCAGGGGCATTCTTCATGCCAAATGGCATTACCAGAAACTCAAATAGCCCGAATGGTGTTATAAAGGCAGACCTCTCCTGAGCTTCTCTGGTCAGGGGAATCTGCCAGTATCCCCTACTTAGGTCTATGATGGTGAGGTACGATGCTTTAGCTAGCTGCTCTAACAGCTTGTCTATCCTCGGCATGGGGTAGACCTCACATGTAGCCAGTAGATTTAATTTCCTGTAGTTTACATAGAACCGGGTAGTACGGTCCTTTTTTGGGACAAGAACCACAGGCGAGGCCCAGGCACTCTGGGATTTTTGTATCACCTTGAGGTTCAGCATCTCCTCTACCTGTTCCCTCATGTGTGCCTTCACTTCTGCTGACACACGGTATGCAGACTGCCGTACTGTGGGATTAGTACCACATTGTGAGCTGCTAAGTGTGTCCTTCCAGGCTCCCCTGTGAAGACTTTGGTGAACTCACTGAGCGCCCCCATCAGCTCAGACCTCTGACTGTGTGATAGCTCCGGGTTAAACTCTGCTGACTCCAGGGACTCCATGTACTGAGTCCCGGCCCCCACATCTAGTAACAGATCAGCCTCCCCCTCTTCTGGCAGGCTACAGACAAGTAAGACACAGGTCTCCCTGTCATGATGAGCCTTCAACATATTTACATGAAATACTTTCTGTTGCTTTGCATGCTCATCTAGTGTCACCACATAATTAACATCATTTAGCCACTTATGTACAGTGTATGGTCCCTCTTATGTGGACTGTAATTTATTCTGTAACACAGGGACCAACACCCAACCCTTCTGTCCCTCCTCGTAGGCCCTCAGTCTGGCATTACGGTCGTACCAGACCTTCTGGTTGATTTGGGCCTGCATCACGTTCTCATGGGCCAGGTTGCTCAGTTTTTGCATTCTCTCTCTGAGCCGCAGTACATATTCGACCACTGAGACTCCAGTAGTTCTGGTGTCGTCATCCCAACAGTCCTTAATCAAATAAAGTGGCCCCCTGACCCTCCTCCCATAAACCAGTTCAAAGGGGGAGAATCCTGTAGAGGCCTGGGGTACCTCTCTGTAGGCAAACAGATGGGGGAGGTACTGCTCCCAGTCTCCCCTTCAGTCTCCACCAGCATTTTGAGCATTTGCTTTAATGTACCGTTAAAACGCTCGCAGAGTTCGTTGGTTTGGGGATGATAGGCGCTGGCTACAAAATGCTGTACTTGTATTCTTTCACAGAGGCTTTCCATCAGATCGAACATGAACTGGGTTCCCTGATCGGTTAACATTTCCCTGGGGAAACCCACACGAGAGAACACAGTCAGTAAAGCATCTGCCACTGCTCGGATGGAGGACAGTGCCACAGCTTCCGGGTATCGTGTAGCATAGTCCACCACTGTGAGGATGTACTTTTTGCCAGAGTTGCTAGGGATTGCAAGTTGCCCTATGATATCCACAGCCACTCGCTGGAAAGGCTCATCGATCACAGGCAGTGGTATCAATGGAGCCTTCTGTATATTCCTGGACTTTCTAACTCTCTGACAAACTACATGCAGCGCCCCAGAGTCCTGGTCGTTGCAGTACTGTTGCTCCGCCACTAAGGGGAGTGATGGTACATCTGATTGCACTGAAAGAGTTCACCTGACCAGGTATCACAGGCACCAATACACTTCACAGTCTGGCCTCCAGGGGGAGCAAAGGGTACTATGTATTAGGCCACTCCTCACAATCTGGTAAAACTGGGGGTTGGATAGAAAGTTAGAGAAGCTGACTGGGTTGGAACCAGGCAACATCCTGTGGCAGAGGGTGTTGCGGGGAAAGACTCAGGGGGTCCCTGTCAGGGGTGGGATCCTGACAGAGGCCTAGCGAACAAGACAACGTTAAGGAACCGCGCCTGCACTACATTGCGGCTGTATCTCAAGAAAGGACAAGAAGCGAGGTTTATTGTGGAGAAGTGAGAAACGAGATCACAGCAAAAAGGAGATAATACCCGTAGGAGTCGTGCTGTAAGATCGAGGCAACATCCTACTGAGGCGCGTAGCCGGTGGCCGGAACGCCGAGGAAGTATTAGGCTCCAAGCATTACTTCAAACCAACGGCAGGACAGTTAATTATAGGTTGGCTGTCTCACCTAAATCACTTAAGCAGACATAGGAGGCAATTGTGGAGAGGGGCGACTCTAGGGTCCCGGAAGAACTCCAGGCCTACCCGTCATACGGGTACGTCCTAGCCATATCATCTGGGGGACGGAGAGAACGAAAATCAGAATAGGAACGAGAGTTGTGGGAAAAGAACATCAGAAGCAGACAACAGTTGTGAGGACTATCCCATGGTGCTCAGCAGGGAAGTACTACAACACACAGGCGATAGAAGGTAGGCACTGATTTCCACCTGCAAAGGGAACTCTGGATGTGCCTTCGGACCGGCCGGTCTCAGCCAGCCCTGTTAGCAGTACTCTGGATTGAGGATCCTGAAGCCTTCAGTAAAGAGGTAAAGAGACTGCAACCCTGTGTCCTCGTTATTCATTGCGACCTGCACCACGCACCATCACCATCACACCTTTCATTGGACGCCCCTTAGCAGGGTCACGGACCAGGTCTAGCCACCGTGACAACCCCAAGACCGAGACAGAGAGGCCCGGTATCGAGGGCCCTGCGTCTGGAGGCGCTCCAACTTGGCGTCACGAACAGGATCTACTTAAGCCTGAAGAATCAGGTCATGTGTGCCTTGGAACTGTGTCTGAATTGTGCTTGAACTGTGACTTATTGCAAAGACTGTGTATTGCCGCTTCCCGCTAAAACCGCCACCATTATAGCGCCAAGGGGAGCGCAGGAGAAGAAGAAGGGCGTGGAAGTGGGCGTAGACGAGCTGAAGAACGCGAAAGACAATGGCCGCCCAGACTAAATATTTCTGTACCGTGAGGACGTGTCCGTCAGCAGCCTAGATCCGCCTCCTAATCCTCAATGGAGGGCGGAGACAACTAAAAAGAAACCGCCCACGAAGGAGAGAGCGGGAAAAAGACCAGGAAGTGATCCACGTGGAGGATGTGATGGCTGACCGCTCAGACCCAGAGTGTGGGGTTGAAGTGGAGAACTCCCCCAGCTACCCGGAGGAGCGTAGCGGCCCCGTCTCCACAGCCGATGTGGGTCTCCTGCAACTCGAGATGGAGGCCTTAATCGAACAACTTCTCCAGCTGTGGGTGGAAGCCAAGGCCGCATCCCAGGAAATGCCAGCAGAGGATCCCCTGACCTCGGTTCCTGCACCGCTGCTCGAGTTGTTGCCGACGTCTCCACTGATGTCACCACCAGCGGAGCCAGCCGCGTGGGAGAACGTTGCCCCGGCCGGTAAGCCCGCCGACCCTGCCCTCCTAGTGGAGGACCTGCTGATAGGCCCAGTTGCAGCCCCACCTCTCCCGGGGACCTATCGGCTCCAGCACCTCTTTCCCTGGGACCAGGCCATGGGCATGGAGCACCTCCTAAAGGCCCCGATCTCGCCAATCACCATGCCGGGCGAGGTCTATGCAGAGAGCACGGTGTGCCGCTGGGTGAACCCAGGGTCCAACTTCATGGGGTTCCCCGGGGTGATTACCCAGGAAGGAGAGATGGTTGAGGCCCTTAGCTGGGAAGAATATCAGGTCCAGCTAAACCAACAGTGGGAGAAGAAGGAGAAAGAATCCCAGGCCGGGTGGAAGGCCTATCACTAGCGGGACCGGGCAGTGAAGGACCGGGCCCGCAAGGACCACACCACTCACCAGGCCCCGCGCCGGCAGGGCATTGTCATCGCCTTTAAACTCCGTGGGGGCTGGGGCTTTATCAAGGAGCCGGGCCTGTATGCCGAAGTGTTCGTAAACCGAAGGGATGTCGAGTCCCACCTCAGAGAGGGCCACCCGGATCGGGATCTCTACCCAGGGGATGAAGTCACCTACACCCGGCACTTTGGGGAAAAGGGGTGGTTTGCCCTGAATGTCCACAAGAGGCGAGGTCCCGCGACGCCCCCGACCCCGGTGCCGGCGAAGCTGTCCCCTGTGGCGAAGGCGCCCTCTTGTGATCGGTCCACTATTACCACAAAGACCACGGTGGTTACTCCAACCTGCACCGTTGTCAAGACCACCACCTGCACTGTTGCTACCACCATGGTAGCCGGAAGCTTGGCCGCAGTGATGACCAGTACCCAGGTCGTCACAGGATCTAAAACTGTGGGTACCCAGACCCCTGACTGGAGCAAGGAGGCTTCTGGTGCGACACTCAATAGCCACGGGTAGTCGGGCGGATGGCCCCGTCCATTGCTGCCTGCAAGGAGGCCACCTCCTAATCAGTAAGAATGAAGCCCGAGAGCCCTACCAACTGTAAATAGTTCTTTTAACTGTTTGTTTCCCTACTTTTTGCTGCTTTAAACCCGACTAGGGTTATTCTTAAAGGGATCCCTTTGTTTACCTGGGATCCCTTTTATTTTGCTTTTTGTGTTTTTGTCTCTTTTGTACGTCACCATGTTAAAAAGACTGCCGAATTATGGACGGTGAATGGTTCACAAACTGTGTTGTAAATAGTTCACACCTTATTAAGGGTGCCCCCTACTGGTTTTACAAGAAGAGGAACTCTTTTCGAAGAAACTGTTCCTGGAAACAGTACAGGAGTTCCTGCTGTAAACGAACTTGCGACTTGAAGAAGTTGCGCTACCTCAAAGAGACTTGGTTCCCTCTTAAAGGGGGATATTCACTAGTTGCACTTAATGTATAGTGTTGCCTTAAAAGAAAGTGAATAGTAATAATGTTTTACATAGCAAGTTATAAGTAGCCAGCTAGTTAGTTATAGAAAATGTTTGATAATGTTGCTAGAGATTGAGGACAGGAAGTAGACCCGTAGGGGTTAGTGAGAGAGTCCTCCTAGGAGCCATAGAGAGATGGCTCAGTGATCCTGTACTAAGAAAAGAGGCAGTAGGCCTGGGCAGATAGACAGGCGGTCCTGCATGTGAACAATCAGAGAGTAAAAAGAGGATTGCACTTAGAAGAGAAAAATAAAGACAAGGTTAATTTATATTTTAGAAGTTTTATAGTAAGCCTTTAGTGGGTTCAGCTTATACGCCCTTAAAGGAAAAGTTAAATTATTGTTCAGAATTTGCACTAAGTAGAATACCCGGCTGGGTAATAGAAGTTATTTATAGTATGTTATTTAAAATATTTAACTATGTTTTGTTTGTAACGTTCAAGAGTCCTCACCTCCCATAAAGGGAAGCACTGTTATTATTACTTATTACTTGTTCTTTGCATTTCAAAATTTGTATATCTTTTGCTGACATGTATTGTTATTTTCTTCCCAGTCCGGGAGTACTGGATTTAACCGGGGGGGAGTGCAGCGCCCCAGAGTCCCGGTTGTTGCAGTACTGTTGCTCCGCCACTAAGGGGAGTGATGGTACGTCTGATTGCACTGAAAGAGTTCACCTGACCAGGTATAACAGGCACCAATACACTTCACAGTCTGGCCTCCAGGGGGAGCAAAGGGTACTATGTATTAGGCCACTCCTCACAATCTGGTAAAACTGGGGGTTGAATAGAAAGTTAGAGAGAAGCTGACTGGGTTGGAACCAGGCAACATCCTGTGGCAGAGGGTGTTGTGGGGAAAGACTCGGGGGGGGGTCCCTGTCAGGGGTGGGATCCTGACAGAGGCCTAGCAAACAAGACAGAACGTTAAGGAACCACGCCTGCACTACATTGCGGCGGTATCTCAAGAAAGGACAAGAAGCGAGGTTTATTGTGGAGAAGTGAGAAACGAGATCACAGCAAAAAGGAGATAATACCTGTAGGAGTCATGCCGTAAGATCAAGGCAACATCCTACTGAGGCGTGTAGCCGGTGGCCGGAACGTCGAGGAAGTATTAGGCTCCAAGCATTACTTCAAACCAACGGCAGGACAATTAATTAATTATAGGTTGGCTGTCTCACCTAAATCACCTAAGCAGACATAGGAGGCAATTGTGGGAGAGGGGCGACTCTAGGGTCCCGGAAGAACTCCAGGCCTACCCGTCATACGGGTGCATCCTAGCCATATCATCTGGGGGACGGAGAGAACGAACATCAGAATAGGAACGAGAGTTGTGGGAAAAGAACATCAAAAGCAGACACAACAGTTGTGAGGACTATCCCGTGGTGCTCAGCAGGGAAGTACTACAACACCCAGGCGCTAGAAGGTAGGCACTGATTTCCACCTGCAAAGGGAACTCTGAATGTGCCTTCGGACCGGCCGGTCTCAGCCAGCCCTGTTAGCAGTACTCTGGATTGAGGATCCTGAAGCCTTCAATAAAGAGGTAAAGAGACTGCAACCCTGTGTCCTCGTTATTCATCGCGACCTGCACCACGCACCATCACCATCACACCTTTCATTGAACGCCCCTTAGCAGAGTCACGGACCGGGTCTAGCCACAGTGACAACCCCAAGACCGAGACAGAGAGGCCCGGGTTCGAGTACCCCGCGGCCCTGCGTCTGGGGGCGCTCCACTACACATGATCGACAGTAATTGGCAATATCTGTCCCCATCTTGGGCCAATAGAAGTTATGTGTCAGGCGAGCTTTAGTCTTTTGTATTCCAAGGTGTCCGGCCAAAGGAATTTCATGGGCAATTCTCAATAATTGTTCCCTAAATGGATAAGGGACAATCAGCCACCTTTCATAGTCCCAAGATTCTGCAGTATCCATGGGGAGTGTCCCTTTATAGTTATACAGTCTGCCCTGGTCCCAGTATATTCTCTCATTTGCCAGAAGCAGCAGGGGGTTTGTCTGCAAGACATCTGAGCTCTTCCAGACTGACATCTGTCCGCAGGGCCTCCTGGAATCTCTGACTGTCAGCCTGCAGGCCCTGGCCTAGTGTGACTGCCAGGCTCTGGTCTGAAGCTGAGTCTTCAGTGTCTGTTATCAGGGACCTTTAAGGGTCTGCCATGTAAGGAGGCTCTGGGACCACAGTATGGGCCTCCTGTCCTGGCAGTCCTGTCTGAGACTCATCCTCTAATCTCTGGGCCTAAGTCTGAGCTGCAGCCAGACTCCGGGTCACAGCTGCTACATATTTAGAGTCCTGTGCATTGGGACATTTTCCATCCTCGCACGGGATCTCAGATGGGTCACTTTCTTCCACCTTCTCTGTAGCATTTACTTGCAAGGGAGGAACATAGTGGGACACCATCCTCCCCAGGTCCGTGCCTAGCAACACATTGGTGGGAATAGCCTATGATACTCCCACTTCTCTCAGTCCTTTCCCTGCTCCCCAGTCCAGGTACACACGGGCCATGGGCACGGCAGGGCTGACCCCTCCAATCCCAGTTATAGACATAGTCTTTCCTGGTATGATATCCGCAGGGGTTATCATGGCTGGATGCACCAGGGTCACCTCTGCCCCAGTGTCCCTGAGACCAATGGTGACTTTATTGCCAACAGTGACAGATTGACAGTTCTCATTAGCCCTTGCATCAGAGCCAGCCACAAAGAGGACAGATGGTGGGGGCACAGACGGCTTTGTGGTTGTACTTGGGCGTTTCTCCCTATCAGGGCAGACAGCGCTAACATGTCCCACTTTGTTGCAGGAGAAGCACTGGCGTGCATCGCCTAGAGAATGTCTATTCCCCGGGGCCCCATAGAAGGTGGGCTTGGACTGCATTGGTTATCGACCGTCAGAGGGAGAAGGGTCCCTGTTTGGCTTACCTCCCCTCCAGCTGAATCCTGATGGCTTCTGCACCTCTGGCATCCTATTAGCCACATAGCAGTCCTCAATCCTTGCAGCCTGATCCATAGTTTGTGGCTCCCGATCACACACAAATTGTCATACATCCGTGGGGCACATGTGAAGAAATTGATCCTTGACCATAAGATCCGTAAAGTCCTCAAAACTGTTAACAGAAAGTCCCCTAATCCATTGGTGGAACGTGGTCCTCAAGGTGCTCACAACATCTGCATAGCTGTCAGTTGATCCACGTTGTAGGTTCCGGAACTTTTTCCGATACACTTCTGGTGTTAGGTTGAATTTCCAGATCAGGGCCTCTTTTATGGCCTCATAGGTCCCAACTGGCTCTGGTGGGAGGCCAGCAAAAACTTCCAGGGCTTTGCCTCTCAACCCTAGGGTTAGATACTGCACCCACTGCTCACGGGGTAGATGGTATTTCCTGCAGGTTTTTTCAAACCCCCGAAGGAAAGTATCTAAGTCTGTATCCTTCTCCATCACAGGGAAGTTTTCCAGACGTGGTTTCCTTGGATTTTTGTCCTGGGAGGATGTTATCTGAGGGCTGATACCCCGCTCTATTTGAGCCATCTGAAGCTGGAAAGCTCTGTCCTCCTGGCGTTCTGCAGCCTCTCTCTCCCTCGAACCCAGCGTTCTGCAGCCTCTCTCTCAGCCTGCCAGTGCTGTAGAATAAGCTCCATGCGCAGATTGGGATCACTTGTTCCCAGCCGTTGTAAGTCCATTTGCAAAGTACAGTCCATAGGCCCCGCAGCACTGGCATTGCTGACACTTCCATTAGGCTACTGCGGTGCAAGAGCTGGCATTGCTGGGTCTCTCTGAGGTGGGCTCCCTCCTTGCCCAGGTGTTCCAGCACTTTGCTCTATGTCCTGCTCGACCAAGGCGCGTATCAGCAGCTCCCTGGATCTGTCGGCCGTCTCTATTCCTCTCTGCTCACGGAGGCCGGTCAGAGCCTCTTTGCTCTGCTTCTTGTTCTGGGCTGCCATATAGATGAACAGTCTTTGCCAAATAAAAGATAGAAAAGAAAAATGGGGAGGGGAAACTGTTTGCAAGTATGTCTAAGTAAGAACTGAGTTGAACCTTTTAGAACTGGTGCACTCCCTGGACCTGGAGGAAGACAAATGTGGTGTTGAAACATGTCGTCCATAAGGGATTGAATGTATGCAATATTGTAACTGAATTAATCTGGAACTTTTTAATGGATAAATAAAAGGTATATTTTACTCTACCATTGGAATGATCGCTGGAGAAACAAAAAGTTTATATATATATATACAGTACAGACTGTTGTGAATTCCGTTCTCGGACTCCCTCCTGTGGTCATGAATGGTACTTTGGTTAGTTCTGCTCTTGGACTCCCTCTGGTGGCTTCGAGCGGAACTGCTGGTCACTGAGGTTGGCTTTATCAGCTGCCCTCGTTTATTGCTATGCTTGTTTCCCTATTTAACTCCACTCAGATCGTTACTTCATGCCAGCTGTCAATGTCTTAGTATTGGTTCAGATCTCTCTTGGACTTCTCTGAGGACCTGTCTACTCCAGCAGAAGCTAAGTCTTTGCTAGTTCATTTGTTGTTACTGCTTCCTGAATATATTTCTTAGTACTGCTAAATTCTAGTCCAGCTTGCTATCATGATATTCCCTTGCTAGCTGGAAACTCTGGGGGTGCAGAGTGGCACCTTCACACCGTGAGTCGGTGTGGGGAGTCTTTTTGCTTACTCTGCGTGGCTTTTTGTAGTTTTTTGTGCTGACCGCATAGTTCCCTTTTCTTTCCTCTGACTATTTAGTTAAGTCTGGCCTCCTTTGCTAAAACCTGTTTCATTCCTGTGTTTGTGACCTTCCTCTTAACTCACAGTCAATATATGTGGGGGGCTGCCTTTATCTTTGGGGAATTTCTCTGAGGCAAGGTAAGGCTTCTATTTCTATCTTTAGGGGTAGTTAGCTCTTAGGCTGTGAAGAGGCGTCTAGGGAGAGTTAGGCACGCTCCACGGCTATTTCTAGTGTGTGTGATAGGAGTAGCGTTTGCGGTCAGCAGAGTTTCCACTTCCCCAGAGCTAGTCCCAATTTTGAGTTTACTCATCAGGTCATTCCGGGTGCTCCTAACCACCAGGTCCATAACAACAGACCAAAAGTTTGGACACACCTTCTCATTTAAAGATTTTTCTGTATTTTCATGACTATGACAACTGTACATTCACACTGAAGGCATCAAAACTATGAATTAACACATGTGGAATTATATACTTAAAAAAAGTGTGAAACAACTGAAATTATGTCTTATATTCTAGGTTCTTCAAAGTAGCCACCTTTTGCTGTGATGACTGCTTTTGCACACTCTTGGCATTCTCTTGATGAGCCTCAAGAGGTAGTCACTGGGAATGGTTTTCACTTCACAGGTGTGCCCTGTCAGGTTTAATAAGTGGGAGTTCTTGCCTTATAAATGGGGTTGGCACCATCAGTTGTGTTGTGCAGAAGTCTGGTGGATACACAGCTGATAGTCCTACTGAATAGACTGTTAGAATTTGTATTATGGCAAGAAAAAAGCAGCTAGGTAAAGAAAAACAAGTGGCCATCATTACTTTAAGAAATGAAGGTCAGTCAGTCCGAAAAATTGGGAAAACTTTGAAAGTGTCCCCAAGTGCAGTTGCAAAAACCATCAAGCGCTACAAAGAAACTGGCTCACATGAGGACCGCCCCAGGAAAGGAAGACCAAGAGTCACCTCTGCTTCTGAGGATAAGTTTATCCGAGTCACCAGCCTCAGAAATCAAAGGTTAACAGCAGCTCAGATTATAGACCAGGTCAATGCCACACAGTGTTCTAGCAGTAGATACACCTCTACAACAACTGTTAAGAGGAGACTTTGTGCAGCAGGCTTTCGTGGTAGAATAGCTGCTAGGAAACCACTGCTATGGACAGGCAACAAGCAGAAGAGACTTGTTTGGGCTAAAGAACACAAGGAATGGACATTAGACCACTGGAAATCTGTGATTTGGTCTGATTAGTCCAAATTTCAGATCTTTGGTTCCAACCACTGTGTCTTTGTGCGACGCAGAAAAAGTAAATGGATGGACTCTACATACCTGGTTCCCACCGTGAAGCATGGAGGAGGAGGTGTGATGGGGTGGGGGTGCTTTGCTGGTGACACTGTTGGGGATTTATTAAAAATTGAAGGCATACTGAACCAGCATTGCTACCACAGCATCTAGCAGCGGCATGCTATTCCATCCGGTTTGCGTTTAGTTGGACCATCATTTATTTTTCAACAGGACATTGACCCCAAGCACACCTCCAGGCTGTGTAAGGGCTATTTGACCAAGAAGGAGAGTGATGGGGTGCTACGTCAGATGACCTGACCTCCACAGTCACCAGACCTGAACCCAATCGAGATGGTTTGGGGTGAGCTGTGTGCAGAGTGAAGGCAAAAGGGCCAACAAGGGCTAAGCATCTCTGGGAACTCCTTCGAGATTGTTGGAAGACCATTCCCGGTGACTACCTCTTGAAGCTCATCAAGAAAATGGCAAGAGTGTGCAAAGCAGTCATCAAAGCAAAAAGGTGGCTACTTTGAAGAACCTAGAATATAAGACATAATTTCAGTTGTTTCACACTTTTTTGTTAAATATATAATTCCATATGTGTTAATTCATAGTTTTGATGCCTTCAGTGTGAATGTACAATTTTCATACTTATGAAAATACAGAAAAATCTTTAAATGAGGAGGTGTGTCCAAACTTTTGGTCTGTACTGTATATATATATATATATATATATATATATATATATATATATACACTAGATGGTGGCCCGATTCTAACGCATCGGGTATTCTAGAATATGCATGTCCACGTAGTATATTGCTCAGTCAGGTAGTATTTTGCCCAGTCACGTAGTATAATGCTCCATGCAGCTATGGCCCCATAGATGCCCCATATAATGCTCCATGCAGTTATGGCCCCATAGATGCTCCATATAATGCTCCATGCAGTTCTTTATGGCCCCATAGATGCCCCATATAATGCCCCATATATTGCTCCATGCAGTTATGGCCCCATAGATGCCCCATATAATGCTCCATGCAGTTATGGCCCCATAGATGCCCCATATAATGCTCCATGCAGTTATGGCCCCATAGATGCCCCATATAATGCTCCATGCAGTTATGGCCCCATAGATGCCCCATATAATGCTCCATGCAATTCTTTAGGGCCCCATAGACGCTCCATACAGCATTGTGCCACATGTAATGCTGCTGCTGCTGCTGCTGCAATAAAAAAAAAAAAATAAAATCACATACTCACCTCTTGTCTCTGCTCCTCAGCGTCCCGTCTCTCCGCACTGACTGTTCAGGCAGAGGGCGGCGCGCACACTAATACGTCATCGCGCCCTCTGACCTGCCAGTCACTGCAAGAGGACGGGAAGATGCAGCGGTGCCCGGCGGATGGAACGCGGACAGGTGAATATGAAATACTCACCTGCTCCTGGCGCTCCTGACGCTGTCCCTGCCTTTCTCATGGTACCGCAGCTTCTTCGCACCTGCGCGAGAAGGACCTGCCATGACGTAACGGTCACATGACCGTGGCGTCATGGCAGGTCCTTCTCGCGCAGGCGCACAGGGCCTGTGATGACGTTGCGGTCACATGACCGTGACGTCATGGCAGGTCCTTCACGCATACCATCCTTGCCACCGAAACCTGCCGGCGGAAGGTGAGTATATAATGATTTTTTTAATTATTTTTAAACTTTAAATGTTTTTACTATTGACGCTGCATAGGCAGCGTCAATAGTAAAAACTTGGTCACACAGGGTTAATAGCGGCGGTAACGGAGTGAGTTACCCGCGGCATAACGCGGTCCATTACCGCCGGCATTAACCCTGTGTGAGCGGTGACTTCGGGGAGTATGGAGCGGGCACCGGGAACTGACTGCAGGGGAGTAGGGAGGGACTAATCGGACTGTGCCCCTTCGCTGATTGGTCGCGGCAGCCATGACAGGCAGCTGGCGAGACCAATCAGCGGCTTGGATTCCATGACAGACAGAGGCCGCGACCAATGAATATCCGTGACAGAAGGACAGACAGACGGAAGTGACCCTTAGACAATTATATAGTAGATATAAATACACACACACACACACACACATATTTCACCACAACATTGTATGATTTTAACATAATTAATTTGCATTTTATTGCATGAAATAAGTATTTGATGCAACAAAGCTTAATATTTGGTACAGAAACCTTTGTTTGCAATTACAGAGGTCAGACTAGTTTTTGACCAAGTTTGCACACACTGCCGCAGGGATTTTGGCCCACTCCTCCATATAGATCTACTCCAGATCTTTCAGGTTTGGGGGCTGTCGCTGGGCAACATTGAGTTTCAGATCCCTCCAAATAATTTCTATTGGGTTGAGGTCTGGAGACTGGCTAGGCCACTACAGGACCTTGAAATGATTCTTACGGAGCCACTGCACACTGCATAGTTGCCCTAGCAGTGTGTTTCAGATCATTGTCATGCTTAAAGACCTAGCCACCATGCATCTTCAATGCGTTTACTGAGGAAAGGAGGTTGTTGGCCATGATCTCATGATGGGGACAAGATGGTGCAGCCATCTTGTCCCCTTTGCAGAAAAGTACCCCCAAAGTATGAGGTTTCCCCCATGCTTCTTGATTGGGATGGTGTTCTTCGGGGTTATGCTCATCCTTCTTCCTCCAAACAAGGCGAGTGTTGATACCAAAGTTTTGTTTTTGTCTTGGCTATGGTGGGGAGGTTGGAGTGTGATTGATTGAGTGTATGGACAGGTGTCTTTTATACAGGTAACGAGTTCAAACAGGTGCAATTAATACAGGCAATGAGAGCAGAGTAGGAGGGCTTCTTACAGAAAAACTAACAGGTCTGTGAGAGACACAATTCTTGCTGGTTGGTAGGTGATTAAAGACTTATTTCATGCAACAAAATGCAGTTCAGTTATTTAAGAATCATACAATGTGATTTTCTGCTTATTATTATTAGATTCTGTCTCTCACAGGTGAAGTGTACCTACGATAAAAATAACAGACCTCTCCATTTTTTGTAGGTAGGAAAACTTGCAAAATCAGCAGTGTATCGAATACATATTTTCCCCACTGTATGACTGGACAATCTGCAGCCTTGTGTCCATACTTAGGGAGGGCGGGTAAAGCACATTGTTTTAAGATTAACATAAAAAAAAAGTTCTTTGCTATTTATTTTGTATCTTTTAGAGGCATTTTTTTCATGTGTGGCCTGAAATGGAAAAAGTGAAGTAGAAGAAATCTATGGCTACTTTATTTTTAAAACAGGTAAACATTATCTCTTTAAATGCCAGGTAACAAACTCTCTAAATTTTTAAAAGTTTATAGAATTTACAGAAAATGTCCAAATCTCTGCCAACAGCTTTAAGAACACTGTCCATCTTTGCAAATATTCCAATGCATATATTAGCTAAATTATGCAAAAAAAGTCTTAAAATAAAATAAACTAGCATTATGTCTATACAGCTTTTTTTGCAGTTGTAAGTGTCTCCATAGAAACAGACTACAAACAAAATCTAGTATAGTCTGATCCTATATTCCTACTTTGTTCTAACTTTTTCCAAGTAAGTAGGGAAGGAAATGTGACTACAGAATCAGACTACTCAGGGCTTCTTTGTAGTCTGTTACCATGGAGACACATAGGTCTGCAGAGACGATGCAGTCACAACGCAAAAGGAGATTTTTAATTATGACCACTTGTCAAGAGGCTTCATTTTTTATTTTATACATCCGAACAATAAAATAAAGAAACCTTTTCATAACTACGTTGAGGCAACAGATTTTTATCTGATATTTTTGTAGAACAATAAGCCAAAGTAGTACATAGAACACATTAACGTGACATCTACTATATAATTGTCTAAGGGTCACTTCTGTCTGTCCTTCTGTTTGTCTGTCATGCATATTAATTGGTCGCGGCCTCTGTCTGTCATGGAAATCCAAATCGCTGATTGGTCGCGGCAAAACGGCCACGACCAATCAGCGACGGTCACAGTCCGGCGGGCAAAATGGCCACTCCTTACTCACCGCAGTCAGGGCCCGGCGCCCGCTCCATACTCCCCTCCAGACAGCGCTCACACAGGGTTAATGGCAGCGGTAACAGACCGCGTTATGCCGTGGGTAACGCACTCCGTTACCGCTGCTATTAACCCTGTGTGTCCCCAACTTTTTACTATTGATGCTGCCTATGCAGCATCAATTGTAAAAAAAATGTAATGTTAAAAATAATAAAAAAACAAAAAACCTGCTATTCTCACCCTCCGTAGTCCGCCGAGCCGCACGCGGCTGCCGCCATCTTCTGTTCCCAGAGATGCATTGTGAAATTACCCAGAAGACTTAGCGGTCTCGCGAGACCGCTAAGTCTTCTGGGTAATTTCGCAATGCATCCTGTGAACGGAAGATGGCGGCAGCCGCGCGCGCATCGCCAGAGCTTCGGTGGATCCCGGTGGGTGAGTATATCACTATTTTTTACGCACTATACTGCGTGGGATGTGTGATATACTTCGTGGACTGTGCTATATACTACATGGGCTGTGTGATATACTGCGGGGGCTGTGCTATATACTACATGGGCAGTGTTATATACTACGTGGGCTGTGTGATATACTGCGGGGGCTGTGCTATAAACTACATGGGCAGTGTTATATACTGCGTGGTCTGTGCTATATACTGCATGGACTGTGCTATATACTACGTGCCCTGTGTTATATACTGCGTGGCCTGTGTTATATACTACATCGCCTGTTACATACTGCGTGGCTGCTATATACTGCGTGGGCTGTGTTATATAGTACGTGGGCTGTGTTATGTACTGCGTGGCCTGTATTAACGCATCGGGTATTCTAGAATATGTATGTATGTATGTATGTATGTATGTATAAAGCAGCCACATAGTATACAGGTCCTTCTCAAAAAATTAGCATATAGTGTTAAATTTCATTATTTACCATAATGTAATGATTACAATTAAACTTTCATATATTATAGATTCGTTATCCACCAACTGAAATTTGTCAGGTCTTTTATTGTTTTAATACTGATGATTTTGGCATACAACTCCTGATAACCCAAAAAACCTGTCTCAATAAATTAGCATATTTCACCCGGCCAATCAAATAAAAGTGTTTTTTAATAACAAACAAAAAAAACATCAAATAATAATGTTCAGTTATGCACTCAATACTTGGTCGGGAATCCTTTGGCAGAAATGACTGCTTCAATGCGGCGTGGCATGGAGGCAATCAGCCTGTGACACTGCTGAGATGTTATGGAGGCCCAGGATGCTTCAATAGCGGCCTTAAGCTCATCCAGAGTGTTGGGTCTTGCGTCTCTCAACTTTCTCTTCACAATATCCCACAGATTCTCTATGGGGTTCAGGTCAGGAGAGTTGGCTGGCCAATTGAGCACAGTAATACCATGGTCAGTAAACCATTTACCAGTGGTTTTGGCACTGTGAGCAGGTGCCAGGTCGTGCTGAAAAATGAAATCTTCATCTCCATAAAGCATTTCAGCCGATGGAAGCATGAAGTGCTCCAAAATCTCCTGATAGCTAGCTGCATTGACCCTGCCCTTGATGAAACACAGTGGACCAACACCAGCAGCTGACATGGCACCCCACACCATCACTGACTGTGGGTACTTGACACTGGACTTCAGGCATTTTGGCATTTCCTTCTCCCCAGTCTTCCTCCAGACTCTGGCACCTTGATTTCCGAATGACATGCAAAATTTGCTTTCATCAGAAAAAAGTACTTGGGACCACTTAGCAACAGTCCAGTGCTGCTTCTCTGTAGCCCAGGTCAGGCGCTTCTGCCGCTGTTTATGGTTCAAAAGTGGCTTTACCTGGGGAATGCGGCACCTGTAGCCCATTTCCTTCACACGACTGTGCACGGTGGCTCTGGATGTTTCCACACCAGACTCAGTCCACTGCTTCCTCAGGTTCCCCAAGGTCTGGAATCGGTCCTTCTCCACAATCTTCCTCAGGGTCCGGTCACCTCTTCTCGTTGTACAGCGTTTTCTGCCACATTGTTTCCTTCCAACAGACTTACCATTGAGGTGCCTTGATACAGCACTCTGGGAACAGCCTATTTGTTGAGAAATTTCTTTCTGGGTCTTACCCTCTTGCTTGAGGGTGTCAATGATGGCCTTCTTGACATCTGTCAGGTCGCTAGTCTTACCCATGATGGGGGTTTTGAGTAATGAACCAGGCAGGGAGTTTTTAAAAGCCTCAGGTATCTTTTGCATGTGTTTAGAGTTAATTAGTTGATTCAGAAGATTAGGGTAATAGGTCGTTTAGAGAACCTTTTCTTGATATGCTAATTTATTGAGACAGGTTTTTTGGGTTATCAGGAGTTGTATGCCAAAATCATCAGTATTAAAACAATAAAAGACCTGACAAATTTCAGTTGGTGGATAATGAATCTATAATATATGAAAGTTTAATTGTAATCATTACATTATGGTAAATAATGAAATTTAACACTATATGCTAATTTTTTGAGAAGGACCTGTATAGCACAGGCCACGTACTATTTGTCTGCTATATACTACATGCCTCCTATATACTACGTGGACTGTGCTATATACTATGTGGCTGCTATATACATACATACATACATATTCTAGAATACCCGATGCGTTAGAATCGGGCCACCATATAGTAATATATATGTATAAAAATCTTACTGTGAGAGCAATGTCCTAATTGACACCATTTCTTCTTACAACTCATCATCCAGTCCGATGACACTTTTAGAGAAGGGAACGAGACAGTGAAACTTTTAATGAACTCGGGTTAGCTCACTAAATCTGTTCTGCAGCATTTCTATATAATCAGACATGAAATAGTTCGGTCACCTCAATATCCAAGACTTTCTATAATTCTATCTCAGCCAGCAATTAACTCCTTCAGCTTGACATTCCAGAACTAAATCAACCTGACATTCCGGAAAATATTAACATTGCAACAATGTAGCACACTAATATCTAGTTTGTTTGTTTGTTTGTTTTTTATGTTAGTATTTTATTTTCATTTAATTTAGGGGGAGTAGCAAAAAAAAAAATACCATTCCAACGACTGCTGGTTGTAATGGGTAAAAAATTATGAAAACCCCATAGAATAGTATACAACTTCTAGATTGTGTGCTTCTGACTTGTAGAGAGGTCAGACCCCTACTGACCTAGAAGTTTGGGGGTTTGATCAGAGCTTCTTATCATAACCCCTTTAAGTATGTGTATATATTCATAGTACATGTTGTGGTAGTTCTGGGGATATAAAAAATGCATGCATTATATAACAGTTTGTGTTACTAAATGAAGCATATTTAGTTTTATTTTTAAAATAAAAATTATTATATTTTGTAAGTTTATTTTTTACCTTATTTTTACTTCTCTTTCATAAAGAGTCTGACTATAATTGAGTATATAAAGACTGACCGTCAGTTCCTAACCAGAAATCAGGTGTGTACAGGCGCTTACTAAGAGTAGTCATGTCCATAAATAAGCAACAAATAAAGTATCACTCTGTAGCGCTATAGCATGCAAACATGAAATATATTAAATTTTACTTGCATTACTACTCTACAAAATTGGCAAAATTGAGAATACTTAGCGCATAAGTTGGCCAATACATGTGTACTTTGGCGATTCCCAGCAACGAGAATCGCCTTATCGTGGCTGCTGGGTGCACATGAATTGGCCAACTTATGCGCAACAAATTCTCAATTTTTCCAATTTTCTAGAGCATTAAAGCAATTCACATTTCACATATTTTATGTTTGCATGCTATAGCACTAAAGAGTGATACTTTATTTGTTGGTTATATAAGGAGATGGCTACTCTTAGTAAGCACCTGTTAACACCTGATTTCTGTTTTGGAAGGGACGGTCAGTCTTTTGATATTTGTATGCATTAGCCCTCTGACTGAGCACTCCACCCCTTAGCCTCAGGCATTTTTAATTACAGCAGGACCCTACCTTCCCATATAAATGTAGGCTTTAGCCTAAGTGTGGATTCATATTAGGCAGGTCCCCAGCAACGATTATCACCTTATCGTGGCTGGCGGGCACACATGGATTGGCCAATTTATGCGCAAAGTATTTACAGTGTTTCCAATTTTCTAGAGCAGCAATGCAATTCGCATTCCATATATTTCATGTTTGCATGCTATAGTGCAACAGAGTGATACTTTATTTGTTGGTTATTTATGGAGATCACTACGCTTAGTAAACACCTATTCACACCAGATTTATGTTTCACTACCTGAGAACTTCAAATGCTGATTAAAATAGAACTGCAAAACTGATTTCTTCACTAAAGGTATAGATTTAACCTGTGTCATGGCGCCATTGTAGCCATGCTTTTACTTTAAATTGCAGAATAATGCTGACAGGTTATCTTTAATAATCACTAAGCTCCACATTTTTTATTACAGTATCTAATGTACATCACCGCAGCAAAAAACATCATCCTTTCTGTCAAAATGTTAAATACATCAACAGGAACCGCAGTGGGCACTGTTCTAAGTCAGTAGGATTCATTTGTTACCATTTTGATCCCTTGTACAGCAAAATTTTCAAATACATCCATTAAGTCAGAGGTCTCTGATCATTGTTTTATATTGTAACAAATGTGTTAGGGACATGGTTTTATGGCATTTTATAATATATAGGTATTGCGGGTTCTCCTCCTCCTTAAAAGATTGCACAGCTCTCCTGTTCTCCTGTCTGCTGTGGGGAAGAACATGTGACCAGATTAGTCCATTAGCCTTCTCCAATTGAATCACAGCTTTCTCGTGAGCAGTGCTTTTCAATTGGAGGAAGCTGATGGGCAGGCCTAGTCACATGATCCTTCATCAACAGACAGGAGAGCTGTGCAGTCTGTTATTTAGAAAGAGGATAATCTGCAATACTTACATATTGGTAAATGCCACAAAATCATAAACCCCAACACATTTTTTTAAATAAAGGTTAAGTGGACAGTTCCTTTCATGACTTGGCATATTACTTGATTGTTACATTCCCTGATGAAGTCCCCAGTGAAGGTGTGCAAGGCAATTGTTAAAGATAAAACTGATAGGTGATTCGAGCATGGGCAGTCGGAGTCAGAGTCCGGCTCTGTCAATTCCACAACGTATACGTGATTATGAAACGATGTGGCATACTCTCTCTCTCTCTCTATATATATATATATATATATATATATATATATATATATACTAGCTGTACTACCCGGCTTCGCCCGGGTTAATGACTGCTGTTAGCAAAATAGAATGTGTTAACAAAAATTTATTCTGCACACAAAAACCACAAAACAAATAGATAGAAATGTAATTATTAAAAGGCAAAAACTAAGCAAATAGAAGCATTTCACAACATATATTAGCTTTGTTATACTGAGAATGTCTTTGTTGCCTATATTAACCAATCAGAGCTCAGGTTAATTAACTGTAGCAAAATAGAAGCTGAGCTGTGATTGGTTGCTATTGGCAGCCTGATAAATCCCCAGCCAACAGGAAGCCCTCCCCCCTGGCAGTATATATTAGCTCACACATACACATAATAGACAGGTCATGTGACTGACAGCTGCCGTATTTCCTATATGGTACATTTGTTGCTCTTGTAGTTTGCTTATTAATCAGATTTTTATTTTTGAAGGACAATACCAGACTTGTGTGTGTTTTAGGGCGAGTTTTATGTGTCAAGTTGTGTGTGTTGAGTTGCGTGTGGCGACATGCATGTAGCGACTTTTGTGAGATGAGTTTTGTGTGGCGACATGCGTGTAGCAACATTTTGTGTGTTGAGTTGCATGTGACAGGTTAGTGTAGCAAGTTGTGTGCAGCAAGATTTGTGCATGGCGAGTTTTGCGCGTGGCGAGTTTTATGTGTGGTGCATTTTGAGTATGTGCAAGTTTTGTGTGAGGCAACTTTTGCATGTGGTGCAACTTTTGTACATGTGGCAATTTTTCTGTGTGTGCAAGTTTTGCATGAGGTGAGTTTTCCATGAGGTGAGTTTTGCACGTGTGGCGAGTTTTGCGTGAGCCTAGTTTTGCATATGGCGAGTTTTGCATGTAGCGAGTTTTGAGTGGTGACTTTTGTGTTTCGACTTTTATGTGGCGAGGTTGGTGTGTGTGTGTGGTGAAATGTGTGCTGAGGGTGGTATATGTGTTCAAGCACGTGGTAGTGTGTGGCGCATTTTGTGTTTGTGTTCATATCCCCGTGTGTGGTGAGTATCCCATGTCGGGGCCCCACCTTAGCAACTGTACGGTATATACTCTTTGTCGCCATCGCTCTCATTCTTTAAGTCCTCATTGTTCACATCTGGCAGCTGTCAATTTTCCTCCAACACTTTTCCCTTCACTTTTTCCCCATTATGTAGATAGGAGCAAAATTGTTTGGTGAATTGGAACGCGCGGGGTTAAAATTTCACCTCACAACATAGCCTATGACGCTCTCGGGGTCCAGACGTGTGACTGTGCAAAATTTTGTGGCTGTAGCTGCGACGGTACAGATGCCAATCCCGGACATACACACATACATACATACACACATTCAGCTTTATATATTAGATATACCTGTATGTAATCTCCTGTATATAGTATATACCTGTGTGTCATCTCACCTATATATAGTATATATCTGTGTGTCATCTCCTGTATATAGTATATACCTGTATGTCATCTCCTCCTATACATAGCATATACCTGTGTCATCTCCTCCTGTATATACTATATACCTGTAGGTAATCTGCTCCTGTATATAGTATATACCTGTGTGTCATCTCCTCCTGTATATAGTATATACCTGTATGTCATCTCCTCCTGTATGTAGTATGTACCTGTATGTCATCTCCTCCTCTATATAGTATATACCTGTGTGTCATCTCTCCTGTATATAGTATATATCTGTGTGTCATCTCCTCCTGTATATAGTATATACCTGTGTGTCATCTCCCCTGTAAATAGTATATACCTGTGTGTCATCTCCTGTATATAGTATATAGCTGTATGCCATCTCCTCCTGTATTAGCCCTCGTTCACACGTTATTTGGTCAGTATTTTTACCTCAGTATTTGTAAGCTAAAATGGCAGCCTGATAAATCCCCAGCCAACAGTAAGCCCACCCCCTGGCAGTATATATTAGCTCACACATACACATAATAGACTGGTCATGTGACTGACAGCTGCCGGATTCCTATATGGTACATTTGTTGCTCTTGTAGTTTGTCTGCTTATTAATCAGATTTTTATTTTTGAAGGATACCAGACTTGTGTGTGTTTTAGGGCGAGTTTCGTGTGTCAAGTTGTGTGTGTTGAGTTGCGTGTGGCGACATGCATGTAGGGACTTTTGTGAGATGAGTTTTGTGTGGCGACATGCGTGTAGCAACTTTTTGTGTGTCGAGTTGCATGTGACAGGTTAGTGTAGCAAGTTGTGTGCAGCAAGTTTTGCGCATGGCGAGTTTTGCGCGTGGCGAGTTTTATGTGTGGTGCCTTTTGAGTATGTGCAAGTTTTGTGTGAGGCAACTTTTGCATGTGTTGCAACTTTTGTGCATGTGGCAATTTTTCTGCGTGTGGCAATTTTTCTGCGTGTGCAAGTTTTGCGTGTGGCGAGTTTTGCGCGTGGCGAGTTTTGAGCGGCGACTTTTGTGTTTCTACTTTTATGTGGCGAGGTTGGTGTATGTGTGGTGAAATGTGCACTGAGGGTGGTATATGTGTTCGAGCACGTGGTAGTGTGTGGCGCATTTTGTGTGTGTGTTCATATCCCCGTGGTGGTGTGATTATCCCATGTTGGGGCCCCACCTTAGCAACTGTACAGTATATACTCTTTGGTGCCATCGCTGTCATTCTTTAAGTCCCCCTTGTTCACATCTGGCAGCTGTTAATTTGCCTCCAACACTTTTCCTTTCATTTTTTCCCCATTATGTAGATAGGGGCAAAATTGTTTGGTGACTTGGAAAGCGCGGGGTTAAAATTTCACCTCACAATATAGCTTTGACGCTCTCAGGGTCCAGACGTGTGACTGTGCAAAATTTTGTGCCTGTAGCTGCGACGCCTCCAACACTTTTCCTTTCACTTTTTCCCCATTATGTAGATAGGGGCAAAATTGTTTGGTGAATTGGAAAGCGCGGGGTTAAAATTTCACCTCACAACATAGCCTATGACGCTCTCGGGGTCCAGACGTGTGACTGTGCAAAATTTTGTGGCTGTAGCTGCTACGGTTCAGATGCCAATCCCGGACATACATACATACATACATACATACACACACACACACATTCAGCTTTATATATTAGATATATATATATATATTGTATGTTTAAATATTTGTACCATAAAAAATATATATATATATTTGAAAGCCAAGTAAGGACCAAGGTGCTCGAGTGATGACTAATGATGGGCGAATAGCACTGTTGCTCGGTTCTCCCCGAGTATGCTTGGGTGGTCTCCGAGTATTTGTTAGAGATTCAGTTTTCGTCGCCTCAGCTGCATGATTTACAGCTGCTGGACAGCCTGAATACATGTTGGAATTCCCTAACAGGCATTCCCCACATGTATTAAGCCTGTCTAGCAGCCATACATCATGCAGCTGTAGCGACGAAAACTAAATCTCCGAGCACTAACAAATACTCGGAGACCACCCGAGCGTGCTCGCGAAAACTCGAGCGATGAGTATACTCGCTCATCACTAGTGATGACTTCAATGTGGCTGATCCTGAACGAATTGTCCCCACCCTGCTTTTCTTGAGTGACAAGTCTCCGCTTATACACACACATAGTAACAGACCTGTTCGTGAAGATGAGCAGGGTGGGGAGAATGTTAAAAGTGTATTAAAGTAAAACATGGCTGAATTGACAGAGTTGGACAGATTCATGCTACCCGTGGTTCACGCAACACAAATCAGTGACCAGGATCCCTTTATGTGTCTAATTAAAGACCCCACCATTGTTTACTGTAGACCATATACAATCCCAATCTATGGAACTCATTCTAAACCAAGTTATAAGAAGAGCTTATCTTCGGTTTTCTGCACAGAAACATCCATGGTGTAACACATACCAACTCTCCAGTGCAGCTCAGATGACGGAGTTATGACAAGTTTATAAATCCTCAGCCAATCAATATTTTCTATATATACACTAAAAACCGGACATGTTTAGATATCCCTGTAATATGAATCTGAAAAATGAAGTGAAATTAATGAACAAGATGTTAAAGGGAATCTGTCAGTAAGTGAACCCTAAACCGACTATATGGACATTAAGGTCATAGGAAGCAAAATTAAATGATACCTTAATATCTGCGATCTGATGTCTTATTCCAGAGAAATCAACGTTTTCCTTCATATTTAAATGAGCTGTTAAGATCTATGGGTCAGACATAGAGCTCCCTAAGAATCTGCCTCCACAGCTTATTTTTAATTAAAGGGGGAGGTACCCGTTGAGACATGTCAGTCAGGAGAGCAAACTTAGTCAGGGGCGTAACTACCGCGGTCGCAGGGGTCGCAATTGCGACGGGGCCCGCAGTGCTTAGGGGCCCACCCAGTCCAGCAGACTGGGCGGGCTCCTAAGAACTCTAAGCTACAAAATGGGCCGCCGGCCCTTTAAATAATTCTTCCTTACAGGCCCTGCTGCGCGTGCACTCGCGATCACGGGTGGGACTGCACTTGACCCGCAGCAGAGCCCCTCCACCGCAGAGAGCCGCACACCACTACTATAGCATTAGCTGCCACTGCTCTGTGCGCACAGGACCTGTGATGAGGTCACAGGAGGGGAGGAGTTGGAGTCACATGATCAAGGGCTTCCGTGTAGTGCAGGACAGTAGTGCAGTGCTGTTTGTCATCATGCTGGAGGAGGGTAAGCTTTTGTGTGAGGTCAGGAGGGGTTTGGGTGGATGTAGCAGAGCAGTGTGTGTATGAGGTGTACGGAGCGGAGCCGGGTGTGTATGAGGTGTACGGAGCAGAGCTGGGTGTGCATGAGGTGTACGGAGCAGAGCTGGGTGTGCATGAGGTGTACGGAGCAGAGCCGAGTGTGTATGAGGTGTACGGAGCGGAGCCGGGTGTGTATGAGGTGTACGGAGCAGAGCTGGGTGTGCATGAGGTGTACGGAGCAGAGCTGGGTGTGCATGAGGTGTACGGAGCAGAGCCGGGTGTGTATGAGGTGTACGGAGCAGAGCCGGGTGTGTATGAGGTGTACGGAGCAGAGCTGGGTGTGCATGAGGTGTACGGAGCAGAGCTGGGTGTGCATGAGGTGTACGGAGCAGAGCCGGGTGTGTATGAGGTGTACGGAGCGGAGCCGGGTGTGCATGAGGTGTACGGAGCGGAGCCGGGTGTGCATGAGGTGTACGGAGCAGAGCCGGGTGTGCATGAGGTGTACGGAGCAGAGCTGGGTGTGTATGAGGTGTACGGAGCAGAGCCGGGTGTGTACGGAGCGGAGCCGGGTGTGTACGAGGTGTACGGAGCGGAGCCGGGTGTGTACGAGGTGTACGGAGCGGAGCCGGGTGTGTACGAGGTGTACGGAGCGGAGCCGGGTGTGTACGAGGTGTACGGAGCGGAGCCGTGTGTGTACGAGGTGTACGGAGCGGAGCCGTGTGTGTACGAGGTGTACGGAGCGGAGCCGTGTGTGTACGAGGTGTACGGAGCGGAGTCGGGGGTGTACGGAGCGGAGTCAGGTGTGTACGAGGTGTCGCATCTCTGCTTCAGGAAAATGGCCGCCGCGATCTCCATCTGGGCACGCGCGGCATCCTGCGGCCATTTTCCTGAAGCCGCGGCCAGCAGAGCGCCGCTTCTGCGCACGCGCGGCCAAAGGAAGATGGCCGCCCCCACCGATCACCAATGAAATGTCGCACATCACGCTATTTTCACTCCCCTGTGCAGTGGATTCGGGACCTTGGGCATGCGCACACCACTACGCCACCAACGGAAAACTAAGCAAGATCTGGGGGAAGACACCACGCCCATCTGAACAGACCAGCCTGATTGACAGGCGAAAACGACTACTTTGGTAACGTATTTCTGCAGCATAGTTGGGGAATCGGGGTCCACAAAATACACTGTTGCAATGCACAGCTCAGGCCCTATTTAACAGTATTTTTATCTCATACGGAAAAAACGGGGTGACAGGTTCCCTTTAAGAGAAAGCCAAAATAACCCCGGGACAGAAGGCGAGAGCAGGGGGGAGGTGCGGGACAGAGCCGCTTTAGGCTAATTTCACACTAGCGTTAACTGCAATACGTCGCAAATGCGTCGTTTTGCCGAAAATACGCATCCAGCAAAAGTTCTTGCTGGATACGTTTTTTCGTCATAGACTAACATTAGCGACGCATTTGCGACGCATTGCCAAACGTCGCGTCCGTTTTGCGACGCTTGGGCGTGTGGTAGTGGACCGTCGGGAGAAAAAAACCTTACATGTAACGTTTTTTGCTCCCGACGGTCCATTTTTTCCGACCGCGCATGCGCGGCCGGAACTCCGCCCCCACCTCCCCGCACTTCCCCGCACCTCACAATGGGGCAGCGGATGCGTGGGAAAAATGCATCCGCTGCCCCCGTTGTGCGGCGGAGACCACACTAGCGTCGGGAACAACGGCCCGACGCACAGCGACGGGTTGTTCCCGACGCTAGTGTGAAACTAGCCTTAGTCAGGAGAAGCTGAGGAGCTGCAGCCGGTTTACATCAGCCACCCCTGTACCAGAGAGGAGATTGTGAGTTGTGTATATGAGCTGGTATCTCTGGTGTGTGTGTGTGTGTGTGTGTGTGTGTGTGTGTGTGTGTGTGTGTGTGTGGTATCTGTAGTGTGTGTGTGATAACTGTAGTATGTGTGTGATATCTGTAGTATGATGTGTGTGTGTGTGATATCTGTAGTGTGTGTATGTGTGTGTGTGTGTGATATCTGTAGTGTGTGTATGTGTGTGTGTGTGTGTGTGATATCTGTAGTGTGTGTGTGTGTGTTATCTGTAGTGTGTGTGTGTGTGATATCTGTAGTATGATGTGTGTGTGTGTGTGTGTGTGTGTGTAATATCTGTAGTATGTCTGTGTGTGTGTGTGATATCTGTAGTGTGTGTGTGTGATAACTGTAGTGTGTGTGTGATATCTGTAGTGTGTGTAATAACTGATGTGTGTGTGTGTGTGTGATATCTGTAGTATGATGTGTGTGTGTGTGATATCTGTAGTGTGTGTGTGATATCTGTAGTATGTGTGTGTGTGAGGCAGCGGCGTAACTACTACGGTCGCAGCTGCAAGCGGCTCTGGCAGGTCAGGGGGCCGTGAGTCCCCTTGAGCCTGTCTCCCTTATGCTTGTGTCCCCATGTGCCAGTCTCCCTTGCCCATTAGTCCCTGTGTGTCCCCATGTGCCTGTCTCCCTTGTCCCCTTATGCTTGTGTCCCTTGTCCCCGTGTGCCAGTCTCCCTTGCCCATTAGTCCCTGTGTGTCCCCTTGAGCCTGTCTCCCTTATGCTTGTGTCCCCGTGTGCCAGTCTCCCTTGCCCATTAGTCCCTGTGTGTCCCCATGTGCCTGTCTCCTATGTCCCCTTGTGCTTGTGTCAGTCTCCTTTGTCCCCTTGTGCTTGTGTCAGTCTCCTTTGCCCACTAGTCCCTGTGTGTCAGTCTCCCTTTCCCACTTGTCCCTGTGTGTCCCCTTGTGCTTGTATCCCTTGTCCCCTTGTGTCAGTCTCTTGCTCACTAGTCCCTATGTGTCCCCTTGTGCCTGTCTCCCTTGTCCCCTTGTGCTTGTCCCTTGTCCCCGTGTGTCAGTCTCCATTGCCCACTAGTCCCCTTGTATCAGTCTCCCTTGCCCACTATTCCCCGTGTGTCAGTCTCCATTGCCCACTAGTCCCCTTGTATCAGTCTCCCTTGCCCACTATTCCCCGTGTGTCAGTCTCCCTTGCCCACTAGTCCGTGTCCCCGTGTGCCAGTCTCTCTTGTCCACTAGTCCCCGTGTGCCCTTTGTGTCAGTCTCCCTTGCCCACTTGTGTCAGTCTCCCTTGCCCACTAGACCCCTTGTATCCTTCTCCCCTGCCTCCTAGCCCCCATGTGTCCCCTAGTGCCTGTCTTCCTTGCCCCCTTGTTCCCTCTCCTCTGCCCCCTCGTCACCATTTGCTCGTGTCTTTGTCACTGCCCCTGTATGGAGGGGCTGCATTATACTATGAGGGGGGCTGCATTGTATTCTATGGGGCTTACATTGAATTTTATGGCGGGGGGGGCCCCATTTGGAAGTTCGCACCGGGGCCCATAACTTTGTAGTTACGCCACTGAACTTAGTCATTACATGCGTCATACTGGCAACACCTAATCTAATATATAATTGCCAATCGGCTCTGTTACAGCTTCCGGCGATTGTGTCGCTATCTCACAATCCACCGTGGCCGGGAGGCCACGAACTGCGCCTCCACAAGTGACAAAAAACCAAAGCCAAAGCCGCGTGGCACCACTCATTGGCTGAGCCGTCCGCCGGCTGAGCCAATGAGCATGCCGCGCGGGATTTGAATCCCCCACCAAGGCTGGCGACCAATCAGTTGCTAGCGGTATTGGCGCAAGATTTGAATACCGCTAGCATCTGATGTGATGGTGTGACACATGTCCACTGCTCCTGTTAGCACCACTAAGGATACACAGTTGTTCATTTCACCGCACTCCCAATGCAATAGCATCGGGCCTATTTCTAGTTTAATTTATAATAAGCAACGGAGGCAGATAATCGAAGAGATCTTCAGTGGGGGAAATAAGTATTTGATCCCTTGCTGATTTTGTAAGTTTGCCCACTGACAAAGACATGAGCAGTCTATAATTTTAAGGGTAGGTTAATTTTAACATTGAGAGATAAAATATCAAAAATAAAATCCAGAAAATCATGTTGTATAAATATAAATTTATTTGCATTTTGCAGTGATAAATAAACATTTGATCCCCTACCAATCATTAAGACTTCTGGTTCCTACAGACCAGTTAGACGCTACAATCAACTCGTTACCTGCATTAAAGACAGCTGTCTCACATAGCCACCTTTATAAAAGACTCCTGTCCACAGACTCAATTAAGTAGTGAGACTCTAACCTCTACAACATGGGCAAGACCAAAGAGCTTTATAACGATGTCAGGGACAAGATCATAGACCTGCACAAAGCTGGAATGGGCTACAAAACCATAAGTAAGACGCCTGGTGAGAATGAGACAACTGTTTGTACAATAGTAAAAAAATGGAAGAAATACAAAATGACAGTTAATCAACATCGATCTGGGGTATCATGCAAAATCTCACCTCGTGGGGTATCCTTGATCATGAGGAAGGTAAGAGATCAGCCTAAACTACATGGGGGAACTTGCTAATGATCTCAAGGCAGCTGGGACCACAGTCACTAAGAAAACCATTGGTAACACATTATGCCGTAAAGGTTTATAATCCTGCAGTGCCCACAAGGTCCCCCCTGCTCAAGAAGGCACATGTGCAGGCCAGTCTGAAGTTTGCCAATGAACACCTGGATGATTCTGGGAGTGATTGGGAGAAGCTGCTGTGGTCAGATGAGACAAAAATTGAGGTCTTGGCAATAACTCAACTAGCCGTGTTTGAAGGAAGAGAAATGCTGCTATGACCCAAAGAACACCATCCCTACTGTCAAGCATGGAGGTGGAAACATTGTGGTGTTTCTCTGCTAAGGGTACAGGACTACTTCACCCCATCAATTGGAGAATGGTTGGAGCCATGTACCGTAAAATCTTGAGTGACAACCTCCTTGCCTCTGCCAGGACATTAAAAATGGGTCATGGCTGGGTCTTCCAGCAAGACAATGACCCAAAACATACAGCCAAGGCAACAAAAGAGTGGCTCAAAAAGAAGCACATTAAGGTCATGGAGTGGCCTAGCCAGTCTTGAGACCTTAATCCCATAAAAAACCTATGGAGGGAGTTAAAGCTCAGAGTTGCCAAGAGACAGCCTCAAAATCTTAATGATTTAGAGATGATCTGCAAAGAGGAGTGACCAAAAATCCTCCTGACATGTGCACAAACCTCATCAACAACAAAAAACGTCTGACTGCTGTGCTTGCCAACAAGGGTTTTGCCACCAAGTATTAAGTCTTGTTTGCCAGAGGGATCAAACATTTATTTCTCACTGCAAAATGCAAATACATTTATAAAATTTATACAATCTGATTTTCTGGATTTTATTTTTGATATTCTATCTCGCAATGTTAAAATTAACCTACCCTTAAAATTATAGACTGTCCAGGTCTTTGTCAGTGGGCAAACTTACAAAATCAGCAGGGGATCAAATACTTATTTCCCCCACTGTATGTGAGGCCCATAGATCTTCAGAGCTCAGACATCAAGGTATCATTTTATTCAACTTTTATAACCTGCATATCCATATAGACAGCTTAGGAGGGTTATTTCTACTGACAGGTTCCCTTTATTATTATTATTATTATTTATTTATATAGCACCATTAATGCCATGGTGCTGTACATGGGAAAAGGGGTTACATACAGGGTTATAGATATTGTTACCCTTTAAAGCACCAATCCAGCACTGGTTTCTTTTTCAGCTCTAGAGTTGCACTTTAAATGTAACCCCTTTGCCCCCATTCTTATACTCACCTTCCGGCGGCTTCACCTTTTACCGATGGCGCTCCGGTCCCGCGGCGCCATCTTGTGCAAAAAGGGGTGCACTGGTGCAGCAAGACGGATAAGCGGATTAGAAGATGCCATTTTGTTGGTGACTGCACTGCAATTCTCGTCTATGATCTTCCTATCATCACTGGATAGTAGCGCTGATCACCGGAGAAGATTGACGCTGAGGGAATGGCGACAGTGGATAGGAGCAGCTCTTAACACATTTACTGGGTGCCACAGTAGTGAATTTTGGCACAGAAGCAGTGGATTTTTGGCACAGAAGCTTTGAAAATATATGAATGTAGACTCTATAAATGTGTCCAGACCTCCTGTGCCAAAATCCACCTCTGTGACCCTTGTAAATGTGTTTACAGCTGTTTCTGCTACTCTCTTTGTGCCGCCCTCCAAAGAAATGCCTCCCCATAACATTACTAACCCACTGCCAAACTGGTCATGCTGGGGGGTGTTGCAGGCAGAACGTTCTCCACAGCATCTCCAGGCTCTGTCACATGTGCTCAATGTGAACCTGCTCCCATGCTTGAAAAGCCCAGGGCACCAATGTAGAATCTGCCAGTCTTGGTGTTCGCTGGCAAATGCCAATCGCCCTGCACGGTGTTGGGCTGTAAGCACAACACCCACTTGTGGACATCAAGCCCTCATACCACCCTCATGGAGTCTGTTCCTGACAGTCTGAGCAGACACATAGATGTTAGTGGCCTGCTGGAGGTAATTTTGCAGTGCTCTGGTACTGGTCCTCCTTACACAAAGGAGGTGGTAGTGGTCCTGCTGCTAGGTTGTTGCTCTCCTATGGACCCTTCCACATCCCCTTGTGTACTGGCCTGTCTCCTGCTATCTGCTCCATGCTCTGGACACTGTGCTGACTGACACAGCTACCCTTCTTGCCACATTTCACATTCGTGTGTAATCCTGGATGAGCTGCACTACCTGACCAACTTCTGTGCGTTGTAGACACCGCCTTTTGCTACTGTACCTCTAGGAGTGAGAAAAATGATAAAATGCAAAAGTGACCAAAACAATAGCCAAAAAGGATGAGGACAGAGAAATGGTCTGTGGTCACCCCCTGCAGAATCACTCCTTTATAGGGGTTGTCTTGCTAATTGCCTATCATTTCTACCTGTTGTCTGTTCGATTGTGAATAAATTTATTCTGCTGTTGTGAAAATTGATGTTGCCTCATAACTGGACAGGTTGATTTCACAGAAGTGTGATTGACTTGGAGTTACATTGTGTTGCTTTAGTGCTCCCTTTATTTTTATTGAGTAGTGTATATACAGTACAGACCAAAAGTTTGGACACACCTTCTCATTTAAAGATTTTTCTGTATTTTCATGACTATGAAAATTGTACATTCACACTGAAGGCATCAAAACTATGAATTATCACATGTGGAATTATATACTTAGCAAAAATGGGTGAAACAACTGAAATTATGTCTTATATTCTAGGTTCTTCAAAGTAGCCACCTTTTGCTTTGATGACTGCTTTGCACACTCTTGGCATTCTCTTGATGAGCTTCAAGACGTAGTCACCGGGAATGGTCTTCCAACAATCCTGAAGGAGTTCCCAGAGATGCTTAGCGCGTGTTGGCCATTTTGCCTTCACTCTGCGGTCCAGCTCACCCCAAACCAGGCCAGGTGTCATCTGGCGTAGCACCCCATCACTCTCCTTCTTGGTCAAATAGCCCTTACACAGCCTGGAGGTGTGTTTCGGTTCGTTGTCCTGTTGAAAAATAAATGATGGTCCAACTAAATGCAAACCGGATGGAATAGGATGCCGCTGGAAGATGCTGTGGTAGCCATGCTGGTTCAGTATGCCTTCAATTTTGAATAATTCCCCAACAGTGTCACCAGAAAAGCACCCCCACACCATCACACCTCCTCCTCCATGCTTCACGGTGGGAACCAGGCATGTAGAGTCCATCCGTTCACCTTTTCTGCATTGCACAAAGACACGGTGGTTGGAACGAAAGATCTCAAATTTGGACTCATCAGACCAAAGCACAGATTTCCACTGGTCTAATGTCCATTCCTTGTGTTCTTTAGCCCAAACAAATCTCTTCTGCTTGTTGCCTGTCCTTAGCAGTAGTTTCCTAGCAGCTATTTTGCCATGAAGGCCTGCTGCACAAAGTCTCCTCTTAACAGTTGTTGTAGAGATGTGTCTGCTGCTAGAACTCTGTGTGGCATTGGCCTAGTCTCTAATCTGAGCTGCTGTTAACCTGCGATTTCTGAGGCTGGTGACTCAGATAAACTTATCTTCAGAAGCAGAGGTGACTCTAGGTCTTTCTTTCCTGGGGCGGTCCTCATGTGAGCCAGTTTCTTTGTAGAGCTTGATGGTTTTTGTCACTGCACTTGGGGACACTTTCAAAGTTTTCCCAATTTTTCAGACTGACTGACCTTCATTTCTTAAAGTAATGATGGCCATTTTTTTTTCGTTACTTAGCTGCTTTTTTCTTGCCATAATACAAATTCTAACAGTCTATTCAGTAGGACTATCAGCTGTGTATCCACCAGACTTCTGCACAACACAACTGATGGTCAAAACCCCATTTATAAGGCAAGAAATCCCACTTATTAAACCTGACAGGGCACACCTGTGAAGTGAAAACCATTCCCGGTGACTACCTCTGGAAGTTCATCAAGAGAATGCCAAGAGTGTGCAAAGCAGTCATCAAAGCAAAAGGTGGCTACTTTGAAGAACCTAGAATATAAGACATAATTTCAGTTGTTTCACACTTTTTTGTTAAAAATATAATTCCACATGTGTTAATTCATAGTTTTGATGCCTTCAGTGTGAATGTACAATTTTCATAGTCATGAAAATACAGAAAAATCTTTAAATGAGAAGGTGTGTCCAAACTTTTGGTCTGTACTGTATATTGTATGTATATAATTTTATCATGAAATCATAAATACCTTTTAATACTTATAAAGAAACTGCGCATGTGCACTGGAAGCTATCGCTCCTTGAAGCAACGTGATTGTGTGATGCCAATAGATTGCCGTGACTGCTAAGCAGCGACTGAAGGCCCCTGTCACTACCATTTCATTCTACAGGCTTTATGGGAGAATGCAAATTTCATTATTTATATCCTACGCAGTAGCGTAGCTACTGGGGGGGCAGAGGGGGCCATCGCCCCGGGCCCAGTCACATGGAGGGGCCCACTCAGTGCCGCGGCCGCTTAAGGCTACGTTCACATTTGCGTTGTGCGCCGCAATGCACAACGCAAACAAAAACGCAGCATTAAGTCATTAAAGCAATAAGCGGCCGCGGCTCTCTGATGTTTCAGAGTACAGGAGGAGGCAGGCAGGAGCGCAGGCTGCAGCATCGCCCCGGGCCTTGTAACATGATTGCAGGAGGGGCCCACCCATCCATCCAGAGCCGCGGCTGCTTCAGTGTTAAGCAATAAGCGGCCGCGGCTCTCTGCAGGCCAGACATGGCGACGCGCTGCTGCCTGGTCTCCGCTCAGCTGGAGACTCTGCACGCTGCACAGCAGCCAATAGCAGAGTCTCACTGCGAGCGCACGGTGCAGGCTGGAGCCTGCTAACCTGATAGTATCTGACAGGCTGGCAGCGCTGCAGATAGCTCCGCCTCCACCCCAGGTCTGCTGCTCCTATTGGTCCGCTGTTCTCAGGTCCTAGTGAGCACTCAGCAGCATCTCTTATTGTGCCAGGAGCCCAAGATAGTGCCTGGCCTGCCACCTGGACAGTGGACAAACTGACTGGCGGGAGAGAGAGACAGGAGTCAGGAGGACGGACATTTTCATAAATGTAAGGGCTGCTGACTGTGAAACAGTGCAATGTTCGACTTCTTTTAAATAAATGAAAGCACAAACGACACTGCACATGTTAGTAATGCTACTGTGGGAGTGAGGTAAATGTTAGGGGGGAGGGGGAGTTGAGTTAGGGTAGTGGGGGTGGGTGGTGCTGTAGGGGCCTGCTGTATTTCTTTTCATGGAGTATTATTATCTAATAGTTGTCTGGGTGGATGTAGGGGGCTTATTACATTTACAGCTGTTAGGCTATGTCTCCACGTTCAGGATTCCCTGCGCTTTGGATGCAGCCAATACCCCGCTCCACCAAAAGCGCTGCCCCCTGTTGTATGCACGGTGATTCTGCCTGTGTTCATTGAACACAGGCAGAATAACCGCATCGTATTCATAGACTGGGTTATTAATCTTGTGGAGATGAAGTATCTTCACAAGATAAATAGACATGCTGCAGTCTATAAAAACGCGCTGCATGTACGGTTACGCAGGTCTGCCACCTGCATGTTTGTACGCATAGTGGAGACGGGATTTCATAAAATCCCATCCACTACGCTGTAACATCTGGACGCTGTGGATTGGATGCTGCAGCTGTACGCAGCGTCCAATCCGCAGCAAATCCGGAAGGTTTCATGACCATGGAAACACAGCCTTGGTATAGCATGCCCTCATACAATAACCATGGCTCTAGCTGCACTTTATTTAAAGGGATTGTCTGATCTCATGCTGCAAGTTAGCAGGTACTCCTATGTGGCTACAAAATTGTGACCCTTCACAACTCACATACTAAGGATTCGCCATTACCCATATCGACAAGTATACGATTTGCTTACTCCTGGCCATGTTCTAACTGTGCAGCCTCAATAAGGCCTCTTTCACATGTCCGTTTATTTCCAATACCAGAAAAAACAGTACCAGACATATCCATGTCCGTGTGTGTAATACGTGCGGCACACATGTAACTGAGATGCCCACGAGTGTTTAAAACCACCATAAGGCTGTGTGCACACGTTGCAGATTTTCTCACGTTTTTTCCACCTTTTTTGCGCTATAAAAACGCTATAAAAACGTGAAAAAAATGCATACATTATGCATCCCATCATTTAGAATGCATTCCGCAATTTGTGCACATGATGCGTTTTTTTCCGCAAAAAAACGCATTGCAGTAAAAAACGCAGCATGTTCATTAATTTTGTGGATTTTTTGCGGATTTCCCACTATATTTTTGCATTGGAACCTCCAGAAAAATCTGCAAAAAAAACAGTAAAAACGCGCAAAAAAACACATGCAGATAGCTTGCAGAAAATGTCCTGTTTTGCTCAGGAAATTTCTGCAAGAAATCCTGAACATGTGCACATAGCCTAATTATGTAAACAAACGTTTCTCAGGTTAAGGCCAGGATCACACACAGCGAGATACGGCCAAGTCTCGCAGGTTAAAACCAAGCTCTGGCACCGGCACTGTGCCAGCGTAGCGTGCGGTCGCATAGCAATACATGGAGCTACACGCTCCGCTCCGGAGTACCGGTGCCAGAGCTTGTTTTTAACCTGCGAGACTCGGCTGTATCTCGCGTATGGTTGACTCCGGCCTAAGGGGTCCACTCAGATGTGTTTCGCCCCCCCTAGCCTGAACCCTTAGCTACGCCTCTGATCCTACGGCATTGTAGTGTATAATACAAATAATCAAACAACTGAAAAAAGGAAGTGAAAATTGTGTGAGGGGTTGGCACTCTTAGCTGCTTCTTCAGGTAGACACAGGAACACTTTTGTGCTCAAACACCTGCTGGCTTATGAACGTCAGCATACATCAAGGCATGGTTCAGAAAAGCAAAAGCAGAGCCTTCCTGGCTTAACAGAAAACAAAACAAATAAAGTGTCAGAGTCCTTTCTCTACAGGTTCAACCTGAGAAAACCCGCACAGTCCTTAGCTCCTCAGGGAGCTATCTGGGAGTTCCTGCTCTCCCAAGACACGACACCCACTGACTCTCATGGCCGGGGATTTAACACCCCATGTGATGATCACCTGACCTTGACATCACACAGGTCCTGTCAGGTGGAGATATGGTGGACCCCCTCCCACCCGCTCTACGGAGGTCCACTAAAACCAGCCCATAACATAGGTTCCTATATTAACCCTCTCAGGACTTAGCGTGCTGGAGGCAAAAACACTCTGGTTTTATATCATTAACCACAGTATGCGCAGTGACATGCATCTCCCTTCACATACTATGCCAGTGACTGTCACAATTGATAATAACAAAATGTTTAATAAATATATTAAATAAATTAAAAAAATATATATAAAACTTAAATTCACGCAAAAACATTTTTGGCATTGCTGCATCAATAAAAGGGTATGTACTATAAAAAAAATTAAATCTAAATGTAGCCAAAAAAAATTGTAAAACTAGAATTGCGTTTTTTTTTGTTTTTACTGCTGCATCTCCCTCCAAAAAGTAATCAAAATATCATATGTACCCCAAAATTAATAAAAACCTGTCATAAAACAAACCCTCACAACACCCCCATTAACAGAAAATAAAGCAAAACGGTATGGGTCTGAAAAATGGCAAAACAATTTCTTGTTTTAGAAAAAAAATAAATGGTATCATTCAAATCTACAAATCATCATGTAAAAAATAAATCCTCATATGGATGAGTGGATTAAAAAAAAAATTATGTTTCTTAGCAAGAGGTGTGGGGGGGAGCAAAAATGAATCGATGGCCCGGGCTAGAAGGGGTTACTCATTTATATGAATATTTTAATACTATATTTATAACCGGAATTGGCTTTTTATATATTCTCTCCTTACACCTTGGTATTTCTCTCGAATTCTGACAGTTCCTCTCTAAAGTAAATAAACTAGTTTCTGAGACCTTTATGGTATTTCTGCCAGGGAATATGTCTCCCAGAATAAAAAATAAAGCTCTATGGCTGGAAGAATTTTTTTTAATTTTTTTTCTCCCTTTCGAAAAGAAAATAATTTCAGGATCTTTCAACATTGAAGAATTTAATCACATTATTCCCGCTACTGCATCTGAGACATCTGGCTAAATATGATCATTGCGAGCAAAGGATCGGCACCAGGCATGCATAATTGTGCCGCACTATAACTCACAGGACATAAATAAAAAGGAAACTATTTCAAAAGAACAGGTAAAATGCCCAGGAAATATCTCTTTAGTGTAATGGCCCTGTCATCTGTTGCATAAAGGTCATAAGTCACACAAAAGATCTTCTGAGAAGCCATCATCACAGGAGAAATGATCTGCAAACAGGACGATGCTTGCCGGGAATATACATTACACTCAATGGGCACGCGGCTGAAATTGAACGGCTTTTTCTGCATACTTTGACCTTTCAGCCAGAGGAAATGTCTAACAAATAACAAAAACAGGAAAGAAGGAGAAAAGTATAAAATAAAGGCTGTAAATAAGAGTATTTATCAACATTCTCATCCAAATAAATGACACGCTAAGCCCTGCCCCGATTCGCAGTGGAACTGCCTGAAAACACACTCGGAACAAACCCTGCCCCATGTGTGGTCCAATACATGGCAAAACCCCCCAAAAATTGATTATATGTTTCATACTCATCCATATATTTATTAGGCCGGGGTCATACTTGCGAGTGCAATTCGAGAAACTTGCGCGAGTCTCTCACTTCAATACCCGGCACTGCCGCCGGCACTTGGGACCGGAGCGTTCAGCTGCATAGAAATACATGCAGCCGCACGCTCCTGTCCCGAGTGCCGGCGGCAGTGCTGGGTATTGAGGTGAGAGACTCGCGCGAGTCTCTCGCATTTCACTCGCAAGTGTGACCCAGGCCTTACAGAATCATACAGAAGACAATGGGGACGATTCATTAAGACTGGATTTGCTAAGTTAAGCCATCTCCAGAAAATGACCTATTGTTTAAAATCAGATTTTTTGTCAAAAAGTCGGAAAAATTGCAACTTTCCAAAGCTTTTTTTCATTTTCTGGCATAAAATTATTGATTAAAATCGATTTGCAGGACCCGGGATTCAGCTGCTGAGTATTCGGTAGCTGCTTGATGGGAGTTATGCTCCTATTTCAATTAGATGGTCTGCATCATATTGCGTGTGTCAGGTTGATTAATCAAGAGGCAGGGATGTCGACAGGCAGGAGCAGGGATGTCGACAGGCAGGAACAGGGATGTCGACAGGCAGGAGCAGGGATGTCGACAGGCAGGAGCAGGGATGTCGACAGGCAGGAGCAGGGATGTCGACAGGCAGGAGCAGGGATGTCGACAGGCAGGAGCAGGGATGTCGACAGGCAGGAGCAGGGATGTCGACAGATAGGAGCAGGGATATCGACAGGCAGGAGCAGGGATGTCGACAGGTAGGAGGAGGGATGTCGACAGGCAGGAGCAGGGATGTTGACAGGCAGGAGCAGGGATGTCGACAGGCAGGAACAGGGATGTCAGCAGGTAGGAGCAGGGATGTTGACAGGTAGGAGCAAGGATGTCGACAGGCAGGAGCAGGGATGTCGACAGGCAGGAGCAGGGATGTCGACAGGTAGGTGGCGGTTCACAGGATTCCTGGCTCTGTGTCCACAGAATACATACCTGACCGGTGGAGCAGGGTTACGGATACATGGTTGGCTTTCATATATGTGTGGTTACACCCCTCTGGCAGTACTCAATGCGTTTCTTCAGCAAAATGCTCCCTTAGTCACATGCCTACACCAGTTGACAGATTTTCATGAAATGGACTTCTAATAAAGTTTGAAGATTTTTTTTTAACTTAGGACTGGATGTGCAGTCCTCCCCTTCTTTTCAATGGTTACACATATATATTTCTATACAAATCATACCTTAGATCTGTTTACCCGCGAGTCTGTAGCCACCGGCATGGCAGAGCCGCAGGATACATTGCATTTGATACTGGCTTGTATTTTGCAGTCTTTGCTTGTAATGTACCAATTTCAATATTGTATTGCAATAAAGGCAAATACTGTATGAATTTTCACTGGCAGCATCTTGATTGCAGGTAGTGTATCCCAGGGACGTAATCGATGCAGTGATCGGATTCCTGGAGGAAATATATATATAAATATATATATATCTACTATATAATTGTCTAAGGGGTACTTCCGTCTTTCTGTCTGTCTGTCACGGATATTCATTGGTCGCGGCCTCTGTCTGTCATGGAATCCAAGTCGCTGATTGGTCTCGCCAGCTGCCTGTCATGGCTGCCGCGACCAGTCAGCGACGGCCACAGTCCGATTAGTCCCTCCCTATTCCCCTGCAGTCAGTGGCCGGCGCCCGCTCCATACTCCCCGCAGTCACCGCTCACACAGGGTTAATGCCAGCGGTAACGGACTGCGTTATGCCGCGGGTAACTCACTCCGTTACCGCTGCTATTAACCCTGTGTGACCAAGTTTTTACTATTGATGCTGCCCATGCAGCGTCAATAGTAAAAACATCTAATGTTAAACATAATAAAAAAATTAAAAAATCATTATATACTCACCTTCCGCCGCCTTTCCCGCTCCTCGCGACGCTCCGGTGACCGCTCCATGCAAGCGGCAGGTTCCGGTGCCAAGGATGGTATGCGAGAAGGACCTTCCATGACGTCACGGTCATGTGACCGCGACGTCATCACAAGCCCTGCGTGCCTGTGCGAGAAGGACCTGCCATGACATCACAGTCATGTGACCGCGACGTCATCACAAGCCCTGCGCGCCTGCGCGAGAAGGACCTGCCATGACGTCACGGTCATGTGACTGCAACGTCATCGCAGGGCCTGCGCGAGAAGGACCTGCCATGACATCACGGTCATGTGACCGTGACGTCATCACACCCTGGGACCGGAAGCTGCCGCCTGCACCACACACAGGCGACAGAACTACAAGGGTACCCTCGGAAGGTGAGTATATGTTTATTTTTTATTTTTTAACCTGTGACATACGTGGCTGGACAATATACTACATAGCTGGGCAATATACTACGTGACTGGCCAATATACTACGTGGCTGGGCAATATACTACGTGGCTGGGCAATATACTACGTGACTGGCCAATATACTACGTGGCTGGGCAATATACTACGTGGCTCTGTGCTGTATACTACGTCGCTGTGCAATATACTACGTGGCTCTGTGCTGTATACTACGTAACTGGGCAATATACTACGTCACTTGGCAGTATACTACGTAACTGGGCAATATACTACATAGCTGGGCAATATACTACGTCACTGGGCAATATACTACGTCACTGGGCAATATACTACGTGGGCTGTGCTATATACTACGTAACTGGGCAATATACTACATGGCTGGGCAATATACTACGTGGCTGGGCAATATACTGCGTCACTGGGCAATATACTACGTCGCTGGGCAATATACTACGTGGCTGGGCAATATACTACGTGGCTGGGCAATATACTACGTGGCTGGGCAATATACTACGTGGCTGGGCAATATACTACGTGGCTGGGCAATATACTACGTGGCTGGGCAATATACTACGTGGCTGGGCAATATACTACGTGGCTGAGCAATATACTACGTCACTGGGCAATATACTACGTAACTGGGCAATATGCTTTGTAACTGGGCAATATACTAAGTCACTGGGCAATATACTACGTCACTGGGCAATATACTACGTAACTGGGCAATATACTACGTAACTGGGCAATATACTACGTCACTGGGCAATATACTACGTAACTGGGCAATATACTACATCGCTGGGCAATATACTACGTAGCTGGGCAATATACTACGTAGCTGGGCAATATACTACGTAACTGGGCAATATACTTTGTAACTGGGCAATATACTACGTGACTGGGCAATATACTACGTCGCTGGGCAATATACTACGTAGCTGGGCAATATACTATGTAACTGGGCAATATACTACGTCACTGGGCAATATACTACGTCACTGGGCAATATACTACGTGGCTGGGCAATATACTACGTGGACATGCATATTCTAGAATACCCGATGCGTTAGAATCGGGCCACCATCTAGTATATATATATCCCAGATGTGGTAACTCACTGTGCACTGCAGGTGTAAAAACAATGCCTTCGTATACCCTCATCAGGGCTGGCATTAGGGTGAATTCCCCCCATATCATATAATTCCCATATATAACAATGCTGTCAGACAGTTGGCAAACTAATAAGCTGGGATATAGAGCTGCATCCTGAAAAAATAGGTTATAGGCTCTGGGTTGAGCTAATTTTGACCTTAATGGACCAACCAAATTTTACAATTCTGACCGCTGTCACTTTATGAGGTTATAACTCTGGAACGCTTCAGTGATTCAGAGATTTTTTTTGTGTGACATATTGTCCTTCATGATACTGGTAAAATTTGTTAGATGCAACCTGCATTTGTGAAAATATTTGAAATTTGGCAAAAATGTCAACATTTTCATTCTTATGCCCTTAAACCAGAGAGATGTGCCACACAAAACAGTTAAATAACATTTCCCACATGTCTACTTTACATAAACACAATTTTTGAAACAATTTTTTTTTGTTAGGAAGTTATAAGGGTTAAACGATGATGAACAATTTCTCATTTTTCCAACAAAATTTACAAAACCATTTTTTTATTTTAGGGCCCACACCACATTTGAAGTGACTTTGAGGAGCCTACAGTATATGACAGAAAATACACACCATTCTTAAAACTGAACCCCCTCAAAGTGCTCAAAACCACATGCTAGAATTTCATTAACCCTTCAGGTGCTTCACAGGAACTAAAGCAATGTGGAAGGAAAAAAATAAACATTTTACTCTTTTTCCCACAAAAATACACTTTTAGCCCCCAAATTTTTATTTTCAGCATGGTAATAGGAGAAAAATTGTTGTGCCATTTCCCCTGAAAACGCCGATACCCCATATGTGGTTGGGAAAAAAAAAAAAAACAGTTTGGGCGCATAGAGGGGCTCGGAAGGGAAGAAGTACAGTTTGACTTTTTGAAAGCAAAAATGGCTGGAATCGAAAGTGGACGCCATGTCGCATTCAGAGAGCCCCACTTTGGAAACTAGACCCCTTCAGGAATGCATCTAGATGTGCGGTGAACACGATAAACGTCACTGAAGTTTATAACATAACCATGTAAATGTAAGGAGAAGACCCGGACCAGGCCTACCTACTCTGTGACGGATCCGGAACTGTCGAGGCTGTCACCCAGGTTTCACGGGGGAAAGCTTAAAGCCCCGGACCGACCTCTGCATCTAGGAGTAGGGGGCGTGGCTAAGATAAGAGGGCCACAGCGCGCAGCAAATCAGTTAGCTGCCTTGGGAACGTGCATCGCGCAGAAGGGCAGTGTTGGTGGCTTCTGCGTGGGGGCCAACTGCCAGAGCTGGCAAAAACCAGCAGAGGCAAAAAGCTGTTAACAGAGACTGCCAACAACAACGTACCTGGTCCCCGCTGACATCGCTGACCATGAGTGACAGGACATAAGCCTGCACACGCACCGGCAGGAGAATTGGGACACCCGCTGTGAGGGGTTTCCCTTTGTACCTGAATAGAGTTGCTCGTTGTCCCTGTACGCTGACAGGGGGAAAGACTGTGCTCTGTCAGGCTCATCGTTTCCTGACACACCGATCACCGACCGGTTCACAAGGACTCAACGCCGCCAGGAGCCAAGACGTCATCTTTTCCAGGACTACACTGGACCACGAGGAATCACCGCTGCCACCAGGATCAAGGACGCCATCTTTTCAAGGATCATACTGGTCCCCTTATGCGCCACAGCTTTGGTGCCAACATCTACATCCTGAACTAACCGCATTCTGAAGTTGTCAGACTGATAAGTTTGCTTTCCTTGAACTTCCTACCCTATGCTTCACACCCGCTTCCCCTGAGTGACGTCCCCTACAATCCTTTATACTGTTTTATCTGTTTTCTCCCTGCGAGGAGTATACCTGTTAAATTAAACCCCACATTAACGCCTGCCTCCGACCCGTTACTGCATCTTCCTACCTGCTCACATAAATATGCCCCAAATTTTTTTTATTTTTCACAAGTTTAACCAGAGGAAATGGACCCTAAAATGTGTTCCGGAATTTCTCCTGAGTACGCAGCTACTCCATGTCTGGGGTAAAACCTCTGTTTGGGAGCACAGCAAGGCTCGGAAGGGAAGGAGTTACGTTTTGCAACACAGACCTTGATGGACTGGTCTGCAGGTGTCGGGTCACGTTTGAAGAGCCATTGATGTGCCTAAACAGTGAAAAAAAACCAAGTTACCCCATTTTGGAAAGCAGACCCCTCAAGGAATTAATCTAGGGGTTTACTGAGCATTTTTAACCTACAAGTGATTCACAAAACTTTAACATTTAGATGTGAGAACAAAAAAATAAAAAATTTCCATGAGGGGTAATGGGAGAAATTAGATCTCACAATGTGTTATGCAATTTCTCCTGAATGTGGCGGTACTCCATATGTGGTTGTACATTACTGTTTGAGCATACGGCAGGGATTGGATGGGAGGGAGCTCTACTTGGCTTTTATCTTCTCTGGTTACCCTTGTGAAAATAAAAATGTCAGATTTCATTTGAATATGTGGGCTCCATTAGCCGAGCCCCCGAGGTGCCAAAACAGCAGAACCCCTTCCTCCTAGGTGACCCCATATTGGAATCCTCACTGCTTAAGGAATTCATCCTTTCACACGTCCGTGTCTCCGGTACGTGTGGTGACAGTTTTCACACGTACCGGAGACACGTACACATGTAGACCCATTCAAATAAATGGGTCTATGCACACGTCAGTGTGTTTCCACGGACCGTGTGCCTGTGTGCAAAACTGGCTGACATGTCCGTTTTTTGCCGTAAGCAAACGTCACATGGAGAACACACTTTGATGTTCTCCATGTACGGCCGCCGGGGAAGAAGCACTACTGTAAACGGTGTTCCCCGGCGGCTGGTGCTGGAAGTGGCTGTCATCATTCTCCCCTGCTCTGCCGGTGAGCAAAGGAGAATGATGAGAGTTATATTAAAGTTCGATCATCCCACACCTGCTATCGCTAATAACAATGACAATAGGTGCAGAGGATGGGGGTATTCCACAGCTGCCGGCTGTGATATTTCGGAAATAAATGTGTGAAAAACCCGACATGGGTTCCTCCCCATTTTATTAACCAACCAGACAAAACTCACAGCTGGGGGCTGCAACCCCCAGCTGTCAGCTTCTGCAAGGTTGGCTATCAAGAATAGAGGGGTTCTCATGTTTTTTTAATTATTTAAATAAATAATAAAAAAATTAAAAAAAAAACAGCTGTGAGCTTTAGCAAGGCTAGTTGTCAAAACTGGAGGGGAATTAGGTGCTACAATAAGTATGGCTTAATTTAGAGCAATAAAAGGTGTCTGTGTAATTATTTCAAATAAAAGACTTTATTCTAGCCGTGTCCTTATTTAACATTACTACTATAGGATTAGTAATGGAGAGGTGTCTTATAGAGGTCTCTCCTTTACTAAGCCATGGGCTTGATGTCACCTGAAAGGTGACATCAACCCGACAAATATAACCCCACTTGCCACCGAAACAGAGCAAGTGGGAAGAGCCGGGCAAAGCGTCAGAATAGGCGCATCTAATAGATGCGCCTTTTCTGGGCAGCTGCGTGCTGCTGTTTTTAGGCTGGGGGGCCTATATTAATGGCCCCTTACCAGTCTGAGAATAGCAGCCCCCAGCTGTGAGCTTTAGCAAGGATGGTTGTCAAAAATGGAGGGGACCCCACACCATTATTTTAAATTATTTAAATAATTTAAAAAACAGTGTGGGGACCCCTCTATTCTTGATAACCAACCTTGCAGAAGCTGACAGCAGAGGGTTGCAGCCGGCTGCTGTGGAATATCCCCATCCTCCGCACCTACTGTCACTGTTATTAGAGACAGCAGGTGTGGGATGATGGGGGTAACAGTCCCAAAAGCCACCACCTGCTGTCGTTCGGACTTTAATATAAGGCTCATCATCCTCCTCTGCTCGTCGGCAGAGCAGGGGAGAATGATAAGAGCCATGTTCAGCCCCAGCTGCCAGGGAACAGCACTTACTGTAGCGCTTCTTCCCCGGCGGCTGTCCGTGCGGTACTGATGAGGCAGACTGTTGCCACACATGTGCCACACGTAGTACACACACGGACACGGATATCTCTGGTATCGTTTTTTCCGGTACCGGAAATATACAGACGTATGAAACTGTCCTGTAGTGAGTATTTTGAACACATAGGTGCCTCACGGCATTTTATAACATTGAGACATGGAAACAAGACATTTTAGTGGTAAAAATGTAAATTTTGTATTTGCTTCAAATTTGTCAGGTACTCAAGGATTAATATGTGAAAGTGGACCCCTTAATTTATGGCGCAATTTCTCCTGAACGCAGTGCTGTCCCATAAGTTGTCAGAAATTAGTTGGGTCACACGCCAGGGCTGAGGTGGAGTGCTAGTTGGCTTTTGGAGCACAGATTTTTACAGAATAGTTTGTGGGCATAGACTAATTAATTTAGAGGTGCAGTTTCTACAGTGGAGTCACTTTTAGGGTCTTTCTGCTATTCTGGCAAATGTCAACCACAAACTATTCTATAAAAATCAGTGCTCCACGGACGGGTGCTATGCGTGAAAACATCGTATAGCGCTCGGACCAGTGTTAATCTATGGCGCAGCTCCCATCACCGTATTTTTTCTCAGGCGTATCCTACGTGCGAGTGAAATCGCAGCAGGCTGCCATTGTCACTGAGGCTCGTCCGAGACTCGCCAATGCAAGTCTATGGGTGCGAGAAAAATCCATACACCTCATGGGACCATCCGTGTGACTTGCGAGAAATACGCACACATTTTCCTCATTTCAGCCCATTGAGCCATTACATTGAATGGGGAAAGCAGTGAGAAATGTAGAAATGTAAAGCCAAATCGCAAGCATTTTTTATTAATAAACCCCGCGTGCGCCATTTGGAAGAATTTTGAACAAAGTAGGTCAACGAAAACCATAAATAAAAAAAAATAAAAAAAATAGAAACAGTGACTGGTAAAAATCAAATATAATAATTTTTTTTATTTGTTATGATGGATTGGGTTTTAACTTTTCACGGTCAAAAAAGTTTTAAAAAAAACAAAACTTTTTTACAGGGAATGAGTGAAACTTATTCAGATTTGTTACATATACAAGTGTACCCTGATCTTAAAAATCACAGTTTGCATTTTTTTAATACCGATTCTCCTACTTTTAATCCAAACAATTAAATCAAGGTGTGTCAATCACTTGGATGGGATATGCCATTAAGCCCTCATCCTGAGCCTTGCCATTCAGCACACCTCAGTAAATCACCAGAAGCGTGCTTGGCAGGCCTGAAACTCAAAATAACTGCACAATGATTATCTGTTTTGTTAATCTAAGTCAATGTGACAATCTTTTACCCAATTTTGCTGGATCCTCTGTGATGGCTGCAGAATTTCACACTGAAGGTTCTTCTTGCAGCACATTTGCCAGCATTGGACTATGTGGATTCCTAGCGCCATCTAGTGGCAGAGAAGTGTACAGGAACTTTACATTTAAATTAAAGAGTTGGCACCGCTTCTTTTCTGCAAAGGTGATTAGTTACAGATGGTTAGCTTGAATGCCACAGGTCAGAGACAATAATGATAACAAAGCATTTTTTGTTACACTGCATGTTGGAAAGTTGGAATTTAATCAGCCAGTAACGACCTTAACTTAGAGGCGTTTAAAACTCAGTCGAGTTTAGTTCTTTCAAAGGTTAGGGAGCAGGAATCAGACAAGAAACCCGTGCTGTCTGCTCATTTTTCTACTGATTGAAAGGTTTCTCACCATTTTGATTAACGGGAAATATCACAAAAGGGTACAACTACATTTAGCAGCTTTCCACCCCTTTTTCATACTGAAAAAACTATATTGCAAGCTAAGCCCCTATCCACGGAATAGCAGACACCCAATTTATCCCTTAGGAACCCCAAGAATGGGACTATGGAACCTGAGAACAGGACTGTGCAGCCTAATCTTCAATGGAGGCAGCGTCGGACTGGAGTACCTTGGGCCCACCAGAGAAAAATCATTCTTGGGGCCCACCTTGCAGTTATATAGAAATAATACCAATTATGTTGCAAAATGATGTAATATCAAACGTAGTGTTTATTAACCTCTATACAATACACCACACGGGACACATCCTCTATATACTGCACAGCACGGGACACATCCTCTATATACTGCACAGCACAGGACACATCCTCTATATACTGCACAGCACAGGACACATCCTCTATATACTCCACAGCACAGGACACATCCTCTATATACTCCACAGCACAGGACACATCCTCTATATACTCCACAGCACAGGACACATCCTCTATATACTCCACAGCACAGGAGGTCCTCTATATCCCACTGGCCATATTCCACTGTGTATTCCGTCTGTGTGTGTGTATACAGTATATATATATACATACATATACACACACACACACACACACAGCCCACCAGACTCCAGGCTTATAACTCTCCTTGATTTCAATTACCAGTACGGAACCCAACACTGTGGAATGGAATGTCATTTTATCATTTTACAGCACTGGCTCCAGTACGGCTCTGGAAATAAAGAAGACAGAGCAGGACACAGGACTAATGCAGAGTTCGGCCTCATTCACACGTTCTTATTTTGGTCACCATTCAGCACTGGGATTTGTAAGACAAAACTCAGAGCTGAACCCACACAGAATATAATAGAAAGATTCACATTTATTCTTCAAATTACTGACGAAAACATGTCAGTGCAGATGAGGCCTAATAAGCAGCTCACCGCACAGACCAGGAACTATATTTTATGGGTTCACTCACACGAGCGTATGACATGGCCAAGAGCTATGTGATGTTGTATCGGACAGCACTAGGCCCAGTGTTCTACTATGGGATAGTGCAGATGTGCAATTATGGCAGCAAGGTGCAAGTGTATCTGATATTCGGATGACACGTACCCATACAAGTCTATAGGTGCATGCAGTAGTGTAACTAAGGATAGGGGGCAGAGGGTGCTGTTGGCCTGGGCCCCGCGCTCTGAGGAGCCCACCTGAAGCTACACTACATTTAACTATCGGTGTGCACAGCGCGCCATTACAGTTAAACTCTGCGACAGAGCGGGGAGAGTTTGAGTCAGACCAATTCTTTTGTATGACAGAATTGATGGCCGTGTGAATGAACCCTAAACCTCACGATTGAAGATGTAAAGAACCCTGTTCCTAAATGTGAATATCAAGAAAACAATGACCTCCCATCTATAAAAACATGAATGATCATTATTAATAATGGAAACAGGGGCACTACTCACAATTCCGAGGCTGAGATCTCAAAATTGAACTCACCCATTAGATTGTCTGGTGTCGGCTCACTATGGCAAGAAAAAGATAGAAGTGAGCAGAAAACAAAATACAGGTCAAGCTCCTGACATAATGACATTAGGCTTCCTATACAGGGTGGGCCATTTATATGGATACACATAAGTAAAATGGGAATGGTTGGTGATATCAACTTCCTGTTCGTGGCACATTAGTATATGGGAGGGGGAGAACTTTTCTCCCACTCTTGACACACTGGTAGCAACACCGCAGAGGAAATGCTAGCACAGGCTTCCAGTATCCGTTGTTTCAGATGCTGCCCATCTCGTATCTTCACAGCATAGACAATTGCCTTTAGATGACCCCAAAGATAAAAGTCTAAGGGGATCAGCCAGGTCTGGAGTCCTTGGTGGCCATTCAACTGGCCCATGACAACCAATCCACTTTCCAGGACACTGTTCATGTAGGAATGCTCGGACCTGACACCCATAATGGGGTGGTGCAACATCTTGCTGGAAAAACTCAGGGAACGTGCCATCTAAAGTGCATAATGAGGGAAACATATCATCATGTAGCAATTTCAGATATCCAGTGGCATTTAGGTTTCCATTGGTGAAGAATGGCCCCACTATCTTTGTACCATCTCATACCTCCCCATACAAAGATAGTGGGGCCATTCTTCATCCTCTTCTATGTTGGTGGAAAAACCTTCTCTCCTCCAGACGCAGAGAATGCCCCCTTGTGCCCGTCACCTTCCTTGGTATTAAACAGATCCTCGGAGAGATATTTGTATTTTCCCCTTACATACTTATACATGTTATTAGATCGTCCCTCAGTCGTCTTTTTTCTAGACTAAATAATCCTAATTTTGCTAATATCTCTGGGTATTGTAGTTCCCCTATCCCCTTTATTAATTTTGTTAACCCTTTCGCGATGGGAACATTTTCCAGCTTTGAGCTCTAGTTTTGTGCTTCCTTTTTTTTTCCCAAGAGCCATCATTTTTATTTTTATGTTCATATAGACCAGGCGTGGGCAATTAATTTTCCCAAGGGGCCACATGAGACCGTGGCTGCTACGGGGGGCCGAACCAATAGGCCAAAATTAATTCTGCTCAACTAGAATATCAATATATTATAATTATTATACTATTGATCATTTTATTAATATTAATTGTATCACCTAATATTGAGCAGAATTAAGTATGTTGACATCCCCCTATATATCATTTGAACCTGAGCGCAAACCCTTCCGTATATCATATGATCCTCCCATAGCCTCCCCCATATGCGGCATAAGCCCCACACAGCCTCCCCATATACACTGCATGTCGCCCCCATAACCTCCCCATGTGCAGCATGTCGCCTCCAAAGGCAGCACCATGTGCAGCATGTCACCCCCTTATGCAGCACCATGTCACACCCCCAAAGCCTCCCCATGCCCACCCAAATAGCCCATACACATGAGAAAAAAAAAAAATAACCCCACATACTCACCTCGGTCCCATTCCCTGGCGCTCTGCTTCTCTCCCTGCCTCCAGTGTGCTGACTCTTCGGGGTACACAGCTGACGCAATGAAGTGACGTCATTGCATCAGCTGTTTCACACGCTGATTGTTGGAGGAATTGGCAGGAGACCCCTCCACCAAAGGAGTCAGCGGCGCAGCGCAGAGCCACAGATGGAGAGACAGCGAGCGGGCGGGCACAGTGCGGCCCATGGACCTCTGATTTCCAGCCCCACGACTGTCTTGGTCCAAGTAACGGACTGAGACAGCCAGAGGGCCAGATGTGGCCCGCGGGCCACACTTTGCCCAGGTCTGATATTAGACATGTGAGGGCTTGTTTTCTGCAGGGCGAGTTGGACTTTTGAATGACACCATTGATTTTTACACAGTGTACTTGAAAAAGGGAAACATGTTCCAAGTTCAGTGAAATTGTGAAAAAAAGAAGGATTGTTTTTAATTGAGCATTTTGTGATAAAAATGACCTTGCAATATCATTCGGCTCATCAGTATGATGACGGCAATACCAAACGTCCATTTTTTTTTTATTATTTGAGTAGTGAAAAACAAAACATAGAACATTGAGAAAAAAAGATTTTGTGTCACCTTATGAGACCAGTTACGTTTTTATTTTTCGGATGATGGAGCTGTGTGATAGCTTATTTTTTGCAGGGCTAGATAACGTTTTATTAGTACTACTAGATGGTGGCCCGATTCTAACGCATCAGGTATTTTAGAATATGCATGTCCACGTAGTATATTGCCCAGCCACGTAGTATATTTCCCAGCCACGTAGTATATTGCCCAGCCACGTAGTATATTGCCCAGCCATGTAGTATATTTCCCAGCCACGTAGTATATTGTCCAGCGACGTAGTATATTGCCCAGCGACGTAGTGTATTGCCCAGCCACGTAGTATATTGCCCAGCCACGTAGTATATTGCCCAGCCACGTAGTATATTGCCCAGTCACGTAGTATATTGCCCAGTCACGTAGTATATTGCCCAGTCACGTAGTATATTGCCCAGTCACGTAGTAAATTGCCCAGTGATGTAGTATATTGCCCAGTCACGTAGTATATTGCCCAGTCATGTAGTATATTGCCCAGTCACGTAGTATATTGCCCAGCGACGTAGTATATTGCCCTGCGACGTAGTATATTGCCCAGCGACGTAGTATATTGCCCAGTCACGTAGTATATTGCCCAGTCACGTAGTATATTGCCCAGTCACGTAGTATATTGCCCAGTTACGTAGTATATTGCCCAGCGATGTAGTATATTTCCCAGTCACGTAGTATATTGCCCAGTCACGTAGTATATTTCCCAGTCACGTAGTATATTGCCCAGTCACGTAGTATATTTCCCAGTCACGTAGTATATTTCCCAGTCACGTAGTATATTTCCCAGTCACGTAGTATATTGCCCAGTCACGTAGTATATTGCCCAGTCACGTAGTATATTGCCCAGCGACGTAGTATATTGCCCAGCGACGTAGTATATTGCCCAGTGACGTAGTATATTGCCCAGTGACGTAGTATATTGCCCAGTGTAGTATATTGCCCAGCGATGTAGTATATTGCCCAGTCACGTAGTATATTGCCCAGTCACGTAGTATATTGCCCAGTGATGTAGTATACAGCACAGAGCCACGTAGTATATTGCCCAGCCACGTAGTATATTGCCTTCCTCACTGTGTCACGTCACCTGATTTCCTGAGGACCCCTTCCCCACTGTCACCTAATTTCTTGAGGGCCCCTTGTGTGCCCCTTTGGGGCCCTTCACCCAGAGGTGAAATGGTGGGAGCGGTGACCGGGCCCCACAGTAAATTAGGAGACAGTGGGGAAGGGGGACCACAGGAAATTAGAAATTTTCTATGGGGGACCCCCACCTTGTGTCACCTTCAGATTGCAGGGGGGCCTCCCATAACTGTCTCTGTCTCGAACTATGCTGCAGGCATATTTTACTTACACCTTACTGACTGGCTGCAATCATCAACAAAAATGTGACGTCCCTCAGCTCCAGGCAGCCTCCGATCATAGCATTGCAGACAGTGCGCGCCTGTGTGCCAGTGCTGCTTGGGCAGGAGGACAGACGACCAATCACAGCACAGCTCATTGAGGTGTGCCGTGACCTGTGTGATTGTGAGGGCACACAAAGAAAACTAATGCTGATTGGCTGCTCTTGCCTGCATCTGTCAGCCAATCAGCATTAGAACACCCTTAGTCCAGACTCCAGAGTCAGTCCACAGAGTTTTAATGATGAAGTTTGTTTCCTCGGACTGTGCTGTGTGCTGGCTGAAGTCAGTGAGGTCGGCACTTGCACCACGCTGCGCACGGGCCGCTCTTATCAAGAGCACAGACTCGGCGTCGCCGTCGGCAGCAGTGCGAGATGATCATTTCATGTGAAGGAGCGAGCAGCTGCCGCACGGCTGCTTGCACAGCACTTCACATTCTTCCGTACAGCCTGTGCGCCGGGCCGCCTGCTATAGAATAAACTGTGCACCGCATGCAGGGCAGGGACAAATGAAGGAGGCAGGGGCTGGGGCCCACCGGAGGATTCTCCGGTGTCCCGGTGCCCCAGTCCGAGCCTGAATGGAGGTGCGTATGCTCGACCCCAGAAACAATGAATGGAACGGAGGACAAGCATGCGCATCTCTGAAATATTCGAGACAGTATTCTGCACTGCCAGTTTGTTTTTTCTTCAATTCCAGGACCCCAAAAATCAGGATTTGGTTGTGCCCCTCTATCACCCCTCACCAGCAATCCATTAAATTATCCTCTATCCAAATGAGGGGAAAAAAAACATAATGGTTGCACAACATTAAGGTTAAAACTACCGCATTCCTGTAAAATTGTGCAGCCATTAAAGGTCGATTCACTAATGGACACATCAAAACCATCTGAACGTTAACTATTGATTTGGAAATTGCAACAAAAAGTTAGTAGCTTTTGATCACCTGGAGCAAAGGACACATGTCCAAGGCGTAAAATACATGATAAAGTATAGTCCTGACGAAGATAGGTGAAGAAAGTGCCAAACATTCAAGGTTCATAGTTTACGGTATCCAAGAAGTATCGTTTCTCCTTGCGGAGAGTGACATGTTAAGCATGCCGAGATGAGGAGACTTAAAGTCGCAATGCTCCTCTGGGAAATATGCAAATTGTCTCTTCAGAGAGGAAGAGGACTAGAACTCTAGTGCCACCTATTAGAAGTAGCAATCCTAAAAGTCAATGTTGACCCTATAACGAGCCTTCTCACATGACTTAGGATAAAAGCCAAACCAGAATCTCAATTTGCAGACACTGTGTTTCGGGGTACTGCCCCTCGTCAGTGCAAAGTAGAGATCTGGTTTGGCTGATTGAGAGGCGTCTGACCGATATCCAAGAAGTATCGTTTCTCCATGCTAAGCATGCTGAGATGAGGTAGACATAAGTCCATCAAGTCCAACTTATAGCAGAACATTTTGATTCAGGAGGGAAAAACCCAACTGCCCCCTATTAGAGGAAAAATTCCATACTGAATCTACATACTGCAATCAGACTGCTTCCTGGATCAACGTCCCATCACAGAATCTAGTGTCCATAACCTGTAAGATCATTGTTTCTTGCACCACATCACATTTCAAGTGACTTTAAGGGGCCTATATGACAGAAAATACCAAAAGTGACACCATTCTAAAAACTGCTCCCCTCAAAGTCCTCAAAACTAGAGATGAGCAAACCTTTCAAGGTTCGGTTCGATTTGAACGTTTAGACGTTCACCGAACAGTTCGACAAAGGTACCTGAACCCCATTAAATTCAATGGGAGAACAATCCAAACGTATACACAATATTTTAAGGGGTGACAAAAATCTTCCCGTACAGCTAAAATTAGGGGAAGACACCAGGAAATGTGGCAACAATTGACCCACAGTAGAAATTTGCAAATGGCACAGCAGCAGTCAGCCACTGGAATTGAAATTTCAACGCGGGTCTGGTGGTTAAGGAAGCGGTGTAAGCCTTCTAAGGGTACCGTCACACAGTACCATTTTGATCGCTACGACGGTACGATTCGTGACGTTCTAGCGATATCGTTACGATATCGCAGTGTCTGACACGCAGCAGCGATCAGGGACCCTGCTGAGAATCGTACGTCGTAGCAGATCGTTTGGAACTTTCTTTCGTCGCTTGATCACCCGCTGACATTGCTGGATCGTTGTGTGTGACAGCGATCCAGCGATGTGTTCGCTTGTAACCAGGGTAAACATCGGGTAACTAAGCGCAGGGCCGCGCTTAGTAACCCGATGTTTACCCTGGTTACAAGCGTAAACGTAAAAAAAAACAAACAGTACATACTTACATTCCGGTGTCAGTCCTCCGGCGTCTCAGCTTCTCTCCACTGTGTGAGCGCCAGCCGGCCGGAAAGCGAGCACAGCGGTGACGTCTGACGTCACCGCTGTGCTTTCCGGCTATGGCGCTTACACAGTGGAGAGAAGCAGAACGCCGGGGACAGACACCGGAATGTAAGTATGTACTGTTTGGTTTTTTTACGTTTACGCTGGTAACCAGGGTAAACATCGGGTTACTAAGCGCGGCCCTGCACTTAGTTACCCGATGTTTACCCTGGTTACCGGGGACTTCGGCATCGCTCCAGCGCCGTGATTGCAACGTGTGACCGCAGTCTACGACGCTGGAGCGATAATCATACGATCGCTGCGACGTCACGGATCGTGCCGTCGTAGCGATTAAAATGGCACTGTGTGACGGTACCCTTAGCTGGGTGCCCTGATACCTCATGGAACATCCCCAAATTTGTTTTTTACAGCTACACTCAGATGGCACAACCAACGGTTTCAAACAGTACTATGGTAGAAAAATGTAAGGAAAGTAACACAGGTAGTTGAGTGAAAGTAAGTGCAGGCCTGTCTGTCTGTGAGACCTAACTTGTAGTCTCCACATTTCAACAAATCATTGTCACACACCACTAAAGTGGTATCAATTTCCACAGAGTAGAAATAGTATAATAAGCCTCTGACACCTTCTACTACAAGCAACCCACCAGATAGAGACCCAAGTTTGAGTCTCCACATTTAAAAAATTGCTTGTAACATCAGCAGCAGTAGCAACAGCAGGCACAGAAGCCACAACAATGGTGGCACAGACTGCAATAACGGGAGATCAATGCATTACACTAAAAATGACATCATTGCCTAGTGTTCCCAGTCTGCGACTTGGGTGCAAGTCATTGGAGATCCATGACTTGTTCATTTTGATGAAAGTTAGGCAGTCTACACTTTCACGGGATAGCTGGATGAGCTTATCCGTCAGGACACCACCAGCAGTGCTGAAAACACATCTGAGAGAATGACGTCTGCCGGGCATGACAAAACCTCCAAAGCGTGACAGGCAAGCTCAAGCCACTCTTCCATTTTTGAAGACCAAAATGCAAAAGGATTCAACCCCCACGATGGCATTGATTTTGAGCTTCATATACTCCTGCACCATCCTTTCCAGTTGTTCACGTGTTAGGCTATGTGCACATGCAGCGCCCCAGAGTCCTGGTCGTTGCAGTACTGATGCTCCGCCACTAAGGGGGGCTATGGTACGTCTGATGGCACTGAAGGAGTTCACCTGACCAGGTATCACAGACACCAATACACTTCACAGTCTGGCCTCCAGGGGGAGCTAAGGGTACTATTCATTAGGCCACTCCTCACATCTGGTAAAACTGGGGGTTAGATAGGAAGTTAGGAAGAAGCTGACTGGGTTGGAACCAGGCAACATCCTGTGGCAGAGGGTGTTGCAGGGGAAGATTCAGGGGGGTCCCTGTCAGGGGTGGGATCCTGACAGAGGCCTAGCGAACAGAGAGAACGTTACGGGACCGCGCCTGCACTTCATTGCGGCGGTACCCCAAGAAAGGACAAGAAGCGAGGTTTATTGTGCTGAGTGAGAAACAAGATCAACGCAACAAGGAGAAACACCAGTAGGAGTCGTGCTGTAAGACGAGGCAACATCCTACTGAGGCGCGTAGCCGGAACGCCGAGGAAGTATTGAGCTCCAGGCCTTACTTCAAACCTACGGCAGGACAGTCAGTTATAGGCGGGCTGTCTCACTCAAATCACCTAAGAAGACATAGGGGGCAACAGTTGGAGAGGGGCGACACTAGGGTCCCGGAAGACCTCCGAGCCTACCCGTCACACGGGTGCATCCTAGCCATATCATCTGGGGGACGAAACAGAACATCAGAATCGAGTTGTGAGGGAACTTCAGAAACAGACACAATAGTTGTGGGGACTATCCCGTAAGCACAGCAGGGGAGGACCACAACACACAAGCGCTAGAAGGTAGGCACAGATTTCCACCTGCAAAGGGAACTCTGGAGGTGCCATTGGACCGACCGGACTTGCGCAGCCCGGTTAACCGTATTCCAGACCGAGGATACTGAAGCCTTCAGTAAAGAGGTAAAGAGACTGCAACCTGGTGTCCTCGTTATTTACTGCGACCTGCAGCACACCATAACAATCACCATCCCCTCCTTTCATTGGGCGCCCCACAGCAGGGTCACGGACCGGGTCTAGCCACCGTGACAACCCCAGAACAAAGACTCAGAGGCCCGGTACCGGGTACCCCTCGGCCCTGCGGCAGTGGGGGCGCTACACACTATACGGATTTGCTGCGGATCTTTCCACGCAGAAACGCTGCAGATCCGCACTGTGATGTACAGTACAATGTAAATCAATGGGATTAAAAAAATAGCTGTGCAGATGGTGCGGAAAAATCAGTGCGGAATTGCTGCGGATTTCAAAGAAGTGCATGTCACTTCTTTTGTGCGGATCTGCAGCGTTTCTGCTCCCCTCCATGTCAAAAATCCGCAGTGGCAAAATCCACAGAAAATCCGCATCAATTCTGCATAAAAACCGCGGCAAATCCGCAGCTGCGGATTCTGCCTGGAGATGCGGATTTTGTGCAGAAAATTCTGCACCTCTTTTCCTACGTGTGCACATAGCCTTAGACTTGTACTCTTTTCGGATAGTGCATGTGTTGGTCTAAAAAAATGAGTGAAATGACTCACAGAAATTGTTTGTGTCACTTACACTGCTGCTCTTTTTTTGCGATTACGCCTTGACGTTTCTGGGGTTGGACGTATAGAACTGCGATGCACAGTGTGCCTCACTGGTTTCTTGGGGAAAACTACTCTTAAAATTGTCTACAAGCGTGTTTCGATACTACAGCATGCATGCGTCCCTTTCCAGGGGAGGAAGCATCTGGCTAAATTTACTCTTGTACCGTGGATCTAACAGAGTGGCAACCCAGTAGTCAGCACTATTTTTAACCTTAAGAATACAGGCATCATGTTGAAGATAGTGCAACAAGAAGGTGCTCATGTGTCGGGCTCTTCCATGAGGTCCAATTCCATGGTGTGTTGGTGGGGGAAACACTCAAGCTTGCTTCCTCCGTCCCCTACAGCCAACAACAGACAGGGGTTTATTATCCTCTTCTCCTGACTGTTGCGCGTCCATCACCTCTTGCTCCTCCTCCTCCATTTGTTCCTCGGCTCCTACACCTTCACTGTCTGTTACCATGAGCATCGCTCGATCACTGTAAACCACCCTCCCATGGCACCTGCCTGTGCGACAACAGTCCTGAATTTGAGATAGTTATCCCTTCCACATCTTACTCTGCTTTCACCTCTTCTTCTGAGACTGCCACCTCCTCATGCAGAAAAGTGTGCTCCAGCATGTAGATGACCAGAATAGTGATGCAGATGACGGCATCATCAGCGCTAACCACCTTAGTAGTTATTTCAAGACGGTGCAAAAGAGTGCAGAGATCCTTCATCTGTGCCCACTCCGCTAGCGTGATTTGCACCATGTCAGTACTGCATTGGCCCAGGTTATTCAAAAGGACAAACTGCACCAGGGCGCGTCACTGCAACATGTGTCGAGTGGAGTTCCACCATGTCGGGCCATCGGAAATCAAACGGTTAACTGGTAGGCCGAAAGACATCTGTAGCAATGCAAGTCGATGACCTGCGGGGTGCGATCGCCAGAAGTGAGTACACAGCGACCAGGATTTCTGCAGCAGCGCATCCAGCACAGGATAGCGGCAGAGAAATTGCTGTACCACCAGGTTAAAGACGTGAGCCATACACAGCATGTGAGTTAGGTTGCCCTGGTGTAGGGCTGCCACCAGGTTTGCAGTTATTGCACATGGCCTTCCCTGGGTCCAGGTTCAGTGGAGACAGCCATTGCTCTAACTCGGCCTGGAAAGCGGTCTACAACTCTTGAGCTGTGTGACTGCGATCTCCAAGGCATATTAATTTTATCATTGCAGTGGGCCATGACTGCGCGGTGCGCAGAGGTGGGGGGGATTCTATCTGCGCTGATGGAACTTGTGCCTGATTAAGGAAGAGGTATAGGACACGGGTGGAGGCCCTAGATGAGGTGGAGGAGCCAGAAGCAGTGGAGGAAGTGTTAGATAGAGATTTGTTCCGCAAGCCTTGGGGATTCAAAGACTTGTGGAGCAGCCCCTTGACCTCCTGCCCCCTCAGCCACCCGGTGCCCAGTCAACAAGATGTAATGCCCCTGGCCCAGAGGCATAGCTAGGGTTTTGGTTCAGGGGAGGCGAAACTTCTGAGTGGGTCCCTAACCAGGTAACCTTGATTATAACTGGGTGACGCACCCGAATAGTGGAGGAGGACCTCAGCAGATGACAGCGCTGATGCTGAAAATAATCTCTATATAAAGACCACTATTGATATTACCACAGAACATATGAGATCACAGCAGTTACAGATAATGACTTACCGCTGCTGTTCTTTCTGATGGAGTTGTTCACTTTTCACGTCTTTTCCATCTGGCCCAGACCGACTTGGCTGCAGAGAATACAACAGACACATTTCACATTTTCAGCCATCACCATCTATTCCCAACCTGCACAAACTCCTCATCCTGCCGATACCCCAATACTGAACCGCTGCTGCCGTATGAGTCCCTATTGCTGCACCTATTGTGTGGCACTTTGTGCCCTCTAAATTCTAAAGCAAAGTTATCCTGTCCGCTCCCCCCATGCTCCGATCCCACCCCATACTTACAGAGCTTCCCGGTGTCCGTCTGTCTTCTCCACGGGCGCCGCCATCTTCCAAAATGGCGGGCGCATGCGTAGTGCGCCCGCCGAATCTGCCAGCCGGCAGATTCGTTCCAGCTACATTTTGATCACTGATGAAACCTATCACAGTGATCACAATAATAAAAAAAAAAAAAATAGTAAATGATCCCCCCTTATCACCCCCATACGTAGGGACAATAATAAAGAAAATATATATTTTTTCCACTAGGGTTAGAACTAGGGGTAGGGTTAGCGTTAGAATTAGGCAATGTGCGCACGGTGCGGATTTGGCTGCGGATCCGCAGCGGATTGGCCGCTACAGATTCGTAGCAGTGTTCCATCAGGTTTACAATACCATCCGCTGTGCCCATGGTGCGGAAAATACCGCGCGGAAATGCTGCGTTGTATTTTCCACAGCATGTTAATTCTTTGTGCGGATTCTGCAGCGTTTTACACCTGTTCCTCAATAGGAATCCGCATAAAAAACACTGGAAATCCATGGTAAATCCGCAGGTAAAACGCAGTGCCTTTTGCCTGCGGATTTTTCAAAAATGGTGCGGAAAAATCTCACAAATCCGCAACATGGGCACATAGCCTTAGGGTTGGAATTAGTTAGGGTTGGAAATAGGGTTAAGAATAGGCTTGTCGTTAGGGTTATGGTTAGGGGTGTGTTGGGGTTAAAGTTGTGCTTAGGGTTAGGGTTGGTATTAGGGTTGTGGTTAGGAGTGTGTTGGGGTTAGGGTTGTGATTAGGGGTGTGCTGGGGTTAGTGTTGGAGTTAGAATTGAGGGGTTTCCACTGTTTAGGCACATCAGGGGTCTCCAAACGCAACATGGCGCCACCATTGATTCCAGCCAATCTTGTATTCAAAAAGTCAAATGGTGCTCCCTCCCTTCCGAGCCCTGACGTGCGCCCAAACAGTGGTATACCCCCACATATGGGGTACCAGCATACTCAGGACAAACTGGGCAGCAACTATTGAGGTCCAATTTCTCCTGTTACCCTTGAGAAAATAAAAAATAGCTTGCTAATACATAATTTTTGAGGAAAGAAAAATGATTTTTTATTTTCACGGCTCTGCGTTGTAAACTTCTGTGAAGCACTTGGGGGTTCAAAGTGCTCACCACATATCTAGGTAAGTTCCTTTGGGAGTCTAGTTTCCAAAATGGGGTCACTTTTGGGGGGTTTCTACTGTTTAGGCACATCAGGGGCTCTGCAAACGCAACGTGACGCCCGCAGACCATTCCATCAAAGTCTGCATTTCAAAACGTCACTACTTCCTTTCCGAGCCCCGACGTGTGCCCAAGCAGTGGTTTACCCACACATATGGGGTATCAGTGTACTCAGGAGAAACTGGACAACAACTCTTGGGGTCAAATTTCTCCTGTTACCCTTGGGAAAACTAAAAAATTCTGGGCTAAAAAAAAATATTTTTGAGGAAAGAAAACACATTTATTATTTTCATGGCTCTGTGTGATAAACATCTGTGAAGCACTTGGGGGTTCAAAGTGCTCACCACACATCTAGATTAGTTCCATGGGAGGTCTAGTTTCCAAAATGAGGTCACTTGTGGGGGAGCTCCAATGTTTAGGCACACAGCGGACACCATGTCACGTTTGGAGAGCCCCTAACGATTGGAGCTAATTTTCCATTCAAAAAGTCAAATGGCGCGCCTTCCCTTCCGAGCCTTGCACCCTAAGGGTACGTGTCCACGGTCAGGATGGCCGGCGGTATCGCCGGAGCGGCGAAGCCGCTCGGCGCTAAGCCCCGCCCCCTTTCTGGGACGCGATGATGCAGGATGTGTTAACTGTACACATCCGGGATCATCGCACCCTCTCATAGCGCCCTGTGATATTACTTGCTGCGACGCAGCGTCGCCGCAGGTAGCACGGACATGCTGCGATCTAAAAGACATGCAGCATGTCCGGAGTCGCAGGGAAGTCGGATGCGTGTTTCCACGCATAGTGGACATGGGATTTCATAAAATCCCCTCCACTATGCTGGAACATCTGGACGCTGCGTGTTTGACGCTGCAGCTCTGCGCAGCGTCAAACAAGCAGCGTTTACTGACCGTGGACACATACCCAAACAGTGGTTTACCCCCACATATGAGGTATCGGCGTACTCAGGAGAAATTGCCCAACAAATTTTAGGATTCATTTTATCCTGTTGCCCATGTGAAAATGAAAAAAATTGAGGCTAAAAACTTGTGTGAAAAAAAGTACTTCATTTTTACGGATCAATTTGTGAAGCACCTGAGGGTTTAAAGTGCTCACTATGCCTCTAGATGAGTTCCTTGGGGGGTCTAGTTTCCAAAATGGGCTCCAATATTTAGGCACACAGGGGCTTTCCAAACGCGACATGGTGTCCGCTAATGATTGGAGCCAATTTTTTCAAAAAGTCAAATGGCGCTCCTTCACTTCCGAGCCCTGCCATGCACCCAAACAGTAATTTACCCCCACATATGAGGTATCAGCGTACTCAGGACAAATTGGACAACGTTCGTGGTCCAGTTTCTCCTTTTACCCTTGGGAAAATAAAAAAATTGTTGCTAAAAGATCATTTTTGTGACTGAAGTTAAATGTTCAATTTTTCCTTCCATGTTGCTTCTGCTGCTGTGAAACACCTGAAGGGTTAATAAACTTCTTGAATGTGGTTTTGAGCACCTTGAGGGGTGCAGTTTTTAGAATGGTGTCACTTTTGGGTATTTTCAGCCATATAGAACCCTCAAACTGACTTCAAATGTGAGGTGGTCCCAAAAAAAAAAAAAAAAAAAAAAAAAAAAGTTTTGTAAATTTTGTTGTAAAAATGATAAATTACTGGTCAAATTTTAACCCTTGTAACTTCCTAGCAAAAAAAAAATAAAAAAATATCGGATTACGTACCGGTAATGCTCTTTTATAGAGCCCACGACAGCACCCACTGAGAGAGGGGATCCGCCCCTGGGAACAGGAAACCTACAGAGAGATAAAAGGGGCGGCCCCCCCTCGCTCCTCAGTTGTTTTACAGAGAATAAGGAGGAACCGCCGCCAGGCTTATTAGTTCAACAGGTTCAGTTATATATACATATTTACAACTTCATAGCCTCTTACTCTATTATATACATCTCCCTACAAGACACCACGTGCAACTAAATAAAGAAAAGGGAGGGAATCGAATGGGTGCTGTCGTGGGCTCTATAAAAGAGCATTACCGGTACGTAATCCGATATTTTCTATTCGCCACGACAGCACCCACTGAGAGATTTACAGAGATTATAGATTGGGTGGGTTAACTGAGTCAAGAACCGAAACCCCAAAGGTTAGATCAGAAGCAGCAGATAGGTCTAGTCTATAGTGCTTATAGAAGGTATTAGGCGAAGACCAAGTTGCAGCCTTACATATAAGGTGTATTGGCACGTTCGCTCTTTCTGCCCAGGAAGTCGACACGGCCCTAGTGGAGTGTGCTCCGATATGCAGAGGAGGATCTCTTCCCTTAGATTTGTACGCCAAGATTATAGCATCCCGGATCCAGCGCGACAGTGTGCACTTTGACTCTGGATCCTTTGTTTTTCCCCTGGAAAGACACAAAGAGAGACCTACTCTCCCTCCAGTCCCTAGTTCTTTCTATATAGGTTAGAATAGCTCTTTTAACGTCTAGGGTATGAAGCCTAGCTTCTTCTGGAGTCGAGTGGTTCTCATAAAAGGTAGGTAACAAGATCTCCTGAGACCTATGAAAACTAGTGGCTACCTTAGGGAGATAACATGGATCTGTTTTTAAAACTATTCTGTCAGAAGTCACTGATAGGAATGGAGGATCTACTGATAAGGCATGGAGATCACTCACCCTTCTGGCAGATACTAATGCCACTAGTAATATCGTTTTTAATGAGATATGCTTCAGAGAGGCTGTCTGAAGAGGCTCAAAAGGGCTTTGTGTCAATGCATCCAGGACTAACGTCAGATCCCACTGAGGAATCTGTGGTACTCTAATAGGTTTTGATCTCTCGCAAGCAGAAATAAACCTAGATATCCATCTATTGCCTGCAATATCAGAATTAAATAGAGCTCCTAGAGCCGAAATTTGGACCTTTAATGTGCTAACCGAGAGTCCCAAGTCCAGACCCTTCTGTAGAAATTCTAATATTGAGAATATAGGAACTTCCGAAGAGAGTTGTGCAGTATGGAATTCAAGAAATTTCTTCCAAATCCTAACATAAATTCTGGTAGTGGAAGGCTTTCTACTCCTCATGAGGGTATTTATTAGCCCCCTAGAGAACCCTCTAAGCTCTAGTAATTGCCTCTCAAATTCCAGACAGTCAAGTTCATTCCTTTCACTTGAGGATGTAGGAACGGCCCCTGAGATAGAAGGTCTTTGGTCTGAGGCAGAATCCAGGGGTCTGAAATTGACATCGCTCTGAGCCACGAAAACCATGGCCTCTTGGGCCAGAATGGGGCTATCAGAAGGACTCTTGCTCCTTCTTCCCTTATCTTTCTTATGACCACTGGCAGTAGATTCCATGGAGGGAATGCATAGGCTAGGTCGAATGCCCATGTTATATGGAGGGCATCGAATATGTCCGGATTGTCCTCTCTGCATAGAGAGGCGAACATCCTCACCTGACGGTTTGCTCGTGTGGAGAACAAGTCTATCTGGGGTACACCCCATTTGGCTGTTATTAACTTGAACACTTTCCTGTTGAGCATCCATTCCCCCTGATGCAGAGTGTGGCGGCTGAGGAAGTCTGCACGAAGATTGTCTATGCCTCTGATATGAACTGCCGACAAGGATAGTAGGTGACCTTCGGCTAGCTCCATGATGTCTGAAGCAACTCCCATAAGATTTTCTGACCGAGTACCTCCTTGACGGTTCAGATAGGCCACTGCGGTTGTGTTGTCGGAGAAGACCCTTGTGTGAGAGCCTCTCAGCTGAGGGAGAAAGTGGAGCAGGGAATAAAATATAGCCTTCAACTCTTTTACATTAGAGGAATTCTCAAGCTCTGCATAAGACCAGAGACCCTGGGCTACCTGATCCTGAAAGTGTGCTCCCCAGCCATCGGGACTAGCGTCCGTGGTAACGTTAGTGGATGAAGTGATAACCCATAAAACTCCCTTAGATAGATTGTCCCAATCTAACCACCATGCAAGGGAGTGTATTACATCTGACGTTAGAACGACTGTGTCATCCAGCTTTCCTTCCCTCCTAATGTCCTCTTGTAATACAAATTTCTGTAGCTGTCTAGTGTGGAATTGCGCCCATTGGACAGCGGGAAGACAGGAAGTCAGGGAACCTAATAAAGACATGGCATTCCTCAATGACATACTACGCTTACTGATGGCTATACTCACTTTATGTATTATGGTGGTCTTTTTCTCATCAGGAAGCCTACATATCTGGTCAACTGAGTCCAATAGGAACCCCAGAAATTTCTGACATGTCACAGGCTGGAGCCTGGATTTTTCCCAGTTTATAATCCAGCCCAGTTTTTGCAAAGAAAATACTACTTCCCCCAACCTCCTCTCACACTGTAGGGAATCTCTACCTACAATCAACAGGTCATCTAGATACGGAATTACTAGTGTGTCCCTTACTCGTAGGAAGGACATTACCTCTGATAGTAATTTGGTAAAAACCCTTGGAGCCATGGATAAACCAAATGGCATAGCCCGGTATTGTAGGTGACAGACCTGCCCCTCTATAACCACTGCTACCCGGAGAAATTTTTGGTGTAACTGGTGTATGGGGAGATGGTAGTAAGCATCCTTAAGATCCAATACTACCATGTAACAATTTGGAAACAAATTTTTAATAGCTGAACGAATAGATTCCATTTTAAATGTTCTGGGTTTTATAAAGGAATTTAATTTTCTCAAATTGATTATGGTTCTGAAAGAGCCGTCCGGCTTAGAAATTAGAAATAAGGGGGAGTAGAAGCCCTTCCCTATCTGGGATGGTGGTACTTTTATTAATACGTGTTTGGATATGAGGGATTTAATTTCCGTTTCAAGGGCCTCCTGCTGAGGCCTAGATTTTAAGGATGTAAGAAGGAAGGAATCCGGAGGTGTTTGGATGAAATCTAAAGCGAGGCCTGAAGAAACTAAATTGATGGCCCACGGATTGACCGTTATTTCCTTCCATTGCTCTGCAAAGTGTAGAAGTCTAGCTCCCACTGGCAGAACCGGGTCAACGGAATTTATCTGCTGGCTTAAAGGGACGTTTATTGAATAGATTTCCTTTTTGTTTGAATTCTTTATTATTATTCCATCGGTCTTTAAAGCCTCCCTTCTTGCCGAATGGTGGCTTCCTGAACGCCCTTCTGTAAGAAGGAATAAAGGGATTAGGGAACCCCTTCTTCCTTTCACCCGCCTTAGTGAGTATTTCGTCTAATACTGTTCCGAAGAGGTACTCACCCTGACAGGGTATGGCACACAATTTAGACCTGGACTGGGCATCTCCTTTCCAGTTTTTTAGCCATAAGGCTCTACGAGCCGTGTTAGTAAGACTGGCCGTTCTGGCCGCTAGACGGAGTGAGTCAATAGAGGCATCAGAAATAAATGCCGCAGCCCCCTTAATTAAAGGAATAGCGGAGCGCAATTTTTCCCTGGATACTCCGGTTTTAATGTTTTGGTCCAGCTGGTCAAGCCAAACTAGCATAGACCTGCTAGTAGAAGTGGCTGCAATTGCAGGTTTAAAGGCCGTTACACAGGCTTCCCATGACTTTTTAAGTATTGTGTCAGATTTCCTGTCCATAGGATCTGATAAGGAACCTGCATCTTCAACTGGCAGGGAAGAACGGCGGGAGGTGGATGCCACCGCCGCATCCACTTTAGGTACTTTGGACCAAGTGGTCAAGTCCTCATCATCAAAGGGGTACCGCCTTTTACACGAGACTGGCACAAACCCCTTTTGTCCTTTACTCCATTCCCGTTTAACCAGGTCCTTGATGGCCTGATTCACTGCAAACACATGGCCTTTTTTCTGTGAAAGACCAGCAAACATAGCGTCCTGAGGTGTCAGAGGTTCCTTAGACTCTGCTACCCCCATAGTACCTCTCACTGACTTAATCAGATTATTTACACTGTCTGTGGGGAAACAGACGTAATCCTCCTCATCCGAGGAGCCTGATTTCTGAGAAACGTCTGAGCTGACCTCCCCACTTTCTGCTGACGTGTCTGCTGCAGGTGAAGGCGCCTTCCTGGTTCTTTTCTCAACATTCACCGCCGGACTACCTCCCAAGGACTGAAGCTCTTCCCTGATCATGAGACGAATCTCCTTCATCCTGACCGAACTCTCCTGCTGCAAGGTGTAATCTATGCAACTCTGACATAATTTTTTAATATAGGAGTCCGGCAGGGGCTCAATACACATCGCACACTGCTTGTGCCTAGATTTCTCCGTCCGCTTACCCTATAAGATAGAAGTAGGAGAACTACCATTAGCCCCCATAAAGCCAGCTACACATTTACCCAGGAGTAAGGTTAAATACCGTCTGCCGGGTTGTACGATCAGCTTTCGGTGCAGAGCGGCCTGACTTTTTCACAGATTTCTCAGCGGAGTCACTTCTCTTTGAGTGTCCACTGCCTTTCTCTTTGGCATCACCACTAGGCAGGATTAAATCCTCCAGTGGGCGCTCGATATCCTCCTGGGACGACATGTTGCGCAACCAGGAGAGCTCTAAACTGCCTTATATAGCACCGCCTGTGCTTCACAGCTGAGAAAGCACTCCCCCCTTTTTTTTTTTTTTTTTGTACCTGACCATAGAGGAGATTAGCGATTAGTCCAGGTGTGTGGCCCGCAGTCTCCTTCTCCAGCCGCAGATGCTTGTAGTAATTACCGGCAACCGCAATGGCGCCTATAGCCGAGCCCAGGCTGACCTCGGAAGTTCCACTAAGCATTTCCGGGACGCCGATGCTACTGCGCATGCGCCGGCGTCCCTGCTACATGCTGGAAGACGCCGCACCTGCAGCCATGTCAGACATTCAGTATCTCCGCTCCGGAGCACCAGGAGGGGAACCAACCACCGGGGAGACGCCAGCACCACCGCAGCTCCATATTTCTTAGGAGTATATCCTCTTACCTGCCCAGGACCCCGGGCCGGACGAGGTAGGTGCCGCTCCGCATCATTGGTGGCCCATACAACAGTGTCCCAGCAGGGAGACTGTTGACAGCATCAGCAGACGAGGGGTCCACAGGATCATCCCCCGTCTCTGTTCTACCCGCTCTGGAGCCCCTGCCGCTCAGCAGAGTCGTACAGGCGGCAGTCCAGGCGGGTTTTTCCTCTTCATACTCCATAGAGTCTTCTCTGTGGGTTCCCGTCTAGGAACAGGAAACCAACTGAGGAGCGAGGGGGGGCCGCCCCTTTTATCTCTCTGTAGGTTTCCTGTTCCCAGGGGCGGATCCCCTCTCTCAGTGGGTGCTGTCGTGGCGAATAGAAAAAATTGTTTCCAAAATTGTGCTGATATAAAGTAGACATGTGGGAAATGTTATTTATTAACTATTTTGTGTCACATAACTCTGGTTTAACAGAATAAATTCAAAATGTGAAAATTGCGAAATTTTTCGCCAAATTTCTGTTTTTTTTCACAAATATACTCAGAAATTATCAACCTAAATTTAAAACTAACATGAAGCCCAATCTATCACGAAAAAAAAAACAAACTCAGAACCGCTAGGATCCATTGAAGCGTTCCTGAGTTATTACCTCATAAGGGACACTGGTCAGAATTGCAAAAAACGGCCAGGTCATTAAGGTCAAAATAGGCTGGGTCATGAAGGGGTTCATCTGTGGGCTTGATGTCACCAGACAATACAAAAAGGTGACAAACCCCACAAATATTACCCCACTTGCCACCACTACAGGGCAAGTGGGAAGAGCTGGATCTTTGCATGAGCCAATTGTGGCGCGGCTGCAGCCATCTACTTTTTTCCTTGGCTAGTTAACAAAAATAGGAGGACCCATGCTGTTTTTTTTTTTGTTTTTTTGGAGGGGGATCCCACTATTTTTGCTAACGATCCAAGGTAAGCAGACTGCTGCGACCTGGTATTATCAGGTTGGTAAGGTTCATGGATATTGGATCCATACTAGCATGAAATACCAGCCCGAGTAGTCTCCTTCACTCTGGATGGTTAACAAATATGGGGAGACTCCACGCTTTTTTTTTTTTATTTATTTTTTATTACAAAGGAGTGGATCTCTGTGCCTTCCTCCCCTTCCTGTGTCATGCATGTCCAGCTGTGCCACAAGATTCACTGTTATGTAAATTAGTACACCTGGGTTTTATGCTGCATTCAGCACTTAATACGCATGTGACTAGGAAGATAATGTGGTTTTACCGCATCTAATGAAGGTGTATGGGTAATTTATGCGGTGGAGACTGAGCATCTCAACTACATAAGATTACATGCTGTGGTCTGGAAAGATGCTCCAGATGTCCATCTCGGCGGGTGAGCATCGGTGCACACAGTGGACATGGGATTTCTTGAAATCCCATCCACTATGCTGTGCACTGCAGGTTCGACATTGCAGATGTATGCAGCTTCCAACCTGCAGCAGTTTACAGACTAGGAACATTTCCCAATATATGTTCAGACAGGAAAATCACTTATTCAATTATTTTTATTTCAAGTGAAAAAAAAAAAAAAAAAAAAGCTTAAAAAAATATGCAGATGACCTGCCAGTGACTTCAGTGCAGATATCACCTGTGCAAACACCTGAGCAAATACTGAGTCCAGAATTAGGGTATGTTTCACTGTACGGAATGGCTGTCTGGCCTCTGGTCAGTGGTGTTTTTCAGAAGTGCACAAGCCTGTGGCAGACCATGCTTTTATGCTTGTCTAAAAAAAGCATGGCCACCGCCAGATCATAGGCCAGATGAAATCAACAGTGCCTCATTATTGGGAATCTTCAACCGAGGTTCCATTTGAACCACATTTCAGAGATTTACCCAGAAACCTCGGTGCAAGTGCTCAGCACAGAGTGCAGGATAAATGTGTGCCGAGCCTTACCGTGATCTTTGGGAGGCAGAATGAACAAATCCAACAGCATGTGAGGAATTTATTTTGTACCCTGCTCCTTGTGGAGTGCAAGTGACTGTTCTCAGGGTAGTTCATCTACAGCAATACGATATAGATGAGATCTAGATTATAATATACACATACACTACTATTGTACACTAAAAATAGACTATAGAGGGGCAGATTAAATATTATTCTGATTTTTTTTTTTTTTTTTTTTAATAGTTTCAATGCTTTTGCACAGGTTTACATGGTACTGTACAACGCATGGAAAACTGCTGCGAATCCACAGCGTCAAATCCGCAACATGTGCACATACCCTTAGAATTGTCCATAATCTTGGAAGATTTCTCATCTGACTAATAGACTACTCTTCCTCACCTAGATCTGTACAGCCTGCCCTCCTGCAATGTGACCACCACAGAAGGTTGGGTTATACAGAGAGGAACAGGCAAGAAAATAATGGAAGTGTCAGGAAGGGGAGCGGATTATACTTTACAGCAGCAGCCTCTATATTCCTGGGACATTATGACAGCAGTGCATTGTGACAAAGGATCAGGCATGTTGAATTTCCAACATGCCAAACATTACTTGCCACGTCACATGGCGAGTGAAGTCAGGTTCGTGTAGGCCCACGTGTAGATTTGCTGCCTGTCAGGCAGTGTTCAGCTTTACATAACAAGTTAAAGGGCAAATTTTGTTAACAAAAGACTAAAACGGCAAATAATTTGCAAAACCTTTATATAAAATTTACATGTTACTTCTTTCTATATAGTATAAAACATTTAACCAATAAGTCTACTTACAGAACATAAGTGCAATAAAAACCTTGTGCTTAAAAAGAAAAGTGCTAATAAAATGTGACAAGGCCAGTGTAACGAAGATGGAGGAAAAAGAAAAATTAAACTAAACATCCAAGTGTTGCGTGTTGTGTAAGAGCCAGACACATCAAGATGAAAGCAATCTGGAATAACGGTGATAGTCTCCCCAGAGTAACATTCCGGGGAAGTGGGTGTAGGGTCAATGAGTGGCAACTAGCTCTGGTAGAGAAAATACCTTAAAAACAACGACAAGGTCTGTGAACATTCATAAGATCCATTGTAGGTAATAAAAAGAAGAAGAATAAGAAAAAAAAAAAAAAAAAAGTAAAAACTATACAAAGCAGGATCTTTAGTAAAAAACAGACTTGACAATGTAACCTGAAATAAAAACAAAAAGAAGAATTAAGATTTGCAAATATTTAAAATAATTTCATTTCAAATTCAGCAGTTGTCTGACCTAAAAAAAACAAACAAACAAAAAAAAACTAGACATGTTTGGAGTCTATGAAATCATAATGACCTGGAGCATCATAATCACAGGTCAGTTTTAGAATTAAGTGAACCTAGCAAAAAAAAAAAAAAAAAAAAAAAAAGTGTGGGATTGCACTTTTTTGTAATTTCACCACACTTGGAATTTTTCCCCCCGTTTTCTAGTACATGACATGCAAAAACCAATGATGTCGTTCAAAAGTACAACTTGGCCGGCAAAAAATAAGCCCTCACAGCCATAATGACAGAATAAAGTTATGGCTCTGGGAAGGAGGAGAGCGAAAAGCGAAAATGAAAATACCCAGGGTCAAGACTGGTTAAAAGAATATTTTTAAAAAATTTTTAAAAAAAAAACGAAAAAAAAAAAACACACTTTCATATGACTACTGACAGAAGCCAATTTGCATAGGGGAACATATGCAGTACCCAACACTTTCCCATTGATAAGTCAATTTTTAAGGGGTGGTCAGAAAGTTTGTTTTAATCCTAAACATATGTCTATTTCACATCATAATGTAATTCCATTTTCTAATGGACAGTAAATAATTTGCATTTGACGATGGTCACTGCAGCAGCCTCTGCCTCACCCTGAAACGAGGAGTTTGTGATGCCCATTTCAGGTGCTGAGCTAGTCCCAGCTTTACTAAACATGTAAGTTCCAATGTTTGTTCGGTAGGACCCGGTCACTGTTTAATTTGTATAGTGACAGTGCACTCCCTCATCGGCTCTGATGAAGTGCCAAGCTGTCAAGAGCAGCCAGTGCAAAATGTAAGGAGCGCATGAGCAAGCAGAGACCAGTGTACAGATGTCACTAACGGGATTTTAGGGTATATTGTTGGATAGTGCTTGTAAAAACCACAACATGTCCAGCACTTACACCCCCCCCCCCCCCATTTAGTTTTAACAATTCTTCAGCTGGACACGAGTGCTTGAGCATCCAGTTACCTTTTAATCCCTGCAAGCTTCAACGCAACGTTCATAAGGTAGACAGCAGGGGTGGTCGGTCTCCTAGACAACGAGCTGTATATATAAAATAAAAAAGTTAATCTCAACAGCTGCAAATTAATAAATCCAAAAGTGCGTCAAACTAAAAAGTGCTAACATTCATTTAAGATCGGAATGACCCTTTAAATGATCACCTACAGCCCAGATCTCATCTGACGTGGTCACCACATGGGCCATGATACATAAAATGCAGTGATCAGCTCCTGATATACTTTTTTATAAGCAAAGTCTAGCAGCAGAATGGACCCCACTGCTAGGACCAGGCGTACTGGTCACCAAGTCTCTTCTGTGGATGAAGACCACAGTTTTGGTATGGGGCCACCAAAGATTATCCAAGCACTTAGCTTCCCCGCACCAAGCTACAAAGCGCAAAAGCCACCCATCTCAATGGGAATTTTAATTTTTTTTTATCCACTCACCAAACTCCTTCATGATGAGCGAGGCCACCATCTCCTTAGCTTGCTGGTACTTCTCTGTGGGAATGAGCTTGTCTCCAACCAGCCAGGAATATCCAGTGAATGGCATGCCATGGTTTGGTATTAGCACCCAGTACCAAAAGCGAAGCCAACCACAGTTGCCATTTCTCAGGAACTTTATTTGGTAGATTGGCTGCCCAAACATTAGTTTCTCACAAAGGAGCTGGAGACACTGAGTGGCAGTAGGTGCAAGTTTCTCCAGCATGACCTGTTTGTTAGATATCAGAGGGAGAACAGGACTGGGCCTTGCCAAGGTGCCCGATTGTATCTTAAGTCTTACTGACTGTTGGAGCCAGTCCACAGTATAAAAGCAGTCATAGAGTGTCCGGGAACCTGTTGAAAGGTGAAGTCAAAAATATTATATGCCTGAATTAGTGGGTAGTCATTGCACACGAAAAAAAAAAAAAAAAGAAGTCCAGTGGGTGGTCCTACAGCAGGCACTTGTTTAACAGGGTTTGCCAACTAGAACCACCCAGTGAACTCTTCTCAAGCCAAAATCCAGATTAGTGTTACCTAGTAATGACCAAATGTGCTCGGATAACACGTCAGGGTATCTTCGGTGTGTGGATAATATGTTGGGAGTCCCTGTGGTTGTAGGTGTTGCAGCTGCAACACATGTGGGGGCTTGCCTGTTAGACAGCTGCAACACATACAGCCGCAGGGACTCCCAACATATCTAGGACACCACCTTGTTCAACACATTTGGCCCCCATAAAAAAAAAGCCTATACTCACCTCTGTTGGCAGCAACTTGCACACTCCCATGCTGTTGTGACACCAGCCTGAGAGGAGAGTATAGGCTATACTTTAAGGTGGCCAAGCAAAGGGCACGAGAAGTTATCCAAGTTATGGACAACTCAATTGCCACAACATTTAGAACCCCCCCCCAAAAAAAAAAAAAAAAAAAAAAAAAAAAAAAAAAAAAGAGAACTTGGTAGTCAACTTTTAACCCCTATAGCTTCCAAAAAACAATTCTATATAATTTTTCATTTAAAAAAAGAATATATATATCGTGCTGATTGGACATGTGGGAAATCTTAACCATTGTGTGTGACATCTCTCCGGTTTAAGGGCATAAAGATGAAAAAGAAAGTTTACAAAATGATAATTTTTAATTTAACAAATAAACAACTTAGTGACAAGTTGTTTGCCATCATGAAGTTCAACAAGTCAAAAGTCTCAGAATCAGTGGAATCTTGAAGCATTTGAGTCATTACCAAATAAAGGGATACGGCTCAGAGTCATAAAAGTTGGCCTGGTGATGAAGGTGTAAACTGGTTTGGGGGGGGGGGTGAAAGGGTTGATCTGATCTGAAGTGTTATTACAGCTATATCTTTAAGAGTTCAAAGGCCTGTGGATAGGTCCCATTTAATCCTCACTTTGTGCAGTGAAGTATGAACCACCACTAAGCAGAAGGAGTTTCTGGACCCCCAGTGTCTAGTCATTAAAGAGAACCTTTCACCAGGTCTACATGGCGTAAGTTCAACATTAATAAAGTGGCTGCTGAAAAAAAAAAAAAAAAATTCTAACTTACCGGTACATAAGAATTCTGCAACACTCAGAAGGGAAGAACATGCTCCCACCATAGTTTAGAGCAGGTCTTTCAGTGTAGAAAATAAGCACCATGAGCATGTTTCCATGCTTTCTTGGTATGGCTTACCAAGGACCCGAGTCATCTACAGAAAACCAAGGTACTGGAATAAAAACATTCCAAAAATATCTTGATTTGTTAATTATGAGCACCACATGCAAGAATCCTTACGCCTACCGAATCCTTTGCACATGATGATTTCTACTAGAAGAATTTTAGTGTTGAGGACTAAAGTTCCCAGGTAAAATTAGGAATCAAGCAATAGTTCTACATGATACAGCGTATAGATCTAGAATAGTTTAAGTATACAAACCTTCACACAGACTTTTCTTAGCCAGGGCTGCTTCTCTGTGAGAGTTGTATTTCACAACAGCCATATTTTTCAACTTGGTGAAAGGACTAGCATAGAGGGAAGCCGTTTCTACTCCAGCTGTCATTTCTCCCAGGAAGTCCTCCAACGCAGCTTGTTCCATAAGCAATGGCAGGCCATCCAACATCAGCTCACACTTCTCGGTGCTTCGGCACACAAAGATCTTCAAACCTGGTTGAATTTCATGGCTACAGAGGTGGGCAATGGCCTGATCGGCAATACGTTTTGAGAAATAGCGTGCATAAGCAAAGCCACGGTTGAGGCCACTGAAGGTCATCATTAAGCGAAATTCATACAGTCTTCCCACAGACTGAAAGAGGGGTATTAATGTATCTTCATATATCTCTTGAGGAATACTGCCAATAAAAATCTCAGAACCATGTGGAGGAGCCTCTCCAACCCAACCTGCAAAAGTCATCAAGAATACTTCCCGAGTAAGTAACAGATATCAGTAACAAATTGCCTATTACTAGCCTTAGAAAGCCCAAGACCTTTCCAGGATGCAATAGCCAACTACTCTGGTATGAGGAGAACCTACCTGGAGGGGGGCCACCATATTTCCTTTGTCCATTCTCTTGCACGAGTGATATATTTGAGCTCTTCATCCACTCGATGAGTCCAGCTTTGTTTTTCCTATTCACAGAGTTGAGCCATATCTGAGGCTAAGATAATAAAACAGAAGGGTTATAATATAAGAAATGACCGCTATGTAACTCAGATTGCAATGCAGTGCTGGTCGTTGGCTCTCCTGACCAGAGTGTGAAAGCTGCATAGAAACACGAGGTCACACGACGGGCCAGTCTGAGCACTGTGGTCCTCTGTTACATGGCAGTCTGACTCTTCCCCTAGGATAGGCCATTGGTGGACGGGCCAGTCTGAGCACTGTGATCCTCTGTTACATGGCAGTCTGACTCTTCCCCTAGGATAGGCCATTGGTGGGGTTTTGACACCCGGCACCACAGCTTGCACATAGCCTAAGATCACTTTCCACACTGAACAACCTTATGCCCACTGTTCCTTTCCTCACACTAAGTAAACTGATGTTTGTTTGAAGCCTCATGTGGTTACTCTGATATTTATAATTGGAGTTTCCGCATCAGATATGGAAAAGTGTCAAGTTTCGTACATGTTCTTCATCAAACCTGTCAGCAGGATTTTGCCAACTAAACTAAAGACATTGTGAGGTTGGCACTGTTACACTGATTAAAGTGATTGAAGATACAAGGAATATACAGCACTTACCAATTCGATAAAGCAAACGTCCTTTATTCTGTGCTGTGGAACATGGAAGACAAGGATGGCCGTTTCGCGCAACGCTTCCACCTGGACCCATGGAAGCGCTGTTACGCGAAACAGCCGTCACCTGTCCTGTCTCTCCCCGCATGCCTCTAATCTGGACACCTTTGTCTTCGTCCATGTCCCACAGCACGGAAGGACGGACTACTTTGCTTTCTCGAATTGGCAAGTGCCTGGGTTGATAATCTACATATGTAATTTTCAGTTAATGAGATTTTGGCGCTTCATGGTGGGGCTTTATGTGGTGTTCTGCTTACATATGCACATTTATGGGCTCATCACAGGTCATTGATCTGCTTCCTACTTTACATACTGCATGCAATATTGTGGGCTTAGAAAAAAAAAAAAAAAAAAAATTACATCCAGCAAAATGGCACAGTAGCATCTATCACAATGCATACAATATTGTTTTTTTGTTTTGTTTTTTTTTGGGGGGGGGGGGAATGTTTACTTGCAACAAAATGGAACCAGTGCATGTGCAGTAGCATCATTGCTTTCCGATAGAAGCTACTGCCCAAGCGCGGCCAATGCAGCTTTGGTGGCGCAAAAAAAAAAAAACACACACACCACCACATGCCACCAGCAGCTACTATGCTGGTGCTATTTTGCAGGATTTAAAAAAAAAAAAAAAAAAAAAATTTAAGGCTCACAATAGCCAAACATTATAGGAATCATCAGAATAATGTAAAATAGGGGCAGGTCAGTGACCAGGCATACTGATGAATACCTAAGCCGGGCAACACAAGGCCACACTTGCAGCCCCAGAGCACAAGAATCTTATTAACGGAGAACTACAAATACAGATTAAATAACCACAAGACGGATTTCATCACCAGGTATCATTGTAATCAGTATAACGGCGCCGACCTGACACTGTCTGTAGTTTACTGTGCACAATCCTGCTGACAGGGTCACCAAGTCTTCACACTAAACATTACATACCAAAAACCCGCATGTAAATTCACAACAGTGAAAAAAATAAAAATAAATAATCTGAAGTGCAGATAATTGCATGCTTTCTGCAGTATAATATTCAATTGTTGGAACAGCACCTTATACTTACTATAGATGATACATGGCTGTTAGCCGAACTGTGCTTCAATCAGTTATTCAGCCGACTCGTTCAGCCAAGCTCTTGTGTTTGCAAAGAGAAAGCTGCTGGTTGACAGGTGATCGACATCTTTGACCATCAGCTACATTCCCTCTCTATTAAGCCATTGACCAAACCAACTGATAATCAGCAAGTTCAGCTAACATTATTCTAATGTGTATGGAGCCTTAAGGGGTGGATGGGCAACCAAAAGGTGATTTTTAGCCATCCTTACACCAAGCACATTGGTAGTTTACTTTATTACACGACACCCCACACACCCATCTACATCAACTTTAATTTTTTTTATTGTGCTTCCTGTGATGTTTGAGAGTAGTCTCAAATGTGACAGGCCACAGGAGGCTGGACCTGCGCTCACAACTTCCATCACCCCTTCTGGAGCCAAACATCAGGGGCAGCATATTAGTTAATGATAATGACAATAATCTTTATTTTTATATAGCGCTAACATATTCTGCAGCGCTTTACACACATTATCATCGCTGTCCCCGACGGGGCTCACAATCTAAATTCCCTATCAGTATGGCTTTGGAATGTGGGAGGAAACCGGAGTACCCAGAGGAAACCCATGCAAACACGGAGAGAACATACAAACTCTTTGCAGATGTTGTCCCTGGTGGGGTTTGAACCCAGGACTCCAGCGCTGCAAGGCTGCTGTGCTAACTACTGAGCCACCGTGCTGCCCAGCACCTAAATAAAATGGGAATGGTTGTTGATACCAACTTCCTGTTTGTGGCACATTAGTACATGGGAGGGGGAAAACTTCAAGATGGGTGGTGACCATGGTGGCCATTTTGAAGTCTGCCATTTTGGATCCAACTTTAGTTTTTCCAATGGGTAGAGGGTAATGTGACACAAACTCATTGAGAATTTCAAAAGAAAAACAATGGTGTGCTAGGTTTTAATGTAACTTTATTCTTTCATTAGTTACAAGTTTCTCTTCGTTTACAGCCATTGACATGTCACAGGTTAGCACGTGAGGAGCGGACAGAAACTGGCATCAGTCAAACATCCACTTTGGCCGATATTGGCTACTCACAAATGGCAGCCTTACAAAATCCAGCTGCTGCAGCATCTCAACAAGGATGACCCAGACCGGGGAGCTGAATTTGCAGACTGGGCAAAACAAATTGGAACAGGACCCTCCGGGTTTCACAGAGCATTATGTTCAGTGATGAGGCAAACTTTTGGGTGGGCCATTTATATGGATACACCTAAACATGGGAATGGTGAGAGTTTTCTTGCATAGGGCGTCTTGCATTGAAATCTGCTGCAATGACCCGGGTACTGCGTTCAGACATCAGCACAATTTCTATCTGCTCCTCACGTGTTAACCTCTGCGACATGTCAATGGCTGTAAACAAAGAAACTTGTACATAACTCATGAAAGAATAAAGTTAAGATAAAACCAAGCATACCATTGTTTTTCTTGTGAAATTCTCAATAGGTTTGACCCTCTTCCCATTGGAAAAAATAAAGTTGGATCCAAAATGGCCGACTTCATGGCCCACCCTGTAGTTTCTTGAATCAATGCCCCCTCTGAAGGAATCCAAGATCCTGGGTGACAGGACACTGCGGGAAAGGCGAGTGCAGCACCAGCACTCTGCTTCCATCACATCTGTGAAAACAGATGTTATAGGGGCAGAGAAAAGCAGCAAGGGACACACCAGCACTGCTGTCAAAGGAGTCATCCACAACGGCTGTGAGTGGAGTAAGAGCCACCTCCTGATGAACATTTGAGGGCCATGGTGCTGCTTCTACCTCTGCCCCAAGAAAGTCTTTCACAAAAGCAGTGACAATAGAAGCAGGGTGCCGGCGCTACACTCTAATATCTCAGTGCATCACCCAAGATCCAGGATATCTTCAGATGGGGAAGCAATGTAAGAAACTATTAACTGCAGTGCTGCCCCTGTTCCAGGAGGCGGGGATGGACACTGGTGGAATTGAGTGCAGCCCCAGGTAGATGGGGAGAAGTGCAATAAAGGAAATTTAAAAAAATAAATAAATAAAAATAAATAAAAGTGGTTGGGTACAAGGATAGTTTCAAACACTAGTGGCTTGCCACCTAAAATATTTTCTGAGGTGGAGTTATGCTACTAAACGAAGGTCACACACACACACCATCTTACACTTGCCCACCACCACTCTAGTCCCACAGAACCATTTGGGAGTCAGAAGCTATATTAGAAGCTCCCAATGCAAGTCCGAGGGCCAGAACAAGGCTCTGATGGACTTTTATTGAGTTGCGACCTCCAGCTCACCCAGGAAATGCTAAAGCAATCTGGCAGGTGACAAACTGCTGGAGACCAAACGGCAATTAGATTTCAAGACGCTCTAGACCAGTGTTTCCCAAACTCCAGTCCTCACGGACCCCACGGGTCATTTTCAGGATTTCCATAGTGTTGCACAGGTGAGACAATTCCTGATGCCTTGATGATACTTCCACTACTTGAGCAATACTAAGGAGATGCTGAAAACATGACCCGTGGGGTCCGTGAGGACTGGAGTCTGGGAAACACTGGAGGCACCAATACAGTATTAAAATAAAAAAAAAAGAGAAAGTGCATTAAAGGGACCCTGTCAGCAGGATTGTGCACAGTAACCTAGAGACAGTGTCAGGTCGGCACCGTTATACTGATTACACTGATACCTGGTGATAAAATCCATCTTATTTTAGGTAATGAGATTCTTGTACTCAGGGGCAGCCTCTGGGGGTCTTTATGCGCTTTTCTGCTTAAAGATTCATCTGTAAGGCTTCTGACAGGTCACTGATCCTCAGTCACCTGCCGCTGCATTTACATAATAAATATTATATACATTTAAAAGAAAAAAAAAAAATTCTACAGGAGGCTGAAGTTTGTTTCTTATTCAGCAATTTTCTCTTATTTTTTATAGGTTTTACAAAAAATAAGCATCACAATAATAACATACAATGCAGCGAAGTGCCCTGATGTGAATACACAAAACTACAAAAGTGGGCATCAAAGTGGGCACTGAAGGGCAGTAATCAAAGGGTTAAATGACTTTGGGCCACTAATATACTGCAAACATAGATTGGGAGCTCCACATCAAAACCAGTTCCCCCCCCAGCCTGGGCATCAGAACTGGCATCAATGTGGGCAGACCGTAGATTTTGTCCATTTGAATAAGTAATTGGTGTTTAAGGGGTTAAGTGACTTTGGGCCACTGATACCACAGTGCATACATATAGAATAGGGAGCCCCGCATCAAAACCAGATCTCTCCAGCCTGGCCCAATTGGGTTCTGGCCCAACAGACAATTTTCACAGATTTGAATAAGTAACTGATGTTTTTAAGTGTTTGGGCATCAGAACTGGCATCAAAGTGGGCAAACACTTAACATCAGTTACTTATTCAAATCTGTGAAAATTGTCTGTTTGCCCACTTTGATGCCCAGAACCCATTTGGGCCAGGCTGGAGGGACCTGGTTTTGATGTGGGGCTCCCTATTCTGTATGTCTGCAGTGTGGCATCAGTGGCCCAAAGTCATTTAACCCTTTGATTAATGCCGTTCGGTGCCCACTTTGATGCTAGTTTTATAATTTTTGTAGCTGTTTCAGTGTACTCACATCAGGGCACCTTTATTATTGTGATTATTATTTTTGTTGCTACAAATATAAAAAACAGAATAAGAAAAAACTGCCGAAGAAGCCAACTTCAGCTCTGAACAGGAAACCAACTTCAGCCTCATCTCTTCTGCAGGCGGGCACCTGTACCATGATCGCATCCATATTGTGCATTCCATTATTTATTTATTTTTTTTTTTTTATGGCATCCAAACTCCACCAAGGTAGCCCTGGTCATGCCTGTGCAATAGCATCCACTAGCAATCCAAAAGAATGCTGCGGCACCATTTATTTATTTTTGGGGGGAGGGGGGGGGGGATTTTATGTATGATGATATCAAAGTATGAAGTGCACACTATGGATGCAATCATGGTGCAACACAAGCATCGCCAAAAGGAGGAGATTTTTATTTTTTATAAATATATGAGGGATCAGTGACCTGCCAGAGGCCATTCTGGTGAATACATAAGTCAGAGCAGCACATGGAGACCCCCACAGGCCACAAGCACATCATGAACGCAAAACTGAGAATAAAGACTGAACAACCACAAAGTGGATTTCATCACCAGGTATCATTGCAATCAGTATAACGGCGCCAACCTGATGCATTGTAGTATACTCCACATAATCCTGCCAACAGGTTCCCTTTAAGTAGACAAATTATTTATGCATCTGGTATGAATTGTTAAAAAAAAAAAAAATCTAAATATATATATATATATATAACACACAGACCCATAAACAATATGGCAGCAGTAGAGCCGATTCCACAAGATCCTGCACATTGTCTTCAATTACACAACAGGTGAACTTGGCCTTACACCACTCACTATTGGGCACCAGCAGCCCCCAGATCTCTGTGCACAGGCTGCACCAGGGGTTACATTGTATGGATGTTTACAGTTCAGGAGGGGACACATCCTGTACAGCCCCCCCAAAGTAAACAACAGGGTCAGACACCTCCTAATGCGGAGGGAATAGATTAATAGAGATTTCCTGCCTTAGCAGATTGTGATTTTGTCATCTAGATCGATAGATTAGTGGAGAAGTTACCAACACTCAGGTGCACAAACTATGTCTACGGCAGAGACCACAACTCCCAGCAAGAGAGGAGCTAGGATTCCATGGCAATGTGCATCCCCGGCCACCACTCACCTCGCAGGCCGCCCCGGCTGTTCCCTTCTGCTCCATGGTCTGGTCTGGTGTCTGTCTGTGGCCGGCAGCTCCTGAGCAGGGGATTATATAGAGCCCAGGAGCAGCGCCAGAACTTTCTCCACTCCTGACCAATCCTGGGGAGAGCTGGGCGATCCTCACTCCTTACTGGCTGGCTGCAGCCCTGGTCCCGCCCCCATGGGGATACAAGCTGGAAAATTGGGGGAGTTGGGTAGAGTTTGTTGCAACCTTGCAAAGAAGAAAAAAAAAAAAAAATAGAGAGGATGACTCACCCTGTAACCAAAACCCCCTTCTGGCTCCTGGCTGTCTACTCCATCCACTGAGCACCAGCTGCACTGGTTACATCTGCTGGCAACCTGACGTTATTAGCTGGGTCTGCAGATAACTATCTGGTGTGTGTGGGCGGCTGCACAGAGGGAGGCAGCCACCTGTATGGTGTCCTGGGCTGCACAGAGGGAGGCAATCACCTGTATGGTGTCCTAGGCTGCACAAAGGGAGGCAGTCACCTGTATGGTGTCCTAGGCTGCACAAAGGGAGGCAGTCACCTGTATGGTGTCCTAGGCTGCACAGAGGAAGGCAGTCACCTATATGGTGTCCTAGGCTGCACAGAGGAAGGCAGTCACCTGTATGGTGTCCTAGGCTGCACAGAGGGAGGCAATCACCTGTATGGTGTCCTAGGCTGCACAGAGGGAGGCAATCACCTGTATGGTGTCCTAGGCTGTACAGAGGGAGGCAGTCACCTGTATGGTGTCCTAGGCTGCACAGAGGGAGGCAGCCACCTGTATGGTGTCCTAGGCTGCACAGAGGGAGGCAGCCACCTGTATGGTGTCCTAGGCTGCACAGAGGGAGGCAGTCACCTGTATGGTGTCCTAGGCTGCACAGAGGGAGGCAGTCACCTGTATGGTGTCCTAGGCTGCACAAAGGGATGCAATCACCTGTATGGTGTCTTAGGCTGCACAAAGGGAGGCAATCACCTGTATGGTGTCCTAGGCTGCACAGAGGGAGGCAGTCACCTGTATGGTCTCCTAGGCTGCACAGAGGGAGGCAATCACCTGTATGGTGTCCTAGGCTGCACAGAGGGAGGCAGTCACCTGTATGGTGTCCTAGGCTGCCTAGAGGGAGGCAGTCACCTGTATGGTTTCCTAGGCTGCCTAGAGGGAGGCAGCCACCTGTATGGTGTCCTAGGCTGCACAGAGGGAGGCAGTCACCTGTATGGTGTCCTAGGCTGCACAGAGGGAGGCAGTCACCTGTATGGTGTCCTAGGCTGCACAGAGGGAGGCAGTCACCTGTATGGTGTCCTAGGCTGCACAGAGGGAGGCAATCACCTGTATGGTGTCCTAGGCTGCACAGAGGGAGGCAATCACCTGTATGGTGTCCTAGGCTGTACAGAGGGAGGCAGTCACCTGTATGGTGTCCTAGGCTGCACAGAGGGAGGCAGCCACCTGTATGGTGTCCTAGGCTGCACAGAGGGAGGCAGCCACCTGTATGGTGTCCTAGGCTGCCTAGAGGGAGGCAGTCACCTGTATAGTGTCCTAGGCTGCCTAGAGGGAGGCAGTCACCTGTATAGTGTCCTAGGCTGCCTAGAGGGAGGCAGTCACCTGTATGGTGTCCTAGGCTGCCTAGAGGGAGGCAGTCACCTGTATAGTGTCCTAGGCTGCCTAGAGGGAGGCAGTCACCTGTATGGTGTCCTAGGCTGCCTAGAGGGAGGCAGTCACCTGTATGGTGTCCTAGGCTGCACAGAGGGAGGCAGTCACACGTATGGTGTCCTAGGCTGCACAGAGGGAGGCAGTCACCTGTATGGTGTCCTGCAGTGGGAAAGCTTCAATGATATCAGTTTTGGCAATATGAAGTAATCCGGTGTGCTGCCTCATCATACACCAGGTTGGTTTTTTCTTACTTTAAAGCTGGTGGCACCTGGATCTATCTATATCGGCACTGTAGATGTTAGTGGCACTGTAGATATCCATGTTTTTTGCGGACCATGTGTCTCTACACTAAGCGCACAAAGATGTCCGTTTTGTTTTTTATTATTATTAGCATCATGGTCTGTGAAAAATGCAGCCAGCAATCAGGTGGTGTCATTGTGCGGTCCGTAATTAACAATTTGATAGGTATGAGACGGTGACCAGAAAATTGCCCACACGGAAAATTGCCAATTATAGGTGAGATGCTCTGCAGGACAGAGAACAGCAAAGATCTATAGGTTAAATGCTCTGCAGGACAGGGGGATAGTATGCAGGTATATGTGAGATGCTCTGCAGGGCAGAGAATAGTATAGAATTATAGGTGAGATGCTCCGCAGGACAGAGAATAGTATAGAATTATAGGTGAGATGCTCTGCAGGACAGGGGGATAGTATGCAGGTATATGTGAGATGCTCTGCAGGGCAGAGAATAGTATAGGATTATAGGTGAGATGCTCTGCAGGTCGGAGAATAGTATAGAATTATAGGTGAGATGCTCTGCAGGACAGAGAATAGCAAAGATCATAGGTTAAATGCTCTGCAGGACAGGGGGATAGTATGCAGGTATACGTGAGATGATCTGCAGGGCAGAAAAATAATATAGAGCTATAGGTGAGATGCTCTGCAGCACAGAAGAATGTCAGCGAAAATTGCCCACACAGAAAACTACCCACAAGTTTATTAAGGAGGTCTAATAACAACAATAACTTCAGTTTATTAAACAATCATTGCACACCTGCAAATAATTAGCCACCGGGTGTACACACTGGACTTCCATGGGCTCCATTGAAATACAATACAGTACAGATTCTGTTCTTAGGAGTTGTCATTCCACTGTGCTAACAATAATTCCACACTCATTGTGGTGTGTGGGCCTAGAGACTCCTCTCTCATTGTGGTGTGTGTGGGCCTAGAAACCCTTATTCCACTCTGTGTGGTGTGTCTGGACCTACAGACCCTAATTCCACTCTCAGGGTGGTGCGCCTGGGCCTAGAGACCCTTATTTCACTCTCATTGTGGTGTGTCTCGGCCTAGAGACCATTATTCCACTCTCATTGTGGTGTGTATGGGCCTAGAGACCCTTATTCCACTCTCATTGTGGTGTGTATGGGCCTAGAGACCCTTATTTCACTCTCATTGTGGTGTGTGTGGGCCTAGAGACCCTTATTTCACTCTCATTGTGGTGTGTCTGGGCCTAGAGACCCTTATTCCACTCTGTGTGGTGTGTCTGGGCCTACAGACCCTTATTCCACTCTCAGGGTGGTGTGTCTGGGCCTAGAGACCCTTATTCCACTCTCATTGTGGTGTGTCTGGGCCTAGAGACCCTTATTCCACTCTCATTGTGGTGTGTCTGGGCCTAGAGACCCTTATTCCACTCTCATGGTGGTGTGTCTGGGCCTAGAGACCCTTATTCCACTCTCAGGGTGGTGTGTCTGGGCCTAGAGACCCTTATTCCACTCTCATTGTGGTGTGTCTGGGCCTAGAGACCCTTATTCCACTCTCATTGTGGTGTGTCTGGGCCTAGAGACCCTTATTCCACTCTCATTGTGGTGTGTCTGGGCCTAGAGACCCTTATTCCACTCTCATTGTGGTGTGTCTGGGCCTAGAGACCCTTATTCCACTCTCATTGTGGTGTGTCTGGGCCTAGAGACCCTTATTCCACTCTCAGGGTGGTGTGTCTGGGCCTAGAGACCCTTATTCCACTCTCAGGGTGGTGTGTCTGGGCCTAGAGACCCTTATTCCACTCTCATTATGGTGTGTCTGGGCCTAGAGACCCTTATTCCACTCTCATTGTGGTGTGTCTGGGCCTAGAGACCCTTATTCCACTCTCATTGTGGTGTGTCTGGGCCTAGAGACCCTTATTCCACTCTCAGGGTGGTGTGTCTGGGCCTAGAGACCCTTATTCCACTCTCATTGTGGTGTGTCTGGGCCTAGAGACCCTTATTCCACTCTCATTGTGGTGTGTCTGGGCCTAGAGACCCTTATTCCACTCTCATTGTGGTGTGTCTGGGCCTAGAGACCCTTATTCCACTCTCATTGTGGTGTGTCTGGGCCTAGAGACCCTTATTCCACTCTCAGGGTGGTGTGTCTGGGCCTAGAGACCCTTATTCCACTCTCAGGGTGGTGTGTCTGGGCCTAGAGACCCTTATTCCACTCTCATTGTGGTGTGTCTGGGCCTAGAGACCCTTATTCCACTCTCATGGTGGTGTGTCTGGGCCTAGAGACCCTTATTCCACTCTCAGGGTGGTGTGTCTGGGCCTAGAGACCCTTATTCCACTCTCAGGGTGGTGTGTCTGGGCCTAGAGACCCTTATTCCACTCTCATTGTGGTGTGTCTGGGTCTAGAGACCCTTATTCCACTCTCACTGTGGTGTGTCTGGGCCTAGAGACCCTTATTCCACTCTCATTGTGGTGTGTGGGCCTAGAGACCCTTATTCCACTCTCATTGTGGTGTGTCTGGGTCTAGAGACCCTTATTCCACTCTCATTGTGGTGTGTGTTGGCCTAGAGACCCTTATTCACATCCACTCTGCATTTCCTTTCATCCTATGCCTGCCTGCACCTGCAGTATATGTGTATGATACATAACTAGGTAGGGTCTGTTCACTCTTACGCTTGGTAGTCATAAGTGGACAGGAAAGGAAGTGCAGGCGCCAGATTCACTGCCACTGAAATCAATGGGAGAGCGGAGCTGCTATCTATGGCACTTCTGGCTCCTCTGACAGAATCTCACCTTTCTGCGGTGCCTTCTGGGCTTCCAGAACCAACTATCTCTGCCAGCAGCACCCTGCTTTTGGTGGGCTTCCACAGAGATGATAACACTGGTCAACGCAATTTTTCTGGCAAAAGGTTTTAAAACATATTTTAAGTCAATTTTGGCTGCCGATTACGAATATGAACTCCGTTTTTGGCTATCACATCGGGATTTCGAGATATTTTCTATTTTTGATGAAAATTACTCCTAATGTTTTATGATAAAAACACATGATTTTCGGTACTACATTTTGTATATTTTTAGTCAAGGAATAACAGAGATTACAAAGTCTATGTACAGCAAATCAAATATACTTACAGAATTAAACTACAAACTATAAAAACACATATATATGGCACACAGATGAATGACAATGGCAGTTATTTGAACTTTCTTTTCTTGGCTGATCGGTGATGTACGGCTTCTGGGTTGTCTCTCTTCAAGCTCCAGCAATAGTCAGCCATCATATGTGAGTCCCACCGGCCTTGATACCGTTCTTCCATTGTTTTAATGTCCTGATGAAAACGCTCCCCTTGTTCCTCGCTCACATCCCCAAGGTTTCTGGAAAAAAGTCCAAATGGCTGTGTAAATAGTGAATCTTGACACTCATTCTACATCCAAGATTTCGCAGACTCATTAGTAGCTCTTCCACAATCTCTTCATAGTTGTCTGCTTTCTTATTCCCTAGAACATTCTGCACCACATTACAAAATGCATTCCAAGCTCTTTCTTCTGTCTCATTCATTGATGTGATAAAATTTGGGTCTCTCATAAGTGTTCTTATTTGAGGTCCATCAAATATTCCAGCCTTTTTCTTCTCTTCACTAAGACCAGGAAAAGTTGAACATATATAGTTAAAGCATTCTCCACTGTGATTGAGAGCTTTGACGAACTGCTTCATCGATCCAAGTTTTATGTGTAAGGGAGGAAAGACAATATTCTTCCTATCCACTAGAGGATCATGGATGACATTCTTATCGCCAGATGCCAAACTCTGTCGCTGAGGCCATTCAGTTTTCACCCAATGCTCTGCTGTAGCTCTACTGTCCCATAGGGGTGGAGCCGCATATTCATCACTGTAATGTACCACGTGACCGCTCACACAGGACAAGCTGCCGGCGCTGAGAGGAGACATCGCGGGAGCTGGGTGAGTATTTTAAAGCCAGCGGGCGGGCGCACAGGGTGTGGGAGGCGGGAGGTGACCAGGAACTTTATTTTAAACACAAAAAAATAAAAAAACTTGATTTTTCATTCCTTCTCTCCAGCGAACGCTGCTGAGGAGAAGGAATGAATGACGGCTTCAGCACCACACGCAGGGGGGACAGCGTTTAACTCTAGCGCTGTCTCCTGCATGGTCCGTGTGGTCCTCAGTCGGCACACGGGCATCACACGTGTGCCACACTGATGTGTCACGTGAGCACACAGACACACGGACACGGATAACTCCGGTACCGACTTTTCCGGTACCGGAATTATCTGGACGTGTGAGACTGGCCTCAGGCGCTCTGTTCACACGTTGCGTTTTTGCTCTGTTTTTTTTTTTCCACAGGTAAAACCTGCTCTCTTGGCAGTAAAGAGGATCTACAAAAAGTAGGTTTTGCTGCGTTTTTGTTGTCCATTGTGCATGCCGATAAAAGTTTAGTGCCTCAAAAACATCATGATGCAACTTCCTTATGGTATTCGCAGCAAAACCTGATATCTACGAGTTTGTGGGGGGGGTTTTCTGCATTTTTGCACTTACGCATTGCTTTCTATTGGTGAAAAAATGCTGAAAGTGACATGTTGCAGTCTGCAAAAAAAGCAGCAGTTTTCCAAATCAGTCATGAAAAATTAAACAACGTGCACATGAGATTTCTGAAACCTCATGGACTTTGCTGGTACTGTAAAATGCAGTTTAAAATTGGCACGAAAAAACTCAACGTGCGAACATAGCCTTAAAATTTGGTGAACGCTTCAGGAAATTATGAAGATTTTCTCCCTGGACCGTCTTTTGTTTAGTTTTTTTGGTTGCTTCATGAGCGCTTTTTTTTTTCTTATGATTTTGGCCACCAATGGTTTTTTGTAGGGTTCTCCCATGGTTTTTGTGATGTCGTTTTTACTGTCAGTTTTCAGTTGTTGTTTTTTTTTTTCATTCCATTGAATAGTGAAGGAACCGCTAATGTTTTTAAAGCAAAAATTATGGCCAAACGTCTTACAAGACTTCAGGGCGTCTTTTGAGCTTTTCCATTATTTTTTTAAAAATTTTTTATGCTAATTTTCAGCTGCGTTTGACAGTACCAGCTGTGTCTATGAGATTTCAGAAATCTCATGCGCACAGCTTGTTTTTCTTTTTTATTGGTATTATATGCTTTGCTTGGTTTTTCGGACATAGAGCATGTCACTTCTTTCGGCATTTTTTCAATGTTTTTCACCCACTGAATGGAAAAAAACGCACCAAAAACACCAGAAAAAAACGCAGCAAAACCTGCGATTTTGCTGCAGCTTCATGTCTACTAATAACTCAGGTTTTGCTGCAGAAAAAAACGCCCAGTGTGAAGTTAGCCTAAAAGACATGCTTATGTTCATTCTTTTGTGTGTTTTTTTTTTTGTTGTATTTTCAGGCAGTTTCTGCAGAGGAATCAACCCGAAAAAGTCATCTTGGCTGATTCATCAAAGCTTTTAAGCCAGAAAACTGTACTAAGTTTGAAAAGTTGCAAAAATTTTTGCGAACTCCCCGTCGCACAAAATTTTTTGCCACTTTTGGCTTTTTCACACAAGTTTTGATCCACTCTGCCAAAATGGGTGGAGCTTGGGAAGAACTATGGCTACTTTCACACTAGTGTTTTTTGTAATCCATCGCAATCCGTCATTTTGGGTAAAAAACAGATCCTGCAAATGTGCCCGCAGGATGCGTTTTTTGCCCATAGACTTGTATTGCCGATGGATCGCGACGTATGGCCATACGTCGCGTCCGTCGTGCACTGGATGCGTCGGTATTTGGCGGACCATTGGCACGAAAAAATGTTCAACTTTACAATGGGCAGCGGATGCGTTGAAAAACTGCATCCGCTGCCCACATTGTGCCAAATTTTCACAACGTGCGTCGCTACGGCACGCCGATGCTTAGCGACGGCCCCGTACCAACGCAAGTGTGAAAGAGGCCTAAGACAGGAGGTCAATGGTGTGCTGCGTCAGTCTTCATTTTTTTTTTTCTATGTGCGGCCCATATACCAAGACGAGTTGGTGAATATGGTATGTGGTGTCTAATTGCACGTTCAGTACAGAATGGATCAGTCATGAAACCAGTGGTGGAGCCATTTTTCAACATGATAATGCCAATCCACATGTTGCCGATGCTATTGTGAGCAGCCAGCGTGACCTAAATATGCTACCATGGCCTTCAGCATCTCTGGACTAGTCTCACATCGAGCACATCTGGGACATCATGGGTCGGTGATTACACAGGCGCTGCCAGCAGCGGATCTTGATGATTTCTGTGCCCAAATGCATTCAGGGGAGCCGAACCTTCCTCAGATGATCATTAAGCCATTCCCACCTGAACAAAATATCATGTTTGTGTTTTCATTTATTATTCCCCTTCTTCCAAGAGCTATAAAAAAAATAATATATTTTCATCCATGTAGATGTATGAGGGCTTATGTTTTGCTGCATTATACTTCGGAATGACACCATTCATGTACTTGAAAAAAATTCCAAGTTTAGTGACGTTTTGTAAACAGAATCCAATTCTGACTTTGTTTTTTGAGTTTTGTTTCACAGATTTCATTGCGTAGTAAAATTGACCTCCTGACCTCATTTTTTTGCAGGTCATTAATAATAATACAATCTTATTGTTGTTGGGTAAAAAAAAAACATGTATATAGATTTTTTTTTTTTAGAATGTTCCCATTTTCCAAGATCTGTAGCGTTTTTATTTTTTGGCCAATAGCTGTGTTAAGGCTTGTGTTTTGCGGAATGAGCCAACATTTTTACATTTTTTTTATTTATTTTTTATAGCCAAGACCTTTTGATCCCTTATTTAATTTTTTTTTTTTGGCATTTTGGAGACCAATATATATATATATATATATATATATATATATATATATATATATATATATATATATATATATATATATATATATATATATATATATATATATATATATATATATATATATATATATATACAATTGTCTAAGGGTCACTTCCGTCTGTCCTTCTGTCTGTCGCGGATATTCATTGGTCACGGCCTCTGTCTGTCATGGAAATCCAAGTCGCTGATTGCTCGTGGCAAAACGCCCACGACCATTGCCACGACCAATCAGTGACGGGCACAGTCTGGCGGCAACATGGCTGCTCCTTCCTCCCCGCAGTCAGTGCCCGCTCCATACTCCCCTCCAGTCAGTGCTCACACAGGGTTAATGCCAGCGTTAATGGACCGCGGTGTAACGCACTCCATTAACGCAGCTATTAACCCTGTGTGACCAACTTTTTACTATTGATGCAGCGTATGCAGCATCAATAGTAAAAAGATCTGTTACAAATAATAATAATAAAAAAAAAAGGTTATTCTCACCCTCTGACGTGGCGCGGTGTCCTCGGCAGTGCAAGCAGCAGGTTCCGGTGCCAAGGATGCTATGCAAGAAGGACCTGCCATGACGTCACGGTCATGTGACCGCGACGTCATCACAAGTCCTGCGCGCCTGCGCGAGAAGGACCTGCCATGACGTCACGGTCATGTGACCGCGACGTCATCACAGGACCTGCGCTCATACCAACCCTGGGACCGGAAGCTGCCGCGTGCACCGTACACAGGGGCCAGGACTTCAACAGCACTTCGGAAGGTGAGTATATGTTTATTTTTTATTTTACGTCACTGGGCAGTATACTACGTGGCTGGGCAATATACTACGTGGCTGGGCAATATACTACGTGGCTGGGCAATATACTACGTGACTGAGCAATATACTACGTCGCTGGGCAATATACTACGTGCACATGCATATTCTAGAATACCCGATGAGTTAGAATCGGGCCACCATCTAGTATATATATATATATATAATCATATAAAGCTGAATGTGTGTATGGCCAAGATTGGCATCTGCACCGTCGCAGCTACAGCCATAAAATTTTGCACAGTCACACATCTGGACCCCGAGAGCGTCATAGGCTATGTTGTGAGGCAAAATTTTAACCCCGCGCTTTCCAATTCATCAAACAATTTTGCCCCTATCTACATAATGGGGAAAAAGTGAAAGGAAAAGTGTTGGAGGCAAATTAACAGCTGCCAGATGTGAACAAGGAGGACTTAAAGAGTGAGAGTGATGGCGCCAAAGAGTATATACTGTACAGTTGCTAAGGTGGGGCCCCGACATGGGATACTCACCACACCACCACGGGGATATGAACACACACAAAATGCGCCTCACACTACCACGTGCTTGAACACATATACCACCCTCAGCACATCAGTGGCCACCCCTCCGAGCTGTGCGCTGTAAATGCCGCTGTCAGAGATGGAACAGTTGCATTTAATAGCCGGTGGTGGAGCAGACCTGTTAGGGCGCAGTCAGACGGCTGTGATATCGGACCGCAATGCACAGACTGACCGGCAGGCGGCGACTCTCCCGAACTGAGTGCGACAGCTTCATTTATTTCTATAGAGCTGTCGAGGCGGGAGAGACTCATCCAGTCCAGACATTACGGTCTGATCTGACTCCAAGTGTCAGTGCGCTGTGCTGCGAGAGCATAGGTGCGGAGGAGACAGAGAAAGTAATTTCTCCATCTCCTATGTTGCCTGCGGGGGACATCTAAGTGCAGTGCGATGCTCCACGCAGACTTATATGGGTGCGAGCCTTCCAAATTTTGCATGCAATCGCAGAATGCTGCAATTTTTCTCTCCGATCGGAGCTGAAAAACTAAACGCACAGGAGTATACACTCATAGAATAATATTGGTCCAAATGCAATCCTTTTTTTATAGGATTGCATTTGTCAGATTTATTCGCAGGTGTGAGCAAGCCCTTAGAGGGGCAGGTCCTGGATGGGCGTCATCATTATCTGCCGGGTATGGGGTGGGCTCACCCTTTAACTATATATATATTTTATTTTTATGTTTTTACAGGACCATGGGAGAAGTGTCTGAAATGAAATTGTGGAAAAGATGGGAGAGGTAAATTACCAGTATATCAGCCAGCTAAATGCAGGCCCTACCAAATCTACCATGTAAATCTGATAAGACCCTGCAAGGACAGGAAGGGTGTTGGTAGCAATCAGCCATACTTGTAGAGATGATTGCATTTCTAGTGACCCTGAGGAGATAATTTCAGCCTGTTATCAGGGGCTGGGCTACAGGAGGTAAAGGAGTGTGTGCAGAAAAATACAGGAAAGAAATATATCTTGGTACCGTGTTAGCCAGTAGATAGAAAAATATTTAGAATTGAGAGTCCTCAGTGGTTGATACCTTTTAATGGCCAACTGAAAAGATGGTAACAAACTGCAAGCTTTCAAGACTACATACGTCTCTTCATCAGGCAAAAACTAAAACAAATTCTGAAGAATCACATATTTATGCACAACATAGTATGGAGAAAAAAAAAAAAAAGAGGGGAAAAAAACCATGGATAAGCCAGGTGACATGAAGCAGAATTACCATGGGTGATAAACAGTTACGTCCATAAATATTGGGCCAAAACGTAACTGTTTATCACCCATGAATTCTGCTTCATGTCACCTGGCTTATCCATGGGTTTTTTTCCCCTCTTTTTTTTTTTTTTTTCTCTATACTATGTTGTGCATAAATATGTGATTCTTCAGAATTTGTTTTAGTTTTTGCCTGATGAAGAGACGTATGTAGTCTCGAAAGCTTGCAATTTGTTACCATCTTTTCAGTTAGCCATTAAAAGGTATCAACCACTGAGGACTCTCAATTCTAAATATTTTGCAGAAAAATAGGGATGTGTTTTCTGAGCTCCCAGGTCTGTATAAATGTGATAAAACATGACATCATAAAACAGGACCAGGGGTCTGAGGAAATCAAAAGCCTCACATGGTACCTTAGGCCAGCTGCCTTTTAGCTCTACACTGTGTGCAGAATTATTAGGCAAGTTGTATTTTAGAGGATTACTTTTATTATTGATCAACAACTATGTTCTCAATCAACCCAAAGACTCATAAATATCAAAGCTTAATATTTTTGGAAGTTGGAGTGGTTTTTTTTTTAGATTTGGCTATCTTAGGAGGATATCAGTTTGTGCAGGTAACTATTAGGCTGCCGTCACACTATCAGCATTTGGTCAGTATTTTACATCAGTATTTGTAAGCCAAAAGTTTGTAACCCAGGAGTGGGCGATAAAAACAGAAGTCGTGCATATGTTTCTATTAGACTTTTCCTCTGATTGTTCCACTCCTGGTTTTGGCTTACAAATACTGATGTAAAATACTGACCAAATACTGCTAGTGTGACGGCAGCCTTACTGTGCAGAATTATTAGGCAACTTAATAAAAACCAAATATATTCCCATCGCACTTACTTATTTTCACCAGGTAAACCAATATAACTGCACAAAATTTAGAAATAATCATTTGACATGCAAAAACAAAACCCCAAAAAATTAGTGACCAATATAGCCACCTTTCTTTATGATGACACTTAACAGCCTTCCATCCATAGATTCTGTCAGTTGCTTGATCTGTTTACGATGAACATTGCATGCAGCAGCCACTACAGCCTCCCAGACACTGTTCTCTATGGGGTTCAGATCAGGTGAACAAGGGGGCCATGTCATTATTTTTCCTTCTTTGAGACCTTTACTGGCCAGCCACGCTGTGGAGTAGTTGGAGGCATGTGATGGAGCATTGTCCTGCATGAAAATCATGTTTTTCTTGCACGATACTGACTTCTTCCTGTACCACTGTTTGAAGAAGTTGTCTTCCAGAAACTGGCAGTAGGTCTGGGAGTTGAGCTTCTATCCATCCTCAACCCGAAAAGGTCCCACAAGTTCATCTTTGATGATACCAGCCCATACCAGTACCCCACCTCCACCTTGCTGGCATCTGAGTCGGAGTGGAGCTCTTTGCCATTTACTGATCCAGCCTCTGGCCCATCCATCCGGCCCATCAAGAGTCACTCTCATTTCATCAGTCCATAAAACCTTTGAAAAGTCAGTCTTAAGATATTTCTTGGCCCAGTCTTGATGTTTTATATTATGTTTCTTGTTCAAAGGTGGTCGTTTTTCAGCCTTCCTTACCTTGGCCATGTCTCTGAGTATCGCACACCTTGTGCTTTTTGTTACTCCAGTAACGTTGCAGGTCTGAAATATGGCAAAACTGGTGGCAAATGGCATCTTGGCAGCTTCACGCTGGATTTTCCTCAATTCATGGGCAGTTATTTTGCGCCTTTTTTGCCCAACATGCTTCTTTCGACCCTGTTGGCTATTTGCCATGAAACGCTTGATTGTTCGGTGATCACGCTTCAAAAGCGGAGCGGAGGGGCGCACAGGGGGTGGGGGGGCGGCGGACACATAGATCTTTATTTTAAACACTATTATTCATATTTTCTCTGCAGCAAACGCTGCTGCAGGGAACATATGAATCGCGGCTTCAGCACCATGTGGGGGGGACAGCGCTTACTGTAGCGCTGTCTCCTGCACGCACACGGACCCCAGACGGAGAACGTCCGTGTGAGGTCCGTGTTTTACACGGACCCATTGACTCTATTGGGTCCGTGTAATACGTGCGCTCCCACGAACACTGACATGTCTCCGTGTTTGGCACACGGAGACACGGTCCGCAAAAAATCAATGACATCTGAACAGATGCATTGATTTTTATGGGTCTACGTGTGTCCAGGGTGGATAAAAATCAATGTTTTTTTTAAAAAATCAAAAAAATCGGATTTTTTTTATTTAAATTGGATTTTTTTGATTTAAATCGGATTTTTTTCAATAAACTGCTTTTTGAGGAAAATATTTTACCATCCAAAGGTTCTTCCATCATGAGATAAAGCTGAGTTGTTTAACTCAGTAGAATAAAGGCTGTATATGTGTAACATTCACAATGCCATGCTCTTCCAGAGGTTTCTGTAGGATGCTGACTATCCAACAAGTTTGGGCATGTCAACTGAATGGAAAAAGAAACTAAACCAAAAGTGAAACCAAGCTAGAAGTGTGGAATTAAAGGGGCAGTATGAACAAAATGTGGAGGCTATTAATAGTTTATACAATTAAGACATGCTGCTTTTAAACACCTACCTATTGCCATATAGTAAAACAAAAAAGATTTTTACTTACTTTGGGGTCCCCCCCCTCACCCTGGTGTTAGATCGTTGCCCCTAGTTTCGTCCGTGTAACTATGGGCGCACATGCGCACTGCTCTCACTTCTCATTTTAATCGTGATTTATATTAAAAAAAACCTTTTGATTTAAATCAGTGATTTAAATCATGATTAAAATCATGATTTAAATCGATCCGATTTAAATAGAAAAAAACCTTTTGATTTAAATCAGTGATTTAAATCATGATTAAAATCATGATTTAAATCGATCCGATTTAAATAGAAAAAAATCTTTTGATTTAAATCGTGATTTAAATCAATCCACCCTGCGTGTGTCAGTGTCTCCGGTACGTGAGGAAACTGTCACCTCACGTACCGGAGCCACTGACGTGTGAAACCGGCCTTAGGGTACCGTCACACATTGAAATTTTCATCGCTGCGACGGCACAATTTGTGACGTCGCAGCGTCGTATAATCATCGCTCCAGCGTCGTAGACTGCGGTCACACGTTGCAATCACGGCGCTGGAGCGATGCCGAAGTCCCCGGGTAACCAGGGTAAACATCGGGTAGCTAAGCGCAGGGCCGCGCTTAGTAACCCGATGTTTACCCTGGTTACCAGCGTAAACGTAAAAAAAACAAACAGTACATACTCACCCGTCGGTGTCCTTCAGGTCCCTTGCCGTCTGCTTCCTGCTCTGAGTGCAGCCGTACAGTGAGAGCAGAGCGCAGCACCGCTGTGATCTGCTCTCACTTTCCGGCCGGCACTCAGAGCAGGAAGCAGACGGCAAGGGACCTGAAGGACACCGACGGGTGAGTATGTACGGTTTGTTTTTTTACATTTACGCTTGTAACCAGGGTAAACATCGGGTTACTAAGCGCGGCCCTGCGCTTAGTTACCCGATGTTTACCCTGGTTACAAGCGAAGACATCGCTGGATCGCTGTCACACACAACGATCCAGCGATGTCAGCGGGTGATCAAGCGACGAAAGAAAGTTCCAAACGATCTGCTACGACGTACGATTCTCAGCAGGGTGTCTGATCGCAGTAGCGTGTCAGACACAGCGATATCGTAACGATATCGCTAGAACGTCACGAATCGTAACGTCATAGCGATGGAAATTTCAATGTGTGACGGTACCCTTATATAGGGTTTTGATGTCATTAGACAACACCCCTCCTCATTACAGAGATGCACATCACCTGATTTACTTAATTGGTAGTTGGCTCTCAAGCCTGAACAGCTTGGAGTAGGACAACATGAATAAAAAGTATCATGTGGTCAAAATACAACTTGCCTAATAATTCTGCACACAGTGTATTGGGGAAGTACTTCAGACCGCAAACCCCAAAAAAAGTATGCTATTGGGGAGGAGGAAGCCAGATACCTTGGTACACAAATGGGTGAGGTGTTATCAAGCCCCAAATAAACAAGATTGAGGCAATCCAGAACTGGCCCCTGGACAGTCTACAAAATTTGGCTACTACAGATGCTTCATATTGAATTTTGCCAGTATTGCTGTCCTTTTAACTGACCTTAATAATAATAATAATAATGTTTATTTATATAGCGCCAATATATTCCACAATGCTTTACAATTCAACAGTTCATACACAAGGCAAAGTTAAGAATAATGGACTAGAGTTTAGAGATCAAAGGGAGATTGAAGACGGGTCTGTAGTTACGGTATTTGTGAAGAACGGTCAAGAGAGGGATTTTTTTTGTATAATGGATTAATGATAGTGTTTGAAGGATGAGGGGAAGTACCAGTAGAGAGGGAGAGATTGAAGATTTTAGTTATTTTAGTTAGGTGAGTAGTGACGACTGGAGAGAGACTGGAAGAGATGTGAGGGAATGGGGTCAGTAATGCATGTAGTAGGATGACAAGAAGAAAGGAGCCTGGAGACTTCTTCTGTGACAGGTTCAAATGTGGGGAAGGATTGGAGTTGTGGCACTTGGTAACTAGGAGCTGATATCCTGACCGATGTTTTCTATTTTCTCAGTAAAGTGGGAGGCCACGGCCAGATCATCAGCACAGATGTCTGTGATAAGAGCCTGTGCTTTCGGACTGAGGAGAGAGTGAAAGGTGTCGAAGAGCCTGTTTTTTTGGGGTTATTTGATATTGAGGAGATCAGGGTGGTGAAGTAGTCTGTTTGGCGAGGTGAAGGTCAAAATTATAGGTTTTTAACATAACTTTTGCAAGGGGCACAAGGAGGTGTCCGTAAATATGAATGTTTGCCTTCCTTGTTATGCTATTGTAAATAATTCATGTTGTGCATATTTATGGTACCCGTTGTGTAAATGCTATGTATGATTACTGTTCTAGTTGTAGGGAATAAATCAGAAGAGACTGCGGGGCGGGATCTCAGGCAGCGGTTACACACAGGCGTGAGAATAAAGACATCATGTGATGTGAGTCAGAGGGCAGCGCAAACTGCGCATGCCCGAAAAAAACTTACAGCGCCGGGGACTTAAATGAATGCAGAGGAGGTGGCGCACGGAGGAAATAAGTAATGACTGAGAGGCATTTGTGTCCGGGGGGAAAAGGACATGCCCCCCTGGACAGACTACAGGTATTGTGGGCAAATTATAAAAACGAATATTGCAGTGTTGGAAGGGACCCCAAATTTAAGAGCCACCTTGACAGAATCCCTTCCCCTTGAGAAAGCTAATAGAACGCTGGAGCGAAACGTGCGTCGGGGGTGTCGCCCAACTTGATCCATCTCCTGCACCTACATCTGGGTAAGAGGAACCTCTGGTGACCGCCATCACTGCATCTCTTTGTACGCTATTTGCACTTATGGTATTGTCAGTATGACGGGTCCCCTGTACAGTATTTTGGAGGCCTGAGTTCTATTACACCAGCATTACTTATATGCTGTAAAGTAGGTTCATGTGTTGGACTGTATGTGTCTGACGGTAGATACACATGGGCTCATAAGTGGCCTCTAGGTAACCTCTTCCAGTGATCAGGCAAGATCTTTACTATGTTACGTGGGTTAAAGGGATGGGCCTTTTGTGTCCTAATTTTATATGCATGTGTTGTACTCGTCTTTTGAGTGTTTCAATAAAGTTTGTACATTTTTATAAAAATAGTGCTTGTAATGCTCCTATTTTTCTCCTGATGTATTACCTTGACAGAATGCAGCATTAGTGCTGCACAAGATGGCTCTTTTAGTTAAAAACGCATGTGGGGCCAATTTGTCACGATTCACACCGTGACCGTCACCCCTACGTCACGTATCGGGGTGACTTTAGGCCAACAGACGGCTATCACATGTGCAGGTGGGCTTATCTTAGTTATCCCTCCACTGCTAGCAATGTGATGAAAAAACACACACAAGGCTATTGACCTATCGATTTACAGCAGGGGCTTATTTTAGTTATCCCACTGCTCTACAATATACCACGAACTGCAGGGATTTATGTATATCCCGTTTTACAGTTCTGCTTGAAAACTTGCAGCTCTCTGGCGCCCCCTTTACCCTCAGGTCAGATTAGGTACTGCACCTAAGGTAATTAGTCGCCAAAAAGGCTGCCTGCTTTGTACTGGCTATTGGGCACGCAGCAGCGAGGACGATATAACTACTCCCACTCAGGCAGGAACAATAATTATCAACGCCGCCGTCGCTACAACGACTCCCAAATACACAGAACAAGGTATGCTGCCACCAGCTTCGATTAAACGAAGCCAACCCAAAACAGTAGCGTAATTCCCTTCAGAAGACTTAGGGTACGTTTTAGAGCAGGAAGAACGAAAACTAGTAATTTAAATATTTACTCCGAAAGAAGGCAGTGTTTATCAAAATATTACAAGGATGTTACAATAAGAGACAATTGAAAATATGTACAAGCAATTATAAAAATAACATGGGTTAAAGAAGAAAGGTAAAACTCACATGTTCTCAGGTCATTTCAGGCTAAACCAGGCTAGTGGGCGGAGCTCCCATATATCCCAATGCATCAGGACTGGCAGTTTTAGTCCTTGCCTGATGAAGAGACCTGTGTAGTCTCGAAAGCTTGCAATTTGTTACCATCTTTTCAGTTAGCCATTAAAAGGTATCAACCACTGAGGACTCTCAATTCTAAATATTTCTCTGTGGGGTGACAGGTTCCCTTTAATGTAAAGCTGACTGTAAATGCTGAAGAGAACCGTTATGTGCCTGTCAATAGTAAAGTTTATTGTTCAAGCGTTCAATGGGACTGTGACTCTGTTTATTCTGCTTTGGCTGAGGAGAACGTGCAGTGCAGTACAGGAAGCCTCAGAAGTAAAGGTGCAGCAGGTATGCTGACTGGAAGTCGTGGAGTGTATTTGAGGGGAGGTCAGGGCGTGCAAGAGACTTTTACCTCAGCCACGACTACCGCCCTGGCCTACCCTTACACTTTATCCAATATAAATTTGTCTGGTGTGTGTTTTCCTCCATAGGCATTCAGCACACCTAGAGCATCACTGGAGAAATAGAGTTGCGATGGGAACCAGGGCTGTTTTATTCTGTGTTTGAAGGTTCTGAAGGTGAGGGGAGCTACTTGGTCAAGGGTGCTTCTGAGAGTGTCATTGTAGAGGTGTACAGCCAGATCAGGACAGAAAAGAGAGGAGATTGGGGACAGCGAGTGTATGGTGTCTGAAAGTTTATGAGAGTTAATGGCATGTAGATTTCTGAATGTGTGGTAGGTAGGAGTGTGCATGGGTTGGTGAGGATTTGTGAGCGTGAAGGAAAAAATGTTGTGCTCAGAGAGGGGAAGCAGTGAGTTATCTAGGTAGGAGATTTAACAGAACTGGACAAAGACCAGATCAAGGGTGTTACCATCTTTGTGTGTCTCAGAGGTTGAGTTGTGAGAGTCGAGAGAAGTGGTAAGGCAGGGATCACACATACGTGACATACGGCCGAGTCTCGCAGGTGAAAACCCAGCTCTGGCACTCCGGAGCGGAGCGTGCAGCTCCATGTATTGCTGTGTGGCTGCACGCTCCGCTCCGGAGTGCCGACACCAGAGCTGGGTTTTCACCTGTGAGACTCGGCCGTATCTCGCGTATGTGTGATCCCGGCCTAAGAGTTAGAAGCTGGGATGCAGATGGGGAAGTGGGGTTGTTTATGGGGATGTTGAAGTCTCCCAGGATAAGGGTTGGTAATTCTGAGGACATGAAGTGCGGCAGTCAGGCAGAAAAATGGTCAAGGAAGTGGGTGGGTGAGGATTCACTTGTGGTCAAATGGACCCCTGAAGCAGATTACCCAGAAGATAAGCAAACTTTGTGCATCCAGTTGGTATTAGGAATACCAGATTTCCAAAAGGAGAAACTGACACCTCTAACGTCAAAGTATAGCCCTTGTACCCACACATGAGGGGTGGGAAAGAGCAGCCTATGGTCTACCGGAGTAAAATTAATTACCAAGATAAAAATCCACCATTACGGAGGGGTGTTTCAATATTAAATGGGGGTAACTTGATAAGGAGAACATTTATATTTGTCACAGAATATGCTTCACTCAGATAGATAGGTCAGAACCAGGAGAAAAACAGAAGAGTGACATGGTGGTTCATGTCATTACAACATTTTGGTTTTTCAGTTAAGCATAGACCCAGATGTCAGCTTGACAATGCTGATTGTGAACCTGCCCTAAATCAACTGTTTGGTGTACTGGTCGTGATGCTCAGCTCTCTTGAGTCAGGATTTTCCTGCATAGTTAAAAAAAAACAGCAGCTGACAGCACATTAGACGATTTCTGGATGCATGCTTAAAGTCCACTGTCCCAATCGGACAAATACTCACAAAGTAGAAAAAAAGAGCAGCATCCAATCCAGGTGAAGAAAATGAAAAAATTATTTATTCTGCCATCATACAATGTTTTGCCGAAACATGGTCTTTATCATGCATGCTATACTTGTTAAAGACCATGTTTGGTCGAAACGTTGTATGATGGCAGAATAAAGAATTTTTTCATTTACTTCACCTGGATTGGATGTTGCTCTTTTTTCTATTTCCTGTATAGTTAGGCCACGTTCACATGTTCAGTATTTGGTCAGTATTTTACATCAGTATTTGTAAGCCAAAACCAGGAGGAGGTGAGAATTGCTGCAAGCGGCTCTCACTGGGGTGCCGCCTCCCATTGTTCACTAATGGGTGCCTGCTCTTTGTGCTGTCAGTCACGAATGACCCATCACCGGTATTTTTGGTTATGCTGAATTATATATAGAGCCAATAAAACTCGTTGTGGCCAGTAGCATCAAACTTGCCTGGTGTGAACTGTCTTGGAGAGTCTGAAGCGCCCATCTGACCCACAAAATGGCGGTCATTTGTGCAGTTCCCTTCCCAACCTGTCCCTTTCCACTTCCTGCCACCTTCAACTCAAAAATATTTCACGGATCCGTACATTCCTCAACCAAGAATCTGCAAAAACGATAGTCCATGCCCTCATCATCTTCCGCCTCGACTACTGTAACCTCCTGCTCTGTGGCCTCCCCTCTAACACTCTCGCACCCCTCCAATCTATTCTAAACTCTGCTGCCCGACTAATCCACCTGTCCCCCCGCTATTCCCCGGCCTCTCCCCTCTGTCAATCCCTGCACTGGCTCCCCATTACCCAGAGACTCCAGTACAAAAGCCTACCCATGACATACAAAGCCATCCACAACCTGTCTCCTCCATACATCTGTGACCTCGTCTCCCGATACTTTCCTGCACGCAACCTCCGATCCTCACAAGATCTCCTTCTCTACTCCCCTCTTATCTCCTCTTCCCACAATCGCATATAAGATTTCTCCCGCGCATCCCCCCTACTCTGGAACTCTCTACCGCAACATATCAGACTCTCACCTACCATCGAAACCTTCAAAAAGACCCTGAAGACCCACCTCTTCCGACAAGCCTACAATCTGCAGTAACCACCGATCGACCAAACCACTGCACGACCAGCTCTATCCTCACCTACTGTATCCTCACCCATCCCTTGTAGATTGTGAGCCCTCGCGGGCAGGGTCTTCTCTCCTCCAGTACCAGTCGTGACTTGTATTGTTCAAGATTATTGTACTTGTTTTTATTATGTATACCCCTCCTCACATGTAAAGCGCCATGGAGTAAATGGCGCTGTAATAATAAATAATAATAATATATGTGTATAATCAGTCGCAACTTATCAACAACCTGGATTCACGTCTTCGTGTACATAAAAAAAAAAAGAGAAGAAAGTATTTGAGTTTGAGAGAGATCAGGTTTAGTGATGAGCGAACGTGCTGGGATAAGGTGTTAGCCAAGCATTCTCAGGTTCTAACCAAGTGACTTCGGCGTGCTAAAAAAATATGTTTGAGTTCCTGCACCTGCATGTGTTGCGACTGTTCGACAGCCACAACATGTGGGGGTGGCTTGTTTGTTAGGAAATCCCTGCATGTATTGCTTCTGTCAAACAGCCGCGAGACATGCAGCTGCGGGAACTCGAACATAGTTTTCGAGCAATCTGAAGTCACTTGATTAGCACACGAGCATGCTCTTATAACACCTCAACCTCATCTTTACTCCAGTGAACAACAGACAACAGTCTCCATATGCAACATTGTTTCTTTATATTTCAGGCATATTAGTCTTTGTCATTGCCTTTGCACCTGTTTTTGTCTAGTTTTGTGCCTATTTTGAAGTCCTTTTTTGTTTTTGTTTTTTCCGTTTTGTGGATGGAGTCCAGCAATACCAGATGTGCATTTTTTTTGTTTTGTTTTTATTTGTCTAATTCAGGGCCGGACTGGCCATCGGGCAGTTCTGGCAAATGCCAGAGGGTCTGGTGGCAGTTGTGGGCCACTCGCCAGCACCGACTCCAGCCCGCCGCCGACTCACCCCCCCACCAGCGCCGCCGCATTCAACTATACCGGCGTCTATGACACCGGTACAGTTGACTGCAATGATGGAGGAGAGAACGTCTGCTGTCGCTCCCTCTCCCATCATTCCTCGCTCTGCCTCTGACACTGCGGGTGCGCGATGACCTCATATCATCGTGTACCTGCTGTGTGTTGGGCGGGCAGACTGCAGCTGCTGAGACCGGAGACAGGAGCCGCGAGGGGCACGAGGAGAGGTGAGGAGAGTGTTTTTGTTTTGTTTTTTAATATATCAATGAGTGATAACTGGATAGTGGGGCTATTGGGGGGCTGTGCTGGATTACATTCTATGGGGGCTGGCTACATTATATTCTATGGGGGCTGTGCTGCATTACATTCTATGGGCGCTGTGCTGCATTACATTCTATGGGGGCTGGTTGCATTACATTCTATGGGGGCTGGCTGTATTACATTCTATGGGGGGCTGTATTACATTCTATAGGGTGCTGTATTATATTCTATGGAGGGGCTACATTATATTCTATGGGGGGCTGCATTATGCTCTATGAGGGGGCTACCATGTATTATATATGCAGGGGCTGCATTATACTATATGAGGGGGCTGCATTATATTCTCTGGGGGGTTACATTATACTCTGGGGTGGCATCATTATAATATATGTGGGCTGCATTATACTGTATCGAGGACTATGGGGAATACATTATGCTATATGAAGAACTATGGGGTGCATTATACTATGGGAAGTGAATTGTACTACATGGATGACAATGGCGGGGCATTATACTATATGGAGCACTATGAGGAATGTATTATACTATTTGGAGGACTGAGGAATGTATTATACTATTTGGAGGACTGAGGAGTGTATTATACTATATGGAGGACTGTGGCAGTACATTATACTATATGGAGAACTGAGGAGTGTATTATACTATATGGAGGAATTGCAGTGTATTTTAATATACGGAGGACTGTGAGGAGTGTGTTATACTATATGGAGGACTGAGGAGTGTGTTATACTATATGGAGGACTGAGATACACATTATAATATATGGAGGACTATGGGGTGTATTATACGAAACAAGCAAAATGCTGCCTATTCATCGAGTGATTGGATTGTTTATGTGGGAACAGAAATCCTTGTTCTCAGCAGCACATCGCTGGTGTAAACTGTAGATGTGCTGCTGATAACATGATATTGTATGGTGACAGATTGATCTAATTGTGATTGTTCTGTTCCCTTCATTCTTTCTCAGTTGGTGTAAAGAGGCCGGGAAACAAGCGAATGACTTCAGTATTGTCGATCACGCTCGTTTAGTGGCCTGAGATCAGCGCATGTAAATACAGCAGAAATGCTTCGCAGGGAGACCAGGCAAGGATGATGACAGTTGTAGTTAGCACCCAGCGCCTGGGAATAGCGCTAACTCTACTGCTTTTCCCAGCCTACAGAGCATTTAATTCTGGTATGTGTAATGATTTTTATGGTTGATGTCAGCTGCGTAATGTCAGCTGCTATCAATCCCTGGTGTAAGTAATGGAGAGGTGTCTATCAGGCACCCCACTACTAGCCCAGACCTGGCGAGACCCAGCGACTCTGAAGAGCGGTGACGGTAGTAACAATACCGCTCTTCACAGTCGCCGAGCTCAGCACAAGACCCGGAATATCTGAAGAGCGGTGACGTTACTGATGTCACCGCTCTTCAGAGTCACCGTGTCTCGTGCTGTGCAGCAGAACTAAAAGTGGCTGTAGGCAACGTTTATGGAGCATCAGAATGAGGTTCCATAGCCTTTGGTCGTCTCATCCCTTCATTATCTACAAGATCCAGTTATGTAGGTAAAGTAGCGGCTTTTCTTGGTACTGTAACTAAAAGTAATAAATAGGACTGAGCTGTAATGCTGGATACAGCTGTAATTATATGTTATATAGTCGCGTTACACTCCCCTCACTTCTTGTAACCTACAAGTGTACAAAGATATTATACAGTCACCATGTGACAAATAGACCTGTGTACCTTCAAATGCCAGGGCTGAATTTTAGTCCCATTCCGGCCCTGGTCTAATTCATCAATTGACACTTTTTAAAAAGTCGCACAACTTGGCCCAATGCTACTACAGTCACCCCCTGGTGTAGTTTTATATAATGTTCCCAAAAGTCGACTTTCTGCCCAAAAAGTTGTAAAAATGGCTAGTGACAGAAAATAAGCTGTTTTTTTCTAACTTTGCACCAAACTCTTGGTTCATGTGCACAATTTTTATGAATTTGGCGCAATAAGCATTAGCAAATGCCACGAGACAAAAAGATAAAAGGGACTTTAAAAAAAAAAAGAACACAAATGATGAATTGGAGCTTCAGTGTGCACATGCCCTAAAGCTAGGTCCACACAGCTTTTTGGAGGCATAAAAATCCAGTGAGCGTTTCAAGAGGAATCTGCTTCAGGAGAAGCTCTGGTTTGTTTTGGTTTTTTTTGTAGTGTGATAGAGTGCAGAGTCGGACTGGCCCACCAGAGAATACTTTGGTGGGCCCAGACACTGACATATGCCTGCACAGTGAACATAAGTCACGTGTGCCAGCAATGCGCATATTGACCGCTTTCCCCGATTAACTTACTGGGAGGTGCGGTGACATAAACTCATCAGAACGCTGGGAGGAGCCACAAACAGGACGTCCTACCAGCGTGTACGTCGCCACAACTCGTGGCTCCAAACAGGGTTAGCAGTGTTTGCATCACTGATAACACCGCTGACACGCTCGCCTGCTGCAGAATGAGCTGTGCTGTCATCCATAATGCGCACTCCCCTCCCCCACAGTGTATTCGGCAGAGGGGGATTGTTGACTCCCTGCTACAGTTAGGGATGAATGAGGGCCCCATTACCTTGTCTCTCCTTTTACCTCTGACTGACTGCACCCCCTCTGTTATACCACCAATGACTGCGCCCCCTCCCTTTGTATCACCCTTGACTGTGCCACCTTCCTCTGTATTACCCTGACTGGGCCCCCTTTCCTCCAGTATCACTCCTGACTACCCAGTACAGTAGGAGAGGGGACCCTGCCCGCGAGGGCTCACAATCTTCAAGGGATGGATGAAAATACAGTAGGCGAGGATAGAGCTGGTCGTGCAGCGGTTTGGTCGATCGGTGGTTACTGCTGGTTGTAGGCTTGTCGGAAGAGGTAGGTCTTCAGGTTCAATGTCACATGGAGACATTTATCATGGCGTTTGCACCAAAATGTGGGTGCATATTAGCAAGTTTACCACACAATTCGTGGTCTTCTATTTATTTCTATGTAGTTACATAGTGGGCCAAAAGAATTATGCTCTTTGGTGGGCCCAAGGTGCTCCAGTCAGACACTGGCTGAGCATCATAGAAGACAGTGATTTTTTTTTTTTTTCTTAACATACACTGCTCAAAAAAATAAAGGGAACACTAAAATCTCACATCCTAGATATCACTGAATGAAATATTCCAGTTGTAAATCTTTATTCATTACATAGCGGAATGTGTTGAGAACAATAAAACCTAAAAATGATCAACGTATATCACAACTAATATCCCACGGAGGTCTGGAGTTGGAATGATGCTCAAAATCAAAGTGGAAAATGAAGTTACAGGCTGGTCCAACTTCAGTGGAAGTGCCTCAAGACAAGGAAATGATGCTCAGTAGTGTGTGTGGCCTCCATGTGCCTGTATGACCTCCCTACAATGCCTGGGCATGCAACTGATGTGGCGGCGGATGGTCTCCTGAGGAATCTCCTCTCAGACCTGGACTAAAGCACCCACCAACTCCTGGACAGACTGTGGTGCAACGTGGCGTCTCTCGGTACCTAATGGCAGTCAGGCTACCTCTGGCGAGCACATGGAGGGCTGTGCGGCCCTCCACAGAAATGCCACCTCACTCCATTAATGACCCACTGCCAAATCGGTCATGCTGAAGGATGTTGCAGGCAGCAAATCTCTACGGTGTCTCCAGACTCTGTCACACCTGTCACATGTGCCCAGTGTGAACCTGCTTTCATCTTTGAAGAGCACAGGACGCCAGTGGCGAATTTACCAATCCTGGTGTTCTGTGGCAAATGCCAAGCGTCCTGCATGGGGTTGGGCTGTGAGCACAACCCCCATCTGTGGACAACGGGCACTCAGACCATCCTCATGGAGTCGGTTTCTAACCATTTGTGCAGACAAATGCACATTTGTGGCCTGCTGGAGGTCATTTTGCAGGGCTCTGGCAGTGGTCCTCCTGTTCCTCCTTGCACAAAGGCTGAGGTCACGGTCCTGCTGCTGGGTTGTTGCTCTCCTATGGCCTCCACGTCTCCTGGAGTACTGGCCTGTCTCCTGGTAGCGCCTCCAGCCTCTAGACACTACGCTGACAGACACAGCAAACTTTCTTGCCACAGCTCGCATTGATGTGCCATCCTGGATGAGCTGCACTACCTGAGCCACTTGTGTGGGTTGTAGAGTCCGTCTCATGCTACCACGAGTGTGAAAGCACAACCAACATTCAAAAGTAACCAAAACATCAGGCAGAAAGCGTTGGTACTGAGATGTGGTCTGTGGTCCCCACCTTTGAACCACTCCTTTATTGAGGGTGTCTTGATAATTGCCAATAATTTCCATCTGTTGTCTATTCCATTTGCACTACAGCATGTGAAACTAATTGTCAAACAGTGTTGCTTCCTAAGTGGACAGTTTGATTTCACAGAAGTTTGATTTACTTGGACTTATATTCTGTTGTTTAAGTGTTCCCTTTATTTTTTTGAGCAGTGTATATACAGCAATACTATGTTATTGCTGTATATAGTTAAAGTGATCAGACAATTGCGTTCAAGTCCCCTGTATTCTTTGCTTAAAAGAGTAAAGAAGCTCTAGACCCAAAAATCCCTAAAATAACTAGTGTGAACATAACCTTTGTGAACACGAAGCTCTCCAAATCCTCTCCTGAAAATAAAAATTTGGAGTTTCTGCTCTAAAAAGTCAGCAAAAACAGTGTACTGTACATTCAAATTATAAGCTTTTTGTGAGGTTTTCGATGCTGACTTTGTGCACTATTTCGGCACCCATTAAGTAAAATAGATTACATGTAATTTTTCAAAAAGTATGCAGCGTAAAAATACTCACCGGACACTGATGGTGGCAACGTGGCCTAAGAGTATGTGCAAACTGAATGGCTTTTTGTTTTTCTTTTTTTTTTGGGGGGGGGGGGAGACTTGGATAGGCTCACGCTCTATTCCTTCTTCTCTCCCCTCCGAATTCTAAACATTACAACAAACTTCCGGGAGAAGTCCGTGTTCTGGAAATTGCCCAAGCTACTTAACTAAACGGTCTGCCCCTGATCCCTGCCACTGACTGTTCGGTACAAACCCCGAACATTTAATTTCGGGTTTGCCTCATCTCTACAGGTGAGTGAATTTTTTATTTTTTTTAAAAACATTGACCAAACCTGCATCAGAAAAAAATTGCAGCGTGCACTAGCTTATTCTGAAAATTGATTGAAACGGGCCCATTCAAGTCTATGGGTGAACAAAAAAAAATTAGATGCCATAAAGAGCCACAGTCTAGCATCTGATTTTTACTGATGCATTGCAATTCTGTAACATAAGAAAATGTAAATGATTCATAGCTGCGGTAAAAAAATAAAAAAAAAATTAAAAAAAGTACTGCACATGGATGACAAGTGAGGAAAAAAATCTGAATGATTTGTTATATGCTTGTGTGAATCTACCCTAAGGATAAGTTCGCCCAACCGTATACAAAATCGTCCAATTTCCCAAGGAAGAGATGTTGACTGTATGGGTGACCACCACTCCAATGGAAAAAGGGATGGGGGAACCCTCCTGGAAGTGATGGTCGGGGAAATGGAGGACTTGCCACCGGGGCCTGACTTCTCTCTGGTGACAATTTTGGTATGGCGCAACTCCAAGCCCATACTTTGTCCCGGGCCAGATAAAAGGTGGTAATTGGACAGGGAGCCCTCAAACCCCAGGTGAACAAAGTAGAAGCAATACAGAACTGGCCCCGACCTCTCATGATGAGGCAAATGAGAGCTTTTTTTAGGGGTAGTTGGGTATTACAGGAGATTTATTCAAAATGTTGTCATACTGATGTAATAATTATAGGGGATAATGCAGGAGACTCTTTGCATGGAACAAGACACCAGGACACAGTTTTATAAGTGGTAAAGTTTATATTATCACATGGTGATTCAAGTAGGTGCAGAGAGAAACTCAAGTCCACAACACTTGGTGCAAATAATAAAAGCAGCTTAGCAGTCAATAGGAAACTTCAGAGGAAAATGCAAACAAACAGAAAGTCTATGAAGCACAGTTATACTTGAGGAAACTTGACACGAATAGATCCTTGACTTAAGGCCCCGTCTCACTAAGCGATTTACCAACGATCACGACCAGCGATACGACCTGGCCGTGATCGTTGGTAAGTCGCTGTGTGGTCGCTGGGGAGCTGTCACACAGACAGCTCTCTCCAGCGACCAACGATCAGGGGAACGACTTCGGCATCGTTGAAACTGTCTTCAACGATGCCGAAGTCCCCCTGCAGCACCCGGGTAACCAGGGTAAACATCGGGTTACTAAGTGCAGGGCCGCGCTTAGTAACCCGATGTTTACCCTGGTTACCAAAAAAAACAAACAGTACATACTCGCCTTTCGGTGTCCAGGTCCCTTGCCGTCTGCTTCCTGCTCTGACTGAGATCCGGCCGTACAGTGAGAGCAGAGCGCAGCGGTGACGTCACTGCTGTGCTCTCACTTCTCACTGTACGGCGGCAGTCAGTGAGAGCAGGAAGCAGACGGCAAGGGACCTGACGGACATCAGAAGGCGAGTATGTATTGTTTGTTTTTTTTTTACATTTACGCTGGTAACCAGGGTAAACATCGGGTTACTAAGCGCGGCCCTGCGCTTAGTAACCCGATGTTTACCCTGGTTACCAGTGAAGACATCGCTGGATCGGTGTCACACACACCGATTCAGCGATGTCAGCGGGGCCTCAACGACCAAAAAAAGGTCCAGGCCATTCCGACACGACCAGCGATCTCGCAGCAGGGGCCTGATCGCTGGTACGTGTCACACATAGCGAGATCGCTATGGAGGTCGCTGTTGCGTCACAAAACTAGTGACTCAGCAGCGATCTCGCTAGCGATCTCGCTATGTGAGACTAGGCCTTTAGTCCAGACACAGATAGATAATAGATATGCTATTAGGCAGTTCAAATCATATCTTAGCTCAACCAGGGAGGCCTGGTTAATAGTCTCAGGTTTTGCAGAGCAGAAACAGCTTACATGTCCAGCAAATGCAGATGGAAGTAACATGAGCAGCAGATGAAGGAGGATTACTGAACACTGGTGTATGCAGCAGGAACTCAGAGCAGAGTGGCAGGATCTCCAACACAAGTTCACAGGAGCAGGTGCAAGGCCAGGGAGTAATCAGGAGCTGGATGCAAAGCAGAATAATCTAGCACAGACTGAAGGCTGGGGTGGAGTTTTATAGCAGGAAGACAAGTGCACATGAGACCAAAGATGCCATGTTGGAAAAGGGCAGTAATGAACAAAAGGTAAAAAATGTTCAGAGTCCTGACAACTGACTTCTCCATTGAAGGACTGCCTGAAAGGGGGGAAGTCTTTAAGCATCCTATGGAATACTTGGACTGAGTAGGCTTTCGTGATATTGAAGTCAGTATTGTGTGGGACACTTGTCCTGGTCACACCCAATTTCAAAAGAGTTTACAGTGGAACACCTTGCAGGCAAGTTGCAAGGGAATGCAGATGACCTATCCAGAGTCCACTGTATGGCATTTGTCCACTCCTCAAGGATTGAATGAAGAAAGGGGGTGAAATGTGGATGGGCAATATATTCCTTCCAGCAAGTGCCTTTCACACTGGTAAACAGCAGGGATTGTGGCCAAGACTTGGCCTGGACCTTCTCTGCTAGTCCGGGTTTTTGGTGCAACACCTGGATTGCACAGCTGCAGGTTTGAGGACAGCATAAATGAGGTGTTTTGTGGCAATGTCACAGGCACATCCAGACCCTAATCTATGTGGTGGAAACAAGGTGGAGTTTTGCTTTGTCTGATGCAGACTGTTTTGTTTTTGTTTTCTTGCTTTTTGCTTTTTTTTTTTTTTTCTTCGAGTGTAAATAAAACGCTGAGCTTGAACTGAATACCTGTGTGCCAGAGCGGATCCTCACGGGGGCAAAAATTCTAAGTTACTAGTGATGAGTGAATATACTCGTTACTCGAGATTTCTTGAGCATGCTCGGGGGTCCTCCGAGTATTTTTTAGTGCTCGGAGATTTCGTTTTACTTGCCGCAGCTGAATGATTTACATCTGTTAGCCAGCATAAGTACATGTGGAGATTCCCTAGTCCCTAGCAACCAGGCAACCCCCACATGTACTTATGCTGGTTAACAGATGTAAATCTTCTGCTGCGGCAAGAAAAACTAAATCTCCGAGCACTAAAAAATACTCGGAGGACCCCCGAGCATGCTCGGGAAATCTCGAGTACCGACTCTATATTCGCTCTGTCAGTGCCCCCTCCATACTCCCCTCCAGTCAGCGCTCATACAGGGTTACCGTTATGCCGCGGTGTAACGCAGTCCGTTAACGCTGCTATCAACCCTGTGTGACCAACATTTTGCTATTGATGCTGCCTATGCAGCATCAATAGTAAAAAGATCTAATGTTAATAATAATAAAAAAAAAAATCATTATATACTCACCTTTCGGCGCCTTTCCCTCTCCTCGCGATGCTCCGGGCCATGCATTGCGGTCTCGCGAGATGATGACGTAGCGGTCTCACGAGACCGCTACGTCATCATCTTGTGAGACCACAATGCATTCTTGGGACCGGAGCGTCACAAGGAGCATCGCTAAACGCCTCACCTGGATCCCGGTGCCGACGGAAGGTGAGTATATAACTATTTTTTATTTTAATTCTTTTTTTAAATGGGGATATGGTGCTCACATTGCTATATACTACGTGGGCTGTGTTAGATACTACGTGGGCTGTGTTAGATACTACGTGGGCTGTGTTATATACTGCGTGGGCTGTGCTATATACTGCGTGGGCTGTACTATATACTACATCGCTGTGCTATATATTACGTGGGCTGTGTTATATACTGTGTGAGCTGTGTTATATACTGCGTCTCTGCTATATACTATGTGGGCTGTGCAATATATTACGTGGCTGGGCGATATACTACGTGGCTGTGCTATATACTGCGTGAGCTGTGCTATATACTACATGAGCTGTGCTAAATACTACGTGAGCTGTGCTACATACTATCTAGCTGCGCAATATATTACGTGGCTGGGCAATATACTACGTGGCTGTGTTATATACTGCGTGAGCTGTGCTATATACTACGTGAGCTGTGCTATATACTACGTAGCTGTGTTATATACTACGTGGGCTGTGCTATATACTACATAGCTGTGCAATATACATGGCTGGGCAATATACTATGTGGGCTGTGTTATATACTACGTGGCCTGTTATATACTACATGGGCTGTGTTATATACTATGGGCTGTGCTATATACTGTGTGGGCTGTGTTATACACTGCGTGGGCTGTGCTATATACTACTTGGGCTGTTATATAACACAGCTCACGCAGTGTATACTACATGGGCTGTGCTATATACTACGTGAGCTGTGCTATATACTACGTGGGCTGTGTTATACACTGCGTGGGTTGTGCTATATACTACGTGGCTGTGCTATATACTACGTGGGCTGTGCTATAAGCTACGTTGGCTGTGCTATATACTACGTGGCTGTGCTATATACTACGTGGCTGTGCTATATGCTACGTGGCTGTGTTATATGCTTTGTGGGCTGTGTTATATTCTACGTGGGCTGTGTTATATGCTACTTGGCTGTGGTATATTTCTCTGCTGAATCTGTGCATCATGAATCATTGTATGTGTTAAAGAGGGGGGCCCACTGAGATTCTTTTGCCCGGGGCCCTCAAAACCTGGGGCCGGCCCTGGCTTCACTGATTGGTCACGCCCGACCGGCCGCGAACAATCAGCGACAGGCGCAGTCCGGCCGCGAATTGGCGTGGAATTTGAACCACGCTTCGCTAATTGGTCGCGCCCGGCCAGCCAAATCCTGTGTATAAATTGCATTATTCTGAGAACTTCATAAATAAACTATATACATATTCTAGAATACCCGATGCGTTAGAATAGTAGAATATAATGGCCCCACACCTCTCCACACTATATAATGGCCCACACAGCCCTCCACACAGTATGATGGACCCCACACAAAGCTTCACACTGTATAATTTCTTTAATACATTATAAAGGCTCCCACATAGTCCTCCAATATAATAACCCCAACATAAACTTCCATATGCACCCCATAGTCCTTCATATAATGCACCCCCATAGTCATCCAAACAGTATAATACACTCTCCATAGTTCTGCATGCAGTATAATGCATTCCCCATAGTCCACCATACAATATTCTGGCCACCACAATGTTCTCACTGATCAAAAAAAATAAAATACAATACTCCCCTCACCTCCTCATTCCTCTACTGCTCTGGTCGCTGTAGCAAGCGTTCTCAAGCGCCGCATATATCAGGGCAGCAGGCGCCATGTAATGACGTCATCACGCCTGCTGCGCTGAGATGTCAGACACCAAGCTGCCGCTCCCTCTCATCATTACTTTCAACTGTTTCTGCATCCAGAATGACGATACTGTTGATCTTGTGATTACGGGCAGGGGACTGGTTACGACGCAGACAGAAGTAATAAAATTTAATAAAAATCATATTTTACTATATATGATTGGGCCTTGCACTTGCTTTCTATAGGCTTTACAGTTAGAAGTGGCTATGGGTGGGCCACTCAGAGCCTTGGGCCCAGGGTGACCACACCCTTTATCACCTTCCCGGTAGCCAGGCTACTAGATGAGTTTTCAGTCACTCTTGGTGAGTGCAGGCTTCTGAATTCTCACAGTGCATGCACTGCTCACTTTTAGGATTCTCCCTTGCCGGTGGCAAGAGTGGATGGCCATGTGAGCGCAAGTATGCTATTTGTATACTTCTGACCACATTCCAACTAGACGTGTCCGGCCTCACTCAATTCATTTTCATTGAGCGAGGCCATGTATGTCTAGTTGGCACGTGATTGCATATATGCAAATCGCATACTTGTGGTTTTAAGACCTGCCACTCTCACTGCTGATACCAGAGAATCCTGACAATGCACAGTTCGTGCTGTGAGAACTCAGACGTCTGCAATCACATAGAATGACTGCAGACTCATCACAAACTTGGACAACTCCTTCGTTGCTCCTAACATAAATAAAGCAAAGTAACTCTTAACTTGTCAGATGGCACAACAGGTTACTATCATAGCCATGTATCACATAATTTTACAAGTTATGAATTGTTACGTGTACTAGATCAGAACCAAGAACAGCACAAGAATTAATCACCAAAACCACCATCAGTACATGAATATACTGTATCAATAGGACCAAAATCGGTACATGAATATATCATTAGGAGAGCCATCAGTACATGAATTCAGCACCAGGATCACCATTAGTATATAATAATAATAATAATAATAATAATTTTTATTTATATAGCGCCAACATATTCCGCAGCACTTTACAATTAAGCGGGGACATGTACAAACAATAAATTCGGTACGAGTTAAGACAATGTAAACAGTGACATTAGGAGTGAGGTCCCTGCTCGCAAGCTTACAATCTACAAGGAAATGGGGGGACACAATAGGTGAAAAGTGCTTGTTATTTCAGGTCTTGCAATTATAATACATAGGGATTTTCATATAAAGCTGCATGATGCGGTCATCAGCCCGTGTGTTTAAGTGCAATAGTCAAGTATCAAGTGCAGTTATCATGTGCATGGAGGGTGTGAAGACAGAAGAATAGTAGGGTGCAGATTCAGAGTGATATTTGGAAGGAGGGAACAGGGCAAAGTTAGTTTACTGAGTAGTTGATGTGGTAGGCTTGTTTGAAGAGATGGGTTTTCAAAGCGCGCTTGAATAGGTCGGGGCTAGGTATCAGTCTGATCGTCTGGGGAAGTGCATTCCAGAGAGCTGGCGCAGCACGAGAGAAGTCTTGGAGACGGAGGTGTGAGGCTCGGATTACAGGGGATGTTAGTCTTAGGTCATTTGTAGAACGGAGGGCACGTGTAGGGCGATAGACAGAGATGAGAGAGGAGATATAAGGTGGTGCAGAACTGTGGAGAGCTTTGTGGGTGAGAGAGATGAGTTTATACTGGACCCTGTAGCGAATGGGTAGCCAGTGTAATGACTGGCACAAGATGGAGGCATCGGTGAAGCGGTTGGACAGAAATATGACTCTGGCTGCAGCATTCAAGATGGATTGGAGAGGAGAAAGTTTGGTAAGAGGGAGACCGATTAGAAGAGAGTTGCAGTAGTCCCAACGAGAATGAATAAGAGCGACAGTAAGAGTCTTAGCAGTTTCAACGGTGAGAAAAGGTCGGATTCTGGAGATGTTTTTAAGATGCAGGTGACAAGAGCGACTGTGTGATCGGATATAGGGAATAAAGGAAAGTTTGGTGTCGAATATGACCCCAAGACAGCGGGCATGCTGCTTGGGAGTTATGGTTGAACCCTCCAGGGTAATTTCGATGTTGGGTAGAGTGAGGTTAGTAGAAGGGAGAAACACAAGAAGTTCCGTTTTGGAGAGATTTCGTTTCAGGTAGAGGGAGGACATAATGTTAGAGACAGCAGACAGACAATCCTTGGTATTTTGAATTAGGGTAGGGGTGATGTCGGGGGAAGAAGTGTATAATTGGGTGTCATCAGCATAGAGATGATACTGGAACCCAAATCTGCTGATTGTTTGTCCAATAGGGGCCGTGTAAAGCGAGAAGAGGAGGGGGCCTAGGACTGAGCCCTGCGGAACCCCAATAGTAAGGGGACGAGGAGAGGAAGAGGAGCCGGCAAAAGATACAGTGAAGGAGCAGTCAGAGAGGTAGGAGGAGAACCAGGAGAGGGCTGTGTCCTTGAGGCCTATAGAGCAGAGCATAGTGAGGAGGAGCTGGTGATCCACAGTGTCAAATGCGGCAGAAAGATCCAGGATAATCAGCAGGGAGCAATGACCTTTGTATTTAGCTGTTATTAGATCATTAGAGACTTTAGTGAGGGCAGTTTCAGTGGAGTGTAAAGAGCGGAAACCAGATTGTAAGGGGTCAAGAAGAGAGTTACCGAGAAATAGCGGATTAGATGGGAGTGGACCAAGCGTTCCAGGAGTTTAGAGATGAAGGAAAGGTTATAGACAGGTCTGTAGTTAGCAGAGCAGTTCTGGTCCAGGGATGGCTTTTTAAGTAAAGGGGTTATGATGGCGTGTTTAAATGAGGAGGGAAAGATACCTGAAGAAAGAGAGAGGTTAAATATTTTAGTCAGGTGAGTGGTGACCACTGGTGAGAGAGACTGCAGGAGAGGTGAAGGAATGGGGTCACTGTTGCAGGTTGTAGGCCGAGCAGAAGCGAGGAGCTTGGAAACTTCTTCTTCTGAAACAGGCTCAAAGATGTCTAGTGAGCTTGAGGTGCGTCAGGGAAGGGGATCCAGGCACTGAGGAGATTGCGCTGAGATGTCCTGATGGATGTGGTTGATTTTTTTCTAAGAAATAAGTGGCCAGATCCTCACCTCTGAGGTTGGTGATGGGGGCCTGTACTTTAGATTTCAGGAGGGAGTTTAAGGTTTCAAAAAGTCATTTTGGGTTGTTGGATAGTGAGGTGATGAGGGTGGTGAAGTAGGATTGTTTGGCCAGATAAAGGGCAGAGTTATATGTTTGGAGCATGAAGTGGATGAAGTCTTCTGCTAAGAGAGATTTTCTCCACTGCCGCTCTGCACAACTTGAGCAACGCTCATTGTGTTACCTGCACAAAATACGATCCACACACTGTCCTCCGGTACAAGTCTTGCAAAATGCCCTCTCCTTTCCATACTGTGCCCCATCTTCAGACTGTCCTCTCACACTGTGTCTCCCTATACTGCCCAGTCTCTATGCTTGCTCATCACAATTTCCCTCCTTGGCATACTGTACCCCCATGTTGCCCCCTCTTCATACTGCCCCCCTTACACTACCCTGTCTTTATTCTGTGCACCCTCACATTTTTCTCATCCCATACTGTCTCCTCACTCTATGTCCCTCAATAGTCTCCTGACACATCCATCTCCTACTCCTTATACTGTTTCCTCACTCATCCGGGCAGCACGGTGGCGCAGGCACAGCAGCCTTGCCGCGATGGAGTCCTGGGTTCAAACCCCACCAAGGGCAACATCTGCAAAGAGTTTGTATGTTCTCTCCGTGTTTGCGTGGGTTTTCTCCCTGTTCTCCGGTTTCCTCCCACATTCCAAAGACATACTGATAGGGAATTTAGATTGTGAGCCCCAACGGGGACAGCAATGATAATGTGTGCAACCTGTAAAGCGCTGCGGAATATGTTAGCGCTATATAAAAAATAAAGATTATTATTATCCCCCCTCACTCCCCATAATTTGTCTGTAGCCCTCACGCCTTATACTGTATCTGCATACATTCCCCCCTCGCTCCTCATACTGTCCACACCCATCCCTTCCCTCCCTCTCTCCATATTATGTCTTCAAATTTACCCTCTCACTCTCCATACTGTCCTCAAATTTTCCCCCCTTTGCTCCCCAAACTGCCTGCACTAATCCCACTTCCTCGCTCCCCATACTGTCCTCAAATTTATTCCCCCCTGTTTCCTCCCCATACTGTGTCCAAATACACTCCCCCTCGCTCTCCATACTGTTGGCATCCATATCCTCTCCCCATATTGTGTATGAATACATTCCCCCACCCTCTCTCCATACTGTACTTAATTTTTTTTTCTCCCCTTCCATTGGAGCACTTACTACATCAAACTTCTGCCAGCTATTCAGCGCCGACGTCGCCCTATCCCAGAAGTGCCGCTGGTCAGGGCTTCAATTATACTCATGCCTGAAAAACGAGACAACAGTTGATCAATGGGAGCTGGCGCGCTGCAAGTGCTCTGAGCGGGCTGTCAGCTTGACAGTCGGCTCAGAGAATGGCCAACTTCCAGTACGGGGGAGCAAAGTACACCCACCGGGGGAAACACCTTGAACCACTAGATCAGGTGGCCCTACAGCGCCCCTCTGCCAGTTGCGCCCGGGGAAAATGTGGCGCCTGCCCCTCCCTAGACAGTTTCCTATGTTAATAATGGCAATGTTTCCATAAAAATCAAGTGCTATATAGATGGTCAAGTCTTATCCAAAATACAGAAAAAAAACTACTACATTTTTATTTTGCACATACATTTGATACAAGTGACAAAAAGGGTCATCAGAGCAGCACAATTAAATGACATTGGTTCGTGGAAGGTCCATTGCTTCCACGTATAGTACTCGCATCGAAAATCCGTCGCTGTAAACGTACCCTTAATGGGGACAATATTTTTACCTTCTTGCAACAATTATGGCTGGATAAAAAAAATTTCAAGAATTTTTATAAAAGTGTAGTTCATAGGAAAATGGGAAATCCTATTTGAGACCACTTTACATCACATCGAAAATCGTCTATGGTTTTAGTTTAGTTAGATGATAAGACCTGCAGAAATGTGTGAAGTTGGGTCAGATTTTTTTTTTTTCTTTTGGTTCCTTGAAAAGCAAATCTCTTTGGAAACTGGCTGGAGATAAGGATTGTATATCATGGTCTGGGACAGCTGTCTCTGAAGAGCCAGTAAACAAGACAAGCAAATCCTGACAAAAAGTGCTTTCCTCCTGCAGAGTCACCAGTGAAGATCTATGATGATCTGATCACATTCTTTTCACAGACCAGCTGCCTCCGCTGACCCATAGCCTTTTGTTACAGGAGACCTGCAAAGATGTCTTTCTCCTTGAAATAAAATCCTAGAAATATACTTATTATTATAGCGCGATAGCGCTTTATATGTGAGGAGGGGTATACATAAAAAAACAAGTACAATAATCTTAATCAATACAAGTCACAACTGGTACTGGAGGAGAGAGGACCCTGCCCGCGAGAGCTCACAATCTATGTACATGGCTGCTACTGTGACAACAGGTATACAATGCTGCATGGCTTAAGGTACCGTCACACTAAACGACTTTATAACGATATCGCTAGCGATCCGTGACGTTGCAGCGTCCTCGCTAGCGATATCGTTTAGTTTGACACGCAGCAGCGATCAGGATCCTGCTGTGATGTCGCTGGTCGCTGAATAAAGTCCAGAACTTTATTTGGTCGTTTGATCGCTGTGTATCGTTGTGTTTGACACCAAATGCAACGATACCAGCGATATTTTACACTGGTAACCAGGGTAAACATCGGGTAACTAAGCGCGGGGCCGCGCTTAGTAACCCGATGTTTACCCTGGTTACCAGCGTAAAATGTAAAAAAAACAAACAGCACATACTCACATTGCGTCCCCCTGCAGTCTGCTTCCTCCTCTGACTCAGCGCCGCAAAGTGAAAGTGAAAGCAGCACAGCGGTGACGTCACCGCTCTGCTCTCACTGTACGGCGCTCAGTCAGTCAGGAAGTGGACGCAGGGGGACGTGAATGTAAGTATGTGCTGTTTGTTTTTTTTACATTTTACGCTGGTAACCAGGGTAAACATCGGGTTACTAAGCGCGGCCCTGCGCTTAGTTACCCGATGTTTACCCTGGTTACCAGGGGACCTCGGCATCGTTGATCGCTGGAGAGCGGTCTGTGTGACAGCTCTCCAGCGATCAAACAGCGACGCTGCAGCGATCGGCATCGTTGTCGTTATCGCTGCAGCGTCGCTTAATGTGACGGTACCTTTATGTTACCTGTTTGTAGTATTCTATTAATCAGACATTACTGAGACCTGATAGTACATGTTATCAGACCATCGTATAAATCTGTAAAACACACACTTGCATGGGTAAAATACGCTTTCTGGATGAAAGCCTAAAGACCCCCAAACACATTAGATGGCTGTCTGCCAAATGATGCTTCTGCCGATTGTTTCTCCGATACTCATGTTAGCCGACTCTCCCATACACAAAAGAGCTAATTCGACGAAGTGCTTTTGTGTTCTCTATGAGAAAGTCGCATGTTGACTTGCCGGTCAGCAGCTTCTCTCTAGGAGAACAGTGTGATTGGCAGTCCAAAATCGGATATCCCTGATTGATATATCCCATGACCATTAATTGGCCGGTGCCCCATATACACATTAGACCGTCGGCCAAACCCATAAATATCGGCAAGTGCAGCCAACATTAATGTGTCTGTGAGCCTTAAGGCCTGATTCAGTCTTTTTTTTAAATAAAGTATCTTTATTTAAGTTTTCCAACAATTTTTACGCGAGCATATTACCCGCATCGGGTAAACACAGAAAATTAAGAACAACTGGGAAGGGGGGAATGAGACATGGAAAGGGAAGGACTAAATTAAATTTAAAAACAAAAGTTCCCATTCTACAAAAAAAGGACAAAACATATAGTCATCACCACTGTCTTTACCCTACGAGTTCTATTTGTGGTCTGAAACAATTTTCCATGCTTCACCTGTAAAAATTACACTGGCAAAAATAGTATCTCAGACAGACAACATTGGGTAAGGCTGTATGCGGTTTTGATATGTGTATGTGGTTTTGACTGCACAGCTGTAAAAAAAATAAAAAATGTAAGTGTACCCTATAATGGTAAAATGCCGCTTTGATACAGAATCGCAAATTTTGACTGCCCCTGGCCACATCCCAATCCACACCTATTTGCCCTTTTTTTTTTCTTCCCTACAGGATGTGATGGTAGAGGGCAGAGGCAGTGAGAGAAATTCGGCAGACGCCCGAGACTGCAGGATATAGACCCAAATCCGCTGCACATTTTAGGCCACGTCCCTAATTGTTAGCAACTACCTATCTGTAAATTCTTAGATCCTTAAAAAAATATATATAAAAGTCCTTTATAGCCACTTTAATTGCCTCAACTAACCAACAGCACATTATTATTATTATTATTATTATTATTATTATTATTATTATTATTTGTGCACGTTTGGCCTTAAAAGAGAGTGCACCATCAAAGTTAAGGCTATGTTCATATGTGTTTTTGCCACACGTCAGTTGCTCCATCAGGGCTTCTGTCTAAACACCTGAAAACTAGGAGAATCGCACAATCCGTGACTGGGCTGTTGACCTTATCGAGGCAGATGGAGTCACTTTGTGCTTTGTCTCACCTCACTTTTAGGGGGCAGACAGACGGCCATACTTCTCATGCGAGGATCGCATTGCAATACTCAGACTGACCTAACAGCTGCAGAGAAATACATGCTGTCACAGTCGGGTAAGGAGAGGTGCTGAACCAGTCCGTGCACTGCGATGTGATCCTCGCATAAGAAATACGGCCATCTGTCTACGCCCTTAGCAGTGTCCACCTTTCTGAGGTATGCTCAAAAGCATGCTCCATTGCACTTTTATGCCTAACTCGCCAAGATGGACTCACACTGCCAAAGCCGCGGCCAAACAGCATAAAGTGCATAAGCCCACAAAAAACACATAAGACTTATAATAATTCTAATATTGAGATACACTCTACCATCTGACATGACATTGGATATAGAAAGACGCAACTGAATACAGGGCGGTTGAGTTAAGTTGTCCACTACTCAGACATCCCCTTCTCAATTAATATATTCCACCTTGTAAAATAATAAGTCTTTATTCTCCTCCAGTGCTGGAAGTGTTCCAGCATTGTTGGTGCCAGGTCTCGTGACGTTATGCCACATGAGCCAGGAGTGGACATACCGCCGGTGCAACTGCATCAGGGCCCGGAGGTGGAGGAGGGCCCCTGCAGGGCAGCTAATACTGAGGGCAATCTGACCTCTTTCTCGGAGCCCGAGGCTCTGTGGAGCCCATGGCTAGACTGCCCTCATGTGCGGCTGACAGAAAGCAATCCCTGCAGCTCCGTTGCCCACAGGAGGAAATGTCAGTGGAGCTGCAGGGATCGGTCCTCTGTTTCCTGCCCGATGCTTTATTCTTCCTGACACAGGTGCTCACGGCTTGATGACGTCAGCAAGCAGCATGTGCCTGTGTGAGAGATATAGCAGACAGCAACTGTGGGGGAGCGGACAGAGAGGTGAGTGAGTGGTGGTGTGTGTGGGTTTTTTTTGGACAACAATGATGACAACAATGATGGGACTGGTGGAGAAGACACTGAGGTGTGGTGGGGGAAGCACCTCACCGTACCTCCAGTCAAGGATGGGCTCGTGAATACGTAGCCACAGCAAGTCCAAGAGAAGTGGATGTGACAGACTAGGCAGCCCATTAAAGGCGATCTTCTCCATATGCAAAATTCCTAAGCGGAGCTCCACCTCCTCAGTAACAAAAAGAACAACTTCGGATAGGGCCCTTCCATTGACAAACTACACCACTAAAGGACTCTGGTGGTGTTGAATGGGAATCTGGTATCGATCTATCACGGCATGCTGAATAAAGTTGGCAGTAAAACCTGAATCTAGGTAGGACGTCTCAAGGAATCTAGTAACTTCCCATGAAACGGATACAGTCAGGATCAATGATATAGAGAAATTACTCTCACCCAGGTTAGCCTCTCCTACAGACCTTAGACTTGGGAGTTTCCCAGCTTCTTGGGGCAAAAGCGAAGTAGATGTTCCATGCTACCACAGTAGTAGCACAATCAGGGCTGCTACTAGGAATTTTGGCGCCCCCTTGAGATTCCGCCCAGGCTCCACCCCAGTCCTGCCTCCATATATGATATGTCCACAGTCCCACCGCTCTCTCTTGGAAAAACTCCACTTCTCACCAATCACACATTAACAATACCCATCACCAGATCACACATATAGCCAGCAGCTTTTATTTTGGCCAAAAGATTTTTTAAGCCGCCACCACGACAAGCTAGACTCTTTTGGCCGAGCTCTACTCTAACCTAATAATCATTTGTTAAAATATCCAATATAATTTAGGTATATTTGTATTTATTTTTCAATTTTTAAAATGACCAATAATATGACATACAGGTGACAAATATAACCGCACCATGACCAGACACCATATTACCACCACATAGTGACTTATAATGCCACATACAAGGAACAAATACCACCACACCATGTCCAGACCACATATTACCACTACAGTGATGGAATAATATCACATACAAGGGACAAATACCACCGTACCATGTCCAGACCACCACATGGTGATTAATAATACCACATACAAGGAACAAATACCACCACACCATGACCAGACCACATATTACCACCACATAGTGACCTATAATACCATATACAAGGAACAAATACCGTCACACCAAGACCAGACCACATATTACCACCACATAGTGACTGAATACTACAATACTGATCAGTAATAAAAAAAAACAATACTAATATCCCCATAAGTGCCATTATACACAGGAGATCTGTATATAGTGTCAGCGTACAGGTAATACAGTGATCACCGGTGACATTATACACAGGAGCTCTCTATATAGTGTATAGTGTATATAGTGTAAACGTAATACAGTGATCACTAGTGACATTGTACACAGGACCGCTGTATATACTGTAGTATACAGTGTATAGTGTCAGTGTACAGTTAACACACTGACTCACCAGTGACGTCTCTAGATTAAGTTCTTCATCCTTGCTTTTCATCTTCATTTGGCACAGATCGCTGTCACTATCTAGAGCACCGCCTCCAGAACACTACTTATTTTTTTGCCAAATTCTAAACTACACCAGATGAAAAAAAAGGCGACAGTGTTGCTCTGCACAGTAACAGGACTGCCTCCCCATTTAAAACAGTATCCTCAAAAAATAAAATAAATACATCACTGCAGTAATAATATAACTTAATTAGCCCCTATGGTAATAATTAGTGATGAGCGAGTATACTCGTTGCTCGGGTTTTCCCGAGCACGCTCGGGTGGTCTCCGAGTATTTATGACTGCTCAGAGATTTAGTTTTCCTTGCCACAGCTAGATGATTTGCAGCTACTAGACAGCTTGCTTACATGTGGGGATTCCCTAGCAACCAGGCAACCCCCACATGTACTCAGCCTGGCTAGTAGCTGTAAATCATTCAGCTGCTGCGATGAAAACTAAATCTCCGAGCAGTCATAAATACTCGGAGACCATCCGAGCGTGCTCGGGAAAACCCGAGCAACGAGTATACTCTCTCATCACTAGTAATAATTTCCCCCGTCCTTGCCCCAGTGTGTCTCATTAATGGCTCCAGCCATATGTTCTCCCATCCTGGCCTGATATGTTTTCCCATCCTGCCCCATCTATCCCATGATCCTGCCCCATCTGTCTCCATTGGATTGGGCCCCATACGCCAGTCAGTGCAGTAATGTCCTGATGGCGGCTCTGAGCACAATCCTTTGGCATGACAGTGTACCTGCCTTTGCTCGACCAGGTTAACGTGGTTGACTAGCATAGATTCAGGGGAGACTGCTGCCACCGAAGACTAAGAAATAAGCGGTTTCTGGTCTGACAGAACCAGCCACATTGGTTTCCTCTCGCTTGTCACTTTTCTGGGGCTCTTGAAACCTGAGATCGATCCGAATAGCTAGGGAAATTATCTAATCTAGGGTAGCGGGGATGTCTCGGCCAGCCAGTTCGTCCTTAATCCTTCCAGACAAACTATCCCAGAAGGTGACTACCAGTGCCTTGTTGTTCCATCCAATTCAGCAGGCAGGGTGGGGAAGCAGATGGTAAATTGTCCAACTGTCAGACCTCCCTGTCGCAGTCTGAGGAGAAAGGATGCAGGCCAGCGGCAGAGGTGACACAACCCGGCTTGTCGAATACCTTGCAGAACGCCCTCGGGAAGTCCTGCAGATTCGTGATCACTGGATCCCCTCTTTCAAAACGTGAGTGAGCCATGAACGGGCCTCTCCACCTAGGTAGGACATTAAAAATGGCACTTTAGCCCGGTCAGAGGGAAACTGGTGGGCCAGCTTGGGATCTCCATCGAAACATGATGATGAAGCGTACAGACGATGACCACCTAGAGGTGTGTGAATTGCTGACTGAATAGTAACTGCCGAGGCTGGAACAGGTGACGCAGCCGGTGTAAGAGTGTCAAAACGGACATCCACAGATGGCAGGTAGGTAAGGATTTTCTTCTGCTGGTCAAGCTACTGGGTCATTTCCTGAAAAAATTCTGAGAGCGGAGGTGTATTGGAGTCAATGGAGTCCATGACCTGAGCAAACTGTCACATTGGTGGGTGTGAACACACTGTGCCACGGGCCGGGATTACTCTGTATGGGCATAGCTAAGTGGCTACCTGGTCTTCACTAGAGCCTCTGATGGTGAGGTTAGACATGAGCTGCAGGTAGCTGCCAGGTACAACTCCAGGGTAGTGCCCGATACTGCATCAGCTGACCTCAAACATGCTGTCAGGAGACCTGCATGATGTGTGCAAGCCCTGGAACCTGGAAGCTGTGGCAGAAGCCAGAGCAAGAGATGCAGCCGAGCAGCAGTGGCTGTGAGCACTTCAGCTTCCCTGCTGGGAGGAGAGAAAGGAACCATGTAGGGACACTGACATTACAACACCTATTAGTTCCTTTTTTAATTGTAGAGTTGACAGTGATCGCATTAGGATATATATATATATTTATATTCCAAGCTTTGGAATTGGAGGGGTATATACCATACGCTCACTGTGAGTTCCCCAATAACTGGCCTAGTAGTGGTAACAGCTGTGGCCTCATCCATGACTCATCAGTTAATTGCGGAATTGTCCTGAAGGAGTTGCGTCACTTGACAAATTGGTGGCAGCAGTTGGATTTGCATGATCTCTCCAGTATTCTCCCTGACATGGTGCCTGCGAGGCTACTTCCTCCCAATACGGTGCCTGCTGTACTACTGCCTAACAAAACTCTCTGCTGTGCTACTGACTCCTAATGCAGTGCATTCAGTGCAACTGCCTCAGTGCACTTCCACCTCCAAAGCTGGAAGCAGCTTCCGTCACAGAAAATTAAAGGGCTAGATTATGGTGCATTGGGGCCCTCCTCTGTTTGTGTCAGCTACTGCTCGTAGTACATTGCCTGCTGTGCTAATGCCTCCCAATACGGTATCTGCTGTGCTACTGCCTCCCAATGTGATGTCTGCTGTGCTACTGCCTCCCAATATGTTTCCAGCTGTGCTACTGCCTCCCAATACTCTCTGCTTTACTACTGCCTCACAATACGGTGCTTGCTGTGCTACTGCCTCCCAATATAACGCCTGCTATACTGCTGTCTTTCAATACGGTGCCTGCTGGGCTGTTGCCTCCCAATACGGTGCCTGCTTTGCTACTGTCTCCAAATCAGGGGTGGATGTACCATTGTTGCAATCCCTGCATCAGCACAGGGTCACAGAAGATAAGGTTTCCACTTCCACCTCCAAAGCTGCAAGCAACTTACGTCACAGACTAAGGGGCAATCTATTGTTTTTGGATAGAGGACCTCCTCTATCTCCATCTGCTAGTCCTCCTAGTCCGCTGCCTGCTCTTCTACTGCCTTTCAATATGGTGCCTGCGGAACTACTGCCTCCAATTACTGTGCTACTGCCTCCCAATATGGTGCTTGCTGTGCTAATGCCTCCCAATACGGTGCTTGCTGTGCTAATGCCTCCCAATACGGTGCCTGCTGTGATACTGCCTTTCAATATGGTGCCTGCGGAACTACTGCCTCCAATTACTGTGCTACTGCCTCCCAATACGGTGCCTGCTGTGATACTGCCTTTCAATACGGTGCCTGTTGTGATACTGCCTCCCAATACAGTGCCTGCTCTGCGGTTACCTCTCAATACTGTGCCTGCTGTGGTGCCCCAAACTATAGGCTGTGATCTAGTATGTCATTAGGATAGGCCATCAATACTTGATCATGGGTTCAGGGCCCCCCTCACCAGCTAAATGAATGGACCACTTTATTATCTGCAGATCCCCTCTATCTACGTGACTGTGCCTAGCAGTGCAATCCAGCCCTACTCTGCAGTTAATCGGTCAATTACTTGAATCCCGAGGCAGTCAATCCTTCTCACTTCCTGAGGAGTTTGACTGGAATAGGGATTAAACATACACCCTATCGCTCCATTCTTTGGCATAATTACCAATATTAGTGGTGACTGAGAAGGCCTGACCCTCGTGGGAATGTCCCAAACCAGCCCAAGAACTCCCACTTTTGGCTGTTGCTTATCAACACCACCAATTTCAGTCCATAAATTCACCCTTATTATGTTGGTATGAAATCGACCCATCTATATGGTTAGAGATAGGCTGAGGGCTCCTACTGTGTCCCCATTAGTGCTCCAGCAAGGCGATTCTGGGGTTATATTGGCTCCAATTGGGGCTGAAGAAGGCCCAGCCTGAGTCTAACACACTGCCTTTAAATTTTACAGTGGTATAATACACTGCAATACTGAGATATTACATAGCATTGTTGAAGCAATAAGCTTGCTCTCCCAGTCAGGTTAATTTTTAGGCATATTTTCCCTTATTTATCGTGCAGAGCTTTTAAGACATCATTATTCACTCTTCACAGCACGGTGGCTCAGTGGTTAGCACTGTAGCTTTGCAGCGCTGTGGTCCTGGGTTCAAATCCCCCCAAGGACAACATCTGCAAGGAGTTTGTATGTTCTCATTGGGTTTATTCTGCATTGTCTGGACTGATTACCTCCCACACCCCAAAGACATACTGAGAGGGAATGTAGCTTGTGAGCCCCAATGGGGACAACGATGATGATGATTTCCGTTAAAGAGCTGTGGAGTATGATGAAGCTCTATAAGTAAGCATAATAAATAAAAATGGTTTCCTAATCACAGAAATCATACGGGGATCACAGCCCCGGTGATCAATAAGTTAGACACTATCCAGTGGGTAGAGGTTAACTTAACATTTTGGGCATAAACATTTTAAATACTCTTGAATAAATAACCCAACAAGTATTATATGAGTGATAGTGAGGGCCCTTCATCAGGCAGGTTCCAGTGACTTCTAACTCAATATACTGTAGACTAGAGATTACCAAATAATTAATGAGACCTAGCTATTCCACCTCTAAGGTTAAGCCATGCCAGAAATAAATTCTCTAATAAACCTGCCAAAAGTGTGAGCCTAGATAACAGGCAAGAGTTTAGGAAGGTAATAAAACCCCGCAAATAGATAGTCATGCCTGGAAGACAGCAATTAGGATACATCAAACCCTTGTCTAATCTAGATACAGTCCTGGACAAAAGTCAACAAGCTTCTTACACTTCTCAGCTGGAATTTAGGACCACTCTTTCATGGCAAACTGCTCCAGGTCTCTCATATTTGAAGGTGCCTTCTCCCAACAGCAATTTTAGAGGGAACCTGTCAGGTCGCCCATGCCCCCAGAAACAAAAGCAGTTGCCTCTGCATATGTAGACACCCTGCCTAACAGTCCCTGTGTTATATTACATAAGTAAACAGATCTTTATAAAAAATAATTATAGGCGGACTTAAGAAAATGTAAATGATGGCTTTGACTAATCGATGAGGCGTTGGTGTCCCCAGACTAGTCGGCCCACTAAGCATGTTATCACACTCCTGTGGTTGTGATAACATAACTTACAAGCGCTATACTTACCTCGCTCATGCGTGTGGCTTCTTCCCCGCTAATCATTGATTCTCTGAAGCCTGGTGTATGTGTCCCAGCTTCAGAGAGGCACACTGAGCATGATCGGAAGGGCAGACGCATACGATCATGCGCAGTGTGCCTCTCTGATAACAGGCTTAGTGGGCCGACTTGTCTGGGGACACTAGTTCAAAAAAACAATCACTGCACACATACGAGTTGAAAATTATCCTTCAAGTGAGGATTTATTAATAGTGATTGCTGAAGCGACAGACAAAATGGCGTTTCGGCCAGTTAATAGCCTTAATCACATAGTCGCCCATTTAATGAAGCATCTTAGGTCAAAGATAGTTATTATCAATGTGGTGTAGTATTTCATACAAAATGATATGGTGTACCCCCACTGGTAAAGACTGGACTTGTGTTAAGGTGAGGTACCCAGAGTAATGGGTTCTAACTTAAGGTACCGTCACACTAAGCAACGTCGCCAGCGATCTGTGACGTTGCAGCGTCCTAGGGAGCGAGATCGCTGTATTTGACACGCAGCAGCGATCAGAATCCCGCTGTGCAATTGCTGGTCGCTGCTAGAAGGTCTGCACATTATTTGGTCGCTAGGTCGCCGTGTATCGCCGTGTTTGACGGCAAAAGCAACCATACCAGCGATATTTTACACTGGTAACCAGGGTAAACATCGGGTTACTAAGCGCAGGGCCGCGCTTAGTAACCCGATGTTTACCCTGGTTACCAGCGTAAAATGTAAAAAAAAACAAACAGTACATACTCACATGCTTCCCCCGGCGTCCGCTTCCCACACTGACTGAGCGCCGCAAATTGAAAGTGAAACCACAGCACAGCGGTGACGTCACCGCTGTGCCCTGCTACTGCCGGCGCTCAGTCATTACAGGAAGCGGACGCCGGGGGACGCATGTAAGTATGTACTTACATTTTACGCTGGTAACCAGGGTAAACATCGGGTTACTAAGCGCGGCCCTGCGCTTAGCAACCCGATGTTTACCCTGGTTACCCGGGGACCTCGGCATCGTTGGTCGCTGGAGAGCGGTCTGTGTGACAGCTCTCCAGCGACCAAACAGCGACGCTGCAGCGATCGGCATTGCTGTCGCTATCGCTGCAGCGTCGCTTAGTGTGACGGTACCCTTAGACAGGGATCTTTTCACAGGCTACACCCTGCTTAGACATGGAAGTGTCAGCTTCTACCACTGTGCCACCAACGGATAGCGACAGCTCCACACCAGAACCTACTGTGTGGACCCTTCTTTTGTCAGCACCTGGGAAAAGATGCCTGTCCAATTTAGAACTTATCTTTACTCTTATCTTTATGGAGGGAAGCACTCTGAATACAAAAATGGAACACTCTTACAGCGAACTATGTCTTCAAGAATGACAAATGACCAAACCCAATTTCTGTTTTTTATTAGAACAAAGTTAAACCCACATACCTCTCCTTGGTGAACTCATGCTGGGGCTGGTTGTGGGATGTGCTAGGCCCTCCAAAATTGTATGAGATCCCCAACTTTCAGGATATGTTCACCCCTGGAGGTCCCATGCGGTAGATATTCATGTTTTTTATAGGAATTTTACCTATCAAGGTGAAACATGGCCTTGATTGCATCATACATCAGACTATTGTTTACTATCGCACATTGGTAGGGCATTGTTTACTGTCACACATTGGTAGGGCATTGAGTTGGTAGGGCATTGTTTACTACCACACATTGGTAGGACATTGAGTTGGTAGGGCATTGTTTCCTTTAACACATTGGTAAGGTATTGAGTTGGTAGGGCATTGTTTACTGTCACACATTGGTAGGGCATTGAGTTGGTAAGGCATTGTTTACTGTCACACATTGGTAGGGCATTGAGTTGGTAGGGCATTGTTTACTTTCACATTGGTAGGACATTGAGTTGGTAGGGCATTGTTTACTTTCACACATTGGTAAGGTATTGAGTTGGTAGGGCATTGTTTACTGTCACACATTGGTAGGGCATGAGTTGGTAAGGCATTGTTTAGTGTCACACATTGGTAGGGCATTGAGTTGGTAGGGCATTGTTTACTACCACACATTGGTAGGACATTGAGTTGGTAGGGCATTGTTTACTTTCACACATTGGTAAGATATTGCGTTGGTAGGGCATTGTTTACTGTCATACATTGGTAGGGCATTGAGTTGGTAGGGCATTGTTTACTGTCACATTGGTAGGACATTGAGTTGGTAGGGCATTGTTTACTTTCACACATTGGTAAGGTATTGAGTTGGTAGGGCATTGTTTACTGTCACACATTGGTAGGGCATGAGTTGGTAAGGCATTGCTTACTGTCATACATTGGTAGGACATTGAGTTGGTAGGGCATTGTTTACTGTCACACATTGGTAGGGCATTGAGTTGATAGGGCATTGTTTACTCTCACAGATTGGTAGGGCATTGAGTTGGTAGGGCATTGCTTACTGTCATACATTGGTAGGACATTGAGTTGGTAGGGCATTGTTTACTTTTACACATTGGTAAGGTATTGAGTTGGTAGGGCATTGTTTACTGTCACACATTGGTAGGGCATTCAGTTGGTAGGGCATTGTTTACTGTCACACATTGGTAGGACATTGAGTTGGTAGGGCATTGTTTACCATCACACACTGGTTGGGCATTGAGTTGGTCAGGCTTGGTTCACTTTAACATATCACTAAGTTAATTAACTTGTACTAATACTGACATCCGTACTCAGGTGAGGAGACCCACACATTATGGTTTCAACTTGGGAAAAAAACACAAAAATCAATGGGTTTCACATCCTGCTTTACCTGCTTATTTTCATTAAAAATGCTATAAAAACTGATGGCAACGTTTTTTCTGCTTTTTTTGCACTTACTCATTATTTTCTGCGTGCGTGAGATTTCTGAAATCTCATAGCTTTTGCTGGTACTGTAAAAAAGTAGCTTTTAACTTGCATATCCCAGACAGGAACTGTGTCAGAAACACTGTAACCCTGGGACCATTCTTCTTTATTATGCGACTTATATATTGTATATTTACAGCTGTCAGTGGTTTGGCGCTTATGAAAGGTAGTGGAATAAGAGCCACATGGACCCACAGAGCAGTACCCATGCCAAATAATTGGTGAATGGGCTTTCCTCATAAGAATGCTCATTTCATGATAATTGAGTAGTCTTAACAGGTTGCCGGTCACCCAACAAGTGAGCAAAAGCGCTCGTTTGTCAAGTGAAATAATCTTTTAGTTTGCACATAAGATAATTATTCATCGTCCTGTTTAAACACGACCTGTGCTGCCAAGAACAATGGCAGCTTATGTGCATTGAATGGTCTATTACTTATTATTCTGTGCACATCTGAAGTATCTTTATCCGATAGCACTCAGCCCAATGTTATACTATGGGGCAGTGCAGATCTACGATTATTTTCTTATTCCATACTGCGAGTTGCTCCAATATTTGGATCACACTAACCCATACAAGTCTATGGGTGAGTGTGAAACAACAGACTGCACTCGGATGTCATGCGAGTGCAGTGCGATTAACGCGAACGCCAACAATGGAGAAGATGGATAAATTACTTTCTCTGTCTCCTCCGCATCTATGCTGCGATTCTCTCGTGAGAGTGAATATCCCTGATCCACCCATAGAAGGAAATTAGATTAGTCTGGTATGACTTGTTTGCTATAAACCCATGCTGGCTCTGGTTAATTACTGTATTCTTATCCAAGTACATACATACCGTATTTTTCAGACTATAAGACGCCCTTTTTTCTTCAAAATTTTGGAGGAAAGTGGGGGGGTGTCTTATAGTTCAGATGTACTATATAATGTATATGTATAAATGTGTCCCCTGTGGACGGGAGAGGAGCTAACCCTGTGCCCGCTGTTAAAGAAAATTAATATTCATTGCTCTCCACACCTTTAGTTCCTCCCACCTGTATGCACTGAAGCAGGCCCCCGAGAGGTTGGAGGGACTACAGGTGTGGGGAGCAGAGACTATTTATTTTCTTTAATACCAGGCACAGTGTTAGCCACAGCTGCCGGGCGATCACATGTGCCCTCTATTAAAGTGAATGAATAATCACTGCTTTCCATGCCCAAGGGAGTGGAGAGTAGTGAATATTCAGTCTTTCTAATAGCAGGCACACGTGATCGCCCAGCTGCTGTAGGAAGCCAGCAGCTGCGGCTAAGGCTACTTTCACACTAGCGTCGTGCACTGCACATCGCTATGCGTCGTTTTGTAGAAAAAACACATCCTGCCAAAGTGTTTGCAGGATGCGTTTTTTCTCCATAGACTTGCATTAGCGACGCAGTTGGACACATTGCCACACGTCGCAACCGTCGTGCGACGGTTGCGTCGTGTTGCGTCGGTCCGTCGCCACCAAAAAACGTTGCATGTAACTTTTTTGGTGCGTCGAGACCGTCTTTTCTGACCGCGCATGCGCGGCCGGAACTCCGCCCCCGCCTCCCCGCACCTCACAATGGGGCAGTGGATGCGTTGAAAAACTGCATCCGCTGCCCTCGTTGTGCGGCGAATTCACTGCTAGCGTCGGTACATCGCAACGACGCAATTCGTCGTGCGTCGTACGACGCTAGTGTGAAAGTAGCCTAACTGTGTGCCTGCTATTAAAGAAGATGAATAGTCACTGTTCTTCTCTCCTATAGACCTGGGCGTGGAGAGCAGTGAATATTCTGCCAGCTGACCTCAGCGAGTGAGGGCACATGGCAGTGACATAAGGCACTGCCGGCATCAGAACAGGACGCCTCTACTAGGTAGGGTAACTATAATGTTTTATTTGTTTTATATATATATATATATATATATATATATATATATATATATATATATATATATATATAATGTTCAGCGTGATGGTGGCATGTATACCAGGATGGCGGATAGGGGGCTATGCATACCAGGATAGTGATGAGGGGGCCATGTTTACCAGGATAGGGATGAGGAGTCATGTATACCAGGATAGTGATGAGTGGGCCATGTATACCAGTATGGGGCCATGTATACCAGGATGTGGATGGGGGGCCATGTATACCAGGGTGGGGCCATGTATACCAGGATGTGGATGGGGGGCCATGTGTTGTGAATTCTGTTTTTGGGCTCCCTCTGGTGGTTACAACTGGTACTGGGTGACTTTGGTGGGTTGCGGTCTCTGGTTTCCACCTGTCCATCTGAGGCTGGGTGTTTCCTATTTAACCTGGCTTTCCTGTCATTCCCTTGCCGGCTATCAATGTATCAGTGTGTCTCTGTTACCTGCTCCTAAAGCCTTCAAGACAAGCTAAGTTCTGATTTCCCTGTTTCATGTTTGCTTTCATGTTTTTAGTCCAGCTTGCAGATATGTAATTCTCTGCTACTGGTTGCTCTGGTGGGCTGAAATTACCACTCATGTACCATGAGTTGGCACATGAGTTCAAGTAATTTCAGGATGGTATTTTGAAGGGTTTTTAAGCTGACCGCGCAGTGCACCTTTTGTATCCTCTGCTATCTAGCTTAAAGCGGGCCTCATTTTGCTGAATCTATTTTCATAACTATGTTTGTGCCTTCCTCTCATTTCACCGTCATTATATGTGGGGGGCTGCTATTTCTGTGGGAATATTTCTCTGGAGGCAAGATAGGTCTGTGATTCTTCTGATAGGGGAAGCTAGATCTCTGGCTGGCGCGAGGCGTCTAGAGTCCCCCCAGGAATGCTCCCTGGCTACTGTTAGTTGAGTGTTGAGGTTCAGTATCGCGGTCAGCTCAGGTTCCATCACCCTAGAGCTCGTCCTGTTTTTGCCCATGTTATTTGTTATATTCCCTGCCATTGGGAACATGACAGTATAGCCGGCCCACAAAGTGTTAATTGTCTGGGCTGAAGCAGGAGAAAAAGAAGTGTGGAGGGGAAATTTTTTTTTTTTTTCCCTCAGTTTTGCTGCCTAGCCCTTAATTGCTGTCTAGCTGCTTCTTACCTCCTCTTAACCCTTGAATGGCTCTGACCTTAGCTCTTTAATCATGGATGTCCAGAGTTTGGCTTCCAGCCTGAATAATCTCGCTGCTAAAGTTCAAAACATACAAGATTTTGTTGTTCACACTCCTATGTCTGAACCTAGAATTCTTATTCCAGAGTTTTTTTCTGGAGATAGATCTACCTTCCTGAATTTCAGGAACAATTGCAAATTGTTTCTTTCTTTGAAATCTCGCTCCTCTGGAGACCCTGCTCAGCAGGTTAAGATTGTGATATCTTTCCTGCGGGGCGACCCTCAGAATTGGGCATTTGCATTGGCACCAGGGGATCCTGCATTGCTCAGTGTGGATGCGTTCTTTCTGGCACTGGGATTGCTCTATGAGGAACCTAACCTGGAGATTCAGACTGAAAAGGCTTTATTAGCCCTCTCTCAGGGGCATGATGAAGCGGAGGTTTATTGTCAAAAATTTCGGAAATGGTCGGTGCTTACTCAGTGGAATGAGTGCGCCCTGGCTGCAAACTTCAGAGATGGTCTTTCTGAGGCCATTAAGGATATTATGGTGGGGTTCCCTGCGCCTACAGGTCTGAATGAGTCTATGACTATGGCCATTCAGATTGATCGGCGTTTACGGGAGCGCAAACCTGTGCACCAGTTGGCGGTGTCTTCTGAACAGGCACCTGAGACTATGCAATGTGATAGAATTCAGTCCAGAAGTGAACGGCAAAATTATAGGCGGAAAAATGGATTGTGTTTTTATTGTGGTGATTCAGCTCATGTTATATCAGCATGCTCTAAACGCACAAAAAAGGTTGATAAATCTTTTGCCATTAGTACTCTGCAGTCTAAGTTCATTTTGTCTGTAACTCTGATTTGTTCACTGTCATCCATTTCCGTTGATGCCTATGTGGATTCGGGCGCTGCCCTGAGTCTTATGGATTGGTCATTTGCCAAACGCTGTGGTTTTAGTCTGGAGCCTCTGGAAGTTCCTATTCCTTTGAAGGGTATTGACTCTACACCATTGGCGAAGAATAAACCGCAGTTCTGGACACAAGTGACCATGCGCATGACTCCCGTTCATCAGGAGGTGATTCGCTTCCTTGTACTGTATAATTTACATGATGTACTTGTGCTTGGTCTGCCATGGTTACAAACTCATAATCCAGTCCTGGATTGGAAAACAATGTCTGTGTTAAGCTGGGGATGTCAGGGGGTTCATGATGATGCACCTCTGATTTCAATCGCTTCATCTACTCCTTCTGAGGTCCCTGCGTTTTTGTCTGACTATCAGGATGTTTTTGAGGAGCCTAAGCTCAATTCGCTCCCTCCTCATAGGGATTGTGACTGTGCTATAGAATTAATTCCTGGCAGTAAGTTCCCTAAGGGTCGTTTATTTAATCTGTCAGTGCCAGAGCATACTGCTATGCGGAATTATATTAAGGAGTCCTTGGAAAAGGGACATATTCATCCATCTTCGTCCCCTCTGGGAGCAGGTTTTTTTTTCGTGGCTAAAAAAGATGGTTCCCTGAGGCCTTGTATAGATTATCGCCTTCTGAATAAGATTACAGTCAAATATCAATATCCATTGCCATTATTGACTGATTTGTTTGCTCGCATTAAGGGGGCTAGGTGGTTCACTAAGATAGATCTTCGCGGTGCGTATAATCTTGTGCGGATAAAGCAGGGTGATGAGTGGAAAACCGCATTTAATACGCCTGAGGGCCATTTTGAGTATTTGGTAATGCCTTTTGGACTTTCTAATGCTCCTTCAGTCTTTCAGTCCTTTATGCACAATATTTTCCGTGAATATCTGGATAAGTTTATGATTGTGTACTTGGATGATATTTTGGTGTTTTCTGATGACTGGGAGTCTCATGTTCTACAGGTCAGGAAGGTGTTTCAAGTTCTGCGGGCCAATTCTCTGTTTGTGAAGGGCTCAAAATGTCTCTTCGGAGTCCAGAAGATTTCTTTCTTGGGGTACATTTTTTCTCCTTCTACTATTGAGATGGATCCCGTCAAGGTTCAGGCTATTTGTGACTGGACACAGCCTACATCTGTTAAGAGTCTTCAGAAGTTCTTGTGTTTTGCTAATTTTTATCGTCGGTTCATTACTAATTTTTCCAGTGTTGTTAAACCTTTGACTGATTTGACTAAAAAGGGTGCTGATGTTGCTAATTGGTCTCCTACGGCTGTGGAGGCCTTTCAGGAACTTAAGCGCCGGTTTTCTTCTGCTCCTGTGTTATGTCAACCAGATGTTTCACGTCCTTTTCAGGTTGAGGTTGATGCTTCCGAGATTGGAGCGGGGGCGGTTTTGTCGCAGAGAAGTTCTAATGGCTCGGTGATGAAGCCATGTGCGTTCTTTTCTAGAAAATTCTCGCCCACCGAGCGCAATTATGATGTGGGTAATCGGGAGCTTTTGGCCATGAAGTGGGCATTTGAGGAGTGGCGTCATTGGCTTGAGGGTGCTAGACATCGTGTGGTGGTCTTGACTGATCACAAAAATTTGATTTACCTTGAGTCTGCCAGGCGTCTGAATCCTAGACAGGCCCGTTGGTCGTTGTTTTTTTCTCGTTTCAATTTTGTGGTTTCATACCTGCCAGGTTCAAAGAATGTGAAGGCAGATGCTCTTTCCAGGAGTTTTGTGCCTGACTCTCCTGGAGACTCTGGGCCTACTGGTATCCTTAGGGATGGGGTAATATTGTCCGCCGTCTCCCCAGACTTGCGACGTGCATTGCAGGAGTTTCAGGCGGATAAACCTGATCGTTGTCCACCAGAAAGACTGTTTGTTCCGGAAGATTGGACCAGTAGAGTCATCTCCGAGGTCCATTCTTCTGTGTTGGCTGGTCATCCTGGAATATTTGGTACTAGAGACTTGGTGGCCAGGTCTTTTTGGTGGCCTTCTTTGTCAAGGGATGTGCGTACCTTTGTGCAGTCTTGTGAAGTGTGTGCTCGGGCTAAGCCTTGCTGTTCTCGGGCCAGTGGGTTGTTGTTGTCCTTGCCTATCCCGAAGAGGCCTTGGACGCACATTTCCATGGATTTTATTTCAGATCTCCCTGTCTCACAGAAAATGTCCGTTATCTGGGTTGTGTGTGACCGCTTTTTTAAGATGGTTCATTTGGTACCCTTACCTAAGTTGCCTTCCTCCTCTGAGTTGGTCCCTTTGTTTTTTCAGAACGTGGTTCGTTTGCATGGGATTCCGGAGAATATCGTTTCTGACAGGGGATCCCAGTTTGTGTCTAGATTTTGGCGGACGTTTTGTGCTAAGATGGGCATTAATTTGTCTTTCTCGTCTGTATTCCATCCTCAGACGAATGGCCAGACGGAGCGAACTAATCAGACCTTGGAGACTTATTTAAGGTGTTTTGTTTCTGCTGATCAAGATGACTGGGTTGCCTTTTTGCCACTGGCCGAATTTGCCCTTAATAATCGGGCTAGTTCTGCTACTTTGGTTTCTCCTTTCTTTTGTAATTCGGGGTTTCATCCTCGTTTTTCCTCTGGTCAGGTGGAGCCTTCGGATTGTCCTGGAGTGGACGTGGTGGTGGACAGGCTACATCAGATTTGGAATCAGGTGGTGGACAATTTGAAGTTGTCTCAGGAGAAGGCTCAGCAGTTTGCTAATCGCCGTCGCCGCGTGGGTCCCCGACTTCTTGTTGGGGACTTGGTGTGGTTGTCTTCTCGTTTTGTCCCTATGAAGGTCTCTTCTCCTAAGTTCAAGCCTCGGTTCATCGGTCCTTATAAGATCTTGGAGATTCTTAACCCTGTGTCTTTTCGTTTGGATCTCCCAGCATCGTTTGCTATTCATAATGTGTTCCATCGGTCGTTATTGCGGAGGTATGAGGTGCCCGTTGTTCCTTCGGTTAAGCCTCCTGCTCCGGTGCTGGTGGAGGGAGAATTGGAGTATGTTGTTGAGAAGATCTTGGATTCTCGTGTTTCCAGACGTAGACTCCAGTATTTGGTTAAGTGGAAGGGTTATGGTCAGGAGGATAATTCCTGGGTGGTCGCCTCTGACGTTCATGCGACTGATTTGGTCCGCGCCTTCCATAGAGCTCATCCTGATCGCCCTGGGGGTTCTCGTGAGGGTTCGCTCCCCGGCTACTGTTAGTTGAGTGTTGAGGTTCAGTATCGCGGTCAGCTCAGGTTCCATCACCCTAGAGCTCGTCCTGTTTTCGCCCATGTTATTTGTTATATTCCCTGCCATTGGGAACATGACAGCCATGTATACCAGGATGGGGATGGGGTGCCATGCATACCAGAATGAAGATGGGGTGCCATGCATACCAGGATGAAGATGGGGGGACCATGCATATGGGGATGGAGGGCCATGTATACCAGGATGGGGATGGGAGGGCCATGTATACCTGGATGGGGACATATATATATCAGGATGGGGGTATATATACAGTACATATATATATATATATATATATATATATATATATATATATATATATATACACACACACACACACACACACACACACACACACACACACACACACACACACACACACACACACACACATACATATACAGTACAGACCAAAAGTTTGGACACACCTTCTCAGTTAAAGATTTTTCTGTATTTTCATGACTATGAAAATTGTACATTCACACACACATGTGGAATAATATACTTAACAAAAAAGTGTGAAACAACTGAAATTATGTCTTATATTCTAGGTTATTCAAAGTAGCCACCTTTTGCTTTGATGACTGCTTTGCACACTCTTGGCATTCTCTTGATGAGCTTCAAGAGGTAGTCACCGGGAATGGTCTTCCAACAATCTTGAAGGAGTTCCCAGAGATGCTTAGCACTTGTTGGCCCTTTTGCCTTCACTGTACGGCCCAGCTCACCCCAAACCATCTCGATTGTGTTCAGGTCTGGTGACTGTGGGGCCAGGTCATCTGGCGTAGCACCCCATCACTCTCCTTCTTGGTCAAATAGCCCTTACACAGCCTGGAGGTGTGTTTGGGGTCATTGTCCTGTTGAAAAATAAATGATGGTCCAACTAAACGCAAACCGGATAGAATAGCATGCCGCTGCAAGATGTTGTGGTAGCAATGCTGGTTCAGTATGCCTTCAATTTTTAATAAATCCCCAACAGTGTCACCAGCAAAGCACCCCCACACCATCACACCTCCTCCTCCATGCTTCACGGTGGGAGCCAGGCATGTAGAGTCCATCCTTCACCTTTTGTGCGTCAAGACACGGTGGTTGGAACCAAAGAACTCAAATTTGGACTCGTCAGACCAAAGCACAGATTTCCACTGGTCTAATGTCCATTCCTTGTGTTCTTTAGCCCAAACAAGTCTCTTCTGCTTGTTGCCTGTCCTTAGCAGTGGTTTCCTAGCAGCTATTTTACCATGAAGTATAATCGACATCCGGGAACCAGCCCAGCCCTATCGTATATATCCCCTGGCGCAGACGCGCTCTGCTCGCGCGCTGCACCCGTCCTGTGTCGGGGGCGGCCCGTACTCATTGCCGCGGTGATGGAAAGTGATGACGGAAGTCCTCCTTCCCATCGTCCGCGTCACGCGCCGGGCCTCCCCCCCCACGGGGCAGGGCATCGAGGGCTGCAGCGCGTCGATTTGCTGATTACCTCCTTCAGTCATATACTTATACCCATGACCCCTACCTTTTAACCACGCCTCCTGACGAAGCCGTAGGCGGTGAAACGCGCGTCGAGGCTCAGCGCGTCCCATAGACACGGCGGCACACAGAGAGCATCATGTCACAAGGTAAAGCACCGGAATTTCTATTATGACTGTGATTTGTCTTTGACACCGACGTCCATTTCAGATAGAGAGCATTGTCTCTTACCGGACACAAGTAAATTAACTATTCGTATTCATTTGCTCATATGGTCACATATGTTGACAGAGCACTCAGTGAAGCATACAGCTTTCCGGTTTAAATGACAATGTGCAGTCTAATCAGGCATGATAAATAGAGAATTTAATGACTTTTTTTTTTGTTCTATTTGAATACAATTCTGTTCATATATACATTGTAGACCATTTGTACTCCTTGTCTCTCATAACATTGTATGTGCGGCCGCGATTCTTGGGAAGCGTTAATTCATTTCTCTACATTCTGGCGCCTACTGATGTCATCCTACATGGCGCCAGTGTGTATGTCTTTTAGCTATATTCTGCCCATACACTCTTGTCCTCTATTTGTATTTATACATGTTTAATAAAATTTGAATTGTTTATTATACTTACTTCCTCTGGGGTTTCAACATGGTTACCCATTATCTACTTGAATATGGAGATCTTAGCTTGTATTGCTCTCTTTTTTGAGCAAACTTTTGGTATATATTTTACCATGAAGGCCTGCTGCACAAAGTCTCCTCTTAACAGTTGTTGTAGAGATGTGTCTGCTTCTAGAACTGTGTGTGTGGCATTGACCTGGTCTCTAACCTGAGCTGCTGTTAACCTGCGATTTCTGAGGCTGGTGACTCGGATAAACGTAACCTCAGAAGCAGAGGTGACTCTTGGTCTTCCTTTCCTGAGGTGGTCCTCGTGTGAGCCAGTTTCTTTGTAGCGCTTGATGGTTTTTGCAACTGCACTTGGGGACACTTTCAAAGTTATCCCAATTTTTCGGACTGACTGACCTTCATTTCTTAAAGTAATGATGGCCACTGGTTTTTCTTTGTATTATTTAATATTATTTGTATTATGGCAAGAAAAAAGCAGCTAACAGTCTATTCAGTAGGACTATCAGCTGTGTATCCACCAGACTTCTGCACTAAACAACTGATGGTCCCAACCCCATTTATAATGCAAGAAATCCCACTTATTAAACCTGACAGGGCACACCTGTGAAGTGAAAACCATTCCCGGTGACTACCTCTTGAAGTTCATCAAGAGAATGCCAAGAATGTGCAAAGCAGTCAAAGCAAAAGGTGGCTACTTTGAAGAGCCTAGAATATAAGACATATTTTCAGCTGTTTCACACTTTTTGTTAAGTATATAATACTAAGTATATATTACATAAGTATATAATTCCACATGTGTTAATTCATAGTTCTGATGCCTTCAGTGTGAATTTACAATTTTCATAGTCATGAAAATACAGAAAAATCTTTAAATGAGAAGGTGTGTCCAAACTTTTGGTCTGCACTATATATATATATATATATATATATATATATATATATATATATATATATATATATATATGCACCAGGATGGGGATATTACCCCTGTAGCAGTGTCAGCAGCAGCTCACCCCCATAAGTGTGTCATGACCACATTTTTTGCTTCAATTTTTCTTTCTACTTTCCTCCTGTAAAACCTAGGTGCGCCTTATTGTCCGGTGCATCATATAGTCTGTTATGATCCCAGTGGCTTAGGATTACAAATCTAACCAGCTAAGTAAGCGATAATAGGACAAGCTCTGAGGATGTGGTAACTGGACTGACCGCAAACCTGATTCTAACCAAACACACTAAAGGTAGCCGTGGAACGTTTCCTGAAATCCTAGACGTCTCTTCACGGCCTGAGAAACTGACTACCCCTAAAGAGAAAGTAAGACCTCACTTGCCTCAGAGAAATACCCCAAAGATATAGAAGCCCCCCACAAATAATAACGGTGAGTTAAGAGGAAAAGACAAACGCAGAGATTAAACAGGTTAAGCAAATGAGGCCCGCTAACGCTAGATAGCAGAAAATAGCAAGGGATCTGTGCGGTCAGTAAAAAACCCTATGCAAAAATATCCACGCAGAGAATGCGAGAACCCCCACACCAACTAACGATGTGGGGGGAGCAACTCAGCACCCCAGAGCACCAGCAAGCAGGGAAATCAAATATTAGCAAGCTGGACCAAAACACATCATATACTAGGACACATCTTGAACACAGATGAGCAAAAATAAGCAAACAAAACTTAGCTTCTCTTGGAGAGACTGATAACGGATGTAGACAGGAGCAATCAGAATAGCACTGAATACAACGACAGCAGGCAACCACTGAGAGTCCAGCTGAACTAAATAGGAACCAGCTAACAGATAACGAGACAGCTGATCCAACCTCAGATCTGCAGAATGACACAAAGAGCCACCAGAGGGAGCCCAAAGACAACACTCACACAGTACCACTTGTGACCACAAGAGGGAGCCCAAAAACAGAGTTCACAACAATAGTCCAAAAATTACATACATACATACTGTTTTCATAATTTGTTCAAACATCTTTCCTGGTATAGAAGTAAGGCTCACTGGCCTGTAATTTCCTGGCTCCATCTTCTTTCCTTTTTTGAAGATAGGGACAACATTTGCCCTTCTCCAATCTTCCGGGACTTCTGTTCTCCACTAATTTGCAAAGATTCTGACTAGTGGTTCTGCAATTTCCTCTCCTAACTTTTTTAGTACCCTAGGATGTAACGCATCTGGACCAGGAGATTTAAATTCATTTAAATTAGCTAAGTGTTCCCTCGCCATGTCTCTGTTTATAGACTGTGTGGATTATATTATTCCTGGTCTTTTTAAATGCTTCCAATTCTCCCTTCTTTTAGGAATTGTTACTGTTAGTGCAGTGAGAATTTAATATAGCAAAATCTCAAATCCTTGTTTGACATTTCTGTCCTTTAGAACATCCATCCGTTGAACCTTTACTACCCTCTTTCTGAGTTCATTAAAAACTACCTTTCTGAAGTCCAATCTTTAAAGTCGGAGTCCTCGCTGGTCATCTTCCTCTACTAATCCAAAATTCAACGATGGCATGATTGCTGCCTCCTAAATTCCCAGCCACCTTTCCTTCCTCAACCATTTCCTCCCTGTTGGTAAGAATTAGGTCCAAGATGGCAAATCCTCTTGTTCTCTCTTCTACTGTTTTGAAAGATAAAGTTGTCAGCGAGAGAAGATAATCATTTTCTGGACCCAATAATGTTGCGTGAGAGAGAATACTTTTGCCCGAGAGAGTTTCCAGTCTTTCAAGCAGGAGGCAGACTGAGGGGCCAGAACAAGATGAATAGTAGTCCCACCCTATAGATCCGCCCTGATGCACGAAGACATGGTTGCAACAAAATTTAAAATACTAAATACACAAGAACCACAAAACTGATTTCTTCACCTGAGGTGTCATTTTAATTAGTATTTCAGCACTAGTATGGCCCTGGCTGTAGTTTACATAGCTAAATCCTGCTGACAGGTTCTCTTTAAAGCCCTAATACATATGAGAAGAGAAAGAGCTTCCAAATGATATTTCGTCAGTCAAATGTATGATAGACAATAAGCCACTACTAAGAAAGGACTTTCCATTGATAATTTCTGCCCAGAAATGAGCTTGATTTATATCTTGACACCATGGCCACTGGAGTTATTTTTCTACCGCACAACATTTAATAGACTTCATAGGATTAACTGCAACCGGCTTAATCTTCCATGAACAATACACAATAATTCAGAGGAGCTCTCACAACCAGCGCACCTGTGGCAAAACTGGATTTGACAACGGATAGTAAATCAACTTCTACATTTGGCCTATGTGAGGTTACATCACTGCACCAGGTGATGGACCATCTGCTTGCTATTAAAGTCGTACGTTATTTTCTGCATGGAGATCCCAGCGTACGCACAGCACAAGGAATTGATCCTGACAGGAGTGCAATTACATCCTATATGTCAGGATATCTGGAGATGCTCAGACTCAGGCCTGCGTGCAGCAAGTAATGTGAAAGCATCCTATAAAACATGATGAAAGTCACCAGGTGCGCTATGGAACATCAGTTACCGTATTGCTTCCCATGGAGAAACTTCAAGTAATGAATGTTCCTAAATTATACACTACAATACCTTGTACATAAAGTCATAGACAACCAAAATTCGGTCCTGCAGGGTAATGCTAGTAACAATGTTCCTGGAAACAGCGCTCTTCTATATTTCACGTACTGTGTAGCTGTAAAAGACATTGGATTTCGATGCTGCAGGTTCTGCACTGGCTTGCCCAAGAGAAAATAGTTTGCGAGGATTATTTTAGTTTGTAGGCAACCACAATGCCTTGTATATGATGACTCAACAACCATAATCAAAACCCCCCGAAATGTGGAACCGTTTCAGTGGGTAAAGAATTATTTGATCTCGTTTCTCATAAGTTGGTTCTGTGAATGTAGAAGGTATTCAGCGCTAGATGATTGGCTGCTTACTAGAAATGACCGAACCCCAACAGTAAAGTTTGGGGTCTGTACCGGACACTCAGTGTCAGTGCACAAAATCCGAACATGGGCTTCTCACTGAAGTCCGTGTTAGGGTATGTGTCCATGGAGACGGAGCGTCGACGCAAGGTAAAAAGACACGCCACATGTCCGGAAACCCAGGGCCGCTGGATGTGTATTCGCACGCATAGTGGAGACGGAATTTCATAAAATCCCCTCCACTATGCTGTAACATCTGGACGCTGCAGATTGAACGCTGCGGATGTACGCAGCCTTCAATCCGCAGCTAATCCGGATGTACTGCTGACCGTGGACTTGATGTCAGCAGACATTACATAGCTGACATCAACCCCAAATCCATTGCCCTGCTTACCAACACACAATGGTAAATGGGAAAAGCCAAGGCTAAGTGCCAGAATTGGCGCATCTAATTGATGCACCATTTCTGGGGGCAGCTGAGGGCTGGTGTTATTAGTCTGAGTGGAGGCCAATTTTCATGGCCCCTGGCCAGCCTATTGATATCAGCCCACAGCTGTCTGCTTAGCCTTTGCTAGTCATTAAAATAGGGGGCATCCCCAAAAAATGACGTGGGTCCCCTCTCTTTAATAACCAGTGAAGGCTATGCAGACAGCTGTGAGCTGATATTAATAGCGTGGGAAGCTCCATGTTTATTGCCCTTTTTCCAGAATAATAACACCAGCCCCCAGCTGTCTGTTTTCCCTTAGCTGGGTATTAAAAAATAAGGGGGACCTGATGCTACTTTTTTCATTTATTTATTAGGTGAATACATGGACAGTAAGCTACACACGCACTGCACTAATCTCAATGACATTTCTTACTTTGCACACACAGCAGCTGGTGAATATTCTCATCAGTGTTGCCTGCTCTCGCTGCCATCAACAAGACTAGGCACACGATGATGAGAGCAGTAGTCATCAGCCGATACCTGATCGGCGCTAACCTTTTCACTGCTGGTCAAAGCCACTGCAGACTACCATTCTGTCACACAGAGGACAGCGTGGGAACCTGCAATGGTCAGAAATACCCAGTGGTGACTTCAGCAAGGTTACCACCGGTCAAAGCCGGTGTTTCCCACACTGTCACACAGAGGACAGCGCGTGGGAACGCTGGATGTTTGGGTCACCACCCCATTCACTTGAATGAGGTCTGGGTTCAGGATCAAGTTCGGGTACCGTTCTGGCACCCGAATCAAACTTTTTATAAAGTTCAGCGAAACCAGATGGACCCGAACATCCACGGGTTCGCCCATCGCTGCTAATAGCATACAGTACAGCTATCTTTAACAGCAAATCCAGCCATGTGAAGCAACATTTCCTCCAGGCCTCAACACACAATGTCTTAACTACGACCACAGTCAGGATGGTGCATGTGACACCACATGGAAGTGAACAGGATCTGGAGTCAGATTAAGGCTGGTAGCTCTTGTTAAGAAGCCCAGTGATTATGCTATGTCTGCCGAAGGTGAGAACGGTCCATATTTCATAGATGTGTGAAACCGACTTTAATTCTTCACTACATGGTGATTTTCCTTTTTTTCCCCACTTTTTTTTCAAGAGCCATAACTCTTTTATATTTCCATCAATATTGCCATTGTTTTTCTGTGGTAGGAATTGTACTTTTGAATGACATATTGATTTTACCATATAGTGGACTGGAAAACGTGAAAAAAAATAATTCCAAGCATAGTGAAATTACAAAAAATAAATGCAATTCCACAATTGTTTTTTGGGGTCTTTTTATTTACCATGTTCACTATATGGTAAAACTGATTGGGCAAAATGATTTCCCAGGTCAGTATGAGTACAGGTATGCCAAGCATGTATAGTTTATTTAAGTTGTGAATTTTTTTTTCGAAATTTGTATGAAAAAGTTTTTGCATTAGTTGGCATTTCCTGAGATCCATAGTGTTTCCAGTTTTCGGGATTTAGGGCTGGGTGATGCCTTATTTTTTGTGCCCTGAGCTGACGTTTTTATTGATACCATTTTGGGGGAGATATGATATTTTGATTACCTCTTATTGCAATTTTGCAGTGACCAAACAAAAGTCATGAGTTTCGATTTATTAATCTCGTTACGCCATATACCGATCGGATACCGATTTTAGAACGCAGCGATACCAAATATGTGTTTTTTTATTGTTTTATTTTCAAGGGGGAAAAGGGGGGGGGGGGCGATTCTTGTGTTTTTTGTTGTTTTTTTTTTCATATTTGTAAAAACTTTTTTTTTATTTACCGACTTCAGTAGGAGACTTTAAGCTGCAATCATCCAGTTGCTTGTGCTACACAAACAGTGCTTCAATTGTTTTAAGTAATTTCTACTGAATACGACCATACATGATATTTGGTCGGAATCTACTGTTTGGGCACACGGCACAGAAGGAAGGTCTGCTATTTGACCACTGGAGCGCAATTTTGGCTGGAATTGATTGTGGACACCATGTCGCTGAGACCCTATGGAGCCCACATGGCAAAAACCCTCAAAAGTGACCCCATTATAGAAATTACACCTCTTAAGAAATTCAGCTAAGGTTGTAACCTTTTTTGGACCTACAGATGCTTCTGAAAAAGTCATAGAGGTTACATCAGAGCAGTGTCCAGTCGGGCATCCTGAAAGTGCATTCCTCTGTTCAGTCAACCTGACAGGACTCTTAAGTGGTAAGGCACAAAAGGAGAAGATAAACATCCATCTTTAGCTAACGGAGAATCAATATCCATTGCTGTCAGCCTGACAGTTTTAGTGCGCCTGTCTTATGCTTCATACAGCCCCTTTATGCCCAAGCCTGTTTTCACTTTAATTACCAAAGCCAGATTTTATAATTCTGACCAGTGTCACTTTATTAGGTAATAACTCTGGAACGCTTCAGTGGATCCCAGTGATTCTGAGAGCAATTTTTCCTGACAGATTGTAATTCATGATAGTGGTAAAATTTGTTCGATAAGACTTGTGTGTATTTGTGAAAATATCGAAAATTTGGCAAACATTTTGAAAATGTTGCAGTTTTTAAACTTTTAATTTTTCTGCCCTTAAACGAGAGAGTTATGTCACACAAAATACTTAACAAATAATATTTTCGATATGTCTAATTTTATATCTGCATCATTTTTTGAATCTAACGTAATTTGTTTTCTTAGGAAGTTATAAGGTTGAAAAGTTGATCAGCAATTTCTAAATTTTCCAGCAAAGTTTACAAAACAACTTTTTCTTTTAGGGACCACATCACATTTAAAGTGAATTTGGGGGGCCTATATGACAGGAAATACCCCAAAGTGACACCATTTTAAAAACTGCACCCCTCAAACCACATCCGAGAAATGTATTAATCCTTCAGGTGCTTCACATGAATTAATGCAATGTGGAAGAAAAAATGAACATTTCACTTTTTTTTTTTAAAAAATGTTACCTTAGCCCCACAAAGGTAACAGTAGAAAATGGACTCCAAAATTTGTTGTGCAATTTATCCCAAGTATGCTAATAACCCATATGTGGGAGCAAACTACTGTTTGGGGCAGGGCCGGACTGGCCATTGGGCAGTTCTGGCAAATGCCAGAACGGCCGGTCCCTGTACTGGGCCGCTCGATCTTTTGCCCCCCTTCAGGCTGTCAGCTCCTGCAGTCAGAAGCGATCGAGCTGCCCTGCTCTATTAAAATCACCACACAGGATGAAGTTGGCGGCTGCCGTCTGATGTCCTGATCACCAGCTACAGTGAGGAACACAGGCAGGGGGAGGGGGGGACGCGCTCTTCTCTTCTGTGCAGCTCCGACTCTGCCACCTGCACTTACTGCTGTTTGTGATCAGGACATCAGACCGCCCACTTCCTCCTGTCCAGCGCGGTGGCAGGGACAGAAAAGATTTAGGAGCTGCTGATAAACGAGTGTCCTGAGCAGAAGCACAGAAAGCCCCGGAGTTTTACCTAGGGGAAAAGAAGCTGTTGAAAGCATTAATAGAATTAAGAAGAAAAAAAAAAGCTGTGTCCATCCTGCTCCCACACCACTAAGGGTATGTTTCCACGGTCGGTATTAGCAGCGTTTTGGACGCAGCTCCGTCCTAAGCACTGCCGGCTTCTATACGTACGGTGATTCCGCATAAGTTCATAGAACCGTGCGGAATCACCGCATCCTATACATTGGACTGCGCTATTTATCTTGCAGAGACTGAGCGTCTCCGCAAGATAAATATACATGCTGCGGTCTGGAAAGAAGCCCCGCATGTCCATTTACATAGGGAGGCAGGAGGCGTCTTTGTACACATAGTGGAGATGAGATTTCATAAAATCCCCTCCACTACGGTGTAACATCTGGACGCTGTGGATTGGACACTGCGGCTGTACACAGCGTCCAATCCACAGCATTTACAGACCGTAGAAATGTACCCAAACTCAAAAGAAAATCACCACTCCTGTGGTGAACTATAACTCTCAGCATACCATAGGAGCTTCTGTACACGCTGGGAGTTATAGTTCTCCTCAAAGGGATAAGGATAATAGTCAAACATATAATAATCGCCAGTTAGGACTTCTGGCCGCTGTCCCCAAATCTCATAAGGCAGCACGGCAGTGTCACTCTGGCCTGGGCCCAACACCCTACACTGCAGTCCCACTCACCTCACAGCCTTCTCCTCCGCCACCAGCTCGGATGCGGAGCCTGCGACACCTCTCGTCAGCCTCCTAGTGAAGCCAACTCGGTCCAGAGGGGGGAGGGGGACAAGCATCGCCTCTGCTGCCCCAACCCGGCAATCTCACCGCCACCTCTCCCCCTCAGCCACACTGCAAAGTCCCGGCCTCAAAATCAGTCCAGAATGTCCCGCGCTCCGCCAGCGGAACCACGCGCCTCTGATGTCACAGGTCCCAGAACATAACAGTCCCTCCTTTAGCTGCAGTTCTGTCTATGACTCCTCTGCTTCCAGGCAGGACACAAAACCAAAATACTAGCAGGGCAAAATATGGCAGACAAGGGCCCAGCGAGATACCACGAGAGGATGCTGTGCTGAAGAGACTGTCTCAGTGCTGTGCTGCCGCCTGTGCAAGTGACATACACATCTCCGCTATTCCCACTGTGTCGTTACTACGCATGCTCGGGAATAGCGGTGACGTGTATGGCACTTGCGCAGGTGCAGTTCATGGCCGCAAGGCCTGCACAAAAATGCAGAGGGATGATATAAAACAGATATGTTGGAAAGCGCAAACGATGTGAGACATGTCCGCTGCTCCTGTCAGCACCACTAAGCATGGACAGATGTTAATTTCACCGCACTCCCGATGCCATAGCACCTATGGAATCTTAAAGGGAATCTGATGGCTGATGCATGCTGCTGGTTCCACAGGCCGCACGTGTCAGACATTGGCTGTATGAGTCCAGAAAGGTATGTTTGACTCTGAAATGCTGCTGCGTTGCAGGGAAAAACATACTTTAAAAGCCACCAAGGACCACGGCCACACGGGTGACTAGTCAGACAGGCGGGTCCCTGGTGGCTTCTCCCCATCCGCTCCCACTGAGCGATAAGTTTCTTCCTGCGTGCGAGTACAGAGACACACCAGTCATTGGCAGCCGGAGGAGAGAAGTCAGACATGTTTTTCTCTGTGATGCCGCAGCGTTTCAGAGACAAACATACCTGACTTAGATCGTACAGCCAGTGCCGGACACATGCTGCCCATGGGTCACACAGCAGATATCAACGGTCAGGTTCACTTTAAGTGTACGTGTAAACATTCAGTATTAGGCAGTGCATGTCCACTGTGTCCAAAATGCTGCCGGCTTCTGAGCGCAGGTGAATCCGCATGTGTTCACTGAACTGTGTGGAATCACCACGTCCAATACATGGTATGGGTGATATTTATCTTGTGGAGACTCACGTCTTGGCAAGAGAAATTGACATGCTGCGGTCTGGAGCGACGCGCCATATGTCCATCTCCGTAGGGAAGCCGCGGGCGACGATGCACACATAGTGGACATGGGATTTCTTGAAATCCCATCCACTATGCTGTAACATCTGGACGCTGCGGGCTGGACGCTGCAGGTATACGCAGCGTCCAACCCGCAGCGTTTACTGACCATGGGAACATACCCTAAAGTGTTTGTTCAGCGCTGCTTACTTCTGTATTGGGAGGTGAGCAGCATTGGAGACATAGTCTACAGATACCTGACAGGACAGATGCATGAATGGCAGCTATCATGGCCGTGTCTTGTGGGTATGGTTTCACACAGGATATCAGCACCAATCAGTTCCCAATGTGGAAATAATCAGAGCTGGAGAAACCCTATAACCCAACTGTAAACAATAACAACTCGGAAAAAAAAATCATTGACCACTAACTGTAATTTTTCTGTTTAATTTCTTTTTTGTAGAAACGAAAAATGTAAAGAAAAATATATACAGGTCCTTCTCAAAAAATTAGCATATAGTGTTAAATTTCATTATTTACCATAATGTAATGATTACAATTAAACTTTCATATATTATAGATTCATTATCCACTAACTGAAATTTGTCAGGTCTTTTATTGTTTTAATACTGATGATTTTGGCCTACAACTCCTGATAACCCAAAAAACCTGTCTCAATAAATTAGCATATCAAGAAAAGGTTCTCTAAATGACCTATTACCCTAATCTTCTGAATCAACTAATTAACTCTAAACACATGCAAAAGATACCTGAGGCTTTTAAAAACTCCCTGCCTGGTTCATTACTCAAAACCCCCATCATGGGTAAGACTAGCGACCTGACAGATGTCAAGAAGGCCATCATTGACACCCTCAAGCAAGAGGGTAAGACCCAGAAAGAAATTTCTCAACAAATAGGCTGTTCCCAGAGTGCTGTATCAAGGCACCTCAATGGTAAGTCTGTTGGAAGGAAACAATGTGGCAGAAAACGCTGTACAACGAGAAGAGGTGACCGGACCCTGAGGAAGATTGTGGAGAAGGACCGATTCCAGACCTTGGGGAACCTGAGGAAGCAGTGGACTGAGTCTGGTGTGGAAACATCCAGAGCCACCGTGCACAGGCGTGTGCAGGAAATGGGCTACAGGTGCCGCATTCCCCAGGTAAAGCCACTTTTGAACCATAAACAGCGGCAGAAGCGCCTGACCTGGGCTACAGAGAAGCAGCACTGGACTGTTGCTAAGTGGTCCCAAGTACTTTTTTCTGATGAAAGCAAATTTTGCATGTCATTCGGAAATCAAGGTGCCAGAGTCTGGAGGAAGACTGGGGAGAAGGAAATGCCAAAATGCCTGAAGTCCAGTGTCAAGTACCCACAGTCAGTGATGGTGTGGGGTGCCATGTCAGCTGCTGGTGTTGGTCCACTGTGTTTCATCAAGGGCAGGGTCAATGCAGCTAGCTATCAGGAGATTTTGGAGCACTTCATGCTTCCATCGGCTGAAATGCTTTATGGAGATGAAGATTTCATTTTTCAGCACGACCTGGCACCTGCTCACAGTGCCAAAACCACTGGTAAATGGTTTACTGACCATGGTATTACTGTGCTCAATTGGCCTGCCAACTCTCCTGACCTGAACCCCATAGAGAATCTGTGGGATATTGTGAAGAGAAAGTTGAGAGACGCAAGACCCAACACTCTGGATGAGCTTAAGGCCGCTATTGAAGCATCCTGGGCCTCCATAACATCTCAGCAGTGTCACAGGCTGATTGCCTCCATGCCACGCCGCATTGAAGCAGTCATTTCTGCCAAAGGATTCCCGACCAAGTATTGAGTGCATAACTGAACATTATTATTTGATGTTTTTTTTGTTTGTTATTAAAAAACACTTTTATTTGATTGGACGGTTGAAATATGCTAATTTATTGAGACAGGTTATTTGGGTTATCAGGAGTTGTATGCCAAAATCATCAGTATTAAAACAATAAAAGACCTGACAAATTTCAGTTGGTGGATAATGAATCTATAATATATGAAAGTTTAATTGTAATTAGTGTTGAGCGATACCGTCCGATACTTGAAAGTATCGGTATCGGAAAGTATCGGCCGATACCGGCAAAGTATCGGATCCAATCCGATACCGATACCCGATACCAATACAAGTCAATGGGACTCAGGTATCGGACGGTATTCCTGATGGTTCCCAGGGTCTGAAGGAGAGGAAACTCTCCTTCAGGCCCTGGGAACCATATTAATGTGTAAAAGAAAGAATTAAAATAAAAAATATTGCTATACTCACCTGTCCGACGCAGCCGGGACCTCAGCGAGGGAACCGGCAGCGTTGTTTGTTTAAAATTCGCGCTTTTACTTGGTTACGTGAGGTCCCGGCTTGTGATTGGTCAGGGCGGCCATGTTGCCGGGACGCGGACCAATCACAGCAAGCCGTGACGAAATTACGTCACGGCTTGCTGTGATTGGTCCGCGTCCCGGCAACATGGCCGCCATTAACCAATCACAAGCCGTGACGTCACGGGAGGCTGGACATGCGCGTATTTTGAAAAGCGCGCGTGTCCAGCCTCCAGTGACGTCCCGGCTTATGATTGGTCACGGCGCCATGTTGCCGGGACGCGGACCAATCACAGCAAGCCGTGACGAAATTACGTCACGGCTTGCTGTGATTGGTCCGCGTCCCGGCAACATGGCCGCTATTAACCAATCACAAGCCGTGACGTCACGGGAGGCTGGACACGCGCGCTTTTCAAAATACGCGCATGTCCAGCCTCCCGTGACGTCCCGGCTTGTGATTGGTTAATGGCGGCCATGTTGCCGGGACGTCACTGGAGGCTGGACACGCGCGCTTTTCAAAATACGCGCATGTCCAGCCTCCCGTGACGTCACGGCTTGTGATTGGTTAATGGCGGCCATGTTGCCGGGACGCGGACCAATCACAGCAAGCCGTGACGTAATTTCGTCACGGCTTGGTGTGATTGGTCCGCGTCCCGGCAACATGGCCGCCCTGACCAATCACAAGCCGGGACTTCACGTAACCAAGTAAAAGCGCGAAATTTAAACAAACAACGCTGCCGGTTCCCTCGCTGAGGTCCCGGCTGCGTCGGACAGGTGAGTATAGCGATATTTTTTATTTTAATTCTCTTTTTTACACATTATTACATTAATGTTGTTGCGATACCCGATACCCGATACCACAAAAGTATCGGATCTCGGTATCGGAAATTCCGATACAGCAAGTATCGGCCGATACCCGATACTTGCAGTATCGGAATGCTCAACACTAATTGTAATCATTACATTATGGTAAATAATGAAATTTAACACTATATGCTAATTTTTTGAGAAGGACCTGTATATATAAATTTGATATCTTTGTAATTGTATGAAAAGCCAGAATTAAGTTAACTTGTCATTTATACTTCACAGTCAGCTTACAAAACATATATATATATATATATATATATATATATATATATATATATATATATATATATATATATATTATCCATATATATTATATTGCACATACATATATACAATTGAAGACTTACCCCTCTGCAGTTTATTAGGAAAGAATACAAACTTCTGCTGCGCTGGCGTCTATTATTGTCTGCATCTCTGACATCACGACAGTAGTACTACAAAGGATTAGCTGCTGAGCTCCCTGATTGGCTGCAGCACTATTGATGTGACATCAGAACTGTAGACACTGGGGATCTGCGGAGTGTGAATAAAGTGCAGTTTGTTTGGGTGTAGTGCTATGTGATATTTTATCGTATAGCACTTGGCCCAGTGTTATTCTATGGGGCAGAGCAGTTCAGCGATTATTTTCTCATGCTGAATCGGCATGAGAGAACAATGGCAGCATACTGCGATTGGTAGCGCACAAATATATATTCATGTGACAAGTGGGCCTGTGTAACTTCAAATGCCAGGGCTGAATTTTAGTCCCAGTCCGGCCCTGGTTTGGGGGCATGGCTCCGAAGGGAAGACGCACCGTTTGACTTTTTGCACGCAAAAACGTCTGGAATCAAGAGCGGACACCATGTTGCGTTTGGAGAGCCCCGATGTGCCTAAACAGTGGCAATCCCCCACAAGTGACCCCATTTTGGAAACTAGACCCCTGAAGGAATTTATCAAGATGTTTGGTGAGTACCTTGAACCCCCAGGTGCTTCACAGAAGTTTATAATGTAGAGCTGTGAAAATGAAAAAAAATCACATTTTTCACACAAAAAAGGTATTTCAGACCCAAATGTTTTACTTTCACAAGGGATACAGTAAAAAATGGACCACAAAACTTCTTGCACATTTTTTCCTGACTAAGCTGATACCCATAGGTGGGGGAAAACTACTGTTTGGCCGAATGGCCACCGTTTCAGTACCATTTGAATTTTAGAACATAAAAATGTCTGGAATCAAGAGCGAACGCCATGTTGCATTTACAGTGGAAACCCCCACAAGTGACCCCATTTTGGAAACCAGACCCCTCAAGGAACTTTTTTAGATGAGTGGTGAGCACCATGAACCTACAGGTGATTCACAGATTTTTACAATGTTGAAATGCGAAAAAAAAATATTTTTTCCCTCAAAAATGTTGTTTTAGCCCCAAACCTTTTCATTTTCTCAAGGATAGGAGAAGAAAATGGATCCCAAAATTTGTTGTGCATTTTTTCCTGAGTACACTGATATTCTATATGTGGTCAAAAACTACTTTTGAGGCATATTGCTAAGCTCAGAAGGGAAGAAGCGCCACATTAGAGATCAGATTTTTCTGGAATGTTTTGAGGGTGCTATGTCACTTTGGCAGAGTCCCTGTGGTGCCAGAAGAGCAGAACCTCCCATAAGCGACCCCATTTTACAAATTACACCTCTCAATGAATTTATCTAGAGGTGCAGTCAACACATTGATACCACAGGTGTGTCACAGAATTTTATACCATTGGGCAGTGAAGAAAAAAATAATCACATTTTTACCACAAAAAAAGTTTGTTTTAGCCCCAGATTTTTATCACATGGGGAAATGGGTAACAATAGCACAAAAATTTGTCACACAATTTCTGCTGAACATAGAAATACCCCAAATGTGGCTATATAGTACGGCTTAGCCACACGGCTAAACCCAGGAGGGACAAAGTGCTCTTTGCCTCCTGGAGTACAAATATTTCTAGAATAGTTTGCGGACTCCATATACAGAGTCCCTAAGTGCTAAAAGAGCAGAATACCTCCCTCAAGTAACCCCATATTGGAAATTATAACCTTTTGGGAATTTATCTACAGATGTAGTGATGGTTTGACTCCATGGATGTTTTCCAGCAAGCAGCAGTGGATGTTGCTAAGCAAATATTGCATATCTGCTATTGTAGTTCCCAGTACGTTGTAGTGCCCAGCTCATTCTTCTGGAGACATGCACCCTTAATTTAGGTGAGCTCTCAAATTTAAAATCTTTTAAATGTGTGCAGAGTCTTACTGCGATCTTTGGGAGGCAGAATGAACAAATCATCAGCAGGTCAAGAATTGGTTTTATTTATTTTTATGCCAGTCCTTGTGCGGTGTAAGTGATTAGACGTCTTTATTCTTCAGGCCGGTGCAATTACAGCGATATCGGATTTATGTCTGTTTTGCCTCTCTATATTTTGAGATCTATAACTTTTCTGCTGACAGAATCATATGAGTGCTTGTTTTTTAAGGGACAGGTTGACCTTTTTATTGGTACAGTCTTCGGTTACAAAACCTTTTGTGATCGCTTTCTATTCCGATTTTTGGGAGGCAGAATGAACAAAAAAACAGCAATTCAGGACTTGTTTCTTAGGGATTTTTTTATGCTACTTTGCGTGTCGTAAAATTGATAAAGCAACATTATTCTTTGGGTCAGCATGATTACACAGACATGTATATCCTTTTTTTGTTTTGGCACTTTTACACAATAAAAACTTTTATAGAAAAAAAATATTTTTGCATTGCTTTATTCTGAGAGCTATAACTTTTTTTGATCGTGTTTTATTCCATTTTTTGTTCAGCGGTATGATGAAAAATATTTTTTTTGCCTCGTTTTATTTTTAACAACTCTAGTGCTGCACATGCCATGGTACAACGCATCTCTTATGCAGGAATCCCTTTCTGGCTGCGGCCAGCAATGCCTCTTATGTCAACCTAGTGCATAGGTTTTGGGCTCAGTTTTTTCTCTCCCATTAGCCCCACTATAACCATACTCTTCTCATTGTATAATTTATTTGTTTTCCGAGGGATGCGTTTCCTACATATTGCCTCCTTTGTTTACCACGACAGTTTTTGACCTATAGTTTTCTCCTCCATACTATTCAGGCTATTTGTTTTTTATATTTATATTATCAGGAGGTTTATCCTTCCTGTTAATGACTATGGAAGTCTCCTGGGTTTTAATTATTGTGTGCATTATGCTTGGATGTATACTTACTGTATTATATCATGATTCCTTTATAATATAAAGTTTATATAGTCCTATTAGGCACTATTTTGGGTATTCAGGTCTGGGATCCCACTGCACATATTTTTAATTGTTTTTATATTCACATTGCTTGCTGTGTTACTGTCTAATAAAAGTTGTTATATTTTTACATACGTTGGAGTGTGCAAGTGTTTACAGGTAGTCTTTTTCCTCCCTTTTCACAATCCTGTCAGACGTCGTCATGGGTCACCATGGCAACAATTGGGCCCTCGCGTTGACATCGCAGTAGCGCCGATCAGAGGGAGAGGGAGCAGCATTTAGGGGGATAAACTGCTGGGAACGGTGCGGGCACCACTCCTGGCAATGAGAAAAAAACATGAAGGTCTGCACTTGGATACAGACAGGTGTACATGCAGCATGTAAGTGCACGTTCACACTGGCTACTGAACAGAAAAAGACAAAGACAGAAACATAATGATTAAATACCCTGCAGTAAATAAATAAATAAATAGCATAGTGCATGAAAATAATATAGGGTTCTTAGTTAACATGTTTTTTGATTTAAAAAAAATGCAAAAGCCATCCCACCACATCACAGTGACCCCAACTGGGACGGTCTGTTTGCACCATGTGCATATAAGGATGTGGCCTGCCTTTTCTCTGATTTGGACATTATAATGAGGTGGTTCCCCATGTTTGTGCCTACTGGTTGGGTCCAGTCCTTCTCAGCCCTAATCCACGTGCATGTCACTTGATAAACGGTAAGGTTTTTAATATTAGCATTAGGACTGTCCCAGTTAGGGTCACCGTGAAGTGGTAGGATGGCTTTTGCATTTTTTTTGTTTTATCAAAAAACATATTAACTAAGTACCCAATATTATTTTCATGCACTATGCTATTTATTTACTGCAGGGTATTTCATCATTATGTTTCTGTCTTTGGTTTTTCCTGGCAATGAGAGCCAGGTGCCAGATGTGATGTTAGCTGAACACCCGGTAGACAGGAGGGGGAGAATTTCACGCCGGAGCAAGGAAATGCATGGTGTGAAGCGCAATTGAGGGAAAGAAGGTAAAGGGTGCTCTGCCTATAGGGAAAGGGGAGTGGGGACACCACTAAACATTCACCTGAGACTGCTCCCTGTTATTCCTGGACGGGTCCTTCACCCTGTGCGCCGTTAGGTGCCTAAGTCCTGTCTGGCCCTGAGCTAGCCCTAACAAGTGAGTAGGGCAGCAAGAAGCTAGTTTCACTACTAAGATAAGGAAACACAGGGAGAAACAAACCAGAAGAAATCAAACAACAACTGGAGTTCCACCTCTTAAACTGGAACAACTGCTCCAAGGAGGTCAGCATAGAAAACCTATAACGGGCATAAGAGAGCTAGGAGTGAGTTTAATAATGAAAGGAAGCAGCTGAGATTAGAGTCATATGGAATCCCAGCAAGATCAAAATGGAACTCTTAACTCCTTCCACACCAAGTGAAAATCAATCTGCACCACTCATGTTAATTGCCGAGTGGACTCCAAAGTGAACCTGCGATCTGACAACCTTCTGGTCACAGATACCCCAAAGGTCTCAGCAGGCTGTGGCACGTTCGTGACAGAGGAGGGGGGAGCTCTGTCTCTAGCTCCTCCCTCATCCCGTCTTCATAGAAGTGTATCCATAGCAACGTTCATCTCCTATCTCAGTAATGAGAAAGTCTGTGTCCACTGAATACAGATTTTATCTCAGAATTGAGAATTTTGAGAATGAAGAATCAGTCCTGGCAGAGAAAGAAGCAGATTTCTCTGATAAGATATGCAACAAACTTGCTTATTTTCACATGTACTGTACTATTTACTTATGGCATAAAAATGAAAACGATGATTACTGTTTAATCCCTTATCAACCGCCGATATGACTTTTAACAGCGGTCGTTAAGGGACCTTATTCCTCAGCGATGCATTTTAATGGCTCTGAGGAATAAGAGAATACCACCGCCTGGTGGCAGCAATTCTCGGGTGCCGGTTGAACAGGACAGCTAACACCCTGTGGTATCGGCCCGGCCACTTTTGGAGCCACTCAGGGTTAATCATGACAGCGGTGTTTAATTGGTTAAAAGGGGGTTACAAGACCCCTTTAGTAACAATCAGACCCCTGCGATGAAAATCATGGGTCCCAATCGTTACCATGGCACCCTGAGGTTATGTGATGACCCAGGGTATGGTGGCTGTTACCACTATACTCACCTTCGCCGGTCCCGGGGCTGTCTGACGGCGCTGTGCTCGCTGCTCCTTCATCCTCCTCGGTCGTCGCTCCCGCTCCCCTGCTCGCTTCTTCCTGGTCTGGTTCCCGGCATGCGTCTCTTCAGCAGCGTCGGCGCGCCTCCCCTCTGCAGTCTGTCACGCGTCCTGTCTCCTCCCATCTTCTCCTTAGAGATTGGGCATGCGCACACTCCTCCTCCTTATCTTGCGCTGCGACCTGACCCGGCAGTATTGTTTGGGCCAATGGGGGTTTAGCATCTAGTATTTCAGGCTGCCCTCTCCTTGTGGAAGCGCCTGACTGTTGAGTTCAGCTCTGAGTTCCTGCTCTAGTTTCGCTCTTCCTTCCAGGCCCGTCCTTCTGTCTCTAGTCAGACTTCAGATCGTGATTCCTTTACCTTTTTCCCAAGCTCCTTTGTCCCATACACACCTTTTTCTTTGCATCTTCTGGTTTCCCTGTTTACTGCTTCCTTGGTCACCTCTCCCATACATTGTCCTATCCGTTCCTGTCTAGTTCTCGCTTTCCGTCCCCGTTCCCCCATTTTCTGAGCCGATCCCTGGTCCTGGCATTCGTGGTACTTGAGGCCTCCGAGTTTGCTTCCTAACTGTTCCTGTATAGGGGTTGTCTATACTGGTTCGCTCGCTCGGAGGAGGTTCGGTATCACGGTCCAGTGGGTCCACTCTTGTCTACCACCACTTCTGGCATTACAGTCCGCCCCCGGCGTAACAGTGGCCTGTGAGATCCAGCTATAAGATGACAGTCCATTGCACTGCAGTACATGAGTACAGCAGTGTATGAGACAAGTGATCAAACTGAAAATTATACATGTCCCACAGTGGGACTAAGTAAAAAAGTTAAAAAGTTACATAAAATATGTAAAAGAAAAAAAAAGGTTAAAGAAAACAAAAGCGCACACATAAAATACGTAAAAAAAAAAGTTTAAAGAAACAGAAAAGCTCACACAAATCACTAAAATCCATTTTGCCACACAAAATAAAAATAAACAAAAGTATACATAATTGGTATCGTCGTGTCCAGAGCAACCCGCTCTATATAACTGGCATGTTATTTATTCTGTATGGCAAACGTCATAAAATAGTAAAAATAAAAAACATGCCAAAAATGTCAATTTTTCACCATACTGACTCACAAAAAAAGTGAATATAAAGCAATGAAAAAGTCATCTGTAAAAAAAAAAAAGGCAAAAATGAAAACGCCAAACCATCCTGCAAAAAACAAGCCCTAATATTGCTAATTTGGCAAAAAAAAAAAAAAGTTACAGCTCTTGGAATATGAAAATGCATAAGCAAATTCATTTTTTTTAAATATTGCATTTAGTGTGTAAAAATAGCACAACATACAAAATATAAATCTGATATTGCTGTAATCCACCGATCCGAAGAACAAATCTGTCTTATTATTATTATTATTTATTTATATAGCACCATTGATTCCATGGTGCTGTACATGAGAAGGGGTTAGGGTACCGTCACACAGTGCCATTTTCATCGCTACGACGGCACGATTCGTGACGTTGCAGCGTCGTATAAGTATCGCTCCAGCGTCGTAGACTGCGGTCACACGTTGCAATACACGGCGCTGGAGCGATAATTTCATGACGTATTTGCGATGTAGAAGCCGTTGGTTACTGTGCGCACATCGTATACAACCTGTGTCACACAATGCAATCATGCCGCCACAGCGGGACACTAGACGACAAAAGAAAGTTTCAAACGATCTGCTACGACGTACGATTCTCAGCGGGGATCCGGATCGCAGTAGCGTGTCAGACACTGCGATATCGTAAATGCATCGCTGGAACGTCACGAATCGTGCCGTTGTAGCGATCAAAATTGCACTGTGTGACGGTACCCTTACATACAGGTTACAGATATCACTTACAGTAAACAAACTAACAATGACAGACTGATACAGAGGGGCGAGGACCATGCCCTTGTGGGCTTACATTCTACAGGATTATGGGGAAGGAGACAGTAGGTCGGGGGTTGCAGGAGCTCCAGTGTTGGTGAGGTGGTAGCTTCGGTAGTGGTGAGGAGGCAGCGGGGGCAGTGCAGGCTGTAGGCTTTCCTGAAGAGATGGGTTTTCAGGTTCCATCTGAAGGATCCGAATGTGGTTGATAGTCGGACATATTGAGGCAAAGAGTTCCAGAGGATGGGGGATATTCGGGAGAAGTCTTGGAGGCGATTGGATGAGGAGTGAATAAGTGTGGAGGAGAGGAGGAGGTCTTGGGAGGACCGGAGATTACGTGAGGGAAGATATTGGGAGATTAGTTCAGAGATATATGGAGGAGACAGGTTATGGATGGCTTTGTAGGTCAGTATTAGTAATTTGAACTGGATATGCTGAAGGAATGGGAGCCAGTGAAGAGCTTTGCAGAGGGGGGAAGCGGAGGAGTAGCGAGGAGAGAGATGGATTAGTCAGGCAGCAGAGTTAAGGATGGACTGGAGAGGTGCAAGGGTGTTAGCAGAGAGGCCGCAGAAAAGGATGTTGCAGTAGTCAAGGCGGGAGATGATGAGGGCATGCACAAGCACTTTAGTAGCTTGACAGTTGAGGAAAGGACGGATTCTGGAGATATTTTTGAGCTGGAGGCGACAGGAGGTGGACAGAGCTTGGATGTGCGGTTTGAAGGACAGGGCAGAGTCGAAGGTTACTCCGAGGCAGCCGACTTCTGGTACGGGGGAAAGCATGATGTCATTGATTGCGATAGATAGGTCAGGTAAGGAAGATCTATGGGATGGAGGAAAGATGATGAGTTCAGATTTGTCCACATTGAGTTTGAGGAAGCGAGAGGAGAAGAAGGAGGATATGGCTGATAGACACTCTGGGATTCTGGACAGCAGAGCGGTGACGTCTGGGCCAGAGAGGTAGATCTGAGTGTCATCAGCATAGAGGTGGTAATGGAATCCATGGGACTTTATGAGTTGTCCCAGACCAAGTGTATAGATTGAGAAGAGTAGAGATCCTAGAACAGAGCCTTGGGGAACTCCAACAGAGAGAGGGTGGGATGAGGAGGTAGTGTGGGAATGGGAGATGCTGAATGTGCGGTTGGAAAGGTACGAGGAGATCCAGGATAGGATGAGGTCTTTGATGCCAAAGGAGGAAAGGGTCTGTAGTAAGAGGCAGTGGTCAACTGTGTCAAAAAGCAGAGGACAGGTCTAGAAGGAGGAGTACAGAGTATTGTCCAGTAGCTTTGGCGGTAAGTAGGTCGTTAGTGATTCTGGTCAGGGCAGTCTCAGTTGAGAGATCGGGTGGAAATCAGATTGTAGATTGTCAAAGAGCAAGTTAGATGAGAGGTGGGTGGAAAGTTCAGCGTGGACGTGCTGCTCCAGGAGTTTGGAAGCGAATGGGAGCAGCAATTTTGGGCGATAGCTGGACATAGCAGTTGGATGGAGGGTTGGCTTTTTAAGGATAGGCGTGATTGTGGCATGTTTGAAAGCAGAAGGGAAGGTGCCAGAAGTTAGTGATAGGTTGAAGAGGTGGGTTAGGAATTGGATAAGTGTGCTGGTGAGGTTGGGGAGGGGGTGAGATGGGATGGGGTGGTGAGGTGCGATTTGCAGAGGAGACAATTAAGCCCCCCTTCAGTGATATTGGATAGGGAGGTTATGTCTTATCACTTTTACCACACGGTGAATGGCGTAAAAAATAAAAATTATAATTGAATTGCTGGGTTTTGTTAATTCTGGGTTTGAAAAATCTGAATAAAAAGCAATCAAAAAATATTATGTGCCCCAAAATGGTACCAGAAAAATCTGCAACTCACCCTAAAAAAAAAAGTCCTCATATAGATCTGTTTGCCAAAAAATAAAAAAGTTAGAGCTCTCAGAATTTGGCAATGAAAAAACTACTTTTTTTTATATAAAAAGAAAGGATTTTTACTGTGTGATAGAAGCAAACCCAAAATAAAAACTATATAAATCTGGTATCGCACTGACCCGAAGAATAAATTGGCCTTATCACTTATACCTCACAGTGAACAGCACAAAAGTCATAATAAGAACTATTCTTGTATTGCTGTCTATTTGTTCATTCTACCTCCCAAAAATCAGAATAAGGCTCAGCTCATATTTATCCTGCGCTCTCCGCTAAGCGCTTACATCAGGGTTTCTGTGCAAATTCCCCAAAACCGCAATTCAGACAAAACCCCTGACAGACCCACTCACTTATGAGGCAGATGGAGTCACTTTGGACTGGTCTGCGTTTCGGCGGTGTCTCATCATTTTAGGCGTCTTTTTAGCGCACAAGTGTGAGACCACCGGAGCAGACGCCAAACAGAGTACGAAGTGCCTCCATCTGCCTCATAGTGGGTGGTTCCATCAGGGGTTTCATCTGAATTGCATTTTTGTGGGATTTACATGGAAAGCCCAATATAAGTTCTCAACATAAAACACAAGAATGTGATCCTAGCCTTATACTGGAAGCGATCAAAAAACATTATTTAACCCAAAATGTTAGCAATTAAAACCCTAGTTTATCTCGCACAAAACCAGCCCCACTCGGGTCCGTCAGCTTTTACTGAAACTATAGGGGGTTCTCACGTTACTGGTAGAACAAAGACTCTGAAAAAGTGGCATGGCTCCTGCATCCTCAAATAAAATCTTGTGAATTCTGCGCTCCTAAATTCCCCCCTCCTTCTGAGCCTAAACCACAGTAAGCAGCCACATGTTTGGCATTATTGCAGTGGGGAGAAAGCACTTAATAATTTAATAATGATGGCGTCAGTGATGTAAAACCAGAATAGTTTCCTCCAGCACACTACGTGTTGGGACGTGTATTGAAAGTAATATTATGAGCTGATTTTAGTGGACATTCATAGAGCAGAAGGGAGAATGACTGCGTATCACAACCTGAGAGGACCTGTGTGATGTTGAGATCATGCGATCAATGACATGATAGAGGAATCACATGGTCTGAGCTTAGATGGCTGACTGCCAAAGCTTTCAGTTTTCAGTGTGTGCCTGGAGAGGGAGCACTCCAAGAAAGTGTGCTAAACCTGAACCGTGGACATTGCTACCTGTGAGCGGGCTGATCCCCGCTAGGAAAAAAAATGTTTATTTTTGTTTTCTTTGTTTTGCTGTTTTGCCCAGAGGGCCGTCTTTATTATGGTGTTGAGCAGTAAACTTGCAGATTTGTAATTCTTCCCCCAAAAAAGTCTGTCATGGATGTTACAATATAGTCACTGCAGCCATAGATAAATTAATTGAGAAGTGCAGTTTCCACAATGGGGTTTCTTTATTTTCTGCTGTTCTGGCACCTTTCAGGGTCCACAAATGTCAGCAGCAAACTATTCTAGCAAAATCTATGCTTTTCTCAGCCCTGACGTGTGACCTTACAGTAATTTCTGATGACCTATGGGGCAGCAACAAATTCTGGGAAAAATTGTGCAATAAATTATGGGGTCCAGTTTCACCTATTAACCCTTGTGTACCTGACAAGTTTGCAGCAAATACAGAAATTACATTTTTTACCACTAAAATGTCATATTTCCACGTCTCAATGTTACAAAATTCTGTGAGGCACATAAGGGTTCAAAATACTCACTACACTCCTAGATGAATTCCTTAGGCAGTGACGTTTCCAATATGGGGTCACCTGCGGGGGGAGTTCTGCTATTCTGGCACCTCAGTAGCTCAGCTAATGGAGCCCACAATCCATTCTAACAAAATCTGCATTCTAAAAGCCAAGTAGCACTACTTCTCATCCAATCCCTACAAATTGTGGAGTCCAATTTCTCCCATTAACCCTTGTGTCAATTATAAATTGCTAAAACAGCATTTTAGTGGAAAAATTATAACATTTAGATGTGAGAACAAAAATTACAAAGTTTTGTGAATCACCTGTAGGTCAAAAATGCTCAGTAGATGAATTCCTTGAGGGGGTCTAGCTTCCAAAATGGGGTCACTTGTGGGGGGTTTCTGTTGTTTTGCATGACAGGAGCTCTTCAAATGCGACATGGCATTCACAATCTATGCCAGGCAAATAGCGCTCTTTCCTTTCCTAGCCCTGCCATGTGCCCAAACAGAAGTTTTTGACTACATATGGGGTATCATCGCATTTGGGGGAAATTTCGAAACAAATTATGGGGTTCTTTTCTCCTATTATCCATTGTGAAAATTACAAATTTGGAGCGAAAACAACATTTTTATGAAAAATAATTACAATTTTCAATATGGCTACCTAATGTTATCAAATTTTGGGTAGTACCTGTGTGTTCAAAATGCTCACTATACCCCAGGATAAAATCCTTGAGGGGTGTAATTTCCAAAATGGGGTAACTTGTGTTTTTTTTCACTGTTTAAGCACAGCAGGACCTGTTACCCTTGTGAAAATAAAAAAAAGTGGGGCTAAAAGTACATTCTTGTGTGAAAAATTGGATTTTAAAATTTTATTTTCACAGCTCTACATTATAAACTATACACATCTAGATACAATTCTTGAGGGGTCTAGTTTCCAAAATGGGGTAACTTGTTGGGGATTTCCACATTTTAGGCACAACAGTAGCTCTCAAAACGGGACATGGCATCCGCTCTCTATTCCAGCCATTTTTGAGCTCAAAAAGTCAAATTGTGCTCCTTCCCTTCCGAAGCCCTGCCGTTCGTCCAAACAATACTTTTACCCCACATATGCAGTATCGGTGTGCTCAGGAGAAATTGCACAACAAAGTTTTATGTCCATTTTCTCCTTGCGAAAATAGAAAATTTGTAGCAAAAGTAAAATGTTTGTAAAAAAAAAAAAACATTTTTCAGGTTTTTTTCTTCCACATTTCTTTATTATTTTGTTGGAGGGAAAAAAATTGGCTGCAGCAAAATGGCGGTGGCGCTTGCACAGTAGCATCTATTGACAAGCATGCGCCGCCACCATTTTGCTAACGTAAAATTTTTTTTCTAAGCCAACAATATTATATGCATTATGTAACATAGGAGCCAGGTCACTGACGGATCACTTTTGGGTATTTTTGTAAGCAGAGCAGAACACCACATTAAGCCCGGCCCACAGGTCGCCCCAAAGCACGAGAATCTCAATGACAGAAAATTGCAAATACAGATTAAAGAAGAACCACAAAACGGATTTCATTACCAGGTATCATTTTAATCTGTAGAACAGCGCCAATCTGACAGTGTCTGTAGTTTACTTACAGAATGCTGTAGATAAGCCCCTGATGCTGGTGGGCTTAGCTCACCTTCGATTTTGGGGGTGACAGGTACTCTTTAAATGTGTATTATTTATTTTATTGCATTTCTTGGAGAACCCCGTTAATACAGTTCATAAGGCCTCCTGAATAGCCCATATGGTATGTTTCCTGGGAAATAGTCCATAAAGCACTGAAGAGGGCCCTAAGTTGCTACTGGGAACAGATTCTGAGGTAATTTTACAGGGCATCCAACAGTGTAACCAGTCACTGCCAGAAGAGGCCAAGGTTCCAGAAGAGGAAAACCTGGAGCCAATGGAAGATGTGAGTTCCTCGCATGAAAAAAGCATGGAAAAACCAACTTGTGGTACGAATAGAGGATAATTGGAAGAAATGTGGCTCAAGATGACAACCAAAAGCACAGACTCCAAAATGGCGACAGCGGTGGTGAAAAGGAGAAGAACCGCCTATCATGGGCATGGACGGCGCCCGAGAGTGCAAAAATGTGTCCAGCCCCCATGAATGTTGGCCTGAAGAAGGATGAGCCCAGCAGTCAGAGTTCAGCCAGGAATGGGAGGTATGCTCCTGGAGGAGGGCACGGCGCAGTTTGAGGTACGGCCTATTGAGTGGAAGATGGCAATGGAATAAGGCGTGGCTGAAGGTGGAGGCACCGAGATTGAAGTGTGACACGGTGGTCAAGTCAGAAGTTAGTCAGTGCAGGACAGTGTGAATTGACAACAGCATTCTCACGCATTGGGCTGCTATGGACAACGTGGGCCTAATATTCAGGGCAGTTGATTGCCAGATATACCCTTCCGTTGATTCAGTCTGCCAGCCTGGGGGACCTTGAGATGGATATCGGGGCCCTTGGGTACACTCAGCCAGTGAGGCTACAAGAAAAGATGGACTTAGTCTCTATGAGGCGGGAGGTGTTGCAATTCGAGTGCACTGCTAGTGGTGGGAAAACTTCCTAGTGCTAGTGAAGATAGCAAGCGGGACACTGTACCTATACCGAGAACCCAGGCTGTAGTAGTATCCCCAACCTCTGGGGAAGATGACAACCTGTTGGGCCTTATCCTATATGCCAGTTTGTTAAGACTGCTAACTGTCCAGTAAAAGAAGAGAAAAATCTGTAGCCAATGGAGGCCTGCAGGCCAGAAGTAAGTGTGATGCACCCAACACACAGCAATACACCGGGACAGGGACACGTGTTATCTGTAGATTGCCAGAGCGAGTGGGACCTTGCTTGTGCACTTTACAGGTGCATAGGTGTTTCCTCTTTGAGTGGGCACTTCGGACAGGACCTAGTGTTACCCAGTCCATGGACATACATGAAAGTTCTCAGGGGCAGACCCCCCCGTGAATAGCCATCCATGTCAGCTATTGTGCCCATTGGTTAACACTGCTAGAAACCACATTTTTCCGCACAGTCTTAGGCCTCTTTCACATGTCCTGATATTTCCGGTACTGGAAAAATCAGTACCGTGCTATCCGTGTCAGTGTGTCACGTATGTGGCATCTGTGTGCCGCATCAATGTGACACGTATCAGCTGGTGAGAAAACCCGTACAATTCACGTTGTTCCCAGGCGCCGGGTGGTTGACGCAGCTCTTATCATTGTTGCCTGGTTTCCCTGAGACCAGCACGATCAGGTGACAATGATGGGAGTTGTATTAAGCACCCGCAGTGTACATTGTGTATTAAATAATTAATAATAATTGGAAAAAAAATGATGTGGGCTCCTGCGTAATTTTCATAACCAGCAGAGGGAAAGCCGACCGCTGGGGGCTGATGTTAATAATGTGAGAAAGGGGCCTGGGAACAACCCCAACTGTGCGGCTTTTCCCAGGAGCCATGTCATCTGTTATGTCATCAGTGTGCAGGACATTTTGCGGTCCATGCTGCTGCTTAAAAACGAACATGTCCGCGTGTTTTGCCCATGAACACAGGCTCCGTAGAGACACACTGACATGTGCGCAGTCCCATTCATTTGAATGAGTCTACCTGTGTGTCTCCAGTACGTGTGAAAACTGTCACCACACGAACCAGAGACACTGACATGTGAGAGAGGCCTTAGGCCTAAGTGTGACGTACGTCGCAATCCGTCGTTTTGGGCAAAAAACGGATCCTGCAAATGTGCCCGCAGGATGCATTTTTTGCCCATTGACTTGTATTGCTGACGGATCGCGACGTATGGCCATACGTCGCGTCCGTCGTGCACTGGATGCGTCGTGTTTTGGCGGACCGTCGGCACGAAAAAACGGGTCTCTGCACCGTAATACACTGCCGCTGAATATGTGTTTGAGGACGCACATCCAGTTGAAGTTTGCGCTGTCGTCGGCGGGCCCCTCACCCACACGGGCCGGTCGCGACCGCCATCATTATGCCCCTGATGTTCACTGTGTACTGAGTGTTCACAGTGTCTCCCCGATGACTGGAAGCCTGTGACCGTTCGGAGGATATAACTTCATTTTATCCTTCCAGTTCCACCAGGTTACCATTTCTGACAGGTTCCCTTCAAATAGTAAAAGAACAAAAAACCTATACAAATAAGATATCGCCATAACCGAACTGACTAGTAGAACAAAATTATAATTTTTTTCTGCAAAGTGAGCATTGTAAAAAAAAAAAAAACACTAAAAATGGCTACATTTTGGTTTTTTTTTCAATTCCACCTCACTTATTTTTTTGTACATTGGTGTCATTCAAAAATATAACTGTTCCTGCAAAATACAAGCCCTCATACAGCTGCGTCTGAGGAAGAATAAAAAAGTTATGAAGAAAAAAAACAAAGGCTAAAAAAAAAGAAATGGCTGCATCTCAAAGTGGTTAATGAGATTTTCCAAATTAAGAAAGGGTAAAAATAAGTCAGATCGCCGAGCAAAAAAAAAGTAAATCAACTGCAAAATAAAAAAGTGAAGTCTCAAAAAATGGCAATTTTTCTCTCTCTTTTTTTTTTTTTTTACAAACTTTAGACTTTTTTTCAGGCAATAAAAAAATAAAAAAAATAATCTGGAGAATCGTGTTGCCGGATTTTTTTTTTTTTAACTGCACAATTAACACCGCAAAAATAAAACACAAAAAAATAATGGTGGAATTGTTTGGATTTTTTTTTTTTCATTTTCGCCTCATTTGGAATCATCTTCCCATTTCTAGTACATTATATGATAAGATGAATCTGTCACTCAAAAATACAACTCGCCCCTTGCCCAAAAAAATAATAAAAGTAATAGTCCTCGTTACTGCAGTGTGGCTGGGAAAACAAGTTCCGGCTCCAGGGGCGCTGCAGCGGTGTGCCCGCAGGAAACACGGCGCTTAGTCTCCGCCTACTACTGGTTATGTCTCCGCCCTCTCTAAACCGAAAGTACGCGGCACGCAGGGGGCGTGGCCTACAGTTGATTGACGGGCTGAGGGATTTGCGTTGTGTGTTTACATATCGCAGAGCGGTCATTGCCGGTGGGCTGAGAGTCACGTGAGTGTTTCCTACTATTAACCACTTGCCTGCCGCGCTATCTCTCCTGCGTCACCGAAGAAGACGCGCAGCAGTGTGAACGTGGTAGCGGTGGGCGGCACAGAGATGTATGGGGCTCTCGGGGCTGCAGCTCCCTGGGTGACACATGACAGTTGGAGATTTTGCATTGCAGAAAGGAAAACGCTGCTGCTTGTCTGCAATGATAATGATGCAAATGCGGATATGCGCTGAGTCTCACCCACATGTAATGCCATCTGCAGGGTGTGAGGGGCCGGGGAGATGTGCAGGGGGTGAGGGGCCATCTGCAGGGTGTGAGGGGCCATCTGCAGGGTGTGAGGGGCCATCTGCAGGGTGTGAGGGGCCATCTGCAGGGTGTGAGGGGCCGGGGAGATGTGCAGGGGGTGAGGGGCCGGGGCCATCTGCAGGGTGTGAGGGGCCATCTGCAGGGTGTGAGGGGCCGGGGCCATCTGCAGGGTGTGAGGGGCCATCTGCAGGGTGTGAGGGGCCATCTGCAGGGTGTGAGGGGCCGGGGCCATCTGCAGGGTGTGAGGGGCCGGGGCCATCTGCAGGGTGTGAGGGGCCATCTGCAGGGTGTGAGGGGCCATCTGCAGGGTGTGAGGGGCCATCTGCAGGGTGTGAGGGGCCATCTGCAGGGTGTGAGGGGCCATCTGCAGGGTGTGAGGGGCCGGGGCCATCTGCAGGGTGTGAGGGGCCGGGGCCATCTGCAGGGTGTGAGGGGCCATCTGCAGGGTGTGAGGGGCCATCTGCAGGGTGTGAGGGGCCATCTGCAGGGTGTGAGGGGCCGGGGCCATCTGCAGGGTGTGAGGGGCCGGGGCCATCTGCAGGGTGTGAGGGGCCATCTGCAGGGTGTGAGGGGCCATCTGCAGGGTGTGAGGGGCCATCTGCAGGGTGTGAGGGGCCATCTGCAGGGTGTGAGGGGCCATCTGCAGGGTGTGAGGGGCCATCTGCAGGGTGTGAGGGGCCGGGGCCATCTGCAGGGTGTGAGGGGCCGGGGCCATCTGCAGGGTGTGAGGGGCCATCTGCAGGGTGTGAGGGGCCATCTGCAGGGTGTGAGGGGCCATCTGCAGGGTGTGAGGGGCCGGGGCCATCTGCAGGGTGTGAGGGGCCGGGGCCATCTGCAGGGTGTGAGGGGCCATCTGCAGGGTGTGAGGGGCCATCTGCAGGGTGTGAGGGGCCATCTGCAGGGTGTGAGGGGCCATCTGCAGGGTGTGAGGGGCCATCTGCAGGGTGTGAGGGGCCGGGGCCATCTGCAGGGTGTGAGGGGCCGGGGCCATCTGCAGGGTGTGAGGGGCCATCTGCAGGGTGTGAGGGGCCATCTGCAGGGTGTGAGGGGCCATCTGCAGGGTGTGAGGGGCCATCTGCAGGGTGTGAGGGGCCATCTGCAGGGTGTGAGGGGCCGGGGCCATCTGCAGGGTGTGAGGGGCCATCTGCAGGGTGCGAGGGGCAGGGGCCATCTGCAGGGTGTGAGGGGCAGGGGCCATCTGCAGGGTGTGAGGGGCCATCTGCAGGGTGCGAGGGGCAGGGGCCATCTGCAGGGTGTGAGGGGCAGGGGCCATCTGCAGGGTGTGAGGGGCAGGGGCCATCTGCAGGGTGTGAGGGGCCATCTGCAGGGTGCGAGGGGCAGGGGCCATCTGCAGGGTGTGAGGGGCAGGGGCCATCTGCAGGGTGTGAGGGGCCATCTGCAGGGTGCGAGGGGCAGGGGCCATCTGCAGGGTGTGAGGGGTCGGGGCCATCTGCAGGGTGTGAGGGGCCGGGGCCATCTGCAGGGTGTGAGGGGCCATCTGCAGGGTGTGAGGGGCAGGGGCCATCTGCAGGGTGTGAGGGGCCGGGGCCATCTGCAGGGTGTGAGGGGCCGGGGCCATCTGCAGGGTGTGAGGGGCCGGGGCCATCTGCTGGGTGTGAGGGGCCGGGGCCATCTGCAGGGTGTGAGGGGCCAGGGAGATGTGCAGGGTATGAGGGGCAGGGGCCATCTGCAGGGGGTGAGGGGCCGGGGCCATCTGCAGGGTGTGAGGGGCCAGGGAGATGTGCAGGGTGTGAGGGGCCATCTGCAGGGTGTGAGGGGCAGGGCCCATCTGCAGGGTGCGAGGGGCCATCTGCAGGGTGTGAGGGGCAGGGGCCATCTGCAGGGTGCGAGGGGCCAGGGAGATGTGCAGGGGGTGAGGGGCCATCTGCTGGGTGTGAGGGGCCGGGGCCATCTGCAGGGTGCGAGGGGCAGGGGCCATCTGCAGGGTGTGAAGGGCCGGGGAGATGTGCAGGGTATGAGGGGCCAGGGAGATGTGCAGGGTATGAGGGTCCGGGGCCATCTGCAGGGTGTGAGGGGCCAGGGAGATGTGCAGGGTATGAGGGGCCGGGGCCATCTGCCGGGGTGATCAGCGTGCTGTGATCATGTGCGGGACGCCCTAAGGGCTTGTTCAGACCAGTGCATAAAACAGAGGTGCGCTGTCTATGTAATGATTGGACATGGCACGGACCCCATTATTGATGACGGCTGCTGTATGGATGGAAACAGTCTGTTTTTTTCGGCATGAAAATCGGATGGTTTTTCTTGTCTGAACTCAACCTGACAAGTCTCACAGCGCTAAATAAACTTCTATTTTTATTTAAAGGTATTATCTGAGCAAAAATATATGTCTTGGAGGTGTAAAGTTTCTTTTTTTTTTTTTTTAATCTGATGATGCACTTGCTCAAGTCACCTGCCCGCTGCAGTCAATCACAGGCTGCAGCAGAAAGCACCTAATGGAAAACTTTCCAGTCACTAGTATCATATCACAAACCCAAATCCTGGATTAATAATCATATATTAAAAGGACTGGATAGGACCATACCGGACAAACTGCATATTCAATAAGAACAAAATAGGTCCAGAAAAACACAGTCACAAGTCCAAGTTACAAATATACAAAAAACTTTATTTAAATATTACAAGTGTAAAACAGCAGAATGGGAAATCCCCCGTGCCATCCGCAGCACGCACAATCGGACAGAGAGAGGCGCACACATATGTATCATAAACCGTACATCATAGCAGCGTTAGTACATAGTATATATCCAAAATAATTAGTTAAGTAACAACCAACAGCTGCAGTAATGAGCTAAGATATCCATAATGGACATGTATACATACCGATGATTCCGTAGTGCAAGTATGAATGTCAAATGATTGAGGAGGGCCAGCAGCAAGCACCACTTCTTGTAGAAATAAAGCAGCCCAAAATGGCTGTTTTGGTCGCTGCCGTCAGTTCCTATGCAGAGCACAGCAGCAGAGGTGAGTTTGTCATTGGCTGTTGCGCTCTGCATAGGCAGCAGCCAAAATAGCAGAGGTGAGCTGCACTGTACTTGTCTCTTAGGCTACTTTCACACTAGCGTCGGGCTGACGTTCCCGACGCTAGTGTTGTCTCCGCCGCACAACGGGGGCAGCGGATGCATTTTTCCAGCGCATCCGCTGCCCCATTGTGAGGTGCGGGGAAGTTCGGGGAGGTGGGGGTGGAGTTCCGGCCGCGCATGCGCGGTTGGAAAAAGCGGACCGTCGGGAGCAAAAAACGTTACATGTAGCGTTTTTTGCTCCCGACGGTCCGCCACTGCACGACGCATCCGTCGCACGACGGGTGCGACGTGTGGCAATCCGTCACAATGCGTCGCTTGATGTAAGTCTATGGTGAAAAAACGCATCCTGCAAACACTTTTGCAGGATGCGTTTTTTCGTCAAAACGACGCATTGTGACGGAATGCAGTTAACGCTAGTGTGAAAGTAGCCTTTACTTGTGTAGATGAGACTTGTTGAAATCTTTTCTCTATTTAGCTAGTACTGTATTAAGCTGGAAATTCTCCCCACGGACAGCGGTGCAGAAAGTATCCAGGGCGCAATCACTCTGAGTATTTTTGAGGCTTTTTGGAGCAGAAACTGACCAAAACTCCCAATTTTTGAGGAGCTCGTTAGTAGGATTTGGGGAGTGTCTGCTCCTTTCCAAAAAAAAATGTCAAAAACTCACTGTGAACCCAACATTGGGTCATATTCACACGTTTCTAGATTAGATTTTCTAGGCAGAAAATTCCCAGCATATTACAAAATCAGCATTGTGGATGAATTGCTACCAAATCTTATTAACGTGCCTGAGGAAAAAAAGCGTAAATTGCAGTTCTAATATCCATAGTATTTCAGTGTATGTTGCTGATTTTCTCCATAAAAACAGCAGCATTTCCGCTGTGAAATCCGCAAGATGATGTGCACTATTTGGTGTGGATTTTACACCTACCTATTTTGCAGCTGAAATTTCTTTGTGAAAATCCACGGTAAGTAAATCTGTAAAATTGAGGTATTATTTTTCTTGGCAGATTTGGCTACAAAAGATGAATTCACTAGATAATTTGGACAGTGCATTCGTTGGACGCAGTTGCGTACTATTTATTTTTTCACTATGTAGCTTTTTTTTACTATTATTTGGACCCAGGTGACCTCAGAGCAGTGTTTAGCTTTGTGCACACGGCGTGTTTTTCAACCTGAAAAAGTGACGCAGTGAGTGCCACCTCGCAGTATAGAGTGAAAGACGCCAGCGGCAGAGCTGCCGCAAGCACGACGGCAAAACTGCCACAAAACTGCTTCCAGAAAACATCTGTTAGCGCTTTCCTGGAGAGCTCGGTGTCGCAAAACCGCTTCCAGAAAACATCCGTTAGCGCTTTCCTGGAGAGGTCGGCATCGCAAAACCGCTTCCAGAAAACATCCGTTAGCACGTTCCTGGAGAGGTCGGCGTTGCGAAACTGCTTCCAGAAGACATCCATTAGCGCTTTCCTGGAGAGCTCGGTGTCGCAAAACTGCTTCCAGAAAACATCCTTTAGCGCTTTCCTGGAGAGGTCGGCGTCGCGAAACTGCTTCCAGAAAACATCTGTTAGCGCTTTCCTGGAGAGCTCGGCGTCGCAAAACCGCTTCCAGAGGACATCCATTAGCGCTTTCCTGGAGAGCTCAGTGTCGCAAAACTGCTTCCAGAAAACATCCTTTAGCGCTGTCCTGGAGAGGTCGGCGTCGCAAAACCGCTTCCAGAAAACATACGTTGGCACGTTCCTGGAGAGGTCGGCGTCGCGAAACTGCTTCCAGAAAACATCTGTTAGCGCTTTCCTGGAGAGCTCGGCGTCGCAAAACCGCTTCCAGAAAACATCCGTTAGCGCTTTCCTGGAGAGCTCGGTGTCGCAAAACCGCTTCCAGAAAACATCCATTAGCGCTTTCCTGCAGAGCTCGGTGTCGCAAAACCGCTTCCAGAAAACATCCTTTAGCGCTTTCCTGGAGAGGTCGGCGTCGCAAAACCGCTTCCAGAAAACATACGTTAGCACGTTCCTGGAGAGGTCGGCGTCGCGAAACTGCTTCCAGAAAACATCTGTTAGCGCTTTCCTGGAGAGCTCGGCGTCGCAAAACCGCTTCCAGAAGACATCCATTAGCGCTTTCCTGGAGAGGTCGGCGTTGCGAAACTGCTTCCAGAAAACATCCGTTAGCACGTTCCTGGAGAGGTCGGTGACGCAAAACCGCTTCCAGAAGACATCCATTAGCGCTTTCCTGGAGAGCTCGGTGTCGCAAAACCGCTTCCCGAAAACATCCGTTAGCGCTTTCCTGGAGAGCTCGGTGTCGCAAAACCGCTTCCCGAAAACATCTGTTAGCGCTTTCCTGGAGAGCTCGGCGTCGCAAAACCGCTTCCAGAAGACATCCATTAGCGCTTTCCTGGAGAGCTCGGTGTCGCAAAACCGCTTCCAGAAAACATCCGTTAGCGCTTTCCTGGAGAGCTCGGTGTCGCAAAACCGCTTCCAGAAAACATCCGTTAGCACGTTCCTGGAGAGGTCGGTGACGCAAAACCGCTTCCAGAAAACATCCGTTAGCGCTTTCCTGGAGAGCTCGGTGACGCAAAACCGCTTCCAGAAAACATCCGTTAGCGCTTTCCTGGAGAGCTCGGTGTCGCAAAACCGCTTCCAGAAAACATCCTTTAGCGCTTTCCTGGAGAGGTCGGCGTCGCAAAACCGCTTCCAGAAAACATACGTTAGCACGTTCCTGGAGAGGTCGGCGTCGCGAAACTGCTTCCAGAAAACATCTGTTAGCGCTTTCCTGGAGAGCTCGGCGTTGCAAAACCGCTTCCAGAAGACATCCATTAGCGCTTTCCTGGAGAGCTCGGTGTCGCAAAACCGCTTCCAGAAAACATCCGTTAGCGCTTTCCTGGAGAGCTCGGTGTCCCAAAACCGCTTCCAGAAAACATCCGTTAGCACGTTCCTGGAGAGGTCGGTGACGCAAAACCGCTTCCAGAAAACATCCGTTAGCGCGTTCCTGGAGAGGTCGGTGACGCAAAACCGCTTCCAGAAAACATCCGTTAGCGCTTTCCTGGAGAGCTCGGTGACGCAAAACCGCTTCCAGAAAACATCCGTTAGCGCTTTCCTGGAGAGCTTGGCATCAAAAAGATGCCACATGCACACAGCCCTTCGTGGGTTTATGTGGGCGATACATTGCAGTCTTGCGAGGTCGTTTTAGCCTTTGCAAAAGTGGCAGTTTTTTAGGGACGCTTTTTTAGTAAATTATGCTGTATGACGGAACATCTTTATATTTCAGCATGAAGGTCATTTAACTAATGGTTTCTCTTGTGTTGATTTTTTTCCAGCAAACTGAAGCCTGAAACGTTGTTCAAAGAAAGTTTTTAAGTCTCCTTATAAACAATGAAATTGTAAACTGTCGATGCGACTTCACGTATCATGTCGTAGAACTTCTCACAAAATAGAAGCACATCATTAAAAACTGGTAACTTGGATGTATACCGTGTATCATCATTAGGGAAAGCTACGGTATAAGGAAAGCAAAAATAAGATGAAAAGAAAAACCTACAGTACAAAAACTAATTGCCGGAGAGGGTCTGACCCATCGAGCTTTATACCACCAGAAGTAAAAGGATTATGTAAGAAAAAAACCCACCTTGGGTAATTTATATAGTGAATAGGGGACAATGATCCAGATTGGCGTCACTTATGGACACAAACCTGCTGAAGTAAGTGCACCAAATGTATGACCAGGTGCGCCTTGTAAAAAATTTGGAGGATCTTTGGGCTGTCTGTGCTCTAGAAAATGAGAAGTTTATTTCAAATTTAATGTAATCCAGTTTTCCGGTCGGTTCTTATTAATGGCCTTGAGCTCCATCCTAAGCAAAGGTGACTTGACCGATGAACGGTCTGTAGGAAGATCCAACTTGTGCAAGCTTAGATAGGTCCACCAGGGTCTTCTCCGCTGTTATCTTTATAGTATCCTCTTTATCTCATAACTGTTGCGTGTCCATCACCTCTTCCTCCTTGTCCTTCTCCATTTGTTCCTCCCATGGCAACCGCCTGTGAGAGGACAGATCGAAACTTAGAGATATTGTTAACCCTTCCGCATCCTCCTCTTCCCCTGAGACCACCACCTCTTGAAAGTGTGTGGGTTACTCGTCTTCCTCTTTGCTTTGTTCCTTCTGTTTTTCCGACTGTCATGGTATTCCACCTTCTATAAGATTTCCACTGGGTATCATGGCAAATTAGTCCTGTTGTGGTTGATCCTACCCGTTTTTGCTACAACCCGGTTTTTAGAAAAGTGTTTACAGCTTTGTGAAACACTTATTGATGCCAGAAAACTAGTTTATTGTGATGATAAAATCTTCCCGATATTTTTTGGGGTCATTGGAGGAAATAAGGCCAAAAATTGACACCACTGGAGTAGAATAAACCAGTGGCATATTTCTTAAACCTTAGATTCCTCAAAGTCCTCCACCTTACACTCTGAGGACAGCTTTACACCTCCATGGAATTCTCTGTCCTCAGATTAGGAGGCAAAAACCTGGTGACAGATTCCCTTTAACACATTTCCAGGTTTGTCTCATGTGTTTTTACTCCGTTTCCATGTGTGTTTCTTTGTGGTTTTGCTGCCGTAAGTCTGCATCTACATAGTGCACATCCTGATAAGTGCAAGGACAATCATTGCATGAGCAGCTGTGTCCAAACTTTTGACTGGTACTGTGCTTCATCTCCCTTGAAGGGGTTCTCCCAAAATTACAATTTCTTCATCCGTGGTGGAATAGGGGATAACTTGCTGATCCATGGGAGGGGTACAACCACCATAACCCACAGTGATCCCAAAACAGAATGCAGAGGAAGTGATCATGCTTGGCCTCCGCTCCATTCACTCTCAATAGGACTGCTGAAATAGGCAAACGTTGTCTTTTGTTGAAGTGCCATAAGCAATAAATTGTGTTGAGGCCGAGCATGCGCACCTCTTCTCGCCCATTCAAGATGTGGTGGAACACGGCCCTGATGTTGGGGTTTCTATGCCCCATTCTCTTTATTGTTGGGGTGCCCAGCTGTCAGACCTACAGCGATCAGCAAGTTTCTATCCTATGATAGAGATTTTGGAAAAACTAATGGAACCTGTCAGTAGGTTTTTGCTCCGTAATCTGAGAGCAGGATGATGTTAGGGGCTGAGACCCCGATTCCAGCAATGTGTCACATGCCGGTCTGTATGGTGTCATTTTGATGAAAACACAGTTTTCTCTGCTGCAGAGCTCTGAATGCTGGGTCCTATATAATCCCACCCACAACACTGGCAGGTTTCTGTGTACACTGTATATTGACAGAAAGCTTGTAATCAGTGGTGGTGGTATGGTTGGACTAGGAGACAAAAGACTCAGTTCTGTAGTGATAATCTCCTGCTGATAAAACTCTGATTTTATTGAAACAGCAACAGCCAGTAAGTGACACATCTCTGGAATCAGGGCCTCAGCACCTACATCATGTGGTTTACATAGCAAAACCTGATGACAGATTTCCTTTAAAGTGCCTATTAGAAACTTCTATCATGCGTACAATTGAACTGCCTGTCATCATCACTCATAGTCGTCTCAGTGTGTCAGTCCACATTAGACGGTCAACAACAGTATACTTTATACAGAACTTTAGAAAGAGAAATAATCTTACATTTTTTTTATGCCTTAAGGCTAAATTTTCTAATAAAAAAATAATAATTTTCCTTTTCTTAGGCCAGTGTTCTAAAATCGTCAAGGTCCTCGTAGAAGCATGGAAAATGTCTCCAAGACCTATAACACGAGGCAGAAGAGAAAGTCAGTGGAGTCAATCCTGAAATCTCGAGTGGATTGGAAGCGAACCAAGCGAGACGACATCTGTCAAATCCTGGACTCTGACGAGTCGTTTACATCAGAGGAGGAAGAACTGGAGGAATCGGATGAAGAAAGTGAAGACAGCAGCACCGACCTATCGGAAGATCCAGCTGATAAAGCCACACTTCCAGAAGAAGATGGAGATGAAGGCCACATCAGAAAACCCAGACTCAAGAGCAAATCTGCCACTATAGAGAGTGAGAGCAGCTCTGAGAGTGATGGACCCGGAGAAAAAGTAAATCTCAGACGAAGCTGTGTTATTAAGGAGGATGACAGTGACGAAGAGGTCGCTAAAGAGTCATCTGATAAGGAGACCAAGGCTCAAGTCAAGAAACGAAAGAGACAGGAGGCACTAAAGCAGCTTGCTGCGAAACAGAAGTCCCGAAAACGGACCACCAGTCACGAGGCCACTGAGGTAACAGTATGTCTTTCTTTTTTTTTTTTTACAATGGCCTTAGTGATATCTTCATTGATACTAGAGGTTCAAGATCCATAAAAGAGTTGTCCAGCCTAAGAAAAAAAGTCTGTAGTCACTTCCTGACTGCAGACTACTGAATCGTGACAGTGAGTGATGTGCACACCGTCAAATTTCCCCTGTAGTCCCCGTGCGGGTGGGCGACCAGATATAAACGATATCCATACTTGTCACATGCCGAGTAGACTCGCCTCCGATATTATGTCGAGAAGCAAAGTTGAGTGTAATAGACACGTGACCACAATTATGAAAATCACATACATGTGGTCACATAATAATATAATAATAATAATTTTTATTTATATAGCGCCAACATATTCCGCAGCGCTTTACAACTTATAGAGGGGACTTGTACAGACAATAGACATTACAGCATAACAGAAATCACAGTTCAAAATAGATACCAGGAGGAATGAGGGCCCTGCTCGCAAGCTTACAAACTATGAGGAAAAGGGGAGACACGAGAGGTGGATGGTAACAATTGCTTTAGTTATTTGGACCAGCCATAGTGTAAGGCTCGGGTGTTCATGTAAAGCTGCATGAACCAGTTAACAGCCTAAGTATGTAGCAGTACAGACACAGAGGGCTATTAACTGCATAAAGTGTATGAGAACATGATGCAAGGAACCTGATTATTATTTTTTTTTTATGATGGGCAACACAGGGATCGTTAGGTTAATGCATTGAGGCGGTAGGCCAGTCTGAACAAATGCGTTTTTAGGGCACGCTTAAAACTGTGGGGATTGGGGATTAATCGTATTAACCTGGGTAGTGCATTCCAAAGAATCGGCGCAGCACGTGTAAAGTCTTGGAGACGGGAGTGGGAGGTTCTGATTATTGAGGATGCTAATCTGAGGTCATTAGCAGAGCGGAGGGCACGGGTAGGGTGGTAGACTGAGACCAGAGAGGAGATGTAGGGTGGTGCTGAGCCATGGAGTGCTTTGTGGATGAGGGTAGTAGTTTTGTACTGGATTCTGGAGTGGATGGGTAGCCAGTGTAATGACTGGCACAAGGTATCGTGGAATATAGGGGAATCGTGATAGTGTGCACAGTGCTCACTGTCATGATTCGGTAGTCACACAGAATGACTGCAGACTTTTCTTCTTAGAGTAGACCATCCCTTTAATTTGAATAGATTCACGTGACAATAGTTTCTCCTTTTTCCTCCTTGGTTCAAACCCCGGTCCAGGTTCCTCCAATGCTCTGGTGAAAATTGTGACTTTCTCCTCTCTTTGGTGGACACAGATGTGTCTGGAGAAAATTTGAGACTGTTTCCCCCAAAAAAGATGCAATTTAAATCTCCCCTGCAAAGAAAAAAACCTTACAACATGACTAGGGGTAGGCACACATTGTATCCCTAGATATGTTGCCAGGCTCTTTAAAGGGTTAGACTAACGTAAAGTGTAGTTACCTCCATTGGGTGGCATTTCTGAGACTTTTTCCATTCTGAAGAGAATCATGTACATGGCTTTCCTATAAAGCTGGGATGGGGAACCTTAGGGCCAAGGGCCATTTAATGCCCGCGATTATCTTTTCTCTAGCCTCCTGGAAGATTGTCGGGGACCACAGTGCAAGTCCGGCAGCTATATTTTGATTGCCCCCAACCCTTTATTTTATTTTTGCATTGTGGGCATGTGCTCCATGGCCTACAGAACACTGAGGCACGGGTAATGAAACATTATATCCTAACACCAGTACCAGCGTCAGGACGTACCTTGAGGGCACAGAGTGCGGTTTGTATGGCGCCCGAAGGATGGGTGGCCAGCCGATCAGCTGGACCTTTACTACTGATGCATTCTTTGAAAAAGGTAGTTGTAACATGTGTCTCCATATATGTGGGATAGCTAACAAGAGGGATAGAAACCCTAGAGAAGATAGAGAAAAAATTCAGAAGGATCTAGATAAGCTTGAACAATAGTCAGTGACTAATAGAATGGTATTTAATAAGGATAAATGCAAGATTCTACGTCTGGGCAAGAAAAACAAAAATTAAATCTTCAGCATGGGAGGAATAGAGCTAAGCAACAGCACGTGTGAAAATGTCTTGTGTATACTAATAGATCACAGACTGCACATGAGTCAACAGTGTGATGCTGCAGCAAAAAAGCCAATCATTTCTGGGATGTATTAAGAAAAGCATAGAGTCTAGATCACATGAAGTAATTTTCCACCTCTACTCCTCCATGGTCAGGCCTCATCTGGAATATTGTCTCCAGTACACCACATTTTAAAGGGAACTTGTCACCCCCCCAGGCGTTTGTAACTAAAAGAGCCACCTTGTGCAGCACTAATGCTGCATTCTGTCAAGCTGGCTCTTTTATTTGGGGCCCCTTCCACCGCTGAAAGAATCGTTTTTATAATTTGCCCTCCATACCTGTAGTTTGTCAGGGGGGCATGTCTTTCCTCCCAGGACACAAACGGCTCCCAGCATCAGTCATTTCCTCCTTTCCCCTGGGTGCCGCCTCCTCAGCGTTCAGTTATGTCCCCTGCGCGTTCAGTTTTCTCGGGCATGCGCAGTTAGCGCTGCCCTTCCACTGACATCACATGATGTCTTCATTCTCGCGCCTGCGTGTACGCGCGGCCCGAAATCCCAGCCCCCAGTGTCTTCTGATTTATTCACACTGCAGGGCGGGATCTCGGGCCGCGCGTACACTCAGGCGCGAGAATGAAGACATCATGTGATGTCAGTGGAAGGGCAGCGCTAATTGGGAGGAAAGACATGCTCCCTGACAAACTACAGTACAGAGGGCAAATTATAAAAACGATTCTTTCAGCGGTGGAAGGGACCCCAAATAAAAGAGCCTCCTTGACAGAATGCAGCATTAGTGCTGCACAAGGTGGCTCTTTTAGTTACAAACGCCTGTGTTTGGGGGTGACAGGTTCCCTTTAAATAAGACATTGAAAAACTGGAGCCAGTTCAGAAAAGAGTTACAAGAATGTTGAGCGAACTGCAAAGTAAGTCCTACGAGGAATGATTCAAGGATCTGGGAATGTTTGGCTTGCAAACAAGAAGACTTAGGGTACTGTCACACAGTACCATTTTGATCGCTACGACGGTACGATTCGTGACGTTCTAGCGATATCGTTACGATATCGCAGTGTCTGACACGCAGCAGCGATCAGGGATCCTGCTGAGAATCGTACGTCGTAGCAGATCGTATGGAACTTTCTTTCGTCGCTTGATCACCCGCTGACATCGCTGGATCGTTGTGTGTGACAGCGATCCAGCGATGTGTTCGCTTGTAACCAGGGTAAACATCGGGTAACTAAGCGCAGGGCCGCGCTTAGTAACCCGATGTTTACCGTGGTTACCAGCGTAAACGTAAAAAAAACAAACAGTACATACTTACATTCCGGTGTCTGTCCCCGGCGTCTCAGCTTCTCTGCACTGTGTGAGCGCCGGCCAGCCGGAAAGCGAGCACAGCGGTGACGTCTGACGTCACCGCTCTGCTTTCCGGCTATGGCGCTTACACAGTGGAGAGAAGCAGAACGCCGGGGACAGACACCGGAATGTAAGTATGTACTGTTTGTTTTTTTTACGTTTACGCTGGTAACCAGGGTAAACATCGGGTTACTAAGCGCGGCCCTGCGCTTAGTTACCCGATGTTTACCCTGGTTACCGGGGACTTCGGCATCGCTCCAGCGCCGTGATTGCAAAGTGTGACAGCAGTCTACGACGCTGGAGCGATAATCATACGATCGCTGCAACGTCAAGAGGAGACTTAATATCTGACTACAAATATCTGAAGGGCTGTCACAGTGTAGAGGGATCATCCTGATTCTCATTTGCCCATGGAAACACGAGAAGCAATGGAATGAAAGGGAGAAGATACAGATTAGATATTAGAAAAACTATTTGACAGTGAGGGTGATCAATGAGTGGAACAGGTTGCCATGAGAGGTGGTGAGTTCTCCTTCAATGGAAGACTTCAACCAGAGGCTGGACAGACATCTGTCTGAAATGGTTTAGTGACTCCTGCATTGAGCAGGGGGTTGGACGCGATGACGCAGGAGGTCCATTCCAGCTCTAACATTCTATGATTCTATGTAAGTAAGCCGGGCTAGTCCATTGGGGCATTTCCTTTCCCAGAATTGTCCTTCTTCAGGCATGCAGCAGTGCTGCAGAATAAAACACAGGATGCAGTACATTGTTTTATGGCCTATTGCTACACTTTATATACTTTTAACTTGAACAGACATGTTTTTCTGTTTTGTTGTGGCCTGCATTTTTGGTCACTGGAAGTGTAATCATATGATCTTTTCAGAAATTGAAAGATTAGATGGTCAGCTGATCCTCGGCGGTGCGGTCAGTAGGTTAAATAAAATCACACCAAGTTTCAGTCAACGATTTTCTTTCTGACTTTCATTTTCAGATCCCATGATATGCTATTTGCAGCCTAATCCAAGTGGGATAGTCTTTCTCAGTAATACTGGCTGTATGTGAGCTCGCTATGTATCCAGAGTGCTGAGGTTTTCAGTAGTTCATTCATCATAACATCTTCTTTTCTATGTCTCTTGCATTAATTTGCTTTTCATGTGCTTTCCTCTTTATCTAAAACCTGTTTTGTCTGCCTTCCCTGAGACAGTACATGCTCTCTTTCCTCTCCACACTGTTGAAATGTGTACTAACTTTCCCCTTTCCTGCTGCTATGTCTAACACTTATAGAGTCAGGAGAAGGGAATCTGGCAGATGTGTAACATTTCCTTAGATCACTCACTTCAGTAAAAAGACTTACAGACACTCTACAGCAGCAAAATGGTAGAAATATTGAAATTAAGGTACATATAGCCTTTAATGTGTTTGGTGGCCTTAATTAGTCCCTATAACTGACCTTTAATGTGTGATTTGCAGGAAAATCCGGATGATGCATTTGCACCTTTGACCCCAGAATCACTTGGCGATCATGATGACAGCGATGATATGTCAGACTTCATAGTACAGGATGAAGAGGAAAGTAATGGTGCTGAAAATCCGACCTCAAGCTATAAGGAACTGTTCAGGAAGCATCACATTTCTCTGAGTAAGCACCACTGTGTTATAGCACTGAAGGATACAGCATCTTGGTGCACTATGTGTAGTTACACAAGGTACATTTTAATCAATAGATCTTGGAGTAGTAATAAGTTCTACAATTGGATGTGTAAAAAAAAAAAAAAAAAAACAGTTCCTGTGCTGAGATAATGTTATAAATGTGTCTTACTTGCTGTGTCCGATCACGTAGACCTGCTCCAGTTCATGGCCGGCACATAGCGCATCTCTTGGCCAGGGCAGGAAACATAAGTGAGTATACAGACAGGACAGCAGGTTCTTGCAGCTGCTGCTTTCCGAGGTGACATATTTCCCTGCCTGTTTTATCACAGGAGCGAGTGTGTTTCCATCCCTCTAATTTCATTGTAAACCATGATGCATTTTACTAAAATATACGTCTGTGTTTTCCTCTCCAGCTGCCGACCACGACTTGTCCTTCCATCTTCAGAAAGTGATTAAGGCGTTCCTAATTAACATCACCGATGAGAAGTTTTTGGCAACACTGTACAGTAAGTAGATTAAAGGCTAAAGGGGTATTTTCATCCCACGAGGTGATGGCGTTTTGCTAGGTTTTGTCATCATTGCCTCTGGGACCCCAACCAATCCTGAGAATGAGGTTAATGCAGTTCTGGGGTTACTGTTGTGAACTCTATTTTTAGGCTCCCTCTAGTGGTCACAAGCGGTACTGTGTAGTGTTGTCTTTCTGCAGGTTGGCTGCATAAGCTGGTTCGTTATCCTTGGTTGGCTTCCTATTTAGCTCACCTGGATACTCAGTTCCTTGCCTGCTATCAATGTATTCAGTGCTCTTCAGATTCCTTGTGATTACCTTGCTCCCAGCCTCTCCAAGACAAGCTAAGTTTTTTGTCCGTTCCTTTTTTGATTATCAGCATTCATCATGTTTCTTGTCCAGCTTGCTAAGATGTGATCTCCTCGCTTGCTGGTTGCTCTAGGGGACTGAGTTTCTCCCCCCACACCGTTAGTTGGTGCGGGGGTTCTTGAAATCTCAGTGTGGATATTTTGTAAGGGTTTTTTACTGACCGCACAGACCCCTTTACTATTTTCTGCTATCTAGTATTAGTGGGCCTCATTTGCTAAATCTGTTTTCACCCATGTGTATGTGCCTTCCTCTTACCTCACCGTTATTATTTGTTGGGGGCTTCTATATCTTTGGGGATTATTTCTCTGGAGGCAAGAGAGGTCTTTCTTTCTCTCTAGGGGTAGTTAGTTCCTCAGGCTGGCTCGAGACGTCTAGGATTTTTAGGCACGTTCACCGGCTACTTCTAGTGTGTTTGGATAGGTTTAGATTTGCGGTCAGTCCAGTTTGCCACCTCCCTAGAGCTTGTCCTACATTTGTTACTTAGCTGGAGTAATTCGTGATCCTCAACCACTAAGGATCATAACAGTATAGCAGGCCCAAAAAAGTGTTTAATGCATCGCAGAAGTGGGATAAAAAGAAGACCTGAGTACATTTTTTTTTTTTTTTCCCTCCTGCTTTTCCTTTGCTGCAGTCTGTTTAGCTTCTTTCATCCCCTTGAACTCTGGGTGGTTTTGAGCTCAGCTGCAGACATGGATGTTCAGACTCTGACTTCTAGTGTGGATCATCTTACTGCACGGGTGCAAAGTATTCAGGATTTTGTTATTCATAGCCCTATGTCAGAACCTAAGATACCCATTCCTGAGTTGTTTTCTGGAGATAGATCTAGGTTTCAGAATTTTAAGAATAATTGTAAGTTATTTCTGTCTCTGAGACCTCGTTCCTCTGGTGATTCTGCTCAGCAAGTAAAAATTGTTATCTCCTTGTTGCGTGGCGACCCTCAGGATTGGGCTTTCTCTCTGGCGCCAGGAGATCCTGCATTGCTTAATGTAGATGCATTTTTTCTGGCTCTTGGAGTGCTTTATGAGGAGCCTAATCTTGAGAATCAGGCAGAAAAAGCGTTGCTGGCTATCTCTCAAGGTCTGGATGAAGCAGAGGTGTATTGTCAAAAATTTCGGAAATGGTCGGTGCTTACTCAATGGAATGAGTGTGCCCTGGCTGCAAATTTCAGAGAAGGTCTTTCTGAGGCCGTTAAGAATGTTATGGTGGGGTTTCCCACCTTTACAAGTCTGAGTGATTCTATGGCTATAGCCATTCAGGTTGATCGGCGTTTGCGGGAGCGCAAACCTACGCACCATCTGGCGGTGTTTTCTGAACAGAGACCTGAGTCTATGCAATGTGACCGAACTCTGACCAGAATTGAGCGACAAAGTCATAGACGTCAAAATGGGTTGTGCTTTTACTGTGGTGATTCTACTCATGTTATCTCAGCATGCTCTAAACGTTTAAAAAAAAAAGCTAAACCTGTCACCATTGGTACTGTACAGCCTAAATTCATTTTGTCTGTTACTTTGATTTGTTCTTTGTCATCCTACCCGGTTATGGCTTTTGTGGATTCAGGTGCTGCCCTGAATCTGATGGATTTGTCGTTTGCCAGGCGCTGTGGTTTTGTCCTGGAGCCTTTGGAATTTCCTATTCCTCTGAGGGGAATTGATGCTACGCCATTGGCTGAGAATAAGCCTCAGTATTGGATGCAAATAACCATGTGCATGACTCCTGTACATCAGGAGGTGATTCGCTTTCTTGTTCTGCATAATTTGCATGATGTTGTCGTTTTGGGTCTGCCATGGCTGCAGGCTCATAATCCGGTTTTGGATTGGATAGCTATGTCTGTGTCAAGTTGGGGTTGCCAGGGGATTCATGGCGATGCTCCGTTGGTGTCTATTGCTTCTTCCACTCCTTCTGAGGTCCCTGAGTTATTGTCTGACTACCAGGATGTATTTGATGAGCCCAGGTCCAGTGCCCTGCCCCCTCATAGGGATTGTGACTGTGCTATAAATCTAATTCCTGGTAGTAAATTCCCTAAGGGACGACTTTTTAATTTGTCTATACCAGAGCATGCTGCGATGCGGAGTTATATAAAGGAGTCTTTGGAGAAGGGACATATTCGCCCATCCTCTTCCCCTCTTGGTGCAGGATTCTTTTTTGTGGCCAAGAAGGACGGTTCTTTGAGACCTTGTATTGATTATCGTCTTCTGAATAAAATCACAGTCAAATTTCAGTATCCTTTGCCACTATTGTCTGATTTGTTTGCTCGGATTAAGGGGGCCAGTTGGTTCACCAAGATAGATCTCCGTGGTGCGTATAACCTTGTGCGCATTAAGCAGGGAGATGAATGGAAAACAGCATTTAATACGCCCGAAGGCCATTTTGAGTACTTAGTGATGCCTTTTGGACTCTCTAATTCTCCTTCTGTGTTTCAGTCCTTCATGCATGACATCTTCCGAGAATATCTGGATAAATTTATGATTGTTTATCTGGATGACATTTTGGTCTTTTCTGATGATTGGGAGTCCCATGTGAAGCAGGTCAGGATGGTGTTTCAGGTCCTGCGTGCTAATGCTTTATTTGTGAAGGGCTCAAAATGTCTCTTCGGAGTACAGAAGGTCTCCTTTTTGGGTTTTATTTTTTCTCCTTCTACTGTGGAGATGGACCCAGTCAAGGTCCAGGCTATTCATGACTGGACTCAGCCTACGTCTGTTAAGAGTCTTCAGAAGTTCTTGGGTTTTGCTAATTTTTACCGTCTTTTCATCGCTAATTTTTCTAGCATGGTTAAACCTTTGACGGATTTGACCAAGAAGGGTTCTGATGTGACTAATTGGTCTCCTGCGGCCGTGGAGGCCTTTCGGGAACCGAAGCACCGGTTTTCTTCAGCTCCAGTCTTATGTCAACCAGATGTCTCTCTCCCCTTCCAGGTCGAGGTTGATGCTTCTGAGATTGGAGCAGGGGCTGTTTTGTCGCAGAGAAGCTCTGATGGCTGTGTGATGAAGCCATGTGCTTTCTTTTCAAGAAAGTTTTCGCCTGCCGAGCGGAATTATGATGTTGGTAATCGGGAGTTGTTGGCTATGAAGTGGGCATTTGAGCAGTGGCGACATTGGCTCGAAGGAGCTAAACATCGTGTGGTGGTCTTGACTGATCACAAAAATCTGATTTACCTCGAATCTGCCAAGCGCCTGAATCGTAGACAGGCTCGTTGGTCGCTGTTTTTCTCCCGTTTCAACTTTGTGGTCTCATACCTGCCTGGTTCGAAGAACGTGAAGGCTGATGCACTTTCTAGGAGTTTTGTGCCTGACTCTCCGGGAGTTTCTGAGCCGGCTGGTATTCTCAGAGAGGGAGTGATTTTGTCTGCCATTTCCCCAGATTTGCGACGAGTGCTGCAGAAATTTCAGGCGGATAGACCTGACCGTTGTCCACCAGAGAGACTGTTTGTCCCGGATAGATGGACCAGCAGTTATTTCCGAGGTTCATTCTTCGGTGTTGGCGGGTCATCCTGGGATTTTTGGTACCAGAGATTTGGTGGCTAGGTCCTTCTGGTGGCCTTCCTTGTCGCGGGATGTGCGTTCCTTTGTGCAGTCTTGTGGGATTTGTGCTCGGGCTAAGCCTTGCTGTTCTCGTGCCAGCGGTTTGCTTTTGCCTTTGCCTGTCCCGAAAAGGCCTTGGACGCACATTTCCATGGATTTTATTTTGGATCTTCCAGTATCTCAGAAAATGTCTGTCATCTGGGTAGTGTGTGATCGTTTTTCCAAGATGGTCCATTTGGTGCCCTTGCCTAAGTTGCCTTCCTCCTCCGATTTGGTTCCTCTATTTTTTCAGAATGTGGTTCGCTTGCACGGCATTCCTGAAAATATTGTGTCTGATAGAGGATCCCAGTTTGTGTCCAGGTTTTGGCGGACTTTTTGTGCTAAGATGGGCATTGATTTATCTTTTTCGTCGGCCTTCCATCCTCAGACTAATGGCCAAACCGAGCGAACTAATCAGACGTTGGAAACTTATTTGAGATGTTTTGTTTCTGCTGATCAGGATGATTGGGTGACTTTTTTGCCATTGGCCGAGTTTGCCCTTAATAATCAGGCTAGTTCTGCTACTTTGGTTTCGCCTTTTTTCTGCAATTCTGGTTTCCATCCTCGTTTTTCCTCGGGTCAGGTTGAGTCTTCTGACTGTCCTGGGGTGGATTCTGTGGTGGATAGGTTGCAGCAGATTTGGAACCATGTGGTGGACAATTTGAGGTTGTCACAGGAGAAGGCTCAGCGCTTTGCCAACCGCCGCCGCGGTGTGGGTCCCCGACTTCGTGTTGGGGATTTGGTGTGGCTGTCTTCTCGGTATGTTCCTATGAAGGTCTCCTCTCCTTAATTCAAGCCTCGCTTCATCGGTCCTTATAAGATCTTGGAAATCCTTAACCCGGTGTCTTTTCGTTTGGATCTCCCAGCATCGTTTGCCATTCATAATGTGTTCCATAGGTCTTTGTTGCGGAGGTATGTGGTACCTGTGGTTCCTTCTGTTGAGCCTCCTGCTCCGGTGCTGGTCGAGGGAGAATTGGAGTACGTGGTGGAGAAGATTTTGGATTCTCGTATCTCTAGACGGAGGCTTCAGTATTTGGTGAAGTGGAAGGGCTATGGTCAGGAGGATAATTCCTGGGTTGGCGCCTCTGATGTTCATGCGGCCGATTTGGTTCGTGCCTTCCACGCGGCTCATCCTGATCGCCCTGGGGGTCTTGATGAGGGTTCGGTGACCCCTCCTCAAGGGGGGGGTACTGTTGTGAACTCTATTTTTAGGCTCCCTCTAGTGGTCACAAGCGGTACTGTGTAGTGTTGTCTTTCTGCAGGTTGGCTGCATCAGCTGGTTCGTTATCCTTGGTTGGTTTCCTATTTAACTCACCTGGATACTCAGTTCCTTGCCTGCTATCAATGTATTCAGTGCTCTTCAGATTCCTTGTGATTACCTTGCTCCCAGCCTCTCCAAGACAAACTAAGTTTTTTGTCCGTTCCTTTTTTGATTATCAGCATTCATCATGTTTCTTGTCCAGCTTGCTAAGATGTGATCTCCTCGCTTGCTGGTTGCTCTAGGGGACTGAGTTTCTCCCCCCACACCGTTAGTTGGTGCGGGGGTTCTTGAAATCTCAGTGTGGATATTTTGTAAGGGTTTTTTACTGACCGCACAGACCCCTTTACTATTTTCTGCTATCTAGTATTAGTGGGCCTCATTTGCTGAATCTGTTTTCACCCCTGTGTATGTGCCTTCCTCTTACCTCACCGTTATTATTTGTTGGGGGCTTCTATATCTTTGGGGATTATTTCTCTGGAGGCAAGAGAGGTCTTTCTTTCTCTCTAGGGGTAGTTAGTTCCTCAGGCTGGCTCGAGACGTCTAGGATTTTTAGGCACGTTCACCGGCTACTTCTAGTGTGTTTGGATAGGTTTAGATTTGCGGTCAGTCCAGTTTGCCACCTCCCTAGAGCTTGTCCTATGTTTGTTACTTAGCTGGAGTAATTCGTGATCCTCAACCACTAAGGATCATAACAGGTTACACTGCGTCCACTAATTCCTTCCTTTTTTTTTGTTTGTTTGTTTTTTTTACAATTTTTATTGTTTTTTCATTCTGTAGAGGGTGAAAGAAAAAAGAGATACGCCAAAGATATGCTGAAATCGCTGAATCATTTGGACGAACGTATCATAACACCACGTCTAGAGAAACTCACCGCAAGCTGTCGATGGTCTAAGAGATATAAGGTAGTCCACGAAGGAGAACATTGCGTAGTCATCACTTTATGCATAGAATCTTTAACCCCTTCATGACCCAGCCTATTTTGGCCTTAATGACCTTGCCGTTTTTTGCAATTCTGACCAGTGTCCCTTTATGAGGTAATAACTCAGGAACGCTTCAACGGATCCTAGCGATTCTGAGATTGTTTTTTCGTGACATATTGGGCTTCATGTTAGTGGTAAATTTAGGTCGATAATTTCTGAGTTTATTTGTGAAAAAAACGGAAATTTGGCGAAAATTTTGAAAATTTCGCAATTTTCACATTTTGAATTTTTATTCTGTTAAACCAGAGAGTTATGTGACACAAAATAGTTAATAAATAACATTTCCCACATGTCTACTTTACATCAGCACAATTTTGGAAACAAATTTTTTTTTTTGCTAGGAAGTTATAAGGGTTAAAATTTGACCAGTGATTTCTCATTTTTACAACAAAATTTACAAAACCATTTTTTTTAGGGACCACCTCACATTTGAAGTCATTTTGAGGGTTCTATATGGCTGAAAATACCCAAAAGTGACACCATTCTAAAAACTGCACCCCTCAAGGTGCTCAAAACCACATTCAAGAAGTTTATTAACCCTTCAGGTGTTTCACAGCAGCAGAAGCAACATGGAAGTAAAAAATGAACATTTAACTTTTTAGTCACAAAAATGATATTTTAGCAACAATTTTTTTATTTTCCCAAGGGTAAAAGGAGAAACTGGACCACGGACGTTGTTGTCCAATTTGTCCTGAGTACGCTGATACCTCATATGTGGGGGTAAACCACTGTTTGGGCGCACGGCAGGGCTCGGAAGGGAAGGAGCGCCATTTGACTTTTTCAATGAAAAATTGGCTCCAATCTTTAGCGGACACCATGTCGCGTTTGGAGAGCCCCCGTGTGCCTAAACATTGGAGCTCCCCCACAAGTGACCCCATTTTGGAAACTAGACCCCCCAAGGAACTTATCTAGAAGCATAGTGAGCACTTTAAACCCCCAGGTGCTTCACAAATTGATCCGTAAAAATGAAAAAGTACTTTTTTTTCCCCAAAAAATTATTTTAGCCTCAATTTTTTCATTTTCACATGGGCAACAGGATAAAATGGATCCTAAATTTTGTTGGGCAATTTCTCCTGAGTACACCGATACCTCACATGTGGGGGTAAACCACTGTTTGGGCACATGGTAAGGCTCGGAAGGGAAGGAGCGCCATTTGACTTTTTGAATGAAAAATTAACTCCATCGTTAGCGGACACCATGTCGCTTTTGGAATACCCCTGTGTGCCCAAACATTGGAGCTCCTCCACAAGTGACCCCATTTTGGAAACTAGACCCCCCAAGGAACTTATCTAGAGGCATAGTGAGCACTTTAAACCCCCAGGTGCTTCACAAATTGATCCGCAAAAATGGAAAAGTACTTTTTTTTCACACAAAATTTCTTTTAGCCTCAATTCTTTCATTTTCACATGGGCAACAGGATAAAATGGATCCTAAAATTTGTTGGGCAATTTCTCCTGAGTACGCCGATACCTCATATGTGGGGGTAAACCACTGTTTGGGTGCACGGCAAGGCTCGGAAGGGGAGGCGTGCCATTTGACTTTTTGAATGGAAAATTAGCTCCAATCGTTAGCGGACACCATGTCGCGTTTGGAGAGCCCCTGTGTGCCTAAACATTGGAGATCCCCCACAAGTGACCCCATTTTGGAAACTAGACCCCCCAAGGAACTTATCTAGATGCATAGTGAGCACTTATAACCCCCAGGTGCTTCACAGAAGTTTATAACGCAGAGCCGTGAAAATAAAAAATAATTTTTCTTTCCTCAAAAATGATTTTTAGCCCAGAATTTTTTATTTTCCCAAGTGTAATAGGAGAAATTGGACCCCAAATGTTGTTGTCCAGTTTGTCCTGAGTACGATGATACCCCATATGTGGGGGTAAACCACTGTTTGGGCGCACGGCAGGGCTCGGAAGGGAAGGCACGCCATTTGGTTTTTTGAATGGAAAATTAGCTCCAATCATTAGCGGACACCATGTCGCGTTTGGAGAGCCCCTGTGTGCCTAAACATTGGAGCTCCCGCACAAGTGACCCCATTCTGGAAACTAGACCTCGCAAGGAACTAACCTAGATGTGTGGTGAGCACTTTGAACCCCCAAGTGCTTCACAGAAGTTTATAACGCAGAGCCATGAAAATAAAAAATAATTTTTCTTTTCTCAAAAATGATTTTTTAGCCCACAATTTTTTATTTTCCCAAGGGTAACAGGAGAAATTGGACCCCAAAAGTTGTTGTCCAGTTTCTCCTGAGTACGCTGATACCCCATATGTGGGGGTAAACCACTGTTTTGGCACACATCGGGGTTCGGAAGGGAAGTAGTGACGTTTTGAAATGCAGACTTTGATGGAATGCTCTGCGGGCGTCAGGTTGCTTTTGCAGAGCCCCTGATGTGCCTAAACAGTAGAAACACCCCACAAGTGACCCCATTTTGGAAACTAGACCCCCGAAGGAACTTATCTAGATGTGTGGTGAGCACTTTCAACCCCCAAGTGCTTCACAGAAGTTTATAACGCAGAGCCGTGAAAATAAAAAATAATTGTTCTTTCCTCAAAAATTATGTTTTAGCAAGTAATTTTTTATTTTTGCAAGGGTAACAGGAGAAATTGGACCCCAACAGTTGTTGCCCAGTTTGTCCTGAGTACGCTGGTACCCCAAAGGTGGGGGTAAACCACTGTTTGGGCGCACGTCGGGGCTTGGAAGGGAGGGAGCACCATTTGACTTTTTGAACGCAAGATTGGCTGGAATCAATGGTGGCGCCATGTTGCGTTTGGAGACCCCTGATGTGCCTAAACAGTGGAAACCCCTCAATTCTAACTTCAACACTAACCCCAACACACCCCTAATCCTAATCCCAACTGTAGCCATAACCCTAATCACAACCCTAACCCCAACACACCCCTAACCGCAACACACCCGTAACCCCAATTCCAACCCTAATCCTAACCCTAATCCCAACCCTAACCCTAATCCCAACCCTAACCACAACTGTAACCCCAACGCACCCCTAACCCTATCCGTAACCCTAACCACAAGCCTAATCTTAACCCTATTTCCAACCCTAGCCCTAATTCCAACCCTAACTCTAATTCCAACCCTAACCCTAAGGCTATGTGCCCACGTTGCGGATTCGTGTGAGATTTTTCCGCACGATTTTTGAAAAATCTGCAGGTAAAAGGCACTGCGTTTTACCCGCGGATTTACAGCAGATTTCCAGTGTTTTTTTGTGCGGATTTCACCTGCAGATTCCTATTGAGGAACAGGTGTAAAACGCTGCGGAATCCGCACAAAGAATTGACATGCTGCGGAAAATACAACGCAGCGTTTCTGCACGGTTTTTTTCGCACCATGGGCACAGCGGATTTGGTTTTCCATAGGTGTACATGGTACTGTAAACCTGATGGAAAACTGCTACGAATTCGCAGCGGCCAATCCGCTGCGGATCCGCGGCCAATCCGCTGCAGATCCGCGGCCAATCCGCTGCGGATCCGCGGCCAATCCGCTGCGGATCCGCAGCCAAATCCGCACTGTGTGCACATGCCATAACCCTAACCCTACCCGTAACCCTAACCCTAACCCTACCCCTAGTTCTAACCCTAGTTCTAACCCTAACCCTAGTGGAAAAAGAAAAAAAAAATGTTCTTTATTTTATTATTGTCCCTACCTATGGGGGTGATAAAGGGGGGGGGGTTTATTTATTATTTTTTTTATTTTGATCGCTGTGATAGAACCTACCACAGCGATCAAAATGTACTTTGTAATGAATCTACCGGCCGGCAGATTCGGCGGGCGCACTGAGCATGCGCCCGCCATTTTGGAAGATGGCGGCGCCCATGGAGGAGGCGGACGGGCACCGGGAGCCTCGGTAAGTATAAGGGGGGGGGAGATCGGGGCACTGGTGGGGCGTCGGAGCACGGGGGGGTGACATAGGAGCACGGGGGGAGCGGACAGGAGGACGGGGGAGCGGAGCACAGGACGGAGGGGACTACGGGACAGATCAGTGGCTTGGGGGGGCGGGTCACTTCAGTATTTCCAGCCATGGCCGATGATATTGCAGCATCGGCCATGGCTGGATTGTAATATTTCACCAGTTTTTTAGGTGAAATATTACAAATCGCTCTGATTGGCAGTTTCACTTTCAACAGCCAATCAGAGCGATCGTAGCCACGGGGGGGTGAAGCCACCCCCTCTGGGCTGAAGTACCACTCCCCCTGTCCCTGCAGAACGGGTGAAATCGGAGTTAACCCTTTCACCCGCTCTGCAGCGACGCGATCATTCCATGACGCCACATAGGCGTCATGGGTCGGATTGGCACGGGTTTTCATGACGCCTACGTGGCGTCATGGGTCGGGAAGGGGTTAATGGGAAGTTATCAGAAAATGACCTATTTTTGCCTTACATGTATTTTTAACAGTCTTTAAAAAAAATAGTAATCTTGTCATTTTCACATTGGCCACTGGGCTTTTTTTTAGACTGCTACTTCCTTTTTCTTTTTTTTTTTTCTGGAACAGTTTTCAGCAGGCTCATTATCATCAGAGACAGGTCACAATGACCGATAACTCTATACACTTCTGATACACATTATCCACCAATCACAAATTTCGATGTGACAGCTGACTCCTTCACAGTGTCCTTTGCGCACACTCAATAGAAGCTTGAATAGAAAAGATAGGGTCCGAATCTGCTCATTGATTCTAGTATATATTTGGATTTCCTGAAACAGAAAGTTAGAATCTATAAAAAAAAAATAAATACTGTTACCGGTGTGAGAATTGCAAAATCGCTAATAAATATTGTGATATGAAAAAAAGAACAACATTGCCCACATTTAAAAAAAATTTGATTTAATCAATAGGTCATTTTCTGATGATAGTTTCCCTTTAAGCAATTTCCCAGGATTAGGAAGCCCTCATAGAGATCACTGAAAAGAAAGGAACATGATGTGAGTGCTTTATGACAGATGCAAAGAATGGGCATTAATGGTAGTGACTTAAAAAAGTATTCAGACCCGTGAACTTTCCCGTTTTTTTTTTTTTTTTTTACAAACTTTATTGGCAGATTTATATTTTTAAAATATTTAGAAAACCTTTTATCATTTGCCTTACGCTTGAGAAATACTTTGTGTTGGTATATCACATAAAATACAATTACGTTTGTGCTATCACTGAGGTTATTATTGGTCGTCTGAGGAAGGTTCTGCCGCGCTGAATGCACTTGGGCAAATCATCAAGATGCGCTGCTGGCAGCTCCTTTGTAATCACTGACCAATGATGTCCCAGATGTGCTCAATGGGTGACCAGTCCAGACGCAGTGCCACTCAGGCTGCTCACAGACAGTAGGCTCCCTCATGCAGGCTTCTTCATGGCATTGCCCACGTGGTCTCCAGACCTATATCTGGCGATCTTTTGCTTGTCCAAGACAAAAGCAGGACTCGTTGCTGAAGATGGTAGATTTTCATTCCAGCTTCCTCTGCTCCATGATAGCCTTTGAGACCGGTAGTGAGGTTAGTGGACACCAGTACCTGGACATCTGTCTCGTAGCCAAATGTTCTGATGGTACTGACATCTTAATCTTGGTACGTAACGTCTAATTTCACCTTCAGTACAGAATGGATCACTAGGCGCCATTCTTCCAATCCGACAAGTACAAACCATTGGAGATCAGCATGATTTTTAGTTTTTACAAAATGAAAAGTTAGGTTTTTTTTTTTTTTTAGCTCCATCTCCTCTTTTGTCTTTGGTGGAGCAGGCAGTGTTGGCGGGAGAGTAGAGCTGCTGATTGGCCGGAGCAGCTCTATCCTGAGCGGGAGCGGAGAACGGAGACCGGCAGGAGACGTTCTGGAGAAAAGTGGAAGGAGCTGAGCGGTGCTGGTCTGTGCTGTAATTAGCGGCACTCTAACTACCTCCATTAATAACCAGAGCACAGCTCAGAGGACAGTTTCAGTGTAGTGATAGCAATAAATAGGTTGTTGTGTCTCCTCACAATCTTTTCTGCACTTGTCCTCCTCCTCTATTGCTCAATACTCTGTGTCATCAGAAGCTCCTGTTTTCTGTGTGTCAAAGGGTTAAAGGGGTATTCCCATCTCCAACATCCTACCCCAATATGTAGTAGGTGTAATAATAATAATATTAGCAAATCCCTCCAATTAGAAATGTAGTAAAGTTTTTCTCATTTGCTATGTCTCCTTCCTCATGTGCAGGACCTTGGGTATCCATGGTTACGACCACTGTTATAGTGACAGCTAGTTGTTAGTGGTTGTAACCATGAATACCTAAGGTCCTGCAATGCCTGCACATGAGGAAAGGGACATAGTGAATCAGAAAAACTATACTACATTTCTAATTGGAGGCATTTGCTAATTTTATTATTGTTACACCTCCTACTTATTGTGATAGAATCTTGGAGATGGGAATACCCTTTTAACCCCTTAATGACAGTGCCAAATTTATGAAATCTGACCAGAAAAGGGACCTATCCAGGTTTGAAGTGACTTTCAGGGTCCTATATATTGGAAAACCCTCCAAAGTGATACCATTTTAAAATCCGCACCCCCTGACATAATGAAAACTGCTGTCGGTAGTTTATTAACCCTTCAGGTGATTTTCAGGAATTAATGTAAGGTGGCATGACAGAAACGGAAAAGTGTATTTTTACAACCTAAATGTCGCTAACTTCTGAACAGACTGCTATTTGGATGTGAATTGCCATGGCAAACATTAGGACCACACAATCATGATCTCAGGGTGCCGTTTATTTTTTTTAAATCAGTGAGTACATTGTGAGACCCATCATACTGTATAGAGGACTATGGAGAGTCCATTATACTATATGAAGGGCTATGGGGAGTGCATTTTATTATATAGAGGGCTATGAGGAGTTTGCTTTTCAACCATGCTTCCACGGAATTAAAAAATAGAAATAAAACTCTTGAAATAGGCCTGGACAGAATTGATGGTATCCCTGAAAATAATGCAGGAGGAAAATTGTTGACAAATCAAAGAGATGGATAATACGAATGTTAACAAAAGAGCCCAGAAAAACATCTAAACAGATTAAAGGTGTACTTTAAGCTCAAGGAACTTCAGTGTCATATTGCATCATCCGTCGTTGTCTGAGCCAAAGTGGACTTCATGGAAGATGGCCAAGGACACCATTGTTGAAAAAAAAATAATAAAAAGAGCCAGACTGGAATTTGCCAAACTTCATGTTGACAAGCCACAAATCTTCTGGGAGAATGTCCGATGGACAGATGAGACATAAATGGAAATTTTTGGCAAGGCACATCAGCTCTATGTTCACAGATGGAAAAATGAAGCATATCAAGAAAACACTGTCCCTACCGTGAAACATGGAGGAGGGTCTGTTATGTTCTGGGGCTGCTTTGCTGTATTTGGCACAGGGTTTCTAGAATCAGTGCAGGGTACAATGAAATCTCTAGACTATCAAGAGAAATGAGATGCCCAGTGTCAGAAAGTTTGGTCTCAGTCGCAGGTCATGGGTCTTGCAACAGGATAATGCCCAAAACACACAGCTAAAAACATCCAAGAATGGCTAAGAGGAAAACAATGGACAATTCTGAAGTGGCCTTCTATGAGCCCTGACCTAAATCCTATCCTATCCTTTGGATAGAGATGAAACATGGCGTCTGGAAAAGGCAACCTTCAAACACGAGACAACTGGAGCAGTTTGCTCTTAAGGAGTAGCCCAAAATACCTGTAGAGAGGAGCAGAAGTCTCATTGACAGTTACAGGAATTGTTTGATTGCAGTGATTGCCTCAAAAGGTTGTGCGACAAAATATTAAGTTAACGGTACCATCATTTCTGTCCAGGCCTATATCATGAGTTTTAATTTTTTTTAAATTCTGTGGAAGCATGGTTGAAAAGCAATGTCTGACTTTCATTTGTTCTTTTTCATAGATTTTTAATTTATTATTACTTTTGGCAGATTCAAGTTATTTCTGTGACCATTGTGGGTTTTTCTGTCATTAAACGAGGGGCACCAACAATTTTGACCAGGTGTGTATGTAGGAATATGGGGTGCATTCTAGTATATGGAGGGCTTTGGGGTGCACTATACTTTATGGAGGACTATAGGAAGTGTATTGTACTATATGGAGGACTATTGGATGCATTATACTATATGGAGGACTATGGGGTGCATTATACTATATGGAGGGCTATGTGGAGGCCACTATAATAATAATAATAATTTTATTTATATAGCGAAACATATTCCGTAGCACTTTACATTTTAGAGGGGTCTTGTACAGACAATAGACATTACAGCATAACAATAAACCCATAGATCAACAGATACCTAGAGGAATGAGGGCCCTGCTCGCAAGCTTACAATCTATGAGGAAATAGTGGAGACACAAAAGGTGGATGATAACATTTGCTTTCGTTGTTCAAACCAGCCATAATGTAGGAAATCGGGTGTTCATGTAATGCTGCATGAACCGGTTATCAGCCAGAATACGTAACAGTACAGACACAGAGGGCTATTAAATGCATAAAGCGTATGAGAACATGATACGAGGAACCTGATTATGGTAAAAATTTTGAATGGGCAACACAGGGATAGTTAGGTTAATGTGTGAAGGCGGTAGGCCAGTCTGAAGAAATGCATTTTTAGTGCACGCTTAAAACTGTGGGTTAATCGAATTAACCTGGGTAGTGCATTCCAAAAAATTGGCGCAGGAGGGAGGGAGGAGATGTAGCGTGGTGCTGAGCCATGGAGTGCTTTGTGGGTGAGGGTAATAAGTTTATACTGAATTCTGTAGTGGATGGGTAACCAGTGCAATGACTGGCACAAGGTAGAGGCATCGGTGTAACGGTGAGGAATATGATCCTGGCTGCAGCATTCAAGTCAGATTGGAGAGGGGATAGTTTGGTAAGAGGGAGGCCGATTAGTAGAGAATTACAATAGCCCAGACGAGAATGAATAAGAGAAACAGTAAGAGTTTTTTGAATGTAAGAAAGGATCGAATTCTAGAAATATTTTTGAGGCGCAGATGACAAGAGCGAGCCAAATAATCGGATGCGGGGGTGAAGAAAGCTCTGAATCAAATATGACCCCAAGGTAGCAAGCTTGTTGCTGGGGAGTAATGGTGGAACCACACACGGAGATGGCAATGTCAGGCATAGGTAGGTTAGTTAGAGGGAGGAAACACAAGGAGTTCAGTTTTTGACAGGTTCAGATAGAGGGAGGACATGATATTGGAGACAGCGGTTGGACAATCACTGGTGTTTTCTAAAAAGGTCGGCGTGATATCAGGAGAAGTGTATAATTGGGTGTCGTCAGCATAGAGATGGTACTGGAAACCAAATCTACTGATTGTTTGTCCAATAGGTGCAGTATACAAAGAGAAAAGTAGGGTGTCTAGGACTGATCCTTGAGGAACCCCAACAGTAAGGGGAAGGTGAGAGGAGGAGCCAGCAAAAGAAAAGTTTCCTGTTGGATATGGTCAATTTTTTTATTTGAAGTAATTGGCCAGATCGTCAGAGCGGAGATCCGTGGTTGGGGCCTGCACTCTTGGATTGAGTGGGGAATGAAAAGTGTCAAAGAGACATTTAGGGTAATTGGATAGTGATGTGATAAGGGTGTTGAAATAGGTTTGTTTGGAGAGGTGAAGGGCAGAGTTATATGTTTTAAGCATAAACTTCTAATGGATGAAATCTTCGGGTAGATTAGATTTTCTTCACAGACGTTCGGCGCACCTGGGGCACTGCTGTAGGAAACGTGTTTGCAGCGTGTGCTAGGGTTGTCGCCGTCTTTGCCGAGTTGTTCTATGTATAGGAGGTGCAGATTCATCCAGGGCACTTTGCAGGGTTTCATTATAATGTTTCAGTGCAGAATCCGGACATCAGAGGGAGGAGATAGGGGCCAATGAGGACTGCAAGTCCTTCATAAGTTTCTGGGTGTTAATGGCCTGGATGTTTCTATAAGTGTGGAAATGGGGGTGACCTGAGCGGGATGGCAGCTCTTGATAGAGAATGAAAGATGGTTGTGGTCAGAGAGCGGGAGAGGGGAGTTTGTAAAATCATCCACTGAGCAAAGCCGAGAGAAGACAAAGTCGAGGGAGTTTCTGTCTTCATGTGTTGGAGCATTAGTATGCTGCGAGAGGCCGAAGGAGGAAGATAGAGATAATAATAATAATTTTATTTATATAGCGCCAACATATTCCGCAGCGCTTTACAAATTATAGAGGGATTTGTTCAGACAATAGACATTACAGCATAACAAAAATCACAGTTCAAAATAGATACCAAGAGGAATGAGGGCCCTGCTCGCAAGCTTACAATCTATAGGAAAAAGGGAGACACGAGAGGTTGATAACAATTGCTTTCGTTGTTCGGACCAGCCATAGTGTAAGGCTCGGGTGTTCATGTAAAGCTGCATGAACCGGTTACCAGCCTAAGTATGTAACAGTACAGACACAGAGGGCTATTACCTGCATGAAATATATGAGAACATGATGTGAGGAACCTGATTAAGGTTTGTTTTTTTTTGTTTTTTAATGGGCCACACAGGGATAGTTAGGTTAATGCGTTGAGGCGGTAGGCCAGTCTGAACAAATGCGTTTTTAGGGCAGGCTTAAAACTGTGGGGATTGGGGATTAATTGTATTAACCTGGGTAGTGCATTCCAAAGAATTGGCGAAGCACGTGAAAAGTCTGGGAGACGGGAGTGGGAGGTTCTGATTATTGAGGATGTTAACCTGAGGTCATTAGCGGAGCGGAGGGCACGGGTAGGGTGGTAGACTGAGACCAGGGAGGAGATGTAGGGTGGTGCTGAGCCATGGAGTGCTTTGTGGATGAGGGTAGTAGTTTTGTACTGGATTCTGGAGTGGATGGGTAGCCAGTGTAATCATCGGTGTATCGGTTGGTGAGGAATATAATCCTGGCAGCAGCATTCAGGACAGATTGGAGCGGGGAGAGTTTGGTAAGAGGGAGGCCAATTAAGAGAGAGTTACAATAGTCGAGACAAGAATGAATGAGTGAAACAGTAAGAGTTTTTTGCAGTGTCGAAAGTAAGAAAAGGGCGAATTCTAGAAATGTTTTTGAGATAAAAGGTTAGTAGCAGATGGGGAGAGAGGAAAATAAATGGGGATGTTGAAGTCTCCCAGGATGAGGGTGGGAATGTCACAGGAGAGAAAATGTGGGATTCAGGTGGCAAAGTGATCCAGGAACTGATGGGAGGGCCGGGAGGACGATACACCACCGCCACTCGCATGGAGAAGGGGATGTAGAGTCTGACAGCATGGACCTCAAAAGAAGGGAAGACAAGTGAGGGTACTTGAGGGACAACCTGGAAGGTACATTTGGTTTATAGAAGCAGACCAACGCCTCCACCTACTCTGTTGTCCGATCTTGAGATATGAGAGTAGTGTAGTCCACCATATGAAAGAGCAGCAGCAGTGGTGGTGTCTGATTGCTGGGTCCAGGTATCAGTAAGAGCCAGAGGGTTAAGAGAATTAGAAAGGAAGAAGTCATGGATGAAGTAGAGTTTATTAAAGACTATATATGGAGGGCTATGTGGGGGTCACTGGAGGGCTATGTGGTGGCCATTATACTTTAGGGAGGGCTATATGGGGGCCGTTATACTGTTTTCAAGCAATTATATAGTTTGTGTGAAGTCCAATAATACTTTTTGGGGGCCATTACTCTTGTGTGAAGAAGTGTGGGTCCATTTTACTATGTGTAGGCCCATTATACTGTGGGGGTCACAGTTGGGAATCATTCTGTGTTGGGGTCACCATACTTTGCTGGAGGAGTTGAAGTGGGGGGAGGGTACAGCAGGGCTGTCATACTGTGCATGTGGAGGGTATTGTGGAGGAATTCACTGAGAGGGTATCATACAGTGTTTGCGGGGGCACTTTTGTTTGCATCATATTTTATGGGTGCAATGAAATGGGAATCTAGGGGTCATCTGTGACCCCACCAACTTTTTTTTTTTTTTTTGGTGGGGATGGGGGGGGGGGGGGGGGGGGCGCAATTAGAACTTTTGCTATTGGGCTCCATGACTTCTATGTCCACCCCTGGTGTGAGTCCATCAGGCCTTGTGTCGCCCAATCTGCCCAAACATTCAATCTCCTGCGTTAAATCATTCTGTACCTCAGATAAGGTGCGGCCGCAGACTGTACAGAATCCTGTACTGGACTGATCAACCCTGATCCCAATTACTGGACAAATTACACTGTAGAAATAGATTATATGTCATGTCCTGTACGTTCAGGTACCTGATCAGTCCAGTGTGTGTGTGTGTATGTGTGTGTGTGTGTGTGTGTGTGTGTGTGTGTGTGTGTGTATGTATATATATATATATATATATATATATATATATATATATATATATATATATATATATATAATATAATATATATTATATATATATATACATACATACAGGGGTTGGACAAAATAATGGAAACACCTGGAAACATCAACAAAAGTTAGTTTAATATGGTGTAGGTCCACCTTTTGCGGCAATTACAGCCTCAATTCTCTGAGGTATGGATTCATACAAGGTGTGAATTGTTTCCAAAGGAATTTTAGCCCATTCTGCAGTTGACACACCCTCCAGTTCTTTTAGCGACGATGGCGGTGGAAATCGACATCTAACTTGAATCTCTAAAATTGACCATAAATGCTCAATAATGTTGAGGTCTGGGGATTGTGGGGGCCAGATGAGATGCTCAACTTCATTAGAATGTTCCTCGCGCCATGCTTTAATGATTCTAGCTGTATGAATTGGTGCATTATCATCCTGAAAGATGGCGTTCCCCTCCGGGAACAGTGCTTGAATCATTGGATGCACTGGGTCGCCCAAAATGCCTAAATAATCTCGGCTGTTAATTCTTCCATGAAGGGATATCATTGGCCAGGCGGATCTCCACGAAATAGCACCCCAGATCATCACGAACCTCCACCATGTTTTACGGTTGGGAGAAGGCAGTCTGGATGGAATGCTTCTTTCAGCTGTCTCCAAAAGTACACTCGGCCGGAGGTCGGAAATAGGGTAAACGATGATTCGTCTGAGAATATCACATGATTCCACTGCTCGAGGACCAATTCTGGAGGTTTCTACACCACTCTAAACGCTTGGAAACATTTGTCATTGAGAGCATAGGTTTTCTAATTGCAGCTCTTCCGTGGAATCCAGATTTGTGCAGCTCCCGACGAACAGTTTTCGTGGAAACTGGGTTCTGTAGGTGTTCATTGAGCTCAGCAGTGATTTTCGGAGCCGTGGTCTTGCGATCCTCTCTCACAATTCGCTTTAGAGTCAGACGGTCTCTCTGTCAACCTTGACTGTCGGCCGGACCTGTGCTTTGCTGCTGATGTTTTTCCTTCTCTTTCAAACGCAGTCGTTACTTTGGAGACCGTACCTCTTGACACGCCAAGCATTCGGGCACTTTCTGTTACACTAGCGCCGGCCATACGAGCACCAACAATTTGGCCTCTTTGAAAATCCGAGAGGTCTGCCGTTGGTATCAGGTTCTCATCAATGTTCTTACAATTATGCAAAACAAACAGTTAATTTACATACACATATCACATAACACAAATAATCAACTGCAAAACATTACCATATGTCACGGTTTGCATGTTCATCACATGTTCGAAGATTATGATGCCAAAACGTTAGGTGTTTCCATTATTTTGTCCAACCCCTGTGTGTGTATATATATATATATATATATATATATATATAATGTGTATATATATATATATATATATATATATATATATATATATATATATATATATATATTATATTATGCCTGTGCACATACTACACCATATCCAGTATACAGGATAACATATGATTGGATGATATATTGTGATACAGATGTTGTAAAGTATCCAGATTATCATTGACAGAACAGTGCCGTAATAAGACAAGTGACGTGAAGCAGAGCTATCAATGTGGGAAGGGGAGAAACAGGACCTTTGACACATTCAGAGCAGGAATGAATATGTTGCATGGATTTATGTGTTTTTACATCAGATAAGGAGAGTGCTCCTCAGACCATTTAGAGGCCATCACAGCCCTGAACCAGAGCGGGATTAGAGGACAATAAAACTTTCACAGTCCTTATCTCTTAACTTATCCAATATTTACTGCTACAACAGTTTTCTTCCTGTCCTACTAATGAAGAGACTGGAGGAGTCTGGAAAGCTGCTATTTTTACTATCTCTTCAGTTAGCTATTAAAAGGTATCCACCACTGAGCACTCTCAAATTGTAATATTTTATTATTATTATTATTATTATTTATTTATATAGCACCATTAATTCCATGGTGCTGTACATGAGAAGGGATACATACAAAGTATTTTACTATTTTCTATACTGGCTAACACGGTCCAAAGATATATCACTGGAGAAGGACATCATGGTCGGAAGAATAGAAGAATCAAGGCGAAGTGGAAGACGAGCAACCCGATGGCTTGATACAATCAAGATAACGGCGGAGATGACCATGGTGGACCTATCTAGGCTTCCACAATATCGACCTTTCCATTGCTCAAGATCGAGCTGAAAGCCAGTAGCAATAATTCTATGTATACAGACATCAGAGATACTATGTGACTGATGTTTGTAGTCATGGTGTATTATATATCATCACATAGTATCATGTATATACCCTCCGATGTCTGTAGTTAGTATATCACCTACTGGTCATGTATTCTCCTCGACGTGCCACAGGCCTCCCCTTAGCTTGGTTGACAATTTCCTTCTTGGTGTTGCAATTTCAATGCTGACTGTGTATATAACATATAAAAAATACATAAAAATGTGTTTAATAAATACAAAATTCCATCCTACGTCCTTGTGAATGAATAAAACTCTGTGAATTACTGCAGGAGAGGATAAACAGCTATCCTAAATTTCACGTGAGGAAGATAACGGCGGAGGAGATGAGCTGTGAAGCCTGCGACTTGCTCCGATATTGCGGTCACCTGGTGACCTTATCAGGACAAGCCTACGACAACCAGACGCTCGAATCTGACGACTTCCTACAGAACGACTGGCAGGTAAAAGTAGAGTGCTAAATATTCTAGATCCCATGGAAGCGACAGACAGCGTGGGCGTCCGGGAACATTATCCAGTTAGGGCCATTTTTCATTTTTGCAGTTTTAGCTTTTCCTCCGCTTCTTCCAGGAGGCATGACATTTTTATTTTTGCGTCTACACTGCCTTTTTTTTTTTTTTTTTTGCAGGATAAGTTGTAGTTTTAAATTCCACAAATCACTTTACCATATAATATACTTAAAAATACTGAGAAAAAAATGCGGGGTGAAATGATGAAAAAAAACTTTTTCTTCAGTAGTGTGCACCTTTTTAGTGACTTTAGTATTTGCATCTTATTTTCTATCTGTTTTGCTGCACTTTTTAAGTTGTCGTTCTTTTTAAGTTTTTTTTTTCCTTATTTTTCCTCCATGTTTTAGACAGATTCTTGAATTGAAAATTTTCCAAATATCAAATTTTTATTTTTTGGCAAATCTCGCTCCAGTGTTTCTCCGGAGTATGATTTGTGGAGGAGTTTTCATTTTAAGTTTGCTGCTTTTTAATGGATTTGTGACTTCTTGGTCTGAAAAGTAGCAAAAATTGGTCAAAGAAAAATAGAAGAGCAGTGTTGATTTTGTGACAAATTCATGAACCCATGTGCACCGTTTTTCTAAATTTGGCGCAAAAAAATCAGTGAATACCAAAAGATAAAGAAAAAGAAACGTGACTTCAGTAAATTGCAAATGATGTGTCTCGTGGCGCCTTCTTCAAAAGTATCAAGAGGCAGCGCCGTATCTATCCAACAGTTGCGCCACCATGATGGTTTTGGTGCATCTGCTGGCCACCTCGTCTACATTTTTGCTGTAGCTTTCATAAAACTTTTTAGCTATTTGTACACCGAAAAATAAATGTTCTCTTCTCCTTTTAGAAACTGGTGATTGGTAAAGTCTGTGCCAATCGTACTGAAGCCTATCACCAGCTCCGACATTACAAATATTTCCTGTACCGGCGCTGTATTCCCTTTATTGAAGAAACTAAGGGAGAGTCCGCAAATGAAATTGTAGAGTTGGCTTTATCAAAGATGGAAGCCAAGAACTTTCTGGGAACCGTAAGTGACTAAAAACCCATCCTGATATTTTGGAACAGACCGACACAGGTGCATGGCTCATTGTTGTGTCTCACCTGACGAGGTGGATCCTCAAAGCATTTGGTACAGAAGAACCGTTTCTGAGCAGCACATAGAGATGGGGCTGGTGGAGCAGAATGGAGGAGTTGGGCTGTAGATATGATGCCAAGCTGATGTAGCAAAGCTGGACCAGTGTTGACTGATATGAACCTTCTATTCAGTGCTAATTTTGATGGGCTTTAAAAGGGGGTTTAGCTAAAGGGATCCTCTGGGGCGTGTCTTTAGGTTGCTCTCTATTATTACTCTTTGATCAACACCCCCTTAGTAAAGACCATAAAAATTAGTTCCAAATGAAAGGGCTTATATCTCTGGAACCATATGATGAATTTCAGAAAAAAAGCTACAGGAATAAAATAAAAGCAAAATATGCCATTTTTGAGTGTTTAGTTCTCTTGTGAAGTATAGCAGTTATTTATTAAGCTCCTCATGGCAGCTATCACTTCTAATGGTCATCAGCACCCCAGGCAACATTTGCTTGTATGAAACCTGTCTGCCATAAAAAAAAGTCTAATGTATATATATACATATATATATATATATATATATATATATATATATATATATATATATATATATATATATGTGTGTGTGTGTATATATATATATATATATATATATATATATATATATATATATATACAGTTGAAACCAGACGTTTCCATCTATATAAAAAGACACATCTGCAGGTTTTTCTCAATTTCTGACATGAAATCAGAATAAATCTTTCCCGTTTTGGGTCAATTAGGATTACCATAATTATTAATATTTGCCAAATGCCAGAATAATGAGAGAGAGAATGTTTTAAGGCATTTTTATTACTTACTGCAAAGTCAAAAGTTTACATACATTTCATTAGTATTCGGTACCATTGCCCTTAAACTGAATGACTTGGGTCAGACGTTTGGGATCTCCTTCCACAAGCTTCTCACAATAGTTGGTCGGAATTTGGGCCCATTCCTCCTGACAGAACGGGTGTAACTGATCCAGGTTTGTAGGTCACCTTGCTCACACCGGCTTTTTCAGCTTTGCCCATACATTTTCAACAGGATTGAGATCAGGGCTTTGTGATGGCTGCTCCAAAACATTGGCTTTGTTATCCTTAAGCCACTTTGTTACCTTTTTGGCAGTATGCTTCAGGTCATTGTCCATGTGGAAGACCCATTTCTGCCCAAGCTTTAACTTCCTGGCTGATGTCTGGAGATGTTGCTTCTGTATTGCCACATAATCTTCTTTTCTCATGATGCCATCTATTTTGTGAAGTGCACCAGTCACTTTTGCATCAAAACAAACGCACAACATGATGCAGCCACCCCCGGGTTTCACAGTTGGGATGTATCCTTAGGCTTCCAAGCTTCTCCCTTTTTCCTATAAACGTAACGATGGTCATTATGCCCAAAAAGTTCAATTTTAGTTTCATCAGACCACAGGACGTCTCCAAAAATTAAGGTCTTTGTTCCTGTGTGCATTTGCAGACATTAATCTGGCTTTTTTGTGTTTCTTTTGGAGTAATAGGAAAAGATATCGCGGTCTTAAGAAGTTCTGAGGCAAAATGGCACAAGGCAATTAAAAATTAAAAATCACAGACCTTTATTAAAACACTCCACAACGCGTTTCTATAAGGGCACACTATCTTCATTAGGTGGTGTCACCTGATGAAGATAGCGTGCCCCTATTGAAACGCGTTGTGGAGTGTTTTAATAAACGTCTGTGCTTTTTAATTGCCTTGTCCCATTTTGCCTTCTTAAGACCGAGATATCTTTTCCTCCTACTCCATATCCCTCTGTTGAGGGCACACGGCAGGAGCAGCTCCCGGCGCAGAAAGACTTTCCTTGTCATCTAAAGGACCTGCAGTCACGTGTTTCTAGCGTGGATCCAGCAACATCTGTCAGTGGTCACGTGGTGTACCTCTGGGTCTGCAACAGGAACAGCTGCCTCACACGGGGAATCATTTCCCTCACGTTTCTCTTCACCGGGCTTATACAGGGGTGCATAACACCAGGAGCTTAGTGGCCCTTTGGCTGTCCTTTGTTTGCCTAATTTCTATTCATAACAGGTCCTTCTCATGTGCGCTCATTGTTTCTTTCTTTTTTTGCATCTTTTGGAGTAATGGCTTCTTCCTGGCAGAGTGGCCTTTCAGCCCATGTAGATACAGTACTCGTTCACTGTGGATATTGACATAATCTTACCAGCTTCTGCCATCATCTTCACAAGGTCTTTTGCTTTTGTCCTTGAGTTGATATGCATGTCGGACCAAAGCACGTTCATCTCTGGGACACAGAACCCTTCTCCTTCCTGAGCGGTATGATGGCTGGACATTCCCATCTTTTTGAAATTGAGAATAATTGTTTGTACAGAGGAATGAGGCACCTTCAGGTATCTTTAAATTGTACCCAAGGATGAGTCAGACTTGTGCAAGTCCACAATTCTCTTCCTGATATCTTGGCTGATTTCTGGAGACTTTCCCATGATTCTACACAAAGAAGCAGTGTGTTTCAGGTGTGCATTAAAATACATCCACAGGTGTGTCTCTAATTAACTCAGTTGTTGCAAAAAAAAACTACCAGAAGCTTTCGAAACACATGACCTCATCATATGGGCAGTCCAGAATTATTTAAACAAGTAGTAATCTTAGGCCATGTGCACACGTTCAGGATTTCTTGCAGAAATTTCCTGAAGAAAACCAGAAATTTTCTGCAAGAAATCCGCATTTTTTTTGCGGTTTTTTTCCGTTTTTTTTTTTGCGTTTATTTTAGCATTCTGCAAGCGTAATTAGCTTGTAGAATGCTAAAGTTTTCCAAGCGATCTGTAGCATCGCTTGGAAAACTGACTGACAGGTTGGTCACACTTGTCAAACATAGCGTTTGACAAGTGTGACCAACTTTTTACTATAGATGCTGCTTATGCAGCATCTATAGTAAAAGATAGAATGTTTAAAAATAATAAAAAAAATGGTTATACTCACCCAGACATCTCCTCAGCGGCGTCCGTTCCTCTTCCTATAGCTGCTGTGCGCGCAGGACCTTCCATGACGTCGCGGTCATGTGAGCGGTCACGTGAGCGGTCACATGACCGCTCACGACCAATCACAAGACAGTGACGTCATCGGCAGGTCCTTCACCGCACACCAGCTACAGAAACCGAAGCGGCAGCATGCAGCTGAGAGGCGGGAAGACATCGAGGGTGAGTATAGGACTATTTTTTATTTTAATTCTTTTTTTTTTTGACCAATTATATGGTGCCCAGTGCGTGGAGGAGAGTCTCCTCTCCTCCACCCTGGGTACCAACCGCATATAATCTGCTTACTTCCCGCATGGTGGGCACAGCCCCGTGCGGGAAGTAAGCAGATCAATGGACTCCTAGGTGTGCGGTATCCCCGCAATTCCGCATTTTTAATGAACATGTTGCTTTTTTTTCCGCAATGCGATTTTTTCCCGGAAAAAATCGCAACATTTGCACAAAAAATGCGGAATACACTGTAAATAATAGGAGGCATATGTTAGCGTTTTTTTCGCGTTTTTATCACGTTTTTATAGCGAAAAAACGCGAAAAAAACGCTAAAAATCCTGAACGTGTGCACATGGCCTTAGTGTATGCTAACTTTTGACTTTTCAGTAAGTAATAAAAATGCCTTAAAACATTCTCTCTCTCATTATTCTGGCAGTTGGCAAATATTAATAGTTATGGTAATCCTAATTGACCTAAAACGGGAAAGGTTTAGTCTGATTTCATGTCGGATATTGAGAAAAACATGCATATGTGTCTTTCTATATAGTGTATGTAAACTTCTGGCTTCAACTGTATATATGTATATGTGTGTGTTTACAAATAAATATAGAGAAAATTGGGAAATGTTAAAATAAAATAAAAAAATAACATACCATATATACTCGTGTATAAGCTGAGTTTTTCAGCACATTTTTTTTTGTGCTGAAAATGCCCCCCTCGGCTTATACTTGAGTCAGTTGTCCCAGAAAGATGATGGGGGAGGGGGAGCAGCGGGTCACAGAGGCAGGAGCTGGCAACTGTGGCTAAAGCCTGTGCTGTTGCTAAAGAGAAATGAATATTCATTACTCTTACAGCGTGCACAGTTACAGCCACTGGTGCTTTCAGCAGCTGTTAAAGAAAAAAACTTACCGTCCTGCGCACCCTCGCAGCATCTTGTTCGTTCCGGCGCCAGCAGCACTTTCTGCAGAGAGATCATGTGGCCCCACTCATTAAGGTAATGAATATTCACGCCTCTTCACTCCCATAGGTGTGGAGTGTATAGAGAGAGTGGGGCCACGTGATCGCTCAGCCAGAACAGCTGCTGGCACCAGAGCGATATGCAGCGAGGGCGCGCAGGAAAGGTAAGTAGGATGGGTTTTTTTGTTTGTTTGTTTTTTTAAACTATGCATGCATGGATAGGGGATAAGGAGCCATGCTTACAAGGACTGTGATGGGGGAGCCATGCATACAAGGATAGGGATGGGGAGCCATGCATACAAGAGCAGGGAGGGGGGAGCCATGCAGACAAGGACAGGGACGGGGGAGCCATGCAGACAAGGACAGGGACGGGGGAGCCATGCAGACAAGGACATGACGGGGAGCCATGCATACAAGGACAGGGATGGGGAGCCATGCATACCGGGATAGGGATGAGGGGACAAATACATACCCAGCTTATACTCGAGTCAATAATTTTTCACAGTTTTTCGTGACAAAATTAGGTGCCTCGACTTATACTTGGGTCAGCTTATACTTGAGTATATACGGTATCTGGTTTTGCCAAAATTGTCAAAGGTAATAAAATATTTATCCCGTACACTGATAAAACTGGAAAAGAAAAATCAAAATGATAGATTGACTTTTTTTTTTTGTGGCAGAAATTTCTACAAGAGTATTATCAATAAAAATGTCAGGAGGAAAAAAGGAAAATTGGCCACGACAGGAGGGGGTTAAATTATAAAATCTCTTTACATGTGTATTGTTTAGATCAGTATAGTTTTACTTTACTGAAAATCAAGCTTTTTATTTATTTTTGCTGTGATCTTTCCAATTTCTGCTCATCACATTTCTTTATATTTTCTTCCAGGAAGTTTCATATCTTGAAAGTTACTTGAATGAAGCAGATTATTTCCAGGAGGAAAATAAGGACTGGCTATTAAGTTAAATTAGATGTCTGAAAATCCTGTAAATCTGTAATCCGTGCCTGCTCCACCTGCTCTGGATATAGACCGTGAACACTTGTGTATTTTGCATCGGCGGCTGGGTGTTTTAATCCATCACTGATTTTTACTTCATAGGATTAATTGTTTTAATGAAGAAACGTTTCCTTCCTGATGAGCAGTTACTTTCCTGGGCAGAAATATTTTACTCTTCAAATGCATTTTTTTAAAGGGACCACGAGTCTGCTTTCTCTCCCAGAAACAACGCCACTCCTAACCTTGGGCGTATATAATGATCCAGCTTATCCTCACTCAAGTAAATTAGTTTGTAATACCATATCCAACCAGTGGATTAAAGTGGCGCTGTTTCTAGGATAAAAAAATAAATACACATCATTTTTATTTTTTTAACTTAAACTTGTAGCTTAAAGTATTATTCATTATAATTTATAATATTACTGATCTTAAAAGGAAGCTATTATCAGAAAGTGACTTATTGTTTTTTGCGTTACATGCATTTTTAATTAAAAAAAAAATTCAACTTTATTTTATTTTTATTTTTTTATTTCACCATCTTTATAAAAAAAAATAAAGATTTTTATGAGACTTTTTTTAGACTCATAAATGACCTCATAAACCCATATTGGACAAACCATTAGCAGATTTGGTTTTCAGTACTCTTTTTACGCTGATGACACCCAATTATACTCAATACCAGGGATTGTCCTCCCTCTATTTCAAGCCAAATCTTTCTAAAGCTGAACTCCATGTGTTTTATTCCTCTACTAACCAGCTTAGCCCAAAATTGTCATTTCTGTGGCTGGCTCCACCATAACTTCCAAGCAGCACACTCGCTGTCTTCAGGTTAGAGTTGATTCAGATCTTTCCTTCACTCCTCATATCTGCTCACTCGCTCATGCATTTCACCTTCACCTCAGAAACATCTCCAGAATCCGACCTTTTCATACTACAAAACTCTTACTGTTGCCATGATTCATTCTCAACTGGACTACTCTCCTCTCCAATCCATCCTCAGACTAGGATCATATTTCTGTCCAATCACTACACCATTGCCTCCACTCTGTGCCAGTTATTGCACTGGTTACCCTCCCGCTACAGCATATAATATAAACGTACTGCTCTCACACACAAAGCTTTTCACCGCCCTACATCTCATCCCTGTCTACCACACTACCTGTGCTCTCCTTTCTGCTAATTATCTAACACTGACATCCTCCATAATCCGAGCCTCACGCACCTGACTCCAGTTCTTCTCTTGTGCTGGACCAGTTCTCTGGAATTTACTACCACAGACAATCTGGTTAAATCCCAGCATCCACAGTTTCAAGTGTGCCACAAAAACACATCTCTTAAGAGAAGCCTATCACATCACCTCTAAAATCTAATTTATTTCTGATCTCCCTTCCTAAATCTTACTTAGAATCTGTACCCTTATATCATTTGTTCCCCACTCCCTCCATTCACTAAGTAGCTCTTTGTATCTGGACACATACAGATACTGGATTGTGACCGGTTCATGTAGCTTTTGTGAATCCCCCTATTATAATCATGGCGGGACCGTACACAACAAGCACTTTATACCTTTCATGTCCCCCTTATAGATTGTAAACTTGCGAGCAGGGCTCTCACTCCTCTTGTTAATTGTTGAATTATGTATTACTTTGTAATGTCTGATATTGGTTGTACTTGTACCCTCTGAATTTTAAAGTGTTGCTGGATATGTTTGGGCTATTGGAATAAAATTATCATTATTACCCTTCCTGTTCTTTTAAGAAGAGTTTTCAACAGTTTCATTATCAGCAGAGGCAGGGTTAGAATGACATGTAACACCTCTATAGACAGCTAGTAACACAGGATCCACATTTCACAGCTCACCTACTCCCCCTCCTATCACAATGAGCTTTGCACTCGCTCATTAGTTGTTTCAAAACAAACGATAGAGCCAGAGTCTGTTTATTGCTCCCAATGTACATGTGTTTTTTTTTCTTGGACAGAAAGTTAGCTTCTAAAGAAGCCCCAGTGGCCATAGTGAAAATGGAAGTTTTTTTAATACAGATTGTGATATGAATAATACAAAAAAAATTGCCAATAAAAAGTATGTATTTTTCAAACTGTAAGACTCACTTTTTTCCTCAAATTTTGGAGGAAAATGGGGGGTGCATCTTATACTCTGGATGTACCTGTTGTGGCTGGGGGAGTGGGTGAGCGGCAGCGGTGAATGAGCGGGTCACAGGAGTCAGGAGCCGGTGGCTGACACCTATGCCCACTGAGAACATTTATATTTGCTTCCAATTCCCGTAATCCCTCCAACCTGTATGCTCTGAAGCTGGTGCCGAGAGATGGGCTCGACTATGGGCGTGTGGAGCAGTGAATATTCATCCTCTTTAATAGAGGAAAATGTGTTAGCCGCATCCACCGGCTTTCAGTAGTGACTGGGCGATAACGTGTGCCCGCAATTAAAGAGAATGAATATTCACTGCTCTCCAAGTCCATGGGAGTGGAGAGCAGTGAATATTTGTTCTCTTTATAGTCACGGGCACGCGTGATCGCCCATCAGCTGCAGTGTACCTGCTACTAAAGAAGATGGATGTTCAGTGCTCTCCATTCCCATACTCGCTGCTCTCCACGCCGGGACTATTCCATCAGCTGTCCTTGGCTTGTAAGTAGCGCATGACGTCACTGCCATCTGCTGCTTTCAAGATGAAATCAGCTGCTGGTATCAGAACAAGACGCTGCGAGGGAGCAGAGGGAAGGTAAGTAGAATGGTTTATGGTTTTATGTATGCAGCGTGTTGGCGGACCATGAATACCAGGATGGGGATGGGGAGCATGAATACCAGGATAGTGATGTGGGGGCCATGCATACCAGGATGGGAATGAGGGGGCATGTATACCAGGATAGTGATGAGGGGGCCATGCATACCAGGATGGGAATGAGGGGGCCATGTATATCAGGATGGAGATGAAAGGTTTATAGTCCGAAAAATATATTACATTTAATACTAAAGCCTGATTTTAATAATAATGCTTTTTTTCTTAAGGTACTTTAAAAATAAAACCAAAACACTCATACGCGGGTAGTCTGCAAAGGTATAATCTATTTAAATAAAATCTAGTATGTACAATGTGTGGTTTTCTATGCTGTGTGTACAACTTGCCATTGTATAATCTTCCATTCCATTATTTTCTTATGATTTTTTTTCCTTCTTCATCAATGCACTCTTGTCTATTGTCTTTTAAAGTTGTGAAAGAACACTCGTGCTCCTGTTGTAACAACTAACTTTGCATAAATCCATAGTGCAATTAATAAAAGAAACTTTATAATATATTATAAACGATATGTGTTTTTCCAATTATGAGCCTCTTCTTTCCCTCCCTTTACCTCCTGATCTTTTCAGTTACTCTGAAAAATAGCTAGAAAATAGTTTTGGCCAAAGCGGGATGGACTTATTACTGAGAGATCAGATTACAGCTGCCTATTGAATTCTAAGGAGGTGAGAAAGTGGGCAGAGCAGATTGAGAGAAACACAAGCTGAAACCACAAGAAAAGAAGTGGAGAGAAGTGAGAAGCTTACTCCCCAGCTGATGGATCTTACCTGGCAGTAAAATCCCGGCAGGAGGCACAACACGTGAGATGCAGGAAAAATCCAAAATTCTTCTAGCAGAATTAATAGATGACACGGACACATCAGACCAGAGAATGGTGATTTCCAACCATGCACCAATATTGCTAAATTTATTAGAGCAATATCCAAAAGGAACAGATTATATATGGAGGTTCCGGGCCTTTCTTAGAGACCAACATTTTGAAGTGGTATTGTAGCTATGGTGGGAAGAATACTCGTTTCACAATTCTTTAGATAATTTAAAGGCGCGAACATATTGGGAGGCAGGAAAGGAAGTTCTGACAAGGAAATAGCATATTTGCATACAATGCAGAAAAAAACGACCATCGAGTATGAAGAGTTTAGCAATAAACTAAGGGACAAATATGTAGTCTTGCAACAACAATAACCTGAAAAAAAGCAAGAGAAAACTGGAAGGAGGCAAAAAATTTTTTTGACAAATAGGCAGAGATAAGAGAAATGTTTAGGAAGACACAGAAGGACATTGAGTTGAGGAGGTTTAAGGATAAAGTGGGGAGGCCACTAGCAAATTGGGCAAGATGTACAAAGGGGAAAAATATATTTAAGCTTAATAATAAAGAGTAGTGGATAATCCAAAAGAAATAAGCTCAATCGCGAGGGATTTTTATACAAACTTATACTTAGAAGAGTCACGGGGTGGACAGAGGCGGAGATTTCTTGAGTAAACTTACAATGCCTAAAGTCACAGAAACACTTTTGATTACATGCCCCTGTTACAGAGGAAGATGTGAAGAGCACTAGTGGTGGTCTACAAGTTGGAAAAGCTCCCGGTCATGATGGGTTCACGGGTGATTTCTTTATTTTGGTTAGTTTTTCCTTCTCTTTATGTTGTACACTTTCCTCAATCCTCCAGTAATGGAAAAGAAATGGTTACGATATAGAGGAACACTCTTGACACCTGTATTTTCCAATATACTTTTTATGTCTTTCCAGAATTCTTGTACTTTAGGGCAACTCCACAACCCCTGTAGTAAGTCTGAATCTTTAAGTTTGCATTTTGGACAATGTGTCAGATGATTTCTCATATTTTTCGACATTGGTATATTAAAAGCCAAGATTGCTCTATGCATGATCCTAAACTGTGTGTCCCTCCAAACCTCACTCAAAATGTTCTTCCGTACTACCTTCCACCCTACTATGATTTTTTCCCCAATTTGCCTCTCCCTCTATTTTCCTATCCCATGACCTATATACCTGTACGGTTTCCAATTTCCCCAGAATTTCTTTGAAACCTCTGTATAGCGTAAATACACTGTGTGTTACTCATCAGTCTAATAATAGAGCATCCATTACATTTCTTTTCTTGCCTCACATTTAACAGATGCGCCATAATCATTCTGAATTTACTTAATTTAAATTTTGATACAATGTCTTCTCTCGTCAACCACCTACCTCTTCCTCGTGCAATAAATTAGCTATTTTGAGTATCCACTTCTGCCTCTATTCCTGGAATACTTTGTTCTCCTCTAAGTGCCGTAACGCTGGATTCGCCCCACAGTGGCAAATCTCTTGAAAATCTCCATGATAACTTTAGTCTTTTTCTCATTTCTTTCCATGTTGCTATCGAGTCCCAGTATACTTTTGAGTTTTTAATTTTGCTAGGCATTAGATTTTGCTGTGACTCCCATCCCTCCCTGCATTTCCCCTGGCTCACTTTCCACATTTGATCCCATCACAGAAGAAGAAGCCTCCGGACTCCTCTCTTCTTCTCGTCCGACTACATGCACTACTGACCCCATTCCCTCTCATCTCCTCCAGTCTCTCCTATCGTCACAACTCGCCTAACTACAATCTTTAATCTCTCCCTCTCCTCTGGCATCTTCCCATCCTCCTTCAAACACTCTATCATTACTCCATTACTAAAAAAAACCCGCTCTCGATCCATCCTGCATAAATAACTACAGACCAGTCTCCAATCTCCCCTTCATAACTAAACTCTTGGATCACCTGGTCTACTCCCGCCTTACCCATTACCTCTCCACTCACTCCCTCCTAGACCGTTCACAGTCCGGCTTCCGCCCCCTACATTCGACAGAAACTGCACTCATCAAAGTTACCAATGACCTTTTGACAGCAAAATGTAACAGTGACCACTCTCTGTTCATTCTTCTTGACCTTTCCACAGCTTTCGACACTGTTGACCACCCTCTCCTACTCTCTAGGCTCCAGTCACTAGGCATTAAGGACACTGCTCTCTCCTGGTTCTCTTCCTATCTTTCTGACCGCTCCTTCAGTGTTCTGTTCTCTGGCTCCACTTCATTTCCTCTTCCTCTCACTGTCGGGGTACCTCAAGGCTCACATCCCATATACAATCTCTTGCCCGCTCGTGCCGCTTACACCTAAAGAACATCTCTAGAATCCACCCATTTCTCACCATGGAAACAACAAAAACCCTCACTGTCGCCTTGATCCACTCCCTTCTGGACTACTGCAATGTTCTATTAATTGGCCTCCCCCTCACTTGACTTTCCCCTCTCCAGTCCATCCTTAATGCAGCAGCTAGGGTCGTCCATCTGGCTAATCGTTACTCGGACGCGTCCGCTCTTCGCCAGTCGTTACACTGGCTGCCCATTCATTACAGGATACAATTCAGAGTACTTGTTCTCACCCACAAAGCTCTCCACAGTGCAGCACCCCATACATCTCCCTCATTTCTGTCTATCGGCCTAACCGACCGCTGCGCTCTGCAAATGACTTCCGACTAACCTCTGCTCTACCTGTACCTCCCACTCCCGACTCCAAGACTTTTCCCGTGCTGCGCCAATCCTCTGGAATGCTCTACCCCAAGATATTAGGACCATCCACAATTTGCATAGTTTTAGGCGCTACCTCAAAACATATTTGTTCAGAGCGGCCTATCACGTTCACTAGTCTAAGTTATTTTATGTGCGTGTGTGTGTGTGTAGCCCAGTCACTATCTCCATCTATCCCCCACCCCCTGAAGATGGCTGGACCACCATTGTAAATACATCATTGTAAATACACACCTGTACTTTGTATCTCCCCCACCTCATTGTAGACTGTAAGCTCTCACGAGCAGGGTCGTCTTATTTTGTTTTAATGATTGTATTGTTAATCTTGTTACTTATGACTGTTGTGTTTGAAACTGTTAAACTGTAAAGCGCTGCGGTATATGTTGGCGCTATATAAATAAAGATTATTATTATTATTTTGCGGTGTGTGTAATACTGCAACTAGATTCCATGGATCTGCATAAGAATATTCCAGGGCCGTGTCAGAGAATTTATTAGTATCGTCCAACCAGTCTATTATGTGCCGGGAGATACACGCCAGGTTGCATCTTCTTATGTCTTTTGTCGCCATCAGCATTTTTCATTTTATACGAGGCCTCCGACCCTTCTGTATGAATTTCCTGATAGCTGAATTTATCCTCTCCACGTCTACATGTTTTAGGAGAACCGGTATTATCTGTAGTGGATACATGAGTTTTGAAATACTCACCATTTGCATCCTTCCCAATAAGCTCAAAGGCAGATTTTGCCATCTTTCCAGTTCTTGTTGGATTTTAGATATATAATTACAGACTGATTCTGGTTTTCTACCTAACTTGCGTAATACCACATATTTAATTTTTCCTGTATCATTTCTGTCTTTGACAATTGTAGAATTTTCTATTTTTATTTAAGGTGAAGCCTAAAAATCTACCAAAAACTTCTAAGAGATCTAATACTTCTGTTAAATCTCTCTCTCCACATCTGCCATATAAAGTATTATGTCATCCACAAAATATGAGGCTTTGATCCTCATGCCCCCTACTCTTCTCCCTTCAAATGCCTCATGTTGTTCCAAGTAGCGTGCCAAGGGTTCAAGTGGTAAATCAAATTATAAGCAGTGACAAAGGACACTCCTGGCACGTGCATTTCCCAAGTGGGAAGGTTAATGAGATGTCCAGGAGTTTGAATTTTTGCAGTGGAATTTGTGTACAAGACTTTTACAAAGTTTCTGAAATGACCCGTCATCCCTACTTTGCCGAGTACCTGTGTTATCCAGTTCAACTTTACCTTATCACACGCCTTCTCTTCTTCTAATGTAAATAATGTCGGTCTATGACTCCTATTCTCTCCACTTTTTATTGCATTCCTGGAAGAAGCGACTGCGAAACGTGCGTTGGGGTGAGGGGGAAGCGCTATGCCATCTCACTGAGTGTCCCTGCTTTAACTTTAGGTATTGTATTTGGCAACTTCATTGGCACTTGTATTTTTCACCTGATATTGGTGTACATACATTCTGGTCTTTATTTGCCTGGGATATTTTCTGCGAAAAAAGCAGTACTAAATAACTATTTGGAATATTCCAACAAGATCCCACCAGTATAATAGGAACACAGCTATAGTAGGAATTAAAACTTAACCTTTATTTTAAAGGGATTTAAAATGTCAAAAAAACACAAAAAGACAAAAACACCTCAAACAAGTACCAATTGATACAGCCTGTATGGTAGTGTGTCAACTAATGGCACTATTAGATTATGATTGGAACTTTGGTTCTACTTGTAACGTACACTGTCCCAAACATATGGGATACCTGTAATCAGTACGTGCAGAAATGAATCAGGTAATCTTATTATATAGATATCAACAAGTATCAAAAAAAGTATCAAACATTCAATACTTAAACAGGCGGGATGAAAAACAAGATACAGTGAAAATCATAAGAATTAAAACAGGAATGATCTCACCAATTGCCACAGACCAGGTAAATGATGCCCATGATTCACTGAAGCGGAGCGTTCCATATGTCAGCGATATCGGGAGACAATACCCTGTCAGTCCCTATTGGGCTATCAATAAACCTGCGTCCCAGACTCCCGCCCTTACAAGGGCAGTCCACAGCTACCCCTGAGCAAAGTCATGCCCTGCACTCTCCCTATTGAAGTGTCCCGACGCGTTTCTTTGCAGGGCTCATCATCAGGGGACTTGCCTGCTTGGGAGATTAAAGTGCACGAGTGCTATGAGAAGGACAAAAGAACCTGCCACCCTCCTTGCTGTATTAGCTCTAATACAGCAAGGAGGGTGGCAGGTTCTTTTGTCCTTCTCATAGCACTCGTGCACTTTAATCTCCCAAGCAGGCAAGTCCCCTGATGATGAGGCCTGCAAAGAAACGCGTCGGGACACTTCAATAGGGAGAGTGCAGGGCATGACTTTGCTCAGGGGTAGCTGTGGACTGCCCTTGTAAGGGCGGGAGTCTGGGACGCAGGTTTATTGATAGCCCAATAGGGACTGACAGGGTATTGTCTCCCGATATCGCTGACATATGGAACGCTCCGCTTCAGTGAATCATGGGCATCATTTACCTGGTCTGTGGCAATTGGTGAGATCATTCCTGTTTTAATTCTTATGATTTTCACTGTATCTTGTTTTTCATCCCGCCTGTTTAAGTATTGAATGTTTGATACTTTTTTTGATACTTGTTGATATCTATATAATAAGATTACCTGATTCATTTCTGCACGTACTGATTACAGGTATCCCATATGTTTGGGACAGTGTACGTTACAAGTAGAACCAAAGTTCCAATCATAATCTAATAGTGCCATTAGTTGACACACTACCATACAGGCTGTATCAATTGGTACTTGTTTGAGGTGTTTTTGTCTTTTTGTGTTTTTTTGACATTTTAAATCCCTTTAAAATAAAGGTTAAGTTTTAATTCCTACTATAGCTGTGTTCCCTCCTGGGATATTTTCTGCAATTTCTTTGCAGACTTACTAGTGGGCCATATGGCAAATTTACCATTACATACTGTTTATTACTGGGCTTTCACAAGATTTTGACAGAGCCCCCGCAGCATAGGACACCCGCAGCACCGGACACCCACAGCGGCGCGCCACACCGCACATCCAAACTCCCCTCATCCCAGCCTGCAGCTGGTAAGGTATATCCGCACTATAAGATGCACCCCCATTTTCCCCCCAAATTTACAAAGAGTGATCTATTTCAAGTGTTTATTTCTGTTAATGTTGATGATTATGGCTTACAGCCAATGAAAACCCAAAAGGCATTATCTCAGTAAATTAGAAAAATTAACAAAAAAGACTTCCTAAGCATTTAAAAAGGTCTCTTAGTCTGTTTCCATAGGCTCCACAATCATAGGGAAGACTGCTGACTAGACAGATGTCCAGAAGGCAGTCATTGACACACTCCACAAGGAAAGTAAATTTTGCATTTCATTTGGAAATCAAGGTCCCAGAGTCTGGAGGAAGAGTGGAGAGGCCACAATCCAAGCTGCTTGAGGTCTAGTGTGTAGTTTCCCTGTCAGCAATGGTTTGGGGAGCCATGTCATCTGCTGGTGTAGGTCCACTGTGTTTTATCGACCAAAGTCAGCGCAGCCGTCTACCAGGAAATATTAGAGCACTTCATGCTTTCCTTTGCCGACAAGCTTTTTGGACATGGAAGTTTCATTCTCCAGCAGGACTTGGCACCTGTCCACACTGCCAAAAGTACCAATACCTGGTTTAAAAACAACAGTATCACTGTGCTTGATTAACAGCAAACTTGCCTGACCTTAACCCCATAGAGAATCTATGGGGTATTGTCAAGAGGAAGATGAGAGACACCAGACCCAACAATGCAGAAGAGCTGAAGGCTGCTATCAAAGCAACCTGGGCTTCCATAACTACTCAGCAGTGCCACAGGCTGATCGCCTACATGCCACGCCGCATTGATGCAGTATTTGATGCAAAAGAAGCCCGACCAAGTATTGAGTGCATTTACGGAACATACATTTCAGTAGGACAACTGTTATGGTTCTCAATGGCAAGAGAACATAGCCCAGCATACATAGGAACTAGCTCTTGGAAGGATGGAAACTTAAACTGACCATGAACTAAACCTGCCGCACAACTAACAGTAGCCGGGTAGCGTAGCCTGCGTTTTATCCCTAGACGCCCAGCGCCGGCCGGAGGACTAACTAATCCTGGCAGAGGAAAATATAGTCCTGGCTCACCTCTAGAGAAATTTCCCCGAAAGGCAGACAGAGGCCCCCACATATATTGGCGGTGATTTAAGATGAAAATGACAAACGTAGTATGAAAATAGGTTTAGCAAAATCGAGGTCCGCTTACTAGATAGCTGGAAGACAGAAAGGGTACTTTCATGGTCAGCTGAAAACCCTATCAATACACCATCCTGAAATTACTTTAAGACTCTAGTATTAACTCATAACATCAGAGTGGCAATTTCAGATCACAAGAGCTTTCCAGACACAGAAACGAAACTGCAGCTGTGAACTGGAACAAAATGCAAAAAACAAACAAGGACAAAAGTCCGACTTAGCTGGAAGTTGTCTGGTAGCAGGAACATGCACAGAAAGGCTTCTGATTACAATGTTGACCGGCATGGAAGTGACAGAGGAGCAAGGTTAAATAGCGACTCCCACATCCTGATGGGAACAGGTGAACAGAGGGGATGATGCACACCAGTTCAATTCCACCAGTGGCCACCGGGGGAGCCCAAAATCCAATTTCACAACAGTACCCCCCCCCCTCAAGGAGGGGGCACCGAACCCTCACCAGAACCACCAGGGCGATCAGGATGAGCCCTATGAAAGGCACGGACCAGATCGGAGGCATGAACATCAGAGGCAGTCACCCAAGAATTATCCTCCTGACCGTATCCCTTCCATTTGACCAGATACTGGAGTTTCCGTCTGGAAACACGGGAGTCCAAGATTTTTTCCACAACGTACTCCAACTCGCCCTCAACCAACACCGGAGCAGGAGGCTCAACGGAAGGCACAACCGGTACCTCATACCTGCGCAACAATGACCGATGAAAAACATTATGAATAGAAAAAGATGCAGGGAGGTCCAAACGGAAGGACACAGGGTTAAGAATCTCCAATATCTTGTACGGGCCGATGAACCGAGGCTTAAACTTAGGAGAAGAAACCCTCATAGGGACAAAACGAGAAGACAACCACACCAAGTCCCCGACACAAAGCCGAGGACCAACCCGACGCCGGCCGTTGGCAAAAAGCTGAGTCTTCTCCTGGGACAACTTCAAATTGTCCACCACCTGCCCCCAAATCTGATGCAACCTCTCCACCACAGCATCCACTCCAGGACAATCCGAAGATTCCACCTGACCGGAGGAAAATCGAGGATGAAACCCCGAATTACAGAAAAAAGGAGACACCAAGGTGGCAGAGCTGGCCCGATTATTGAGGGCAAACTCCGCTAAAGGCAAAAAAGCAACCCAATCATCCTGATCTGCAGACACAAAACACCTCAAATATGTCTCCAAAGTCTGATTCGTCCGCTCGGTCTGGCCATTAGTCTGAGGATGGAAAGCAGACGAGAAAGACAAATCTATGCCCATCCTAGCACAGAATGCCCGCCAAAATCTAGACACGAATTGGGTTCCTCTGTCAGAAACGATATTCTCCGGAATACCATGCAAACGAACCACATTTTGAAAAAACAGAGGAACCAACTCGGAAGAAGAAGGCAACTTAGGCAGGGGAACCAAATGGACCATCTTAGAGAAACGGTCACACACCACCCAGATGACAGACATCTTCTGAGAAACAGGAAGATCCGAAATAAAATCCATCGAGATGTGCGTCCAAGGCCTCTTCGGGATAGGCAAGGGCAACAACAATCCACTAGCCCGAGAACAACAAGGCTTGGCCCGAGCACAAACGTCACAAGACTGCACAAAGCCTCGTACATCTCGTGACAGGGAAGGCCACCAGAAGGACCTTGCCACCAAATCCCTGGTACCAAAGATTCCAGGATGACCTGCCAACGCAGAAGAATGAACCTCAGAAATGACTTTACTGGTCCAATCATCAGGAACAAACAGTCTACCAGGTGGGCAACGATCAGGTCTATCCGCCTGAAAATCCTGCAAGGCCCGCCGCAGGTCTGGAGAAACGGCAGACAATATCACTCCATCCTTAAGGATACCTGTAGGTTCAGAATTACCAGGGGAGTCAGGCTCAAAACTCCTAGAAAGGGCATCCGCCTTAACATTCTTAGAACCCGGTAGGTATGACACCACAAAATTAAACCGAGAGAAAAACAACGACCAGCGCGCCTGTCTAGGATTCAGGCGTCTGGCGGACTCAAGATAAATTAAATTTTTGTGGTCGGTCAATACCACCACCTGATGTCTAGCCCCCTCAAGCCAATGACGCCACTCCTCAAAAGCCCACTTCATGGCCAAAAGCTCCCGATTCCCAATATCATAATTCCGCTCGGCGGGCGAAAATTTACGAGAATAAAAAGCACAAGGTTTCATCACGGAGCAGTCGGAACTTCTTTGCGACAAAACCGCCCCAGCTCCGATTTCAGAAGCGTCGACCTCAACCTGAAAAGGAAGAGCAACATCAGGCTGACGCAACACAGGGGCGGAAGAAAAGCGGCGCTTAAGCTCCCGAAAGGCCTCCACAGCAGCAGGGGACCAATCAGCAACATCAGCACCCTTCTTAGTCAAATCAGTCAATGGTTTAACAACATCAGAAAAACCAGCAATAAATCGACGATAAAAGTTAGCAAAGCCCAAAAATTTCTGAAGACTCTTAAGAGAAGAGGGTTGCGTCCAATCACAAATAGCCTGAACCTTGACAGGATCCATCTCGATGGAAGAGGGGGAAAAAATGTATCCCAAGAAGGAAATCTTTTGAACCCCAAAAACGCACTTAGAACCCTTCACACACAAGGAATTAGACCGCAAAACCTGAAAAACCCTCCTGACCTGCTGGACATGAGAGTCCCAGTCATCCGAAAAAATCAGAATATCATCCAGATACACGATCATAAATTTATCCAAATAATCACGGAAAATGTCATGCATAAAGGACTGAAAGACTGAAGGGGCATTTGAAAGGCCAAAAGGCATCACCAAATACTCAAAGTGGCCCTCGGGCGTATTAAATGCGGTTTTCCACTCATCCCCCTGCTTAATTCGCACCAAATTATATGCCCCACGGAGATCTATCTTAGAGAACCACTTGGCCCCCTTTATGCGAGCAAACAAATCAGTCAGCAGTGGCAACGGATATTGATATTTAACCGTGATTTTATTCAAAAGCCGATAATCAATACACGGCCTCAAAGAGCCATCTTTCTTAGACACAAAGAAAAAACCGGCTCCTAAGGGAGATGACGAAGGACGAATATGTCCCTTTTCCAAGGACTCCTTTATATATTCTCGCATAGCAGCATGTTCAGGCACAGACAGATTAAATAAACGACCCTTAGGGTATTTACTACCCGGAATCAAATCTATGGCACAATCGCACTCCCGGTGCGGAGGTAATGAACCAAGCTTAGGTTCTTCAAAAACGTCACGATAGTCAGACAAGAATTCAGGAATCTCAGAGGGAATAGATGACGAAATGGAAACCAAAGGTACGTCCCCATGCATCCCCTTACATCCCCAGCTTAACACAGACATAGCGTTCCAGTCGAGGACTGGGTTATGAGATTGCAGCCATGGCAATCCAAGCACCAATACATCATGTAGATTATACAGCACAAGAAAGCGAATAATCTCCTAATGATCCGGATTAATTCGCATAGTTACTTGTGTCCAGTATTGTGGTTTATTACTAGCCAATGGGGTGGAGTCAATCCCCTTCAGAGGTATAGGAGTTTCAAGAGGCTCTAAATCATACCCACAGCGTTTGGCAAAGGACCAATCCATAAGACTCAAAGCGGCGCCAGAGTCGACATAGGCATCCGCGGTAATAGATGATAAAGAACAAATCAGGGTCACAGATAGAATAAACTTAGACTGAAAAGTGCCAATTGAAACTGACTTATCAAGCTTCTTAGTACGCTTAGAGCATGCTGATATAACATGAGTTGAATCACCACAATAAAAGCACAACCCATTTTTTCGTCTAAAATTCTGCCGTTCGCTTCTGGACAGAATTCTATCACATTGCATATTCTCTGGCGTCTTCTCAGTAGACACCGCCAAATGGTGCACAGGTTTGCGCTCCCGCAGACGTCTATCGATCTGGATAGCCATTGTCATGGACTCATTCAGACCCGCAGGCACAGGGAACCCCACCATAACATCCTTAACGGCATCAGAGAGACCCTCTCTGAAATTCGCCGCCAGGGCGCACTCATTCCACTGAGTAAGCACAGACCATTTACGGAATTTTTGGCAGTATATTTCAACTTCATCTTGACCCTGAGATAGGGACATCAAGGCTTTTTCCGCCTGAAGCTCTAAATGAGGTTCCTCATAAAGCAACCCCAAGGCCAGAAAAAACGCATCCACATTGAGCAACGCAGGATCCCCTGGAGCCAATGCAAAAGCCCAATCTTGAGGGTCGCCCCGGAGCAAGGAAATCACAATCCTGACCTGCTGAGCAGGATCTCCAGCAGAGCGAGATTTCAGGGACAAAAACAACTTGCAATTATTTTTGAAATTTTGAAAGCAAGATCTATTCCCCGAGAAAAATTCAGGCAAAGGAATTCTAGGTTCAGATATAGGAACATGAACAACAAAATCTTGTAAATTTTGAACTTTCGTGGTGAGATTATTCAAACCTGCAGCTAAACTCTGAATATCCATTTTAAACAGGTGAACACAGAGCCATTCCAGGATTAGAAGGAGAGAGAGAGAGGAAGGCTGCAATATAGGCAGACTTGCAAGTGATTCAATTGAAAGCACACTCAGAACTGAAGGAAAAAAAAAAAAAAAAAAAAAATTTTTTAGCAGACTTCTTTTTTCTCTCCTTTCTCTGCCAATTAATTTAACCCTTTGTGGGCCGGTCAAACTGTTATGGTTCTCAATGGCAAGAGAACATAGCCCAGCATACATAGGAACTAGCTCTTGGAAGGATGGAAACTTAAACTGACCATGAACTAAACCTGCCGCACAACTAACAGTAGCCGGGTAGCGTAGCCTGCGTTTTATCCCTAGACGCCCAGCGCCAGCCGGAGGACTAACTAATCCTGGCAGAGGAAAATATAGTCCTGGCTCACCTCTAGAGAAATTTCCCCGAAAGGCAGACAGAGGCCCCCACATATATTGGCGGTGATTTAAGATGAAAATGACAAACGTAGTATGAAAATAGGTTTAGCAAAATCGAGGTCCGCTTACTAGATAGCTGGAAGACAGAAAGGGTACTTTCATGGTCAGCTGAAAACCCTATCAATACACCATCCTGAAATTACTTTAAGACTCTAGTATTAACTCATAACATCAGAGTGGCAATTTCAGATCACAAGAGCTTTCCAGACACAGAAACGAAACTGCAGCTGTGAACTGGAACAAAATGCAAAAAACAAACAAGGACAAAAGTCCGACTTAGCTGGAAGTTGTCTGGTAGCAGGAACATGCACAGAAAGGCTTCTGATTACAATGTTGACCGGCATGGAAGTGACAGAGGAGCAAGGTTAAATAGCGACTCCCACATCCTGATGGGAACAGGTGAACAGAGGGGATGATGCACACCAGTTCAATTCCACCAGTGGCCACCGGGGGAGCCCAAAATCCAATTTCACAACAGACAACATTTCGTATTTTAAAATCATTTTTGAAGCTGGTGTTATAAAGTATTCTAATTTACTGAGATAATGACTTTCGGGTTTTCATTGGCTGTAAGCCATAATCATCGACATTAACAGAAATAAACTCTTGAAATAGATCACTCTGTATGTAATGACTGTGTAATATATGAGTTTCACTTTTTGTATTGGAAGAACTGAAATAAATTAACTTTTTGATGAATTCTAATTTTGTGAGAAGCACCTTTATGTTCAGAAGCATATCTCGTGGCTGTTCAACAGCCACAAAATATGCAGGGATTGGCTAACAAGCAGGCACTCTATGCATGTCTTGCAGCTGTTGAACAGCCACGAGACTTGCTGCCGTGGGGACTCAAACATATTTTTCGAGCATGCCGAAGACATTCGATTAGCACCTAAGCATGGCGGATAACACTTTACCCCAGCACATTTGCTCAACACTAAAGACTAGGCAGGGCCAGCGTTAGGGGCAGGCAGACTAGGCAGCCCCCTCCATTAAACTGCATTGGCATCAAGTGATGCTCCATTCTCCCATCATCCTCCTCTGCCTCTAATGCAGCCAGGTAATGTGCCGGGCTGGCTGCATTACATTCTATGGGCGCTGCATTACATTCTATGGGGGCTGGCTGCATTACATTCTATGGGCTCTGTATTACTTTCTATGGGGGCTGGCTGCATTACATTCTATGGGGGCTGGCTGGATTACATTCTATGGGGATGAATTACATTCAAAGGGGGCTGACTGCATTACATTTTATAGAGATGCATTACATTCTATGTGGGCTAGCTACATTACTTTCTATGGGGGCTGCATTACATTCTATTGGAGCTGGCTGATTACATTCTATGGGGGCTGGCTGCATTACTTTCTATGGGGGCTGGCTGGATTACATTCTGTGTGGATGAATTACATTCTAAGGGGGCTGACTGCATTACATTTTATGGAGATGCATTACATTCTATGTGGGCTAGCTGCATTACTTTCTATGGGGGCTGCATTACATTCTATTGGAGCTGGCTGATTACATTCTATGGGGGCTGGCTGGATTACATTCTATGGGGATGAATTATATTCTAAGGGGGCTGACTGCATTACATTTTATGGAGATGCATTACATTCTATGTGGGCTAGCTGCATTACTTTATATGGGGGCTGCATTACATTCTGTGAGGGCTGGCTGCATTACAATTTTATAGGGATGCATTACTTTCTATGGGGCTGCATTACATTCTGTGGGGCTGCATTGTACTATATGGAGGACTATGCGGTCTGTAATATACTGTATGTAGGACTATGGGGAGTGTATAATACTATGTGGACACTATGGGGTGTGTAGTATACTGTATGGAGCACTATGGGGTGTGTATTATACTGTATGGAGGACTATTGGGTGTGTATTATACTATGTGGTGGACTATGGGGTGTGTATTATACTGTATGGAGGACTATTGGGTGTGTATTATACTATGTGGTGGACTATGGGGTGTATATTATACTGTATGGAGGACTATGGTGTCATGATCCAGGCCGGAGTTTTATTTTGTCTTTCCCGGTCTGGTCATGTCAGGGGTTAACATTCACAGCCTCGTTCCTGTGTCCAGTCTGCTATATATCTGCGCTGCTACCTGTATTCAGTGCCAGTTACGGTATATTGCTTGTCTTCGGCATGCTAGCTGGCTCTGGTGAGTACCCGATCTGTCCTGCTGCATTCAGTTAACCCGACCTGTGTTTGTTTATCTCCCGCCTACCTGTCTCAGCCCCTTATTTCCCTGTTTGTTTGGATTTCCCGGTACCTGACTTTGGCTTGACTCTGACCTGATTTTGTCTCTCTCCTCTGGTATTACTGCTACTGACGGAAACTGACCCTTGCTCTCTTCAGACTCTGTGCCTCGGTTTTTCCCCTTTTGTACTGCATTTTCCTCTGGTATTGACTCGGCTCTCTGACCACTCTGCTGCCACCTAGGGGTGGCTTCGCTGTACTGCTGTGGGACTGCTTCTCAGCAGGATGTTCAGCTCACTCTCCAGTCTGTTGCCATCTAGTGGAGCTTGCGTTACTCTGCATTACCCCTCAGTAGTATAGCGTGACATAACTGGCCATACATTTTTTTTTTCTTTTTCCATGGATCCACTTCGTACTCTTGCCAATCAGATGTCAAATCTGAGCCAAATGATGCAAGATTTGTCAATGGAACATAGAGCCCTTGCCACTTCCCATAACCAACTCGAGGGGGAGCTCACTGAAGCGGTTAAATCTTTTCAGGGTTCCATGACACAATCAGTCATTAGGCAATCCGACCCCATTGATATTTCTTTACACTCTCCTGAACCTAAGGTCAGGCTCTCGGATACTTTCTCCAGAGAAAAGGAGAAGTTTCATACATTCAGAGAGAGTTATAAGCTATTTTTTTTCCTTAGACCCAGGTCCTCTGATAATGAGAGCCAATGGTTGGGGATAATAACAGTATATCTCTACTCCGGGAGGGTCCTCAAACTTGGGCTTTTTCTTTACCTGCTACTGCCCCTGAACGTGTTTCTGTGGATAGGTTCTTTGAGACTTTAGGACTGATTTATGACAAACCAGACTGGGTCAGGGTGGCAGAGGACATGATCATGGGTCTCTACCAAGGTAAACTCACTGCTGAATGGAATTGTTTCGAGTTTAGATGGTGGTCCGCCGAGGTGTTTTGGAACGACTCTGCTTTAAGATGCCAGTCCAGGAGAGGACTTTATGATCATCTCAAGGATGCTCTGGCTCTCCATCCGCCACCCAGTTCTTTGGAGGAGGCCATAACTAATACCGTTCGCATGGATCAGAGATTGCGGGAGAGAGGAGTAATCCAGCGAGAGGTTCCAGTATATCCTGCTAAGTCTGAGGTGATGCCAAATAAGGAACCTATGGAGGTTGGGGTCACTAACCTCAAGGAGAAAGATAAGCGGCAACGTGAAGGGAGATTATGCTTCTATTGTGGAAGTCTGGGACATTGGAAGAAGGACTGCCCCTCTTGCCCACCGACTAACAAGTTGCCGGGAAACGCTTAAGTCTGGGTGATTGTCGAGGAGGTCACTCAGACTCCCAGGTACCATTTTCCTCATTTCAAAAGATTCTGTTAGAGGTGAGTTTTGTTGTGGACATGGTTATACACCCACTTCAGCTTTTGTGGACTGTGGGTCATCCATGAACTTTATTGAGTCTAGTCTGATGTTCAAGACTAAGTTAGGGACAGTTAGATTAAAGACTCCCATCCATATCATTGCTGTTGATAAGACACCGTTGGCTCAAAATGTGGTGAAGTTTGTCTCTGAGGAGTTTCTCCTCAAGGTGGGATCCTTGCACCAGGAACAAATTTCATGTTATGTTCTGGATAACCTTCCTGCGGGACTGGTGTTGGGATTCCCCTGGTTACGGTTGCATAATCCTGTTATTGACTGGGAATCCCGAGATATTGTTAAATGGGGACCTAATTGTTCTAATGGTTGATGGTTATCTTTCTGCTGTTCTGGTGTCTTCCGTTAATCTTGAGGGTATTCCGGAGTACCTGAAAGATTTTGGAGACGTGTTTTCCGAAAAAGAGGCTGAGATCTTACCACCACATCGCCCTTATGATTGCACTATTAATCTGGTTCTGGGTGCTAAATTGCCCAAGGCCCGTTTGTACAATCTTTCTGGCCCGGAACGTACCGCTATGAAAAATTATATTTCAGAAAGTTTACGCAAAGGTCACATCCGTCCCTCTGTTTCACCTGTGGCTGCTGGATTCTTTTTTGTTAAAAAGAAACATGGTGGTTTACGCCCCTGCCTCAATTTTCCGGAACTGAATAAGATTACGGTGAGAAATACCTACCCCCTCTCGCTCATTCCTGATCTTTACAACCAATTATTTGGGGCTAAGTGGTTTTCCAAGTTGGGTCTCAGGGGATCGTATAACCTTATTCGCATTCAGGAAGTGGACGAGTGGAAAATGGCGTTTCTCACCTCTGAGGGTTTGTTTGAAAACTTAGTCAGCCCTTTGGTCTCACAAACGTGCCAGCGGTGTTTTAAAACTTCATTAATGATGTATTTTCTGATTTCATTGGGCTCTTTATGGTTGTATATCTGGATGACATTCTTATTTTTTCATCTGACAAAGAATCTCATATAGGTCATTTACGTGCGGTTCTGCAGAGGTTACGGGAGAACTTCCTATTCGCTAAACCTGAGTAGTGTTTATTTTGTGTCCAAGAGCTTTCCTTTCTGGAGTTTAATCTCTCTGCCAATGGGTTTCGAATGGACCCTGAAAAAGTACAGGCCATTGTTGATTGGGTACATCCCAAAGACCTCAAAGGGTCTTCAGCATTTTTTGGGCTTCGCCAATTATTACCGTAAATTTATCAAGGGGTTTTCTCAGGTGGTCAAGCCACTCACCGATCTCACTCGTAAGGCGGCTGATGTTAAAATCTGGTCGTCTCAGGCAGTTGAAGCATTTTCAGCATTGAAGAAGTGTTTTATGTCCGCTCCGGTGTTGGTTCAGCCCAATCCGTCAGAACCGTTCATTGTTGAAGTGGACACATCGGAGGTGGGAATGGGGGGCGGTACTGTCTCAGGGACCCATCACTTTGAATAATTTAAGACCTTGTGCCTTTTTCTCCAGGAAAGTTTCTCTTGCGATGTCAGTAATTGTGAGTTGTTGGCCATAAAATTGGCTTTTGAAGAATGGAGGCACTTTTTGGAGGGAGCTGTTCATCTGATCGCAGTGATTATGGACCACAAGAACCTGTGTTATATTGAGTGTGCCAAACGTTTAACTCCTAGACAGGCCAGGTGGTCGCTTTTTTTCACACTTTCATTTTTCCATCTCCTTTTGGCCCGGTTCCAAGAATGTCAAGGCCGATGACTAATCTCGCAGCTTGGATCCGATATCAGCTCCCGAACCTCCTTCTTCAGCGTGGGGTGGTCGTTGCTGGGGTGTCCTCCGAATTGGAGCTTGAGATTCGTGAGGCTCAGTCTCTTGCTCCTCCGTCATTGCCTGATAACAAGCTTTTGGTCCCAGTTTAGTATCGGTTGACGGTGCTCCGGGAGTTCCACGACTCTACTCTCAGTGGGCACCCTGGAATGTCGGCCACCCGTAGAGCTGTTTCTAGACTGTTTTAGTGGCCCTCCATGTCTTCTAATATCGCCATGTTTGTGTCTGCTTGAGATACTAGTGCTCGTGCTAAAGTCTCCCAAAACCGGCCAGCCGGGGAATTAGAGCCATTGCCAATTCTGGATAGACCCTGGACTCATTTGTCCATGGATTTTATTACTGATCTCCCTCTTTCCAATGGCAAGACAGTTTTCTGGATAGTGGGTGACAGGTTTAGCAAACAAGCGCACTTTGTTCCCTTGGCAGGACTGCCTAATGCTGAAACACTATCTAAATTATTTATTGAGCACATTGTACGGTTGCATGGTGTGCCTTTGAATGTGGGGTCTGACAGAGGGGTGCAATTCATGTCTAAGTTTTGGAGGGAGTTTTGTAAGAGACTGGGTATTAGCTTGACTTTTTCCTCGGCCTACCATCCCGAGACCAACAGTCAGACGGAGAGGACCAATCAGTCTCTGGAACAGATTTTACGGTGTCTTGCCATGTCTCAGCAGGATGATTGGTGTTCTTCGTTGCCCGTGCCTGAGTTCGCATTCAATAATCGGGTTAATCAGTCCACTGGTTCTTCTCCTTTTTTCTGAAATTTTGGTTTTCACCCCCATTTTGGTGAATTTTCCAGGCTGGATTCGGGGTGTCCAGGGGCTGATTTGGCGGTGCAACGGTTGGGGAAGGTTTGGAGGGAGGTTCAGAAGGACACTGGGGTGGCTCAGGGCAGACAAACATTTTGCTGATAAGCGATGATCTGTAGGACGTAAGTTTCTGGTAGGAGACAAAGTGTGGTTGTCTACCAAGACAGAAGTACCAAGATAGAAGTGCCGAAGTCCCGCGAGACTTCACAAATCTCGTGAGACATTGGCACTATCTTCAATCCACTGCGCAAGCGCCAGAATTCCAAATACATCATAACACTGCGGGGTAGGATCTGGGGCCTCCGCTACACGCAGGCGTGATATCCTTACATCACCAAATATAAGTTCCCGGGCAGCGAGCATGGCGCATGCCCGAGAACTGATTGCAGAGCGCAAGCGCCAGGGATGTCACGAGAAAGAGAGGAGGCGGCGCCCGGAGGCCAGAGAGGGATGAGGGACGGCTGCGAGGCGGTTGAGTCAGGAAAAAAACATACCTCCCTGACTGAATAGAGGTATGGCAGGAAATTTATAAAACTCATTATTTCAGTGTTCCTAGGGATACTAAGCAAAAGAGCCACCTTCACAGAATGCAGCCTTAGTGCTGCTAAAGGTGGTTCTTTTACTTTAATAGGCCCGTGGGGGGGGGGGGGAGGGGAGGACAGGTTCCCTTCAAGTACAAAATTGGCTCTGTCACTAAGGGGTTAAAGCTGATTGAAAAAATTGCATGAATAGCGAGACCGCTAAGTCATCTGGGTAATTTCACAATGCATCTCTGGGAACGGAAGCTGGCGGCAGCCTCGCCACTCGCGCTCATCGGTGGACGGAGGAAGGTGAGAATAGCCCCATTTTTTTTAATTAGTTTTAACATTATATCTTTTTACTATTGATGCTGCATAGGCAGCATCAATAGTAAAAAGTTTGTCACACAGTGTTAATAGCAGTGTTAACAGACTGCGTTACACCGCGTTATGCCACGGTGTAACGCAGTCGGTTTAACGGACTGCTAAAACGCTATGTGGGCGGCGAGCGCTGACTGGGAGGGGAGTGTGGAGGGGGCACTGACTGCTGGGGAGTAGGAAGCGGCAATATCGCGGCCAGACTGTGCCCGTCGCTGATTGGTCGCGGCCGGCTGGCTGCGACCAATCAGCGACTTTGGATTTCCGTGACAGACAGACAAACAGACGGAAGTACCCCTTAGACAATTACGTATATATATATATATATATATATATATATATATATATAATTTTTTTTAGTTTTTTTTTCTAATTTATTTATTTAGGGTTTTTTACCGCAATCAAATCTAATTTTACCTGTTAATAAAATATTTTTAAAAGCGCATAATCGGTATCACAGTGTTCAGAAAATTATGAATGAAATCTAAAATTATTTAACCCAATCAAAACACTAGAATTCTTATTTAAAGGGCAATATACTGCTCTTCAAAAATGCAAATAATAGTGATTAAAATATTGCATGTACACATAAATGTTACCATGAAAAATGTCACAGCTCACCACCAAAAAGAACAATCTGATACAGCTCCATTGCCTAAAAAATAAAATAAATAAATAAATAAAGCGTTATAGTTTTCAGAAAATGGGGACACAAACCAAACTGTTTTATTTACAAATTTCAGATTTTTTTTTTCCATGTAGACTCCTGTTCCCAGGTCACTTTTAGGGTATGTTTCCACCTTCAGGATGGCCGGCGGTATCGTCGGAGCAGCAAACCCGCTCCGCCCTAAGCCCCGCCCCCTTCTGGGACGCGATGATGCCGGATGTGTTCATTGCACACATCCGGGATCATCGCACCCCTCGCATAGCGTCCTGTGATATACCTTGTGGCGGCGCAGCGTCGCCGCAGGTAGCACGGACATGCTGCGATCTTAAAAGACGTGCAGCATGTCCGGAGTCGCAGGGCCGCCGGGTGCGTGTTACCACTCATAGTGGAGACAGGATTTCATAAAATCCCCTCCACTATGCTGTACCATCTGGACGCTGCGTTTCCTGAACGTGGACACGTACCCTAACAGCACAATGAATGCCATGAAAACAAAACCTTGGTGAAATTTAGGCTTATTAAAACTAATTAGGATTTTTCCCCCATTTTCCTGTACATTATATAACAAAACAAACAGTGTCCTTCCGAACTACGACTTGTCTTGCGAAAAAAAACACAACTCAAGCCCGGTTATGTGTCGACGGAAAATGAAAAAAGTTATGACTCTTGGAAGAAGTGGAGGAAAAAAGCGAAAACGCAACATCAAAAATAACCAGTTGAAAGGAGATAAACACATCCAGGAACAAAAAATAAAAAAAACCCAGGCCCCATACACCTATATTGCCCCCCACCACCACCAAAAAAAAAAGTTGACGGTAGAAATGATGAGGAAAAAAAAGATATTATTCTGGTCCCCAAAGTTTTAAAGAGGAATATATTTCAATACATTTCCTATGATGGAATGTACACCTTTATCCTTAAATGGATTTAATTATCAAAGCAACATTGTTTATATTACATTTATTAATATCATTATTTTTGCATATATTAATAAGCATGCATGTGAGAATAATATTATGTACTTGTTTTTAGTATGTATACCCCTTTTCACATGTAAAGCTCCATAGAATAAATGAGCTATAATAATATTAATAATAAATAATAATAATAAAAAAAATATATTTTGCTAAGTCTATTGACTTCAGACTGCATTCTCACTAATATCCACCAGATGGCGATCTTGTGCATTACTGATTTCAATTCCTTCTCGCAGAAGTTGCAATTCCAAAGTTTGTCCGCTAGATGCCGCCATAGAGAATGTGTGTCCAGAGCAAGCTTCCCAGTCTCGCACACAATGAAAGCCTCTGTACTGGGGAAAGTGCAGGGCACCGTGAGTGTGAGCGGACGGGGCTGACAACGAGCAGCCAGAAAAGTGACTAAATCACAAGCTCCAGTCCCAGGTTCATGCTGGTGCCTATGGGAGGTCACTGTGCACACATAGCAGAGCTGGAAAGCTTTGCCTGGAACTTGGAGAAAGTTGGGAGAAGAGAAGATTGTGAAGAACAAGAGCCTGGGAAAGTCTCTCCCTGAAGAATGCAGGTTTCCTCCCATCGCAGGGTGCAGGCTGGAGTCTCCTGAGGTAAGTAAGGCTGCTGGGGACGGGCACACATGTAGCAGAGCTCAGTCATCAGTTCACTTTTTAGCGCAGATCTGACCTGCAGTCCCATGTAAAAACATTGAGGAATATCATCAGTTGTGTCAAGTGACAAACTCGGCTCTGCTACATCTCGATCAGTTCGGCCCTGCTACATCTATAGGTCTTTTTTATTACAAAGATGTCTCGGCTTCTCAGTATTTGTAGAACTACAAATCTCAGCATGGCCTGAGGAACCCGGTTTCTATACGACTGCTAGGTGTGAGTAGACCCCCCTATCTGCTCCTGGGAAAGCTGGGTGACGATCATTATGGCTGTCTTGGGGCACACACAGATTATCTCCCTGCGGATATCGCAGTGGACGACGTTCACGTGTGGCGAAGGGTTAAATCAACGGTGAAAATCCGGATTCACAATCCGCACCGCGGGTCAATTTCTGCTGCAGATTTTCTACATTTTTTAATGGGAATGAGATTTGGTGAAATGGCATCCACTTTGCTGCTCCTGTAACACACAGCGGATTTTTGTCATGCAGGATTTAAAGGGGTTGTCTTCTATAAGTAAACTTTTCCCTATATGCGCAATTCAGTGTAAAAAAAATGCTTTACTTGCCCTCTCCTGGTTTTGTGCAGTGCCCCATTTTTGCCCTGGTCCCCTTTTTTTGACTGGAGCAAGAAAAAGTTTTCCAACGGTTGACAACCCCTTTAAGAAAAGCAGTCTGACAACCAACGTTCTGCTATTCCAGCTCACAGTCACCCAGATCTTACAGGGTCCCAAGTTACAAATCAGAAGGGTTAAGAATTCACAATAATCTGAATGATGCCTGAGGGCCACAGAGCAGAATGTATCATTGTGATGTCACCGTATACAGATATACGGTAATGCACACAGTGATGTCACGGTACAGGGATAATACACACAGTGATGCCACGGTACAGGGATAATACACACAGTGATGTCACAGTACAGGGATGATACACACAGTGATGTCACAGTACAGGGATAATACACACAGTGATGTCACAGTACAGGGATGATACACACCGTGATGTCACAGTACAGGGATAATACACACAGTGATGTCACAGTACAGGGATAATACACACAGTGATGTCACAGTACAGGGATGATACACACAGTGATGTCACAGTACAGGGATAATACACACAGTGATGTCACAGTACAGGGATGATACACACCGTGATGTCACAGTACAGGGATAATACACACAGTGATGTCACGGTACAGGGATAATACACACAGTGATGTCACGGTACAGGGATAATACACACAGTGATGTCACGGTACAGGGATGATACACACAGTGATGTCACGGTACAGGGATAATACACACAGTGATGTCACAGTACAGGGATAATACACACAGTGATGTCACAGTACAGGGATGATACACACAGTGATGTCACAGTACAGGGATAATACAGTGATGCCACAGTACAGGGATAATACACACAGTGATGTCACAGTACAGGGATAATACACACAGTGATGTAACAGTACAGGGATGATACAGTGATGTCACGGTACAGGGATAATACACACAGTGATGTCACAGTACAGGGATAATACACACAGTGATGTAACAGTACAGGGATGATACACACAGTGATGTCACGGTACAGGGATAATACACAGTGATGTCACAGTACAGGGATAATACACACAGTGATGTCACAGTACAGGGATAATACACACAGTGATGTCACAGTACAGGGATGATACACACAGTGATGTCACAGTACAGGGATAATACAGTGATGCCACAGTACAGGGATAATACACACAGTGATGTCACAGTACAGTGATAATACACACAGTGATGTCACAGTACAGGGATAATACAGTGATGTCACGGTACAGGGATAATACACACAGTGATGTCACAGTACAGGGATAATACACACAGTGATGTAACAGTACAGGGATGATACACACAGTGATGTCACGGTACAGGGATAATACACACAGTGATGTCACAGTACAGGGATAATACACACAGTGATGTCACAGTACAGGGATAATACACACAGTGATGTCACAGTACAGGGATAATACACACAGTGATGTCACAGTACAGGAATAATACACACAGTGATGTCACAGTACAGGGATAATACACACAGTGATGTCACAGTACAGGGATAATACACACAGTGATGTCACAGTACAGAGATAATACACACAGTGATGTCACAGTACAGGGATAATACACAGTGATGTCACAGTACAGGGATAATACGCACAGTGATGTCACAGTACAGGGATAATACACACAGTGATGTAACAGTACAGGGATGATACACACAGTGATGTCACAGTAAAGGGATAATACAGTGATGTCACGGTACAGGGATAATACACACAGTGATGTCACAGTACAGGGATAATACACACAGTGATGTCACAGTACAGAGATAATATACACAGTGATGTCACAGTACAGGGATAATACACACAGTGATGTCACAGTAAAGGGATAATACAGACAGTGATGTCACAGTACAGGGGTAATACACACAGTGATGTCACAGTACAGAGATAATACACACAGTGATGTCACAGTACAGGGTAATGCACACAGTGATGTCACAGTACAGGGATAATACACACAGTGATGTCACAGTACAGGGATAATGCACACAGTGATGTCACAGTACAGGGATAATACACACAGTGATGTCACAGTACAGGAATAATACACCCAGTGATGTCACAGTACAGGGATAATACACACAGTGATGTCACAGTACAGGGATAATACACACAGTGATGTCACAGTACAGGGATAATACACCCAGTGATGTCACAGTACAGGGATAATACACACAGTGATGTCACAGTACAGGAATAATACACCCAGTGATGTCCCAGTACAGGGATAATACACAGAGATGTCACGGTACAGGGATAATGCACACAGTGATGTCACGGTACAGGGATAATGCACACAGTGATGTCACAGTACAGGGATAATACACAGTGATGCAGAGATGATGCACGCAGCGGTGTGTAGAGATGATGCACGCAGTGGTGTATATAGATGATGCACGCAGTGGTGTATAGAGGTGATGCACGCAGTGGTGTATATAGATGATGCACGCAGTGGTGTATAGAGGTGATGCACGCAGTGGTGTATATAGATGATGCACGCAGTGGTGTATAGAGATGATGCACGCAGTGGTGTATATAGATGATGCACGCAGTGGTGTATAGAGGTGATGCACGCAGTGGTGTATATAGATGATGCACGCAGTGGTGTATAGAGATGATGCACGCAGTGGTGTATATAGATGATGCACGCAGTGGTGTATAGAGGTGATGCACGCAGTGGTGTATATAGATGATGCACGCAGTGGTGTATAGAGGTGATGCACGCAGTGGTGTATATAGATGATGCACGCAGTGGTGTATATAGATGATGCACGCAGTGGTGTATAGAGATGATGCACGCAGTGGTGTATATAGATGATGCACGCAGTGGTGTATAGAGTTGATGCACGCAGTGGTGTATAGAGTTGATGCACGCAGTGGTGTATAGAGATGATGCACGCAGTGGTGTATATAGATGATGTACACAGTGGTGTATGGAGATGATGCACGCAGTGGTGTATAGAGATGATGCACGCAGTGGTGTATAGAGTTGATGCACGCAGTGGTATTACAGTAACGTCAGTCACCATTGTAGGATAATGTCGCCGTGATCTTCGCACACCACAGTATAGTAGCGCACACCCTGGTAGTGTCGCAGTGGTGATCTTACTGTTCACCGTTTTGGTTGTCACCCAGGTTCCCCAGACCCAGATATAAGATCTGGGTAGGATCAGAGAACGTTGGGGTTTAGTGTCCGTGTCCTGCTCACGTGGCTGTTTTTCCTCTCGTGTGATGGACTGTGTCTGTTTTCCCCTTTAGGATCTCATCCCTTTGGGATAAATCCGCGGTGCCGGTTCCTGGACCTTCCCTTGGTGTCTTCTCCTCCTTTTATGTTGCTGTAAGGAGACAACATTGCCTATAACTGAATTTAGGAAATTGCGCCTCCAGAATAATGGGGGAGACAGCCCCCCCTCAGGCCCCGGCGGGGACCCTGACCATTGGAGGAGTATCTAATGTGGGTCTGCTCGGAGGAGGAACGGTGGCTCCCCGGCTTCACAACGCCATAGTGGAGCGGCTCCGAGCTCGGATAGCAGTTTGCCGCCAACATCAGATTAACTGCGAGGGTCGCTATGAACGCAGCAGGGCGGAAAGTATTGATCGAGAACGGGAGAACACCCTGCAGCTGCTGACCCTTGTCCAGCATGGCCAGGGCAGCAGAAAGAGCAGCAAGCATAGCAAGAGCTCCTGTGCTGCACCCCCGGACTACCGGCACCATCACCCACAGCAGCCGCAGCTACTCAATGACGAGGGCAGTGACATTAATGGAGGCCAGCAAGCTTCTAATGGACTGGGCCAACGGAACTCGGCTCTAATCGCTGTAAGTAACATGTCACGTCTTACATGCTATCAAACGATAATCCTCTGCTGTTTCTGGGATTAGTGGGCCCGTGGGCGATCCTACTGGTGACTGACAGCTATGTCTGTGTGCACACTTATACAAAAAAAATTGTCAGTCACTGATAGGACCACCCACTGGACCAAAAATCACAGGAAGAGCAGAGAGTTAAATGATTAAAAAACAGGTTATACTGAATATTTTCACACAACCAGCTAGCAATCTCCTCAGCTGCTCCTCCTGCTCTATTTCATGGAGCCTTCAGATTGGACTGTATTATCATGGTGACAGGTTCTCTTTAAAAAGCCTTGCAGCAAGACTTGGGATATAAACCTAAATCGGAATATTCTCCAAAAGGAAAATAGCTCTATTTGCAGACACCTGTCTCGGGGGGGTTTGCACCTCATCAGTTCAAAATAGGCAAATCGTTGGCCATGCGAGTGATTTTAAGAGGTAGGGGTGTTTTTTAGAAGAGATATTCTCAAGTTGTCTCTTGAGTAGCTCACAGCTCTGCAGTCTTGTTACTTGCTGGTTTCTGTTAAGGCGGGGTCTCCTCCGTCAGTGACAATTTTGATGGACAGCAGAGTTGTAATATTAGTAAAACTATAAAGCTCAGCACAAGGTCTGCTGTTACACATTCATATATCAGTGGTTTGTTCTGAATTTACAGTATTATCTGTGTATTTTCACATGGAGATAACAATGTATTTGAACTACAAATTAATGGGCTGGATGAGGTGGCTGGTATGTCAGGAGTTAACCCCTTTCTTGGAAAGTAACTACTGCTCATTCTCGGACAGTTTCTAGGCAGGCCCCGATAGCTGAGCTTCATGGAAACTAGCTGTACACCATGTAAGATAACAGCTGTCGTAGCAAGAGAATGAGCGCAGATAGAAAAATCAAGTTAGTTGCAAACTTACTTATTTTTATGCTTTCTAACAGCAGCAATTTAATAATTTTAAAATACTCCTATAAGGAGTGCACCAAGCTGGTGTATGGAGACTTATATGCAATGCAGTGTTTTCTGGTAAAGGGGTTGGATGTTATACACCAAGGGTGAAGGGCCGAAGGTTATACTCCAGGGGTGAGGGGCCAATGGTTATACACCAGGGGTGAGGGGCCAATGGTTATAAACCAGGGATGAAGGGCTGAAGGTTCTACACCAAGGGTGAGGGGCCGATGGTTATAGACCAGTGGTGAGGGGCCAATGGTTATAGACTAGAGGTGAGGGGCCAATGGTTATACACCAGGGGTGAGGGGCCGAAGGTTATACACCAAAGGTGAGGGGCCGAAGGTTATACACAGGGTGAGGAGCCAATGGTTATACACCAGGGGTGAGGAGTATATAACCTGATATGAAGGACATTCAATGATTAAGACCGGATTCCCAATGCTTTTCTCCATGTAGGGTGTTTTATACCAGAGGTTCATTATCCATTTCCGTACTTTATAGCCAGTGTTCATGGACAGAGTTAAAAATGTACATTTTGGGTCCATTGGCTCATAAATAAGATAAAGCTCAAGTATGTCATTGTTGTATAGTATATTGATAAATCCTATAGGATGCCTCGGCCAGTGCGTATAACATGGGAGTAATACTCCACGGGGCCATAAGGATATCCGGTAAATTATGGGATAGGACACAACAGTCACTACGTTTTTCCTTAGGGCTAATTACCATTGTGTGATTTTATTTCTAATTTTTCATCTAAAAAAATTATCTCATCTGGTATTACATTATTATTTGGGAATTAAATTGGAGTATTATGTGGCAGATGTATGAGGAGTGGCAGACATTCTCTTGCTATGATAGAGCTGTTATCTTACATGGTGTACAGCTAGTGGCAGAACTAGAGCCCGATTGGCCCCATGCAAAATTTGGACCTGCCCATCCCCCTCATGTTGTTCACATGTACGAGCCCCTGTAGTGTTCTAAATCCTGTACCCTCGCACCCTCGATCATTACTCCCCTGTGTATTGTGGTATCATGCTTACTCTGCGGCATATTACTTGAGCACTATAAGGGGGTGATATGACAGCTGTATATTGCACTATTGTTTTGGCACTATATAGCGATATTATGTAAGCTGAAATTACGAAAGAAAAAAAGCGTACAAATAACTTGTGGATGATTCCACATTTGCTTGTGGCCCAAGGGTTCATTTTCTGCAAAACCTGTTGCAGCCACAGGGTTCAGTATTTTAGAAAATGGTGTTGGTGAAATAAACTTCTCTTCTTAAAGGGCAAGTTCCATCAGAAAATGTCTTTTGTGAAAAAAAGTGGGTTTTCATATTATATTCAGCTTTTATTTATTTTTGCTTTAATTTTCTAGATCATTAGTTTAAGGCTCTTACGTCCTGTTGGGAATATGGATTTTAGCAACAATAGACTGACTCAGACCCTATTAGTTTTGTATAGAAGTGTTATCTGAGCATGCTCTATTCTTGGGAAACTAAATTGTGAAGGGAGGAGGTGACCTGTGACATCCCCTATAATGAATGGTAGATCCTGTGTTACTTACTGTATTAGAGGTGTTTTCAGTCATTATAAAGGAGGAGGAGGTGAGCTGTGACATCACCTTTTGTGAATGGTGGATTCTGTGTTATATACTTTATATAGAGGTGTTTTCAGTCATTGTACAGGAGGAGGAGGTGAGCTGTTACATCACCTATTGTGAATGGTGGATCCTGTGTTATCTACTGTATATAGAGGTGATATCAGTCATTGTACAGGAGGAGGAGGTGAGTTGTGACATCACCTATTGTGAATGGTGGATCCTGTGTTATCTACTGTATATAGAGGTGTTATCAGTCATTGTACAGGAGGAGGAAGAGGTGAGCTGTGACATCAGTTATTGTGAATGGTGGATCCTGTGTTATCTACTGTATATAGAGGTGTTATCAGTCATTGTACAGGAGGAGGAGGTGAGCTGTGACATCACCTATTGTGAATGGTGGATCATGTGTTACCTACTGTATATAGAGGTGTTATCAGTCATTGTACAGGAGGAGGAGGGGAGCTGTGACATCACCTATTATGAATGGTGGATCCTGTGTTATCTACTGTATATAGAGGTGTTATCTGTTATGAACTGGTGGTTTAGGAGCAACATGGGACGAGCTCTGGAGGAGATGGTACCTGTACTAACCGCAGTTCCTGAGCTTATCACAACATTAGAAGTAGCCGTGGGATGTTCCTGTCACTCCCTAGACACCTCGTCACAGCCGGAGGACTAACTACCCCTAAAGATGGAAACAGGAAAGCTATCTTGCCTCAGAGAAAATCCCCAAAGGAAAGGCAGCCCCCACAAATATTGACTGTGAGTGGAGAGGGAAATGACATACGCAGAATGAAATCAGAATGTAGCAAAGGAGGCCAGTCTAGCTAGATATATAGAACAGGACAGAATACTGTGCGGTCAGTATAAAAAAACTAGAAAAATCCACCACAGAGTTTACAAAAATCTCCACACCTGACTAAAGGTGTGGGGGGTAAATCTGCTTCCCAGAGCTTCCAGCTTAACTGAATAAATCCATATTGACAAGCTGGACAAGAAAAAACATAGAAAGAGCTGAACGAGTAAGTCCACAATATGTGGACAGCAAAAGAACAAGCAAGGACTTATCTTTGCTGAACTAGTCAGAATATCAGGGAAATCCAAGCAGAGATGTGAATCCAACCAGGAACCATTGACAACTGGCCCAGGCTGAAGGATAGAGCCAGGATAAATAGCCGAGCCAGAAAGACGATCAGTGGAAGCAGCTGCTGACTGCTAAATCCAAGGAGCAGCAGTTCCACTCAAAACCACCGGAGGGAGCCCAAGAGCGGAATTCACAGCAGTTATCTGTCATTGTACAGGAGGAGGTGGTGAGTTGTGACATCACCTATTGTGAATGGTGAATCCTGTGTTATCTACTGTATATAGAGGTGTTATCAGTCATTGTACAGGAGGAGGAGGTGAGCTGTGACATCTCCTATTGTGAATGGTGGATCCTGTGTTATCTACTGTATATAGAGGTGTTATCAGTCATTGTACAGGAGGAGGAGGTGAGCTGTGACATCTCCTATTGTGAATGGTGGATCCTGTGTTATCTACTGTATATAGAGGTGTTATGAGTCATTGTAATCGAAGGCGAAGGTTATACACCAAGGGTGAGGGGCCGATGGTTATACACCAGGGGTGAGGGGCCGATGGTTATACACCAGGGGTGAGGGGCCGATGGTTATACACCAGGGGTGAGGGGCCGATGGTTATACACCAAGGGTGAGGGGCCGATGGTTATAGACCAGGGGCAAGGGGCCAATGGTTGTACACCAGGGGTGAGGGGCCGAAGGTTATACACCAAGGATGAGGGGCCGAAGGTTATACACAGGGTGAGGAGCCAATGGTTATACACCAGGGGTGAGGAGTATATAACCTGCTATGAAGGACATTCAATGATTAAGGCTGGTTTCACACTTGCGTTTTTGTAAGCTGCGTTTTAGCGCTAAAAAACGCAAAAAACCGCATGCGTTTTTTCCTATACTTAACATTAAAAACGCATGCGTTTTTTCGCATGCGTTTTGACGCGTTTTCGGCAACGCATGCGTTTTTTTGACGCGTGCGTTCTTTTGCAGAAATGCAACTTGTAGTAATTTCTAGCGGCGTTTTTTTGCGGCAAAAAAATGCATTGCTGTCTATGTAAACGCATGCGTTTTTAAGCACATGCGTTTATTTGCGTTAAAAACGCATGCGTTTTTTTAGAAAAACACAAGAAAACACACAAAAAAACAGGAAAACCCTAACCATAGGGATCCAAACCCTAACCCTAACCCTAAGGTTAGGATCCCTAGTAACCCTAGGGATCCTAACCCTATCCCTAACCATAGGGATCCTAACCCTTAGGGTTAGGGTTAGGATCCTAACCCTTAGGGTTAGGGTTAGGATCCCTAGGGTAATGGTTAGGGTTAGGGTTAGGATCCCTAGTAACCCTAGGAATCCTAACCCTAGCCCTAGGGATCCTAACCCTTAGGGTTAGGGTTAGGATCCTGACCCTTAAGGTACCGTCACACTAAACGACATCGCTAGCGATCCGTGACGTTGCAGCGTCCTCGCTAGCGATATCGTTTAGTTTGACACGCAGCAGCGATCAGGATCCTGCTGTGATGTCGCTGGTCGCTGAATAAAGTCCAGAACTTTATTTGGTCGTCCGATCGCCGTGTATCGTTGTGTTTGACACCAAAAGCAACGATACCAGCGATGTTTTACACTGGTAACCAGGGTAAACATCGGGTTACCAAGCGCAGGGCCGCGCTTAGTAACCCGATGTTTACCCTGGTTACCAGCGTAAAAGTAAAAAAAACAAACAGTACATACTCACCCAGCGTCATACCTCCCCCAGCGTCTGCTTCCTGACACTGACTGAGCGCCGGCCCTAAAGTGAAAGTGAAAGCCGCTGTGCTGTTAGGGCCGGAGCTCAGTCAGTGTCAGGAAGCAGAAGCTGGGGGACGCTGGGTGAGTATGTACTGTTTGTTTTTTTTACTTTTACGCTGGCAACCAGGGTAAACATCGGGTTACTAAGCGCGGCCCTGCGCTTAGCAACCCGATGTTTACCCTGGTTACCCGGGGACCTCGGCATCGTTGGTCGCTGGAGAGCGGTCTGTATGACAGCTCTCCAGCGATCAAACAGCGACGCTGCAGCGATCGGCATCGTTGTCGCTATCGCTGCAGCGTCGCTTAATGTGACGGTACCTTTAGGGTTAGGGTTTGGATCCCTATGGTTAGGGGTAGGGGTAGGGTTAGGGGTAGGGTTAGGGTTTGGATCCCTTTATCACCTTGATGGTGGGGGGTGGCTTATCAGTGACCTGGTGACCAGGACATTCTAATAAAAAGCTACCCCTAACCCTAACCTTAGGGATCCTAACCCTAGCTAATTCTATTAATAGTGTGTTTTCTAGTTGATTTTGATGTTTGGCAGCTGTCACACACTTCTCAGCATGCGTTTCAAAAACGCAAACGCGGGAAAAAACGCATGTAAACGCGGGAAGCCGCCACGTTTTGCCGCAATTTTTTGGGGGCGCAAAAACGCATGCGTAAAAAAACCCGCACCGTTTGCATGCGTTTTCATGCGTTTTTTCACCACATGCGTTTTTTTTAAAAACGCTGCAGATCAAAACGCAAGTGTGAAACCAGCCTTAGACAGGATTCCCAATGCTTTTCTCCATGTAGGGTGTTTTATACCAGAGGTTCATTATCCATTTCCGTACTTTATAGCCAGTGTTCATGGACAGAGTTAATGTACATTTTGGGTCCATTGGCTCATAAATAAGATAAAGCTCAAGTATGTCATTGTTGTATAGTATATTGATAAATCCTATAGGATGCCTCGGCCAGTGCGTATAACATGGGAGTAATACTCCACGGGGCCATAAGGATATCCGGTAAATTATGGGATAGGACACAACAGTCACTACGTTTTTCCTTAGGGCTAATTACCATTGTGTGATTTTATTTCTTATTTTTCATCTAAAAAAAATTCTTATCTCATCTGGTATTACATTATTATTTGGGAATTAAATTGGAGTATTATGTGGCAGATGTATGAGGAGTGGCAGACATTCTCTTGCTATGATAGAGCTGTTATCTTACATGGTGTACAGCTAGTGGCAGAACTAGAGCCCGATTGGCCCCATGCAAAATTTGGACCTGCCTATTACCCCCCTATGTTGGTCAGATGTACGAGCCCCTGTAGTGTTCTAAATCCTGTACCCTCGCACCCTCGATCATTACTCCCCTGTGTACTGTGGTATCATGCGGACTCTGCGGCATATTTCTTGAGCACTATAAGGGGGTGATATGACAGCTGTATATTGCAGTATTGTTTTGGCACTATATAGCGATATTATGTAAGCTGAAATTACGAAAGAAAAAAAGCGTACAAATAACTTGTGGATGATTCCACATTTGCTTGTGGCCCAAGGGTTAATTTTCTGCAAAACCTGTTGCAGCCACAGGGTTCAGTATTTTAGAAATTGGTGTTGGTGAAATAAACTTCTCTTCTTAAAGGGCAAGTTCCATCAGAAAATGTATTTTTTTTTAAAGTGGGTTTTCATATTATATTCAGCTTTTATTTATTTTTGCTTTAATTTTCTAGATCATTAGTTTAAGGCTCTTACGTCCTGTTGGGAACATGGATTTTAGCAACAATAGACTGACTCAGACCCTATTAGTTTTGTATAGAAGTGTTATCTGAGCATGCTCTATTCTTGGGAAACTAAATTGTGAAGGGAGGAGGTGACCTGTGACATCCCCTATAATGAATGGTAGATCCTGTGTTATTTACTCTATTAGAGGTGTTTTCAGTCATTATAAAGGAGGAGGAGGTGAGCCGTGACATCACCTTTTGTGAATGGTGGATCCTGTGTTATCTACTGTATATAGAGGTGATATCAGTCATTGTACAGGAGGAGGTGAGCTGTGACATCTCCTATTGTGAATGGTGGATCCTGTGTTATCTACTGTATATAGAGGTGTTATCAGTCATTATACGGGAGGAGGAGGTGAGCTGTGACATCACCTATTATGAATGGTGTATCCTGTGTTATCTACTGTATATAAAGGTGTTATCTGTCATTGTACAGGAGGAGGAGGAGGTGAGCTGTGACATCACCTTTTATGAATGGTGGATCCTGTGTTATCTACTGTATATAGAGGTGTTATCAGTCATTGTACAGGAGGAGGAGGTGAGCTGTGACATCACCTATTGTGAATGGTGGATCCTGTGTTATCTACTGTATATAGAGGTGTTATCTGTCATTGTACAGGAGGAGGAGGTGAGCTGTGACATCACCTATTGTGAATGGTGGATCCTGTGTTATCTACTGTATATAGAGGTGTTATCAGTCATTGTACAGGAGGAGGAGGAGGTGAGCTGTGATATCACCTATTATGAATGGTGGATCCTGTGTTATCTACTGTATATAGAGGTGTTATCTGTCATTGTACAGGAGGAGGAGGTGAGTTGTGACATCACCTATTGTGAATGGTGCATCCTGTGTTATCTACTGTACATAGAGGTGTTATCTGTCATTGTACAGGAGGAGGTGGAGGTGAGCTGTGACATCACCTATTGTGAATGGTGGATCCTGTGTTACCTACTGTATATACAGGTGTTATCAGTCATTGTAATCTTACCTGTAATGACATTGAGACTGATGAAAAGACCCATGGCTTATTTTCTTTCAAATTAATCCTGAAAGATCAAAATCATAAGGGGGTCTGTTGTGTATTTGTTAGGATTCCTATGCTTTCTACAAGTATAGTGGCATGTAAAAGTTTGGGCACCCCTGGTCAAAATGACTGTTATTGTGAACAGTTATCAAGTTGAAAATTAAATTATCTCTAAAAAGGCTAAAGTTAAAGATGACACATTTTCCTTGCATTTTAGGATATGTAGATGCAAAAGTTTGGGCACCCTTGCAGATTTGTGTACTCAGATAACTTTGACCATGGTTTCAGATCTTAATTAGCCTGTTAGAGTTATGACTCGTTCACTATCATCGTTAGGAAAGGCCAGGTGATGCAAATTTCCCAGCTTTATAAAATCCCAACCTCCTCTAACTTGTGCCAAAAACAGCAGCCGTGGGTTCTTCTAAAAAGCTGCCTAGTACTATGAAAATGGTGGAGGCCCACAAAGCAGGAGAAGGCTATAAGACGATAGAAAAGCGTTTTCAAGTTGTCCTTTCCTCAGTTTGAAATGTAATTAAGAAATGGCAGCTAACAGGAACAGTGGAGGTCTAGATAAGGTCTGGAAGACCAAGCAAAATTTCAGTGAGAGCTGCTCGTATGATGGTTAGAGAGGTAAATCAGAACCCCTGCTTGACTGCAAAAGACCTTCAGGTACATTTAGCAGACTCTGGAGCTGTGGTACGTTGTTCTGCTGTTCAGAGACATCTGTACAAAAATATGGTCTTCATGGAAGAGTCATCAGAAGAAAGCCTCTCCTGTGTCATCACCATAAAATTCAGCATCGAACGTATGCAAAAGAACATCTAAACATGCCTGTTGCATGTTGGAAATAAATCCTGTGGATCAATGAGGGTAAAATAGAACTCTTTGGCCACAATGATTAAGGTATGTGTGGAGAAAAGGGCACAGAATTTCAGGAAAAGAATATCTCCCCAACCATTAAGCATGGGGGTGGATCAATCATGCTTTGGAGTCATGTTGCAGCCAATGGTATGGGGAACATTTATCAGGTAGAGGGAAGAATGGATTCAATGAAATTTCAACACATTTTTGATGCAAACATAACACCATGTGTAAGAAAGCTGAAGTTGAAAAGAGGTTGACTTCTACAAATGGATAATGATCCTAAACACATGTCAAAATCCACAATAGACGACCTCATGATACTAACCATGCATGGTGCCCAAACTTTTGCATTAGCTCATTTTCCTTTTTGTAATATTTAAGATGAAAAAATATATATATTTTTGCCTAAAATAAAAAGGAAAAGTGTCATATTTAAAGGGGTATTCCTATCTCCAAGATACTGTCTCAATATAGTAGTAGGTGTAGTATTAATAGTTGCAAATCCCTCCAATTAGAAATGTAGTATAGTTCTTCTGATGCGCTATGTTGCTGACCCCATGTAAGGCATTGCAGTAGCTGAGGTATCCATGGTTACAGCCACTAAGAGCTGTCTATCTGTTAATATATGAGTGGTCATAACCATGGATACCTAAGCTACTGCAATTCCCTACATTAAATAAGTGACATAGTGAATCAGAAGAACTATACTACATTTCTAATTAGAGGCATTTGCTAATATTATTATACCTACTACATATTGGGGGAGGATCTTGGAGATGGGAATACTACTTTAACTTTAGGCTTTTTAGAGTTCATGTTCAACTTGCTTAACTGTTCACAATAACAGTAAATGTGACCGAGGGTGCCCAAACTTTTACATGTAGTCCATGAGCCGGGCCAGATATCGGTACCACCCGGAGTGACTAATTTTCTTTGGTATTTTTAGGTAGATGCATGTCTGTAGTTTATTTTTTGATATGATAGCCCTTACATATACGTAGCTTATTAACCCCTTCAGCCCTAGGCCTATTTGTACCCAAGTGCCTAAGCCAATCTGACCTGTGCCACTTCATGGGCTAATAACTTTGGAACGCTTTCACCTATCCAAGCCATTCTGAGATTGTTTTCTCGTGACATATTGTACTTCACGTCAGTGCTAAATGGGAGTCAATATATTTTACCTTTCTATATAAAAAAATGCTAAATATTCGGAAATTTTGGAAAAATCGGCAATTTTTTAACTTTGAAATTCTCTGCTTTTTACAAAAATACTGATACCCCCCATAATAGTTATTAATTTACACTCCCCACATGTTTACTTCATATTGGCATCATTTTGAAAATGAAACCTTATTGTTTTACGACGTAATAGGGCTTATAGTTTTATGCGCAATTTTTCACATTTACAGCAAAACCCACTTTTCAAAGGACCAAGTCACTTCTGAAGTCACTTTAAGGGGCTTACATAACAGAAACCACCCATAAATTACCCCATTTTGCAAACTACACCCCTCAAGCTGTTCAAAACTCATTTTTAAAAACTGTTAACCCTTTAGGTGTTCCACAGGAATTTTAGCAGAATGAAGGCGAAATTTCAAAATTTCATTTTTTTTCCAGATATTACATTGTAATCCAATTTTACCTGCAACCTAGCAAGGGTTAACGGCAAACCCAAACTTGGTTACCCTAATTCTGCAGTTTATAGAAACACCCCACATGTACTCGTAAACTAAAGTATGGGCACACAGCACAGCTCAACACGGAAGGAGCGCTATGTGGTTTTTGGGTGGCGGATTCACTGGAAGAAATCTAGGGGGCCATGTCACATTTGAAGGCTGCCTGAGGTACACCCACAGTGGAAACCCCAAAAAGTGACCCTATTTTGGAAACTACACCCCCAAGGAATCTTTTAGGGGGTATAGTGACCACTTTGACCCAACCAGTGTTTCACAGTAGTTGGAAACACTTGGTTGAGAAAATGGAAAAAGTGCATTTTTTACATGAAGGTGTCATTTTAGGCTCATTTTTTTATTTTTAAGAGGTGTACCAGCAAAAAATGCACCCCACTATTTGTTCACCAATCTCTCCCGAACACAACAACACCCGATATGTTGTCGTACACTGCAGTATTGGGGAACGGCAGGCCTCGGAAGGGAAGGAGCGCCAAATGACTTTTGGAGTGCAAATTTTACTGGAAGAAATCTAGGGGGCTATGTCACATTTGAAGACACCCTGAGGTGCCCCAACACACGCACACACACTGACACATACACGTTCTGTGCTGAATAGGACTCTCCGGTCTTCTCTGCAGAGCTCCTATCTCCCTCTGCTTGCATGGAAAAACTTCCTTCCATGGCTAGAAGAAAACCATGCAAGGGACCTTCACCATCTGGATGAAACACTGAAGAACATCACAAACTTTCGCATCAGTGTGTCGCAGGGATCCTTCGAAAAGCTCTTGGATAATGAATCTTGCACACTTACCCTGAAGCTCTTTCAAGTTTATCTTGAGACCCTCAGAAATGAACAACTCTCAGCATTCTGGATGTCATACTTGGACATGGTCGAGACCATGCTGGCCCTGGTTCGAGCTTCAAGAGAAGGCAACTGGATGCTTCACCTAGGAGCAATCCGACAGATGATACCATGGTGTTTTGCCTATGACAAGGTCAACTATGCCCGATACCTAACCTATTACTATGCCACAATGTCTCGGCTGCCCATAGAACACCCAGAGGTCCATGAATACTTCATGCAAGGTGGCTTTTCGGTCCAGATCGGTAGCAAGAATCCTTTTGGACGAATTCCTGTGGACCAGACCATTGAAGAGACAATCAACAAAGACACCCAGACACCAGGGGGCACAAAAGGCTTCAGCCTCAAAGTTGGAGCTGTTTCCAGGTTCTACCTGACATCAGAGTACCGCAGTATGTACTTGAGGCAGCTGAGGGCCCTGGTAGGCCAACAATATACTGACTTCAGCCATTCAGACCTACAGGTGTCTAGGATTAGAAGAGATGAAGCCGATGTCCAATCTTTCGTTCAACTGCTGGAGACAGGTTGGGTGAACCCCTTCAACAAAGAGCATAATGGTGAACTTATCAGTTTGTCAACAGCGACTGTAGCACCACCAGATGTAGCCAAAGACCTTCAAGGGGCATACAGTATAGGAGAGGATGCATATCAAACATTCAAGGATGAGCGTTTGGGTACCGATAAGCCAACTACATTGTTTCATGACAAGATGACGAAGAACAAACTTAAAACGTTCTCTAACATCCAAATGAAGACACGCAGACAAGGTCTTGGCAAGGAGGTAATTTTGAAGGCTGACAGAAACCTATTTGGCCAGATGATACTTGTAGCTGAGAACAGAAAGCTACAAATGAGTGATGTCTTGACTCATCCCCTGGGTCCATTGCCATGGGCACTTGCCAATGGTGATGGGTCTATCCGCAAGACCAACAAGGCTGCCCTCGCAAGGGAGTTGGAGAGGAATGCTCGTCCTGCAGAAGTGATCCCCGAGCCCTCTGCAACCATCATTGATGGGATGAGCCTGGTTCAGAAACTGAAGGGAAACAATGCAACATTTGGCCAGCTAGCAGGCACAGCAATGAGTCGCGCTATCCATGAGGGTGCTAAGAGCAAGCGCATTGATATTGTCTTTGACGTCTACAAGGAGACATCCATCAAAGATACAGAAAGAGTCAACAGATATGAAGGCACAGGGATCCATTTCAAGAACATTCAACATGGGCACAACATCCAGCAGTGGAAAAAGCTTCTAAGTAGTTCCTCCAACAAGGCAAGTCTCATAAAGTTTCTGGTAGAAGAATGGAAGGCGAAACACCACAGGGAGAAGCTTGAGGAGAAGGAGCTGTATGTCACATGTGAGCAGCTCTGCTTTAAGATCACCAAAGAACAGTGGGAAGAGGCTGCTGACCTTAAGTCAAATCAAGAAGAAGCAGACACACGCCTCCTTCTCCATGCTCTTCATGCAGCAGAATCTGGTTACAAGTCGGTCATCATCACTTCGGAGGATACTGATGTCATGGTCCTGTGTCTGGGCATGTGCCACAAAATCCCATCCCACCTGTTCCAGAAATGCGGTACACAGAACCGGACAAGATTCCTGGATATCACCACTCTGAGCCGAACATTGGGAGGCAGCGTATGTGATTCATTGATTGGTATGCATGCATTTACAGGCTGTGACACCGTCAGTGCATTCGCTGGCCGTGGGAAGATGACGACACTCAAGCAGTTGAAGATGAACAAGACATACCAGGATGCCTTTCAGGAAGTTGGTCGTTCATGGGAAGTGTCTACCGAACTTTTTGAGAAGTTACAGGAAATCACCTGCCACATGTACCTGCCAACTACCCAAACAACTGAGGTAAACAGGCTCCGTTATCAGCTGTTCTGTGCCAGACGTGGAGTGGTAGAGTCAAGTCAACTCCCTCCTTGCCAGGACTGCCTTTTCATGCATGCACTGCGTGCAAACTACCAGGCTGCGATCTGGAGGAGAAGTCTGCAGAGCCAGCCATGGGTTGCAAACCCAACAGACTGCGGTTGGATGATAGATAACGACGGAAAGCTTGTTGTCAAGTGGATGCAAGGGGCACCAGCACCAGAAGCTATTATACAGCTACTGTCCTGCAAGTGTGTGCGGTCATGTGAACTTCCTCAGTGTACTTGCCTCAGCAATGGCCTGAAGTGCACAGACATGTGCAGATTACAGACATGCCAGAACAAGGGTACTGAAGACGAGCCAGTAGAACAACAGTCAGATTCAGAGTCCGATGTTGAAGATATTATGGAGTAACATATATATATATATATATATATATATATATATATATATATATATATATATATATATATATATATATATATGCACATGACATGTTCAGTGTGTATTTACATAACTTGGATTAAATTTTGTTACAAATACTACATCTAGTCACTCCGGGTGGTACCGATATCGTCATATTTGGTTCTTGGCTCATGCTAAAATTCCTGTGGAACACCTAAAGGGTTAACAGTTTTTAAAAATGAGTTTTGAACAGCTTGAGGGGTGTAGTTTGCAAAATGGGGTAATTTATGGGTGGTTTCTGTTATGTAAGCCCCTTAAAGTGACTTCAGAAGTGACTTGGTCCTTTGAAAAGTGGGTTTTGCTGTAAATGTGAAAAATTGCGCATAAAACTATAAGCCCTATTACGTCGTAAAACAATAAGGTTTCATTTTCAAAATGATGCCAATATGAAGTAAACATGTGGGGAGTGTAAATTAATAACTATTATGGGGGGTATCAGTATTTTTGTAAAAAGCAGAGAATTTCAAAGTTAAAAAATTGCCGATTTTTCCAAAATTTCCGAATATTTAGCATTTTTTTATATAGAAAGGTAAAATATATTGACTCCCATTTAGCACTGACGTGAAGTACAATATGTCACGAGAAAACAATCTCAGAATGGCTTGGATAGGTGAAAGCGTTCCAAAGTTATTAGCCCATGAAGTGGCACAGGTCAGATTGGCTTAGGCACTTGGGTACAAATAGGCCTAGGGCTGAAGGGGTTAATAAGCTACGTATATGTAAGGGCTATCATATCAAAAAATAAACTACAGACATGCATCTACCTAAAAATACCAAAGAGAATTAGTCACTCCGCTTGGTACCGATATCGTCAAATTTGGTTCTTGGCTCATGGACTAATGCCACTGTATAGTGCTGCAGGGTACACTATTGCTGTCAAAAACACCCAAATCCAGGTCAGGTATTAGCATTCTATTTAAGTGACTGTGGCTGAGTTGCACTACCAGACATTACCCAAGGACGGGGGTGGCGCTGTTTCTAAAAGAAAGCCGTCAATTTTTTTTCTATTCTCTATTCTCTATTTTCTCTATAATTTAGCCCTTTTGTTTTTCTCTGTTTTGGTACATATGGCATTTTTGGATAAAATCTCTTCAGTGTTACCGTGTGATTCATTCGGGCTGTTTTTGTGTTCATGATGTAAAAACGGAATAATGTAAAGTGATGTAGTGATGACTGATTCTCGGCATCGGTTTCCCTATGAGCTCACGCGGGACGGAGCCATCATGTCCATGATAGACACTCTGCCGGCACAGTCACCCTTGTAAGCACAGAGACGATCTCCAGATATATATTCATGAACTGACTCATCATTTGCCTGGAAATTTTTTTGCATGAAATTATTTTTTATTTTATTTATTTTTTTCAAGTCCTTTTTGTAGAAGCCTTCACCAGACAAACACACCTCTGTTCAGCTCCAGCAAAACTCCACCTGCGGAGTTCACCCAGCTGCTGTTATTAGGCCTGCAAGCCCCGGGGTGGATTATGTGAATGATGCTTTTCCACCCAGATTCTTTTGGTTATTCCTAAATCCTGGACCCAAAATCCAGTCAAATTAACCTTCTCAGTAACCTAATGTAACTGGTACAGATTTTACATTTCCCAGGCCAACCACCTCAGTGGCACATACAGTATCTGCCACCCAGGAACTCACCTCCTGCTTTCTCACAAGGGACATAGAGATACATTGTATATAGCAGTGTATTTCTATGTACCAGGCTAGCTTTAGCTGCTGCCTGCAATGATAGAGGTTGTAGGTTCGATTCCTGGGTAGATCAAATCAAAAGAAAATACTTGTTTGTTTAATACTGTATATATACAGTGTCATGAATCCCAATGGCTAGGGATAGCACAGGACAAGCAAGGTACAAATATATAACGGACGAGCTCTAGGGTGATGGAACCTGGGCTGACCGCTGCCCTACGCCTGACAAACGCAACTAGAGATAGCCAGGGAGCGTGCCTACGTTGGTTCTAGACGCCACGCACCAGCCTAAGAGCTAACTAGTACTGCAGAGAAAATAAAGACCTCACTTGCCTCCAGAGGAACGAACCCCAAAAGGTATAGTTGCCCCCCACATGTATTGACGGTGAAATGAGAGGAAGGCACACACATAGAGATGATATATATAGTTTTAGCAAATTGAGGCCCGCTGTAAACTAGAAAGCAGAACGATACAAAAGGGGTCTGAGCGGTCAGCAAAAAACCCTAATCAAAAAAACCATCCTGAGATTACAAGAACCCATGTGCCAACTCATGGCACATGGGGAGAACCTCAGTCCACTAGAGCTACCAGCTAGCATAGAGACATAATAAGCAAGCTGGACAAAAAACCAAACAACTGAAAATCAGCACTTAGCTTATCCTGAAAGATCTGGGAGCAGGTAGGCAGGAACCAAACAGAGCACATCTGAATACATTGATAGCCGGCAAGGAAATGACAGAAAGGCCAGGTAAAATAGGAAACACCCAGCCTCTGATGGACAGGTGGAAACCAAAGGCCGCAACCCACCAAAGTCACCCAGTACCAGCAGTAACCACCAGAGGGAGCCCACAAACAGAATCCACAACAATACAGTACAGTACAGACCAAAAGTTTGGACACACCTTCTCATTTAAAGAATTTTCCGTATTTTCATGACTATGAAAATTGTACATTCACACTGAAGGCATCAAAACTATGAATTAACACATGTGGAATTATGTACTTAACAAAAAAGTGTGAAACAACTGAAATTATGTCTTATATTCCTAGGTTCTTCAAAGTAGCCACCTTTTGCTTTGATGACTGCTTTGCACACTCTTGGCATTCTCTTGATGAGCTTCAAGAGGTAGTCACCGGGAATGGTTTTCACTTCACAGGTGTGCCCTGTCAGGTTTCATAAGTGGGATTTCTTGCCATATAACTGGGGTTGGGACCATCAGTTGTGTTGTGCAGAAGTCTGGTGGATACACAGCTGATAGTCCTACTGAATAGACTGTTAGAATTTGTATTATGGCAAGAAAAAAAGCAGCTAAGTAAAGAAAGACGAGTGGCCATCATTACTTTAAGAAATGAAGGTCAGTCAGTCCAAAAAATTGGGAAAACTTTGAAAGTGTCCCCAAGTGCAGTGGCAAAAACCATCAAGCGCTACAAAGAAACTGGTTCACATGAGGACCGCCCCAGGAAAGGAAGACCAAGAGTCACCTCTGCTTCTGAGGATAAGTTTATCCGAGTCACCAGCCTCAGAAATCGCATGTTAGCAGCAGCTCAGATTAGAGACCAGGTCAATGCCACAGAGTTCTAGCAGCAGACAGATCTCTACAACAACTGTTAAGAGGAGACTTTGTGCAGCAGGCCTTCATGGTAAAATAGCTGCTAGGAAACCACTGCTAAGGACAGGCAACAAGCAGAAGAGACTTGTTTGGACTGAAGAACACAAGGAATGGACATTAGACCAGTGGAAGTCTGTGCTTTGGTCTGATGAGTCCAAATTTGAGATCTTTGGTTCCAACCACCGTGTCTTTGTGCGACGCAGAAAAGGTGAACGGATGGACTCTACATGCCTGGTTCCCACCGTGAAGCATGGAGGAGGAGGTGTGAGTGTGGGGGGGTGCTTTGCTGGTGACACTGTTGGGGATTTATTCAAAACTGAAGGCATACTGAACCAGCATGGCTACCACAGCATCTTGCAGCGGCATGCTATTCCATCCGGTTTGCGTTTAGTTGGACCATCATTTATTTTTCAACAGGACAATGACCCCAAACACACCTCCAGGCTGTGTAAGGGCTATTTGACCAAGAAGGAGAGTGATGGGGTGCTACACCAGATGACCTGGCCTCCACAGTCACCAGACCTGAACCCAATCGGGGTGGTTTGGGGTGAGCTGGACCGCAGAGTGAAGGCAAAAGGGCCAACAAGTGCTAAGCATCTCTGGGAACTCCTTCAAGATTATTGAAAGACTATTCACAGTGACTACCTCTTGAAGCTCATCAAGAGAATGCCAAGAGTGTGCAAAGCAGTCATCAAAGCAAAAGGTGGCTACTTTGAAGAACCTAGAATATAAGACATAATTTCAGTTGTTTCACACTTTTTTGTTAAGTATATAATTCCACATGTGTTAATTCATAGTTTTGATGCCTTCAGTGTGAATGTACAATTTTCATAGTCATGAAAATACAGAAAAATCTTTAAATGAGAAGGTGTGTCCAAACTTTTGGTCTGTACTGTATATTTTAAGAGCACCTATCACCAGGTGAAAAGTGTCCAGTTATTTGTACTGTTTTTCTCTTGCTTCTGTCCTGAGTATTTTACTTTTTGATTTATTTTTCAAATCTGCCATAGGGATCTTGAGACATGGGTGTATTCATTTAGCCCTAATTCTTATGGTCTTTACCAAGGGTCCATATCTCTGGAACCGTATGGCAGATTTAAAAAAGAAAAAAAGCAGACAACTCAGTGAGGACAAAATAATGTCTGTTTTTCACCTGAGACAGGTTCTCTTTTAAAAGCAGACCTATTGACCTGTCTGACCTGCTTTACTAAATTATTATTTTATTATATTTATTTATTTTTATTATAGCATAATTTATTTCATGGCGCTTTGCATGGGAAATGTTAATATTCCACAAGAAATAAGAATTTTGGAGCATCTTTTCTAGTTCTGTATTTTGCATTTGCTCTGTTGTTCCTCCTAGAAATCTATGAATAAATTGACAACTAGATGTTACCAGCTACCTTATCAATAGGTTGTGTCCTTCTTTACAGTGCTTGATACTGGCATCACTGATTGGATAGTGTCAGAGTGTACAGGAGCTGAACCTCATCTGGTAACACCCAGTTGTCAATTTATCTATTACATTTCTTGGAGAAATATCAGGAGAACATTATGTCTCACCTGCTTAGCAGTTCTTGACCAGCGCAGATAGGTGACGCTGAGTATTTGGATGGAGAATGGGCTGCAGCGGAGATTCTGAGCCCATGTAGAAGGGTTGGAACTGTGAAGACTAGGAGGGCCGGAACTGTGAAGACTAGGAGGGCCGGAACTGTGAAGACTAGGAGGGCCGGAACTGTGAAGACTAGGAGGGCCGGAACTGTGAAGACTAGAAAGGCTGGAACTGTGAAAACTAGGAGGGCCTGAACTGTGAAGACTAGGAGAGCTGCAACTGTGAAGACTAGGAGAGCTGCAACTGTGAAGACTAGGAGAGCTGCAACTGTGAAGACTAGGAGGGCCGGAACTGTGAAGACTAGCAGGGCCGGAACTGTGAAGACTAGCAGGGCCGGAACTGTGAAGTCTAGCAGGGCCGGAACTGTGAAGACTAGCAGGGCCGGAACTGTGAAGACTAGCAGGGCCGGAACTGTGAAGACTAGGAGGGCCGGAACTGTGAAGACTAGGAGGGCCGGAACTGTGAAGACTAGGAGGGCCGGAACTGTGAAGACTAGGAGGGCCGGAACTGTGAAGACTAGGAGGGCCGGAACTGTGAAGACTAGGAGGGCCGGAACTGTGAAGACTAGGAGGGCCGGAACTGTGAAGACTAGGAGGGCCGGAACTGTGAAGACTAGGAGGGCCGGAACTGTGAAGACTAGGAGGGCCGGAACTGTGAAGACTAGGAGGGCCCGAACTGTGAAGGCTAGGAGGGCTGGAACTGTGAAGACTAGGAGGGCCCGAACTGTGAAGACTAGGAGGGCCCGAACTGTGAAGACTAGCAGGGCCCGAACTGTGAAGACTAGGAGGGCCCGAACTGTGAAGACTAGGAGGGCCCGAACTGTGAAGACTAGGAGGGCCCGAACTGTGAAGACTAGGAGGGCCCGAACTGTGAAGACTAGGAGGGCCCGAACTGTGAAGACTAGGAGGGCCCGAACTGTGAAGGCTAGGAGGGCCCGAACTGTGAAGACTAGCATGATTTTGACTATCGAAAGACAGTGTATTAGAGAAGTAACAATGTAACTGGATTCTTACCACAATGTAAAACAGCTGACCAAGTGATACAACAGTGTGAAGACAATGCAGCAGTCTGCACTTCACTGAGAACTGAGATTGATGTAGCTGTGTGTAGCAGATCTGGCAAAGCAATGCAGCAGAGTACAATTTGCATGGTGGTACTGTGTAGCAGAGCTAGCAAGGCGATGTAGTAGAGCTAAGTTATAGCAGAATGCCAAGTACCTGAATACTCGGGCAGCCTGGGAGAGTTAAATTACAAACAAATTGCTACGTCATTGCAATGCAGACATATTCACATTTGTTGCTTTTGAAACGCAGTATGTGACATTTCTGCGTATGGCGCAATGGGGTGTTTCTTCACAGTCTTGAAATCCCAGGAGTATCAGTCGCTGCTGAGCTGTGATTGACAGCATCTGGGAGGGAGAAGTGCAAGTACACGTCCCTAAAGAAGTTTGTGAAGAAACGCCCAGTTGAACTATAATCAAAGATTTCACATACTGAGCTCCAATAGCAGCAAATGTGAAAATCTATCAAATGAAGTGACGCAGCTTAACCCGGAAAAATCAAGGGAGGTCGGGGATTTTTATAAGGTATTTAACTCCGTGTTATTAGCAAGTGACATTTCCTCTTGAATTACATAAATGCCGCTGTCAATCTCTGACATCAGTGCTGGTGTGCGGTCACCGGCTCCCATCGGCCCCCTCGTGATGGCAGGGCTTTGATGAGTTAGCATGACATCTCAGGGCCTGATAAAGGCCCCTGTAACAGCCATCTTGGTCATCACTGAAGCTCAGCCACAGGCTTGACTTCATGAGAGACAGTGATTTACACCATATACCGTGACCTTGCATTATGAAGCATAAGTGATTGAACGATCACAGATTCAAGTGGGGACCACAAAATAAAGAAAAATAAAAAAAATAATAATTTGATATCATTGTGACCAGAAACATTGGTATTTAAAAAATGTAGTTATTCAAACCGTATGTTAAAAAAAAAAAGCTAAAAATCTAGACAAGTTTGGTTTTTCCATAATCGAACTGCAGAATGTACTCTGCGAAAACGAAACTCAAAAAAAATCAGTGGTGAATTTTTTTTTCCGCCATTTCACCGTACTTGAATGGTAAAATACATAATGTCTAAGTTAATAAATAAAATAATTAGTAGCAGCATGGTGGCTCAATGGTTAGCACAGTGGCTCGGTGGTTAGCACGGTGGCTCAGTGGTTAGCGCTGTTGCGTTACAGCGCTGGGGTCCTGGGTTCAAATCCTATCAAGGACAACATCTGAAAAGAGTTTGTATGTTCTCCCCGTGTTTGTGTGGGTTTCCTCCCTCAATCCAAAGACATAGTGATAAGGAATTTAGGTTGTGAGCCCCAATGGGGACAGTGATGATAATGTCTGTAAAGCGCTGTGGAATATGATGGCGCTATATAAGCAAAGCACAATAAAAAAATTTAAACTATAAGTAGGCCCTCAAAAAAAACAAGCGCTGACCCTAACTGTCAATCTTCAGGATGCCCAGCCCCCAGGAGGCAGGGGAGCAGTGCGCTCCTGATGATCAGTCATTAGATCAGCCCTTCAGAAGGAGCTTGGTGTCCAATATTTGGAGTGCCTACCTCTGCTCTATGTCATGAACGATGGACCCTCTTTCCTCATTTAGAAGGTGGAGACTTAATCCTGACACTTTCCTGGTAAGGAGATGAAAGGAGCGCCAAGTGTGACTCACTGCCTCCGACATGTCGCCTAAACCTGAGAACCACTTACTTAATACTAATTAATTTTGTTTATACAGTGTTGAGAGAAGTAACGGAGGCCTCATCCAGGATCGCCCCTCGTATTTATAGAACACCTCCTGCCGCAATTAGCAGAGGTGTGACGTGCGACCCACCCATATTCCCCAGCACCTGCAGCCCCGCCATTATCCTGTATATCCAGACCCGTCACATTTTCTGTTTTGCCTTGAATATATTCTACTTTTAATAATAAATTGCAACTAAAAAGTACGAACGACCAATCTGCCAGATATTCAGATCATAGGTCCTGCCCAACTAATCACAAACTCCTGTAGGAAACTATGAGGGGCGCCACTCCCTATTTAATCTTCAGAGATTTCTTTTTTTTTCTCTTAATTTTGCCTTCAGATTTTAATATCAGAATGACCTTTCGACTTCTGACTTATGTTAGATGATCATCACCTGATATTACCCATGTGTCCGACTCCCCCGAAAAAATATCCTTGGATGTAGTATGTATAGGAACTACTAGTCTCAGCATGAAGATAGATATTATTTAATTACGGTATACCGTTTTTTTTTCATTTGTATGCTCTCCACTTCTGTTTTGTGAACGCTTCTGTGTCCAGATTTTGCACGAGGCAGCGACAATCCCAACAGCAGAACTACGGCACATCCAGCTCCGCAGGGCTCCCCAACTCCGGTCCTCAGGAGCCACCAACAGGTCACGTCTTCAGGATTTCCTTAGTATGGCCCAGGTGATGGAATTCTTGCCTTTCCAGGTAATGCAATTATCACCTGGGCCATACTAAGGAAACCCTGAAAACATGACCTGTTGGGGAACACTGAGCTACAGCATGAGTGTAACTGCCGGGGTAGATAACACGGGGCCCAGGAACTTATTTCTCTATTTTGCGCTATGACATCACTTCTTTATTCCTGTAACATCATGTCTTTATTATACACACATGGTGACATCGCCGTGACTTTTCTCCCCTGTAACACTGCACATATTCACCTTCTTTCTGTAAGTTAGGTTATCATGCTTGCTCTTTTCCTACACTATGATATCGCTGATAATTCCTGATATTATCATGGGTGATATCCTTTACTGTGTCATAGCTGTGTGTATTATCCCTGTACTGTGACATCACTGTGTGTATTATCCCTGTACTGTGACATCACTGTGTGTATTATCCCTGTACTGTGACATCACTGTGTGTATTATCCCTGTACTGTGACATCACTGTGTGTATTATCCCTGTACTGTGACATCACTGTGTGTATTATCCCTGTACTGTGACATCACTGTGTGTATTATCCCTGTACTGTGACATCACTGTATTTATTATCCCTGTACTGTGACATCACTGTGTGTATTATCCCTGTACTGTGACATCACTGTGTGTATTATCCCTGTACTGTGACATCACTGTGTATTATCCCTGTACTGTGACATCACTGTGTGTATTATCCCTGTACTGTGACATCACTGTGTGTATTATCCCTGTACTGTGACATCACTGTATTTATTATCCCTGTACTGTGACATCACTGTGTGTATTATCCCTGTACTGTGACATCACTGTGTGTATTATCCCTGTACTGTGACATCACTGTGTGTATTATCCCTGTACTGTGACATCACTGTATTTATTATCCCTGTACTGTGACATCACTGTGTGTATTATCCCTGTACTGTGACATCACTGTGTGTATTATCCCTGTACTGTGACATCACTGTATTTATTATCCCTGTACTGTGACATCGCTGTGTGTATTATCCATGTACTGTGACATCACTGTATTTATTATCCCTGTACTGTGACATCGCTGTGTGTATTATCCCTGTACTGTGACATCACTGTGTGTATTATCCCTGTACTGTGACATCACTGTGTGTATTATCCCTGCACTGTGATATCACTGTGTGTATTATCCCTGTACTGTGATATCACTGTGTATTATCCCTGTACTGTGACATCACTGTGTATTATCCCTGTACTGTGACATCACTGTGTATTATCCCTGTACTGTGACATCACTGTGTGTATTATCCCTGCACTGTGATATCACTGTGTGTATTATCCCTGTACTGTGATATCACTGTGTGTATTATCCCTGTACTGTGACATCACTGTGTGTATTATCCCTGTACTGTGATGTCACTGTGTGTATTATCCCTGTACTGTGACATCACTGTGTGTATTATCCCTGTACTGTGACATCACTGTGTGTATTATCCCTGTACTGTGACATCACTGTGTGTATTATCCCTGCACTGTGATATCACTGTGTGTATTATCCCTGTACTGTGATATCACTGTGTGTATTATCCCTGTACTGTGACATCACTGTGTGTATTATCCCTGCACTGTGATATCACTGTGTGTATTATCCCTGTACTGTGACATAACTGTGTGTATTATCCCTGTACTGTGACATCACTGTGTGTATTATCCCTGTACTGTGATATCACTGTGTGTATTATCCCTGTACTGTGATATCACTGTGTGTATTATCCCTGTACTGTGACATCGCTGTGTGTATTATCCCTGTACTGTGACATCGCTGTGTGTATTATCCCTGTACTGTGACATCGCTGTGTGTATTATCCCTGTACTGTTACATCGCTGTGTGTATTACCCCTGTACTGTGACATCACTGTGTGTATTATCCCTGTACTGTGACATCACTGTGTGTATTATACCTGCACTGTGACATCACTGTGTGTATTATCCCTGCACTGTGATATCACTGTGTGTATTATCCCTGCACTGTGATATCACTGTGTGTATTATCTCTGTACTGTGACATCACTGTATGTATGATCCCTGTACTGTGATATCACTGTGTGTATTATCCCTGTACTGTGATATCACTGTGTGTATGATCCCTGTACTGTGATATCACGGTATGTATGATCCCTGTACTGTGACATCACTGTGTGTATTATCCCTGTACTGTGACATCACTGTGTGTATTATCCCTGTACTGTGACATCACTGTGTGTATTATCCCTGTACTGTGACATCACTGTGTGTATTATCCCTGTACTGTGACATCACTGTATTTATTATCCCTGTACTGTGACATCACTGTGTGTATTATCCCTGTACTGTGACATCACTGTGTGTATTATCCCTGTACTGTGACATCACTGTGTATTATCCCTGTACTGTGACATCACTGTGTGTATTATCCCTGTACTGTGACATCACTGTGTGTATTATCCCTGCACTGTGACATCACTGTGTGTATTATCCCTGCACTGTGATATCACTGTGTGTATTATTCCTGTACTGTGACATCACTGTGTGTATTATCCCTGTACTGTGACATCATTGTGTGTATTATCCCTGTACTGTGACATCACTGTGTGTATTATCCCTGTACTGTGACATCACTGTGTGTATTATCCCTGTACTGTGACATCACTGTGTGTATTATCCCTGTACTGTGACATCACTGTGTGTATTATCCCTGTACTGTGACATCATTGTGTGTATTATCCCTGTACTGTGACATCACTGTGTGTATTATCCCTGTACTGTGACATCACTGTGTGTATTATCCCTGTACTGTGATATCACTGTGTGTATTATCCCTGCACTGTGACATCACTGTGTGTATTATCCCTGTACTTTGATATCACTGTGTGTATTATCCCTGTACTGTGATATCACTGTGTGTATTATCCCTGCACTGTGATATCACTGTGTGCATTATCCCTGTACTGTGATATCACTGTGTGCATTATCCCACTACGATGACATTAGTTTAGCCCTCTTGAGACATTTAATGTCTTAATAATGGAGGGAGGGAGTTACAGAAGCAGCGGAGCGTGCTCATAGATGTTTACGTATCTCCCATACTTATTAATTAAAAATAGGCGACAACTTTCTTTTAGAAAAGGGGGACTGGCGCCCCAGTTCTCAGACATCCAATCAATAGGAAATCCTCTTTTTTTTATGAGATACTAATCTGAGCACGGAGGAAAGATGTTCCTCTCCCACAATGAGATTTTTACAAACATTCAGGTTAAAGGTGGTGAAAATATGGAAGTGGCAGAAAACCTGATCTACATATGAACAGTTCGCCTCTTCCTTTTCGCTTTCCCCTGGCTACCTTGTGGTTATTGTAGCGATAGAATTGTGTGGGAAAATGCATTTCCTAAACGGCAGCAGCGTGCCTTGGATTCCTGAAACGTGTTCTTACATCTGCATTCCATCTCATTGCCTGCTTGTTAACTCACGAAGTGCCAGGGTGCCCACACATCCCCATTATATACAAAAATAGAAAAATGGATAAATATGTAGATTAATACATATGAGATAGGGGAGGTAGACAGATATATTTAGGTAGGTAATAATTATGAGTGACTAAAGGTGTGAATAATAATAATAATAATAATAATAAATTGGATGATCTTCTTGGAAAGAAACCTAGAATATAACAATCTATGAAAAGTCAAATTCTGTAAGGAGACGTTACCAAATTCGTCCATAAACTGCCTGATTTAAAGGTGTTTTCCCACAATCTACACTTGTGAGAATGGTAACTTGATTGCAGAGGCGTAGGTAGGAGTTCAGCATAGGGTGGGCAAAACATCTGGTTTGTCACTAACCAGGTAAACAAGTACAGTGGCAAACCCCAATTATAGTAGGTGTAGGAGAACCTCAGCAGATGACTATACCAAGACAGATATTACTGCTATACAGTGACCACGTAGTGGTAGATATCAGGCCTGCAGAGCATTTAACCACTTTATGACCTATAGCTCGCATCTTTCCAGGCTCCTGACAGCGGATTTGATCTGCCATCAAGTGCCCCTAACAGCCGCGGGTGGAATCGCTATGCACCCGCGGCTAATAACATGTTAAATGATTCTGTCAATCTCTGACAGTGGCATTTAACATGCGCGAGACGGAAGCGCATCACAAACCCCGCCCATCAGCGCCACTGTCACATGATTGCGGGGCGCTGATGGTTTGGCATGACAACCCAGGGTCTCCAGGACCCATTTCCAGGCTGCCATGAGCGCCGGCCAGTGTTCAGACATAGCCCTGCTACGTGTAGCACAAGCGATCAGGAGATCATAGCTTCAAGTCTCCTAAGGAGATTATTAACCCATTTCTGACCTCGGACGGGATAGTACGTCCGAGGTCAGAAGCCCCGCTTTGATGCGGGCTCCGGCGGTGAGCCCGCATCAAAGCCGGGACATGTCAGCTGTTTTGAACAGCTGACATGTGCCCGTAATAGGCGCGGGCAGAATCGCGATCTGCCCGCACCTATTAACTAGTTAAATGCCACTGTCAAACGCAGACAGTGGCATTTAACTACCGCTTCCGGCCGGGCGGCCGGAAATGATCGCATCGCCAACCCCCGTCACATGATCGGAGGTCAGCGATGCTTCAGAATAGTAACCATAGAGGTCTTTGAGACCTCTATGCTTACTGATCCCCGGCAGCTGTGAGCGCCACCCTGTGGTCGGCGCTCACAGCACACCTGCAATTCTACTACATAGCAGCGAACATCAGATCGCTGCTATATAGCAGAGCCGATCGAGTGTTGCCTGCTTCTATGGAGGCTATTGAAGCATGGCAAAAGTAAAAAAAAATTGTGAAAAAAAAAAAAATATATATAAAAGTTTAAATCACCCCCCTTTCACCACAATCAAAATAAATCAATAAAAAAACCCCTCAAACCTACACATATTTGGTATCGCCGCGTTCAGAATCGCCCGATCTATCAATAAAAAAAAAGCATTAACCTGATCGCTAAACGGCGTAGCGGGAAAAAAATTTGAAACGCCAGAATTACGGTTTTTTGGTCGCCGCGACATTGCATTAAAATGCAATTACGGGCGATCTAAAGATCGTATCTGCACCAAAATGCTATCATTAAAAATGCCAGCTCGGCACGCAAAAAATAAGCCCTTAACCGACCCCAGATCACGAAAAATGGAGACGCTACAAGTATCGGAAAATAGTTCAAATTATTATTATTATTTTTTTTTTAGCAAAGTTTGGAATTTTTTTTCACCATTTAGATAAAAAATAACCTAGTCATGTTTGGTGTCTATGAACTCGTAATTACCTGGAGAATCATAATGGCAGGTCAGTTTTAGCATTTAGTGAACTTAGCAAAAAAGCCAAGTGTGGAATTGCACTTTTTTGGCAATTTCACCGCACTTGGAATTTTTTTCCCACTTTCTAGTACATGACATGCTAAAACCAATAATGTCGTTCAAAAGTACAACTCGTCCTGCAAAAAATAAGCCCTCACATGGCCATATTGACGGAAAAATAAAAAAAGTTATGGCTCTGGGAAGGAGGGAAGCAAAAAACTAACACGGAAAAACGGAAAATCCCAAGGTCATGAAGTATAAAGTAAAAAATTAAAAGTTTTTAAAAAATATATAAAAAAAAATATAAAAGTTCAAATTGCCCTATTAAAAAATAAAACAATAAAAAAATACACATATTTGGTGTCGCTGCGTTCAGAAACCCCCCGATCCGTCAAAATATAAAAAGAATGAATCCTATTGTAAACGGCGCAATAAGAAAAAAAAATCAAATCGCCAGAATTAATTTTTTTGGGCCACCACAAAAAATCGGATCTACCCCAAAACATCAGCTTGGCTCACAGAGAAGAAGCCCTCACCCAGCTCCAGATTCAGAAAAACGGAGACGCTACGGGTCTCGGAAAATTGCGTAATTTATTTTTTTTTTACAAACTTTGGATTTTTTTTTTCACCACTTAAATAATAAATAACCTAGACATGTTTGGTGTCTACGAACTCGTGATGACCTGGAGAATTATATTGACTGGTTTGTTTTAGAATTTAGAGAACATGTTTTTTGTTTTTAAATTGTAGAATTGTACTTTTTTTTTTTTTTGTAATTTTACCGCACTTGAAATTTTTTGCCAGTACACTGTATGATAAAATGAATGGTGCCGTTCAAAAATACAATTTGTCGGGAAAAAAAAGCAAGCCCTCACATGGCCATATTGACTGGGAAAAAACAAAAAAAAGGTATGGCTCTGGGAAGGAGGGGAGCGAAAAATGAAAATGCAAAAAATGGAAAATCCCAAGGAAGTAAAGGGGTTAACAGATTACAGTACAGTTACTGATGGTGACTGACTGCTGACGATCTTTCTGATGGATTTCTTCACTTTTCCCATTTTTTTAATCCCAGACCGACATGAGAACTTATGCCGGAATCCCCAGTAGAATCTACGACAAAGATGCGTTTCCCATCTCACACTTCCAGTACTGTCGCCCATCTATTCTAATAGTGATCTATGTCTGTTAATGTCGATGATTATGGCTTACTTTGGCTTACGGTCACCCATCTAACATCTTATTTTGTGGCAATTCTATAATTCATCCTTAGAAACAGCGCCACTCTTGACAATTGGCCGTATGTGGTATTGCAGGGGGCCTGTCTCTTGCCATAAATATGGAATTTTAAACCTGGCGTAAATGCCGCTGTTCTTCTAAATCTTGAGTTTTTATTCTGTTCCTTTGTGCCTTTCCGTTCCTGAGATATGTCCCCCTCTCCCCTTTGTACAAATCTAGTCTTTTAGCCAAGTGGGCGTAGTCATAAACCCGTTATTCTTGCGCTTTGGTGATGACCACGCCCTGTTGGCTGACAATAGGTTTATACTTAAGAAAGAGGATGGTCATGTCTCAGAAACCGAGAGGAGAAGGCACAAAATAAAAGCGATGGCATACACTCATACAAATCTAGTCTTATTAGTCAAGGGGGTGTGGTCCTCATCAAGACACCCATGAGAAGAGTTGAGGATTATGCCCACTTGGCTTAAAAAAAAAAAAAAAAAAAAAAAAAGATTGCACCTCTCCGTTCCTGAGATATGGCCCTCTCTTCCCTGTATATAAATCTAGTAATTTTATTCAAATGGGTGTGGTCCTCATTTTTTTTCTTGATGGGTAACTTCTTGGGGATCACGCCCAGTTGGCTAAAAAGAAAAGACTACATCTACATGCAGGGAATAAAGGGCCATGTCTCAGGAACGGAGAGGCGCGGGAACAAAAGAAGAACAGCGCCGGATTCAGGAGAACAGCGGCGCTTACACCAGATAGCAAACAACAGTCCATATATTTATTTATGGCAAGTGACCACAGGTCTTCTTTTGGTCTGAGCTGCAATGCTACATGTTCAAAAGTGGCGCTATTTCTTAAAGCAAATATTAACCCTTTTTATTGACATCAAACTTTTTTTTAAAGCAAATATTGATCCCCACGAGCCAGAATAATGCTATGATGAGGCCTAGCGATCCTTAGCAATGGATGGCTTATGGGATGTCGCCGGCGTCTCTGCACATTATGTGAAGCCGTCAGGTCTTGTCTTTTAATCTCCAAATACCCTGAGCCATTTACCACTTAAAGTACGGTATACCTAAAAAAAAAACCATTATGGCCGCCCGCCTTTCATCTCACGTAAGTAAACGGTAATGTGATCTAACGTTATTCCTTCACCCTCGCTGGCGGAGATCAGCTACAATAATATCTATAGCTGTCCTTAGGAGCCCAATGGATTGGAACAATTGTTGTCTGTGCTGATGAGTTCAGAGTTGTCATGGAGAAGCCCAGGACGGGAGGGGAGTTTATGTTTTGTTTGGCGGGGGCCCAAGCAGCAGAGACGAGAGCTCGGCAGAACTGTGCGCCCTGTTACTAAAGCCAGAGGAGGAAAGCTGCTCTACTTCATAAAAGTTCCCTACAGCACTTTGGGGTCACTTTTGTAAAAATGTATGGGGGGCTTAATTATATAATAGCATTGACCCTTCACTGGGAAAGGGAAACTGAGGTTATTCTCTCCCCCACTACAACACGTGGGGTCTAAACATCGCTACTTCACTGTTTCAGCATGTGAGGATTTTTTTAATGCCGTTACCTTACAGAGGAACTAAATGTAACATTTTCATAGAGACGGCAATGCCGAATATGTTTATTTTAAAAAATGTCTGTATTTCGCTTATTTTTGAGAAATTAGACTTTCTTTCTCCATATACTTGCATTAGTGACGGATCGCGACAGATTGCCACACCTCGGTTGCATCGGTCCGTCGCCACCTAAAAACGTTGCATGTAACGTTTTTTGGTGCGTCGTGTCCAGCATTTCCGACGGCGCATGCGCGGCCGGAACTCCGCCCCACCCTCCCCGCACCTCACAATGGGGCAGCGGATGCGTTGAAAAATTGCATCCGCTGCCCCCGTTGTGCGGCGCTTCCACAGTATGCATCGGCACATCGCAACGTCACATTGCGACGTGCGTCGTACGACGCTAGTGTGAAAGTAGCCTTACTCTCTCTGTTTCTTTTTTTCTCTCTCTCTCTGTTTCTCTTTCTTTCTTTCTTCTCCCTTTATCAGTTTTACATATTTTTTCTCTCTCTATTTTCTTTGTTTCTCTCTCTTTTTCTCTCTTTATCTCTTTCGCTCTCTTTATCTCACATATTTTTCTTTCTTTTTCTCTTTCTCTCTATCTCTTTTGCTCTTTCTCTCACATATTTTTCTTTCTTTTTCTCTCTCTTTTTCTCTCTTTATCCCTTTCTCTCTCTTCATCTCTCTCACATTTTTCTCTTTGTTTCTCTCTCTTGTTCTCTTTCTTTCTTTGTATGTTTCTCTTTTTATCTCTTTCTCTTTTTCTCTCTTTATCTTTCTTTTTTCCTCTTTTTCGTTCCTCTCTATCTCTTTCTCACATAATTGTTTTCTTTTTCTCTGTTTCTCTTTCTTTTTTTCTCTCTCTGTTTCTTTCTCTTTCTGTTTCTCTTTCTTCTCCCTTCATCTGTTTTACATATTTTTTTCTCTCTCTATTTTCTTTGTTTCTCTCTTTATCTCTTTCGCTCTCTTTAATTCTCTCACATATTTTTTTTCTTTTTCTCTCTTTTTCTCTTTTATCTCTCTTTTTCTCTTTATCCCTTTCTCTCTTTATCTCTCACACATTTTTTCTTCCTTTTTCTCTCTCTTGTTCTCTTTCTTTGTCTGTTTCTCTTCTTTTTCTCTCTTTATCTTTCTTTTTTCCTCTTTTTCGTTCCTCTCTCTACTTCTTTCTCACATATTTTTCTTTCGTTTTCTTTTTCTCTTTATCTCTTTCGCTCTCTTTATCTCTCTCACATATTTTTTCTTTCTTTTTCTCTTTGTTCCTTTCTCTCTCTTTATCTCTCACACATTTTTTCTTTCTTTTTCCCTCTCTCTATTGTTCTCTCTCTTTCTTTGTCTGTTTCTCTTTTTATCTTTCTTTTTTTCTCTTTATCTTTCTTTTTTCCTCTTTTTAGTTCCTCTATCTTTCTCACATAATTGTTTTCTTTTTCTCTCTCTCTGTTTCTCTTTCTCGCTCACATATTTTTTTGTTCTTTCTCTTTATCACTCTCTATCATTAATTGCAACTTCAAGAGGTATCATTCTGAAAAAGCTACATTTTCATGTGAAACTATATATTATAATATATAAAGGATACTAAGAAAGTACGGTAAGTGTTTCCCGGGTGCCAGGTTGAGCCATCAACAACTATCTGTACCCACTGGAAGCAAACTGTAGGTTTTAATAGGGGAAAGCACAAGAATATTTGCTCAGTAAGTACGGTGGAAGCTTTTCTACCCATCTGGATGAGACCACCCATAAATTATAGACCTCTAGATGTGTCCTTCCTTTTTTATTGGTTCAACATATCCCAAGAGCCGGCACAAAACGACCAACAGTCAACATTATTTCATGTTCTTCTGTCGGGAGAGGTTTATGCTATATGTCAGATCTCAGTAGTTGCGGAGTTGATTGCGACCTGTCTATGGTTTTCCTAGCACGTTCTGATAATGTATTGAATTTGTACCTTGTGTTGTCCGGTGAAAACAAGTTCTCACCCATCCACAGGAACCTGAAACACAAGTTTTATAAGCCGGATTTTTTGGTGCAAGATGTGCCAGAATTCTGGCTTATATAGAATAGTAATCCTCTATTAAAATTGTGACTTTTATCTTACCATATCAGCTATATTTTGTAGTACCAGCTGGCTCAGTGGTTAGCAGCATTTCCTTGCAACCCTAGGCTCCTGAATTCATATTTCTCCAAAGGTAACAACTGTATGGAGTTTTGCTTGTTCACATAGAGTTTGGACTCTATGAACTCCACTTTATACCATAGTTTACCCAAAGCTAACAGACACTTTATAAACTTTCCAGCAAGCCACTGGCGTATAAACTCTTTATAGTTTTGCTGCAGGAGTTCCTGGCCATATAAGAAGCCTATAGACTGCAGGGTTAGCGTGCCGCCATGCCAACATAATCACTCTTTGGCATAACATGCTTCTTGATGTGTCGCCGCTGACTGTACTTTTATAATGTATCCCGCAAAGTCAAGGCCAGAAACCTTTTTTTTTTATATGTCCATTTAGAAAAGCCGCAGTGTACTCATGAGTCATGGACGAGTTTCCCTTAAAAATGTGATAAAATCATAGTCCCCGCCATACAGAAGAGTCTAATCAAAAAGGGTTTCGTGTCATTCATTTTTATTCCTTTTGGAAAAATTGAGTATATATTTTTTTTTGTTTGTTTTTTTTAACTTGATTAGTTTTATAGTGCTGACATTTTGCATAGTGTTGTATATGAATTGCCCAGAGACCTCAAAAATTAATTCCCCCCGAAGACTGGAGAGGATTTAGAAACCACAGGCAGGTCCCAGAGAATGAACTTTTATTTATTTTTTTTATTTTTTCTATTCTTACCAACGTCCTGTCCATTGGTAAAATAAAAGATGTGTAAGTCGAAAGGTTCCTTTGCATGAATGCCTCCAAACAGGACAGGAATGGCCAGCTTACAGTATATGTAAACACCGCCCCCTTCAGATCAGGATACTGTCACAGGGTTACCGCGACAGTGTGGAGCCAGAAGACCACAGCGTCTGATTGCTCCTACTCCGGCGCTGAAAAGAAGCACTTCTTCATTTTAATGGTGTTTATTCCTTCTGGCAGAACAGGGGTTCATCAGCCATGTTGGAAATCTCTGTTCTCGCAGCTGAGCTCAATTAGCCACTCCTTTCCCCTTCAAATCCTTGTCAGAGCTAGCATTTGCTGCATGGCTTCCGGAGGGAGAGGAGTTAAAATGATAAGAGTGTTGGTGGAGTTATTAGTGACTGTTGCTTGGTTTAAATGTGTGGTAATTCCCTATCCTTCTCAACTTTGGTTTATTCCCCTACCTTCACACCCCATTGCATTCCTCTGATATATGTGAGTGAATATTTTGTATGCCTTGAGTTTTCTTTTAACCCTTGTTTGTATTGCCTTGTTTGTCGGGTTGGTGTACTATGGTGTACAGTAGTGCCCCTCTTCCCTGAGTGGGGGAAGAGAACTGACGGAGGGCTGACTCAAGAGATAAGGCAAGGGTGGAGGCCCCGGCATCTTCACCTTCAGAGGTATCTCGGGGAATAGGTCGAGCTAGAGAGCTCCCTTGTCTTAGGGACAGGGAAGGAGCCCCTGGTTTCGGCTCACCCAACAGCTGTAAAGTGACAGACATATTCACATTTGTTTGTTTCTTAAAGAGGACTTGTTATTTGCTCCAAATAATAGAGGTAAATGCCTTCAAAAAATCGCTGAGCTCCCCTGATTCTGATACTGTTTTCCTTTTTGTGTTGCGTCATTCCATTGCAGAGATATTCACATTTATTTTTTCTGGAGTGCAGTATGTGAACTCTCTGCTTTGTAGTACAACTGGGCATTTCTTCAGAGTCTTCTCTGGGGGGCGTGCACATTCACCCCTCTCTCTATCAAAAACGCTGCTAATCATAGATCAGCATCTGATCTAGCAGTCTATCAGTCTCAAATGCTGCTGAGCTGTGAGTGGCAGTATCTGGGAGGGAAGAGTGAAAGCACACACACCCAGAGAAAACTAAAGAAATGCCCTGTTGCACTGCAAAGCAGAGATTCCACATACTGCTCTCCAGAATGAAGAAATGTAAATATCTCTGCAATGGAGTGACGTAGCTCAAAATGGAAAAGAGCAACAGAATAAGGGGAGCTTGGGGATTTTTACTGGGTGCTTATCTACATTGTTTGAGCAAGTGACAGATACTCTTTAAAACTTGAGGCAGGTAAATTTGGGATTGTTTGCAACTGTCGTTTTTACTGTAGATGTAACTGTATTTGCTTGTACGACTTTAATGCATGTGCTCTCGAAAGAGATTGCAATTCTGAATCGTATTTGGCGTTGACCTTTTATGAGTATCAACAGGTGCAGAACATGTTACTGATGATGTCTATCAATGTGGGGAGCTGTTACATTTGCTCCTGCGCCTCTCTCCATTCCTGAGCTATAGCCTCCTCTTTCCTGTATATATGTCTAGTCTTTTTAGCCAACTAGGCATGATCCTCAAGAAAACGCCCTAAAGGAAGAGATTAGAACCACGCCCACTTGGCTAACAAGACTAGGGAAAAAAGGGGCCATATCTCAGGAACGGAGAGGTGCAGGAACAAAAGAAAGACAACGCCGGATTCAGGGGAACAGTGGCATTTTCAGCAGATAAAAAAAATAAATATCTACGGCAAGTAATGACTCCTCTTTAAACTGCATGTTAAAATGCAATATTATTAGAGGCTAATAACTGCTGTATGTAGTCTCTTACAATTTGGGTAAAACATTGCAGTACCCTGTTTTGTCCACTTTACTTTTCTTTTTTTTTCCTATACCAGAGAGCAACATGACAAAAATTTGCTGCCGAAAAAAATGTATGGGGTAAACTTAATCATCCAGACGCTGAGAGTAACCTGAGGATATAAGACAAGAGATGCGAGATAAAGAAAAATGTATTACTATGTGATTATATCAAGTGTTGTGGGAAACTGTGCGCACAGAAAAACTCAACAGCTCACTGTATGAAAAAAAAATTAAACCCCCACTCTCTAAAGACAAAAGGGGGCTCCGGGGTGATCTGAAACCAGACGCCATTGTCTCCAGTGCAAAACCCTCCTACACTATGGCTGTAAGCAAGGTCATGTCCTGGGGACCAGTGTATGATTCCTCTACCCAGAGGGGATAAAACCAAGAAAGTTGCTTTTTCTCCAAATCTCGTAGTTTCAGAAGTTTTACAGTCGCTGCAGACAGTAAAAATATGACCGCGAATGTAATAAAAATGTGTCCGGTACGGCTCTATTATATCAGAGACTGGACTGATTGTTATGCGGAGGAGATCATGGTGGCAATGGGGTTAGTACCGTACCTTGCTTTAGGCCTCGTTCCCCCTGTTACTAAAATGACATTATTTCACTGTTACAATGGCGTTACTGACACAGTTCATGCATTTCTAATATACTCTGCCTTCTATAGGGAAAAAGCATAAAATGTAAAAAAATAATAATAATAATTGTACCATTTTTTACGCTGTTGGGCTGTTTTCTCCTATCCACTTACCTTATAAATGTCCTCACTGCTGTCATACCACCCAAGAAGTGAACATTTCTTCTGGTGCTCCTGTTGGTCTACTAGGTCCATCTTCTGGAGCATACATACATTCCTTTTTTTTTTTTTTAATTGGGTGGTTCCACTTTTATCAACATTCTATCAGTACTATAGGTGCTGGAATTTCTTTTCTCTCAGGCTGCCGTCACACTAGCAGTATTTGGTCAGTATTTTACCCCAGTATTTGTAAGCCAAAACCAGGAGTGGGTGATAAATACAGAAGTGGTGACGTGTTTCTATTATAATTTTCCCCTATTTGTTCCACTCCTGGTTTTGGCTTACAAATACTGAGGTAAAATACTGACCAAATACTGCTAGTGTGATGGCAGCCTCACTTCCCAGCATGCATTGCACGCGCCATGGTCTAATGGTTTACTAAAATCTTCCTGTTATGCCTGTAAGAAGTTTGACAGACAGGAGAGCAAGAGCTGAAAGTAGGAAGGGAGCACCAAATGTTTGAAATGAGATTCCCTACTTGTTTCCAAGAAGGTAGACAGTGAGCCATGGCCACCCACCATATACAGCATGTAGCCAATGAAGTCACGACTCCGACTCCTAAGGCCACGTTCACATATCCAGTATTTGGTCAGGATTTTACCTCAGTATTTGTAAGCCAAAACCCGGAGTGGGTGATAAACACAGAAGTGGTGACGTGTTTCTTTTCGTCTGATTTGTTCCACTCCTTGGCTTACTAATCCGGATGTAAAATACTGACCAAATACTGAGCGTGTGAACATGGCCTAACATGATATAAAAAACATTTTTGGTGAAGTTTCCGAGGCATCAGATGAGTCCTATGAAGGACTTCATGAGACTTGGTGACGTCCCGTTGAGCAGCAGTAGTGCCATCTGGAACTGTGTAATGGCTTCATTTTCTAAGCAGGGGGACATAGGTAACTTTTCATGACAGACGACTGACCCGACAAATCATCAGTTTCTTATAAATACTATACCAGACTGTATTTTTATTTTTTCCTACATCTCTTTTCCTTTTTTTTTCCTGGTTGCACATTCCATGGATAGTTTTGTGCTTGTAATTCTACTTTAACCTTTCGATACAGATTGCCAAGGAATGGTTTCCTAGACTATAATCACTACTTGTTATAGAAACCAAATGTAATCTTGTAATACGCTGGGTTTTTATGAAAGGGGATTGTTCGACAGTAAAATATTTTTTTTAAACTAAATCCATTTAAAAAAATAAATAAACTGAGGCATCCTCGCCCTCCAGCACCCCCGCAGACCCAGTGCGGGCCCTTCTGGACGTCTGCGTTGGCTCCGGAGGACGTGTAAGGCCCATTTAGAAGTCACAATGACTGTGCCCTTCTAGTCACCAATTACAGGCGGCAGCGGTGCTGTGACTTCTGAACGGAGCAGACAGTCAGCGCTGGACCTGTAGGGGATCAGGTAGGGGAGTATAGTTCCATTTATTACTTTTAATCAATACCTGACTTTAAAAAATATTTTGCTTTTGAACAACCCCTTTAATAATGATATTACATGACCGCTTAGGAAAAAAAATCCAAAACATTAATTTATTTAGTTTAGTCTATTTTTCTGCATGGCTTAACTCTTAGGGCTTGTTCACATGTAGCCTTTTTGATGCAGGCTTTACAGTAACGGCACAGTGAATGAGATTTCTAAATCTACGGTAATTCCAACAGTGCATTTTTTTCCCTTCCAGTTTTTACCTGTGGTTCATTTTTAACTAATGAAACCCGTCCTTTTTTTTTTCAGTTTTCTACTGCATTTTTATCCAATGAGATCAATTTTTTAACATAAATGAACTACTATAATATGCATCAAATAGTACCATGTGAACATACCCTAAGGCCATTCTCATACAGAGTGTTTTGAACATTTTTTTTTTTTTTTTTTTTAGTGGATCAGCTCTAAAATCCTCCATGCAAAAAGCATAAAAATTAGTGATGAGGGAATATACTCGTTACTCGAGATTTCTCGAGCACGCTCGGGTGTCCTCCGAGTATTTTTTAGTTTTTCTTGCCGCAGCTGAATGATTTACATTGTTAGCCAGCATAAGTAGATGTGGGGGTTGCCTGGTTGCTAAGGAATCCCCACATATACTTATGCTGGCTAACAGATGTAAATCATTCAGCTGCGGCAAGAAAAACTAAATCTCCGAGCACTAAAAAATACTCGGAGGACCCCCGAGCGTGCTCGAGAAATCTTGGAAAACTCTTTATTTCTACAGGAAATCCATTTTTGCTCTGTTCATTTGAAGAGTTTTCTTGAGCTTTTTTTTTTCACTAAAGTGGTTTTTAAAAACCAGGCCAGGTGAAAGATGAAAAAAGGAAGGCACTGTCCAATTAAAAATCTGCAAAAAAGCTTCACGAAAAGTCTGCAAAAAGCCTTCAAAACTGTTGCAGAAAAGTTAACTGCTACAAAAATCCCCCTCTAAAAAAAAAAACCCACATAAAAAAAAGAAAGCGTATACACCCTTCCTGAGTAAACACTGTTCCGGAAGGAGTGGTTCAGTAGTGGACAACCCCTTAAATACCTCATCGACTAAACACGTTTTAAATTCATCATAGAATTTCATAATCTCGCTGCGCTTACGTAGAAAATCCCTTCTCTTAAAATATAGATCAATAACAAATACTTTTAAGGGGAGGGCGTGCATTTTTGTGAGAATTAGGCCTTATTTGTCAGAGTTTTCTTTGTTGCCTATAGCGACCAATCGGAGCTCAGCTTTCATTTTTTAAACAGCTCTGGGAAAATGAAAGCCGAGTTCTAACTGGTTGTTAAGGGCAACAAAGTCAGCTTTACTATTAGACCGTTTTTGTGAATGTTGTGCACCCCTTAAAAAAGACATTGTCATTTGATATATTCATTTTTACATGATCATCTACATGTTGCAGTCATTGGGAGTGTTACTTGAACACCAACGTAAAAAATCTCTTTACAAGGGAAGAGAGAAGGGTCTGTAGTGCTACCTATAGGAGATAGCTATCGTATAAGGCAATATTCAGTGGCGTACCTAGGTTCTGATGTACCCCGGTGCAAGATTTGGACCCCCCCTCCTGAATTCTTTATATATATATTTATATATATATATTTATATATATATATATATATATATATATATATATATATATATATATATACACACACACACACACACACACACACACACACACACACACACACACACACACACACACACACACACATATATATTATGTATGTCCCTCATCCTTGTATATGTCCTCCATCCTGGTCTATATGTCCCTCATCCTGGTATATTTCCACCATCCTGGTCTATATGTCCCTCATTCTGGAATATGCCCCTTATCCTAGTATATGTCTCCCATCCTGGTCTATATATCCCTCATCCTGATATATGTTCCCCATCCAGGTCTATATGTCTCTCATCATGGTCTATGTGTTCCCCTTCCTGGTCTATCTGTCCCCCATCCTGGTCTATCTGTCCCCCATCCTGGTCTATCTGTCCCCCATCCTGGTCTATCTGTCCCCCATCCTAGTCTATCTGTCCCCCATCCTGGTCTCTGTGTCCCCCATCCTGGTCTATATGTCCCTCATCCTGGTCTATATATTCCTCATCCTGATATATGTCCTCCATCCTAGTCTATCTGTCCCCCATCCTGGTCTATATGTCCCCCATCTGGTCTATATGTCCCCCATCCTGGTCTATATGTCCCCCATCCTGGTCTATATGTCCCCCATCCTGGTCTATATGTCCCCCATCCTGGTCTATATGTCCCCCATCCTGGTCTATATGTCCCCCATCCTGGTCTATATGTCCCCCATCCTGGTCTATATATCCCCCATCCTGGTCTACACTCACCGGCCACTTTATTAGGTACACCATGCTAGTAACGGGTTGGACCCCCTTTTGCCTTCAGAACTGCCTCAATTCTTCGTGGCATAGATTCAACAAGGTGCTGGAAGCATTCCTCAGAGATTTTGGTCCATATTGACATGATGGCATCACACAGTTGCCGCAGATTTGTCGGCTGCACATCCCAAAGATGCTCCATACAAGGCAGGATGGATCCATGCTTTCATGTTGTTTACGCCAAATTCTGACCCTACCATCCGAATGTCGCAGCAGAAATCGAGACTCATCAGACCAAGCAACGTTTTTCCAATCTTCTACTGTCCAATTTCGATGAGCTTGTACAAATTGTAGCCTCAGTTTCCTGTTCTTAGCTGAAAGGAGTGGTACCTGGTGTGGTCTTCTGCTGCTGTAGCCCATCTGCCTCAAAGTTCGACGCACTGTGCGATCAGAGATGCTCTTAGGCCTACCTTGGTTGTAACGGGTGGCGATTTGAGTCACTGTTGCCTTTCTATCAGCTCGAACCAGTCTGCCCATTCTCCTCTGACCTCTGGCATCAACAAGGCATTTCCGCCCACAGAACTGCCGCTCACTGGATTTTTTTTCTTTTTCGGACCATTCTCTGTAAACCCTAGAGATGGTTGTGCGTGAAAATCCCAGTAGATCAGCAGTTTCTGAAATACTCAGACCAGCCCTTCTGGCACCAACAACCATGCCACGTTCAAAGGCACTCAAATCACCTTTCTTCCCCATACTGATGCTCGGTTTGAACTGCAGGAGATTGTCTTGACCATGTCTACATGCTTAAATGCACTGAGTTGCCGCCATGTGATTGGCTGATTAGAAATTAAGTGTTAACAAGAAGTTGGACAGGTGTACCTAATAAAGTGGCCAGTGAGTGTATATGTCCCCCATCCTGGTCTATATGTCCCTCATCCTGGTCTATATGTCCCCCATCCTGGTCATCATCAAGAGAATGCCAAGAGTGTGCAAAGCAGTCATCAAAGCAAAAGGTGGCTACTTTGAAGAACCTAGAATATAAGACATAATTTCAGTTGTTTCACACTTTTTTGTTAAGTATATAATTCCACATGTGTTAATTCATAGTTTTGATGCCTTCAGTGTGAATGTACAATTTTCATAGTCATGAAAATACAGAAAAATCTTTAAATGAGAAGGTGTGTCCAAACTTTTGGTCTGTACTATATATATCGCCCATTCTGGTATATGTCCCCTGTTCTCCCGCTGTTCTTTAATTATAGAAAAAAAAATAAACCATTATACTCACCCGGGGCCTACAGTGAATGGCGTCTCTGGTCTTGGTCCAGCACTCTTCCTCTTCTTGTGATGCCGTCTTTCTTCTGTGCTTAGTGCTGATGGCATGTCCTACGTCATGCACACAGTGTCCCCAGCATCGCGCTCCTGCACAGGCTTGCCTCTCTGCCCTGTTTAGAGCAGAGTAAATTACTGCAGTGCACATGCACAGGAAGAAGCGCCCGGCGCATCCGCACTGCAGTACTTTACTTTACCCTCGTCGGGGCAGAGAAGTATGCCTGCATATGAGCATGATGCCAGGGAGACTTCGTGGATGACGTAGGACGCGTCCTCCACAAGAAACATAGAAAGAAGATGGCACCACAAGAAGAAGGGAGGCACCAGACCAAGACCGGACCGCCCATATAGGTGAGTATCTTTTTCTTGTCATACAGGCTGGATGGCGGGCATGTATATAGCATATTAGAATGCTGTATATCAGGGTTGAAAGGTACTGACCTTACCTCATATGGGACAAACCTGGTTAAAAAAGCTTTGCCACATGGGGATATAAAGCCAAACCAAAATTTCCATGTAAATCTAGAAATATGGGGGCACCATGGTCAGTGGGATACACACCAAGACCTATAAAGAGATCAATATTAAAGTACTTTAGTACTTTAATATTAAACCAAAATTTCCAGTTGCAGACATCTGTTCTCGATTCTTGCCCCCTATCCGTACATAGTAGGTCACTGATTTGCTGGGTGAGAGGCCTTCGACGTGGGGGTCTAAGGGTGAAAAGTTTCCTCTTAAAGAGGACATTTTGCTAGATTTTTAAATACTGTATAATCTGAGCATCTTCCCCAATTACCACTACTCCATTGATTCTGGAACAGTTTTTCTTCTGTGCCCCTCTGTTCCAAAGATATGCCTCCCACCACCCTGATATAAATATGCAAATTTTCACTTCAACCAACTGGGCGTATACCACAGAATTATAGGTGTGGCCATGTTTTGATTGGCTGAGGGGAAATAGCAAATGCCCACAAAGTTCTATGGCACGTGCCTAGTTGGTTGAAGGGGAATATTTGCACCTCTAATTCAAGGTGTCGTAGTTTTGGACAGGAGGGGCACAGACGAAAAAGAAAAACTGTTCCAGAATCAGTGGAGAGGAGTTAATGAGTATAAATTGAAAAATTAATTCAAGCATCCTCTTTAAAGAGACTAAGAAGCTGGTCTAAGTACCTTCCGTCCCCAACAGAGTGCTAGTGTCAATGTGTCAGATAGACTTTTAGGCCTCCACCGGTACCGGGGCCTGAATATCCGCCACATCTGTACCCTCCTATAGTTACTGCCCAGTCGCCCCATTTCTTAGACCGATTTGGTGTGTTTCTCACTGCTTCCTTCCTACAGGCACATATTCATGGAGGGAAGGCTGTGATTCCACATGTTTGAACCCAGGGTTATACATCTCTGCTGTGAACTCCAAGTTTACATATAGAGGAAAATGTCACATTCCATTCACACTCCGAGCTCCTTCCACTTCCTTCCGATCTTCTTATTTTAGAGTCCTGTGAGTTTTTCTCACGTCCTGAGGAGAAAGATGTTTCTTCTGCAGCCGATAAGCTCAGAATGACTTCCAGCGTTGGATTCACTCATGGTGTGTTCTTGCACCATGGATTTGTCCACAATGAATCTGCTGCAAATCTGTGCGTGTTACGTGTGGATTTACAGCAGTGCAGCTGAGGAGTGAACGTTTCCCTTTGTATTTTGCTCCCAATTTGGCATTAAATAATAATAATTGTTAAAGTTTTACTATTTTACAACGATATTATTTAGGAAAATGATTGGTGAGGCGCCCATATGTGTTTTTGTTAGGTTTTGTTAGGGTTTTTTTTGGGGGGGGAGGGACAAAGGAACCCTTGTGAGTAGAAAAGTTTAGACATTTGTGTTTCTGTAGAAAGGTTATAATGCTATACCATAATATTTTTATATTGCATATGATAGGTATAATAACATTTTTAGAGTAATGTGTGTCAGTATCTACTATATAATTGTCTAAGGGTACTTCCGTCTGTCTGTCCTTCTGTCTGTCTGTCGCGGTTATTCGTTCGCTGATTGGTCTCGCCAGCTGCCTGTCATGGCTGCCGCGACCAATCAGCGACGCGCACAGTCCGGAAAAAAATGGCCGCTCCTTACTCCCCGCACTCACTGCCCGGCGCCCGCATACACCCCTCCGGTCACCGCTCGCACAGGGTTAATGCCGGCGGTAACGGACCGCGTTATGCCGCGGGTAATGCACTCCGTTACCGCCGCTATTAACCCTGTGTGTCCACAACTTTGTACTATTGACGCTGCCTATGCGGCATCAATAGTACAAAATGTAATGTTAAAAATAATAAATTAAAAAAAAAAAAACCTGCTATACTCCACCCTCTGTAGTCCGCTGAGGCGCTCGCGCCGCCCACCATCTTCCATTGCAGGTTGCGGTGGCAAAGATGGTATGGCAGAAGGACCTGCCATGACGTCACGGTCAGGTGACCGCGACGTCATCACAAGTCCTGCGCGCCTGCGTGGAAAGGACCTGACGTGACGTCACGGTCATGTGACCGCGACGTCATCACAGGTCCTGCGCTCAGACCAACTCTGGGACCGGAAGCTGCCGTGGACTACAAGGGGCCCTCGGAAAGGTGAGTATATGTTTATTTTTTATTTTTTAACCTGTGACCAACGTGGCTGGGCAATATACTACGTGACTGGCCAATATACTACGTGGCGCTGTGCAATATACTACGTGGCTCTGTGCTTTATACTACGTCACTGGGCAATATACTACGTCGCTGTGCAATATGCTACGTCGCTGGGCAATATACTACGTCGCTGGGCAATATACTACGTGACTTAGCAATATACTACGTGACTTAGCAATATACTACGTGCCTGGACAATATACTACATGGCTGGGCAATATACTACGTGGCTGGGCAATATACTACGTCGCTGGGCAATATACTACGTGACTTAGCAATATACTACGTGCCTGGACAATATACTACATGGCTGGGCAATATACTACGTGGCTGGGCAATATACTACGTGGCTGGGCAATATACTACGTGACTGGGCAATATACTACGTGGCTGGGCAATATACTACGTGGCTGGGCAATATACTACGTGGACATGCATATTCTAGAATACCCGATGCGTTAGAATCGGGCCACCATCTTGTTATTTATATATCATGGCTTATTATTTGAGTAATTTGTGCAATTATCTTGGCATGGTATAATGCTATTATATGAGCACTCTATGGTGGTATTATTTGGCATGGTACTGACACACATTACTCTAAAAATGTTATTATACCTATCATATGCAATATAAAATTATTATGGTATAGCATTATAACCTTTCTACAGAAACACAAATGTCTAAACTTTTCTACTCACAAGGGTTCCTTTGTCCCTCCCCCCCCAAGGGCTCCTTCCCTGTCCCTGACACTAGGGGACATCCTAGCTCACCCTATTCGCCGGAATAGTTCTGAAGGTGAAGATGCCGGAGCTTCCGCCCTTGCCTTATCTCCTGAGTTAGCACTCCGTCTGTTCGCTTCCCCCACCCAGAGAAGAGGGGCTCTACCATGCACCGCAGTACACCAACCTGACAAACAAGGCAATACAAAATAAAGGCATACAAAATATTCACTCACATATAACAGAGGAATGCATCTGGGAGTGGAGGAAGGGGAATAAACCAAAGTAGAGGAGGGAAGGGAATGACCACACTTACAAACCACCCAACAATCACCAATAACTCCTCCAGAACTCCTTCTCATATGAACTCCTCTACTCCTCAGCCATGCAGCAAATGCTAGCTCTGACATGGATTTGAATCAGGAGCCAGATTATAAAGGGAATGGGATTGGCTAACTGAGCTCAGCTGAGAGGTCAGGGTTTTCCAACAAGGCCGATTAACCCCTGCTCTGCCAAAAGGAATAAACACCATTAAAATGAAGGAGAAGTGCTTTTTCTGCACACAGGAGTAGGAGCAATCAGACGCCACTGTCTTCTGGCTCCTCTCTGTTGCGGAAACCCCGTGACAGTTGTATTTTTTTATTGTATTAATTGACAATGGTATGATGTATTACAGTGACATGTAAAAGTTTGGGCACCCCAGGTCAAAATTACTGTTATAGTGAACAGATAAGCATGTTGAAGATGAAGTGATCTCTAAAAGGCCTAAAGATAAAGATGACACATTTCCTTTTTATTATCGCCCCCCAAAATATATATTGTCATTTATTTTGTTCATTGTTCATTTTAAAAATTCCAAAATGGATAATGGGCCGATGGAAACGTTTGGACACCAGTGGAGATTTGTGTGCTCAGATAACTTTGACCAAAGTTTCAGACCTTAATTAGCCGGATAGGGTTATGGCTTGTTCACCATCATTGTTAGGAAAGGCCAGGTGATGCAAATTTTCCAGCTTTATAAAAACCCAGCCTCCTCTAACCTTGTGCCAAAAAACAACAGCCATGGGTTCTTCTAAGCAGTTGCCTAGCACTCTGAAAATGGTGGAGGCCTACAAATTAGGAGAAGGCTATAAGAAGACAGCAAAGCATTTTCAAGCTGCCCTTTCCTCAGTTTGAAATGTAATTAAGAGATAGCAGTTAACAGGAATAATGGAGGGCAAGATAAGGTCTGGAAGACCAAGCACATTTCAGTGAGCTGCTCATAGGATTGCTAGAGAGGCAAATCAGAACGCCCGCTTGACTGCAAAAGACCTTCAGAAAGATTTAGCAGACTCTGGACTTGTGGTGCATTGTTCTACTGTTCAGAGATACCTGCACAAATATGGCCTTCATGGAAGAGTCATCAGAAGAAAACCTCTCCTGTGTCCTCACCTCAAAATGCCCAAGCTGAAAGTTTTACAATGGCCCTCACAGTCCCCTGATCTCAACATCATTGAAAATCTGCGGCTACACCTCAAAAAAGCAGTGCATGTAAGTAATACGACCCAGGAATCTCATGGAACTGGAAGAATTTTCCAAGGAAGAATGGATGAAAATCCCTCAAGTATTGAAAGACTCTTGTCTGGCTACAAAAGTGTTTACAAGCTGTGATACTTTCAAAAGGGGGTGCTACCAGGTTCTAACCATGCAGGGTGCCCAAACCTTTCCATTGGCCCATTTTCCTAATATTATATAAGCAATCTATGGATAAAATATTTGGGTATGTAAGGGAAGTATTATTTGGGCATGGTATCATAGCATAAAATATGTTTGATAATTTTGGGGTATATTATGATAGAATTATTTGAACAGTGAATGGTATTAGTAATATTACCATTATATTGGCATGGTTTTATTTATTATTTAGGTATATTATGACTGTATAATTTGACCAGTAAATGTTTTTTTTTGTTTTTTTTTAATAGGATTCTTTGGGAATGCTATATTGGTCTTATACACAAGTAATATAACCATATATTGCAGTAATATTATGGCAGTTTTATTTGAGCTGTGAACAGTAATAGCATCATTTGAAGATGGTATTATATGAGCAATGTATTGCAGCATTATTTAAGAACATTATGACAGTATTATTTGTGCAGTAGGTGGTGGTATTTTTTTTAGCATTATGGCATTTAGTATAAAATAAAAAAAAAATTTTAAGCAATTGCACAGTTCTTTTATGCGAATAGTGTGCTATTATGTATGTGGCTATTATTTATTTGCGGTATAACCTAATGGTATTTGAGAAGTGTATAGTGCCATATAAACTGATCTGGACACTAGTGGGGGCCACAGTAAACTGTCACACCATGGGCTCGAGGCTTTAGTTATGCCTCTGCCATTGACTGAGGCGCTTAACTAAGGTTGTCCCTATTCCTTTGGAATTGGCCTTATGTTTGGGAAAGGGAAATGGAGTCCAGCAATTAATATCAGTGATGCCAGCAGGGCTGTGGAGTCGAAAGCCAAACCTCCGACTCTTCAATTTCAGACACCGACTTCGACTCCACCAAAATGGGCTCCGACTCCACGACTCCCACTCCACAGCCCTGGATGCCAGTCCATGTTCAGCATTCTAGAATAGTTGACAGCTTTCTGTATTCTGGGAAATAAGGTCTTGACCTGAAACAACTTTTTTTTTTTTTCACACATCTCAGAATTTTTAGGCTTGTCTAGGTAAATCTTCACAGAATTAAATTTGATATTTGCACCACTTATTACAAATTGGAGACATTTTATTGCTGCACCAATTTGGCGGAGACCTCCTTCGTCTCCACTAAGCCGTTACAGTAAGCACAAAACCACCCTTGATATGCGACTAAATATAGTCTCATCGAAAAACATTTCATTTGCATAAAAACATTTTAAGCAAACACGAGGTGTTTATTTGGCTTTAACCACGGAGCCCGTAGACCTAGAGGTGTTCATAGTCAATGCCTTGTGTCATTCCTAATTAGTAAGAACTGCTACTATTCACTGCAGGGAGATCTCTAACATTTCCCTTTCACCGTTAAATATAGCCGATGTGTTAAAAGTATGATATTCCTGATTTAGAGGCTCGATACATTTCTATACCTTATTAGCACTTACAAATATTATGTTCCTTGCTTTAAGAAAAATGCAATTATTACTTTTTATATCTTTTATGTGAAATTCAGGAAAAGAATCTTGAAAACTTGCAGTTTTCGCACTGGAGAACACCCCATAGGCTGACACTTCCTGTTAACCGTAGTTCATTTCTTTAGGTTTGCTCATTGGCATAACCATAGACGTTGCATCTTCAGGAGTTGGTATACAAGGTCCTAGACATTTTATGCCACTGATGATACAAGGTAGACGGTGTCAGGAAATCTTGTCTTTCCTTGTCTGGCTAGGCTGACACCATGACTGTGTGTGTGTTTAGTCCTAAAGTCAAAAGGGGCCATTAGCACGAATGGGTAAGTAAATGTCTGTTGGCTCAGTGATAAAAAAAAATAGAGCAGAACTCAATTCTATAGGTTCCGGAACCCCATTCCCAAAATCACTGGGGGTTCCGAAGCCATCCCAAGCCATTAGCAAATTATCCACTGTCATATGGATAGGAGTTAACTTGTGACTTCCGGAAAATCCTTTCAAAGATTGGGTCTGGGGCCCATCACTTTCTAGCTAGGACACTTGCTTTACTGTATAGCTTGAGTCCGCTTAAAGGATTGTTCCACTACTTATATACTGATATCCAATCCCAGGTCAATGTTAGATCGGTGAGGGTCCAAGATCCAGCACCCTGACCAATCCGTCAAGGTCAGCGGAGTTCAGATATTGGTGGTTGCGGATTTGGACAACACAGATCCGTGAACTGTGTAGTGGTCACTGCCGGGTACTGCAGAACCGCTCCTAGTTATTAGAATAGGGGTAGATCTGCAGTACCAGCAGTTGATTGGAACTCTGCTGTCCAAATCCGCAACTGCGAATATCGGGCCGGCGGCAGCATCGGGAACGGCAAATCAGTGGTGGTACTCAGTGGAGGCTCCCTGCCAATCTGATATTGATAAACTATCCTAATCATATTTAATCAACATAAAAATAGTAGAACAACCCTTTGAACTCCGTTTTATTTTCATCGTAATGCCCATTTGCCAGTTTATCAATAATATCCTGGAAGTATAATAAAGGGATAACAAAACAAATACTTGGAACATCTCATCCTGTTTTTTTTTTATTTTACCGTCAATGTAAGTAGGTAAAGGGGATACTTCTTCAGAAGAAAAAGAACCCTTTTAGAATCCAGTTGATTTTTTGGCTCTGGATTTTCGCTGAGATTGTCATTATTTCAACCAAATATTACAAAGGACCTGTCACTTGGGTAAAATTGTCAAGTTTTGCTTTTATTACTTTATACATTTATATTTGCATAAATAATACAGTTCAAAACTCAACACTTTTATATTACTTATTAGTTTATTCCCACTGCTCTCCTGAGTATTCTACTTTTTTTCTTTCTTTAAATCCACCAAACACTTTCAGAGATACTAGCCATTTTATTTAGTGCTAATTTTGTTATTTTCCTCTGGGGCGTGACTCACCAGATCCTCTGGGGCGTGTCTCAAATCCTATGGGGCATGGCTTTAGGCTGCTTTTCATATGGGCGCCACCCCTTTAGTAAAGATCATAAAAATAGCACTACATAAAAATACCCATAGTGCAGATGCCGTAGGGCAGATTTAAAAGGAAAGTAAAAAGCTGAAAAATAAAAGTGAAAACTGGACACTTTTGACCTGGTGACAGGTCCTCTTAAAGTTTCTGGGAATGCAAGTAAAAATAAGACTAAAAATGTCCTATTATTAGAAAATAAACATAGGAATAAAAAACAAGCTCAACAAACTATGTACTCAGACCAGCTGTGTCCTCAGTACTGGCAGGGCAATAAAAATGTTGTTAATGCCTCTCGGTTACTTAGGGACAGATCCTGAGAGCGGCGATCACCAATGGGCATTCAGTCAATGATGGTGAATTTCAATATTTTTTAATAACTTGTTTTTGGGTTATGAACCCCCAACTAAATGGCACTGTGCGGGGTTAAAAGGAAAAAATATCTCTCAAAAACATATCTGTCTACACCATTTCACACTTTCTAACTACAAAATTGGGTGCCTAGTAAACTTTACATAGCCTGTATTATACTTCAGAGCTGCATTCACAATTCTGTTGTCAAAATGTCTCCCACATTCCTTACTGATTTAGAATAGTGAGTGCAGCTCTGGAGTATAAGGCTATGTTCACACATTGCATTTTTGCTGCATTTTTTCCTAAGGCAAAGGATCAATACAGGATCAGTAATGTATGTACACAGTGACTGCATAAGCAGAATAGTGAGTTCATCTCTGGGGTATAATACAAGATGTAACTCAGGATCAGTACAGGATCAGTAATGTAATGTATGTACACAGTGACTGCACCAGCAGAATAGTGAGTGCAGCTCCTGGGTATAATACAGGATGTAACTCAGGATCAGCACAGGATCAGTAATGTAATTTATGTACACAGTGACTGCACCAGCAGAATAGTGAGTGCAGCTCTGGAGTATAATACAAGATGTAACTCAGGATCAGTAATGTAATGTATGTACACAGTGACTGCACCAGCAGAATAGTGAGTGCAGCTCTGGAGTGTCATACAGGAAGAGGCGGAGCCTGCTTGCCGTGTGTTCTGTGTGCTGCCTAGAGAGAGCTCCTGGGAAGGGAGGTAAAGTTTTTCATCCAGAACTTTTTGTCTACCCCCTATACAGGAAAGAAGGCTCATTTTGGGACTGGCCTTCAGGGCTGGGCCCACTGCCACCTCCCGGTCCAAGCCGGCGGGGGTGGGAGGACTCCAACTCCAGCTAGAGTCACAAGATCTGGCCAAGGATCAGGCAAGGGATCCAGAATGAAGACCCGTAGGACCCCTGAGGCCACGGCGGCTCCTTCCCCCGGAGGTAGGCCTAGTACGAGCTGGGGTGCTGCAGCGGTGCCCCTTGGTTGGGGCACCAAGGCGGCTAGAGAATCCGCCGTGGGCTATGGTTTGCGCATCCATACGCACCTCCTATGAGGACGCCTCAAGGAAGCTAAAATCCCTCTGGGGGGAGTTGAGGGTAGCTAAGGAGAGGTCTGACAGGGCCTCCGGCAATAAGAAGGCTGAGCTATCCGCCGCGGTCAAGAAGATAAAAAAATCCATACAAGACCTGGAAAGCCGGAGATGTGAGATCCTGGATAGCAGCGGGCCCTTCCATGAAAAGCTGGAGAACAATGACCGGTTCAGAGCCATGACCGGTGAGGCTCCGGAGGGGTCACGGAGCTCAATCCAGGTGGTGGAGGAGGAGGATGATGAGGAAGAGGAATGCGAGGAGGAGGTCGCACCCTACCCACCGCCTGGTGGCCTGGTAATAGATCTCCAGACGTCGCATAGCAGGATAGCCCCCGAGCAGGTGGCTCTCCCGTCAGATTCTGGCCCTTCAAGGGACAGCGGGAGCGAGGGGGAGGATGAGGATGGTGGTAGTAGCAGCAGCAGTGAGGGGGGCTGCCTCGTCATGCAGCAGATCCGGCAGATCAAGTCCCCGGTCCGTTTTAACCAGCTGAGGTTTGGGGATGAGATCTGCGAGGACGAGGCAACCAGGAGGGGGATGAAGAGAAAGGCTAAGAAAAGGAATAAGAAGAAAACATCTACTGTGCAGAAATTTGTGTATATCCCCCTCTCTGGGGCCCCCCGATCCCGCTGTGCGGCACCCGCTACCCACCCCGGCTCGGCCTCTGTTGTGGGTCCACAGCGAGGGAGCGGGGAGATTACAGGCCATGATACGCAGAGCGCTGCCTCTGTTTGTGGTAACGGAGGGGGTAGTGATGTGTCTGATATGGAGCATGATGTGGAAGGTGGGCAAGAGAGTGACAGCCGGGACCGCATCTCCGGCGGTGAGCGCTGGGGTGTCCGGGTCCCCCACTTACGGATCCGCTAAAACTGGATCGCTTCTGGGGACCCAGGCACCTAGTAAAGTAAAGGGGGAGGGGCCTGCGGCCCCGGCAGAACAGGCTCATAAAAAGAAAATGGTGTGGGCTCCCCTTGCGGGGTCTGCGGTGAAGTCGGGGTCTCCTGCATTGGGAGTACCGCCGCTGGTGGATGCTGATGGGGAGTGGCCCAGCCTGGGGCCAGCCGCTGGAGTTGCTGTGGCGAGGCTGTTTGTGGCCCGGGGTGTGGTGGTGGGGGGTGCTGTGCCTCAGGGGACTGGTACCGCCAGGGGGATTCCTGGGGGTGGATCCAGCTCTGGGTCGGCTCTGGGGGTCCCGCTGCGGCCGGTCTCAGGGGGCGTGGCCTCCTCGGCACCCGCTGCCCATGCAGGTGCAGCATTGGAAAGCTGTGCTGTGCGGCTGGGGGCGTGGCTTCCCAAGCAAAAGAAAAAAAAAAGGTCTTCACTGCAGTCAGCAATGGAGCAGGGACTGCAGCTGCAGCAGTCAGCAGCAAGGGCGCCTGCCTGGCGGGGTCCCCTGAGGCTGGGGCTTACCTGCGGTGGGGGCTCCGGTGACAAGGCAGGATGGAGCTGGAGGTGGGTCTGCTCCTGGCCTCCTACCTGCCAGTGAGGGAGGAGGCTCTGTGCCTGCTGTGGTGCCCAGTCAAGCAGCGCTGCTTAAGTCCTATGGCAGCAGGACTCTTAAAGGGACATCAGCGCTGTGTGTTCCAAACCCCCCAGCAGGGAAGATGCCACCAATAGGTGGCGGTAGCAGTGGGGAAACAGAACCTGGAAATACCCAAAAGGTGAGGCAAAATAATATTGACCCCAGTGTGCATGTGAGTGAGAGTGGGGTGACTGATGGAGTGGATGAGGAGGGTGCAGGTATGGAAGTGTCTATGGTTGAGGATGCGAGTGGCAGTGCGTCTACGGTGGCAAGTGTGAGTACGGTGTCTGATGGTAGTGGGAGAAGGAGGGGGCCGGTCCATCTGCCCCCTCGGCCACAGGTTCTCTGAGTTATTCGGGGGTGGTGGCTGGAGCCTCGGGGTCTAGTCAGGGGGTTTCCTCGCCTCTGGACCTCAGGGATAGTGTCTTGCGGCGCCATTTCCTGGAGGCCCTCAAAAAGGGAGAACGGACGATCGAAGTAGAGGGAAGAGTGGTGGACTTAGCCTTTTGGCTGGATAGACACGGCCTGGCTGCCTTCCAAGATAAAAGGGAAGGGGATACGGTTTGGTCCCTCCCGACAGTCGGGCAGGGGGTGGCCAGGCGGAATGTGGTCCATCTTCGGTGGAGGGGCAGTGAAGCGTGCCCGCCAAGGGTGAGGGTTGTGGAGCTGCTTCTGAAGATGGACGTCAGGGCGACGGACATCTTTGCCCTGATTCATCCGTTTGGCACCTCCTTCGATGTCAGTTTTGTTCGGCCAGAGGGCTTAGAGCTTTTCTGGTCGAATTTCGAACTGGTGAGACTTTGCTGTGCAGGCGGTGTCTCGCCAAAATAGTGTAAAGAGGGTGACCGTTCTGACACTCTCTGGGGTCGACATAATGACGTGGCTTTCCTGTTATGGGAAAGTCACCGAGGTCCCTAAAAAAAGTAGGGACGAGTTTGGCATTTGGTCAGGGGGCTGGACCTTCATGGTAAAGTTGAAGGTTTCAGGAGGTACAGTCACCCACATCCCTTCCTCAGCATTTCTGGGGAGGGACAGAATCCAGATCTTCTACCAGGGGCAAGGTCTGCCACAGGTGCGGTGATGGAGAGGGAGGAGTTGGCTGCTTCTGATAACTCTTCTTAGTATGAAAGTCTGGATGAAGAGGTGGTGGAGCAGCCTAAAAAAAGGGTGACAATCGTACCGGTAAGAGTCGGAAGAAGAGGAAGAACAAGGCTAAAAAATCTAAGCCACCCCCCCTGGCCACTAGGGTGCCTAAGGAAGGGCTCACCGACTCCCCTCTGATCCCCCCTCTTCAATCGGTTCCAAGCCCTCGATGACTCTGCTGTGTCGGAGGTCGGGGGTGAGGGGCCGGACGCAACATCTGGGGTGCCTTCGGGGAGTGGCAAGGTCTGTCCTCTGGGGGATTTACATTCCTCTGGAGGGGGGACTACCTCGGGGTCCAGAGGCGAGGAATCTATTTCTGGGAAGTCCAGTGCTGTAAAGGAGGATATGGACACCTCGATGTCTTTAAAGAGGAGGGGTGAGTCGGGCTCCTCCTCAGAGGGGGAGAGGAAATCAGGGGGTATGGTTAAAAAACAGGCCATCTAACTCAATCACCCATGATGGCGGAACCTACCCCGTTGACTCTGGCGTCGATTAATGTCGCCAGCATAAAGTCAGATACGGCTAGAGTTGCGGCCTTTGATTTTTTCACCCGGGTTGAGGCTGATATTTTGTTTTTGCAGGAGACCAGACTAACGGACCTGGGGTCCATCTACAAAGCAAAGAGGGAATGGAGGAGTGGGCCCTCATACTGGTCTCTTGCGGCCGAGCCGTATAGCGGGGTAGCGGTCCTTTTTAAGACCGCGGAGGTGGAATGCAGACAGGGGAAATGGGGAGATGTTTGGTACGTGACATCTTCATGAGGGGACAGGAGCTTCGGCTTATTAATATCTATGGCCCACAATCTAAGTGGGACCGTAAATGTCTCTTCCTGAGGATCAAGCCCTATCTTTTTATGAGCCGGCAGGTGGTCTTCGGTGGGGATTTTAATACTGTAACCAGACTCCGTGATAGGGGAGGCCCCGGAGACCGGCTGGCTTATGATAGCGTAGCCTTGAATAGCATAGTAAGCGAAGCTCGCCTGGTGGATGTCCACATCCGGCACACCCCAGGTCACGGGGGTTTCACCTTTTTTAGGGGAAGCAGTAGGTCTAGGATAGATAGGTTTTTTTTAAAGGAGGGAGCCGTCTCTTCTGCAGTGTCCGCTGTTGAGGTGGAGTTCTCCGATCACTGTTTCATTTTCTTAACTTTGAATGTTACAGAGACCCCCCCCGGATGGGGAGAGGCCTATGGAAGCTGAATTCGTCCCTTCTGGAAGAGGCGGAAGTAAGACAGTTGTTTGAGGAATTTCTTCAGAGCCAGGTACCTCTCTTGGGTCTTTGTAGCAGTAAGTCTGAGTGGTGGGAGATCTTCAAAAGAAGGCTCGCAAGGTTCTTCAGTCAGCTCTCGAGCCTCAGGGGCCTGAACAGGTACCGCCTGTATCGGGAACTGGGGAGGAAACTCGAGCAGCTCGTCTCGACTGGAGGGGACCGAGAGGAAATCTCCAGGGTGAAGACCTTGCTCAAGGGGTGCCAGTATGATAGGCACACATCCTTGGTTTTTGAGAGGGATTTCGGGAGGTACCGCTTGCCCGACCCTTACAGAAAATGCAGGTTGTCAGTGAATTGTAAGATGGTGAGAGGACTGATTGACAGTACGGGGTCCCTGAACAGATCCAAATCAGGGATCCTGGAGGTGGTCAGATCCTTCTACTTGCACCTCTTGGGGAGGAGGGACCTGATCGGGATAAGATGTCGGCTTTCCTGACTGAAACCATCCCTGACCCAGGGGATGACCCCTCTCTTTATGTTTTGGCAGAGGCAATCAGGGAAGAGGAAGTGAGATGGGCGTTTGATGGGCTCCGGCCCAAAAAGTCGCCCGGTCCGGATGGCTTAACATCCGAGTTCTACAAGACTTTTAGGGACTCTTTGGTCCCCCCCTTGACTGAGGTGCTTAATGAGTGCCTCTCCTCGGACATTCTGCCCAGTTCAGTGAGGAAGTCAGCCCTTATTATCCTGTCAAAGGGTAAAGACTCATCCCGTATTGAGAATTGGCATCCCATAGCGCTTCTCAATACGGACTGGAAGGTTCTGGCAAAGGAGCTTTTTAATCGGTTGGTGCAGTTTGCTCCCCGGCTCCTTTCGGGGGCCCAGCACTGCTCTGTTCCAGGCCGCAGTACATTTAGTGCTGTGCTCGGTGTCCGGGAGGCAGTGGGGCAGGGCAGGTCACTGGAAGGGGTACTTGCTGTCCTTAGAACAGGCGAAGGCCATTGACCGGGTTAACCATGAGTACCTCTGGTCTGTCCTTCTGAGGTATGGTCTGCCTGGGAGGTTTGTTGATTGGTTGAGAGTTTTATACAATGGGGCCGAGACTTTTCCGCTCGTGAACGGTTGGGTCGGACACCCTTTTGAGGTGAGGTCTGGTGTCCGCCAGGGCTGTCCTCTGAGCCCACTGTTATACGTGTTTGCGATCGACCCCCTTTTAAGGAGGGTGGAGCGTGGACCATTGGTGGGAGTCAGGATGGACCAGGCGGAGCCAGAGACCGCCTTGAGGGTAGTGGCGTACGCTGACGATGTTTCCCTTTTTGTATCCTCGAGAGAGGAGGCAGATTGGGTGATGTCTGAGGTTGAACGCTACTCGGTGGCATCCGGGTCCATGATCAACCGGGACAAGTGTGAGAGTCTCTGGCTGGGAGGGGGAAATCCAAGTTTTGATCTCCCGAACACCCTTCCAGGGCGTCAGGCCACAGCAAAAATATTAGGCATCAGTTTCGGCCCGGGGGACTATCCCCAACAAAACTGGGAGGGCAGACTTAAGATTGCCGCCCAGAAGGTGGATCAGTGGAAGGGTTGGTCTTTGACCCTAAGGGAAAGGGTTAGTCTTGCCAAGGGCTATTTGCTTCCTTTGCTAATATATTTGGGCAGCGTCTGCATCTTGCCAGAGCCTCTTTGGACACGGGTCTACAGCCTGTTTTTCCAATTATTATGGGGAAATAGGCTGAACCTAATCAAGAGGGAGGTCACGTACCGCACGAGGAGACTAGGAGGGTTGGGTATGGTCAACCCAGTGGTGTTTCTAGTAAACACCTTTCTTAAGGCAAACATCGCCAACCTCTGGTTAGAGAGGGCTCCTCTGTGGGTATTCTCCTGTAGGGGGTGGTTTCGGCCTTTCTTCCAGGAATGGGAGACAGGAGGGCAGGTAAAGGACCTTCGTACACCTCATGGGCATCTTCCGGCTTATGCTACTCCGGTTCTGAAGGTGATCCGTCGGTGGGGTCTGGGAGTGTGGGAGATCAGGACCATGTCGAGAAGGCGCTCAGGGATTGCCCAAGCCGGGATCTGGAGGTGGGGCTCGGGTTATTGAACTCTAAGCGGATCCCCTTGAAGTTTTGGGACTTGGCTTGGTGCTGCTTCCATGGGAAGCTGTATGTGAGGGACAACCTGAAGTGCAGATGCTCTGATGACCGGGATTGTCCCCGCGAGGAGTGTGGCGGTATGCTTGAAAGCATGGAGCATTTCCTGCTTCGGTGTCCCTTTAATACAGAGGTCTACAGCAGGGTGGGTGCTTCCATTGGCTGGCCCAGGCTGGCAGGCCTTTCCTATGCGGAGTGGGCCTATGGGGCATTCAGGTCCCTTGGTGGCCGAGATTGGGGCACTGTTTTCTTAGTTAGTTTAGTAACTAGGTTCCACACATGGAATGCACGGTGTCTAGTGTCTACTCAGCGGAAAGTCCTCCCCAGGGAAGAGGTGATTAGGAACATCCTGGGCGACCTGGAAAAAGTGCGCTTGCTGAAATTTGAGAGGCTGGGTGCAGGGAAGGCCTCTCTTCTATGGAGGGGTTTCTCCTTTAATGTGCCCTAGGGAGAGCTACAGTAGGTTCTGTGTGCCTGTGATAGGGTTGAGTTAGTCTTTTTTATCTTTATTTTCTAGGGTCAGATATATGTGTAGGGACAGGGAGGGACAGATGGGGACAGTCTTTAGGGACAGGTAGTTAGTATTAGGTTGGTAGTGAGGGTCAGTGAGGGACAGGTAGGGGCAGGTAGGGAGAGATTGGTAGGGCTATAGGGACAGGATTTTCTCTTTTGTGTTGTTAGGGAGGGTCAGGGTGATGTGCGGTAGATTAGGGTGAGAGCCTCTATAGTCTCCAGTTCCTGGTGGTGGGCTGTAACCCTCACTTATAGATTTTAGTTTTGTAATTGGTAACCCGGTTATACGGCTTGCAATCATTGAACTTGGGCCTGTTCTTTGGTCATGGTTAAGGTGTGTACTGGTTATTATTATGTTATTATTGATATGTTATTATAAGGTTGTATATATATGTTACATGTGTACTATGATGCGTGTAGGGGGATTTAGTTTAGGTGAGGTGGGGGGATGGGTTTTGGAGAATGGACGTCCGGCGGGATGCCAAGAAGAGGAAAAAAAGGCCATAAACTTTTATGGACCTTGCTGTGTAGGAAAGGCCACAAACTTTCGTGGGACCTGGTGTGATAGGCCACAAACTCTCGTGGGACCTGGTGTGATAGGCCACAAACTCTCGTGGGACCTGGTGTGATAGGCCACAAATTTCGTGGGACCTTTGGGGGAATGGTGATGGTTTAGATTAGGAGGAAAAAAATAAATAAATAAATAAAAATATATATATATATATAAAATATATGATTAAGTTTCGGTCAGGTGGCCTATTTACTTTCTTTAGGGCAGTTGGACGACTTTTGGTTATTTTTCTAGGGATGAATGCATGGGTATGCATGTATGAGGGGAAAAAGGTACAAAGGAAGGGAAAAAAGGATATAGGTTGAGGCCTCTTCCCTTGCCTGGGGGTATTAATGAAATGGAGGAACATTTTGTTTGTATAAATCTGCTGGACATTGAACTTTTGGGGATTGTGAATAATTTGTTTTGTTATTGAGTTTGTCTGTAAGCTTTGCCTGTAAGTTTTGTTTTGTACTTTTATAATAAAAAAAGAGATACAGGATGTAACTTAGGAACACTAAAAGCATTTGTACTATAATATACATACAGATTACATTATTAAAATGTATGATCAGCTTTGTGCATGATTTTGCAGTAAAGGCTTCGTGGATAACGCTTTGTCATGTAGCAGAAGTACAGTAGTTTATAGTGGCTCCATAAGAGGGAAGTTGCAGAGGTCATTTGCCCATAGGCTTTACAGCATATGGTGTAATTTAAAGGACATTTTTACTACACAAGTGGATGACATATGTAGCTCGTCACAGACATGAACATTTCACTACTATCATACAGTCCCTGTATGGTCAGACAACATCAGGGGGCTCAGGATGAGCAAATCCCATCCTCTCTGACCTTCTTAGCAATGTATACTTATGTATCCAGGCAGTTTGTGTTGTATCCAAGGATAGAAACGACACACTGACAATACAAATAAGAATCAGGAAAGCACAGGAGGAAGCCTGAAATAACAGTGTGTACAGAGCAGTGACTGGACTTACTAGTATCCTGGAGGATACGGTGAAAATGTTTAATACTTTCCTAAACGCCGCTGTGATGGGGAGCAACAGATGTTGGAGACAAGCAGGAAGTGGCAATGACAAAATAAAAAGGATATAAGCTTGAAATCATGAGCCTTATTTCCTGCCAGAAATTCTCACAACAGAATGCAAGCTGCCCTCAGCTACTAATACAGCTCTACTGCTAATAAAGCTCTGTTACTAATAAAGCTCTGCTACAAATACAGCTCTGCTACTAATACAGTTCTGCTACTTATAAAGCACCTCTGCTAATACAGCTGTGCTACTTATACAGCTGTGCTACTAATACAACTGTAATACTAATACAGCCCCTCTACTAATACAACTGTGCCACTAATACAGCTGTGCTACTAATACAGCTCCGCTACTAATACAGCTCCTCTACTAATACAGTTCTGCTGCTAATACAGCTCCTCTACTAATACAGCTGTGCCACTAATAAAGCTGTGCTACTAATACAGCTCCTCTACTAATACAGCTCCGCTACTAATACAGCTCCTCTATTAATACACTACTATTACAGCTCTGCTAGTAATACAGCTTTACTAATAAAGCTTTACTAATACAGCTCTGCTGCTAATACAGCTCTGATGCTAATACAGCTCCTTTACTAATACAGCTCCTTTACTAATACAGCTCCTTTACTAATACAGCTCGTTTACTAATACAACTCCTTTACTAATACAGCTCCGCTACTAATACAGCTCTGCTACTAATACAGCTCTGCTACTAATACAGCTCCTCTACTAATACAGCTCCGCTACTAATACAGCTTCTCTAGTAATACACTACTATTACAGCTCTGCTAGTAATACAGCTTTACTAATAAAGCTTTACTAATACAGCTCTGCTACTAATACAGCTCTGCTGCTAATACAGCTCCTTTACTAATACAACTCCTTTACTAATACAGCTCCTTTACTAATACAGCTCTGCTACTAATACAGCTCCGCTACTAATACAGCTCCTCTATTAATACACTACTATTACAGCTCTGCTAGTAATACAGCTTTACTAATAAACTTTACTAATACAGCTCCGCTACTCCATCTCAAAGTCAGGCTAGATCTTCTCCACAACAAGGCCAGAGGTGGATGCAGAAGAGGATGGTGGACGAGAGGCGTATACAGGACCCAACATAGTACACAACCCTATATAGGCAAGCAGAGTAGAAATGTCTTTTTTTTTCTAATCTTTTCAACCATATTCATGTTTAGTTTTTTTTAAAAACGCAGTACGGGTCCGAAATATGCAAATGTGAATGAGCTCTTGGAGACTCCAACTAATGTTACTTATTGTTCAAATACAAGGCAAATTTGCTGTTCAGGACTCTAGAAAAGTGAAATCTGTAGAAGTTATGATAAAGCAAATGTTGATGGTTAGTTACCATTCCAGAAGTCAGTTTTACGTCTTGTATATTTATTATTGCTTCAGATTTTATATATTTTCATTGTGAGAAGGTTTTAGAATGCGGAACAACTAAATATTAAAGTTAAAAAAAGCCAGCAGCTTGAATTATAACAGTAATCAGAACAATAATATTAATCCTAGTTATAAAATAATATGGATACAATCGGAGGTGTAGCTAGGGGTTCAGCTCAGAGGGGAGGTGAAAATTCTGGGAGGACCCCTAACCAGGTAACCATGTTTACAACTACAGTGGTGCACACTAATAGTGGGTTTAGGGGAACCTCAGCAGTTGATCATGCTGTTACTGAAAATTATTCACTATACAAAGACTAATAATGATTTTACTGCCATATTGTGACCATATAGTGGTAAATGCCCACACAGCTCCCTATACACAGTATAAAAGACCCACAGCTTCTTTCTAGACAGTATGATGACCACATAGCTCCCTTCTACACATTATGATGTCCCCACAGCTTCCCTCTACACAGTATGATGTCCCCACAGCTCCCATCTACACAGTATGATGTCCGCATAGCTCCCCTCTACACAGTATGATGTTATGATGTCCTCACAGCTCCCCTCTACTAAGTATGCTGTCCCCACAACTCCCTCTACACAGTATGCTGTTCCAACAGCTCCCCTCTACACAGTATGATGTTCAAATAGCTCCCCTCTACACAGTATGATGTTCCAACAGCTCCTCTGTACACAGTATGATGTTCCAACAGCTCCCTCCACAGAGTATGATGTCCCCCAGCTCCCCTCTACACAGTATGATGTCTCCATAGCTCCCCTCTACGCAGTATTATATTATGATGTCCTCTCAGCACCCTTCTACTCAGTATGATGTTATGTCCTCACATCTTCCCTGTACACAATATGTTGTCCCCATAGCTCCGCTCTACACATTATGATGTCCCCCCATCTCCCCTCTACACATTATATCCCCAGCTCCCCTCTACACAGTATGATATCTCCACAGCTCCCCTCCAGACAGTAAGATGTCCAAATAGCTCCCCTCTACACATTATGATGTCCCCACAGCTTCCCTCTACACAGTATGATGTCCCTACAGCTCCTCATTACACAGTATGATGTCCCTACAGCTCCTCATTACACAGTATGATGTTCCAACATCTCCCTTCTACACAGTATGATGTTCCAACAGCTCCCCTCTACATAGTATGATGTTCCAACAGCTCCTCTCTACACAGTATGATGTTCCAACAGCTCCCCTCTACACAGTATGATGTTCCAACAGCTCCCTCCACAGAGTATGATGTCCCCCCAGCTCCTCTCTACACAGAATGATGTTATGATGTCTTCTCAGCACCCATCTACTCAGTATGATGTTATGTCTTCACATCTTCCCTGTACACAATATGATGTCCCCATAGCTCCCCTCTACACATTAAGTTGTCCCCCCAGCTCGCCACTACACAGTATGATATCACCACAGCTCCCCTCCAGACAGTAAGATGTCCAAATAGCTCCCCTCTACACAGTATGATGTTCCAACAGCTCCCCTCTACACAGTGTGATGTTCCAACAGCTCCCCTCTACACAGTATGATGTTCCAACAGCTCCCCTCTACACAGTATGATGTTCCAACAGCTCCCCTCTACACAGTGTGATGTTCCAACAGCTCCCCTCTACACAGTATGATGTTCCAACAGCTCCCCTCTACACAGTGTGATGTTCCAACATCTCCCCTCTACACAGTGTGATGTTCCAACATCTCCCCTCTACACAGTATGATGTTCCAACAGCTCCCCTCTACACAGTATGATGTTCCAACAGCTCCCCTCTACACAGTGTGATGTTCCAACAGCTCCCCTCTACACAGTATGATGTTCCAACAGCTCCCCTCTACACAGTGTGATGTTCCAACAGCTCCCCTCTACACAGTGTGATGTTCCAACAGCTCCCCTCTACACAGTGTGATGTTCCAACAGCTCCCCTCTACACAGTATGATGTTCCAACAGCTCCCCTCTACACAGTGTGTTGTTCCAACAGCTCCCCTCTACACAGTGTGTTGTTCCAACAGCTCCCCTCTACACAGTGTGTTGTTCCAACAGCTCCCCTCTACACAGTGTGTTGTTCCAACAGCTCCCCTCTACACAGTATGATGTTCCAACAGATCCCCTCTACACAGTGTGATGTTCCAACATCTCCCTTCTACACAGTATGATGTTCTAACAGATCCCCTCTACACGATATGATCCACCAGCTCTCCTTTACGCAGTATGATGTTCCAACATGATTAAGACCTCACGGTCCAAACGCGACGGTCGCTAGCCACCCTGGGCTTCCAAGTGTATTCACTACATGTCCTTTTAATGTTTCTGTAGTAAATGTGACGGTTTTTTCCTGACCACGCTGGAGAACCTTTTTCACATTGTTTGCACATTGTATGATCGTCTCACAGTAGCCCCCACATTGTATGATGGCCCCTCGGTAGCCCCCACACTGTATGATGGTCCCACAGTAGCCCCTACACTGTATGATGGCCCCACAGTAGCCCCCACACTGTTTGATGGCCCCTCGGTAGCCCCCACACTGTATGATGGTCCCACAGTAGCCCCTACACTGTATGATGGCCCCACAGTAGCCCCCACACTGTTTGATGGCCCCACGGTAGCCCCCACACTGTATGATGGTCCCACAGTAGCCCCTACACTGTATAATAGCCCCACAGTAGCCCCCACACTGTATGATGGCCCCACGGTAGCCCCCACATTGTATGATGGCCCCACAGTAGCCCCTACACTGTATAATGGCCCCACAGTAGCCCCCACACTGTATGATGGCCCCACGGTAGCCCCCACATTGTATGATGGCCCCACAGTAGCCCCTACATTGTATAATGGCCCTACAGTAGTCGCTACACTGTAATGGCCGTATAGACAGTATGATGTATACTAGTATAATAGTAACAGGAATAATAAAAATAATAGTAGTAACAGTAGTTTTAATTATAAAAATTAATGAAATCACTAGTATAGTAATATTAATAATATAGTAGTAATAATAATAATAATTACAAATATAATAAAACCTATATTTAAAATGTTTATTATTAAATAGTCACAGTTAGCTATAATAGCTTTATTAGTGACTAAGAATTGTTTCTCCATGGTCCTGGATTTAGTCCGTTTTTAATCCCAGACTAGAAGAACGTCCTTATTCATCTCTTCTGGCCCCAAAAATCTACAGAATCAGTGTAATTGCCATATAACACAGACTACATGAAACCATTCTGTATAGTATTCCGGGGTCCCATCTCCTCCACCTTGGTAGATGTGCGCAGACACATTTCTCACATATTTGAGAAGGTATTTAATGTTGCAGCCTGTGTGGCACTAGACGTCGCGGTTCCTAATAGCCCAATAATATAGAATACAGAATACAGATGAGGCATTTACGTGGAGCCAGTGTGTCCGGGGTATGTATGGAGGATCTGTGTGAGGTGTAGACGCTTGGTAGCAGCACACCAGAGGTCTTCTTATAGGAAGTCCAGAGGTTTACACCAACGCAGACAGGCCATAAACACTGAGGGGGCTACTGGAAGGGCATGTTCAGACTTGGCATTTGTATACCATTTCTTGTTTGAATATTTTGCATGAAAAGGTATAAGAAACCTGTGGACAGCTTGGGACTAGTTAAAGGAGAAAGAAAAAAATATATGTATAATCCTACTTTGATTAGTTAAAGGGATCATCCAGGATTTTGACATTGATGACCTACCCTCAGAATAAGGGCTCACACTCATCTGCGTAAATAAAATCGCTCAGATGTTGTTCCTGAAAAGTAGGACGAGTGTCGTGTGAGTGTAATGCAATTTTTCTCACCTAGCATCCCTATTACATCCGTGCATGCAGTAACATCAGATTATACATGCAAGAATTCTGTCATTTAAAGCTAGTTTTCTAAGTAATAAAGCAATCTTAAGTACAGATATGGATAGAATAAATGAGATAGATGTCCTGTAGATATTTAAAGTCACAAGCCCCCTACATATAATAAACTAGCACCCTTTAGAGCCTTTCATGTGACACTAAAAGGTGTATGGCCTTTTAAACCTATTAAATTATTTTTTTTTAAAAAAAAAGGCGTTGGATCCCCCTATATTTTTAATAACCAGCTGAGGGAAAGCAGACAGCTGAAGATGCTGCTTTCGGGGTGTTGCAGCAGCCCTGCTGAGCTGTCACATAACTGATGTCACCTCTCAGCACAGCCTGCGGATGTAGCAGAGTCGGAGATAATCGGACCCAGTCGCGCACACCCCTCCTGATTGACTGAGCTGTAGCCGGAGTTTCATCACGCGTCACAGCCCAGTATCCAGCGCGTGCTTCCGGCTAATGAAAGCAGATGAGCGAAGGAAAGCGCACGCTGGGTACTAGGCTGTGACGTGCAGTGAAACTCCGCCCACAGCACAGTCAATCAGGAGGGGTGCGCGCGCCTTGGTCACGCCCATGTGATGCAATGGTTTCTGGAACTTGACGTGACATCAGCCGATGTCAGCAGTGGCTGTGGCCGGGGTCACTTGATGCCGAGTGAGCGGTCAGCAATTCCGACGCTCAGTCACAGATGGCAACAAGAGGTATTTACAAAAATACTTCTTTATTAGGTTTAACTCGGTGAAGAAATTATACAATGTACTGGACAACCTCTTTAAGGCTCTCAGCTGTTTATTGTTGGCCAATCCCCTCTACTATATAAACTGGACTTTGGCAAGTACCCATTGCCAGAGTTGGCTTCATTGCTGCATGGTTCAGGAGTTGGTGGTGTGTTGTTTGAGGAGACGTTTGGTGGATTTATCTAAGACTGTTGTTAGGTGTTGGTTGTTTGCAAATCCTCTCCTTCTCCTACTTTTGGTTTTACCCATCCTCCACTCCCCAGTGGCTCCTTCTGTAGTTTTTTAGTACATTTTTATGATTCTATTTTCCTTTATCCCTGTTTGTATTACCTTATTAGTCTGGTTGGTGTATAGCCATATACTACTACTCCTCTCTCCCCTGGGTGGCAGGAGTGAACACACTGAGGGAGTCTTAATTAGCTCAGCAAGGTATGTGGCCCTGATGTCTTCACCATTAGAAGTAATTCGGGGAACAAGGATAGCTAAGTCACCCCTAGTGTTAGGGACAGGGAAGGAGCCCCAGGATACGTGACCACAAAGTTGTGACATTATCAGTGGGAAGAATATGGGGATATAATTTCTTGCTAATCAACTATCTTATCTGTTTCAAGATTGCAGTCCTGTTACAAAGTGTGAAGCTGAGACAGTAAAGGTACCTTCACACTAAGCGACTTTACAACGATATCGCTAGCGATCCGTGATGTTGCAGCGTCCTGGCTAGCGATATCGTTGTGTATGACACGCAGCAGCGATCAGGATCCCGCTGTGAGATCGCTGGTCGTTGCTGAAAGTCCAGAACTTTATTTTGTCGCTGGATCTCCCGCTGACATCGCTGAATCGGTGTGTGTGACACCGATCCAGCGATGTCTTCACTGGTAACCAGGGTAAACATCGGGTTACTAAGCGCAAGGCCGCGCTTAGTAACCCGATGTTTACCCTGGTTACCATTGTAAATGTAAAAAAAAAAAAACACTACATACTCACATTCCGGTGCCCGGCGTCCGCTTCCCTGCACTCCTCCTGCATCCTGTGTAAGTGCCGGCCGTAAAGCAGAGCGGTGACGTCACCGCTCTGCTCTGTGGGAGATGCCGGAGATGTTCGGCGCTGACACAGGATGCAGGAGGAGTGCAGGGAAGCGGACGCCGGGCACCGGAATGTGAGTATGTGGTTTTTTTTTTTACATTTACAATGGTAACCAGGGTAAACATCGGGTTACTAAGCGCGGCCCTGCGCTTAGTAACCCGATGTTTACCCTGGTTACCAGGGGACTTCGGCATCGTTGGTCGCTGGAGAGCCGTCTGTGTGACAGCGCTCCAGCGACCACACAACGACTAAACAGCGACGCTGCAGCGATTGGCATCGTTGTCTATATCGCTGCAGCGTCGTTTAGTGTGAAGGTACCTTAAGGCTATGTGCACACGTTCAGGTTTTTTTTTTTTTTGCAATAAAAACGCTATAAAAACTCATTAAAAACGCATACATTATGCATCCTATCATTTAGAATTCATTCTGCATGTTTTGTGCACATGGTGCGTTTTTTTCCGTGAAAAAAAAAACGCATCACGGTAAAAAAAGCAGCATGTTTATTAATTTTGCATATTTTCCGCATTTTTCCCGCAATTGTATGCATTTGGAAAAAACGCACAAAAAACGCATCAAAAACGAGGTAAAATCGCGGTAAAAACGCGGTAAAATTGCAGTAAAAATGCATGCAGATTTCTGGCAGAAATGTCCGTTTTTTGTCAGGAAAATTTCTGCCAGAAATCCTGACGTGTGCACATAGCCTCAACCATTCTCAGTAGGTAGCCAAGCTAAATTCACGCCTCCAGCAGATAGCTGGGACCAAGCTATTCCTGTCAGGATGGATTCCTATTGAGAGTGTAAAGCTAATTAACAAAAGAATTCCCGCAGCCGGATGAGAGCCATAATTTCATAAGGAGTTATGGACTTATCGTACTTCCCACCTGTTTACAGGTTACATTTTCGAGATCTCTGGAAGGGGCTGAACGTCCCGCCGGGGTCTTTACCCGTTCTAGCTCCCAGGGATAGAGAGTTATGTAGAACAGCAAGTAGAAGCCAGGTAGCGAAGCCGTGTTCTGTCTTCAAGTGTAATGGAGGCCATTGTGTATATAGTGTATTGTCTTAGTGTCTTAATGTGCCCTTAAGGCGATTAAATATATAATTTTTCCTTGGGCTGCTTTTTTTTATCTCGATCTACGAATCTACACATCTGTATTCCCTGTTTTAACATCTCATGCTAGCAGGGCTGGTTTCTGGCCCACTATTATTCTGTTAACGGATTGGGCTTATATCTAGCGAGGAACAGGTGGCAGTCCTAGTGGACTGGCAGAGCTCTTTTTCACTGATGCTAGTGAAAGGGGTGCTGCTATGTCAGCTCTGCGTGGGCCATCTTCTCTCACTCCCCGTACCTCCCTGGGCCTATGTGGACAGGCGATGTTTGTGTAAAACTGTGCCAAGCTGACCTTACAAGTCCCTAAGGTGGTACGGAACGTCACATTGGTGCAAGTGAAGAGACCGTACCGGGTGATCCCTCCAACGTAATATTGACGTCAGGTGGGGTGGCGAGGTGCGGGTTAATCACAAATGGTGGCAGCTCGGTGGGATCAAGATAATAGTGTAAGTGTGGGACCCATACTTGCTCCCGGACACTAAAGACTACCAGCAGTAGCTTTCTTGCCGCTGAGATCTTAAGATTAGCTCAGCACTAGACAGTCCGAGTGCAAATACTATAAGGTGTGTGAGTACATCAGGTTGCAGCTCTGTGTCAGTGACCAAAGATTTCAAAGATGACCAGTGGCACCAGAGGCAATGCTAGGGAGATGGTCAGGAACATCATGGTGGTGCAAGTGAGGAGACCGTATCGCTTGATCCCTCCGACGTAATAGTGACGTCAAGCGAGGTATGGGTTCATCACAATCAGATTAGATGATACTGCAAAATCTGGGCAAAATATCCTAATTTTCATCCTCCTAATTCCTGCATCCCTGGATGAGTGACAAAAAATATCTGAACACATCACCATGTCTAAGCCGGTGGTACTGTAGATAAAATTATATGGTTGTGTAAGAACTGGTCTGGCGCTCTGGTGTAAAAAAAAAAAAAAAAAAAATGCCACAAGCAGGAAGTGCAGCGTTTAAACAGAAGTCCTTAATGATTACAATCAATATGGGGGCAACACTTGGTGGTCAAACTTACGGAGACACTTTCTGTAGCCTTACTTATTCACGTGGCACTGATTTATTTTTTTCATTAGTGTGCTGGTCTGTTTTTTCATGCATTTTGGTCCCTGTAGCCAGTTTTCCTGTATGGAGGGTTTTCAGTCTTCTACCATCAGCCAATCAGTGAAGAACGGTGTATAAACTGTGTTTGGAGTCCAAGCACCTTCTTTAGAACTGTTGTGTCCCTCCCCTGTCATACCTTTACCGGTTTGGCATAGACAATATATGCCTTCAAAAAGGTTGGTGGATAATTGTAACTAGCTCCTTATGTCTCTTCCTCAGTCTTCTGTCTTCATCTCTCTGCTGCTTCATTGTTCTGACCAGTCTGGACTCCATCCTAGGGTTGAGCGACCTTTACTTTTATAGGATCGGGTCGGGTTTCACGAAACCCGACTTTTTCAAAAGTCGGGTCGAGTGAAATCGGCTGATCCTATAAAAAGGTCGGGGTCGGCCGAAACTCGAAACCCAATGCAGTGCAATGGGTTTCCAATGGTTCCCAGGGTCTGAAGGAGCGGAAACTCTCCTTCAGGCCCTGGGATCCATATTTAAGTGTAAAATAAAGAATTAAAATAAAAAATATCGCTATACTTACCCTCTGACGGGCCCTGGTACTAACCGGGAACCTTCCTTCCTTAGAATCAGCCTTCCAGGACCTTGCGGTGACGTCGCGGTGATGTCGCGGCTTGTGATTGGTCGCGCGGCCGCCCATGTGACCGCTCGCGCGACCAATCACAAGCCGCGACGTCACCGTGACGTCACCGAAGGTCCTGGAAGGGCTGATTCTTAGGAAGGAAGGCTGCCGGAAAGAAGCAGGGCGTGTCCGAGGGTGAGTATATACCTAATAGGAATATACTCACCCTCGGCTTCTTTCCGGCAGCCTTCCTTCCTAAGAATCAGCCCTTCCAGGACCTTCGGTGACGTCACGGTGACGTCGCGGCTTGTGATTGGTCGCGCGAGCGGTCACATGGGCGGCCGCGCGACCAATCACAAGCCGCGACATCACCGCGACGTCACCGCAAGGTCCTGGAAGGCTGATTCTAAGGAAGGAAGGTTCCCGGTTAGTACCAGGGCCCGTCAGAGGGTAAGTATAGCGATATTTTTTATTTTAATTCTTTATTTTACACTTTAAATCTGAATTCCGATACCAATTCCCGATATCTTAAACATATCGGGAATCTTTATCGGAATTCCGATTCCAGATTCAGAAGATCGCCGACTTCATGGCCGACCCCACACAGGGGTCAGGTCGGGTTTCATGAAACCCGACTTTGCCAAAAGTCGGCGACTTCTGAAAATTGCCGACCCGTTTCGCTCAACCCTACAGTCCATCCTATAAGTAGGGCACCCACCCTCTGACTTTGTGCCAGCATGTTATCGACTTCTTGTAGAGTAGCTACAGTCCCTCCTCCAAACTCCAAAGTGGCCTTGCAAAGAGGTCATCACTCACGGTAATGGTTCCTGAAAAAGTGTCAAAAACCCAAATTTGTCACCCATGTCTTGGTCAAATCAAATAACTTTCCATAACATAACATTTTGGACAACATGCTTATCACGTACAAATAGTCCATTATTCATATATTATGAACATACCTAATGATAAATCTTCATCCTTAAATATTCCTCTTGACCCACTCTGTCATTTGGGTGCCAGGACTAAATACTGATCTTGACTGTTTAGGCTGTGTTTCATACTGTTTAGGCTGTGTTTGCGTCTCCATTTATTTAAGAATACCACTATTTTGACAGCCTCAACATATATATATATATATATATATATATATATATATATATATATATATATATATAAAACCTCTATGAAGTTCTAGTCTGATAACTACTGGTCATCTACAAAAAAAGCAGCAGTACGTAGACTGACTGTGTGCCATGTAAGATCTCTACCGGGGCAATGTGAGGATATTCCCAGCCCTTTGCATATAATCAGCAGCTGGATGTAAGAAACTCTCTGAAACTCTTCCAGCCCTGGTCTTGATTTATTTTCATGAATCAAGGTTGTCGGCCTTCATATCCTCTCTAGCATCAGCACGTTAACAAAAAAAGCAAAAAAAAAAAAAAGTATTAAAAATGACTAATGATTTTTTTTCTTTGATTTGCACTAAGATGCGGTTGAAAGTTTCCAAAATAGCGACGAGATTGCTGATGTGGCAAACCTTAGCTGAACATTCCCACATTCCCCCTTTCTTTTTTATTTTTTTTAGCCAAAAGTGGATACAGCCACCCCTTCCCCACACACACACCCTCCGCCTCCCATAGCGGGCCAGCTACTTCTGTGAGATGACTAATGAGAACCAATAAACCTAAGACTTGGTGCCCCTTGGAGTAGTGACAAGTCGTCCTTCTCAAGGGATGAGCAAAAATCAGCGTGTTCCCAGGAAGATTAACTGGTAGAAGCAACGGGGCTATAACTTTTTGGTGTATGTTACTTTGTGAGCAATAATATACATTTTATTAGGCTTTTTTTCGGTTCTGTGTTACTCAATGCAGACATAAAGATTTTAAGATCTCTCGTAAAATAGTGTCTTCTTACTAAGACCCCTTAGCCGTAAGTGCTTGATTTTTCTGCAGCGCCACCACAGGGGAAATGAAGCATTACACAATGCCCATTAAAATCAATAGGTTGCCATTGGAGTGCAGGAAAAGACGGGTCCTCCAGAATGAGAGACGCTCGTTGTGACCAAAGATGGTAAACAGAGGACCTCTGTACCCTCTATCAACTCAGAATTCACTTACTTATGGGGTATGTGAAAATGGGTTAATTAAACTGGAGAAGAGAAGTAGAATTTCCTCATGTTACTATGTGTTACTTATTTATTTAAACGGGGAGACCATACAAACTCCTTGCAGATGTTGTCCTTAGTGGGATTTGAACCCAGGATCCCAACGCTGCAAATATTGATCAAGAGTGGGACTAAAAAGAATCTAAAAAGAAAAGTTTCACAAAATATTTAAAAATATAAAAAACGGGAAAAAAGAAGCCCAAAACATTTTTTTTTTCATATTAACAATTCTTTATGTTGAAAAAAAAAAAAGTATTGGTATAGTCATACCCATATAGTCCCAAATTATACAATATTACAAACTATAGAGTGTGTCATAAAAGTATAAAAAATAATGGGCAAAAATTTAAATTTTATTTTTAATTTTGTATACAGCCTCTTGAAATAAAAAGTCAGATATATTTGAAAATTGTACCAACTAAAAGGTCAATTCATCCAACAACAAAGAAGTTGTGGTTCTTCTATGATGGCCACCCAAAATCAATTTTTTTGTCTGTTTGTTTATATTTATTATTTTTTATTCTGCAAAGTAGAAAAACTTCACTGTAATACTACTGCCCCCCCAAAAAAATAAAGTTAACATGTCAGTTAACCTGCATGGTGAACGCCATAAAAACAAAACCTAAATAATAAAATAAAATATGTATACATATACAAAAAATAGCATTTCAATGACTATTTTGACAAAACCAAACAAAAGTTATGGCTCTTGGAATACAGAGTAGAAAAAATGGTTGGTCCTAAAAGTCCAAAATGGTCCTTAAGCAGTTAAACACTTATATAAGATAATAACAAAACATGGCAGGCCGTAGGTTGGTATTGCAGCTTGGTCCTATTCACTTGAAAGGTGTTAAGTTCCAAATGACCAAAGGTGCAAGTCAGTGATCCATCTGGCACAGGCTTTGTAAGGCCAAGGGTAGGCAATCTCATGTTTAGTAGGATTGCTTCATATTCTTTGATACCCCTATATACTTTAGATTCGCTCTCCCGAGTGCTCCTGTGATCTCTGTCACACATCTCTGGTGGTGGCTTAGAGTTCAAAGGATCAGCAATCTGCAATCGGACTTATCTCCCCCAACATCATCTGTGTAGGGCCTCCACACACTTTAGACTTTTTGCCAAAGCCATAGACATTGGTGAGTTCGGCTGATGTTAGTATGGGGGGCCTTAAGTGTAAAATGCATAATTTTCGAGGTCTTCTGACCATATTACATCTCTCAGACAGTAGATAGCACCACCGGCGTGTGTTGTGTCTTACCAAGATGGAGATCCACTATGGAAATAAATAACAGACAGCCATTAAAGCCGACGCTGTGTAAGCCGCGAAATCCCACTCTTGTCATGAAAACAGGAAGGCAACTTCCCTTTGTCTGACACAGTATTTCCTGTCAAGGAAACCTATTTTTTTTTCTCTTATGCTTTAAACTACTGAAAGAGTCTTTTATTGAAGGCCATAAAAACCCAAAGACGGGAAGGCAGATTATGTAGAGTGATGACAGTGACGCCCGCTGATGAGCTACGGAAATAGTTGTTGAATCAATCAGAATCAATATTTTTTGGCTTTTTGTACAAATTTGTTGTAATCTTTGGAAGTGTTAAGAGAAAGTGTCACCCTAGGCCCTGAATGTGCCTACACCCGAATGTGGGACTGAACACCATCCCACCAATGTGGTGAGTGGCACCACATTGACTACTACTTGAAGGACTCATCAAGAATTCTGAGTAATCTTCTCGAGTGAGCATTTCATGGAAGCCAGAGAGGTAAAAGGGAATGTCAGACATGTTAACAAAAAAGGTAAAAATGTTACATATCCATTCCTTTTGTTTTCCATGTGCACTCCAGGTAAGAAACGCATCGAAGAACCAATTAGCTCTGTATCCTTAGAAGATGCAAGCAGTAATCTATTATGAACAGAGATTGGACAGAACCAGATCCGAGATCTTATCAAAGCACCATTTGGGCATGGCAGTGCAATGGAGGTCAACAAAGAAAACATGCTTGAAAGATAGATGGCTTTGAGCTGTTGTTTGACCAATGTTAAAGGGGTTTTCCACTCTCAGGAAAAAGGACCCCTCAAGTGCTCTAAAGTAAGAAACATTGCAAGTAGTTACTCTTTCTGGTTTAGGTGCCAGCTCTCTGCCATTGCTCAGGTCTCAGTGTTATGGTTGCAGTGGTGACGTCAAGTCAACAGCACTCATGTCTGCTGTAGCTAATCGCCTACCTCGGCACAGCTCCTGAGCTTAGTGATTGGCTACAGCAGTCATGTGAGCAGTGAAAAACTCCTTTAGTTCCTTCCCCCTGAAGCGTATGATTGGACCAGGCTTGCCTACTTTTGGAGATGCTTGTCCAGGAGGGCTTTGACTGCTAAAGCCAAAAGCTGAAATATCTTTCAATGACTTCACTACTTCTCCTACCGCACTCCTACTTGCCCTGTTTTCTTCCTGTTTCTTCTTCTCTGCAAGAGCTGTTTTGTTTTTTTGAAGTTTTGGTGCCAGTTGTTTTATTAACTTTTCCGGTTAGCCTCCTGGACATTTTAGGAGAGTTGGCAAATATGGGTTGGCAGCTCATGTGCGATGTGTGAGCACCTCTGTTAAACCACCTGGGCATTGCGGGTGTTGACTTTGGAATCTAAGAGGAGAAACAACCAGGATTGGAGGCATTGTTCCCACACCCTTGAGGAATAGGTCAGTATCTACTCCGCTCGCTCTACTATTTTGTCACAGTATTGTAACGGGTGAAAAAAAAGTCACAATCACATCAACATTGTGACTGTCTCATGTTGTTTTTCTTGGGTCTGCATGACGTCTTCCCCGCTGCATTAAGTTGACAGCTCCACTTAAAGTTGATTTCTAGTAGCTACTCGTTGCTTAATCCACTACCATATAATATGATCGATGGCCGCAGCAAACCCTGACATTTAATGCCGATTTCTCAGCTTGGGGATTTCAACAGATGCAAGTTAAAATAAACACATCCAACCCCCTCCACCCACCAGAATTGTGCATTTTGAGCCTCATTGCCTGGCACTAAATCTTCCTGGTACATTTATAATGTATACAGAGCTGAAAGATTCCCACACTTTTTTTTTCTTTTTACATTTTTGTTATTCAAACCAGCTGAATCAATTCATAGGAAGTTTTAAGAGGACAGGCAGAATTCATCCTCACCCCACACATTTCCTGGGAATATAACTACACTAAGCATGCACAATCTTCCAGCTCCATCCCACTATTTGTCATCTTTTGCCTAGTTTGGCTTATCCGTTTATCAGCTTCTAAACAAAAAGTTTTGTGACAACCAATATCACCACCGTTACTTCTGTACATTTCATTTTCTTACAACAGGATTTAGGCACCGATGGCAAATGGAGAAACTGTTAAAGGAGTTATATAATCACTTTTAGAAAACTCCCTTGTGAATATCCTGATCTAAACGTGTGTAACACCCCAGGAAACCGATTGTTACAGTGATGTCTCCTTCCTTTCGGGAAGGGTGATGCCATGCCTGGAAGCGAGGAAGATCCCTTTAACAGGTGGTACACATACATGCAACATGTTCTGATTCCAGGCCAGAAGGGGGAGCTCTGAACCCGGTTTCAGGGGAGCTTCCCCAGACATATATATATTCTGGCTTGGAGGAGGAGTTAGGGAGTTGGTCAGTGAGTTGGAGGAGAGAGGAATGAGAGCAAAGCTGGGGCCGTGCAACCACGTGTCCAGGCCAGAGAAGGGAAGCAGAGTGGTTGCATCTGTTGGACGTGCCAGAGGGGAGAAGCACAGGAGAAAGAAGGAGCTGGAGTGGAGCTGTGACTGGGCTCCCTCCACGCTGAAGCGCAGGAATCGGGCACCGGCTGTGTGGAACTTTATGTCCCATAGCAGAACCGGAGGGCAGAAGACTTCAGGTTGTCTGTCAGCACCCACACCTGAAGGTATAGCAACATACAGAGCCCGGAGTCACAGGATCTTGTGTGGAGCCATAGGCAGCAAGGGACTTGCCTTACAGTGCGAGAAGGAAGGCTTTCTAACCTCACCTGAGAAAGGGATCTTTAATCGCTTCCAGGCCAATGGGACCTCACCAACACCTTTTACCGGTACCCTGTACTGTGGTCGTAAACCACCAGTAAACAGGTAAAGAGACTGCAACCTTGTGTCCTCTGATTATTTCTGGCACCACACCATCCTAGCCAAATACAGCGGGAGCCCTGGGGGCCCAGCTTCACCTGTGGGAAGCCATACCATCCTTGCTGCAGTACTATCACTCCCCAGAGGACCCCTTTAAGCAGCGTCGGTCACCCCTGGCCGAATACCACAGGTAGCATCACAAACATTCTTATTCCTACAAACCCTTCCCTTTAAGTTGGACGCCCAGGGCCAGAAGGACCTGTATCGATGGGTTGACTGTGTGACACAGGACATGAATGGTCCTCCAAGCAGAGAGATGCTGTTTGAAAAAGACATTGCCCTCACACCCCTTAAAATATAAATTAACTGTAGTTCATCACTTCTTTGGGAAACTGAGTTCAAATTCCCTAGCCACACCAAGGCCTGATTACTGCCACACCTGTTCTTACTCAAGAAATCACTTAAATAGGACCTGCCTGACAAAGTGAATTAGACTAAAATATATTATAGTAGATATATTGTACATGGGGATAGAATTATAGTAGTTATATTCCAGTACATAGGGGGTAGTATTATAGTAGTTATATTCTAGTACATAGGGGTAGTATTATAGTAGTTATATTCTTTTACCTAGGTGCAGTATTATAGTAATTATATTCTTGTACATATGAGGCAGTATTATTGTCATGGTTGCGGACAGGGTTCCTTCCCTGTCCTCGCGGGGTTAATTGTATGTGGCCTCCTTTTAGATCTGGGAGGGACATATATACCCACATTGGGCTAGGATTCTCTGTTAGTTATACTTTTGTTCTGTCTGTGTGCCTGACCCCCTGATGTGCGTGCCTCCTTCCTTTTTGTTTGATTGCCTTCCTTGTATGACCTGGTCTGTTTACTCTCTCTGTTTCTCTGCTTGTGGTTTCTAGTTTACTGTCTTCTCTGGTTTTGACCTTCTGGCCCGTTTGTCTTGACTCTGCTACCTCTCGTCCCTATTGTACCTCACCGCTAGTCCCGACTTTCTAACCTCTGGCTACGTCTTGACTTCTCTTTCGTCTCATCCCTCGGTACCACTTTGACCTCCCGGTTTTAACCATGCAACGTTCTGACTTCTCTTCTGCTACTCTTGTCTCCGCCGTTCTCTGGCGCCTGACTCCGCTCTTGGCCACTCCCCCAGGGTCACATGGCGCAGGTCCTATTCTCCGTCCAGTCAGCTCACCGCAACTCCCCGGCACTTGGCTCCTTTCCCCGACCAACCCCCTGGGTCACTTGGTTTAGGTCCTGCATGCAGCCTGGTGAGATCACTGTTGCTCTGCGTTCACTTCCTTCGCAGCGGTGTGCAGTCCCCTGCGGCAGTCTGCACCAAGGGTCGTGACAATTATAGTAGTTATATTCTTGTACATAGGAGGCAGTATTATAGTAGCTCTGTTCTTGTAAATAGGAGGCAGTATTATAGTAATTGTATTCTTGTACATAGGGGCAGCATTATAGTAGTTATATTCTTGTAAATAGGCGGCAGCGTTATAGTAGTTATATTGTACATAGGAGGCAGTATTATAGTAGTCATATTCTTGTACATAGGAGGCAGTATCATAGTAGTGATATTCTTGTACATAGGGAATAGTATTATAGTAGTTCTAGTCTAGTACATAGGGGGCAGTATTATAGTAGTTATATTCTTGTACATAATAGGCAGTATTATAGTAGTTATATTCTTGTACATAGGAGCAATATAGTCCATCATGACTCATATACATCAGCCCATCTACAGTAGACTTCCCTCTCCCATGTACAGCTCCCATGCACTTCTCACCTTCCTGAAAAACCTCAGTCCATCTTGCCCAAACACACTGCACAAAAATTCTTCGTACAATTTCAAAAACTTCTTGCTTTTTATCTTCTGTCAGGACTCTGAACATTTTTCATTACCTTTTTGTGCATTACTGCCCTTTTCCAAGATGGCGTCTTTGGTCTCATGTGCACTGTGTCTTCCTGCTATAAAACTCCACCCCAGCCTTCAGTCTGTGCTAGAGTATTCTGCCTTGCATCCAGCTCCTGACCTCTGGTGACTCCCTGGCTATATACCTGCTCCTGTGAACCTGTGGGGTTATCCTGCTACTCTGCTCTGAGTTCCTGCTGCATACACCAGTTCCAGTAATCCTCCTTCATCTGCTGCTCGTGTTTGCTTCCATCTGCATTTGCTGGACATGTAAGCTGTTTCTGCTCTGCAAGAACCTGAGACTATTACCCAGACCTCCCTGGTTGAGCTAAGATATAATTTGAACTGCCTTATAAGCATATCTATCAGTGTTGTGGACTAAGCAAGGACTTATTCGTGTCAAGTATCCTCAAGAATAATTGTGCTTCATAGACTTTCTGCGTGATTGCATTTTCCTCTGAAGTTTCCTATAGACTGCTGAGCTGCATTTGATATTTGCACCAAGTGTTGTGGACTTGAGCTTCTCTGTGCACCTGTTTGAATCACCGTGTGATAATATAGACTTTACCACTTATAAAACTGTGTCCTGTAGTTGTCTTGTTCCACGCAAAGAGTCTCCTGAGTTATCCCCTATAATTATTACATCTTCCTACTCTTAATGATTTCGGGGGACATCTCCCCCAACCCCGGTCCACCATCTCCCAACCTAAACTGCTATACTACCTCATATCAAAATCATACTAACCTTATTAATATTACTTGCACTCCCTCATCTCTCTCTTTCATTTGTGTCCTTTGGAATCCACGGTCTGTATGTAACAAGCTTCCTTTCCTGCACAACTACTTTCTGAACAACTCTCCAAATCTGTTGGCCCTCACTGAACCTGGATCCAGGACTCTGACACTGTCTCCCCTGCTGCCATTTCTCATGGTGGCTTACAATTCTCACATTCCCAGAGACCCACAAACAGACCTGGTGGTGGAGTCGGCATACTCCTGTCCCCAGAATGCACTTTCCAGGTCATCCCCCCAGTTCCGTCACTCTCATTCCCTTCTTTTGAGGTCCACACCATCAGGCTCTTTCGTCCCCTCTCCCTCAGAGTAGCGGTCATATATCGGCCCCAAGGCTCACCCACACACTTCCTGGACCATTTCCCAGCCTGGTTGCCGCACTTTATGTCTCAGAACTACCAACCCTTATCCTGGGAGACTTCAACATCCCCATCAACAGCCCCACTTCCACATCTGTGTCCCAGCTTCTATCACTAATCACTTCTCTCGGCCTCTCACGGCTCTCAACCTCTGAGACACACAAGGACGGTAACACCCTTGACTTGGTCTTTGTCCGGCTCTGTTCAATCTCCTACCTAAATAACTCACTGCTTCCCCTCTCTGACCACAACATTCTCTCGTTCACGCTCACAAATCCTCTCCCACCCCAGCACAATCCTACCTACCATTCAGTCAGAAATCTATACGCCATTAACACTCACACTTTCAGACTCCCTACACTCCTCACTGTCCCCAATCTCATCTTTTTCCTGTCCTGATCTGGCTGTATACCACTACAATAACACTCTCAGAAGCTCCCTGGACCAAGTAGCGACCCTCACTCTCAGAACCTCCAAACAGAGTGAAACAGCCCTGGCTCACATCGCAAACCCAATTTCTCCAGCGATGCTCTAGGTGTGCTGAACGCTTATGGATGAAAACTTGCACATCAGAAGACTTCATCCACTTCAAATTTGTTAAAAACCTATAACTCTGCCCTTCACCTCGCCAAACAAACCTACTTCACCACCCTGATCTCCTCACTATCCAACAACCCCAAGAAACTTTTTGACACCTTTCACTCCCTCCTCAGCCCAAAAGCACAAGCCCCTATCACAGACATTTGTGCTGATGACCTGGCCTCCCACTTTAGAGAGAAAATAGACAATATCCGTCAGGAAATCCGCTCCCAGCCACCAAGCGCAGTGACTCCCATGCCTCCCTGCATTTCCCCTGGCTCACTCTCCATATTCAATCCCATCACAGAAGAAGTCTCCAGGCTCCTCTCTTCTTCTCGTCCGACTACATGCACTACTGACCCTATTCCCTCTCATCTCCTCTAGTCTCTCTCTCCAGTCGTCACAACTCACCTAACTACAATCTTTAATCTCTCCCTCTCCTCAGGTATTTTCCCATCCCCCTTCAAACACGCTATCATTACTCCGTTACTAAAGAAACCCGCCCTCGACCCATCCTGCACAAATAACTACAGACCACTCTCCAATATTCCCCTTCATCTCTAAACTCTAAGGAGCGCCTGGTCTACTTCCGCCTTACCCGTTACCTCTCTACTCACTCATTCAGCATGGGTTTACTAGGGACCGTTCCTGTCAGACTAATCTGATCAGTTTCTATGAAGAGGTAAGTTCCGGACTGGACCAAGGGATACGGTGTCACACAAAAGGTTGATACATAAAATGAGAATAATGGGGATAGGGGAAAATATGTGTAAGTGGGTTAAGAGCTGGCTCAGGGATCGGAAACAAAGGGTGATTATTAATGGAGCACACTCGGACTGGGTCGCGGTTAGCAGTGGGGTACCACAGGGGTCAGTATTGGGCTCTCTTCTTTTTAACATATTTATTAATGACCTTGTAGAGGGCATACAGAGCAGAATTTTAATATTTGCAGATGACACTAAACTCTGCAGGGTAATCAATACAGAGGAGGACAATTTTATATTACAGGAGGATTTATGTAAACTAGAAGCTTGGGCTGGTAAATGGCAAATGAGCTTTAATGGGGATAAATGTAAGGTCATGCACTTGGGCAGAAGTAATAAGATGTATAACTATGTGCTTAATTGTAAAACAGTGGGCAAAACCGTCAAAGAAAAGACCTGGGTGTATGGGTGGATGACAAACTCACATTTAGTGGCCAGTGTCAGGCAGCTGCTACAAAGGCAAATAAAATAATGGGATGCATTAAAAGAGGCATAGATGCTCATGAGGAGAACATAATTTTACCTCTATACAAGTCACTAGTTCGACCACACTTAGAATACTGTGCACAGTTCTGGTCTCCGGTGTATAAGAAAAACATAGCTGAACTAGAGCGGGTGCAGAGTAGAGCGACCAAGGTTATTAGAGGACTGGGGGGTCTGCAATACCAAGATAGGTTATTACACTTGGGGCTATTTAGTTTGGAAAAACGAAGGCTAAGGGGTGATCTTATGTTAATGTATAAATATATGAGGGGACAGTACAAAGACCTTTCTGATGATCTTTTTAATCATAGACCTGAGACAGGGACAAGGGGGCATCCTCTACGTCTGGAGGAAAGAAGGTTTAAGCATAATAACAGACGCGGATTCTTTACTGTAAGAGCAGTGAGACTATGGAACTCTCTGCCGTATGATGTTGTAATGAGTGATTCATTACTTAAATTTAAGAGGGGACTGGATGCCTTTCTTGTAAAGTATAATGTTACAGGGTATATACACTAGATTCCTTGTTAGGGTGTTGATCCAGGGAACTAGTCTGATTGCCGTATGTGGAGTCGGGAAGGAAATTTTTTCCCCAATGTGGAGCTTACTCTTTGCCACATGTTTTTTTTTTGCCTTCCTCTGGATCAACATGTTAGGGCATGTTAGGTTAGGCTTCTTTCACCCCTCCATCTTCCAAATCTGCACAGGATCCGTCAAGACGTTGAAATGATGGATCATGTGCAGATTGTGGAAAACGTGTGCACTGGGCCTGTCTTTCTGATGGACATGTCGAGCCTATGTGCACCTGTTGTGTATGAGTCTTCGCAGCGGTTTTCCTCTGCGAAAACACATACACAACACAAACCAGGTTAAAAAAGTTAAAAATCGCAGTATTCTCACCTACCCGCGTTCCCACGCAGCGTCACCGATGTTCCCGGCAGCTAGCGTTACTTCCTAGTAATACATTGCGAAATCTCGCAAGAAGTCGCGAACTATAGATTGTAAGCTTGCCCTATAGATTGTAAGCTTGCGAGCAGGGCCCTGTTATGCTGAAATGTCTATTGTCTGTACAAATCCCCTCAATAATTTGTAAAGCGCTGCGGAATATGTTGGCGCTATATAAATAAAATTATTATTATTTAAAAACATCTCTAGAATCCGCCCTTTTCTCACCATGGAAACAGCAAAAACCCTCACTGTCGCCCTTTTCCACTCCCGCCTGGACTACTGCAAATCTCTATTAATTGGCCTCCCCCTCACTCGACTTTCCCCTCTCCTGTCTATCCTTAATTCGGCAGCCAGGGTCATCCATCTGGCTAATCGTTACTCGGACGCGTCCGCTCTTAGCCAGTCGTTACACTGGCTGCCCATTCATTACAGGATACAATTCAAAGTACTTGTTCTCACCCACAAAGCTCTCCACAGTGCGGCATCCCCATACATCTCCTCCCTCATTTCTGTCTATCGGCCTAACCGACCGCTGCGCTCTGCAAATGACTTTCGACTAACCTCTGCACTAATCCGTACCTCCCACTCCTGACTCCAAGACTTCTCCCGTGCTCTGCCAATCCTCTGGAATGCTCTACCCCAAGAAATTAGGACCATCCACAACTTGCATAGTTTTAGGAGCTCCTTCAAAACACATTTGTTCAGAGCGGCCTATCACGTTCCCTAATCAAACTCCTTTTATGTTTGTGTGTGTGTGTAGCCCATTCACTATCTCCATCTACCCCCCACCCCCTGAGGATAGCTGGACCATCATTGTAAATACATCATTGTAAATACACACCTGTACTTTGTATCTCCCCACCTCATTGTAGATTGTAAGCTCTCACGAGCAGGGGCGGCTTATTGTGCTTTAATTATTGTATTGTTAACGTTGTTACTTATGACTGTTGTGTTTGAAACTGTAAAGCTGTAAAGCGCTGCGGAATATGTTGGCGCTATATAAATAAAGATTATTATTATTATTAGTTATATTCTGGTACATAGGAGCAGTATTATAGCAGTTATATTCTTGTATATAGGGGCAGTATTATAGTAGATATATTCTTGCACACAGAGAGCAGTATTATAGTAGATACAGTATATTCTTGTACATATGGGCAGTATTGTAGTAGATATATTCTTGTACATAGTGAGCAGTATTATAGTAGTTATATTCTTGTACATAGGAGCAGTATTATAGTAGATATATTCTTGTACATAGGAGCAGTATTATAGTAGTTATATTCTTGTACATAGAGAGCAGTATTATCTACTATATAATTGTCTAAGGGTCACTTCCGTCTTTCTGTCCTTCTGTCTGTCACGGATATTCATTGGTCGCGGCCTCTGTCTGTCATGGAATCCAAGTCGCTGATTGGTCATGGCAAAACGCCCACAACCATTGCCACGACCAATCAGCGACGTGCACAGTCCAGAAGAAAATGGCCGCTCCTAACTCCCCGCACTCAGTGCCCGGCGCCCGCATACTCCCCTCTGGTCACCGCTCACACAGGGTTAATGCCGGCGGTAACGGACCGCGTTATGCTGCGGGTAACGCACTCCGTAACCGCTGCTATTAACCCTGTGTGTCCCCAATTTTTTACTATTGATGCTGCCTATGCGGCATCAATAGTGAAAAAATGTAATGTTAAAAATAATTTAAAAAAAACAAAAACCTGCTATACTCACCCTCCGTAGTCCGCCGAGCCGCTCGCGCCGGCCGCCATCTTCCTTTCCCGGCGATGCATTGCGAAATTACCGAGAAGACTTAGCGGTCTCGCAAGACCGCTAAGTCATCTGGGTAATTTTGCAATGCATCCTGGGAACGGAAGATGGCGGCCGGCGCGAGCGGCTCGGCGGAGCTTCGGTGGATCCCAAGCGTCGGAAACCGCTTCCTGGATCCAGGCGCCAACGGAAGGTGAGTATATAACTATTTTTTATTTTAATTCTTTTTTTTTAACAGGGATATCATGCCCACATTGCTATATACGTGGGCTGCGCAATATACAACGTGGGCTGCGCAATATACTACGTGGGCTGCGCAATATACAAAGTGGGCTGCGCAATATACAACGTGGGCTGCGCATTATACAACGTGGGCTGCGCAATATACAACGTGGGCTGCGCAATATACAACGTGGGCTGCGCAATATACAACGTGGGCTGCGCAATATACTACGTGGGCTGCGCAATGTACAACGTGGGCTGCGCAATATACTACGTGGGCTGCGCAATGTACTACGTGGGCTGCGCAATATACAACGTGGGTTGCGCAATATACAACGTGGGCTGCGCAATATACAACGTGGGCTGCACCATATACAACGTGGGCTGCGCCATATACAACGTGGGCTGCGCAATATACAACGTGGGCTGCTCAATATACTACGTGGGCTGCGCAATGTACAATGTGGGCTGCGCAATGTACAACGTGGGCTGCGCAATGTACTACGTGGGCTGCGCAATGTACTACGTGGGCTGCGCAATGTACTACGTGGGCTGCGCAATGTACTACGTGGGCTGCGCAATGTACTACGTGGGCTGCGCAATGTACTGCGTTGGCTGCGCAATGTACTGCGTGGGCTGCATAATGTACTGCGTGGGCTGCGCAATGTACTGCTTGGCTGTGCAATATACTACGTGGGCTGTGCTATACACTATGCATACATATTCTAGAATACTCGATGCGTTAGAATCGGGCCACCATCTAGTAGTAGATTTATTCTTGTACATAGGAGCAGTATAGTCCATCACGACTCATATAGGGGACAGTATTATAGTAGTTATATTCTTGTACATAGGGGCAGTATTATAGTAGTTATATTCTTGTACATAGGGGCAGTATTATAGTAGTTATATTCTTGTATATAAGGGCAGTATTATAGTAATTATATTCTTGTACATAGGAGCAGTATTATAGTAGTTATATTCTTGTATATAAGGGCAGTATTATAGTAATTATATTCTTGTACATAGGAGCAGTATTATAGTAGTTGTATTCTTGTACATAGGGGCAGTATTATAGTAGTTATATTCTTGTATATAAGGGCAGTATTATAGTAGTTATATTCTTGTACATAGGAGCAGTGTTGTGAATTTACCTTTTGGCTCCCTCTAGTGGCTACTAGTGTTTTTACTCTGGGTATGTCTATCATCCCTTGTATGCTCACCTGGGTCGTTAGGTCAGGGGTGTTGCTATATTAGCTCCCTGGACCTTCAGTTCAATGCCTGGCAACGTTGATATCAGAGCTAATCTGTAGTGCTCTTGTCTACTGATCCTGGTTCCTGCTTGATTAAGCTAAGTCTGCTTTCTTGCTTTTTGCTATTGTTTTTGTTTGCATTTTTGTCCAGCTTGTACATTATCTGTATCCTATCCTTGCTGGAAGCTCTAGGGAGGCTGGAGTTCTCCCCCCGGGCCGTTAGACGGTTCAGGGGTTCTTGAATCTCCAGTGTGGATTTTTGTAGGGTTTTTGTTGACCATATAAGTTATCTTACTACATTCTGCTATTAGTGAGTGGGCCTCTCTTTGCTAAACCTAGTTCATCTCTGTGTTTGTCATTTCCTCTTACCTCACCGTTATTATTTGTGGGGGGCTTGTATCCAACTTTTGGGGTCTATTCTCTGGAGGCAAGAGAGGTCTTTGTTTTCCTCTTCTAGGGGTAGTTAGTCCTCCGGCTGGCGCGAGACATCTAGCGACCAACGTAGGCATGTTCCCCGGCTACTTCTAGTGTTGGCGTTAGGAGTAGATATATGGTCAACCCAGTTACCACTGCCCTATGAGCTGGATTTTTGTACTTCGCAGACTTGCTGATATCTCTGAGACCCTCGCCATTGGGGTCATAACAGTTTGCCAGGCCAGTATTAAATGTTAAATGCATTGCAGAAGCGGGATTATAAGAAAGAAAGTTCTGAGGTTTTTTTTCTCTCTCTCATTTTTTTTTCTTTTCCCCTTTACCTCTGAGTGGCTTGTGATTGCTGCAGACATGAATGTCCAGACCTTGATTACAAGTGTGGACCAGCTTGCTGCTCGTGTGCAGGGCATACAAGATTGTTACCAGAAATCCTATGTCAGAACCTAAGATACCGATTCCTGAACTGTTTTCCGGAGACCGATTTAAGTTTAGAAATTTCAGGAATAATTGTAAATTGTTTTTGTCCCTGAGACCCTGTTCCTCTGGAGACTCCGCTCAGCAAGTGAAGATTGTTATTTCTTTTTTACGGGGCGACCCTCAGGATTGGGCTTTCTCGCTGGCGCCAGGAGATCCGGCATTGGCTGATATTGATGCGTTTTTTCTGGCGCTCGGTTTGCTTTATGAGGAACCCAATCTTGAGATTCAGGCAGAAAAAGCCTTGCTGGCTATGTCTCAGGGCCAGGACGAGGCTGAAGTGTATTGCCAAAAATTTCGGAAATGGTCCGTGCTGACCCAGTGGAACGAGTGTGCATTGGCTGCAAATTTTAGAAATGGTCTTTCTGAAGCCATTAAGAATGTGATGGTGGGTTTTCCCATTCCCACAGGTCTGAATGATTCTATGGCCCTGGCTATTCAAATCGACCGGCGGTTGCGGGAGCGCAAAACCGCAAATTCCCTCATGGTATTGTCTGAACAGGCACCTGAATTAATGCAATGTGATAGAATCCTGACTAGAAATGAGCGGAAAATTCATAGACGCCAGAATGGCTTGTGTTACTACTGTGGTGATTCTACACATGTTATCTCAGCATGCTCTAAACGTCTTACTAAGGTTGTTAGTCCGGTCGTCATCGGTAATTTGCAACCTAAATTTATTCTATCTGTAACTTTGATTTGCTCACTGTCATCGTATCCTGTCATGGCGTTTGTGGACTCAGGTGCGGCCCTGAGCCTTATGGATCTGTCATTTGCCAAGCGCTGCGGATTTGTTCTTGAGCCATTGGAAAATCCTATCCCTCTTAGGGGTATTGATTCTACGCCATTGGCAAAAAATAAACCGCAGTTTTGGACACAGGTTACCATGTGCATGACTCCCGAACGTCGGGAGGTAATACGTTTTCTTGTTCTGCATAAAATGCATGATTTGGTTGTTTTGGGTTTGCCATGGTTACAGACCCATAATCCAGTCTTGGACTGGAAGGCTATGTCAGTGTCAAGTTGGGGCTGCCATGGAATTCATGGAGATTCCCTGCCCTTGTCTATTGCTTCTTCTACGCCTTCGGAAGTTCCGGCGTATTTGTCTGATTATCAGGATGTCTTCAGCGAGTCTAAGTCCAGTGCACTGCCTCCTCATAGGGAATGTGACTGTGCAATAGATTTGATCCCTGGCAGTAAGTTTCCTAAGGGGAGACTGTTTAATCTGTCGGTACCTGAACATACCGCGATGCGTTCATATATCAAGGAGTCTCTTGAGAAGGGGCATATCCGTCCTTCTTCTTCCCCTCTTGGTGCGGGATTCTTTTTTGTGGCCAAAAAGGACGGATCTTTGAGGCCTTGTATTGACTATCGGCTTTTAAATAAGATCACTGTCAAGTTTCAGTATCCTTTGCCGTTGTTGTCAGATTTGTTTGCCCGGATTAAAGGTGCCAAGTGGTTCACCAAGATAGACCTTCGTGGTGCGTACAACCTTGTGCGCATTAGGCAGGGCGATGAATGGAAAACCGCATTCAATACGCCCAAAGGTCATTTTGAGTACTTGGTGATGCCATTTGGGCTCTCTAATGCACCTTCAGTTTTTCAGTCCTTCATGCATGACATTTTCCGGAAGTATCTGGATAAATTTTTGATTGTTTATCTGGATGATATTCTGTTTTTTTCTGATGATTGGGACTCGCATGTGGAGCAGGTCAGGATGGTTTTTGAGATTTTGCGTGAAAATTCTTTGTTTGTAAAAAGCTCAAAGTGTCTCTTTGGTGTACAGAAGGTTCCCTTTTTGGGGTTCATTTTTTCCCCTTCTGCTGTGGAGATGGATCCAGTCAAGGTCCGAGCTATTCATGATTGGACTCAACCCTCGTCAGTTAAGAGTCTTCAGAAGTTCTTGGGTTTTGCTAACTTCTACCGTCGTTTTATCGCAAATTTCTCTAGCGTTGTTAAACCGCTGACGGATATGACCAAGAAAGGCTCTGATGTAGCTAACTGGGCTCCTGCTGCCGTGGAGGCTTTCCAGGAGTTGAAACGCCGGTTTACTTCGGCGCCTGTTTTGTGCCAGCCTGATGTCTCACTTCCCTTTCAGGTTGAGGTGGATGCTTCGGAGATTGGGGCAGGGGCCGTTTTGTCGCAGAGAGGCCCTGGTTGCTCTACTATGAGACCTTGTGCCTTTTTCTCTAGGAAGTTTTCGCCGGCAGAGCGAAATTATGATGTGGGCAATCGGGAGTTATTGGCCATGAAGTGGGAATTTGAGGAGTGGCGTCATTGGCTCGAGGGTGCTAAGCATCGGGTGGTGGTCTTGACTGATCACAAAAATTTGATGTATCTCGAGTCTGCTAAACGCCTGAATCCTAGACAGGCCCGCTGGTTATTGTTTTTCTCCCGTTTTGACTTTGTGGTCTCGTATTTACCAGGTTCTAAGAATGTGAAGGCCGATGCTCTGTCTAAGAGCTTTGTGCCTGATGCTCCTGGAGTCGCTGAACCTGAGGGTATTCTTAAGGAAGGAGTTATCTTGTCAGCGATTTCTCCAGATCTGCGACGTGTGTTGCAGAGATTTCAGGCTGATAGGCCTGACTCTTGTCCACCTGACAGATTGTTTGTGCCTGCTAAATGGACCAGCAGAGTCATTTCCGAGGTTCATTCCTCAGTGTTGGCAGGGCACCCGGGAATTTTTGGCACCAGAGATCTGGTGGCCAGGTCCTTTTGGTGGCCTTCCTTGTCAAGGGATGTGCGGTCATTTGTGCAGTCCTGCGGTACTTGTGCTCGAGCTAAGCCTTGCTGTTCTCGTGCCAGCGGGTTGCTCTTGCCCTTGCCTGTCCCGAAGAGACCTTGGACACACATCTCTATGGATTTCATTTCGGATCTCCCGGTGTCTAAAGGCATGTCTGTCATCTGGGTGATATGTGATCGTTTCTCCAAGATGGTCCATCTGGTTCCTTTGCCTAAGCTGCCTTCCTCTGCTGATCTGGTTCCTGTGTTCTTCCAGAACGTGGTTCGTTTGCACGGCATTCCTGAGAATATTGTGTCGGACAGAGGATCCCAGTTTGTTTCCAGGTTCTGGCGATCCTTTTGTGGTAGGATGGGCATTGATTTGTCGTTTTCGTCCGCTTTTCATCCACAGACTAACGGACAAACGGAACGAACTAATCAGACTCTGGAGGCGTATTTGAGGTGTTTTGTCTCTTCTGATCAGGATGATTGGGTGACCTTCTTGCCGTTGGCTGAATTTGCCCTTAATAATCGGGCTAGTTCTGCCACCTTGGTTTCGCCATTTTTCTGCAACTCCGGTTTCCATCCTCGTTTTTCCTCGGGACATGTGGAGCCTTCTGACTGTCCTGGAGTGGATTCTGTGGTGGATAGGTTGCAGCGGATCTGGAATCATGTGGTGGACAACTTGAAGTTGTCACAGGAGAAGGCTCAGCGTTTTGCCAATCGCCGCCGCGGTGTGGGTCCCCGACTTCGTGTTGGGGATTTGGTATGGCTGTCTTCTCGATTTGTTCCTATGAAGGTCTCCTCTCCCAAATTTAAGCCTCGATTCATTGGTCCTTACAAGATATTGGAGATCCTTAATCCTGTATCCTTTCGCCTGGATCTTCCGGTGTCGTTTGCCATTCACAACGTATTTCATAGGTCCTTGTTGCGGCGGTACGTTGTGCCTGTGGTTCCTTCTGCTGAGCCTCCTGCTCCGGTGTTGGTTGAGGGCGAGTTGGAGTACGTGGTGGAGAAGATCTTAGATTCTTGTCTCTCCAGGTGGAGGCTTCAGTACCTGGTCAAGTGGAAGGGCTATGGTCAGGAGGATAATTCCTGGGTGGTCGCCTCTGATGTGCATGCGGCCGATTTAGTTCGCGCCTTTCACGCCGCTCATCCTGATCGCCCTGGTGGTCTTGGTGAGGGTTCGGTGACCCCTCACTAAGGGGGGGGTACTGTTGTGAATTTACCTTTTGGCTCCCTCTAGTGGCTACTAGTGTTTTTACTCTGGGTATGTCTATCATCCCTTGTATGCTCACCTGGGTCGTTAGGTCAGGGGTGTTGCTATATTAGCTCCCTGGACCTTCAGTTCAATGCCTGGCAACGTTGATATCAGAGCTAATCTGTAGTGCTCTTGTCTACTGATCCTGGTTCCTGCTTGATTAAGCTAAGTCTGCTTTCTTGCTTTTTGCTATTGTTTTTGTTTGCATTTTTGTCCAGCTTGTACATTATCTGTATCCTATCCTTGCTGGAAGCTCTAGGGAGGCTGGAGTTCTCCCCCCGGGCCGTTAGACGGTTCGGGGGTTCTTGAATCTCCAGTGTGGATTTTTGTAGGGTTTTTGTTGACCATATAAGTTATCTTACTACATTCTGCTATTAGTGAGTGGGCCTCTCTTTGCTAAACCTAGTTCATCTCTGTGTTTGTCATTTCCTCTTACCTCACCGTTATTATTTGTGGGGGGCTTGTATCCAACTTTTGGGGTCTATTCTCTGGAGGCAAGAGAGGTCTTTGTTTTCCTCTTCTAGGGGTAGTTAGTCCTCCGGCTGGCGCGAGACATCTAGCGACCAACGTAGGCATGTTCCCCGGCTACTTCTAGTGTTGGCGTTAGGAGTAGATATATGGTCAACCCAGTTACCACTGCCCTATGAGCTGGATTTTTGTACTTCGCAGACTTGCTGATATCTCTGAGACCCTCGCCATTGGGGTCATAACAGAGCAGTATTATAGTAGTTGTATTCTTGTACATAGGAGCAGTATTATAGTAGTTGTATTCTTGTACATAAGAGCAGTATTATAGAAGTTATATTCTTGTATATAAGGGCAGTATTATAGTAGTTATATTCTTGTACATAGGAGCAGTATTATAGTAGTTATATTCTTGTACATAGGAGCAGTATTATAGTAGTCATATTCTTGTACATAGGAGCAGTATTATAGTAGTTATATTATTGTACATGGGGGCAGTATTATAGTAGTTATATTCTTGTACATAGGGGCAGTATTATAGTAGTTATATTCTTGTACATAGGGACAGTATTATAGTAGTTATATTCTTGTATATAAGGGCAGTATTATAGTAATTATATTCTTGTACATAGGAGCAGTATTATAGTAGTTGTATTCTTGTACATAGGAGCAGTATTATAGTAGTTGTATTCTTGTACATAAGAGCAGTATTATAGAAGTTATATTCTTGTATATAAGGGCAGTATTATAGTAGTCATATTCTTGTACATAGCAGTATTATAGTAGTTATATTATTGTACATGGGGGCAGTATTATAGTAGTTATATTCTTGTACGTAGGGGCAGTATTATAGTAGTTATATTCTTGTACATAGGGGGCAGTATTACAGTAGTTATATTCTTGTACATAGGGGGCAGTATTATAGTAGTTATATTTTTGTATATAGGGGGCAGTATTATAGTAGCTATATTCTTGTACATAGGAGGCAGTATTATAGTAATTATACTCTTGCACATAGGAGCAGTATTATAGTAGTTATAGTCTTGTACATAGGGGGCAGTATTATAGTAGTCATATTCTTGTACATAGGGAGCAGTATTATAGTAGTTATATTCTTGTATATAGGGGCAGTATTATAGTAGCTATATACTTGTACATAGGAGGCAGTATTATAGTAATTATGCTCTTGTACATAGGAGGCAGTATTATAGTAGTTATAGTCTTGTACATAGGGGGCAGTATTATAGTAGTTATATTCTTGTACATAGGGAGCAGTATTATAGTAGATATATTCTTGTACATAGGGGGCAGTATTATAGTAGCAATATTCTTGTATGTAAGGGCAGTATTATAGTAGTTTTATTCTTGTACATAGGAGCAGTATTATAGTAGTTATATTATTGTACATAGGGAGCAGTATTATAGTAGTTATATTCTTGTATATAGGGGACAGTATTATAGTAGTTATATTCTTGTACTTAGGGGGCTGTAGTATAGTGGGTATATTCTTGTACATGGGAGGAAGCATTGTAGTACCGTAGTTATATAATTGTACATAAAGAGAAATATAATAATTAATTTTGTGGCCATTAAGTGCAGTATTGTCCATAGTTTGAACCCCCTCCGATCAGATATTAATGGAAATCTGTGTGAAATTCCATAAGTTTATGGTGGAAAAACTCTTAAGCAGTAATTCCTCACATCTTGGGTTTTTTTTTTAAATCAGATCCTGGAATTATAATCCTGTTGCTGTTGGAAAAGTTCACTTAGTCGCCAATCAAGATATAAAGGACGTGAATTCCAAAAACATTTTTATGCTTAGTTATATCATTCATTTTCTCTTTATAATATTCTTAAACCCGTGGAAAAACCTCTTGCCAGAAACCTTGCAGCTAACATTAGCTACAAGGTGTTAAATTGTCATAGCAAATATTTTTCCTTTTCAGCATTAACCAATTCTGTGTCCTTGTTTATGGGGTAACAGGGCTAATAGTGGTGCGGCTAAGAAATAGTTTTGCATTTTGTTCAATTGGGATTTTTTGGTTTTATATAAACACTCATAAATGGCAATAAATGTTAAAAAAATATATGGTTATTCAATTAGCACTATGTCCTGTACTCTCAGATTTTATCATTCTGTTAAACGGGTTGTCCTAAACTAGCAGTGAATTTCATACTGAATGTCTAACTAATTTAATAATCCCACCACTTTTCTAATGTACTTTGGCTAAAACTTCCCTGCCCTTCCCTCTTTACTCTGTCTGTGCTTTTTTTTCACTTCCGATGACTATTTGTTTGAGTCTCTCTCTAAGTATTCTAGGATTGTCATTAGGGGACCGGGGCTGCTGTCACTCCTACGCCTTCCTTTTCTGCCCTGAAATAAAGCATCATCGATGACAGCCCCTTCTTTCACTTGCCACAGCTTCTCTGACCACCGCGTCCCCTGCATTATGTCCTGTTTTAGTAGCAGCGATTGAGAAGTGACAGCAGCTTCTATCATGCTGCCCTGCATCATCCATCCACGCTTCTGTCCCCGCCACTGCGCATCTTCAGCTCACACGTCTTCAATCCACATTACTGCTGTCCCCACTGCCCTGCATCTTCAGTCCTCAGTCCACACTTCTTCTGCCTCCCCCGACCAAAATATTCAGTCCACACTGCTTGTGTCCCCACCACCCTGGGTCTTCAGTCCACACTTCTTCTGTCTCCACCTCGCCACATCTTCTGTCCACACTTCTGTCTCGGCCATCCAAAATCTTCAGACCACACTGCTTATGCCCCACCACTTAGGGTCTTCAGTCCACACTGCTTGTGTCCCCACCACCCTGGGTCTTCAGTCCACTCTTCTTCTGTTTCCACCTCCCCATATCTTCTGTCCACACTTCTGTCTCTGCCATCCAAAATCTTTAGACCACACTGCTTATGTCCCCACCTCTTAGGGTCTTCAGTCCACACTGCTTGTGTCCCCACCACCCTGGGTCTTTAGTCCACGCTTCTTCTGTCTCCACCTCCCCAAATCTTCTGTCCAAACTTCTGTCTCGGCTGTCCAAAGTCTTCAGACCACACAGCTTCTGTCCCTTTCACTTCGGGTCTTCAGTCCACACTTCTTCTGTCTCAAAAACCCCACATCTTCTGTCCACACTTCTGCCTCAGCCATCCAAAATATTCAGTCCACCCTTTTTCTGTGTTCGCCACCCCACATCTTCAGTTCACACTTCTTCTGTCCCGATTGCCGGACATCTTCAGTCCACAATTTTTTTGTCCCCGCTGTCCTGCATCTTCAGTCCACACTTTTTCTGTTCCCTCCACCCTGCATCTTTAGTCCACACTACATCTGTCCCTGCCGCACTCATCTTTAGGCCACATTCACACGTTCAGTGTTTGGTCAATATTTTACATCAGTATTTGCAAGCCAAAACCAGGAGTGGGTGAAAAATACAGAATTGATGACGTGTTTTTATTATACTTTTCCTCTGATTGTTCCTCTCATGATTTTGACTTACTTTTACTGATGTAAAATCCTGAGGAAATACTGAATGTGTGAACGTGACCTAAAGATGAGTGCGTAAGGGACAGATGTAGTGTGGACTAAAAATGCAGTGTGAAGGGAACAGAAAAAGTTCACACTTCTGTCCCTGCCACCCACCATCTTCAGTCCACACTGCTTCTGCTTCTTCGGCGATAGAAGCAGGGTGAGTGACAGCCTTATTACGTCTAGTACAACATATGTTGACAGAAATATTGTTTTCAAATCTCCAACAAATTTACAAGAACTTTGATGTGTTTAAGTAGAATTTCCTTCCCTTTAGGAGAAAGGCGTGTACTGCCGAGTGTTGTATAAGGTGTGGCTTGGCATGCAATATTTATTCGTAGGTGAAAAACTCTATAGAGGTTCAGCCCGGCTAAACCACAAAGCACAGAGGGATTGTTGATGGAAAAGATTAGATGATCGTGAGAATAGGAGGAGTGTGAGGTTCTGTTTATATGAAATAATATAATATAAGTGCAATTACATTCAGCTATGAAAGCTCCACTAGAAGCTAAATACTAATCTGTTATGTCTTGTCATTATAATCTGTTCCACATGCCAAAAATGTTTCTTTAAAAACTAGAAGTTCATTAAATTGTCTTCTTCTGATGTTTAAAATTAATTTATACATTTTAAAAAAGTACAAAATAAATACATACAACACGACTCCTAAATAAAGAAGTAGGCCCCAAACCAGACCTTTAGTCCAGTTTCACACGTCTGCAATTCATGGTTCTTACAGGTCACATATCTCCTGCCTATGAGGCCGTTGAGATTGGGGCAGCAGACCCTACTCGGACCGTGAATGTTGCACGTGTGAAAACCAGCCGACCATATATATATATATATATATATATATATATATATATATATATATATATATATATATATATATATATATATATATATACAGTATATATGCAGATCAGACTTCTCGTGCATACTGACCCCCGTCTTCACACAACCCCAAATCCAGACCGATACGGTGAAGGCATTTAACTTCCTTCCTAAAAAAAATGTCCCTTGTTGAATTCTAACCCATGACCCCAGCAAGCAAGGCAGCAACTATAAATGACAACCACGTGGAAGGCAATAAAAAAAAATGGTGATCACCAAGTTGTCAGTACCGTATGTTACTGTAGCACCTGTAAGACTTTTCTGCCCTAAAAGCATAAATAAATGCAATTACTAACAAATTACAACCAACACCTTACAACACATACTTACATTTGCCAACTTTCAGGCAAACTCTACCATAAGTTGACTGTATGATCAAAAAATTTTGGCCCATAGACTAAACATGATCCTTTATCTCAAGTCACTTCTGCCGCAAACCACTTCCATGCCCCTTCTACATCAATCTTTCATCTTCTCCATACCTCCTATATGGAAGAAATCTTCCAGAATGTCTGAGTTTTTTGGGAAGATTTGGCAGCACTTCATATTTGCCAACTCTTACGGGAGTTAGGGAAGTCTACTATTAGTAATCACTTTGGTTATGGACTTTGGTTACCAGAAATAATTTTGGTAAATATTCTTTTCATCCTGCATTGAGCGACACAGTGGTCCCGAGACGAGTAACTACATGATGTGAACTTCGGAACTACTATGGAGCTTTTAATATAAAAATTACAATGTGTATTGCACTGAGAGCTCTACTATGTGGTCTGGAACGATGGGGACAACTTTGAAACTTTTACATATGGGCATTACTAGGAGGCTGGTCTTAAAGCTTTTTTTTACTAGGCTGCCACTATGGGCACTACTATAAGCATGAACGCCGTGAGGTTGATCCAATGGGTACTACTATGAAGCTTCTTTTATACACATTGCTGTGCATCTAGAACTCTAAATAAATTAATTTCGCTTAAAATTTTCCAAAAAAGGTGGAATTCCCAATTCTAACCATTTTGGATTTGATTCTCTCTAACCCAGGAACATTTTTTGATTGATTAATTAAAATATAAATTATACTCCTCTTTTCAGATCAGTTTTTATGCCACGTCCTCCCTTGTCCTCCTTATTGGCCTTCTAGTCTTCCGTTCTTCTGGCATCCCCCTTCCATTCTTCCTAAGTTTCGGCAGGCAGTCATTCTGAGACCTGTGATTGGTCTCAAACGGCCAAGACGAGTGGAGGAAAACAACCTGACCCCCATTTGACACTTTAGGCCCCCCATGCGGCCATGGGTGGCCAATCACAGGTCTCAGATTGAGCTTATATACAAGATTGGAAGTCTGTAGAGTAGGACCGAGAAACTAGAGGGAGAGAGGGAACATAAGAGAAGGGGCGAGTTAAAAGTTGGGGTTTTTTAGTAATTTTTTCACCCTTTCATCACGACAGTTGGGATAGTTTTGATTTAGCACTGAGTGGAATCTGTTGTTTGAATATGAGCGAATCTGCCCAATTCAAATTTCAGGAGATTTCCCCATATGAATGGGAATTACTTGGACACTGGAGTCATATGAATCGTTATGAAGCTTCTGTAATAGTCATTTAAAATGTGGCTTGTACTAAGGCCACAGTTATGAATCTAGACCCGGGGGACATCTATGAAGCTTTTATTATGACCATTACTATTAGGCGGACTCTGGCAGCTACTACTATTAAGCTTTTGATATAGGCATTAGTGTGAGACTTCTACTATGTGTGTGATCCATCGGTGACAATTCTGAAGCATTTATTATGGGCATTACTAGGTTCTATAGGCACTGCCATGAGTCTGGAATCATGAGGACACCTAGGAGGTTGTCCTGTGGGTACTACTGCGAAGTTTCAATTAAGAGAGTTATACATTCTAGATCACATGAAGTAATTATCATCCTCTACTCCTCCTTGGTCAGGCCTCTTCTGGAATACTGAGTCCAGTTCTGGGTGCCACATTCTAAAAAATGACATCGAAAAACTGTAGCAAGTTCAGAGAAGAGCTACCAGAATGGTGAGCGAACTGCAAACTATGTCCTATGAGGAACGGTTAAAGGATCTCGGAATGTTTAGCTTGCAACAAAAGAAGGCTAAGGAGACTTAATAGCTGTCTACAAATATCTGAAGGGCTGTCACAGTGTAGAAGGATCATCATTATTCTCATTTGCACATGGAAACACGAGAAGCAATGGAATGAAACTGAAAGGGAAAAGATACAGATGAGATATTAGACAAAAAAGTTTGTGACAGTAAGGGGGATCAATGAGTGGAACAGGCGACCACGAGAGGTGGTGAGTTCTCCTTCAGTGGAAGTCTTTAAACAGAGGTTGGACAGACATCTGTCTGAGATGGTTTAGTGAATCCTGAATTGAGCAGGGGGTTGGACACGATGACCCTGGAGGTCCATATGGCCAATGTTGTGAGTATTGTCTTGGGCGTATAATCGTAAGTGGGTTAGAAGGTGTTAACAAAATATTCAGGGGTGGGTCCAACATCAGAAAGCACTCCCCCTTTGTCTCTTCAATTTTACTTGATGCAGCAACTCCTTTTTTCTTTCCAAGTTTTCCAACAATAAAAGACAGAAATTGGATCACCCTAAAATAAACAAGATGAAAAGCTTTTTTACTCCTCAGTCCTAAATTGCAAATGACCCCCATAGAGAGCCTATTATTTTACCCCTTCTCTCTGTCTCCGTGAACGTTGAATCATGCCTATAAACATTTTCCTTGCATAGTGATTAACACCAGTGCGTATCTGGCGGAGGGAACTGATCTCTCTGCTATTATTTTATTACACAGTGAAACCTCTTCAATGACTGCTCCAAATCCCACTTCCTCAATCATTCATTGATGTGAATAAAACAGATCTGGCAGGCAGAGGCCCCGTATATGCCTCATGCTCAGCCCTCCTCCTCCTCCTCCTCCTCGGCTGAAGACAGTCAATAAAACTTGTAGAAAGACAAAGCAAAACTGGTGCAAAGGCCATCTGTAGTGAGTGAGACCTACCTGAACTTCACCCTGTTACTTCAGAACTGGGAGCAGGATAGGCCACCAGGCAAGAAAAACTTTTCGAATGTGTTTAACGGGGCTAAAAAAATAAAATAAATGTATAATCTTTTTTACATCTATTTAAAACAGGGAATTCACCATTCAAGATGTGAAATATTTTGCTTAAATTATGTATCATGTTATACTCCATTCACATGCGAAGCTGCATACAAACTTGTATGGTTCATCTCCAAGCACACCTCTGCTGGTTAGACCTGCCTCCACAGTTTGGATCCCCATTTGCAGGACATAGAGTATGAAACCGGGATCTTCCCACCTAGGAACCCTCCCCCAAAGGATACAATGGGACACATTTGCCCCCATTGAGGTCTGATTGGTGAATTTGAAGCTTTGTGTCAGGAAAACAAAGCTCTGGTCAGTGTAAAGATTTATTAAAAAGTTAATGGTAGAGAATCTTAGACCTTAAAAACGACATGAGGGTTTAACCCTTTAGGAACATTACCTATTTCACACCACAATGGGGCATTGCAAGAGCCATAATCTTTTTTATTATTTTTTTAATTTTTCTGTTGATTTCTTTCTTTTTCCTTCTTTCTTTCTAACGTCTTTTTTTTTTTTTTTTCCTTTTCTTTTCTTTTTAATTTTCCTTTTCATTTCCTTTCCTTCCTTTTCTTTTCTGTTTTCTTTCTTTCTCTTTATTTCTTTCTGTCTTCCCTTTCTTTTTTTATTTTTCCTTTTCTTTTTCCTTTTCTACTCCTTTCAATTTCTATCCTTTTCTTTTTATGTTCCCTTTTCTTTGTATTTTTCCTTTTCTTTTCCTTTCCTTTTTGTTTTTTTTTCCTTTTCTTTTCCTTTCCTTTTCCTCTCTTTATTTTCTTTGTTTCAAAAGTTTGGTGTTGTTTTTTTTTCTTGAAATAAACTACAATTTGGTTAACAAGGGTTTTCTGAAACTGAAAGACCCCGTTAAACTTTATTAACACGACCTTTACCTTTCTTTTGTCCTCCTAGTGGACTTGAACCAGTGGTCTCTTGATCGCTTACATAATTCTTCCTAATGCATGGTCCATTGAGCAGAAGCCGATGGTCGATCTGGACTAATTGGTGCACAGAGATGGCTTCCTCTTAGATGTCACAGCACCTAAGGGGTTAAGCATCTGGGGTCTACTGTGTTTTTCTAATCCTAATACATAAAGAGGGACCCCCACTGTCATTCTCCACTGGGCCCACAGACGCAGTGACTGTGGTTTACCTAAAGGCGATCTATGACCTACATGTTAGTTATAGTCCGTCAAGGGGTCAACGGGGAACATCCAATTTTAGGTAAATTGTACTAACTCAGGCTAGCTATTGCACATGATTTCTAGTAAGCTGATATACTGCAGGGGCTTTTATGTCGCTCCATTAAATTAAATATTTAGCGGTATTAAAAAGTGGTTTTGCTCCCACGAGACAATATGCAGCTAATAGGATAAATGTGCATCCACACATGGTTTCTTCTCATACTGGAAGTTACTGTGACCTTGTCTGTGTTCTTGTAGTAGAGATGACTATTTTGAAAAGTATTAATAATGATTTTGTATACAAGATGGATTTTAGTCATTATCATTAGTTCACCTGTGCTTTAATGTGAAAATCAGTGACCTGATCAGTCATGTGGTTAAAGGAGTTTTCTGACAAAAGGTAGCTGAAAAATATCTGATTGCTGGGGCTGCCACCGATCATGAAAATAGGGGCTCCGATCTCCCATTCCTTCTTTCTGTGGTCGGAATTAAATAAAGACCATACTCGTGGATGACAGCTGCTTATCCATTCAGGGACACTGGGTTTGTAGTAAGTTACCTTCCTAAGTCCTATAGACACAGAATGGAGCTGCAGCTATCCCATGGTGCTCCATTTATTTCCAACCATTGGGAAGTGGGAATTTGGGATCAGGACGTGAGACGTTTAGTAAACCCCTTTAAGAAAGGGCGGAGCTTTGTGTGCGCCAATGTCATTAAATAGATGGTATTAGAACGCTGTATAACCAATCAGATCATAGGGACGATGTCCACAACAGGACAAGAGTGTGATTTTTTTTTTTGTGGGAGGAAATTTTTTTAATTTGTATGATTTAGTGAGTACAGGGCTGCGTATGTCAGATTTCACTGTTAACATGTGGGTGAGTTTACCATCAGATCAGGGTATTGGTGACCGCAGCAGAACAAGAGTGTGATGAGATCTTCTCGGAGAAAGTGACCTGCCCACACATATAATTATATTAATGAGGACAGGACAAATTTCCAGGGCAGTGTGATAACCTTAAAGAGGACACTTCACCGGATTTTTTTTTAATTTAAACTGAGTACCTCCCCCAATTGTGGTGACTCCACTGATTCTGGAACAGTTTTTCTTTTTCTTCTGTGCCTCTCCATTCCAAAGTTATACCCCAAATAATAATGGTGCAAATTTTCCTTTTGACAAATTGTGTACCACAGCCCTTCCTTGTGGGTGTGGCCATGTTTTGATTGGCCAGTAGAAAAAGCAAACGCCCACTGAGAGGTTCTGTGCCATACACTCGGTGAGTTCATGGGAAAAATTACACTATTATTACAGGGGACATAACTTTGGAACCGAGTGGCGCAGAAGAAAAAGAAAAACTGCTTCAGAGTCAGTGGAGCAGTGGAATAGGTGAGAGGTTCTAAGTTTAAATTTGTAAAAATCCAGTGAAAAGTCCTTTTAAGGAAGGTAGTGACCTACCTGATCTTATGATAATGAGGTAAATATAGGACAGCGCTGGGTCCACAATGTAATATTAAAGAAGGGGCTCATTGATTCCTACAGGCAGTGTTTAACCCAGCTGTATGGAGATATCAGTGAATTGTAGGGGTCCTAGAGTCTTCCTATCACTTTCTTGTTTGCCCATTCACAGCTTTTCTGTGCAGTGCCAACAAGACTGTTTTCCACTTTGACGCTATTGAGTAATCCGTCCTATCCACACATTTTGGGACTTTTCTAGAGCCGTCTGCTCCATCTCTAAACAGTCACATATTATTCTCTCCTAAGTAAAATTGATAGAGGGTGAAGGAAACAGGCAAAAATTCCAAAGTGATGAGACGACGATAAAAAAATAGACGTAACCTTCAAAAACAATTATTAGGGCTATTAAAACAATGCGAAGAGTAAGAGTGACCTAAAAGAGAGCATTGTTTCCCTGTGCACACTATCACATCCACAAGCCCAGTGGGGTGTATGTTTCCCGCGCTGGGACGATGACCGGCTCGTCTGCATTTGCCAACAAGTCTTTATTCGGGAAAGAATAAAAATGCTGACGCGTGCACTTATTTTGTCTTGGACAGCGCTATGGTACAACACAAAATCCCAAATTACTTAAACACATGGGACCGCTTTGTATTGTGAGAATGTGGATGTTAGCGGGCTGGAAAGCTTGCCACCGTCACACATACTGACCCGTATACACTTATGGTTATGTTATATCCCACATCTAAGCTCCCAACATGATTTCGACTAGTTATCCAATTTGATATTCATATCGAGGTCTACTTTATTGTTTATACAAGCACAGCGCCACACATTTTGTAATGGCTGCACTTAGTATCGCAGCGAAGTCTCATTCACTTTCATGGGGCAGAGCTGCAGTACCAGGGATGGCCACTATGGAATATGGCCCTATATATTTGATTTGGTTATTGCATGTTGGTATTTTTTAAGCCCAGTATGGCAGTATTTACTTACATTGTGTGGCATTGTACTATATATTTTTTCTGCACTGTGGTACTGTATGGATTACTTATTTCAGCAACTATAGGGACGTGCCATTATGGACAAAGTCTTATACGGCATTCCAGTAATAGCTAGGCATTATTATTTGTGGATTATATGGGGCACCAACTACCGTCTTATAAAAAGCCTCTGATGTATATATATATTTCACTTTTTTTTTTCTCTTGTATCAATACCTTTTATTTAGTGACTACCAATAAATTAATTACCTTATTTTTCTAAAAACATCATATAGATTCCTTTAAGAAGTCTATCTTGGTGACCGATACCTATCATTGTGACTCTTAAAGGGGTATTCTCAAGTTTGGAAGTTATGTAATCTTCCCGATTGCTGGATCCCCCTACCTTTCCAGACGTTATCATCACTGTCCCCATTGGGACTCACTATCTAAATTCCCTATCAGTATGTCTTTGGAGGGTGGGAGGAGACCCACTTAAACTTGGGAGAACATACAAATTAATTGCAAATTTTGTCGTTGGGAGATCATTTGCATCCCCCCTTTCCTTCTTATGGAAGTGCAGAAAACAAGCTGAACATAGCGCTTGGCTAGCTCCCGCAGTCTCACTAAGAATGACCACCTCTCCATTCACACAGAGCCCCAGGTCTTTGGATTGGTGATGGTCCCAGCAGTCGGACCCCAATGATCGGGAAGCTATCCCCTATCGAATAGATATGCTTACTGACAAATTCCTTTTAATTTGTGTAGAGGAATGGAGAGTTGCAGAACCAACATTGGATGAAGCATCACTGAGAGCTTCCTTTTCTACATGCCCATGGATGCCAGAGAGAGGTCCCTTCCTCAATAGTTTCAGAAGCTGAAAAATAGTCTGAAACATTGTGTTAGGCTACTTTCACACTAGCGTCGTGCACTGCACGTCGCTATGCGTCGTTTTGGAGAAAAAACGCATTCTGCAAAAGTGCTTGCAGGATGCGTTTTTTCTCCATAGACTTTTATTAACGACGCAGTGCGACTCATTGCCACACGTCGCAACCGTCGTGCTGCGTCGGACCGTCGCCACCAAAAAACGTTAGTCTACTTTTACACTAGCGTCGTGCACTGCACGTCGCTATGCGACGTTGCGGTGCACCGACTCTAGCTGTGGAAGCGCTGCACAACAGGAACAGCGGATGCTGTTTTTCAACGCATCCGCTGCCCCATTGTGAGGTGCGGGGAGGCGAGGGCGGAGTTCCGGCCGCGCATGCGAGGTCGGAAATGCTGCAGACGACGCACCGACGCAACCGTCGCACGATGGTTGCGACGTGTGGCAATGTGTCGCACTGCGTCGTTAATAAAAGTCTATGGAGAAAAAACGCATCCTGCAAGCACTTTTGCAGGATGCGTTTTTTCTCCAAAACGACGCATAGCGACGTGCAGTGCACGACGCTAGTGTGAAAGTAGCCTTACATGTAACGTTTTTTGGTGCATCGTCTGCAGCATTTCCGCCCCCGCCTCCCCGCACCTCACAATGGGGCTGCGGATGCGTTGAAAAACAGCATCCGCTGCCCCCGTTGTGCAGCGCTTCCACAGCTAGCGTCGGTGAGCCGCAACGTCTCATAGTGACGTGCAGTGCACAACGCTAGTCTGAAAGTAGCCTTAGGGTTTAAATATTTATTTATAGAGTACTAGGTGCGTTCACAACCCGAGGTCCACCGTGCAGGAGTAAAACCCGCTGCTACTAACTGACGGTACTATATGGTGGTATAAGTGAACTCTGTTACTTCACAGAGTCACTAAAGACAAGAGAACACTGTGCCCTGTTAACCTCACAGAGGAACACAGCTACCAAATAGAGCAAACAGTGGTCATGCAGTCAGAATAGCACACGCAAAACTCCTCACCGGAGGTGCCGGTATTGTAGGGGCTTATTTCAGCCGGGCCCTGAATCCACTCACACAAAACTCCTCACCGGAGGTGCCGGTATTCTAGGGGCTTATTTCAGCCGAACCCTGAGACCACATGCATATGACCACACTGGCGCTGAACACGTAACTTAGTTGATACTAGCACATGGCCGTGCGGCCATTCGAACCTGTTATAGCTGCAGCAACTTCAGGACCTTCCTAGAGGACCAATGGGAGCTGCTACAGTACCTAAGCAACTTCAGGACCTTCCTAGAGGACCAATGGGAGTACCTGAGCATGTGACCCCCGACCTCCAATGAGAGGTCTTCCCCTGGGCATGCTCAGAAGGGGAAAAGCAGGACTTAGTCCCAGAGACATCTGCTCGCCGCTGACCAGTACTGGCTACAATGACAGAGCCTGGAAAGACAACAGTAACCATCTGCACCGTATCAGGCTGAGCCAGACGCTGGGACCGACGTCTATGCTGAGCAGGCTCCACTGCGGCTGGAGAAGAATGGGAGACCGCAGCGGAGATGGTTTGAGATTCCCCCTATGCAGAGGCGGAAACCCCCCCCTGGACCACGCTACGCTCGAAGGCCGCAATGAGCTGCGGAGCTCGAATGTGCTCAGCAGGCTCCCAGAACATGTCCTCTGGGCCATAACCCTTCCAGTCCACCAAATAAAATTTCTTGCCACGTACCACCTTGCACGCCAAAATAGCGTTCACCTCGTAATCGTCCATGGACGAACACTATGTCCCGGCAGATGACTCGGAAAACCGAGACATGTATACGGGCTGCAAGAGGGACACATGAAAGGTGTCGGTGATACCTAGGCGTAGCGGAAGGGCCAGACAGTAGATTAAAGGGTTAACATGTTCGAGGACCTTGAAGGGACCCAAGTAGCGAGGTGCAAACTTAGTGTACTCAACACGTAGCCTGATGTTACAGACGGAGAGCCACACTTAAGTCACCAGGAGCAATGGTCGGGGCGGGGCACCGATGAGCATCAGCGGAGGACCTCATTCTCTTCTTGGAGGCCCGAATGGCATCCTGAGTGCGGTACCAAATGTCCCGTGCCTCCACAGCCCAGTCTGCCACCCTGGAGTCGGCAGAAGACACGGCATGGGCACAGGGACAAGCGGATGCTGGCCGTAATTAAGGAGGAATGGAGTCTGACCAGTGGAGTCGGTTACAGCGTATTTAAGCGCAAACTCCGCCCACGGTAGCAAGGATGCCCAGTCATCCTGCCTGGCAGAAACAAATTGACGAAGATATGTGACCAGAGTCTGGTTGGCCCTCTCTACCAACCCATTCGTCTCAGGATGATATGCCGAGGAGAGATTCAGCTCAATGCTGAGTAGACGACAAAGCTCTATTCAGAGTCGAGACGCAAACTGGGGACCCCGGTCACTGACAATTTTGTCCGGCATACCGTGTAGGCGAAATATATGTTTGATAAACAACGCTGCCAGCGCCCGTGCAGAAGGTAGCCGTGGAAGAGGCACCAAGTGCACCATTTTGGAAAAATGGTCGGTGATCTCCCAAATAATGGTGCAGCTACGAGACTTGGGTAAGCCCACCACAAAATCCATCCCGAGCATCTCCCAGGGCCTGTCCGCCACCGGCAGGGGGTAAAGCAACCCAGATGGCCGTTGACGAGGAGACTTGTTCTTGGCGCAGGAGACACGCCCGAGCATAGTCTGCGACGTCACGGGCCATATGCGGCCACCAGTATGTCCTCGCCAGTAACTCAGATGTCCTTTTGGACCCAAAATGTCCACCCACCCTGGGCGAGTGAGCCCAAGAGAGAACCTCGGGACGCAGACTGGATGGTACAAAAGTCTTGCCCAGAGGCACAGACTCTAGCGAAACCGGGGCCACAATTCTCAGACTCTCGGTAGGGACAATAAGCCGAGGCTCCTCTTCCTCCTCAGATGATACAACGGAGCGAGAGAGAGCGTCGGCACGAATGTTCCTCTCCCAGGAAAAGAAATGGAGGGTGAAAGGGAACCGGGAGAAGAACAAGGACCATCTGTCCTGGCGAGAATTTAACCGCTGGGCTGTCTGAAGGTAAACCAAATTCTTGTGGTCTGTGAATATTTGGAAAGGGAAGCGAGCCCCCTCTAAGAGATGTCTCCACTCAGAGAAGGCCAACTTCATTGCTAGCAACTCCCTGGCCTTGATGGAATAATTCCGCTCCGCTGGTGTGAAGGTCTTGGAAAAGAAGAAGCAAGGATGCTTCCGACCTTGAGCATTCTTTTGGAAGAGGACTGCTCCAGCACCAACGGAAGAGGCATCCACCTCCATTATAAACGGCTTATCTACATCGGGGGCGATGTAGGATGGGAGCGCTAGCAAAATGGGACTTAATAGAAGTGAAGGCCTTGGAGACCTCCTCAGACCACAATTTGGGATTTGCTCCCTTCTTGGTGAGGGCTACCAAGGGAGCTACCAAAGTTGAGAAATGAGGAATGAACTGGCGATAATAGTTAATGAACCCCATAAAGCACTGCACCGCTTTAAGAGAATGGGGTTCTTGCCAGTCCATCACAGCCTGTAGTTTGGCAGGATCCATAGCCAATCCCTGGGCGGAGATGATATAGCCCAGGAAAGGTAAGGACTCCTGCTCAAACACACATTTCTCCAACTTGGCGTAGAGGGAATTAGCTCGTAAGAGGTCGAAGACTTTGCAAACATCTCTCTGGTGGGAGTCAATATCTGGAGAGTAGATGAGAATATCATCCAGATAGACTACGACCGAGGTGGAGAGCATATCCCGGAAGATATCATTTACAAAGTCTTGGAAAATGGCTGGGGCATTACAGAGCCCAAAGGGCATCACTAGATATTCATAGTGCCCATCCCTGGTGTTGAAAGCCGTCTTCCATTCGTCCCCTTCACGGATGCGAATCAGGTTGTAAGCACCCCGCAGATCTAGTTCAGTAAATGCCCTTGCTCCCCGAAGCCTATCAAAAAGCTCAGATATCAGGGGCAAAGGATATTTATTCTTAACAGTGATGGCGTTAAGACCCCTGTAGTCGATACATGGATGTAGTTCCCCGTTCTTCTTCTGCACGAAGAAGAACCCGGCCCCTGCAGGTGACACTGACTTCCTAATGAATCCCCTTGCCAGATTTTCCTGGATGTACTGTGACATTGCCTCCGTCTCCGGGAGAGATAACGGATAGACTCGACCCCGGGGAGGCTCAGCACCAGGCAATAGGACAGTCATAGGGGCGGTGAGGCAGAAGGGTCTCCGCAGCCCTTTTGGAGACTACGTCCGCATAGGGCCAATATTGCTTGGCGAGAGAGGAAAGATCTGCGGGTACCTCAGTAGTAGCAACCTGAACACATTCCCTCTGACATCTACCTCCACAAGATTCACCCCATCCCAAAATTCTGCCTGTGGACCACTCAATATGAGGAAAGTGGTACCGTAACCAAGGTATCCCTAACAGAACCTAATCAATTCCCTCAGGAATGACGAGCAGAGATATAATCTCCTGATGTGATGGCGACATGGACAGAGTGAAAGGGATGGTCTGGTGTGTTATCTGAGAGTCGACCCATTCACCACTCGTACGGTAACTGGTTGAGCTAGCATTACGAAGGGAATTGCGTGACGTTGGGCGAAGGCAGAAGACATAAAATTGCCCTCCGCCCAAGAATCCACGCAGAGCTCTACCGAGTGGGAGAATGAGCCTATAGTAATTGTCCCCTTAAAGGACAATTTGGAGGCAAACGTCGCCGTGTCTAGTGTACCTCCACCTACTACCACTAGACGCTGACGTTTCCTCGACTGCTGGGGACATCTGGTGGCACGATGTCCTGACTGCTGACAAACATGACAGACCTTAAGTGTACGAGCGGTCCGGGACTTAGATCTCGCTCGTGACACCTCCATCGCTTCATGTGACTCAGGCACCAGGACTGGAGATTCCAAAGGTTTGGCGAAGTTGGGAGCCAGCCGAAACCTCTGCCTACACTGGGCTCGCTCTAACCTCCGCTTGTAAAAACAGAGGTTTATACGAGTGGACACAGCTATTAACTCCTCCAGTGTGGCGGAATCTCCCTAGTGGCCAGAGCGTCCTTCATGTGGTCAGCCAGCCCCCTCCAAAATATTGGGATAAGGGCTTTATCCGACCACTCCAACTCAGATGCTAGGATGCGGATGTGGACGGCAAAATGGCTGACCAAGGACGAGCCCTGAGTCAATGCCAACAGTTAGAGCGCCGTATCATGGGGGACTTGAAGTCCTAAAAAGATCTGTTTCAGAGTGCTCAAGAACAGCGGAGCACTCTGCACCACAAGATCGCTACGCTCCCACAGCGGCGTAGCCCACTCCAATGCCCAGTCCGACAAGAGAGACACTATAAATCTCACCTTTGCCCGCTCTGTGGGGAAACGTGCAGCCAGAAGCTCGAGATGTATAGAGCACTGGCTCATGAAACCCCTACAAGATTTACGATCTCCAGAAAATTTCTCTGGCAGCGGGAGGCGAGAAAGAGTCGGAACAGGGGTGGCAGTGGACAAGGTTGCTGCAGCCACGCTAGCAGCCTGAACAGCAACTGTGGTAACATCCACTGCTGAGGTTGAGCGCTCGAGAGCCGCCAACCTACCCTCCAGCCTATGGATGCACAGCAAAGATTGCTGTTTATCCGCCAGTTACTAGCCAGACCCTGGCGCTAGTATTATGTTAGGGTCTGGCGGAACGCACCAAATATTTATTTATAGAGTACTAGGTGCGTTCGCAACCCGAGGTCCACCGTGCAGGAGTAAAACCCGCTGCTAGTAAGTGACGGTACTATATGGCGGTATAAGTGAACTCTGTTACTTCACAGAGTCACTTAAGAGAACTCTGTGCCCTGTTAACCTCACAGAGGAACACAGCTACCAAATAGAGTGAACAGTGGTCATGCAGTCAGAATAGCACCGGAGGTGCCGGTATTCTAGGGGCTTATTTCAGCCGGGCCCTGAATCCACTCACACAAAACTCCTGACCGGAGGTGTCGATATTCTAGGGGCTTATTTCAGCCGATCCCTGAGACCACATGCATATGACCACACTAGCGCTGAACACGTAACTTAGTTGATACTAGCGCACCGCATGGCCACGCGGCCATGCAAACCTTTTATAGCTGCAGCAACTTCAGGACCTTCCTTGAGGACCAATGGGAGCTGCTGCAGTACCTGAGCATGTGACCCTCGACCTCCAATGAGAGGTCTTCCCCTGGGCATGCTCAGAAGGGGAAAAGCAGGACTTAGTCCCAGAGACGTCTGCTCGCCGCTGACCAGTACTGGCTACAATGGCTGAGCCTGGAAAGGCAGCAGTAACCATCCGCACAGTATCAGGCTGAGTCAGACGCTGGGACCGATGTCTCTGCTGAGCAGGCTCCACTGCGGCTGGAGAAGAATGGGAGACCGCAGCGGAGATGGTTCGAGATTCCCCCTGTGCAGAGGCGGAAACTCGACCCCTAACACATTGTCCTGTCAATCACTATTATTATTATTATTATGTAATGGCCTTCAGCTCGATTTTGACCCATGATGACTTGATGGATGAACTCTCCATAGGAAGATCCATCTTGTGCAAGTGTAGATAGGTCCACCAGGGTCTTCTCCTCCCTTATCTTTACTGTATCAAGCCATCGGGTTTCTCCTTCACGGGAGCCACATTACTGTGCGGCAGAAAGACCTGGCAATCTACTAACGTATTATGCCAAGAAAACTGGATGGAGAGTACAACTAAATGAATTTGATATAGTGCCGGAAGATGCGCCTGTCAATCACTAACAGATCATAAACCAATCAAGAAATCCATGCTCCCAAATTAATGAAAAAATCCATCCAAATCTACATTAAGGTCTTTTTATTTTTCTTTTGGACCCATGTTGACTATTGCAACATCATGCGAAATAAAAAAAAATCCCAGAAGCTGTTAATCATGAACCTGATTTAATGATTCCTCCCAGTGCCAAGATTGAAATGTGCTTTTAGTCGCTCCACCCCACCAGATGTCCAGTAAAATATACAACTGGCTCCGAGCCATGCTAAGCCAAGAACCGGACTGACATGCAGCTAAACGCATTCTCCTGTGATTGATCTGGGAAAGGTGGCAAATTGTATAATTAACTAGGAAAGGCGGTGCCAACATATGGATCGTTTATCAATGATCCCACCAATATGCCAGGAATTTTCGATGTACCAGATACATATAATACAGATAACATATGCCGTGTGTAAAGACGTCTTCACCATTCTATTACGCTGCAAAATGTGATTGAATTTCTGTTGGCAAGAACATTTTAATCGGTTGTACTCAGAAACGAAATTCGCATTTCCACTTGAAAAGATATAAAAGTATGAGATGTATTCGGAGGTATATACCCTTTTTTATACTAGTGTTTTATATGGCAGAGGCGACTTGGAGACTCCTTAGACATCAGGAGTAAAAATCAGGTTTTGTCTTTCCTAGGAGAATGTGCGCAGAATTCTTGGGTAACTATTAGTGTGCAAAATTATTGTACAACTACCGTAAATGAAAAACGTAAATTAACCCATCTCAGTTGTTTGTTTTCATCTGTCATAGTGAGAATAAGAACCAAACTACTCAAAATGTACAAAAATAGGTTTCTGAGTTAAAAAAAAAATCTCAGTGACCAATATAGTAATATGGACACCTTTATATTTAATACCAGCCATAAGCTCCATCCATGAAGTTTCTTCTGTTGACTATCAGCTTTTTGGGCAGCTCCAACCACGGCCCCAGACACTAATCAGAGAGGCCACTGTTTTTCCTTCACCGTAAATCTTCCATATAAGAAGGGCCACAAGTTCTCAAGAGGGTTTATGCCAGTTGAGGAAGGGGCCTTTACTGGCAGCCAAGCAGTGGAGACATTGATGCTGAGATGGTGCATTGTTCTACATAAGGATCATGGTTTTCTTGAAAATTGCGGACATTTTCCTGTACTACTGCTGGAAGAAAGTGTCTTCTGAAAATTGGCATTTGAGAGTTGATTTTGACTCCATCTTCAACCCAAAAAGGTTCAACACTCCCATCTTTAGTAATATCAGCCCATAGCAGTGTCCAACCTCCATCTTGCTGGGTTCTGAGTGGAAGTTTGTGCCTATCAGTGATCCAGGCACAGCCTATCCATCTGGTCCTACAAGAGTCACTTTCATCTCATCAGTCCATAAAATCTTTGAAAATTCTGTCATCAGATATTTCTTGGCCCAGCCTTGACATTTCCACTTCTATGTCTTGCTCAGCGGTGGTCACATTTAAGCTTTTTTCACCTTGGCCATGCCTCTAAGCACTGAGCACTTTGTACTGCTGTCTTGCTCAGTGGCGGTCAGGCTCAGCCTCCTCACCTCAGCCATATCTGAGTACTGAGCACCTTGTACTTCTGTTTTTTGCTCACTGGTGGTCGGGTTTCAGCCTACCTTACCTCGGCCGTGTTTCTGAGCACAGAACACCTTGTACTTCTTTGTCTTAAGGTACCATCACATTAAGCGACGCTGCAGCGATATAGACAACGATGCCGATCGCTGCAGCGTCGCTGTTTCGACGTTGTGTGGTCGCTGGAGAGCTGTCATACAGACGGCTCTCCAGCGACCAACGATGCCGCAGTCCCTGGGTAACCAGGGTAAACATCGGGTTACTAAGCGCAGGGCCGCGCTTAGTAACCCGATGTTTACCCTGGTTACCAGTGTACATGTGAAAAAAAAAACAAAACACATACTCACATTCCGGTGCCTGTCACGTCCCCCGGCGTCCGCTTCCCTGCACTCCTCCTGCATCCTGTGTAAGCGCCGCCGGAAAGCAGAGCGGTGACGTCACCGCTGTGCTCTGCTTTACGGCCGGCCAGCGCTGACACAGTGCAGGGAAGCGGACGCCGGGGGACGCGACATGGTTTTGTGATCGTCCAAATATCTTAGTAATTTCAGGAGCTGCATCCCTTTGTAAGACCGATGGGAATTTTTGACTTTTCAGATCAGTTAAATATCTTTTTCGGCTCATTTTGCCTGAGGAGAACAAGCTGCCTAATAATTCTGCACACCTTCATAATGGTGGTTAATATATGTAGGCCTCATCCTCCCTCGTTAGACAAATACACATCACATGATTATACAGCACGGAGTTCCAAAATCTGCATAAAACTTATGATACGGTCAAAATACTCACGTGCCTAATGTTTTCTGCCCACAGTGTAAAGGGAAGCTGGCAATAGTATAGGTGACTTTTTACGGCACACCGTATGGTGCTATTTTAGCCCACCTCATGGCACTGTTAGTAGGGAACTGTATGGAGCAGTTATTTGGGCAATCTATGTTGGCTATAGTTTGGTACTTTATTACGTGGTTATTTGTAAGCCCTATGATTGTATCTTTTATAGTAAACCATATAGATGGCGGATTAATAGAAAAGAATATCCATGGCACAATCCAACCTAAATGCCCGCTTGCATATTAAAGAAATGTCATCCATGCTTACTGAATTTATTGGCATCGGCTGACCATTTAAAGTGTACCGGGGCCTTCAAACTTGTCCCCCTGACAGATGATGTTGAGCAGAAGAAGAATTGGGCATGTTGCTTTTGATCGCCCAATGCATCTAGTGTGCATTGAAAGCACATGTATGCTCGGCCCAACCAAGTGTGCATTTGTCAGCCAGCAGTTATTTAATGGGAACCTTTAGGCCATCTTTCATTATGACATCATACACATAACCTCATAACAATACATTTCGTGGTGTGTTTTTTTCCTGTATCTTACTTAATTTTTTTTTTTTACCTTTTTAATTCTTTTTAGGCAGTGTCTTTAGTTGAAGTTTTATACTGAATAGCATCTGCCCAGTGACCATTGTCCCTTGTTAAATATGTTTTCACACATATTATTATTGTAAATTTCCAGTATATTTACTCTGCCGTGTAGAAAATGAGAACCCATACAAATATACTGCCTTAGCCGTATTTAATTTCTCCAATTCCCTCTTCATTATGACGGCATTCATGAGCATTTTCCATCTCCCAGAGCTGATATCGTATTACATTCGTTAACTTTCATAGAACTTTAAGCTGCCAGCGCTTGCATTGATCATATTAAAAGACGGCTGCTGTTTTCCTGCCTGGAGAACATTTCAGAAAGTGGAAGTGGAAAGGTCTAAAGTTTATTTTTGCAATAATTGAGCAAAGCATTTGAACAGATAGTAGAACCCTAAAGTTTATCGAATTAAATCTTTTCAATTAAAGTCTTAGTTTCCTTCATTGCTGTTTCTTCCGTTCAGAACAAAAAAAACCTCAACATTTAAAAAAAATAAAATGTCCCCCTTGGTCATCTCTAACCATGATCCAGACTTGCTTGTAAGAATCCGAAATGGGGATGTCAAGGTCAAAAATCAAATGTCGAATGACCATCTGGATTTATGCAATTGACTCTCGTAAAAAAAAAAATTTGTATAAATTTCCTAAATGTTTCTTTTGTCTTCTTTTTTTCTTTTAGCTCCAAGGATCTTTGAAGAGAAGACTAGTGGTGAACGTATCCCCAGCAAACAGTAAGAGGTCGAACGGTGTATCAGATAATACCTTCCTCAATTTCAAGAAAATTAAAAGCAACGAATGTGTTTCGATGGGGCAAAACATGTACCATGCAGTTGATGCAGGGAACCAGTCAATCAATGGGGCAATGACAATGGAGCAGACGATGCATAGGAAGAACGGCAATATAGCAAACAATGACGTGTTTAATACAACTCTAAAAGACATCAAAAAGGAGCCTGGAGAGAACCTATCATGCAGCAAACATCTTGATTCCCGACTTTCTCATGAAAACGTCTTTAGATATGGAGATGACAATGGTGATCAGCTAATGGACCCAGAACTCCAAGAGCTGTTTAATGAGTTTACTTATATTTCGGTGCCACCAATGAGCGATCTTGAATTGCAAAATATGATCAATATAACAATTAAGCAAGATGAACCTTTCAACATAGACATAGGACAACAAAGCCAAAGAAACACATCGTCATCTTTACCTATGGACAAGGTAGTCATTAAAAGTGAGTATTCTCCATGTTTAAACCCTACGAGGGTTGGTTCACCACAGATGAGACCTTCTTCAACAGGGCCAACGTTTTCCATGTCTAGTTCACCATTGGCTTCTTCGCCAAGCACTACAGTGGCCCAAAATCAGGGCCAATCCCAGGTGTCTTCTTGTGTGAACCGGATGAGTAATTGGCAAGAACTTTCTCATGCTCAACAGCTCAAACAAATGGCTGCCAATAGACAACATAACTTAATTCAGCAACATCAGCCTAATACATCTTCTACTTGGTCAAATGTTCCTCCAACGACGCAGCCATCAAGGCAGTATGGACTGGAGAAGGTTCCAAGTCCTTTTCGACAACAACAGTTAAGTCCTCATGGTGCTTCTGTGAGTACCTCTCCTGGAAGTGGAAGCCAACAAAAAGCAATGGGTAACTACCTATACAAAAGTAGTTCCCCGAACACCTCAGCTGAGATGATGAAGCCTCAGGAGACCAATAAGAACACCATGACTTCCAGTCATTTACCTGCAGATCATCATCTGGGCATGTCTAAGCCTCTATTTCATTATGGCTCTGACCAACCAAACCAACAAGTGTCTTCAGTCTTGGGTACACAACCCAAACCTGGTTTGCAGTTCCAACCACAACAACCTCAGAGTTCTTCAACATCTCAACATGATGCAACACAATCGGTTAATACAGTCTCCAACCAGTCACTGCCACGGTCGTCAAATTTTCAGCAGAAGATTATTCAGAAAATACCAAATCAGTCAATGCTAGGACTTCAGTATCCACCAGTACATCAACAACAGGTAAAGTGACCTATTTTTTTTAAATTATGTGTTCAGAACCATATTTTTTCTTAAAGGTGTTATTTAGTACTTACATTTTGATGACCTATCCTTAGGGAGCAGTTAAAAAGCCGTATAAAGCAAGATCAGGACGCAATGCATGGACTGGCCAATGACTCTCCCGATCGTGTGACAGCTTCACATATTTCCCTGCAGCTATCACGCTTTGGTCTGGAGGGCCACCAGCCAGTATGTGCATTTCTTTCCGATCTCGCTCCGATTTATAAGGCCGATTGACTGCGCCTTTAGGAAAGGTCATCAATATTGGATGGGGATTTGATACCTGGCATCCCCGCCGATCAGCTGTTCATAGTGTTAGAGGTGCTTAGTTGTTGGGTAGAACATCATTCGATAAGGGACGTATGTGTAGTACCCAGCCTCGGCCAATATACAGTTGACGAATCTATGACATTCTGCTACAGCAACAGACCACATCCAGCTGCCACCAGGAACAACTGATTGGCGGGGGTGCCAGATGTCACACCCCCACCAATCTTATATTGATATCTTATCTTTAGGATAGGCCATCAGTATAAAAGTACCAGACAATCTCTTTCAAAATAACCTATGACTTGGAAGTTGGTGTCTAATCTAAGGGCTAAAGCAGAAGGAGCTGAACAGATTGATATATTTTAGTGGGTAGTATAGAGAATTAGGACTAAGTAGGACCTCCCACTGGACTCCTCATAATAAAAAGAACCAAAATCTGCATTAATAGAATACAACTGATACAGAATCTTGTTCTCAAAAAGAAATACCAATCTGTTCTGCTCCTCCTACTCTATAAAACGCTCATGTATAGGACTGGATGTACTATGTGGCAGGCTAATTTCAAATATAGGGGCAACCAATGTGGCTTCTATGGATTCTTGAAGAGGGGGTGACCTGCCATTAAGATGAATTATTTATTATTATGTATATAGAATTAAAGTGCAAAAATAGTCTTGTAAAGTAAATGACATTACTTAATTGATTTACAGCCTTTATTATATCGCAGAACAGTATTTTTCAATTTTGGCGGCTCCAGAGCTGAATTCTCCCTGTATTCCTGGCTGGTTGAGTGTCTAAACACAACTTGCTCTGCTCATTTGTATGTTTGGTGTTTTTACACCAGGAACTCTACTGCCATCTGATATAGGACTACCTAATTCCCCTGTAACTGGGGCTCTCATTAATGCCCCAGTTATAGTGGGAAACAATGGGCAATTATTGAAAAAAAATCATCCCCAAAATATCTTCTATGTTCTTTTGGGGGGCAAATTATAAAAAAAATATATATATAAAACATCTGACAAAAAGTATATATGGTCCCCACAACAAGAAATCTATATCTATATATATATATATGAGGCATCGTGATTACTCACTAATCCCGCCCACTGCACAGTAGCTCCACCCCCCACCACATCACCACACACAATCCTGCTCCCACCACATCACCACACATAATCCCGCCCACCCACCACATCACCACACATAATCCCGCCCACCCACCACATCACCACACATAATCCCGCCCCCCACCACATTACCACACATAATCCCGCCCACACCACATTACCACACATAATCCCACCCCCCACCACATCACCACACATAATCCCGCCCCCTACCACATCACCACACATAATCCCACCCCCCCACCACATCACCACACATAATCCCGCCCCCTACCACATCACCACACATAATCCCACCACATCACCACACACAATCCCGCCCCCCACCACATTACCACACACAATCCCGCCCCCCACCACATCACCACACACAATCCCACCCCCCCACCACATCACCACACACAATCCCATCCCCCACCACATCACACATAATCCCGTCCCCCCACCACATCACACATAATCCCGCCCCCTACCACATTACCACACATAATCCCACCCCCCACCACATTACCACACATAATCCCGCCCCCCTACCACATCACCACACATAATCCTGCCCCCCCACCACATTACCACACATAATCCTGCACCCCACCACATCACCACACATAATCTCGCCCCCCCACCACATCACCACAGATAATCCCGCTCCGTCCCCACACATTACCACACGAGGCTCCGTCCCCACACATTACCACATAAGGCTGCATCCCCACACATTACCACACGAGGCTCTGTCCCCACACATTACCACACGAGGCTCTGTCCCCACACATTACCACACGAGGCTCCGTCCTCACACATTACCACACGAGGCTCCGTCCTCACACATTATCACACGAGGCTCCGTCCCCACTCATTACCACACGAGGCTCCGTCCTCACACATTACCACACGAGGCTCTGTCCCCACACATTACCACACGAGGCTCCGTCCCCACACATTACCACATGAGGCTCCGTCCCCACACATTACCACACGAGGCTCCGTCCCCACACACTACCACACGAGGCTCCATCCCCACACATTACCACACGAGGCTCCGTCCTCACACATTACCACACGAGGCTGCGTCCCCACACATTACCATATGAGGCTGCGTCCCCACACATTACCACACGAGGCTCCGTTCTCACACATTACCACACGAGGCTCCGTCCTCAGACATTACCACACGAGACTCCGTCCCTCCACATTACCACACGAGGCTCCGTCCTAACACATTACCACACGAGGCTCCGTCCCCACACATTACCACATGAGGCTCCGTCCTAACACATTACCACACGAGGCTCCGTCCCTACAAATTACCACACGAGGCTCCGTCCCCACACATTACCACACGAGGCTCCGTCCTCACACATTACCACACGAGGCTGCGTCCCCACACATTACCACACGAGGTTGTCATTATTTACTTTAGTTTAATCGCCAGCAGCGTTAATTAGATAGCAATGAGCGTGCCGAGTGTTAGCTGGCTGGAAACAGCTGGTATATATATATATATATATATATATATATATACACTCACCGGCCACTTTATTAGGTACACCATGCTAGTAACGGGTTGGACCCCCTTTTGCCTTCAGAACTGCCTCAATTCTTCGTGGCATAGATTCAACAAGGTGCTGGAAGCATTCCTCAGAGATTTTGGTCCATATTGACATGATGGCATCACACAGTTGCCGCAGATTTGTCGGCTGCACATCCCAAAGATGCTCCATACAAGGCAGGATGGATCCATGCTTTCATGTTGTTTACGCCAAATTCTGACCCTACCATCCGAATGTCGCAGCAGAAATCGAGACTCATCAGACCAAGCAACGTTTTTCCAATCTTCTACTGTCCAATTTCGATGAGCTTGTACAAATTGTAGCCTCAGTTTCCTGTTCTTAGCTGAAAGGAGTGGTACCCGGTGTGGTCTTCTGCTGCTGTAGCCCATCTGCCTCAAAGTTCGACGCACTGTGCGTTCAGAGATGCTCTTAGGCCTACCTTGGTTGTAACGGGTGGCGATTTGAGTCACTGTTGCCTTTCTATCAGCTCGAACCAGTCTGCCCATTCTCCTCTGACCTCTGGCATCAACAAGGCATTTCCACCCACAGAACTGCCGCTCACTGGATTTTTTTTCTTTTTCGGACCATTCTCTGTAAACCCTAGAGATGGTTGTGCGTGAAAATCCCAGTAGATCAGCAGTTTCTGAAATACTCAGACCAGCCCTTCTGGCACCAACAACCATGCCACGTTCAAAGGCACTCAAATCACCTTTCTTCCCCATACTGATGCTCGGTTTGAACTGCAGGAGATTGTCTTGACCATGTCTACATGCCTAAATGCACTGAGTTGCCGCCATGTGATTGGCTGATTAGAAATTAAGTGTTAACAAGAAGTTGGACAGGTGTACCTAATAAAGTGGCCAGTGAGTGTATATATATATATATATATATATATATACTAGATGGTGGCCCGATTCTAACGCATCGTGTATTCTAGAATATGCATGTCCTCGTAGTATATTGCCCAGTGACGTAGTATATTGCCCAGTGACGTAGTATATTGCCCAGTGACGTAGTATATTGCCCAGTGACGTAGTATATTGCCCAATGACGTAGTATATTGCACAGCCACGCAGTATATTGCCCAGTTACGTAGTATATTGCACAGCCACATAGTATATTGCCCAGTGACGTAGTATATTGCCCAGTGACGTAGTATATTGCCCAGTTACATAGTATACAGCACAGAGCCACGTAGTATATTGACCAGTTACGTAGTATAGTACCCAGCCACGTAGTATATTGCCCAGTGACGTAGTATATTGCCAAGTGACGTAGTATACAGCACAGAGCCACGTAGTATATTGCACAGCGATGTAGTATACAGCACAGAGCCATGTAGTATATTGCCCAGTCACATATGTCACAGGTTAAAAAATAAACATATACTCATCTTCTGAGGGCGCCTTGTAGTTCTGTCGCCTGTGTTCGGTTCAGGTGGTAGCTTCCGGTCCGAGGGTGTGATGACGTCACGGTCACATGACCGTGACGTCACGGCAGGTCCTTCTCGAGCAGGCGCGCATTGCCTGTGATGACGTCACGGTCACATGACCGTGACGTCATGACAAGTCCTTGTCGCACACCAACCTTCGCACCGGAACCTGCCGCTTGCATGGACCGGTCACCGGAGCATCGGAAAGGCGGCGGAAGGTGAGTATATAATGATTTTTTTATTTTTTTTAATTATTTTTAACATTAGATGTTTTTACTATTGAGGCTGCATAGGCAGCCTCAATAGTAAAAACTTGGGCACACAGGGGTAATAGCGGCCGGAACGGAGTGAGTTACCCGCTCCGTTACCGTTGGCATTAACCCTGTGTTGGCGGTGACTGCGGGGAGTATGGAGCGGGCGCCGGGCACTGACTTCAGGGGAGCAGGGAGGGACTAATCGGACTGTGGCCGTCGCTGATTGGTCGCGGCAGCCATGACAGGCAGCTGGCGAGACCAATCAGGGAATGAATATCCGTGACGGAAGTTGCCGACAGAAAGACGGAAGTACCCCTTAGACAATTATATGTGTATATATATATATATATATATATATATATATATATATATATATATATATATATATACACTCACCGGCCACTTTATTAGGTACACCTGTCCAACTTCTTGTTAACACTTAATTTCTAATCAGCCAATCACATGGCGGCAACTCAGTGCATTTAGGCATGTAGACATGGTCAAGACAATCTCCTGCAGTTCAAACCGAGCATCAGTATGGGGAAGAAAGGTGATTTGAGTGCCTTTGAACGTGGCATGGTTGTTGGTGCCAGAAGGGCTGGTCTGAGTATTTCAGAAACTGCTGATCTACTGGGATTTTCACGCACAACCATCTCTAGGGTTTACTGAGAATGGTCCGAAAAAGAAAAAAAATCCAGTGAGCGGCAGTTCTGTGGGCGGAAATGCCTTGTTGATGCCAGAGGTCAGAGGAGAATGGGCAGACTGGTTCGAGCTGATAGAAAGGCAACAGTGACTCAAATCGCCACCCGTTACAACCAAGGTAGGCCTAAGAGCATCTCTGAACGCACAGTGCGTCGAACTTTGAGGCAGATGGGCTACAGCAGCAGAAGACCACACCGGGTACCACTCCTTTCAGCTAAGAACAGGAAACTGAGGCTACAATTTGTACAAGCTCATCGAGATTGGACAGTAGAAGATTGGAAAAACGTTGCTTGGTCTGATGAGTCTCGATTTCTGCTGCGACATTCGGATGGTAGGGTCAGAATTTGGCGTAAACAACATGAAAGCATGGATCCATCCTGCCTTGTATGGAGCATCTTTGGGATGTGCAGCCGACAAATCTGCGGCAACTGTGTGATGCCATCATGTCAATATGGACCAAAATCTCTGAGGAATGCTTCCAGCACCTTGTTGAATCTATGCCACGAAGAATTGAGGCAGTTCTGAAGGCAAAAGGGGGTCCAACCCGTTACTAGCATGGTGTACCTAATAAAATGGCCGGTGTATGTATGTATATATATATATATATATATATATATATATATATATATATATATATATATATATATATATATATATATATATATATATATATAAAATACATTTTATTACATTACTATGACAAGAAAAAAATTTACACGTGGAATATATTTTGAAGGCGACCATACTAGCCTGGAGAATTCATTTAACTGGCTTATTTGATGTGAGATGTGAACAGTAAAAAAAAAATATATATTAAAGAAACGAAACTAAACTAAAAATTACTTTTCTATATTCGCAGGACAAATATATAAATTCTATAAATTACGCAGCAATTTATAGGGACTTCAAAAGGTGGTTAAAAAATAAATATATTACAAATTTTCCTGCGTAAAATAAAACCTGCCATCTTAATTAAAAAAATAAAAAATTATGGCGAATCAAAAAATAAAAAGAAGCCAATCATTAAAGCGTTAATGTAGGGCTCATTCCACCGCTGAATGTATATGTCTTCACTCCCATATATCTTCACGTCGGCTCCCATGGTAAGGCGTACATGTTATATTTAGCCATAAATAGTCTTTTTTTTTTGATTCGGGAGAAATCATCCAGCCCTTGACATAGTGCCACCGATCGGTACCATGGCACGTTCTCCTTCTGTCAGCTCCCAATAATAGACTCCTCAGACGGGTATCCTCGCGCGCTCCGCCAAGGTCACCCACACAATTATTTAAGTAAATAAAAAAAAATTCCTCATTTATTCCCTTTCGTTTGTATTTTTCCATATCATAACATCAGTCATGTCGGACGGCTGGAAAAGTTGGGTTGCCGGCAGGTCACGGTCATACTAATTTACATTGGCAGTGGTATGTGGGAAAGCTTTTACACAGAGCTCGCCTGTCTTGTATTTTGCTTCAGATTTAACGTTTCTGAGACCAACATTCTGCAGATCCATATAAAAAATGAGAGTGCGGGAGCCAGAGAGAACACACACATCTGTGGAAACCTTATTAATGCAGCGTAGTATTGCCCCGGGCTCTGCCTCATTACAGGCAAGACGCATTTATTCCAGTCATCCATATTTAAATGTGAAGTCCAGGACATTTAGAAGAAGGTGTCATGTTCCATCCGTCTCGTATATCCAAGATCTAACACACCATTAGCATAGCCATGATGTCTACGTGATGTGGTGGAGGTCCCCCCTCCATATTACACCTCCAGGAGCTTTTTTTACCTCCCATTCTACATCTGTAGACCTTAATATGGCTTTCGACAAGATTTTGGAGGTGTCTGAGGGATTTCCTGCTCCATTTGTGAGGTGAGATCCTGATGTTGGCGAGAGGGCCAGGCTCACAATGTATGATTTACGGTAGTTTTTGGATGGAGCTGAGGTCCGGTCTCCATGTGCGGCCGGTCATGTTCTTCCACCCAGCTCCCTCATCCATGTCTGTATGGACCTTGTGCAGTGGGCACAGTCATGAGGAACAGAAGAGGACCTTCCCTAAACTGTCCAGCACAAACCATTTTGGACAACTTTGTGGGAAGTATTAGGATTTCCATTCACTGGAACTAAGGGGCCAACCCCTGAAAAATAATCGCATACTTCTTAAGCCCTCGACCACCAAACTCTAGAGGGGGCACAATGCAGTCGGGAGGGTAATATTTTCCTGGCATGTGCCACACCCAGGCTCGTCCATCAGACACCCGATAGAGAAAGTGTTATCCATCACTGCACAGAACACGTTTCCTCTAGAGTCCAGTGGTGGTGGCTTTACACCACTCCATCCGATGCTCGGCATTGTGCTTGGTGATGTACGGCTGCATGCAGCTGCTCGGCCGTGGAAACATTTCTATTCTATTTTAGATATTTATGGTGTATGCTCAGGATATGCCATACACAGATACATGCTGATCCCACCATTAGGAGCTCAGTATATGCACAATCATAGGAACCTCCATTCACAGTAGATTTGGTGCTGAGAACCCCAGTTGTAGAGGCAATTGACTCTTCCACCATTAGGTCCAGTTTTTCTCAGGCATTTATAGCCTATCCTGTGGATTTGCCAAAAATTGAAGTACCCTTTTAAAGGGATTTCCTTGGGACAGAACTTCAGTACTATTCTAGGCCACACATAATGTATAGAGCTGTCCAGTTTCCTTGTTCTGTGGTCTCTTTAATTAGTTGATCCATGAGGTGCTGGGAGTCGGAATTGAACCAATCTGACATTGCTAACCTATCCTAATGATACAACAAAACTGCCAAAAGGTCTCGAGGATCCCACAAGTGATCTCACCTGTCTAAAACGACTATTTAAAACTTAAAAGGGTTGTTTCTTTTCAGAAAAATTTTGGGTATAATCTTCAATAGTCATAAAAAACGAGTATCACTTACCCTTCCCAGGTCCAGGGCTGAGTCTCTGCCACTGCCTCGGTCTTTGTTGTTTGTCTGCAGCGCTGACATCATGTCGACTGTTATGATCCCAGTGGCTGGGGATCACAGGAAATACTAGCTAAGTAACTAAACACAGACACGAGCTCTAGGGAGGTGGTAACTGGACTGACCGCAAAACCTGATCCTATCCAAACACACTAAAGGTAGCCGGTGAACGTGCCTAAAATCCTGGACGTCTCGACGCAGCCTGAGAAACTGACTACCCCTAAAGAGAAAGCAAGACCTCACTTGCCTCGAGAAATAACCCCAAAGATATAGGAAGCCCCCAACAAATAATAGCGGTGAGGTAAGGAGAAAAGACACACGTAGGAATGAAAACAGATTCAGCAAATGAGGCCCGCTAATACTAGATAGCAGAAAACAGATAGCGAACTGTGCGGTCAGTAAAAAACCCTACCAAAATATCCACGCTGAGAATTCAAGAACCCCCACACCAACTAGCGGTGTGGGGGGAGAAACTCAGCCCCCCAGAGCTACCAGCAAGCTGGGAAATCACATATTAGCAAGCTGAACAAGAAACATATAGAACACTGATGATCAAAAAATGAACAAAACGGAAACTTAGCTTCTCTTGAAGAGACTGGGAGCAAGGTAGTCAGAAGGAATCAGAATAGCACTGAATACATTGACAGCAGGCATAGACTGAGAGTCCAAGTGAGCTTAAATAGAAAACCAGCCCACAGATAACGAGACAGCTGATGCCAGTCACAAACCTGCAGAAAGACAGCACTCACACAGTACCACTTGTGACCACAAGAGGGAGCCCAGAAATAGAGTTCACAACAGTCGACCTACCTGCAGCTAATCACAGAGCTCAGCGGCTCTGTCCGCATGAGCCACTTAGCTCACTGATTGGCTGCATCACTGTTGACATGATGTCATCACTGGAGACAAACCAGAGACTGGGCCAGCCATGGGGAGCCGGCACTGGACCTGGGAAGGGTAAGTGATACCTAGTCTACCAGCTATAATATGGCAAATATTGCACCGTTTGGCTAATTGGGATTATCAAGAATGCAGCGGTCCCTTTTGGGTATTGGATTGTCTGGAAGGAGCGCCCCCCGCCTCTCTGACCTGTGACTACAATTACATAGCCGCCTCCTGGTCTCTGAGAGGAGCGTGGGGTGAAGTAGTTGGGAACTATGCTCTTAATGTACACTGTGGGTATATTATTATAAGGAAATAATTAACTTTATGATTTTATTGATTTTATGAAAATTAACCAAACTGTTAAAAGCAAATCTGTCACCAGATTTCACAATACAAATCGCATACATTAGTAAATATCTTAGACTTAATGAGGCTGGTGTACTTACATTAAGAATAAGGTTGTACAATCTTTTTGAAAGTTTAACCTGATTGACAGCTCCTCAGTGTCCCTCCTCCCTGCTGTTGCTACTAAGATCTCACACTGCTCAGTACAAGCTGCAGGTGTAAGTCTGGCTGAGTGGGCAGAGACTGGACACACATGGACTCCCTCTTTGTTTAGCTGGATTTTATAATATTCAACATAATGTCCGCCATTCTGATATGGATTCTTAAAGTAAATACACCAGCCTCATCAGGTCTTAGAGATCGATTTGATATGTTTGCCGTTTGTATTGATCTGGTAACAAATCTCCTTTACTCAGTAATGTTTTCTAATAATATGGATCACAATGTCTTCTATACAGAGAACCAGTGTCTGGTGGCTCGCCTGGTCTTGTAGTATGGTAGATTCAGGTCATATGCAGAGAATGTGGTGAAATGCAATGTGGTCTCTAGAGAGGAAGCAGCAGGAGAGGCAGCCGTCAAGCAGTCCTCCAGCAACACTTTAGACTCTGTGCAAAGACAGCTGCATCTTCCTACTATAGAGGGCATGGTACCACCATGACGATCATTGCACGGGCGAGACGATTTCTGTTAAGCGTGTCATATGGAACTTCTGTTTACGTGAAAGGGAGCAGGTAAGATAATACTGTAACTGGTACTTGTGGCGATACTGTAACTGGGACTCATGGTGGCGCTGTAACTAGGACTCGTGGCGATACTGTAACTAGGACTCGTGGCGATACTGTAACTGGGAATCATGGTGGCACTGTAACTAGGACTCGTGGCGATACTGTAACTGGGAATCATGACCGTACTGTAACTGGGAATCATGACGGTACTGTAACTGGGAATCATGACGATACTGTAACTGGGACTCATGGTGGCACTGTAACTAGGACTCCTGGCGATACTGTAACTATGACTCCTGGCGATACTGTAACTGGGACTCCTGGCGATACTGTAACTGGGAATCATGACGGTACTGTAACTATGACTCCTGGCGATACTGTAACTGGGACTCCTGGCGATACTGTAACTGGGAATCATGACGGTACTGTAACTGGGAATCATGACGATACTGTAACTGGGAATCATGACGATACTGTAACTGGGAATCATGACGGTACTGTAACTGGGAATCATGACGATGCTGTAACTGGGAATCATGACGGTGCTGTAACTTGGAATCATGACGATACTGTAACTGGGAATCATGACGATACTGTAACTGGGAATCATGACGGTACTGTAACTGGGAATCATGACGGTACTGTAACTGGGAATAATGACGGTACTGTAACTGGTACTCATGGCGATACTGTAACTGGGAATCATGACGGTACTGTAACTGGGAATCATGACGGTACTGTAACTGGGAATCATGACGGTGCTGTAACTAGGACTCCTGGCGATACTGTAACTAGGACTCCTGGCGATACTGTAACTGGGAATCATGACGATGCTGTAACTGGGAATCATGACGGTGCTGTAACTTGGAATCATGACGATACTGTAACTGGGAATCATGACGATACTGTAACTGGGAATCATGACGGTACTGTAACTGGGAATCATGACGGTACTGTAACTGGGAATAATGACGGTACTGTAACTGGTACTCATGGCGATACTGTAACTGGGAATCATGGCGATACTGTAACTGGGAATCATGACGGTACTGTAACTGGGAATCATGATGGTACTGTAACTAGGACTCCTGGCGATACTGTAACTAGGACTCCTGGCGATACTGTAACTGGGAATCATGGCGATACTGTAACTGGGAATCATGACGGTACTGTAACTGGGAATCATGACGGTACTGTAACTAGGACTCCTGGCGATACTGTAACTAGGACTCCTGGCGATACTGTAACTGGGAATCATGGCGATACTGTAACTGGGAATCATGACGGTACTGTAACACTGACTCGTGGATGTACTTTACTTTGGACTTATTACGGTACTGTAACTGGGACTCATGACGGTATTGTAACTGTGACTTGTGGCGGTACTGTAACTGACATTATAGAGGGCAACATACCACCATGAAGATCATTGCATTTGCGAGACTATTACTTGTAAGCATGTCATATGTAACTTCTGTTTACATGCTGCGACTTATAACGGTACTGTAACTGGGACTCGTGGGGGTACTGTAACTGGGACTCGTGGCGGTACTGTAACTGGGACTCATGGGGGTACTGTAACCAACACTCAGAAGTGACCCGTTTTTGGGAGCAATGTGACTAGCAATGGGCATCGGCATTTGGCATCGGGTGCTACCCCTGATTTGTTTGTAGCTCCATCCTGCCATGTATGTGGTAAAGTTTGTGTTCACATGTCCTGACTATGATACCACATGGCACTGAGGCGAGGCTATGGTACCCGTTACGGTGCCCTGTTCTTTTGATACCTCAGTATCTGGACCACCCTTTTAATATACTCTACTAAGTTCACTGGAGGTGAGCACACATTTTAAGACCTCCATTTTCGGCTGCCTGGAGGCCATATTATACCATTAACACCTTACTGCATTAAAATGAATGCAGCCCCCATACAGTAAGCCATTCACTATTACTGCCAAATACTGTGGTGGGCGCGCACATACTGGAGAGAATGGATTTCCAGAAAGTGTTTTTGTATGGATGTCTTAAGAACTGCAGGTGTTCAGGAAATTAGAGGGTCAAATCCTTTAAAAGGTTTTTTTTTATTAATTTGAAACATGAGCCTTGAAAACATAGAGGAAAAAAAGATTTATGTTAATGGAGTTCTCAAGGATCACAAAATTGATGATGTATCCTACGTTAGACCATTCATATCAGATCAGAGGGGATCCGACCCACCATACACCCACTGATCAAGCTAATGGGTCTGAGCTGCAATGGACAGCCACTATCAAGTTGTGGAGCTGTGCCTGCTAAATAATCACATCAGTGGGGGAAAGATGGATCTCCTTCCATTGTATACGGCAGGTCATCATTTTTTTTTTTAGCTCTGGAGAGGACTCTGCTAATAGCCCACTTCAAAGCAGGAACAGGTAGGTGTCTGTTAAGACCCCCAGCAATGCAAGGTCTGTCAATGCAAGGACTGTCAATGCAAGGACTGTCAACCTCGGACTAGAGCTCTAATCAGCAAGAGTTCAGTTTCCCTACAGTGCCTCCACAGGGAAAGCGAAGTATTACACTGTTCCAGTTGAATCTGTCTACTTATGCCAATCTAAGAAAAAAATTCCAAAGCACATTTAAGACTGTGTGTAAAAAATCAGAAAGTCAAATTTGTTCCAAAATTTGCACGATTTTCTGTTTTTCTTGTTAACAGATACTGTATGTGTAAAACTAAGCAAACCACCTCCATTTTTTGTTTCGCTGTTCCCCCGGTGAATAAACCACTCTAACCTTACTTTTTTGTTAGACTGGCATAAAAAATACCAGTTTTAAAGGAGTTGTCCACAACCGGACAACCTTTTCTTGATCAATTAAGTACCCCATAAAAATAATAATAATCTATACACCCCTAGTGCAGCCGTTCCACTGATCTTGGCACTGCTATTCCCAGTGGGTCACATGATTGTTACAGCCAATTAGTGGTCGCTGATTGGCTGCAGCCTTTACCATTTCATCAGCTGATTAACTGAAGCGGTCACGTGACCCGACAATGTCGGGAATAACGGGAGACGTGTATGTGTGTGCGTGTGTATATTTGGTCCAGAAACCTTTGTTTGCATTTAGAGGTCAGACGTTTCCTGTAGATCTTGACCAAGTTTGCACACACTGAAGCACGAATTTTGGTCCACTGCTCCATACAGATGTTCTCCAGATCTTTCATGTTTTGGGGCTGTTGTTGGGCAAGCCACTCCTTAGTTGCCCTGGCTGTGTGTTTTGTGTCATTGTGACGCTGGAATCAATCACGACCCACCTTCAATGCTCTTACTGAGGGAAGGAGGTTGTTGGCCAAAATCTCACAATATATGACCTCATCCATCCTCACTTCAGTACGGTGCAGTCATCCTGTCCCTTTTTCAGAAATGCACCCCCAAAGTATAATTATTCCCCCACCATGCTTCACGGTTGGGACGGTGTTCTTGGGGCTGTACTCATCCGTTTTCCTCCAAACACAGCGAGTGGAGTTGATATGAAAAAGTTCTATTTTGGTCTCATCTGACCACATGACCTTCTCCCATGCCTCCTCTGGATCATCCAGATGGTCATTGCCGAACTTCAAACGGGCCTGGACATGTGGTGTCGTGAGCAGGAGGACCTTGTGTGCCCTGCAGAATTTTAGTCCACAACGGCATAGTATGTTGCTAACAGTAATGTTTGAGACTGCAGTACCAGCTCTCTTCAAGTCTTTGACCAGGTCCTCCCTTGTAGTTCTGGGCTAATTCCTGACCTTTCTCACAATTATCCTTACCCTATGAGGCAAGATCTTGCATGGAGCCCCAGACCGAGGAAGATTGACAGTAATCTTGTGTTTCTTCAATTTTCTAATAATTGGGCCAATAGTTGTTTTCTCACCAAGCTGCTTGCCTCTTGTCCTGTAGCCTTGCGCAGGGCTGCAATTTTGTTCCTGGTGTCCTTAGAAAACTCTTTGGCTTTGGCCATGGTGGAAAGGTTGGAGTGTGATTGATTGTGTGTGGACAGGTGTCTTTTATGCAGGTAATGAGATCAAACAGGTGCAATTAATACAGGTAATGAGTGCAGAGTAGGAGGCTTCTTAAAGAAAAACTAACAGATCTGTGAGAGACAGAATTCTTGCTGGTTGGTAGCTGACCAAATACTTATTCATGCAATAAAATGCAAATTAATTATGTAAAAATCATAGAATGTGATTTTCTGTATTTTATTTTTAGATTCTGTCTCTCACAGGTGAAGTGTACCTACGATAAAAATTAAAGACCTCTTCATTCTTTGTAGGTGGGAAAACTTGCAAATTCAGCAGTGAATCAAATACTTATTTTCCTCACTTTATATTATTATTATTTTCCATGGTGCACTTAATTCAGCTGGGATTTCTACAATAGTGGACAACCCCTTTAATAAATGTGTGTCATATTTTACTTATTAAAAAGAAGGCCTGAATGTGATGCAGATTCTGCTGTAAATCGCCACCAGCTCATAGGTGTAGACTTTATTTTTTGACTGCTAAGGCCTCTTTCACACTTCAGTCTTTTGGCGTCAGTCTAAAACCGCCAGTTTCCTCAAATAACGGATCCGTCATTTTTTTTTGGCGGATCCGTTATTTTCCCATAGACTTGCATTGGCGACGGATTGTGACGGATGGTCATCCGTTCCATCCGTCATGCGGACGTTGTCTAGACATAGACGGACATTGAAACGTTTTTTGTCAACGCCGAAATGACGGTTCGCGGCGGATCCGTCGCGTCCGTCATTCCATAGAATGGCCGCCTATGGGCGACGGATCCGTCGTGACCGTCATTTCGGCGGATCCGTCGCCCCAATCCGCTTTTTCAATTGCGCATGCTCCAAAAAGTAGATACTTTTCCCAGACAACCCCCAAGTAACGGATCCGTCAAAAAAACGGATCCGTTGGAACCGTTTTTTCAACAATTGTGACGGATCCGTCGATCTGTCACTATGTTGGAAGTGACTGACGCCAAACAACTGAAGTGTGAAAGAAGCCTAAGACCGTCCCAAATGGAAGATTTAAAAGCAAAGTTGCATATTTGTTGTGCTTCTGTTTTGCATAGGAAAAATGGTGACTTTTTATTTTTTTCTAGATCTTGTGCTACTAGAAATAAAATTAGTGAGCGGGGCTTGGTGGTGGAGCAGGGCCACTCAAAAATATTCTAATATTTTTGTTAGAAAGTAGCATAAATTATGGAGCAAATACTGACTTTTTGGCAGGCAAAACAGTTTAAAGATAGAGGCTGAAAACCTGTTTTGACTGAATATTCGTCACAGGTGGGGTTTTCTTCAGCTTTTTCCAGAGTAGGCAATTCTCTGTGAGCTAAGCTTAGCTTGGAAATCCTCTGTGAGCTAAGCTTAGCTCGGCAATCCTCTGTGAGCTAAGCTTAGCTCGGCAGTCCTCTGTGAGCTGAGCTTATCTTGGCAATCCTCTGCGAGGTAAGCTTAGCTTGGCAATCCTCTGTGAGCTAAGCTTAGCTTGTCAGTCTTCTGTGAGCTGAGCTTATCTTGTCAGTCTTCTGTGAGGTAAGCTTAGCTTGGCAATCCTCAGTGAGCTGAGCTTACCTTGTCAGTCCTCTGCGAGCTAAGCTTAGCTTGTCAGTCCTCTGCGAGCTAAGCTTAGCTTGTCAGTCCTCTGTGAGCTGAGCTTAGCTTGTCAGTCCTCTGTGAGCTAAGCTTAGCTTGTCAGTCCTCTGTGAGCTAAGCTTAGCAATCCACTGTGAACTAAGCTTAGCAATCCTTTGTGAGTTAAGCTGAGATTGGCAATCCTCTGTGAGCTAAACCTAACTTGGCAGTCGTCTATGATCTAAGCATAGCGTGGAAATCCTCTGTGATCTAAGCTTAGCTTGGCAATCCTTTTTGAGCTAAGCTTGGCAATCCTCTATGATATAAGCATAGCTTGGCAATCCTCTATGAGCTAAGCTTATCAAACATACTAGTCCTATTTCACCTCTGCATCTGAGACTTCTTTCTCAGCATTAGTCCCTGACTTAGTTGCATGCTGCACTATATTTTCAGTAAAATGATGGAAGCCATGATTGAAGCCTGATGGACCCATTAAAAGTTGTTGGGGTCTGTGGTAAACTACTGGTGTCCTTCATGCCAGAGATCTGACCTTGGGTCAATTTTCATTGTCCTGCTCCATTGTATATAGCAGATGTGAACAGAGTCTTGCCTACACTGATACATCATAGAAGGCTATGAGGACAGTGGAAAAACTTGTGCCGCTGTTGTATTTAGCTCACAGAGGATTGTCTAGGCGGGAGACAATGAAGTATGAGGTTTCCATGGAATTTGGTCTCTGGATTATTGTTGAGAATGCTCCTATCCGTTGACGGCAAGCAGAGATCTTGAAAATGGTGAGACATTGTACGCTGTGATTACTGTACATAGAACTGGAAATCCCATTAAATCTGACATCTCATATTTGAGGAACGTATTTCTACCTGTCACTGGCAGAACGTGACCATTTTGCCTTGGACATACCCTTCAGAGCGGAGTCCATGCCTTGACGCTTGTGCCTGACATCAGCGGGGTTACATAGTTACATAGTTATTAAGGTTGAAGGAAGACTTTAAGTCCATCTAGTTCAACCCATAACCTAACATGCCCTAACATGTTGATCCAGGGGAAGGTAAAAAAAACCCATGTGGTAAGAGTAAGCTCCACCATGGGGAAAAAAATTCCTTCCCGACCCCACATACGGCAATCAGACTAGTTCCCTGGATCAACGCCTTATCAAGGAATCTAGTGTATATACCCTGTAATATTATACTTTTCCAGAAAGGTATTCAGTCCCCTCTTAAATTGAAGCAATGAGTCACTCATTACAACATCATACGGCAGAGAGTTCCATAGTCTCACTGCTCTTACAGTAAAGAATCCGCGTCTGTTATTATGCTTAAACCTTTTTTCCTCCAGACGTAGAGGATGCCCCCTTGTCCCTGTCACCGGTCTATGATTAAAAAGATCATCAGAAAGGTCTTTGTACTGTCCCCTCATATATTTATACATTAACATAAGATCACCCCTTAGTCTTCGTTTTTCCAAACTAAATAGCCCCAAGTGTAATAACCTATCTTGGTATTGCAGACCCCCCAGTCCTCTAATAACCTTGGTCGCTCTTCTCTGCACCCACTCTAGTTCAGCTATGTCTTTCTTATACACCGGAGACCAGAACTGTGCACAGTATTCTAAGTGTGGTCGAACTAGTGACTTGTATAGAGGTAAAATTATGTTCTCCTCATGAGCATCTATGCCTCTTTTAATGCATCCCATTATTTGCCTTTGTAGCAGCTGCCTGACACTGGCCACTGAATATGAGTTTGTCATCCACCCATACACCCAGGTCTTTTTCATTGACAGTTTTGCCCAGAGTTTTAGAATTAAGCACATAGTTATACATCTTATTACTTCTACCCAAGTGCATGACCTTACATTTATCCCCATTAAAGCTCATTTGCCATTTATCAGCCCAAGCTTCTAGTTTACATAAATCATCCTGTAATATAAAATTGTCCTCCTCCGTATTGATTACCCTGCAGAGTTTAGTGTCATCTGCAAATATTGAAATTCTACTCTGAATGCCCCCTACAAGGTCATTAATAAATATGTTAAAAAGAAGAGGGCCCAATACTGACCCCTGTGGTACCCCACTACTAACCGTGACCCAGTCCGAGTGTGCTCCATTAATAACCACCCTTTGTTTCCTATCCCTGAGCCAGCTCAGGGATCAAAAGATCAAAAGCTTTTGAAAAGTCCATATACACTACATCTACTGGGCTCCCTCGGTCCAGTCCGGAACTTACCTCTTCATAGAAGCTGATCAAATTAGTCTGACATGATCGGTCCCTAGTAAACCCGTGCTGATACTGGGTCATGAGGTTATTCCTCTTCAGATACTCCAGTATAGCATCCCTTAGAATGCCCTCCAGGATTTTACCCACAGTAGAGGTTAAACTTACTGGCCTATAATTTCCGAATTCAGTTTTTGTCCCCTTTTTGAATATTGGCACCACATTTGCTATACGCCAGTCCTGTGGTACAGACCCTGTTATTATGGAGTCTTTAAAGATTAAAAATAATGGTCTATCAATGACTGTACTTAATTCCTGCAGTACTCGGGGGTGTATCCCATCCGGGCCCGGAGATTTGTCAATTTTTGTGATTTTTAGACGCCGCCGTACTTCCTGCTGGGTTAAGCAGGTAACATTAAATTGGGAATTATTATCACTAGTCATATTGGCTGCCATGGGATTTTCTTTTGTAAATACTGATGAAAAAAAGTCATTTAGCATATTGGCTTTTTCCTCATCCTCATCCACCATTTCACCCAGACTATTTTTAAGGGGGCCAACACTATCATTTTTTAGTTTCTTACTATTTATGTAGTTAAAGAATATTTTGGTTTTGCTCTCTCTAGCAATGAGTCTCTGTCTCAATCTTTGCTGCCTTGATTTGCTTTTTACATAATTTTATTTAATTTTTTGTATTTATTTAATGCCTCCTCACTACCTACTTCCTTTAATTCTCTAAATGCTTTCTTTTTGTCCCTTATTGCGCCCCTTACAGCTCTATTTAGCCATATTGGTTTCCTCCTATTTCTAGTATGTTTATTCCCATACGGTATATACTGTGCACAGGTCCTATCCAGGATGCTAATAAACGTCTCCCATTTTCTTTGTGTACTTTTGTGTCTCAGGATATCGTCCCAGTTAATTGCACCAAGATCCTCTGTCATCCGTTGGAAATTTGCCCTCCTGAAGTTTAGTGTCCTTGTCACCCCTCTACTACACATCTTATTAAAGGAGACATGAAAACTTATTATTTTGTGATCACTATTCCCCAAGTGACCCCCAACCCTTATATTTGATATGCGGTCTGGCCTGTTGGTTAATATTAGGTCTAGCAGTGCCCCCCTTCTTGTTGGGTCCTGAACCAGTTGTGAAAGGTAATTGTCTCTCATAGATGTCAAAATCCGATTACCTTTACTGGAACTGCAGGTTTCTGTTCCCCAATCTATTTCAGGGTAGTTGAAGTCCCCCATAATAATGACTTCTCCTTGAGTCGCAGCTTCATCTATTTGCTTTACAAGGATATTCTCCATTGCTTCCATTATTTTGCCCATGTTTGCTCACTGACCGTATTGGGGTGTTGTGGAGTGAAGTTTGGTGACACAGGGACACTTGTTGACAAGTTAGCTGACATTATGGTGATTAATCTGCGTGTTTGTTAGCCAGTCCGTTTCCGCTTTATTCCTGAAGAGGAAAGAGATTAGTGTAGCGGCTGGAGGTAATGGTTACTCATTTCCTGCCATTTAAAAGGAAAAGGACCTTCCCATGGGTGTTTATCAAGGTACTATGGGTTTAAAAGCATAAGACAGTCAAAAATGTCAGTTCCCATTGTTTCTGTAGCACCAACATGTTCTGCAGCGCAGTACACAAGTCTTCCTAACTTACATCAGTCCCTGTCCCCAATGGGGCTCACATGCCGAAGCTACTGGGTTAGAGATGAGTGAATCTATTCACAGGACCCTGGTCATTCAGTATTCCATGGTCTCTGGACGGAAGCCCAACTGCTACCCACCTGACAGCATAGAATCACAGAATGTTAGCATTGGAAGGGACCTCCAGAATCATCGTGTCCAACCCTCTGCTCAATGCAGGATTCACTAAACCATCTCAGACAGATGTCTGTCCAGCCTCTGTTTGAAGACTTCCATTGAAGGAGAACTCAACATCTCTCGTATCAGTCTGTTACACTCATTGATCACCCTCACTGCATCTCCGGCTCTTCTTTCGATTAGATACTTGGCATAACATTATTATTGTAGCATTGATATACACAGCATTGTGCCAAGCCTACTAATCAAAAGAAAGAATGTGATTAGGACAGGTGCCAATGAGAATGAGCAGTAGGGAGTGCCGTTTGTACCTTAGAGTTATCTCCAGGTCACAGCAGCTGCTTAGTATTCAGAAAGGCAGGGTGGAAAGCAATGTGAACAGGCTCTTCTTACCTCAGTAGTTCTGCTATCCCCAGTATGAAATCAAATAGACCGGATGAATAGCAGTGTGAGCAGCCTCTTCTTACCTCAGCTTCCCTGGAATCTCTACTATTAGATCAGATAAACAGGATGGATAACAGTGTGAGTGGCGTCTTCTTAGCATCCCTACTATCTCCAGTATTAGATAAGATAGACAGGATGGATAGCAGTGTGAGTGGCCTCTTCTTACCTCATCACCCCTGGTATCTCCAGTAATAAATTAGACAGACAGGATGGATAGCAGTGTGAGCAGCCTCTTCTTACCTCAGCACCCCTAGTATCTCCAGTATTAGATCTGATAGACAGGGTGGACAGCAGTGTGAGCAGCCTCTACTTATTTCGGCACCCCTGGTATCTCCAGTATTAGATCAGATAGACGGGGTGGACAGCAATGTGAGCAGCCTCTTCTTACCTCAGCATCCTTACTGTCCCCAGTATTAGATCAGATAGACAGGGTGGAGAGCAGTGTGAGCAGGTTCTTTCTATCTCAGCACCCCTGGTATCTACAGTATTGGATCAGAAAGACAGGGTAGAGAATTGTGTGAGCAGCCTCTTCTTACTTTAGCGTCCATGGCATCAAATAGACAAAGTGGACATCAGTGTGAGCAGCTTCGTCTTACTTCATCACTCCTGACATCTCCAGTATTAGATCAGATAGTAGTGTGAGCAGCCTCTTTTTACCGCACCAGTCCTGGTATCTCCCGTATTATATCAGATATACAGGTTGGTCAGCCGTGTGAGCGGCCTCTCTTACCTCAGCACCCCTGGTATATCCAGTATTAGGTCAAACAAGGTGGACAGCAATGTGAGCAGCATCTTTTACCTCACCACTCCTGGTATCTCCAGTATTAGATTAGATCAGACAGGGAGGACAGCAGTGTGAGCAGCCTCTCCTTACCTCAGCACCATTGGGGTCTCCAGAATTAGATCAGATAGAATAGACATGGTGGACAGCAGTGTGAGCAGCCTCTTCCTATCTCGTCATCACTGGTACTAAATCACAATATCCATTGGGCGAACATCTTCCAACACAAGAAATGATGTGGTGGAGCGTCCTATCACACTGGCTCACAGGTTCCTTTTCCAATATATTTTAAGACAAGTTTCTGTCCGTGTAACAAGTATTTCATTATTCTTGTGTAGCATTGGTTGCTGGCACACTTGTGACTAGGACTGACTATATTCTGACCAGGACTGACTATATTTGGTTGCAACCTTATCGATAAAGGGCTAGGGTTTATATAAACTCTGCGTAAAAGTGCTTGATTCTTTTTGATTTGGATTTTCCTTGGTTTGGGACTTATTGGTAAAATAGGTGGTCCCTATTTTACGAAGCCATAAGTAAGTATGGTTGCTGGAAGTCCACCTCTCTATAGGACCTCATGGTATTCAGCCTGCAATGCTCTGATATCAGATCCCTCAAGCTTGAGGGTGATCAATGAGTGGAACAGTCTGCCATGAGAGGTGGTGAGTTCTCCTTCAGTGGAAGTCTTCAAACAAAGGCTGGACAGACGTCTGTCTGAGATGGTTTAGGGAATCTTGCTTTGAGCAGAGGGTTGGACACGATGACCCTGGAGGTCCCTTCCAACTCTACCATTCTATGATTCTATGATGCAATTTGCCTTTTAGGTCGTAATTCACACTTTGTTAGTAATATCAGTACTGAGACAGAGTGTAGCATCTTCGGATCATTTCCTCGGCTTCTTGTAAATTGTAATCCATTCCTTAATGTTGGACTGACTCGTTGGAGGAGCCAAACCGTGAGACATGGTAGGTAAATGTTAACATCTTCTTTTGAACCGTTCCCATATAACAATGTGTTCTGCACATGTTGTCATTCCCAGGACCCCAGTACAGAATGGATATTGTTTCCAATACCGACTTGAGCTGGTTCACGCAAGGGGCTTGGTATCGTCATATGTTTTTCTTTAAGCACTTGTTGAACTCTCGGCCACTGCAGGAAGCAATTATTTGGAGATGAGAGTTATGGCTTACATGTGGCTGCAAGGCTCGCTGTACTCTGGGCGAAGGGGAAAGATGCTGTTTCCAGTATGTACAAGTAACCTGGTGTATAGCTCCTGCTCCCAGCTCCTTAAATCGACCTTAGATCGTAACACCATTGTGGGGGGTGCAGGAGTCACGGGGGGGGGGCAAAATACTACTTCAGCTCAAAATGTTGCCACCGGCCTGGCGGTGGACGGGTAAGATTAACAATCCGCTGCCTTGATATTTCGGTCAGTGCCATTTCGTCATTGGTTCCTATACACAGCGAGATGAGTTTATCGGCGCTCTGCATAGGCCGGAAGCAAGATGACAAAACTCTCAGTATGATATTGTGAGCTCTGCATAGCCAGAAACTGATATGAGAAAGACTGCACTCTACTCTCTAACAGCATCTCCTTCTCACTTGTAATTGTGAGAGTAAAGACAGAGACCTGACGGAAGAATTGTCACAAATTTTTAAAAAGTGGCCTCTGAAGAAAAAAAAATCTAAACACTTAAGTTTTAATAAACTTTAAAGTTTTACATACTTTTTCACACTAGGGTTGGGGCTAGGGTTAAGGTTAGTGGTAGGGTTATGGAAAGTGTAAGCTTAAAGGGCTTGTTCACTACTCAGACAACCCTTTCTTAATCCCTATGTTCCCCCCTCGGAAAATAATAACACTTATACTCACCTCCGATGCCTGAACCTTTCCAGCCGTGTTGGCACTCCCTTTCCCAACACCACTGGAATGGTGCCGGACGTATGTGATTTGCCCAAAGGCAGTGAGAATGAAGCCAGCGTTGCTTGGCCACAGGGATCCCTGGAAGAGCAAGTGCCGACACTGGTGGAACGGCGCCGCCTCCGGAAAGTGCAGGTGTTACTATTTTAGAAGGAAAACACAGGGATTGAGAAGGGGATTTCTGAGTAGTGGAAACCCCTTTAACCTAAGCCTTTCCCTAAACATACCACTATCCCTACCACTAATCCTAAACTATGGGGACACACAGGGATGGAGAAGGGGGTTGTCCAAGTAGTGGACATCCCCGTTAAGGGTTAAAGTTATAAAACAGGTACTAACCGAGTGTCTTCGGCGTGCTCGAATAATATGTTGGAGTCCCCGCGGCTGCAGGTCTCGTGGCTGTTCCACAGTCACAACACATGCAGGGATTGTCTAATAAACAGGCAATCCCCGCAAGTGTTGTGGCTGTCGAACAGCCGCGAGAAATTCAGTCGTGGGGACTCGAACATATTAATCGAGCACGCCGAAATCACTGAATTAACCCCCCAGCTTGGCAGATAACACCTCATCTGACTACATTCGCTCATCTCTAGTGGCGAATTGTCATCCGGAGCAAGAAAAATATGTTCAGTGCTGAAATCCAGTGTAAATGGATGGCGGACCTGGTATAACACAGAAGTTGCACCATGTAAGGATGACCAAGAGGGGGCAGCGACGCTCCAAATGATCAGGACTAGGGGCCATTAGTTCTGCTGTATGTGCCCCATTTTGGACTAAGTGACTACACTGATTTCATTGACAAGCCCGAGTAATATAATCTTCTGCTCTGACCTGCCGTGCATGCATACAACCAGGGGGGTGGATTCATTATTGCATTTGCGCCTATTTTTTTGTCTAGTTTATCCTGTTTCGCACCAATTTTTTTAATTTGCTCCTATTTCAAAGTCTCTTTTCTAGTTGTTCGTCTGTTTGTTTGTATGTTTTCTGGTGAAACCAGATGTTTTGCGGACAATTCAGTAATTGCTTCTTTAAAAAAAATCCTACATTTTTTGCATAGTCTCCTCTCGGAGTAATATATATATATATATATATATATATATATATATATATATATATATATATATATATATATATATATATATATATATATATATATATATATATATATATATACAGTTATATGAAAAAGTTTGGGCACCCCTATTAATCTTAAGCTTAATGTTTTATAAAAATTGTATTTTTTGCAACAGCTATTTCAGTTTCATATATCTAATAACTGTTGGACACAGTAATGTTTCTGCCTTGAAATGAGGTTTATTGTACTAACAGAAAATGTGCAATCTGCATTCAAACAAAAGTTGACAGGTGCGTAAGTATGGGCACCCTTATCATTTTCTTGGTTTAAATACTCCTACCTACTTTTTACTGACTTACTAAAGCACTTTTTGGGTTTTGTAACCTCATTGAGTTTTGAACTTCATAGCTAGGTGTATGCAATCATGAGAATAGCTACTTAAAGTGGCCACTTGCAAGTTGTTCTGTTTGAATCTCTTCTGAAGAGTGGCATCATGGGCTCCTCAAAACAACTGTCAAATGATCTGAAAACAAAGATTATTCAACATAGTAGTTGAGGGGAAGGATACAAAAAGCTGTCTCAGAGATTTAACCTGTCAATTTCCACTGTGAGGAACATAGTAAGGAAATGGAAGAACACAGGTACAGTTCTTGTTAAGGCCAGAAGTGGCAGGCCAAGAAAAACATCAGAAAGGCAGAGAAGAAGAATGGTGAGATCAGTCAAGGACAATCCTCAGGCCACCTCCAGAGATCTGCAGCATCAACTTGCTGCAGATGGTGTCACTGTGCATCGGTCAACTATACAACGCACTTTGCACAAGAAGAAGCTGTATGGGAGAGTGATGCGAAAGAAGCCGTTTCTGCAAGCACGCCACAAACAGAGTCGGCTGAGGTATGCAAAAGCACATTTGGAGAAGCCAATTTCTTTTTGGAAGAAGTGTTATGATCCTTAATGGCTGAGGATCACAAATAGACCAGCAAGTGAATAAACTAAGGACGAGCTCTAGGGAGATGGTAACTGGACTGATCGCAAATCTAAACCTATCCAACACAACTAGAGGTAGCCGGTGAACGTGCCTAAAAAATTCCTAGACGTCTCGAGCCAGCCTGAGGAACTAGCTACCCCTAAAGAGAAAGAAAGACCTCGCTTGCCTCCAGAGAAATAATCCCCAAAGATATAGAAGCCCCCAACAAATATTAACGGTGAAGTAAGAAGAAGGCACATACATAGGGATGAAATCAGATTCAGCAAAAGAGGCCCACTAGTACTAGTAAGCAGAAAATAGAGCAGGGGTCTATGCGATCAATAAAAACCCTTACAAAATATCCATCCTGAGATTTCAAGAACCCACACACCAACTAACGGTGTGTGGGGAGAAACTCAGCCCACTAGAGCAACCAGCAAGCGAGGGCATTACATTTTAGCAAGCTGGACAAGAAAACATGATAAACACTGCTGATCGAAAAATGAGCAAACAAAACTTAGCTTATCCTGGATGGACTGGGAGCAAGGTAGTCAGAAGGAATCTGAGTAGCACTGATTACATCGACAGCCGGCAACAAGTGGAAGTAAAACAGAGCTATATAGGAACCTCCCAGAGGATAACGAACCAGCTGATAGCCAGAGACCAGCAGGATAACAGACAAAGCCACCAGGGGGAGCCCAAAGCAAAAGTCACACCATACCACCAGTGACCACAAGAGGGAGCCTGAAAACAGAGCTCACAACAAAGAAATTCCTGTTGGCTGATGAAGCCAAGATTGAGTTGTTTGGTCATACAAAAAGGCGTTATGCATGGCGGCAAAAAAACACAGCATTCCAAGAAAAACACTTGCTACCCACAGTAAAATTTGGTGGAGGTTCCATCATGCTTTGGGGCTGTGTGGCCAATGCCAGCACCGGGAATCTTGTTAAAGTTGAGGGACGCATGGATTCCTCTCAGTATCAGCAGATTCTTGACAATAATGTTCATGAATCAGTGACAAAGTTGAAGTTACGCAGGGGATGGATCTTTCAGCAAGACAATGATCCAAAACACCGCTCCAAATCTACTCAGGCATTCATGCAGAGGAACAATTACACTGTTCTGGAATGGCCATCCCAGTCCCCAGACCTGAATATCATTGAACATCTGTGGGATTATTTGAAGAGGGCTGTCCATGCTCGGCGACCATCAAACTTAACTGAACTGGAATTGTTTTGTAAAGAGGAATGGTCAAAAATACTTTCATCCAGGATCCAGGAACTCATTAAAAGCTACAGGAAGCGACTAGAGGCTGTTACTTTTGCAAAAGGAGGATCTACTAAATATTAATGTCACTTTTCTGGTGAGGTGCCCATACTTATGCACCTGTCAAATTTTGTTTGAATGCTGATTGCACATTTTCTGTTAGTACAATAAACCTCATTTCAAGGCAGAAACATTACTGTGTCCAACAGTTATTAGATACTAGATGGCAGCCCGATTGTAAAGAATCGGGAGTCTAGAATCCATATATACTTTATTTATTCAAATGTAAGAATAATTTGGTGGGCGGGAACCCTCGGCCTCCGATTTGGTTGGCGGGGCCCCACGGCCTCCGATTTGGTGGGCGGGGTCCCTCTGCCTCCGCTTTGGTGGGCGGGGCTGCTCGGCCTTCGATTTGGTGGGCGGGGGTCCTCGGCCTCCGATTTGGTTGGTGGGGCCCCTCGGCCTCCGATTTGGTAGGCGGGGCCCCTTATCCTCCGATTTGGTGGGCGGGGACCCTCGGCCTTCGATTTGGTGGGCGGGGCCCCTCGGCCTCCGATTTGGTGGGCGGGGACCCTCGGCCTCCGATTTGGTGGGCGGGGCCCCTCGGCCTCCGATGTGGTGGGCGGGGCCAGGCCCCTCGGCCTCCGCTTTGGTGGGCGGGGCCGCTCGGCCTTCGATTTGGTGGGCGGGGCTCCTCGGCCTCCGATTTGGTTGGCGAAGCCCCTCGGCCTCCGATTTGGTGGGCGGGGACCCTCGGCCTCCGATTTGGTGGGCGGGGACCCTCGGCCTCCGATTTGGTGGGCGGGGACCCTCGGCCTCCGCTTTGGTGGGTGGGGCCCGTCGGCCTCCGATTTGGTGGGCGGGGCCCCTTGGCCTCCGATTTGGATGGTGTGGACCCTCGGCCTCCGATTTGGTGGGCGGGGACCCTCGGCCTCCGATTTGGTGGGCGGGGACCCTCGGCCTCCGATTTGGTGGGCGGGGCCCCTCGGCCTCCGATGTGGTGGGCGGGGCCCCTCGGCCTCCGATTTTGAGGGCGGGGACCCCCGGCCTCTGATTTGGTAGGCGGGGCCCCTCGGCCTCCGATTTGGTGGGCGGGGACCCTCGGCCTCCGATTTGGTGGGCGGGGACCCTCGGCCTCCGATTTGGTGGGCGGGGACCCTCGGCCTCCGATTTGGTGGGCGGGGACCCTCGGCCTCCGATTTGGTGGGCGGGGCCCCTCGGCCTCCGATGTGGTGGTCGGGGCCCCTCGGCCTCCGCTTTGGTGGGCGGGGCCGGGCCCCTCGGCCTCCGCTTTGGTGGGCGGGGCCGCTCGGCCTTCGATTTGGTGGGCGGGGCTCCTCGGCCTTCGATTTGGTGGGCGGGGCTCCTCGGCCTCCGATTTGGTTGGCGGGGCCCCTCGGCCTCCGATTTGGTTGGCGGGGCCCCTCGGCCTCCGATTTGGTGTGTGCTCTGCCTGGGGCCACTGTGCTCTGCCTGGGGCCCCATATGCTGCCTGGGGCCCCTGTGCTCTGCCTGGTGCCCCATATGCTGCCTGGGGCCCCTGTGCTCTGCCTGGGGCCCCATATGCTGCCTGGGGCCCCTGTGCTCTGCCTGGGGCCCCTGTGCTCTGCCTGGGGCCCCATGTTCTGCCTGGGGCCCCTGTGCTCTGCCTGGGGCCACTGTGCTCTGCCTGGGGCCACTGTGCTCTGCCTGGGGCCCCATAAGCTGCCTGGGGCCCCTGTGCTCTGCCTGGGACCACTGTGCTCTGCCTGGGGCCCCATATGCTGCCTGGGGCCCCTGTGCTCTGCCTGGGGCCACTGTGCTCTGCCTGGGGCCCCATATGCTGCCTGGGGCCCCTGTGCTCTGCCTGGGGCCCCATATGCTGCCTGGGGCCCCTGTGCTCTGCCTGGGGACCCATGTTCTGCCTGGGGCCCCTGTGCTCTGCCTGGGGGGGGCCACTGTGCTCTGCCTGGGGCCCCATATGCTGCCTGGGGCCCCTGTGCTCTGCCTGGGGCCCCATATGCTGCCTGGGGCCCCTGTGCTCTGCCTGGGGCCCCTGTGCTCTGCCTGGGGCCCCATATGCTGCCTGGGGCCCCTGTGCTCTGCCTGGGGCCCCTGTGCTCTGCCTGGGGCCCCATGTTCTGCCTGGGGCCCCTGTGCTCTGTCTGGGGGGGGCCACTGTGCTCTGCCTGGGGCCCCATATGCTGCCTGGGGCCCCTGTGTTCTGCCTGGGGCCCCATATGCTGCCTGGGGCCCCTGTGCTCTGCCTGGGGCCACTGTGCTCTGCCTGGGGCCCCATAGGCTGCCTGGGGCCCCTGTGCTCTGCCTGGGACCATTGTGCTCTGCCTGGGGCCCCATAGGCTGCCTGGGGCCCCTGTGCTCTGCCTGGGGCCCCATATGCTGCCTGGGGCCCCTGTGCTCTGCCTGGGGCCACTGTGCTCTGCCTTGGGCCCCATATGCTGCCTGGGGCCCCTGTGCTCTGCCTGGGTGTAGGACACTGGTGACGTCACTTATCTCCGGACATTAGCTCCGGACATTAGCTCCGGACATTAGCTCCGGACATTATCTCCGGACATTAGCTCCGGACAAAGCCACGGAAGTTGGCACAAATTGCAGGAAGTAGTATTCTAGGCAATTATATATTAGATATGAAACTGAAATAGCTGTTGCAAAAAAACCAATTTTTATAAAACATTAAGCTTAAGATTAATAGGGGTGCCCAAATTTTTTCATATAACTGTGTATATATATATATAGAGAGAGAGAGAGAGATGAATGCTAGAGTGCAGACCAATTACAGGGGGCCCCCTAGTGGTAAAGTGCAGACCAATGACAGGGGGCCCCCTAGTGGTAGAGTGGAACCCAATGATAAGCTCCCCCTAGTGGTAGGTGCAGATAGAGAACACTTGAAATTGTAATACCTGTTGCTATATCCAAGGTCCTGATTCATTATTGTTTTTGCGTCTTTTGTTTTTTTTTTTGGGGGGGAGCAAGGTGAGGGGTAAAGTGACGAAGAACATTTTCCAACTAAATCCTGTTTCCATACTAACTTTCTCTTCTGCGTGCAGCAATGCCTTTTATATAGCCATATGGTGAATTATTTTTTTTTTGCGGCATATGTTTTCGAATAATGTTTATTTATTTATTAAATTTACTAACTTTTATTTTTTGGGGGGCTTGGGAATAAAATACAAATCCGCCACTGATTATCCACTTTGTCACTTTGTATTAATTAACATGTTATCTCTTTGTATAAACAAATCATTTTATTACAATTGTGTTTTCCTTTTTTGGATGGAGTTTTTTTTTTCCATTAAACTGCATTGAATTAAATTTTTGCAGTCCACTAGGGGCTCTAATATTTTGCAAAAAAAATAAATACATTGACAGGCAATGCGTTACCTTTCCTGTGGCTTAAATGGAAGGTGCCATCAAAATACATTTTTTTCAATTTATTAATGTTGTGATTTTTTTTCTGCGCGGAATTGCACCAAATCCACAAAGGATTGCTCAAGCAATGTTAATCAATGGGAATCCAGAATTGGTGTGCGCATGCTGCAAAAAATTCTTCAGAGGGGAAGAAAAACAGAACGCTAGTGCCACCTATTTTCATTATGAACAAGGACCTCAAAAGGGGTTATTCATTTTGAAGTGACCGATTGTTAGAAGGCAAAAGTTAAGTCAGAATCTGTCTTGCAGTGATCAAATTCTGGGGGGGGGAGAATATGTCCTATGCTTTTCTGCAGCGCCACCATATGGGGAAATGAAGCATTACAGTGTTCCCACCAAAGTTGTTTTTATTTTTTCAAGTAATGTCCTCAGGATGCAGAATGAAGGCAACACATGTGTGTGAAATGTCTGATATTTTATGAGACAGCACAGATACCCGCTCAGTTAAATGAGAATGAGATGGAGAAGGAGCAGAATACGACATCCTCAATCGGTCGGCGTGCTCTCCGATAAAAAATAGGGCAGCGCACCGACAATTCACACGGATGTGTGAGTGCAGCCTTAGAGGCGCTCTCGGGGACTGCTCTCCTTCCAGGGTAAGATATGACTTTTTAAGGCTCGGACTTGTTTCCAGGTGGAATTTCTGAATTAACTGTGGGGGGAAAGGAGAGGAGCTGCTGTGTACAGGCCGCGAGGAACACGATGCTAAAAAGGAGGCATTGTTCCTTGGCCATTATTACAGAGCTCATCACCTCATGTCACCTTTCACCCAGGCTCTGCCTTCCTAAGTATTTCCTGCTTTATATGAGAAAAAAAATGTTAGATCTTTTCGGCCGTCCTAACTAGTTCCTTCCCATGTGAATGTGAAATGTGCATGTAATTAAGCTCCTTTCCATCTGGGCCTTGTCATGACCTGGCTTGGCTTTTTACCTTTATGTTGCAATGTAATCCCATTTTAAACTCATTCCAAGTATACCTACACTGTACCTCTGATCTAGCTCTCACACACTGTAGATTGCCTGTGTGTATATAGAATTTTGGAGCACTTGTTTTGGAAACTGCTCCAGGTCTCTCATATTTGAAGGCTGCCTTCTCCCAACAGGAATTTTAAGATCTCGCCACAGATGATCAATGGGATTTAGATCCGGACTCATTGCTGGTCACTTCATAAATCTCCAGCTCTTTGTTTCCATCCATTTCTGGGGGCTTCTTGAAATATGTTTGTTGTCATTGTCCTGTTGGAAGACCCATGACCTAGGATGCAAACCAGCTTTCTGGCACTGGTCATTACAATAAGACCCAAAATCCTTTGGTAATCTTCAGATTTCATCATGCCTTGCACACAGTCAAGGCACCCAGTGATAGTCAGAAAAACAACCCCAAAACGTCTTTGAACCTCCACCGTATTTGACTGTAGGTAGTGTGTTATTTTCTTTGTAGGCCCCATTCCATTTTTTTTCTAAAAAGCTCTATCTTGGTCTCATCTGTCCACAAGATGCTTTCCCAGAAAGATTTTGGCTTGCTGATGTACAATTTGTCAAACTGCAGTCTAGCTTTTTATGTCACTGTGTCAGAAGTGGGGTCCTCTTGGGTCTCCTGCCATAGCGTTTCGTTTGATTCTAATGTCGACGGATATTTCTACCTTGTTTTAATCATATTTCATCATATTATGCTTCAGTAAAAAATGGAAGACACACAACAGCTGAGTCCAACCAGTGCAGGATCAAAAACTCTACAGCAGGGGTGTCAAACTGCATTCCTCGAGGGCCTCAAACCATGCGTGTTTTCAAGATTTCCTTAGCATTGCACAAGGTGCAGGAATCATTATCTGTGCAGGTGGTTAAATTATCACCTGTGCAATACAAGAAAATCCTGAAAACATGACCTGTTTGCGGCCCTCAAGGAATGCAGTTTGACACCCCTGCTCTACAGTATGTGTGTAAAGACTGCGTTGTTCATAATCATAATACAAATCACTAGAGCAAGCTATGTGCCAGTACCAAGTCAGGAAAGAAAGCTGGCAATTCTCAATCCAAAGTCCCACAGAATAGTGAGTGCAGCTCTGGAGTATAATACAGGATGTAACTCAGGATCAGTAATATAATGTATGTACACAGTGACTGCACCAGCAGAATAGTGAGTGCAGCTCTGGGGTATAATACAGGAGGTAACTCAGGATCAGTAATGTAATGTACAGTTAGGTCCATATATATTTGGACAGAGACAACATTTTTCTCATTTTGGTTATAGACATTACCACAATTTAATTTTAAACAAAACAATTCAGATGCAGTTGAAGTTCAGACTTTTAGCTTTCATTTGAGGGTATCCACATTAAAATTGGATGAAGGGTTTAGGAGTTTCAGCTCCTTAACATGTGCCACCCTGTTTTTTAAAGGGACCAAAAGTAATTGGACAATTGACTCCAAGGCTATTTCATGGACAGGTGTGGGCAATCCCTTCATTATGTCATTCTCAACTAAGCAGATAAAAGGCCTGGAGTTGATTTGAGGTGTGGTGCTTGCATTTGGAAGGTTTTCCTATGAAGTAAACATGCGGTCAAAAGTGCTCTCCATGAAGGTGAAACAAGACATCCTTAAGCTGCGAAAACAGAGAAAAAACCATCTGAGAAATTGCTACAATATTAGGAGTGGCAAAATGTACAGTTTGGTACATCCTGAGAAGGAAAGAAAGCACTGGTGAACTCATCAATTCAAAAAGACCTGGGCGCCCACGGAAGACAACAGTGGTGGATGATCGCAGAATAATCTCGATGGTGAAGAGAAACCCGTTCACAACAGCCAACCAAGAGAACAACACTCTCCAGGAGGTAGGCGTATCAATATCCAAATCTACCATAAAGAGAAGACTGCATGAAAGTAACTACAGAGGGTTCACTGCACAGTGCAAGCCACTCATAAGCATCAAGAATAAAAAGGATAGACTGGACTTTGCTAAAAACATCTAAAAAAGCCAGCACAGTTCAGGAAGAACATTCTTTGGACAGATGAAACCAAGATCAACCTCTACCAGAATGATGGAAAGAGAAAAGCATGGTGAAGGTGTGGTACAGCTCATGATCCAAAGCATACCACATCATCTGTAAACCACGGCGGAGGCAGTGTGATGGCTTGGGCATGCATGGCTGCCAGTGGCACTGGGTCACTAGTGTTTATTGATGATGTGACACAGGACAGAAGCAGCAGAATGAATTCTGAGGTATTCAGAGCCATACTGTGTGCTCAGATCCAGCCAAATGCAGCCAAACTGATTGGTCGTCGTTTCATACTACAGATGGACAATGACCCAAAACATGAAGCCAAAGTAACCCAGGAGTTTATTAAAGCAAAGAAGTGGAATATTCCTGAATGGCCAAGTCAGTCACCTGATCTCAACCCAATTGAGCAGCATTTCACTTGTTAAAGACTAAACTTCAGACAGAAAGGCCCCCAAGCAAACAGCAACTGAAAACCACCGTAGTGAAGGCCTGGCAGAGCATCAAAAAGGAGGAAACACAGCGTCTGGTGATGTCCATGAGTTCAAGACTTCAGGCAGTCATTGCCAACAAAGGGTTTTCAGCCAAGTACTAAAAATTAACATTTTATTTAAAATTATTGAATCTGTCCAATTACTTTTGGTCCCTTTAAAAACAGGGTGGCACATGTTAAGGAGCTGAAACTCCTAAACCCTTCATCGAATATTAATGTGGATACCCTCAAATGAAAGCTGAAAGTCTGAACTTCAACTGCATCTGAATTGTTTTGTTTAAAATTCATTGTGGTAATGTCTATAACCAAAATTAGAAAAATGATGTCTCTGTCCAAATATATATGGACCTAACTGTATGTACACAGTGACTGCACCAGCAGAATAGGGAGCGCAGCTCTGGGGTATAATACATGATGTAACTCAGGATCAGTAATGTAATGTATGTACACAGTGACTGCACCAGCAGAACAGTGAGTGCAGCTCTGGAGTATAATACATGATGTAACTCAGGATCAGTAATGTAATGTATGTACACAGTGACTGCACCAGCAGAATAGTGAGTGCAGCTCTGGAGTATAATACAGGATGTAACTCAGGATCAGTAATGTAATGTATGTACACAGTGACTGCAGCAGCAGAATAGTGAGTGCAGCTCTGGAGAATAATACAGGATGTAACTCAGGATCAGTAATGTAATGTATGTACTCAGTGACTTTACCAGCAGAATAGTGAGTGCAGCTCTGGAGTATAATACAGGATGTAACTCAGGATCAGTAATGTAATGTATGTACACAGTGACTTCACCAGCAGAATAGTGAGTGCAGCTCTGGAGTATAATACAGGATGTAACTCAGGATCAGTAATGTAATGTATATACCAGTGACTACACCAGCAGAATAGTGAGTGCAGCTCTGGAGTATAATACAGGATGTAACTCAGGATCAGTAATGTAATGTATATACCAGTGACTACACCAGCAGAATAGTGAGTGCAGCTCTGGAGTATAATACAGGATGTAAATCAGGGTCAGGAATGTAATGTATATACCAGTGACTACACCAGCAGAATAGTGAGTGCAGCTCTGGAGTATAATACAGGATGTAACTCAGGGTCAGGAATGTAATGTATATACCAGTGACTACACCAGCAGAATAGTGAGTGCAGCTCTGGAGTATAATACAGGATGTAACTCAGGGTCAGGAATGTAATGTATATACCAGTGACTACACCAGCAGAATAGTGAGTGCAGCTCTGGAGTATAATACAGGATGTAACTCAGGGTCAGGAATGTAATGTATGTACACAGTGACTGTACTACAATGTGAACAAGGATAGAAGCGAAACCGGGAGCATTGAGGAGAGGCACAAACCCTCAAAAAGCTGTCTACAAATGGCCATCTGGGTTGGCTTTTAAGGGTATGTGTCTACGTTCAGGATGGCCGGCGATTTGGATGGAGCGGCAAACCCGCTCCGCCCAAAGTGCCGCCCCCTTCTGTGACGCGATGATGCCGAATGTGTTCATTGCACACATCCGGCATCATCGCACCCCACACATAGGGCCCTGTGTTTTACCTTGTGGCGGCGCAGTGTCGCCGCAAGGTAAACGGACATGCTGCGATCTTAAGACACGCCGCATGTCCGGAATCGCAGGGCCGCCGGGTGCGTGTTACCACGCATAGTGGAGACGGGATTTCATAAAATCCCCTCCACTATGCTGTGACATCTGGACGCTGCGTGTTTGACATGGAAACATACCCTTAAGCTTAGTTGAGCTGCAAGGCTCATTTTAGGGCTGGACATTAAAAAAAACAACAACATTATATTCAAGCCTTTTTTATTATGGCATTGGCTATCTGGAAATAGATGGGAACCCCCATAAACATTACCTTATCATCCCTTAAGATAAATTCATCATCTATGACAGCCAATTTTTAACTTTCCCAGCTCTCCATCTATTGACCTACCTACGTGTCACTGTCGGAGACCAAATTTTCATACCTTTTTTTTTTTTGCCAGGGGGGCTTATAAGATGTCCTAAACCAGCCGGTGATTTCTGAAAGGAGTACCCCATAAATCTTTAACCAACTTGATCGCTTATTAGGCCAAAGCTGTACCACAACATGGCAGAGGATTGTAATAGTCAACTTGCGATGAGATTACGGTTTTCAACGTGGAACCCTGAGATTCTGAGAATCCCTCTCGGTACTTTCCAACTTCCCAGCCCACATCGTATAGCCATAAACCGCATATACATTTTATGCTTTTGCTCCCTGCTGTAGGTGAAAGGTCCCGCTGAATGCAAATCCAGTGCAAACACATAATCCCGAGAGGTGAAACAGCTTTTCATGAAAAATGGCAAGATAAAACATAGAAACCAACATGCAACCCCACCGGCAGCTTATCTGTGGTTTTGGGAAATATTGTAGGTGCTTAGTCTTCCGCACCGGAGAGGCGAGTGCAAGAGTGGAGAATGTTGCCATGTTGTTCGAGGGTGTTTGGGAAGTCAGTGCTCACTTTCATGGGAATGAAACGCGTTGCCAAGCCAAGATGCCTTCGTTTTCCCTGGAGGCTACTTCTCAGCTGGAAAAGAAGGGGGAGGAATATTGTGAGAAGTCCAGGCAGGCAGCTATAAAGCTCTGGCTCGGTATCAGTGCATGTCAGCAGTAGTAGGAAGCGCACGGTACTATGGGGCTTACTTTTTCTCTGGCGCATGTGGAATTCATTTATTAAAGCTTTGTTATACAAGGTTCAGCCTTAAAAGCTCCCTGCGTATACATAATGGCGAAATAAGTAAAAGTATCAAGAAGGAAGATTACATTAGATTTAACTAAACGCTCATCGGAAACTTATCCTGCACCACGTCGCTCGAAGAAGTCAACCATCCCTCCCCCGGGTCATACTATACTGTAATAAAATCCGATCTGGCCATTCAGATTGGTGAGAGAGCAACTAATTTCGGCTAGCGCCTGTAAATTGGGCGTATTATTTGACGGGATGCAAAATCCTGGGAACTAAACGTAGCTCCCATGTGGCCGGTTGTCATGTTCAATCAAAGCCTACAAAAATGAATGGGTTAAAAAAAATAAACCCCATTGATTTTCGTTAGGGTTTTGTACGAAGTGCCTATCTAATTTTGACAATATCTACAAAACGGGGCAACGCCAAAAAAGTTAGCCGAGAAGTTGATCTCTGCCACATCTGTGTGCCGTACCATGGCATAGCTCGCGACGATGATTTCATACTTTTTATAGGTTTGCAGGGCAAAGCCAACCATGAGCGCCGATGAAATCAGATCCTCCTCTCACGGTACGGAGATGTGGGAATGTTGTGTAGCATGTGTGGCCCAGAGTGTGAACACAAAGAACGGGGAAAATAGGAAATGGAGGGTAACGAAAAGAAGTGATGATATGTGGGGGGGTGGAGACCACAGGGGAAGTGGAAGAAGAGGCAGTGGAATCTTCAGGATTCGAAGGGGATTAGGATTAGGTTTGCAGGATTATCTCGCCTGCAACCAGTTTGGGGGGTTGTATAGAGCATGTTGGAGGTCCGATGTAGCCATTTTTTTTTTTTTTACTTGTGCCAATAAAATCCTGGACGAAATCAACTACGCAACATAATCCCACCCAACAACAAGATAAGGGCTCATTCAGACGGCAGTTTTTCATAGACGATTGCTGTCCAGTTTTTTATCAAATATAGCACCTGTACCTATGACAGTCTAGGGCTGTTCACACGTCAGACTTGTTCCTCGGGCCAAGTGCAAAATCGCGGAGATGTGTCCGATATTGATCCAATTGTCGGCTCAAAATTGGTTATGGCTCTGTGAAAAAATCTGATAACACTCAGATGCCAAGCATGCGCTATCCGTTTTTCACTAACTGAAAGGGGAGGGTGAAGAAGTTTTGGGTTTTTTCTCATGTGAAGTGAAAAAAAAAAAACTGATGAAAGTCTGAGGAAAATCAGTGATGAAACTTGGTCCATTTTTCTCATAAGTAATAAAAGGACGACTTCTGAATGACGCCTTCCAGTTCAACTTAGGCTGGAATGTGGAAAAGGGAAAATGGACCGCCATGTTCGGACTAGTCTCGGGTCTCCGGACCCAAACTTAGCAACCTCATATATGTGTCAATTAATGCTTCGAATGTTCACTGCGGATGTCACCCCTGGCTAGCAAAGGGCGTGATTTGGAACAAATTTGTGCCGTTTTCACGATTTGGTGCAAATTTTCATATGACGTTTTCCACAGTGGAAATTGTGCTGTAGATAAGTCTCATGGACATTTGAGGCTGTTGAGTTCAGGGCAGGAGACCCGCGACCTGACCGCACAAAGCAGTCTGTACGTAGACCATATGTGATACCAGGCCGAGGGATTGTGCACATGGGAATTACCTACAGCGCAATGTACAAAATTAAAAATCAGTATCAAAATTTTCACCAAATTGTTGATTTCACAGAGGAACTACCGCAGAGTTGCCACAGGTCACGGCTAGTTGCTAGAGGTGAAAATTCAAGCATAATACATCTGTAAAAAAAATATCCGCAATGCTGGACTGGTAATAAGCAGCAGATTAGGGGCCAGTGCTCAGGAATTGCCTCAACATGTTTTAATTTATTTTATTTTTTTTCAGTATAGTCTTACCTGGGAAGACTACACACTGCACTATTCTTTATAATAAAAAAAAAAAAAAAAAACTGTGAAAAATCCCATTATTGTAATATACATGTTTCTTTGTCAGAAACCAATAAATAATGCGGACATAATTGATTCAAAGGAAATGTGTCATCTTTAACTTTAGGCCTTTTCCAGATCATTTCATCTTAACTGTTCACAGTAGCAGGAATTTTGCCCAGGGGTGCCCAAACTTTTACATATCTATCTCTATCTATTATCTCTGTACCTCTGTTGTGTGCAGTTATTCTATATGTAACCTTCATTGGCTCCGGTGGGGACTTCTTGCCGGAGGCCGTGCAGTATGTCCGCCCCCTATATACGTATATTATGCTGACAGGCCGCATTCCTGGTCCTCATACGTCCTCGCACTGCAGCGCTCTACAGTAAAACTCCTTAATTTATAAGCACATTTATGAGCGTTACTTTTCCACTCATTTTCATTTAATTGGATCAGGACTTTTATTGAACAAATTCCACCGGCTAATATCCTCGTTAAATCCGGCAATGCACGGTAACACCGCCATGTACAGGAAATGGAGCTGCATTTTAGTTTTTGAAAGGATTTACTTCTTGTTTGGATTGAAAGTCATGAGTAAGATTTGCCCGGTCACAGTAAAAAGACGTAAGTATGTGTGTATAAGATACAGAGTGCGAACACGACCCGCTACACCCCAGGGAGAACAGATTTATCTCGCCTTAAACTCCCTACTTCATATTCGATAAGACATTTTCGCCTTCCTGTCGTGGCTGTTATACAAAATACTTGTATCCTCCATCCAATTTTGGACCCAAGCCCCCTTTGTGAGACCATGCCGGTTCCCCACCTTCTGAATATGCTGATGGACGCGCAGGCCTCCATGTACTGATGGAGTATTTGGTGTTGGGCAGAGGAAACCTTTCCGGAGTTCAGTTTCCTCTTCCGGTTGTTTTTTTACATTTTGGGCAAGCGTTTCATGAACTGTTGGTCAATCTTAAAGTTGTAACTGCACTTTCCGTAAGCTGTTCATACTAATCCGTCACATGTGTCCATAAGGAGTAACACTACTCCTAAATATTATATGCTGTGAATCCCTCAGGATTTAGTAGTTTTCACTTCCTCCAACTTGGTTCAGTAGAAGCCTCAGCATTTCCCATTCTAGCTTCTCTCCCTCCGCTCTCCATAGACTTTTATTGGCAGCAAAGGTCATCTCAGTGGTGCCTCGCTGGTCATTTTAAGGGGTTGTCCACTTTTAGGAAAGTGGGTCCCAAATTGTGTAAAATAAATAAAGTAACAAACTCAGCAGGTACTCGACATCCCTGGGACCAGCAAGAGCTACCCACGGCTGCTCCGATCAGGGTATTTTGATTTCTGCAGTGATTTCACGTCAGCACTGCACATCATTGCCGTAGCCAGTTCTGAACTTGGACAACCCCTTTACTTTACCTGTTTAAAGGGAATCTGTCATCAGGGTTTTGCTATGTAATCTGAAAGCAGCTTGATGTACAAAGCAGTTTGTCCTGTAGTGATAATCTCCTGCTCATTTAAAGATTTTTCTGTATTTTCATGACTATGAAAATTGTACATTCACACTGAAGGCATCAAAACTATGAATTAACACATGTGGAATTATATACTTAACAAAATAGTGTGAAACAACTGAAATTATGTCTTATATTCTAGGTTATTCAAAGTAGCCACCTTTTGCTTTGATGACTGCTTTGCACACTCTTGGCATTCTCTTGATGAACTTCACCGGGAATGGTTTTCACTTCACAGGTGTGCCCTGTCAGGTTTAATAAGAGGGATTTCTTGCCTTATAAATGGGGTTGGGACCATCAGTTGTGTTGAGCAGAAGTCTGGTGGATACACAGCTGATAGTCCTACTGTATAGACTGTTAGAATTTGTATTATGGCAAGAAAAAAGCAGCTAAGTAAACAGAATGTTGATCAGGTGTACGGGCCTTTGTAGCATTCTAGTTCCTATAAAGACATATTAGTTTGCCCCTCTAATTAATAATATTCCCCATCCTGAGCCCTTTCCAGTAATAATGTCCCCCACCCTGAGACACTGCCTTGTATAATGTCCCCATCCTCAGCCCTTTGCCGGTATAATGTCTGCCACCCTGACTCCATCCTATAATAATATTCCCTATCCTGGGTCCCTTTCAGAAATCTTCCCAATCCTGGGCCCCTTCCTTGTGTAATGTCCTACATCCTGAGTCCCTTCCAGTAATAAGGTCCGTTATCCTGGGCCCCTTCCTGGTATAATGTCCCCCATCATGAACCCTTTCCAGTAATAATGTTTCCCATCCTGGACTCCTTCCTGGTATAATGTCCCCCATCATGAACCCTTCCCAGTAATAATGTCCGTTATCATGGGCCCCTTCCTGGTGTAATGTCCCCCATCATGAACACTTTCCAGTAATAATGTTTCCCATCCTGGGCCCCTTCCTGGTATAATGTTCCCCATCATGAACCCTTCCCAGTAATAAGGTCCGTTATCCTGGGCCCCTTCCTGGTATAATGTCCCCCATCACGAACACTTCCCAGTAATAATGTCCTTTATCATGGGCCCCTTCCTGGTGTAATGTCCCCCATCATGAACTCTTTCCAGTAATAATGTTTCCCATCCTGGACACCTTCCTGGTATAATGTCTCCCATTATGAACCGCTTCCAGTAATAATATTTCCCATCCTGGACCCCTCCCTGGCATAATGTCCCCCATCATGAACCCGGTACAGTAGTTGGCAGCTGACTTTGGCTTGGCCAGTGCGGTGCTTGACCTCTCTGCCATGCGCTGTGTGCGGCGGGGTATGCCAGTGTCAGCTGCCGGCCTCTAATTGGCTGGCAGCATGTATTGCAGTGCTGGGATCCGGCGGGTCTCTGCATTGCAATGCTTTTCATCTGAATGTGTGTCCTCTGACGCACATCCAGCTGCATTTGGCACCGGGCCCCACTGCTGCACGAGCTCGGTCATGGATGCACCCTCTGCAACCGCGATCGTTACGCCCCAGTCGCCTTGTCTTTTTTTACCGTCTTAAATGCTCCCACAATGCACTGCTCCCTGATGGTGTAACTCCAAACAAAGATTAGTAAAGCAAAACGCCGGCCAGTTTACTACACGTTTTATGTAGATCTGTAAATCGTAATTATTTTAAGAAGTTGAATCTTTCCATAGCGATGATAAAATGCGCCAATTTTTTTTCCCATTTTCGGAATTGTATTTATCTTCATTTAACAAGTGCAAAACAAAGAAACAAACAAAGTGTAACGTGGTTATGGGAAAGACCTTGATCAAATTAACAGCTTGCTCTTAAAAACAACTTCTTTTGGTTTAAGACTTGGCAGAACGACTGCTCAGAATAAGAAAAAGTTCTCGAAATTCAGCAACTGTCCTGGCTCTGTGCTTCGCGACCTGAGAACGCTCCCTCAGCTTCCTTGCTTGGCCAAAAACTGTATCCTCTGGGGTGAATAAAAAAAAATGTTCATAGCTTAAAACTATGGAAAAAAGAAAGGTTTGACAGTAAGTTACTAAATAATAGTGTATTTTCATCTCTATATTGTGTGTGAATGTAATGGATGAAGACCTGTTCATTAACGATTTCTGCGGAGGGTAGCGCTCCTCTGTTCAGACATTTCAGTCACATGAATGGGTTATGGTGTATCGCTTCATTGCCCCTGTGGTAACGCTGCAGGGATATTGAACAATAAAGGCCAAGTTTGAACGTTGGGGGGGTTCTTTGCGAATGTTCTATTTTGTATCAGTAAATGCAAGAAGTAGTATAAAAAAATATACCATATACTGACCTGTCTGCTTCCAGTGTTCGTCCTTCTACTTTCAGCTGGGAACATCATTTCACTGCTGCAGTCAGTCACCTAGGAGCGAAAGAAGACTTTTTCTTCTGCTCAAATGGCATGTGACCACTGCAGCCAATCAGTCGCCGATAATTGAGTGTGAGCAGTCACGTATCACAGTGGAAGAGGACTTGGGCAGAAGTGCCGAGAAGGAATGTCTGAGTCCCCTGTAGAAACATATCCTCTTCAATGTCTTTATCTCTATGCTCCCAAACTCATATTTGCATATTGTTTGCGCCGACTGATTATCTCATTCTTTTCACTGTAGTTGTGTAAGTGTTGGGCGTTTGATCGTGCCTTTAGTTTAATATCCCGCTTTTAGCATTAAGTCTTATCACTTATGTCCTTATTTTTCACTTCTGCGCATGCCTCTTATTGAATCAGGAGCGTCTGAAAAGTGCTGAAGACCTCTTTGTGCGCCTTACCACTGATCTTACTCCAGTCGATGACTAGAGTAAGATTTGTGGCCTAAAAAATGCTGCCGCTCATCATGAATTTGACAAGCGGGGGTTGCTACACCCCCATCCTGCTTCAGTTTCGTCTATTTTATTAGAGCTGGGCAAAAATGTAGTGACAATGTCAAAAGTTGCAAAATTTTAGTGCAAGCTCGAGTTGCACCAAAATTTTGCGACTTTTCTAAGCTTTTTGCGACCGAATTCTGACGTAAAAGCTTTTCTGAATCGGGCCCTTTAATGTCTATTGTGATCATCTTGATATTGGACAGCATACATCTGATAATTGCGGCCTCCTTGAGTTGAACAACCCATATTTACTAATTGCGCGAGGAACAACATTTTAGCTCAGTCTTCATTACAAAACAGCTTTAACTCTTATGTTTCTGGGTTTGTGCAGGAACCGCTGGCTTCAGGTCCTTCCACAACATTTCTGTAGGATTAAGATCAGGATTGTGATGTGAACATTTGTTTTACCGTTTTGTGTTTTGGGTGGTTTTCTTTCTGCCTGACCCACATTTCCTTGAGATTCAGCTAACGGACAAATCTGCGAACATTTTCCTTTAGAATTCAAAGATAAAAATCAGTATTTATTGCTCCGTAAGTGATGGCAAGCCGTGGTACTGACACCATCATGCTTCACAGATGGTATGAGGTTGTTATGCTGTAACACAGCGATTTTCTTTCTCCAAACATAACACTTCTTATTTAAACCAAATTGCTTTATTTTGGTCTCATTCGTCTACAAAATATTGATTTAATAGTCTTCTGTCTTTTCAAGGTGATCTTTAACAAACAGCAGACAGGCAACAACGTTCTTTTTAGAGAGCAGTGACTTTTTCCTTGCAATTCTGCCATGTACACCATTTTTGTTTAATGTCCTTCTGATAGTGGACTCATGAACATTAACGAATACGAGAGAGGCCTTTAATTACTTAGTGGCTACCTTAAGTTCCTTTATAACCTTTTGGACTACTATAAGCCTTGCTCTTGGACTGATCTCTTTGAGTTGACCACTCCAGGAAGGATAATAATGGTCTTGAATTTCCTCCATTTGTACAAAATCCACTGACTGTCGGTTGGTAGAGTCCAAACTCTTAAGAGATGTTTTTGTAGCTCTTCCCAACCTGAAGAACATCAACGACTCGTCTTCTGAGGTTAGGAGTAGAAATCTCCTTTATTTGTGTCATGATACTCTTCCACAAACATGTGGTGTGAATATCAGACTTTGGTAGATCCCTGTTCTTTAACTTTTCACAACACTCCAATTTCTGTTTTTGTTTTTTCCTCCCTTTCTTACCAGAGGCATAACTCTTATTTTTCTGACCACAAAGACATATTTATGGCTTATTTTTAGCGGGATTATTTGTATTTTTGAATGACACCTATCAAAAAAAAAAAAAATCAGAAGTTTGCATAATATAATTTTTAGGGTTGTGTCCCCATTTTCCGAGACCTGTAACATTTTAATTTTTCTGTTGATGACACTGTGTGATGGCTTATTTTTTTTTGCAGTGTTTTATTGATAACATTTGGTATAGATGTGATTTTTTTGATTGCTTGTTCCAAAAAAACTTGTTTGGCGGTTTTCTTTTTTTTCTTTTTTTTTTTACAGTGTTTTACGGGTTAATTATTTTTGTATTTTGTTTTGACTTTTTTGAATGCGGCGATGCCACATATGTGTATTTTTATATATACACTACCGTTCAAAAGTTTAGTGTCACTTAGAAATTTCCTTATTTTTTAAACAAAAGCACAGTTTTTTCAAATGAAGCTATCATTAAATGATAAAGAAATACACTCTATACATTGTTAATGTGGTAAATGACTATTCTAGCTGCAAACGTCTGGTTTGTAATGCAATATCTTCTTAGGTGTATAGAAGCCCATTTCCAACAACCATCACTCCAGTGTTCTTATGGTACTTTGTGTTTGCTAACTGTGTAAGAAGGCTAATGGATGGTTAGAATACCCTTGAAAACCCTTGTGCAAGTATGTTAGCTAGTGTTGAGTGATACCTTCCGATATTCAAAAGTATCGTTATCGGATTGGATCGGCCGATATCCAAAAAATATCGGATGTCGCCGATACCGATACCCGATACCAATACAAGTCAATGGGACACAAATATCGGAAGCTATCCTGGATGGTTCCCAGGGTCTGAAGGAGAGGAGACTCTCCTTCAGGCCCTGGGATCCATATTCATGTAAAAAATAAAGAATAAAAATAAAAAATATGGATATACTCACCCCTCCGACGGACCCTGGCTCTCACCGGTGCAAGCGTCTGCCTCCGTTCCTAAGAATGCAGTGAGTGAAGGACCTTCGATGACGTCGCAGTCACATGAGCGGTCACGTGACCAATCACAAAACCGCGACGTCATCGCAGGTCCTACACTCACTGCATTCTTAGGAACGGAGGCTGCCGGTTGCACCGCTGAGGTCCAGGGTCCGTCGGAGGGGTGAGTATATCCATATTTTTTATTTTTATTCTTTATTTTTTACATGAATATGGATCCTCCTCTCCTCCAGACCCTGGGAACCATACGCACCGCACACGCCTGGGAACTTATAGGAACTTCCGATTTCCGATATCACAAAAATATCGGAACTCGGTATCGGAATTCCGATACAGCGAATATCGTCCGATACCCGATATTTGCAGTATCGGAATGCTCAACACTAATGTTAGCACAACTGAAAACAGTTTGGCTGATTAGAGAGCCTATAAACCTGACCTTCCTTTGAGCTAGGTGAGAATCTGGAGCATTACCATTTGTTGGTTCCATTATACTCTCAAAACGGCCAGAAAAAAAAGAACTTTCATGTGAAACCCGACAGTCTATTCTTATTCTTAGAAATGAAGGCTATTCCATTAGAGAAATTGCCAATAAACTGAAGATTTCCTACAACAGTGTGTACTACTCCCTTCAGAGGAGAGCACAAACAGGCTCTAACCAGAGTAGAATGAGAACTGGAAGGCCCCGCTGCACAACTGAGCAACAAGACAAGTACATTAGAGTCTGTAGTTTGAGAAATCGACGCCTCACAGGTCCTCAACTGGCAGCTTCATTAAATAGTACACGCAAAACACCAGTGTCAACGTCTACAGTGAAGAGGCAACTCTGGGATGCTGGCCTTCAGGGCAGACTGGCAAAGAAAAAGCCATATCCGAGACTGGCTAATAAAAGGAAAAGATTAATATGGGAAAAGGAACACAGACATTGGACAGAGGAAGATTGGAAAAAAATGTTATGGACAGACGAATCAAAGTTTGAGGTGTTTGGATCACACAGAAGAACATTTGTGAGACGCAGAACAACTGAAAAGATGCTGGAAGAGTGCATGACGCCATCTGTCAAGCATGGTGGAGGTAATGTGATGGTCTGGGGTTGCTTTGGTGCTGGTAAAGTGGGAGATTTGTACAAGGTAAAAGGGATTTAGAATAAGGAAGGCTATCACTCCATTTTGCAACGCCATGCCATACCCTGTGGACAGCGCTTGATTGGAGCCAATTTCATCCTGAACAGTACAATGACCCAAAGCACACCTCCAAATTATGGAAGAACTATTTAGGAAAGAAGCCGGCAGCTGGTATTCTATCTGTAATGGAGTGGCCAGCGCAGTCACCAGATCTCAACCCCATTGAGCTGTTGTGGGAGCAGCATGACCGTATGGTGCAAAAAGTGCCCATCAAGCCAAACCAACTTGTGGAGGGGCTTCTGGAAGCATGGGGGGAAATTTCTCCAGATTACCTCAGCAAATTAACTGCTAGAATGCCAAAAGACTGCAATGCTGGAATTGCTGCAAAGGGAACATTCTGTGACGAAAGCAAAGTTTGAAAGAGAAAATTATTACAAATAAAAATCTTTTTTTTTAACCTTGTCAATGTCTGGACTAGATTTTCAATTCATTTGGCAACTCATTTGATTAATAAAAGTATGAGTGTTCATGGAAAACACAAAATTGTCTGGGTGACCCTAAACTTTTGAATGGTAGTGTATATATATGTTTTTACATTTTTTTAACTTTTTTTTTACTTTTCACTGTAAACTTGAAGCTGCGAATGTCTGATGGTTTGTGCTATATACAGCGATACCACAGCATCGCTGTATATAGCAGAAATCATAGTCCCCTTTGAAGCCCGGCCACAGCAGCTCCCTAATGACGAGCATGGGGGTCATCAGCAGACCACTTGCTGTCAAAGCAACCCATCGGCGACCCTTCAACATGTCACGGTTGTGCCGATGGCCACGTGGAATGATGCGCCCCCCCTTATGACGTGTGTAAGATGCCACTGTCAGAGATTGAGTCGGTTCAGGTTTTGAAAACACGTGATTGGAGAAAAGAGACTACAAGTCACTTCTGATGGAAAATGCTCCAAACTAGGCACAGTCTAATCAAAAGTCTGCAAAAAAACCTGCAAAAGCGCTTGGAAAACTCTTCCAAACCACTAAATGAAGCGAGAAACAAGGTGGCCAAACAATCGAAGAATCCTTTTTCAGCCGACAACTATATAATGTGTTTTTAGAAAACGGGAGGGCTTAAATTGCATTGTTGAAGATAGGCTAGCAAGGTTTATCTCTGTAAATACTGTAATGTTAGCAAACAGTGGTGGATTAAGGCATTATCACCACTGGACAATCCCACACAGCACCACTAGCAGTAGAAGCATTGACCTCTTCTGGCCAGAAATCACTTAAAACTCACTCACCCACCCATCCATCTCTTTAAAGTGAATCTATCAGGAGGTTTTTACGGTATAATCTGAGAGGAGAATAATATAGGGCAAGAGAGCCTGATTCCAGGGGTGTGTCACGTAGTGGGCTGCGTGGTGTAGTTTTCATAGAATACCTGTTTTGTCTAATGTAGATGTAGCACAAGCTGAGACTTCTGAGCTCTGTATAACCCCGCCCACCCCTGTGATTGGTAGCTTCTTGCTTACACCATGAATTGTCAGCAACCTGCGAATCAGTGGTGGGGGAGGGGTTATACAGATTAGCTGGACTGCTCTGCACGTGAAACCTAGTCCTATATTAATAATCGTCTTCTGTATTGAAATTACATCACACAACCTAATAAGTGATATATCCCTGTAATCAGGCTCTGGTGCTCTACATTGTGCTGTCTCAGATTAAATAGCAAAAACCTGATGACGGATTCCCTTTAAGACACATGTAACATGACGGTAAAAGTGGTATTTGTTTTTCTTTTTTTTTCTTGGTCCCCAAATTCAAACAAGAGCCGTATCCTAAAAGAAGAAGTAACATAGCATTTGGGACCCCGGTGCTAGTTACCAATAGTGGGGTCTTTACATTTATGACTTATCCCAGGTATAGATGATAACTGTACTTTGTCAAAAACACAACAAATTTGGAGAATTTTGGCTTATGATAGATACCCTACTTCCATCTTGTTCACCAAAGCATGACATGGACCATTGCCACCTGGAGTAGGGGACTTGCTCTCGCATGCAAATAATCCATTAAATCTTGGAGAATATCTTCCAAATAGATGTGAAACTGCTTAAAGATAAAGTGAAATCAGCTCGGCAAAGGCTTGATTGTACTTTGAAAGACGGCCAATGACTTAGTGCACAATTCAGAGGCTTTTCTTCAGCAGCATTCCAAAACCTCCTCGCATTCCTATGGAGTCTTTGATCTCCTCTTCAAATAACCATAAATTCTAGCAGAAGATGCTCCGACGATTACAATAAATCTTTGCTACCTTCTTAACACAGTTGTTATGTCAAAACTTGGACAAGTAATCTGGTAAATGAGCTGAAACATCTCTTTAATTTACTTAAATAATTATGTTTGAGCAGGACAAAAGGAAACAGCCTAATGGGTTACGCTTTATGATTCACCTTTTCTCGAAGATAGCAATCCATGGAATAAACATTCACATATTTTTTGACTTTTTTGGGAAAAGAGCAAAGAAGAGGAGGTCCTGTTAGATCTTTAAATCCAGACAAGGTGAAGGCACCAGAATACTTCTGAGAGGGACTCGGGAATAATTTCAACATGTCATTGGGAGATCCTAAGGTATAATATTGGTCTGGATCTGAGAGGTGGACCTCCCAGATTTAAGATACAAAAGCTCTTACAAAATCATCCAAACATCATAAATGAGTTTGTCTGAAGCCCATATGGACATCACCTGATCTACACAGATTCTCTGATCTACAGAGATGAGACCTACTTTGCTAGTGGACTTCTGGTGGACTTGAGCTGTCCATATACTGTACAGACCAAATGTTTAAACACACCTTCTCATTTATAGATTTTTCTGTATTTTCATGACTATGAAAATTGTACATTCACACTGAGGGCATCAAAACTATGAATTAACACGTGGAGTTATATACTTAACAAAAAAGTGTGAAGCAACTGAAATTATGTCTTATATTCTGGGTTCTTCAAAGTAGTCACCTTTTGCTTTGATGACTGCTTTGCATACTCTTGGCATTCTCTTGATGAACTTCAAGAGCTAGTTAACGGGAATGGTTTTCACTTCACAGGTGTGCCCTGTCAGGTTTAATAAGTGGGATTTCTTGCCTTATAAATGGGGTTGGGACCATCAGTTGTGTTGTGCAGAAGTCTGGTGGATACACCGCTGATAGTCCTACTGAATAGACTTTTAGAATTTGTATTATGGCTAGAAAAAAGCTGCTAAGTAAAGAAAAACGAGTGGCCATCATTACTTTAAGAAATGAAAGTCAGTCTGAAAAATTGGGAAAACTTTGAAAGTGTCCCCAAGCGCAGTTGCAAAAAACATCAAGCGCTACAAAGAAACTGCCTCACATGAGGACCGCCCCAGGAAAGGAAGACCAAGAGTCACCTCTGCTTCTGAGGATAAATTTATCCGAGTCACCAGCCTCAGAAATCGCAGGTTAACAGCAGCTCAGATTAGAGACCAGGTCAATGCCACACAGAGTTCTAGCAGCAGACACATTTCTACAACAAATGTTAAGAGGAAACTTTGTGCAGCAGGTCTTCATGGTAAAATAGCTGCTAGGAAACCACTGCTAAGGACAGGCAACAAGCAGAAGAGACTTGTTTGGGCTAAAGATCACAAGGAATGGACATTAGACAGTGGAAATCTGTGCTTTGGTCTGATGAGTCCAAATTTGAGATCTTTGGTTCCAACCACCGTGTCTTTGATGCAGAAAAGGTGAACGGATGGACTCTACATGCCTGGTTCCCACCGTGAAGCATGGAGGAGGAGGTGTTATGCTGTGGGGGTGCTTTGCTGGTGACACTGTTGGGGATTTATTCAAAATTTAAGGCATACTGAACCAGCATGGCGACCACAGCATCTTGCAGCAGCATGCTATTCCATCAGGTTTGCGTTTAGTTGGATCATCATTTATTTTTCAACAGGACAATGACCCCAAAAACACCTCCAGGCTGTGTAAGGGCTATTTGACCAAGAAGGAGAGTGATGGGGTGCTACGCCGGATGACCTGGCCTTCACAGTCACCAGACCTGAACCCAATCGAGATGGTTTGGGGTGAGCTGGACCGCAGAATGAAGGCAAAAGGCATAACAAGTGCTAAGCATCTCTGGGAACTCCTTCAAGATTGTTGAAAGACCATTCCCGGTGACTACCTCTTGAAGCTCATCAAGAGAATGCCAAGAGTGTGCAAAGCAGTCATTAAAGCAAAAGGTGGCTACTTTGAAGAACCTAGAATATAAGACATAATTTCAGTTGTTTCACACTTTTTTGTTAAGTATATAATTCCACATGTGTTAATTCATAGTTTTGATGCCTTCAGGGTGCATGTACAATTTTCATAGCCATGAAAATACAGAAAAATCTTTAAATGAGAAGGTGTGTCCAAACTTTTGATCTGTACTGTATAATACAGGTATATGAAAAAGTTTGGGCACCCCTATTAATCTTAAGCATAATGTTTTATAAAAATTGTTTTTTTTTGCAACTGCCATTTCAGTTTCATATATCTAATAACTGTTGGACACAGTAATGTTTCTGCCTTGAAATGAGGTTTATTGTACTAACAGAAAATGTGCAATCTGCATTCAAACAAAATTTGACAGGTGCATAAGTATGGGCACCTCACCAGAAAAGTGACATTAATATTTAGTAGATCCTCCTTTTGCAAAAATAACAGCCTCTAGTCACTTCCTGTAGCTTTTAATGAGATCCTGGATTAAGGTATTTTTGACCGTTCCTCTTTACAAAACAATTCCAGTTCAGTTAAGTTTGATGGTCGCCGAGCATGGACAGCCCTCTTCAAATGATCCCACAGATGTTCAATGATATTCAGGTCTGGGGACTGGGATGGCCATTCCAGAAGAGTGTAATTGTTCCTCTGCATGAATGCCTGAGTAGATTTGGAGCTGTGTTTTGGATCATTGTCTTGCTGAAAGATCCATCCCCTACGTAACTTCAACTTTGTCACTGATTCATGAACATTATTGTCAAGAATCTGCTGATACTGAGAGGAATCCATGCGTCCCTCAACTTTAACAAGATTCCCGGTAGCGGCATTGGCCACACAGCCCCAAAGCATGATGGAACCTCCACCAAATTTTACTGTGGGTAGCAAGTGTTTTTCTTGCAATGCTGTGTTTTTTGGTTGCCATGCATAACGCCTTTTTGTATGACCAAACAACTCAATCTTGGTTTCATCAGTCCATAGGACCACCTTCCAAAAAGAAATTGGCTTCTCCAAATGTGCTTGTGCATACCTCAGCCGACTCTGTTTGTGGCGTGCTTGCAGAAACTGCTTCTTTCGCATCACTCTCCCATACAGCTTCTCCTTGTGCAAAGTGCGTTGTATAGTTGACCGATGCACAGTGTCACCATCTGCAGCAAGTTGATGCTGCAGCTCTCTGGAGGTGGCCTGAGGATTGTCCTTGACTGATCTCACCATTCTTCTTCTCTCCCTTTCTGATGTTTTTCTTGGCCTGCCACTTCTGGCCTTAACAAGAACTGTACCTGTGTTCTTCCATTTCCTTACTATGTTCCTCACAGTGGAAATTGACAGGTTAAATCTCTTAGACAGCTTTTTGTATCCTTCCCCTGAACAACTATGTTGAATAATCTTTGTTTTCAGATCATTTGACAGTTGTTTTGAGGAGCCCGTGATGCCACTCTTCAGAGGAGATTCAAACAGGAGAACAACTTGCAAGTGGCCACTTTAAGTAGCTTTTGTCATGATTGCATACACCTGGCTATGAAGTTCAAAGCTCAATGAGGTTACAAAACCAAATATAGTGCTTTAGTAAGTCAGTAAAAAGTAGGTAGGAGTATTTAAAACAAGAAAATGATAAGGGTGCTGTCACCACCTCGCGGTCCAGGGCGCCTACGTTCTCTTCCCCGCCTGTTCTTACCTCCTCCGGTCCTGTCCTGAGCCAGCAGGGTCACGCTCCGGTCGTCCGCCGGCGCTCCGGGGTCCGTCCCTGCAGACATGCTGCCCGGGTCCTTGCTCCCTTGTCTGCTGCACTTCCTCCTTCCTCTCCCTCTCCTAGGGAGTGCATAGGGGGCGGGCAGGTGAGCTCTCTGGCTTCTTAAAGGGCCAGCCCGACCCTACTCACCGCCCCTCCTCCCGGCCTATCACCTGGAGGCTGGAGGGATAAAAGGATCTCAGTCACTCCTGGACGCCGCCTGGGTAACTTCTATTATCCTGAAGTTGCTTCTCAGGTCTGGTCTTGCTTGTCTTTCTAGTCCAATTTCCCTGTCTTACTCTGTGTACCTTTTTCCCTAGGTTCGAGCCTGGTCTTCTCAGCATCCTTAGTCCCGGATCCAGTGCGGTTCCCTGCAGTCTTCTGCCTGCTACCAAGTTCCACATTCTGCCCTGTTTTTGTCTCTTCATTTCTTCCCAACCTCCTAGGTCGGTTTAACACAGGTGTCTGCCTCATCGGACCCTCTATTGGTGGTCAAGGGGAAATCCCTGTATAGGAGTCACTCCAAGCCTTGGACTCCTTAGAGGCACCCTGGTGTTTTGGTCCTGTGGCCTTCCTTTGGGGTGTCTTCCCTAGTATATGTGTATTTCTGTACAATAAAGCGTTTTGAACCTGCTTTCCTAGTCTGGCTCTCCCTTCCTGGTATCAGCAACCGTTGTATTTGCGGTCCAGTGGGTCCACCCGATAGATCCATCGATAGGGCGTGACAGATTTTGCCCAGGCTATGGACCCCGCTGATGCCAGGTTCGATGCTCAGAGGGAGCTCGCTAGTCTCCGCCAGAGCCAGGAACAGGTTGTTGCGTTCATGCGGACCCTTGAGGCCCGTCTAGGTTCCCCTCAGGGGGTGGATGCATCTTACTCCTCTCATCTTGCAGATCTCCATCAGGAGCTGGATCAACAAGGACGGATGCAGACCCAGATGCTGAATTACATGACGTCTGTGGACGAGCGGCTCTCGAATCTGCAGCGGTCTCCTCCTGCCCCGGTTGCTGCACCCGCGTTGGATCCCGGTGCCGTAGGAGGCATCTTCTCTTCCCCTCGCCTCTGCAAACCCACCAGGTACTCTGGGGATCCAAAGATGTGCAGGGGTTTCATTAACCAATGCCAGCTGCATTTCAGGCTTCTCCCTCATCAATACCCTACGGATGTGGCGAAAGTGGCCTTTCTGGCATCACACCTGGAAGGCGAGGCCTTGGCCTGGTTCAACCCACTACTTGAGAGAGAGGATCCCATTGTATCCGATCTGCGGGTCTTCTTGGACACCTTCCGGAAGATCTTTGATGAGCCAGGTCGGGTGGCTTTGGCCACGGAGGAGTTGTTCAACTTACAGCAAGGTACTCTGTCGGTTGGCCAATACGCCATACAGTTTCGCACTTTGGCGTCGGTGCTTCGCTGGTCTGACGAGCCCCTGATCGGTGTCTTCCGGAGAGGGTTATCCAGTCGCCTGAAGGACAAGCTTGCCGTACGAGACCTTCCCGGTACCCTGGACGAATACATCTCCCTTGCCGTCCGGATGGACCGCCGCCTACAAGAACGCACCAAGGAGAGAACCCAGGAGAGAAGACCACCTCGATTGGCGCCCTCTTTTCAGAGGCCCCTGTTACCAGGTAACGCTTCATCTGCCGTAGCACCCGAACCCATGGAGGTGGATCGTCTCCGGCTGAGTCCCCGGGAGCGTGAGGAGAGAGTCGCCCGGAGGTTGTGTCTCTATTGTGGTGGCTCCAACTACTTCCGCCGGCAATGTCCCAGAAGACCGGAAAACTCCTCAACCTAGGACAGGTAAGAGAGGCCATCCTAGGTGAGGGTGATACCTCTCAACCGTTAACTGTTTCCATACAGGTGAGAGTCGGTGACAGGCGGTTCTCAGAGTTGGCGTATTTGGACTCGGGATCTGCAGGTAACTTTATTCAGCGAGACATGGCTCTCCGTCTCGGCATCCCTATACACCCCCTGCAGCATCCCCGCATCATCACCACCATTGACGGGAGACCCCTACAAGATTCCGTTGAGGGCATTACCAGTGAGGTGGAGCTTCAGATTGGAGCTCTCCATACTGAGAGGATGGCCTTTTACGTGCTACCCTCTCTCTCCCCGCCTTTCATGCTCGGTCTGCCATGGCTACGTACGCATGAGCCAGTCATAGACTGGCAAAGTGGGGAGGTCCAGCGTTGGGGTTCGGCCTGCCATAGCCGTTGCCTGCTGTCCATCCGGCCTATTCGTTTGCCTCCCTCACCTACGTCCTTGCCCGGACTTCCGGAAGCCTACTGGGCATATGCGGATGTCTTCGATAAACGAGAAGCAGAGGTCTTGCCCCCGCACAGGCCTTATGATTGTCCCATCGATTTGGTTCCAGGTGCTTCTTTTCCTACAGGACGAATCTACCCTCTGTCCCCTGCTGAGACTCAGGCGATGGCAGAATACGTCACTGACAGCTTGGCCCGGGGATTCATCCAGAGGTCCACATCCCCTGTTGGAGCCGGGTTCTTCTACGTGAAAAAGAAGGACGGGTCTTTGCGTCCTTGCATTGACTACCGCGGATTAAACGCCATCACGGTAAAGAATAAGTACCCACTGCCTCTTATTGCAGAACTCTTCGATCGGCTCCGGGGAGCCCGGATATTCACCAAGCTGGACCTACGAGGGGCTTACAACCTTGTCCGCATCCAGGCCGGTAACGAGTGGAAAACCGCATTCAACACCCGTGATGGTCACTTCGAGTACCAGGTGATGCCCTTCGGACTGTGCAATGCACCAGCCGTTTTCCAGGAGTTCGTGAACGACGTCTTCCGTGACCTGCTGTACGTATGTGTAGTGGTATACCTAGATGACATCTTGGTTTTCTCCCCAGACCTACCCACACACAGAAGAGACGTCCGACGAGTTCTCCTTCGATTACGGGAGAACCGCTTGTACGCCAAGTATGAGAAATGCCTCTTCGAGCGGTCTTCCCGCCGTTCCTTGGATACATCGTCTCTGACTCTGGGCTGGAGATGGATCCTGATAAGGTGTCGGCCATAATGAACTGGCCTCGGCCGGTCGGGATCAAAGCCATCCAGCGGTTCTTGGGATTCGCCAACTACTACTGGCAGTTTATTCCGCACTTCTCGGATCTGGTCAAGCCCCTCACAGCACTCACACGCAAGCACGCAAGGGAACACCTGCTAATGGATGGACTCCAGAGGCCGAGTGCTCCTTCCTGGCACTCAAACGGGCCTTCTCCTCCGCACCAGCCCTGCACAGGCCCGTCGCTGAGAAGCAGTTCTTTCTGGAGGTGGACGCATCCTCCACAGGTGCCGGGGCCGTCCTCACGCAGAAAGCCGCCTCGAGACGTATGGTCTCTTGCGGCTTCTTTTCGAAGGCCTTTTCCCCCTGTGAGCGGAATTACTCCATTGGTGACCGTGAGTTGCTTGCCATCAAAATGGCCTTGGAGAAGTGGCGTTACCTCCTAGAGGGAGCGGTGCACCCGGTGGTGATCTACACCGACCACAAGAACTTGGCCTATCTCTAGTCTGCCCTGAGGCTCAATCCTCACCAGGCCCGTTGGTCCTTATTCTTTGCTCGGTTTGACTACCGTCTTCATTTTCGTCCCGCAGTTAAAAATATCAAGGCTGACGCTCTCTCCCGGTCTTTTCTTACCGACGATCAGGAGGAGGAACCTCGTCCCATCATCGATCCATCCAAGGTGATCATGGTTGCACCGCTCCAACTGTCGCAGGTACCCCCAGGTAAGACGCTGGTGCCCGAACTGAAACGAGAACGCGTCCTTCGCTGGGGACATTCCTCCTTACTAGCCGGTCACGCGGGTCTGACAAAGACTCTACAGTTCATCGGTCGGCACTACTGGTGGCCTGGGATGCGTCAAGAGGTGACAGACTACATCTCTGCCTGTTCTTCCTGTGCCCGCAACAAGACCCCCAAACGGCTTCCCGCCGGTCAACTCTTACCCTTGCCTATACCATCAAAACCATGGCAACACATTGCGATGGACTTCGTCACGGATCTTCCTGCATCCTCCGGGAATACTGTTATCTGGGTCGTGGTGGACAGATTTTCCAAGATGGGTCACTTCGTTTCTCTGCCTGGTCTTCCCTCGGCACCCAAGCTGGCCGAGTTGTTTGTTCAACATATCCTCCGGTTGCATGGGTTACCCTCCAACATTGTTTCCGATAGGGGAGTTCAATTCGTGTCCCGATTCTGGCGGTCTCTCTGCAGGAAACTCGATATTGCCTTGGACTTCTCTTCGGCTTATCATCCACAGTCTAACGGACAAGTGGAACGGCTAAACCAGGTGTTGGCAGGTTTTCTACGGCACTTTGTCAACGCACACCACGACAACTGGACGTCCCTACTGCCTTGGGCGGAGTTCTCGTACAATAATCATGTTGGTGAGTCCTCATGTAACACTCCATTTTTTATTGTATATGGGCAGCACCCGAGGATCCCGACTCCCTTGGATATCACGACTTCCAATCCTGCAGCAGAGGCCGTGGCCCGCGACTTCGCCAACATCTGGAACAAGACTCGTGTAGCTCTTGAGAAAGCATCCCAGCGTATAAAGGACCATGCCGACAGGAGAAGACTTGATGCCCAGATGTTTCAACCGGGTGACAAGGTATGGTTATCAGCCAAGTACATCCGCCTTAAGGTGCCCTCCTTCAAGCTCGGACCTCGGTACATCGGACCGTTCGAGGTATCCCGGAGACTCAACGATGTGTGCTATCGGCTACGACTGCCTCCTTCTCTGCGAATACATAATTCTTTCCACCGTTCCCTCCTCAAGCCTGTGATCCTCAACCGCTTCTCCCAGGATCCGGGAGAGCGTCCTCCTCCGATCTCGGCCTATGACGAGTATGAGGTCAGTGCCATTCTAGACGTGAAGAAGAGAGGGCGTGCCACATGGTACCTGGTCGACTGGAAGGGGTTTGGTCCTGAGGAGAGGTCCTGGGAACCGGAGGGCAACGTCCATGCTCCTTGTCTCCTACGTCGGTTCCTTGCCAGTCACCGCCCGGGGGGGCCTGGAGGGGGGGGGTACTGTCACCACCTCGCGGTCCAGGGCGCCTACGTTCCCTTCCCCGCCTGTTCTTACCTCCTCCGGTCCTGTCCTGAGCCAGCAGGGTCACGCTCCGGTCGTCCGCCGGCGCTCCGGGGTCCGTCCCTGCAGACATGCTGCCCGGGTCCTTGCTCCCTTGTCTGCTGCACTTCCTCCTTCCTCTCCCTCTCCTAGGGAGTGCATAGGGGGCGGGCAGGCGAGCTCTCTGGCTTCTTAAAGGGCCAGCCCGACCCTACTCACCGCCCCTCCTCCCGGCCTATCACCTGGAGGCTGGAGGGATAAAAGGATCTCAGTCACTCCTGAACGCCGCCTGGGCAACTTCTATTATCCTGAAGTTGCTTCTCCAGGTCTGGTCTTGCTTGTCTTTCCAGTCCAATTTCCCTGTCTTACTCTGTGTACCTTTTTCCCTAGGGTCGAGCCTGGTCTTCTCAGCATCCTTAGTCCCGGATCCAGTGCGGTTTCCTGCAGTCTTCTGCCTGCTACCAAGTTCCACATTCTGCCCTGTTTTTGTCTCTTCATTTCTTCCCAACCTCCTAGGTCAGTTTAACACAGGTGTCTGCCTCATCGGACCCTCTATTGGTGGTCAAGGGGAAATCCCTGTATAGGGGTCACTCCAAGCCTTGGACTCCTTAGAGGCACCCTGGTGTTTTGGTCCTGTGGCCTTCCTTTGGGGTGTCTTCCCTAGTATATGTGTATTTCTGTACAATAAAGCATTTTGAACCTGCTTTCCTAGTCTGGCTCTCCCTTCCTGGTATCAGCAACCATTGTATTTGCGGTCCAGTGGGTCCACCCGATAGATCCATCGATAGGGCGTGACAGGTGCCCATACTTATGCACCTGTCAAATTTTGTTTGAATGCAGATTGCACATTTTCTGTTAGTACAATAAACCTCATTTCAAGGCAGAAACATTACTGTGTCCAACAGTTATCAGATATATGAAACTGAAATAGCTGTTGCAAAAAAAACAATTTTTGTAAAACATTAAGATTAATAGGGGTGCCCAAACTTTTTCATATAACTGTATAACGCAGACCACTATATATGTAAAATTACATTTCCCTTACAGCAGCCACTCCGCTATTTTTTGAGTGTCAACATATGGCAGACAATAGCATCTTTGGAATTGAGATTGGATTTTTTTCCACCATTGGATTATTCTATGGGTCGGTTTGTACCTTTTATGAGTGTCAAGGAGTTCTAGGTTCTGTAGCTTAGTTTGCACCGCCTATAGCTACATCCCTGCAAGGAACCTCGAAGGCTGTAGATCACTTGTTGGCATTGACTGCTCTTGCACACAACAAAACCTCATGTTCATACCCTGAACAGTGGCAAAAAGCATCCCTACAGGTCCATGTTATGGAGCGGTAGACATCCTCCACCCAAGGAGCAATGCTTCTAGAGAGAATACCTCACTTACATACAATATGAAATGGTACAAACAAGTTTTTCTTATGTCTTAAAGCACCGCTTCTGCATTTTTTCTATATATATATTGCAACACTGGAGTGGTTCCACTAATCTACGTTCCTTGCCCCATGTCTTATAGTCACAGCCGTCGTCTTCATCTTTTTGTCGTCTTCTGCAGGTTGTGACCAGTGTTTGCTGGGCGATCCGTATGTCACAACTAAGTGTAAATCTATGAGAACCCGAACAAGGCTCTCATAGACTTGAATTGAGAGTTTGTGACCGTTACCTCCGGCTTTTGTTCAGTCAGACTTTGCAGTAATAAGACGGTGCAGCAGGACCAGTGCGGCACCAGGATGAACTGATGATGGTGGCTGATGAATATAATTCTAGGGTCAGGGAGCTCAGATTAGGAAAACCACTCCAGCCCTCACATAAAAAGCAAACAAAAATGTTGGAGTGGTTCTTTAATATACAATGACGCTATACGAGACCATAGTCTGTAGGCACCATGTTATGGCTACTGTGAAGATCTGAGGTTGTGGGTTGTATTAATCACCTAGGCAGGTTAACGATGCACTTAGATTTATTTCTTCCATCCATGGTCATACAGCAGCTCCAGGTCAGGTAGATGGCCAAAATGCAATGCCCTCAGTCCACAAGTTCCCAACCCTGGATCGGTAGTTCCACTGCCCCCCGTACCAGGTGATACCCACTGTGTCCAAAATTTTGGTTGACCCACAGCTGTGGTATCTCCTGCCAGTATAGTCTGCAGTCACAGTCTATGTTGCTTCAGATGACGGATGTCACGACTGTAGCAAGTGTATACATCAGCCAGCAACAACCCCTCCATTTCCTCGTTGGTGTCCTAAATACCCCAAACCACCCCTCGGAATTGTGCCTGGCCCTAGGAACCCACCCAAAGCTAACTGTGCATAGTTGGAGGTATTTTCCTCAGGCCAAGCCCCTCATCTGGGCTGCAAGTGAGACCCCTGTGGTGACGGCTCCACTGGGTCTACTATCCCCATCCACATAATGGGACTAGTGACTGGGAGAACAATGGCTTAAGGCCACTGAGACACTGACCAAAGCAATGGAATGATTGCCAATCTTGACCTTATGTATGCATACGATCCAGCCCGCATATCTTCCCCTGCTTACTGTCATTGATTGGAAATATTGATTCCTGAGGCTTAACCGACGTGCAAGCAAATCTCCAATAACACACAGCAAGCAAATCTCTAATAAAACACAACAATAAGATCAACGTAACTGGTGCTCCGTTCTGGAAAAAGTCTTCATCCCTTAGAGCCATGGACTCCGCTCTACGTGCATTGGTCCTGTAGTCTTTAGTAAGTGGCCAGCTCCTCATAGATACATTCAAAACAAGCCCATAATGTGGTGTAGATTGGACTGCAGTGCATGGACTGGCCAGCGGCACTCCCAGCTCGAGTGTGACGACTGCATAGAAATATATGAAATGGTCATTCTCGGATCGCGAGAGCCACTGGCCTATCTGTGCATGCGGTCCGATCTTGGTCTGATTTATACGGTGGTCTGACTGCACTCTGAGTTATAAGAGTTTTCAAATTAGTAATTTGAACTCTTACTCTGGAGGACATACTATACCCATGTCACACACATCCAAGTGTTTGTGTGGCTCAGTCTCTTCTAGAGGCTGAGCAAAGGTCTGACGCTAAACGGGCGAGCCCGTGCTATGCTTGGACTGTTTATTCTCTATTTTGGTTCTGTTATACATGTTGTAGAGGCTGTTTTGTTTTGGACGGTTTATGGACGTTTAATAAACCGCACGCTTGTTTTGAACCAAAAAACTAGATCCTTATGTGTGCACCAGCATCTACCAGAGAGGCGACCCGTTACACTTATATATCCATTGGTGATGAGCGAACGTGCTCGGATAAGGAGATATCTGAGCATGCTCGGGTGCTAAGCGAGTGACTTCGGCATGCTCGAAAAATATGTTCAAGTCCCCGCGGCTGCATGTCTCACGGCTGTTCGACAGGCACAACACAGAAACTTTTCTATATTTACATCTTAATAAATCTCCCTTTTAATAAGTCCTGTTCCCCCCCCCCCCCCCAACAATGTGAAGCAGTATATCTTCCTGACCTTCCATTTAGTGATTTTTGGCCGCCATACAGATAAGCTTACTTATAATAATTTCCAAACATCTTTGCCATAACCACAGCTTGACGGCATTAAGCATAAAACTCATCTAATCCTATGAATGTATGTGCCATAAGCAGCGCTGCCAAGGACAGCACAGCCTCGCTGTACGGCTAAGCCTTGCTTTTCCAAGGAACAGGGATGGAATTCCAGACCCCACATTTTTCGACACCTGACAACTTTCTACTGAAAACTTTGTATGATTTCTTGTTAACTTTTTCCTGTATTCAAACAGGGAAGCAATGAAAAAGAGAGTGAAAATAGCGATTATAGCTGCAGAAACAAAGCATGAACTCACAGGAGGGTTTACTAAAAGTAGTTCAAAAGTAATTTGGCTGGACTGGTGAAAAAAATTCCAATTCTGCCATGTTTGCTTGAATTCCATTTTAAAAGCGTTAACAGTGTGGTTGCATTTTCACGGCTTTAACAAAAAAAAAAATATTCTTATACCACAAACTTTTATTATTTTTCATCAATGAAGATGTGTAAAGGCAATTTATTTTTTGCTTTTTTTGCAGTGTGAACTGTAGTTTTTATTGCTATTGTTAAGTACATATGATCGCTTTGTATACTTTTATTTTTTGAGAGGACATAATCGAAAAACATTTCTATCATTTCTTTTTTTTTTTTACGTAGCTTATTGTATATTGTAAAAAAATCTATAGTTTCCAAGTTTGGATTTTTACGGACGTATCGATGCCAGATATGTTTGTATTTTTATTTAGACAATGGAGAAAGGGTAGGGATTTAAAGTGGTTGGCCACTACTTTTTTATTGATGGCCAACCCTTTAAATCACATCCCTTTTTCCGTTTTGAAAATAACAATAAAAAACAAATATATTCTTGTGATAGGCCATCAATAAAAAAAAGTAGCGGCCAACCCCTTTAAATATAAACATTTGGCACACTACCAGTGCGACTGGAAGCTCTTGGATGCCGCCGGAGCACAGAAGCTCCTTCAATTTCTGTCGTGGCCATGGCAGGGTAACCAGATTCACCCCCTATTCAAATAAAGGGGATGGATCTGCAGTGCTCTGCTGTGGCACTATAGTTTTGATGGGCCTGCTGTGCTTAGGCACATTTGAGAACTTCCGTATACTGCTGGTAACAGCTGATCGGCAGGGTGGTGAGGCGTCCCCTTTGATCAGATATTGATTCCCTAACCTGAAGAATGGCATGAATAAAGTAGTGGCTAACCTCTTTAATCTTTTGTCTTTTTTTTTTTTTATTTCCCTTGAGGGACTTAAACTCATGGTTGCTTGTACAATAAGAGACATATAGAGAAGATATGAAATTTGCAATACTTTTGCATTGTCACGATTCCACGCTCAGTGTGTCTGGGATGTAGTTACTGACAGCTCAGTCTTCCAGTCTGGTGCAGGGACGTGCTGAGCTGTCAGTGTGTTGATTGACAGCTCAGCTGTCCACTCTGAGACTGGGAGATACTAGCTGTCTCCAGGTGTTCATTGTCCCAGGTGATTGCCAGGCTACTTAACTCTGGAAAGGTGCAGGCCATAATTGATTGGGTTCAGCCTCGTGATCTTAAGGCTTTGCAGTGTTTTCTGGGATTTGCCAACTATTATAAGAAAATTTACAGTTATATGAAAAAGTTTGGGCACCCCTATTAATCTTAAGCTTAATGTTTTATAAAAATTGTTTTTTTTGCAACAGCTATTTCAGTTTCATATATCTAATAACTGTTGGACACAGTAATATTTCTGCCTTGAAATGAGGTTTATTGTACTAACAGAAAATGTGCAATCTGCATTCAAACAAAATTTGACAGGTGCATAAGTATGGGCACCCTTATCATTTTCTTGTTTTAAATACTCCTACCTACTTTTTACTGACTTACTAAAGCACTTTTTTTTGTTTTGTAACCTGTTATGATCCTTAGTGGCTGAGGATCACAGAATGAACTAGCTAAGTTACTGAACATAGAACGAGCTCTAGGGAGGTGGTAACTGGACTGACTGCAAAACCTGATCCTAACAAACACACTAAAGGTAGCCGGTGAACGTGCCTAAATTCCTGGACGTCTCGACGCAGCCTGAGAAACTTGCTACCCCTATAGAGAAAGTAAGACCTCACTTGCCTCAGAGAAATGACCCCAAAGATATAGGAAGCCCCCAACAAATAATAACAGTGAGGTAAGGGGAAAATACAAAACGTAGAAATGAAAACAGATTCAGCAAATGAGGCCCACTAATACTAGATAGCAGAAGACAGGCAGGGAACTGTGCGGTCAGTAAAAAACCCTATACAAAATATCCACGCTGAGAATACAAGAACCCCCACACCAACTAACGGTGTGAGGGGAGAAACTCAGCCCCCTAGAGCTACCAGCAAGCAAGGAAATCACATATTAGCAAGCTGGACAAGGACAAATAAATAACCAAGAAACATTTTGAACACTGATGAGCAAAAAATAACCAAACAGAAACTTAGCTTCTCTTGGCGAGACTGATAACGAAGGGATTCAGGAGAGATCAAAATAACACTGAATACATCGACAGCAGGCAACCACTGAAAGTCCAGGTGAGCTAAATAGGAAACCAGCTAACAGATAACGAGACAGCTGAACCAGCCTCAGACCTGCAGAATGACACAAAGAGCCACCAGAGGGAGCCCAAAGACAGCACTTACACAGTACCACTTCTGACCACAAGAGGGAGCCCAAAAACAGAGTTCACAACAGTAACCCCATTGAGCTTTGAACTTCATAGCCAGGTGTATGCAATAATGAGAAAAGCTACTTAAAGTGGCCACTTGCAAGTTGTTCTCCTGTTTGAATCTCCTCTGAGGAGTGGCATCATGGGCTCCTCAAAACAACTGTTAAATGATCTGAAAACAAAGATTATTCAACATAGTTGTTCAGGGGAAGGGATTTAACCTGTCAATTTCCACTGTGAGGAACATAGTAAGGAAATGGAAGAACACAGGTACAGTCCTTGTTAAGGCCAGAAGTGGCAGGCCAAGAAAAACATCAGAAAGGCAGAGAAGAATGGTGAGATCAGTCAAGGACAATCCTCAGACCACCTCCAGAGAGCTGCAGCATCAACTTGCTGCAGATGGCGTCACTGTGCATCGGTCAACTATACAACGCACTTGGCACAAGGAGAAGCTGTATGGGAGAGTGATGCGAAAGAAGCCGTTTCTGCAAGCACGCCACAAACAGTCGGCTGAGGTATGCAAAAGCACATTTGGAGAAGCCAATTTCTTTTTGGAAGAAGGTCCTGTGGACTGATAAAACCAAGATTGAGTTGTTTGGTCATACAAAAAGGCGTTATGCATGGCGGCAAAAAAACACAGCATTCCAAGAAAAACACTTGCTACCCACAGTAAAATTTGGTGGAGGTTCCATCACGCTTTGGGACTGTGTGGCCAATGCCGGCACCGGGAATCTTGTTAAAGTTGAGGAACGCATGGATTCCTCTCAGTATCAGCAGATTCTTGACAATAATGTTCATGAATCAGTGACAAAGTTGAAGTTACACAGGGGATGGATCTTTCAGCAAGACAATGATCCAAAACACCGCTCCAAATCTACTCAGGCATTCATGCAGAGGAACAATTACACTGTTCTGGAATGGCCATCCCAGTCCCCAGACCTGAATATCATTGAACATCTGTGGGATCATTTGAAGAGGGCTGTCCATGCTCAGCGACCATCAAACTTAACTGAACTGGAATTGTTTTGTAAAGAGGAATGGTCAAAAATACCTTCATCCAGGATCCAGGAACTCATTAAAAGCTACAGGAAGCGACTAGAGGCTGTTATTTTTGCAAAAGGAGGAGCTACTAAATATTAATGTCACTTTTCTGGTGAGGTGCCCATACTTATGCACCTGTCAAATTTTGTTTGAATGCAGATTGCACATTTTCTGTTAGTACAATAAACCTCATTTAAAGGCAGAAACATTACTGTGTCCAACAGTTATTAGATATATGAAACTGAAATAGCTGTTGCAAAAAAAACAATTTTTATAAAACATTAAGCTTAATTAAAAGATTAATAGGGGTGCCCAAACTTTTTCATATAACTGTATAAAGGGTTTTTCTCAGATTGCTAATCTTCTTACTGTTCTTACCCGTAAGGGGGAAATATCAAAGTTTTGTCACCAGGTGCTTTCAGTGCTTTCAAAAAATTGAAAGATTGTTTCATGTGTGCACCCATTTTGATCCAACGTGATTTCAAAGAATCTTTTATTGAGGTCATTGTAGGCGCCGGTTCATTTCAGGGGCCCAAAAGTCTGATTAACCTGCGTCCATGAGCTTTTTCTCTAAAAAAAACTTTTTATCTGTGGAAAGAAATTATGATGTTGGGAATCGTGATGGTGTCTCCGCGGTGTTGGATGTTTTGATCTCCACGAGGTCATTCATCCTTACGTTCCTAGCCTTTTCACTAGGCACTGCTCCGAATAGCCAGTTTCCTACTCCACACTGATGAGGGGCAAAAACCCCGAAACAGCTGTCTGTGGATGGATACCATGTTTTGGCATAGGTGGTTTTCCTTTATTGGATGCTGCCCTTCCCATGGTTGTTCCTTCCCGGTGAAAGACCTGGCTATTCATTGCTTGCGTTGAGAAACATGTGATGGTGTCTCCGCGGCTTTTCTACATGCATTTGCATATTTCCTATAAGGGATGGGGGCAGTGTTCTGGATCACTGCGTTGAGAAACACGTGATGGTGTATCCGCGGTGTTGGATGTTTTGATCTCCACGAGGTCATTCATCCTTACGTTTACAAAAAATTATTCTGACCTCTCAGATTCGCCAAAAACAGAAGGCTGATAGAAGACATTCGGTGGCGGTTTTTAAGATTGGGGATAAGATTTAGTTGTCATGTAGGAACATTATACTTAGTGCCGTAGGCAAAGTTGGGTCTGGCTGTCTCCAGGTGTTCATTGTCCTAGGTGATTGCCAAGCTAATTAACTGGGCTGTTAGTCTCAGACCTCTGCCAGAGTTAGGGTACCTTTACACAGTGCAATTTTGATCGCTACGACGGCACGATTTGTGACGTTCCAGCGATGCATTTACGATATCGTTGTGTCTGACACGCTACTGCGATCCGGATCCCCGCTGAGAATCGTACGTCGTAGCAGATCGTTTTAAACTTTCTTTCGTCGTCTAGTGTCCCGCTGTGGCGGCATGATTGCATCGTGTGACACAGGTTGTATACGATGTGCGCACAGTAACCAACGGCTTCTACATCGCAAATACGTCATGAAATTATCGCTCCAGCGCTGTGTATTGCAACGTGTGACCGCAGTCTACGACGCTGGAGCGATAATCATACGACGCTGCAACGTCACGAATCGTGCCGTCGAAGCGATCAAAATTGCACTGTGTAAAGGTACCCTTACTTACATTCAGCTATTGTGTAGTTTGTTTCTCTGTGCCTTGTGTTCTGTTTGTTGATCTTTCATTGCCTAATCTTGGACTTCATTCTGACCATCCGTTTGTTTAACCCTTTCTGCTCCGATCTGCTCTCCTACTGGTATTCTGACCTTGGACTGTTACCTGACTACGCCTTTGTCTCTTCCTCCTGTTCATGATGTACCCCCCTCGCTTTTGACTCCTTGACTATCTCGTCTCACACCCAGCGTCATGTCACAGTTTTGTTAATTCAACAATCTCCTATGATGGGAGCACAAGCAAAGACAACCCATTGGCACCCTATGATTGCAGGGGCAATGGTGTAAATGGAAGTGGGGGACCAGAAACCTAGCTAACCACTTTTCATCAGGGCATATAAAAAAAAATGTATGAAGCGGGTTGCAACCAATGCACCCAGAGAAATAGACCTGTAATGTACATGGACACCATAACTTTTTGTATCATAAAGATTATTTTTTTTAAATAAGTTCAAACAGTGAATAGTGCAAAATACACACCTTTCACAGTATATAAGGTTTCTGTCTATGTCTGCCTCCATTCTATGGGTCATTGTCGGGTTCGTCCTTCGATAGATGGTGGGCAGGGTGGGTAGTGTTGTTTTTACCCCGGGCGTAGATTGCAGCACCTGATGACATGCAGACAGGGAGCAAATTGCCTCCCAACATAGTTCTCAAGCACGAAGGATAAAGGATCCGGCATGCAAACTGACATAATTTGTTACATGTGAAGAAAAGTCTAATTATGTGTCAGGCCTGATTCCAAGCCAAGCGACTGCACAAATAAATATCCCAGAATGTTTAACCACCAAAGTGGACTCTATATTAATATTCTGCACACACACAAGAATCCTTATGTGAAAAATGGATAGTGACAAAATAAGTTTGCATACAGTAGGTACTTTTGGATGATTAATGTGTGCACCCCTTCCGCACACTGAGAAGAGAATCATTTTTCCAGCCGCCATATTGTCTGCAGGCAGTCAGTCTGGTAATTACATGTCCTGAGATTCCTTGTGGAGACATCACTTAGGGAGGTGCTATCAAATCACATCTGATCAGAAGAAGCTATAAATATATAGATGATTTCATATTGTCATCAGGAAGCCAGAGAAGCATACAGTGGTGCATGAAAGTTTGTGAACCCTTCAGTATTTTTTCAATATTTTTGCATAAATTTGACCTAAAACGACATCAGATTTAGTATAGTAGATAAAGTGGCTCAAATCCAACAAATGAGTCAAAAATATTAGACTTTGTAATCTTATAAATGAGGAACATGATCCAATATCACATGTTTTGTAAGTGGTAAATGTATATCAACGTTTAGAATTAGCAAATAATTTGAAGAGGAAATTGAAGAAACATAAAACTATAATCAATGGGATCAGGGAGCTGGCTGGCAAATTGTGTCCTGGGGGGCAATCACAAACAGCGGCCCACGAGTTGCGGCAGTCACTACATTAAAGCAGCAAAGGTAAAAGTGGGAAATGTAAAACCATACGCATGTCATACGGATTCATAGGTGCGAGAAAATCGCATTGTAAACGGATTACACACGGATGACCATACGGAGAACACCAGTGCAACTCTCGGCCTAGAGAATCGAACCGATTTTTCATACGTTAAGTGTGACCCTGGCCTACTACAAAGATACGGGAACAGAACTGAGCTTACTACATAGATACCGGAACAGAGCGACTCTTACTACATTGATAAAAGAGCTCAACCGAGCTTACTGCATAGATACAGGAACACAATAAAGCTTACTACATAGATATGGGAACAGAACCAAGCTTACTGCATAGATACATGAACTAAGCAGTCATCAAAGCAAAAGGTGGCTACTTTGAAGAACCTAGAATATAAGACATAATTTCAGTTGTTTCACACTATTTTGTTAAGTATATAATTCCACATGTGTTAATTCATCGTTTTGATGCCTTCAGTGTGAATATACAATTTTCATAGTCATGAAAATACAGAAAAATCTTTACATGAGGTGTGTCCAAACTTTTGGTCTGTACTGTACATGGCAACATACAGTACACAGACATGCGCACACATACACATAACAAATAGCTGACTGGAACTTCCAAGCTAGTGTGAACAGGTGCATACTAGAACCAGTCACGTCCATATACAAAATACAAAAGAAGTTAAGCTCTGTTGTGCTAAAGCATGTAGACATGGAATATATGAAATATGAGTAGCAATACTGCTCTGGATAATATGAAAAAATTGAGACGCTTAGCACATAATTTGGCCAATTCATGCATGCCCAGCAACCAATGACAAGGTGGTCTCAATCTGCTGGGACCCATGCGTCTAGTGTGAATACCTCTCTTAGGCTGAAGTCTGAATTCCTGGGTAAATGTGGATACCTCTCTTGAAAGCTTGTATTGTATGGGGAGGTAGGATCCTGCTGTAATTAAATCCACCGCATGCTGAAGGGCGGAGTGCTCGGTCTGAGAGCTAACATACAAATAACAAAAAACTGACTGGCACTTCCAAGCTAGTGTGAACAGGTGCATAATGGGGGCAGCCACCTCCATATACAATATACAAAAGAAGTTGCACTCTGGTGTGCTAAAGCATGTAGACATGGAATATATGAAATATGAATAGCAATACTCCTCTGGATGGTCAGAAAAACATGTTTTTGTTATTTGTCTTGACAGCAGATCACTGTGAAAAATTCTCCCGGTGATCTGCTGTGAAGACACTGAGCTTGAACTGCGGTGATATCATCACTGACTTTTTCCCATGGTGCTGAGGTCACCGCAGTTCAGCTCTGCTGGGAATGCAGCCCCGCTGTCCTGCCGTAACCTCGATGATGCTACCGCTGGTCAATGATGCGCTCACAGCAGCTCATTCATTAGTAGTTCTTAGCCTGGATGGTTGCATCTTGGCACCGTCCCAGGCATGGATTATGGCGTGGGACAGAACAACCGACTGGTATGATATATTGTTGTTTGTTTTTTTTGTTTTGTTATTACAGGAGAACAAGGGCTTCTGTGGAATTAGGTGTTTGGTAAGTATAGCCGTTTGTTATTTTTAAATAAAAAAGAAAAACTGTGTTTTGTTTTCTTTCTAATAAAAGACTTCATTCTGGCTGTGTCTTTATTTACATGTAACTATGAGATTAGTAATCGATAGGTGTCTTATAGACGCCTCTCCATTACTAATCCGTGGGCTTGATGTCACCAGACAATACAAAGGTGACATCAACCCCACAAATATGAACCCCACTTGCCACCACTGCAGGGCAAGTGGGAAGAGCTAAACAAAGCGCCAGAATTTGCACCATCTTAGTGGAGAAGAAAATAAAATTCCTCCTCCAAGATGGTGCCGCCTGCCAGCTCTGATCACAGCTATCGACACCAATAGCTGCTACTGCGCAGGCGCCGTTTTCATTTTTTTTTTTTTTTTCTCTAGCTGGATAACATCAACAAAATGTATTAGTGCCACACTAAACATGCGATTATACTGCAGAGCAGGTGCCACGGCCGGCACTTGCCTGCAGAAGCGTTTTTTGCTTTTTTCTTCAGAATGTTAGGTATTTATTATGCAAACTAGGGGGCAGGTCAGTGAGGGATCAGTGACCTATCAGCTGTCTGCATTATGAATATCTAATCAGAGCACCACATACACCAGCTCCGCCCCGGGGCACGAGAATCTCATTAACTACAAACTGAAAATAAAGATTACACAACAACCACAAGACGGATTTCATCAACCAAGGTATCATTTTATTCAGTATAACGACGCCGACCTGACACTGTCTGTAGGTTACTGTGCACAATCCTGCTGACATGTTCCCTTTAACAGGTTGTCAATTGTCTTTTCGTGTGGAGTTGTTTGTTTTGATGTAACTAAACAATCCTCTTTTTCAGTAGTTACTATGCCATATGGTGTGTTCGTATGAACCTGTTCATATATTTGTTTTTGTTGTGTATTATAAAACAAAAATGTTGAATAAGAAAAAAAAATCAATACATTTCATACTCAGGGGAGCAGCTTGAATAAAATATGATCAAAAACTGGAAACTTTTGACAATTACATAGTTGTTTTTTTTTTCTTCATAAATCAATATTCTATATAAAAATAAGAAACTGGTCTTTCATTCTTCAAATTCTCAATTCATGAGTGAGTAAAATTTTTCTTTTAGTGAAAACAGATTTTTCCACTACTGAGATGACGGTTGATGCTCAAAAAGTCCTATGGACAAGTGTAAGGCTGTGTGCCCAAGTTGCGTTTTTTAGGCGTTTCCGCCGCGTTTTTCCGCTGAGGAAACGCTTAAAAAAACGCTAACAAAATGCATCCAATTAATTTTAAATGCATTCCGCAATTGCTGTGCCCATGCTGCGTATTTTTCCGCAGCGGAAACACATTGCTGAAAAATATGCAGCATGTTCATTAACTTTGTAACCGCCGCCATAGACTTGTATTGGAATGCATGACAAAAAATGCATGAAAAACACGACAAAAACGTGACAAAACCCACATGCGTTTTCCCTGGTAAGGGTGTGCGGTTTTTATGCGGAAAAATCTGCTTCTTTTCTGCAACGTGGGCACATAGCCTTACTCTTTTTATCAATTTTGGAAATTACACATATTTCTACCTCTACAGTAAGTCTTTCAGTCCATGGAGAGATTGAATAATAAATGACTTGCTCTGGAACTGCAAACCATGGGACAGGAAAATTCCATGATATGTCAGGACCAATGTAGTTCACGGTGCTTATGAACTCACCGTTTTGGGAAATATTACACATGGCTTCATTTTCCACAGCCAGCCACCTAATTTGTAGTAGAAGAGGTCATGAATCAGTCAGAGCTCCTGTAAAGTTCACGTAATGATGAATTCTTGAGCAGTCAATCTCCATGTCTGCATCTTATGATTTAACTGCTAATTAGTACATTGATTTAATGCGTAGTTATTATTATTATTGCTGTAATATAAACTAGTATTACATATTAACAGACAAAACTTTGAAAGAGGCAAAATGGCATCTTCACCTTCTAATCCAGCGGTAAGGTTCAGCTAGAAGTCTACTTGTAAGTGTGCAGAACTCAAGTCCCATATAATCATACAACAAAACCCTTGCTGCTGCAGCTTCCCTCTCTGTATAATATTTGCCCTGATTTCGCCGCGCGTTTATGGCCAGATGTCCATGTAGAGTAAGGGATTGGGAACCTTTCCTATCAAATTCTTATGCAATTATGCATAAATATGTGAACGGAGAAATCTGGCCATAAACATTTATCAAAAGTTGTTAGAAAATGGAAGAAACACCAACCCTCACACTCTCTTTCTCCCTCCCTCTCCCCCTCTCTCTCCCTCGCTCTCCCTCTTTCTCCTTTTCTCTCCCTCTCTCTCTCACTCTCTCCCTCTCTCACTCCATCACTCTCTCTCTCCCTCTTTCTCTTCCTCTCTCACTCCATCACTCTCTTGCTCTCCCTCTTTCTCTTCCTCTCACTCCCTCACTCTCTCTCCCTCTTTCTCTTCCTCTCACTCCCGTGCTCTCCCTCTCTCCCAATTCATTTAAAATCAAATGAGCTTTATTTGCAGGACTAAGTACATGTTAGCATCCCTCGCACTCTCTCTCTCCCTCACTCTCCCCTTCTCACTCTCTCCCTCGCTCTCTCTCCCTCTCTCTCCCCTTCTCACTCTCCTCGCGCTCTCTCTCTCCCTTGCTCTCCCCTTCTCACTCTCTCCCTCGCTCTCTCTCCCTCTCTCTCCCCTTCTCACTCTCCTCGCGCTCTCTCTCTCCCTCGCTCTCCCCTTCTCACTCTCTCTCCCTTTCTCTCACTCTCTTCCCCTCTCTCTCCCTCCTTCCTCTCTCTCCTCCCTCTCCCCTTTCTCTCCCTCTATCTTTCTCCGTCTCTCTCCTTCACTCTATCTTTCTCTCCCTTTCCCTCTCTCATTCTCTCTCCCCCCTTCCTCTCTCTCTCTCTCCCCTTCCTCTCTCTCCCCCCTCTCTCCCTTTCACTCCCTCTCTCATTCCCTCGCTCTCCCTCTCTTTCTCTCCCTCTCTCTGTCTCTTTCCTTCACTCTCCCTCTTTCTCTCCCTTCCCCCTTCCTCTTTCTCTATTCCCTCTCCCTCTCTCTCTCCCAAATAATTTTGGCCAATTAGCCTCCAGGAATGAGGGCTGGGCATCTTAGTTTGCATTAAATTTGTGAAAAGGAGAAGGCCGCCACAAACCTTTATCCAGTGAAAATACCCACATGAAGTCCTTGTCTTCAGGAGAAGGGGGTGCAGATGATAATCACTCTATATAGTTAATGGTAAACTTTAACGGCAAACAAGGCATTCTACACAGCTAGGGATCCTGAGCCTTTATGGCCACCTAGACTCCAGGATTGGGGGCTGGACATCTTCATCAGTTTAATATGCTATTACTATGTGTATTAGGTAAGCGTGCTGCAAACTATTATCCACTGGATAGTTGATAAATGGTAGATCAGTAGTAGTCTGACCGATCCACCTTGCGTTTGGCAATTTCGGACACTTTCACAGTCGGCGAGCGTGTGCAACCACTAGTCCTTGCACACTTGTGTAGCTGGGAGGACCAGGCTCCCCTTCTCTAGCAATTAGTGTGGTGATATCAGTCAGATCCTCAACAACTTACCTTTTTAGCCCCTACTCAGTTGATAGGTGATAAATATGAGTTTCCCGGAATCCCACTTCTTTGCCACCACACCTCCTACCTCTCGCAGTATTTCTTGAACATCCTTTGGATACTTGACTGTTTCAGTCCTGTTGTAATCCTTGTGTTTCCCTTTGTTTAGCACGATTTAGTTATGAAAGTTGTGGTTTCTATTTTTTTTTCAGGACCAGCAGTGTAACGCCACAAGTCTTGGCAGCAGCTCAAGCTCCACTTCTTGTTCAAGTCCAAATGGCTACAACAACCAGCAAGCGTTATTAACCCAGCAAATGATGGAGAAGACGAGCATCATGCAGAGACAGATGCAGCAGATGTTACCCGGAACGGTAATGAGCCCGTCAAGAAATGGTCCTTTATCCCCCAAAAAATATCATGAAAATAAAAAGGATTACATCAATAAGAATATAGACATAGAGAGACCTTAACTCCATATCTGCAGAATGACTATAGCTCTGGTACACCTGGTCTAGTCATGCGTCACATGGTTACTCATTTTTATGGATGGCATAAACCGTAATTTATAATCCTACTTTTCACTTGTAGCATCACTGAAGAGGAAATCTCTGGATCTCGGTAGCTCCAACACGTAGACTGCTTTCCTAGCTGACCTATGCAGTCTCCATTCAGAGAGAGACTCAGCTTGTCTCTCTCCCAGCTATAGCTCCACGCAGTCTACATGCAGAGAGAAATCCTTGTATGTCTCTCTCCCAGCTACGGCTCACATTTTGACTGGTCACTCACCAGCAGCACACTCGACTCTGCTCAACATCCAGCAATCAAGACCTGCAGTGCTAGGATTTAACCCAGTCCTGCCAGACTTTGCTACACTCTTTAAAGAATATGGATAATTATCATAGGTTTTTCTTTTACTGAACTGCATATATTTGGGGCTAAAAACTAATTTTATTTAAAAGTTTGCACGGTTTTGCTTTTACAAGCTTTTTGTTTCCTGCATTTTTTTGGCTGCAGAATGACTTGTCTGAGAGTCCATCAAGCAAGTGTGCTCTCGTGAGCAGTTTGTTACTCTTTTATTTGTCTTTTCCTACTCCTCTCACCTAAGACATGACCACATCAAAGTTCAGCTCAAATTTAATGTGGTCTGTGGTCACACTTGAGAACAGATGAGCTCAGATAAACGAGTTACAACATCTCCCACTGATGGATTCTTGGGGTCATTCTGCAGCCTGCAACGGGCAGGGATACAAAGAGCCTGGAAAAAACAAATGGACGCAAACATTTTTAGTGAAACCCAATTGCAAGAATGATTTTTAGCTGAGATTACATGCAAGTAACTAAAAATAAAATTGCACCAAAGGGGCCTATATTATTTTAAGGGACTTTAACAAGAGTGGAGGAAATCGAATTTGCTCCAAATTTGAAAAAGAAAATCAGATTTTCCCGATGTACAATTTTTTTGCAATTTGATTTACTCAAATCAAGCAAGATGACAGTAATTTTGCTTGATTTGTTTTAATAGCTGGGAGCAGGTTAAAAAAACACAAAAAAACCCATGAAACTAGCCTCCCTCGTCTCTCCTGGCTTCGCATCTCTCCACCAAGTTTTCTGCTGGCTGGCTCCCTCCGGTTTCGGTCTTCTCTTCCAGCTTCACATTTTTGGCGTCTCATGATGTGGCTTGAGATCTAGTGAACACTAAAGACGCAGAAGATTGAAAATAGAAGAGAACACCAAGAGTGAGCAAGCAGAGGACTGGGTGGGAGCGGGAGCTGGGGCTCCAGGACAGGTGAGGTGCGAGGGAAGTGTAATGTGGTTTTTTTTATTTTTTAACTTCTCCATTAATTTTGCTCTGGACACAACTCATAGCAAAATAAATATTTTATTTTTACTATAAATTTGATTTGTGGCAAATCAATGCAATACAAATAGAATTTTGCAGCCAAGTTCACGCGAATCTCGAGAATTTGAATTTTGTCAGATTTGCTCATCTTTAATTTTAACACTATAGATTTGTTGGGCTGTGCCATCATTTAATGATGGGTGAGTGAGTGATTCCTTAGACCTCTAATAAATCTGATAGTAAAAAGGCTTAGCATTGTGGCTCCTTCAGAGTTTTTTTTTTTTAAAGCAGTGGCGATTCCTCCATCGGAGTTTTCTTCTAGAGAAGTGGCGGTTCCATCATCAGAGTGTCACGACTCAGCTGTCAGTAGACCTGGGACCAGGGGCTCCTTCCCTGTCCCTAACACTAGAGGGCACCCTAGCTCGCTTTACTCTCCTGGATACCTCTGAAGGTGAAGATGTCGGGGTCTCCGCCCTTGCCTCATCTCCTGAGTTAGCCTTCCCTCTGTTCTCTTCCCCCACCCAGGGAAGAGAGGGCGCTAATGTGCGCCTTAGTACAGCAAGCCAACAAAAAGACAACACAAACAAGGGTTAACAGAAAACTCGAGGCATACAAAATATTCACTCACATATAACAGAGCACCGTGGTGTGAAGGTAGGGGAAGAAACCAAAACAGAGAAGGATAAGGAATTACCACACATACAAACCAAACGACAGTCTCTAATAACTCCTCCTCATACCAACTCCTCTCCCTCCGTTAGCCATGCAGCAATAAAGCTAGCTCTGACAAGGATTAGTGTCAGAGCCCAGATTACAAATGGAAAAGGAGTGGCTAACCGAGGACAGCTGTGAGCACAGGCATTGCCAACATGGCCAATTAACACCTGTTATGCCAGAAGAAATAAAAACATTGAATATTAAGGAGAAGTGCTCCTTTTAAGCACCGGAGAAGAAGCAATCAGACACTGCGGTCTTCTGGCTCCACACTGTCACGATAACCCCATGACACAGAGTTTTTTTCTAGAGTAGCAGCGGTTCCACCATCAGATTTTTATCCCATTGACTCAGAAGCAGAATCCCAGAAGCGGTATGGGTTTTAAGTGCAGTAAAGTTAGAAAACAAAGATGTCGCTTTGATCGAGGTGATGTAAGATCTTAATATGAAATGTGATGTTCTAAAGAGTGTATGTACACCGAGAGAGCAGATGATCAGGAATGTGAAGAAGTAGGAATGTATGTGTGGGATAGAGAATAAAACCATTTACAGGTGGAAGAGAAAATAAGGTGTCTTCAATTGGAATATTCACCTCAATATTTTCTTGCTGCAATACTTATAATCTTTCCTGTCTATTTGATGGGGTGAAGAAGCAGGATGGCCATGGATCTTCAGTGCGAATTCCTTACCGAATCTGTGACCATTTACAATACAAGAACAAAAATCTGTGCAGAATTCCGTACACGTGTGTTAGAACATTGTTGCCCATCCTAGCAGATGTTAATTTCTTCCCTATCAGACTTTTTTTTCTGAAAAATGCTGTAGGGTTTTCATAGTTGAACTTTTTTTTCTTTTTTTTCTTTTCCGTTGAAGGAGAAATGTAACAACCAGGAACAATTAAACAGACATTTGACAAGACCACCGCCAGACTATAAGGATCAGCGGAGAAGCACAGTCGGCATTCAGCAGGCGAATCAGTTTGCCGGTAAGTATGAGCCAGTTTTTTACATCTAGGCTAAGGTGTCAAAATGACTTTTGGTCATGTAAATAATGATAGAAAAATTGTGGGTTACTGCAGCCATCGTGTGACCCAATTCTTTAAATCGGAGACTAGTTGGCTATGTACAACTTCTACCTCTAAAGTTGGCCAAACATGCTGATTTGGATCAGCAAATCTTCTTATGCGTATGGAATCCTCCCAATCCTTTTATTCTTCGGACACCTCCGATAGAGAATTTCTCCTCTCTCCCTATAGAGAACACATGAACTTCTGGCCGATGTAAGAGCTCACGTGCAGTGGGGAGGCAAGAGAGATGGCTATCAGCCGAACAAGTTCTTTGACTGACAAATGGCTAATGTGTTTCTATGTCTACTGAGATTATCCTGGGTCAAAGCATATGTATCTATAGAGGCAACCAAAGTGGCGTCTACGAGACACCTCGAAAGAGGCTGCCCACTTAAGGTTGGGTCCAATCCTTATTTTAACAGCAACCAAGTTTTCCTGTCCTACTAGTGATCTATAGTGGTGTTATGCTACACCAATAAGGATACTTATTTTAATCTTTGTTATGGGACCCCTAATACCTATGTATGGGCCAACTTTCAATGATATCAAAGAGGCACCTTTGGTTCAGTAGCAGAGGACAAGAAGACCTGAAAAGGAAACTAGCATTAGTAAGGGTTAGAAAAATTCTGAGATACTCTTTTATCAACATATGCCAATTCTTAAGGATGCCTATCAGGGAGGTGACTTATCTTTGTGCATGATGAACGGCACTCAAAAATGTCCCCTCATGTTTAAGAGCTGAGGGCCCCTGGAAAAAAGGGAATAGGGGATTTTTGCAAACCATCTATAACAGAGGTGGGCAATTAATTTTCCGGAGGGGCCACATGAGAGACCGGGACTGTGGTGGAGGGCCGAACCTATAGATTGAAATTAATTATGCTTAATATTAATATATTAATTATAACTATTATTTTATATTAATTGTGTCACTTAATATTGAGCAGAATTACATATGTTGACGCTCCCTATGCACAGTAAGAGCCCCCACGCAATCAGGGCCGAGGGTTGTGGTTACAGCAGCTGCTCTGTATACTCTAAGCCAGTGTTCACCAACTCCGGTCCTCAAGAGCCACCAACAGGTCATGTTTTCAGGATTTCCTTAGTATTGCACAGGTGCAGGTGATGCAATTATTACCTGTGCAATACTAAGGAAATCCTGAAAACATGACCTGTTGGTGGCTCTTGAGGACCGGAGTTGGGGAACACTGCTCTAAGCATTGACTGACCCCACGGCTGGAGGGGAGAATAAAGTTCATTTTCACTCCACAGCATTCGGCTATGTGCAGGTGCTGGGCAGCATAATAAAGCTGTTAACCTGAAGATTATCTGCATATCTGCAGGTTAACAGCGTTATTTCTGGTTAGAAGTTCCCTTTAATTTTGTAGTACAATACTTCAATAAGATGGCGCCAGTCAGTATGTGCGCATACCGCGATCTCTAGCGCCATTTTGTTGAAGACACTCTATATGCGAATTTGCACACCACACACACACTCCTTTTTGGTGTTTGCGCTGTCCGGCCTGAGCAGTGACTCACGATCGGCAGGTGCTGTATCCTCAATCCTGGTTTTTCACCACCAGCGCAACGCACGCCGATCTTCTCATCACCGCTGCCAGGAGGTGCGGTATCCACAGTCCCGGTGTCTCACCGGCAGCATAGCATACACCGATCTCCTCATCACTGCCAGTGAAGAGGTTGCCACAGAGCCAACTTCGAGGAGATGGCCGCGATCACATTAGAAAGCCCCGCCCCTTCCTCTCCAATAAAATGGCGTCGTTGTGTGGTATGATTATGCACTGACTCCGCACTACACTGCTCAGGCGCCGAAGACTTTGGACAGAAGGACACATCTCCAGTTATATATACAGTATGAGCCCTCACATAGCCTCACTGTATTCAGTATGGGCCTTCACACAGTCCTATATACAGTAAAATCGTCCACACAGACCCTCTATAAACAGTGAGCACCCACATAGCCCCCTATATACAGTAAGAGCCTCCACACAGACTCCCTATATACGATATGAGCCCTCACATAACCCCCTATATACAGGCACACATCCCACACACATACGGTATACACTATGTTCCAAATTATTATGCAAATGACATTTTTCTCTGATTTGCCTAAATGGTCGGTGCAAATGACAGTCAGTCTAATAAAAGTAATCACCCATTAGAGTATACATCGAATTTTATTGAATAAACCTCCCAATGATAACAGTATAATCTCCAAAATGAATAAAAACTCAAAATGCACTGTTCCAAATTATTAGGCACAGTAGAATTTCTAAACATTTGATATATTTTAAAGAACTGACAATGCTCATTTGTTGAATTTGCAGCATTAGGAGGTCACATTAACTGAACAAAAAGCTATTTAACTCAAAAACATCCTAACAGGCCAAGTTACATGTTAACATAGGAGCCCTTCAGTGATATCACCTTCACAATTCTTGCATCCATTGAACTTGTGAGTTTTCGGAGAGTTTCTGCTCGTATTTCTTCCCTCCCAGAGCTGCTGTTTTGATGTGAACTGCCTCCCACCCTTATAGATCTTTTGCTTGATGATGCTCCAAAGGTTCTCTATAGGGTTGAGGTCAGGGGAAGATGGTGGCCACATCATGAGTTTATCTCCTTTTATGCCCATAGCAGCCAATGACTCAGACGTTTTCTTTGCAGTATAAGATGGGGCATTGTCAGCATGAAGATGATTTTGCTCCTGAAGGCACGTTTCTGCTTTTTATACCATGGAGGAAAGTTGTCAGTCAGAAACTCTACATACTTTGCAGAGGTCATTTTCACACCTGCAGGAACCTTAAAGGGCCCTACCAGCTGTTTTTCCATGATTCCAGCCCAAAACATGACTCCACCTCCTTGCTGTTGCAGCCTTGTTGGGACATGGTAGTCATACACCAATCATCCACTACTCCATCCATTTGGACCATCCAGGGTTGCTCAACACTTATCGGTAAACAAGAATGTTTGGAAATTAATCTTCATGTATGTGTGGGCCCAATGCAACCATTTCTGCTTGTGAACACTGTTTAAGGGTGGCCGAATAGTAGGTTTATGCACCACAGAAAGCCTTTGAAGGAGCCTACACCTTGAGGTTCGAGGGACTCCAGAGGCACCAGCAGCTTCAAATATCTGTTTGCTGGTTTGTAATGGCTTTTTAGCAGCTGCTCTCTTAATCCGATGAACTTGTCTGGCAGAAATCTTCCTCATTATGCCTTTATCAGCACAAACACATCTGTGCTCAGATACAGCCACAAATCTCTTAACAGTACGATGATAACGCTTAAGTTTTCGGGAAATTTCTAATGTTTTCATCCCTTCACCAAGGCATTGCACTATTTGATGCTTTTCAGCAGCAGAGAGATCCTTTTTCTTTCCCATGTTACTTGAAAACTGTGACCTGCTTAATAATGTGGAACATCATTTTTAAGTAGTTTTCCTTTAATTAGAATCACCTGGAAAACTAATTATTTCATGTGTTTAAGATTGATTTCAGTGATACATTGAGCCCTGAGACACAATACCATCCACGAGTTTATTTGAAAAACAAAATATTTAAATCTTTATCACACTTAAATCCAATTTGCATAATAATTTGGAACACAGTGTATATAAAAAAGTCATCGCGTCTGCTATCTGCATTGCTCCACCACCGCGGGCCGCACTTTGCCCAGGTCAGATCTGCAAACTTAAGATCTACCTTCACAACCAATTTTTGTTATTGTTACCATGCGTCTAAAATGATAAATTAGGCGATTTTTCAAAAAGTGTTCATAAAAAAAAAATCTATGTCTAATCTAATTCTACTATTTGATGTGCCGTCGAGAAGTAAAAGGAAACACGACAGCTGGATCAGACTACACAGGTGTTTTTTGTAGTCTGTTACCATGGAGACAGATTGGCCTGCATAGGAGCTGCAGATACAAAAGGATAGAAAACGCAAAACAATGTTTTTATTTTTTTTTTTTTAATTAAGATTCAAAGTTGATAAATTCCAGATGCATCGGAGCAATTAAAAAAGAAGTTGTTTTAATCAAAACCAAAGAAGTGAACAAACTTCATCCCCTTCTTTATAACGTGGTTTTTTTTTAACTGTACGTGTGCTGAAAATTCATATAGAAATGTATTTGCTATGTAAGCACTGTAGTGTGAAATGTACAAAGCCAGATTCTTCTCCTAGCCTTGGTGAGTTTCCAACCCAGACATATTTCTTACTCAATTCTGTGCGGGGTAAAAGGGAATGGACAATGATTGTGGGTGCTGTAAATTGGCTCCAAGAGTAGTTGTCACCTTCTTAGATATTCTTTTTATTTCCCATTTAGATGAGTTTTCCGTTGTGAAGAAGCAGAACAATAATGTGCCTCATTATGGCTTCGTACATAGACATACGACCAGCGCAAACAAGTGAAAAGTTTAATTTTATTTTTTTTTCCAGATCTCACCGTGACATTTTTATTGGCTAGCTGCACATAACTGTAATTTATTACCGTCTCGGACAGCCTTACTGAACTTGTTAAATCAGCTCTTGTCCCCGCTGCCAAAACAGAAGAGAGGAATCCTTGTAGAAACACGTTAGTAAATAAAGAGCTGAAAATTCTGAATAAAATTAGCGATTCATCCAAGTGGCCTGACAGCTGGTCTTTCATTTGTATAGCAGCAAGAAATATGGCGGGCAATAATATACATCAAGGGTCCATGGGATTTAGAGAAAAGTTAATTTGCAAGACAAAAAAACAAAAACAAGTAATGCTCGCTGGCAAACCGAGGTTAAGAGCCCATGCACATGGCGGAGTTCTGTGTACAGAACCTGCGCGCTGTGCCCGGAGCTGCACATCCTTTTTGCACCGCCACCTTTGTAGGACACAAGATCTCCATACATAGAGTCCAAAAGAGCACGCCAAGATTATTTTTTCACTCTGACTTGCACAGAAAACATTAGAAAATTCCTCTGAAGGTGTCCTGTTGCATCTGGCACTATGAGGCTAGCAGCAGATCTTTTTAAAGGGGTTTTCCCATGAACAAATTTAATTTTAAGCAACATTTGAATCAGTAGATCTTGGAATAATAATCATTTCCACAATTGGATGTGTTTAAATAAAATGTTCCTGTGCTGAGATAATCATATAAATGTGTCCCTGCTGTGTACTGTGTAATGGCTGTGTCTGACCGTACAGGAACATGGTCTGATCGTACCACAGCTCCTGGGGAGGGGAGGAAGCAAAAGAGAGGACAGCATGGAATCACAAATGATTCTTTTAGGTAAAATATTGCTTAAAAACGGGAAGCAAAATGTTTTTAATAATTTACGATTCCTGTGCTGTAATGCCCATAATATCTTTTGCTTCCTCCCCTGCCCAGGAGCTGTGGTATGATCAGACCATGTTCCTGCACGGTCAGACACAGCCATTACACAGTACACAGCAGGGGCACATTTATAAGATTATCTCTGCACAGGAACATTTTATTTAAACTCATCCAATTGTGGAATTTATTTTTATTCCATGATCTATTAATTAAAAAATACTTTTTTTTTCGTGGGAAAACCCCTTTAAGTCCTATCAGTCACTCAGCGCAGCCTGCATGGATCGGACTTCCAGCACATTTGTCGATCTCATTGAGATCTGAGGAGTTTGGAGACAATTAATCACCTTGATCTCTTTTTCATGTTCCTCAAATCAATGTATAATATGGCCAGCGGCATTACCCTGCTGAACGAGGCAACTACTATTGGAGAATGCCAAGTTTTCCAGCAGAACATTGGCTTCATTCTCACATTAGTGCACCCTTGTGCCAACGCATACTAAGGAAACAACACACCTGGCCACCCTTAAGCAGTAAAGACATGTAATTTATCATTCCAGGCCACCTTCTTCTATTATGGCATAGTGTAGGTCTGATTCTCACATGCCCACTGTAGGCACTTTTGTAGGTGGCCTTGGGTCACCATGGGCTTTGTAGGCTGATATACAATAATCTGCAATTTTCTTTGTATTTTGACACCTTTCTATCATAGCCAACATTAATATTTTCAGAAATTTAAACTACTGTAGCTTTTCTATGAATCAGACCAGATTAGCTAGCCTTCGCTCCCTGCATGAGATAGGTCTTCTGTGAGATCAGACACAACTTGTTAGCCGTCGCTTCCCACATTAGTTAGCTCCTTTGTGGGATCAGACCAGACTGGCTAGCTTTCTCTCTCTGCATTAGTTAGTTCTTCTAAGGCAGGGGTGGGGAACCTCAGGCCCCAGGGCCATTTACTGCCCTCGATTACCTTTTATCAGGCCCCTGGGCAGATTCTCAGGGACCTCATTCTTGGGCAAGGAGCTGTATTTTGATTGCCACAAGCTCATTAATTTCTTCTTGCCCTGTTAGCACACACACACACACACACGGTGTTCACTACTGAACAATGAAGGGCATGCAATGAAAGATTACGTCATGAAACCAGAGCCAGAGTCAGGATGTACTTTGGGGGCGGAGTTTGTCCGGCTTCCGAAGGATGGTATAAATATCCAAATGGCCCTTCGCAGAAAAAAAGATCCCCCACCCCTGTTCTAAGGGATCAGCCCAGACTGGCTAGCCTTTGCTCCCCGCATTAGTTATGTCTTCTGTGGGACCAGATCAGACGGGCTACCTTTTTCGCTCCACGCATTAGTTAGCTCTTCTTTGGGAGCAGACCAGACTGGCTAGCTTTCTGTCCCCTCATTAGATCTTGTACTGGATCAGACCAGACTGGATCAGACCAGACTGGCTATCCTTCGATCCTCGCAATAGTTCGCTCCTCTGTGGGACCAGACCAGACTGGCTAGCTTTCGCTCCTCGCATTAAATTACTCTTTAGTGGGATTGGATGATACTGGCTAGCTTTTGCTCCCCGCATTAGTTATCTCTCCTGAGGGATCAGACGTGAATGGCTACCCATCGCTCCCCACATTAGCTAGCTCCTCTATGGGATTAGACCAGACTGGCTAGCTTTCACTCCCTCTTGTGAGTTCGGTTTACCGGTGGTGTGAAGAAAACTGGTTCCTCCCACGTCACCAATCCGTGACGCAGCTACACAGGCATAACTCTCCGGTGCCCCCTTTGTCTCTCAGGTCAATAAGGGAACTGCACCTAGAGCAAATGGCCGCCGGGGAGACTGCCCTGTTACCAACGCTGGGTATTCTAAGATTCGCAATCAGAATAAAAGGATCAGCCCAAAATTAATTTATGGTTTAATTGCCTTAAGGGCTCACTAGATAATTACGATAATTACAAGAAATATACAGTAAAAATATACCAAGAGTTACAGTCAGAGTAAAATATAACAATAATAGTACAAGGCTTAGAGGTATAAAGCTGGTGGTCAATTTACCAGGTTGAAGGTCGCTTGTGGAGGCCGGGGAGCTCTGCATTCCACAGGTACAAGACTTCTAGTTGCCGGGCAGCCCCCAAAAAGGATGTTCTTGCTCCCCTTCCCCTCTGGCTGGCATATGCCCTGTTCCTTATTTCATCATCATCTTCTGTTGTGTCTGACTCTCCATGTGTCCTCAGCTCTTAATCCTTCTGTGTCCCTCCCCCCCTGTACCTGGGTGGGCTAACAATCTCCACCCTTCAGCTTCCCTGCAGAATCTATTCCCAATACCTAATAAATGGAATAACTTCTCTCAGGATGATCGGATCAGTACACGGGCGGTACCAGCGCATGTGGTTTGTTCTGCCGGTCGTACAGGGATCAAACCTGGACCCATTAGATCGCTGTGGGAGGCTGATCTCTATATCTCAGGTTTCAGAACTCTCACTGACCCGGGTCAGATGCGCAATTTCTTCAGGGCTATAAGGATATTTTTTATGAGCCTGTACCTCGGATGATGCGTCCATAATTCATCATTTCATGTTGTAGACGGTCCGGCTGGGGAGACGATAGACGTGTCTTCCTGTAGCCATCTGACATGTATGCTTTAATTGAGCTCCCAGGCACCTCCATGCCCCCTGCTGGCGTGGCTTCCTCATTCAAACTTTGAAGTGCCATCTGCCTGCTACACTGGTCTCAGTCCATTACCATACTAAAGGGTCTTCATTCAAGTAGGGAAAAGGTTGGGGCCAGGAGTGCTCATGTCCCTACAGTCGTGTGACCAGGTGAATTCTGATATGAGACAAAATGGAGTCAGGCCAATCTCTGATAGGAGGACAGCATTATGCCCCATATCCAAGATGGCGGCTGCTCCCTCTTCACAGGTTGTAATTCCAATTTTGTGGGTTTGGATGATACTGGCTAGCTTTTGCTCTCTGCATTAGTTATCTCTCCTGAGGGATCAGACGTGAATGGCTACCCGTCCCTCCCCACATTAGCTACCTTCTCCATGGGATTAGACCAGACTGGCTAGCTTTCACTCCCTCTTGTGAGTTTGGTTTACCCGTTGTATTTCCATAGTCCACCATGGTGAAAACACTCCACAAGACCTGCAATTTTATATTAATAGCCTAGAGGGGGACCATGGTTATTGCCCCCCCCCGGCTAAAAACATCTGCCCCCAGCCACCCCAGAAAAGGCACATCTGTAAGATGCGCCTATTCTAGCACTTAGCCTCTCTCTTCCCACTCCCGAATAGCGGTGGGATATGGGGTAATAAGGGGTTAATGTCACCCTATGGTCCAGCTATCACAATTTGTTCTTTGTCAAAGTAACTTAAATCCTTACTATTTTACAATTTTTCCGCATCTATCATGTAAATTTCATCCCACCCCTTAACAGGTGCCATTGTCACGAGTTGATCAATGTTTTTCACTTATTATTCACATTTAATGTTTTGGCTGATAGATGTTTACGTATTTTAGAATTTTTTTTTATAATTTTAAGTGATCTTCTATTTGCTTTAATTGATATAATTTTTATTGTGCAGGTGGCTTGCCAGCAGTAGGTGTTACTCCAGATCCTACTCTACCAAATTCACCTTCAACGAATATGACACCCCAGAATCAGACTCATTCTTCAACAAACCATGGACCTAGAATGCCTCCTCTTCAGGGAAGTCCAAACATATATGGGAATGTTTCATGTCCACAACAATCTCTGTATAATGGTCTGAGTCGCACCAGCCCAAACCTGATGGGAACGAGCCAGAATGGCAATGTTGTGCCTCGTCAACCAGCAGTTACATCCGGGACAAATATGTCACCTTTTGGTACGCAATCTGGAAATAATGGCCCAACATTTAGACCCAATGGACCAAGCGCACCATCACAAAGACCTCAAAATGTCATCAATAACTCATCTCCCACCCAAAAATGGATGAGTTCAGAAGTAAAAAGGCAGGACATGGTGGGCTATGCCAACACCAACCAATATTCCAACCAATCCGTTCAAGGCATGATCAGTCATCAGCAATTCCCTCAACGTGTTCTATCGATGCCTAACCAAGTCAGTCCCGGGGTACAAATGGCACCATCCAACAGTGGGCAAAGTATGGAACCACTTCGGGGCTTTAATCATGGGCAATCTCCATTGAGATCACAGATGTTACCAAGCATGAGCCAAGTTAGTGGAGGGTTGACCATGTCGCCTAACACATTTACATCACCCAATCAAATTTCTCGATCGTTTTCACGAAGCGACTCTAACAGTGACTTGAGTTCATTTGATTTCCTTTCTCAAAATGGTGGACTGGGTTCATCTCCAAACGGTGACTCCGACTTCATTGATGCGTTACTGAAAACTGGCCACATCAATGATGACTGGATGAAGGATATTAATTTGGATGAGATCTTTAAAGGCCATTCTTGAAACTCGGATCCTGATGTCAATAAAAGACTGTTTTATACTTTTTTTTTTAAATGTTGCACCCAAAAAAACCTATAGTCTCCAGATTTTAAAGGTCAAGTTCCTCTTTTGGTGAGATTTAAAGAGGCAAGGGTTAAACTCCATTAGAGAGACATGATGCCTCCAACCCTCTCCAAGTAACCATAAGTGCATACTTACCGAGCGTGATAGATCCTGGCTCCAGCTGTGGACAGACTCTGCGGTAATTATTTAGCTTTTGGACCTGGAAGACAAGAGGATGCTACATTGTGTATATAGCTACTGACCTAGTACTCCCATGTGTATAGGTTTGAAGTTCAGTAATACATTCTGCAGTAGTATGTAACATTTTTGTACATATTTGTTTTTTACGTTACACTGCAGCATTTTCGTCATGTGTGTCGTATTACTTGCCAATAATCTGTCCTAAATTTTTGGCTAGAGGGTAAAAATATAAGGATGTTTTGTAAGAATTTTTTATGACTTGTTTACGGGCTGAAATTTTGGAAGTGTGCCCACTCTGGGTTCTACTTATTCATTTGTATTTTTTTTTAGAACTAACTCCTCACAGTATCCAGGGGTGAAATTAGTCAAAATGGCTTAAAATTAACTACATCTGGCTATGCTTTTGTCTTGGTTTAATGTGTTAAAGTAGTTGACCATGTCTTGGAGAACTCCTTAAATCCCAAAGTATTTTGAGTGCAATAAGAAAAGCTAATATCTTCTACAGCAGCACAGTTCCTGCAACACTGTTATGACATGTGAGCGCTGCAGACAATCATCTTCTCTGATGAAATATTAATGAACATCATCCAATCAGTGACCGCTGATTGGCTGCAGCACTGATGTGACATAATCATGCCATGCAAGTGCAGGAGAACCCGCGCAGACCATAGATGGTACAGAACTGGGAAGCCGGTGAGTACAATCTTTTCTTATTCTACTCTGGCATTTAAGAGTTGGTAGTGAATGACCCTTCTAAGGTGGAGAAATCTAGAAATTTTACAGAATAATCATCAAGGTCTTACCACGCAAAAAAAATCATTTGTTTTTTCATATTAACTATGGCTGCTATAGGGCCTTGGATGAGTAAGATCAAACTTTAGGGTAGCCCTGCACCCCTTTCCTGTTGAGAAAAGCAAAAATAATAAGCCCATATTCTTGACAGGGTTGGGTGATCAAGGCACTAGGGTTACAAGAGGGAGAAGCCTGCTTGCGATAGTGGGAATTGTGTGAGTTGTTCCTTGTATATTTCCCCTTGTTACCCGTGTAGATGCCACTGGTGGGGCACATGGTACCAGTAGAGTTCTTTGGTCTTCATCGGATGATGAGCTTACAATATATATTTTCAGGGCTCGTATACATGATGTGCCATCATATAAGTTTGGAATTGGCCAACCATTGGTTCCAAGTGGTTGTGTCCACTGAGACTCCAATGCCATGCCAATGAACATCGCCTCTTTACTTGACCAAGTGACTGTTACTCTTGTTCCTACGAGATTCCTAACCCAACTTCTGCATTAGCAAACTCCACTGAACCTCACACTGTGCCAGTCATTAGAAAGCTAGCATAGAAGCCATATTCAAATGAGGTTGGAAGTGCACTGGGGGCTTCTGGTCTCTGCACTCAGACTGCTTCTTTCAAGTGCACTGACACACACCCCGGTGCACTTCCAGCCTGATTTGCATGTTGTTTCTACTTAAGCTTTCTCACTTCCGATCGCTACAAAAATGTTATCCTTTTTATTGTGGATGAGCACATGTACATCCGTCCCACTACGTCCATATTTAAAGACTCGCTGACAGGTTTTCTTTAATGACTCTGCATTGTATTGCATCATTTTCCGTGTACTAACTTGTAGCCTGTACTAAGCTTTGTTTCTTTGGGAGGCTCCATTGCAGATCTGCCAAATTTACTCGACAACATAGCACAGCACAGAGAGATAGGATTTCCTACATCAGATTCATGTACAGAGCCAGGTGTGAAAACTGCACCATCAGAATAGTGAGTGCAGCTCTGGAGTATAATACAGGATGTAACTTAGGATCAGTACAGGATCAGTAATGTAATGCATGTACAAAGTGACTGCACCAGCAGAATAGTGAGTGCAGCTCTGGAATATAACAGAGATCAATGTAGACTACTTCTGTTGGTAATTTAACAAATGTGGACATGCCCTTTAAGAGAAATAGTTAAATCAATGATCATTTTACTACAGGTGCTTCTCACAAAATTAGAATATCATCAAAAAGTTAATTTATTTCAGTTATTCAATAAAAAAAGTGAAACTCATAAATTATATAGAGTCATTAGAGTGTTCTATTTCACGTGTTTATTTCTGTTAATGTTGATGATTATGGCTTACAGCCAATGACAACCCAAAAGTCATTATCTCAGTAAAATAGAATAATTAACAAAAAACACCTGCAAAGGCTTCCTAAGCATGTAAAAAGGTCCCTTAGTCTTGTTCAGTAGCTCCACAATCATGGGGAAGACTGCTGACTTGACAGATGTCCAGAAGGCAGTCACTGACACACTCCACAAGGAGGGAAAGCCACAAAAGGTAAATGCTAAAGAAACTGCCTGTTCAGAGTGCTGTATCCAAGAATATTAATGGAAGCTTGAGTGGAAGGAAAAAGTGTGAAAAAGGTGCACAAGCAACCGGGATAACCGCAGTCTTGAAAGGATTGTTAAGAAAAGGCCATTCAAAAATTTGGGGGAGATTCACAATGAGTGGACTGCTGCTGGAGTCATTGCTTCAAGAGCCACAACACACAGATGTATCCAGGACATGGACTACAAGTGTTGCGTTCCTTGTGTCAAGCCGCTCATGACCAATAGACAACGCCAGAAGCGCCTTACCTGGGCCAAGGAGAAAAAGACCTGGACTGTGGTCAGTGGTCCAAGGTGTTTTTTTCACATGAAACTAAATTTTGCATTTCATTTGGAAATCAAGGTCCCAGAGTCTGGAGGAAGAGTGGAGAGGCCACAATCCAAGCTGCTTGAGGTCTAGTGTGAAGCTTCCACAATCAGTGATGGTTTTGGAGCCATGTCATCTGCTGGTGTAGGTCCACTGTGTTTCATCAAGTCCAAAGTTAGCGCAGCCGTCTACCAGGAAATTTTAGAGCACTTCAAGCTTCCCTCTTCCGACAAGCTTTTTGGAGATTGAAATTTAATTCTCCAGAATCACCAGACCAAACAATGCAGACGAGCTGAAGGCTCCTATAACAGCAACCTGGGCTTCCATAACCCCTCAGCAGTGCCACAGACTCATCGCCTCCTTGCCACGCCACATTGATGCAGTAATTGATGCAAAAGGAGCCCCGACCAAGTATTGAGTGCATTTACTGAACATAAATTTCAATAGGCCAACATTTTAGATTTTAAAATCATTTTTCAAGCTGGTGTTATAAACTATCCTAATTTACTGAGATAATGACTTTTGGGTTTTCTTTGGCTGTAAGCCATAATCATCGACACTAACAGAAATAAACACGTGAAACAGATCACTCTGTTTGTAATGACTCTATATAATAGATCGGTTTCACTTTTTGGATTGAAGAACTGAAATGAATTAAATTTTTTATGATATTCTAATTTTGTAAGAAACACCTGTAGCCAAAAATTGTTAAAAAAACAAACAAAACACAATTAAAGTGTCAGTCCTCTAAAGTTTCTTTACCTTTCAGGGAGTCTGTCCCCCCACCCTCCAAAGTGCAAATTAAACTGCTTACACATTTATATAGGGGACTTAGGCATGATATAAATCATACCAGTTATATACATTTTACCGTTAAATTTACAGAAAAATCTACTCCTATTTAAATCACCACTCTGGCGTTTTTTTATTTAAGTGCTGGAGTTGTGCTACAAATGTAAGTTTCCCTAGTAATATACTCACCAACCACTGTCTTCAGCTCTTCCTGGTAAAACTCCGGTCCTACTCCGCCATCTTGTGACTTCAACTTCTGACTGACCAGAAGTCAGAAGTAACGTTCACACGCTCTCAGTGTAAGTCTATGAGACCCTCGTTCTGGCTCTTAAAGACTTACACTGAAAATTGAGTTCTGGCGCCCAGCAAATACTGGAGTGATTCGGCAGGTAACAACCTGCTGGAGATCGACACAGATAACAGAAAAAGATGACGGCTGGTAACGGGGACGTACATAGAACTTATGGTGCCCCATAGCAGAAATTTTAATTGCCACCCCCCCCCCCAAAAAAATAAATAAATATATATATATATATATATATATATATATATATATATATATATATATATATATTCAGTGGGGTCACACATAAGAGCATGCCTCACAACTTTGCATTCCTTACAAAGTAATTTTCCTCCTACTGAACCCCTAGATTCCCCTTTCACTGAACCCATAAAGTATCATGTCCAAAAAAGTGCCCCCCAAAGACAGTATGATACCGCCATAGTGAATTCCTCCACATGCACAATATGATGACCCTACTGTACCCCACCTCAACTCTCCTGGCAAAGTATGGTGACCCCAACAGAGTATGATCCCCTAACTGTGACTCCCACACATCCCTCCATACAGTATAATGTCCCCACACCTCTCCAAACTGTATAATGGCTGTCATTAGCCCTCCAAAGAGTATAGTGGCCCCTACACAGTATGATGGACCCCACACAAACCTTCACAATGTATAATTACTTGCATACAGTATGATGACCTTACATAGCCTTCCATAAAGTATAAAGGCTCCCATATAGCCCTCCAAATATAATTGCCCCCACATAACCCTCATAATATTGTTATGATCCCCACATAGCCCTCCAAATATTTTAATAGCCCCCACATACCCCTCCATACAGGATAAAGAGCGCTATTGTTCTCCTTATAGTATACTGCACCTCATGGTCCTCCATACAGTATAATGCACTTCCCATAGTCCTTCATATAGTATAATGCACACCATAGTCCTCTAAATAGTATAATGCACTTCCCATAGTCTTCAATACAGTATAATGCACCCAATAGTCCTCCATATAGTATAATGCACCGCATAGTCCTCCATATAGTATGATGCACATCCCATAGTCCTCCATGTAAAATAATGCACACCACATAGTCCTCCATATAGTATAATGCACACCATAGTCCTCCAAATAGTACAATGCACACGCCATAGTCCTCTATATAGTATAATGAACACCTCATTGTCCTCTATACAGTATGAAGCTCTCACCATAGTCCTCTGTACAGTATAATGCACCCCATAGTCCTCTGTATAGTATAATGCACTCCTTATAGTCTTGCATACAGTATAATGCATACCCCATAGTCCTCCATACTGTATAATGCACGCCCCATAGTCCTCCATACAGTATAATACACCCCATAGTCCGCCATACAGTTTAATGCACTTGCCATAGTCCTCCAAACAGTTTAATGTATCCCATAGTCCTCCGTACAGTATAATGCACTCCCTGTAGTCCTTCATAGAGTATAAAGCACCCCATGGTCCTCCATATACTATAGTGCACCCCATAGTCCTCCATATAGTATTATGAACCCCATAGTCCTCCATATAGTATACTTCACCCCAAAGTCCTTCATATAGTATAATGCACCCCCCATAGTCCTCCATATATTATGATGCACCTGATAGTCCTCCATATAGTATACTGCACCGCATAGTCTTCCGTATAATGCAACCCATAGTCTTGTGTACAGTATAATGTACACCCCATGATCCTCCATATTGTATAATGCACTCCCCATGGTCCTCCATGTAGTATAATGCACCCCATAGACCTCCATACAATATAATGCACCCCAAAGTCCTCCATATAGTATAATGCAATCCCCATAGTTCTCCATACAGGATAATGCACCACATAGTCCTCCATCTTGTAGATTCTGAGCCCTCGGGGGCAAGGTCCTCTCTTTTCGTGTACCAGTCATGACTTTTATTGCTTAAGATTATTGTACTTGTTTTTTATTATGTATACCCCTCCTCACATGTAAAGCACCATGGAATAAATGGCTCTATAATAATATAGTATACTGCACCCCATAGTCCTCCGTATAGTATAATTAACCCCATAGTCCTCCATACAGTATAAGGCACCTGATAGTCCTCCATTTAGTATAATGCACCCTAAAGTCCTCCATATAGTATACTGCACCCCATAGTCCTCAATATAGTACAATGCACCCCATAGTCTTCCGTACAGTATAATGCATGCCCCATGGTTCTCCGTACTGTATAATGCACTCCCCATTGTCCTTCATACAGTATAATGCACTCCATAGTCCTCCATATAGTATAATGCACCCCTTAGTCCTCCATACAGTATAGTGCACCCGATAGTCCTCCATTTAGTATACTGCATCCTAAAGTCCTTCATATAGTATAATGCAACCCCATAGTCCTCCATATATTATGATGCAACTGATATTCCTCCATATAGTATACTGCACCCCATAGTCCTCAGTACAGCATAATGCACCCCATAGTCTTCTGTACAGTTTAATGCACATCCCATGGTCCTCCATACAGTATAATGCACACCATAGTCCTCCATACAGTATAATTCACTCATCTTAGTCCTCCATACAGTATAATGCACACTATAGTCCTCCATACAGTATAATTCATTCATCTTAGTCCTCCATACAATATAATGAACTCCCCATAGTCCTCCATATAGTATAATTCACCCCATAGTCCTCCATACAATATAATGCACCCCAAAGTCACTCATATAGTATAATGCACTCCCCATAATCCTCTAACAGTATAATGCACCACATAGTCCTTCAACTTGTAGATTGTGAGCCCTCGTGGGCAAGGTCCACTCTCCTTGTGTACCAGTCATGACTTTTATTGTTTAAGATTATTGGTCTTATTTTTTATTATGTATACCCCTCCTCACATGTAAAGCGCCATGGAGTAAATGACTCTATAATAATAAAAAATAATAATAATAATAATAGTATACTGCAGTATACTGCACCCCATAGTCCTCCTTATAGTATAATGCACACCCCATAGTCCTCCATACAGTATAATCACCCCATAGTTATCCATTCGGTATAATGCACCCCATAGTCCTCCATATATTATAATGCACTCCTCATAGTCCTCCAAACAGTATAATGCACCCCATAGTCCTCCATATAGTATAATGCACTCCCCATAGTCCTCCATACACTATAATGCTCCCCATTATCCATTCAGTATAATGCACCCGATAGTCCTCCATATAGTATAATGCACCCCATAGTCATTCATACAATATATTGTACCCCATAGTACTCCATACAGTATAATGCACTCCCCATAGTCCTCCATACAGTATAATGCACTCCTCATATTCCTCCATACAGTTTTCTGGCCACTGCAATGTCCCTTGGTGCTCTGGTCTCTGCAACGAGCATTCTGAAGCATCCACACATTTCGGGGCAGTAGGCATCATGTAGTGACGTCATCACGCCTGCTGCACTGAGATGTCAGACGTCGAAGGGATGCCAATACAGTTGAACATGAGATGACCAGTGGGGAAATGCCAGTGCCAGAGCTGGCATTGGGCCTCTCCTGCACGCAGGCCCCATAGCAGTCGCATGGCCTGTTGCCATTGGCGGTACGCCACTTGCTGGTGAGTATGAGACTAGAGGTAGGGGGTTTAACATGTAAATAAGGACATCCTGTGCCCTGGTGCAGGTTTGGCATGGCCTATAGATAGCGTTGGTGAACTGTTACTCCCCCCAATTTGCATATTACAGCCAGTCCCTTGTCTTGATTGACAGTGCTCTCTTAATAAGAGCAAGTGTTGTCTAAAATCAATCACTCCTCTTCTGTGAAGCCGCTGTGTATCAAGCGACAGGTGCCCACAGGCAGAAGCCAGAAATTGGAACACGGGTGCAACCACTTGGCTCCTGCAGTGTCAGTGCGCAAACGCTGAAACGAGGACAGTGATCAATCTTAACCAAGAGAGCACTGTCAATCGAGACAAGGGGCAGGCCATAATATGCAAATCGGAGGACGTCACCGTGCACCAGGCTATAGGTCACGTCAAGGATGCACGGAAGTCACTCCTTCGCATAGGGGCTAGGTCTCCTACAGAAAGGTATCTGCAGTTTAATTTGCACTTTGAGGGGGGACAGACTCCATTCGGAGGCCATGTGACCCTGATTGTCTCGCGTTTGCACCCAAGCTTTGATGTAGATTATTATGGGAGGTGGGACGTTCCTGTAGATCTTCCCCTGACATTTCCCTCTTAATTTTATGACCGGGTAGTTGTTGATCCTATCAATGGCGGCAGCACTGCTTACAGTGTCGGTGTGTGTCGACACGCCATTGACTAGGGGAACGGCAACACCCCGTTCCAGGAGGAATTACTGAGGAATAACACTATTTAAAGCTCTAAAATTACTATTTTGGGGGAAATGCAATGATTTATTAACAAATATGTTAAGGAAGCAAACAGGTCCTCTTTTGCCCTGACCATTTTTTGATTGCTCATCCAGAGACAGTGCAGAAATAATTAAAAATAGAACAATCTACAAACCGAGGATCTCTTATTTTAACCCAAATTTGTAGTCTATGAGCCGTAAGATTCCCACAGACTATGGAACGCCGCTTTTTATTTCCTCCCCCCCTTACAAGAGCCGCTAGATTTAACCGCACGCTGCTAAAATAATCTTTTCTCGTGCTGTATACAAACTATTAAATTCAGCTCTGATTTTTACCAGCAGAGCAGTGTGTTCTTGGTTTGTAATCCCAAAGTAGTATACACAACAAACAAAACCAAAAAACCACATCCTCCAAATGGGGAGATCTGCTAAAGTCACTAGTGCAAAGGGACGAGACCCAGAGCCGTGGTTTACACTGCCCTCTGCTGGTGGAAGTGCGGAACTGCACCCAGGCCGCCTAAAGCGTAAAGTAAAAAAATCTATCCTTGATCGCTGTAATCATTATTTATTAACATTCAGATATAGCAATGTAAAAAATACTTTCTTTTTTTAAACCATTTAAATCTTTATTAAAAATCTGCTACTGTTTTTTCTGTTTTTACCTCCTTTGCAGGCCTATGTTAAAAGTCTACATTCTGCAAACGAACCCTGCGTAGTTTATTCCAGCAGTCCCAGTGACTTCCTCTTGTTAGTTTGTAGTCTGTACCCATGGGCAGCACAGTGGCTCAGTGTTTAGCAATGTGGATCAGTGATTAGCATGGTGGCTCAGTGGTTAGCACGGTGGCTCAGTGCTTAGCATGGTGGATCAGTGGTTAGCACAGCAGCTCAGTGATTGGCATGGTGGCTCTGTGGTTAGCATGGTGGATCAGTGATTAGCATGGTGGCTAATGCGTAAGGTCACCTTAAAGGGGCGTTCCCATCTTGGCTATTATGGCATAATGATAAGATAGTGATAGTGCCATAAACATCTGATAGATGCGGGTCCCATTCCTGTGTGTGCTTTCATGACTGCACTTGCATGGCTTTTACATTGTTCTTCCTTGCATGGCTCTGTCTATTGAACGCTGACATTTGACCAGTAAGCACACATGGAGCTCCCATAGAAATGAATGGGGAGAGCGCCCCATGAGCAGCCACCTCTCCATTCCTCATAGTGCCGCGGTCCGGTTTTTGAGATAGATGGGACACTCATCTGTTGGACAGTTATTACACGTACTGTTTGATATTTCATAAATTTTCCAGCTGGTAAAATATTTTTTTTTAAAAATCGCTTCTCATAAATATGTTGGTTTTTTTTTTTAACCCGGTGTAAACGCCGCTGTTCTCCTGAATCCGGCGTTGTTTTTCTCTTGTTCCTACTCCTGTCCGTTCCTGAGATATGGCCTCCTCTTCTTCTGCTTATAAATCTAATCTTCATGTACAAGTGGGCGTCGTCCTCAACTCTTCTCCATTACCACGCCCAGTTGACAAAAAAGACTAAAATTATATACAGAAAAGGGGAGGACATATCTCAGGAACGGAGAGGTACAGGAGCAAAAGAAAAACATCGCCGGATTCAGGGGAACAGGAGCATTTACATAGGGTAAAGAAAATGGCAAATGGCAGAACCTTTTAAAATAAATTCCAGCAATTGTATCATACTTGTGTCATTTTGTATTTATAAGTATTTCCTGGATTCTATGTATTAATTTTAACTCACTTATCATAACGGTCTTCATAAGCGCCATCTGTCCTATCAAACACACAGTCTTACATTTATTATTATTTTTGTACAGCAATGTGTATTAATATTTAGGATGATTACAGGCTCTGCTCCTGACATCTATTACATTATATCATGTGCTCCAGTATACAGTATTGTACTCACTATATCATTGGGCTCTAATCTTTTTTTTTTTTTACTTTATGTATTTCTGTAAATACTGTTTCCACTATAAACCGACTTCTTTTATATTAACACAAGCATAAAAGTGAACATATAATAAAAATAATACGTTTTAAACCTTCATGTGTGGTTCTGTGTGTGACCGTATCATTGCATTGTCGGCTCCTTAGGGGTGGATCCATCTGTAGGGTCTGACTGGCCAATCAGGGCCAGTTTATGACGAGTCCTACCCAAATGACAATATGATAAGCAAGGCACATATACCATAACACCGGCCACATATGCAGCATCAAATACGTGGCATCCCCAGTCCAAGATGGCCCCATCCTCCTTCTCTGGAGGGAAGTTTCATTTAAACTTTTGCACCATTTGACTTCCAAATTATCTGTGTTGCATTTTGTGTTGCTGGCTGCAGAAAGAGTTAACTGAGAAACCCTCAGTCGCCCTCCATTATGTTCTGATGGGGAGTCTGTAACTGTTTCATGCCTTTTATTCTGAGCTCCTTTCAGCTGGTTTAAAAACACTGACTGCATCAATTGAATTGAATGCACGGCGAAACAAAGAACCTGTAAGAGCCACATTCTGCAAAGTTTTTAATGAAACCTAATTACAAAAATTATTTTTAACTCCATATCCATGCATTTCAGTAAAAAAAAACAATGACCGATATTAATATTAGCCACATGTAGTAACTAAATGGAGATAGATACCAGTGATCACAGTAAAGTTCTACAAGTTCTTTCACTTCACTTCACTTTTCCCATTTTCTCCATCCAGCCCGGACCGCCATGACAGCTTCTCTAGCCACAACTCGTCTGCCGTTTGCAAAACAAACACATTTTACTTTTCACATTTCTAACACCAATTCCCAATAAACTCTCCATCCTGCTAATACCCCCAGTGACATGCCTATTGCCACCCCTGCTGTATTATGCCATACCCTAAATACCGTAGTTCCTAAATATTAGTGTCTTTGCACTGCCCCTTTGTAACTTCTAGATGGTAATAATTCACCATGTGTGCCCACTTGACAGCTATAATTCCACAACTGTCCTTTAAAGTAATACCATGAGTGCCCCCTTGTAAAGTAGTATTGCCCCTAGTGTACCCTTGTATACTAGTAATTCCTCTAGTGTACCCTTGTATAGTAGTAATTCCCCTAGTGTACCCTTGTATAGTAGTAATTCCCCTAGTGTACCCTTGTATAGTAGTAATGCCCCTAGTGTACCCTTGTATAGTAGTAATTCCTCTAGTGTACCCTTGTATAGTAGTAATGCCCCTAGTGTACCCTTGTATAGTAGTATTGCCCCTAGTGTACCATTGTATAGTAGTAATGCCCCTAGTGTACCCTTGTATAGTAGTATTGCCCCTAGTGTACCCTTGTATAGTAGTAATTCCCCTAGTGTACCCTTGTATAGTAGTAATTCCTCTATTGTACCCTTGTATAGTAGTAATTCCCCTAGTGTACCCTTGTATAGTAGTAATGCCCCTAGTGTACCCTTGTATACTAGTAATTCCTCTAGTGTACCCTTGTATAGTAGTAATGCCCCTAGTGTACCCTTGTATAGTAGTAATTCCTCTAGTGTACCCTTGTATAGTAGTAATGCCCCTAGTGTACCCTTGTATAGTAGTATTGCCCCTAGTGTACCCTTGTATAGTAGTAATTCCCCTAGTGTACCCTTGTATAGTAGTAATGCCCCTAGTGTACCCTTGTATAGTAGTAATGCCCCTAGTGTACCCTTGTATAGTAGTAATGCCCCTAGTGTACCCTTGTATAGTAGTATTGCCCCTAGTGTACCCTTGTATAGTAGTATTGCCCCTAGTGTACCCCTTTATAGTAGTAATACCATGAGTGCCCCCTTGTAAAGTAGTACTGCTCCTAGTGTACCCTTGTGTAGTAGTATTGCCCCTAGTGTACCCCTTTATAGTAGTAATACCATGAGTGCCCCCTTGTAAAGTAGTACTGCTCCTAGTGTACCCTTTTAAAGTAATAATGCCCCCTAGTGTACCCTTTTATAGTAGTAATGCTCCTAGTGTACCCCTTTATAGTAGTAATTCCCCTAGTGTACCCTTTTATAGTAATAATGCCCCTAGCGTACCCCTTTATGGTAGTAATGCCCCTAGTGTACCCTATTATAGTAGTAATGGCCCTAGTGTACCCTTGTATAGTAGTAATGGGCCTAGTGTACCATTGTATAGTAGTATTGCCCCCAGTGTACCTCTTTATAGTAGTAATACCATGAGCGCCCCCTTGTAAAGTAGTAGTGCCCCTAGTATACCCCTTTAAAGTAATAATGCCCCTAGTGTACCCCTTTTATAGTAATAATGCCCCTAGTGTACCCCTTTATAGTAGTAATGCCCCTAGTGTACCCTTTTATAGTAGTGATTTCCCTTAAGTGCCCACTTACTGATATAAAATAATACCTCCTGACTGCCCCTTTAACACGTAATGATGTTTTAAAATTGGTCCCAAAAAAGTAATAATGTCGCACTGAATAATTTTTCATTCCCGCTGAGTGTCCCCATAAAAAATTATGTTCACCCCAAGTCTCTGACAACCTCACCGGCCGAGACTTTTCCTCCTGTAAGAGTCCAAGTTCAGGTGCAGTGATGCGGTGATGTAATTGCGCCACCAGTGGTGGGACGCCTATAGGCCAGAGCAGTGCCGGACTGGGGCACCAAGGGCCCACCAGTAACATTGACTCTGGTGGCCCACTGTTCAGCTACATAAAATATCACATTCACAAAAATTGCTTATGTTTCTATAATGATACGCGGGGTAGTTTGTTAAATGAAGGTTGAGATGACGCCCTTTCCTGAAACAAATGTATTGTGCCAAGAACTTCTCATATAGGTGGAGTGGAGAATAGAGCTCGTTCCCACATGGGGGCCCACCGGAGGATTCTCCTGTTCTCCTGTCGGCCAGTCCGGGCCCGTATCGGCTAACGGAGGTAGTGTGCCGATTGGTCCATCATGGCCCAAATGGGAGAGTCTTTTTAATGGGCTAAACTTACACCAGTTAGTGAATTTCTTATAGAATTAGTTGTCTGAAAGCATTATTTTTATACGACCTTGTGCAGAACTACTCCTGGAGACCTTGTTATTGCTTTAAATACCACTTCCTCTTCCCGATGGAAAAATGGCTAGACGAGGATTTTTTTTTCCTGCCTGCTCCATGTGACTGTTACACAATGCCCGCCACACAGGAAAGCGGCTGAGCTTTATCACCGGCGCACATAACTAATCAGCTACATTAAACACTTGTCAGGGATTCGATCAAAGAGCCGGACGTTACACATATTCCGTAAGACAGTCCGGCCCGAAGCTGGAGAATGTCGGCCTGAGGTATGTTCTGGATTAACCCTCTGCATTTCATTAGCACGTATCCACCTTATAGAAGCCTATTCTATACAAATTGTTTACTTAGACTTATGAAAAAAAAATTTAAATGGGATATCGAGCCCCCTAAACTGTGTCTCACACAATAAGGGCTCATACACATGTGGTGCACACCGACCCTGGACTACGGGTCCATACACTGCTTCTATCAGGCATTTTTAAAGGGTTTATCTTATCATCTAAAATGTTTGTGAAAAAAAACAAGCAACTTTCCAATTACCTCTTATTAAAAATCCTCTTCAGATTTTTATTTTTTACTGCTCATTGTCAAGGTTGACGGCCACTACTACAAGAAACAAAAAAGAAAACACGTGCCGGCAGGGCCGTATTTAGAGTTTCTGCTGCCCTAGGCACTTTTAGTGCTGCCTCCCCCTTTGGTGAGTATGACACTATCGGCAGTGACTTTGGCAAGAATCGCTGATGTGAAAGTCGCCTTTTGCAGCAGATCGGGCAGTTTTTCTGCATCTGCCGCGTAACGGATCACTTATGGCAACACTGCGTTCGGCCTCATTCATTCCCTATGGGATTTGTGGCACTTGCTGTGATCTGTCAAATGTGGTACCATACCTCCCAACTTTTGAAGGGAAAGAGGTATGTTTGTGGCGCGCGTAGTGCGCTGTGGCAAATTGTAGGCCACGCCTCTGACCACACCCATTTCACAACTAGTCACACCCATATCCATATCCTCACATGTAAAGCGCCATGGAATAAATGGCGCTATAACAATAAATAATAATATCCACGTCCCAACCACACCCATTTAGCACTGCTGATCACACTGTTTCATATACAATAATTATAAACAAAAAAATATGGCCACACAGTGCTCCATACTGTATAATGGCCACACATGATGCTCAATACTGTATAATGGCCACACATGATTCTCCATACTGTATAATGGCCCCACAATGCTGAATACTGTATAATGGCCAAACATGATGCTCAATACTGTATAATGACCACACATGATGCTCCATACTGTATAATGGCCACACATGATGCTCCATACTGTATAATGGCCACACATGATGCTCCATACTGTATAATGGCCACATAGTCCTCCATACTGTATAATGGCCACACATGGTGCTCCATACTGTATAATGGCCACACATGATGCTCTATAATGTATAATGGCCACATGATGCTCCATACTGTATAATGACCGCACATGGTGCTCCATACTGTATAATGGCCACACATGATGCTCTATACTGTATAATGGCCATTGGCCACACATGATGCTCCATACTGTATAATGGCCACACATGATGCTCCATAATGTATAATGACCCCACATTATGCTCAATACTGTATAATGCCCCCTCCCATCTTGTATGCATGGCTCATCTCCCCCCCATCCTGTATGCATGGCTCATCTCCCTCCCATCCCATATGCATGGCTCATATTCCCCCCCTCTTGTATGCATGGCTCATAATTCCCCCCCTGTATGCATGGCTCATATCCCCCCTCCTGTATGCATGGCTCATATCCCCCCCTCCTGTATGCATGGCTCATATCCCCCCTCCTGTATGCATGGCTCATATCCCCCCCTCCTGTATGCATGGCTCATATTCCCCCGTATGCATGGCTCATCTCTCCATCCCCCGCTCCTTCTACCATCTTGCATGGTGCGGCTTACCATCCGTCCTCCTTCATCCCCCCATCCCCTGTCCCTCATACTCACCTGTCCCACACCGCGCGGCCGCACCGACATCCCTCTGGCTCTGTCCCAGCGCAGCACCTTCCTGAATGAGCGGTCATGTGGTACTGCTCATTAAGGTCATGAATATGCGCATATTCATTACCTTAATGAGCGGTACCACGTGACTGCTCACTCAGGACGCGCTACAGACGATGAGATCAGGCAACGCTGGAGCAGGGTGAGTATCGTCTTCAAGGAGGGTGGGTGGGTCGGGACTTTAAAAAAAAACAAAAAAACCTTGCTCAGGTGCCGCCCCCCGCATCGTCCCCGCCCTAGGCACGTGCCCCCTCAAGTGCCTAGTGGCAAAAACGGCCCTGCGTGCCGGGACTGAAATCATGAAAATATTACAATTATTAAAACTTTATTAGGTACCAGAATATTGAGGGAAGATGGAAAAATCCAAAAAGAACAAAAAACCTTAACAATAGGACATGTATGTGCAAAGTAAGCAATGGCAAGCATACAAAGTATATACCGGTGAACATCTGGTCAAATAATGCCTATAACCTATCACTAACTTCTGGCACCTTCCCTTCTGCGTTCAAACATGCCACAATCACGCCTATCCTTAACCCCTTCACCCCCAAGTGTGGTTTGCACGTTATGGACCGGGCCAATTTTTACAATTCTGACCACTGTCCCTTTATGAGGTTATAACTCTGGAACGCTTCAACGGATCCTGGTGATTCTGACATTGTTTTCTCGTGACATATTGTGCTTCATGATAGTGGTAAAATTTCTTTGATATTACCTGCGTTTATTTGTGAAAAAAATGGAAATTTGGTGAAAATCACAGTGCAATTAAATCACAGTGATATGTCACACAAAATACTTAATAAGTAACATTTCCCACATGTCTACTTTACATCAGCACAATTTTGGAACCAAAATTTTTTTTGTTAGGGAGTTATAAGGGTTAAAAGTTGACCAGCAATTTCTCATTTTTACAACACCATTTTTTTTTAGGGACCACATCTCATTTGAAATCATTTTGAGGGGTCTATATGATAGAAAATACCAAAGTGTGACACCATTCTAAAAACTGCACCCCTCAAGGTGCTCAAAACCACATTCAAAAAGTTTATTAACCCTTCAGGTGTTTCACAGGAATTTTTGGAATGTTTAAATAAAAATGAACATTTAACTTTTTTTCACACAAAATTTATTTCAGCTCCAATTTGTTTTATTTTACCAAGGGTAACAGGAGAAAATGGACCCCAAAAGATGTTATGCAATTTGTCCTTATTACGCCGATACCCCATATGTGGGGGTAAACCACTGTTTGGGCGCATGACAGAGCTCGGAAGCGAAGGAGCGCCATTTGACTTTTCAATGCAAAATTGACTGGAATTGAGATGGGATGCCATGTTGCGTTTGGAGAGCCACTGATGTGCCTAAACATTGAAACCCCCCACAAGTGACACCATTTTGGAAAGTAGACCCCCTAAGGAACTTATCTAGAGGTGTGGTGAGCACTTTGACCCACCAAGTGCTTCACAGAAGTTTATAATGCAGAGCCGTAAAAATAAAACAAAAAATTTTTCCCACAAAAATTATATTTTAGCCCCCAGTTTTGTATTTTCCCGAGGGTAACAGGAGAAATTGGACCCCAAAAGTTGTTGTCCAATTTGTCCTGAGTACGCTGATACCCCATATGTGCGGGGGAACCACCGTTTGGGCGCATGGGAGGGCTCGGAAGGGATGGAGCGCCATTTGGAATGCAGACTTAGATGGAATGGTCTGCAGGCGTCACATTGCATTTGCAGAGCCCCTGATGTACCTAAACAGTAAAAAAAAACCACAAGTGACACCATTTTGGAAAGTAGACCCCCTAAGGAACTCATCTAGATGTGTTGTGAGAGATTTGAACCCCTAAGTGTTTCACTACAGTTTATAAAGCAGAGCCGTGCAAATAAAAAATATTTTTTTTTCCACAAAAATTATTTTTTAGCCCCCAGTTTTGTATTTTTCCAAGGGTAACAGGAGAAATTAGACCCTATATATTGTTGTCCAATTTGTCCTGAGTGCGCTGATACCTGATATCTGGGGGGGAACCACCGTTTGAGCGCATGGCAGAGCTCGGAAGGGAAGGAGCATCATTTGCAATGCAGACTTAGATGGATTGGTCTGCAGGCGTCACATTGCGTTTGCAGAGCCCCTAATGTACCTAAACAGTAGAAACCCCCCACAAGTGACCCAATATTGGAAACTAGACCCCCCAAGGAACTTATCTAGTTGTGTTGTGAGAACTTTGAACCCCCAAGTGTTTCACTACAGTTTATAACGCAGAGCCGTGAAAATAAAAAAATAAAAAATTTCCCCCCAAAATTATTTTTTAGCCCCCAGTTTTGTATTTTCCCAATGGTAACAGGAGAAATTGGACCCCAAAAGTTGTTGTCCAATTTGTCTTGAGTACGCTGATACCCCATATGTGGGGGGGAACCACCGTTTGGGCGCATGGGAGGGCTCGGAAGGGAAGGAGCGCCATTTGGAATGCAGACTTAGATGGAATGGTCTGCAGGCGTCACATTGCGTTTGCAGAGCCCCTAATGTACCTAAACAGTAGAAACCCCCCACAAGTGACCCAATATTGGAAACTAGACCCCCCAAAGAACTTATCTAGTTGTGTTATGAGAACTTTGAACCCCCAAGTGTTTCACTACAGTTTATAACGCAGAGCCGTGAAAATAAAAAAATAAAAAATTTCCCCCCAAAATTATTTTTTAGCCCCCAGTTTTGTATTTTCCCAATGGTAACAGGAGAAATTGGACCCCAAAAGTTGTTGTCCAATTTGTCTTGAGTACGCTGATACCCCATATGTGGGGGGGAACCACCGTTTGGGCACATGGGAGGGCTCGGAAGGGAAGGAGCGCCATTTGGAATGCAGACTTAGATGGAATGGTCTGCAGGCGTGACATTGCGTTTGCAGAGCCCCTAATGTACCTAAACAGTAGAAACCCCCCACAAGTGACACCATTTTGGAAAGTAGCCCCCTAAGGAACTCATCTAGATGTGTTGTGAGAGCTTTGAACCCCCTAGTGTTTCACTACAGTTTATAACGCAGAGCCATGCAAATAAAAAAATATTTTTTTTTCCACAAAAATTATTTTTTAGCCCCAGTTTTGTATTTTCCCAAGGGTAACAGGAGAAATTGGACCCCAAAAGTTGTTCTCCAATGTGTTCCGAGTACGCTGATACCCCATATGTTGGGGTAAACCCCTGTTTGGGCGCACGGGAGAGCTTGGAAGGGAAGGAGCACTGTTTTACTTTTTCAACGCAGAATTGGCTGGAATTGAAATGGGACACCATGTCACGTTTGGAGAGCCCCTGATGTGCCCAAACAGTGGAAACCCCCCAATTATAACTGAAACCCTAATCCACACACACCCCTAACCCTAATCCCAACGGTAACCCTAACCACACCTCTAACCCAGACACACCCCTAACCCTAATCCCAACCCTATTCCCAACCATAAATGTAATCCTAACCCTAACTTTAGCCCCAACCCTAACCCTAACTTTAGCCCCAACCCTAAATGTAGCCCTAACCCTAGCCCTAGCCCTAACCCTAACCCTAGCCCTAACCCTAGCCCTAACCCTAATGGGAAAATGGAAATAAATAAATTTTTTAAATTTTTTTAATTTTTCCCTAACTAAGGCTACGTTCACATTAGCGTTCTGCGCCGCAGCGTCGGGCGCTGCAGCGTCGCCGCATGCGTCATGCGCCCCTATATTTAACATGGGGGCGCATGGACATGCGTTGCACTTGCGTTTTGCGACGCATGCGTCACTGCGGCGCACGCGTCATGGAGCAGAGGACGCAGCAAGTTGCATTTTTTGTGCGTACAAAATCAAGCAAAAAAAGGACGCATGCGTCACAAAACGCAGCGTTGTGCATGCGTTGTGCATGTGGTGTTCCTGCGTTGTGCGTTGCGTCGCCGACGCTGTGGCGCACAACGCAAATGTGAACGTAGCCTAAGCGGGTGATGAAGGGGGGTTTGATTTACTTTTATAGCGGGATATTTAGCGGATTTTTATGATTGGCAGCCGTCACACACTGAAAGACGCTTTTTATTGCAAAAAATATTTTTTGCGTTACCACATTTTGAGAGCTATAATTTTTCCATATTTTGGTCCACAGAGTCATGTGAGGTCTTGTTTTTTGCGGGACGAGTTGACTTTTTATTGGTAACATGTTCGGGCACGGGAGATTTTTTGATCGCTTTTCATTCCGATTGTTGTGAGGCAGAATGACCAAAAACCAGCTATTCATTAATTTCTTTTGGGGGAGGCGTTTATACCATTCCGCGTTTGGTAAAATTGATAAAGCAGTTTTATTCTTCGGGTCAGTACGATTACAGCGATACCTCATTTCTATCATTTTTTTATGTTTTGGCGCTTTTATACGATAAAAGCTATTTTATAGAAAAAATAATTATTTTGGCATCGCTTTATTCTGAGGACTATAATTTTTTTATTTTTTCGCTGATGATGGTGTATGGCACGGGACAAGATGACGTTTTCAGCGGTACCATGGTTATTTATATCCGTCTTTTTGATCGCGTGTTATTCCACTTTTTGATTGGCGGTATGAGAATAAAGCGTTGTTTTTTTGCCTCGTTTTTTTTTTTTTTTTTTACGGTGTTCACTGAAGGGGTTAACTAGTTATGTAGTTTTATAGGTGGGGTCGTTACGGACGCGGCGATACTAAATATGTGTACTTTTATTGTTTGATTTTTTTTTTATTTAGATAAAGAAATGTATTTATGGGAATAATTTTTTTTTATTATTTATTTATTTAGGAATTTTTTTTTTATTTTTTTTACACATGTGGAAATTTTTTTAAACTTTTTTACTTTGTCCCAGGGGGGGACATCACAGATCGGTGATTTGACAGTGTGCACAGCACTCTGTCATATCACCGATCTCACTGACAGGGCTGCAGGCTTACCAGCGTCTGCACTGAGCAGGCACTCGGTAAGCCACCTCCCTCCCTGCAGGACCCGGATGCCGCGGCCATCTTGGATCCGGGACCTGCAGCGAGGAAGGAGGTAGGAGACCCTCGGAGCAACGCGATCACATCGCGTTGCTCCGGGGGTCTCAGGGAAGCACGCTGGGAGCCCCCTCCCTGCGCGATGCTTCCCTATACCGCCGGTACACCGCTATCATGTTTGATCGCGGTGTGCCGGGGGTTAATGTGCCGGGGGTTAATGTGCCGGGGGCGGTCCGTGACCGCTCCTGGCACATAGTGCCGGATGTCAGCTGCGATAGTCAGCTGACACCCGGCCGCGATCGGCCGCGCTCCCCCCGTGAGCGCGGCCGATTGTGCTGGACGTACTATTCCGTCCTTGGGAAGTAGGGCCCACCCCACATGGACGGAATAGTACGTCCAATGACAGAAAGGGTTTAAAAAGCCAACCCTCGATCCAACTGCTATGTCCAGCTATCGCCCAATATCGCTGCTTCCATTCGCTTCAACTCCTGGAGCAGCACGTCCACACTGAACTTTCCTCCCACCTCTCATCTAACTTGTTGTTCGACAACCTACAATCTGGTTTCCGCCCCCATCACTCAACTGAGACTGCCCTGACCAAAATCACTAACGACCTACTTACCGCCAAAGCTACTGGACAATACTCTGTACTCCTCCTTCTAGACCTGTCCTCTGCTTTCGACACAGTTGACCACTGCCTCCTACTACAGATCCTCTCCTCCTTTGGCATCAAAGACCTTGCCCTATCCTGGATCGCCTCGTACCTTTCCAACCGCACATTCAGCGTCTCCCACTCCCACACTACCTCCTCATCCCACCCTCTCTCTGTTGGAGTCCTTCAAGGCTCTGTTCTAGGACCCCTACTCTTCTCAATCTATACACTTGGCTTGGGACAACTCATAAAGTCCCATGGATTCCAGTACCACCTCTATGCTGATGACACTCAGATCTACCTCTCTGGCCCAGACGTCACCGCTCTGCTGTCCAGAATCCCAGAGTGCCTAACAGCCATATAGGATTAATAATGGAGAGGTGTCTTATTGACACCTCTCCATTATTAACCTGGCTTAATGTCACCTTACAATAGCAAGGTGACATTAACCCTTTATTACCCCATATCCCACTGCTACATGGGAGTGGGAAGAGTGTGACCAAGTGGCAGAATAGGCGCATTTTACAGATGTGCCTTTTCTGGGGTGGCTGGGGGCAGATGTTTTTAGCCAGGGGGGAGCAATAACCATGGACCCTCTCTAGGCTATTAATATCTGCCCTCAGTCACTGGCTTTCCCACTCTAGCGGAGAAAATTGCGCGGGAGCCCATGACAGTTTTTTCTGTGATTTATCCCTTTATTTTAACAGCTAGAGCCCCCAAATTTTGCACACAGACACTTCTAACATTAGTAGTGAGGAATATGTAAAAAAAATAAGGGATATGAAATGGTTTACTGTATGTAAACCATGTCTCATATCCTATCGGGTTTGGGAAGGAGATAGCAAAAGCCGGCAATTGAATTTTTCTGCTATCTAGCGCTGTATAAAATATGAATTTATGTATGTATATATATATATATGTGTGTCTCACTGACAATAAATATATATATATATATATATATGTCTAGACATTAATTTTATCTGTTCTATTCTAACCTGTCAGTGTGATTTTACTGTACACCGCACTGAATTGCCGGCTTTTCTATATAACACCGGTGCGTATTTCTTGCAAGTCACACCGATGGTCCGTGTGTAATCCGTTTTTTTTAGACTTGCATTGGCGATTTAGCATGCTGTGATTTCACTCGGATCCTGAATACGGCCGAGAAAACAACGGATAATAGGAGCTGCCCCATAGATTAACATTGGGCCGAATGCTATCCGATTTTTTATCGCATTGCACTCGTCCGTATTACGGTCTAGTGTGACTCCGGCCTAATAAGGAGCTCCCCCACCAAACACCCGACTCGTGTTTCGCAAGTGCTTCATCAGGGGCCCTGCCATGTAATGGCTGTGTCTGACAGTACAGGGCCATGGTCTGATCATACCACATCTCCTGGGCAGGGGAGGAGAAATGTTGGCAATCCTTCCACTACCATTGTTAAAACATGATGCATTAAAGTCAGAGGTTCTGAGTTTGCACTGAGCTCCATCAGCTTTAAAGGGGTTTGGACCAAGTTTTTACCTTTTCACGTGTCCGTTCATGACTTTTCATCCCCCAAATCTTCCCTGTGAGTGATATTATTGAGAAGTGGAAGCAAATGCTGGAACGCAGCCAAGAAGTGGAGACCCCGTAACGTTACAGATCGGGGTCACCGAGTGCTGAGGAGCAGAGGACAAAATAGTCACCACCGGTCTGCTGACTCCATAACTGCAAAGCTCTTCCATGTAATATATGGATGTCCACCCAGTTGAATGACCGACATTTAACACTATAGGTGAGGATAGCCACAATTCCTGTGAGCAGTAACAGCAGGTCACCGGAGGTCTCAGAAACTAAACCTCGGCAAACAGCTGCTTCATCTAATTTTGAGGGGTACTATTAGTATATTTCCTGCTGTAAGGAATATTATTACAGGACAATTACTTTTTGGCAGTAGACATGACTGTTACACAAAAAAAAAAAGTTTGGAAGCAGAAGAAATGCTCCTAATGATGTTTATGCGCAGGTTACACAGCAATGCTTCGAATTTCTACGAACCCTTTGAAGGAGCTTCCAGAATTTTAGATAAACATTATTGGCAAAGTATTTACCTTTACAGTAAAGTATGTGACCGCTCTCTTATCAGTGTTATTATTAATACAGTGGTGCATGGACTGAATACCGCTACGCGTCTAAAAAGTTAGACGGCAGAAGATATTTTCTTGGACAGGTTAGCGAAACAACAGACATGCTAATAAATACTAAGTATAACATTTTGCTCAATTTGCAGATAGGCAAATGGTGCATTAAATATTAGACACTTATTAACGGGGTTGTCCGGTCAGAAGATATTGCGTTGCGGCTGTCGAACAGCAGCGGGGACTCCATCATAGTATTCGAGCACGCAGAAATGTTTGACTAGCACTCGAGCATGCTCGCTTATAACTAGGCAACACGATCCCATTCACTTGCACTATACAGGAATCTCTGGCTCTGTGACGCATGTCACGGCCAAAGTCGACATGTTGCTCTAGCCTATTTCCACGTCGAGCCCTACCGTTAGGATATATAGTGCAATGTTGCAAAAAGTGCTTAATTTTGTTGTGCAATTTTCTAAAAACAGAGACATTTTATTTTTTTATTTTTCTTGGCGGGGGGAGGGGATTGGAGGGTAAATGGGTCAATAAATCTCAATATCACCGCGCCATTGGGATATAACATCAGGGTATTTTTTTAATGTAGAATTTTCAGACTGATAGTGAACATAAAGAAATCAATGCACAGTCTATGAAGAAAAAAGAGTGGCAGCACAGCCTAGCGTACGAGATACACAGTGGGGTGTAAGATTTACATGGAGATTCTGACGTGTCTGGGAGGTGCTCGCATCCAGAATGAAGACAAATATATGCGGTAAAAAAGAAAAAAATGCGGCAACACTCACCGAACCTGTAGTGCGGATTAGTCCTTTTATTGAAGTAACATGAATGTGAACATATCTTCACGGCACGGGGGAAACAACGACAAATGAGGTGAGCGGGGAGAGGGGACGACGGCCGTTTCACGCCAAGCAACGGCGCTTCTACGGGTCCACACCGAGAGGAAGTGATGCCTGGGGAGGTAAGTGTGAAACACCGCCCTCCCGGCATGGTTCACCCCAATCAGCGTGAGCAGCAACAGGTGCAAATTAAAAACATAATTAAAAGCACACATATGAATATACATTTAAAACAGGGATACATAGATAATAACATGTCTTTACCCTGAAGCTAGCTGAGTCCAAAACGAAATGTGAGTTTTACACACATATAAAAATAATTTCCAATCCTACTACGTTCATTTAATGTGAATGTCTATAGGAAAAAATGTTATATCCTATTTCTTGTAGCCTATGCTGATAATGGGACAAGTTTTACTACAAACAGCTCAGATGACTATAACTGACTATTATAAATACATTAATTCATCTATATCTATTGTTTATCAATTTATGAAATATAAAGAAAACAATGTTAGTACAGATCAAAATCTAAGAATTATCATATCCAACTGTTTCACAAAAATACTGACATATCTATTTTTTCGTTCAGGCCAGCTGGACCTGTGGCTTTAGTTCTCTTCTGTGGCATTCCCAACAGGCAATCACCGATGTGGACAATGCCGTTTTTGTGATTTCCATATTCAGGATGCTGTATTAAGTATTGGTCCCTGTAAACATAGGGTTACACAATTTATCACCTGTAAAACAGATTTTGTGGTTTATGTTGTTTTTTGTCCCTGCAAAAGGTTCTACATTGGGAAAACGATAAGAAAACTCTATGTTCGTTTTAGGGAACATTACAATTCTGTAGAATCTGGAAAAGGTGTTCCCAGGTTAATCCAACATATCCGGGAATGCCACAGAAGTAATCCCAAGGTATTAACCTTTGCAGGGATTGAGAAGGTTTCTTTACCGAAACAAGGAGGAGATTTACAGAAATTGTTACTACAGCGGGAAGCTAGGTGGATTTTGAGAACTAAAGCCACAGGTCCAGCTGGCCTGAACGAAAAAATAGATATGTCAGTATTTTTGTGAAACAGTTGGATATGATAATTCTTAGATTTTGATCTGTACTAACATTGTTTTCTTTATATTTCATAAATTGATAAACAATAGATATAGATGAATTAATGTATTTATAATAGTCAGTTATAGTCATCTGAGCTGTTTGTAGTAAAACTTGTCCCATTATCAGCATAGGCTACAAGAAATAGGATATAACATTTTTTCCTATAGACATTCACATTAAATGAACGTAGTAGGATTGGAAATTATTTTTATATGTGTGTAAAACTCACATTTCGTTTTGGACTCAGCTAGCTTCAGGGTAAAGACATGTTATTATCTATGTATCCCTGTTTTAAATGTATATTCATATGTGTGTTTTTAATTATGCTTTTAATTTGCACCTGTTGCTGCTCACGCTGATTGGGGTGAACCATGCCGGGAGGGCGGTGTTTCACACTTACCTCCCCAGGCATCACTTCCTCTCGGTGTGGACCCGTAGAAGCGCCGTTGCTTGGCGTGAAACGGCCGTCGTCCCCTCTCCCCGCTCACCTCATTTGTCGTTGTTTCCCCCGTGCCGTGAAGATATGTTCACATTCATGTTACTTCAATAAAAGGACTAATCCGCACTACAGGTTCGGTGAGTGTTGCCGCATTTTTTTCTTTTTTACCGCGAACATAAAGAAATCACTTAAAAAATATGTTTTTGTGCAGTTTTTTTCCTAAATTGATTTGCAAGTCAGGTTCGTAGCAAAAAAATGACATGTTGCTTCCTTTTACCAATGGGATAAAAAGCACCATGTAATCAACAATTATTATAATATAAATAATGTAAATAATAATTATTATTAGAGTAGATGTGTTTTCCCATTGAAATCAAGGAAGCTTAGTAAAAGAAATTCTAAAGCCTTTTTTTATTTGGATTTTGGAGCAGAGCATTGGCGCCAATTTTAATCATTTTGCACTACAGGCGGTATTTTTGTGCTGTCATATACAGGGTGGGCCATTTATAAAGTTGCATCCAAAATGGCAGACATCAAAATGGCCGCCATGGTCACCACACATCTTGAAAAGTTTTCCCCCTCCCATATACTAATAATGTGCCACAAACAGGAGGCTGATATCACCAACCATTCCCAATTTATTTAGGTGTAGCCATATACATTGCCCACCCTGTAGTTATGTGCCCTACAATAACATCGATGATAATTCTGTCCTCACAGGCGATGGCTGTAGTGTCCATAGTCCGACTGACCGAATGATTGAAAAAGAATTTAATTGTGCATTATAATAATTAATACTAAAGTATCAATAGCAAAAGCGGTAATTGCTTTTAATAATAATAATAATAATAATAATAATAATAATAATACATAATTGTATTTATATAGCACCAACAATTGCTTTTTATTATTAGTGTATCAGCATATTTGGGCAAGTAGTGGGTGGATGCCACACTTTGGCTGAGACCTACGTCGTGTGTTATGGTGCCACAAAACATTGCAGCATAATGAAATCAAATGCGGTTACATCGTAGCCAGAAAATGGCGAGGTGCCAATCGCTGAAGAAATTATTCAGTGAGTTTTGGATTTTATTTTTTAAGCAAAATGTGTATTATGGTCCATAGCAACAGTGTAAAATAAAAACAGGGTTTTGCTGCCCATAGCAACCAATCAGAGCGCAGCTTTCACATTTGCAGAGCAGGATTCCAAATAAAATCTACGCTGTGATTGGTTGCTACGGGCAGGATGTGTGTGGCGCTTCCGCTGGCGCGCCCTCTAGCGTCAGTCCTCCCTTCTTTCATCCAGCCCAGAATCTCGCGAGATTTGTTTCAGGAAGTGGTGAAGAGCCGCCGGGCGAATCCTCCTACTTGTCAGTGCGGGTGAGGAGGGGACAGGAGCCGGGGAGGGTTTGTCCTTGTGTCTGTGGGTGGGAGAGAAGGGCGCTCCGGAGCGCTGTCTGAGGGGGGGACGTGATAACTCCACCACGGGAACAAATGATAGGAGTTGTAGTTTTGGAGAGCCGCCCCGTGTGCTGTGCTTGGACTACATGTCCCAGCGGCCTCTGCGAGTCCTAGGGGTTGTGGGACTTGTAGTACATATATGAGTGTGTGTATGTATATATATATGTGTATATACACACACACACACACACACACACACACACACACACACACACACACACACACACACACACACATATATATATATATATATATATATATATATATATATATATATATATATATATATATATATATACATACACACACACACACACACACACACACACACACACACACACACATATATATATATATATATATATATATATATATATATATATATATATATATATATATATATATACATACATACACACACACACACACACACACACACACACACACACACACACACACACACTCACACTGAATGTGCTAGGGGTTGTGGGACTTGTAGTACGTGCGATATATACCGGTATATATATTGAATATTATGTTGGTGTAAATAAAGCTAAATCCTGAAATATTGGAGAATTATTAGACCTCTGTTTGCTGTCAGTGAATTGGAAGATTTGCGCTTTTCGGAGAACCCGTCACTACTGATTTGTAATTTTTACCACTGCTATTTGACGTTCCCCATAAACCACCCCCAAAAAAACAATTCTAAGACCTCTGCACTGTGCTGTTCCGCAATTACCCCTCCTGGACATGCAGGACCACACTGACCAGTAGGAGCTACACCGGTTAATAGGATCTGTCACTGCGCAGTCTTGACAGTGTCCGGTGTTAATCAGATATTTACTAGTGTGGGGACAAATCTTATTCCCATCCCCCCTTTCATGGCTGTCAGTTTATTTCCAGGAGGAATAATAGAGGACAGCTGTACGGTTCGCTGTAAAGGGATTGTTTTGTATTTTTTGGGGGGAGTGTTGTTAAAAGTTGGCACAGAAGGGCATTAATGCACATCCGTGCCAGGGGTCAGCGTCTATGGGCAGCGATCAGAGCCAGCTGGATGCAGTCGTCAGTCACTGACTGGTTTAGTTGCCAATTTGTCCGAACACCGTGGCCCGTAGCACTTCCCTCGGCATGACTGCAGGGCGCCGATCAGCGGTGATTGCAGCCTTCTGATTAGCCACTATCACTGCCGTCTTGCTGCCCTACGATACCTCGCCACAGGGCGTCTATTTCACTGTATATGTTGTAGTACTGCATTATATAGCACAAACAATCGCTCATGCAAGTCCCATGGGGTGTAAAAAAATAAATAGTGAAAACTTGTTTATTTTGTTAAATAGCACCATTAATTCCAGGGTTTTACAGACATTGTCAGCACTATCCCCATTGAGGCTCACAGTCTAGATGTAAAAAGAATATATTTGTTGCATATATATATTTTTATTGTGTTTTTTGTTGTTGTTTTTTTTTACAAAATTAAGGAAAAAAAGCAGTTTAAATCGCTATTGTTTTTCTGTTCAAAAAATAAAGAAATAAAAAAAAAAACCGCATATTTGGTTCTGCTGCATCATAAGAGGCCATATTATGAAGGTATAAAACTACACGAAATGATAAATCATGTCAAGAAAAAAAATTGCTTTAATTGCTTTTTTTTTGTTAAGGCACCTTTAGCAAAAATGTGATAAAAAGCAAGATCAGACATCCCGAAAACATTATCAATTAAAACCCAGCTCGCCATGCAAAAAATAAAAAGCCCTTATAGGGGTCCATTGACTGAAAATAAAAATTACAGGTCTCAGAAAACTGCGATGGAAGCAATTTTTTTTTTTTCTTTTTACAAAGTTCTGATTTTTTTTTTTTTTACCATTTAAAATAATAGTGAAAAAGGATACAAATTAGCGATCACGGTAATTGTACTGATCTGGGGAATCAAGTTACCATGCCGTTTTTACCGCACAATAAAAGTTATAAAAGTAAAATCCGAAAAAATACAGTTGTGCATTTTTTTCCTCCGCTATTTTAATGCCCTTTTTTTTTTTTTTACCCTTCTTTTTATGGTGTCACTGCGAACTACAACTCATTCCACAAACAAAAAAAACAAACAAGTCCTGATATGGTCTTGAGGTTGTAAAAATAATAATAATAAAAAAAGTTATGACTCTTGAAAGAAAGGTACGGACAGTTTTTGGGGGTTTATGAGAACCTGGCAGCTGATAGGTGCGGAGCGATTTATTGTGGCATGTGTGACACTTCGGAGTTTCAGAGTAAAACATACTTAAAAAGAGGCTAGTTGGCTAGGTGGGTCGCTGGCAGCTTCTTCCACCCGCTGCCCACATGGAGCGACAGGTCTCTCTATAGGGAGCGAACTGTCAGTGCAAATTATAAACCCTATAGATGCTGTGAAATTCAAGAATCAGCATGCTGGGAGTTGTAGTTCTACACTAGCTGGAGCTCATCGTCTCTGGTCCTGTGAAGCTGGTGGTGATCACCTTGGGAAATGTCAGGGTTGGGTTAGTTGGAGGCAGTCACACCCTTTATAAATATACGTCTGCACTGCTACGTTCAGCATTATCTCTCGGGGACAACAAACCTCAAGTGTCTTCTGTACATCACCGAGGAACAAAGCCTGACAACCGAAACCGGTTCAGCGAGCAGAAATGTGTGAGTGAGGGGTTGTGTGACGGTAAGAAGCCATAATAACCATAATAACACCTTTACTGTCAACAGGACCGAAGAAGGAGGATGATGTGACTGTCCAGGACTATGCGACTGCACCCGGGTCCCAGATACGAGATTTCTGCACGGAGATACCACAGTGCCTTATACCTACAAAGGTGAGAATGTTAGAGGGGATGTCCTCATCTCATAGCGAGAGTTGGCTGGGGCAGCGCAAGCACACATCACCGTCCTGTAGGCATCAGCCATTCTTTAAAGGGGTTGTCCAGGACTGACAAATTGATCACCTATCTTTAGGATCAAGATTAGATCCACAAGGGAAAATGGTGCTTCTGGCACCACAAAAAAAAAAAAACAGCAGTTAGCATCACTAACATACATAGTGTTCAGAGTCGGGGCACCACTGCTCCATACACTACTCCTATTGAAGTGAATGTGACCTGAGCTGCAGTACCCAAGACTGGCCACTGCACGGCGCACCGTCATGCTCTATACACTGTTTACTTCTGGCTGCAGAAGGTGCTTTGATTGGCTGATCGGCAGGGGTTCAGCGGAAGATGGATGTTAGGTTTTTCTCTCCTGTATCAGCTTTATAGTTAGACATCAGATTTTTTTTATGTCTTTTCAGCTGTCGTCATGCTTGCTGGGATGGAGGAGCTGCTGCTGCTACCGGGAGAGGTGGTTAAAGATATGGGTCAGTATTTTTCACACTAGGGCTCTACATGGCGACTTTGGCCCCGACACAGGTCGCATGGACATAGATGACTAGGTGTCGCTGCTACATTGCTGCACAATACAAGTGAAGGGGGTCACGTTGTTATCCTCGGGGTACCGTGACAAGCCAGCGGTAAAAAGTCCAGCCGGGTCTGATTACGACTTGCTTGTTGAGGTACCCAAGGCGACCCAATTCACATATAGATCTTTGACTGGGCGACCTGTGTTGCGCCGAAAGTCACCTTGTAGCCCCAGCCTAATTCTACTATGGCACAAATGACAAAAATCCTGCTTGCTCACCTTAATTGTGTCCATACAGTGCAGGCAGCTGAGCGCACATTTGGCCTCGGCTATTATTCCCAGCTCCATGCCTATCGTGCATGTGTAAGTGGAGAACAAAGGATTGGGCATGTTGAAATCCAGCCTGCCCAATCCTTCTATAGTCCAACGTCTACCACCATGGACACTCAGAACAAGACCATACACATTAGGTCCTGTCTCAGTGGGGTCACCTATAGGGCTCATGCCTGCAGTGTTATAAAGATCCATAATGTGACACCTGTAATTTCCATACTGGATGCCTGTACGCTCACTGGTGCGTTACGCAGACCTCGAGGGTCCGCAGGTGCAGCCGTACAGGGTCTGTGTATTCTGCTTTACTGTGTGCGTGAAACGGTATATTGAATTTTGGATTATTTATGTAGGAAAGGGGTTGTCACCAAAATGCATGTATTTGGGGATAAAAATATTTTTTTCAGATGGTTTGCATTAATAATGTTGCACCATTTGGCTTTTACAGGCTTTTTGTTTCCCGGCATGTTCACCTTTCATGTGGTCCTAAATCAGCTGAGAGCAGGTTAGAAAAAGACAAAAAGAGTTAGAAGCTGTCCTGTCAGACCCTGAGAACGAGCTCACTGGTATAGTCTCAGATAACTCATTCAGCCATAGGCAGAGCGACACTGAGGCTATAGATGGAAGTGGTGGAAAAAATGTAATGTAACGCAATTGTAAAAAATGTTTTTTTCGTAGCTTCAAATACATGCATTTAAGTAAGAAAGTCTTTCCCACATAGTGGACAACCCCTTCAAGTTGCATTTTGGTATTGACTACTGCTCCTTTCCTTCTCTCTGACAGCGAAGGACATCTCTTACATCTGTCCGTTCACGGGGGCCATACGGGGAAGCTTCACCGTCACCAACTACAGAATGTATTTCAAGAGTTTGGAACGGGTACGTCTATAGGGGTAAAAATGAAAAATTTGAAGCAGCGGCTCGGTGCAAACCCCGTCTGATTGCTACTTTCGTTTTCCAAAGTCTGTCTGAAAAACGTGAGCTAGAATCTGACCAGTATAACAGTTTAACAACTCCGCTACCTTCAGGCTGGGGCTACGCGGCGACTTGGGCAGCGACGCACGTCTCATCGCTGAGTGCCCCGTCTACATTGCAGCAGAACGCAAGAGAGTTGGGTTGCATTGCCACCAGCAAAAAGTCAGAATGGGTTGACTTTGTTTGTGATTTGCTTGTAAAAGTCGCAGTATGTTGCAAATCACAATGGACCCCATTCACTTGTACGGTGCTGCGATGTAGAGGGGGAATACAGCAATCTATGGCCTCAAGGTTTGTGTCGCTACCAAAGGTACCATGTAGGAAGCTGTGCTGAGCAGTCTCGTGTCCATCACACGACCAAGAGTTTTATCCCCTGATAGTAAACATAGGTTTTCCTTGAAAATGGTGAAAAAAAAGAACATAAAACATAGTGAAATATTTACAAAGGTTTATATGCTGAAATCAGAATATACCTTTAATGTTCGTCAAGCATGTCATTACATTCAGATCAGGTGTAGATAGAGAATGCTGAATTTCAACATGCCTGATCACGTTCCTATAGGAAATAACTAGTGTCTCCCCATTGAATACATGCATGCTCTGCCAAGCCTAGCGTATGTGTTTACTTCTCAAATGAGTGTCTTTCTGATTGTTATATAGGCACCTTTTTAAAGGGGTTAAAAACAATGGCTGCTACGGCGCCATACCTGTCCACGGGATGTGTGTACATTGCAGCTTTGCTCTATTGAAGATGCGATTTTAATGACAACCTTTGCTCAGGGGTCCTTGTTGCCGGACCCCCATCACTTCTGCTTTTATAGCACTGCCAGCCTATGTTCTGGACTCACAGGGTTCATCGTTGCTCAATCGTTGCCTGGCAAGTGGCAGTAAAGTCCGCCGTGTAAATATTATCTTTCCATTAGGACCATCGCTTGATACTGGATGCTCCTCTCGGAATCATAAGTCGCATTGAAAAGATCGCCGTATCTGCCGGACGCGGAGAGAACTCTCATGGGGTTGAAATTGTCTGCAAGGTAAAACCCTCTGCCATAAACGACAGGTTACAGTATCGAGGAAAGATATTTTTCCAGTTCTTACACTTTTTTTTTTTAAAGGACATAAGAAACATGAGATTTGCTTACAAGCAAGATGGACGCCTTCGAAAATCTGTGTTTGAAAGTCTCCTGGGTTACGCTTTCCCTTTAAGTCACGAATTGGTAGGATTGCTGTGAGCTTTAGGTCACTCTGTATACAGAGGGCACATCACTAGGATATGCCGTCACGCATATAACTGATGGAGGTCTGACATTTGGGGGTCCGTACTGATTTGGAGAGTGAAGAGGCCGCCGTGCTGGTTCAGCATTGCAGCCGTCTCACTCACACCATCTCCCCTGCATAGATGGCCGCCCGAGGGCTGCTGTGCGGGGAAAGATAATGTTATATAGACAAGACAAGCATTCGGTCCCGGTTATCAGCCCATGTAAACAGCCACTGAATGAGCAGGGCACTTGAGTCATTTGTGCCGGCATCAAAATCATCGGTATCCGTAGTGCATCGCCCCATGGAAACGCTGCCAGTAACGTGAGGCTAGATGGGAACCAAACCATGGTAACTCTACTTCCCATGCTGCAACTTTTCTTACAGGGGTGGTCCACTACCTAGACAAACCCTTTATAAATTAAGAAATGAAGCAATCCCCCTTGTAAAATAATAATTAAAAAAATGCTCACCTTCCATACCGGCATTGTAGCAATGTCGGCGCCGGATCTGCCAGGATTTGCATGACATTAGCTGCATTGCTCACATTACATAACAATCAGTGGACGCTATCAGTGTGATGCGCTCTCACTTCCCTCAAACGGAGGAGGTGAGAGCGCAGAAACCCAATTTCATCCACTGATTGGCTGCAGGGTTCACATAGCATATCAATGACTGGCGGACCCCAGCACCACGATCATGGAACAGTCCCAGTGCGGGAGGTTTTACAATATTTAAAAAGGGGCTGTGCTGGTAGTGAACAACTCCTTATATCCAACTAAAAATGGGTCACTTTAAGTAAAAAAAAAAAAAGTATAATGTCTTTTACCCATAACCTGTCACTATTCTCCCTTTCCAGCCTTTGTTTGCCTTCGAGTATAGAGAAACCTTCTCTGAAAATGGCTGGAAAGTTTATGACCCCATCACAGAATACAAAAGGCAGGTGAGTGGTTATTATTGCCTTTACCTTTGTATGCTGAATATGGAATAATGTTTAGAACTTTATTTCCATTTTTTTGGTACTTTTTTAGTGCTTATTTTCTACCTGTTCTTGCAGGGGCTGCCCAACGAAAGCTGGAGAATTTCCAGACTGAACGATCGGTACGAGCTATGTGACAGCTATCCGGCAATGCTAGTCGTCCCAGTGACTATGTCTGATGACGAATTACGGAGGGTGGCTGCATTCAGGGCCAAAGATCGGATTCCTGTGTGTACACAAGTATAAAACTGAGTGGGGGGGCGTTATAAGGAAGGAGGTTATGTTGATAAGACTGAAATTTTCAGCTGCACATTTTCTGCAGTGGATTTTGTGATGAATCTGCAACAAAATCTCCTACATAATCCACCTATTTAACATGCAGAATTTGCTGCGCATTTGCCATGATTTTCAGCACATAAAATTACAGGTCAATTTCCACTACAAACTCAGAGATCCCCCCCCAGCACAAGGCACAGCGCACTGTATCCCTTTTGACTGGTAGTCTCAGACTATACTCAGCATACATTTGTTTTAGGAGTTATTTAAAGCCCCATGTTGGTTGATATTTATAATAAAGATACCTTCATACTTAGGTTCTATCATGGATTCATCCAGAGACTCAGGCTTCCATCGTGCGGTGCAGCCAGCCCATGCCAGGAGGCAGTGGGAAGAGGTGCAAGGAGGATGAGAAGTATCTGCAGTCCATCATGGACGCCAACGCACAGTCCCACAAAATATTTATTTTTGATGCAAGACCTAGTGCTAATGCCATCGCAAGTAAGGTAAGTCACAGTTCAAGATTTAAAAAAAAAATGTAGACATTCATAAAATTTGCTTGTCACCATTTTTTTAAACATTTTTACACCGATGGAGCTGTTCAAGAACTTGTGTTTTTTCGTGATGACCTGACTGTTTTATTGATACCATTTTGGGATGGTTTTATTTTTATTATTGCATTTTTTTTTTCTTTTTGCGGTGTCATGACCACAAGAAGAAAACGTAGTTTTGGCTTTTCAACTTTTTTTTCCAACAGCTTTAACTTATCAGGTTAATTATTATATACATATATTATATTTTATAGTAATAATCACAGACAAGCACGGCCATGCCAGGCACGGGGTCTGAGACTGATTTTGTCTTTTAAGGGTTTATAGCAATGGGGGGAGCTCTACTCTGCTGAATGCTGTTAGCGGCAGATGATAGCTGTGTAACAGATCCATCCTCAGCTCCGGAGCTTAGATAAAAAAAACGGGCACCCGATATTGGATGTACCAGTATATGCTATGTCGGGAAGGGGGAAAATAAATTGACCTCTCTTGTCGTTGATCTCTGAGGAAAGCCAATTACACATGTCCGACATTCATGGTCTGAGTACGAACCACAATGTTTGAAGCATCCGCTTCAATGTGCAGCCGAGATATGTGCTAAAATATATATATATTTTATTTTTTTTTGCTGTTTGTGCATATATTTCTTTCTCGCTTCATTGGGGGACACGGGTAACCATGGGTGTATGCTGCTGTCGCTAGGAGGCTGACACTATGCAAATAAAGAAGAAGTAGCTCCTCCCCGGCAGTATACACCCTCCAACAGGCACCAGGCAACTCAGTTTTTGCCTAGTGTCTGTAGGAGGAGGACCTGGATCTAACCCCAGATCCGCATTTCTTTTACAGGGATTTGTTGTGTGTTATTAATCATTTCCCCCTTTCTTTTTCAGACTCTTTCTTCAGGGTAACAGGGTGCAGTTTTCTCACCCTGTTTTCCCCACTTTGAGCGACCGAGAGAGCAGTGTGGTTTCACCCACATCGTACCCTCTCGGACCCGCTGGGCAGGACTTCGTCCCCTGTCACCCCTTCGGGTGTTCAGGGTGACCTTTTTGTCTCGGTGGCCAGTCCTTGCCCTTTTCCCCTCCTCATCCCTCTCCTCGGAGTGGGCTGAGAGGAAGACGGCGGTCACTTCCAGTGACCCTCTCCCCCTGTTTAGGGGTTGACGCCGTCTTCTGCGCCAGAGCTCATGGCGCGGGAAGGAGGACTTCATTCGCAGGACCCTCTCCTCGAACAAGGGCTCCTGACGCGTTCCTTGTCTTCAGGTAGGGTATCTTCAATCAACAAGTTCCTTCAAAACTCGCGCCCATTTTTCGGGCGCGCGCGCACCATTCTCCTTCTCTGGCGGCTTTTCAGCGCCCGGCTTGCCACGCCCCCCCTGCGTCTTTGTCCTGCCCTGCGTCCCCGAGGGCACGCCTTCCCCGAAGTCCAGCACTCTCGGGGGCGTCTTTTTCTCTTGGGAGTTTTTCCTCCCTTCTGCGCTTGGACTCGCCCACCTCCGTCGCTTTGTTCCCACGCTCCACAGGCCGACTTCCTCTTCCTGCTGCGTCTCCGTCGCATCGTGTGGGACACGAGGATCCCTGGGGGACACAGACTCCTGCCGCTGTCGCTGTTTTTTTCAGTAGGCTTAGCGTTACTGCCCTCTCGGGCTCTACTCCTCCCTGCAGTACTTCTCAGCACCTGCGGTACAAGGTAATACCTCTATCTATGTCCGACCCCGCACCTGGCTATTCCACTACGGTCATCCACTACGCCTGCGCTCACTGTAAGAAAAAGTGGGCCTCAGGTCAGTCTTCTTTCTGCCCGTCCTGCGTTCCTCCTATCATGTCCGGCCCTCAGGAAGCTCCTAGGTCCCGGGATGAGTGCACCCCCCCTCCCCCGGAGTGGGCTGTTGCAATGTCTCAATCAGTGTCAGACCTGACTAAGGTTTCTCAGTCTCTGTTCCAGGCACTTGAACGTATCCCGCTTCTCTCTAATGCCACCAGTGCCATGAACGCCTCTCACGGCGATTCGCTCGCACCTGTCCAAGACCCTCACAGAGGCAGACCTGAGAAAAGAGACAGAAAAAGGACCCTATCTAGATCCGCTTCCAGTTCCCCAGACCACACCGGGATACCCCTATCTACCCGCTCCCCTTCCTCGCAGGCAGACCTCGGGTCTGACGTGACTTCTCAGTCGGAATCTGACTCGGATGCAGATCAGACTTCCGGAACACAGGATATGGTCGATAGCCTTATTTCGGCTATTATTCAAACGCTTGATCTTAAGGAGGACGAGGCAAGCTCTCAGGACGTCTCCGTTGCGTTTAAACGGATTAAACGTCCCTCTAGGTTTTTTCCTAATCACAGGGAGTTTGACAACACTACCTCTACACACTGGGAAAACCCTGGTAAGCATTTCCCTGGCAGGAAACTGCTAGACGTTTTATACCCTTTTCACTCCGACCTTGTCAGCAAATGGTCTGAGTCTCCTAAGGTCGACCCGCCTGTGTCCAGACTATCTTCTCAGACGGTTTTGTCTATTCCGGACGTGGCTTCTCTTAAAGACCCCACGGACAGACAAATCGAGGCTTTAGCCAAATCGGTGTTTGAGGCTTCTGGGGCCTCCTTCTGTCCTATTTTCGCCTCTTCATGGGTAGCGAAAGCTGTGTCAGCCTGGGCCAAAACCCTGCGCAGAGGCATTTTGGCCTCTGCTCCTGCTGAGGAACTGTCTGATTTAGCGGATCAGATTTCTCTTGTGGGTAAATATCTCATGAATGCCTCCCTTGATGTGGCGGCCTGCTCTGCTAGGGCTAACAGTAACATTGTGGCCATTCGCCGGGTCCTTTGGCTCAAAGCGTGGAACGCAGATCCTGCTTCTAAAAAATCCCTCACTGGTCTGCCCTTCCAGGGTTCTAGACTCTTCGGCATGCTGCTGGATCAAGTGATCTCGGACGCTACGGGTGGTAAGAGTACCTCCTTACCCCAGTCCAAGCCTAAACGTTCCTTCAACAGGAGGGGCCCCCAGTCCTTTCGGTCCTTTGCCTCCTCAGGAAACCCCAATCAGGACCGCTCTTCCTCACAAGGAGACCGGAGGAAGCCTTCTTTCAGGCCTCCCCCGCGCTGGAGAGCTAAGAGCCACCCCTCAAAACCATCTGGATCTCGGGCCACAGATTTGCTAATAAATGACGGGTCGCCCCCACCTGGAAATCCTTCCAGGGTGGGAGGCCGGCTTCTTCTGTTCTCAGAAGTTTGGCTATTGGTAGTCGACGACGCCTGGGTCAGGGAGATCATCACTTCCGGCTACAAGATAGAATTTTCTTCGCCCCCAGGAAGTCGTTTCCTGCTCTCTCGTCCTCCCAAACAGTCCTCCCATCTCCCAGGGCTTCTCCTGGCCGTCGATTCGCTCCTCGCCTCAGGAGTCGTTGTTCCGGTTCCTTATCGCGAGCGGTTTTCAGGTTTTTACTCGAACCTGTTCGTAGTTCCAAAGAAGGACGGCTCTCTTCGTCCAATTTTGGATCTCAAGTGGTTAAACCGCCATCTCCGGATTTGACACTTCAGAATGGAATCACTACGCTCTGTCGTCGCGTCCATGGAACCGGGAGAGTTTCTGTGTTCTGTGGACATTCGGGATGTGTACCTACATGTTCCGATTTGCGTACGGCATCAGAGGTTTCTTCGGTTCGCGATCCAAGAACATCATTACCAGTTCACGGCTCTCCCCTTTGGACTGGCGTCTGCTCCCAGGGTCTTTACGAAGGTCATGGCAGCTGTCATGGCCATTCTACATTCAGAGGGGATTCTGGTAATCCCATACCTCGACGACCTCTTGATCAAGGGTTCGTCCCGTCGGGAATGCAGCCAGAGCCTCCAGCTTACACTGGACACTCTTATTCGCCTCGGCTGGATAATCAACTACCAGAAGTCATCCTTGATTCCAACCCAACGTCTGGAGTTCCTGGGCATGGAATTCGACACCTCTCGGGCTCAGGTCTTCCTCCCCAAGGAGAAGTTCCTTTCTCTTCGTCGGGGTGTCAGAGCACTAAAGGGCCCGAACCCTCTGTCCCTCCGCCTCGCCATGAGGGTTCTGGGGAAAATGGTCTCTTCTATGGAAGCGGTCCCCTATGCTCAGTTCCACTCTCGTCCCCTCCAGCTGGCCCTTCTGACTGCCTGGGACAGGAACCCGCTTTCCCTGGACCGTCCGTTTCGCCTCTCTTCCAAGGTGAAGCAGTCTCTCTCTTGGTGGACGCTGTCCCCCTCCATTCCGCGCGGGAGGTCATTTCTCCCTCCCCACTGGCAGGTTATCACCACCGACGCCAGCCTCTAGGGTTGGGGAGTGGTCTTTCTCCACCTCACAGCCCAGGGCCGCTGGACTGCTCAAGAGGCGCGTCTTCCTATCAACCTCTTGGAAATCAGAGCCATCTTCCTAGCCCTCATCCGCTGGGAGTCTCTCCTCTCGGGAAAGCCGGTACGCATTCAGTCGGACAATGCCACAGCCGTGGCTTACATAAACCATCAGGGAGTGACTCGCAGCAGACAAGTCATGACGGAAGTGGCAAAGATTCTGCGTTGGGTGGAGAGCCATGTTCCCTCTCTATCAGCCGTCCACATCCCAGGGGTGGACAATTGGGAAGCCGACTTTCTAAGTCGCCAAGGCATCATCGCGGGTGAGTGGTCTCTCCTTCCCTCAATCTTCAGCCAGATTTGTCAGCAGTGGGGCGTCCCAGACGTCGATTTAATGGCCTCCCTGGCAAACCACAAGGTTCCCCAGTAGGTTTCCAGATCTCGGGATCCGATGGCCGTCGGATGCGACGCTCTCGTGATCTCGTGGGCCCAGTTCCAGATGCCGTATCTGTTCCCACCCCTCCCCTTGATCCCGAGGGTCGTCAAAAAGATCAAGTCGGAAGGGGTCCGGTGCTCTTGGTAGCTCCAGATTGGCCTCGCAGGGCCTGGTATGCGTAGCTATTGAACATGCTATCGGACGTTCCATGGAGACTACCGGATCTTCTTTCGCAGGGGCCCCTCTTCCACCCGAATTCTCTGTCTCTGAATTTAATGGTATGGCCGTTGAGGGCGCGGTCTTGAAGGACGCGGGCTTTTCTCACAGCGTCATCCAAACTATGATAAGAGCGAGAAAACCGTCTTCCTCGCGTATCTACCACAGATGTTGGAAGGCCTTTTTCCGTTGGTGCGAGGACAACAGTCTGTTTCCTATGACCTTTTCCCTTCCATCCCTTCTCAGTTTCCTTCAAGCGGGTCTCGATCCGGGACTTTCCCTTAGCACCTTGAAGGGTCAGATTTCCGCTCTGTCCATCCTTTTTCAAAGAGACCTAGCCTCCCTTCCTCAGGTGAGGACCTTTATTCAGGGGGTCACTCATATAGCTCCCCCTTATCATCCTCCTGTCGAGCCTTGGGATCTCAACCTCGTGTTAGACGCCCTCCAGCGTGCACCTTTTGAACCGATTCAGGACATTTCCTTCTCGCTTCTATCTTGGAAGGTAGCCTTCTTGGTCACCATCACCTCCATTAGAAGAGTGTCGGAGCTGGCGCCATTATCCTGTCATTCTCCCTTTCTAGTCCTGCACCAGGACAAGGTGGTTCTTCGACCGGTCCCTTCCTTCTTACTGAAGGTTGTCTCGGCCTTTCACATCAATGAGGACATTGTCCTCCCTTCCTTGTGCCCTTCACCGGTTCATCCCTTGGAGAAAACCCTTCACAAGTTGGATGTGGTCAGGGCTATCCGGATTTATCTTTCCAGAACTGCTTGCTCATTGGATCCGTTCGGCGGTTCTGGAGGCATACCGTGTCCAAGACAAACATCCTCCTTCGGGGGTGAAGGCTCACTCTCCCCGGGCAGTGGGAGCTTCCTGGGCAGTTCGTCACCAAGCTTCGGCCTCGCAGGTTAGCAAGGCCGCAACGTGGTCATCCATTCGCACCTTTGTAAGATTCTACAAGGTGCATACTCAGGCTTCTGTGGACACGATCCTGGGTAGGAAGATACTGCAGGCGGCGGTTTCTCACCGGCCGTCCTAACTCCTCTTTTTCTGCAGAATATCCCGCCCTAGGGACTGCTTTTGGATGTCCCATGGTTACCTGTGTCCCCCAATGAAGCGAGAAAGAAAGAGGGATTTTTGGTTCTTACCGTAAAATCTCTTTCTTGGAGCCTTCATTGGGGGACACAGCACCCTCCCTTGAAGTTGTACCGTGTTGGCCAATGTGCCGTTGTGGGTTGGTACATAGGTTGAGTTTAATATTACTTGTTCCTACTACTGCTTTTGCACCAACTGAGTTGCCTGGTGCCTGTCGGAGGGTGTATACTGCCGGGAAGGAGCTACTTCTTCTTTATTTGCATAGTGTCAGCCTCCTAGTGACAGCAGCATACACCCATGGTTACCTGTGTCCCCCAATGAAGGCTCCAAGAAAGAGATTTTACGGTAAGAACCAAAAATCCCTTTTGTGTTTCTTCAGAAACTTTGTTATACTATGCCAGAGGCGGGACCTAAGAAGTCCCAAAAGCTTGCGTTGTAACATCATTTATTTTATTTTTGTTAGCCATTAAAAGGTATCATAACTACAAGATTATCTTGTTTTTTCACACTGATAAATTAAATAATTCACATTGAAATATAAAAAATGTTTCTAAATACTTTTGCTTAGCAAAAAGTTATGCTTTATCTACTGTCAGGATTCCAAGATGGCAGCTACCATCAATCACACCCTGTCCTAGATTTTAGATGACAGGCAGTAGGAGTAGGATGGCAGGGTGAAGAGTGAGACAGAGGTCACGTCAGAGCAGCATCCCATCAGGCATCATAAACGCTCATTGCTCCATTCAGTCAACCTGACGGGTCGTGGAGCGGAGCCAGACTAAAGGAGAAGGGCAACTTATTTATTATTTAGCTGACTGAGAACAGACATCCATCTCAGTCAGCCTGACAGATTTAGTGCATCTGTCTCGTGCTTCATGCAGTCTGTCCTAGTGCCTGTCCTGGCAGTTGCAGTTGACGTACATTTACGTCATAAATCGTGTCCTTGACTTTGATGCTGGCTCTCACGCCGAACCTGCATCTTTCCCTGCAGATGATGGCTGAGTTATTCAGCCATCATCTGCCTCTAAAAGCCACGAGTGGTAACATGTTAAATGCTGCTGTCAATCTCTGACAGTGGCATGTAACACGTCCCGACATGAGAGATCTTCATTGCAAATGCAAATGTATTCAGTGACGTGATCACGTGGCGCTGATAAGTTGCCATGACAGCTGGGGTCTGCTGAAAACTTTCGTGCTTGTCCTGACAACTCTCCTGTGAAAGCAATCAAATAGCTGGTGTTCATAGGAGACTGTAATTTTTGCCATACATAGCAGTGTTATCAGACGATCCAAGTCCACGAAGGGGACTATTAAATCAGGTAAAAATTGAGAGAAAAAAGTTTACCAAAGTCCAAAAGTTCTAATCACCCCTCTTTTGCCCCATTAAAAATAAAACAATGAAAAAAATGCACAAATATTGGCTATCACTGCGTTCATAACAGTCCAAAGGTGTAATAAGAAAAAAAATCTAAATGCTAGGATTTAGGGGTTTTTTTGCAGCAACATTGCAATAAAATGTAATAAGAGGCGATCAAAACATTGTATCTACCGCAAAATGGTATCAATAAAAACGTCAGCTCAGGCGCAAAAAATAAGCCATCACACAGCCCGATACTCTGCACAACTTACATATACCACCACCTTATAAATTCATATACTCATGAACTACACCCCTAAATCAATAGCAATCTGGTGGGTGGTTTCTATTGTTTTGGCACCTCAAGGGCTCTGCAAATGCGAAACGGCACCAGCAAATGATTCTAACAAAGTCTGCGCTTCAAAACATCACTCTTTCATTTTTGAGCACTGCCATGCGTCTAAACAGTAGTTTTCCCCCACATATGGGGTATCGGTATACTCAGGAGAAATTGTACAGCAGTTTTTGGACTGGTGTCACTTTTAGCCATTTTCTGTCATATAGACCCCTCAAAGTCACTTCAAATGTGATGTGCTCCCTACCAATATTGGTTTTGTAATTTTTGGTGGAAAAATGAGAAATTGCTGGTAAACATTTAACTCTTATAACTTCCTAACAAAAAAAAATCATTTAAAAAATGATGCTGCTGTAAAGTAGAAATGTGGGAAATGTTATTTATTAACTATTTTGTACAGCATGACCCACTGGTTTCTGGATATAAACATTGAAAGTTTGTAAATTGCAAAATTTTCACCATAATTTGTCGTGTGTACATACATACGTTTTCTAAAAATTACCTGTGTGTAGAAAAAAAAAACAAATTTGTTTTTGTCTGTTCTGCAGTCGAAAGGTGGAGGATTTGAGAGTGAGGATGCCTACCAGAACGCAGAGCTGGTCTTCCTAGAAATCCACAATATTCACGTCATGAGGGAGTCTCTGCGAAAGCTGAAGGAGATCTCGTATCCCATCATTCAGGAATCTCACTGGCTGTCTAACCTGGAGTCCACTCACTGGCTGGAACATATCAAGGTGGGCATTAAAGGGGTTGTGCCATAAACCATATTTATCACATGTCCAAAAAATATATGATAAATGTATGATCGCTGGAATACAGCTGCTGGAGCCCCCCACTGTCAAACACGTGCCACCATTGCTAATTACTGGGGGCTTAATAAAGGTGCGCCCTGTAATCAACATATCACCGAGGGATGATCTAACGAAAAAAAAATATATTTCCATGCAAAACCCCAAACCCTACCCTAAGCCCAACATGTAATTTAGAAAGAATAAAAAATTGCACCAATTTAAAAACACCACTAGATTTTGGGGTTGCCCAGATTTTGGGGCTTTTTGTTTCTCTTAAATGCCTGTATTTGGGGCTAGAAATCATTTTTGCGATTGGGTTTCATTAAAAATGTTGCAACGTTTGCTTTATATAGCCTCAGTGTTGCATTGTGTATTGCTAGCTGCAGAATGAGTTACCGTATTTGTCGGATTATAAGACGCCCTTTTTCCCCCAATATTTGGGAGTAAAGTTGGGGTGCGTCTTATAATCCGAATTATAGCTGCGTTGGAGTTTACCGGTTGTGTTGGAGCAGGGTCGCTGCTGCTGGATTCTTCTGTCAGTGGAGGCAGGAGTCAGGCGATGGTGGCAGCGGAGGCAGGAGTTGGGCGATGGTGGCAGCGGAGGCAGGAGTCGGGCGATGGTGGCAGCGGAGGCAGGAGTCGGGCGATGGTGGCAGCGGAGGCAGGAGTCGGGCGATGGTGGCAGCGGAGGCAGGAGTTGGGCGATGGTGGCAGCGGAGGCAGGAGTTGGGCGATGACTGCAGGCCCCAGGCTGATACGACGAGGTGCTCAGTGGTGCAGTGAGCACCTTCTAGTGACAGCTACGGCCACAAACAGGAGTCTATGAGATGAAAAGAAAAAGACCATCTAATGTGTTTCTTCTCTAGTGCATAATGTCCAGCGCACTGAGAATTGCTGACAAAGTGGAGTCGGGGAAGACATCTGTAGTCGTTCATTGCAGCGACGGCTGGGATCGCACCACACAGCTCACCTCGTTGGCTATGCTCATGCTTGATGGCTATTATCGGACTATCCGAGGATTCGAAGTGTTAGTGGAGAAAGAATGGCTAAGCTTCGGGCATAAATTCTTCCTTGTGAGTGATCCTATAATATTTTGCAATTCCTTTGCGTATGACCCATCTTCTCTTCTCAGATCCACAACTTCTTCTGTCATTATAGAGGGTCGGACATGGGAACAAGAATCATCCAGACGCCGACAGATCCCCAGTGTTCCTGCAGTTTATTGACTGTGTGTGGCAAATGACCCGACAGGTACGGTGCCAGAGATAAAACACTTGGTTTCCTTGATATCAGCAGTTTGCTCAACTTTACTCTAAAGTATAATGAGTAGAGATGAGCAAGAGGATTCATAAGACCCAGTCCAGTAGCCATGTCAGTAGCCTGTGGCCACGGGACAGCCTCCTCTTACCTACCTTTTTGGATCAGACATCATCATGCCATCAGGTAGGAGGCGGATTTGCCGTGCTGCTATCTGGCAGCCATGAAATACTGACCCAGCTGCTGGAATGGATCCTATGAAAGGATTTATTAATCTCTAATAAGGAGGTCGTCAAGTTCTTCCTCAATTTCAGGGGGTTTCATTAATAGCTTCCATTTGATGTGTTCACAAGGAAAAGCTGCCGCAGTGGAACATAGGGTTCCATTGTAAATATACACCACATTTATGGGACCAATTTTGGGCACTGGACACTCTGATGGCCTCCCTTGGGCTTTCGGTGCCGTCTGGCTACACTTAGCCGGTACCTGTGAACGACACACACAGCCTCCGTTTTCTAATATCAATGTCTCGCTTTAGTAAATGGGAAACCTATTTCTGTACGGCATGAGAAATGCCCATGCCACTGCTCGGCAGAGTTAACCTTACACCTTCTATGTCCTCAGTTCCCGCACGCCTTCGAATTTAATGAGCATTTCCTCCTGACTATTCTGGATCATCTCTACAGCTGCTTGTTTGGGACATTTCTCTGTGACAGCGAACAACAGAGAGTGGAAGAGGTGAGATCCGTGCACGTGACCTATAACCGTAAATGATCGGTGTAACTATTTCAGGAGGGAGTAGGGGCGGTTGTAGAAGAGTAGAGAAACGTGAAAACATGGCTGCTTTCCTCCAGAAACTCCACATCTGTTTGAACTACACTGATGCAAGCGGTGCTAAGTTGCAGTTTGGTATTTTTTTAACAAAAATTATAAGTCACTTGATCTGCTGATCGCATGTGATGTCATGCAGGGGGAGCAGCACTTCTGTTATTTTGGTGATCCGCTCCTATGATGTAGCCGAATTAAGAAATATGTAGATAAACTTTTGTCTTCAATGTTTAGAAATATTTTAAAGGCCCCCATACGCATTATTTAACAGTCGGCCGAACCCATTGATTTCGGTGGAATCAGCGAACAGTCTAATTAATGTGTATGGGAGCCTCCTGTCATGAGCTCCTCATAGAGCCTGTTCTATTTGCACCTTTTCTATTATTTCATTTGCTCTTTTATTTACGGTAAGTAAACTTTTGCTTGGCTTTGTCTTTTTTTTTTTAATCTGCTTTATGAACGTGGATTTCTTATCCAGATGCTTTCACCTAATTAATAAATTGACACCTTTTGAAATGTTGAAAAATGTTCTCTCCGTCCTTCAAAATCAGAATTTATTTTTGCGCAGTTGAAGACTAATGCGTCTTGTTTTAAAAGGGTCGTGCTTCTTTATTTAAAAGGGCGCAAATAAAAATATGAGAAATTTTGCACAAAATCAATCAACCCTCATGCTCCATTTTGAAGGACGTGTCACCAAAAAAAATAAAATACAGCAACGAATACCACAAGTCAAGGCACAAAAGAAAAGTCACTTACAAATAAATCCTGCAACGTTTTGATTGCATTCGATCCACTTTAGTATATTTTGGGGACCAAATTTACCATAAAACATTGACCCTGGCAATTTTCTTCTTTTTTGTTTTTATTTTATTTTGATTTATTTTTCATTACTTTGCAGTAGTTTTTGCCATCAGTTTCTGATATTATTTTTTTGTTCCTCTTTGTGATTCCTTATTTTAGTCTATACTACAAGAGACCATTTCTTTGTGGTCCTATATCAACAGCCAACTTGAAGACTTCGCCAACCCTTTCTTTGTGGATTACTCTGACCACGTCTTGTATCCTGTGACCAGCACTAGACATCTGCAGTTGTGGACGGGATACTACATAAGGTGGAATCCCAGAACTAAACTTCCGGTGTGTATCCTTCTTTATGTTATCTATGATACCTGTAGATACTTAATCCCAATGTTACCCAATAGAATAAGATAGGAAGAAATTTAGAAAAAATTACTGTATAAGGGCTGTTTTGTAATTCCCTGCACAGCAAGTGGCCATGTATTGTATTAGCAGCTTTTCTCCCCAGAACATAATGGGGGATTAATGGAGAGGGTGCAGGTGTATAGAGCAGGAGCTGAGCCTTCTCCACACAGTGCAGGTGCCGGCTGTGTTGTACAGCCAAAACGTGCAACTTAAATGCTGCTATCAATCTCTAACCGAGGCATTTAAAGCTCTACCGTGGTTTTTAATTTCCTAAATCAATAGTGCACATGAAAATAAGCAACTTTGTAATATATCTTATCAGAGAAATCTGCTTTTTTTGTCATTATCAAAATTCTCAGTTCACAGGTAAAATTTGTTTCAATGATTGCAGACTTTCCCATTACTGAGCTAGGAAATGACATATTGTGTGCAGAATGTTTTATGGAGAACTATAACAATCATTTTCTCTAGCTTCTCCCTCTCCATGGAATTTTATAAGCACTAACTGTCACCTATCTCAGTAATGGGGAATCTGTCTCCACTGAAAGCAGATGTTACAGATTCTACCTATAAAATGAGAAAGAAAGATCAGTCCAGTAGGAGAAAGAATCAAATTTCCCTGATAAGATATATTATAAAGTTAAGTTTTTTTTTAATTTTCATGTGCACTATTGATTTATGAAATAAGGTGTAACCGTCGGTTTAATTTTTAAGTGCCATTAACTTTGCAACAATTCTCCCATATCTATTCAATACATCTCGGGGTGCCAATGATCTGCCTTGGCAGCTTGAGGGAATTTGAAAGCCCTCTATCTTTGTCATCTTGGTGCTCCGGTAAGCCCAATGTAGGCAAACAGCTGGCAGACTCCTGGATGAGAGGTGTGTATCACCAAGGTGGCAAGTGTCGGAGATATGAAACCTGGTAAGCAGACTCCAGTACGTATAGGTGCTGAAAGGTTTAATAGGACCAGTATGGGTTCAGGGTTTTGGGAAAGACTAGAAGAGATGGGCGGGACTATCGTTCCCACCATCTAATCCTGCAGGTGCATCTGATATTATTATTATAGCGCCATTTATTCCATGGCGCTTTACATGTGAAATTTTATAAGTGCCTGGGAGTAGAGGTGGAAACACCTCTGATACTTGTGTCTGAGAATGAAAAGAATGAAAGGGAAAAGACCTGATCTGCTGCTCGTCTCTGCTGGAAGCGCAGGACTGAGACTCGGTTGGGTGAGCCCGGACCCTCTATGGGACTGCTTATTGTAATGTAATATTTTTTTTACTGGAGAAAAGATTGTTTTACTTTCTGTTGAATGTTTATGGACTCCATAAACCTTCCTGCTTGCACAAGAAACTGTTTGCCTGTGTGAACGCTGCTGACTGCCAAAGAGCGGATTCCCTACAATTGGTATTTGAAGTGCAGGCAGGAATCCCAATGACCACAGGTGATTGCTGGGTAAAACTGTATTTCTTGGGTGAAGGCAGCTGCAGCAGTGCAAGCACGGTCTAGAAACATGGAGGAGATGAGTAAGGCTACGTTCACACTAGCGTTGTGCGCCGCTGCGTCGGCGACACAACGCACGCAAAAACGCAGCAAAACGCACGCAAAAACGCTGCGTTTTGCGACGCATGCGTCGGTTTTTGCCGAAAATCGGACGCAAGAAAAATGCAACTTGTTGCGTTTTCTTGGTCCGACGCTTGCGGCAAAAAAGACGCATGTGTGGCACAACGCAACAAAAAAAAACGCATGCGTCCCCCATGTTAAGTATAGGGGGCGCATGACGCATGCGTCGCCGCTGCGTCGCCGACGCAAACCCGACGCACATTAGCTTAACGCTAATGTGAACGTAGCCTAAGCAGCTAGTCCAGGATAATCAGCACCAGCAATTACAGCAGACCCAACAGGAAACCAACATATTCCTGACCAGTTTCAGCAGCAAATGGCTCTGAACAGCTGCGGACAGGAAAGGGTTAATTTCGATAGGTTGATTGTTGTCTCTTTTCCCCATAGGACACCACCAATGGCCGCTGCAAGGATATCCTCGCCAAACGTGCCGAGCTGCAGAAGAAACTGGAAGAGCTTCAGCAAGAGATGAGCAACCGCTCGCTGTCCTCCGAGCGAGGAGGGTCGGTGGCGTCCGTCACTCAGACCATTGTTTAATACCAGTATGGTGCTCGATGTAAGGAGTTTTCTAAAGTCTTACTCATGGTTGAGAGCATAAATACATACATTTTATAGCAGACTAACACAAGGCATTGTTATAGAGAGATTGGAAGAAGAAAAAGATTCCAGAGACAGCGCCACTCTTGTCGATGGGCCGTGTTTAGTAATGCAGCTTGGTGCAAACCATATCTAGTGCTGAGACTACAGGAGTGCTGGCAGGTTTACTATAAAACCTAATACTGTGCTGCACGAGGCCGATCCTGGCTGGATAGTTTTACTATGAGAAAACATTTGATGCCGGTCTCAGTGACTCGTACCCCGCTCTGCAGGATTCACCGGTCTCTCACTGTGTGTGTGTAGGAACAGACCGGTCAGTCTACAGGATCAGGGCAGAGAGAAGGCGCTGAGGACCAAGTCCCCTATAAAGTGGCGCTCCACCTTTTCTTAACACTAGTGATTAAAGGGTATCTCTAATGACATGGCCAACTATGTCCGCCGAAGGGCAAAATCCGTCCCTGAAAAGCCAGTCTGCGGCTCACACCATCATTTCTGGCGGGAGATCGTTGGTGGTACTCTGTAAAGAGACTATCCTGTCATCAGAGACTATCCTCTAAAAAAGCTGCGCATCATCCTGTCTCTTCCGCTCCCCCAGAAAATAGCTGATTTTTCCAGGGGAAGCCATGGACAGGGATTTCTTCTGGAAACTGTAGCCATTATAGTCGTAAAGAGCGACTCTCCACCCTGGCTCATTGTGGGGGTCTCGGGTCATGACCCACATTTTATGATTTCCTACCCTTTTTTTTAGTTGTTTTCATTTAGGGAAGGTCTACACATCGAGGATTTTTCCGCTGCGCATCTGGATCAAAAGTCTGCAAGTGTTACATGTGGATTCGCCCTGGATTTTATCCCACTTTGTTGAATTTTACAATCTGCACTGCAGGTCAATTTTTGCGTGAAAAATCTACTGGACCTCTACTGTATATCATTGTGGATTTTACCTGTGCAACTAAAATCCACAGCATTTCCAACTTTGTTCAGTGTAGAAGAAAAAATCAAGTTAGATGGAAAGCATCAGCATGCTGCTCTTGATGGATCTGGTAACTGCCAAGCACCAATTATGTACCTTTAATTAAAAGGGTATTCCTAAAATATGATGTTATTCCTTATCAAAAGGATAACTTACTGATCACCTGTTACACCCCCCCAGTGATCTCAAGATTGGGGCTCTGAAGCTCAAATAACAAGCACTATCTTAAATGAAGCTGAAGAGCAGATACACATCTTCTGCTCCATTCATCGTCTATATGACGTTCGGAGATGGCAGCGGTCTGTACTACGCAGTCCCATAGACAATGAATGTCGGGGAGGTCCAGCATCACTAACTCTGCTCCATTTAAGATGATACTCAAGCTCCAGAGCTCGGATCTCTGAGGTGGGGGGGACTACAGCTGTCGGACCCCCGGCGATCAGTAGGGTATCCCCTATAATGTGGATGGAGGATCACTACATATTTTGGGAATAGCTCATTAATAGGCGCTGAGCTGCAGCACCAGACACGGCCCGTGGACAAGAGTATTCCTATACACTGCCTTTAGTGAGGGCATCCTGTAGGTGTATAGCCGGTGTGAGTCTGCTATCTGCTCCTGGGGTCCTCCAAACACCAGGACCCTCAGACAAGAGGTTCAGCTACTAGGATTGAGGAGGACAATGCCTGTAATCACGGGGCGACTGATGTAGGTCAGCGTCTCTTTGCACTAAATAGTGGTGTAGGAATGCTACAGATAACACATGTCTACAGCAGGCATTACGCTCCTCCATCTTTTTTTTCCGTGACGTTATCTTAAAGCGGTTTTCAGTTCTTTAAAAAAAAAAAAAGATACAAATATTATGATCTCACATAAAAAAAAACTGCTCACCTCTCCAGTTTCCAGTAGATCCGCTGCTGTCTTTGTGTAAAAGCCTCTGGTGATGACATGCCAGCGATTGGCTGCAGCGGTCATGTGTTGATTAGTCTTTGCCGGCATCTTATAAACGAAGACGGTAACTGGCTGCAGGAGCATTTGGGCTGGAAAAAGGGTATTAGCAATTTTTGGTATCAATATTTGCTGCTCAAGAACCTGACAATTCCTTGAAAGGGTCATTCTCATATTTATAGATGGATATTGTCGGATATTGCTTGTAAAACCAAGTGCTTTTGCAATTATGTATTAAAATTTTCAGCCATTCTTGAGATATTAACACTTATATTTTGTTTACAGCTTGTTGTCTCGGAGTCCGACCACTGCTGATAGCCAGCAGAACATGCGCAGCGCTTACACGCTCTTTTCTATTGAGCCTGTAAGTACTCGTTTTAAAGCTGACCAGGATTGCTGGAGTAGTATGCACCGGTGGTCGGTTCCTCGGTGGTCGGTTTCCTAGGCAACAGGATGTAAACAAATGAAAAGTGTTAACATCTCAAGAATGGCTGAAAATTTTAATAAGCAGTAAATTGAAAATGTGCTTTCACTATCCAACAATATTCATTAGTGGAGATGGGAATAACGCTGAAACTCTGCAAAATAGGAGCAGTGGACCCAGAAGGTTATTAGCAGTGTAAAACTGCGACACTATGTCACTCATCATGCAGGGTCTGAGGGGCGTGGCGTGACTCACAGGGTCTCTACTTAGTGGTTTCGCCTGTGCCACGTTCCGCCCTTTCGACACCATGTTTACACTCCGTGGCCGGAGCAGCCCCTGTGCCTTACGTAAATGTAATAACTATTTTAACACATAATAACCAGAGATCCGGTTCTCATATAACACTTATTTATGGCAATGTACAGCCGCGGGGGAGGTCTCACGTCAGGGAACCTCCCATCCACGGCTCTCTAACCCACGTAGTGACATAATCTGTGACTGCTGCTGCCTTACATTATTTATTGTGTCCTGACTACTGCATCTCAGAGATGATGGCGTTAATCACTCTGCATCTACTAAACCGACACCAGTCTGATCAGTGGGTTCACACGGCGCGGTAAAAGCTGCCTGCGACAAGACTGCACCTATTAAAGGGCTCATATGATATTGGAAATGGCATCTGCTTTTCTTCAGAAAACAGCGCCCCCTTGTGTCTAATGGCTGGCTCCGGTATTGCGCCATGTCAAAATAAGAAACTAAGCTGATCCTTTTTTTTTCCATCTCCTATAACCCCTTTAAATCAGTCAGTTTTTATCTCTACAGCCGGTACCAGCATCCAGATACGGCTTCATTCTGGCCACAATTGCAGCTCACATTATAACGAGCTCCTGACTTTGGGTTGAATTGTATCCTAATAGGCATATGTTCATATACAGCGCTAATAGGATGCCATTGTAAAAAAAACGGCTGTATAAAAGTATATTTTTCTACTTGTATAAAAAATAAAAGTTATACTGACTTCTATTCCCCTCCCCCAACGGAGCACGAAAGACACTGATTTGGCCTCGGACAGTTGAATGATGCCTTAGTTGGCTTTTACTGCCATAGATGCCGATCGTAGACTCCAAATGTGCAGCGAGCAGAGGCGAAATGATGTCTGATAATGATCATTGGATTTCCAGGGTACCCTCATTAATCCACCATCTGTGTGCACAACGTACAGTGGAATGTAAAAGTTTGGGCACCCCTGGTCAAAATTACTGTTATTGTGAACAGTTAGGCAAGTTTTAGATGAAATAATCTCTAAAAGGCCTAAAGTTAAAGATGACACATTTCCTTTGTATTTTAGGGGAAAAAAATAAAATATTTTTTTTCCTCTTTTACATTTTAAAAATCACAGGAAAGGAAAATGAGTCGATGCAAAAGTGTGGGCACCCTTGAAGATTTGTGTACTCCGATAATTTTGACCAAGGTTTCAGACTTTAATTAGCCTGTTAGCCTTGTCCAGTATCATCGTTAGGAAAGGCCAGGTGATGCAAATTTCCCAGCTTTATAATAACCCAACCTCTTCTAACCTTGTACCAAAAAACAGCAGCCATGGGTTCTTCTATGCAGCTGCCTAGCACTGTGAAAATGAAAATGGTGGAGGCCCACAAAGCAGGAAATGGGTATAAGAAGATAGCAAAGCGTTTTCAAGTTGCCCTTTCCTCAATTCGAAATGTATTTAAGAAATGGCAGCTAACAGGAACAGTGGAGCTCAAGATAAGATCTAGAAGACCAAGCAAAATATTCAGTGACAGCTGCTTGTGGGATTGTTAGAAAGGCAAATCAGAACCACACCCCGCTTGACTGCAAAAGACCTTCAAAAAGATTTAGCAGACTCTGGAGCTGTGGTACATTGTTCTACTGTTCAGAGACACCTGAACAAATATGGCTTTCATGGAGGAGTCATCAGAAGAAAGCCTCTCCTGCATCCTCACCATAAAATTCAGCTTCATATTTATGCAAAAGAATATCTAAACAAGTCTGATGCATTTTGGAAACACGTCCTGTAGACCGATGAGGGTAAAATAGAAATCTTTGTCCACAATGATCAAAGGTGTGTGCGGAGAAAAAGGCACAGAATTTCAGGAAAAGAACATCTCACCAACCATGAAGCATGGTGGTGGATCAATCATGCTTTGGGGTTGTGTTGCAGCCAATGGCACAGGGAACATTTCACAGGTAAAAGGAAGAATTGATTCAATAAAATGTCAACAAATTCTTGATCGAAACATTACCCATCTATAAAAAAAAGCTGAAGTTGAAAAGAGGATGGCTTCCACAAATGGATAATGATCCGAAACACACGTCAAAATCCACAATAGACGACCTCAAAAGGTGCAAGCTTTAGGTTTCACAATGGCCCTCACAGTCCATTGACCTGAACATCATTGACCTCAAAATAGCAGTGCATGCAAGGCGACCCAGGAATCTCACAGAACTGGAAGAAGTTTCCAAGGAAGAATGGATGAAAATCCCTCAAACAAGAATTGAAAGCTTCTTGTCTGACTACAAAAAGCGTTTACAAGCTCTAATACTTTACCGAAAATACAAAGGCAATGTGTCATCTTGAGTTTTAACCAGGGGTACCCAAACTTTAACATGCCACTTTGTTGGTGCAGGGTTGAACGGTCACTGGCCATGAAGATATATTCACAGAACTGTGCGACCCCAGACTGTACCATAATGGCTCCTCTCATTTACTCCCAATCACTGATATTGACCGAATCACTAAAAAGTGCCTTAAAAATTGGGAGCGCTCCCCTCAGGGCATTATCGAGACGAGTGTCATATTTAATGACTAAAAAAAGCATTAAAGGGACAGACCCATTTATATCTGGGCGGCCATAACAACGTATGAAAGAAACGGACAGGAATGCGCACTGACCACATGAATCTATGCTGGAGATTGCACCCCAAATTGCTGATTGGTGGGAGATCTGACATCCTGAGGGCACGTCCACACCACATTCCCCACGGCTTCATTTTCTATATGGATGTTTCATTATTTCCTGCTGTGCACGTTTAGGTACGTAGAAGTGGAAATAAGCTTGGTGCCCGCGTGGTGTGAAAGTCTATGGCCGCTTCCTCCTAACCTGCCGGCATCCCACTCTCCTCCTCTGATTACTAGGACTGGCATGCCGTCATCATTTTGGTATGGCGTCACACCAGGCCAGCTGATCAGTAGAGGCATCGGGAATCCTGAGAGGCGGTTTGCAGGGCTCTTGTTTGGCGGCCATTAACTACCGACGTGGCTGCTGGTCCAGGGTGCTGCAAACCGTTGGTTTGGTGATGCTCTTCTTGCTTCCATTATATCCACAGCGTCTTATTAGTTCTGCAATTCCTGACACGTCATGAAAATTGTTTTCGTCATGAGAATTGTTGCCGAAAGTCAACAACCCCTTTAATCTCTTGAATGCATGTATTTTTGGCTAAAAATTATTTCCGCAATTCGATTTCATAACTAATTTTGCACAGTTTGCCTTTTATAATTTCTGTTCCTGCTGGGTTGACTGAGAATCTATCAGTGAGCTCGTTCTGGCAATGGGTTTATAACTCCCTTATCTGTTATTTTCTGAGCTCTTCTGAAGCGATTTACGACGCAAAGGTCACATCAAGGGAGTCAAAAGAGCCTGTAAAAGCAAAACGGTGATGCATTTTTTTATGACAAGAACATGCAAAAAAATAAACATTTCCCCCAAGTACATGTACTTAAGTTAAAAAAATTTTTAAATGATTGTCCCCAAAAGTGGACAACCCCTATAACATATATTGCAGATCTGCATGTATCACACTTTGGGGTGAGCCGACCATCAGCATTAGGCAGGTTACAGCCGCTGTACTACGATGTCCCCGTACCGCCCTCATGTGAACGGGTCTGTCTGTATGTAGATGACCTTTATTAAGGAATTTAAGTAACACTATGCAAATGGTTAAATGCAGGTTTTTGCACTGATTTTACTGTAATATTCTAGAGGTTGTTACTACGTTACTTAACTGACTGTTTTACCTGGCGTTTATAAGGAAATGTGTTTCTTACAATTGTAGATTTTTGGAATGATGAAGCCTTAATAAACTACTGTCTGACTGCAGTTTGCGTTCGTTATTTTTAACCTGACCCAGAGTTAAGGTTTTAATTAAATGGGGTGTTTGCTTTTACCAATCCTTTTTTGTATAGAAGGGATTTTTTTTTAATTAGCTGATCACTAAGATTTCTTTTTAAAGAATTCACAACACCTTAAAATATATTCATTGTATAGATCAGGGGTACACAACGTTTTTGGTCCGAGGGCTACGTTGCAAAAAAAATGCACGGCCCCATAGTATAACATTGGTCCAGGTGCTATCCAGTGTTTTGTCGGATTGCACTTGGAACGATAATACAACTGTCTGCACTTGCATGTATTCTTAGTGTCAGCATATTACCCATGGTTTCTGTGTCCCCCAATGAAGGCTAAGAGAATGAGGCCTACAAAGAAAAGAACACAGTACCTACAGTCAAATATGGTGGAGGTTCAAAGATGTTTGCGATTGTTTTCCTGGCACTGGGTGCTTTGACTGTGTTCAAGGCATCATGAAATCTGAGGATTATCAAAGGATTTTGGGTCACAATGTAGTGCCCAGAGTCAGAAAGTTGATTTTGTGTTCTAGGTCATGGTTCTTCCAGCAGGACAATGACCTCTAACATATTTCAAGAAGCACCAGAAATGGATGGAAACAAAGCGCTGGAGAGTTCTTAAGTGACAGCAATGAGTCCGGATCTAAATCCCATTAAACATCAGTGGAGAGATCTTAAAATTGCTGGTAGGAGAGAGTGCTTTCAAATATGAGAGACCTGGAGCAGTTTACAAAACAAGAGTGGTCAAAATTCCAGCTGAGAGGTGTAAGAAGCTTGTTGATGGTTATCGGAAGCGATTGATTGCAGTTATTTATTCTAAAATGTGTGCAGCCAGATATAAAGTTGAGGGTGCCAACACTTTAGTGCGTCTCGTTTTGAGTTAAATTATGGTCAAATCACACACAAAAGAAATAAACATGTATAGCCAATATGTAATTGTAATAATTTTCTGGAAGAAATGCTTCATTTCCTGGAAAAACTTCAAGGGTGCCAACACTTTCGACCAGGACTGTATGTATATGCAAGCAATCTTACTAAACACTTTATTGGTATCTCTGAATGGTAAGTACACCATGCAATTATCACTGACCACAACTGTATTCAATGAGGAAGGTATTTACAGCCCGTCAGACGACGTCGCATGAGGCCTTGGACAAGTTTTATATGACATCACGGGGTCTTGTGATCAGTAAGGGGCAGTGTGTGTGGGGAATAAAATGGAGAGGGGAATACAGAGAGGGGTAGTGTGTGTGTAATATTATGGAGAGGGACAGTGAGTGTGGGGGAAATATGGAGAGGGGCAGTGTGTGTGATGGGCATATTATGGAGCAGGGCATCGTGTGGTTGGAATATTATGGAGGGGCAGTGTGTGCAGTGGGATTATTAAGAGGGGCAGCGTGTGCGGTGGGAATATGGAGCAGGGCATCGTGTAGTGGGAATATTATGGAGCAGGGCATCGTGTAGTGGGAATATTATGGAGAGGGGCAGTGTGTGCGGTGGGAATATTATGGAGAGGGTCAGTGTGTGCGGTGGGAATATTATGGAGAGGGGCAGTGTGTGCGGTGGGAATATTATGGAGCAGGGGCAGTGTGTGCGGTGGGAATATTATGGAGAGGGGCAGTGTGTGCGGTGGGAATATTATGGAGAGGGGCAGCGTGTGCGGTGGGAATATGGAGCAGGGCATCGTGTAGTGGGATTATTATGGAGCAGGGCATCGTGTAGTTGGAATATTATAGAGAGGGGCAGTGTGTGCGCGGTGGAAATATTGAGAGGGGCAGTGTGTGCGGTGGGAATATTATGGAGCAGGGCATCATGTGGGAATATTACGGAGAGGGGCAGTGTGTGCAGTGGGATTATTAAGAGGGGCAGTGTGTGCGGTGGGAATATGGAGCAGGGTATCGTGTAGTGGGAATATTATGGAGAGGGGTAGTGTGTGCGGTGGGAATATTATGGAGAGGGGCAGTGTGTGCGGTGGGATTCTTATGGAGAGGGGCAGTGTGTGCGGTGGGATTATTATGGAGAGGGGCAGTGTGTGCGGTGGGAATATTATGGAGAGGGGTAGTGTGTGCGGTGGGAATATTATGGAGAGGGGCAGTGTGTGCGGTGGGATTATTATGGAGAGGGGCAGTGTGTGCGGTGGGAATATTATGGAGAGGGGCAGTGTGCGGTGGGAATATTATGGAGAGGGGCAGTGTGTGCGGTGGGAATATTATGGAGAGGGGCAGTGTGCGGTGGGAATATTATGGAGAGGGGCAGTGTGTGCGGTGGACATATTATGGAGAGGGGCAGTGTGTGCGGTGGGAATATTATGGAGAGGGCCCAGGACGCGGAAATTCAAACACCAGCCAAATAAATTTGCAGATCCCTGGTACGACTGCCATGAAGCACCAACATGGACACTAGCAATAAGAGTCACAGTAACCTGATGGGGAAACTTCACCCTTGGCCTGATCTACTTGGAGTTTATAGTCAGGGATGGAAGATCAGGTGGACAGCAGCACATTATGCATGTACCATTCATCCATACATTGGTTTATTTACATAGTGCAAGCCAGAACACGTAACATAGAATCGGATGTCAGGAAAAAAAAAAAGAAAAGAAAAGTGCATTATACAGACACATGAAAGTAGAATTCTTAATCCTGTGAACCTTACATCAGGGATGATGATGATGATGATGATGATGATGATGATGATAGAAGAAAGCACCAAGACTGTTTCAGCCTTGGAATATGAAAAATTTAAAAAAAAAAGTTTACATTCAGTGAAAGCAAACATCATGAAAATGATGACTAGAAAATTCCAGAAAGTTTACATAATTCCATTTTAAATATCCAGCAGTAAAATTACGGTACATTTTTAACAAATCTGTAACTTTATGCTTCGTATAATCTTAGTGTTTATTATATCTCAGTTAAAAAAATAAAAATCTTTCAGATGTGTCCAGACTATAAAATAATAAGATTCCCCATATATTTTGTTTTAAGATGAAAGGACCAGAGCTGGAGGTTCGGGGACTAAGGTGTACTCCGTGCGTTGGCACTTGCTCACATGACGGAGGCTAGCTCATTTTAATAGCTAAGCCAGCCTCCTTCTGTGACCCAGCCAAGACAGAGAGGGGGCAGGCTGAGTTAGAAAATCCAGCAGTCAGCCACTGATGACCCGTCGATGTAGGAAACACTCTCCTAGAAACAAGAGCTCCCGCACTGCACGAATATCAGAAGTTCGGGATATCTTCAGTAATACACGCACATTAGTAAGTGACAGATATTTATATTAGGGACACAGCAAAATATGGAGATTTTATTTCCAACTCAAAAATCCGTGAAGGCCGGCGGTCATATTTCACGTGCTGTATATAGTCAGCAATGCCTGGAATGACTGAGGGTCTTCAGACCGGAGAGTACAGCCTCATAGATGCGTATGAAGGTGGGACACCCATGGGGTCCCTAAACGGACCATTCCGCACACTCATCTGATCCCGTTCCTAAAGGGGTCCTTCTACACGGTTTATTAGGCGCAAACTGCTTTTACAAAACCTGTGTGGAAACTGCAGGGTCTTCTAGGGAGTCTATGCTGCACATGCTGTTAGCAGAAGGACGGATTTTAGTCACTTTTCTGTTTGTGCCAAGTTCATTATGGCCTTTTTAGTCTTGGTTTTCATCATCTCTATGTTTTCAGCCAATTCATCCTTTTTCAACTTTTCCAAATATCGCAAAATTTTGGAGCAATTGTCCTCCAGTATCTTATTGGAGTCAACATTTTTTTTTTTGTGTGTGTGTGCAATTAAAGACTAAAAAGCTAAAACACTTTAAAGCCGAATGACTTGTGCGACATTTCACTTAAAAAAAATAAAAATAAAAAATGGCAAAAAAGAAAAAGCATCTCTGCATTTGCACTAATTTCACCAAATATTACGCACCGTTTTGATGAATTTGCTGCAAAAATCCCCCCAAAATAAAAAAAAAAAAAAAAGAAAAATGAGTAATTTGTTTACCGACTGGCTGCAGCGGTCACAAGCCGAGCAGTTATAGACAAGGACCGTGATGATAACCTCCTTGAAGTGAACACCAAACTTTGCCAGACTGTACACTGGACATCATAAAAAGGGTGAATCTGTCTTTCTGGACTGCAGGAAAGCTGGGTGAGCGCTCCTGCAGTGATCACCATGCTACTTAGTCATCCATCTTTCCCAAAAACGGATACGAGGACGTCTATTAATGGGTGATTGACTGCATGTAAAATGCTATATAATGCAAAAAAATGTGTAAATTATCAGTGCAAAAATAAAAAGACATTCTGTGAGGCGCCCCACAAAGTACCCGAGGAGGAGTGGAGTATACAGCAGCATTTACACAATCTATACAACGCACAATATCTATACAACAGGCTCCATATAGTGCCGCCCATGTGGATGAGCACATAAAACCGCCCCTCGGGGACGAGACTGACGCATCCTCTGCCTTCCCGATAATGGGATTGTTCACACGTCCACAAATAAAGTCAATTTTGGATCAAACGCGCTCATTCAAATCAATGGGGCTAAAAATAAAAAAATCTGTGGGTGCTGCTCGTTTTTACAGTGTAATGGCTAGAAGATCGGGGAATTTTGTATTTGAGAAAAACAGAAACGCGGACCAAAAATCTAATTCAGTACATTGCTGGAGAGGGGGGAATGACTTCTGAATTAGGCCTAAGCTTTCCAGCTGTTGCTGCCCTTTTATTTGTCAGAGTTTCGCCACCTTCCTCAGGACTCCCTTGTAATGAGACAAGAAAAAAAAAAGGAGCCACGGCGCTTCATAGGGAATGGATAGGAGGATCAAAAAAGGAGGAAAATGTAAAACAGCTCACTGATGCAGGGAGGGATAGATAGCTGAATGAGGCCTAAGCTTTCCAGCTGTTGCTGCACTTGTAGCTGTCAGTGTTTCGCCACTTCCTCAGGAGCCAAACAGCTTTACAGGAAATTCACACTGCACAAACCACGGGCAGCAGTAATCAGACACTGGAGGCCTTATTGCAGCCATTTATGTTTTACTCTGAATCTCTGTGAAGTTTAAGAGAACACTTACTTTGAAAAACAGGTCGCCATCTGACTGGTGTCTCCCCAGATACACACAAACACAGACACACCTGTCAGTCTGGGGAAGAAGTAGTCGGGGACCTTTCATGGACTAGTCCTTCCAAGACGCACAAGTCTTTGGTCGGATTTTCTAAGTCTGTTTTTCCCGAAACGCAGCAGTAATTCAGAGTAAAACATACCAGGCTGCAATAATCGCTGCTGCCCGTGGTTTGTCCGATCAGTCTTCTTCAGGCAGGATCAGTACGTAGACACACTAATCAGCATTAGAAGAACATGTCTGCTTTCTTATATTCATAGTGCTGCCTCTCTCCATGACTTGTGTCAGCTCCGCTGAAGCAAACTGTACTGAACTGCAATACCTCGGTCATCCTGCGGACAGATGTGGCGCTGTTTGTTTTGTTGTCTTTTCTCTTTAGGAAGACTGCAGTCAAGTTGTCCTAATCCTAGATAATCCTTTTGGTTTTCCAAACTACAACTCCTGACATGACCCCTCACCCATTTCTCTAGGACCGAGGTGGCGAAATACTTCCGACAGTCTCTAATTAAATCCAAAGGCTTCACCCTCTTATTAAAGGGGTTGTCCGGTCACATTATACTGATGACCTATCCTACTGGATCTGTTCTGCGGTACCCAGCAGTGGCCGCTACGCATGAAGATGCGCTTTTCAGCTACGTTTTGTGTGGCTATACCTGGTGGAGCAAACGACAGCTGATCAGTTAGGGAGCCAGGTGTCAGACCCTCATATGGGTGTGTCATTAATATGATGGTAATGGACAACCCCTTTAAGGATCCCACGAGCTTCCTGGATATGTAAGAATACAATGCATTTCAGTGGAGCGCCACCTGCAGGAGATCTGGAAGACGATCACTTTATTCCTAAGATCACGGGGAACAGACGCTGCTTCGTAGCTCCAGTCTCTGTATCCCCCAGAGGTCGGCAGCGCGGGGGGCGCGCATCATTCCCAGTGTACGTCGTCCCTCTGCAGCGAGCCCTGCAGCGTCTGCATCTCGCGCAGTAACTGCAGACTCTTCCTGCTCTTCTCCCCCGGACTCGCTCGGTTGGGGTCTCGTTTAGTCGCCTGCTGGTATTTTACGCTCCGAACGGTTTTGGAAGATTCATAAGAATTTTTCTTTTTCAGCTTTGTCTCCTTCAGTAATTTCGCAAGCTGTGTGCAGAGAAAGAAGAAGAGATGAAATCCGACCGGTGGCTACAGGCGCAAAACTTCCACTTTTCCCAGAGGATCGTATAGGGAGGATGCCCACTGGCAGCAAGATCAGCAATTTGTGGACTTATCCCGTATCAAAGGGCTTGTGTGAAGGGATAGTCCCTTTAATTTTGCAAATGCATTTTTGTATAATAAGAAAATGACCCATGGTTAATTAAAAAGTAATTTTTTTAATTAAATCTGACTATATTATTAAAAAAAATATCTGTATAATAAAAAAAAGAGTAAATATATATTATCAGAATTTTATATTATACTTCTTGAACTCTTGCAGTTTTCATGTAGAGCTTCAGAATAAGCTGACACTTCCTGTTCTGTAGAGATCACTTCGCAGCAGTCTCATTATCATCAGAGGCAGGATTCAAATGATAATCAGACTGTGTATAGATAACTCAGAATTAATCTATATACTCAGAGATCAGATCTACTCCCGACAGGCGGTATCACAGATCACCTCCTCCCACTCTCCGCACAGTGACCTCTGCACAGTCAGCACATGCTTATTTCCTATGATGGGGGATGTGACTGCCGCACACTATGTCCTACAACTCTAACAATATGGCGTGTGGCTGCTGTGGTGGCACGTGACTCACCGTGGCTTGGTGCTTGCGTACTTTGGTGATCTGATCGGCTTTTGCCTCCATTCTCCTCACCAGAACGTCCAGTTCTTCCTCGAGATCTTCTTTAAGACGCTGAGAATGGGCTTCATTCATCTGCTTCACCAGCTCCTGGTGATCACTAGTAGAAGAGAGAAATCCCCGCTCACATCTCCATCACCAGCATCCACTGGCCGTCATCTCCTTTTCCTGTATAGTCGTGGTCCCCATTATTGGCACCTTCCTACTTTTGGGGAGAGGGGTTTTTTTTGTTTTGTTTTTTTTACACTTAAATGCATGTACTTGGAGCGAAAAAAAATTTTTGCGATTGGGTTTCATTACAGATTTCGCATTTTTTTTCACTTTTTTTTTTTTTTTTGAACTGGGGAGGGGGAAAGTGGTGATTTCAACTTTTTTTTGTCCATTGCTTATTTTTTAGTCCCTTTTAGACATGAACCTGCGATCGTTGGATCACTCGTGCTATACACTGATATACTGCAGACTTTACATTCTGCCATAAAGCAGCGCGGCACAGGAGGACCGCAATGGCAACCATTCGGGCTTTCAACATGCCCATGGGTGCCATGTTACAAGCAATGCTGGTACAAGCAGTGATCAGAGGTCGCCCTAGTCGCTGCTGTTAGAGGCAGATGCCATCCTGGCATGGATAAATGTGTTGACACACCGTTCAGGGGGCATTATTTAGATTATGGCTGCCCCCTTCTACACTGATTGACAGCTCTAATTTTTGCAGAGACCATGCTGATGATAAATCTCCATTATTTGATCTCTGTCCCTGTTCAGAAAAGAGCAAACAAATCTCGAGTGTAGCGATGTCAGCAGCGAGGAGAGAGCGATTTATGCTCCCTCTATTGCACTGAAGTGACGGCAGGGGAGACAGGGATATGTCGTTAGTTTGCAGTAAATTTGGGGTGACTGGCTGCTTTTAAAAATAGTTACAAAAAAATAAAAATAAAATTGTCAATTTAAAAAACTAAAAAAAAATAAATAAAAATCTTGCAATTTTCATAGTGGCCACTGGGGCTATTTTCCTGGTCTTTGCAGAAGACTTTGTAGAAGTCTCATTATCATGAGGCACAATCCCTTTACTTGGTTTATGACTGGTTTGATGAGTGAAAAGGTTGGTTTTATTCCCTGTTCACGATGATAAAGACAAGAGATCTGTATTAGCAGACCAGACATGCTATGATCACCAAGCACAAGCAGTCTAAGGCTCATTTCACACAGACAGGTTTTACGTTACGATTATGGACTGGCCGTGGGTCTTCAGACCTGAACTCTACAGCTTCAGGGTGACAAGGAAACCTGGAGACAAGTGCAATACTATGGGGACCGGTAGACTTTTTAGACAATGGATAGGGACATGCTATTATAATGATACACAGTTGGCGCTTATTTCATGAGAAATTTGGCTTTCTTACAATACGCAAATCAATGCTGCCAATAATGTTCACCAGAGCGTTAATGAAAACTTTTCCCACCCCTCCCACCTCCCTTGTGTATAATCCCACCCCCCTTGTGTATAATCCTACCTCCCTTGTGTATAATCCTACCCCCCTTGTGTATAATCCTACCCCCCTTGTGTGCAATCCCACCCCCCATCCTCGGCACAGACCGCTGACATCAATACTCACAAGCTCATCTGACCAAATTCATCTTCCAGCATGAGTAGGACCTCTGAGAGCTCCCGATACGATGAGGACGATGTCACCACATGATCGGTCCACTGGACGTCGCCTCCTTTCCACTCTATAGCCTGATCGCTCACCACCCGCTCATTGCAGAAGACTTTATTGTGCTGCTTCATCAGGTGGAGGACGTGTTGCACGTTGGCTCGTACAGAGTGACTAGGAGCAGTAGACTGAAAAAAAAAAAAGGAAAAAAAGAACAATATAAGCAAAACTGTATGTAAATATATCCCATGTGCAAGTTCCACAATTCACCACTGGAGGGCGACAATAAGGTTCCGAGCACAGACAGCAATGATCGCCTCGATCTTGGGGTCTAGCTCCAGTTACAGTCATCACCAGACGGGTTAGTACAGCCGGGGGGCTGTGCAGACTGATATTATTGATTTGTCCACCATATTGCTCACCTTCCCAGCAACAAAAGGCACGTCTCCCAGGCTTAGCCTGTAGTGAGGCTGTGTGTGGCTGCAGCTCTGATGATCACCCTTCTGAAATAAAGAGGAAATATTTCACCAAAGAATAACTGGGCCTAATAGGGTCTAAATTACCGGATGTTCTGGACTATTGCTATAGTAATAGAGGCTTGTCCCTGACACATGAGCTCCCCGATGACCTACTGTCCATAGAGTATATGCGGGCGTGGAATGAGCAGCTTCATATAATGAGGCGTGTGTGTGTGTGTGTGTGTGTGTGTGTGTGTGTGTGTGTGTGTGTGTGTGTGTGTGGTCATCAACAGGACTGTGAAGTCAGTGTCCGTGTCCATTTTGGTGGAGTCATTATAAAACAGACCGATTCCTAAAATATATAATACATTGTGTACAATAGTTCAGTGCAGGATGGGCTGAATATTTTTTCAGAATAATTTGGGAAAGTTATGAAATGTCCTATAAATGTCTGTTCTGGTCCTGATCTCAGCTTTTAGTTGAGATGAATCTGTGCTGCACTCTATGTACATGCTCAGTAGTGACCAGTGCTGTGGGGTCATAGGTGAGATGAATCTATGCTGCACTTTATGCACAGGCTCAGTAGTGACCAGTGCTGTGGGGTCATAGGTGAGATGAATCTGTGCTACACTTTATGCACAGGCTCAGTAGTGACCAGTGCTGTGGAGTCATAGTTGAGATGAATCTGTGCTACACTTTATGTACATGCTCAGTAGTGACCAGTGCTGTGGAGTCATAGGTGAGATGAATCTGTGCTGCACTTTATGTACATGCTCAGTAGTGACCAGTGCTGTGGGGTCATAGGTGAGATGAATCTGTGCTGCACTTTATGTACATGCTCAGTAGTGACCAGTGCTGTGGGGTCATAGGTGAGATGAATCTGTGCTGCACTTTATGTACATGCTCAGTAGTGACCAGTGCTGTGGAGTCAGAGTCAAAGATTTACCTTCCCGTCTCCACAGCCCTGGTTATCAATACGAGATCGGTGGAAGTCTGACAACTGGTGCCCCCCACTGTTCAGCAGTTTTTGCAGCCGCATGTAAACACTTGAACCAGAGCCTCGCTCAGCAGTCCGTTCATGGTGCAGCACAGAGCCGTCCTGCAGTACCCGGCAGCATCCACTACACTGTGGCCACAGCTGCGCTCAGAAGCTTCGATCAAAGTGTTTACATACTTGATTTTTCTCAAATTTTTAGCTGCCTTTCCAACGTGCCACCCGTGGTTCTCCACGCCCGTCCCCTAGATGAATAAGAGGCTCGGTTATCACCTTGTCGACGTGTGACGTTTGACGCTTCACGTTCACCTGCTTTGTCGGAGGAGTTAAAGACTTGAGCAGAATACGATTTGTTTCTAGACCGGTCTGCAGCTGGGAGAGAAGAGGCACGGGGTCAGCACCAGCCGAGAACTTGGCACAAGATGGAACCTATTATGTGGACCACTTCATCAATCGTGGACACCATCACCCACGTACCTGAGCCGCTTTCTCCTGGACCAGTTTCCGCTGATGTTCCTCTTCTCGCAGCTTTTGCTCAATATCACGGATTTTATTCTTAAAAAGAAAAATAAATAAATAAATGTAAATATTTGATGGAATCTTTCTCCAGCTCTAAAAGGGTTCATCTCAACAATCAACCCCTTTTTACATATTTTTGAGCTTTCGTTTTTTTTTTTTTTCTCTTCTTCCAAGCGCCATCCTGCTTCTGCTGCTATAGCCGTACGAGGACTCGTCTTTTGCGGGACCAGTTGTACCTTCAAATGGCGCCATTCACTTCACCATTCAATGTACTGGGAAGCCTTCCGCCATGATCTGTGATTCCTACTTGAGTCGCCAATTTCAGATTGAGCCGTGTTCAGGTTTGTTGCTGCTGTTGGGTTTTTTTTTTTTTGCAGGACGAGCTGATGGTTTTATTGATAAGATCTGGGGTAAATACGTTTTGGTCATTTTTGTATTGCATTTTTCTTCAATGTTGTAGCAACCCAAAAAAAAAAACTATCCAACACAGGGGCCCGGTTTCCGAGCCCGTACCCGACGCAGGGGCCCGGTTTCCGAGCCCGTACCCGACGCAGGGGCCCGGTTTCCGAGCCCGTACCCGACGCAGGGGCCCGGTTTCCGAGCCCGTACCCGACGCAGGGGCCCGGTTTCCGAGCCCGTACCCGACGCAGGGGCCCGGTTTCCGAGCCCGTACCCGACGCAGGGGCCGGTTTCCGAGCCCGTACCCGACGCAGGGGCCGGTTTCCGAGCCCGTACCCGACGCAGGGGCCCGGTTTCTGAGCCCGTACCCGACGCAGGGGCCCGGTTTCCGAGCCCGTACCCGACGCAGGGGCCCGGTTTCCGAGCCCGTACCCGACGCAGGGGCCCGGTTTCCGAGCCCGTACCCGGCGCAGAGGCCCGGTTTCCGAGCCCGTACCCGACGCAGAGGCCCAGTTTCCGAGCCCATACCCGACGCAGAGGCCCGGTTTCCGAGCCCGTACCCGACGCAGAGGCCCGGTTTCCGAGCCCGTACCCGACGCAGAGGCCCGGTTTCCGAGCCCGTACCCGACGCAGAGGCCCGGTTTCCGAGCCCGTACCTGACGCAGAGGCCCGGTTTCCGAGCCCGTACCTGACGCAGAGGCCCGGTTTCCGAGCACGTACCTGACGCAGAGGCCCGGTTTCCGAGCCCGTACCTGACGCAGAGGCCCGGTTTCCGAGCACGTACCTGACGCAGAGGCCCGGTTTCCGAGCCCGTACCCGACGCAGAGGCCCGGTTTCCGAACCCGTACCCGACGCAGAGGCCCGGTTTCCGAGCCCGTACCCGACGCAGAGGCCCGGTTTCCGAGCCCGTACCCGACGCAGAGGCCCGGTTTCCGAGACCGTACCCGACGCAGAGGCCCGGTTTCCGAGACCGTACCCGACGCAGAGGCCCGGTTTCCGAGACCGTACCCGACGCAGAGGCCCAGTTCCTGAGCCTGTATCATACACAGGGGCAGCACACATGCACCACCATTCAATTCGTCCTATATGGGGCTTTCCCCCCAAAAAAACAACAACAACAGGTCTTGGCGTTTTCCTGGCAGTCCCATAGAGAATAAGAGGATCGGTAGCAGGTATCGCACCACCTCCGCTCCATTCCGATCGGGCTTTTCCGAGTTCCATCCTCGTAACACGCACCGATCCTCCAGTCATCACCAATCCTATGGCACCCAGCCGCTGTGACCAATCCAGAGAACACAGCTCGGCCTTATTTGTGATCTGCCCCTTTGTGTTTCCTCCTATCCCCCTCCCCCGGTCCGCCTGCGCTACAGGCCCCTCTGTAGACACTGACCTCGGCCAGCACCTGCATGGTGGTCAGCTTTAAGTATTCTTGTTCCAGCGTGTCCAGCTTTTCCAGCTTGGCTTGTAGGTTTGATTTTTCAAGAGCTTTGTCTCCCTCCAGAGATACCTGATCATATTAAAAAAGAAGAGAAGAAAAGTTTGGCCATTTTATATCACACAAACCGAAAGGTTATAAATAACAAAAAATTACAAAAAAGCCTTCAAAAGATTAATTTAAAAGGGTTATATTGCTTTTTAGAACATGATGGTACATCATGTGACGGGGGTCTACATTTTGGGTCACCCACCCATCAGCCCCTCGTTGGCTAGGGCCGTCCCCGTGATTTGTGCCCCTACTCCCAGGTACCTGTTTTGCCAGGACTGAGTTCCTCTCGGTTTCTGCATTTTGCACCATTTTCTTCATATATTCCAGCTGCTTCTCTAGGAGGCTGCACCGACATTCTGCCGCCGACAGCTGCCGGGAGAGATCTATGCAAGACACAACGGGAAAGGGTTAATTAATGAGAAAAAAATACTAAAAATCAGTATAAAGTTGTTCTGCGCAGAGAATATTGTGTCCAGGGACAATCTGATCACACAGCCGTGTCGGCAGAGTCATTACCTCTGTTCTGCCTGCAGACGTCATCTCGGATGTGATCCGTAGACCGGCTCTGTGTTTCCAGCTGATGCTTGTAGTCCTTCGATTCCCTGGACAGAAGCTTGATGTTATCCTCGGCTTTTATCCTCTCTAGCTCCAGTTTACGGATCTTTTCTTGAAGGTTTTTCAAAGCCGAAATGATGGCTGCGAATAATAGATGGGGAAATTTAGTTAGTAAAGAAGCAGTGGTCAGATCACTGAGGGATCAGATTACAGCCGTCTAATGAATTCTATAATGACAATAGAATGGAGGAGACGCACAGACGGGAGCTGCTGCTTTCTTGTAAATCCTAGAGCTGGATTCACAGCTACACTGCTCAGTACTGCTGTATAGTGTCATCCATGCTGCTCCAGAGCAGGAATCCCTTGTGTGTGAGTGCCGTGTACAGGTGACATCATGGCAGCCGTTATTCCTTCCATATAACTGAATTTTTGCTTCCGCTTTAGGTGTGACTGGAGAAGTAAACGACATGCGGTGCAGTGTTTCTTTAAGACGCTGGTCCCTTTGGCGGCACAAGTGTGTTTCCAGCAGATGTTAGGAGGACGACGCTGTGAATATTTAATGCTGCGCTATCAGTGACCGAGCTGTGAAATTATTTATACGGCTGCGGTCATGGAGGAGCAGCGATCCGATGCTGCGCGGGTGCAGGATCCGATTTATGACAATAATCCACTGTGAACACCATAAAGTGTCCCATCAGGTCACGATCTAACTACTGGGACCTCCGCTGTGCCGAAAACGGCCACTGAAAACTGCATGTGATCAGTCAAGGAAGCAGAGAAGTAAAAGTGGAGGAAAGAGAAGGATTTCATTCACTGAAAGCAAGCAGAGATCCTGGTGAAGAAGGATATTAGAGTTGTAGAACCTTATTGTGCCACAATTACACCGGTGGTCAGTTAAAGGGGTGGTCCAGAGCCGTCGACGTCTGCATTGGGCATGATGACATCACGTCTGAATATAAATGCCGGGACATGGGCACCATCGTTAGGGATTCGGTCAGCGGGATGGGGAACATACGCCGGGTACAGACGTGGCGCTCATCGTTGAATGCTGACGGAGGGGTGCCGGATGGAGCAGCGGCTGAGCATGGGCCGGTTCTGGCTGTCAGTCAGGGACTCCAATCTAGATGGATGGAGCAGCGGCTGAGCATGGGCCGGTTCTGGCTGTCAGTCAGGGACCCCAATCTAGATGGATGGAGCAGAGGCTGAGAATGGGCCGGTTCTGGCTGTCAGTCAGGGACCCCAATCTAGATGGATGGAGCAGCGGCTGAGCATGGGCCGGTTCTGGCTGTCAGTCAGGGACCCCAATCTAGATGGATGGAGCAGAGGCTGAGAATGGGCCGGTTCTGGCTGTCAGTCAGGGACCCAAATCTAGATGGATGGAGCAGAGGCTGAGAATGGGCCGGATCTGGCTGTCAGTCGGGGACCCCAATCTAGATGGATGGAGCAGCGGCTGAGCATGGGCCGGTTCTGGCTGTCAGTCAGGGACCCCAATCTAGATGGATGGAGCAGCGGCTGAGAATGGGCCGGTACTGGCTGTCAGTCAGGGACCCCAATCTAGATGGATGGAGCAGCGGCTGAGAATGGGCCGGTTCTGGCTGCCAGTCGGGGACCCCAATCTAGATGGATGGAGCAGCGGCTGAGAATGGGCCGGTTCTGGCTGCCAGTCGGGGACCCCAATCTAGATGGATGGAGCAGCGGCTGAGCATGGGCCGGTTCTGGCTGTCAGTCAGGGACCCCAATCTAGATGGATGGAGCAGCGGCTGAGAATGGGCCGGTTCTGGCTGCCAGTCAGGGACCCCAATCTAGATGGATGGAGCAGAGGCTGAGAATGGGCCAGTTCTGGCTGTCAGTCAGGGACCCCAATCTAGATGGATGGAGCAGCGGCTGAGAATGGGCCGGTTCTGGCTGTCAGTCAGGGACCCCAATCTAGATGGATGGAGCAGCGGCTGAGAATGGGCCGGTTCTGGCTGTCAGTCAGGGACCCCAATCTAGATGGATGGAGCAGCGGCTGAGAATGGGCCGGTTCTGGCTGTCAGTCGGGGACCCCAATCTAGATGGATGGAGCAGAGGCTGAGCATGGGGCTGGTTCTGGCTGTCAGTCGGGGACCCCAATCTAGATGGATGGAGCAGCGGCTGAGAATGGGCCGGTTCTGGCTGTCCGTCAGGGACCCCAATCTAGATGGATGGAGCAGCGGCTGAGAATGGGCCGGTTCTGGCTGTCAGTCAGGGACCCCAATCTAGATGGATGGAGCAGCGGCTGAGAATGGGCCGGTTCTGGCTGTCAGTCAGGGACCCCAATCTAGATGGATGGAGCAGCGGCTGAGAATGGGCCGGTTCTGGCTGTCAGTCGGGGACCCCAATCTAGATGGATGGAGCAGAGGCTGAGCATGGGGCTGGTTCTGGCTGTCAGTCGGGGACCCCAATCTAGATGGATGGAGCAGCGGCTGAGAATGGGCCGGTTCTGGCTGTCCGTCAGGGACCCCAATCTAGATGGATGGAGCAGCGGCTGAGAATGGGCCGGTTCTGGCTGTCAGTCGGGGACCCTAAACTAGACGTTATCACCTGGATAAATGATGAGCATTCCCCTTGGAATAAGTTCTTTAATTCACTGTGGGGGGGTCCCGAGACTGACTGTGACCGTACGATCATCACTACCTGAACACGCCATGTTGATGGACAGTCACTTTGAATGCAGTTCCTACTTCCACCACCAGAGGGATTGATCTGTATGGATTCAAATGGGCAATTGCTCGATGGGTAATCACTTTTCAATGCAGTTCATGCTGCGTTACCGGGGTTAGATTTATATCTCTTTGATTGCATTTCGGTATTTGACCGAGATGCAATTTCCCGCTGCGCCTTTGGACATTTAGACCAGTGCGCACGACTTCGCTGTGTCCTGGCGCTAGTGAGGACATCTATAGATCTCTAAGTGAGGGGGCTTATCCTTACACATAGGTGCGTTAGGCAAAGCCTTCAGGCTCATTCTGAGGTCAGTGATAATCGGTCTGATGTCAGGTCACAATGCACGGACGGGCCGCACATCTCCTGACCCGAGCGGGACACTTAATAGAAATGTACTCAGCTGTCACGCTCAGGTGGGGAGCCCGTGCGCTGCGATCTAACATTGGGCCAATTATCACGGTTCATCTGAAAGAGCCCTTAAAGGGGTTTTCTCAACATAGCTGAGTTACCGACCACCACTGCAAACTATGAAGAGGTGGCCAGTTTCCTGAGCGCAGAATACGGAGATTGCACGCGCCGCTCTGAAGCTGGCCAGATCACTCCTCTGAGGCTGCAGAGGACAAGCGCCTTCACAGAACAGCAGGGGGGAGCGCACGGTTCGGACTGAACTGTCAATCATTCGGAAGTGCAGGGGGGCGACGCACAGCTGAACAAGCAGGGGATGTCTCCGAGATGTGATGCACCAGCCTTACACCCCGGACAGGAGGGGCGCAGTCGGGGATATTCCTGTTATCGAGACCCCCGCTACCGTTCTACCAGTCTGTCTGCAGTCTCGCCATCACCTTTGCTGTTGCTCTCGGGATACGCGGGGGGCGCTCTGCTGGGGGGACGCTGCAGGTCGGAGGTGACGCTCAGGTTCCCTCTGGGGTAGGAATAGTAAGACGTGGAGGAAGCCGCATCTTTACTGCCGAGTCCTTTGTACGTTCCCGATAACGGACTGTGAGGCTGAAAGAAAACACAAAAAAGTGAGAAGGATTTTAGGCAAGAAGATATCGCAGCCACATCCCCTAGAGGAGCCGCCGGACCCCCGCGGTCCACCCAAGCCCCCTCTGAGCAGCGGTCCACATGTGGAGGGTACAGGAGCGATAGATGCCGCCTGCTTCACATCGCGGGGGACAAAAGCGCAAACATGAAGGGTTAATCACTGGATTCAGGGTCTTCTAGGTCAGCCCCATTGCACCTGGTGTATAAAACCCAGCCCCCTCCCCGTGCAGGACTGAGCTGGGCTCATATCATCCTTCACAGCCTCTTCCCTCCACTTCCGACGACCGTGCAGCCTGCAGCACACTCATGCTGAGACCTGTAGTTCTCTGGAAACTGCAAAAGAAAAAAAAAACCTCTCACCGTCCTGGAGCTGAATACACCCGCCGCCATCTCTCTTCCGGGCAACAGCTGTGTGTGTACTAATCCGGGTGACAATGATACAGAAGCCGCAGTACACACCACTGACCACCAGAGGGAAGCAGAGGCCTGCTGGCGTCACTAGAATGATTGACATATTCACCAGCTAATCAGAGCATTGAAAATCGAAGGAGGCGGTGCCTAAGATCGGCATTATAATAATCGGCATTTCCGTACAGGGATTTTTTTATAAACATTATTTCTTTTTGGAAATTATATCCATTCTATAGAGCTCTGTTATAATAAATATCTGTTTAGAAAGTAAACTTGCCCAATAGAAATGTTCATGGGCGTGGTTAGTAGTGACTATATACCGATTGTTATTTTCATTGGTTTGTCTTAACCGACCAATAGCGTTTTAAGATGCATCTTGGTTCCCGTACTCTGATTGGTCAAGTGAACATTTATCCTTCATTCCTATAGGCTAGTAATTTCAAACGGGAGTTTCCCGCCCCTGAGAGGGGCGCTGTGATTGGCTCCCGCGGCCCTTCCTTTGTAGTGATGCAGATTTGTCACTATCCGGTTACGGCTTTCTTGGGTTGTTTTTTCGTCCTTTTGTTTATTTCTTATTAGTGTTTTTTTTTCCGGGGCGGGAGGGCAGGACATAAAACCGGAGAGATAATGACAAGCCCGAAGTGACGAGATAAAAAACGGAAAAGAGAGGAACCGGCAGCGACGTCCACATCCGGTGGGAGGATTGTGTAACGCCAGGGGGGAGCCGCTGAGTGACGGGGACAGAGAAGGAAATTCTGCGACGGGCGGGCGCCGGACACGAAATATCCAATTTCTGAGACGCCGCCATCCGGGAGGCAGAAATAGCAGCGCAGCGTCTCCTCCGTGCCCGCAGCCGCGTCCTCAGCCCCGGCTCTGCTCCGTCACTGCGGCCGCAGGATGGCCTCGGCGCTGTACGCCTGCACCAAGTGTAACCAGCGGTATCCGTTCGAGGAGCTCTCTCAGGGCCAGCAGCTGTGCAAGGTGCGTGCTGAGGCCTAGTCCGGGCGGCCGCCTGCCCTCCGTGTGGGCGCAGGTCACTGAAGGACGAGCACCCGGCACCCAGCCGCCATAATACACGTGATACCAGGACAGCATCGCTCCCTGCGGAGTCACATCACCGAGGTGCTGCAGCAGCTGCACCAAGTGCTGTGAAAAGGGTGACATGACCTCTATCAGCTGCTGCAGAACCTCTTTATGACTAATAGGGAGTCTTTGGTCCGCCGGGGTGGGATGTCACCGGGCGCTGTGTGCGGCCCCCCCGGGGTGGGATGTCGCCGGGCGCTGTGTGCGGCCCCCCCGGGGTGGGATGTCACCGGGCGCTGTGTGCGGCCCCCCCGGGGTGGGATGTCGCCGGGCGCTGTGTGCGGCCCCCCGGGGTGGGATGTCGCCGGGCGCTGTGTGCGGCCCCCCGGGGTGGGATGTCACCTTGCGCTCTGTGCAGTCCCCCGGGGTGGGATGTCACCGGGCGCTCTGTGCGTCCCCCCCGGGGTGGGATGTCACCTTGCGCTCTGTGCAGTCCCCCGGGGTGGGATGTCACCGGGCGCTGTGTGCGGCCCCCCGGGGTGGGATGTCACCGGGCGCTGTGTGCGGCCCCCCGGGGTGGGATGTCACCGGGCGCTGTGTGCGGCCCCCCGGGGTGGGATGTCACCGGGCGCTGTGTGCGGCCCCCCGGGGTGGGATGTCACCGGGCGCTGTGTGCGGCCCCCCGGGGTGGGATGTCACCGGGCGCTGTGTGCGGCCCCCCGGGGTGGGATGTCACCGGGCGCTGTGTGCGGCCCCCCGGGGTGGGATGTCACCGGGCGCTGTGTGCGGCCCCCCGGGGTGGGATGTCACCGGGCGCTGCGCTATGTGCGTCCCCCCCGGGGTGGGATGTCACCTTGCGCTGTGTGCGGCCCCCCGGGGTGGGATGTCACCTTGCGCTCTGTGCGGTCCCCCGGGGTGGGATGTCACCTTGCGCTCTGTGCGTCCCCCCCGGGGTGGGATGTCACCTTGCGCTGTGTGCGGCCCCCCGGGGTGGGATGTCGCCGGGCGCTCTGTGCGGCCCCCCGGGGTGGGATGTCACCTTGCGCTCTGTGCAGTCCCCCGGGGTGGGATGTCACCGGGCGCTCTGTGCGTCCCCCCCGGGGTGGGATGTCACCGGGCGCTCTGTGCGGCCCCCCGGGGTGGGATGTCACCTTGCGCTCTGTGCGGCCCCCCGGGGTGGCATGTCACCGGGCGCTCTGTGCGGCCCCCCGGGGTGGGATGTCACCTTGCGCTCTGTGCGGCCCCCCGGGGTGGGATGTCACCTTGCGCTCTGTGCGGCCCCCCGGAGTGGGATGTCGCCGGGCGCTCTGTGCGGCCCCCCGGGGTGGGATGTCACCTTGCGCTCTGTGCAGTCCCCCGGGGTGGGATGTCACCGGGCGCTCTGTGCGTCCCCCCCGGGGTGGGATGTCGCCGGGCGCTCTGTGGCCATCGAGGTGGCTGGGACCCCAGCGATCCAGAGGAGGTGGAGAATGCCCCCTCAGCTCCTTTCATTGCCTATGGTACTGGCAGAGATGAGGAGCTTTGTCCTCGGCTGTCGGACAGTCCTGCAGATGGTTAGTGGAGCAGAGATGTCTCCATTCGGCCATTCTGGTGGAGGGTCCGGCAGTCGCCCCCGGAGATCAGTAATGCCATCTCTTATGATAAGTGATATCATATTGTATACGGGGTGATGACTTCCTCTGCGCTCGGTGACCTTGGCTGTAGTCTGGCCTCTCTGATGTTCCCGTATTGTTCTTCCTCCAGGAGTGCCGCATCGCTCATCCCATTGTCAAGTGCACGTACTGCCGGTCGGAGTTTCAGCAGGAGAGGTACGGACGGTTCGGCATTTTTCCTCTGGTTTGTAGATCATGAGTCTTATTTTAGTAATTTATTTGCAATCTCCGAGGATTTGTTCCCGAGAGAACTTTTCTACCAGAAGTTGTGTGAGAACCGTGGCTCCATTTCAGCCTTCACCCCGGCTGTCAGCCTTCCCCTGTGTCGCCCAGTAATCTGTGTGACGCCCAGTGTTCTGTATCCCGCATACGTAGACGCCGTGATTACCCCACACACCGACCTGCGGGCTGATCTGCAGGTTTCTCCTCTGACCTGGATTGCAGCGAGGCGTTCCCGGCACTTATATTAGTCATTAATAATGGCCGTGTACCGCTGAGGTTCCCTCCTCTCTAATGTCATCATCCTTCTTGTCTTTCTCTAGTAAAACCAACACTATATGCAAGAAGTGCGCTCAGAACGTTAAGCAGTTTGGAACGGTAAGTCGCCTGTCTGCGATCGTCCATTTACTGGGAGACGTCCGTGTGGATCTATAGCTGCTCATTTACTGATGTTGTGAGCTCACATTAGAGCAGGACACTTGCAGAGCACCTGCCGAATAGTGTGGGATATAACCTCAGTATCGCTGTATTCGTGAGCGGCGCTGTAATACCCCTGTAAAGCACCACGCCGGCGCTTTATTTTGGCGCTGGAGTGATGCTACTCACATGAGGTCCCTGCACCTAGTCTTACTTACCCACCGTTGTTTTCTGTTCCCGGTGCCGTGCCGTCCTGCTCCGCCATCTTGGACTGCAACTTCTGACTGACCAGAAGTAAGTCTCCAGCTCTGTGTAAGGCTGAGACCCTCATTGTGGCTCTCAGACTTCCATTGAGAAGTGACCTCCAGGTCGCCCAGCATAAGACGACCGGAGCAGCGCCGATAACGGACAACAACGATGGCTGGTGAGCGTGAGACTAGGGGCAGGGAACTTGGTGACACTTTCAGGGATGTTCAGCAATTTCCGAAAGTCCCATTGACTTAAACAAGATGGAACCAGATGGGTGCGGGTATATCCTAAATGTCATAGGTTCAGGATAGCTTTTAATCCTCATTGAGGGGGCTCTCTGCGTTCCTGAGTGACACAAGTGCCCCTCGTCTTCTCTCCCTCGGCTCGCCATGCCACGTTCCTTCTTGCTACACATTGTGATAATCCTAACTCTGTACCATTTCTTCTTCTCCTCAGCCCAAGCCTTGTCAGTACTGTAACATTATAGCAGCGTTTATCGGCACCAAGTGTCAGCGTTGCACCAACTCAGAGAAAAAATACGGACCTCCACAAACCTGCGAACAATGCAAACAGCAGTGCGCTTTTGACCGGAAGGAAGAAGGCAGAAGAAAGGTATAACAGATCACGCGATGCGGCGGCACCAGATCACATGATTACTTCTGATCCATTCACTTTTTGCTTCTGTCTCCAGGTTGATGGGAAGTTGCTGTGTTGGCTTTGTACGCTCTCCTACAAGAGGGTTCTCCAGAAGACTAAGGAGCAGCGGAAGAGCCTGGGCTCCACACATTCAAATTCTTCATCCTCTTCTCTTACTGAGAAAGACCAGCTTCACCCTAAACACCATCATCACCACCACCATCATCACCACCACCGGCATAGCAGCAGTCACAAGTAAGCGGCGAGATTTTACTGCGTAGTAATGCATTTAGCTGTAGGACCGATATGAGCGGATCGAGTCCTACGACCCTGGCTCAGGAGTTTCTTCAGTATTCTGTGACCTCCGGGTGGGAGCTCAGTCATCTGCTCCTACCTGCTGGGATCCCGACACCTCTTCTGATTTCTAGGTCATTGTTATAGTGTGACATTGCATCGGGCCTACTGATCGGAAGAGATGACTGCAGGTAGGAGGTGTTCACAAGGCTTCGGTCTGGTGGCTACGGGCTACTGACAAGGTCACTGGACCAGGGACCTGAAAATCAATTTACTAATAAATATCTCCAGTAAAAAGTTGAAAGTTCTGCTATGTCTACCAGTTTCATTGACAATGAATGGAGCAGAACAAGCTATAAACCCACACATGCTGCTAAAGCTTATACAGAATTGTAGTTTAAAGAGGGAATCCCAGAACTGAAAGTTATTCTCCAACCTTGGAATTAGGAGATAAGAAACTGAACCGTGCAGGTTCTGCAGAGTCCAGTCTTGGAAGGAGGGGAGGTGCTTATGCTCTGCAGATCCTGTAGACATCGGGTTGTTATCCCCTGTTCATATGTCAGAGAATAACTTTCAATTCTGGGTATTCGTCTTTAACCCCTTCACGACATACAGTGACCATGTCTGTTCTCCCCCTTTGATGTGGGCTCCGGCTTTGAGCCTGCAGCTTTTCCTGCACACATCAGCTGACTTGTGCCCCTAACAGCTGCGGGTGGAATCTCAATCCACCCACGTCTGTTATCATTTTAAATGTCGCTGTCAATCTTTGGAGAAGGGGAGCAAAAAAAAACAGAAATTGGCTGTGGGGTGAATCTGCCATTCTCTGCAAGCCTTGGCAGCTGAAGGGCATGTGCTGGTTTTTGTATCTTGATTAGTAGTTCTGTTTATACATAGGTATATGTTGGGTAATAACACAAGTCTTTTTCTCCTTTTCCATAGAATAAGTAGTCTAAGCCCCGAGGGAGACCAGGGAATCTGGAAGCAAAGGTATGATCACGGATAAAATGCGACTCGTGTCCAAATGTCCTACATCTTGGCCCATTCATGTGAATGGGGAGCGTGAGCTTGTGGCCACATATCGGCTGATGTCTTGGGACCTCGGCGTCCAGATCTGCACCGATCCGCAGATAGGGGGCTGTTTGCTTTGAGGCGTTTGTCCTGTTGGGGAATATCTGATATAAAGTCTGTGTATCATGTCGATCAGTGAGTTACAGACTCTTCTCATTGCAGTCATAAATCTACTACAGCAATTCAGAATGAAACTCCAAAGAAAAAGCCCAAATTGGAATCCAAGCCATCCAACGGAGACAGGTACGTGTATCAAAGCTAAAGATTTTCTGTTACATGTAGTTATAATATGGATATATGAGTATTTGTCAGATATCTTCATTTCTGGGGCGGCTCCAACCCTCTAAACGGACCCCCAATATTCCATATTCCTAATAGTTGCGTGAATAACTTTGTCCGGCTTATGATCTTTAATTTCAAATCGGTCAGCGCTTGTATGTGGGAACAGTTAAAGGGGTTGTCTCATGATCTTTCAGCAAGAGTGTACTGCTCCCCTTGCTTCCTACTTGCAGGTGGTGGTGCACTCCTGAAGATTGCCAGTTCGGATAAGCAGCATGTTTAAGCCTCCAGACCAAACCGTGTGCCCTCCGAAGCAGAAAGCAGGGGCAGCATCGTAAGGCACACTGAAGCTGGCAGCACCCGACAGTCCTCCCAGCTGCAGAGCATGTGAGTGCTCCTCTCCTGCCTAGGAGACTGTCCACCTCTGATAGACTGCAGAGGTGGCTGGTAACCTAGGCAGTGAGCAGTACTCAGGATTGAAAAATGCCTGCAGGTTTAATCAGAAGCGTATTGCCAGGTTGCTTGTTTTTACAAGCAATTTTATCCACTTAGTAAGATGAGGCTGCCTCTTTTAACCCAAATACAAGCCTTCTCTACAGTCTGATCCACAGAATTAGTGGAGCAGAGGCCTGTAGAATAGAAATTGAGCTCAATTGTTACGCCCAAGGTCTCGTAGCGATAACAACATGCCCCCCTGTGAACCCCTAGCACCGGCGTCACGTGAAGCTGCCATGTGTCTGCTGACAGCAGTGATTGACTGCAGTGGTCACACTGCAGGAGCGGCAGTGCTGGTGCCTAATCTGCTTATGATTGGGGAGGGGTTTTCTGCTCATTTTTGCTCCGCTGCTGTCCTATGTGTTTATATATATATATATATATATATGAGAGAGAGAGAATTTACTTTGTATATCTTGCTCGTATTACAGACGTCTTATTATTTTTGATATTACAATAAATGTTTAAATTCCAGCATGTATTATTTTAGTAGTTCAATCAATCAGTCGACGGACAGCGGCGGCACAGACAACTTTGTGCTTATCAGTCAATTGAAAGAAGAAGTCATGTCCCTGAAACGGCTCTTACAGCAGCGAGATCAGACCATCCTGGAGAAAGATAAGAAGGTAAGCCGCCTGCTGCTCAAGAGCGCCGCCTCTGGTGTGGTTCGAGAAAAACTCCCACCCTAAAGCCTACATAACTAACACATACTGTAAAACTCACTGTCCTTCTGGTAGCAAAGGCACGTCCAGCAAAACGACTGGTGATGTGGAGATCCGGCTAAGAATTGGATAATATTGATAAATCTGCACTTGTAATTACATGTTTATTTCCTTTGTGTGTATTGGTGCAACACAAAAAAAGAGAAAAGGGCAAATTGGACATAGTTTCACACAATTCTAAAAATGGGTCGGACAAAATTGTTGGCGCCCTCAGCTTAATATTTGGTTGCACACCCTTTGGAATAAATAACTGCAACCAATCGCTTCCTATAACCATCAACAAGCTTCTTACACTTCTCAGCTGGAATTTTCGACCACTCTTCTTTCGCAAATTGCTTCAGGTCTCATACATAAAAAAAAAATAAAGGGAACACTAAAATACCACATCCTAGATAACACTGAATGAAATATTTAATATGCAAATCTTTATTCATTACATAGTGGAATGTGTTGAGAACAATAAAACCTAAAAATGATGAATATAAATCAAAACTATCTCACGGAGGTCTGGATTTGGAATGATGCTCAAAATCAAAGTGGAAAATCAAATTACAGGCTGATCCATCTTTAGTGGAAATGCCTCAAGACAAGAAAATGATGCTCAGTATTGTGTATGGCCTCCATGTGCCTGTATGATCTCCCTACGACGCCTGGGCATTGGTCCTGATGAAGCGGCAGATGGTCTCCTGAGGGATCTCCTCCCAGACCTGGACTAAAGCATCCGCCAACTCCTGGACAATCTGTGGTGCAACGTGACGTTGGTGGATGGAACGAGACCTGATGTCCTAAATGTGATTGATTGTATTCAGGTCTGGGGAACAGGCGGGCCAGTCCATAGCTTCAATGCCTTCATCTTGCGGGAACTGCTGACACACTCCAGCCACATGAGGTCTGGCATTGTCGTGCATTAGGAGGAACCCAGGGTCAACCACACCAGCATATGGTCTCACAAGGGGTCTGAGGGTCTCATCTCAGTACCTAGTGGCAGTCAGGCTACCTCTGGCGAGCACATGGAGGGCTTTGCAAACCTCCAAAGAAATGACACCCCACACCATTACTGACCCACTGCCAAACCGGTCATGCTGAAGGATGTTGCACGAAGCAGAATGTTCTCCTCGGAGTCTACAGATTTTGTCAAGTCTGTTACATGTTCTCACTGTGAACCTGCTGTCATCCATGAAGAGCACAGGACGCCAATCTTGGTGTTCTCTGGCAAATGCCAATCGCCCTTCACGGTGTTGGGCTGTGAGCTCAGCATCCACTTGTGGACGTCATTCCCCCATACCACCCTCATGGAGTCTGTTTCTGACAGTTTGAACAGACACATGGATGTTAGTGGCCTGCTGGAGGTCATTTTGCAGGGCTCTGGCACTGTTCCTCCTTCCTCATAGGAGGTAGCAGTCCTTCTGCTGGGGTGTTGTCCTCCTACGGCCCCCTCCATGTCTCCTGTTGTACTGGCCGGTCTCCTGGTATCTGCTCCCTGCCCTGGACACTGCTGATACCTTTTGCCACAGCTCTCATTGATGTGCCATTTTGGATGAGTTGCACCACCTGAGCAACTTCTGTGGGTTATAGACACCGCCTATTGCTACCTCTAGGGGTGAGAGCAATGACAAAAATGCAAAAGTGACCAAAACAGCCAAAAGGAACAGAAAAATGGTCTGTGGTCACCACCTTCAGAACAACTTCATAGGGGTTGTCTTGCTAATTGCCTATCATTTCTACCTGTTGTCTGTTCCATTTGCACAAAAAAGCAGGAGATATTGATTCAGTCAGTGTTGCTTCATAACAGGACAAGTTGATTTGACAGAAGTGTGATCGATTTGTAGTTATATTGTGTTAAGTGTTCCCATTATTTATTTTAGCAGAGTATTTGAATGTGTCTTCTCCCAACAGCAATTTTAAGATCTCTCCACGGGTATTCAATGGGATTTAGATCCAGACTCATTGCTGCCACTTCAGAACTCTATAGCGCTTTGTTTCCATCCGTTTCTGGGTGCTTCTTGAAGTATGTTTGGGGTCATTGTCCTGCTGAAAGACCCATGACCTAGGACGCAAATCCAGATATCTGACACTGGGCACTACATTGCAACCCCAAATCCTGTGGTAATCTTCAGATTTAATGCTGCCTTGCGCACAGGCAAAGCACCCAGTGCCAAAGGCAGCAAAACATCATTGAACCTCCACCATGTTTGACTGTAGGTACTGTGTTCTTTTCTTTGTAGGCCTCATTCTGTTTTCGGTAAACAGAATGATGTGCTTTATCAAAGAGTTGTATCTTGGTGTCATCTGTCCACAAGACTCTTTCCCAGAAAATTTTTGGTTACTCATGTACATTTGGCAAACTGCAGGCTAGCTTTTTTTAAGTCTGTCAGCAATATGGTCCTCCTGGGTCTCCTGCCATAATATTTTATTTCTTTCAAATGTTGATTGATAGTTCGCACTGACACTGATACACCCTGAGCCTACAAGACAGCTTAAATTTCTTTGGCACATGATTGATGCTGCTTATTCACCACTGGACTAAGGAGATTGGCTACAGTGCCACGTGTTGTAAACTTCTTGATTTATGTTGCGCACCTTGGGCAAAGGAACATCAAGATCTCTGGAGATTGTTGATATTTTTCAACAACAATATATATATATATATATATTTTTTTGTTAGTCTTTCTGTTCTCCATGCTTAGTGTATCACGCACAGTGAAAAGATTGAGTTATCTTCTCCCCTTGTTATCTGGTTCAGGCTTGATTGTCTTATTGTCCACTTCTGTTACTTGCCGCAGGTGAGTTTGAATCAGCATCACATGCTTGAAACAAAGTTGCTTACTCATAGTTTTTAAAAGGTGCCAAAAATTTTTGTCCGGACCATTTTTATTTTTTGGTTAAGGGGTGGGGTGGGGGGTGAAGTTATATCCAATTTGCCTTTTTTTCTGTGTATATTTGAACACAAAAAAAATAAAGGAAATAAACTTGTAATTACAATACAATACATTTCTGAAACTGTTAAACTGTAAAGCGCTGCGGAATATGTTGGCGCTGTATAAATATTATTATTATTTCTGGGAGAAATGCTTCATTTTCTGGAACAATTTCAAGAATGCCATGCCTGTATATGAAAACATTCAGTATGTTAAAACTTTTTACGTGTGAATATTGTCTGTGCAATCTTGTACTTTGTAGTAGTGCAAAACTAATTTTTGCGTATTGGAATAATACCGTAGTTGCTTTCCAGGTGATATTTCGGTTTATTTAAAAGCATAGGTGTCATTCAGGAGATTAACGGTGACACATTACAAGTCCTCCTGACTTGTGGGATTTCTTTCTACAGAAAACTTACTTGTAAAGTGTACTTGGCTACAATTCATCTATCAGTGCTTCTCTTGCTTCCTGGCTTATCAGAGCCCCTCTAAAACCCCAAAATACCTCGGTGAAGGGTGTAGCACACAGGGACGAAGTCTCCTTCACTGGCTTTTAACGTTTCATTTACAGCGCCGGCTATAAAAACCTTTTGAAAGGAGGACGGTCTCGGCCTCTGTATTTTACAAATACATTTTCTTAATGTTATCAAATCACTGAAATTATTATTATATTTTTTTAGCTTACAGAGCTAAAAGCGGACTTCCAGTACCAAGAGAATAATTTGAGGACAAAGATGAATGGCATGGAAAAAGCTCATAAGGAATCTGTGGAGCAGATGCAGGTATGGCAACAATTAAAGAGGTTGTCTCATGATCTTTCTGCAAGAGTGCACCGCTCCCCTGGCTTCCTGCTTGCAGTGCAGGTGGTGGCGGTGCACTCCCGAAGATTGCCAGTTAGGATCTGCAGCATCAGATCATGGAATTGTCCATCTTTTAAAGGATTCATCTTCTGTCACTGGCCTCCAAAACAATCTTGTCTCCCGCTTCTGTGCTCCCATTCACCTCAATAGGAGCTCGGTTACAATAGCTAGAATTCATGTCTTTTCCTCCTTTCATAAATCAATTTGTAGCACAAAAAAAAATAAAAGTTTATATATCCTCAGCTGCTGATGCAGAGTTGGCCTGCAGTATAACCTGACATTTATCAATTCTGTTTTTCATCTTTGTTTTAGGGCAAAAATCGTGAATTGCTGAAGCAGGTGGCAGCTTTATCCAAGGGTAAAAAATTTGACAAAAGCGGCAGCATCCTGACCTCTCCTTGAGGGCCTGTTTAGCATGGAGGACTGCGTTTGTTTTTTTTGGGGGGATTTTATTTTCTCCCTCTTATTCTGTGAAGCCCTTAAAAAAAATTATGTAGTAATAAGGGAATATTTTAGATTTTTTTTTTTTTTGTTTTTTTTTTTTTAAATCATTGACCGGACTCATTAATCAATTTTTAAAGGCAAACCAACTTCAGCCGGCTTGAAGACGCCTGGTTGTTTTTGCAATGGCCAATTTATCGAATGTGTGTCGCTGCAGTAGTGCCATTTTTCACAAACTTATACGGCAATAAAAAGTATAAAAAAGAAATAAAACTCCGAGGCAGCCGACGGCCTTTGTTTTTAATAAGAGGCTTGTATTTGTAGCAAGTCCATGACATCTGCTGTATAATATATATTTTAAATTTTTGTTTTAATCGCAAGTTTATAGATTTTATTTTTGTGTGCATGTCCGGTCTTTTAATATCACACCTGGATCCTTGTTGGATGGAAAAATAAAATGAATAGAAGTCCTTGTAAACAATCCCCATCTATAGGGAAACCAGTCACGGTGACACTTCCACTGGACTCGTGAGAACTAGTTGGCCCTCCGTATGGGAAAAGCAAATTCCTAAGGGGTAAGTGTCCACGATTGTCGCCCAGTTGTCCCTGCCGGGCGCGGGTGTATGTGGCAGTCTCAGGGCAGGTACCGGCAGTGTTATACAGCCAGCACTTGACTTTAAAAACACTTAACCACTTAAATGCCGCAGTCCGTTCCTGATAGTGGGATCTTAGTGACGCAATCCCCTTGGGTGGCTCATAAGTCCTATCTAAGGTGGCCTCCTCCATCACTGCCATCTTTATACCACTAAGAAGCTTGGGCTGTGGCTGGGCTTCATATAGGCCATCGGTAATATCCCCATATATTGCAATACTGGATTATCGCAGATTCAAGCTTTTAAGTTCTTAAACTTTTTAAAGGTTGTAAAAATATTTACCAGTACAAAAATAAAATAAAAAATGATGTTGCCATATGTATGAAAGACCGGTCTATGCAGATGTAAAATTATTAACCCCATATGACAAATGCTGTATGGTAGGAAGAAAAAAAACAAAACCCCAAAGTTCGAAGGGTTGTCCACTTGATCAAAATGTTTGGCCCCAATAAAATAATAAAGCCTATACTCTCCTCCTTTATTATTTTATCGGGGCCAAGCGAGGGGAATGAGAAGTTGTCCAAGTGGTTGACAACATCTTCAAGACCTTGCTCCCTACTGTTTGTGCACTGAGCTCAAGGTTTAAAGTGTGCGCTAAGCTCTTACTACTGCACGCAGTCATTTTAGCGGAGGATTTGTAGCTTTTGTATTAATAAAAAAAAAAATAATAATAAATTCTGAAATCGGCCCAGAATTTTGCATCAGTTAAGAATAAATGCTGCTCTCTCGTGGACGCTCACATTACGGGGATGTCTCCTCTTTCTAGTAGTTGGTAAGTTCATACCAGAATGGAGGAAATCCCTCGTCTGTCGCCTGTGCGCTTTTTGTAAGATCTGTGGATTCTTACTTGCAAGTGCCTTTGGTGTAACTTTTTAATTTCTAGGTGTGTGTATAGAACCTTTCTCTGTTATCAGATGGTTTTTTTTTTGTTTGTTTTTTTTTTACTTTGTACAGAAAACATTTAGGTAGAAATCTAATGATCTGATGTGTGTTTTTTTTTGTTTTTTTTTGTTTTGTTTTTAAACCTTCTGTGCCAATGTGCCAGTGAAAGCATTGCTCCATTTGGGCATTATAACCCCCTTTCATAGGTGAGTGTGTTGATCTGATGGACTTCTCTGTAGCTTTCACCTTCATACCAGTTTTACACAGATGTAATTTGGTCGCACATCAGTGTCTGTAAGGCTACGTTCACATTAGCGTTGCGTCAGGCGCAGCCGCGGCGACGCATGCGTCATGCGCCACTATATTTACCATGGGGGGCGCATGGACATGCGTTGCACTTGCGTTTTGTGAAGCATGCGTCACTGTGGTGCATGCGTCAGGGCGCAGAGGACGCTGCATGATGCAGTTTTTTCTGCGCCAAAAACCATGCAAAAGTGGACGCATGCGTCACAAAACGCTGCGTTGTGCATGCGTTTACATTTGCGTTGTGCGTTGCGTCGCCGACGCTGAACCGCACAACGCAAATGTGAACGTAGCCTAAGTCAGGACGCCCCCCTCGCCTCCTCACTGTTAGGCTGCCGTCACACTAGCAGTATTTGGTCAGTATTTTACATCAGTATTTGTAAGCCAAAACCAGGAGTGGGTGATAAATGCAGAAGTGGTGATGTGTTTCTATTATACTTTTCTCCTACGCCTCATTGGGGGACACAGGACCATGGGGTGTTATGCTGCTGCCACTAGGAGGACACGAAGTAAACACAAAGAGTTAACTCCTCCTCTGCAGTATACACCCCTTGACTGGCCAGAAACGACTCAGTTCTTGCTTAGTGTCTGTAGGAGGCACTTGGGTCTATTCAGACCCCACCATATAAATGGTTTTATTTTTTTAAATATTTTATTTTTTATTTTCTGTAAATTTTTATTTTTTTATCTAACAGAGTGAAGGGGGCGACTGATTCCTTTTTAGGTTCCGCTCTCCCCCGAACCATCAACAGGCGAGTATACCTCCCCGTACCTCTCCTGCGACGAATGGGGCACGCCTAACCTAAACCCAGGGCGACGGTTCCTACTCTGTCCCGATCTCCCCCACATAGGGTGAGCTCATAGAGTATACCTCTCGTGCATCTCCCGGGCTCCACCGCACTCAAGCCCTCACCTCGGCGTCTTGTAGTCCCCACGGTAGCCGTAAGTCCCCTGCGTCAGGCACAGCTGCACAGCCATAAGTCCCCTGCGGCAGGCACATAGGACGCTCTCCATCCCCCGGCGCAGGGAGGACCGATTGAGCTGGAGGCCGCACCGAGGCTCGGTGAGTAGTCCCCTCCTCACGCTGCAGCGTGGGAGGATGCGGTCCGGGTCCCTGGGGAGAGGCGCTACACCGCGCCCGCCGGCATCCTGCATAAATAATTCCCACCCACCACTGGAGCCCCGCCCACCGCTCAGGCCCTTCTCGTTCTGAACGAGAACAGCCCTGCAAATCTCGGGCGCCATCTTGGGACTCCTCTCCTGCGTGGAATTCAAGCTCAAACGCTTCCTCCCTGGGGACACGGACACAGGACCGTGGGTAAGCTGCTCCTCCCTATAGGAAAACACTTAACCCCTTCCCTGCATCCACATCCCTGCTATTGCAGTATTTTGGAGGCACAGACATACACTATGTCTCAATCTAAGGAGGCAAAAAGGGGCAACAAAAAGCACACTGTTTTTTACCGCATGTGCCACTTGTAATTCTTCTTTGCCACGTGCTCACACTACTCCTTTGTGCCAGAACTGTGACCCGGCCGGTGCGCAGCCGCCTTCTGCCGCCACCTCCAATGTCTCCACCGACCCCCGTCGGGCCTAACCCTCCTGAGTGGGCCGCTTCCTTGTCGCGTTCCATGGATTCATTGGCCAAGGCACTGGAATCCTTCCAGGGATCCTCTATAAACCAGAACTCCCCTCCGTCGACCGCGACGTTATCCGCCGCCGGTGAAGGGCCGTCCGACCACAGGGGCCATACTTTACTTCGAGAATCTCGAAGTTCTAGGAAAAGGGCCCATGTCTCGTCCCCCGTACACGATCGAGCTTCAGCATCGGGGAGTTCCACCTCTCACTCCCCTTCTCCCAAGGGTCGCAGCGTACATGACTCGGAATATGAGTCAGAGGAGTCTTTAACTCAGGACTCCTCGATCGGTCAGGATACACTTGACTCCCTTATTGAGGCAGTCAATAAATCTCTGATGGTGGACGAGGAATCTGTTTCCACTCAGGAACACGTAGTGTCTTTTAAAAAGACTAAACGCGTCCAGAAAATATTTGCTAATCACCCTGAGTTTCAGGACATCGTCCAAAAACACAGGGAACATCCGGATAAGCGTTTTACGGCCCAAAAGGCCACAGAAGCCAAATATCCCTTCTCCAAGGACCTGATGGAGTGGCTTCTCTCCCCCTCTGTAGATCCTGCCATATCACGCCTCGCATCCAAAACAATCCTATCCTTGTCCGACGGTTCATCGGTCAAAAACCCTTCTGACCGTCAAATTGACTACCTGGCTCGCTCAGTCTTTGAAGCCTCAGGAGCAGCACTCCTTCCATCTTTTGCGGCTACCTGCGTGGCTAAGGCAGTGGTTGCCTGGGCAGAGGTGTTAACCTCTACCGTCCATGGCAGTAACCTTCCCCCAGAGGTGGCCAGACTCGCTAACCAGATAGCTCAGGCTGGAGATTTTGTTGTCAACGCTTCTATAGATGCGGCTAATTGTGCAGCTCTAGCGGCCGCAAACGCAATCTCCATCAGGAGGGCCTTGTGGCTCCGGGATTGGCGTGCAGATTCTGCCTCTAAAAAGTCGTTGACTTTACCTTACCACGCTGGCCTTTTATTTGGAGCGAAGCTAGACCAAATAATTTCTGACACTATCGAAGGAAAGAGTAAATTCCTTCCTCAGCAGCAACCTACTTGGCCCTTTCGGAATCAACAGAAGTTTCAATTCAGATCCTTTCGTAACAACTCCGGTTGGTCGTCCTCCTCCCCTGGTTCGGGACGGCGGGGAGACAGAAATCCCCAGGTCTCATACAGACCTAACCGTTCCTGGAAGCCCAGACCGAGACCCTCTGGCTCCAAGGCTTCTGCACCCACTAAACCTTCTACTCAATGACTCGTTGTCGTGTCCAGCGGACACCGACAGAGTAGGCGGACGCCTTCTCTTGTTTCGCCAAAATTGTCTCTCGGTCGACGAGTGGGTCAGAGAGCTCGTGTCCTCCTGATACAAAATACAGTTTTCCTCCATTCCCCCCCCCCCCCCTCGCTTTTTCCAGTCCTCTCCCCCCAAATCAAAAGCGTCACTTCTTCTTCATGCCATACAGGCGCTTCGAAGGGACGGTGTCACCGTTCCGGTTCCTCGAGACCAGAGGTTGAGGGGATTCTACTCGAACCTATTTGTGGTCCCCAAAAAGGACGGGACTCTACGGCCCATACTGGATCTCAAGCTGCTATACAAGTTCATGCGGGTTCGACACTTCAGAATGGACTCGCTCCGTTCAGTTGTCGCGTCTCTGGAAAGAGGAGAGTTCCTTGCATCCATAGACATCAAGGACGCCTATCTCCACATCCCGATCTGCTCCTCTCATCAGCAGTTCCTGCGCTTCGCAGTCCAGGACAAGCACTTCCAGTTTGAGGCTTTGCCTTTCGGACTCGCCACTGCCCCCAGAGTGTTCACAAAGGTCATGGCAGCTGTCATGGCCATTCTTCACGCTCGGGGAGTGGTAGTTCTCCTGGACGACCTATTGATCAAAGGGCCTTCCCACTCTGCATGCGTGGAGTCTGTCAGGTTAACCGTGGATTCGCTTTCTCGCCTGGGTTGGAAAATCAACTTCGAGAAATCATCTGCGGTGCCGGTCCAGCAAATCTGCTTCCTGGGCATGATTTTGGATTCTTCCCGTGGGTTAGTAATTTTCCCTCCAGAGAAGGTCTTGTCCGTACAACAGGGGGCACGTAAGCTCTCCCGCCCAGTCCCGCACTCCATCTGCTTCGCGATGCGCATCCTCGGGAAGATGGTAGCCACAATGGAAGCAGTTCCATTTGCGCAGTTTCATCTCCGTCCCTTGCAGCAGGCTCTGCTGTTAGCCTGGGACAGGAGTCCGTTCTCCCTCGACCGTCGCTTTCGCCTATCACCACATGTCAGGAAATCCCTGAGGTGGACGCTACAGTCCTCCCTGAACCAAGGGAGGTCTTTTCTTCCGGTACGCTGGTTGGTGGTGACCACCGACAATGCCACGGCCGTAGCGTACATCAACCGGCAGGGCAGCCATGTGCGAAGTCGCCCATATTCTTCGCTGGGCCGAGACAAATCATTCACTCATCTCTGCGATCCACATACCGTGTGTGGAGAATTGGGAAGCGGACTTCCTCAGTCGCCAAGGTCTTGCCTCGTGGCGAGTGGTCCCTCCATCCGGAAGTCTTACAGCAGATTTGTCTTCGCTGGGGGAAGCCGGATGTGGATCTCAGGGGGAAGCCGGATGTGGATCTCATGGCCTCGAGGCTCAACAACCAGGTTCCCCAGTTCATTGCTCGATCCTCGCGCCATCGGAGCAGATGCACTAGTTCTGTCGTGGTGGCGGTTCCAGCTGCCGTACATCTTTCCCCCTCTTCCTCTGCTCCCGAGGGTCATCAAGAAGATCAGAGCAGAGGGGAGACCGGTGATCCTTGTCGCACCGGACTGGCCGCGCCGAGCGTGGTACGCGGAACTCGTCCAAATGGTCGCCGACGTCCCCTGGTGGCTCCCGGATCGCAGGGGTCTCCTTTCACAGGGCCCTATTTACCACCAGAACTCCAGGGCCCTGTCTTTGACGGCGTGGCCGTTGAATCCTGGATTTTAGCCCAAGCCAGATTCTCTCCAGGGGTTTCATCTACCATGATTCGTGCTAGGAAACCTGTATCCATGCGCACTTATCATCGTACATAGCGCACCTTCTTCTCATGGTGCAAGGCGCATGGACGTTCTCCCCTGGTATTCTTCATTCCGTCCATTCTGGAGTTCCTCCAATCCGGTCTAGAGTCAGGCCTTGCCCTAAGCTCGCTCAAGGGTCAAGTATCCGCATTGTCAGTTCTGTTCCAACGGAAGATCGCTTCCAGACTGACGGTCAAAACCTTCATCCAAGGAGTTCCCCGGGTGGTCCCTCCCTATAGAATGCCATTAGCCTCATGGGATCTTATTTTGGTTCTTGGGAGTTCTTCAGGAGATCCCCTTCAAACCATTGCAGGACATTCCCCTCACCCTCCTTTCTTGGAAGGTGGTCTTGTTCGTGGCTATTACGTCAATCAGGAGAGTTTCGGAGTTGGCGGCTCTCTTGTCGTCCCCCTTTCCTGTTTTTTTCACCCAGACAAGGTAGTTTTGAGAACATATCCCTCCTTCCTACCTAAAGTCGTCTCATCCTTCCATCTTAACGAGGACATCGTCTTGCCATCTTTCTGTCCGGCACCAACCCATCGTATCGAGAAGGCTCTCCATACTCTGGATGTGGTTAGAGCTCTTCGGCGTACATATCTTACACGGCTCCCTTCCGTAAGTCGGATGTCCTGTTCGTGCTCCCGGAGGGACACAGGAAAGGTTTACCCGCCTCTAAGGCCACTCTAGCCAAGTGGATTCGCTCCACTATTCAGGAATCTTATTGCATCAGGAACGCCCCTGTCCCAGCAGGGATTAACGCACACTCGACTCGGTCGGTCGGTGCTTCTTGGGCCATTCGGCACCAGGCCTCCGCACAACAGCTTTGTAAAGCTGCGACTTGGTCCAGTCTGCATACCTTCACGAAGCACTATCATGTTCATACCCAGGCTTCGGCAGACGCTGCCCTTGGCAGGCGCATTCTGCAGACAGCGGTACCTCAGTAAGCCAGTGATACATGGGGTTTAGCAGTGCGATTGCTCCCTACCCAGGGACTGCTTTAGGACATCCCATGGTCCTGTGTCCCCCAATGAGGCATAGGAGAAAAGGACACAGCACCCACCCTGTTAGCCTATGGCTGTTTGTTGTTGTGGTTTGTTCCTTAGTTTTTGACAGTTGATTTGTCTTGTTTTTTCTTATACTCCTACTGCTTTACTACCGAACTGAGTCGTTTCTGACCAGTCAAGGGGTGTATACTGTAGAGGAGGAGTTAACTCTTTGTGTTTACTTAGTGTCCTCCTAGTGGCAAGCAGCATAACACCCATGGTCCTGTGTCCCCCAATGATTGGCTCAGAGAAAAAGATTTTACGGTGAGTACACAAAAATCTCCTTTTCCTCTAATTGTTCCACTCCTGGTTTTGTCTTAGATATACTGATGTAAAATACTGACCAAATACTGCTAGTGTGACGGCAGCCTTAAAGTGATTTATTCAATATCAGAAATATATAGAACAAAAATTGCAAAGTCCTCTCCGTTCTCAAAAGCAGATGGGTTTTTATTTTATTCTATAATATACTCCTCGCTGCCTACCACTTTTGCGGTCTCAATCAGTGGTGACTTGTATCCTAGGTAAGGAGCACTCGCTTGCAAGCTCTTTCCTTTAGCTTGCACATTCTGCTTTGAAGCTGGCCGGATCGCTCGTCCCCGTCTGCTTTATTGCCTCTGTGCTCTTCTAGTGCTGCAAGAGGCAAAGCTACCTTATTTAACTGCATCAGAAAGAGCACATGTCTCAGGTCAGTCTGAAAAGTCCATCATCCACTTGCTGCCCCTGACAAGCAGGAGGCAGAGGAGCAGTGCGCTCCTGGGTGAAAAAAAGAAAAGAAAACAACTCTTTAAAGAAGTATTCCTATCTCTAAGATCCTATCCTAATATGTAGTATATATAATATTAGCAAATGCCTCCCAATTAGAAATGTAGTATTGTTCTTCTGATTCGCTTACCCCGTGTGTAGGGCATTGCAGTAGCTTAACCCTGTAGTGACCGCCAATACGTCTTTTTACTGACCTGCGGTATAAGAAACTAGCATCCCCCATATAGGTGACAATCCAGCTGCCGTGCGCTATAGCTGACAACTTGCTGCATCAGCCACGATCAGTGTTGGCACCGTCCATATCTGTTTAACCCCTTAAATGCACTTACTGCTCCTCTGCCTCCTGCGTGTCAACTTTTCATGCAAAAAAAAAAAATGGCTCGGATGTAAATAAAGGACCCTTTTTTTTTTTTTTTTTTTTTTTTTTTTTTTTAAGTGAATCTTTTTAATATCCTGACAGTATTACTGCCTTTACAAACTCAGTGTTTGTTGTATGTGCCAGTAAAGCTCCTGAGGTGTGTATATATATTACACATATCCAGTACCTCGCCCTCCCCACTTATAAGAGGCATTTTGTGTACTACTTTTCTGTGTATGAAGTGGCTCCGTGTAATAATCTAATCTGGACAGAGGCCCCCTGCGTCAAGTCTATAGCACGTGGTATAGATGGTGTAAGGCGGCACAGTCACCTGATACTGATGAGGCTGGTATACTTACTGCTAAAATCTATGTTGGAATTGCCATTATGAAATATGTTCAGTTTTAATTTTTATAAATAATTATTTTAAAATGTATAGACCTGCAATCATGTGATCGCTTATATATACTGTAGTACCATGGTTCACCTATAAAGATGGCCATTATAGGATCCTTCAGCAGCTCCCGGGTGCCACGATTCTCAGCAATCACAGTATTTATATATCCCACTGTCCAAAGATTGGCCGCAGCGATCAGAGACCGCTCCGGCCGCTGCTGATACAGGAAGACACAGCACCTGAGTCCGCTCCATATTACATCGCATGTCCAGAAGGGGTGGGAGTCTTTTGCTATTTTCCTACTGTAGAGCGATTTTTGGTTGTGCTCATCAATTGCAGTGATGAAATGTTGCATTGAATCATCTTTAACGGGATCCTGACGCGAGATTCATGTTGACTAGGCCAAGTTTCAATCATGAATTCACCAACAGATCTGCCTCAAAAGGGGGTGAAAATCTTTAACCCAAATGCTCATTTTGTTCTCTGTGCCGCCTATCCATGTCCATATGGACGAGCTTTCAGCCACTTCCTTTGCAATGCGTTCCGCAGGGGTGGTTCTCCACAAAGTCAAATTTGCCATTTTTGTCGGCTCCTTTTCACCCTAATTAATAGTTATAATATCAAAGTTTTCAGAAAGGCCGTATTTAAGAGTCGCGCTCCATGTATAGTTCCTAACTTTCCAGACCTAGCTCTTCTGTACAACCTATAAACCTTGCCGGCTTCGTCCCCTTACCCCCAAGGATTGCTTACCTTGTAAATATTCACTTTAGTTGGCGTTTCCGACAAAACCAAAGGCAATTTAGGCAATTCTAGAAAGAGCGTGAGGAATGAAATGAAGCGGCCACTTCCCGTAGTTTCCCTCTGTGTAGCTAGGACAAGGTTTACTACAGGCCAATGTAATGTCGCCTCCAGCTCTCTGATCAAAGCAGTCAGTGCTATCAACTTCTAGCCTATTTCATGGGATATTTGCACTATTTAGGTATTCGATGTATTGTGTTGGGGTCCCGGTCCCATCCTCAGGCTCTATCACAAGCTGCTGTTACTTGTCGTTAACATTGAGATATGCACTCCCCTTGCACGGCGCACAGTTCAGCCTGACCGGGGCATTGCCAGCGCTCTAATGTTGGCACATCTGGGGGTTACTGGACCCACGTCACGTCCCGTGAGGCCTCGTAGTCACAATGGTGAAGGCATTCGAGTACCGCCGGCCAGTTCATATCTCAATGCTCAACTCTACCTCCTCCATTTATTGAGAGGGCGTCTTGTAAATAGAAGTTTTTGGGGGGGTTTTTTTTTCAAAACTTTGCCATGTCCATACAAAATACATGGATAGATTTGGAGCAGTAATTGTAGACCTTTCTAGTCTTGCCTCTTATTTTAGGGTTTTCTTTCTAAAAGTCTGCATTGAGATAACACTCCTTTTTAAAGGAGGTCGTAAAGTGTTCGGTATCAGGCGCTAAGAAAACGCTGCTGACGAATGCTTGCTAGGTATTGTGCGTCTTGTTCCAATTTTTTTAAAATAAAGTGTATTGTACCTGCAGGATCTGTATGTTACCTTGCCGGCAACACCCCATGCAGATGTGAGCGACGCCTGACCATCTCTTCAAAGGCTTTGTCTCGCCTTACATGGGTAAAAATGCAAAGTGCTTGTAAAAAACAAAGCAAGCAAAGTTGCAAATAACCTATGAAAAAAATCCTCTCCAGTGATTTTTTTTTTTTTTTTTTTTTTTTTTTTTTTTTAAATGTACAGTTTACTGGTCAATGCTTAGTTTACCGACCACTTCTGCAACCTCACAGGTGGCCGGTTTTCCTAGGCAAGGAAGGAGTGCAACGCTCCTTGACGTACAGCTTGAAAGTGCGGATTGCAGAGGCAAAGCTCGCAGCGTCTGACTTCGCTCGGACCATCGGTGCGACCATGCTGTTGGTCCGACCTGTTGAGTCAGGAGTGCGTCGCTGCTGGGGAAGCTGTGCTCTCCTGAAGATTGAGAATTAGGCAATTCCTTTTAGAATATTGATGAATTTGCATTATTATACAAACTGCTATGGGGAAAATGCTTTTGTTATTTATGTAGAAATTATTATTTAGCTGTTTATTTTTGTTTGTTTGTTTTTTTTTTTTTAAATGTATTTTTATTTAATTTTTTGGTCTGGCTGCAATCAGTAAAGTTTTATATATATGTGTGTGTATATATCTGTATTTAGAACCCAACACTGTATTTTGTCTTATTAATCTAAGTGATAAACTGGATTTGTATGAATTTATATTCAGCATATTTAAAAATAAAATAAAAAAAATAATAATGAATTGTAAAATAGCCATACATTGTAAAGGTTTATTTTATTGGAAGACTAATCTTAAATGGTTGTATTTTATCTTTTTAATTTGCCTCCGTCTATTTTCTAATTAGTAGTCATGACTAGTCATGATTTTTTTTTTTTAAACCAGAAAGATACAGCTAAGTATTTTTTAACTTTTTTTTTTTTTTTAAGTACTTTTTTTTTTCTTTTAGGGGCTTCACAGTATTAAGTCCACAGTAAATGTTACTATATCTTAACCTCATTTTTTTAACTTTGCATTGTATTAAAATAAAGGAAAAAAAAAAAAGATGAAAAAATATATTGAATTCTATTCTTGATCTTAGGTCTGTAGTGAACTGAAATGAATGGAAGTTTATTTCATGTGGATTGGATAAGATGTCCTATATTGTGCTCGTTCAGGATATTTTTCAGATGTTTAGTGGTATTACCAAGTGAGAACTTTTTATTTCTGCGTTTGACGCTTGTGAGTACGCATTGTTCATCATGTATATCTGTCCCAAATATGCAGTTTCAACTTGACAAGTCTGCTTTTTCACCTGTATAGATTATTTGAATACTGTACTTGCACATGTTACTGTCGGCATTTTGTATATTTTTTTTTTTTCTAAATCCAATATTTCACAATAAAAATATTGTTAAAATATTTGTATTTTATTATTTTGTTAGATCCTCTATAGCAGAGGTGTCAAACTGCATTCCTCGAGGGCCGCCAACAGGTCATGTTTTCAGGATTTCCTTAGCATTCCACAAGGTGCTGGAATCATTCTGTGCAGGTGATTACATTTTCACCTGTGCAATACAAGGAAATCCTGAAAACATGACCTGTTGGCGGCCCTCAAGGAATGCAGTTTGACACCTCTGCTCTATAGTGTATAGATCTGAGAGGGAAAAATGGTGAGAATTGAATCACATGTTTTTATCAAGTTCGCCGATGTGGTGACATTAATTGACCAATTCATCCCAGTGGGCGGTGAATAAGTGAAATGCCTATCAGGCAAAACTTTGCCTCCCTTCCAGCCTATTTCTTCATGTCTGTGTATGTGTCCTATATAAGGAGGAGGACATAACTGCTTCTAAAGGTTTAATCTGCAAAAGGAGGACATGACCGCTTGTTAAGAAAAGGATAAACAGACTGCTACAATATACCGAGAAGCTGTGACAGGATTTACTTCAGTTTCTGGTCTCTTGCTGTTTCAGAACACACATATTACCACATCCTGCATGGAGTAAGATGGGAGATCTGTGCTGCTTTTTCCATGCTGCACACTCCATTTCTCTCACATGCACACAGTAGTATCTTCCAGTTCAGAAGCAAAGAGTCTCGCTTTGCAAATTTTTATTTTTTTTTTCCACCTAATATGTGAGAGAGATTTTAGGCTATGTTCCTACATAGCGTACATACTGCATTTAGGGTATGTTTCCACGGGGTGTATTCGTTCAGTATTTGCTGTGGATTGGATGCTGCGTACAGCCGCAGCGTCCAGATGTTGCAGCATAGTGGAGGGGATTTTATGAAATCACATCTCCATTACGCGTGCAGGGCCACATCCGGCGACCCTGTGTATCCGGACATGCGGCACATCTTTCCAGACCGCAGCATGTCTATTTATCTTGCACAGACGCTCCGTCTCCGCAAGATAAATAAGTCAATGAATATAATGTGGTGATTCCACATGTGTTCAATGAACACGTCTGGAATCACCGCGTGTACAACAGGGGGCGTCGCGGGGTATCTTGAATGTGGAAACATACCCTTATTTTTTTGGTTTTGTTAATTGCTCAGGGCCCTCACTCTTAAGGTACCGTCACACTAGGCGATATCGCCAGCAATCCGTGACGTTGCAGCGACCTGGATGGCGATATCGCTGTATTTGACACGCAGCAGCGATCTGGATCCCGCTGTGAAATTGCTGGTCGCTGCTAGAAGGTCTGCACATTATTTGGTCGCTAGGTCGCCGTGTATCGCCGTGTTTGACAGCAAAAGCGACGATACCAGCGATATTTTACACTGGTAACCAGGGTAAACATCGGGTTACTAAGCGCAGGGCCGCGCTTAGTAACCCGATGTTTACCCTGGTTACCAGCGTAAAAGTTAAAAAAACAAACAGTACATACTCACCTGCGCGTCCCCCAGCCTCTGCTTCCTGACACTAAAGCGCCGGCCCTAAACTGAAAGTGAAAGCAACAGCGGTGACGTCACCGCTCTGCTGTTAGGGCCGGAGCTCAGTCAGCGTCAGGATGCAGAGGCTGGGGGACGCGCAGGTGAGCATGTACTGTTTGTTTTTTTAACTTTTACGCTGGTAACCAGGGTAAACATCGGGTTACTAAGCGCGGCCCTGCGCTTAGCAACCCGATGTTTACCCTGGTTACCCGGGGACCTCGGCATCGCTGGTCGCTGGAGAGCGGTCTGTGTGACAGCTCTCCAGCGACCAAACAGCGACGCTGCAGCGATCGGCATCGCTGTCGCTATCGCTGCAGCGTCGCTTAATGTGACGGTACCTTTAGTGGCCTCAGCAGTTTTATTCTGAGGCTAAAACTGCTTAAGGACCTTTTGGTGACATCACAGTCCTCAAAAGTCTTTTAACTGCAGTAGTCTAGAGGAACTAATGAGACGGACTTTTTATGCAGGACCTGCTTTATAAGGGGAGAGAGGGCACACCAGAAATTAGGGCCGCCAGCATTTGTATTCTGAGGTGAAGACTGCTTAAAGAACTTTTGGTGACATCATGGTCACATAACTGCAGGAGTCTAGTGGAACTGAAGAGACAGGCTGGCAAGTACTGTATGCGCAGTGTGTGTGTATAAATACATGTATTTCTGTGTGTGTGTATATATAAATACATGTGCTGTGTGTGTGTGTAATATGTATGTGCATATATGTGTGTATAACATCTGTATGTGCAGTGTGTGTGTGTGTGTGTGTGTGTATAAATGTGTGTATGTAACGGGGCAGGGAGGTAGTCGTGGCTGAGGGTGGTAGTAATAGCACACCCTGGCCCTCAATCACGTAAACACATTGTCCCTTCTGTTGTGTGCTTGGTGATTCACTTGTACATCAGAGTCCACTCCAGTCTGCTAGGGCTTTCTTCTCTTGAATATCACACAATGAGAGTCGGAGTCCATTTCCAGTTCCAACAAAATAACTACCGTACTCAGTTCTTTACACAGCGTGTCCAGTTTCGTCACAAAGGCAGCACAAGATTCTTCAGAGTATAATTTTTCCTTTCCCTGTACTGTCCCTCACTACTCCAGGAATATTGCAGGGTTGTACCGTCACCTTCGGTACCGCAGCCAGACATTTGGGATCGTTCCACTGAAGTTAGCATGTGTATGTGCAATGTGTGTATGTGCAGTGTGTGTATATAATTGTGTGTTTGTGCAGTGTGTATATGAATACATGTGTAACTCCTTGAGCAGCACGTCCATGCTGAACTTTCCTCTCACTTTGCATCTTAAGGTACCGTTACACTAAACGACTTACCAACGATCACATTGCTGGTCGTGAAGTCGTTGTGTGGTCGCTGGGGAGCTGTCACACAGACCGCTCTCTCCAGCGACCAACGATCAGGGGAACGACTTCGGCATCGTTGAAACTGTCTTCAACGATGCCGAAGTCCCCCTGCAGCACCCGGGTAACCAGGGTAAACATCGGGTTACTAAGTGCAGGGCCGCGCTTAGTAACCCGATATTTACCCTGGTTACCATTGTAAAAGTAAAAAAAAAAAACATTACATACTCACCTTCTGATGTCTGTCACGTCCCCTGCTGGCGGCTTCCCTGCACTGAATGTGTCAGCGCCAGCCGGCCGTAAAGCAGAGCACAGCGGAAGACAGTTTCAACGATGCCGAAGTCGTTCCCCTGATCGTTGGTCGCTGGAGAGAGCGGTCTGTGTGACAGCTCCCCAGCGACCACACAACGACTTACCAGCGATCGCATCGCTGGTCGTGATCGTTGGTTAGTCGTTTAGTGTAACGGTACCTTAAGATGCAAAGTGAGAGGAAAGTTCAGCATGGACGTGCTGCTCAAGGAGTTACACATGTATTCATATACACACTGCACAAACACACAATTATATACACACACTGCACATACACATGTATTCATATACACACAAGCCCTGCGCTTAGTAACCCGATATTTACCCTGGTTACAAGTGAACACCGCTGGATCGGTGTCACACACGCCGATCCAGCGATGACAGCGGGAGATCAGCGACGAAATAAAGTTCTGGACTTCTAGCTCCGACCAACAATATCACAGCGGGATCCAGATCGCTGCTGCGTGTCAAACACAACGAGATCGCTATCCAGGACGCTGCAACGTCACGGATCGTCGTCGTTCTCGCTGCAAAGTCGCTTAGTGTGAAGGTACCTTTACTCTCTTCGACAACCTAAAATCTGGCTTCCATCCACCATTCCACTGAGACTGCCCCGACCAAAATTACCAACGACTTACTTACAGCCAAAGGTAACAGACAATTCTCTATACTCCTTCTAGACCTGTCCTCTGCCTTTGACACCGTTGACCACTGCCACCTACTATAGATCCTCTCCTTTGGTGTTAAAGACCTTGCCCTATCCTGGATCTCCTTATACCTTACCAACTGCGCATTTAGCGTTTCCTACTCCCATACTACCTCTTCATCTCGTCCCCTCTCTGTTGGAGTCCCTCAAGGCTGTGTCCTAGGGCCCTTACTCTTCTCAATCTATACACTCGCCCTGGGACAACTCATAAGGTCCTATGGCTTCCAGTACCATCTATATGCTGATGACACTCAGATCTACCTCTCTGGCCCAGATGTCACCTCTCTTCTCTCCAGAATCCCAGAGTGTCTATCAGCCATATCCTCCTTCTCTTACTTCCTCAAGCTCAATGTGGACAAAACTGAACTAATTATCTTTCCTCCATCTCGCATATCTTCCCTACCTGATCTATCAAAATAAATGAAATCACACTTTCCCCTGTCCCCAAAATCCGCTGCCCTGTAGTAACCCTTGAATCGGCCCTGTCCTTCAAACCCTCACATCCAAGCTCTCGCCACCTCCTGTCGCCTCCAGCTTAAAAATATTTCCAGAATCCGTCCTTTCCTCAACCCTCACTCTACTCGCTACACACCTTCCCCTCTTTGCAAATCCCTTCACTGGCTCCCAATTTCCTAGCGTATCCAGTTTAAACTACTAACACTGACCTACAAAGCCATCCATAACCTTTCTCCTCCGTATATTTCCAAACTAATCTCTCAATATCTTCCCTCACGTAATCTCTGGTCCTCCCAAGACCTCCTTCTCTCCTCCATGCTTATTCGCTCCTCACCCAATCGCCTCCAAGGCTGCTCCCGAATATCCCCCATCCTCTGGAATTCTGTGCCCCAACACGTCCGGTTATCCACCACATTTGGATCCTTCAAAAGAAACCTGAAAACCCACCTCTTCAAAGAAGCTTACAGCCTTTAATGACCACACGGCCACCTCAACACCATCGGAGCTACTGCAACCCTCGACCTACTGTCTCCTTCCCCATAATCCTGAATGTAAACCCGCAAGGGCAGGGTCCTCTTCCCTCTGTACCAGTCTGTCATTGTTAGTTTGTTTACTGTAAGTGATATTTGTATCTTGATGTAACTCCTTCTCATGTACAGCACCATGGAATTAATAGTGCTATATAAATAAATGATATGTGCAGTGTGTATATAAATGTGTATGTGCAGTGTGTGTATATGAATACGTATGTATGTGCAGTGTGTGTATATACACTGCTCAAAAAAATAAAGGGAACACTAAAATCCCACATCCTAGATATCACTGAATGAAATATTCCAGTTGTAAATCTTTATTCATTACATAGTGGAATGTTGAGAACAATAAAACCTAAAAATGATCACTGTAAATCGCAACTAATATCGCACGGATGTCTGGAGTTGGAATGATGCTCAAAATCAAAGTGGAAAATGAAATTGCAGGCTGATCCAACTTAAGTGGAAATGCCTCAAGACAAGGAAATGATGCTCAGTAGTGTGTGTAGCCTCCACGTGCCTTTATGATCTACAATGCCTGGGCATGCTCCTGATGAGGCGGTGGATGGTCTTCTGAGGGATCTCCCAGACCTGGACTAAAGCATTTACCAACTCCTGGACAGTCTGTGGTGCAACGTGATGGTGGATGGTACGAGACATGATGTCCCAGATGTATTCAATCGGATTCAGGTCAGGGGAATGGCCGGGCCAGTCCATAGCTTCAATGCCTTCATCTTGCAGGAACTGCTGACACACTCCAGCCACATGAGGTCTGGCATTGTCCTGCATTAGGAGGAACCCAGGGCCAACCGCACCAGCATATGGTCTCACAAGGGGTCTGAGGATCTCATCTCGGTACCTAATGGCAGTCAGGCTACCTCTGGCGTTCATATGGAAGGCTGTGCGGCCCTCCAAAGAAATGCCACCCCACACTGTTACTGACCCACTACCAAACCGGTTATGCTGAAGGATGTTGCAGTCAGCAGATCGCTCTCCACGGCGTCTCCAGACTCTGTTACGTCTGTCACATGTGCTCAGTGTGAACCTGCTTTCATCTGTGAAGAGCACAGGGTGCCAGTGGCGAATTTGCCAATCCTGGTGTTCTGTGACAAATACCAACCGTCCCCTTTGTGTGGACGTCGAGCCCTCAGACCATCCTCATGGAGTCGGTTTCTAACCGTTTGTGCAGACACATGCACATTTGTGTCCTGTTGGAGGTCATTTTGCAGGGCTCTGGCAGTGCTGCTGTTCCTCCTTGCACAAAGGATGAGGTAGCGGTCCTGCTGCTGGGTTGTTGCCCTCCTATGGCTCCCTCCACGTCTCCTGGTGTACTGGCCTGTCTCCTGGTAGCGCCTCCAGCCTCTGGACACTACACTGACAGACACAGCAAACCTTCTTGCCACAGCTCGCATTGGTGTGCCATCCTGGATGAGCTGCACTTCCTGAGCCACTTGTGTGGGTTGTAGAGTCCGTCTCATGCTACCACGAGTGTGAAAGCACAACCAACATTGAAAAGTGACCAAAACATCAGCCAGAAAGCATTGGTACTGAGATGTGGTCTGTGGTCCCCACCTGCAGAACCACTCCTTTATTGAGGGTGTCTTGATAATTGCCAATAATTTCCATCTGTTGTCTATCCCATTTGCACAACAGCATGTGAAATTGTCAATCAGTGTTGCGTCCTAAGTGGACAGTTTGATTTCACAGAAGTTTGATATACTTGGAGTTATATTCTGTTGTTTAAGTGCTCCCTTTATTTTTTTGAGCAGTGTATATAAATGTGTATGTGGTGTGTGTATATATATAAATGTGTGTATGTGCAGTGTGTATATATAAATACATGTGTGTAATAACATGAATACATTTGAAAAAATGTTTTAGTTTGTTTTTTTTTGTTCAAGAATAGATGTTGACTGTTGTTGGGGGGTGTTGAAACATCCCCTGAAAATAAGCCCCGATTCAGTTATTATTTTGGATTTTTTTACTTGAACCTGAGATTGCACTCTTTGTATTATATACTGCGATACCACGGTGACATTACATGGTAAGATGACAACCACGGGGGGTCCTCCACTTATGTTGTCGGAAACTGATTGTTTTGGTTATGAATACCAATTTATTTTTGATGCTGAATATTGTGCATGATGGTGGATCATTAATTTTTTGGTGCATTTATTAGTGGAGGGGTCTTGTCTAAGGCTTCATTCAGACATCCGTATTTTATGTATGTGTGCTATCCGTATTTTTCAGAAACTCGTACCCATGATAGACTATGGAGTTGATCACCCATTCCTGTATTTTTGTGTACCGCTTCTCTGCAAAAAAAATCACGGAGACATCTGCTTTAGATGCAAGTCAAATGCAGTCCATGATCTATTGGGGGTGTTTTTTTCCTACATGTGATTTAGAGAATTGTAAAAAAAAAAAAAAATTCTCATTCGGATGTTCAAATAATTTTTGCATTTTTTTAAATGATAAATAGGGCTTACTTTTTCTGATTTCATAATCAGGCGTTATAGGTGGGAAAATAGAGGAAATACGTGCCTGTATTTTGCTTTGTTTTTGTTTCTGAACACAAAAGATTGCTTTCTGTAACAATTATTTCTATACACGCTTTTTTTCCTATGGTGGTGAGGTTAATACGTTTTTTTTATTTTGGATTGGCAGTGGCTTCTTTTTTAATTTATTATTTATTTTTTTACCTACTCTTCATTTTTGTATTATTTATTTCACATATTGTGCCCCAAAGCTCATAAAAAAACCTTTTTGGGGTGAGGCTTTTAAAAATGTAAATACCTTACACTTTTTTTTTAATCTGAGTTCCTCTGTAACTGGGGCTGGTTTGTTAGCCCAAGGCACAGTGGAAATGCAGTTTTATGGTTGCACAGCAGAGCCAACTAGGAAGGACCCAGCAACTCCTTCTCCCTCCCTACACCCTGCGATTACACGAACGCTGGGTCAGGAGGAGAAAGTTCTGGCAGCGTGTCCTATAACTGTTCTGCGTTGTGTATGCAGCAATCCGGAAGGCAGAAGCGGTAATAAACTACATTTGTGGGTGGCTCAGTTGTGTTTGACAACTGGCTCCTCCTATTGCAGCTGCATGACCCTGGAAAGGTCGACTTCCCGTGACTTTTCAACCCAGACACCCACCCTTCTTCTCGGTGTGTCCCCTGCCCCTGTCTCCAAATAAAGGACAAGCCACAACCATTAGTCTTTTTGAATAAGAATGGCCACAGCTGCCAATTTTTTATTAATAATTAAAGACACTTCGTGGGGCCCTCAAAGCTACCACATTCCTGGTCTGGTGATTGTTCCATTGGCATTGCCCCTTCCCTTTCAGCCGCGTTTTTTTGCTGTCCGGACATCTTTGGTCAAAGAGGGCTATGGCCCCTCTCTGCATCCTTTTTGTTGCCCCCGACCCCACTTTTGACTATGTCACTTCCCCCTATGTAATTTCTTTCCCAAAAACCCCTCCACCCCCCGCTGCTTTCTCCCAATTTCCCCCATTTCATCACTACTTCCCTGCCAGTGTCATGCCTGCCTACCTCCCACCCTCCGGGTCTCGTCCGGCGGCTACTCGATCGTCTCACTTCAGAGTAGAACATGTACCGCCCTGACATTTGCAGGCTATGGTAAAGCCGCCGACTGACACGTCAGCTGGTGGATTATCTCTGGGAGAACAATACGATCGGCAGTCCGATATCGGAGATGTCCGATCGACATTTCTCACAACAATCATCTGGCTGTTGCCAACATACAAATTAGACTACCTTCCAAACTCGTCGATATCGGCGGGTTCAGCCGACATAAGTCTAATGTGTACGGCTAGCTTAGAAGAACCCCTGTGTCCATCTCTGCAGATTAGAGCAGGACTTGATAAGGAAATCAAATTGAGTTCTTTGCCAAATCATGATATTTTGACTCTTGTACAAAACAAACATGAAGAACAGAACATACATTCACCACATTCCCACAGTCATTTCTACCTCCCATCCACGCTCTTCCACAACTTTCTGTAACCTCTTAAACTTATACCCATTGGCCCAGCCCCCGCTTCCCCAGTCCCACTAGCAGGAGCTCTATGGAACGCTCGCTCTATCTGCAACAAACTTTCCTACATCCATGATCTCTTCATTACTCACAAACTTTCCTTCCTCGCCATCACCAAAACCTGGCTCACCCCCTCTGACACAGCCTCTCCTGCTGCACTTTCATATGGTGGATTCCACCTTTCCCACACCCCCCGCCCCAGCAGCAAGCATGGTGGAAGAGTTGGTTTTCTCCTGTCAGACAACTGTTTCTTCACCCCAATCCCACTGCCAACTTCTGTTACCCTCCCTTCCTTTGAGGTGCACTCTGTGTGCATCTACTCCCCCTCCAACTGGCTATCATTTACCGCCCCCCAGGGCCAGCCACCACCTTCTTCGACCACTTCACCACCTAGCCACTTCATTTCCTCTCCGCTGACATCCCCACTATCATCTTGGGTGACTTCAACATCCCCATTGACACTTCCCTCTCAGCTGCCACTAAGTTTCTATCTCTCACTTCCTCCTTCGGCCTCACTCAAACGTCTTCTGCAGCCACTCACAAAGATGGTCACACACTGGACCTCATCTTCACCCGCCTCTGCTCCCTATCCAACCTCTCTAACTCACCTCTTCCTCTTTCTGACCACAACCTACTTACATTCTCTTCCCTCTCATCTCCAGGTCCACAATCTCCACTCCACAAACTCGCACATCCTCGCAGAAATTTTAAAAACCTCGATCTACACTCACTGTCTGAATCCCTTCTCCCTCTTACAGACATAAGTTCCTTACAATGTGGATGCCGCTGCCACTCTATATAACACCACAATAGCTGCAGCTCTGGAATCAGTTGCCCCTCTCACATATACCAAAGCTCACAAAATCAATAGACAGCCTTGGCACACAAGCCTGACCAAAGAACTTAGACAGGCTTCCAGGGCTGCTGGGGGGAGATGGAAAAGATCCCACTCCAATGAGGACTTCATCGCATTCAAACAGTCCCTCACTACTTTCAAGGCCACACTTGCCACAGCTAAACAAACCTATTTCTCATCTCTCATATCCTCTCTGTCTCACAACCCTAAACAGCTATTCAACACCTACAATTCTCTCCTCCGTCCCCCAGCACCTCCACCCTCTCCACTCATCTCAGCTGAAGACTATCCCTCATTTTTTAAGCAGAAGATTGATAACATCAGAGACAGTTTTGGTCAACAACTCCCAGAGCCCTTCCTCCTAACTGCCCAGCCCTCCACCTCCAAATCCAACTTCTCCACCATTACAGAAGATAAACTCTCCACTCTACTCTCAAGATCACATCTCACCACCTGTGCACTTGATCCAATCCCATCCCACTTCATCCCAAACCTCACCACAGTCTTCATCCCAACCCTAACCCATCTCTTCAACCTATCACTAGCAACTGGTGTTTTCCCTTCAAGCTTTAAACATGCCTCAATCACAACTTTCCTCAAAAATCCCTCCCTTGACCCATCCTCTGCATCTAGCTATCACCCCATATCACTTCTCCCCTATGCCTAAACACTACTGGAACAACACGTCCATCTTGAACTGTCCTCCCACCTCTTCTTGCTCTCTCTTCGACCGCTTACAATCGGGCTTCTGGCCACACCACTCCACTGAAACTGCCCTAACTAAGGTCACCACTGACCTATTTACCGCCAAGGCCAAGCGACACTACTCTGTCCTCCTCCTCCTGGACCTGTCCTCTGCCTTTGACACAGTGGACCATTCCCTATTGGTACAGACCCTTTCATCTTTTGGCATCACAGACTTGGCCCTATCTTGGATCGCGTCATACCTAACAGACCGGACATTCAGCGTCTCCCACTCACACACCACCTCCTCACCACGCCTGCTATCTGTCGGAGTCCCGCAAGCTTCAGTCCTAGGGCCCCTGCTTTTCTCCATCTACACCTTTGGCCTGGCACAGCTCATAGAATCTCACGGCTTTCAGTATCACCTCTATGTTGATGACACACAGATCTACATCTCTGGACCAGGTATCACCACCCTACTAACCAGAATCCCACAATGTCTGTCAGCTATTTCATCCTTCTTCTCTGCTAGATTTCTAAAACTTAATATGGGTAAAACAGAACTTATCATCTTTCCCCCGTCTCACTCAATCCCCCCAATGGGCCTATCCATTAAAGTAAATGGCTGCCCACTCTCCCCAGTCCCAGTAGCAAGCTGCCTCGGGGTTATCCTTGACACTGATCTCTCTTTCAAACCATATAGACAAACTCTTTCCACTTCCTGCTGACTTCAACTCAAAAATATTTCACGGATCTGTTCATTCCTCAACCAAGAATCTGCAAAAACCCTAGTCCATGCCCTCATCATCTCCCGCCTTGACTACTGCAACCTCCTGCTTTGTGGCCTCCCCTCTAACACTCTCGCACCTCTCCAATCTATTCTAAACTCTGCTGCCCGACTAATCCACCTGTCCCTCCACTATTCCCCGGCCTCTCCCCTCTGTCAATCCCTTCACTGGCTCCCCATTACCCAGAGACTCCAGTACAAAACCCTAACCATGACATACAAAGCTATCCGCAGCCTGTCTCCTCCATACATCTGTGACCTCGTCTCCCGGTACTTACCTGCACGCAACCTCCGATCCTCACAAGATCTTCTTCTTTACTCCCCTCTTATCTCCTCTTCCCACAATCGCATACAAGATTTCTCCCGCGTATCACTCCTTCTCTGGAACTCTCTACCACAACATATTAGACTCTCGCCTACCATCGAAACCTTCACCATAGAACCTGAAGACCCACCTCTTCTGACAAGCCTACAACCTGTAGTAACCACCGATCAACCAAACCGCTGCACGATCAGCTCTATCCTCACCTACTGTATCCTCACCCATCCCTTGTAGATTGTGAGCCCTCGAGGGCAGGGTCCTCTCTCCTCCTGTACCATTGTGACTTGTATTGTACTGTACTTGTTTTTATCATCTATACCCCTCCTCACATGTAAAGCGCCATGGAATAAATGGTGCTATAATAATAATTATAATAATAATAATAATTCATGTTCCTCCTTCTGACTATTCCTTTAAGAAATGCTTTCACTTTTTCCCAGATTTCCTAAATCTGATGAGTTTATGTATAAATGGTGGACACTTTGCTATCTTGGCTTCAACCACTAGATGCTGCTAACACAACTTAGATGTGAGGGATTTACTCTATAGAAAACTGTGGTGGAACAATTCTACACTCCCTTCTTGAACATACAAGGTTTTGTGATCTCATACCTGAAAATAATTAATATCGGCCTTATCTCCTATGGTGACTGGAACCAATAAGAAGTTGATAGAAAATGAGCTATACACATCTCCTCAGCCTATACATTTGTTAATGCAGCTGGTAAGAGTCCACACTGCCAAAAGTAAGGACATCCTGGAGGCTCAGCAACCAGAATACATTCACAAGCTACAGTGGTGCCACAGGCTAAATTTCCACTCCTGCTTTCTTTTCCCCCTCCCTGTTACTCAGGTTTTATTCTGTGATCTCGGTTTGTGCCATCAGATAACGCTGGGATAGCAGAAAGATATAAAACTAAAGCAAAAACATGCCACTTTTGACCAGGTGACAGGTCCTCAAGTGTCACTACCTCTTCCAATGAGGACTACTTTATGCTGGCCACTCTGTGGTCTGGGACCATACTACTTATGTGACAAGCCTACAGCATTGGGTGGTCAGATAGTGAAAGGTAGCGGACCCATGGAGTACCAGGGCAACACCCTATCCTAAGTGGCTGGGGTAACTCTCTGTGTGGTATCTATGTATCATCTTTCCAATTACCTACCTCATGAATAAGGACGAACAAAAGATGCCACTCAGACTCTGGTGGATCTATCGGAGCATCCAAGGGTCCTCAACCCTGGTGAAGAATTGTTCAGAAATACAAATGTAAATGGACATTTGTACCTATATTAGATTTTTACCAAATCTTGACAATGGAGTTTTTCCAAAGTGGAATCAAAACAAATGATTTTAGAATGACTTCACTGCGCTCCACCCAAGTGCATGAAAACAGAAACTGCAAAAGAAAGTACAAAAACCTGGAAAATAATAACTGTCTTTAGAGTCAACAGTTAATACAAATTATTAAGGATGTTTTCTCCAAAATGCTAAAAAATTACACATAACCCTGGCCACAAGTGTTCCTTTCATTAAATTAATTTGCACCATAGGACATCAATGCTTAAAATGTTAGATATCCTAGTATTGTTTTATTTATTGGGGAACTGAATGGCTTCTTTAGTCAGACCAAATCAACTGTAAGGTCACTGTTTATAAAGGTGACATTTATCTGGACACTGTTTATCAGGCTGCTATGTATCTGGGCACTGTTTATCAGGCTGCTGTTTATCTGGGCACTGTTTATCAGGGTACTATTTATCTGGGCACTGTTTATCAGGCTGATATTTATCTGGGCGCTGTTTATCAGGCTGATATTTATCTGGGTACTGTTTATCAGGCTGATATTTATCTGGGCGCTGTTTATCAGGGTGCTATTTATCTGGGCACTGTTTATCAGGGTGCTATTTATCTGGGCACTGTTTATCAGGCTGATATTTACCTGGGCACTGTTTATCAGGGTGCTATTTATCTGGGCACTGTTTATCAGGCTGATATTTATCTGGGCGCTGTTTATCAGGGTGCTATTTATCTGGGCACTGTTTATCAGGGTGCTATTTATCTGGGCACTGTTTATCAGGCTGATATTTATCTGGGCACTGTTTATCAGGCTGATATTTATCTGGGCACTGTTTATCAGGGTGCTATTTATCTGGGCACTGTTTATCAGAGGGCTATTTATCTGAGCACTGTTTATCAGGGTGCTATTTATTTGTACACTGTTTATCAGGGTGCCATTTATGTGGGCACTGTTCATCAGGGTGCTATTTATCTGGGTACTGTTTGATACAGTTTATCTGGGTTCTGTATTTTTTTCTCAATGGGTATAAGATGCAGTTGTTGAAACAACTTTTTCGGGCTATGAATATCTTTATTGCCAATCAAGTTATTTCTTATTTCAGTGCACAAACCAAAATATTATCTATTTTTATACTAGAAACTTACTGCTGTAATGCAGAAGAACACCAAAGAGTGTGTGCACCCACATGTGATGGGAAAGGTCTGTTGCAGATTCTGTTGTGGACACTTCGGACTAGTTTTTTTTTACGGAACACTATAGATCCATTCTAATTATGTCTAAGATTACTATGTCAGTTATCTAGATTTTCTCTCCTGGTTCACACTGGTCGTCATCATAAATCTGTCCGATACAATCTTCCTCATGTGATTTTTAAGCTGTCGGGCTATGAGAATATTTTGAGTCTTTTGTCGGAAGCGTGTTTCATGTTGGTCAGGAACAAATGTAATCCTGGTTTTCTCCCCAAAGTTCAACCCCTCCTGCTCAAGATTTCACTGTGCAATTTTACAGCAGTGCTATGTATCAGCAGTGACGCACTGCGGGTAGTTGGATCCACCAAAGGACACGAATCCAAGGTCTAACCTCCATCTATAAAGAACATGGAGAAGGGATACAGAGTTAAAAACCGTGCTGTTGGTCCTCTATCCGATGTGTTACCCCATGGTGGCTAATATGGCTGATGACGTATCCACCTAGTGTATATATATATATATATATATATATATATATATATATATATATATATATATATATATATAACGACATAGTGGTGGTCACTACCTATGATGGTCTCCTACACTCTTGAGCACTGCACTTTATCCCTTGTACCACTATTCTGCCAGCTTTTAAAGATTCAGATGGAAGCTGCAAGATATTTCAGTGTCATGATGTAGGGAGAAAGTGCCAATTTTCTTTAAAAAAAAAAAATTACCCAACAATGATTTTTTTTATTGAATTTGAAAAAAATATATATATTGAGTACAGATAAACTAACGGGGTTGTAAATATCAGATTGTGTTGGTTTAGTTATAGGGTTTGCACCTGAAATGTAAGATTGTCCATATAATAGGAAGTTACGGTAGTTACCTTGTGTCATGAAAGTGGTGGGTGCCTGCTGGCAACCACGGCTTTGGCTGAGTAATGTTATTAAGCGGCCATAGTCGCCACTCCACTCTCATCCCTTAGATTTGTCCTCCTCCTGGCTTTGACCCCCATGCCTTGTCCTCTCACTTTGTCCCAATGTCATCCTCCGACTTGTTGAAACCTGACCGCTTTCCACCCGCGGACCCTTGACTACGTCCCTGATGCTGCTGCACTTCCCATCAGTGATCGTGCTGCCAATCGTTGACTCTTCTGGGGACCGCGGCTGTAGAATCCGGCCAACCAGTGTTTAGGGCTGAAGAATGGAGTCGTAATTATTCTTTTATAACTTATAGAGATAATTGCATTCTCCCCTTACTTTGTGGAAGTCATTTTTGCAAAAGGAATATCTTTTAATTTAGCTTCTTGGAAATGGATCAATTTTGCAAAAAAAAAAAAGTGAACGTTTCGCCGTGAAGCTTCTGCATCAGGGGAACAAAATATAAAAAATGAAGAAGTAGGATAAGGCCCCCTTATATGACATAATAACGTTCTGACCACCGTAGAGAATAACTCTTACACCCTAAAGATGTGAATGATTTGTTGCTGAAGGACTTGTTTACGGTGGTGGGGCGGTCGGGGGCTCGCTCTGTGTCTTCATCGCGGAGACATTAATGAGATATTAAACCACAATACGTAACCCGATCTACACACCTTATGTCACAAACAGCTTCTACGGGGACCAATAGTGGGGAAACATCTAAGACTTTAATCCTCCGGCTGAACACAGTATTCTTCTCTTTGTTAAGCAAACCCTTTTAATTAAGTTCTGCGAGTCGTATTATGCTTGTTCTGCAGTCTAAATACAAATGTGTTGGTCAAGTAATTGCAGTATTGCTTCATCTTTGGCTCCGAGCCTCGTTTTATCATGCTGAGCCAGTATCTGGCACGATCTTGTGTTACTTTTTTTTTTATATCCAAAAGTCATCAGTATGGAAGTGAAGTCTATTAGTATTTACACTTTATTTGACTAAGCAGGAACACATTATGGTTTTGTTTTTGTTTTTTTAATGGGAGTGATAAAATAATCAGCTGAAAATCACCACAGCAGTGCAAAGTATTTAAGGACGATTGGTTCCGATACTACCATGTAGCCCGTCAATCTCATCATCAATATAATCACAGGCACAAAGTGGCATAGAACACATTTTTTTTTAGCCTTTTAGATATTAGAAATTATGACAGCAGTAGAAGATTGTGTTGATTTTGTGGGAAAGCAGTGACCGATTAACTGATCTGATAATTTTGAAGGCATTTCTGAATTTCTAATGGACATTGTAGTGAAGCGGGTGAGATTGCAACATCTCGTAACCTGTCAAACTGTAGACATGGTGAGAGCAGTAGAAGAGGAGTGTGCTGACTCTATGGGAAACAGTGACCAATAAGTTGATGTGGTTATATTAATAAGGCTAGGATCAAATGTTGTATGGGAAGTTTAATGACATAGATGGGATTAAAATATTTCACAACCCATTCAGTCATGGAAATGATGGCAGCAGCAGAAGAAGGGTCTACTGACCTTGTGGGAAGCAGTGATAAGGATCATGTTATTGGGGACAGTGCTGAATTTGACATTGGTATTGTAATGACGAGGGTGGGAATATAACATCCAATTCAGTAACGGAAATGAAACTAGCAGCAGAAGAGGAGTGTGTTGATTCTGTGGAAAGTAGTGACTAAAAAGTTGATTATATTAATAAGGACAGGTCTGAAGGTTGCATGCTAAGTTTAGTGAAGGGATGGAATTACAATAGGAATGGTGATAGCAGCAGGAGAGGAATGTGCAGATCTTGTGGAAAATAGTGACCGATAAACTTAAACTATATTAGTGAATTCAGGGCTGAATGTGGTATGGAAATGGTAATAATACTGGCCAGATTATAGCCCATTCAGTCATAGGAATGATGATAGCAGCAGAAGATGAGTGTGCTGATTTTGTGGGAAATAGTGACTATAAACTTATATTAGTGAATTCAGGGCTAAATGTGTTATGGAAATGGTAGTAAAACTGGTGAAATTATAGCCCATTCAGTTATAGGAATGATGATAGCAGCAGAAGATGAGTGTGCTGATTTTGTGGGAAGTAGTAACTGATAAGCTTATTGTGGAGACACAGGGGTCAGCAGGTTTTCTACTCCGCTTGCTCAAGTCCGCATGGACCAGGGATCATCCAACTGAATGCCTGCTCTCCTTTTACCATGGGCATAATACTATTCAAACAGCCAAGCGTGAGGGTAAAACAGTGTGGCAATACTTTATTGAACCACAAAACAGGCAAATAACACATTGAACAGTCCCAGCAAAATACCCAAGATGGTGCGAATTACAGAATCTCAAACTTCTGCTGACTCACCGAGATTAAGAGTCATTTCCAGGGCCAACTACCCCCACCAGTGGCACCCCGCATTTGGCTGGCACCCACAGAGAGGAGGTAACGACAACCTTAGGAAGTTCAATGGTATGAGCAAAAATATAAAGGCAGAACGGCACTAGGCGGCAGCTTTACAACAGTCAATCCAGTATTGAAGCATTGAAATCTGGACTTTCAAACAATGGAACCAAGGAATATAGGATTCTGTAAGGAACCTCTTTGGCACTAAATATTCAGCAGCGTGCAGGTGGTGCTCGACAATAGTGGAGATATAGATCCGAACAAATGGAGAAAACAGAAGTGGCACTCACCCTGATGTTGCTGTGCAATGATGTCCTTTATTCAAAATACAAAGGCACAAACATAATATGGAGAGGCGGCTGGTGAAGGAGAGGGTGCAAGAGGAGGCAAAAGGACGACGGCCGTTTCGCGCCGGTGCGCTTCCAAGGGTCCAGGACCCGTGGAAGCGCACCGGCGCGAAACGGCCGTCGTCCTTTTGCCTCCTCTTGCACCCTCTCCTTCACCAGCCGCCTCTCCATATTATGTTTGTGCCTTTGTATTTTGAATAAAGGACATCATTGCACAGCAACATCAGGGTGAGTGCCACTTCTGTTTTCTCCATTTGTTCGGATTTACAACCTTAGGAAGCAAACTGAGAGCAGTGAGGTATGTTGCCAGGTTACCTGATTGTCCCAACCTGGAATTTCTTCAAAACATCTCTGAGGGTTTAGTGATGGTCAATGGAGCAGATTTGTGTTCTTCCAGCTGGGACTGTGGTCCCCTAAGCTGACATCCTGTAGAATCTCTTGGAAAAGAGGCAAAGTCTCCTTATATAGTTCACAACTGTCCTTCAAGCCATGATTCACAGGTCAAAGGGAAGGGGTGATGAGGTTAACCTGCATTGTTTGATTATTTATAGTTTTTTTCCTTCAATGTTTGCAAGTCAACAAACTGCATGGCCTGGTATAATGTGTAATCAACATATCAGCAAACATCATTGGTCAGTGACCTTGCGTCCCTGTTTTGCAAAGATAACAGTACAAAAAACTGTAGGAGCTGGTATAAGGTAAATCATTCATGAATTTACAGATATCAATTCAACCTACAAGAAGAGTCAATAATTCAGACAATAGTCTATGATTCTGGGCCTACAGAATTTACGTCTGGCATAATTAATGTTGTGTCGTCACACTTATGTAATTATGTTAGTGAGGAAAAGGCTGAACGCGGCATGGGCATTTAAATGGTATGGGTGTGATTATAACATCCTACAGCCGGTCTAGTAATAGAAATGGCAACAGCAGCAGGAGACGAGTATGTTGATCTGCTGGGAGGCAGTGACTTGATTTTCATACCTAGAAGGAAGCAATGTATATTTTTTTTTAAAAATAGCAGAACTTCATTACAAAATGTTTTAACTATATAACAACAGCAAAAAAAAATCTGCAGAAACCCCATAGCGCTCCTGGCCACCACAGTGGAAAATCAGATCATTGTTTTATGTTCAACGATATGTTTAATTTGGATAATAGCAGAGAAGTCCAGGATCTGGATCAGAACAGAGTGACCAACGCATCACGGAAGTTTCTCTGACGCTAACGAGTCCTCCAGGCTGTAAATCTAAACCCATCGAGTATTGTCCAAGTCAAACACTGTAACCAAAATCAAGCAGCTTCCCAGCCGGGTCGGTGGACATAGCAGCATTTTTCGCCCTGTTGTGAGGATTTGACATGTTTTTAATAATGTTTTATTAATGACTCACACGGCTCCTCTTCTCCACTGGAAAGTTGGACGGTTGTGTTTGTTCCTCAAAAGTCCATTATGAATTGAAGCCTATGACTTGAACTCCTTGTGACCCCCTCAAGCTGGACCTGATCCACGAACCACTTGAACAAGACTCTCTGTAGCACCGCTAATAAGTACCATAAAATGTTAAGCCGTCCTTTTAATCTCCCGTTGAACTTCTACTTCAGAAATGTTCTCAGGGAAGGCGGCCTGAACAGGACAAACTTGTTTTTTTTTTCACTTTCGAAAACTTTTCAGTTTCATGCAATTTGGCTTCTCAAAATGTAATGTAAAAATAAATAAACTCAAACAACAACTTTTTCTAGTGTGTCCCTCGTAACTGTACCATCAATGTTAGCACAGGATAGACCCAGATTTCCATAGACAGTATTGTTCTGAAGCCTTCAATAACAGCAGTTAAGTGGGTGGGAGTTTGACATTGATGTGGACATTGATTTCGAGCACAGTGCAGGAAGTGTTGTCATAGGGAACATCTGAACCAAAGGTAGCCTTTAATTTAATAATAAACTATTAAATCTAATATCTATCTATCTAGAAAAAGAAGGCACACGAGATCATTGACATATCAGACAGCAAATACAGTCTAGGAGCCCTATCTCTAGAAAGAGCTGATGGAGGCAATAAGGGAACAGTTGTGAGATTCTTGGAGTCAGTATAATTCTCGGGTTTGGAGCCTGTTACCTGCAGAAAATTATTATAAAACACGCTGTCTGAGCTCTAACTAAACCATAAGCCTCTGCTCTTTGAAGCACAACTCCTTTAATAATAATACTGAAATTAAAATATTATAATACAATAGATAATTACCACCAGACTATAACCAAATATTTAAGCTGCCAGGGAGAGACCTATCACAAGCGGTGGGCAGGGAGGCTGAGCTGCAAGTAGGATACACTGATATGCTGCAGTGTGAATCTGCATCACATAGGATACAAAGGGACTTTGAGGTGTTAACATTATCCTTTTGTGCTATATGGTAAAACAGTAAGAGGCCAGGAGAGGGGACATTATTACAGGAAGGGATCTGGATGGGGGATATTATTAAAGGAAGAGGTCAGGAGGGGGGTATAATTTCAGTATGGGGTCCAGGATATGGGAAATATTATTAAAAAATGGGGGCCCAGAATGTTGGACATTTTAACAGAATGAGGGCTCAGGACAGGGGACATTATTACAGAATGGGGTCTCAGGATAGGGGGCATTATTACAGAATGGGGGCCAGGACGGGGGACATTATTACAGGAAGGGGACTAGGACAGGTGACATTGGAACAAGAAATGACGCAAAACATGGGATATTATTACAGGTTCGGACACAGGACAGGAGACATTAATTAATTGAAGTAAGAAAAAACAAAATCCAGCTCACCATGTCGACATTCCCGGAGGCTCGGAGCACGGAACCGCTGTGTCAGGGCGTAGGTAAACATGAAAGGGAAAAAATCCAGCTCAACGATGCAGTGAAAAATCCATTGCTTTATTTCACTTCAAAATAGCATGTAAGGACAAAACATCAGCACATTAAAAACCAAGATCAACGCGTTTCTGGTGACTAAGCACCCTTAATCATGATTAAGGGTGCTTAGTCACCAGAAACGCGTTGATCTTAGTTTTTAATGTGCTGATGTTTTGTCCTTACACGCTATTTTGAAGTGAAATAAAGCAATGGATTTTTCACTGCATCGTTGAGCTGGATTTTTTCCCTTTGACATTAATTAATGCAGGGTGGGGCCAAGACGGGGGGACACCATTACAGGAAGAGACTAGAATGGGGATCACTATTACAGGTTAGGGGCCAGGACAGATGACACTATTGCAAGACGGAACACAGGACAGGGGATCATTTTGCAGGTTGGGGAACATTATTACAGGTAGAGGCCCAAAACAGGGGACATTATTACAGGAATGGACCCAGGACAGAGGACATTATTACAGGAAGGGACCAGCATGGGGGACATTATTATAGGAAGGGACCCAGGACAGGGGACATTATTACAGGAAGGAACCCAGGACAGTGGACATTATTACAGGAATGGACCCAGGACAGGGGACATTATTACAGGAAGGGACCAGCATGGGGGACATTATTACAGGTTGGGGGCCAGGACAGGGGACAATATTACAGGGCCCGTGTACCTGACCAACATGCTGGTGGGGGAACAAATTTTGTCCCGGGGCCCCTAGGCTCAAGTTATGCCACTGTTCAGTACCTTACATGGTTGAGTGAAGTGAATGGTGTCATTCAAAACTACAGCTCATCTTGCAAAAATAAAAAACAAGGTCTCGAAAGGCTGTTGATGGAAAAATAAAGAAGTTATGGCTCTTTGTAGGTTGGAGGTCATCACCTCTTCATGTTATGGTCATGATCCTCACACTTCAGGATTTCCGGGCAGTATACACGTATCTGGCTACACTTGGCTTCTTGAGTGTGAAGTCTGGGAGCAGCAGCGCCCTGTCACCCAGCTGCACTAAATACTGCCAAGGAAATCGATCCGGGAGTTGGTTTAGCCGTGATTAAGAGGGTGAAGAAGTAATTCTAAATATAGTGGAAGGAAATAATATACTGACTGGCAGAGGAGCAAGCATTCCAGATATTAGATGATGACAAATCCACACACTGCGCATAATCTACAGCAAAAATGATATATATGGTGGCTACTCCATGATGGTCTGGGCCACCAACAGGCATTTCAGGCACTAAAATTTCTGGGCCTGTTTACCCATTTTTTGGTCATGATGGAGAAAAAGGTGACACGGAATCTAGGCACCAGAGATACAAGGTGACAATGGATCTATTGGGATCAGAGATACAAGGTGACAAGGAATCTATGGGGATCAGAGATACAAGGTAACAAGGAATCTGGTGAGCAGAGAGATACAAGGTGACAAGGAATCTATGGGGGTCAGAGATACAAGGTGACATGGAATCTATGGGGATCAGAGATACAAGGTGACAAGGGATCTATGGGGATCAGAGATACAAGGTGACATGGAATCTATGGGGATCAGAGATACAAGGTGACAAGGGATCTATGGGGATCAGAGACACAAGGTGACATGGAATCTATGGTGAGCAGAGAGATACAAGGGATCTATGGGGATCAGAGACACAAGGTGACAAGGAATCTATGATGAGCAGAGTGATACCAGGTGACAAGTGATCTATGGGGATCAGAGGTACAAGGTGACAAGGGATCTCTGGGGATCAGAGATATCAAGTGACAAGAGATCTATGGGGATCAGAGATACAAGGTGACAAGGAATCTATGGTGAGCAGAGAGATACAAGGTGACAAGGAATCTATGGGGGTCAGAGATACAAGGTGACAAGGGATCTATGGGGATCAGAGACACAAGGTGACATGGAATCTATGGTGAGCAGAGAGATACAAGGGATCTATGGGGATCAGAGACACAAGGTGACAAGGAATCTATGATGAGCAGAGAGATACCAGGTGACAAGTGATCTATGGGGATCAGAGGTACAAGGTGACAAGGGATCTCTGGGGATCAGAGATACCAAGTAACAAGGGATCTCTGGGGATCAGAGATACAAGGTGACAAGGAATATATGGGGATCAGAGATACCAAGTGACAAGGGATCTCTGGGGATCAGAGATACAAGGTGACAAGGACTATATGGGGATCAGAGATACAAGGTGACAAGAGATCTATGGGGATCAGAGATACAAGGTGACAAGGAATCTATGGTGAGCAGAGAGATACAAGGTGACAAGGGATCTATGGGGATCAGAGACACAAGGTAACAAGGGATCTAAGGGGATCATAGATACAAGGTGACAAGGGATCTATGGGGATCAGCGATATAAGGTGACAAGGGATCTATGGGGAGCATAGATATAAGGTGACGAGGGATCTATGGGGATCAGCGACACAAGGTGACAAGGGATCTATGGGGATTATAGATACAAGAAGACAAGGGATCTATGGGGATCAGAAATACAAGGTGACAAGGGATCTATGGGGATCAGAGATACAAGGTGACAAGGAATCTATGGTGAGCAGAGAGATACAAGGTGACAAGGGATCTATGGGGATCAGAGACACAAGGTAACAAGGGATCTATGGGGATCATAGATACAAGGTGACAAGGGATCTATGGGGATCAGCGATATAAGGTGACAAGGGATCTATGGGGAGCATAGATATAAGGTGACAAGGGATCTATGGGGATCAGCGACACAAGGTGACAAGGGATCTATGGGGATTAGAGATACAAAAAGACAAGGGATCTATGGGGATCAGCAATACAAGGTGACAAGGGATCTATGGGGATCAGAGATACAAGGTGACAAGGGATCTATGGGGATCAGAGATACAAGGACACAAGGGATCTGCAAGGCGCAGAGACAAGGTGATCACATGTCTATGGGAGCAACGAGTCAGCGTGACTAGTGATCTATGGGGGACAGAGAAACAAGGGATCAATGGGAAGCAAAGACACAAAGTGACAAGACATCTACAGGGGGCAGAGACAAAATGACAATAGATTTACAAGGAGCAGAGACAATGTATCTATGGGAGCAGAGACTCAGGGACTCAGGGTGACAAGGATCCATAACCATACTGACTTATCCAACAGTGGAAAGAGAGGCCTAAAATATCAATCGTAGCATTGATATGCAGCACCCCAGAGTCCTGGTTGTTGCAGTGCTGTGGCTCCGCCACTACGGGGAGCTATGGTGCGTCTGATTGCACTAGGGAGTTTCTCTGATCAGGTACACTCACACCACACTTCACACTCCGGCCACCAGGGGGGGTGGTCCTATCTAGTAGGCCACTCCTCACAACTCTGGTAAAACTGGGGGTTGGACAGGAAGAGAGGGAGAAGTAGCTGGGAAGAGCTAGTGAGAGGACCTGTCAGGGATGGGATCCTGGCAGACTCCTCAGAGCAGAACTAACCAGTAAACAACGGGAATACAGAAAAGGAGAAATACCAGAAGGGGTCTTGCTGTTAGACCGAGGCAACATCCTTCTGAGGCGCAAACAGTCGGTGGCCGGAACGCCGAGCAAGTAAGAGACTTTAAGTACATTGCAAACCACGGCAGGGCAGCTAACTACAGGTTGGCTGTCTCACTTAACACCTAAGCAGACAACGGAGGCAGCTGTGGGAGAGGGGCGACTCTAGGGTCCCAGAAGAACTCCAGGCCTACCCCGTCATACGGGTGCGTCCTACCATATCAACTGGAGGACGGAGAAGGAACAGTAGAGACAGAAAGAAACAGTTGTGAGGACTATCCCGGGAGCTCAGCAGGGAAGAACTACAACACACAGCGCTAGAAGGTAGTTACTGATTCCCACCTGTAAAGAGAGCTCCTGATGTGTCGTTGGACCGGCCGGTCTCTGAAAACCCAGTTAACAGCGCTCTGGACTGAGGTCTCCCACATCTTCAGTAAAGAGGTAAAGAGACTGCAACTTGGTGTCCTCGTTATTTACCGCGACCTGCACCCCACAACCGTACCGCTCCATCGCTACCATTACTACCACTTATTGCACCGGACGTCCCCCACTGACGGACAGGGCCACGGACCGGGTCTAGCCACCGTGACAACCCCGAGACTGAGAACTAGAGGCCCGGCTCCGGGTATCCCCTCGGCCCTGCGGTGGTGTGGGGGCGCTCCAACTTGGCGTCACGAACAGGATCTACTTAAGCCTGAAGAATCAGGTCATGTGTGCCTAGAGACTGTGATTTGTCGTGCTTGAACTGTACTTTATTGAGAGAACTGTGTACTACTGCTTGCCGCGGAAAGATACCGCCAAAATTCGCCATTGCCGCGCGCGGAGGGAGGAGCCTTAGCTACGTGGGCGGGATCGGCCAAAAGAAGCGCGGAACGGAAAGCGCGGTGAGACGCCAATCCCGGAAGAGGAACTCCGACCTCCAGCAGGTTAGTGGGAGGAAGGGACGGCCATGTCCGAGTCGGGAGGAGAGGAGGTGGCGGTCGCAGCCGCGGACGCAGGGGCAGCTCCGGTCCCCGCAGCGGGCGAAGCCGCGGCCCTAATACCGCCACTGGCTGCTGCAGAGCCCGCTGCCCCCATCAGCCAGTCGGACACCGCCGCTAACGCAAAAGCCATAATGCCCTTCTCCATGCCCTACCTGCCCGGAGCGACCTGGCTCCCACGATACTCTGGGGAGGCGCATACATTCACTGACTTTAAAGAAGGGCTCTGCAGCCTACTCGAGTTCTATCCCCTAACCGAGCCTCAGAAGGTCCATATGATAACCGGTCAACTCTTTGGGGCGGCTCTGAGAGAAGTGAAATCCTGGCCCGCTGAGGATAAAGGAACTGCACAACAGATTTTTGCCAAGCTTAAAGCCACCTTTGATACTCGCACTGCCACAGAGATTAAACTGACTTTCTATGGATGCAAACAGAGGTCGCAGGATAGCTTACGGGACTATGCCCTTAATCTCCAGGAAGCGATGCGGGCCATTAAGCAGAGTGACCCCGGCAGCATGCAGGATGAGGATAAAATCCTGAAGGAGCGGTTCATCGAGGGGCTCCTGTGCAGTCACCAGCGGGGCCAATTGCACTTCCTGGCCATGCAAAATCCAGACTTGACTTTTGCGCAGTTTAAAGATAAAGCTATCCAGGCATTGCAGGAGCGGCAGCCCAGCCGCGCAGTACCACCCAGGCGCCCCGCTCTCACCTACCACCAGGAGGTGGCATCGGGTACCCCAGTTGCCGCGGAGGCCGACGCCCAGAGCTTCGAGGACGACTCCCCTGCAGGACTCCGTCTCCAGATGCAAGAGCTAACCAAGAGCGTTGCTGCCCTGGCCCGGACGGTGCAGTCCCTACAGGAGGCCCCCAAAGAGAAGATCCAGTTGGCTTCCAGCCCGGAGGATGTCCCTTGGATGCGACGGAGGAGGACTCCGCCGACCAGGAGCCGGCCCGACGATCGCTTCCACCAGGATGGACGACCCATCTGCCGCCGCTGTCATCAGGTGGGCCATCTTGCAAGGTACTGTCCTTTAAACGAGCAACCCCTGGGGCAAAGGGCCAACCCCCAGGAGTAGGACGGTCAGGCCCGCAGCATTGGAGAACCAAGTATATTGGAGGACGACCAGTTCTCCCTGTAGTGATTGATGGAATCCCCTTGAATGCTTTGCTGGACACCGGTTCTCAGGTGACGACTATACCTTACGTGCTCTACAAACGGTATTGGGAGGACGCTGATATTACTCGTGGCCCTGACGATGATTTCACCATAATCGCCAGTAATGGTCAGCCGTTGCCACAAGTGGGGTATAAGGAGGTCACCATCAAAGTGGGGCGGGTGGAATTGAAAGCCCAAGGGATTGTGATTGTAGATATTGATCGTCGAGAATGTAATCCCATGATGACTCTTGGTACTAATGTTATAGAAAATTGTCTTGCAGAAGTGATTGTTTTGTTGCAACAGGTGGCAGAAAACGCTGGCCACAGTGAGCAACGTGCCCTGCAGAAGGAAATCAGAGCTCTGATGCAGAGACAGCAGGTAGAGCTGACTGGTGGTGAGATTGGTCGTGTCACTGTAAGTGATTCAAACCCCATCGCGATACCTCCCAAGAGTGAAATGTTAATATGGTGTCGAGCAGCCATAGGCCTCAGGGGTAAGGACTACCAGGCCTTGGTGGAACCTGTATATTCAGACAATAGGCCTACTGTTCTGACAGCCCGGGGGGTGGTTGACGTCCGACAGGGGAGAGTGCCCGTACGTGTCCTCAATTGTGGGGAGGAAGAGGTCCACCTAACCAAGTATACCACGCTCGCCAAATTGTTTACTGTCAATAATAGTGTAATACAGACACCTGAACCCTTGGTCCCGTCAAACGTGGCGGAGAACAAAGGTTCTGCAGAGCACTCGAAAGACTGGTGTCGGGAACTGCATGTGGGCACTGACTCCACCCCGTCTCATCAAATACAGGGGGCTTACAGGGTGGTACACGAGTACGAGCAGGTATTCAGCAAACACCCCTCAGATTTTGGGCAGGTGAAAGGGATCCAACATCACATCCCCACGGGAGATCATCGACCCATAAAAGAGAGATATCGCCCTGTACCCCCAGCTCATTACCAGTGTGCCAAGGACATGTTGCGGGAAATGAAGGAGGCTGGGGTGGTGAGAGACAGCTGTAGCCCCTGGGCAGCTCCGTTAGTCCTCGTTAAAAAGAAAGATGGTACAATGAGGATGTGTGTTGACTACAGGCAGTTGAATCGCATTACACATAAGGACGCATACCCACTGCCCAGGATAGAGGAATCTCTGGCTGCTTTAAAATCTGCTAACTACTTCTCTACCTTAGATCTCACCAGTGGGTACTGGCAGGTTCCTGTAGCGGAGGCGGACAAGGAGAAGACGGCCTTCACGACACCAATGGGTCTCTGCGAGTTCAACTACATGCCCTTCGGACTGTGCAATGCTCCAGGAACGTTCCAGAGGATGATGGAGTGCTGCCTAGGACACATGAACTTTGAAACTGTGCTGCTGTATTTGGATGATGTCATTGTCTTCTCTAAGACCTACGAAGACCATCTGAAGCACCTGGCCGAGGTGTTCGAAGCCCTGTCCAAATTCGGCTTAAAGGTGAAACCGTCCAAGTGTCATCTGCTCAAACCTAAAGTGCAGTACCTGGGCCATGTGGTGAGCGCTGAAGGAGTGGCCCCAGACCCCGACAAGGTCACAGTGATCAAGGACTGGCCAAAGCCTGGTGACCTCCACGAAGTCCGGCAGTTCCTCGGGTTGGTAGGTTACTATCGGAGATTCATTAAGGATTTCACCAAGAAGGCCGCACCCTTGCAAAATCTGCTGGTGGGCCAACCAAAGAAGACCAAGGGGAGGAAAACCCCCTTTGATTGGAACGAAGAGCTGGAGGAATCCTTCACCTGTTTGAAGTCGGCACTGACGGGAGAAGAGATACTGGCTTACCCCGAATACGATCAACCGTTTGTGCTGTACACAGATGCCAGTAATGTGGGATTAGGAGCCGTGCTGTCCCAGGTTCAGAACGGCAAAGAAAGGGTGATCGCTTACGCCAGCAGGAAACTCCGTCCCACGGAAAGGAACCCTGACAACTATAGTTCCTTTAAGCTGGAATTCCTGGCCCTCGTCTGGGCAGTGACAGAGAGGTTTAAGCACTACCTGGCCTCCGCGAAATTCACCGTCTTCACGGACAACAATCCGCTAACGCATCTGGGTACTGCCAAACTCGGGGCTTTGGAACAGCGGTGGATGGCCCGGCTGTCCAACTATGATTTCACCATCAAATATCGGGCAGGACACCAGAATGCCAATGCCGATGCTCTGTCCCGAATGCCCAATCTACCAGAAGTGGGAGAAGACCCGGAGGCACTTGAAGAGGTGGAGCTGCCTGCCTTCCATCGCCCCAAAGCCACTCAGAACTCTCACCATGTGAAGAACAGACACAAGAACCAACCGGATGCCACGCTGAATCCCCTGCCCCACCACGGATGGGCAGAAACCCAGGATAGTGACCCCGCGGTCCGTCAGGTGAAGGAACTCTTGACGCAGGCTGGGTTGCACCCTGGCCCAGATGATCCACAAGAAACTCAACAGCTGTGGAAGGGGAGAAGCAAACTGTTTATCCATGATGGCAAGTTGTGCAGGAGGAGCATCGACCCACGTACTCATGAATTGGTGTGGCAGATAGTGGTGCCAAGGCGAGATGCGCCCATGGTTCTGGGAGCCTACCATGATGGAGCCGGACACTTCGGATGGAGGAAGCTGGAGAAGCTGCTCCGAGGGAGGTTCTATTGGATTGGCATGAAGAGAACCATTGAGAAGTGGTGTCGAGAGTGTGGTCCGTGTAGTCTGCGAAGGAAGGACCGTAACAGTCAACGGGCTCCCCTGCGGCCTATCATCACCAAACGGCCGCTCGAACTGGTCGCGCTGGATCATGTGAAGCTGACGCCTAGCCGGTCGGGCTATATCTACGCCCTTACCATCGTGGACCACTACTCCAGGTTTTTGGTGGTTGTGCCTGTCAAGGATCTAACAGCTAGGACTGCCGCCAGGGCCTTCCAGCAGCACTTTTGTAGACCCCATGGCTACCCAGAGAAAGTACTGACCGATCAGGGGCCTGCATTTGAAGCGGAAGTGTTCCAAGAATTCTGCCAGTTGTACGGGTGTAAGAAGATCAGAACTACACCGTACCACCCCCAAACCAACGGGATGTGCGAGAAGATGAACCAGGTAGTAATCGATTTATTGAAGACCTTGCCTGTGGAGGAACGGAACCTGTGGCCGACAAAGTTGCCTGACTTGGTGGATATGTACAACCACATCCCAGTAAGTTCCACCAACTGTACTCCAGCGTACCTGATGCGAGGAAGGTCTAGTCGGTTACCCGTTGATCTGGACATGGGGGTCCTAGTACCCGAAGATACCTCGCCGGAGGCAGATTGGGATACAGAAAGGCAGCGAAGATACCGCGAAGTACAGGAGTGTGTGGAGAGAAGTCTCGCCCAGGCTAGGCAGAAACAAGAAAGGGACTACAATCAACACGCTCCTGCGATTCCCCTGTCACCTGGTGAGCAAGTGCTTAAACGAAAGAGGAGGTTACACAAGCTTGATGACCAATGGGAAGCGGAACCGTATACCATCTTGCCATCCGACTTCGACAACACTAAGGTCTGTCTCATCAGCAAGGACAGAGGGGAGACCTCGACAGCAGTATCCAGGGATCACCTTAAGGTCTGCCCCGATAAGTTGAAAGAGAGGGGCACGGCCCCAGAAATCTCCCCGCCGGTGGAAAAGGAGAAGATGTTCCATACTGTCCTTGGTGACTTTCCCCAGTCCTGGACTCAGATAAATCAGGCCATCGCGGTACCTGTTCTAACGTTTCCACAGCCGGACCCACCAGAAACGATGGTGGTACCAGATCATCCGGTCCCGCAACCTCAACAAGCCTTGCCTGAAGAAGCCATGCCAACCGTTGAACCGGCAAATCCTCCCTCTGCTATCAGTGAGCCTGCCATACCCACTGTTGATAGCAGCAGCTCTGAGAGCCCCAACCTGCCAGTGCTACCCAGACTCACTAGAAGTGTAGTTAGAAAACAGCGCACTACACCAGCGGTAGCAAGCATAGCGGGCCCTGTTAGACCAATAGCAACCCCTGCGCTGCGAAGGTCCACACGCAGCACTCAAAATCAAACTCCCCTCCGCTACAAAACTTGGAGGTATTGATAGGGCTGCTATGTAATTGAAAATGTTTGTATGCATATCCTTTTGTTACAGGTTTTTAAATGGACACTAGAGTAATGGACGGTGAATTGCTCAAAAACTTCCACAAGGGGGGCCCCTTTGTTTACCCGGGGTCCCCGCTGTTTCAACCACTGAACTGAGAGTCATAAACTGTGCATGACCAAACTTTCGCAACGTTCAAGAATCCTCACCTCCCGTAAAGGGAAGCTCTGTTATGTTCAATTGTTATGCTATTTCAAAAATTTGTGTGTTTTCTGTTAACATGTATTATTGTTCTTGTTTTCCCAGTCCCGGAGTACTGGATTTAACCGGGGGGGAGTGCAGCACCCCAGAGTCCTGGTTGTTGCAGTGCTGTGGCTCCGCCACTACGGGGAGCTATGGTGCGTCTGATTGCACTAGGGAGTTTCTCTGATCAGGTACACTCACACCACACTTCACACTCCGGCCACCAGGGGGGGTGGTCCTATCTAGTAGGCCACTCCTCACAACTCTGGTAAAACTGGGGGTTGGACAGGAAGAGAGGGAGAAGTAGCTGGGAAGAGCTAGTGAGAGGACCTGTCAGGGATGGGATCCTGGCAGACTCCTCAGAGCAGAACTAACCAGTAAACAACGGGAATACAGAAAAGGAGAAATACCAGAAGGGGTCTTGCTGTTAGACCGAGGCAACATCCTTCTGAGGCGCAAACAGTCGGTGGCCGGAACGCCGAGCAAGTAAGAGACTTTAAGTACATTGCAAACCACGGCAGGGCAGCTAACTACAGGTTGGCTGTCTCACTTAACACCTAAGCAGACAACGGAGGCAGCTGTGGGAGAGGGGCGACTCTAGGGTCCCAGAAGAACTCCAGGCCTACCCCGTCATACGGGTGCGTCCTACCATATCAACTGGAGGACGGAGAAGGAACAGTAGAGACAGAAAGAAACAGTTGTGAGGACTATCCCGGGAGCTCAGCAGGGAAGAACTACAACACACAGCGCTAGAAGGTAGATACTGATTCCCACCTGTAAAGAGAGCTCCTGATGTGTCGTTGGACCGGCCGGTCTCTGAAAACCCAGTTAACAGCGCTCTGGACTGAGGTCTCCCACATCTTCAGTAAAGAGGTAAAGAGACTGCAACTTGGTGTCCTCGTTATTTACCGCGACCTGCACCCCACAACCGTACCGCTCCATCGCTACCATTACTACCACTTATTGCACCGGACGTCCCCCACTGACGGACAGGGCCACGGACCGGGTCTAGCCACCGTGACAACCCCGAGACTGAGAACTAGAGGCCCGGCTCTGGGTATCCCCTCGGCCCTGCGGTGGTGTGGGGGCGCTCCAGATACAACCCCCCATAATCTTATGATCTTTATTGGAGGGAGGGGGGTGTCACAACTTTTATGACATCTATAGCATATCTACACATCTGATAGGACGGGTTATGGGACCTCGCCTTTCTTTTGGAGAAGAATGGTTCCTTAACCCCCATCTTGCAAGGCGAGGACTCCAGAGGGCATCACATCTATTCGGGGGCTGAGACCCCCACTGATCATTAAAGCAAAGGCAGAAAGTCCAGTGAGACTGAGGACGAACTCCATAGACTTTCCGATGAGCCGGAGGAAGCGCAGCACTCACGTTTCAGAAGAGAGGTTCCCCCTTTGCCCCATACAATAGCGGCTGATACAGAATTCTCTAGAGCTTTCCAGAAAATGCTAGTAAGTAATAGAGATAAGAAGCTGGACCTGTTAGCGGTCGGGTTTCCCTCTCCCCGGTCAGTGTCACATAAGGTTACACCAACCTGATTGAGTAAATAATAGTCCAATGCATACATTCTGCTGTGCTAAGGGGCTCTGCCATCTGCTTTACATTAGAAATTCTATGTTTTTCTCATGTTTGGCTCATCGGCACAGTCTACGGACAGTGGACTATTCTCTGCAGACAGAACAAATGAATTAGTCTAACAAAATCTATACAAATTCTATGCAAAGCGCAGCAAATTAATAAAGAGGGATAAAATGATGCATGTGGAGGAGATGAGTGCTATGCTAAAATAAGCAGAAGCTGCAAGTTTAACCATGGTGAACACTGGCTGTTGTTGTTTTAGGTATGCAGGATTCTGTAAGGTGGGGTTTAATGGGTATAGATAGGACAGGGCTGTGGAGTCGGAGTCCATTTTGGTAGAGTCGGAGTTGGAGGCAGTGTAAAATAGACCGATTCCGACTCCTAAAATATATAATACATGGGGTACAGTAGTATAATGCAGGATGTGATGTAAATGTTTTCATAAGAATTTGGGAATGTTATGAAAGGCCTACAAATGTCTGTTCTGTCCATGATCTGGGGATCTCGGCTTTTACTTGAGATGAATCTGTGCTGCACTTTATGTACATACTCAGTAGTGACCAGTGCTGTGGAGTCATAGTTGAGATGAATCTGTGCTGCACTTTATGTGCATGCTCAGTAGTGACCAGTGCTGTGGAGTCATAGTTGAGATGAATCTGTGCTGCACTTTATGTACCGTACATGCTCAGTAGTGACCAGTGCTGCGGAGTCGGAGTCGTGGTGTCAGGGAAATTGAGGAGTCGGAGCTTACCCACTCACAGCTGTGGATAGACATATGCAAGTCACTACCCTCTTTAAAAAGTGACTAAATAATGACAATATACAGTGAACATAAGTAATGTAATGTAATGCTATCATCCCGTACACATAACTGATGCCACCAAATAGTACACATAAATAATCACTACATTCGTTACACAAAAATAATGTCACCATACTGTATTCATAAATAATGCTATCATACAATACACAAATAGTTCTGCTATACAGTACAAATAAATATTGCTACCATATATTACAGACAAATAATGCTACCATACAGTACACAAATAATATCACTATACCGTATACATACTATGGATAATGGTACCATACAGTACAAAAATAATGCCACTAAACTGTACTCATAAAAATGCTACCGACTGTCGGTCCCAATATTCTCAGCAATCTGTGCTATGTACTCGACTCCTTGTGCCAGGATCTTGACGTCCGTTTTTTTATCTGGTCCGTTTCAGGTCACGAATGGCACTCGTCAAGGTTGCCCACTCTCTCCTATTATTTTCGCACTGTGCATGGAGCCGCTTGCTGAACACATAAGAACCTCTACTAACATCACCGGCATCAGGGTTGGACAGATAGAGCACAGAATTGGCTTGTATGCTGATGATGTTATTCTATCCTGTGTCAACTTGGAGACATCCTTGACAGCTATTACCTTGGAACTCGGGGAATTCAGTAATGTGTCATACTACAGGTTGAATCCCACGAGGTCCTTGTTGTTTCCGGTGGCGGTTCCATGCGCGGCCAAGTCGAAAATGGAGGCTGAGTTTCCATTTAAATGGATGACAGAGGGTATCCCGTACTTGGGAGTTATATTGACGGGCTCTAAACAGATTGTCGAGAAGAATTTCTCTAAATTGATTACACAGGTTAGGGCACAACTTGACCATTTTCACATAGTTATGACAACCTGGATTGCCAGGATTAATGTTTTCAAAATGATGATCCTGCCTAAAATACTGTATCTCCTTAGGTGTATCCCATTAAAAATCCCCAAACGTTTGATTTTGAAATTACAAACTATGACACACGATTATATTTGGTCACACAAAAAATCTAGAATCTCTAGGACCTTGATGTACTATCCGTACAAACGGGGAGGGCTGGGAATGACGAACCTCATGCTGTACCATAGAGCGGCCATACTAACTGGACTTAGAGACTGGTGGCAGGTGGACAAAGACCATAGATGGCTCCAAACAGAAAACTACTATGCCAAAACTAGATCTACCCGCACGATTCTTGAGGCTGAATCTATTTGCAATCACTGATTATTCCCCTACCTTACCAACCATGAAAATCGCGCTCCACTATTGGAGGACACTGGTCCCTTCCTTGATTAAATTATCTCATGACTCCCTATCCCTAAAAGCCCTTGAGACACACATCCCATTTATTAATCTCCAGCCTTGGGTTGATGCTGGAATCGTAACATTACGGCAGATATTTGATACCACTGGCCTTATCCCCTTTGACCGCTTGGCCTCCAACTTCCCGAATGTCCGGAGATATTTCTATCAATATTTACAGATGCGTCATCTACTTCCTAATTCCCCAGACTCGCCTTTCTTCAACTCCCATTTAAATAACAGGGTTAATGGTTATTTCTTGTTGCCTGACTCTGGCCCGAAGGGAATTTCAATATTATATAAAGCCTTAAATGACCCAGCAGAAGATGTTAAACTGCCATATATGATCAAGTGGGAACAGGATCTGGACTTCCTATCTGACCCGATGGATTGGGAGGAGGGACTGGGTGAGGTATTACAGGTATCTGCCTGTGTCAATCATCTCGAACAATTGAAAAAAGTACACCTTAGATGGTATCAATATCCGGTTCAGGTGGCTCACTATGACCCTGCCGGGTCGGATAAATGCTGGAGGGGTTGCGGTCACAGGGGAACTCTGGAACACACCTGGTGGTCGTGCCCAATTCTTCTACCCTGGTGGAGAGATATGGACCTTTTAATTGCACAGGTCTTGGGGATCCAGCTGACTCTGTCACCTAGGCAGGTCATTCTTCACATCGGCCTGGAGGACATTCCACACATACTTCGAGGTACACTATCACATATTCTAATAGCTGCCAGGTTATTAGTCGCCTCAAGATGGAAAGACACTAATTTTCCCAATATTAGTGAACTAATTAATAAACTTAATGTCCACTGCCAATATGAACTCGCCTTGGCTCACTCCATGACTGCCAAAACCAAAAGACAAAATATTTGGCACCCTTGGTTACATAGTGGTCATTCCTCTATTGACCCGCACCACCTTGCTTGACTGTTTACTTGAGTGGGAATAAGTAAGCATAATTGACATGTATGTTTTTGTGTTTGTAATATTCTTATTCTGCCACAGTTTGCCAGGACCCCTATAATTGAACTGCTAGATAATGTCTTGTGAATACCTATCTATATCCCTTTCCTCCCCCCTATTCCCCCTACCGTATCTACCCCTCCCCCCCACCCGCTTCTCTCCCCTACCTCCTACTTCTTCCTTTCTGACCGGTTTTGTTTTTCTCGTCACTTATTTCTGGTCATTTTTAGTTGACCTCTGTCACTGTTATTACTGTTTGACTGTACTGTATTGTTTTGGAAATCTTCAATAAACACTAATTGATAAAAAAAAAATGCTACCATATATTACACAAATAAAGTTCCACTCTGCAGTATACATACTGTATGTAATGCCACCACGTTTTTAAAAATAATGCAACCATTCAATGCACATAAAGAGTTCCATTATAAAGTATACATAAATAATGCTAACATACAGTACACATACTGTAAATTATTCTACCATACTGTGCTCAGAAATAATGCTATCATACAGTACACCTACAGTTAGGTCCAGAAATATTTGGACAGTGACACAGGTTTTGACATTTTAAAAGTTATGAAAACATATTCAAGATCCAGTTATATAATCAATAAGGGCTTAAAGTGTCGACTCGTTAACTTTTAATTTGAGGGTATTAACTTCCTAATTGGAGTAAGGGTTTAGCAATTACAACTCTTTAATATGTATCTGCCTTTTTTTAAATGATCTCAAAGGCTCTTTAATGGACTGCATGGGCTTTTCCCTCTTTAATTTATCATTAATTAAGCAAATGAAAGAACTGGAGCTGATTCCAGGTGTGGCATTTGCACTTTGAAGCTGCTGCTGTGAACCCACAACATGCGGTCAAAGGAACTCTGAATGGAAGAGAAACACACCATTATTGTGCTGAAAATATCCATCAGAGAGACACCAGAAATTTTAGGAGCAGCCAAATAAACAGTTTGGTACACTTTGCAAAAAAAAAGAGCACACTGGTGAGCTTGGGAACTCACAAAGGCATGTATGTCTATAGAAAGTAACAGCGGTGAATGATCCAAGAATACTTTCCACAGTGAAGAAAATCTTTTCACAACATCCATCCAAGTGGTGAACACTCTCCAGGAAGTACCGTAGATGTTTCTGTATCTAATTCTACCATAAGGAGGAGACTTCATGAGAGCAAATGCAGAGTGATACTACCCTCAACACTATACATACTACTATATACCGCAAACCTATTAGCAGCAATACAACTCTGTTGGCGGACAGCTGCCATCTTGAACACACAATCAAGGCAATCTCATGTAATGAATTTATACGTACACATCGTATTTGTTCTGATCAAAAAGTTTTCAATGACGAAAGTAATCTTATTACAAGGAGATTGAAGGCAAGTGGTTATAATAGTAATAATAAAATAAATCTTTTTAAAAAGTTAAAAAATAAATGGATCCAAACTTGTAAATACAAAAAATAAAAAAAATAGTTAGAAAGCAGCAAATATAAAACTTGTTTCATAGCTGGGCACTATACACCTGTCGATGAGCCAACTGCAGTTCTCATATCGGGCTGCTTTACTAACGCATAAGCACCACAGTCACTAGTGCTAGCGTTATCTCCTTTCATTCGTAGTGACGATTTTGACTCCATGGGCGTTTTGCAGAAACAAACAGTGGTGGATATTGCTGAGTGAAAATTGCAAACTGCCATCGTAGTGACCAGTATGTTGAAGTGATCAGTACGTTGTAGTGACCAGTACATTATGCCCAACTCATGCTTCTGGAGACACGTACCCGTAAATTAGGCGGGCTCTCATCACTACAGATATGCCAAACGTGGGTGAACTGGGGCTCAGGAAGATGGGGGGTCATTTGGATTTGGGAGCGCAGAATTTGCTGAATTTCTTTTGAGGGGCGATTAGCCATTTAACTTTTCCAGAGACTTTGTGCTACCAGTAAAGTGGAAGCCCCCTATATTTATCAAATGACTGACCTGAGTGGGGACTTGCTTTGTTTGTGGATTGAGTTGAAGCTCTTATTGGGAACATTTTACATTACATTTATGATCACATTTATCCAGCGTTCTACGCTGAGCACTTACATCTGGGTGGCCACCTAAATCTTCAAGTGACGTGACAGATGAAACCCCTGAGGGATCCATTCACTATAATGAGGCACTATCAATATCATCCAAACTAAAGTCATCATATAGCGATAACGAAGTATTATGTAATTACAGTGGGGGAAAGTATTTAGTCATCCACCAATTGTGCAAGTTCTCCCACTTAAAAAGATGAGAGAGGCCTGTAATTGACATCATAGGTAGACCACAACTATGTGAGTCAAAATGAGAAAACAAATCCAGAAAATCACCTTGTCTGATTTGGCAAGATTTTTTTTGCAAATTATAGTAGAAAATAAGTATTTGGTCACCTAAAAATATGCAAGATTTCTGGCTCACACAGACCTGTAACTTCTTCTTCAAGAGGCTCCTCTGTCCTCCATTCATTACCTGTAGTAATGGCTCCTGTTTGAACTTGATATCAGTATAAAAGACACCTGTCCACAACCTCAAACAGTCACACTCCAAACTTCACTATGGTGAAGACCAAAGAGCTGTCGAAGGACACCAGAAACAATATTGTAGGCCTGCACCAGGCTGGGAAGACTAAACCTGCAATAGGCAAGCAGCTTGGTGTGATAAAATCAACCGTGGGAGCAATAATAAGAAAATGGAAGACATACAAGACCACTGATAATCTCCCTCGATCTGGGGCTCCATGCAAGATCTCACCCTGTGGGGCCAAAAAGATCACAAGAATGGTGAGCAAAAATCCCAGAACCACACAGGGGGACCTATTGAATGACCTGCATAGAGCTGGGACCACCGTAACAAAGGCTACCATCAGTAACATACTACGCCGCCAGGGACTCAGATCCTGCAGTGCCTGACGTGTCCCCCTGCTTAAACCAGTACATGTCCGGGCCAGTCTGAAGTTTGCTAGAGAGCACTTGGATCATCCAGAAGAATATTGGGAGAATGTCATATGGTCTGATGAAACCAAAGTAGGACTGTTTGGTAGAAACAAAACTCGTCGTGTTTGGAGGTGACAGAATGCTGAGTTGCATCCAAAGAACAACATACCTACTGTGAAGCATAGGGGTGACAACATCATGCTTTGGGTCTGTTTCTCTTCAAAGGGACCAGGACGACTGATCCGTGTACATGAAAGAATGAATGGGGCCATGTATTGTGCGATTTTGAGTACAAACCTCCTTCCATCAGCAAGGATATTGAAGATGAAACGTGGATGGGTCTTTCAGTATGATAATGATCCTAAGCACACTGCCAGGGCAATGAAGAAGTGGCTTTGTAAGAAGCACATGAAGGTCCTGGAGTGGCCTAGCCAGTCTCCAGATCTCAACCCCATATAAAACCTTTTGAGGGAGTTGAAAGTCTGTGTTGCCCAGCGACAGGCCCAAAACATCACTACTCTAGAGGAGATCTGCATGGAGGAATGGGCCAACATACCACCAACAGTGTGTGCCAACCTTGTGAAGACTTACAGAAAATGTTTGACCTCTGTCATAGCCAACAAAGGATATATAACAAAATATTGAGATGAACTTTTGTTAATGACCAAATAATTATTTTCCACCATATTTTGCAAAAGAAATCTTACCAAATCAGACAAGATGATTTTCTGGATTTGTTTTCTCTATTTTGACTCTGAAAGTTGTGGTCTACCTATGATGTCAATTTCAGGCCTCTCTCATCTTTTTATGTGGGAGAACTTGCACAATTGCTGGCTGACTAAATACATTTTTCGCCACTGTATATGTACAGGTGCATCTCACAAAATTAGAATATCATCAAAAAGTTAATTTATTTCAGTTCTTCAATACAAAAAAGTGAAACTCATATATTATATATAGTCATTACAATCAAAGTGATCTATTTCAATTGTTTATTTCTGTTAATGTTGATGATTATGGCTTACAGCCAATGAAAACCCAAGAGTCATTATCTCAGTAAATTAGAATACTTTACAACACCAGCATGAAAAATTATTTTAAAATCCGAAATGTTGGCCTATTGAAATGTATGTTCAGTAAATGCACTCAATACTTGGTCGGGGCTCCTTTTGCATCAATTACTGCATCAATGTGGTGTGGCATGGAGGCGATCAGCCTGTGGCACTGCTGAGGTGTTATGGAAGCCCAGGTTGCTTTGATAGAAGCCTTCAGCTCGTCTGCATTGTTGGGTCTGGTGTCTCTCATCTTCCTCTTGACAATGCCCAGTAGATTCTCTATGGGGTTAAGGTCAGGCGAGTTTGCTGCCAATCAAGCACAGGAATACTGTTGTTTGTAAACCAGGTATTGGCACTTTTGGCAGTGTGGACAGGTGCCAGGTCCTGCTGGAGAATGAAATTTCCATCTCCAAATAGCTTGTCGGCAGAGGGAAGCATGAAGTGCTCTAAAGTCTCCTGGTAGATGGCTGCGCTGACTTTGGTCTTGATAAAACACAGTGGACCTACACCAGCAGATGACATGGCTCCCGAAACCATCACTGATTGTGGAAACTTCACACTAGACCTCAAGCAGCTTGGATTGTGGTCTCTCCACTCTTCCTCCAGACTCTGGGACCTTGATTTCCAAGGTCTAGTGTGAAGTATCTACAATCAGTCATGGTTTGTGGAGCCATGTCATCTGCTGGTATAGGAACACTGGGCTTTACCAAGACCAGCTATTCAGTTCTGTCTGAGCTGGAACAAACAGGCTACTAGCTTTTTTTTCTGGCTCAGAAGGAATGTGACCACTGCAGCCAATCAGTTGATGTTGATTGGCTGCAGCCATCAAATTCATACAACTGCAATCAGGCAGATCAAAACAGCATCAAACCTAGAAATAAAATAAAAAAGAAAAGTGAATAAAACTGTGTCATAACTTTAAACTCCCCTATGCAATCTATATCTTTATCAGGGCCTTAAAATCAATGGTTTAGCAATAGGGAGTGCTGACTTAGCAAATGCTCTCATGCCCAGAGGTGGCCCAAAGGGTTTGCTGCCTAATATGAAAACTCCGGAACTGTAAATGGCGCATGATAGCTGCATATGTATCAACATTTACAATAAGTTTTGTAAATTTAAGCCCCTCCCCTGAGGAACGCACATAAACTCGCACAAAACACCTACTTTTGTGTAGGTTTTGTAAGCGCTCCACTTAAGAAAACTGGTTGTCGGGACCAGTTTGTAGGTAGAAGACCCTGTTATTGATTGCCTATTGGGGTCCAACCGATTCAAGTAACAACTCTGCATGCAACTATCATGCTATATTTATAAAACTATAGATGGTAAATTGCCCATTGGGCTCCAGTAGGAACCAGGATCTACAATAGATATTTTTTCTTTCTAGGCGACCTCAACTACACGGGCCTCCGGGTATGGGAGCGGTGGTGCCATCAATGCCTCGGCACAGACTGGTCATTGTAATTTTAGTTATATTTCATTTTCTGATATTAAAGTCTTCTCTGTGATCCTCGGAAGGCAGCATGCAGCAATATCAGGAGCCGTATGTGATGAAGACACAGAAATGATTTATTATATTGTCTTGTAGACCGGCTTTTCTTCCCACTCGCAGTCGCCCACTCATACAAGAGAGAATAAATACCGCACGGTGATGCAATGCCAGGGGCCTACACGCTTCTCCCCTACTTGTGCATCTGTTAACACATCCTGAGTCATCTGGAAATATCATATACAACAGATTTTGGTTTCGTCTGACCACAAACAAACAAATTAAATCACTTTTTTTTTTACATAGTTATATAGGTTGAAAAAAGAGCCAGGTCCATCAAGTTCAACCTTTCTCCACCAATTATACATTTTGTCAGCAGCAGACCACCGTACATGGGATGTCCGGAAGGGGATACGCAACTACACCATCCATCAATGAGGTCAAGGTGGTGGGATCTAGAGGTGGCAAACGCACCCTTGACCTGCTGCCCATAGCGGGCCAAATGCCCCTATACAGTGGCTTGTAAAAGTATTCACCCCCTTTTTACCTTTTTTGGCACATTACAGCCTGTGTTTAAATATTTTTGTAATCCGATTTGTGTGTGATGCATCAGCACTAAATAGTCTAATTTGGTGAAGTGATAAACATATAGGCATAAATTTAATTTTTGGGATCAAACAACTAAAAATTGTCATGTACATACAGTGTGTATTCACCCCCTTTGCTATGGTGCAAGCAATTACCTTCATAAGTCGCATGCTTAGTGACAGGACGTCCCCCTTTGTGTAATTTAAGTGTCACATGTCTGTCAGTATATACCCTTTACCTTTTCTGAAAGGCAACAGAGGCTGCAACATCATTAAGAGGCATCTCTAACCAAACACCGTGAAGACCAAGGAGATCTCCAAACAAGTCAGGGACAAAGTTGTTGAGAAGTACAAATCAGAGTTGGATTATAATAAAAAATCCCAACCCCTATTATCCCCCATCAAATCCATTATCATCAAATGGAAAGAACATGGTACCACAACAAACCTGCCAAGAGAGGGCCGCCCACCAAAACTCTCATCCCTGGAAAGGTGGGAATTAATCAGAGAGGCAACACAGAGACCAAAGGTAACCCTGCAGAGTTACCAATCAGAGACTGGAATATCTGTCCATATGACCACTAGAAGCCGTACACTCCATAGAGGTGACCTTTATGGAACAGTGGGCAGAAAAGCCTTTACACAAAAATTGTAAGACTCGTTTTCAGTTTTCCAAAAGACATGTGAGAGACTCCCGAAATGTATGGAGGAAGATGCTGTGGTCAGAGGTGAAGAAAAATTGAACTTTTTTGTGCACCAAGGTAAACACAATGTCTGGCACCAAACCAACACAGCTCGTCACCCCAAGAACAACATCCCCACAGTGAAACATTGTGGTGGTAGAATCATGCTGTGGGGATGGTTTGCCACATCAGGGACAGGAAAAATGGTCCGAGTCGATGAGAAGATGGATGGTGCGAAATACAGGGATATTCTTGAGCAAAAACCTGTTTCAGTTTGTCTGTGATGTGAGACTGGGACGGAGGTTCACCTTCCAATAAGAAAATGACCCAAAGCATACTGCTAAAGCAACATTTGAGCGGTTTAAGGGGAAACGTGTAAATGTTTTGAGTGGCCTAGTCAAAGCCCAAACCTTAATCCAATGAAGAATTTGTAGTCAGATTTGAAGATTGCTGATCACCAGGGGAAACTATCTAACTTGAAGGAGCTGGAGCAGTTTTGTCTTGAGGAACGGGCAAAAATCCAAGTGGCCAAGTGTGGAAAGCTCACAGAGACTTATCCAAAATAAGTTGCAGCTGTAATTGCCTCAAAGGAGGCTCTACAAAGTACTGACTTTAGGGAGGTAAATAGTTATGCACACTGAAATTTTCTTTTGTCCTATCTGTTGTTTGCTTCACAATAAAAAGAAAACCAAATGTTCACAGTTGTAAGCATGTTCTTTACATGAACTGATGCAAGCCCTCAAAAAAAAAACACTGAAATTCCAGAATCTGAGGTTACAAAACCCAAGAAATACCAAAGGGGTGAATACTTTTGCAAGCCACTGTACAATACTAGACAGTAGTATTACATATGGAGTCTTTACATTTGGAACAGGTCTATGTTTCTCCTCTCACATAATGACAAGTGAGAGGATAGACGGATAGGCAGAGAGCTGTGGGAAAGCAAATTGCAGCACCTGTGCAGTGCGCTTAATTTAATATTGTTGGTGCCTATGCATCAGCTGCTGCGCTCTGCATAGGCAGTGACCAAGATGACATTACTCTTTTGGTTACATTGAGAGATTTGTCATGTGACCGGAAATTCTGGGTGCCGCCCCGAGAAGAAGTGTCACAGCGTAGTAGAGTTCTGGATCATGTGAAATTTCACGGAGAGGAGCAAAATTTTGACCCCCTAAAGAATTTGGTGCCTGGAACATCTGCCCCTGTTCACCCCTCGCTACACTACTGTACTCGCTACTGCATAGGTGGGCGAGGGGCCAGTTTCAGATTTTAAATTGGTGGAAAAAAATTGGTGGTCTACTTGTGACAACCCCTTATCAATCATGGATTTTACAACATACGATAAATTGTAAATTTTGAATTTGAAAAAAAAAAATCAAACATACCAAGAAAATGAGCGTAAAATGGAAATAATTGGGTTAAGGTATGAAGCAATGTAATGTGATACATAGAGTAATTACAACCCATAGCAAAGCTTTCTTATTGGGGGTTTGCCCATTTTAGGATAGCCCCTTGTTTCGTTAAGGCAGTGAGCTCATCATTTGATTTTTCACTATTTCAGCTGCCAGTGCATGATGGCATTTGTAGTCTCGCAACAGCTTGAGAGCCAGCCTGAGGCTGCATTATTAAAAGACCTGTTACCAGGTCAAAAGAGTCCTTTTTTAAAATCTTATTTTATTCCCGCCGCTTCGCTGAGTATTTCGCTTTCTGTTTCTTTAATAACCGCCATATGGTTACAGAAATATGGGACTTTTTATTTAGTGCTAATTTCTCTGGTCTTTACCAAAGGGGCAGTGCTCACAGATTAATTATGCACAACAGCCTAAATACACGCCCCAGAGGATCCTGGAGGTCACATCTCCTTGGTAAAGACCTGCAAAATTAGGATAACCTTGTATACAGCTTGATTCATACGTCCTTCGCAAAGAACAACCTGCCCAATTCCTGTCTTGCTGAAGCATAACCAGATCACCACCGATCCTCCACCAAATTTCACAGTGGGTGCAAGACACTGTGGCTTGTACACCTCTCCAGGTCTCCATCTAACCATTAGACGACCAGGTGTTGATCTGGTTATGCTTCAGCAAGGCTAGAATTGGGCAGGTTAATCTTTGCGAAGGACGTATGAATCAAGCCGCATACAAGGTTATCCTGGCAAAACAGTTGATTCCTTCCGCTCAGGCAATGTTCCCCAACTCTGAGGACTGGTTTTCCCAGCAGGACAATGCTCCATGCCACACAGCTAGGTCAATCAAGGTGTGGATGAAGGACCACCACATCAAATCCCTGTCATGAGCAGCCCAATCTGCAGACCTGAACCCCATTGAAAACCTCTGGAATGTAATTAAGTGGAAGATGAATAGTCAGAAGCCATCAAAGAACTGCTTACATTTTTGTACCAGAAGTGGCATAAGGTCACCCAGAAGCTGTGTGAAAGACTGGTGGAAAGCATGCCAAGATACATGAAAGCCGTGATTAAAAATCATGGCTATTCCACAAAATATTGATTTCTGAACTCTTCCTGAGTTAAAACATTAGTATTGTTGTTTCTAAATGATTATGAACTTGGGTTTTTTTGCATTATTTGAGGTCTGCAAGCAATGCATTTTTTTGTTATTTCGACCATTTCTCATTTTCAGAAAATAAATACAAAATGTATTGCTTGGAACTTCGGAGACATGTTGTCAGTAGTTTATAAAATATAAGAACAACTTACATTTTACTCAAAAATATACCAATAAAGAAAAAAATCAGACAAACTGAAAATTTTCAGTGCCAATTTTTGCCAGAGGTCTATATTCAATCTACCAATCAGGTGTCGCCATGTAACGCTGGGATAATGAGTGTAAGTGGTGCAACCCGGTCCTCTTCTGTCCCTTGAATGCTAAATGGACTTCCTGGATCGTGCTCGTTGGACCGCATGCTGGTCACATGATACGGCACTCTGGGAAGATAAGAAGGGATACGACAAAAGTGCATGCGCACAACCGAAAGCGGCTCCACAGTCGGCGAAAAGTCATTGAGGAGAGGAGGGAATATAGTGTTTGGTGCAGTATAGTGTTTGGTGGTTGGGTAAACACTCAGCGTAAATTGAATAAGGCTAATTATACATAAAATGCTAAGGGTTGCCTAAATAATATTATTATGCTAATTATAGTCATGAAAGTATGTGTGAAAGTGAATATTAAATTTAAATTGATCAGGGCAAGGGAAAAAGTTACAGTGTACATGTCACAACTTTGTCCCAGGACCAGGGGCTCTTAAACTGTCCCTAATGTAGGGGTCGCCCTAGCTCATCCTGTTACCTGGATTACTTCTGATGGTGAAGACGTCGGGGCCACGTACCTTGCCTCAGCTCCTGAATCCACCCTCAGTCTTACCATTTTCTCACCCAGACAAGAGGGGAGTAGTAGTGTACCATAACACACCAACCAGACTAATAAGGTAATACGAACAGAGGTAATGAAAAATACCAAACATACAAATATACCCAAACATACAACAGAGGAATGCATTGGGGAGTGGAGGATGGGGTAAAACCAATGTAGGAGAAAAAGTGCAAATATCACACATCCAAAACCTAGCAACAGCCACAGATAAATCCACCAAATGCCTTCTCCGGCAACAACCACCAACAAAATCTAACCATGCAGTATGAAGCCTTTCCGACAATGAATGCCAGCCAGGACCAGATTATATAGGAGATGTGAGTGACTAACAGTGAACAGCTGAGAGCCTTAATGCAGGAAAGCCTCCAGGAGCTCTCAACTGAGCAGATTAACCCCTGCAATGCTAAAAGAAACCTACACCATTTAATATCAAGGTGAAGTGCTTTCAATCAGTGCAGGAGTAGGAGAAATCAGATGCTGCAGTCTTCTGGCTCCTCTCAGTCACGGTAAACCAGTGACAGAACGTTAATGCATCAATAAATTATCCAATGTAGTGCAGTGAAAAAAAATAAAAAAATATTATGCAGTGTTGGGCAGATAAGTGAACAAAGAAAGGAGAATTTATAGTCCAAAAAAATATTAATTAAAGCGCAAGTGCCTCATGACAAAAGCTATAAATGTAAGATGTTGTAATCTAAATACAATATGCAAATGAAAGTGAAATCCAATAAACATAAAAAAGTGCTAAAAACAAGTGGAGAAAAAAATGCAAAAGTTCTGCTGTGATCCGCTGTATGACCGCTGTATGACAATATGAATACAGTATGCAAAAGAGGTGAATCTCAATGAATATGTATAAAGTGCCATAATGCAGAAAGCTGAATTCTTTACACAAAACTCTGCACCTTGGATAGATAGAGGTAACTTTATGACGGTCCCAAAAAAAAAAAAAGGGAAGAGAGAAAACTGCTCAAAAGAGGGATCAATACAATTCATACAAGTTTCTAGAGAGATATCATCCCCATTTGTGAATATATGGTAATAAGGAAAAAAGGAAGAAGGAAAAAAATAGCGCAGATTATGTCATCATCATATACTTAATATTGACTGATCATAGTCATTACTATCCCGACTACTAGGACAGATGCTTCACAATGATTACTCCAACTTAATTTCGGTCTGCAGAGAGGCGAAAACAGAAAAAGGTAAATTTTGAATAAATATGATTTGCAAATCTGCATTTTTCATTTTAGATCCTAGTTAATGACAAGCTGCATAGACTCAGTGTCAATGTGTGAAGATTATTCAAAGATTGATGGGGGGTATTCAGATGCCTTTAAGTGGCGCTTTCCAGAATTGCATTATTTTTTTTACAAAGCATAGTAAATACATACTAATTGTTAATGCAGCGCCCCGGAGTCCTGGTCGTTGCAGTACTGATGCTCCGCCACTAAGGGGGGCTATGGTACGTCTGATGGCACTGAAGGAGTTCACCTGACCAGGTATCACAGACACCAATACACTTCACAGTCTGGCCTCCAGGGGGAGCTAAGGGTGCTATGTATTAGGCCACTCCTCACAGTCTGGTAAAACTGGGGGTTGGATAGGAAGTTAGACAGAAAGCTGACTGGGTTAGAACCAGGCAACATCCTGTGGCAGAGGGTGTTGCAGGGGGAAGATTCAGAGGGGTCCCTGTCAGGGGTGGGATCCTGACAGAGGCCTAGCGAACAGAAAGAACGTTACGGGACCGCGCCTGCAGTCTAAGTATTTCTGCCCCTTGAGGACGTGTCCATCAGCAGCCGAGATCCGCCTCCTCATCCTCAATGGAGGGCGGAGACAACGAAAGCGAAGCCGCCCACGAAGGAGAGAGCGGGAAAAGGACGAGGAAGAAGTCAGCGACATGGAGGACGCCATGGCGAGCCGCCCGAAGCCGGAGCGTGGGGTAGGAGCAGAGGACTCCCCCAGCTACCCGGAGGGGCACCGCAACCAGGCCTCCACCGCTGATATTGACTTCCTGCAGGCCAGAGCGGACGAGCTTGGCGACCAACTCCGGCGGACGCAGCTGAACACTGAGGCCGAGTGGAAGAAGACCTTCATCGGGAGCCTCACCAGACGTCTGTCGGCAGCCTCGTCTAGTCCGGAGCAAGAAAGAAGTTCCAGCGCTCCGAAGCCAGAAGGCAAGGCCCTGCCGGAAAGTGAGATGCTGCAAACGGAGATGACAACGCCGCAGCCCAAGGCCCTACAACTAGCGTTCCAGACCCCAGCGGAGACGGAGCAGATCGGCACCGGTGGGACCGCATCTGAAGCAGGTATGAAGAACAACCCTGCCTCGCCAGCAGAGGACCTGCTGATAGGCCCCGTCGCGGCACCCCCTCTCCCTGGGACCTATAAACTTCGGCGCCTTACACCCTGGGATCGGGCCACGGGTATGGAGCACTTCTTAAAGGCCCCGATCTCGCCGATCACCTTGCCGAGCGAGGTCTATGCGGAGCTACGGCCGCCAGAGCGAGAGTAAACCTCGATGCCATGGATATGTAAATAGTTAACTGCTTGTTTCCCTGCTTTTTGCTGCTAATACCCGACTAGGGTTATTCTTAAAGGGATCCCTTAGTTTACCCGGGATCCCTATTTTTGCCTTTTTGCTTTTGTTTCCTGTTTTATCATTGTTGAAAAGAACTGCTGGATCATGAACAATGCATGATTACAAACTCCTTGTAAATAGTTTGCACCTTCTTAAAGGTGTCCTCTACTGGTTTTACAAAAGAAAGGACTCTTTGCGAAGAAACTGTTCCTGGAAACAGCATCGGAGTCCTTACTGCATACAGACTTGCAGCTTGAGAAGTTGCACTACCTCATAGAGACTTGGTCCCCTCTTAAAGGGAATGTTCACCCATAGCACTTAAAGTATAATGATGCTTTAAAAAGAAGAAATAGTAATAATGCTTTCCTGAATAAGTTATGAATAGCTACTTGACTGACTGTAAGAAATGTTTGATAATGTTGTTAGAAACTGAGGACAGGAAACGAACCCGTAGGGGTTAGATAGTGAGTCCTCCAGAGAACCATAGGAGATGGTTGATTGGTTTAGTAAATGAGAGAAGAATTACGTTCGCATGAAAAGGAAGGCAGTAGGCCTGGGCAGATAGACAGGCGGTCCTGCATGAGATAATAGTCCTCCTAGGAGTCATACAGAGATGGCTCCGCGGTCCTAAATTGTGAGATGGATGATAAGTTCTATACTGTGTATAGCAGCAGAAAGGCAGTAGGCCCGGGCAGAAAGGGGCGGTCCTGCAACAGAACGAGAGGCAGTAGGCCTGGGGCAGAGAGACAGGCGGTCCTGCAGATGTAAAGAGGGAGAATGAAGAGAAGTTGGTTAGCCTTATAGTGTCTTATAAGAAGGTCCTTTAGTGGATTCAGCGTGTACGTCCTTAAAGGCAATGTTAAATTGTTGTTCAGAAATTTGCACTTATAAGAATACCCGGTTGGGTAAAAGAAGTTATTTATAGTAAGTTATTTAAAGTATTTAACCATGTTTGTAATGTTCAAGTGTCCTCACCTCCCATAAAGGGAAGCTCTGTTAAAAAGTTTACTTGTTATTGCATTTCAAAAATTGTATGTCTTTTTGCTGATATGTATTGTTGTTTTCTTCCCAGTCCAGGAGTACTGGATTTAACCGGGGGGGAGTGCAGCGCCCCAGAGTCCTGGTCGTTGCAGTACTGATGCTCCGCCACTAAGGGGGGCTATGGTACGTCTGATGGCACTGAAGGAGTTCACCTGACCAGGTATCACAGACACCAATACACTTCACAGTCTGGCCTCCAGGGGGAGCTAAGGGTGCTATGTATTAGGCCACTCCTCACAGTCTGGTAAAACTGGGGGTTGGATAGGAAGTTAGACAGAAAGCTGACTGGGTTGGAACCAGGCAACATCCTGTGGCAGAAGGTGTTGCAGGGGGAAGATTCAGAGGGGTCCCTGTAAGGGGTGGGATCCTGACAGAGGCCTAGTGAACAGAAAGAACGTTACGGGACCGCGCCTGCACGAGATAGCGGCGGTGCCCTAAGAAAGGACAAGAAGCGAGGTTTATTGTGCTGAGTGAGAAACAAGATCAACGCAACAAGGAGAATACCAGTAGGAGTCGTGCTGTAAGACGAGGCAACATCCTACTGAGGCGCGCAGCCGGTGGCCGGAACGCCGAGGAAGTATAGAGCTCCAGGCCTAACTTCAAACCTACGGCAGGACAGTCAGTTATAGGCGGGCTGTCTCACCCAATTCACCTAGGAAGACATAGGGGGCAACAACAGGAGAGGGGCGACTCTAGGGTCCCGGAAGAGCTCCGAGCCTACCCGTCATACGGGTGCGTCCTAGCCATATCATCTGGGGGACGAAGAAGAACATCATTATCGAGTTGTGAGGGAACACGAGAAACAGACACAACAGTTGTGGGGACTATCCCGTAAGCACAGCAGGGGAGGACCACAACACACAAGCGCTAGAAGGTAGGCACAGATTTCCACCTGCAAAGGGAACTCTGGAGGTGCCATCGGACCGGCCGGACTTGCGCAGCCCGATTAACCGTATTCCAGACTGAGGATCCAGAAGCCTTCAGTAAAGAGGTAAAGAGACTGCAACCTGGTGTCCTCGTTATTTACTGCGACCAGCACCACACCACAACAACACCACCACGCACCACCTTTCACTGGACGCCCCTCAGCAGGGCCACGGACCGGGTCTAGCCACCATGACAACCCCAGAGCAGAGACTCAGAGGCCCGGTACCGGATACCCCTCGACCCTGCGGCGGTGGGGGCGCTACATTAATATACAGACTCAACCCAGAAAAAGTCTCTTTCTTGTACCATAGTGTTTTTTCTCTGACCCTCTGTGCATCTAGCTTCACCTAAGTAAATTTTCCAGCAGCACCTTGCCTCTTCTAAGTGCTGCAGACCCCTCTCCTGTGAGCTCCTAACAAACCCCACCTCCCTGAGTTATCATCAAGCTAATCTAAGTGTAGAATTCACCTTATGCTTCTCTGCGCTCCTTCCTTCTGTACAGTTCCCTGCCTGACCGATTTTATCTTCTGCCATCTGTGGTTTTACATAATTGTTAGCTGGCTTCTAGCATAGCTCAACTCTCCTGCACTCCTCAAAAGCGGAGTTTATACTTCCTAAGCAGTGCAGAACTGAGGTGCGGTTGTTGCCGGCTGCTGACAGATCAGTGATATGAAACTGCAAATGCTATGGCCATATACATCATAAAAGCAGCACTTTCACATCACTGATCTCTCAGTAGCAGGTAACAAGCACAGCTCAGCTCTGCGCTGCCTTCTAATTACAAGCTTAGTTTTAGATGCGTGCAAGAGAGTTGAGCTCTGCTAGAAACCAGCCAATAATTATATAAATCACACTGCAACTATACTGATGTAGATGTCAGAAGATAAAATCGGACAGGTGGGGTACTGTACAGGAGCAAAGGGGGCATAGTAGCATAGAGTGTATGGTAAACATGAAATTCCCTCTTTGTTAGAAATGGAGGCAGAGCAGAGCCATGCTGGCAAGAAGCTCTGTGCGTGATCGACCAGAAGCAGCAGAACCACAGCAGGATGAATTCAATGGCAACTGGAGCGTAAATACAGCCTAATGGGGCATCATTTTAGAGATGATGTGCAAAACGTGGATTTTAGGAATAACCATTTATGGCATGTGATAGAGTGGCAGGCGACCATAGACAGGCTCTGTATGTGCGCACTTTCGGGCTCTGCTCTCCGTTCTTCTCTTACAATGTGCACTGACAGTGCACTCTCTTGCCACCTTGTCACATCTAATTAGAGCCAGCGAGGGAGTGCACTGTCACTGTGCACTGAAGAATATTGCTCAGTGTCAAGTTCCTACTAAGCATATGCCTGAATTGACACCCAACACATGCTCAGTACAGCAGGGACAAGCCCGGCCCCTGAAAGAGACATCACTGATGACTCTTCCTTTCAGGATGTAAATACAGGCCGTGACAGTGACCGCAGCCTCTGCCCCCTGGTAATGTCCTGATTGAGTATCCCAGCATGCACTGGGGATTCTCAAACAAAGCGTCATTAAAATGGAAATAGGTTAAAAAACAAATAGCAAAAAGCAGATAGATTAGAGAAGGGACAGTAGGGAATTTTTAATTAAAGCATGTTAGAACAACTATTATATTATTCAAACAGACATTTAGGATGGAAATCAATATTGGTTTCGGACCACTTCTTTAAGATATGGTGGGAACCAGAACACAAATTGTTCCTTGCAATCCCTTTGATTATCAGATGTTTGAATAACAAAATGAAAGTATTGTGTTGAGCTCTTATAATTATGGCCCAGTGACCAAGAGATAATAAGCGACCATTGCAGCTCTCCGAGGCTGACCCTTTCTCCAGATATGAATATTGTTACCAGCCGTTTCTATGAGGCTCAGCGGCATATTTCCACATCTCTTCCGGTCTGCTGACCCTGGGGCCCAGTGTGATATGTAAATGGACCATTACATGGGGATAAAGGATTGCAGACCTCTGTGAAAACTGCTATCAATGTTTCAGCAACGTCGATGCTTCAGAGAAGTGCTCTATCAGCAGGATGTGTGCCGGGCTGCCATCCATGTTTTCCTTATTATTGAAAAAGTAATTGACCTTACAATCAATAGAAGCAAAATAGGATGAGCGAAAAACCCCGAGCGGACGATGCACAATTTTACTGAAACGTCTTTCTGTGTGCGGAGAAATGACGCGTTGCTAAACCCGGCTGGTCACTGTCTACCTTTCCATATTGCTTTAATACTAAAAAAATGGTTTCTAGGACCGAAAACTGTAGAGATGCCACTACCGAAATTGGTACAACCCCCAGAACCCGGATCTCCTTCTGTGGTTGGTGCAGGACAATGGACAATGGCGTACTCCCTCCTTACAGAAAATAACCCAAATGGTCATCTATGATGGCATCCAGTAGGAGATTGCCAAATCCCACGCGTTTCGGTTTATCCCCCTCCTTTGTACTGCTGACACTCCGGGGGGCTTCAAGTCATTTCACTACACGGCACCATGTTACATCCACTGAATTTTCACGACTTCTTAGAATCCTCTCCCCAGTGTTTAAAATAATGATGAGCAACCAAACGTTGTTTTTTATTTTTATTTTTATTTTTTTCATTGACCATAGATCCTATATGTTCCGCTACCAAAATATTGGGCAGCGGAATAGTGGAGTGTTTCTAGGAATGAGCCAATGGGACTCCAATATCACATTATTAATACCGCTCGAACGACAGGAAGGAGACGATGGCCTCATTCATTTCTTACACCAAAGGCAGTTTTACTGTGACAGTATGTGCACACGTTGCGTTTTTGTCACATTTCTTCTGCTCAGTTTTTTCGCAAAACCTGAAAGATTTCCTAGTCACGAGAGGTGGTAAGTTCTCCTTCAATGTAAGTCTTCAAACAGAGGCTGGGCAGACATCTGTCTGGGATGGTTTAGTGAGCAGGGGTTGGACACGATGACCCAGGAAGTCCCTTCCAACTCTAACATTCTATGATTCTAGTACCAGCAAAGGGAAAGAGACTCTTGAGGTCTCATGCACACGGTGCTTATTTTTCCCTTACAGATTTGCAGAACATTTGTGGGGGAAAATCTGCAAAAATAAACAAAATGTTAAAATCGCAACAAAAATGCAGCAAAAATGGGTGCATTTTACACAGTCAAAAGATGCAGAAATTTCTGCTGTAAATACCCTAAGACAGGTCCGATAACTGAAGTCTGATAAACATCTTGTAAAATCCGCAGATGACAAAAAGGGTCTGTGTTCGTGATCAGTCCTGTACACCATTCAGTGCCACTACTGAAGGGTCATTGATCCAGGCTGGCCATGCGAATAGCACAAGTTGGGTCAAGTAACGAACACCCTTGGAGCTAAGTGTACATCTCCTGGTGGGCTGGAGGAATAAAGCCCCTCCTTTCGCAGTTAACCATTATCATTCCATCTTTTCCTTCCTTTCCGGAATTGGGAAATAATTGATTCTAAAGTGAAAAATGGCGGAGTGAAAACGACGTGTATAAAGTAGGACTAGAGATAGGACGGGGTGAGCGCGAGGCATGGTGTCACTGATACTTTTCCCTTCTCTCGCTGTTATAAACAAGGGATTTTGCATTAATTGTTGCTTCCAGTCTTGCCGCCTGGTCTGTTTACACAAGATGCAGATGAACTGTCTCGTTCTGAGCTTGCAGACCCTACATGTTCAGTGTCACCCAGGATTCTTTTCCTACATTCCGACACATTAGTGTCATGTCGAAATATCGGTGCAGTCGATTCTATAGTGTTCATTTTCATTAAAATTGTTGTTGTAAGTATTAGGTGTGAAATCTACACATTTATCTGATGTTTTATATAATCCTACTGCCCTTTATCACAATGGTCAATGCCCTATCCTAGGATGAATGGTGATTTATTACATCCATAAGTACAGGAGAGCAAAAGACAATTTGCATACAAAGTGCCACAAAGCACCCAGATTATACAGCCAAAAAGGATCCCCTTGGTAGTAAAAGGTGCAGAGTGTACTATACTTTGGCCACATAGAGCCAAACAGCGCCCAGACAATGTCATATAGTAATAAAGAGGATCTCTCACCAGATCACAAGTGGCCAGTTTTTGTTCTTATTTTATTCCCGCTGCTCCCTTGAATATTCTTATTTTTTTTAAATCAAATTCACCCAATAGTTACAGAGATAAGGGCCTTTTTATTTACTCACGGGATCCTCTGGGGCGTGTCTTCAGGCTGCCCTGCATAATTACCCTGTTAGCCACGCCCCCTTGTGAAGATTCTAAAAACTAGCAGTAAATAAAAAGAACAATATCTTTTGAACTGTGAGGGGGATTTAAGAAAAAAATAGCAGAATACTCAGGGGATCAGAGAGAGCAAAATAAGAGTAAGGACTGGACACTTTTATACTCTTTAAGCAGCGACATGCTTAGTCTACCCAAAGTAATATCGCCCACACATAGTGCCTTACTGTGCCCACGTACAATCAAATAGTACAAAATGTGAGCCACGCTGATTAGAACAGGGGTGAAAAGATTAAAAAAGCGTGCTCTTTTGATAAATGCGGCACATGCTGCACAAGGGAGACGTGCTGCATCATTTGTACAGTGTGGCAGTAATAAACTATTTGTCCACTAGTTTTTTATTTTTTTTCTATTTTTTTTATATTCTCAAAATAATAAATAAATTAGATCACCTCCTACAGGGCCCTTTTGCTTTTCTCTGCTGCTTCCCACGTAACCTGTCGATCTCTGCGCTTCCTCTTCCGATGAGGGACGTAATATAAGCGCTGCAGCCAGTTAGTGGCCACTGATTGTATGCAGCGGTGCTATTCTATCTGAGCCGGGAAAGACAGTCTCCTAACTCTATTCATAATATAAGTCAGCATTATCATAAGGCCGGACCCACTGTTTTGACAAAATTCACAAACACGGGATGAATAGTCATTTGCTATGATTTTGTACCTTTCTATATACAGAAGGGCAGATTTCCCAAAACTAATTTTTAGACCGTTTTAAAAGTGGCAAATTTTCCGCCCTAGAGGCCATCATTAACTTATATTTATTGCAGGGGCTCGTGTTGATTAATACGTTTCGTACATTTTTTTTTTACACATTTTTAGCCAAAAAATGGCTTCTAGCGCACCGTGTCACATTTTAAGCCACACCCCTTCTTCATAAACTCGCCCCTTACCGCTAGGACCTGCCCCCTGCCTGGTGGAGATGGAAAAAAAGTGATCAAAACAAATAAGAAATACGGTGCTTGACATCACAAACATTTATTTTAGTGCGATTTCGATGCCGATACAAAATCTCCCCCCAGAGTTTACACACTTTTTCATGAGTTATAGGGAGAGTTATAGGGCGAGGGCTGCGGAGAGTGATCCACACCAGACGTTCAATGGTCCTCGTCAAAGTCATGTATTTGGGTTATGCAGACACAAGGTATACACGCAGAGACACATCTGTGTATACAGTCACACCGAGCGCTTCTTGCCTCTCTCGGTCACGTACACTCCATGGCACATTGTTGTGAGAGCCGTGATGGAAGTCTTATACACCAGCAGGTATGGAGGAGCTGCCGCCATTCCTCTTACTTACTTCTTACATACAGAGCTGTAGTGTTTGCTGAGGCTTCCACCGCTAACAAATACACAATACAACGAGCGAGAACACACTTGTCATCGCACTCGCAATATGGCTCCAGCATTAAAGGCACATCCCAGAATTGTGTCTTTTTACGTTTTTTTTTTAAACAAGATAGCAATATATCGCAGGTAAAAAAAAACTAAAAAAAAAAGAAAGTAATAAATACATGTTTTTAAAAAATAAAAAAATGTGAAAATTTGAATGTTTATTTCTTATTTTATATACTGTAGAACTAGAGTTGAAAAACTGTCATATTTTGAAAACCGCCTTAAAATTATTATTCTATATATAAAATCTGATAAATAAATATTCAAACTTTCAAATTTTTTATATTTTTTCACCATAGTTTTTGTTCCCTCAAGCAACATATATATACTGTATAAATATAATATTGTATTGCTATGTGCACATGTTGCGGAAAGTCTTGCAGATTTTTATGGACTGATTGATGTAAATCTGCAGGTAACCCGCACTGCGGATTACCTGCGGAATTACCGCGTTTTTTTTGCGGATTTTGTGCAGATTCCACCTGCGGATTCCTATTGAGGAGCAGGTGTAAATCGCTGCGGAATCCGCACAAAGAATTGACATGAATAAACAACGCTACGTTTCCGCACGTTTTTTTCCGCAGCGTGTGCACTGCCAATTTTGTTTTCCATATTTTTACATTGTACTGTAAACTCAGGGAAAACTGCTGCAGATCCACAGCATGTGCACATAGCCTTAATGATTTTGAAGACGGCTATCCTGCCCAAGTAATCAGCAGTCACGAGTACATAGGAATATGTAGTCTAGAAATAACTTATTTACTTTTATGAGAGAATGTTGTGGGTATGCTCTGTAATCTGTTAAGGGGACGTTGTGTAGGGAGGAGGAGGTGAGCTGTGACATCACTTATTGTGAATGGTGGATCCTGTGTTATCTACTGTATATAGAGGTGTTATCAGTCATTGTACAGGAGGAGGTGAGCTGTGACATCACCTATTGTGAATGGTGGATCCTGTGATATCTACTGTATATAGAGGTGTTATCGGTCATTGTACAGGAGGAGGAGGTGAGCTGTGACATCACCTATTGTGAATGGTGGATCCTGTGTTATCTACTGTATATAGAGGTGTTATCGGTCATTGTACAGGAGGAGGAGGTGAGCTGTGACATCACCTATTGTGAATGGTGAATCCTGTGTTATCTACTGTATATAGAGGTGCTATCGGTCATTCTACAGGAGGAGGAGGTGAGCTGTGATATCACCTATTGTGAATGGTGGATCCTGTGTTATCTACTGTATATAGAGGTGTTATCAGTTATTGTACAGGAGGAGGAGATGAGCTGTGACATCACCTATTGTGTATGGTGGATCCTGTGTTATCTACTGTATATAGAGGTGATATCAGTCATTGTACAGGGGGAGGAGGTGAGCTGTGACATCACCTATTGTGTATGGTGGATCCTGTATTATATACTGTATATAGAGGTGATATCAGTCATTGTACAGGAGGAGAAGGTGACCTGTGATATCACCTATTGTGAGTGGTGGATCCTGTGTTATCTACTGTATATAGAGGTGTTATCAGTCATTGTACAGGAGGAGGAGGTGAGCTGTGATATCACCTATTGTGTATGGTGGATCCTGTGTTATCTACTGTATATAGAGGTGATATCAGTCATTGTACAGGGGGAGGAGGTGAGCTGTGACATCACCTATTGTGTATGGTGGATCCTGTATTATATACTGTATATAGAGGTGATATCAGTCATTGTACAGGAGGAGAAGGTGACCTGTGATATCACCTATTGTGAGTGGTGGATCCTGTGTTATCTACTGTATATAGAGGTGTTATCAGTCATTGTACAGGAGGAGGAGGTGAGCTGTGATATCACCTATTGTGAGTGGTGGATCCTGTGTTATCTACTGTATATAGAGGTGTTATCAGTCATTGTACGGGAGGAGGAGGTGAGCTGTGACATCACCTATTGGGAATGGTGGATCCTGTGTTATCTACTGTATATAGAGGTGTTATCAGTCATTGCACAGGGGGAGGAGGTGAGCTGTGACATCACCTATTGTGTATGGTGGATCCTGTGTTATCTACTGTATATAGAGGTGATATCAGTCATTGTACAGGAGGAGGAGGTGAGCTGTGACATCACCTATTGTGTATGGTGGATCCTGTGTTATCTACTGTATATAGAGGTGATATCAGTCATTGTACAGGAGGAGGAGGTGAGCTGTGACATCACCTATTGGGAATGGTGGATCCTGTTATCTACTGTATATAGAGGTGTTATCGGTCATTGTACAGAAGGAGGAGGTGAGCTGTGACATCACCTATTGGGAATGGTGGATCCTGTGTTATCTACTGTATATAGAGGTGTTATCAGTCATTGTACAGGAGGAGGAGGTGAGCTGTGACATCACCTATTGTGAATGGTGGATCCTGTGTTATCTACTGTATATAGAGGTGATATCAGTCATTGTACAGGGGGAGGAGGTGAGCTGTGACATCACCTATTGTGTATGGTGGATCCTGTGTTATCTACTGTATATAGAGGTGATATCAGTCATTGTACAGGAGGAGGAGGTGAGCTGTGACATCACCTATTGGGAATGGTGGATCCTGTGTTATCTACTGTATATAGAGGTGATATCAGTCATTGTACAGGGGGAGGAGGTGAGCTGTGACATCACCTATTGTGTATGGTGGATCCTGTGTTATCTACTGTATATAGAGGTGATATCAGTCATTGTACAGGAGGAGGAGGTGAGCTGTGACATCACCTATTGTGTATGGTGGATCCTGTGTTATCTACTGTATATAGAGGTGATATCAGTCATTGTACAGGAGGAGGTGAGCTGTGACATCACCTATTGGGAATGGTGGATCCTGTTATCTACTGTATATAGAGGTGTTATCGGTCATTGTACAGAAGGAGGAGGTGAGCTGTGACATCACCTATTGGGAATGGTGGATCCTGTGTTATCTACTGTATATAGAGGTGTTATCAGTCATTGTACAGGAGGAGGAGGTGAGCTGTGACATCACCTATTGTGAATGGTGGATCCTGTGTTATCTACTGTATATAGAGGTGATATCAGTCATTGTACAGGGGGAGGAGGTGAGCTGTGACATCACCTATTGTGTATGGTGGATCCTGTGTTATCTACTGTATATAGAGGTGATATCAGTCATTGTACAGGAGGAGGAGGTGAGCTGTGACATCACCTATTGTGTATGGTGGATCCTGTGTTATCTACTGTATATAGAGGTGATATCAGTCATTGTACAGGAGGAGGAGGTGAGCTGTGACATCACCTATTGTGTATGGTGGATCCTGTGTTATCTACTGTATATAGAGGTGATATCAGTCATTGTACAGGAGGAGGAGGTGAGCTGTGACATCACCTATTGTGTATGGTGGATCCTGTGTTATCTACTGTATATAGAGGTGATATCAGTCATTGTACAGGAGGAGGAGGTTAGCTGTGACATCACCTATTGTGTATGGTGGATCCTGTGTTATCTACTGTATATAGAGGTGATATCAGTCATTGTACAGGAGGAGGAGGTGAGCTGTGACATCACCTATTGGGAATGGTGGATCCTGTTATCTACTGTATATAGAGGTGTTATCGGTCATTGTACAGAAGGAGGAGGTGAGCTGTGACATCACCTATTGTGTATGGTGGATCCTGTGTTATCTACTGTATATAGAGGTGATATCAGTCATTGTACAGGAGGAGGAGGTGAGCTGTGACATCACCTATTGGGAATGGTGGATCCTGTTATCTACTGTATATAGAGGTGATATCAGTCATTGTACAGGAGGAGGAGGTGAGCTGTGACATCACCTATTGGGAATGGTGGATCCTGTGTTATCTACTGTATATAGAGGTGATATCAGTCATTGTACAGGAGGAGGAGGTGAGCTGTGACATCACCTATTGTGTATGGTGGATCCTGTTATCTACTGTATATAGAGGTGTTATCGGTCATTGTACAGGAGGAGGAGGTGAGCTGTGACATCACCTATTGTGAATGGTGGATCCTGTGTTATCTATTGTATATAGAGGTGTTATCAGTCATTGTACAGGAGGTGGAGGTGAGCTGTGACATCACCTATTGTGAATGGTGGATCCTGTGTTATCTACTGTATATAGAGGTGTTATTAGTCATTGTACTGGAGGAGGTGAGCTGTGACATCACCTATTGTGAATGGTGGATCCTGTGTTATCTACTGTATATAGAGGTGTCATCAGTCATTGTACAGGAGGAGGAGGTGAGCTGTGACATCACCTATTGTGAATGGTGGATCCTGTGTTATCTACTGTATATAGAGGTGTTATCAGTCATTGTACAGGAGGAGGAGGTGAGCTGTGACATCACCTATTGTGAATGGTGGATCCTGTGTTATCTACTGTATATAGAGGAGTTATCAGTCATTGTACAGGAGGAGGAGGTGAGCTGTGACATCACCTATTGTGAATGGTGGATTCTGTGTTATCTACTGTATATAGAGGTGTTATCAGTCATTATACAGGAGGAGGAGGTGAGCTGTGACATCACCTATTGTGAATGGTGGATCCTGTGTTATCTACTGTATATAGAGGTGTTATCAGTCATTGTACATGAGGAGGAGGTGAGCTGTGACATCACCTATTGTGAATGGTGGATCCTGTGTTATCTACTGTATATAGAGGTGTTATCAGTCATTGTACAGGAGGAGGAGGAGGTGAGCTGTGACATCACCTATTGTGAATGGTGGATCCTGTGTTATCTATTGTATATAGAGGTGTTATCGGTCATTGTACAGAAGGAGGAGGTGAGCTGTGACATCACCTATTGTGAATGGTGGATCCTGCGTTATCTACTGTATATAGAGGTGTTATCAGTCATTGTACAGGAGGAGGAGGTGAGCTGTGACATCACCTATTGTGAATGGTGGATCCTGTGTTATCTACTGTATATAGAGGTGTTATCAGTCATTGTAAGGGAGGAGGAGGTGAGCTGTGACATCACCTATAAAAATATTAAACTTGATGTGAATGATACTTCATTTTCTTATGAACCATTTCCTTTAAGAAGCAAAAAAGTGACTTGTGCAGGTGGCGAGGGAGGAGTGTTTTTTAGCATCCACTAGATATGTTATTGCCACATAATAACTACACATGAGCACATCTCCCACAATTCCTTTCCAGCAAATTCGCTTGGTCCGGCCGACAGATTCAATTTGGTCTGAATAAAATTATAAAATTGTTCAAAATTGAAAATATACCCTAAAATACATTTGTTATGCTCTGTCATCTTTTCAGACCCTAAAATATACTATGCAGAGGGAAGAGAGAGGGTTAAAGGATAAAAAAGTAATAAATATTATATATTCACCTAGAGGTTTTCTGCCATTATGCTGAATTTGTGTAAATTGAATGCCAAATCTTCAAATTTTGGCAAATTAAAATTTTTACGGAAAGTTGTAATTAATTCAACTTGTTATTAATTAGTCTTTTCATCTCTAGTTTTGACTGAACCTGTCTACAAGGCCCCATTGTAGCATCTTATCATCAGGAGTCTGCACTTAAACGCACTTTAGCGAGCTTAGCCAATTATTTGAGTAATTGACATGTAATACTGCTTTTCTCCTCTAGTGGACCACAGAAATAAAATGTCATCTTTTTCACCATACTCACCTCGTATGCCAGATGTGATCTTGGAATCGATATCCTATCCGGTCCCCTACATTTACCAAGAAGGCCGTATTTTTGTCTTATTACTACACTACAATGTCTGGATTTGCTTTTATTCTAAGTCATGTGACAAGGATCGGTAGAGGGTGGATATTGACTTGTAGGATCGCTACCTCCACTAGGTGGCGCTAGAGTTCTAATCCTTTTCCTGTCTGAAGAGGCAATTTTCATAATTGAGATTTAGTTATGCCAAAAAAACTGGTGAAAATGCAACGATGAATCAAGCCCTATAGAAAAATAAAAATGTTATGAATTTTAGAGGGAAGAGGTGGTGGTGATGGAGAAATGCAAAAATTGAAAAAATGGCTGCCAATCCAAGAGGTTAAACCTGTTGATCAGGAAAGCTGTCTTTGTTGCCCATAGCAAAGAGCCAGAAGAAAGCTGCAGTCAGATTGGTTGTTGCGGTTTTGATATGTACCTTTGTATTATTATACCATTACTATGGCTAGGCCACATCATCCATTGCACATTCTGGGCGCAGAGAGGACACGCTCTTCGTGCTCCTCGGATTCTGCGAATACAATCACCAGTGGTGATAACGCTATCTCCCGGATTCAGAAGAGAAATTGATTGCTCATTTTCAAGCTGAGAGTAAATATCACTTAACAGAGATGTGTTCCCAGGTATTATCTCCACGGTGTCTGTTTTTCCATTGCACCCGCGTGTCAGGCACCAACATATCCATATTTTATCTAGAAGAATGGTCGATTTCCAGGTAAGAAAAAGAAGAGAAAAAAATCACCCTCGATTGTAAAAGTCATAAACCAGTCAAACGAAGAAAAAGTTCCTACCGCCTGTAGATAACAGTTGTGTCAGTACAGCAGATATAGCTTAACTCTGTTGATGCCAGACATGGAAATCTATTCAATATCTCAGACGACCCCAACATTTTGGTAAAATATAATATAGAGGGGGAAGCTTGTGGGGGACAGTATAGATAGGGGTAGGTTGTGAGGAAGCTATGGAGAGGGGGCACCATGTGGTGGATAGTATGGAGAGGGGGCACCATGTGGTGGAGAGTATGAGAGTATGGAGAGGGGGCACCATGTGGTGGACAGTATGGAGAGGGGGCACCATGTGGTGGAGAGTATGGAGAGGGGGCACCATGTGGTGGAGAGTATGGAGAGGGGGCACCATGTGGTGGAGAGTATGGAGAGGGGGCACCATGTGGTGGACAGTATGGAGAGGGGGCACCATGTGGTGGAGAGTATGGAGAGGGGGCACCATGTGGTGGACAGTATGGAGACGGGGCACCATGTGGTGGACAGTATGGTGAGGGGGCACCATGTGGTGGAGAGTATGGAGAGGGGGCACCATGTGGTGGAGAGTATGGAGAGGGGGCACCATGTGGTGGACAGTATTGAGAGGGGGCACCATGTGGTGGAGAGTATGGAGAGGGGGCACCATGTGGTGGACAGTATGGAGAGGGGGCACCATGTGGTGGACAGTATGGAGAGGGGGCACCATGTGGTGGACAGTATGGAGAGGGGGCACCATGTGGTGGAGAGTATGGAGAGGGGGCACCATGTGGTGGAGAGTATGGAGAGGGGGCACCATGTGGTGGAGAGTATGGAGAGGGGGCACCATGTGGTGGACAGTATGGAGAGGGGGCACCATGTGGTGGAGAGTATGGAGAGGGGGCACCATGTGGTGGACAGTATGGAGACGGGGCACCATGTGGTGGACAGTATGGTGAGGGGGCACCATGTGGTGGAGAGTATGGAGAGGGGGCACCATGTGGTGGAGAGTATGGAGAGGGGGCACCATGTGGTGGACAGTATTGAGAGGGGGCACCATGTGGTGGAGAGTATGGAGAGGGGGCACCATGTGGTGGACAGTATGGAGAGGGGGCACCATGTGGTGGAGAGTATGGAGAGGGGGCACCATGTGGTGGAGAGTATGGAGAGGGGGCACCATGTGGTGGAGAGTATGGAGAGGGGGCACCATGTGGTGGACAGTATGGAGAGGGGGCACCATGTGGTGGAGAGTATGGAGAGGGGGCACCATGTGGTGGACAGTATGGAGACGGGGCACCATGTGGTGGACAGTATGGTGAGGGGGCACCATGTGGTGGAGAGTATGGAGAGGGGGCACCATGTGGTGGAGAGTATGGAGAGGGGGCACCATGTGGTGGACAGTATTGAGAGGGGGCACCATGTGGTGGAGAGTATGGAGAGGGGGCACCATGTGGTGGACAGTATGGAGAGGGGGCACCATGTGGTGGAGAGTATGGAGAGGGGGCACCATGTGGTGGAGAGTATGGAGAGGGGGCACCATGTGGTGGAGAGTATGGAGAGGGGGCACCATGTGGTGGAGAGTATGGAGAGGTGGCACCATGTGGTGGACAGTATTGAGAGGGGGCACCATGTGGTGGAGAGTATGGAGAGGTGGCACCATGTGGTGGAGACTATGGAGAGGGGGCACCATGTGGTAGACAGTATGGAGAGGGGGCACCATGTGGTGGAGAGTATGGAGAGGGGGCACCATGTGGTGGACAGTATGGAGAGGGGCACCATGTGGTGGAGACTATGGAGAGGGGGCACCATGTGGTGGACAGTATGGAGATGGAGCAGATTGAAGTAGGGACAGTATGGAGAGGGAAAAGCGTATGAGGGACAGTATAGAGAGGGACAGCATCTGGGGCAGAGATTACCATAGTTAAAGACATAATGGGAGTTGAGGTTGATGCAATACCAATGTATATGGCTGGGGCTGATTTGACATTGCAAATGACACTGTACTAAAGGGGCTGTCTCCTTTCAGAAAATTCCAGTCCCCAAGCGCAGTTTGTTATAAAAACACAAACCACCCTTTACTCACTATCCACAGGTGTAGCACTGAGTCTCCAGCACAGGTGTTTGGGATTGGCTGCAGCACTGATGTCATGTTGACAGCATGGCAGCCATCCAGTAAGCTGAACAGCTATGAGTAGGGTGTTCCATCTGACAGAGCCACTTAGCTCAACATTGGTTATCGCGCTGCCGACATAAAAGGCAATGTATCCAGGTAGTGTTGCTAGTTTTGGTGATGTATCCATGTAGCGATGGTGGTTTTGATGATTTATCCATGTAGTGATGGTGGTTTTGATGATTTATCCATGTAGTGATGGTGGTTTTGATGATGTATCCATGTAGTGTTGCTAGTGTTGGTGATGTATCCATGTAGTGTTGCTAGTTTTGGTGATTTATCCATGTAGTGATGGTGGTTTTGATGATGAATCCTTGTAGTGATGGTGATTTTGATGATTTATCCATGTAGTGATGGTGGTTTTGATGATGTATCCATGTAGTGTTGCTAGTGTTGGTGATGTATCCATGTAGTGTTGCTAGTGTTGGTGATGTATCCATGTAGTGTTGCTCGTTTTGGTGATTTATCCATGTAGTGATGGTGGTTTTGATGATGAATCCTTGTAGTGATGGTGATTTTGATGATTTATCCATGTAGTGATGGTGGTGGTTTTGATGATGTATCCATGTAGTGATGGTGGTTTTGATGATGTATCCTTGTAGTGATGGTGGTTTTGATGATGTATCCATGTACTGATGGTGGTTTTGATGATGCATCCATGTAGTGATGGTGGTTTTGATGATATATCTATGTAGCGATGGTGGCTTTGATGATATATCTGGGTAGTGATGGTGGTTTTGGAAATTTATCCCCTCATTAAATACAAATAAATTAAAAATTATAAAATATTTGATACTGCCACATCCATTCCATCTATCAAAATATATAACTAATTAATAGTGATGAGCGAGTATGCTCATTACTCGGGTGGTCTCTGAGTATTTTGGCGTGCTCGGAGATTTTGTTTATGTTGAAGCAGCTGCATGATTTGCGGCAGCTAGATAGCTTGAATTCATGTGGGGATTGTCTGTTTGTTAAGTCTCCTCTCAGTCTTCTTTTTGCAAGATAAGCATTCCCAAATCCTGTAACCGTTCCTCATAGGACATGGTTTGCAGACCGGTCACCATTCTGGTTGCTCTTGTCTGAACTTGCTCCAGTTTGTTGATGACTTTTTTAAAATGTGGTGCCCAAAACTGGACACAGTATTCCAGATGAGGTCTGACCAAAGAGGAGTAAAGGGCAATAATGACTTCATGTGATCTAGACTGTATGCTTCTGTTAATACATCCCAGAATTGTATTTGCCCTTTTTGCTGCTGCATCACACTTTTGACTCATGTTCAGTCTGTGATCTATTACTATACTATATTATATCAGATCACCATGCAATAAAAAAACAAGCCACTTAAATTTTCATTTCAGGCAGCAAAAAAGCAAGAATTGACCATGTCTCCAGGGTATTTCACCACTGAAATTAGTGACTGGCTGCAGTGGTAATATGCCTGTGCAGCACATCATCATTGTTTAAATTAAAGCAAAGGACCAAGGAAAAATGCGTGCTGGAGCACTGAGGAATTTAAACAGTGGAATATAAGTTCTGATAGTCTGAATATTAGTGTAATTATTGGCCTTGGGGAGCATAAATCATATATGAAGCCTTCATAAATCTACACATTAATTTACAAATAATAGTGTCAATGAAGGATAAAACCATCAGCAAATTGAGTAATGATTAATCCTCATTTATGTGCCTACAGATACAGTATATCTTCTGTGGTAGATCGGCTCACTCGACTGCACACGGAGGTAGACAATGGAACACTGTCTCTTTAAGACTCTCACTGGTTTATTAGGAATGTTGCATAAGCCAGTGCAGAGTTATCAACATAAAACCAGGACTTCCTGGCTTAAGGAAAAAACAAAGCAAAACATACAGCACAGTCCATGAGGTTGCGGGGATCCGCCCGCTCAGGGAAAAAAAAACAACATTCATGTGTTCAGCTTCCTTGGCAGGACACCTAGCACTGGAGTTGCATTGTCCAGGCCTACCGAACACTGAATGCCTCTGAAGGCCAATTATTGAAACCCCAGACCACACCCTGGGGTGGAGATAAGGTGGACAACTTCCCACCCGCTCTAGGTTGTCCACAAAAACCCAGCCCTTAAAATGGCTGATTAACCCCTCTCAACACATAATGTGCTGTAGGAAACTTCTAGGTTTCAAATCCCTGAAGCTAATAGCCTCAGTGAAATGTATCTCCCCACCAGTACTTTGCCAGTGACTTTGTGACACTACATTATAAATGACACCAATTCCACAGTAGCATCATTCGAAAGTTAGACAGTTAAAGGAAATTTACAGTACTAGAAATCAATACATCACTTAATTCATCCCTAATTTATAGTCATTACTAATTTTGATTAGTTATAAAATGCACCCAAGGGCATGTTAGTGGATCGCCCCCACGTAAGGGCAATGGGGCACCGGATCCTTCGGTTCGGGGGATGTCACGGTGGCCTGACCCGGTCCGTGGCCCTTTGAGGGAAGTCCAATTAAAGGTGAAGTTTGTATAAGGTTCGTGACGCCACCGGTGGTATCCGGTCAGGGTGACCGACGCTGCTTAGGGGTCCGCTGGGGTGATGTAATGGCAGCTAGATGGTATACCTTCCCACAGGTGAAGTGTATCCCCAGGGCTTCCCAGAGTGTAGGTGGTGATAGTGGACGATGTAAAGCGCAGAGAATAACGAGGACACAAGGTTGCAGTCTCTTTACCTTTACTGGAAGCTTCAGCATCCACAGTCCAGGGTACAGACCACAGGGCAGGCAGAGTCCGTCCGGTCCGAAGGCAAATCCAGAGTTCCCTTATCCAGGTGGAAATCAGTAGCCTTCCTCTAGCGCCTGGGTGTTGTAGTACCTCCCTGCAGAGCAACTCGGTAAGGTCCTCACAACTTTCGTGGATGTTCTAGATGTTATGTCTTCCTCTCTGTCCCCCAGATGGTATGGATAGGACAAACCCGTATGACTGATGGCCTGAGGCTTGTTTATAGGGACCCTAGAGACGCCCCGACCCCCACAATTTGCCACCGTGTCTTCTTAGGTATTAAGGTCGGGCAGCCAACTTGGAATTGACTGTCCTGCCGGTCTCTGAAGTAATGCGTAGAGTCAATTACTCCCTCGGTGTTCCGGCCACCGGCTACGCACCTCAGAAGGAGGCAGCCTTTACAGGGCAGAACTCCTCCCGGTGTTTTCTCCTTGTGCTGTGACTTCGTTTCTCACTCTCTACAACACAGTTCTCTTAGTGTCCTTTCTTAGGATGCTGCCGCCCGTGGGGCAGGCGCAGCTCCGTAGCTTTCTGTCCCGCTAGGCCTCTGCCAGGATCCCACCCCTGACAGGGACCCTCTGTCTGCAGCTCGGATGTTCCTCCTTTCCCCCTGTCTGCCTGACAGGTGTTGTCTGGGCAAAGACCAGCCAGCGTCTCTCTCGCTTTCTATCCAAACCACCAGTTTTACCCTTCTGTGAGGAGTGCCCTACTAGATAGGAGCGTAGCTCCCCCTGGTGGATTGGAGTGTGAAGTGTGGTGTATGTTTGGTGATACCTGGAAGGATGAACTCCTTTATTACCTTCAGACGTAATATCACTCCCCCTGGTGGAAGAATTACATTACTGCAGCAACTAGGACTCTGGGGCGCTGCACTTAGCACTCCCGAAATCACTAGTATCAGATCAGACAAGGTGGACCGCAGTGTGAGTAGCTTCTTCTTATTTCAGCACCTGCGGTATCTCCCATTTTAGATCAGATAGACTTGGTGGGCAGCAGTGTGAGCAGCCTTTTCTCGGGTGGTCTCCGAGTATTTGTAAGTGCTCGGAGACTTAGTTTTCGTTGCCTCAGCAGCATGATTTACAGCTACTAGCCAGCTTGATTACATGTGGGGATCCCGTAGCAACCAGGCAACCCCCACATGTGCTCAGGCTGGCTAACAGCTGTAAATCATGCAGCTGCGTCAACAAAAACTAAATCTACGAGCAGTCACAAATGCTCGGGAAAACCCGACAACGAGTACACTCGCTCATCACTATTCAGTACCTATGGTATCTCCAGTATTGGATCAGATAGACAGGATGGACAGCAGTGTGAGCAGCTTTTACTTACTTCAACACCTCTGGTATCTCCAATATTAGATCAGACAGACAGGGTGGACAGAGGTGTGAGCAGTCTCTTCTTACTTCAGCACCTATGGTATCTCCAGTATTGGATCAGATAGACATGGTGGGCAGCAGTGTGAGCAGTCTCTTCTTACTTCAGCACCTATGGTATCTCCAGTATTAGATCAGATAGACATGGTGGGCAGCAGTGTGAGCAGTGTTGTGAATTAGACTTCTTGGCTCCCTCTGGTGGTTATTAGTGATATGACTCTGGGATTTTCTTTCCTCAGTTTGCACCCACCTGGGTCGTTAGTCCAGGGGTGTTGCTATATAAACCTCCTCTATCCTTAGTCCAGTGCCTGGCATCGTTGTAATCAGATCCTTTTTGTTTGCTCCTATCTGCTGGTCCTGGTTCGTGCAAAATTAAGCTAAGTCCTGCTTCTTTGTTTTTTGGGTTATTTGCTTGCTCTCATTTTTGTCCAGCTTGTACTAAATGTGATTCCTGACCTTGCTGGAAGCTCTAGGGGGCTGGTGTTCTCCCCCCGGGCCGTTAGACGGTTCGGGGGTTCTTGAATATCCAGCGTGGATATTTTTGATAGGGTTTTTGCTGACCATATAAGTTATCTTACTATATTCTCCTATTAGCTAGTGGGCCTCTCTTTGCTAAATACCTACTCATCCTTACGTTTGTCTTTTCCTCTTACCTCACCGTTATTATTTGTTGGGGGCTTGTATCCAACTTTTGGGTTTTTTTTTCTGGAGGCAAGAAAGGTCTTTCTTTTCCCTTCTAGGGTTAGTTAGTTCTCCGGCTGGCACGAGACGTCTGGAATCAACGTGGGCACGTTCCCCGGCTGCTGGTATTTGTGGTGCTAGGATTAGATATATGGTCAGATCAGTTACCACTGCCCTATGAGCTGGTTTTTGTGTTTGCAGACTTAGAAACTATTTCTGAGACCCTCTGCCATTGGGGTCATAACAGAGCAGCCTTTTCTTACTCAGCACCTCTGGTATATCCAGTATTGGATCAGATAGAGAGGGTGGACAGCAGTGTGAGCAGCCTCTTCTTGCTTCTTACTTCAGCACCTCTGGTATCTCCAATATTTGATCAGATACACAGGGTGGACAGCAGATTGAGTAGACTCTTCTTACCTCAGCACTCCTTGTATCTCCAGTATTATATGTGAATATCCACTGGGAGGACATTTTCCTAGACAACAAGGGAGGGTGTAGGGCTTCCTATTGCACATGCTCTCAGTCATTGGTTCTATTACCATTCTAGGATAAGTTTCATTCAGTGTAACAAGACTGCAACCATTTTAAACACACAAAACAAGAAAACGGAGTATAAAAATCCCAAGACTCATAATAGCTAAAAGTGATGTATATTTTATTATAACCAATAAGCAACAATAATTTGAAACATCAAATGCTATAATAACACATATTAGACAGGAGAAATGTGGAGGAAACCTGTAGGCATGCTAAGTGGTGTGGGAGAACCTAATCATCCCAAACTAGGTATATAGAGGTACCAGTACTGGGAATATAAGAGGGGAAACCCATAGTCAAAGCAGGGCTGTAAAGCCCTCCATATTAAATCCCAGTCACGTTGTAAAATACCAGAGCTTACCCATGTAATAGGCAAATGATTCTCCCTGTTCCACCAGCGGCCCCTAAAGTTCTGTAGTGATTACCTTCCTAGACAAAACAAGCATGATTTTAGGTTTAAAGGTATGAAGGAATTCATTTATAATGAACAATTTTCTTTCTTTCTTCCTTTTTTTTATTCTCTCAAAACTCCTTGAAGGAGTACCTATCAGTCAGGTCCAAACTTGTGGGTTGGGGAACCCAACACATTCAGCGGTTTTCAGCAATCACCCATATCCACACTTGCATTTGTGAACATGAGATCTCTCTGGTTATCATTAGATCTCAGTGATTTAGCAAAAAGCTAAAACATCAGTTACCAATTAGTATCAGTATTACCCCGCTAAGCAAGCTGGCATCCCGGGTTTACCGTGACAGAGAGGAGACAGAAGACCGCAGCGTCTGATTTCTCCTACTCCTGCACTGATTAGAAGCACTTGACCTTCATACTAAGTGGTGCAGGATTCTTTTAGCAGTGCAGAGGTTAATCTGATCAGTTGAGAGATCTTGGAAGCTTTCCTGCATTAAGGCGCTCAGCTGTGCACTGTTAGCCACTTCCCTCTCTCATATAATCTGGGCCCTAGCTAGCACTCATTGCCAGAGTAGCTTCATTCTGCATGGTTAGGAGATGGTGGTTTGTTGTTGTTTGAGAAGGCGTTTGATGGATTTATCTGAGACTGTTGCTAGGTTTTGGTTGTGTGCTAATTCCTTTCCTTCTTCTATTTTAGTTTTACCCCATCCTCCACTCCCCATTGAATACCTCTGTTGTTTATGTGAGTATATTTGTATTATTAGTATTTTCCTTTATCCCTGTTCGTATTACCTTGTTAGTCTGGTTGATGTATTACAGTACACTACTACTCCCCTCTTCCCTGGGTGGGGGAGGGGTACAGACTGAGGGCGGATTCAGGAGTAAAGGCAAGGTGCATGGTCTGGCATCTTCACCATCAGAAGTAGTCCAGGGAACAGGGCAAACTAGGGCGCCCCTAGCATTAGGTACAGGGAAGGAGCCCCTGGTCCCGGGACACCCGACAACAAAGTCATGACAGCTGGGTTCCCATACTTGAAGTTCAGCATCAAATTCTGCTGGAGAGTTGGATCCTTTACAGGGTAGTAACTCAGTAACTCAGACTTAGAAATACATTTATTTTTGGACTGTCTCTTATTTACTGGTTCTCAGTGATATTTTCTTAAGTCATTTGTAATTTTCTTATTGCTATTATATAGGTCACTTTTGTGGATTTTTCTGCCACGCTGTTTATAGGATGTGGTTAAGGACATTTAATGGTTTAGTCGCAAAGTGTAATCCAGCTCTGCAGGGAACAGTAAATAGTCCATGTGGGCTGGTGAGCGAGTGCAGCTGTCCTAAATCTAGTACATAGCACTGACCCTGATGTGCTTCCTCCAGAAGTCACAGGAAATGTTGTGGTGTGGAGATCAAGTGTACAGGATGCACCATGTACTACGCTTCCACCGCTACATGGTTAGCATATGGCCAAGGTGGCACCGATACGTCCTACCTCCTGCACTCATTGCTGTGAACATTCTTTCATACATACCATAGAGGCGGACTTTGAAACGAGTTTGGGGGTCAAGTCCTGGTTGACTGTGTCTCCTTTGTTATTGGGTGGCAAGAATCTGTGCCGAATTTTCCTCTTCAGAGAAATGCCATTATGAGAAAAAAGGAGGAAAGCAAACTGGCCTAAGAGTAATGGAAAAAGTATGGAGGGGCCAAAACTGACCCCATAATAGGTAGGAGGTACTGAATAAACTGGTAAGCAAGTATACTGGAAGGAAACTGGAACGGGTGGAACAGAAAGGGGTCAACTATTATTGTCCAATTCTTGTACTGTAAGGTCGATGAGAGTTTGGGTTAGACATATAAGTTAGGGTTGGGGTTAGGAAGGGACATGGTTCTAGGGTGAAGGTAGGGTAAATATAGCCTAAATCAAGATTATAGTAAATGTAGAGATGAGCTAGAAGATGCAGAGGTAGAAACCGTTCCCAGGACTCGAAAGGGAAAGGGTCTAAGATGACTCTCTACAATATAGCAAGACATATCAGAATCATAAGGGGCACCTGAAAGGTGGAGTCTCAGGAGCTTAAAAGGGAATTGGTCAGAAACTTAAACCCTCTCCTCCTTAAAAATTACCAGTATATATCTGTGTAGCACTTTAAAAGAGAAGAAGTCAATCCCTTTAGGACCACAACACACTGATTCAGTCATGAGAAATCAGGTTTTGAAGTTGTGTCTGTAAGTGCATTGAGGTGTGAGGATGCACTTACAGCTTCTCAGGCTCACGCTGTATTCCTTACCTATCAGCACCTCCCACTGACTGATTGACAGGCCAGTGTCCATGTACCACAGCAAACAGATGTCAATCAGCTAGGGAAGGATGCTACTAGGTAGGGAATACAGAGTGAGGCTGAGAAGCTGTAAGTGCATTGTCACGGCCCAATGCACTTCCAGACACAACTTCAGAATGTGATTTCTCGCTGTCGGAGCAGTGTTTTGGGTAATAAAGGCACTGACTAGCTTATCTTTTACAGGGCTACACAATCATATTAATCCTTGTGGGGAGATTTTGGGCAAGATTCGATTTAAGTTACACGTTTGAGGAAATATATCTGACTAATACAAAAACGAAAATTGGGAGACCAGATGGTAAAGTTCCATGCAGATCCTCAACACGAAGGACTAAAAGTGACAACTGCGCCAAGTGCCTTATTGTCGAGCCTAAAAAGTTGCCTTTTCCACTCTCCCACTAAAGTAGTAAAAATTACATGCAACTAGACCAAGCTAGGTTATAAATTGTCATTGTGGATTTTTTACTTGAATGCTGTGTAAATGTGGCATACTGCAACCATCTGTAAACCAGGGGGCACCACAATGGGCTCATGAGATTTTGACTCCCTTTTCTGATTCCAGTGCAAAAATACTTATACTTAGGTGCCACTTATAATTCAACTTTCTGCAGCTCCTCTAGCAAGACGGGCGCTCTGATATACATGACTCAGCTCCTCCTCTCTCCTCCGCCTCCCTGCGCACTGATCTCTGCACAGGTCACAGAGCATGCCCACTACATTCTCCAATCACTTGCTTTCTAACTTATCCTTGATCTTAGTTATCTCTGCAGGTACTAAGTTACGAGGACTGCACCCGAGTAAAGAAAGCAGAATATGACAATATACAATCAGGACATTTATTATAAAAAGAATATGTCTCAGTACAGATTGTTATTCAAAAAGATAAGACAACACATTCTCTACATTCCCTTTAAGAAATAAACCAGACGTTCACCACCGCTGTGTCTTCTATTTCTGAATTCTGACATCATACTGAGACTAATGAAGCTGAAGTAAAGAAAGGAGATGGCCGCCCCTGAGATGAGGCAGACATCTTCATTGAGGATCTGTATAACATATGGCCATGCCAGGCTGGCAGGAAGATTACATCGCAAGTCCTGTCCCTACTTATATTAATACTCATGGTACTATTGGTGACCAAGTATAGCGAAATGGATAATGTTACATTCAATTGTATTATTATTTAGTATATTTATAATAATAATAATAATTATTAGCTATTATACATTGTATTTTTAATAAAAAATATTATTATTACTAGTATGATTCATATAACCTTTTTGGTTATATTACATTATATTTTTAATAATAATTATATTATTTTAATAATAATTTATATTATTACTGTTAGCTATTATATATTATATTTTTTATTTAAAAAATATTATTACTCATATAATTATTTTGGTTACTGTGCATTATATTTTTTAATAATAATTATTATTATTACATTATTATTATATTAAATAGTATTGTATTTAATAATAGTTATTATTATTATTAATAATAATAACTATTGTTATACAATGCATTTTTATAATAATAATACAAATATTATTAGGGTTATTATTATTATTTATTCATGAATTTATTAATTTATTTATTAACTCACTCCCATCATAACCCAGAGATTTTATCTTACTATTACCCTTACTCCTGTATAAATGGATATTGTTTCATACAATTGTATAGTTATTATTTATTGATATATTTTATTATAATAATTAGTATATTTTATTATTATTATTATTATTATTATTATCATTATTATTATATTTTATAGTAAGAATTTTTATTATTACTGTTATTATTCACACAATTATTTTGGGTATTACGCATTGTATTTTATAGTAAGAATTTATACTATTATTCATATTATTACTATTTGTAACTATTATTTTACATTATATTATTATCATCATTATTAATATTATTTTTAATTATGCTATGTATTTTATAAAAAAAATACATTCATAATTTATTATTACTATTCACATTATTATTTTAAATTCGCTGCTGTCATGACCCAGAGATTTTCTCTTAGTTTAACCCTTTCCCTGTGCTCATTGTGTAATGTACTTGATATGAGCGGCTTACCACCACTCTGAGCACATTTCTGTATTAGTGTCTCAGTAATAGCAGACACACTCGGAGACTACATTGAATGTTATGTATTTTTTATGTTGTTGAATCACTATATACTGTATAGCTGCAGTATATAATGACCTATAGAAAAACCCGTATAAGTATAGCGAATACATGATGCCACAGTAGAGGTAAAATGCAAAACGTGGCTCCCCCTTCCATGGTCCATAATTATAACTTATAACTAACTCTCATTTGATAAATAATGGCATAAATAGACGATCTGCAAACCACCTTATTTATATATTATGTTATCTTACAAAAAAAAACAACTTTTAGAGTGTCGGTCACATAATGCCTTTCTTCAGCCTAAATTGCTGTCCACTGCCTGTTGTTAAGTGTCATCCATTTCCATCAGGAGAGACAGATTGGATTACAGGGGCTGATTTCTATCTCTTTATGCTGCATAACAGACAGGAAGGCTCTCATTTTGGGGCAGGAAAGCTATTGGATAAGCATGGTGGAAAGTGAGAAAAAAGAAGCTCCAGTACCTAACGTGCTGGTAGAACGCTGATGAAGAGGAACTGCCCCAAAAAGCGGTTACATAGCATTAGAATAGTGACAGCTCCTAGACATATTAGACTGGTATGTGCATGAGTTCAAGAACTAGAGGTTTTATTTTTTAGATATTTTTTATAGACAGATCTGGTAGGCTTTCAAGTCCTCATTATCACACAATAGGATTCTCAGAAAAGAAGTAATGTTTTATAATTCAGCCAAAGCCTGAAGAATTGCGAAAACTGATGGGACTTGAGTCATTTCCGCCACCCACTGCATTATTTGAAGTCCTGGCCTTTTGCTGGAGACTGCAGGGTTATATGCGAGACACTGCTGTATTAAAGGATAGTCAGCACAGAGGCATTCACATGGATGGACCATCATCATCTTCCAGCTGCCCTTCAGCTGTCATGGTCATATAAGAAACCCACGGAAATCAGTGCCCACCCTCGGGAGTCTGTTCATACCAGACAGTCCAGTGCTAGTAAACTGCTTCAATTACATGTGGCAGCGCTAATCATGGAGAGCCGCCTATGGAGAAGCTGTCTCCCCTGCCTTTAATGAGGACCTGTCACTTCCCACAAATGTGTAATTTCTCCACCTGATGTAAATGAGTCACCCGCCAGGGCCGTGGGGTACTCGGTACCGGGTCCGGTACTTAAAGGGGATGTCATGGTGGCTGCGACCCGGTCTGTGGCCCTGGGCGCCCAATTAAAGGGGAAGGTCTTTGAAGGGTTTAATAAAGTTTGTGTTCGTGATGCCACCTGTGGTATTCGACAGTGGGGACCAACGCTGCTTAAAGGGGTCCTCTGGGGTGATGGTATGGCAGCTAGATGGTATAACTTCCCACAGGTGAAGAAGGTCCCCAGGGCTCCCGCTGTATAGATAGAGGATGGTGAATGGCGCAGTAAAGAACGAGGATACAGGTTTGCAGTCTCTTTACCTGATTTACTGAAGCTTCAGGCAACCGCAGTCCAGGGCACCAGATCACAGGTACAAACAGGGTCTGGCCAGCTTGGAGGCAAGTTCAGATTCCTCTCTACCAGGTGGAGATGAAAGCCTTCTTCATAGCACGGTGTTGTAGTCCCTTACAGCCTATGGCTTCTGGCAAGGTCCTCACAGTTCTCTCTGTCCTTCATACAGGTTAGGACACAAACCCGTATGACAGGTGACTCGAGCCTTTTTATAGAGTCTCTATCACGACCTGGGCTCTATGTGCCACTGTGTCTCCTGGGTGTTAGGGCAGACAGGTGATGTGTAATCCAGCTGTCCTGCCGATTTCTGCTGTGCCTCCTAGAGTCCGACACAACCTCAGTCTTCCGGCTACCGGTAATCTGCGCTCTGCCAGAGAGGTAGCCCAGTCACTGCTATCCTCCCCAGATATCACTCTCCTGTGCTTTGCTCTCCTGCACACTTTCTACAAACTGTCCTTTCCTTCTCAGTTCTCTTTTTCCAGCAGCTGCAGCAACTCTAGCTACACGGCCCCTTCGGTCTTTCCGACACTCACTGTCTGACTGCTCCCTTCCTGTCCTCCTGACAGACTGCTCACTGACTTCCCCTCCAGCCAGAATATATATCAAGAGCAGCTCCCCGGAAAGTCCGGTTCATAGCTCCCCCTTCTGGCCTGGAGTGCGAACATGTTACATGTATGTGTTTACCTGGTAGAAGCGATCTTCCCCTGCTTCCAAGCGTGACATCGCTCTCCCCATGAGGAAAGCAAGGCCACCGTGACAACCAGGACCCTGGGTTGTCACATAAATGCCGTCATTCTCCTGAATCCGGCGTTGAGGACCACGCCCACTTGTCTAAAGAAAAGACCACATTTATATACACGGAAGAGGCAGCCATATCTCAGCAATGGAGAGGCCCAGAAAAAAAAAGAAAATCAACGCCGGATTCAGGAGAAAAGCGGCATTTACACCAGGATAAAGAAATAGATATTTGTGGCAAGTGACAGATCCCCTTTAAGGCAGCATCAGAAATCAAGATGAATAAAATAAAAGCAGGAATTGTATAATACTATATATTAGTATACTGGATAACTGTAGTTACCCCCTGCTGACTTGGTGGTGGCTCAAGCCTTATCTGTGGAATAGGGCATACTTTCACAATCATGGATGGTCCAACCACTGGTATCCTGACTGATCCCAAGAACTGGGGCCCTACACATCGCTGCCAGGATAAAAATACCTTTTAAATATGGTAGATAGCTGATGACCTTTAATGCTGGAATAAAAACCCTTTAACGGATTTAAAGAGCATTTGCAGCAATTTTTAAAGGGGTTCTCTAAAACTTTTACATTGATGGTCTATCCAGTGCTTAGACGCTGACTGATCTGCAAAATGTCACCTAGATGATCAATTTAAGTGTTGGGAATAAGCCTTCAGCTTTCTGCAAACCTCCAGCGTTGAGTCAGCGGACATATCATCCACAATTATGTTTTAGGACGCCATTGTAAAACCAGCAGCTGCGTAAACATCGTGCAGCAAAGATGGACAGACTCCGACAGAGAAGGCAGAGGTGGTTTATTATCAAGTCTGCCTCCCTGATCGCTGTAAACATGCGTTGTGTATATAAAATAAGCACTAACAGCGCTTCCTCCTCCCGTTCTAGTGATCATATGATCGCAGGGTGATGGGAGGGAGTATAAATTGCTGGGTCTTTACAGACTCAGGTCATCTGTGCAAGCAGGAGGCCGAACTTGCCCTGTACTGGAGTCTAATATGCCAGCCCAAGTTACAGGGGAAATCATGAATAATAAAAAAAAATTATTTTAATGATGAAATGCCCCCAAAAGGTCTTTTATCAGCTTATGGGGTCAAAATGTATAAACTAAGCAAAAATATACATAAATAAGGTATATAAAAAAAAAATGTGTGTGTGTGTGTGTGTGTGTGTGTGTGTGTGTGTGTGTGTGTGTGTGTGTGTGTGTGTGTGTGTGTGTGTGTGTGTGTGTGTATATATTTCACATGTAAAGCGCCATGGAATAAATGGCGTCATAATAATAAATAACGGGTGGCGCTATAGAGTTAAGTCCTCTTTTTCTCTGAAGAGGCAATTTGCGTATAATAATAAATAATAAATAATAATAATTTTATTTATATATATGCATATATAGATATATCTAATATATAAAGCTGAATGTGTGTGTGTGTGTATGTATGTATGTATGTATGTATGTCCGGGATTGGCATCTGAACCGTAGCAGCTACAGCCACAAAATTTTGCACAGTCACACGTCTGGACCCCGAGAGCGTCATAGGCTATGTTGTGAGGTGAAATTTTAACCCCGCGCTTTCCAATTCACCAAACAATTTTGCCCCTATCTACATAATGGGGAAAAAGTGAAAGGAAAAGTGTTGGAGGCGTCGCAGCTACAGGCACAAAATTTTGCACAGTCACACGTCTGGACCCTGAGAGCGTCAAAGCTATATTGTGAGGTGAAATTTTAACCCCGCGCTTTCCAAGTCACCAAACAATTTTGCCCCTATCTACATAATGGGGAAAAAATGAAAGGAAAAGTGTTGGAGGCAAATTAACAGCTGCCAGATGTGAACAAGGGGGACTTAAAGAATGACAGCGATGGCACCAAAGAGTATATACTGTACAGTTGCTAAGGTGGGGCCCCAACATGGGATAATCACACCACCACGGGGATATGAACACACACACAAAATGCGCCACACACTACCACGTGCTCGAACACATATACCACCCTCAGTGCACATTTCACCACACATACACCAACCTCGCCACATAAAAGTAGAAACACAAAAGTCGCCGCTCAAAACTCGCCACGCGCAAAACTCTCCACATGCAAAACTCGCCACACGTGCAAAACTCGCCACACGCAAAACTTGCACACGCAGAAAAATTGCCACACGCAGAAAAATTGCCACATGCACAAAAGTTGCAACACATGCAAAAGTTGCCTCACACAAAACTTGCACATACTCAAAAGGCACCACACATAAAACTCGCCACGCGCAAAACTCGCCATGCGCAAAACTTGCTGCACACAACTTGCTACACTAACCTGTCACATGCAACTCGACACACAAAAAGTTGCTACACGCATGTCGCCACACAAAACTCATCTCACAAAAGTCCCTACATGCATGTCGCCACACGCAACTCAACACACACAACTTGACACACGAAACTCGCCCTAAAACACACACAAGTCTGGTATCCTTCAAAAATAAAAATCTGATTAATAAGCAGACAAACTACAAGAGCAACAAATGTACCATATAGGAATCCGGCAGCTGTCAGTCACATGACCAGTCTATTATGTGTATGTGTGAGCTAATATATACTGCCAGGGGGTGGGCTTACTGTTGGCTGGGGATTTATCAGGCTGCCATTTTAGCTTACAAATACTGAGGTAAAAATACTGACCAAATAACGTGTGAACGAGGGCTAATACAGGAGGAGATGGCATACAGCTATATACTATATACAGGAGATGACACACAGGTATATACTATTTACAGGGGAGATGACACACAGGTATATACTATATACAGGAGGAGATGACACACAGATATATACTATATACAGGAGAGATGACACACAGGTATATACTATATAGAGGAGGAGATGACATACAGGTACATACTACATACAGGAGGAGATGACATACAGGTATATACTATATACAGGAGGAGATGACACACAGGTATATACTATATACAGGAGCAGATTACCTACAGGTATATAGTATATACAGGAGGAGATGACACAGGTATATGCTATGTATAGGAGGAGATGACATACAGGTATATACTATATACAGGAGATGACACACAGATATATACTATATATAGGTGAGATGACACACAGGTATATACTATATACAGGAGATTACATACAGGTATATCTAATATATAAAGCTGAATGTGTGTATGTATGTATGTGTGTATGTCCGGGATTGGCATCTGTACCGTCGCAGCTACAGCCACAAAATTTTGCACAGTCACACGTCTGGACCCCGAGAGCGTCATAGGCTATGTTGTGAGGTGAAATTTTAACCCCGCGCGTTCCAATTCACCAAACAATTTTGCTCCTATCTACATAATGGGGAAAAAGTGAAGGGAAAAGTGTTGGAGGAAAATTGACAGCTGCCAGATGTGAACAATGAGGACTTAAAGAATGAGAGCGATGGCGACAAAGAGTATATACCGTACAGTTGCTAAGGTGGGGCCCCGACATGGGATACTCACCACACACGGGGATATGAACACAAACACAAAATGCGCCACACACTACCACGTGCTTGAACACATATACCACCCTCAGCACACATTTCACCACACACACACACCAACCTCGCCACATAAAAGTCGAAACACAAAAGTCACCACTCAAAACTCGCTACATGCAAAACTCGCCATATGCAAAACTAGGCTCACGCAAAACTCGCCACACGTGCAAAACTCACCTCATGGAAAACTCACCTCATGCAAAACTTGCACACACAGAAAAATTGCCACATGTACAAAAGTTGCACCACATGCAAAAGTTGCCTCACACAAAACTTGCACATACTCAAAATGCACCACACATAAAACTCGCCACGCGCAAAACTCGCCATGCACAAATCTTGCTGCACACAACTTGCTACACTAACCTGTCACATGCAACTCAACACACAAAATGTTGCTACACGCATGTCGCCACACAAAACTCATCTCACAAAAGTCGCTACATGCATGTCGCCACACGCAACTCAACACACACAACTTGACACATAAAACTCGCCCTAAAACACACACAAGTCTGGTATTGTCCTTCAAAAATAAAAATCTGATTAATAAGCAAACTACAAGAGCAACAAATGTACCATATAGGAAATACGGCAGCTGTCAGTCACATGACCTGTCTATTATGTGTATGTGTGAGCTAATATATACTGCCAGGGGGGAGGGCTTCCTGTTGGCTGGGGATTTATCAGGCTGCCAATAGCAACCAATCACAGCTCAGCTTCTATTTTGCTACAGTTAATTAACCTGAGCTCTGATTGGTTAATATAGGCAACAAAGACATTCTCAGTATAACAAAGCTAATATATGTTGTGAAATGCTTCTATTTGCTTAGTTTTTGCCTTTTAATAATTACATTTCTATCTATTTGTTTTGTGGTTTTTGTGTGCAGAATAAATTTTTGTTAACACATTCTATTTTGCTAACAGCAGTCATTAACCCGGGCGAAGCCGGGTAGTACAGCTAGTACTGTATATAAAGAAGAAAGCCACTGTCCATCCAAATCACTGTTTCTAATTCCGTGTCTCATTAAAAAAAATATATATATGTATATGTCCTACTTCTAAATATAATTGTAATGGAAAAGGGAACACAATTTGAGATGTATTCTAATAGTCCTTAATGACCCATTATAAAAAAAGGAAGAAATTTTGAAAAGCGGACGCAATGTATTTCCTTTTTTTTCCTTTATATTTTCCCCTGATATCAGCAAAAGAGATAAAAAAAATGTAGAAATAACATAAAAATTAGACTCTTACACATTGCGTAAAAAAAGAGGTAATAATTATTAGACTATCCAAGAGAGTAAAAAAAGTAAAGTTCTTAAAACTACAAATATCTAAAAATATAAGTACAGTATATATGTATATATATTAGCTTGGTTTTGGATTAGTTATTTTCTATTAGTTTTCAGCCAATTTCTGAGCTTTTCTTTTGGAATCAGCGTCGGTGACAAGACGTTCGTGTGCGAATAGACATTTCACAACATATTGTTTAGCAGATTTCGCATCGGGTGAAACCCACGGGAAGCAAAGCGTCGCATCCTCTTCGGCTGAGATGTTTGAGGCTTTTTTGTTGTTGCTTTTTTGCTTTTTTTTGCAGCACAGACTCGATGTCCTTTTCTTTGAAATAGTGGAGACTTGCTGCCTGCTATAGGGCGAGTGCAGAGGAAATGCAAATAACTGTCAGGCTTCAGCGTAGTTGTTTTGCTAGGATACAAGCGCAGCTCGTACCACCGCCTGCCTGCAGTCATTGGCTGCGCTCCTCGGCCTGCTGACGACACCCTGTTGCTGGGAGGACTTCAGAGCCGAGCAGTTTATTGCTAAAACTTGCAGGGAAAAAAAAAAAAAAAAGAACAAGTGACACAAAGTTGTCACATCAAGCAGCAGTCTGCAGCATGTGGCTCTCTGCGGGTCTGTGGGACTAAAAGTCCCAGTTCTGTAACCAAGCCAAAAGTGCAAACACCCTAATTCTCTCAATGTTCAGTGAAAAAGAGAGAAGCAGGAAGAAAAGTTCATTGTCATGTGACCATAAGCGTGAAAATTGCATAGCTGAATCCTGACAGTGAGGATATTACACGTTGTTACACAGATTGTCAGGATTCTCTCATGTTGGCGATTTGCATACATGCGGTCACATGCCGACTAGACATGCATGGCATCACTCAATGAAAATGAATTGAGCGAAGTAGGACACGTCTAGTCGGAATGTGGCCAGAAGTATACAGATCGCATGCTTGTGAAAGGGAGAATCCTAAAAGTGTGTAGTGCATGCGCTGTGGGAATTCAGAAGCTGCAGTCATAGGATGACTGAAGACTTTCATCTCAAACCAAGATGAGCCCTTTAATTATAAAATGAAGTCCTGTAGCCAATCCTAACAGCGTGTAACATACTCACTGTCAGGATTCAGATCTGGACCATGATGACTTTTCACATCCAAAGCTCGACTTACATCTTCTCCGGTCTTCTGCCGCACATCCCCACACCATACCCATAGGTTTTTGGACACCAATGAATGCTATAGAAATAGCTAATAGATATAGCTAGACTGTATTGCTATGCTCCGCTCCTGCGTAGGTATGAACATGCGAGACTCAGCGGTATTTCTCGCATGTGTGATCCCGGCGATAGACAGACAGAGCGACACACATGTAGACATATAATTGCACAACCCCCTGACATATAAAATTGCACCCTGTGGCGCTTATTGAACAACGTTTTATGATCTCCCCCATTTTTTCTCTTTAACCAGCCAAGGTAAAGCAGACAGCTGTAAGCTGATATTATCAGGCTGGGAAGGTCCATGGTCATTGGGCCCTGCCCAGCCTACAAATACCAGCCCGCAGCCGCCCCAGAAGTGGCACATCACATTAGAGGCGTCCATTCTGGAGCTTCACCTTGGCTCTACCAGATTGCCCTGGTGCGTTGGCAATCGGGGTAATGGTGCTTATCGTTGGCGTCAGCTGTGAATTGTCCAAAATATGTCTATATGTTTGTCTATATGTCTGTGTCTGTCTGTCTATATCTTTCTATCTACAGTATACTTGCAGTAGATAAATGCAAGTCGAAACCAAGTAGTATAGATAATGGAGAATACTAAACAAGAAACACTAGAGTCTCAATCCCAAGACACAGTATTAGGGAGATGATGTCATTGATCCACATCAGGCAACCTGCAAAACCCAATGTGGAGCACAGCAGAGGGCAGCGGACCCAGGAGAAGGCAGCGGAACCCAGGATACCCGGGACATGTGTGTAACAGAGACCTCCTCTGGAATAAAGAAAAAGCTCTCTGATGAGTGATGTGCCCATCTGACATGATTGCTGAGCCCAGTCATTGACTGCAGCGGTCATGTGCTATAGTTATGATGTCACCGCTGCTGTCAAGACCGGTGAGGTAGCTCTGGACGGGCAGGGGATAAGTGACGTTGATTTTGTTACTTGTACATAAAATACTACTGTGTACTATAGTAACAGTCATCGGAAAATGAACTATTATTCTAATAGGGTTTTTAAGTGTAAACATTTTTTGGGCAAGTTTTTATATCATTATGTGTATAAAAGACAAACCAAAAATCTTGAAAGTTTCTCACAACCACCAGGTCTAATATTAGGCTCCAACTTCTTGTTCTGTACAGCAACCACATAGGAAGCAATAGACTGACTCTGACACAATTGGACTTTCTAGGCATGCTCTGATCAGGACAAAGAGCATTGTTTAGAAAGGAGGAGGAGGTGAGCTGTGACATCACCTATTGTGAATGGTGGATCCTGTGTTATCTACTGTATATAGAGGTGTTATCAATCATTGTACAGGAGGAGGAGGTGAGCTGTGACATCACCTTTAGTGAATGGTGGATCCTGTACTATCTACTGTATATAGAGGTGTTATCAATCATTGTACAGGAGGAGGAGGTGAGCTGTGACATCACCTAATGTGAATGGTGTATCCTGTGTTATCTACTGTATATAGAGGTGTTATCAGTCATTGTACAGGAGGAGGAGGTGAGCTGTGACATCACCTATTGTGAATGGTGGATCCTGTGTTATCTACTGTATATAAAGGTGTTATAAGTCATTGTACAGGAGGAGGAGGTGAGCTGTGACATCACCTAATGTGAATGGTGTATCCTGTGTTATCTACTGTATATAGAGGTGTTATCAGTCATTGTACAGGAGGAGGAGGTGAGCTGTGACATCACCTATTGTGAATGGTGGATCCTGTGTTATCTACTGTATATAGAGGTGTTATCAGTCATTGTACAGGAGGAGGAGGTGAGCTGTGATATCACCTAATGTGAATAGTGAGCTTTGTGTTATCTTATATACAGTATGTAAGTTTTATTGTCATTGTAATCTTATCCGTGATGAGTGTCAAAAATGTCTTCTGTACAAAACAGGAAGTATGAGTCTAGCACTGACTGTGTAGCCAATGTGAAAATTGCAAAATTTCAGATTTTCTTTATATAGATATGGATTATTTAAAAAAACATAAATATATATATATATATATATATATATATATATATATATATATATATATATACATTTAACATAAAAGTCTGATTTAAACAACAGATAATTTTCTGATGACACATCCCCAAACACAATTATCCTTTTTACTCATAAACTGTTGAGACCAGGAAATTGTAGCATAAGAAAGCTAGCTCCTTATATTAGTCATGGGCTTGAAATATCAATAGGAAAATTATAATGGGAAGAGTAAATTATCTCCTTGGCTTTGTCGGCTAATAATGATAATTACAGTGCTGTTTCCAAAACAAGTATTGTTCCAGAATAAAGTTTCTTCAACCAGTGGTGATGTTCAGGAAGAAGCGATTCGTGAGGACAATTTCACTTCTATTTGTTTTTCCTTTTGTTTTTCTTTGTTCTGGAGAATACTGAGAACATCCTGAGATCATTCATGTGTCGGGGGATTTTCATCCATGGAGGGGGCTCGCTCACAATTTTGCTCTTCTACTGCCATGAGTAAAGAATGGGATCTAATCATCCTACAAAAGCAAAATGGTTCTCCCGACCGTCCAAGAGCAAGGTGGTGACGATGCTTTTCCAGCATGAAGGAGATCAAGACGCAAGGCAAAAGTGATAACTAAGTGGCTCAGTGAATAAAACATTGACATTTTGGTCCTTGGCCAGGAAACTCCTCAGATTTCAATTCCAATGAGAACCTTTGGTCAATCCATAAAAAGAAGGTAGTCAAACAAAAATACAGAAATTGTGATAAGCATCAATCACTGATGAGACATGGATTGGTGGTCATCAGTCAGGATCTCTCTATCAAAATGGATGGTACGTATTTCACAATTGTTGGGCGTCTGGGTCTGGAGATCCCAAAGATTGGTCAGAACCTTGATCTGCACTAGCCTGATGACTTCCGATTGAGTCCGTACTCCGATCTGTGTGCCCACCTCGTGTATCAGCCACCCTCTGCTGTACGAGGTTTTATCTTATTGGTGGGAGTCTCAAGACCTGGGCCCTCGCCAATGGGCAGCACTGATCAGCGCCTTTTATACATACTTAAAAAATGAAAAGTAAATGGGACACATCTGTGCTCCCAGATATGGGGTACATATATTGTTACCCAGAAAAATCCGCTGCATTATTAGAACTGCATCAAGTCTGTTCTCGGTCTTGGGAAGAAGAGAGACGTAAATCGGGTAAAACTGGTGGCACCTTGGAGCTTTGTCCAACGACGAAGAGGGCACACATTGATGACATATCTCAAATATATAATATAATTGAAAAAAATGCAGTTATCTGTGGAGATATAGGCAACTGAGAGGGAAAAAACCCTCTGCTGCCTCTGTCCGATAACAGAGACACACATCGGTGCGGTACGGAACCATAAGTTACTCTGAAGTCTTCTCCGGAATATGGTTTATGCCCAATACCTAATTTTTACGAATTTCCAGATCTATTGCTCAGTGTTCAGCTCAATATGATCATGTTTTGCCCTCTTTTTCCCCACGTGCTATTCCACCTCGCAGTGTGCTGTCACATTTTTACTACCTCGTGGTTGTGTTATTCTGAGCCCAATGCTCACTCACATCTGGATGTTACTTTACTCAGGGAGGAGGTGACTGACGCACGAACTTAGACTAATGGAGGAGTCAGCAAATGTGTAACATCCTATATACAAGTCCTGTTGTTAGAGGTGATCAACACCACTTACCCTGAATTTTTTTAAGTGAAAGGTCCCTCTTTCTAGTGCTTTTACTATTATCGCCTATCCAGCAGATTGCGATTTCTAGAATTAAAGAGTTTTCCCCATCTCGTAAAAATCTCTATGGTATGATAAGCACTGAGTACTGTGGCTCAGTGGTTAGCACTGTAGCTTTGCAGCGCTGGGGTCTTGGGTTCAAATCTCACCAACGTCTGTAAGGAGTTGGTATGTTCTCCCCATGTTTGTGCGGGTTTCCTAAGAGTTCTCCGGTTATCTCCCACACTCCAAAGACATACTAATAGGGAATCTAGATTGTGATCCCCAATGGGACAGTGATGATAATGTCTGTACAGCGCTGTGGAATTAATGGTGCTATATAATTAAAATAAATACATTTGAGCCGTGTGCCCCCTTCACAGCCTTTCAACCAGGCAGCAGCCCCCAACCACTCTGCAGTTCCCTCCACAACTAACAGGTATGAGGCATTGGACCAGGAGAACATAGGGATGCAGCAATCCTCCTGGGCTGTGGACTCTTCGTTCTCGCGATCGGTGGACCCTCATCAATCATAAAGTGAGAAGAGAAAAGATCCTTCTACAGGAATTAAAGGGTTATTTCCTTTATGCCATATCCACATATCCTGTGACCATAAATGAAAAAAAAAAATGTTCAAACATGGCCACCTTACCCTTTATAGAGAGATTTCAATTAGTAAAAGGGAGTCACATAAATCTTGTTTTCCTGAAAGTCAAGGGTCTGAGAGGAGAGATCTGCATCTATCCATCACTAAAGGTTTATATAATGGCTATGCAATAAATGCAGGAGATATGAATTCCCCTTTAAGGATCTGTCACCAGGACTAAAGTGTCCAGTTTTTGTTCTGCCTCCGTTCTTTCTTTATTTTAAATCCACCATACTATTCCCCAGATATGGGCCTTTCTTTTTAGTGATAATATCTCTGGTATTTACAAGAAGGATCCTCTGGGGCGTGTCTTTAGCCTGCTCTGCATAATTATCCTGTGAGCAACGCCCCCTTAGAAAGAATATAAAATTAGCAGTAAATTAAAAAAGCCCATATCTTGGGAACCGTTTGGCGGATTTAAGAAAAACAAAAACCGTAATACTCAGGGAAGCAGCAGGAATGAAATAAAAGTAAAAGCTGGTCATTTTTGAGGTCATCTTTATCTTAGGAGAGGGGGTGTTTCATCTTTTGAACACTCTCCTACTCCAGTCCCAAGATCTGCAGTGCAAACGAAACCATGGCCTTACTTAACCTCAAAGGCGCTCTGATAGCAACGTGTTGGTATATTCGTACTAATACCCTACGTACTAATGTATTACTGACACAGCCTGATGTGACCCCCGACTATGTGAATAACCTTTTTACGTGAGGAAAACAAAAGTGTCTCCGCTTTCATCCAATTATCATTGTTCATTTTGTAAACGATATCGGTACATCTAATTCTTGTTTACTGAGCTTTATACATAATGACTCAAGGTTGACTCACAGAGCCATATAATAGTGCAAGAATGCTTCACAACAACTACGGGAAGAGCCTCTATGGGGTGAATGATGATTTCTGAAATATCTACTGCACACAGTTAAAGGGGTTACCGTAATCACCTTTTGGAACAATTTTTTTTTTTTTTTTTACTTAAGATGCTTGTATTTGGGGCCAAAAATCATTTTTGCAATTGGGTTTCTTTAAAAATTTTGCACCGTTTGTCTTTTATATCCTCTGTGATATTGCTGGCTGCAGAATAAGTTAACTAAGGATCCATCAGTGAGCTCATTCCTATTAAATGATGGGAGAGTTTGTGCAGAGTTTTACCTGTCTTGTCTTAGCTGATTTATCACCACAAACCACATCGAAGATGAATGTGGTGGGAAACAAAGAGCCCGTGAAAGGAAAACAGTGCAAAATTTTTAGTGAAATGGAAAAAAAATAATTTTTAGTCCCAAGTACAAGCATTTAAGGAAGAAGAAAATAATATGGGTAGAGTGAATATGGTATAAATGATGATTGTGTGGGCTCAATCACTGCCATCCTGGACTAGCACCATGGGGGTCTAGTGATGTCACCTGCCCATGTCTACAATGTCTTCTCCAATTCCTTAACAAGTGACTGCGTTCAACAAAAAGTAGATTTATTACCGTAAACCCTTAAGAGTGCAGCCATTTTTTTTTTGGTGTGTGGGGGGGGGGGTGTTACGCTTTCATTTTGACCTCCCATTTTACTAAATATCCATATTTTTTGCCATCGACACAACCATATGAGGATTTGTTTTTGGCGGGACAAGTTGCAGTTTTAAACGACACCATTAATTGTATCATTAAATTTACTGAAAAATTGGATTACATTTCCCAGTTTGGTGAAATGGTGAAAAAATTAAATTCCAATATTGTCTTTTTTTTTTTTTATGGTGTTCACAGTGTAATAATCAACCTGAATTTTTTTTTACATTTTTTGGAAACAGGCTCATTCTTATTTTGATGATGGTGTTCACAGTATGTGGTTCCTTCAGATGTGGGCAAAGTGTGGACTGCGGCCATATTCAGCCCTTTGGCTGTTCCTGTACGACCTGCAGACCAGGACAGCCAAAGGGCCGGACACAGCGTCAGCTGAGACTCAGGGCAGAAGGTGCAATGATGTCACTAAATCCTGCCTGCAGCACAGACCGGCGCAGCACCTCAGCTGAATGACGCAAGGTGAGTTGTAGTTATTTTTTTTATTTTTTTTAATAGTCGGTGAGTATCAAACTGGGTGTAGGAGGATGTGGTGTCCATCATGCTGTGAGTGGGAGACATCAAAATGTGTGTGGGAAGCTGTGGGAAGATCACACTTTGTGGGTGCAATGTGGGGCATCATATTTTGTGGGGGACATCATACTGTGTCTAGGGGAATGTAATGTGGGGGCAGCATACTGTGTGTAGGGGGATGTGGTGTCCATCATACTGTGAGTGGGAGACATCAAAATGTGTGTGGGAAGCTGTAAGAAGATCACACTTTGTGGGTGCAATGTGGGGCATCATATTTTGTGGGGGACATCATACTGTGTCTAGGGGAATGTAATGTGGGGGCAGCATACTGTGTGTAGGGGGATGTGGTGTCCATCATACTGTGAGTGGGAGACATCAAAATGTGTGTGGGAAGCTGTGGGAAGATCACACTTTGTGGGTGCAATGTGGGGCATCATATTTTGTGGGGGACATCATACTGTGTCTAGGGGAATGTAATGTGGGGGCAGCATACTGTGTGTAGGGGGATGTGGTGTCCATCATACTGTGAGTGGGAGACATCAAAATGTGTGTGGGAAGATGTGGAAACATCAAACTTTGTCAATCCCAAGTTCACAAGCCGAAGAGGTACACTATGTGGTTGCATCATATTTTGTGGGGGACATCATACTGTGTCTAGGGGAATGTATTGAATGTTTTGTGGGGGGCAACATGCTGTGTGTAGGGGGATGTGGTGTCCATCTTACTGTGAGTGGGAGACATCAAAATGTGTGTGGGGGACCTGTGGGAACATCAAACTTTGTCAATCCCAAGTTCACAAGCCGAAGAGGTAATGGGACGAATCAGAGCTGGGAAGGCGAGAAGATGAGAGTGCCCCGAGTGATAGTTCCAAGGCGTCGGCAACTAGAGAAGCTAAGTGACAGCCATAGTGGCATAAGTAGCTCCCTTAAGGGGAAAAGGAGGTGCAACCCCTGGTTGAGAAATAATTGAGGTAAAACCGAGTGAGTTTAGAAGGGAAAGAAAGAATGTGTATGAAGATGTACCTCACCCACGGCTATTGCCCCGGCCACGTTACACTTGTTCATCAGGTGATCTATCTCATGTTTACACAGGTGGATTAGGAAGGAACCTTCCCATGAACATTCGTCGCCCTTTTTTTGTGCTGTTCAGTGAGCGCCGCTCATTCTACGTCTGTTTCTGAAATCACTTGGCTAAACGGTCAAGGTCAGAGTCATCTCCTATCTGGGGCTGGATGTCAATCACAGCTTCCCTACTGTGGGTGATGACAGAGGCCCAAAAGCTGCCATCACTAGTCTGTACGATAATTCTGATCCTTAACTGCAGGTTGCCAGCGCTGTAAATTTACGACGTGGTGCCAAGGTCTCCCATTGCCGTAAATTTACTACATGGTGCCAAGGTCTCCCATTGCCATAAATTTACGATGTGGTGCCAAGGTCTCCAATTGCAGTAAATTTATGACGTGCCAAGGTCTCCCATTTGTTGTGATTTTGCTTTTTGCTCCCTCTAGTGGTCATTAGTGATTTGACTCTGGAGCTTCTGTCTTTTCCTATATCCTCACCTGGGCCGTTAGTTCAGGGGCGTTGCTATATAAGCTCCCTGGACCTTCAGTTCAATGCCTGGCATCGTTGAAATCAGAGCTAATCTGTTGTGCTCTTGTCCTATGATCCTGGTTCCTGTCTTTCAAGCTAAGTCTGCTTCCGTGCTTTTTGCTTTTGTTTTGTTTGGTATTTTTGTCCAGCTTGTTCCAATCTGTATCCTGACCTTTGCTGGAAGCTCTAGGGGGCTGGTGTTCTCCCCCCGGACCGTTAGACGGTTCGGGGGTTCTTGAATCTCCAGCGTGGATTTTTATAGGGTTTTTGTTGACCAGATAAGTTATCTTGCTATATTCTGCTATTAGTAAGCTGGCCTCTCTTTGCTGAACCTGGTTCATTTCTGTGTTTGTCATTTCCTCTTACCTCACCGTTATTATTTGTGGGGGGCTTGTATCTTGCTTTGGGGTCCCTTTCTCTGGAGGCAAGAGAGGTCTTTGTTTTCTTCTCCTAGGGGTAGTTAGATTCTCCGGCTGGCGCGAGTCATCTAGCGATCCGTAGGCATGATCCCCGGCTACTTCTAGTGTTGGCGTTAGGAGTAGCTATTTGGTCAACCCAGTTACCACAGCCCTATGAGCTGGATTTTTGAATCTCGCAGACTTACACGTTCCTCTGAGACCCTGTCCACTGGGGTCATAACAGTATGCCAGGCCTTGATTAAATGTTTAATGCATTGCAGAAGTGGGATTATAAGAAAGAAAATTTTGAGGTTTTTTTTCCCTCTCTCATTTTTTTTTTTTTCTTTTCCCCTTTACCTCAGAGTGGCTTAAGCTTGCTGCAGACATGAATGTCCAGACCTTGATTACAAGTGTGGACCAGCTTGCCGCTCGTGTGCAGGGTATACAAGATTATGTTACCAGAAATCCTAGGTCTGAACCCAAGATTCCGATTCCTGAACTGTTTTCAGGAGACCGATTTAAGTTTAGGAATTTCAGGAATAATTGTAAATTGTTTTTGTCCCTGAAACCTTGTTCGTCTGGAGACTCTGCTCAACAAGTAAAAATTGTTATTTCATTCTTACGGGGTGACCCTCAAGATTGGGCTTTTTCGTTGGCGCCAGGAGATCCGGCATTGGCTGATATTGATGCGTTTTTTCTGGCGCTCGGTTTACTTTATGAGGAACCCAATCTTGAGATTCAGGCAGAGAAAGCCTTGCTGGCTATGTCTCAGGGCCAGGACGAGGCTGAGGTGTATTGCCAAAAATTTCGGAAATGGTCCGTGCTGACACATTGGAACGAGTGTGCACTGGCCGCTAATTTTAGAAATGGCCTTTCTGAGGCCATTAAGAATGTTATGGTGGGTTTTCCCATTCCCACAGGTCTGAATGATACCATGTCCCTGGCTATTCAAATTGACCGGCGGTTGCGGGAGCGCAAAACCGCAAATTCCCTCATGTTGTTGTCTGAACAGACACCTGATGTGATGCAATGTGATAGAAAAACCGCAAATTCCCTCATGGTGTTGTCTGAACGGACACCTGATTTGATGCAATGTGATAGAATCCTGACTAGAAATGAGAGGAAAATTCATAGACCCCGGAATAGCTTGTGCTACTACTGTGGTGATTCTACACATGTTATCTCAGCATGCTCTAAACGTATATCTAAGGTTGTTAGTCCTGTCACCGTTGGTAATTTGCATCCTAAGTTTATTCTGTCTGTAACTTTGATTTGCTCACTGTCATCTTATCCTGTCATGGCGTTTGTAGATTCAGGTGCTGCCCTGAGTCTTATGGATCTCTCATTTGCTAAGCGCTGTGGTTTTATTCTTGAACCATTAGAAAATCCTATCCCTCTTAGGGGTATTGATGCTACGCCATTAGCAGAAAATAAACCGCAGTATTGGACACAGGTTACCATGTGCATGACTCCTGAACACCGCGAGGTGATACGTTTTCTCGTTCTACATAAAATGCATGATTTGGTTGTTTTGGGGCTGCCATGGTTACAGACCCATAATCCAGTCCTTGACTGGAAGGCTATGTCAGTGTCTAGTTGGGGCTGTCGTGGTATTCATGAGGATTCCCTGCCTGTGTCTATTGCTTCTTCTACGCCTTCGGAAGTTCCGGAGTATTTGTCTGATTATCAGGATGTCTTTAGCGAGTCCAGGTCCAGTGCATTGCCTCCTCATAGGGAATGTGACTGTGCAATAGATTTGATTCCAGGCAGTAAATTTCCTAAGGGAAGACTGTTTAATCTGTCGATACCTGAACATACCGCTATGCGTTCATATATCAAGGAGTCTCTGGAGAAAGGACACATCCGTCCGTCTTCTTCCCCTCTTGGTGCGGGATTCTTTTTTGTGGCTAAAAAGGACGGATCTTTGAGGCCTTGTATTGACTATCGGCTTTTAAATAAGATCACTGTCAAATTTCAGTATCCTTTGCCGCTGTTGTCTGACTTGTTTGCCCGGATTAAAGGTGCCAAGTGGTTTACCAAGATAGACCTTCGTGGTGCGTACAACCTTGTGCGCATTAAGCAAGGGGATGAATGGAAAACCGCATTCAATACGCCCGAAGGTCATTTTGAGTACTTGGTGATGCCTTTTGGGCTCTCTAATGCCCCTTCAGTTTTTCAGTCCTTTATGCATGACATTTTACGGAACTATCTGGATAAATTTTTGATCGTTTATCTGGATGATATTCTGGTTTTTTCTGATAATTGGGACTCGCATGTGGAGCAGGTCAGGATGGTCTTTAAAATTTTGCGTGAAAATTCTTTGTTTGTCAAGGGCTCAAAGTGTCTTTTTGGTGTACAGAAGGTTCCCTTTTTGGGGTTCATTTTTTCCCCTTCTGCTGTGGAGATGGACCCAGTCAAGGTCCGAGCTATTCTTGATTGGACTCAGCCCTCATCAGTTAAGAGTCTTCAGAAGTTCTTGGGTTTCGCTAACTTCTACCGTCGTTTTATCGCTAACTTTTCTAGCATTGTGAAACCTTTGACGGATATGACCAAGAAGGGCTCCGATGTGGTTAATTGGGCTCCTGCTGCCGTGGAGGCTTTCCAGGAGTTGAAACGTCGGTTTACTTCGGCGCCTGTTTTGTGCCAGCCTGATGTCTCGCTTCCCTTTCAGGTTGAGGTGGATGCTTCAGAGATTGGAGCAGGGGCCGTTTTGTCGCAGAGAGGCCCTGATTGCTCTGTTATGAGACCTTGCGCCTTTTTCTCTAGGAAGTTTTCGCCTGCGGAGCGAAATTATGATGTGGGCAATCGGGAGTTGTTGGCCATGAAATGGGCATTTGAGGAGTGGCGTCATTGGCTCGAGGGTGCTAAGCATCGTGTGGTGGTCTTGACTGATCACAAAAATCTGACCCCTCACTAAGGGGGGGGTACTGTTGTGATTTTGCTTTTTGCTCCCTCTAGTGGTCATTAGTGATTTGACTCTGGAGCTTCTGTCTTTTCCTATATCCTCACCTGGGCCGTTAGTTCAGGGGCGTTGCTATATAAGCTCCCTGGACCTTCAGTTCAATGCCTGGCATCGTTGAAATCAGAGCTAATCTGTTGTGCTCTTGTCCTATGATCCTGGTTCCTGTCTTTCAAGCTAAGTCTGCTTCCGTGCTTTTTGCTTTTGTTTTGTTTGGTATTTTTGTCCAGCTTGTTCCAATCTGTATCCTGACCTTTGCTGGAAGCTCTAGGGGGCTGGTGTTCTCCCCCCGGACCGTTAGACGGTTCGGGGGTTCTTGAATCTCCAGCGTGGATTTTTATAGGGTTTTTGTTGACCAGATAAGTTATCTTGCTATATTCTGCTATTAGTAAGCTGGCCTCTCTTTGCTGAACCTGGTTCATTTCTGTGTTTGTCATTTCCTCTTACCTCACCGTTATTATTTGTGGGGGGCTTGTATCTTGCTTTGGGGTCCCTTTCTCTGGAGGCAAGAGAGGTCTTTGTTTTCTTCTCCTAGGGGTAGTTAGATTCTCCGGCTGGCGCGAGTCATCTAGCGATCCGTAGGCATGATCCCCGGCTACTTCTAGTGTTGGCGTTAGGAGTAGCTATTTGGTCAACCCAGTTACCACAGCCCTATGAGCTGGATTTTTGAATCTCGCAGACTTACACGTTCCTCTGAGACCCTGTCCACTGGGGTCATAACACCCATTGCCGTAAATTTACGACGTGGTGCCAAGGTCTCCCATCACAGCAAATTTACGACGTGGTGCCAAGGTCTCCCATTGCCATAAATTTACGACGTGGTGCCAAGATCTCCAATTGCAGTAAATTTATGACGTGTCAAGGTCTCCCATTGCCATAAATTCACGATGTGGTGCCAAGGTCTCCCATCACAAATTTACAACGTGGTGCCAAGGTCTCCCATTGCCATAAATTTACGATGTGGTGCCAAGGTCTCCTATTGCCGTAAATTTACGATGTGGTGCCAAGGTCTCCTATCGCCGTAAATTTACGACGTGGTGCCAAGGTCTCCCATTGCCGTAAATTTATGACGTGCCAAGGTCTCCCATTGCCATAAATTTATGATGTGGTGCCAAGGTCTCCCATCACCGTAAATTTACGACATGGTGCCAAGGTCTCCCATCACCACAAATTTACAACGTGGTGCCAAGGTCTCCCATTGCCATAAATTTACGATGTGGTGCCAAGGTCTCCTATCACCTTAAATTTACGATGTGGTGCCAAGGTCTCCTATCGCCGTAAATTTACGACGTGGTGCCAAAGTCTCCCATTGCCGTAAATTTATGACGTGCCAAGGTCTCCCATCACCGTAAATTTATGACATGGTACCAAGGTCTCCCATTGCCATAAATTTATGATGTGGTGCCAAGGTCTCCCATCACCGTAAATTTACGACATGGTGCCAAGGTCTCCCATTGCCATAAATTTACGACGTGGTGCCAAGGTCTCCTATTGCTGTAAATTTACGACATGGTGCCAAGGTCTCCCATTGCCGTAAATTGATGACGTCGTGCCAAGGTCTCCATCATAAAACTTGCTCTATGCAGAGGAGGCCCAAAAGGCTTAAGCAGATCTTCATATCTCCAGTTAGAAAAGACCTACGTTGTGTCTTGACCCAGAGCCATCCATTGACTTCAAGAGGAGCCATGTAGGTGACATCTTGGAAGTATTTTTCTTTGCATGCTTTGCTCCGGGTGTCTTCCTCAGGACATCAGTATTCCAGTAAGGCTCTTCATGGTGGGTAATTTATGCTGCGGGAGACATTTACATTTTTAGATTTTTTTTTTCTTTCTTCCACAGAAGAGAAATGTGTTCTTGTTGTGCCTGCTGAGGATCTAGTAAAGCTAGAAAGCGGCAGAACAGAGGCGGGAGATTTATGTTATTTGCTCTGTGAATTTGTGGTTGTGACACAAACTAAACAGGCTCTAACTTATTCTGTCCTCCGGTCTGTCATGTGGATTTCCCAGGCACGGCCAAAGCCATTATCTTTCAGAAAAGTAGAGCAGCCGAAGAAAAAAATGTTTAAATAAAACCATCATTATTATGCATGGTACCTATATATTGCGTTACATTAGATTCGTAGAGTTCTGCAAAAATGGGGCCAATGCAGTCAGAGCCACGGACCACAGAACTTTGCTTCCCCTGTTCTTTATTGTTGGTGTAAATAATAAATCTAACTCCCTTCCATTGTGGAACAAAACACAAATTTGTCCCTCCTCAGCTGAGCACTAAGTATACAGGTGGCATACTCTCTATCAGCCCCCCCCAAAAAAAGTCGAACAGACAACCACAGAATGGAGCCACTATGTTGACTTATGTTTGCATCTGAGTGCGGAAAATTCAATAGCATGTTTTAAATTTGCAGCATGTCATTTGTTGTTTATCTGCAGATTTTACTTACTGACTTTACTTGAAGAGTAAAAATCTGCAAAATATATTTCTTACAGATTTTGCTGTGAAAACTGATTGACAGGTTGGTCACACTCGTCAAATATAGTGTTTGACAAGTGTGACCAACTTTTTACTATTGATGCTGCCTATGTGTTTAGTAAAAAGATCAATGTTAAAAATAATAAAAAAAATAAAAATTTGTGATATTCTCACCTTCCGGCGTCCCCGGCAGTCGTCCCGCTCCTCGCGATGCTCCCGTTCCCAGTAATGCCTAGCAAAAATGTCCCTAGATGATGTAGCGGTCTCGCGAGACAGCACGTCATCACAGGTCATTGCCGCAAAGTATCCCTGGGAACGGGAGCATCGCGAGGAGCGGGAAGGCTGCGGCGGACGCCGGAAGGTGAGAATATCACAAATTTTTATTTTAATTCTTTTTTTTTAAAACAATTATATGGTTCCCAGGGCCTGGAGGAGAGTCTCCTCTCCTCCACCCTGGGTACCAACCGCACATGATCCGCTTACTTCCCGCATGGTGGGCATAGGCCCATGCGTAAAGTAAGCAGATCAATGCATTCCTATTTGTTCGGAATCCCCGCGTATGTGTTTTTTTTCGCAGTTTTATCGTGTTTTTATAGCGAAAAAACGCAAAAATTCCTGAACGTGTGCCTAAGACTTTTGTTAATCCGGTCCCAATGTTTTTGAGATATGACGCTGCCGGCAATTTCTAAATTACCGTAGTTTATCTCTTCAAATAAAATGTGAAAAAAAAGTCCAACGGTTCAGTTCTGATCCACGTTCTATTGGGAATAAAATACGGCTATAAGAAATTTGCAAATCATTGCATCCTTGTTTTTTTCTTTATTTTTTACACAAATCCCAACTTTTTGGGGATGGGGGATGTAGAATGGAAGGTCATAAAAGCTCTTGTAGGTGGAATACACAGCCAGATACTGACTGGGCCCTGGCCTTGGAAATCACACAGGCCCATGTTGTCCCCGTCCCCAACAACCAGATGGGATATATTACTAATATTACCCTGGATGGAGGAAAGGAAGCTTTACTACAGGACCAATATTTCTAACCATACACGTAACCAGCTGGGGTAAGTGACGGAGTCAGTGACTTTGTGGTCTATCACAACTCTTACAGTATGGGTGTCTTGAGAACATCGATTCTGTTAACAACGTAGCAGACAAGGCTTCCCACAACCAGACGGGTCCTTCTGGCATTTACCAGAAGTGCCAGATGGCCAGTCCAGGAACCTGTGTACAGGTGTCCCAATGATTCTTGTTTTTTGGAATATAGTGTATAAGTAGATTCATTTTACCTGGGTCATTTGCTTAGTGAAATTGACTTCACTAAAGTGGAAAACATTGTAAAACCCAAAAGCAACGAGCAGATAATAAAACACTTTAAAAAACAGCCACTCTAAAATAAATCAGTGTCAGGATGGGCCTAATCCTCCGCGATGTGTGATCCTGAACGATGACAAGTATTTCACAACGTGTTGTTTATGAACGTGTGTCACGTCAGTCCCTCCGGGCAGAACGTGTTATTACACACACAGGCTTATAATGCTCTTCAGCTCAGTGCACGGTATTAGCAGCATCAAAGAGACGGGAACGCGTTAATTTTTAATGTCGGAATTTAGGCGGCTTTAATGTAGTCATAACATCTCTTAATTACTTCTTCTAACCCTCCCCAAACCACTAAAAGTATTCACGTTAATAGCCGTTAGGTTGTTGGAAGCCGTGAACCTGATTGTTCTGTATCATTAATGGCTATGATGTCAAAAGTATTTAATGGATCACTCCTTGTAAAATGCACTTGTACTCGAAGAATAATCATGGGATGCCCGGATTCAAGCTGTTCCAAGTTTTCTTCCAACATGATCCCGTCTCTTACCAGTCATCCCAGTCTGCCAATCAACGACACATTTTGTTTCCAATATTGTGACCACTAGTGATAAGTGAACGTGCTAAGATAAGGTGTTATCCGCCATGCTGGGGTGCTAACAGAGTGTTTTCGGTGTGCTCGAAAAATATGTTCAAGTCCCTGCGGCTGTTCGACAGCGCAACACATGCAGGCATTGCTTGTTTGTTAGGCAATCTCTGCATGTGTTGTCGCTGTCGAACAGCCGCGAGACATGCAACCGCGGGGACTCGATCATACTTTTCGAGACACTCGGTTAGCACCTGAGCATGGCGGATAACACCTTATCCCAGCACATCCGCTCATCACAACTGACCACACAGATCCAACACGTAATCAGCAACTTGTTCTCTTCCTTCTGGCTACTTCATCTCTAAAGGACCACCATTCACATCACATATGGCCATTTTTGAGACCTTATTTTTTTTTTGCCCTTCAGTTTTTTTTCCCTTCCAACAGCCTAGCCATCGCATACAGGTGACAATCCAGCAGCTGTCGGCTGTCCACTATAGCTGACAACTTGCTGCATCAGCCACGATCAGTGTTGGCACCAATGAATGCTGCTGTCAATAGTGATTACATCATATAAAAGGATAACAGTGTGGGGGCTTCCTATTTAACCCCATCGGTACCCAGCGAGCGTGATTGTGTGGTCCTGATGTTTGCCGTGGCAATTCTAAGGCCAAATAGCGGTCTTTGAGTCTGCCGGCTATAGCGACCTGTTCAGAAGTTAGCGACATTTAGGTGGTAAAAATACACTTTTTCATTCCTATTATGTCACTTTGCATTAATTCCTGAAAATCTCTTGAAGGGTTAATTAACTACCCGACAGCAGTTTTCAATATGTCAAGGGTGCGGTTTTTAAAATGGTATAACTTTTGGGAAGTTTCTAATACATAAGACCCCGAAAGTCACTTCAAACCTGGATAGGTCCCTAAAAAAAATAATTTTGTAAGTTTACTTGGAAAAAGGAAAAATTGCTACTACATTTTAAAAGCTCCTAAAATGCTGACAAAATAGAACATTTCACAAATGATGCTGACATAAAGCAGACAATAGGGAAACGTTGTTTATTAATATTTTTGTGTGGCATGACTATATGGATTAGCGGGATAATCATTCAAGGTTTTAAAACTGCTTTTTTTTTTACATTACTGTCAAATTTCTGATATTTTTTAAAAATAAACAAAAAACATTTCAACATAAATTTACCATTATAATAAAGTATAATGTGCCATGAAATAAAACAGTCTCAAAATCATTGGGATTTGTTGAAGCGTTCCAGAGTTATTACCACATAAAGTGACACTGGTCAGATTTAAAAAATTTGGCTCCGTCACTAAGAGGATAAACCAGGAGCAAGTCAATTCTTTCAGCGTTTTTGCAGCATTTCGATTATTTCAGCAGTCAGTGCCAGGAACAAGAACTAAAAGAGCCACCTTCTCAGAATGCAGCATTAGTGCTGCACAAGGTGGCCCTTTTAGTTACAAACGCCTGGGGGGGGGGGGAGGGGTTGTGACAGGTTCCCTTTAATTATTGATACAGAGTAGCTTTTATTGATACCAATTTGGGGTCTGTACAACTTTTTTGATCTCTTTTCATTCTATTTTTGGTGGAGATGATGTGACCAAAAAAGGATGAATCTTCCATTTCCATTGCATTGGTGCTTTAACACACTAATTTATTTCCTTTTGTTCTTCTAAAAGTCATAACTTTATGTTTTTCTGTTGACATAGGCGTATGCAGACTCGTTATTTGCAAGACAAGCTGTAGTTTTGTATGACTCCAATTATTTTTTCATACAGTTGTGCTCAAAAAGTTTACATACCCCGGCAGAATTTTTGTTTTCTTGGCCTTTTTTCAGAAAATATGAATGATTACACCAAAACTTTTTCTCTACTCATGGATAGTGGTTGGGTGAAGCCATTTATTGTCAAACTACTGTTTTCTCTTTTCAAATCATAATGACTACCCAAAACATCCAAATGACCCTGATCAAAAGTTCATATACCCCATTTCATAATACCGTGTATTGCCCCCTCTAACATCAATGACAGCTTGACGTCTTTTGTGGTAGTTGTGGATGAGGTTCCTTATTTTCTCAGGTGGTAAAGCTGCCCACTCTTCTTGGCAAAAAAACTCCAGTTCCTGTAAATTCCCGGGCTGTCTAGCATGAACTGCGCGTTTGAGATCTCCCCAGAGTGGCTCAATGATATTGAGGTCAGGAGACTGAGATGGCCACTCCAGAACCTTCACTTTGTTCTGCTGTAGCCAATGACAGGTCGACTTGGCCTTGTGTTTTGGATCGTTGTCACGTTGGAACATCCAAGTACGTCCCATGCGCAGCTTCTGGGCTGATGAGTGTAAATTTACCTCCAGTATTTGCTGATTACGTGCTGCATTTATCTTTCCTTCAACTTTGGCCAAGTTTCCTGTGCCTTTATAGCTCACACAACCCCTCCATGCTTTACAGTAGGAATGGCATTCCTTTCCTCATAGGCATTATTGACCTCTCTCTAAATGTATATCTCCAAAAAGTTCAACTTTGGTCTCATCACTCCAAATTACCTTGTTCCAGAAGTTTTAAGGCTTGTCTCTGAGCTGTTTTGCATATTGTAGGTGAGATACTTTGTGGTATTTACGCAGTAATGGCTTTGTTCTGGCGAATCGACCATGCAGCCCATTTTTCTTCAAGTGCCTCCTTATTGTGCATCTTTAAACAGCCACACTGCTAGTTTTCAGAGTCCTGTATTTCAGCTGATGTTATTTGAGTTTTTTTCTTTGCAACCCGAACAATTTTCTTGGCATTTTTGTTGGTCTACCTGACCGTGGTTTTGTTTTTACAGAGCCCCTGAGTTTCCATTTGCTAATCACAGTTTGAACGCTGCTGACTGGCATTATGAATTCCTTAGATATCTTTTTGTATCCCTTTCCTGTTTTATACAGTTGAACTACCTTTTCCCATAGATCTGTTGACAATTCATTTGCTTTCCCCATGACTCACAATCCAGAGACGTCAGTGGCTGGATGAAAGATTCAAGAGTCTGTCTGGATCCCAGAAACTCACTCACCTTTTATGCACACACACTGGTTACAAGCAAACAGGTCACAGGTGAGGATGTTACCTTTAGTTGCCAGTCAAACCCATTTGTGTCAACTTCTGTGCGTGTTATCAGGCCAAAATCATCAGGGCTACCATCCAAGAACAATTCAAAATCAAATTACAAAAGCCACCAGAATATCAAGGCATCACCTGCTACATTACAAAGCTAAAGAAGAAAATAACCGGGTGCCTCTAGTAGTCACCTACAATCCAAATCTGGAGGTGCTAAGGGGAGCTGCACCGAAGTTACAACCCCCAAATCTAAGAAGCATCATTGTCAGAAGCTCCCTGTCCTCTCCAACAGCTGCAGGAATCTTTCCTTTCAACCAGAAAAAAATGTAAAACCTGTCCATTTATAATGACCACGGACAAGATAAAGATCCCCAATTCACATCAGGACTACAAGATGCCAGGCACCTTCAGCTGCGTCACTTCTAATGTGGTGTACTTAATTATTTGTACTAAATGTCCAACTGGGGGTCTGTATGTGGGGGAGACAGGGCAGAAACTGAGAACAAGGATGAACTCTCATCGCCATACAATAAGAGAAAAAAGAATGGATCTACCTGTGGCCAAACATTTTTGTCTCCCTGATCATAGCACCATGGACATAAAATTACTTGTATTAAAGGGTAGCTTCAAATCTCAGAGAGACCCGTATTAGGACCCGTAGAAGCGCCAGTGGGCACGAAACGGCCGTCGTCCGTCATCCTCCACATCCCTCCCTGCTAAGTTTGTCCATGTTTGAATAAAGGATCAGAATTTCCAGACTAGTGAGTGCGTTCCATTTTTTCTCCTTTTGGCTGTGGACTTATGTCGTCTTGAACTTGTTTGGATACTGCACCACAACGTCTGTCATACAGGGTCCATTTCAACATTGCAGCATTGTTTGGCAAGTAAACATGGCGGTCTGAAGCAACGCAGCTGTGCGGAGGTGCTTTTCTTACACATTACTTGTATTAAAGGGTAGCTTCAAATCTCAGAGACAGAAGAGTCTGGGAATATAAGCTGATGATGACATTTGACACTCTCAGTGCAGGAATGAATGTGTCCCATGGATTTATGTCTTTTTACATCAATTAAAGAATTTGCTCCTCAGACCTTGTGGGGGCATCAAAACACAGAACCAAACCCCAGTCAGAGGACAATAAAACGTTCACACTCCTTATCTATGAACTGTTCCAATATTTATGTTCATCCCTCTCCCCTAATGATAGATCTGCTTCACGTCACTTGTCTTATCTATTGCAGTATTTCTCTGCTGTGTTGTGTATAAATATGTGATTCTTCAGAATTTGTATTAGTCTATGCCTGATGAAGAGACCTGAGTAGTCTCGAAAGCTTGCAATTTGTTACCATCTTTTCAGTTAGCCATTAAAAGGTATCAACCACTGAGGACTCTCAATTCTAAATATTTATCTATATCATGGCTAATAAGGTACAAAGATATATATCTTTCCTATATCAAAATAGGAATTCAATACAAGTGCCAAGATCAATGGTAACATTGAGGTTTAGAAATTTCAACCAAGGCCAACTGGAACACCATATACTAAGGCTTCCATACACTCTACACAAAAGTCGGCCGAATCCACCATGTTTGTTCGAATAGGTTGACTATCTGATATGTATAGGATCCTCCCGACACTTCCCTGGCAGATGATGTCGGGAATCTGCACAGAGAAGACATTCGTGCTGGTCAAAGAACCTAAAGTGCCAGCCATTATGTAGTGCCCCCTACAGTAGGGACGAGCACTCTATGACCTCACTGCTAGCACATTCCTAATGCTGACCCTGGTTTAATGTCTTGTTATTGGATGGAGTCCTGATACACATAGACTAAACCGCAGCTAAAATCGTGAGAAGTAGTTGGATTTTCTGTGACTTGTGGTTGAGGTCACAGCACCCTGAGGTCGCAATGTGACTCCATCCTCTTACACAATGCTGCAATGTAGCACATTGCCATCACTGTAAAAGTCACCGCATAGCCAAAGCCTAAGGTATAGCCAAAGCCTAAAAGGTATATTCTGATAGAGTAAGGAAGGGGGGTAACGTCTTCAGGCCTGCCACATATTAAGCAGCTGTGACTTGTGCCATTATGTATGAACCGCCTACATTTACGTATGGAACACCTATATTCAAAAAGGGTAAAAAATATACGAAGACTCCGATAACCCTATGGAGATTTTTGGAAATCACAAGCCTGCGTATTTCATCTGTTCTCATAGGCCAAAAACCTCTAAGTTGGAGTGATGTCCTCTCTACCAACTCCAAGGATATTGATGAGGGCCTGATCTTTCCATCACCAGAACAATGTTTTTGTAATTAGTCCCGATACTGTCTCTTTTGTACTGAGGTTCCAAAACGTTTAACACAGGATGCCGGCAACCATAACATATCCAGGATGTTTTTTTCTAAAGGGGATAAAAAAATGTTTGTATTCACTGATACCAGGCAGAGTAAAGAAGTAAAACACTGCATTTGGCTTATTGCTATGTCATTATTATTAGGCAGAAGGTCAGAGAACCAAGCTGATCACTATAGGGGCAGCAGAGGAAGCAATCACGGCCGAGACCCTGATGTGTGAGGCGGCTCAATGGCCTCTTGTTAGGCTCACCTTGTGAAGAGAACTGATAAGTTCCAGGACAAGGTGGGTACATGTATATACAAAAAGGGTCGCACTCTATCATGCTAAAGCACGTCAATTTGGAATATGTGAAATTTGAATAGCAAAACGGCTTTGGAGGATTAGGAAAAAATATGAGACGCTTAGCATAAAATTTGGCCAAATATTATGTGCCCATCAACCAACGTCAAGGTGGTCTCAGTCTGATGGGTCCCTGACCTGTGTGAATACCTCTCTGGGAAGGGACCCAGCAAGCTGAGACCACCTTGACGTTGGTTGATGGGCACATAATATTTGGCCAAATTTTATGCTAAGCGTCTCATATTTTTTCCTAATCCCCCAGTACAGCCCTCCTCCATCCCTCCAGACCCATTTCTCCTCCAGTACTGCCGTACTCCATCCCTCCAGCACTGCAGACCACTTCCTCACCCTTTGGCCGGCGTCACACTGGCGAGTTTTACGGACGTAAGAGCGCAGAAACTACGTCCGTAAAACTCGCATAACATACGGCACAATTATTCTCAATGGGGCTGCTCCTATTAGCCGTATATTACGGTTCAGTATTATACGGCTTTCTACGGCCGTACAAAATCGCAGCATGCTGCGTTTGTCAGCGTACTGCGCAAAAAAATCGCCAAAGTCTATGGGGGCGAGAAAAATACGGATTCCACACGGACCAGCAGTGTGACTTGCGAGAAATACGCAGCGGTGTTAGTGAAAAGTCGGTAATTCAATTGCCGGCTTTTCATTTCTCCTGCACAAACCCGACAGGATATGAGACATGGTTTACATACAGTAAACCATCTCATATCCCCCTTTTTTTTGCATATTCCACACTACTAATGTTAGTAGTGTGTATGTGCAAAATTTCAGCGCTGTAGCTGCTAAAATAAAGGGTTAAATGGCGGAAAAAATTGGCGTGGGCTCCCGCGCAATTTTCTCCGCCAGAGCGGTAAAGCCAGTGACTGAGGGCAGATATTAATAGCCAGGAGAGGGTCCATGGTTATTGGCCCCCCCCTGGCTACAAACATCTGCCCCCAGCCACCCCAGAAAAGGCACATCTGGAAGATGCGCCTATTCTGGCACTTGGCCACTCTCTTCCCACTCCCTGTAGCGGTGGGATATGGGGTAATGAAGGGTTAATGCCACCTTGCTATTGGAAGGTGACATTAAGCCAGATTAATGATGGAGAGGCGTCAATTATGACACCTATTCATTATTAATCCAATTGTAGGAAAGGGTTAAAAAACACACACACACGATTGAAAAGTATTTTAATGAAATAAACACACAGGTTGTTGTAATAATTTATTGTTCTCTCAAATCCATTTGCAGTCCCTCGCTTGGCAACATAATAAACGCACAAGATACATACCTTCTGATGTACTGTCAGGTCCAACGATGTAATCCATCTGAAGGGGTTAACTAATATTACAGGCAGGAGCCCTGCTAAATGCAGCTGTGCTCCGTGCTTGTAATTCCCCGGCGAATGAATGAAATCTAGGTCATTGACCTACATTTCATTCATTCGCGGTGAGGCGCCCTCTGGTGGATGTTCTCATGAACTGCAGCCTGGGAACTTTTTCCCACGCTCCAGGTCATATGAGGACATCCACCAGGGGGCGCATCACCGCGAATGAATGAAATGTAGGTCAATGACCTAGATTTCATTCATTCGCCGGGGAATTACAAGCACGGAGCACAGCTGCATTTAGCAGGGCTCCTGCCTGTAATATTAGTTAACCCCTTCAGATGGATTACATCGTTGGACCTGACAGTACATCAGAAGGTATGTATCTTGTGCGTTTATTATGTTGCCAAGCGAGGGACTGCAAATGGATTTGAGAGAACAATAAATTATTACAACAACCTGTGTGTTTATTTCATTAAAATACTTTTCAATCATGTGTGTGTGTGTTTTTTAACCCTTTCCTACAATTGGATTAATAATGGATAGGTGTCAGAATTGACGCCTCTCCATCATTAATCTGGCTTAATGTCACCTTCCAATAGCAAGGTGGCATTAACCCTTCATTACCCCATATCCCACCACTACAGGGAGTGGGAAGAGAGTGGCCAAGTGCCAGAATAGGCGCATCTTCCAGATGTGCCTTTTCTGGGGTGGCTGGGGGCAGATGTTTTTAGCCACGGGGGGGGCCAATATCCATGGACCCTCTCCTGGCTATTAATATCTGCCCTCAGTCACTGGCTTTACCACTCTGGCGGAGAAAATTGCGCGGGAGCCCACGCCAATTTTTTCCGCCATTTAACCCTTCATTTTAGCAGCTACAGCGCTGAAATTTTGCACATACACACTACTAACATTAGTAGTGTGGAATATGCAAAAAAAAGGGGGATATGAGATGGTTTACTGTATGTAAACCATGTCTCATATCCTGTCGGGTTTGTGCAGGAGAAATGAAAAGCCGGCAATTGAATTACCGGCTGTTCACAGATATCGCGCTGAATGAAATCTAAATACAGAATATATATATATGTGTCACAATGACATATATATATATATATATACTGTATATATGTTTTCCCGAACATTTGAGCACATAAATCCATTAGATGTCGGTTTTGCAAGCCTGCGCGAAAATCTCGCAGTACGGATGCCATACGGATTACATACGGAGGATGCCATGCGCAAAATACGCTGAAACACCCTGACTACGGATCACTATTTTGGGAAAATTTCTCCGTATTACGGCCGTAGTACGGACGTATAATACGTGGCGTATTGTCTTACGCCAAGTGTGACGCCGGCCTTTCTCCTCCAGTGCATCCCTCCTCCATCCCTCCAGCACTGCAGACCCCTTCCATTACTGCCCTACTCCATCTCTCCAGCACTGCAGACCACTTCCTCACACTTTCTCCTCCAGTACTGCCCTACTCCATCTCTCCAGCACTGCAGACCACTTCCTTACCCTTTCTCCTCTAGTACTGCCCTACTCCATCTCTCCAGCACTGCAGACCACTTTCTCCTCCAGTACTGCCCTACTCCATCTCTCCAGCACTGAAGATCCCTTCCTCACCCTTTCTCTTCCAGTACTGCCCCACTCCATTCTTCCAGCACTGCAGACCCCTTCCAGTACTGCCCTACTCCATCTCTCCAGCACTGCAGACCCCTTCCTCACCCTTTCTCCTCCAGTACAGCCCTCCTCCATCCTTCCAGCACTGCAGACCCCTTCCAGTACTGCCCTACTACATCTCTCCAGCACTGAAGACCCCTTCCAGTACTGCCCTACTCCATCTCTCCAGCACTACAGACCCCTTCCTCACCCTTTCTCCTCCAGTACAGCCCTCCTCCATCCTTCCAGCACTGCAGACCCCTTCCAGTACTGCCCTACTCCATCTCTCCAGCACTGCAGACCATTTCCTCACCCTTTCTCCTCCAGTACTGCCCTACTCGATCCTTCCAGCACTGCAGACCCCTTCCTCAGCCTTTCTCCTCCAGTACTGCCCTACTCGATCCTTCCAGCACTGCAGACCCCTTCCTCGCCCTTTCTCTTCCAGTACTGCCCTACTCGATCCTTCCAGCACTGCAACCCCTTCCTCACCCTTTCTCTTCCAGTACTGCCCTGCTCCATCCCTCCAGTACTGCAGACCCCTTCCTCACCCTTTCTCCTCCAGTACTGCCCTACTCCATCCCTCCAGCACTGCAGACCCCTTCATCACCCTTTCTCCTCCAGTACTGCCCTACTCAATACTTCCAGCACTGCAGACCCCTTTCTCACCCTTTCTCTTCTAGTACTGCCCTACTCGATCCTTCCAGCACTGCAGACCCCTTCCTCACCCTTTCTCATCCAGTACTGCCCTACTCCATCCCTCCAGCACTGCATACCCCTTCCTCTCCCTTTCTTGTCCAGTACTGCCCTACTCCATCCCTCCAGCACTGCATACCCCTTCCTCACCGTTTCTCCTCCAGTACTGCCCTACTTGATCCTTCCAGCACTGCAGGCCCCTTCCTCAGCCTTCCTCCTCCAGTACTGCCCTACTCGATCCTTTCAGCACTGCAGACCCCTTCCTCACCTTTTCTCTTCCAGTACTGCCCTACTCGATCCTTCCAGCACTGCAACCCCTTCCTTACCCTTTCTCTTCCAGTACTGCCCTACTTGATCCTTCCAGCACTGCAGACCCCTTCCTCACCCTTTCTCCTCCAGTACTGCCCTAGTCGATCCTTCCAGCACTGCAGACCCCTTCCTCACCGTTTCTCCTCCAGTACTGCCCTACTCGATCCTTCCAGCACTGCAGGCCCCTTCCTCAGCCTTCCTCCTCCAGTACTGCCCTACTCGATCCTTTCAGCACTGCAGACCCCTTCCTCACCCTTTCTCTTCCAGTACTGCCCTACTCGATCCTTCCAGCACTGCAACCCCTTCCTCACCCTTTCTCTTCCAGTACTGCCCTGCTCCATCCCTCCAGTACTGCAGACTCCTTCCTCACCCTTTCTCCTCCAGTACTGCCCTACTCCATCCCTCCAGCACTGCAGACCCCTTCATCACCCTTTCCCCTCCAGTACTGCCCTACTCAATACTTCCAGCACTGCAGACCCCTTTCTCACCCTTTATCTTCCAGTACTGCCCTACTTGATCCTTCCAGCACTGCAACCCCTTCCTCACCCTTTCTCTTCCAGTACTGCCCTGCTCCATCCCTCCAGTACTGCAGACCCCTTCCTCACCCTTTCTCCTCCAGTACTGCCCTACTCCATCCCTCCAGCACTGCAGACCCCTTCATCACCCTTTCTCCTCCAGTACTGCCCTACTCAATACTTCCAGCACTGCAACCCCTTCCTCACCCTTTCTCTTCCAGTACTGCCCTGCTCCATCCCTCCAGCACTGCAGACCCCTTCCTCACCCTTTCTCCTCCAGTACTGCCCTATTCCATCCCTCCAGCACTGCAGACCCCTTCATCACCCTTTCTCCTCCAGTACTGGCCTACTCAATATTTTGCAGCACTGCAGACCCCTTCCTCACCCATTCTCATCCAGTACTGCCCTACTCCATCCCTCCAGCACTGCATACCCCTTCCTCTCCCTTTCTCGTCCAGTACTGCCCTACTCCATCTCTCCAGCACTGCAGACCCCTTCCTCACCCTTTCTCCTCCAGTACAGCCCTCCTCCATCCTTCCAGCACTGCAGACCCCTTCCAGTACTGCCCTACTACATCTCTCCAGCACTGAAGACCCCTTCCAGTACTGCCCTACTCCATCTCTCCAGCACTACAGACCCCTTCCTCACCTTTTCTCCTCCAGTACAGCCCTCCTCCATCCTTCCAGCACTGCAGACCCCTTCCAGTACTGCCCTACTCCATCTCTCCAGCACTGCAGACCATTTCCTCACCCTTTCTCCTCCAGTACTGCCCTACTCGATCCCTCCAGTACTGCAGACCCCTTCCTCACCCTTTCTCCTCCAGTACTGCCCTACTCCATCCCTCCAGCACTGCAGACCCCTTCATCACCCTTTCCCCTCCAGTACTGCCCTACTCAATACTTCCAGCACTGCAGACCCCTTTCTCACCCTTTATCTTCCAGTACTGCCCTACTCGATCCTTCCAGCACTGCCACCCCTTCCTCAACCTTACTCTTCCAGTACTGCCCTGCTCCATCCCTCCAGTACTGCAGACCCTTTCCTCACCCTTTCTCCTCCAGTACTGCCCTACTCCATCCCTCCAGCACTGCAGACCCCTTCATCACCCTTTCTCCTCCAGTACTGCCCTACTCAATACTTCCAGCACTGCAGACCCCTTTCTCTTCTAGTACTGCCCTACTCGATCCTTCCAGCACTGCAGACCCCTTCCTCACCCTTTCTCATCCAGTACTGCCCTACTCCATCCCTCCAGCACTGCATACCCCTTCCTCTCCCTTTCTTGTCCAGTACTGCCCTACTCCATCCCTCCAGCACTGCATACCCCTTCCTCACCGTTTCTCCTCCAGTACTGCCCTACTCGATCCGTCCAGCACTGCAGGCCCCTTCCTCAGCCTTCCTCCTCCAGTACTGCCCTACTCGATCCTTTCAGCACTGCAGACCCCTTCCTCACCTTTTCTCTTCCAGTACTGCCCTACTCGATCCTTCCAGCACTGCAACCCCTTCCTTACCCTTTCTCTTCCAGTACTGCCCTACTTGATCCTTCCAGCACTGCAGACCCCTTCCTCACCCTTTCTCCTCCAGTACTGCCCTAGTCGATCCTTCCAGCACTGCAGACCCCTTCCTCACCGTTTCTCCTCCAGTACTGCCCTACTCGATCCTTCCAGCACTGCAGGCCCCTTCCTCAGCCTTCCTCCTCCAGTACTGCCCTACTCGATCCTTTCAGCACTGCAGACCCCTTCCTCACCCTTTCTCTTCCAGTACTGCCCTACTCGATCCTTCCAGCACTGCAACCCCTTCCTCACCCTTTCTCTTCCAGTACTGCCCTGCTCCATCCCTCCAGCACTGCAGACCCCTTCATCACCCTTTCCCCTCCAGTACTGCCCTACTCAATACTTCCAGCACTGCAGACCCCTTTCTCACCCTTTATCTTCCAGTACTGCCCTACTTGATCCTTCCAGCACTGCAACCCCTTCCTCACCCTTTCTCTTCCAGTACTGCCCTGCTCCATCCCTCCAGTACTGCAGACCCCTTCCTCACCCTTTCTCCTCCAGTACTGCCCTACTCCATCCCTCCAGCACTGCAGACACCTTCATCACCCTTTCTCCTCCAGTACTGCCCTACTCAATACTTCCAGCACTGCAACCCCTTCCTCACCCTTGCTCTTCCAGTACTGCCCTGCTCCATCCCTCCAGCACTGCAGACCCCTTCCTCACCCTTTCTCCTCCAGTACTGCCCTATTCCATCCCTCCAGCACTGCAGACCCCTTCATCACCCTTTCTCCTCCAGTACTGGCCTACTCAATATTTTGCAGCACTGCAGACCCCTTCCTCACCCATTCTCATCCAGTACTGCCCTACTCCATCCCTCCAGCACTGCATACCCCTTCCTCTCCCTTTCTCGTCCAGTACTGCCCTACTCCATCTCTCCAGCACTGCAGACCCCTTCCTCACCCTTTCTCCTCCAGTACTGCCCTAGTCGATCCTTCCAGCACTGCAGACCCTTTCCACACCCTTTCTCTTCCAGTACTGCCCTACTCCATCCCTCCAGCACTGCATACCCCTTCCTCACCCTTTCTCCTCCAGTACTGCCCTAGTCGATCCTTCCAGCACTGCAGACCCCTTCCTCAGCCTTCCTCCTCCAGTACTGCCCTACTCGATCCTTCCAGCACTGCAGACCCCTTCTTCACCCTTTCTCTTCCAGTACTGCTCTACTCCATCCCTCCAGCACTGCATACCCCTTCCTCACTTTCTCCTCCAGTACTGCCCTACTCGATCCTTCCAGCACTGCAGACACCTTCCTCACCCTTTCTCCTCCAGTACTGCCCTACTCCAACCCTCCAGCACTGCAGACCTCTTACTCACCCTTGCCCCTTCAGCACAGCAACTCCCTTCTTCCTTTCAGCACTGAATAATCTTTACAGAACACTTGCATGAACACTATCTCTGTATCAAAATCGCAAACAGAAAGGATGTGTCTAAAATAATTGGAGACGCTCCATGGAATGTATCAGTAGTGTAGGGGTTTACAAGTCACTCCTCCATTTCTCCTAAGCACTGCACACCCCTTTCTTACTTTGCATGGCTCTGCACCTCCACCTCTCTGTACTGCGCCCTCTCTCCTCCCCTCTCAGTACTGTGCCCCCCCTCCTCCACCTCTCAGTACTGTGCCCCCTCTCCTCCCAAGTCAGTACTGCGCCCCCTCTCCTCCCCTCTCAGCACTGCGCCCTCTCCTCCACCTCTCAGTACTGCGCCCCCTCTCCTCTCAGTACTGCGCCCCCTCTCCTCCCCTCTCAGTACTGTGCCCCCTCTCCTCCCAAGTCAGTACTGCGCCCCCTCTCCTCCCCTCTCAGCACTGCACCCCCTCTCCTCCACCTCTCAGTACTGCGCCCCCTCTCCTCTCAGTACTGCGCCCCCTCTCCTCCCCTCTCAGTACTGCACTGCTCTCCTCTCGCCTCCGAGTGGCGCCCCCTCTCTTCTACCTCTCAGTACTGCGCTCCCCTTCTCCACCTCAGTACTGCGCCCCCTCTCCTCCACCTCTCAGTACTGCGCCTCTCCTCCGCCTCTCAGTACTTCGCCCCCTCTCCTCCACCTCTCAGTACTGCGCCCCCTCCTCCATCTCTCAGTACTGCGCCCCCTCTCCTCCACCTCAGTTCTGTGCTAATCTCCTCCCTTCTCAGTACTGCGCCCCTCTCCTCCCGTCTCAGTGTGGTGCCCCCTCTCCTCCACCTCTCAGTACTGCGCCTCTCCTCCACCTCTCAGTACTTCGCCCCCTCTCCTCCACCTCTCAGTACTTCGCCCCCTCTCCTCCACCTCTCAGTACTGCGCCCCCTCTCCTCCACCTCTCAGTACTGGGCCCCCTCTCCTCCACCTCTCAGTACTTCGGCCCCTTTCAGTACTGCCCCCCTCTCCTCCACCTCTCAGTACTGCGCCCCTCTCCTCCACCTCTCAGTACTGCGCCCCTATCCTCCGCCTCAGTACTTCGCCCACTGTCAGTACTGTGGCCCCTCTCCTCTACCTCTCAGTACTGCGCCCCCTTCCTCCACCTCAGTACTGCGCCCCCTCTCCTCCACCTCAGTACAGCGCCCCCTCTCAGTACTGTGCCCCCTCTCCTCTCAGTACTGCGCCCCCTCTCCTCCACCTCTCAGTACTGTGCCCCCTCTCAGTACTGCGCCCCCTCCTCCACCTCTCAGTACTGCGTCCCCTCTTCTCCCCTCTCAGTACTGCGCCCCCTCTCAGCACTGCGCCCCCTCTCCTCCACCTCAGTACTGCGCCCCCTCTCCTCCGCCTCAGTACTGCGCCCCCTCCCCTCCACCTCAGTACTGCGCCCTCTCCTCCACCTCAGTACTACGCCCGCTCTCCTCCACCTCTCAGTACTGCGCCCCCTCTCCTCCTCTCAGTACTGCGCCCCCTCTCCTCCTCTCAGTACTGCGCCCTCTCTCCTCCATCTCTCAGTACTGCCTTCCTCTCCTCCATCTCTCAGTACTGCGCCCCTCTCCTTCACCTCTCAGTACTGCGCCCCCTCTCATCCACTTATCAGTACTGCGCCCCCTCTTCTCCACCTCTCAGTACTGCCTTCCTGTCCTTCACCTCTCAGCACTGCGCCCCCTCTCCTCCACCTCAGTTCTGCGCCACTCTCAGTGTTGCGCTCCTCTCCTCCCTTCTCAGTACTGCGCCCCTCTCCTCCTGTCTCAGTGCGGCGCCCCCTCTCCTCCACCTCTCAGTACTGCGCCCCTCCTCCACCTCTCAGTACTGCGCCCTGTCCTCCACCTCAGTACTGCGCCCCCTCCTGCACCTCTCAGTACTGCGCCCCCTCTCCTCCCCTCTCAGTACTGCGCCCCCTCTCAGTACTGCGCCCCTCTCCTCCAACTCAGTATTGCGCCCCCTCCTGCACCTCTCAGTACTGTGCCCCCCTCCTCCACCTCTCAGTACTGCGCCCCTCTCCTCCACCTCAGTACTGCGCCCCTCTCCTCCACCTCAGTACTGCGCCCCCTCCTGCACCTCTCAGTACTGCGCCCTCTCCTCCACTCAGTACTGCGCCCCCTCTCCTCCCCTCTCAGTACTGCGCCCCCTCTCCTCCCCTCTCAGTACTGAGCCCTCTCTCAGTACTGCGCCCCCTCTCCTCCACCTCTCAGTACTGCGCCCCCTCTCCTCCCCTCTCAGTACTGCGCCCCCTCTCCTCCCCTCTCAGTACTGCGCCCCCTCTCCTCCCCTCTCAGTACTGCGCCCCCTCTCCTCACCTCTCAGTACTGCGCCCTCTCCTCCACCTCTCAGTACTGTGCCCCCTCTCCTCCCCTCTCAGTACTGCGCCCCCTCTCCTCCCCTCTCAGTACTGCGCCCCCTCTCCTCCCCTCTCAGTACTGCACCCCCTCTCCTCCCCTCTCAGTACTGCGCCCCCTCTCCTCCCGTCTCAGTACTGCGCCCCCTCTCCTCCACCTCTCAGTACTGCGCCCCCTGTCCTTCCCTCTCAGTACTGCGCCCCCTGTCCTCCCCTCTCAGTACTGCGCCCCCTCTCCTCCCCTCTCAGTACTGCGCCCCCTCTCCTCCCCTCTCAGTACTGCGCCCCCTCTCCTCCCGTCTCAGTACTGCGCCCCCTGTCCTCCCCTCTCAGTACTGAGCCCCCTCTACTCCACCTCTCAGTATTGCGCCCCCTCTCCTCCCGTCTCAGTATTGCGCCCCCTCTCCTCCCCTCTCAGTACTGCGCCCCCTCTCCTCCACCTCTCAGTACTGCGCCCCCTCTCCTCCCCTCTCAGTACTGCGCCCCCTCTCCTCCCGTCTCAGTACTGCGCCCCCTCTCCTCCCCTCTCAGTACTGCGCCCCCTCTCCTCCACCTCTCAGTACTGCGCCCCCTCTCCTCCCCTCTCAGTACTGCACCCCCTCTCCTCCACCTCTCAGTACTGCGCCCCCTCTCCTCCCCTCTCAGTACTGCGCCCCCTCTCCTCCCCTCTCAGTACTGTGCCCCCTCTCCTCCCCTCTCAGTACTGCGGCCCCTCTCCTCACCTCTCAGTACTGCGCCCCCTCTCCTCCACCTCTCAGTACTGTGCCCCCTCTCCTCCCCTCTCAGTACTGCGCCTCCTCTAATCCCCTCAGTACTGCGCCCCCTCTCAGTACTGCGCCCCCTCTCCTCCCCTCTCAGTACTGCACCCTCTCTCCTCCACCTCTCAGTACTGCGCCCCCTCTCAGTACTGCGCCCCCTCTCCTCCACCTCTCAGTACTGCGCCCCCTCTCAGTACTGCGCCCCCTCTCCTCCACCTCTCAGTACTGCGCCCCCTCTCCTCCCCTCTCAGTACTGTGCCCCTCTCCTCCCCTCTCAGTACTGCGCCCCCTCTAATCCCCTCAGTACTGAGCCCCCTCTCAGTACTGCGCCCCCTCTCCTCCCCTCAGTACTGCGCCCCCTCTCCTCCCCTCAGTACTGCGCCCCCTCTCCTCCCCTCAGTACTGCGCCCCCTCTCCTCCCCTCTCAGTACTGCGCCCCCTCTCCTCCCCTCTCAGTACTGCGCCCCCTCTAATCCCCTCAGTACTGCGCCCCCTCTCAGTACTACGCCCCCTCTCAGTACTGCGCCCCCTCTCCTCCCCTCTCAGTACTGCACCCCCTCTCCTCCCCTCTCGGTACTGCGCCCCCTCTCCTCCCCTCTCGGTACTGCGCCCCCTCTCCTCCCCTCTCAGTACTGCGCCCCCTCTCCTCCACCTCTCAGTACTGTGCCCCCTCTCCTCCCCTCAGTACTGCGCCCCCTCTAATCCCCTCAGTACTGCGCCCCCTCTCAGTACTGCGCCCCCTCTCCTCCCCTCTCAGTACTGCACCCTCTCCTCCACCTCTCAGTACTGCGCCCCCTCTCAGTACTGCGCCGCCTCTCCTCCACCTCTCAGTACTGCGCCCCCTCTCCTCCCCTCTCAGTACTGCGCCCCCTCTCCTCCCCTCTCAGTACTGCGCCCCCTCTAATCCCCTCTCAGTACTGCGCCCCCTCTCCTCCCCTCAGTACTGCGCCCTCTCCTCCCCTCAGTACTGCGCCCCCTCTCCTCCCCTCTCAGTACTGCGCCCCCTCTAATCCCCTCAGTACTGCGCCCCCTCTCAGTACTGCGCCCCCTCTCAGTACTACGCCCCCTCTCAGTACTGCGCCCCCTCTCCTCCCCTCTCAGTACTGCGCCCTCTCTCCTCCCCTCTCGGTACTGCGCCCCCTCTCCTCCCCTCTCGGTACTGCGCCCCCTCTCCTCCCCTCTCGGTACTGCGCCCCCTCTCCTCCCCTCTCGGTACTGCGCCCCCTCTCCTCCCCTCTCAGTACTGCGCCCCCTCTCCTCCCCTCTCAGTACTGCGCCCCCTCTCCTCCCCTCAGTACTGCGCCCCCTCTCCTCCCCTCTCAGTACTGCGCCCCCTCTCAGTACTACGCCCCCTCTCAGTACTGCGCCCCCTTTCCTCCCCTCTCGGTACTGCGCCCCCTCTCCTCCCCTCTCGGTACTGCGCCCCCTCTCCTCCCCTCTCGGTACTGCGCCCCCTCTCCTCCCCTCTCGGTACTGCGCCCCCTCTCCTCCCCTCTCGGTACTGCGCCCCCTCTCCTCCCCTCTCGGTACTGCGCCCCCTCTCCTCCCCTCTCGGTACTGCGCCCCCTCTCCTCCCCTCAGTACTGCGCCCCCTCTCCTCCCCTCTCAGTACTGCGCCCCCTGTCCTCCACCTCTCAGTACTGCGCCCCCTGTCCTCCACCTCTCAGTACTGCGCCCCCTCTCCTCCCCTCTCAGTACTGCGCCCCCTCTGCTCCCCTCTCAGTACTGCGCCCCCTCTCCTCCCCTCTCAGTACTGCGCCCCCTCTCCTCCCGTCTCAGTACTGCGCCCCCTCTCCTCCCCTTTCAGTACTGCGCCCCCTCTCCTCCCCTCTCAGTACTGCGCCCCCTCTCCTCCACCTCTCAGTACTGCGCCCCCTCTCAGTACTGCGCCCCCTCTCCTCCCCTCTCAGTACTGCGCCCCCTCTCCTCCCCACTCAGTACTGCGCCCCCTCTGCTCCCCTCTCAGTACTGCGCCCCCTCTCAGTACTGCGCCCCCTCTCCTCCCCTCTCAGTACTGCGCCCCCTCTCCTCCCCTCTCAGTACTGCGCCCCCTCTGCTCCCCTCTCAGTACTGCGCCCCCTCTCCTCCCCTCTCAGTACTGCGCCCCCTCTCCTCCCGTCTCAGTACTGCGCACCCTCTCCTCCCCTCTCAGTACTGCGCCCCCTCTCCTCCCCTCTCAGTACTGCGCCCCCTCTCCTCCACCTCTCAGTACTGCGCCCCCTCTCCTCCCCTCTCAGTACTGCGCCCCCTCTCCTCCCCTCTCAGTACTGCGCCCCCTCTCCTCCCCTCTCGGTACTGCGCCCCCTCTCCTCCCCTCTCAGTACTGCGCCCCCTCTCCTCCACCTCTCAGTACTGTGCCCCCTCTCCTCCCCTCAGTACTGCGCCCCCTCTAATCCCCTCAGTACTGCGCCCCCTCTCCTCCCCTCTCAGTACTGCACCCCCTCTCCTCCACCTCTCAGTACTGCGCCCCCTCTCCTCCACCTCTCAGTACTGCGCCCCCTCTCCTCCCCTCTCAGTACTGCGCCCCCTCTCCTCCCCTCTCAGTACTGCGCCCCCTCTAATCCCCTCTCAGTACTGCGCCCCCTCTCAGTACTGCGCCCCCTCTCCTCCCCTCAGTACTGCGCCCCCTCTCCTCCCCTCAGTACTGCGCCCCCTCTCCTCCCCTCTCAGTACTGCGCCCCCTCTAATCCCCTCAGTACTGCGCCCCCTCTCAGTACTGCGCCCCCTCTCAGTACTACGCCCCCTCTCAGTACTGCGCCCCCTCTCCTCCCCTCTCAGTACTGCGCCCTCTCTCCTCCCCTCTCGGTACTGCGCCCCCTCTCCTCCCCTCTCGGTACTGCGCCCCCTCTCCTCCCCTCTCGGTACTGCGCCCCCTCTCCTCCCCTCTCGGTACTGCGCCCCCTCTCCTCCCCTCTCAGTACTGCGCCCCCTCTCCTCCCCTCTCAGTACTGCGCCCCCTCTCCTCCCCTCTCAGTACTGCGCCCCCTCTCCTCCCCTCAGTACTGCGCCCCCTCTCCTCCCCTCTCAGTACTGCGCCCCCTCTCCTCCCCTCTCAGTACTGCGCCCCCTCTCCTCCCCTCTCAGTACTGCGCCCCCTCTCCTCCCCTCTCAGTACTGCGCCCCCTCTCCTCCCCTCTCAGTACTGCGCCCCCTCTCCTCCCCTCAGTACTGCGCCCCCTCTCCTCCCCTCTCAGTACTGCGCCCCCTCTGCTCCCCTCTCAGTACTGCGCCCCCTCTCCTCCCCTCTCAGTACTGCGCCCCCTCTCCTCCCCTCTCAGTACTGCGCCCCTTTTAATCACTATTCTCTTTGTCCTGCAAGTTAAGCTGAAAAGCTTCGGGGGGCGTGGCCATGCCTGTTTTCGAGTTTTTCCTATTGGTCAAAACACTGTTCTCTCTTCTCGGCTTCGGATTGGCCACCTGGAGTAGTCACCAAGGGGCGTGACGCAAATAGCGGCTCACCTATGATTGGCTGAACAGAACGAGAAGGCGAGTGGGAGGATCCCTGTCAGGATGGCAGACCCTGAGCTTGGAACATGCACGCCGGGCGTGGCTAGACCCTCCGTGATGAATTCTTCCGCTGTGTAGGCGTGTTTATACCCATAAATGGCCACAAAGGGGCGTGTTGTAGGAGTGGTTATAGCATATGTTATAAGTACTGCCACCTCTCTGGGGCGGGGTCAGTGAGTCTGTTCCCGCCCTCTCGTCCTTGTCGCCCAGTCCTCCCCTCCCCCTGTGCCCGGTCTGTGCTCTCGGGTCGGCCCGCAGTGCACAGCTCGCCGGCTTCTCTCTCACTCCCCGAGCACAGCGGGAGCACCGGGCGGGGGAGGCGACACCATGAACGGCCCGGGGAGCGGCGACTATGTCATCTGCAGCAACTGCCACAAAGTGCTGAGGAAGGTGAGAGCCCGACCCCCTGCCAGTGCCCGCAACTGCACAAGTCCTGGCATATCCCCTCCTGCAGGGAGTCCTGCTGGCACTTGTAGTTCTGCATTGTCTGCACTGCTGGATCCACAGGTCCCTCTGCATTGTTTCTATGTGTTACTGATTAGGTGACCATTCCCTCTTGGGGGGTTTATGCAACTTCTTGGGGGAGTGAAGACTTTTGCAAAAATCCATTATTTTATTTTATTTTTACATTTTTGTAAATCTCTTTGCAACAAATGCATCGCCCCCTCCTACAGAATTCTTACAGGATTATTTATAATAAATAAAATAAATCCCTAAAAACAACCCGTATAGTGTCGGATCTGGGCGCCATATATCTGTCCGGCCGCGGTCTATATCCCACGGGCGCTCCGGCATCGCCGTCCTGTTGCTATGTGAAAACATCTCCCCCCTTCGTCCAAACTATCGCCCCCTCCTCCTCATCCTCCTCCTCCGATAAACCAATCCGTATTGGCCCCCCAGGTCTGGTTTGTAAAGGGTTAATTTTTATTGTCTTATTACTGTAAATATTGACGTTATTTTCTTCTGGTTTTTTTTTTTTTTTAATCCATATTTTCTCCTTTTTAATAGCGGAGGGGCATATTTTTTGGGCCAGCGGATTGTCCACACACCCTGTGCCGGGCTGCGGAGCTTGCGCTCTAACTCCAGGTCCCACGTCCTATTGATACACAGCGGTTTTGTTACGGTAACGGGGATCTAGCAGAGCCGAGCGAGTAACCGCGCGCATTACACGGCACATTGGGCTCTGCTACATCGCGCCAGCGCTTATCTCGGCCGCCGGCTGTCACAGAGATTGCGGTGGGAGCTGTTGTTCCTGTGATCCGTGGCTTGTTGTTCTGGTCGGTAGCGGACCCATCGCCCTTGTCACTTTTTTTGTTTTTTTTTCATCCCCATTGTTGTCGCCTAATAGGATTAAACCGTTTTTGACGTAGTGTCAGCATTTAATCAAAATAATAAAAAAATCCATCAATAAGTCCTCTATGTTCATCCTACTAGTCAGCTGTTTTTTTGGGGTGCAGCGTACCTTACCTTGACCCCCAATCACCCGAGAGGGGCATCGGAGCGCTATTCGTCAGGTTCGACAGGTTGTCATATACGCCAAGGTCCTAACCCATCGGCAACCTGTGGCCCCCTATGGGGTTTCCTATTTGTGCTGCTGAGCGAGGGGTAGGGGGTGTATGTGGCTGCAGAAATATAGAATTTGTTGTGCAGAAGCGGTGACATGTCCAAAGTGGAACCCCCTTTAAATGATTAAAAGGATTGACCGAGGGCAAGGGGGGGTATGCGGCTGCAGAAAAGTACCATATATCCAATTTGTTGTGCAGGACTCAGTTCTGGGAGTTGTCAAAACAGGTTGAACTCCCCTTTTAAGTAAGTTAAAGGGATCGTCCAGGTATTGATTATTGTTAACTTTCTAGTATGTTGTGTCTTTCCATTCCTCAGCGGTCTTATTCTCTTCTCCGCTTGCTGTCGGTGAATAGAAGCTTTCTGCTTTACATCCAGAGCTGAAATCCACCCATACCCCACCCCCCACCGACCTGATATACTGCATGTAGTGATGATGAGCCATTGCTACAAGCTACCTGCACCCTCTGGCCCTACTCTAGTCCTACTATCGGAGTATTTGATCCATATGTTTGGTTTTTTTGGAAGTAAATAATTACGTTGACAGCAAGCACAGATCTTGAAAATGTTGCATTTATTTTTTTAAATGTTCTTTTTACAGGAAGAATTAAAAAAATTAAAAAAAAAGCCCTGTAATTTGGTTATAAAGTGTAAATATTTGCCAGAGAATCCCCCGTCGTCCTCGTTTTTGGGGGTCCGGGGAGCCTCCTGCTTCAGCTGCAGAGCATTCCTGCACACACACAGTGGTTAGATCTTGTTTATCGCTGTGCTACCTGCACAGACACCTCCTAATTACCTTCGTTAATTTCTGATGACTTTATTTATTTCATTAGTCGCCATGGAGATTGGGACGCCTTGATAAAACCGTAATGAAAAATTGTCTTTTTTGCCGATAGCCAATCACAGCGCAGCATTTATATTCCAATGGCAGAATAAGAAATCCGGCTCAGTTTTTACTAAAATAAACAAAAAAAAATATTCAAAGAGTTTTTAAAATAAAAACATTGGCTTCCTCTGACGCCGCTATAGCAACGTCTCAACAGATCAGACTGCACCCGCGATCACGTGTGATGAGACGTAGTCATTGGGGGCCGGGTCAGCGCTACCTTGGGAGCCGCAGAAGGTGAATTTGCTAATATATTTTTTTAGGATCAGTAGTTTGTCTACAGTAAAAAAAAATAAAAAGCAAAAAACAAAATCAGCGCTGAATTTTGGTGCTGATTTTCTTATGGGTTTCTCTGCAGATTTAAAATGGGCGGACCCAAATCCTTTTGCACGAGTAGAATCAGTCAAGCTAGTATTGGTAAGCGTGTCCAAACATGTCAGTGATCGGCCGTCGAAGCAGCCTGTTGTGGCGCATCGCCCCTTATAAATAAAGGATGTGCCACTGACAATATCCAAAGGGTATGAAGACTAATCAGTCATAGTACAGTCTTTGTAAAAGACTCAGTCCTGTATGGTAAAGACTACAATGTCCAGAAGTAGAAATAACAAATGTTTGTCCCAAAACAGCGCCACTCTTACTTATGGGTAGTGTCTGGTACTGCAGCTTCATCCTCATAGAAGTGAATGTAGCTGGGGTGCAATACCAGGCACAGCCTATGGACTAGAGTGGCGCTGTTTGGCTATGCGCATGTGGGGTTTTTGGAGGCATTACAAAAAAATTAAATCAGTTTTTCAAGCTGAAACAGTTTCAGGAAACTTTTTTTCTTTTTTTAAGCATTCCTTGCTGTCTTTTGATTGTGCCTAGTTTGGATAGATTTTCTTCAGAATCCACTTTAAAAAACACAAACAACCATATATATTTACTTATAGTCAATATATTTATTATTATATATAAGTATATGTAATATATACGTGTGTGTGTGTGTGTGTGTGTGTGTATATATATATATATATATATATATATATATATATATATATATATATATATATATATATATATATATATATATATATATATTTTGTAATAATTTTTTTTTCTTTTTTTTCTTCCGTAAGTGTTATTTAAAACCTCCTGGGAGGGGAGCAAAACGGGAAAAAAAGTTAAAAAAAAACCTTGTATGAGCAGCGGTGGGTTTCCTGTAGAAATTAATAGAAGGCGATTTCCAAGAGTTTTAGCGGAGGATTTTGGACATAATCCACTAAAAAAAAAAAAAAAAATTGTGTTCTCAAAAAAGCGGACCATCTTTCTAATCCTCGACAACCACAAGGTTCACAGCAGAATCCTCATTTTTGTGCCCTCCAGATGGTCAGAGGAGTCAGACCCCCGGGTCTGCAGCGGAGGTCGGGGAGGTTACTCTTTGTTTACCCCGGGTCTGACTTTCCCCTGCAGATGTTCCTTGTACTGTGCGCCGGTTGTTGATGGGTCGCAGGGTGGCGCGTTACTCCCTCCATAATTACTGTATAATCATCTGCTTTATTACACCTCGCGCCCGCTGACACCTGGGAATGATAGATTTCAGCTATTCCGAACATTCCGAATGTTGATCGTCCACAGATGGACATGATCGTTACCAATTAATGGATGGAAAATGAGAACGAAATCTCCCCAAACCTAATAGATGTCAATCAATAACTCGAGAAGATGTTTATATGTGGTCAATTCCCTCTCTTCATTCTGGAGGAGAGATCTTTCTCTTTTTTGTCACATTGCCTTTAAGGCTTCATATGATCATCGATACCACCGCGCATTTCCAGACTCGTGTGGAGTAAATTTTGCTTTGTATAATGTCCCTCCAGGACGTCCAGGCTGGCTTTGATCAGGCTATGTTCACACGTTGCAGTTTTGCAGCAATTTTTTTCACCAGGTAAATTTTCTTCTTCTTGCCCTGTTATTCAGCGTTATTTTTTTTGCTACGGATTACTTATGATTTGTCTAGAGGACATATTTAATAAAGTTACTTTTATTCATTAAAAATGCTGCAAAACGCTTAGTTGCTTCTTTTCAGCATTTTTGCACTTTCTCACTGCTTCCTATGGGTAAAAAATTGAAATGCTGCAGATTTTATAAGTGCTGGAGTTTTCCAATTCTGTCAGGAAAAAACAAGCATGCATAAGATTTGTGAAATCTGATAGATTTTGGTAGTACTGTAAAAAAATTGCAAAAAACGCGACATGTGAACATAGCCTAGTGAGGGCAGTTAGACACAGACATTTGGACACAGGTGGAAGCTGGGAGTAGGTTTTGCTCACTGATCCCTCATCCTTTCTATGGCCTTGTGGTTCAGGATGTTTGTTGGGTGTCTGCTTCCTTAGGGTATGTGCACACGCTGCGGATTTTGCTGCGGATCCGCAGCGGATTTGACGCTACGGATCCGCAGCAGTTTTCCCTAAGTTTACAGTACCATGTAAACCTATGGAAAACAAAAACCGCAGTGCACATGCTGCGGAAAATTCTGCGCGGAAACGCTGCGGAAAAAAAGAAGTAGCATGTCACTTCTTTCTGCGGATTCCGCAGCGGTTTTCAACATGCACCAATAGGAAAGTGCAGTTGAAAACCCGCAGAGGAATCCGCAGAAGAAACCGCGTGAAAATCCGCAGTGGTTTTGCACTGCGGATTTTACAAATCCGCTGCGGAAAAATCCGCAGCAGAATCCGCAACGTGGGCACATACCCTAAGAGTTCATCCTTTAATTCGATCTCCTTAAAGGGAATCTGTCAGTAGAATGACCCCTACTAAGCAGTCTATATGGGCATGTAGGTCATAGGAAGCTGAATAATGTGATACCTTCATATCTGTGATCCGATGTCTTATTCCAGAGAAATCCATTTTTTTTAATATGTAAATGAGCTGTTAAGATCTATGGACCGGACATGGATCTCCCGGAGAATCTGCCTCCAGAGCTGAATTGAAATAAAAGGAGAGTTACCAGTGTGAGCCATGAAATGACTTTAGACAGACATTTTGTTCTCATCATACACTGTGATATCAGAACTGAACAGCACAGCAAAAGTGAACTTTCTCATTGCAAACAAATTTGCAGCAGTAGTTGTCATAGTGCAGTGCTTCATCTTCCATCTCACAGGCAGCCAGTGTGTTACAAATGTGTTTGCAATGAGACAAGGTCCAACTCTTCTGTGTTGCTTGTAATCGGACACCGCTCTGCAGCAGAGCTGACAGCAGTACGACAGGGCAACTGTAGATGAAAATGTGTTTGTACTGAGACAAAGTTCAGCTCTGGCGCGCTGTGTTCAGCTCTGGCGCGCTGTGTTCAGCTCTGGCGCGCTGTGTTCAGCTCTGGCGCGCTGTGTTCAGCTCTGGCGCGCTGTGTTCAGCTCTGGCGCGCTGTGTTCAGCTCTGGCGCGCTGTGTTCAGCTCTGGCGCGCTGTGTTCAGCTCTGGCGCGCTGTGTTCAGCTCTGGCGCGCTGTGTTCAGTTCCTCTCAGGGAGATCTATGCCCAGCCCATAGATCTTAACAGCTCATTTACATGTTAAGAAAAATGTGAATTTCTCTGGGTTGAGACATCGGATCGCAGATATCAAGATATCATTTTATTTAGCTTCCTATGGCCTACATGCCCGTATAGACTGCTAAGGAGGGTTGATCCTACTGACAAATTCCCTTTAATGAGAACCAGTCTACCCTAGAGATGGTGGTTACCATTAAGCCTTCCCAGACACTGGAAAAGTAATTTTTGGATTGTAAAATGTCCCTGCTGGAGGTCTAGGTGGGTTTTGGGTTGCCATCGAGATCCTCTGTTCCCTGAAGCCCCAGTTATCCCCTCGTGGATATTATTATTATTATTATTATTATTTATTTATATAGCACCATTGATTCCATGGTGCTGTACATGAGAAGGGGGTTACATACAGATTACAGATATCACTTACAGTAGACAGACTAACAATGACAGACTGATACAGAGGGGTGAGGACCCTGCCCTTGTGGGTTTACATTCTACAGGATTATGGGGAAGGAGACAGTAGGTCGGGGGTTGCAGGAGCTCCAGTGTTGGTGAGGCGGTAGCTTCGGTAGTGATGAGGAGGCAGCGAGGTCAGTGCAGGCTGTAGGCTTTCCTGAAGAGATGAGTTTTCAGGTTCCGTCTGAAGGATCCGACTGTGGTTGATAGTCGGACGTGTTGGGGCACAGAATTCCAGAGGATGGGGGATATTCGGGAGAAGTCTTGGAGGCGATTGGATGAGGAGTAAGTGTGGAGGAGAGAAGGAGGTCTTGGGAGGACCGGAGATTACGTGAGGGAAGATATCGGGAGATTAGTTCAGAGATATATGGAGGAGACAGGTTATGGATGGCTTTGTAGGTCAGTATTAGTAATTTGAACTGGATACGCTGAGGGAATGGGAGCCAGTGAAGAGATTTGCAGAGGGGGGAAGCGGAGGAGTAGCGAGGAGAGAGATGGATTAGTCGGGCAGCAGAGTTAAGGATGGACTGGAGAGGTGCAAGGGTGTTAGCAGGGAGGCCACAGAAAAGGATGTTGCAGTAGTCAAGGCGGGAGATGATGAGGGCATGCACAAGCATTTTAGTAGATTGAGGGTTCAGGAAAGGACGGATTCTGGAGATATTTTTGAGCTGGAGGCGACAGGAGGTGGAGAGAGCTTGGATGTGCGGTTTGAAGGACAGGGCAGAGTCGAAGGTTACTCGGAGGCAGCGGACTTCGGGTACGGGGGAAAGCATGATGTCGTTGATTGCGATAGATAGGTCAAGTAAGGAAGATTTGTGGGATGGAGGAAAGATGATGAGTTCAGATTTGTCCACATTGAGTCTGAGGAAGCGAGAAAAGAGGAAGGATATGGCTGATAGGCACTCTGGGATTCTGGACAGCAGAGCGGTGGCGTCTGGGCCAGAGAGGTAGATCTGAGTGTCATCAGCATAGAGGTGGTACTGGAATCCATGGGACTTTATGAGTTGTCCCAAGCCAAGTGTATAGATTAAGAGTAGGGGTCCTAGAACAGAGCCTTGGGGGACTCCAACAGAGAGAGGGTGGGATGAGGAGGTAGTGTGGGAGTGGGAGACGCTGAATGTGCGGTTGGAAAGGTATGAGGAGATCCAGGATAGGGCGAGGTCTTTGATGCCAAAGGAGGAGAGGATCTTTAGTAGGAGGCAGTGGTCAACTGTGTCAAAAGCAGAGGACAGGTCTAGAAGGAGGAGTACAGAGTATTGTCCAGTAGCTTTGGCGGTAAGTAGGTCGTTAGTGATTTTGGTCAGGGCAGTCTCAGTTGAGTGATGGGGGCGGAAACCAGATTGTAGATTGTCGAACAACAAGTTAGATGAGAGGTGGGAGGAGAGTTCAGCATGGACGTGCTGCTCCAGGAGTTTGGAAGCGAATGGATATGTCCTACAAGATTTGGCTCCTGGTGCATAGTCGGTTTTAAGCCAGGAGACTGATGGGCTTTCCGTTTGCCAAAGGGCAGCCGCCACTTCCTTAGGGCTCATTCACACCTCAGTTTTTTTTCCCGGACCAGGGCTGTTCGGTCTTTTCACAGATGCCACAAGTGCCTGTGATGGGCTACGGGGCTGTTCACATATCTGTGATTTTTTTTTTTGCAGAGTGGTCCTTGCAAATGGCAACGACTTGTCCGATATTGAGCCTAATGTTGGAACAAACTCTCCAATGGAACTACGGGTCCATAAATAATCAGCCAGAACTTGGGTGAGGCCTCTTTCTGTGGTCTACTGAAGAGGTGTGAAGATTTCAGAAGGTGTCTCCTTTTGGGAAGGACATGAGACGCCACATCCTTGTGCCTTTTTATGTGTTTGTCACAGGTTTTTGGACTTGGGTGTGAAAAGTCACATTTCCAGAAATTCTAGGCCATGTTCATGCAGAGTTTTGGTTTTTGAATGGCATAAAAAAAAGTAGTTTTTTTTTTAAAGAGGAAACCGCTTTAGGAGACTCTCCTTTTGGAGGAGTGTTTATTTTCCTGAAGCTGTTTTGAAGACTTTTTGGAAGAGGGTTTTTTTTTCTGCCACTTGATTTGACAGTGCCAAGTTTGGAGAGGTTTCCTTCAGGTTCTGCTTCAAAGGATTGACATGCAATTTCTTTTTTTTTTTCCGCTAGGCAATTTTTCAAAACCACTTCCTATGAGGAGTTTTCTTAAGTTATTTCTCCTGAGCAGCAAAATGAGTTTCCCATAGAAATAAATTGAAAGAATTTTTAAATCCTATTTTTTTAAGCTGATTTTGAAGAGTATCTGCTCCTAAACATCTACATAAAACTCCGTGTGTTCATAGCCCTACATCTAAGCTATCAACAGTTTTGGTCACAAATAAGCCTCTTGACGGCTCCCGTGGAACTAGGCTATCCAATCGATAAAAAATTACCCAAAAGCCCAGACTGCTTTTCCGCAAACTTGCTGCCGTCTTCTCTTCTCAGTTTTGGACACATGGGCAATACCACCAGCTAGTCTCCATTATTTTGAGTGACCCCGTTCCATCTGACCATGGCTTTCGAGACTCCTGGGTTTTGCCTTTTTGGTGAGATCACTCCCTGACCGTGGCTTTTGGGAAACCTAGGTTTTGCATTTTTGGTGAGATCACTCCCTGACCGTGGCTTTCAGGACACTTGGGTCTTGCCTTTTTGGTGACATCACTCCCTGACCGTGGCTTTTGGGACACCTGGGTTTTGCCTTTTTGGTGACATCACTCCCAGACCGTAGCTTTCGGGACGCCTGGGTTTTGCCTTTCTTGTGAGATCACTCCCTGACCGTGGCTTTCGGGATGCCTGGGTTATGCCTTTTTGGTGACATCGCTCCCTGTCTGTTGCTTTCGGGATGCCTAGGTTATGCCTTTCTGGTGACATCACTCCCTGACCGTGGCTTTCGGGACACCTGGGTTTTGCCTTTCTGGTGACATCACTCCCTGACCGTGGCTTTCGGGAGGCCTGGGTTTGGCTTTTTGGTGACATCACTCCCTGACCATGACCTTACAGATCAGGTATATTTTTGTCTCAGGTGGGGTTTTTCCATTTGCTCTTTCTAGGGTGGCTGTGCAGAAATATTTACTGCATTGTGTTAAACATTAGTATCTCAAAGTCCAGAACGAGCCAACGTTGCTGGGAAGCTGAGCCTCACGTGTACAACATCGGACGGAGGTTTAGTTGCGCAATGTGGTGTTTAGCTTCTTGGGGGTTGTCCATTGGGGTCCTTTCGGAATGGCGTAGACTGATGTTTTGGCACCCTGTTGTTGTGTGGATACTCATGAAATCCCAGTTACTGTACCGTTCTGCTTCCATTCTAGCCCTGACGAGGCAGTAGATCGTATCGGGAGCTCTTTACTGTGTTTTGTATACAGATGATGATACATAATGAACCTTCTGGGTAATTTCTCAGAAAGTCTTGCTTTTGTGTATCTATGGAGTAAAGTCACATCTTTCCTAGGACGTTATAAAACCTAGATCGTCATGTGCGCATTGTAAAGAAAAGATAAGCGACGCCGGGATGTAGGAGCGCCACTTATCTCCTTTTTGATTTACACGTTTTAGAGATTTTGTCTTGCTTTGCTGTTAAAATTCAGATTGTTCTAAAAAAATCCTACCACTTAGAACAACTTATTGAGTGGTCACTGATAAAAATCACATACCGTATGTTTTTCTTTTTTTCCAAGAATAGTAAATAGTTGCGTAAGTGTGAAACCATGGAATGGTACAGGTTATCAGAGAAAAAGGAAAGTTTGCAACCCTGTTATCTAAGCTATATATGAAAAATGAGGTTGACATTCAGCTTTACTGTAGGCTGTAAAGCGAGATGCCATAGCTCTTTCTGCTGACATCTAGTGGTCGCTATAAGAAGTGTAAATTTTTTTAAAGATATTAAAAATAGGCAAGCCATAACACCTACAAAATTAGTGAAAAAGGTAAAGCTGTTTTGTTTGCCCATTTATTTTCTTTTGTATGATGCAGATAGAGGGTTTTGATCATCTTCTTGTGTCCGAGGAGTACAGGTGGTTCAAACTTTTGGCAGAGGTCTCCCTAAACATCAAGGTTGTGAAGACAAAGTCCACTCTGTGGCTGCCCTTAGTTCACTTCTTGAATGAATTCCTCCACTTGTTTCAGGCTCAGTGTAACGGGGCAGATGTGTGGCAGGAACAGGAGTTTGTGTGTCACGTACTGACACCAGATCAGATGGTATTCTGGGGGGCGAGGGACAGGTGGGGCACAGCCGAATCTACTGCCGCACTTGTTCTAACTACAACCTTGCAAGGAATTTGGTGACTTCTAAAGGTCTAGAAAAGGTTAATTCACCCATAGTCTCCACATTCCAGTGCCCTTCATAATCTTATTGGAAAAGAAAAAGATTATCCCTTCTATTTAGTGCTGGAAGGGACTGGCGGTGTAATCTGTTTAGTGCGGCGTCATAGGACCAAAACGTCTCCCTCTTCAAATCTGCAGCCGCTCTTAAAGGGCATTCACCTATGAGCACCACATATCTAAGTAGTTACCATGTAAATGCAGTACGTTATTTATCCTGTACTTCTCCATCCTGTATTCTACTCCAGAGCTGCACTCACTATTCTGCTGGTGCAGTCACTGTGTACATACATTACATTACTGATCCTGATTTGCATCCTGTATTATACTCCAGAGCTGCACTCACTATTCTGCTGGTGCAGTCACTGTGTACATACATTACATTACTGATCCTGATTTGCATCCTGTATTATACTCCAGAGCTGCACTCACTATTCTGCTGGTGTAATCACTGTGTACATACATTACATTACTGATCCTGAGTTACATCCTGTATTATACTCCAGAGCTGCACTCACTATTCTGCTGGTGCAGTCACTGTGTACATACATTACATTACTGATCCTGAGTTACATCCTGTATTATACCCCAGAGCTGCACTTACTATTCTGCTGGTGCAGTCACTGTGTACATACATTACATTACTGATCCTGAGTTACCTCCTGTATTATACTCCAGAGCTGCACTCACTATTCTGCTGGTGCAGTCACTGTGTACATACATTACATTACTGATACTCAGTTACATCCTGTATTATACCCCAGAGCTGCACTCACTATTCTGCTGGTGCAGTCACTGTGTACATACATTACATTACTGATCCTGAGTTACATCCTGTATTATACCCCAGAGCTGCACTCACTATTCTGCTGGTGCAGTCACTGTGTACATACATTACATTACTGATACTCAGTTACATCCTGTATTATACCCCAGAGCTGCACTCACTATTCTACTGGTGCAGTCACTGTGTACATACATTACATTACTGATCCTGAGTTACATCCTGTATTATACCCCAGAGCTGCACTCACTATTCTGTTGGTGGTGTCAGTTTGTACATACGTACTGATTATATTATCTATTATAATCTATACATATTTTCACAATTCTTCAGAGCTGAAATCCCCTAGCTTTCCTTTTTGGCTTAATGATGAATTTAGCCTTTGTACTGTAATGTTAGTTTTTATGACTTATCTGCCTCCTTACATTATTGACGCTGTTGTTGTCAATCTTCAGAGCCATCAAGCAGAGTTGTGATTACAGCTCCTGAGCATATTACAGAATCTAACTCTGGATTGGTAGGAAATTAGTACAGACATGTATGTCCATGTAAATAAGCGATATCCTTGGGAACGTTCCTGCATAGTGATAACAGGACAAGCCTCATAGTTTTGGGGGCAGCACTTCGCCCCTTTGCATGGTCGTCTTACTGTATTTTTCTGCTTTTCCTCATCTTGCGGAGTCCGTACAGTAGTGTAGATGCAGATAGGGACTATCTGGCTTTTCAGGTCTTTGTGGAAGAGTTGAGGGGGGGAATGTTTTTCTTGTGGAGCTCTGGCCGGCAGCCAGCAGCAGTTGTTTGTCAAGCCTTGCTCTGCCTTTGGCAGCTGGATTCTATGTAAAAGGATCTTGTTGTTGAAGCGAACAGTTGCAGATAGAAGGATTCTGCAAATTGCTGGCTGAAAGTTTATTTTTATTTTCTTCTTTACTGAAGCTGAAGACCTGGGACCCTCACCCCCCCCCCCCCCCCATTCCCCTTTCAAAGAAAAAAAAAACAGCAAACACCTAAAAAAAAATAAAAAAAACATGTTTTTTAGCCTCCTGGAAAGTAGAGTGAATGGAGGGATTTCTTCCTTGGCCCTTGGGATCAGATTACATATAATGCTTTCAAGGACCCCATATTGGACTGAGCAGTCCAGAGAGGAGGAGGAGGGCGGTGGACTGTTTCTCCATTTTAACCCCTGCCTCTCCGGGCCTCATACTGCATATTTTTACGACTTGTTTTTCTCTTCAGGAATGCTTTCTATTCATACTGTAAGGAGGCGTAAAGGCAGGAGGGCCGGCGCTGCCGAAGTGTGTCAAGGAAAAAAAAAATAAAAATGACTCGTGCCAGGGATATTGCTCAATGGCAGGCAATCTTCAGGTCAATATATATAGAAAAAATGATCAAGGAGATAAACAACGTACACGTCACGCACGTCCTAGATGGAGTCGTGAGCAAAGAAGCACAAAGTCAGCGGGTGCAGGCGAAATAATAGATGCCAAACACCATAGAAAGTAACAGGACCGCACACGGATGCCAAATAAAGGGGGACAAGGAGGAGTACGGACGCTCCCCCCTGGCTTACTTGTACGGCGCCATTGACTTTCCGTTGTTTCACTTGTTTAGTATTTAGATCGTCTGCCTTTTTTGTGTTTTCTTTGCTCCTTTCTACGGTTCCATGATGAACCTTCCAGGATCAATCCTCTGTATCAGTCTGTCATTGTAAGTTTACTGTAAGTGATATCTGTAACTTGTATGTAACCCCTTCTCATGTACAGCACCATGGAATCAATGGTGCTTTATAAATAATAATAATAATTTATACGCTGCTATGTGCACCCTGGGAAATATCAATGTATTTCTTGTTTTGTCTGAGGAATCTAGGGATCCATGAGGTTTCACCCCATTTTTTTTTTTTTTTTTTTTAAGTGTCGATTCACTTTTTAATCCTTACTGTTCCTTTTGGATTTTAATCTGCTATTTAATAGGCATTTTATATATTTTTTTTTTAAACGAATAGATACTTTTCTGAGTGACTTGTGCTGTGTTCCTACGCAATGTTAATGCAGGTTACAGGGGGCAATGCTTTACACTGCCCCTCTGTTTGGTGATAGGCCTCTGCCTCCTTAGTCCCTGCACGAGACAGTATGCACTGTGTTGGTTTCGCCTGGATTTTTCTTTGAAGAAGTAATATCTACATAAAAAGTGAAGTAACTTTGTAAATACATTCATCTCGATTTACATTGTGTATTATACTCCAGAGCTGCACTCACTATTCTGCTGGTGCAGTCACTGTGTACATACATTACTGATCCTGAGTTACATCCTGTATTATACTCCAGAGCTGCACTCACTATTCTGCTGGTGCAGTCACTGTGTACATACATTACATTACTGATCCTGTACTGATCCTGAGTTACATCCTGTATTATACTCCAGAGCTGCACTCACTATTCTGCCAATGCAGTCACTGTGTACATACATTACATTACTGATCCTGTACTGATCCTGAGTTACATCCTGTATTATACTCCAGAGCTGCACTCACTATTCTGCTGGTGCAGTCACTGTGTACATACATTACATTACTGATCCTGTGTTACATCCTGTATTATACTCCAGAGCTGCTCTCACTATTCTTCTGGTGCAGTCACTGTGTACATACATTACATTACTTATCCTGTATTATACTTCAGAGCAGCACTCACTGTTGGTTATTAGAAACAATAATTGCTGGCAGATGCTACATGCTGTGTTCGAGCATAGAGACAGCGAGGGCTGCTGAGAGAATTCAGCTCTGAAGTCTGTGTAACTAAGAGGGCAGCTCTGTGTTGTATAGTCCGGATCAGTATTGCAGTACAGGCAGTCAGGAGATGCTGGGAGTTGTAGTTCTGAAGCAGTGGAGCACTCTCTTGCACAGTCAGCGAGCAGTACAGATGTATTTGCGGCCCCTTCTGCCGCCTCCTGTAGTTTTCTGTTCTGCTGACTCGGCTGATTGTGCAGAGATGATAGGAGCTGTGTACAATATAGGACTGGGAAAAGGTTACTAGGGGCACGTACCAGTACCGCCACAAGACCACCGCTGGTCCACCAGTGACCTGGGACCAGTAAGCACAATTCCTATCAGAAGAGGCTTTTATAACTGACCTCTGACCCCATTGCCTCTCAGAATACCCTTATAAATAAACAGTTGGAGCCCCCCCAGAGTAACGTGTAGTAAGTAGCTGTCGTCTCTGGTTTCTTCCATTTCTTAGGCCGTGTTCACACGCTATTTGGTCAGTATTTTACCTCAGTATTTGTAACCCAAAACCAGGAGTGGAACAATCAGAGGAAAAGTATAATAGAAACACGTCACCACTTCTGTATTTATCTCCCACTCCTGGTTTTGGCTTACAGATACTGAGGTAAAATACTGACCAAATGCTGAATGTGTGAACGTGGCCTTACAGTCCAACTGTGGGGACCTCTTATGCTTGTGAGATGAGGGGGTCATGTTTAGCCCGTGCAAAAGATTTAGTAGTGTATATAGGTGGCCATGGGTTTATGCGCCATGTATAAGGTTGGTGGTCCCGCAGGGGCGCAGTGACTCCCATAGGATTGAGTTAAGCTTTGGCTGCACAGAAGCACATTTGCCCCCCATAAAATTGAATTGAGTGGTGATGATCATGTATTGATGATCATGCACGCACTCTACTGCTCCATGTACACAAGGGACGATGAGGAAAATGGGGTTTTGTACGCTGCTGGAAATACCCATACTGTGACCAAGGGTCGCTGGTGGATGGAGCCAGGAGACCAAGATAAAATCCTTGGCAAATTTAGGGTCTTATCATTGGTGAGGCCAAAAATTAGTTTTTGCCCCCCACCCCCTGCATACATTTTGTACCTTTTTTTTTATTTTATTTGTTTGTTTTTACATTGCTGTTTCTGCACCAATTGGTGCTGTCCACTGTATAGGGGTATTTCTATGGAGTCATTCAATATGTCACCTGCTAATGGTACCTGGGACCCCTTTTGACCCTGAGAAAGCGCACCAGCACTGCTTTCACTTTTTTTTATCAGCACCATTTTTAGGTAGATATTATTTTTTAATTAATTATCTTTGTTTTGTTTGTTACTCTAATTTTAAACATATATAAAAGTTTACGCAGTAAAATTATAATAGCTATTTATATAGATATCCAAATTTTATTGCATGCACTGTTATTTATGTTTAATGACACTTTAGAGTACTTTTCTGCATATATACACTAATATATGTGTGTAAAATGTATAATGCTCTAATTAATATATATATGCAAAAAAGTACTCTTAAGTGTGATAGAGATAAAAAAAAAAGAATTCTAAAGTTTCAGAAAAAATAAAATAAAGTTTATGCAATAAAACTATTAAATATATATATTTTATATCATTTTATTGCATAAAGTTTTTTGTTTTTTTTCTTTTTCTGAAACTTTAGAATACTTTTTTGTTCCCCTAGGGGTCTTGAGCCAGTGATCAAGCAGAAATGCCTGGCATTTGACACCTTTCTGTCTGTCATTAAGGCCTGATAATGTTATTACTGCAGGTAAAAAATGGATTTCTGTTACTGATTGTAATTGCAGGAAAGGGGACAGGCGTGAAGCTGGGAATGATGGCAGTCTGTGCCTCCCTTTGTTACAGTCTCGGAGAGGCTGGCATCATACGGGGGGCATAGGAAGCCCCGGAGGGGGAAATCCTCTGTTCTATTCTGTGTCGGTTCCTCTTGGATAAATAATCAGACAAGCAGGAAATGCAGCCGACTGAAACAAACTGCTGCGTTGTTCCTTCAGGATAATGTTTAACGTCTGAGTTTTAGTTAACTTTCCGCTTTTTTTGTTCTGCTTACATCATGCTTTTTTTTTATATATATATATATCACATGGATGAGTAAAATTAAACTGCGATACCAGGCACAGCCTGTAAAGAAGGGTGGCGCTGTTGGAGTAAAAAAGACTCTTATCTCTTGCTATTACCGGTAGAATAGTGAAACACTATACCACTTTTAATCAGGACTGTGGAGTCGGTAAGCCAAACCTCCGACTCCTCAATTTCCATGACTCCAACCACCAACATGGGCTCCGACTCCACGACTCTGACTCCATAGCCGTGCTTTTAATACACTCTCGGAGGAATTTATCAAACATTAAAAAAAAAGCCCCCTGTAGTAAGATGCCCCAAATGTATTATTGATTTTTGTCCATGCCCCTTTATGCTAATTTTCAGGTTGACCACAAATTTGGTTTTGTGGGTAATGCTTCCCCCCCGTCGCCCAAACCTGCGCGTCTTCGCGTAGCACTCGTGACGTGTCAAGAGTCACCGACTTAGCAGCTTGGAGACCCCACAAATGATGATAAAATATTGGTATATTCTGAAACATCAGGCTTTATTTTCTTAGTAACCTCCAATTTTGGCCGTACAAATGTTTCCTTAGCAGAGGTCATCGCTTCCCATACATAACTTTCATATTTTTGGTTGCCCTCTGGAAAAGAAAAAGTTGTAATAGAATAGTCCCTGCTGCACTTCGGGCTTAATATTATTTGCCGCAAGTGTCAGGTTGCTCATACTCGGCACTAATTCCTATGAAGACCCCCGCCAACACCCATCCCATGATCATTGCACAGTAGCCCCCTCATCTATTTCTGGATTTCCTGTTTTATACAGCTAAATCCATCACCCTTTTTTAAGGGGGAGCACCCTCTATTCCCTACATATTTTTTCCAGGATAGTACCATAGACTTTAGGGGTCAAGCTGCCATAAGTCCCAATTTGTAGCAAAAATCTGCAAATGCGGGGATCTAACACCATTAGATTGAGCTGATAGGAAGCAATACCCCAAAGCTGGCAATAATTCTTCAACCCTACTATTTATCTACAGAGAGCAGAGGATTAGGCATAATGAAATCCAACATGCCCTACCTTTCTTCTGACATGTGCTGTAGAGTGATTGGTCAAACGCACACACCTAGATGGTTGTCTGTCTCGGCTGACATTAACGAGTTTGGTCACCGTAAATTTGAGAAATTAGGGATGCCAACTCCTTGAGTTTTTTTATCAGTCTGTAGACCCTCTGCCGTAACGCTGAAAAGCGAATGCACATTTCTCACGTGTAGTCACCCTCCTTTAAACATTTATTAGCTAAAGAAAATGGCCAGGGTCAAGAGTGTTTATCAACCTGGAGGACCCAACACAATTGATTTCAAAGGGCAGTGTGTAATACTTTTTTTGTCCTGCGGGAGTGCTGCAGGAAAACTGAAAAATTGCTGATGCCTTCCCACAGTGACTACAATCGACCACTAGGGATCACAGGACTTTTTGTGATCAGTCTATGATCAGCAGGATGGAGGGCTATTCACAAAAAGGAGTTCGATAGAAAGTAAAGACTGCGTTCTGGACAGCAAAGTTCATAAAGTTCTCAGAAGTGATTAATGAACTGTAAGGTGTGTCATAATCCTGCAATATAATCATCTCGTGTCTATCCGTCAGTTTTGCTTGTACAGCAAAAAAGAAAAAAAAAAAAACAGGCAGGAGAGATTGTAAAATTGGAGCTGAGCGGTTATCTGCTTCATACACATTGTACAGTATATGAAAAAAGAGCCAGCCGCACGTATACCCGGTGACACAGTCTACTGTACGTGCACAGAGACACACTCCGCGTGCCAGAGATCATCTGCCGCTTGCTCACAGCACAGGACTTTCAACCCACATGACCTGGGGCACTTTCTGATCCTTAAGTTCTATGTCACTAAAGGGTATGAAACTCTTATAAAAAATCCTGTCCCTAAACCAAAAACTTTTTTAACCCTGTGTAGGTCCCAGTTGATTTTGGGCTTCAGGAGGACCACACAAAATTATTTTTTTTTCCATCTTCATATTTCTGGTCATGTTTCATTTGTTTTCTAATGGAAAAGTTTTTCTTTCTGCTTAAATTATATGTGCCAAATGTCCAGCTGGGGGTCTGTATGTTTAGGAGGCAGGGCATAAACTAAGGACAAGGATAAATTCTCACCGCTACACAATAAGAAAAAAAGGAATGGATACCTGTGGCCAGACATTTTTGCATGCCTGATCATAGCACCATGGACCTGAAATTACTTGTATTGAAAGGTAACTTCAAATCTCAGAGAGACAGGAGAATCTGGGACTATAAACTTATGACGACCTTTGACACACTTAGTGCAGGCATGAATGTGTTGCATGGATTTATGTCTTTTTACATCAATGAAGGAATTTGCTCCTCAGACCTTATGGGGCATCACATCACAGAACCAGACCCCAATCAGAGGATAATAAAACATTCACTCCTTATCTACGAACTGTTCCGATATTTATGGACACAACTGTTTATCACTCTTCCATAATGACAGTTCTGTGCTGTGTTGTGTATAAATGTGATTCTTCATCCCCCATTCTGCTGTAGCACTGCTGCCCCCCATTCTGCTGTAGCACTGCTGCCCCCCATTCTGCTGTAGCACTGCTGCCCCCCATTCTGCTGTAGCACTGCTGCCCCCCATTCTGCTGTAGCACTGCTGCCCCCCATTCTGCTGTAGCACTGCTGCCCCCCATTCTGCTGTAGCACTGCTGCCCCCCATTCTGCTGTAGCACTGCTGCCCCCCATTCTGCTGTAGCACTGCTGCCCCCCATTCTGCTGTAGCACTGCTGCCCCCCATTCTGCTGTAGCACTGCTGCCCTCCATTCTGCTGTAGCACTGCTGCCCCCATTCTGCTGTAGCACAGCAAGCTGTAAATACGTACCATAACAACGCCGCTCCGTACACTTTCTAATGGCCGTTTCCAGGTACTGCAGTTTAGCGCTTGTTTTTCCTTTTGCACTCTTTAGCTCTGAACTTTAGTTGTGTGTGAACTAATGGGGGAAGACAAGCTGCTATGATGTCTCCCAGTCAAAGAACAGACATGAGACATTCTCGCTCTCCTGTCTTGTAAGTAACGGCATGGAGAACATTATCTAGCAGTACTGAATAGTGTAGCTGTAAATACAGACCTAAGTGAGGTGAAACACTTACTAGAAAGCCTAGAAAGCAGCACCAGGGATCTGTGGGTTTCTTTGACTTTTTCTCACTGCTTCTAAATCTACTCCTCCCTCATTCGTCCTTCCCTTGATAGATTTCAATATGTAGTTGTGACTGGACACCTCAGTGAGTGGTCATTGTCTTATTGTGACCACCAAGTTATAGAACTGTTTTAGCTGACCGGTGTGCCTTCCTGTGATGTGGTGGGAACATTGTCATTAGTGGTTATTTTAATGCTATATGATGGCTTAGCTAGAATGAGGAGCCCTTCAAATAACTCCGTCTATGAGTTTTGAGTAATTTTTTTTCATTTGCAGTGTCCTGTTAGAAATTAAATATTTCCTTGTTAGTGTGTGATTATATTTTTATATAAAATTATTTTATTCCAATATCCACCTAACACTGCAATATTATGTGGAAGTTCAGAAGATTTGAAGAAACAATTCAAATGTTTGATAACCAGACACTTCAAGTCCCATTTGTTGGATTAACAATTTTGCAAGGGCACTGTAGTTTTTATTATTTGAAAAATGGACAGTTCGAGAAATGCATTCTCCAGTGCAAAGTAATGTGAACAGAATTCTTTGTGGAGTGGCGATGGGGGACCCGATTAGCCCTAAATAAGCAAGAAACAACTACCGGCAGTCAATTTTAGATTTCTGTTCAGAGTCACTTGGTTCTTGCTGTCTTTAATATATCCTTATGCACTGGCACATTATTTGTACCTGGGATTTCTTGATACTCGCATATTATTACTCTTTCCTGGCATGTGGATGGTTTGCATTCTCTTGGCTTGAGCCCAAGTACCTTTGCAGGTGGCATATTATGAAATGCTCAAGTACTTTTTGTAGAGGAGAAATTCCTAGACAAACCTGAAGTAGCACTTGTCACAATTCCTGTGGTTTATATTTATTTGGCAATCGACAGATTTTACACTGCAAATTGTATTTCTGCCTTGGAGATTGTAATCTTTTCTTCAGTCAGCATTTACAAGATATTGAAACATCACCAGGTTACATAGAACTGTATAGTTAGTGGCTTTGGGAATAACCACATATTCTCCAACCCAGAATCTTCTTCCTTGTATCTTACTCATTTTATAGAAGTAGTTAGTTATAAACTTATCTAGAGACAAAGGTGAATCAATTTTTCCCTTTTTTTTATTTTTGGGAAATGCTTTTTGATATTTTTCTAATTTAAAAGTTTAGGAAATACAATTGATAAAACTCCGATAATCCTACGGGGTGCAGCCAAGTCACCCAGTTATTCTCCACTTTCCAGTAGGCACTTTCAGATGGCCTCCTCCCAAGGGTTGTTGCAGCGCCCATAGAGGTAACCCTTGTGAGAACCTTTGCTTATGCTTTCTTACAAGTGGATATACTTTGTATAGTATAATGGACATAGTGGGTGTTTTTTGTACATGTCATAAGCGAAGAGGAGCTATGATTAAATGTAGCTGGCATATACAGTACAGACCAAACGTTTGGACACACTTTCTCATTGAAAGATTTTTCTGTATTTTCATGACTATGTACATTCACACTGAAGGCATCAAAACTATGAATTAACACATGTGGAATTATATACTTAACAAAAAAGTGTGAAACAACTAAAATTATGTCTTATATTCTAGGTTCTTCAAAGTAAGCCACCTTTTGCTTTGATGACTGCTTTGCACACTCTTGGCATTCTCTTTATGAGCTTCAAGAGGTAGTCCCCGGGAATGGTCTTCCAACAATCTTGAAAGAGTTCCCAGAGATGCTTAGCACTTGTTGGCCCTTTTGCCTTCACTCTGCAGTTCACCTCACCCCAAACTATCTCGATTGGGTTCAGGTCTGGTGACTGGAGGCCAGGTCATCTGGCGTAGCACCCCATCACTCTCCTTCTTGGTCAAATAGCCCTTACACAGCCTGTAGGTGTGTTTGGGGTCAGTGTCCTGTTGAAAAATAAATGATGGTCCAACTAAACGCAAACCGGATGGAACAGCATGCCGCTGCAAGATTCTGTGGTAGCCATGCTGGTTCAGTATGCCTTCAGTTTTGAATAAATCCCCAACAGTGTCACCAGCAAAGCACCCCCACACCTCCTCCTCCATGCTTCACGGTGGGAACCAGGCATGTGGAGTCCATCCGTTCACCTTTTCTGCGTCGCACAAAGACACGGTGGTTGGAACCAAAGATCTCACATTTGGACTCATCAGACCAAAGCACAGATTTCCACTGGTCTAATGTCCATTCCTTGTGTTCTTTAGCCCAAACAAGTCTCTTCTGCTTGTTGCCTGTCCTTAGCAGTGGTTTCCTAGCAGTTTACCATGAAGGCCTGCTGCACAAAGTCTCCTCTTAACAGTTGTTGTAGATATGTGTCTGCTGCTAGAACTCTGTGTGACATTGACCTGGTCTCTAATCTGAGCTGCTGTTAACCTGCGATTTCTGAGGCTGGTGACTTGGATAAACTTCTCAGAAGCAGAGGTGACTCTTGGTCTTCCTTTCCTGGGGTGGTCCTCAAGTGAGCCAGTTTCTTTGTAGTACTTGATGGTTTTTGCCACTGCACATGGGGACACTTTCAAAGTTTTCCCATTTTCATTTCATTTCTTAAAGTAATGATGGCCACTCGTTTTTCTTTACTTAGCTGCTTTTTTCTTTCCATAACACAAATTCTAGCAGTCTATTCAGTAGGACTATCAGCTGTGTATCCACCAGACTTATGCACAACACAACTGATGGTCCCAACCCCATTTATAAGGCAAGAAATCCCACTTATTAAACCTGACAGGGCACACCTGTGAAGTGATAACCATTCTCGGTGACTACCTCTTGAAGCTCATCAAAAGAATGCCAAGAGTGTGCAAAGCAGTCATCAAAGCAAAAGGTGGCTACTTTGAAGAACCTAGAATATAAGACATAATTTCAGTTGTTTCACACTTTTTTGTGAAGTACCGTATTTTCCGGCGTATAAGACGACTGGGCGTATAAGACGACCCCCCAACTTTTCCAGTTAAAATGTAAAATCTTCTTAAAAGTCGGGGGTCTTCTTATAAACCGTGTCGTCTTATAGGGCCGGTGACTTTTGTGCCTTTTGGGGGGGGGGGAGTGGGCCTGATGACGACGAGGGGGCGTCTCACAGGAAAGTGAGTATCCCCCATTACCTCATTGTATCACTGCAGCGTGGGGTCTCTGCTGGGAGCGGCGGCGGCGGCTGTGCTGTGGGGCGGCGGCTCCTCTTCTTCAGTGTGGGGCCTCTGTGCTGCTGGGCGGCGGCGTGGGCGGCTTATCTTCAGGCAGTCGGGGCTCCTCCGGTATCTCCTTAAAGCCCGGAGGCCCTGCCGGCAACTCCATCGGTGCAATGCAGTGGCCTCCGGGAACATGGCCGCTGCTCAGATTCAGATCTCGTCCCTAGATCTCGGGAGACGAGATCTAAATCTGAGCAGCGGCCATTTTCCCGGAGGTCACCGCATAGCAGCAATGGAGCTGTCTCCGGGAAAATGGCCGCTGCTCAGATTTAGATCTCGTCTCCCGAGATCTAGGGACGAGATCTGAATCTGAGCAGCGGCCATGTTCCCGGAGGCCACTGCATTGCACCGATGGAGTTGCCGGCAGGGCCTCCGGGCTTTAAGGAGATACCGGAGGAGCCCCGACTGCCTGAAGATAAGCCGCCCACGCTGCCCAGCAGCACAGAGGCCCCACACTGAAGAAGAGGAGCCGCCGCCCCACAGCACAGCCGCCGCCGCCGCCGCTCCCAGCAGAGACCCCACGCTGCAGTGATACAATGAGGTAATGGGGGATACTCACTTTCCTGTGAGACGCCCCCTCGTCGTCATCAGGCCCACTCCCCCCCCCCCCCCACCCACCATATACACCCGGCAAGGCGATACCCGGCGTATAAGACGACCCCCGACTTTTAAGAAGATTTTCAGGGGTTAAAAAGTCGTCTTATACGCCGGAAAATACGGTATATAATTCCACATGTGTTAATTCATAGTTTTGATGCCTTCAGCATGAATGTACAATTTTCCTAGTCCTCAAAATACAGAAAAATCTTTAAATGAGAAGGTGTGTCCAAACTTTTGGTCTGTACTGTATATCATAAAACTAGTAACTTAAAGGGGTTGTCTTTAAAACCTGCTAATAGACATTTTAAGTTAAGGAAATTTGGAAAATATTTTAAAATCTGTCAATCAGCTGGACTCAAGATCCGCTAAAAAACATGATATGTATTAAATGAAAGTTTGCTGAACTGACCAGCCATCTAATATGTATTAGACCTCCTGACATTTGATGATCCTTTTGTTTTTAAGGGAGATAATCTGCTAACAGAATTGTCTGACAATGGCTTTCTCCCCTCAGCCCTTTGAAAACAAATAAATGCTTGGTCAGGATTTCGTGTATGTATATAGGGAGTCAAGAGTAAGAGCTGTCAGCCGAATGATTAGCTAGCATTAGAATGTCCCTTATTCTATGTGGAGAACGTGGCATGTCTGTCTGTACACTACATAGTCATTAAATAATATACCATTTAACTGAAAAGTTGTTGCTGGGCTGCTCCATACGCTATTGCTGATCACTGTGCATCTATGTTGCATGAATTTTTGAATAACCATGAATTAAATGCGTGATCATGGGAGAAAGGTGTTTTCATTTGGGCATGAAAAGGAGGCCGAATACGGTGGGCTTTGATTTGATATATACCACCAGATTTCAACACGGTTTTGCAGATTTATTTTGCACTAGAACCCTCATCGTACAAGTTTCTTAAAGCACAAAGAGATACAAATGGTCTCAACAGGTCTCTAATAGACTTAAGGACAATTTCTTACTAATGTACTATATAATATATGGAAAAAAGGAGTACAATGCTTTACCCTATTATTTTTTTATGTTGGGTATCGATTTTGTTATTAAACCCTTCATAAGGCCTATTCTAGACAGCGAGGTCTGATGTCGCACCCATTGCGGTACCCTTTTATTCAAAATATAAGTAGCTTTTTGCAGTTCATGGAAACCTAATAATGCATTATCCCTACAGACCTAGAGTTGTGTATATTTTATAAAATTATTATAATGGGTGTTCTGTTTGGCGTGGGTAGCCTTTTTTTGATCAGATGAGTCCAACGCTAAACTGGCTACAGCACAGCGGTTTATCTTCATAACCAATAACATGTCTAAACCGGCGATAAATGCTTTTTACTAAGTCATAAAAGCATGTTAAAAGACACTTAATATGCGTTATTCATATGGTCTGAACCTGTGTGCTGAGACATGTATAGCGTCTGTGCGTTCTCTCTTATAGGGAGATCATTGTAAATGTCTGTGGAAACATGCCCCATTAGGATAAGTGCAGTATCAAACAATTACTTTAGTTTTAAGTTAAGTTTCCAAGGGAACGACACAGCAGAACTGTGCAATGGGGATACACTGACGTCAGCACCCTGAGCTCAGGCATTGTGCCGAAATTGCTTGGACATGCCAGATTATACTTCTTGGCTCATTTTAATTATTTATTTACTATAAAAATCCCAAAAGGGGACTGTGCGTCAGTACATTCAAGAAATACCTTTTCAGTAACATTGGGTTTAATGGATTTACATATAGATTGCTCAAAATTTCCCAATAAGGTGGAAATTCCCTTATATTTTTCCAGTTTGCAGCTCCGTGGTAAAAGTTGTATATTGCTTAAAAATACTTTTAGTTTTGCTTTCTAGGTCAGTGGAGATCGTTGCTTATTTCATTTTGCATTATGTAAAGGTATAGCTTCAAAGAAGGTAACAATATGATGAGATTTAGTATCTGAGGATCTAGGGATCTGATTAATATGTGTGATCCCAAACCATCACATTGTGTTAAAACATTTGGTCTAGTTCAGTTTTTGTCGAGAGGGACCACCTTGTACGATTGGCATACCTAAGAAAGACCCGCAGTTGACAAAGGGGCTAACTAAATGAAGCAAGTCATATTTTGGTACAACTGTGCCTATAATTCTTAAAAGCTGCAATTAAGTCCACTATGAGCATGCTCAAAAGTTTAGTTAAAGGGAAACTTTTAACAGGCTTTTGCTATGTAATCTGAGCGCAGCATGATGTAGGGGCTGAGACTGTGATTCCAACGATGTCACATATTCGAGTGTAGTTTAATTACAATCAATGGTTTTTTTTTGTTTTTTTTTAAGCAGTATATTATCAGTGCAGGACTAGGTGTCTAGTGCCAAGCAGTCCAGCTAATCAGTGTAACCCCGCCCCTATCACCGATTGGGCAGCGTCCTGTGCACACTGTCAGCAAGCAGTCAATCAGTGGTGTGGGCAGGGTTATACAGAGCTCAGCATTCAGAAGAGTACTGCTACATCTACTGTAGAGAAAACAGGGATTTTATCAAAACGGCACCAATCAGTCCAATAAGTGATGTGTAGCTGGAATCGGGCTCTCTGCCACTACATGCAGCTCTAAAATTCCATAGCAAAAATCTTCTGACAAATTCCCTTTAAATGGTGGAGATCCGAGGGTAGGCACCTCACCTATAACATGTATACACAAAGAGAGATGACGTAAATGTAATTGGTTGGGATCCCAGGCTTTATTCATTTCACAACCACGTGTTGGAGGATAGTTGTTAGCGGATAGCCAATGGACCTGGTTTATCAAAGCTTTCATGCCAGAATTCTGGTGTAAAAGCTTTGAGATGTCTCAAAATTTAGGCGCTGTATGGTGTTGCACCAAAATGTTAGACTTCTGCTGTTTTCACACCAGTTTCTCTCAGTTCTGACAAAATGGGTGGAGCAGAGGGCACAACGCCACAGCTTGTCTAATTTATGGCGAGTTGTGGGGTTCCCTACTCAAGAAATTTCCCTCTAATACCTGACTGGAGTAAGGCTTCTGGCATAGCACATGGAGGCACATGCTACTCGTCAGACGCTCCTGATTCATGAAAAGACGTGTAACCACAGACACCCATCAGACCAGTTTGCGCTGTAAGAGGGGGGATTTAATGGGTATTTTTGGGGATGGCATACCGCTTATTAGAATACTGCAAAAGAAGCACCAAAGGTGGTGGCTTTAGTTGATTTTAGAAAAATTTGGGAGACAGGTTCCCTTTAATGAGACCTAGATGATTACAGTCGAGCAATGGATACACTGATAAAGCAAAGTTGTTTGTAGATCGCTCATTTATGGACCTTTAGGAGAAAAAAAATCCTCCTTCTTTAGACAGGTGGATTTCCCCGTTGCCCTGTTGGGTGATTTCCATTATCCTTACCGTATAAATAGTGAGTAATGTGCTCAACACAAGTTGTGATCTTGACACAGAATTGATTGGTGATCATGGCAAGCAAAGAGACACCTTCCCAAGCTCAAGAGGTCAGTTGTTTTTGTTCATAATCCAACTGACAGAAATACCGGCGCTGCATCGATGATTACCCGGACACTTGTCTATTCATCTTGGTTTCCATCTGAGTTGGATCTTCAGAGCTTCTGTAGATTTGAATGATTTTAGTACTTCTCTCCCAACCATCGGTTTGCTGTGTTTTCCTTTTGGATGACCTTCGTTCCATATGCTATATACACTCTGAACTTTGCTCTTACTATATTACATGTATTCTAAAGAAAACCTACACAAGTGTTCCATTCTGCTTTGGCAAGTCTGTTTTTTTTACTGTCTTTGCAAATCACAAATTCCCTTTCCTTTTAATTGCTGATGAGTGTTTTTTGCTTATTACAAACACAAGTTTAGTGATGCCCGTACAGGTGATACTTTATCGGAATGAGCTATTAGGTGACTCATAGGGGGTTTTCTTAAATTAGTTGAAGGTGTAAACTCGTTCTTTGCCAAAAATCCAAACCTACCAATACTTTGTTCTTTTATGCTAAATCAAACCAGGTACATAAGTAGGTTATGGTTTTGAAATGTTAAAATTACTTGTCCCTTCCACATTATGAGGTGTGAGGCACTGCTGATGTGATATACATCATCCGCACCCAGTATTTATACATCTTTTCGATTAATTAGTGAAGGTGGCATATACGTTATCTATTGAGCATGCATGATACTTGCCACACATGATAGTTGCTGGACAGCCGCTTTAGGGTATGTGCACACGTTCAGTTTTTTTCACAGTTTTTTTTGCGTTTTTTCGCAATAAAAACGCTATAAAAACTCATTAGAAATGCATACATTATGCATCCTATCATTTAGAATGCATTCTGGATGTTATGTGCACATGGTGCGTTTTTTTTCTGCGAAAAAAAACGCATCGCGGTAAAAAAAAGCACCATGTTCATTAATTTTGCTGATTTTCTGCGTTTTTCCCGCAATTCTATGCATTTGGAAAAAACGCACAAACGCACCAAAAACGCATGAAAAAAACGCGAAAAAAACGCATGCGGATTTCTGGCAGAAATGTCTGGTTTTTGTCAGGAAAATTTCTGCTAGAAATCCTGACGTGTGCACATACCCTAACTTGTAGTTAATTTGTAGGGCACGAATACCGATGCTCTATAGGAAATATAAATTAACGATCCTTCAAAGAAACAAATTGACTTTTTAGTACCATTTGGATTTCTGGGTGACCAATATTCCTTGTCCTGTTGTAAATCTCATTAGGTCAGACATTGACTTAAGCCGTTTAGGAGGGGTTTTTGGTCTAAGAAAACCCTATTGGGTAATTCTGGCTTAATAGAGGTCTGTGTAAGTTTTTCATCTTTTGGCTACAGTTGCAAGCAGTTTCCGAAGATGTCTCTCGCACTGGTGGACATGTCCTGTCCTTCAAGATACAGACAACTCATTGGTTTGAATCTGAGCAGTGTAATGCTTAATTCCCCCTAGGGTGGTGCTGGAGAGCAGAGGAACATTTACTGCCAGATTTCCCCACAGATTACAGTTGATCGCTTGGGGGTCCCAGCAGAAGGACACATAGTGATCAGCTAATTGCCAATGGTCTCGTCTAACAATGAACCCCTTTGCTTTGACTAGTACTATTAGTTTCTTGGTTGTTTTTTTTTTTTAAAAGGCAGTCTTGGCCAAAGTGATAAATAAAAATGACGATTTCCTGCCGGGTCATTACATGACGCTTCTCCACTTTGTTTCTGTCCTTTTAAAAATTCCTTTCTGCTAGATTTTATATTCTTCTGCTTAGTAGACAAATAGGTTAAGAGCCGAAATGCCAAGAGTTCAAACAGCAGAATGAGAAAGTGATATTAAAAGTTCTCATGCTGTGATAGCCTAGATAATCCTGAAAAGCAAAATCCCCGTGGCGCTGAGCCGTCCCGTGTCTGCAGATCGTCATGTGGTTCCATTTTGTACGCTGGATGCATCCTGCATTAGATACGCTTAGTTGTTTTTCTCATGTTTGTGCTCTTGGACGCGTTCTCCTTTTTAGAGAATGCTTGCAGAAGACCAACAAACCTATTCCCAAACAAGTCAAAGGGGTTATCCGGGACAGTTTCTTAGTTTCTAGGCACGTTGAAAACAGACAGGTAGTTGCAAACTGCCTGCCTGTTCTGCCCGGTTCTCATCTACGCCAGCACAGAACGGTCACTAATCACTCATGCCGGGGACTCGGCAGCTTCTGCTAACATCACATCGACAGAGCAACGGCTTGTCCTCCACCCTGCTCTGTTGATGGAGGATGACTGCCGACGTCATGCTGATTGACAGCCAGTTCCCCGTTACCCAACTGCGGGAAGCCTTCTGTCAATCAACATGACGTTGGCAGTCATGCCCTGTCGACAGAGCAGCCCAGAAGAACTGCCGTGCTGACAGGAGTGGTCAATGACCGCTTTGTGCTGGCACCCAGGTTCAACAGTGAGATAGTTAGGGACTACCTGCCTGTTGTTCTTTTTTGTTTTTGTTTGTTCTTTACTGTGGGCCTAATGAAGTTCTTGATAAAATCTTTTTAAATTAGTACCATATTCTGCGAATAAGTGATAACTTATTGATCGCTGGAGGTCTATCCGATGGGACCTCCACTGATCCAGAGGACGGTGATCTGCTTGAATGGAGTGGAGGTTGAGCCTGTGTACCACCTCTCTATTTGTTGACTATGGGACTGCCGTGGATAAAAAAGTGATCTACTCCAGGGGGTCAGCTCTAAGACCCCTAGTCATCAAGAAGTTGTCAACTATCTTATTGGTAGTTCATGCATAACTTGGTACAAGCTCCTTTAACGGGATATTCTAGCTACAAGAAGTGATCTATCCACACAGCTTCTAGATCTGTGGGGAGCCAACTGCTTAGAACCCCCTCTTGATCTCCAGAACAGGGCTCTTTTGACATCTGTCTGATGGAACGGAGGTGCACACGTTCGACCACCTTATCTGTTCATTACTTTTTGGACTACTGGAGAAAGCTGAGTGATAAGAATAAATGGAGTTGAACATAGTCTCTCTCTATTTAGACAGGGGACATTCTGGTGATCATTAGGGGGGCATCTTCATCCTCTATTTTGTAATATGTCGTTGTTGTCCTCCCCTGTCCTTACTGAAGTCACCTTCCAGGTCATCTGCTGACTCTATTCTTCAGCTTCAAAGAAAGCACTGAGTCACGGAAATCAGACGATTTCTTGAAGATTTTTGAGAGTGCACAAAGTTCTACATATATTCACTTTACTCTGAAAGGAGGAGAAAGAGGACCCGGGGGAGGAAGGACTATGACAACAAATGTCGAGAAGCTTCAGAGCTTTAACCATTTTACAAGGTAGAGAGGACTGACTCATTTCTGCTTTATGGCACACCGCAGCAAAAAGTGAACTGCATCATCTGCTAAATGAAAACAACCTTTTTATTTGCAGGCATTGTCTTTCTAATCTAGAAATACATCTTCATGAATTTGGAGGTTATTACAAGGTTATTACAAGTATTGTTAAGGGTCCTAAGTTCTAAAAAAAAAAAAAAAATTAGCAAATTTTCTTCTCGGAAATTTGACTTTTCCTGAAGCCAAAAGTTTCTAAAACCAATGGAATGGATGAAGTGAAAGGGCAGAATAGTGATGGCTAAGGAATGCCTTGTCCCATAAGGTCAGGCCCTCTCAAATGGACCTCCTACATGGTCCATTCCCTGCTCTGGAATCATATGAGCCACCAAGTAAAGGTGGCATCATTTGTATGGCGTTTCTCGGTTTCCTGGTCAGCTGTATCCTAGTGTACAAAGTTGTATTCCCGAGATGGCTCATTTAGTTTACCACAAGCCTTTAGATATTTACCAGATTCTGATCCGTTCCATGGGATCTGTAGATGTATTAAGACCACTTGACTTATCCCCCTGTCATTTGGTGGCAGGTAAAACTAATTTTTGGGAGTTTATTGATTGGAGAAAATTATATGACTGCTAAACTCTTCGAAGTTCTTCTTCTAAAAAGAACTAGTTGATGCATGTAGCCAACTTCTGAAGCTATGGAGATACTTTTGTCGCTACTTGTTTTCAACTAGAACCGGAATAAAAAGTCCCTGGAAGAACCTGAAAGAAGACAGCAAATGTAGCAAGAAAACAAAGAAGTTCTTTCACTCTCCTGACAGCATGATTGGGTTGGAGGCAAATGCCAACATCTTCTAGGGATTCTGCACACCAGTGCCTTGGCTGTTGTCTTCTCCAAGATGCATTGTAGATCCTTTTTCTTTGACCACAGATGTAAACTGGTAGCAGCTGTTGATGAACCAGAGATTGAGGGACTGTTTGTTGACTGGTCTTACTTTGAAGAAGTTGAAAGAAACTTGGGGGTTTTTGTGGCATCTCTGAAAATAATGACTTTTTTTTTTTTTTTTGTTACGACAAACTCTTCTTGAAATAAACACCAGGCCCAGTGATCAACTGATTGCCGCCGATTTGGCCACTGAAGCCACTGGGGAAGTTCTGGCCAGTTACCCACTGTAGAGACCTCTGCAGGAGAAATGTAACACACAGCGGCCATTCCCCAAATATATATAGAGGGGCTAGGTCCTCCGTATGTCACATTGTTCCACTCTGGCTCATAGAAGGGCAGAACAAAGGCGTCGTCGTAATGCGATGTCTCGCTTGTTTTCATGCTTTTTATTTTCCTTTAGTTATATCTGTGCTGAGCTTTAGGCATTGTATTACAGGTGCTTCTCACAAAATTGGAATATGCACCTTTTTCTACCACACTTTTTCCTTCCACTCAACTTTGCATTAATACGCTTGGATACAGCACTCTGTGACCAGCCAGCTTCTTTAGCAATGACCTTTTGTGGCTTACCCTCCATGTGGAGTGTGTCAATGACTGCCTTCTGGACATCTGTAAACTCAGCAGTCTTCCCCATGATTGTGGAGCTACTGAAACAGACTAAGGGACCTTTATAAACACTTCGGAAGCCTTTGCAGGTGTTTTTTGTTAATTATTCTAATTTACTGAGATAATGACTCTTGGGTTTTCATTGGCTGTAAGCCATAATCATCAACATTAACAGAAATAAACACTAGAAATAGATCGCCCTGTTTGTAATGACTCTATATAATATAGGAATTTCACTTTTTGTATTGAAGAACTGAAATAAATTACCTTTTTGACGATATTCTAATTTAGTGAGAAGCACCTGTATATCTCTGCGCAGCTTTAGGCTGCTGTTTGTTCCTCCTCGGTTATGTACGTGTGATTTATGCACAAGTAACATATTTCAAGATAAGCCACATGATGCTAAAAACAGCAGCAGCGTGCTGTTAAAAGGAGATGTGGTCATCAAAAAAGGGAAGTTAGGCATCAAGATGGGATTTAAAGAACCTACACTTAAAGTACCAATATTTACTCAGCACATCGAAGAAACTGTCTCTGCTTTGCACAGTGTATAGAGACAGCAGAATGAAAGGGATTATTCAGTACTTAATATTATCTGTCCTTTGGGATAGGTCGTGAATATGAGATCGTTTGCTGTCTGACAGCCCCTCATGATCAGCTTTGTGCAGATCCCACTTTCTCCGAGGTACATGCATGGCTTAGAAGTCTCCTTACTCACTCACTGTCACTCTCCACAAGCAGGTCCCACTGCAGCCAGAACTGCACAGCTCCATTCCTGGTGTAGTGGCTATTCTTGGGTACTGCAGTTCAGGTTTTATAGAAGTGGACATAAGTAGAGCCGCAGAGACCACAACTACAACCCCCACCTTCTGATATGTGACCTAAGCCCTTCACAGGACACTACACCCCCCAATATGACACGGCACGTGTGCGGGGGAGGGTTCTGCGTCTTACTGCTTATGATGATGTTTACAGAAAATTGTGTTCAACTGATAAACAGGAAACGTGTTACCATCTGAAACAACCACTTTAGGTCTTCTCCGAGGTTTCGCTGACTTCATTGGTTCCATGGTGTATGGCGTCACACATCGTTGGCCCACATCTAGTCTCCAAGGCCCCCATGTTCCCACTGACCTCCATAGCCGCAGACCAGGACCAATGGGAGCCGTCATATATTCTTCTCATTTGTATCAATGCTGCTTATTACAATGTATTTATCACCCAGGAAAAAAGCTGATACAGAATAATCTGCCTCCTGATATGTGGCATCGGTGATACAACAAAACTCAGCAGATCTACGCTCAGCAACTATATGTTTGACTTAAAGTGCCCCTGTCAGCAGGATTGTGCACAGTAACCTACAGACAGTGTCGGGTCGGCGCCGTTATACTGATTACACTGATTCCTGGTGATGAAATCCGTCTTGTGGTTGTTGTGTAATCTTTATTTTCAGTTAGATTCCCGTGCTGCGGGGCGGCCTGTGGGCACCTGCACAATTTATATTGTGGTCTTTACAGCAACAAAAATTAACTCCAGCAAAATGGCGCAGGCGGCAGATCAAGAGCATCGCTGGCTTGCCGATACATGCTACAAAGCACAAGACTCTCATGATAACAGAAAATAATAAAGATTAAACAACAACCACAAGAGGATTTCATCTCCAGGTATCATTGTAATCAGTATAACGGCGCCGACCTGACACTGTCTGTAGGTTACTGTGCACAATCCTGCTGACAGGGTCACTTTAATATTGTAGAGTTCAAAGACCATGACACATCACTGTGTGCATTACATCTTTACTGTGACATCACTGTGTGCATTATCCCTGTACTGTGACATCACTGTGTATTATCCCTGTACTGTGACATCACTGTGTATTATCCCTGTACTGTGACATCACTGTGTATTATCCCTGTACTGTGACATCACTGTGTATTATCCCTGTACTGTGACATCACCGTGTGTATTATCCCTGTACTGTGACATCACTGTGTGTATTATCCCTGTACTGTGACATCACTGTATTTATTATCCCTGTCCTGTGACATCACTGTGTGTATTATCCTTGTACTGTGACATCACTGTGTGTATTATCCCTGTACTGTAACATCACTGTGTATTATCCCTGTACTGTGACATCACTGTGTTCATTATCCCTGTACTGTGACATCACTGTGTGTATTATCCCTGTACTGTGACATCACTGTGTGCATTATCCCTGTACTGTGACATCACTGTGTGTATTATCCCTGTACTGTGACATCGCTGTGTGCATTGCCCCTGTACTGTGACATCACTGTGTATTATCCCTGCACTGTGACATCACTATGTGTATTATCCCTGCACTGTGACATCACTATGTGTATTATCCCTGTACTGTGACATCACTGTGTGTATTATCCCTGTACTGTGACATCACTGTGTGCATTATCCCTGTACTGTGACATCACTGTGTGTATTATCCCTGTACTGTGATATCACTGTGTGTATTATCCCTGTCCTGTGACATCACTGTGTGTATTATCCCTGTACTGTGACATCGCTGTGTGCATTGCCCCTGTACTGTGACATCTGTGTATTATCCCTGTACTGTGACGTCACTGTGTGTATTATCCCTGTACTGTGACATCGCTGTGTGTATTATCCCTGTACTGTGACATCGCTGTGTGTATTATCCCTGTACTGTGATATCACTGTGTGTATTATCCCTGTCCTGTGACATCACTGTGTGTATTATCCCTGTACTGTGACATCGCTGTGTGCATTGCCCCTGTACTGTGACATCTGTGTATTATCCCTGTACTGTGACGTCACTGTGTATATTATCCCTGTACTGTGACATCGCTGTGTGTATTATCCCTGTACTGTGACATCACTGTGTGTATTATCCCTGTACTGACACATCACTGAAGTCCAGAGTAAAGGGTGATTTACACCACAGGATACTAGTGCTATACCTCTTTTACTTCTGATCTTCCTGTGAAAACAGATATCTGACTACTGTGAGCCGCTAAGTTGATAGTTCTGCCGTCGCATCGAGCCCTTGGTCGGCCAATATAAATGGACCCTAAGTGTAGCCCAGGGTATAGTCCGGCCTAACAATCCCTCCGGGTAATAAAACCTGGCGCGTTCTGAGTCCCATCTTAAAACCAATATCCATGGTAATAATTAACCCTTTCTATGTGTGTATATATGAGGACACGTTGGGGTTAATGATCACAGCGCTGGTACACGGGAACGCCGTGGGTTGTGCAGGTCTCGTGGAGCTAGAGCCGGGATTTTCTGTGGATCGCAGCTATATTTTGTTTTTGGAAAGAGAAGAAAACTAATGAGCTCTTTAGGGGAATAGGGGGGAAAAAAAACCCACAATCTGCCGACCTGGCCGCTCCCACGGATTTCTTGTATGCTGAGAATAGAGACACTGGTTTTAGACTTCACAAGCCACAAAGGAAAATAATTTGCCCTTTTATTCTAGGGGTTTGTACCTGCAGGGGCTCTATGTGCTGCACTGTCCGCCATGCTTTATACTGCTGCTCAGCTCTTTCACATTGTCTGCTGTGTTGATACTTTGCTCAGGCACAATCCATTCCTTTCTGGTTTGATCAGGTTCTTATCTCTGTAGACACTTTCTAGAGCCACTCGCACTTAAAGGGGTGCGGTACATTTTCCTGCGGCTTCTTTAAGAATAGTAACTTTAGTACAGACCTTCTCTCAGCACTGGAAATGCAGGTGCATCCTGTGTAGCTGCCTCTCAGACTAGTCAGTATATACCGTATCCAGCTTTACACTCTGGCTGTATAGGCAACCAATGCAAACTCTAATATATAGGACCTTCACGACCTACAACCTTTGTTTGTTTTTTTGTCATGGTTACTAGCCGTTTTTTTTTTTTTTTTATTTTGTTTGTTTTTTGTGCAGTTTGCAAATCTTATCTTTAAAGGAAACGGTCAGCAAGTAGGATATGGGCAGTATATATATAATATATACCGTACATTTTTTTTTTTAAGTAATCTTTGTACAATACTCACAAAAAAAAGTTTAAAAGGTGAACAACTATTAAACTTTACGCCTGAAAATTTAGCAAATTATGGTGCAAATCAGGACGTTCCGTTTAATAAATGTGGCGTGTTTAAAGGGGTTGTCCCATCTCCAAGATCCTATCCCAATATATAGTAGTAGGTGTAATAATAATATTAGCAAATACCTCCAATTAGAAATGCAGTATAGTTTTTCAGATTCCTTACCTCATGTGCAGGGCATTGCAGTAGCTTAGGTATCCATGGATACGACCACTAAGAGCTGTCTGACAACATCTGAGTGGCTGTATCCGTGGATACCTAAGCTACTGCAATGCCCTACACATGGGGTAAGTGACATAGCCAATCAGAAGAACTAGACTACATTTCTAAATGTAGCTATTTGATAATAATATTATTATTATTATTATTACACCTACTATATATTGGGATAGGGTCTTGATGATGGGAATACCCCTTTAACTCCAGCAATCATTTATTTTCTTTTTTGGGGGGCATATGAAATGCCAATTGTAATAACTCTGCCCATACAAAATGGCACAAAATGATTTATAGCCGACATGGAACAGATCTCCTAAAACATGCGTGTTGACTGTCTCCAGATCACAGCGAGATATTAAAATCTCTACCGATCGAGGTGGAAAATGGTGGATGAGTCGAGTCATGCATCACATGAAGATCGGTTGATGGTCGTGTAATAGATATTGTCCAGTCTTCCGTTCTTGCTGTGCTCCACTGTAAGGGTTAAACTATTCCGGAAGATCTATTACTCCCAGAAGCCACTGAATTTTATCAGTTAATTCTGACAAGACCAAGGCCAAGGTCGTGGAAGAGATGCGGCTCGGGCCTCCTGTTTCTGCGCTGATCTCATACAGAAGAGCTCTGAGGCCGGATCACAGATCCTATCTGAATTGTCAAAGCTTCGCTCTCACCACAACCCACTCAGATCGGAACAGAATATCCTGACTTGTCGATCCTGTAAACTACTGACAGAATCCTCCATGATAAAAGGCAGGCAGACATTCCTTCACACGCAGCACTTCGCCTTCCTGATTTGTGATAACCCTGGATCAAATTGAAGGCTTTAGGAGCACCTTACTGGTATTTAGTAGTGACCATGGTGAGGGGTATGTAGATAAAATCAGCCATAGCATGAAAACTACTGACAGGGGATGAAAAATTACTGTAGTTATCTTGTGAGATTGGTAGCTGTCAGCAGTGGGATATATTAGGAAGCCCGTCAGCTTCTGAAGTTATATGTTGGAATCAGGAAAAATCTGAGCGACAAGGGCCCAGATGACGGTGTCAGAGCATCTTGAAAACACGGGGCGTTCCCAGTTTGATTGGTCGTATTGGATGTTTCGAGCGTGCAACTGGTTGTTTTGGGTGTTCCTGGTACGCTGCGGGTTTCTTCTTGGGTGTTTCTTGTATACCATGGGTTTCTTCTTGGGTGTTCCTATACTGATTTCTTCTTGGGCGTTCTCGTTACTGGTTTCTTCTTGTGCGTTCCTTCATGGGTCTGTCCTTGGGTCTTCCCGGTATATTGCTGGTCTGTTCTTGGGTTTTCTCGGTATATCGCGGGTCTGGTCTTGGGTCTTCACGGTATATCGCAGGTCTGTTCTTGGGTCTTCCCAGTATATTGCGGGTATGTCATTGGGTCTTCCCGGTATATTGTGGGTCTGGTCTTGGGTCTTCTTGGTATATCGCGGGTTTGGTCTTGGGTCTTCTTGGTATATCGCGGGTCTGTTCTTGGGTCTTCCCGGTATATTGCGGGTATGCCCTTGGGTCTTCCCAGTATATCGTGGGTCTGATCTTAGATCTTCACGGTATATCGTGGGTGTGGTCTTGGGTCCTCTCTGTATATCGTGATTCTGTTCTTGCGTCCTCTCTATATATCGCGATTCTGTTCTTGGGTCTTCTTGGTATATCATGGGTCTGGTCTTGGGTCTTCTCTGTATATTGAGGGTCTGTTTTTGGGTCTTCCTGGTATATCGCGAGTCTGCTCTTGGGTCTTGGTATATCGCGAGTCTGCTCTTGGGTCTTCTTGGTATATCATGCGTCTGGTCTTGGGTCTTCTCGGTATATTGTCTTGGGTCTTCTCGGTATATTGCGGGTCTGGTCTTGGGTCTTCTCGGTATATCGCGGGTCTGTTCTTGGGTCTTCCTGGTATATCTTAATTCTATTCTCGAATCCTTATGGTATACTGCGAGTCTCTTCTTGTGGGGTCTTCCCAGTATTTGATGGTTCTTATTTACCAAAAGTAGTTGCACAAAGGACAACCGGTGAACCGATTGTGATGAGCACCTAAAGCTCTCTACTGTGCGTGACTGGGAGCAAAGGTTATCCCATCTGGTCCGGTCTCGCAGAAGATCTACTGAGACATAAAGTTCTGAAACCGTTACTACTGGCTATCGCAGCTCGCGGTGTAGCCACCGACTGGTTGAAGTGTCCTTGTTGACAACGCAGAAAGCTTCAACAATTGCGTTTCATGTCCATTTCTTGGAGGCCTCTCCACCCATAGAATTAGGTGTAGTCCAATAATCCAAATATTTCATAACTGTTCCAGGTCCTGCCAGGTCCAACGTGTTTATTCATACTTGTGTATGTGTCCCTGCCGTGCTATTGGCCTATGTCACCATGAATCCTGCAAGTCACTGTGGCGGGGGCCTTTATCTGTGACGCTCCCTTATGACAGGTGCTCATATGCCGCACTGTGTTACCACATTATTATCTCAGCCCAAGCAACCAGAGGAGCAGATTGTGATTCTGTTCTGGGCCAGAGGTCATTCCAGGTCGTTGAACTTTTCTCCCGTATATAAACAGGAAGGTGTGCCCTTGTCAACCAATAGTTGACTGTTGCATGCGTCAGCCAACAATATGAACGGGTCATGGGAAATGGGGCCAGAGGGCGGCATTTGGTAACCTTCAAGTTGTTGTGCTTTTTTTTCACATACTTGCATAGGTACATACAGCGGGTGAAATAAGTATCAACCACGTTACCAATTTTTTAAAGTAAAAATATTTCTAAAGGTGCTATCAACATGAAATTCTCGCCAGATGTCAGTAACAACATAACATATATCCATCCCATGCAGTGCCTTTTAGCCACCAAACATGTTATGGCATCCATAATGTGCAATTTTGGTCTCCACTGACCAGATTAAATTCTGACTTGTTTCTGCAGCAAAACCTGATCTCTTGACAGGAAATAAGCTGCAGAAAAAAACATGTTTTCCTTGTTTTTTCTTGCCTTTTTTTATGTTTTTTTTTTTTTTTTTTGTTTGTTTTTTTATTGCGGTTTGCTGTGGTTCCCAGGTCTTGGTGGTTATTTCTTGGCTCTTGGACAACTCTTCTGATAATTCTTTTCACTCCTCTGTCTGACAGCTTGCAGGGACCACCTGATTGTGGCTGGTTTATGATGAAATAATGTTTTTTCCACTGCAGGATTATTGCCCCAACAGTGCTCACTGGAACCTTCTGTAGTTTAGAAATTCTTCTGTATCGAATGCCATCAGTTTGATTTGCAACAATAAGGTTGCAAAGGTCTTGAGACAGCTCTCTGGTTTTACCCATCATGAGATGTTTCTTGTGTGGCACCTTGGTAATGAGACATTTCTTTATAGGCCATCAGTTGAACCAGCTGATATTAGTTTTCACTAAGTGGCAGGATAGCTTTCTAATTACTGATAGATTTCAGCTGGTGTCAGGACTTTACATGGCTTTTTGCACCTCTGTCATCATGTATTCAATACTTTTCCCTCATTATTACACATAACTTAATGTATGGACATCTGTGGTTTGATTTATTTGCCTGTGTGGATTAGACGGTTTATTACTGACGTCTGGTGACAATTTCATGCCAATAGCACCTTTAGAAACACATTTTATTATTTTTAATTTATCATCTGGTTTGGTTTGCCATACATTTGGGTCCAAAGGTGATCTTGTTGGGTGTTCTACAGCATTTCTACTACTCTATAAAGTTGGGACCACTATTGGTTGGTGCCTTAACTTGCCTTTTACTTAAAACTCTGGCCGAGACCTTCCTTAAAGGGGTTGTCCACGTTAGAAAACTTTGAATGGATACTGAATTTTACCTGTGGAAGGCGATACAGGGAAATGAACACTTTCTGCCAGGCTTCCTGGCAGATCACATCAGATCACTGATGGGCAGGTAGCCACCAGTGTTAGTAGATGGTGATTTCTCCGTCGTGTGGACATGTAGCTCCAGGTCTGTTTGTGTTACCTGAGCCTCCAAGTTGGGTCACCCATGCCAAATCAAGTTCACCAAAGGCCATGTAAATCGTATGGTTCGTGTTTACTCACTGGGGCTGATCGGCATGTAATATGCCAGGGTCAATAAATAATCCGGACGAATTAAAGAACTAAAGTTGGTAAATAAAGTGGTTTATCTAATCACTAGATTGTTACAACCTTCCATGCCAAGATGAAACAAACAGGATGCGGGAACTTGTCAGCGCTACTGTCCCGGAGGGCATAGGTAATGCCCAGTCATTAGTGTATCCATACATTTACCAGGAGGAATCAGAGGGACGACGACACAATGCAGATTTATAGTTACTTATCACATCACTTTTGTACTTACAACAATTTAAAAAACACATTTTAGATATATAAATAAATGACAAAAAAAAAAAATATATACATACATATATATATATATATATATATATATATATATATATATATATATATATATATATATATATATATATATATATATATATATATATATATATATATATATTTATTTTGAACTGGTAAGTGCAAAAATAGTGAATAGTGTGTATAATTTATATATACTAATCCGGAGAGGGGCATACATTTAGAGAGGTCAGATTAGACATTTTACGGTTATCGGTATTATATAAGCCCTTTTGTCCATTTTATTTTAGGATAAGAAAATCATAATATCCCAACCATCAAGAGGACCAAGTGCCTATATACCCGAAAAGGAGGTAAAGGCCTTCATTGGCTTCATATACAGTAATGAGACCATCGTGTGTATCGAGGCCCTCACCTCTATAGATGTGATTACAAACCTAATTTGTATGGTAAAATCTGATGATAAAGAATCACTTCTACCATAATAACCAATGATAAGACGTGTACCACGCCGCTGTCTATGTAAGCTGCTGTCTGTCAGTCACTGTAGTCTTGTGTGGCTCTGCATTTTCATACAGTGGGGGAAATAAGTATTTGATACACTGCCAATTTTGCCAGTTTTCCCACCTACAAAGAATGGAGAGGGCTGTAGTTTTTATTGTAGGTACACTTCACCTGTGAGCGACAGAATCTAACAATACAATACAGAAAATCACATTATTTAAATTATATAAATTTAATGCATTTTGCAGTGAGAAATATGTACCGTATTTTTTTTTTTTAATAAGATGCATGCACTTTTTTTTTTCCCCCCAAATTTGAGGGGAACATGGGGGAGTGTCTTATAATGCGGATATACCTTACCGGCCGCGGTGGAGCAGGGTCCCAGGATCGCGGCTGGTGGAGGAAAGAGTGGAGCATTGCTGCCGGCCGCAGGGGGTGTTTGGGTGTACGGCGCGCCGCTGGGGGTGTCTGGTGCTGCTGGTGGCGTCTGCTGCTGCGGGGGGGCACTGCCTACATTGTGTGAAAGGTCAGAGCCCCCGCAGTTCCATGGTTTCTTATGTGGTGGACTCCAGGAAAATGGCTGCCTTAATGATTTAGAGATGATCTGCAAAGAGGAGTGGACCAAAATTCCTCCTGACATGTGCAAACCTCATCATCAACTACAAAAAACATCTGACTGCTGTGCTTGCCAACAAGGGTTTTGCCACCAAGTATTAGGTCTTGTTTGCTAGAGGGATCAAATACTTATTTCTCACTGGAAAATGGAAATAAATTATATAATTTATACAATGTGATTTTCTGGATTTTATTTTTGATATTCTATCTCTCAATGTTAAGAATTCACAATACAAGTTGAGAAAGGACAGCGCCACATCAGGAAGTGATAGACAGCAATATACTTTATTCTGCCTCCTGCGGCAACGTTTCGGTCCGAGGACCTTTTTCAAGCTTGAAAAAGGTCCTCGGACCGAAACGTTGCCGCAGGAGGCAGAATAAAGTATATTGCTGTCTATCACTTCCTGATGTGGCGCTGTCCTTTCTCAACTTGTATTGTGGATCTCTTCTACTGGGACGGACCCCCTGGTGTGGACGTGCGCCCTGATGTCCGTGGAGACAACGTCAGTATTGGGTGCGGCTTGACTAAACTTTATTGAATACTTTCAATGTTAAGAATTAACCTGCCCTTAAAATTGTAGACTGTTCATGTCTTTGTCAGTGGGCAAACGTAGAAAATCAGCAAGGGATCCAATACTTATTCCCCCCGCTGTAGATGATGGATCTGTAGAGGACACCTAACAGATACATGATGGATATTGTTGATTATCCCCCTATGTGTATGCGGCTTCCATCGTTTAGCTGTGCTGTTCCTTTTGTACATATCCCGTGTTCTTTCCCAGCGTCGTTCCGATGATGAGGCATTATATATACCCTGGTGTGAGTATAAGGAAGGAAATTGGAAAAGGAAACCGGAAAGGGACGAGCATCAATGAAAACCAAATGCAATTGTGCTAGAACGACCTACAGGACATCACGTCGGTCCAGCCCGCTCTCCTGGCCGGGGAGATCACCTGTACTGCAGCACAGGGGATATATTTGGTTGGGGGGTGGGGGGGCAGTTCAAGGCTTTTTGAAGGTTTTTTTGGTCCTGGTTGAATCCGGTCTTAGATTTGGGCTGTGAGCTAATTTTTATTAACCCTTTAATAGGAAATATCTAGGTACTTCCCTGCCAGGGCCGCCGCCTTCAATGACAAGGCAATTCGTTCATATAAAGGGGGCTGGCTTGGCCATTGAAGTGAATGATACTGCACTGATTGTGACTGGCTGGAGAGGAGGAGAAGGAGAAGGTAATCTCTATGATCACACTAATGGATCCACACGGACTTGTAAGATGTGAAGGAGATTGCTACAACCCTGTAACACCCAGGTGTACTTTCGGGATCCTGAAGTCCTGTGTAATGTTTGGCTTTGGGCAGTGACGTCTTCTGTAATCTATGGCCCCCATCACTTTTTTAGAAGGGGCCCGCTCTCCTTTTTAAGGTGCAGTCCTATAGATGTCAATAGGGGGTATTGCAGTGACAGACTCAGATGATGTTGCGGGGGGCACAATCCGTGCTCCATAAAATGGGTGGTGCTGTGAGAAGATGGGGGGCAGTGCCAGCCGTCATGTCGCTGGTCTTCTCCTCCATCTTTCGTGTTCTCTGCGGTCGGGGTCATTGGATGGGCATCTCGTGCCGGGCGGGCGGATCATATAGGATCTGTATCTGCATTCTTACCCCCTCTGGATAGAGAGGGGGCAGCAAGTTTAATAGACTCCAAAAATAAAATAAGTGCCCCCTCCCCCACCACTAACTTTTATCCCACCAGGTACATAAGAGTGGATATATCCGAGTTGTGGTGGCCTCCTGACCTTCCTAGTGTGATCCCACTGAGGAGAGGAACCAGAGATATGGCTGATAACGGGGAACATTAAAGTACATCATCCAGAGAATATAGTTTGGTCGTAACGCCCCTTTAAGACTCGTTTCGGATTAATCTCACTGAAGAAAACTAATTTATTTGTGACCAGTCCTTGCTCGTCTTTTCTGATTTAATTAGATAATATATACTGTGAGGCCAAATAATCACCGCCGGCCTTTTCTGCTACAAATGAATGAATAAGCATTTTTATGTCTTGTACCTGATGAGGCCAGTGTACTTACTATGAATATACATACTAGATTGGCTGTATAATCCTGATAGCATTTTACAAGCCCAGCTAGTTATTATTCAGCAGGGGAACTTTCAGAAAGGATTATGCAACCATTTTGGTATGGATTTTCACAGCAAGTGCACCAGTCTCATCAGGGTTATTTAATAAATTGTACACTTTGCATTGAGATATCTGGTGACCGATCTAATTTAAAGGGAATCTGTCACCAGATTTTTGCTACTTAATCGTTTATAGCAGCGTAAAATAGGGGCAGAGACACTGATTCCAGCAATGTATCACTTACTGGGCTGCTTGCTGAAGTTTTTAGAAAATCATTGTTTTATCAGCGAGAGATTATAACTAGTGGATAACCTGGCCACTCCCCCCCACCACTGATTGGCAGTTTTCTGCCTATGCAAAGTGTACACAGAAAGCTGCCAATCAGGGGTGTGGGCGGGGTTATACAGAGCTCAGCATTCAGAGAACTGCTAGATCTGCAGCAGATAAAACAGGGATTTTATCAAAACTACATCAAGCAGCCCAGTAAGTGACACATTGCTGGAATCAGGGTCTCTGCCCCTACAACTTATTAGATGGATTGATAGTGGTAATTCATTTTTTTTATTTCTGTACACCGTTTTTTTCTGTAGTCTAATATATAAATCTGTTTTTCTCCTGAATGTAAATGTTGATGTTATAGAGCAGTTTATCCAGGAAGGTTTCTGTTTTCGCGGACCTTGAGTTTTGTTCTCTCTCGCCTAGTTTGGCCAAACCAATGATGTGGTCACCCTCGTGAACCGCCTGATGGCAGAGTACAGCACATCCGGCCGCCTGGACAACATCACCCGAGTCATGAGCCTCCACCCGCAATACCTGGAGTCCTTCCTCCGCACACAGTTCTATATGCTCCGTATGGACGGACCCCTGCCGTTCCATTACAGGCACTACATCGCCATCATGGCAAGTACTCATGGCCTCTCTTACGTTCTTATTTCTCTCTATCACAGTATTAGGCACCGTTCACACATGTGCTGTTGTCGTCCATTTTGCAAGGGATGCAGTATTAACCCCTTAACGACCGGGGGTATTTCAGTTTTTGCATTTTCGCTTTTTGCTCCCCTCCTTCCCAGAGCCATAACTTTTTACCTTTCCGTCAAAATGGCCATGTGAGGGCTTGTTTTTTGCGGGACAAGTTGTACTTTTGAATGACATCATTGCTTTTAGCATATCCTGTACTGGAAAACGGGAAATAAATTAAAGAGCGGTGAAATTACAAAAAAAAAAAGTGCAATTCTACAATTGTTTTTTTCTTTTCCTACTATATTCACTAAATGCTAACAATGACCTTCCATTATGATTCTCCAGGTCATTTCGAGTTCATAGACACCAAACATGTCTAGGTTCTTTTTTATCTAAGTGGTGAAAATAAATTCCAAAGTTTGTTAAAAAGTACAACACCATTTGCCGATACCCGTGGCGTCTCCATTTTTCATGATCTGGGGTCGGTTGAGGGCTTTTTTTTTTGCGCTCCGATCTGACGTTTTTAATGATACCATGTGGTGCAGATACGTTCTTTTGATCTCCCGTTATTGCATTTTAATGCAATGTTGCGACGACCAAAAAATAACGTAATTCTGGCATTTTGAATTTTTTTCTCATTACGCCGTTTACCGATTGAATTATTCCTTTTTTTTATTGATCGGGCGATTCTGAATGCGGCGATACCAAATATGTGTATGTTTGATTTTTTTTTTTTTTTTTTTTATTATTTTATTTTGAATATGGGGCAAAATGTTGAATTTTTTTATGTTTTTTTTTTGTTTTTTAAATATTTTTAAAAACTTTTTTTTACTTTTTGGATGCTTCAATTATGTCCATGGGAGACTAGAAGCTGCAGTACTTTGATCGCCTCTGCTACATACAGGTGATGATCAGATCGCCTGTATGTAGCAGAAATGTTCACATAGAGTTCCGACCACCAAGCGACCCATGGTGACCCGCGATGGGCGGGATAATGGACGCGCTTCCGGTAAGCGTGAGTTAAATACCGCTCTGAGATTGACAGCGACATTTAACTAGTTAACAACAGCGGCTGTTGTATATATCAGCTGACATGTGTCCGGAAAGGTGCGGGCTGTGCACCAGAGCCCACACCAAACAGGGGGAGTCGGAAAGGGGTTAAAAAAAAAAAATAATAATAATTATCTGGATCTGTTGTAAAACTGATGCTAATGGATGCTTGTTTTAAAGGGAATCTGTCAGTAGGATGAACCCTCCTGAATAAAATACCTTGATATTTGCAATCTGATGTCTTATTCCAGAGAAAACAAGGTTTTTCTTAATATGTAAATGAGCTGTTACGATCTATGGGTGGGGCATAGAGCTCTCAGAAACTCCACCCCCAGAGCTTATGTTACATCAAAGGAGGCGTTAGCAGTGTGAGACATGTAGATCAGCAGAGCAGACTGTCGGTCACTACATGTCTCACTCTGGTAACTCTCCCTCTCATTTACTGCTTTTGGAGCACAGTACAGTTTGTGAAATGTGTAGGATGCGTGATGGTCAATGACTCTTTTCTCGGCTCCACAGGCGGCAGCGCGGCACCAGTGCTGGTACCTGATAAACATGCATGTGGACGAGTTTCTGAGCACAGGAGGATCCTCCGAATGGCTGAACGGGTTGGACTATGTGCCACAGAGGCTAAAAAATCTCAACGAAATCAACAAGCTCCTCGCACACAGACCATGGTTAATAACCAAAGAGCACATACAGGTAGAGTACATTGGGCACCTACACCCTTGCCATTCACACCACACACACCCGAACGATGCCAACACAACACATCCTGAAAAACATGGCTGTCATCTAAAAACAGCGCCACCTGTGTCTAATGGCTGGGTATGGTATTGCAGCTCAATTCACTTTAATGGAACGGAGCGTAGATACTGCATAGAATAATAAAGCATCTCTAAAAAAGAAAAAAAATGCATTTTAATGAAAAAAAATATATAGATACATATAAAGATATATATATACAAGCGATCAGAGGATTGCTGGATCAAGTCCACTAAAAGGACTAAACAATTAAACTGAAAAAAGGAGGGGAAAAAAACATTAGAATATAAAAAAAAAAAAAAAAAAAAATCAAATACAATATTAACGGAAAAAATATATATTTTACCCCTCCTGGAAAAATTTTTTCCTGATTTTTTTTTTTTTTTTTTTAATGTACAGGCTGATAGTTGAATTCTTCATTTCCTAAACTTGTGATCGTCTTTTTTTCCTTCCAGAAATTGGTGATAACCGGAGAGAACAACTGGTCGCTGGCGGAGCTGGTGCACGCCGTGGTTCTGCTGGCTCATTACCACGCGCTGGCGAGTTTTGTGTTCGGCAGCGGCATAAATCCCGACCAAGACCCCGAACATTCGAATGGGCACCATCTAGTGGTGAAAAACAAGTTTTGCATTTGTGATCTCACCAACGACAATAGTATAGAGAACTGGGGCCTGATGAGCAACAGCACTGAGGTCAGTGAAGAAAGACGAAATGTGTCCCTATAGTCAGATATTATCTCATTTATTAGGGGCTGTCTGGATTTGTTGGGGTCTCTTCTAATCAGGATTGCTCCCTATAGGGGGCCATAGAAGGATTTCCCTACTACAGAATACTACTGCACTTATAAGGTTTCCTAAAAGTGGCCCTAATCAGCAGCTGTACCCGTATCTCGTACAGAAAAGTTTATAAAAGTTTTGAGAAGTTGAAGTTGGGAACAGAAGTTTATAAAAGTTTTCAAAAGTTTTGAGACATTGGAGATAAAATGCAGATGATAGAAGCAGGAGTTTCTCTGCACGTCCTGTCCTTGATCCCACTGAATAACCGCACAGTCTACCACCTGCCAACATGGCTGATAACAGGGAACAATAGATTTTACTCCACATATCTGAAATTAGGCTTAATGTCCAGTGTTTTTTCTTTTTAAGACCTTAGATGGTCCTGGTATACTCTACACTTACATGGCCAAAACTGGAATTAATGGGGGAACAGGGACCGTAGCTAGTCCCAGGAGAAAACGTCATGTGTTTTGTAAGGAAGATAAATCTTAGGGGTCACTGGACCTTCCAAGAAGATCCCAGGCATTCCTCAAAGTCTATAACTGCTTATTATTAGTAGAAGTCTTGGACATCTTCGCTGTGGCCATCACGGTCACCAGGCTTTAATTTTATAGAACATCTTTGGTGGAATAAAAAGGTGGCTGTTTGAGCACTCAAGCCCAAGTATATTAGTGACCAGGAGGAATGGGCGAAGACTCCTTGCTAGAAGCTGGTGTCTAGCTATGTATCACGTTTGTAGCAGGTTATAACAGCTAGAGGGGCTCAACTAAGTACTAAAGACACTTGTCAAGAAGAAGGTGACTAATGCTGAAACTGCAGTAGTGAAAGTGATGTTTTATTCTGAATTTAGAGAAACCACTTGTTGCTATTTACATTGCTTTTCTTTTAAAAAAAAAAATCAGTTTATTAGAAAAATGTGCAAATGCTCTGAAACCAAATTTACAAGGTGGGGAGGAGAGGGGGTCCAATGATTGCAACTGTAGGTCAGAAATAGACATTTTGGTGCTTTAAGTACTTGGAGTTGATGATGTTGGATCATTCACAGAATACAGACTATGAAAGTGAGATTGAACTTCTGATGGAAAAAATGAAGAAACTTCAAGAAGAACGGGAGGAGGAGGAAGCGTCACAGGAGGAAATGGCCACTCGCTTTGAGAAAGAGAAGAAGGAAAGTCTTCTAGTTATGTCCGGAGGTAAGCACTTGTTTCCCCATAGATACAGGACCTCCACTTAGGCATTAAAGGGGGTTTCTTGGGAGTGTTATGTATATAATTAGTGATGAGCGAGCGTGCTGGGATAAGGTGTTGTCTGAGCATGCTCGTGTTCTAATCGAGCATTTTCTGTGTGCTCGAAAAAATGCTTGAGTCGCTGCGGCTGCAATCCCTGAATGTGTTGCAGCTGTCGAACATGGAGCTGTAGCGACTCGAGCATTTTTTTCCTGAGCACGCTGAAAATGCTTAATTAGGACACGCGCATGCTCGGATAACGCCTTATGCCAGCACTATTTATAATCTGTCTTTAGTCTAGGGATCGGACTGAGTTATAATACCAGGCACAGCGATCTCAAAATGTGCTGCCGCCCCTTTAACAGATTGGCATGCCAACAGTCTAGTCTTGATCTGTTTTTCCAGTAAACCCCTTTAAATGTGTAAGGTGGGAATACCCCTTCATCGCTTTTCACACTATGGCTGAATATGGTGGCAGACGGAGATCTGCGGGGCGGAGCGTGCGGCCGGTGGGGACTGACCTTGCCGCGGTTATACATTACGTTATGTAAGAAGAACGTACTATGACTCCCAGGGATGGAGTCTCATGGCTTGGAGCAGACCCACTCGGCGGATATTGGTTTGGGTAACCTTTGCGACATAAAAGATTTGCACTCCTGTCACCCGACCCCATAGTGACTGTTTCTGGGAGGGAGGGGGGATACGTATTTAATAAAGGGTTACATATTAATACAACCTAAAGGGTAATCCAAATGAAGAACTGCAAGTCGGACACTTCTCATTTCGAAATGACTGATGACAGGGAACAATAGACTTCATTCATCTGCAAAGCAAACGGGTAACATTTAGATGGCGTTCTCCTTTGTTGCAAAATTGCACCAAACCCGCGGGCAGCAAGAATCCGAGCCGGGACACGATTTCTGCCGGGTGTAAACGCTCTACTTTAAACCTCCCATAGAGACTAAGGACTAGGCCGGCTACTCCCAGCGCTGTTCTAGGTGATTGACATTGATCAATCACCAAGATCGCCACTGGGGAAAAGCCAGGCGGAGGCGATGGCACCACACTTGTCTGGTCTCCAGCTATGGTTCCCGGATGGATCTTTGGAGCCTATTTTGTCTGAAATGCTGGAGCCTGCCAACAGCTATTCCATGCATATGGCCTGCTCAACTCTGCGGCTGATTGGTCCTAGCAGCGTTGTAGCATGGGGCGGGTGACACAGTGGCTTCAAAATCTGAGGGTTTAACATTTCTCACCTTTGCTGTCAAATGAGCTGCGCCTGCATGCGTCACTTCTCAGAGTGGCGCAGTGAATCTGTGAGAGCCTATGCAGAGAGCAGCAGTCAAGAGGAATTTATCGGCTGCTTCACTCTGCACACACAATGTGAGAGAAGAGAGTCGATTTGCTCACACACAGTGACCGAGATGACAAAGTTCTCAGTATAATGAAGCGAGCTTTGTCATCTCAGTTGCTGCCTATGCAGAGCACAGCGGCCAATGACAAACTCATCTCGACACTTCCACTCTACATGTTCTGTGATCAAGACGACAGTCTGAAGAGATAACGAATGAAGACTGTATTGAATCATGTACACAATTCAGTACGAGCTTAGTTAATTACTAAGAGCTGCTTTTATGTTTTTTACTTTTTTTTTTCTAACACTAGGGCTAATGTAAAAAAAAAAAAAATAGCAAAAAAATTTGTTAATTTTTAAATTAAAATTTGATTAAAAAAAATTACACCAGCACTTTCTGAAGAATGCAATAAGTGTGCTTGTGGAGTAATGGGCTCAATAGCAAACTGCTGGAAGGCAAAGTGAAACCAACACCTAACATGCAGTAAAAGAAAAGGAAATCCCAGGCTAAGATAAGCATATATCAATCTTTATTTATATATATATTTATATATTTATTTATTTATTTATATATATGTATGTATAGCAATAGAGCAAATTACAAACCAATAATTAAAAACAGAGAAAAATGTGCACACCGGGATATATAGTAGTAATATAAAAATTAGACAAATAAATCCATAAATATACCCTCAATATAATATTTGGAAATCCTGTTACTTGAATAGAAAATAAGTGACCGTGAAAAAGTGAAAATATTTATCAATATAATCACGAAAATTTTAAAAAATTATATATATGTGTATCAACCATAAGAAATAGTAAAATGGTGCCCAAATAGGTAAAGTGCACAAGTGCTGCAGCAAACAGAGATCAACACTGGTCATACATAGGGGCAAATACTGATTAAAAAAAATAGTGGGTAAAAAAATAATCAATCCAAATATACAGGATACCTTGAGGGGTGAATATCCGTGAGCACACACGCCCCGACGCGCGTTTCGGTAAATTTTCCTTCATCAGGGGAAGGCAAAGTGTTTAGGGTTAGGCTATGTTCAGTAATCATCAGTTAGAACTGATCCATTGACAGTCCGGTGACAACGTTGTGCAAACACGACTTTATTGTCCTCCTGAAACAGAAAACTTATTTCAACTGGATCCATAGAAGTCTATGGAAAATGGGTTGGATAGATAGCCATCTGTATTCCTCCTATTTGAAAAGGATTCTTTTTTTTTTTTGTTTTGTTTGTTTACTAGAGGCGGAAAAAATAAATATTTAACCTATATTAAGTAGTCCTCTATTTAAAAATGATCCAGTAAGCCAAAAAATGGATCTGTGTCAAATGGGAGGAAAATGCATGGCTATTTGACGGATGCGTTTTCCATAGACTTCAATGTTAAAAACAGAAAACGGATCCGGTTGAAAACTGTTTTGTTTTCCTTTTTTTTTTTTTTTTTTTTTTTTTTCATGTGGACAAAAAAGTTGTCGTCTGGCTCTGTTTTAGCGGATGATTACTGGATATGTGTACATGGCCGTAGGGGACATAAAATGCTACTACCTCCCCTACTCTGCTGGGTTGAGGACTGCTGTGACTTGCTGCTGGGGTAGAGGCAGGAATTGCTGCTCCTTCAGCTGTGGTATCTCTAGAGAACTACTCTCTCCCTAGAAGCCCCCCTTGGTTAAAGATACCAGAGCTGCCCCTTTATGTAGGTGATAAGTAATATTTACACCTGACTAATCGATCTTTGCAGGACTTTACCCCTTTTTATGTCATGAATATAATTTTTAGCCTTTTATTTACCAAAGAAAAACTGGTATTTCTGGATTTTCTCTATGTATATATGGAGGTGAGCGGCAGTTCATGTTCAGGTATGGCAGCCGAAACCTTGTAAACCATTCTTTAGTGGGGGCCAAATAATAGCCGTCATCCCAGCTCTAAATGTCTGCGTTCGGGAAGTTGCGGGGCTTGCAGATTTGCCATAGATGCCTGTTTTAGCTGTTTGGATTCAGCTACCAAAAGAAGAAGAGATCAGAACTAGTGATGAGCGAATGTGCTTTGATAAGGTGTTAACCGAGTGCTTTCGGCGTGCTCGAAAAATATGTTCGAATCCTCGCGCCTGCATGTTTTGTGCCTGTCGAACAGCCACGAGATAAGGATGTACGGGTACTCGAACATCCTTTTTTTTTCTTTTTGCAATTAGTCACATGCCAACAAGACGTGCACAGCCTCACTCACTATAAGTGGATACGTCTAGTTGGAATGTGGCTGGAAGTATGCAAATAGCATACCTGCGCGGTCACATGACTGCCCACTCCCGGCATCGGAAAATCCTGACAGCACACACTGTACACACTGTGAGGATTCACAAGTCTGTAGTCACCTAGTGCATATATATACACTGCTCAAAAAAATAAAGGGAGCACTTAAACAACAGAATAGAACTCCAATTAAAACAAACTTCTGTGAAATCAAACTGTCCACTCAGGAAGCAACACTGTCTGACAATCAATTTCACATGCTGTTGTGCAAATGGAATAGACAACAGATGGAGATTATTGGCAATTATCTAGATACACTCATGTGCGTAAAAAAAGGCAAAAAACAATATAAAAAATAAATATATTTTTCTTTTTTATATTGTTTTTATTTTAACAAGCATGCATTAATTTTTAGCTTAAAAATCCTTTTACCAGGAAATATATTCTATTTTTATTTTTCCAATAACCAATGACATGCTTATTATCTTTTGTTTGGTTGATGTGGGCTCCGGCACAACAGACCCATCAAGATGACAAAGTGACAACATTTTGATTATTGGAGGAGAAAATCTGTTGAAGCTTTTTTTTTTTTCGGGCCCAGAGGTTCCAGCTGGTAACATTGTACCTTCGTATTATCTGGAGTCAGGGATCACGGCTGAGAGCTCCGTCTTGTCGAGATGGAACTGGTTCTTGCCAACACCCGAACTCCGAGCTCTGTTTACTGATCACATCGCTGATACCCAGCTCATGCACATGAAACGTCAACATTTCGCAGAACACACTGTGGCTTTCCAAGGACAGCAATACATAATGTACCCCTGTAATTACTCTTAAAGGGGTAGCCCTATCTTACGAGAGTGATGATACCCGCTTGATCACTGAGACAGACACTTCCTTTTCATTACATGTTTTGAGTACGGTCATTTTTGGAAGCTCCCTCGTCCCCCTCTGCTGTATCTAAAGTGATGTGATGAGCAGTAATTTGGGCCAGAAGAGCAGATCTGTAGGAGCGTCCCAGTTATAACATGTCATTACCTATACCTTCTAGATAGCAGAACGTTCTCCCATCGCCCTATACACTTGAGCAGTCAGAATGCTGAGCATCCATGTGTTTTCAATGGGAAGAGAAGAAATCTGTTGTCAGACTCCTATTGGAATCAGATTATCTACCTTGAAAACAAAAGAATCCACTCCTCCATCATCATCATCTGTCAGGGTGGCGCTCATACAAGTCGGATGGTTGTCTGGTCCTGACGAAATTTGCTTGTAATGCCAAATTTTATCTAATGTATAGATTGGTAGAGGGCAGACCACTGGGATCCGTTCTGCTTCGGTCTCTGCTTCGGTCTCTGCTTCGGTCTCTGCTTCGGTCTGCTTCCGTCTCTGCTTCCGTCTCGTCTCTGGTCCCGTCTCGTCTCTGGTCCCGTCTCGTCTCTGGTCCCGTCTCGTCTCTGGTCCCGTCTCGTCTCTGGTCCCGTCTCGTCTCTGGTCCCGTCTCGTCTCTGGTCCCGTCTCGTCTCTGGTCCCGTCTCGTCTCTGGTCCCGTCTCGTCTCTGGTCGCGTCTCGCCTCTGGTTCCGTCTCGTCTCTGGTTCCGTCTCGTCTCTGGTTCCGTCTCGTCTCTGGTTCCGTCTCGTCTCTGGTTCCGTCTCGTCTCTGGTTCCGTCTCGTCTCTGGTTCCGTCTCGTCTCTGGTCCCGTCTCGTCTCTGGTCCCGTCTCGTCTCTGGTCCCGTCTCGTCTCTGGTCCCGTCTCGTCTCTGGTCGCGTCTCGCCTCTGGTTCCGTCTCGTCTCTGGTTCCGTCTCGTCTCTGGTTCCGTCTCGCCTCTGGTCCCGTCTCGCCTCTGGTTCCGTCTCGTCTCTGGTTCCGTCTCGTCTCTGGTTCCGTCTCGTCTCTGGTTCCGTCTCGTCTCTGGTTCCGTCTCGTCTCTGGTCCCGTCTCGTCTCTGGTCCCGTCTCGTCTCTGGTCCCGTCTCGCCTCTGGTTCCGTCTCGTCTCTGGTTCCGTCTTGTCTCTGGTCCCGTCTCGTCTCTGGTCCCGTCTCGTCTCTGGTCCCGTCTCGTCTCTGGTCCCGTCTCGCCTCTGGTTCCGTCTCGTCTCTGGTTCCGTCTTGTCTCTGGTCCCGTCTCGTCTCTGGTCCCGTCTTGTCTCTGGTCCCGTCTCGTCTCTGGTCTCAAAATATCTATGAATTACTTCACCAGCCCATTGATATTAGTGGACACTTTGCAATACCTTTTTTCTCCTTCGGAGGCACTGCACGGAATTTGAACAGTTATTGCCATGTTTTGACTACAGCTGACTGACAACTTACAAACCTGTGGATATATTGTTGTTATAGTTTGACGACATGTATTTAGTAGCGACTTCGGGAGAAGAATCATTTTTCATGGCAATCATTTCTATTCTCCATGCTAGTTAGCCACTGCAGAATGGTGTTTTAATTGGTTAATGAAGCAGAGGGCACGATGCGTCCCTCGTGATTGTATTAGCGAGTGATTGTTAGCAGCTAGTGAAGGCCATATGGCCACTATGTTCTGCACGGCTCGGAGGAGCTGTCTGAGCATCGCCACCAAGGTCAGATGCAGTCAGCCAGGAGGTAATTAACTCCAGGGAAGTTAGTTACACAATGTAGCCACCTGCCTCTTCAGGAATAAAGGAATAAAGGACGCTCTTTATACATAAAGGAACGTTATTTGCTTAATAACACATTGTTAGACCTCTAGAGAATTGCCTGGTTACTGCAAACACCACATTCACATTAGCTTTACCTACCTAGACACCAGTCCGTATGCCTGACATTTCAGTGACATCTGCAAAGAATTAGATAAATCCATGCATCTGACCCTGTGAGGGGCATTAAATGGTATATTCATCTATAAACAACATCATGAATATAAATATCTGCTTATTGACCTATCCTGTACTGATCCGGAGTTGCATCCTATATATACTCCAGAGCTGCATTCACTATTCTGCTGGTGCAGTCACTGTGTACATCCATTACATTACTGATCCTGAGTTACATCCTGTATTATACCCCAGAGCTGCACTCACTATTCTGCTGGTGCAGTCACTGTGTACATACATTACATTACTGATCCTGAGTTACATCCTATATATGCTCCAGAGCTGCACTCACTATTCTGCTGGTGCAGTCACTGTGTATATATATTACTGATCCTGAGTTACATCCTGTATTATACTCCAGAGCTGCACTCACTATTCTGCTGGTGCAGTCACTGTGTACATACATTATATTACTGATCCTGAGTTACATCCTGTATTATACTCCAGAGCTGCACTCACTATTCTGCTGGTGCAGTCACTGTGTACATACATTACATTACTGATCCTGAGTTACATCCTCTATATACTCCAGAGCTGTGTTCTCTGTAAAATTGTAGCAGTCAGGTATATACAGGGGTGGGGGGTGTACATTTATTAAATCTTGGCCACAGTGATTGCTCATGTATAGTGGTCAGTGATAACGTGCCGTGACGTTTTCTGTAGCACACTTTCTCCCATCTACATTGCCCTGTGAGCATATTCCCTATGAATTCTAAATTCTGATTTTTCCTGTAATTTCCTCTTCTCAGCTTTTGATGACGATGTGGTTTCAATGTCAAATGCCTCCCGTTATATCGAAGACCCTGGATTTGGATATAAAGACTTTGCGAGGCGAGGAGAAGAACATCTGCCCACGTTCCGAGCACACGTACGTATGCGCCATCTGTACAAGCATTAACCCCTGTGTATAATAATAATTGGGTAATTTAATTTTTTTTGTTGTTGGGGATTTTGAAATTTTTTTTTCCCCGTATAGGTTTTTAAACAATTTTTCACATTTTTTGATCCGTAATTACTTGTGTTTTATATCACCAACATGGCAGTAAGCAACAGGGACCATTAACACCCAGCAATCTGGAAAAGGTGGGGGGCTCCATTGGTAATATATGGACCCCTATTTGGAGGTTGCGAACTTTTCTACCTGCCTGATTAAATATATTGTATAGTTTTGTGGCGCTCCTATGCAGAGCTGCATGTCTCCATGGTAACAGACCACAAATAAACCCTGTGTAGTCTGATCCTAATGTGTCACAAAAAATTTTTCTGCCCCCGTAATCTACAAGGAGGGGCAGATGAAACTTCGGGAACAAGTTGTGCGTCTTCTCATGTCATGGTTTCCGCTCTGCAGGACTACTCCTGGGAGGATCACGGCTTCTCGCTGGTGAACAGACTTTACTCCGACATTGGCCACCTGCTAGATGACAAGTTTCGAATGGTCTATAATCTCACCTACAACACCATGGCCACCCATGAGGACGTGGACACCACCATGCTGAGAAGAGCCTTGTTTAATTATGTTCACTGTATGTTTGGAATCAGGTACGTGCTTTATCTGCATTTTATACTTTTTTTTTGTTCTTAATCCATATCAAGTGTAAGCATCTTCTTTAATCCCTTAACGACAAATAACGGATTTATCCGTCATTGGACACCTCACCCTGTTTGGTGCGGGCTCCAACAATGAGCCTGCACCTTTTTCGGCACATGTCAGCTGTTTTGAACAGCTGACATGTGCCGCTAACAGCCGCGGGAGGAATCGCGATCCTCCCGCAGCTGTTAACCCATTAAATGCCGATCTCACATGCTGACAGCAGCATTTAACATGCATTTTCGGCAATCGTGTCGGAAATCCGCCCATCGGTGACCCCCGTAATGTGATTGCGGGTCACCAATGGGTTGGCATGACAAGCAGAGGTCTCCTGGAGACCTCTATGGTTGTTACTGCCGGATTGCTAGGAGTGCCACCCGAAAGCCTCAAAAAAGGTTGCAAACAAAGATAAGTGTATTTTTTTTGTTTTTTTAGTTGGCACAAAATGCCATGAACTACATGCGCCATTGTGAAGAATTTGACTTGCAAAGCGCTGACGAATATTACAAGAACAAAAAAAAGTGGCTTAAAAAAATAAAAATAAACACAAATGATGAATTGAGTTCTAAGTTTTAAAGGGCTGGCAGGAAATTTATTTATTTTTTCTTGCCAGATGGCTTTTTCAGGGATCACATTGAAATCCTCAGGCTGGCTGTCGGCTATCCTGACCTGAGCGTGACAGCTGCAGAGAAATACAGGCTGCCCCACTCAGGTCAGAAGAGCTGAAAGCCAGTCCGATGATTGCAATGCGATCCTCGCGCGAGTTGTACGGAGCATTGTCTCATCAGAGACAGCCCCTTTAAGAATGTGGCCATCAGGGTAATACGCTGTTTGCTCTGGATTCTGCTTGGAAAGCAGCGTGCACTGCTGCAGTGAACCTAATATTACAAGGCGGCCATTTAGATGAGGCAGTACTTCGTTCTGGCTCATAGCAAAGATCATCTTAGAACCCCCTACATATGACGTCCATATGTCCCCCAAAAAACACAGGTGCTGTTCACCTCTGGCAACAATTTATTTATTTTTTTTTGTTAAATGCCTGTTTTTGGGGCTGAAAATAATTTTTGCTATTCGGTTTCGTTAAACATTTTGCCCCAATTGACTCCCACAGGCACGTTCAAGTTGGTCTGTGAACGGGTTATCATAAATCTGCTGAGATAAGCTTGAAAAAAAATAATGGTCTCACTGGACCATTGGAAAGAGCTCACTGACAGGCTCAAAGTTAGCTCACTGTGCAGCAAACAATAGACAGTGCATATAGAAGGCCAAAGGTGCAAGGATTTTAGTAAACACTAAAATACAAAAAAATATATTTAGACTGAAATATATGCAGAAAAGTCACCAAAAGTGGACAATTAGAGTAATAGGGTTGGACTGAACGTTAGGTGTTAGGCAACATGGACCCAACTATAAAAGGGGGGTACATTGGGAGTCACGGGTGAGGGGCAGATGGTGATGGCTGGGGATAATTGGAAGAAAACAGCGAGAGCGTAAATGCCAATTACTAGGAAATTATAGAAAAGAGACAGTAAAGTCTAAAATAACCCAAAGGGTTTGAATGTAATAGCACCAGGTTTTGCTATGGGATGCCACAATTAAAGAGGTTATCCAGGACTATTTTTTTTTTCTTTACTAAGAGCCTAAGAACCCACAGGCAGATAGTTACTAACTTCCTGCGCCGATCTGTTGACGCAGAGCAGTCACAGACTGCTTCTGAAAGCGATTCATTGGCTTCTGGTGACGTAATGTTGGCAGGGCAGCGGCTTCTCTTCCGCTCTGCTGATGTCATGCTGATTGACAGTCGGCTCCCCGCTGCCTAAGACTGCTGTCAATAAGCATGATGTTAGCAGTCATGTCCCCCGTCGACAGAGCAGCCCAGAAGCTGCTGCTCTGTTGACGTGAAGCTGATTGACAGTCAGCTCCCCACTGCCTAAGACTTCTGTCAATCAGCATGACGAACAGCAGTCACGTCCCCGTCGACAGAGCAGCCCAGAAGAAGAAGCTGCTGCTCTGTTGACGTTAAACTGTTGAATCACAGCCAGGATCGGTCAGTGACCGCTCTGTGCCAGCGCGGGGTTAAACAGGCTGGTAGTTGCTTCTGTTGGCAACTATCTGCCTGTTATATTTTAGGCCCATAGTAAGAAAATAATATAATGGTCCTGGACAACCCCTTTAAATGTCATCATTCCTGGTTTTCAGTTCCACCATAGGCACCGATAACCAAAAGTGCTCGATTCGTGACGACAGACCCGATCGGTGCCCACCAGGCCCAATCGACATGGCGTTCTTCCAGGAAAAACAATATTGAGCCATTTTTATTTATTTTCTTTATGACCGATATAACAAGATCTGTGATGGTGGCTCCGATTCAGGTGTGAACAGAGTTTTATATAGCGAAGGCTGACCCCAATTCTGTCCCATTGGATGTATAGAAGGGGACTCATTTAGCAAAACTGTGACAGGAAGACTAGCTTTGTTGCCCCTAGCAACCAGTCCCAGCTCAGCTTTCATTTTACCACAGCAATGTAAGAACTAAAAACTGAGCCCTAGTTTTGCTCTAGTCAGTTTTTTCATTAGTGAGGCCCATGAATTAAAAAAAAAAAAAAGACAGAAAATAAGGATTTCTGAAAAAATGTTCATAGCAACCAATCACTGTGCAGCTTTCATTTTGTATTCTGTTCTTAAACAATGAAAGCATTACTGTGATTGGTTACTACAGGCAACAAACCGATTTTTGGCTTAGGCCCAATATTTTTATCTTTTCTTGCAAAAAACATTACCACAAATACTCATGTATTGCGTTTACTGCGATTAGAACAGTAAAATTAAAGGGTCTCGCCATCTTTTGGGGACTTTTTTCTTTGTAATCTGGTTTCATTAAAAACTTGCACCGTTAGATTCTGTACAACACAACGGCTACAGAATGCAGTCAGTGAGCTCGTTCTGATGGTACAATGGGACGGTACATGCAAGGTCGACTCCCACCCTCTCCGGTGCTGAGCCTGTATATTTCCCGCCACATGACAGCTGAACTGATCAACTGACGTGACTCTAACAGCCGCGGGTGGAATCTCAATCCACCCGCGGCTGTTAAAATGTTAAACATTGGTAAACAGCGTAACGAGAAAAAATCAAAACTTCAGAATTACGGAGTTTATTTGTCTCCGTGACATTGTAATAACAGGAAATCAAAACATCGTGCCTAACCCAAAATGGTATAAATAAAAATGTCAGATCCGCGCACAAAAAATAATCCCTCAGATCACGAAAAATAGAGACACTACGAATCTCGAGAAATGGCGCTATTTTTTTTTCTTACAAATTTTTGATTTTTTTTTTCACCTCTTAAGTAAAAAATAACCTACGGTATATATGTTTGGTATCTGCAAACTCATAATGACCTGGAGAATCCTAACGGTAGGTCAGTTTTGGCATTTGGTGAACATGGTAAATAAAAAATCCAAAAAAAACAATTGCGGAATTGCACTTTTTTTTTTTTTTTTGCAACTTCACAGCATTTGTAATTTTATTCCCGTTTTCCAGTACACTATATTGTAAAATCAATGATGTCATTGAAAAGTACATCTCATACCTCAAAAAAGAAGCCCTCACATGGCCAAAAAAATAAAAAAAAGTTATGGCTCTGGGAAGAAGGGGAGTAAAAAATGAAAATTAAAAAGCGGAAAATCGCAGGGCGGTGAAGGAGGTAATGAAACCCAATTGCAGAAATATTCTTTAGTCCCCAAGTACATACATATAAGTTAAAAAAAAAAAAAAAAAAAAAGTCATCACCGTTTTGATGGTAAATTTTCATTATGCCTTCCATATTGAAAATCCACAAAAAAACAAATCTCCTGTTGGATGTAGTCAGTGGAAACTGTGCAGATGAATGATTTTCCTCGATAGTTGCGGTTTCCCAGGCGCCATGTTAGGGGTTGCAGGTAGATGATTAATACGCTGTCTACATCTGCTATGTACTGTACTCGTGCTCTCAAGAAATTGGCTGAGTCTTTAATTTTCTGCGTCTGACCTGATTTTCCCTAGGTACGACGACTACGATTATGGGGAAGTTAATCAGTTACTTGAGAGAAGCCTCAAGGTTTACATTAAAACTGTGACCTGTTACCCTGAGCGAGCCACCATGCGTATGTATGACGGGTACTGGCGCCAGTTCAAGCACTCGGAGAAGGTGAGGACCTTCACAATGGAAACCTTGACAACTTTTTGATGTTTTACATTATATTTTTTAAAATTTTATTTTGGGATCTGTTCCATCAAATCTGCCAAAAATGTTAATTCTGATCAAATCGAATCCTCACGAATTAAGAGCCATGAAAGAACATTATTTTATACACTGAGAGTTCTCCCGCCCCCACAGCATAATAGACGGAGGGGAGGGAAGGGGCTCCTTGCCCATCCATGTGGTCATCACTTTTAGGGGCTCCTTGCCCATCCATGTGGTCATCACTTTTAGGGGTTCCTTGCCCATCCATCTGGTCATCACTTTTAGGGGCTCATTGCCCATCCATCTGGTCATCACTTTTAGGGGCTCCTTGCCCATCCATGTGGTCATCACTTTTAGGGGCTCCTTGCCCATCCATCTGGTCATCACTTTTAGGGGCTCCTTGCCCATCCATCTGGTCATCACTTTTAGGGGCTCCTTGCCCATCCATCTGGTCATCACTTTTAGGGGCTCCTTGCCCATCCATCTGGTCATCACTTTTAGGGGCTCCTTGCCCATCCATCTGGTCATCACTTTTAGGGGCTCCTTGCCCATCCATCTGGTCATCACTTTTAGGAGCTCCTTGCCCATCCATGTGGTCATCACTTTTAGGGGTTCCTTGCCCATCCATCTGGTCATCACTTTTAGGGGCTCATTGCCCATCCATCTGGTCATCACTTTTAGGGGCTCCTTGCCCATCCATGTGGTCATCACTTTTAGGGGCTCCTTGCCCATCCATCTGGTCATCACTTTTAGGGGCTCCTTGCCCATCCATCTGGTCATCACTTTTAGGGGCTCCTTGCCCATCCATGTGGTCATCACTTTTAGGGGTTCCTTGCCCATCCATCTGGTCATCACTTTTAGGGGCTCCTTGCCCATCCATCTGGTCATCACTAGGGTTGAGCGACTTTTCCTTTTTTGAGGTCGAGTCAGGTTTCACGAAACCCGACTTTCTCAAAAGTCGAGTCGAGTGAAATCGTCCGATCTTCTTGAAAAGTCGGGGTCGGGGATCGGCCGAAACACGAAACCCAATGCAAGGTAATGGAAAATCTATATATTTTTATATTTACTTCAGCGCGATATATGTGAAAAGCCGGTAATTCAATTGCCGGCTTTTCATTTCTCCTGCCTAAACCCGACATGATATGAGATATGATTACATACAGTAAACCATCTCATATCCCCCTTTTTTTTGCATATTCCACACTACTAATGTTAGTAGTGTGTATGTGCAAAATTTGGGCGCTGTAGCTATTAAATTTAAGGGTTAAATCGCGGAAAAAATTGGCGTGGGCTCCCGCGCAATTTTCTCCGCCAGAGTGGTAAAGCCAGTGACTGAGGGCAGATATTAATAGCCAGGAGAGGGTCCATGGTTATTGACCCCCCGTGGCTACAAACATCTGCCCCCAGCCACCACAGAAAAGGCACATCTGGAAGATGCGCCTATTCTGGCAGTTGGCCTCTCTCTTCCCACTCCCGTGTAGCGGTGGGATATGGGGTAATGAAGGGTTAATGCCACCTTGCTATTGTAAGGTGACATTAAGCCAGATTAATAATGGAGAGGCGTCAATTATGTCACTTATCCATTATTAATCCAATTGTATTGTATCTTCCAGATGTGCCTTTTCTGGGGTGGCTGGGGGCAGATGTTTGTAGCCAGGGGGGGCAATAACCATGGACCCTCTCTAGGCTATTAATATCTGCCCTCAGTCACTGGCTTTACCACTCTGGCGGAGAAAATTGCATGGGAGCCCACGCCAATTTTTTCCGCGATTTAACCCTTAAATTTAATAGCTACAGCGCCGAAATTTTGCACATACACACTACTAACATTAGTAGTTTGGAATATGCAAAAAAAAAGGGGGATATGAGATGGTTTACTGTATGTAATCATGTCTCATATCATGTCGGGTTTAGGCAGGAGAAATGAAAAGCCGGCAATTGAATTACCGGCTTTTCACATATAACGCGCTGAAGTTATATATATATATATATACACACACACACACACACACACACACACACACACACACACACACACACACACACACACACACACACACACACACACACACTAAATATATATATATATATATATATATACGAAACCTGACTTTGGAGCGAAGATCGCCGACCCGATCCCACAGTGAGATCGGGTCGGGTTTCATGGAACCCGACTTTCCCAAAGGTCGGCGACTTTTGAAATTGGCCAATCTGTTTCGCTCAACCCTAGTCCCCTAGTCATCACTTTTAGGAGCTCCTTGCCCATCCATCTGGTCGTCCCTTTTAGGAGCTCCTTGCCCATCCATCTGGTCGTCACTTTTAGGGGCTCCTTGCCCATCCATCTGGTCATCACTTTTAGGAGCTCTTTGCCCATCCGTCTGGTCATCCCTTTTAGGAGCTCTTTGCCCATCCGTCTGGTCATCCCTTTTAGGGGCTCCTTGCCCATCCATCTGGTCGTCACTTTTAGGAGCTCCTTGTCCATCCATCTGGTCATCACTTTTAGGAGCTCTTTGCCCATCCGTCTGGTCATCCCTTTTAGGAGCTCCTTGCCCATCCGTCTGGTCATCCCTTTTAGGAGCTCCTTGCCCATCCGTCTGGTCATCCCTTTTAGGAGCTCTTTGCCCATCCGTCTGGTCATCCCTTTTAGGAGCTCCTTGCCCATCCGTCTGGTCATCCCTTTTAGGGGCTCCTTGCCCATCCATCTGGTCATCACTTTGGATTTCAGGAGCTAATTAGGCATCACATAGTCAACGTGGGCGCAATGCACATTATTGACCTGCATCTCTTCTCTTCTGGAACCACGTGAGGCCTAATAGGCGCCAGAAGATATCAGAAGACGACCAGACAGCTGGGCAGTGAGCTGCGGCAGCAGCACACACACGTATACTCTTATTTTTCATCTCCTTCTGGTTCTCAAAAGAATTAACCAAATTGATTTGTAAAGGAAAATTAGTTTCTGGCTCATCCAAATTTTGGGTGCTGTTTGTCCAAATGTGTATATATATATTTTTTTCTTTCTTCTGATTCTGGTTTGACTGATTTGAGAGAATTTTCTTTTTTTCTGCAGGAGGGCTGCTTAGCCAGAATTTACAATTTTATTTTTTATGCTTGCCTGCTGTTACCACTAGAGGGAGCGATCTGTATACAAATTTGTTAGTTGTAAACTTCTAAGCTCCCTCTAGTGGAGGCTGCAGGTCTCACATGTCTATATAGCTGTGTTACGTCAACCTTACAACTGTTACTTAATGTCCTCTTCTCTGTTTTTTTTTTTTTCTTTTTTAAGGTCCACGTCAACCTGCTCCTCATGGAAGCCCGTATGCAGGCGGAACTTCTTTACGCCCTACGTGCTATAACCCGTCACCTGACCTGAGGTCTTGCATGTAATCGCTAACATGCAACGCAACTTCACCCATCAGTTCACTAAGAGCGCCCGCCTGTCATGTAGCAACAAACGTATATATGCATTTCTAGTGTCCATGCCGGCCAAAAACGTGGCAGTTATGTGCAATGAATGGCCGGCCTGTGTTTTTTTTTTTTCCTTGTTTTTTTTTTCTACAATGCTCTATCTAATGTTAGCAAGATGGCACTACTATGAAGTTTTTTTTCCCATTTTTTTTTATATACGGTATATATACTTTACAGCAGTAACTAATTTGCACTGCTTTCTCTGAGTATTTTCTTTAGACACAGGATTCAGGTTTTTTTGGATTTTTATTTTTTGTACAGACATACATTGTATATGTATAACCAATCCTGGTTTGCCTGGTTCCAGTTACGTGTAGTTCTTGGTTATAAGAGACAAAAAAAGAAATGAAAAACCTAAAAAAACAAAAAAAAAACCCACAGGAAAATAAGCTGTACTGTCTAATTCATAGAATATATAAGCTTTTTAAACATTATGTTGAAAGGACAAAGTTAAAAAGCAGAATGTGTGCCATAAAGATGTAGTTCTGTACATACCGGTGTTGCTTCATAGCTCCGCAGCTTCCACATCCATGTACTCTCAGTTCAGACTTGGCCGTTAAGTGACAAAAAGACTTTTTACTGAATGTGGATAGTTGCTGACGGCTCAAAAAAAAATGTGAAAAATATCCTTTTCCCTTACGGAAGATCCCGCAGCATCCTACTGAAGTGCAGAGCTCCTCTATGTAGATTTCTGGATATTGCAGAGAGTACTTTTTATCACTTTGCGTAGCCGCAAGACTCTCTTACCAGATTATGGTATTTTTTTTAATTTTTTTTTTTGTGTGACTTGGCAGTATACACAGAATACATGCATAAGCTAATTACAGGGGCGTGAGTCAGTGGTGGGCAATGGGTGGGTGGTCTTGACTCTCATACAGTACCCCCTGACCATGATAATTTAGTCGTGATAACCAAAGTAGTCCATTTATATAGTGCCTTTGTCTTTGACCGAAAAGCAATTCCTCATCAGTGGAGGTAAATTCCACTTTGGCTGTGGGATAATCATGGGCTACGTGAACTTCATTTTGTGCCATGGTGGGCAAAATCCTTCTGATGGTCCCAAGTTTGACCAACGGATGATCTACTGAGTTGCAGACATTAGTTCTTTGGTCTGACTCGTGTACGATCCGTGGCTAATTCTCATTCTAGACCTATATGACTGAGCTCCGCAGTTGTGTTTGACATGAACACTAATGGTCTCTTCCCTGACCCAGAAACTGGTTTTGACCAGTGGTCGTTTTTTGTGTGGGAGGGGTTTAGGACAGATCTGCAATTAATGCTCTTTCTTGACCAAGGCATGACCGGCAGGTATTATGTTGGACCAATACATGACTGTCACGGCTTTGCCTCACCGAGTCATGACCATCCATGGTCCCTTTATGAAACTAGATTATACCAGATGTCTTCTGACAGACCCATATTTCACCTTACTAATGAATGAGTGGGACCACTGACTTATCAGATATGACCTTAAGTGGTCCTAATTTTGCCAAACTAGGAATCACTGGTGGTCTCTTGCCTACGCCAAGCAAAACTAGCTAAATTATGTCTAAACGTCCCTGGTCTGACCCATACATGATGTCTACCTCCTTGCCTAACCCATTTATGACTCCAGTGTCAACGTTCTAACGATCTAAGCAGGCCCAGAAGTTTCTTGCCTGACCATAGTTTCTGATCATTACAGTCAGGTTTGGTTTAGATAAGACATGCAAAGGGTTTCTTCTTGACATGGCATGACTATCGGTGGTCTTTTTTCTGACACAGCCATAACTAATGGTCCTTTGTTTGACTTATAGACAACTAATGCTCTTTCTTGACCAAGGTATGACTGACCATCTCATGTCGTACTCATACATGGCTTTCACCATTTTGTCCAGGCATGGCCATCAGTGGTCCCAGATAAGACCAGAGGTCTCCTAACTGACCCATTGATGACTAATTCTCCTTCTGAAGAAGGCATGACTGACATTCTGACTCATACCATGTCTCATTTCTACGTACAAAGTAGATATGGCTGAAAGCCCCTGGACTGAGCCATCCATGGTGGTTACCTCCTTGCCTCACTGAAGTATGCCTTGGTCTACTCTCTAACTGCCTAGGCATGGCCAGAGGTTTTTCCAAACCGATACACAATATTAGTGACTGACCATTGCGTGTCTTTTTCAGCCCAGACTTGACCTTTTCCCCTTTTCATTACTGTCAATTGCTTCTTGACCATTACTGGTCTTTTTTGGATATGACATGACCATCATTGGTCTCTTGTTTGACCCAAGCACAATTGTAGCTCATTCATGGCTCAGGCATGATTGTTTTTCTTTTCTGACCCTGTTTTTAAACCTAGTCATGCCCTTCAGTGGTCACTTTCTGACCAGGACATATTGGTATTGTCCCTTTTAGAAAATTGGTTTTGCCCATCACTGACGGCTCATCCAGGTTTTACATGGCCTACCCTTATAGTGCATTTTCCTGCGCAGCCAGTGATCCGCTTTCTTAGACTGTGGGTGAAGTGCGTGCCACGTATTGTGCCATATAAGTTGACCCCGAGTTGCCAGCGCAGGTTTATTATAAAGAGTCGTGTAAACTGAATTTAATGCAACTTTAAAAACTATATACAAAAGTGCTACTGTACCATTTACAGATATATTTGTTAAAAAATAAGCTATTTTATGTATATGATATAACTCTGATATAGGAAATAGCAGGGGAAGGCATTTTCCAGCACACGCCAGACTTTCTGCCCCGCGAGCGAGACGCTGTGTTGTCAGGAAATGCAGGAAATGACTTTGCACTCCAGTCACAGTCATGGCAAGTGTGATGATATTTTGTAGTAAAAAAAAAAATTTTTATATAGCTTTTTTTATGGGGTTGTTAGAGTTGACATTCGGTATTCGTGTGTAGCTGTATCAATTCGTGTGCACATATATTAGGCTTTTATGCTTTAAAGTGCAGATACACACGGTGTAAGCCTCCATTACGTGTGCCAAACCAATCAATATTCATCCGATCCTATCACAATCATAACGTTGGCATTCTGCCAATCATCTAGCTGGGGGGTGGGGGGCATCAGTGTGCCAACAGTGCTGCTTTATAGGTTGCATCCCTTCGAATTGGTCAGGCTCACACGATATATTAATACACTGTGATGGGTTTCCTCTAAATTATTGTTTTCCGGGATGTAGTTTTGCCATCGGTGGAGAGCCACAGATTCAGGAACAAGCACTAAGCAGTACCTGAAGTACCTAGATCCCAATATTACGCAAATTTGCAGTAATAAAAATTTGCGTAACAGTATTGTAAGTGGTCTGTAGTTTGCATTTTGGGGTGCAAGCTGTTAATTTTTTTTTTTTAAGGGTATCTCATTTAGAAAACAACCTATTTTCTGATACCCTATTAGAAGGTCCTGACCTAGTAGTCTATAGAGTCTTGCTAGAGGACCCAGATTGTTTATACTTTACACAGACAATCTTTTTTGGTGCCATGCAATACTTCATTTGCCCTGCGGAAGTGCTGCAGGGAAATTGAACACTTTCTGCTGTGTTTCTTCGTAATCAGGACAACCTCTGATCAACTTTCTAACAAAATGGCACACCAGTGTTCAAAAGAGCAAAATGGTTGCCAGCGCAGAGGATACTGCTGATAATATATACCCCCAGCTGTTCCTGAGAAGGCACGGACTTCTCTCTCTGCTCATGTTATACCATCGGGAACCCATAGACTTGCCAACAAGCAATAAAAAAATAACAAAACTGCTGTTCTTGTGAACCATTGCCCTTGCAATAGTGCCCACCATGGTGCCGAATGCACTTTTTCATAGTTAAAGTATTATATCATTTCCCCACCTCTGTGAAAAATGTATTTTATTTTTATTTTATTTTTTTATGAATACATTTTGTAACTATTTGCTGCCTCATATAATAAAAGGGTGTTGGGTAAGGAAAAGCTGACCAAAAAAAAAAGAAAAAAAGTTTTGCACATACTTACAGCGCCCCCCTTCCTCTTCCTATACAAGAGCGGCGGGCGCCAGTCGTACTTGATTGATATATTTGTATGGTTTTTTTTTTTTCTTTTCAATGTATGAGATGTTTACTCCAGATTCTATAACCTTCATTCATCAGTGTGCTAATGATGGCTCCAAGCTGTGATATCTCCTATACAATGTTGATAGTGAACAAAGGTCGAGTGCAATATTTCCAAAAGGGTATCACCGGGCCCCCTCGTATCACCGGGCCCCCTCGTATCACCGGGCCCCCTCGTATCACCGGGCCCCCTCGTATTACCGGGCCCCCTCGTATCACCAGGCCCCCTCCAATGAAGCTGAAGTGTCTTTCCGGGAAAATTGACGGATGGCGATATAGAAAAGTATTGTATGGTTTCATTCAGCCCAAAAATTAAAATAAATGTAAAAAAAAAGGATTAAAAAATAAAAATGCAAACGTTAATGTCCTAAATTATGATCCTTGCCACAATCTATCCTTAGCAGGAATTATCTGAATCGAGACACAGAGAGGTAGGAAACCAAACCCTGAGATCTTCGGTTACTGGGTCAGGCTTGCCCCTATTATCATGGCTTCCTGCACTTTTACAAGACACTCCCATATCCCAGTGGTCCTAAAGAGATCGCAGTCGTTGGGGGTCTTGATTGAAACAGGGGCGTAACTTGAAGCTTTTATGGGCCCTAATGTAAAATCTCCATCAGGGCACCTACCTATAATGAGTCTTTATTAGTCTTCTCCTATGGGCTAAAGAGACCATTAGGGGGTCCTAGGGCCCCGGCTGCACCCACTATAATTACACCTCTGGATAGGACCAAGCCCTCATTCATTAGACTAGCATGGGCTAATGGGGCATTGCTCACCTATTTAAAGGGGTGTCCTACTATTACCAGTGATTGCATATTGTTAAAATTTTCTTCCTAAAACAGCGCCACGTGTGTACTGGTGTTAATGCGATATTACAGCTCATCAATGAGCTGAATTGCAATACCAGATGCAACCCAGGGACAGTAGTGGCGCTGTTTCTGTAAGAAAGATACCTGTTTTTTTTTTTTTTATCTTATCATATGCAATCCCTTAAAGATATGACCTGTTCATCCTAAAAATGTGGTGGGATCATGACAAAGATGCATGTGCCATCAAAGAATTCAATATATTTGAGAAAGTTGATGTTAAAACTTAAAGGGGCTCTTCCTTTAAATGTAGGCGAGTTGAGGACTACTTGTGTGGCCCCATTAACACAACCGCACAGATGTGAAATAGTAGGGATGACACCCCATTTGCTACTATGTCACTTCTATAGTCAGTGCCACAAGAACTCTGTGTGTGTGGCCCAGGAGTCCTTTTGGTTCTAGAATGTTTCAGTATTGTATAGTCCCACATTGTGACAGCGAGGGGGGGGCAAAAACAGGTGGGGTTTGTTCACCTTGTTCACCCAAATGGCCATAATCCGGTAAATATTAGATGCAGTAGGAACAGTGGTTGCTTGAGATTAGAAAAAACAAAGGTCTCGGTTTTTTATCCATAAAAAGCGCCACCCTTGTTCACGGGCTGCAACTGGTATTACAACGGAGTTCAGATTTTTTTTTTTTTTTTTAAGGCTCTTGTTTTTACATTTTCACCCCCCTATATAGAGTGACTTAGTGAGCAGAGACCCCTTACTGCGCACCAAGGCTTGTTTATGTGGCGTGCAGGTTATGGGCTGTAGTCCTTACCAGCTAATCATGCGTCCTACATCCAATAATTTGCTATACATTGCAGCATATCATCGCCATGTTGGTAAATGAGCCCCAGTGGCTGAAGTTTCATCATTTTGCTTTTAAAACTTTATATTGTTACGGTGTCATTTGACTGATTTTTAGCAGTAATACGATTACTGTATTTCATTATATCCAACAGAGCGAGAGTCTGTATTTTATGTAAATAAAGAGAATTTTGCAGAACTGGACGAGTTTCTCTGTAATCATTTCTGTTTGCTTGTGCTAAATATTGTGAACCTGATAAGACAATGTGTGCTATAAAAGTATCTGTCAGATGTACAACTTTTGAGATTTGATTCAGTATATTTTTGTTAAAAATAAGGCAAAAGCCTGTGAGTCCTCATTGTCCCACCCACTTAGAGGAAGCCTGTGAATCCTCAATGTCCCACCCTCTTAGAGGAATCCTGTGAGTCCTCATTGTCCCGCCCACTTAGAGGAAGCCTGTGAGTCCTCATTGTCCTGCCCACTTAAAGGAAGCCTGAGAGTCCTCATTGTCCCGCCCACTTAGAGGAAGCCTGAGAGTCCTCATTGTCCCGCCCACTTAGAGGAAGCCTGTGAGTCCTCATTGTCCCGCCCACTTAGAGGAAGCCTGAGTCCTCATTGTCCCGCCCACTTAGAGGAAGCCTGTGAGTCCTCATTGTCCCACCCACTTAGAGGAAGCCTGTGAGTCCTCATTGTCCCGCCCACTTAAAGGAAGCCTGAGAGTCCTCATTGTCCCGCCCACTTAGAGGAAGCCTGTGAGTCCTCATTGTCCCGCCCACTTAGAGGAAGCCTGAGTCCTCATTGTCCCGCCCACTTAGAGGAAGCCTGTGAGTCCTCATTGTCCCGCCCACTTAGAGGAAGCCTGAGTCCTCATTGTCCCGCCCACTTAGAGGAAGCCTGTGAGTCCTCATTGTCCCGCCCACTTAGAGGAAGCCTGTGAGTCCTCATTGTCCCGCCCACTTAGAGGAAGCCTGTGAGTCCTCATTGTCCCAAAAAATTACAGTAGGCTGTTTCTATGGCAGTAATGCAGTTCTAATATTCGAGTTATCTTTCTTAACAATTCAGAGTGCAACTTTATTTTCTACAATTAGAGAGCCTGTGAGTCCTGCTTTACCTGCCCACTTAGAGAAAGCCTGTGAGACCTGCCTCCCCCAATACAAAAACTATATAGGAAAAGCTAAGGCGATGTACCCACATACACTGCATTCCAAATTATTACGCAAATGCTATTTTTCTGATTTTCCTAGTCTGTATAAATGAGTCAGTGCATAATGTTCAAATCATCAACCGTTAGATGATAAATAGCATTTTATTGGGCAAATCTCCCAATGAGAAGTTGTTTTTTTTTCCAAAACTAAAACAAACTCCTGGACTCCCAAATATTCAGAAACAAGGTGCAATACTTAATAAAGTGACAAGCCTTCTGCCCTGAAGATAACTCTTGGGAACCTGTAGAAAATATCAATGCACCTTGACTGCTTAAAGACTTTCACCGAAAATACCCACATAAACCAAATCAAGCATAGTACGGAGGCTGCTTTGAAAGTGGGAGTAATGTCAGGATTCCTGTTGTCCTTGTACAGTTTGACCACTAGTGGCTGCTATTATTCACCTTGATAATTGCGCTGCAATTCCACGCCTTACCACTTGAGGCTGCTGTTCTGCAATTGCCCTTCACTAAGATGGCAGATTCTGAACTTGTGGATTCCATCCTGTTTCCTGTTTGGGCCTACTTACAGCCACATGGACCCCTCACTCATTTCTTGAGTATTAGGTCTAGCTGTTAGTCTAGTTTCAGTCTCAGCTCCTGAACTTTAATATACAGGCTGTTCTCATGTATCTATGGATTGTTTCCTACAACTCCTTTGCTATCTCCAAGGACTTCTATTACCGCTCCTTGCTCCTGCTCCTCCTGCCACTGGATTCCAGCAGTGCTACACCAGTATGTAACAGGTCTCCTGCTGAAAGCAAGGAAGGCTAGGGTGAGGAGTCGATGGAAAATGATGTGGTCACACTGCCTTCTCTGCATAAGAAAAGAGGGATCAGGGTGTAAAGGCACAGCAGCCGGCCTCTAATCAGTATGTCAGCTACTACTGCCCACCGCGCCGACAACCTGATCACACCAAAGCCAGCTCATTTCTTCATGCAATGTGCTTATGACAAGACAGGTGGTTTGCACACTCTGCTGTCAGAGTCTGAATTGAGGGATAAATGTTCTTAACCTGAGCACCACCTGCATGACGAGGCATCTGAATTCAAAGCACAAGCTGCAGTGGAGTACACACCTGAAAAAAACAGGAAAGATCTGAGACTCCTCCTGCTCCCTCTTCTGCTGCGTTCTTGGTCGTTTTCTCCCACTCACGATCAACAGGGCCACTCGGCTCCCTGCAAAGAGAGGATGTGAGAGCATCTCCACACCATCCCATGGAAACGTTCAGCTATCCATCCCTCAAACACTGGAGAGAAAAAGCAATTACTCCCCTACCAACCCACGAGCTCTTTTCCTGAATGGCCGCATTAAAAATTCCTAGCCTTTGAAATGCTGCCATTCAAGCTGGCAGAGATGGACAGTTGTACAAAACTGATGGCGGTGGCTGTCCCACAGTACGTGTTTCACAGCCACCACTACTTTTCCAAGCGAACCATCCCTGCCTGCACAAACATGTTGCAGACAAAATCGGTTGTGCAGGGCTCAACGCCATCAGGTAAGGTCCACATAACCACTAATACGTGGACCAGTAAGCACGGTCAGGGACATTTCATCTCCCTTACTGCCCACTGGGTAAATGTAGTGGCGGCTGAGGCCAGACATTTTGGTGCATGTCCTACCACCACTGAGGATAGCTTGATTTTTCTCTGCCCATGTTGCCTCCTCATCTGGTCATTGGAACACCTGCACCACCATCTTCAGCACAGCCAGGGGGAAATGACAGCAGACTGTTCTGAAGCTCATCTGTTTGGGGGAAAAATCCCACACTGTGCAAGAACTGTGGACTAGAATCAAACAGACCCAGGGTCGGCGTTAGGGGCAGGCAGACCAGGCAGTCACCTAGGGCCCTGGCTCATCCAGGGGCCCCCCCAGCCAGTGGCATGCCGCTGATAACGGCACACCACGAGGCTGCTAATTGGCCCCCCTCCCTCACATTGCGCATTCAACTTACCGGTATCATAGATGCTGATACAGTTGAAAGCAGTGATAGAGGAGAGAGCATCATGTGATGCTCCCTCTCCCATCATTCCCCGTCTCGGCGTCTGTCAGCACAGCAGGGGAGCTGCTGAGATGCTCTACAGAAACCAGAGAGCAGCGAGGGAACGAGGAGGAGAGGTAAGTATTGTATGTGTGTGTGTCTGCTGCACTATACTGTGTGTGTGGGGCTGCATTATACTCTGATGGGTACTGCAGTATACTCTATCAAGGACCATGGGGAGTGCATTATATTATATGTACTATATGGGACCTGCATTATAGTGTATCGAGGACTATCTGTACCAAATATTCTTCCTCAGCTGGAGTAAGGGTAGATGCACACGGTCAGTAAATGCTGCGAGTTGGACACTGCGTACATCTGCAGCGTCCAGATGTTACAGCATAGTGGATGGGATTTCAAGAAATCCCATGCCCACTATGCGTGCAGACGCCTGCAGCTCACCAGCGGAGATGGACATGCGGCGCATCTTGCCAGACCGCCTATCTTGGGGAAATGGTAGTCTCCGCAAGATAAATCTCACCCATACAATGTATTGGACGCGGTGAATCTACTCAGTTCAATGAACACATGTGGAATCACCTGCGTTCAATAGCCGGCAGGGCTTTGGACGCAGCGGACATGTGCTGCGTCCAAAGCTCTGTCAATTACTGAACGTGTGCACATACCCTATAGAGGCCTGGAAACAAGCTTCAAACGACTTCAATATTGTCGATTGCATTAGTTTACCGGCCTAAACTTAACGCTTATAAATACAACAGAAATGTTTGTGTGACATGTTAGCATTTGGAAGTTACAAAAAAAGCAGTAAAGCCGCACCCTATAATTATATAGTCTCTATGGACATCAGGGCGCACGTCCTCACCAGGGGGTCCATCCCAGATAGAACATCCAAATCCAAACTGAAGAAAAGGACAGCGCCACACCAGATAGTGAAAAGCAGCTCACATATTTATTCTGCCTTCTGCGGCAACGTTGCGGTCCGACAAAGGTCTTCGGACCGAAACGTTGCCGCAGAAGGCAGAATAAATATGTGAGCTGATGTTAGCATTTGGGGCCCCACTTTAAACTTTTGCCCAGGACCCCACTTTGTCTAAAACCGGCACTGAACAGACCAATGAGTGGTTGATGCTGCGGAACTTCAGGCCCAGGCTGGTGGTAGGAGAAATCTGGATAGGGAAATGTCTAAATAACAGAATAAAAAATAGTGGAGGAGTGGACCATAACCTTGCATGTGTAGTTTACTGTATTTGTTAATAAAAAAAAAAAAAAAAAAAAAAAAAGAAAAAAAAAAAATGTGGGGTCCCCCTATTTTTAACTTCCCGACCCATGACGCCTATGTGGCGTCATGGAATGATCGCATCCCTGCAGATCGGGTGAAAGGGTTAACTCCTATTTTACCCGATCTGCAGGGAGAGGGGGAGTTGTACTTCAGCCTAGGGGGGGTGGCTTTGCCCCCACGTGGCTACGATCGCTCTGATTGGCTGTTGAAAGTGCAACAGCCAATCAGAGCAATTTGCAATATTTCACCTATGAAAATGGTGAAATATTGCAATCCAGCCATGGCCGATGCTGCAATAGCATCTGCCATGGCTGGAAATCATGTTCTGGCCCCCCCCACCGCCCCCGATCTCCTCCCCAGTCCTCCGTTCTGTCCGGTACCCCCCTCCGTCCCCCTGTTCGCTCCCCCGTGCTCCTGTCCGCTCCCCCGTGCTCCTGTCCGCTCCCCCCGTCCTCCGATCCCCCCCCTGTGCTCCGATCCACCCCCCCACCACCCCCTCATACTTACCGAGCCTCCCGAAGTCGGTCCGTCTTCTCCCTGGGCGCCGCCATCTTCCAAGATGGCGGGCGCATACTCAGTGCGCCCGCCGAATCTGCCGTATGGCAGATTCGTTACAAGTACATTTTGATCGCTGTGGTAGGTTCTATCACAGCGATCAAAATAAAAAAAATAATAAACCCCCCCCTTTATCACCCCCATAGGTAGGGACAATAATAAAATAAAGAAAATATTTTTTTTTCTTTTTCCACTAGGGTTAGAACTAGGGTTAGAACTAGGGGTAGGGTTAGGGGTAGGGTTAGGGGTAGGGTTAGGGTTATGGCATGTGCACACAGTGCAGATTTGGCCGCGGATCCGCAGCGGATTGGCCGCGGATCCGCAGCGGATTGGCCGCTGCGAATTCGTAGCAGTTTTACATCAGGTTTACAGTACCGTGTACACCTATGGAAAACCAAATCCGCTGTGCCCATGGTGCGGAAAATTCCTTGCAGAAACGCTGCGTTGTATTTTCCGCAGCATGTCAATTCTTTGTGCAGATTCCGCAGCGTTTTACACCTGTTCCTCAATAGGAATCCGCAGGTGAAATCCGCACAAAAAAAACACTGGAAATCTGCTGTAAATCCGCAGGTAAAACGCAGTGCCTTTTACCTGCAGATTTTTCAAAAATCGTGTGGAAAAATCTCACACGAATCCGCAACGTGGGCACATAGCCTTAGAGTTAGGGTTGGAATTAGAGTTAGGGTTGGAATTAGGGCTAGGGTTAGAAATAGGGTTAAGATTAGGCTTGTGGTTAGGGTTACGGATAGGGTTAGGGGTGTGTTGGGGTTACAGTTGTGGTTAGGATTGGGATTAGGGTTAGGATTAGGATTGGAATTAGGGTTACGGGTGTGTTGGGGTTAGGGTTGTGGTTAGGGGTGTGTTGGGGTTAGGGTTGTGATTAGGGTTATGGCTACAGTTGGGATTAGGATTAGGGGTGTGTTGGGGTTAGTGTTGAAGTTAGAATTGAGGGGTTTCCACTGTTTAGGCACATCAGGGGTCTCCAAACGCAACATGGCGCCACCATTGATTCCAGCCAATCTTGCGTTCAAAAAGTCAAATAGTGCTCCCTCCCTTCCAAGCCCCGATGTGCGCCCAAACAGTGGTTTACCCCCACATTTGGGGTACCAGCGTACTCAGGACAAACTGGGCAACAACTGTTGGGGTCCAATTTCTCCTGTTACCCTTGTGAAAATAAAAAATTGCTTGCTAAAACATCTTTTCTGAGGAAAGAAAAATTATTTTTTATTTTCACGGCTCTGCATTGTAAACGTCTGTGAAGCACTTGGGGGTTGAACGTGCTCACCACACATCTAGATAAGTTCCTTGGGGGGTCTAGTTTCCAAAATGGGGTCACTTGTGGGGGGTTTCTACTGTTTAGGCATATCAGGGGCTCTGCAAACGTAACATGATGCCCGCAGACCATTCCATCAAAGTCTGCATTTCAAAACGTCACTACTTCCCTTCCGAGCCCCGGCATGTGCCCAAACAGTGGTTTACCCCCACATATGGGGTATCAGCGTACTCAGGAGAAACTGGAAAACAACTTTTGGGGTCAAATTTCTCCTGTTACCCTTGCAAAAATAAAAAATTCTGGGCTAAAAAAATATTTTTAATATTACAGTCATGAAGCACCAATATACTTTGTATAGATGAGTGGTAAATACCAACTCTCTCTAGGCACTCCTCCGGTGCCCTTCTGGGACTACTCCAAACCAATACATAAACAAAAACACGGAGAAAAAAAGTCCACTTCAACATATTTAGAAAACAATATACAAAAGATTTATTAAGTAATCAATCATGTACAAATACAAATATATAAAATACAGAACATGGGTGTATTGTCAATACCGCCATATAGCAGAAGACACATAAAGGAGAAAATGCGGCAATGACCAAGTCAGGGGGGGGAGTTCACATATACACCTTTTGGATGGCAGCGTCAACTCAAAATATAAGAAAAAACGTACGACCAAATACAATCACTGTGTCCAGCTCACATGATTAAATAGCCCGAAGTACAAGGTCATATCTTCATAAGTACATATAGTTGCTGCTTACCCATTATGGATCAGGTGTGTTCTCCCCACCTCACTCGGTCCCCCCGGACGCGCGTTTCGCGTGGCTTTTTCAACAGGGTGTCGACACCCTGTTGAAAAAGCCACGCGAAACGCGCGTCCGGGGGGACCGAGTGAGGTGGGGAGAACACACCTGATCCATAATGGGTAAGCAGCAACTATATGTACTTATGAAGATATGACCTTGTACTTCGGGCTATTTAATCATGTGAGCTGGACACAGTGATTGTATTTGGTCGTACGTTTTTTCTTATATTTTGAGTTGACGCTGCCATCCAAAAGGTGTATATGTGAACTCCCCCCCCTGACTTGGTCATTGCCGCATTTTCTCCTTTATGTGTCTTCTGCTATATGGCGGTATTGACAATACACCCATGTTCTGTATTTTATATATTTGTATTTGTACATGATTGATTACTTAATAAATCTTTTGTATATTGTTTTCTAAATATGTTGAAGTGGACTTTTTTTCTCCGTGTTTTTGTTTATGTAAAAAAATATTTTTGAGGAAAGGAAACACATTTATTAATTTCACGGCTCTGCGTTATAAACTTCTGTGAAGCACTTGGGGGTTCAAAGTGCTCACCACACATCTAGATAAGTTCCCTTGGGGGTCTAGTTTCCAAAATGGAGTCACTTGTGGGAAGTTCCTACTGTTTAAGCACATCAGGGGCTCTGCAAACGCAACCTGACGCCCGCAGAGCATTCCATCAAAGTCTGCATTTTAAAACGTCACTACTTCCCTTCCAAACCCCGACGTGTGCCAAAACAGTGGTTTACCCCCACATATGGGGTATCAGTGTACTCAGGAGAAACTGGACAACAACTTTTGGGGTCCAATTTCTCCTGTTACCCTTGGGAAAATAAAAAAATGTGGGCTAAAAAATCATTTTTGAGAAAAGAAAAATTATTTTTTATTTTCATGGCTCTGCGTTATAAACTTCTGTGAAGCACTTGGGGGTTCAAAGTGCTCACCACACATCTAGATTAGTTCCTTCGGAGGTCTAGTTTCCAAAATGGGGTCACTTGTGCGGGAGCTCCAATGTTTAGGCACACAGGGGCTCTCCAAACGCGACATGGTGTCCGCTAATGATTGGAGCTAATTTTCCATTCAAAAAGCCAAATGGCGTGCCTTCCCTTCCGAGCCCTGCGGTGCGCCCAAACAGTGGTTTACCCCCACATATGGGGTATCATCGTACTCAGGACAAACTGGACAACAACATTTGGGGTCCAATTTCTCCTATTACCCTTGGGAAAATAAAAAATTCTGGGCTAAAAATCATTTTTGAGGAAAGAAAAATTATTTTTTATTTTCACGGCTCTGCGTTATAAACTTCTGTAAAGCACCTGGGGGTTATAAGTGCTCACTATGCATCTAGATAAGTTCCTTGGGGGGTCTAGTTTCCAAAATGGGGTCACTTGTAGGGGAGCTCCAATATTTAGGCACACAGGGGCTCTCCAAACGCGACATGGTGTCCGCTAATGATTGGAGCTAATTTTCCATTCAAAAAGTCAAATGGCACGCCTCCCCTTCCGAGCCTTGCCGTGCACCCAAACAGTGGTTTACCCCCACATATGAGGTATCGGCGTACTCAGGAGAAATTGCCCAACAAATTTTAGGATCCATTTTATCCTGTTGCCCATGTGAAAATGAAAAAATTGAGGCTAAAAGAAATTTTGTGTGAAAAAAAAGTACTTTTTCATTTTTACGGAATCAATTTGTGAAGCACCTGAGAGTTTAAAGTGCTCACTATGCTTCTAGATAAGTTCCTTTGGGGGTCTAGTTTACAAAATGGGGTCACTTGTGGGGGAGCTCCAATGTTTAGGCACACAGGGGCTCTCCAAACGTGACATGGTGTCTGCTAGCGATGGAGATATTTTCATTGAAAAAGTCAAATGGCGCTCCTTCCCTTCCGAGCCCTGCCGTGCGCCCAAACAGTGGTTTACCCCCACATATGAGGTATCAGCGTACTCAGAACAAATTGGACAACAACGTTCGTGGTCCAGTTTCTCCTTTTACCCTTGGGAAAATAAAAAAAATTTCGCTAAAAGATCATTTTTGTGACTAAAAAGTTAAATGTTCATTTTTTACTTCCATGTTGCTTCTGCTGCTGTGAAACACCTGAAGGGTTAATAAACTTCTTGAATGTGGTTTTGAGCACCTTGAGGGGTGCAGTTTTTAGAATGGTGTCACTTTTGGGTATTTTCAGCCATATAGAACCCTCAAACTGACTTCAAATGTGAGGTGGTCCCTAAAAAAAATGGTTTTGTAAATTTTGTTGTAAAAATGAGAAATCACTGGTCAAATTTTAACCCTTATAACTTCCTAGCAAAAAAAAAATTTGTTTCCAAAATTGTGCTGATGTAAAGTAGACATGTGGGAAATGTTATTTATTAACTATTTTGTGTCACATAACTCTCTAGTTTAACAGAATAAAAATTCAAAATGTGAAAATTGCGAAATTTTCAAAATTTTTGCCAAATTTCCATTTTTTTCACAAATAAACTCAGAAATTATCGACCTAAATTTACCACTAACATGAAGCCCAATATGTCACGAAAAAACAATCTCAGAATCGCTAGGATCCGTTGAAGCGTTCCTGAGTTATTACCTCATAAAGGGACACTGGTCAGAATTGCAAAAAACGGCAAGGTCATGAAGGGGTTAATAACTAGCTAAGGTAAAGCAGAGAGCTGGGGCTGATATTAATAGGCTGAGAAGGGGCATGGATATTGGCCCTTTCCCAGCCTAATAACACCAGCCCTCAGCCGCCCCAGAAATGTCTTTTCCTTTAGATGCCCCAATTTTGGCACTTTGCCACCGCACCAGGGCAAGTGGGAAGAGCCGAGGCTATCGGGGTAATGGGATTGTGGGATTGATGTCAGCTGTGTAATATCTGCTGACATCAAGCCCACGGGTTAGTAATGGAGAGGCATCTCTGTAAGACACCCCCGTTACTAACCCAGTAAATAAAAATAGAAAATAACAAACCGTAAAAAAAAAATCTTTATTTGAAAAAAACCATCCCAACAATTTCCTTCTTTCACTCATTTTTTTTAAAAAAACAAACACACCAGTCCACTGTAGTCCAAATGGAGGTCCCACATCGATCCCTTTCTCCATCTTCCAGTGTATGGAGCCCCTTGACTTCATAGACTGGAGCAGCAGCCACTGCCGGGTTTCGCGCAGTCCAGTGTGAGAGCCGGAATGATGAGCGGTGACCGCGAGTGACCTACGCAGCTTCGATCTCATGGCTGCATAGGTCACTCGCGGTCATGTCTCACGGGCTCATCCCTAGCACCTTGTTATACTACTACAGTGCACCAGGTGGCAGCAAACACCAGCCCAAAAATAGGAAACTTACATACTTTCAATTGCGTTCATTCCAGTATTTGGGATGGAACATGACCAAAAAAAATCATCTCTGAAAATTGTATTTTTTTTGTGTGTTTACTGAGCAGAAAGAATGATCTATTTTGGATCATTATTGATGCAGCAATACTAAATAATTCCTTTTTTTTTGCGTAGACTTATTTATAGAAATGTGAAGAGTGGGTTACGGTAGTTTTTTGTGAGCTTTTTTTGTCTTTCAAAATTTTTGAATGTTTTCTGAGACATGAATCTGTGATCATTTGATCACTGGCACAATACGGCGCAAATACTAATGCATTGCAGTGTATTGTCCTGATCAGGCACGGACTGGCCCACGGGAGAACAGGAGAATTCTCCGGTGGGCCGCTGTGCATAAGTGCATATTTTTTTCTGTGTCAAAAACGCATCGTTTTACCATTCCAGCAAAGTGGATGGGACTTATAGTTATCTCCTGCCCACTGTGCTTCTTTTTAACGCAGCGTAAACTGACCTGCGGTGCCAGTTTCAAACCTGCAGAAAGTAAAATTCTCTTATGGGTACGCCTAGTTTTTTGTGCGGATTTTAACCATAGATTTGCTTTAGATGCAAGTGCATTTTCCACAGCGGAAAAGCAACAAAAACGCATGTAATTCACACCTATCATGTCAAAGTTTTGTGAAAACCAAATACCTGGAAGTATAAAAAATGCAGACTCAAAAATGCAATAAAAAGTTATGTTAAAAAAAACCACAGTAAAAAAATGCAAGTAACCTAATTGACATGATAGGTGCAGAAATTCTGCAGCATCAAAAACTCATTGCTTGAATGTAGCCCAAGAGTTTGGGGATTTTCAGCTAAACTCCATTGGACTGGATGTAGCTGATCTACAATATCACACGAAATTAGTGGTAGGTGTGGCATTATTTTCGGAAGAAAGTGCAGCAATGTTTTGCTTATCTAGCGGAACCCCTTAACTGCCAATGGCGGACATAGCATGTCATAAGCGGGTGTCAGTTCCCGCAGCACAGTGGCAGTTCAATGTCGACAGCTGTCACAGGAAGAGGTGCAGGGACCCATGCCACGGGTCCCACACTCTGATGGGTATGATCGGTCACTGCCAACATGAGAAGTTTTCATCCACGTATGGGGTATCGGTGTACTCAGGATTAATTGCACAAAACATTGTACGATGCAATTTCTCCTGTTAGGCTAAAAGAACATTTTTGTGGGAAAAATTTGATTTTTTTTTTTTAATTTTCATGGCTCTACCTTATAAATATCTGCGAAATACTTGGGAGTTCAAGGTGCTCACCACTCATCTAGATACATTTCTGGTGGGGTATAGTTTCCAAAATGGTGTCATGGTGGTTTCCACTGTTTAGGCACTTCTCCAAACGCGACATGGCATCTGCTAATGATTCCAGACAATTTTGTGCTCCAAAAGTCAAATGGCGCTCCTACCATTCCAAGCTCTGCCGTGCGCCCAAACAGTAGTTCCGCCCCCCCCCCCCCACATATGGAGTATTGGCGTACTCAGGAGAAATTGCACAACAAATTTTTGGGTAACTTTTGGGTATTTTCTGTTATATAAGCCCCCTAAAGTCACTTCAAATGTGATGTAGTACCTTAAAAAAAAAAAAAAAAAAAAAAATGATTTTGTAAATTTTGCTGTTCAAGTTTTAACCCTTCTAACTTTAATTTTTTTTTGCTCAAATTTATCACGTCCCTGCAAGTCGTTGAGCTGAACAAGCATGTTCAGCTCAGTGTCTCTGCTGGATGGCAGGCTGTATTGTTGCATCATGCAACAATTCAGCCTGCCATCAAGATGTAGCTGAGCTAGACCGTCACCAGACAATTGAATTATTGTCTTCACATCGGGGACAGGTGAGGGTGATGTTGCTTTATTATTTTTTTTTTTTTACAGGGGACATGGGCTTCAATGAATTGGGTGTAAAGGCGAGTATAAATGTTCTTGGTTAATTTTAATTCACTAAAGGAGTCTGTTTTTTTTTTCTTCAAATAAAGGACTTTATTCTGGGTGTGGTTTTTTTTTTTACAATTGGACTATGGGGTTAGTAATGGGGGTGTCTTATAGATAACCCTCCATTACTAACCACTGGGCTTGATGTCACCTGACAATAAAATAGTGACACAACCCCAATACGATCAAACTTGCCAATGCACCAAGGCAAGTAGGAAGAGTGAGGTTAAGCGCCAGAATTGAATGCATCTTATGGATGCGCCGTTTTGGTGGAGGCTGATGTTTTTAGTCTGGGAGGAGACCATTATCCATGGTGCCTTCCTAGGTTATAAATATCAGGCCACAGCCGTCGGCTTTCCCTCTGCTGGTTAATCAAATTTCTGGGGATCCCACGCCATTTGTTTAAAGAAATGTATTTAGTAATAAAATACATGTACAGTAAGCTACACAGGCAAAGCACTGATTATACATCACTCACATATTTATATCTATCTGTATCTATCTCGAAATATGTACAATATATAAAGTTAGGGGAGAATATTTCCTTGGAAAACGATGTGTAAATGACAGAGAATTGCTCTATGAAAAAGCTAGTGGTAAAATCGCATTGCAATCGGATGTCATTCATATGCTAGATGATAAATATCGCATTGTACTCGCATTAAAATCGCTTGACACTTTTCCACTTTTCTGGACAGATATCGGACCGTTTTCTTTTTACGATGATGGGTATGAGTCGTAACTTTGCAGGCAGCAGCATCTCCTTGGGATACACATAATGTCATTACATTGTTAAAAATAGCAAATAGAACCGAAGCAAAATTCTCAGTTTTCCACTTATTTGGAAGTGATTGGTTATTTTTCAGTTTAGACTGGACCTCCGCCATCAATGCACCGATAACTGGCAACGCCCGGACCTGAGTCATGTGCTGGAGAAAAAATAAACAGGCAATTAAGGGCTGTGAATCCTGCAGAGCCTGCAGTAATGTGGCATATAACGCATCCACTGGTGTGCTGAGCGTACAGCGGCTTCCATAAAGCAGGAATGTGCATTTAGAAAGGGAATTTTAGGTAAAATGATGAAGAATTTGAGCAACACAGAAAGTAAATTTCTTTATAGATAAATAAATAAAACTATTGAATCTGGATCTGCGGCAGCTGTCATCCTTAGAAATTTCTAGTTTTAGAAAACCCTTGTCACCCAGCTGCAGTTTGTTACAAAAAAAAAAAAGCCACAACTGTTCTTTATTCACCCTCCCCGGGTCCAGTGCTGAATTTATAGTGTTTGTTATAGTCTGCAGCACAGATGTCATGTCGACAATGTTGCAGCGAGTAACCGAGTACAGCGGTTCTGCCAGAGTCGTCGGCGTGAGCCGTTGAGCTCAGTGATTGACAGCAGCCAATAAGAGGCACCAGGAGACCTAATGGAGACTCGACACGGGACCAGGGGAGGGTGATTAAATCAGAGATTTTTTTTTTATTTTTTTTAAACTGCATGTGGGAGACAAAGGGTTTCTCAAAATGTAAAACCTTGTTAATTTCTCAGCTGCATCTCCTCTGTCTGTGAGATTTGCTCAGTTTCTTCATATCCAAAATAGCAAGTGCGGATATGTGGGGGGTGCGTGGAAAATCTGAAATATGCCTTCTCTCTGAAGTTTTATTGGTGCCAAATAAAATGTGATTAAAGCCTCCTTCAGACATACGGGTTTAAACTAATATGTGAAAAACGGTGTCATCATCAGTATTGTGCATCAGCGCGTCATCAATATGTCTGTGTTTTCCATCAGTTTGTCTTCCGTGTATCCGTTTTTACCATCAGTGTTTTTTTCACCAGTGTGTCAACAAGGTATCATCGGTGTATCCATGTTTACCAGCAGTGTTTTCCATCAGTGTGTCATCCTTGTGTCTGTTTTTACCATCAGTTTGGTCGTCAGTGTTTTTCATGGATGGATGGATAGATAAATAAATTACTAAGCTTCATCTATACTTTGCAATGTTAAACATGGACAGTACACGCTGAGGTGCCACCAGGAATTTCAGGGCTCCATACTGGCAAAATTTTCAGGCCCTTTAGACTCCACCCAGGTTCCACCCCAGCTCTGCCTCCATCCCCCGAACATTCCTCAGTCCCATCACCCACTCATGGAAAAACTCCACTTCTGCACCATGACCTAACCAATCACACATTGACAGCTCCCATCGAACACCAGATCACATACATAGCCATCAGCTTTTGCTTTCGCCAAAAGATTTTTTTAAGCCGCCACCACGACAAGGTAGACTTTTTTTAGCCGGGCTCTACTCCACTCTAACCTATTAAACATTTCTTGAAAAATATAATACTCTTTTTAGTTATATTTTTCTTTAAGGGAATGTGTCATATACATTTTTTAAAATAACCAACAATACCACAGACAAGGGACAAATACCACCACACCATGACCAGACCACATATTACCCCACATAGTAACCAAATAATACCACATACAAGGAACAAAAACTGCCACGACATGACCAGACCACATATTACCATCACATTGACCGAATAATACCACATACAAGGAACAAATCCCACCACTACATAGTAACCGAATAATACCACATACAAGGAACAAATACAGCCATACCATGACCAGACCACATATTACTACTACATAGTAACCGAATAATACCATACAAGGAACAAATATCACCACACCATCACCAGACCTGTCACCAAATAATACCACATACAAGGAACAAATACTGCCACACCATGACCCGTAAACATATTACCACCACATAGTGACCGAATACTACAATACTGATCATTGATAAAAAAAATACAATACTAATATTACCATAAGTGCATTATAAACAGGAGCTCTGTACATAGTACACAGTGTATAGTGTGAGTGTACAGGTAATAATGACTCACCAGTGACATAATATACAAGCACTCTGTATATAGTGTCAGTGTACAGGTAATAGTGATCACCAGTGACATTATACACAGGAGCTCTGTATATAGCGTCAATGTACAAGTAATACAGGGATCACCTGTGACATTATGCACAGGTGCTCTGTATATAGTGTACAGGTAATACAGTAATCATCAGTGCCATTATATACAGGAGCTCTGTATATAGTGTCAGTTTGTATGTTCTCCCCGTGTTTGCGTGGGTTTCCTCATTTTGGGGACTAAAAAAGAGAAATTTGGGATTTGTTTTCCCCGATGTTTACTAGTTTTAAAAACTTTGGATTATGAGTGACCAGACTTATGGACACTACAATACTGAACATGCTTATGTTTTTTTTAAGGATTTACTGGGGGTAGGAGATTATATAGATAGAGAGGAAATTGTAAAAGTCCTGAAAAATGAGAAAAAAAAAAAAAAAAAAAATATATATATATATATATATATATATATATATATATATATATATATAATCTAAAAAAAAATAGAGGGAACACTAAAATACCACATCCTAGATATCTGAATAAAATATTCCAGTTGCAAAATTGTATTCATTGCATAGTGGAATGAGTTCGGAAAAATAAAACATAACAATTATCAATGTAAATCAAAATGAATATCCCATGGAGGTCTGGATTTGGAATGATACTCGAAATCAAAGTGGAAAATAAAATTACAGGCTGATCCAACTTTAGTGGAAATGCCTCATGACAACGAAAAGATGCTCAGTATTGTTTGTGGCCTCCACGTGCCTGTATGACCTCCCGCCTGTACAACGCCTGGGCATGCTCCTGATGAGGCGGTGGATGGTATCTTGAGGGATCTCCGCCCAGACCTGGACTAAAGCATCCGCCAACTCCTGGACAGTCTGTGGTGCAACGTGACGTTGGTGGATGAAGTGAGACATGATGTCCCAGATGTTCCTTGTCATGAGGCATTTGATTTTCGACTTTGATTTGCACCTGGAATATCTCATTCAGAGATATCTAGGATGTAGTATTTTAGTGTTCCCTTTATTTTTTTGAGCAGTATAGATATATACTACAGTTCCAAAATTTAAAGTCACTTAGAAATTTCCTTATTTTTGAAAGAAAAGCACAGTTTTTTCCAATGAGGCTAACATTAAATGATTCAGAAATACGCTCAATACATTGTTAATGTGGTAAATGACTATTCTAGCTGAAAACGTCTGGTTTGTAATGCAGTATCTTCATAGGTGTATAGAGGCCCATTTCCAACAACCATCACTCCATTGTTCTTATGGCACTTTGCGTTTGCTAACTGTGTAAGAAGGCTAATGGATGGTTAGAATATAGTGATGAGCAAGTATATTATTTGCTCGGGTGGTCTCCGAATATTTGTAATTGCTCGGAGATTTACCGTATTTTTAGGACTATAAGACGCACTTTTTCCCCAAAAAAATTGTGAGGAAAATGAGGGGTGCATCTTATAGTTTGAATGCAGGCTTACCGGCAGTGGTGTGGCGGCGGCAGAGGTGCGGTGAGCGGAATGGTGTGAGCAGGGTCCCTTCCACAGGTGAGGTGACGCCGCGGCCCGGTATCCAAGGCAAGCAGCAGAGGTGAATCACGGCTTTCTCGGTGGCCATCTTCCTGAGGCCGCGCGTGCGCCGATTGAGTACTCTCCTTCCCGGGGCTTCAGGAAAGAGGCCGCGCGTGCGCCATTTTCCTGAAGCCGAGTTCGCAGGTTGAGATCTCAGCTTTAGGAAAATGTCCGCCGCGATCTCCATCCGCCGCTACCAAAAAACCGGTGATTAACACAGCTCTGCTGCTCCCCTTGGATACCAGCCACAGCACTGCCGCAACCCCCCATGGACACCAGGCCATGGCGTCGCCCACCTAAGCAGGAAGGGACCCTGCTCAGGTGCACGCCGTACCGCCCACCGCGCCTCAGCATCACCACACCTCTGCCGACACCATGCCTCCTGTGACTCTGCTCTGCCACCACTAGCCCTCAGGTAAGATACCTTAAATTTGGACAATAAGACGGACCCCCTTATAAAAAATATTTTTTTCTGCAATTTTCACCCCAAATTTGGGGTGCGTCTTGTGATCCGGTGCGTCTTATAGTCCGAAAAATATGGACGTTTTTGGTGACGCAGATGCATAATTTACAGCAACGAGTATACTTGCTCATCACTATTATCAGAATACCCTTGAAAACCCTTGTGCAAGTATGTTAGCACAGCTGAAAACAGTTTGACTGATTAGAGAACCTATATACCTGACCATCCTTTGAGCTAGTTGAGAATCTGGAGCATTACATTTGTTGATTCCATTAAACTCTCAAAATGGCCATGAAAAAAGAACTTTCATGTGAAACTCGACAGTCTATTCTTGTTCTTAGAAATGAAGGCTATTCCATGCGAGAAATTGCCAAGAAACTGAAGATTTCCTACAACGGTGTGTACTACTCCCTTCAGAGAAGAGCACAAACAGGCTCTAACCAGAGTAGAAAGAGAAGTGGGAGGCCCCGCTGCACAGCTAAGCAACAAGACAAGTACATTAGAGTCTGTAGCTTGTGAAATCGATGCCTCACATGTCCTCAACTGGCAGCTTCATTAAATAGTACTTGCAAAATGCCAGTGTCAACGTCTACAGTGAAGAGGCAACTCCGGGATGCTGGCCTACAGGGCAGAATGGCAAAGAAAAAGCCATATCCGAGACTGGCTAATAAAAGGAAAAGATTAATATGGGCAAAAGAACACAGACATTGGACAGAGGAAGATTGGAAAAAAGTGTTATGGACAGACGAATCCAAGTTTGAGGTGTTTGGATCACACAGAACATTTGTGAGACGGAGAACAACTGAAAAGATGCTGGAAGAGTGCATGACGCCATCTGTCAAGCATGGTGGAGGTAATGTGATGGTCTGGGGTTGCTTTGGTGCTGGTAAAGTGGGAGATTTGTAGAAGGTAAAAGGGATTTTTAATAAGGAAGGCTATCACTCCATTTTGCAGCGCCATGCCATACCCTGTGGACAGCGCTTGATTGGAGCCAATTTCATCCTACAACAGGACAATGACCCAAAGCACACCTCCAAATTATGCAACAACTACTTAGGGAAGAAGCAGGCAGCTGGTATTCTATCTGTACTGGAGTGGCCAGCGCAGTCACCAGATCTCAGCCCCATTGAGCTGCTGTGGGAGGAGCTTGACCGTCTGGCTGCAATGTCAACCTTTTGGTATCCCGCAGTTTATGTTTTTGCGTATTTCTCAGCTGCGGAAACCATGTAGATCTCTCATACCACTAAGGCCACGTGTGTGTGAGGCCTTACAAACAACCCTTTGAGCAAACACACAACTCAATGATGGGCTACAGACCATAGAGACAGCATTTTAAGTTACTTTATTTTCTTGTAATCATACATGTGAAAAAAAACAACATAATTTGACATAAAGAACATGGCAAATGGTAACGACAGATCCCACAAAGGAGAGAAGCACACCGCTCGGGTTGTACGTGGTCTGTACTTTATTGCTGTGCAGCATGGATGTCGTAATGCCTTTCACTCTTGCACCATCATCCCTTTCTACAACTGAGGGTTGTCCTATTGCTTCGTAGCTCGTTTTACACAACACCAAGGTCAATGCCGTAAAAGCTGAGGAAGTTCTGCTCACCCAAAATCAGTTTGGGATCTTAGGTGCCATTATCTAAACCAGGCCTACGAAGGCGGCCATTTTGTGAGACTAATCTACAAGCATGAGATATTAGTAATACAAATACACTGGTGTCAAGCTGTGGCACCGGCCTACAAAAGAGTCACCTATATCCTAAAGCCCCTTTAGAAAAAAAAAAATAAACAAAAAAACTATATAAATAAAAAAAAATAATACATTCGACCAAAAATGACAGAATAGTTATATAGGACATAGCAAATTTTTACAAATTATTTACACAAGTAATCCTACAGTCTTAGTATCTCTATGGGCTATGCTCAAAGTATATAACAAGTTGGGTAAAGGTTAGAGTCGGACCAAGTTCGATGGCCACAGCACTTAATCGCTCTAATAGAACCGGTCCGTAGACAAATTAATTACACACAACTATCAGGAACCTTTAAGTGGACCCAGACCTTTAGTAACAGCAACATAAACCACCCAAATATTTCCCATAAATAACACAAGACCAGACAAATTGCGTAGAACGCAAAAACAAGACCCCCATAATTGATTGCACATATTGATTAGCAAAAACAATCAAGATCAGGCAGATTGTTTTAAATCTGCCTAAAAGAACAAAAACTCCCTTTGTTGCCTGTAGCAACCAATCAGAACACAGCTTAGTCAACAATTCAAAAATGATTGGTTGCTACAAACAAAAATAGATCGTTTTTCATTTACAAACTTTTCATAAATCTCCATTATTTTTTATATAACACACAAAGCATTGTAATATACATAAGAGAAGCCCCAAGATCTTACCCCAATATGTAGTAGGTGTGATAAGAATACTATAAACAAATCCCTCCAATTAGAAATGTAGTATAGTTTTTCTGATTCACTATGTCTCTTTCCTCATGTGCAGGACCTTAGGTATCCATGGTTATGTCCACTAATATAGTGACAGCTAGTTGCTAGTGGTCGTAACCATAGATACCTAAGGTCCTGCGATGCCTGCACATGAGGAAAGGGACATAGTGAATCAGAAAAACTATACTACATTTCTAATTGGAGATATTTCCTAATATTACACTTACTACATATTGGGATAGGATCTTGGAAATGGGAATACCCCTTTAACCTTACTGATATTTTATGGTCAGGTCATTAAAAATGTTAGAAAAAAAATAGGCAGACTCCCCCTTTAAGAATAGATACGACCTGTAATGAATTTTACTTATTTCTTATTAATTCTTTACTGTGTCATTGCCTATTAGTTTATAAGGAACGACGCACCCCTGATGTGTCACCCCCACCACCAATATCACATACTTTATTATGGCTATATATGTAGATGATAGTTTTATAAAAGACAGGATCCGCTTACATCGCTTCATTATTAGTATATGTGATACTATACAGCACAGTAATATATAGTTAGTATTATAAGGGATTTATGTGCCCTGTACTCCAATTAAAAATGCTAATCAGAAGCCATATGGATTACTGCGAACACTACACAACATGGTCACAGGAATCTTTGCTCGCTTCATTCGGAATACTTTTATAATTTATTTTAGGGTCTAATGCATCCCATTTATTGTTCTAAAAGAGAACCCGTCATTAGGTCAAAAGGGGCCAATTTTGTTTCTCATCTTTATTCCTGCTGCTCCCCTGAGTATTCCATTATTTTTTTTTTTAAATCTCTCCCAAGTTTCCAAAGATATGGGCCAGTTCATCAAGAGTTAATTGTTATAGTCTTTACTAAAGACCCGCCCCCAGGGAATCTTGTGAGCCACACCCACCCGGTAAAGAACACAGAAAGTGGCATCAAATAAAAGGGTCCATATCTCTGGAAACATATGGTGGGTTTATATAAAAAAAAAGGGTGAATATTCGAGGGAGCAACAGGAATAAAATAAGAGAAAAAAAAGGGCAACTTTAGATCCGATTTCAGAACCCCTTTAAGCTCATTTATTTTTGTTTGTATTTCTATCACATCAATATATCTAGAAAACTATTTACTTAGCAAGAAAGGTGCATGATCACATATCAATCATGGATTGATAGAGGAAGTAAGAAATGGCTGCTCCTATTACTGTGGTCTTACTTTCGAGAAAGAATGGTTTAAGGGAACAGTGTTTTCAAATTTGGCCAGAATGGTGGTATCCATATTTGAGGTCCACATATTGGGAAAAAAGTATTACGATGAGTGGTATATCTTGTTTTAGATACATTGTGAAAAGGATAAAACTTCACGAAGAGTCGTCTCCGGAGACAGGTCAGGCTTTAATTTTAATAATAGGCAGTTAGTTTGGAAACCATGAGATCACAGCTGGAATCTGATTGGCCCATATGGGTGAACATATCCTCATGCCCATTTCTTTTTTTTTAGGAAAGAATCTTGGCAAATTTGCGTCCTCCTGAAAGTTAACACAGACCCCACCCAGAAATGGGTGTTTCTGTGTGGGATTGAGGGCAGGACTAAAGCGTCCATGTACTGTCATCAACACCAATGTTGGCAAGTATGAAAAGGGTGGTCTCATCAGACGCAGGGTTGTCCGGCCTTTAGGGAACAAGTCTGCAGTTTCTCTGTGCTGTGGGGATTCTGTAGTGCCAACGTCGGGCAGTCATGTGACCGCAAGTATGAGATTTGCAGACTTCCAGCCACATTCCGACTAGACGTTTCCGATCTCGCTCAATTCACTTGCTTTGAGTGAGGTCACGCACGTCTAGTCGGCACGTGACCACATGTATGCAAACCTCATAGTGCAACGATGCGCCCGCCTCCTTCCGATACCTGTACTGGAGGAGCTTGACAGTGCACGCTGTTGAGCTTCACATGTCTGCAGTCACATAAAATGACTGCAGACTTGTATCCTAATCCCGGACAACCCCTTAAAGACTAGAAACTGGAAATTAGGCCTGAATGAGCTTTAGCGAGCTGTAATTTTCTATTTCCAACTATTGAGTCTGCTCAGGCATCTGGTGGAACAATCTGTTCTTCTACGATACAAAACCTTAAAGCCATTTCTTTGATTTCTGCCTACTTGACAAGGTCAAGACTTTGCAGTATCTGATTAAGAGGTCCTATAAATACGATTAACCAAAATTCAGTAGATAGGTCATAAAAAGTTTCATACTCACAATCTAGAACTTCAAACTTTATGGAAAACGTCTCCTGACAAATGTATAACAATGTGGAATATATTAACCTTTCCATGGAAGATTGTTCCGTGTAAAAGGATTTTAAAGGGGTTACATTTTCTTATACTAGGAAAGGCCATGAATATTTTCTTGGTGGTACTCCGACTCTTGGCACCACCCAAGGAGCTGAAGCTTTCCAGCTCCAATATATAGAGCGGCACAGCTCCATACGGTTGTGAATGTGTCTGGTACCACGGCACACTCCGATCTACATGAAAAGGACGGAGGCGGCAATACCAGACAAATGTGTGCTACCCCTTTAAGAAAAATAAAGCTTCCAAAATCACACCAAAGGCTGCCCATACACATACAAGTACGGAAAGGTTGAAAGTCACGTCGTCAAGACACGGAACAATTTACATGTTTATTTCTCGAGAGGTTGTTTCCAAAAAATGTTCCCTTTTTATTTTATTTTTTATTTTGTTCTCTTGAATGCAACTTTTTTTTTCATGAATTCAACAGGACATTTTTTTTTCAGTGCAAACAGAACTAGGTGAGAAATAAATAATACGGATGGAAAGAAACAGGAGTATAACACGAGAGGTAAAACACCAGGAATTTTCAAACTCGGAATTTTGCTGAGTTTTGTTTCCCAAATTTAGAATTTTATTTTACTATTTAAAATAATACTGTTTTAACAAAAATCTAAGTAAGATGATAGATGTAAAGAATATAACACGTTATCAGGTGTCAACACAAGCTGCCCGAAATAAAAAAAAAAATTGGGCAACTGCCATCATACAGTCATTATAAGCCGAACGTGAAAAATTAATTTTTATCCTAATTCAACTTAAATGTTGGGTGTTTTTTTGTAACTTTTTTTTTTAACTTTTGTATCAATAGCATTAAAAAAGTTGCTAAACCTAATCCACAGACTTAACATGCCATATTTGATTTCCTATTTTAAAGGAATTTGTTTAGTGACAAGGAAAACTTGAAAATCCGCTTCCGAAAACTATTTATATGTGCATGTAGCTCTTCCCAAGACAAGTCCAGCAATACCTTTACATGGCCGGTCCGTTCTTCCTTTACTGAGAAATCAGCACTTGAATTGATATGCAAATGAGGCTGAAGGACAATGGTAGATCTGAAGCCTCTATCACTCCAGCTCTATTCCCTGCCCAGCGCCACCTACCCCTGCTTGACTCATGGCTCCTTTTCCTGAAGTCACACAGCATAGAGGCTGTCAGTCAAGCAGGAGGAGTCGATGCTGGGAGGGGAATAGAGCTGGATATTAGGACCATGGTATATCTATAGCCTCTGTCACTCCAGCTCTATTCTCTACCCAGCGCCATCTCCTCCTGCTTGACTCTTGGCTCCTTTGCCTGAAAGAATACAGTATAGAGGCTGTCAGTCAAGCCGGAGGAGTCGGTGCTGGGCGGGGAATAGAGCTGGAGTGACATAGGCTTTAGATCTACCATAGTCCTTAAGACTCACTTCCATTTCAATTCAAACGCTGATTTCTCAGTAACCAAGGAACGGGCTGGCTATGGAAAAGTATTGCTGGACCTGTCTACTTGTCCTTGAAAGAGCTACATGCACATATAAATAGTTCTGGGAGGTGAAATCCTGCTGAACAGATTCTCTTTAAGGGCAGATTAAGAAAAAAAATACTAATTTCAATAATCTGAATCACCTAAAATTTGTCATAACCTGAAAGAGATGAAATCCACCCTTTTTTTGCAGCAGTGCAGCAAGGGGAGGCCAGCTGATTTTTGAGAATTTTTTTCTTAACTCTAAACATTTACAGTAAATGCTCTTTTTAAAAAAACAAAAACAAAAAACAAAAAAAACAAAACTTAAAAATCACGAAAGACAGAAGCCTACCCATTCTGTAATTTAAATCAATATGACAGCTCACCGAAAAAGTAGTAATCATTTTATTTTAGCAATACTTTCTAAAAAATATTGAAAAAAAGCCACCAAACTTCCCTTTATAATTTATACCACAAAACGCCACCTATCAATCAAAAATTCTCATTATTTGATGCGTTTGCCTAGAATGTCAATTAACTGCATTCGTTTTACTCAACCGATTCATCACAAAATTGCCCAATTTTCATATCTGCACCGTGCCATAAACGCTTATTATTTAGATGAGTTGGTACACCCGCCACAATAAAATATAGAGAAATGAGACTAAAAGCCGGCTGGTCATTCCTTTTTAAATTTACTGAAAAGCCGGCATTACCATGGCATGTAAAGGAGTTGAACTGTCGTGTCCTGACGAAAAATGCCTATAAGCAGGATAAAAATAAATGGAAGTTTCATAGAAATTCCACAAGAATTCCGAATGACTTGCGGTAAAGTGCGAGCACACCTATCAATCAGCGGTTGGGTTGTCGGCCCTCGTCTGATAATACCGGTCAATTTTCATAACCCTCAGACTGTCCAATGAACCTTTGGAAAACACTGCTTCCTGCAAACGATGCCACCGAGAACGAACCACCAAATGCACCAAACACGGTTGAGAAACCCAACATGAACACCCCCCAGACACCACTTAATATGTCGATACCAACATCCGGTATGGCACAGATTGTATAATAGGGGAAACTGGCCATGTCGCAGAGGAATCTTGTAGGCAGCCTAAGTATGAGGCATACAACTGAAAACGCATTGTTGAGGATTCTTACAAAGCCGCAAAGAACGTTGCCAAATACACAGAGGACATCATAAGGAATGTTCAGCAAGACTTGACTCAAGGCCAAGATGTAGGTGGTGAGCGCCGTCCAGATCCAGTACAGTCGTCCAAAAATTAAATTACACACTTGTTTGAACAGGAACCATACCAAACACAAGACACTTTTTATAATTTCATATATGATACAAAAAATGAACTGGAAGAATCTAGAAAACGCTCCAGGGGTTTTAACTGGTGGTTCTTCCTCGGTTTGAGTTGAGGCATCGGAGGCTGATCTCAGTTCGGGGTGAACAGCTCCACCACCGCACTGGTCAGAGAATAACTTTACACCACCAGAGAGTTGGTTTTCTAGTTCCTCCACGGTGACTTGTTGCAAGCCCTCTACATCTCCAGTTCTCTTAATAACCGCTAAGGACCAAGCTTTGGGGAGGTTACAACATGCTGCCAGCCAGACATACTCTGGAACAGAGACTTTATCATTTATTTTGGTATCAGATGGGACAGCTCCAGCAAGGAGGTGAAGGTTCTCTCCATTCTCGCAATGAGGCAGTAACTTCTCCTTAATCAGAAGATCCACATCTGAAGCCCATTTTTCCTTGAAGTCTGGTGTCACTGGCACAGCGCTGGTGAGAGCTGGTGAGGCTCTATGGTAGAGTGGACCAGGCTGGTAATCTGTTGAGGCATAGTCTTCTTCTAAAGCCTGATTTGTTCCTAGAGTAGCAACCTTCTCTGACACTTCAGAACCTTTGCTGACTTCATCTAAACTGCTCTTGGAATCGTCCACCTGCAAATGATCAGAAGATAAGAACTGTAAGTAAGTGCAAAAATGGCGATGCAAGGCAATATTCAATAGCTCTTCTGTGTAAAATTCTTCAGAACAAGTGCTCACTTTAAAAAGTATGCCAAACATCTACAAAAGGGACCTTAATTTGTAATGTGGTCTACACCTTCTTACAAAAGTAGTCTGGTCTGGAACACCCATTTTCAGGTGTACAATTAGAAAATTATAAAGAAAATCCCTTATTCATGAAATTCATCTATATGAGATTGGAGACTGGTTAGATTGACTGTCTCTAGCTCTGCAGCACCCAAAGCTAAGCGTAAGGACCAGGGCAGTTCTTCACTTCTGGGTGCCTCCTAAGGCCCGGGCGGGGCTGGACACTAGGCCCGGGAGGGGCTGGACACTAGGCCCGGGCGGGGCTGGACACTAGGCCCGGGCGGGGCTGGACACTAGGCCCGGGCGGGGCTGGACACTAGGCCCGGGCGGGGCTGGACACTAGGCCCGGGCGGGGCTGGACACTAGGCCCGGGCGGGGCTGGACACTAGGCCCGGGCGGGGCTGGACACTAGGCCCGGGCGGGGCTGGACACTAGGCCCGGGCGGGGCTGGACACTAGGCCCGGGCGGGGCTGGACACTAGGCCCGGGCGGGGCTGGACACTAGGCCCGGGCGGGGCTGGACACTAGGCCCGGGCGGGGCTGGACACTAGGCCCGGGCGGGGCTGGACACTAGGCCCGGGCGGGGCTGGACACTAGGCCCGGGCGGGGCTGGACACTAGGCCCGGGCGGGGCTGGACACTAGGCCCGGGCGGGGCTGGACACTAGGCCCGGGCGGGGCTGGACACTAGGCCTAGTGTCCAGCCCCGGGCAGCGCGATTCTTTTTTACTCAACTCTAGTAGAGTACCTCCTACTAAAAAAGGATTGTTCAAAATGGTGAAACCCTTTAAAAAGATTGTTTAAGCTAATATGTAAAAGTAAAATACAAAAGATCATTTTTTGCTATCTTTATCTCAATGTCTTTTATCTCAAGGTCTTTCCATCTGTTCCCATTTAGGCCATGTGCACACATTCAGGATTTTTCGCATTTTTTCGCTATAAAAACGTGATAAAAACGCGAAAAAAACGCTAACCTATGCCTCCTATTATTTACAGTGTATTCCGCATTTTTTGTGCAAATGTTTTTGCATTGCGGAAAAAAAAAGCAACATGTTCATTAAAAATGCGGAATTGCGGGGATTCCGCACACCTAGGAGTGCATTGATCTGCTTACTTCCCGCACGGGGCTGTGCACACCATGCGGGAAGTAAGCAGATTATGTGCGGTTGGTACCCAGGGTGGAGGAGAGGAGACTCTCCTCCACGGACTGCGCACCATATAATTGGTCGAAAAAAAATAATTAAAATAAAAAATAGTGTAGTCCTATACTCACCTTCGATGTCCCCCGGAGTGTTCCCGCCTCTCACCGCTGCATGCTGCCGCTTCGGTTCCTATAGATGGTGTGGTTCAGGACCTGCGGTGACGTCACTGTCTTGTGATTGGTCGCGTGACCGCTCATGTGACCGCTCGCGACCAATCACAAGCCGTGACGTCACCGAAGGCTCTGAACCACACCGGCATCTATAGGAACGGAGGTTGCAGAGGGTGAGTATAACCATTTTTTTTTTTTTTTTTTATTATTTTTAAACATTCTATCTTTTACTATAGATGCTGCATAGGCTGCATCTATAGTAAAAAGTTGGTCACACTTGTCAAACACTATGTTTGACAAGTGTGACCAACCTGTCAGTCAGTTTTCCAAGCGATGCTACAGATCGCTCGGAAAACTTTAGCATTCTGCAAGCTAATTACGCTTGCAAAATGCTAAAAAAAACGGGAAAAAAAACGGAAAAAAAACGCAAAAAAAAAAAAAGCGGATTTCTTGCAGAAAATTTCCGGTTTTCTTCAGGAAATTTCTGCAAGAAATCCGGACGTGTGCACATACCCTTATTACTGTAGTTTAACTCTGGATAAGCCATGTCGTTAATATGCGGACCCTTTCTAAATAAAGGATGATAGCAATGTACATATTCGCTGAAGATAAAGTAGTCATAGCTCCCCTCCCCCATGCCAGATTTTAGCTTTCCTCCTTGGCTAATGACCTTGAAATAGGACAGAGACTCTTTAATGCTCTCCTGAGTGCAAGCGTGGTCAATAACAGCCTTTAGCAAAAATTTCTAATGCTTCCCCCCCTTTGTGCCTGGAAGCATGCTAACAAAGAGGAGCATACAGTGCGGTATGACGTGTACCGATGGATGTCCATTTACCGCAATTAGCTAATGTGCTGAAATGCAAGCCGACAAAATCTACTGTTTCGTCTGGGACGTCTCAGATGTTGAGTCAGCAGCTTAGCTATTGATCCAGAAAAATAATGAAGAGTTGCGCTAAAGGCACCAAAAAAAAGCCTTGTCCATAAGAAAATTAGACAAGAAATTGATTAAATGTATATGCGTGATTTTTTTTATAACAATTGATAAAGGGACCTCAAACCCTTAGAGTTTGGACTATTTTGGAACTGTCTACAGATTCTACAATGCAAGCTGCATACTTCTTAAACAGATCTCATCCCATGAAAATGTTTATCCTCTTAATATATTGCACTCATCATATTATATAGCACTGTGTACTTACAATTGTTCATTTTGCCTTTCTACCCAGGTAATTTGCCTTTTGTCTATGACATCAAGTGATTGAAAACTGACTAACTGAATTCTTCTAAGCTCTATGTAGAAACAAGAGGTCAATTTTCCCTGTATGAGTCATAAGTCACTGCAATAGTCACTGTAAGGGAGGTGGAGGGAGCAGCTGGGTCAGGAGATGACAAGAGGAATGATTTATGCAGGGACAACAGGCTTCCTGTTTTTACATAGAGCAGGAAAAAACAGAAGAATTATCTGGGTAGAAAGGCAAAATGAGCAATTGTAAGTGCACACTGCTGTATAATATGATGACTGCAATATATTAATTCCTTCACAACCAATGACGTACATGTAAATCATTGCCCATGTCCCTGCCTTTGATGCTCACAGGCTGAGTCCCCTCATCTTTCCTCACACTTGATGGCTGATATAATCAGCCATCAAGTGCAACTAACACCCACAGGTATTACCAGTTAAATGCCGCTGTCAATCCCTGAGAGCGGCATTTAACAAGTGTAGACGGGAAGCGAGTCCTTGATCCCGCCCATCACGTGACCGCAGGTTACCAATAAGTTGCTAGGACAGCTGGGGATCCGCTGAAGACCCTTGTGCCTGTCATCCTGATCCTCCTGTGAATGTCGGACCGTGGCAGGTGTTCAAAGGAGATTGTGATTTTTGCTTTGCGGAGTCTACTAAGGGAGCTATTAAATACAGTGAAAAGTGTAAAAAAAAAAAAGTTTTTAAAAATATAAAACACAATCTGGGTGACTTTAAAAAAATTTTCTTTACTGTATTTAATAGTCTAAGTTGCCCTATTAAAAATAAAACAATTAAAAATAAGAGGAGGATAAAAACTTGGATGGGAGTGCTTCTTTAATGTGACTGGTGTATTTACTTTGAAAATTTATGATAGAAATACTGTTATAATAATACTCTATGAAAGTTTAATTCAACTTCAACCCACCTAACCTGACTGACAGCTCCTCAGTAGGCTTCCTACCTGCCAAGATCTCTCACTGCTCAGTACAAGCTGCAGCTGTCAGTCAGGCTGGGTGGAGAAAATGACAACAGCTGGACTCAGGAGGCAATTCATTCTACAGCTGGGTTTAGCAAATGCTTATCTAGACACCAGTTTATACAGTCAATCTGATATGAATTTACAAAGTAAGTACAAGAGCGTCATCTGCTTAATAAAAATAAGTAGTTTTTGTGCTGGCGCATTCTGAGAGCCCTAACTAGCTGAGGGAAACAGCCAAGTACAGTGATCAGCCATGTCTATGACTCCCATAGACTTGAAAGGCATGTGGCAGCATGCAAAGCCTCTACTCCATCCTAGACGATCTGTATTCTAACGATTAGAAAGACCCCCAACAATCAGCAACTAATCTGTGGATAGGTATTAGTTTATAATATAGGTACAACCCCTTTAAGGAGAACCTGTCACCAGATCAAAAGTGACCAGTGTTTGCTCTTATATTTGCACTGCTCCCCCTCCCCAAATTTTTCTGGTCTTTATAAGGGGGCGTGACTCAATGGATCCTCTGGGGCGTGTCTTCTGGTTGCTCTGCATTATTACCCAATGAGAACCATCCCTTTTTGAAAAGACCATAAAAATGAGCATTAAACAAAAAAGCCCGTATCAGTTGAACTGTATGGTATGAATAAAACATTTATTGCTCGGAGAAGTAGGGGGAATAAAATAAGAGCAAAAAGTGGACATTTCTGACCTGTTGAGAGGTCCTCTTTTAGCTTCCTCTAGTGGTTGCTGTAATTAACTGTTATATTACCTTTTAAAGGCGGATCTATTACCAGATTTCACAGTACAAATCTGCATATATTATTAAATAGACCTAATGATACTGATATACATATTTTGAAAACCCATGTTAGAATTGCTGTATAATCCTGATATTAAAATGAGACCGCTGCAGCTTGTGCTAAGTAGTGTAAGATTTCAACAGCAGCAGGGAGGAGGAACACTGAGGAGCTGTAAATGAGGCTAGGTGGCAGAAATTGAGACTAACGGCCATTCTGACATGGATTTTCACTGTAAATACACCATGAGGTGTGTGGGATCTATTTAGTTACAATATAAATGCAGTTTGTATTGTAAAAGCAGCTGATGGATCCATTTTAGGATTTCTGAGCAGGGAATCGGGAGTCCCGTGAAACAAGAAAAGTAGCTCTGAGTGTAGTAGATTTATGAAGACAGGGTGAAATATTAGTCACTTGTTTAGCATGCTCACACCGTCATGGTCACGTCATTACTACATCACAACATCCATGACCACCACATCATCAGCAGTCGTTATAGGGACTGAACCTGTTAAACAACTGACACTAATGTCTAAATAGCAAAGATATGAGAAATGGGCAATACAGCAATTCAAAAACATTTATATCAGATGACCGATGCTGACTGATCATACGGATCATACATGAACCTATTAGCTATGCATTTTATTTAATGTGGTCATTCTGCTGACGAAATACCAGGGAGAAACATAAGGAGATGAAACCATTCTGCAATGAATATTAGAATAGTGCCGGGCTGCAATACCAGGGCCAACCCCCAGACAAGAGTGGCACTGTTTGTGGAAGAAAGCAGCTAGGTTTTCCTAATTTCATATTACTGGGAAAAAAGTGCTTGTTCACATTCTTCCCACCCCTGCCCTCATAGGTAAAAATGCTGCACTTCAAGGGACTGTTTACACTATACACTTTTGCAGCATTTTTTCATCGGGGGATGTGTTATGACCTGATGGGTACGAAGCAGTGCTGAGATGACCTGGTGGGTAAAACCAATCATGTACAAGCTCTGAGGAGGTGGTAACTTTACTGACCGCAAGCCCTACACCTAACACCAACACTAGAAATAGCCGTGGAGCGTTCCTATCTCTGCCTAGACGCCTCTTCACAGCCTAAGAGCTAACTACCTCTGAAGATGGAAACAGAAAACTATCTCGCCTCAGAGAAACCCCCAAAGGAAAGATAGCCCCCCACAAATATTGGACGGTGAGTGGAGAGGGAAATGACAAACTCAGAAATGAAACTAGATTTTAGCAAAGGAGGCCAAAACTATCTAAATAGACAGAGATAGAAAAGGCTACTGTGCGGTCAGTATTAAAAAACTAAATATCCACACAGAGTTTACAAAAAATAACCTCCACACCGACTCACGGTGTGGAGGGGCAAATCTGCTACCCCAGAGCTTCCAACTAGCCGCAATAATTCATACTGGCAAGCTGGACAAAAAGACATAACATTAACTTGAACTGAAGGTCATAAGCAGGGAAATACCCCAAAAACTAGCAGACTTATCTTAAGCTGAAATGAACTGGCCAACAGAGCACTTCCAGGAAAGGACTGAGTCCACAGGAGGAACATTGCCAGCTGGCATTGACTACAGACAAGAGCCCAGTTAAATAACAAGACCAGGGAACCGATTAGTGAATGCAGCTGCTAAGTTCCACTAGAAACCACCAGAGGGAGCCCAAGAACGGAATTCACAACAGGGATGTGACTGCTCTAACCGGCGATACACTGACAGGAGGTAATCGTTCCCGCAGTGCATCACTGAGCTGCCGTGAGAGGGTTCACCGGAGTTCATCAGCTGATTAGCTCCGATGCTCTCACTTATGGCACACACTGCTGCGTGAGACCTTTCTCATACAGCAGTGGTGCTGTAAGATCACCAGAGCTGATCAGCTGATGACCTTCGGTGAACCCTCTCACGTCAGCACAGTGATACACTGTGGTAGTGTTTGCCTCCGGTGTCAGTGTATAGCTGGCTGTCTTTGAGCTCTCAAAGTCATCAGGATCGTCATTGGACATTATGGATTATCTTCTCTGCAGACAGGTGAGGAATATTATGGTTTATTATTTTATTTTTGATGCAGGAGACGTTGGCGTCAGTGGATTAAGCTTACAGTGAGTATGGTTTAATTTAGATTCAATAAAGGAGTCTTTGTCATTATTTCAATAAAGAACTTCTGGGTGTCTGTGTTTTTTTACAATATCACTATGGGGTTAGTAATAGATGCATCTCCATTACTAACCTCGGGCTTGATGTCACCTGACAATACAAAGGTGACATCAACCCCCCCCCAACCATCACCCCACTTGCCACCGCTACAGGGCAAGTGGTAAGAGTAGGGCTAAGCACCTTATAGATGTGCCTTCTCTGGGGCGGCTGAGAGCTGATGTTATTAGTCTGGGAGAGGGACAATATCCATGACCCCTTCCTAAGCTATTAATATCAGCCCGCAGCTGTCTGCCTGGTTAGATTTTATAGGGAGACCCTATCAATTTTTTTGGGGGGTCCTCCTGTAGACTAACCAGTAAAGGAGTAAGCCGACAGCTGTGAGCTGATATAAATAGCCTGGGAACCTTTATGGTTACTGGCTCCTTCCCAGAATATCAACATCAGCCCTCAGCCAACAGCTTTCCCTTTGCTGGTTATGAAAATTACGTGGTAGCCCACATAATTTTTTTTTCTTTAAATTAAGCGTTACTGTTTGGTTACAGCCTATGTAGGTTCATTCTGTTAACGCTCCTACATAGGCTAGTGACAATGTGTGTGTTTGTGTTTACTTACCAGCTTAGTAATGAGGGTGTCTGGCTGACAACTTTCCAATACTAAGCCCAGGTCTTGGTGTCAATGACAGCTGCTGACACCAAGCCCTAATCCCATCACTCTGATGCTACTGCATCAGAATGAAAAAGGTATTGTGGAACCAAGAAATTCCATCACAATTTTTTTTTAATTTAATATCTTTATTTAGCTCAAAAAAGCCTTCATTGCTGGACAAAAACGCATGCAAAATCGCAGCAAAATTAGGGGCAAAACGCACGTTTTTGCTGCCAAGAGATGCAGAAAGCTTGCTGAAATAGCCATAGAATTGACGTGCTGCAGTTTTTCAATAAAGCAGCAGCTTCCCAATTCAGTCAGAAACAAAAAAAAAAAATAATGCGTGTGCAGGAGAATTCTGACATCTCTTTGCTTTTTCTGGTACTGTTAATATCAGCTTAAAATTTGCATAAAAAAAATGCAGCAAAAATGCAACGTGTGAACATAGCCTTAATGTGTGAACATGCCCTAACAATACCAACAAAGTGAATGAGATTTCTAAAGTCTTATACATTCGCTGCTTATTTTTCTCTTGTGGATTTGAACCAAAAAATTGTTAATCAAATCTTCAGAATGTCCAGGCTAGGACTAGCCCACAGGAGAACAGGAAAATCCTCCGGTGGGCCACTATGCCAGAGTAAGCCACTACCCACAACATGAATAGTAGTAGAGCAGCAGCTCAAAATATATTCAACAAACCACCTAGTTTATTATTACATGGAAGAAGAGGTAAATTTATGAGAAGGTAATCTAATATTTGCATGCAGCTGCACAAATGGGCCCCTCAAGTCAATGTTACTGGCGGCCCTTGCAGCCAGTCCAACACAGAGCATGTCAATTCCTTCAGCGGTTTTTGCAGCAACTTTCACGTATTCAAAACATTTTTTTTTAAAAAGTGTCAAAAAAACGAAACCTTCAAAAACAGCACTTTTCCTGCCAACCGGTAAATCTGTTGCAAACACTCATCATGTGTACATACCTAGTTCACAAAGTAAGTACAAGGCAACATTACAGGAATGCGGCGCTACCTTTGTTGATCTTGTGACACAATGTAAGGACCTCAATCTACACTAATCCCACTCCATCGGTTCAGTGGTTACAAGGTATGTGCCTCGTTCTAATTAAAATCACAGGTGAACAGAAAGCAAGCATGATATTGAGCTATTTTTCCACTTAAATGAATGTATTTGGGGGGCAAAAAATCATCTTTACAATTGGGTTTTATTAAAAAATTTGCACTGGTTGCCTTCTTTAGCATCTGTGTAGCATTGTCTATTGCTGGCAGCAGAATGAGTTAACTGAGAACTGTCAGTGAGATTGCTCTGAGGGTCTGACAGTTGGTATAGGTTCAGATTGCGTTAGTGCAATCCGTTTAGCGCGAGCGCTAGCGGATTGCGCTAACGCAATGTCTTTTTCGGGGCCGCGTTCAGGGGTCGCGTTAACGTCCCCGCTCTCGCAGATCCCCGATCTGCGAGAGTGGGGAACGGACCTCTGGCGCGCCGCGGACGCTGCAAGCAGCGTCCGAGGCGCGCTACAAAAGACCGGCACATCGCTAGCGCGTGCCGAAAATGACATTGCCGGCAATGGGAGCGCTAACGGACGCGGTGCACGGCGTTAATTTCGCCGTGCAACGCTGTCCGTTAGGCTACGTTCACATTAGCGTTAAGCTAATGTGCGTCGGGTTTGCGTCGGCGACGCAGCGGCGACGCATGCGTCATGCGCCCCCTATACTTAACATGGGGGACGCATGCGTTTTTTTTTGTTGCGTTGTGCCACACATGCGTCTTTTTTGCCGCAAGCGTCGGACCAAGAAAATGCAACAAGTTGCATTTTTCTTGCGTCCGATTTTCGGCAAAAACCGACGCATGCGTCGCAAAACGCAGCGTTTTTGCGTGCGTTTTGCCGCGTTTTTGCGTGCGTTGTGCGTTGCGTCGCCGACGCAGCGGCGCACAACGCTAGTGTGAACGTAGCCTTAGCGCTATCCCATTAACGCAATGGAAACCTAGCCTTAACTCTTTTCTGTCTGTTCCTGAGACCCTCTAAGCTGATTTAGGACCACAGAACACATCAAGGTTGAATGTGGAAAATAAAGAGCCTGTAAAAAACAAACGGTGCAAATAATGAATAAAAATCAAATTGTAAAAATTATTTTCAGCTATAAATACATGCAAGTAAAAGAAAAAAAAAAATCACCAAAGAAGGACAACCCCTTTACCCAGCTATTCCCAAAATCAAAAGCTATCTCCTTTTGTTTGTATAGAGGATTACATGCTGCCTGTTGGGGGTCTGACTGCTTGTAAGACTGCCATCAATGACAAGATTGGGGAGTTGAAACCCCCGAGAACGAGCCCCATACTGAATGGAGTGGAAAGTGGAAACTAGCATTCTCGGCCTCAGCCCCATTCACTGGAGAAAGCAGAGCGCCGGATAGTTTTGGCAGTTCCATGGACAATTAATGGAACAGAGGCTGAAAGTGACCACCAGCGCCCCAATCAGGAGGACCCTAATTTTGTGATTGTGGACAGTCGGACTCCAACAATCAGCAAGTTCTCCCCAAACCTATAAATTAGAGATAACACTTCCATTGTAACAATCCATATAGAATGAATGAAACGCTGCAGCTCGATTTCATATTGGCCACTAGATGTCAGTACAGAAGGCATCTCACTTTACAGCCTACAGTAAAAGGGAATAATAGGACTTCATCATCACAATTAAGTAAAAGATTAAATTAGCTGATTTCGCATTAAACTTACATCAGCACTGACATTTCTTGTCGTAGATCACGGTTTAACTCTTTGTGCAAAGTAGGTCCCATGGGCTTTGCACGCTCTCCCTTACCGACCACCTCGTACTGATTAGCAGAACTGGACAAATTGACACTGTCCACCGCTGACGCTATCAATCGGCATAAGGGGGAGGGGGATAGTTGACTCCATCGATGGCAATGGACCTCCCATAAAGCACTTGTGACCTCATTTGCATAAAGAACAAAATGTCACTTTTTTGTGACAGTTAAGGCTCATTTGCACGTGAGTTTTTAATCGCTGATTTCGGGGAAAAGTCTCATCAGAGTTTGGACCGAGTTTGACCAGTTTCTCAAGTCAAAAATATTAAAAAACGTTTCTTCAATTTCTTCTGTCAGTCTGTGAAAATCGGTCCGCACTCGGGCGGCATCCGATTGCGGTCTGATTTTTTTTTCCCCAGACTCAGACTTGCATTGCCAATTTTGATCCAACACGAGTCATGTCTCTGCGATTTTGGGTGGACTTCTCAGTCTGCAAAAACTCACAGACACGTGAATGACGCGCTCACTCTAAGGCCTCGTACACACATGCGTGTTGCACGTACGTGATCGATCCATTTTTACTTCACTAATAAAACAGAATCTATGGTGCTATTCACATGTCTGTTTTTTTTAATGGATAGCAATCGTACGCAAAAAACGGGACATCAGTATGTGCCCTCAGTAGTAAGTCCATGTGTAACAAGAAAGGGGTCTACATTAATATCTTTATGTGTAAGACCCAGTGCTGGTTTTCAACTGAAAAGGAGAAATATGCGGACAGACTCCCCCTTAAATGATAAATGAGCAGGGAAGCAACACTGCGCGAGTCTAGATAAGCTGCTTCCACAATGGCAATAGAAATGGGAAAGAAACACAAGCTCCTTCACTTTGAGACCATGGACACCTGCTGCCCTGAAGGGAAGGTGTGTTCTCCAAAGCGAGCGAGCAGGATAGCGTGCGTGTGGAGGACACGGCCTCCCGGGCGCAGAAATCACAGCGCAGCCTATTATCAAGCTGGTAAATGTCAGTGTGTGCTCAGGCGGTGTGGGATCAATGGCTTATATAACAAGGCTTGGCATGTGGTCATACTTCTACTAACATGGAGGAAGCCATTATACTGTGTGTATTAGACCTAATTACCTGAGGGAAGGACCAGGCCACCCTGGAGAATAAAGCCTCACTCCCACAGGTGTAAATGTGGATAATAGCTCATAAACACCAGGAGATATTACAAGCGTATTACAAGCTTCATAAAACCTACGGGACCTATCGTACTTCCGTATGGCACAGGCTTGGTTACTATCCCATGGGCCACCAGACATGACACTACTGGGCCGATTCTTCTGTAGAACCATGGCTTCCGACCACAATTATTGATAATAAAATATTTAGCACTAATGACCTCGTTATCACTAGTGGAATGTTACCAACAACAAAATAGGTGTATGGTACTGCACAAATCAAGATAAGCAGATTTCACAACGGTAACGGCAATGAATTAGGGGGCGGCAGTTGGCAAGAATTATACCCGATGTACTCAAAAAGTAAATGACCATTTAATACATACCTGATACGAATATATAAAAACACACGTGCCCTTTTAACTTCAAGCTTATCAGTGGGTCCCAAGACCTCCACCGGTCACAGCTCAGAAGACAGGAGCGCACACACACAGCAGACTACAGATGTAATAGGAAGCCTATTCTTTCTATTGTATCTGTACTGTGCTGGGTGTCCGCACTCAGGCAGGAGCTGTGCACACTTCTTGTGAGACTTTGAGAGATGGATGGGTGGAGTGGGGGGCTTAGGACCAACCAACTTGCTTGCAATTAAAAAGGCACTCACATACGTAACCAAAAAAAGGTTTAGTTACTCTTTAAATGTACATGTGCATCTGCACTTGAAGTTGTCTGGCTGTTTGAATGACTTGTTATGCCTGACATGGACAAGGGCCCATTGGCATCACAAATCGGGACATTTTTTAACCTTTACCTGTGATGTAGGCATTATTGATAAGCGAACGGGCTCGAATGATGTCTTATCCGAACACGCTCGTGTATTATGTTCTAGTCCCTGCAGCTGCACGATTTGTGGCTGTTAGACAGCCTGAACACGAGCATGCCCAGATGCTCGGATAAGATGTTGTGATATCCGAGCATGTTCGCTCATCACTAGTAGGAATCTAAAACTGTATTTAAAAGCTTCAGCATGCCTAATTTTAGGACCAAATTTCGAAATGAGAAGATAAATGTGGCAAAAAAAAAAAAAAGATTCGGCAAATTTGGCACAACTTTTAAAAGGTGTACAACTTGCACCAAAATGAGGCACAATTCAATAGTAAATGTTGAGCCATGTGAAGCCCTAAAGGGTCCTATCTATAGCTCTACTGTGTCCATAAGGGGTAACCCTACTTCCCCATGTGACACCCACGTTGTTGGTCCGCAGGTGCACTGTGTGTAGGTATAGGGACTTCTCCATGGGAATCTGGTGCACTCATATGGGACAGTGCTGACTGCAATACAGTGGCATCCGGCTCTAGGTTTTGCACTGGAATTTATACTCAGGTATTTATGGGCTGATGCAAGTCCTTCCTTTTCGAATACTTCCTGCATTTCAAAGGAATGGTGACATATTACATAATGCCTCACTGTGTACGGTCATAGGAAGAGAATGAGGCAGTGCCGAGGAGCAGCGCTCACACCCGTCCAACATATCCATATCAGTATTCCAGCAAGACGAACCCGCTATCTCTGCGCGGCCAGACCTCAGCAACGCCTCTCCCCTCACTGACCCATGATCTTACAGGATCCCTGACAAGTGGAAATATCGGATATTGCACATAACGTCCATACTTTATATAGTGAAAAATATATTCCCTCTTCCAGTAAGGCCTCTTTCAGTATGATGAAGCAGGACGAGCCAGTATTGCATCTGTATTTAATCAGTATTTTCAATCAATGTTACTTTTTTTTTCCTATTGGACAAAAACAGATCAATTTTCACGAAATAGAAAGTAACAATAAATGGAAATACAGATGCAAAATACTGCTCAAAAACGGATGCAGTACGGATTCATCCATATTTTAAAGAACTTCCCATAGAATATACCGTAAGTAAAACAGACGTGAAAAAAAACGCCCTGCAAAATATTTATAGTTCAGTCTGTATAAGACGGATGAAATATAGATGACAAATAAGCTCGTGAGAAAGTGACGGAAGGCAATCACTGCCACTAGAGACTGCCAAGGGCTCATTCAGAGAAGTCAGGTTTTTTTTTCACGTATAAGAAAAACGGGACCGAGTTTCGTCAGTGATTTTCACTAAAGTTTCATCAGTATCATCCAAAGATTTTTAGTATTTTATCTTGTACATAAAAAAAAAAAAGTTTCACCACCTGGTACCCCGAGTGTTGTGTTCACAGACCCATAGACATGCATTGCCGATTTTGATCCGGCACTCGGATCTATATTGGACATACCTCCACGATATTGTATCTGCAAAAAATCACTTACATGTGAATGGCCCTATTCAATATTATAGGTACGAGTGCTATGCTATGGATAGTACTAGTATGCAAGAAAAAAGATGTCTGAATGAGCCCTAAAAGAGATTTATATGGCCAGGATCAAGAAAACCTATATGGCCAGAATTATGGCATACAGTTGCTTGAAATTTCTCTAAGTTTTTGTGCAACTTTTGTCAATTTTACAAAAACATTTTTAAAAACCAGGCAGAGATTGGCAGTGAGGAGGTGCGATTGAACTCTTCCAAGAAATTCATAATTTACACCTCTTAATAAATTTGGGGCATGTTACTCCAGCGCAAACTTCATCAAAACATCATACAAAACGCTACACTCTTGATAAACCTTGATTTAGCCGAAATGTTGGTAATAAAAACACCATGTCTATACTCTCCGGATCTCATCCTTTCCGTTAGCGCAGCCCTCACATCCTGATAATCTCCACTTTGCCCGTTTTGATAAATCGAGATCATAATGTATCCTCTATTAAAGGCCCTTACAATAGATGTTGGACTAGCCGACTATTGGCCACAACTGCTTTTGGGGATTCAGACACCCATTTTTATTCTCTTATAAGTATGTAACCCTGTAATAAAAAACAAAATAGAAAGACAAAAAATAAAAAAAAGTAACCCTGTAATAAAAAAAATAGAATACAAAAATGTGTAACCCTGCAATAAAAAAAAAAAAAATAGAAAGACAAAAAAAAATAAAAAAAATATGTAACCATGTAAAAGAAATGGAAAGACAAAAAAATAAAATAAAAAAATATGTAACCCTGTAATAAAAAAATAGAAAGACAAAAAAAATAAAATAAAAAAACATGGAACCCTGTAATAAAAAAAAATAGAAAGATAAAAAAATAGAAAGACAAAAATAAAAAAATATGTAACCCTGTAACAAAAAAAAATAGAAAGACAAAAAATATATATATGTGATCGAAATTGACCAGTTTCCATCGGTGTACTGGATCAGATTTTCGTAAGTGTTTGGTTTGTGTGTCGGTTTTTATCATCAATGCATCATCAAATTTTTCTGGAATGCTCAACCCTCGTCTTCCACCCCCCTCAGGTTTATGGAGGCTTCTCAAGCTTCTCGGGAGTTTTGATTTTTTTGGACCCAAAGACTTATATTTTTGGAATATGTGCTGTAACTCGGATCAAAAATGAAAATGGCTCCTTTTTTTGGCAGCCCCACAGGCTATAAAAAGATACATGTTCTATCCGTGGAAAAAAATAGACCAAACATGTGTATGAAAAATGGAGGTCAGAATTAGTGTAACCTAGCACTGATTGTTATCCATGTTGCTCGCTAGTGATGTCTAATGGAGAAGAGCAGCTTGGATAAATTTTGTTCTTGCATACAAGAAATATACAAAATAAAAACAGAGAGAACCCCCCCCCCCAAAAAAAAAAAAAAAAAAAAAAAACAGATTACAACTGGATACAAAAAAAATAAAAATAATAAAAAGCAATCAATTATTTGTGCACCCTAACGCTCTCCCCCCACACACACACACAAAATAAATATATATATACCGGTATATATATATATACACATGCATGTATGTTTGAATGAACCCTTAGGATAATATGATTGGGGCGGGTTTTTCGGCCTCTGATTGTAACCAAGAATTTTGAAACTCAAAGACTGGAATTTTTCAAAAAAGTTCATTAGAATTAATAAGCTTTATTGACATAAAACTCCAAAGTTCATTTAATGCATTAAAAGGCAAAATTCCCACAGCGCAAAAAAAAAAAAACGGCAGATTTTCCACTGTGTATTTTCTTGTGGAAAATACACTGCATTTTATAGTGCCAGCAAATGCTGAGGAAAAATATCTTCAATATATGGTAAAATCGACAAAAGCTTTGGGTTTAAGATCATGTCAGTATATGGTGCAGATATAGGGGCAAGTTACACATCTTTGTCGCATTCATATCCGCAGCAGATTTTATGCTGTATGCAAAACTGGATTTGGATTAAAAAGGAAAAAAAAAATTCTGTCTATATTTCCTCTTTTGGTTTCAGCTAGAAAATAAAAAGGAGATTTAAAAACTTCTCTATGTAAATGAGGCCTATAACTCCAGTAGGTAATTGAAGCCTAATCAAAACAGTGAAGATGACCTTGTTGCCCATAGCAACCAATCACGGAGGAGCTTTCATTTTTCCAGAGCTATTTAACAGATGAAAACCTAGCTCTGATTGGTTGCTAAGGGCAGTGAGGCCTGCTTTTCTTTCCTGATAAATAAGGCCCATAGATAATAAAACCCCGCCGAAAGATTTGATGTTATCACTTTTTTATTTTACTTTTTCCTGGTGCCGTCTGTAATTCTTTCTAGTGTTTGGCTGCTATAGAAAAATATAATAATCAAAAAGGCGTCTAAGGGGCTTCAAAGTGGCTCTCGGGACCAATTTATTGCAGTCTCACTAATTAGAATAGACAGCCATAATGGTCACTTTCGCTATCTGAAAAGGAGGCACAATGGCATTCAAGGCATCCAGTAAAAAGATAATCAGTGCTCTAACATAAGCAACACCATGGCCCCGACTCATCATTGCCTTTATGCCTGCTTTTTCTCTAGTTTTGCACCCGACTCATTATTCTATTTGTATCTTTTTTGAAGTCTATGTTATATGCGCCCGCATGTTGTTTTTTTTCCCCTTTTGTGGGCAGAGCTTAAAGGGGCATTTCCCTCATCGAGATCGAATCCCAATAAGGAGTAGGTGTAATAATAATATTAGCAAATCCCTCCAATTAGAAATCTAGTATAGTTTTTCTGATTCGCTATGTCTCTTTCCTCATGTGCAGGCATTGCAGGACCTTAGGTATCCATGGTTACGACCACTAGGAACTGTCAGTATATCAATGGTCATAACCATGGATACATAAGCAAGGTCCTGCAATGCCTGTACATGAGGAAAGAGACCTAGCAAATCAGAGAAACTATATTACATTTCTAATTGGAGGGATTTGCTATTATTATTATTATTATTACACCTACTATTTATTGGGATAGGATCTTGGAGATGGGAATACACCCCTTGAATGATTCCAGATATTTTTGTCTAATTAATTAATTGCAACTTTTTAAGTCACAAAATTTTTCGCAGCTCTGCTCCAGGGGAGTTTTGTACATCTTTTCAAAAAGTCACATGTTTTGCGACTTTTCACTTAAAAAGTCATAAAAATGGTTAATGACAGGAGAAATGTTTTTTGCGCCATTTTGATGAATTTCATGCAATAAATGTCAACGAGACAAGAAAAGAGACGTAAAAAAACCCCGTAAATGATGAATCAAGCCCTAGGACAACAATGAAAACCAAATCACACAATAATATAAACACTATAAGGACAAAGCTATAGGGGCACAACACTTATCTGAATCCAGTGATTAAGTTTTTTCCCCCAGTCGCATTAGCCCCCCACCATCCCACGTGCCTTTCCACCAGCAAAGTCTATCATGTTGGTAAAGAGCTCACTAATACCAGCATGGTCCTGTATAGGAGCCTCCGGTGTAATAATAATCTTTATTTTTATATAGCGCTAACATATTCCGCAGCGCTTTACAGTTTGCACCCATTATCATCGCTTTCCCCGATGGGGTATGTGGAAGGAAACCAGTGTAACAAGTCAGGTCCTGAGATTTCTTCCTCCTGGATCTTCCCCATCACCTGTGAGTGATATTATTGAGAAGTGGAAGGAAACACAGCAACTCGGCCATGAAGTGGAGACCCCGTAACCTTACAGATCGGGGTCACCGAGGGCAGAAAAGTCACCAACGCTCTCCTGACTCCATAACTGCAGAGTCCAGACCTCCTCTGGTATTAACATCAGCACAAACACTGCCGGGCGCTTCATGGCACACCATTTGTATTTCATATGCCACAAAAAGTGGCATTTTGTGGCCAGTGGCTTTTATATCCAAGCACAATGTGTTGAAAGAATATGGTTTTGGTTTGTTTTTTTTTTTTATTTCTAACAAGAGACTTTTTATTACATGTTTTAAAAATCCCCGAAAAATAAGGCTTGATCAAAAGAACTAAATTTAAAAAAAAAATCTATTAAAAATTAATACAAAAACATAAAAACTGCTGCATGATAGAATTGTAAAATAAATGAAGTACCGGTAAATGTTAAAACACGTACTATAGAAATGATGTAAAAAGCATAAAATATTTTACATATGGCTGTAAGATTGATCTGGAGGTTTACAGAGACTTTATTGTCATGCCAAAATAATGGAAATCGGTATGAAATTGAGGGCGGATTGTGGGTGTGGGGATTCTTGGGACTCATCAACGTTACCCCACACATAGGAATATCGGGGTCACACAAAGAAATATCTGGGTCTCACATAAAGGAATATCGGGGTCACATGATAATTGTTGCAGTCCAGGATTTTACACTGGAACTCTAGAGTAAATCCTCAAACAATATTATTTTTTTAGCATCAGCATTTCCAGGAATGGAAACTACAGGCACAAAGTATAACCTTTTCTGTTTATTTCTTTATTTTTTTAATCTGGCTTATAATAAATAGTGACTGAACTAGAGGAAACCTTACTGCTAGATTAATAAAGTCTGATGATGGCAATAACCGCCTATAATATCCTTTGTTTTCTTACTGCTTCCATATTTGTACAAACAAAGCCTTCAGAGCGCAGCCGTGCCATGCCATTGTGCCCGCTGCTGCTGGGATCCTCACTAGCCGTACAGTGACAGCGGCGGGCACACGGCCAGCAGGAGGAGGCAAGGCGTGGTGACAATGCCTCCCGTTCACAGCCCACGTCAGGGAGATCGGTGACAGCAGATACAAGCGCTTCATTCTTTTCAGCTGATCCATCAGGAACGAATTCTCGGCCTGTCACAACATGCTGCCTCCCATCACAGCAGCTCAGCTGAGCAGTCATCTGCATGGCCAGCAATGAGAAGAGGCCAGAGTTCCAGCATTATTTCCTGTTATCAGCACACTGTATCCATGCAGAATTGTTACATTACACAGCACACTGAATACATGGAGATTTATCAGCTCCATTATGCAGGACTATGGGCCGCTGCACGGAGATGGTTGCAAATCTATATCAAAAAGGTCAGATTTACGGCAGAAATTAGAATTTGCAGTCTAATATAAATATATATTGCGAGTGTGTGATATATAGCAGAGCTGTGGAGTCGGTAAGCCAAACCTCCGACTCTTCAATTTCCATAACACCAACTCCACCAAAATGGGCTCCAATTCCACAGCCCTGATTATATATATTTATATATTAATTTTATTTTTAATAAAGGAGTATACGGTAATTACAGGGAGGATATATTTGGCCCACGATGCCAGGCAGGCCACTCACCCGGGATTGCATTTTCAACTTTATCGGCATCCTGAACGCCGATACAGTTATAAGCAATGATGGAGGAGGAAGCGTCAGCTGACCCTCCCTCCGCGCCTGACGTCTCAGCACAGCGAGCGCGATACATCATTACAACACGGCCGCTGTCCTGTGCAGTGAGGAGCTTCACAGCGCTCGCTGCTGAAACAGGAGCAGCGGGGGAACGAGGAGAGGTGAGTATTTTTTTTTTCTTTTTAATGTGTGGTCCAGAGCACTATGTGGGATCCATTATAAAGTATGGAGCACTATGTGGAGCCATCATACTGTATGGAGCACTATGTGGAGCCATCATACTGGAGAGAGAACTATGTGGAGCCATCATACTGTATGGAGCACTATGTGGAGCCATCATACTGTATGGAGAACTATGTGGAGCCATCATACTATATGGAGCACTATGTGGAGCCATCATACTGTAGGGAGCACTATGTGGGGCCATTATACTGTATGGAGCAGTGTGCGGGCCATTATACTGTATGGAGAACTATGTGGAGCCATCATACTGTATGGAGCACTATGTGGGGCCATTATACTGTATAGAGCACTATATGGGGCCATCATACTGGAGGGAGAACTATGTGGAGCACTATATGGAGCCATCATACTGTACGGAGCACTATGTGGGGCCATTATACTGTATGGAGCACTATGTGGAGCTATCATACTGTAGGGAGCACTATGTGGGACCATTATACTGTATGGAGCACTATGTGGAGCCATCATACTGTAGGGAGCACTATGTGGGGCCATTATACTGTATAGAGCACTATATGGAGCCATCATACTGTATGGAGCACTATGTGGAGCTATCATATTGTAAGGAGCACTATGTGGGGCCATTATACTGTATGGAGCAGTGTGTGGAGCCATTATACTGTATGGAGAACTATGTGGAGCCTTCATACTGTATGAAGCACTATGTGGGGCCATTATACTGTATGGAGAGCTATGTGGAGCCATTATACGGTAGGGAGCACTATGTGGGGCCATTATACTGTATGGAGCAGTGTGTGGAGCAATCATACTGTAGGGAGCACTATGTGGAGCCATCATACTGTATGGAGAACTGTGTGGGGCCATTATACTGTAGGGAGAACTGTGTGGGACCAATATACTGTATGGAGTACTATGTGGGGCCATTACATTGTATGGAGAACTATGTGGGACCACTATACTGTATGGAAAACTATGTGGGATCATCATACTGTACGGAGCACTATGTGGGTCCATTATACTGTATGTAGGGCTGAGTGGGGATTACAGTGTGAGAATCATACTGTGATGCGGTCACCATACTTTGCTGGGATGGTTGAGGAAGGGGGAGTACAGTAGGGTCATCATACTGTGAGTGTGGAGGAATTCACTGTGAGGCATGTTTTTAGCAACATACCGTACATTATTATCTGCATTATTCAAGTTTTTTTTTTACCCTTTGTTATTACATATCTAAATTAGGCTATTGGGCCATACGCTTTTATGTAATATATTATAATATTCCAATATTTTATTCTAAGATCTATTCATTAAAATGTAATTTGCTTTGTGGGACAACCTCTTTAACTTGGTTTCTGATGATAAGGAAAAAGTTCCTCAATTATAGACATTTTCTTTTTTCCTAAATATTTTGGCCCTCTGAGCATTGGAGTCGGACACCCCTGCACTAGGACCACCAATTCTTATGACCCTCAAACAGTTTCAAATCATTGGCATCCACTGTTTTCAATGGAACCTGACCATCGTCTAATTTATATGGGGGACTCCGAACTCTCACCTGGCAGAGAAAGATCTAGCAGTTTCCCTAGTCCTTTAATTCTATGGGGGAGATAAGTAGCTGCCAGGGGTGTTTGGCAGTGGCTCCCCCCCTCCCCCCCTCCCCCCCCCACTGAAAACACGACACCTAGGCATTCACGTGCTTAGGGGAATCTCCACTATAAAGCACCACTAAAATGAAATCCTTTCCAAATATCACTGCAGGTCCAGCACATACAATCACTGACGATCATCAGCTCATCACCAGGGGCAGCTCTATGCTCCTATACATTTCCCCTACAGCGACCCCCACAGGGAATCTGGAGTATTACACCACCCCATTCAAATCAATGCACGCACATGGTCGATCTCAGGTCACCAGGGAGAGATCTGCTCTGACTCAGAGAAGAGGGATCCTTGGTTTAGGATATTCCTGCCAGGTAGAAATAAAGAAAAATATTTGCGTTACCCCGGTCCAGTGTCCACGTCAGTACCACTTACCAAAAGGATCAGGGTAGTGCGAACTTCCTTAGCCCGCCACTCGAATACTGGCAACCTGAGTGACTCTTGTGATTACTAGGCCCCCCTGACATTACAGGGGCATAGTGCTGGCAAGAGGTGCCCTGGTCCTTCTGTCACGGAGTACGCCTGTGGACCAGGGTAGTGCTTATCTCTATTAAAGGGGCATATTAAAGGATTATTCGAGAGCAAACTCTTTCTTATCCCCAGGAAAAGGCATAACTTACTGATCAGTGAGGGTCCGGTAGCTGGGACCCCTCGCCAGCCTGAGAACAGATCGCTGCAGAAACCAATCATGAATGGAGTGGAGGTCCATGTGTGTGTGACCTGCGCCCCATCCATCGTCTGTGGGACTGCTGGAAATAGCGGACTGTTGTGAACGACCGCAGCAGGCCGGACACATTGAAGCCTCAGATGCCACATTACTATGTGGATCTATTCATCCAGGTCTGCCTGGTTCCTGGTCTACGCTGCAACCAGCAACAGAGGCAGAAGAAAACACACCGGACAATGTGGCGAGAGGGTAAACTACTCTACACCAAAAAGAATGTGTCATTGTGGGGCTGGTGGCACAATACAGCAGGTATTGATAATCGACCGAATCTAGTTACCAACCACGGCCGCATACAGAATCTACAAACAAGAATGATCTTATGTACAGAAAAGATACAACGGAGACGCCTTTGTATGGAAACAATGTACAAGCCGGATACTGGTGCACATTATTACATGCCCCTGCCCATAACGCACACCTTATCCATTACTACCTGCCCCTAACGCACACCTCATCCATTACTACGTGCTCCTTCCCATAATGCACACCTCATCCATTACTACGTGCCCCTTCCCATAACGCACACCTCATCCATTACTACGTGCCCCTGCCCATAACGCACACCTTATCCATTACTACCTGCCCCTAACGCACACCTCATCCATTACTACGTGCCCCTTCCCATAACGCACACCTCATCCATTACTACGTGCCCCTGCCCATAACGCACACCTCATCCATTACTACGTGCCCCTGCCCATAACGCACACCTTATCCATTACTACCTGCCCCTAACGCACACCTCATCCATTGCTACGTGCTCCTTCCCATAACGCACACCTCATCCATTACTACGTGCCCCTTCCCATAACGCACACCTCATCCATTACTACGTGCCCCTTCCCATAACGCACACCTCATCCATTACTACGTGCCCCTTCCCATAACGCACACCTCATCCATTACTACGTGCCCCTGCCCATAACGCACACCTTATCCATTACTACCTGCCCCTAACGCACACCTCATCCATTACTACGTGCTCCTTCCCATAACGCACACCTCATCCATTACTACGTGCCCCTTCCCATAACGCACACCTCATCCATTACTACCTGCCCCTGCCCATAACGCTCAGCTCATCCATTACTACGTGCCCCTGCCCATAACGCTCAGCTCATCCATTACTACGTGCCCCTGCCCATAACACACACCTCATCCATTACTACGCGCCCCTTCCCATAACACACACCTCATCCATTACTACGTGCCCCTGCCCATAACGCACACCTTATCCATTACTACCTGCCTCTAACGCACACCTCATCCATTACTACGTGCCCCTTCCCATAACGCACACCTCATCCATTACTACGTGCCCCTTCCCATAACGCACACCTCATCCATTACTACGTGCCCCTTCCCATAACGCACACCTCATCCATTACTACGTGCCCCTTCCCATAACGCACACCTCATCCATTACTACGTGCCCCTTCCCATAACGCACACCTCATCCATTACTACGTGCCCCTGCCCATAACGCACACCTTATCCATTACTACCTGCCCCTAACGCACACCTCATCCATTACTACGTGCTCCTTCCCATAACGCACACCTCATCCATTACTACGTGCCCCTTCCCATAACGCACACCTCATCCATTACTACCTGCCCCTGCCCATAACGCTCAGCTCATCCATTACTACGTGCCCCTGCCCATAACGCTCAGCTCATCCATTACTACGTGCCCCTGCCCATAACACACACCTCATCCATTACTACGCGCCCCTTCCCATAACACACACCTCATCCATTACTACGTGCCCCTGCCCATAACGCACACCTTATCCATTACTACCTGCCTCTAACGCACACCTCATCCATTACTACGTGCCCCTTCCCATAATGCACACCTCATCCATTACTACGTGCCCCTTCCCATAATGCACACCTCATCCATTACTACGTGCCCCTTCCCATAATGCACACCTCATCCATTACTACCTGCCCCTACCCATAACACACACCTCATCCATTACTGGGGGCTTGCTGGAGACCCCCTCCCCCGTACATTACACCACTGTATACCGCTGCCTTTGTGATGGATCGCCCTCGCTGGTGGTGATGTCACGTGTGGCAGTGCCCACCATTGTCCCCTCTTACCTGGGGCTCCACCATCCAGCCTCCCCATGCCGCCCCCGCGTCCTCCTGGTACCGGAATGCCGAGTACACCGGGATCTTGTGCTCGGTGCTGTACAGCGTGGCATAGCGCTGCTCCCCCTGGTACCGCTGGCAGATCTTCACGTTGGCCGGGTGGCTGAAGCCCTGCGGAGGGCTGCTCTGGTGGAAGAAGTCGTTGCACTCCGAAAAGCCATCCTCACCCTCGTGCACCAGGCGGGCGTGCAGGGCGCAGGGCAGAGCCGCCAGGCAGAGGAGCAGAGCCGCCGCCACCGTCATGTTCCTCGCTGCGCACACTACCTGCCCGGCCGGGGATGCAGCTGGAGGAGGAGGAATGAGCAGCCGCTCCCTCCCCCGGTGCACGTAACCGGCCGTGCTGCAGTATCAGGCGGACTGCGGGCGCGCACAGGCTGCTGGGAGATTCCTCTCTGCTCTGTCAGGAGGATGCAGCCTGTCACTGCCAGTGCCCAGGGAAACAATGCTGCCTGCCAGGGGTGAGGGCTGCCCAGGGCAACATTGCTACCTGCCAGGGGTGAGAGCTGCCCAGGGCAACAATGCTGCCTGCCAGGGGTGAGGGCTGCCCAGGGCAACATTGCTACCTGCCAGGGGTGAGGGCTGCCCAGGGCAACAATGCTGCCTGCCAGGGGTGAGGGCTGCCCAGGGCAACAATGCTGCCTGCCAGGGGTGAGGCCTGCCCAGGGCAACAATGCTGCCTGCCAGGTGTGAGGGCTGCCCAGGGCAACAAAGCTGCCAGCCAGGGGTGAGAGCTGCCCAGGGCAACAATGCTGCCTGCCAGGGGTGAGGCCTGCCCAGGGCAACAATGCTGCCTGCCAGGTGTGAGGGCTGCCCAGGGCAACAAAGCTGCCAGCCAGGGGTGAGAGCTGCCCAGGGCAACAATGCTGCCTGCCAGGGGTGAGGGCTGCCCAGGGCAACATTGCTGCCTGCCAGGGGTGAGGGCTGCCCAGGGCAACAATGCTGCCTGCCAGGGGTGAGGGCTGCCCAGGGCAACAATGCTGCCTGTCAGGGGTGAGAGCTGCCCAGGGCAACAATGCTGCCTGCCAGGGGTGAGGCAGGGCTGCCCAGGGCAACAATGCTGCCTGCCAGGGGTGAGGGCTGCCCAGGGCAACAATGCTGCCTGCCAGGGGTGAGGCCTGCCCAGGGCAACAATGCTGCCTGCCAGGTGTGAGGGCTGCCCAGGGCAACAAAGCTGCCAGCCAGGGGTGAGAGCTGCCCAGGGCAACAATGCTGCCTGCCAGGGGTGAGGGCTGCCCAGGGCAACAATGCTGCCTGCCAGGGGTGAGGCCTGCCCAGGGCAACAATGCTGCCTGCCAGGTGTGAGGGCTGCCCAGGGCAACAAAGCTGCCAGCCAGGGGTGAGAGCTGCCCAGGGCAACAATGCTGCCTGTCAGGGGTGAGAGCTGCCCAGGGCAACAATGCTGCCTGCCAGGGGTGAGGGCTGCCCAGGGCAACAAAGCTGCCTGTCGGGTGAGAGCTGCCCAGGGCAACAATGCTGCCTGCCAGGGGTGAGGGCTGCCCAGGGCAACAAAGCTGCCTGTCAGGGGTGAGAGCTGCCCAGGGCAACAATGCTGCCTGCCAGGGGTGAGGGCTGCCCAGGGCAACAAAGCTGCCAGCCAGGGGTGAGAGCTGCCCAGGGCAACAATGCTGCCTGCCAGGGGTGAGGGCTGCCCAGGGCAACAATGCTGCCTGCCAGGTGTGAGGGCTGCCCAGGGCAACAATGCTGCCTGCCAGGGGTGAGAGCTGCCCAGGGCAACAATGCTGCCTGCCAGGGGTGAGGGCTGCCCAGGGCAACAAAGCTGCCAGCCAGGGGTGAGAGCTGCCCAGGGCAACAATGCTGCCTGCCAGGGGTGAGGGCTGCCCAGGGCAACAATGCTGCCTGCCAGGTGTGAGGGCTGCCCAGGGCAACAATGCTGCCTGCCAGGGGTGAGAGCTGCCCAGGGCAACAATGCTGCCTGCCAGGGGTGAGAGCTGCCCAGGGCAACAATGCTGCCTGCCAGGGGTGAGAGCTGCCCAGGGCAACAATGCTGCCTGCCAGGGGTGAGAGCTGCCCACAGCAACAATGCTGCCTGCCAGGGGTGAGAGCTGCCCAGGGCAACAAAGCTGCCAGCCAGGGGTGAGAGCTGCCCAGGGCAACAATGCTGCCTGTCAGGGGTGAGAGCTGCCCAGGGCAACAATGCTGCCTGCCAGGGGTGAGAGCTGCCCAGGGCAACAAAGCTGCCTGCCAGGGGTGAGAGCTGCCCAGGGCAACAAAGCTGCCTGCCAGGGGTGAGAGCTGCCCAGGGCAACAATGCTGCCTGCCAGGGGTGAGAGCTGCCCAGGGCAACTATGCTGCCTGTCAGGGGTGAGAGCTGCCCTGGGCAACAATGCTGCCTGCCAGGGGTGAGAGCTGCCCAGGGCAACAAAGCTGCCTGTCAGGGGTGAGAGCTGCCCAGGGCAACAATGCTGCCTGCCAGGGGTGAGAGCTGCCCAGGGCAACAATGCTGCCTGTCAGGGGTGAGAGCTGCCCAGGGCAACAATGCTGCCTGTCAGGGGTGAGAGCTGCCCAGGGCAACAAAGCTGCCTGCCAGGGGTGAGAGCTGCCCAGGGCAACAATGCTGCCTGCCAGGGGTGAGAGCTGCCCAGGGCAACAATGCTGCCTGTCAGGGGTGAGAGCTGCCCAGGGCAACAATGCTGCCTGCCAGGGGTGAGAGCTGCCCAGGGCAACAAAGCTGCCTGCCAGGGGTGAGAGCTGCCCAGGGCAACAATGCTGCCTGCCAGGGGTGAGAGCTGCCCAGGGCAACAATGCTGCCTGTCAGGGGTGAGAGCTGCCCAGGGCAACAAAGCTGCCTGCCAGGGGTGAGAGCTGCCCAGGGCAACAATGCTGCCTGCCAGGGGTGAGAGCTGCCCAGGGCAACAAAGCTGCCTGCCAGGGGTGAGAGCTGCCCAGGGCAACAATGCTGCCTGTCAGGGGTGAGAGCTGCCCAGGGCAACAATGCTGCCTGCCAGGGGTGAGAGCTGCCCAGGGCAACAAAGCTGCCTGCCAGGGGTGAGAGCTGCCCAGGGCAACAATGCTGCCTGTCAGGGGTGAGAGCTGCCCAGGGCAACAAAGCTGCCTGCCAGGGGTGAGAGCTGCCCAGGGCAACAATGCTGCCTGTCAGGGGTGAGAGCTGCCCAGGGCAACAATGCTGCCTGTCAGGGGTGAGAGCTGCCCAGATTAGTAATGATGCCATGAGTGAAACAGCTGGCAATTCTTCCAAAGTGTGCTTTGGGTAATATGTGTATCAAAATTACCTGTGTTAGGGGAACTGAGACGTCTATACAAAGTCACGCAGCTGCCTGTGCTAGTAACCTAATGTGCCAGATGGACAGGCAGTGGCTACCATGTGCTATGGGCAATGTGCATGTCAAAATCACCTGTGCCAGGGAAACTGTCTCTTCCTGTCTACAATGTCATGTCAGCTGCCTGTGCCACGGGTCTAATGCACCAATGTCTCTTGCTCCAGGGAAATTGACAGATGCGATCCTGCGCTGTGGGCAATGTGTGTATGAGATTCACTGCTGCCAAGTACCTACATTGGTCTATAAATGTCATGCCAGCTTTAGTGCTACAGGCTTTCCGATGCCAGGATGATGGGCAGTAACCACCCTGTGCTGTGGACAATGTGCCAGGAGTATTGTCTCTACCAGTCGGATAGTGCCATGTTACCTTCCTGTGCCAGGGTAAAGGCAGCTGCCACCCTGTGATATAGCTTCGCTTGCAATTGTATTTTCCATAGAGAAACTCTGAAGCTGAGTTATGTGCATTTGCTGCCACCATGGAGCCTTATAGCGTTTCATTATGACAACCCCTGTGTGTATGCACTAATTGTAGAGGCGTAACTATAGTGGGTGCAGGGGTTTCATTTGCTCCTTAAGCCTAGTGGACCAAAATGTCCTTTTGGACCTTATGAGAAGACCAATACACTTAAAGACCGATGATATTTGGGGGTCATGTTGGAAATTTTGCACTGGGGCTCACAAAATTGCCTATTAGGACTTTTCAGCATTCCCATTCGTTGCTTTAGACCACCTTCCATGAGCCAGAATTGTCCCTTTATCTTCTAGCCTACACTTTACCATCTATGGTTGTTAAGGTACCGTCACACTCAGCAACTTTGCAAAGATAACGACAACAATCCTTGACGTTGCAGCGTCCTGGATAGCGATCTCGTTGTGTTTGACACGCAGCAGCGATCTGGATCCCGCTGTGCCATCGCTGGTCGGAGCTAGAAGTCCAGAACTTTATTTAGTCGCCAGGTCGGCGTGTATCGTCGTGTTTGACATCAAAAGCAACGACGCCAGCAACGAGCATAGGGGGCGTCGCAGCGTCTCCTTCTAGCCAGTCGGTACACTCCGGCTGTTTGACATGGAGCTAACAACCAGCGAGAACGAGAAGTGAGTCGCCGTTACGTCACTGGATCGCTCCTGCATCGTTCTGGAGTTGCTGTGTTTGACGTCTCTACAGCGACCTAAACAGCGACGCTCCAGCGATCTAGTTTAGGTCAGCTCGTTGTCTATATCGCTGCAGCGTCGCTGAGTGTGACGGTACCTTAACACTCTTGGACTTTTCTTGTTTCTTGCCACATATCAACAAAGGATTAAAAATGAGATAGTATTGTAATAGCACCAATGATCATCTCTTATCATCAAAAATGGTGATATGTGATGTCACAGTTATCTATCTGATCAGGTGGAAGATGTTGACAGACACCATTGATCCCTTCAGATTTCCAAACAATAATCTCTAAATGGAGGTGGAGAAGAAGACAATACAAAACCATTGCATTAACCCCTGACCCCTCTCTTGGAAGTTTGCACTTTGTGGACTTTTCAGGCCATGACCTCAAATTGATCCAACTAGCAAACAATGAGGTCACCAGACTGGAATGGTGGCTTCACCTAAAACTCAGCTCAAGATCTTACGGCTAGAGAGGAATCACAGGAACTGTGTAGACCACCCTCCCATCTTGTACTCCAGCTTTCCATCCTAATTAACCCCTTAATGACAGCCAATACGTCTTTTAACTGACCTGAGATGTAAGAGAATAGCCTCCCCATACAGGTGACAATCCAGCAGCTGTCGGCTGTCCACTATAGCTGACAACTTGCTGTATCAGCCAAGATCAGTGTTTGCACCGTCCAAATCTGTTTAACCCCTTAGATGCTTCTGTCAATAGTGACTACTTCATTATAAATGGTTAACAGAGTGTGGGGGCTTCCTCTTTATCCAATTGGTGCCCTCAGATCATGATTTTGTGGTCCTGATGTCTGCCATGGCAATTCATGACCAAATAGAGACCTTAGAGTCTGACGGCTGTAGTAATCTGTTCAGAAGTTAGAGACATTTAGGTGGTAAAAATACACATTTTCATTTCTGTCATGTCACTTTGCATTAATTCCTGTAAAGCACCTGAAGGGTTAACAAACTAACTGACAGCAGTTTTCAATATGTCAGGGGGTGCTGTTTTTAAAATGGTATCATGTCTGGGGGGTTTCCAATATATAGGACCCCTAAAGTCACTTTAAACATGGATAAGTCCTTAAAAAAAGAAATTTTGTAAATTTCCTTGAAAATATGAAAAATTGATGCTACATTTTTAAAACTCCTAAAATGCTATCAAAATAAAATAACATTTTACAAATGGTGCTGATATAAAGCCGACATGTGGGAAATGTTATTTATTAATGGTTTGCTGTGGTATGACCAACTGGATTAAAGGGATAATCATTCAAATTTAGAAAAGTGCAAATTTTTTAATATTTTTCTAACATTTTTGATACTTTTTATAAATAAACACAAAACATTGACCTAAATTTACCATTATCATAAAGTATAATGTGTCATGAAAAAACAATCTCAAAATCACTGGGATTTGTTGAAGCGTTGCAGAGTTATTACCACATAAAGTGACACTGGTCAGATTTCAAAAATTTGGCTCCGTCACTAAGGGGTTAATACACTTTGCTCTTTTTTTGTGCCTCTGCTGCTCATCTCACTGGCTCCGATGCCAAGAGACATAATTTGAAAATATTAACAATGACATACAAGGAAGTCCATCCATCACCTGTCTGCTCCGTACATTTGTAACCCAATCTCCCAACACCTAATTTTCGACCTGTAACCTGTCTTCCCTTTATATATCAGTGCCCTAATTTCCCGATATGTTCCACACGTAATCCCCAATCCTGGACCAGTCCCTTTCATACTGTACATCTCCCTCCTAATCTTCCAAAACCTCCTCACACGTAATCTCCTGTCCTCATATGATCCTTGATCCTCGTCCATTGCTCTCTGAGCATCAACATCAAGATTTCTCAAACTCACCGCCCCAACAGAATAGGCTCTTCACCATCCCAAAATTGAAGGGCGACCTTAGCCCTGCTTCAGAAAATCTTACACCCTACAATAATCCTAAAAAGAAAAAAAAGCATAATAAAACTACAACTCGTCTAGTAAAAAACATACAAGTCCGCTGACCCAAAAATTAAAATATCACATGAACGTTATAAACCAAAAAAAATTATAATGTCGTAATTGCTGTTTTTTGTCCCTTCGCCTCCCCCAAAACAGGAAAAATGGTGGTCAAGAAGACTTTCTGTACTGATTAAAACCTGAATCTAGTAGAATGAAAATAGTGCTTTTGGAAGGAAAGTGGAAAAATTCGCTGTGGCAAGATAGGGTTAATGGTGGTTTAAAAAAATACTGGAGAAGTGTGGCATTTGGTACAGATCGACAGACAAACATTTTTACACCTGCCTCCTGGCACATTTGCAGTTATGAGATTAGTTTTTCAGACTACAATAACACTAATGATTTATTTTCCGCAGTATTTGGCACAAGACCACTGAGGCCAGTGATCTGCTGCAGTGGTCATGGTGAGGTGTAGAGGATGAGACGTGATGGCTCCAGCCAAAGAAAAATAAAGGCCATTGGGGAGGGCGGCGTTCAGCTATTCCCGACAGTCCCATAGTAAGTGATTGCCGCGGAGAATCGCTTGATTGCGGAAGAAATCCAATTCCCAGGTTCCAGAGACCCTATCTCAGGATCACTGGAGGTTATGGATCGCCCCCCTAAGGGCAGTGGGGTACTCGGTACCGGGTCCTTCGGTTCTCAAGGGAGATGTCACGGTGGGTGACCCGGTCCGTGGCCCTAGGGACATCCGTTGAAAATGGGGGAAAGCTCTTTAAAGGGGAAATGTTCATGACGCCATCTGTGGTATTCGGTCAGGGTGACCGACCCTGCTTAGGGGTCCGCTGGGGTGATGTTATGGCAGCTAGATGGTATACCTTCCCACAGGTGAAGTGTGTCCCCAGGGCTTCCCAGAGTGTAGCTGGTGGATGGTGTGAGGCGCAGTGAAGAACGAGGACACAAAGGTTGCAGTCTCTTTACCTTTACTGAAGGCTTCAGCGTCCACAGTCCAGAGCACCAGATCACGGGTCAGGCAGAGTCCGGCCCGTCCAAAGGCAAATCCAGAGTCCCCTTATCCAGGTGGAAATCAGTAGCCTTCCTCTAGCGCCTGGGTGTTGTAGTGCCTTCCTGCTGAGCTTCTCGGTAAGGTCCTCACAACTGATGTTGGTATTCTAGATGTTATGTCTCTCTCTCTATCCCCCTGATGGTAAGGATAGGACAAACCCGTATGACTGATGGCCTGAAGCTTTTTACAGGGACCCTAGCACGCCCCAGCCCCCACAAGTTGCCACCGTGCCTCCTGGGTATAGGTCGGGCAGGTAACGTGGAATTATCTGTCCTGCCGGTCTCTGGAGCAAGGCTTGGAGACTATTGCTCCCTTGGTGTTCCAGCTACCGGATCCTGCGCCTCAGAAGGAGGCAGCCTGTGTAGGGCAGAACTCCTTCTGGGTTCCTCTCCTTTTGCTAAGACTTAGTTTCTCACCTTCTACAATACAATTCGCTGTTCGTGTCTCTTTCCTAGGATGCTGCCGCACGTGGGGCAGGCGCAGCTCCGTGGTCTTCTGTCTAGGCCTCTGACAGGATCCCACCCCTGTCAGGGACCCACTACCTGAGAGGAGCTCAGATAGCAGCTCACTAGGTGAAGCCCAGCCAGCTTCTGCCTAACTTCCTATCCAGACCACCAGTTTTACCTAATTGTGAAGAGTGCCCTAATAAATAGGAGCATAGCTCCCCCTGGTGGACTGGAGTGTGAAGTGTGTTGTGTGGTTTGTGATACCTGGTAAAGAGATCTCCTTTATTGCCTTCAAACGTAACATCACTCCCCCTGGTGGAAGAATGACATTACTGCAACGACCAGGACCCTGGGGCGCTGCAGTTACAGTGACCGAACCTCCGCAGATCAGTAGGTAGCACTCGATATCTTAATATTTGGGGTGTAACCCTTTAAGTCCTAATTCACATCTGTCTGTATTATTTATTTTTGAATCACGGACACCTAACAGTCTATGGCTAGTTTGTCATGTCGCATGAAGAAAACATGTCTTGATATCGTCCAATTTGAAACTTGCCCAGTTCTTATGAATGGATGAGAAAAAAATAAAGGAGCAACTAAGGAAAAAATCGGTCCATTCCTTCGGATAGTAACACAAGGATGTGTGTTACAGTGTCGGACTGGGGCGTCGGGCCCACCAGTAACCAACTCCAGGTCCCCACTTCTCAGCTACAGGCAAATGTGACATCCTCAATCACAATTTATATAACAATGAGCTGAGTAGTTTTTACATGAATAAGATGCCGCCTTTGTCTGTACACAGTGATTTAAGTATACTGTGCCAAGTGCTGCTGATATAAAAGGGTGGTGACCTACTCTTGCACAAGGACCCACCGGAGGAGTTTCCTTTTCTCCTGTCGGCCAGTCCAAGCCTGCGTGTGTATGTAGCCTAACAGCCTTATCAGCATACGGAAAACTGATGGCCGGTCTGGAAATCACTGTCTGTACACAGAGCGTGATCATAGTGTGATCAGATTCTCTCAGCTGTGGAGAAGATGGAGAAAAAAATGTCTTCATGTTCTCCATTCTGTCAGTCTGTGGAAATCGGACTACATTCACATGTGATCTGAGTGAAGTCCAATGTTTTCCACAGACACATTGACTTACATGGTCTAGTGCGATCAGAGTATCAGATCAAACTCGGGCTTTGGACATGTGCCCGGCCCCATAGACTAACATAGATCCGAGTGCTATCTGATGTTTTGTTGGATCGCACTCGAACAGTAAATATGGCCATATGCACGAGCCCTTAATCTGTGGGCTGGTTGCCGGGTGAAATTAGCCTACTAAACATGCCCTTCGTTACCATGGATAGCCCTCCGTTGTATAAAATCTCCTTTGCTTTACAGGCAGTAGAGCCGCCCGTGCACAGAGCAGAAGGCCAGAACAGGTTTGACATGTATTTGTTTTAAAAGGAATAGCCCCAGGTATAAACCGCATTGCAAAAGTTCCTGAGTCAGAAACATCTTTTGTTGAATACCAAATATGTTGTTTTACTTTTTCTTCATCGATGTCTTCTGGGCCGCACCCGGCTGTTATGCAATTCTCTTCTTCCAAGTTGCAATACACCCGATAGCACAACATGTCTGACTCTCCTAGACACCCTGAAAACACCACTAATAATCGTGCTTGTATTCGTCCTTAGACTCGTCAGCTCTGCATAGTAGTTTACAATTATAATCCCGTCCCGTCCCCAAGGTCCCTGTTGATTTATAATGGGGTCCATTGGGGTCTATTTTGATGTCCAGTGTTTTGTCAGGAAATATAATGCTGGTGTTTTTTTTTCCATCAGATTAGATGCCCAATGTTAACACTTTGTAGTCTTATAGTCCTTGTTTTCTCTCTTCTTTTTGTAGGCCGTGCGGTTGGCATGGCCCATGAAAACTTGCAGCCGGTTACTGTGGGTGACACTGTCACCGAGGAGCTCAAGGACACAAGTGCTGAACGAACTCTCATCCGCCCTGAATTTTTATTCCTTGAAGAACTTATCACTGGGAAGACGCTGACTATAACTGGGATTGGGGGTATTTGCCGACTTATTACTTATGGTCCGGGTTTTCCTAGATTGGGGTGTCAGGAGGGGGTTAAAGGAAGTGAGGGTGTCCGAGAACCTCCAGACAAATGTTTTATTGCTGATCAATCTGGGGTGGTTGGTCACTCATTACAACAGGAGATCTGCTCTGAGAGCTAGCCACCAAGACGTGGATTTGTTTACTTAGAGGCGGAAAAGGCAAGAGCCTCCTCTGTTCAAAGCACTGATCGCAGACTTTTTGGAGCTAGTGGTCAGTATTGAATATTGGGGTTTGCGTCGATCCGATATCACATTCACTCACATCAACGTAAGGTCTTTCTAACTGCATCAACTTAATATCGGTCTAAAGGATGATGCTATCTATGCCATGTTTCTGATCTTATAAACTTCTAAAAGACCTAGCACATCCCACAACCAGCCCCCACATGAGCTCATGAAGGGGAGGTATGTAGGCATAACCTTGATCTATTAAAAGCAGAATTTGGGTTTTGGTCATTTGCCAGTCCTGGAAGGAACAGCTTGCTGTGGGTACTGTTTGTTTTCCTAAGGAGTATCTCTTTCCACTAAGTTCTGAGCCATTTCCGTGACACAGGTTCAGTTTTCTTTTGCTATCCCTTTTATTCCATGTAATTGTATATACTGTATTGTTTTGTTTCCATTTTGTATCATCTTTTTACATTTTTATAAACACTACCTACCTTTCCGGGTTAAATATATAAAACTGAATACCTCTGATCCTCTTGCTCTGTAAACCGCACCCCTGAAGCCATATGCTACTGGTAACGGGTGTCTAATCAGCCTGTATAAGTGATTGGTGGTGGCAGCTAGTAGTTCCCTGCTGTTATATATATATATATATATATATATATATATATATATATATATATATATATATATATATATAGTGACAAAGTCACTGGTAAGGTGCTGGAGGGGAGATATGTGTCACTACGTTTAATGGCATCAGTGATATAAAACCCAGAGTTTTATCCTCCAGCACACTAAGTGCCGTGAGGGGTTAAGCTAATTTATATAATGGACTGGCTTTTATGTTGACATCCATAGAGCGGGTGGGAGGATGTCCACCTCATCGCCACCCCAGGGTGTGGTCTGGGGCTTAAATAGCTGGGCTCCAGAGGCAGTCTTGGTTCAGCAGGACTGGAGAGAGGATCTCCAGTGCTTTGTCGTTCTTGAGGAAAGACTGAACCTGTGTTGCTCCAGAGCGGGCAGCTCCCCGCAAATATATGGACTGTGTACAGCATTTTTGTTTTCCTGTTTTTTGCCTGAAGGGCTGTGTTTTACTTTCCCCTTCTTGTTGGCTTATGCTGCCATATAATAAACCAACCGAAGAACTAAAGAGACAGTGTTGCTGTTTCATACCTCCGTGCACCTCTGGGTGAGTTGAACTGCCACAATATATATATATATATATATATATATATATATATATATATATATATATATATATATATATATACAATACAGACCAAAAGTTTGGATACGCCTCATTTAAAGATTTTTCTGTATTTTCATGACTATGAAAATTGTACATTCACACTGAAGACATCAAAACTATGAATTAACACGTGGAATTATATACTTAACAAAAAAGTGTGAAACAACTGAAAATATGTCTTATATTCTAGGTTCTTCAAAGTAGCCACCTTTTGCTTTGATGACTGCTTTGCACACTCTTGGCATTCTCTTGATGAGCTTCAAGAGGTAGTCACCGGGAATGGTTTTCACTTCACAGGTGTGCCCTGTCAGGTTTAATAAATGGGATTTTTTGCACAAGAAATAATGAAAAATGTTTCTTGTTTCAAAGCAGTGATCAAAGCAAAAGGTGGCTACTTTGAAGAACCTAGAATATAAGACATAATTTCAGTTGTTTCACACTTTTTTGTTAAGTATATAATTCCACATGTGTTCATTCATAGTTTTGATGCCTTCAGTGTGAATGTACAATTTCCATAGTCATGAAAATATGGAAATATCTTTAAATGAGAAGGTGTGTCCAAACTTTTCATCTGTACTGTATATATATATACGGTATATGTTTTCCATGAACTGAAATCGGAGGTGTGTGCCATACACTCACTGTGAGTTCCCCAATAACTGGCCTAGTAGTTGAGCGTCCATGGCCTCGTCAATCCCTAGACAAATGCTGACTATTGGAGCAATAATACTGCACTGCATGCTTTCTGGAAATGACCTAGAAATGTGATTAGAAGCCAGATCCCAGGCAAAATGGAGCATGCAGACGTCATACCAATGATGGGCCAGACATCCCACCGTGACAAACATCCATGGCTACAGACAAATTGGTCTGTGGCTGCAGGCATTAGTCAGAGTGTTCAAGGCTCAATATCTGCTTACCATAATAACCTGAGGTCATTTTATTCTACCTAAATAATTCATGTCATGGAAGCTGCTCCCTGTGCACATCTGTGTGCCGGCTGTATGTTTTCGTGCAGCAAATGTAATCTTATATTCCGGAGACTATTTCCCTAGAATCATTCTGAAGTAAGCTACATAGTGCATATTGTATATCACTAAAAATATAGAAGGCATGTAAAGAAGTAAAAAAAATGTAATAATTCAATGTATTCCAATTCCAGGTTATGCTCAAATCCAACTCTGCTAAAATGTTGCATTTTAGCACTTAAAATGGACCTTTCACCGGATATTTTCATTTAGTGTTCGCTCACACTAGCGTATAAATCAGACAAGTGTAATCCAATAAAAATAAAATAAAATCCGGGTGTGAGAAAAAAAATCGGCCTTCACACGGACCATCTGTATGCCGTCTTTTTTTGCACACATCTCGAAGGAACCAGGAAAAAGCACGAGCCAAGTACAGTAAGTTCACAGCCAGAACCCTCAGGATAGAAAGATATCTTGCAGATACCGGTAAATAATTTCACAACCCCCCTACATTTTATAAACTCGCACCCTCTAGTGCTTTCATGTGTGGTTTATTGTGTAGCTTTTTAGGCTTGATTAAAATAATAAATAAACAATATGGGGTCCCCCCAATTTTTGGTAGCCAGCAAAGGTAAAGTAGACAGCTGTGCACTGATATTATCAGGCTGGGAAGGTCCTTGGTTATTGTGTCCTCAGCCTAAAAATACCAGCCTGCAGCCCCCTAAGAAGTGGCACATTAAATTAGATGCGCCGATTCTGGTGCTTCGCCTTGGCTCTTTCTGATTGTCCTGGTGCGTTGGCAATATGGGTAATGAGGCTTGGGGTTGTCAGCTGTGAATTGTCCAAAAACACAGCTGATATCAAGCCCTGGTGTTAGTAACGGAGAGAAGTGATGAGTGCAAGTGCTCATTACTCGAGTTGGCGTAGGGTGCTCGGGTACGCACCAAGTAGCGCGTGTGCTGGAGTGTAATGTTCGTATCTCCACAACCGCATGTTTCTTGGCTGTTAGAGAGCGACAAAACGTGGGGATTGCCTGACAAACACAGGAAATCCCTGCATGTTTTGTGGCTAACAGAAACGAAATATGTGGTCATGGGGATGCGAATATCTCGCTCAGGCACCGGCACTACTCGTTGCTTACCGAGCACCCTTGGCAAATTTTGAGTAGTGAGCACTTGCGCTCACCACTAGTGGAGAGGTGTCTATCAGATACCCCTATTACTAACCTAGTAATAAAAAGTAAAAAAACACATACAAAATTATTTAAAAACACTCCCCGACACTTTCCCTGGTTCACAAATTTATTTAACCCCTTTCTGCCATCGGACGGGATATTACATCCGATTGCAGTACCCCCGCTTTGATGTGGGCTCCGGCGGTGAGCCCGCATCAAAGCCGGGACGTGTCAGCTGTTTTGAACAGCTGACATATGCCCGCAATAGGCGCGGGTGGAATCACGATCCACCCGCGCCTATTAACTAGTTAAATGCCACTGTCAAACTCTGACAGCGGCATTTAACAAATGCTTCTGGCCGGATATGCGCGCACCTGTGACCCCTCGGCGCGTCTGCATGACAACCAGAGGTCTCCTTGAGACCTCTATGGTTCTTGATGCCGGATTGCTATGAGCACCACCCTGTAGTCGTCGCTCATAGCAAGGCTGTAATTCTGCTACATAGAGGCGATCTGAGCATCGCCTCTATGTAGCAGAGCCAATCAAGTTGTGGCAGCTTCTAGCCTCCCATGGAGGCTATTGAAACATGACAAAAGTAAAAAAAAAGTTTTAAAAAATATAAAAAAATATATAAAAGTTCAAATCTCCCCCCTTTCGCCCCATTCAAAGTAAAATAATTTAAGAAAAAATCAAACCTACACATATTTGGTATCGCCACATTCAGCCCACTTTCCAGACTCAAATGCCTACACCCTAGAGGTGAAATAAAGGATTTTTTGAGACATCCTGCAACATGGTGAGTGCCGCAAGTTTTTTCTTCTAAGTATTTGCACTTATAATTCTTTCTATATATATTCTTTAATACCTACTTCACTTTTGCTCTTTCCTTTCTGGTCTTCAATAGCTCTATTATGTGTCTTGCCACTCCTAGGCTCCATTTGCCATCTCCTGTCATCTTCCATGTGGTGTGCGCTTCCTCAGGCCTTTGCTGCACCCTTGCTGTGAATATGTGTCCCTATGACATTGCGCTCCACGCCCACCTAACTGACTCGTCAGTGGTGGGCATGGACTTGTGATGTCGGACGCCGAGTCCCCTGCTTCCGGTCCCCACCGGAAGTGCTGCAACAGCCGCGCACTCTGGTTGTACTCTGCTTGGTATAAAAACATGCCAGCCTACCCCTGACACCGTGCCCCCCGAAGAAGCACATTGCGAAACGCGCGTTGCAGTTTGCCTCTCCCATATCCATTCACAGGTTGGTTCCCCTTTTGTCTGCTTATGCCCCAATACCATTAGCCTCTTGGTTGCTCAATGTTCGTGCCCTCACTTACTTTGGTTATTACATAGATTGCTATCTGTGCTTAGATTAATACGTTTGATTATTATTTGCCACCATTTTATATTAGTATATTATAGGACTAGCTATTATTTTTACTAGGTCTGGTTTGACCACTGTATTGCTATAGCACTATGCACTTTATATAACCTTGTTCAAATATATTCTACTTGAGGGCAGGTCATTGCTTCACCTCTAGGTTATATTTTGAGTCATTACTTATGTGTATTATCATTGTTTCTGACTCTTATCAGGCATTTATATAGACTTTCACACTAACTTGTTTGGACGTGGCACTAAGTTGTCGTCAGCCTTTTGTACTTGTAATTGTTTATATTTCTATTATATTTGTATGATTACTAGCTGTAATAAAACTAAACATATACTTTTTACATATTGCTCTGCTGTCCATTCCTTTTTTGGTAATCTGTGTGAATATTTATAGATAAGCCCCCTTTCTTTCATAAGCGTCTTTGTGGGTTTATGTGTAGCACAGGCAATTGGAATATCACAGCTTCAAGTCTACTATGAAGACTATGGAAAAAAGTGAAAAATAGAAAAAAAAAGTTGTCAATATTGAAAAAATTTAAAAAATATAAAAGTTCAAATAACCCCCCATTCAAAATAAAACAATAAAAAAAAATACATCTTCCCTATCCCTAATGCTATGGGTGCCTCAGCTATCCCTGCTCCCCCGATTACTTCTGATGGTGAAGACGCCAGGGCCTCGTGCCTTTCTGAGCTCCTAAATCAATCCTTATCTGTTCCTTGCCCCTCCCAGGGAAGTGGGGAGTGTATAAGAATACACAAACCAGACTAACAAGGGAAAACATACAGGGATAAATGAAAATACCAGTCATACAAATATGCACTCACAGACAGCAGAGTGGAACACTGGGAAGTAGAAGAAGGAAAAACCAAACAGGAGAGCCTGAGGATATGCATACTGTCAAATCACCAAGCAACAGTCTTCAGAACAACACTTTAAACACCTCTTCAAACAGCCATCTCCTCCAACTTCCAAACCAGGCAGTATGAAACTATGACTGGCAATCCCTGATTGCCAGAGGCCAGTATATATAACATAGGGGAGTGGCCAATACTGAACAGCTGAGAGCGTCAAAGCAGGAGAGTTCCAGGAGCTCTCAGAAGAGCAGATTAACACCTGCACTGTTAGCAGAAGCCTGCACTGTTCAATATGATGGTGAAGTGCTTCTAATCAGTGCAGGAGTATGTGAAACCAGACACTGCGGTCTTTTGACCCTCTCTGTAAACTCGTGACAGCGGCATTATTAGTTTGCGTGTCTGTACACTCTTAATTAGCTTTTCTATCTCATTACAAATCCTGCATGCAGTCTTTTTCCCATTACAGATGTCCTCAACTGGGTGCATACTGCCAGAATTATTTATTAATGAGGCTCGTCGATTGAAGCAGAACATGTAAATCACTATAAAAAAAGAGATAATTATATTAGGGAAGGTTGTGAACAGTGGAATGAGCAGATACATAAATTGAGTGATGGAACAAGATGGCTTGGAAATCCTAATGTGATGAGGGCAGATATGTGTCTAGGTTTTCTGGCACCCGGGGCAAGAATTCAGTTTGGCCCCCACCACCCAGCACATACGCGATTTGCACACTTAGTCACGTACCGACGACCTGCTCTTCCTAATTCAATATTAAGTGAAAAACTGAGAGAAGCAGGAAGAGAAACTCGTTGTCACGTGACCGTAAGTATGAAAATCACATATGAGTGAAGTGGCCATGTGATGACTGCTGGAACCAGCGAGCAGAGCTGAATCCTGACAGTGAGTATATTACACTCTGTTAGGATTGGCTACAGGGATTCATTTTCTAATTAAAGGGCTCGTCTAGGTTTGAGATAAAAGTCTGCAGTCACTCTATGCGACTGCAGGCTTCTCAATTCTCACAGCACATGTACTGAACGCTTTTAGGATTCTCCCTTGCACAAGCATGTGATTTGGATACTTCTGGCCACATTTCGACTAGACGTGCCCGGCCTCGCTCAATTCATTTTCATTAAGTGAGGCCACGCATGCCTAGTTGACACGTGACCGCATGTATGCAAATCGTTGGCACGAGAGAATCCTGACAGCGTGCAGTGTGCACTGTGAGAATTCAGAAGTGTTCAGTCACATAGAATGACTGCAGACTCATCACAAACTTGGACAACCCCTTTAATGCTCCTAACATAAATAAAAACATGAGAATTAGTATCACAAAAAAACATTTACATCCAGGGACCTGATAGATGACGTTGTCTCTGGAGTTCTTCTCTTTCTTTTCTTCTTCATTTTGCCCAGACCTCATGATGAGTTTTCTTATCCACAGCTCGTCTCTGCAGACTTCTATCTTCTCCGGTCTTCTGCCGCACATCCCCACACAATGCCCTTAAAAATAGCAGTGTCATTATAATGCTCTATTCTGTGCCCACTCACACTTTTCTTCCCCAATGCTGTCTCCTATTCCCCTCAATAGTCTCCTAACATGTTTCCCCCTCCCATCTTATACATTTACCCTCTCACTTTCCATACTGTTTCCTAACACATCCCTCCAACTCCCCATACTGTGTCTTCACCCATCTCATCACCCTCGCTCCCCATACTGTGTCTGAATACATTTTCCCCTCGCTCCTCATACTGTGTCCACACCCCGAAGAAGTTGATTTTGGTTTTGAATCCCTTGGAGTTTTAGTAAAGCAATAAAACTGCACTTGATTGGACTAAACCGCCTTGCCTGTGTGAACGCTACCCAATGCCTATCTGAGAGTGAAGCCCTATAAGAGTATGACTTTAGAACTGGATAATCAATGGGTGGATTGTAGTCTGTTACAACAGACACATAGGTAATTCAGAGGTGGAAATTTTGCAATGAAATGTCTTCATGTATTAGAGCCGCAACATATAAAAATGCTCAGAAATAAAAATAAAAAATTAACTTAAAAAAAAAAAATATTATAAGGGATACTAATTTCCTGGGATATGTCTTTCAAGCCTTGATCTTCCCTGAAAATTGGGCACATATAAGCTTTACAAGACGTCTTTGATGTACCACAAAGAAGTCTACCTTTATGCTTTCTTCCTTTTGATATTTGGCAGGAATACTGAATTAGATGACTCATTACTGATATTTATATGAATTTGTATTGAGGAAAAGTGAAAACACCCTCATCTAGGAAAAAAAAACAAAAGCCACTCCTAAAACAACGAGCATAACGTGATATAACCCCAAGGAAAGTTGCTGATGATATGTAGAAAAAAAAATAGAAATCTTGCAATTTTCACACTGGCTACTGAAGCTTTTTTATACTATAACTTCCTGTTTGTAATAATTATATGGATACTACGGAATCTGATAGCATGGGATAAAGCCAGTCTGAGCAAAGTTGCAGCAAAAGATGTATTTACTCAAAAACAGAAATGTAAACAGAACTAACAGATATTTCTACAATTGTAATGAGGTCATCAGCTCTATATAGAAAATCACAGCAAACTGAGTAGCGGGGAGCAACCTATAATGTGAACCAGTCCAACAAAGAAGCAAACAAGACACTTAAACGAGGAAGTCCAATAAGGTTATTAGTGCAAATGTACACAGTACTTAAATGATGAAGTCCAGCAAAACTTGCTCACACATGTGCACAGTACTTGCTAGTAGGAGTCGAATAGTTAACAGATGGTGCGTTATGTGAATGACATCCTAGAAAAGAGAGGACGAGGGGAGAAAGAGGGAGAGCGCTATCTAAGCGTAGTAGATGAGTAGATCTTTCTTGGAGAGAAAAGCACAGCTTGAATCTTGCTCAACTGGTGTGGTTGTGCAAAGAGGCACAACACTGGGAAAAGTTTAGTAAACAAAGGAGATCCTTCCACTGGCGTGCTGCCCATCACAGCAGTTCCAGAGGCGAGAGGTAGCTGAATGGAGTGAGGCAGACCACCGAGTAGTGAGCAGCAGAAGCAGGGAGTTAACCAGCAAACAGGTAGATGCTCAGGAGCCAGCAGCACAAAATACTCAGGCACAGGTGAACACAAGACCCGGACTTAAATAATAAGGACAGACAGGAAGTTCCATGACAGGGTGAGATCCAAGACTCCATCTTGGATCAGGACGAACACACACCAGGAAAGTCTGGAATCCTTACACTGTTGTTTCAGGAAACAACACATGTACATAGCCACAATGGGCAGACCCCGACCCTATCTTTTCTATTGAAGCGTCTAATGAGCGCATGCAAAGGTGATTGTGAAGGGAAGGGAAGTAGGGTCAGATGTGACATCGCCTATTGTGAATTGTGTGTTATCAGCTGTGTATAGAGGTGTCACCTGTCATTGTAATCATGTCTCTGATGATAATGAGACTGCTGAAAACTCTTCCTGAAAGTACAAGAGATATAAGTCTAAAACAAACAAACCTGATTTAAACAATAGGTAATTTTCTGATGATCACTTCCGTTTAAATCCCCCAATAATGTCAATGTAATTCATTTTGTCAATTTTTTAAAACCGATGCTAAAAATACTGACCTCCAGGTATAGTGAATAAACTATAGTTTTAATGTTTTTTTTATTCTGAATAAACGATCGCTTTAACCCCTTTCTGACATCTGACGTACTATCCCGTCGAGGTGGGGTGGGCCCGTATGACCACCGACGGGATAGTACGTCATACGCGATCGGCCGCGCTCACGGGGGGAGCGCGGCCGATCGCGGCCGGGTGTCAGCTGCATATCACAGCTGACATCCGGCACTATGTGCCAGGAGCGGTCACGGACCGCCCCCGGCACATTAACCCCTGGCACACCGCGATCAAACATGATCGCGGTGTACCGGCGGTATAGGGAAGCATCGCGCAGGGAGGGGGCTCCCTGCGGGCTTCCCTGAGATCACCGATCTGTAATGTCCCCCTCTGGGACAAAGCAAAAAAGTTAAAAAAAAATTTTCCCACATGTGTAAAAAAATCAATAAAAGATAAATTCCTAAATAAAGAAAAAAAAATATTATTCCCATAAATACATTTTTTTATCTAAATAAAAAAAAACAAAACAATAAAAGTACACATATTTAGTATTGCCGCGTCCGTAACGACCCAACCTATAAAACTGCCCCACTAGTTAACTGTCATGGTTCCCAATGGCAGGGACTCAGGCAAAAACGGACTAGCTCTAGGAATGATGGAAACTCAGATGACCGCGACGCTGAACCTAACACGCAACTAATAGTAGCCAGGGGGTGTGCCTACGATTATCCCTAGACACCTCGCACCAGCCGGAGATCTAGTTACCCCCTAGTAGAGGAATACACAGACCTGGCTTGCCTCCAGGGAAACCCCAAAAGTGATAGTAGCCCCCCACATATAATAACGGTTAGGTAAGAGGAAAACAGGTACGCAGTATGAATATAGATTCAGCAAAGAGAGGCCCTCTGACTAGATAGCAGAAAATACAAAAGAGGACTTCGCGGTCACCTCAAAACCCTAAACAGCCATCCTGAAATTACTTTAACTCCGTTATCAACTCATGACACCGGAGTAGTAATTTCAGATCACTAGAGCTTCCAGCAGCAAGAGAAATATAAATGCATGCTGGACCAACAAACACAAAAAATGCCAAAGATCCAACTTAGCTGAATTGCAGACTTGGAGCAGGTAGCAAGCAACAGAGGTGCTCTGGTAACATTGATTGCCGGCACTAGAATGACTGAGAAGCCAGACTAAATAGGAAACTCCCAGTTTCCTGATGGGAACAGGTGCAAGACAAAAGTCAGCCAGTACCACCAGTAACCACCAGAGGGAGCCCAAAAACAGAATTCACAACAGTACCCCCCCCTTAAGGAGGGGGCACCGAACCCTCATGAGAACCACCAGGGCGATCTGGATGCGCCCTATGGAAGGCGCAAACCAAATCAGAGGCATGAACATCGGAGGCAGTCACCCAAGAATTATCCTCCTGACCGTATCCCTTCCATTTAACCAAATATTGAAGTCTCCGTCTGGAAACGCGAGAGTCCAAAATCTTCTCCACAACATACTCCAATTCACCCTCCACCAGCACAGGAGCAGGAGGCTCAACAGAAGGAACAACCGGTACCTCGTACCTCCGCAACAACGACCGATGGAAGACATTATGAATGGTGAAAGATGCTGGTAGGTCCAAACGAAAAGATACAGGATTAAGAATCTCCAAAATCTTATAAGGACCTATGAACCGAGGTTTAAACTTAGGAGAAGAGACCTTCATAGGGACAAAACGAGAAGATAACCACACCAAGTCCCCAACGCGGAGATGATGACCCACACGACGATGACGATTAGCAAACTGCTGAGTCTTCTCCTGAGACAACTTCAAATTGTCCACCACATGACTCCAAATCCGGTGCAGTCTATCCACCACCGTGTCCACTCCAGGGCAATCCGAAGATTCCACCTGGCCAGATGAAAAACGAGGGTGAAACCCTGAATTGCAAAAGAAAGGAGAAACCAGAGTGGCAGAACTGGCCCGATTATTGAGGGCAAACTCTGCCAACGGCAAAAAGGCGACCCAATCATCCTGATCAGCAGACACAAAACACCTCAAATAAGTCTCCAAGGTCTGATTAGTTCGCTCCGTCTGGCCATTAGTCTGAGGATGGAATGCAGACGAAAAAGACAAATCAATGCCCATTCTGGCACAGAACGCTCGCCAGAACCTAGACACAAATTGAGACCCCCTGTCAGAAACGATGTTTTCCGGGATACCATGTAAACGAACCACATTCTGAAAAAATAAAGGAACCAACTCAGATGAAGAAGGCAATTTGGGCAAGGGTACCAAATGAACCATCTTAGAAAAACGGTCACACACCACCCAAATGACGGACATTTTCTGAGAAACCGGGAGGTCCGAGATAAAGTCCATAGAGATGTGCGTCCACGGCCTCTTCGGAATAGGCAAGGACAACAACAATCCACTAGCCCGAGAACAGCAAGGCTTGGCCCGAGCACAAACATCACAAGACTGTACAAAGGCACGCACATCCCGAGACAGGGAAGGCCACCAGAAGGACCTGGCCACCAAATCTCTGGTACCAAAAATTCCAGGGTGACCTGCCAACACAGAAGAATGAACCTCCGAGATGACTCTACTGGTCCATTCATCTGGAACAAACAGTCTCCCAGGCGGACAACGATCAGGCCTATCAGTCTGAAACTCCTGCAAAGCACGTCGCAAGTCTGGGGAGACAGCAGACAAAATCACCCCATCCTTAAGGATACCCGTAGGCTCAGAATCACCGGAGGAGTCAGGCTCAAAACTCCTAGAAAGGGCATCTGCCTTCACATTTTTTGAACCCGGCAAGTATGAAACCACAAAATTAAACCGGGAGAAAAACAACGACCAGCGCGCCTGTCTAGGATTCAGACGCCTGGCAGACTCAAGGTAAATCAGATTCTTGTGATCAGTCAAGACCACCACCTGATGTCTAGCACCCTCAAGCCAATGACGCCACTCCTCAAATGCCCACTTCATAGCCAAGAGCTCCCGATTACCGACATCATAATTTCGCTCGGCGGGCGAAAACTTTCGAGAGAAGAATGCACATGGTCTCATCACTGAGCAATCGGGACTTCTCTGCGACAAAACCGCCCCCGCTCCAATCTCGGAAGCATCAACCTCGACCTGAAAAGGGAGCGAAACATCAGGCTGGCGCAACACAGGGGCGGAAGAAAAGCGGCGCTTAAGCTCCCGAAAGGCCTCCACAGCCGCAGAGGACCAATTGGCAACATCAGCACCCTTCTTAGTCAAATCAGTCAGAGGTTTAGCAACACTTGAAAACCCAGTTATAAATCGACGATAGAAATTAGCAAAGCCCAAGAACTTCTGAAGACTCTTCAGGGAAGTAGGCTGCGTCCAATCACAAATAGCCCGAACCTTGACAGGATCCATCTCAACAGAAGAAGGGGAAAAAATATACCCCAAAAAGGAGATCTTCTGAACCCCAAAAATACACTTTGAACCCTTTACAAACAAAGAATTGGCCCGCAAAACCTGAAAAACCTTCCTAACCTGTTGAACATGCGACTCCCAGTCATCCGAAAAAATCAAAATATCATCCAAATACACAATCATAAATTTATCCAGGTATTTACGGAAAATATCGTGCATAAAGGACTGAAAGACTGAAGGAGCATTAGAAAGACCAAAAGGCATTACCAAATACTCAAAATGGCCCTCGGGCGTATTAAATGCAGTTTTCCACTCATCCCCCTGCTTAATCCGCACCAAATTATACGCACCCCGAAGATCAATCTTAGAGAACCACTTTGCCCCTTTAATACGAGCAAATAAATCAGTCAATAGTGGCAAAGGATACTGGTATTTGACTGTAATCTTATTCAACAGGCGATAATCAATACAGGGCCTCAGGGAGCCATCTTTTTTACCCACGAAAAAAAAACCTGCTCCTAAAGGGGATGAGGATGGACGGATATGTCCCTTTTCCAAGGACTCCTTAATATACTCCCGCATAGCAGCATGCTCAGGCACAGACAGATTAAACAAACGACCCTTGGGAAACTTGCTGCCCGGAATCAAGTCTATAGCACAATCACAATCCCTGTGAGGGGGGAGAGAACTAAGTTTGGGCTCCTCAAAAACATCACAATAGTCAGACAAAAATGCCAGAATTTCAGAGGGAATAGATGAAGCAATGGAAACCAAAGGTACTTCCCCATGAACCCCCTGACATCCCCAGCTTAACACAGACATTGTTTTCCAGTCAAGGACTGGATTATGAGTTTGCAACCATGGCAATCCAAGCACTAAGACATCATGCAAGTTATGCAACACAAGGAAGCGAATCACCTCCCGATGGTCAGGAGTCATACACATAGTCACTTGTGTCCAGTATTGTGGTTTATTCCTAGCCAATGGTGTGGAGTCGATACCCTTCAGAGGGATAGGAATTTCCAAAGGCTCTAGGCTAAACCCACAGCGTCTGGCAAAGGACAAATCCATAAGACTCAAGGAAGCGCCAGAATCCACATAGGCATCCACAGTAATAGGTGATAATGAACAGATCAAAGTTACAGACAAAATAAACTGTAAGGTTTCTCTTACTGAGAGTGTTGGGGGACACTCACTTGGCCGCGATATTCAAGCACACGGGCACGGGTTTATAAAACAAAGCAGTCCATGCGGTTTATTAAGCCTCATAAACCGGGGTACGCACAGTTCATAACATGAAACACAACAGGCACCAACTGGTGATATTTACTTGCAGCTTCTAACACTTCAGTGTACGGCTTTGCCTCACGGCCACTAACACGCTGGTCCTCCCTTAACCAGTTCCTAAGGGAGACCACACAGTTCATAGAACTTCACAAGCACTACCGGCCTGTACGATACCTGACGGGAGCTCCGGCTCCACCTGCTGACTCCTTGCCAGTCCGCACCTCCGGGTAAGCTGCCTTACAGGGATCACCAACTTGCCTGGCCGGCACGCACTAGTCAGTCCAGACCTCACCGAAGGACTCCAGCTTCCCCAGTTCCACTGTGCACTGCTCCGGGATCCGGTCCTCCTACTAGGACCTCCCACGCCAGCAGGTGCTTTCCAGGAAGCCTCCTCTCAGGCTTCCAACACAGGAACACACCGAGCCCTCAGGAACTCCCTCAGGGATTTTGCACTTGGACCCTTCAGGTCCAACACTGGAACCACACAGGAACATGTGACCCACACCCTGGTCACGTTATGTACCTGTAACCACACCCACAGTAATGGATCACATGGGCTGGTCACGTGATCCTGACATCACTGCAGGTCAACTCCGTGCACATCCCGGGGAGACCATGCAGCGCCCCCTACCTGTTACAGGGGTCACTGCATCACATATATCACATATCCCCCCCCTCTGTTCACACCTGTAGGGTTGAACACCTGTCATACACGTGGGATCACGGGATATGTCATGCACGTTGCCTTGCCCTACCTGTCGAGAGAACCGTCTCAGTCGGTTTTGAGCATCACACAGACCCATCCAGTTGTTGAGTTTACCCCGCCCCCAGCGGTCAACACGTAGGCCTTGAGCTTTGGCCCTTAAGTTACAGTCTGTCCGTGACACCAAACCTTTAGTCAAGTTTGTCTCTTTACTCGACCTTTCTCTCCAGGGTCGCCACCCACGGTTGTTACGGACATTAGTCCCACTTACAGTCGAGACTAGCAACTGATCAGAGTCTGACCCTCCATCACTACGTCTACTACTGTACATGTCCTTTTTGTTTCCTTTTCCTTGGGAAGAAGGCGGCCGCCACCTTATGTTCTGCAGCTGTTTATTGACCTGCCGTCTGTACAGTCTTAGCTGCTCTATTTCTCTCAAGTAGGCCACGCGATACCTCAGGAGCATCCGGATATTCGCTAGACTCTCCTTGGACCCGACAACCAGGAATGACACCATTCCATCTTCACCCACCTGGGCCTCGTCTTCAGCCGGAATCCTCAGTCTCTTCACACCTGACACATCCACCACCTCCTGCATCGCTTTTCCAAACCGGCCAATGAGCTTCGCTACCAGAGCTCTGGGCACTTGGACTGTGTCCTCTACCAAGCCCAGACGACTTTGAGCTTTCCTGGCTTGCTCCAAACAACGAGTGGCCTCATCATTCTCCCACAGGACCCTCTGCTTCGTGCGGAGGCACCGTAGGTGCATGTCCCTCAGGACAGCCACCCTCTTCACTGTGACTTCCTTAGTAGACAGTACCACCAACTGTTTCGTCTCCAGTGCCCAGTGCACACTAGACGCTTCCACTGCCTTTTTAAAGGCCTCATGCACACCCTCGCGGGTACATGCATCTTGCGCCTCTACGGGTACATCTATCACGCACTTGAAGAGCGGAGTCTCACTTCCTTCAAGAACAGATGGCTCCTGCCTTGCCATGGACCTTTCCATCAAGACACCTGTCACAACCGGGTGACCATCTTGTTCTGCTTTTAGCGCCAACTCCTCTTCAGCTTTACTCTCATTACCACTCTGGTACTGGCACGAGAAGTCTGCGACCACCACCTCTTTTCCTTGTAGAGGGCCTTTTAGTGCTTCTCTAAGCACTACAATGTCTTCCTTTAGGGTCTGATACACACTTTGCCATCCGAACAGGTGGCCTCTGAGCTCAAAGACTTCCTTTTCTAGCTCATCCACTCTGCGCTCAGCCGCTTGTCTCAGGACCCTTTCTCGTTCGACATGGTCGTTCACCGTCTCTATAACCAATTCCACCTCGCTTCTCCCATCCTCCGGACTGGTGAAACATCCATCACTTGAGGAGGTATTCACTTCTGGTACCATCTCCTTGGTGGCCTCCTCCACTTCCGCACCCTCCGACTCTGCACTGTCAGGGTCGGCCCTCTCTTGGGTCTCAGCGGTGACGTCATTAGGTTCGTCCCTTTTCCCTGGGACTACAGAGCACTTCATACACCCCAGGTCCTCAGCATCTTCCGTCAATTCCTCACACAGAGCAACGGGTTCAGCCCCTTTGGCTCTTTTACGTCTCCGGCGACGGGAGGAAGAATTGCCTGAGTCAACCTTATTACACTCTTTTCCACTGGCGTCACCGTCTGAAGGGGAGTCGCCACCAATTGTTACCACAGGTCCTGGACCCCGTCCTCCACCCGTCAGCACAGGTCCTGGACCCCGTCCTCCACCTGTCACCATAGGTCCTGGACCCCGTCCTCCACCTATCACCATAGGTCCTGGACCCCGTCCTCCACCCGTCACCACAGGTCCTGGACCCCGTCCTCCACCCGTTACCACAGGTCCTGGACCCCGTCCTCCACCCGTTACCACAGGTCCTGGACCCCGTCCTCCACCTGTCACCAGGGCATACGCGTTTGTTACTGGCCATGACTTGTCACAGTCACCCCCAGAATCTGTGTCACACCCCACAGTCTGAGGACCCTGCAAGTCACTCTCTGTCTGGGTGTCAGCTCCACATGTTTTATCCAGCAGACCACTACCAGTCGTATTGTGGCACACTTCAAGTGACGTCAGGTCAGTTAGTTGGGCAGTCGAACCTTTCCCCCTGGTCAGGCCTGCCTTCTCAACATTACTAAAAGACATCCACATTATATCCACAAACACTTCAGCCTTTTCCCACAGTGCTACCAAATCTTGTCCTATTACCATAGGAAATGGCAAGATCGGGTCTACAACCACCTCATGGTATGTGGAAACCTCCGCTGCGACAATGTAGATAGTGGCTACCTGGAGATATTCAGTGTCGCCAGGTGACACAGAATCTCCTGGACGGGTTCTCAGCACAGACGCTTCTCTCCCCGGGTCTATCAACCCTTGCACACACTTTCCATCCAGCCAAAAAGGACGCAGTCGTGACACCTCACCGATTGCCGCCCCTTTTTTGACTCCGCCCCCTTTCTGGGCAAGTGCTCCGCTTTTTGATACCACCCCGGTTCGAGATTCAGCCCCCCTTCGGGATTCCACCCCTTTTTGGGCCATTACCCCTATTCGGGTTACCGCCCCTTTTTGGGTCTCCGCCCCCTTTTGGGCAACCATCCCCGTTTGGGCCACCGCTCACTATTAGGGATAATCCCCTCCCTGGGATACACCCCGTGGACTCCCCCACGGTACTCAGACCCCAGTTCACACAGTACACCCCAATGTCTCTGGGCTTGTACTGGCCCTTTAAGAGTCTGCACAAAAAGAAAATTTTTTTTTTTTTTCTATGTCACTTTCACCAGCTCCTGCTGGTACCGCCACAGCTCCCGCTGCAGTCACACACAACCGGCACCTCCAGGTGCTGCCAACCACAAGCCACTACAGCTGCGCCTGCTGTGGAACCTCTTGCTGCAACCACGGCTACTCTCCACACGGCTCTGCACGGGTCCACCGCCGCCGCTTGTCACCTTCGTGACCCCGCCGAGTCACAGCAGACGCTTGTCACTTTCGTAACCCCGCCGAGTTACAGCTAGACGCTTGTCACCTTCGTGGCTCTGCCACAACAATTAACTCCACGTGTGCTAGCGGGATTGTTGCCCGCATTCTCCACCAATTGTAAGGTTTCTCTTACTGAGAGTGTTGGGGGACACTCACTTGGCCGCGATATTCAAGCACACGGGCACGGGTTTATAAAACAAAGCAGTCCATGCGGTTTATTAAGCCTCATAAACCGGGGTACGCACAGTTCATAACATGAAACACAACAGGCACCAACTGGTGATATTTACTTGCAGCTTCTAACACTTCAGTGTACGGCTTTGCCTCACGGCCACTAACACGCTGGTCCTCCCTTAACCAGTTCCCAAGGGAGACCACACAGTTCATAGAACTTCACAAGCACTACCGGCCTGTACGATACCTGACGGGAGCTCCGGCTCCACCTGCTGACTCCTTGCCAGTCCGCACCTCCGGGTAAGCTGCCTTACAGGGATCACCAACTTGCCTGGCCGGCACGCACTAGTCAGTCCAGACCTCACCGAAGGACTCCAGCTTCCCCAGTTCCACTGTGCACTGCTCCGGGATCCGGTCCTCCTACTAGGACCTCCCACGCCAGCAGGTGCTTTCCAGGAAGCCTCCTCTCAGGCTTCCAACACAGGAACACACCGAGCCCTCAGGAACTCCCTCAGGGATTTTGCACTTGGACCCTTCAGGTCCAACACTGGAACCACACAGGAACATGTGACCCACACCCTGGTCACGTTATGTACCTGTAACCACACCCACAGTAATGGATCACATGGGCTGGTCACGTGATCCTGACATCACTGCAGGTCAACTCCGTGCACATCCCGGGGAGACCATGCAGCGCCCCCTACCTGTTACAGGGGTCACTGCATCACATATATCACAAAACTTAGACTGTAAAGTGCCAATTGCAAAAGACTTATCAACCTTTTTTGTGCGTCTAGAGCATGCTGATATAACATGAGCAGAATCACCACAGTAGAAGCACAACCCATTTTTACGCCTATAATTCTGCCGTTCACTTCTGGACAGAATTCTATCACATTGCATAATTTCCGGTGTCTGCTCAGAAGACACCGCCAAATGGTGCACAGGTTTGCGCTCCCGTAAACGCCGATCAATCTGAATAGCCATAGTCATGGATTCATTCAGACCTGTGGGCGTAGGAAACCCCACCATGACATCTTTAACGGCGTCAGAGAGACCTTCTCTGAAATTCGCCGCCAGGGCGCACTCATTCCACTGAGTAAGCACAGACCATTTTCGAAATTTTTGACAATATATTTCAGCTTCATCATGCCCTTGAGAGAGGGCTATCAAGGCCTTTTCAGCCTGAATCTCCAAATTAGGTTCCTCATAGAGCAACCCCAGTGCCAGAAAAAACGCATCCACATTGAGCAGCGCAGGATCCCTTGGTGCCAATGCAAATGCCCAATTCTGGGGGTCACCCCGCAACAAGGAAATCACAATTTTAACCTGCTGAGCGGAGTCTCCAGCGGAGCGAGATCTCAGAGAAAGATACAATTTACAATTGTGCTTAAAATTCAAAAAACGAGATCTATCTCCAGAAAAGAACTCAGGTATAGGAATCTTGGGTTCTGACATAGGAGCATGTATAACATAGTCTTGGATATTTTGAACCTTAGAAGCAAGAGCACTCAGGCCTGTAGCTAAACTCTGGATATCCATTTCTCAACAGCTGAGATCTGAGCCATTCAGGGGTTAAGAGGAGAGAAAAAAGCAGCAGATTGCAATTATGGCTAGACAGAACTTCTGAGTAAAAAAAAAAAAAATTGTCAGAAACTTCTTCTTTTCTCTCTTTCTTCAGCCAATACCTTTAATACATTTGCGGCCGGCAATACTGTCATGGTTCCCAATGGCAGGGACTCAGGCAAAAACGGACTAGCTCTAGGAATGATGGAAACTCAGATGACCGCGACGCTGAACCTAACACGCAACTAATAGTAGCCAGGGGGTGTGCCTACGATTATCCCTAGACACCTCGCACCAGCCGGAGATCTAGTTACACCCTAGTAGAGGAATACACAGACCTGGCTTGCCTCCAGGGAAACCCCAAAAGTGATAGTAGCCCCCCACATATAATAACGGTTAGGTAAGAGGAAAACTCGTACGCAGTATGAATATAGATTCAGCAAAGAGAGGCCCTCTGACTAGATAGCAGAAAATACAAAAGAGGACTTCGCGGTCACCTCAAAACCCTAAACAGCCATCCTGAAATTACTTTAACTCCGTTATCAACTCATGACACCGGAGTAGTAATTTCAGATCACTAGAGCTTCCAGCAGCAAGAGAAATATAAATGCATGCTGGACCAACAAACACAAAAAATGCCAAAGATCCAACTTAGCTGAATTGCAGACTTGGAGCAGGTAGCAAGCAACAGAGGTGCTCTGGTAACATTGATTGCCGGCACTAGAATGACTGAGAAGCCAGACTAAATAGGAAACTCCCAGTTTCCTGATGGGAACAGGTGCAAGACAAAAGTCAGCCAGTACCACCAGTAACCACCAGAGGGAGCCCAAAAACAGAATTCACAACAGTTAACCACTTCAGTAAACACCGTGAGAAAAAAAAAAAAAAAACGAGGCAAAAAACAACGCTTTATTACCATACCGCCGAACAAAAAGTGGAATAACACGCGATCAAAAAGACAGATATAAATATCCATGGTACCGCTGAAAGCGTCATCTTGTCCCGCAAAAAACGAGATGCCATACAGCATCATAAGCAAAAAAATAAAAAAGTTATAGTCCTGACAATAAAGCGATACCAAAATAATTATTTTTTCTATAAAATAGCTTTTATCGTATAAAAGCGCCAAAACATAAAAAAATGATATAAATGAGGTATCGCTGTTATCGTACTGACCGGAAGAATAAAACTGCTTTATCAATTTTACCAAACGCGGAACGGTATAAACGCCTCCCCCAAAAGAAATTCATGAATAGCTGGTTTTTTATCATTCTGCCTCACAAAAATCGGAATAAAAAGCGATCAAAAAATGTCATGTGCCCGAAAATGTTACCAATAAAAACGTCAACTCGTCCCGCAAAAAACAAGACCTCACATGACTCTGTGGACTCAAATATGGAAAAATTATAGCTCTCAAAATGTGGTAACGCAAAAAATATTTTTTGCAATAAAAAGCGTCTTTCAGTGTGTGACGGCTGCCAATCATAAAAATCCGCTAAATAACTCGCTATAAAAGTAAATCAAACCCCCCTTCATCACCCCCTTAGTTAGGGAAAAATAAAAAAATGTATTTATTTCCATTTTCCCATTAGGGTTAGGGTCAGGGCTAGGGTTAGGGTTAGGGCTAGGGTTAGGGCTAGGGTTAGGGCTAGGGTAATTGCTAGGGTTAGGGCTAGGGTTATTGCTAGGGTTATTGCTAGGGTTAGGGTTAGGGCTAGGGTTAGGGCTAGGGTTATTACTAGGGTTAGGGCTAGGGTTAGGGCTAGGGTTAGGGCTAGGGTTGGGGTTATTGCTAGGGTTGGGGCTAGGGTTAGGGCTAGGGTTAGGGCTAGGGTTAGGGCTACAGTTAGGGTTGGGGCTAAAGTTAGGGTTTGGATTACATTTACGGTTGGGAATAGGGTTGGGATTAGGGTTAGGGGTGTGTCTGGGTTAGAGGTGTGGTTAGGGTTACCATTGGGATTAGGGTAAGTGGTGTGTTTGGATTAGGGTTTCAGTTATAATTGGGGGGTTTCCACTGTTTTGGCACATCAGGGGCTCTCCAAACGGGACATGGCATCCGATCTCAATTCCAGACAATTCTGCTTTGAAAAAGTAAAACAGTGCTCCTTCCCTTCAGAGCTCTCCCGTGTACCCAAACAGGGGTTTACCCGAACATATGGGGTATCGGCGTACTCAGGACAAATTGGACAACATCTTTTGGGGTCCAATTTCTCCTGTTACCCTTGGGAAAATACAAAACTGGGGGCTAAAAAATAAGTTTTGTGGGAAAAAAAGATTTTTTATTTTCACGGCTCTGCGTTGTAAACTGTAGTGAAACACTTGGGGGTTCAAAGTTTTCATAACACATTTAGATAAGTTCCTTGGGGGGTCTAATTTCCAATATGGGGTCACTTGTGGGGGGTTTCTACTGTTTAGGTACATCAGGGGCTCTGCAAATGCAACGTGACGCCTGCAGACCAATCCATCTAAGTCTGCATTCCAAACGGCGCTCCTTCCCTTCCGAGCTCTGCCATGCGCCCAAACAGTGGTTTACCCCCACATATGGGGTATCAGCGTTCACAGGACAAATTGGACAACAACTTTTGGGGTACAATTTATCCTGTTACCCTTGTGAAAATACAACACTGGGGGCTAAAAAATCATTTTTGTGAAAAAAAAATAAAAATTTTTATTTTCACGGCTCTGCGTTATAAACTGTAGTGAAACACTTGGGGATTCAACGTTCTCACAACACATCTAGATAAGTTCCTTAGGGGGTCTACTTTCCAAAATGGTGTCACTTGTGGGGGGTTTTAATGTTTAGGCACATCAGGGGCTCTGCAAACGCAACGTGAAGCCCGCTGACCATTCCATCAAAGTCTGCATTCCAGAATGTCACTACTTCCCTTCCGAGCACCGATGTGTGCCCAAACAGTGGTTCCCCCCCCCCCCCACATATGGGGTATCAGCGTACTCAGGACAAATTGGACAACAACTTTTGGGGTCCAATTTATTATGTTACCCTTGTAAAAATACAAAGCTGGGGGCTAAAAAATAATTTCTGTGAAAAAAAGAGGAATTTTTATTTTCACGGCTCTGCGTTATAAACTGTAGTGAAACACTTGGGAGTTCAAAGTTCTCACAACACATCTAGATAAGTTCCTTGGGAGGTCTAGTTTCCAATTTGGGGTCACTTGTGGGGGTTTTCTACTGTTTGGGTACATCAGGGGCTCTGCAAATGCAACGTGACGCCTGCAGACCAGTCCATTTAAGTCTGCATTCCAAATGGCGCTCCTTCCCTTCCGAGCTCTGTCATGCGCCCAAACAGTGGTTCCCCCCCACATATGGGGTATCAGCGTACTCAGGACAAATTGGACAACAACTTTTGGGGTACAATTTATCCTGTTACCCTTGTAAAAATACAAAGCTGGGGGCTAAAAAATCATTTCTGTGAAAAAAAAGAGGAATTTTTATTTTCACGGCTCTGCATTATAAACTGTAGTGGAACACTTGGGGGTTCAAAGCTCTTAAAACACATCTAGATAAGTTCCTTAGGGGGTCTACTTTCCAAAATGGTGTCACTTGTGGGGGGTTTTAATGTTTAGGCACATCAGGGGCTCTCCAAACGCAACATGGCGTCCCATCTTAATTCCAGTCAATTTTGCATTGAAAAGTAAAATAGCGCTCCTTCCCTTCCGAGCTCTGCTATGCGCCCAAACAGTGGTTTACACCCACATATGGGGTATCGGCGTACTCAGGACCAATTGCACAACAACTTTTGTGGTCTAATTTCTTCTCTTACCCTTGGGAAAGCAAAAAAATGGGGGCGAAAAGATCATTTTTGTGAAAAAATATGATTTTTTATTTTTACGGCTCTGCATTATAAACTTCTGTGAAGCACTTGTTGGGTCAAAGTGCTCAACACACATCTAGATAAGTTCCTTAAGGGGTCTACTTTCCAAAATGGTGTCACTTGTGGGGGGTTTCAATGTTTAGGCACATCAGGGGCTCTCCAAACGCAACATGGCGTCCCATGTCAATTCCAGTCAATTTTGCATTGAAAAGTCAAATGGCGCTCCTTTCCTTCCGAGCTCTGCCATGCGCCCAAACAGTGGTTTACCCCCACATATGGGGTATCAGCGTACTCAGGACAAATTGTACAACAACTTTTGGTGTCCATTTTCTCCTGTTACCCTTGGGAAAATAAAACAAATTGGAGCTGAAATAAATTTTGTGTGAAAAAAAAGTTAAATGTTCATTTTTATTTAAACATTCCAAAAATTCCTGTGAAACACCTGAAGGGTTAATACATTTCTTGAATGTGGTTTTGAGCACTTTGAGGGGTGCAGTTTTTAGAATGGTGTCACACTTGGGTATTTTCTGTCATATAGACCCCTCAAAATTACTTCAAATGAGATATGGTCCCTAAAAAAAAATGGTGTTGTAAAAATGAGAAATTTCTGGTCAACTTTTAACCCTTATAACTCCCTAACAAAAAAAAATTTGGTTCCAAAATTGTGCTGATGTAAAGTAGACATGTGGGAAATGTTACTTATTAAGTATTTTGCATGACATATGTCTGTGATTTAAGGGCATAAAAATTCAAAGTTGGAAAATTGTGAAATTTTCAAAATTTTCGCCAAATATCCATTTTTTTCACAAATAAACACAAGTTATATCGAAGAAATTTTACCACTATCATGAAGTACAATATTTCACGAGAAAACAATGTCAAAATCGCCAAGATTCGTTGAAACGTTCCAGAGTTATAACCTCATAAAGGGACAGTGGTCAGAAATGTAAAAATTGGCCTGGTCATAAACGTGCAAACCACCCTTAGGGGTGAAGGGGTTAATGTTTTTTTTTATTCTGCATTCAGTTTGTGTACGCCAATGTAAATCTGCTTTTATCATTTGGAGAGATCCACTATACATGTGTGATGGATGTGAGCGCTTTGCCGTATAGTCAGAAGCGGGTGTCGGCTGCATTTTTATACAGCTGGCACCTGAGAGTAATTGCTGTATGCTTTTGTCAGGCGTTCATAGGAGATTGCTAATTAAGCAATACAATGCACAACTTCAGTTTTGCAGTGTATTGTATGAGCAATTAAATTATTGCTGGTTCACTAAAAAAAAAAAAAAAATTTAAAAGTAATGTGAAAAAAATAAACATATATAAGTTTAAATCAGCCGCTTCTCCTGAAATGTACATAGCAAGATATAATAAATAATAATAAATAACATATTTGACATCACCACATGCATAATTATCCAAATTAATAAAATATCAAAATATTAATGGAAAAATAAATTAATTGGAGAATCACTGTCTTTTGGAATGAAAAAATAGAATATAAAAAGATCAGAAAGTTGTACAAAAACTACAACTCATCCCACAAAAAAAAGCCCTCATATCTCTCAGAATATGGTGACCTCAGCTAAATTCTTCATAACTTTACTTTTTTTATTTAAGTGCAACAAAATGAATGAATAAATAAATTTATCACCATAACCGTACTAACCGATAGAAAAAAGTTACCAGGTAATTTGTTTTTACCAGAAAATGAACCCTGTAAAAACAAAAAACAACCACAAAATTACTGTTTTTGTAATATAAAGCCGACAGGAGGTCGTTTAGTGGCCTAAATCAGTCTCTCTAAATGGTCCATTAGACTTATAGGCATAACTCAAATAACCAATAGTTTAGATGAGAAATTTGTAATACCTCAGGTGAGGCAGTGACTGGTGTTACATGTGAGGGTCACCGTATGTTCCCCCCCCAGGATGCGCACGGAGGCGTATTGAGGCCATGAGAGTGCATTGCAGTAATAGGCGTAGCTGTGGTTGCAATGTAGGCTAAAGTGAGTATAGGTCTTGGACATGCTGGTTGTCCAAGGCAGATTTAGGGAAAACCTGTTCTGGACTTTTGTGTTTTGAAACATACTGCAGGATGGTAGTCGTTTCAATCCTGGCCATGTTTTTCATGTGGCTGAAGGCCACAGATTCTAGTTAAAAACCCTGCAGTTTAGGGTTTGGGTGTATCAGGGTCAGAGTCAGTGTCAGTCTGGTGTTTGGAGGAGTACAGAGCACTCAGCTCTGCAGAGCTCCATGCTGTGTGAGTCAACACACAGCATACACAGTGGTGCAGTCGCCCATGGCAATTGGTCTCAAGAGGTGGACTGGCGTGTTTAGTGACTGTAATCCAAAGGATATGATTCCCGGCTGCGATCCGTAGGATATTGTGTACTGTGTGATGCAGTCGTCCACGGCAACCAGTCAGAGGTGGACTGGTGAGTTTAGTGATTGTAATCCAGAGGATATGCTTCCCGGCTGCGATCCGGAGGATATCGTGTGCTGTGTGTTTTGAGTTGAATATTAAAGAGACGTTTTGCTTTGAACTTTGCTGGGTCACCGCCTCATCACGGCATACGGTGCTACCGCTGCACTACATATGGTGGAAAATGCAGGCAGTGTGAACTGAGGCATACCCCAAAGAGTGCTGCATTTTGGTGAGCAAGTCTGTTGGAAAAATGGAGGAACTTTTGCAAGAGGTGCTGCAGTTCCAGCAGCAGCAAGAGGTGCTGCAGTGGCAGCAGCAGGAGCTACAGTTCCAGCGGCAGCAGCAAGAGGCAGTGCAGCAGCAGGAGCTACAGTTACAGCAGTGTAAAGAGGAGACCCCTAAAGTGAGGGGTGATCTGCAGTATAAAGAGGAGACCCCTAAGGTGAGGGACGATCAGCAGTGTTAAGAACAGACCTCTAAGGTAAGGGGTGATCAGAGGGTCTATAAGTGGTCCTTTTTAGAGACTCGTCCCGCCAGGTCTCAGGCATATGACTTATTGCAGTTGGTGGAGGAATGGCTCCAGCCTGAGACTTTGACCCCGGCCCAAAAGGTAGAGAGGGTGGTGGTCGACCGACCGACTGGTGAGGGCTCTGCCTGCCACCCTGCAGCGTTGGGTGGGGCAAGGGGACATGGGCACTCTGGACCAGCTGATAAGTTGGATTGAGCGGTACACAGCTACTCAGAACTTTGTACTGGAGCATGGGAAAAGTCCACAAACCAGGATGGAGCCCGTGATGAGGGGGAAGCCCGAAATGAGGGTGACAAAAGTTATGTTTCCCCTAAAGCGACTCCAAGGTGTAGTGGTGCCGCAGCGATTAAGTGTTGGCGATGCCGAAGTCTCGGATATGTGGCTGTCAACTACTCTCTGACATCTAAACCCATGGACTGCAGGTATGCTCGCCGGGTATCTATGTACAGTGGGTACGGAAAGTATTCATACCCCTTTAAAATTTTCACTCTTTGCTTCATTGCAGCTATTTGATAAATTCAAAAAAGTTCATTTTTTTCACATTAATGTACATTCTGCACCCCATTTTGACTGAAAAAAAAAGAAATGTAGAAATTTTTGCACATTTATTAAAAAAGAAAAATTGAAATATCACATGGTCATAAGTATTCAGACCCTTTGCTCAGTATTGAGTAGAAGCACCTTTTGAGCTACTACAGCCATGAATCTTCTTGGGAATGATGCAACAAGTTTTTCACACCTGGATTTGGGGATCCTCTGCCATTTTTCCTTGCAGATCCTCTCCAGTTCCATCAGCTTGGATGGTGAACGTTGGTGGACAGCCATTTTCAGGTCTCTCCAGAGATGCTCAATTGGGTTTAGGTCAGGGCTCTGGCTGGTCCAGTCAAGAATGGTCACAGAGTTGTTCTGAAGCCACTCCTTTGCTATTTTAGCTGTGTGCTTAGGGTCATTGTTTTGTTGGAAGGTGAGCCTTCAGTCAAGTCTGAGGTCCAGAGCACTGTGGAAGGTTTTTATCCAGGATATGTCTGTACTTGGCCACATTCATGTTTCCTTCAATGACAACCAGTCGTCTTGTCCCTGCAGCTGAAAAACACCCCCATAGCATGATGCTGCCACCACCATGTTTCACTATTAGGATGTTTTGGGCAGGAGATGAGCAGTGCCTGGTTTTCTCCACACATACCGCTTAGAATTATCACCAAAAATGTCTATCTTCATCTCACCAGACCAGAGAATCTTATTTCTCATAGTTTGGGAATCCTTCATGTGTTTTTTAGCAAACTCTATGTTGGCTTTCTTATGTCTTGCACTGAGGATAGGCTTCCGTTGGGCCACTCTGCCATAAAGGCCTTACTGGTGGAGGGCTGCAGTGATAGTTGACTTTGTGGAACTTTCTCCCATCTCCCTACTGCATCTCTGGAGCTCAGCCACAGTGATCTTGGGTTCTTCTTTACCTCTCTCACCAAGGCTCTTCTCCCACGATTGCTCAGTTTGGCTGGACGGCCAGGTCTAGGAAGATTTCCGGTGGTCCCAAACTTCTTCCATTTAAGGATTATGGAGGCCACTGTGCTCTTAGGAACCTTGAGTGCTGCAGAAATCCTGCGGAGGTGCTGCAGAGAAATTTAACACCTGCTTTTGAGTTCACCTACAGGTCACAGCCAGTTCCAGTAGCAGGATACCTTTTGATTACCTAATTCAGGGACATCCTTCTAACAAAAATGGGATTAATCTAGTGGACAACCCACTTATATTATACTGTTTAGTTATATCTCTTGTTATTTTTTATTCTTTGCCACTGTCCATTCTAAAATTGAATAAATATCATTTGAGAAGACTGGAATAAAGATGAACGATATTATGACTAGATCCTGTGAATTATCTCTATAAGCAGAGTCTGGATATTGCAAGTGAATTAATTAATCTTAGAACAAGGTTAAAGAAACTGTAACGTTCCACCATTGGTAATGTCACAACCTTGTGAGCAAGATAAACCACTTCATGATATACATACAGGCCTATGAGGAAAGCGGTGATATCTTTTCTGGGCATGAGGCCAGCCGGGCAGACTCATTAACCAGCCCCATATTTTCAGCACAATTTAGTGTTTTGTAAGATAGAGTATGTTTCTGATACTTGGTAGAACATAGATAGCCCATTAAAATATTCAGAGGCGATTCTTGGTTTTCCTGCACCAGAGGTAACAATTCTGTTAGGTGCCCCCACTTATACACAGCATATGTGGTTTGAGTAGTCATCATCTGACCTCGAAAAGGTGGTTTGTATACTTTGTCACATGCTGACTAGCTGGTCTTCCTGATTCTGTAAATGTTCCTTAAAAAACTACAGCCCCTTCTTCAATCACAGAATTAAGAAGGGAAGTCGGTTAGCAAGAAATAAAAAATCGCTATGAGTGGTTACATGAGGAAACGGCAAGCAGAATCAAATCCTGACAGCGAGTATATTACACTTTGTTAAGATTTGGCAGGCTACAGTGCTTATTGTCATAGTTAATGCTCCTAACATAAATACAGATATAAATATCAAAAGACTGACAGTCCCTTCCAAACAGAGAAGTGGTGTGCACAGGTACAAACTAAGAGTAGCCATCTCTATACATCACTATAACCTCTTAACGACCTGAGATATTTTCGTTTTTGTGTTTTTGTTTTTCGCTCCCCTTCTTCCTAGAGCCATACGTTTTTTTATTTTTCCGTCAATATGGCTATGAGAGGGCTTGTTTTTTGCGGGATGAGTTATACCTTTGAACAACACCATTGCTTTAACATATTGTGTACTGGAAAACGGAAAAAAATTCCAAGTGCGGTGAAATTGCAAAAAAGTGCAATCCCACAGTTGTTTTTTGTTTTGCTTTTTTAGTGTGTTCACTAAATGATAAAACTGACCTGCCTTTATGATTCTCCAGGTTATTACGAGTTTATAGACACCAAACATGTCTAGGTTCTTTTTTCGTCCAAACTTCTTTGTTAAAAAAAAAAAAAAAAGGCGTCATTTTCCAATATCCGTAGCGTCTCCATTTTTCACGATCTTGGGCTGACGTTTTTAATTATACCATTTTGGTGCAGATACAATCTCTTGATTGCCTGTTATTGCATTTTAATGCAATGTCACAGTGACCCAAAAAACGTAATTCTGGCGTGTTTAGACTTTTTTCTCGCTATGCCGTTTAGCGATCAGGTTAATCCTTTTTTTTATTGATAGATCGGGCAATTCTGAACACAGTGATGCCAAATATGTGTATGTTTGATTTATTTTTTTGTTTTATTTTGAATGAGGCAAAAGGGGGATGATTTGAACTTTTATATTTAAAAAAAAAATAATATTTTTTAAAACTTTTTTTTTTTTACTTTTGGCATGCTTTAATAGTCTCTACAGGAGATTAGAAGCTTCCATAACCTGATCGGCTCTGCTACATACAGATGATGATCAGATTGCCTGTATGTAGCAGAATTATTCACTTGCAATGAGGGCTGACCACCAGGCAGTGCTCATAGCAAGCCAGCAGTGACAACCATAGAGGTCTGCAGAAGACCACTGGTTGTCATGCCAACCCATCAGTGACCCGTGATCACATATTGGGGGTCACCGATAGGCGGATTTCCGGCGTGCTTGCCGGAAGCACTTGTCAAATGCCGTCGTCAGAGTTTGACAATGGCATTTAACGAGTTAACAGCGGCAAGGGGATTGAGATTGCTCCGGCGGCTGTTAGGGGCACATGTCAGTTGTTCAGAACAGCTGACATGTGCCGGAAAATATGTGGGCTCACCCCCGGAGCCCACATCTAAGTCAAAGTAAGGGTGTCCGACATTGGCATACATTTACGCCCGTTGTCAGAAAGGGAAGCTGCATTCTGTAATGCTATAGCATGTAAACATGAAATATATGAAATTTGAATTGCATTACTACTGTAGAAAATAGGAAAAAAATATATTTTAGCACATAATTTGGCCAATTCATGTATGCCCAGCAGCCATGAGAAGGCGATCTTCTTTGCTGGGAACCTATCCTAATGTGAATCCACTCCAGGGCTAATAGCCTACATTTAAATGGGTAGGTAGGATCCTGCTGTAGTTAAAACCACCAGAGGCTGATGGGTGGAGTACTCAGTAAATAGATCAATGGCTGCACTCAATTTTACTGTACTAAAGCAAGGAAATGTGCGATACATGAAATGTGAATAGCATAATGGCTTGTGAAATCTATGAAAAAACACATGAGATGCTTAGCACAAGATTTGGCCAAAAATTGTGAGCCCATCCACCAAACGTCAAGGTAATCTCAGATCGGATGGGTACCTGACCTCTCTGCCTAGTGTGAACACTTACTTATGGCTAATAACATGGTAAAGCCTGCATTTATAGGAAGGTCGGAACCAACTGTGTTTGGATGTAATTAAAATCACAGCATGGTGAAGGGCGGGGCGTTCAAGTCAGAAAAAAACAGTACATAGTAAATATAGGAAAACTGACTGAACAGCAATCTAGTCTGAACTGGTGCATAACCAAAAAAAGACCTTTACCATGCTGTGATTTTAATTACATCCAAACACAGTTGGTTCCGACCTTCCTATAAATGCAGGCTTTACCATATTATTAGCCATAGGTAAGTGTTCACACTAGGCAGAGAGGTCAGGTACCCATCTGATCTGAGATTACCTTGACGTTTGGTGGATGGGCTCACAATTTTTGGATGGAGTACTCAGTCAGAAACCCTATGCATACAAATATCAAAAGACTGACCGTCAATTCCAAACAGAAAACTGGTGTGCACAGGTACATACTAAGAGTAGCCATCTCTATACATAACTAACAAATTAAGCTGTAATGTTATAGCATGTAAACATGAAATATATGAAATACAGAAAATTGGAAAAAAACAAAGAAACTTAGCACATAATTTGGCCAATTGATGCGTGCCCAGCGGCCACGACAACGTGATCTTTGCTGGGCATGCATGAAATAATGTGCTAAGGATCTTTGTTTTTACTTATAAGTACAGATATAATAATTGTTAACTTGTCATATATCACAATACTTTATTAACATAGCCAATGAACGTACAACTTCCAGTATGTCTGTCACATGTTTACCGCGACAGAGAGGAGCCAGAAGACCATAGTGCCTGATTTCTCCTACTCCTGCACTGTTTGAATCACTTCACCTTCATATTAAACAGTGCAGATTTGTTTTAGCAGTGCAGGGGTTAATCTGCTCAGTTGACAGCTCTTGGAAGCTTTCCTGCATTAATGCTCTCAGCTGTTCACTGTTGGCCACCCCCCTCTGCTACAAGTTATATGAAAAAGTTTGGGCACCCCTATTAATCTTAAGCTTAATGTCTTATAAAAATTGCTTTTTTTTGGCAACAGCTATTTCAGTTTCATATATCTAATAACTGTTGGACACAGAAGCCTTGAAATGAGGTTTATTGTACTAACAGAAAATGTGCAATCTGCATTCGAACAAAATTTGAGTTTAAGTATGGGCACCTCACCAGAAAAGTGACATTAATATTTAGTAGATCCTCCTTTTGCAAAAATAACAGCCTCTAGTCGCTTCCTGTAGCTTTTAATGAGTTCCTGGATCCTGGATGAAAGTATTTTTGACCATTCCTCTTTACAAAACAATTCCAGTTCAGTTAAGTTTGATGGTCTCCGAGCATGGACAGCCCTCTTGAAATGATCCCACAGATGTTCAATATATTCAGGTCTGGGGACTGGGATGGCCATTCCAGAACAGTGTAATTGTTCCTCTGCATGAATGCCTGAGTAGATTTGGAGCGGTGTTTTGGATCATTGTCTTGCTGAAAGATCCATCCCCTGCTTAACTTCAACTTTGTCACTGATTCATTAACATTATTGTCAAGAATCTGCTGATACTGAGAGGAATCCATGCGTCCCTCAACTTTAACAAGATTCCCGGTGCCGGCATTGGCCACACAGCCCCAAAGCATGATGGAACCTCCACCAAATTTTATGGTGGGTAGCAAGTGTTTTTCTTGGAATGCTGTGTTTTTTGGCCGCCATGCATAGCGCCTTTATGTATGACCAAACAACTAAATCTTGGTTTCATCAGTTCACAGGACCTTCTTCCAAAAAGAAATTGGCTTCTCCAAATGTGCTTTTGCATACCTCAGCCGACTCTATTTGTGGCGTGCTTGCAGAAACGGCTTCTTTCGCATCACTCTCCCATACAGCTTCTCCTTGTGCAAAGTGCGTTGTATAGTTGACCGATGCACAGTGACACCATCTGCAGCAAGTTGATGCTGCAGCTCTCTGGAGGTGGTCTGAGGATTGTCCTTGACTGATCTCACCATTCTTCTTCTCTGCCTTTCTGATGTTTTTCTTGGCCTGCCACTTCTGGCCTTAACAAGAACTGTACCTGTGTTCTTAAATTTCCTTACTATATTCCTCACAGTGGAAATTGACAGGTTAAATCTCTGAGACAGCTTTTTGTATCCTTCCCCTGAACAACTATGTTGAATAATCTTTATTTTCAGATCATTTGACAGTTGTTTTGAGGAGCCAATGATGCCACTCTTCAGAGGAGATTGAAACAGGAGAACAACTTGCAAGTGGCCACTTTAAGTAGCTTTTCTCATGATTGCATACACCTGGCAATGAAGTTCAAAGCTCAATGAGGTTACAAAACCAAAAAAGGTCTTTAGTAAGTCAGTAAAAAGTAGGTAGGAGTATTTAAAACAAGAAAATGATAAGGGTTCCCATACTTATGCACCTGTCAAATTTTGTTTGAATGCAGATTGCACATTTTCTGTTAGTACAAAAACCTCATTTCAAGGCAGAAACATTACTGTGTCCAACAGTTATTAGATATATGAAACTGAAATAGCTATTGCAAAAAAACAATTTTTATAAGACATTAAGCTTAAGATTAATAGGGGTGCCCAAACATTTTCATATAACTGTATATATTCTGGGCCCTGGCTAACACTCATGGCCAGAGTTAGCTTATGCTGCATGGTTAGGAGATGGTGGATTGTGGTTGTTGTTTGAGATGTTGTTTGGTGGATTTATCTGAGATTGTTGTGAGGTTTTGGGTGTGTGCTAACTGACTTCTTCTACTTTTGTTTTTCCTCATCCTCCACTCCCTGGTGTTTACCTATGTTGTTTGTGTGAGTATATTTGTATGATTGGTATTATCCTTTATCCCTGTTTGTATTACCTAGTTAGTCTGGTTGGTGTATTACGGTACACTACTTCTCCCCTCTTCCCTGGGGGAAGAGTACCGAATGAGGGCAGATTTAGAAGTTAAAGCAAGGTACGTGACCTGTTGTGAATTCCGTTCTTGGGTTCCCTCCGGTGGTTGTAAATGGCACTTTTGTGAATTCTGCCCTTGGGCTCCCTTTGGTGGTTTTGAGTGGAACTGCTGCTCCTTGGGTTTAGCATTAGCAGCTGCTTCCACTGATCGTCTCTCCTGGCTCTGCTATTTAACCTGGCTCTGGGCGTCAGCCAGTGCCAGCTGTCAATGTTTCTTGGTTGGATTCAGATCTCTCCTTGGATTTCTCTGATTGCCTGTCCATTTCAGCAAAAGATAAGTCCTTGCTTGTTCTTTTGTTGTCCACCTGCTGTGGACTTAATCGCTCAGCTCATGTTATGTTTTTTCTTGTCCAGCTTTTCAGTATGATATATTCAACTTAGCTGGAAGCTCTGAGGAAGCAGATTTGCCCTCCACACCGTGAGTCGGTGTGGAGATTATTTTTGTAAACTCTGCGTGGCGTGGATTTTTTAGCTTTTAATACTGACCGCACAGTATCCTTTTCTGTTCTGTCTGTTTAGGTAGTTTTGGCCTCCTTTGCTAAATCCTGTTTTCATTCTGTGTATGTCATTTCCCTCTCCACTCACAGTCAATATTTGTGGGGGGCTATCTTTCCTTTGGGGGTTTTCTCTGAGGCAAGATAGCTTTCTGTTTCCATCTTTAGGGGTAGTTAGTTCTCAGGCTGTGACGAGGTGTCTAGGGAGTGACAGGAACATCCCACGGCTACTTCTAGTGTTGGTGTTAGGATTAGGAACTGCGGTCAGTACAGATACCACCTCCTCAGAGCTTGTCCCATGTTGCTTCTTAACCACCAGGTCATAACAGTACAGCTGGCCCGCAATGTGTTGAATGCATCTCAAAAGAGGGAAAAAAAAGTTCTGAGCCATTTTTTTTTCTTTTTCTCTGCAACTTGTTTTGTCCTTTTTTTTCCCCTTAATCTCTGGGTGGTTCAGGATTCTGGCGCTGACATGGATATTGAAGGTTTGTTCTCTCGTGTGGATCAACTCGCTGCAAGGGTACAGAGTATCCAAGACTATGTTGTTCAGACTCCGGCTTTAGAGCCTAGAATTCCTACTCCTGATTTGTTTTTTTGGGATAGATCCAAATTTTTGAACTTTAAAAATAACTGCAGATTGTTTTTTGCTTTGAGACCCCGTTCTTCTGGTGACCCCATTCAGCAGGTGAAGATTGTCATTTCTCTGCTGCGTGGAGACCCTCAGGACTGGGCATTCTCCCTTGAGTCAGGGGATCCTGCATTGCTCAATGTAGACGCATTTTTTCAAGCACTCGGATTGCTGTATGACGAACCTAATTCTGTGGATCAGGCAGAAAAAACCTTGCTGGCTCTGTGTCAGGGTCAGGAAGCGGCAGAAGTATACTGCCAGAAATTTAGAAAGTGGTCTGTGCTCACTAAATGGAATGAGTATGCCCTGGCAGCTATCTTCAGAAAGGGTCTTTCTGAAGCCCTTAAGGATGTTATGGTGGGGTTTCCCACGCCTGCTGGTTTGAACGAATCAATGTCTCTAGCCATTCAAATTGATCGGCGCCTGCGCGAGCGCAAGGTGGTGCACCATATGGCAGTGTCCTCTGAGCAGAGTCCTGAGCCTATGCAATGTGATAGGATTTTGACTAGAGCAGAACGGCAGGAATTCAGACGTCAGAATAGGCTGTGTTTTTACTGTGGTGATTCTGCTCATGCTATTTCTGATTGCCCTAAGCGTACTAAGAGGGTCGCTAGGTCTGTTACCATTAGTACTGTACAGCCTAAATTTCTCTTGTCTGTTACCCTGATTTGCTCATTATCGTCCTTTTCTGTTATGGCATTTGTGGATTCAGGCGCTGCCCTGAACTTAATGGACTTAGAGTTCGCCAGACGCTGTGGTTTTTCTTTGCAGCCTTTGCAGAGCCCTATTCCCTTAAGGGGGATTGATGCTACACCATTGGCCAAGAATAAACCTCAGTACTGGACACAGTTAACCATGTACATGGCTCCAGCACATCAGGAAGATTGTCATTTTCTGGTGTTGCATAATTTGCATGATGTTGTTGTGCTGGGTTTTCCATGGTTACAGGTACATAATCCAGTGCTGGATTGGAAATCTATGTCTGTGACTAGTTGGGGTTGTCAAGGGATACATAGTGATGTTCCTTTGATGTCAATTTCCTCTTCCCTCTCTTCTGAAGTTCCTGAGTTTTTGTCGGATTTCCAGGATGTATTTGATGAGCCCAAGTCCAGCTCCCTTCCTCCTCATAGGGACTGCGATTGTGCTATTAACTTGATTCCTGGCTGTAAGTTCCCTAAGGGCCGACTTTTCAATCTGTCTGTGCCAGAGCATGCTGCCATGCGGAGTTATGTAAAGGAGTCTTTGGAGAAGGGGCATATTCGCCTGTCTTCGTCACCGTTGGGAGCTGGATTCTTCTTTGTTGCCAAGAAGGATGGCTCCTTGAGACCCTGTATAGATTATCGCCTTCTCAATAAGATCACGGTCAAATTCCAATACCATTTACCTTTGCTTTCTGATTTGTTTGCTCGGATTAAGGGGGCTAGTTGGTTTACTAAGATTGACCTTCGAGGGGCGTATAATCTTGTTCGTATTAAACAAGGTGACGAATGGAAAACAGCATTTAATACGCCCAAAGGCCATTTTGAATACCTGGTGATGCCATTTGGGCTCTCTAATGCTCCATCTGTGTTTCAGTCCTTTATGCATGATATCTTCCGGAATTATCTTGATAAATTCATGATTGTATATTTGGATGATATTTTGTTTTTTTCCGATGATTGGGAGTCTTATGTGAAACAGGTCAGGATGGTATTTCAGATCCTTCGTGCTAATGCTTTGTTTGTGAAGGGGTCTAAGTGCCTTTTTGGAGTTCAGAAGGTTTCTTTTTTGGGTTTCATTTTTTCTCCCTCGGCTATAGAAATGGACCCTGTTAAGGTCCAGGCCATTCATGATTGGATTCAACCCACATCTGTGAAGAGCCTTCAGAAATTTTTGGGCTTTGCTAATTTTTATCGACGTTTCATTGCTAACTTTTCCAGTGTGGTTAAGCCCCTGACCGATTTGACGAAGAAAGGCGCTGATGTGATGAATTGGTCCTCTGCGGCTGTTGAGGCCTTTCAGGAGCTTAAACGTCGTTTTACTTCTGCCCCTGTGTTGCGTCAGCAGGATGTTTCTCTTCCTTTTCAGGTTGAGGTTGACGCTTCTGAGATTGGGGCAGGGGCCGTTTTGTCTCAGAGAAGTTCTGGTGGTTCTTTGATGAAACCGTGTGCCTTCTTCTCCAGAAAGTTTTCGCCTGCTGAGCGTCATTATGATGTCGGCAATCGGGAGTTGTTGGCTATGAAGTGGGCATTCGAGGAGTGGCGACATTGGCTTGAGGGAGCCAAGCATCGCGTTGTGGTCTTGACCGATCATAAGAATCTGATTTACCTCGAGTCTGCCAAGCGGTTGAATCCTAGACAAGCTCGATGGTCCCTGTTTTTCTCCCGTTTTGATTTTGTGATCTCGTATCTTCCGGGATCTAAGAATGTGAAGGCTGATGCCCTCTCTAGGAGTTTTTTGCCTGATTCTCCGGGAGTCCTTGAGCCAGTTGGCATTCTCAAGGAAGGGGTGATTCTTTCTGCCATCTCCCCTGATTTACGGCAGGTGCTTCAGGAATTTCAGGCTGATAAACATGACCGCTGTCCAGTGGGGAAACTGCTTGTTCCTGATAGATGGACTAGTAAGGTAATCTCTGAGGCTCATTGTTCAGTGTTGGCTGGTCATCCTGGGATTTTTGGTACCAGAGATTTGGTTGCTAGGTCCTTTTGGTGGCGTTCCTTGTCGCGGGATGTGCGTTCTTTTGTGCAGTCCTGTGGGACTTGTGCCCGGGCCAAGCCTTGCTGTTCCCGCGCTAGTGGGTTGCTTTTGCCTTTGCCGGTCCCTGAGAGGCCCTGGACGCATATTTCCATGGATTTTATTTCGGATCTTCCTGTTTCCCAGAAGATGTCTGTTATCTGGGTGGTTTGTGACCGGTTTTCTAAGATGGTCCATTTGGTACCTTTGCCTAAGTTGCCTTCCTCCTCTGATTTGGTTCCATTGTTTTTTCAGCATGTGGTTCGTTTGCATGGCATTCCGGAGAATATTGTGTCTGACAGAGGTTCCCAGTTTGTTTCTAGGTTTTGGCGGTCCTTTTGTGCTAGAATGGGCATTGATTTGTCTTTTTCTTCAGCATTTCATCCTCAGACAAATGGCCAAACTGAGCGAACCAATCAGACCTTGGAAACCTATTTGAGATGCTTTGTGTCTGCTGATCAGGATGATTGGGTGACCTTCTTGCCGTTGGCCGAGTTTGCCCTAAATAATCGGGCTAGTTCGGCTACCTTGGTTTCGCCTTTTTTTTGTAATTTTGGTTTTCATCCTCGTTTTTCTTCAGGGTAGGTTGAGCCTTCTGACTGTCCTGGTGTGGATTCTGTGGTGGACAGGTTACAGCAGATTTGGACTCATGTGGTGGACAATTTGACGTTGTCTCAGGAAAAGGCTCAACGTTTTGCTAACCGTCGTCGGTGTGTTGGTCCCCGGCTTCGTGTTGGGGATTTAGTCTGGTTATCTTCTCGTCATGTTCCTATGAAGGTTTCTTCCCCTAAGTTCAAGCCTCGCTTTATTGGCCCTTATAAGATTTCTGAAATTATCAATCCGGTATCTTTTCATTTGGCCCTTCCAGCTTCTTTTTCCATCCATAATGTTTTCCATAGATCTTTGTTGCGGAGATATGTGGTGCCCGTGGTTCCCTCTGTTGATCCGCCTTCTCCGGTGTTGGTTGAGGGGGAGTTGGAATATGTGGTGGAGAAGATTTTGGATTCTCGTTTTTCGAGGTGGAAGCTTCAGTATCTGGTCAAATGGAAGGGTTATGGCCAGGAGGATAATTCTTGGGTTGTTGCCTCCGATGTCCATGCTGCCGATTTGGTTCGTGCTTTTCACTTGGCTCGTCCGGATCAGCCTGGGGGCTCTGGTGAGGGTTCGGTGACCCCTCCTCAAGGGGGGGGTACTGTTGTGAATTCCGTTCTTGGGCTCCCTCCGGTGGTTGTAAATGGCACTTTTGTGAATTCTGCCCTTGGGCTCCCTCTGGTGGTTTTGAGTGGAACTGCTGCTCCTTGGGTTTAGCATTAGCAGCTGCTTCCACTGATCATCTCTCCTGGCTCTGCTATTTAACCTGGCTCTGGGCTTCAGCCAGTGTCAGCTGTCAATGTTTCTTGGTTGGATTCAGATCTCTCCTTGGATTTCTCTGATTGCCTGTTATAAGAGTCATGTCGGTCTGGTAGTCGGGGGCAGGTATATCTCGCCCAGGTATTTGTCCTATGTGAATTAGGCCGCTCAGTATCTTCAGGATACCGAGGGGTTAAAAAGTGCAGGAATAAAGGCTGACCAGCTGGAGGAATCAGGCGTCAGCCTGGGGCACACAGAATGCCTGTCTGTGTGAGGGAAACGTGAGTGAGAGCTGTGCTCGTGACCTGTGTAATGTTAGCTGGGTGGGAGAAGCCCCCCAGTTGTTAGATAGGAACGTATTTGTATAGTTAGCGCCAGACAGGCAAGGATTTATTTTTATGTTTTGTTTTCTGTATTTGCTTTTACTTTATTAAACCTGACCTGAGGTCAGTCTACTTGGAAACCTGCTGTCGCCTCAGAGTTTAATGCACAAACCACGTGACCTTTGACCCCAGCAAAGGCGATCCCGGAGTGTTTTGTTACATTGTGGTGGAGAACGCGGGCACTCCGTGGCACAGGCGACAGTATGGAAGACGTGGTGAAAGCCCTAGTACAGTCCGCTGCCGTACAGCAGGAAGCTAACCGCTTGATGGCCGCACAGCTGAAGGAGTTGGTGGACGTGACGACTGCAGACCGCCAGCTTCTCCAACAGGTGACGCAGCGCTTGGTGAGCATGCCTGAGGCTAACCCGGAAGCAGAGTCCAGGAGAATCCATGTGAGTCGGTACTGGCAAAAGCTGACCGCAGAAGATGACGTCGAGGCGTACCTGACAACGTTTGAGCGGACAGCGTTGAGAGAGAAGTGGCCGAAGGAACGATGGGCCGATCTAATTGCTCCATTTCTCTCCGGTGAGGCCCAAAAAGCTTACCATGACTTGGACCCGGAAGTCGCTCAGGACTTTGAGAGGCTGAAAGCTGAGGTCCTGGCCCGGCTGGGTGTGACGACGGCTGTCCGTGCACAGAGGGTACATCAGTGGACCTATCAGCCAGATAAACCGCCGCGATCGCAGATGTTCGACCTCATCTACTTGATAAAGAAATGGCTGCAACCCGAGGTACTGACAACACTGGAGATAATCCAGCGGATCGTTCTGGACAAGTACCTGAGAGTACTACCACCGGCGCTGAAAAAGTGGGTGAGCCAAGGAAATCCCGCGACAGCGGATCAATTGGTGGACTTGGTGGAGCGTTATTCCGTGGCGGAAGGACTTCCTGATGATACCGCTACTACCCGAACTGTACCTCCTCCTCGTGGAACCGGTAAGACTGTTCCAGGGACTGCGGGGGAAGGAAAATTGCCAAAAACTGTGGGGGAGGAACACGGGACTGCTCGCACCCCGAGATCAAGGGGGTCGGACTCTGGTTTCAGTAGGGGGCCTGTTAGGTGTTTCCGTTGCCATGAGAAGGACCATGTTTCTGCGAACTGTCCTGTTACCACTGAACCCATGCAGTGCGACGTTACGGACTCTAAGAAACGCATGTCTTTGGTTACACGGCTAGTAAGTGTGAATGCGGGTCAAAATGATACAGCGAAACACCTGCGTGAATTGTCTGTAGATGGGAAAAATGTTGTGGCATTGCTAGACTCTGGAAGTGTGGTGACTCTGGTGAAAGCCAGTCTGGTGGCACTCCCATCTGGTCCGTCTGATAAATTTTCTGTAACGTGTGTGCATGGTGACACCTGCTCATATCCTACAGCGGTCATATGTATCTCCACTCCCTATGGGTCTGTGCAACACAAAGTGGGACTCGTTCCCGCATTGTTACATGATATAATCCTGGGTAGGGATTTTCCTCATTTCTGGCAGTTGTGGGAGAATCAGTTGCTCCTTCACGGTAGCTGTAACCGTGAATCTTCCCCCAGGCCATCTGGAGGTCCCGAGTTCCTAGACGAGACCCCCCAGGAAGATGTTGCTGGGGAGGTTATTGAATCTAACCTTCAGTTCCCCTTCTCAGTTATGGCGGGGGAAACTGAGGAAACTCAGCGAGAGGCAGAGGCAGACAGCTATCCGGCACCCTGCCTGCCAGATTTGGGAGTCCAGTTGGATGACTTCCACAGCGAACAAATGAAAGATCCTACCCTGACTCAGGCTAGGAAAAATGTAAAAGTGATAGATAGCGTACCCGTAGAACCTGACACTAGGCTAGCGTACCCGTACATGGTTCTTGAGAATGATTTACTCTACCAGGTAGAGAAAAAAGGGGAAGACACTGTGCAACAGTTAGTGGTACCCAAACCTTATCGGCGGAAGGTACTGGACCTGGCGCACGGACATATAATGGGGGGACATCTGGGGGTACAAAAAACCACAGAAAGGATATTGCATTGTTTTGTGTGGCCCGGAATACACAATGATGTGCGTAACTATTGTGAGTCCTGTCCAGAGTGCCAAATCTCGGCACCTAAACCTCGGTTCTGTAGCCCTTTGGTACCCCTCCCTATTATTGGGGTCCCGTTTGAGAGAATTGGGATGGATTTGGTTGGGCCCCTTCCCCGGTCCGCACGTGGGCATCAACATATCCTCGTCATCATGGACTATGCCACTCGTTATCCCGAAGCCATCCCTTTGCGTAACACTGCTACCAAAACGATCGCCAAAGAGTTGGTACAAGTGTTTAGTCGGGTGGGAATTCCAAAACAGATACTCACCGACCAGGGGACTCCCTTTATGTCAAGGGTGATGAAGGAGCTCTGCAGGCTCTTACAAATAGACCAGTTGCGTACGTCTGTCTATCACCCTCAAACAGATGGCCTGGTTGAGCGGTTCAATAAAACCTTAAAACAGATGCTCCGGAAGGCGATAGACAAAGATGGGAAGAACTGGGATTACTTGTTACCCTATTTGCTGTTTGCCATTAGAGAAGTTCCCCAGTCTTCCACAGGATTCTCGCCTTTCGAGCTATTATATGCCCGTCTTCCCCGTGGACTGTTGGACGTCGCAAAAGAAACCTGGGAAGGTCAAGTCACTCCCTTTAAAACGGTGATAGACCATGTAACGCAAATGCAGGACCGGATTGCTGCTGTCATGCCCCTTGTTAGGGAACATATGTTACAGGCCCAGGGAACCCAGAGGCAAAGTTATGATAGAGGCGCCAAGGTCCGTACGTTTGCACCCGGGGATAGGGTGTTGGTCCTAATCCCTACGGTGGATAGTAAATTTCTGGCAAAATGGCAGGGCCCCTTTGAGGTCATGGAACGAGTTGGAGAAGTGAACTATAAAGTGCACCAGCCTGGTAAGAGAAAACCAGAGCAGATTTATCATGTGAATCTGATAAAACCCTGGAAAGACCGCGCTGCCCTAACAGCGGATCTGCCCCGTCCGGTTTGCTCACCTACCATACCGGAGGTGCAGATTGCCGAGACTCTCTCTGAACGACAAAAATCTGAGGTTAAGCAGTTTTTGTTACAGAACCAACAGTTTTTCTCGGAAAAACCTGGCCAGACTAGGCTAGTGAAACATGAGATTGTCACAGAGCCTGGTGTCACAGTTCATGTGAAGCCATACCGGATTCCGGAAGCACGCCGTGAAGCCGTCTCCCGGGAGGTGAAGGCAATGTTGGACTTAGGAGTCATTGAAGAGTCGCACAGCGCCTGGTCCAGTCCAATCGTGTTGATACCTAAGCCGGATGGCACTATACGGTTTTGCAATGGCTTTAGGAAACTGAATGCGGTTTCTAAATTTGATGCCTACCCTATGCCCCGGGTCGATGAGTTGATCGATCGGCTGGGTAAAGCCCGATATATTACGACCCTGGATCTAACAAAGGGGTACTGGCAGATCCCTCTGGCCGAGGCGGCCAGAGAGAAGACGGCATTTGCTACACCGGAAGGGCTGTTCCAGTATATCTACATGCCGTTTGGACTTCACGGAGCCCCAGCAACGTTCCAGAGATTGATGGATCGAGTCTTGAGGCCCCACAGGCAGTACGCCTCTGCCTACCTAGATGACATCATAATTTACAGCGTGGACTGGGGAGCTCACCTCCGGAAGGTACAGGCGGTGATTGATGACCTGAGAGACGCAGGCTTAACGGCGAATCCTAAGAAATGTCACATCGGCCTTGAAGAAGCCCGATACTTGGGCTACGTGATTGGCAGAGGGGTGGTTAAACCCCAGATCGACAAAATACAGGCAATTCAGGGCTGGCCGCAACCAGTGAACAAGAAACAAGTTCAAGCTTTCTTGGGCATTGCCGGCTATTATCGCCGGTTCATACCCAACTTTGCGGCCATGGCTACCCCCTTGACGGATCTTACCAAAGGGAGGGATTCCGTCATGGTAAAATGGACCTCAGCGGCTGAAGAGGCCTTCCACAGTCTGAAACGGGCTTTGTGCTCTCAGCCCGTACTAGTGACTCCTGATTTCAGCAGCGAGTTTGTGGTGCAAACGGATGCTTCTGATACTGGTATCGGAGCTGTACTTTCCCAGGTAAGGGACGGAGTCGAACACCCGGTCCTCTACCTCAGTCGGAAACTGAATGTACATGAGCAGAGGTATGCCGTGATTGAAAAAGAGTGCCTAGCCATCAAATGGGCTCTCGACTCCCTCAAATATTACCTGGCAGGTAGGAAGTTTAGGCTGGTCACGGGCCATGCCCCTCTCAAGTGGATGCATCTCCACAAGGACCGTAATAGTCGGGTAACCCGGTGGTTCCTTGCTCTGCAGGCTTACTCTTTCACGGTGGAGCACTGCCCCGGGGTGCAGATGGGGAATGCTGATGCCCTGTCCCGAGTACACTGTTTCAAGAGTATTCTTGCTCGACCTGAGTGGTCTGAGCAGGGGGGGAGGATATGTAAGAGTCATGTCGGTCTGGTAGTCGGGGGCAGGTATATCTCGCCCAGGTATTTGTCCTATGTGAATTAGGCTGCTCAGTATCTTCAGGATACCAAGGGGTTAAAAAGTGCAGGAATAAAGGCTGACCAGCTGGAGGAATCAGGCGTCAGCCTGGGGCACACAGAATGCCTGTCTGTGTGAGGGAAACGTGAGTGAGAGCTGTGCTTGTGACCTGTGTAATGTTAGCTGGGTGGGAGAAGCCCCCCAGTTGTTAGATAGGAACGTATTTGTATAGTTAGCGCCGGACAGGCAAGGATTTATTTTTATGTTTTGTTTTCTGTATTTGCTTTCACTTTATTAAACCTGACCTGAGGTCAGTCTACTTGGAAACCTGCTGTCGCCTCAGAGTTTAATGCACAAACCACGTGACCTTTGACCCCAGCAAAGGCGATCCCGGAGTGTTTTGTTACATTGTCCATTTCAGCAAAAGATAAGTCCTTGCTTGTTCTTTTGTTGTCCACCTGCTGTGGACTTAATCGCTCAGCTCATGTTATGTTTTTTCTTGTCCAGCTTTTCAGTATGATATATTCAACTTAGCTGGAAGCTCTGAGGAAGCAGATTTGCCCTCCACACCGTGAGTCGGTGTGGAGATTATTTTTGTAAACTCTGCGTGGATTTTTTAGCTTTTAATACTGACCGCACAGTATCCTTTTCTGTTCTGTCTATTTAGGTAGTTTTGGCCTCCTTTGCTAAATCCTGTTTTAATTCTGTGTATGTCATTTCCCTCTCCACTCACAGTCAATATTTGTGGGGGGCTATCTTTCCTTTGGGGGTTTTCTCTGAGGCAAGATAGCTTTCTGTTTCCATCTTTAGGGGTAGTTAGTTCTCAGGCTGTGACGAGGTGTCTAGGGAGTGACAGGAACATCCCACGGCTACTTCTAGTGTTGGTGTTAGGATTAGGAACTGCGGTCAGTACAGATACCACCTCCTCAGAGCTTGTCCCATGTTGCTTCTTAACCACCAGGTCATAACAGTGACCCTGACGTCTTCACCATCATAAGTAATTCAGGGAACAGGGCAAGCTAGAGTGCCCCTAGCGTTAGGGTCATGGAAGGAGCCCCTAGTCTCGGGACACCCGACAACAGAGCCATGACAATGTCCTAATAATGGTGATGAGATATTGGGCCCCCACAGCGCCCACCACATCCAGTATGATGCACATTTAGGCTGATCACATAGCCAGACAGCCCATTCACATCATCATGCCACTCCCAGTGCACTCCAGACACAGTATGATGGTCATCAGCCGCCAATAAAGTATAATGTCCCTATAAACGTCCCGCATTATAGTGATTCCACAATCCCTCCCCACTCAGTATGAATCGCCCATAGTGTACCACACAGAATGATGCCCCACATAGTATAATGCCCCTCAGGCCCGCACACTGAATAATACACTTAGCTTTTTGAATAACGTTTTGTAAAGTAAAGGAAATAAACTAAAAATTCAAATTAGAACAGCACTGGCGCCCCTGCACGTGTCCACTTCCTCCTCTCAGCAGGGATACTGGTGTGTTCACTTAACCGCCTGCGCTGCTCCGGTCACCTCAGCATGTTTCCTCCCAGGATTTGCACACAGCACGCAGGTCTCCTGGGAGGGTGCTTAGGATGCGCCTGCTCCCTGCCTTTGAAACATCCTCAGCCAATAGCTGGGAGACGTCGGGTATTTAATGCACCCTCCTCTATTGAGACGTGTCTTAGCAACATTAGTATCAGTGTGTACACTGCTACCTAATTGTAGGGTCCCTGTTCCTGTGCTCCCTAAGTCTGATTCTGTCCCTCCTGGCTGATCTTGATCCTGTCCGTTCCGCTGTAACCTGTTCCTAAGCCCATCCTGTCTCTACCAAGTCTTCAGCCTGAGCCACTTTGTCTGTACCTATACCGTTACTCTCATCAGTCCAATCTGAACCTGCACATATGACCCTGTACCCGAGTCGCCCTGTGTTCCTGAACCTATCCTGTCCATTTCTGATCCAAAACCTGTTCTGTCCACCAGCCGTCCAGTCCAGATCCTCATCCTGTACTATCTATCTGCCGTGCAGTCCTGATCCTGAACCCGTTCTGTCTAACCAGCCGCACATCCTCCTGTTTACAAGTTCCTTGCCGGTCCTGCCACTGTGCCCCTTTGTGGATCAGCTGCTGTGCCTCTGGGTCTATCGTGGAGTCCCACCTGCCGTCCACCTGGGTCCAAGTCTAACCACACCATCAGGAGTTCTAGTGAAGAACCAGGTGGTCATTTTGATATGCCGCTCCTGTCTCTCCCTGGAACGTGGCACAGTGGTTCCACAAACACATGCGCAACAGTTTGCTAAGGCCTTGGAACTTGCTGACTTTCATACCTGTCCAATCTCTGACCTGTTCCAAGAGATGACCCGTCAGAAAGATAAGATGTTTTCATATGTATGGACTGTGAAACCCAGCCAGACACTCTGACATCAGCTGCCGCAACTGCTCCGGTTCAATCTGCGGAAACCTCGGCAGTGACTATTCATTCCACAAGTCATGCTCCAGGTCTTGGACCCCGTCTGTCTGCACCATCACATTTTGACAGAGATCCGAAGCAATGCTGAGAGTTCATCAAACAGTGCTCACTGCACTTTGAACTACTGGCCCACCATTTCCTCTTAGATCTGGCGAAAGTACTCTTCCTAATGTACCATGTGGGAGAAGAGGCCCTGGCTTGGCTCAACCCCTTGTGGGAAAGAGGATATGCTATAATTTCTGATCTGCAGAAATTCCTGGAGGCTTTCCACAAGATATTTGATGCTTCGGGCCGAGTTACCTCTGATGTCTCATCCCTCCTCAGACTACGTCAAGCTAGTCTGTCTGTAGGCCAATATGCCGTCCGGTTCCACACCCTGGCTTCTGAACAGAGAGGAAACAACAAGGCACTGGTAGCCACCTTCTGGGAGGGATTGTCCAATGTGCTCAAGAATTATCTAGCAGGTTGAGACATTCCCACTACAATGGACGATCTAGTTTCCCTGACCTCCAGTTCAAGGAGTGCTCCCAGGAGATGGCACGTAAGAGAAAAAAGCTTCTTCTGGCTCCATCCTTCCAAAGACCACTCATTCCTCAGTCTCTCCAGGTTGACAGCGTGGAACTGGCTGAGCATCAACAGGAGATTCCCCAAGCCAAGAGCTTGTGCTTCTATTGTGGAGGCACAGGACACCTCATTCGCACTTGTCCCATGAAGTTGGTAAACTCCCAAGCTTAGGGCCGGTAGGAGAGGCTACCCTGGGTTATAATAATTCCTTTCCACCATTGATTCTGTGTCCAGTTCTGGGCACAACATTTGAAAAAATACATTGAAAACTGGAGCAAGTTCAGAGAAGAGCTACCAGGATGGTGAGTGGACTGCAAAATATGTCCTATGAGGAATGATTAAAGCATCTGGGAATGATTAGCTTGAAAAAAAAAAATAAGGCTAAGAGGAGACTTATTGGCTGTCTACAAATATCTGAAGGGATGTCACAGTGTAGAGGGATCACCCTTATTCTCATTTGCACATATAAACATGAGAGGCAATGAAATGAAACTGAACGGGTGATAATACAGACAGGATATTAGAAAAACATTTTAACAGTGAGGGTGATAAGTGAGTGCAACCGGCTGCCACAAGAGGTGGTGCGTAGTGATGAGCGAATATACTCGTTACTCGAGATTTCCCGAGCACGCTCGGGTGTCCTCCGAGTATTTTTTAGTGCTCTGAGATTTAGTTTTCCTCACCTCAGCTGAATGATTTACATCTCTTAGCCAGCTTGATTATATGTGGGGATTCCCTAGCAAACAGGCAACCCCCACATGTACTTATGCTGGCTAACAGATGTAAATCATTCAGCTGCGGCGATGAAAACTAAATTTTCGAGCACTAAAAAATACTCGGACACCCGAGCGTGCTCGGGAAATCTCGAGTAACGAGTACATTCACTCATCACTAGTGGTGAGTTCTCCTTCTATGGAAGTCTTCAATCAAAGGCTGGACAGACTTCTGTCTGAGATGGTTTAGAGCAGTGTTTCCCAAACTCCAGTCCTCACGGACTCCAACAGGTCATATTTTCGGGATTTCCTTAGTATTGCACAGGTGATGGAAGTATCAGGAGTTCTCTCACTTGTGCAGCACTATTGAAATCCTGTAAACATGAACTGTTGGGGTCCGTGAGGACTGGAGTTTGGGAAATACTGGTTTAGAGTATCCTAGGGGGCTGGACACAATGACCCTTGAGGTCCATTCCAACTCTAGCATTTTATGATCCTGACCGTATATGTGATATGTGGAGGTACCTGGTTCGATGAGACGATGTACCTGGATTCCGGTGCGGCAGAAAATTTTATGCAGCAAGCAGTGGTAGATTGTTACCAGATCCTTGTTCGACGACTCCAGAATCCATTGTTGGTGTCATCTGTTGATGGGAGGCCCCTATACAAAGCTGTTCGGGTGGTCACCGAGCTAGTAGAGCTCCAGATAGGAATGCTGCACACTGTGAAGCTCGCCTTCTGCGTGCTCCCTAGTCTGTCCCATCCACTTCTCCTGAGTCTTCCGTGGCTCCATCTTCATAAACCCATTTTGACTAGAGATCCAGAGAGGTGCTGCGTTGGGGATAGTCATGTCATAAGAAGTGTCTTGTACCTGTAAGATCTGTTTGGCAGCTGGTGGCACCTCCCTGACGGGATTACCATCTGCTTGCTGTCATATGCTGATGTCTTCGACAAGAAGGAAAGAGAGCGCTACCTCCACATAGACCATACGACTGTCCTATAGACCTACTTCTGGCATCCTCTTCTCCATGAGGTCATATCTAACCCCTGTCCCAGGTGGAGAGCCTAGCTTTGTCCGAGTATGTTACAGAAAATCTGGCAAGGTGATTCATTCAGTCTTATTCATCAGCAGGGGCCGGCTTCTTTGTTAAGAAAAAGGATGGGACTCTCTGACCTTGCATAGATTATATGGGTCTCAATCAGATCATGGTTAAGAACAAAATATCTGTTGCCGTTGATCTCGTAATTGTTCGATCACCTCAGGGGTGCCAGGATCTTTACCACGCTGGATCTGAGAGGAGCTAATCCAGATACGCTGAGGAGATGAATGGAAGACGGCTTTCAACACTCGGGATGGTCATTATGAGTACCGAGTTATGCTGTTGGGGCTCAGCAATGCTGTTCGGACTTCTGTTCATGACCTCAAGATGAAGCACACTTGGCTTATGCAGTAGGACAATGATCCAAAGCATCCCAGCAAGTCCACCTCTGAATGGCATAAGAAAAACAAAAATAAGACTTTGGAGTGACCTAAGGCCCCGTCTCACATAGCGAGATCGCTAGCGAGATCGCTGCTGAGTCACAAGTTTTGTGACGCAACAGCGACCTCAGTAGCGATCTCGCTATGTGTGACACGTACCAGCGACCAGGCCCCTGCTGCGAGATCGCTGGTTGTGTCGGAATGGCCTGGACCTTTTTTTGGTCGTTGAGGTCCCGCTGACATCGCTGAATCGGTGTGTATGACACCGATCCAGCGATGTCTTCACTGGTAACCAGGGTAAACATCGGGTTACTAAGCACAGGGCCGCGCTTAGTAACCCGATGTTTACCCTGGTTACCAGCGTAAATGTAAAAAAAACCAAACAGTACATACTCACCATCTGATGTCCGTCAGGTCCCTTGCCGTCTGCTTCCTGCTCTGACTGAGATCCGGCCGTACAGTGAGAGCACAGCACAGCAGTGACGTCACCGCTGCGCTCTGCTCTCACTGTACGGCGGCACTGTCAGAGCAGGAAGCAGACGGCAAGGGACCTGACGGACATCAGATGGTGAGTATGTACTGTTTGTTTTTTTTTACATTTACGCTGGTAACCAGGGTAAACATCGGGTTACTAAGCGCGGCCCTGCGCTTAGTAACCCGATGTTTACCCTGGTTACCCGGGTGCTGCAGGGGGACTTCGGCATCGTTGAAGACAGTTTCAACGATGCCGAAGTCGTTCCCTTGATCGTTGGTTGCTGGAGAGAGCGGTCTGTGTGACAGCTCCCCAGCGACCACACAACGACTTACCAACGATCACGGCCAGGTCGTATCGCTGGTGGTGATCGTTGGTAAATCGCTATGTGAGACGGGGCCTTTAGTCAAAGTTATGACCTTAATCCAATTGAGATGTTGTGGCATGAACTTAAGCAGGTGGTTCATGCTTGGAAACCCTACAATGTGGCTGAATTATAACAATTCTGCAAAGATAAGTGGGCCAAAATTCCTCCAGAGCATTGTAAAAGACTTATTGCCAGTTATCACAATCACTTGATTACAGTTGTTGCTGCTAAGGCTGGCCCAACCAGTAATTAGGTTTAGGGGGAAATAACATTTTCACACAGGGCCCTGTAGATTTGGATTTCTTTTACCCTTAATAATAAAGAACTTCATTTAAAAATTGCATTTTGTGATTATTTGTGTTATCTTTGTCTAATATTTAAATTTGTTTGGTGATCTGAAACATTTAAGTGTGACAAACATGCAAAAAATAAGAAATCAGGAAGGGGGGCAAACACTTTTTCACACAAGTGTATGGGAGAACAACAAAGCTACTTTAGAAAAATCTTTTGAGCGTTTAAAGAGGCATGTGGACAAGAGACTCTTAGCGACCACACAACGACTTACCAACGATCACGGCCAGGTCGTATCGCTGGTCGTGATCGTTGGTAAATTGTTTTGTGTAACGGTACCCTTAGATTCACCTTGTTATCATCAAGGGGATAAGGTGTGGCTATCTTCTAAGTACATCCATCTCAAAATCCCTTCCTACAAGCTCAGTCCTCAATTCATCGGCCTCTGAAGAAAGGTCTTTGGAGCTTAAAGAAAATATTCATGCTCCATTTCTTCTACAGGAATTCTTTATGGACTTTATGAAGAGGGGATATAAGGGGGTTATTGATAGAACAGTGCCGGCATCCCTGCATGAGTCCCCTTTCTCCTTTCAGCAGGGATGCCGGCGTGTTCACTTACCAGCCCGCACTGCTCCAGTCCTCGCAGCGTCTGTTTCCTGCTTGGACCTACGCACAGCACGCAGGTCTCCTGGGAGTGTGCTTAGGGCACTAGCAGATGCGTCTGAAGACATCCCCAGACAATAGTTGGGAGTCGCTAGGTATTTAAGGCACCCTCCTCTATTGGGAGATGCCTTAGCAACATTAGTATCTGTGTGTACCTTGCTACCTAGTTATAAGTTTCCTGTACCTGTGCTCCCTGAATCTGATCCTGTTTGTACTACATACCTGACCCTGTCCGTCCTGACTAATCTTGATTCTGCCCTTTCCACTGTAACCTGTACCTGTGCCCGTCCTGCCTCTACCAAGTCTTGAGCCTGATCTGCTTTGTCCGTACCTATACCGCTACCCTCACCAGTCCAATCCGAACCTGCCTCTATGACCCTGCACCCGAGTCACACTGTGTTCCTGAACCTATCCTGTCCGTTGCTGAGTCAGAACCTGTTCTGACTACCAACCGTGCCGTCCAGATCCTGAACTTGGACTATTTGCTGTGCAGTCCGGATGCTGAACCTGTTCTGTCTAACCAGCCACACGTCCTCATGTTTACCAGTTCCTGGCCGGTCCTGCTTCCCTGCCTCTTTGGGGGTCAGCTGCTGCAGCTTCAGAGTCTGTCGTGAAGTGGCACCTGGCGTCCACCTGGGTCCATCTTTAACCACACCATCAGGGGCTCTAGTGAAGAACCAGGTGGTCACTTACTTACACCCTTCCAGGCTCTCCTCAGACCATGGCAAAGTGGTTTCACAACCACTTGCATAACAGTTCCGTGCAGGAACATATCTTGGAATAGCATTACCGGTAATGAATGTCTTAAAAGTGTCTCAGTCTCAGAACCCTAATTCCAAACACTGTCATAGGAGACAATGAGCAGAGGCAGCGAGTCTAAAGCTTAATGCACAGATACATACAGATGATGTATATTTGTGTAAATGTTGTTCCTGTAGCCGTCTGGATCATTTAAATCTTTTTGAACTTTGGTGTCATATAATGCGGAGACTTCTATTTATGGTCAGAAGAATGGCCCATCAGGGGGCGAGAGGATCCCTCAATAAGCCCACGTTGTAACACAATAATGTCCACTGCCATATGCACCAATGGGGCACAGAGGACAAACTCATATTTTCCAGTTTTCTAAAGATAAGCATAATCAGTGTATAAATGAAAAAGTTGTAGACCTTTCTAACATACTTTAAGCACAATGAATCATTTACATTTTTTCTAAGTCACTTTTTTTTGCCTTGTGAAGTCTGTTGACGCTTTTTGCAACAAATTCTTGAAAATGTGGTTTATGAATTTTGCGCAAAAAATCAAAATGCTCTTTATTTTTATCTTTGACTCTTTTTGTGACTTTTTAATGCAATAAGTTGCATGTTCCCCTAAAATGTTGCAAAATTTGCTAAAAAAATGTAATGCATGCATAAAATAAGCAGGGACCGGAGTACATTTGCACAAAAATGTAGAGACTTGATAATACATTCCAGACGATGAATTGGCCATAATATCTGGCAACCACAAACACATATAATACGCAGCTCCCATCTGAGAAGTGGATAAATGCATTTGTATCGTCGGTTCGGTCCATTCAATGCTCTGTGAGCTACATAGTCTGGACTACAGACTGATACAATGTAGCAAACTGCAAAAGACATTTGTGCAGCTGCTGCCATGTTTAGCTCACAGAGCATGATGCAGTCTGTATATACCTCCACTGTATCCACTTCTCAGCTGAGGCTAGCATTGGCCATTTATGAGTTTGCAGCCAGTTTCAGAAGTATTTAGGTGCCTGAATTTTATGACACTGTCAATGGAGCAAAGCAGCAGAGCTCACTCACACATGCAGCACCCATCATGTATGGAGCAGGGCAGCAGAGCTCACTCACACATGCAGCACCCATCATGTATGGAGCAGGGCAGCAGAGCTCACTCACACATGCAGCACACTTCATGTATGGAGCAGGGCAGCAGAGCACAGTCACACATGCAGCACCCATCATGTATGGAGCAGGGCAGCAGAGCTCACTCACACATGCAGCACACTTCATGTATGGAGCAGGGCAGCAGAGCTCACTCACACATGCAGCACCCATCATGTATGGAGCAGGGCAGCAGAGCTCACTCACACATGCAGCACACTTCATGTATGGAGCAGGGCAGCAGAGCACAGTCACACATGCAGCACCCATCATGTATGGAGCAGGGCAGCAGAGCTCACTCACACATGCAGCACACTTCATGTATGGAGCAGGGCAGCAGAGCTCACTCACACATGCAGCACCCATCATGTATGGAGCAGGGCAGCAGAGCTCACTCACACATGCAGCACCCATCATGTATGGAGCAGGGCAGCAGAGCTCACTCACACATGCAGCACACTTCATGTATGGAGCAGGGCAGCAGAGCTCACTCACAAATGCAGCACCCATCATGTATGGAGCAGGACAGCAGAGCTCACTCACACATGCAGCACCCATCATGTATGGAGCAGGGCAGCAGAGCTCACTCACAAATGCAGCACCCATCATGTATGGAGCAGGACAGCAGAGCTCACTCACACATGCAGCACCCATTATGTATGGAGCAGGACAGCAGAGCTCACTCACACATGCAGCACCCATCATGTATGGAGCAGGACAGCAGAGCTCACTCACACATGCAGCACCCATCATGTATGGAGCAGGGCAGCAGAGCTCACTCACACATGCAGCACCCATCATGTATAGAGCATGGCAGCAGAGCACAGTCACACATGCAGCACCCATCATGTATGGAGCAGGGCAGCAGAGCTCACTCACACATGCAGCACCCGTCATGTATGGAGCAGGGCAGCAGAGCTCACTCACACATGCAGCACCCGTCATGTATGGAGCAGGGCAGCAGAGCTCACTCTCACATGCAGCACCCGTCATGTATGGAGCAGGGCAGCAGAGCTCACTTGCACATGCAGCACCCGTCATGTATGGAGCAGGGTAGCAGAGCTCACTCTCACATGCAGCACCCGTCATGTATGGAGCAGGGCAGCAGAGCTCACTTGCACATGCAGCACCCGTCATGTATGGAGCAGGGCAGCAGAGCTCACTCGCACATGCAGCACCTGTCATGTATGGAGCAGGGCAGCAGAGCTCACTCACACATGCAGCACCCATCATGTATGGAGCAGGGCAGCAGCGCTCACTCGCACATGCAGCACCCATCATGTATGGAGCAGGGCAGCAGAGCTCACTCACACACGCAGCACCCATCATTTATGGAGCAGGGCAGCAGCGCTCACTCGCATATGCAGCACCCATCATGTATGGAGCAGGGCAGTAGAGCTCACTCACACATGCAGCACCCATCATGTATGGAGCAGGACAGCAGAGCTCACTCACACATGCAGCACCCATCATGTATGGAGCAGGACAGCAGAGCTCACTCACACATGCAGCACCCGTCATGTATGGAGCAGGGCAGCAGAGCTCACTCACACATGCAGCACCCGTCATGTATGGAGCAGGGCAGCAGAGCTCACTCACACATGCAGCACCCATCATGTATGGAGCAGGGCAGCAGAGCTCAGTCACACATGTAGCACCCGTCATGTATGGAGCAGGGCAGCAGAGCTCACTCACACATGTAGCACCCGTCATGTATGGAGCACGGCAGCAGAGCTCACTCACACATGCAGCACCCGTCATGTATGGAGCAGGACAGCAGAGCTCTCTCACACATGCAGCACCCATCATGTATGGAGCAGGGCAGCAGAGCTCACTCACACATGCAGCACCCGTCATGTATGGAGCAGGGCAGCAGAGCTCACTCACACATGCAGCACCCATCATGTATGGAGCAGGACAGCAGAGCTCTCTCACACATGCAGCACCCATCATGTATGGAGCAGGACAGCAGAGCTCACTCACACATGTAGCACCCGTCATGTATGGAGCAGGGCAGCAGAGCTCACTCACACATGCAGCACCCGTCATGTATGGAGCAGGACAGCAGAGCTCACTCACACATGCAGCACCCGTCATGTATGGAGCAGGACAGCAGAGCTCACTCACACATGCAGCACCCGTCATGTATGGAGCAGGACAGCAGAGCTCTCTCACACATGCAGCACCCATCATGTATGGAGCAGGGCAGCAGAGCTCACTCACACATGCAGCACCCGTCATGTATGGAGCAGGACAGCAGAGCTCTCTCACACATGCAGCACCCATCATGTATGGAGCAGGGCAGCAGAGCTTACTCACACATTATATACAATGCATGCAGTATGCATATTGCTGCCAATGTGTCTTCTGCTGCTGACAATATTTTAGGCAAAAGTGCGAAGTTTTCTAATATTTGCCGTGACTGTCCCAATGTTTTCTGAAACAATCATGGATAATTTACTAGGTCCAGATCCAAAAAAATGTGTAGAGATTACACAACCTGAACGTTCTCTGTGGAAACATAGCCAATGTGCAGTAAATATCTAGTCTGCTGTTGCTTGCTGTATTATCAGTGCTCTACTGCCCACTGGTGTCCACAGCTTCTGCTTAGGCTATGTTTATATGTCACCAAAAGTTTCTGTTCCGATCCTAATTATTTGGGGCAAACATTTTATCCACATCCATTAACAAGTGCAGAAAATTAAACATGCAGCCTTGCAATCTCAATAGCTATCTTTGTTCATCAAGTACATTTACAACTGGTCAAATTGTCAAAATTCATCCGTGTTGGAGATGCCCTGGTCAACTGTAGGTGCTGTGATTGTGATGTAGAAGCCAGGCAAATTTGCAAAAAAAAATTCTTATTTGTTAACCTTCTTTGGGTTGTTCCTGGGTGGAACATGTGTGGGGGCTCAGTAGGTAGAAGCAATGAAGTCCATGAATGAGCTCATATACTGCTGTGTGGGCACTCATGCAGGAGCTCAGAGCTTTCAATCCAGCTTGCAATCTTTAGGGTCAGTGGTGTGCCGCTGAGTTGGGGTGTGTGCCGCTTCAGAACACTCACTGCAGAGACTGGAGCAGTAGGGGAACAATGAGGAGAGGTAAGTATTGCATTTTCTTTTTTTTTTTTTTAAATCAGTGATAACATTGTGGTGGCCATAATACTGTATAGAGGACTATGGGGAGTGCATTATACTATATGGAGGACTATGGGTAGTGCATTATACTATACAGAGGACTATGAGGGGTGCATTATACTATACGAAGGACTATGAGGGGTGCATTATACTATATGAAGTACTATGGGGAGTGCATTATACTATATGGAGAACTATGGAGGATGCATTATACTATATGGAGGACCATGGGAGTGTATTATATTGTATGGCATAATATGGGGCCCATTCTGCTATATGGAATACTATGGGGTCCTTTATACTATATTGAGGACTATGGGGAGTGCATCATACTATCTGGAGGACTTTGTGGAGTATATTATACTATCTGGAGGACTTTGAGAACTGCATTATACTATACAGAGGACTATAGGGAGTGTATTATACTATATTGAGGACTATGGGAAGTGCATTATGATATATGAAGGCATATGGGGTACAGCATACTATATGGAGGATTATGGAGTGAAGAATACTATATGGAGGACTGTGGGGCTCATTATGCTATATGTAGGGCTATGTTGGGGCCATTATAATATTTGGAGGGCTATATGTGAGAAGTTATACTTTATGAAGGCCTATGTGGGAGACATTATACTGTATGAAAGCAATTATACAGTGTGAAGGTTTGTGTGGGGCCCATTATATTGTTTGGAGAGCTAGTGGCGGCCATTGTACAGTATGGTGAGGAATGGGGCCATTATACTGTATGTTGAGCCATTATACTGCATGCAGGTCTGTGTGGGGGTCACAGTTATGGGATTATACTGTGTTGGGGGTCACCATACTTTGCCAGGGGAGTTGAGATGGGGTACAGTAGGGTCAGCATACTGTGTGCGGCGAGTACTGTGGAGGAATTCACTGTGGGGGTATCATACAGTGTTTGTGGGGCACTTTTGTTAGCATCATACTTTATGGGTGCAATGAAAGGGGAATCTAGGGCTTCAGTAGGAGGAAAATTACGCTGTAAAGACTGGAATGTTGTGAGATATGATCTTCCGTGACCCCCATGGAATATATATATTTTTTGGGGGGGCAATTAGTACTTTTGCTATGGGGCCCCATGATTTCTATGTACACCCTGTTTAGAATGATTGGTGTGGATCTTAGGACTTGAACTTCAACTGATCTGCTGTACGGACTAATCACAAATCAGGCCCATGAGGCATTTTCTGTGCTTATATACTATGTCCTCCCACCCAGATGAGACATATAACCAGAGCTGTAGCTAAGGCATTGCATGTTTGCAACGATGTTGGTGCTCCCTAATTATACTAAGGATAAGTGATCAATATCAAAGTGGTGGACAACCCCTTTAAGGGAGGGATCCTTTGCTGGTGTTTTGGACTCTTCATACACATTGGATTTATTGTGTATAACTGAAGGTGGAATCCACCTACAAGAGAGGATGTCATATCTTAAAGGGTTGACCATTAAAAAGAAGTTATCACCTAATCCCCAGGATCAGGATAGGCGATAACTTATAGATCATTGGTGGTCCGACCGCTGAGACCCGCACCAATCGGCAGAATATTCACTCTTATCACCATTACAAAATGGAGCGGCAGGTTGCACATCTGTCCAACTCCATTCATTCTCTATGGCAGGGGTGGGCAATTAATTTTCTCCGAGGGGCCAAATGACAGACCGTGACTGTTGTGGAGGGCCGAACCAATAGGTAGAAATTAATTCTGCTCAATGTTAATATTAACATATCAATTATAATTATTAATTGTATCAATTAATAGTGAGCAGAATTAAGTATGTTGACATCCCCTATATACCATAAGAGCTCACATAACCCCCTATATACCGTATGAGCCCACACACAGCCCCTATATACAGTATGAGCCCCAACATAGCCTCATATATACAATATGAGCCCCAATATAGCCCCGTATATACAGCATGAGCCCCCACATAGCTTCTGCATAATATGAACACTCTCATAGCCTGCTATATACAGTATGAGCCCCCATATAGCCTTCTATAAAAAGTATATGCCCCACATATCCTCCATATATACACTGTGAGCCCCACATAGCCTCCATATATATAGTGTGAGCCCCACATAGCCTCCTATACACAGCATGAGCCACTACATAGGTTCCTATATACAGTATGAGCCACCCATAGCATCCATATATACAATGTGAGCCCCCACATGGCCTCCATACATACACTGTGAGCCCCGCATAGCCTCCTATATACAATATGAGCCCCAACATAGCCCCGTATATACAGCATGAGCCCCCACATAGCTTCTGCATAATATGAGCACTCTCATAGCCTGCTATATACAGTATGAGCCCCCATATAGCCTTCTATAAAAAGTATATGCCCCACATAGCCTCACTATATACAGTTTGAACCCCCCACACCGCCTCCAATATACAGGTTTAGCCCCCCACATAGCCTCCTATACACAGTATGAGCCCTCACATATCCTCCATATATACACTGTGAGCCCCACATAGCCTCCTACACACAGTATGAGCCCTCACATATCCTCCATAAATACAGTGAGCCCCCACATAGCATTCATATATACAGTTTGAGCCCCCACCTAGCCTCCTATATACAGTATGAGCCCTCACATATCCTCCATATATACACTGTGAGCCCCACATAGCCTCCATATATATAGTGTGAGCCCCACATAGCCTCCTATACACAGCATGAGCCACTACATAGGTTCCTATATACAGTATGAGCCACCCATAGCATCCATATATACAATGTGAGCCCCCACATGGCCTCCATACATAAACTGTGAGCCCCGCATAGCCTCCTATATACAGTATGAGCCCCACATAGCCTCCATATATACACTGTGAGCCCCACATAGCCTCCATATATACAGTATGAGACCTCACATAGTCTCCTATATAGTGTGAGCCCCCACATAGCCTCCATACATACACTGTGAGCCTCACATAGCCTTCACATAGTGTGAGCCCACATAACCTCCATATATATAGTGTGAGCCCCACATAGCCTCCATATATATATAGTGTGAACCCCACATAGCCTCCTATACACGGCATGAGGCACCACATAGGCTCTTATACAGTATGAGCTCCCACATGGCCTCCTATAGTGTGAGCCTCACATAGCCTTCTATATATATATACAAATATCCCATACATATGAAAAACACCACCTACTTATCTTGCTCCCATTCCCCCGGCGCTCTGCTCCTGTCTCCTGTGCACTGAGCCTCAGCAGCAGCGCGATGAAATGACGTTATCGTGTCAGCTGTCTCATACTCTGAATGGTGGAAAATGGAGCCAGTGGCCCTGTCCTCCATCAATGTATTCACAGATGTCTGCATCTTGAGGATGCAGATAGCGGCGGCAGATGGCAGTGGTGACAGATAGACAGCGGGCGGGGGGAGGGCATGATCTGGTCCGTGGGCCACTGTTTCAGCACCTCGGCTGTCTTCAGTTTGTCCAGGTCTGCTCTATGGGGCTACTGGAAAAAGCCGGATGGAGCGATCAGCAACTCCAGGGGGAATGAATGGAGCAGCGGTTGCTAAATTCTAATGCGGATACAAATGACCCGTGCTGCTGATCGGTGCAGGTCCCAGAGGTCGGACCCCACTGTTTTAATCTTTCCTGCGGATTGGTGATAACTTGCTTTCACCGGAGAACCCTTTTTCCTTGGTGCCATGATATCCGGATGAATGAAGGGGGTCATCTACACTATGGCCCCGATTCATCATTTGCAGATTTTTTTAAAGTCACTTTCCTTCTGCGTCTTGTGGCATTAGTTGTCATTTTGCCGCCAAATACATCAAAATGGCGCACGCAATTCATGAATTTTGTAGTAAGTAAAAAATTGGCTTTCTTCCTGTCTTGAACTGTTTTTTTTTTTTTTCTTTGTTTTTTTTGACACAAAATATTGCACCAAAATTCTGGTGTACTCAAATTGACACCGGGGCAACTGGAGAAAAGTTGCGTAAATCCTCCGAAAACATCTGTGATCGCTGAACTTCGCCCACAAAGCAGAAAACAAAGAAAAACAGGCGAGCACATTTACAACAGACTATAAAAAGGCACAAACAGAATAATGAATTAGGTGCAAACTAAAAAAGGCGCAAAACACACAAAAGTAGACAAAACACAGGCAACGATGAGCCAAGGACTCAAATGTGGTAGTGGGCAACGTCTTATACCAATGGGTGGAGCAGAACCCAATATTTTACTCCTACTCAACTTTACCCTCCACTTTCCACCATCTCCCTGATGTTCCTTTTAAAAAGTTGGCAACTTTGTGTTTTTGGATCACAGCAAAGAATGAAAACTGGAGCAGCAGGACTGCAGGATCCATGGTTAGAAGCCACAAGCAGAAATAATTAGATAAACACGAGCCTGTATTCACTTTATTCATTCCCAGTTATATTAATCACATTATAGTCGTATATATATATATTTGCTGCGCTTGTACACTGAAGGAGAACTGCCCCTATCAAAGATGGCGGAATAACAGTTTCCTGTGACGTCGTCACCCGGCGCCGGATGTGTTAGGAGAGACTCTTCTGCGTCGCTTTGTATTGACGTCACCAGGCTGATTCCGGCTTTTTATCGGCGCAGTGTCCGAGCTGGAGGGACTGGAGCCTGCGGGGTATGTGTACAGCAGATGTGTCGTGTCTGTGTGCCAGCTACACTCAGTGCAGATAGGTCCTGCCGTGTCCACAAGGAACTTGTGCTGACATCTGTGGCTTCTTATAGGCATTAGTCTGCAGAGGTGGGTGATACCTTCCCATATGGTGGTGTCTGGTCTCCAGGGTGAGCCATTTCAGTTAGGGTGGTCTATAGTAACCCCTATTAAGTAAGTACACCCTCCTGTTACTCACACTATAGTCTATGGAGATCTAAGCAGTGAGCTACTTCCTGCCTAGACCTTGTCACCTTTAAAGGGGTTATTTTATTTGTTTACTGTTTTGCAACACTCTGGACCCATTCATAATGTGTTATAAATGGCCCCCACCCCTTTAAGTTAAAGGGGTTGTCCAGTTTTGAGGTTCCAGTCTCCAGATCTGTGACTGCAGATTTGTGAATCCTGACAGATCGCATGGTGCTCGCTGTCCACATTCTCCGGGGTTGTGCCGAGAGCAGGAGGGCCTATGACCCAATACATGTGATTTGCATACGTGCGGGCACATGCCGACTAAACGTGTGCGGTCTCAATCAATGCAAGTGAATTGATTTAGGCCGGACATGTCTAGTCGGATTGTGGCCAGAAGTATGCAAATTAAATGCTTGTGGTCACATGACCAGAATCCTGACTGAGGATTACACACACATAGTGACTTCAGGTTTGAGCCCCAAGTCTGGAAAACCCCTTTAAGGAACACCTGCTCAGTTCACTGCAGTGCATACAGTTCCTGCCAGTCCGTGAATTCCTGCAGAAATGATCTTGTGTATATTCATGTGACCGCTGCATCCAATCATTGGTTTCCACCGACCACCGCTGATGCCTGTACGAATGTCACCACTCCGTTCGGGTCAGTGATTGGCTGCAGTGGTTACTTGGATGTACATGACGACATCACTGAAGCGAAGTGGACTCTGCAACATGAATGTTGGCAGAGGAAATATGATGATTATCTTGGTGGCGTCTCAGACTGACAGATCCCCGCAGATTTCTATAAGCAGAGAGGTGGTGCTCTGAGCGCTGTGCCCCTTTCCATGGCTCTATGGAGTGATGGGGATCCCAGATGTTGGATTTCCAACTGTTCGTTATGGGTTGTCAGACATTATTATGGTTTGCGCCCATGTCTTAATGGCCGCACCTTTCTTCTTTTTGTGAAATAGCCGCTTAGAGGATGACGACCGCAGCCAGGCCAACGTTTGAGCCGGCCAGAGGAGGCAGAGGAAAAGGGGAAGGAGATCTCAGTCAGCTGTCCAAACAGTATTCCAGCCGAGACCTTCCGTCACACACCAAGATCAAATACAGGTACTGCACTATGTATATCGGCGTATGTGCTGGCGTTATGCAAAGGAAATGATTCATTATGACTTTCCAGATTCCTGCTGGCTGTCAGTGAATGGAAATTAATGCCTGTTTCAAAAAAACTTATTTTGTGGTGTTGTTTTTTTTGTGCCATAGATCCAAAATACGCTAAAGAATAGATGACCATTTATACGTGTTGTTTTTCCATATTTCTGTGCCCTGACAATTATAAAGATTCATTGGAGGGTCCAGGTTCTGCAACCCCCACTAATATTTACAACGCTCCCTTCCCAAAAGGTACATAGCTCGGCAAACTGGAGCTTCTGGCTGAGCCCACACATAGCGGGGTAGGGACAAAACAGAAAACGCAGGCTTCATAGCTTTCTGTTGAATCCCTACCCTGCTCTGTGTGCGCTCAGCCAGAAGCTCCAGTTTGCTGAGCTCTGCCCCTCTTGGGAGGCGAAGGGGATGTTTGGGTGATCAGTGGAAAATTAATTATGTAAGCACAGTAGAAATGTTTAGTCACTCTTTACTTATTCTGTACGGCTATACATTGGATGTTATCAGATATTTATAATTTATCATGTGCTTTTATATTTTATACATCTAAAAGGGATGGAAAATATACCATATTTCCACAGATTTTCTTGTACACCACACATGAAGTAATTTCTGGACTTTATATTTATGGCAAACCTGGAGTTATTCTTATTCAGTGTTGTTCAGCAGTGGAAAAACCCCTTTAAACATGTAATTATAACTACAGTAGGCGGGGTGGTGGCTGTGTATTCCAGCTGCCACTGGCTGCTGACCGTGCAGTCACATCTGCCCTGCACCGCTTCATCCATATTCCGTAACTACACTGCACTTTGGATGACTTTGTACATCCACCTGAGGGGCTAAAGATGTGATCAAGTGAGATCCAGAGAGACGCTTATCGGCATTAGACAACAGTGTGGATCTATAATGCTGCCTGTGTTTGTAGACAGACCACCCAGGATGCCCCCGAGGAGGTGAGAAGCCGTGACTTCAGGAGGGAACTGGAAGAAAGGGAGCGCGTTGTTGTGAGAGAGAAGAATAGAGACCGACCGCCCAGAGGTAGAGCACTGAATTATTATATGGATATTTATTCTTTTTTTTCCTCCAGATTAAAGGGTTATTCCCAACATTGAAAGTTATTACATGTCCGCAGGATAGAGGGATAACTTACTGACTCAAACACCGTCCTAGAAACTGTGACAGTGATGCAAGTCGGGGCTCCATTCAATCGCTATGGGACTGCCAGAGAAAGTCATGCGACCCACCATGTCAAGCAGTTCCAGAAGGAATGAATGGAGCAGGTCTCTGGCCCTAAGGAATGAATGAACGGAGCGGTGCTGTGACCATAAGGAATGAATGTAGTGGTGCTGTGGCCATAAGGAATGAATGGAGCGGTGGTGTGGCCATAAGGAATGAATGGAGCGGTGCTGTGGCCATAAGGAATGAATGGAGCGGTGCTGTGGCCATAAGGAATGAATGGAGCGGTGCTGTGGCCATAAGGAATGAATGGAGCGGTGCTGTGGCCATAAGGAATGAATGGAGCTGTGCTGTGGCCATAAAGAATGAATGGAGCTGTGCTGTGGCCATAAGGAATGAATGGAGCAGTCCTGTAGCCATAAAGAATGAATGGAGCGGTGCTGTGGTCATAAAGAATGAATGAATGGAGCGGTGCTGTTGCCTTAAGGAATGAATGGAGCTGTGCTGTGGCCATAAAGAATGAATGAATGGAGCTGTGCTGCAGCTGTAAGGAATGAGTGGAGTGGTGCTGCAGCCGTAAGGAATGAATGGAGCGGTGCTGCAGCTGTAAGGAATGAGTGGAGCGGTGCTGTGGCTGTAAGGAATGAATGGAGCGGTGCTGCGGCTGTAAGGAATGAATGGAGCGGTGCTGCGGCTGTAAGGAATGAATGGAGCGGTGCTGCGGCCGTAAGGAATGAATGGAGCGGTGCTGCGGCCGTAAGGAATGAATGGAGCGGTACTGCGGCCGTAAGGAATGAATGGAGCGGTGCTGCGGCCGTAAGGAATGAATGGAGCGGTGCTGCGGCCGTAAGGAATGAATGGAGCGGTGCTGCGGCCGTAAGGAATGAATGGAGCGGTGCTGCGGCCGTAAGGAATGAATGGAGCGGTGCTGCGGCCGTAAGGAATGAATGGAGCGGTGCTGCGGCCGTAAGGAATGAATGGAGCGGTGCTGCGGCCGTAAGGAATGAATGGAGCGGTGCTGCGGCCGTGAGGAATGAATGGAGCGGTGCTGCGGCCGTAAGGAATGAATGGAGCGGTGCTGCGGCTGTAAGGAATGAGTGGAGCGGTGCTGCGGCTGTAAGGAATGAGTGGAGCGGTGCTGCAACTGTAAGGAATGAGTGGACCGGTGCTGCGGCTGTAAGGAATGAGTGGAGCGGTGCTGCGGCTGTAAGGAATGAGTGGAGCGGTGCTGCGGCTGTAAGGAATGAATGGAGCGGTGCTGCGGCTGTAAGGAATGAATGGAGTGGTGCTGCGGCTGTAAGGAATGAATGGAGTGGTGCTGCGGCTGTAAGGAATGAATGGAGCGGTGCTGCGGCCGTAAGGAATGAATGGAGTGGTGCTGCGGCTGTAAGGAATGAATGGAGCGGTGCTGCAGCTGTAAGGAATGAATGGAGTGGTGCTGCGGCGTAGCCTTATAGGAAGGTGATACCTTTCAGTGTTGGGTATAATCTTTCAGGACAAGTCACAACTTCCTAATAGACCCCTGTGATTCTGCGTCACCGAGCAATGGCCCTTATGGGGGACGGCAGGAGGCACAGTCGCCATCACTTGTCTTCTAGACCAGGTTCCCCCTGAGCGGTATGTCAGACACTTATGCACCTACATGCCTCATGAATCCCGGTGGGGGGTGCAGTATTTGCACGACTATAAACAGTAGCGAGTACAAATAAATAAAGCTCATTATTTGTGGACGATCTTCATGTTGAAACCTTGTATTGTGTAATTATCACACAGGAGCTCCGCTTGGTGGCATTGAATAGTTTACAGTTTGGTCATGTAATGGTGCCGGGCTCCTGCAATACGTTCAGATTTCTGTGTAATCGGCACTTGACCAAGGTTTCATCCACTGGGGTTTAGTAAACAGGGTTTTGATTCACTGACCACAAACGGAAATCTTGCAAACTGGAAAAAAAGACATTCATTTTGTAATCCGCTTAAAAAAAATAAAAAAATAAAAAAAATTTGTCCCATATGTCGCTAAAAAAAAAGGAGGCAAGTTTATTGAATAACCGGATCAGACAGAAATTTAAAACTTAATTTAGAAGGAAAAAAACTGTAATGTGCATGCATGGGTTAAAATTAAAGGGATTGTCCCACTGGTAAAATATAAAATAAAACAAGTGGAATCCCTTCTGATTATTACTGTTGTGATATTGATGCTGCACACTTGTGGTGCCCCCTGCTGTTCTTTTGAGTTTCTCCATGATCGTCCACCTCAAGTAGCCAGTGCTGGTGCTAAGACGTCACTTCCAGTTCTCTGATTGCTATTGGCTGCCTGCAGAATTACTTCACCTATCTGGGTACAAGAGAGTGTGATAGGATGGATCCACTGAGCATGTGCGACCACCAGCACTGAACACGTCAGGTGGACGTTCTGAGAATGATCTAAACAGCCGGAGGGGCCATCACAAGCGCCTGAGATAACCGAGAAATGTAACATTTATTTATAGGATGATCCCTTTAATAATCTTGTAATTCTTCAATGTTTCTGTCATGTATTTTAATCTTATCCTTTTTTTTGTCTCCTTTTAGAGCACACGTCATCTGTATCCAAGAAGCCTCGTCTAGATCAGATCCCAGCAGCCAATCTAGACGCAGATGATCCGCTGACTGATGTACGTATGTCTGTTTTCCACTCTTTACTTTTAGTGATTGACCGATCAAGGAAGAATCATGGATTTCCGGAGCCATTACTGGACCTCATTGTGTCCCTACAGCGTCTCTTCAGAGAGAAAGAGGTTGAATCGGCGGCCATATAGGATCCATCCACACGATAAGTCACCAGTATCAGATCAGTGGGGGTCCAACACCCAGCACCGACGTGTACAAAGTGTAACACCGCTACCGGGTACCATTCAATCATTGACAGATTTTTATGAACAGCCTCTGAGGGGGTCTTCATCAGCCATATGTAACAATGATAAGTTTTATGGCGACGTAATTGAAATTAAGTGATGAACGAGGGTCCAGGACCCCCCATTTGTCAGTATAATTTTCCCCATACGACAATGTTGCAGGCGACACATTATGCAGGAAACAACAACGCCCTCATTCATTGTAATGGCCGCTCACAGTTCCAAATGTATTGACGTTTCCTAGCTATGTGCCATTGCATTCTAAAAAAAGAGAACACCCCTTTTAATATTGCTTTACCAAGAGGATACACTTGCAGCACAAAAGGGACATATTATATTCTAGACAAAGTAACAGGTGATTAAAAAAGAAAAGCCGGCAGCAGCGACTGGACCAAGCTCCGATCGCTGCTGTTTAACCATTTATATATGTGTGTTTATATTTCAGTACATTATACAGTAAAGTGAATGTTGTCGTTAAAAACTGCATCCTGTCCCTCAAATAAACCTCAATATGGCCATGTTGATGGAGAAAGGATGTCCACTAGAAGAGGGGAAGAAAAAAAAAAACTTGCAGTGAATATTGTTTAGTTGGGAAGGGGATAATATTGGTGGCCCCCCCCCCCCCCCCGCTACTGGGTCTACAGTATTGCTTGATAGCTACGTGCATAAAGATACATTTTAATGAACAGATTATATAGAAGTGAGGGGTGAGATTAAATCCTGGTGACTTCGGATTAATCGGCGATTGTTGTGATTCCCTATGTCCCTGCAGATTTATTACAGGGAGTTGGGGGTCCTGCAGGCACCGGGGTGGGAGAGAGGACATGGGTTATGGTTCCTGGAAGACTCCGTGAATGGAGATGATCTTGGAGGGTTCATTCTTTTGTTGTTTTTTTTTTCTCTTTAGGAAGATGAAGACGATGACGACTCAGATGAAGACAGTGATGATGACACCGCAGCCCTCCTGGCAGAATTGGAGAAGATTAAGAAGGAGCGGGCCGAGGAGCAGGCCCGGAAGGTGAGCGGTATTAAGAAATAAATTAGAAACACATTCTTCTCCCTTTCCATTCGTTCTTGTGTTTGTAAGAGAACTTAATAGTGTGATTTCCATAGCCCTGTGATGGCGTTAGTAGTCATTTGCCGCTGCGATAGTTGGTCTCATTCACTTGTAAAAAGGAAGGAACATTATTAACTAGAAAATCAGATTAAAGGGGTTGTCTCATCGTTTGTCAGGAGCGCACCGGCTTCTTGCTTGCTAAGGGCTGCACGCTTCTGATTGGCAGTTTGGACCTTTGTTATGGTTGCGCCCTGACCCAATCTGTGCGCTTTTGGGGCAGTTTTTTCCTCTGTTGCATCTGAGAAATTCAGCAATCCGACCAGCTCCAGAACAAACAAAAAAAACAACTTGTAAGCGCTGCACTGCTTGGTGAAAAGACCGGCCACATCTCTTGGCAATGAGCTGTAAATCATAAAATAAAAAAAATCTCTCCATGCTTGAGAATAGAGAGGATTTTTTTTAATAACAAGTAAATTTGCACTTTGTGATTTTACCCATTTAATGTAAAAAAAAAAATAATAATAATTTATTGTGTAGATTATAATAAAATAGCAATATTTGCCATTTATGTGCTTACAAGCTTGGTTGGCTTGGAACTGGGCACCTATTTGAGTCAGGTTCTTATGTTTAGTACCATGTGGTACCGGTAGAGCAACCAAAATGAGATATTGATGATTTTAAGTGAATATTTCTATGTTGACTAAAGCCCTTCATGGCTTTACTGTTTACCGCAGATCATCAGCATTACTGTGTAGACTGTGGCAGAGTCAGCACAGTAATCTCATGATCATTAGAGGCCAGGGTATTTAATGACAGATGACGGGTTTATTGAACGGCTGGAGGCCCAAATAATAACACTGTACACAGACCAGCCAGCTTCAGAATTGCTCTCATAAGCTTTATAGCAAAGAAGTGCTGCGCTCCTTGCCTAGAAGCCACTGCTGAGACTGCAGAAGTGGCCGGTAACCAAGGCAATGAAGAGTAAAAATAAAAATGCCTCCATTTTTGAGAATGGAGAGGATTTTTATTAATGAATTGCAAAGTGACTTTTATACCAATTTTGCAATTTTAACCATTTATGATAATGACAATGGCACTAAAGCTGCAAGTATCTGTCATATATGGTGCATGCATGTCCTTCACCCAGATGATCTAATAGTGATCTTTAGGCTTTGTCTCTATTTAATTAAAGTGTAATATGGAAATGGTGGAAGATGCAGATAAGACGACTGTAGGCAGTCTGCGCCACACGTGCAAACACGTACTGCGTGCACATAGGGAAGCGCTCTTCATGTATATGCCAAATGCATCCATAGATTTTACTAGGTGTCGGCAGCGTCCTTTTAGCATAGGCTTGGGTTACAGCATTATTTCTCTCCTCCACTAAAGGTGTAAGCATGTAGTTTTTAATTAAAATAGCTTTTTTTTTCTGCTGTTTTTTTTTTCCCACCAGAGGGCAGTGTTTAATCTAAAGTATATCACTAATGAAAGACAAGGAAAAAAACAAAGGCTGAGTATACTCGCTCAGGAGTCAAAGGGTTATTCTCAAGTAGTCTCCTGAGAAGCTCACAGCTCTGCAGTCTCCCCACTTCCTGGTTTCTGGGGGTGCAGACTTTGCTCCTCTTTGAGTGACCGTTCTGGTGAGCTGTAGAATTAGTAGAACTATAAGGCTCAGCACAAGTTCTGCCATAACACATTCGGCAATCAGTGGTTTGTTCTGAGTTGGCACATAGAGATAGCAGGGCATTTGAACAAAACCCCGGTTCAGGACATTGAGAGCTGTGATCTGCTGTATAGAAATCAATTTACTGGAGAGAGCTGGCTGGGATGTTAAGAGTTAACCCTTTTTCTAGAATGTAGCTACTTCTCACTTTCAGCTGACCTCCATGGATACAAGCTGTACACTATGTAAGAAAAAATCTCTCTTGCAGGAGAATGACAGCAGATAGAAAAAGCAAGTCAGCCGCAAATTTGCTTATTTTCCCACTGTCTAATTAAAGCAATTTAATCACTTCAGACCTTCAGTGATCTGATTCTAATGGTACTTGTGGTGCCCCTGTAGACCGACCATTGACCACTTATTTATTCTAATCCCAGAAAGTTGAGTACATTATTGTATCATCCTTTGATCACCTGCACGTCGTTTGTGTGTAGGGGGGCAGCATAGTGATGACTCTTCACCTTGTTCTTGTGTATTTCATGCTTGTTTGATGTAATCACATATCAATACTGTGGGCGGATTGTCCTCTACTTAGATACTGATGATGTGTACTTTCAATAGGTTGTCAACATCAGATCCATGGAGATCCAGCAACCTTCACCCCATGGCGATAAACTGGATGAAGCCAGAACGCACAGCTCCGCACGGCTGTTCTTGGTACTGCAGCTCTGCTCCTATTAAAGAGAATGTTATCTGAGCTGCAGTACCCTGAACAGCCACTATGTGGTGCATGAGGCTGTGTTATTCCAGCTCCGTACAGTTTGCATCCGACACTGACGCAGCTGCAATCAGCTGATTGGTGGGGGTGCTTTGTATTGGACCCCTACCAATCTGAGATTTCCCTAATTTGAGCCTGTAGACCTGCTGCTTGACCTGTCGTCCTCGTGTTTTCCGGCCGCCTGCGTTTTGTCCACGTGTCCTCCGGCCACACGCTTGTCGACCGCGTGTCCTCCGGCTGCCCGCTTGTCGTCCGTGTGTCCTTCGGCTGCCCGCTTGTCATCCGCGTGTCCTCCGGCTGCCCGCTTGTCGTCCGCGTGTCCCCTGGCTGCCCGCCGTGTCGTTCAAGTGTCCTCCAGTTGCCTGCTTGTTGTCCGCGTGACTTCCGGCTGCCCGCTTGTCGTTTGCATGTCCTCCGGTTGCCCGCTTGTCGTTTGTGTGTCCTCTGGCTGTCCGCTTGTCATCCGCGTGTCCTCCGGCTGCCTGCTTGTCATCCGTTTGTCGTCCGTGTGTCCTCCGGCCGCCCGCTTGTCGTCCGCGTGTCCTCCGGCCGCCCGCTTGTCGTCTGCATGTCCTCCGGCTGCCCGCTTGTCGTCTGCGTGTCCTCCGGCCGTCCGCTTGTCGTCCGCGTGTCCTCCGGCCGCCCGCTTGTCGTCCGCGTGTCCTCCGGCCGCCCGCTTGTCGTCCGCGTGTCCTCCGGCCGCCCGCTTGTCGTCCGCGTGTCCTCCGGCCGCCCGCTTGTCGTCCGCGTGTCCTCCGGCCGCCCGCTTGTCGTCCGCGTGTCCTCCGGCCGCCCGCTTGTCGTCCGGGTGTCCTCCGGCCGCCTGAAGACTGATTAACATTCCTGTCGCCTGACAGCAGCAGATGGAAACATTTTCTCATTCGTAGGTAATCTAATCTCCCAGCGACATATTCTGCACATTACGGATGGGACACAAGTGGATGGCACGGCAGCGGCACATAATTGGATCGGCCGCCCAAGTAATCGCTGCTAATGTTCAGGGTCTCCGGAGTAACCTTGCAGGGCTGTGACTGCATACAAATTTTAGGTGTCGTTGATATGTAGACGATTATCTTGAAAGATTAGTCTTGTCTAGTAAAGTAGCGTATCACAAGTAATCGGCCCTCTGGGACCCTCCTCGATTCTCGACATAAAGGGGCAGTAGCATCAGTTCAGCGCAGCATCCTCTGTACTGTTTTCTTCCTGCGCAGTGCTCCTAGTGGCTGGGCAGAGGACTGCAGCTTGCACCATTTTCTCAGATGGGACCACCACACTGCACTGCTGAATCAGCGCTGCTGCGCCTGAAGTTGTCGATGGCTTGACATCTGCAGGGATCTATGATCTCGACAGGAATCTGTTCCTCCTGTGTCTGTTGTTGCCGCTGATTTTCCATTTAAAGGGATTGTCTTTCTTTTGTATGAGGACAGACTGCTTCGCCTGTGGAGGTTGAGGCTAATGACCATGATCTAGTGTCACTGGGGGAAGCTCTGTGTGACTGCTCAATGCCACTGCTGGAGATGAGCAGTATTATGTGAGGACCCCCAGCCATGACCTCTGTATGCCCCAAAAAGGCATAAGGACAGGGGTTGTCGTTATGAGGCATGCTCGTTAGCACCTTCCAGTACAGGTGAAGGTGTTACGTCTGCTCCACACAGGGGAGGTGCTGGCTGTGTTATACAGCCGACACCTGCTTCCAGCAGCAGCGACCAGAGCTCTGATTTTCTGTACTTTAGTGGCTCGGCCCTGGAGGGGTGTTAGTTTGGGTGCGCCTCATGCCTCTGGCAATGTGATCGCAGGCAGCCGATGTGTTGTCATGCCGAGCTAGTGCTGCTATAAAGCCTAGTCATAGGCCCGGCTTTATAGGAGACCATGATTTCTACTATATGGTATGAGGTATTGTAAGATATAGTACAAGCAATCAAAGCACTGCGGGCTCAAGTCTGTGAAAAAGGAAAGAAATCAAGTGAAAAGTAAAGAACAAAAAAATCATTACATTTGAATCATCCGGTCCCATCCAAAAGTGATATTCCTCATCACCGCGTCAAAACCTGATCTACCACAATATACATTTTTTAACCCATATGATAAGTGCTGTAAAGAAATGAAAAATGGATGCTGCAGACCTGCAAACCACAAGCCCTCGTACGGCTATGTGGGCGGAAAAGTCAAATGGTTATGGCTCTTGGAAGAAGGCGAGGAAAAAAACGGAAGCGCCAAAAACGAAAATTTTACTTTATCATTGAGGGGTTGAATAAAGGCGGCTGCGCTGTAATACCAGACACAGCCAATGGACAATAGTGGCGCGGTTTCTGGGGGAAAAAGAGCACAGACCAGCTATTGTAATTGTAGAAGCCCCTATCGGCCAAGACTATGGAGAAGCCACTGAAAACGCCTCATGAGTGGTCCCGAATGACAAACAGGGCTCTGCTTCTTGGGAGGACGTGATTTCGGTGTCTTGCCGCCATTAATACATTGTTCGGCTTGCCTTTACGCAGTCATTAAGTTGTAATGAGATCGCCGCCACCATGTTTCCTTCACGGGAGCACAGATTTTGCATCAAGCCAGAAGAAAACGTCAACGGGCCTGGTCCTTGTGTGGTCATGTATGGAGCCACAACCAAAGGCGACAAATCGTTTCCCCATCACTAACCGTTCCGTAATGGAAAATGAAACCTCCTTTTTGGCCTGACGTTGTCTACCGCTCACCACCATCACATATGTCCTTTGAAGCTTTTTACCGCTCTACCCCTAAAAGACCTGTCTGCAGCCATTTTGTGAGAGGAGAATGTTTGATCGGTGTGGCTCCTCGTCCTGGATCCCAGCTGATCAGTCCTCCTGCCGGCACAGCCTCTCTTTTCTTCTTTACACAGTCGCAGCACCATACACACCACCAGTACCTGCAGCTCTTCCAGGAGATTCAGTGGGTGAAATCCATGGGATAGAAATCCACCATGTGTACATGTTCCATCTTGTGTTTTGGAGCCCCCTCGACCTACATAGAATCTTCTGTAATTTGTTGCAGTGCAATTTACATCATCTGAATTCAGCCTTAGGAAATGTTCGCAGATCGGTTTCCGTTGCAAAATTTTCTCTGCAGCTCTCAGTTCGTCTTTGCTGCTCCTGTTTTACGCAGTGGATTTTTAAGGTCACAATGGAAAATCCACAGTATTTCTGTCACACATGACCCCAACCTCACAGCTTGCTCACGTGTAGCATTTGGTAGGCTTATTTTTTTCCATGCAGAAAGTTAAATGCAGTTTTACGGTAGCAACAGAATGGATGACATTTCTAACATCTCATTCACACAATGCATTTTATTATATATATATAATATGTGTGTGTGTATGTATATATATGTGTATATATATATATATATATATATATATATATATATATATATATATGTGTGTATATATATATGTGTATATATGTGTGTGTGTGTATATATATATATATATATATAATCTCTATACATCTATACCTGTGGTGCATTTCTAAACATCGCAGCGTGGTAGTTCTATCAGTGTTTTACTGCAGCATTTCCCAAGATAGATCAAACTCAGTTGGCACCAAAAAAATCAGAAAAAAAGCACCTACTTTCCACTGATGTTTATTGCTTATAGCCTCCATATTTCATGCAGAAAAAAGCTACATGAGGACATTAACCCTGAGCCGTGTTCAAATGATGCAGTCCCAGTTTGTTTTTGATGCGACTTTATGAAAATATGGAAAAATATTTTTGAAAATGGTAAAATTGATGAAAAAAATGCATCATTTGAGCATCGTGTGAACACAGCCTTTAGGGCACATTCAAAAGCACCAGATTTGGTACAGAAATTTGAGATGAGCAGAACTCTCAAAAATTTCTGCATCAAATTTGCCATTCGTGAGTTCATCTAAACTAGATTATCGACTGGTTACAATGACAACCAGTAGAATTATGAATTCAGCTCTGGAGTACAACACAGGTTCAAGTATATAATTTATTTACAAAGTTACGGTACTGAATGTTTTTTTTTTTTTTTGTACGTTTTTATCTACACTATAAATTTGGTGCTTGTACGTGAATGATTTTTAGGCCATGTTCACATGGTGCCAAAAATTTTGTTGGTCACAAATCCTGTAAGTCAGGGGTGGGGAACCTCAGGTCACAGGGCCATTTACGGCCCTCGACGACCTTTTATCAGGCCCCCGAGCAGATTCTCAGGGACCGCATTCTTGGGCAGGGAGGTGTATCTTGATTACAACCAGCTCATTAATTTCTTCTTGCTCTGTTAGCACATACACACACGCAGTGTTCAGTACTGAAAAATGAAGGGCATGCAATGAAAGATTACGTCCTGACACCCAGTGCCAGAATCAGGATGTACTTTGTGGGCGGAGTTTGTACGGCCCCCGAAGGATGGTATAATATCCAAGTGGCCCTTGGCAGAAAAAAGATTCCCCACCCCTGCTGTAGGCCATAGTGCTGTTTGTGTAATATGCTCGCTATAGTCAGACATGTCGTAGTGTTAGTTATGTCAGATGCACACCATAGTCATAGACCCGCCATAGTGCTGGTTGTGTAGGACGCACGCCATAGTTCTGGTTGTGTAGGACGCACGCCGTAGTCATAGACCCGCCATAGTTCTGGTTGTGTAAGACGCACGCCGTAGTCATAGACCCGCCATAGTTCTGGTTGTGTAGGACGCACGCCGTAGTCATAGACCCGCCATAGTGCTGGTTGTGTAGGACGCACGCCGTAGTCATAGACACGCCATAGTGCTGGTTGTGTAGGACGCACACCGTAGTCATAGACACGCCATAGTGCTGGTTGTGTAGGACGCACACCGTAGTCATAGACACGCCATAGTGCTGGTTGTGTAGGACGCACGCCGTAGTCATAGACACGCCATAGTGCTGGTTGTGTAGGACGCATGCCGTAGTCATAGACACGCCATAGTGCTGGTTGTGTAGGACGCACACCATAGTGCTGGTTGTGTAGGACGCTCACCATGGTCATGGACACGCCATAGTGCTGGTTGTGTAGGACGCTCACCATAGTCATAGACCCGCCATAGTGCTGGTTGTGTAGGACGCACGCCATAGCATAGTGCTGGTTGTGTAGGACACTCACCATAGTCATAGACACACCATAGTGCTGGTTGTGTAGGACGCACACCATAGTCATAGACACGCCATAGTGCTGGTTGTGTAGGACGCACACCATAGTCATAGACACGCCATAGTGCTGGTTGTGTAGGACGCACACCATAGTCATAGACACGCCATAGTGCTGGTTGTGTAGGACGCACACCATAGTCATAGACACGCCATAGTGCTGGTTGTGTAGGACGCACACCATGGTCATAGACACACCATAGTGCTGGTTGTGTAGGACGCACACCATGGTCATAGACACGCCATAGTGCTGGTTGTGTAGGACGCTCACCATGGTCATAGACACACCATAGTGCTGGTTGTGTAGGACGCACACCATGGTCATAGACACGCCATAGTGCTGGTTGTGTAGGACGCTCACCATGGTCATGGACACACCATAGTGCTGGTTGTGTAGGACGCACACCATGGTCATGGACACACCATAGTGCTGGTTGTGTAGGACGCACACCATGGTCATAGACACGCCATAGTGCTGGTTGTGTAGGACGCACACCATAGTCATAGACACGCCATAGTGCTGGTTGTGTAGGACGCACACCATAGTCATAGACACGCCATAGTGCTGGTTGTGTAGGACGCACACCATAGTCATAGACACGCCATAGTGCTGGTTGTGTAGGACGCACACCATAGTCATAGACACGCCATAGTGCTGGTTGTGTAGGACGCACACCATGGTCATGGACACACCATAGTGCTGGTTGTGTAGGACGCACACCATAGTCATAGACACGCCATAGTGCTGGTTGTGTAGGACGCACACCATGGTCATAGACACACCATAGTGCTGGTTGTGTAGGACGCTCACCATGGTCATGGACACACCATAGTGCTGGTTGTGTAGGACGCACACCATAGTCATAGACACGCCATAGTGCTGGTTGTGTAGGACGCACACCATGGTCATAGACACACCATAGTGCTGGTTGTGTAGGACGCACACCATAGTCATAGACACGCCATAGTGCTGGTTGTGTAGGACGCTCACCATGGTCATAGACACGCCATAGTGCTGGTTGTGTAGGACGCTCACCATGGTCATGGACACACCATAGTGCTGGTTGTGTAGGACGCACGCCGTAGTCATAGACCCGCCATAGTGCTGGTTGTGTAGGACGCACACCATAGTCATAGACACGCCATAGTGCTGGTTGTGTAGGACGCACGCCGTAGTCATAGACACGCCATAGTGCTGGTTGTGTAGGCTACGCTTGTGAATATGGAATATATATATTTTGTTTTATTTTAACTTTTTTTTTAAAATAAGTTAATAGTCTGGCTTCTGATGTTAAAAATGCCAATTTTTATTATTTGTAACCTCAGTGTTAAAATAGCACATAAAATAGATCCAGTCCAGATATTCTCTAATCTGTGTAATCCAATCTTTACAACCTGAAGGTGAACCCTAATATATATATATGTTTAATAAAAGGAACTAGAGCAGAAAGCGGAAGAGGAGCGAATCCGAATGGAGAACATTTTAAGTGGCAACCCCCTGCTGAACCTCGCGGCTCCCGCTGTGGCTCTAGCAAGTTTTAAGGTGAAACGGAGGTAAGTTTTATAATCGGGATTCACAAAATACGATCTTAAATTATCCCAGAATTATCACTTATCCCCTGAATAGAAAAATGCATGATCATTGATGGGGGGTCTATCTACAGAGACCCCTCACTGATGCTGAGAATAGAGTAGTAGTGAGCAGGTGCGACCACCACTTTTATTGACGGTGGTCGCACATGCTCCATTTAAACAGGGGTTGTTTTTGGTCCTCCCGACTTAGGATCAATAATCTTTTTTCCTGTTCTGTGTACAGATGGTTTTTTTTTATATGGGTTTTACCCTTTAAAGAACCAAAGTAAGTACACCGGTTTCTGCTGTAGCCTGAGCACTAGTGACCGCTCCATGATTTGGCCGCATGGTGTAGGGTTTTTATCATGGAAGGTGCTGTTCTTCAGGATTTACCAAGACTGCTAAGCGGGTATTACTTCCAATCATTGTCTTTTAATTAGTTGTTGTATTCTTTTTGTAGAAGGGAACACATTACATAATTGTCACCCTGAACCATCCCAGTACACTTTGCATGTAGTTCCTACATTATAGTGTATCGTTAAACTGCGCCTGTGCCCTGCAGGTGAGATTTGGTGACTGCATCTTGGCCTAAGGAACGGTTCACCCCATTGATCAAACCCTATGGGTGTGATTAGAGGCTCTGATCCTTGACTCTTCCTGAATGTAGCACTTGAATGGAAGTAGGAAATTAGCGTTACCCTAAAACTTAAGAAATAGAAGATAAATAATTTACTATGGGTTGTTTATGGAGCCAAAATTATATGATGGGTTACCTTTAAAGCCTGTTTTCAGGACCTGTGTATATACGGGCAGTATATGATAAATGGGGAAACACTATTTTGGCATATATAATTTTCTTTGTGTTTTCTTATACAAAAGCTAGCTATGTTTAAGAACAGAGACGCATGTGAGTCCTTCTTTTGTCCACCCACTCAGAGTGGGAGCATCAGAGTCTATCATTTCCCTGCTCACTTACGGAGAGGCAGCCTGTGAGTCCTTTTCCCGTCCATTCAGACAGAGCCTTTGAGTCTTTTTTACCTGCCCTCTCAAAAGGAAACCTATGTGTCTTTCTTTTTCCCAGCTCACTCAGAGGGAGTCCGTGAGTCCTTCTTTCCCCCACCCCTTCAGAGGCAGGTAATGTGTGCCTGTCCTCCTTTTGCCTGCCTCCTCAGGAGCCTGGGTGTTTTTCTTCTCCCTACTCCCTTAGAGGGCGCCTGTGTGTCCGTCTCCCTTTCCCGCTCAGAGGGAGCCTGTGTGTCCTTCTTTTCCCCGTCCCTCAGAGGGAGCCTGTGTGTCCTTCTTTTCCCCGTCCCTCAGAGGGAGCCTGTGTGTCCTTCTTTTCCCCGTCCCTCAGAGGGAGCCTGTGTGTCCTTCTTTTCCCCGTCCCTCAGAGGGAGCCTGTGTCCTTCTTTTCTCCGTCCCTCAGAGGGAGCCTGTGTGTCCTTCTTTTCTCCGTCCCTCAGAGGGAGCCTGTGTGTCCTTCTTTTCTCCGTCCCTCAGAGGGAGCCTGTGTGTCCTTCTTTTCCCCGTCCCTCAGAGGGAGCCTGTGAGTCCTTCTTTTCCCCGTCCCTCAGAGGGAGCCTGTGAGTCCTTCTTTTCCCCGTCCCTCAGAGGGAGCCTGTGTGTCCTTCTTTTCTCCGTCCCTCAGAGGGAGCCTGTGTGTCCTTCTTTTCTCCGTCCCTCAGAGGGAGCCTGTGTGTCCTTCTTTTCCCCGTCCCTCAGAGGGAGCCTGTGTGTCCTTCTTTTCCCCGTCCCTCAGAGGGAGCCTGTGTGTCCTTCTTTCCAGGACGTCCCCCTGACAGCACTCTGGAGGACGTCCTCTTCCTCCTTGCAGGGACAGGAAACAACATGAGAGGTTAAAAGGTCCCACTCCGCCCCCTTTCCTTTAGTGTTTTTCCTGTCCCTGCATGGAGCGACACACGAGGGATCAAGCTTACCGGACCGGAGGGCTCAGGGGGATCGTGCGGCTGGTCCAATATCCTTCCCCCTCGTCGATAGCCCAGGGCACATACTTCTCGGGTGGGAGTCCCTGTGCCCAGAGACCAGTCGAGTGGACGGGCTCCTGGGTGAGCCGCTTCCTCCCAGGGGGAGGCTCTCGGCTCAGGCGCCAGGAAGGACAAGAGGCGCCGGCGCCAGGAAGGAGAAAAGGCGCAGAGGTCCGCATGCTCTCATACGAGCATGCAGGGGCGGCAGAACCTCCCGGCTTCAGCGTGCGTTCCACTGCGTGGAACGCGGAAGTAAGTGGTGTATCGTCACTTCCGGTGACGTCAGCGACGTCATTTCCGGCAGATTCGGCGGCGGAGTATGCGTTCCACAGTGTGGAACGCTGAGACACCTATAAAAAAGCGCCAGATATGGGAGTGGGCGTCCAGCGTTCTACACGGCGAGCGCTAGATTGAACCAGGACGCACATCCACAGTCACGGGCCGGAGAGGAGGTCTGCAATGCCAGAGACGAAGGGTAAGTGCAGCAGTGCTGCTATATCCCTCTAGCAGGAGATGTTCTATTTATATGGTATATTTATATTCAAACAGAGGATATGGATCCCAGGAGTGAGGAGACTGGGGTAAGTGCGCATAGCGCATATTACCTTTTCTCACTTATTCCTAAGTCACTAAGATGTACTCACTCTTATACTTGGGATAAGGAGGCTCAACAGACATCCCTGCCAGTGACAAAAAAGTCAGGCAAGGCACTGACAAAGTCCAGACGATGCTCCATATGTAATGCAGTGTTACCGGAAGCGCATAAAAAGGAGTTGTGCGGGGCCTGCATCTCTAGAGTTGTAAGGGAAGAACAACCATCATTATTATCCGAAATGAGATCTTTAATTCGGGAAGAAGTACAGAATTCATTAGCTACCATGACACAACGGTACCCCTCCAGCCCAGGTCGGGGTCGCAAAAGACCACGGATGGACCTGGCCCATGATGATGTAGAAGTTTCATCTAAGGAAGAATCAGACGGTAGAAGCTCGGATCAAGAAGAAGGAGAACTACCACTAGATGAACAGGATCAAGGAAGAAAATTTCTATTTCCTGTGGAAGAGACAGAAGATCTAGTGCAAGCGGTGAGGAATACGATGCAGATGAAAGAAGAGCCGCGGCCAAAGTCCAGACAGGATTTGATGTTTGGAGGGCTAACATCACAAAGACAGACGGTATTCCCTGTAAGCGATCACCTCAAACAGATGATATTGCAAGAATGGAAGGATGCAGAACGTAGACTGATAGTGTCTCGGGAGTTTAAAAGTCGTTTACCATTTGATCCGGAGGATATCAAGACATGGGAGGAAATCCCGAAAGTCGACGTACCTATAGCCAAAATTACTAAAAAAAACGGCTATTCCATTTGAGGACTCATCTAGTCTCAGAGACGCTATGGACCGCAAAACAGATATTCTGTTGCGCCGTTCTTGGGAAACGTCGGCAGCACTGATAAAAGCTAACGTTGCAGCCACATCAGTAGCTAGATCAATGTATTTGTGGATGAGGCAGTTAGAGGAACATTTGGTGAATAAAACCCCGCGGGCTGATATAATTTCCTCCTTACCCATCATAAAATCTGCCACAGCCTTTATGGCTGACACGTCAGCAGAATCCGTGAGATTTGCGGCCAGGAATAGCTCATTGTCCAATGCGACTCGTAGAGCTATATGGCTTAAATCTTGGTCAGGAGATAATGCATCTAAAAATAAGTTATGTGCTATTCCCTTTTCAGGATCCAAGGTATTTGGACAGGCATTAGACGACATTCTAGAATCCGCATCAGACAATAAAAAAGGGTTTCCCGAGGAAAAAATTTCAGCCATTTCGGAAAAGACCCCCACCTCGAAGTTCCTATAGAGGCAAACAGCCTGACTATAGAGAACAGTGGAGATCCAGCAGAGGTACCTATAGAGGAGCCTATTCTCAGAACCGAAGGGGAAGAAATTCTCTGTTTGGGTCAAGCCCTAGATCTAGGAGACAATGACGCCATAGGTATAGGGGGCAGACTCAGTCTTTTTCTGAACAACTGGAGAAAAATCACAAAAAATGCGTATGTCCTCAATATAATTTCAGAAGGTTACAAGATAGAACTCGTATCCCCAGCACCACAAAGGTGTATCCCACCTACCAGTGTGGCGGAAAATTCACCAATATTCACAGACCTTCTGAAATTGTTCAGTTCTCAGGTTATAGTGCGGGTTCCCACAACAGAAATAGCCAGAGGTCACTACTCTTCACTATTTTCAATTCCAAAGCCATCAGGAGAAACACGCACAATAAAAAACCTAAAACCCTTAAACGTCTATGTAAAATACAAAAGATTCAGAATGGAATCAATAAAAACAACTGTCCACCTCATAGACAAAGATGCGGTAATGTGTACGCTCGACCTAAAAAGTGCGTAATATCAGGTTCCAATCCATGCAACTTCTCAGGAGCTTCTGAGGTTTTCTGTAAAAATTCCGGACCAAACCTGCCACCTCCAATTTCAGTGTCTCCCGTTCGGCCTGGCCTCAGCACCAAGGATATTTACAAAACTGGTAGCAGAGGTGGTGGCATACTTGAGAAACGAAGGAATTACAATAATTCCTTATTTGGACGATTTTCTGCTGGTAGCCAGAACAAAAAAACGTCTTAATCCTACACAGGGATCGAGCCATTTCAGTCTTAGAACATCTAGGTTGGGTCGTGAATCGCAAGAAATCACACATAAAACCCGAATCTCGGAAGGTATTTCTGGGAGTTCTTCTAGATGCCACCTCAAGACAATCCTTTTTGCCAAGAGAAAAGCAGGAGTCAATGAGCACGTTGATCATGGAATTCCTAAAGCATCGGATTACTATAAGATCGGCCATGAAGATCTTAGGGAAGATGACGGCCTGTATCACTTGCGTAAGATGGGCACAAGCTAAGCTCACTCAAGATTATTACAGGATCAGGTTCTCTTGACATGGGATCGACGTCAGTCATCACTGGACAGAATAATCCATTTATCAAAGGCAGTAAAAAAGTCATTGCAGTGGTGGACACAATACTGCAACCTAAGAGTGGGTGTTCCATGGACCTTGACCCCTTGTGTGGTAATCACTACAGACGCCAGTCAGTGGGGTTGGGGAGCCCATCTAGAAGGATCATTCATCCAAGGCAGGTGGCCAGAAGATATCAGTCAAAGATCTTCAAACTACAGAGAGCTTTACGCTGTTTGGGAAGCTCTAAGAAGGAATCTCTCTCGCTTGAAGAACAAACATGTGAAAATCCTAACAGACAACATGACAGCGGTATCCTTCATAAGACATCAAGGAGGTCCCAGACACAAACCACTTCAGGAGTTTGCACGAAGAATATTTTTTTGGGCAGAGAACACAGTCCTGTCAATCACAGCAGTCCACTTAGAGGGGTCTCAAAACGTCCTGGCCGATTATTTGAGCAGAAAAGAAATCTGTCCGACAGAATGGGAGTTAAATCAAGAAATCTTTCACCGATTATGCCACCGTTGGGGGACTCCCAAGATAGATCTATTCGCTACAAGAAAAAAATTCGAAGGTGGCCAGATTCTATTCCCTCAACCCTACGGACATGCCGGAAGCAGTCGACGCCTTGAGTCAAACATGGGTCGAACCACTCTCTTATGCATTTCCTCCAATAGCACTCATTCCGAGAGTACTCAGGAAAATTCAGGAAGACCAAGCAACAGTTCTGATGGTTGTACCATTCTGGCCGAAAAGGAGCTGGTTTCCGTTGTTAGGAGCCATGACAACAGACAGTCCAATCAGACTTCCCCTATGAAAGGACATCATTTATCAGGGGCCCGTGTTACATCAAAACCCGGAACGATTACACCTTTCAGCGTGGATCCTGAGAGGGACATCTTGAAATCGCGGGGGCTATCTGATGAAGTCATCTCAACAATCCAAGCTAGTCGTAAGCCAGTAACTTCAGCTATTTACTGCAAAATTTGGAAGAAATTCTGTATGGAAGGTGGCAGGTCGGCCGTGATGTCGGAGAACCTGGATGTTCCCAGAGTTCTGGATTTTCTCCAATCCGGTTTCAATATGGGGCTGAGACCTAGTACCCTTAAGGTGCAGATTTCAGCTCTTAGCACATTCTTGGATTATCCGTTGGCCTCTCACCCTTGGATAATTAGATTCGTAAAAGCCATCCAGAGATTACGTCCCACGTTTAGACAATTAACTCCCACTTGGGATTTAAATTTAGTGCTCAGAGCCCTATGTAAAGATCCTTTTACCCTTAAAGGTGACATGCCCATTGCAATACGAACTTGGAAAACAGCTTTTTTGGTAGCAATTACAACGGCCAAAAGAGTGGGGGAGATACAAGCCCTGTCAATTAGGGATCCGTACCTCCAGGTTCGTGAGGATCATATAATCTTAAAACTAGATCCATCGTTTATTCCCAAGGTAGCTTCAGTACAAAATAGAAACCAGGAAATAATTCTACCCTCCTTTTGCAATAAACCCTCTAATACAAAAGAACAATCTTTACATTCTCTTGATGTCAGACAGGCAGTGCTAGATTATTTAGAGGCCACTAGTACTTGGAGAAAGGATCCCAATCTATTTATCCTTTTTGGAGGTAAAAATAGGGGTAAAAAAGCATCCAAGACCTCTATAGCTAGATGGATCACTACAGTTATCTCAAAAGCCTATGCGTCAGAAGAGGTAGATTGTCCTGTGGGAATAAAAGCTCATTCCACTCGGGCCATTTCAGCATCATGGGCTGAACGGGCGGGGGCATCATTGGAACAAATCTGTAAAGCTGCAACTTGGGCCAGTGTGAACACATTCTGTAAACACTACAAACTAGACGTGTTAGCAACACAGCAAATGTCATTTGGGAGAAAGGTTCTCCAGGCAGTTGTCCCACCCTAAAGGAGTTTTCTTTGGTATTCTCCAGAGTGCTGTCAGGGGGACGTCCTGGAAAATGGGTATTATACCTACTGATAATTCGGTTTCCAGGAGTCCATCCTGACAGCACCGTTACTTCCCCCCCTATGTATACTATGTCATATGCTGTAAATATGATTTGGTTAATAAAATTCAAATGGTATCTATCCATGGTGTGGTACTTGTCAAAACACTAAAGGAAAGGGGGCGGAGTGGGACCTTTTAACCTCTCGTGTTGTTTCCTGTCCCTGCAAGGAGGAGGAGGACGTCCTCCAGAGTGCTGTCAGGATGGACTCCTGGAAACCGAATTATCGGTAGGTATAATACCCATTTTTTCCCTGTCCCTCAGAGGGAGCCTGTGTGTCCTTCTTTTCCCCGTCCCTCAGAGGGAGCCTGTGTGTCCTTCTTTTCCCCGTCCCTCAGAGGGAGCCTGTGTCCTTCTTTTCCCCGTCCCTCAGAGGGAGCCTGTGAGTCCTTCTTTTTCCTGCCCACTCAGAGAGGACACCTGTGAGTCCTTCTTTCTCCAGCCCACTAGGAGAGGACACCTGTGAGTCCTTCTTTTTCCTGCCCACTCAGAGAGGACACCTGTGTGTCCTTCTTTTCTGCTCCTCCTCAACCAGTAAACCTCTGACTCTTCCTTTTTCCCTGCCCACTTATAGAAAGTGCCTGTGAGTTTTGCATCCACTAATGGGGAAAATGGACTTCTAAAGCTTTTCCTTTTGAGTATGTGGAGGAGCAGGCTTGGAAGATGCTGCTATTGCTGGCCAGGACTGGCATGTATTCTCTATAGTTGGGCTAAAGATGGCGGAATCCTTCTATAATATTGGCTTATTTTGGACTTGTGTCTTTCCTCTCAGGTGGGATGACGACGTTGTGTTCAAAAACTGCGCCAAAGGAGTGGACGAGATGAAGAAGGAGAAGAGATTCGTCAATGACACCCTGCGCTCCGAGTTCCACAAGAAATTCATGGAGAAGTATATAAAGTAGTACAGTTTTATGTGCTCCAGCAGACGACCAGGAGGTTTCCTTCTATGCCGGCGAATACGGACGTCACTTCTTCTTCACATCGCCAGTATCTTGTGATGGGAACGTTTGGGGGAACTCGTCGTGTGTGTCGCCCCCTGTCTTGTACCTGCATGTTCTATGTGAATAAAAGGCTTGTTGTTTTTTTTTTTCTTTAATTCTTCTCTGTGGATCTCCCATGCCCTGGATGTGTTATATTAAACCAATGCTACTGTCGTTGTTTAGTGTCTATGATACGTGCCCAGCCCCGTGGTGCCCCATCAGTGCCCTCTGTGTGATGGGTCTGTGTGATCCTGCATCTTCGCCCTCTATTATGGGAGTATTGTGACAGGTCTTGTTAAAAAAAAATAGTATTATAATAGTGTGTATGTGTATACAGTGGACATTTCTCTAAAACCGGAGATTCTGGAATATCAAACGTAAGATGAAAGGGCTCAGCTCAGGGTCATTTTACTAATCCATGTAGTAAATAAAGATTTCCAAAAGTTAGGAAAGTTTGCTACATGCGTAAAGGGCTTGTCATGTGCCGCTCATTTCCACCATCCCGGTTACTGCTACCTGCCGGGATGTAGGTGAGATTGGCAGGTATCAGTAGACATGGCGTCACAGGCCCCTCTCACCTCTCCAGGGGGAAGGGAACAGAGTAGGACTAGCTCTATCATGGGGGTCCATGAAAAGTGTGCCCCAATACTCATGAGCTGCCGATCCCCTCCAGTATAAACCTGGTGATATTCAGGGAAATTTGGATAAGTGATAGCTTTAAGCACTGATTTTGCTGTGATGTTTTATGCTTTTCTCTTCCCATCTATTGCTGAGCTAGGCTGTGCAAATTCACAATAATATGGCGGCTGCATTCCCTGCCTCTGCTTTTATACAGGCTGTGACAGTCCCTCCTGATTGGCTGTAATTTCCGCAGTGCATTAAAGGGAATGATTTTTCAAAGTCGCCTGCAGACACCACTAGGGGGAGATACGGAGCTCACTGCGAATACATTGAAGTCAAGAAAAAGGTATTCTGAAAGCTCTGCAGCGCCTCCTACAGGTGTCTGAAAGCGTCAGCATGCAATATGTAGCGGCTGTCGAACGGCCGCGCGACATCTCGAGTACGCCAAAATTCTCGCTCATCACTGCGATGTTTCTCCCAGTTTCTAAAGGCTGTAAAAATGCATGTTCAGTCACCCCATCCATGCAGGTTTACAAGGAGACCGCAGTCAGGCTGATTTCGCTCTAGTTGTGCGCCAGTCCTGTCTGGCCTCCATCGGATGGCATCGGTTTATCCTGCCCCGTGGTGGGTAAGATGATCCAGATTCATAGCATCATAAGGGTCAATGATCCGGGCACTGGACTCCTGGTCAGATTCGCTATAATACGGGCACTAAAAGTTTTTTGGCGTACACCGCCTAATGTCAAATTCACACTGTACAAGTTTGGACCGCCGCAGCTCTGACCCCGTCCGGGCAGCCTCGAAGGCACGCGGTATGTGAGGCTGGAATCTCGCATAGAGTTCTGGGTGCAGATTATTTAGCTGAATGCATGAGGGGTAACCATGATTGTAAGTTTTCCTCCAGCTCCTATGATCCCAGCAGCTTAGCCTCTGTGATGCCACTGTCACAATATACGGGTCACTCCTCGCGAGACTACCGCTGGGTGACTGATTTATCATGGCAGCTAGGACCTTCCTGAGGGTCTCAGGCCCCCCAATTACTCATCATTTCTCTTTGCTCCTGTTTTTTGTCTAGTTTTGTGCTTGATTTTTGTTTGCACCCAATTCATTACTCTGTTTGCACCTTTTTTTTTTAAGACTATTTCCTGTGCTCTTGCCTGTTTTTTTTTTCCCTCCATTTTTTTTCCCCCATTTTGCGCAGTTTAGTGATTCGAGATGATTCCATCTTCATTAATTGCGACTTTTCAAAAAGTCCCAAAATTTAGCACAACTTCACCTCCAGTCCTCTCTGGTGTGTTTTTTGATTATGGCACAGTTTTTAATTTTGGCCCAATTTTTTTTAAGCTGCAAAAAAAAAAAAACAGTTCAACACCGGAAGAAAACCCCTTTTTTTTTCTTCTTTTTTTTTTTGCTTTGCACCAAACTTACAAAACGCGTGAGCCATTTTGATGACTTTGACGGCAAAAAACAAGTAATGCACGCAAAACAAAAAAAGGAAAGTGGCTTAAAAAAAACCCCAAAACCAGAAAATGATGAATCGGGTCCTAAGTGTCTGACGTGTTCGTACAGATATAAAGCACAGCGTCCTAGGAAACCGGTAATGATTCAATCCACCGCAATACTACAGTAGTGCAGGGTACCGTGCAGGCTCATTAAAATTGTAAAAGAATACGGTATATCCAAAAATAATCTGGAAGCTCAAATCCCCCCTTCCCTTTTCCTATAGCACAAAATAGAAATAAAAAATACTTAATTGGGATCTGTGCATTTTTGTCTGAACTACTAAAATCTAAGAATGTTTATCCCGTATGGTGAATGCTGAGTTGGGGAAAAAAAAAACCCCTGAATTTCTGGTTTATTTTGGATCAGGTCTCCTCCAAAAAAAAATGGAATAAAAGAAGTTCAAAACTCGTATGTATCAGAAAGTGGTACCAATAGTAACTACAACTTGCCCTGCAAATAAAAAAATAAATAAAAAAAAGCCTTCCTAAAAATCAATACATTTTGGCCCTTATTAATATATATATTTTTTGCAAGTTTCTTTGAATTTTTAAACCCAAGAAAAACAGTGAAAAAATTGTAAAATTACATAAGAAAAAATATAAATTTGGTATCGCCATAATGGTACTGACCCATAGAACAAAGTCACTAGCGCATAAAAACAAACCACCAACCCAAAAAACAACTCGTACTGCAAAAAACAACAACTTTTTACTGCTATATTGACGGAAAAAAAAAAATTATGACACTTGAAAGAAGGGAAGGAAAAAACTAAATTGAAAACCACGAGCAATGTATGGCAGCATAGCCACGGGGCAAAAGTCAATCGTGAGATTTTTGAAAGACAACACTCTTTTGTTTGTTGTGTTTTTTTTCTGGCTTTTTTTTTTCTACTCAAAATTTATTATAGGCATTGAAAGTAAAATAAAAAAATGAAAAAAAAAAAAAAGAAAACGGATATACTAAAAAAAAAATTGGTCATAGAAGTAAAAAAAAAAAAATTATAGTGAAAAAGAAAACATAAACATAAATGCTGCTCTGAATATAGTGTATTTTTGTGATTTTTTTTTTTCTTTTCCCTTCAAGGCTATAGGACTTAAAGAGAAAAAAAAAACTTAGGTGCTAAAAAAAATAAAAAAAGGAATAAAAAAATTATTTTTTTCTGGCTTTACTATAGGACTTAAGAAGAAGAAAAAAATACAAAAAAAATTCTAAATAAAAAAAATACAAAGGAAAAAAAAAAGTACTGATATAATACGGTAGATTTTTTTTTTTTTTCCAATTCTGATTCATTCCAACCCTTTTGTGTGTATATGTCCTTCGTGCAGCAAGTCGCCCGAGCCCACTCTCTGGGGGTGAAGAGTCACAGCCTGCTCCTCCTGTGGTTTCTGGACTTCTTGGCCTTCCACCTGTCGCCCCGGAAGCTGTGAATTTCCGGAGGGTCTTCCGCTGGCCGCACCGCGTTACGTGGGAAGGAGCGTATTGGCTTTTTGGCCCTTCATGGCACTCCTGGACATCCGCCTAGTCCGGAGGGAACGTGGTTGTGTCTGAATGTTCCTCAAGGCTTTGGTGATGGCTCCATCGTAATAGTTTGTAAGGAAAGTTAATGAAGAGCGACCGACGCTCGAGGGTATAATCTGCTTTACAATGAACCCATATGGCCACATGCTAGCGATTCATTCCAGCGAACCAGTCACTGTGAGTTGCTTTGCTGCATGCTGTAATATTAGCGCGTACATCATATGATATACTTGCACTTTATTAGATGAGGAATCACGCTTTGGCTCCGTATTATAAGTACGTGCTTCTATATCAAACGCTCGAGCCATTCTAGTAATGCTAATGTAAGCCGGTGTAGTACCGCTATCTGGCCATTAGGAGTCACTGCTGTCTATAGGTCAGTAAATATGGCAATGGGAACAGTGACACCTGCAGGTGAGCGGTAGAATTGCTTTTCAGATTTGCTAATATTAAATCACTTTTTTGCAAAAAAAAACGTAATGATAATGTGCATTGTGTGGTGCAAAACTGGACGCACTGAATATATACATATATCAATATATACATTATATACATATATGCTCTCTAAAGGAGCCTTAACACATGCATGTCCTATTATCTGTGATCTCTATATAAAATAGCGTCAATGATTTAAGAACGTATAGCAGAGATATTGTGCTTACGCTTCTTTTGAATCCCACATGATGGTAAATAATGGGTTCGGTGCGTTGGTAGGACCCGTGCCCCCCACTAGAGCGCTTTTGAGAATAAGGCTATGTTCACACGTTGCATTTTTGATGCAAATTTTAACCTGCGTTTTACAGTCCCAGCGAAACCTATGAAATTTCAGAATTCTCATGCACACACATTGGGTTTCTCCTGTCTCATTTGTAAAACTGCAGCGTGTCATTTCTTTCATTGTTTTTGCAGCGTTTTTTTTTTCACCCATAGAAATCAATGAAATCACCCATAGAAACCTTAGGGAAGTTGCATCATGATTTTTTGGGCGGGCGCTATACTTCATCAGCACACACAAGAGACCATCAAAACAAAGCAAAACAAACTTCTTTCAGGATTTGCCTGCAGAAAAAAACACAGCAAAAATGCAACATGTGAACAAAGCCTTTTAGGCTAGGTTCACATTGCGTTAGTGGGTGATCGCTAACGGACAGCGTTGCACGGCGAAAATGTCGCAATTAACGCCGTGCAACAGGTCCGTTAGCGCACCCATTGACAGCAATGTAAATTTCGCCAGCAGCGCATCACTAGCGCGTGCCTTTTTTGGCACGCGCTAGTGATGTGCCGCTCTTCTGTGACGCGCCTCGGACGCTGCTTGCAGCGTCCGCGGCGCGCCCGAGGTCCGTTCCCCGCTCTCGCAGATCGGGGATCTGTGAGAGCGGGGACGTTAACGCGACCCCTAACACGGCCCCTAAATAAACATTGCGTTAGCGCAATCCGCTAGCGCTAAACGGATTGCCCTAACGCAATGTGAACCTAGCCTAAGGCTAATGTGAAAATCAAGTATTTGATGAGAAGTTAAAAGTTTTATGTGAAAGAAATAAACCAGAAATGACCGTACAAACCAGTGATGCGTCTTTATTACAGCTCTTGTTTTTGCATAGATATAATTATTTGAGGATTCTGGCCAGCCGGAGCTGCAATCATAATTCTGCAAGTTTCTTTTGACCACTGCTGGCAGTAAAAAAAACAAAACATTATCCGAAATTTACAGCCCAACGTAGAGGGAGTTTGTTCCTCCTATATCCTGCCTATGTACGGATACATTAACAATTGTCCTGTTCTCATCGGCCCAGTAAACAAGTGCAAGTCTCTGGCAGTGCCGGGTATCGAGGCGAGAGACTCGCATTGCACTCGCAAGTGTGACCCCGGCCTAAGAGTTAGGTGGGCTGCCTCAGTGGTATCTGCTGGTCACAGTATGATTCAATAGTTTCTACTTTCGGACAATTTGATCTTATTTGATAGATAATGCGATAAATTGGCGACATCTGGAAATCATTTTATTTACAAATTCTATTCCTACACCTCAAAAATCACCCGCAGCGCCGAATATGTCTCCCTTCTGTCTAACCTGCCGTTTGTAAAATGTAATCTATCTGTAGCAGCAGAGATGGATTAGAGGGTCTTTATCACTCTACAGGAAGTGGGGGCGGGTCTTTATTTCTGTACAGTAAGTGGGGGCGGGTCTTATTTCTGTACAGTAAGTGGGGGCGGGTCTTTATTATTTCTGTACAGTAAGTGGGAGCGGGTCTTTATTAGTTCTGTACAGTAAGTGGGAGCGGGTCTTTATTTCTGTACAGTAACTGGGGGTGGGTCTTTATTTCTGTACAGTAAGTGGGGGCGGGTCTTTATTAGTTCTGTACAGTAAGTGGGGGCGGGACTTTATTTCTGTACAGTAACTGGGGGCGGGTCTTTATTTCTGTACAGTAAGTGGGGGCGGGTCTTTATTTCTGTACAGTAACTGGGGGCGGGTCTTTATTTCTGTACAGTAAGTGGGGGCGGGACTTTATTTCTGTACAGTAAGTGGGGGCGGGACTTTATTATTTCTGTACAGTAAGTGAGGGTGGTTCTTTATTTCTGTACAGTATGTGGGGCGGGTCTTTATTATTTCTGTACAGTAAGTGGGGGCGGGTCTTTATTTCTGTACAGTAAGTGGGAGCGGGTCTTTATTTCTGTACAGTAACTGGGGGCGGGTCTTTATTTCTGTACAGTAAGTGGGGGCAGGTCTTTATTTCTGTACAGTAAGTGGGGGCGGGTCTTTATTTCTGTACAGTAAGTGGGGGCAGGTCTTTATTTCTGTACAGTAAGGGGGAGCGGGTCTTTATTTCTGTACAGTAAGAGGGGGTGGGTCTTTATTTCTGTACAGTAAGTGGGGGCGGGTCTTTATTTCTGTACAGTAAGTGGGGGCAGGTCTTTATTTCTGTACAGTAAGTGGGGGCAGGTCTTTATTTCTGTACAGTAAGTGGGGGCGGGTCTTTATTTCTGTACAGTAAGTGAGGGTGGGTCTTTATTTCTGTACGGTATGTGGGGTGGGTCTTTATTATTTCTGTACAGTAAGTGGGGGCGGGTCTTTATTTCTGTACAGTATGTGGGGCGGGTCTTTATTATTTCTGTACAGTAAGTGGGGGCGGGTCTTTATTTCTGTACAGTAAGTGGGGGCGGGTCTTTATTTCTGTACAGTAAGTGGGGGCGGGACTTTGTTTCTGTACAGTAAGTGGGGGCAGGTCTTTATTTCTGTACAGTAAGTGGGGGCGGGTCTTTATTTCTGTACAGTAAGTGGGAGCGGGTCTTTATTTCTGTACAGTAACTGGGGGCGGGTCTTTATTTCTGTACAGTAAGTGGGGGCAGGTCTTTATTTCTGTACAGTAAGTGGGAGCGGGTCTTTATTTCTGTACAGTAAGTGGGGGCGGGTCTTTATTTCTGTACAGTAAGTGGGGGCGGGTCTTTATTTCTGTACAGTAAGAGGGGGTGGGTCTTTATTTCTGTACAGTAAGTGGGGGCGGGTCTTTATTTTTGTACAGTAAGTGGGGGCGGGTCTTTAGTTCTGTACAGTAAGTGGGAGCGGGTCTTTATTTCTGTACAGTAAGTGGGGGCGGGTCTTTATTTCTGTACAGTAAGAGGGGGTGGGTCTTTATTTCTGTACAGTAACTGGGGGCGGGTCTTTATTTCTGTACAGTATTTGGGGCGGGTCTTTATTATTTCTGTACAGTAAGTGGGGGCAGGTCTTTATTTCTGTACAGTAAGTGGGGCAGGTCTTTATTTCTGTACAGTATGTAGGGGTGGGTCTTTATTTCTGTACGGTATGTGGGGTGGGTCTTTATTATTTCTGTACAGTAAGTGGGGGCGGGTCTTTATTTCTGTACAGTAAGTGGGGGCGGGACTTTATTATTTCTGTACAGTAAGTGAGGGTGGGTCTTTATTTCTGTACAGTAAGTGGGGGCGGGTCTTTATTATTTCTGTACAGTAAGTGGGGGCGGGACTTTATTATTTCTGTACAGTAAGTGAGGGCGGGTCTTTATTTCTGTACAGTATGTGGGGCGGGTCTTTATTTCTGTACAGTAAGTGGGGGCGGGTCTTTATTTCTGTACAGTAAGTGGGGGCGGGACTTTATTTCTGTACAGTAAGTGGGGGCGGGTCTTTATTTCTGTACAGTAAGTGGGGGCGGGACTTTATTTCTGTACAGTAACTGGGGGCGGGTCTTTATCGCTCTTCAGGAAGTGAGTGCAGGACTTTATCTCTGTACAGGAAGTGGGGGCGGGCCATCATCAATCTACAGGAAGAGGGAGCAGGTTTTTGTGGTTCTATTCCTGCTGTTTTGTGTGTCAGACTGCATACATGCACAACAGAGAGGCGTGCTTTCAGTCCAGGGCAGGTGAGCCGTTGGACAAGAGCAGGGCATTCTGGGAAGTGAGGGAAAGGTAGGTCCCACACCTATAGTGCAAACCTGTGGCTAAAAAAAATATGGCAGGCAAGTTCTACAGGATGAGAATTGGGCCAGTTCCTGGACATTATAGACTAGTATGGACTCCAGATTTTGAAGGTAACGAGGGAAGCAAAACTATACTTTTCTACAGGATTTACAAGTATATTTTAATAGGGAACTGAAGGGAAGCTACAGACAGAAAACAACCTATTGTTTAAATCAGGTTTTTGTATTACATGCATTTTTTTATTTTTGCCAATGTTTATTAAAAAAAAATGAAAACAGGCAATTTTCACACTGGGGCTGTCTGAGACTCATACTGCCTGTCCTTTCAGGAAGAGTTTACAGCAGTTTCCTTATCATCAGAGGCAGGATTACAAAGACAGGTCACACCTCCATACACAGCTGATAACACAGGATCCACCAATCACAACAGATGATGTCACAGCTCCCCCCTTCCTTCACAGTGACCTCTGCACACGCTCATTAGATACTTTAATATAAAATATAGGGTCGGGATCTGACCATTGTGGCTAATGTAAATGTGCATGTCTTGAAACAACGGAAAGTTAGATTCTCATAAAGCCCTAGGGGCCGGTGTGAGAATTGCAAAATTTTATTTTATTTTTTATAAGTATTAGAAGAAACTACATGTAACACAAAACCGGATTTAAACAATAGATTATTCTCTATAGGAGGAGGAAGAGAAAAGAGCTTATACTGTAATGTCAAGGGTTTGTCAGGAAACAAAGGGGCCATCGCTTTGGCAGCAAGATGCCGTTAATACAGGCTGACACCATGTAACATCCAGCGTCAATTGTTTCTACAAATTTACCATATAACATTTCTATCCTCCCAAACTAATGGCGCGATTATACTACCCCCATCCCCCAGTACATGGACTATACGCTCATAAAAGTGCACTACTCCATTATTAGGTCCGATACTCTCTGCAAATTAATGTCATTATATTATTTATAAACACCCTATATGGACAGAAGTATGTGCCCCCTCCACATTCCTCCTCCAGGGGCTTTTCTGACCTCCCATTCTACATCCATAGGCATTAATGTAGAGTCGGACCTATAACAGCTTACGCTCTTCTGGGAAGACTTTCTACAAGATTGTGGAGGTATAAACATACTGACCAACTATGCACTTATTAAACTGCGTGTTGAATCAAAGAGTGTTGTTTCTTTTTTTTTATAAAAAGTTATAACTTTATTGACACAGACAATACACACATTTAATTAAAATAATGCCTCTAAGCCGTAGAAAAATTGTAATAACAGGTAAGCGTAGAGAAAGTTTACACTAATAGAAGGTAAGCACTAAATAACATTACAAAACAGCTTGATTTGTTGGTATTAATGATAGAGCATGCTGAGATAATATCTCAATTCAATTAAAGCATGCTAAGAAAATATCTCAATTAGATTAGAGCATGCTGAGAAAATATCTCAATTCAGGTAAGCATTAGATAAGGTAAGCACTAAATAACATTACAAAATAGCTTGACTTGTTCGTATTGATGATAGAGCATGCTGAGATAATATCTCAATTCAATTAAAGCATGCTAAGAAAATATCTCAATTAAGAGTCCCTGTCTGGAAACATTGCACCATTTTTGTAAAAAGCATGCTAAGAAAATATCTCAAACATTTTTAAAGCGATTGTGTTTTGTTATTGGTTGTCAAAAGAGCATGCTGAGAAAATTCTCAATTGTGCTGAGGGCAACTTTGCTGATACCATGGACATAATTTATAAAGAATGCAGAAAGCTGCATATCAAAACACAGTATATTAATGCAAAGAGTGTTCAGCGCTCAGTCAAAAGATCAATACCTTCATTTCGTAATATGCGCTACATAAATTTTAATGTGCAGACCCCATAAATCAAAACATAAATAAAGCTATTATACTGGCTCAAATGACCTATCAAAAACTGGACAATAAGATCTCCACAAGAATTTATGCCGACTCAATTACCCTATCAAAAATGAGCAATAAAGCCGCAGCTATATTTCATGCTGCGGCTTTATTGGGCCCCCAGGAAGAAGCTGTCGCGAAACGCGCGTTGGGGTTCGGCCAGGACTAGCGTGCCATGTGTGGCTGTAAGCAGGGAGCACCACCTATTTAGGTAATACGTACATTTTCAGTTTTTACAGTTGATGTATTTTGATATTAGTGGATCCAGGTTAGCAGTAGCTCTTGGAGCGCATTGATCTGGTTAAAGCTGGTATATAGGGCTCTTGGAATCCATGGTTTCTATCTGCACTAAATATAGGTGCGGTCATAGTATTTACTCTGACTGGGCAATGAAATGGATATAATCCTTGCATGGCTGTGAGTAGCATTAAATATAGCTGCGGCTTTATTGCTCATTTTTGATAGGGTAATTGAGTCGGCATAAATTCTTGTGGAGATCTTATTGTCCAGTTTTTGATAGGTCATTTGAGCCAGTATAATAGCTTTATTTATGCAGCTTTCTGCATTCTTTATAAATTATGTCCATGGTATCAGCAAAGTTGCCCTCAGCACAATTGAGAATTTTCTCAGCATGCTCTTTTGCTCTCTTACGCTTACCTGTTATTACAATTTTTCTACGGCTTAGAGGCATTATTTTAATTAAATGTGTGTATTGTCTGTGTCAATAAAGTTATAACTTTTTATAAAAAAAAAAAAGAAACAACACTCTTTGATTCAACACGCAGTTTAATAAGTGCATAGTTGGTCAGTATGTTTATAGTGTGTATAGAGGGTTACCCATCCAGAGTGTGAGGTAATGGGTTTGGGTCATATGTTTACAAAAAATTGTGGAGGTGTCTGTGGGAATTCTGCCCCTTCATCCAAAAGAACATTTGTGAGGTCAGACCCTGATGTAGGAGGCTCACAATCTGTCCTAGGTCATTCAAAACTGGAGCATGCAGCCCTGCGTGCACACCATGCCGCCATTGTGGGACCCTTGAGCTGAGAGTCTAGATGTCGACTTGCCCTGTTCCCTGCCATCTAGCTGGCATTTAGATTTTTTCTAAAAGTCAATGCCAGTCCACACATTGCTCGATCTACTCTGGCCTAAATGTGCTACCATGACCTGCAGCGTCCCGGACTTGTCTTCCATCGAGCACATCTACAAAGGAAGCTTCCAGCAGCGGATCTTGATGATTTGCCCAAGTGAATTCAGAACCTTCCTCAGATGACCATGAATAACTTCACTGATGGCAGCCAAGGTTGTATGTACGGGGATTTCTGCACATGGCAGATGTTTATAACATTTTGTTTCCATTTTTTTCAATCCATTAACATATCTGTGACTTCCATAATTGCACGGCGTTTCCATCTTGGTGTTACAATTTCAATGTTGAGGAGTGTAAGTGTAATTATGCACCAGGTTCCTCTAGTCCAAATGTCTCAGGCAAATGTTTTTCCTTCCCTGGACTATTTAAAGCAGCGTAGGGCGGCATACCCGAGCTACAGGACCTCCGCGCTGTGTCACCCGATATATGCTAATGACATTTTTGTGATGGGGGCAAGTGCTGTCTGAGGTCAGCCTCATTGTCTTCATAACTGGCATTCCTGATCCCACTTTAAAGCTGAGCAAGGAATTTTTTTTTATAAACTCATTCACAGTTATCTCAGTTTTGTAGTAGATATATGATATGTCGTCTTTCCTTAGAATATACATTTTATTAATGACTTAAAAAGATTTTTCCTGTAAAAATATTTTAGTAATCACATATTTCCAGCACACACATATACAAACAAAGAAAACACATACTTTTGGATTTAAATTTTTTAAATTTTAAATTCTCCCACTAGAGGGAGCTGTAAAACAGTACAGCTGCAGAAAACTTTATGCAGTGAGCTCCCCCTAGTGGTGGCTTCAGGTGGACTGAAATTTATCATTTATTTCTAGGCATTAGAACCAGGAAATTTGCAGCTTTGTATCCCATAGCTGCAGCCCTTATATCCAGCATAGATATTTTTTAAAAGTATGGTAGACATTGATTGAAAAATAATAGATTTGGCTCCACTCTTAGTAGGTGATCGTGTTGTTATAGGGCGCTAGGATTTATATGTACAGCTGTGTTATAGGGGTTTTTAGTAGTTAATCATTTGCAGGTTTTTTAAGCCACTTTTCTGCACACAATTGCACACAATTCTTCAATATGGCGACTCTTAGTTCATTAATTTTCCAAAAAATCAAAAATACTCTTTATTTTTACCTTTATTTAGCGCAAAAAGTTGCATGTTCCACTAAACTACTGCAAAAATTGAGCAAAACAAAAAGATGCGAACACATAAAATATACTTAAAAAGGTGCAAATTAAAGGAAAAATAAAGCACAAATGAAAAACAGGTGAATAGCATCAAAAAGTAGGCAAAAAAAAGCAAAATGTAATAATAAATCTGGCCCCATGTCTATATCAACCAGTCTGTCTTTGATTTCTCAAGGCTGACTTGTCATGAAAAAAAAAAAAATACAAATCTCACTTTTTTACCCCCTTTTGCCTTATAAACCAGCACGTGTCACAGGTTTACCGCGACAGAGAGGAGCCAAAAGACCTCAGCGTCTAATTTCTCCTACTCCTGCACTGATTAGAAGCACTTCACCTTCATATTAAATGGTGCAGGTTTCTTTTAGCAGTGCAAGGGATAATCTGCGCAGTTGAGAGCTCCTGGAGGCTTTCCTGCATTAAGGCTCTCAGTTGTTCACTGTTAGCCACTCCCCTCTCCTATGTACTCTGGGCTTTGGCTAGCACTAGTGAGGAGTGACTATACTCGTTACTCGAGATTTCCCAAGCATGCTCAGGTGGTCTCCGAGTATTTGAGTGTGCTCGGAGATTTAGTTTGCGTCACCGCAGCTGCATGATTTGCGGCTGCTAGACAGCCTGAATACATGCAGCATGCCCAAATACTCAGCGATCACCCGAGCATGCTCGGGAAATCTCGAGTAACGAGTATACTCACTCATCACTAGCTAGCACTCATTGCCAGAGCTAGCTTCCTGCTGCATGATTTAGGAGATGGGTGTGGTTGGATTTAGCTAAGACTGTTTCAAGGTTTTGGTTGTTTGCTAATCCCCTTCTCCTACTTTGATTTTTCTCCATCCTCCACGCTCCGGTGTTTTGTGTGAGTATATTTGTATGATTGGTATTTTCCTTTATCCCTGTTTGTATTAGCTTGTTAGTCTGGTTGGTGTATTATGGTACACTACTACTCCCCTCTTCCCTGGGTGGGGGAAGGGTACAGACTGAGGGTGGATTCAGGAACTAAGGCAAAGTACGTGGCCCTGGTGTCTTCACCATCAGAAGTAATCCGGGGAACAGGGTAAGCTAAGGCGCCTCTAGCTGTACGGACAGGGAAGGAGCCTCTGGTCCCACAATTTGTGACAACACGTAGGTTGAGAACACCTATATCCATACTGTTTCTAGCCATTGTTTTAACCTCATTGTTTCTAGACAGCCAGGGTTTTTCCTTTTTGCCATCATTTTCTTGCAGGGTAACTTCAAACTGTTTTGTGACTTAAGTGAAACTTTTTCTGTTTTCGCACAGTAGTTCTGAGTAATCTTTCATTATGAATGAACCTTTTGTCATTAGTTATGATGATAACTGATGGTGCCCGCTTTAATCCTGATAATCCTCTGCCAACAAAACAATGGAGCTGCCTAAATGTTCGGAGCTTAACTACATCTACGAACATGAGACATCCACATCTTATTTCTTAATGTTCTGCTATCAATGCACACACATACTGTCAAATTATCAGTAAAATGTATTATATTTATGATCATCCCATAGTGACAAATGATTGCTCCAAAGTCACCTCCAAGTTGGGTGGTTTTCTGCAAAAGATTTGGGAAACATGGACTTCGCATCAGAGAATCTTTGTCTACTCTGGTGGCAAATTGCCCCTTACTTTGAAACCCTAATTATTCTTGTGACCGGGTACTAATAACAAGTGATTGCTCCAAAAGTCACCTCCTATTTGGGTGGTTTTCTGCTAGAGGTTTGGGGGACATGGACCTCGCATGAGAGAATCTTCGTCTACTCTGGTGGCAAGTTGGACCTTACTTTGAAACCCTAGTTAGTCTTGTGACCAGGCACTGATAACAAGTGATTGCTCCAAAAGTCAACTCCAGGGGGTGTTGACAGGGGGTGAAACACATGGACCTCCCATCGGAGAAGCCTTGTCTGCTCTGTTGGCCATTTGGACCTTACTTCAAAAGCCAAGATAAGCTTTTGAATGAGATCTAGTAACAAGTGTTTTCTCCAAAGACAGCTCCAGATTGGGTTGTCTTCTACTGAACCTTTGGGACACATGGACCTCCCTCCAAAGAATCCTCTGCTACATTTATGGGGTTGTCGGACTTTGTTTCAAACCTAAATTGGTCTTGTGACCTCCAACCTCTTCTCTCATCTTATGTCTCCTAACAGGAAAGCAACGTTTAAAAAAAATAAAAAGCAATATGGCTTCCGAATACTTAACCCCTTCACCCCCTCAGCTAATCCTGTGTTCTGTTCATTCATACATTTCTTTTTACCTGGGGGAAAACCAGAATTTAGTCATCCCAGGTGCAGCTGTGCCAACTGGCCGCCTCTTGGAAATTCTATACTTCGCTTGTGTTGTAGTGTACACTTCCTCTTATCTTTCACACTGACAGATGTCCTAATCCTCATGCCTTCCCTGACACCACGGGCATTCAGGTCTGCCAAGTCTCGTTCGTAGCTAGTAAGTCTCGGGAATCTCCACAGATATAAAAATCTGCCTGAAAAGACTATTAAAATCACTTTTTACCATTAAAGGGATTGCCTACTACTTATTGATAACCTATCTTAGGGTTGCTAATCATTACCAGATCAGAGCGAGTCCGATAATTGGCACCCCACCAGTCATGAGTAAGACTGCCAAGTGCAGTTGAAACGCGTCGACTGGGTCATGTCGACCATGTAAATTTTTCTTTTGTAGGCACCATATTTTCTTTTGAAAAAGAAAAAGAAAATCCAGTCCTGTTGAGCCGGACTCCAATTTTTTCTATTTACCTTTTCTCCTGTCCTTTTCTTGCATATTAATCGCCCAGAAAATAAAATAAATATAAAAAAAGAAACATGTCCCAAATATCCTCACAATTGCGCGTTTCCCAAGGATTTTCTGTATGATCAACAACTAGTGCTGAGAGTTTATTTTATCCCTGTCAATAATGTAGCACAAACATATTATGCAGTACTGTACAAAAATTGCACCCTGTACCCCAACCCTAAATTGTGTGTACCCTCTGTTAATGTAAGAAAAACCCACAATGGTTACTGAAATAACTCGAAATGGACAAAAGTAATATTCAATGTGAATTTACTGAATATCAACTAATGGAAATCAGACATTGCCTTTTTGCATTTGACGTCAATAGAAAAAAGTAAAAAAGTCAAATTAATGAAAATGATGGCTCCCATATCTCAATATTTTGTTGCATCACCTTTAGAGGCCATCACTGCAAACAAATGATTTCTGTGACTGTCGATAAGATTTTTGAACCTGTCCACAGGTATTTTCGCCTCCTCCTCATGATCAGATTGCTTCAGCTGTCTCAGGTGAGAAGGTGCCTTCTCCAGACTACAGGTCTCAGCTCCTTCCACAGATGTTCAGTAGGATTTAGATCAGGGCTCATACAAGCCACTTCAGAAGAAGGACCCATGACCTGAGAGTCAGACCAAGCTTTCTGTCACTGGGCAGCACATGTCGCTTCAGAATGTTTTGATATTCTTGAGATCTAATTGTACCCTACACAGATCCAAGACCCTCTGTGCCAGATGCAGCAAAGCAGCCCTAGAACATAACCGAGCCTCCTCCATGGGTCACAGTAGGTATGTTTTTATTTGTATTCCTCATTCTTGCTTCCTCTGAACATAAAGCTGATGTGACTTGCCAAAAAGCCCTAGACATTCTCCCAGAAGCTTTGTGGCTTGTCAATATGCATTTTGGCAAATTCCAGTGTCAATTGTTTAATGATTTGCTTTCAGCAGCAGTGTCCTCCGTAGCCTTTCATGAAGTCCACTTTGACCAACAAAGTGACAGATGGTGGGATCTGATGTACCTTCACCTTGAAGTTTACCTCTAACCTCTATAAAAGTTTGTATTATCCGTCTATTCAACTTGACATCAATTTTCGACTTGCAGCCACGTCCAGGAGGTCAGCTACGATCCCAAAGACCTTAATCTTCTGAAAAATATGTGTAACTGTAGTAACATGAACATCAAGCTGTGCATTGAGATTGGCTTATATTGCCCTTAACATGTTTATCTATGATTTTTCTTTCTAATCTCCTGACACAAGGCCCTCCATAGCTTTCATTGCTCCATGTTCAGTGTGTACACACCATGATACCAAACAGCACAGTGACTACTTTTCACCCTATAAATAGGCACACGACTGATTACAAGTTTGTAGACACATGTGATGTAAATTACAAGACACACCTTAGTAATGTGTAAGGGTATCATCATCTTTGTCTAGGCCATTTTCATCAGTTGTTTTTTTATTTTATTTTTCTATTGAACCACAATTCAAAAGCGATGTCTGATTTCCATTAGTTGATATTTGGTAAATGTAAATTGAAAATTACTTTTGTCCGTTTAAAGTTATTTCTGTGACCATTGTGGGTTTTTCTTACTTTACCAGAAGGATACCAACAATTTTGTCCATATGTGTACACAATAGACATAATAACCATTGAAAGAACATGCATGGCATGCTATGCCGTTATTGTAGCGCACATCTTGTAGCGCATGCGCGCCACATACGCGCATTTCCTTTATATTGGAGTAGCTGTGCAATATCACTACATCTGTAATTGTAGTTTTTAGAAATGTTGGATAAAACTATAAGAGAATATGCAAATTCCATGCAAACATGACCCTTCGAAACCCAGGACCTCAGTGGTGCAAGGAAACAGAGCCAACGAAACACAGCCAACCACAGAGATTTGCTCAGTCTGGAAACTTCACCACCACCAGTACACAATGATAGACAAAATGTTGTTGATGGGCACTGCCAGGACTTCCCGCTGCGAGAGAGGCAGAGAGAGCTGCTTCCTCATTATTAGTTTTTTTTTTAATAAACAGGTGCAAAAAAAATCATTTTGAACAAATGAACAAGAATATTTGTTTGAAAAAAAAAGAAATTATTTTTTATTTAAATTTTTTTTTTTTTTTTTTTTTACAAAAGAAAAAGCTTTCATTATAAAAAATATATTCCAAAAATGTTCGGGGAAGAGAATGTGCACAATAGTTACGTGGAAGCTCAAAGCGGCCGAGTAAGGTTCATACAGAAGCAAACACTGCTCACCATAGCACTGAGATCACCCCACAACTACCGGCAGCGGGAAATAATTGCATATCACAACGAGAATTTGCACCAAACACTTTGGAGAAAAACAATGGCGTATACCTAGTACACAGTTCAGTCATACGTTTGACATCAGAGGACGAAAGCGACAAATTTTACTCTTCCCCTACCGCGCAGGTAAGCAGCGCTGCACGCTTGTAGGATCAACTATCAAAAGTCTTAGCAGTTAAAAATTGAGACAAGTGAATTTTTTCAGGAGTTTTTGGAGCAGAAACTGAGCGGCACCTCTACATTTTTGAGATTTGGATGAGAATATGAAGTTTCTGCTCAGTTCTGGCTCCAAAAACTCCTTAAAAAAAACTTTTTAGACACTGGTGGAGCAGTAGAGTTTTCCCCACCTAAACCTTCGGCCGTGAAGTATAGAGAGCGGAAACCGCCCCAAAAAGGAGCATGTCACTTATTTATCCACTGCAGGGTTTCCAAATGGTTAAAGAGTGACGTAGCGTGGAGCATGTGCACCAAGTTTTCATTTTGACATTGCTGTGCTCTATGTTCATTTTATGGAACGTCTTTGCTTTTATAGGAGGATTGCGGGTGGAATCCACCAGAAAAAGACGTCGTGTGCACATACAATAAGAGTATGTTCACACTGAGGGTTTTTTTAGGAGTTTTTGGAGCAAAAACTGATCAGAGACTCCCAAAATCCTCAAAACTCCTCCAAAAGTTCTAGTTTCTGTTCTGAAAACACAGCAAAAAAAAAAAAAACCTCACAGTGTGAACACACCCTATAAAAGTATGAGGACACAGAGTTTTCTTGAGGAGATCAAAATAATTAAATTTTCTATTGGAAACTGCTACAGGAAACGCTCCTCCTTTCGGAAGTTTTTGGATGAGTTTTTAGGGTTTTTTTAAGCAGTTTTGGAAGAGTTTTTTTGCTGAAGCATTTCTTTACAGCCTTCTGATTAGACATTGCTTAGTTCGGAGCACTTTGCTTTAGGAGACGCTTCAAAGAAGTGACATGCTCTTTCTTAACCCCCAAAGGCTATGTACACATGAAGTATTTTTGCAGAGCATTCGGAGCAGAGACTGAACAGAACCTCAAGAATTTTAGATTTTTAGGTGGATTTGGAGCGTTTTTGCTCAGTTTTTGCTCCAAAAACCTCAAAAAAAAACCCCTGTGTGCGCATAACCAAAGCCTGAAGTTGAAGAAAACCAAGCAATACACTAAATATATAACCAGCAAAGTGGTTTAACACTGGAAATAAAAAAGTCTTACAAGCATTTTTTGAGCATTTTTAGGGCCCACTGCAAAATCTCATACCCTTATAGCGCCTCACACTCACTATATTTTCTAATTGTAAATGTGGCTTTAAAAAAAAAGCAATATCCTCTCCCACTAGCAGTAGAAAGTGGAAACAATCAGCAATATAATATACAGATCTTTCAGAAATGCCTTTTTTTTTAATGTACAACATTTTTTTTAAGCTGATCTGCTGGAAAATTTGACTCACCAAATTTTAAGATACTGTACACAGAAAAGTGCTTGCTATTTACTTACACCCCAACCGCTGTGTCCTAAACAGGCCAAGAAACATTTGTATGGACACCAACCCATGAATCGCTTTGTCTCCTGAGTTTTGGTTTAAAGGAGTATTCCCAAGATTAAAAGTGAACAACTATCCATAGGAAGGTGGAATTGATAAAGGTCATCTGAATCCACCAACCATCTGATGTGTATGGGGGCCTCCTTCTCATCAACATCAGATGGGGGCAGATGGAATTTCAATGATTGATCCTTTTGTTTTCAAAGGAGATAAGACACCGCCAGAGAATTCTGGCGTCAGCTTTCACCTCTCCACTCGTTGAAATCACATAAACGCACGGCCGAGTTGGAGCTGGGAGAGACAGCTGTCTGTCAAATGTGCAGCTGATCGCTATCTCATAGTAAAGGCTAGCTTTACTAACCACTAGCAAATCCGAGAAGAGGGTTACAAAGCCGTGCCTGAATGGAATCTCATAAACAATCATTTGAAATGAGGTGAGCATGAGCGACCTCTGCTCCATTCAGAAGTGTCGATTCCTAAGATTGCTTGGGGTCCGAGTGATCAGTAAATTATAACTTCTAATTTATGGACAGAAGAAGAATCAAAGCCATCAAAATGTGGTGCCGGAGAAGGATGTTATCAATACCATGGGTGGCAGGAAGAACAAACAAATTAATCTTGGAACAAATCAAGCTACACATGCCACGTGACGAAAGGATCACCAACCTAAGGGTACTGTCACACAGTACCATTTTGATCGCTACGACGGTACGATTCGTGACGTTCTAGCGATATCGTTACGATATCGCAGTGTCTGACACGCAGCAGCGATCAGGGATCCTGCTGAGAATCGTACGTCGTAGCAGATCGTGTGGAACTTTCTTTCGTCGCTTGATCACCCGCTGACATCGCTGGATCGTTGTGTGTGACAGCGATCCAGCGATGTGTTCGCTTGTAACCAGGGTAAACATCGGGTAACTAAGCGCAGGGCCGCGCTTAGTAACCCGATGTTTACCGTGGTTACCAGCGTAAACGTAAAAAAACAAACAGTACATACTTACATTCCGGTGTCTGTCCTCCAGCGTCTCAGCTTCTCTCCACTGTGTGAGCGTCTGCCAGCCGGAAAGCGAGCACAGCGGTGACGTCTGACGTCACCGCTGTGCTTGCCGGCTATGGCGCTTTTACACAGTGGAGAGAAGGAGAACGCCGGGGACAGACACCGGAATGTAAGTATGTACTGTTTGTTTTTTTTACGTTTACGCTGGTAACCACGGTAAACATCGGGTTACTAAGCGCGGCCCTGCGCTTAGTTACCCGATGTTTACCCTGGTTACCGGGGACTTCGGCATCGCTCCAGCGCCGTGATTGCAACGTGTGACCGCAGTCTACGACGCTGGAGCGATATTCATACGATCGCTGCGACGTCACGGATCGTGCCGTCGTAGCGATCAAAATGGTACTGTGTGACAGTACCCTAAGACTTCTTTCCTTTGGACACATCTAACAAAGAGAACAATCACCGGAGAAGGATATCAAGGTCAGAAGAATAGAAGGAACAAGGCGAAGAAGTCCAGCAACCTAATGGCTTGATAATATCAAAATAACGGTGGAGAAGACCCTGGTAGATCTATCTAGGCTTGCACACGATCAATCTTCGTACAGATCGATCAACTATCAAGTTGCCATGGCTCTAGATCGAGCCGAAGGCAGTTAAATACATTTCGGGGAAACCTCAGTCAAATGTAGAGTTGGTGCTAATTGATCTGCAGGACTCTGACCATCAGCCACACCAATAATCTCTAGTCACTGGATGGGGTCCCTTCGAACTGCCTCTTACCTGACAGCATTCATGGCTCTTCTTTTGATTAGTCAGCTTGTAGCAACCTTCTAATTCCAGTGTGCCATACATGTAACATCACGTCAGGCCAGCTAATCAAAAGAAGAGCCGTGGATGTCATCATGTTAAAGAGCACAGATTGCTGATGTGGTTGATGTACCGGGTTCAACAAATCAGTTTTCAATGACTTTATACTTATATTAGTAAGTACCCAAATCCTACAAGGGGAGACAACCACCGCTGCAAGGTTTTGACGTGGCAGCAGCGGTTGTCAAAACCACACCCCCAATCACAGCTTTGTAGTTATTGGCTACATCTACAGAGCCCCGCCCACCTGTCCATAAGTCTTTACAATCAATGCCTGATAAGCCGATCTAAAACGACCGCTGTGCATATTGGTATATACCGAGTCTGAATGAGAGTATTCACCATGGGATGGTGGGATTCATACTCCTACAGCTGTTTACACACTACAATTAGCTTATTACTTAGAAATAACACCCTTAGTACTTTAAATACCTAAGGAATTTATTATCAAAATGATATTGCCGTCAGCACTGGATAATATATACCGTATATAAAATATATAATGCGCACAAGGATCTTCTGCCATCCAAAATTCAAGATGGCTTCAAAGATTTTATACAACAAGCAAAGAGCCCACAATGCCGATGTCCTGGAACCTGATAAAGATATATATACACAAATATGAGATTTCCATAAATTAACACTTATGTTCAAGTCCGAATGTGGGAATCAGCTGCCCTGTATGACAATAAAGGTTTGTTCTTTATTAGTCTTGTACAATAAAGTTTTGTTGTTGTTCTTGGTTTTTGCCACTGTCATGTAATTTTGAGTCCTTACTGTTGCCTAGTAACAGGCAGCCATTATAGATTTTACATCTGTTTTCTAATCTGTATGATGAAGTTTCAGTAGAGCAAAAACACATTCTAATAAACTCTGCCCCACTTTCTTCCCCTGGGTAGTGCTGGCCCATGCATCAGGTAGTGCTGAAACATGCGTCAGATAGTGCTGGAAGATGCATCAGGTAGTGCTGAAAGACGCGTCAGAGAGTGCTGAAAGATGAGTCAGGTAGTGCTGAAACATGTGTCAGATAGTGCTGAAAGACGCATCAGAGAGTGCTGAAAGATGCGTCAGGTAGTGCTGAAACATGCGTCAGATAGTGATGAAACGTGCGTCAGGTAGGGATGAAACATGTGTCAGGTAGTGCTGAAAGACACGTCAGAGAGTGCTGAAAGATACGTCAGGTAGTGCTGAAACATGCGTCAGGTAGTGCTGAAACATGCATCAGGTAGTGCCAAAGCATGCGTCAGGTAGTGCCCAAACATGCGTCAGGTAGTGCTGAAACATGCGTCAGATAGTGATGAAACATGCGTCAGATAGTGATGAAACGTGCGTCAGGTAGGGATGAAACGTGCGTCAGGTAGGGATGAAACATGTGTCAGGTAGTGCTGAAAGACGCGTCAGAGAGTGCTGAAAGATGCGTCAGGTAGAGCTGAAACATGCATCAGGTAGTGCTGAAACATGCGTCAGGTAGTGCCAAAGCATGCGTCAGGTAGTCCCGAAACATGCATCAGGTAGTGCCAAAGCATGCGTCAGGTAGTGCCCAAACATGTGTCATGTAGTGTTGAATGATGTGTCCGGTAGTGCTGAAAGATGTGTCAGGTAGTGCTGAAAGATGTGTCCGGTAGTGCTGAAAGATGTGTCCGGTAGTGCTGAAAGATGTGTCCGGTAGTGCTGAAAGATGTGTCAGGTAGTGCTGAAAGATGTGTCTGGTAGTGCTGAAAGATGTGTCAGGTAGTGCTGACACATGCGTCAGGTAGTGCTGACACATGCGTCAGGTAGTGCTGACACATGCGTCAGGTAGGCCGGGCTCATATCACATTTCTGCCACACATTTGAGACTCCATTGAAGCTTCTATCTAAGGCGCTTAAAAATGGGATTTGGATAGAACACCTGTCGGGTATAATGAGGTGGGCAGAGTTACTGTTCAGGCAGTGGCGGGCACAAAAGTGTGGTAGATCGCTGTGTAACCCCAAGTATGAAAGGACACTTGCTTGCCCCCTATGCTAGGGTACTTATCGTGATAACACTGTCGGTTACTGTGACTGTCACATGATTGAAATATTTGCCGAAACCTTTCTACGACCGTGACCTGCAGAAAAACTCGGAGGTCACAACAAACCCGCATTCTCACGATGATGAAAAACTGTGAAGTCCCGGCCTTCATCACAGATCGCACAACAATGGCCATTTTCTGAACAATACTGAATACCCATAGATGAAATTCACACGTTCTCGTTTTTTTCTTTTAGGATTTACCAAAATCCCATTTTGATTTTCGCGGCTTCAGTTCTTAGTACTCAGTAATTTCTTAGAAAATAAAGTCCACGTATTCCATGATGGAGGAAAACCAAAATATCTAAAATGTGTCAGTGTAGGGGTAGCTTGATGCAATAATCTCATAATGCAGGTATGTCCACCTTTCATCAGCAGTTTTTACATAAATATAAGGTAATCGCTGTGTATATACAACCCTATTTCCCAAAAAGTTTGGACACTGAGAATGTAAAGAAACAAGGATGCAATGATTTGGAAATCTCTTATAGCCACATTTTATTCACAACAGAACATAGAACAGATCAGAAGGTGAACATTGAACAATTTAACGTTTTATTTGAAAAACATTTACTGATTTCGAAATTGATGGCAGCGACACATCTCAATAGTTGGGACAGCATTAACAAAAGGCTGGAAAAGTAAGTCGCATGACTGTATCTTAGAGAGGCAGAGTCTCTCAGAAGCAAAGATGGTCAGAGGTTCAACAACCTGTGAACATCCACGTTGAAAAATTGTGAAACAATTTCAGAAAAATGTTAGCCACCGTAAAATTGCAAAGACTTTGAATATCTCACCATCTATAGTACATAATATCATCCAAAGATTCACAGATTCTGGAGAAACCAATGCGTACAAGGGACAAGGCAGATGGACAATACTGGAGGCTCTTGATCTATGAACCCTAAGGTGGCACCGCATTAGAAATAGGGGTGATTTGATCGTTCAAATCACAGCATGGACTCAGGAATACGTCCAGAAGTCAGTGTCCGTGAACACAGGTCGGCACGCAATCCACAAAAAAACAAAAAAATAAGTTAAAGCTCCATAGTGCAAAAAAAGGTGTACATTATCACAATCCAGAAATGCTGCCATCTTCTCTGGGCCAATGCTCATTTATAAAGGACTGAGGCAAAATGGAAAACTGTTCTGTGGTTGGATGAATCAAAATGTGAAATTCTTTATGGAAACCAAGGACATAGGTCCTGAGGACTCATGAGGAGAGGGACCATCCAGCTTGTTATCTGCACACAGTTCCTCCATCTCTGATGTTATGGGGCTGCATTAGTGTCAATGATATGGGCAGATTATACATAAGAGAACATTAGAACATCTGCTCCATCCAGACATCGTCTATTTCTGGGAAGACCTTGTATATTTCTGCAGGACACTGGTAAACCACACTCTTCATCCATCACAGCAGCACGGCTCCGCAGAGGAAGAGGGTCCGGACGTTTCACCAATAGAAAACATTTGGCACGTTATGAAACAAAAAATACGGCAAAGACCCTGACCTGTGGAGCAGCGAGAATCCAACATTAGACAAGAAAGGGATAATGTTCCTCTCCCAAGACTCCAGCAATTGTTTCCTCACCTCCCCGATGATTTCATACTGTTCTAAAAGTAAGAGGTGCTGCTTCACAATGGAGGACACGGCCCGGGAACAACTTATTTGAGATTTTTTGCTGACATCAATTTCTAAAAGAGTTAAATCTTTCAACTGAAATGTAGAAAAGTCCGACGTTCACCCTCTGATCTGTGATCTATGTTCTGTTGTGAACACAATATGGTGAGAGATTTACAGATCATTGCATTCTTGTTTTCTTTACATTTTACACAGTAGCACAACCTGATATATCCTGTATTATACTCCAGAGCTGCACTCACTATTCTGCTGGTGCAGTCACTGTGTACATACATTACATTACTGATCCTGAGTTACATCCTGTATTATACCCCAGAGCTGCACTCACTATTCTGCTGATGGAGTCAATGTGTACATACATTACAATACTGATCCTGAGTTACATCCTGTATTATACCCCAGAGCTGCACTCACTATTCTGCTGGTGCAGTCACTGTGTACATACATTACATTACTGATCCTGAGTTACATCCTGTATTATACTCCAGAGCTGCACTCACTATTCTGCTGGTGCAGTCACTGTGTACATACATTACATTCCTGATCCTGAGTTACATCCTGTATTATACTCCAGAGCTGCACTCACTATTCTGCTGGTGCAGTCACTGTGTACATACATTACATTACTGATCCTGAGTTACATCCTGTATTATACCCCAGAGCTGCACTCACTATTCTGCTGGTGCAGTCACTGTGTACATACATTACATTACTGATCCTGAGTTACATCCTGTATTATACTCCAGAGCTGCACTTACTATTCTGCTGGTGCAGTCACTGTGCACATACATTACATTACTGATCCTGAGTTACATCCTGCATTATACTCCAGAGCTGCACTCACTATTCTGCTGGTGCAGTCACTGTGTACATACATTACTGATCCTGAGTTACATCCTGTATTATACTCCAGAGCTGCACTTACTATTCTGCTGGTGCAGTCACTGTGCACATACATTACATTACTGATCCTTAGAGTTACCTCCATTATTATAGTCCAGAGCTGCGATCAATATTCTGCTGGTGCAGTCACTGTGTACATACATTACATTACTTATCCTGTACTGATCCTGAGTTACATCCTGCATTACACTCCAGAGCTGCACTCACTATTCTGCTGGTGCACTCTCTGTATACATACATTACATTACTGATCCTGTACTGATCCTGAGTTACATCCTGTATTATACCGCAGAGCTGCACTCACTATTCTGCTAGTGGTGTCACTGTGTACATACATTACAATACTGATCCTGAGTTACATCCTGTATTATACCTCAGAGCTGCACTCACTATTCTGCTGGTGGAGTCACTGTGTACATACATTACTGATCCTGAGTTACATCCTGTATTATACCCCAGAGCTGCACTCACTATTCTGCTGGTGGAATCACTGTGTACATACATTACATTACTGATTCTGAGTTACATCATGTATTATACCCCAGAGCTGCACTCACTATTCTGCTGGTGGAGTCACTGTGTACATACATTACATTACTGATCCTGTACTGATCCTGAGTTACGTCCTGTATTATACCCCAGAGCTGCACTCACTGTTCTGCTGGTGGAGTCACTGTGTACATACATTACATTACTAATCCTGAGTTACATCCCATATTATACTCCAGAGCTGCACTCACTATTCTGCTGGTGCAGTCACTGTGTACATACATTACATTACTGATCCTGAGTTACATCCCATATTATTCTCCACAGCTGCGCTCACTATTCTGCCCTCTGCCTCCACCTCATGCTGCTGCCAGATTACATAGCAAAACCCTGCTGACAGATTTTATTACTAGAAATTCATTTTGAAAGCATGCACGTAGAGCCGCCCTATTATTACCTTCTTAGTAGCAATATCATAATGAAAGAAACGCCACATCCCTCATTGCCAGAATCAGCATGGTTGTGTAATTGTGCTGTTTTCTAGTGGATTTGATTGTGCACCATGTTTCAGTCTTTATTGTATGTTTTGCTTTTCTACTATTATTGCATCCGTCTATACAATATAAATTAGGAATAGAAAAAGTACAATATGTGCATATTATAAATAATGGGACCTACCATGAAACACATGGAAAAATTGCATCATACTTTAAGAATTCCAGATTATGGCAACTTATTGGAAACTGAAAACGTTCCACTTGGTGTTAGGGAAGAGTATAAAATACCATACGACTATCTACATGGTGGGAGAGTCATTGTGTACTCAGTCAGAGAGTAGCAAGAAAAATTTACAGTTATCCAAAGTTATCCAGCTGGAAAAATAATCCGGAGGAGTCACTGGTGTTGATTTCTTTTTCTCAGTTGTCTAAAATATTCTTAGCAATGTCTTAAAGTGTTTTCAGTCTGTCTGGCTAAGAAGCCACGAGAAGCGATTCCAAGTCTAAACAAGTCTTCAAATAAGCACTTCCATTGTGTTGTCGGGCTCCGAAAGGTCGTTCTTGTGGTTTGGAGTACTAGCTCTAAGTTTCGGTTCTAGAGTCTTGCCAAGGACAGGGGAATGTTCTGTAAAACAAGAAAACCGTTAAAATTGACGGTAATTAGTGGTATGGTGTGTAGACTTTTTAACATCAACCATGAAAATGGAGAAGACCATGTACATACCTGACTTCTCCTTGTTGGTGTTGGGGTGACGTAGAAGAGGACTACTGGATGGGGTTAAATTTATCCGTCCACGACCTGGTAATGAAGAGCAGCTTGGCCAGAAGAGGTCGTGGCTTTTGTCTGTCTGGGTGCTGTTATCTTTACTCCCAGTTTTGGCATGTGACACAGTGACGGTAGGTTGACTTGAAAGAGGTGGTGGTGGCAACATAAATGAAGGTGGTGGAAGTGCTAAGGAAGGTGAAGGACTTTCATGATTGTCTTTGCCGTCTTTATTTTGAAGAAGTCCTGGAAAGAACACAAAACCTTTAAAGGGTTGTTTCATGAACAAAGTACATTTTAATTAAAAGATCTTATAATAATAATTAGTTCCGCACATGGATGTACTAAAATAAATCCTGTACATGTGACCCTGTTATATACTATCTTACTTGCTGTGTACTACCATGCAAAGCTGCTCCAGTTCAGTTCCAGCAGGAACTCCTAGCTGCTGCTTTCTGAGGAAACACATTTTCCTGTCTGTTTAATCACAGGATTGAGTGTTTCTTCCACATCTCCAGCCCTGTGAGCTCATAATAAATCACATCAGTGAAGTAAGAGTTCTGGTGGCTGCTGAGCTTGTATGTCACAGACTTGATTTATGATGAGCTCACAGCACTAGTGACGTGGCAAAAACACTCATTCCTGTGATAAAACAGGGAGGATAATGTGTTAGCCCCTGCTATGTGATGTCTGTGTACTCAATTATTATAAGTGACTTATGTTTCCTCACTGGCCAGAATCTTTGGTGTGTGCCAGGGTGGATAAAAATCAATGTTTTTAAAAAAAAATCAAAAAAATCGGATTTTTTTGATTTAAATCGGATTTTTTTGATTTAAATCGGATTTTTTTCAATAAACTGCTTTTTGAGGAAAATATTTTACCATCCAAAGGTTCTTCCATCATGAGATAAAGCTGAGTTGTTTATCTCAGTAGAATAAAGGCTGTATATGTGTAACATTCACAATGCCATGCTCTTCCAGAGGTTTCTGTAGGATGCTGACTATCCAACAAGTTTGGGCATGTCAACTGAATGGAAAAAGAAACTAAACCAAAAGTGAAACCAAGCTAGAAGTGTGGAATTAAAGGAGGAGTATGAACAAAATGTGGAGGCTATTAATAGTTTATACAATTAAGACATGCTGCTTTTAAACACCTACCTATTGCCATATAGTAAAACAAAAAAGATTTTTACTTACTTTGGGGTCCCCCCCTCACCCTGGCGTTAGATCGTTGCCCCTAGTTTCGTCCGTGTAACTATGGGCGCACATGCGCACTGCTCTCACTTCTCATTTTAATCGTGATTTATATTAAAAAAAACCTTTTGATTTAAATCAGTGATTTAAATCATGATTAAAATCATGATTTAAATCGATCCGATTTAAATAGAAAAAAATCTTTTGATTTAAATCGTGATTTAAATCATGATTTAAATCGGCGTGATTTAAATCAATCCACCCTGGTGTGTGCCAACCATGAACTGGAGCAGCTCTGCATGGTCGGACACAGCCATTACACAGTACATAGCAGGGGCACATTTGTAAGATTATCTCAGCACAGACACTTTTTTTAACACATCCAATTGTGGAACTTGTTATTATTTTATTATTTCAAGATCTATTAAACGAAAGAACCTCAAAGGAAACTTCAGGAGACCCCGTAATAATTCAGTGGGATCTATTAGGTGCCATTTTGATCCATCATCCTATGGATCCGACTCAAATGTTGTGCCTTCTGTTGTGAATGAAAGCCATAAAGCAAATTTGAAAATTGCCAAAAACATTACCGCTTATAAGGTTACTCCCAGTAGTATATATGTATTATTTTTTAGCATAGGCCTTCCTGCCCATGACTATTACTATATTCTCATAGGTGTTTCCAAAACAATCCCAATAAACTATTTGGTATTTTTCTATTCCTTGTGGTTGTGCTGGCCTGTTTGTAGTCCAATCTTTTTTTCTTTTCTTTTCCAAAACAATCCCAGGTAATTATTTCCGCTCTCAATAAAAATGGACCCTCAGTAACCACCACTCCCAATGACCCCAAAATCCAGATTTTTACAAGATTTTCAAAATTAAAAAAAATAAATAAATAAAAAATTCTCACCTAAACTTCCTTTACGAATCTTTTCATCCTTCTTCTCCTCTGCCACCTGATTAGTGGTCAGAGACGTCTGCCGTGAGTGAGACCCAGAGGTAACAGCCCCCACCGCTGCTATAGATGGCACAGACAGTGCAGGGCGTAAGCTGGAGTTGTCATTCTTGCTCTGATCTTTTCGAGAGCGTTGATGGAGAACCTTTATCATGGCGTCTTGCTCTATGATTTTGGCATGAAGATTCTTTATTCTGATGGAACAAATGATAATAATAATAATAATCTAAGAAACACATTTGTTATTAAAGAGCAGCACACTTTTTAGGAATGTAAACCAAAGTGGACGACCTCATTAAGATGTAATAAAACTTACGTATGTTCCATGTCCTGGAATTTTCGGTTGGCCTGTACAATCTCTTCCTCTTCAGGCCACATTCGTAGATCCAATGAGTTATCCGTGTGGCTTCCATTCCGTGAATGATTCATGATTGTCAATTCTCTATCATGACAAAAACCAGCATACATCAGATTCAGTATACATCCCATTTATACAGGAGACTCCTGGAAATCAGCAAGGTATCACCTCGTCTGTGAATTGATCATACCTTACAACTAAAGGATAAAACTCATTTAAGTGACAGAAGTTTCCAATTCACCATCAGGAGCAGCACTACATGGAACATTTCCTGGCAGTACAACTTTTCTCAAGTTGTATCTTCAGGAGCACACTAATGCTAGCCCATTGCTTCCTGTTTGCTGGGTGGCGATGCGATCCCGAAGACTGAAGAGGCGGCTCACAATGCTGTACACCATGCCTATCTGAAATAATACTAGAGATACCTGAGGTGCTGAGGTAACAATAGGCTGCTCATACTGCTGTCCACCATGTCTATCTGATATAATACTAGAGATACCTGAGATGCTGAGGTAAGAGAGAGGCTGCTTACACTTCTGTCTACCCTGTGTATTTGATCCAATATTGGAGATACCAGGGGTGCTGAGGTAAGAAGAGGCTGCTCACACTGCTGCCCACCCCATCTATCTGATATAATACTAGAGATACCAGGGGTGCTGAGGTAAGAAGAGACTGCTCACATTGATGTCCACCCTGTGTATCTGATTTAATACTGGAGATACCAGGGGTGATGAGGTAAGAAGCTGCTCCCACAGCTGTCCACCTTGTCTATCTAATTTATTACTGGAGATACCAGGGGTGATGAGGTAAGAGGAGACTGCTCAAACTGCTGTCCATCTCGTTTATCTGATATAATACTGGAGTTACCAGGGGTGATGAGGTAAGAAGAGGCTGCTCACACTGCTGTCCACCTTGTGAAACTAATTTAATTCTGGAGATACCAGGGGTGATGAGGTAAGAAGAAGCTGCTCACACTGCTGTCCACCCTATTTATCTAATCTATTACTAGAGATACCAGGGGTGAGGAGGTAAGAGGCTGCTCACACTGCTGTCCATCCTGTCTATCTGATCTAATACTGGAGGTACCAGGGGTGATGAGGTAAGAAGAGGCTGCTCACACTGCTGTCCACCCTGTTTATCTAATCTATTACTAGAGATACCAGGGGTGAGGAGGTAAGAGGCTGCTCACACTACTGTCCTCCCTGTGTATCTAATCTAATACTGGAGGTACCAGGGGTGATGAGGTAAGAAGAGGCTGCTCACACTGCTGTCCACCCTGTTTATTTAATCTATTACTAGAGATATCAGGGGTGAGGAGGTAAGAGGCTGCTCACACTACTGTCCTCCCTGTGTATCTAATCTAATACTGGAGGTACCAGGGGTGATGAGGTAAGAAGAGGTTGCTCACACTGCTGTCCACCCTGTCTATCTGATCTAATACTGGAGATATCAGAGGTGCTGAGGTAAGAAGATGATGCTCACATTGCTGTCCACCACATCTTTCTGAATGATGAGCAGCGGAGTTTATTACTGCACATGCTCACATGCACTTGTATTATTAACATTCTAGGACAGGATTCTGTCAGTGTACTACAGAGATTAACTTCATAGACAAAATAAGTATTCAATATTAATTAAATACATTTGTTAATTTATTCATGAAGACCTTTCTTTTATTTATATATTAATTTTTCTGTTCCTGGGAAACCTATTTAAAAAAAAAAATTGAGACTAAACAAAGAAGTTGAGCACTTACGCTTGGGCTATGGCCGTAGTGGTGGCATCCATGGTAAAATGCCTTTTTGCACTTTCCTCTAGGTATTTCTGTTCCCATTTGGTCGTATCTGCTTCCAGAGCCAAAATGGTCTCTTCCTTCTTCCTTAACAAGTCCATGAGTGCAGGAGCACTGTAATCTGAATTATTAGATGCCTGATGGTTTGCTTGTCTCTACAGGAAGAAAAAAAAAATATTACCTGTGAGTGGAATTGGTTTTCGATCACGTAAATCCATACTGTCCGGATAAAAGTGTGTTATGCCAGGGCCTGTGGGGGAGGAGCATGATGTGATCTTGCTCCATCCCCTGAGGATCTGCACTATGCGTTACACTAGATTTTTTTTCCCTGGAGTGTTCCTTTTAAATATTCTCATAAAAGGTGAAAAAAATGTTAAAATGTATGATAAAATCACTAGACCCGGAGCCATTAAGTCATTACAAGAAGGTAAGCCATGTGGTCATCTACACAGCTACAATGAATCAATCACGTCACTGATTTCTAAAGACCTCCATGTACTGTTAAAATCAAAATGTCGAATATCTAAAAAAATATAATAAGACTATTCCAGGATGTTCCATCGATGACCTATCCATTGGCTAGGCCATCAATGTATGATTGTGGGGGTCCAAACCTAGAGAATGAAGGTAAAGCATCAATATACCTATGTGGCAACCCCTGACACAGTGACAGCTGTGCTAGGTCTGGCAACCATTGGGATCACTTCCTGGGATTGAAATCCCACCGATCATCCAATGATTGCCTACTCTAAAAATAGGCTATTGACTTATAATCCTGGATAATCCTGAAAAACCTTGTAAAATCTAATTCCCTCACGTTTACTTAAAAAAAATGTCAGATGGCTACTTATAAAAAAAAAACTAATGTAATTTTATGCAGAGAAGACAGATTCAATTAAATTCTTTTAGATCAAGATGGCACGCAGGACTCCTTCCCCCAACTTCTTTCTGTATGATTGGATCGCATTTCGCATGAATCGTCTCATTTCAGAAGTTTTTCAAAGTGCGAGAGCAAATTATACTGTCACATTTATACTAATTAGCCTAATTTCTGACTAACCGAGAGAAGCCTTGTGTGCGCTTCATCTATGCAAATGAAATAACGATTCCACATGACTTCCATTGACTGCAAAGACCCGCTGCTGTCGGCCCTCGGGGGGATACATTTATAATAGGGATCATCTGTTGTCTCCAACCCGACAGCAGCCCCCGAGCGGAAACACCAGGAAAGCCTGTTGTGTGACTAGTAAACCCAAGGATCTGAGGGGTCACAGGTCCTGGTCAGAGCTTTATAGTATAGCTAGGATGGGCGATAAATGTCCGAATGATGGAGACCCCAATACTGGGACCCCTCTGACCCTGTAAACAAGACTCTGCAGTGCCCCGTCTGAATGGAGCGGCAGTCGAGCATGTGCATCTCCGTTCCATTCATGGTCTTTGGGACAGTGAGTAGAGTGCTCAGCTATATTTGGGGATCATTGATGGCCCATGGATAAAAAGGTTATCACTGATCCTAAGAGGATGAGGTATGTTTCAAACTTAGTACAATCCCTTTTTTATAGAGGGACTTTATCAAGTGTTTTCCACCCATATCATAGGGTACAAAATTCACAAACACCATATTGACACTAAAATTTTAGACTTTTTTTTCCACTCACCATTTATAAAAAGGCACCAAGTTTGCCGAGATACTTACAATTTCTAAACTCAGAAAGTGGAACGTATTTACCCTGGGACTGATAAGTAATTACATTTCTCATGTTTAGTCACCCGACCTGTCGCCTTCTTTTTTCCTTCCCCGCTTGGTTTGGCGCTCCATTCCTCTTTAAGGAAAGCCTTGCAGCGCTGTAGTCCTGGGTTCAAATCCCACCAAAGACAAAATCTACAAGGAGTCTGTATGTTCTCCCCATGTTTACGTGGGTTTCCTCCCACATTCAAAAGACATACTGATAGGGAATCTACATTGTGAGCCCCAACGTGGACAGTGATTATGTCTGTAAAGTGCTACGGAATACATTTTCTAACTCATTTCAGTTTGAGACTGGAGTAAAAATTTTCCAATATATGGAGCTTCGTACCAGAAAGATGGTCACTTACTGTGTATGTGAAATCACAGTATATCAACTTTCAACGTGTAGTTACGGCATTAAATCTCCTAATATTGAAAACGTTGCACTCTCTGCTGGTTCAGTGTCTGCAGAGAGCACGTTATGTCGCGGTGCTTTGTGACACCATCTGGCAGCTGTGTATTCTCAGATTGCAGGCTTCCATAACCAGCACTGACGCCTCCTGCTGTGCAATCTGAAATTTCTCTGCTGTTGTTATGAGACCGCTCCTGCTTATAAATGCAGCAATTTCAATAATAATACTATTGTTTGAGGATGATTAGTAACGCGGTCCTCTAATACACTCGTCACAGTGTCTGCACGCTAAGGGTTAACCTTTCTTTTCCCGCACTGACGGCTGATTTGCATACTCATTAGTATGGCGCTTTCTATGTCAATGCTTGATACAAGCAGCTTTGTCTTTTTTGAGATAATAATCTTCCGTTCTGCTGCAATGTCACCGGGAGGTGACACTCCGCAGAGACTGCGGTTACCTGTTGCATCCTCAGGCACTCCAGCTCTTTCTCCAGTCGGTTACGCAGCCGCCGCTCCAGCTGTTCTCTCTTCTCTCCCGCTGCCTGGAGCTGGGTCAGTGACTGCTGTAGCTTCTCCACCTCCTCAACATAGATCTGCTTCTTACGCAGCTAAGAAATAGAAGAAATGTGTTAATCTGATCATTCACAACAATGTCAACTGTACGGAAACTTTTTGTAAACGGTTAGCTCCCGGTAGTACGGCAGGATTTCTGGGCCTGGTCAGATTTACTAAACTTTGGATACGCCAAAATTCGGCCTGACTGGTGTACATGACTTGTGCCACACTTATTCTCTGTTTTAGTCACTTTTTGCACCTCGCTAGACAAGAGGAGGAAAGAGGCCGTCTTAAATGATTTCACAATGTGACAAAATTTGGGCACAAAAAAATGGTCTACAGTAAGCCAACCAAGAGGTGGTATAAAGATAGAAAAAAATATCTAAAGATGCCCAAGAGATAACGTATGTCCTGGTGGAGAGAGATACGCCGGTGTAAGGAGACTTATAGGCTATGCAATGTTCCACTGGGAAATTAAAAATGCAAATTTCCTCTACAAAGAGGAAGAGGACTTAAACTCTAGTGCCACCTATTAGAAGTCGAAATCTTAAGAGTCAATATCGACCCTTTAACGAGCCTTGCCGAGCCAAGTCCATTGGCGGTTGCTGTTGGAGACTAGTTGGCGAATACGACCTTGGGGTTTCCTGCTCCGCTGTGTGGGGCGTTGTAAGGTGAAGAATGCAAACTCAAGATTCCATCCACCATTTAAGCTCCAGCCACTAGTAACACTGTGATGTCCACCTTCCTTTCTCGAAGTCTGACCATGATATGTGACATTACCCTTCACTAAAAATAAGAGACTTGTGTGCCCCGATCTCACCTCTTCTTCGAATTTGACCACTTTGGCTTGGGCATTATTCAACGCTTGGTCTAGGATTTCAATATGCCTCCTCTGCTCTTCGTTGGTAGTGCGCAGTGCTGCCAGCTCCCTCTGCAGCCCTTCCATCTCCTTCAAGTGTTCTTTGTCTGGGGGATGGATGAAACAGATCGGTTTCTATCAGAATCCTTCATGGAATCTGGGCCGGATGCCAGCTTACCTCTGGCACCGGAATAAGGGAGAAAAACTAAAAACATGGAAAGCGGCAGATGTGTAGGTGACTACAGGGCTCTCTGTGTTCTTCTACCCGTTGTCTGGTGAACATCAGTAATAACTTGCACTCGGCCAGACGTCTATGTGGCTCCATGCAGTTTTGCCAGAAGTTATTGAAAAGTCGTAACTAAGTGACAAACTAAAACTGAATCCTAAGATCTCATACACTTGGAGAGAAAGCAGACGAGAAACTGGATATTGGCCCATGGTATATGGCAGCACAAATAGGTAATGTAATGCTCCTCGCGTGGCATAGGTCTACCCAATAGGGGATCCTTTTCCAAATGGGATCACAGCCCTTATCAATTTGCCAAAGCATATGAAAGCTGCAGGGAGCAGATCTCTCTGGATTGCCCACTTTTTACCCATGCAGCCCTGTGTAATGCTTTATTATTTCCACTATGGTGGCACTGTAAGGTTTACCAAGGTTCCTCCACAAATAGATTGTCCAAACTAGAGCACCCCTTTACTGTTATGCTGATAACCACCATAGGACACCAATGATGATCATAATTAAAAATCATAAAGTGAATATTCTTTTTTTTATTTTTTTTTTAAATGGTCCCTGTCGTTTCAACAAACTTTGCATAAATCAATTGTACAGGTGAATAGCCAAAACTTTGTAATATATCTTATCAGAATAATAAAAAACCTTCTCCTCTCATCCACTTATTCTCTTCCCTCTTGAACTCACTATTGAATCTGAAAAACAGCAGAAGGGGTTGTCTAGGACAATTTTATTTCATTTTTTTTAAATATACTGACAAGCAGGTAGTTGCTAACAGAGGAAACTACCTTCCTGGTCTACTCAGTGGCTCCTATCGGCGATTCAGCTGCTCCGTGTCAACAGAGCAGCTCTTCTTCTCCCAGGCTGCTCTGTTGTCGGGGTGTGACTGCTGACGTCATGCTGATTGACAGCCGACTCCCTGCACTTAGGCAGCGGGGAGCAGGCTGTCAATCAGCATGACGTAAGCAGTCACACCTCCAACAGAGCAGAGCAGAAGAGAAGCCACTGCTGTCGACGTGACGTCAGCGAAAGCCGCTGAATGGCAGGCACAAGAAGGAAGGTAGTTAGCATCTATTTGCTTGTTCTAAGGCCAGAAGTAAAAAAAATTAATTAGTCCTGGATAATCGCTTTATCTTCATCAAATAAGACAGAATGCCAGCTCACTGAAGTTTCAGTTACAGCTATTAAAGTCTAAAGGGAGGAGGATACAGTATATACGTAATTGGAACAGAGGAATTATTACTATTTGTCTCACAGAAGTTTTCCCCTTATTATTAAAACCATATATCTTTATTATTTCTCAATAAAACCTTAATACAAAAATATCTTAATAGTATAGCACCAACACCACAAAAAGACAGAAATACAACCAGGGGGGGTGCCTATCCCTATGTTGGCCTATCTCAACCTGCCTACTTGCGGAGGTTGGCACCCTAACCCTGCGCAGTGGCGCCCCCGCTCCTCGATGGCTCACCCTGCTACCCCTGTTGGGCCCTATAGTGGCAGGGGGTGAGAAAGAAGGTGAATAGGCAGGTGAGAAAGAAAGATGTGTGTGTGCGCAATGTCATATACGTGTTTAAAGGATTTCTTCTTAACTGCATTAAACTAGGTAAATGCTGTATTATGCAGCTGTGCTACTAGATAATAATTCAGACTGCCCTAAGTTGTGTAGATGTCACTAATATGACCTTATAGAAGAAATATGTCTTAGCTGCTTAACCTGATGCTCTTTTTTGTAGGATGCTTTCTATGGAACCAATAAAGGATACTTTCTATGCCCTCACAATTCTTGGAAAATAGTGTAAAAGAGAGTTCTTGGGTTCAAATAATGCAGCAAAAGAGGATGCACTGCATATATAGTTATTTATCTATCTAGAGAGGCTATAGGTAAATCCCTTCAGCTAATATGTATAATATATGTCTATGGACCCACATACAGTGTACGATGCCCCATATTTATCATAATTTGTGCGTGCATAGTTAGCTGCAACACAAAAGATCTCAAAAGAGATATTGATCTCAACCTGGTACAGACACTGATGAGACATGTGTCTTGGTGAAGAAAGAGATATTTATCTCAACCTGATATAGGTACCGATGAGTTGTGTGGCTTGGCAGCCACATTTGAGTGGATTGAATACATGGCCAATGGGCTTGGATTATTGTGAATTGCTATTCATCCATGATACATGTGATTGCTTTTTAGGGTGGTGGTTTTTGGTTTTTGTTTGTATTTTTCTGGCCTAGGAGTGTGCAATTGTCTTTCTGCTGCCTTAATTGTGTGTGTTGCAGCTAACTATGCACGCACAAATTATGATAAATATGGGGCATCGTACACTGTATGTGGGTCCATAGACATATATTATACATATTAGCTGAAGGGATTTACCTATAGCCTCTCTAGATAGATAAATAACTATATATGCAGTGCATCCTCTTTTGCTGCATTATTTGAACCCAAGAACTTTCTTTTACACTATTTTCCAAGAATTGTGAGGGCATAGAAAGTATCCTTTATTGGTTCCATAGAAAGCATCCTACAAAAAAGAGCATCAGGTTAAGCAGCTAAGACATATTTCTTCTATAAGGTCATATTAGTGACATCTACACAACTTAGGGCAGTCTGAATTATTATCTAGTAGCACAGCTGCATAATACAGCATTTACCTAGTTTAATGCAGTTAAGAAGAAATCCTTTAAACACGTATATGACATTGCGCACACACACATCTTTCTTTCTCACCTGCCTATTCACCTTCTTTCTCACCCCCTGCCACTATAGGGCCCAACAGGGGTAGCAGGGTGAGCCATCGAGGAGCGGGGGCGCCACTGCGCAGGGTTAGGGTGCCAACCTCCGCAAGTAGGCAGGTTGAGATAGGCCAACATAGGGATAGGCACCCCCCCTGGTTGTATTTCTGTCTTTTTGTGGTGTTGGTGCTATACTATTAAGATATTTTTGTATTAAGGTTTTATTGAGAAATAATAAAGATATATGGTTTTAATAATAAGGGGAAAACTTCTAAAGGGAGGAGGAGCGAACAGCACTCAGCACAGTGAGAGAACAAGCAAAATTGGAACTGGATTCACAGCTACACTGCTCAGTATTGCTGACTAATTTTCTCTATGCTGCTGCTTCTGGATATATAATACATAGAGACAGGAAAGCAGGAATCCCTCATTTTCTGTGCATGTGGGAGGTATAGTTTCAGATAGTCTCAACCAACTGGTTCACAATTAACTTGTTTCACAATTTTTTTTCACCACCGAGGAACTTCTTTGTATGATGTATATTGCATAAGGGGCTACGATGCTGAAACCGTAAAGGAATACAAACAAATAGTATTCAGTAACCAATTACACATGTTTAATTGGAGTTTTCTTAATTTACAATTATTTTGTCCCAATTGGTATCAGTGGTGAGCCCTCTTTATGCATCGTGTTCAGACTCTTGGGTTTAGCGACAACCGGTAAAATTACCAATTTGGAGCCATTGAAATAAGAGGTGTGATATTTCTCCTCCAGTCTGTGCAGTTTGAAGGTAAGGTCACCCAACACCCATGACGCAGACGGTATAGCAGTCCGCACATCCCTGCAGTACAATGGCCACCGGGGCCTTTGATCTCTATATTCAAATGAAGCAAACAAGGCAGAAGTATTTGGGCTGCACATTAGAGAAGCCGCTTCTATGGCCCGAGCTCTGCTTTGTCAGGTTTAATTATGTGCTGACATTTCCTATTGTTTCCCGGTCTGTTCTGTCCGGTCAACACTGTGAAATGTGAAGTAATTAACTGCGCTGGAGGCAGCTCCATTGTGACGGGACGAGAACTTAATAAAGGCCATAATGAAAAGCTCTTCAGGCCCATTCATTCTTCTTATCGATGGCACATAAATGAAGGAAAAAAATACACATGTACACACACATAGGTTTGTAAGGCAGCGCTGTGCCCCGGGGGTCTAGCCATGGGGAAGATATGGGTCCAGATTTAGGGAAAGGGGATACGATACATTAGCTTCAGATTGGATGAGTAGACTGGGACATCATCACCTAAAGGCCCCCGTATTCTGCTGGCCAAACCCAACAATTTTGGTGGGACCGGACGACCATCTGATACTTTTTTCTCGGGGCAAGTAGGCCGCCATCCCTAAAGAGAACTCATGGATGCTCATTCATCTGTTTCAAGAGTCGTTTGAGAAAGTCAACAGCGAGTTATAGGCACCTTACATCCTTATAAGTGGTGTATACATTTTTTGAAAGGGAATCGGTCACCAGGTTATTATTGCTATGTAATCTGAGAGCAGCATGTTGTAGAGGCTGAGACCCTGATTCCAGCGATGTGTCACTTACTGGGCTGCTTACCGTCATTTTGATACAATCACTGTTTTCTCTGCTGCAGATCTAGCAGTGCTCTGAATGCTGAGCTCTGTGTAGCCCCGCCCACACCACTGATTGGCCGCTTTCTGTGTACACCATCCACTGACAGAAAGCTATCAATCAGATATGGGGGCGGGGACTCACAGAGCAGGAGGACCAGGAGGCACCAGACACCTAGTCCTGTAGTGATAATCTGCTGATCAAACACTGCAACCTAGTGAGTGATACATTGCTGGTTTCAGGGTCTCTGTTCCTACATTATGCTGCTCTCGGATCACATAGCAAAAACGAGCTGACTGATTCCCTTTAAACATAATTCCCCCTACATCTTTTTCACGCTCCCCCAACAAACCTTCAGGAAGTTCTGTATTTTTTGGATGTTTCGGGAGTTTTCAGCGTTCTCAGGGGATTTTAGGAGTCAAGGTCTCTCATTTTTCTGGGAGCCTTCCCATAAGTTTCAGGACAGTTGACAAATATGGCCACATATTTATTTATTTATGGTATTCCTATACCATATGCCTTTAAAAGTCATCAATATCAATATTCCGTCAATAGACCCTGGGCTGAGTGCCCTACCAAAAGAGTGTAATTCATGTCCATGGGTCGTGGCCAGTACCGTGATTGCAGCCTAGCCTCATGGAAGTGACTCAGGCGGAGATGCAGTACCTTACCCGGCCTAAGGATGCTAATGGCGCTGCTTATGTTACAACAGAAGATCTTATCATTAAAGCTGGACATACACATAAGATAGAGGTTGGAAGAAGGTTTACTTGGCCGGCAGCCAAGGCTGAGTGTTAAAGGATGTTCAAAATGGAGAGAGGAAAAAGCCACTGCCACAAAGTTGTAGCAGCAGCTTATCTCGCCTGAAAACAAAAGCATTGGGCATTGAAGTTCCAAAGGTCAGATCTTTTTCTCCCCTGAAATCATCTGTCAGGGGAGAGTTGGGAGGCTCCCGTACACCTCAGATGGCCAACTGGTCCTGCTAAAATAATATAGGGGCTCTAAAGGGAATCGGTCACCAGGTTTTCCTGTGCAATCTGAGAGCAGCATGAGATTATCTTCTACAGATCTGCCAGTTCTCTGAATGACCCCATCCTCACCACTGATTGACAACTTTCTGTGTACACTCTGCATAGGCAGAAAGCTGCGAATCAGTTCTAGGGGCGGGGTTACACAGAGCAGGAGAACTACATGGCACGAGACAGCTAGTCAGTCCTCTAGTAATAATCTCCTACTGTTAAAACCCTGATTTTATTGAAGCTACAACAATCAGCCAAGTGAGTGACACATCGGTGGAATCAGAGTCTCAGCCCCTACATCATGCTGCTCTTAGATTATGTAGTACCTGATGACAGATTCCCATTACGTTTCCGCCAGAAAGTGATACATTTGGATTGGAAAATAAACCCTTTGAATGAAAGTTTAGGAATTTAGTAGTTGTGAATAGAGATGAGCGAATCCGTGGATGTTCAGATTCACCGGGTTTAACGAACATACAGTAAAGAGTTTGGTTTGGGTCTGAACTTGACCTTGAAGTTAACCCCGGACCCGAACCCAATAGATGTCAACTTTGGGGCTTTAAAATGGCTGTAAAACAGTCATGGTGAGGGCTAGTGGGCTGCAAAAGGAAGCTAAATTGGGGTAAGAGCAGGACAATTACCCTGCAAAAAATGTGAATAGGGAAATTACTTAAAGGGGTTCTGTCACCATAGCAATCATGGTAAAATAGGAAGTAAATGAATAACATAAAAAATTTAACATTGCCCTTACAGAGACTGAGGCTTGCTACTTCCAGTCCAGTTAAAAAAATTCACACACAGAGCATGGGGCAGAGTACCCCAACATTAGCAGCTTACAAATGTCACCCGCGGAGCATTAGGCAGAGTACCCCAACATTAGCAGCTTACAAAATTCACCCACAGAGCATGGGACAGAGTACTCCAACATTAGCAGCTTACAAATGTCACCCGCAGGGCATGGGGCAGGGTACGCCAACATTAGCAGCTTACAAATTTCACCCGCAGAGCATGGGGCACAGTACCCCTACATTAGCAGCTTACAAATTTCACCCACAGGGCATGGGGCAGAGTACTCCAACATTAGCAGCTTACAAATGTCACCCGCAGGGCATGGGGCAGAGTACCCCTACATTAGCAGCTTACAAATTTCACCCGCAGGGCATGGGGCAGAGTACCCCTACATTAGCAGCTTACAAATTTCACCCACAGGGCATGGGGCAGAGTACTCCAACATTAGCAGCTTACAAATTTCACCCGCAGGGCATGGGGCAGAGTACCCCTACATTAGCAGCTTACAAATTTCACCCGCAGGGCATGGGGCAGAGTACCCCTACATTAGCAGCTTACAAATTTCACCCACAGGGCATGGGGCAGAGTACTCCAACATTAGCAGCTTACAAATTTCACCCACAGGGCATGGGGCAGAGTACTCCAACATTAGCAGCTTACAAATTTCACCCGCAGGGCATGGGGCAGAGTACTCCAACATTAGCAGCTTACAAATTTCACCCGCAGAGTACCCCTGCATTAGCAGCTTACAAATTTCACCTGCAGAGCATGGGGCACATTACCCCAACATTAGCAGCTTACAAATCTCGCCCTCTTCCTCTTGTGCCACCACCTCATCCATTATGGCCAGAATTGTTTTTTCCAGCAGGCATATAAGTGGTATAGTATCGCTGATGATGGCGTCAATCTCTCCAGCATATGCAGGGTAGAGTTCCACCTTGTCGGTACGTCGCACATCAGCGGGTGACCGGGAAGGCAGAAGTGACGCTGGAGCACAAACAGGCGAGCAGCAGCAGGGTGAGAACGCTGAAAGTGCGCACACTCTGCCAGCACTTTCAGCAGTAGCTCTGACATGTGTGGTAGTTTTTCAGGAAGCTCTGCATCACCAAGTTCAGCACATGCACCAGACAAGAGATGTGCATCAATCCGGCTAGGCCCAGAGCTGCTATGCGATTTCAACCGTTATCGCCCACTACCACGCCGGGCTTGAGGTTCACCGGCACCAACTGCTCATCTGTCGCTGTTTGATCCCAATCCACAACCCCTGCACGTTGTGGGATTTGTCCCCCAAACAGAGGAGTTTAAGAGCAGCCTGCTGCTGTTTCCCACTGGTTGTGCTCAAGTTGGTGGTGCAAGTCGTCCTGTGACCAAATGAGTAGGAGGCCTTGGAAGAAGTAGGAAGAGGAGGCACCAGGACAGATAAACGTCCAGCAATACTAGGTGGTGGTAGGACATGAGGTAGAACGCCTCCCGCCTCTGCCCCAGCCGCCACTACATTTACCTTGTAGGCAGTTATGGAGATGTAAGGTCCCTGCCAGTGCTTACTGGTCCACGTATCGGTGGTTAGGCTGACTTTCACACTGATGATGTTGCGTAGTGCACACTTGTTTTGGCCCGCAACAGGTTTGTGCAGGGCTGGGATGGCCTACCTGGAAAAGTAGTGGTGGCTGGGAACAACGTACAGCGGGACAGCCACCGACATCAGTTTTTTAAAACTGTCCGTCTCCACCAGCCGGAATGGCAGCGTTTCAGTAGTTATTTGCAAATGCTATCATTCAGGACCATGGCTTGTGGGTGGCTTGGTTGGTATCTCCTCTTTCGTTTAAGGATTTGGGGAATGGAAAGCTGAACACTTCCATAGGACGATGTGCAGATGCTCGTTGACACTGGTAGTGGTGATGCTGTCACATCCTCTCATTGCAGGGAGGTGGTTGATTGTGAGCGAGAGGAAAAGACTGAGACAGCAGAAAAGAGGGAGCAGGAGGAGGCTCAGATATGTCATGCTTTTTAAGGTGTGTACTCCACTGCACCTCGTGCTTGAAATTCAGATGCTTCGTCATGCAGGTGAAGCTCAGGTTCAGAACATTTATGCCTCGCTTCAGGGTCAGAGTGCAAACCACCTGTCGCTAGCACATTTCCTGAAGATATGCCACAACAGGGAGCTCTTTTGAGTTGCCTTTGGTATGCTTACATCAGTGGCACGATGAGCAGTAGCAGTCGATGTACTGGCAAGGGGCTGCCCGCTGTGTCTTTGCACCCTGCTCCCTCTTTTAATGTGCTCTTGTGGTAGTGTGGTCACCTCCTCTTCCTCCAAACTGCGCATGTCACTCCATGTGAGGTCTAAGACCTCATCATTCCCGGCATCATCTTCCAACGACTCCCCAACCCTGCCCTCCTTGCCAGTCTGACACTGCATAAAGACGTTGCAGTTGGCAACTGAGTTTGTCATCATCTGACATGTGCTGCGGTGGGCCACTGACCGTGTGCACTAGCCCTCCCACGTACTCATCATCCATCCTAAGAAGTTGTTGGGCATCAGTGCACGCAGTCTCTTCTGCATCTGGGGCAGGGCCAGGTGGATGGGCCACGGTACCCAAGTAAAAGGAGTCATCGAAAATCAGAAGAGACTGCTGCATGACTTGGGGATCAGATTGCTAGGTGTCCACTTCGAACCCTGAACTTCCCAGTTCAGGTTCACTTATCCCTAGTTGTGAAGCCTTCCCTCTGACTTTGTCACAGCCATGTCCTCCAGCTGTTTCCGTGCTAATTGTTGTCAAAAGATTCTGCTCTTCAGATACGAGTCAGATGGGCCTCTTCCTACAGAGGAACAACACAGAGCTTGTTCATGTAACGCCGGCATCAGCTGAGCAGTCACATGTCCTTCATGACTCCATTCGCTCTCTGGATCGTGTGACCTACATTCATCCACAGAATATTCATTATGCCAAAACATTTTGTTGGAAAGTATAAATTGTCTCGGCTGAATAGGATTGAATTCCGGGAAAGTGTGAACTGGATGTCAGCTATTACAGTTCACCATTTTCTATAGAACTTTACTCTGTATGCTCCAACCAGACCAGAGAGCTGCTAAAAAGTGAGAATGGGGTCTGGAAGAGAAAGCGCAATCACATATTGCAACCCCTAAAAGTTGGGACGCTGTGTAAAGTGAAAAGAAATCAAGAATGTAATGATTTGGAAATCTGTTAACGCCATATTTTATTTACTAAAAAATCACAGATCAGAAGGTGAACGTTGGACGTTTTTTCCATTTCATTAGAAAAAGTTAGAAATTGATGCCAGCGACATTTCTTAAAAAAAAGTTGAGACAGAGTTACGAAAAATCTGAAAATGTAAATGGTACTGATGAAAAATAGCTGCAGGGTCACATTTTCACTAAGGCACATGACTATATAAAAAGAGCATGTTAGGGAGGCAGAGAACATTTTACTTCGTACTTCCCATGTTGTCCTGTGAGTGTTACAGGAGGAATAACACTATTTCTGGCCATTGCATGACTAGTTTTTCCCCTCCGCAGCCTCCATCACTAATTTTTCATGGCCTCCGAGCTTGTGGATGGAAACTAACTGCTATGATGTCTTCAAAAATACAGCAGGTACAGACATGAGGGATTCCTTCTCTTCTTTCAATGTAGAACATAAGATGTTAGCAGTAGCAAGATAGAGTATAATATACACCGGTATTGAGCTGTGTGGCTGGGAATCCAGCTAACACAGTTGCTTGAAGCTGCAGCATGATCATCCTTGTCTATCTACCCCCCTATAATAAGAGGTGTAACCTGATCCCTCAGTGAGCTGGCAGTCCATCTTGCTTTGCCTAAGATGGATTTGAGATGGGTTTTTTTCCAGAGAGGATGGTGAGTTCAGGAGGGAGGAGTGGAAGAAGTAGCTCATTAGTGGACACAGAAGCAGATTTCTCATCTTTTCCTATGCTACTGATTTATGTAAAGTTTGTGAGAATTAGGGATATTTAAGTCCTGTCCACCAACCAGATACAGAATGCCCCGAACCTCTCTGTAACACCCACGGAACACCCCGGTACTCCCGTTTGTAAGTGGGGTTTACATAAAGTCTGCCCCCTTTCAGAGCTGGGACAACCCAATTTTGTCCGGTACGTAACTAAAAACTCTGGAGAGTCCCAGTAAATTTTGGACAGTTGGTGGCAGGTACGAAACGGGAAGATAGGTGAACTGCATGTGATAAGATTGTGGATGGACGGGTAATAAGGTTGTCATCTTATAACGTCGCATTCGGTAGCATCTTGTCAATGTCATTATGAAATACTTAAACTTATCCTAGCGATCCCCTCTGTCGCCTTTATTTGTCTTATTTCCCTGCGCGGTTTCTTCGAAATGTTTAGCGTAGCGACTACTCCCAATGGTGACTATCAGATGACTGATCCTGCCGCGCCGTGATTGAGAGCGGCAGGTCTCCGCATACAGTGGATTTCTGTACAAGAGCTCAGGATTAATATTCAACTCCATTTCGGGCTTCAGATAATCACAGCATGCCTAGCGGGGAATGCTTTTGAAGATAAGACGCGCCTGGGAACAAGTGGAGATTCGTGTTGCATGGTGTGAAATAAATGGCTTTATATGAGAGTTCATTGTGACACTCCGACTGCAGGATGTATTGAATGTAACAAAATGTTTTATTGTAGTGAAAGGGATTCAAAAAAAGTAGTGGCATTTTTCGGATACAGAGCTCCAAATTCTGTATTCCTGCAGTGACCACTAGGGGGCCTTTAGAGGCTAATGTATGCAGTAAGCTCCTAAGCTCCCTCTAGTGGTGACTGCAGGCATTGAAAAATAATAACCTTTATGACCAATTTAGGAAATTTGGAGCTGCATGTTAGAAAATTAGAGCCCCGGCCATGAGGTAGGTACACTAGATATTAATCAAAACAGAATTTTTGTCCGAAACACAAAAAGGCCGCCAAAGTCCCATTAAAGGGGTTGTCCCCTATCAGAGAATCTTCATCTCCAGCTGCAGTTTCTTATAAAAAAAAACAACAACCTGGGCTTTACTCACTGTCACCTGGTCCAGCGTTGAGTCTCCGCGGCTCCTCCTGGTGTCTGTTATTGGCTGTAGCTCTGATGTCACCAGCCAATCAGTGCAGCGCAGTGCATCTAAACCGAATGCCCCCTTAGAGCCGCTGCGATCACTGATTGGCTGCCCCGCTGTGGATGTGACGTCAGCACTGCAGCCAATACCAGACACCGGGAACAGCACCAGAGACTCAGCACTTGACCTGGGGAGGGGAAGTAAGGCACGGTTTGTTTTGTTATTTACAAGGAACTTAACTTCTGCCAGGGACGAAGCTTTTCTGAAAGGGCACAAATAAACAACAAAAAAGGAGTGTCCCTTTATGAGGCCGAGATAAGAGCTGCTGAGAAGAAGCGGCTGATCTGATGGACTTCAGATGTCCATGTCTTAGTAGTCTTCCGAATGGCCGACACAAGGGTTTCTGATGAGACAACCCCTTTAAAGTTACAAATGAATTTTGACATCTATGGAGCAACTTTCAGCGCAGGTTTGTGGTCTTTGGGCACTCTCTGGACCATACCCGGGTGTGATGGCTACCTCTGCACCCCCACCGGCTACGCTCCTGCCTGCCCTGCAAGGCCAGCACTTTAGGAAAAACAATGAAAGAACTAAGACGAGTCATCAATTTTCCGACGCATTGTGCGGCTTCCTCTGCGGTCACAGCGGGTTTAGGAGAAAGTCGCATTTCAGCTGCTTATGGGAACCTCTGACACTCCAGCACTCACTTTTCAAGGCGTAGTGCCCCTCTTCCGATGCGTCCTCGTGTCCATTATACTCTCGGCTGGCCAGCTGCCTGTTCGCGGTCTCTAGCCGATCTGCACAAAGACAGGAAGCGAGGATGAAAGATTAGGAGCTGGAAAGCGTATTCCCTGACCCGATGGACTAATGAGGACCTCCGCTCCGCGCTGACCTTGTTACCGAGGATGGAACATACGGGTGGGGTAGGGGGGCTGTTTTAAAGGGAGTTTACTATTTTTTTTTCAGTGCACTTTTTAGCTGCATTGATTGACAGGTCTCTAAGGACACATAACGGAGAGATCTGTCAATCCCTTGTGAAAAGCTGGTTGGGGCAGCGCCGAACTAGTATCACCTCTGCCTATAGCCCCGGTAGTGATGAGCGAACATGCTCGGACAAGGTGTTATCTGAGCATGCTCGGGTGCTAACCAAGTCGGCGTGCTCGAATAATATGTTCCAGTCCCCGCAGTTGCAGGTCTCGCGGCTGTTCGACAGCCACTACACATGCAGGGATTGTCTAACAAACAGGAACTCCGAATAGCCGTGAGACATGCAGGGAGAGCCTAACAAACAGGTTGTGTTAAGGTTAGACATGCTGCTGCGAGGACTCGAACGTATTTTTCGATCACGCCGAAGTCACTCTGTCAGCACCCGAGCATGCTCAGATAACACCTTATCCCAGCACGTTCACTCATCACCAGTCCCCAGCTCTCCAAACTACATAATTGTGCAGTCAAGCTTTGATTCGTGCTCTCCATAGTTTAGACAGCATGAATCGACTGACAAGTTCCCTTTGGGGACCCCAATTTTTCATTATACAAATCCATAATAGGCGTCACAACCTTTAAACACAATGCAATTTACATCAGAACCATACGGCACAAACATCTCCCGGCAGACTATGGTAAAATCTATTGGTCATCAAGCTCCGTCCATCTTTGAATATGTGGAGGAACGTTTGGAAGGACCTGACTAAAAAGACCTTGTCTGCTGTAATCCTCATTGAAATTCCCCTTTATTTTTCTGCACAGCATACTTTTCGCTCCATTGCAGCCTCTGCTATTGGCTATAGAAATATTAAAAAAAAAAAGAGTCCTGTGAGGATCGAAGAGACCGTACTCTTCAAATTAAGTAATGGGATACTGCAATTCTTTAGAATGAAGGGGTGCAGCATTGCCTACAGGAAAGAAGACCACAGGCAATGGCTGCAAGGAGGCCACAACCTTCGAGGGAGAGCAGATGGGCTCTAAGAGTATTGTGCAGCACCAGCATTTGGTGGGTGTCTAAGAGTATTGTGCAGCACCAGCATTTGGTGGGTGTCAGGAAGCTGCACCACAAGCATACTGGCTTCTTGTAGGTGGTCTATGAACCTGTTCTGTGGCAATAAATAGGGCTTCAAAGGACAAGCTTTGTGCTAGCCACCTGGCCTTCATTCTTGGACTTATGCGGGGACCTTGGGTTGAGTCCATGGAGTGACTGCTGGCCGGTGAAGCAGACTGGCAGGAACTGATCAGATTGCCAGGTCAGAACCAAGAAGTAAAGATCTGGAACAATGTCGTCACGCAGAAGAATAGCAAAACACGGGGTGATGATAAAATAATGCCGAACTTGGGCGTTCCGACTGTTATGACATCATGATGGATGGAGCGGCAGATCAAGACCCCATTACCTCTCAGGTCACGGTTGAAGTCGTGCAACCTCCGGATTTCACCCTCCAGCTTATTTTTCATGGCTTTATCTAACGCCTCCCTCTTCGAAGATGATTTCACCAGACTCTCGTAAGCTTCTGAAATCTTCTGGATTTCGGATTCAAACTAGGTAAAAAAAAGAAATAAGTAAATGAGAAAAATGAAGATGTCCGTGAGGTGATGAGATGACGCTGTACAATCATGGAAACTTCTAGATACAGAAAATATCATGGTAATATCCACTAAACAGATTTATGTGGCAACTTTGCAAACACCCTTAAAGGGGGATTCACATCTCCAAGATCTTACCCCAATATATAGTAGGTGTAATAATAATAATAGCAAATACCTGCAATTAGAAATGTAGTATAGTTCTTCTGATTAGCTATCTCACCCCATGTACAGGCCATTGCAGTGACATTGCAGTAGTATCCATAGTTACGACCACTCATATAGTGACAGTTAGATACCTGTTAGTGGTGGTAACCATGGATACCTAAGCTAATGCAATGCCCTGCACATGGGGTAAGCGAGATAGCAAATAAGAACTGTACTACATTTCTAATTTCTGATATTATTATTATTACACCTACCACATATTGGGATAAGATCTTGCAGATGGGAATACCCCTTTAATCAACAAGATCCTATTGTTTTGTGCTTACAGCACCAATGCAGATATATGCATTATGAGCTGTGACATCACCTATTGTGAATGGTGGATCCTGTGTCATCTATTGTATATAGAGGTGTTATCAGTCATTGTACAGGAGGAGGTGAGCTGTGACATCACCTATTGTGAATGGTGGATCCTGTGATATCTACTGTATATAGAGGTGTTATCGGTCATTGTACAGGAGGAGGAGGTGAGCTGTGACATCACCTATTGTGAATGGTGGATCCTGTGTTATCTACTGTATATAGATGTGTTATCTGTCATTGTACAGCAGGAGGAGGTGAGCTGTGATATCACCTATTGTGAATGGTGGATCCTGTGTCATCTACTGTATATAGATGTGTTATCTGTCATTGTACAGCAGGAGGAGGTGAGCTGTGATATCACCTATTGTGAATGGTGGATCCTGTGTTATCTACTGTATATAGAGGTGTTATCAGTCATTGTACAGGAGGAGGAGGTGAGCTGTGACATCACCTATTGTGAATGGTGGATCCTGTATTATCTACTGTATATAGAGGTGTTATCAGTCATTGTACAGGAGGAGGAGGTGAGCTGTGACATCACCTATTGTGAATGGTGGATCCTGTATTATCTACTGTATATAGAGGTGTTATCAGTCATTGTACAGGAGGAGGTGAGCTGTGACATCACCTATTGTGAATGGTGGATCCTGTGTTATCTACTGTATATAGAGGTGTTATCAGTCACTGTACAGGAGGAGGAGGTGAGCTGTGATATCACCTATTGTGAATGGTGGATCCTGTGTTATCTACTGTATATAGAGGTGTTATCAGTCATTGTACAGGAGGAGGAGGTGAGCTGTGACATCACCTATTGTGAATGGTGGATCCTGTGTTATCTACTGTATATAGAGGTGTTATCAGTCATTGTACAGGAGGAGGAGGTGAGCTGTGATATCATCTATTGTGAATGGTGGATCCTGTGTTATCTACTGTATATAGAGGTGTTATCAGTCATTGTACAGGAGGAGGGGAGCTGTGACATCACCTATTGTGAATGGTGGATCCTGTGTTATCTACTGCATATAGAGGTGTTATCAGTCATTGTACAGGAGGAGGAGGTGAGCTGTGACATCACCTATTGTTAATGGTGGATCCTGTGTTATCTACTGTATATAGAGGTGTCATCAGTCATTGTACAGGAGGAGGAGGTGAGCTGTGACATCACCCATTATGAATGGTGGATCCTGTGTTATCTACTGTATATAGAGGTGTTATCAGTCACTGTACAGGAGGGGGAGGAGGTGAGCTGTGACATCACCTATTATGAATGGTGGATCCTGTGTTATCTACTGTATATAGAGGTGTTATCAGTCATTGTACAGGAGGAGGAGGTGAGCTGTGACATCACCTATTGTGAACGGTGGATCCTGTGTTATGTTCCGTATATAGAGGTGTTATCAGTCATTGTACAGGAGGAGGAGGTGAGCTGTGACATCACCTATTGTGAATGGTGGATCCTGTGTTATCTACTGTATATAGAGGTGTTATCAGTCATTGTACAGGAGGAGGAGGTGAGCTGTGACATCACCTATCGTGAATGGTGGATCCTGTGTTATGTTCTGTATATAGAGGTGTTATCAGTCATTGAACAGGAGGAGGAGGAGGTGAGCTGTGACATCACCTATTGTGAATGGTGGATCCTGTGTTATCTACTGTATATAGAGGTGTTATCAGTCATTGTACAGGAGGAGGAGGTGAGCTGTGACATCACCTATTGTGAATGGTGGATTCTGTGTTATCTACTGTATATAGAGGTGTTATCAGTCATTGTACAGGAGGAGGAGGTGAGCTGTGACATCACCTATTGTGAACGGTGGATCCTGTGTTATGTTCTGTATATAGAGGTGTTATCAGTCATTGTACAGGAGGAGGAGGTGAGCTGTGACATCACCTATTGTGAACGGTGGATCCTGTGTTATGTTCTGTATATAGAGGTGTTATCAGTCATTGTACAGGAGGAGGAGGTGAGCTGTGACATCACCTATTGTGAATGGTGGATCCTGTGTTATGTACTGTATATAGAGGTGTTATCAGTCATTGTACAGGAGGAGGTGAGCTGTGACATCACCTATTGTGAATGGAGGATCCTGTGCTATCTACTGTGTATAGAGGTTTCCTTTCAATATAACATCTATTAAGCTAGGTGATACAAGTATGATGTCTGAGGTCCTATCACTGAGAAGTGCTGCTGAGGATGTGTGACCCCAGATTCATGAACTGTCCTCTGTCTATAGGGGCTACACAGGTAATGTAGAAGAGGTCACACACGCTCAGTAAGGCTTCAATCACACATGGGACCTTGGGCTATTGGTTCTCAGAGGGAAAGAGGAGAAATTCCATATTGTGTAAATCCAAACCACCATCCACATTAATGTCTAGATACTTTTAAGCTACAAAAGTCCTTTTTTCACCAGCTCAGTTCTGTAGCACTTTTCCTACGCAGCACAATGCAGATGTGACATAAACTTTATGCACATCCATAAGTATTAACGCTGCCGAGGCAAAGATGACATTACACGCCTACAGCTGTCAGGGACCCTGCTGGAAAGTTACAATGGCGGCCCCTCAGATAACATCTTCACAGTCTACAACTCTATGTCGCTGGAAGTGCGCCGTACATTACAGGCGCAGAGGAGTGCGGTGAAAAAACAGCAGAAGCCAAGTCTCAGCCATAAGTGACAGGCGCAGCAATCATAGAAACAACAGGAGCGGAGAAAGTCTATAAAAGAACAGGCTGCCAAGGAAAGACGTTAACCCCTCACTGTACTCACTACCAAGAAAGCCGCCACCTCCTGCTATTACAGGAAAACTATCAGCTGTGGAAAAATGCAAAAACGGCATCTGGCTGCAAGATGACACTGTTATTGGGGCACTATGGCATCGTTATTGGGGCACTATGGCATCGTTATTGGGGCACTATGACACTGTTATTGGGGCACTATGGCATCATTATTGGGGCACTATGACACTGTTATTGGGGCACTATGACACTGTTATTGGGGCACTATGGCACTGTTATTGGGGCACTATGGCACTGTTATTGGGGCACTATGGCATTGTTATTAGGAAATTATGACACTTATTGGGGCACTATGGCATCGTTATTGGGGCACTAGGACACTGTTATTGGGGCACTATGACACTGTTATTGGGGCAAAAATAGATCAATGGCTACATTAGTCTGTGCTAAAAACTAAGGAAAATGTGAAATATGTGAAATAGGAAATAGCATACTGGCTTATGAACTTTATGAACAAACACATGAGATTTTTAGCACAAGATTTGGCCAAATATTGTGAGCCCATTCACCAAAACGTCAAGGTAATCTCAGATCGAATGGGTAACTACACTGACTGGTGTGAACACTTACTTGTGGTATCTGAGCTGACTGCCTAATGTGAACACTTACCTATGGCTAATAACAGGATAAAGCCTACTTATATAGGAAGCTCAGAACCAACTGTGTTGAGATGTAATTAAAACCCGGAGAAGGGCGGGACGTTCAAGTCAGAAAATAGTATATAGTAAATAGATCAACTGACTGAACAATATATATATATGTATATAAATAATTTGTAACCAAAAAAATTCAAATACAAAAATAGATCAATGGTTACATTAGTCTGTGCTAAAAACTAAGGAAAATGTGAAATATGTGAAATAGGAAATAGCATACTGGCTTATGAACTTTATGAACAAACACATGAGATTACCTTGACGTTTTGGTGAATGGGCTCACAATATTTGCAAATCTTGTGCTAAAAATCTCATGTGTTTGTTCATAAAGTTCATAAGCCAGTATGCTATTTCCTATTTCACATATTTCACATTTTCCTTAGTTTTTAGCACAGACTAATGTAACCATTGATCTATTTTTGTATTTGAATTTTTTTGGTTACAAATTATTTATATACATATATATATATTGTTCGGTCAGTTGATCTATTTACTGTTATTGGGGCACTATGACACTGTTATTGGGGCACTATGGCATTGTTATTGGGGCACTATGGCACTGTTATTGGGGCACTATGACAATGTTATTGGGGCACTATGGCATTGTTATTGGGACACTATGACACTTATTTGGGCACTATGGCATTGTTCTTGGGACACTGTGGAACTGTTATTGGGGCACTACTACACGGACCGGTTATTGGGGCACTGTTATTGGGGCACTATGGCATTGTTATTAGGAAATTATGACACTAATTGGGGCACTATGGCATCGTTATTGGGGCACTATGGCATCGTTATTGGGGCACTATGACACTGTTATTGGGGCACTATGACACTGTTATTAGGAAATTATGACACTTATTGGGGCACTATGACACTGTTATATGGGCACTATGACACTGTTATTGGGGCACTATGGCATTGTTATTAGGAAATTATGACACTTATTGGGGCACTATGGCATCGTTATTGGGGCACTATGACACTGTTATTGGGGCACTATGACACTGTTATTGAGGCACTATGACACTGTTATTGGGGCACTATGACACTGTTATTGGGGCACTATGACACTGTTATTGGGGCACTATGACACTGTTATTGGGGCACTATGACACTGTTATTGGGGCACTATGACACTGTTATTGGGGCACTATGACACTTATTTGGGCACTATGGCATTGTTCTTGGGACACTGTGGAACTGTTATTGGGGCACTACTACACGGACCGGTTATTGGGGCACTGTGGCACTGTTATTGGGGCACTATGGCACTGTTATTGGGGCACTATGGCATTGTTATTAGGAAATTATGACACTTATTGGGGCACTATGGCATCGTTATTGGGGCACTATGGCATCGTTATTGGGGCACTATGACACTGTTATTGGGGCACTATGACACTGTTATTGGGGCACTATGACACTGTTATTGGGGCACTATGACACTGTTATTGGGGCACTATGACACTGTTATTGGGGCACTATGGCATTGTTATTGGGACACTATGACACTTATTTGGGCACTATGGCATTGTTCTTGGGACACTGTGGAACTGTTATTGGGGCACTACTACACGGACCGGTTATTGGGGCACTGTGGCACTGTTATTGGGGCACTATTATTGGGGCACTATGGCATTGTTATTAGGAAATTATGACACTTATTGGGGCACTATGGCATCGTTATTGGGGCACTATGGCATCGTTATTGGGGCACTATGACACTGTTATTGGGGCACTATGACACTGTTATTAGGAAATTATGACACTTATTAGGGCACTATGGCACTGTTATTGGGGCACTATGACACTGTTATATGGGCACTATGACACTGTTATTGGGGCACTATGGCATTGTTATTAGGAAATTATGACACTTATTGGGGCACTATGGCATCGTTATTGGGGCACTATGACACTGTTATTGGGGCACTATGACACTGTTATTGGGGCACTATGACACTGTTATTGAGGCACTATGACACTGTTATTGGGGCACTATGACACTGTTATTGGGGCACTATGACACTGTTATTGGGGTACTATGACACTGTTATTGGGGCACTATGACACTGTTATTGGGGCACTATGGCATTGTTATTAGGAAATTATGACACTTATTGGGGCACTATGGCACTGTTATTGGGGCACTATGACACTGTTATTGGGGCACTATGACACTGTTATTGGGGCACTATGACACTGTTATTGGGGCACTATGGCATTGTTATTGGGACACTATGACACTTATTTGGGCACTATGGCATTGTTCTTGGGACACTGTGGAACTGTTATTGGGGCACTACTACACGGACCGGTTATTGGGGCACTGTGGCACTGTTCTTGGGGAACTATGACAGTGTTATTGGGGCACTATGACACTGTTCTTGGGGCACTATGCCACTGTTATTGGGGCACTATGACACTGTTATTGGGGCACTATGACACGGTTATTGGGGAACTATGACACTGTTCACAGGGGCACCACTGGATCGTAATTATAGTAAGTGCAAAGGTTGCAGTCACACTCAGGTCCTAAAGCCTGGTGGATATATAGTTTTTTCTCATTCAAAATTTTTTAATTGTTTTTGTAATACAGAACAAAACAATCATATCAACAGCTTTATACAAACACACCATAAGGCATATGAGCTACTGAAATAGAGAATTATTTAGTTACATGAAAATAAACAACTCCACATGGTGTACGATTTTGTTTTTTCCTCCCCTTCTTCCATGAGCCATAACTTATTTTTTCTATTTTTCTATTGATATACCCATAGGAGGGCTTGTTGTTTTTTTTTTTACAAGACGAGTCGTATGTACACGCCTGCGCAAGGCAAGATTGCCTTGTGCAGGCATGTACTACGGAGGACAGAGAATGAACTTCAATCCAATATTGCAGCCAGCGGGTAAGGAAAGGGTGAATCAAACACCCGAAAACCCCGCCCCTATGGCTGAAAATTGTTCCCTCCAAATTCAGGTGACAGAGTCCCTTTAAATGGGTTGTCCATCTTTTGGGTACATGTCTGCAGTCACTCAATATGACTGAAGACTTGTGAATCCTCAGCGCGCAGTGTGCACGCCATCAGGATTTTTTAGTGCCAGTGCGAGTGACAAGCACATGACCGTAAGTATACGATTTGCATGCATGTGGTCACCTGCAGACTAGACGTGTGCAGCGTCATTCAATGTAAGTGAATTGAGCGAGGTCGGACAAGTCTAGTTGGAATGTGGCCGCAAGTATGCAGTTCGCAATCAAGGGACAGTGTTGGGGGCCATGTAGGAGATTTTGCATTTGGGACCCACAATCTTCACCAAAGTAGTAATTATTAGGGAACACTAGTGATTATTATGGCATTGTTTAGGAGCTTATCCTTACTTTTATTGGAAACACTTTACCATTGTTTTAGGTTTATTTACTGATAAACTTAGGGTACCGTTACACTAAACGATTTACCAACGATCACGACCAGTGATACGACCTGGCCGTGATCCAAGTCGTTGTGTGGTCGCTGGGGAGCTGTCACACAGACCGCTCTCCAGCAACCAACGATGCCGAAGTCCCTGGGTAACCAGGGTAAACATCGGGTTACTAAGCGCAGGGCCGCGCTTAGTAACCCGATGTTTACCCTAGTTACCATTGTAAATGTAAAAAAAACCAAACACTACATACTCACCTTCTGATGTCTGTCACGTCCCTCGCCGCCGGCTTCCCGCACTGACTGTGTCAGTGCCGGCCGTACAGCACAGCACAGCGGTGACGTCACCGCTGTGCTCTGCTTTTACTTTACGGCCGGCGCTCACAGTCAATGCGGGAAGCGGACGGCGGGGGACGTGACAGGCACCGGAATGTGAGTATGGAGTTTTTTTTTTTTTTACATTTACAATGGTATCCAGGGTAAACATTGGGTTACTAAGCGTGGCCCTGCGCTTAGTAACCCGATGTTTACCCTGGTTACAAGCGAACGCATCGCTGGATCGCTGTCACACACAACGATCCAGCGATGACAGCGGGAGATCCAGCGACGAAATAAAGTTTCAAACGATCTGCTACGACGTACGATTCTCAGCAGGGTCCCTGATCGCTGCTGCGTGTCAGACACAGCGAGATCGTATGGATATCGCAGGAACGTCACGGATCGTACCGTCGTAGCGACCAAAGTGCCACTGTGAGACGGTACCCTTAGACTATTTTTAGGGCACTTTTATGGGCACTCTGTTGGCAATTATAACGCACACCTTTCTGGGCCCCTAGGTGCAACATTTACCAGTGCCGGTTACAGAAGCACTGTGCCCTGACTGTGAGGATAGCATCCAGCTGGTGGGGTGATCACTGCAGCATCTATGGGGCAATCTGATAGTGTTTTCAAGGGCGCACTAATATTATGTGACTCTGCAGGTCTCATTTATACAATGACACCATTTTGGCACTATTAATGGAGCCCTATTAGCTATACTTTGGGGGCTGTTCACACTGGTGACATTTGCATTGGCACATTGGTGTCGCTGGGTAGCTCTGTGCCAGCAGTTTTGCAGCTATTGGTGGAATCTGCAAGGACATATTGGTTTTGCTCACACGCGTGGTGGTAATAGGTGTAAATGAGCACTATTTTGTGGGTCATCCTAGTGCGGACACTCCAATTATGGTGGCAAGCAGAATGGGGCTTATGTAAAAATTTCTAAAGCTTCCCTAACAACTATTCAGAAAATAGGGCATCATCCGAGGCTACCAAAAAAATTAAATAAATAATATAGATATATTTATTTTTTTTCTCCAAACCTCTCCTACCCAACAAGGTATTACCATTTTGATTTTTTGCCACAGACCTATTCAAGTGAATGAGCGAGTTACTGTATATCCACAAATTGGATAAAAATAGAACAATTCTCCATTTTTATTCCTGATTTCCTGAAGACAATCAGTCCACTTCCATTGGAGCTGAGATGCAGTACCTGAGAATAGCCACTATTTAGTTTGTGGCGCTGTTTACATCCAGTCACACCGCTGGAGGTGATAACAGCTGATTGTGGGGGGTCGGATGTCAGGACCACACTGATCTGACATTTCACAGTCCAAGACAACCTCTTTTCAGAGCAACTAAATCTTTTTTATTAAATTATTTAGTCCAGTGTGGAAAATTATGAAACTTCACAAGTCGCTTTACTAGGGGATTTGTCTTCATTTCTGTAAACAAATAACATGTAAGTTGCTCCTGAACTTTGCTTTTCCCCAGCCTGTTTGCTGCCTTCAGCTGCATTGATAGCAGAACCTACGCACTTGGAGTACAGCTGATGGAAGTGATAGGTCAGCTCAGCTCCTGTGACTCACTTAGGCCTCCATCAGATGTAAGTTTTTTGGGAGCGCATGAGAAAAACGGACTGAATTTCATCAAAGTTTTGGCATTTTTGTATTCACTGATGAGACAAAAAAAAAGTTTCTCCAACTTCTCAAATCTATCAGTCAATGAAAAGCGGACAGAACATGGATGGTATCCCAGTGCTGTCTGATTTTTTTCTTTTGGATCCTAGACTTTCAGTGTCAACTTTGATCTGACACTCAGATCAATATCAAACATGTCACTGCTTGGCGAAATGATGGATGAAAGATCTGTAGGAAGATCTATCTTGTTTAAGCCTAGATAGGTCTACCAGGGTCTTCTCCGCCATCATCTTGATTGCATCAAGCCATCAGGTTTGCTGGTCTTCCTCTTCGCTTTGTTCCTTCTATTCTTCCAACAATGATGTCCTTCTCCAGTGATTGCTCTCTTCCTATGATGTGTTAAAATTAGTCAAGTCGTAGCTTGGTGATCCTTGACTCGAGTGACATGTCTGGGTTAATTTTGTTTGTTCTTCTTGCCATCCTTCTCCAGCACCACATTTCAATGTTGATTCTTCTTCTGTCTTGTTTCTTTTTCGTCCAGGTTTTGCATCCATATGTTGCCACTGAAAAGACCAAACTATGTACTTGCCGTGCCTTCGTCACCGGTGAAATGTTTCTCGTTTTGAAGACCTTTTCCAGTGACTTCATTGTTGATTTGCCCATAGCTATTCTCCTACTGACTTCCCGTGTCGTTGCGGCTGTCACGATTCCACCCCTCAGTGTGGGACCCAGTTACTGACGTCTCAGCCATCCAATCAGGGGCGTGCTGAAGCTGTTAGTACTTTGATTGACAGCTCAGTCGTCCAGTCTGGTGCAGGGGGCGTGCTGAGCTGTTGGCATTTTGATTGACACCTCGGCTGTCCAATCTGAGACTCGGAGGTGCCGGGTCGTCTTCAGATGTTCTTTGTCCAGCTTCTTAGATGGGCTGTCAGTCCCACATCCCTGTCGGACGTAGCTTCTGCTATGTGTGGTTGGTTTTCTCTGTGCCTAGTACCGTATTTTGCTTGATGATCTTTCGCAGTCTGACCATGAACCTCGTTCTGACCATCCGTCTGTTTAACCCCTTTGCTCTGATCCGCCATCCTCCTGGTACCTCAGACCGTTACCTGACTAGGCCTTTGTCTCTTCCCTCTGTTTATGACGTACCCTCCTGGCTTTTGACCTCGGAATTCTTGACTATCCCAACTCACGGATTGTCCGTGAGAAGTGACTCTGCGTCACAGTTGCATCTTGAGAGGTCTTTAAGTGTAAATATACCCCAGTGAAGTAATATTATAGCTGGAAGGGTCAGGAAATAGTCTCTCTCCTCCTTTGGCATAAAAAAGGGAGCAATGAACTATGAAGCTATAGAACAGCGGTATATGTACAGAAAAAGTAAGCAATAAAAGCATCAAGAATTCTGACTTTCATATTTTTTTTTTTTTTAAAGAATTTAAAGGGATTAGTCATAGTGTATCACCACAACTAAACTCTTCTCCGGCAGTGGAACAGTTAGCTTTGTGATAACCATGGCAACAGGATATAATAAGATTGGCTTTTTGCCGAATTCCTGTGGTTTCCTCAATCCTGCAAAGGTAAATATGTCGGCCCCATAACATCACCCTGCTCCAGCACAGAGCCAGCCTTTCATGTCTGGGTTATCAACATCACATGGGCACAACCACAATATCTGTGAGGGCGGATTTTGTCCGCTGCGACATGTGAAGGGAGGGCGGACATGGCATGAACATCATGCTTTTCTGAGGTTCTGCAATTTCCTTTTAATCTCCCTCTGTTCACTGATGGACCCTGGGGCCGAGACTCTTCTCACCACCTACACAGTGAATTTGGCCATAGCAATCAATAATCACATAGATGAATGTCAATCAGAGATACAAGATAGCGGTGCCCTTAAAAAGGACCTGTTACTTGCCATAAATATGTCATTCTTTTCCTGGTGTAAATGCCGCTGTTCCCCTGAATCCGGCGATGTTTTTCTTTTGTTTCTACGCCTCTCCATTCCTGACATATGGCCTCTGTATATAAATCTAGTCTTTTTAGCCAACTGGGCGTATTTTTTGAGAACTATGCCCCAGAGAAGAACAGAGGACCACGCCCACTTTGATAACAAGATCAGACTTACATATAGTGAAAAGGGGCCACATCTTAGGAATGGAGAGGCGCAGGAACAAAAGAAAAACAATGCCGGATTCAGGAGAAGAGCGGCATTTACACCAGGTAACAAAAAATGATAAATCCAAATTTATGGTAAGTGATAGGTGTCTTAATTTAGAATTCTACACTGCAGTTATCATAGGCTGTATTGACATGTTACAGGGTAATTTTCACCAAATCTAGTCAAACAGGGGGCACTGATAGCAGTCGCGCCAGAATCCTGGTAAAAGTCCCACTGCCACATGAGAAGACCCCAATGTACAAATGACACATGATAGGTGGTGGACCTTATTACAGATTTTGCATTGGAGACCATGACCTGCTTGAGTATTAGTGTAACTTTTGTTTTAGAGGATTTACCATGCTGTCTAATAATTATGAGATTAATTTATTATATAGTTGTAGTCTACAGAAAGCAAAGACCCAACCTTCAAACTCAACTCTCAATCCCCTCTAGAAGGGACCAGCGCCCTACCTCCACCCCGAGGCAACCATGACCAACTTTCCCTCAAGTGCAGGCAAACAGCTGCGCTCCTATAAAGCTAGTCTGCCAAGTGTTCACACCTTACCAGCTGACTCCACATGTGAGACTGTAGGGCATCTGCTAGGCCTCATTTAGACATCACAGAACATGGACCCATAAAAGTCTACGGGACTGTTCACATGTCCTGGTGTCTGTAAAAAATACATAAATTGGGAACTTTTCTGCTTAGACATCTGGTCTGCACAAGGAGGTGGTCTTTATGAGAGGTTTTACAGTATTGCTTGAAACAAAAAGATTGTATTCTGTATCACAGCTATGGGGCCTGTGAGTCACGAGGGCCTCGTCCCAGCACCTGGCTCACCTGCACTGGCATCACACTTTATTATGTATCTGCATCCTGGATGCAAATACAGTTGAAAGCAGTGATGGAACATGGAGTCTTCAGCTCCTTCTTCCATCATTCTCCAGCTGAGTCGGAGCTCTGACGTCTCAGCGCAGCGGGCGCGATGACGTCACTACATTGTGCCCATTCCGAAGAGCTTCAGACAACACGCTACAGAGACCAGGGCAGCGGGGGACAGGCAGAGGAAAGTATTTTTTTTTAATCAATGATTACATTTTGGGGACAACTATACTATTTGGAGGGCTATGTAAGGGACATTATACTACTTGGAGGGCTATGTGGGGGCCATTATACTACTTGGAGGGCTAAGTGGGGGCCAATATACTATTTGGAAGGAGTCCATTACACTATGCTGAGGCCAATTATATGGTCTGGAGGGCTGTATGTGGACCAATTATATTGTTTGGAGGGCTGTATGGGGTCCAATTATATTGTTTGGAGGGCTATGTGGGGAACCGTTATACTGTGTAAAAAGCTATGTTTTGGGCCACTCTACTGTGCGTGGGCCATTATACAGTGTAGTGAATTGTGTGAGGGGCATCATATTATGTGGAGGGTTGTGTGGGTTGTGAGGGGGCCATCATATTATGTGGAGGGTTGTGTGGGGGCCATCATATTATGTGGAGGGTTGTGTGGGGGCCATCATATTATGTGGAGGGTTGTGTGGGGGCCATCATATTATGTGGAGGGTTGTGTGGGGGCCATCATATTATGTGGAGGGTTGTGTGGGGGCCATCATATGTGGAGGGTTGTGTGGGCCATCATATTATGTGGAGGGTTGTGTGGGGGCCATCATATTATGTGGAGGGTTGTGTGGGGGCCATCATATTATGTGGAGGGTTGTGTGGGGGCCATCATATTATGTGGAGGGTTGTGTGGGGGCCATCATATTATGTGGAGCGTTGTGTGTGGGCCATCATATGTGGAGGGTTGTGTGGGCCATCATATTATGTGGAGGGTTGTGTGGGGGCCATCATATTATGTGGAGGGTTGTTTGGGGCCATCATATTATGTGGAGGGTTGTGTGGGGGCCATCATATTATGTGGAGGGTTGTGTGGGGGCCATCATATTATGTGGAGGGTTGTGTGGGGGCTATCATATTATGTGGAGGGTTGTGTGGGGGCCATCATATTATGTGGAGGGTTGTGTGGGGGCCATCATATTATGTGGAGGGTTGTTTGGGGCCATCATATTATGTGGAGGGTTGTGTGGGGGCCATCATATTATGTGGAGGGTTGTGTGGGGCCATCATATTATGTGGAGGGTTGTGTGGGGGCCATCATATTATGTGGAGGGTTGTTTGGGGCCATCATATTATGTGGAGGGTTGTGTGGGGGCCATCATATTATGTGGAGGGTTGTGTGGGGGCCATCATATTATGTGGAGGGTTGTGTGGGGGCCATCATATTATGTGGAGGGTTGTGTGGGGGCCATCATATTATGTGGAGGGTTGTGTGGGGCCATCATATTATGTGGAGGGTTGTGTGGGGGCCATTATATTATGTGGAGGGTTGTGTGGGGGCCATCATATTATGTGGAGGGTTGTTTGGGGCCATCATATTATGTGGAGGGTTGTGTGGGGGCCATTATACTGTGTTTTGAGGATTGTGGGGGCCATTATACTGTGCTGGTGTCACTGTGGAGGCATGATACAGTGTTGAGGTCACTGTGGGGGTATATTACCTTGCGGGGTGGGCATACCGAGTTATCATACTGTGCGTGTGGAGGGTATTCACTGTGGGAGTCTCTTACTATGTTTAGAGGGCACTTTTGTTGGAATCATACTTGATGGGGGCCATGAAAAGAGTATCTTAATGCGTGGAAACACTAAGGGCTTCAAAAGGAGCAAAATTACTTTGTAAGGGCTGCAAAGTTGTTTGATATGCTCGTCTGTGACCCCGCCAAATATTTTTTTTGTGAGTGTCCCAATTAGGACTTTCTACACCCTTAATGTATCACATAATACCATATACACTTATTTTACGTTTTGTGGTACGATGTGTGTTATGAACAAATAAGTGCCTTCCCCGTTATCATCAAAGTGGTAATCCAGATTTGAGCCAAGTCATTTTAGACAATCTGGGTACTAAGGATACCTTACCCAACAGTTCTAGGATTTAACACCAGGTTGCTGGGAATGACCCTGGAGGCAACCAGTCTGTCAGTATCAGGGGCCAAACTGGTATTTTAAGGAAGCTAATTAGCTGTGCTCATGGGGTGACAATGTTTGTTTTTTGATGGATTGGGGTAAGTTATAGTTTCGGTGATATATCAGTTGAGATGGGGAGACCCTGGAATGGCACAGCGTGCACACAATTTATATTCTCTTCCCAGCTTTGGGGTGAAAAGGGGGTCACTGTGCAGGGTGCACAGCGCTGAGTGCGGGAACTGGGCTCCCTACATGCAGTGAAGACGCGGCAGCCATATGTGCAGCAAGTTCCAGCTGTTACTACATGCAGAAAAATAAACTATAGTTTGGAAGCTTTCTCCAAGTAGTAAACACTTTTCGGGGATTTCGACACTTCTCTAAGCTTTTAAGTGACCGAAGCCAAGAGACGGGATCTGATAAATCTGAGTTGTTATACACTAGGAAAAGTCTCATTAGTGCAAGTAATGGTGGCTAAAGCGGATGTCAAAAAGGGCGACAACAAAAAAATCTATGTATAGTACCTGTAAGTAATTATTCATTCTACGACAGTATTCGAGAGTAAAAAAGTCACAAAATGGGGACACAAAATATCCAACTGTGTGCTACACTACACCTTTTATATAATGTTTACTCATAGTAATGCAATTGACTTATTAGTTTTTGTTCAATCAGATTATAACCTTTATTTTGTGACTCTAGTATAATTTGCTAGCGCTTAATTTACTTTACCTTTCTAAAAAAGTTAATATTTTCACTACAAAGTGCACCACACAGAAAAACTGTAACAGTTATTGTATAGTGTGTGTAAAAACAAGCACTTTTCCAATTTACTGCTAATTAAAATATGAAGCCGTTCTTGAGATATTAACACTTTTGTTTACAGCTCGTTGTCTGGGAGACCGACCACCGCTGCTGTCTAGCCTGTAAACACTGCACTGTATTTTGCTTGGATTAGGAGGTAACGGCGCGCTCCAGAGATCGTAGCCAACTTCAAAATAACGCTTACAGGCTCAATAGAAAAGGGCTTGAAAGTAGTGCGCATGAACTACTGTCTTGCAGCAGTGGTCGGTCTCCAAGACAACAAGCAAACAAAGGAAAAGTGTTAACATCTTGGGAACGGATCACAATTTTAATAAGCAGTAAATTGCAAAATTGCTTGCATTTACAAGCTCTATTCGATAATATGGGAATAACCCCTTAAATTTCTGGATATCACGTTCTAGCTGAAACACAACATCATACCTTTTGGAGTTTATCTGTTTTCTCATAGCAGATTTCTAGGTGCTGCCTCAGGCTGCTGTTCTCCTTGGTTACCATCTCCACCATTTGATGCGCTCGTTCCACAAGGGCTTCAGGTGGAAGCTGCGGGCCCAGAGACGGAGATTGGGATGGGGCGAGATGTGACGTCATAGTCATTGTTGAGTGCAGGGAGCCGCTGACTGAGGACACTTGAGATGACATAGGACTGTGTTGCTGAAATGGGACAGAGGTGAACAGCATCGGAGGCTGCTGCCGGCTGCAAAATAAATGCCAATATAAGATATTAGTCTTTTACACCGCTCCCGCCATGTGTGAGGCTTTAGGTGGCCGTACGATGTTTACTGTATACCACAGGTATAAAAAAAATGTAATATTGGCCAAGGCCACCAATCAGACACCACGACTTTCCAATTGGTTAAATTGCAGACTAAGTGAAATTGCATGAAAAATGCAAATCTTCTTAGTGAATGGCGTGCTGCTGAGCATGTGCAACCACCACTCTCATTACTGTCCATAGAAGTGGTGGTCGCACATTCACTGTGCTAAGTTTCATCTCTTCATGCTGTTTATGTGTCTTTTCATTGAAATACTGTAAAAAACCACACATTCGCATTGTGCAATTGGCATAACATGTATTAAAGCCTTGAAGCCTGTTCCTTTAAAACATTTTGTGACTATGATCACCGTGATCTGCCAGCAGCATGTGATAGAGCAGTAGAAAATGAGAATATTCATATATATAGTATGGTAGATAGGCTCACTAGGCTGCACACAGAGGTAGCTACAGGAACGCTGTCTCTTAAAATTTTCCACTGGTTTATTGTGGTACAGCATAAACCAGGGCAGGGCTAGCAACATAAACCTGGCCTTTCTGGCCCAACGGGAAAACAATGAGGATTCGCCAGCTCAAAAAACAAACATAAAAAGGTTCAATTTTCCTTATTCTAAAACATAGCTCTGGAGCTCCCATCTCCAGGCACACCCAACACTGAATGAGCCAGAAGGCTGTGTATTTACCCTCCGGACGCCACCCTAGGGGTGGAGATATGGTGAACATACTCCCACTCTTCAGATATTCAATAAACCTAGCCCTAAACATGGCTGATTAACTCCTCTCAGCACTTAGTGTGCTAGAGCATTTTTCTAGGTTCACATCACTGAAGCTAACACTCTCAATTATACGTCATATAATTTCATATAATAATATATATATATCATATCTCCCTTCCAGTACTTTGCCAGTGACTTAGTTACATATCCCCCCCCTCTGCCCAAAGCCAGGGGGTGTTTTGGCACCTTCAGTCACTAGACAGGGAAGTCTAGACAGGGCATCTGCATTACTGTGCAGTTGCCCCAGCCTGTGCTCCACATGAAAGTTGAAGTCCTGGAGCCTTAGAAGCCATCTAGTCATCCGGGCATTCTTCCGCTTCCTCTCCCTTATCCATCTCAGAATACAGATTTACATGGATAAAAGTCAAGTTATACTGAATACTTTCCCACAAATCTATATATCTATCTGCTCAGTTCCTCCTGTTCTATTGCATACTTCCCACGGACAGGACTACATGAAAAACGTGACAGGTTCCCTTTAACAAGCAAATAATAATGTTCAATTTCCGTACCTGCTCATATTTAGTATCGCCATTCCTTTCCAGATAATATTAAATTATTAATCCCAGTGATATACAGTAGCTCGCACATCCTGGCTAATCCCACATGAAGGTATGAATATTTTTTATGACTTTTTATAATATTACATTTATGTGCTGTGCCATAGAGCATGAGAAAGGGGAAGGATACATTTTCATTTATATGAGAAAGTTGTCATCTGGCAGAACCAGTGTGACCAGGAATGGGACAGCATTATAAATGGGATAAAAAATGAGATTCCATATTGAGGTCTACTTTAAGGGTATGTTCACACAGCATTTTTTAATCAGCCTTTTAAGGGTATGTGCACACGTTCAGGAATTTTCACGTTTCAGGATTTCCCATTGTTTTGGAGTGTCAGGGAAAATCCGCAAAAAATCTGCATCAAATCCGCAAAAAAAAACGCGTCAAATCCGTGCAAAAAAAAACGCATGCAGAATTCCTGCAGAAAACCTCAGGTTTATCTCAGGAAAATTCTGCATGCATTCCAGACATGTGCACATACCCTTAAAGATTTTACTCCGAAAAATAACTGAAAAATGTGTTTTCTTCATTGTTTAATCCCTTCCCGACCTTTGACGCAGCGTATGCATCATGAAAACCTGTGCCAAGCCGACCTGTGATGCAGCATATGCGTCATGGTCGGATCACGCTCCTGCAGGCCGGGTGAAAGGGTTAACTGTAATTTCACCAGACCTGCAGGGACAGGGGGAGTGGTACTTGAGCCCAGGGGGAGTGGCTTCGCCCCCCCGTGGCTACGATCGCTCTGATTGGCTGTTGAAAGTGAGGTTTCACTTTCAATCAGAGCGATAGTAATATTTCACCAATGAAAATTGGTGAAATATTACAATCCAACCATGGCCGATGCTGCAATAGCATCAGCCATGGCTGGAGATCGCAATCTGCCCTGTTATGGTTCTCAATGGCAAGAGAACATAGCCCAGCATACATAGGAACTAGCTCTTGGAAGGATGGAAACTTAAACTGACCATGAACTAAACCTGCCGCACAACTAACAGTAGCCGGGTAGCGTAGCCTGCGTTTTATCCCTAGACGCCCAGCGCCGGCCGGAGGACTAACTAATCCTGGCAGAGGAAAATATAGTCCTGGCTCACCTCTAGAGAAATTTCCCCGAAAGGCAGACAGAGGCCCCCACATATATTGGCGGTGATTTAAGATGAAAATGACAAACGTAGTATGAAAAATAGGTTTAGCAAAATCGAGGTCCGCTTACTAGATAGCAGGAAGACAGAAAGGGTACTTTCATGGTCAGCTGAAAACCCTATCAATACACCATCCTGAAATTACTTTAAGACTCTAGTATTAACTCATAACATCAGAGTGTCAATTTCAGATCACAAGAGCTTTCCAGACACAGAAACGAAACTGCAGCTGTGAACTGGAACAAAATGCAAAAAACAAACAAGGACAAAAGTCCGACTTAGCTGGAAGTTGTCTGGTAGCAGGAACATGCACAGAAAGGCTTCTGATTACAATGTTGACCGGCATGGAAGTGACAGAGGAGCAAGGTTAAATAGCGACTCCCACATCCTGATGGGAACAGGTGAACAGAGGGGATGATGCACACAAGTTCAATTCCACCAGTGGCCACCGGGGGAGCCCAAAATCCAATTTCACAACAGTACCCCCCCCTCAAGGAGGGGGCACCGAACCCTCACCAGAACCACCAGGGCGATCAGGATGAGCCCTATGAAAGGCACGGACCAGATCGGAGGCATGAACATCAGAGGCAGTCACCCAAGAATTATCCTCCTGACCGTATCCCTTCCATTTGACCAGATACTGGAGTTTCCGTCTGGAAACACGGGAGTCCAAGATTTTTTCCACAACGTACTCCAACTCGCCCTCAACCAACACCGGAGCAGGAGGCTCAACGGAAGGCACAACCGGTACCTCATACCTGCGCAACAATGACCGATGAAAAACATTATGAATAGAAAAAGATGCAGGGAGGTCCAAACGGAAGGACACAGGGTTAAGAATCTCCAATATCTTGTACGGGCCGATGAACCGAGGCTTAAACTTAGGAGAAGAAACCCTCATAGGGACAAAACGAGAAGACAACCACACCAAGTCCCCGACACAAAGCCGAGGACCAACCCGACGCCGGCGGTTGGCAAAAAGCTGAGTCTTCTCCTGGGACAACTTCAAATTGTCCACCACCTGCCCCCAAATCTGATGCAACCTCTCCACCACAGCATCCACTCCAGGACAATCCGAAGATTCCACCTGACCGGAGGAAAATCGAGGATGAAACCCCGAATTACAGAAAAAAGGAGACACCAAGGTGGCAGAGCTGGCCCGATTATTGAGGGCAAACTCCGCTAAAGGCAAAAAAGCAACCCAATCATCCTGATCTGCAGACACAAAACACCTCAAATATGTCTCCAAAGTCTGATTCGTCCGCTCGGTCTGGCCATTAGTCTGAGGATGGAAAGCAGACGAGAAAGACAAATCTATGCCCATCCTAGCACAGAATGCCCGCCAAAATCTAGACACGAATTGGGTTCCTCTGTCAGAAACGATATTCTCCGGAATACCATGCAAACGAACCACATTTTGAAAAAACAGAGGAACCAACTCGGAAGAAGAAGGCAACTTAGGCAGGGGAACCAAATGGACCATCTTAGAGAAACGGTCACACACCACCCAGATGACAGACATCTTCTGAGAAACAGGAAGATCCGAAATAAAATCCATCGAGATGTGCGTCCAAGGCCTCTTCGGGATAGGCAAGGGCAACAACAATCCACTAGCCCGAGAACAACAAGGCTTGGCCCGAGCACAAACGTCACAAGACTGCACAAAGCCTCGTACATCTCGTGACAGGGAAGGCCACCAGAAGGACCTTGCCACCAAATCCCTGGTACCAAAGATTCCAGGATGACCTGCCAACGCAGAAGAATGAACCTCAGAAATGACTTTACTGGTCCAATCATCAGGAACAAACAGTCTACCAGGTGGGCAACGATCAGGTCTATCCGCCTGAAAATCCTGCAAGGCCCGCCGCAGGTCTGGAGAAACGGCAGACAATATCACTCCATCCTTAAGGATACCTGTAGGTTCAGAATTACCAGGGGAGTCAGGCTCAAAACTCCTAGAAAGGGCATCAGCCTTAACATTCTTAGAACCCGGTAGGTATGACACCACAAAATTAAACCGAGAGAAAAACAACGACCAGCGCGCCTGTCTAGGATTCAGGCGTCTGGCGGACTCAAGATAAATTAAATTTTTGTGGTCGGTCAATACCACCACCTGATGTCTAGCCCCCTCAAGCCAATGACGCCACTCCTCAAAAGCCCACTTCATGGCCAAAAGCTCCCGATTCCCAATATCATAATTCCGCTCGGCGGGCGAAAATTTACGAGAAAAAAAAGCACAAGGTTTCATCACGGAGCAGTCGGAACTTCTTTGCGACAAAACCGCCCCAGCTCCGATTTCAGAAGCGTCGACCTCAACCTGAAAAGGAAGAGCAACATCAGGCTGACGCAACACAGGGGCGGAAGAAAAGCGGCGCTTAAGCTCCCGAAAAGCCTCCACAGCAGCAGGGGACCAATCAGCAACATCAGCACCCTTCTTAGTCAAATCAGTCAATGGTTTAACAACATCAGAAAAACCAGCAATAAATCGACGATAAAAGTTAGCAAAGCCCAAAAATTTCTGAAGACTCTTAAGAGAAGAGGGTTGCGTCCAATCACAAATAGCCCGAACCTTGACAGGATCCATCTCGATGGAAGAGGGGGAAAAAATGTATCCCAAGAAGGAAATCTTTTGAACCCCAAAAACGCACTTAGAACCCTTCACACACAAGGAATTAGACCGCAAAACCTGAAAAACCCTCCTGACCTGCTGGACATGAGAGTCCCAGTCATCCGAAAAAATCAGAATATCATCCAGATACACGATCATAAATTTATCCAAATAATCACGGAAAATGTCATGCATAAAGGACTGAAAGACTGAAGGGGCATTTGAAAGGCCAAAAGGCATCACCAAATACTCAAAGTGGCCCTCGGGCGTATTAAATGCGGTTTTCCACTCATCCCCCTGCTTAATTCGCACCAAATTATACGCCCCACGGAGATCTATCTTAGAGAACCACTTGGCCCCCTTTATGCGAGCAAACAAATCAGTCAGCAGTGGCAACGGATATTGATATTTAACCGTGATTTTATTCAAAAGCCGATAATCAATACACGGCCTCAAAGAGCCATCTTTCTTAGACACAAAGAAAAAACCGGCTCCTAAGGGAGATGACGAAGGACGAATATGTCCCTTTTCCAAGGACTCCTTTATATATTCTCGCATAGCAGCATGTTCAGGCACAGACAGATTAAATAAACGACCCTTAGGGTATTTACTACCCGGAATCAAATCTATGGCACAATCGCACTCCCGGTGCGGAGGTAATGAACCAAGCTTAGGTTCTTCAAAAACGTCACGATAGTCAGACAAGAATTCAGGAATCTCAGAGGGAATAGATGACGAAATGGAAACCAAAGGTACGTCCCCATGCATCCCCTTACATCCCCAGCTTAACACAGACATAGCGTTCCAGTCGAGGACTGGGTTATGAGATTGCAGCCATGGCAATCCAAGCACCAACACATCATGTAGATTATACAGCACAAGAAAGCGAATAATCTCCTGATGATCCGGATTAATTCGCATAGTTACTTGTGTCCAGTATTGTGGTTTATTACTAGCCAATGGGGTGGAGTCAATCCCCTTCAGAGGTATAGGAGTTTCAAGAGGCTCTAAATCATACCCACAGCGTTTGGCAAAGGACCAATCCATAAGACTCAAAGCGGCGCCAGAGTCGACATAGGCATCCGCGGTAATAGATGATAAAGAACAAATCAGGGTCACAGATAGAATAAACTTAGACTGAAAAGTGCCAATTGAAACTGACTTATCAAGCTTCTTAGTACGCTTAGAGCATGCTGATATAACATGAGTTGAATCACCACAATAAAAGCACAACCCATTTTTTCGTCTAAAATTCTGCCGTTCGCTTCTGGACAGAATTCTATCACATTGCATATTCTCTGGCGTCTTCTCAGTAGACACCGCCAAATGGTGCACAGGTTTGCGCTCCCGCAGACGTCTATCGATCTGGATAGCCATTGTCATGGACTCATTCAGACCCGCAGGCACAGGGAACCCCACCATAACATCCTTAACGGCATCAGAGAGACCCTCTCTGAAATTCGCCGCCAGGGCGCACTCATTCCACTGAGTAAGCACAGACCATTTACGGAATTTTTGGCAGTATATTTCAACTTCATCTTGCCCCTGAGATAGGGACATCAAGGCTTTTTCCGCCTGAAGCTCTAAATGAGGTTCCTCATAAAGCAACCCCAAGGCCAGAAAAAACGCATCCACATTGAGCAACGCAGGATCCCCTGGAGCCAATGCAAAAGCCCAATCTTGAGGGTCGCCCCGGAGCAAGGAAATCACAATCCTGACCTGCTGAGCAGGATCTCCAGCAGAGCGAGATTTCAGGGACAAAAACAACTTGCAATTATTTTTGAAATTTTGAAAGCAAGATCTATTCCCCGAGAAAAATTCAGGCAAAGGAATTCTAGGTTCAGATATAGGAACATGAACAACAAAATCTTGTAAATTTTGAACTTTCGTGGTGAGATTATTCAAACCTGCAGCTAAACTCTGAATATCCATTTTAAACAGGTGAACACAGAGCCATTCCAGGATTAGAAGGAGAGAGAGAGAAGAAGGCTGCAATATAGGCAGACTTGCAAGTGATTCAATAGAAAGCACACTCAGAACTGAAGGAAAAAAAAAAAAAAAAAAAAAAATTTTCAGCAGACTTCTTTTTTCTCTCCTTTCTCTGCCAATTAATTTAACCCTTTGTGGGCCGGTCAAACTGTTATGGTTCTCAATGGCAAGAGAACATAGCCCAGCATACATAGGAACTAGCTCTTGGAAGGATGGAAACTTAAACTGACCATGAACTAAACCTGCCGCACAACTAACAGTAGCCGGGTAGCGTAGCCTGCGTTTTATCCCTAGACGCCCAGCGCCGGCCGGAGGACTAACTAATCCTGGCAGAGGAAAATATAGTCCTGGCTCACCTCTAGAGAAATTTCCCCGAAAGGCAGACAGAGGCCCCCACATATATTGGCGGTGATTTAAGATGAAAATGACAAACGTAGTATGAAAAATAGGTTTAGCAAAATCGAGGTCCGCTTACTAGATAGCAGGAAGACAGAAAGGGTACTTTCATGGTCAGCTGAAAACCCTATCAATACACCATCCTGAAATTACTTTAAGACTCTAGTATTAACTCATAACATCAGAGTGGCAATTTCAGATCACAAGAGCTTTCCAGACACAGAAACGAAACTGCAGCTGTGAACTGGAACAAAATGCAAAAAACAAACAAGGACAAAAGTCCGACTTAGCTGGAAGTTGTCTGGTAGCAGGAACATGCACAGAAAGGCTTCTGATTACAATGTTGACCGGCATGGAAGTGACAGAGGAGCAAGGTTAAATAGCGACTCCCACATCCTGATGGGAACAGGTGAACAGAGGGGATGATGCACACAAGTTCAATTCCACCAGTGGCCACCGGGGGAGCCCAAAATCCAATTTCACAACACTGCCCCCTCCACCGCCACCGATCTCCTCCCCTCTGTCCTCCGTCCTGTCATTGCTGTCCTCCGCTCCCCTCCGTCCTCCTGTCTGCTCCCCCCGCAGTCCGATCCCCCCCGCTGTCTGATTCCCCCCCCCCATACTTACCGACCTCCAGTGTCCCTCCCGGTGTCCGTCCGTCTGCTCTATGGGCACCGCCATCTTCCAATATGGCGGGCGCGTGCGCAGTGCGCCCGCCGAATCTGCCAGCCGGCAGATTCGTTACAGGTACATTTTGATCACTGTGATAGGTTCTATCACAGCGATCAAAAAAAAAAAAAAATAATAATAATAAAATAAATAAATATATATTTTTTCCCCCCCACTAGGGTTAGGTCTAGGGTTAGGGTTAGGGCTAGGGTTAGGGCTAGGGTTAGCGTTAGGGCTAGAATTAGGGTTAGAATTAGGGTTAGAATTAGGGTTAGAATTAGGGTTAGAACTAGGGTTAGAATTAGGCTATGTGCACACGGTGTGGATTGGCCGCTGCGGATTCGTAGCAGTTTTCCATCAGGTTTACAGTACCATGTAAACCCATGGAAAACCAAATCCGCTGTGCCCATGGTGCGGAAAATACCGTGCGGAAACGCTGTGCTGTATTTTCCGCAGCATGTCAATTCTTTGTGCGGATTCCGCAGCGTTTTACACCTGTTCCTCAATAGGAATCCGCAGGTGAAATCTGCACAAAAAAACTGGAAATCCGGGGTAAATCCGCAGGTAAAATGCAGTGCCTTTTACCTGCGGATTTTTCAAAAATGGTGCGGAAAAATCTCATACAAATCTGCAACGTGGGCACATAGCCTTAGGGTTAGGGTTGGAATTAGAGTTGGAAATAGGGTTAAGATTAGGCTGTGGTTAGGGTTATGGTTAGGGGTGTGTTGGGGTTAGGGTTGGGATTAGGGTTAGGGGTGTGTTGGGGTTAGGGTTGTGGTTAGGGGTGTGTTGGGGTTAGGGTTGTGATTAGGGTTATGGCTAGAGTTGGGATTAGGGTTAGGGGTGTGTTGGGGTTAGTGTTGGAGTTAGAATTGAGGGGTTTCCACTGTTTAGGCACATCAGGGGTCTCCAAACGCAACATGGCGCCACCACTGATTCCAGCCAATCTTGTATTCAAAAAGTCAAATGGTGCTCCCTCCCTTCCGAGCCCCAACGTGCACCCAAACAGTGGTTTACCCCCACATATGGGGTACCAGCATACTCAGGACAAACTGGGCAACAATTATTGGGGTCCAATTTCTCCTGTTACCCTTGTGAAAATAAAAAATTGCTTGCTAAAACAATTTTTGAGGAAAGAAAAATTATTTTTTTTTAGGGCTCTGCGTTGTAAACTTCTGTGAAGCACTTGGGGGTTCAAAGTGCTCACCACATATCTAGATAAGTTCCTTGGGGGGTCTAGTTTAGAAAATGGGGTCACTTGTGGGGGGTTTCTACTGTTTAGGCACTGTTCAGGGGCTCTGCAAACGCAACGTGATGCCGGCGGACCATTCCATCAAAGTCTGCATTTCAAAAGTCACTACTTCCCTTCCGAGCCCCGACGTGTGCCCAAACAGTGGTTCCCCCCCACATATTGGGTATCAGCGTACTCAGGACAAACTGGACAACAACTTTTGGGGTCCAATTTGTCCTGAAACTCTTGTGAAAATAAAAAATTGTGGGCTAAAAAATAATTTTTGAGGAAAGATAAATTATTTTTTATTTTCACGGCTCTGCGTTATAAACTTCTGTGAAGCACTTGGGGGTTTAAAGTGGTCACCGCACATCTAGATTAGTTCCATGGAAGGTCTAGTTTCCAAAATGGGGTCACATGTGGGGGAGCTCCAATGTTTAGGCACAAAGAGGCTCTCCAAACGCGACATGGTGTCCGCTAACGATTGGAGCTAATTTTTCATTCAAAAAGTCAAATGGCGCTCCTTCCCTTCCGAGCCCTGCCGCGTGCCCAAACAGTGGTTTACCACCACATGTGAGGTATCAGTGTACTCAGGAGAAATTGCCCAATAAATTTTATTATCCATTTTATCCTGTTGCCCATGTGGAAATGAACAAATTGAGGCTAAAAGTGTTTTTTTGTGAAAAAAAAAGTACTATTTCATTTTTACGGATCAATTTGTGAAGCACCTGGGGGTTCAAAGTGCTCACTATGCATCTAGATAAGTTCCTTGGGGGGTCTAGTTTCCAAAATGGGGTCACTTGTGGGGGAGCTCCAATGTTTAGGCACACAGGGGCTTTCCAAACGCGACATGGTGTCCGCTAAAGATTGGAACCAATTTTTCATTGAAAAAGTCAAATGGCGCTCCTTCCCTTCCGAGCCCTGTCGTGCGCCCAGACAGTGGTTCCCCCCCACATATGAGGTATCGGCGTACTCAGGACAAATTGTACAATAACTTTTGGGGTCCAGTTTCTCTTTTTACCCTTGGGAAAATAAAAAATTGTTGCTAAAACATCATTTTTGTGACTAAAAAGTTAAATGTTAATTTTTTCCTTCCTTGTTGCTTCTGCTGCTGTGAAGCACCTGAAGGGTTAATAAACTTCTTGAATGTGGTTTTGAGTACCTTGAGGGGTGCAGTTTTTAGAATGGTGTCACTTTTGGGTATTTTCAGCCATACAGACCCCTCAAACTGACTTCAAATGTGAGTTGGTCCCTAAAAAAAATGGTTTTGTAAATTTTGTTGTAAAAATGAGAAATCACTGGTCAAATGTTAACCCTTATAACTTCCTAGCAAAGAAAAATTTTGTTTCCAAAATTGTGCTGATGTAAAGTAGACATGTGGGTAATGTTATTTATTAACTATTTTGTGTCACGTAACTCTCTCGTTTAACAGAATAAAAATTCAAAATTTGAAAATTGCGAAATTTTCAAAATTTTAGCCAAATTTTCATTTTTTTCACAAATAAACACAAAAATTATCGACCTAAATTTACCACTAACATGAAGCCCAATATGTCATGAAAAAACAGTCTCAGAACCGTTAGTATCCGTTGAAGCGTTCCCGAGTTATTACCTCATAAAGGGACACTGGTCAGAATTGCAAAAAACGGCAAGGTCATTAAGGTCAAAATAGGCTGGGTCATGAAGGGGTTAATGGATGTAAAATAATATAAAAGAAAATCTAAAATAAAAAAAATGGCCAAAAAATATTTAACGAAAATGGCAACAAAAATTTTAACAACACGCTTCAGGAAACGTTAAAAAAACATTTACAAAAACACTGAGGAATTTTTAAAAATACAGACATTTCCTGAAGCAGTTTCCACTTGAAAACCCTGTTGCTTTTGCCTGCCTGAAAGAAAAAAAAAGGATATAATCCTTAGGCTAGGCAATCACAACCACACGGCTTCTCTATGGGGGAAATTAACAGGAATGAATACATGCTGCAAAAATTGCAACTTTTTCCGTAAACACTGAAGCAGTAAGGCTGGGTTCACATTAGCGTTTCTGTGCGCAGCGTATCATCTGCATGCGCAAACAAAAACACTGCGTGTGCATGCGTTTAAATGTGTTTTGGCATGCGTTTGTGTTTTTTATGCGCATGGTGGAGGCGGTGATGTCATTTTCTGGACATGCAGTCTAAAGTACACATGCGTATCGAATGCATGCGTTCGCATGTCCTTGCATACCAATGCGTTCACCAATCATCTGCAATCATCCACATGCGGACGATTGCGCAATATTTGACGCCTCAAAAAATACAACACCGCCGCACACCGCGAAAAGACGCATCCGCATGCGAACGCATGTAAAAGCATGTCCCTGCGTACACCATGTTAAAGATATGTATGCATGACCCATGCGGATATATGCGGATCATACGCTGTGCACAGAAACGCTAATGTGAACCCGGCCTTAAGTCATTCTATTCCTGAAAGTTCCCTGTGATTTCTGACCCTCAAGAGTTGCCGTAGAATACTTGCCACTATGACCAAAGAGATTTTTAGTAATCTGTCCTTTGAATGTGATCGCTGTTCTATTCAAAAATGTGAAATTTAATTTTAGACACATTGGGGCGTTAAAAATATGGTTGCAAAAAAGTTAAATAAGTTTTTTTCTGAGCATTTGGTGTAATGCCAAATTTGTAACACTGTCCAAAGAAGAATGGCACATTACCTGGTGACATTGTAATCTGGGGGAGGCTGGTACCGGAGGACAGACACCTCCGTCCGAGACGGTTGTGAGGTGGGATAGGGATTTATCATTTCATGTACCATCAGGCGCTGCTGGTCATTGTAGAAGTGTCCTTGTTCCTGAATTTTATTCACAGGAGTTGGGGCCTGTTTCATCTTGTAGGGATAGTCCGGTGGAGGTCCTCTTTGCTCCCCACCTTTGCCAAAACTTGGAGCTGGAGATGGAGCCCCATGTTTAAGTCCTTTAATGCTGCCCGAGGAGTGTTGTTTAAGTACGTTCCTCTCGAGTGACAACATTATCCTTTCACTCATCGAGCGAACATGACCCTGTTTGAGTTCTTTAAGTGCCTCATCCTGGTGAACCTGTCCACTGTTGGCCCGACTGACAGCCGGCCTTCCTTCAGTTTTCGATTTATGATTAGCCACAATGCCAGCAACATAAAAACCCGGGACCATAGGTCCAGGTGGCTGAGCTCTAAAAAATTGGGACTGAGCCTTGGCTTCCTCGTAGGTTGGCAATTCCTCGTTATTTTGTTGGGGCTGGGATGTCCTCAAGGTTTTCTCCATCACAGTGTTGTCCACCTGATGTTCTTGCCCCTGTGGTTCTTGCCTCGCTGACTGGCCGACCATTTGTGGGTCTTCTTGGGTGAGGTTTTCAGTAGATGAAACAGAATTTGCAGGGATATTAGTTCCTGTTGCTTGTTGTATGGCCAGAAAGTTCATATTATCGTTTGGATTGCCATATCTCAGCTTCTCTTGGAGCAATCGCTTAAGAACGGTTCCTGTTGAAGCATCTTCAGAACCTCGCATTTCCACCTCCGGTATCCGGTGGAAGTCTTGAGGTATGAAGTTGGACCTTTGTTCTTCTTTGAAAAATTCTATGAAAAAAAGGAAACAGAAAATTAGCAAAAACATAAAATAAAGTTGGAAATTCGTCACATTTGACAGAAATATTAGCCATGTTTTGGGCTGTATTGCAGACACCATGACAAAACCCAATAGTCCCAGTTATAAATCAATGTTGTCCATCACATAAATGGAAACCAAGGAGAAAATGTTACCAAAACAGATAAATACTGCTGAAAAATCCCAAGAAATAGGTTTGAACAAACCCTTCACCCAAGTGGTCCCTGACAATGTTTTGATATAGACAATAACTTACCACCTGCCTGTTCTTTCAGGATGCCTGGTGATTCGGCAACTACGGATGATTGCTCATTGCTGGTAGTGTACAGACGACAGTCCTGATAAAGACAGGCATTATCATCACAGGGTATAGGGACACAGAGATTGTAGTATCCTGTGGAGGCACCTAGAACAAGACAATGGAGAATTAATATCGGTGGCGTCATCATTAAATGTAAATACCACCCAACACCCATTCAAATGACTTTTAGGCAACATTTATGGTCTATATTTTGGTTGTAATACCTACAACCCATTCAACTGAATTCTGCTGGATTCCAGAGAAATCGCGAAGGTTTAATAGGTGTAATACAAACTCAAAAATTTGGGAAAATTGCACAAGGCTGGGCAGAGTCAATGTGTTACATGCTGAAATTGTACCATGAATAAAATAGAAACCAGAAGCGATTTTGAGGACTTGTTCGCACTGCTGATCATTGAAGATGTCAAATTCAGAAGATTAATTAAATATATGGTTTTATTCAACGCGTTTCGAAGTACAATACACTTCTTCCTCAGGAAAAAACATATACCGTAGATGTATTTTTTACTGACACCAGGACTGAATAGACACATCAGAAGAACCAAACAACACCGGGTTCCACGGGAGATCATTACTGGCCAAAATGACCAGAGGATGGAACAGATCACTTGCTGCCAGAAGCCAAGTTGAGGGTTTACTTTCGGAAAAGGACTAACCTTTCAAGATTTCTAACAAAATGATTTGCTCATATTGGAATAACATCTTGTACTTAACCACCAATATCTTGAGAGCCTCAGCAGTCTGGCTTCTTCTAGACACGACCTTTCAAAAGTTTGTCTCTCATTCACACTCAGTTTTTCCTGATAGAAACCCACCTTACGTCTACCTTCAATCAAAGCCTTATAAAACATGTATAGTCTTTTCCTGCTCTCATACAGATGCAGCATATCGAAAGCTTCATGTTTGATTCTTGCAAGGAAATCCCTCTGGAGAGGATTAATACGCCGATGCGTGATCCTGACTGCCAAGCAGATTACAAGAGATCAGTAATAGACGGCACAAGTAATTACTGTCTGTGGCTGTGAGGCACCGATGAGATGGGAACTACCTAGAATACTAAAGTCAAGTATTAAAGACCTATAGGAAATTCTGACAGCATGATGTAGGCTATGAGTTTGTAAGGTTAGAAGTGAATAACTTCAGTGTTAAACATGGGTGAGAGAAACAGCAGCAGTCTACGCCAATAAGACTCCCATTTTATCCAAAACTTTATATCGGTGCTCATTTTAAGGCCCATTCACACAGTTCAAAACTGACTGTGGGGGGCAGACTATATTTCAATTGATTTATCCCCATCCAGAATTCATTTTGTCAGCAGCATATCCCATTTACAAGGTATTAATGATATAATGGCCAACTGAATGATCAAACCAACTGCCCAACAGACATTTTTTTATATCTTTACATGGGCCAATGACTGGGAAAAAAAACTTCTTATGAATGCCCATTTGTCATTTATAAGCCAGCCATCTGAAAGGGCCTTTACTCACCCAATAAAATCACTGTTGCTCCAAAGATCCTTTCCACCCCTAGAGCTGAAACCCTACAGGTCCCCATTGTTAGCCACTTACAAAGGATGCATCACTCTCCATCCATCTCCATTGGAAAATTGGAGCACTTGTACTGCAATTTCAGAGCTTCTATAAGCAATGAATGGGCGCCCAACCACCTCACCATCCCTGACAGCACATGCCCGGGCCTCATTCTTGAGATCTCAGAGGTGGGATCCACTTTTATTGACATTTATGGTCTATCCTATGGACCATCCTTGTGTTTTGATTATTCTACTGCCTGACAATTTGGTTCCTGGTCCTGACCTCAAGGTGCTGACTGTCAATCTTCCCATTCCAGGACAGCCCATTTCACCAGCCAGCAGCCACTCTGTGGACTCAACCTGGGGGCCCCTGAATATTTCTATATCTCTGTATATTTGTTAATTTGTGAAATACAGAGTTCTCCTGGTATCTGTTCCTTGGAGTGGCTAGCGCAAAGCCTGTCCTTGGAAGTCCCTTTAAATGCAGCCAGCCTTCTAGTGACAGTGCACCTGAGACCCTCATTCAGTGAAGGATACATAGATGCTATGCACTGGAAAGATCATGGGTCTCAGCTCCTTAGGTTTCCCCTACAGAGATCAGAGCTGTACCAGAGATGACTTGATTGAGTACTAGCAAATACAAGTAAATGCAAGTAAAAGTCTAGAAGATCCACAAATCCACCCCATGCAGTGGTTAATATGAGTTGTCATCACCAGGGGCAAAAGGCAAGCATTTTGTGCCCCCTAGCCCAAGAATTTTTAGTACCAGTACTTAGAGGCCCGTCCCTTTATTTTTTCCTTTTTTATGTGTTTTTTAATGTATTTTTTTTATCTTAGCTCTGACCTTAGTGTTAAAAAAAAAAGTGTGCAAAATAGAATAATTTATTATAATGTTAGTTTTTTTTTTATAGGGAACACTTCTTTCAAATTTGGGACTAGTATCCCAACAGATGTTGATCTCTCTTATCACAAAATTACAAGTGAATAGAGAGGTATAGCGCTGCGGGACACCACAGTGCAGCAAAAGTGCAGTGCACATGATTCAATACTGTCTTCATTCAGCATCTGCTCGGCCTGTATCATCTCGGTCGCTGCCTATGCAAAGCGCAGCAGTCGATACACGTTTGTCATTGGCTGGTGTGCTCAGCAAAGACAGCAACTGAGATGACAAAGCTCACTTCCTTATACTGAGAGCTTTGTGATCTTGGCCACTACTTTTAAAGAGCGCGGCAGCTAATGACAACGTCATCTCGGCTGCTGCACTCTGCATAAGATCTGTCAACGGCTACCGAGATGACAAAGTGGCTACTGGCTGCTTTCCTCACTCGGCTCGGGCACTCACTGCGCCAATGTGACGCTCGGCGTATTGGAGATTTCTCAGCGCTGGCCCAAGGAGAGGAGGAATTTTGTACATAAAATTTGACATCAGTGAAACCATCCCTGTGCTACGATACTATGCTAATGTGGACAGGCACAATACTGCTCAAGAATATGTAATCATCGACGTTTTCCAATTCTATGTGGAGGTCATGGCAGGCCAGCCATTATTTTAGTTCCCTTGTCATTGCAAAGACTTTATATATAATGTATGGACACGTGGAATGGCCGACTAGCTGAGTAACCATGATATATAAATGAAAGATGGGAAGTTTATTATGATATGAGAAGTATAGAACTTGTATAATCCTCTACACTTCATCACCATGATTAGACACCAGGCAGCCTACGACTACACTTACTGCCTGCCTCATACACCACATCTCCAATTCACTGTGAATTAACAGCGAGATGCATCAGCAATTTCTTCAAAGCTTATCTCTGAAGTTATTAAATTTCAAACCGGCCTAGGCATAATGGGAGAAATATTTTATTAAAAGCTAGTTTAACTACTGCTTACAGGGAGATATTCCTATAAATACAGATACCCTAGGAAAAATAAGCCAAAAGGTGGTAAATAGGGATAAGCAAACCCAAACTGTAAAGTGTGCGTTCTGAACTCCGAACGTGGACTTCTCCTGGAAGTCCATTTTAGTGCTGAGAGAAAAAGATCTCTCTCTTCTTCAGGTTCAGTGCCAAATAACTTCTTTGGGGTTCAGATTCAAGTTCAGGTATAGTTCTGGTACCCGAACCAAACTTTTGACTAAAGTTCTCTCGAACCGGACGAACCTGGTGTCACGGGGAGACTAGGTGAGCAAGAGCTAATAACCCGGGCCCCTGCAGCTTCCCTCAGACTAGGGAAATCCTGACTGACCCTCTACCTGGAGTTTACACTGATGGTGTGCATGTCCAGGCCTCGAACCTCACCCTGACTCCTGTTTTAACCCTAGGCTGATACCTCTGCCCTCCACCCAGTGAAGAGGTAATATTCCAATACCCACAGTTAGCACAGACAAGGATAAAGGAAAATATACACCACGCCGCAGTCACTCAGGAATACACTATAAATGTGCAGGGCAAAATAAATACAAATATAGGAAGGAGTAAATAGTGGTCAAAAGCGGAATTACCGCTGTCTGTCGGACGACCGGGTCTGAACAGCGTCCGACATGACAGTACCCCGCCTTCTACGAGAGACCCCAGGGCCCTCACGGCTTATAGGACCCGGCTTGTCTGGATGGCGACGATGAAAAAACCTGACAAGCCGATCCGCATGATTGTCCGAGGCTAGTACCCAGGAGGACCTCTCCTCAGGCCCATAACCACGCCAGTGTACCAAGTACTGTAAAGTGCGACGCACTACACGAGAGTCAACCACCTTGGAGACTTCAAACTCCAAATTACCATCCACCAAGACTGGAGGTGGCATAGGCGCCGCGTCCACAGAACCCACCACCTTCTTTAGAAGAGACCTGTGGAACACGTTGTGTATCTTATACACCGTAGGGAGCTCCAATCGGTACGCTACTGGGTTAATGACGGCAGTGACCCTAAATGGACCAATAAACCGTGGACCCAATTTAAGGGACGGTATTTTGAGTCTTATGTTTTTTGTGGATAACCACACCCAGTCATCCACACTCAGGTCCGGACCTGGCACACGCCTACTGTCAGCCACACACTTGTACCTAGCACCCACACTCAACAGGCGCTGCTTAACTCTCCTCCAGACTGATGACAATTGTGTCCCCAACTGGTCCTCCTCCGGAACGCCGGAAGAGCCCCTCTGACTCAAGGTACAAAATTGAGGATGTAGCCCGTAAACACAAAAAAACGGAGACTCCTCAGACGACTCCTGGCGGTGATTATTGATGGCAAACTCAGCCAAAGGAAGAAAGGTAGACCACTCCTCTTGGTTATCAGAGACAAAGCAGCGTAAGTACTATTCCAAATTTTGGTTCATACGCTCAGTCTGACCATTTGACTGAGGATGAAACGCCGAAGAGTGAGATAACTTGATCCCCAGCCGTGAGCAAAATGCTCTCCAAAATTTTGCCACAAACTGAGACCCCCTATCAGACACGATGTCAGACGGAACCCCATGAAGTCTGACCACCTCCTGCACAAATACCTGAGCCAGAGTCTTAGCGTTAGGCAACGAAGGCAAAGACACAAAGTGCGACATTTTAGAAAACCGATCAACAATCGCCAAGATGACCGTGTTCCCAGCTGATGAGGGCAAATCAGTGATGAAATCCATGGAGATTTCCGTCCAAGGCTTACTAGGCACCTCAAGAGGAAGTAGTGTGCCAAGAGGACGGGAGCGAGGCGTCATAGCCCTAGCGCACGTGGTACAATCCGACACGTATGAGACCACGTCCTGTCGGATCTTGGGCCACCAAAACCGACGTGACACCAACTCCCAGGTACCTCTAACCCCTGGGTGGCCAGCCAGGACAGCATCATGATGCTCCGCCAAAACCTTTAGGCGGAGATGAAGCGGTACAAAAGATTTGTTGACGGGAAGCTCAGATGGTACCTCTTCCTGAGCCTCGGCAATCTCAGCCTTAACCTCGGTAGTGAGAGCCGAAACCACAACACCCTTTTGGAGGATGGGTACTGGATCCTCCCGAGGTTCTCCCCCCGGAAAACACCTGGACAGAGCATCCGCCTTAGTGTTTTTAGACCCCCGGTCTGTAAGTGACCACAAAATTGAACCGCGTGAAAAATGCCAAGCGAGCCTGCCTGGGGGACAGACGCTTGGCTGACTCCAAATACAGCAAATTCTTATGATCGGTAATAACAGTAACCTGATGTACCGACCCCTCCAAGAAGTGTCGCCATTCCTCAAAGGCCAACTTAATTGCCAACAACTCCCTGTTGCCGATATCGTAGTTACGTTCGGTGGACGACAGTTTCTTGGAGAAATAGGCGCACGGACGCAAACCACTCAAAGATGAGCCTTGAGATAGTACCGCCCCCACACCAACCTCAGACGCATCGACTTCCACAACAAAGGGTTTATATACGTCTGGCTGCACAAGAATGGGGGCTGAAACAAAACTGTTCTTAAAAAATTCAAATGCGCGCACAGCAGCCTCAGGCCAAACGGAGAAATTGGTACCCTTTTTAGTCATGTCAGTTAGCGGTTTAGCAATGATGGAAAAATCCTTGATAAATTTCCTATAGTAGTTAGAAAACCCAAGGAACCGCTGAAGTGCTTTCAGGTTATCAGGACGTTCCCAATGCAGCACCGCTTGCACCTTAGCGGCGTCCATTTTAAACCCAGAAGCAGACACAATATAACCCAAGAAAGGCAACTCTTGAACAGAAAATACACATTTCTCAAGTTTAGCATACAGCTTATTCTCTCTGAGAAGCTGTAACACCTGCCTGACATGATCTAAATGAGCATGACGGTCGCAAGAATATATGAGAATGTCATCTAGATACACGATAACGAATTTCCCTAAAACATGCGAGAACACATCATTGATGAAATGTTGGAACACTGCAGGTGCGTTAGTCAACCCAAACGGCATCACCAAATTTTCAAAATGACCCTCAGGGGTATTAAAAGCCGTCTTCCACTCATCACCTTGACGGACTCTTATGAGGTTGTACGCCCCCCTGAGGTCAAGCTTGGTAAACCACTTAGCACCTGCTACCTGGTTGAACAAATCTGGTATCAGAGGCATAGGGTATGGATCACGAACCGTAATCTGGTTCAACTCCCTGAAATCCAAACACGGGCGTAATCCGCCATCTTTCTTCTTCACGAAGAAGAACCCTGCTGCCACCGGCGAGGATGATGGCCTGATGTGCCCTTTGCTCAAGCTTTCAGCAATGTAATCTTTTAACACTTGTCTCTCCGGACCGGAGCTGTTAAACATCCTTGCTTTAGGCAATTTGGCCCCTGGTTTAAACCTGATAGAACAGTCATAAGGGCGATGTGGCGGCAACTCTGAACAACCCTTCTCAGAGAACACATCCACAAAATCCAGAAGTGACTCCGGAACGCTTGAAATCACCGCAGCCACACATGTGGCCAGGCAATTCTCCTGGCAGAACTCGCTCCACCGAATTATGTCCTGAGTTTTCCAGTCAATTACCGGGTTGTGCATAGACAACCAAGGAAAACCCAAAACCACCTGAGCAGGAAGATTCCTGAGTACCTTACATGTAACCCGCTCGGAATGTAGAACTCCTATGTGGAGTTTCACCTCAGCCACAAATTCAGTTATCTCCCCCTGAGAGAGAGGAGCATCATTGATGGTGACCACGCGGATAGGATGAGACAGTTTTTCAATCCTAAAACCTGCTGTGCGCGCAAACTCCTCATCAATGAGATTTGTGGCTGAACCACTATCCACAAAAACAGTAATTGGCAGCTCACTGCCAGCAATAAAAACCTTAGCAGGGAGCATGCATTGAGAAACCACCATGGAGGATATACATAAGCTCAGATTGGTCTCCTCCACACCCTCTGAGCTTAGAAGTTTTCCGCCGTTGCGTTTTTCTTAGACAGCAGAGGACAGATGTTAATAAAATGACCAGTTTTACCACAGTAAAAACAGGCTCCCTGCTTCCTGAGCTCAGGAGCTTGACGCTTGACATGTGACACCCCCGTGATTTGCATAGGCTCCGTGGGCTCACCTGCAGCAACCTCACGTGAACCTAAGCCCTCTCCCATAGGCGGTGTCTCATGCTACCCCTGACGCAAACGGCGATCTATGCGGACAACCAGACTCATGGCGGAATCTAGAGAAGCAGGAGTCTCGTACATCAGAAGGGCTTTTTTAACCCTTCCAGAAATCCCTTGTATAAACTGACTCCGCAATGCTGGATCATTCTATTGTGTATCGATCGCCCAGCGACGAAATTCAGAACAGTAATCCTCTGCAACTCGCTCCCCCTGGCGAATAGTGCGTATCTTAGATTCTGCTAGAGCCATTCTGTCAGGTTCATCGTAGATTTTCCCAAGAGAAGAAAAAAAACTCACCACAGAGTCAAATGCAACAGAATCAGATGGCAAAGAAAACGCCCATGCTTGGGGATCCCTGCTTAACAATGACAACACCAGGCCCACATGCTGAGCCTCATTACCCGAGGAGATCGGGCGCATACGGAAATATAGTTTGCAAGCTTCACGAAAAGAAACAAATTTACTGTGTTCCCCAGTAAATCTTTCAGGCAAAGGAAATTTAGGCTCAGCAACTCCTCCTGTCGCTCCAGCCTGAACATTAGATACTGTTAGTCCCTGTTGCTGCACTGCCCCCCTCAACTCAGTGACCTGTAGGGACAGCGCCTCCAACTGGCGGGTTATGGAAGTCATGGGATCCATGACAAAACACAAAAAAAGAAACCCCTTTTTTTTGTTGTTGTTGGGCCGATTATAATGTCACGGGGAGACTAGGTGAGCAAGAGCTAATAACCCGGGCCCCTGCAATTTCCCTCAGACTAGGGAAATCCTGACTGACCCTCTACCTGGAGTTTACACTGATGGTGTGCATGTCCAGGCCTCGAACCTCACCCTGACTCCTGTTTTAACCCTAGGCTGATACCTCCGCCCTCCACCCAGTGAAGAGGTAATATTCCAATACCCACAGTTAGCACAGACAAGGATAAAGGAAAATATACACCACGCCACAGTCACTCAGGAATACACTATAAATGTGCAGGGCAAAATAAATACAAATATAGGAAGGAGTAAATAGTGGTCAAAAGCGGAATTACCGCTGTCTGTCGGACGACCGGGTCTGAACAGCGTCCGACATGACACCTGGACATCAACGGGTCCACTCATCACCAATGGTAAATTAACTATTTAGTTTTATGGATGCAACCACACAGCTCTGTTTGGTCAATTATCTAAACACTACTGGGCACAAGAGCGCTGGTTGTCCTCTTCTTCTAGCATCCGTTAAATGCCCTATGAAGGTCACAATCATACAGAGCAGATTTTTCACCAATTTAAAGGGTGGACTAAAAATCTGCCCCCCAAAACTTTAAGGATTTAAGGATACTTATCAAGTCTCCAAAAAGGTCCAGGATGATCCAGGAAAAATCGGAGACTTCCTGGAAGAGAAGGTGGTTCTCCTGATCACTGTAGAAACCTGCGAAGCTGCACTTTTGGAAAGTTTTTTGTGCTTGACGCAGATGTACTCCACCATTGATTATGGCGATGAGAGGAGGCACGGAAGGCAGGAAAGGGGATTGGCATGGAAAAAGTTTACATTTGAGCAGTGAGCTTCACGTATAAAAATATGGGGCACCATGTCCTACATGTTAGATATCTCGTGTTACATGTAATACATGCATGTGCATGGACAAATCTCTGCCACATCTGAACATGTACATGACATATCAACTTACTGGGGCATAAACATAATGCTGAACTCACAGGAGCCTAGCAGGTCAAAAATTTAAGAAGGATGAATGCTTAATTTTCCATAGGACCTCCACCACTGGTGTGATTGAGGAGGCGTTCACAAGGCTGCATTTAAAAAATATTCTACTGGGGCTTAGTTTTTGCTGAATGGTCAGTTTTATTTTTATACCATGTCACGTAAAATTTAAAGATTCAGTTTAATTAATTTTGCATGAAGAGCGCATAACAAGCAAACGGGAGCAAATGAGTCATTTGTCTTCTCTGCCATGTGGTATAAAGAACGTTATCTTTTTGCAGAGGTCGTAATAATTGTGATAAAAAAATTTTTAAACTTACGGTAACTATTTTACTTTTTTTTTTTTTTTTTAGGTGGACAGACCTTTATCTTATTCGAATTGTATTCCCGTTTCATCATTTTTTTCAAGCTATAATCATTTGATCTCTAATACAATGCATTGGGATATTTAATATTCCAAAATATTATTGCCTCTGGCTTTTTGACCACATAGACTAAGGGATTAATCATTATTAATCTGTCACCAAAAATCTAGTCTAAGCGAGAGTGATCGTCAAGAGGCTTCACAATAGTCGTGACCAAAAGTTTTGAGACTGACACAGGTTTTGATTTTCACAGTTTGATGCGTCAGAATGTTTAGATCTTTTAGTTGGATGCTTCTATTGTTACTGAAGAACAATCAGCATTTCATACGCTTTTCAACTTTTCTTGACAAATACATCAAGTTTATATAAAAACTTAATATTTACAAAGTTGACCTTTTCAAGACATCTGCCCTTCTTCCCGGCAGTTGGATACCAAATCCTGACTGATGACCACCCATACCTGTCTAATCAGTGTTTGGAATTTATCACGATTTCTTTGGTTGTGTTTGTCTATACACTTTTTGAAAACTGAATATAGGTTTTCAATATGATTCAGTTTTGGGGAGTTTCCTGGCCATGGATCCAAAAATGTCAATGTTTTGTTTACCGAGCCACTTAGTTATCACTTTTGTCTTGTTTCGTGGTCTCCATCATGCTTCAAAAAACTTCATGACCAAATTGCTCCTGGATGGTTGTGAGAAGTTGGGATCCCGATCCTTAGTCAATGCCATGTTCTTAGGCAAAATTGTCAGTGAGCCCTCTCAATGGATGCAACGTCCTCACCCATGAATGGTCTCAAGACACTTTCGGGTTGAAATGATGGCAGAGCTCACCTCTCTGGATCATTCTTCCAGAGGTCCCAAAGAAGTCTGAAGGGGGCTTCATCAGAGAAAATAACTTGTAAGTACATAGATTGGACTGGAGAAGACTGGGGTAACATTATTTTCTCTGATAAAGTCCCTTTGATGATGTATTTGTCAAGAATATTGCAAAAAACCTATTAAATGTTTATAATTGTACTTCCATTCCGGACTACAAGATCTAAAAATTTTGAAGCAGCGAAAATTTGTTAAAAACAAAACTTGCATCAGTCTCAAAACTTTTGGCTACGGCAGTACAGAATACTAGAAATTTTACTCCAATTGCAATTTTGAAAAAAAGGGAGAAGCAGGTGATCGGTTTACAAGCTTCTCCCTCAGCTCTCCATGTTTCATAGTTGCGAGAGATTATCGTACACTGTTTGTTATTATAATTAATGCCAATTACAGTTCAGCTTCCCCCCATATGCACTCTGTGTTTTCAGAGCACAACAATTTTTGTATTTTCTGTGAATCTCAAGGACTTTTTGGTACTGACTGCCAGACTGTTTGGTGCCAGGTCTGTGATAGTAGCGTTAAATGCAAGATAAAAATTTACATTCCCACTTGATTTTCTGATCTTTGTTTGGACAGTTAAACACAACAGAATTTTTGTGCAAAAACAGTGGAAAAAAAACAGCATTTACAGTACATGTGAACATGGCCTAAATATGCAAGAAAAGTGGATAAAAAAGCAAAGTAATGTGATTCCATTAAATCTCCCGAGCTCGGTTCATCTGAAGATGTTACTGATCTCTGCGGTTTTGCTGCTTTTTTTCTCTAGAGCAGTGATTTTCAACCTTTTTTGAGCCGCGGCACACTTTTTATACTTAAAAAATCCCGGGGCACACCACCAACCAAAATGGCACAAAATGACACTAAAACAGTACATATTCTACATATAGTTAATAATATAGATTCTAAATGTATTTATACTCAGTGTGAAACCTGGGCCTAAGTGCAACCCTAGCCCTAAGTGCAACCCTAGCCCTAAGTGCAACGCTAAGTGCAACCCTAGCTGTAAGTGCAACCCTAGCCGTAAGTGCAACCCTAACCCTAAGTGCAACCCTAACCCTAAGTGCAACCCTAAGTGCAACCCTAACCCTAAGTGCAACCCTAACCCTACCCCTAACCCTAACCCTACCCCTAACCCTAATGGAAAAACAAAAATAATTATATTTTCTGTATTTTATTATTGTCCCTACCTATGAGGGTGATAAAGGGGGGAGTTTATTTACAATTTTTTTTATTTTGATCGCTGTGATAGAACTTATCACAGCGACCAAAATGTACAGGAACGAATCTGCCGGCCGGCAGATTCGGCGGGCGCACTGCGCATGCGCCCGCCATTTTCCAAGATGGCGGCGCCCATGGAGAAGACGGCCGGACACCGGGGGGGACATCCGAGCTAGGTAAGTATGGGGGGGTGGGATCGGAACACGGGGGGGGATCGGAGGACCGGGGGAGCGGACAGGAGGACCGGGGGAGCGGACAGGAGGGAGGAGGGGAGCAGACAGGAGATCGGGGCAGAAAGGACGACTGGGGAGGCGATCGGTGGCGGTGGGGGGGCAGATCGGGGTCTCCAGCCATGGCAGATGCTATTGCAGCATCGGCCATGGCTGGATTGTAATATTTTACCTATTCCGTGACTGCGCATCGCTGCACATCGCTGCGCATTGCCGGGGAACAAAACAAAGGGGGCACCATAGTTTGGGGAACTTTCCCCGCGGCACACCCGACCATGTGTCGCGGTATACTAGTGTGCCGCAGAACACTGGTTGAAAATCACTGCTCTAGAGGCTTCAGTGGAGCTTGAAAAAACACATTTCCAAAAAAAATATCGCCATTACATTTTTAAGTGCAGAATCAAAGCTTTTATGTACTAATAAAAAAGCATTAAAAAAGCAGCTTCAGATCTGCACCAAAAATGCAGATTGTTATTGCGTTGTGTGGTGCAGACACCTGCAGAAAACGTGCAAAAAACAGCAGTATAAAAAAAATCATATATATGCTATGTGTAAACATTGACTTAGCGTTACATTATCATTATTTTTTTTGTTGGTTTTATAGAGAAAAAAAAAGATCACAACATTTTTTACACCCTTTACTGAACACAATATATAATCCAATCGCTGCGTTGTGTAGGTTGTTACGATTACAGGGGCACCAAATAAGTTGGCTTTTTGCAGACTTGTGTTTTTGTTTTTTTTGTTTTTTTAAAGAGCATTAAAAATGACATTATTGTAATTGTTTTTCATTATTTTTTAGTAATTTTAAAAGATGAAAAAATATTTCATTTATTTTCCCTCTAGAATACAGGGACATAGAAATACACTGATGTGTACAGAAATATCTCTATGTACTTGTATAATCTACCTGTAGATTCAGAGCCTGCAAGTAGCTTTAGCTACTACCTGCAATGATGTAGGTTGTGTGTTCACTTCCCAGGAAAAATAACAAAAACAGGTAAAATTGTATTTTGGTAGTTGATTTTAATTATTTTTTAGGCAGTTTTATAGGAACAAGAAAATCTGACTTTTTCTTCATCTCTAGAATACAGGGACATAGAAATACACTGCTACGTACAGATGTATCTCTATGTACCACTATCTTCTGCCTGTGATTTAACTGTCTGCAACGAAGCTTCAAGTACACAAGATCCTCCTATCTCCATCAGGAAATTGCTTTAGCTACTGCCTGCAAAGATAGAGGTTGTGGGTTCTATTCCCAAGGAGACCAGATCACAAGAAGAGAATTGTTTATTTAATGTAGTATGTACAGAGAGATGCCAGCTCTTCCCCTGAGGAGCCTCAGAGGGATGAAGACGTCAAAGAGAAGTAGTATTGGAAATCAGGACAAAGCCTTGACGTGCCGTAACAGCGGGACTAACCTTTCTAATCGGGACAGTCCTGCTAACTCCGGGATGATTGGGAGCTATGGTCATATTGTGACATACTGTTTGTTTTAAGAATTTAGTAGACTAATATGGGATTTTTTTTGTACGTTTTAAGGTTTTTGTCCCTTTAAATTTCAAGTTGCAATCCATTCACACTTTCTACAAGAGGCAGTGCATGGAGAGGCCCAGCTAGCAGATTGAATCAGTGCTGTGTTACATTATCGCTGGGCCTTTCTGGTTGGAACAACATACTGCATTTCCACAGAGACTTCCTGTGCTGTGTGACTTCTCGGGCAGAATGTAATCTGAGCCCTGAACATTTCACCGGACTAAACATAAACATGTTCCATTCATCTCCTGTTTCCTGCAGGTATCACTTCTGCTGAGCCGTGATAACATCCAGCGCCAAGTATTAAACCGGGGGGACCCTTGCGCCAGGGGAGGGAGGACGTTACCCTGCCGCGAATGCCTGAAAGTTTTGTTTCCAGCAACTCCCAGGATACTAAATATAAACCCGGCTAAATATTTTCTCATGATCTGCAGAGATCTCCTTAGGGTCATAGACCCAAAATGTCTAAGAAAAAGTCTCGTCAGTAGCACAAAATTAGTCATAGAAAAAAAAAGCGTCTGCTGGTATTTGGGGTGATAAAGTATCTTCCTAAAATGGTTCTCAATTTTGCTTTTTGGAAAGTGCAGTGAAAAAAATCATGCAATATCTTGCGATGAGCTGAAAACGGGGATTGTCTCAGATCCGAACATCTAAAGACGGATCAGATTTGCTAAACTTCAACACCCGATCCTTGGGTTCTCTAAGATACGCCCACTTCTTCCGACAAGCCTACAACCTGCAGTAACCACCGATCAACCAAACCGCTGCATGACCAGCTTTATCCTCGCCTACTGTATTCTCACCCATCCCTTGTAGATTGTGAGCCTTCGCGGGCAGGGTCCTCTCTCCTGTAACAGTTATGACTTGTATTGTTTAAGATTATTGTCCTTGTTTTTATTATGTATACCCCTCCTCACATGTAAAGCGCCATGGAATAAATGGCACTATAACAATAAATAATAATAATAATAATAATAATACGCCGCTACCAGAGGCTTACTCCCCTGTCCCCAGTGGAAAATGATGAATACTTGGTCAATAGCTATGTAAAGTATATTCCACGTTAAGACCATGATCCCACCTAGGGAAATATGGTGTCTGAATGCTAAAATTTAATAGCAATTTAATAGCAATTTGCTTAGATTAGTTTGTTTTTGGTTTATTTTCTGCATCTTAGATTTGATGCATTTTTTTCCGTGTTTTTTTTTCAGTGTAGAAATGCTGTGATTCTTCAGTTAAAAACACAACTGCATATTTTAAGACTTTTTTTTCCAGGCTCTTCATAGAAGCCTATAAAAAAAGCATTAACAAATGCAGAATAGAGTCTTTAGTGCAAAGTCAGAATGGGTTTTCATGAATTCACATCCACTTTGCTTAAACTGTTAATCAGCAAATTTTCTGTAAGGAAAAAATAAAACCTAATGGGAAAAAACACAGAAGTGTCTAACAGCGACATTCTCCAAACTCCCTTTTTAGAAGAAAGTAATATTCAGTCACACAGTTCGGGTAGCCAGAAGAGGTGGAAGACAAATGAACAATCATTTGGCGGACAGCTATCTAATGTGTATTCCTTTTGTTGGCCATGGACACAAGACAGCTATCGACAGCCATCGGTGAAAACTGCCTGTAAACATGCAACCCACATATCAGCTCAGCATTCTTGCTTATTCCTATAGAAAGAAAAACTCACAATGGCGGCGCAGATCTCCCAAAGGAGCAGAAGGTTAGGCAGGTTGAAATCTAAAGCCTCCCATATATTTTAGTTAGCGGACAGCTGAGCTCGGTTGAGCGCTTCCATGTTCTCTATGACAGAGCCACCATCAGACATCTCTGGCGGCGGCTTATCTTTAAAAAACAAAACAATCAGCAGTATGAAATTGGACATGCTATATCCTTATCTCTCCCAACAATAAGCTGCCGGATGCCCCCATACACATTATTCTGTCATTCGAACCTGTCGATACACCGTCAACGTTAGAAGCTATAACGATGTGGTCAGTAGAGTCTCCAACTTGTGAGGACCCCATGTTCAGGATTAGGATATGGTTACACGGGGACATGAGTGGAAAATATTTCCAAATATGTTTGAATTTTGGCCGCTAGTCATGAGTGACTTATTTGTCATAAACGTCCATACAAAAATTGCACTTCTAAAACAGTCATGCAACAACGAGTTGCAGCCATGTTCACAGATCATTTTGGTGGCTTGTCTGAGAATTGCTGTTTTGTGACACATGACCACAGGTCACTATGCAGCCCCAGCGTTATTGAGCACTGCAGCACCTTTATGGTAGTAACCGACATAGGACAGTCCATGAGCATCGAAGAAGGCAACTCCATGTTGGATACTGTAGCCCCGTATTAACATTGGGGGCAGACACCAACAGATCAAATACCGGTGACCTACCCTAACAATATTACATTCTTGTAAATCCTCTGTAAGCACTTCATAGGGTTGTTATAAAGTCATAGTTCCACATATATTTTATAACATTTAAAGCTCATAAATAGGATATTTCTTTATGATCAGTGGGGATCCAACCTCTGATCTTGGGAATTAAGGATTATTTAGTGTTTTGGCCCTTTTACAATCTTTCCCTATCCCGACTGTGCAGGAAGATCGCAGTGCCGCACCATTTAAGTGATTGCAGCTGCTTGTAGTTTTCTATACAGTTTTGTAGGAAAAAACAAGGGGTCGCAATACAGAACTAGTGCTGCAGCCCCATCGTTCTCATGATTGGTGGTGGTCTCAGAGGTAAGACCCCTGACGATTATAAATTGATGGCATGATATGCTAGCGTTATGCCATCAATTCACAAGATGGGAAGTTCTGTTCAAAGTCATCAACCAGAAAATGTATCTAGTGAGGTTCTGACCTAATATAAATGAAATATGTCTGGGCTGGAGGCCAGTTATACGTCTGCGGACTTGTCAGTATGCAGCGCATGAATCAAATGTTCTAAATCTAGGATACGGAGCTCGGTAACCAATCTATATCTTATAAAGAGAAAAAAAACTTCTCTCCAGTACGCCGTTCCTCACTTATTCCTCCTGGAATATATGGAAAATTGGTTGACCTTATATTTGTCAAAGAAGGCATATCCTTTCAAAGTGCTGACTGTGAACAGTGACGGCCAAAAGTTTTGAGACTGAAATACATTTTGATTATCACATAATTTGCAGATTCAGTTTTTATAGTGATTATCTGTAGTAACTCTAGATAGTTATGAAAGGGAAGTCATTCCTTGCCATGAATCTCAACGTAACTCACAAAAACTTAATTTTCACAGGATTTCAGCCCTGCCACAAAATGACCTGCGTACATCATTTCACTGATCATCTCGATAGCTCAAGGACAAGGCAGCTGTCACTCTGTCGTTCTGATTGAATTATAAGACCAGACAGGTTTCTTTAAAGAAGACTGGTTTTTGAAAGTGTTGTCTTCTTTTGTAAATCATGGATATCCCCAAGGATACATGTGCAGTCATCATTGCTTTGCATCAAAAGGGCTTTATAGGCAAGGACATTGCTGTTTGTAACATTGCCCCAAGTCATCGAATCATCAAGGACTTCAAATAGAGAGGTTCAATTTCAGTGAAGAAAGATTTAGGGAACTCAACAAAGTCCAGCAAGTGCCAGGACCGTCTCTTAAAGAGGATTCAGCTACATGATCGGATCAACACCTGTGCAGAGCTTGGTCAGGAAAGACGGCAGTCAGACATCAGTACATGTGCCTGTACAGTGAGGGGGAGGCTAGACTGGCGTCAAGGGAAGAAAAGGTGAGCGTTATCATTTTGTGTCATGCCAAGGGCTTTTCATTCATGGAGGGGGCTCACTCACAATTTTGCCTAAGATCATTGCCAAGAATAAAGAATGAGCTCTAAACATCCTCCAAGAGAAACCTGTCCCAACCATCCATGAGTAATTTGGTGATGAACAATAATTTTTCCAGCATGATGGAGACTGTGTCAGAAGGCAAAATTGATAACTTAGTGGCTCGTTGGAGAAAAAAATTTACATTTTGGGTCCATGGACAGTAACTCACCAGATCTGAAAGCCAATGGCAAAGTGCAGAAGTCTGAAAAAATAAGGGGACATGTCCTTTTAAGAAAAACAAAGGAAATACAAACTCTCCATTCACTTAAATTTTACAAGGGCCTCCCAACTTTCCAACGGCAGGAGATGTCAGGGGGCAGAAGGATTGGACATCTTGAATTAAAATGCCCAGTCTTTTTGTTTCCCCTTAGACAGCAGCTAACTCCACTCTGCCCATACCGAAGACATGTACAATTGGCACAAGTGAGCGTACATGTGTATTGTGGAGTTGAACAAGGTATCTGCCAGCCTAGGAAGCATTTGGGTGGCAGATAACCAAGGTGTATTTAGTCCATATTGGTCTTTAGGTGTCACTGTAGAAATGGTGGACGCTCTGCGTAGGAACGAGCCTTCACGGAAAAGTTTTTGGACTAAAATTTTAAAAGTGGACTACTGCTATTCAGCTGATGATGGACTGTCGTCAGTCATTAAATGATTGTTCTAAAATGTTTTTTTAGAAAGCATCCATTTTAATCGACTTTAGGCTGAACGTGTCTGGCCATCTTTAAGGTGGAATCAGAGGAGACTGCACGTCTGTCGCTTTAACAGTATTCTAATCATTGTCCGATATCCTTTTCTATGCCACAAATGAAGATATAATAAACATCCCTGCAAATAGACAAATAGAAAGTAAATGTTTCCCCGTGGTATTTCTTTGTATTTTAAACTGAGTATCTGCATTGGGAGGTATCTGATTCTCATTTCAAAAGCTTAAAATACATGATAAAAGACTCCTCTTGCCCAAAAATATCTAAAATATTGCTTATTATGCACTTTAAAGATCCAATATTCGTTACTTCAGTTAGGGTATGTTTACGCAGAGTTTTTAACATTTTTTTTTATGCTTAAAAAGACTTAGTTTTTCCACTCATATTTTAGCGTGTATTTATTCCGTGCTTTTTGTGCATGGGTGGGCAGCTGGGTTTTTTTTTTAAACAGAAGTACCTCAAGTGTTGTCATTTTGCTCCCTTATTCACTATAGAAAAAAAATCACCATATGCACTAGGAGTGTTTTCCCTTTTTTAAACAATATGAAGCTTATTCAAAGAGTATATGACAGATTTTTCATGTGTAGTTTGAAGCAGAGTTAGCTACAAAATCGATGTAGAATACCCTGTGTAAACATAACCCTAGGCAGTGTTCCCAGAGTGCCTTCATGATGTTTTTTGTAACGCGATTTTCTAAAAAAAAGCTGCAAGACGAAGCTATTTTACTGTATTTTCTGAAAATTGCTGCATAAAAAGAAGCATCTAGAACACAATGTGGGCACATGGCCCCAGACTATGTTCTGCAGGAGTTTTTTTTAGAGATTTTCCAAAAGCCGCTTGATCACTAGGATCACTTAATTATCTATGATGTGTCCAATTGTGAAGTTTAGCACTTTTCAGATGCAGAATACATGATCGGCATCTTGTAAGATTTCGATCATCTGCTTGTTAGGGCAGTCTCACACGTCCAGATAATTCCGGTACCGGAAACAATCGGTACCGGAATTATCCGTGTCCGTGTGCCCCTACGTTTCTTGTGTACATCAGTGTGGCACACTTGCGGCACACGTGTGCTGCCCGTGTGCTCACTGGGTACCACACGCACCGTGCTGGGTACCACACGTACCAGCATCTGGTGCTGAAGCTGCGATTCATATCTTCTCTCCAGCAGCGTTTGCTGCAGAGAAGATATGAATAATAGTGTTTAAATGAAAGATCTATGTGTCCGCCGCCCCCCCACCCCCTGTGCGCCCCCCCGCTGTTCAGAAAATACTCACCCGCTCCCTTGTTGGCTGTCGGTGCTTCCTGCTCTGGCCGCAGCTTCTCTACTGTATGCGGTCACGTGGGGCCGCCGATTACACTCATGAATATGTGGCTCCACCTCCAATAGGGGTGGAGCCGCCTATTCATGAGTGTAAATGAGCGGCCCCACGTGACCGCATACACTAGAAGCCGCGGCCAGACCAGGAAGCAGCGAGGGAGCGGGTGAGTATTTTCTGACCAGCGGGGGGGGCGCACAGGGGGTGGGGGGGCGGCGGACACATAGATCTTTCATTTAAACACTATTATTCATATCTTCTCTGCAGCAAACGCTGCTGGAGAGAAGATATGAATCGCAGCTTCAGCACCAGATGCTGGTACGTGTGGTACCCAGCACGGTGCGTGTGGTACCCAGTGGGCACACGGGCGGCACACGTGTGCCGCAAGTGTGCCACACTGATGTACACCAGAAACGTAGGGGCACACGGACACGGATAATTCCGGTACCGATTGTTTCCGGTACCGGAATTATCTGGACGTGTGAGACTGCCCTAAGAGGGTTATGAACGGAGCAGCAAACAAATGATCGACGTCTGACAAGAGGTTAATCATTTGCATGCTACTTCTGGACCTTAAAGCAGGTCCAGTATAGGTGTCACCCATGTTTGATAGCTCTTGTCTATATGCCCCTGGATATACTGTATGGCCAACACAGGATCCCATTATATCAGCCATTGTTTTTCATGTGGATTTTGAAGCAGAGTTAGCTACAAAATCCAAATAAATACATTTCTGAGTGAAGCTACCCTTAAGGGAATGTGCACAGGTCTTGTTTTTATACCCATCAAGTTTTTCGAAAAACCCTTCAGGAAAATGCTGGTCGCGTTTTTCATTAAGCATCTTTATCAGCATCTTTTCAGTTGGTTTTGTGGCAGCCCCGGCATCTTTTTTTTTTATTTAAACTTTTAATAGTAAGGAGCAAGTAGCCCAAAGAATGGACATGCTCATTCTTTTAACCACTTCCCTGCTTTTGAAGTGGTTAAAAGAAGTGACAAAAAAACCCAGAACATGTGCCCAGAAAGTCATACATTGCTGTGCATCATGTTCATTCTTTCATTTGATTTTTTAAAATGTTTCTTTTTTCATGCAGGAATCTGTCTGAGAAAGACATCATGTGCACATAGGCTTAGGTTAAGTTTCAATGATAAGTATTTGGTGAGTTTTTGACGCTGAGTAGTTTTGCTGAGCAAAAAAAATGCAGTGTCTTAGTTACAGTAAAGTGGATGGGATTTCTAGAAATCATACGCCCATTCTGAATTTTTTTTTAAGCTGCGTAACCTGACCTGTGGTGCGTTTTGAACTCCGAAACATGTCAATGTCTTTGGAGTAAATACGTGTTTTATCTGTAGATTTTCCCCATAGACTTGAATTAGATGAGGAAAAATCCTCAGGTAAAAAAAGCATATGCCTTTTTTAGCTCGTATACTCTGCAGAAACCCGGTCTTAGGTAATTATGCGCTGGATTTTTCCAACAACCTGCTTTTGAAATTGGAGGCTGAACATCTTCAGCTGCAGATTGAATTTGGGTTTAGGGCAGAATCTTGACAATGTATGACTCGGTTTAGACTTAAGGTACCTTCACACTAAGCGACGCTGCAGCGATACAGACAACGATGCCGATCGCTGCAGCGTCTCTGTTTTGATCAGAGAGACAGCTCTCCAGCGACCAACGATGCCGAAGTCCCCGGGTAACCAGGGTAAACATCGGGTTGCTAAGCGCAGGGCCGCGCTTAGTAACCCGATGTTTACCCTGGTTACCAGTGTAAAATGTAAAAAAAACAAACAGTACATACTTACATTTGCGTCCCCCGGCGTCCGCTTCCCTGCATTGTGAGTGCCGGCCCTAACAGCAGAGCGGTGACGTCACCGCTGCGCTCTGCTTTTGGTGAATATCAGGCCACACGAAGGCTGAAAGAACACACTTTTGGTTTACGACTGGTGAATGGCCACTTGTGGCGATACAGCAAGTACCTAGGATAATTATGACCTAACAAGACAAAGAGATCAATTAGACCACTGTTACACGTCCGTGAAACACGGACCATGCTCATATCGAAAAACCCAACCGACCGCCGGGAATCCTAATCTGACCCAACTACCTCAGGAGCATTTATGAAGCAGTTAGCTCAGGTCAGGAGAATCAATGGTTGGGCCGGGTATTGGCCTTTTTTCATGGACACGTGAATCCGGCCTTAAAAGAGCAAAGATGTTTATTGAATCTCAAGACCGTACGACAGGAAAAAAAAATTATGCGCCATCATAAATCAAGCCACAAAAACAACGAAATGTGCTGTAGACAGGAAATCCAAACCACAAAACTACTAAAGGAACTTCTCTTCCTCTAAATATTTGTTCCTCTCACACCTTTCATACACTCAGGAGTAAAACTCTAGACATTATTGTCTTCATTCCCTCAGTTTCTGAGGAAAAAAAAATATCCATATTGCCCATAACAACCCAGAATAGTTCAGCTTTCACTTTCACACCAGCACCAGTAAAATGGTTGCTATGGGAAAAAGGCCAAATTTTCTCTGTTTTGACACAAGGCCTTGCAATTATTTTTATTGCTGTGTATAATGCCTTTTAATCCCTTAGGAACATATTTGCCTACTGTAGGTCTTCACATATAGCCACATTAGCGTTCTTGAGGCTTCATTTATACATCTAGGTTTTGGGTTATTTTGCTGCATATGTACAATTTTTCATCAGTTCAGTCCATGTAGCATGTGGTTTTCAAAGCTTCTCGTACCTATAATAAACGTTAAAAAACAGACCTATCCAAGTATACAGGTGCGTAGATCTGTTTTTTTCTACGTATACATTGCCACTATTGACATAGGAAACTGTATTTTGTAAAAAGGTTTGTGTTGATGTATAAAAATAGATGCCATACGGAAGTAAAAATAGAGATACAGCCCACAAACGTCTGGTATATAGACGGAATATGAATTAAAATAGTTTTTTTTCTGGATTCAAAAAGAACTACCGGTATATACATATACTATAATCTGGTTTTATGGTGGAAAAACTGACTTCTGAATGAGCCGTTATGCCAGTTTCAAACAAAATTGTCAGCGTTTCATCCAAAAAAGAATACACTGTTTTTTTATCCGTATACCATCTGTATGTCCATTTTTTACACCCGCATGCCATCCACCATGGCAACTGATTTATACATCAACATTTTGATAAATAAAAGGCAAAGTACAGTTTTTTTATGTAACTGGATCCGTAAAAATGGACGTGATCCGTTTTCTGTGCACCCATTGACTTATATTGATCCAAAATACGGATCAAAGTAGAGCATGCTGCGATTTCTTTTTTTCACGCGGCCCATTGATTTGTGTATAAAAAAAGGTTTCAGAGAACTACCACATTGACGTGTATTGGTCACAGCGCTCTTCGTACCCTACTTGTTTTGCTGACGGACAGATTATACGCTCGTCTAGGAAGACAAAAAAAATCTCTGCCCTTCCAATCACTAGCTTGGCTTCAAATGCCTGACACCTCAACCAGGAGTTTGGAAATCTGGAGTCACCAGCTGGTAAAGGCACCCAGTGCGAAATTGATACTACCTATTTGAACGTGTCCCTCTTGATCACTTTTTTTTTTTACCCTTTATGCCGCAAATGCATTTTAAACAAGTTCTAAAAAAAAAGAAACATTTCTTAAGAGGAGAAAAAAAAATTCAGGCAAGTTGCCTTGACTAGTTGCCCCATCAGCTTTCTGCGATATGATACTAGTCTTTTGCCCACTCATTTTTGCAGAACACACGGTTAGGTCTGGACTGTGCGTTATTATGTTTGGAGAGGGGAAGCGCACTCTGAAAGTCTTTGTCCGTAATATGGAGGGTTAAATCTTGAACATTGCCTCTTTCTGCTGCTAAAGACCGTCCAGATGTTTTCTGTAAAAATGAACCCTGGTAACAATAGAACACATGTGAAGACGGAACTAGAACCCAACAAATCGCACAAAAACGTTCTAGACCTGTGATATTCTACTCACAGCTGTCGAATGTTTCCTCGATGATAAATCCTGAGCGATAGATGTCGATAAAACCCCAAGTTCAGCGCTTTATTAGGTGCCGCCTGCTTGCCATATCCTGTCCTCCTTCTCTGTACCCCTCCTGCCTCTCTCTTCCTTCCGTCTATCTCCAGGACACAGATAGAAAGCCCTCACTGAAGCACTAGACGACCTACTGTGGACGGAGGGACCTCGGGATGCAGCTCCAGGACTGACTAATTATGGTCAGAGGCTTGAGGAGAGAATCTCAGCCCATGTCTGCAGTCTACAGTTTTCTTGTGCAGCAGATGCAATCTACACTTGCAAGTTTTTTCTACACGCTTTTTTTTCATGCAGTCACATGATCTTCAATCCTCCAACACACAGAGTTTTATTCTAGACTCACACAGGTTAAAGTGATGGCCAGCCATTGTTTGGTGGCATTTCTGCTCCAGGACATGCTGGCGTCTTTGTCTTGAAGCATCTTTTTTCGTGGCTTTTTAGTTGTTTTTTTTCTTATATATATATATATATATATATATATATATATATATATATATATATATATATATATATATATATATATATATATATATATATATATATATATATATTATATATATGTGTGTGTGTGTCTTTTTATTGTGTTTTTGACACTATGGTCTATGTCTCTTTTTGGTATATCATGTTATACATAAAGCTGCTTTGTTTCTAATACTTCCAGGTATTTGGCTTTGACAAAACGTCATGTGCAGATTCTTTACGTTTTAGCGCTTTCAGCGGCCTGTGCGTTTTTTACCGGCAGATTTTTTGCATCTAATACGATTCTATGGAGAAAATATACACATGAAACTCGAGCACATGCAACAGCATTTAACATATTGCGGCATTTCTATAAATCCCATCCACTTTACTGGCGCTTCATCTTTTATGCAGAAAATATACGCAGCGTCAAAAACGTACTGTCCGAACACAGCAGAGTAAAAAGTCACACGATCCTTTTAATAAGCTTATAATGTTGCATGTTATTTGTCTTCAACTGTCCATAACACAAAAGTAGACAGATTTTGTGCTTGATTAGGGTGCCGGAGTACTTCTATATACGGTATACATTTTGAGACATTTGGAAAATTGGCAAATGATGAATTATGCAATCACATCTGGATAAAAAAAACACATTGTCAAGCAAAGCATTGTAAAAATAGTGCGAAAGCCATAATGAATTTGGTACAAAAATGCCTAAAATCCATGCTTTAACTCCAAAAACAGAGACCTTAGTATGTAGTAAGTTACATATTCCTCTGTAGAATTTCATAAAAATAAAATCAGCCCCCCCCCCCCCCAAAAAAAAAAAAAAGCAATGAAAACTTGCACAAAAAACCTACAAAAGTCTGGGTGTTTATCCAGCCAAAATAAATAGTATATTTCCAGTAATCTAATCGCTTACAATATAGATTGTGTCATGTCCTCACAGTTCAGTAACGTTATATTACTATGGGCAGAACATAAGAACGAAGTATAATTCCAAAGCGTAGTAAGCGTGGACCCTGCCCGTCTTCTCTGTCCTTTTAGATTATTGGAAACTGCAAGTCCTAGCATGTCCTATACAAGGGTGGGGGAAGTCAATGTAAATGTCCACGCAAGGCTACATTGTCAACTTCTGTACAGATATGAAGGGTTCTAGTTTGGGTCAACATAGCCCAAGTAAACTATGTAAATGGCTCAATGTTAGGAGTCACAAACATAAAAGATAGCTATAAGCCAAGTCAAGGTTCAGATGGTTATTCGGCTAGCAGCTATCTTGCCTGTCTCTCTCCCGAGTTCTCACATGTTCTCTGAGTCCTCCGCTTATCTATCAGAGAACTAAAGCCAGAAATTGGACATGCCAGATCCTTATCTCCTTCAACATCTGTCCGGCTAGAGTTGGCCAACCCTACTGATACCGTGACGTTGGACTACTGTGTATGGGGCCGGTTACGGCTGGTTATACAGAAATGATAGCCGTTGTCTGATCACTCGTTAGGCTGACAGCTATGTTTCTGAAGCTCCTCAAATCTGAAGGCTTCACTCAACTTCCCATGTCTTTCAATGAGAAGAGAGATTAAGCTGCTGTCAGGCACCTCTGGCGATAACCTATCTCTCATAGAAATATAGGATTAGGCTTGTTAAAATCCAGCTGCTTGATCCTTCTCTTCCATTATTTCTACGGTAAGGAAGGGTCGGGAAGTCATCACACACATTAGATGTTTATCCGTTCCTACTGGAATAGACTAGTTCAGCCAACATATGTGTATGGCCACCAGGTTTAAAGGTTGGGTCATATCTAATTGATCACTGGGCTCCACCAATGCCGATAATGAGGCTCGGCACACACTGTTTAATTCGAAAAAAATATTCTGGAGGAGCTAGGATGGGATCGAGCCCATGCAGTTCTTATGGGACCCTTGGAACAAAGGAGATAAGTTTTGATTTGTCCTATCCTCTTTGGATATCAGGGGATGAGAACTTGTGGAGGGGTCATCAGTTCAGAGGAAGTGCATGTCAGCAAAGAAAAAAGGGATGTTAAATTTAACCAAGGGTACAGGAAATGGAAAGGAGAAAAAAAAACCAAGACTTTTCTGTTCAAGCTTGTAACCATAACTGAAGGCCCAGTGTGATATCCGTTACGGGCCCTTTTTCATTCGCGAAGGCAACGCCATGAAGAGCTTGCAAAGTCATATCACGCAACATCCAAAAATTCTGATTATCAGATAATCCAAAAAACTTGTGGGTTCCTAAAGTTTGTGGCCAAGTAAAAAATCAAAAAGCACTAGTACGCAAATTGTTCCCAATGTTCTATTCTTCTGGTGGCTCCAAGCTTATTGCAGATACAATGTCCTGTAAAACTTTTGCTGTGATATTCTGCCCACAGTCATAGATCTGGAGCCTGGTGGTCATGTTATAATCGTCCGCTCTGCATTATGTAGGACAGTGATTCATACATCAGACATGCCATTTACAAGCATTACAACACAGATCCATTTATTGTAGTCTAGTTCAGTATTGCTACATGCCCAGTGCCCACCATCTACTTATTGGCAGTAAGTGACTGCCAAAGGGGACTGAGTAAAGGAAAAATCAGATATGACACATCCCATTATTCAGAAATGGAGGCGCCTGCATCTATGAGCAAGTTCATGATCATAATGTCTACGTCCCAGGACATCTGTGTAGGAACTCAAGATGGGTCATAAATATAAGATCTGTGGAAGTGTGACATCCGGTAAGCCAAAGCGAGCAGCTGATGTGAGCAGTGAATGAAGCAGAACTGCACCTTCCGTTCACCGTGTAGCGGTCGCTCTAAGGAGCTGATCTGCAGCACCGGCAGCAGCCACTACACAGTGAACGGAGGATGCCGACCACCCTAATCTGCATCAGTTTCTCATTATACAATGACATTTCTCAGCTGACTGACAGCCGATGTCTACTTTTGCAACCAACATATAATATATAGTGGACAGATAGGTTACGGAGTGTGACTGCGGGATCAGACTACACAAGGGTTGTTTGTAGTCTGAGACCATTACAATGGGGAAAATAAGTATTCAATACACTGATGATTTTGCAAGTTTTCTCACCTACACAGAATGGAGAGGTCTGTAATTTTTATTGTAGGTACACCACACATGTGAAAGATGGAATCTTAAAAAAAATCCAGAAAATCCCTTTGTATGATTTTTACGTAATGAATTTGCATTTTATTGCATGAAATAAGTATTTGATACAATAGAAAAACAGAACTTAATATTTGGTACAGAAACCTTTGTTTGCAAAAAGGTCAGACGTTTCCTGTAGTTCTTGACCAAGTTTGCACAAACTGCAGCAGGGATTTTGGCCCCCTCCTCACTACAGATCTTCTCCAGATCTTTCAGGTTTTGGTGCTGTCGCTGGGCAACATTGAGTTTCAGCTCCCTCCAAAGATTTTCTATTGGGTTCAGGTCTGGAGACTGGCTAGGCCACTCCAGGACCTTGAAATGCTTCTTATGGAGCAACTCCTTAGTTGCCCTGGCTGTCTGTTTCTGGTCATTGTCGTGCTGGAAGACTCAGCCACATGACCCATCTTCAATGCTCTCACTGGGGGAAGGAGGTTGCTGGCAAAAATCTTGAAATACATGACCCCATCCACGCTTCAATACGGTGCAGTCGTCCTGTCCCCATTGCAGAAAAGCACTCCCAAAGTATGATGTTTCCCCCACCATGCTTCACTGTTGGGACGGTGTTCCTCAGGTTGCACTCATCCTTCTTCCTCCTCCAAACATAGCGAGTGGAGTTGATACCAAAAAGTTCTATCTTGGTCTCATCTGACCACATGACCTTCCACTTTCTTATGTAAAAATCATACAATGTGATTTTCTGTTTGTTTTTTTTTTATTGTTAGGTACACTTCACCTGTGAGAAACAGAATCTATGATAAAAAGTACAGACCTCTCAATTCTTTGTAGGTGGGAAAATTTGCAAAATCGGCAGTGTATCAAATACTTATTTTCCCTACTGTAGGTATGCTTAAATGCTGTAGATACAAAACAGTAGGAGGTTCTTAAGCAAAACTGCAAAGTTCGTTCACACTTTCACTTACTGAAGCAATGACATTGCAATGAGCAATTGGCGCCTGGTAGGATGCTGGACTTTACAGCAGGGAGAACAGAACTAATTGTTACAAAGGTGTGAAACTCATCTTGATCCCATACCAGAGGTTTCTCCCAAACTGACTTCTATTGGGAGAAGATTTCCGTGCAACTTCATATAATGAAAGTCATGGCACAATGGTGAAGAACAGCAGCTCTGAAGCGTGAAAGCCTACACATATGATTCCTACTGGACGCCATCTGCAGACTGTAAGCCCCCACCTGAACCTAACACCAGGCTGACAAGGTGCAATCATCTGCAGCGGCAAGTGCCAGTGAAGCAATGGCGTGAGCCAAATATTGCTGTTTCCCTGTTATTCTTAAACTGTTCTCATGGGTGCATTAAATTAGGAGTCAAACATAGTTTCATAGTTTTTAAGGTTGAAGGTAGGCATTGAGTTCTACCCATACCCCAACATGTTCATTCAGAAGAAGGCTAAAGTCCCATGGGGCAGATGCTAATAGTCCCATATTAGAGGAAAAATTCCTTCTCTACTCCACATACGACAATCAAACTGGCTCCCTGGATCAACGTCCCTAGTAGCCTTAACCTGTAATATTATATTTATCAAGAAATGCATCCAAGCCATCCTTGGACTTTTGTAGTGTATCATTTATTACAACATTGTGTGGCAGAGAGTTCCACAGTCTCACTGCTCTCACAGTAAAAAATCTATAGTCTCACTGCTCTTACAGTAGAGAATCTATAGTCTCACTGCTCTTACAGTAAAGAATCTATAGTCTCACTGCTCTTACAGTAAAGAATCCACAGTCTCACTGCTCTTACAGTAAAGAATCCACAGTCTCACTGCTCATACAGTAAATAATCTATAGTCTCACTGCTCTTACAGTAAAGAATCTATAGTCTCACTGCTCTTACAGTAAAGAATCCACAGTCTCACTGCTCTTACAGTAAAGAATTTATAGTCTCACTGCTCTTACAGTAAAGATTCCACAGTCTCACTGCTCTTACAGTAAAGAATCTATAGTCTCACTGCTCTTACAGTAAAGAATCTATAGTCTCACTGCTCTTACAGTAAATAATCCATAGTCTCACTGCTCTTACAGTAAAGAATCTATAGCCTCACTGCTCTTATAGAAAAAAATCCAGTCTCAATGCTCTTACAGTAAATAATCTATAGTCTCACTGATCTTATAGCAGAGAATCTATAGTCTCACTGATCTTATAGCAGAGAAACTATAGTCTCACTGCTCTTACAGTAAAGAATCTATAGTCTCACTGCTCTTACAGTAGAGAATCTATAGCCTCACTGCTCTTACAGTAAAGAATCTATAGTCTCACTGCTCTTACAGTAAAGAATCTATAGTCTCACTGCTCTTACAGTAAAGAATCTATAGTCTCACTGCTCTTACAGTAAAGAATATATAGTCTCACTGCTCTTACAGTAAAGAATCTATAGTCTCACTGCTCTTACAGTAAATAATCCATAGTCTCACTGCTCTTACAGTAAAGAATCTATAGCCTCACTGCTCTTATAGAAAAAAATCCAGTCTCAATGCTCTTACAGTAAATAATCTATAGTCTCACTGATCTTATAGCAGAGAATCTATAGTCTCACTGATCTTATAGCAGAGAAACTATAGTCTCACTGCTCTTACAGTAAAGAATCTATAGTCTCACTGCTCTTACAGTAGAGAATCTATAGCCTCACTGCTCTTACAGTAAAGAATCTATAGTCTCACTGCTCTTACAGTAAAGAATCTATAGTCTCACTGCTCTTACAGTAAAGAATCTATAGTCTCACTGCTCTTACAGTAAAGAATATATAGTCTCACTGCTCTTACAGTAAAGAATCTATAGTCTCACTGCTCTTACAGTAAATAATCCATAGTCTCACTGCTCTTACAGTAAAGAATCTATAGCCTCACTGCTCTTATAGAAAAAAATCCAGTCTCAATGCTCTTACAGTAAATAATCTATAGTTTCACTGATCTTATAGCAGATAATCTATAGTCTCACTGATCTTATAGCAGAGAATCTATAGTCTCACTGCTCTTACAGTAAAGAATCTATAGTCTCACTGCTCTTACAGTAGAGAATCTATAGCCTCACTGCTCTTACAGTAAAGAATCTATAGTCTCACTGCTCTTACAGTAAAGAATCTATAGTCTCACTGCTCTTACAGTAAAGAATCTATAGCCTCACTGCTCTTACAGTAAAGAATCTATAGTCTCACTGCTCATACAGTAAAGAATCTATAGTGTCACTGCTCTTACAGTAAAGAATCTATAGTGTCACTGCTCTTACAGTAAGGAATCTATAGTCTCACTGATTTTACAGTAAAGAATCCATAGTCTCACTGCTTTTACAGTAAAGAATCTATAGTCTCACTGCTCTTACAGTAAAGAATCTATAGCCTCACTGCTCTTACAGTAAAGAATCTATAGTGTCACTGCTCTTACAGTAAGGAATCTATAGTCTCACTGATTTTACAGTAAAGAATCCATAGTCTCACTGCTTTTACAGTAAAGAATCTATAGTCTCACTGCTCATACAGTAAAGAATCTATAGCCTCACTGCTCTTACAGTAAAGAATCTATAGTCTCACTGCTCTTACAGTAAAGAATCTATAGTCTCACTGCTCTTACAGTAAAGAATCTATAGTGTCACTGCTCTTACAGTAAGGAATCTATAGTCTCACTGATTTTACAGTAAAGAATCCATAGTCTCACTGCTTTTACAGTAAAGAATCTATAGTCTCCAATTTTAAATAAATATATTTGTAAAGGTGCTATTAACATGGAATTCTCACCAGATGTCGGTAACAATCCACCCAATCCACACAGGCAAAGAAATCAACCCATAGATGTCCATAAATTAAGTTATGTGTTATAATGAGAAATGACACAGGGAAAAAGTATTGGACACTCTTACTGAAATTTATTTAATATTTTATACAAAAGCCTTTGTTGGTGGTGACAGCTTCAAGATGCCTCCTATATGGAGAAACTAGTCGCATGCATTGCTTAGGTATGAATTTGTCTCATTCTTTCACACACTCTTCACATCTTGAAGGTCCCGTGAGCTCCTTCTATGAACACTGAGATTTAGTTCCTTCCATACATTTTCTATTGGATTCAGGTCCGGTGATTGGCTCGGGACATTCTAACAGCTTTACTTTCTTTCTCTGAAACCATTTGAGAGTTCCTTGACTGTGTGTTTGGGATCACTGTCTCACTCATCATCCTGGTAGATGGCAGCAGATTTTTATCAAGAATGTTTTGGTACATTTGTCCATGCATCCATCCTTCAATTATGAAGAGTGCCAGTGTCGTATGCTGAAAAACAGCCACACACCTTGATGTTCCCACCTTCAAACTTCACTGTTAGTATGGTGTTTTTGGGGTGACATGCAGTGTCTTTTGGCCTCCAAACATGATGTGTATTATGGCATCCAAAGAGTTCAATTTTGGCCTCATCTGACCAGACTATGTTCTCCCAGTATTTCACAGGCTTGTCTAAATGGTGCTGAGCAAACTTTAAACGAGCTTGAACAGGTTTTGTTCAGCAATGGGGTCTAGCGTGGTGAGCGTGCATACAGGCCATGGAGGCTTAATGGTTTTCTTTGAAACACTTGTACCTGCTGATTCCAGGTTTTTCAGGAGCTCTCCACGGGTGGTCCTTGGATAACTCTTCTGATAATTCTTTTCACTCTTCTGTGTGAAATATTGTGGGAAGCAACTGGTCGTGGCCGGTTTATGGTGAAATCATGTTCTTTCTATTTCAGGATTATGCCCCCGAACAGTGCCCACTGGAACCTTCTGTAGTTTTGAAATTCTACTGTATCGAATGCCATCAGTATGATTTGCAACAATAAGGTTGCAAAGGTCTTGAGACAGCTGACTGGTTTTAGCCATGATGAGAGATTTCATGTGTTGCACATTGGTAATGAGACATTTCTTTATAGGGCATCAGTTGAACCAGCTGATATTGGTTTTCACTAAGTGGCAGGATTGCTTTCTAATTACTGAAAGATTTCAGCTGGTGTCAGGACTTTCCATGGATTTTTGCACCTCTCTATCGTCATGTGTTGAATACTTTTCCCTCATTATTACACATAACTTAATTTATGCACATCTGTGGTTTGATTTCTTTGCCTGTGTGGATTGGACGGGTTGTTATCAACATCTGGTGACAATGTCATGCAACAGCACCTATAGAAATAGATTTACTTAAAAAATTGTTGTCATGTTCAATAATATTTCACCCGCTGTATAGTATTACTACATGTACTATATTTACTATATCTAGTATTATCTGTAATAAGTATAGTAGAGGTAGGAATACTACATATAATGCTACATATAATAAGTGTAGTACAGGTAGTAATCTAATATATAAAGCTGTATGTGTGTATGTGTGTCCGGGATTGGCATCTGAACCGTCGCAGCTACAGCCACAAAATTTTGCACAGTCACACGTCTGGACCCTGAGAGCGTCATAGGCTATGTTGTGAGGTGAAATTTTAACCCCGCGCTTTCCAATTCACCAAACAATTTTGCCCCTATCTACATAATGGGGAAAAAAATGAAAGGAAAAGTGTTGGAGGCAAATTAACAGCGGCCAGATGTGAACAAGGGGGACTTAAAGAATGAGAGCGATGGCGCCAAAGAGTATATACTGTACAGTTGCTAAGGTGGGGCCCCGACATGGGATAATCACCACACCACCACGGGGATATGAACACACACACAAAATGCGCCACACACTACCACGTGCTCGAACACATATACCACCCTCAGTGCACATTTCACCACACATACACCAACCTCGCCACATAAAAGTCGAAACACAAAAGTCGCCGCTCAAAACTTGCCACGCGCAAAACTCTCCACATGCAAAACTCGCCACACGTGCAAAACTCACCTCATGGAAAACTCGCCACACGCAAAACTTGCACACGCGGAAAAATTGCCACATGCACAAAAGTTGCAACACATGCTAAAGTTGCCTCACACAAAACTTGCACATACTCAAAAAGCACCACACATAAAACTCGCCACGCGAAAAACTCGCCATGCGCAAAACTTGCTGCACACAACTTGCTACACTAACCTGTCACATGCAACTCGACACACAAAAAGTTGCTACACGCATGTCGCCACACAAAACTCATCTCACAAACATCGCTACATGCATGTTGCCACACGCAACTCAACACACACAACTTGACACACGAAACTCGCCCTAAAACACACACAAGTCTGGTATTATCCTTCAAAAATAAAAATCTGATTAATAAGCAGACAAACTACAAGAGCAACAAATGTACCATATAGGAATTCGGCAGCTGTCAGTCACATGACCAGTCTATAATGTGTATGTGTGAGCTAATATATACTGCCAGGGCGTGGGCTTCCTGTTGGCTGGGGATTTATCAGGCTGCCAATTTAGCTTACAAATACTGAGGTAAAAATACTGACCAAATAACGTGTGAACGAGGTCTAATACAGGAGGAGATGACACACAGATATATACTATATACAGGAGGAGATGACACACAGGTATATACTTTTTACAGGGGAGATGACACACAGGTATATACTATATACAGGAGGAGATGACACACAGATATATACTATATACAGGAGAGATGACACACAGGTATATACTATATAGAGGAGGAGATGACATACAGGTACATACTACATACAGGAGCAGATGACATACAGGTATATACTATATACAGGAGGAGATGACACACAGGTATATACTATATACAGGAGCAGATTACCTACAGGTATATAGTATATACAGGAGGAGATGACATACAGGTATATGCTATGTATAGGAGATGACATACAGGTATATGCTATATACAGGAGGAGATGACACAAATATATACTATATATAGGTGAGATGACACACAGGTATATACTATATACAGGAGGAGATTACATACAGGTATATACTATATATAGGAGGAGATGACATACAGGTATATACTATATACAGGGGAGATGACATACAGGTATATACTATATACAGGAGATGACATACAGGTGTATACTATATATAAGGGACATGACAAACATGTATATACTGAGGTGAAAATGAGAGGTGTGAGGTGAAAATGAAAAGGTGTGAGTGCAAAATGAGAGGAGTGAGGGAAAATAGTGGAGTGATCGGAAAATGACAGATGTGAGGTCGAAATGACAAGTGTTAGGGGGGAATGAGAGGAGTGAGGGGGAAAATAAGAGGAGTGAGGGGGAAAATGAGAGGTGTGAAGGAGAAAATGAGAGATGTGAGGGGGAAAATGAAAGATGTGATGGGGAAAATGAGAGGCGTGATGGGAAAATAAGGGAAGTGAGGTGCTATAACTAACCACAGATATTTACTATGCCCAGGCAACGCCGGGCTCTTCAGCTAGTACTACATATAATAATACATATAAGTATAGTACATATAATACTACATATAATAAGGATAGTACAGGTAGTAACACTACATCTAATACTACATATAATACTAGCTATAATAAGTACATACAATACTAGATATAATTAGTACATATGATACTATCTATAAGTGTAGCACATATAATTCTACATCTAATACTACATAGAATACTATATATACTGTATGTATAGCACATATAATACTAGCTATAAGTATAGCACATATAATATCAGCTATAATGCCGCCCATAAGTGCAGGTACTAGCAGCAGCTCCAGCTGTTTCCATGTGTCAGAGGTGCCATTCTCCCCACACCGTGCCTGTGTGCGCTCAGTGTCGGGCACAGGTCGGAGGTGGCACTGCCAGGATGCCAGCGTGTCCTGAGGCTGCTGTGCCCCCATCCCTGTGCCCGCACACTCCACTACTTTCCCCGGCTCTGCAGAATGAGCCGGACACCAGGCAGCCTCCCCCTTTACCTGTCACACGAGTCTGCTGCTGCAGAAAGTTTGGGGGCAGCCGGGGTGCGGGAGCGCGGCCGGGGTGCGGGAGCGCGGCCGGGGGCTCAGCATGGTCCCGTCCCGGTGGGCAGTGAGGGCTGCGCTCAGCGCTCTGCACCAACAATCAGCCCCATTCACTGGAATGAGAGGAATGTGCGAGCGGCGCGGGGTCCTAGAGCCGACTGCTCATGTGGCCGCCTGCTGCCCCGGGTCCTAGTGCCGGCGAGATGTATGTGTCTGATGCTGAGCAGGGTCCTAGTGCCGACAATGTGCTCAGTGTCTAGAGAAGACTTTTTCCTATTAGTCCATGAGCCAAGAACCAAATTTGACGATATCGGTACCACCCGGAGTGACTAATTTTCTTTGGTATTTTTAGGTAGATGCATGTCTGTAGTTTATTTTTTGATATGATAGCCCTTACATATACGTAGCTTATTAACCCCTTCAGCCCTAGGCCTATTTGTACCCAAGTGCCTAAGCCAATCTGACCTGTGCCACTTCATGGGCTAATAACTTTGGAACGCTTTCACCTATCCAAGCCATTCTGAGATTGTTTTCTCGTGACATATTGTACTTCACGTCAGTGCTAAATGGGAGTCAATATATTTTACCTTTCTATATAAAAAAATGCTAAATATTCGGAAATTTTGGAAAAATCGGCAATTTTTTAACTTTGAAATTCTCTGCTTTTTACAAAAATACTGATACCCCCCATAATAGTTATTAATTTACACTCCCCACATGTTTACTTCATATTGGCATCATTTTGAAAATGAAACCTTATTGTTTTACGACGTAATAGGGCTTATAGTTTTATGCGCAATTTTTCACATTTACAGCAAAACCCACTTTTCAAAGGACCAAGTCACTTCTGAAGTCACTTTAAGGGGCTTACATAACAGAAACCACCCATAAATTACCCCATTTTGCAAACTACACCCCTCAAGCTGTTCAAAACTCATTTTTAAAAACTGTTAACCCTTTAGGTGTTCCACAGGAATTTTAGCATGAGCCAAGAACCAAATATGACGATATCGGTACCACCCGGAGTGACTAGATGTAGTATTTGTAACAAAATTTAATCCAAGTTATGTAAATACACACTGAACATGTCATGTGCATATATATATATATATATATATATATATATATATATATATATATATATATATGTTACTCCATAATATCTTCAACATCGGACTCTGAATCTGACTGTTGTTCTACTGGCTCGTCTTCAGTACCCTTGTTCTGGCATGTCTGTAATCTGCACATGTCTGTGCACTTCAGGCCATTGCTGAGGCAAGTACACTGAGGAAGTTCACATGACCGCACACACTTGCAGGACAGTAGCTGTATAATAGCTTCTGGTGCTGGTGCCCCTTGCATCCACTTGACAACAAGCTTTCCGTCGTTATCTATCATCCAACCGCAGTCTGTTGGGTTTGCAACCCATGGCTGGCTCTGCAGACTTCTCCTCCAGATCGCAGCCTGGTAGTTTGCACGCAGTGCATGCATGAAAAGGCAGTCCTGGCAAGGAGGGAGTTGACTTGACTCTACCACTCCACGTCTGGCACAGAACAGCTGATAACGGAGCCTGTTTACCTCAGTTGTTTGGGTAGTTGGCAGGTACATGTGGCAGGTGATTTCCTGTAACTTCTCAAAAAGTTCGGTAGACACTTCCCATGAACGACCAACTTCCTGAAAGGCATCCTGGTATGTCTTGTTCATCTTCAACTGCTTGAGTGTCGTCATCTTCCCACGGCCAGCGAATGCACTGACGGTGTCACAGCCTGTAAATGCATGCATACCAATCAATGAATCACATACGCTGCCTCCCAATGTTCGGCTCAGAGTGGTGATATCCAGGAATCTTGTCCGGTTCTGTGTACCGCATTTCTGGAACAGGTGGGATGGGATTTTGTGGCACATGCCCAGACACAGGACCATGACATCAGTATCCTCCGAAGTGATGATGACCGACTTGTAACCAGATTCTGCTGCATGAAGAGCATGGAGAAGGAGGCGTGTGTCTGCTTCTTCTTGATTTGACTTAAGGTCAGCAGCCTCTTCCCACTGTTCTTTGGTGATCTTAAAGCAGAGCTGCTCACATGTGACATACAGCTCCTTCTCCTCAAGCTTCTCCCTGTGGTGTTTCGCCTTCCATTCTTCTACCAGAAACTTTATGAGACTTGCCTTGTTGGAGGAACTACTTAGAAGCTTTTTCCACTGCTGGATGTTGTGCCCATGTTGAATGTTCTTGAAATGGATCCCTGTGCCTTCATATCTGTTGACTCTTTCTGTATCTTTGATGGATGTCTCCTTGTAGACGTCAAAGACAATATCAATGCGCTTGCTCTTAGCACCCTCATGGATAGCGCGACTCATTGCTGTGCCTGCTAGCTGGCCAAATGTTGCATTGTTTCCCTTCAGTTTCTGAACCAGGCTCATCCCATCAATGATGGTTGCAGAGGGCTCGGGGATCACTTCTGCAGGACGAGCATTCCTCTCCAACTCCCTTGCGAGGGCAGCCTTGTTGGTCTTGCGGATAGACCCATCACCATTGGCAAGTGCCCATGGCAATGGACCCAGGGGATGAGTCAAGACATCACTCATTTGTAGCTTTCTGTTCTCAGCTACAAGTATCATCTGGCCAAATAGGTTTCTGTCAGCCTTCAAAATTACCTCCTTGCCAAGACCTTGTCTGCGTGTCTTCATTTGGATGTTAGAGAACGTTTTAAGTTTGTTCTTCGTCATCTTGTCATGAAACAATGTAGTTGGCTTATCGGTACCCAAACGCTCATCCTTGAATGTTTGATATGCATCCTCTCCTATACTGTATGCCCCTTGAAGGTCTTTGGCTACATCTGGTGGTGCTACAGTCGCTGTTGACAAACTGATAAGTTCACCATTATGCTCTTTGTTGAAGGGGTTCACAGGAATTCGTCCAAAACGATTCTTGCTACCGATCTGGACCGAAAAGCCACCTTGCATGAAGTATTCATGGACCTCTGGGTGTTCTATGGGCAGCCGAGACATTGTGGCATAGTAATAGGTTAGGTATCGGGCATAGTTGACCTTGTCATAGGCAAAACACCATGGTATCATCTGTCGGATTGCTCCTAGGTGAAGCATCCAGTTGCCTTCTCTTGAAGCTCGAACCAGGGCCAGCATGGTCTCGACCATGTCCAAGTATGACATCCAGAATGCTGAGAGTTGTTCATTTCTGAGGGTCTCAAGATAAACTTGAAAGAGCTTCAGGGTAAGTGTGCAAGATTCATTATCCAAGAGCTTTTCGAAGGATCCCTGCGACACACTGATGCGAAAGTTTGTGATGTTCTTCAGTGTTTCATCCAGATGGTGAAGGTCCCTTGCATGGTTTTCTTCTAGCCATGGAAGGAAGTTTTTCCATGCAAGCCTCATAAGTGCTTCATAGACCAGCTTGTGTAGTCTCACTGCTCTGTTGTACCTCCGGCCGTCCATCACTCCAGACACTGATCCTTCAGCGATTACACCGGATTCAACACACAGATCTCTAAGGCCTGCATCCTGAAATCTGTTCCCTATGATAGAGAGGAGATTACAGATTGTGTGGAAGACACCCATTCTAATTATAATGTTCTTGAACTTCTCCTGTTTCCAGATAACCTAAAATGACACCTTCATGTAAAAAATGCACTTTTTCCATTTTCTCAACCAAGTGTTTCCAACTACTGTGAAACACTGGTTGGGTCAAAGTGGTCACTATACCCCCTAAAAGATTCCTTGGGGGTGTAGTTTCCAAAATAGGGTCACTTTTTGGGGTTTCCACTGTGGGGGTACCTCAGGCAGCCTTCAAATGTGACATGGCCCCCTAGATTTCTTCCAGTGAATCCGCCACCCAAAAACCACATAGCGCTCCTTCCGTGTTGAGCTGTGCTGTGTGCCCATACTTTAGTTTACGAGTACATGTGGGGTGTTTCTATAAACTGCAGAATTAGGGTAACCAAGTTTGGGTTTGCCGTTAACCCTTGCTAGGTTGCAGGTAAAATTGGATTACAATGTAATATCTGGAAAAAAAATGAAATTTTGAAATTTCGCCTTCATTCTGCTAAAATTCCTGTGGAACACCTAAAGGGTTAACAGTTTTTAAAAATGAGTTTTGAACAGCTTGAGGGGTGTAGTTTGCAAAATGGGGTAATTTATGGGTGGTTTCTGTTATGTAAGCCCCTTAAAGTGACTTCAGAAGTGACTTGGTCCTTTGAAAAGTGGGTTTTGCTGTAAATGTGAAAAATTGCGCATAAAACTATAAGCCCTATTACGTCGTAAAACAATAAGGTTTCATTTTCAAAATGATGCCAATATGAAGTAAACATGTGGGGAGTGTAAATTAATAACTATTATGGGGGGTATCAGTATTTTTGTAAAAAGCAGAGAATTTCAAAGTTAAAAAATTGCCGATTTTTCCAAAATTTCCGAATATTTAGCATTTTTTTATATAGAAAGGTAAAATATATTGACTCCCATTTAGCACTGACGTGAAGTACAATATGTCACGAGAAAACAATCTCAGAATGGCTTGGATAGGTGAAAGCGTTCCAAAGTTATTAGCCCATGAAGTGGCACAGGTCAGATTGGCTTAGGCACTTGGGTACAAATAGGCCTAGGGCTGAAGGGGTTAATAAGCTACGTATATGTAAGGGCTATCATATCAAAAAATAAACTACAGACATGCATCTACCTAAAAATACCAAAGAAAATTAGTCACTCCGGGTGGTACCGATTCATCTTATCATTCCAGAAAACCATTTTTTTCCCCTTGATGTAGATTACTTTATGTTGCACCCACATGGAGCACAATTTTGGAGTACACGTAACTTACTGGATAGTAATAATTTAGAGATGAGCCAATTGATATACAGGACCCTGGTCCAGCGGCCCCGTCAGTAGTCTGTGGGCACCGGGCGGGAACCCTGAGGACGGCCTCCTACCTGCCGGTTTGTTGGGTCGGCGTGAGGTCATGCCACAACAAAGGCGTCACATCAGAAGATGCGCCAGGGATGCTGAGAGGTCGGAGGTGGTCCACAAGGCTCCCGCCCGGTGCCCACAGACTACTGACATGGCCGCTGGACCAGGGTCGAGCTCTCTACTATGAATGACTGCTTTTAGGAAAATGTAAATGACGTCGTGTGAGGTCTAGTGACTACGTCTCCCCTGATGCCATGACGTCGTGGTGCCATGGCGGGGCACAGAAGTGAAGAGCGGCTGCCATGGAGGATCCTCCTCCACTAGCACAGTGACTGCGCTCTTATGAATCCACACAGTGAGCGGGAGGTCATGTGACCACAAATATGTGATTTGCATACTCCTGGCCACATTCCGACTAGACGTGTTCAATACACTTGTATAGAGCGAGGCCACGCACGTCTAGTCGGCACATGACTGCATGTATGCAAATCACATACTTGTGGCCAGACGCCCCCAGCTTCCGACACCAGAGACTGCAATCTTGTACTCCAAGCCTGGACAACCCCTCGAGGTAAAACTGAATATGCAAAGGTTTTTATGTTGTGTCACTTTTGCTAAAGAAAAGATTGACTTTTCGATCACTTTTTTTATCCTATTTTTATAGAAATCAGGATAAAAAATAAACAATTCTGGATATTTTTAACTATCAGCATTCACCTTGTTTTATTGATGGACAGTGTGACTCCGGGAATACCAAATTTATACAGCTTTTTTTGTGTTTTATTATTTTTCCAGAATAAAGATCCACAGGGGGACGGTTCATCAAACAGTTTATGCCACAATTGATTGATTTTGTGAGTTTTCCTTTTTGAAAAGTAGGCGGAGCTGGCCAGAAGGGGTGTGGCCAAGCACACCCCACAAATTCATCATTATTTGCATAGCGTGAATTTCAACAGTGACATGTGGCAGTGCCTGGCTGAAGCAACACTTCTTGCGCTGGTACGCGACAGCTGAAATTTGCCACAAATTCATAAAGAGGAGCATATTACCTAGTCAATTTAGCAAATCTTACTCCAGCGGACAAAACACCAGTCTTTATAAATAGGGGCCTTACAGTTTTACTAATCATTTGTTTTATGCCATGTGAAATAAAAAATGTGATATTTTATTATGAAGGAACAAATTAAGAAAGATTCTCCATTTTGTGCTTTTCGACTCCATTTCGCTGTTTTAAGATACATTTTGTTATTAGGCTAAAGTTCACAGCTGTTATGAGACCTTGATTGTTGCAATCTGGACAGGACATGAGACTGAGGGTGTATTGTTCTACGAGACCTTGATGTACAGACTGTTCCTGCATTCTTATTGGTTAAGAACTGTGAGCGTGTTCTTATGCTGATTGGTTGAAGTATAATTTCTATGACTATGAAAAGTGATACACAATAAACGGGGGCCCAGAGATCTGCTTGATCCCCCCAAACAGAGACACACGTCTCCGTCTGGTCATTTTCAGTTGCCGGCAACGCCCTGTAGATTAATTTGGAAATCACTGAGTTAACCGTGAAGGATCACTTTACATCCTCCCTCAACATTATTATTTTAGATATTTATACTCAGCAATACAAAGTATTTTTATTGTTTACATTTTTTATATTACAGATAGGAAAAGCGGAAGTTACAGCTCACACGAACATCCCTCTTCGGCAGCCTAGTTGTCTCCCTCTGCCCTGGCTCTGCACACTCGGCTTGGATCTCCTAGCTCTGGTCTCTCATCTGCGGTTCTGGTCACTCGACTCTGGATCTGGTTACTTGGTTCTGGTCACTCGCTTCCTCACTTGGATTAGTTTATTTGGTTCTTGTCACTCCATTTTTGTTACTCGTTTCTCCACTCAGATCTGGTTATTCAGTTCTCCACTCAGATCTGGTTACTCGTTATGGCGTCTATAAGCCAACTCAGCTGCACCACATGTCTGTCCTTCCACAGGTCCAGGTGCCAACTCCTCCCCTACTCTGCCCTACTGGACCGTCACCTTTCATAATTAATAACTGCGCCACAGCTGTCACCTGACCTGGTGTCTCCTCCAACCTCTTCCCCTGAGGAAACAAGCATTTCTTCCTACAAGTCCTGCTGATGAAGTTCTTGCTACTTTCTCTTGTCCCACAACATTTCACCAGCAAATGGCGGTGCCTGCTTGCCGACACTCTATTAGTAGTGAGGAGCGAGTATACTCGTTACTCGAGATTTCCAGAGCATTTTGGCATGCTCGAAGATTTAGTTTTTGTCGACGCAGCTGCATGATTTGCGGCTGCTAAACAGCTTGAATACATGTGGGGGTTGCCTGTTTCTTAGGCAATTCCCACATGTATTTAAGCTGTCTAGCAGTTGCAAATCATGCAGCTGCGTCGATAAAAACTAAATCTTCGAGCATGCCAAAATGCTCAGAGACCACCCGAGCGTGCTCGGGAAATCTCAAGTAACGAGTATACTCGCTCATCACTATCTATTAGGCCTCAAACTGTGAAATCTCTAATTTGTTCATCTCCTTACATTCCTCTCTTCTTTAAATTTGCCAGTTCTCTGGCGAGAAAGATCATATTATCTTTAGATGCTCTTCAGAGGCGGTCCCAGCATTGCTTAATTCCGAGCAAATTCTTGTGTCTCTTGCATCATGTAATTCCAAATTAAGTCATCCTCCTTGTATTTTGTGGGTGGGACACCAGCATTGGAACACTCCTGGCTTATCTTACGTGAAGCACTCTGGCCTTTTGGTACTGCGGCGCCCTAGGGTCCTGGTCGTTGCAGTGGTATTGCTTTCCTCTCGGGGAGAGTGATGCTACGTTTGGAGGCAAAGAAGGATAACTGCATCCAGGTATCACAAACATGCAACACAGTTCACACTCCAGACCACCAGGGGGAGCTTCTGCTCCTATCTATTAGGTCACTCCCCATATATATATAACTCGTAGTCTGTAGGGAAAGTTAGTGAGTTCCAGACAGAAGTCAGTTCCTAGCAGAGCTCCAGAAAGGAGTTCAGTTAGAACGTTCCAGACCAGAGTCTGAGGAGGATGTAAGGTTAAAGGAGCTGTGCATGCCCTCAGAGCTGCAGCTCCCAGAAAGAGACATTGAAAGGCAGAATTGTATTGCAGCGAGCGTGAAAGAAGTCGAAGCAAAGGAGAGGATACCAGAAGGGGACCAGCCCAGCTCAAGCTGTCTCTTTCTGAGGCGCAAAATCCCGGTAGCCGGAACACCGAGGGAGTAAGGACCTCTACGCCTTATTTCAGAGACTGACAGGACAGCTAATTGCAGGTTACCTGTCCGCACCTACACACAGGAGGCACGGTGACACCTACAGAGCCGGGTTATCTAAGAGACCCTATAAACAGGCTCAAGCCAGCAGTCATACGGGTATTGTCCTATCCTATATGGGGTTCAGAGAGAACGAAACACCACATCTGTGAGACCCTTATGTGAAGGCAGTAAGGGACTACACCACCGTAGCGCAAGGGAAGGCTACTGATTTCCACCTGGACAAGGGAACTCTGGACTTGCCTCCAAACTGGCCGGACTCTGCCTGCCCTGAGATCTGGTGCCCTGGACTGTGGATGCTGAAGTCTTCAATAAAGGTAAAGAGACTGCAACCCTGTGTCCTCATCTCCACTGCGCCATTCATCATTCACCATCTGTAGACCGGGAAGCCCTGGGGATACACTTCACCTGTGGGAAGGTATACCATCTAGCTGCCATAACATCACCCCAGCGGACCCCTTAAAGCAGCGTCGGTCACCCTGACCGAATACCACAGGTGGCGTCATGAACATTCCCCTTAAAGACCTTTCCCTTTTACACGGACGTCCCAGGGCCACGGACCAGGTCAGCCACCGTGACATCCCCCTGTGAAGTACCAGACCCGGTACCGAGTACCCCATGGCCCTTGGGGGGCGATCCAGTACTTCTCTCATGCGTTCAGCCCCTGACATGTTCCCTGGATCAGTTGGAGGTGGTAGCATCGCCTCTCTCGGCAAAGCAGGTACTACTCATCCCTCTTCATCATCCACGAGTACTGGTGGTGCAGGGTTCACCTGTTCCTGTGGGGACTCTGTTACTCTCTCTCTCCACCAGAAGCACAGGGACTAAGCATATTGCAGTGTAGCAGTCTTCCCGCTTGATCTTTTCCCTCAGACCGGACCTCATACACCAGATTCATTGGGTGTACTCTCTTCATAACTCGGTGAGGAGTTGCCTCCCATCTGTAATCCAACTTGCCCCTAGGATCCTTTGCTCTTATCAGGACTCAGATCTCCTGGCTGTAGTGGTGCTTCCTGCACTGGGGTTGCATCTGGATGGTTCATTTCCTGGAATCTTTGCCCCAAAAGCTGCCAGTGTTCTCGCACCCAGGTGGACGTACTCATTCTGGTGTAATCTTCTTCTGGGTCAAGTTCCATTTTAGTTATTTTGCGGCCATTACAGCCAAATAGTAACGTGCAAGGCATGTACCCAGTTGTGGCGTGAGCTCTGTTGTAACTCCGGAATAAATTCAGGACATGTCATTTTTCGATCATCTTCCAATATCCTCAGCATCTGTATCAACGTTCTGTTGAAATGTTCACAGGCCCCACTCCCTGAGGCTTTGAATTGGACGTTTCAATGACATAGAGTCGGTGCAAAGGGTCTTGGAAACACACTTCTTGGTTGGAGTGAATCCTCTTCAGGTATATAACTGGATGAAGTCGTGACAGATGGCTCGGGCCGCTGACTTTGCCTTCTGACCCCTGATAGAAGGCACCACTACGAACATCGTTAAATGATCCGTCAGCACCAAGCCATATTCACAACCATTATCGGACAGACCGATCATGAGGTATTCCACTATCAACACTTCCATCTGCTCATACGTCCTTATCACCTGAGTGGGTGCCCTCTGTTCTGGAGGCTTAGCCAATTCACACTGATGGCACTTCCGACAAACTTCTACCACTTGACTTAATGGAGGCCAATACACAAACCGTTGCAAGCATTGGAAGGTTCTTTCTGTTCTGAGATGTGCACCCCTCTCTTGGGCTTCCTTCGTCACAATAGGTGCCATCCTTTCTGGAATAATGTATAAATATATGCGGGGACAGCACAAAGACCTGTCTAATGATCTTTTTACTCTCAGACCTGAGATGGGGACAAGGGGCATCCTCTACATCTGGAGGAAAGAAGGTTTAAGCATAATCAGAGACACAGATTCTTTACTGTAAGAGCAGTGAGACTATGGAACTCTCTGCCGTATGATGCTGTAATGAGTGATTCCCTACTAACATTTAAGAGTGGACTGGATGCCTTTCTTGAAAAGTTTAATGTTACAGGTTATATATGCTAGATTCCTTGCGTTGATCCAGGGAACTAGTCTGATTGTCGTATGTGGAGTCGGGAAGGAATTTTTTTTTCCCAATGTAGAGCTTAGTGTTTGCTGCACGGGTTTTTTTTTTTGCCTTCCTCTGGATCAACATGTTAGACTATGGGTTGAACTAGATGGACTTAAAGTCTTCCTTCAAGCTTAAGTTCTATGTTACTATGTTACCACTTGCCACATAGTCCCGAATTCTGTCGGTACCTGTATCCACCTGTATAACAGGCCACTTTTCATACAGAGAAGTTCCCATTATCCCAGTGTCTGTAAGGCACTGATTGACAAGGTTGCTCTTTTTTACTGCTGGGTGTGACGCTGTAAGAATCAGGCTGCACTCAGATGTCATCCGAGTGCAGTCCCATTTGAGAGAGTGGATTCAAACAGGGACAACGGAGAGTGGACCCACTGGACCGTGACGACGAACCCCTCTCGGACGAGCTGACCAGGTGGACCGCCCCCTATACAGGGAGCGTTAGGGGCAGGCCCGTGAGGGACTATCGCCACGGAAGCTGGAGGGTCGACTGAGATAAGAAGGGTACACTGCAGGAACTCAGGGACCGAAGGAAACAGCGGAGGAAACAGAGGGAATGGCAAGGAACTACTGAGACGAGGGAGAAGATGGGAATACTACAGAGACACGGAGGCTGACGAGACAATATGGAGACACAGAGGCTGACGGGAGCAAGGAAATGGTAAAGGAGCCGGGCAGGTACCGCAGAGAAACAGGAACTGAAGGAACAAAGCAGGAACACAGGAAAATCAGGCAGGTACTGCAGAGGAAGGATGAGTCCCAAGGTCAGAAAGCTAGGAACGCACAGAGACCACAGGTGACCAGAAGCACTTGTAAACACAAATGATCATCAGGCACAGAGGAGCAGCAGGAAGCAGCTTATATACCAGCGTGAGGGCTACTTCCGGGTTACAGTCCTCCAGGATGACAGAGAGGACAGGAAGGAGTGCCAACAGAGGAATCAGATGTGCGCACGCGCAGAGCTGAATGCGCCGCGCGCGCGCACCCGGCGAGCTGCAGAAGCCGGGGGCGAGCGCTGCATGACAGTACCCCCGTCTTTACGCCCCTCCTTTTTAAGACTTGAAAGAAACCGGGACAAAATGCGAGGGGCCTGAATGTTCTCACGAGGCTCCCAGGACCTCTCCTCAGGACCAAAACCTTTCCAGTCAACCAAAAACAAAGTTCTCCCTCTAAGTTTTTTCATGGCTAAAATGTCCCTAACTTCAAAGACATCATCCTCGGAAACAGGCGAAGGAGAACAAAGGTTAGAAGAATGAAACTGATTAAAAACTACGGGTTTAAGGAGAGACACATGAAAAGAATTAGAAATACGCAGAGAGGCAGGCAACTTAAGTTTGTAAGAGACGTCATTAATACGAGACAAAACTTCGAATGGACCGATATAGCGAGGACCCAGCTTATGTGAAGGAATTTTGAGACGGATAAATTTAGAAGAAACCCAAACCTTGTCCCCAGGATGGAATATAGGAGAATCGAGGCGTCTTTTGTCCGCATGTCTCTTCATCCTGACTTGAGCCAACTCAAGGGCAGACTTGGTCTCCTGCCAGACCCTGGAGAACTCTCTAGACAGAAGATCAGCCGCTGGTACAGTAGAGACAGGAGGAACCGGAAGAGGAAGACCAGGATGTTGACCGTAGACGATAAAAAATGGAGATTTGTTAGTAGCTTCGCTGGAATGGTTATTGTAAGAAAACTCAGCCCATGGCAGCAAGTCAGACCAATCATTCTGATGGGAATTGGAAAAATGACGGAGATAAGTTACCAAGGTCTGATTAGTACGTTCCACCTGGCCATTGGACTGCGGATGGTAGGCCGAAGAAAAGTCAAGCGAAATGTTCATAGATTTGCAGAGGGATTTCCAGAAGCGGGCGGTGAATTGAACACCTCGGTCAGAAACAATATGTAAAGGAAGACCATGAAGACGAAAAATATGGTGAACAAAAATCTTTGCCAATTCGGGAGCAGAAGGCAAACCAGGTAGTGCAATGAAATGAGCCATCTTGGAGAAACGATCCATGACCACGAAGATGACGGTACAACCAGATGAAGAAGGCAGGTCAGTGATGAAGTCCATTGATAAATGTTGCCACGGAGTGGAGGGTACCGGTAAAGGATGCAAAAGCCCGGAAGGTAGTTGCCTGGGAATTTTATTCTTGGCACAGGAGGGACAAGAGGCGACAAAACTTTGGACGTCCTTGGACAACGTAGGCCACCAGTAATAGCGAGAGATCAGACGGAGGGTTTTTTTGAGACCTACATGTCCAGCTAATTTGGAGGCATGACCCCAAAGTAAGACGCGTTCTCTGTTCTCTTCAGCAACTAAGGTCTTACCCGGGGGCAACGAGGAAAGAGAGAGAGGAGCAACTGTGATGACTCTAGCAGGATCGATGATGTGCGCAGGTTCTTCCTCCATATCCACCGCCTGGAATGACCTAGACAGAGCGTCGGTTCTGGAGTTTTTATCTCCTGGCAGGAAACGAAGTTCGAAGTCAAACCTGGCGAAAAACAAGGCCCACCTGGCCTGCCGAGGATTTAGTCTTTGCGCAGAGCGGATATATGCCAGATTCTTGTGATCTGTGTAAATTACAAAACGATGTAAAGCCCCCTCCAAGAGGTACCGCCACTCCTCCAATGCCAACCTGATTGCCAAAAGTTCTTTATCACCGATAGAATAATTCTTTTCAGAGGAGGAGAAGATCTTAGAGAAAAAACCACAGGGCACAAGACGACCAGAAGAGGATTTCTGCGAGAGCACAGCTCCAGCTCCAATTGCAGAAGCATCTACTTCAAGGATGAAGGGTTTATTGGCCACAGGACGATGAAGAATAGGAGCGGAGGCGAAGGCCTGCTTGATGGACCGGAAAGCCTCTTCGGCCTCAGACGACCATAGATGAGGATTGGCACCCTTCCGAATCATGGAGGAGATTGGAGCAGAAAGAGAGGAAAAGTGAGGGATAAACTGCCGATAGTAGTTAGCAAATCCAAGAAATCGCTGAATTGCTTTCACTCCAAGAGGACGTGGCCAGTTGAGCACGGCAGAAACTTTTCCTGGATCCATACACAAACCAGCGTCGGAAATGATGAAACCCAAGAAGGGAAGAGATGACTGTTCGAAGACACATTTTTCCAGTTTTGCGTACAGCCGATTCTCTCTCAAACGCTGAAGTACTTGCCGTACATCTCTTCTGTGAGTAGACAGATCTGGAGAGAACACAAGGATATCGTCCAAGTACACTACAACACAGGTGTAAAGTAGATCCCGAAAAACATCATTTACAAACTCCTGGAAGACTGCGGGTGCGTTGCATAAACCGAATGGCATAACTAAATATTCATAATGACCATCTCTGGTATTAAACGCAGTCTTCCACTCGTCACCGGAACGGATACGGACCAAATTATAAGCTCCTCTGAGATCCAATTTGGTAAAGATTCGTGCTCCACGTAGACGATCAAAGAGTTCTGGTATGAGAGGAAGTGGGTACTTGTTCTTGATCGTGATAGTGTTGAGACCCCGATAGTCTATACATGGGCGAAGAGAACCGTCCTTCTTCTTGACGAAGAAGAACCCAGCTCCTGCAGGTGAGGAGGACTTTCGAATGAAGCCTCTGGCCAGATTCTCTTGAATATATTCGGACATGGCTTGAGTTTCGGTAGGAGACAATGGGTAAATACGTCCTCGAGGTGGAGTAGAACCAGGAACAAGGTCTATCGGGCAGTCATAAGAGTGGTGCGGCGGCAAGATCTCCGCCTCCTTCTTGTTAAAGACATCCGAGAAGGCGCAATAGGCTGGAGGAATTCCCGTGGATTCCGAAGCAGACCGAAAGGAGGACGCAGGCTTGACAGGAAGCAGGCACCTGTTCAGACAAGACTGTCCCCACCGTAGAACATCTCCAGTGCGCCAGTCCAGAGTGGGTTCGTGATCTCTCAGCCAAGGAAGACCCAACAGGAAAGAATGAGACAATGAAGGTAAAACATAAAAGGCCAGTTTCTCACGATGAAGAGCTCCAATCTGAAGTTCAACTTCCTCCGTAACTAAGTTGACGGTCTCCCGCAAAGGCTGACCATCGACGGAAGCTATTTGTCTAGGAGTCTCCAAGGGTCTAACAGGTATCCCAAGCCTGTTAACAACCTCGAGCTGAACAAAGTTCCCAGCCGCTCCTGAATCAACATAAGCCTCCAGAGAAAAGTGACGGGAACCTAAATGTAGAATAACAGACAAAACCAGAGGTGGAGAGGAGTCATAACCACCTAGGAAGGCCTCTCTTACCTGTCCTAGGCGGAGGCGTTTCCCGACCTCTGAGGACAGGCGCGTAAGAGATGAGAGGCACTACCGCAGTAAAAACAGAGACCTTGTGCGAGTCTCTCCTTGCGGCGCTGCTCGGAAGACTCAAAGCGATCGACCTGCATGGGTTCAGGAGAAGATGAAGAAACCACCGGGGCTGTTTGAGAAAAAGAAGTCCCTCGAGCAATAGTGGTCTGGCGAAGAGGTCTCTTTTCTCTGGCAAGCTCGCGAGTGCGCTCCTGAAAGCGCAGATCAATGCGTATGGCCAAGGAGATAAGATCATCCAAAGAGGTGGGAGTGTCCCGTCCTGCCAGCTCATCCTTAATCCGTGAAGACAAACCACGCCAAAACGCTCCAACCAAAGCCTCATTATTCCACCCAAGGTCTGAAGACAGAGTCCGGAAACGGATGGCGTACTGAGCTACAGAGAGAGTGGCCTGGCTAAGGTTAAAGAGGGACTCTGTGGTAGAGACCAGACGTCCAGGTTCATCAAAAACCTTGCGGAAGGTGTCCAGGAACGGATTGAGTTGGGAGACCAAAGGATCATTACGCTCCCAGAGGGGATTAACCCATGCCAAAGCCTCACCCTCCAAATGGGATACTATAAAAGCAACCTTAGCTCGATCGGTGGGATAAAGTAGCGGAGACAATTCAAAATGCAACTGGCATTGAATAAGAAAGCCGCGGCATGCTTTAGGATCCCCACCATACCGAGGAGGTCTAGCAAGTCGGGGCGAGGGTTGTGGCGCAGAGACAGGAGTGGAGACAGAGGCCACATTCTGGAGGGCGAGAAGCCGATCATTAATAGAGGCCAAAAAATTCGAAATATGGGACTGAGTGTCCCATTGTAGACCTAGCTCCAGCTGAAGGGCAACCAACTGCGGAGCAATACCAGGATCAGAAGGCTGTAAAGCCGCTAGGCGAGACTCCATATTTTTTAAAAACGACATGATCCTAGTCTGGTTTTCACGCAAAAAGAGTAAGTCTTTTTGAGTAGCGGAAGCTCCAGCGGGGTCCATGGCCTGATGATACTGTGACGCTGTAAGAATCAGGCTGCACTCAGATGTCATCCGAGTGCAGTCCCATTTGAGAGAGTGGATTCAAACAGGGACAACGGAGAGTGGACCCACTGGACCGTGACGACGAACCCCTCTCGGACGAGCTGACCAGGTGGACCGCCCCCTATACAGGGAGCGTTAGGGGCAGGCCCGTGAGGGACTATCGCCACGGAAGCTGGAGGGTCGACTGAGATAAGAAGGGTACACTGCAGGAACTCAGGGACCGAAGGAAACAGCGGAGGAAACAGAGGGAATGGCAAGGAACTACTGAGACGAGGGAGAAGATGGGAATACTACAGAGACACGGAGGCTGACGAGACAATATGGAGACACAGAGGCTGACGGGAGCAAGGAAATGGTAAAGGAGCCAGGCAGGTACCGCAGAGAAACAGGAACTGAAGGAACAAAGCAGGAACACAGGAAAATCAGGCAGGTACTGCAGAGGAAGGATGAGTCCCAAGGTCAGAAAGCTAGGAACGCACAGAGACCACAGGTGACCAGAAGCACTTGTAAACACAAATGATCATCAGGCACAGAGGAGCAGCAGGAAGCAGCTTATATACCAGCGTGAGGGCTACTTCCGGGTTACAGTCCTCCAGGATGACAGAGAGGACAGGAAGGAGTGCCAACAGAGGAATCAGATGTGCGCACGCGCAGAGCTGAATGCGCCGCGCGCGCGCACCCGGCGAGCTGCAGAAGCCGGGGGCGAGCGCTGCATGACACTGGGCTTCTGGCCTAAGGTCACTCACTTCTGTAACTTTGATAATTCTGGGTCAGACTGTTGAAGTTGTACCCATTTGTTTCTTGGGCCTCACAGCACTTGATTTGGCTGTTTTCCAACTGATGATTTTTGAGATGCCATTAAAGCTGTTTCAAAGCATCTGAAATCTGGGGTGTTATGACCTGGTGGTTAAGGAGCAACACTGATATGACTTGGTGGTTAAAAAGCAACATGGAACAAGCTCTGAGGAGGTGGTATCTTTACTGACCGCAGTTCCTAATCCTAACACCAACTCTAGTAATAGCCGTGGGATGTTCCTGTCACTCCCTAGACACCTCGTCACAGCCTAAGAACTAACTACCCCTAAAGATGGAAACAGAAAGCTATCTTGCCTCAGAGAAATTCCCAAAAGGAAAGATAGCCCCCCACAAATATTGACTGTGAGTGGAGAGGGAAATGACATACACAGAAATGAAAATAGATTTTAGCAAAGGAGGCCAATACTAATCTAGATAGACAGAATAGGAAAGGATACTGTGCGGTCAGTATTAAAAACTAAAAATCCACGCAGAGTTTACAAAAATAATCTCCACACCGACTCACGATATGGAGGGATAAATCTGCTTCCCCAGAGCTTCCAGCTAGCCTGAATATATCATAATGACAAGCTGGACAAAAAGAAACATAACATGAGCTGAGCAATAAAGTCCAAAGCAAATGGACAACCAAAGAACTAGCAAGAACTTATCTTTTGCTGAAATGGACAGGCCATCAGAGAAATCCAAGGAGAGATCTGAATCCAACCCAGAAACATTGACAGCCGGCATGAACTGAAGACCAGAGCCAGGTTAAATAGCAAGGCCAGGAGAGACGATCAGTGAAAGCAGCTGCTACAGCTAAACTCAAGGAGCAGCAGTTCCACTCGAAACCACCAGAGGGAGCCCAAGGGCAGAACTCACAAAAGTACCATTCACAACCACAGGAGGGAGCCCAAAAACGGAATTCACAACACTGGGGTTTCATCCCCCTCCAGATCTTCATCCACATCATGTACTGGTCATTCATGAGTCACTCTGGATAGAGCATCTGCGTGGGTATTTTCAGCATTCGTCCAATAGACTATCTTATACCGGCACTTGGACATCCTCATCACACACCGTTGTTCCAATGCTCACAGTTTTGTGCTTCCTAAATGGGCAAGTGGGTTGTTGTCAGTCCGCACATTAACTTCAGACCCCGATAGATACTCTGCAAACTTCTCAGCCATGGCCCATACCAGGGCTAACAATTCCAGTTTGAATGAGCTGTAATTTTCTGCATTTATCTCTGTATCTTGTAGGAATTGATTGGCGTAGGCAATCACTCGTTCTTGCCCTTCCTGGACCTGGGAAAGCACAGCTCCCAGACAGTAGAGGCTACCGTCCGTGTATAACACAAATGGTTGAGAGAAGTCTGCCTAAGCAAAGTTTTAGTGCCTGGAAGGACTCTTCTTTTCTTGGCCCCCACTGGAACAGCCGACTTTTGGGACCTCCTGAGCAATCATGCAGTGGCGCCATAGTATTCACAAAATCCTTGATGAATCTTCAATAATACCCCAGCAGATCCAGAAATTCTCTTAACTCTCTCAATGTCACGGGTGTTTACCACTTCTGCATGGCAGTCACCTTTTCCTTCGTTGGGTACATACCTACACTAGAGACCATATGCCCTAGGTATTCTATTTCCTGCTGGAACAGGTGGCACTTTCGAAGTTTTATCTTCAGTCCATGTTTCTGAAGTCACTCTAGCACGTGCCTTAGTCTAGCAAAATGCTCCTCAAACACTGTGGAGTATATTATAATGTTATATCAGTGTAGCCTCAAAGTTCAAGTCTCCAAGACACCTTTCCATCAACTGCTGAAATGTCCCCAGGGCATTAGTTAGCCCGAATAGCATCCGAATGAACTCGAACAGGCACATAGGGAGAATGATAGCTGTGTTCGGCCGATCCCGCAAGGCCATAGGGACTTGCCAGTAATCACTGGTCAAATCGAGAGAGGAAAAGTATCTAGCAATCTGTAGCACCAACATTTCTGCCTTTCTTCCTCGGCAGACACCAGCTTACTTGCCATTGTGGCCCCCGTCCTGCACTGTCTCCTCCTTCCGGGTCGGTGGCTGCAGTTACCAGAATATATGTTGTGTCCACCAATACCAGCCTGTGTGTCTGTCTTGCCAGCCACTGTACCAGCCGTGCCTGTCAGTACTTGTCCAATCCGCCATCCCTGACCCTTGGGGTTCAGCTGCCATCCACCCGAGGTCAGTCCAGCACCTAGTCCCACCTCCTTCGTCTCTCCTCGGATCGTGGTATCATCAGTCGCTATGTATTCAAAGTCTGACTTGGTGAGGCACCTAGTTACATCCCTTTCCTTGGGTCACGGCACAGTGGTTCCACCACTCAGCCCATTAAAGTCTCGCTGTGCCAAGAGGGATTATTCTATCTTCAGAAAAGGGTATGAATCTCGAACTGTATCGGTGTTCATCCGTCTGATGATATCAACAGTCTAGCATTATATTTTTCATATGGGTGCTGTGTTTCCCATAGGGATCTCTTGTTGAATGGCCTATGTACATCCAAAATCATCATCGTGTCGGGCGAACACTTCGCAATATTGTCCCATCAGGCCTTCCCCTTTTCTGGGGGAGAACTCAGATAGGTTCGCTTCGATTTGTTCCAATATATCACTGCCGTCTCTTGCCTTGTACCTCCCCATCTTCTGGTCTATGGACACCAATAATATTCACGGGTCCCTATCCACAGGAGTCAAGTTCACAGCATCCAGTCTCGCATGATTTTTGTGCATCACATAGACTCATGCCACTTCCTTCTTGGAAGTCATCCGCAGGCTTGTTTCTCTGAAGTTAAGACATCTTACCAGAACGTCATCAGACTGTGGCCTACTTGCAGCCCTGACATCACCTCTCCCGTCCCCTGGGGTTAAAACTGCAGTTCCACTCCTTCCAAGGATGTCCAGGCCCAAACAGGCATAGTGACTGTCTGTCCATGTGGCAAAGTCAAGGTGGTAGTAGAGGGTACCACCACTTTTCCCAGGACCTGGGAGGCGACTGGCGATCACTGTATTTGACTGGCCTGGATTAGCTGCTGGAATAGTCTCCTACTAGGATGATGCCGCTTCAAACACCTCCAATCGCTTCCTCCCCAGCTGTCTGCCAGGTACTGTCCTGCTTCATTCACCACACTCATCCCCAATGTCACGATTGGTCCATCATGATGAGGACATTAACTAGCACAATACCTTTCATTTCTATATTCCATCCGCAAACACGTATCTCCATCATTGCCACCCCAGCCACTGGGATAGGTAACTGATTGGCAGCCATCAGTCGAATGGTTGGGCCCCCTGTTGACTGGGCAATGTTTGTCATTGTAGTCACATGGGACCCTGCATCCATTAGACAACAAATCCTGTATGTTCAGCTTAGCCTATGTAGTGGGACTCTTGGAAACAACATCTTCAGAGCCTTCAGTCTCCCTTACAATGGTACCTAGCTTTGCAGTTTGCTCCCTGACCACAGGATGCTTTAGTTTGATCGCCACCCCCATTGCTGGCTACCACGGTTGGGGAAATTCCTTGACATGTGTCCCACTCCACCACAAATCCAACTCTTAACTTCATAATCTAACTCACATCCCCCTTCTCTCACCGTGAATATTTCACCATTTCATTCATTCATTTGTTGATTCCATTGGACATACATAGGTCATTACATCATACACTAAGTCCCACCCCTTATGTACATCGCGTATGTATGCATGCGCTGTTCGTGGCTCTCGGTGACTACCGGTCCTGCAGGAGCAACATGCGTTCCACGCTTGTGTTCCAAAGCACAGTGACAGGAAGTCACTATTACTCCAATGAGAGATCAGCAAGTGCTTCAAACGCCGGCCCTTTCCGAATAATACAAACATCGTTAAGCACATCGCAGTCGCACATTGGTCAATAAATGTATTTAGGAGCTCAATTTTGTTAACGCCCCCTAGAAGAAGCATGGTGAAACGGCGGCATCAGGGTACAGCTACACAACATGTGGATTTGAGCACATTGAATTAATATTTAAATGTTGCATTTTTCTTTAAATGCTAATATTTATTTGTACTGGCCTAGAAAAATAAGCATATGAGCGCTTCTGAGCATTACATATAGCACCAAGCAATATGTTTTGTTTGCACTTGCACTTTACTTAAATTCTGTTGAGGGAACCCAACCCTTAGGCATTTCGAGCTACTTTCACTTTTATCTAGGCATCTCTCCACATGCACGTGTAAAAATTTGGGCACCCCTGTCCAAATTGCTGTTCATGTGAACAGTTATGGTAAAAAAGACCTTTGGGTCTTTCAGGGTCAGCCGACATTGAGCGGGGGCGCCATATCGTATCCCAGGGTGCCAACCTCTGCTGTTAGGTCCGGACTCTATAAGGGAAAGGCACCTCTATCCTCCCTAGTCCATTTTCCTATAGTATTTTGTTAATAAGTGGAAACAGTTTATATAAAAAGGAGCTAGGCTGTACCATTATCTATTAACACTTGACCCATCATTAAGGTACCCTGTCAATTTTTAATGTGTGGTGTTTCCCTGATATTTTAATTATTATTATTATAAGTTATCTTTTTAGGTCTTTTTGTTCTTTGTTGGTTTTCATATTTGATGTAAGGCCTTAAAATATTTCTTGTGGTTTTCCCGAACAGTTACGGTAAGCAGGTTGAGGATGAAGTGACCTCTAAAAGGCCTAAAGTTAAACATGATACATTTCCTTTGTATTTTAGGCCAAAAAATATATATTAACATGTTTTACAATTTAAAAATTACAAAAAGGAAAATGGACAGATGCACAAGTTTGGGCACCCTTGGATATTTGTTTGCTCAGATAATTTTGACCCAGGTTTCAGACCTTAATTAGCCTGGGGTTCTTCTAAGCAGCTTCCTAGAACTCTGAAAATGAAAATGGTGGAAGCAAGAGTAGGCTATAAGGAGATAGCAAAGTGTTTTCAAGCTGCCCCTTTTCTCAGTTTGAAGTGTAATTCAGAAATAGCAGTTAACAGGAACAGTAGAGGTAAAGATAAGGTCTGGAACATCAATCAAAATTTCAGTGAGAGCTGCTAGAGAGGCAAATCGGAGACACAAATATGGCTTTCATGGAAGAGTCATCAAAAGAAAACTCTCCTGCGTCCTCACCATAAATTACAGTCAGACTTATGCAAAAGAACATCTAAACAAGCCTGATGCATTTTGGAAACAAATCCTTTGAACCGATAACGTTAAAATAAAACTTTTTGACCACAATGTTCAAAGGTATGTATGGAGAAAAAATGCACATAATTTCAGGAAAATTTCAGGAAAAGAACATCTCACCAACCATTAAGCATGGGGGTGGATTAATCATACTTTGGGGTTGTGTTGCAAGCAATGGCACAGGGAACATTTCACGAGTAGAGGGAAGAACGGATTCAATTAAATTTCATCAAAATCTTGATGCAAACATAACACCATCTGTAAAAAAGTTGAAAAAAGGATGGCTTCTACAAAGGATAATGATCCTAAACACACAAAGAGTAAAATGCACAATAGAAATACAGTCAATTATTATACAATGAGAATATAGCAATTTTACTATACTGAGTATTAAAATTCTGTTTGCGCACTATTGTTCTGTTACAAGTGAACGACTATTATCGTCAGGGGTGTCTTGGGCCTAATACCTGTACAATAAGTCCGTTACGGTACTCACCGTCATCACTCTCTTTCTCTTAGACAATATGAATAGTCGTGAAGGTCCTAACAGGAGTCTGCGATATTAATAATACCCTGTCAGGCTGCAAGTCCCTTATCAATTTGTAATTTTACGCACCCATTGCGTTGGCCGCCATAGTCCCCTAAAGCATAGCCCGAGCACCCTTTGTACTATACGTCTATAGCAGAAGTCACAGTTCACAAATGTCCCTCTTCTGCGGCCTAGCCGTCTACTTCTGTCCTGACTCTGCGCACTCGGCTCAGATCTCCCAGCTCTGGTCTCTCATCTCTGGTTCTGGTCATTTGGCTCTAAATCTGGTTACTTTCTTCTGAGCACTCAGTTCCTCAGTCTGATCTGGTTACTTGGTTCTTCACTCGGATTTGGTTACCCGATTCTTCACTCAGATCTAGTTACTCGTAATAGCAGCTATAAGGCAACTCCACTGCACTGCATATCCATCCTGCCAGAGGTCCAGGCACCAACTCCTCCTCTTCTCTGCCCTCAGGGACCTTTTATACTTAATAACTGTGCCACAGTTGTCACCTGATCTGGAGTCTCCTCCAATCTCCTCCCCTCAGGAACCATGTACTTCATTTTATAGTTCCTGCTGATGCAGTTCTTGCTACTTTCTCTTGTCCTACAACATTTGACCAGCAGATGGGGGTGCCTGTTTGCCGACACTCTATAAGACTTCAAACTTGGAAAATCTCTAATTTGTTCATCTCCTTCCAAAGCTCAGATTGTTAGTTGTCATAGAGAAAAAATTAAATCCTCACATTAAACATATGGGAAAGAGAAAAACTTATAACTGAAGAAGAGCTGACTCTCCAACCTCTTTCAAATGGGACTACTCACAGCTAGTGAGAGAGAGCTAACATCCCATCTTCTTTTTAAAGCAGAGGCCTCCTGCGGTTAACAGGTGATTAAAACAGGACATCTGCTGGGGAAAATGACAGTAAGCTTGAGATCTGTTTATGCAGAGGAGAAGAACTAACTCTAAACAGCAAAAGCACAAAAAGAGGATTCAAAGATCCTCCAAAAATAGAAAATACAGCAAAACAAGGCAGAGATGCTTACCTGCCTAGGCCACCAAACAAATGCACTCTCAGGATGCAGTGGACCCATGTGGTAGAAAAAACACAGGTGCAGCATAACCGATGAAGCAGCCACTCACAACCTACCAAATTAATGGAGGGGGTGGCTGCTTGGCACATTGCTGCACATAAAAGACTTGTATGTGGCGCTGTTCACACAATGGAGATGCACAGCATCCAGGCAAGCCTAGTAGTGACACCCTTCTATTAGATCAGGCGGGCCTGCCCAGCGCTATCCAAATGCACCCTATGTGAACAGACACCACAGTTTACAAGACAAAAATGGGCCCAACTGCACCCTGGAAAAAAAGTGCAAAAAACACATAAAAAAAAAAATTTCTATGTGAGGTATTGGTTAATATTTTGGCCAAAATACGGAAGCTCATGACCCACGTCAAGGGTCCCCACGCTCATGAGTCCTAACTCTAAACAGCAAAAGCACAAAAAGAGGATTCAAAGATCATCAGAGGAGAGGAGAAGAGCAGGGGCTGCCTTTGTTTCTAGGAAGAAGCATCTTGCGTTCAAAGGATTTTTCTGAGAGTGTTCCAGACTTTATGTCTCCATTGTCCAGATATGAATATTGGGGTTTTGTATTGATCTGATATTTAAGGAATATAGATTTTCAGTGTCGTAGCAAAAGGACAAACAGAATGCATTCACTCGCATCACTGTAGGGCCATTAGAACCCCTCCAAATTAATAATGATCCAAGGTATGGTGCTATACATGTTGTTTTTCATCTCTATAAAATGATAAAATCGCAATAATGAGCAGCATGGTGACAATATCTCCCGCCTGAGACCTCCTGTGAATTGGAGCCCATCCCACAAACACCCACATGAGCTCATCAAGGGGAGGTGTATGGGCATAAATTTGAGCTAATAAAAAGCAGTATTTGGATCTGGGCCATTTGTCAGTTTTTTGAAGACATAGTCTGCTGTGGATTCTGTCCATTTTCCCAATCGGAGTGCTTCCCTCCACTAAGCTCTGTGCCATTTCCATTATATCAGGTTTAGTAATTCTCTTCAATTATTCCTTTTTATTTTAAGAAATTGTATAGATTGTTTTGTTTTGTTCCCATTTTGTATCATCTTGTATATTTTTTATAAACACTGCCTATGTTTCTGGATTAAATATATAAAATTGAATAACTCTTTTACTCTTGCTCTGCAAACCGCACCCCTGAAGCCATCCACTACCTGTAACGGGAGTCCAATTGACCTGTATAATTGATTGCTGGTGGCAGCTAGTAGTTCCTTATGTTAATGGGGAAGCTGGCAGTGATCGTACCGGGGTATATGCAGTATATTCCATGAGTTGGAATAGGAGGTGTATATACCATACGCTCACTGTTAGTTCTCCTATAACCCACCTAATAGTGGAAGCAGCCGAAGTCTGATCCATCAATTATCACTCAGTTGTGTAATTGTCCTGATGGTTGGAGTTGTGTTTTAATGACAAACTGGTGGCAGTGGTGGGATCTGAGTGATCTCTCTGGTGTCATCTGTGACAAAGTGGTAACAATGGTGGGATATGCGTGACCCCCCTCCCCGGCTGTTATTCTTGACACAACTATATGGGTGAGCATGGAATGATAGCACCCTCTTCAGAACTGCTAGGTGTAGAGGGAATCTGCCCAGCTCACACAGCGGGCAGAAGGTAGTGCAGAATTCCAAGTGGAATATTTCTATTGGGCAGGAATCCCACCTTGAGCAGTCTGGGTATGTGTGAGGGCCTCTCCGACTTCACTGCAATACAGGAGGATTGGAGCTATGATACAATCAAAGGTCTTTAGCCAGTTCCTCACTTGTGGCTTCAGATGGTAGATTTTCCTTCGGATGGCATAACAAGGTTCTGTAGGCCTTATATTTTAGGATCTCTATGGCTTGTTTGAAGTTCCCTTACTCATGGATTCCCAGGACCTAGTAGGTGTGTTTGACCACTCTTCTAAGTGGGCAGTTGTGTTGCACAAATTAAGGGTGTTGGTCAGATCTTGTCCTTGGAATGTCAGGATATTGGTTTTCTTTGGATTAATGGGTAGTGCCCATATGGAGCTGAATTTCTCCAGGATTTGCATTTGTCTTGGAGGCTTTTCTCAGTTGGCGATAGTATCAGTAAGTCATTCGCATATAGAAGAAATTTCATGTCGGTATCGTGGAGGGTGAGGATTTCAGAATGGTGGCCACTCACTGATGTAGATTTTGATGAACATCGGACTATGATGCAGCCCTGTCTGACTCCCGTGGCTCTACTGGAAAATAGACGATTTTCTCCCATTTACTCTCATGCTGCAGCGGTTCTTGGAGTAGAAATCTTTTGATGATGTCATAGGTCTTTCCTCATATTTCGCAGTTCAGTAATTTTAAGATTAGGTTCAGATTCCAAACTGAGTTGATGGCCTTTATAAACTCCACATAACAGGTGTATGTCTTTCCATGCTTCATGTTGTGGACGAGGCTCTGGAAGAGGCTGTGCAGGGTGTAAATGTGGTTGGTGGTTTGCCATGAACCCTAGTTGGCTTTTGATGAGGATGTTGTGCTCGATGAGAAAACAGGATCCTCTTGTTCAGGATGCTGTTGACCTGTTTTCCTAGGTTGCTGCTTACACATATGCCTCTGTAGTTGGTGGGGTTATACCGGTTCCTGACCTTGTAGATGGGTGTGATGAGGTTTAGGTTCCTGATATTTGAGAAGTAGCCGGCATTCAGCACAATGTTTATCAGTTTAGCCATTGTTGCCTGTAATTTTGGTGAACTTTTCAGCATTTCTGGTGGGCTTCCATCCAGGTCCTTTATGCTATTTCCTACAGTGTGCTTGATGTAGCCAAAGGATTTAGGAAACCTATGTATTTTTCCTCGATTGCCTTTAGCTTTGTAATTGTATTTTTGGTTCTTGGCTTAGTCTTTTCTTTGGGATGTCTTTCCAGAAGTCCTTGAATTACTTTAGTCCTTGAATTACCTTAATCAGATGTTTTGGATATGGATGTTGCTTTTATTTCAGTTTGTGCCCATGTGGTTTCATAATTCCCAAAAGGAGTAGTCTTGGAAGGCATATTGGAGTTGGTTGAATTTGGTGGAGATGTGACTTTGGAGGATGGTTTTGCATTGCCTTCGGACCTGGGTGGTTGGGGGTCTCTATTTTTTGTTTAAGGCTGTTCTCCATATGGCTTTAAAATCACAAAAATAAATGATAATGATCTTTTCTTTTGCCTTTTGCCCTCTTGTTGTTGCCTTTTCTTTTTGACATTTTGGCCATGGTGTAAAATATATTGTTGAGGTTGTTGGCATCTTTTGAGTTTATCTCATACACTCTGTTGCAGAAGTGGTGAAGCACCTACTTTTCTGGACTGCACGGAACCTCTTCATCCAACCATCCGTCTCATCATTGGAGAACACTGACAGCATCGAGCCCCAGTGTAAGAACAGTATATGCGTTCTTCGCAGGCCAACAATGTGCCTGTGACAGAAGCAGTTTGCTGCTTTGGAGGTGGTAGTGGGCCATCTTACCTCTTGAACCCCTGTGTTGCAGAGAAGGTCCCATCAATTGTATGTCTGCCTCTGCATCTCATTTATTTGTATCATCTATCTTTTCTTATTTTTTCTCTTCTTCCCTATGTAGTAGATTTCACAGACAGTTGCTAAAGTAATTTTCATAATTAATAGATCACAGCCGCACATTTACCAAATTCTGTGTTTCTTCACAGAGAGAGAGAGGACGTCTGGCTGCTCCCCTGTGATTTTCTAAATGAATTACAAGCGTTCGGCCCTTAGAGTCACACGCTGCTAACATCACACAAGGTTACACTTCCTTCTTTCTTTCACATGGGTTTTGTTAAGTAACAGTATGGTGGTAATTACTTGTATAGCGGTATTATTTGCTGACTCTATTACTGTGTGGTCTATAAATACATATTTGTGTTATTTTATTTATTGAGGGATAAGGAACATATAACTTTACAGATGTTAACAGAGCCACAATGGTCCAGGCATCCAAAGAACAAGCTGGTGGTTGTGAGAGGAGCAGTATCGTAGCTATCGGGAAGGCGGCTGCGTATGCTGATATCGATAAGCTCTGCAGTAGAGACACGTAGACTGCAGGTTGCTTTAAGCCTTCGTTCCACAGAACTGCAGGATGATGCATATTGGCCAAGGACCGGGGGAACATATAGGATGTCGGATTCCAGTCGAGGTGAGATCATTGCGCTGCGCCAGGAATCTGACGTCCTGTACGTGAACCGATGCGATCACAGCATGTTGATTCACCTGTACTTTGTCGGTGGACTCATCAGAATCCTGTGATTGTGGAGGCATCATGAAGTATGGGGGACCCTCACACAGTGTGGGGGCTAATATGAGGGTGCCCCTCATACATTGTAGGGACTACTGTGGGGAGCCCTTATAGAGTGTGTGGCTTCCATAAAGTGTGGAGGCCATTACACAGTGTGGAAGCTAATGTGGGGGCCATTATACAAATTGAGACTTTCGTTCAAACATGGGGACTTTACTGAACTTGATAAGGGTTATGTACAAGGGTTAGTGGGTACGCAGTCTTAAGCACGTTTCTTTCACAGTAAGAAGCTTTTTCATTCCTGCTGTATCCTTCCTCTGTACGCTACTCCACCAGGGCTCTGCAGCTTATCTGCTACATCTCTACAACACCACAACCTAGCTTCTAGGCCACAGTCCTGATCAGCGAGTTTCTCTCTACTCGCTCAGCGGCTCCACGTCTTATCACTATGGACACCCTGGATCTACTGCTTGGGACCAACCACTAGTCCCACGCTCTCAGTCCTCTTTATGTCCATTACCTTCGTCACTAGCAAGCTCTCAGGTTTATCGTAACTCGGCGCCTTATCCGATAATGCCTTCTGGAAGGTTTCTCAGTCTCATCTGTAACTCTCTTTAGAATCTTGCTATTCCTCTCTTCAGTCTCTTATAGCTGTGGATCATCCCTTCATAGCACTGCACACTTGTTACTATCACTCTATCCAGGAAGCACAGTCCTGTCCCTATCACTAAGCCCTCAACCTGTGGGCTAGTCCCAACACTTATCTACTTCTGACCCTGCTGTCTATTGCTGGGCAGAACTTCCTTAAACTACACACTATGCATTACATTACTTATCTTATACTCTACATTCCCTATAACACTGCTACATACTATGCATATTATGCATACAACAATAATTATCTCATTCTATACATTACACAGGCAAACACCACAATGCAATGCAATTCACATGAGACAATATATGCAAAGATGCATGACCTAATACACATAACCCGATTGGTGTCTGCAGGGGCAGCACAGTCCACCATCCTTACCAGGGCTGGTTTTAGACAGTGTGGCCTTGGGCAAAAGTTTAAAGTGGGGCCCCAAATGCTCACATATCACACCATCACACAGAAACATTTCTGTTGTATTTCCATGCGCAGAGTTCAGGCCGCTAAACGAGCATTATCGACAATATTGAAGTCGTTCGATGCTTGTTTCCCGGCATCTTTACACCGGCTGAGGAAGAATAATGGGGACAGATATTCCTTGATACAGTATAATGCAGGTCCCATATACGGTAGTACATATAGTATAATGCAGCACCCCTCATAGAGTATAACGCAGCCCCCCTCGCAGAGCATAATGCAGCCACCTCAGAGTATAATGTAGTCCCCTCAGAGCATAATGCAGCCCCCCTCAATGTATAATGCAGCCTCCTGAGAGTATAATGTAGTCCCCTCAGAGTATAATGTACAGTAGTCCCTTCGTAGAATATAATATAATCCCCTCATAGAGTATAATGCAGCCCCCTCGGAGTATAATTCAGCCCCCCCACACAGTATAATGCAGCCCCCTCAGAGTATAATGCAGCTCCCCACACACAGTATAATGCAGCCCCCTCAGAGTTTAATACAGCCCCCTCAGAGTATAATGCAGCCCCCTCAGAGTATAATGCACCCCACACACACAGTGTAGTGCAGCCCCCTCAGAGTATATTGGACCCCACACACACACACAGTATAATGTAGCCACCCCACACACAGTATAATGTAGCCCCCCACACACAGTATAATGCAGCCACCTCAGAGTATAATGAAGCCCCTCAAAGTATAATGCAGCCCCACACACAGTATAAAGTAGCCCACCACAAACACACACAGTATAATGCAGCCCCCCACAGTATAATTCAGCCCCCCATAAACACATAGTATAATGCAACCCCCCACAGTATAATTCATCTCCCTCACAAACACACACACAGTATAATGCAGTCCTCCCAAACACAGTAGTGCAGCAGACACACACACTATAATGCATATACACACATTAGAATGCATTCACACAGTATAGTGCAGCAAACACACACAAAATGCTTACCTCTCCTTGTTCCCCCCTGCTCTGGCTTCTGCCCTCTGCAGAGTGTCTCAGCTCCCCTGCTGGCACACGCTGAGTCAGAGGCAGAGGGGGAATGATGGGAGGAGTGTCATGTGACACATCACCTCCATCACTGCTTTCAACTGTATCGGCATCTATGATCTATGATGTATGATCTATGATGCCGATAACTCGAATGGGGGGAGGGGGCAGCGCCGGTACTCACGGGCCCCATACCGGCTGTGTGGTGTGCCACTATTAGCAGCACGACACTGGCTGGGGTCCCCTGGAGACAGCTGCCTGGTCTGCCAGCCCCTAACGCCGGCCCTGACCCTTACATCGGCTGGATGAGGAGTTTGAGCATGTTGGGAGTAGATGGGGATGGTGCTGTAAATGTGAGAAGTCTATAGACCTCTAGCTACCTACAGTGACCAAACAGCTCCATGCACAAAGTTAGAAAGTACTAATGGTATAATACTATTATACAATATCCAGATAACACAACTACTGTAAATTCCTGGTGGTCACAAGCCTTTAGCTGCAGGCTCATAATATACACCGTGGGCCCAATTCACTTTTTGCATTTGCGCTTTTTTTGTCCAGTTTTTGGTGTTTCTCATTTGAGCCTTATTCTTCTTTTAATTTGCTCCTTTTTTTACAGTCTATTTTCTATGCATTCGCCTGTTTGTTCGTCACTGTGGGAAATGTATGGGGTTTTAAGACTTTTTCAGCTGATTTATCAATTGCGACTTTCTAAAATGTCGCTATTTTTTTTTTATGCAAATGTACTCCACTTCCCCCCCTCACCCACAAAGTGATTTCATTTGCGTCTACAATTTTTGAAATATTTTAGCAGAACCCGAGATTTTTTTTTTTTGCGCAAGAAAGTAATGTCTCAAGAAATTAAAAAAAATTAGGAGCAGATTCATGAACCGTGTGTACAATGTTAAAGAATTTGGCTAAAAAAACACCAACGAATAAGAAAAGACAAAAAAGATAAGTAACTTAAAAAGACCCAAAGCAAAGGACAAATTGCTATATGTTTGGCTCAGTACATTCGGCAGCACCAGACGTGCACAGAAATCACTTTTTCTTTTTAGAGACGCTGCCTGAAATGTTCTCATCTTCATACGAGGTCACATTGCCATTATGCTGAGCCTGTAAATGTCCTCATTATGCCGGGACTATATGTCGCTCTCAGCAAGTTCTGCACAGGCGAGAAAATGGAGACAGATGTCGGATCTACCAAGGACTGTTCCTTGGGCTGAGCCAGCATCTCGTGTGCTGCTATCCTCTGTCTCAGAGGATGGAGAGGGCCTAGGTTTGTATACATACTCACGAATTTGGACTGGCCATTTGGGTATTGGGCAAAACCTGGGGGCCCATGGCCAGAGGGAGCCACGGTCCTTTGGTAAGGCAGAACGCTCTATATTAAGTACAAGTGATAATTGCTCCTATTATGCATTTCATGAACCTAAGTGTATAATTTAGTGGTTATTTTTGGTCCTATGATCTCCAATGCACGGGGTCCTGATCACCATCAATCAACAGCTGTCTATAATTATTAGTCTTCTTATCGTTAGTTCAGACATCACATTGAGGTTTGGGGTCTGAATATATACAAATCTATTCGCACCCAGAGCTGTATTCACAATTCTGCTGCAGACAGACTGCATTTACAGTATCTCCACTTTTACAGTTAAAAGGGTTCCTACGATTAGAAAAAGAAATCTGTTCTGGTGAGCGTGCTCAGATAAGGCGTTATCCGGGCATGGTTGTGTGTTAACGGAGTGACTTCGGCGCAATCAAAAAATATGTTCGGGTCCTTGCGGCTACATGTCTCGCGGCTGTTCGACAGCTAGAACACATGCAGAGATTGCCTACCAAACATACAATCCCTGCATGTGTTATAGCTGTCGAACAGCCGCGAGACATGGAGCCGCAGGGACTCGAATATATTTTTCGAGCACGCTGAAGACACTTGGTTAGCACCCGAGCATGGTGGACAACACCTTACCCAGCACGCTCGCTCATCACTAATCTGCTCTTTCCAGAAACCTGCCTGGTCAGTGTCCTGTTGCTGCTGAATGGGGGCCCCAGGGACCCTTCCTGCACACATCCGTGGCTCCTCTTTTGACCAGCCTGGCGTGACGCACATACGATATCGTGCAAAAAAGAAGAGCAGGTAGGAGGTGGTTCATGAGGCTCCAGTTCAACAGCCACGAAATATTGACGTGGCTTCTGGATCAGGATCCAGAAAATCGATTTGCTCGTCTCTAGTTATTTCAGTTTCGCAGTCCTACTTAATAGAACTTGGATGAGCTGCAGTACCAGCTACAAACCATGTGACAGAGGTAGCACTATTTCCTGAAAAAAAAAAAAAAAAGTCGCTCTTTGAGCCGCCGCCGCCGCGATGCAGTGTTCTCATATAAACTGTCAACCAGAAGACTTCTGAATTTAGCTTTGGATGTAAAAGTAGAACAAAATGTTTTACATTTTTTTTCTACTCACATCTTTATTCATGATTAGAACTTGAAGAGCCGTTATGCGATATCCCAGACCCTAATAGTTAATGAAAATTGTTAGGCTTTTAAGGTGTCCATTCCTATAGTTCTTCCCCAAAAAACTCCAATAAAACTAGCTCAAAGTATCTGACACACAGCCATCCTTCCAGCAGGGGTGAGGATCCGGCAAATGTTGAATTCTAAGCATTTCACATTTTCTATGTATTGTGGGACTCGGCCTAATACTAGTAGTTCATCTATGAATCAGATGAGATTTCCCGTCACTGGAGAAGTCCAGGATTTTATAGCTATGAAGTATGCATCCAGTTCACAGTTTTCCATAGAGACAAGTGTATAAATACCTCTGCCAGTGAGTAAAGTAAAAAAAAAAAAAAAAGACACTATGTGGAAAAAAAAGTCTCGGCGTCGTCTTAACACATCTGTTTTTCATATCTGGCTTCCAGAAAGTTGGTTCTCCATAGAGCGATGACTGTATACTGTACAATTATTGGTTCTCTGGTGCTTTTCCAGCTAAAGATTAGTTTACAAGAGAGAAAAACAGCTGTCCGTGTATTACCACGGAGAGCGTGGCGGATCCAACCGCGTTTTATGTCACTTGCTGGATTAGATCGTCTTAAAGCCCAGCTTGGCAGATGGAGAGCAAATAAGCATTAGAGGTAAAATACTTAAAGAGCCCTGGTAATCCGGGATTGATCTTCTCGCTGCCCCGTTATGCTCAAACTCATGTGAACTGGACATAAGGAGCGACCTCTTCGTGTCCAAGATGGACATGGTCCATTATTCTACTTGGTAGTTAAATTACACTCCTTCTTTAGGTCAATATAATCTTACCCATAGGGGGCAGTAAGGCAAGGATTTATGGCACTATGTGTTCAGTAGAGCTGGTGCTAATCGATTGGCCAGACCCGGTACATTGGCCACGTCAGTAATCTGTGGTCGCTGAATGAGACCCTCTTACCCGACAGTATCTGCGGCTCTTCTTTTGATTAGGCGGCCTGGTGTCATGTCATTGTTCCGGCATAATATACAAACCAGGCCGGATAATCAAAAGATGACTCATGGATTCCGTCACCTAAGAGGTGGTTCTCATTGCTCTCAACAAGCAGCCACAGATTGCCAACGTTGCTGATGGTCCTGCGACTCGATTTGCACCAACTGTAATGTTCTGCTCGGTTTTTCCATTGGTTTGAAAGGTGACATCCAGTCCAATAAAATTGTATTTTTTTACCTCCTTCAGTCAGAGTGCCCCTCTGTGTTCCCTAAAATTGCCCTCAATGGACTACGGAACCATGGAAGAAGATGGCCTGTTATGATGAGTCAAATGGATCCTTTGGAGAAGAGCTGGCACCGATGGCACCGAATGCATCCCTGGGGAAGAGATGGCACCAATGGCGCTGAATGCATCCTTGGGGAAGGATACCTATAAGAAGAGTACAAGCTGTCGAAGGCAGAATGATGTGGCAATATTTTGCAGGGAAACCTTGGGTCCTGGCATCATGTTGATGTGACACGTGACACCTACCTAAAATTATAGATGAAAAGTAACCCCCATCCCTGGCAATGGTATTCCCTATTGGCAGTGCGTATTTCAGCAGGATTATGTAGAATGGTTTGAAGAACATGGCAAAGAGTTCAAGGTGATGAATTATCTTTAAAGGAATATTCTCAAATTGTGCCTTGAGCAGCTCAGCACTCTGTAGTCTCCTCACTTCCTGGTTTCTAGCAGGGCAAACTCTCCTCCTCTTGCTTCAGGGACAGCTCTGGTGAATAGAACTGTAGTATTGGTAAAACTATAAAGTTCAGCACAAGTTCTGCTAGAACACATTCAACAATTAGTGGTTTGTTGTGAGTCTACATTGCTATCACTATGATTTCACATAGAGATGGCAACAGGGCATTTTAGGGGCGGACATACCATAGGTGCAACCTGTGCAGTTCCACAGGGTCCCAAAAGAGAAGGGGGCCTATTTCCACCTCCAAAGCAGGTGCAATTTTGCATTATGCTGAGCTATTGGACTGCGAATAGCCCTATGCTGTTGTTGTACAGGGGCCCTCTTCTGTCTGTGTCCACCACTGGGACATTTGAACAAGTTCACGACTCTGGACAGGTAGAGCAGAGAGATAAGATTAGGACCTGTAACTGAAATCTGCAGGGCTGGTGATGTTGCAAGAAAGGGAGAGGCATGGGGAGAGAGGTGAGCAGATAACTGCTTTTTAATAATCAATGGGCTAGAGAGAGTTGGCTGGAATGTTAGGAGTTAATGCCATCTCCAGGCACACTCAGCCAGGCTCTAGGGCCAGGCTCCATGGAAACGAGCTGTACACTATAAAAGATAAAAGCTTTCATTGCAGGGGAATGACAGCAGGTAGAAAAAGCAAGTTAACTGCAAACTTGCATATTTTCATGTTGTCTAACTAATTAAAGCAATTTAAGAATTTGAGAACACCCCTTTATTTACCCAGAGCTCAATCTGATCGATCATCTGTGGGATGTGCTGGAAACATTAATCCAATCCATGAAGGCAGAACACCACAAATTACAGGATCCATTGCTAATATCTTGGTGCCAGATATCACAGGACCCCTTCAGTGCTGTTTTGATGGTTAGGCAAGTGGTTTCAATCTTATATGATATGATGAGATGAAGGGTTTTCTTCAAAGACTATAAAAGACTTCCATTCACATTTGTTAGCTGTCGACTGAATGATTGTCGATACACGGGAATACTCGGCTCAGATGAACGCTCTTGTGTTCTTTTTCAGAAAGCCAGACTCTCTAGCAGCGGCTTATCTCCGGGAACAACAAGAGGATTGACCAATGAAATTGAACAGGATGGATCCTTTATCTTCCCCCAAATCGTTTGTCAGGGGATAGTCAGGAGGTCCCATATGCATTAGACAGTCTGCCAATCCTGTCGATATTGGGAGGTTAGGCTGACCATGGTCTAATGTGTATGGGGGCCTCAAGGATGATCCATTAGGTCATGCTCCTCCTCTGCGGAGTCTGCACTTGGCATGACACTGTAATAGTATGCAGGTACTGAGTATGTCACCACGGAACAGACAGACCAACAGTTGAGGGGTTTAATAACAGGAATCAGGTTCTCCTCGCAGGGAGGAAGCAATGGAAAATAACTAGCAATAAAACAGTGCAAAAATATGGGAGTGAAACAATGTAACCGAAGTAAGCAAGGTTTCTTGAGAAAAGAACACTTATCAGTCTGATGAGGACTTGCTTGAAGGGTCCAAAACAAAGATTGGCGGCTGACAGCACATCTGACAAAAAAGCAAGTAAAGGCGGATGCCCGTCCTATTTCCACTGGACCCAAGTGGAAGAGTACATACCATAGGTTGAAGTAAAGGACAGCATCCAGTCAAGGTGAAAAAATTCTTCTTTATTGTGCCATAAATGCCTGCACCCTGCTCTGACCGCTGCTCACGCTGCTCTGTCCCCTGCGCGTGTGCCTTTCCCGCTCTCTGCCCGCTTCCTTCCTGTCCCAGTCTCTAAGTCTGCCCCTTGGGGAACCTGCAGCACAGCTCAATGGTTCCAGGCACAGAGCCGAGAAGGTAACCGCCCCCAGACTCTTCTTGTGTTTTACCTCCTTACATTCCCCCCCTCTTTCTGCTCGCCATTCCACGGGCGAGATCTTCAGGAGTTCCTGTTGGCAATCTTCCAGTCCTTGCACAATCTGCTGCCAGATGAACTCGTCCTGATTGTAGCGAACAGAGGGTACACCAGCCGTTGAACGTTCAGACCGACTCAAACCAGCAGGGGCGGTGGTGTCAACTGCTGTGGGAGAAGTCGACTACCATATGTTGGTAGTTTCAGGCACCAGCCCTGATCCTGGGTTCCCTGGGAGAGATTGTGAGTCTTCCTCGTCTTCCACATCTACATTGATCACTGGCGCAGCCGGTGGGGGCGCAGGAGCCAATTGGACTGATTCAGGATCTCGAGACAAACATGGACGCAACATATTCCTATGCAGTGTGCGGGTGGGAGTCCCCTCTTCCGTTTCGGGCTGGACCTCATAAACGGGACCCTCGTTGCCGAGCCGCCGCTTCACTCGGTACGGCCTTTTTTCCCACCGGTACTCTACTTTGTTGTGTGGGCGCTTTTCCCTCACTAAGACTCGGTCTCCAGGCCGCAGGGCTGTCCCCTTTTGAGGAGCTACCTGGGGATGCTCCAATTCTTGCAGCCGGTTCTGCACTAGACGTTGAATTGTCCGCAGCCGACGACAATGTTCTTGAACCCAGGAGTACACCCCCATCCGTGGGTAGTCCTCCTCGGGTTCCAGCGCCAGCTCTGCCAGTCCCTTCCCGGGTCAGCCAAAGAACAGAGAGTAGGGGGTGAATCCGGTGGTGCTGTGTTTCCGATTGTTATACACCCACACCAATTCAGGGACGGACTCAGTCCACTTCGCCTTCTGGTCCTCTTCCAGGGTCCTCAGCATTTGAATGAGAGTGCGGTTAAATCTTTCACAAGCCCCATTCCCCTGTGGATGATGAGGGGTGGTCCGGGACTTATCGATTTTGTACAGCTGGTGCAGCTCCTCCATCACTCTTCCGAGGAAGCAGGCCCCTTGATCAGAATGGATGCGCTTGGGACACCCGTACACCTGTATGAAGTGTTTGCAGATTGCGTGAGCAGCAGACTCGGCAGTCTGGTCCCGCGTGGGCGTCACTACGGCAAATGTAGTAAAGTGGTCTATCATCACTAAACAATGCTCATAGCCTTGGTGTGCTGGTCCAATTGTTGAGTAATCTATTGCCAGTAGGTCCATGGGGCCAGAAGACCTCACCGTCTCTGTGGGGGCTCGTTGTTCTGGTGGTTTGACCAGCTCACAACTTCTGCATTGCTGACATACTTTCTCCAAAATGTTCCTTAAGTGGGGGTGATAAAATAGGCGCTGTAACCACTGGAACGTTTTTTCTGGCCCAAAGTGTGCTCCTTTCTCATGTGCTTCCTTAGCCACCTGGTCTATCAAGGACGAGGGAATCACCGTCTGCCATACAAGACTGAGTTCTGTTTGCAGGAATACCTTCCGGTACAGGATACCATCCCGCAACTGGAGCCTCTCCCACTGGCGTAGCATCTTCAGTACTTCAGGTGACATGGACCTCCTCTCGTGCCGATTGGGCATTTGTTCAGACACGACCCACCTTCTCAACTGAGCTAGCTCCGGATCCTCCTGCTGCACTCGGACCCACTCATCGCGGGGCTGCCCCAGAAAATTCACACAGGCCTCTTCCTGTTCAATTGCCCGCACCGCTGCCACCGTCCTGGCAGTCTCTCCAAAACCTGGAACCTCCACATCCTCCAGTTCTTCATCCTGGCTGGGTGCTGGTTTGCGATAGTTTACTGGGGAGAGGGCATCCGCATGTACATTCTCAGCTCCTCTTTATATGAAATTCTGTATCGGAACTTGGCCATTTGGGCTACCCAACGTTGTTCTAGGGCACCTAACTTGGCATTCTCGAGATGGGCCAACGGATTGTTATCAGTGCGTACATGAACTTCTGAGCCAGCCAGATATTCCGCGAACTTCTCAGACATTGCCCACACCAGCGCCAACAATTCCAGCTTAAATGAACTGTAGTTTTCTGGATTCCTTTCTGAGTCATGCAAAGACCGACTGGCGTATGCGATGATGCGCTCTTTCCCATCCTGCATTTGCGATAGTACGGCCCCGAGGCCCTGCAGGCTCCCATCAGTGTGCAAGATGAACGGTTGTGTGAAGTCAGTGTAGGCCAGCACGGGGGCCTCCGTCAAAGCCTTCTTCAAAGCCAAGAATTCCTCCTCCTGACGCTTCCCCCACTGTATGATCCTGTTTTTGGCGCAAGAGGGCACTCCCCTCAACAACTCCTGGAGTGGATTAGCAAGGCGGGTAAAGTCTTTTACAAAGCGTCTGAAGTATCCTGTGAGTCCCAGGAATGCACGCACATCTTTCACAGTTTTTGGAGTTGGCCACTCTTGTACCGCAGCAATCTTCTCCTGGGAAGGCCTCACCCCCTCAGCGGAGACAACGTGTCCCAAGTATTCAATCTCGGTATGGAAGAGGTGACATTTCTGGGGTTTCACTTTCAGGCCATACTTCTGTAGCCGACTCAGAACTTGCTGTAGTCTCTGCAGATGCTCCTCAAAGGTGGGGGCAAAGACAATGATATCATCCAAGTGGATCAAAGTGGCTTCAAAGTTCAGGTCTCCCAGACATCTCTCCATGAGTCGCTGAAATGTTCCTGGGGCGTTTGCTAGGCCGAAGGGCATCCGGTCGAACTCATACAGTTCCATCGGAAGGATGAAAGCTGTCCTTGGCTCGGTCTTGCTCAGACATGGGCACCTGCCAGTAGCCGCTGGCCAAGTCTAACGTGGAGAAATATCTGGCATTCCCTAGTGCCGTCAGGGACTCCTCTATCCTGGGCAGTGGGTACGAGTCCCGCACTGGGCAAGCGTTGAGCCGGCGATAGTCCACACAGAACCGCAGGGACCTGTCTTTCTTTCTCACCAAGACTTTAGGGGCAGCCCACGGGCTCTGACTCTTGCGTATAACTCCCTTCTTCAGCATGTGTGACAGCATTCCCTTCACCTCCTGGTAAATCTGTGGGGGTATTTGGCGGTACCATTCCCGGATTGGTGCCGCATCCCCAGTGGGTATCTTGTGGGTGATGGCCGTGGTACGTCCAAAGTCATCTTCATCTTTGGCAAACGCATCCTGAAATTTCCCCAATACGGCTTCAGCCTGAGGTACCTGCTGCGGAGTAAGTTCTGAGAGCTCCGCCCTCATGCGTTCCAGTATCTGGCGCCCTTCTTGCAGTAATCTGGGGTCCGGAGCTGCCTCCGCTTTGATGGTCACCAGCCACGGATCTTCTGGCCTTGCTGTCAGCTGTACCGCCTCAGTGGGGACCAACTCGTCTGGGAGGCCCAGGACTTGAGCGACTTCGCTTCTATGGGGCAAAGTTGTATCTGTCTCCCCCAAATTGATGCAGCGCACAAGGACAGTTCCATCCCGCACTGTATCCAGGGACCGTGCGACCAATTTTCCTGATGGCAGCTGGTCGGCTCTGCTGGGTTCAATTTGGACTTCAACCCCTTCCAGCGGGATGCCAGCTCGCACAGGCAGGGGAAGCACTGTCTGTCCAGGGGGCAACACTCGATTGACTGAGGCAGGGGGCAACGACTTTGCCGAGTTCCTTTCCATCGCTGTATGCTTCCCAGACCTGGGCGGTCCGTATCAGTTGTTGAAAGACCCTTCTCTGGGGGGTTTGTGTTATGATCCGGTGACCTAGGAGCCGCATGAGAGACTTTCTCAGGAGTAGTGGTATCTGTACTGACCGCGAACCCTAAACTGACACCGCAACTAGAAGTAGCCGTGGGGTGTGCCTGACCCTGTTGTGAACTATACTTCTTGGCTCCCTCTTGTGGTCACTAGTGCTTGGCACTTGGATTGCCTTTCCCCAGTTTGGTACTCACCTGGTTCGTTAGGCCTGGGGTGTTGCTATTTAAACTTCCTGGATTCTCAGTCCAGTGCCTAGCATCGTTGTAATCAGTTAATTTCTGTTTGCTCCTGTCTTCAGGTCCTGGTTCCTTGCAAGATAAGCTAAGTCCTGCTTTCTTATTTTTGTTTATTTGTATTGTTCTTATTTTTGTACAGCTTGTACAAAATGTGATTCCTGATTTCGCTGGAAGCTCTAGGGGGCTGATATTCTCCCCCCTCACCGTTATTCGGTTCGGGGGTTCTTGGATATTCAGCGTGGATATTTTGTAGGGTTTTTTGCTGACCGTATAAGTCATCTTACTATCTTCTGCTATTAGTCAGTGGGCCTCTCTTTGCTAAAATCTAGTTCATTCTTACGTTTGTCTTTTCTTCTTACCTCACCGTTATTATTTGTTGGGGGCTTGTACTATAACTTTGGGGTCTTTCTTCTTGAGGCAAGAGAGGTCTTATTTTCCCTGATAGGGTTAGTTAGTTCTCCGGCTGGCGCGAGACGTCTAGGATCAACGTAGGTACGTTCCCCGGCTACTGTTAGTTGGTTGTGCTAGGATCAGATATACGGTCAGCCTAGTTACCACTTCCCTATGAGCTGGTATTTATGTTTGCAGACTTTGCTGAAATCTCTGAGATCCTCTGCCATTGGGATCATAACATGACCCGTCCTAGACACCTCGACACAGCCGAAGGACTAAATACCCCTATAGGTGGAAATGGGAATTCTATCTTGCCTCAGAGCAGACCCCCAAAGGATAGACAGCCCCCCACAAATATTGACTGTGAGTATAAAAGGAAAGACACACGCAGGCAGAAAAACAGACTTTAGCAAAAGAGGCACTTCTAGCTAAATAGAAAAAGGATAGAACAGAATTCTAAGCGGTCAGTATTAAAATCCTAAAAATATCCACAGCAGAAAATACAAATATACTACATCTAACTAAAGACATAGCAAGTATATCTGCAACTCCTGAGAATCCAGCATGACTGAAAAATCCAAACAAAGTCTAAGCTGGACAAAAAACACAAATGGATTGCACTGAATTACAAGCACACTGCATGTGTGCACAGAGACAAAAAACAGACACTTATCTTAGCTGAATTGGCAGCAGAGCATGAGGAACCAGAGAGCGCAGCAATCCCTCCAAGAACAATGGACAAATGGCACTGACTAATGAATCCAGCAGTAATAAATACCCTAGTCAGGCCTGCAATCAGCAAGGACACCTGACCAGAATTGCCAACCAGGAACAGCTGCAATACCACCAACAACCACCGGAGGGAACCCAAGAACAGAATTCACAACAGGTTTGGTCGCTCCATTGTTGCAGGAACTGTTCCGGGGACTCCTTGAAAACAAGACTTCCGAGGTCTTTTAACACATTCATACCCAGGGTCACGGTATGGTCTTTAGCTACCTCTCTGTCATGAATCCCCAATGGCTAGGGATAGCACAGGATAAGCAAAGTATAATAAATATCGGACGAGCTCTAGGGTGATGGAACCTGGGCTGACCACTGCCCTACGCCTGACAAACGCAACTAGAGATAGCCAGGGAGCGTGCCTACGTTGGTTCTAGACGCCACGCACCAGCCTAAGAGCTAACTAGTACTGCAGAGAAAACAAAGACCTCACTTGCCTCCAGAGGAATTAACCCCAAAGATATAGTTGCCCCCCACATGTATTGACGGTGAAATGAGAGGAAGGCACATACATAGAGATGATGTATATAGCTTTAGCAAATAGAGGCCCGCTGAAAACTAGAAAGCAGAATGACACAAAAGGGGACTGAGCGGTCAGCAAAAAACCCTAATCAAAAAAACCATCCTGAGATTACAAGAACCCATGTGCCAACTCATGGCACATGGGGAGAACCTCAGTCCACTAGAGCAACCAGCTAACAAAGAGACATTCTAAGCAAGCTGGACAAAAAACCAAACAACTGAAAATCAGCACTTAGCTTATCCTGAAAGATCTGGGAGCAGGTAGGCAGGAACCAAACAGAGCACATCTGAACACATTGATAGCCGGCAAGGGAAATGACAGAGAGGCCAGGTAAAATAGGAAACACCCAGCCTCTGATGGACAGATGGAAACCAAAGGCCGCAACCCACCAAAGTCACCCAGTACCAGCAGTAACCACCAGAGGGAGCCCGCAAACAGAATCCACAACAGTACCCCCCCCTTGAGGAGGGGTCACCGAACCCCCAGGGCGATCAGGGTGAGCTCTATGGAAAGCGCGGACCAAATCAGTCGCATGAACATCGGAGGCGACCACCCAGGAATTGTCCTCCTGACCATAACCCTTCCACTTAACCAAATACTGGAGTTTGCGTCTGGAAACACGAGAATCCAAGATCTTTTCAACAACATACTCCAATTCTCCCTCCACCAGCACCGGAGCAGGAGGCTCGACCGAAGGAACAACAGGCACCTCATACCTCCGCAACAACGACCGATGGAACACATTATGAATAGCGAACGATGCTGGGAGATCCAAACGGAAAGATACAGGGTTAAGAATCTCCGAGATCCTATAAGGACCGATGAACCGAGGCTTGAACTTAGGAGAAGAGACCTTCATAGGGACAAAACGAGAAGACAACCACACCAAGTCCCCAACAAGAAGTCGGGGACCCACGCGGCGACGGCGATTAGCAAACTGCTGAGTCTTCTCCTGAGATAACTTCAAATTGTCCACCACCTGATTCCAAATGTGATGTAGCCTGTCCACCACCACGTCCACTCCAGGACAATCCGAAGACTCCACCTGACCAGAGGAAAAACGAGGATGAAACCCCGAATTACAAAAAAAAGGAGAGACCAACGTGGCCGAACTAGCCCGATTATTAAGAGCAAATTCGGCCAGTGGCAAAAAAGCAACCCAGTCATCCTGATCAGCAGAAACAAAACACCTCAAATAAGTTTCCAAGGTCTGATTAGTTCGCTCCGTCTGGCCATTCGTCTGAGGATGGAATGCAGACGAGAAAGACAAATCAATGCCCATCTTGGCACAAAACGTCCGCCAAAATCTAGACACAAACTGGGATCCCCTGTCAGAAACGATATTCTCCGGAATCCCATGCAAACGAACCACGTTCTGAAAAAACAAAGGAACCAACTCAGAGGAGGAGGGCAACTTAGGCAAGGGCACCAAATGAACCATCTTAGAAAAGCGGTCACACACAACCCAGATAACGGACATTTTCTGTGAAACCGGGAGATCAGAAATAAAATCCATGGAAATGTGCGTCCAAGGCCTCTTCGGGATGGGCAAGGATAACAACAACCCACTAGCCCGTGAACAGCAAGGCTTAGCTCGAGCACACACTTCACAAGACTGCACAAAGGTACGCACATCCCTAGACAAGGAAGGCCACCAAAAAGACCTGGCCACCAAGTCTCTTGTACCAAATATTCCAGGATGACCAGCCAACACAGAAGAATGGACCTCGGAGATGACTCTACTGGTCCAATCATCCGGAACAAACAGTCTTTCTGGTGGACATCGATCCGGTTTATCCACCTGAAACTCCTGCAATGCGCGTCGCAAGTCTGGGGATACGGCGGACAATATTACCCCATCCCTAAGGATACCAGCAGGCCCAGTATCTCCAGGAGAGTCAGGCACAAAACTCCTGGAAAGAGCATCTGCCTTCACATTCTTTGAACCTGGCAGGTATGAAACCACGAAATTGAAACGAGAAAAAAATAACGACCAACGAGCCTGTCTAGGATTCAAACGCCTGGCAGACTCAAGGTAAATGAGATTCTTGTGATCAGTCAAGACCACCACGCGATGTTTAGCACCCTCAAGCCAATGACGCCACTCCTCAAATGCCCACTTCATGGCCAAAAGCTCCCGATTACCCACATCATAATTGCGCTCGGCGGGCGAGAATTTTCTAGAGAAGAAAGCACATGGCTTCATCACCGAGCCATTAGAACTTCTCTGTGACAAAACCGCCCCCGCTCCAATCTCGGAAGCATCAACCTCCACCTGGAAAGGAAGTGAAACATCTGGTTGACACAACACAGGAGCAGAAGAAAACCGGCGCTTAAGTTCCCGAAAGGCCTCCACGGCCGCAGGAGACCAATCAGCAACATCAGCACCCTTTTTAGTCAAATCAGTCAAAGGTTTAACAATACTGGAAAAATTAGCAATGAACCGACGATAAAAATTAGCAAACCCCAAGAACTTCTGAAGGCTCTTAACAGATGTAGGTTGTGTCCAGTCACAAATAGCCTGAACCTTAACGGGATCCATCTCAATAGTAGAAGGAGAAAAAATGTACCCCAAAAAAGAAATCTTCTGGACTCCGAAGAGACACTTTGAGCCCTTCACAAACAGAGAATTGGCCCGCAAAACCTGAAACACCTTCCTGACCTGTAGAACATGAGACTCCCAGTCATCAGAAAACACCAAAATATCATCCAAATACACAATCATAAACTTATCCAGATATTCACGGAAAATATTGTGCATAAAGGACTGAAAGACTGACGGAGCATTGGAGAGTCCAAAAGGCATTACCAAATACTCAAAATGGCCCTCAGGCGTATTAAATGCGGTTTTCCACTCATCACCCTGTCTTATCCGCACCAGATTATACGCACCACGAAGATCTATTTTAGTGAACCACCTAGCCCCCTTAATGCGAGCAAACAAATCAGTAAATAATGGCAATGGATACTGGTATTTGACTGTAATCTTATTCAGAAGGCGATAATCTATACAAGGCCTCAGGGAACCATCTTTTTTTGCCACGAAAAAAAAACCTGCTCCCAGAGGGGACGAAGATGGACGAATATGTCCCTTTTCCAAGGACTCCTTAATATAATTCCGCATAGCAGTATGCTCTGGCAGTGACAGATTAAATAAACGACCCTTAGGGAACTTACTGCCAGGAATCAATTCTATAGCACAGTCACACTCTCTATGGGGAGGATGCGAATTGAGCTTAGGCTCCTCAAAAACATCCCTATAATCCGACAAAAACGCAGGGATCTCCGAAGGAGTAGATGAAGCTATAGAAATCGGAGGTGCATCATCATGAACCCCGTGACATCCCCAGCTTAGCACAGACATTGTTTTCCAGTCCAGGACAGGATTATGAGTTTGTAACCATGGCAGACCAAGCACTAGTACATCATGTAAATTATACAGTACAAGGAAGCGAATCACCTCCTGATGAACGGGAGTCATGCGCATGGTCACTTGTGTCCAATACTGCGGTTTATTCATAGCCAATGGTGTAGAATCAATTCCTTTCAGAGGAATAGGAACTTCCAGAGGCTCTAGACTAAAACCGCAGCGTTTAGCAAATGACCAATCCATAAGACTCAGGGCAGCGCCTGAATCCACATAGGCATCGACGGAAATGGAAGACAGTGAAAAAATCAGAGTCACAGACAAAATGAACTTAGACTGCAGAGTATCAATGGCAAAAGATTTATCAACCCTTTTTGTGCGTTTAGAGCATGCTGATATAACATGAGCTGAATCACCACAATAAAAACACAAACCATTTTTCCGCCTATAATTTTGCCGTTCACTTCTGGACTGAATTCTATCACATTGCATAGTCTCAGGTGCCTGTTCAGAAGACACCGCCAACTGGTGCACGGGTTTGCGCTCCCGTAAACGCCGATCAATCTGAATGGCCATAGCCATAGACTCATTCGGACCTGTAGGCGCAGGGAACCCCACCATAATATCCTTAATGGCCTCAGAAAGACCATTTCTGAAGTTTGCAGCCAGGGCGCACTCATTCCACTGAGTAAGCACCGACCATTTCCGAAATTTCTGACAATATATTTCCGCTTCATCATGCCCCTGAGAGAGGGCCAATAAAGCCTTTTCAGCCTGAATCTCTAGGTTAGGTTCCTCATAGAGCAATCCCAATGCCAGAAAAAACGCATCCACACTGAGCAATGCAGGATCCCCTGGTGCCAATGCAAATGCCCAATTCTGAGGGTCGCCCCATAGGAACGATATAACAATCTTGACCTGTTGAGCAGGGTCTCCAGAGGAGCGAGATTTCAAAGAGAGAAACAATTTACAATTGTTCCTGAAATTCAGGAAGGTAGATCTATCTCCAGAAAAAAACTCTGGAATAGGAATTCTAGGTTCAGACATGGGAGTGTGAACAACGAAATCCTGTATGTTTTGAACCTTTGCCGCGAGATTACTCAGGCTGGAAGCCAAACTCTGGACATCCATGATAAACAGCTAAGATCAGAGCCATTCAAGGGTTAAGAGGAGGTAAGAAGCAGCTAGACAGCAATTAAGGGCTAGGCAGCAAAACTCTGAAGGAAAAAAAAAAAAAAAATTTTCCTTGAACACTTCTTTTTCTCCTGCTTCAGCCCAAACAATTAACACTTTGTGGGCCGGCTATACTGTCATGAATCCCCAATGGCTAGGGATAGCACAGGATAAGCAAAGTATAATAAATATCGGACGAGCTCTAGGGTGATGGAACCTGGGCTGACCGCTGCCCTACGCCTGACAAACGCAACTAGAGATAGCCAGGGAGCGTGCCTACGTTGGTTCTAGACGCCACGCACCAGCCTAAGAGCTAACTAGTACTGCAGAGAAAACAAAGACCTCACTTGCCTCCAGAGGAATTAACCCCAAAGATATAGTTGCCCCCCACATGTATTGACGGTGAAATGAGAGGAAGGCACATACATAGAGATGATGTATATAGCTTTAGCAAATAGAGGCCCGCTGAAAACTAGAAAGCAGAATGACACAAAAGGGGACTGAGCGGTCAGCAAAAACCCCTAATCAAAAAAACCATCCTGAGATTACAAGAACCCATGTGCCAACTCATGGCACATGGGGAGAACCTCAGTCCACTAGAGCAACCAGCTAACAAAGAGACATTCTAAGCAAGCTGGACAAAAAACCAAACAACTGAAAATCAGCACTTAGCTTATCCTGAAAGATCTGGGAGCAGGTAGGCAGGAACCAAACAGAGCACATCTGAACACATTGATAGCCGGCAAGGGAAATGACAGAGAGGCCAGGTAAAATAGGAAACACCCAGCCTCTGATGGACAGATGGAAACCAAAGGCCGCAACCCACCAAAGTCACCCAGTACCAGCAGTAACCACCAGAGGGAGCCCGCAAACAGAATCCACAACACCTCTCCATCCACCAGTACCACTCCTCTTCTCCCGAGGTCTTTTCTGCAGACCTCTATGTTCATCCATACCACCCCTGCAACCGGGATGGGCAAGTGATTGACCACCATAAGTTGGATCACAGGGCCCCATTCGGGCCGTAGCGCCTCTGTGAAGTGACGGCGGAAATATCTCTCAGACATGATGGTCACTTGTGAGCCGGTGTCTATCAATCATCGCACTGCTCTTCCATTGATTTCTGCCCAGGCCAGAGGGCACATGGAAACAAGGCTGTGGGGACTTTTACTTCTCCTCCTCTGTTCTTCACGCTCTGAGCGGTGCCCCTCAAGCTCAGAGCCACCTAGTTTAAAGGAGGGCACGGGGATGGTCGGCTCCGCCAGGGACACCATCGAGCAATGTGGCCGGATTCTCCACAAGTGTAGCATGTAAGAGGGCTTCTCCTTCTGGTAGTTTCACCCTCCCTTCAGGGGGCAGCTTCTCTGTCTCGCACCAGAGGGCCGGGCCCTTCTGCCAGAGTTCTTCTGGAGGCCGCCATTTCTTCACGGACCTGTCTAATCTCCATTCTCAGGTCCTCCACCCACTGGGGGATATTGCCTGCGGTGGTGGCTACCTCCCCGCTCTGCACCCTTCCCACCAGCCCCGTCACTCCCTGTTCTTGTTCTCACACACGCGCCTCACTGCCAACCTCAGAGAAAGTCATGTCTGGCTTTACTCGCATGCGCTCTCGCAGTGCCTGTTTCATCATTGCGTCACGCAGTTCTGTCACTAGCTGATCTCTGAGCACCACATCAACTGACCCAATCCCTACACCGTCCTTTCATCTGATAGCAGTGTGAAGCTCTTGTAGGGCGTTCATGAATTGGGTCACGGTCTCCCCCTCTCGTTGTACCCGGTGAAACAGTCGCATGCGAAGTTCCCCTACATCAGTGGGGTCCCCATGCGTCTCCTCAAGTATGCGCAGCACTTTGTCCAGGGTATCTCTCTCCCGGGGGGACCTATGCATGACAGAATCCCGCGCCTCCCCCTCCAGGGCCATCAATGCAATTTCTGCCTCCAGGGCTGGTGTCATGAGATGCATCCGCATCATTCCCCGGATACGCTCCGTCCAACTCCATAGCATTACATTGTTCCCAGTGAACCTTGGCAAATTATTCAACATGGCTCCCAGGGAAATGCTAGACCTGGGAACTTCCCCAGCTGCTTGGTCTGCCCTGTCCGCGCTACCGTGTGACATCCTGCCGACTACGCCAAATGTAATAGTATGCAGGTACTGAGTATGTCACCACGGAACAGACAGACCAACAGTTGAGGGGTTTAATAACAGGAATCAGGTTCTCCTCACAGGGAGGAAGCAATGGAAAATAACTAGCAATAAAACAGTGCAAAAATATGGGAGTCAAACAATGTAACAGAAGTGCAGCGCCCCAGAGTCCTGGTCGTTGCAGTACTGTTGCTCCGCCACTAAGGGGGGCTATGGTACGTCTGATGGCACTGAAGGAGTTCATCTGACCAGGTCTCACAGACACCAATACATTTCACAGTCTGGCCTCCAGGGGGAGCTAAGGGCACTATGCATTAGGCCACTCCTCACAGTCTGGTAAAACTGGGGGTTGGATAGGAAGTGAGATCAGAAAGCTGACTGGGTTGGAACCAGGCAACACCTTGTGGCAGAGGGTGTTGTAGGGGAAGATTCAGAGGGGTCCCTGTCAGGGGTGGGATCCTGACAGAGGCCTAGCAACCAGAGAGAACGCTACGGGACCACGCCTGCACGATATAGCGGCGGTACCCCAAGAAAGGACAAGAAGTGAGGTTTATTGTGCTGAGTGAGAAACGAGATCAACGCAACAAGGAGAATACCAATAGGAGTCGTGCTGTAAGACGAGGCAACATCCTACTGAGGCACGTAACCGGTGGCCGGAACGCCGAGGAAGTATAGAGCTCCAGGCCAAACTTCAAACCTACGGCAGGACAGTCAGTTATAGGCGGGCTGTCTCACCCAATTGACCTAGGAAGACACAGGGGGGTAACAACAGGAGTGGGGCGACGCTAGAGTCCCGGAAGAGCTCCGAGCCTCCCCGTCATACGGGTGCGTCCTAACCATAAGATCTGGGGGACGTGGAAGAACATCAGAATCGAGTTGTGAGGGAACACGAGAAACAGACACAACAGTTGTGGGGACTATCCCGTGAGCACAGCAGGGGAGGACCGCAAGACACAAGCGCTAGAAGGTAGGCACAGATTTCCACCTGCAACGGGAACTCTGGAGGTGCCATCGGACCGGCCGGACTTGCGCAGCCCGGTTAACCGTATTCCGGACTGAGGATCCTGGGACCTTCAGTAAAGAGGTAAAGAGACTGCAACCTGGTGTCCTCGTTATTTACCGCGACCGGCACTTCACCGCACCATAACGACATCCCATACCTCCACCTTCATTGTACGCCCCTCAGCAGGGTCACGGACCGGGTCTAGCCACCGTGACAACTCCAGAACAGAGACCCAGAGGCCCGGTACCGGGTACCCCTCGGCCCTGCGGCAGTGGGGGCGCTACAACTTGGCGTCACAAACAGGATCTACTTAAGCCTGAAGAATCGGGTCATGTGTGCCTTGGAACTGTGATTTATTATACTTGGACTGTGACTTATTGCAAAGACTGTGGATTGCCATTTGCCGCCAAAAACCGCCGCCATTGCAGCGCTGAGGAGAGCGCAGGAGAAGAAGAAGGGCGTGGACCAGCTGAAGAGCGCGAAAGACAATGGCCGCCCAGTCTAAATATTTCTGCACTGTGAGGACGTGTCCGTCAGCAGCCGAGATCCGCCTCCTGATTCTCAATGGTGGGCGGAGACAGAGAAAACAAAACCGCCCACGAAGGAGAGAGCGGGAAAAAGACCAGGAAGTGACCCATGCGGAGGACGCCATGACGAGTCGCTCAGACCAGGAATGCGGGGTTGAAGCCGAAGACTTCCCCAGCCACCCGGATGAGCACAGTGGCCAGCTCTCCGTGATCGGGACCGGTCTCCTGCAAATGGAGATGGAGGGCCTGATCGAACAACTCCTCCAGCTACGGACGGAGACGCCAGCGGAGGACCTTCTAACGCCGGACCCTACGTTGCTGCCGGAACCCCAGCCGACGCTCCCATTGACCATACCACCAGCGGAGCCGACCGAGGAGGAAGGGCACACACCGACTGGTGAGTCCGCCGACCCTGTCCCGCTGGCTGAGGGTCTGTTGATAGGCCCCGTCGCGGCACCCCCTCTCCCTGGGACCCATAGACTCCAGCGCTTGTTGCCGTGGGAGGAGGCAACGGGTATGGAACACCTCTTGAAAGCCCCGATTCCACCAATTACCCCGCTGAGTGAGGTCCATGCGGAGCGTACAGTATGCCGCTTGGTGAACCTAGGACCCAACCTCATGGGGTTCCCCGGGGTGAAGACACAGGAAGGGGAGATGGTACAGGCCCTGAGCTGGGAGGAATACCAGGCCCAGCTGGAACAGCAGTGGGAGGAGAAGGAAAAGGTGTACCAGGCCGGGCTGGAGGCCTACCACCAAAGGGACTTGGCGGTCAAGGACAGGGCCCGCAAGGACCCCATCGCTCACCAGGCCCCGCGCAGGCAGGGCACCATTGTCGCCTTCAAGCTCCGCGGAGGCTTGGGCTTTATCAAAGAGCCGGGCCTGTACGCCGAAGTCTTTGTTAACCGACGGGATGTGGAGTCTCATCTCAGAGAGGGCCACCCAGACCGGGATCTCTGCCCGGGGGACGAAGTTATTTACACCAGGCACTTTGGGGAAAAGGGGTGGTTCGCCCTGAATGTCCACAAGAAGCAGAGCCCCGTGACACCCCCGACTAAGGTGCCAGTGAAGCTGACCCCCGTGGCAAAGGTGCCCCCTCGTGGTCAGCCCATGATCGTCACCAAGACCACCGAGGTCACTCCGACGTACACCGTCATTAAAACCACGACCTGCAACATTGTCACCTCAACCACTGTCGTGGCCAAGGGGGCGTCCTCCCAGGTGGTCGGTGCTCCAGCTGCCCCAGAACGGAAGACAGTGGGTACGCAGACCCCCAGATGGGACAGTACTCCCCCTTACGCAGTACCAGGCGGCGGGCAATATCCAAAGGGGTTGCCTCCGCCGGTGCTGCCCCCTGATTGGTTCAAGTAAATGTCCTGATCTTCTGAACATGTATATAGTTAACTGTTTGTCCTTCTGATGTTTTGCTGCTACAACCCGATCAGGGTTAACTCTTAAAGGGATCCCTTTGTTTACTCGGGATCCCTTCTTCTGCTTTTTGTTTTTGTTTCCTGTTTATTCATCATTGAAAGAACTGCTGAATCATGAACAATGCATGATTACAAACTTTTTGTACATAGTTTGCACCTTCTTAAAGGTGCTCTCTACTGGTTTTACACAAGGAAAGGACTCTTTGCAAAGACACTGGTCTTGGAACCAGCACCGGAGTCCTTACTGCGAACAGACTTGCAGCTTAGGAAGTTGCACTACCTCATAGAGACTTGGTCCCCTTGGTTAAATGGCAATAATGTCTTGAAAGAAGAAGTTAAATGTAGCTAACTAGTTGATTGTGAGAAATGTTTAATGATGTTGATAGAAGAATGAGGACAGAAAGTGAACCCGTACGGGGTTAGTCAGTGAGTCCTCCTAGGAGCCATACAGAGATGGCTCAGTAATCCTGAACTGAAAGATGGATGATAAGTTCTATACCGTGTATAGTAGTAGAAAGGCAGTAGGCCCGGGCAGAAAGGGGCGGTCCTGTAACAGAAAGGAGAGGCAGTAGGCCTGGAGCAGATAGGACAGGCGGTCCTGCAGATGTAAAGAAGGAGAATGCAGAAAAGTTGATTAGCCTTATGATGTTTTATAAGAAGGTCTTTAGTGGATTCAGCGAGTACGTCCTTAAAGGCAAAGTTAAATTATTGTTCAAAAATTTGCACTTAGTAGAATACCCGGTTGGGTAAAAGAAGTTATTTATAGTATGTTACTTAAATATTTAACCATGTTTGTAACGTTCAAGTGTCCTCACCTCCCATAAAGGGAAGCTCTGTTAAAGTTTACTTGTTATTGCATTTCAAAAATTGTATGTCTTTTTGCTGACATGTATTGTTGTTTTCTTCCCAGTCCAGGAGTACTGGATTTAACCGGGGGGGAGTGCAGCGCCCCAGAGTCCTGGTCGTTGCAGTACTGTTGCTCCGCCACTAAGGGGGGCTATGGTACGTCTGATGGCACTGAAGGAGTTCATCTGACCAGGTATCACAGACACCAATACATTTCACAGTCTGGCCTCCAGGGGGAGCTAAGGGCACTATGCATTAGGCCACTCCTCACAGTCTGGTAAAACTGGGGGTTGGATAGGAAGTGAGATCAGAAAGCTGACTGGGTTGGAACCAGGCAACACCTTGTGGCAGAGGGTGTTGTAGGGGAAGATTCAGAGTGGTCCCTGTCAGGGGTGGGATCCTGACAGAGGCCTAGCAACCAGAGAGAACGCTACGGGACCGCGCCTGCACGATATAGCGGCGGTCCCCCAAGAAAGGACAAGAAGCGAGGTTTATTGTGCTGAGTGAGAAACGAGATCAACGCAACAAGGAGAATACCAGTAGGAGTCGTGCTGTAAGACGAGGCAACATCCTACTGAGGCACGTAACCGGTGGCCGGAACGCCGAGGAAGTATAGAGCTCCAGGCCAAACTTCAAACCTACGGCAGGACAGTCAGTTATAGGCGGGCTGTCTCACCCAATTGACCTAGGAAGACACAGGGGGGTAACAACAGGAGTGGGGCGACGCTAGAGTCCCGGAAGAGCTCCGAGCCTCCCCGTCATACGGGTGTGTCCTAACCATAAGATCTGGGGGACGTGGAAGAACATCAGAATCGAGTTGTGAGGGAACACGAGAAACAGACACAACAGTTGTGGGGACTATCCCGTGAGCACAGTAGGGGAGGACCGCAAGACACAAGCGCTAGAAGGTAGGCACAGATTTCCACCTGCAACGGGAACTCTGGAGGTGCCATCGGACCGGCCGGACTTGCGCAGCCCGGTTAACCGTATTCCGGACTGAGGATCCTGGGACCTTCAGTAAAGAGGTAAAGAGACTGCAACCTGGTGTCCTCGTTATTTACCGCGACCGGCACTTCACCGCACCATAACGACATCCCATACCTCCACCTTCATTGTACGCCCCTCAGCAGGGTCACAGACCGGGTCTAGCCACCGTGACAACTCCAGAACAGAGACCCAGAGGCCCGGTACCGGGTACCCCTCGGCCCTGCGGCAGTGGGGGCGCTACAGAAGTATGCAAGATTTCTTGAGACAAGAACACTTATGAGTCTGATGAGGACTTGCTTGAAGGGTTGTCTTCTCCAACGTAGGCGCCGAGAAACAGCGGCACTTGTCGTCCCTCTGTTGTCCGTGGGCTGAGTAGTCTCTAGGAGCCTGCTGCCCGGGGTTTCGGGAGTTAATGTGGTATGCACAGGCTCTGAGTCTTTAGCTTTTACAGCACAGCCAGGAATCAGGGGCTCTGCACTGTTAAGTCTCTGTACCAGCAATCAGGGGCTCTGTACTGTTAAGTCACTGTACCAGGAATCACAGTCTCTGTACTGATACTGCGGGGACCAGGGGGTCGAAGTCTCTGCACGGGCCAATGTCTCTACACGGGTCTCAAAGCGCCCCCCTCCAGTCACAGCAGAGTCCGCTTTCATGTACTCACAAGATGCAGTCTTTCTGGGCAATCTCCCTCTATTTGTCCTCAGACCGGGAGCTCTCTCTCTCCCGGAGCGCAGCTGCACCCTGCTCTGACCGCTGCTCACGCTGCTCTGTCCCGTGCGCGCGTGCCTTTCCCGCTCTCTGCCCACTTCCTTCCTGTCCCAGTCTCTAAGTCTGCGCCCTGGGGAACCTGCAGCACAGCTCAATGGTTCCAGGCAGAGAGCCGAGAAGGTAACCGCCCCCAGACTCTTCTTGAGTTTAACCTCCTTACAACACAGCGCATCAGTTTTCCCTATAGGGTTCCTTTAAATCGATCTTTCAATGTTCCTAAGTCACTTATGGCGTCACATGTTATACTTTATATATGAACAGCCAAGAGGGAACACACAATGCATTAGGAATTATGCTGCAGGTCGAGAATACAAAGCTCCAGACACAATCTGTAACAAAAATGCCTGCAAATTATTATTAAGGGAAAGAATGATTGTTCAAAGGGGTGACAGTTCTGCTACAAGATGGATTAAAACTTTCATGGTTTCTACACAGGATGATGGAGGCCGCCGGGATGAAGGGCTTTCTGCAAATTATATTTTGGTTTTCAAGGTCAGAAACAACTTAAGAGACAAACTTGGCGCTGCCAGGAGCTTCACTAACAAGCATGGAGTATGATCAGCGCAGTGTGACAGTACAAAAATAAAAAGCAAAAGATACTGAAAGATCGTTATGTCTAATTGTATGCAAATGAGCTCCTCTCCAGGTGGAAGAAAGCTGGATCTGTAGTGTTATCCACACTAATGAGTCATGCAGTATGATTCGTCTCCAAAAGGTCAAAGAAACTCATCTACAGACAGCTGTTCCAGGGCTTTTACCCCTCATCATTATAGTGCTGCTGAGAGGCTTTTGTTTTTACTGAGGTCTATGGGGGTAGTTCTGTTTTTTCTTGAAGAGACTGCCTGGAAATGCTCCATCTATTGTCTTTGGAACTGACGGTAGTTTAGTTAAATGTCCTTAAATTGGTCTTCTTTCTTCCTATTGTCTGTAACGATAACGCTGCAGCCAAACACTTAGCTCAACGGCTTTGCCTAAGATGATGGCACAAGTCGATTAAAGCTGCAGAACTGAATGATTGGCTGCAGACACAGGGAGCAGCAGGGGAGACTCAGCATTGTACCCGGGGCTGGTGACTAAAGCACAGGTGGACAGGGGTTCTCTGAAAACAGCCAATCCATATGAGATTGCTGAGTGCTGATCAATAGTCCATTCGACAGTTGGCTCTCCCATCTCCCACAAAAAAGGAGACGCCCAGCTCGGCCGAGCATTCCTGTGTTCTCTATGACACAGCTGCTTCCAAAATCATATTTCTGTGCCGAACAACAGGATCAGGCGACTAAATTCCAAATTGTCAATCCTTATGTTCCTCTACAAAATCTGTTGGGGAAGAGTCAGGAGGTCCCCATTCACATTAGTTGGTCGCTGAGCCCGCCAAAACCTGTGGGTTCTAATGACCTTTTTCTAATGTGTAGAGGGGCTTTTGATCATGTGGCAATGCTCGTTAAAGGTTCAGACATTGACTTGTAGGGTAGCTACCTCCAATAGATGACACTAGAGAGCCGTCTTTCTTCTACCTTGGTGGTGCGGTAATTTCCGTACTCTGATCTAGAAGTCTTTCTATGCTAGCTCGGAGTCTCCCCAAGGAGTAAGAGTACCCCTTCACCTCTACCTAAAAGGAAATTTATAGGAACAGTCCTTGTCTCATCCACTAGTGCTAACGAGTTATTAATAAGTCAAGTTTGCATCTAAATGAACGCACATTCGGAGGACACCTGCAATCCACCAGTGCTGAGAAATCTGTTGGACCCATCTTGTGGTTTAGGGGGCAGAATGCTCTTAGACATCTGAAAAAGCAATAGAGGGGTTTTACCATCATGGTAAATTATTAGGATCATGGTCAACGATTCCCTTTTTTTACTGGTGGTGTTGAGCAGATCAATAGTCAAAGAAAAAATGGCCACTTCATCGTAGGAACCAGCAGTTGGGCTCCCAACAATCCTAGTGATATGTAAGAGATGAAGAGTTATCGCAATCTCCTTTAGGAAGAATGAGGATACTATTACCCCTTTTTTACAGTTTAAATAACTTTTTTCCCACTGAAATGAATGGAGTCATGACTTTCTTCCATAGACATTTTTGTACTTTACGAAAACCTATTAATTTATGGCCTTGTTGATACTATAGGATACCAAACAGGGTATATTGACAGATAATCTGTATAATTGGAGAATATGATACTAGTCCAAAGGGATGAGTAATTCAAGCAAAATATAAAATCGCCTTACCTGGCTGATCTGACCAGTACTCAGGGGCCAATGTGTTGGAATTGCTACTCCCTAAAAATACAATAAAAAAGGAATGTAAATTCTAAAATTCAGAGCTTGGATAAGTAGCGGTATAGAGAGAAGATGGAAGGAAAAAGTGGCAGCGCGAGCATATCATTAACTGAAAACTACAAATAAAGATTAAACAACAACCACAAGACGGATTTCATCACCAGGTATCATTGTAATCAGTATAACGGCGCCGACCTGACTCTGTCTGTGATTATCACCTGGGCAATACTAAGAAAATCCTGAAAACATTACATTTTGTTGGGCCTTGAGGACTGGAGTTGGGGAACACTGCCCTAGGGAAATATAAAAAAAAACCATATATATAAACGTTCATATCCCCTTTTCCCTTCAAGTAAATAATTGAAATTCAAAAACGTGAAAAAAAGAAACAGAATACAAAAAACTATCATCGCTTGTGTAACTATCCGAGCTAATAAAATATCAAAATATTTATTCCATAAGAAGAACGTCGAAAATAATTGAAATGACAGAATGGTAGTTTTTTGTTCACTTCATCTCCTAAAAAAATGTAATAAAAAGGTGTGGGAAACACGTAAGGACCCCGAAAAGAATAGTAGTAAAAAAAGTATAGCTCATCCTGCAAAATGCAAATATATCAACTGAAAAATAAAAAAAAGTAACAGCTCTTGGAAGGCGAGGAGGGAAAATCAAAAGGGCTTATGTGCAGGGTGTAGGACCCAAAAATCAGCCCCCCCAGCAATCATCTGTTTATAAGTGATACCTGTTATTTTTAGGACAACCCCTACAGGACAAGGCAAAGAAAACGATATCTAATACATCACCAATGTAATTTTTTTATATTTAATATCTTCAAAAAAATCCGGTTCATGACTTATCCCTTTAAGTTTGCAACCGTCTGCCCACACATGTCAGTAAGGAAAGATGAATGTTAGACATGTTTGCACCTTTTTTTTTACTTTTCCCACTAGTTGCTAAGCAACAGCAACGGCGGATAAATCCGGCAATATCTCCACATTCTTTCTTTTATCATCCTAAATTATTAAAACATGAAAGAAATGTCGGCAGAAAAATACTTTGTTTAGTTTTCATGCGGTCTGATATATACAGTGGGCGGAATAAGTATTGGATCCCTCGCTGATTTTGTAAGTTCGCCCACTGACAAAGACATGAACAGTCTATAATTTTAAGGGTAGGTTAATTTTAATATTGAGAGATAGAATATCAAAAATAAAATCCAGAAAATCAGACTGTATAAATTATATAAATGTATTTGCATTTTGCAGTGAGAAATAAGTATTTGATCCCTCTGGCAAACAAGACTTAATACTTGGTGGCAAAACCCTTGTTGGCAAGCACAGCAGTCAGACGTTTTCTGTAGTTGATAATGAGGTTTGCGCACGTCAGGAAGAATTTTGGTCCACTCTTCTTTGCAGATCATCTCTAAATCATTAAGATTTTGAGACTGTCGCTTGGCAACTCGGACCTTCAGCTCCCTCCATAAGTTTTCTATGGGATTAAGGTCTGGAGACTGGCTAGGCCACTCCATGACCTTAATGTGCTTCCTTTTGAGCCACTCCTTTGTTGCCTTGGCTGTATGTTTGGGTCATTGTTTTTCTGGAAGACCCAACCACGACCCAATTTTAATGTCCTGGCGAAGGGAAGGAGGTTGTCACTCAGGATTTTACAGTACATGGCTCCATCCATTCTCCCATTGATGCGGTGAAGTAGTCCTGTGCCCTTAGCAGAGAAACACCCCAAAACATAATGTTTCCACCTCCATGCTTGACAGTAGGGATGGTGTTTTTTGGGTCATAGGCAGCATTTCTCTTCCTCCAAACCCGGCGAGTTGAATTAATGCCAAAGACTTTAATTTTTGTCTCATCTGACCACAGAACTTTCTCCTAATCACTCACAGAATCATCCAAGTGTTCATTGGCAAACTTCAGACAGTCCTGCACATGTGCCTTCTTGAGTTGGGGGACCTTACGGGCACTGCAGGATTTTAAACTTTTACAGTGTAATGTGTTACCAATGGTTTTCTTGGTTACTGCGGTCGCATCTGCCTTGAGATCATTAACACGTTCCCCCCGTGTAGTTTTAGGCCGATCTCTCACCTTCTTCATGATCAAGGATACCCCACGAGGTGAGATTTTACATGGTGCCCCAGATCGATGTCGATTGACAGTCATTTTGTATTTCTTCCATTTTCTTACTATTGCACGAACAATTGTCTCCTTCTCACCCAGCGTCTTACTTATGGTTTTGTAGCCCATTCCAGCTTTGTGCAGGTCTATGCTCTTGTCCCTGACATCCTTATAAAGCTCTTTGCTCTTGTCCATGTTGTACAGGTTAGAGTCTGACTGATTGAGTCTGTGGACAGGAGTCTTTTATAAAGGTGACTATGTAAGACAGCTGTCTATAATGCAGGTAACGAGTTGATTAGGAGAGTCTAACTGGTCTGTAGGAGCCAGAACTATTAATGGTTGGTAGGGGATCAAATACTTATTTCTCACTACAAAATGTAAATAAGTTTATATAATTTATACAATGTGATTTTCTGGATTTTATTTTTGATATTCTATATCTCAAAGTTAAAATTAACCTACCCTTAAAACTATGGACTGTTCATGTCTTTGTCAGTGGGCAAACTTACAAAATCAGCAAGGGATCAAATAATTATTTCCTTCACTGTGTATATATAAAAATCAACCTATGAAAGTGGATTAATGAAGAAGTCTAAAAAAACGCAGTAAATTCCTTGGGTGTGTGTTGGGTCCGACTTTGTGTCGGGTCTGACATTGCATTGAAGTTGGGTAAATGAAGGGCAGCCTCTGTGGAGCTGGACCAGCATTAACCCTTTTGAGTATAAGCAGGAGATCAAGTAGGGGGTAGGCATATTGTGTGGGTTCAGGCGCTAACTCCGCTCCCCATATTGCAGGTGGCAGCTGCGTCATACAGCCGGCACCTACTTCTAACAGCAAATATTAGTGCTAACTCCAATCACTGCTGTTTAAACCTTTTAAATACTGCTGTTAATCTCTGACAGTGGCATTTCAACAGTTAATCCAGCACTATTCTTACTACTATGGACCTAAAAGTAACATGCAGGTAGTTGCTATCTACCCATCTGTTGTGATCGGTGCCGATCTCAAACGGCACAGACCGCTCCTGCTGGTGATAGAGGGGCTTCTCTTCCGTTGTGTTGATGTGGCTTGACTCCTGATGTCATGCTGATTTACAATATCTGCCAGCACAGATGGCTCTTGCTGGCAATACAACGGCTTCCGCTGATGTCACGTTGACAGAGCAGCTGCTTCTCTTCCGCTCTGCTCCTTTGAAGGGGCGTGACTGCCAATGTCATGCTGATTGACAGCTGGCTCCCTGTCACCTAGCTGCAGGAAGATGGCTGCCAATCAGCATGATGTCGCTAGTCACGCCCATCAATAGAGTAGCCTGAAAGAGGAAGAGCTTCTCTGTTGATGTTGAGCAGCTGAATCGCCTGCACGAGCGGTCAGTGATCGCTCAGAACATGCAGGGTGTTAGCAACTACCAGCCTGTTAGTTTTTGGGCCCATTGAAAAAAAAAGTTCTGTATAAACACTTAAAGGCATACGATCCTGCACAGACATCCATTCGAGCACCCATTGAACCCCTCAATCACGTTGCCATGGGGTGCACATGCTAGACTACAAAGGAGACTATAATTTTTCCTTTATAGTATTAGGAATTTGTAATTTTCCGAAATACTGTGGCATTTCAGTATAAAGAACAAGTATTTAAAAGACCCTACGGAGACTAAAAACAATAGTGAAAAGTTAAAAAGAAAAATTTTCCAAAACATAAAAAAAAATTAGTAATAAAACATTACCATTCAAATCAACCCCCTCCTCTCGCTAAAGAAATTTAAAAAAAATCACAAAAATCCAATCTATTTTACAGAAAATTATTCATCCAGTAGAGTACAAGCTGCAAAGTGAAAAAATGGCGGAATTGCGTTTTATTTTTTTTTTTTTACAGCACATGGATAATTATTCTTGTTATCCAGGTAAAAAAAATTATAATCTCCCATATGGCTATGTCGATGGAAAAATAAAAAAGTTCTAATTCTTAGAAAAAGGTGAAGGGGATCTGAAGGCACAAAAATGAAAATTGGGAAGGGATTAAAGGGGTATTCCAAAAAATAAAAAGCATTTATCATCTAACCCATAAGGTATGATAAATGCAAGGTCAGTATTGGTCTGTGTGGGACCATCACCATCCTCACAATCAAAGTTAGGAGGAGTTTGAAAGAAGCAGCGGTCACGAATATGATCTGCCATTCCAACCAAAGCCTATGGCACTGACCAGTTGGTGGGGTCCCAGTGGTAAGCCCCCCACCATATAGTATGTAGAAAAATATAGTAGTATTAGAAAGTAACGCTGTATCATGTCAAGGAAAACTTGTAAAAAGTTAATATAGTCGCAAATTTTGTATTTTTTTTTATGTACATTTTCAGAAAATTATGTTTGCATTTTTTTGCATTCGACTGCCAGGAATCCGTGGTCCCTTCACCAATTGTCTCTGGAGAGCTGAGATGGGATACCCTTTTATAAGAAATCTCCAATTTCTTATTTTATACAGGGGGCTATGTCATGAAACCAACTCATTATCCTTTACTATAGGGCATATCAATGTCCAAAAAAGGAAGGGTCACTTGCTCCGGACCCCATTAATCAGCCAAAATGGAGAACCAGTATGAAAGGGGCATGAGTCACTGGAAGATCGGGGACGTCCGCGTATAGCTGGCTTGTAATACTTCACTTATCCTCTAGTGGCCACTGCAGAGAAAGTGCATGATCTGTCACAGAGATGATCAGCGATCCCCAGTGATCAGCTGGTATCATTAAGGGGTAACCAGTCGCCATAACGAGGAAGGCTTGATTTTGAGAAGACCCCTTTATATGTATGGATATGGTGCATGGTGGTTTAGATTTCTCTGGTCTTTCGAAATAGCTCTGTGAATCATACAAGACGCTGCACAGAGCCATCAGGGATTTTGTATTCACAGCCACTATTTTCTAGTTTAAACTTTCTTCAAGTGTGAAAAGATTATTTCGTTTTTCCTTTGCCGCAGGCATCAGGGTGTGAACTCATCCTCCTGTGACTGAGAAGTACTGTTTGAACAGTTGTGTGTACCTAACTTCTGCCCACATATCATGGATGGTTGGAGGTGGATGTTGCTCAGTACTTGTGCCAGATGTTGCAAATACTGTTTATTTCAATTGGGGCGCAATAGATGGTGGTGGTAAAAAAAATACAAATTGAGACAACCAACTTATGCCTCTAAGATATAGGCATATGAAAGCCATAAATTGAGGTTCCTTTCTTCTAGTCCTTCTTTGGCATATCAAATCAGTTCATTTTTATAAACAAGAACATGCAATTCTATATTTCACCTGTAGTGGCCACTGCAGAAAAAAAATGACCGGATAAGGGTTGTTTCTCCAAGCAGTGGCCACTAGAGGACAAATGAAGCATTACAAGCTAGCTATTAAAGCAAATATCTGGCTATGCAATACACGGACAGCCTGGATCTGCCACAGTGATACTAGCTCTATCACAAGGGTCCTCCACTGTGGCTAATAGATTGGGGTCCTAAATAACAAGACCCTCTTATACTCCTGCAAACAACTAATTTTACTAATTTACCCTACAGTGGCCACTATAGGAGAAAAGTAGAATTACATGTATTTAAATGTGTGGACCTGCGACAATATTATATTAACGCAGGGTAATGAAAATAAGAAAATGTAGTAATTGCTGTTATACCCAATGACAGGCACCCAGAGTCCCCAGTATCACTTACAGACAAAAGCTGAGATGGATGGAAAGATAAAAATACTGTCTACTCTCCACACTGATTTAACTTTTAAAGGCCAGGTGTCTCTTTAGCAGGTGCATAGCACTCCCCAGCCCAATTTTAGTGGGGGAACTTAAGCTCTGGCTCATGACTGATACACTTTAACTTATTGCCCAGCTGCGTAGTATATTGCCCAGCCACGTATGTCATGTCACAGGTCAAAAAAATAAAAAATAAACATATACTCACCTTCCGAGGGCCCCTTGTAGTTCTGTCGCCTGTGTGCGGTGCAGGCGGCAGCTTCCGGTCCCAGGGTGTGATGACGTCGCGGTCACACGACCGTGACGTCATGGCAGGTCCTTCTCGCGCAGGCGCTCAGGACCTGTGATGACGTCGCGGTCACATGACTGTGATGTCATGGCAGGTCCTTCTCGCATACCATCCTTGCCACCGGAACCTGCCGCTTGCATGGAGCGGTCCCCGGAGCGTTTAGAGGAGCGGGAAAGGCAGCGGAAGGTGAGTATATAATTATTTTTTATTTTTTTAATTATTTTTAACATTAGATGTTTTTACTATTGATGCTGCATAGGCAGCATCAATAGTAAAAACTTGGTCACACAGGGTTAATAGCGGCTGTAACGGAGTGAGTTACCCGCGGCATAACGCGGTCCGTCACCGCTGGCATTAACCCTGTGTGAGCGGTGACTGCGGGGAGTATGGAGCGGGCACTGACTGCAGGGGAGTAGGGAGGGAGTAATCGGACTGTGGCCGTCGCTGATTGGTCGCGGCAGCCATGACAGGCAGCTGGCGAGACCAATCAGCGACTTGGATTCCATGACAGACAGACGGAAGTGACCCTTAGACAATTATATAGTAGATTATCTCATATCTCTTATTGCATGGAGAGCAGGGGGAGGGCTCCTGCTATAGCCAATTGCTTTACAGTCACAGCGAGGCGCGAAAGAATGAGGAGAGGGGATGTTACTGATATCATGGCACAAATAGAGAAGATTCCTTTGTATATTTCTTTTACGTCCGGGTCTGAACTCGACCCAATGCCTCGACCTTTCTCAGTGGACGACGCCACAATTGAACTGCTGATAAACTGTTCGACACAAGTGTGGTCCACATCCTGTCTAAACTGTTGTGAATTAGACTTTTTGGCTCCCTCTTGTGGTTACTTGTGATATGACTCTGGGATTGTCTTTCCTCAGTTTGGCACCCACCTGAGTCGTTAGTCCAGGGGTGTTGCTATATAAACTTCCTGGATCCTTAGTCCAGTGCCTGGCATCGTTGTAATCAGATCCTTTCTGTTTGCTCCTGTCTGCTGGTCCGGTTCGTGCAAAATTAAGCTAAGTCCTGCTTCTTTGTTTTTTGGTTATTTGCTTTGCTCTTATTTTTGTCCAGCTTGTACTAAATGTGATTCCTGACTTTGCTGGAAGCTCTAGGGGGCTGGTGTTCTCCCCCCGGGCCGTTAGACGGTTCGGGGGTTCTTGAATATCCAGCGTGGATATTTTGATAGGGTTTTTGCTGACCATATAAGTCATCTTACTATATTCTGCTATTAGCTAGTGGGCCTCTCTTTGCTAAATACCTAGCTCATTCTTACGTTTGTCTTTTCCTCTTACCTCACCGTTATTATTTGTTGGGGGCTTGTATCCAACTTTTGGGGTCTTTTCTCTGGAGGCAAGAAAGGTCTTTCTTTTCCCTTCTAGGGTTAGTTAGTTCTCCGGCTGGCGCGAGACGTCTAGAACCAACGTAGGCACGTTCCCCGGCTGCTGCTATTTGTGGTGCTAGGATTAGATATATGGTCAGCTCAGTTACCACTGCCCTATGAGCTGGTTTTTAGTGTTTGCAGACTTAGTAATTATTTCTGAGACCCTCTGCCATTGGGGTCATAACAGTATGCCAGGCCAACATTGAATGTTTAATGCATTGCAGAAGTGGGATAATAAGAAAGGAAATTCTGAGGTTTTTTTTTTTTTTTTTCCCTCTCTTCCTCCCCTTTACCTCTGAGTGGCTTGTGCTTGCTGCAGACATGAATGTCCAGACCTTGATTACAAGTGTAGACCAGCTTGCTGCTCGTGTGCAGGGCATACAAGATTTTGTTACCAGTAGTCCAATGTCTGAACCTAAAATACCTATTCCTGAACTGTTTTCTGGAGACTGATTTAAGTTTAGGAATTTCAGGAATAATTGTAAATTGTTTCTATCTCTGAGACCCCGTTCATCTGGAGATTCAGCTCAGCAAGTTAAAATTGTTATCTCTTTTTTACGGGGCGACCCTCAGGATTGGGCTTTCTCGCTATCGCCAGGAGATCCGGCATTGGCAAATATTAATGCGTTTTTTCTGGCGCTCGGATTGCTTTACGAGGAACCCAATCTTGAAGTTCAGGCAGAAAAAGCCTTGCTGGCTATTTCTCAGGGCCAGGATGAAGCTGAAGTGTATTGCCAAAAATTTCGGAAATGGTCCGTGCTTACTCAGTGGAATGAGTGTGCTCTGGCCGCAAATTTCAGAAATGGCCTTTCTGAAGCCATTAAGAATGTGATGGTGGGTTTCCCCATTCCTACAGGACTGAATGATTCCATGGCGCTGGCTATTCAAATTGACTGGCGTTTGCGGGAGCGCAAAACCGCTAATCCTCTGGTGGTGTTGTCTGAACAAACACCTGATTTAATGCAATGTGATAGAATTCAGACTAGAAATGAGCGGAAAAATCATAGACGTCAGAATGGGTTGTGTTTTTACTGTGGTGATTCTACACATGTTATATCAGCATGCTCTAAACGCCTAACAAGGGTTGTTAGTCCTGTCGCCATTGGTAATTTGCAACCTAAATTTATTTTGTCTGTGACTTTAATTTGGTCATTGTCTTCTTACCCTGTTATGGCGTTTGTGGATTCAGGTGCTGCCCTGAGTCTTATGGATCTGTCATTTGCCAAGCGCTGTGGTTTTGTTCTTGAACCGTTGGTAAATCCTATTCCTCTTAGAGGTATTGATGCTACGCCATTGGCGGAAAATAAACCGCAGTTTTGGACGCAGGTAACCATGTGCATGACTCCTGAACATCGGGAGGTGATTCGTTTTCTTGTTCTGCATAAAATGCATGATTTGGTCGTTTTGGGTCTGCCATGGTTACAGACCCACAATCCAGTCTTGGATTGGAAGGCAATGTCTGTGTCAAGTTGGGGCTGTCAGGGAATTCATGCTGACTCCCCGCCGGTGTCTATTGCTTCCTCTACTCCTTCGGAAGTTCCTGAGTATTTGTCTGATTTTCAGGATGTATTCAGCGAGTCCAGGTCCAGTGCTCTGCCTCCTCATAGGGACTGTGACTGCGCCATAGATTTGATTCCAGGTAGTAAATTTCCTAAGGGAAGACTATTTAATCTGTCTGTACCTGAGCATGCCGCAATGCGTTCGTATATCAAGGAGTCTCTGGAGAAGGGGCATATCCGTCCATCCTCTTCCCCTCTTGGTGCGGGATTCTTTTTTGTGGCCAAGAAGGACGGATCTTTGAGACCTTGTATTGACTATCGGCTTCTGAATAAAATCACTGTTAAATTTCAGTATCCTTTGCCTCTGTTGTCGGACTTGTTTGCCCGGATTAAAGGTGCCAAGTGGTTCACCAAGATAGATCTTCGCGGTGCGTACAACCTTGTGCGCATTAAGCAAGGAGATGAATGGAAGACAGCATTTAATACGCCCGAAGGTCATTTTGAGTACTTGGTGATGCCTTTTGGGCTCTCTAATGCTCCCTCAGTGTTTCAGTCCTTTATGCATGATATTTTCCGGAAGTATCTGGATAAATTTATGATTGTTTATCTGGATGATATTCTGGTTTTCTCTGAAGATTGGGACTCACATGTGGAGCAGGTCAGGATGGTGTTTCAGGTTTTGCGTGAGAATGCTTTGTTTGTTAAGGGCTCAAAGTGTCTCTTTGGAGTACAGAAGGTTCCCTTTTTGGGGTTTATTTTTTCCCCTTCTGCTGTGGAGATGGACCCAGTCAAGGTCCGAGCTATTCATGATTGGACTCAACCCACGTCAGTTAAGAGTCTTCAGAAGTTCTTGGGTTTTGCTAACTTCTACCGTCGTTTTATCGCTAATTTTTCTAGCGTTGTTAAACCTTTGACGGATATGACCAAGAAAGGTTCTGATGTTGCTAACTGGGCTCCTGCAGCCGTGGAGGCGTTCCAAGAGTTGAAGCGCCGGTTTACTTCGGCGCCTGTTTTGTGCCAGCCTGATGTCTCACTTCCCTTTCAGGTCGAAGTGGATGCTTCTGAGATTGGGGCAGGGGCCGTTTTGTCGCAGAGAGGCCCTGGTTGCTCGGTAATGAGACCATGTGCTTTCTTCTCTAGGAAGTTTTCGCCTGCTGAGCGGAATTATGATGTTGGCAATCGGGAGTTGCTGGCCATGAAGTGGGCATTTGAGGAGTGGCGTCATTGGCTCGAGGGTGCTAAGCATCGTGTGGTGGTCTTGACTGATCACAAAAATTTGATGTATCTCGAGTCTGCTAAACGCCTGAATCCTAGACAGGCCCGCTGGTCATTGTTTTTCTCCCGTTTTGACTTTGTGGTCTCGTATTTACCAGGTTCAAAGAATGTGAAGGCTGATGCTCTTTCAAGGAGCTTTGTGCCCGACTCTCCTGGAGTTGCAGAACCAGTTGGTATTCTTAAAGAGGGAGTTATCTTGTCGGCCATTTCTCCTGATTTGCGACGTGTGTTGCAGAGATTTCAGGCTGGTAGACCTGACTCTTGTCCACCTGACAGACTGTTTGTTCCTGATAGCTGGACCAGCAGAGTCATTTCCGAGGTTCATTCCTCGGTGTTGGCAGGGCATCCGGGAATTTTTGGCACCAGAGATCTGGTGGCTAGGTCCTTTTGGTGGCCTTCCTTGTCACGGGATGTGCGGTCATTTGTGCAGTCCTGTGGGACTTGTGCTCGAGCTAAGCCTTGCTGTTCTCGTGCCAGCGGGTTGCTCTTGCCCTTGCCTGTCCCGAAGAGGCCTTGGACACACATTTCCATGGATTTCATTTCAGATCTCCCGGTGTCTCAGGGCATGTCTGTCATCTGGGTGGTATGTGATCGCTTTTCTAAAATGGTCCATTTGGTGCCTTTGCCTAAGCTGCCTTCCTCTTCCGATCTGGTTCCTGTGTTCTTTCAGAATGTGGTTCGTTTACACGGCATTCCTGAGAATATTGTGTCTGACAGAGGATCCCAGTTTGTTTCCAGGTTCTGGCGATCCTTTTGTGCTAGGATGGGCATTGATTTGTCATTTTCGTCTGCCTTTCATCCTCAGACTAATGGACAAACGGAGCGAACTAATCAGACTCTGGAGGCTTATTTGAGATGTTTTGTTTCGGCAGATCAGGATGATTGGGTGACCTTCTTGCCGTTGGCTGAGTTTGCCCTTAATAATCGGGCTAGTTCCGCTACTTTGGTTTCGCCATTTTTCTGCAACTCTGGTTTCCATCCTCGTTTTTCCTCGGGACATGTGGAGCCTTCTGACTGTCCTGGGGTAGATTCTGTGGTGGATAGGTTGCAGCAGATCTGGAATCATGTGGTGGACAACTTAAAGTTGTCACAGGAGAAGGCTCAGCGTTTTGCCAACCGCCGCCGCGGTGTGGGTCCCCGACTTCGTGTTGGGGATTTGGTATGGCTGTCTTCTCGATTTGTTCCTATGAAGGTCTCCTCTCCTAAATTTAAGCCTCGCTTAATCCTGTGTCCTTTCGCTTGGATCTTCCGGTGTCGTTTGCCATTCACAACGTGTTCCATAGGTCTTTGTTGCGGCGGTACGTTGTACCTGTGGTTCCTTCTGTTGAGCCTCCTGCTCCGGTGTTGGTTGAGGGCGAGTTGGAGTACGTGGTGGAGAAGATCTTGGATTCTCGTCTCTCCAGACGGAGGCTTCAGTATCTGGTCAAGTGGAAGGGCTATGGTCAGGAGGATAATTCCTGGGTGGTTGCTTCTGATGTGCATGCGGCCGATTTAGTTCGTGCCTTTCACGCTGCTCATCCTGATCGCCCTGGTGGTCTTGGTGAGGGTTCGGTGACCCCTCCTTAAGGGGGGGTACTGTTGTGAATTAGACTTTTTGGCTCCCTCTTGTGGTTACTTGTGATATGACTCTGGGATTGTCTTTCCTCAGTTTGGCACCCACCTGGGTCGTTAGTCCAGGGGTGTTGCTATATAAACTTCCTGGATCCTTAGTCCAGTGCCTGGCATCGTTGTAATCAGATCCTTTCTGTTTGCTCCTGTCTGCTGGTCCGGTTCGTGCAAAATTAAGCTAAGTCCTGCTTCTTTGTTTTTTGGTTATTTGCTTTGCTCTTATTTTTGTCCAGCTTGTACTAAATGTGATTCCTGACTTTGCTGGAAGCTCTAGGGGGCTGGTGTTCTCCCCCCGGGCCGTTAGACGGTTCGAGGGTTCTTGAATATCCAGCGTGGATATTTTGATAGGGTTTTTGCTGACCATATAAGTCATCTTACTATATTCTGCTATTAGCTAGTGGGCCTCTCTTTGCTAAATACCTAGCTCATTCTTACGTTTGTCTTTTCCTCTTACCTCACTGTTATTATTTGTTGGGGGCTTGTATCCAACTTTTGGGGTCTTTTCTCTGGAGGCAAGAAAGGTCTTTCTTTTCCCCTCTAGGGTTAGTTAGTTCTCCGGCTGGCGCGAGACGTCTAGAACCAACGTAGGCACGTTCCCCGGCTGCTGCTATTTGTGGTGCTAGGATTAGATATATGGTCAGCTCAGTTACCACTGCCCTATGAGCTGGTTTTTAGTGTTTGCAGACTTAGTAATTATTTCTGAGACCCTCTGCCATTGGGGTCATAACACTAAACCCTATGGAGTATGCTGCTAGCTGCCAGTTATAAGACTATTCTGACAGTGCATCCCTGCTGTTTGAGTCTACCATTGCTTCTGGTTACTAACTTTGGACTGGATAGATGTCCTGTCTGCCTTATGAGTCTGACTCTGACCCTGTCTTCTTGGCATGGATCTCAGCTTCTTCTTGACCATATTCCTGACTTCAGATTTTGTGCTGACTTAGCCCCCCCGGTTCTGACCCAACATATCAAATATCCTCTGCCAATTCACTCCACCGGCCAGCAGCCGGTGGAGTGAAACCCAGGGGGCCCTGCATAAGTCCAGATCTCTTCATAAAGGTTAAAGGGTGAAGGCCAGGGTTCCTCTGGGACCTGCTAAGCAGAGTCTGATCATGAAAACCTTATTAAGAGCTGTCTGGCTTCCACCTACACCTTCCTCCTTTTACCTTACAATTCATCACAGCTTTGATTGAATCAGAAGCAGATAAGGTAATTCAATGCACAGTAACTATCCAAAGTGCACACTTTCTACTATATTTTGCGAATATAAACTTCTGTTGTACAGATAACCCAGCATATTGGTGATAGTATTGCAAGATATAAGCTCTATTTATGTCTTCTTAATTTTTCTAGTTGTAATAAGTATGGGAAGTTGGCATTACCTCAGTTTATATTAGCAGTGATTGATGTGAAAGGAAGCACCGGAGGGAAGCCCAGAGGCTATGTCTAGCTACAGTTTGTGAATAGAAACCTCAGACTTAGCTCACACCCTCCAGCAAAGTCAAACACACCACAACCATTTCAGGTTTATTACAGCTTATTAGATAGGGAAGTTTGAAGCATCATGTATCGGCAGTCTACCCATGCAATAGAACAATTCCCAAAAAATGTTCTTCATCTCAGGAAATAAAGCAAATTATATACATTTGACTGGTTTCAGGCCTCATTACAGCTGTCTGGAGCAGGCCTTAAAGACCTCAACAGATTGTTGCACTCTCATAGAGACACCAGAACATCCTTACACTTTCATGGCGACACCACCAGATCTTCCTATTTCAATGGAACCACCACCAGATTTTCACATCATTGAATAGACACCACCAAATAACGCTCTTATGAAAACCCTACCAGATATTTAGACTCTAGAAACCTCACAAAATCTTCACACCTTTAAAGAAGACACTTTCAGATTTTGACACTCTGATGCAGACACCAACAGATCTTTATGCTCTTGTGCAGAAAACACCAGATCTGTATGGTCATATATAGACACCATCAGAACTTTACCCTGTTGTGCAAACACCTCCGGATCTTCACATCTTCATGGAGGCACCATCAGATTTTCCCATTCTTGGAAACAACAATCTATATTTATACTTTTATGATAACACCATCAGATTGTTACACTATTATGGATGCATCACCAGATCATCATACTCTTTTGGAGATACTAACGGATCTTTACACTCTCATGGAGCCACCATAACATGTTCTCATTCTTATGGACACACCATCAGATTACACTTTTATGGAGTTCCACACCAGATCTTGACACTCTTCTGATCTTGACTCTCTTATTGAGGCATCACCAGATATTCATAGCTTTGTGGAGACATCATGAGATCTTTACATTCATGGGCAAACATCACCAGATATTCACACTCTTGTGGAGATGCCATCAGATCTTTACCCACTTGTTAAGACACCATCAGATCTTCACACTTCTTATTGAATCACTACCAGATTTTCCCAATCATAGAGGAACACCACTAGATCACACTCCTATAGAAACTCAACCAAATCTTCACAATCTTTTATAAACACCTTTAGATCTTGACACTCTTACTGAGGTATCCCCAGATCTTCATGGCCTTGTGAAGGTACCATCAGATCTTTACACTCTCATGGAGCCACCAATTTTTCGTATTCTCGGAGACAACAAGCTATATTTACACTGTTGTGGAAACACCATCAGATTTTTACACTCTTGTAGATACTTCACCAAAGTCTCACACTCTTATGGAGATTCCAACAGATCTTTAAAATTCAATGAAACCAACATTAGATCATTTCAGTCTGATGGTGTTACGTATGTGCCAAATGCTCTCTTAGTTACAGCATAAAGGGAGAGAAAGATAATTACTTGGACCAAAGTTAGACTGGCCCAGCAGAACGTTCTTGGTGGTCATGGGCTAGAAGACACTTAAAGTTAAAATCTACGTTAAGAATTAATGGTTATTTCACACATTCAGTGTTTAGTTTGAGGTCTCTGGAGTGACCATCAAACACATTGTGATGATCATCTAGAATGTACCTATTACAGAAAAGACAAGGCTTTCTTTTACGTCTTTAAAAATTATTTGCACTTCGGTATAATATCTCAACTGAATCCATACCTCGTCTTGATCCCATGCGATGAACAATGGGCTGTATTCTGCCCATGTCATCCTGCAGCCATCTCTCATCCATGGTCCCACAAAAAATCAGTTGGTGTGATGGCACCTAAGGAAATCAAAGATATTACATTAACTCATTGGGCACCAAGAATTTCAGTTGCATCATATCTGCTGTCTTGCAATCTAAGTGTCCTCTATATTTAGGTAAAGGCCAGCACAAACTTATAATGACAACCAGACGTGGTACAAGCTCTCCTTGTACTCTAGGCAGAATTTTCAGAATGGTCTAACCACCCTTAGTTTCTAAAATGCTGCTTAGTTTATTTTGGAGAACATATTATACCATTACTAAGCTCCTTCCTTGCCTTTATTCTTGGCTTGACATATCCCGAGATGAGTGGCATATGATGACCAGCTTCAATTTTTTTAATGATACTCTGTTGGGTGATGTTTATATTATATATGTCTACGTGCGGCCACCCAGTTGGTTTTACGTGAATTGCAATCTCTAAAGGGCTTTGCTAGAAATTCAGGATAATGTATTGAATGTCTAATACTCTTTAATATTTATGGACAATGCTTAAATATTAAATTGTATGGACCGATTGTTAGAAGTCCAACCACTGGGACCCTCACAGATCCTGAGAAGAGGGCTTTCAAACCTCCATGGAGCAGAGGTATCTATTCTCAATGGGACTGGCAGAGACAGGCAATCTTGTTTATGGAACTCCCATAAGGAATGAATGCAGCGGAGGTGTGCATGCTCGGGATCTACTCTATTCCCAATCTCTGGATCATTGAGGGTTTCGGCAATAGCCCCCCCAATCTTGGTACAAACCCTTTAATTTCCTAAAATAATGTTACGACCCCCTTCAAGTATTAACAAGCAGTGCAATGACATTGGAAATAGGTGCAATGTGAACGACAAACTGTAGATTAGCTGGATTATATACTTGTGTCATCACAAAAAGACATTGCTTAAATTAAGTTTTTGTATTAGATTTTTTTTATTTTTTATTTATCACCTTTTGTGTTTTTGTTTTTTTCTTAACTGTGTCACAATCTGCATTAAAGAGATGAAATCTTGCAATTTTTACCCTAATCACTGGGGTTATTTTAACCTCATACTTCTTGATATTTACAGAAGACTTTTCAGAAACCTCACTATCATCAGAAGCAGGATTACAATGTCAGCTTATAAACCTCATTATTCAGCTGATATCACAATATCCACCAATCACAATAGGTGATGTCACAGCTCCCCTCCTCCCCCTTCCTTCGCAGTGAGCTTTGCCTATGCTCACTTCAATACACAACACAGGGTCAGAGTCAGAATATGGTTGCTCGAGATCATATGGATTTGTTGAAAGAATAGGAAGACCAGGATAGCCCTATGGAAGTGTGGAAATTGAAATACTTCTAAAACTTTTATTTTAATACAGACTGTTATGTGAAAAAAAAATTATTACTATTTTTTTAAATGCATTTAGCAAAAAATTAGCTTTAAACAGTGTTTTTTTGTGTGAAGACTCATTCCCTTTAAAGTAGTTGTCCTGTCTTTTCTATATATCCTATAAAGTAATTCAGAATTAATAATCCCCTGTTCTAGACCTCCATCTCTTGGCCAGACTTAGCTCTTGCTCTGGAGGACCGGACCTCTCCTTCATTACACAGACAACCCATTGGCTTGAATGGTCACTCCTGTAATGCTTTATTTGCCCTGTCGAGGCGCTGCAAGGAACTTGAACACATTCTCCGGATTCCCTGCCAATCACAGCTGATCGCTGGAGAGTCCCAGCACTAGAACAGTTGGTGATCAATTTATTGCCAGACAAAAAATCCTTATAACAAGTCCAAAGCAGAAAACCACTTTTAAAGGAGTTTTCTCAATAAGACTGATGGTGTCTTATTATTATGATGTATGGCATTAATAGAGGAGGAATTATCAAGGCGTTACAAATTGGGTTTATTACTTCTTCAGCTGTAAGTATGTGTACAGGTTACACTCATATCCAGATCCTTGTGCCAACAGGCGTCCAAAACCCGTCTGGCAATACTTCTGATTGCATTACTACTGTCTGTAAATATATAAAACTATACGGGTTCCAACAATATAATGCTCCATTGTCCTTTTGAGGCCACATCAGCAGCCATAGCCTAATACCAACTGGAAACCACAGCTCCTTGCCCCCTCCTGATACCAATCATGGCGAGCAACCACAAATTAAACAATGCACAATTCATTTCTCAATCGCGTCTGCAATAAAAAGGTATATTTTTGTCTGCCGGGTGCTAGGAGGATGTTCTGCTTTGTCCAGGTCAACCTCCATAGCTTAATTACCTGCCTCTAATTGCTCAGGAAGCCACTTGAGTGTGTGACCTCCTTACGAAAGGTCAAAAAGTCAACCAGTCGGAGGTCATGTCCGCCCTAACAAAGGGCTCCTTTCATTTCTAGAACAGAGCCCAGGAACATTGTGAAATATGAGCGGAGATGTATTACAGTGATAATGAGAGGGGCTTACAACTATGGTGGTGGTGCCCATGGTAATATTTGATTGACCCCTTTACCTCCAGGTCTTTGTCTTCTGCTCTAATAAAATGATCATATTCTTAAGACATATCATATGATTTTGTCACCTAAAATCGTGAGACGATGTCTCTGTCTAATTTTACTCAGTTCTTTTTAAATTATGTTTTGCATTTTTGTACTAAAATGCACAAACGGTGTGGAAAATAAAACCAAAAAAGTTGGAAATGTAAAAAAAATAAATAAAAAAAATAAAAAACAAGCCTAGCCATACATAGAGGATAGGTGTTTACAGTCAAAAAACCCCTCCTGATCCTGGTGTTTCATGCCATCATCCTCTCCTTTCTGATAGAGAAGACACCGATGTTTCTGTATCTCCCCATCACTTTTCAATCCCACATAACCCTAGAATGCATAACCCTTACTTTTTGCAAACAATTATAATTACATTGTTGTGCATTTTTCTTATCTTACTTTGCAATTTTGAAATAAACTTGTAAAAGTTTATTTATTTGAGTTCCTCCATATAATTTGCCCAAGGGCAAGAGTTATGTGAAAGTGTACTGTATATTTCAGATGTCATGCATTTATTTCAGCAATTTTTGCACTAGCACTTTACATTTTCATACTTATTTAGGCACACACCCTTTTAGCTAGCATGGGGAATGTTCAAATTCCCAATTGAAGGTCTGGCTGGTATTACACCAGGCAACCTTCACTATTTATTTTGATTGTTTTCATTTGTGTGTCACCCTGTCACTGTGGTGTGTCAGTCACTAGACCTTTTCAGGGTGCAGTTCCCTTAGACTACTTTCACACTAGCGTCGTTTTGAATACGTCGCAATGCGTCATTTAGGAGAAAAAACACATCCTGCAAAGTTGCCTGCAGTTGCATTGCGACGTATGGCCACACGTCGCAACCGTCATGCGACGGTTGTGTCATGCTTTGGCGGACCGTCGGCACAAAAAAAGTTATATGTAACTTTTTTTGCACGTCGTGTCCGCTATTTTCGACCGCACATGCGCCCCCTCCTCCCTGGACATTACAATGGGGCAGCGGAAGCGTCGTAAGACTGCTTCCGCTGCCCACGTCGGGCATTATTTTCACAACGCACGTCGGCACGTCGGGCCGACGCATAGCGACGGCCCCGTGCCGACGCTAGTGTGAAAGCAGCCTTACTGGTTCCCTCCTGATTGTTCTAGTGGGGAAGTGTGTAGCCATCAGGTTCTATCTCGCCTCTCCTTCGACCTCCCTTCCCCGGCGGCTCCTAGTTCTTGCATGCGTGGCAGCCCAGACAGATGCTAGGAGCAAAATTGGATCTACCCTGGCTTCGGCTAGGGGAAGCTATTTGCCCTTGACCCTCGCTGTGGTCTTCTGGCTGAGAGGGATAGGAAACAGTTATTGGGGGCCTTTCTCCTGCTGGATAGGGCTACAAGAAAACGAATCCTAGTGTACTTTTTAGTGGCACCATTAGTCACTTTTTAGCACACTCGGGTGGAGAGCACGATCTCGTGCTTTCAAATAACTTTTCAATCCCTTTCTGGAAGAAAGACTGCGTTACACACCTGTCCCAGGTATCCCGGGCTCCACTTCCTTCCCCTTTATCTAGGTCCCTCTGTTGTTCTCCACTCTGTGATTTGTAAGTGGCCTGATGTGGCTCAATGACCTTATCTCCCTAGACCTATTTAAGGCATAGTAAGACACCCACCTGTGTCTTAGGATTGAGACTCTAGAGTCCTATATTAGTGTGTGCCATTTGTGCATATTGTGTTCCAACTTGCGTCAATCACTGCTGGTTTCATCTGCCCTACTGTTCCTGAGATTCTAGATTGTCCAAGTCCTCATGTCCCCCCCTAGGATGCTACATCAACACATGGGGCCCGTGTGCTTACTCAGACCAGAGGCTTAGTGCATTCACCTCACTAGGTGAGCCTTACAAACTGATAGAAAATGTGACCAAAATTCTACCGTTTTCTGATGATGATAGAGGGAAGGTTCATACAGCCCATACGTAAAAAGGAAATGTCCCAACCTTCTTATCATGGATCTCTCAGCCATTGAGTGATCTTCCTATGGTTTGTAACTCTCTTGTCAATCATATTTTATTGACTTTTGCTCATGTCCCAATGATAAGTTTTCTATCTATTTCCTACATTCGCTGGCAGAGTTAGATGCAAAACAAGTAGGTGAGAAGGTGCACTGAACTGTTTGGCCATGGTAAGGGTGCACTGAAGTACGACTTCCAAATCAAATATGATGGCCGGTTCTATGGCTTTGTCCTCCGCAGTGGGGCAGAATGGAACACAAGTGGAGGAAGAAATGTGGCCAGGAGGTCTGAGGGCAGCAAAAACTCCAGAAGAGGGCCTCAAGGCGGAGATCTTTCGAAAGTGGAACTGGAGGACCAGACGGTAATATTAGTATTTTGCTTTTTATATTAAAGATCAGTATTGCAGTATTCGGTCACTACATGGTGGTAATATGTGGTCTGGTCATGGTGTGGTGGTAATTCTTCCTTGCATGTGGTATTATTCCATCACTGTGGTGGTAATATGTGGTCTGGTCATGGTGTGGTGGTATATGTCCCTTGTATGTGATGTTATTGGTAATTGTAAAAATTGAAAAATAAATAAAAATATACCTAATGTGTATTGGATATTTTAACAAATGTTTAATAAGGTACAGTAGGGCCCGGCTAAAAGAGTCCACGTTGTTGTTGTGGCGGCTTAAAAAAATATTTTTTACAAAACAAAAGCTGCTGGCTAAATGTGTGATCTGATGATGGGAACTGTTAATTTGTGATTGGTGAGGACGTGGTGCAGAAGTGGAGTTTTTCCAAGAGTGGGCAGTGGGACTGTGGAAGGTTCAAGAGATGGAGGCAGGGCTGGGGGTGGAGCCTGGGTAGAGTCTCAAGAGGGCCTGAAAACTTTGCCAGTATGGGGCCCTGAAATTCCTGTTGGCAGCCCAGTCAGAGATGTAATATAAAGACCTTGGGCTCCAGTATAAAATCTACAAAGGTTTGGGAGAAAAGCAATAGCAGTCTCATCCAAGTTGCTGAGCCTCCAAGTGGTCTGCTTTAGATTTTGCATTAGGGCCCAGGAACAAGGTTCAGCTTCTAAAAAGTCTTTTAACTATCATACATCAACATCATGTACATTAAGGATCTCCCCTAAGATTCAGGTGAACTTCTATAGTTTCTCCCATTGACCCCATTGTTCCCAACAATAACACCTTAAATGGGTTGTTTCATAAATAAAATATACCAACACAATATACAGTGGCATGTAAAAATTGGGGCACCCCTGGTCAAAATACTGTTATTGTGAACAATTAAGCAATTAAGCATTATTCCTAAAAGGCCTAAAGTTAAAGATTACACATTTCCTTTGTATTTTAGGTAAAACATTTTTTAAAATCTTTTACATTTTAAAAATTGCAAAAAGGAAAATGGGCCTATGCAAAAGTTTGGGCACCCTGCATGGTTTTTACCTAGTAGCACCCCCTTTTGAAAGTATCACAGCTTGTAAATGCTTTTTGTACCAGCCAAGAGTCTTTCGGTTCTTGTTTGAGGGATTTTCATCCATTCTTCCTCGGAAAATACTTCCAGTTCTGTGAGATTCCTGGGTCGTTTTGCATGCACTGTTATTTTGAGGTCTAACCAGATTTTCAATGATGTTCAGATCATGGGACTGTGAGGGCCATTTTAAAACCTTCACCTTGTGCCTTTTGAGGTAGTATATTGTGGATTTCGACATGTGCTTAGGAATTGATAACAAAAATATGACAATTTGTTTTTTTTGTGTGCCTAAAATACAAAGATAATGAATGTGTCATCTTTCACTTTAGGCCTTTTAGAGATCATTTCATCTCCAACTTTCTTAACTGTTCACAATAACAGTAATTTGATCAGGGGTGCCACTGTAGATGATAAATGCATGATTGCTGAGGTTCTTGATTGCCGAGACCCCTATAGATCCCCAAAACAGGCTCAAAGCTCCTGTGCAAATGGAGCAGTAGTACTAGTGAGCATGTGCAACCACTACCCCTGTAGGAAGTGAATAGAGGGGTGGTCGCACATGCTCTCTACCACTCCATTTACAAAGGGGACAAACGGGACACACATTCGTTTGTTTGGTTGGGTGCCACAAATCAGAACCCCTTGGATACTACCAGTGATATATGTAGTTTATGGGACAAAGCCTTTAAATAAGAGATTTCTGTTAGTATAGTAGTTAAGGTAGAGTGGTTTACTTCACTGCACGTTACACGTTAGACTCATCCACTACAGGTATAGCCCCCGATCCTTGTGAATTCTTCTCAAAGTATGAAATTGCACAACAGGAAACCGTGCACACCCTCCATTAGCACCGGGGCACAGGCAGGGGCATGTCTCCCTGTAAGCTTAGCTCTGAATGCTGGCTAGGCAGGGCCAGATAAACAAAGGGAGCAAAAACGCGTGTCTCTGTGCTTTGTGCACACAATGTGATGCTTTCATGCCACATTCCAATCCTTAATGCAAACACCGACTGAAAAGCATTCATTAGTCTAAAAGAAAAAAAAAGTGCGCAGATAGAAAACCTGCATCCAAAAAAGAGGCTGCCTATTCTGCATGTGCCGAAATAGTTTAATGGTGCGCTATTATTTATGGGAGCACTCTGGGTGTTTATTTTTTGTATTGTTGTTGCGGCATTATTTAATTTCTATAGTATGGCAGCATTATTTATGTGTACTGTATAGTAACGTTAGATATGAGCACCGTATGGCTGTAAACCTTCCATATACTGTATGATGACATCGTTTATAACACGGACACTGGTTGTGTGAAGCTATGACTCCGTTACATCAATACATCAGGAATAGCCTTTAAAGGAGTTATCTCAACTACTTGTCACGTCCCACTCTGGGACAACTAATTTTGTGGTGTAAAACAGTAGCCACACAGGCATTTCTACCTGCAGGAGATGTAGTATTGCATGGCGGCCATTCAGATGAATGGGAATCCTTGTAGTACAAGGACAACTCAAGGACCTCAGAATAGGAGACATTTTTACAGAGCAGAGCTCCATTGTGAGACCAAGAGGGGACAGGCCGCTATGTTTTTATGTCCCAGGAGTCAGTATTCACATGGTTGTCACACAAGTTTAAAGGGGTTTTTACGAACTTAATGTAGCCATAGCATAGGTCTCGAATTTGCCATCATTTATTGGTCACTGAGTGTAGAACCAAAGGGAACCCCAAATCTCTAAGACCCATCAACTACACTGCCTTCAAAAAGTATTCAGACCCCATGAACTATCCCACATTTATTCATGTTACACCCACAAACTTACATGTATTTTATTTGGATTTTATGTGATATACCAACACAAAGTAGTAAGTATTTGTGAAGTGTAAAGGATAGGATACATGGTTTTCTAATTATCTTAAAATATAATTCTGAAAATTGTAATGTGTATTTGTGTTCAGTCCCCTGAGTCAATACTTTGTAGGACCACCTTTCATTGCAATTACTTCTACAAGTCTTTTGGGGTCTGTCTCTACCTTCTTTGTAAATCTAGAGGTGAAATTTATGTCCTTTCTTCTTTGCACACACCCTCTCGCTCAGTGACATTGGATGGAGGCGTCCGTGAACAGCAATTTTCAAGTCTTGCCACAGATTCTCAATGGGATTTAGGTCTGGACTGTGACTGGGCCATTCACACACATGATCATGCTTTGCTCTTAACCATTCCTTTGTAGCTCTGGCAGTATGTTTAGAGTCGTTGTCCTACTTGAAGTTGAACCTACGCCCAAGTCTCAAGTCTTTTGCAGCCTCTAACAGGTTTTCCGTCAGGATTGCCATGTATTTAGCTCCATCCATCTTCCCATCAACGCTGACCAGCTTCCATATCCCTGCTGAAGAAAGGCATCCCCAAAGCATGGTGACATCACCACCATGTTTGACAGCTGGGATGGTGTTTTCAGGGTGATGTGCAGTGTTAGCTTTCTGCCACACAGAACGTTTTGCATTTAGATTGTGAGCCTTCGTGGGCAGGGTCCTCTCTCCTCCTGTACCAGTTATGACTTGTATTGTTTAAGATTATTGTACTTGTTTTTATTATGTATACCCCTCCTTACATGTAAAGCGCCATGGAATAAATGGCACTATACCAATAAATAATAATAATAATTTAGCCCAAAAAGTAATACTTTGGTCTCATCTGACCAGAGGACCTTCTTCCACGTGCTAGCTGTGTCCCCTACATGGCTTTTTGCAAAATGAACATCTTATGGCTTGTTTTCTTCTTGCCATTCTTAAAAAAAAAATGATTTGTGGAGTATATCACTAAGGGCTCCTACTCACTTGCGCGAGACTCGGATGAGTCTCGCATGTTAATACCCGGCGCTGCTGCTGGCACTCAGATCGGAGCGTGCGGCCGCATAGGAATATGCAGCGCCCAAGAGTCCTGGTCGTTGCAGTAATGTCATTCTTCCACCAGGGGGAGTGATATTACGTCTGATGGCAATAAAGGAGATCTTCCTACCAGGTATCACAAACCATACACTACACTTCACACTCCAGTCCACCAGGGGGAGCCTTGCTCCTATCTACTAGGGCACTCCTCACAGAAGGGTAAAACTGGTGGGCTGGATAGAAAGTTAGAGAGAAGCTGACTGGGCTTTGCCCAGACAACACCTGTCAGGCAGACAGGGGGAAAAGGAGGAACATCTGAGCTGCAGACAGAGGGTCCCTGACAGGGGTGGGATCCTGTCAGAGGCCTAGACAGAAAGCTACGGAGCTGCGCATGCCCCACATGCGGCAGCATCCTAAGAAAGGACACGAAGAGAATTGTGTTGTAGAGGGTGAGAAACGAAGTCATAGCACAAGGAGATAACACCAGAAGGAGTTCTGCCCTGAAATAGGCTGCCTCCTTCTGAGGCGCGTAGCCGGGGGCCGGAACACCGAGGGAGCAACCGTCTCCAAGCCTTGCTCCAGAGACCGGCAGGACAGTCAATTCCAGGTTGGCTGCCCGACCTTAATACCTAAGAGACACGGTGGTAACTTGTGGGGGCCGGGGCATCTCTAGGGTCCCTGTAAAAAGCCTCAGGCCATCAGTCATACGGGTTTGTCCTTATTATATATATTATCTGGGGGACAGAGAGGAAGACATAACATCTAGAACATCTACAACAGTTGTGAGGACCTTATCGAGAAGCTCAGCAGGGAGGTATTACAACACACCGGCGCTAGAGGAAGGCTACTGATTTCCACCTGGATAAGGGGACTCTGGATTTGCCTTCAGACCGTCCGGACTCTGCCTACCCTGTAGTTTGTACCCTGGACTCTGGATGCTGAAGTCTTCAGTAAAGGTAAAGAGACTGCAACCTTGTGTCCTCGTTATTCACTGCGCCTCTCACCATCCACTATCTACACTCTGGGAAGCCCTGGGGACATACTTCACCTGTGGGAAGGTATACCATCTCAGCTGCCATAACATCACCTCAGCTAACCCCTTAAAGCAGCGTCGGTCACCCTGACCGAATACCACAGGTGGCGTCACGAACTACCCCTTTAAAGTCCTTTCCCCAAACCATAAAAACTCTTTCCTTTATTGGATATCCCTCAAAGGGCCACGGACCGGGCCGAGCCACCGTGACATCCCCTGAACCGAAGGACCCGGTGCCGGGTGCCCCATTGCCCTTTCGTGGAGGCGATCCAAATCCATGCAGCCGCACGCACCGCTCCTGAGTGCGGGGTGCAGTGCCGGGTATTGCCGTGCGAGACTCATCCAAGTCTCGCGCAAGTGAGTAGGAGCCCTAACAGTTACACTCTGAGCAGATTCTTCCAACTGAGCTGTGGATTTTCAGCTCCTCCAGAGTGTCCATGGCCCTCTTGGCTGCCTCTCTAATTAGTGCCCTCTTTGCTTGGGATGTCAGTTTAGGTGGACGGCCATGTCTTGGTAGGTTTCCAGTTGTGCCATTCTCCTTCCATTTTTGGATTATGGATTGATCAGTGCTCCGTGAGATGTTCAGAGCTTGGGCTATTTTTTTTATAGTCTAACCCTGCTTTACTCTTCTCCACAACTTTATCCCTGACCTGTTTGGTGTGTTCCTTGGTTTTCATGATGCTGTTTAATCCCTAATGTTCTGAATCAAACCTCTGAGGCCTTCACAGTACAGGTGTAGTTATACTGTGAAGAAATTATTCACAGGTGGACTCAATTTATATATTATTTATTATGATTTGCTTACATAGCGCCATCATATTGCACAGCACTTCACATACATCATCATCACTGTCCCTATTGGTGCTCACAACCTAAATTCCCTAACAGTATCACTTTGGAGTGTGAAAGGAAACTAGAACACCCAGAGGAAACCCATACAAACACGGGGAGAACATACAAGCTTCTTATAGATGTTGTCTTTGGTGGAATTTGAACCCAGGACCCCATCACTGCAAATGTACTAATTATGTGACTTCTGGAGGCAATTGGTCACTCAGGATTTTATTTAAGGGTATAAGACTACTGAGGGCTGAAAACAAATGCACATCCCAATTTTCAGATACGGTATATATTTTTCAAATATTTAGAAAACCATATATCATTTCCTTTAAACTTCACAAATACTTGTGTTGTAATACTGGGTGTTATAAAATCCCAATAAAATACATTTAAGTTTGTGGGTGTAACGTGAAAAAATTTGGAAAACTTAATGGAGCATGAATATTTTTTCAAGGCACTGTATGTATATTCATGTTGACAAGTATTGCATCTACATTGGTTGTAGGGATTAGTAAGGACACCAGTGCTTGGACCCATATTATTATTATTATTATTATTGTTTATTTATATAGCACCATTAATTCCATGGTGCTGTACATGAGAAGGGGTTACATCAAAATACAAATATCACTTACAGTAAACAAAACTAACAATGACAGACTGGTACAGCGGGAAGAGGACCCTGCCCTTGCGGGCTTACAATCTACAGGATTATGGGGAAGGAGACAGTAGGTCGAGGGTTGCAGTAGCTCCAGTGGTGTTGAGGTGGCCGTGTAGTCTTTACAGGCTGTAAGCTTCTTTGAAGAGATGGGTTTTCAGGTTTCTTTTGAAGGATCCAAAAGTAGTGGATAACCGGATGTGTTGGGGCACTGAATTCCATAGGATGGGTGATATTCGGGAGAAGTCTTGGATGCGATTGGGTGAGGAGCGAATAAGTGTGGAGGAGAGGAGGAGGTCTTGGGAGGACCGGAGATTACGTGAGGGAAGATATTGAGAGATTAGTGTGGAAATATACGGAGGAGAAAGATTATGGATGGCTTTGTAGGTCAGTGTTAGTAATTTAAACTGGATATGCTGAGAAATTGGGAGCCAGTGAAGGGATTTGCAAAGAGGGGAAGCAGGAGTGTAGCGAGGAGAGAGATTAATTAGACGGGCAGCAGAGTTAAGGATGGACTGGAGGGGTGCGAGAGTGTTAGAAGGTAGGCCACAGAGGAGTATGTTGCAGTAGTCGAGGCGGGAGATGATTAGGGCATGCACGAGCATTTTGGTAGAGTGTGGGTTGAGGAAAGGACGGATTCTGGAAATATTTTTGAGCTGGAGGCGACAGGAGGTGGCGAGAGCTTGGATGTGCGGTTTGAAGGACAGGGCAGAGTCAAGGGTTACTCCGAGGCAGCGGATTTTGGGGACAGGGGAAAGTGTGATTTCATTTATTTTGATAGATAGATCAGGTAGGCAAGATATTCGAGAGTGAGGAAAGATAATTAGTTCAGATTTGTCCACATTGAGCTTGAGGAAGCGAGAGGAGAAGAAGGAGGATATGGCTGATAGACACTTTGGGATTCTGGAGAGCAGGGAGGTGACATCTGGACCAGAGAGGTAGATCTGAGTGTCATCGGCATATAAATGGTACTGGAAGCCATAGGACCTTATGAGTTGTCCCAGGCCGAGTGTATAGATTGAGAAGAGTAAGGGTCCTAGGACAGAGCCTTGAGGGACACCAACAGAGAGGGGGCGAGATGAAGAGGTAGTATGGGAGTAGGAAACGCTAAATGTGCGGTTGGCAAGGTATGAGGAGATCCAAGATAGGGCGAGGTCTTTGACCCCAAAGGAAGAGAGGATCTGTAGTAGGAGGCAGTGGTCAACTGTGTCAAAGGCAGAGGACAGGTCTAGGAGGAGGAGAATAGAGAACTGTCTGTTAGCTTTGGCTGTAAGTAAGTCGTTAGTAATTTTGGTCAGGGCAGTCTCAGTGGAATGGTGGGGACGGAAGCCAGATTGTAGGTTGTCGAAGAGAGAGTTAGATGCAAAGTGAGAGGAAAGTTCAGCATGGACGTGCTGCTCAAGGAGTTTGGATGCAAATGGGAGCAAAGATATGGGGCGATAGCTGGACATGGCGCTTGGGTCAAGGGATGGCTTTTTGAGGATAGGTGTGATTGTGGCATGTTTGAAGGCAGAGGGGAAGGTACCAGAAGTTAGTGAAAGGTTGAAGAGATGGGTTAGGGATGGGATTAGTGTGGTGGTGAGGTTGGGGAGGAGGTGGGATGGGATGGGGTCAAGTGCACAAGTGGTGAGGTGTGATTTGGAGAGAAGATGAGCAAGCTCCCCTTCAGAGATTTTGGAGAGTGAAGTTATGGGGTTTGGGCATTGATCTCTCATACAAAGGGGTAGTGGTGGTTGGACAACAAAGACTTGCCTTGTTTGGTCTATGTTATTTTTGAAGTGCGTGGCAAAGTCCTCGGCAACGATTAGGGAAGTTGGAGGGGGCAGTGGTGGGCGGAGGAGGGAGTTAAAAGTGTTGAACAACTGTTTGGGGTTGTGGGATAAGGAAGATACGAGGGTTGTGAAATAGGCCTGTTTAGCAGAGGTGAGAGCTGATTTGAATGCCAGTGTTGCTTGTTTGAGTGCAGTGAAATCATCTTGTGAATGCGTTTTCTTCCAACGCCGTTCTGCAATTCTGGACACTTGCCGAAGCTTTTTAGTGATGTTATTGTGCCAGGGTTGTCTATTGGTTCGTCGCGCTCTGCTATGCATGACAGGGGCAACCGTGTCAATAGCTGATGCAAGAGTGGCATTGTAGAAAGCAGTGGCAGTGTCTGTGTCGTGTAGTGAGGATATAGAGGACAGTGGTAGGATAGAGTCAGAGAGTGTGTGGGTGTCTAGGTGTGCGAGGTTCCTGCGTGGGTGCGCATGGTGCTGGACATGGGTGACAGGTGAGGAGGGCAGGGATGAGAAAGTGAGTAGATGGTGGTCGGATAGAGGAAGAGGGGAGGTTGTGAAGTTAGATAGGGGGCATAAACGGGTGAAGACCAGGTCTAATGTGTGTCCATCTGTGTGGGTGGCTGAGGAGGACCACTGAGTAAGTCCAAAGGATGAAGTAAGGGACAGGAGTTTGGAGGCTGCTGACTGGTGGGTGTCAATGGGGATATTGAAGTCACCCATGATGATGGTGGGAATGTCAGCAGAGAGAAAGTGAAGGAGCCAGGTGGAGAATTGGTCAATAAAGGCAGTGGCCGGGCCCGGAGGTCGGTATATGATGGCCATTTGGAGGTTGTAGGGGGAGTAGATGCGGACAGAGTGGACTTCAAAAGAGGGGAGGATAAGGGAGGGTAGAGGTGGGATTGCGTTAAAGGTACAGTTGGAAGAAAGGAGAAGGCCCACTCCTCCACCATGTTTGTTGCCAGGGCGAGGAGTGTGGGTGAAGTGGAGGCCACCGTAACATAGTGCAGCAGGGGAGGCTGTGCCAGAGGGTGTCAGCCATGTTTAGGTGATGCCCAGAAAGAAAAGATTACGAGAGGTAAAGAGGTCGTGAATCACATGGAGTTTATTGCAGATGGAGCGGGCATTCCATAGTGATCCAGAGAGAGGTTGCAGGGGGGTGGGTGTCATGGGCACGGATTTGAGGTGGGCAAGATTATGGGTATTTATAGTGGGTTGGGAGCGATAGAAGGGGGTAGTAATGGTTGGTATGAGCTGTGGGGGTCCAGGATTGGGAGATATGTCACCAGCAGTGAGGAGAAGCAGAGAGAGACAGAGCAGGTGAGAGAAGGAGAGTGGGCGGCTTGTTTTGTGTTTTATTAGGAGAGATCTGAGGTTGAGGAGAAGGTCAGCAGAGGAGGTCAGGTGGGGAGGCAGGAGGGAAGGAGAGATTATTACTTGGTTAGGGGGTGCTGGTGTTTGAGGATAGCGAAGGAGAGTGAGGAGTAAGGGAGCCAAAACTGTTATAGCGTATGTCAGCATAGTGTGGCAGAAAGTTAATGAAATTGAGTACAGTTATTAACAGGGGTTAGTCTTACCTTCTGTTCACTTCTGGCATATTTCTGCTATAATATTTGTTATTATCCTTTTAGGGACATCCTTATAGAGACAGACCAAGGTCCAGGCAGACCTGTGACTCTGAATTTATAACAGGCTAAGGGCTCAGGAAATAGGCCAGGTGTGATCAGGAGGGAGGGGCAGCAGGGAGACTGGTCACAGACACAGGAGGGGATTAATTAGAAGTCAGAAGGGAAAATGCAAGGGGAAATAGACCAAAATGGAAAGATAAAGCCAAACTGTGTATTGGCATCAAGGAATTACAATGAGAAAACATGCATGGGAAGGGGGGGGGGGGAAAAAAAAAACAAAAACCAGTCATAGCAGCCAGCGGACATACCAGGAAGAAATATCAGGGTGAGGAAGATGAGGAAAGTGGGGTGATGGTGATGGGATTGGGGTAGCAGCCAGCGGACATACCAGGAAGAAATATCAGGGTGAGGAAGATCAGGAAAGTGGGGTGATGGTGATGGGATTGAGGTAGCAGCCAGCGGACATACCAGGAAGAAATATCAGGGTGAGGAAGATGAGGAAAGTGGGGTGATGGTGATGGGATTGGGGTAGCAGCCAGCGGACATACCAGGAAGAAATATCAGGGTGAGGAAGATCAGGAAAGTGGGGTGATGGTGATGGGATTGAGGTAGCAGCCAGCGGACATACCAGGAAGAAATATCAGGGTGAGGAAGATCGATAGTATAATCAGATAGTGATACCATATTCTAGTATTCGGTACAGACAGGGATGTAACTACAATGGGTACAGGGGTTGCAGTCACATACATGTACTGGAGCTTAAAAGGGCACAAAACGCCCCTTTGACCCACATCAGAAGACCAATAATTTTAAAGAACTATGATAGTTGAGGGCCCTGATAAAGATTTTGCATTGGAGCCCAAAAACTTGAATTTTCACCACTGAGTGTAAAAACCCTGTTAGTTTTGATTTGAAATGTCTAGGTAATGAAATACCAGAATCTAGTCTTTGCTGTCCCACAAATCATTGTAAGATGTATTTTGGCATGAAGCTATGTTTGCACAATTTCAGTTTTGCACAGAGCCAGGATTTGCATTACGGAGATTGGAATGCTTTATGGAAAACGTTACACAGAGCCACGCGTTCCACTCTCGATGTTTATCTGACTATACTTAACAGCATCAAAAGCTCAGGACGTGAACATGTCTCTTCCTGTGCCCAGGTGCTAATTGAGGGCGTCCACCATTACCTCTTGTGTAATGGGAGACTGTCAGAAGTGTATGGGTGAATAAGATGACATCGGAAACATCTGGAAAACAGGATTAGTGATAGTTTACAACACATTAATTTCCAAAAGCTTTCCCACCTGAATAAGGTGTGACCTTGGGTGTTAGGTTTATCTTTGTCTTCTGCACAGATAATATATGCTGGGTGACAACCATCACAGTCCATTTAGAGACCATCACCCTGCTTTCTTGTCTTCAACTTTCCATGAGCCTTGGGTTGGGCTGTATGGATTCTGTATGGATGTAGGTCTTTATCAACCTAAGCTGGTCTGTCTCTAACCAAAGGCCACACAGCAGCACCACAATCCTTCCCTATGATTCAAACACCCTCATCTAATCTCTCTTAGCTGAGACACTCGTGGTTTCAGCTTCTTTGTGCGTCTTCTCCATAATGTTGATATCTGGTCATGATCTTGGCCTTCTAGAGTTGGATTCATGGTTGTAATTTCTGCTTTCCATTTGTCATCTCTCATGCTCTTTGGACTCTTGAGTTTATACTATAGTTATAAGAGGAAAAGTCTGCAACCCAAACAATTTACCTTCTCTTTGATTTGGCAAAGCTGATGGGGCACTTTAGTCTTTAAGTATTGGGTGAGCAGATTATACAGTCCATGTATCTGAATTTTCAGAGTGAATTGGTCTATCTTCTATAATTAACTATCAATAATGTATTCTTCCAAATAGGCCTATGTAAACACTTCAGATGCCCTACTATATATTAAAGGAGTTGTCGTCCAGTTTATAAAATTCATATTCATGCACTTATTTGGGAATCAAGAGTTAATAGAAAGGGAGTCCTCGGTTCCGGATCCTCAATCTCTTGGCCAGGGTAGGATCATTATTTGTAGCATTTTGGAGTCCTTTTGGTGAGAAGATTTAGAAACAAGGGTGTAGTTATAGAAAGTATAGAGACAACAGTCGCACTTGGACCCTAATGCCTGACGGAACCTAAAACATCTGATCATGAAGGCACATATTATCATACATGGCAACCTATTTTGCACCCGAGCCATTGGGATTGGCATTTTTGGGATGGTAGATGCAGCATAGAAAATGTTAACCTACAGGAATGTGTACAGAGAACGTAGTACAAGAAGTGAGCAAGTCATTACTTACACCTGATTAATGAGTTTCCGCTTGACCCAGGCCCACATTACAACTTCTTCTTAACCTTTGCCTTGAGCAGTAAAACACTCATCATCCTTAAGATCACGGAGGTCAACTACTCGCTTGAAACTGTAATGACTTATTCGCCTGATTTTGTTACTCCTGTGCCAAGTTCTAGAACCCGAAACGTTTGGAAACTCTCTGTGGTGGTGGCCTAAGTTATATAGACAGGAGGAGATGAAGCAAGAAAAACATAGTACAAGGTCAATGCCAAAATTCACATGGAACGTAGAGGATGTGGTCACACTCAGACTCTGGCAACATTTTGAGATTCTTATTTAGGAGCATAAACATTTGTGGTGAAAATTTTTAACTTGAAGCCATGCCAAACCTTAGGCCATGCCCCTCTACGTCCATTTCCTGCCCTTCCACACCCAGTTCCTTGCTTCCCTGAATGAAGAATCCTTGCAGAATTGCTCGTTTCTAGGAAGTTGCAGCCAGAACTGGAAGATTTGCCAACTCTTCCAACTCTTTGGACTTTTCAGGAAAGTGGTCAAGAATGATGCCAATATTATCAATAACACAGAAAATTATCAACATAGAATTTTTTTTGTTTTCTTAAATGTAACTTTTATTAAAAGCGTCTAGCTTCACAAAGAAAATAGCATGGATTCATGCAGGACTTTAAGAGAAGAAATGATTCAACTGAGCAAACTAATCATATCGGGATTTTTAAAGCCATTAGTTCCACCTTGGAGGACACTTTTGGGCTGGGATTTCATAAACTTGAACCTATTCGATCCAGGAAGTTGCCGAATTTGGTTGGCAGATATGATAACATGTGATACATTAGTGCCTATTGCATATTTTCCATTGTGGTCCAGAAATTTCAAGTTGTGACACTGAGTTATTACATTTATCAAAAAGAGTAAAAAAGAAATGTACGTGGGGCGGTGGGAAAACAGGAGTTCAGTCCTAATCACTGTACTAAAAATATAAAACAAAAGTATTTCCCCAAATAAGTTTAATTAATGGAAGGATCCAACCCACTTTGGATCCACATTGTGGCCCATTCCTGATTCTTCATTTCACAGTGCCGACTGAAATATGTAGGGCCCCTCAGACATATGTAGGGTCCCTCAGACATAGTTGGAGCGGCCCCCAAACGCAGGGCAGCGGGGTACTCGGAACCGGGTCCCTCGGTTCTGGGAATGTCACGGTGGCCCGACCCCGTCCGTGGCACTGCTAAGGGGCGCCCAATTAAAGGTGTAGGTGATGGTGTAGGTTGCAGTAAATGACAAGGACACAGGGTTGCAGTTTCTTTACCTCTTTACTGAAGGCTTCGGCATCCACAATCCAGAGCACTGCTAACAGGGCTGGCTGAGACCGGCCGGTCCGAAGGCACATCCAGAGTTCCCTTTGCAGGTGGAAATCAGTAGCCTTCCTACTAGCACCTGGGTGTTGTAGTACTTCCCTGCTGAGCACCACGGGATAGTCCTCACAACTGTCGTGTATGTTTCTGTTCTCTCTCTCCGTCCCCCAGATGATATGGATAGGACGCACCCGTATGATGGGGTAGGCCTGGAGTTATTTTATAGGGACCCTAGAGACGCCCCCCTCCCACAATTGCCTCCGTTGTCTTCATTAGGTGTAATGGAGACAGCCAACCTAAAGTTAACTGCCCTGCCGTGATTCAGAATAATGCGTAGAGCCTATTACTCCCTCGGTGTTCCGGCCACCGGCTACGCGCCTCAGAAGGATGTTGCTGATCTTGGGGCACGACTCCTTCTGGTTTTATCTCCTTTGTGCTGTGATCTCGTTTCTCACTTCTCCACAATATACTTTGCTTCGTGTCCTTTCTTAAGATGCCGCCGCAATGAGGTGCAGGCACGGCTCCGTAACAATCTGTCCTTTGCTAGGCCTCTGTCAGGATCCCACCCCTGACAGGGACCCCCCTGAATCTTCCCAAGCAACTCTCTCCTCTCACTAGATGTTACCTGGGCAAAATCCAGTCAGCTTCTCCCTAACTTCCTATCCAACCCCCAGTTTTACCAGAGTGTGAGGAGTGGCCTAATACATAGAACCTTTTACTCCCCCTGGTGGCCGGAGTGTGAAGTGTAGTGTGTGACTGTGATACCTGGTCAGGTGACCTCTTTTAGTGCAATCAGACGTACCATCACTCCCCTTAGCGGCAGAGCGACAGTACTGCAACGACCAGGACTCTGGGGTGCTGCATATGTAGGGTCCCTCAGACATATGTAGGATCCCTCAGACATATGTAGGGCCCCTCAGACATATGTAGAGTCCCTCAGATATATATAGGGTCCCTCAGACATATGTAGGGTCCCTCAAACATATGTAGGGTCCTCAGACATATGTAGGGTCCCTCAGACATATATAGGGTCCCTCAGACATATGTAGGGCCCCTCAGACATATGTAGGGTCCCTCACACATATGTAGGGCCCCTCAGACATATGTAGGGCCCATCAGATATATGTAGGGCCCCTCAGACATATGCAGGGTCCCTCAGACATATATAGGGTCCCTCAGACATATGTAGGGTCCTCAGACATATGTAGGGTCCCTCAGACATATATAGGGTCCCTCAGACATATATAGGGTCCCTCAGACATATGTAGGGTCCTCAGACATATGTAGGGTCCCTCAGACATATATAGGGTCCCTCAGACATATGTAGGGTCCTCAGACATATGTAGGGTCCCTCAGACATATACAGTTAGGTCCATATATATTTGGACAGAGACAACATTTTTCTAATTTTGGTTATAGACATTACCACAATGAATTTTAAACAAAACAATTCAGATGCAGTTGAAGTTCAGACTTTCAGCTTTCATTTGAGGGGATCCACCTTAAAATTGGATGAAGGGTTTAGAAGTTTCAGCTCCTTAAAATGTGCCACCCTGTTTTTAAAGGGACCAAAAGTAATTGGACAGATTCAATAATTTTAAATAAAATGTTCATTTCTAGTACTTGGTTGAAAACCCTTTGTTGGCAATGACTGCCTGAAGTCTTGAACTCATGGACATCACCAGGCGCTGTGTTTCCTCCTTTTTGATGCTCTGCCAGGCCTTCACTGCGGTGGTTTTCAGTTGCTGTTTGTTTGTGGGCCTTCCTGTCTGAAGTTTAGTCTTTAACAAGTGAAATGCTGCTCAATTGGGTTGAGATCAGGTGACTGACTTGGCCATTCAAGAATATTCCACTTCATTGCTTTAATAAACTCCTGGGTTGCTTTGGCTTTATGTTTTGGGCCATTGTCATCTGTAGTATGAAACGACGACCAATCAGTTTTGCTGCATTTGGCTGGATCTGAGCACACAGTATGGCGGCTCTGAATACCTCAGAATTCATTCGGCTGCTTCTGTCCTGTGTCACATCATCAATAAACACTAGTGACCCAGTGCCACTGGCAGCCATGCATGCCCAAGCCATCACACTGCCTCCGCTGTGTTTTACAGATGATGTGGTATGTTTTGGGTCATGAGCTGTACCAAGTCTTTGCCATACTTTTCTCTTGCCATCATTCTGGTAGAGGTTGATGTTGGTTTCATCTGTCCAAAGAATGTTCTTCCTGAACTGTGCTGGCTTTTTTAGATGTTTTTTAGCAAAGTCCAGTCTAGCCTTTTTATTCTTGATGCTTATGAGTGGCTTGCACCGTGCAGTGAACCTTCTGCATTTACTTTCATGCAGTTTTCTCTTTATGATAGATTTAGATATTGATACGCCTACCTCCTGGAGAGTGTTGGTCACTTGGTTGGCTGTTGTGAAGGGGTTTCTCTTCACCATGGAGATTATTCTGCGATCTTCCACCACTGTTGTCTTCAATGGGCGCCCAGGTCTTTACGTTGATGAGTTCACCAGTGCTTTCTTTCTTTCTCACGATGGACCAAACTGTAGATTTTGCCACTCCTAATATTGTAGCAATTTCTCGGATGGGTTTTTTCCTGTTTTCGCAGCTTAAGGATGGCTTGTTTCATCTGCATGGAGAGCTCCTTGGACCGCATGTTTACTTCACAGCAAAACCTTCCAAATGCAAGCACCACATCTCAAATCAACTCCAGGCCTTTTATCTGCTTAATTGAGAATGACATAACGAAGGGATTGCCCACACCTGTCCATGAAATAGCCTTGGAGTCAATTGTCCAATTACTTTTGGTCCCTTTAAAAACAGGGTGGCACATGTTAAGGAGCTGAAACTCCTAAACCCTTCATCCAATTTTAATGTGGATACCCTCAAATGAAAGCTGAAAGTCTGAACTTCAACTGCATCTGAATTGTTATGTTTAAAATTCATTGCGGTAATGTCTATAACCAAAATTAGAAAAATGTTGTCTCTGTCCAAATATATATGGACATAACTGTATAGGGTCCCTCAGACATATGTAGGGTCCTCAGACATATGTAGCTCAGACATATGTAGGGCCCCTCAGACATATGTAGGGCCCCTCAGACATATGTAGGGCCCCTCACACAGCAATTGCACAAATTACAATAAAACAACACTTTAAAGTGCAGAGTAATCATTCCTATGTGGGATCTCTTCTCACAGAAGCTGCAATTACTATAAAACAATGTGAATTATGGGCCACATTCACCGAGCGATAAAGAATAACCTTTGCCAACCGCATGGGAGTGAGCGTGTTATATAGAGTGTGACTACTGCCGTAAAATATTTATTGTTCCTAAATTACCTAATATTTCAGTCTAATGCCTGACGCAAGGTGAGGACCCAATAAAAGAAAATGCACCCGATCAATAGGAACACAGCACACAATAATGGGGGAATGGGAAGAGGGAATTATTCTATAGAAACATATTTCTTATATCCAAGTCACTATCTATCCCATATCTATCTATCTATCTATCTATCTATCTATCTATCTATCTATCTATCTATCTATCTATCTATCTATCTATCCAAAAAAGATGAAGGCAGCACTCCATAATCCAATTTTCAATGGTTTATTGACCCATTGTGGCAAAGCATTATCTTTTTTGGTAATTCTTTTGTTTGACTTCGCCTGAGGCTTTTTGCAACCAATTTAGCATTTTTTGTCTATGTTAGTTCTGCACCTATATTTTATATTTCATCTATCCCATATCTATGTAACTCACTCATACACGGATAACGGGAATAATAAAGCCTACAACAGAGAAGCAGCACCCAACCTATTGGTCTCTGCACAGACTAGTCAATCTCTAGTCGCAGAACGAAAAACATCACCGCGGACAAGGCTCCCTAAAAGGCCATTGAGGGGTTTCTCGTACCTCCTGAGCACTCAGAGAGGAGGCCGCTGTACACAACTAACCAGGAGAGGGAAAGTGTGCAGGGGGATATAAGAACCCAGGATAGGGGAAACTTAAAGCACGTGAACAAAGGAGAAATAAGGAGAACTAAGGAGTATAATAAATGAAACAAGAATAATCTCCCACCAACCTAACTGAAGAGAAAGGAAAGTTGCTGCTAAGGCAGACAAACAAACACACAGCAGAAATACAAAAGGCGTTTGCCTATGCTTTTGTTGAAGAGCTGGAACTCCTGAGCACTGATCCACTTAGAAGTATAGCCAGCAAGGAAGTGTAGTGAAGGGAGAATATATATATAGCCTATAGATGACAGGGCAAACAAAATGAGACAATGGGAAACACGTGAAGAATAAAGGCTATAGGAACCATCAGCATAAGGCCTCTTTCACACTTCAGTTGTTTGGCGTCAGTCTAAAACCGCCATTTTCCTCAAATAACGGATCCGTCATTTTTTGTGACGGATCCGTTATTTTCCCCATAGACTTGCATTAGCGACGGATTGTGACGGATGGTCGTCCGTTCCATCCGTCATGCGACGGATCCGTCAAAATTTGGCGGACGTCATCTAGACATTGACGGTCATTGCAACGTTTTTTGTCTGCGTTGAAATGGCGGATCGCGACGGATACGTCGCGTCCGTCATTCCATAGAATGGCCACCTATGGGCGACGGATCCGTCGCGACCGTCATTTCGGCGGATCCGTCGCCCCAATCCGTTTTTTCAATTGCGCATGCTCCAAAAAGTATATACAACCCACAAGTAACTGATCCGTCAAAAAAACGGATCCGTTAGAACCGTTTTCTCAGCAATTGTGACGGATCCGTCATTATGGCGGAGCAGACTGACGCCAAACAACTGAAGTGTGAAAGAAGCCTAAGGACAGGGAAGAAAAGCGCAATAGCTCAGCAAACTGGAGAACCAACTACAGAGTAAGAGGTCGCCCCCAAACGAGTCAAAGACTATTGCTCTATCTATACAAACACCACAAAATGAATCATTTATTTTTCACCCTGTAGTCATATAATTCAGTGTCCAAGAGATATGCTGCTATAAATGCTTAAATAATATTACCAAATACTGTTCATCTACGGTAATACATAATACAATGTAGTACCATATAATACCCCCGTACAGTGCCAACATAATTGTTTTATACAGTGCTAACAATAATAGTGCCAGAATATGCGCAAACAATTATGTAATTTAATGTCCAAGTAATTCCACCATCCATTGCAATGTAATAATGGGTATGAACATCACACAGATCACGGGAGACCTGGAGCAGTGAAGGGGTTAATAGAGACATCCCTGTTTTCTATAGCAGTGAAGAGAAGTAATGGTTAAATATCCAATCCTCTGGGTGGTGGAGAGCTAATATTTACACTTCTCATGGTATAGGGCAAAGAAATGGTTAAAATCCCCTAATGTTCTACTAGGATCCAAAGTAGGGGATTGGTGTTTAAATCTTCAGTTCTCTTGGATGAATGACAACATTTTTGGTTAAACTTTTGGCTATCTGGAACAGTAAGAAGAATATTTTACCTCTCCATTGTCCGGTAGCGGCTTGGCGTTACATCTTTGAGGACACCCTAGGACTTTGGCTTAGGTCAGTCGCCGAGTTTACCACCCACCAATGCCCAATCTCTACAAGGGTTTGTAATGTGACACAGCTAAACTCAGCTGTGCTGCCCCTCCCACCAAAGGATCCTTATCTGAAAAGTGCATTGCTGAATTCACATAGCGCTTGCCACTACGTTCAGTGGTTCCATCGGGGCTTACGTCCAAATCCTAGCAAAGTGGGATTCTGTTCATAAGTGCTGACAGGGCCATTGTCTATAATGATGCAGGTGGAGTCACAGTGCGCTCTGTTGTGCATACACGTGTCTTCGACTAAAAATCATTTTTGCAGCTGTTTTCACTAAATAGTTTGCACTATTTGCCTTCTATATTCTCTGTGTTACACTGTCCAATCTTGGCTGCAGAATGAGTTAACTGGGAATCCTTCAGTGAGCCCATTCTTATGGAAGACTTAGTAAGTGTTTTCTCTTGTCTTTTTTCCGACCTGTTTTCTGCAGATTTATAACCACAGAACACATCAAAGTTGAACGTGCCATATTGTGCATAATTAATGAAACCCAATTGCAAAAATAATTTTTCGCTCCAAATACAGGCATTTCGTAATAAATATATATAGTCACTCTGGTCACAGGATGTTTTTAATGCCGTTATGTTGTGTATACGGGAAAGCTGTTCTGATTTACGGCTTTGTCAGACCAGTTTCTCTATAATGAGTCACTGAACACAAGAAAGAATTCCGTCCTTCAGGCTCAAAGTTTTGTAATCAGGTACGAGAAAAGCAGTGTAATCGTTGTGATCGTTCCTCCTCCAAACGGGGTTGTCTTCTGCTAGGCCATTGGTGCGCGGTCCTATATCAGAGCTCGGGTCCACCAGACTTTTTACTTCAATGGTCCCTGTCGTTTCTACAAACTTTGCACAAATCAATAGCCCAAGTGAATATAAGAAAGGTTGTCACATGTCCTATCTGATAAATGTGCTTCTTTTTCCACTTAACAGCCACTTCTTCTCATCCCCCTGCCTCCTAAACTATTAAAAATGGCTCAAATCTGTGTTGAGCAAAGCACGGTGGGGGAGTCAGCATGGTGAGCTGTCCGCAACTCCTATTAAAGGGATCCTGTCCAATGACCATAAACCATCTCTATGTGCAGAGGTCAGTAACACATACTAACGTGAACTGAAATCTCTAATCATTTGTCCATGTGGGCAAATGTAGCTAAAGGGTTAAGTACTACTGATGAGCGAGCATACTCAGACAAAGTGTTATCCGCCATGCTCAGGTGCTAACCGGGTGTCTTCGGCGTGATCGAATAATATGTTCCAGTCCCCGTGGCTGAATCTCTCACGGCTGTTCGACAGCCGCTACACATGCAGAGATTGTCTAATAGGAAATCCCTCCATGTGTGGTGCTGTCAAACAGCCGCGAGACATTCAGCCACGGGGACGCGAACATATTTTTCGAGCACACCGAAGACACCCGGTTAGCACCCGAGCATGGCGGATAACACCTTATCCCAGCACGTTCACTTATCACTATGAAGTACTGAAAAGGGAAAGTTTATAAAGAGTTAACGTTACGACTAAATTGGTAACTCCTTGCATAATATAGTGGTTCCCTGCGCCCAATGTGCGGTTCATTCAGCTTCAACCCCTGACGAAGCTTCGAGGCACGGGCCACACACTAGCACTGGGTGTTACTTATACGTATCATAGCACATGCGGATGGTTTAGGGTCATATTGCACTTGAACCATTATTTGGGTTTTCCTTTAGGTGTTCGGACACAGAGTATCACAGGTATGATAGCAAGGTGTCAGGATACACAGAGTATCACAGGTATGATAGCAAGGTGTCAGGACACACAGAGCATCGCAAATATGATAGCAAGGCATCAGAATACACAGAGGATTACAGCTAAGATAGCAAGGTGTCAGGACCCACAGAACATCGCAGCTATGATAGCAAAGTGTTAGGACACACAGAACATCGCAGCTATGATAGCAAAGTGTTAAGCCACACAGAGCATTACAGCTAAGATAGCAAGATGTCAGAACACACAGAACATCGCAGCTATGATAGCAAAGTGTTAGGACACACAGAACATCGCAGCTATGATAGCAAAGTGTTAGGACACACAGAGCATTACAGCTAAGATAGCAAGATGTCAGAACACACAGAACATCGCAGCTATGATAGCAAAGTGTTAGGACACACACAACATTGCAGCTATGATAGCAAGGTGTCAGGATACACAGAGTATCACAACTAAGATAGCAAGGCATCAGGACACACAGAGCATTACAGCTATGATAGCAAAGTATCTGGACACACAGCATCACAACTATGATTGTGAGGTATCAGGACACACAGAGCATTACAGCTATGATAGCAAGGTGTCAGAACACACAGAGCATTACAGCTAAGATAGCAAGGTGTCAGAACACACAGAGCATTACAGCCATGATAGCAAGGTGTCAGAACACACAGAACATCGCAGCTATGATAGCAAAGTGTTCGGACACACAGAACATTGCAGCTATGATAGCAAGGTGTCAGCATACACAGAGTATTACATGTATGATAGCAAAGTATCAGGACACACAGAACATTGCAACTATGATGGTGTAATGAGATACAGAGCATTACAGCTAAGATAGCAAGGCATCGGGACACACAGAGCTTTACAGCTATGATAGCGAGGTGTCAGGACACACAGAGCATTACAGCTATGATAGCAAGGTGTCAGGACACAGAGCATAGCTACTTGATAAGTATGGAGCTTTGCAGCTATTAGTTTTAATGTTTTGGCTATTGGTAGATTTAAATCCATAGAAATGCAATGAAGGTTACATTAATGAGGCCTGTTTAACAATCCTAATTCTAGAACATTGATGTGTGCTGAGCATTATATAAAGTATAAAGCCTGTAAAGTTTTCAGTTTGCGCAGAGAATAAGCAGAAACCAATAAACTTTGCAGCCATAGACACCGGTAATAATAATAATAGTAATAATTTTATTTATATAGCGCCAACATATTCCGCAGCGCTTTACAACTTATAGAGGGGACTTGTACAGACAATAGACATTACAGCATAACAGAAATCACAGTTCAAAACAGATACCAGGAGGAATGAGGGCCCTGCTGCTCGCAAGCTTACAAACTATGAGGAAAAGGGGAGACACGAGAGGTATTGAGCAGTCACTGCCCTGGAGTAAAATTCATGTAGTATTAAAGGTTTTTTTTTACCTTTTTAGTTGTGTCGTCTGGAAAAACGTGGATGCTGAGCAGAAGGCTGGTGTAGTGTGCAGGGCTGTCTGAGCGCAGTGTGAATGATCTCTCTCTTTGGGAAATATGCAGCCATTGCCCAGACTTGCTTAGTTTTCACTACACGAGGCCTGGAAATCGCTGATTGCTTTAAATTTCAAAAGAGGCGACCGTGCTGTGACATGCCATCAGCTACCCGACTGCCAGACATACCTCAGCCTGTCCTGTGCCAGGTTTTACAGTCCACAGTACGGCAGTTTATCAATGTTGTACTGAATCATTTTATGCACAAGTTATATACACACTACACAAACATTGGGGCACGCGTCTTAATCACTGAATTCATCCAGCCCCATTTCCCCAGTTCATATCATGCAGTCCCTAATCACCGCTGTATAACATCGGGTCCCATAGCCCCCAGTGTATAATATCCAAGCCCATTGCATAATATCAGGCCCCATTGCCCCCAGTGGATAAGATCTGGTTCCATTTTCCCCCAGTGTATAACATCCGTCCCCATTGCCCTCGGTGTATAACATGCAGTCCCTAATCACCGGTGTATAACATCCGATCCCATTGCCCTAGTGTACAATATCAGGCCCCATTGCCCCCAGTGGATAAGATCTGGCCCCATTGCCTCCAGTGTAAAAGATCCGGACCTGTTGCCCCAAGTGTATAAGATCCGGCCCTGTTGCCACAAGTGTTTAAGATCTGACCCTGTTGCCCCCAGTGTATTAATTTGGTTCCATTTGGCCCCAATAATAACATCTGACCCCTCTACCCCCAGTGTATAACATCCTGTCCCATTGCCCCCAGTATATTACATCTGGCCCTCAACCCCCTGTGTATAACAACCTGCCCCATTTCCCCCAGTATATAACATCTGGCCCCTCAACCCCCAGTGTATAACATCCTGCCCCATTGGCCCAGTGTATAAAATCCTGCACCATTGCCCCCAGTATATAACATCTGGCCCCTCAACCCCCGGTGTATAATATCCTGCCCCATTTCCCCCAGTATATAACATCTGGCCCCTCAGCCCCCGGTGTATAACATCCTTTTCCATTGCCCCAGTATATAACATCTGGCCCCTCAACCCCCGGTGTATAATATCCTGCCCCATTACGCCCAACATATAACATCTGGCCCCTCGACCCCCGGTGTATAGCGTCCTGCCCTACTGTCCCCAGTATATAACATCTGGCCCCTCAACCCCTGTGTATGATGCAGTGCCCCCACCGCCGCAGGGCCGAGGGGTACCCGGTACCGGGCCTCTGAGTCTCTGTTCCCGGGGTTGTCACGGTGGCTAGACCCGGTCCGTGGCCCTGCCGAGGGGCGCCCAATGGAAGGGGCATAAATGGTGGTGAGGTTGTGGTGCTGTGCAGGACGCAGTAAATAACGAGGTCACCAGGTTGCAGTCTCTTTACCTCTTTACTGAAGGATTCTGAGTCCTCAATCCGCAATACGGTTAACCAGGCTGCGCAAGTCCGGCCGGTCCGATGGCACCTCCAGAGTTCCCTTTGCAGGTGGAAATCTGTGCCTGCCTTCTTGCGCTTGTGTGTTGTGGTCCTCCCCTGCTGTGCTTACGGGATAGTCCCCACAACCGTTGTGTCTGTTTCTCGTGTTCCCTCACAACTCGATTATCTGATGTTCTTCTATGTCCCCCAGATGTTATAGTAAGGATCCACGGGGAGGCTCGGAGCTCTTCTGGGACTCCAGCGTCGCCCCACTCCTATTACCTCCCTGAGTCTTCCTAGGTCTATTCAGTGAGACAGCCCGCCTCTAGCTGACTGCCCTGCCGTAGGTTTGAAGTCTGGCTTGGAACCTAGTACTTCCTCGGCGTTCCGGCCACCGGTTATGCGCCTCAGTAGGATGTTGCCTCGTCTTACAGCACGACTCCTACTGGTATACTCCTTGTTGCGTTGATCTCGTTTCTCACTCAGCACAATATATCTCGCTTCTTATCCTTTCTTGGGGTACCGCCGCAATGAAGTGCCGGCGCGGACCCGTAACTTTCTCTCTGTTCGCTAGGCCTCTGTCAGGATCCCACCCATGACAGGGACCCCTCTGAATCTTCCCCCTACAACACCCTCTGCCACAAGGTGTTGCCTGGTTCCAACCCAGTCAGCTTCTGACTAACTTCCTCTCTAACCCCCAGTTTTACCAGTCTGTGAGGAGTGGCCTAATACATAGAACCCTTAGCTCCCCCTGGAGGCCAGACTGTGAAATGCATTGGTGTCTGTGATACCTGGTCAGATGAACTCCTTCAGTGCCATCAGACGCACCATAGCCCCCCTTAGTGGCGGAGCTACAGTACTGCAACGACCAGGACTCTGGGGCGCTGCATATAACATCCTGCCCCATTGCCCCCAGTATATAATATCTGGCCCCTCAACCCCTATGTATAACATCCTGCCCCATTGCCCCCAGTATATAAAACATCTGGCCCCTCAACCCCTGTGTATAACATCCTGCCCCAGTATATAACATCCGGCCCCCTTCGCCATGCCGTCTGCCATTGCTATCAAGTTGGTAAAGAGCTCACTGATACCAGAACCGTCCTGTATAGGAGCCTCCAGTGTAACAAGTCAGGTCATGATATTTCTTCCTTCTGTATCTTCCCCATCACCTGTGAGTGATATTATTAAGATGTGGAAGGAACCGCAGCAACTCAGCCAGAAGTGAAGACCCTGTAACATTACAGATCGGGGTCACCGAGTGCTGAGGAGCAGAGGGCAGAAAAGTCACCAACATCAGCACAAACACTGCCGGGGGCTTCATGGCCGAGCAGCTGCATTCCGCCGTACACTACCAAGCACAATGCCGAGTGTCAGATGGAGTGGTGTACCAGTGGACTCTGGAGGAAACGTGTTCTGTGCAGTGACGGATCACACTTCTCTATTTGGCGCCTGATGGAGGAGTCTGCGTTTGGTGACTCCAGGAGAACGTTACCCGCCTGACTGCATTGTGCCCACTGTACAGTTTGGTGGATGAGGGATAGTGATGGGCCTGTTTTTCAGGATTCGGTCTCGGTCCCTTAGTTACAGTGAACAGAAATCTTAATGCTTCAGGATAGAACATTTTGGATAATTATTTGCTTCCCATTTTGTGGGAACAGTTTGGGAAGGTCCTTTTCTGTTCCCCATGATTGTACCCAGTGCACAAGGTCCATACAGACATGATCGGGATGGGTGGCGTTTAGTACATGACCGGCCGCACAGAGCCCACACCTCAAATCCAACTATCAACCTTTGGGATGAACTAGAACGGAGATCTAACGTGTGTCTGACATGTCTTTTCTAGTGGAGCTACAGACTAAAGAGAATCCCAGACTAAATGTTAAAGAATATATAGGGGTTAATAATGCAGCCGCTTACCAGTGGTTGCTTGGGATACACTGCTGAACTACCACTGCGGTTTTATTGTGGTTGTCAAGCAGTAAGTCCCTAGCAACCAGTCTGTCTCAGATCGGTATAGTCTTAAGCTCAAGGAAGAAATTCATAAATTAAAGGTAAAAAAATGGACAGAGGTTGACGGGACTTCAAAAGGTGTCAGACAGGGGTTCAGAGGCATAGTATTCTGTTCAAGGGAACCTGATTACAAGCGCTAACAAATACCGCCAGACCTCCTCAGAACATAAAGTTTTACTCTGAAATACAGCCATGTATCAGAGGCATCACAGCTTCAAACCAGCCGGGCGTGGAGTGGCTGCAGGATTGCTCCTCTCCAGCTCATTTCTTTGGCTTTGCTGCAGTTTTTTGTGCTTTGTACAAACATGGGAGTGGCATCCTTTTTACCTAGGCTTATCTATATCACTTCCCCTGGACAGGTGACTGCAGTCGGACCCCGGTCCTGCTCTGCCCCCATCTACATTGAGGTCGTCTGACACAATGTGAGGTTTTAATACTAGAGGATGGGGCCATCCTGATTGGGGCGCACCTTGTCGCCGTGGGATGGCTTTTATCCTTTTTTTTTCACCAAAAACAGTGTTTACTAGTCCCCTATATTATTTATATGCACTATTACTATTCCTATTTTTTTACAGCAGGGTAGATGTTTATTTTGTTTCTTCTATCTTAGATTTCTCTGGGTGACGAAAGTATTCTCATCATTACAGAGGAAAGGCTCTGCTGTGACTACTGAGGCAGTCACCGATATATCTACTAGGGAAGTCACTGCTATAACTACTGGGGCGCACACCTAAAGTGAATAAAGAGAAGTCACTGCTGCGATCACTGGGGCAGTCACTGCTGTGAATAAAGGTGCAATTATAGCTGCAACTACTGGGACAGTCACTGCTACGAACATTGGGGCAATCACTACTGTGTCTACAGGGGCAGTCAATGTTGTAAGTACTGGGCAGTCAATGCTGTGAATACTGGGGCAGTTACTGCTGTAAGTACTGGGGCAGTTACTGCTGTAAGTACTGGGGCAGTCAATGCTGTAAGTATTGTGGCAGTCACTGCTGTAAGTACTGGGGCAGTCATTGCTCTAAGTACTGGGGCAGTCATTGCTGTAAGTACTGGGGCAGTCACTGCTACGAACATTGGGGCAATCACTACTGTGTCTACAGGGGCAATCAATGCTGTAAGTACTGGGCAGTCAATGCTGTAAGTACTGGGGCAGTTACTGCTGTAAGTACTGGGGCAGTCAATGCTGTAAGTACTGGGGCTGTCATTGCTGTAAGTACTGGGGCAGTCCCTGCTGTAAGTACTGGGGCAGTCACTGCTGTAAGTACTGGGGCAGTCATTGCTGTAAGTGCTGGGGCAGTCATTGCTGTAAGTACTGGGGCAGTCACTGCTGTAAGTACTGGGGCAGTCACTGCTGTAAGTACTGGTGCAGTCATTGCTGTAAGTACTGGTGCTGTCATTGCTGTAAGTACTGGGGCTGTCATTGCTGTAAGTACTGGGGCAGTCACTGCTACGAACATTGGGGCAATCACTACTGTGTCTACAGGGGCAATCAATGCTGTAAGTACTGGGCAGTCAATGCTGTAAGTACTGGGGCAGTTACTGCTGTAAGTACTGGGGCAGTCAATGCTGTAAGTACTGGGGCTGTCATTGCTGTAAGTACTGGGGCAGTCACTGCTGTAAGTACTGGGGCAGTCACTGCTGTAAGCACTGGGGCAGTCACTGCTGTAAGTACTGGGGCAGTCACTGCTGTAAGTACTGGGGCAGTCACTGCTGTAAGTACTGGGGCAGCAAATGCTGTAAGTACTGGGGCAGTCAATGCTGTAAGCACTGAGGCAGTCAATGCTGTAAGTACTGGCGCAGTCAATGCTGTAAGTACTGGCGCAGTTACTGCTGTAAGTACTGAGGCAGTCAATGGTGTAAGTACTGGGGCAGTCAATGCTGTAAGTACTGGGGCAGTCACTGCTGTAAGTACTGGGGCAGTTACTGCTGTAAGTACTGAGGCAGTCAATGCTGTAAGTACTGGGGCAGCAAATGCTGTAAGTACTGGGGCAGTCAATGCTGTAAGCACTGAGGCAGTCAATGCTGTAAGTACTGGCACAGTCAATGCTGTAAGTACTGGCGCAGTTACTGCTGTAAGTACTGAGGCAGTCAATGGTGTAAGTACTGGGGCAGTCAATGCTGTAAGTACTGGGGCAGTCAATGCCGTAAGTACTGGCGCAGTTACTGCTGTAAGTACTGAGGCAGTCAATGGTGTAAGTACTGGCGCAGTCAATGCTGTAAGTACTGCAGCAGTCAATGCTGTAAATACTGGGGCAGTTACTGCTGTAAGTACTGAGGCAGTCACTGTTGTAAGTACTGGGGCAGTCACTGCTGTAAGTACTAAGGCAGTCACTGATGTAAGCACTGGGGCAGTTACTGCTGTAAGCACTGGGGAAGTTACTGCTGTAAGTACTGAGGGAGTCAATACTGTAAGTACTGGGGCAGTCAATGCTGTAAGTACTGGGGCAGTCATTGCTGTAAGTACTGGGGCAGTCATTGCTGTAAGTACTGAGGCAGTCATTGCTGTAAGTACTGGGGCAGTCAATGCTGTAAGTACTGGGGCAGTCAATGCTGTAAGTACTGGGGCAGTCATTGCTGTAAGTACTGAAGCAGTCATTGCTGTAAGTACTGGGGCAGTCAATGCTGTAAGTACTGGGGCAGTTACTGCTGTAAGTACTGAGGTAGTCAATACTGTAAGTACTGGGGCAGTCAATGCTGTAAGTACTGGGGCAGTCATTGCTGTAAGTACTGGGGCAGTCATTGCTGTAAGTACTGAGGCAGTCATTGCTGTAAGTACTGGGGCAGTCATTGCTGTAAGTACTGGGGCAGTCATTGCTGTAAGTACTGGGGCAGTCATTGCTGTAAGTACTGAGGCAGTCATTGCTGTAAGTACTTGGGCAGTCAATGCTGTAAGTACTGGGGCAGTCATTGCTGTAAGTACTGGGGCAGTCATTGCTGTAAGTACTGAGGCAGTCATTGCTGTAAGTACTGGTGCAGTCAATGCTGTAAGTACTGGGGAAGTCAATGCTGTAAGTACTGGGGCAGTCAATGCTGTAAGTACTGGGGCAGTCAATGCTGTAAGTACTGAGGCAGTCAATGCTGTAAGTACTGGGGCAGTTACTGCTGTAAGTACTGAGGCAGTCAATGCTGTAAGTACTGGGGCAGTCAATACTGTAACTATTTCATCCAGAGTGATCATGGGCCTCTTGGCTGCATCTCTGATCAGTCTTCTCCTTGTTTGAGATGAAAGTTTAGAGGGACGGCCGGGTCTTGGTAGATTTGCAGTGGTATGATACTCCTTCCATTTCAATATGATTGCTTGCACAGTGCTCCTTGGGATGTTTAAAGTTTTGGAAATAATTTTGTATCCAAATCCGGCTTTAAACTTCTCCACAACAGTATCACGGACCTGCCTGTTGTGTTCCTTGGTGTCATGATGCAGAATCCTGAGACTATCACAGAGCAGGTGCATTTATACGGAGACCTGATTACACACAGGTGGATTATATTTATCATTATTTATATTTTAAACTGTAAAGCGCTGCGGAATATGTTGGCACTATATAAATAAAGATTATTATTATTATTATCATTATTAGGCATTTAGGACAACATTGGATCATTCAGAGATCCACAATGAACTTCTGGAGTGAGTTTGCTGCACTGAAAGTAAAGGGGCCGAATAATATTGCACGCCCCACTTTTCAGTTTTTGAATTTCCACAAAAATGTAAAATAACCAATAAATTTCGTTCAACTTCACAATTGTGTTCCACTTGTTGTTGATTCTTCACCAAAAATTTACATTTGATATCTTTATGTTTGAAGCATGATATGTGGGAAAAAGTTGAAAAGTTCCAGGGAGCCAATACTGTCGCAAGGCACTGTAGATCTGGTACTATATACATTAGGCTGGGGACATACACAACGTATAAAAATACGGCCTGTTTTACACGGACGAGAATCGCACAAATGTTTACAAAACAGTGATCAGTGTGCAGTGCGAGGATGCGATTTCTTCGCATCAAATTATCTGTGTGACATCCGTATGGCGAGATTTTCTCGCCGGTTTGCAAAACGGACATAGAATGGATCCATGGCCTCAAATATTAGTAAAAACATATATACAGTCTAAATATAAATATGTCAGTGAGACACACACACATATATATATATATATATATATATACAGTATATATACATAAATTCATATTTTACACAGCGCTAGATAGCAGAAAAGCCGGTAATTTAATTGCTGGCTTTTGCTATCGCCTTCCCAAACGCGACATGATATGAGACATGGTTTACATACAGAAATGAGTACATGAGTTTATGGCAGCAGGGGGCGCAGCACCGCAAGTCTACGATGCTACGTTCCCCTGCATTCCATTCATTCCCCACTTTTACAGGCAGGAGCACAGCTGCATTAGCAGAGCTCCTGCTTGTAAAATTATTTAACCCCTTCTGATGGATTTACAGCGTGGGACTTGACTGTAACGCCGGAGAGGTATGGGATATTGTTGTTATTTTATTTTAACTTTGTTTCAGGTGACAAGGGTCTTCAATTGGATTGAGAGTATAATAAACTATTACAACACAGTGTCTTTATTTCATTAAAATACTTTTTTCCTAATGTGTGTGTGTTTTATTAACCATGTACTACTATTGGATTAATAATGGATAGGTGTCTTATTGACACCTCTCCATTATTAACCTGGCTTAATGTCACCTTACAATAGCAAGGTGGCATTAACCCCTTATTACCCCATATCCCACCGCTACAGGGGAGTGGGAAGAGAGGGGCTAAGTGCCAGAATAGGCGCATCTTACAGATGTGCCTTTTCTTGGGTGGCTGGGGGCAGATGTTTTTAGCCAGGGGGGGTCCTATAACCATGGTACCTCCCTAGCATATTAATATCTGCCCTCAGTCACTGACTTTACCACTCCAGCGGAGAAAATTGTGCGGGAGCTCACGCCAGTTTTTTTCGCTATTTAACCCTTTATTTTAACAGCTAGAGCCACCAAATTTTGCACACACACACTACTAACATTACTAGTGCGGAATATGTAAAAAAAAAATAAGGGATATGAAATGGTTTACTGTATGTAATCCATGTCTCATATCATGTCGGGTTTGGGAAGGAGATAGCAAAAGCCGGCAATTGAATTACAGGCTTTTCTGCTATCTAGCGGTGTATGAAATATAAATATATTTCTCAGTGACATATATATATACCTATACTATGTGTAGACATTAATTTTATCTATTCTATTCTAACCTGTCAGTGTGATTTTACTGTACACCGCACTGAATTGCCGGCTTTTCTATAGAACACCGCTGCGTATTTCTCGCAAGTCACACTGATGGTCCGTGTGTAATCCGATTCTTTCTCACCCCCATAGACTTGCTTTGGCGATTCTCGGCCGAGATACGCTGACAATCGCAGCATGCTGCGATTTTACTCGGATCCTGAATACGGCCGAGAAAACAGCGGATAATAGGAGCTGCCCCATAGATTAACATTGGGCCGAGTGCTATGCGATTTTTTATCACATTGCACTCGGCCGTATTACGGTCTAGTGTGACTCCGACCTTAAGGAAAAAAATAGTCTCTACTAACCAGATAAATCACATTCATACTTGGCCCCAACCTCCCTCTTAGTGGAGATGGGTTGTGTGCGCTGCCTTGTCGTGTAACACTGGAGCTTTCATACAGCCAGTCGCTACCACAATACTGTAAGAGGCTTACTTGGACCAAACGTGATTCACCTTTGGCTGCTTGAAGCGCTGAACCTATAGGTCTTGTTTTTTTTTCCTTCAGTTTTAAGTAGACTTATCCCAAGGCAAGAAAATCAGGCTTATTACAAGATTAGAGCCAGGGCTACAACCTTTGGCTCTGAAATATAATTTGCTTTATTGAACAAATTAACTCATTTTTAAAGTTAGGCGGTTAATCCTATTATGGTGACGACCAATGTGCAGTATATGGTGAGGTGACCTGATTATATATAGTGATTTGGACTGGGGTCTAAGGGGTAACGTTTCTCCTTATGGAGAGTGACATACCAGCTGGCTTGTCAAGGTAAGGAGGCTTATTCGCCGTGCAATGCTCCTCTGGGAATTTAAATATGCAAATTGCCTCTGCTGAAAAAAAGAGGACTTAACTCTATAGCGCCACCTATTGGAAGTAGCGATCCTACAAGTCACAATCAACCCTTTAACGAGTCGTGCAATATGACTTAGGATAAAAGCCAAATCAGTATCTCAATTCGCAGTGTCTGCGAATTGAGATACTGATTTGGCTTTTATCCTAAGTCATATTTCACAACTCGTTAAAGGGTTGATTGTGACTTGTAGGATCGCTACTTCCAATAGGTGGCGCTATAGAGTTAAGTCCTCTTTTTTTCAGCAGAGGCAATTTGCATATATAGTGATTTGTCTTTTAATGAAAAGATGCAAATGATTTGTATTGGACGCAACACTGCTTGTGCCCACCAGGAGTCAGTGCAGAGCCTTCCCAGCTTCATGTTATGTAGTACAGGCCTTACTTTACAAGGGTTGTCTCAAGTTTGGAAGTTATCCCCCCTAACTGTGATATAACTTCCTGATCACTGGGGGTCTGACTGCTGGGATCCTGAGAACCGATCCGAAAGATAGCGGAGTGCTGTAATTGTCAGGCCTTCAGCACTCCCATTAACAATGAATGGAGCGCTAGTGTGCATGATAGACCATCGCTTCATTCACACAGTGCTCCTCAGAATACCATTTCTTGGGATCAGTCGGACCCCCAGTGATAAGGAAGTTATCCCGTATCCTATGGATAGGGTATGAGTTCCAAATTTAAGACATTCCCTTTAAAGAGGACTTTTCACTGGATTTATTTTAAATGTAAGCAGAGTAGCTCATACAATACAATACTCCAAAGCAACATGCCCGCTGCCTTGGGGTCATCCTTGATTCCGAGCTTTCATTCACCCCCCACATCCGATCACTGGCTCGCTCTTCTTATCTGCATCTCAAAAACATTTCTAGAATTCGCCCTTTTCTTACTTTTGACTCTGCAAAAACTCTTACTGTCTCACTTATTCATTCTCGTCTGGACTATTGTAACTCTCTACTAATCGGCCTCCCTCTTACCAAACTCTCCCCGCTCCAATCTGTCCTGAATGCTGCTGCCAGGATCATATTCCTCACCAACCGTTACACCGATGCCTCTACCTTGTGCCAGTCATTACACTGGCTACCCATCCACTCCAGAATCCAGTACAAAGCTACTACCCTCATTCACAAAGCACTCCATGGCTCAGCACCACCCTACATCTCCTCTCTGGTCTCAGTCTACCACCCTACCCGTGCCCTCCGCTCCGCTAATGACCTCAGGTTAGCATCCTCAATAATCAGAACCTCCCACTCCTGTCTCCAAGACTTTACACGTGCTGCGCCGATTCTTTGGAATGCACTACTTAGGTTAATACGATTAATCCCCAATCCCCACAGTTTTAAGCGTGCCCTAAAAACGCGTTTGTTCAGACTGGCCTACCGCCTCAACGCATTAACCTAACTATCCCTGTGTGGCCTATTAAAAACAAACAAACAAAAAAAAAACAGGTTCCTCTCATCATGTTCTCATACACTTTATGCAGTTAATAGCCCTCTGTGTCTGTATTGCTACATACTTAGGCAGTTAACTGGTTCATGCAGCTTTACATGAACACCCGAGCCTTACACTATGGCTGGTCCAAATAACTAAAGCAATTGTTACCATCCACCTCTCGTGTCTCCCCTTTTCCTCATAGTTTGTAAGCTTGCGAGCAGGGCCCTCATTCCTCCTGGTATCTATTTTGAACTGTGATTTCTGTTATGCTGTAATGTCTATTGTCTGTACAAGTCCCCTCTATAAGTTGTAAAGCGCTGCAGAATATGTTGGCGCTATATAAATAAAAATTATTATTATTATTATACAATAGGTTTTTCTGCAACAGTTTTTATTATTTTTCTGTGCATCTCTGTTCCAAAGTTATGCCCCTCGGAAACAATAGTGCAAACAACTGGGCGTGTACCACAGAACTTCTCTGTGGGGGTGGCCGTGTTTTGATTGGTCAGGGTTAGAAAAAAAACAGCAGTCAAGGAGTTTTATGGTACATGTCTAGTTGGTTGAAGAAATAAATTTGCACCTTGCTTAACCAGGGGGCACAACTTTGGAACGGAGGGGCACAGAAGAAAAAGAAAAACTTCCAGAATCAGTGGAGCCACAACAATTGGAGGAGGTACTTTAAAAAAAATCCAGTGAAAAGTCCTATTTAAAGGGGCTGAGGTGCAGTGAACTGCCTGATGTTAGCGGTTTTCAGAGTATATATTATATATAATGCTCAAAAAAATAAAGGGAACACTTAAACAACACAATGTAACTCCAAGATTATCACACATTTGTGAAATTAACCTGACAATTTATGAAGCAACACTGATTGTGAATCAATTTCTCCTGCTGTTGTTCAATTGGAACAGACAACAGGTAGAAATGATAGGAAATTAGTAAGACAACCCCTATAAAGGAGTGGTTCTGCAGGGGGTGACCACAGACCATTTCTCTGTTCTCATTCTTTTTGGCTGTTATTTTGGTCTCTTTTGCATTTTGTCATTACTCTCACCCAGGGGCGCTACTATCATGAGGCAAGTTGAATACTTTGCCTCAGGCGGCGGAGCATCCTTAAAGACAGGGGGTGGCAGAGTGGCAGTCAGAACATGTGGTGCAGACTCTCCCTGTAATCCCTGCTGACACTTGCTGACAGTGCAGTGTCATATCAACCTAACGTGCGGCGTGCCTGGCAGGTGACTGTTACCTGGGCTGAGGTGCAGAGGCGGTGCCCAGTCTCCTGACCTGAGGACACACACATTGCTGGTAGTCGGACTAGTCACAGAGCAGTAACCGGCAGTAACTGTAAAAAACATCACAGCCCCCCCCCACTGGCCCCACATGCTGCTGCTGCACAGCTCTGTCATGGTTCACAGCTTCCCTCCATCAGACTGTCAGAAGTAGATAAGCTATGTGAACCAGCTGGGGATTTCAGATCTGACAGCAGTAAGGAAGTGGGATATAGCAGAGTTGGTGTGTTACCCTCTGTGGATGAGCTGAGGTTGTCAAGACATGGTCCTGGTAAGACTTATTTGTATTGATTTTACTACGTGGGGTGGGGGCGCCATTTTGCAGTTCGCCTCAGGCAGCAGAGAGGCTAGGTTCACCCCTGCTCTCAACCCTAGAGGTACTGTACAGTAGCATGAGGCGTGTTATGATCTGGTGGCCTAGGAGCAGCATGAGACATACCCTGGAGAAGGTGGAATCTGTACTGACCGCAGACCCTGAACTTAACACAGCAACTAGAAGTAGCCGTGGGATGTACCTAACAATCCTAGACACCTCGACACAGCCGGAGGACTAATTAACCCTATAGATAGAAAAGGGAAAACTATCTTGCCTCAGAGAAAATCCCCAAAGGATAGACAGCCCCCCACAAATGTTGACTGTGAGAGGAGAGGAAAAAACATACACAGACTGAAAACAGAATTTTGCAAAGGAGGCCAATCTAGCTAGATAGGAAGGATAGGACAGAGTACTATGCGGTCAGTATTAAAATACTAGAAAATATCCACCACAGAAAATACAAAAACTCCACATCTACCTAAAGACATGGAGGGTATATCTGCCTCTCCAGAGATTCCAGCTTGGCTGCATAAATCCTTACACAGATTAAGCTGGACAAGAAAAAACATGAAATGCACTGAACAATAAGGCCCACAAAATGTGGGCTGCAAAAACAAGCAGAACTTATCTTTGTTGAAATGAACAGCAAGCAGGAGAGACCAGGAAGGGATGTGAATCCTCCAGAAACAATGGACAACTGGCACTGACTAAAGGGTGAAACCAGACTAAATAGCCCAGTCCGAAGTGGACACACCTGATGACTGCTGTGAAGGACAGACAGCAGCGCTACCATTTATAACCACCGGAGGGAGCCCAAGAGCAGAATTCACAACAGTACCCCCCCCTTGAGGAGGGGTCACTGAACCCTCACCAGAGCCCCCAGGCTGATCAGGACGAGCCAAATGGAAGGCACGAACCAAATCGTCAGCATGAACATCGGAGGCAACAACCCAAGAATTATCCTCCTGGCCATAACCCTTCCACTTGACAAGATACTGAAGCCTCCGCCTTGAAAAACGAGAATCCAAGATCTTCTCAACAACATACTCCAACTCCCCATCAATCAACACCGGGGCAGGAGGATCAACAGAGGGAACAACGGGCACCACATATTTCCGCAACAAAGATCTATGAAAAACATTATGGATGGAAAAAGAGGCTGGAAGGGCCAAACGAAAAGACACTGGATTGATAATCTCAGAAATCCTATAAGGATCAATAAACCGAGGCTTGAACTTAGGGGAAGAAACCTTCATAGGAACATGACGGGAAGACAACCAGACCAAATCCCCAACCCGAAGCCGGGAACCCACACGCCGACGACGGTTAGCAAAACGCTGAGCCTCCTCCTGAGACAACACCAAATTGTCCACAACATGAGCCCAAATTTGCTGCAACCTGTCAACCACAGAGTCCACCCCAGGACAATCAGAAGGCTCAACCTGCCCTGAAGAAAAACGAGGATGAAACCAAGAATTACAAAAGAAGGGTGAAACCAAGGTAGCAGAACTAGCCCGATTATTAAGGGCAAACTCGGCCAGTGGCAAGAAAGCCACCCAATCATCCTGATCAGCAGACACAAAGCATCTCAAATAAGTCTCCAAAGTCTGGTTAGTTCGCTCGGTTTGGCCATTTGTCTGAGGATGAAATGCGGAAGAAAAAGACAAATCAATGCCCAGCCTAGCACAAAAGGCCCGCCAAAACCTGGAAACAAACTGGGAACCTCTATCGGACACAATATTCTCCGGAATGCCATGCAAACGAACCATATGCTGAAAAAACAACGGAACCAAATCAGAAGAGGACGGTAATTTAGACAAAGGTACCAAATGAATCATCTTAGAAAACCGGTCACAAATCACCCAGATAACCGACATCCTCTGGGAAACAGGAAGATCTTAAATAAAATCCATAGAAATATGCATCCAAGGCCTCTCAGGGACCGGCAAAGGCAAGAGCAACCCACTAGCGCGGGAACAGCAAGGCTTGGCCCGCGCACAAGTCCCACAGGACTGCACAAAAGAACGCACATCCCGTGATAAAGAAGGCCACCAAAAGGACCTACTAACCAAATCTCTGCTACCAAAAATCCCAGGATGGCCAGCTAACACAGAACAATGAACCTCAGAAATCACTTTACTAGTCCATCTGTCAGGAACAAACAGTTTCCCCGCTGGACAGCGGTCAGGTTTATCAGCCTGAAATTCCTGAAGAACCCGTCGTAAATCAGGGGAGATGGCAGAAAGAATCACCCCCTCCTTCAGAATGCCGACCGGCTCAAGGACCCCAGGGGAATCAGGCAAAAACTCCTAGAGAGGGCATCAGCCTTAACATTCTTAGAACCCGGAAGCTACGAGACAACAAAATGAAAGCGGGAGAAAAACGGGGACCATCGGGCCTGTCTAGGATTCAGCCGTTTGGCAGACTCGAGGTAAATCAGATTTTTATCATCGGTCAAGACCACAATACGGTGCTTGGCCCCCTCAAGCCAATGTTGCCACTCCTCAAATGCCCACTTCATAGCCAACAACTCACGATTGCCGACATCATAATTGCGTTCCGCAGTGGAAAACTTTCGAGAAAAGAAGGCACACGGTTTCATCAAGGAACCATCAGAATTCCTCTGAGACAAAACGGCTCCTGCCCCAATCTCAGAAGCGTCAACCTCAACCTGAAAAGGAAGAGAGACATCCGGCTGACGCAACACAGGGGCAGAAAAAAATTGGCGTTTAGGCTCCTGAAAGGCAGAAACAGCCACAGAGGACCAATTCGTCACATCAGCGCCTTTCTTAGTCAAATCGGTCAGGGGTTTAACCACACTGGAGAAGTTGGCAATGAAACGGCGATAAAAATTAGCAAAGCCCAAAAATTTCTGAAGGCTCTTCACAGATGTGGGCTGGATCCAATCATGAATGGCCTGAACCTTAACCGGATCCATTTCTATAGATGAGGGAGAAAAAATGAAGCCCAAAAAAGAAACCTTCTGTACTCCAAAGCGGCACTTAGACCCCTTCACAAACAAGGCATTATCACGAAGGATCTGAAATACCATCCTGACTTGTTTCACATGAGACTCCCAATCATCTGAAAAAATCAAAATATCATCCAAATATACAATCATGAATTTATCAAGATAATTCCGAAATATATCATGCATGAAGGACTGAAACACAGATGGAGCATTAGAGAGTCCGAATGGCATCACAAGGTATTCAAAATGGCCCTCGGGCGTATTAAACGCAGTTTTCTATTCGTCACCCTCCTTAATACGAACAAGATTATATGCCCCTCGAAGGTCAATCTTAGTAAACCAACTAGCCCCCTTAATCCTGGCAAACAAATCAGAAAGCAAAGGCAAAGGGTATTGGAATTTGACCGTGATCTTATTCAAGAGGCGATAATCAATACAGGGTCTCAAGGAGCCATCCTTCTTGGCAACAAAAAAAAACCTGCTCCCAATGGAGAAGATGGCCGAATATGCCCCTTCTCCAAAGACTCCTTAACATAACTCCGCATGGCAGCATGTTCTGGCACAGACAGGTTAAAAAGTCGGCCCTTAGGGAACTTACAGCCTGGAATCAAGTCAATAGCACAATCACAGTCCCTATGCGGTGGAAGGGAACTGGATTTGGGCTCATCGAAAACATCCTGGAAATCTGACAAAAACTCAGGAATTTCAGAAGAGGGGGAGGAGGAAATTGACATCAAAGAAACGTCATCATGAACCCCCTGACAACCCCAACTAGTCACAGACATAGATTTCCAATCCAACACCGGATTATGCACCTGTAACCATGGAAACCTCAGCACAATAGCATCATGCAAATTATGCAACACCAGAAAACGACAATCTTCCTAATGGGCTGGCGCCATGCACATGGTTAGCTGTGTCCAAAAGTGAGGTTTATGTTTAGCCAATGGTGTAGCATCAATGCCCCTCAAAGGGATAGGACTCTGCAAAGGCTGTAAGGGAAAACCACAACGTCTGGCAAATTCTAAGTCCATTAAATTTAAAGTGGCGCCTGAATCCACAAATGCCATGACAGAAAATGACGATAATGAGCAGATCAGGGTCACAGATAACAGAAATTTAGGTTGTACAGTACTGATGGTAACGGAATTAGCGATTCTCTTGGCACGCTTAGGGCAATCAGAAATAACATGAGCAGAATCGCCGCAGTAAAAACACAACCTATTCTGACGTCTGAATCCTTGTCGTTCAGCTCTAGACACAATCCTATCACACTGCATAGGCTCAGGACTCCGCTCGGAAGACAACGCCATAGTGTGCACAACTCTGCGCTCACGCAAGCGCCGATCAATTTGAATGGTCAGAGACATAGAATCACTCAGACCAGCAGGCGTGGGGAACCCCACCATAACATCTTTAACGGACTCAGAAAGACCCTTTCTGAAAATTGCCGCCAAAGCATCCTCATTCCATTTAGTCAGCACAGACCATTTTCTAAATTTCTGGCAATACGATTCTGCCGCTTCTTGACCCTGACACAGGGCCAACAAGGTTTTCTCAGCATGATCCACAGAATTAGGGTTCATCATACAATAACCCAAGAGCCTGAAAAAAGGTGTCTACATTAAGCAAGGCCGGATTCCCAGATTCCAGGGAAAACGCCCAATCCTGAGTATCGCCACGCAACAGAGATATGACAATTTTAATCTGCTGGATGGGATCACCCGAGGAACGGGGCTTCAGAGCAAAAAACAGTTTACAGTTATTTTTAAAGATCAAAAATTTGGACCTGTCCCCAAAAAACAGATCAGGAGTTGGAATTCTAGGCTCTAAAACCGGAGTCTGAACGATATAATCAGAAATACCCTGTACTCTAGCAGCAAGTTGATGCACATGAGAAGCAAGTCCCTGAACATCCATGTCAGCGCCAAACTCCTGAGCCACCCAGAGGTAAAGAGGGAAAAAAAAAACACAACAGAGTACAGAAAAAAAAATGGCTCAGCACTTTCTTTCCCATCTTCTGAGATGCGGTTAACTCATTGTTGGCCAGTTGTACTGTTATGATCTGGTGGCCTAGGAGCAGCATGAGACGTACCCTGGAGAAGGTGGTATCTGTACTGACCGCAGACCCTGAACTTAACACAGGAACTAGAAGTAGCCGTGGGATGTACCTACCAATCCTAGACACCTCGACACAGCCGGAGGACTAATTAACCCTATAGATAGAAAAGGGAAAACTATCTTGCCTCAGAGAAAATCCCCAAAGGATAGACAGCCCCCCACAAATATTGACTGTGAGAGGAGAGGAAAAAACATACACAGACTGAAAACAGAATTTAGCAAAGGAGGCCAATCTAGCTAGATAGGAAGGATAGGACAGAGTACTATGCGGTCAGTATTAAAATACTAGAAAATATCCACCACAGAAAATACAAAAACTCCACATCTAACTAAAGACATGGAGGGTGGGGCGCATGCGCGGACTCTGACAGAGACAGACATGCTCTGCTGAGCTCCGCGACCCGACATCTATTTACACCCCTTTAAAGCCGTGAACGGGGAAATCTTGCTTTCGCTACCTTCCCACTGCTACACGGAGATTGGTAGCACGCGATGCCGAGGAGAGGTAACGCTAACCAAACAGCAAACCGCACTATACCGGAGCTCCTAGCAGGCAGTGGCGCGGGAAAGATGGCCGCTTCGTCTTCCTCCCTGCCAGCTCCCGCTTCCTCGCAAGCAGGCAGTGCCGACACAGGAGCTGATGACTCACATATGGCAGGAGAGTCCACCATCTCCACTGCGACTCTAACTAAATCGCTCCAGGACACATTTAGAACCGAACTTAAATCAGCTATGCAATCCATCGCTAGCCAGCTACAAGATATTGCCCAGCGCACCTCAGATTTAGAGGAGAAGATGGACGTCACAGCGGACGCTCTGGAGGAAGATCAACAAACCCTCAGGTACCATGCGGACCGCATTAACGAATTAGAACTGAGAAATGAAGATTTGGAAAATAGATCTCGCAGGGGCAACATCCGTATACGCGGACTACCCGAGTCCATCACTGCACTTAAAGAAACGGCGACCACATTATTTACCGCGCTTTTGCCAGATATGGACCCTCTGCTTCTATATATCACACGGATCCACCGATCGCTTGGCAAACAGCGCTCCTCTGATATTCCAAGAGACGTGGTCCTTAAAATGCACCATGAGGAATCTCGAGACTTAATTTTAAATGCTGCACGTCCTCTTTCATCACTTCCTACCTTACCTGCCTCGGTGCGCTTATATGCTGATGTCGCTCCGGCCACACTTTCCAGAAGGAGAGCTCTTAAGCCTGTTACCGCTGCACTGCAACTGGCGCAAGTTAAATATCGCTGGGGATATCCGTTCTCACTATCCTTCACCTATGAGAATAAGCTGCACACCTGTCGCTCATTAGATGAAGGAAAAAAGGCACTAGAACTTTCTGGTATCCCATTCTCAGATTCGACTCAGCCTTTGCCGCAGAGAAGATCGCGACCTGTCAGAGAATGGTCATCAGTTCCCACAACCAGGAGCCAGTCTACACGTGTCACATGATTGTTCTCCAGGTGTACTGACCTAATTTCACCATGACTGTTTGTTGAACATGTCTTTTTTCTTTCTCTTTGCGTGCTTGCTACAATAGTAGAATCTGTATTGTGTCTCCCTACAGTTCTACGTAGCCTCCATCCTATTAGCTCCCCGATTACGGAGATTTATATTACAAGCCCGATTTCCTATTATTTTTCTCTTCCCCCCCCCCCCTTTTTTTTTTTTTTTTTTCTCTCTCTCCTCTCCCTTTCCCCCCCCCCCCCCCCCCTCTCCCCTTCCTTGCCCCCTTCCCCTATCCCCTGGGGCTTATTATTACTATTACAGGGGTATGATGTCCGGGTTTTTCACATGTCACCCACCCTTGGTGATTACTGGATTTTCCGGTAATATGAATCTCCAGATCACCATACCTGTTGGACATTGGTTCCAAGTTTCTATATTTGTTTTCATGTTTTGTCTCTGTGCCTCCCTGTATTTTGTCTCCTCCCTAATGTTTCTCCCCATAAGTATACAAACTTGGTTTTCTACTGCTGTTGATTTGAGTTATCGTTGGTTTAAGTTGGGGGGTGCGCCCATGGTGTCTGGAATTTGGATAGCAACTGTCCCAATTTTCTATGTGTAGAGTTTTCTCCCATAATGTCAGAGGTCTCAATTCGCCCATAAAAAGGAAAAAAGCCTTTTTAGATTACCATAAGCATAAACCCGATATTCTTTGCCTACAAGAAACCCATTTCTCTAACACTTCCTCTCCCAAATATTTTGACCCTCATTACTCACGTTTCTATTTAGCCTCATGGGACCGTAAGACTAGGGGAGTAGCCATACTTCTCAAGAACAACTTCCCATTCCAACTAACAAGTTATTTTTCAGACCCTCAAGGCAGATTTATAATATTACAAGGGACGCTACAGGGCCATAATCTCTGCATTGTAAACAGCTATCTACCGGCCGGCTCTCAGTTTGCGACGTTCAAAATAATCCTATCCAAACTCTCTTCCATCTCTTATCACCATTTGATATGGTGCGGAGACTTTAATTTTACCTTAAACCCATCTCTGGACAGTAACTCTTTACAAAGGTCGGATATTCCTAAATCCGACAGGAAAAAGATTCTTCGCATGCTGGCTGGGAATCGGTTGGTGGACATATGGAGGGAACTCAATGGTTCAACTAGAGGGTACACATACTTCTCTCCGGCCCATGGTTCTTACTCACGAATTGATTTTCAGGTAACTACGGCTGCATCCCTTCCCACTGTCTTATATTCACGACATGTCCCATCCTCGTGGTCTGATCATGATGCGGTCCTATCTGTCTTTCAATTTCATATTATCTCCTCCAAACTCTATAAGTGGAGATTAAATGAATCACTATTGGTTGATCCTGCGATTTCTACCCAGGTCATAGATGACTTGAACCTTTTTTTCCGATCCAATCTGAACGCAGACTCCTCCCCGGGCAACATATGGCTTGCCCATAAGAAATTCATCACTGGAACATTAATTAAAATAGCGTCTGCTAGGAAGAGGAGCAGATCTGAACTTCAGAGTCGATTGGAAACGAAGCTATTTAAACTTGAACAAGCAAATCAGATGGCCACGTCTCGCTATTTAATCAAACAGATACATGATGTTAAACTCCAATTAGACGCGATTCTGACCACTAGAACAGAAAAAACCTTAGCGTGGACTCGAGCCACTTTCTACAAACAAGCAAACAAACCCTCTAAATTATTGGCCCGTCAATTACGCTCCAAGGAACTTATAAATTCTATACCCTCTATTAAAGAGGAATCTGGACATGTCTCGGCCCATCCTGAGAATATTTATAAAGCGTTCTATAGGTATTATCAGAAGCTCTACTCCTCCCCTAAAGATCCTCCCCCACATCTCCTACAATCGTTCCTGCAGAACTTATCCCTCCCTACCTTATCGGTGCCACTGGCCCAACAATTGCAATCTGAAATTTTACCAGAGGAAATCGATTCTGCCATTAAAAAGTTGAAGGCGGGAAAGGCCCCCGGTCCTGATGGACTAACTTCCATGTATTATAAAAAATTTAAGACTATACTCCTACCCCATATTGCAGCCTTTTGTAATGCTCTTTTAAACGGCTCTCAGATGCCCCCCGAATTTTATGTAGCCCATGTAACAGTCATTCCTAAACAACAAAAAGACCACCTGCTTGTTAAAAATTACAGACCTATATCCTTGTTAAATATTGATCTCAAAATATTTACATCAATTATCACTGACAGGCTCAATGTGATTCTTCCCTCACTGATACATCGAGACCAAGTGGGCTTTATCCCCCTAAGACAAGGGCCAGATAACATTAGGAGGAACCTTAACATTATTCATTCCGCTAATCACTCTCACAAATCACTTATGATGGTTGCTCTGGACATAGAAAAAGCCTTTGATTCCCTCTCCTGGCCATACCTCTTTTCAGTTTTGAACAAATTTGGCTTCCCTCAAAAACTAATCTCCTCCCTACAACTAATTTATGACCATCCGACGGCGTATCTTAAACTCCCGACCACTAATCCCTCTCCTATAATAATCCAACGCGGTACACGTCAAGGATGCCCCCTCTCACCAGCTCTATTTGCGTTAGCTATGGAGCCCCTGGCAGAATCTATTAGGACCAACCCGAATATTCTGGGGCCTACTGATCTCGGAGACCAATACAAAGTCAGCCTTTTTGCCGATGACCTCCTTCTATCCTTAACTAACCCTTACTCGACCCTCCCTAACCTATTTTCCCTTCTTCACACTTTCGAAAAAATGTCAGGTCTTAAAATTAATATTGAAAAATCCGAGGCTTTGTTTGTCAACACTCCTAAGGCAGATCAAGATAATCTTATAGCTCAGTTTGGTTTTAGTAAGAACGATCAATTTTTAACCTACCTCGGAATCAACTTAACGCCCCATAAGTCATCCCTGTACAAAAGGAACTACCCTCCTTTAATTAGCAAATTTCGGGCTGATTTAGCTCGGTGGTCCACTCTGAACTTGTCTTGGTTAGGCAGATTACATGCCATTAAGATGGTTTCGCTTCCGCGATTCCTTTATCTATTCCGTTCCCTCCCAGTTGCAGTACCATTGAATGTCCTTCGAGACATTCAAAATCTCATTTCAAAGTTTGTCTGGAGGGGTAAGAGACCAAGGATCAAACAGAGCATCATGTTCCTACATAGAAAGCTGGGAGGACTCTCCCTTCCTAACTTAACTTTATATTTTAGGGCGGCCCAGATAGCCCAACTAGCTACCGTTAATGCCGGCACGAGAAGTCCCAGATGGGTTTATTTAGAATCCTTTCTTTTACGCCCTTTCTCTCTACCTGGCCTCCTGTGGTCTACTGGCAGACTCCCGCAAAATATCTCCGAAACTGCCCCTTTCTCTGCACACTCCCTGATCCTCTGGAGGAAGGAGAGGTTCAAACATGGTTTACAATCTAAATCATCTCCACTTACCTCCTTATTTTGCAATCCTACATTCCTACCGGGCCTGGAACCTTCTCTCTTCTCATGGTGGATAATGAAAGGCATCACCACATTCAAACAACTCTGCTCTCCCTTAAATATCTTATTTAGCAGACAAGAATTCACTCAAAAATTTGAACCTCCATTTAGAGAAGCTTTTCGTATAAACCAAATTCTTCATTTTGCCGGACAATCCTTACCTCATGGGACCCCTTTTGTTGCCTCGAGTTTTGAGAGGAAATGCCTTCTAGACCCTATGGGAAGGGGAATGATCTCTTTGGTGTACCCTGTTCTTTGTGCTACTAATGGGGACATAAAATTAAAATTTATGTCACAATGGGAAGGAGATTTGGGTCGGGTGCTGCCCCTGGAGGTATGGCATGGGTGTTGCGATACTTTAACAAAGGGTTGTTATCAGACCTCTTTGGCTGAAACATCGATTAAACTCCTTCATAGAGCCTATTATGTGCCAGTGAAACTCCATGCCATTCATCCACATGTACCTAACACCTGTTTTAGAGGCTGTAACTCTTTAGGTGATTTGCTACACACTTGGTGGAACTGTCCAGTTACTGTGGCTTTATGGGGCGAGATCAAGTCAATAGTTGACAGGCTATATGGAGGAACAGTCCCACTTGATCCTGCAGTTTTTTTACTGGGAGCAAGATTTCCTGGTTTTTCTAAATACCTACATAAATTAGTAACTATCATTTGCATGGCGACTAAAATTCATATCGCTGCTAGATGGAGAACTAATTCACTCTCCATCACATTAGTCAAAGATAGAATTAACTCTATCTTGTTATATGAACGCATCCAAGCAACCAGGAACGATGAATGGAATGCCTTCTTCCGAGTGTGGGAACCTTGGCTTGGTCTCGACTCCGATGCCTCCTTAGCTCAAGCACTTACACTATCTCCATAATGTTTATTAATTACATTCTACCATATTTATTAGACTTTTTCTGTTTTATGACCTCGCTTGGAACTGTCTTACAATTGAACTCTGCATATTTATATTGTCTGGGCGCCGGGCCCATTGGGTGTTATCCCCCCACATGCATTTTTACGCATTTAGCTGTAGTCGTTTTCAATTTTGTTAGATATACTTATTTTCCCCTTTCCTATGTGTTCTTCCCCTTGTTCGTCATACCTGTTTGTCTTTATTAATTCTGTTTATCTAAACCAGAGTTATAATTAATGCTTTGCTTATATCTGGGTTTTCATGGATATCTCTTGTGTTTGTTTTTTTTCTTCTTTGAGACCCGTTTGTATTACGTTGTATTCAACACTCTCAATAAAAATTTATTGAAACTAAAGACATGGAGGGTATATCTGCCTCTCCAGAGATTCCAGCTTGGCTGCATAAATCCTTACACAGATTAAGCTGGACAAGAAAAAACATGAAATGCACTGAACAATAAGGCCCACAAAATGTGGGCTGAAAAAACAAGCAGAACTTATCTTTGTTGAAATGAACAGCAAGCAGGAGAGACCAGGAAGGGATGTGAATCCTCCAGAAACAATGGACAACTGGCACTGACTAAAGGGTGAAACCAGACTAAATAGCCCAGTCCGAAGTGGACACACCTGATGACTGCTGTGAAGGACAGACAGCAGCGCTACCACTTATAACCACTGGAGGGAGCCCAAGAGCAGAATTCACAACAGAGGCGGTGTCTACAACCTACAGACGTTGCTCAGATAATGCAGCTCATCCAGGATGGCACATCAATGTGAGCTGTGGCAAGAAGGGGAGCAGTGTATGTTAGCGTAGTGTCCAGAGCATGGAGCAGATACTAGGAGACAGGCCAGTACACCAGGATATGCGGAGGGGGCCGTAGGAGGCAACAACTCAGCAGCAGGACTGCTACCTCCTCCTTTGTGCAAGGAGGAACAGGCGGAGCAGTGCCAGAGCCCTGCAAAATTGACCTCCAGCAGGCCACTAACATCCATGTGTTTGCTCAAACTGTTATGGTTCTCAATGGCAAGAGAACATAGCCCAGCATACATAGGAACTAGCTCTTGGAAGGATGGAAACTTAAACTGACCATGAACTAAACCTGCCGCACAACTAACAGTAGCCGGGTAGCGTAGCCTGCGTTTTATCCCTAGACGCCCAGCGCCGGCCGGAGGACTAACTAATCCTGGCAGAGGAAAATATAGTCCTGGCTCACCTCTAGAGAAATTTCCCCGAAAGGCAGACAGAGGCCCCCACATATATTGGCGGTGATTTAAGATGAAAATGACAAACGTAGTATGAAAATAGGTTTAGCAAAATCGAGGTCCGCTTACTAGATAGCAGGAAGACAGAAAGGGTACTTTCATGGTCAGCTGAAAACCCTATCAATACACCATCCTGAAATTACTTTAAGACTCTAGTATTAACTCATAACATCAGAGTGGCAATTTCAGATCACAAGAGCTTTCCAGACACAGAAACGAAACTGCAGCTGTGAACTGGAACAAAATGCAAAAAACAAACAAGGACAAAAGTCCGACTTAGCTGGAAGTTGTCTGGTAGCAGGAACATGCACAGAAAGGCTTCTGATTACAATGTTGACCGGCATGGAAGTGACAGAGGAGCAAGGTTAAATAGCGACTCCCACATCCTGATGGGAACAGGTGAACAGAGGGGATGATGCACACAAGTTCAATTCCACCAGTGGCCACCGGGGGAGCCCAAAATCCAATTTCACAACAGTACCCCCCCCTCAAGGAGGGGGCACCGAACCCTCACCAGAACCACCAGGGCGATCAGGATGAGCCCTATGAAAAGCACGGACCAGATCGGAGGCATGAACATCAGAGGCAGTCACCCAAGAATTATCCTCCTGACCGTATCCCTTCCATTTGACCAGATACTGGAGTTTCCGTCTGGAAACACGGGAGTCCAAGATTTTTTCCACAACGTACTCCAACTCGCCCTCAACCAACACCGGAGCAGGAGGCTCAACGGAAGGCACAACCGGTACCTCATACCTGCGCAACAATGACCGATGAAAAACATTATGAATAGAAAAAGATGCAGGGAGGTCCAAACGGAAGGACACAGGGTTAAGAATCTCCAATATCTTGTACGGGCCGATGAACCGAGGCTTAAACTTGGGAGAAGAAACCCTCATAGGGACAAAACGAGAAGACAACCACACCAAGTCCCCGACACAAAGCCGAGGACCAACCCGACGCCGGCGGTTGGCAAAAAGCTGAGTCTTCTCCTGGGACAACTTCAAATTGTCCACCACCTGCCCCCAAATCTGATGCAACCTCTCCACCACAGCATCCACTCCAGGACAATCCGAAGATTCCACCTGACCGGAGGAAAATCGAGGATGAAACCCCGAATTACAGAAAAAAGGAGACACCAAGGTGGCAGAGCTGGCCCGATTATTGAGGGCAAACTCCGCTAAAGGCAAAAAAGCAACCCAATCATCCTGATCTGCAGACACAAAACACCTCAAATATGTCTCCAAAGTCTGATTCGTCCGCTCGGTCTGGCCATTAGTCTGAGGATGGAAAGCAGACGAGAAAGACAAATCTATGCCCATCCTAGCACAGAATGCCCGCCAAAATCTAGACACGAATTGGGTTCCTCTGTCAGAAACGATATTCTCCGGAATACCATGCAAACGAACCACATTTTGAAAAAACAGAGGAACCAACTCGGAAGAAGAAGGCAACTTAGGCAGGGGAACCAGATGGACCATCTTAGAGAAACGGTCACACACCACCCAGATGACAGACATCTTCTGAGAAACAGGAAGATCCGAAATAAAATCCATCGAGATGTGCGTCCAAGGCCTCTTCGGGATAGGCAAGGGCAACAACAATCCACTAGCCCGAGAACAACAAGGCTTGGCCCGAGCACAAACGTCACAAGACTGCACAAAGCCTCGTACATCTCGTGACAGGGAAGGCCACCAGAAGGACCTTGCCACCAAATCCCTGGTACCAAAGATTCCAGGATGACCTGCCAACGCAGAAGAATGAACCTCAGAAATGACTTTACTGGTCCAATCATCAGGAACAAACAGTCTACCAGGTGGGCAACGATCAGGTCTATCCGCCTGAAAATCCTGCAAGGCCCGCCGCAGGTCTGGAGAAACGGCAGACAATATCACTCCATCCTTAAGGATACCTGTAGGTTCAGAATTACCAGGGGAGTCAGGCTCAAAACTCCTAGAAAGGGCATCAGCCTTAACATTCTTAGAACCTGGTAGGTATGACACCACAAAATTAAACCAAGAGAAAAACAACGACCAGCGCGCCTGTCTAGGATTCAGGCGTCTGGCGGACTCAAGATAAATTAAATTTTTGTGGTTGGTCAATACCACCACCTGATGTCTAGCCCCCTCAAGCCAATGACGCCACTCCTCAAAAGCCCACTTCATGGCCAAAAGCTCCCGATTCCCAATATCATAATTCCGCTCGGCGGGCGAAAATTTACGAGAAAAAAAAGCACAAGGTTTCATCATGGAGCAGTCGGAACTTCTTTGCGACAAAACCGCCCCAGCTCCGATTTCAGAAGCGTCGACCTCAACCTGAAAAGGAAGAGCAACATCAGGCTGACGCAACACAGGGGCGGAAGAAAAGCGGCGCTTAAGCTCCCGAAAGGCCTCCACAGCAGCAGGGGACCAATCAGCAACATCAGCACCCTTCTTAGTCAAATCAGTCAATGGTTTAACAACATCAGAAAAACCAGCAATAAATCGACGATAAAAGTTAGCAAAGCCCAAAAATTTCTGAAGACTCTTAAGAGAAGAGGGTTGCGTCCAATCACAAATAGCCCGAACCTTGACAGGATCCATCTCGATGGAAGAGGGGGAAAAAATGTATCCCAAGAAGGAAATCTTTTGAACCCCAAAAACGCACTTAGAACCCTTCACACACAAGGAATTAGACCGCAAAACCTGAAAAACCCTCCTGACCTGCTGGACATGAGAGTCCCAGTCATCCGAAAAAATCAGAATATCATCCAGATACACGATCATAAATTTATCCAAATAATCACGGAAAATGTCATGCATAAAGGACTGAAAGACTGAAGGGGCATTTGAAAGGCCAAAAGGCATCACCAAATACTCAAAGTGGCCCTCGGGCGTATTAAATGCGGTTTTCCACTCATCCCCCTGCTTAATTCGCACCAAATTATACGCCCCACGGAGATCTATCTTAGAGAACCACTTGGCCCCCTTTATGCGAGCAAACAAATCAGTCAGCAGTGGCAACGGATATTGATATTTAACCGTGATTTTATTCAAAAGCCGATAATCAATACACGGCCTCAAAGAGCCATCTTTCTTAGACACAAAGAAAAAACCGGCTCCTAAGGGAGATGACGAAGGACGAATATGTCCCTTTTCCAAGGACTCCTTTATATATTCTCGCATAGCAGCATGTTCAGGCACAGACAGATTAAATAAACGACCCTTAGGGTATTTACTACCCGGAATCAAATCTATGGCACAATCGCACTCCCGGTGCGGAGGTAATGAACCAAGCTTAGGTTCTTCAAAAACGTCACGATAGTCAGACAAGAATTCAGGAATCTCAGAGGGAATAGATGACGAAATGGAAACCAAAGGTACGACCCCATGCATCCCCTTACATCCCCAGCTTAACACAGACATAGCGTTCCAGTCGAGGACTGGGTTATGAGATTGCAGCCATGGCAATCCAAGCACCAACACATCATGTAGATTATACAGCACAAGAAAGCGAATAATCTCCTGATGATCCGGATTAATTCGCATAGTTACTTGTGTCCAGTTTTGTGGTTTATTACTAGCCAATGGGGTGGAGTCAATCCCCTTCAGAGGTATAGGAGTTTCAAAAGGCTCTAAATCATACCCACAGCGTTTGGCAAAGGACCAATCCATAAGACTCAAAGCGGCGCCAGAGTCGACATAGGCATCCGCGGTAATAGATGATAAAGAACAAATCAGGGTCACAGAAAGAATAAACTTAGACTGAAAAGTGCCAATTGAAACTGACTTATCAAGCTTCTTAGTACGCTTAGAGCATGCTGATATAACATGAGTTGAATCACCACAATAAAAGCACAACCCATTTTTTCGTCTAAAATTCTGCCGTTCGCTTCTGGACAGAATTCTATCACATTGCATATTCTCTGGCGTTTTCTCAGTAGACACCGCCAAATGGTGCACAGGTTTGCGCTCCCGCAGACGCCTATCGATCTGAATAGCCATCGTCATGGACTCATTCAGACTCGCAGGCACAGGGAACCCCACCATAACATCCTTAACGGCATCAGAGAGACCCTCTCTGAAATTCGCCGCCAGGGCGCACTCATTCCACTGAGTAAGCACAGACCATTTACGGAATTTTTGGCAGTATATTTCAACTTCATCTTGCCCCTGAGATAGGGACATCAAGGCTTTTTCCGCCTGAAGCTCTAAATGAGGTTCCTCATAAAGCAACCCCAAGGCCAGAAAAAACGCATCCACATTGAGCAACGCAGGATCCCCTGGAGCCAATGCAAAAGCCCAATCTTGAGGGTCGCCCCGGAGCAAGGAAATCACAATCCTGACCTGCTGAGCAGGATCTCCAGCAGAGCGAGATTTCAGGGACAAAAACAACTTGCAATTATTTTTGAAATTTTGAAAGCAAGATCTATTCCCCGAGAAAAATTCAGGCAAAGGAATTCTAGGTTCAGATATAGGAACATGAACAACAAAATCTTGTAAATTTTGAACTTTCGTGGTGAGATTATTCAAACCTGCAGCTAAACTCTGAATATCCATTTTAAACAGGTGAACACAGAGCCATTCCAGGATTAGAAGGAGAGAGAGAGAGGAAGGCTGCAATATAGGCAGACTTGCAAGTGATTCAATTGAAAGCACACTCAGAACTGAAGGAAAAAAAAAAAAAAAAAAATTTTCAGCAGACTTCTTTTTTCTCTCCTTTCTCTGCCAATTAATTTAACCCTTTGTGGGCCGGTCAAACTGTTATGGTTCTCAATGGCAAGAGAACATAGCCCAGCATACATAGGAACTAGCTCTTGGAAGGATGGAAACTTAAACTGACCATGAACTAAACCTGCCGCACAACTAACAGTAGCCGGGTAGCGTAGCCTGCGTTTTATCCCTAGACGCCCAGCGCCGGCCGGAGGACTAACTAATCCTGGCAGAGGAAAATATAGTCCTGGCTCACCTCTAGAGAAATTTCCCCGAAAGGCAGACAGAGGCCCCCACATATATTGGCGGTGATTTAAGATGAAAATGACAAACGTAGTATGAAAATAGGTTTAGCAAAATCGAGGTCCGCTTACTAGATAGCAGGAAGACAGAAAGGGTACTTTCATGGTCAGCTGAAAACCCTATCAATACACCATCCTGAAATTACTTTAAGACTCTAGTATTAACTCATAACATCAGAGTGGCAATTTCAGATCACAAGAGCTTTCCAGACACAGAAACGAAACTGCAGCTGTGAACTGGAACAAAATGCAAAAAACAAACAAGGACAAAAGTCCGACTTAGCTGGAAGTTGTCTGGTAGCAGGAACATGCACAGAAAGGCTTCTGATTACAATGTTGACCGGCATGGAAGTGACAGAGGAGCAAGGTTAAATAGCGACTCCCACATCCTGATGGGAACAGGTGAACAGAGGGGATGATGCACACAAGTTCAATTCCACCAGTGGCCACCGGGGGAGCCCAAAATCCAATTTCACAACATCAAACTGTCAGAAACAGACTCCATGAGGGTGGTATGAGGGGCTGACGTCCACAAGTGGTTGTTGCGCTTACTGCCCAACACCATGCAGGGTGATTGGCATTTGCCAGAGAACACCAAGATTGGCAGATTCGACATTGACACCCTGTTCTCTTCACGGATGAGAGCAGGTTCACACTGAGCACGAGACGTGAGAGCCTGGAGACGCCAGGGAGAACGTTCTGCTGCCTGCAACATCCTCCAGAATGACTGGTTTGGCAGTGGGTCAGTAATGGTGTGGGGAGGCATTTGTTTGGAGGGCCACACAGCCCTCCATGTTCTAGCCAGAGGTACCCTGACTGCCATTATGTACCGAGATAAGGTCCACACACCATATGCAGGTGCACCGGGCCCTGGGTGCTTTCTGATGCATGACAATGCTAGGCATCATGTGGCTGAAGTGTGTCGGCAGTTCCTGCATGATGAAAGCATTGATGCTATGGACTGGCTTGCCCAGTCCCGAGACCAGAATCCAATAGAGCACATCTGGGACATCGCGTCTTGTTCCGTCCACCAATACCACGTTACCGTCATGGGTTTACTACAGAGCAGAGCCAGAAGACCGCAATGTCTCATTCCTCCTACTCCTGCACTGTTTAGGAGCACTTCACCTTCATATTAAATGTTGCAGGTTTCTTTTAGCAGTGCATGGGTTAATCTGCTCAGTTGAAAGCTCCTGGAAGCTTTCCTGCATTATGGTTATCAGCTGTTCAGTTAGCCACTTCCATATAATCTGGGCCCTGACAAGCACTCATTGTCAGAGCGGCTGATCGGCGGCATGGTTAATAGATGGTGGTTGTTTGAGAAGGTGTTTGGTGGATTTATCGGAGACTGTTGCTAGGTGTTGGGTGTGTGCTAATACCCCTCCATCTCCTACTTTGGTTTAACCCCATCCTCCACTCCCAGTTGCACACCTCTGTTGTTTGTGTATGTATATTTGTACGACTGGTATTTTCCTTTATCACTGTTTGTATTACCTTGTTAGTCTGGTTGGTGTATATACTAGTACTCGCCACTTCTCTGTGTGAGGGGAGGGTACAGACTGAGGGCAGATTCAGGAGCTAAGGCAAGGTATGTGGCCCAGCATCTTCACAATCAGAAGTAATCCGGGGAACAGGGCGAGCTAGGGCGCCCCTAGCATTGGGGACAGGGAAGTTACAGTACCTCTGGTCTTGGGACACCCGACAACAGAGTTGTGGCAAGAGCACCACATACTGTCCAGGAGTTGACTGATGCTTTAATCCAGGTCTGGGAGAAGATCCCTCAGAAAAAAAGTCTGCAGCCTCATCAGGAGCATGCCCAGGCGTTGTAGGGAGGTCATAAAGGCACGTGGAGGCCACTCACACTACTGAGCTTCATTTCCTTGTCTTGATGCATTTCCACTCAAGTTGGATTAACCTGTAATTTGATTTTGCACTTTGATTTTGAGCATCATTCCAAATGTAGACCTCCAAGAGATATTAATTTTGATTTACATTTATCCTTTTTATATCTTATTGCTCTGAATGCATTCCATGCATGTAGTGAATAAAGACTGGCAACTGGATTATTTCATTCAGTGACATCTAGGATGTGGGATTTTAGTGTTCCTTTTATTTGTTTTGATCAGTGTATATGGTATCACATGGTGCAACAGAAAATGTGATTTCTGCATGGAGAGATGGGCGAGCTCTGCCATGTCTCTTGTGTGCCACCTAGTGGCATCAGTGGGTACAGTGGGTACTAATCCTCACACGGTCCTAGAAAAGCAGAACTGACGGCCAAACTCAACTATAGTTCAAAGAACTTGAGCCCAAATTTATGAAAAATTTTCGACAAGTGTTTATTGTACTCACTTCGACTCCGCCACTCCACATTTATGAAGTGTAGCAGCTTGATGATACATTTGGCTCAGATAATGCCAGCACAACTTTTTAAGCATGTTCTGTATGCCTCTTTTTTGTGTGTCTTTACTTTTTAATAAGAGAAGCCTACAAAGAGTAAAAAAGGTTTTTATTTTTTTTTTTACTTTATGGCTTTCACTTTTTTGTAAATCAATGTGATATTTTAGTCATCTGCATCCTGAGTGATGAGATTATTGGTCCTTTCAAAATGTCTGAAGCAGCGCTCCCCTTTATATAAATATTGATAAATCAACAATCTTGTATAAAATTCACCTGTGAAAATGATTCTCCAGGTCAGTATGATTACGTGATAATTTTCATTTTTTTTTGTAAAGAAAAATAAAAAATTCTTGCTTAGTGATGCCATTTTTTTTAGATCTGTAACATGTTTATTTTTCTGTCCTTGAAGCTGAATTTTTTTGCTGGCGGCTTTTATTGATTTCAATTTGGGGTACATCCAACATTTTATATTTTTATTGCATTTTTGGGTGAGATAACCAAAGAACCAAAATTCTGGCATTTTGATTTTTTTTCTCTTTACCGTATGAGTTAATTCATTTCATTTTTTGATTATTTTGTTAGACCGGATGTTTACAGGTGGGGCAATAACAAATATGTTTATTTTTTTTTCAATTACAGTACTTCATTTTTATCCAGGGAGAAGGGAATATTTCAACTATTCTTTATATAACTTCTAAAAAGAAATTTAACTTTTTTTCGTCCACTTAGGGGACCTGATCCTGTGATCGTCTGATCGTTGATACATATACTACAATATTCCAGTTTTGTACTCTGTAGGACAAATCCAGTCCCCATGAAGCTTAGTCTATGGCATGGGAAAGTCAAAATGGCAGTGACGGGGCATTCGTATACAAAGGCTTAATGTTCCTAATAAATACAGATGTGGTAATCTTTAACCCCTTTCAGATATAACTGGGGGTCACCTATGTGGTGCTATGGTAGCTGGGGGTTTGCTGAAGGCACCATTGTCTGCCATCACAATGCACAGTTGAAACCCAGCCTGAGGCTGGCCTTCAAAGGAGACAGTGATCTTTACTATATATAACAATACTAAAGCATTGCAGAATATAGTATAAGCGATCAGATGACTGCAGGTTCAACTCATACAGATTTATTCAGCATTACGGAAACGTAAGATAGATTATATTAGTCTGTGGTTTAAAAACTTACTGACACGTTTCCTTCAACTTGTAAGACGGCACACTACTTTATTAATAAAATTCATACAGAATGTCATCTGACAAGTCATGGATAGCTACATGTTAACAAAATCAAAACCAACAAAATTACATGAATGCAGCACCTAAACCATCATCAGTACATTAATACATCACTAGAACTATCAACAGTACAGGAGCACATCACCAGAACCACCATCACCATCAGTCCATGAAAACTTCACTAGGAGCACCATCATAACAGGAATACATCACCGGAATCATCATAAGTAAAGAAAAATATCACCAGATCCACTATCAGTAAATTAATACATTACCAGATCCATCACCACTACAGAATTGTAACACCAGGTCTATCATCAATATATAAATATGAATACAGCACCAGAACCACCATCAGTACATAAATACAGCACCAGTCACCAGAACCACCACAGCGCATGAATACATCACCAATACTATCACCACCAATACAGGAATACAGCACCAGAACCACCATAAGTACATCACTAAAATCATCATCAGTAAATGATTTCATCACCAGATCCACCATCATTACAGGAATACAGCACCAGATCTATCTTCAGTACATGAATACATCACCAAAATCATCATCATTACATTACGAGTACATAACCATAAACACCATCAGCACAGGAAAACAGCACAACAACCACCGTCAGTAAATTATTACATCACCAGAACCGCCATCATTACAATAATACATACCATCATCAGTAGAAAAATACAGCACCACAACCATCATCAGTACATAAATGCAGCACCAGAGCCATCATCATTACATGCAAAATAGCCCCAAACAACCATTAGTACATAAATACATCACAAGAACCACCATCGGCACATAAATATAGCACCAGAACCAGCATCAATACATGAAAACAGCAGAACCAACATCATTACATGAATATCGCACCATTATCATCAGCACATGAAAACCACCAGAATCACCATCAGTAAATGAATACAGCGCCAGAACCATCATCAGTACATGAATACAGCAACAGAACCAACATTAGTGCATGAATAGAGCAGCAAAATCACCATCTTCACATAAATACAACAGTACATGAATGCAGCACCAAGCATAGTACAGGGATCAACAGCAATGTGATGACTGCACCCATTATACTTCTATTGCATGAGCCAATAACTACCAGTATGTCCTTAACACTAGTAAGGAGATACTGGGAGTTGTTGTCACCAGCCATCATCAGACTGTGGACTATACAGGAAAAACACAATAATTATTAGGCCAGGCCCAGAAACTGTCACAAATGAACATTAACATCGGGGAACCTTATCTGTGACATCTTCTGATTGGAGTTATCATTCTTTTCATCTTCATCTGGTCCAGACGCCATGATGACTTTTCACCTTCACAATTTGTCTTTGTAAACTTCACTCTTCTCTGGTCTTCTGCAGCACATTCAGACACAGTGCCCTTAAAAACAAAAGTTTGATTATAATGCTCCTGAATAAAAATATCTGCATTACCGTGATGCCTAGGATAGGCGAGCTTTCAAGAGTGGACCTTCTGGGTCATGGTGCTGAACCTCCCTCGGGAGAGCGAACCAGGTGACCCAACCCCTATACAGAGATCGTTAGGGGCAGACCCGAAGGAGTCTGGTACGAGACGGCTGGTACCGAGAGGGGCGGCTCACAGGAAAGCAGAGGACTAACACGAATACGGCAGGAAGGTCAGGCGTCAGTAGGTAGCAGGGGGACAGGGTCCTAAGAGGGCTTAGCAGGTTCTGAGTTGCAGAAGGAGGGATACGGCAGACAGGACAGCTGTCACCAGGGTCCTAAGAGGGCTGAGCAGGTTCAGAGATGCAGAAGGAGGGAACCCGAGAGGGAGAGGACAAGGAACCAGGAGGGAGATAGGGACCTAAGAGTGGAACCCAGGAGCCGAGAGATCTCTGGACAGAGCAGGAGGCAGGGATCCCAGGAACAAGGGAAACCTGAGACTGCGGGGAGCTGCAGGACTGATAGATAGAGCTGAGAGGGCCTTAGCGTGAGCACACTGTGCGAGTACACACACAATAATCAGGCGCCTCCACTAAGGGAGGGCAGCCTGATATACCTGGAGAAGAATCCCGATTGGAGCAGGGAGGACTTCCGGGTCAGACGCCGTACAGCTAAGGAGCCGGCAGAGCGCGGCCGCGGCCTAAGGCGCCTGCGCAGAACTGCCGCTGGACGTGAGATCGACAGCACGGGAGTGACGTGCCGCAACCCCCGACCAGCCAGATGCCGGGGTGCCAAAGCGGAGAGGTATCAGAGAACAGGGCGGTTGTGACTGTAAAGTCCGGGGGCATGACAATTACGTTGTGACCCTGAATAATAAACCCTCACTGTGTCCCCTGCACAAAATCTGAACCCCTCAACTCTATCCCATTCATGGTACATGGCCTCCACACCATTCCCAGTTCTGAACTACAACTGCCACAACGTCTCTCTTTATAAATTAAAACTGCCTCAATGTCCTTTCTTAAGAACTATGGCCTTCACTATATACTCCCTCCCACCCTGCCGGCTCTTCAAACTGTCGCCATCTTCAGTGATGCCCATGCTGTCATTCTCCATACTGTCCTCCCATACTCCCCCCCCTCTCTATATTGTCCTTCCACACAGCTTCCTCTCCATACTGGTCCCCACACTGCCATTTCTCAATACAATCCCCAATGTTGCCCCCTCTCTATACTGTCCCTCCAAGCTACATCTTCATACTGTTTTTCCAGGCTGCCCCCTCTCCATTCTATCCCCCTACCCAGCCACCTCTCCATACTATTCTCTACACTGCTCCTCTCACACTTTTCCTCCTCTGCATACTGACCTCATTATACCGTGCCGTCACACTATCCTCCCACACCCACTACTCTTTGTCTGAAATCTGAATGCAGAAAAAAAAGAGTTCCAATGTTTTACTACTTTTCTGATCCGGCAGCCAGTTTAACTGGTTTGAAGAACTGTCCGATTCCCACTCATAGGTGGAACCAAACTGCTGCCCCTCAAGAGACACCCGAGACCGACGCCTGAAGCGAGTTGCTCATTTCGCCTCATTGCAGAGGCGGCCCTGTTGGCTAGTCATATGCCATAGCGATGGCTCAAACATTTAGACTCTTATGAGCCCATACCGGTTTTGTAAGAGGTTGTTTCATCTGGTGAGGTGGATCCTTGAAGCTCTTGGTCTAAATGAGCAGTTGTAATGCAGCACGGACTGGTGGTGCTGGTTCAGTAGGGTGGTCCAGCAGAGCAGAGCAACGGAAGCTGTTGGGTTAGGACAACTGGCATAACAAAGGAACATGGCAGACTCAGAAATAAAGACACAATTAACCGTGCTAAGTAGGAGAGGCGGAACATCCCCAGCGAAATAGCAACATTAACGCAACAATGATTCTGCAGCAGAATTCAACACAAAGCTTTCACATCGGTACCGTAAAGTTGACTCAGCAGCGTGGCAGAGCTTAGTTTGTTAGAGAGTCCACTACAAAACTGTCGCAGTTGTGTAGCATAGTTAACTCAGAGGATAATCAGAGATAAGTTTGCAAGAGAATCTTATATCCAAAATTGGCCCAGTAGTATAGTAGTTACACAAAGGTATGTAATAGAGTCCAATGTCACAAAAATGGTCCAGTGATACAGTAGAATGATCTGATATGGCACTGAATAGAAGAGGGCTGAGCTATATGGGCCAAGAGAGCAACATCACGGACATCTGTAGGGTTGACATGGCAGCCCGATGTGCAGATGGACCTGGTGGCAGCTAAAGTTCCCAGCGCAATATCCAGCAGAGGTGAGCAGCAATACATAATATTCACACCAGTCAGTAAAATGCAAGTAAAACTTTAATAAAAAACTTTTATCAAAATGTTAAAAAACTTCCTATATACCTATGTAACGACTGTCAAAAGTGAAAATCAGCGCCTCGGATAGAGACACCAGAAAACTTCCATGCATAAACCTGGCGGGCAGATTCTTCCATGTCATACCTCTACCGCCATTACTTGGATATTGTATAAAACATCAACTTATAGGTAAAACAAGGTGTTTGAAAGCTCAATTCTCGGCTCCCGGTGGATGCTCTGTCCGACGAGGAAGGTGAGCTTTTGGGCATACTGGCATGGAGCGGGAACGCGGATCACGCCCTGTGAAGGAATAACAAATACACCATAAAAACACAAATAATAAAAATACCTAAAAGTAAATAAATGGTTCAATCTACTTTTCCTAATTGAAAAATAAAGAAATTAAAATGAAAAATTGAAACACGAGAATTGCCATTTTTCGGTCTCCACAATTCTCCTTAAAAATAAGGATCAATGGGCCGATTCCTCGAAGCTTTCACACCAGAATTCTGTTGTAAAAGCTTTGAAGTCTCAAAATTTAGACGCAATTCGGGAGTTGTGCCTAAATTTTGCGATTTTTTTTTTTTCTTTTTAACATCTTACCACCAGTTTTTCTCATCTTTTTTTTACTTTATTTTTTAGTCCTTCTAGAGGACCTACATTTGTTTAATTGCTTATGCTATATATACTGGAATACTACTGACTGGCTGCAGCGGTCCCGGGACAAATTAATGTCAAGTCACCAGCTGAAAAAAAGCATTGCCAACATAAATGTAAGATCTGTGGAAGTGCGACACCCGCCACTATTTGGGCAGCACCAACCCCAGCCCCAGACACTGATCAGAGAGGGGGTTCTCTCGTATAAAGGCCGAAAGTTCTCAGTAAGGGTACTGTCACACAGTGCAATTTTGATCGCTACGACGGCACGATTCGTGACGTTCTAGCGATATCGTTACGATATCGTTGTGTCTGACACGCTACTGCGATCAGACATCACGCTGAGAATCGTACGTCGTAGCAGATCGTTTGGAACTTTCTTTCGTCGCTTGATCACCCGCTGACATCGCTGGATCGCTGTGTGTGACAGCGATCCAGCGATGTGTTCGCTTGTAACCAGGGTAAACATCGGGTAACTAAGCGCAGGGCCGCGCTTAGTAACCCGATGTTTACCCTGGTTACCAGCGTAAACGTTAAAAAAACAAACAGTACATACTCACATTCCGGTGAGCGCCTGCCGGCCGGAAAGCGAGCACAGCGGTGACGTCACCGCTCTGCTTTCCGGCTATGGTGCTTACACAGTGCAGAGAAGCAGAACGCCGGGGGACAGACACCGGAATGTGAGTATGTACTGTTTGTTTTTTTAACGTTTACGCTGGTAACCAGGGTAAACATCGGGTTACTAAGCGCGGCCCTGCGCTTAGTAACCCGATGTTTACCCTGGTTACCCGGGGACTTCGGCATCGCTCCAGCGCCGTGATTGCAAAGTGTGACCGCAGTCTACGACGCTGGAGCGATAATCATACGACGCTGCGACGTCACGGATCGTGCCGTCGTAGCGACGAAAATTGCACTGTGTGACAGTACCCTAAGTTTAGTCCGGGTGAGGAAGGGGCCAGGCTCATTATTCTTTCAATGCCGCCCCAACCATCAGAGTTGGAGGAACTGTGCGCTGATAACAAGCTGGATGGTCCCTCTTCTCATGAGTCCTCAGGACACGGCGTCTGGGGTTTCCATAAAGAATTTCACATTTTGACTCATTCGACTACAGAACAGTTTTCCACGTTGCCTCAGTCCTTTATAAATGAGCTTTGGCCCAGAATGGACGGCAGCGTTTCGGGATTGTGCTGATATATGGCTTCATCTCCGCTTTCACTTGCATTTGTGGATCTCATGATGAACAGTGGTCACAGGTTCCTGGAAGTATTCCTCAGCCCACGCAATGATTTGTATACAGGAAAGATATATATCTTGGTACCGTGTTAGCCAGTAGATAAGAGACCTGTGTAGTCTCGAAAGCTTGCAATTTGTTACCATCTTTTCAGTTAGCCATTAAAAGGTATCATCCACTGAGGACTCAATTCTAAATATTTTTGTAAGTTCTATTCATGCCTGGGGCTCATAGATCACATAGATCACGAGCATCCAATAATCTAAAAAAAAGAAGGACTGGAAAGCCACAAAGAACAAACAGGGTCTTATCTGTGTCTACTTATACCGACTTCTTCTGAAAGTATCTCTATCATGGTTGTCCTGAAGAAGCTTCTGTACTTTGAAACGCGTTGACAAACGAAGCCACTGATACATTATGTGCTATAGATGGTGGGATGTTCAAAGTCTTTGCAATTTATGTTGAGTAACATTTTTCTGAAATTGTTACACATAAAAATTTACCTATTGTTTTAATCAGGTCTTTAGTTTTTATTTTTTTTAAATGGTTGGTGTTTTTATTTTTTCATATTACTACTTACATTAAAAAGCAAAAATTGCAACTTTCACCTAGGCCACTAGGCCTAATATTAGTAAACTCCTGCTTCTCGTTGGATACATGTACAGCAGCAATAGATAGACTCAATCTAATGCATTGGAATAAAGTATGGTCTAATTAGAGGAAAGGTCACTGAGAAGGAAGGGGAAGAAAGTGAGCTGTGACATCACTTATTGTGAATGGTGGATCCTGTGTTATCTACTGTATATAGAGGTGTTATCAGTCATTGTACAGGAGGGGGAGGAGGAGGTGAGCTGTGACATCACCTATTGTGAATGGTAGATCCAGTGTTATCTACTGTATATAGAGGTGACATCAGTCATTGCACAGGAGCAGAAGGTGAGCTGTGACATCTCCTATTGTGAATGGTGGATCATGTGTTATCTACTGTATATAGAGGTGATATCAGTAATTGTACAGGAGGAGGAGGTGAGCTGTGATATCACCTATTGTGAATGGTGGATCCTGTGTTATCTACTGCATGTAGCGGTGTTATCAGTCATTGTACAGGAGGAGGAGGTGAGCTGTGACATCATCTATTGTGAATGGTGGATCCTGTGTTATCTACTGTATATAGAGGTGTGTGCACATAATGCAGAGGACTCCTAGGCGTGAGCACATAATGCAGAGGACTCCTAGGCGTGAGCACATAATGCAGAGGACTCCTAGGCGTGAGCACATAATGCAGAGGACTCCTAGGCGTGAGCACATAATGCAGAGGACTCCTAGGCATGAGCACATAATGCAGAGGACTCCTAGGCGTGAGCACATAATGCAGAGGACTCCTAGGCGTGAGCACATAATGCAGAGGACTCCTAGGTGTGAGCACATAATGCAGAGGACTCCTAGGCATGAGCACATAATGCAGAGGACTCCTAGGCGTGAGCACATAATGCAGAGGACTCCTAGGCGTGAGCACATAATGCAGAGGACTCCTAGGTGTGAGCACATAATGCAGAGGACTCCTAGGTGTGAGCACATAATGCAGAGGACTCCTAGGTGTGAGCACATAATGCAGAGGACTCCTAGGTGTGAGCACATAATGCAGAGGACTCCTAGGTGTGTGCACATAATGCAGGGGACTCCTAGGTGTGAGCACATAATGCAGGGGACTCTAAAGGCCCCGTCTCACATAGCGAGATCGCTAGCGAGATCGCTGCTGAGTCACAAGTTTTGTGACGCAACAGCGACCTCAGTAGCGATCTCGCTATGTGTGACACGTACCAGTGATCAGGCCCCTGTTGCGAGATCGCTGGTCGTGTCGGAATGGCCTGGACCTTTTTTTGGTCGTTGAGGCCCCGCTGACATCGCTGAATCGGTGTGTGTGACACCGATCCAGCGATGTCTTCACTGGTAACCAGGGTAAACATCGGGTTACTAAGCGCAGGGCCGCGCTTAGTAACCCGATGTTTACCCTGGTTACCAGCATAAATGTAAAAAAAAAACAAACAGTACATACTCACCATCTGATGTCCGTCAGGTCCCTTGCCGTCTGCTTCCTGCTCTGACTGAGATCCGGCCGTACAGTGAGAGCGCAGCACAGCAGTGACGTCACCGCTGCGCTCTGCTCTCAGTGTACGGCCGGCACTGTCAGAGCAGGAAGCAGACGGCAAGGGACCTGACGGACATCAGATGGCGAGTATGTACTGTTTGTTTTTTTTGGTAACCAGGGTAAACATCGGGTTACTAAGCGCGGCCCTGCGCTTAGTAACCCGATGTTTACCCTGGTTACCCGGGTGCTGCAGGGGGACTTCGGCATCGTTGAAGACAGTTTCAACGATGCCGAAGTCGTTCCCCCGATCGTTGGTCGCTGGAGAGAGCTGTCTGTGTGACAGCTCCCCAGCGACCACACAGCGACTTACCAACGATCACGGCCAGGTCGTATCGCTGGTCGTGATCGTTGGTAAATCGCTATGTGAGACGGGGCCTTTAGGTGTGAGCACATAATGCAGAGGACTCCTAGGTGTGAGCACATAATGCAGAGGACTCCTAGGTGTGAGCACATAATGCAGAGGACTCCTAGGTGTGTGCACATAATGCAGAGGACTCCTAGGTGTGAGCACATAATGCAGGGGACTCCTAGGTGTGAGCACATAATGCAGGGGACTCCTAGGTGTGAGCACATAATGCAGGGGACTCCTAGGCGTGAGCACATAATGCAGAGGACTCCTAGGTGTGAGCACATAATGCAGAGGACTCCTAGGTGTGAGCACATAATGCAGAGGACTCCTAGGTGTGAGCACATAATGCAGAGGACTCCTAGGTGTGTGCACATAATGCAGAGGACTCCTAGGTGTGTGCACATAATGCAGAGGACTCCTAGGTGTGGGCACATAATGCAGATGACTCCTAGGTGTGAGCACATAATGCAGAGGACCCCTAGGTGTGAACACATAATGCAGAGGACTCGTAGGTGTGGGCACATAATGCAGAGGACTCCTAGGTGTGAACACATAATGCAGAGGACTCGTAGGTGTGGGCACATAATGCAGAGGACTCCTAGGTGTGGGCACATAATGCAGAGGACTCCTAGGTGTGAGCACATAATGCAGAGGACTCCTAGGTGTGTGCACATAATGCAGGGGACTCCTAGGCGTGAGCACATAATGCAGAGGACTCCTAGGTGTGAGCACATAATGCAGAGGACTCCTAGGTGTGAGCACATAATGCAGAGGACTCTTAGGTGTGAGCACGTAATGCAGAGGACTCCTAGGTGTGAGCACATAATGCAGAGGACTCCTAGGTGTGAGCACATAATGCAGAGGACTCCTAGGTGTGAGCACATAATGCAGAGGACTCCTAGGTGTGAGGACATAATGCAGAGGATTCCTAGGTGTGAGCACATAATGCAGAGGACTCCTAGGTGTGGGCACATAATGCAGATGACTCCTAGGTGTGAGCACATAATGCAGAGGACCCCTAGGTGTGAACACATAATGCAGAGGACTCCTAGGTGTGAACACATAATGCAGAGGACTCCTAGGTGTGAGCACATAATGCAGAGGACTCCTAGGTGTGTGCACATAATGCAGAGGACTCCTAGGTGTGAGCACATAATGCAGAGGACTCCTAGGTGTGAGGACATAATGCAGAGGATTCCTAGGTGTGAGCACATAATGCAGAGGACTCCTAGGTGTGAGCACATAATGCAGAGGACTCCTAGGTGTGAGCACGTAATGCAGAGGACTCCTAGGTGTGAGGACATAATGCAGAGGATTCCTAGGTGTGAGCACATAATGCAGAGGATTCCTAGGTGTGAGCACATAATGCAGAGGACTCCTAGGTGTGAGCACGTAATGCAGAGGACTCCTAGGTGTGAGCACATAATGCAGAGGACTCCTAGGTGTGTGCACATAATGCAGAGGACTCCTAGGTGTGAGCACATAATGCAGATAACTCCTAGGTGTGTGCACATAAGGCAGAGGACTCCTAGGTGTGGGCACATAATGCAGATGACTCCTAGGTGTGAGCACATAATGCAGAGGACTCCTAGGTGTGTGCACATAATGCAGGGGACCCCTAGGTGTGAACACATAATGCAGAGGACTCGTAGGTGTGGGCACATAATGCAGAGGACTCGTAGGTGTGAGCACATAATGCAGGGGACTCCTAGGTGTGAGCACATAATGCAGAGGACTCGTAGGTGTGGGCACATAATGCAGAGGACTGCTAGGTGTGAGGACATAATGCAGAGGACTCGTAGGTGTGAACACATAATGCAGAGGACTGCTAGGTGTGAGCACATAATGCAGGGGACTCCTAGGTGTGGGCACATAATGCAGAGGACTCCTAGGTGTGAGCACATAATGCAGAGGACTGCTAGGTGTGAGCACATAATGCAGAGGACTCGTAGGTGTGAACACATAATGCAGAGGACTGCTAGGTGTGAGCACATAATGCAGGGGACTCCTAGGTGTGGGCACATAATGCAGAGGACTCCTAGGTGTGAGCACATAATGCAGAGGACTGCTAGGTGTGAGCACATAATGGAGAGGACTCCTAGGCGTGAGGACATAATGCAGGGGACTCCTAGGTGTGTGCACATAATGCAGAGGACTCCTAGGTGTGAGCACGTAATGCAGAGAACTCCTAGGTGTGAGCACATAATGCAGAGGACTCCTAGGTGTGAGCACATAATGCAGAGGACTCCTAGGTGTGAACACATAATGCAGAGGACTCCTAGGTGTGAGCACGTAATGCAGAGAACTCCTAGGTGTGAGCACATAATGCAGAGGACTCCTAGGTGTGAGCACATAATGGAGAGGACTCCTAGGTGTGAGCACATAATGCAGAGGACTCCTAGGTGTGAGCACATAATGGAGAGGACTCCTAGGTGTGAGCACATAATGGAGAGGACTCCTAGGTGTGAGCACATAATGGAGAGGACTCCTAGGTGTGAGCACATAATGGAGAGAACTCCTAGGTGTGAGCACATAATGCAGAGGACTGCTAGGTGTGAGCACATAATGCAGAGGACTCGTAGGTGTGAACACATAATGCAGAGGACTGCTAGGTGTGAGCACATAATGCAGGGGACTCCTAGGTGTGGGCACATAATGCAGAGGACTCCTAGGTGTGAGCACATAATGCAGAGGACTGCTAGGTGTGAGCACATAATGGAGAGGACTCCTAGGCGTGAGGACATAATGCAGGGGACTCCTAGGTGTGTGCACATAATGCAGAGGACTCCTAGGTGTGAGCACGTAATGCAGAGAACTCCTAGGTGTGAGCACATAATGCAGAGGACTCCTAGGTGTGAGCACATAATGCAGAGGACTCCTAGGTGTGAACACATAATGCAGAGGACTCCTAGGTGTGAGCACGTAATGCAGAGAACTCCTAGGTGTGAGCACATAATGCAGAGGACTCCTAGGTGTGAGCACATAATGGAGAGGACTCCTAGGTGTGAGCACATAATGCAGAGGACTCCTAGGTGTGAGCACATAATGGAGAGGACTCCTAGGTGTGAGCACATAATGGAGAGGACTCCTAGGTGTGAGCACATAATGGAGAGGACTCCTAGGTGTGAGCACATAATGGAGAGAACTCCTAGGTGTGAGCACATAATGCAGAGGACTCCTAGGTGTGAGCACATAATGGAGAGGACTCCTAGGTGTGAGCACATAATGGAGAGGACTCCTAGGTGTGAGCACATAATGGAGAGAACTCCTAGGTGTGAGCACATAATGCAGAGGACTCGTAGGTGTGAGCACATAATGGAGAGGACTCCTAGGTGTGAGCACATAATGGAGAGGACTCCTAGGTGTGAGCACATAATGCAGAGGACTGCTAGGTGTGTGCACATAATGCAGAGGACTCCTAGGTGTGAGCACATAATGCAGAGGACTCCTAGGTGTGAGCACATAATGCAGAGGACTCCTAGGTGTGAGGACATAATGCAGAGGACTCCTAGGTGTGAGCACATAATGCAGGGGACTCCTTAGTGTGAGGACATAATGCAGAGGACTCCTAGGTGTGAGCACATAATGCAGGGGACTCCTAGGTGTGAGCACATAATGCAGAGGACTCCTAGGTGTGAGCACATAATGCAGGGGACTCCTACGTGGGCATGTGGGCAGTTCCTAGATGCCAGTCACCGACCCTCTACATCAACCTTTCATTCATAGAGATGTGCGATTTACGTGTTCCCTTCAGTTTTTAGAGCAGAGTATTAGTGCACATGTCACCATCTACCAGCAGAGGTCGCTGTAGCACAGATATTGCGCCTGACGCTGCTGGTGGATAATTTCGGCTAAGTCTCAAATATACTGGTATCTTGGAAATAAAATCCCTCAGAGGTCCGGAATAATCCGTGCAGAATTAACGGGTGCAGAACAGCACAGAGAGAGCAAATGTTACTTTCTATCTTGTTTGAAACCTATTACAAGGGAAGCAAAAGCTGCTCTCTGGGTAATCGCGGGGGGTCCAGAGTGCCCCCCATTAATGGATCGGAGGCTAGAAGCAGTCTGTACTCACCGGCCAATAGCGGGAGGTCCGGAGTGCCCCCATTAATGGATCAGAGGCTAGAAGCGGTCTGCACTCACCAGCCAATAGCGGGAGGTCCGGAGTGCCCCCATTAATGGATCAGAGGCTAGAAGCGGTCTGCACTCACTGGCCAATAGCGGGGGGTCCGGAGTGCCCCCATTAATGGATCAGAGGCTAGAAGCAGTCTGTACTCACCGGCCAATAGCGGGAGGTCCGGAGTGCCCCCATTAATGGATCAGAGGCTAGAAGCGGTCTGCACTCACCGGCCAATAGCGGGGGGTCCGGAGTGCCCCCATTAATGGATCAGAGGCTAGAAGTGGTCTGCACTCACCGGCCAATAGCGGGAGGTCCGGAGTGCCCCCATTAATGGATCATAGGCTAGAAGCGGTCTGCACTCACCGGCCAATAGCGGGAGGTCCGGAGTGCCCCCATTAATGGATCAGAGGCTAGAAGCGGTCTGCACTCACTGGCCAATAGCGGGGGGTCCAGAGTGCCCCCCATTAATGGATCAGAGGCTAGAAGCGGTCTGCACTCACCGGCCAGTGGGAGGTCCAGAGTGCCCCCCATTAATGGACCGGAGGCTAGAAGCGGTCTGCACTCACCGGCCAATAGTGGGAGGTCGGGAGTGCCCACCATTAATGGATAGGAGGCTAGAAGCGGTCTGCACTCACCGGCCAATAGCGGGGGGTCCGGAGTGCCCACCATTAATGGATCAGAGGCTAGAAGCGGTCTGCACTCACCGGCCAGTTGTAGTACAGGTGGCACAGCTTATAGGTGAGCCGCTGCAGGTGGTCGGGTCTCAGACAGTTGGTGTCATACAGCACATTGTAATGGGTGGGATTCACGCTTCCTTGCCGGGCGTTCTGACTTATCAGGAAGAAGTCATACCTATGGGAAAAGGAGTGATAAATAATAATGAATAATAATTTTTGATACGGTTTTTATTTCTTACGCATTTGAATGGGTGAAAAACGCAGCAAAAACGCTGAAAGAATCGACAAACTGCAGATTTACAAAAACAAACAAAACAACTTTGATGGTCCAAATCTGTAGGGAAAAAATAACTAACGCATGTCAGAGATCGGTAAAGTAAAGTGCAGCATTTACCCATGAAAAATGCATGGAAATGACGCAGCAAAAAGATAGCATGTAAACAAGCACATGCAGTTTTTTATAAAGAGGTTTTTGAGAAGAAGCTCTCCAAATCCTCCTCAAAAACTTGGGAAGTTCTGCTCCGGAAATCCTCATGTTTTGTGCGCACAACGTCTTGAACCCGACAAATGCTGGAGTAGTTTTTTTGCCTGAATCGTCCTATGTGTCGTTTCTACAACAGTTTTGCCCACCAGCACCATTTTTTGGAGGATTTTCCCATGGTTTTTATAATGTTGGTATTTCGGTAGTTTTCGGGTGTTTTTTTTCACTTCATTGAAGAAACCGTTAATTGTTCTTAAAGCAAAAACGATGGCAAAGAGCTCCCAAAAAACATCTGGTCATTTTGCGTGCGTTGTTTTGAGCTTTTCCATGGACTTGCATTGTAAAGTACACAACGTCTTCTGAGCTTAAAACACCACAAGAATGGACGCGATCACTACATTTAACCTCTTGGTGATATTATAAACCAGAAGTGGTTAAAAGATGCTCAAACCTTCGAATTTTGAAAAAAAACGGATCCGTCGCAGATTGTGAAAAACTGATGCGACGGATCCGAGTAGCTGATCCAGCTAATTGGATCCTAAAAAAATAGGAGCATGCTCAGTTAAAAAAAAAACGGAATCCATAGGCTTCCACTCTAGCAAACGACGGACGGCGGCAGATTCGTCGCTGTCCGTTTTTTCGAGGGACACAAAAAACGTTACTATGTCCGTTTTCGCCGGCCGCCCGATAAAAAATTTTCACCGGATCCGGTGAAAAACCTTTTGAAACGTGAGGCCATCCGTCGCTAATACAAGTCTATGAGAAAAAAACGGATCTGGCGGCAACGTTTGCCGGATCCGTTTTTTTTCAAAATTCGCCGGAATGTGACTGACAGCAAAAAAATGATGTGTGAAAGGGGCCTTACATAGACATAAGTCATTCTCAAGAAGGACGTTCCATAGTTTGCAGTACTGAATGGGTGGACATCGGGGGAAAACCATTCATTATGTCGGAGCTGCGGGATTATTTTTTAATAATAAATGGGTGATTGAGGGAGTGTGTCTTATCTACATTTATTTAATTCTCTACTTTTATGTCTTTCAGGTTCCCACTTTTAGACTACTTTGGATCGTCATGGCTTTTTTTTTTATAAATTAGTTAATGAGGTGTGGCGGAGTGTTTTTAAAACAAACTATTCCTTTCCGTGTGTTTTTATTTTTGATTACTGGGTTAATAATTGGTTGTCTGATAGACGCCTCTCTATTACTAACCTTTGAGCATTACACAGCTGACATCAACCCCATAAACTATTACCCAGATTGTCACCGGACCAGGACAATCTGGAAAACCTGGGGCGAAATGCCAGAATTGGTTCATCTCATGATGGTCCACTTCTGAGGTGGCTGTGAGCTGGTATTTTTAGGCTGCGAAGGACCCAACATCCAAGGATCTTCCCAGCCTGATAATATCAGCTCACAGCTGCCTGCTTTACCTTGGCTGGTTATAAAAAAATGAAAATGGGGGGGGGGGGGGGGAATCCCACGTTATATATTTTTTTAAATAATTTATTTATTTATCAGGTTAAATAACGTTAAACAGCCTTTAATGCCACATGACAGGCACTAAAGAGTGATAGTTTATTATATGTAGGGGGATTGTGACATTAAATATCTACAGGATATCTATACTATCTATCTACTCTAATGAACACACACTGCTGTTCATAAAAGCACTTAAATAATTACTCACATGTTCACACACATCACTACTCATGCGGCTGATCCCTTCACTACTCATGTCACCCGTCCGCTTTTATTTATTGGCTGCTCTTAATGCAGCAATCACTTTAATGGTTTACAGACTGGTTACTTACCATTCTGGTCTGGTCACTTCACTATCAATAACGGTTCCCAGAGGTGGGTTCTGAAATCCTCGGGGAGACTGAGTGAAGAACCGGGTGGTACATCTCTTCCTCACCACAACCACTGTGACCTTAGGGCTAAGGTAGACATATAATTAAAGGGATTCTCACCGATGATGAGAAGAACATGACTGATGACACAGACATATCACAGGGGTTACACTTCCGGGATTGAGGCAGTAGTCAGCTGTGTAACACAGAAGGCATCTGGCAAAAAAACTCCCTTCCATCATTAGATGCAGATGGTAGGAGAGTGTTAAAAGGGGTTACCCAAACCACGCTGGGACCCAACAGGGGATTACCCTGTTAAAGGGGTAGTCTCATCTCCAAGATCCTATCCCAATATGTAGTAGGTGTAATAATAATAATATTAGCAAATACCTCCAACTAGAAATGTAGTATAGTTTTTCTGATTTGCAGTGTCTCTTTCCTCATGTGCAGGCATTGTAGCGCCTTCTATATCCACGGTTACGAGCACTAGCAATTAACTAACAGTCACTATATTAGTGGTCGTAACCACGGATACCTAAGGTCCTGCAATGCCTGCACATGAGGAAAGAGACATAGCGAATCAGTTAAACTATACTATATTTGTAATTGGAGGGATTTGATAATATTATAATTATTATTACTGCTACATATTGGGATAGGATCTTGGAGATGGGCATACCCCTTCAAGACAACCACTGTTAGCAGCAAGTCATGCCATCCTGGTGCCCATCACCCCTGTGTGACAGGTTGCCATGTCAGCCTTGGGTCCGCTGAAGGCCATTTTCACTGCTATGTTGGCACTCCTGTGAAACCCAGTGATTTTGGGTACATACTGCAATAATAAAGTACTTACGGTAAGTATATAATACAAGCAATTGAGGCCTGTATGGGAACTAAAAAAATTAGTAAAGTAAAAGACAAAAGTAAAAACATGTACAGCTCTGGCAAATATTAAGAGGCCACCACATCAAAACCCTGTCATGGGCAGCCCAATCTCCAGACCTGAACCCCAGTGAAAACCTCTGGAATGTAATCAAGACGATGATGGATAGTCACAATCCATCAAACAAAGAACTGCTTACATTTTTGCGCCAGAAGCAGTGTGAAAGACTGGTGGAAAGCATGCCAAGACGCATGGAAGCTGTGATTACAAATCATGGTTATTCCACAAAATATTGATTTCTGAACTCTTCCTGAGTTAAAACATTAGTATTGTTGTTTCTAAATGATGATGAACTTGTTTTCTTTGCATTATGTGAGGTTTGAAAGCATTGGTTATTTTATCTCATTTTGACCATTTCTCCTTTTCAGAAAAAAAATACAAAATTTATTGCTTGGAAATTCGGAGACATGTTGTCAGTAGTTTATAGACTAAAACAACAATTTACATTTTACTCAAAAATATATGTATAAAGGGAAAAATCAGACAAACTGAACATTTTGCAGTGGTCTCTTAATTTTTGCCAGAGCTATATATATATATATATATATATATATATATATATATATATATATATATATATATATATATATATATATACACACATATATATATATATATATATATATATATATATATATATATACTAGCTGTACTACAAGGCTTCGCCCGGGGTAATAACTGCTGTTAGCAAAATAGAATGTGTTAACAAAAATTTATTCTGCACAAAAAACCCACAAACCAAATAGATAGAAATGTAATTATTAAAAGGCAAAAACTAAGCTAATAGAAGCATTTTACAACATATATTTCAACACCAGAGATATTCCACACAGATTTAACTAAATTGGGCAAGTAATGTGAAGTAATCTTCTACTACTTATTCGAGAGCCTTTTGATAAACGACATTCTTAGTTTTTCCTTCAGGTGCAAAGACAAACAGATTTTTGGCTGTTCCAACTCTTGAACAGGCCACATAAAGTTGACCATGAAAAAAGCATGGAGATTGTAAATCTAAGCTAGCTGAAGAGCCCGGCGTTGCCTGGGCATAGTAAATATCTGTGGTTAGATATAGCACCTCACTTCTCTTAATTTCCCATCACGCCTCTCATTTTCCCCATCACATCTTTCATTTTCCCCCTCACATCTTTCATTTTCTCCCTCACACCTCTCATTTTCCCCCTCACTCCTCTTATTTTCCCCCTCACTCCTCTCATTCCCCCCTAACACTTGTCATTTCGACCTCACATCTGCCATTTTCCGATCACTCCACTATTTTCCCTCACTCCTCTCATTTTGCACTCACACCTTTTCATTTTCACCTCAGTATATACATGTTTGTCATTTCCCTTATATATAGTATACACCTGTATGTCATCTCCTTTATATAGTATATACCTGTATGTCATCTCCCCTGTATATAGTATATACCTACTGTGTGTCATCTCCCCTGTATATAGTATATACCTGTATGTCATCTCCTCCTATATATAGTATATACCTGTATGTAATCTCCTCCTGTATATAGTATATACCTGTGTCATCTGACCTATATATAGTATATATCTGTGTGTCATCTCCTCCTGTATATAGTATATACCTGTATGTCATCTCCTCCTATACATAGCATATACCTGTATGTCATCTCCTCCTGTATATACTATAGGTAATCTGCTCCTGTATATAGTATATACCTGTGTGTCATCTTCTGTATATAGTATATACCTGTATGTCATCTCCTGCTGTATGTAGTATGTACCTGTATGTCATCTCCTCCTCTATATAGTATATACCTGTGTGTCATCTCTCCTGTATATAGTATATATCTGTGTGTCATCTCCTCCTGTATATAGTATATACCTGTGTGTCATCTCCTCCTGTATATAGTATATATCTGTGTGTCATCTCCTCCTGTATACACTATATACCTGTAGGTAATCTGCTCCTGTATATAGTATATACCTGTATGTCATCTCCTCCTGTATGTAGTATGTACCTGTATGTCATCTTCTCCTCTATATAGTACATACCTGTGTGTCATCTCTCCTGTATATAGTATATATCTGTGTGTCATCTCCTCCTGTATATAGTATATACCTGTGTGTCATCTCCTCCTGTATATAGTATATATCTGTGTGTCATCTCCTCCTGTATACACTACCTGTAGGTAATCTGCTCCTGTATATAGTATATACCTGTGTGTCATCTCCTCCTGTATATAGTATATACCTGTATGTCATCTCCTGCTGTATGTAGTATGTACCTGTATGTCATCTCCTCCTCTATATAGTACATACCTGTGTGTCATCTCTCCTGTATATAGTATATATCTGTGTGTCATCTCCTCCTGTATATAGTATATACCTGTGTGTCATCTCCCCTGTAAATAGTATATACCTGTGTGTCATCTCCTCCTGTATATAGTATATATCTGTATGTCATCTCCTCCTGTATTAGACCTCGTTCACACGTTATTTGGTCAGTATTTTTACCTCAGTATTTGTAAGCTAAATTGGCAGCCTGATAAATCCCCAGCTGTTGTAAATTGGATTCTGGGCTCCCCCGGTGGCCACTTGTGGAATTGAACTTGTGTGCATCATCCCCTCTGTTCACCTGCTCCTATCAGGATGTGGGAGTCGCTATATAACCTTGCTCCTCTGTCAGTTTCTTGCCGGTCAACAATGTAATCAGAAGCCTTCTGTGCTTGTTCCTGCTACTAGACAACTCCCAGCTAAGTTGGACTTTTGTCCTTGTGTGTTTTTGCATTTTGTTCCTGTTCACAGCTGCTGTTTCGTTACTGTGTCTGGAAAGCTCTTGTGATCGGAAATTGCCACTCTGGTGTTATGAGTTAATGCTAGAGTCTTAAAGGAATTTCTGGATGGTGTTTTGATAGGGTTTTCTGCTGACCATGAAAGTGTCCTTTCTGTCTTCCTGCTATCTAGAAAGCGGACCTCGATTTTGCTAAACCTATTTTCATACTACGTTTGTCATTTCATCTAAAATCACCGCCAATATATGTGGGGGCCTCTGTCTGCCTTTTGGGAAAATTTCTCTAGAGGTGAGCCAGGGCTGTCTTTTCCTCTGCTAGGATTAGGTAGTTCTCCGGCTGGCGCTGGGCATCTAGGGTTAAAAAACGTAGGCATGCTACCCGGCCACTTCTAGTTGTGCGGCAGGTTTAGTTCATGGTCAGTATAGTTTCCATCTTCCAAGAGCTAGTTCTCATATATGCTGGGCTATGTTCTCTCGCCATTGAGAATCATGACAGTTTGACCGGCCCAAAAAAGGGTTAAATTACTGGCTGAGAAAGGAGAGAAAAAAGAAGTCTGCTACAATTTTTTTTTTTTTTTCTCCTCTAGTTCTGAGTGTGCTCTTAATTGAATCACTTGCTAGTCTGCCTATACTGCAGCCTTCCTCTCTTTCTCTCCTTCTAATCCTTGAATGGCTCTGTGTTCACCTGTTTCAAATGGATCTTCAGAGTGTAGCTACAGGTTTGAATAATCTCGCCACAAAGGTACAAAATTTGCAAGATTTTGTTGTTCATGCACCTATGTCTGAGCCTAGAATTCCTTTGCCTGAATTCTTCTCGGGGAATAGATCTCACTTTCAAAATTTAAAAAATAATTGCAAATTGTTTTTGTCCCTGAAGTCTCGCTCTGCCGGAGACCCTGCACAGCAGGTCAGGATTGTAATTTCCTTGCTCCGGGGCGACCCTCAAGACTGGGCTTTTGCATTGGCACCAGGGGATCCTGCGTTGCTCAATGTGGATGCGTTTTTTCTGGCCTTGGGGTTGCTTTATGAGGAACCTCATTTAGAGCTTCAGGCGGAAAAGGCCTTGATGTCCTTGTCTCAGGGGCAAGATGAAGCTGAAATATACTGCCAAAAATTCCGCAAATGGTCTGTGCTTACTCAGTGGAATGAGTGCGCCCTGGCGGCGATTTTCAGAGAAGGTCTCTCTGATGCCATTAAGGATGTTATGGTGGGGTTCCCTGTGCCTGCGAGTCTGAATGAGTCCATGACGATGGCTATTCAGATCGATAGGCGTCTGCGGGAGCGCAAACCTGTGCACCATTTGGCGGTGTCTACTGAGAAAACGCCAGAAAATATGCAATGTGATAGAATTCTGTCCAGAAGCGAGCGGCAGAATTTTAGACGAAAAAATGGGTTGTGCTTCTATTGTGGTGATTCAACTCATGTTATATCAGCATGCTTTAAGCGTACTAAGAAGCCTGACAAGTCTGTTTCAATTAGCACTTTACAGTCTAAGTTTATTCTATCTGTGACCCTGATTTGTTCTTTGTCATCTATTACCGCGGACGCCTATGTCGACTCTGGCGCTGCTTTGAGTCTTATGGATTGGTCCTTTGCCAAACGCTGTGGGTATGATTTGGAGCCACTGGAGGCTCCGATACCTCTGAAAGGGATTGACTCCACCCCATTGGCTAGTAATAAGCCACAATACTGGACACAAGTGACTATGCGTGTTAGTCCGGATCACCAGGAGGTTATTCGCTTTCTGGTGCTGTATAATCTACATGATGTTTTGGTGCTGGGATTGCCATGGCTGCAATCTCATAACCCAGTCCTCGACTGGAGAGCTATGTCTGTGTTAAGCTGGGGATGTAAAGGAACTCATGGGGACGTACCTTTGGTTTCCATTTCATCATCTATTCCCTCTGAGATTCCTGAATTCTTGTCTTACTTTCGTGACGTTTTTGAAGAACCCAAGGTTGGTTCACTACCTCCGCACCGGGAGTGCGATTGTGCCATAGACTTGATCCCGGGTAGTAAATACCCTAAGGGTCGTTTATTTAATCTGTCTGTGCCTGAACACGCGGCTATGCGAGAATATATAAAGGAGTCCTTGGAAAAGGGACATATTCGTCCTTCGTCATCTCCCTTAGGAGCCGGTTTTTTCTTTGTGTCTAAGAAAGACGGCTCTTTGAGGCCGTGTATTGATTATCGTCTTTTGAATAAAATCACGGTTAAATATCAATATCCGTTACCACTGCTTACTGATTTGTTTGCTCGTATAAAGGGGGCCAAGTGGTTCTCTAAGATTGATCTCCGTGGGGCGTATAATTTGGTGCGAATCAAGCAGGGGGATGAGTGGAAAACCGCATTTAATACGCCCGAGGGCCATTTTGAGTATTTGGTGATGCCTTTTGGTCTTTCAAATGCCCCTTCAGTCTTCCAGTCCTTTATGCATGACATTTTCCGCGATTATTTGGATAAATTTATGATTGTGTATCTGGATGATATTCTGATTTTTTCGGATGACTGGGACTCTCATGTCCAGCAGGTCAGGAGGGTTTTTCAGGTTTTGCGGTCTAATTCCTTGTGTGTGAAGGGTTCTAAGTGTGTTTTTGGGGTTCAAAAGATTTCTTTCTTGGGATACATTTTTTCCCCCTCTTCCATCGAGATGGATCCTGTCAAGGTTCAGGCTATTGGTGATTGGACGCAACCCTCTTCTCTTAAGAGTCTTCAGAAATTTTTGGGCTTTGCTAACTTTTATCGTCGATTTATTGCTGGTTTTTCTGATGTTGTAAAACCATTGACTGATTTGACTAAGAAGGGTGCTGATGTTGCTGATTGGTCCCCTGATGCTGTGGAGGCCTTTCGGGAGCTCAAGTGCCGCTTTTCTTCCGCCCCAGTGTTGCGTCAGCCTGATGTTGCTCTTCCTTTTCAGGTTGAGGTCGACGCTTCTGAAATCGGAGCTGGGGCGGTGTTGTCGCAGAGAAGTTCCGACTGCTCCGTGATGAGACCTTGTGCTTTTTTTTCCCGTAAATTTTCGCCCGCCGAGCGGAATTATGATATTGGGAATCGGGAGCTTTTGGCCATGAAGTGGGCTTTTGAGGAGTGGCGTCACTGGCTTGAGGGGGCCAGACATCAGGTGGTGGTATTGACTGACCACAAAAATTTAATTTACCTTGAGTCTGCCAGGCACCTGAATCCTAGACAGGCGCGCTGGTCGTTGTTTTTCTCTCGGTTTAATTTTGTGGTGTCGTACCTACCGGGTTCTAAGAATGTTAAGGCGGATGCCCTTTCTAGGAGTTTTGAGCCTGACTCCCCTGGTAATTCTGAGCCCACAGGTATCCTTAAAGATGGAGTGATATTGTCTGCCGTTTCTCCAGACCTGCGGCGGGCCTTGCAGGAGTTTCAGGCGGATAGACCTGATCGTTGCCCACCTGGTAGACTGTTTGTTCCTGATGATTGGACCAGTAGAGTCATCTCTGAGGTTCATTCTTCTGCGTTGGCAGGTCATCCTGGAATCTTTGGTACCAGGGATTTGGTGGCAAGGTCCTTCTGGTGGCCTTCCCTGTCACGAGATGTGCGAGGCTTTGTGCAGTCTTGTGACATTTGTGCTCGGGCCAAGCCTTGTTGTTCTCGGGCTAGTGGATTGTTGTTGCCCTTGCCTATCCCGAAGAGGCCTTGGACGCACATCTCGATGGATTTTATTTCGGATCTGCCTGTTTCTCAGAAGATGTCTGTCATCTGGGTGGTGTGTGACCGTTTCTCTAAGATGGTCCATCTGGTTCCCTTGCCTAAGTTGCCTTCTTCTTCCGAGTTGGTTCCTCTGTTTTTTCAAAATGTTGTTCGTTTGCATGGTATTCCTGAGAATATCGTTTCTGACAGAGGGACACAATTCGGGTCTAGATTTTGGCGGGCATTCTGTGCTAGGATGGGCATAGATTTGTCTTTTTCGTCTGCTTTCCATCCTCAGACTAATGGCCAGACCGAGCGGACTAATCAGACCTTGGAGACATATTTGAGGTGTTTTGTGTCTGCGGATCAGGATGATTGGGTTGCTTTTTTGCCTTTGGCGGAGTTCGCCCTCAATAATCGGGCCAGCTCTGCCACCTTGGTGTCCCCGTTTTTCTGTAATTTGGGGTTTCATCCTCGATTTTCCTCCGGTCAAGTGGAATCTTCGGATTGTCCTGGAGTGGATGCTGTGGTGGAGAGGTTGCATCAGATTTGGGGGCAGGTGGTGGACAATTTGAAGTTGTCCCAGGAGAAGACTCAGCTTTTTGCCAACCGCCGTCGTCGTGTTGGTCCTCGGCTTTGTGTTGGGGACTTGGTGTGGTTGTCTTCTCGTTTTGTCCCTATGAGGGTTTCTTCTCCTAAGTTTAAGCCTCGGTTCATCGGCCCGTACAAGATATTGGAGATTCTTAACCCTGTGTCCTTCCGTTTGGACCTCCCTGCATCCTTTTCGATTCATAATGTTTTTCATCGGTCATTGTTGCGCAGGTATGAGGTACCGGTTGTGCCTTCCGTTGAGCCTCCTGCTCCGGTGTTGGTTGAGGGTGAGTTGGAGTACGTTGTGGAAAAGATCTTAGACTCTCGTGTTTCCAGACGGAGACTCCAGTATCTGGTCAAATGGAAGGGATACGGTCAGGAGGATAATTCTTGGGTCACTGCCTCTGATGTTCATGCCTCCGATCTTGTCCGTGCCTTTCATAGGGCTCATCCTGATCGCCCTGGTGGTTCTGGTGAGGGTTCGGTGCCCCCTCCTTGAGGGGGGGGTACTGTTGTAAATTGGATTCTGGGCTCCCCCGGTGGCCACTTGTGGAATTGAACTTGTGTGCATCATCCCCTCTGTTCACCTGCTCCTATCAGGATGTGGGAGTCGCTATATAACCTTGCTCCTCTGTCAGTTTCTTGCCGGTCAACAATGTAATCAGAAGCCTTCTGTGCTTGTTCCTGCTACTAGACAACTCCCAGCTAAGTTGGACTTTTGTCCTTGTGTGTTTTTGCATTTTGTTCCTGTTCACAGCTGCTGTTTCGTTACTGTGTCTGGAAAGCTCTTGTGATCGGAAATTGCCACTCTGGTGTTATGAGTTAATGCTAGAGTCTTAAAGGAATTTCTGGATGGTGTTTTGATAGGGTTTTCTGCTGACCATGAAAGTGTCCTTTCTGTCTTCCTGCTATCTAGAAAGCGGACCTCGATTTTGCTAAACCTATTTTCATACTACGTTTGTCATTTCATCTAAAATCACCGCCAATATATGTGGGGGCCTCTGTCTGCCTTTTGGGAAAATTTCTCTAGAGGTGAGCCAGGGCTGTCTTTTCCTCTGCTAGGATTAGGTAGTTCTCCGGCTGGCGCTGGGCATCTAGGGTTAAAAAACGTAGGCATGCTACCCGGCCACTTCTAGTTGTGCGGCAGGTTTAGTTCATGGTCAGTATAGTTTCCATCTTCCAAGACCTAGTTCTCATATATGCTGGGCTATGTTCTCTCGCCATTGAGAATCATGACACCCAGCCAACAGGAAGCCCTCCCCCTGGCAGTATATATTAGCTATCACATACACATAATAGACTGGTCATGTGACTGACAGCTGCCGTATTTCCTATAAGGTACATTTGTTGCTCTTGTAGTTTGTCAGCTTATTAATCAGATTTTTATTTTTGAAGGATAATACCAGACTTGTGTGTGTTTTAGGGCGAGTTTCGTGTGTCAAGTTGTGTGTGTTGAGTTGCGTGTGGCGACATGCATGTAGCGACTTTTGTGAGATGAGTTTTGTGTGGCGACATGCGTGTAGCAACTTTTTGTGTGTCGAGTTGCATGTGACAGGTTAGTGTAGCAAGTTGTGTGCAGCAAGTTTTGCGCATGGCGAGTTTTGCGCGTGGCGCGTTTTATGTGTGGTGCCTTTTGAGTATGTGCAAGTTTTGTGTGAGGCAACTTTTGCATGTGTTGCAACTTTTGTGCATGTGGCAATTTTTCCGCGTGTGCAAGTTTTGCGTGTGGCGAGTTTTCCATGAGGTGAGTTTTGCATGTGTGGCGAGTTTTGCATGTGGAGAGTTTTGCGCGTGGCGAGTTTTGAGCGGCGACTTTTGTGTTTCAACTGTTATGTGGCGAGGTTGGTGTATGTGTGGTGAAATGTGTGCTGAGGGTGGTATATGTGTTCGAGCACGTGGTAGTGTGTGGCGCATTTTGTGTGTGTGTTCATATCCCCGTGGTGGTGGTGTGATTATCCCATGTCGGGGCCCCACCTTAGTAACTGTACGGTATATACTCTTTGGCGCCATCGCTCTCATTCTTTAAGTCCCCCTTGTTCACATCTGGCCGCTGTTAATTTGCCTCCAACACTTTTCCTTTCATTTTTTCCCCATTATGTAGATAGGGGCAAAATTGTTTGGTGAATTGGAAAGTGCGGGGTTAAAATTTCACCTCACAACATAGCTTTGACGCTCTCGGGGTCCAGACGTGTGACTGTGCAAAATTTTGTGGCTGTAGCTGCGACGGTTCAGATGCCAATCCCGGACATACACACATTCAGCTTTATATATTAGATATAATTTTAAACACCTCCCTTTTCCCGTTAGTATTGAAGAAATAAAAAACATAAATAAAATAAAAGTGCATTAATAAAAGTATGATCTATCAAGATATAAAATGATCTAATGCATTACGTAAACATTGTAAAGGAAAAAACAAACTAAATTGTCAAAATTGACATTTTTATGTTGCCACAAATCTGCCCAAAATTGCAATAAAAAGTGATCAAAATTTCCTATTTATCGCAAAATGACACCTCTGAGGCCATGTGCACACGTTGCGGATTGGGGTGCAGAATTTTCGGCACAAAATCTGCATCTCCTGGCAGAAAACGCAGGTGCGGATTTTCTGCGTTTTTTATGCGGATTTTCTGTGTTTTTTACCCCTGCGGTTTTCTATAATGGAAGGGTTCAGAAATGCTGCAGTTCCCCACAAAAGAAGTGACATGCTACTTCTTTTGATCCGCAGCAGTTTTCATGCGGATTTTTCCGCACCATTAGCACGGCATTTTTTTTTTCTATTGATTTACATTATACTGTAAATCACTTTGCGGAACTGCAGCGTTTCTGCGCAGAAAAAAACGTTGCGAATCCGCACTAAATCCGCATCGTGTGCACACAGCCTAAAGCTGCAGCTCGGCATGCAAAAAACAAGTCCTCATACAGCTTTATCGACAATTTTTTTTTTTTTTTAAAGTTAGGAGTCTCAGAAAAGGGAAACCAATTTTATTTCACTTTTACAAAATTCAGATTTTTTTTTTAAGCCACTAAAATAACTAAAAAACCTATACAAATATCTCTGTAAATGAACTGACCTTAAGAATCATGTCCCGAGGTTATTACTGCATAATGAGCACCACAAAAATAAAACCCAAAACACAATGCTGGAATTGCTATTTTTACCACCACTTCACCACACTTGGTTTTATTTCCCAAGTTTTATTTCACTACTAAAGCAAATGGTGACATTTAAAAGTAAAATAAACATTCCCCAGTTCATTCTCAGAATCAATACAATCTCAGAGTTCAGATGATCACAGATCACAAAAGTGATGGTATAACATCACTATTTAATATGGGTATACCTCCTTTAAGGAGGACCTGCAACTGAAATATATTGTAAAAATCCCTGAGCTCCCCTGATTCTGCGGTTCTTTTCAATTTGGAGCTGTGTCAATCCTCTACGGAGATATTCACATTTGTATCTTCTGGAGCACAGCATGTGAAATCTCTGATTGTAGCTCAACTGGGAGTTTCTCCAGTTTTCTCTGGGGGTGGCGTGCACTTTCACCCCTCTCTGTAAGAAGCTGCCAATCACAGCTCAGCAGCATCTGAGACTGCTAGATTAGTTGCAGAGCTGTGATTGGCAGTTCTTTTTTAAAGAGGTGTGAAAGTGGAGGGACGCTGCTCAAAATGGAAAACAGCATTATAATCAGGGGAACTCAAAATTCTTGCAAAGAATTTGACACAATTTTTTTTTAACAAGTCACTCGTCCTCTTTATAGTAGCATGGCATAAATATAAAAAAATTGCGCTTGACCTGTCAGAAACCACCATACACAGAAATGCCGAACCTTCTCCTGTAATATGGAGGATCAAAGATAAAGCTGAGAACAAGCAACACTGTACATCATTGCACATTAAAGAGGACCTGTCACCAGGCGAAAAGAGTCCAGTTTTACTATACGTGTATTCCCGCTCATTCCAATACTAAGCAATATTTTTTTTTTTTAAATCCATCATACGGTTCCACAGGTATAGGTCTCTTTATTTAGTTTGACCGTTCTTTGCTAGAGGGGCGTGGCTCACGGGATCTCTGTGGGCGTGTCTTTATGTTCTGTGTTTTTACACTGTGAGCCACACCCCTTTATGAAGACCATAAAAATGAGAACTAAATAAACAGGACCATATCTCTGAAAAAGTATGGCGCATTAAAAAAAAAAAACAACCTGTAGAATCAGGACATCACGTGAATAAAATAAGAGCAAAAACTGCCCACTTTTGACCTGGTGATAGTCCCCTTTAAATTTTGCCGCCATACCTGTATGTAGCTGGGGGCTCTTTAAATAAAGAGAGCAGTTGAGGGATCTCATAGTCAAACAACATCTGTAGCTGTCCATCTCCAACCCCATCCCGGTAGATGATTATGCGATTTGGCAAGTCATTATTAGTTTTCTGCCACTTTTCAATAGCGCCTAGTGAGAACACAATTATAATATAAGGATGAAGAAGGATGAGTATAACCCCAAGAACACCATCCCAACAGTGAAGCATGGTGGGGCAAACATCATACTTTGGGAGTGCTTTTCTGAAAAGGGGGCAGGACAACTGTACCCTATTGTATGGAGGATGGATGGGGTCATGTATTGTGAGATTTTGGCTAACAACCTCATTCCCTCAGTGAGAGCCTTGAAGATGGGTCGTGGCTGGGTCTTCCAGCTTGACAATGACCCGAAAAACACAGCCACGGCAAATAATGAGTGGGCTTTGTAAGAAGCATTTCAAAGGTCCTGGAGTGTCCTAACTAGTCGTCAGACCTGAACCCAATAAAAAATCTTTAGAGGGAGCTGAAATTCAATGTTGCCCAGCAACAGTCCCGAAACCTGAAAGATCTGGAAAAGATCTGTATGGAGGAGTGGGCCAACATCCCTGCTGCAGTGTGTGCAAACTTGGACAAGAACTAGAGGAAACATTCCCACTCTCAACAACATAGCAGCCTTCACAGTGTGGAATGAATTCTAGACTATGAAGGCTGCTATGTTGTCCATAAACCTGTCCCTTGATGAAGCCCTATAACAAGAGGGGCGAAACACGATGGGACTGGAAATGTATAACGCAACATAAACGCACTGTAAGTATCATTTATATACTTTTTTTTAAGCAGTGTATATCTACTATATAATTGTCTAAGGGTCACTTCCGTCTTTCTGTCTGTCTGTCACGGAAATCCCAAGTAGCCGATTGGTCGCGGCCAGCTGGTCGTGACCAATCAGCGACGGGCACAGTCCGGCCGCGAAATGGCCGCTCCCTATTCCCCTGCACTCAGCGCCCCCTCCATACTCCCCTCCAGTCAGCGCCCGCCACCCACATACTGTTGTAGCAGTCCGTTAAACCGACTGCGTTACACATCGGCATAACGCGGTGTAACAGACTCTGTTAACGCTGCTATTAACCCTATGTGACGAACTTTTTACTATTGATGTTGCCTATGCGGCAACAATAGTAAAAAGATCTAATGTTAAAAATAATTAAAAAATAAAAAATCGTGATATACTCACCTTCCGGGGCCTTTCCCGCTCCTCGCGACGCTCCGGGCCATGCATTGCGGTCTCGCGAGATGATGACGTAGCGCTCTCTCGAGACCGCTACGTCATCATCTTGTGAGACCGCAATGCATTCTTGGGACTGGAACGTTGCGAGGAGCATCGCTAAAAGCCTCTCCTGGATCCGGGGGTCACCGGAGGGTGAGTATATAACAATTTTTTATTTTATTATTTTTTTTTAAAAGGGGATATGGTGCCCACACTGCTATATAATACTTGGGCTGTGTTATATACTGCGTGGCTGCTACATACTACGTGGGCAGTGTTATATACTATGTAGGCTGTGCTATATATTACGCGGGCAGTGTTATATACTACGTGGGCAGTGTTATATACTGCGTGGGCAGTGTTATATACTGCGTAGGCAGTGTTATATACTACGTGGGCAGTGTTATATACTATGTGCGCAGTGTTATATACTACGTGGGCAGTGTTTTATACTAATGTGTTATATACTGCGTGGGCTGTGTTATATACTACGTGTGCAGTGTTATATACTACGTGGACAGTGTTATATGCTACGTGGGCAGTGTAATATACTACATGGGCTGTTATATACTGCGTGGGCTGCGCTATATACTGCGTGGGCTGTGCTATATACTGCGTGGGAAGTGTTATATACTGCGTGGGCAGGGTTATATACTGCGTGGGCAGTGTTATATACTAATGTGTTATAGACTGCGTGGGCTGTGTTATATACTACGTGGGCTGTGTTATATACTACGTGTGCAGTGTTATATACTACGTGGGCAGTGTTATATGCTACGTGGGCAGTGTAATATACTACGTGGCTGTGTTATATACTACGTGGCTGCTATATACTACGTGGCTGCTATATACTACGTGGCTGTGCTATATACTACGTGGGCTGTTATATACTACGTGGGCTGTGTTATATACTACGTGGGCTGTGTTATATACTACGTGGCTGTGCTTTATACTACATGGCTGTGCTTTATACTACATGGCTGTGCTATATACTACATGGCTGTATTATATACTAAGGGGGCTGTGTTATATACTACGTGGCTGCTATATACTACGTGGCTGTGCTATATACTACGTGGCTGTCTGTGTTACGTGGGCTATGCTATATACTATGTGGCTGCTATGTACATACATACATATTGTAGAATACCCGATGCGTTAGAATCGGGCCACCATCTAGTCTACTATATATATTGTCTAAGGGTCACTTCCGTCTGTCTGTAATGGAAATCCCAAGTCGCTGATTGGTCGTGGCAAAACAGCCACGACCAATCAGCGACGGGCACAGTCCGGCGGCAAAATGGCTGCTCCTTACTCCCCGCAGTCAGTGCCCACAGTCCATACTCCCCTCCAGTCAGCGCTCACACAGGGTTAATGGCAGCGTTAACGGACTGCGTTATGCCGCGGTGTAACGCACTCCGTTAACGCTGGTATTAACCCTGTGTGACCAACTTTTTACTATTGATGCCTATGCAGCATCAATAGTAAAAAGATCTAATGTTAAAAATTATAAAAAATAGTAATATACTCACCGTCCGTCGGCCCCTCAGATCCAGAACAGGCCTTTCCCGCTCCTCGCGACGGTCCGATGACTGCTCCATGCATTGCGATCTCGCCAGATGACATAGAGGTCTCGCGAGACCGCTACGTCATCATCTCGCGAGACCGCAATGCACTCTTGGGACCGGAGCGTGCGAGGAGCATCGGTAAACACTTCGCCTGGATCCGGGGGCCAACGGAAGGTGAGTATATAACTATGTTTTATTTTAATTCTTTTTTTAACAGGGATACGGTGCCCACATTGCTATATACTACGTGGGCTGTGCAATATAGTCCGTGGGCTGTGCAGTATAGTCCGTGGGCTGTGCAATATAGTCCGTGGGCTGTGCAATATAGGACGTGGGCTGTGCAATATAGTCCGTGGGCTGTGCAATATAGTCCGTGGGCTGTGCAATATAGTCCGTGGGCTGTGCAATATAGGACGTGGGCTGTGCTATATAGTACGTGGGCTGTGCTATATAGTACGTGGGCTTTGCTATATAGTACGTGGGCTGTGCTATATACTACATGGCTGTGCAATATACTACGTGACTGTGCAATATACTACGAGGGCTGTGCAATATACTACGAGGGCTGTGCAATATACTACGTGGCTGTGCTACATACTACGTGGCTGTGCAATATACTACGTGGGCTGTGTTATTTACTACGTGGCTGTGTTATACACTACGTGGGCTGTATTATACACTACGTGGGCTGTTATATACTTCGTGAGCTGTGTTATATACTATGTGGCTGTGCTATATACTACGTGGCTGTGCTATATAGTACGTGGGCTTTGCTATATAGTACATGGCTGTGCAATATACTACGTGACTGTGCAATATAGGACGTGGGCTGTGCTATATAGTACGTGGGCTGTGCTATATAGTACGTGGGCTTTGCTATATAGTACGTGGGCTGTGCTATATACTACATGGCTGTGCAATATACTACGTGACTGTGCAATATACTACGAGGGCTGTGCAATATACTACGAGGGCTGTGCAATATACTACGTGGCTGTGCTACATACTACGTGGCTGTGCAATATACTACGTGGGCTGTGTTATTTACTACGTGGCTGTGTTATACACTACGTGGGCTGTATTATACACTACGTGGGCTGTTATATACTTCGTGAGCTGTGTTATATACTATGTGGCTGTGCTATATACTACGTGGCTGTGCAATATAGTCCGTGGGCTGTGCAATATAGTCCGTGGGCTGTGCAATATAGGACGTGGGCTGTGCTATATAGTACGTGGGCTGTGCTATATAGTACGTGGGCTTTGCTATATAGTACGTGGGCTGTGCTATATACTACATGGCTGTGCAATATACTACGTGACTGTGCAATATACTACGAGGGCTGTGCAATATACTACGAGGGCTGTGCAATATACTACGTGGCTGTGCTACATACTACGTGGCTGTGCAATATACTACGTGGGCTGTGTTATTTACTACGTGGCTGTGTTATACACTACGTGGGCTGTATTATACACTACGTGGGCTGTTATATACTTCGTGAGCTGTGTTATATACTATGTGGCTGTGCTATATACTACGTGGCTGTGCTATATACTACGTGGCCGGCCGCGAACAATCAGTGACACGCGCACTCCGGCCGCGAATTGGCGCGGGATTTGAACCACGGTTCGCTAATTGGTCGCGCCCGGCCGGCCGAATTCTATGTATTCATTGTATTATTCTAAAATCTTCATAAACAAACTACATACACATTCTAGAATACCCGATGCATTAGAATCGGGCCACCATCTAGTGTGCTATATGCATGATAATTCCCTTTCACATGTGATTGGCATTATGCCTGGGAAGTTCCTTTTGAGGATTGTAAATGTCAGATGTCACTGGATACAGACATGGGAATGTTATATTGGAATGTTAACTTCATGTTTATGTTATAAACATCCACTTAGGGAATCACTTAAAATTCCTTTGGATCTGAGTATCTGACTCTACTGGTTGTAGACATCTGCCAGCTGCAGCTGAGAATTATAGGAAGCACCCCTTTTTATTGATATTGAATTGTAAAAATAGTAGAAGGGTCTTTTTTAGCTGTGTTTTAACCTTTTATAGTAGTCCTGTCTGTGATGATAATGAGACTGCTGAAAAGTCTTTTGTGAAGCACAAAAGTTTGAGTCACTAGTACAATGGTATGCTAAAAATATCAACAGGACAATGGTTCCACGCATACATCGCAGTCCATCAAGGCTTCTGGAATGGCCATCACCTTCGCCTCACTTACTCTCCATAGAAAATCTTTGGTGGGTTTTGAAGAAGATGGTTGAAGCAAATCCAAGTATATTAGTTCCTGGAGGTGATTACAGCAGCTGGCTATATATCACATTTATAGCAGGTCATAACAGCCAGAGGGACTCTACTGAGTAAAAGACGTGTCATCAAGGGGTCAATAAAAGTGGCATTTTGTGCTAAATTTGGAGAAATCCCCTGATATATCAGATGTGTTCAGCTATTTGCATTGTCCTTGTTTGTACATGTCACGATCAGGAGGTGTCTGCAGAACATTATACAGGGACCGCAATCCTACGCCACGTTATATTCCATGTTCTGATTGTAGGAATTGTCCACTGAGGTCAGGGTCTGATAACGTCCAGAAGGACTTACAACCTCCATTCTGAATGACACAAAGCCTTATCAGCGAGCGCTCTCTACGAGGAGCCGGCGCAGCCATGTCCTTCAGATAGCAGTATATTTTCCACTTCTTATCATCATCCACAGATAATAGCGGTCCGCCAGCGCTCGTAACAGTCCAACTACGGAGAAAACCGAGTGACACAGAATGCCGCTAATGAGGTACATCGCTCATGATGTTGGCGGCTTTGTGATGTCGTAAGATCTGTGTACACACGATTGTCACTTAATAAAAGGGCACCACGTCCCTATATCTTCCTACTTATTATCCCTCATTGTCAGGGTCATATTCACAACAATACTCTATTCAAATTGGAACTCCGAGATGATGAACTCCGGGATAAGCTGACTCTGTAGTGGGATTCAGGCGCTTCACTTAAGACAACTGTTCACTACAGCCAGAAGCCACAGAAAAAGCCTGTGAGGCCCGTTTCCCCCAACATACAGAGAAAGCCTGTGAGTCCTCCTTCTACACTAACCTATAGAGAAAACCTGTGAGTCCTCCTTCCACACTAACCTATAGAAAAAGCCTGTGAGTCCTCCTTCCACACTAACCTATAGAAAAAGCCTGCGAGTCCTCCTTCCACACCAACCTATAAAAAAAGCCTGTGAGTCCTCCTTCCACACTAACCTATAGAAAAAGCCTGTGAGTCCTCCTTCCACACTCACTTACAGAGAAAGCCTGCGAGTCCTCCTTCCACACTAACCTATAGAAAAAGCCTGCGAGTCCTCCTTCCACACTAACCTATAGAAAATGCCTGCGAGTCCTCCTTCCACACTCACCTACAGAGAAAGCATGTGAGTCCTCCTTCCACACTAACCTATAGAAAAAGCCTGCGAGTCCTCCTTCTACACTCAGCTACAGAGAAAGCCTGCGAGTCCTCCTTCCACACTAACCTATAGAAAAAGCCTGCGAGTTCTCCTTCCACACTCACCTACAGAGATAGCCTGCGAGTCCTCTTTCCACACTAACCTATAGAAAAAGCCTGCGAGTTCTCCTTCCCTACTCACGTAAACAGAAAGCCTGTGAGTCCTCAATCTGCACTCACCCAGAGAAAGCCTGTGAGTCCTCCTTCCCCACTAACCTACAGAGAAATCCTGTGAGTCGTCCTTTTCCACACATCTATAGAGAAAGCCCGTGAGTCCTCCATATCCACACATTTATAGAGAAAGTCTGTGATTCCTCCTTATCCACACATTTATAGAGAAAGCCGGTGAGTCCTCCTTATCCACTCATCTATAGAGAAAGCCTGTGATTCCTCCTTATCCACATATCTATAGAGAAAACCTGTGAGTCCTCCTTCGCCACTCATCTATAGAGAAAGCCTGTGAGTCCTCCATATCTACACATTTATAGAGAAAGCCTGTGAGTCCTGGAAGAACAGAAAAATAGGTGATCATAAGAAGATGGGAGGCGATGGACCAGGACCAACGACACCCATCGGACCGGACGGCCCCGCAGGTGAGTATAATAAAACTTATTTTTCAGTTCTTCCAGGTCGGAGGCTTATATACAGCATAGAATGCGTATATACGGTACATTATAGAATCCTGTATATAAGCCCTGAAAGGCAGCAGGACTCACAAGGTTTCTCTATGGGAGGGTTGGAGAATCAAGACTCACAAGCTTTATCGGAGGTTGGATAATTAGGACTCACAAGTTTTCTCTATCAGAGGGTTGGATAATCAAGACTAGCAGGCTTTCCCTATTGGAGGGTTGGAGAATTAGGACGTACAGACTTTCTTTATAAGAGGGTTGGAAAGCAGGACTCACAGGCTTTCTTTATGGGAAGGTTGGAGGAGCAGGACTCAAAGGCTTTCTCTATGGGAGGGCTGGAGGAGCAGGATTCACAGGCCTCCTCTATAGGAGGGCTGCAAAGCATGACTCATATGTTTTCTTTATGGGAAGGTTGGAGGAGCAGGACTCACAGGCCTTCTACATAGGAGGGTTGGAGGAGCAGGACTCACAGGCTTTCTCTATGGGAGGGTTGGAGGAGCAGGGCTCACATGTTCTCTATGGGAGGGTTGGAAAAGCAGGACTCACATGTTTTCTTTATGGGAAAGTTGGACGAGAAGGACTCACAGGCTTTATGGGAGGGTCAGAGGAGCAGGACTCACAGGTTTTCTCTATGAGAGGTAAAAGAAGCAGGACTCACAGGCTTTCTCTATGGGAGGGTTGGAGGAGCAGGACTCACATGTTTTCTCTATGGGAGGGTTGGAGGAGCAGGACTCACAGGCTTTCTCTATGGGAGGGTTGGAGGAGCAGGACTCACAGGCTTTCTCTATGGAAGGCTTGGAGGATCAGGAATCACATGTTTTCTTTATGGGAAGGTTGGACGAGAAGGACTCACAGGCTTTATGGGAGGGTCAGAGGAGCAGGACTCACAGGTTCTCTCTATGAGAGGTAAAGGAAGCAGGACTCACAGGCTTTCTCTATGGGAGGGTTGGAGGAGCAGGGCTCACATGTTTTCTCTATGGGAGAATTGGAGGAGCAGGGCTCACATGTTCTCTATGGGAGGGTTGGAGGAGCAGGACTCGCATGTTTTCTCTATGGGAGGGTTGGAGGAGCAGGACTCACATGTTTTCTCTATGGGAGGGTTGGAGGAGCAGGGCTCACATGTTCTCTATGGGAGGGTTGGAGGAGCAGGACTCACATGTTTTCTCTATGGGAGGGTTGGAGGAGCAGGACTCACGTTTTCTCTATGGGAGGGTTGGAGGAGCAGGGCTCACATGTTTTCTCTATGGGAGGGTTGGAGGAGCAGGACTCACATGTTTTCTCTATGGGAGGGTTGGAGGAGCAGGACTCGCATGTTCTCTCTATGGGAGGGTTGGAGGAGCAGGACTCGCATGTTCTCTCTATGGGAGGGTTGGAGGAGCAGGACTCGCATGTTCTCTCTATGGGAGGGTTGGAGGAGCAGGACTCACATGTTTTCTCTATGGGAGGGTTGGAGGAGCAGGACTCATGTTCTCTCTATGGGAGGGTTGGAGAAGCAGGACTCATGTTCTCTCTATGGGAGGGTTGGAGGAGCAGGACTCACATGTTTTCTCTATGGGAGGGTTGGAGGAGCAGGACTCACATGTTTTCTCTATGGGAGGGTTGGAGGAGCAGAACTCACATGTTTTCTCTATGGGAGGGTTGGAGGAGCAGGACACATGTTCTCTCTATGGGAGGGTTGGAGGAGCAGGACTCACATGTTTTCTCTATGGGAGGGTTGGAGGAGCAGGACTCACATGTTTTCTCTATGGGAGGGTTGGAGGAGCAGGGCTCACATGTTCTCTATGGGAGGGTTGGAGGAGCAGGACTCACATGTTTTCTCTATGGGAGGGTTGGAGGAGCAGGACTCACATGTTTTCTCTATGGGAGGGTTGGAGGAGCAGGGCTCACATGTTTTCTCTATGGGAGGGTTGGAGGAGCAGGACTCACATGTTTTCTCTATGGGAGGGTTGGAGGAGCAGGACTCATGTTCTCTCTATGGGAGGGTTGGAGGAGCAGGACTCGCATGTTCTCTCTATGGGAGGGTTGGAGGAGCAGGACTCACATGTTTTCTCTATGGGAGGGTTGGAGGAGCAGGACTCACATGTTCTCTCTATGGGAGGGTTGGAGAAGCAGGACTCATGTTCTCTCTATGGGAGGGTTGGAGGAGCAGGACTCACATGTTTTCTCTATGGGAGGGTTGGAGGAGCAGGACTCACATGTTTTCTCTATGGGAGGGTTGGAGGAGCAGAACTCACATGTTTTCTCTATGGGAGGGTTGGAGGAGCAGGACACATGTTCTCTCTATGGGAGGGTTGGAGGAGCAGGACTCACATGTTTTCTCTATGGGAGGGTTGGAGGAGCAGGGCTCACATGTTTTCTCTATGGGAGGGTTGGAGGAACAGGGCTCACATGTTTTCTCTATGGGAGGGTTGGAGGAGCAGAACTCACATGTTTTCTCTATGGGAGGGTTGGAGCAGCAGGACTCGCATGTTTTCTCTATGGGAGGGTTGGAGCAGCAGGACTCACATGTTCTCTCTATGGGAGGGTTGGAGGAGCAGGACTCACATGTTTTCTCCATGGGAGGGTTGGAGGAGCAGTGCTCACATGTTCTCTCTATGGGAGGGTTGGAGGAGCAGAACTCACATACTTTCTCTATGGGAGGGTTGGAGCAGCAGGACTCACATACTTTCTCTATGGGAGGGTTGGAGGAGCAGGGCTCACATTCTTTCTCTATGGGAGGGTTGGAGCAGCAGGACTCACATACTTTCTCTATGGGAGGGTTGGAGGAGCAGGGCTCACATGTTTTCTCTATGGGAGGTGTTGTGAATTTGGATTCTGGGCTCCCCCGGTGGCTACTGGTGGAATTGAACTGGTGTTTTCATCTTCTCTGTTCACCTGTTCCCATCAAGATGTGGGAGTCGCTATATAACCTTGCTGCTCTGTTAGTTGCTTGCCGGTCAACAATGTTATCAGAAGCCTCTCTGTGCTTGTTCCTGCTCCTAGACAACTACTAGATAAGTTGGACTCTTGTCCATGTTTGTTTTTGCATTTTTGTTCCAGTTCACAGCTGTAGTTTCGTTACTGTGTCTGGAAAGCTCTTGTGAACAGGAATTGCCACTCTGGTGTTATGAGTTAATGCCAGAGTTTTAAAGTAATTCCTGGATGGTGTTTTGATAGGGTTTTCAGCTGACCATGAAAGTGTCCTTTCTGTCTTCTGCTATGTAGTAAGTGGACCTCAAATTTGCTAAACCTATTTTCATACTACGTTTGTTATTTCATCTTAATTCACCGCCAATACATGTGGGGGGCCTCTGTCTCCTTTCGGGGTATTTCTCTAGAGGTGAGCTAGGACTAATATTTTCCTCTGCTAGCATTATTTAGTTCTCCGGCTGGTGCTGGGCATCTAGAATCAACGTAGGCATGCTACCCGGCCACTGCTAGTTGTGCGTTAGGTTTAGTTCATGGTCAGCTCAGTTCCCATCTTCCAAGAGCTAGTTCCTATATATGCTGATGCTATGTTCTCTTGCCATTGAGAACATGACAGTTTGACCGGGCCACAAAGTGTTAATTGTTTGGGCTGAAGCAGGAGAAAAAGAAGTGTTTAAGGGAATTTTTTTTTTTTTTTTTTCCCCTCAGAGTTTTGCTGCCTAGCCCTTAATTGCTGTCTAGCTGCTTCTTACCTCCTCTTAACCCTTGAATGGCTCTGTGTTCACCTGTTTGTAATGGATCTTCAGAGTGTAACTGCAGGTTTGAATAATCTCGCCACGAAGGTACAAAATTTGCAAGACTTTGTTTGTCATGCACCTGTATCTGAGCCGAGAATTCCTTGGCCGGAATTTTTCTCGGGGAATAGATCTGGGTTTCAGAATTTTCGAAATAATTGCAAATTATTTTTGTCCCTGAAATTTCGCTCTGCCGGAGACCCTGCACAGCAGGTCAGGATTGTGATTTCCTTGCTCCGGGGCGACCCTCAAGACTGGGCTTTTTCATTGACACCAGGGGATCCTGCGTTGCTCAATGTGGATGCGTTTTTTCTGGCCTTGGGGTTGCTTTATGACGAACCTCATTTGGAGCTTCAGGCAGAAAAAACTTTGATGTCCCTATCTCAGGGGCAAGATGAAGCGGAAATTTACTGTCAAAGATTCCGTAAATGGTCTGTGCTTACTCAGTGGAATGAGTGCGCCCTGGCGGCGACTTTCAGAGAGGGTCTCTCTGATGCCATTAAGGATGTTATGGTGGGGTTCCCTGTGCCTGCGGGTCTGAATGAGTCCATGACAATGGCTATTCAGATCGATAGGCGTTTGCGGGAGCGCAAACCAGTGCACCATCTGGCGGTGTCCACTGAGAAGTCGCCAGAGAGTATGCAGTGTGATAGAATTCTGTCCCGAAGCGAGCGGCAGAATTTTAGACGGAAAAATGGGTTGTGTTTCTATTGTGGTGATTCTACTCATGTTATATCAGCATGCTCTAAGCGCACTAAAAAGCTTGATAAATCTGTTTCCATTTGCACCTTACCGTCTAAGTTTATTCTATCTGTGACCTTGATTTGCTCTTTGTCATCTATTACCACGGACGCCTATGTCGACTCTGGCGCCGCTTTGAGTCTTATGGATTGGTCCTTTGCCAAACGCTGTGGGTATGATTTAGAGCCTTTGGAGACTCTTATTCCTCTGAAGGGGATTGACTCCACCCCATTGGCTAATAATAAACCACAATACTGGACACAAGTAACTATGCGTATTAATCCGGATCACCAGGAGATTATTCGCTTTCTGGTGCTGTATAATCTACATGATGATTTGGTGCTAGGATTGCCTTGGCTGCAATCTCACAACCCAGTCCTCGACTGGAGAGCTATGTCTGTGTTGAGCTGGGGATGTAAGGGGGCTCATGGGGATGTACCTGTGGTTTCCATTTCATCATCTATTCCCTCTGAAATTCCTGAGTTCCTGTCTGACTATCGTGACGTCTTTGAAGAATCCAAGCTTGGTTCATTACCTCCGCACCGAGAGTGCGATTGTGCCATAGATTTAATCCCGGGTAGTAAATACCCAAAGGGTCGTTTATTTAATCTGTCTGTGCCTGAACATGCTGCTATGCGAGAATATATAAAGGAGTCCTTGGAAAAGGGACATATTCGTCCATCGTCATCTCCCTTAGGAGCCGGTTTTTTCTTTGTGTCAAAAAAAGACGGCTCTTTGAGACCATGTATCGATTATCGGCTTTTGAATAAAATCACTGTAAAATATCAATACCCATTGCCGTTGCTGACTGATTTGTTTGCTCGCATAAAGGGGGCCAAGTGGTTCTCTAAGATTGACCTTCGTGGGGCGTATAATTTGGTGCGAATCAGGCAGGGGGATGAGTGGAAAACCGCATTTAATACGCCCGAGGGCCACTTTGAGTATTTAGTGATGCCTTTTGGTCTTTCAAATGCTCCGTCAGTTTTCCAGTCCTTTATGCATGATATTTTTCGCGATTATTTGGATAAATTTATGATTGTGTATCTGGATGATATTCTGATTTTTTCGGATGACTGGGACTCTCATGTCCAGCAAGTCAGGAGGGTTTTCCAGGTTTTGCGGTCTAATTCTTTGTGTGTGAAGGGTTCTAAGTGTGTTTTTGGGGTACAGAGGATTTCCTTTTTGGGATATATTTTTTCTCCCTCTTCCATTGAAATGGATCCTGTCAAGGTTCAAGCTATTTGTGATTGGACGCAGCCCTCTTCTCTTAAGAGTCTTCAGAAATTTTTGGGCTTTGCTAACTTTTATCGTCGATTTATTGCTGGTTTTTCGGATATTGCTAAGCCATTGACCGATTTGACTAAGAAGGGTGCTGATGTTGCTGATTGGTCCCCTGACGCTGTGGAGGCCTTTCGGGAGCTTAAGCGCCGTTTTTCCTCTGCCCCTGTGTTGCGTCAGCCTGATGTTGCTCTACCTTTTCAGGTTGAGGTCGACGCTTCTGAGATCGGAGCTGGGGCAGTGTTGTCGCAGAAAAGTTCTGACTGCTCCGTGATGAGGCCTTGTGCCTTCTTTTCCCGTAAATTTTCGCCCGCTGAGCGGAATTATGATGTTGGGAATCGGGAGCTTTTGGCCATGAAGTGGGCTTTTGAGGAGTGGCGCCATTGGCTTGAGGGGGCCAGACATCAGGTGGTGGTATTGACTGACCACAAAAACTTGATTTATCTTGAGACCGCCAGGCGCCTGAATCCTAGACAGGCGCGCTGGTCATTATTTTTCTCTCGGTTTAATTTTGTGGTGTCATACCTACCGGGTTCTAAGAATGTTAAGGCGGATGCCCTTTCTAGGAGTTTTGAGCCTGACTCGCCTGGTAACTCTGAGCCCACAGGTATCCTTAAGGATGGAGTGGTATTGTCAGCCGTTTCTCCAGACCTGCGGCGGGCCTTGCAGGAGTTTCAGGCGGATAGACCGGATCGTTGCCCACCTGATAAACTGTTTGTTCCTGATGATTGGACCAGTAGAGTCATCTCTGAGGTTCATTCTTCTGCGTTGGCAGGTCATCCTGGCATTTTTGGTACCAGGGATTTGGTGGCAAGGTCCTTCTGGTGGCCTTCCCTGTCACGAGATGTGCGAGGCTTTGTGCAGTCTTGTGACGTTTGTGCTCGGGCCAAGCCTTGTTGCTCTCGGGCTAGTGGATTATTGTTGCCCTTGCCCATTCCTAAGAGGCCTTGGACGCACATCTCGATGGATTTTATTTCAGATCTGCCTGTTTCTCAGAAGATGTCTGTCATCTGGGTGGTGTGTGACCGTTTCTCTAAGATGGTCCATTTGGTTCCTCTGCCCAAGTTGCCTTCTTCTTCCGAGTTGGTTCCTCTGTTTTTTCAAAATGTTGTTCATTTGCATGGTATTCCTGAGAATATCATTTCTGACAGAGGGACCCAATTCGTGTCTAGATTTTGGCGGGCATTCTGTGCTAGGATGGGCATAGATTTATCTTTTTCGTCCGCTTTCCATCCTCAGACGAATGGCCAGACCGAGCGGACTAATCAGACCCTGGAGACATATCTGAGGTGTTTTGTGTCTGCTGACCAGGATGATTGGGTTGCTTTTTTGCCATTGGCAGAGTTCGCTCTCAATAATCGGGCCAGCTCTGCCACTTTGGTGTCCCCGTTTTTCTGTAATTCGGGGTTTCATCCTCGATTTTCCTCTGGTCAGGTGGAATCTTCGGATTGTCCTGGAGTGGATGCTGTGGTGGAGAGATTGCATCAGATCTGGGGGCAGGTGGTGGACAATTTGAGGTTGTCCCAGGAGAAGACTCAGCTTTTTGCCAACCGCCACCGTCGTGTTGGTCCTCGGCTTTGTGTTGGGGATTTGGTGTGGTTGTCTTCTCGTTTTGTCCCTATGAGGGTCTCTTCTCCTAAGTTTAAGCCTCGGTTCATCGGCCCGTATAAGATATTGGAGATTCTTAACCCTGTTTCCTTCCGTTTGGACCTCCCTGCATCCTTCTCTATTCATAACGTTTTTCATCGGTCATTATTGCGCAGGTATGAGGTACCGGTTGTGCCTTCCGTTGAGCCTCCTGCTCCGGTGTTGGTTGAGGGTGAGTTGGAGTACGTTGTGGAGAAAATCTTAGACTCTCGTGTTTCCAGACGGAGACTCCAGTATCTGGTCAAGTGGAAGGGATACGGCCAGGAGGATAATTCTTGGGTGAATGCATCTGATGTTCATGCCTCTGATCTGGTTCGTGCCTTTCATAGGGCCCATCCTGATCGCCCTGGTGGTTCTGGTGAGGGTTCGGTGCCCCCTCCTTGAGGGGGGGGTACTGTTGTGAATTTGGATTCTGGGCTCCCCCGGTGGCTACTGGTGGAATTGAACTGGTGTTTTCATCTTCTCTGTTCACCTGTTCCCATCAAGATGTGGGAGTCGCTATATAACCTTGCTGCTCTGTTAGTTGCTTGCCGGTCAACAATGTTATCAGAAGCCTCTCTGTGCTTGTTCCTGCTCCTAGACAACTACTAGATAAGTTGGACTCTTGTCCATGTTTGTTTTTGCATTTTTGTTCCAGTTCACAGCTGTAGTTTCGTTACTGTGTCTGGAAAGCTCTTGTGAACAGGAATTGCCACTCTGGTGTTATGAGTTAATGCCAGAGTTTTAAAGTAATTCCTGGATGGTGTTTTGATAGGGTTTTCAGCTGACCATGAAAGTGTCCTTTCTGTCTTCTGCTATGTAGTAAGTGGACCTCAAATTTGCTAAACCTATTTTCATACTACGTTTGTTATTTCATCTTAATTCACCGCCAATACATGTGGGGGGCCTCTGTCTCCTTTCGGGGTATTTCTCTAGAGGTGAGCTAGGACTAATATTTTCCTCTGCTAGCATTATTTAGTTCTCCGGCTGGTGCTGGGCATCTAGAATCAACGTAGGCATGCTACCCGGCCACTGCTAGTTGTGCGTTAGGTTTAGTTCATGGTCAGCTCAGTTCCCATCTTCCAAGAGCTAGTTCCTATATATGCTGATGCTATGTTCTCTTGCCATTGAGAACATGACAGGGAGGGTTGGAGGAGCAGGGCTCACATGTTTTCTCTATGGGAGGGTTGGAGGAACAGGGCTCACATGTTTTCTCTATGGGAGGGTTGGAGGAGCAGGACTCACATGTTCTCTCTATGGGAGGGTTGGAGGAGCAGAACTCACATGTTCTCTCTATGGGAGGGTTGGAGGAGCAGGACACATGTTCTCTCTATGGGAGGGTTGGAGGAGCAGGACTCATGTTTTCTCTATGGGAGGGTTGGAGGAACAGGGCTCACATGTTTTCTCTATGGGAGGGTTGGAGGAGCAGGGCTCACATGTTTTCTCTATGGGAGTGTTGGAGGAGGAGGGCTCACATGTTTTCTCTATGGGAGAGTTGGAGGAGCAGGGCTCACATGTTTTCTCTATGGGAGGGTTGGAAAGAGCAGGGCTCACATGTTTTCTCTATGGGAGGGTTGGAGGAGCAGGACTCACATGTTTTCTCTATGGGAGGGTTGGAGGAGCAGGACTCACATGTTTTCTCTATGGGAGGGTTGGAGGACCAGGGTTCACATGTTTTCTCTATGGGAGGGTTGGAGGAGCAGGACTCACATGTTCTCTCTATGGGAGGGTTGGAGGAGCAGGGCTCACATGTTTTCTCTATGGGAGGGTTGGAGGAGCAGGGCTCACATGTTTTCTCTATGGGAGGGTTGGAGGAGCAGGGCTCACATGTTCTCTATGGGAGGGTTGGAGGAGCAGGACTCACATGTTTTCTCTAGGGGAGGGTTGGAGGAGCAGGACTCACGTTTTCTCTATGGGAGGGTTGGAGGAGCAGGGCTCACATGTTTTCTCTATGGGAGGGTTGGAGGAACAGGGCTCACATGTTTTTTCTATGGGAGGGTTGGAGGAGCAGGACTCACATGTTTTCTCTATGGGAGGGTTGGAGGAACAGGGCTCACATGTTTTCTCTATGGGAGGGTTGGAGGAGCAGGGCTCACATGTTTTCTCTATGGGAGGGTTGGAGGAGCAGGGCTCACATGTTTTCTCTATGGGAGGGTTGGAGGAGCAGGGCTCACATGTTCTCTATGGGAGGGTTGGAGTGTAATAACAGGCAGGTACTGAGTATGTCACCACGGAACAGACAGACCAACAGTTGAGGGGTTTAATAACAGGAATAGGGTTCTCCTCGCAGGGAGGAAGCAATGGAAAATAACTAACAATGAAACAGTGCCAAAAATATGGGAGTTAAACGATGTAAAAGAATTAAGCAGGACTTCTTGAGAAAAGAGCACTTATCAGTCTGATGAGGACTTGCTTGGAGGGTCGTCTTCTCCAACGGAGGCGCCGAGAAACAGCGGCACTTGTCTTTCCTCTGTTGTCCGTGGGCAGAGTAGTCTCTGGGAGCCTGCTGCCTGGGGTTTAGGGAGTCAATGTGATATGCACAGGCTCTGAGTCTTTAACTTTTACAGCACAGCAGGAAATCAGGGCTCTGCACTGTTGTCTCAGTGCCGGGAAAACAGGGGCTCTGCGCTGTTAAGTCTCTGTACTGTTAGTCTCTGTGCTGTTAAGTCTCTGTACCGATACCGCGGGGACTAGGGTGTAGTAGTCTCTAAACGGGTCTCAAAGCGCCCCTCTCCAATCACAGCCGAGTCCGCTTTTATGTACTCACAAAAGGCAGTCTTTCTGGGCAGTCTCTCTGGGCAGTCTCTCTCTCTCTTCTGGAGCGCAGCTGCACCCTGCTCTGCAAACTGTTCTGCACGCGGCTCTGCACGCTGCTCTGCACACTGTTCTGCACACGGCTCTGCACGCTGCTCTGCACACTGTTCTGCACACGGCTCTGCACGCTGCTCTGCAAACTGTTCTGTCCCCTGCGTGCGTCCCTTTCCCGCCCTCTGGCTGCTTCCCTTCTGTCCCAGTCTACCAGTCTCCCCCTAGGGAACCTGCAGCTCAGCTCAATAGTTCCGGGCACAGAGCCGAGAAGGTAACCGCCCCCAGACTCTTCTTGTGCTTTTAACTCCTTACATTCCCCCCTCTTTCTGCTCGCCATTCCACGGGCGAGATCTTCAGGAGTTCCTGTTGGCAATCTTCCAGTCCTTGCACAATCTGCTGCCAGATGAACTCTTCCTGATTGTAGCGAACAGGGGGTATACCAGCCGTTGAACGTTCAGAGCGTCTCAAACCAGCAGGGGCGGAGATGTCAGCTGCTGCGGGAGGAGTCGAGGCTTCCTCCGATACGTTGGTAGATTCTGGCACCAGCCCGGTTTCTGGGTTCACTGGGGGAGATTCAGAGTCTTCCTCGTCTTCCACATCTACATTGACCACTGGCGCAACCGGTGGGGGTGCTGGACCCAATTGGACTGATTCAGGATCTCGAGACAAACATGGACGCAACATATTCCGGTGCGGCGTTCGGGTGGGAGTCCCTCCCTCCGTTTCGGGCTGGACCTCATAAACGGGACCCCCGTTGCCGAGCCGCCGCTTCACTCGGTACGGCCTTTTCTCCCACCGGTACTCTAGTTTGTTGTGTGGGCGCTTTTCCCTCACTAAGACTCGGTCTCCAGGCCACAGGGCTGTCCCCTTTTGAGGAGCTACCTGGGGATGCTCCAATTCTTGCAGCCGGTTCTGCACTAGACGTTGAATTGTCCGCAGCTGACGACGATGTTCTTGAACCCAGGAGTACACCCCCGTCCGTGGGTAGTCCTCCTCGGGTTCCAGCGCCAGCTCTGCCAGTCCCTTCCCGGGTCGGCCAAAGAACAGAGAGTAGGGGGTGAATCCGGTGGTGCTGTGTTTACGATTGTTATACGCCCACACCAGTTCAGGGACGGACTCAGTCCACTTCGCCTTCTGGTCCTCCTTCAGGGTCCTCAGCATTTGAATCAGAGTGCGGTTAAATCTTTCACAAGCCCCATTCCTTTGTGGATGATAAGGGGTGGTCCGGGACTTATCTATTTTGTACAGCTGGTGCAGCTCTTCCATCACTCTTTCGAGGAAGCAGGCCCCTTGATCAGAATGGATGCGCTTGGGACACCCGTACACCTGAATGAAATGTTTGCAGATTGCGTGAGCAGCAGACTCGGCAGTCTGGTCCCGCGTGGGCGTCACTACGGCAAATTTAGTAAAGTGGTCTATCATCACTAAACAATGCTTGTAGCCTTGGTGTGCTGGTCCAATTGTGAAGTAATCTATTGCCAGTAGGTCCATGGGGCCAGAAGACCTCACCGTCTCTGTGGGAGCTCGTTGTTCTGGTGGTTTGACCAGCTCACAACGTCTGCATTGCTGACATACTTTATCCACAATGTTCCTTAAGTGGGGGTGATAAAATAGGCGCTGTAACCACTGGAAAGTCTTTTCTGGCCCAAAGTGTGCTCCTTTCTCATGTGCTTCCGTAGCCACCTGGTCTATCAAGGACGAGGGAATCACCGTCTGCCATAGAAGACTGAGTTCTGTTTGCAGGAATACTTTCCGGTACAGGATACCATCCCGCAACTCGAGCCTCTCCCACTGGCGTAGCATCTTCAGTACTTCAGGTGACATGGACCTCCTCTCATGTCGATTGGGCATTTGTTCAGACACGACCCACCTTCTCAACTGAGCTAGCTCCGGATCCTCCTGCTGCACTCGGACCCACTCATCGCGGGGCTGCTCCAGCAAATTCACACAGGCCTCTTCCTGTTCAATTTCCCGCGCCGCTGCCACCGTCCTGGCAGTCTCTCCAAAACCTGGAACCTCTACATCTTCCAGTTCTTCATCCTGGCTGGGTGCTGGTTTGCGATAGTTTACTCGGGAGAGGGCATCCGCATGTACATTCTCAGCTCCTCTTTTATACGAAATTCTGTATCGGAACTTGGCCATTCGGGCTACCCAACGTTGTTCTAGGGCGCCTAACTTGGCATTCTCGAGGTGGGCCAACGGATTGTTATCAGTGCGTACATCAACTTCTGAGCCAGCCAGATATTCCGCGAACTTCTCAGTCATTGCCCACACCAACGCCAACAACTCCAGCTTGAATGAACTGTAGTTTTCTGGATTCCTTTCTGAGTCATGCAGAGACCGACTGGCGTATGCGATGACGCGCTCTTTCCCATCCTGCATCTGCGACAGTACGGCCCCGAGGCCCTGCAGGCTCCCATCAGTGTGCAAGATGAACGGTTGTGTGAAGTCAGCGTAGGCCAGCACGGGGGCCTCCGTCAAAGCCTTCTTCAAAGCCAAGAATGCCTCCTCCTGATGCTTCCCCCACTGTATGTTCCGGTTTTTGGCGCAAGAGGGCACTCCCCTCAACAACTCCAGGAGTGGATTAGCAAGGCGGGTAAAGTCTTTTACAAAGCGTCTGAAGTATCCCGTGAGTCCCAGGAACGCACGCACATCTTTCACCGTTTTTGGAGTTGGCCACTCTTGTACCGCAGCGATCTTCTCCTGGGAAGGCCTCACCCCCTCAACGGAGACAACGTGTCCCAAGTATTCAATCTCGGTGCGGAAGAGGTGACATTTCTGGGGTTTCACTTTCAAGCCATACTTCTGTAGCCGACTCAGAACTTGCTCTAGTCTCTGCAGATGCTCCTCAAAGGTGGGGGCAAAGACGATGATATCATCCAAGTAGATCAAAGTGGCTTCAAAGTTCAGGTCTCCCAGACATCTCTCCATGAGTCGCTGAAATGTTCCTGGGGCATTTGCTAGGCCGAAGGGCATCCGGTCGAACTCATACAGTCCCATCGGAAGGATGAAAGCCGTCTTGGCTCGGTCTTGCTCAGACATGGGCACCTGCCAGTAGCCGCTAGCCAAGTCTAATGTGGAGAAATATCTGGCATTCCCTAGTGCCGTCAGGGACTCCTCTATCCTGGGCAGTGGGTACGAGTCCAGCACTGTGCAAGCGTTGAGCCGCCGATAGTCCACACAGAACCGCAGGGACTCGTCTTTCTTTCTCACCAAGACTATAGGGGCAGCCCATGGGCTCTGACTCTCACGTATAACTCCCTTCTTCAGCATGTGTGACAGCATTCCCTTCACCTCTTGGTACATCTGTATGGGTATTTGGCGGTACCGTTCCCGGATTGGTGCCGCATCCCCGGTGGGTATCTCGTGGGTGATGGCCGTGGTACGTCCAAAGTCATATTCATCTTTGGCGAACGCATCCTGAAATTTCCCCAATACAGCTTCTACCTGAGGTACCTGCTGCGGAGTAAGTTCCGAGAGCTCCGCCCTCATGCGTTCTAGTATCTGGCGTGTCATGATTCCCAATGGCAGGGACTTAGGCAAAAACGGACTAGCTCTAGGAAGATAGTAACTCAGATGACCGCGATGCTGAACCTAACACACAAATAACAGTAGCCGGGGGGCGTGCCTACGTTTTTATCCCTAGACGTCTCGCACCAGCCGGAGATCTAGCTCCCCCTAGTAGAGGAATACACAGACCTGACTTGCCTCCAGGGAAACCCCAAAAGTGATAGTAGCCCCCCACATATAATAACGGTTAGGTAAGAGGAAAACACGTACGCAGTATGAATATAGGTTCAGCAAAGAGAGGCCCTCTGACTAGATAGCAGAAAATACAAAAGAGGACTTCGCGGTCACCTCAAAACCCTAATCAGCCATCCTGAAATTACTTTAACTCCGATATCAACTCATGACACCGGAGTAGTAATTTCAGATCACTAGAGCTTCCAGCAGCAAGAGTGTATAAATGCGTGCTGGACAAAACAAACACAAAAATACAAAGATCCAACTTAGCTGAATTGCAGACTTGGAGCAGGTAGCAAGCAACAGAGGTGCTCTGATAACATTGATTGCCGGCACTAGAATGACTGAGAAGCCAAACTAAATAGGAAACTCCCAAACCCTGATGGGAACAGGTGCACTGGAAACAAAAGACAAAAGTAAGCCAGTACCACCAGTAGCCACCAGAGGGAGCCAAAAACAGAATTCACAACAGTACCCCCCCCTTAAGGAGGGGGCACCGAACCCTCATGAGAACCACCAGGGCGATCTGGATGCGCCCTATGAAAGGCGCGAACCAAATCAGAGGCATGAACATCAGAGGCAGTCACCCAAGAATTATCTTCCTGCCCGTATCCCTTCCATTTAACCAAATATTGAAGTCTCCGTCTGGAAACGCGAGAGTCCAAAATCTTTTCCACAACATACTCCAATTCACCCTCCACCAGCACAGGAGCAGGAGGTTCAACAGAAGGAACAACCGGTACCTCGTACCTCCGCAACAACGACCGATGGAAGACATTATGAATGGCGAAAGATGCTGGTAGGTCCAAACGAAAAGATACAGGATTAAGAATCTCCAAAATCTTATAAGGACCTATGAACCGGGGTTTAAACTTAGGAGAAGAGACCTTCATAGGGACAAAACGAGAAGATAACCACACCAAGTCCCCAACACGAAGACGATGACCCACACGACGATGACGATTAGCAAACTGCTGAGTCTTCTCCTGAGACAACTTCAAATTGTCCACCACATGACTCCAAATCCGGTGCAGTCTATCCACCACAGTGTCCACTCCAGGGCAATCCGAAGATTCCACCTGACCAGATGAAAAACGAGGGTGAAACCCTGAATTGCAAAAGAAAGGAGAAACCAGAGTGGCAGAACTGGCCCGATTATTAAGGGCAAACTCTGCCAACGGCAAAAAGGCGACCCAATCATCCTGATCAGCAGACACAAAACACCTCAAATAAGTCTCCAAGGTCTGATTAGTTCGCTCCGTCTGGCCATTAGTCTGAGGATGGAAAGCAGACGAGAAAGATAAATCAATGCCCATCCTGGCACAGAACGCTCGCCAGAACCTAGAAACAAATTGAGATCACCTGTCAGAAACGATGTTTTCCGGGATACCATGTAAACGAACCACATTTTGAAAAAACAAAGGAACCAACTCCGATGAAGAAGGCAATTTGGGCAAGGGTACCAAATGAACCATCTTAGAAAAACGGTCACACACCACCCAAATGACGGACATTTTCTGAGAAACCGGGAGGTCCGAGATAAAGTCCATAGAGATGTGCGTCCACGGCCTCTTCGGAATAGGCAAGGACAACAACAATCCACTAGCCTGAGAGCAGCAAGGCTTGGCCCGAGCACAAACATCACAAGGCTGCACAAAAGTACGCACATCCCGAGACAGGGAAGGCCACCAGAAGGACCTGGCCACCAAATCTCTGGTACCAAAGATTCCAGGGTGGCCTGCCAACACAGAAGAATGAACCTCCGAGATGACTCTACTGGTCCACTCATCTGGAACAAACAGTCTCCCAGGCGGACAACGATCAGGCCTATCAGTCTGAAACTCCTGCAAAGCACGTCGCAAGTCTGGGGAGACAGCAGACAAAATCACCCCATCCTTAAGTATACCCGTAGGCTCAGAATCACCAGAGGAGTCAGGCTCAAAACTCCTAGAAAGGGCATCTGCCTTCACATTTTTCGAACCCGGCAAGTATGAAACCACAAAATTAAACCGGGAGAAAAACAGCGACCAGCGCGCCTGTCTAGGATTCAGACGCCTGGCAGACTCAAGGTAAATCAGATTCTTGTGATCAGTCAAGACCACAACCTGATGTCTAGCACCCTCAAGCCAATGACGCCACTCCTCAAATGCCCACTTCATAGCCAAGAGCTCCCGATTACCGACATCATAATTTTGCTCGGCGGGCGAAAACTTTCGAGAGAAGAATGCACATGGTCTCATCACTGAGCAATCGGGACTTCTCTGCGACAAAACCGCCCCTGCTCCAATCTCGGAAGCATCAACCTCGACCTGAAAAGGGAGCGAAACATCAGGCTGGAGCAACACAGGGGCAGAAGAAAAACGGCGCTTAAGCTCCCGAAAGGCCTCCACAGCCGCAGAGGACCAATTGGCAACATCAGCACCCTTCTTAGTCAAATCAGTCAGAGGCTTAGCAACACTTGAAAACCCAGTTATAAATCGACGATAGAAATTAGCAAAGCCCAAGAATTTCTGAAGACTCTTCAGGGAAGTAGGCTGCGTCCAATCACAAATGGCCCGAACCTTGACAGGATCCATCTCAATAGAAGAAGGGGAAAAAATGTACCCCAAAAAAGAGATCTTCTGAACCCCAAAAATACACTTTGAACCCTTTACAAACAAAGAATTGGCCCGCAAAACCTGAAAAACCCTCCTAACCTGTTGAACATGCGACTCCCAGTCATCCGAAAAAATCAAAATATCATCCAAATACACAATCATAAATTTATCCAGATATTCACGGAAAATATCGTGCATAAAGGACTGAAAGACTGAAGGGGCATTAGAAAGACCAAAAGGCATTACCAAATACTCAAAATGGCCCTCGGGCGTATTAAATGCAGTTTTCCACTCATCTCCCTGCTTAATCCGCACCAAATTATACGCACCCCGAAGATCAATCTTAGAGAACCACTTTGCCCCTTTAATACGAGCAAATAAATCAGTCAATAGTGGCAAAGGATACTGGTATTTGACTGTAATCTTATTCAACAGGCGATAATCAATACAGGGCCTCAGGGAGCCATCTTTTTTACCCACGAAAAAAAAACCTGCTCCTAAAGGAGATGAGGATGGACGGATATGTCCCTTTTCCAAGGACTCCTTAATATACTCTCGCATAGCAGCATGCTCAGGCACAGACAGATTGAACAAACGACCCTTAGGAAACTTGCCAGGAATTAAGTCTATAGCACAATCGCAATCCCTGTGAGGGGGGAGAGAACTAAGTTTAGGCTCCTCAAAAACATCACAATAGTCAGACAAAAATGCCGGAACTTCAGAGGGAGTAGATGAAGCAATGGAAACCAAAGGTACTTCCCCATGAGCCCCCTGACATCCCCAGCTTAACACAGACATTGTTTTCCAGTCAAGGGCTGGATTATGAGTTTGCAACCATGGCAATCCAAGCACTAAGACATCATGCAAGTTATGCAACACAAGGAAGCGAATCACCTCCCGATGGTCAGGAGTCATACACATAGTCACTTGTGTCCAGTATTGTGGTTTATTCCTAGCCAATGGTGTGGAGTCGATACCCTTCAGAGGGATAGGAACTTCCAAAGGCTCTAGGCTAAACCCACAGCGTCTGGCAAAGGACCAATCCATAAGACTCAAGGAAGCGCCAGAATCCACATAGGCATCCACGGTAATAGATGATAATGAACAAATCAAAGTTACAGACAAAATAAACTTAGACTGTAAAGTGCCAATTGCAAACGACTTATCACCCTTTTTTGTGCGTTTAGAGCATGCTGATATAACATGAGCAGAATCACCACAGTAGAAGCACAACCCATTTTTACGTCTATAATTCTGCCGTTCATTTCTGGACAGAATTCTATCACATTGCATATTTTCCAGTGCCTGCTCAGAAGACACCGCCAGTGCCTGCTCAGAAGACACCGCCAAATGGTGCACAGGTTTGCGCTCCCGTAAACGCCGATCAATCTGAATAGCCATAGTCATGGATTCATTCAGACCTGTAGGCGTAGGAAACCCCACCATGACATCTTTAACGGCGTCAGAGAGACCTTCTCTGAAATTCGCCGCCAGGGCGCACTCATTCCACTGAGTAAGCACAGACCATTTTTGAAATTTTTGACAATATATTTCAGCTTCATCATGCCCCTGAGAGAGGGCCATCAAGGCTTTTTCAGCCTGAATCTCCAAATTAGGTTCCTCATAGAGCAACCCCAGTGCCTGAAAAAACGCATCCACATTGAGCAGCGCAGGATCCCCTGGTGCCAATGAAAATGCCCAATTCTGGGGGTCACCCCGTAACAAGGAAATAACAATTTTAACCTGCTGAGCGGGGTCTCCAGCGGAGCGAGATCTCAGAGAAAGATACAATTTACAATTGTGCTTAAAATTCAAAAAACGAGATCTATCTCCAGAAAAAAACTCAGGTATAGGAATCTTGGGTTCAGACATAGGAGCATGTATAACAAAGTCTTGGATATTTTGAACCTTAGAGGCAAGAGTATTCAGGTTTGAAGCTAAACTCTGGATATCCATTTCTCAACAGCTGAGATCTGAGCCATTCAGGGATTAAGAGGAGAGAAAAAAAAAACAAAACAGCAGATTGAAATTATGGCTAGACAGAACTTCTGAGTAAAAAAAAAAAAGTATCAGAAACTTCCTTTTTCTCTCTTTCTTCAGCCAATACCTTTAATACATTTAGGCCGGCAATACTGTCATGATTCCCAATGGCAGGGACTTAGGCAAAAACGGACTAGCTCTAGGAAGATGGTAACTCAGATGACCGCGATGCTGAACCTAACACACAAATAACAGTAGCCGGGGGGCGTGCCTACATTTTTATCCCTAGACGTCTCGCACCAGCCGGAGATCTAGCTCCCCCTAGTAGAGGAATACACAGACCTGACTTGCCTCCAGGGAAACCCCAAAAGTGATAGTAGCCCCCCACATATAATAACGGTTAGGTAAGAGGAAAACACGTACGCAGTATGAATATAGGTTCAGCAAAGAGAGGCCCTCTGACTAGATAGCAGAAAATACAAAAGAGGACTTCGCGGTCACCTCAAAACCCTAATCAGCCATCCTGAAATTACTTTAACTCCGATATCAACTCATGACACCGGAGTAGTAATTTCAGATCACTAGAGCTTCCAGCAGCAAGAGTGTATAAATGCGTGCTGGACAAAACAAACACAAAAATACAAAGATCCAACTTAGCTGAATTGCAGACTTGGAGCAGGTAGCAAGCAACAGAGGTGCTCTGATAACATTGATTGCCGGCACTAGAATGACTGAGAAGCCAAACTAAATAGGAAACTCCCAAACCCTGATGGGAACAGGTGCACTGGAAACAAAAGACAAAAGTAAGCCAGTACCACCAGTAGCCACCAGAGGGAGCCAAAAACAGAATTCACAACACTGGCGCCCTTCTTGCAGTAATCTGGGATCCGGAGCTGCCTCCGCTTTAACGGTCACCAGCCACGGATCTTCTGGCCTTGCTGTTAGCTGTACCGCCGCAGTGGGGACCAACTCGTCTGGAAGGCCCAGGACTTGAGCGACTTTGCTTCTAGGGGACAAAGTTGTATCCGTCTCCCCCAAATTGATGCAGCGCACAAGGACAGTTCCATTCTGCACGGTAGCCAGGGACCGTGCGACCACTATTCCTGACGGCAGCTGATCGGCTCTTCTGGGCTCAATTTGGACTTCAACCCCCTCCAGCGGGATGCCAGCTCGTACGGGCAGGGGAAGCACTGTCTGCCCAGGGGGCAACACTCGATTGACTGAGGCGGGGGCGACGACTTTGCCGAGTTCCTTCCCGTCGCGGTAGGCTTCCCGGACCTGGGCGGTCCGTATCAGTTGTTGGAAGACCCTTCTCTGGGGGGTTTGGTCGCTCCATTGTTGTAGGAACTGTTCCGGGGACTCACATTCATGCCCAGGGTCACGGTATGGTCTTTAGCTACCTCTCCATCCACCAGTACCACTCCTCTCCTCCCGAGGTCTTTTCCGCAGACCTCTATGTTCATCCATACCACCCCTGCGACCGGGATGGGCAAGTGATTGGCCGCCATAAGTTTGATCACAGGGCCCCATTTGGGCCGTAGCGCCTCTGTGAAGTGATGGCGGAAATATCTCTCAGGCATGGTGGTCACCTGTGAACCAGTGTCTATCAAGCATCGCACTGCTCTTCCATTGATTTCTGCCCAGACCAGAGGGCACGTGGAAACAAGGCTGTGGGGACTTTTACTCCTCCTCCTCTGTTCTTCACGCTCTGAGCGGCGCCCCTCAAGCTCAGAGCCACCTAGTTTAAAGGAGGATGCGGGGATGGTCGGCTCCGCCGGGGACACCATCGAGCAATGTGGCCTGTCTCTCCACAAGTGTAGCATGTAAGAGGGCTTCTCCTCCTGGTAGTTTCACCCACCGTTCGGGGGGCAGCTTCTCTGTCTCGCACTAGAGGGCCGGGCCCCTCTGCCGGAGATCTTCTGGAGGCCGCCATTTCTTCACGGACCTGTCTAATCTCCATTCTCAGGTCCTCCACCCACTGGGGAATATTGCCTGCGGTGGCGGTTACCTCCCCGCTCTGCACCCTTCCCACCAGCCCCGTCACTCCCTGTTCTTGTTCTCGCACACGCGCCTCACTGCCAACCTCAGAGAAAGTCATGTCTGGCTTTACTCGCATGCGCTCTCGCAGTGCCTGTTTCATCATTGCGTCACGCAGTCCTGTCACTAGCTGATCTCTGAGCACCACATCAACTGACCCAACCCCTACACCGTCCTTTCGTCTGATAGCAGTGTGAAGCTCCTGTAGGGCGTTCATGAATTGGGTCGCGGACTCCCCCTCCCGTTGTACCCGGTGAAACAGTCGCATGAGGAGTTCCCCTACGTCAGTGGGGTCCCCATGCGTCTCCTCAAGTATGCGCAGCACTTTGTCCAGGGTATCTCTCTCCCGGGGGGGACCTATGCATGACAGAATCCCGCGCCTCCCCCTCCAGGGCCATCAATGCAATTTCTGCCTCCAGGGCTGGTGTCATGGGGTGCATCCGCATCATTCCCCGGATACGCTCTGTCCAACTCCACAACATTACATTGTTCCCAGTGAACTTTGGCAAATTATTCAACATGGCTCCCAGGGAAATGCTAGACCTGGGAGCTTCCCCAGCTGCTTGGTCTGCCCTATCCGCGCTACCGTGTGACATCCTGCCGACTACGCCAAATGTAATAACAGGCAGGTACTGAGTATGTCACCATGGAACAGACAGACCAACAGTTGAGGGGTTTAACAACAGGAATAGGGTTCTCCTCGCAGGGAGGAAGCAATGGAAAATAACTAACAATGAAACAGTGCCAAAAATATGGGAGTTAAACGATGTAAAAGAATTAAGCAGGACTTCTTGAGAAAAGAGCACTTATCAGTCTGATGAGGACTTGCTTGGAGGGTCGTCTTCTCCAAAGGAGGCGCCGAGAAACAGCGGCACTTGTCTTTCCTCTGTTGTCCGTGGGCAGAGTAGTCTCTGGGAGCCTGCTGCCTGGGGTTTAGGGAGTCAATGTGACATGCACAGGCTCTGAGTCTTTAGCTTTTACAGCACAGCAGGAAATCAGGGCTCTGCACTGTTGTCTCAGTGCCGGGAAAACAGGGGCTCTGCGCTGTTAAGTCTCTGTACTGTTAGTCTCTGTGCTGTTAAGTCTCTGTACCGATACCGCGGGGACTAGGGTGTAGTAGTCTCTAAACGGGTCTCAAAGCGCCCCTCTCCAATCACAGCCGAGTCCGCTTTTATGTACTCACAAGAGGCAGTCTTTCTGGGCAGTCTCTCTGGGCAGTCTCTCTCTCTCTTCTGGAGCGCAGCTGCACCCTGCTCTACAAACTGTTCTGCACGCGGCTCTGCACGCTGCTCTGCACACTGTTCTGCACACGGCTCTGCACGCTGCTCTGCACACTGTTCTGCACACGGCTCTGCACGCTGCTCTGCAATCTGTTCTGTCCCCTGCGTGCGTCCCTTTCCCGCCCTCTGGCTGCTTCCCTTCTGTCCCAGTCTACCAGTCTCCCCCTAGGGAACCTGCAGCTCAGCTCAATAGTTCCGGGCACAGAGCCGAGAAGGTAACCGCCCCCAGACTCTTCTTGTGCTTTTAACTCCTTACAGGAGGAGCAGGACTCACATGTTTTCTCTAGGGGAGGGTTGGAGGAGCAGGACTCACATTTTCTCTATGGGAGGGTTGGAGGAGCAGGGCTCACATGTTTTCTCTATGGGAGGGTTGGAGGAACAGGGCTCACATGTTTTCTCTATGGGAGGGTTGGAGGAGCAGGACTCACATGTTTTCTCTATGGGCGGGTTGGAGGAGCAGGACTCACAGGCTTTCTCTATGGGAGGGTTGGAGAAGCAGAGCTCACATGTTCTCTCTATGGGAGGGTTGGAGGAGAAGGACTCACATGTTTTCTCTATGGGAGGGTTGGAGGAGAAGGACTCACATGTTTTCACTATAGGAGGGTTGGAGGAGCAGGACTCACATTTTCTCTCTATGGGAGGGTTGGAGGAGCAGGACTCACAGGCTTTCGCCCTTGTAGTAGGTAAAGAGTGGTTAACATATCTGAATCAAGTGTTAGAAAACGATAAATCTCCAAGCTCCGTGCCTCCCTCTCTATCCTGTTGCCCTCGGGTAGGAGACTTGCCAGATCTACTTTGAAGGAACACTAAACCTAGAAAAACTTTCTGACGGTAATTGTTAATCTGCAAATTATTTGCAGCTTATAAACAAATAGTCTTGTTGGAATCTTGCAACAAATTCATGGGTCACTTTCCTGTCTTTTCCATTTTTTAAATGACTGAAGTCAGAGCAGTGGGGGGAGGCTCCTGCTGCAGCTGGTTACATTACAACCAAAGACAAGTCTGATCTCAAGTTTGTGAAAATAAGGCCGGGATCACACATACGCGAGAGACGGCCGAGTCTCGCAGGTGAAATCCCTTCTCTGGTGCCGGCACTCCGGAGCGGAGCGAGCAGCCGCACAGCAATACATGGCGCTGCATGCTCCGCTCCCAAGTGCCGGCGCCAGGGGAGGGATTTCACCTGCGAGACTCGACCGTATCTCGCGTATGTGTGATCCCGGCCTAAGGCAGAGGTGGATGCTCTCCTACAACAAAGGTGTGAGGCCGGCGTCACACTTGGGGTAAGACAATACGCCACGTATTATACGTCCGTAATACGGCCGTAATACGGAGAAATGTTCCCAAAATATTGATCCGTAGTCAGGGTGTGTCAGCGTATTTTGCGCATGGCATCCTCCGTATGTAATCCGTATGGCATCCGTACTGCGAGATTTTCGCGCAGGCTTGCAAAACCGACATCTAATGGATTTATGTGCTCAAATGTTCGGGAAAACATATATACAGTATATATATATATATATATACTAGACTGTGGCCCGATTCTAATGCATCGGGTATTCTAGAATATGCATGTCCCCGTAGTATGTGATTCGCGGCAGACTGTGCCCGTCGCTGATTGGTCGAGGCAACCTTTATGACATCATCGTCGCCATGGCAACCATTATGACATCATCGTCGCCATGCTGTGCCCATCTCTGATTGGTCGAGGCCGCCCGACAAACCGTCGACCACTCCATATAAGGTATGGTCTACAAACCGCCGACCACTCCATATAAGGTATGGTCTACAAACCGCCGACCACTCCATATAAGGTATGGTCTACAAACCGCCGACCACTCCATATAAGGTATGGTCTACAAACCGCCGACCACTCCATATAAGGTATCCTGTTTGTAGACCATACCTTATATGGAGTGATTTCCAGGACAGACAGACAGACAGACAGACAGACAGACAGACAGACAGACGGAAAAACCCTTAGACAATTATATATATAGATATATATATATATATATATATATATATATATATGTCATTGAGACACATATATATATATTCTGTATTTAGATTTCATTCAGCGCGATATCTGTGAAAAGCCGGTAATTCAATTGCCGGCTTTTCATTTCTCCTGCACAAACCCGACAGGATATGAGACATGGTTTACATACAGTAAACCATCTCATATCCCCTTTTTTTTGCATATTACACACTGCTAATGTTAGTAGTGTGTATGTGCAAAATTTCAGCGCTGTAGCTGCTGAAATAAAGGGTTAAATGGCGGAAAAAATTGGTGTGGGCTCCCGCACAATTTTCTCCGCCAGAGTGGTAAAGCCAGTGACTGAGGGCAGATATTAATAGCCAGGAGAGGGTCCATGGTTATTGCCACCCCCCCCCCCCCCCCCCCCGTGGCTAAAAACATCTGCCCCCAGCCACCCCAGAAAAGGCACATCTGGAAGATGCGCCTATTCTGGCACTTGGCCACTCTCTTCCCACTCCCTGTAGCGGTGGGATATGGGGTACTGAAGGGTTAATGCCACCTTGCTATTGTAAGGTGACATTAAGCCAGATTAATAATGGAGAGGCGTCAATTATGACACCTATCCATTAATTCAATTGTTTGAAAGGGTTAAAAAACACACACACACATGATTTAAAAGTATTTTAATGAAATAAACACAGCGGTTGTTTTAATAATTTATTGCTCTCTCAATCCATTTGCAGGCCCTCGCTTGGAAAAATAATAAACGCACAAGATACATACCTTCAGATGAAACGTCACGTCCCACGAAGTAATCCATCTGAAGGGGTTAATTATTTTACAGGCAGGAGCCCTGCTAATGCAGCGGTGTGCTCGTGCTTGTAATTCCCCAGCGAATGAATGAAATGTAGGTCATTGACCTACATTTCCTTCAGTCGCGGTGATGCGCCCCCTGGTGGATGTCCTCATATGACCTGGAGCGTGGGAAAAAGTTCCCAGGCTGCAGTTCATGAGAACATCCAGCAGGGGCGCATCACCGCGACTCAATGTAAGTACAGATCCAGCTTTCCTTTCAGCACCCGGGGATTACAGGCACGAGCGAGTGGTTTATCGCAGCTCATGCCTGTAATATTAGTTAACCCCTTCAGATGGATTACCTCGTGGGACGTGATCGGACATCAGAAGGTATGTATCTTGTGCGTTTATTATTTTGCCAAGCGAGGGTCTGCAAATGGATTGAGAGAGCAATAAATTATTAAAACAACCGCTGTGTTTATTTCATTAAAATACTTTTAAATCATGTGTGTGTGTGTTTTTTAACCCTTTCAAACAATTGGATTAATAATGGATAGGTGTCATAATTGATGCCTCTCCATTATTAATCTGGCTTAATGTCACCTTACAATAGCAAGGTTGCATTTTCCCTTCATTACCCCATATCCCACCGCTACAGGGAGTGGGAAGAGAGTGGCCAAGTGCCAGAATAGGCGCATCTTCCAGATGTGCCTTTTCTGGGGTGGCTGGGGGCAGATGTTTGTAGCCAGGGGGGGCCAATAACCATGGACCCTCTCCTGGCTATTAATATCTGCCCTCAGTCACTGGCTTTACCATTCTGGCGGAGAAAATTGCACGGGAGCCCACGCCAATTTTTTCCGCCATTTAACCCTTTATTTCAGCAACTACAGCGCTGAAATTTTGCACATACACACTACTAACATTAGTAGTGTGGAATATGCAAAAAAAAGGGGATATGAGATGGTTTACTGTATGTAAACCATGTCTCATATCCTGTCGGGTTTGTGCAGGAGAAATGAAAAGCCGGCAATTGAATTACCGACTTTTCACTAACACCGCTGGGTATTTCTCGCAAGTCACACTGCTGGTCCGTGTGGAATCCGTATTTTTCTCGCCCCCATAGACTTTCATTGGCGATTTTTTTGCGCAATACGCTGACAAACGCAGCATGCTGCGATTTTGTACGGCCGTAGAAAGCCGTATAATACTGAACCGTAATATACGGCTAATAGGAGCAGCCCCATTGAGAATTGTGCCGTTTATTTTGCGAGTTTTACGGACGTAGTTTCTGCGCTCTTACGTCCGTAAAACTCGCCAGTGTGACGCCGGCCTAAAACTGTGGGGAAAAAGCCACAACCATCTTCTCATTCCAGAAACATCTTTCCTGGCTTTATCAGAGCATTAGTTATAATTTACCAGAATGTGCCTGTAGTGGAATCTCTGTGTTTGTGGGGCCTGTACCCGTCTCCGCACACAGAAGACATTATGCAAATGAATTGTAAACATGTTTTCGCTGTCTATTTTTCTGTCTGATATTTCAAGTCTGATTAATACAAAGCGAGAGCGATCTGCCAATCTGAGCAGCCCCGGGACCGGCAACTAAATTACCTTTCATGCACATTTTCAAGCAATCAGCAAAATCTGTTGATGTTTTCTGAATTATACACTGCGAAAACCATCTGCAAAAGAAAAAAAAAAAGAAAAAGAGAAAACGGGAGGAAATTTCGCAAACTTCTCGAAGTAAGCGACGGCATAACCTGTGATATTAAAAAGGCCCGAAGTGCAGAAAACATTAAAATGACAAAAATATTGATATTCTGCCAACTAGCAAAATTTAGGATTAAGAAAAAAAAGTAAAGTTTTGTATTGCACAAGTTAAAAAAACAAAGTTTTTGACACTTATAAGCAAGTGCATTACCTGTACTTAAAGGGGTTGTCCCATAAACGGTATCTGTCCACAGGATAGGTGCAAAATATATGATCACTGTGGGGGAAGGGGGTCCCCATCGTGCTTTATTGAGTGGTCCTATGGTGCATACTTACTTGGTCATTCGTGAATTTGTGCTGGCCACAAAGCCCACGACTGACTGAAGCTTATTGATGGCGTCTTTGTTGACATTGATCCCGATCACCATAAGAGATTTGAGCTGCGGGGACATAAGCGGCATTTAGTGACGATCACACAGTAACGTCCTCTCGCTGCGGGGGAAGGGAGGTTAGAAACTCACGGGAATCTCCACGGCCCACAGTTCTCCTCCAGTTTTACAGATGATCTGCATGGCGATTTTGCTGGCGACGCTCATTAGCATGTTCTGCCGGTTCAGCGTATGGCTCTTTACACACTGGCTTGGAAGCGGCTTCTCCAGGGTGAGATACTTCTTTATCGAGTCGTAGCTGTCTTTTGATTGGGAGGGCAGAATGCATAACACCTGCAGGGAATAAAAGGGGGACGACCATACAAATATCCTTTTTACGAGGAGGGGTGTTACACCTGTATGGGGTTACACAGTCTTGAAGGTGATAACAGAAAAATCAAGCGGCAAAAAAATGTTGGAAATTCTGGGGAGGAGACACAGACTAGAGCACTGAGTAAGGAGGAGTAAGTTCCCAGGGAAAGCCCATTGAGCTCTGAACTTGGAGCTGCACAAGCAGAGAACAGATGCTTAGAAGCTGCATACTGTGTACACAAAAAAATCTCATTAATCACAGAGAACGCACTGAGCTCCAAAGCTAACGCAAGTGGAGGAAAACTTTTATTATTGGTTATCAGATGGTTTGTGTCTGGTAAAGCATCTATAGAGCCTGGCTGGAGGCTTCAAACATACTTAGATGGTTGAAGATCGATTTATTAAAGGGACGTGAACATCAGAAAATGATCGAGTGTTTAATTCAGACTTTGGACTATGTATTTTTTGGCATTTTTTTTCTCTCTTATTTAAAAATAAAGCTAGTAATATTACATTTTTCACACTGGCCACTGCGGATTTTTTTTTTATACTAATACTACCTGTCTTTTTAGCATGAGATTTCCTTTTAATCTTGGACAGGATTACAATGACAGGTCACACCTCTATACACAGCTGATAACACATAATCCACCAATCATAACAGGCGATATCACAGCTCACCTCCTCTCCCTCCTATCACAATGATCTTTGCACACGCTCATGAGATGCTTCAATACAAAAGATAGGGTCAGAATCTGTTCATTGTGGCTAATGTACATGTGCATTTTCTGCAACAACACGAAGTTAGAGGCTATAAAAGACAGTGTGAAATTTCCATTTATTATTTATCTTTGAAATACATGTTGTGATATATATATACCTATATAATTTTTTTTTTTTTTTTTTGGGGGGGGGGGGGGCTCCAGCTCTCCACACTAAACCCCATCTAACACTGTCCCATTGCTACTAATGGATGATTTCACTATCCTCATTGTGATCGGTACTAAAGCGCTGCACCCAGTCCAGAGCCTGCGCGGTACTCTTCCTGCCCTGGACAATAGCGTCACTGACATGTGCAATACCCGGGGGTTTAGTGGGCATCCCTGTAACTTTATGGCTATGCTGGAGATTTGGAGCTCTGTCTCAGGAAAGCAAAACAACAGCGGTGAAGAAAGTATAACGCTAAAAATCATTTATTTTTTATATAAACAGTGCAGGTTCACTTGAAGGCACCCTGACCGGCGATAATGTATAAACCGGGCACACGTAGCATACACAGCATCTGCCATGCTTAAGAAGCCGACACGAAGATGGCTACTCATGAATATTCGCCTCATAAACCGGGTGCCGCCATCATTTCAACAACCGAAGAGAGCGAGATGAAACCCTGAAATTAATTCCTGTGTAATTAAACCTTTGTGGATTTATTACTTAAAACATTGACATTCAGAAAGACAGGAGTTTGGATTCCGACTGTTTGTCTAATTATGCGGCATTAGCGCGGCGTTGTTATGAGAGGGCCGCCAAGCCGATTTATCCTCTTCTTAATCAGTGCCTCTTTTGTAATGATGCCGACAATGAAAACTGTTTTTTCTTTTCTTTCTTAAATGGCGCATTTGTTCCTTTCGCCTTTGGATTAATATGCAGAAGACTATCTGCCAGGATATTATTACGTATCGCTATGAAGCAGCTATAATCATCCGGAACAAAATATACATACATCTCACTGTCTTCACTAAGGAAGTGTTTTCTAATCTAAACCAAGCTAATGGGTTGTTAGAAAGCCAAGGGAAGATACATAAGAATCAGAGATACCAACACTGCCGTGCTGCTTAAAGGAACAATGAACCTAGAGTTTTCACAGCGCAGTATGTGAAATCTCTGCTTGTGCATTTCTTGAGAGTCTTCTCTGGGGGCGTGCGCTTTCACTCCTCTTTCCCAGACGCTGCCAATCACATCTCAGAATCTGATCTAGCAGTGTATCACTCTCAGACAATTCTGAGCTGTGATTGGCAGAGAAGACGCCCCCAGAGAAGACTCTGAAGAAACACCCAGTTGGACTGCAAGCAGAGATTTCACATAGTGCCCTGCAGAAGAATCAAATGCGAATAACTCTGCAATGGAGTGACATAGAATAAAACAGAAAAAAAGCAGCAGAACCAGAGGTGCTCAGGGATATTTAAAAGGTGTTTAACTCATTTTTTGAGCAATTGACAGGTCCTCTTTAGGGGTGAGAAAAGGGTATAGAAAGCCAAGCACCAGAAATTGATTCTTTTACTAAATCTAGAAAAGAGGAGATCATTTTTTTCCCCTCCATTTTCAGCTACAGACCACCTTAGGGGATGGAGCTTCACTACTGACATATATAGTAAAATAAATAAATATAGAGCTGGATTCATTTCTACCAGGTCTGTGTAACAGCAATAAACAGAAAAATCAAAGTTCCTCTCTCCTTCCAAAACATTTTTAGAGGCGTTGTCAGATAAAGAAATATTTTTTTGCAAGCATGGATGCGCTGGCTTCAGAAGGGATGCTTGTTCTAATGAGAAGTCAAAAGGGCTGGGTCACCCAGTGATTGGCTGCAGCGGTCAACTGACTAAAAGAAAGCGTAATCAGAGAAATATCTTTCCATTGACTTCTAAATGGAGCAGGCATTGCTCACAAAAGAGCTGGATCCGGAGGAAGGAAGGTGCTTTTTTTGTTATATAGTGGACATTGGAAATGTATAAACAGTGTGAACCTTGGTGTTTCTTTCCACCCTTACATATATTATAGGCTGTTTTTTTTAATTTATAAATCTTATAAAAAGGAACAAAAATTAAACTCTTAGTTTTCTTCAATTTCACATGTAATAATTTTTTTTTAAAACATCTATACGCCTCTAGATTTATTCCCATGTTTGTTCTGATTACATTGACAATAAATACATTGCCGTGTGCTATGTTTTTAGACATATAAGGTGTATTATCTAAAATACAGTATAATAACTTTACATACAGTATAATAGGCTTTCAGGTTACCACCTACTGGAAATAGAAATCCTAAAAATCGACCCTTTAATGAGTCTTGCCAGATGACGTAGGATAAAAGCTGATATAGAAGGGTTAATAGTTTGCCTTTAACTACCTTGCCTTTAAGTGCCTTTTGCCTTTAAGTATTAGAATTGCTAGAATCTGTTGACTCAGTAGTCTGACGGTCTCCTCTTCAAGGAGACTGTGCTTCTTATCATGTATGTTCTCAATAGTCAGTACAACATATTCTGGGTTATGGTAAATAAAGTATGACCCTGGGTGCTGGTGGGGGCTACATGAGTTACATTGAAATGCATGCTGTGTAAATGGTATAAAGCATTGCCTTGGTTTTAATATGTCAGATAAAAGTGACTTGCTCACGGGATACGTGTGAGGTGTCTTTTGTCTCCAAGCGCTTGTCAACTAAGGGCGTAAATCCACAATTAGGACTCACTGGTGATCTGTCAGCTGACACTGGTCAGAACAAAACAGCTACGACAGTTTGGCGCCCGAACGGGGACCGTGTAACCAGCCGCCTTATTCGGAATCCGTATGTGGGAGCTTCCAGAGAGATTGGATAATGCAAACAACTGCTGCAGCAAGGTGAGAAACGTTATTCTTACAATCTGTTTGCACCTGCAATCTCTCTTCCGGATTTCTCCATACCTCTGGGTAAAGGCTGTAAACACGGTTCAAAGAATCCACACATCACCAGTGAGTTTTGTGTTTGTTTTGTCTGTTTATGTCCGTATGAGAGCTGAATAATAGAGTTATAAGATGATAATTGTTATCTGTATTATTCGTCAATATCCTAATTGGTTGTGTATTTGTTTAGTGTGGGTAATACAAGAGCTGGGATAGACTCTGTGCAGTGTTGTTATTTTGGTCATTTTGGATTGGCAGTACATTATATGAAGCTGTATTTTGTATAAGGCTGTGGGTTTTGTTGTTTGGCCTTAAAGTGCTTTCAGAGTGTCAGTGGACACTGCTGCAGTTTTATTCATATAGAGTTGTGTTAATTCCAAAGTGCAGAATAGACAGGCTGTGTGAGCCTTGTATGTGTGTATGTCTATGAGTCAGAGTGTCAGTAGACACTGCTGCAGTTTTATTCATATAGAGTTGTGTTAATTCCAAAGTGCAGAATAGACAGGCTGTGTGAGCCTTGTATGTGTGTATGTCTATGAGAACCTCTGAATGAGATAAGAGGTGGAGTGATTGAGATAAGGGATTTTCTTCTTGTGAAACTCAACTAAAAAGTGAAAGGAAAAGAAAAAAAAAAAAAAAAATCAAACAAAACAATCCCTGAGCACGTATGAATGAATGATCACATAAGTATTATTACTTATCTAAGTGTTGTTGAGGGTCCAGGGTGAATGAGTTGTGGATATTTTTAATGTACATTTAATTTACATCTGAAATTCAGAGAAACCTGTGTTATATATGGTTTGACATTGGATAGGTTTCTATGTATGTCTATATGTGGTTTGGCCGGACGCGGTCAGAATCAGCTTTTTCAAGTTGTGCAGTGATTTGCCTGTATAGAGAAATTGTTTTTAATTCCGAGAGGATGAATGTTTTGTAAACTGCTTCTGTGTGTGTGAGGCACAAAGCTCTGATCAGCGCGAAATACCAGATGGGAGGAGGGAAGTGCACCCCTGCGCTACTTGCTTGAGATTCTCCCCTTTGCGTGTGGGCCAGAGGAAGGGGGAGCCATGTATTGCATTCTAAGTTTCTCTGTCCTTGGTTTGGTACACGCCTATTTTAGAGGAAAACTTGTAAGTGATTGAAAAGATTGGTAAAAGATTCACCTGCTTCAAGCTGAGTGATTGATATAGCAAATTGAGGATCAGCAGAGGAGGTAACCAACTGCACGGCTGATGTAGTATAGGTGGTGTAACCTGCTACAGTCAGTCTACGGCATTAGGTGGTGTAACCTTGCCGTCCATGGAGCTGTGCTAGCCAGCTGATTTACCGAGTGGTAGGTGGTGTAACCTGCTTCGTAAAATCCTTTAAGTCCACCGAGTGGTAGGTGGTGTAACCTGCTCGGTGTTGTTGAGCGGATAAGTTGAAGCCATGGGCAACTTATTCTGTGTGCAGTCAGGGCCCCCAATGGGATCCAAAAACCGCTGTATAGATTGGAAAAAGGAAGCAGTGAAAGATGTGAAACCAATATTGAAAAAGGTAAAAATGCCAGTGAGTGGATGTTTTGTTGTTCACAAAGGCACAGACAAAGGATGAAAGTAAGGTGTATTATGAATGTTTTGATGCTTAAAAGTCCGACTATGACTGACACATTACTGCTACCGTTATACCTTTGTATAACAAAGAGACCCAGACAAGACAGATGGACTGTGGTCAGACAAACCCAGACTGGAGAAATACTCGTATGATCTGTGCTGCAACCCGACCTAAGAGAATTACACTGAATCCTATCCGGACAAGATCACATGTAGTGACATAAGAAGCTGACACAGGATTGTGGTTGGTGGATAGTGGGGACATTAACTTTTGGGAGTAGGCTGACAGTAATCCTTTTGGGAAGGAGCTGTAGACCAGCATGTCATGTCACCCCCAACCGGTCATCTAGTCACCCCCACCACCAGAGAACCAACCACATCAGGTAGGGTAGGACAGATATAGGAGTATTATCCCTGGAGGCTCTCTGACTAGTTAGCTACGCAAAAACAATTGGCTGACCCTAAGAACCAACCTTTCCCATTTTTCAGATAAAGACAATATGATGGACGTATAAGTGCACCTGGGCAGGCCTAGGGAGTTAGTGAGCACAAAAGCAGGTGGCTTGCTAGGACACATAATTAAGACACATACAGATGTGACAGAAGAAGAGAGTGTAGAGATGTACTTTAGACGGTTACAGCTTAAATGGGAAGACATGGGGTACAGTCCCATAAACCCACTTGATGTTAAAGTATTGGTAAATACATTCATTGACGGTATGACCAAAGACTTACGAGACGCAGTACAGACAGCTAGACCTGAATGGATCAATGTAGATCCAAAAGATCTCCTGAAAGTTGCTAAAGGAGTTGAACAAACTAGGACAATAAGACGACGTGTCATGTATGCTGGAGTACAAGGAAAACAGTAGAGACGTAATGAGAGACCTAAAGACTTAGAAACCGTAAAGTGCTGGAATTGTGGAGAAAATGGACACTCAGACCAATCTTCCACCTTCTTCACCTCCAGACTAGGAAACTGACAACCCAGTGACAAATGTGTGCCCTGTTCTTGTCCCCTCTGGACCAGGTCCAGCCTTGATGGCCACCATACCAATGCCGGGAGGGAAAAAGACAGAATTCTTGATTGACACTGAGGCAGCCGGAACTGTGGTACACAAAGACTTGATAATGCCAGACATGATTACTGACGAGACTGTGGAATACGTGAGTGTAGACGGACAAGCGACTGAAGCCCCTATGACTAAACAAATAAGACTAGAATCACGAGACCGTGCTTAGAAGAGCTGCTTACAAACTTATTGTCAGTGACAATACCCCTATGGATTTGCTGGGAGCAGAGTTGAGTGCTGGCTAGGCCATCATACAGTACTCTCCTGAGGGTATTACAGTCACAAGTCCCCTTTCATATAAACACTTGGTGCAGAGGGATGTCAGGGTCTTCCACGTGCACATTATACCACAGGTAAATCATGCCCAATTATAGTTACACTTAATTCCATTCATTTGCCAGTTTAGTAGTTTCCTTACACAAGATGGTATAGTTACCGTGTATTTCTAGGTTGTCTTCATATGATATATATAGTTTTTTAGCCATTCATTATATTGGCTCAATCCATAATCACTGTTTATTTGTCTTTTCCACTTCCTATACCTTATCGCAAGCAACTGGTATTGATATTTGGTAGTTTTCAAATCCCTTCTTTTTATATTTGGAACTGTTAGTTATGGATTTACATAGGGCTACTACCTTCTTAAAATAAGCTTGTGCTTTGCTGTGGCCTATGGCATTGTGCTCTCCCATTTTACGACTCAGTACCTTCCGTAAATATATATATTTTCATATATATAATTTTCTTTTGGTAACATATTTTGTGAATCAAATTTAGTTTTCTTAAGAGGTACTCTACCCAATCAAATACGGGTATAAATAGTATTTGGACATTTGTGTCTGATTTATATAAACACTTGTGTAAATTTGCAGAAATGGTGTATATGGCAAGAGTAGTGAAAGTAATACCTGACACCAGAATGTCTGAGGACAGGGAAAAGAGTCAGGTGCCAGACACCGTTTGGGCAAGGGGAAAATCTGATGTGGGTCGATTGCCCATTCCCCTTGTTTTGATTAAATTAAAAGAAGGAACCACTCCTCTTTGGTTAAAGCAACACCCCTTTGTATCCCATTAAGAAGAGAAAGGACCCAAGGGTTCCCCTGACACAGAATAGTTCAGGACTTACAGGCCATTAATGATGTTGCAGTGAGTGTCATCTCAATTGTCCCTAATACACACACCGTACGGTCACAAAATGTTTCACAGTCATTAATTTGGCAAATGCATTCTTCTCTGTACCACTGCACCCTGACTGACGGCATCTTTTCTCTTTTACTTGCGAAGGTAAACAATACTGTTGGACGGTCCTCCCAAAAGGGGGAAAGAACTCCCCAACCATCTATTCAACAGCGATGGCAGGGATTCTTGAGCAGTGGCAACCACCTCATCCACAGACTGTACTATTGCAGTACATGGATGACCTCTTGCTCTGCTGCCCGGACCAGACGTCCTGCTACAGCTATAGGTTCCTTGCTGTGTTTTTGGCAGAGAAGGGTTGCAAGGTCTCCCGTGACAAATTACAGTATTGCAAACAAAAGGTGACATTTTTAGGACATTGTATTGCTGAAGGTACAAGACACCTGACTGAAGACAGAAAACAGGCAATACAAAATCTCCCTTTACCCAGGTCACACCAGCATCTACGTATTTTCCTAGGTTTGGTGACCTACTGTAGGCCTTGGATAAGGTCTGCTTCACAAATGATGCAACCACTCTATGACAGGTTGTCATCAAACCCCTACAATCTCACTCAAGAAGCAATTGATTCTCTGAAGCTGCTCATTGTGCCAGCCCCGGCCTTAGGCATTCCAAACTATGATCAGCCATTTTTCTTATTTTGAACAGAGCAGGGAGGACATGCTACCGCAGTACTGACACAGCAACGTGGAGAGGAACAGAGACCGATAGCTTACTACTCAGCACAATTAGACCTAGTGATTAGAGGGTCTCCTACGTGTGTCCGTGTTGTAGAGCTGCTGTATTACTGCTAGGCATGTGAGCTCACACTGACTTTTTCTTTTGACAAATTTGTTCCCCACATGACATTAATGCCATACTTGTACAAGTTCAACCAAAACACCTGTCTATGGATAGACAGATCAGACTCAATGTGTTCTAATACTAATTCCTGAATACGTCACCCTCAAAAGACATAGTGTTCTGAATCCAGCCACTCATCTGCCTGTGGATTCAGAAAAGGGGGAATTGGTGACAGCATTAGGAAAAAAAAAAAAAAAAAAAGTACACTGGTACGTTGACATGACGCACAAACATGACTGCATAGGAACTGATGAGTCAGGAGACAGTATGTTTTACATATGTTCATGAAAAAACCAAAAACAAAAACAAAAAGCTGTTCCTAATGCATATTTTGAAGTTTTATTTTTGTAGATGGCTCCAGATACCACCAGGATGGGCGATTCTACACTGGACATACAGTAGTATCCTCACATGAGGTAATCCGAGTTGAACCACTCCCTCCACACATGTTGGTGCAGGAGGCAGAGTTGAAGGCGCTCACTGAGGCGTGTAAAGCTGCTGCAGGTAAAGTCGCTAATATTTACACAGATTCGAATTGTGCATGGGGAATATCCCATGATTATTGCCCTGTCTGGAGAAGCAGAACGTTTCTTACATCAGCCGGTAAGCCCATTAAAAATGCAGAGCTGATGAAACAATTAGTGGAGGCATTGACGTTACCAGTCCAGGTTGGCATCGTCAAGGTAACAACACACACGGACGGTGACTCTGTGGAGGTAGAGGGCAACAGAAGGGCGGACGAGGCTGCTAAAGTAGCAGCAAGGCGGCCTAGGGAGCAGTGGACGGTGGCGGAGAGTCAGCGTATTCCAGCCACACTGAGCCTAGATGTCCTGAAATCCCTCCAGCTGCCCAAACAGAGAAGGAACACGGGGGAGAATGGGAGCTGAGCTAAACTCAAAAAGAGTTTTGGGAGAATAAGGATAAATTGTATATACCAAAGTCCCTGTTCCTAATTATGGCGCAGGCAACACCTGGCCCCACTCACACCTCAAAATGTCACATGTGTCCATGGTAGATGCCTTCTGGATCGCTCCTGGTTTCAGTTACGCAGCAGCAAAGCTCGTACGGTCATGCCTCATCTGTGCACAGCACAACCCTGGTAAAACAGTAAAAATCCCTAAGAAAGCGACACCCAGGCCTCTCTACCCGTTTCAGAGACTGCAGGCTGACTACATACAGCTACCCAAGGTAGGTAGGAGTGTGTGAAAAATGTCCTAGTATGTGTAGATCTCTTCTCTGGTTGGCTGGAAGCCTATTCGGTAAAATGTGCAAATGCTAAAGTGACTGCAGACGAACTGATGAAAGAACTGATCTGCAGGTATGGTGTCCAGAGACCATAGAAAGCAATAGGGGTACACACTTCACGGGAGAAATAATGAGGGAAGTCATGCAGGCCCTGGGAGTACAGCAAGCATATCATGCACCATATAGACAACAAAGTAGTGGGAAAATGGAAAGACCAAGTGGGACACTTAAACTGGAAATTCAGAAGCCATGGCAGACACAGGAAAGAGCGGGGTAGAGTGCTTGTATCTTGCACTCTTTCTAGTCAGACACACTCCAAATAGAAAGACAGGCTTGTCTCTTTTTGAAGTCCTGTTTAGTAGTTTGCCAAAGACTGGTCTGCACTTCCCACAGGTGCTACAAATGCAACACGGTGCTATAACAGCCCATGTCCAGGCCTTGAAGAAAATACTTATTGTGGTGCATAAACATGTGTTTTCATCCATTCCAGATCTTAATGCCAGTGCAGACGCACATCTGCTGAATCCAGGTGATTGGGTGGTCATACACAGACACGCGAGAAGGAGCCTATATCCATGGTTTTGACGGCCCGTTGTAAAGTCCAGTTGACCACATTCACTTGGGGGAACGCCCACCTGGATCCATGCCAGTCATTACAAAAAGATCTTTTCACTAGCAGAAAGACTGTTGTTCTAATCACCTTGCTGGTAGTGGTAGGATGTCTGCACCTTACAGAGACACTGGATAAACTTTTAAATGTTGACAAGGACAGCAACTTACTCAACATCATGCTTTTCTTATAAAAGACGCGGAAGGACAAACCTGCTGGACTGTTAGATCTGTATACACAGCCCAGTATTTGTAAGGGCTATGCTGTACTTAGCCTTTACCTCTGGAGCCAAGGAAGGTATTAACACCACACAGCATATCCAATGAGTCTTGGACTCAGGTTTTCTAGGTTCCTTAAGGCTCTTAATGAGACTAATACAATATAGAGACTCCTTTTTAAATCCAGCCGATTGGCTTAGCGGCCTAGCAGGATGGATTATTTTTGGTATTTTTCAGACTTGTATGCAAATCTTGTTGCTTTGCTTATTGTTTTATGTAGCCGTAAAAGTGCTAATATATGTATTACCTAAGGCTGAACCTTCTGTAGTATATCATAGGCCCCGTATGGCCACTGCTGATGGGAAGTTGAGTGTCCACACTGAGGGTGGATGGGCGAAGCAGGTAGGAAGTCCCCTTATGGGTACTAGACCCATGAGACAGTAGCTCCTTTGTGGACATCAGCTGACCCCATAGTAGAAGTTATACCATTTACAAAAGGGGGAAATTGATATAGAAGGGTTAATAGTTTGCCTTTAACTACCTTGCCTTTAAGTGCCTTTTGCCTTTAAGTATTAGAATTGCTAGAATCTGTTGACTCAGTAGTCTGACGGTCTCCTCTTCAAGGAGACTGTGCTTCTTATCATGTATGTTCTCAATAGTCAGTACAACATATTCTGGGTTATGGTAAATAAAGTATGACCCTGGGTGCTGGTGGGGGCTACATGAGTTACATTGAAATGCATGCTGTGTAAATGGTATAAAGCATTGCCTTGGTTTTAATATGTCAGATAAAAGTGACTTGCTCACGGGATACGTGTGAGGTGTCTTTTGTCTCCAAGCGCTTGTCAACTAAGGGCGTAAATCCACAATTAGGACTCACTGGTGATCTGTCAGCTGACACTGGTCAGAACAAAACAGCTACGACAAAGCCGAACCAGAAACTCCATTTGCAGACACGTGTTTCAGGGTGTTGCCCCTTCTCAGTGCAAAGCTGGAGATCCCATATGGCTGGATGAGAGACCTCTGACGGGAATCTAACATGTCACCTTATGGAGAGGGTTGAGCTGGTGTAAAGAGACTTATAGGCCATGCTATCTTCCTCTGGGAAATTAAATATGCAAAGAGCCTCTAGAGAGAGGACAGGAATTCTAGCGTCACCTATCGGAAGTAGCCATCTTCAAATTCAATATATAAGGCGAAATTTAAAAAAATGGGATATGGCCTGAAATTACATGGTAGACCATAGCATAAATTTAGGAGAAACATTTCTAAAACGCGCTATTTACACAACTTACTATTTTCTTCTCTATTTTTTTTCTCCTGAAATCCTACATAAGGGTTAAAAATAAAATGTGATATATTGTCATGAGATATATTTTTTGTACTTTTTGTGTTTTATGTAAATATTTTATTATCTTAACCCTAACCTTAGCCCTAACCTCACCCTTACTAGTTAGGCTACTTTCACACTAGCGTCGGGAACAACCCGTCGCTGCGCGTCGGGCCGACGTTCCCGACGCTAGTGTGGTCTCCGCCGCACAACGGGGGCAGCGGATGCATATTTCCCACGCATCCGCTGCCCCATTGTGATGTGCGGGGAAGTGCGGGGAGGTGGGGGCGGAGTTCCGACTGCGCATGCGCGGTCGGAAAAAGCGGACCGTCGGGAGCAAAAAACGTTACATGTAACGTTTTTTTCTCCCGACGGACCGCTACCATACGCCCAAACGCCGCCAAACGCATTCACCGTTTGGAAATGCGTCGCAAATGCGTCGCAAATGCGTCGCTAATGTTACTCTATGACGAAACAACGTATCCAGCAAAAACTTTTGCTGGATGCGGCGTTTCGCAAAAACGACGCATTTGCGACGTATTGCAGTTAACGCTAGTGTGAAACTAGCCTTAGGGTTAGAAAAAGAGCACAAATAAGTAACATTTATTAGAATGTGCCTGCTCTTATTTTTGTTTTACAGGGGACATTTTTTTTCACATTGGAACTATTCTACCAGAAGATTTCAGTCTCTTCTCTCACAAAATCACAAGAGAAAGGATAGGCGTGAGCCCAACTCAGGCTTTCTCCATACCTGGCTGTCAGTCACCAGTTGGGTCATGGAGATTGCAGCGCTATCAGTAGCTTGATCTTCTACTGAAGCGTTGCTGTAAAAAAAAGGTGACGCTGCAGAATGAGGTCCGTTAAGGACCACCGTTAAAAGGTGTAGTGACGGTCATTCGGGAGTTAATAAAATAGAACTCGCTGGTAGAATGTCCGGTTTCCATCAGAATGCTTCTGCACGGACAGATAAAGTTGTCTTCTCGCTGTGTCTCGCATGTAGACCCGCGTCTCTTTCAGACACTAAGCACTCCGACATAAAAGCGGTATCTTTCAAGCCCGAGACTGGATACCGGGGACTGACTGTTATGTTTGCACGGAGCTGAGATAGCGCTTCCCCAAGGGACTCTCTTATCCTCTGCACACAATCGCAATTAAACAAATCACTGTGAGCAGAGAGGACGCCCAGCTCATTTAATTGCTATGAGCGGCGCGGAGAACGTGTTACCTACTCATCAGGAATTTTAATAAGGATTTAATAGAACGTGATATGTGTTATCATGGTGGCAGAAGAAAGCCTCTAATATATACCAGGAATGGCATCTGGGACCAAAAGTAATCACAGTACCTACAAGAGGGAAAGTTCAGTTTAAACACATGACCACATCAGCCCCTCTCTGACCACCAAACACTCTGCTGTATTTTTCTTTGAATTATTTCAAAATATTATCCTAAATCCATTCATACAATACCTGTACAGGAATGGAAAAAGTTAAAGGGGCAGTTCAGTGACTACTAGTTATCGACCAGACAGGTGAGAACATTGATTGGTGAGGTTCGACCACTGTGACCTACACTGATCGACACTTTTGTCCCTGTGTCTCGATTGCTGCTCCATTCATTCCTAGCAGAGTGGCCGAATTCTGCACTTGGCATTCCGGCGGCCCCATGCACACTGGAGCTCCGCTCTGCCGACTGGTGTTGATCACAGTGGGGCGGACCCCCTCCTGAGGATAGCTTTCCACCGGGCAACCCCTTGAAATGATAACATTCAGGTTGCCTGCCACTGTTTATGAGGAGTTTACAACATACAGATTTATTACTGAGCTCAATGAGAGCTGAATAAATCCTTAAAAGGGTTCTGTACCCTGGAAGAATGTACCTTCTGGCTCAGACGGAACGTTACCGCTGCAGCCAATCAATGGTAGAAAGGTTTCTGTGCGAGTGCGTTGGACTCTTGGGCAATAAAGAACAATTTTATTTTTTATAAAGAACCACTTTAAACTGTTATTTAGAAAGGATAAGAGGATGCAATTGTTACAGGATGCGCTTCTTGAAATACTCACTGTACTTTAAGACAACTTGATCTCACTTAGACTGACATTAACAAAGAGGTGGGCTTTCAGTTTAGGGCATGCAAGCCACTGGACAATGTCAGGAACAAAATGTATGCTGGGAAATAAAGGAAAGGAAGATCCAGCACCTGTAGTGCTGGCAAAATGCTAACAAAAAGGAACCATCCACTTAATAGGAATGTGTTGTGAGTTACAGATCATGAGGGGAACTATACAATTTTTTTTTTCAGAAAGGAAGATCCAGCACCTGTAGTGCTGGCACAATGCTGACAAAAATGATCCATCCATTTAACAGGAATGGATAAGCAAGTTACAGAGCCTGAGGTTGAACTATACATTTTTCAGAAAGGAAGATCCAGCACCTGTAGTGCTGGTACAATGCTGACAAAATAGGAACCTTTGGCTTAATAGAAATGGATAACGAGTTACAGAACATGAGCGGAACTATACAATTTTTTTCACAGAAAGAAAGATCCAGTACCTGCAGTGCTGGCAAAATGCTGACAAAAAGAAACATGAAGAGTTACAGAGCATGAGGGGAACTATGCAATTTAGCTTCATAAAATCTAGCACGTACCAGCTGAAGATCTGGATTCACATTGTGCTGCAGCGCACGCAGGAATGAAGCTGAGCTGTCATCTACCTGTAATCTGGAAGACAAAAATATATCATGTGATAAAAAGAAATCTTTTCCTTGTACCTACAAGAACATGCAGCTACTACAGCAACCATCCTGCATGTTTTGTGGCTGTCTAACAGCCGTGGGGTCTCAGATCTAAGCATGCTCAGATAAGACTTTATCCAAGACCGTTCGCTCATCACTAACCAGGAAAAACTAATGCTTAGGGGCGATCTTATTACAGTGTACAGATATGTGAAGGGACGGTACATAGATCTGTATAAGAATCTTTTTACATCTACGCCAGCAACAAAGACAAGCGGGCATCCTCTACATCTAGTGGAAAGAAGGTGTAACAATCATCACAGGCAGCGATTCTCTACTGTAAGGGCACTGATACTATGGATTCTTTACTGAAAGAGCAGTGAGACTGTGGATTCTTTACTGGAAGAGCAGTGAGACTGTGGATTCTGTACCATAAGAGCAGTGAGACTGTGGATTCTTTACTGGAAGAGCAGTGACACTATGGATTCTTTACTGGAAGAGCAGTGAGACTGTGGATTCTGTACCATATGAGCAGTGAGACTGTGGATTCTTTACTGGAAGAGCAGTGAGACTGTGGATTCTTTACCATATGAGCAGTGAGACTATGGATTCTTTACTGGAAGAGCACTGACACTATGGATTATTTACAATACAGGCATTGAGACTATGAATTCTTTACAATACGGGCAGTGAGACTATCGTTTCTTTACAATACAGGCAGTGACACTATGGATTCTTTACAATACAGGCAGTGAGACTATGGATTCTTTACAATACGGGCAGTGAGACTATCGATTCTTTACAATACAGGCAGTGACACTATGGATTCTTTACAATATGGGCAGTGACACTATGGATTCTTTACAAGACAAGCAGTGACACTATGGATTCTTTACAATATGGGCAGTGACACTATGGATTCTTTACAATATGGGCAGTGAGACTATGGATTCTTTACAATATGGGCAGTGAGACTATGGATTCTTTAGTGTACAAGCAGTGAGACTATGGATTGTTTACAATACGGGCAGTGAGACTATGGATTCTTTACAATACGGGCAGTGAGACTATGGATTCTTTACAATACGGGCAGTGAGACTATGGATTCTTTACAATACAAGCAGGGACACTATGGATTTTTTGCAATAAGGGCAGTCAGACTATGGATTCTTTACTGTACAAGAAGTGAGACTATAGATTCTTTACAATTCAGGCAGTGAGACTATGGATTCTTTACAATACGGGCAGTGAGACTATGGATTCTTTACAATACAAGCAGGGACACTATGGATTCTTTGCAATAAGGGCAGTCAGACTATGGATTCTTTACTGTACAAGAAGTGAGACTATAGATTCTTTACAATTCAGGCAGTGAGACTATGGATTCTTTACAATATGGGCAGTGAGACTATGGATTCTTTACAATACGGGCAGTGAGACTATGGATTCTTTACAATATGGGCAGTGACACTATGGATTCTTTACAAGACAAGCAGTGACACTATGGATTCTTTACAATATGGGCAGTGAGACTATGGATTCTTTACAATACGGGCAGTGAGACTATGGATTCTTTAGTGTACAAGCAGTGAGACTATGGATTGTTTACAATACGGGCAGTGAGACTATGGATTCTTTACAATACGGGCAGTGAGACTATGGATTCTTTACAATATGGGCAGTGACACAATGGATTCTTTACAAGACAAGCAGTGACACTATGGATTCTTTACAATATGGGCAGTGAGACTATGGATTCTTTACAATATGGGCAGTGAGACTATGGATTCTTTACAATACGGGCAGTGAGACTATGGATTCTTTACAATATGGGCAGTGACACAATGGATTCTTTACAAGACAAGCAGTGACACTATGGATTCTTTACAATATGGGCAGTGACACTATGGATTCTTTACAATATGGGCAGTGAGACTATGGATTCTTTACAATATGGGCAGTGACACAATGGATTCTTTACAAGACAAGCAGTGACACTATGGATTCTTTACAATATGGGCAGTGAGACTATGGATTCTTTACAATATGGGCAGTGAGACTATGGATTCTTTACAATATGGGCAGTGACACAATGGATTCTTTACAAGACAAGCAGTGACACTATGGATTCTTTACAAGACAAGCAGTGACACTATGGATTCTTTACAATACGGGCAGTGAGACTATGGATTCTTTACAATACGGGCAGTGAGACTATGGATTCTTTACAATATGGGCAGTGACACAATGGATTCTTTACAAGACAAGCAGTGACACTATGGATTCTTTACAATATGGGCAGTGAGACTATGGATTCTTTACAATATGGGCAGTGAGACTATGGATTCTTTACAATATGGGCAGTGACACAATGGATTCTTTACAAGACAAGCAGTGACACTATGGATTCTTTACAATATGGGCAGTGAGACTATGGATTCTTTACAATACGGGCAGTGAGACTATGGATTCTTTAGTGTACAAGCAGTGAGACTATGGATTGTTTACAATACGGGCAGTGAGACTATCGATTCTTTACAATATGGGCAGTGAGACTATGGATTCTTTACAATACGGGCAGTGAGACTATGGATTCTTTAGTGTACAAGCAGTGAGACTATGGATTGTTTACAATACGGGCAGTGAGACTATCGATTCTTTACAATACGGGCAGTGAGACTATGGATTCTTTACAATACAAGCAGGGACACTATGGATTCTTTACAATAAGGGCAGTCAGACTATGGATTCTTTACTGTACAAGAAGTGAGACTATAGATTCTTTACAATTCAGGCAGTGAGACTATGGATTCTTTACAATACGGGCAGAGAGACTATGTATTCTTTACAATACGGGCAGTGAGACTATGGATTCTTTACAATACGGGCAGTGAGACCATGGATTGTTTACTGTAATAGCACAGTGACAATGGATTCTCTACTGTACGAGCACAGACACTATGAATTATTTACTCTATAAACACAGACCATGGATTCTTTACAATACGGGCAGTGAGACCATTGTGGAATTATAGTCTTCAGCGGTGCTGCTCCCCTGTGTCAGGTTCATGATCTTTGCCTCTGTGACTCTGTCAGATTTGACATAGATCATCCCTAAGGTGTGAAAAAAGGACTGTTCTGAGGCTTGTGGGGGACACAGAAAATGCCCAAGTCCGAGGGCCCACTCGCAGAAGGAACATGATTATTGCCACCCTCAGAAACTCATCTCCTGAAGACCGGGATCGTAAGGTAAAAAATAGTCTACAGCTATCCCTGAATACCCTAAACTGGATTTCTTCCACAAAAATTTATCAGTAAGTGCCACTACTGGTTCGGGAGAGATTAACTGCACTTTAGAAGGTACAGAAGGCATAGCTACAGCTGGTAGCAGAGAGATTTGCAAAGAAAACAGACCCTGCAGCTGGGACTGTGAACTGGATCCATTGGTGGGGAAAAAAAAGCTACATGGCCAATTGTAATGTGATGCTAATCACTACTCACGGACAAACCGTTAGGATGGGAAGTCAAACGTTCAAGGGTCAGAAACCAAGAGAGTATGTCATCAACTGAAGGAGAAAAACAAAGGGGTAGTCGGGTCGTGGTCTGAGGTCAGAATAACAGGAAGATAGCGGATCACAGCAAAGGGGCTAGGCAAGCAGATGGTCAGAACGTGGTCTAAGGCCAAGCAGCAATAGATCAACAAAGAGAGCACAGGAATACAAGGCAAACATGCATCACCAAGCAAATGCTACGATTGGCAGAGATTTGGGACTGACCGCTTACCTAAGTAGCTGGGTAATCACTTAGAATAGGAAACACCTGAAGAAAGCTCAGCACCTCCCAATCTCATACTGGACGGCTGAGCTGTCTATCAAAATACCGACTGCTTACCACACTGCACTAGATTGGACGACTGAGCTGTAACTCACTGCGTCCAAGACACACTGAGCGGAAGAATCTTGACACGCTGAGTTTGTTTGTAGTCTGTTACCACGGAGACACAAAGGTCTGCATAGGAGATTCTATTTTGGAATTCAAGTGCAGACAGAAGGGAAGTGCCTGGAGTAATGGGGATGCTGTGGCAGGAAATAGAGGCCAATGTTCCCTCCAAGCTGTGCACGTTGGGGAATTTTTAACGATGAAACTGCTGCTACCGATTCTGAGAGCCCAATCTGAACGGAGTGGCGACCAGACAAAGGCAGCTCCAATGGGGCACCATGCCTGAGGCACTTCGGCTATTACTGGGGCACAGTGGCTCTTACTGAAGCACTGTGACTGTTACTGAAGCACTGTGACTATTACTGGGGCACTGTGACTATTACTGGGGCACTGTGGCTGTTACTGGGGAACTGTGATTATTATTGAGGCACAGTGGCTGTTACTGGGACTCCGAGGCTGTTACTGGGGCACAGTGGCTGTTACTGGGGAACTGTGGCTATTACTGGGGCACCGTAGCTGTTACTGGGGAACTGTGGCTATTAGTGGGGCACTGTGGCTGTTACTGGGGCACTGTGGCTGTTACTGTGGCACTGTGGCTGTTACTGGGGCACTGTGACTGTTATTGGGACTCCGAGGCTGTTACTGGGGCACACTGGCAGTTACTGCGGAACTGTGGCTATTACTGGGGCACTGTGGCTGTTACTGGTGAACTGAGGCTGCCACTGGGGCACCGTGGCTGTTACTGGGGCATCTTGGCTGTTACTGTGGCACTGTCGCTGTTACTGTGGCACTGTGACTGTTACTGGGGCACTGTGACTGTTACTGGGACTCCGAGGCTGTTACTGGGGCACAGTGGCTGTTACTGGGGAGCTGTGGCTATTACTGGGGCACTGTGACTATTACTGAGGCACTGTGACTGTTACTGGGGAAATGTGGCTATTACTGGGGCACTGTGACTATTACTGGGGCACTGTGACTATTACTGGGGCACTGTGACTATTACTGAGGCACTGTGACTGTTACTGGGGCACTGTGGCAGTTACTGCGGAACTGTGGCTGTTTCTGGGGCACTGTGGCTGTTACTGGGGCACTGTGACTGTTACTGGGGCACGTTGACTGTTAGTGGGGCACTGTGGCTGTTACTGGGGCACTTTGACTGTTACTGGGGTACTGTGACTATTACTGGGGCACTGTGACTATTACTGAGGCACTGTGACTGTTACTGGGGCACCGTGGCAGTTACTGCGGAACTGTGGCTGTTTCTGGGGCACTGTGGCGTTTACTGGGGAACTGTGGCTATTACTGGGGCACTGTGGCTGTTACTGGGGCACTGTGACTGTTACTGGGGCACATTGACTGTTAGTGGGGCACTGTGGCTGTTACTGGGGCACATTGACTGTTAGTGGGGCACTGTGGCTGTTACTGGGGCACTGTGACTATTACTGGGGCACCGTGGCTGTTACTGGGGGACGGTGACTGTTACTGGGGCACTGTGACTGTTACTGGGGCACAGTGACTGTTACTGGGGCACCGTGGCTGTTACCGGGGAACTGTGACTGGTTTGGGCGCACTGTATATGTCAACTATAAGGTAGTCCCTCTGGCCTTTTCTGGCGACCGGAGAACCACTGACGTGTCCAGGCTACGATACAATAATGAATCTGAAAGGTTCAACAAGAGGCAACTCCATTTGGAGGTGCCAGTCCAATACTGGCAATAGTTGGCACTGCAATGGATACCTTTGCTATTTACAAATATGGATGGTATCGGACAGCTACTTGGGAGGCTTATAAAGAGGCCCACGGGACTGTGGCTACCAGGTTCCAGCCCGGTTTGCCTCCTTACATCTACACTACTGTACAATGTTAGCCCATAGCAGTATGTGTGTAACACGAGAAAAACCTACCCGAAATATGACAAACACGTGAAGAACAAAGTCAGCTCCTCAACTATCTCTATCATTCCCATTCCTCCCGCTGCCCCTAATATGCAAATTGCTAAAAAATCCAGCGTTTATTATTCTGTTACACTAAAGTCTCATCTCCTGCGCTGGGGCTCTCCGCTCACCCATGTTCAGCAGCACAACTGGCTTCAAGAAGTAGAAGATGTAAACAAATCGCTCTCATTAATCCTCATGTGTCACTTTATTTGTGAAGATGAAAAGACTTCACACAAGAAAAAAAAATGCAGTCGAAAAGAAGGGTTGCTGCAAACTTCCCAAATCAGAGCGGATTTAACTCCCGGCCTTGCAGCGCCTCTTTGTGAACGGAACAATACGGGAGGATTGATATCGCTCTTACCAAAGCCACTGCTAAATATACAAGAGGAAACCACAAAGCCTAAGAAATCTATCCAGTAAATGGAAGCAGGAAAACTAGGCTAAAGGTAATGAAAATGTAAGCAGTCATATCCGGAGCTGTACTCTCTTGCACCACTCCAGTCTGTCCTCAACTCTGCTGCCCGGCTAATCCATGACATTGGGTATTCGTGATGCCCCGGAGTTTCCCTTGAACCAACCATTAACTCTTAAACCCATTAAAGCCCCTCCCCCAGACACTCTTTTAATCCATCCCCAATGACTACTCATCAAACGTTTATTTTTATATGCTAAACCTACACACCACACTAGAAGTAGCCAGGGGGCATTCCTGCGTTGTCTCTAGATGCCGCGCGCCAGCCGGAGAACTAACTACCCCTGGTAGAAGAAAACACAGTCCTGGCTTGCCTCCAGAGAATGTCCCCACAGGAGATAGCAGCCCCCCACATATAATAACGGTGAGAGCAGATGAAAAGACACACGTAGTATGAAAGCAGATTTAGCACAGAGAGGCCCGCTAACTAAATAGCAGAAAGATACAACAGAGGACTTCGCGGTCAGCTGCAAAACCCTTCAAAACACCATCCTGAAATTACCTTAATTCATGTGACAACTCATGCCACTGGAGTGGTAATTTCAGCCCAACAAGAGCTTCCAGCTGCAGAGATTCACATAAGTGCAAACTGGACAAAACATACAAAAATAGACTTAAGGACTAAAGTGTCCAACTTAGCTGAGCAGAAAACTGGGAGCAGGAACATGCAACAGAATCACTCTGGATACATTGATGGCCAGCATTAGAATGACTGAGGAGCAAGGTTAAATAGGATACTCCCACATCCTGATAGGAACAGGTGAACTGAGAAGGCAAAGCTTGCAGGACACCAGTACCACAAGAGACCACCGGGGGAGCCCACGAACCGAATCACAACAGTACCCCCCCCTTAAGGAGGGGGCACCGAACCCTCACAAGAACCACCAGGGCGATCTGGATGAGCCCTATGAAAGGCACGGACCAAATCAGAAGCATGAACATCAGAAGCTGTAACCCAAGAATTATCCTCTTGACCGTAGCCCTTCCATTTCACCAGATATTGAAGTCTCCGTCTGGAAACACGGGAGTCCAAGATTTTCTCCACCACGTACTCCAATTCACCCTCAACCAGCACAGGAGCAGGAGGCTCAACAGAAGGCACAAGTGGTACCTCATACCTCCGCAATAATGACCGATGGAAGACATTATGGATAGCAAAGGATGCTGGGAGGTCCAAACGAAAAGACACAGGGTTAAGAATTTCCAAAATCTTATAAGGACCGATGAACCGAGGCTTAAACTTAGGAGAAGAGACCCTCATAGGGACAAAACGGGAGGACAACCACACCAAGTCCCCAACACGAAGACGAGGACCAACACGACGATGGCGATTAGCAAAACGTTGAGTCCTCTCCTGGGACAACTCCAAATTGTCCACCACCTGCCCCCAAATACGATGCAACCTATCCACCATGGTATCCACTCCAGGACAATCCGAAGACTCCACCTGACCAGATGAAAAACGAGGATGGAACCCTGAATTGCAAAAGAAAGGGGAGACCAAAGTGGCAGAACTGGCCCGATTATTAAGGGCAAACTCAGCCAACGGCAAAAAGGAGACCCAGTCATCCTGATCAGCAGACACGAAACACCTCAAATAAGTCTCCAAGGTCTGATTAGTACGTTCCGTCTGGCCATTTGTCTGGGGATGAAATGCAGACGAAAAAGACAAATCAATGCCCATCCTGGCACAAAACGCCCGCCAAAATCTGGACACAAACTGGGATCCCCTGTCGGAAACGATATTCTCCGGAATACCATGCAGCCGAACCACATTCTGAAAAAACAGGGGCACCAACTCAGATGAGGAAGGCAGCTTGGGCAAGGGCACCAAATGAACCATCTTAGAAAAGCGGTCACACACCACCCAAATGACGGACATCTTCTGAGAAACAGGGAGATCAGAAATAAAATCCATAGAGATGTGTGTCCAAGGCCTCTTAGGAACAGGCAAGGGCAACAACAACCCACTAGCCCGAGAACAACAAGGCTTGGCCCGAGCACAAACATCGCAAGACTGCACAAAAGTACGCACGTCCCGAGACAGGGAAGGCCACCAGAAGGACCTAGCCACCAAATCTCTGGTACCAAAAATTCCCGGATGACCTGCCAACGCAGAAGAATGAACCTCCGAGATGACTCTATTGGTCCACTCATCCGGCACAAACAATCTACCAGGCGGACAACGATCAGGCCGATCCGCCTGAAACTCTTGTAAAGCACGTCGCAGGTCTGGGAAGACAGCAGACAATATCACCCCATCCTTAAGTATACCCGTAGGTTTAGAATCACCAGGGGAATCAGGTTCAAAACTCCTAGAAAGGGCATCCGCCTTCACATTCTTAGTACCTGGCAGATACGAAACCACAAAATTAAACCGGGAGAAAAACAACGACCAGCGCGCCTGTCTAGGATTCAGACGTCTGGCCGACTCAAGATAAATCAAATTTTTGTGATCAGTCAAGACCACCACCTGATGTTTAGCACCCTCAAGCCAATGACGCCACTCCTCGAATGCCCACTTCATCGCCAAAAGCTCCCGATTACCGACGTCATAATTTCGCTCGGCGGGCGAAAATTTTCGAGAAAAGAACGCACAAGGTCTCATCACTGAACAATCTGAACTTTTCTGCGACAAAACCGCCCCCGCTCCAATCTCGGAAGCATCAACTTCCACCTGAAAAGGAAGAGAAACATCAGGCTGGCACAACACCGGAGCGGAAGAAAAACGGCGCTTAAGCTCCCGAAAGGCCTCCACAGCAGCAGGAGACCAATCTGCAACATCAGCACCCTTTTTAGTCAAATCAGTCAAAGGCCTGACAACGCTAGAAAAACCAGTTATGAATCGACGATAAAAGTTAGCAAAGCCCAAAAATTTCTGAAGGCCCTTAAGAGAAGTCGGTTGCGTCCAGTCACAAATAGCCCGAACCTTCACAGGATCCATCTCAATAGAAGAGGGGGAAAAAATGTACCCCAAAAAAGAAATCTTCTGAACCCCAAAAACACACTTTGAACCTTTAACAAACAGAGAATTGGTCCGCAAAACCTGAAAAACCCTCCTAACTTGTTGAACATGAGATTCCCAGTCATCCGAAAAAATCAAGATATCGTCCAAATACACAATCATAAATTTATCCAGATATTCACGGAAAATATTGTGCATAAAAGACTGAAAGACTGAAGGGGCATTTGACAGACCAAAAGGCATCACCAAATACTCAAAATGGCCCTCGGGCGTATTAAATGCGGTTTTCCACTCATCCCCCTGCTTAATTCGCACCAAATTATACGCACCACGAAGATCAATCTTAGAGAACCACTTCGCCCCCTCAATGCGAGCAAATAAATCTGTCAGCAATGGCAAAGGATACTGATACTTGACTGTGATCTTATTCAAGAGTCTATAATCAATACAAGGTCTCAAAGAACCATCGCTTTTAGCTACGAAAAAGAACCCCGCTCCAAGAGGAGACGAAGAAGGACGAATATGTCCCTTTTCCAAGGACTCCCTAATATACTCTCGCATGGCAGCATGTTCAGGTACAGACAGATTGAATAGACGACCCTTAGGAAATTTACTGCCAGGGATCAAATCTATGGCGCAATCGCAATCTCTGTGAGGAGGAAGAGAATTAAGAGTAGATTCCTCAAAAACCTCACGATAATCAGACAAAAACTCAGGAATTTCAGAGGGAATAGATGAAGCAATGGAGACCAAAGATGTGTCCCCATGATTTCCCTGACATCCCCAGCTTAGTACAGACATTGTTTTCCAGTCAAGGACTGGGTTATGAGTTTGCAACCATGGCAATCCCAGCACCAACACATCATGTAGATTATACAGTACAAGGAAGTGAATCACCTCTTGATGGTCTGGAGTCATACGCATAGTCACTTGTGTCCAGTATTGTGGTTTATTACTAGCCAATGGTGTAGAATCAATACCCTTTAAAGGTATAGGAACTTCCAGAGGCTCTAGATCAAACCCACAGCGCCTGGCAAAGGACCAATCCATAAGACTCAAAGCGGCGCCAGAATCCACATACGCATCCGCAACAATAGAAGATAACGAACAAATTAGAGTTACAGACAAAATAAACTTGGACTGCAAAGTGCCAATAGCAGAGGAATTATCAACTTTCTTTGTTCGTTTAGAGCATGCTGATATAACATGAGTAGAATTTCCACAATAGAAGCACAAATGATTTTTGCGCCTATAAATCTGTCGTTCGCTTCTGGACAGAAAGCTATCACATTGCATACTCTGTGGTGCCTCTTCAGAAGACACCGCCAACTGGTGCACAGGTTTGCGTTCCCGTAAACGCCGATCAATCTGAATTGCCATTGTCATGGACTCATTCAGACCAGTAGGCGCAGGAAACCCCACCATGACGTCTTTTACAGCATCAGAGAGACCTTCTCTGAAAATTGCCGCCAGAGCGCACTCATTCCACTGAGTAAGCACAGACCATTTTCGAAATTTTTGGCAATATATTTCGGCTTCATCTTGCCCCTGAGAGAGGGCTATTAGGGCTTTCTCAGCCTGAATCTCCAAATTTGGTTCCTCATAAAGCAACCCCAAAGCCAGAAAAAACGCATCCACATTGAGCAACGCAGGATCCCCTGGTGCCAATGAAAATGCCCAATTTTGGGGGTCACCCCGCAGTAAAGAAATAACAATTTTTACTTGCTGGGCAGGATCTCCAGCAGAATGAGATCTCAGCGAAAGAAACAATTTACAATTGTATTTAAAATTTAGAAAACAAGATCGATCTCCAGAAAAAAACTCCGGTATAGGAATTTTAGGTTCAGACCGAGGAGCATGTAACAAAAAATCTTGTATATTCTGAACTTTAGAGGCAAGATTATACAAATTAGTAGCCAGACTCTGGGGATCCATATTTCAACAGATAAAGTCTGAGCCATTCAGGGGTTAAGAGGAGAGGAAAACAGGAGACTGCAATTAGAGCTGGAGTGCAACTTCAGAGGAAGGAAAAAAAAAAAAAAAAAGGTTTCACACAGTTCCTTTTCTCTCCTGCTTCAGCCTATAGATTAAACATTTTGGCTGGCCATACTGTTATGGTTTCCAATGGCAAGGAAACATCAGAAGCATAGAATAAACGGACAAGCTCTCGGGTGATGGAAACTAGAGCTGACCGCGATGCTAAACCTACACACCACACTAGAAGTAGCCAGGGGGCATTCCTGCGTTGTCTCTAGATGCCGCGCGCCAGCCGGAGAACTAACTACCCCTGGTAGAAGAAAACACAGTCCTGGCTTGCCTCCAGAGAATGTCCCCACAGGAGATAGCAGCCCCCCACATATAATAACGGTGAGAGCAGATGAAAAGACACACATAGTATGAAAGCAGATTTAGCACAGAGAGGCCCGCTAACTAAATAGCAGAAAGATACAACAGAGGACTTCGCGGTCAGCTGCAAAACCCTTCAAAACACCATCCTGAAATTACCTTAACTCATGTGACAACTCATGCCACTGGAGTGGTAATTTCAGCCCAACAAGAGCTTCCAGCTGCAGAGATTCACATAAGTGCAAACTGGACAAACATACAAAAATAGACTTAAGGACTAAAGTGTCCAACTTAGCTGAGCAGAAAACTGGGAGCAGGAACATGCAACAGAATCACTCTGGATACATTGATGGCCAGCATTAGAATGACTGAGGAGCAAGGTTAAATAGGATACTCCCACATCCTGATAGGAACAGGTGAACTGAGAAGGCAAAGCTTGCAGGACACCAGTACCACAAGAGACCACCGGGGGAGCCCACAAACCGAATCACAACAGGTGGGATCTGGCCTGTGAGGGGCTGCAATGATGGCATCAGCATGAACGAGTCCAGCACATGTCAGCTACCAAAAAAAATCCTCACATTCACAGATATCTGCTTTTAGCTGCTATATGTCACACGTGTCTGAGAAAGGAAAGGAAGCAAATGGCTGACCAGAAATACACAGTAATGTAATGTATGTATACAGTGACTGCACCCGCAGAATAGTGAGTGCAGCTCTGGGGTATAATACAGGATGTAACTCAGGATCAGTAATGTAATGTATGTACACAGTGACTGCACCAGCAGAATAGTGAGTGCAGCTCTGGAGGATAATACAGGATGTAACTCAGGATCAGTAATGTAATGTATGTACACAGTGACTCCACTAGCAGAATAGTGAGTGCAGCTATGGAGCATTATACAGGATGTAACTCGGGATCAGTACAGGATCAGTAATGTAATGTATGTACACAGTGACTGCACCAGCAGAATAGTGAGTGCAGCTCTGGGGTATAATACAGGATGTAACTCAGGATCAGTAATGTAATGTATGTACACAGTGACTGCAGCAGCAGAATAGTAAGTGCAGCTCTGGAGTATAATAAAGGATGTAACTCAGGATCAGTAATGTAATATATGTACACAGTGACTGCACCAGCAGAATAGTGAGCGCAGCTCTGGAGTATAATAAAGGATGTAACTCAGGATCAGTACAGGATAACAGAAATCATTGTGATGCCACAGACGCCATGCCATAAGAAGATGTATGAACTTTTGATAAAAGACAAAACAAAACATATCGGGTTAAAAACACATATATAAGTATAAAATATGTCTTACATTTTGGGGTAGTCGATAGGGAAGCCCATCCCTTCACCCACTTTCATCAGACAGTGGGTCAGCTTTTCAGCCACATCCGCATTGCGGTGACCGAATAGCAGGATCCAGTTGGACAGAGGCTTGGCGTAGATCATTCTCCCATTCTTGGTATTCCGGGACCAGTCGGCAGCAGAGTCGGGTTGGCACTGGAAGAGGAATATTATTTTATTTTTTTAAAGGGAAATGTTCCAAACTGGACCTAATATACGGCATTTTCTTGGAGGTTTTACATAGACAAATACACGAAGAAAAAAAAATAAATATATATTTTACCTTTTTTTTTATGGTCATTTTGATTACAGCTCTAAGATTTAAACAGTATTCCCGTCTCCAAATTAACTTACTGGATAGGTGGGTCAGGGCTGATCTGGCGCTTACTTGGCCGTTGTGGGTCCTAATAAGTGCCAGAGGCGCAAAAGTGAAGACCGTGTGAGATGGAAATCCGGACTGGATACGGGACCTTGGCCGCGCAAATCAAATTGCTCAATCTTTACGCGAAACCCATTTTAGTAAGTGCGCAATGTTTTTTGTGAAAGTGCACAAACTACCAGAGCGAGGGTAGAATAAGCAAAAGGTGGAGGCTACGGATAATGGCAGGGCTTTCTGAATACTGTCCTGACCAGTGTGCATCACAGAGGTGTGTGTGTGAGTAAAGGCTTTACATTTTATGTTTCGGCTTTCAGTCACTTACAAAATTGTCCCTCAAGCAGATCTTTTCAGGGGGCACCACGCGTCCGGTGACGGGCAGCTGTCTATCCAGTGTCACACCCCATTTGGCCAGTTCGGAGCTCGCCTCCCGACTTCTGTGGCAAAGATATAAAAAGGATCAACCAGATCTGTCACCGACCAGCCTTCCTTTCTGGCAAAACCAAAGTATAGGATGGTGGCAAGAAACAGGATCTGCTCATATCATTAAATATATATGCTGCTCCGGTGCCAACTCATAAGAGGTTTGCTAAGTGCGGCGGCGGGCATCCTTCTAACTCGGGGCAGCCAATAAATCTAGATACATGAGCAAGGGGAATGTCTCAGGGATATGCCATTATGAGATGCAGTCACCGGCAGGTCATATTACCCATCAGATGAATGGCAAGAAATGTTATCGGAACAAATACATTCCGAAAACGTGGCTGTACTCTAAGACAGTAGGGATGAGCTGCAATACCAGGGACGGCCAGTGACGGACGCTGCTTCTGGGGCAAAATTTTATTCTAGTTTTTCCCTTGGCATGTAGATGCCATCACTTGATGGTTGCACCACACTGTATTTCCCAGTGGCAGACAGGAGAAGCTGGAAAGGAGCTGAAGGACTCAACTCACAAGGAACAAGTGGGTTCCCAGTAGTCGGAAAGCCACCAATCCACACAAACTGGTATATCACAGCCGGCACGGCTTCCGGAGGAGATGGAAGAAGCTTGTTAACGGTTATAGGAAGCAATTGATTGCAGTGATTTATTCCAAGAGGTGTGCAGCCAAATTTTAAGTTGAGGGTGCCAACAATTTTGACCGGCCTATTTTGGGGGTTTTGTGTGAAATTATGTCCAATTTGCATTTTTTCTGGATTTTTTTGGGGGTTGTTTCAATACACACAAAGGAAATAAACATGTATAACAAAACATGTGCAATTGAAATCATTTTCAGGGAGAAATACTTCATTTTCTGCAGCAATATCAAGGGTGCCAACACTTTTGGCTATATGTATCTATCGATCAATATTAATAAATAGATTATAGGGTGTATGTATATATATATATATATATATATATATATATATATATATATATATATATATATATATATATATATATATATAAACAAAAAAGAAAAAACCCTTAAAAAACACTTTTAATAGATATACATTAAAAGATGCTAACCATCGCTTGAAAAAACACAAATACAAATTACCAACACCCGAGCTGGGTAAGGTAGTGGACACAGGGCCAAAAAATACCAGATATGGGTGAGAAATTCCTCAAATAACCCTGGAGGGCTCCTAATGAACTAGCCCTTCCTACCAGTGGAGGTTTGCACCCTAATAGTCGATGTGGTGCCCCCACTGCTCGTCGACTGTCCCTCCTAGCCCTAAATGTCCCTACCATCTACCCATGCCCAAACCCAACAGCACAAACACAAAGCTCTATCTAGCTAGAATAATCTGCAATGAGGTTGCACAGATAATCAATAAATGAAATATCGTAGATCTATAATACTGACCTATTGGAGGGGTATTTTATAATCATATATTCATTAGGATATAGTCACCCTTAATACTTAGGCCGCTGCATCTACAAATGAAACAGTATAAATAGATCCAACTAGACTAGATAGAGACTAGCTGCATTATAATCACAATGACCATGACTTGTCCCAGCATCTTTAGGGTCTCATAAAATATGAGATCATTGTATCCTTCACATATCCACACTGATCATCTATTATCATAGCCACTTTGGCATGCTCCTATCCATTGTCCCGATGAGCCCTGATGGGAGAGGGCGAAACGCATAGGGACGCTATAAGAAAAACTGGGACAAATGACCAGATATGATCAGACAAGTGACCAGATAAGTGACCCATTATGGTGGCTTTAGCGTGATACTTCATTGCATTATGAACCATGACGTTTATTGTGTGACACACGGCTGCCTTGTCTTTGCTTGGATATTGAGCCCAGAATGAGTGGGATATTGTGATCTAAGGGGTAACGTTTCTCCTTATGGAGAGTGACATACCAGCTGGCTTGTCAAGGTAAGGAGGCTTATTTGCCGTACAATGCTCCTCTGGGAAATTAAATATGCAAATTGCCTCTTCTGAGAAAAAGAGGACTTAACTCTATAGCGCCACTTGTTGGAAGTAGCGATCCTACAAGTCACAATCAACCCTCTAACGAGTCGTGCAATATGACTTAGGATAAAAGCCAAAACAGTATCTCAATTCGCAGACACGGTGTTTCGGGCTGTTGGCCCTCGTCAGTGCGAAGCATGAGAACTGATTTGGCTAGGTGAGAGGCTCTGGACTGGGGTCTAAGGGGTAACGTTTCACCTTCCAACAGGTGGCGCTATAGAGTTAAGTCCTCTTTTTCTCAGAAGAGGCAATTTGCATATGGGATATTGTGATTTATTTATTCTTTAAGCTATTTGTCTGCAAGAGCCTGGTAATATTTTTTTCTATTAAACCAGGACATTGACAGGACATAAGGATCTTGCTGGTGTCCTACATTCAGGTTGATTCACCTGATATGTGAAGGATACAATGATCTCATATTTTATGAGACCCTAAAGATGCTGGAACAAGCAGATTATTCTAGCTAGATAGAGCTTTGTGTGTATGCTGTTGGGTTTGGGCATGGGTAGGTGGTAGGGACATTTAGGGCTAGGAGGGACAGTCGACGAGCAGTGGGGGCGCCACATCGACTATTAGGGTGCAAACCTCCACTGGTAGGAAGGGCTAGTTCATTAGGAGCCCTCCAGGGTTATTTGAGGAATTTCTCACCCATATCTGGTATTTTTTGGCCCTGTGTCCACTACCTTACCCAGTTCGGGTGTTGGTAATTTGTATTTGTGTTTTTTCAAGCGATGGTTAGCATCTTTTAATGTATATCTATTAAAAGTATTTTTTAAGGGTTTTTTCTCTTTTGTTTTTTTTCATGAATTATACCCTGTATGAAAATTATTCTGGTGGTATATATATATATATATATATATATATATATATATATATATATATACAGTGCCTACAAGTAGTATTCAACCCCCTGCAGATTTAGCAGGTTTAATAAGATGCAAATAAGTTAGAGCCTTCAAACTTCAAACAAAAGCAGGATTTATTAACAGATGCATAGATCTTACAAACCAAAAAGTTTTGATGCTCAGTTAAATTTTTATAAATTTTAAACATAAAAGTGTGGGTCAATTATTATTCAACCCCTAGGTTTAGTATTTTGTGGAATAACCTTTGTTTGCAATTACAGCTAATAATCGTCTTTTATAAGACCTGATCAGGCCGGCACAGGTCTCTGGAGTTATCTTGGCCCACTCCTCCATGCAGATCTTCTCCAAGTTATCTAGGTTCTTTGGGTGTCTCATGTGGACTTTAATCTTGAGCTCCTTCCACAAGTTTTCAATTGGGTTAAGGTCAGGAGACTGACTATGCCACTGCAACACCTTGATTTTTTGCCTCTTGAACCAGGCCTTGGTTTTCTTGGCTGTGTGCTTTGGGTCGTTGTCTTGTTGGAAGATGAAATGACGACCCATCTTAAGATCCTTGATGGAGGAGCGGAGGTTCTTGGCCAAAATCTCCAGGTAGGCCGTGCTATCCATCTTCCCATGGATGCGGACCAGATGGCCAGGCCCCTTGGCTGAGAAACAGCCCCACAGCATGATGCTGCCACCACCATGCTTGACTGTAGGGATGGTATTCTTGGGGTCATATGCAGTGCCATCCAGACTCCAAACGTCACGTGTGTGGTTGGCACCAAAGATCTCGATCTTGGTCTCATCAGACCAGAGAACCTTGAACCAGTCAGTCTCAGAGTCCTCCAAGTGATCATGAGCAAACTGTAGACGAGCCTTGACATGACGCTTTGAAAGTAAAGGTACCTTACGGGCTCATCTGGAACGGAGACCATTGCGGTGGAGTACGTTACTTATGGTATTGACTGAAACCAATGTCCCCACTGCCATGAGATCTTCCCGGAGCTCCTTCCTTGTTGTCCTTGGGTTAGCCTTGACTCTTCGGACAAGCCTGGCCTCGGCATGGGAGAAAACTTTCAAAGGCTGTCCAGGCCGTGGAAGGCTAACAGTAGTTCCATAAGCCTTCCACTTCCAGATGATGCTCCCAACAGTGGAGACAGGTAGGCCCAACAAATTGGAAAGGGTTTTGTACCCCTTGCCAGCCTTGTGACCCTCCACGATCTTGTCTCTGATGGCCTTGGAATGCTCCTTTGTCTTTCCAATGTTGACCATGTATGAGTGCTGTTCACAAGTTTGGGGAGGGTCTTAAATAGTCAGAAAAGGCTGGAAAAAGAGATAATTAATCCAAACATGTGAAGCTCATTGTTCTTTGTGCCTGAACTACTTCTTAATACTTTAGGGGAACCAAACAGAATTCTGGTGGGTTGAGGGGTTGAATAATAAATGACCCTCTGAAAAGACTTTTCACAATTTAAAAAAAAAATAAACAAAGAAATAACATTCTTTTTTGCTGCAGTGCATTTCACACTTCCAGGCTGATCTACAGTCCAAATGTCACAATGCCAAGTTAATTCCAAATGTGTAAACCTGCTAAATCTGCAGGGGGTTGAATACTACTTGTAGGCACTGTATATATATAATATATATATATATATATATATATATATATATATATATATATATACCCATTTCATCCTGGGTGCTCCACATCCCCAATCCTCCCTGCTGGTCCTCTGTATACCTTGGTTGGAGGGGTGGCGTCATGTATACACCACGTGTCACCGGCCTCTACCGTAGACGGCACGAGATGCCTGTGTATGGCTGCGATGATCACGTAGGGTATCCAGGACATAACGGCGACAGCCAAGGTGATCAGGAAACCAGCGGAAAAAATCGGGACACAATGCCGCCAAGTGGGTTAACAAATGGGTGAGTATATGTTAGTTATTTTAGCTTTACTGCTGCCTGTGTGCAAGTTTGTGATGAACTTTTGCAATCCACTATTTTTCAATGTTGTTTTTTTTGCGTTTTTTCTTTTTTTTTTTTGTCTCCCTTTTTCTTAACCTCTTCTTTTTCTCCTTTCCTATCTTCCCCACTTTTTATTTATTTGTTATTTTTTCTCTCTTATTTCTCTTGATTTTCTCGGAGTTCATCTCTGGGGGATTGCCCTCTTGCATCCATCTCTATCTCTGATTCTTATTCTTGCATTTTATTCCAATATATTGATTCCTATATCATCCTGTCCTTCCACTAGGTACGTTTATTTTGTTGTCCGCGTTCCTGGGGGGGGACATATTTTCCTGACGCCTCGACCACTAAGAACGCAGGTCGCAGACCTCTGTGCCGACCAAGCGCCAATAAAATAAACATATATTTTCTGTAACAGTCTGATCTAGCAAAGTATAAACTTAACTATGTAAAAATCTAAAAAATGTACATGTTTGCTGTTGCTGCATGCAGATTGCCAGAAACTAATGGATATCAATATTAACACCATAAAGTGAACTCCAAAATGGAAAAATAATGGTAGAATTGCTGTTTTTTGGTCACTTCGTCTCTCCCCAAAAAAAGGAATAGAAAGAAATGAGAAAGTCGCATGGACCCCAAAATGGCCGCAATTACATAGATCTGGATTTAGATGCCTTTCTTAGCATAATGTGGGAGATAAAAGACAGGTTTCCCTTTGGTACAAAGTCCCGGATCTTCATACCCTTTACATTTTTAATGCCGAGACAGAGAAGCGCTGGCAGGAATCCTCCATGTATACACTTAATCAATAGGAAATGATTTACTTAGCGCAATATTCCCCTTCCTCATCCTCCCCGGCCATAGATGAGGGACACACGAGATTACTAAGCCTTGCTCAATAGTTTATCGCAGGTCATTCTTTTATGGGATTCCTGTAATAGAAACAAGTCAAAAACAAGTTGAATGAATTACTCCTGGATGTCTTCTGCCAGACTCTGCAGCCTCCTCTGCCGGAGCTCCGGGTTTAATTGTGTTTCCGCCGACAGGTCTCTCATCAGGCGGATGTCCGAAAGTGCGCGGCTCGACAGTCCTAGTGATAGTGCAGAAACGGGAAGAAATTGGCACCATAAACAAGGTGTGCACGGCAATGTCCGACACATATACGGTAAGCCTGCGCTCAGGGAACAGATAACGATGCTCTATAAAGACATATGAAAGCCATATTTTATCACACTCATCCCCTCGTCTACTAGGGGAAACCATCAAGTAAAAATCATCTAGCCGGGTGTGTATGGAGGCGGGAGTGTGTGTGTATGGTGGATGCAGGGTGTGTGTGTATGGAGCCCACTCTGTGTATGGTGGATGCAGGGTGTGTGTGTGTATGGAGCCCACTCTGTGTATGGTGGATGCAGGGTGTGTGTATGGAGCCCGCTCCGTGCATGCAGGGTGTGTGTGTGTGTATGGAGCCCGCTCTGTGTATGGTGGATGCAGGGTGTGTGTATGCAGCCCGCTCTGTGTATGGTGGATGCAGGGTGTGTGTATGGAGCCTGCTCTGTGTATGGTGGATGCAGGGTGTGTGTGCATGGAGCCTGCTCTGTGTATGGTGGATACAGGGTGTGTGCATGGAGCCCGCTCTGTGTATGGTGGATGCAGGGTGTGTGTGTATGGAGCCCGCTCTGTGTATGGTGGATGCAGGGTGTGTGCATGGAGCCCGCTCTGTGTATGGTGGATGCAGGGTGTGTGTATGGAGCCCGCTCTGTGTATGGTGGATGCAGGGTGTTTGTGTATGGAGCCCGCTCTGTGTATGGTGGATGCAGGGTGTGTGTGTATGGAGCCTGCTCTGTGTATGGTGGATGCAGGGTGTGTGTGTATGGAGCCTGCTCTGTGTATGGTGGATGCAGGGTGTGTGTGTATGGAGCCTGCTCTGTGTATGGTGGATGCAGGGTGTGTGTGTGTATGGAGCCTGTTCTGTGTATGGTGGATGCAGGGTGTGTGTATGGAGCCCACTCTGTGTATGGGGGATGCAGGGTGTGTGTGTATGGAGCCTGTTCTATGTATGGTGGATGCAGGTGTGTGTGTATGGAGCCCGCTCTGTGTATGGGGGATGCAGGGTGTGTGTGTATGGAGCCCGCACTGTGTATGGGGGATGCAGGGTGTGTGTGTATGGAGCCTGCTCTGTGTATGGTGGATGCAGGGTGTGTGTGTATGGAGCCCGCTCTGTGTATGGTGGATGCAGGGTGTGTGTATGGAGCCTGCTCTGTGTATGGTGGATGCAGGGTGTGTGTGTATGGAGCCCGCTCTGTGTATGGTGGATGCAGGGTGTGTGTGTATGGAGGCCGCTCTGTGTATGGTGGGTGCAGGGTGTGTGTGTATGGAGCCTGTTCTGTGTATGGTGGATGCAGGGTGTGTGTATGGAGGCCGCTCTGTGTATGGTGGATGCAGGTGTGTGTGTATGGAGCCCGCTCTGTGTATGGGGGATGCAGGGTGTGTGTGTATGGAGCCCGCTCTGTGTATGGTGGATGCAGGGTGTGTTTGTATGGAGCCTGCTCTGTGTATGGTGGATGCAGGGTGTGTGTGCATGGAGCCTGCTCTGTGTATGGTGGATGCAGGTGTGTGTGTATGGAGCCCGCTCTGTGTATGGGGGATGCAGGGTGTGTGTGTATGGAGCCCGCTCTGTGTATGGTGGATGCAGGGTGTGTGTGTATGGAGCCTGCTCTGTGTATGGTGGATGCAGGGTGTGTGTGCATGGAGCCTGCTCTGTGTATAGTGGATGCAGGGTGTGTGTACGGAGCCCGCTCTGTGTATGGTGGATACAGGGTGTGTGTGTATGGAGCCTGCTCTGTGTATGGTGGATGCAGGGTGTGTGTGCATGGAGCCTGCTCTGTGTATGGTGGATGCAGGGTGTGTGTGTATGGAGCCCGCTCTGTGTATGGTGGATGCAGGGTGTGTGTGTATGGAGCCTGCTCTGTGTATGGTGGATGCAGGGTGTGTGTGTATGGAGCCTGCTCTCTGTATGGTGGATGCAGGGTGTGTGTGTATGGAGGCCGCTCTGTGTATGGTGGATGCAGGCTGTGTGTGTATGGAGCCCGCTCTGTGTATGGTGGATGCAGGGTGTGTGTGTATGGAGCCCGCTCTGTGTATGGTGGATGCAGGGTGTGTGTGTATGGAGCCGGCTGTGTATGGTGGATGCAGGGTGTGTGTGTATGGAGCCCGCTCTGTGTATGGTGGATGCAGGGTGTGTGTATGGAGCCTGCTCTCTGTATGTTGGATGCAGGGTGTGTGTGTATGGAGCCCGCTCTGTGTATGGTGGATGCAGGGTGTGTGCGTATGGAGCCTGCTCTGTGTATGGTGGATGCAGGGTGTGTGTGTATGGAGCCGGCTGTGTATGGTGGATGCAGGGTGTGTGTGTATGGAGCCTGCTCTGTGTATGGTGGATGCAGGCTGTGTGTGTATGGAGCCCGCTCTGTGTATGGTGGATGCAGGGTGTGTGTGTATGGAGCCGGCTGTGTATGGTGGATGCAGGGTGTGTGTATGGAGCCCGCTCTGTGTATGGTGGATGCAGGGTGTGTGTGTATGGAACCCGCGCTGTGTATGGTGGATGCAGGGTGTGTGTATGGAGCCCGCTCTGTGTATGGTGGATGCAGGGTGTGTGTGTATGGAACCCGCGCTGTGTATGGTGGATGCAGGGTGTGTGTGTATGGAGCCGGCTGTGTATGGTGGATGCAGGGTGTGTGTGTATGGAGGCCGCTCTGTGTATGGTGGATGCAGGGTGTGTGTATGGAGCCCGCTCTGTGTATGGTGGATGCAGGGTGTGTGTGTATGGAACCCACGCTGTGTATGGTGGATGCAGGGTGTGTGTGTATGGAGCCGGCTGTGTATGGTGGATGCAGGGTGTGTGTGTATGGAGGCCGCTCTGTGTATGGTGGATGCAGGGTGTGTGTATGGAGCCGGCTGTGTATGGTGGATGCAGGGTGTGTGTGTATGGAGCCGGCTGTGTATGGTGGATGCAGGGTGTGTGTATGGAGCCGGCTGTGTATGGTGGATGCAGGGTGTGTGTATGGAGCCCGCTCTGTGTATGGTGGCGCTGGGCATGACGTGATTGCGACACTTAAATGTCACTGTCAGAAATTCAAGTGATTAAACAGAAGTGATAAAAGCTAGCTCTGATTGCTGCTGTCAGAAACAGATGCCGGATTTACAGTCATGGACAAAAGTATTGGCACCCTTGAAATTGTTCCAGAAAATGAAATATTGCTCCCAGAAATTTAGTGCAATTACACATATTTTGTTGACCCACATGTTTATTTCCTTTGTGTATTTTGGAACATAAAAACATAAAAAAAACACGAGGAAAAAAAAGTAAATCGGTTATAATTGACATACAACCCCAAAAATGGTCAGGACAAAATTGTTGCCATCTTTCCAAAATTGTGGATAAACAACTTTGCATCATGCTCGTTAAGACTCACCTTCAGCAAGTAAAAGGTGTGGGCAATATGAAAATCACACCTGAAACCAAATAAGGGGATAAGCTGACTCAATCTTTGTGTGTCTGTGTGTGCCACACTAAGCATGGAGAACAGAAAGAGGAGAAGAGAACTGTCTGAGGACTTGAGAACCAAAATTGTTGAACAATATCAACAATCTCAAGGTTACAAGTCCATCTCAAGAGATCTTGATGTTTCTGTGTCCACGTTGTGCAACATAATCAAGAAGTTTACAACTCCTGGCACTGTAGCTAATCTCCCTGCACGTGGATGGCAGAGAAAAATTGATGACAGGTTGCAACACAGGATAGTCCAGATTTCGGAATATCAGCCTCAATCAAGTTCCAAAGAAATTCAACCTGTCCTGCACGCTCAGGGTGCATCAGTGTCAGCGCGAACTACCTATCCATCCACATTTCAATGAAATGCTATGGCAGGAGACCCAGGACACAGAGACATAAAAAGCTAGACTGCAGTTTACCAATATGTACATGAGTAAGCCAAAATCCTTCTGGAAAAGCATCTGGTGGACAGATGAGACCAAGATAGAGCTTTAAGGTAAAGCAAATCATTCTACTGTTTACCGAAAACAGAATGAGGCCTACAATGAAAAGAACACACCACCTACAGTCAAATATGGTGGAGGTTCAATGATGTTTTGGGATTGTTTTGCTGCCTCTAGCACTGGGTGCCTTGACTGTGTGCAAGGCATCATGAAATCAGAAAAATACCAAAGGATTTTGGATCACAATGTAGTGCCCAGTGTCAAGAAGATGGGTTTTCGTCCTAGATCATGGGTCTTCTAGAAGGACAATGACACCAATCATACTTCAAGAAGCCCTCAGAAATGGATGGAAACAAAGTACTGGAAAGTCCTGATGTGGCAGCAATGAGTCCGGATCTAAATCCCATTGAACATCTGAGGTGAGATCTTAAAATTGCTGTTGGGAGAAGACGCCTTCACATATGATAGACCGGGAGCAGTTTGCAAAAGAAGAATGGTCCAAATTGATCTGAGCGGTTTAAGAAGCTTGTTGATGGTTATAAGAAGCGATTGATTGCAGTTATTTATGCCAACTATTTTGTCCAACTCATTTTGGGAATGTTGCGTGAAATTATGTCCAATTTCCCTTTTTTCAGGGAACATGTGTATAACAAAACATGTGTAATTGCAATAATTTTCTGGGAGAAATAATAACTGTAACAATTTCCAGGGTGCCAACACTTTCGGCCATGACGGTATAGCACAGTGGGCACCTGCCTTGCATGGAGCAGGCTCAGCTCCTGATATGTGCTTGTACATGTATGTTGGATTTTGGGACGGAGTTAATCGCATGCATACAAGAGACTTTGGGCCCCTGTCCTGGGGATTGGTGGGGGGCATCTTATCAGAGGACCCTCAGTGATCACACATTCGTTATCGATCCTCTGGGTGGGTGATGTTACTTGTGGGACGACTCCTTTACACGATTGTGCAAATTTACTTTCCAGTGTTGTTTTGATTCAACTATCCTTAGCCTATAGGCTCAGTTCGGGTCCAGCGCTAGATCTCGGTCTTTGTTGATCGGCTACAGTGGTGCACTTGTAACCGCTGCAGACGATCACTGAGTTCAGCAGCTACATTGACGAAGCAGTGCTGGATCCGGGGAGGGTATGCAAATCTCAGTTTGCGATTTTTATCCATCACTGAGCCTACAGGCTAAGAAGAGTTAAAAAGAGACAACCCTTTTGCAGGAAAGAAACTCTGCGCCGTTGTGTTTGGCACCCAACATGTTAATCAGATGCACGCTGCTGACAAATTAGTGAAGCTGTAGAGTGGGTGTCTGACAGCGCTGCTGGCGTAGCGCCGGTCGCATCTCTTTTTATGAGTTATAGATAAATATTTAATGACATACCCATCGTTTGGCGGAGCAGCGTGTCACCCGCGTCTGAACAGTGCAGAACAATGCTGCATTCAGGAGCGACGCTCCGCAGCCTACATGCCCGCTGCCAGGATCTGTGCGCTGGTGGAGTGTGAATGTCAGGCAGAATACACGGCTTGTGATGAGCCGCTGCCAACAATTTCCCTTTTCACTCGTCCCTGGCTGAGATCTGCTTTCTCCGAGGGGCAGGATAATTACCTCCTGTTAGCCGCCGGCCGCAGTTTTATCAATGGGATCTGATAACGATCTGATGTCTGTGGGGCGCGGATCAGGGATGTAGTGAAAGGAAGCCGGACGGGCCCTTTTGTTTTCACCGGGATAAGCGGCGCCATGAGTCTATCGGCCGCTTATCTCATCTTGCTCCACTGAATGCACATTAGGGCTGACAGCTATCGGACATCTATGGACAGCTGTAGGTTGTGAAGATCAGCCTATTATCTTTATGTGACTGAATGCCATCTAAAAATGTGAAAAAGCAAAAGTCCGCCTCCCGACATAAGGCTTTTGTGTGTGTATTACCAAAATACTTGCTTTCTTCTATAAACAGCGCCACGCCTGTCTGCAGGCCATGTCTGGTATTGCAGCACAGCCCCATTCCCTTTACTGAAGATGAGCTGCAATACCTGACACCACCATGGATAGGTGTGGAGCTGTTTCTGCAAGTTACAGGACTGTACAACTACAGGATAATCTCGAAGAGTCTTTTCGCTTCTGTGTACCTCTGTAGTTCAGCCGATACAATTTTATATAGAGGTCGCCCGGGCCTAGTTATAAATGATGCACCTTACCGGTCAGATAGCACAGTTCTGGGAGAAGGTGAACAACCCGGGGAGCGTCACAGCCCTCGCCCTTCTTCATCTTCAAGGTGCTCACCAGCATGGGCTGGGATAAGTCAGTAAGCTCCACATTGTATTGCTGGAATAAAAGAGACAACAGTCTGACAGATTACTGTATAATAAACTCATAAAACAGACTATCAAAACGTAAAATACACTCAAAGCTGTGAAAGAAAATCTCCCCAAAACCCGGAAATTGTCAGAGCTATGTTTTTTTTCTACATCCTACCCCAAAATAAACGTAAAAACATTTTTCCCCAATACCTTATAGGTGCCACAAAATGGTGAGTCTAACAAAATACAACTTGTCCTACAACAAATAAACGTTCCCTCTGCTAAGTCATTGGAAACATTAAAACTTTATCAGGCAAAATGTAATGTAAAAACTATTGTCTCAACACTCCAATATAAGTTAGTGAATAAAGGCTACGGACACCGCCTACGACACGACAAAACATTTTTTGTATGTAATTTACTGATTACATTAAGCTAATAAAATGTTACTAAATCTTTATTCAGTTTTTTCAGATTTTTCTCTTGTAGGAATGTCTCTCTCAGTAATACATGCTGGATGTGACTTCTGCTGTCCTTACTTATATATCAGCACATCTTCTATCCTGCACTCATTTTCTCTTCATGTGTTTTATTGCCTATTTTTCTCTGCCCTACCCGAGACTATACCTGCTTTCTCCCCTGTCCACATCATGGAGATCTGTGCGCAACACCCCTCGCAGCTGCTATGTCTAAGGGCTGTCCCACACGTCCAGATAATTCCGGTACCGGAATAAATCGGTACCGGAGTTATCCGTGTCCGTGTGCCTGGGAACTCACGGAGGCCATACCTGCGGCACACGTGTGCCGCCCGTATGGCGAGTGGGTACCACACGGAGCGTGTGGTACCCACTCTGCATGGTGCTGAAGCTGCGATTCATATCATCCCTGCAGCAACGTTTGCTGCAGGGAAAATATGAAGAATAGTGTTTAAAATAAAGATCTATGTGTCCGCCGCCCCCCCACCCCCTGTGCGCCCCCCCCGCTGGTCAGAAAATACTTACCCGGATCCCCCGTCGGCAGTCGCTCCTTCCTGGTCTGGCCGCGGCTTACTGTATGCGGTCACGTGGGGCCGCTCATTTACACTCATGAATAGGCGGCTCCGCCCCTATTGGAGGTGGAGCCACATATTCATGAGTGTAATCGGCCGCATACAGTAGGAGGCGCGGCCAGACCAGGAAGGAGCGACAGCCGACGGGGGACCCGGATAAGTATTTTCTGACCAGCGGGGGGGGCGCACAGGGGGTGGGGGGGCGGCGGACACATGGATCTTTAGTTTAAACACTATCATTCATATTTTCTCTGTAGCAAACGGTGCTACAGGGAACATATGAATGGCGGCTTCAGCACCATGTGGGGGGGACAGCGCTTACTGTAGCGCTGTCTCCGGCACGCCACACGGACCCCAGACGGAGAATGTCCGTGTGAGGTGCGTGTTTTACACGGACCCATTGACTCTATTGGGTCCGTGTAATCCGTGCGCTCCCACGAACACTGACATGTCTCCGTGTTTGGCACACGGAGACACGGTCCGCACACGGTCCGCACAAAATCAATGACATCTGAACAGATGCATTGATTTTTATGGGTCTACGTGTGTCAGTGTCTCCGGTACGGGAGGAAACTGTCACCTCACGTACCGGAGCCACTGACGTGTGAAACCGGCCTAACACTGAGGGGAGGGGAAGAGCAGATACAGAAATCAGGAGATCTGACAGATTGTTAATATTTTTGCAGATTGCTTGGCTAGGAAAAGGATTTATGGGCCCTCTGCAGGAACAAAATGGAAGAACAGTTTTCAAAAGTATTTAGAAAGTGATTAACTTTGCACTTGGGAAGCAAATGAACAATAGAGATAAAATTCTGTGCAAAGGTGATACAGTAATTAATGACTGATAGTAGGAATCGGCTTTACAAATTAATGACCTGTGCAACTGGGCAGAGAAGATGGAAGACCTAATGCTGACCGGCAGGGATCCGTGTCCTGTGCCGTGAACCTACAGTCACAGTGCTTCTTGCTTTGGTCCCGCCTCAGCGCAGTGCTGTACCCTCCCCTTTGTCTGTTATCTAACCTGCTCTAACATCGTCCCCAGCAGTAGAAAAGAGTCGCACCCTGATGTGCCCTACATCTATCAGTACTTACAAGGCAGCCATATTCATGGCATCCTGAATACCTGTTTATAATACTCCACGTAGGAAATCTGAGTGCCGTCCTTTTTCGGGAACCTGTCTGTGGGTTTGGTAGACCAATCCATGTCGTCCACTCTGTAGGTCTTATTGTTGTACCTAGTTAAAAAAAAATACTTTTTTTTCCCCAGAGACAAAAAAGAACTGCCCCCAAAAGTATGAGCGCAAAGTGCAAGTGCAAAATTGAAAGTTTGAAAAAAAAGAAAGAAAAAAAAAAAATAGGAAAAATAATTTTTATGATCAGTACCTGGTTAACACGACCATCCCCACAAACTCTTTCTCGCAGACTTCGGTGAACCTCTCTTTGGGGACCCTGGAGAACAGCTCAATCATGGACTCCAGCACGGTCTCGTTGCGCAGGACTTTGTGGCTCACGTCTACGCTCAGGGTCAGCTGTTTCTCAAGGAATGAGACTACTGTAGAGAATCCTTTCCACAGGGACAGCCTATGAAGAAGGACAGGTTAGACTTTTAATGTCTGAATGTACAGGCAGCGACAGCCTAAAAGTAGACTAGACAGTGTGAAAAAAATACATAAAAAAGTTCACACAGTGGAACATGCTGGACGATAAATCTGTTACATCTTTCAATACCACATTCTTGATTTCACCAATTTTTAACACCAAACACTACCGGAAATTTGGCAAAAATTTTGCAATTTTCCAACTTTGAATTTACATGCCCTTAAATCACAGAAATATGTCACACAAAATACTTAATAAGTAACATTTCCCACATGTCTACTCTACATCAGCACAATTATGGAACCAAATTTTTTTTTTTGTTAGGGAGTTATAAGAGTAAAAAGTTGACCAGCAATTTCTCATTTTTACAACACCATTTTTTTTAAGTGACCACATCACATTTGAAGTCATTTTGAGGTGTCTATACAATAGAAAATAACCAAGTGTAACACCATTCTAAAAACTGCACCCCTCAAGGTGCTCAAAACCACATTCACAGGAATTTTTGGAATGTTTAAAAAAAATGAACATTTAACTTTTTTTCGCAAAAAATTTACTTCTGATCCAATTTGTCTTATTTTACCAAGGGTAACAGGAGAAATTGGACTGCAAAAGTTGTTGTACAATTTGTCCTGAGTACGCCGATACCCCATATGTGGGAGGAAACTACTGTTTGGGCGTATGGCAGAGCTCGGAAGGGAAGAAGTGGCGTTTTGGAATGCAGACTTTGATGGAATGGTCCGTGACCGCTCCTGGCACATAGTGCCTGATGTCAGCTGTGATAGTCAGCTGACACCCGGCCGCGATCGGCAGCGTTCCCCCCGTGAGCGTGGTTGATTGTGTTAGACGTACTATCCCATCGATTGTCATACGGGCCCATACCACCTCGACCAGTCTTCAGATATTTCTTGGCCCAGTCTTGTTGTTTTATCTTATGCTTCTTGTTCAGAGGTGGTCGTTTTTCAGCCTTCCTTACTTTGGCCATGTCCCTGAGTATTGCACACCTTACTCCAGTAACGTTGCAGCTCTGAAATATGGCAAAACTGGTGGCAAATGGCATCTTGGCAGCTTCACGCTTGATTTTCTTCAATTCATGGGCAGTTATTTTGCGCCTTTTTTGCCCAACACGCTTCTTACGACCCTGTTGGCAATTTGAAGACTTCTGCATCCCTCTGCAAGACATCTCACAATTTTGGACTTTTCAGAGCAAGTCAAATCTCTCTTCTGACCCATTTTCCAAAGGAAAGGAAGTTGCCTAATAATTAAGCACACCTTATATAGGGTTCTGATGTCATTAGACAACACCCCTTCTCATTACAGAGATGCACATCACCTGATTTACTTAATTGGTAGTTGTCTCTCATGCCTGAACAGCTTGGAGTAGGACAACATGTATAAAAAGTATCATGGGATCAAAATACAACTTGCCTAATAATTCTGCACACAGTGTAAGTCATGGGCTTTTACAATGATGACTCATACAAGGAAAATTGACCTCCTGTTACTACATAGAGCTTATAAGGATTCCGCTAGTCAGTTTACAATCACGTGATGTCATAGACCTAATGGAAAAGAAGGAATTACCTGGGAAGAAAAGTAAAATGAGCAATTGTACGTGCAGAGTGCTGTAGAATATGATGAGTGCAATATATTTAGAGGATAAAAACTTTGATGGAAGGAGCAGGAGGGCTTCTACAATAATCAGTTTTTAATTTTTAGATTAAGGTCGGGTCCCTAAGACGTCTTTGTCATTGCTCAAAATTCTGTCAAGATCTTTCATTTGAATTAAAAAAAAACAAAAAACGAATTCACACATTCTACCGACAAAGCCATTGACTTCAATCAGGCAAACTGAGTCCAAAATATGGAACTTTGGACTCCCGTTTGACCTCCGTTCAGGCGGTGTCCATACATTAGTGGAACACTATAGCGTAGTAGACTAGATAAGTACAAAAGCACACACAACAATGGCTATTTCATATGAGGAGGAAGATGACTGAAGGTTCATTTTAAGGCAACGTTCACACTATCAGTATTTGGTCAGTATTTTACCTCAGTATTTGTAAGCGAAAACCAGGAGTGGAACAATCAGAGGACAAGTATAATAGAAACATCTGCACCACTTCTGTATTTATCACCCACTGCTGGTTTTGTCTTATAAATACTGATGTAAAATACTGACCAAATAATGAACGTGTGAACATGGCCTAATACCAATGGTCTTGAAATGAGAAATGATCTGAAGGGTTCACATACTTTTGTCCTTGTGTGGTATAAGTTAGAAATAACTTAACTGAATTATGAAATGCTTGGCTAAAATGAACTCATCTTCATGGATTCACTTTTTATTTTTTAACTTCTTTTTGCTTCTTTAGGGCTCTTTCAGCCGCCAGTGTTTCCGGTAGGTGTGACAGTTTCCACATGTACCGGAGACACTTACAAACATAGAGGCATTAAAGTGAATGGGTCAGCACACATTTCAATGTGTTTCCATGGACCATGTGTCCGTGGGCAAAACACGCTGACATGACCATTTGTTAGCAGCAGCACAGGCCGCAAAATGTCCTGCACACTAATGACATCCATGTGTCATCAATGTGACACCTACTGGCGCCTGGGAATCAGCGGTATTGATAGCGCTGTCTTCCGAGGCTGGGTGCTGAAGGCGTCACTCGTCATTGTCCCATGCTCTGCCTGCGATCAGGGGACAATGTTGAGAGTTGTATTCAAGTGTAAAATTAAGCATCAAATAAAAAATCACATTATATTCACCGTATCACCCAATCCCCCGAAGCCATTGTCCCCTGTAAACAAACAAAAATGTAAAAAAAGCAACAATATCCCTCAACTGTCTGAAGTAAGAAACCATAGTGTCCTACTCAGCAATCCTTCTGTGCAAAATTAGCTTATCAGCGTGAGGCCGGCGTCACACTAGGCGTAAGACAATACGGTCCGTTTTTTATGGCTGTAATACGCAGAAATGGGTGTGCCAGCGTATTTTGCGCATGGCATCCTCCGTATGTAATCCGTATGGCATCCGTACTGCGATATTTTCTCGCAGGCTTGCAAAACCGACATCTAATGGATTTATGGGCTCAAATGTTCGGTAAAACATATATACAGTATATATATATATATATATATATATATATGTAATTGAGACACATATACAGTATATATATATATATATATATATATATATATATATCTATAACACCCTGTGTCTTTATTTCATTAAAAGACTTTGTAATAATGTGTGTGTGTTTTATTAACCATTTCATACAATTGGATTAATAATGGATAGGTGTCAGAATTGACGCCTCTCTATTATTAATCTGGCTTAATGTCACCTTACAATAGCAAGGTGGCATTAACCCTTCATTACCCCATATCCCACCGCTACAGGGAGTGGGAAGAGAGTGGCCAAGTGCCAGAATAGGCGCATCTTCCAGATGTGCCTTTTCTGGGGTGGCTGGGGGCAGATGTTTGTAGCCAGGGGGGGCCAAAACCATGGACCCTCTCCTGGCTATTAATATCTGCCCTCAGTCACTGGCTTTACCACTCTGGTGGAGAAAATTGCACGGGAGCCCACGCCAATTTTTTTCCGCGATTTAACCCTTGATTTTACAAGCTACAGCGCCAAAATTTTGCACATACACACTACTAACATTAGTAGTGTGGAATATGCAAAAAAAAAAAAAAAAAGGGATATGAGATGGTTTACTGTATGTAAACCATGTCTCATATCATGTCGGGTTTGTGAAGGAGAAAGAAAAAGCCGGCAATTAAATTACCGGCTCTTCTATAGAACACGCTGCGTATTTCTCGCAAGTCACACTGCTGCTCCGTGTGTAATCCGTATTTTTCTCGCCCCATAGACTTTCATTGGCGTATTTTTTGCGCAATACGCTGACAAACGCAGCATGCTGCAATTTTCTACGGCCGTACAAGACCGTATATTACGGATGCGTAATATACGGCTGATAGGAGCAGCCCCATAGAGAATCATTGGGCCGCGTGTAATGCGTATTTTACGGACGTATTTTCTGTGCTCATACGTCCGTAAAACTCGCTAGTGTGACGCCGGCCTGAGCGTGAACTATGCTGGCTTTTCTCAGGCGAAGGTACATGTGATACTGATGCGGCACACGGTTGCCACACGTATAAAACACACGTACACAGATACTGGTTTTTCTAGTACCAGAAATATCAGGATGTGTGAAAGAGGTCTTAGGAATAATTCAAAATTTTCCATCACATTTTCTACAAAATCTATTTGTACAACTACTGAGGTGTGTGATCAGATGATCTTTAGGACAAGCATTTTACGCTAATATTTACCCAGTCCTGTGCAAAAGTCAGATGTATTATTTCTATATCACTATACTAATAAAAGAAATTAAAAAAAAACCTTGCAATTTTCATACTCTCCAATAGGCCAAATGTCTGAATCCTACTTCCAGTTCTTAAATAGAAATTAGCACCAAAATACTGCCTCCTTTTTGTATAGAAGTTGTCACGGGGATACCGTGACACAGTGGGGTTAGAAGATCGCAGCGCCTGGTGACACATACACCTGCGGCTTCACAGTCCTATTAGAAGATCTGGCTCTCTTTGCTCTGGTGCTCCAAGGGTTAAACTTCTGGAGTTCCTGGTCTTAGGTTGTATAAGCTGTTCTGACTTCCTTACTCCCAGCAGGTAAAAGAACCCTCCTCCTTGCTTCTGACCTTGCCAGTGATAGCTTACAACTACCTGGTTTGGAGTTGGAGGAGTGTGTCGAGTTTGGAGCAGGCGTTTGGAGTTGTATCAGGATAAATATGTGTGAAGTTAGCTTGTGTGTGTCTCCTTATCCATACTCCCATTTGGTTAGCCTCCCCGTCTCCTTTATTCCATTTCTTTTGCGAGTACTTTTGTATGATTGTGGTTGTCTTTTATCCCTTTCCGTTTCACCTCTGTATCTTTACATTAGAGCAGGACTAGCGATCCTGCTATCCTACTCACTATCCAGGGTGATACTCAGGGTAAGACGGGGATAGGAACGTAATCATCACATGGGGTGAAAGAACCCATCCAGAGATGTTAGGGGAGCTCAGAGTGGCGCAGGGCAAGAATCAGGGGTGCCTCTTGTTTCCTTCTGTAGTGGCAGAGCTCCCTTTCCCATCTGTCTTGCTGTGCACCGTTTTGCTTCCATCAGAAGCGTGATAGAAGTGTCCTAAGCATGCTCTAATATAGGCAAAGGATGTTGTGAAGGAAGTGGGAGGAGGTGACCTGTGATATCATCTATTGTGAATCCTGTTATCTTCTGTATATAGAGGTGTTATCAGTCATTGTACAGGAGGGGAGGAGGTGAGCTGTGACATCACCTATTGTGAATGGTGGATCCTCTGTTATCTACTGTACATAGAGGTGTTATCAGTCATTGTACAGGAGGAAGAGGTGAGCTGTGACATCACCTATTGTGAATGGTGGATCCTGTGTTATCTACTGTACATAGGTGTTATCTGTCGGTGTACAGGAGGAGGAGGTGAGCTGTGACATCACCTATTGTGAATGGTGGATCTTGTGTTATCTACTGTATATAGAGGTGTTATCAGTCATTGTACAGGAGGAGGAGGTGAGCTGTGACATCACCTATTGTGAATGGTGGATCCTGTGTTATCTACTGTATATAGAGGTGTTATCAGTCATTGTACAGGAGGAGGAGGTGAGCTGTGACATCACCTATTGTGAATGGTGGATCTTGTGTTATCTACTGTATATAGAGGTGTTATCAGTCATTGTACAGGAGGAGGAGGTGAGCTGTGACATCACCTATTGGGTCATTCCATGTCAAGTGATCCAATGATTTTTACCACTATATTTTTAATTCTTTTGAGATTTTGTTATTTGGTAATAGTGTGTCAGAGAATGCAAAATGTGAAGAAAAAAAAATTCTAGATTTTTTTTTTTATTATTTTTTATTGATTTTCAAAGTTCGGAAAAAGTGTGAATTTCGGTGTTGCCTGCCTTTACATTTCTCCACATAACTCAGGCTAGAAAAGAGATAGAGAAACAAAATGAACACCATTCTACTCAGAACAGTACAGGCTTTTACCAGATATGTCACAAGAGTATCTTTGATAATAATTTACCTATGCGAACGCAAGCGCAAAACTTTAAAACGCATTTCCGAAAAAAACGTTTAATTTAAAAATTTCAAAAACTGCACATGTGCCTGCTATGCTCCTATTCACATCTGTACCAAAACACAAGCTGGGATCGTGATGGGATCATATTTTTAAAAATAAAACTATTACAGTGTCAGTTCAAAAATCTTGATTTCAGATCTGTTCAGCTTGTGGTCTAAGGCCGGGTTCACACCTTGCGGCGTGCTCTGCGGGTTTATCCCGCAGCGGAATTGATAAATCTGCAGGGTAAAACCGCTACGGTTATCCCTGCATTTTTATCGCGGTTTGTTCCGCGGTTTCCGCTGCGGGATTACTCCTGTACTATTGATGCTGCATATGCAGCAATATGCAGCATCAATAGTAATGATAAAAATAATAAAAATTGGTTATACTCACCCTCCGATGTCCGGATCTCCTCGGCGCTGCACGCGGCGCTCCGATTCCAAAGATGCTGTGCCGAAAAGGACCTTCGTGACGTCACGGTCATGTGACCGTGACGTCACCACAGGTCCTGTTTGCACAGCAAACCTGAGACCAGACGGTGAGTATAACATGATTTTTTATTTTTATTCTTTATTTTTTACCCCAAATATGGTTCCCAGGGCCTGGAGGAGAGTCTCCTCTCCTCCACCCCGGGTACCACCCGCACATTATCCGCTTACTTCCCGCAACGTGGGCACAGCCCCATGCGGGAAGTAAGCGGTTCAATGGATTCCTATGGGTGCAGAATCGCTGCGATTCTGCACAAAGAAGTGACATGCTGTGGGTTGTAAACCGCTGCGTTTCTGCACGGTTTTTCCCGCAGCATGTGCACTGCGGTTTGCGGTTTCCATAGGGTTTACATGTTAATGTAAACGATATGGAAACTGCTGCGGACCCGCAGCATCAAAATCGCCGCGGATCCACGGTAAAAACCGCGAAGTGTGAACATGGCCTAACAGTGCGGGGTCTAGATTTACCAAATAATCCATGATTGTTAGATATTCCTGTATTATTTTATTATGTTACCACTTAGCAGCAGGAGACGACAGAGGAGAAGCTTTGTTAGGGCCGAGAATGACCAGGGGTAGACGGTGACTGCAGAGCAGATGACAGGCCGGCAGCTCGAGCCTCCACAGACCGTACTCACACCAGATCTTATCACCCAGGCAACTCCACAAAAGGAGGTAGAAAAATATTCTAACATCCAGTTCATGTATTGTACAAACCAGGACTACGAAGAGGAGGAGAGTTTGTGAAAACCTCGGTTATAGGAAGCAGAACCCATCACAGGGACTCAGCAATACCGGACTGTCATCCCATGAAGTGGAAATAAAGACAGTGACGTCCATGACGTGGTAGAAGGCGGCACAAGATCGGCAATGGATGACAACTGGCTATGTGACCTGTGAATATGATCGGCGCTGGCGGCTACTGGACTCTCCAAAGATTGTGAAAATGAAGACGTAGAAAGGACTTTTCTGCACCTTCTGGTCCAGCGCCGTCCTTTGTGTATCCAAGAAAATCAGACATTGTAAAAGTGAACAAAAATCAGATATAACTCAGGTGGAGCCGAACACCATGACAGCCGCACATACTCTGACACTGAAGGAAACGGCCATTGCTAGTGAGCGCTTATGGGCAAGATGACATTTCATCCTCTAGAAGGGACACATTGATGATAACAGGCCAGTGTAAAAACCTACTATTAATTGTTTGATTAGTTCATATTTTATAGAACGAGGATTTAACTACTGTACTATTCTTCTTAAACACTTCAGAAATGACAGGTTTAGTCAGTGGCGTAGGAAGGGGGGTGCGGGGGGGGTGGGCCGCCCCGGGCGGCACAATGCCGGGGGCGGGTCTGACCCAGAGAGGAGGAGAAAGAGAAAAAAAAAAAAAAAGACGCAGGCCCTTTAAATCTTCGGGCGGCGCCGACCGCCGCCACGACCAGGGCCCCCTTCCCCGGTGCCAGCGCTGGGGCCCCCCGTTCTAATACTCACCTTTCCTGGTTCCTGCGGCAGCTGCGGCGTCTTCGGCGCCCTCTGACTCTGCGATGTCTCAGGGCAGAGGATGCGTCATCACTGCGCGCTCAGCCTCTCTGTCCTGAGCGTTGCAGAGCCGGAGAGACGCTGAGTGCACCGGACCTGCGCTGGGAACGGGAGAGGTGAGGATTTTACTTTTTTTTTTTTTCTTTATGTCTGACTCACACACACTGGGGGTAATATGTTGGATACACTGTCTGGGGGCAATGCTGGAGACCCTGGGGCAGATTGCTGGAGACCCTGGGGCAGATTGCTGGAGACCCTGGGGCAGATTGCTGGACACTGGGGCAGATTGCTGGACACACTGGGGGCAATGCTGGACACTGGGGCAGATTGCTGGACACACTGGGGCAATGCTGGACACTGGGGCAGATTGCTGGACACACTGGGGCAATGCTGGACACTGGGGCAGATTGCTGGACACACTGGGGCAATGCTGGACACTGGGGCAGATTGCTGGACACACTGGGGCAATGCTGGACACTGGGGCAGATTGCTGGACACACTGGGGCAATGCTGGACACACTGGGGGCAGAATGCTGGACACACTGGGGCAGATTGCTGGACACACTGGGGCAATGCTGGACACACTGGGGGCAGAATGCTGGACACACTGGGGCAGATTGCTGGAGACCCTGGGGCAGATTGCTGGACACTGGGGCAGATTGCTGGACACACTGGGGGCAATGCTGGACACTGGGGCAGATTGCTGGACACACTGGGGGCAATGCTGGACACTGGGGCAGATTGCTGGACACACTGGGGCAATGCTGGACACTGGGGCAGATTGCTGGACACACTGGGGCAATGCTGGACACTGGGGCAGATTGCTGGACACACTGGGGCAATGCTGGACACTGGGGCAGATTGCTGGACACACTGGGGCAATGCTGGACACTGGGGCAGATTGCTGGACACACTGGGGCAATGCTGGACACTGGGGCAGATTGCTGGACACACTGGGGCAATGCTGGACACACTGGGGGCAGAATGCTGGACACACTGGGGAAGATTGCTGGACACACTGGGGCAATGCTGGACACACTGGGGGCAGAATGCTGGACACACTGGGGCAGATTGCTGGAGACCCTGGGGCAGATTGCTGGACACTGGGGCAGATTGCTGGACACACTGGGGGCAATGCTGGACACTGGGGCAGATTGCTGGACACACTGGGGGCAATGCTGGACACTGGGGCAGATTGCTGGACACACTGGGGCAATGCTGGACACTGGGGCAGATTGCTGGACACACTGGGGCAATGCTGGACACTGGGGCAGATTGCTGGACACACTGGGGCAATGCTGGACACTGGGGCAGATTGCTGGACACACTGGGGCAATGCTGGACACTGGGGCAGATTGCTGGACACACTGGGGCAATGCTGGACACTGGGGCAGATTGCTGGACACACTGGGGCAATGCTGGACACTGGGGCAGATTGCTGGACACACTGGGGCAATGCTGGACACACTGGGGGCAGAATGCTGGACACACTGGGGCAGATTGCTGGACACACTGGGGCAATGCTGGATACTGCGCCTGTGCGGCCGCCCTGCTTGTGAATCCCAGCCCCGCACTCTGCATAATGCATAACACACTGCGGGGCTGGGATTACCATGGTGGGTGGCCGCACAGGCGCAGTCTGCAAGCCTGGCTGTGACGTCAGACGGCCGGAGCTCTCTGCGCCTGCACCAAACAGCGATACACAGCGCAGGCGCCGGATTTCATGGGTAAACAACGCTGAGGGGGCAGTGCCCGGCGTTGAGTGACGGCAATGGGGGGGGGGGGCGCGCCAAACTCGGGAACAGCCCCGGGCGGCAAAAGCTCTAGCTACGCCAGTGGGTTTAGTGATATAATAGAAAAAAAATTGTTCCATGTATAAATAGGTGGTAAAAATATTGGTTCTTTTAATCTTGTTTTTAACATAATTAGGACGAGACTGTATTTAGAAAACCACACTGGAGGATGTGATCACCTTTTATCTTTTGGCTTGTTCACTGAATTCAGGTTAAAAATGCTGAGCAAGTTATGATGATTAAGATGTATTTATTCTGGCACTTCAGGATTTGTTTTTTGTGTTTATTTATTGTTACATATAAATGTTGAATGCAGTAAGTTGTAATTTGAAAAGAAAAAAGGGAAGAAACTCACACAAACCTAAAATCAGATGATTCAAGGCTTAAAAAAAATACAAATGTGATAGATCCCAAGTTGAATCCCTGTACAAATATAAACAAGGACACAAGTAACACACGTTCATGTTTTCACAATTTTAAAACATATGTTTTTTTCAGAATTGCGCATCAAAATATTTAATTTGATTTCTCCAAAACAAAATATAAACAAACATAGTCTTGTGACATATCAAATGAAAGCCAGTACCGTTCTGAGAAAAATGATGCCTCTCCCACCTCTATATCTTAATTCTAGCCCGAGATATTATAAAAAATGTAAAGTCATACCAGGCCAAAATCCATGCTTTTTCAAAACTTTAAAAATCTGTAAAAAATTAACTGATGAAGAAAAAAATTCTAAACTTTTAATTTGTAATTAACTAAAGTTGTACTTCATAAAAACAAAAAATAAAAAAAATCTAAAGACGTCAGGTAAAAAAAATATTCATATTTGGATCACTTGATATGGAATGACCCTATTGTGAATGGTGGATCCTGTGTTATCTACTGTATATAGAGGTGTTATCAGTCATTGTACAGGAGGAGGAGGTGAGCTGTGACATCACCTATTGTGAATGGTGGATCTTGTGTTATCTACTGTATATAGAGGTGTTATCAGTCATTGTACAGGAGGAGGAGGTGAGCTGTGACATCACCTATTGTGAATGGTGGATCCTGTGTTATCTACTGTATATAGAGGTGTTATCAGTCATTGTACAGGAGGAGGAGGTGAGCTGTGACATCACCTATTGTGAATGGTGGATCCTGTGTTATCTACTCTATATAGAGGTGTTATCAGTCATTGTACAGGAGGAGGAGGTGAGCTGTGACATCACCTATTGTGAATGGTGGATCCTGTGTTATCTACTGTATATAGAGGTGTTATCAGTCATTGTACAGGAGGAGGTGAGCTGTGACATCACCTATTGTGTATGGTGGATCCTGTGTTATCTACTGTATATAGAGGTGTTATCAGTCATTGTACAGGAGGAGGAGGTGAGCTGTGACATCACCTATTGTGAATGGTGGATCCAGTGTTGTTGGTCATTGTACAAGTGGAGGAGGTGAGCTGTGAGAAAACCTATAGTGAATGATGTGATTCTGTCTGTGATGATAAAGAGACTGCTAAAGTCTTCTGTACAGAAAATGAAGTTTTGGTCTAGTATAAGGTCTAGTGGCCATACTTCTGATTTTTTTTTCTTAATTCATATGTTGAAAACAGAAAAAAACATTATCAAGCATTTAACCATATAAGATGAAAATCTGTTGTCATTTTCTGATAACACAGGCATTTTCTTACTTTAATAAGAGTTAGCAAATTGGTAGAAAATAATAAACCTCATGTCTGAACCTCAGAGCTGAGAAAGCTGGATGGGGATGCAGAGCAGAATGAGCGCAGGTACCCTTTATTCTCAGGATTAGTGGGGTCTCAGATCATAAAACGATGAGCCAGAACTAGAGATATGTCATTATGAAATGGCATTACTGATTGAGGAATAGATTATCTGATTTCTCTGGAATTTTTATTTTTTTACAGAGACTGCTATAGGGTATATAGAAAAATGCCGTTTCTATTTTTTTGCAGCAAAAAATCAAGCCCTTACACTTCTGCACAGACTGTGCACTGATGTGTTATTGGTACACCTGATTAACACGCCGCGGTGCGGACACTACTTGCATAATGCTGCTGCACTCCATACAAGGCCACCTTTCCAAAGGGCCAAGGTGTGACATAATTAGTTGTAGCTACGCCTATTAAAGAGGAACAGTCGCCAGTTTTTCCTTTTAATTTATTCCCTTTTCTTCCCTGAGTATTCTGGGTTTTTTTTGTTTTTTTTAAATCCATGATACGGTTCCAGAGATATGGGCTTTTTTAATTTAATGCTGATTTTTATGGATTTTACCAATGGGGTGTCATGCCCCCTTAATAAATAACATAAAAAGTAAAAAAGTAGCACTAATTAAAAAGGCTTGTATATTGGGAACGATAAGACGGAATAAAAAAAAAACAATAATCATGGTAGCAATGGGAATAAAATAAAAGCAAAAACAAGACACTTTTGATCTGGTGACCAGTCCTCTTTAAAAGAGATTTTCCAAGAATGTAATAAAATGGCCCATGTCAAATAATTCACACAGCAGCTGGTCTTGTCACAATGGGCTGCAGTCTGACGAAACGCAGCTCCAGAGACCTGTGTCTCAACTGACAGAAGAGCTGTACCATAAGCACACATAGTGGATCTGTCGGACAAGGGCAGTGACAGGACAAGAACTGTCACGCACCACTCCGAGGGCAGTCCCCTTTTCAGCAGCAGCTGACCCCAAGTGTAAGAATAGTAAAAACGGAATTGGAGTCCGAGGCAGGATCGGATACAGATGGTACTGATGTAGACGCTTGTTCAGAACGAACAGACTCTCTGGAACCAAAGCAGAAACCACCAGAGTGGTTTCAGGATTCTGGTACCGCGGGTTCAGGTACCACCAGAAGGATTTCAGGTTCAGGTACCGCAGGAGCGGTATCAAAATTCTGGTACCGCAGATGTGGGTTCACATACCGTAGGAGTGGTTTCACGGTCACGTAGCACCAAAGCGGTTTCTGGTTCAGGTACCGCCGTAGCAATATTACCTTTCCGTACCACAAGAGCAGTTTTATTTTCAGATACTGCCAGAGTGGTTTCTGGTTCAGGTACGGCCGGAACGGTTTCAGGATAGTATCAGAGAAGATAGATACTGATTTATCTGGACTGGTGCAGGGACCTGATAACAAGCTAGCAGACTGACTACTACAATTGTTACTCAGGCACCTCCCAACAGGTGAAGGTGCCTTAAGTATTAAGTACCTCCCAGCTATTGGCTGGGGACACATTAAGAGTGCAGACGCTGTCTCTCTAAGAGAAAGGAAGTGTCTGTGTGTCCTTAGCGCGCTGTCAAAGAACCTGCGTGGCACGCAGACTCTGTGACATGTGAGACGAAGCAGGAAGACGCAGAAGCCTCAGTCCTCCTGTGAGCCCTCACAGCCCTTCCCTAGCACCTCAGGGGTCAGTATTGGGCCCGCTTCTTTTTAACATATTTATTAATGACCTTGTAGGGGGCATACAGAGCAGAATTTTAATATCTGCAGATGACACTAAACTCTGCAGGGTAATCAATACAGGGGAGGACAATTTTATATTACAGGATGATTTATGTAAACTAGAAGCTTGGGCTGACAAATGGCAAATGAGCTTTGATGGGGATAAATGTAAGGTCATGCACTTGGGTAGAAGTAATAAGATGTATAACTATGTGCTTAATTCTAAATCTCTGGGCAAAACCATCAATGAAAAAGACCTGGGTGTATGGGTGGATGACAAACTCATATTCAGTGGCCAGTGTCAGGCAGCTGCTGCAAAGGCAAATAAAATAATGGGATGCATTAAAAGAGGCATAGATGCTCATGAGGAGAACATAATTTTACCTCTATACAAGTCACTAGTTCGGCCAAACTTAGAATACTGTGCACAGTTCTGGTCTCCTGTGTATAAGAAAGACATAGCTGAACTGGAGCGGGTGCAGAGAAGAGCGACCAAGGTTATTAGAGGTCTGGGGGGTCTGCAATACCAAGATAGGTTATTACACTTGGGGCTGTTTAGTTTGGAAAAACGAAGACTAAGGGGTGATCTTATTTTAATGTATAAATATATGAGGGGACAGTACAAAGACCTTTCTGATGATCTTTTTAATCATAGACCTGAGACAGGGACAAGGGGGCATCCTCTACGTCTGGAGGAAAGAAGGTTTAAGCATAATAACAGACGCGGATTCTTTACTGTAAGAGCAGTGAGACTATGGAACTCTCTGCCGTATGATGTTGTAATGAGTGATTCATTACTTAAATTTAAGAGGGGACTGGATACCTTTCTGGAAAAGTATAATGTTACATGTTATATATATTAGATTCCTTGATAAGGCGTTGATCCAGGGAACTAGTCTGATTGCCGTATGTGGAGTCGGGAAGGAATTTTTTTCCCCAATGTGGAGTTACTCTTTGCCACATGGGTTTTTTTTTGCCTTCCTCTGGATCAACATGTTAGGACATGTTAGGTTAGGCTATGGGTTGAACTAGATGGACTTAAAGTCTTCCTTCAAACTTAATAACTATGTTACTATGTTACCTCACCAGTATGTGTGCTTATGATACACCTGCTCTGTGAGTTGAGACACAGTGCTCAAGGGCTGTGTTTCTTTAGACTGCAACTCATCCTGGCACATCACTAAGACAGGCTACTGTTTAAGTTACATAACGGAGGGCCATTTTATTACATTCTTACAGAATCCCTTTAAGGTGATCAATACTACATGTGTATGAATAAAAAAAACAGCTTTATAGTAAAAATCACAATTTCCCTTACTTGTGCTGAGGAATATTTATGGGATCTGATGGGCTGAAGTAGTTGTGTCCCACTTGGTACATTTTGAGATGTTTAAACACCCTAAAAATAAAAATAAAATATATAAATATAAATTCTACAGTATAAAATAGAACAATATAAATCATAAGAAAAAAATGTATAAAATGTTCTATTTGCCCATAGAACATGGTCACACAAAACAGTGTAAATGTCTTTTTTTGGTTTATTTTTTCATAACCGTGTTTCGAAGTCTGGAATATTAATACAATATACTTATACAATATGTCGCCATTGTGTGTGACAATAGGGAAGTATACAGATGCACACAAGAATACGTATGATGCACAGGTTGAAGCCTATAGACAGCAGCATCTTTTTATGTGTGCCTATAAATTCAGCATTTCCTGCGTTTTCTATTTCCCCGGAGAGTAAAGCGCTTCGTAGGGTTCAATTATTTGCTATATACAAAGACAAATTGCCGTGCACGAAGCCGCCGAGATCGTGAGGTTGTTGAGGATGTGACACAAGATGAAGTGTCAGAGACGTTACAGTTTCTGCTGTGTTTTGATAAAAATTTAAGTGGAATACTACAAATGAAGAAGATATGTACACAGACAACAGAGATGTCCAAAGGTAAAGGGGCGCTAACCGTATATTACATTTTATTACATTTGGTCTTGTAGATATCTGTGACTCTTACAGAAACATTCCTCATTGTTAACCAAGGAGTGTAAATTCTGTCCAATATAGGAAGGTTTATGTGCATCTTTTTTATGTTATTTTCCATTTCATTACCTTTTAATAAAATATATATATATATATATATATATATATATATACACAGTACAGAGCAAAAGTTTGACACACCTTCTCATTCAAAGATTTTTCTGCATTTTCATGATTATGAAAATTGTACATTCACACTGAAGGCATCAAAACTATGAATTAACACATGTGGAATTATATACTTAACAAAAAAGTGTGAAACAACTGAAATTATGTCTTATATTCTAGGTTCTTCAAAGTAGCCACCTTTTGCTTTGATGACTGCTTTGCACACTCTTGGCATTCTCTTGATGAACTTCCAGAGGTAGTCACCGGGAATGGTTTTCACTTCACAGGTGTGCCCTGTCAGGTTTAATAAGTGGAATTTCTTGCCTTATAAATGGGGTTGGGACTATCAGTTGTGTTGTGCCGAAGTCTGGTGGATACACAGCTGATAGTCCTACTGAATAGACTGTTAGAATTTGTATTATGGCAAGAAAAAAGCAGCTAAGTAAAGAAAAATGAGTTGCCATCATTAATTTAAGAAATGAAGGTCAGTCAGTCCGAAAAATTGTGAAAACTGTGAAAGTGTCCCTAAGTGCAGTGGCAAAAACCATCAAGCGCTGCAAAGAAACTGGCTCACATGAGGACCGCCCCAGGAAAGGAAGACCAAGAGTCACCTCTGCTTCTGAGGGTGTTTATCCGAGTCACCAGCCTCAGAAATCGCAGGTTAACAGCAGCTCAGATTAGAGACCAGGTCAATGCCACACAGAGTTCTAGCAGCAGACACATCTCTACAACAACTGTTAAGAGGAGACTTTGTGCAGCAGGCCTTCATGGTAAAATAGCTGCTAGGAAACCACTGCTAAGGACAGGCAACAAGCAGGAGAGACTTGTTTGGGCTAAAGAACACAAGGAATGGACATTAGACCAGTGGAAATCTGTGCTTTGGTCTGATGAGTCCAAATGTGAGATCTTTGGTTCCAACCACCGTGTCTTTGTGCGACACAGAAAAGGTGAACGGACTCTACATGCCTGGTTCCCACCGTGAAGCATGGAGGAGGAGGTGTGATAGTGTGGGGGTGCTTTGCTGGTGACACTGTTGGGGATTTATTCAAAGTTGAAGGCATACTGAACCAGCATGGCTACCACAGCATCTTGCAGCGGCATGCTATTCCATCCGGTTTGCGTTTAGTTGGACCATCATTTATTTTTTTAACAGGACAATGACCCCAAACACACCTCCAGGCTGTGTAAGGGCTATTTGACCAAGAAGGAGAGTGATGGGGTGCTACGCCCGATGACCTGGCCTCCACAGTCACCAGACCTGAACCCAATCGAGATGGTTTGGGGTGAGCTGGACCGCAGAGTGAAGGCAAAAGGGCCAACAAGTGCTAAGCATCTCTGGGAACTCCTTCAAGATTGTTGGAAGACCATTTCCGGTGACTATCTCTTGAAGCTCATCAAGAGAATGCCAAGAGTGTGCAAAGCAGTCATCAAAGCAAAAAGTGGCTACTTTGAAGAACCTAGAATATAAGACATAATTTCAGTTGTTTCAGACTTTTTTGTTAAGTATATAATTCCACATGTGTTACCGTATATACTCGAGTATAAGCCGACCCGAGTATAAGCCGACCCCCCTAATTTTGCCACAAAAAACTGGGAAAACTTATTGACTCGAGTATAAGCCTAGGGTGGGAAATGCAGCAGCTACCGGTTAACGTCAAAAATAAAAATAGATATCAATAAAAGTAAAATTAATTGAGACATCAGTAGGTTAACTGTTTTTGAATATCCATATTGAATCAGGAGCCCCATATAATGCTCCATGCAGTTCATGATGGGCCCCATAAGATGCTCCATATTAAAATATGCCCCATACAATGCTGCACAAAGGTTAATAATGGCCCCATAAGACGCTCCACACATTATGGCCCCATGAGATGCTCCATACATTGTGGCCCCATGAGATGCTCCACACATTAGGGCCCCATAAGATGCTTTTCATATATGGCCCCAAGAGATGCTCCTCATATATATCGCCCCATGACATGCTCCACATATATGGCCCCATGAGATGCTCTTCATATATGGCCCCATGAGATGCTCCTCATATATGGCCCCATGAGATGCTCCTCATATATGGCCCCATGACATGCTTCTCATATATGGCCCCATGACATGCTCCACATATATGGCCCCATGAGATGCTCCTCATATATGGCCCCATGAGATGCTCCTCATATATGGCCCCATGACATGCTCCACATATATGGCCCCATGACATGCTCCTCATATATGGCCCCATGAGATGCTCCACACATTATGCCCCATACATTTGCCCCATTTGCTGTTGCTGCGATTAAAATAAAAAAACCACATACTCACCTCTCTTCGCTCAGGCCCCTGGCACTTGCGATATAGTCACCTTCCACGTTCCATCGCTGCGCGCTGCTCTGTCTTCCATCCTCCGCACTGACTGTTCAGGCAGAGGGCGGCGCACACACTAATCGCGTCATCGCACCCTCTGACCTGAACAGTCACAGCCAGAGGACGGAAGACAGAGCAGCGCGCAGCGATGGAACGGTGGACAGGTGACTATCGAGCAATGCTCCCCCGATATACTCACCTGCTCCCGGCGCGGTCCCTGGCAGCGTCTCACTGTCAGATGGTCTCCGGGAGCCAGCAGCGTCTTCCTATGTTCAGCGGTCACGTACCGCTCATTAAAAGTAATGAGCGGTACCACGTGACCGCTGAACACAGGAAGATACCGCCGGCTCCCGAAGACCATCGGACATGCAGGGACCGCGCTAGGAGCAGGTGAGTATGTCACCGCGCCGCTCCCCCTCACCCGCCGACCCCCCCGCAGACACTGACTCGAGTATAAGCCGAGAGGGTCATTTTCAGCCCAAAAAAGTGGGCTGAAAATCTCGGCTTATACTCGAGCATATACGGTAATTCATAGTTTTGATGCCTTCAGTGTGAATGTACAATTTTCATAGTCATGAAAATACAGAAAAATCTTTAAATGAGGTGTGTCCAAACTTTTGGTCTGTACTGTATATATACTGAAATTTTACAAGTCGGTCTCTTCCTCTGTAGAGATCATTCACCCGATCGCCTGTGCTACATATAACAGGGCTTCAGCACTGCTATGTATAGCAAAAATCACATTCTCCTATGAACGCCGGCCACGAACCGACGTTCACAGCAGTATTGAATTGACAGGCACAGGGGTCTTCTGCACACATCCAGCAGTCATCATAACAACCTATCAGCGTCCCCCGATCATGTGACGGGGGTTTCGATGGGCAGTCGGAATAACGCGCCGACGTGTTTTAAATCTCGCTGTCAGTGACTGACTGTGGGATTTAACAAGTTAACAGCCGTAGGCGGAGCATCAATCAACCCGCGACTGTTAAGGGCACACGATGATTGAGTAAACCAGCCATCATGTTCAGGGAAAGATGCAGACTCATCGATGGAAGTCAGGTACACGACATATGACGCAAATATACGTCTTATTTCCTGAACCAGTTTATACTCCCTTCCTGTACTTACTTTTTAAACAGGATGCTAAAGAACTGGATATAGACGGGGGATCCAGGCATCAGAGTGCTTGTGAGGGTCACCGTGATCTTCACAACCTCCCCGTTTCTGGTTGTACTTGTCAGTTCTGTTACCTAAAAAAGAAAAATATCCCTCCAGCTTCACCAACGATTACACTTTATACAAATTACTAAGGCCAGTTTTAATTTTAAATAGCACAAGAGGGAATGCAGCTGAACTGCTAACCGTGTAACTCATGGCCAGGCCAAGCTGGGTATATGGGGTGGGATTGTAGTCACTAACATCATTAGCACCAACTACACGGCACTACAAGTGATAACAAGCTATTTCCATCACTTAAGAGGGAAGCCATTACTGGCTGCTGTAACAAATGTCTGATTCACCAACAATACACAGATGTGCACACAAAGCATCACATAACAAGATACAGTCATTGCCGAAAGTCTTGGCACTCTTGCAATTGTTGAAGAAAATGAAGTATTTCTCCTAGAAAAATTATTGCAATTACACATGTTTTGTTATACACATGTTTATTTCCTTTGTGTGTATTGGAACAAAATAAAAAAACAGGAAAAAAAAGGCAACTTGGACATAATTTCACACAAAACTCCAAAAATGGGCCGGACAAAATTGCTGGGCACCTTGTCAAAATTGTGGATAAACAACTTTGTTTCAAGCATGTGTTGCTCATTCAAAATTACATGTGGCAAGTAACAGGTGTCGGCAATATGAAAACCACACAGAAACCAGATAAAAAGGGGAGAAGTTGATTCAATCTTTGCATTGTGTGTCTGTGATACACGAAGCATGGAGAACAGAAAGGGGAGAAGAGAACTGTCCGAGGACTTGAGAACAAGAATTGTTGAAAAATATCAACAATCTCAAGGTTACAAGTCCATCTCCAGAGATCTTCATGTTCCTTTGTCCACGGTGTGCAACATAATCAAGAAGTTTACAACCCCTGGCAATCTCCCAAGATGTGGACGCCAGAGAAAATTTGATGAAAGGTTGCAACACAGGATAGTCCAGATGGTGGATAAGCAGCCCCAGTGAAGTTTCAAAGAAACTCAAGCTGTCCTGCAGGCTCAGGGAGCATCGGTGTCAACGTGAAATATCCATCCACATTTGAATGAAATGAAATGCTATGGCAGAAGACCCAGGAGGACTTCACTGCTGACACAGAGACATAAAAAAAAGCTAGATTGCAGTTTGGCAAAATGTATGTAAGCCAAAATCCTTCTGGGAAAGTGTCTTACGGACAGAGGAGTCCAAGCACATCACTCTACTGTTTACTGAAAACGGAATGAGTCCTACAAAGAAAAGAACACAGTACCTACAGTCAAATGTGGCAGAAGTTCAAAGATGTTTTGGGGCTGTGTGAAAGGCATTATGAAATCTGAACGTTACCAAAAGATTTTGGGTCACAATGTAGTGCCCAGTGTCAGAAAGATGGGTTTCCATCCTAAGTCATGGGTCTTCTAGAAGGACAATGACCACAAACATACTTCAAGAAGCACCCAGAAATGTATGGAAACAAAGCTCCGGAGAGTTCTGAAGTGGTCAGCAGTGAGTCTGGATCTAAATTCAATTGATCACCTGTGGAGAGAGCTTAAAATTTCTGTTGGGAGAAGGCGTCTTCAAATATGAGAGACCAGGAGGTGTTTGACAAAGAATAGTCCAAAATTCCGGGTGAGAGGTGTAAGAAGCTTGTTGAATGTTATAGGAAGCGATAGATTGCAGTTATTTATTCCAAAGGGTGAGCAACCAAATATTAAGCTGAGGGTGCCAACAATTTTGTCCAGCCCATTTTGGGGGTTTTGTGTGAACAATTCTTCTAGGGCAGTTCTGAAAGTAGTCAAGCTAACGAACTACTAGCTCTTATGGGCAATGACCTCTAATAAAGAGTGTGAGCTCTTATGTGCAGGGACCTCTCTCCTGTAGAGTGTCTGCTCTTTGTTTATCTCATTTTATATTGATCTCATGGTGTGTTACTTGGCCAGGAGTAAGCAGAAGTGGTCTATGCAGGAGCTACAGAAATAAAGATGACATATGTTGTGAATACCATTGCTGTGAGCACAGATACCTCTACAAGGCTCAGCCGTCAGCTAACAAGAACCAGGGCGTAATATATTTCTACAGAATGAGACTAAATAGATAGTAATTAAATGGTCAAACAAAAATATTGCTTGCCCAGGCGCGCATACCCTTTAAAAGCAGCTTGTCACCATGCAAATGCAGTCCAATCTGCAGGCACCATGACATAGAGCAGGAGGAGCAGCTGAGGACATTGCTAGATGGTTTTGTGAGAAAAGATTAAGTATAACCTGTTTTTTAAAAATGTAACCCTCTCCTCTTCCTGGGATTTTAGGACCGCCGAACACTATTACAGTCAAAATGATTTAATAAAAAACAAAAATTAAAGGTCACTGGCTTTTGTATTAATACTATGTCCCGTCAGTCCTTCTATTAATTCTGAATACTGCTAAGGGTAGTAATCCCATCATCCTCTCTATACTGGAGAATTGCTGGTGTTCAGCTATAATTCATAGAAAAGTACTTTGATTGTAAAATAATCACATCACAATAACAAATAGCTGCAAAAATATTTCAAAAAATGTAATGAATAGTCCCTATAAAAGTCCAAAATATTGCACATATTTGTTTCCTTAATTTGTCTTTTTTTTTGCCTTGAAAACCTGTCAGATGTTAATAGGGCTTCTGCAGACAGGCTTAGAGCAGATGACTCCGTCTGCCAGATCCCAGGGGATGACCTGCCCTTTAACCTCTGTACAGGGGCCCATGAGTTGGAGCTACGGAGTTGACTGCTGGCTGATGGAGCAAGCTGGCAGCAGGAGAGTTGTCATGAGAGGTTGGAAACAGGCCAAAAAGTGAGGAAGAATAATCGGGCAGGAGATTAATCAGATAATACGTCGAGGTCAGAACAAGGTAAATACAGGCAAAACAGGAGCAAACAGACAGCAGAAAACCAGAGTTGTATGCACTATAACTGGCACTGGAAATGGTCTTTCAGGAGTTTAAATAGAAAAAAGCCTCACCAAGGGCTGACAACAGCAAGAAACACTAACTAGCCAAGAATTAACCTCCTACATTCCAGGCTGGGCATAACCACAAGTCCCAGGAGTAAAACAGGGCTACCATATTGTCGCCCTGCAGTGCCCATCAACCGCAGTGGACAAAGATGGGACAGACATGGCACAGTGGATTGCGGTGTTACGATTACAGCTTTACACTTGGAGGGTGTTCTCGAATGTTCATCTCCAAATAAACTGTTTGACTCTCTATAAATCAGAATAGCCTAAACAGAGTGTAAAACCATTAACGCATTGCTATTCTAAAATTCAATTAGCATTCTCCCAGAAGAACACAGGCTAGTCAGCACATCAACATAATCTAATTACGAAAATCCAAAACCATACACTCAGGATCCTGCCCATCCCAGGGTTTCGCCTTTTTGGCTTCTTCAAAGGGCAATATCTTTACGTATGCTAACTGCGTGAATATGTCAATTGCTTGTGAGATTAAAATTTTTTTAATGGTTTTACACTATATTTTGGGTCCATTGCATTATAGAGCATCACGTAATTTATTTGGAGCGGCATAAATTACAAGTGTAAAGCAGTAATCCAAATCGATGCTGCCTGCGTTAGGCATTAGTACAAAAGTTGAAGTAGTCTCAGTTTTTTTCATTACACAGTCTGTGATAGTGTTGCACAACAATAATTTCACAATTCTATCTATTGCAGAGCTCTTTGTGGACGCTCTGCTCCTATACAGGACCAGCTCCACTCAAAATCTGGTAAGAAATTTTGGACTTACCTTTGTAGGAACTAATTATTCAATTTTTGTGACATTTTTGCAGCTATTTTTTATAGTGCTCCTATTATTTTGTAAGAGTTTTTTTTGCATGAATTTGTGTAATTGCTACACAACCAGCAATTCTGTAGGATACAAAGGATGATGGGTTCTCAGCCCTTACACAGCGAGCACCATTGCATGCTTGTGGGCAAAAAGTAATTGGTGCTGAAGTTCTACTTTCTTTGGGGACGTGAAGACTCCTGTATAGATGTAGTACAATTACTATACTATGATGCAATCATACCATCATTTTTTTACCTTGTTTGCAAGTTTCCTTGAGAGGAAAAGTATGTCACCATGGAAAGCGCGGCCAGATCCAATGATATCCCCGTGACTGTACAGCAAAGCAGCCTTCAATCTTATGGAGGCAATGGAAGGGTTAAAATCCACATGGTACTGGTACAAGTGCCACTCGGCCGGCAGTCCCAAGCCAAATAAGTTGGTCAAAAGATTTACAGGTTCTCCACTCGTTCCTAAAAAGGACAAATACATATATTAAAAAAATAATTAGTTTAAGTTGATTCTGACTTCCTTAACCCCTTCATGAACGTCCAATTATCGTTTTTTTGCGTTTTCGTTTTTTTTTCTCACCTTCTTCCCAGATACACAAGTTCATATGTGAGCTTATTTTTTTTGCGGGACGAGTTGGACTCTTGAATGACACCGTTGATTTTACCATATAATCTACTGCAAGACGGGGGAAAAAAATCCATGTGGAGAGAAATAGTGATCTCCCCCGACACCCCTGCAATTCTGAAGTTTTTTGGGAATTGTTTTTACGGTGTACATTTTGTGGTAAAAAAGAACTTGCAATAGGATTCTGCTCATCAAAGTGATTATGTCGATACTAAACATGTCGAGTTTTTTTTTTTTATTATTATTATTATTATTTAGTTGTAAAAAAAGAAATCAGAAGTTAAAAAAAAATGTTGGGGTTGTGTCGCCATTTTCTGAGACCCGTAACGTTTTCTCTTTTCAGTCGATGGAGCTGTGTGATGGCTTATTTTCTGCGGGACGAGACAACATTTTTATTGATACTATTCAGGGATAGATATGACGTTTTGATTGCTTGTTGCATAATTTTTTTGTGATATATTGCAGCGACCAAAAACATGTCATTTTGGCATTCTTGAATTTTTTTTCATCTACGGTGTTCACTGATACTTCTCCAAAACATCCCCAATCCTCTGGCATTCCATGACTTGACCTCTTGTGTTCCACACTCGGAACTTTCAGACGGAGCCTGAAAACTCATGGGAAAGCTACAGCCTGCAATTACCCTCTCACTACCCCAGGAGCTGCTCCAACCCCCGAGCTACCATCCTCTCCATATTACCCTGTAGACCAGTGTTCCCAAACTTCAGCCCTCAAGAGCCACCAACATGTCATGTTTTCAGGTTTTCCTTAGTATTGCACAGGTGATAATTGCATCACCTGGACAGGCAAGCATTCAATAACCTGTGCAATGCTAAGGAATTCCTCAAAACATGACCTGTTGGTGGCTCTTGAGGACCAGAGTTGGGCAACACTGCGGTAGACTGTAAGCCCTCGAGGGCAGGGTACTCTCTCCTCTGTACCAGTCTATCGCTATTAGTTTGTTCATATAATTTATGTATTTTTTTAGGTGCACTTTTTACATGTACAGCACCATGGAATCGAAGATGTTTTAGAAACACATAATAATAATATGCTACTTGTACATACAGTAAGCAGACATCTTATATCAGAATGTCCTCATCAAGCTGTCCAATTTTCCAGTCAGTGGTAGCTTTTTTTCCCAATAATGAGTGAAGGATGTGATTTATTCCTATGTCTGGAACAACGTATAACCTTTATCTGTCTGGTCTCCACCGAAATCCATGGCTCACCGCAACTACGCTCGGATGGCAGACAAAGGACAATAAATAAATAATCAGCAGAAGGAGACAAGAGTCACCTGTGCCGCCCACCAACCCGTGATGGAACCCCCATTATTTATCCACGAGGATACAGCCGGACTGTCCATACAATTTCATGTGTATAAAATGGATCAGACAAAGTATAAATAGTCATCAGGATGTCTCTGACCATCATACTCACTACAGATCATACACATTATGGGACCAATTACCTCTAGTGAAATTTGAAGAAAAAAAAAAAAACACAAAAATCAAAGCCTCAAAAACACAAAATTTAAAACTAAAACTTATAATAGAATGTTAACTCTATAATGAACAGGTCTCAAAAGACCCCAACGACTGATCATTTTATTTTTTTTTTCGTCTCTTTGCGTTATTCGGCCATAAGGTTTTTTTTTTGTTGTTTTATTTTAAATTTCACTGACGTGGCTGTCTGAGACTTTATTTTATGTGTGTGAAATTGTATTATTTCTTAGCACTGCTTTGCGGGACATATAATTTATTGTGTTGTTTCTTTTTTTTTTCTTGAGACACAAATATTGAGGGAAAAAAAGATTTTTGGATCCGTTCGGTTTTTTGGGGGGTTATTTTTAAGTTTCACATAATAATAATAATAATAATAATAATAATAAAAAAAAAGTTGTTGAAGGAATTCTCCAGGATATTACAGCTGTGTGGATGAGGCAGCAGAAGCGAAAACAAAAAGTGAATGATAGGTTACCGGGCTGTAGCCTGCAGGCTGGAACCTATCAACTATTTTTTGTTTTAGCTTCTGCTGCCTCATCTTTTACATACAATCATGGCAGAAAGTGTTGGTACCCTTGAAATTGTTCCAGAAAATGAAATATTTTTCCCAGAAAATAACTGCAATTACACATTTTGTTTATTCACATGTTTATTTCCTTTGTACCTATTGGAACAACACAAAAAAAGGCAAACTAGACATAATTTCACACAAAACCTCAAAAATGAGCCGGACATAATTGTTGGCACCTTTACAAAATTGTTGATAAACAACTTCGTTTTAAGCATGTGGCAAGTAACAGGTATAGGCAATATGAAAATCACACCTGAAACCAGTTAAAAAAAGGGGAGAAGCTGACTCAGTCTTTGCATTGTGAGTCTGTGTGTGCCACATTAAGCACGGAGAACAGAAAGAGGAGAAAAGAACGGTCTGAGGACTCGAGAATCCAAATTGTTGAACAATATCAACAATCTCAAGGTAACAAGTCCATCTCCAGAGATCTTGATGCTCCTTTGTCCACCGTGCACAACATAATTAACACGTTTACAACCCATGGCACTGTAGCTAATCTCCCTGGACATGGATGGCAGAGAAAATCTGATGAAAAGTTGCGTCACAATATAGTCTGGATGGTGAATAAGCAGCCCCAATCAAGTTGAAGAAAATGTAATCTTGTGTTAGGGTGGTCTCAAGCAGACCATAGAGTACATTGGATGGTTGCCAAATATGAAGGATGCTCGAGCATATGATGGATTCACACAGAGACAGATTGTATCTGAGTAAAAAAGCCATACCATTTATTGAACAGTTGATATTATATACTCTTTCAGAATAGGGAGTACATATTATTACTGTGTGCAAACTATTGATTGTCTAAAACCGTTCTCATGTGAAAAAGTAGATAATTAGTATAATTAAAGTGGACAACGCTCAGTAATCATTACTATCTGATAGCTCCCATCACCAACACCATTATTAACTATCCCTTTGAGCAATACAGTATTTGGCAGTAATTACAGTCACGTAGTTCCATGCAAGATCACAGTGATTCCGCAAGAGAGGTCAAACATAAGTCATATCAAAATTCATATACATAAAGATAAGCTATGGTGGTCTCTGAATACCACTTGTATGCTCAGGGTGCATCAGTATCAGCGAGAACTATCTGTCAACATTTGAATGAAATGAAACGCTATGGCAGGAGACCCAGGAGGACCCCACTGCTGACATATTGACAGAAAAAAGCCAGACTGCAGTTTGCCAAAAAACACAGTACCTACAGTCAAATGTGGTGGAGGCTCAATGATGTTTTGAGGTTGTTTTGCTGCCTCTGGCACAAGGTGCCTTGACTGTGTGCAAGGCATCATAAAATCTGAAGATTACCAAAGGATTTTGTATCACAATGTAGTGGCCAGTGTCAGAAAGATGGTGTTTCCGTCATTGGTCTTTTAGAAGGGCAATGACCTCAAACATACTTCAAGAAGAACCCAGAAAAGGATGGAAACAAAGCGCTGGGGAGTTCTGAAGTGACCAGCAATGAGTCCGCATCTAAATCCAATTGAACACCTGTGGAGAGATTTTAAAATTTCTGTTGAGAGAAGGCACCCTTCAACTATGTGAGACCTGGTACTGTTTGCAGAAGATAAGTGATCCGAACTTCTAGTTGAGAGGTTTAAGATGTTGGTGATGGCAATAGGAAACGATTGATTGCAGTTATTTATTCCAAAGGGTGAACAACCAAATATTAAGTTGAGAGTGCCAACAATTTTCTCTGGCCCATTTTTGAGGTTGTGTGTTAAATTGTCCAATTTGCCTTTTTTTCTCTGTTTTTTTGTGTTGTTCCAATACACACAAAAAATAACCATCTATATAACAAAACGTGTAATTGCAATAATTTTTTGGAAGAAATACTTCATTTTCTGGAACAATTTTAAGGGTCCCAACTCTTTTGGCCATGACTGTATGTATAAGTATATACAATGCTCAAAATAAATAAAGGGAACACTTAAACAACACAATGTAACTCCAAGTCAAAAACACTTCTGTGAACACTGATTGTGAATCCATTTCTCCTGCTGTTGCACAAATAGAATAGATAATAGGTAGAAATGAGAGGCAATTAGCAAGACAACCTATATAAAGGAATGGTTCTGCAGGGGGTGACCACAGACCATTTTTCTGTTCTCATCCTTTTTGTCAGTTGTTTTGGTCACTTTTACATTTCATCATTGATCTCACCCCTAGAGGTACTGCACAGTAGCATGATGTGGTGTCTCCAAAACACAGAAGTTACTCATCCAGTATGGCAGATCAATGCGAGCTGTGTCAAGAAGGGTAGCTGTGTCTGTCAGCACAGTGTCCAGAGGATGGAGCAGATGCCAGGAGACATGGAGGGGGTTGTAGCAGAGCAACAACCCAGCAGCAGGACCGCTCCCTCCTCCTTTGTGCAAGGAGAAACAGGAGCAGTGCCAGAGCCCTGCAAAATTACCTCCAGCAGGCCACTTCCATCCATGTGTCAGCTCAAACTGTCAGAAACAGACTCCATGAGGGTGGTATGAGGGCTCGACGTCCACAAGTGGGTGTTGAGCTTACAGCCCAACATCATGAAGGGCGACTGGCATTTGCCACAGAACACCAAGAGTGGTAGATTCGACATTGGCGCTCTGTGCTCTTCATTGATCACAACAAGTTCACATTGAGCACATGTGACAGACGTGACAGATTCTGGAGACGCCATGGAGAATGTTCTGCTGCCTGCAACATCCTTCAGCATGACCGGTTTGGCAGTCAGTAATGGTGTGGGGAGGCATTTCTTTGGAGGGTGGCACAGCCCTCCATGGGCTAGACAGTGGTACCCTGACTGCTACCGGGATGAGATCCTCAGATCCATTGTGAAACCATGAGCAGGTGCAGTGGGCTCTGGGTGTCTTCTGATGCATTCCAATAATAGGTTTCATGTGGCTGAAGTGGGTCAGCAGTTCCTGCATGAAGGCATTGATGCTATGGTCTGTCCTGCCCATGCCCCAGACCTGAATCCAATCAAGCACATCTGAGACATCATCCCTCATTCCATGTCACATTGCTCCACCGACTGTCCAGGAGTTGACTGATACTTTAATCCAGGTCTGGGAGGAGATCCCTCAGGAGAACATCTGCCTTCTCATCAGGAGAATTCCCAGGCGTTGTAGGGAGGTCATACAGGCAAGTGGAGGCCACACACAATACTGAGCATCATTTCCTTGCCTTGAGGCATTTCCACTGAAGTTTGATCAGCCGCTATCTTGACTTTCCACTTTGATTTTGAGCATTATTCCATATAAACCTCCATGGGATATTAGTTGTGATTTACAGTGATCATTTTTATGTTTTATTGTTCTCAACGCATTCCACTATTTAATGAATAAAGATATGAAATTGGAATATTTCATTCAGTGATATCTCGGCTGTGGTATTTTAGTGTTGCCTTTATTTTTCTGAGGATTGTACCTATCTTATCTATCGTTCTATCTATCTATCCATCTATCTACATTGTAAGATGGCTGCCGGATGAGTCCTTGAGGGCAGATATGTGTCATCGCGGCTATTAGCTGTGGTGATGTGAGCTCGGAAGTATGCTTCGGCACGTATAGTGCTGAGAGAGTTATTTGGCCATTCCCGGGACGGGTTTGATGAGCAGTGATAAGAGATGGGTGGGAATGACAGCTCACATATCCCAACCCCAGGGGCGTGGTTTGGAAAATAAAATGGAGGCCAAATGTCTCATTCAGTGTCTGTGGCTGGAGGTGAGAAGACCTCCAGTGTGTGTTGCTAAAGACACTGACCAGTGTGGGCGGTCCCGCAGTGCTATATGGACTGTTCATTTTTCTGTTTGCTTTTCACTTTGTGCCAGGAAAGGCTATTCGTTTGTTTTACCTATCCAGAGCAGTTTATGCGGTTTTAATAAGCGGAGTACAGCTATAAAGTGAGTACAGATCTCTACAATATATATATATATATATGTGTATATATATATATACAAACACACCACACATATATACATAATTTTGCTCTGGGGAACACTTTTTTTTATTTAAATGTTAATTTTTTCCCCATTGTAATAGGGCAGCCATAGGAACTCCAGCTACGGGGGAAAACAGACACCTGCCTTATGTGATCGCCTGTTTCTACAGAAGCGTCAGCGTCGCCCATCCTTCTGTTTGCTGCGTAGTGCTTACAAAGCACTAGTTGAGCTTCTTTCACATTTCCGTCGGTACGCGGCCGTCGCTAAGCGTCGGTGCGACGTACCGACGGACGTTGTGAAAATTCATCACAACGTGGGCAGCGGATGCAGTTTTTCAACGCATTCGCTGCCCATTCCAAAGTCCCGGGGAGGAGGGGGCAGCGTTCCGGCCGCGCATGCGTGGTAGGAAATGCAGGACCCAACGTACGAAAAAACGTTCCCTTGAACATTTTTTCGCTACCACGGTCCGCCAAATACTGACGCATCCAGTGCACAACATATGGAACGTGTGTCCATACATCGGGATGCGTCGGTAATACAAGTCTATGTGCAAAAAACCGCATCCTGCAGGCAACTTTGCAGGATGCGTTTTTTTTGCACAGAACGACGCATTGCGACGGACAGCAAAAGACGGAAATGTGAAAGAGGCCTTAGCCAGCAATACAGAAGACAGAAGCAGGAATAAACCACTTCTGTCTTCTCCCTAGGAATCCTGACTTCTCTAACGACGGGGGACCAGACCTGCTCCTTCTAAATTGCAGAACATTCTTCTGAGCCTCGAGAGGAAGACATAGGGTTGAGAAGTGATATTCTTGGAGGGATTGTTACTGTTGGCGACATTTTTCTTGTTTTGTACATCCATTCCACCTTGGGTAGACAGACTGACATCACAACAATGCCCAATAAAGAGAGATTATATGGCACAGGCAGCCAGGTGTCACAATGACCAGAAGAGAACAAAGACTGGTACTTTTCCACATTATTAGAGCTTGACTTGAATTAGTCAAGCCATTGACGGTACTGTTTATTTCTTTATTCAGCCCATGCTCTTGTTAGGAGCCGCATTAACCATGGCATAATTTTCCATGGGAGAGATTTGATTCAGCCTCATTAAGTCATACACCTATTAAAATGTAACAGCGCGTTAATGAAGATTTAGAAGGTCAACCTGCAGCTACAGATATTTTGTTTTAATAACGGCACGGAGACTTTTCTTCCGTAATAAGGAGTATTCCTGCAATGCCATAAATATTAATGAAGAGATAATTCCACTCTTCGTGTTTGTTTCTGATAAGGATATATAATTATAACTACGGCTGGAGCTCACAAGTCGCCTCGCTAAATTGTTACCTACACATCACTGGGATTAGAATTGTTTTAAGTCAAAGAAGACAATATATTATATAAAGAGTCTATGAATAACGTGTCCTTGTGCAGGGGCGGACACAAACAACAGACGGCCCCTGCTCAAGAACAACGTACCTTGTAACCAAACAGGGGTCCGTGTAAACGGACACTATTTTTCTGTATTTCCAAAAAACAAAAATCCATGAGCATTACAAATTCATGTGTAATAATGACATACAGATGGGAAAAGTTCTAGCCCTTTACATGGGTTCTAAGTATTATTAGCATAACAGTCGGACTCTTGCCTGCAGCGCCACTCTACATCTGCTGACGCATGGCCCTTGGGGCCAAAAGTGAGAAAAACTTTTGAATTGGTGGTTTTGAGCATATGTCTGGGATGGGAGGATTTCAGCCATATAGTGGCACTCATCAGCTACAGACTACCATACTACAAAAACATACGCCGGTCAGTGTGTGGGTATTTATTTTCCTCACTTGCATAGAGCCGTCATGTTCCATAGATTGTCATCACTGTTTCCAATGGGAATCACTATCTAAATTCCCTATCAGTATGTCTTTGGAGTGTGAGATGAAATCGGAGAACCTGGAGGAAACCCACGCAAACAAGGGGAGAACATACAAACTCCTTGGAGATGTTGTCGTTGGTGAGATTTAAACCCAGGACCCCAGCGCTGTAAGGCTACAGTGCTAACCACTGAGCCATTGTACTGCCCTATGACATCTTTATAATGCCAAAGCATTAATAAAATGCCAAAAAGAATGAACATATGTTCAGCGATGCTTAAGGAAAAATACAGCCGGCGTTTTCATGTTTCTTCCACTGAAAAACTCAGCAGGTATGCTGGCGTCATGTGCACATACCCTAGGGCAAGGGTGAGGAACCTCAGTTTGCGGGGCATTTACGGCCCTTGATGACCTTTTATCCAACCCCGGCCAGATTCCAGAGAACCACAGTACTCGGGCAGGCAGCCGTATCTTGATTGCTGCTGGCCCATTAATTTCTTCTTGCTCTGCGATCAAGCGAACACTGCGTTCACTACTTAGAGCTGAGGCGCATACAATGAAAGATTCAGTCCTGACTAGTGATGAGCGAGCGTGCTCAAATATTGAGTTATCTGAGTGTGGTCGGATGTCATCCAAGCATCTTGGACATGCTCGAGTAATATGTTCGAGTCCCCGCGGCTGCATGTTTCGTGGCTGTTAAGATAGCTCTCCTATCTCTCTGCAGCACACCCTGCAGAAACAGCAGCAGCTTGGAGGACATTACTCATTGGTACTGATAAGTGATGAGCGAGTGTACTCGTTGCTCGGGTGATCTCTGAGTATTTGTGACTGCTCGGAGATTTAGTTTTCATCGCCGCAGCTGAATGATTTACAGCTACTAGCCAGCCTGAGTACATGTGGGGGTTGCCTGGTTGCTAGGGAATCCCCACATGCAATCAAGCTGGCTAGTAGCTATAAATCATCCAGCTGAGGCGATGAAAACTAAATCACCGAGCAGTCATAAATACTCGGAGACCACCCGAGAATGCTCGGGAAAACCCGAGCAACGAGTACACTCGCTAAACTTTCCTCCCACCTCTCATATAACTCACTCTTTGACAACCTACAATTGGGCTTCCATCCCCACCACTCCATTGAAACTCCACTAAGCAAAATTATGACTTACTGAAAAAGCTAACAATTTTCTCAGGGCTGTGGAGTCGGTAAGCCACAGTTGCGACTCCGACTCCTGGATTTTATCAGGTTCCGACTCTGACTCCGGCTCCGACTCCTTCATAAATGGCCAATTCGTAACAATAAATTTACTGTTGTAAAATATTAACATCGTGCTTATTCAGTTTCTCACCATCATATAAGTAATCAGACCACTTAGAGCAAAAACTATATTTATTAGAATACAATTAGAATATAGCAAATAACTTTTCTAAACTTTTCTAAACTCTTGTAAGTAAATATGCAATAAACACTGTTATGCAGTTAATAAGAAGAAATCTATAAATTTGTCCTCAGAAAAAGTATTGCCTCTGTCAGATCCTCCTTCATGGATGCCCTCAAATCTGATCTAATTATTTTGAGAGCAGAGAACAACCTCTCTACACTAACTTGGGTTGGTGGCAAGGCAGTAACCACTCGGGCAACATCTCTGACAATGTCAGGATACAGAGGAATCGCTTGTTGCACTGTTATTTTTGATGAACGGTCAAATTTCTCAATTTCTTTTAGTGCACATGAAAAATTCTGCTGAAATGTACTGGCTGTGTTCTTTGATGGGGATGACTCTTCTTCTATGCGGGAATGCTTTGCACGGTCCTTGTGATCCAAATATTTTTTTAAATTAAATTCTTCATCAGTTGATGAGGGTGAAGATGCGGCAGGACGAACAAATTATTCTTGTTCCTCCTGACTGTTCTGCAACCCTTTCATCCTTACTGCTATTTCAAACAGAGCTTCTTTTCCTTTAGTTAGCTGTTGATCATCTAGAAGAATCCGATGCATTGGGTCTACATAAACAGCTGCCAAAGGAATGTTATTTTGTAATAGTAGCTCCTCTCTCCGTTTCATTGATGTAGCAATGCCACTTGCAATTAACCCTCCTCTTTGGGATAGGCGAAACATCAGGTTCTTCCACTCCTTTAAGAAAATACCTGGAGTTAAGTCCTCTGCTTGTAATTTTTTAGTCACTGTAAATGGGTGCTCTAGCAATTTTTCCAGCTCAGTCACCTGATTCCACTGACTTTCATTTAGCGTCAGTTGAGGGTTAGCCATGTCTACAAGAAAGGTTTTCAGTTTAACCAAGCGCTGAATCATTAAGTAAGTACTGCCCCATCGTGTGGCTTGATCAATAATTGCCCCTTTTCCAGCACGTCTCTTCAAAATTGAGTCAACTTTAGGGGTTCTGGCAACAGTAGCCAATTTTCTCACCTTGCCAATCAGTGCAGCAGCATGTCCTTCTTGCAGACTGTCTCTTATAGCCAGCTGTAGCGTATGCACTACACAGCGCATGTGATGAAGGAAAGAACGTATTGACACAGTTTCAACAAGATCATCTAAACTATCATGTTGCTGTTCATCTGAAGCAACTTCAGTTTGCTCCTCAGTTACAATACTGTGTTCCTCTATTTCAAACATTTCTGTGTCTGTGGACCCAGAATGTTCTTCTAGCTGCTGGTCACCATCATTACTCTCATTCATTAGCTTAATAGTACTTATCATATTTGAAGCATTGTCAGTTACGACAGAAAGAACTTGCTCTTTTTTAAGTTCATAATCTTGCAGAACCTTTTCCACCAAGACCTGGAGAAACTCACTGGTGTGATGAGCTTTGGTGTCTTTTACTGCCAATGTCTTGGTAACTATTTCATTTTTGTCACAAACAAATCGGACATTGATGGCAAAATAGTTCACTCTGTGATGTGTGCAGGCATCCATTTTAAGAAACAGAAAGCGTCCCTTGAGAGTTTTTTTAAGTTCTTCCTTTTGTTTAAAAGCTTCTTCGATTACTAATTTTCTAATACTCTCTCTCTCCAGAGAAACACCAAGCTTGCGGGCCATTTCCCCATTCAGACATATAAAAGCTGGTCATGAAAATAATTAAATAGGCACACTATCCTTTACAACAAGCTCTATGATCTGTTTTTTAAATGTATCTACTGTCATTGTCACAGTAACTTTGTCACTGACAAAATATCTTGCAACTGATGGCTGCAAAGTTCTCTGCTCCTTTGTTTGGCTGGAAGAGCTGGGCACTGGTTCATTGGTTTGGATGCAGTCTTTCTCATCCACTGCTTTCAGTACTTCTGGATGAAAGCGCTGTAAATGTCTCTTTAGATTAGAAGCTCTGGTAGGAGCATTTTTATCTTTGCCTGAATATGTACTGATCTTGGCTTCACAGCATTTGTTTTTGTCTGGATCATTTGTCATATACTGACAGACATAATGTTTTCTATCTTGAGTGATGGTGAAATATTCAAATACAGCTGATTTAATGTGACGCTTCTTTGACATTCTCAGGTTTTAAATTCTGCATTCAAAATCCAAATGACAATTGTTTTTCCTAAAAACAATTGTACAAAATTATTGCCAGGTCGTACAACTGATATAGTGGTCAGTAATACTGTTATTCCTCATGTACTCACAGTTAACTGATGCAAAGTTTGTTGAAAGGATAATACTTCTAACAGTCTTCCTCTTCTGAGTAGCAGCTGTGAGATGCTTGGAAGACGCACACCTAGTAAACATCTAGTCTAGAGTAGGAGCTTTACTACTGAGAATTTTCAACACATTTCCACTTTCAGTTTCATACATTTTAAGTAGGGAGGTTGGGGCAGCATGAGGTTAACCAAGTATAAGATTAGATAAGGGCAGTGGAGAAAAGTGACACACAAGAAGTAAGAAATGTCTCTATCTCCAGCAGAACTGCTTATCACTGTTGTTCATAGTTTGATAGAACATATATATTTGAGTAACATTTATAAAATTCATATGAAAGTTCAATTATGAAATATTAATACATTTTTTTAAAGCTGGAGTCGGTACATTTCTACCGACTCCGACCAAAACTAACTCCGACTCCACAGCCCTGAATTTTCTACACCCCTCCTTCTAGACCTGTCCTCTGCTTCCCTCCTACTACAGATCCTCTCTTCCCTTGGTGTCAAAGACCTTGCCCTCTCTTGGATCTCCTCATACCTTTCTAGTCACACATTTAGCGTCTCCCACTCTCATACTGCCTCCTTATCCCGCCCGCTCTCTGCCTATGTCCCTCAAGGCTCTATCCTGGGACCTCTACTTTTCTCAATCTATACCTTTGGCCAGAGGCCACTCATCAAGTCACATGGTTTCCAGTATCGCCTATACATTGATGACACTCAGATCTACAGTACCTTTCTGGCCCAGATGTCACCGGTCTGCTGACCAGAATCCCAGTGTCTAACAGCCATATCGTCCTTCTCATAACGCTCCCTAAAGCTCAATGTGGACAAAACAAAAGGCACCATCTTTCTTCCTTCTCAAATACCTCCACTACCTAATCTATCTCAATAAATGATTATCAATCACGCTTTCCCCGGTACCGCAAGTCCACTGCCTTGGAGTAACCCTTGAATCTGACCTGAAAAGTTTCTAATACTGGCTGCTATATCTCCTTTACATAGCACTCACAGGCGTGAGAAATTCCTGCTCTCGTGTCTCTAAGTAGCACATGTTCAGTAGCAGCAACATGGAGGGCATTATTCAGCAGTACTGAGCAGTGTAGCTGTTATCCAGCTTTTGGAAGCAACGCTTACACATTGAAACTCATTCAGAATTTTTATAGTGTTATGACTATCAGCTATTTTAATCCACAGCACTACATTCCCTATATTTTTACATAGCCCTTTCTATTCACAGAAACACTCGGGTACTTCGGTATTACAGATGCTCGTATTTTGCTTGTGTTTATCCAATTTTCCCACGTCCTCTGGAAACACGAGAAACGTTTACAGCCAATCAAATATTAATAGTGATAATGCATTATGCCAGTTTTATTTAACCATCAATTTTTAATTACAAGGGGACTGAATCACTGCTGAGGAGGTGACTCCCTTTCCATGCTTAGCTTTCTGTATGTATAATTTATCAGAAATGTAATGGACTGCGCAAATATTTAAAGTCTTGGCGTCGAGTTGTCATAATTTGTAACAGAAAAAAACACAAAAACACCATGACTTGTATAGCCCTCTAAAGAGCAGCTGTCAGCACTATTTTGCGTGTTAAAGTAAAGGCATGGCATTGGCGCTGTTATACTGATTAAATTATTTTTCACGTAGTCGCAGCACAAGTATGCACAATGCACATGCAATACGACGCTTTGTAGAGTCCGTGCACACATCTGCTGTTGCTGTCCTCACATCTGTATCACACCTTATCCACGCTCACCTTCTTGTACCACAGATACGTGAAAAATGACTTGGTAGAGTCAAAACGTTATTTGATTTTGGTCACCTACCGTATATAAAGAAAAATATATACGCTTGTTCATCTAAGGTGGAAACACTATCACAATGAAAAGTTTTATTTGCATTCATCCAAGAGAGTGCGCAAAATACGATTTATCTGGTGTCTGTACGACAGACCACTGCATTGGAAGTGACCTGCCTCCTACTTGAAAGGTTGTGCTGGCACCAGTCTTGCTGCGGACAGTACTTGCGCATATTGATCTCCTGGCGGTCTTTAATAAAATGGCACTGGTAGTGATGTAAGAGGGTGGTGCTGTTATGGACAGTAACACGCTGCCACTTTAAGAGACCGCACCCCCTTGTCTGGTGTGATGGAATGTTCTGCTTCCCCCTGCTATAGACTGTGAAGATGAACTGCCCTAAAATAAGGGGAGGAGTTGAGACTGAACTGTGTGTGTGAGCTGAAGCTGCTACAGAGAGAACTTTGTGCTGTTTGCTACAAGAAAGGTCCCACACAACCTAAAAAAGTTTTCCGTGGCCAAACCGGAATTTATCCCCCTAGGCCAATCATTTTATCCGACAAATGCTCAAGAGAGCAACAATTGGATCCTCATGTAAATAGTATTAAACAAGAACATTAGCCTGTTAATAAGATATATATATACGATGGATCTCAAAATAATTGAAAAGGGATTTATGCAATAGATATAAATTTTATTAAATATAAATCATACAAAAATGGGACAAAAAATTCCAGACAGGAAGTAATCAATGAAATACAGCTAAAAGATAGCCAGTATCAATAAGATGCCAGAATTGATACTAGCAATAAGAGAAATAAACATGTCCCAGTAGAGACAGCGGCACATAATATCAAAAGTAATAAGTCAAAAGATCCGGTTGTAGACTTGTCATATGTACTCGAACGATCTTGCTATAAACTTGATTAGTAGAGCCATCCACTATCATATTAGTTAGAAACCATTGCCCAGTGTGACCCAGTAACGGCTATGACAATAGATTGAATACAGACACAAAGTTAAATAGTCTCAGCTGGGTAAAAAAGAACCTTGCTGTCAGCTGGGTAAGGGGAGCTGTAATCCACCCTAATAGTAAATTACTGACCGGTGCTCTCTATTATACATGATCACCAATGTGATCCAGCAGCAATGATTACATGTGGCCTGCTTAGTAAAGGCCAGGGAGGTTATACATAGAGTAGCATCATCACTCATTTATTGTTTACATTTGCTGGTTAGATATATTTTTAGTCTGCAATAGTTGTAGCACCTTGCTGTTTTACGGAAAAGTTAAAGTTCATAACTCTTGTAAATTGTCTGTTGCCATCGTATACCCCTGTTTGCATCTTCCTCATTCCCTTCATTCCTTGCCCTCCAATAAATCTACCCTTTGTGGTTTGCATCTCATCTTGTGTACAGTAGTCTTCCTGCACCGTGGTGGTCCTTCGGCCATAGCTTCAGTGATGCAGATTGAGATCTCGGCACAATGATGTCCTGTAGCGATTCTATCGAGCCAAGATGTCAATCTGCAGTAAAGCAGCCCCAATACATAACCCAGCCTCCTCCAGGTTTCACAGTAGGTACAATGTTCTTTTAGTGATCTTTCATTTTTACATTTGTGAACATAGAGCGGATGTGACTTGCCAAAAAAGCTGCAGCTATGTATCATTTGTCCAGAAGGACATTCTACCAGAAGCTTAGTGGCTATTAATATGCCCTTTGGTAAATTTAAGTCTCCCTTTTTTTATGATTTCCTTTCCAAAGTGATTTCCTCCTCGGTCATCTTCCATAAAGTCCACTTTGGCCAAGACAGCGAAGGATGGTGTAATCTTTCACTGATGTACCTTGACCTTGGAGTTCTATTTGGAAGTTGTTCTGGAGTCTTTTGTTACGATTCATATCATCCGTCTCTTCAATTTGTCAAGAATCTTCCTCTTGCGGCCATGTCCACGGAGATTGGCTACAGTCCCATAGACCTTAATCTTCTGAATAATATTTTTAACAGGAACATCAGGCTTTACCTTTAACAAGTTTGTCTATATTTTTTTTCTAATTTCCAGAGACAACTGTCTTCTTAGCTTTCTTAGCTACCACACATGTTCAGTGTGGTACACACCATGATACCAAACAGCACAGTGACTACTTTTCACCTTTTAAATACAAGTGTGTAGACACCTGCGATGCTGATTACAGGATGCACCTTAGTTTAACATGTCCCTAAGGTAAAATTAATTTCAATCTTTTCTAGGGATGCCATCATTTTTGTCCAGGCCATTATCAAACTGAAAATCACTTTTGTCAGTTTCCAATTATTTCAGTGACCATTGTGGGTTTTGTTTACTTTACCAGAAAGCAACCAACAATTTTTTTATCCATGGGTGTATATGTGTGGCTTTGCAGGAACATTACAAAAGGGTCCCTACGTTTATTTCATAGAAAAAATGAGCTCGGGAATTCCCTGTAAGAAGTAGACCTTTACAGAAGGGGTGTAACGGATCAAGCACCCACAACCTTGACATGTGGAAGCAAAGTAGTTGCACTGGGGTCCAGACAAAGGGAAGTCTGCACAGCCATAAACCACCTACGCAATAGTATGTAGGACCACTTTATGCCACCAAAACAGATCTGATGCGATGGGTTTATGGGGCCATTACATGAGTGTCAGGGGTGCCCAGGATGCTTTGGGAAGAAGACCGGCTTCTACCAAGGACCGCATTGATCCAGAGCTTCTCACACCAAACTGCTTATCTCTACCAGCTGCTAGACTTCTATCTGGCTAACCAGTTGGGCCACTTTTTATAGGCAACCCAAAAGTTTTGGAAGATCTTACAATTTGGTCTTTGTCATAGTCACCCGGATACTTACGCTTGCCCCATTTTTTCCTGCTTCTAACAAGTCAACTTGCTCATTGCTGAGCTCGTTGGTAACTCAATAACCAGAAACTAGAACTATAGGACTTCTGTTCGTTGAAACCAGCCCACGACCTGACAGATACCGTCAACTCAGTGCAAAAAAGCTTTTTCGCTCTCTGTAGACGGCACTTTCCATGTAAAGGCTTTGCATGGTAAAACTAAATATTCGGTTCACCGAGATGGAAAATAAATAGTCCTGACAGTCATTATTTCAGATAACCTATAGACAGGCCAGCGGCACGGCAGAACTATTGGGTAAAGCAGCGGGGTTCAGGGCTGCATAAAGTACAAACCGCGGGTAGCGAGTGTTTATTCTGCTGCTTTATACATTATTACTAAGACCTCAGTTATGCGTTCGCCGCCGGAGATTTTATAAAGCAACCTGAACAAAAAAAAAAAAATGTCATGCACTCCTTCCACCCTGCAGGATGACAAAATCCAAAGAGCTCTTCCAATTTAACGCTAAAGATATTAAATCTGCTGGAATTAAACCCAATGAATTGAGATATTGAAATTGTCGCTGACAACACAAGATCATAAGTCAATGTGACCTGCTAAATCCCGGTGCTCATCACGTGAACGCCTCTGCTCTAGATTCAGCCGTACTGCTGCTTACAAGCTATCTGCACTATTGAAATGCCTTGTCTATTGTGTCAATGAATCAAATAAAAAAAATGAAGAAACTTTGCACATAGCATTTATTAAAAAAATATATATATATTTGGCCGTTCTGCGCATACAGCTCCTATGCAGACCTCTATGTGTCTCATTGGTTACAGACTACACACAAATCCTGGTTGGAGAAAAATAAGGGAATAATCCAATTAGTCAGATATACAGACCATTACCTATTAAAAAAATGAAAATCCTAAGATGTCTGAAGATGTCATAAAAACCTCATGATAAATGCTTGATAAAACATAGGATTGCGTTCACATAACTTCGTCTATGCCACGTAAGTACAATGTAAAGGCAAGTGTGCCAGAAGTAAGTGTTAAAGATGGCAGAGATGAAGAACCTATGCACACAAATCACTAATGATGGTGGTTCGAGGTATATACTAGTTCACAGCATGGAGGCCAAGTTAGAACAGTAAAACAAGGATCACATGAACCATCTACAAGGGCAGAAGGTCTAATGATAAGCAAGAATAAGAGGTATGTTACCATGAAGGTTCAGGACTCTAAATGTGGATCACACTCCGACGCGCGTTTTGGAATTGATCCTTCGTCGGGGATGGGGTCATATCTAACATGGCCTCCATGCTGTGCGCTGGTATATACCGCCAACCACCATTAGTGATTTTCATTCATGTGTTGTTCCTAATTATGACCTCATGTTCTGTGCTTTTTCCTCCTTTTTGGGCTCGACAAACAAACCCTGTCTGTAGTAAGATCCTGCACTCATGTCTTATGCCACTCTACTCCCTCCCACTCTTGGCAATGAGCAGCCATTATTTAGACTCTCAAAAAAAATTACTTTGGAAATCTGTGCGGAGGAGACTGGCAGAATTGCTGCACCTGCTCCCATTCCAGAGACATTGCAGACATGGTTGCAAATGCACTAGTATAAGTTGCAACTCTTCATTGGCATCTTGCAGACTCCAGAACAGATCATCAAATAAAAATAAATAAATAAAAACATGCAAGTTCTTGATTCGTCTTGTCTATTTCTAAGAAGAATTTGTAGTTCAAGTGAACAGTGAGTAGATACCTGCTTTATGATCCTTAACATGAGCCATGGTCTGCCTGGAATTAATTCCCAAATCTTGCAGGTAACGTGCAACTCGCCGTCCCCTCTCTGCAAGTACACATCGTCCTTCTCCGGCTGACACTTTACCTAAAACAACGTACAGGGAAGAGAAGAAGAATAAATAAATTATATGGGATTCGATAGCCTGCCATGAAAATATTCAATCTTTAGCCCCTTAAAAAAATTCTATTACCGGTAATTCCCATACCTATACAGTGGCTTGCGAAAGTATTCACCTCCTTGGCGTTGTACCTATTTTGTTAAGTTGGTGAAATGAAGTCAGAAAAATATTGGCTTAAATTCATTTGATCAAATAACTAAAAATTATCATGTGCATACAGTGCCTACAAGTAGTATTCAACCCCCTGCAGATTTAGCAGGTTTACACATTTGGACTGTAGATCAGCCTGGAAGTGTGAAATGCACTGCAGCAAAAAAGAATGTTATTTCTTTGTTTATTTTTTTTTTAAATTTGGAAAAGTCTTTTCAGAGGGTCATTTATTATTCAACCCCTCAACCCACCAGAATTCTGTTTGGTTCCCCTAAAGTATTAAGAAGTAGTTCAGGCACAAAGAACAATGAGCTTCACATGTTTGGATTAATTATCTCTTTTTCCAGCCTTTTCTGACTATTTAAGACCCTCCCCAAACTTGTGAACAGCACTCATACATGGTCAACATGGGAAAGACAAAGGAGCATTCCAAGGCCATCAGAGACAAGATCGTGGAGGGTCACAAGGCTGGCAAGGGGTACAAAACCCTTTCCAAGGAGTTGGGCCTACCTGTCTCCACTGTTGGGAGCATCATCCGGAAGTGGAAGGCTTATGGAACTACTGTTAGCCTTCCACGGCCTGGACAGCCTTTGAAAGTTTCCTCCCGTGCCGAGGCCAGGCTTGTCCGAAGAGTCAAGGCTAACCCAAGGACAACAAGGAAGGAGCTCCGGGAAGATCTCATGGCAGTGGGGACATTGGTTTCAGTCAATACCATAAGTAACGTACTCCACCGCAATGGTCTCCGTTCCAGACGAGCCCGTAAGGTACCTTTACTTTCAAAGCGTCATGTCAAGGCTCGTCTACAGTTTGCTCATGATCACTTGGAGGACTCTGAGACTGACTGGTTCAAGGTTCTCAGGTCTGATGAGACCAAGATCGAGATCTTTGGTGCCAACCACACACGTGACGTTTGGAGACTGGATGGCACTGCATACGACCCCAAGAATACCATCCCTACAGTCAAGCATGGTGGTGGCAGCATCATGCTGTGGGGCTGTTTCTCAGCCAAGGGGCCTGGCCATCTGGTCCGCATCCATGGGAAGATGGATAGCACGGCCTACCTGGAGATTTTGGCCAAGAACCTCTGCTCCTCCATCAAGGATCTTAAGATGGGTCGTCATTTCATCTTCCAACAAGACAACGACCCAAAGCACACAACCAAGAAAACCAAGGCCTGGTTCAAGAGGCAAAAAATCAAGGTGTTGCAGTGGCCTAGTCAGTCTCCTGACCTTAACCCAATTGAAAATTTGTGGAAGGAGCTCAAGATTAAAGTCCACATGAGACACCCAAAGAACCTAGATAACTTGGAGAAGATCTGCATGGAGGAGTGGGCCAAGATAACTCCAGAGACCTGTGCCGGCCTGATCACGTCTTATAAAAGACGATTATTAGCTGTAATTGCAAACAAAGGTTATTCCACAAAATATTAAACCTAGGGGTTGAATAATAATTGACCCACACTTTTATGTTTAAAATTTATAAAAATTTAACTGAGCAACAAAACTTTTTGGTTTGTAAGATTTATGCATCTGTTAATAAATCCTGCTCTTGTTTGAAGTTTGAAGGCTCTAACTTATTTGCATCTTTTTAAACCTGCTAAATCTGCAGGGGGTTGAATACTACTTGTAGGCATTGTATGTATTCACTCATTTTGCTATGAAGCCCCTAAAAATTTCTGGTGCAAGCAATTACCTTCATAACTCCTAGCCTTGGTGAAAGGACATCCCCCTGTGTGTAATCCAAGGGTCACATGGGCTATCAGTATATGCACTTTACCTTTTCTGAAAGGCCACAGAGACTGCAACACCATTAAGCAAGAGGCACACCTAACCAAACACCATGAAGACGAAGGAGATCTCCCAAAAAAGTCAGGGACACAGTTGTTGAGAAGTCCAAGTCAGGGCTAGGTTATAAAATAAATCCCAGTCTCTGATGATACCCTGGGGCACCACAAAATAAATTATCAAAACTCTCAGCCCAGGCAAGGAGGGCATTAGTCAGAGAGGCAGCACAGAGACCAAAAGGTAACCCTGAAGGAACTGCAGAGTTCCCAAGCAGAGTCTGGAGTATCTGTCCATACGACCACAATAAGCCTACATTCCATAGAAGTGGCCTTTATGGAAGATTGGGCAGAAAAAAAGCCTTTACTTACACACAAAAATTGTAAGGCTAGTTTTGAGTATGCCAAAATACATGTGGAAGACTCCTTGAATGTACTCGTCAGATGAGACAAAAATTTAACTTTTTGGCCACCAAAGTAAAAGCTACGTCTGGCGCAAACCAACACAACTCATCATCAGACAGATACCTAGTACGTTGTAAACATGACACAGCTTTTAGCAGGGTAAAGTTTCCAAAGACACCAAACAGCTAATAGACCTGACCGGACCATTCTTTCCGCACTAATGACACTCTGCACTTTACAATACATATCATTTTTGTCAACAATTTTACTTTAAAAAAAAAAAAGGTGCTACTAGTTACTTCATTGCTGAATGGGAAAAAAAAAGTCTGGAAAATACTAGCAAAAGACAAAAGAAAGCTACAAAAACGCTGGAAAAATGTAAAAAAAAATGTTGAAAAAAAGCTCAGAAAAGGCCAAAAAAAAAAAAGATTCAGATTTACAAAACGGTAGCAAAAAGATGCAGCTTCTTCTGCTTGAAAACCATGTTCCCAACATTTCCATATTACAAATTGTTCATTTTTTTTTCCACCATTCCTTTCCTCGTCTATATGCCAAGCGGGGGCGCAAAAGGCTAAGCAAGTGCCGAGGTTTTCCATCCCTCGGCTTGGTAATTGACCTGCAAAGGAGGAAAAACAATTGGAGACAGGGCCGCTACCTAATTTGTTTCTGTCTGTTCGGAGCTCATCCCCAGACTAGTAAGCGGTCGCGCCATCGGAGTGAACCGTCTGGAGACATATTTCGCTCAGACAACATAAACAAGAGGACGGTCTTAAAAAATGAACCTGCAGACCTGAAGAACATTCTCTCCTTCGGCATGTGAAGCGCAACATCACTCGGGGCAATATTAATCAGTGAAGAGCATATTATACCTATGGCAAGCCCCCGTTCCCTGACAGCACTTATTTATGGTCGCTCGAGTCTTCCTTCAAAAAAGAAAAAGTCCTCAGGATGAGGAAAAAATATAACCCAGAGAGGAGCTGCCATACAGAGATGAATGGATGTATTGCTGTGTAGACAAGTCTCCAGAAATAAATACAATAAAATGGGAACAGGGTTTTCCTTGGGTACCTTAAGAAATATAATATATTTTTATATTTTTTTCTAGTTTATATATGACCCTCAATACAAAAAAAAGCAGATAATAAAGTGACAAGCCCACAAGACACATAGAAAAAAAGTATAAATCAATCTTTATTAAAAAAATTAAGTTTATGAAGACACATAAATAATCCTATTAGCATAAATACATGAGACAAAATCCCCTAAAACATACCTATAAATAGAAAAATAAACATATAGACGGAGGTAACATGAAAAATGCAAAATATTTAAGATACCTACTATGTAAGACAGTAAGGCCCTAAAATACCTTGTAAAAGAGCCCTTAACTACTAAATCTACCATTTAACCTCTTAACAGCGGCAGTTAAGGGTACTTATTCCTCAGCGCCGCTTTTTAATAGCGCTGAGAAATAAGGGTATAGCATCGGAAAATCTCCAGGGTCTCGTCTACTGGTGGTAGCTGAGATCCTGGAGAACATGATTCGGGTCGGTTTTTACTATCCCCAGTGATGAGAATGCCGCTATTCACCAAATAACGGCGACCGCAAAAACAAACATTCATTTCTCTCCCCTCTGATATGATCTAGCATACCAGAAGAGAGAGAAATAGGGTCCTCCAAGCCCCCCCCCGGGTACCTCCGGGGTCCCCAGACCCTCTGGCTCTGTCCCCTGACGTCTTCTGAGATCTGCTGGCCGGCACCCGGCAACAATAGGAGATTTTTCCTATTGGTTCCTTTTGATTACTGTGATAGATCCTATCACAGAACTCCCTTAGTTAGGTAAAAATAATAAAATAAAAAAAATGTATTTTTTTCCATTAGGGTTAGGGTTGGGGCTAAGGTTGGGGTTAGAGTTAGGGCTGGAGCTTGGGTTACGGTTGTGGTGTTGGGGTTGCGGTTGTCATGTTGGGGTTAGGGTTGGGTTGGAAGGGTGGTGTTGGGATTAGGGTTGTGTAGGGGTTAGGGTTGTGTTGGGGATACGATTGAGGTGTTGGGGTTAAGGTGGTGTTGGAGTTAGGGTTAGGGCTGTCTAAGGGTTGGAGTTAGAATTGGGGGTGTTTCCACTGTTTAGGTACATCGGGGGATCAAAAAGTCAAACAGTGCTCCCTCCCTTCTGAGCCCTGCCAAAACTGTGGCTTTCCCCCACATATGGGGTATCGGCGTACTCAGGAGAATTTGCACAACAAATTTTGTGGTCCATTTTCTCCTGATACCCTTGTAAAAATTTAAAAAGTTTGGTTCCAAAGTAAAAAGTTCATTTTTTTCCTTGCACATTGCTTTAGTTCTCGTGAAGAACTTGAAGGGTTAATAAACTTTTTGACTGTGATTTTCAGCACCTTGAGGGGTGCAGTTTTTAGAATGGTGTCACTTTTGGGTATTTTCTGTCATATTGACCCCCCAAACTCACTTCAAATGTGATGCGGTCCCTAAAAAAAATGGTTTTGTAAATTTTATTGGAAAAATGAGAAATCACTGGTCAACTTTTAATCCTTATAATAAAAAAAAATTAAGCTTCCAAAATTGTGGTGATGTAAAGTAGAGATATGACTCTCTGATTTAAGGGCACAAAAATTAAAAGTTTGAAAACTGCAAAATTTTTGCCAAATTTCCAATTTTTTCACAAATAAACGCAAGTCTTATTGAAGAAATGTTACCACTAACATGACGTACAATATGTCACGAAAAAATAATCAGTGGGATCCGTTGAAGCGTTTTTCAGAGCTATAACCTCATAAAGTGACAGTTGTCAGAATTTTAAAAATTGACCTGTCACCCCCCTCAGGTGTTTGTAACTAAAAGAGCCACCTTGTGCAGCACTAATGCTGCATTCTGACAAGGTGACTCTTTTAGTTATGCTCCCTGCACACGCTGAAATAAATGCTTATAAAATGTGCCCCCTCATACACTGAAACCGCCCCGGGGGCGGGTCTTTTCCCCCTAATCAGACGCAGCACAGCCGTCACTCCGGGCCTTTGCACGCCGGGCGCCGCCTCCTCATCCCTGGCGCCTGCGCTGTAAGTTCGAAGGACAGCGCAACTGTGCACGCCCGGAAAAAAATACAGCGCAGGCGCCGGGAACGTTAATGAAGCAAGAGGAGGCGGCGCCCAGCACGCACAGACCCGGAGTGACGGCTGTGCTGCGTCTGATTAGGGGGGAAAGACCCGCCCACGGGACAATTTCATGGTATGAGGGGGCACATTTTATAAGCGTTTATTTCAGCGTGTGCAGGGAGCATAACTAAAAGAGCCACCTTGTCAGTGTTAGTGCTGCACAAGGTGGCTCTTTTAGTTACAAACGCCTGAGGGGGGTGACAGGTTCCCTTTAAGTACAAAATTGGCTCTGTCACTAAGGGGTTGAGAGGGCTCTTACCTACCATTTAAGAGACCCTTATAATGTAAGTGGGACTTTATATACCATGCAGAAGAGCCCTTACCTACTAAGTAAGAGTGTTATCTACCCTACATATCAGGTAAGAGGGTCCTTACCTACCATTTAAGAGAAAAGTAAGAGGGAGCTAATATGCCTTATAAAAATCTCTTACCTACTATGTAAGAGCCCTTACCTATCATGTAAGTGGGCCCTTATCTACTATGTAAAAGGGCTCTTACCTACCAAGTAAAAGCACTTCTAGATGCCGTACCTACCATGTAAGAGGGACCCTATTATGTAAGAGGTTATCTAACTACCAAAAAGGGTACACAACTACCATGTAAGAGGGAACCAATCTTCCATGCAAGAGGGCCATATCTACCATGTAAGAGGGCCCTTACCTACCATGTCAGGGGGCACCTACCTACTATATTAGGGGGCACCTTGATACCATGTAAGAGGGTCCCAACCTAGCATGTCAAAGGTCCCCTACCTAACAAGTAAGAGGGCCATTAATTATCATGTAAGAAAGCCCTTACCTGACATATCAGGGGTCACCTATGTACCAAGTAAGAGCCCTTACCTGACATATCAGGGGTCACCTATGTAACATGTAAGAGGGCCCTTACCTAGCGGGCACCTACCTACCATAACTTGTGCCAGAACTAGCCCCTATTTCAGTGACTACTAATATGGGGGCTATATATGCGCTATTGGTTAGAGGAACTGTACCATTATTTACATCTCTTGACATCTTTATAAACATAGAATTCTATAAATTTGCAAACTTTGTATATATCAACAAGCACCTCCACCCTCACAAAAACATGTGTGTCATGATTGGGTTGGGACATGATGGGCGCTAACCAGGTCCCTAGAACTAGAGGCGCCCTAGTCTATTCCTGTTCCCTGAATTACTCCTGAAGGCGAAGACGCCAGGTTCACGTGCCTTGCTATGCTCCTATATCAACCCTGATCTGTCCCCTCCCCCACCCTGAATAGTGGAAAACTTAGGTGTAAAGGATCACACTAACCAGACAAACAAGGGAAGATGGACAGGGATAAATAAAAATAGCAACCATGCAACGTACATACACCAAACAACTGAAAGGGACACAGGGCAGTTAAAGAAAGGAGAAACCAAATAGGAGAGGATGACGATGTGCACACAATCACAATGTACACACTTCAAGCAACAATCTCATAACCAAATCTCCAAACACCAACTCCAAAATCAGGCAGAAATAACTAATACTGGCAATTCTTAAGTGCCAGAGTCGAGCATATATAGCTGAGGGGAGTGGCCAACACTGAACAGCTGAGATAGTAGGAAATCTCCAGGAGCTTAAACTGAACAGATTAACCCTTGCACTGCTAGCAAAGAAAAATCCTTAGCTGTTTAATACGATTGTGAAGTACGTATGACCAGTGCAGGTGTTCCCGAAACAGCGTGCACTCCAATTTTGCCATTATTGTCAGTCACCACCATGCAGCAATGGCCAGGATCGGAGAAAACTCACATCACCATCGTTTAAATGTGCATCCATTTTAATCGGCATCTCGAAGGCCAAAATTGTCTGTACCACAGTAGTCAAAGTTCATATGTAATATTAGCAAAAGTGTCCTTTTAAAATCGTACTAACCAATGTACCAACACCTCTAGGGACAGGACAGGACTACGGGACAGAGTCAGGGGTGCATTCTCCTATTTTGGACATCTCAACGACATTGCAAATGATGGTTCTGGACTCCACCAAGGCAAAATTCATTTTTCTGTATCCTTTTTAGCTTTTTCTGGAAGCCTATTTTTGATCATATGCTCTCTCGAGGTGGACTGGCATCCCCAACACAATATTTTGCCTGGAGGTCTTGAGCATTGATCCAGTCCCGCGGGGAAAATGGGCTAACAGGAAAAAAAGGTCACTGTCTGAAAAAAGAACTATGAAAGTTGTCCGCCAAGTATAAGTTTGCCTACAGATATTTATCTCCCATTTCCAAGTATGATGAAGTAAGATATAGTGTCACTCTGAAGGTAAAATCAATTTCATTCTCAAACATTCTTCAGGATAATAAACATCATCTATATTTATGTGGTATTTTGCTCGTTGCGAGATTCTAAGATGAAAGAGTTATATTTTCTGGCTTTTTTTGTCAGGGACGGCACCAGGTTTAGAATTTTAATCCTCTGGTTATTATTCTCAGACTATTTCAGAAGTTAACAGCGGCACAGAAAGCAAGAAAGTGCTCAAGTACCGATCCATATATCATGTAGTACGTGCACTCAGGGTCAGTTGTTTAAGGCAGTATTTTTGGGCAAGAGGACCACTTGTTGTCTAACACTTAAAGATTCCAATAATCAAGTTACCGTAATCACTGACAAATTTAAAGGGGCTGCCAGATCATTTCAATAGCTAAGCCAGACCCCTTTATAGACAAGAGAAGAGGTCTGTCTTTGCTACTGAAATACATTGTTAGCACCAGTGATATGCCGCTGTACTGTTTTGGGAACAAAACCGAGAAAGGGCCTGCTTATAGCTGAAGATTGAGGCATTTTATAACTTTCTAATTTAGAATTTGAGCAGAATTTTACAGAGGTTTACCCAAAGGGGTGGCTACATGGTTAAAACTGTCCCCTAGGTTCAAAAGGACTGTCAAGTAGGGAGTATAGCTGTTTATTTAACTCATTACTACTTTCACCTCTTTCTTTCCCACCCAAGAAACTGGAGCAGAAAAGGACCAAGGAGTGAGGAAAGTTGAGCGCAAGTGGTCTGAAATTTTTTTTCTGGTCTGAAATCTGAATTTTTGGAGCCTTGTGTTTGATCAATTTTGAGATCTGGTCTAGGGTCGTCACAATTTTGGGTTCGGTTTTGGAGTCCGATTCAGTTACACATTTGGTCTGAATTTATTTAAGGGTCTGGGACTGAAAAAATCAGGGTTACTGTCTGGAGTCTTAAATTAATCAGACATCAAACCAGACCTCTAAATGAATGAGCCTGGGATCAGATTAATTTAGAAATTAGCTCTTGGACCTGGTTTATTTGTGAGGGTCTTCTGCGGGTCCAAATAATTTAGATGACTTGTCTGAATTTAATTAAAGATGTGTAGTGAAAAAAAGCAAAAATAAAGTAATGCAATAAACAAATTTGCTCCAATTTAAATTGTGAGCCCTAATGAGTACAATGCCGATGTCTGTAAAGCGCTGTGGAATTAATGGCGCTGTACAAGGCCGGTTTCACACATCAGTGTCTCCGGTACGTGTGGAGAGAAAAAGATCCGTGCATACAAGGCGCACACCCACCTGTGGTGACAGTTTTCTCATGTGCCGGAGACACTGACACACGTACACCCATTCAAATGAATGGGTCTATGCACATGTCAGAGTGTTTTCACAGACCGTGTGTCCGTGTGCAAAACACGCAGACATGTCAGTTTTCACCTGGACCGCAAAATGTGCCCACGGAGAACAGTGCACACTGTCCTCCGTGTGCATAGACGGCCGCCGGGGAAGTAGCGCTACTGTAAGCCGCTGTTCTCCGGCGGCTGGTGCTGAAAACAGCTTTCATACATTCTCCCCTGCTCTGCCAGCGAGCAGGGGAGTATGAATGAATGAAAGACAGGACACGGGTGTTACGGAACCCCCAGCACCCAGAATATGTTGTGCAGTTATATGTATGTATAATAGGTTCCATGTGAGATGCATGTCTCTAATGCATCAGCCCACAGGCTGCGCCCCTGGGCAGAGGGGACAAGATATCCCCCTTCTGACCTCCCCCACAGTAAATATCAGCAGGCTCCGGCCACCTGCGGCTACTGTAATGTATGTCTGGCCTGCCGCTTTTCAATTGGCCCGCCCTCTGTATCTGTGTGATATATTCTGTGTCCTGTGAGTAAAGTGTTGTCACACTGGAAATACGTGGAGAAGCAGTGATCTTTTACATGCACCCATGTAACCAAGCAATTCCAGCCAGCGTCCTTCATTCAGACTCCAGCCAAAGCAGAGTGGACCTCCTGAAACACGGGGTGGTACCGAAAGAGGTAATCCAGCACGGTAGTCCCCGTTACAACGGGGTCCCTCTATGTTTTTAAACCAACCCGGCAAAACTCATGAATATGGCCCCCAGCCTAAAAACACCAGCCCACAGCTGCCCAGAAAAGGCACATCTACTAGATGCACCAATTCTGGAGCTTTGCCCGGTTCCTCCCACTTGCCATGTAGCGGTGGCAAGTGGGGTAATGGGGGGTTAATGTCACCTTCCTATTGTAAGGTGACATTAAGCCCGGCGTAGTAATAGAGAAGTGTCAATAAGACACCTCTCCATTACTAATCCTATAGTTAGTAAAGAGCAAAAATAAACACCACACAGTAAGAATAAAGTATTTTAATGAAATCATACACCACACAGTTTTGCCATCTTTATTGTACTGGTAATCCAAGCGACGCCCTCAATCCCCTGTAAAAAAAAAAAAAAAAAAATAATAATAAACCAACAATATACCCATGCCTGTCCGGCATTCAGTCAGTCCCACGCCGTAATCCATATCTAGGGGATAGACAGTTTACAACCGGGAGCCATGATAATGCGACCAGCCCGGCTGTAAACTACTAGGGAATGAATGATACGCAGCGGGCGCAGGCTCAGTAACTTGCAGTGGCGTCACTAAGTCTGTGCTCACTGCCGCCATGAACTCCTGTGACCTCAGGACCGTGGGAGAATGCAAACAATGAGGTCACTGTGACAGAGCTTGAACTGCCGTGACCTCATCACTTGCATTTTCCCACGGTCCTGAGGTCACAGGAGTTCATGCCAGCAGAGAGCACAGAATCAGTGACGTTACCGCTAGTTACTGAGCCTGTGCCCACTGCTTCTCATTCATTCATTCTCCCCTGGTCGCGCTGCTTGCCGGCCGAGCAGGGGAGAATGGATGACAGCCACATTCCGCACCATCCGCCGGGGAACAGCGCTTACAGTAGCGCTACTTCCCTGGCGGCCGTCCATGTGGTACTGATGCGGCACACGGTTGCCACACATGTGCCGCACGTTGTACACACACGGATACTGACATCTCTGGTACCGGTTTTCCCGGTACCTGAAATATCAGGATGTGTGAAACAGGCCTCAGTGAGTAAAATAAATAAAGAAATGTTGAAGTGTGATCTTGCTACTATTTGGGATTATTTCACATACACTCCTCAAAAAAATAAAGGAAACACTAAAATACCACATCCTAGATATCTCTGAATGAAATATTCCAGTTGCAAATTTTTATTCATTGCGTAGTGGAATGTGTTCAGAACAATAAAACATAACAATTATCAATGTAAATCAAAATGAATATGCCATGGAGGTCTGGATTTGGAATGATACTCAAAATCAAAGTGGAAAATCAAATTACAGGCTGATCCAACTTCAGTGGAAATGCCTCATGACATGGAAAAGACCCTCCAAAGAAATACCACCCCACACCATTACTGACCCACTGCCAAATCGGTCATGCTGAAGGATGTTGCAGGCAGATCGCTCTCCACGGCCTCTGTCACATGTGCTCAGTGTGAACCTGCTTTTATCTGTGAAGAGCACAGGGCGCCAGTGGCGAATTTGCCAATCCTGGTGTTCTGTGGCAAATGCCAAGCGTCCTGCACGGTGTTGGGCTGTGAGCACAATCCCCATCTGTGGATGTCGGGCACTCAGACCAACCTCATGGAGTCTGTTTCTAACAGTTTGTGCAGACACATGCACATTTGTGGCCTGCTGGAGGTCATTTTGCAGGGCTCTGGCAGTGCTCCTCCTTGCACAAAGGCGGAGGTAGCAGTCCTGCTGCTGAGTTGTTGCCCTCCTACGGCCACCTCCACGACTCCTGGTGTACTTGTCTGTCTCATGGTAGCATCTCCAGCCTCTGGACACTAAGCTGACAGACACAGCAAACCTTCTTGCCACAGCTCGCATTGATGTGCCATCCTGGATGAGCTGCACTACCTGAGCCACTTTTGTGGGTTGTCCAGTTCATCTCATGCTACGAGTGTGAAAGCACAACCAACATTCAAGTGACCAAAACATCAGCCAGAAAGCATTGGTACTGAGATGTGGCCTGTGGTCCCCACCTGCAGAACCACTCCTTTATTGAGGGTGGCTTGATAATTGCCAATAATTTCCATCTGTTGTCTATTCCATTTGCCCAACAGCATGTGAAATTGATTGTCTATCAGTGTTGCTTTCTAAGTGGACAGTTTGATTTCACTGAATTTTGATTTACTTGGAGTTATATTCTGTCGTTTAAGTGTTCCTTTTATTTTTTTGAGCAGTGTATATACTGTATATAAGTCTATTTTCAGCCTGGAGGTAGTGCAGGGAAAACCTATACATAGTACCTTGCATTGTGAAGCTGAGCTCACAATGGATAAGCTTTACTAAGTAAAATGCCCCACACTGTACTGAAAACTTTTCCAGACACTCTGGGATACTCTCACCATTCAACTTTGTCAGTATAAGGGTATGTGTCCACGTTCAGGATTGCATCAGGATTTGGTCAGGATTTTCCATCAGTATTTGTAAGCCAAAACCAGGAGTGGAACAATTTGAGGAAAAGTATAATAGAAACATATGCACCACTTCTGCATTTATCACCCACTCCTGGTTTTGGCTTACAAATACTGATGGAAAATCCTGACCAAATCCTGATGCAATCCTGAACGTGGACACATACCCTACGAGTAGGGAATTGCTACTTCGGCCCTTTTGGCCAAAATTGGAATGTTTGAATAGCGCAGACTGGAATAAACTCATACTCCCAAGGGAACTGCTTGATCTCGAGAGTGATCTCTGCAACAGTTCACCCCACTCAACAACTTCCTTCACTATCATAGGATTACCCAGGCTATCCTAGACCATGAAGGGCACACTACATAGATCACGATCTATGACACTTTGATGTTAAAATAAAAATAGCAAATTAGTTTGAAAGTTTCTCACCAACCAGTTTTGCCTCAAGGCCTTGAGAAAGCCTGGTGAGGAGGGAGAAACTGATCAAACGAGACACATGGTATCAGTTTCAAGTGTTTCGCCCAACCAATTTTGCCTAAAATTGATTAAAAACAGCACATTAACAAAATCAGTTGCTATGTGTCTCACCTGACTGGTTTCGTCTCGTGAGGCTTTGTGAAGGGTTTATTGATGGAAATGGAAAATAGAGGCTGAACTCTATAAAGAGCTGCAAATGAGAACGCGAAGATCATCCTTTTGAGCTCAAGCGGTTCCCATGTGGTGTTAGCTAGGCAAGTGTGAACTGCACTGTACAGCATTGCCGATTTTGGACCAGAGGAGCAAATATCTACCTAGCATAGACGAAGTGGAGTGGAGTGGTGAAAGTATCTACAGTAATCTATTTGACCCTTACTGAGGCAAAGTGTGTCCTTTAAACCTCCATCAGGGTGGGTTACTGATACACACCTTTCCCGGCATCCCGGGGTCTGATTCCTTCACCTCGACCACAGCCCTCTGTTGTGCACCATGTCGGGTTTAGCAGGTCTCCCAGCGTGGCTGAGTTACGCGATCTTCATGATCCTGTTTAAGGCCCATTAGGACACACACTTGTGACTTGGGGGTTGAGATTCAATTCTGTAGTTTGGTGTACTCCACTTTCTGTGCACACTGTGCTAACCTTTTTCCATCCCTGCTGACTTCCACTTCATCCGTCTTGCAGTTCCCGAGTGTGCCACGTCCTTGCTCCCCACGTGCCATCCCACCAGCTGCACCCACCCCCGAGTTCTACTTCACAAGGTGATCCTTACAGTTACATCAGTACGAAAAAGATGCAAAGTGTTCTTTTATATTGACAGGTGTTTTATTGCATTTTCTATAAATCTGCATATTTTCTGAAAGGTTGAAAAACACCCGACTTCTGATAAATCCAATTCTTCACACACCACAGAGACTGCATAAAGCCCACCTGAACCACCCGCTCTGCAGTCAACGCTTTCCTTAATTGTTAAGAGCAGATGTGTCGTATTCTTCTAAAATCGTATCCTACAGTCCTGTCACTGAGCAGTAAAGAAGGGACGCTCGTCTTGGCGTGATCCTGCTCGGTCTTCATCCAAGGGAGCTGATGAGTGACACATAGACAAGAAGTACAGCTGTGGCCCTTTGTTCCTTTCCCCGTGTATGGCACACTTTGCATTTGGCACTTTAAGCTACTTTTCATAACACGGACTCCTTATTCCTTTACATGTTGTTCTGCATGCAAAACTAAGTGTACATTCTCTTATGAAGGCTCGGACCATCGGGTATTTTATGTGCTTTCAAAAAGCTGTTCCTTCTTCACTTTGAGTTTCGAACTGGCACGAAAACATCAAAAAAACACGTCCGTCATCCGTCTCAGAGTGAAGATCTTGACAGCTTCAATAAATAACTCATGTCACAAAACTACAAACTGATTACATCTAAAGTGGAAGATTGCCGGCTCTGCTCCCCTGGTGTATCTCTCTTCTGACACCGAGTATAAATAAAACACAAGGAGAACCATAACGTACCCGGAGAGTTATTGGTGATCAGTCCTAGCAAAAGAAATCAAGTCAGTAGGGTCATATTTATGTGACTCGCTTATATAGGAGGCATCATATTCCGCAGGGCTTTACAGATATCATCATTACTGTACCCATTAGGATTCACAACCTAAATTCCCTATCAGAATGTATTTGGGGTGTGAGATGAAACCGGAGGAAACCTACGCAAGCATGGAGAACATTGTTCTTGGTGAGATCGGGACCCCAGCACTGCAAAGTATCAAGTGTTAACCACTGAGTCTCCGTGCTGGCCCCAAAATGCACGGCTGCATGCAGAAACACAATTTGAAGCTAGTGGCACTTTTTAATAGGGCCCCCAACAATAACAGATCTTTATTAGTATTAATCTTATATGGGCCTTCTGACGACCCCCCATGTCTGCCATATGGGATCTCCCATAATAGATCATCAAACTTCACAATAAACTGCGATACTTTACTGCAACTGCAGTTTCAAGTCCCCTATAGGGACTAATTAAAAATGTAAATGAAAAAGGCTTATGGCATTGCCCGCGTAGTCTCCAGACCAATTTCTGGGAATCTGTCACGGGTTTACCGTGACAGAGAGGAGCTAAAAGACCAGAGTTTGATTTCTCCTGCTCCTGCACTGATTAGAAGCACTTCCTCTTCATATAAAAAGATGTAAATTTCTTTAAACAGTGCAAGGATTAATCTGCTCTGTCAAGAGCTCCTGGAGTGTTGAGGGTATGTGCACACGTTGCGGATCCGCAGCGTTTTTTGCAGTGCAGAAACGCTGCAGATCCGCAATTGATTTACAGTACAATGTAAATCAATGAGAAAAAAAAATGCTGTACACACTTTGCGGAAAATCTGCTGCAGAAACGCTGTGGTTTAAAAGTAGCATGTCACTTCTTTTTTGTGAATCTGCAGCATTTTTGTACCCATTCCATTATAGAAAACCGCAGGGGTAAAAAACGCCGCAAATCCACACGAAAACTGCAGCAAAAAACGCTGCGGAACTGCACAAAAAACGCGATAAATCCGCAGGTGTGTTTTCTGCCAGGAGAGGACCAGAAATTCCTAAGCCTAATCCGCAACGTGTGCACATAGCCTAAGGCTCTCAGCTGTGCACTGTTGGCCACTTCCATCTCCTATACAATCTGGGTCCTGGCTGGCATTCATTGTCAGAGTTAGCTTATGCTGCATGGCTGGAGGTTGTTGGTTGTTATTGGAGAAGGCGCTTAGTGGATTTATCAGTGACTGTTGCAAGGTTTTGAGTATGTGATAATTGCCTTTCTTCTCTTTAGTTTAATCCCATCCTCCACTCCCTGGTGAATTCCTCTGTTATATGTATGTAGCGATGGCCGGGGGACCACCACGGTGCAGGAGACTACTGTACACAAGACGAGGTGCAATCAACAAAGGATGGATTTATTGGGAGACAGGGAATGGAAGGGACATGGAAGATGCTAACAGGGATTTACAATAGCAAAAGATAATGCACATGAGTAAACTTGTCTATATAATCGCACAGTGCTTCAACAATCATAAACTCAGAATCTATCTCACCAGCAACTTTACACAATAAAAACATATATATATATCGTTGCTACTCTGCATATATCCTCCCTGGCCTCTACTACGCAGGCCACACGGCTACCGTGCTCTAACTACTGAAGCCTGCACTAGGCCCTAACTGGTGCACCAAGCAGGAACAGACTCACGGTGATGTTGGGGACACAGGTCCAGTCCCGGGGGGCTGTTATGACCCCAATGGCAGAGGGTCTCAGAAATAATTACTAAGTCTGCAAACACAAAAAACCAGCTCATAGGGCAGTGGTAACTGAGCTGACCATATATCTAATCCTAGCACCACAAATAGCAGTAGCCGGGGAACGTGCCTACGTTGGTTCTAGACGTCTCGCGCCAGCCGGAGAACTAACTAACCCTAGAAGGGAAAAGAAAGACCTTTCTTGCCTGCAGAGAAAAGACCCCAAAAGTTGGATACAAGCCCCCAACAAATAATAACGGTGAGGTAAGAGGAAAAGACAAACGTAAGAATGAGCTAGGTATTTAGCAAAGAGAGGCCCACTGACTAATAGCAGAATATAGTAAGATGACTTATATGGTCAGCAAAAACCCTATCAAAATATCCACGCTGGATATTCAAGAACCCCCGAACCGTCTAACGGCCCGGGGGGAGAACACCAGCCCCCTAGAGCTTCCAGCAAGGTCAGGAATCACATTTAGTACAAGCTGGACAAAAATGAAAGCAAGCAAATAACCAAAAAAACAAAGAAGCAGGACTTAGCTTAATTTTGCACGAACCCGGACCAGCAGACAGGAGCAAACAGAAAGGATCTGATTACAACGATGCCAGGCACTGGACTAAGGATCCAGGAAGCTTATATAGCAACTCCCCTGGACTAACGACCCAGGTGGGTGCCAAACTGAGGAAAGACAATCCCAGAGTCATATCACTAGTAACCACAAGAGGGAGCCAAAAAGTCTAATTCACAACAGTACCCCCCCCTTAAGGAGGGATCACCGAACCCTCACCAAGACCACCAGGGCGATCAGGATGAGCAGCGCGAAAGGCACGAACTAAATCGGCCGCATGCACATCAGAGGCAACCACCCAGGAATTATCCTCCTGACCATAGCCCTTCCACTTGACCAGATACTGAAGCCTCCGTCTGGAGAGACGAGAATCCAAGATCTTCTCCACCACGTACTCCAACTCGCCCTCAACCAACACCGGAGCAGGAGGCTCAACAGAAGGAACCACAGGTACAACGTACCGCCGCAACAAAGACCTATGGGACACGTTGTGAATGGCAAACGACACCGGAAGATCCAAGCGAAAGGACACAGGATTAAGGATTTCCAATATCTTGTAAGGACCGATGAAGCGAGGCTTAAATTTAGGAGAGGAGACCTTCATCGGAACAAATCGAGAAGACAGCCATACCAAATCCCCAACACGAAGTCGGGGACCCACACCGCGGCGGCGGTTGGCAAAACGCTGAGCCTTCTCCTGTGACAACTTTAAGTTGTCCACCACATGATTCCAGATCTGCTGCAACCTATCCACCACAGAATCTACCCCAGGACAGTCAGAAGGCTCCACATGTCCCGAGGAAAAACGAGGGTGGAAACCAGAGTTGCAGAAAAATGGCGAAACCAAGGTAGCGGAACTAGCCCGATTATTAAGGGCAAACTCAGCCAACGGCAAGAAGGTCACCCAATCATCCTGATCTGCCGAAACAAAACACCTCAAATAAGCCTCCAGAGTCTGATTAGTTCGCTCCGTTTGTCCATTAGTCTGAGGATGAAAGGCAGACGAAAACGACAAATCAATGCCCATCCTAGCACAAAAGGGTCGCCAGAACCTGGAAACAAACTGGGATCCTCTGTCAGACACAATATTCTCAGGAATGCCATGTAAACGAACCACATTCTGAAAGAACACAGGAACCAGATCGGAAGAGGAAGGCAGCTTAGGCAAAGGCACCAAATGGACCATTTTAGAAAAGCGATCACACACCACCCAGATGACAGACATGCCCTGAGACACCGGGAGATCTGAAATGAAATCCATGGAAATGTGTGTCCAAGGCCTCTTCGGGACAGGCAAGGCCAAGAGCAACCCGCTGGAACGAGAACAGCAAGGCTTAGCTCGAGCACAAGTCCCACAGGACTGCACAAATGACCGCACATCCCGTGACAAGGAAGGCCACCAAAAGGACCTAGCCACCAGATCTCTGGTGCCAAAAATTCCCGGATGCCCTGCCAACACCGAGGAATGAACCTCGGAAATGACTCTGCTGGTCCACTTATCAGGAACAAACAGTCTGTCAGGTGGACAAGAGTCAGGTCTACCAGCCTGAAATCTCTGCAACACACATCGCAAATCAGGAGAAATGGCCGACAAGATAACTCCCTCTTTAAGAATACCAACTGGTTCTGCGACTCCAGGAGAGTCAGGCACAAAGCTCCTTGAAAGAGCATCAGCCTTCACATTCTTTGAACCTGGTAAATACGAGACCACAAAGTCAAAACGGGAGAAAAACAATGACCAGCGGGCCTGTCTAGGATTCAGGCGTTTAGCAGACTCGAGATACATCAGATTTTTGTGATCAGTCAAGACCACCACACAATGCTTAGCACCCTCGAGCCAATGACGCCACTCCTCAAATGCCCACTTCATGGCCAGCAACTCCCGATTGCCAACATCATAATTCCGCTCAGCAGGCGAAAACTTCCTAGAGAAGAAAGCACATGGTCTCATTACCGAGCAACCAGGGCCTCTCTGCGACAAAACGGCCCCTGCCCCAATCTCAGAAGCATCCACTTCGACCTGAAAGGGAAGTGAGACATCAGGCTGGCACAAAACAGGCGCTGAAGTAAACCGGCGCTTCAACTCTTGGAACGCCTCCACGGCTGCAGGAGCCCAGTTAGCAACATCAGAACCTTTCTTGGTCATATCCGTCAAAGGTTTAACAACGCTAGAAAAATTAGCGATAAAACGACGGTAGAAGTTAGCAAAACCCAAGAACTTCTGAAGACTCTTAACTGACGTGGGTTGAGTCCAATCATGAATAGCTCGGACCTTGACTGGGTCCATCTCCACAGCAGAAGGGGAAAAAATAAACCCCAAAAAGGGAACCTTCTGTACTCCAAAGAGACACTTTGAGCCCTTAACAAACAAAGCATTCTCACGCAAAACCTGAAACACCATCCTGACCTGCTCCACATGTGAGTCCCAATCTTCAGAGAAAACCAGAATATCATCCAGATAAACAATCATAAATTTATCCAGAAACTTCCGGAAAATATCATGCATAAAGGACTGAAACACTGAGGGAGCATTAGAGAGCACAAAAGGCATCACCAAGTACTCAAAATGACCTTCGGGCGTATTAAATGCTGTCTTCCATTCATCTCCTTGCTTAATGCGCACAAGGTTGTACGCACCACGAAGATCTATCTTGGTGAACCACTTGGCACCTTTAATCCGGGCAAACAAGTCCGACAACAGAGGCAAAGGATACTGAAATTTAACAGTGATTTTATTCAGAAGCCGATAGTCAATACAAGGTCTCAAGGATCCATCCTTCTTGGCCACAAAAAAGAATCCCGCACCAAGAGGGGAAGAGGATGGACAGATAGATGCCCCTTCTCCAGAGACTCCTTGATATATGAACGCATTGCGGCATGCTCAGGTACAGACAGATTAAATAGTCTTCCCTTAGGAAATTTACTACCTGGAATCAAATTTATGGCGCAGTCACAGTCCCTATGAGGAGGCAGAGCACTGGACCTGGACTCGCTGAATACATCCTGATAATCAGACAAATACTCAGGAACTTCCGAAGGAGTAGAGGAAGCAATAGACACCGGCGGGGAATCAGCATGAATTCCCTGACAGCCCCAACTTGACACAGACATAGCCTTCCAATCCAAGACTGGATTGTGGGTCTGTAACCATGGCAGACCCAAAACGACCAAATCATGCATTTTATGCAGAACAAGAAAACGAATCACCTCCCGATGTTCAGGAGTCATGCACATGGTTACCTGCGTCCAAAACTGCGGTTTATTTTCCGCCAATGGCGTAGCATCAATACCTCTAAGAGGAATAGGATTTACCAACGGTTCAAGAACAAAACCACAGCGCTTGGCAAATGACAGATCCATAAGACTCAGGGCAGCACCTGAATCCACAAACGCCATAACAGGGTAAGAAGACAATGAGCAAATTAAAGTCACAGACAAAATAAATTTAGGTTGCAAATTACCAATGGCGACAGGACTAACAACCCTTGTTAGGCGTTTAGAGCATGCTGATATAACATGTGTAGAATCACCACAGTAAAAACACAACCCATTCTGACGTCTATGATTTTTCCGCTCATTTCTAGTCTGAATTCTATCACATTGCATTAAATCAGGTGTTTGTTCAGACAACACCACCAGAGGATTAGCGGTTTTGCGCTCCCGCAAACGCCGGTCAATTTGAATAGCCAGCGCCATGGAATCATTCAGACTTGTAGGAATGGGGAAACCCACCATCACATTCTTAATGGCTTCAGAAAGGCCATTTCTGAAATTTGCGGCCAGAGCACACTCATTCCACTGAGTAAGCACGGACCATTTCCGAAATTTTTGGCAATACACTTCAGCTTCATCCTCGCCCTGAGAAATAGCCAGCAAGGCTTTTTCTGCCTGAACTTCAAGATTGGGTTCCTCGTAAAGCAATCCGAGCGCCAGAAAAAACGCATCAATATTTGCCAATGCCGGATCTCCTGGCGCTAGCGAGAAAGCCCAATCCTGAGGGTCGCCCCGTAAAAAAGAGATAACAATTTTAACTTGCTGAGCTGAATCTCCAGATGAACGGGGTCTCAGAGATAGAAACAATTTACAATTATTCCTGAAATTCCTAAACTTAAATCGGTCTCCAGAGAACAGTTCAGGAATAGGTATTTTAGGTTCAGACATTGGACTACTGGTAACAAAATCTTGTATGCCCTGCACACGAGCAGCAAGCTGGTCTACACTTGTAATCAAGGTCTGGACATTCATGTCTGCAGCAAGCACAAGCCACTCAGAGGTAAAGGGGAGGAAGAGAGGAGAAAAAAAAAAAAAACTCTGAATTTCCTTTCTTATAATCCCACTTCAGCAATGCATTAAACATTCAATGTTGGCCTGGCATACTGTTATGACCCCAATGGCAGAGGGTCTCAGAAATAATTACTAAGTCTGCAAACACAAAAAACCAGCTCATAGGGCAGTGGTAACTGAGCTGACCATATATCTAATCCTAGCACCACAAATAGCAGTAGCCGGGGAACGTGCCTACGTTGGTTCTAGACGTCTCGCGCCAGCCGGAGAACTAACTAACCCTAGAAGGGAAAAGAAAGACCTTTCTTGCCTGCAGAGAAAAGACCCCAAAAGTTGGATACAAGCCCCCAACAAATAATAACGGTGAGGTAAGAGGAAAAGACAAACGTAAGAATGAGCTAGGTATTTAGCAAAGAGAGGCCCACTGACTAATAGCAGAATATAGTAAGATGACTTATATGGTCAGCAAAAACCCTATCAAAATATCCACGCTGGATATTCAAGAACCCCCGAACCGTCTAACGGCCCGGGGGGAGAACACCAGCCCCCTAGAGCTTCCAGCAAGGTCAGGAATCACATTTAGTACAAGCTGGACAAAAATAAAAGCAAGCAAATAACCAAAAAAACAAAGAAGCAGGACTTAGCTTAATTTTGCACGAACCCGGACCAGCAGACAGGAGCAAACAGAAAGGATCTGATTACAACGATGCCAGGCACTGGACTAAGGATCCAGGAAGCTTATATAGCAACTCCCCTGGACTAACGACCCAGGTGGGTGCCAAACTGAGGAAAGACAATCCCAGAGTCATATCACTAGTAACCACAAGAGGGAGCCAAAAAGTCTAATTCACAACAGGGGGCCCCAGAATGTCCGAAACGGTGGTGCGCACGGATTCCTATCGGCTCTGTAAAGCGTGGTCTTCTCTTTGCTCCTGGAAACCGTAAGTCCCCTTCCAAGTATCTTCGTGGCTTCACCAACCAGCGCAGAACAGCCACCCTTCGCTGTAACCGCGAAAGTCTATCTGACAAACACAGTTCGTCTCAAGCTGTGTAATCTTTCTTGCAGCCAAAGTCTCTTCCTTGCAAACAGGACAGAACACAACACACAGTTTTCTATCTTCCCTCTGGAGACTTCTTCCTGCACGCTGCTTCAGCTCCACCCCTTCACACAGCCCCGACCAATTCATAGTAAAAGCAAGAGTAGGGGAGAACAGTAGAACATACCATCACATAAGACAAGGGGATGCAGCCTCTTAAAGTGACAGCGTGTTTCTTATTATCCACAACAGCACCACCCTCTTACATGCCTCCATTCTTAATGATGGTCGTCCTCGGCCATCACAGCTTCAGGGTAAAAGTGTAATGAAGGAGGCAACAAAGGTGTACAAACAAACAGAGCACACTGTTCTACATATCGGACTGGTGGAACCCCTGCATTAGACCTCTGGGATCTCCGAAGCTCTTGGCTGTCAGGCAAGGCCTGACTATCTTCCAGAGTAACACTTGTTGCAGGGGACATTGTGCGCTCTTGTCTGGTCTCCTCCTCACATGGCGGTACTGGTACATCCATGAGATTACCGCCTCGGGGCGGCTGAGGACCCCCTACTGTGTCAGGGACGGTCCACCACTCATCATCGAATTGGACATCAGGCATAACAGATTCTGGAAGTGGAGTGGCGCCTCCAGGCAACAATGGCATAGAACAGACTTTAGACCGGCAAGGCCGCAGCATATTTCTGTGAAGTACTCTAGGGGTGGATGCCCCATCTTCAACCTGTACCTTGTAGACAGGGCCGTTAGCATACACTCGCTCGATAACCTTGTACGGCTGTACTTCCCATCTTTCACTTAGTTTTCCCTTAGGGCGTCTCTCTCTGACCAATACCCGATCTCCAGGTTGGAGCGGTAACTCTTGAGTCGGTTTGCGGGCTGTATGTTCTTTTTCTTGCAGTTGCTGACCCGCCAACTGCCGTATCGTTTGCAAACGTTGCCGATGCTCTTTCACCCATGAGGTGACATTTCGCTCCATCAGCTCCTCTGGCTGTTCCAGATTCAGCTCAATGATCTCTCGTCCAGCTCTTCCAAACAACAGTAAATAGGGGGTATAACCCGTGGTGGAGTGGACCCGATTGTTGTAGGTCCAGACCAATTCTGGCAGATAGTCTGGCCAACACGCCTTCTTATCCTCCTCCAAAGTTCTCAGCATCTGAAGCAAGGTTCTGTTGAAGCGTTCGCAAGCTCCATTGCCTTGAGGATGATAAGGAGTGGTCCGGGACCGCTCGATGCCATACATGCGATACAATTCTTCCATCACCTTGCCTTGGAAACACGCGCCTTGGTCGGAGTGGATGCGCTTTGGGCACCCATACACCCGGATGAAGTCTTGGCAGATGGCTCGCGCCGCCGATTCCGCAGTCTGGTCTCTAGTCGGAGTTACTACTGCGAACTTAGAAAAATGATCGGTCATCACCAAACAATATTGCAGCCCCCGGGCCGAGTGTCCCACGAGGAGATAGTCGATCATCAAGACTTCCAACGGCTCCTTAGTTTGTATGGTCTGGATGGGTGCCCTCTGTTCAGTACTCTTAATGAGGTCACATACTCGACACTGCCGGCAAACCTCTTCCACCACAAGCTCCAACCGAGGACAATAGACATGCCGCTGCAACCATTGGTAGGTCTTTGTGGAGCCGAAGTGCGCTCCGAATTCATGGGCTTCTTTAGCTATTTCTTGAGCCATTCTTCCTGGGATGACCACTTGCCACCTTACTTCCATATCTTTTGGCTGTTGCTTCTTACGATATAGTACTGACTCTCGCACTTCCAGTCTATCCCACTGGTGCAACACACTCCTCGTTTCAGAGTCCAGATTATCTCTCTCTTGTTTGCCAGGCTTCCGCTTTTGCGTTACCCACCATTTTATTTGTCTCAGCCCTTCGTCTTCATCCTGAATGTGTCCCCATTCTTCATTGGTTCTTCCCAGGGACCGAGGTAACGCGCAGCCCTCCCTTCTTGACTGGGCCACAACCATCGGGGGCTTGAACTTATTAAAGTCTGGGGTTTCCTCCTCTTCGAGTTGTTCATCAAGATCCCACACTGGAGTCTCCACAGGCACTCTGGACAGCCCATCCGCATTTGCGTTTTCGGTAGCAGAGCGATAGCGGATAGTAAAGTCGAACTTGGCCAGGCGAGCCATCCACCGTTGTTCTAAGGCCCCCAGTTTAGCATTCTCAAGGTGGGCCAGGGGATTATTGTCTGTTCGAACTTGAATTTTTGTACCTGTCAGGAAGCCTGCAAACTTTTTTGTCATGGCCCACACCAGAGCCAGGAGCTCTAACCGGAAGGAGCTGTAATTGTGAGGGTTTCTTTCGCTGTCTCGCAGGGACCTGCTAGCATACCCGATGACTCTCTCATGTCCATCCTGTATCTGAGAAAGTACTGCACCGAGTCCATGTAGGCTACCATCGGTGTACAACAGGAACGGTTGATCGAAGTCTGCGTAGGCCAAAATCGGGGCTGAAGTAAGGGCATTCTTTATAGCCTGGAAGGCCTCGTGTTGTCCCTGTGCCCAGGGGATGCGCTGGGTCTTCGGCACTCCAGCGGTCCCCCTCAGCAACTCATTGAGAGGACCGGCCACCTTCGCGAAGTCTTTAACAAACCGACGGTAGTAACCCGCGAGTCCCAGGAAGGCCTGGAGTTCTCTCACTGTTTGAGGGACTGGCCACTTCTGGATAGCAGCCACTTTTTCTGGCGAGGGTAGAACTCCATCTTGTGACACAATGTGACCCAGGTACTCGATCTCCCTCTTGAAGAGGTGGCATTTCTTTGGCTTCAACTTCAGGTTATGAGCACGCAATCTTCCGAGTACCTGTCCAAGCCGGGCAAGGTGGTCTTCGAAAGAGGATGAAAACACAATGATGTCATCCAGATAGATCAGGGTAGCCTCGAAATTTAAATCTCCCAAACACTTTTCCATCAGTCATTGAAAGGTGCCTGGAGCATTGGAGAGCCCGAAGGGCATCCGGTTAAACTCGAACAGTCCCATAGGGAGGATGAAGGCAGTTTTCTCTCTGTCTTTCTCTGCCACGGCTACTTGCCAATATCCGCTTGCTAGGTCCAGGGTGGAGAAGTACTTGGCTTTCCCCAACACTGTCAAGGACTCCTCGATGCGGGGCAACGGATACGAGTCTCGAACAGTGCAGGCATTGAGTTTCCTGTAATCTACACAGAACCGGATGGTCCCGTCCTTTTTCTTGACGAGCACCACCGGGGCTGCCCAAGGACTCTGACTACTCTGCACCACTCCTGAATCCAGCATCTGCCTCAGCAATGTTTTCACCTCCTGGTACATTTTGGGTGGGATCTGCCGGTATCGTTCTCGAATTGGATGAGCTTCCCCAGTCGGGATCTCATGCGTGATGGCTTCAGTACAGCCAAAATCTTCGGCGTGACGGGCGAATGCGGCCTGATTTTTCCACAGCATAGTTTCTATTGCTTGCACACGCTCAGGGCCCATAGCCTTCACATCCACTTCCATTTGTTCAAGGATGACCCGTCCATTCCACTCCGGGGATGGTGTCTCTTCATCTCCCGCAGCAACTGCTAGGGTCCACCCCACGCCTTCTTTCGGTGATAAAGACATCTCCTTCTGACTCACCACTTCACCCTTATGTAGGTACACCAGGGCCAGATCTGTCCCTCGTGGCAAGGTGACCTCCCTGGGGCTCACATTCAAAGCTCTTATGGGGACATGTCCTCGCTGGACCACAGCTATCGTACGAGCTATCATGACTTCTTGATCCACTCCTCCGCCTACCACAGGCTGAACAACCACTTCCAACCCATCAAGGTTGCGGTGAGTCCCCACTGGAAGGTACACTATAGTTTCTTGCTCGGGAGGTAGGATTACAGGTTCTTTCCCAGGCGCCCGAATGACCCCTACCGTCTGATAAGATGGCACACTCTTCTGCGTCCCACAGACGCGGATCAGTCGTTGAAGGGCTTCCTGAGTAGGCTTATGTGGGTGTGGGGTAGCCTTCTTCCAATATCCAGGTCCCCGTTTGGTAAACATGATTTGATCGAGTTCACGTAAGATATTCATTCCCAGTACTACAGGCACATCTTTCTTGACAGGCTCAGGGACTAGTAGGATCCCTTTTCTTCCAACTGCTTGTCCACAAATTCGAATATTCATCCACACGACCCCTGTGACCGGAATCGGTTGTTGGTTGGCAGCAAACAAGCGAATCAATGTCTCTTTTTCTGGCTTGGCCAGGTTCTGGAAATGCTGCTTGAAGTACGCTTCTGACATCGTTGTCACTTGGGACCCGGTATCTACCAGGCAATCCACCAGAACTCCTTCAAATTCAGCACGTAGGATGGGGCTCCCAGCAATCAAGTGTTCGTTATGATATGGAGCGGCCTCTCTTCTCGCCTCCCCCGCAGAGTGCCGCACTACCGCGGGGGTTGGTAGTTTAACGGCGGCTTCCACTGGCCTTGAGTATAGTTCCGACAGTCTCTGGCAAGGTGCCCCCGTCCTCTACACTCCCAGCATTGAATGCCTCCCCCTCGCCGAGGGGTACTTCCAGCCTGTCCTCGGGCCGCCGATGTCTGATGGGAGGGGGATTGTTCCCACTGATCCCTTGTCGATCGGGCCGAAGAATGGTTGTATGAGTATGGTGGGTCAGTTTCTTGTAGTTCCCCCACTCTCCGCTCCATCTGGGTCAGTTTCTCTTGTACGTTCACAAGGGACCGCTGCAAATCTTGCACTACCTGGACCAGCACTTCTTGATGGTTTGGGTCCCCTCTGGCATTGGCGCCCTGGACACGCATCACTCCAGACGCATAGCTTTCTTCTTTACTTCGGGCCACTGTTTCCGCCAGGACTTGACGAAACGTAAGGGCCGGGTCTGCCCGGACCCGTTCTGACAGTGCTCGCCTCAAGGATGTGCTGTGTAGTCCCAGAATGAATTGCTCCCGGAGTATCCGGTCTTTAGAGCCCATGCCGCCAAGTCCATCTGCCTCCTTTCTCTGCACCTCTTCGAACACTTCTTGCAGTACTGTTGCATACTGAGAAATTCCTTCTTCTCCCCGCTGCAGCCTAGAGAAAAATTTGGCGCGAAGATGTCTCGCGCTAGCAGTCTCACCGTAGATCTCTTCCAGGAACTTCACTAGCTCCTTCAGGGTGCTGCGGATGAGCTCTGGTTGTAGGCAGACGTTTCTGCGGGCTTCCCCCTCTAGGGCAGTTAAAGCAATGTCCACTTCAAGGTCTGGGCTTATGTTATAAATCTTCAGGGTGCATTGCAGCCGGGACACCCAGTCGGACAGTGGCATATTCTTGCCGTCAAATTTTGGGAGCACACTAAATATGGTGCCCATAGGGAGTGTCCTTGCAGGGGTTCCACCAATGCCCACAGCATCTCCATTAACATTAACATTCCCGCCATTTCTGTCTGCTGCCTCCATCTTGGTGACAGTACCCTGCTCGCAGCGCCACTTGTAGCGATGGCCGGGGGACCACCACGGTGCAGGAGACTACTGTACACAAGACGAGGTGCAATCAACAAAGGATGGATTTATTGGGAGACAGGGAATGGAAGGGACATGGAAGATGCTAACAGGGATTTACAATAGCAAAAGATAATGCACATGAGTAAACTTGTCTATATAATCGCACAGTGCTTCAACAATCATAAACTCAGAATCTATCTCACCAGCAACTTTACACAATAAAAACATATATATATATCGTTGCTACTCTGCATATATCCTCCCTGGCCTCTACTACGCAGGCCACACGGCTACCGTGCTCTAACTACTGAAGCCTGCACTAGGCCCTAACTGGTGCACCAAGCAGGAACAGACTCACAGTGATGTTGGGGACACAGGTCCAGTCCCGGGGGGCCCCAGAACGTCCGAAACGGTGGTGCGCACGGATTCCTATCGGCTCTGTAAAGCGTGGTCTTCTCTTTGCTCCTGGAAACCGTATGTCCCCTTCCAAGTATCTTCGTGGCTTCACCAACCAGCGCAGAACAGCCACCCTTCGCTGTAACCGGGAAAGTCTATCTGACAAACACAGTTCGTCTCAAGCTGTGTAATCTTTCTTGCAGCCAAAGTCTCTTCCTTGCAAACAGGACAGAACACAACACACAGTTTTCTATCTTCCCTCTGGAGACTTCTTCCTGCACGCTGCTTCAGCTCCACCCCTTCACACAGCCCCGACCAATTCATAGTAAAAGCAAGAGTAGGGGAGAACAGTAGAACATACCATCACATAAGACAAGGGGATGCAGCCTCTTAAAGTGACAGCGTGTTTCTTATTATCCACAACAGCACCACCCTCTTACATGTATACTTATATGTTTGGTATTTTTTGTTACCCCTGTTCGTATTACCTTGTCAGTCTTGTTGGTATACTACAGTACACTAGTACTCCCCTCTTTCCTGGGTGGGCGAAGGGTATAGACTGAGGGCGGATTCTGGAGCTAAGGCATCAGAAGTAATCCAGGGAACAGGGATCCCCTGGTCCCGGGCCACCCGACAACAGCCGTGACAGTATGATTTTGTTACAGAAAAAGGTGTAACTCATCACTGAAGAAAACAGACCTCCATTTCAGCTCCCTTTGCAGTCTTGCTCTGTACTATGATGGCCTTTGAGAGAGATGGTGTGAGGTCAATGGACACCTGTTGCTGGGCATCTGGCTCGTAGCCTAATGTTGTGTAAATACCTTCTAATGGATTGTGTAGACGATATTTGGTGCCTTAGTATGGGACATCTAAGTTCACTGTCAGTATAGAATGGATCAATCGTGGAATCAGAGATGTGTGGTAATTTCTCCAAAGTTTCCCAGATGCTGTTTTTCAACAAGACAATTACAGGTTGCAGGTTGCTTGTGCCAATGCAAGCAGTCTGCGCGACCCAAATGTGCTACCTTGGTCTGCAGCATCTCCCATCGACCACATGTAGGGCATCATTGGTGGGCAATTGCAAAGGTGCCAGGTGTGGACCTTGATGATTTGCCCATGTGCATTCAGCGCAGCATAAACTTCCTCAGACGACCATAAATAACCTCATTGATAGCTGTCAAAGCTGTGAGAGGATTTCTGCACATGGCTCTCATACTACACGCTAAGTAAATTGAGATGTTTTTAAACTTTTATTTATTTTTTTCATTATTTGTTTATCATTAACCAGTTCAAGACCCGGACATTCTTAACCCCACCCTTCCTGACAGGCACATTTTTGAGTCACATTGTATGTGCGCTTTTAGCAGCTCTAACAAAAATTTATAATTTTGATTTGAAACAATTTTTGGAGCTTAATTTTTATATTGGGGGGAATTTAGATATATTAATACATACTTTTTAATGCTGATGTTCCTTGTAACTGGGGATGGTATATTAGCAGCTTCCTGTCTGACCTGCAGAGCTGCACACATCTCATAGGACTCAGTAACTCCTGCTCTCTTCCTACTCCCAGAGGTCACATGATCACTGGGTCCAGAGAAAGAAGCACAGTCAGTGATTGCTAAACTGTATACATATTGTTTCAGGAAGGCAAACAAGATACATCATTTTTACCTTCTCTGTGAGGAGTCTGCCTTAGTCTGTGCAGTTGTGGAGCTGGCTGTCAATCTCCTGCACGCAGCTTACCATGCAGTGACCTTTTAGAATGTCACTGCAGAGTAAAGTGTGGACAGCATGAAGTTTATTGTCTATGGCTAGTCCAGAAGTAGTCAACATGTCTACCCATCCTGTGATTTCCGTAATTCCAAGACTTCTTACATTATTTTGCTTCCTTCCCTCCCAAACACCACACTGCAAGTGCTGTTTCAATGGCCATTTCATGTTTCTTTATTATTATTATTCATTTTTATAGCGCCATTTATTCCATGGCGCTTTACATGCCAAAAAAGGGAGCATACATAGGTAAGTACAATAAACATGAGCAATACAAGGCACACACAAGTACAGAGGGAGAGAGGACCCTGCCTGTGAGGGCTCACAATCTACAGGGGATGGGTGAGGATACACTAGGAGGGGGTAAAGCTGGTCGCGCGGCGTTTCAGTGGACTGAGGATCACTGCAGGCTGTAGGCTTGTCGGAAAAGGTGAGTCTTGAGGTTCCTTTGGAAGGTTTCCGTGGTAGACGAAGTCTGATGTGTTGGGGTAGAGAGTTCCAGAGTATGGGGGAAGCACGGGAGAAGTCTTGGATGTTGTTGTGGGAAGAAGAGATGAGAGAGGAGTAGAAAAGGAGATCTTGAGAGGATCGAAGGTTTCGGGTAGGTAAGTACCGGGAGACCATGTCACAGATGTATGGAGGAGACAGGGTGTGGATGGCTTTGTATGTCATAGTTAGGGTTTTGAACTGGAGCCTCTGGACAATAGGAAGCCAGTGAAGGACTTGGCAGAGAGGAGAGGCCGGGGAATAGCGGGGAGACAGGTAGATTAGTCGGGCAGCAGAGTTTAGGATAGATTGGAGTGGTGCAAAAGTGCTAGAGGGGAGGCCAGAGAGTAGGAGGTTGCAATAGTCGAGGCGGGAGATAAGGGCGTGCACTAGCGTTTTTGCTATTTCTTGGTCAAGGAATGTATGGATCTGGGAAATGTTTTTGAGTTTGAGTCGGCAGGAGGAGGCAAGGGCTTGGATATGAGGCTTGAAAGAGAGGGCAGAGTCGAGGATCACCCCGAGGCACAGGGTATGCGGGACTGGGGAAAGTGAGCAGTCAGCCATTGACATTGATGGATAGGTCTGGTGGAGGGGTAGAGTGAGATGGGGAAAGATGATGAATTCTGTTTTGTCCATGTTCAGTTGTAGAAAGCGAGCAGAAAAGAAGGCTGAAATAGCAGACAGACATTGTGGGATTATGGTAAGTAAGGAGGTGAGGTCAGGTCCAGTAAGGTAGATCTGCGTGCATTCGGTGTGGAGATGATACTGCAAACTGTGGGATTCTATGAGCTGTCTTCAACTGCTGCTCAGCAAGATCCATACACTATATAAAAAACAGTGTGCCTATTGGAATTTTACTGTCTGAGCCTCTCCGCTCCCTACTCAGACAGGGTAATTCCCATACACATATTATATGAGTACACTGTACAGATCTTGCTAAGCAGCAGATAAAAGCAGCTTCGAAAAGAGCCTAACTAGGCACTGAAACAGCACTGAGTCAAGCAGTTTGGAAGAGAAGGAAACAAAATAAAGTAGTATATTAAAAAAATCATAACTCTTCAATTAAGGGTAACTAGAAAAAAGAAAATGTAGTTACTCTTTAAAGGCTAGTATGACACAGTTGCAAGACATGAAAAGACAAATGCCACGTGGTGACAACGTGCTTAATGATGTGTCATGTTGCAACACGACTAATGCGACTGTTGCCATAAAACTAAACATTGAACTTTTATTCGTACACAAATTTTGCCCCGGTAGATTTTAATGTACATTGTTTGGGTAGAAACTGTCGACAACTGTTCATGCTTTTATTGTAGTCAAACTTGCAACTCTTCAAGGGGCTGTCCAGTATATAGGTGACCTATCTTAGTCCACCCCATAATACACTGCATTTGACACAAGCAGACTCCTGCACGCCAGCCTTAGCTACAGGTACAGTCTAGAAATCCCCTTATATATGAGAATTTAACAAGGAACATCTCTGGCTGCTATTGACTATTGCAGTTAAGTAATATATATCCGACGGATGGTCCTGACAGATCTAGCACAAATCACTAATGAATGCGGTATCTGGCTGCTATGGGCTGTGGCTCATTGTCATCTTAGCGAAACAGCTTCTAATATTTTCCAGAATCTTTAAATAGGCTTAAGGGGATAGTCACATTTTGTTATATTCATGCTATAAATGGCAGATAAGAGCGGGTCCCACTGCAAGTTATGGTGGTCCCTCAGTTGTTCGGTACTTTTCTGACTCCCATAGAAATGAAGGGAGACGACCGCATACATGCGCGCCACTTCTCAACTCATTCTCTGTCTGGATGTGTTGGTCAGCAGCTAGTTCCTCGGATTGGCTGTGACATCACCCTCCCTGTAAGCCGCCTGAGTATTCAGGTAGTTGGCACCCACGCACTGCTACTTACCGGTAGTCTTGAATCTCATGACATACTCAGTCACATCACTTTGTCAGCTCTTGATTTTGGACTCTGTTACAAACGCAGCACTGCAGTGCTGATCTCTTCTCCTATACCTCTTAGGGCTCATTCAGTTGCTCTGTAGTTTCTTTGACTCCCATAGAACTGAAGGGAGACGACCATATACACGCACGCCACCTCTCAACTAATTCTCTGTCTGCATGTGTCGGTCAGCAGCCAATTCCTTCGACTGGCTTTGACATCACCCCTCCCAGGAGCCGCCTGAGTATTCAGGAAGTTGGCACCAACGTACAGCTACTTGGTCTTGAACCTCGTGACATACTCTGCCGTACCACTTTGTTGGCTCTTCATTTTGGACTCTGTTACAGATGCAGCACTGCAGTGCTGACTTTATTGTCCCATACCTCTCAGGGCTCGTTCAGTTGCTCGGTAGTTTTTTTTACTCCCGTAGAAGTGAAGGGAGACGACTGAGTACATGAACGTCACCTCTCAACTCATTCTCCTTCTTGATGTGTCAGTCAGCAGCCCCCTCAGCTATTGGGACACTGCCAAGAGACCCCCATTCTGCATGATTCAGAGAATGTGAGACCAGGATTTAAAGACCCCTTTACGCAAAATTATTTTTCTGTTTTATTAATTGTATAATACAACTTTGTTAATACACTGTTTGTACTTTTCAAGATCACCGCTTACTGTCAGTGAACAGAAATACATATAGGAGCTCCACTGCGTAGTCTCCATAACTCACATTCAATTCTATGGCGTTTTTGGAAACAGCGCAGCTTAGCTGTGCTCCGCTTGTTAGGTAGCCCTGCCTCCGGTGGGCGCTATTTCCATCTCAGACATGAAAGGCCACGACGGGGTAAAAATTTTCACCCATTTTGGCACAGGAGGGGGGGGGGGGTGTATGGTGCTGGCTCAGGTGGCTGATCTTCATGGGAGTTTGTTATTCCTGATATATGCTACTGTATTTAATACAAGCGATCAAACGATTGACCCTGAGGGGATCTAAAAATAGGTAAAAAATGTTTTAAAAAGTTAAAAATCTAAAAAAATAAAAAGAGCATATTTAGTAGTGTTGAGCCCATAAAAGTCCAATCTATGAAAATATAAAATAATTTAATGCATATGTTAAATCTGTTATTTTTCTACCCCGCGAAAAAACAAACAAACAATAAAGCGATCAAATGTCATATATAACCCAAAATAGTAGAATTAAAAACTATAACTCGCCATCACTTAGCTCCATCAAAGGAAAAATGTTAAAAAAGTTGCGGGTCTGAAAAGATGGCAGCAAAAACAAGATTTTCCTATGTTACAAAGTGCTGAATTTTTATAAAAATTTCAGAAAAAAACTATACAAGTTTGGGATCACCCTAATCATAGTGACCTGGACAATCAAGTTTCGAGGTCATTCTTACTGAACGCCATAATAAAAATTAAAAGCAAAAGACAACAGCGGAATTGTGTTGTTTTTTCTCACTAATTCATCATATTTGGATTTTTGTTTCTGTTTTTCAGGACATGACAAGGTAAAATGAATGTAGTAATTCAAAGCTATAATTTGTCTTGCAAAAAAACAAGTCCTCACAGTCTGGTACAGCTGTGTAAATAGAAAAGTAAAAGTAAAGAAAAGAAAAGTAAAAAGTAAAAGTAACGTCTCTTTGAAGAAGGGGAGGAAACACGAAACTGCAAAAAAAAGGAAATTGGCTAAGGAGAAGCGTTCACAAGTTGTGTAGCAGGTCACAGTTACATGCACGATGTTTTTGTATTGAACCCTCAAATTTTTTTTATGGCATTTAAAGGTAAAGGAGGAAAAAAAATTAATTAAAGTGCAAAAAGCAAAAATGGCAGAACTTTGTCTTGATTGATTGATGAAACTTATACATAAGGCAATATCCAGGACGTAGAAACAGCTAACCTGTTTTTAGAATGGTCCATCAATATCAGATTGTTGTGGCTCCGACCCCCGGTACGACTACTCTGCTGCTTGTAGCCCATGCTGGCTGTGTACAGTGTACCAAGCTCTGTCCACTGTGAAGTTATTACTCACCTGCTGGGTGCTGCGATCTGCCCCATCTGCTTTATCTTTTCCCCTGATTGGCTCTGACATTACTCCTCCAATCCTCATAAGCCAATTCAGACTGCAGGAAGCCGCCTGAGTATTCAGGTAGTTGGCACCCACGTACTTAGTCTTGAACCTCGTGACATTCTCTGCCGTATCACTTTGTCAGCTCTGCATTTTCGGACTCTGTTACAAATGCAGCACTGCATCCATTCTCCCAGACGTCCGTTTTTCGCGTAAAGTTTTTTTTACAGATAGAGCTCGTCCCTAGTATAGTCTATGGGGCATTTTTTTCTTTCAGAGGAGGCAAAAATCGCAGAGACGTGTCAAATATTGATCGAGTGTCAGATCAAAATTAGTAACGCAAGTCTATAAAAAATTCGACAGGGCTTGGATGACATGGACCGACAGATAGAATGTAGAGAAACTTGGTTTTTTTTTCATCTCCTCTGAGAAAAATCGATGAAACTCGGATAACTCTCTTGATGAAAATTTGATGAAACTCTGAACAAAATCACTGATGAAATTTAGACCACTGTTCTCATAAATGAAAAAAATCTGTATCAACCCGCAGCACCAACGTCATCGGTCCGTGCTACATAACGGCTCAGCCGGTCATCATGGATCTGCCTAACAAGATGAGACAACTGAAGTGCCAATGTGGGGCACTCACCGACGTGATAATACTGATATATCGTAAGGCTGGGTCACTAATGAATCCCTTTAAAGTTGTTAGAAGTTCTACTTCCAGTAATGTGGTCCAAAACTTAATCGTGGCAAATTCATATGTATTTTGGAACTACGGTAATTTTCAAGCAAACAAAAAAACTGCAGTAATATCAGGGGCATACATACACACAGTGCCGCTCGCTCCATCGCTCCGGCCATTATTGCCGTCCCTTGGAGTTCCATTGTCATCGCCAGAGTTGCTCTAGAAGTTACAGGTGCAGAGAAAATAAAGAAACAATCAGCATAGGTCTTAAACCTTCAACTATAGTTTTTCTCTGGAAGTTCCAATCCTGGTTTTGTCAGACAAACACTGATGCTAAATACTGAAGTGTGAATGATGCCGTAGACTTCTGAGATCAGCGCTACCTCTGATCTGACATAAAAATGGAAAAAAAATAAATAAATATCAGCGCACCACAGCGTCGAAAGAAAGATTGGCAAGATTCTGGATTGTAGGTGGTTGGATTTCTAGAGATTGGTATCCTCGAGTAGAGCAATAAAACATAGAAAAGAGTAATTCAACAACGAAGGATATGTTATTAATCCAATTTATTACAAAATATCCATTGAAAGGCTGTACATAAAATAAAAAAGGAATCATAAAAGCATATTCACAACGTGTTTCAGACTGTTAGGGTATGTGTCCACGGTCAGGCTTTGGTCAGGATATTATGCAGGTAAAATCCTGACCAAAAATGCACCTGAGGTCACTTGCGGTGTTCCTGCGTGTTTTGCTCATTGTAGCAACATGCTGCGTTCTGAAAAAAAGCACCGCATGTGCGTTTTTGCGGAAAAAACGCATGCGTTTTTTAATGCGCAGTGGAGACGGGATTTCATTAAATCCCCTCCACTATGCTGTAACATCTGGACGCTGCGTTTTTGACGCTCTGGCTCAGCGCTGCGTCAAAAACGCAGCATTTCCTGAACGTGGACACATACCCTAAGGCCGTGTGTCCACGTTCAGGAAACGCTGCGTGTTTGACGCTGCGTGGGGCCGCAGCGTCAAACACGCAGCGTCCAGATGTTCCAGCATAGTGGAGGGGATTTTTTGAAATCCCGTGTCCACTATGCGTGGAAACACGCACGCGGCAGCCCTGCGACTCCGGACATGCTGCGCGTCTTTTCAGATCGCAGCATGTCCGTGTTCCTTGCGGCGACGCTGCGTCGCCGCAAGGAATAACACAGGGCCCTATGCGAGGGGTGCGATGATCCCGGATGTGTACAATGAACACATCCGGGATCATCGCGTCCCAGAAGGGGGCGGGGCTTAGCGCCGAGCGGCTTTGCCGTTCCGACGATACCGCCGGCCATCCTGAACGTGGACACACGGCCTAACAAGTCCTTACTCATAGGTGTACTTCTGAGTTAGGACCATCCACCTATGAGTAAGGACTTGTTACAGTCCACAACGCGCAAGTAGGCCTCCACCATTGCCAGAGTGTTAGGGTATGTGTCCACATTCAGGAAACGCTGCGTTTTTGACGCAGCATTGAGCAGCATGCATAAAAAACGCAGCGTCCAGATGTTACAGCATAGTGGAGGGGATTTCATGAAATCCTGTCTCCACTATGCAGTAAAAGACGCATGCGGCACACCCGAGAAAACTCACATGCGGCGCGTCTTTTAAGAACGCAGCATGTCCTTACATTGCAGAAAAAACTCAAGGACAACGCAGGTGACCTGCCAGTGACCTCAGGTGCAGATTTGGTCAGGATTTTACCTGCATAAAATCCTGACCAAATCCTGAAGCAATCCTGAACGTGGACACATACCCTTAGGCTACTTTCACACTAGTGTTAACTGCATTCCGTCACAATGCGTCGTTTTGCCGAAAAAACGCATCCTGCAAAAGTGTTTGCAGGATGCGTTTTTTCACCACTGATTAACATTAAGCGACGCATTGTGACGGATTGCCACACGTCGCACCCGTCGTGCGACGGATGCGTCGTGCAGTGGCGGACCGTCGGGAGCAAAAAACGTTGCTTGCAATGTTTTTTGCTCCGTCGTAAACGTCTTTTCCGACCGCGCATTCGCGGCCGGAACTCCGCCCCCACCTCCCCGCACCTCACAATGGGGCAGCGGATGCGCTGGAAAAATGCATCCGCTGCCCCCGTTGTGCGGCGGAGACAACGCTAGCGTCGGGAACGTCGGCCCGACGCACAGCGACGGGCCGAGCCCGACGCTAGTGTGAAAGTAGCCTTAGGCAGCTGCTTAGAAGAACCCAAGGCTGCTGTTTTTTAGCACCAGGTTAGAGGAGGCTGGGTTTTATAAAGCTGGAAAATTTGCATCACCTGGCCTTTCCTGACAATGATAGTGCACAAGCCCAACAGGCTGATTAAGGTCTGAAACCTTGGTCGAAGTTATCTCAACACACAAATCTCAAAAAGTGCCAAAACTTTTGCATCGGCCCATTTAACTTTTTGTAATTTTTACAAAAAAAATTCACACAGGGCGTTTTTGCTGCTTTTTTTTCTGCAGCAAAACCTGTTCTTCTTGGCAGGAAAGAAGCTGCGTCAAAAACGCAGGTTTAGGTGCGTTTTTGGTGCATTTTTTTTCTCTTTGTCCATGCTAATGTCCTTGAATTTTCAGCAGCAAAAGCGAATGATACCTGCATTTTTGCAGCGTTTTTGTCAACACCCATTAAAGTCAATGGGTGAAAAACGCAGCAAAAAAGCTGAAAGAAGTGACATGCTCTATGTCCAAAAAACGCAGCAAAGCACAAAATACTGATCACACAAAAAAACAATGTGTGTGCATGAGATTTCTGAAATCTCATAGGCTTTGCTGTCACTGTAAAAAGCAGCTCAAAATTAGCATACAAAAAGCAGCAAAAAAAACGCAGCAAAGCGCCCTGTGTGAACTTACCCTTAAAATGAAAAAATAAAGACATATATATATATATATATATATATATATATATATATATATATATATATATATATATATATATATATATATATATATATATATATATATGTTTAGCCTAAAATACAAAGGAAATGTGTCATCTTTAAGCACGAATGCAGCAGAAGTGCGAATGATTGACCACTGCTCCGTTCACACAGGGCTTTCGGTGCTCGGGATCAGTGGGGGCCCCAGCGATTAGGAATTTATACCCTTACCTACGGATCGGGAATAACTTCCACTAACTTCCAAGCTTGGAACAACCTCTTTAATTACGGTGGGCACACATTCCTCATAATACGGACACATACCTGGCTCGGTGATCCACCAAAGGAACTGTGACCATTATCAGAAAACTTTCTCTTCGGAGGTCGTTCGGTCATTTTTGCTGGAAAAAAAAAAAAGCACTGTTATGTGTTAAATCCTAGAAATCTATTCTATCACATAAATGCAAGAGATCCAAGGAGTAAGGTTTCTCCTTGCAGAGAGTGACATGTCAAGACAATTTGCATATTTAATTTCCCAGAGGAGCAGTGCAAGGCTTAAAAGTCTCCTCACCTCAGCATGTCAGGCTTGACATGTCACTCTACACAAGGAGAAACATTACCCCTTGGATCCTGGTTAGCCGTCTCTCACACAGCCAAACCAGATCTCACACTTTGCACTGATGAGGGGCAGTACCCCGAAACACAGTGTCACGGGTTCCTTCTCCAGTATCACACAATCAACAGAGCGAGAGATGAGTGAAAAGATCCAAGAACCTTTATTTAGGCAAAAACACGAAAGGTCCATATATACGATCCACCACACTGAGGATACAATAGTCCAGAACACGAATGCAGTTCAGTAACAGGATAAAGGTCCAACAATCCAGCAGACAGAGGATAGCATAGTCCATATACTCTTCTTTCTCTCTGATATGCTCTTCACATCATGGTTCCACACAGGATCTGATCTCTGTCTCACCTCCCTGATATTTACAAGTCCCTCTCCACATTCACAGGTTAGGGGGGTGGGTCCCAGGGGCTCATTGTTTCAACAAGCTAGGTCAACATGTCATTAGCATATTAGCAAACAACCTTATTCACTGACCCTGTGGAAAGATAACAATACAGAACTGTGGGGAGAATACCAGATGGCAAATATCTCTCATCCTACAAGAGAACACAATGAAAATAAGTAAAATATAAATATACACAAAAATGATACCCACATAGCATATCACACCATCACACACAGTGTCTGCAAATTGAGATTTTGGTTTTCGCTTTTATCCCAAGTCATGTGACAAGATACGCTAGAAAGTCGATACTGACTTTCAGGATTGCCACTTCCTATAGGTGGCGCTAGAGTTTTAGTCCTCTTCTTCTCTGAAGAGACAATTTGCATAAATGAAATATACACTTAGGATTAATGTGGTTTTTCCCCAAAGCACAAATTCTGACCTATCCCTGGGATAGTGGGGGATAACTTGCTGTTCACTGGGTGTTTGACTGCTGGGACTCCCTGGCAATCCCAAAATGGCAGAATGCAGCTACCGTAAACACGGGTCTTAATGGAGCAGAGGTGCATATGCTCGTTGTCATGGACAAACAATGGAGCAGAGGTGCACATGCTTGTTGTCATGGACAAACAATGGAGCGGAGGTGCACATGCTTGTTGTCATAGACAAACAATGGAGCGGAGGTGCACATGCACGTTATCATAGAGAAACAATGGAGCGGAGGTGCACATGCTCGTTGTCATAGAGAAACAATGGAGCAGAGGTGCACATGCTCGTTGTCATGGACAAAAAATGGAGGGGAGGTGCACATGCTCGGTATCAGAGACAAACAATGGAGCGTAGGTGCACATGCTCGTTGTCATGGACAAACAATGGAGCAGAGGTGCACATGCTCTTTGTCATGGACAAACAATGGAGCGTAGGTGCACATGCTCGTTGTCATGGACAAACAATGGAGCAGAGGTGCACATGCTCTTTGTCATGGACAAACAATGGAGCGGAGGTGCACATGCTCGTTCTCATACACAAACAATGGAGCGTAGGTGCACATGCTCGTTCTCATACACAAACAATGGAGCGTAGGTGCACATGCTCGTTCTCATACACAAACAATGGGGCGGAGGTGCACATGCTCGTTGTCATAGACATACAATGGAGCGGAGGTGCACATGCTCGATGTCAGACAAACAATGGAGCGGAGGTGCACATGCTCGTTGTCATGGACAAACAATGGAGCGGAGGTGCACATGCTCGTTGTCATGGACAAACAATGGAGCGGAGGTGCACATGCTCGATGTCAGACAAACAATGGAGCGGAGGTGCACATGCTCGATGTCAGACAAACAATGGAGCGGAGGTGCACATGCTCAATGTCATAGATAAACAATGGAGCGGAGGTGCACATGCTCGATGTCATAGATAAACAATGGAGCGGAGGTGCACATGCTCGTTATCATAGACAAACAATGGAGCGGAGGTGCACATGCTACAAACTCTTCCATAATGCTGTCAAAACGAACTCACTGATGGATATAAAAGGTAGAATGGTTGCTAGCCCCCACTACATGCATTTAAGTGAAAACGTCCTCCAAGGACAGCGAGGTAGACAGTGTGATGTGGAAGATAGGGAAGGAGACTAGGATAGGGGCTGGGTTATATAAGATTGCGCGCCCGTCTGACGGCACAGCAGCTGTTTCAAAAACAAAGTAATTTTTTGTGCTATGCCGGGCCGTAAGCGGAGAAGTAAAAAAAAAAAAAAAAAAACAATTTAGAGGGAAATTACAGTCACAACGTGGCAGTGGGAACCATCTATATTTCCGGGAGCTGAGAGGACAGTTTCCCTTTAATGCAGACCTATTTATTAGTGACACAGTGTTGTGTGCATTGAATGCAGACGTCCCGATGTTTCGCTCTCGGATATCATTCGCACAAATGACAGCCTGCTGCTACTGCAATTTGCGCTTATTACTAGCCGCGCCACTGATTAATAAGACGTCATCCGACTACTGGACCTTACTGCACAGCCAGTAAATCACTGAAGTGATCCCATAAATGGTCCCTGCTCCGTCCTCATCACCCTCATTCCCATACATTATTATGATTGTGTTTTATTATGGATGTTTATAATTGACTGTCAGCGCCGACATGCGTCCCTGACCTGCAGTCACACTCCACAACAGATGACATAGGAGAACCACATCCTAAAATTATCCTCATTTATTCTTCTGATTTTACAATATTAAAGAGGACCTATCACTAGGTGAAAAGTGTCCATTTTTCGATTTTATTTCATTCTTCTGTTCCCCTGAGTATAACGTTTTTAGTTTTATTTAAATCCACCATCTGGTTTGTTTTTTTTTACGTGTTTTTTTGCGGCGGCCGAAAACTGCAGCCAAAAATGGACATATTGCACATGAATGCAAAAACGCATTGCAGTGCAACATGTTCGCCACTTTGCTACCTCTTTTAACGTCTTCGGAAGCTGTAGTGCAGTTAAAAAAGAAACATGTTAATTTCTTCTTTCGGAAGTCGGCCACCCTCTAAGGCTGGAGTCACACTAGCGAGTTTTACGGACGTAAGAGCGCAAAAAATACGTCCGTAAAACTCGCCAAACAAACGGCACAATTATTCTCAATGGGGCTGCTCCTATCAGCCATATATTACGCATCCGTAATATACGGTCTTGTACGGCCGTAGAAAATCGCAGCGTGCTGCGTTTGTCAGCGTTTTGAGCAAATAATACGCCAATGAAAGTCTATGGGGGCGAGAAAAATACGGATTCCACACGGACCTGCAGTGTGACTTGTGAGAAATACGCAGCGGTGTTAGTGAAAAGCCGGTAATTCAATTGCCGGCTTTTCATTTCTCCTTCACAAACCCGACATGATATGAGACATGGTTTACATACAGTAAACCATCTCTTATCCCTTTTTTTTTTGCATATTCCACACTACTAATGTTAGTAGTGTGTATGTGCAAAATTTGGTTGCTGTAGCTGCTAAAATAAAGGGTTAAATGGCGGAAAAAATTGGCGTGGGCTCCTGTGCAATTTTCTCCGCCAGAGTGGTAAAGCCAGTGACTGAGGGCAGATATTAATAGCCAGGAGAGGGTCCATGGTTATTGGCCCCCCCTGGCTACAAACATCTGCCCCCAGCCACCCCAGAAAAGGCACATCTGGAAGATGCGCCTATTCTGGCACTTGGCCACTCTCTTCCCACTCCCGTGTAGCGGTGGGATATGGGGTAATGAAGGGTTAATGCCACCTTGCTATTGTAAGGTGACATTAAGCCAGATTAATAATGGAGAGGCGTCAATTATGACACCTATCCATTATTAATCCAATTGTATGTAAGGGTTAAAAAACACACACACACATTATTAAAAATTATTTTAATGAAATAAACACACCGGTTGTTTTAATATTTTATTGCTCTCTCAATCCACCTGCAGACCCTCGCTTGGCAAAATAATAAACCCACAATATACATACCATCCGAGGATCTGTCAGGTCCCACGATGTAAATCCTTCTGAAGGGGTTAAATCAATTTACAGGCAGGAGCTGCGCTAAAGCACTCGCTCGTGCCTGTAATCCCCGTGTGCTGAAAGGAAAGCTGGGTGATCTGTACTTACATTGAGTCGCGGTGAGGCGCCCTCTGCTGGATGTCCTCATGAACTGGAGCCTTGGAAAAGTTCCCACGCTCGAGTTCATATGAAAGTTCAACAATTGGACTTTTAGCGCCTTTTCAGTGGATCGGTGATAAATGTCTATAGAAGGGGCAAGCCTTGAATTTTGTAGGTTTTATTTAGGAAAATGTGGCCAAAACAAAAAAGTAATAAAACAAGGATTTCCTGTTCTGTTTTTACAATAGTTTTGCTTAATATTTACTTTATAATTACATTGTGCAAGTTAAAAGGTTTGTACAGGACTTTAACACTGATGGCCTATCCTTAAGTTCAATGTCTGATCGGTCAACCGGCTGTTCCCGGTGTCGGCGGTGGTTGGACCTGCTCAGTTAGGAGCTGCACAGCTCAGTCAGTGGGATAGTGGCTATGGCTGAGTGCAGTAATTATCATATTGATGTGAATAGGTGGCGGATCTGCAGTACCTGACCACTATACAGTGAACGGGGCTCGGCTGCGTAGCTCCCCAACTGAGCAGTGCTGGATGCCACTGACACCAGCTGATCAGCAGAGTTCTGGTGTCACACCCCACAGATCAGACATGGATGACCTATCCTATGGACACTCCTTTATGTTTTAGGCCTGTCCCACACGTCCAGATAATTCCGGTACCGGAAAAAAAGGTACCGGAGTTATCCGTGTCCGTGTGGTCACGTGGCACATCAGTGTGGCACACATGCGGCAGCCGTGTGCCGCCCGTGTGCCAACTGGGTACCACACGGACCGTGCAGGAGACAGCGCTAGAGATAAGCGCTGTCCCCTGCATCTGGTGCTGAAGCCGATTTTTCATATCTTCTCTCCAGCGAACGCTGCTGGAGAGAAGAAATGAATAGCGGCTTCAGCACCACGTTGGGGGGACAGCGCTTACTGTAGCGCTGACTCCTGCACGGCACACGGAAGGCACACGGACAGCATCCGTGTGCGGTACGTGTTTTACACGGACCCATTGACTTTAATGGGTCTGTGTGATCCATGCGCTCCCACGAACACTGACATGTCTCCGTGTTTTTCAAACGGACACACGGTCCGTGAAAACACGCTGACATGTGCAGAGACGCATTGATTTTAATGTGTCTACGTGAGTCAGTGTCTCCGGTACGTGAGAAAACTGACACCTCACGTACCGGAGCCACTGACGTGTGAAACCGGCCTTAAGGTGTTAAGGACAAAAAATAAAGGATCAATTCCCTACAAACAACACCTGTAGTGCAGATTTCTACCTGTGCTAATGAGCACTCCTTGGTGCAGACTTGCCATGGCCAAAGGCTCAGAGCACATGTCCACCTCCTCAAAAGGCATCCTCCGCACTTCCCCTTGGCTTGATAGTGATTCTGCCTAAATGAAATCCCCAGCTCTGCATATCCATACTGACACTGCAGGAGCTCCGGGAGCACACGCACAGTGTCAGTACAAGTGTGCTCTTATCCCTCTCTCCTGTATACAGCGGCCACTCACTACTGTGTGATCCTGTGTGCAGCGAGCAGCCGCTGCACACAGGAGGAGTAAGAGCTCGTGCATGCTGACACTGTGTGCACGGTCTCCAGCAGTGTCAGTGCAGACGTGTAGGATTGAATACAGACAGCACTCAAAGTGACCGCTGTCAATCAAGCCAAGAGGAAGTGCAGTGGATGCTATTTAATGGTCCGGAGTAGTCCAAGGAGGATTAATCAATTGCATGTAATAAAACATTTTTTAAGTAAAAGTAAAGTTGTGAAATCTATGTAAGTCCCCCTATGTGACTGTGTATTTGGTTTAATATGAGTTTTTGGGGGGTAACAGATCCCCTTCCAATGCATCACCCTCCCTTAGCTTTAGCTGCAGTCTTTGCACATTTGTGATAATAATCCAAACACTTTTTCTTTTTTTAAGTAAAAAAAAAAAAAATGGATAGTGGTACAATGATTAAAACCTGATGGCACAGGTATTTAATGCCCGACAGGACGGTATTACTGCCTGAGCTTTGACATCCAGGCATAATGTATTCACGCCACAGAACCTCCAAAATTAGTACTTATAGTTTCCAAGAGTCAAGCTCTTTTTGGGAAAATGAAGGCATTTTGGATTTTTTTCACATTTGTTTAGTTTTCAGTGATCTGTATACACAGATCTAAGCTCTCTTGGTTTGGCAGAGGGCAAATGTGTTTTCTATAAGGAGGGTGGCATGAGTGGCTGCCAGTCACTTCTCCAAGGAGAAGAAAAGGAATCGGGCGCTGAAACTCAAAATTAGAGTCAGGAACCCAAATGGTCTTGGCAGTCATACAGTGGAGAATTATGTAATATTCATCTCTACGGGGCATTGTAGCTTTCTCTACCATGGGCTCCATGTGGCTGACATCAGCGGCACTCATGAAGATTGGCACCTGTTTGCCAAGTCCCATTAATGGGCAAGAAGTTCAATAAGCCACTGATGCACACATCCCTTCATGTCTCCCCTTTGGATGTTCTTCTTATGAAGTCGAAGATCTCACAAAACTGGGTGTCCTGTTTGCAAGCTCTTAGAATATGGTGGGATGTCTGGTATCTGCCATACCTTCATTCAGTGTACATAAAGTATAACACACAAATGCACATTATTAATGCCGCCCTTACACGCCAATTTTGTTTTTTTGCAAACCTGCAACCAAACAATAAAATATAATTTAAAAAAAGGGGGATTATCAATTTTGTGGCAGAAGTCCTTCCCATTCAGACTAGGCAGTGGATTGCTCGGTTGCAGTATGTCTAGCGCTGGTGGTTTCCTTCAAGATCACAGATGAAGACTGGGGGCTTGTACCATGTCTGGACAAACACTTTACAGGCAGGCCAGCAAATTTGTTGTCATTTTCAGGGATTTTAAAATACTTATTTGAGCAAAAACATGCGCAAGATCCTGGTCCAGTGGCTAAGTCGATAGTCCATGGGTGCCAGACCAGCGCCTTGCCAATCTTCTCCTACACACCGGCTCTTGACGTTATGCCAGGCCAACGAAACAGAAGAGGCCCCCAGGGATGACGAGGTTAGCAGGGCTCGGATCTGGTCTTTTTGCTCACCCCTACTTAGAACAGGCCGTCAAGGTCAGATCAGTGGGGTCACCCTGAACAATCAGAGGCACAAGATAAGTGGCGCAGCTCGCATGCACCACACATTCAATCAGGTGCCGAGAGTCGCCCTCCATCATCTCTTCTATTGATGGCTTACCCTAAATTTAGGTGATCTTTATTTAAATCCTAGAAAACCCTTTCATTCCCCAAAAAAGTGCCAGGTGCCCGATATCCAGACATAATGTTGGCAAGGAGCACACAGAGGGGCTCTCTGTACCCTTGAGACTGTCCCTACTAACCAGTTTCTTTCTTCGCTAATCACCTCTCCTCTCATGGACTCCTTTAAATTCATTTTCCGTAAGTCAATTACTAACGCTGTCATACGGCTGTTTTGTTTAGTGTTACAATAATTATTTTATTGTTGTTCTTGTACGGCATTTTTTTTTATACACCCTGAACCCGTCTTATCAAGCTGTGACAGTTTTAGAGCCTAGCCGTGGCGCTCTGATTTAACGATGTAGTTCCACCGTTTCATGATGTACTTACCGCAAGGATAAATTGCAATGACAATTTCACTCAGGACAATAAATCAAAGTTACATTATTTTCATCCCACCGAACAGTTTTATCAGAACTAAAGCAGATCTGTTTCTGGGAGATACTCTGCTCTCGGAGCAGGAACTATACACAATCACATAGGGGGGGGCACAGAATATATTCTAGGAAACAAACGGCCATCATTTGATATGTTTTTATTTTATGTTTTTTCCAGAAATAAAGTTGGTTGCTGCTGAAGATAAGCGGCTGTAGTGAACGGCTTGTCAAGGACTTGTATCCTCAGGATCAGATCAGTTGCGGTCTGACACAGGGCAGCCCATCGATCACCTGTGTGCAGCTCCAGCGGACAAATGTGCAGTGTACACGGGACATTGAGCTGGTTAGTGGGCATTCTCGGAAGCTGAGCTGCAGTACCATACACTGACCACTGTAAAGAGTACGGCGCTGCGCTGTTCTAGCTTTTTACACTGCGCACTTCTGGACGCTGCAAGAGCAGTCGGTCGGGGGGCTGAGTGTTGGACCCCCATTAATCTTATAGTTATGACCTATTCGAGCATAGCTCATCAATTGTCCAATTCCTGGAAAAGCTCTTTAACCCCTTAATCCCATATGATGTACTATCCCGTCAAGGTGACCTGGGACTTAATTCCCAGTGACGGGATAGTACGTCATAGCGATCGGCCGCGCTCACGGGGGGAGCGCGGCCGAGTGTCAGCTGAATATCGCAGCTGACATCCGGCACTATGTGCCAGGAGCGGTCGCGGACCGCCCCCGGCACATTAACCCCCAGCACACAGCGATCAAACATGATCGCAGCGTTCTGGGGACATAGGGAAGCATCGCGCAGGGAGGCGATGTGCTCACCTTGTACCGAGCGTCTCCTCCCTGCAGGTCCCGGATCCAAAATGGCCGCGGGGCTACATCCGGGTCCTGCAGGGAGGTGGCTCACAAGCGCCTGCTCAGAGCAAGCGCTGGTAAGCCTGCACCCCTCATGTCAGATCGCTGATCTGACATTGCTGTGCAAAGTGTCAGATCAGCGATCTGACCCTAGAACATAATGCCCCCCCCCCCTTCCCGGGGCAATGTTATAAAGTTGAAAAAAAAAAAAATATTTAGATGTGCAAAAAAAAAATAATTCCTAAATAAAGAAAAAACTAATATATATATATATATATATATATATATATATATATATATATATATATATATATATATATATATATATATCTCAGCCACGCAGTATATAACACAGGCGACATCTATAATATAACGCTGGGAGCGTCACTCTGTCCGAAGCCTCTATAGACTGCGCAAGCGCACGCGCCGGCGCAGTCTAGACCCCACAGAGCGACGCTCCCAGGAGATCGCGGTATGCGTAAACACTGAACGCACACCGCGATCTCCAACGGAGAAGCAGGGACCGCCAGGAGGGTAAGTATGATATATTTACCTGTCCCGTTCCTCCGTTGCGCGCTGCTCCTCCGTCCTCCGGTCCACATCCTCTGCCTGTGACGTTCACAGTTCAGAGGGCGCGATGACGCGCTTAATGCGCGCCGCCCTCTGACTGAACAGTCACAGCCAGAGGACCGGAAGACAGACCGGCGCGCAGCGCTGGATCAGGCCCAGGTAACTATAGCAAGTGCCGGGGGCCTGAGCTAGCGGCGACTCCGGCACCTGACCCCCACAGCGCGCCGGTGTCCCCGCCTGCTCAGGCCCCCAGCACCGCCGTGCACAGCCACCGCACCCAGCACAGCCTGAGCCACCGCACCCAGCACAGCCTGAGCCACCGCACCCAGCACAGCCTGAGCCACCGCACCCAGCACAGCCGCCCACAGCCACGCACAGCCGCCCCCACTCAGCACCGCCACGCACAGCCGCCCACACACAGCACAGCCACATACAGCCGCCGCACCCAGCATAGCCACGCACAGCCACCGCACCCAGCACAGCCGCCGCACAGCCGCCCACACCCAGCACAGCCACGCACAGCCGCCCGCACCCAGCACAGCCGCCCACAGCCACGCACAGCCGCCTGCACTCAGCACCGCCACGCACAGCTGCCCGCACTCAGCACTGCCACGCACAGCCGCCCACGCACAGCACAGCCACATACAGCCGCCCGCACTCAGCACAGCTGCCTGCACTGATGGGGGCGCAGGATGGAGCAGCACATGACAGGGTGGAGCAGCACATGACAGGATGGGGGCGCAGGATGGAGCAGCACAGCCACCGCACCCAGCACAGCCGCCCGCACCCAGCACAGCCTGAGCCACCGCACCCAGCACAGCCACCGCACCCAGCACAGCCGCCGCACCCAGCACAGCCACCGCACCCAGCACAGCCACCGCACCCAGCACAGCCACGCACAGCCGCCGCACCCAGCACAGCCACGCACAGCCACCGCACCCAGCACAGCCACGCACACCCACGCACAGCCGCCTGCACTCAGCACCGCCACGTACAGCCGCCCACACCCAGCACAGCCGCCTGCACTCAGCACCGCCACGCACAGCCGCCCGCACTCAGCACCGCCACGCACAGCCGCCCGCACTCAGCACCGCCATGCACAGCCGCCCGCACTCAGCACCGCCACGCACAGCCGCCCACGCACAGCACAGCCATATACAGCCGTTGCACCCAGCATAGCCACGCACAGCCACCGTACCCAGCACCGCCACCCACAGCCGCCGCACCCAGCACCGCCACGCACAGCCGCCTGCACTCAGCACCGCCATGCACAGCCGCCCGCACTCAGCACAGCCACGCACAGCCGCCCGCACCCAGCACAGCCGCCTGCACTCAGCACAGCCACGCACAGCCGCCCGCACCCAGCACAGCCGCCTGCACTCAGCACAGCCACGCACAGCCGCCCACACCCAGCACAGCCGCCCACAGCCACGCACAGCCGCCTGCACTCAGCACCGCCATGCACAGCTGCCCGCACTCAGCACCGCCATGCACAGCCACCCACAGCCACCCACGCACAGCACAGCCACATACATCCGCCCGCACTCAGCACAGCCGCTCGCACTTAGCACAGCCGCCCGCACTGATGGGGGCGCAGGATGGAGCAGCACATGACAGGATGGGGGCGCAGGATGGAGCAGCACATGACAGGGTGGAGCAGCACATGACAGGATGGGGGCGCAGGATGGAGCAGCACAGCCGCCGCACCCAGCACAGCCACCGCACCCAGCACAGCCACGCACAGCCGCCGCACCCAGCACAGCCACCGCACCTAGCACAGCCGCCTGCACTCAGTACCGCCACGCACAGCCGCCCGCACCCAGCACAGCCACCCGCACCCAGCACAGCCACGCACAGCCGCCCGAACCCAGCGCAGCCGCCCGCACCCAGCACAGCCACGCGCAGCCGCCCACGCACAGCACAGCCACATACAGCCGCCCGCACTCAGCACAGCCGCCCGCACTGATGGGGCGCAGGATGGAGCAGCACATGATAGGATGGGGGCGCAGGATGGGAGCACATGACAGGATGGGGATGCAGGATGGAGCAGCACATGACAGGGTGGAGCAGCACATGACAGGATGGGGGCGCAGGATGGAGCAGCACATGACAGGATGGGAGAGCAAGATGGGAGCAGCACATACCAGGATGGAGACCATATACCAATATAAATGCTCGCCACCCGGGCGTAGAACGGGTTCAATAGCTAGTAGTATATAACACAGGCCACGCAGTATATAACACTGGCCACGTAATATATAGCATAGCCCACGCAGTATATAGCAGCCACGTAGTATATAACACTGCCCACGCAGTATATAGCAGCCAATTAGTATATAACACTGCCCACGCAGTATATAACAGTGGGCACGTAATATATAGCACAGCCCACATAGTATATAACACTGGCCATGTAGTATATAGCAGCCACGCGGTATCTAACACAGCCCACGTAGTATACAGCAGTGTGGACACCATATCCCTGTTAAAAAAATAATTAAAATAAAAAATAGTTCTATACTCAACCCTGGGATGCAGCGAAGCTCCGGCGATAAGCGCACAGCTGCTGCCATCTTCCGTTCCCAGGATGCATTGCGAAATTACCCAGATGACTTAGCGGTCTCGCAATGCATCGCCGGGAACAGAAGATGGCGGCCGGCACGAGCGGCTCGCTCGGCGGACTACGGAGGGTGAGTATAGCAGGTTTTTTGTTTTTTTTTATTATTTTTTAATAGTACATTTTTTTACTATTGATGCCGCATAGGCAGCATCAATAGTAAAAAGTTGGGGACACACAGGGTTAATAGCAGCGGTTACGGAGTGCGTTACCTGCAGCATAACGCGGCATTAACCCTGTGTGAGCGGTGACTGGAGGGGAGTATGCGTGCGCCGGGCACTGACTGCGGGGAGTAAGGAGCGGCCATTTTCTTCCGGACTGTGCCCGTCGCTGATTGGTCGTGGCTGTTTTGCCGCGACCAATCAGCGACTTGGATTTCCATGACAGACAGAGGCCGCGACCAATGAATATCCGTGACAGACAGAAAGACAGACAGAAAGACGGAAGTGACCCTTAGACAATTATATAGTAGATATTGTTCCCATAAATACATTCCTTTATCTAAATAATAAAAAAAAACTATAAAAGTACACATATTTAGTATCGACGCGTCCGTAACAACCCGACCTATAAAACTGTCCCACTAGTTAACCCCTTCAGTGAACACTGAAAAAAACGTCATCTTGTCCTGCAAAAAACGAGCTGCCATACAGCGTCAAAGAAAAAATTAAAAAAAATAAAAAAAAAGTTACAGTCCTCAGAATAAAGCGATGCAAAAATAATTATTTTTTCTATAAAATAGTTATCGTATAAAAGCGCCAAAACATAAAAAAATGATATAAATGAGATATCGCTGTAATCGTACTGACCCGAAGAATAAAACTGCTTTATCCATTTTACCAAACGCAGAACGGTATACACGCCCCTCCCCCAAAAGAAATTCATGAATAGCTGGTTTTTGGTCATACTGCTTCATAAAAATCGGAATAAAAAGCGATCAAAAAATGTCACGTGCCCGAAAATGTTACCAATAAAAACGTCAACTAGTCCCGCAAAAAAACAAGATCTCACATGACTCTGTGGACCAAAATATGGAAAAATTATAGCTCTCAAAATGTGGTAACGCAAAAAAATATTTTTTGCAATAAAAAGCGTCTTTCAGTGTGTGACAGCCAGCAATCATAAAAATCCGCTAAAAAACTCGCTATAAAAGTAAATCAAACCCCCCTTCATCACCCCCTTAGTTAGGGAAAATTAAAAAATTTAAAAAAATTATTTATTTACATTTTCCCATTAGGGCTAGGGTTAGGGTCGGGGCTAGGGTTTGGATTACATTTACCGTTGGGATTAGGGTTAGGGGTGTGTCAGGGTTAGGGGTGTGGTTGGGATTAGGGGTGTGTTTGGGTTAGGGTTTCAGATAGAATTGGGGGTTTCCACTGTTTAGGAACATCAGGGCTCTCCAAACGCGACATGGCGTCCGATCTCAATTCCAGCCAATTCTGCGTTGAAAAAGTAAAACAGTGCTCCTTCCCTTCCGAGCTCTCCCGTGTGCCCAAACAGGGGTTTACCCCAACACATGGGGTATTAGCGTACTCAGGACAAATTGGACAACAACTTCTGGGGTCCAATTTCTCTTGTTACCCTTGGGAAAATTCAAATTTTGGGGGCTAAAAAACCATTTTTGTGGGAAAAAAATGATTTTTTATTTTCACGGCTCTGCGTTATAAACTGTAGTGAAATACTTGGGGGTTCAAAGTTCTCACAACACATCTAGATAAGTTCCTTGGGGGGTCTAGGTTCCAATATGGGTTCACTTGTGGGGGGTTTCTACTGTTTAGGTACATTAGGGGCTCTGCAAACACAATGTGACGCCTGCAGACCATTCCATCTAAGTCTGCATTCCAAATGGCGCGCCTTCCCTTCCGAGCTCTGCCGTGCGCCCAAACGGTGGTTACCCCCCACATATGGGGTATCAGCGTACTCAGGACAAATTGCACAACAACTTTTGGGGACCAATTTCTCCTGTTACCCTTGGGAAAATACAAAACTGGGAGCTAAAAAATAATTTTTGTGGAAAATAAAAGAATTTTTATTTTCACAGCTCTGCGTTATAAACTGTAGTGAAACACTTGGGGGTTCAAAGCTCTCACAACACATCTAGATAAGATCCTTAGGGGGTCTACTTTCCAAAATGGTGTCACTTGTGGGGGGTTTCAATGTTTACGCACATCAGGGGCTCTCCAAACACAACATGGCGTCCCATCTCAATTCCAGCCAATTTTGCATTGAAAAGTAAAACGGCGCTCCTTCACTTCCGAGCTCTGCCATGCACCCAAACAGTGGTTTACCCCCACATATGGGGTATCAGCGTACTCAGAACAAATTGCACAACAACGTTTGGGGTACAATTTCTTCTGGTAACCTTGGGAAAATAAAAAATTGGGGGCAAAAAGTTCATTTTTGTGAAAAAATATTGTTTTTTATTTTTACGGCTCTACATTATAAACTTCTGTGAAGCACTTGGTGGGTCAAAGTGCTCACCACACATCTAGATAAGTTCCTTAGGGGGTCTACTTTCCAAAATGGTGTCAATTGTGTGGGGTTTCAATGTTTAGGCACATTAGTGGCTCTCCAAACGCAACATGGCGTCCCATCTCAATTCCAGCCAATTTTGCATTGAGAAGTCAAATGGCGCTCCTTCCCTTCCGAGCTCTGCCATGCGCCCAAACAGTGGTTTACCCCCACATATGGGGTATCGGGGTACTCAGGACAAATTGTATAACAACTTTTGGGGTCTATTTTCTCCTGTTACCCTTGGTAAAGTAAAACAAATTGGAGCTGAAGTAAATTTTTTGTGAAAAAGAATGGTTACACTTGGGCATTTTCTATCACATAGACCCCTCAAAATGACTTCAAATGAGATGTGGTCCCTAAAAAAAAAAAATGGTGTTGTAAAAATGAGAAATTGCTGGTCAACTTTTAACCCTTATAACACCCTAACAAAAAAAAAAATGTTGTTTCCAAAATTGTGCTGATGTAAAATAGACATGTGGGAAATGTTACTTATTAAGTATTTTGTGTGACATATCTCTGTGATTTAAAGGGCCACTGTCACCCCCTCCAGCCGTTATAAACTAAAAGAGCCACCTTGTGCAGCAGTAATGCTGCAGTCTAACAAGGTGGCTCTTTTAGTTTTTGATTAAGTTATTACCTCAATAAAGCGATTTGAAAATTGTCCACAAAGACCAGCTATTGTACCGGGAGGCGGTCCGAAGCGTCCTGTATGAATCCCCCAACGGCCGTCACTCTTCTCTTCAGGGGCGCTGGTTTCCGCCCCCTGAGCGCTGTTATCTTCTGAAATCCGGCGCTTGCGCTGTTCTTTCCTGCCTGGGGCCTGCGCAGTGTTTACTGTGAGTCACAGCACAGACGCAGGGTGCCTGACTGCGCCTGTGCCGGCAGTGCGGCCGCCCTGTTACTGAATCCCCGCCCCGCACTGTGTTATTCATTATGCACAGTGCGGGGCGGGGATTCAGTAACAGGGCGGCCGCACTGCCGGCACAGGCGCAGTCAGGCACCCTGCGTCTGTGCTGTGACTCACAGTAAACACTGCGCAGGCCCCAGGCAGGAAAGAACAGCGCAAGCGCCGGATTTCAGAAGATAACAGCGCTCAGGGGGCGGAAACCAGAGCCCCTGAAGAGAAGAGTGACGGCCGTTGGGGGATTCATACAGGACGCTTCGGACCGCCTCCCGGTACAATAGCTGGTCTTTGTGGACAATTTTCAAATCGCTTTATTGAGGTAATAACTTAATCAAAAACTAAAAGAGCCACCTTGTTAGACTGCAGCATTACTGCTGCACAAGGTGGCTCTTTTAGTTTATAACGGCTGGAGGGGGTGACAGTGGCCCTTTAAGGGCATAAAAATTAAAAGTTGGAAAATTGCGAAATTTTCAAAATTTTCGCCAAATTTCCATTTTTTTCACAAATAAACGCAGGTAATATCAAAGAAATTTTACCACTATCATGAAGCACAATATGTCTCGAGAAAACAATGTCAATCACCGGGATTCGTTGAAGCGTTCCAGAGTTATTACCTCATAAAGGGACAGTGGTCAGAATTGTAAAAATTGGCCCGGTGATTAACGTGCAAACCACCCTCGGGGCTTAAGGGGTTAAAGAAATGTAAAAAAATAAATATATTCTTCATTTAGTCAGAAAGTAACTAAACTTATATTTATATAAAGTGAAGAATTTATTTGCATATCTTTATTTATTGCAAATATATATATATATTTCCAAAGTTTCGCAAGTAAATTATAAGAAAACACAAATAATAATAAAAAAATATATATACATATACATATATATATATATATATATATACACACCGTATATACTCGAGTATAAGCCGACCAGAGTATAAGCCGAGGCCCCTAATTTTGCCACAAAAAACTGGGAAAACGTAATGACTCGAGTTTAAGCCTAGGGTGGGAAATGCAACAGCTACTGGTAGATTTCAAAAATAAAAATAGATACCAATAAAAGTAAAATTAATCAAGACATCAGTAGGTTAAATGTTTTTGAATATCCATATTGAATCAGGAGCCCCATATAATGCTCCATACAGTTCTTGATGGGCCCCATAAGATGCTCCATAAAGTTCATGAAGGGCCCCATAAGATGCTCCATATTAAAATATGCCCCATATAATGCTGCACAAAGGATAATGATGGCCCCATAAGATGCTTCATACAAAAATATGCCCCATATAATGCTGCTGCGATAAAAAAAGACATACTCACCTCTCGTCGCTGCCCGCTGCTTCTCAGCGTCGCCGGCTCTGTGCAGTGACTGTTCAGGCAGAGGGCGCGCACTAACCACGTCATCGTGCTCTCTGACCTGAACGGCACAGCCAGAGGATGCGGAAGACACAGCACAGCGGTGGAACGGGGACAGGTGAATATCGCATGGCTCACCCTCCTGGCACTGCATATCAGTCCCTGCGTTTCAGGCGTCGGCATCTCTCTTCCTTCCTGTGCTGAGCGGTCAGTGATACCGCTCATTAAAGTAATGAATATGCGCTCCACGCCTGTGGGAGTGGAGACACGTGCATATTCAATACTTTAATGAGCGGTATCACTGACCGCTCAGCACAGGAAGGAAGACAGGAAGAGAGATGCCGACGCCCGACAGGGACTGATATGCAGGGATGACACCAGGGGGGTGAGTAGGTCATCTGCTCCCCCGCTGGCAATAACTCGTGTATAAGCCGAGAGGGGCGTTTACAGCACACAAAAAATGTGCTGAAAATCTCGGCTTATACATGAGTATACAAGGTATGTATATATATATATATATATATATATATATATATATATATATATATATATATATATATATATATATATATATATATTATATATACACATACACACACACCGTATATACTCATGTATAAGTCGACCCAAGTATAAGCCGAGGCGCCTAATTTTGCCCGAAAAACTGGGAAAACTCTTTGACTCGAGTATAAGCCGGGTATGCATTGTTCCCTCATCCCTATCCTTGTATCCATGGCTTCCCCGTCCCATCCTTGTATGCATGGCTCCCAATCCCTGTCCTTGTGTGCATGGCTCCCCTTCCCTGTCCTTGTATGCATGGTTCCTATAACAAATAAAAAAAAAAAAACATCCTACTTACCTTTCCTGCGTGCCCTCGCTGCATCTCATTCCGGTTGTCAGCAGCTCTTCCAGCCGAGCGATCTCGTGGCCCCGCTCATTAAGGTAATGCATATTCACTCCATGCCTATGGGAGTGGAAAGAGGTGAATATTCATTTTCCCCGCTCATTAGTATAGGTGTAATCTGCAGCCAAAATGCTGAAAGGCTATGTTCACACATTGCGTTTTTGTTTTTTTTGCTGCCTTTTTTAATGCAAATTAAAAGCTGCTTTTTACAGAACAAGCCAAAACTATGAGGTTTCAGAAATCTGATTAACACATTTGTTTTTTTTATTTCCTGACTGAATTGGAAAACTGCTGCTTTTTTGTAGACTGTAACATGTCACTTTTTTCAGGTTTTATTCACCCATAAAAAGCAGTGAATGCAAAAATGCAACAAAAACGTTGAAATCAGTTCTTGCACAGCGTTTTTAGTGAAAAACGCAGGTACTGCAGGATGTGAAAACCATTTTTCTAATTTTTCCCAAGTTTACACCATAATGTCTCAGTGTCGTCACCGGCAGAGAGGATTAGTACAGGTTAATTCAATTAGTGATACCTGTGACATTGAACAATAGCTGACCAGCCCAATGCTCTGCCAATTTCTTAGGTAACATTTCCTGACCAATTCACCTCCCCTGCTGTTTTGACATTTGCAATTGCGTAATTTTTCTTGAACTCATATGAACTTTTTTGTCGCTATTTTTTTCAGGCATAAAAATCTTTTTGACTGATTAATTTTATACAATTGTTCTTTTTTCCAAAAATAATTTATGGTTTCAAGCAAGTCTTGCATTGGTGACCTAACACCTTGCATTGTTCATGCTTGTATGGTGGAAGGAAAGCTGAGCTTTGGGATCTTTAAAAAACGCAAGAAAAAAAAAAACGCATCAAGAGAAACCACAAAAAAGCAACGTGTGAACATAGCATTTTTGGTGCAGATTTTTCCCCACTCATTAGGCTATGTGCCCACATTGCGGATTAGTGTGCGGATTTTTCCGCACCGTTTTTAAAAAAACTGCAGGTAAAACACACTGCGTTTTAGCTGAGGATTTTCAGCGGAATTCCTGCACTTTTTGTGCGGATTTCAAAAGGTTTTACACGTGCGGATTCCTATTATGGAGCAGGTGTAAAACGCTGCGGAATCCGCTCAAAGAATTGACATGCTGCGAAAATTCAACGCTACGTTTCCGCGCGGTTGTTTTCCATAGGTTTACATGGTATTGTACAACACATGGAAAACTGCTGCGAATCCGCAGCGTCAAATCCGCAGCAAAATCCGTAGCGTGTGCACATACCCTTAGTATGGATGAAATCTGCAGCAAAAAAAGCCGTAGGGTATGTGCACATGTTGCGGATTTTCTGCGGATCCGCAGCGTTTTTTGCAGTGCAGAAACGCTGCAGATCCGCAATTTACAGTACAATGTAAATCAATGAGAAAAAAAAAAATGCTGTGCACACGTTGCGGAAAATCCGCTGCGGAAACGCTGCGGTTTAAAAGAAGTAGCATGTCACTTCTTTTTTGTGAATCTGCAGCGTTTTTGTACCCATTCCATTATAGAAAACCGCAGGGGTAAAAAATTGCAGCAAATTCGCAAGAAAACCGCAGCAAAAATGCACAAAAAACCGCAGGTGCGTTTTCTGCCAGGAGAGGCAGAATCCGCACCAGAAATTCCAAAGCGTAATCCGCAACGTGTGCACATAGCCGTATAGTGTTTTTGCTGTAGTTTTTTTCTGCACAGATTAGCCACAAAACCTGAAGGGTTTCCTGATGCAGCAAAGTGACAGAATCCTGAAGTCTCATAAACACCCTGCTTATTATTTCCTTGCAGATTTGGAGCAGATTTATACCGGCATTGTGTCAATTCTTTCAGCATTTTTGCTGCAGATTTAACTAGATGGGGAAAAATCTGCAACAAAAAGCATGTAAAAATACACATTAAAATGCACCTATTTTACGCAGATCTTTGATGGTAACCACAATGATGTCACCGCTGGTCACTGATGCTGCGCTCACAGCGGCTCATTCCCCAGTGGTTCTCAGCCTGGACAGTCGCATCTTGGCACCGTCCAGGTTGAAAACTGTTTATCCCCAGACATGGATTACGGCGTGGGACAGAACGACCGACAGGTGAAGGATATTGTTGCTTTTTATTTTAGTTTTATTAAAGGAGAGGAGGGATACAGTGGAATTAGGCATTAGGTGAGTTTAACTGTGTTTGTTTTCCATTTTTATTTAAAAATAAGTGTTTTGTTTTATTTGTAATAAAGGACTGTATTTATTTACCAAATAACTATGGTATTAGTAATGAATAGGTGTCTTATATCTTATCTTGTACCTTAGGCTACTTTCACATTTCCGTCTTTTGCAGACCGTCACATTGCGTCGTTCTGTGGAAAAAACGCATCCTGCAAAGTTGCCCGCAGGATACGTTTTTTTCACATAGACTTGTATTACCGACGCATCGCGACGTATGGACACACGTTCCATACGTCGTGCACTGGATGCGTCGGTATTTGGCGGGCCGTCGTATCGAAAAAACGTTCAAGGGAACGTTTTTTTGTACGTTGTGTCCTGCATTTTTTACTGCGCAGGCGCGGCCGGAACTCCACCCCCTCCTCCCTGGGACTTTACAATGGGCAGCGGACGCGTTGAAACACTGCGTCCGCTGCTCACGTCACTCACAAATTCACAAACTTCCGTCGGTACGTCGCGCCGACGCTTGGCGACGGCAGAGTACCGAGGGAAATGTGAAAGAAGCCTTACTTGTCACCTTTGTATTGCCAGGTTACATCAACCCCACAAATATGAACCCCACTTGCCACCGCTATAGGGCAATTGGGAAGAGCCGGACAAAGCGCCAGAATTGGTGCATCTAATAGATGTGCCTTTTCTGAGAAGCTGCGGGCTGCTATATTTAGGCTGGGTGGGGGCCAATATCCATGGTCCCTTACCAGCCTGAGAATACCATCCCACAGCTGTCTGCTTTAGCAAGGCTGGTTTTCAGAAAATACAGGAGAACCCACGTCGTTTTTTCATTTATTTATAGCACAGGCGGCGGCTCATGAATACTCCCATCAGCGGCTCCTGCTCTCACTGTTATTAGTGGCAGCAAGTCTAGGCTGATAGGAGTAGTAGTCCCATCAGCTGCCACCTGCTCTCACTGTTGTTATCAATTGAATATAACTCTCTTCATTGTCCGCCACTTGCGCTGATCAGGGGAAACTGATGAGTTGTCTTTAGCACCCAGCGCCGGGGAACAGCGCTAACTGTACTGCTGCTTCCCAGTCACCGGTACGTGTGATACTGATGCGGCACATGGTTGCCACAAGTATTACACACACGGACATACAGAGAGGTATCTCCAGTACCGGAAATATCAGGACGTGTGAAACCGGTCTTATACAGCTAGGACCTGCAGCTGACAGCAGCGACCACAACCAGCTCCGATCACTGCTGTTTAACCGTTTACATGCCGCCGTCCATTTCTGTCAGGGGCAATTACGTGCCACAATTCTGCTTAGGAATCAGTTGGAGCATCCATCATGCACACCACCACACGATGTGATCGCAGGGTGCTGCTGGGTTACCGTGGGAGCGCGGGCCCTCATTGCCGCCATCTTGGTACTCCCAGGACCTACAGCAACAGACCGGGGGCTTCATAGGAGACGACACTGTGCCACTGCACCGTACAGTACAGGTGATCAAGAAGACACAAAATATGGTGTAAGCTAACTAAAAAAGAAATTACAATCACAGGTACAATCACTTATCCCGTATTGTGGGGGATGCAAAGAAAAAGGCCGAAAAAAGGACAAAACTGACATTTTTCGGTTCCTGCAATTAGAAATAAATGCAAAAAAAAACATGGTGCGCGCCCCAGAAATACCACAAGGACGAGAGATCGGCACAGAAATACCAGGATCCATCATTGGGTTAAAGGAAAGGGGGAAAAAAAGAGAAAAATAGATAAGGCATGAAGGGGTTAAATCTAATGGCGGCCCACAATGCACTGCACCAATATAGCGACACAAATTGCAGAAACTAAAACATCAATCCATTTCTTACACAAGTGTCACCTCCCTGCAGAGCAATGCACGGCCATTATATAGCGCCGTGTGATCGGAAGGGGCACTACAAGTGTCAGCATGCCCTGCAGCTCCACAACAGGACATACACGGTACACACAGAGCAGTGATATAACCGGCAGCGCTCACCGTCCGCTCACGTCCCGGTTTTCCCGCCTTGAGAATGATGCAACCAACGACACAGGAGAGAAAAAAGTTATATAATGCACCTGTACTGCGCATGCGTCATCTCCTACATACTGCCCCCGAGCTTCACTGCAGCCGGAGATGGGAGGATAGCTCCCCTGCTGGTGACTGTATGTAATGACATAGACACACTACCACTCACAAGCTAGGATGGGAGGAGAGCTCCCCTGCTGGTGACTGCATGGAATCGCGCGGGCTTATTGCCGAACTCTGGGGGGATTCCCAGCAGCGGCTGAAGCTGAGGAGCAGTCCTGTAATAACGCGCAACACGTGGGACTGGCAGCAGCGCCTCTCTGTACTGCAGCATGGCGAGACTATGGTGGACAGAGCACTGTACACAAAATGCCGAATGGGAAGGCTAGAAAGAAAGAATAAGATAGATCAATCGATCAATAGATAATAGATAGATGGATAGATAATAGATAAATAATAGATAATAGATGGCTAGATAATAGATAAATAATAGATACAGAGATAGATAATAGATGATGGATAGATATGAGATAGATAATAGAAAAAAAGGCAATGACCAAACCTCCATATACAGACAAAATGAAGGCAGCACACCAGTTCAGGGTGAAAAAATGTGGCTATTTAATTGCCCAAAATGGCGACGTTTCGGCTTAGGATTGTGAGCCTTTCTCAAGATAATGGATGGGTGGGGGGCATTATTGCATGAAAGAGACCAGGACAGAGGACATTATTTCAGACTGGGGCCAGGACAGGGATTGTTATACAGGATATGGGCCATGATGGATGACGTTATTACAGGATGAAGGCCACGACAATGGACATTATTAAATAAAGGGGCCAGGATGGAGGGCATTTTTACAAGGGCCTGTACATCTGATTAACACGCCGGTGGGGCCTAGGTCCAAATTTTGCACAGGGTTCCCATAGAACCCTAGTTACCTCAGTGAATGAAGGTGACAATGGTTTACAGTCACTTCTGCCTCCTCGCTGGACAGATTGATACCCCTGTAATATTAATGACTTGTGGTCGTACTGTGAGGTGCACGTGCACCCAGAATTTCGGGGGGACTGTACATGAGAGACGCGTAGGGGCGCACTGTGGTATCCCCTTCCACGGTGCCGAGGAAAAGTGAAAAGGGATGAAAGTGTTGTGAAGCGTCTCTGAGCTTCTACGAGCAGCAGGTGAGAGAAGGCCGGGCCCCGGGGACGCATTGATGTAATGTCTCCTAATGCCGTGTTTGCTTTATGCCTTCATTTGTGATGCATGCCCCTTTGTGGAGCCGTATACATCGCCGTCATAAAAGCTGTCTCCGTGACTCTTTATCAGCCGGCTTTTATAATCAACTCATGCTCCTGGCAGTAAATCAGAGAGGTTCATCTCCGCATATAAAGGAACACGGCGCGCTTCATCTCTCCATCTATTCCCCTCCATAACAAACACGGCCACAGCCGGACCATCCATCAGACACACACAATAAACAGGCGGCCAACGTATATATTATACCAGCAGAAAAGGGGGAAAATTCTGCCTGAGCAGAAACACATGCAAATGAGTAGTGGCGGGCATTGGAAATTTCTAGAAGAGTCCGCAGTTATGAATATGACCCCAGTCTCATAAACAGGATAATGGCGGTGGGACCAGGCGGCTGCCACATCGGCGGGGCCTCATCTCTATGCACATGAGAAATCACGAGACGCGGACTAGTATTTAATACTTTTTTTATGGACCAGATGTACTACAGATAGAACAATAAATCCAACTTCTAAAGTTCCAGAATGTGCCTAAAGGATAAAAACATCAAACACCGGTAAGAGTCATCTTCATCTTTAGTTATGATACTTTACCTTTCCCCCACCCACTAGAATTAATTTGTGACCTTTTTTTGCGACTTTTTGTAAGGAATCTGTCACCTGGTTTATTACTGGAAGTGGTCCAAGATGGGGGACGGTATATCAGGATAAGGCCCAGGATAGAAGACATTGTACCAGGAAGGGGCCCAAAATGGGGGATATTATTACCGGAAGGAGACAGGATGGGGAACATAATACCAGAAAAAGGCCCAAGATGTAAGATATTATACCAGGAAGGGGCCCATAATGGGGGATATTATTACCGGAAGGGGACAGGATGGGGAACATTATACCAGGATAAGGTCCAGGATGGAAGACATTGTACCAAGAAGGGGCCCAGAATGGGGGATATTATTACAGGAAGGGTTCAGGATAGAGGATATTATTACAGGAAGGGAGCACGGCATGGGGAACATTACAGGGGGGACATTGTCATATGAGAGGGCGAACATATATGTCTTCACAGGATCTGGAACGCTATGAGGGCCCATACATCTGACGAATATATAGGGGAGACCCAGGTCCAAATTTTGCACCACGGCCTATCAGACTCTAGTTACGCCACTGCTGACATGCCTAAGCTTCTCTGATGGCTCAGTTTCACTTTTTGAAATATTGAAGAGCAACCCTGAACATCCCCAAAATATTATACAACCAAGCAAATCTAGAATAAAACGTGGTGAAAGCATAAACCCGAGACCATGTTCACACATTCAGTATTTGGTCAGTATTTTACCTCAGTATTTGTAAGCTAAAGCCAGGAAAGGAACAATCAGAGGAAAAGTATAATGGAGACACGTCACCACTTCTGGATTTATCACTCCTGGTTTTGGCTTTCAAAAACTGATGTAAAATACTGACCAAATACTCAACATGGCCTGAAGCTGCAATCCTGTCCATGTGAATTATCATCTATCCATTAATTAATTGTTAGATTCGTGTGGAATCACCTAAAGGTCATCTTCATCAGCTTCATAGACTTGACTTTGAGTAGAGATGCAGGGCAAATGTGTGGTTGGCCGTTTCATTCAACTTCTCCTGGAACTTCTCCTGGCCAAGGACTTGAAAACCGAGTATACAGGTCCACCTTCTGGTGATCAATGGAGGCGTTTTAGGATTCTGTCTCCACATTTTGACTCTACCGAGTGTGACAGCATCAACCTGGGTAGGGGCCACTCTACTGACAATGTTCCCAGGATGAACAAGTCTCTGTTCTTCAGTATTTTTGCACCCTGTCGGCACTTACGTTATGCCAGCTACCTTGGCATCACTGCTGACCCCATGACGGCAGCCTGTCAATACAGACCAGGGGCAGCAGAAGGAAGCAACTAAGCCTGAGTATACCTGAGTTTATATTTAAGAAGAAAAAAAACATCTTGGAAAATCCTTTTACCTCAATTCCAATATGTGACTCATGATCACACGTCAGGATGTGTTGTACTTTTATCTAATAGCAGCAATTGGAGTTAGCACCGATCGCTGCTGTTTAAGAACATAAGTGCACCCATAATCAGCATTTCATTAATGTAATTGTGAGACCTGACTATTCCAGTGCTGCATCACCTTCTTCTGTGGTGCACTATCCCAGTATATAGTACAAATGGTCAGAAGATCAGTCCCAAGGAGGGCTGAAAAAATAAAAAATAGTTGTCAAATATTAAAAAATATAAAAGTTTACAATTGTTTGATGAAAATAAGTTATCATCTATATTTAGGATTGGTAGAGCTTTGGGAACCATCAGCAGAAGGAGGCACTTTCATACAGTGCACATACCCGACCAACGCTCCAATCATTCTCTAAGGGGCTTCCAGAAAAAGGTCAGGTCCAGCCCATGGCAGCGACATAGTGAATGAATGGGGCATCGCACTGCCGCACCAATTTAACGGGGATACAAGTGCCCAGTTCTGCCGATCGGTGCGTGTCCACTGGTTATACCACCATCAATCATCTCTTATGTTGTGGATAAGTGAGAACTTATCTTCACCGGAAAACCTCTTCAAATCACTCCCTTTCCCCAAATGAAAAATTAGGAAATTAAAAAAAAAATTAACATATTTGGTGTTGACGCATCCATAAAAGTCCAATCTATGGAAATCTAAAATTTATTAACCCATATAGTAAATGCCTTGAACAAAAAAAATACAAACACTAGAATTGTTTTATTTCGGTCACTGCCCCTCTCCCAAAAAATGCAATAGAATGCAATCAATACATCATATATACAATAAAATGGTAACAATGATAACATCGTCTCGGCACGTAAAAAACAAGCCCTCACATGGCTCCATTCATAGAAAAAAGTTATGGAACCCTGAAAATGACGATTAAAGTAAACCGAAAGTTCTGATTTTTTTTATCCACTTAAATATAAAATCCTATATACCATAAGTTTAGTATCGCTGTAATTGTAGTGAGCTGGAAAATCATATTTCTGGGTCATCTTCACCCCACGAAGAGCGCCATAAAGTCGAAACCCAAACGTCAATGGCGGAATTGTTAAATTTTTCCCATTTCACAGCACTATTTTTCATCACACGTTCGTCATTTCTCTCCAAGTGACAAAGTCTCTAGAGCGGACAATTTACCCATATACTGTGTAAGTAAATACAGTATTGAACATATTGGTGGGCACGTGCCCTTAGTTCCTAAACGTAGCTACACCACTGGGTCATAGCACTTTTTTTTAATTAAATGGAATGGGAAGGAAAAATGTGGGACATGATGGTGTAACGGGGCTCGGGGTGGTAGCCAAGGGCAAGGGACTCGTTTTCCATGCCCCGGCCCCTTACAGAAAAACTTTGTCCGTTTTCAGTGTGTGTGTGAACGGGTTACCATAATGGACATCTCCCAGCTCTTCTGGTCTGCCACGCATTGCACGACTCCGATTCCCCATGACCTTCCGAACAGGAAGTCCATAAAGCCGAATTCCTCTTTGCTGACCATTTGACTAACACACAAAGCTCAGCCGGAGATGCAGGTGTCTTTCTCTTGGTTACACGTGGAGTAGAACGCCATCCTCTACCCCCTCACCATGGCATAAACCAGAACTAGGAAGGTGACTCCCTCAGATTTTGCGAGAGTGCTTCTCTTTGATTACTGCAGCTGCAGAGAACATTGAGATAAGGATTAAATACAAAACAAACAAGTCCATTATACTAATTGCATCTTATATAACTCAGCCGCAGCAGTCTGGGAGATTTCATGCTCATTTGTAGTGTCAGACATTGTTACTGTACTGTCTATACTGTGCACATATATCGTTCACAAGCCAAATAGGGAAGTGGTCATTGATTGTGGAGACTTGTTGGTTTTATATGGCCTCTTCTTTCAAGTTCTGTTTCTCCCTCCCTCAGTCCTGTTTTTTCTCTCTTCTTTTCTGGTGATGGGTGTAATTACTTTTGTGTCAGAATCATCCAGTTCATCTTCCATTAGGTCCTCTCATCACAAGCGTCATCGCTCCACAACATCCAGAAGTAGCAGGCGGTATCAACGTTCTAGATCTTCTCAGTGGCGTTCTCCATCAACTTTGGATGCTAGTTCCTGCAGTTCTGGTTTGGGCATATTGGGTCATTGTTGCAAGAGGCAATGGTCCTTTCAATAGGCCTGGTGGCTATGCCATTGGGCAAGCCAACCCCACGTGGTTCCAGATCCTCCATGAAGAACAGCACAAGTTCCATCATCAGGCAGTGAGTTCAATTTAACTGGGACATGGAGTTCTGGAGAAGAAAATTGGGATTTAGTAAAGGCCTTCAAGACTTTGCTCTCTCGGTTAGAGCCAGCAAAAAAGTTCACAATGAAATGGTAGCGCCTCAGGCGGGGTATACATAAAGAAGCTTTCCTTTGTGGATTTCAGAGGTCTCATTTACTGTAGATGAAGAAACAAGAAAATCTGAGCTAACCATTATATAGACATCTGGTCTACAATTTCTGTGGAACAGCATACAATACACAAAGAGCATAGGACTATCCTGGATAAAACGATTGACAGAAGGCCAAAGGTGGCCAGGACCATGGTTAACTGGATCCAAGCCTTCACGGTGCTAAGTTGTGTTCTGGGCCCACAGCACCCTGAACACTGTTCAGACTTGTCCATCTATATGGACTCAATTTATAACGCGTGAAAATCCCATGGGGGCAATATGTTAATATGTTTTTATTAATGGTTTTAGCTATTATTTTTCATTAAAATATTATTTTTTATTAAAATATTGTCCTTAATTGAGTTGTGGGGATTTTTTCGTGGTGTGCACGATTGTGTACAATTTCAGTATATATACTGAACTGTTCCTAGAAAGATATATAGCTATATGTAAGTTGTAATTTTGGTCTCTATTGTTATTGTTTTTGTGTTTTTGTTATGTTTTTATTGCATTTTATTCACTCACTTGTATTTTCAGTTCCTTTCTAGTTGTTACTTACCTGGTGTTCCATGGATGAGGGTTTCGTCTTGTCTGGTGTCTTTGTCACTGAAGGCACGTTGTTGTCTGTCTATTCATTCACCTTTTTGATTCCGGGTGTTGCGGCAGATTGACGGATATCCGGCTGAAGATTCCCGTGTTGTAGAGATTTGGAGAGAGAGTCATATATAAAAAATAATGGACATTTGGAAATTAGTTTACCATATTACATGGATTATTATTTTCTTACTTATCATTTTTATTTTTATTATTTTTATTTTTTATTTTCATATATATTTATTTTTTCACTATTTATTTATTCATTATGTTTTATATTTTATATTTATTATTTTTTATTTATTATTGTTTACTTTATTTATTTTGTTCTCATAAAGTTCACATATATGTTTGTAATTTTCACTTTATATGTGTGCACATACGTTTGTACGACTTTTATCAGCCCCCCATTAGGTTTTTTATTATACAGCATTAATTTTTCACGTTTTTTTACATTTTGTGTCACTTACTTTCTGCATGTAGCACTTTATTGTATTTTTTTCACAGTTTCTTATATATTCTTGTACATATATATTTTCGCATTTGTATTTATGCACATATATTTCTTTTTTATTTTATGATTATTTATTTTTTATTTATTTTTCATTACTTATACATATATATTTTTCTTTCATTTATAATTTTCTTTTATTATTTATTATTTATTATGTATCATCATTTATTATTCATTATTTTTTATTTATTTTTCAATTTTTATTTATTTTTCAATTTTTATTTATTTTCTATTTTTTACTTTTTTCCGTTCCATGTACAGATCCCTGTTATATATATATACTTATATTAGAGTTGTATACATATATATATATTTTTCCATACATATATTAAATCTATATACACATATATGCATTACTCCAGCGAGATCTGCATATCCATTAGTCCATTATAACTCCTCCTTGTTTTTCCTGTATATATCATCATCAGGACCCTATTGATGCATTGTATTATCCCCTCTTCCCCCTTTACCCTTCCAGGACCTGTGGTTATATGTTTCTTCCTGTCCCACTTTACCCTTCCAGGACCTTAGATCACATGTTCCATGCTAGCCAATGACGGCGGACCGGATGGTACGCGCATTGTTGCTGGATTCCTGGCATCCCCGCTCTCCGGTCTCATGTCCCCCAGCGCTGCGTCATTTGCACGCGTCCCTGGGGATCACATGGTCCGGCGGCGGCGTGCGTGCCTGGATCACATCCAGCAACACTGTGCGTCGCTTCACATGCGTGTCCGCCGCTCATTGGTTGTCCCTCCTTTATAATCTCCTTCCCTGCTGGATGTTGCCACCCCCTGACGAAGGCTAGCGCCGAAACGCGCGTCGGGGACTGGCACATCTTGGATACAGCAGCATTGCAGGTACAAACTTGCCCTGGGCGTTTTCCCTTGCTCCACTCTTTGCTTCCTCCTATTAGGATTGTTTCACTTGTAAACATATTAACTACTTAAGGGGAGCATTTTGAGCTTGTATTGGATTAGTGCCTAGACACTAGATGGCAGTCTCCTGCAGCTAATTGTGACCCGAGCAGCTTACCTCATCATATTTTTCGCACTTGTGCACTTTATTTATCTTTGCACTAGTGTTTGCACTTTTCTCACATATATATATATTTATTTATTATTAATTTCGGGGTATTGTATGCTAAGGAGTAAACAAACTTACATCTATATTTTTCAGTCTTCGACTATGTGATACATATATATCTATTTATTTATTTATTTATTTATTCACATAGTACTGTTATATTTCAGACTGTGTATTTTATGCTGCTATATCCTTTTTGTGCCATACTTTTTTGGTTTCTTTCTCGTCCCCTACCAATTTATGTAGTGTTATTTTTTGTTACTAATATTCAATAAAATTAATCATTTTATGGACATCAGTTCGGTTTTTGTTCTTTATGTTTATATATGAATTTCCGATTTGTCTGGTATTGCGTCCATTGTTCTGGGTATATGTGCACATCTTTTCCATCTTCACACATGTGTAGTTTTGCATATCCCTTGCCTTGAGTTATTTATTTACACCTAATACTGGGTAGAGGGTTAAGGCCACAGAAGTATAGCTCAGGCTAATGATGGCACAGAGGCACTTTCAGTCGGTGAATGGTGCTCCTTCCATATACTTACAAGGGGTAGTGTGGAGACCTGGAGTGTGTTGGATCTTGAACAAGGTCCACTGCAGATTTTATGACTTATGTAAATGTAAGCACAAATGCTCAGATTCGGTTCGTCAACACCCAGCAGTCCTCTGTGACAAGTCAGGAAAATCAGCCACCAGGACAGCGGGAGCCTTGAAGATAAAGACTCCAATGGGCATGTCCATGATCTCCTCATGGTAAGACCAGTAAGTCCATAAGGAGCTTCTTTGTGGAGGGGGATATTGCCATGGGAAAGTTTTTCAGGCCTCGGCCTCGGCCTCGGCCTTGGCCCTTCTATTCAACATCAGGGTCTGACCTCACAAATGGATGAATGAGCAAAAATTCCCACAGACTCCTCCAAAATCTTGTAAAAATCCTTCTGAGAAGAGCGGAATCTGTCATATCTGCAGAGGGGAATCAACGCCATATTAATATCTATGAACCTAGAATAGGAGGTGCGAAAAGCTCCTGGAGGTGAAATGTTGGAAAGTCCTAAAACTACTGTCCATATAGTGGAAGACAGACAAGCACTAATTATGTCCATTGTGTCAGCAGCACTTACGGGATGAAGACATGAAGGGATATAGGGCTCATTGTCGTATTATGGATAATTACAGTAATGCCTCCTGATAATTACCTTGCAGCTTTACTATACCCCGAGGCAGGACGGTAATGTACAGCGCTGGGGAGATGACGGCCCACGTCTCGTTAACAAATCTTAATAATTGCACTACATTTCTTGAACATGGAGTGTGCGCTACTGATACTAACCCTCCAACATGACATATTGTATCGCTGCTAAGAAAACGGACGAGTTACTAAACCCGATGCCGCCGTGAGATCTGCAACATGGAAAGGTGGTGTCCAAATCAGTCCATTGCTCAAAAAAGGGTTTTTCATGACTTCAGTGTGTAATGGGTTGGGATCCGATCCTTGAGAATCTCATGCGTCAGCGCAATAATGGGGCTTTTATTGCAAGCACAGCGCCATTCGTACAGATGTGGTTGTGCCTGGTATTGCAACACAGCCCTATTTGCTTGGGTTGTTAGGACATAATATTGGTGAATTAAAAGGGTTGTCCAGGATTTATTTTTACAATTGTGTAATCTCCATCAGTCCCTTACATTTTGGAAAAAAAGTGATAGCACTCCATTGAAAAAAGGGCACATGTCACCCCTGTTTTGTGATCAGTGGGGTTCCCACTGGTCATATAGGTAATAACCTAATGTAGTCTTTAGAGGGGTTTTTCTGATTTAAAAGAAATGTATAAAGGCAGGAAATGTCATAAAATTATAAAACACCCTACAGAACTCTATAGAATCCCGACTGCCTATTCTGCATTGATCATGCTCCATAAATCATTTATGTTCCTGCTACAGCCTCCTCTGGCCTTATCAGTCACGTGCTGAACAGGCCAACAACCACTGAGGCCAGTGATTGACTGCAACGGACATGAGTGCTGGATGACTACTAGGGACCACAGGGGATTGAACAGGTGATGAGTATTTTATCATATAACCACATGTCCTGCCAGTACTTTTTTTTTTTAAAGACACCCCTTTAAAGGAGTATTCCAGTTATAATAAGTTATCACCTATCAGGTAATTGTTGGTGCCTCCACTAATCACCAGAATGGGGTATATTGCCCTTTTCTTGCTCTTTGGTAGCTGCTGATGTCCACACGGGTACAGGTTTCTATGTCAAATAGGTTACAATTTATTTTCTTGCATAACCTTTCAACATAACGTAAACAGCGCTTCTTCAGCCAAAACATTCAATAACAAAAACACAGTCATTTCTTAGGGTAGGCACAACAAAGCAGTCTCACCCAAAGAGCAGTACAGGCTTTGCTTATCCTCAGTCTGTCCACCATTAATGTTCTTTTATCCTCTCCAACACTACAGTCCACAACTGAGCCAACCCCGTTGCCTTATATGGGACCTGCAAGTCCCGTACTGGAATGTACGGGAACAACCTTCCCCACCCAAGCTCTTAAGGTCGCTCCTAAATCCCGGACCCAAAATTCAGCCCACTAAAATTACTGTTACTGGAGCTCTCTTTTCCCGGATTTACAACACCGAGTACAGGCACCTCGGTGACACACCCAGGACTTTACCTCCTGCTTTTTTAATATATATATATATATATATATATATATATATATATATATATATATATATATATAGCTCGAATTGTTTTTACAATTTGGTTTCATTCAAATTTTTACCTTCTATACCCTCTATGTTGCATTGTCTATTGTTGGCTGCAAATTGAGTTAACTGAGAATCTGTCAATGAGCTTGTGTGGCACCCCAGGGTCCTGGTCATCGCAGTGGTATTGCTTTCCTCTCGGGGAGAGTGATGCTACGTTTGGAGGCAAGGAAGGATAACTGCATCCAGGTATCACAAACATGCAACACATTCACACTTCAGGCCACCAGGGGGAGCTTCTGCTCCTATTTATTAGGTCACTCCCCATATATATAGATAACTGGTAGTCTGTAGGGAAAGCTATAAAGTTCCAGACAGGAGTCAGTTCCTGACAGAGCTCCAGATAGGAGTTCTGTTAGGAGTTCCAGACAGTAGTCTGAGGAGGACAGAAGGTTAAAGGAGCTGTGCATGCCCTCAGAGCTGCAGCTCCCAGAAAGAGACATTGAAAGGCAGAATTGTATTGCAGCGAGCGTGAAGGAAGTCAAAGCAAAGGAGAGGATACCAGAAGGGGATCAGCCCCGCTCAGGCTGCCTCCTTCTGAGGCGCAAAATCTCGGTAGCTGGAACACCGAGGGAGTAAGGACCTCTACGCCTTACTTCAGAGACTGGCAGGACAGCTAATTGCAGGTTACCTGTCCGCACCTACACCCAGGAGGCACGGTGACACCTACAGAGCCAGGTTATCTAAGAGACCCTATAAACAGGCTCAAGTCACCAGTCATACGGGTTTTGTCCTATCCTATACGGGGGACAGAGAGCGAACATCGCATCTGTGAGACCTTTATGTGAAGCCATAGGCAGTAAGGGACTACACCACCGCAGCGCAAGGGAAGGCTACTGATTTCCACCTGGACAAGGGAACTCTGGACTTGCCTCCAGACCGGCCGGACTCTGCCTGCCTTGTGATCTGGTGCTCTGGACTGTGGATGCTGAAGTCTTCAGTAAAGGTAAAGAGACTGCAACTGTTGTGAATTCTGCTCTTGGGCTTCCTCCGGTGGTTGCTAGTGGTAGTGCAGTGGTCTCTGGATTGTAATCTGGGCAGGTGTTTCTGCTTATTGCAGTTCTATTAGGTATTTAGGTTTGTATCATCCATCAATCCCTGCCAGTTGTCCATTGTATCTTGGAGGGATTGCATCTCTTTCTGGCTCCACTTGCCTTGCTGTCATTTCATCTAAGATAACTTTCTGTTTTTGTTCTCTGTAGCACGCATGCAGTGTGCTTTTATGTGCAGTGCAATCTATTGTGTTTTTGTCCAGCTTAGACTTTAGTTTGGATTTTTCTGTCATGCTGGATTCTTTGGAGATGCAGATATGCATCCTATGTCTTTAGTAAGATGTAGTAGATAGTATATTCTGCTGTGGATTTTTCTAGAGTTTTAATACTGACCGCTTAGTACTCTGTCCTATCCTTTTCTATTTTAGCTAGTAGTGCCTCTTTTGCTAAACTCTGTCTTTTCTGCCTGTGTACGTATTTCCTCTTAGACTCGCAGTCAATATTTGTGGGGGGCTGCCTATCCTTTGGGAATCTGCTCTGAGGCAAGATAGGATTTCCCATTTCCATCTTTAGGGGTATTTAGTCCTCCGGCTGTGTCGAGGTGTCTAGGCCATGTCAGGTACATCCCACGGCTACTTCTAGTTGCGGTGTCAGTATTAGGATTGCGGTCAGTACAGGTACCACTAACTCCAGAGATAGTCACATGCGGCTCCAGGGTCACCGGACCATAACATGCAACCCTGTGTCCTCGTTCTTCACTGCGCCATTCACTATACCACCATCTATACACCGGGAGGCCCTGGGGACATACTTCACCTGTGGGAAGGTATACCATCTAGCTGCCATAATATCACTCCAGCGGACCCCTTAAAGCAGCGTCGGTCACCCTGACCGAATATCACAGGTGGCGTCACGAACATAAACTTTATCCCTTTAAAGACCTTTCCCTTTTACACGGACGTCCCAGGGCCACGGACTGGGTCAGCCACCATGACATCACCCTTTGAGCCGACCGGATCCGGTACCGAGTACCCCAAGGCCCTTGCGAGGCGATCCACTTGCATAACGGTCAAACAGGGCGTTTGAAACTGTTCAGTTCATCTGTTTCTGAGCTTCCCTTAGCTGATTTACGAACACAGACCACATCAAAGTAGAACGTGCAGGGGAACAAAGAACCTGTAAAACCCAAAGTTGCCAAATGTGTAATGTTACCCAGTTGCAAAAATTATTTTTAGTAAAAATACATGCATTTAAGAAGAAAAAAATACAAAGATATACGTGTTGCAGTCATAATACCAGTGTCCTGTCTGTTTTGAAAGAACCATAGGGATCTGGTGCTGCAGCCGATGTAATCAAAATTTGGCTTGGAGGAATTGCGGGGCCTCTAGCCACAAAATGTAGGCAATGTGAATGAAGGGGGAGGCACAATAGTACATATATCCGGCTTTACGGATGACATGAGAACCTCTGAGATGGAGCGAGTGATAAGTCAGGTAACAATACCATAAAGCGAGCACAATAACTGACCCCGGTGCAACATCAAGAACGGGTAACCTGCTCCTACGGGGAACAGAGCGGCTCTATGTGGAGAAGAATAGACTCCATCGCGGCATAACAAATTACTCCGGGACAAAATAAGTCAAGGCTTGCTGGTCACATAGCTATTTGTGGTGTGGGTTACAGCCGGCTGAATGGCTGCATTTGTCTCTGCGCGCCGCTGATCTCCCTTAGGGAATGTGGAGTTTTCAGAGGGTTAAATAAATATCTTGCATTGTTGCATTGTCTCCTCCATAAAGCCTCCTGGTTGTGCTTTGATGACAGGTGAAAAGGTGAATGTGGAGCTGGATGAAAGAGAATGGACCATATTCAGACTAGAAGAGACTTAGCTACTATTTTTTTTATATAATTAACCCTTTTAAGACCCACCAAATTTGTGTCATGGGGATCCGGGACGAGAAAACTTGCTTATTTTATCTCTGCATTCTTGAAAGAGTTTTCATTCCCTTTACAGTTTTACACCTGATATCATAAACTGTGTTACAATGTTTATATCGGCGTTATATTGCACTTACAGGTCAAAGTTTGGACACTCCTGCTCATATATATATATTTTTTTATTGAAATGTGCATCTTGTAAATTCAGGCTGAAGGCAGCAAAACCATGAAGAAAGAAGGAACACATATGGAAGCAAGGAGTAAAGAAAGACGTGTGAAATAAATTCAGAATACATGTCAAACCTTAGATTCCTCCTAGTAGTCCTCTATTACTCTGATGACCGCTTTACACCCCTTTGGCATTGCGTAAAGCAGCTTCATCGGGTCGTCTTCTGGAATGGCTTCCAAATGAACAAGTATGTCTCATCAAGGGCTCATCTGTGGGATCACCGGCCTTGGCGGCCATCAGGTGTGTTTTGCAGCAGGAGTGTTGGTGCACAAGTCCATGCAGTGCTTAGACCTATTCCACAAGTGTTCTAAGAAGAAGAATATGGCAAGAACCACTCAACTTAAAGAAACGACAGTCCATCATTACATTAACACATGAAAGTCAATACATTTCTTTGATGAAACTGGATTTCACAAGGAAAGGAAGCACCAAGAATTACCTCTGCTGCAGAGGATAAGTTCATCAGAGATACCAGGCTCAGAAACTGCAAATTGTCAGTACCTCAGATAGCAGCCCTTATAAACAATGCTCCGACATTAAGTTGCAGAATCGTGTCAACATCAAGTGTCCAGGAGACTGTGAGGAGCAGGCCTTTATGGTCTAATTGCTGCAAAAATGCCACTACTTCTCCACAAGGAGAAGAGGATTGTTTGGGTTAAACAACACAAGGACTGAACATGAGCTCAGTGAAAATCTGTACAAAAAAAATTTTTGGGGTACCAAGAAACAGGTCGTTGCAGAAAAGGTCTTACAAGTGGATGGTTTCTACATTTGTGATGCCCACAGTGAAGCATGGAGGGGGTAGTAAGATGGTGTCAGGTGCTTTGCTGATGACGCTGTTGGTGACTTATTCCATGTTCAGGGCACATTACCCAGCATGACAGCATTCTGCAAGGACATGCCATCCCATCTGTTTACATATAGTGGGACCGTCATTTGTGACAGTTTCCCAAGAGTCACCTTCTGACTATGTAAGGGCTATCTGACCAAGAAGGGGAGTGATGAAGGCTGCTGAAGATGACATAGCCTCCACAATCAGCCAACCTGGCCTCAACCCAATGGAGATGTTTGGGATGATTGGATGCAGAGTGAAGGCAAAGATGCCGACGAATCCTCAGCACTTCTGGGAACTCCTTCAAGACTGTGGGAAGCCATTCCAGGTGACAACCTGATGAAGCTGCCAAGGAGAATTCCAAGGGGTGTGAAGCTCTCACCAGAGTCAAAGGGGGGCACTGCAAGGAAGCTAAGGTGTAACACATACACTGGTCTATTTCACACGTTTCGTTACTCCTTGTTTCCATATGTGTTTCTTCTTTACTTTGTGGGTTTGCTGCTATCAGTCTGAATTTATAATGTGCACGTTCCAAAATGAACCAGGAAAACCATTGTATGAACATGCGTGTCTTCGAGTTAACCGGCACAGTATATGTACATTAACCCCCTCATGGCCAGGTGATTTTTTTTATTTTTCATTTTTGGCACATTCAATTTTTCTTCTTCTCCCAAGAGTCATAACGGATTTCCTTTTTCCTTCGACATAGTATTGATGGGAAGACGCTGTTTATTTTTGTGGGATGAGTTGTTCCAATTGCGATGAAATTGGCTAAAAAAAAAAACCCTCCACAATTCAGCCATTGTTTTTTGGGTTTTGATTTTACTGTTTTTATTGAGTGGTAAAAACGACCTGATAACATGATTCTCCAGATCAATACGATAACGGCAAAACCAAACTTGAATAGTTTTTTTTTTCTTAATTAAGTGATTAAAAAAAAAATCCAAAATTTGGTTTGTTTTCTTATTTTCTGGGACCTGTAAATTTTTACCAATTTTAAATTTTTTAATTGTTTATTTTTAAAGTGGGAGAAGAGGCTCTTAAATAAATGTTTCTGCTTAAAAACCTGGGTACTAATCTGCAGCAGAGAGATCTGCTGTGAGTGAATGGGACACTGAGAATCACAATCCCTTCTCATATTTCTTACTCTACTAACAATCAGCACTGAAAAATACAAAATCTGATTATGCCCCTACTAACTGTCTGCCAGCTCTGTAAACTATTAATTCTGGTTAACTTTCATACACTTTGCTATTCCTCTGTTATTCTTCCTGGAAATGTATGAATTACCAATGGTAAGTAACCATTCCTCTTGAAGAATAACAGAGGAATGACATGATGCAAAGATAAGAAAAGATGCTAAAGAGTTGGTATATAGAAATACTGGTGCTTGCAGAACAGATACGTCATGACAATTGACTTTCTTCTTTAAGAGTTTATTGTGAACCCATCCTTCTAGCGCCCGGATTATTCGGGATTCATCTTTCATGGACTGTAGGAGGATTTCTATCACCAGAGCGGAGTAACTCCATCACTTATTAATCTTGTATTATCACTGACAACGCTCTTCTGAAAATAATGCATTTCTAATCTGATGGGATTTATACAATATCTCCAAACTATCACAGCATTACAGAGATGAATCTGTATTAAAAAGATCAATGGCTGCCACAGACGCAGGCGGCCAGCCTGATGGAAGAGCATCGACAAACACACTATATGGAGAGAAGTATTGGATTCAGGTTTTTCATTCAATCCCATTGCCTCTTGTGTATAATATCTGGCCCCTCACCCCTGGTGTGTAACATCCTGCCCTTAGCCCCCTGGTGTGTAACATTCGGCCCCCTCCCCCTGGTGTGTAACATCCAGCCTCCTGCCCCTGGTGTGTAACATCCATCCCCTCACCCCCTGGTATGTAACATTCATCCCCTCACCCCCTGGTATGTAACATCCATCCCCTCACCCCCTGGTATCTAACATCCATCCCCTCACCCCCTGGTGTGTAACATCCATTCCCCTGGTGTGTAACATCCAGTCCCTCACCCCCTGGTATGTAACATCCATTCCCTCACCCCCTGGTGTGCAACATCCACCCCCTTGCCCCCTGGTGTGTAACATCCATTCCCCCTTGTGTGTAACTTCCAGTCCCTCACCCCTGGTGTGTAACATCCACCCCCTCGCCCCCTGGTGTGTAACATCCACCCCCTCGACCCTGGTGTGTAACATCCATTCCCCCTTGTGTGTAACTTCCAGTCCCTCACCCCTGGTGTGTAATATCCACCCCCTCGCCCCCTGGTGTGTAACATCCACCCCCTCGCCCCCTGGTGTGTAACATCCACCCCCTCGCCCCTGGTGTGTAACATCCACCCCCTCGCCCCCTGGTGTGTAACATTCATCCCCTCGCCCCCTGGTGTGTAACATCTATGCCCTCATCCCCTGGTGTGTAACATCCATCCCCTCGCCCCCTGGTGTGTAACATCTATCCCCTCATCCCCTGGTGTGTAACATCCATGCCCCGTGGTGTGCAACATCCATCCCCCCATCCCCTGGTGTGTAACATCCATGCCGTCATCCCCTGGTGTGTAACATCCAGCCTTTCGCCCCCTGGTGTGTAACATCCAGCCCCTCGTCTTCACTGTGTATAATATCCGGCCCCCTCGCCCTCTGGTGTATAACATCCGGCCCTATTGCCCCGGCGTATAACCTCCGACCCCTCGTCTCCTGGTGTGTAACATCCAGTCCCTCACCCCTGGTGTAACATCCAGCCCCTCACCCCTAGTGTGTAACATCCAACCCCTCGCCCCTTGGGGTGTAACATCCAGCCCCTCGCCCCCTGGGATGTAACATCCAGCTCTTCGCCCCCTGGTGTGTAACATCTAGCCCCTTGTCTCCTGGTGTATAATAGCCAGCCCCTCAAGGCCGTCTATGACATTTCTTCCTCCTAAATCTTCCATCATCACCTGTGAGCAACTAAGCCAATAAGTGGAGACCCCATAACATTACAGAGCAGGGTCAACGAGTGCCGAGGAGCAAAACGAAGAAAAGTCACCACCGCTCTGCTGACCCCATAACTGCAGAGTCGAAACTGCCTCTGGTATAACATCAACACAAACACTGTGCCTCCTCCTGGAGCTTCAAGGCCGAGCAGCTGCATGCAGCTTTACAACACCAAGCACAATGCCGAGCATCTGATGGAGTGGTGTAAAGCCATCACCACTTGTCTCTGGAGCAGTGGTAATGTGTACTTTGCAGTGACGGAAAACACTTCTCTATATGGGCTCTGATTTAGTAGTCTGGGTTTGGTGTCTCCAGGAGAACGTTACCTGCCTGACCCCATTATGCCCGCTGTACGGTTTGGTGGAGGAGGGACAATAATGGGCTTGTTTTTCAAAGGTCATCCTGGACCCGTTAGTCCCAGTGGAAGGAAATCCTTAATGCTTTGTCACAAGACATTTAAGACAATTGTACCCTCCAGCTTTACAGTTTGGGGAAGGCATTTTTCTGTTCCCCATGACTGTGCCCAGTGCACAAGGACCATACAGACATGGTGGGGGAGTTTGGTAGGAAGAAGATGACCGGCTGCACGGATCCTGGACCTCAATCCCATCCAACACCTTTGAGATCTACAAGAACAGAGATTGTGACCCCGGCCTCTCCCCAACATCAGGGTCTGACCTCACTAATGATCTTCTGGATGAAGGGATAAAAAATCCCATAATGAGCTAAAAAATTAATTTAGACATCCTTCCCAGTAGGCGGAAGCTGTTATATATGCAAAGGGACTGACTCCATAATAATGTCTGAGGATGTAGAATGAGAGGTCGTAAAAGCTTATGTAGCTGTAATATGGAAGGGGCACATACTTTTCTCTGCATAGTTTCTGTTTTGTTAGAGTAGCGCTGTACTGTACAGTGGGGCAAAGGTTGGATGGATTATGATCTCTTGTCATACCTGATTCTATGGCTAATATTACAGCACTCACTGGGGCACATCTGTATGGTTTATAAGGATAAATATCCACATATTTTAATTCAAATTTTCTTTGCAGGAGTCTTAGAAATTTGGTCCTTATGGATTCCGCCTTTCTCTCAATCTCTAAGAAGCACAGAAAAAAACATGGCTGTCTCAGAGATATTTGTACGGCGGCTCGTTATGGTGGCACAGTAAGAACAGTGGTGTATATGTATTGCAGGTGACCGGATGAAACGCACCGAACGCCAGGAACAGTCAGTGAACGGTTTCATTCTTTTCAGAGAAAGCGGAAATTCACAGCAGATAAGAACCAATTAGTGATATCAAACAATGAAAATCAATGGTGAAACATACAAGGATACAAATAGAATAACGGGGGACGTTCCGTGAAATATTATGCAAATGTTCTCCTTACAAGGGTGGTACACAGTGAGTACTTTCTGCCCCAGAGGCAGCATCACCATGGCTTCCTGGGGTATCAACACTTTGCCGAGGTGCTGAGAAGCAGCAAAAAAACTTCTGGATTTCTCTGACTTTGTTCCCTGCACGTTCTACTTTGATGTGGTCTGTGTTCGTAAATCAGCTAAGGGAAGCTCACAAAAAGACGAACTGGAATATTTAAAACGCCCTGTCTGACCGTCATGCAAGCTCATTGACAGATTCTCAATTAACTCATTTTGCAGCCAACAATGGACAATGCAACATAGAGGCTATAGAAGGTAAAAATTTGAATGAAACCAAATTGTGAAAACAAAACAAGCCATATATATATATATATATATATATATATATATATATATATATATATATATATATATATATATATATATATATATGTGTATATGTATATATATATACATACACACACATATATATAGTACAGACCAAAAGTTTGGACACACCTTCTCATTTAAAGATTTTTCTGTATTTTCATGACTATGAAAATTGTACATTCACACTGAAGGCATCAAAACTATGAATTAACACATGTGGAATTATATACTTAACAAAAAAGTGTGAAACAACAGAAAATATGTCTTAAATTCTAGGTTCTTCAAAGTAGCCACCTTTTACTTTGATGACTGCTTTGCACACTCTTGGCATTCTCTTGATGAGCTTCAAGAGGTAGTCACCGGGAATGGTTTTCCAACAATCTTGAAGGAGTTCCCAGAGATGCTTAGCACTTGTTGGCCCTTTTGCCTTCACTCTGCGGTCCAGCTCACCACAAACCATCTCGATTGGGTTCAGGTCTGGTGACTGTGGAGGCCAGGACATCTGGCGTAGCACCCCATCACTCTCCTTCTTGGTCAAATAGCCCTTATACAGCCTGGAGGTGTGTTTGGGGTCATTGTCCTGTTGAAAAATAAATGATGGTCCAACTAAACGCAAACCGGATGGAATAGCATGCCGCTGCAAGTTGCTGTGGTAGCCATGCTGGTTCAGTATGCCTTCAATATTGAATAAATCCCCAACAGTGTCACCAGCAAAGCACCCCCACACCATCACACCTCCTCCTCCATGCTTCTCGGTGGGAACCAGGCATGTAGAGTCCATCCGTTCAAATTTTCTGCGTCGCACAAATACACGGTGGTTGGAACCAAAGATCTCAAATTTTGACTCATCAGACCAAAGCACAGATTTCCACTGGTCTAATGTCCATTCCGTATGTTCTTTAGCCCAAACAAGTCTCTCTGCTTGTTGCCTCTCCTTAGCAGTGGTTTCCTAGCAGCTATTTTACCATGAAGGCCTGCTGCACAAAGTCTCCTCTTAACAGTTGTTGTAGAGATGTGTTTGCTGCTAGAACTCTGTGTGGCATTGACCTGGTCTCTAATCTGAGCTGCTGTTAACCTGTGAATTCTGAGGCTGGTGATTCGAATAAACTTATCCTCAGAAGCAGAGGTAACTCTTGGTCTTCCTTTCCTGGGGCAGTCCTCATGTGAGCCAGTTTCTTTGTAGCGCTTGATGGTTTTTGCCACTGCACTTGGGGACACTTTCAAAGTTTGCCCAATTTTTCGGACTGACTGACCTTCATTTCTTAAAGTAATGATGGCCACTCGTTTTTCTTTACTTATCTGCTTTTTTCTTGCCATAATACAAATTCTAACAGTCTATTCAGTAGGACTATCAGCTGTGTATCCACCAGACTTCTGCACAACACAACTGATGGTCCCAACCCCAGTTATATGGCAAGAAATCCCACTTATGAAACCTGACAGGGCACACCTGTGAAGTGAAAACCATTCCCGGTGACTACCTCTTGAAGCTCATCAAGAGAATGCCAAGAGTGTGCAAAGCAGTCATCAAAGCAAAAGGTGGCTACTTTGAAGAACCTAGAATATAAGACATAATTTCAGTTGTTTCACACTTTTTTGTTAAGTATATAATTCCACATGTGTTAATTCATAGTTTTGATGCCTTCAGTGTGAATGTACAATTTTCATAGTCATGAAAATACAGAAAAATCTTTAAATGAGAAGGTGTGTCCAAACTTTTGGTCTGTACTGTAGGCGGATTATAATGAGGGCAATCTGGGCTACCGCCCATGGCCCGAGGCTTCGCGGAAGGCCCATTGCCAGATTGCCCTCATTATAATGTTTTGTGTGCCTCAATTTGCTGCGCAGGGTGCTTTCCATTCTGCATCGTCGGGAGCGCAGCTCCAGTGGAGCTCCTGTCGCCTCTGCTGTGCTGTGCAAGCACAATGATGTCATCACGCTAGCATATATGTGGACGCGTTGTGGCAGAGCTCGCGGGAAGCAATTCTTTTGCTCCGGCCTTTTTTGCCTTTGAGTCGTGAGGAGAAGTGGGAGAATGCTAGTGGGGGTCCCCTTCAGACTGTAAAGCTTATCTCTTGTAGGCAGGGCTGCCACTAGGAATTTCGGGGCCCCATACTGGCAAAATATGGAGCATCCTATGTGGCTCATTATATATGGAGCATCATATGGGGCCCATTGTATATGGAGCATCATATGGGGCACATTATATATGGAGCATCATATGGGACACATTATGTATGGAGCATCATATGGGACTGGGACCCATTATATATGAAGAATCATATGAAGCCCATTATATATGGAGCATCATATGTGACACATTATATATGGAGCATCATATGTGACCCATTATATATGAAGAATCATATGGGGCCCATTATATATGGAGTATCATATGGGGCCCATTATATATGGCACCTCATATGGGGCCCATTATATGTGGAGTGTTATATGGGGATTATTCTTTATGGAGCATTATATGGGGCCCTTTCTGTATGGAGCAATATATGGGACCCATCGTATACTGTATGGAACATTCTATGGGACCCATTATGTATGGAGCAATATATAGTGTTCATTATTCTTTATGAAGCATTATATGGGGCCCATTATACAGTATGGAGCAATATATGGGGCTCATTATAATAATAATAATCTTTATTTTTATATAGCGCTAACATATTCTGCAGCGCTTTACAGACATTATCATCGCTGTCCCCATTGGGGCTCACAATCTAAATTCCCTATCAGTATGTCTTTGGAATATGGGAGGAATTATACTGTGTGGATCAATATATGGGGCCTATTATACAATGTATAAAGCAATATATGTGGCTCATTATACTGAATGGATCAATATATGGAGCCCATTATTCTGTATGGAGCAATATATAGGGCTCATTATACTGTATGGAGCATTATATGGAGTCCATTATACTGTATGGAGCACTATGTGATGCCCATTATACTGTATGGAGGACTATACTGTCTGGTTTCTGACCTATTATAGAATTTACAATATATATCACTCATGTAATGTAAGAAGTGAAATCTTTGGCATTGTACTATACCTATATTGCTATATTTGTGCATCATGAATTGTGGTATGTGTTAAAAGGGCCCACTGAGACTCTTCGTGCGGGGCAAACGAAAATCTGCCATGGATGATGTATTTGCACTCATCAATATTAAAACAATCAGAAGGAAAAGTCAAGGAGTTTTGGAAGAAACAGGATGGAGACATATTTCATAGTTTTTAAGGTTGAAGATAGACTTAAGTCCATCAAATGAATGGAGCAGTGGTTACGCATGTGCACTACTGCTCCGATATTCACATACAAATGAATGATGCAGTGGCTACGCAAATGCAGTACTATTCCGATAATCTCGTACAAATGAATGTAAGAGTGGTTACTAGTGATGATTGAGCACTAAAATGCTAGAGTGCTCGGTACTCGAATCGCACCGGTCAGACTCTAAGACGGACTCGACTTGAGTAACAAGTATAAAGGAAGTCAATGGGAAACAGTTTTCTAGAAGACCCTAACAGGAGGTCTGGAGTGGGCAGGAAAATCGCTGAAATGGATGTAAACAGCGATCAAATAGAATGGGAACACCATGGGGAAGATGCTGGATGCATTTCTGACTCCCAGGTCGCTGCTGTCATGGTTAGGACATGGTTAATGTCCTGTTCTCTCAGGCTTAATTTTGCTGGCCTCCCCACCCTGGGATGGGTATTTTTACTCACTCCAGACTAATATTCCCTGTCAGCTATACTTTCATCTAGTCTGTGTGCCTGACCCCCTGGAGTGTTTGCCCGGTTTGCAATTATTTTGCTTGCCCTCCGTGCTGTACTCTGCTTGTTGGTTCTTTTGGATTTCTGACCTCTGGCTTCCCTTCTGACAATCCCTTGTCTCACCCCTTTGGTACCTCATGACCTCCTGGCTCTGATCTTAGCTTGTTTGACTACTCTCCTGTGTTTATCGTCTCCTCTGCACCCCGGCGTTTGGCTCCGCTCCTGACCACCTCCTACTCTGTCACATGGTTCAGGTTCTGGTTGTTACCTGGTTAGTTATCCGGCGTTTTGCTCAGCTCCCTTGCTGCTGTGTGCAGCTCTCCCCACAGCAGTAATACCCGGGAGTCGTGACAACTGCTGGGAACAATGTTGTCAGAGTATTATGCCACTTTTACAGAGTAACAATAAAACATACAAAACAGAAGATATAATTGATTTTACAGGAAAAAATGTTATGCAACATTCTTCCCTGTATAATGACTTGTATACAAGGCAAAATTAAAAATGAAAAATTAAAACCACCTCCTCCATGCCTTCATAGCTGGGCCATTTCTCACCGTGTTTCTCCGTCGCCTAAGACTACAGTAGATGTCATATTCCGGCCTCTACTAAAATTACACCAACCAGTAGTCAACGGTAAATGTAATTAGAACATTTTACCACCTTATCTGAGCATGTAGTGTGCGGGACATGATCAGAAACATCTTGTTTAATTTATGAAGGCGGGACTCTAAAAGTCGCAAAGCCACAAACAATACAAGAACTGCCAAAAATTAGAATGAAGAAGGTCTCCAATACAACCGGTACCAAAGGAGGGCTATGCTCAAAGTGCAAGGGCTGCCAAAAATTAGAAGGAGGGACTGCAATAGACCCTGGAAGACACATAGGGGAGGACTTCAGAATTTGTTTTAGCAATTAGTAAGTAATGGGACTCGTAGACTGGTAAAGCCTATGCACTAGGTGCAAGGCCAAAAAACATTTACCCATGGTGGATATACACCGTATATATAAATATATATATAAGAGAATTGTAGAGGTAAGCCTCATACACATCCTGTAAAAATTCTGAAGGAGGGCATCATACACACCCTGGAAAATAAAGTGCCAGGGGCGCATGATGGCCCTCTAAAAATTACAAGTGAGGGCCATCTGTTTACTCACTAAAAATTATGAGCGAGGGCTGCATGATGACCTTCTAAAAATTATGTGAGGGCCGCCTGATGATCCTATAAAAATTTTGAGTGTGGGCCACCTGATGACCCTCTAAAAATTATGATTAGGGGCCGCCTATGACCCTCTAAAAATATTGAGTGTGGGCGGCTTGATGATCCTCTAAAAATTGTGAGTTATGGCCACCTGATGACCCTCAAAAAACTTTGAGTGTGGGCCGCCTGATGACGCTCTTAAAATTTTGAGCAAGGGCTGCCTAATGACCCTCTAAAAATTTAGAGCAAGTGCCGCGTGATGACCCTCCAAACATTTGGAGTGAGGTCCGCATGATGACTCTCTAAAAATTTGAAGCGAGGGCCGCATTATGACCATCTAAAAATTTAGAGCGAGAGCAGCGTGATGACCCTGTTGATATGTTGGAGGAGAAGGAGGAGGAGAAGGACAAGAAAAAGAAGAAATGTGAGCTGTATATCCTATTTTAGGTGGGAAGAAGTGCATGGGAATAAACCAGAAGAAAAGGAAGCTTTGAATTGGTTTTATGTTCCACTGCTGTCATCTGGTGGGGTTGATAAGTCTGGGTCAATTCAGGCCGTGTTCATTTTGATAAAGTCAGCCTGTCATCATTTTCAGTTGACAGGCGGATGTGTATTTCAGTTATTATAAAAACCCATTCTGACAAAAAACTAGTGAAAGGGCAGGCGATCACCTCCAAGGCATAGACGGACAGTTCATGCCATGTGTCCAGCTTAGTTACACGGAGGCTGCTGGTACAGTCGGCTAGGTACTAATCCACCATCTTTCAAAACTGTTCCCTCCTTGTTAGAGTACCCCGCGCATCAGGGCGTGGGTGCTGGGAAGGCCTAACAAAACTTTCCCAGATCTTTGATAGTGTTCCCTTGCCTCCTTGGCATCTCTTCCCCTTGGTTGCCCAAGGAACTATGACCTCTGCCGCCAGCATTGTCAAATAGGTATTTTTGCACTCGGGCCTTCTGATATTCTACCATTTTAATAGCCCTCTACAAATGAATGGTGCAATGGTTACGCATGCTCATTACTCCTCCGATACTCACATAAAAACAAATGGAGCAGTGGTTACACATGCACACTACTGCTCAGATAATCACATACAAATGAATGGAGCCGTGGGCTCTACTGCTCCCAAAATCCTATATTATATTTGAGGTGATTCTGTTGTTGGGTGTCTCGGGACCAGGGGTTCCTACCCTGTCCCTAAGGCTACTTTCACACTAGCGTTTTTGGCTGTATGTCGCAATGCGTCGTTTAGGTGAAAAAATGCATCCTGCAAAGTTGTCTGCAGGATGCGTTTTTTCCCCATAGACTAACATTAGCGACACATTGCGACATATAGCCACACGTCGCAACCGTCGTGCGACGGTTGTGTCGGGTTTTGGCGGACCCTCGGCACAAAAAAAGTTACATGTAATGTTTTTTTGTGCGTCGAGTCCGCCGTTTTTGACCGCGCATGCGTGGCCGAAACTCCGCCCCCTCCTCCCCGGACATTACAATGGGGCAGCAGAAGCGTCGTAAGACTGCTTCCGCTGCCCACGTCGGGCATTTTTTTCATAGTATGCGTCGGTACATCGGGCCGACGCAGCGGGACGGCCCCGTACCGACACTAGTGTGAAAGTAGCCTTACTCTAGTGACGCCCTAGCTCAGCCTGTTCCATGGATTATTTCTGATGGTAAAGATGCTGGGGCTACAAACCTTGCCTTAGCTCCTGAATCCGCCCTCAGTCTGTACCCTTCCCTTACCCATGAAAGAGGGGAGTAGTAGTGTACTATAATACACCAACCAGACTAACGAGGTAATACGAACAGGGATAAAAGAAAATACCAACCATACAACTATACTCACACAAACAACAGAGGTATACTCTGGTGAATGGAGGATGGGGTAAAACCAAAGTAGGAGAAGAAGGTGAATTAGCACACAACCAAAACCTAGCAACAGTCACAGATAAATCCACCAACACCCTTCTCAAGCAACAACAACAAACCACCATCACCTAACCAAGAAGCATGAAGCTACTCTGGCAATGAGTGCATGCCAGGACCCAGAATATATAGGAGATGGGAGTGGCCAACAGTGAACAGCTGAGAGCCTTAATGCAGGAAAGCTTCCAAGAGCTCTCAACTGAACAGATTAACCCCTGTCCTGCTAAAAGAAACCTGCAACATTTAATAAGAAGGTGAAATGCTTCTAAACAGTGCAGGAGTAGGAGAAAACAGACGCTGCTGTCTCCGAGCTCCTCTCTGTCGCGGTAAATCTGTGACAATATTTTTTTTAAGATTTTTTTTTAAAACAAGAAGCAAAAAAAATAAGTTGGATGCTCAAGTTAAAAACTTTATAAATGTAACTGCTAAAGCTGCTAAGGAACACAGTATTATCCCAGTGCTGCCTTGTATATAATAACGTTACGATACACCAGGGTATCTTGCCACGCACATCATTTTTTATTGAATTAGCTCTGATTGAGATCCTGCAGTGTGATGGACCTCTGTTCTCTCCCTATTTAATGTTCTCTGTACACAGATGTTCTATGTGCTTAGTCTCCTAATTATCTATTAGAAATATCCTGGCTCGGAAATTGTCGATGAAATTATCATACGAGAGCAAACTTTAATAAGCTTGAATGCGATCCAATACGTCTCTGTTTCTGGCAGGGCCACTTATACCAGGTTGGTCTTAACGAAAGGTGGCATTGCTGCCTGCTGCTTACCAGTCAGCATGTTACTGTCATCTCTGCCAAGGAAGATTTCCAGCTGTGATGGATGGATGGGGAGATCGCAATTCTGCTCCTCCTCACCTCCACAGACAGGTAACCGTCCAAGACGTCTTCCCCGAGCGGCAGAATGTAATGGTGGAAAAATCAGTATGTTCTACAGAAATAATTAAATTAACACCAAGACTGTTCTGAATGTCTGAGAGCAATTCCCTCAGGAGAAACTGTACTAAGAATATCGATTAACTTGGAATCAAATCAGCGTATCAGATGCCGTTATTACAGAGGGATATTCATTTTTCATGATTTATAGAGATAAACAAGGAAGAAAAATTATCGCAAGCAAGAACGGAAAATGTTTAATGTCAAAACCGTGCAATTCACAATGTACAGCCAAGCACTAGGGTTCTCCTAGAGACACCAGACCCAGACTCTTCCATCAGACCCAAGAGAGAGAAGTGTGATCCGTCACTGCACAGAACGCGTTTCCTCCAGAGTCCATTGGTGGTTGCTTTACACCACTCCATCTGACGCTCGGCATTATGCTTGGTGATATAAAGCTGCATGCAGCTGCTTGGCCATGAAGCTCTCGGCGGGTGCGCAGTGATTCTTCTAATGTTAATACCAGAGGAGGTCTGGACTCTGCATCCATGGGGTCAGCAGAGCGTTGATGACTTTTTTCCCTCTGCTAATCAGCACTTAATGACCCCGATCTGTAACGTTACGGGGTCTCCACTTCGTGGCTGTGTTGCTGCAGTTCTCAATAATATCACTCACAGGTGATGGGGAAGATTTAGGGGGAAGAAATGTAATGACCTGACTTGTTGCCCTGGTGGCTCCTATTACAGGACCACATCAGTATCAGTGAGTTGTTTAGAACGAGTGTGACATCTGCAACCAAACCTGCTCCAGCAATGTCCGCCTCTGTTGGCAATCAGGGCCATGTTCACTCTGTGGGCTCCGTATGCGATGGAGGAGACATCATGGCCAATATCTATGGGCAGGGCAGATGTTATCCTGGCAGATATCTGGTGTTGCTGGGACCTGTATTTCCTCCCCACCAGGCTGAATGGCTGTGTGTTCTGTCCAGCAGCCCATCAGCTCCCTGCTGTGGCCAATGGAAGCAGTCTGCGGGGAGCTGCCAGGTATTGTGCTCAGTTACCTCTGACATCTCGGTAGCTATATTTGGCTTCATCCTGACCTTTTCTTTTCTGTTATCCCTCCTGACTGACCACAGGATTTCTAATTCTGTCCCAGTGTTGTCCCTTTTGATTCTGATCCAGCATTGTATAACCAGCCTTGCTTCATGCTCACTTCTCCGGCCAGCAGCAACTCTGTGGCCGCGAACTAGGGGGCCCCATTATGTGATCACATTTTCTCAGATGTGGAAAAAAAAAAATATCGCCATCTTCTCCATTCAGTCTGTCTGCAAAAATCAGACTACGCTCCGATGTTATCTTATTGTAGTCTGATTTTTTCCAACGGACCCATAGACTTGAATGGTTGAGTGCGTTCCATTTCTCGGAGTCAAATCGTGCATGCTGCGTTTTTTTTTTCTGTGAGACAGACTCGGAAGGAGAAACAAATCGGACATTTGCACTGCCTCCTTGAATAACATGAGGGCCAGTGCTATCTGTCAAAACAGCGTATAGCACTCATCCGATTCTTACAGCCGACTGCATGAGCCATAACTGCAAGAGAATAGGGGGAGACACTCGTCCTGTTAGTTGCATTGTGGTGCTTGTTTTGCTTTTCTTATATTTTTTTACAGCAAGGCGTATGCTCGTTTTGTTTCCATCTCAGGTTTTGTCTGTTAAATGTCCACTGTGTGAACATGCTCCTATGCATGGCATGTATACCAACTTATACTCCGGCTCAGTTTTTTGTTTTGCTCTAATTTTTTGTACAAAGTGGGGAGCGGCCCCCCTATTCTGAGCTAGGCATTTTATCTATGCAGCTTCCCATGGATGGATGTCTGACCAGTCGGACACCAGTCCTTCTCTGGCCCCATCTATATTTGAAGTCCTCTAATATGAGTTGAGATTTTAATACTAACTGTTAGGACCGTGCTGATAGGATGCACCTTGTCACGGCGGGATGGCTTTTACGCTCTCTTTTTTAATGAAAAACAATGTTTTCTAGTCCCCTATGTAATTTATATGCATTATTACTGTTACTATCAGGAAATTAATTCTTACAAATGTATACAGTTACCAGGAACTCCACCCCCCCCCCCCCCGGCCCGACATATTGCAGCTATAATTATTAGAAATAACATGCACCTCAGCAATGCAAATATAAAGGACCAATTTGCATTCTGGTCTGTTGGGTGGAAATATCCATTTCGCATATTGATAGTTTTCTGGCAGATATCATAAATTATACAAGAGCTGAATTTTGTCCGTTAGGTTATTTTAGGACTGCACTGTATGCAAACTTGCAGTCCTATGTAAGCTCTGGATGACACATCTTGATATAATCATGGGTTGTCCCAAATAAGCTCTTCTGCATGTGACGCTCTGGTTCCTTCCCAACAAATTAAATGGCGGTACATGATTATAGACTGTACATCGATACTAGGTATGTAAGACATGAAATCTCCGACATCCATTGATTTGTGCCTCGTACCAGCTCTGCTCCATCCTGTCGTTCTCCGGTAGTATTACCCATTAGGGCGCACACTGGGATGTGTCTGTACCGGGCTCCGGTGCGGCCGTCTCACCGCCTGGGGAAACAGTTCAATTCATTTGAACCTATTAGAAATTGTGTTAATCCTTTGTATTCGGCATCGAATCTCTTATTCCAAACAGTTTAATCCTCTTTACTGAGAGCAGAGCAAATAAATCAGTCACAAGGATTTAGGCAGAATTGTCATCAAACCCAGGGATCAGGATGCACTCACAAAATGAGGCAGGCCGCCTTTTACTGATTCCCAAAACATAGCCCTTATCCGAGGAGTCGCTCTGCTCCACCCTCCGGGGCTCTGCCGTGGGCACCAGGTAATGGCACCCCTCCACCCGGCCCATATACCAGCGCCTGGCTAAATAGTGTGGATCTTGTTAACTATCTAAATTGGGCCCTTTAACCTGATTTCATACTATGTCATGTATTCATTTCCCGAAAAAGATGACCCAAAGGTGGCACTCATCTTGTAGGAAAGTAGGGTGCGTAAACCCCATAACAGTGATAGACTCAATGATCCCATAATGGTGACTGCCATAGCACCCCCAGACAATACTTACCCCTTAAAAGTGGCAGTCACAGGCCTCCATAATGATGATAGCTGTATTCCCCCCTACTGTAGCACCCTCATAACAATTGCATGCTCCCATACTGGTAACAGCTGCAGTGACTCTCACTGTCCCCCAATAACAGTTTCAGACACAGTCCCCCTATAACAGTGATAGCTACATTGACTCCATTACAGTGACTGTTATGGTGTCCGTATATTGCCCCCGTAAATGTAGCAGTTACACTGACCCCATTACAGTGACAGTCATGGTGCCCTTACATTGTCCCCATAAATGTAGCATCTACATTGACCCCATTACAGTGACTGTTATGGTGTCCGTATATTGCCCCTGTAAATGTAGCAGCTACACTGACCCCATCACAGTGACAGTCATGGTGCCCTTATATTACCCCCATAAATGTAGCAGCTACACTGACCACATTACAGTGACAGTCATGGTGCCCTTATATTACCCCTGTAAATGTAGTATCTACATTGACCCCATTACAGTGATAGTCATGATACCCTTTCTTGCCCCCATAAATGTAGCAGTTACATTGACCCTATTACAGTGACTGTTATGGTGCCCCTATATTGCCCTCATAAATGTAGCAGCTACCTTGACCCCATTGCATTCACTGCCATGATGCCATTATATTGCTCCCATAACGGTAGCAGCTACAATGACCCCATTACAGTGACTGTCATGGCGCCACTTCATTGCCCTATAAATGTTAATGCTACGTTGACCCCATTACAGTGACTATCATGTTGTCTTCATAATAATTCCAAGCACAATGGCCCAATGACTATGACAGATACACTGACCCCATGATAGTGACTGTCACAGTGCCCTATAATAGTTACAGACTCATTGCCCCACAAATGGAGTAGCTACATTGCCCGATTATAGTCATTATCACAGTGGCCCTATATTGCCCCTATAAATGTGATGGATGCATTGACCCCATTACAGTAATTATCATGGTAACCCTAAAAATGTGACCGCATTAAAGTAACAATGACCCATAAAAGTTACATAAAAGCAAACACTGTGCACGCGTAACTGATTTCAGCCTGATGAAAGCCCCTATTAGGTGCAGAAACGTGTAGCATGTCATAAAACAAAGTATTCTTCATACAGGTCTTACCGAGCAGAGCCAAAATATTCTTAGTTTTTTTCTGTTCCTATTAGATCCCAGTAACTGGGTCAGATACAGAGCTGTGATGTCAGGAGTTTACTCACTGCCCTGACGGAGTGTTTTCTAGAAGTATAGCGCCCTAGTACAGCAGGAAACCATCAGCCTCAGGGGATGTGCGCACGACATCTGAAAAAGCACCAGAAAACCGCCGCAAAAATAAACATAATGCGCAGCAATGTAAAACCGCGACTTGCTGTGCGCATGTTGCAGTTTGGAAATCGTTAAGCGACTAAAAGGAGTTTGTTCTTTTGCTCTTTACAATTGAAAGCACAGGAAAAGATGCGGAAACGGCGACGAATACTACCAACGAAGCTACTTCAGGAAAAAGACCCCTGGTTAGAAATGTAGTATGGTTCTTCTGATTCACTATGTCTCTTTCCTTATGTGCAGGACCTTATGGACCTTATGTATCCATGGTTACGTCCACTGATGAAGTGAGTTATTTAGCTAGTTGCTAGTGGTCGTAACCATGGATACCTAAGGTCCTGCAATGCCTGCACATGAGGAAAGAGACATAGCGAATTGGAAAAACTATGTGGATTTTGGAGCAGAGCCTGCTACAAAATCCAGGCAAATAAGAAACATCAGTGTGAGCATACCCTTATGTATTGAGGATAATGAGTGCACCAGATAATGCAGGTAAGGAGCAAGTGACAGAACACGTTGCGTCAGTACAAAACCAGTTAGACCAGGTGCATGGCGTCTGCCATGATAACGTGACCTTCCCTTATCACAGTCATTGATGATTGTGACACATGTCATTAGGAACTTTTCCTGCTGCTGAAATCTCCAAAGATCAGCTGAGGAACCTAACAGCAAGTGTGCTATTCCCACCACTGGGGAAAGGAAACATTACACTCTGCCTACTGAAATTACCACGTGCCACCACTAATGGCACCTCATTGCATACATATGGTGTTTGATCTCATTTCTATTGTATTTTTTTGTGTGTTTTTTAATATTTTCAACATTTAATCTTATGGGTTAAACAGTTTCATATTTTTATACACTGGATTTTTTGGGATGTGGCAATACCGAATAATCTTATTTCTTTATTTTCGCAATTTCTTTATATTTAAGAGGAGAAAAGTGTGTGAGTGTGGGATGCAAATTTATATGGGTTATTTTTTATATTTTTAAAACTTTCGTTTTACATTACACTTCATTTTTTAGCTCTCCCCTCCCTCTTGTTCTATGGCAGTATATAGGATAAATCATGGCCCATAGTAAAGCCCAGCCTGGCTGTCTCACATTACTGATAGTTATTGGGCTGTTGAAAGATCCTGCAGCTCTAAAATGTAGGTTTTTTTTAACCCCTTAGTGACGGAGCCAAATTTTTAAAATCTGACCAGTGTCACTTCATGTGGTAATAACTCTGGAACGCTTCAACAAATCCCAGTGATTTTGAGACTGTTTTTTCGTGACACATTATACTTTATGATAATGGTAAATTTAGGTTGATATGTTTTGTGTTTATTTATGAAAAATATCAGAAATTTCAGAAAAATGTTAAAAAATTAGCAATTTTCAAACTTTGAATGATTATCCCTTTAATCCAGGTAGTCATACCACAGCAAAACATTAATAAATAACATTCCCCACATGTCGGCTTTACATCAGCACCATTTGTAAAATGTTATTTTATTTTGTTAGCATTTTAGGAGGTTTTAAAATTTAGCAGGAATTTTTCATTTTTGTCAAGGAAATTTACAAAATGTATTTTTTTAGGGACTTATCCATGTTTGAAGTGACTTTAGGGGTCTCATATATTGGGAAACCCCCAAACGTGATACCATTTTAAAAACAGCACCCCTGACATATTGAAAACTGCAGTCAGGTAGTTTATTAACTCTTCAGGTGCTTTCCAGCAATTAATGCAAAGTGGTATGACAGAAATGAAAATGTGTATTTTTACCACCTAAATGTCTCTAATTTCTGAACAGGTTACAACAGCCAGCAGACTCTAAGGGTATGTGCACACTTTGCGGATTCTTCTGCGGATTTTTCCGCTGCGGATTTGGAAAATCCGCAGTGCAAAACCGCAGCGGTTTTCACTGCGGATTTTCCTGCGGTTTCTTCTGCGGGTTTTCAACAGCACTTTCCTATTGGTGCATGTTGAAAACCGCTGTGGAATCCGCAGAAAGAAGTGACATGCTCCTTCTTTTTTTCCGCAGCGGTTCCGCAATGAATTTTCCGCATTGTGGGCACAGCGGTTTTGGTTTTCCATAGGGTAACATTGTACTGTACCCTGCATGGAAAACTGCTGCGGATCCGCAGCAAAAAACAAAAAGTGTGCACGAGCCCTAAGGCCGCTATTTGGTCGTGAATTGCCATGGCAAACATCAGGACCACAAAATAATGATCTGAGGGCACCAATTGGGATAAAGAGGAAGACCCCACACTCTGTTATCCATTTAAATGCTGTCACTATTGACAGCAGCATCTAAGGGGTTAAACAGATATGGACGGTGCAAACACTGATTGTGGCTGATGCAGAAAGTTGTCAGCTATAGTGTACAGCCGACAGATTGTCACCTGTATGGGGAAGCTATTCTCTTATATCTCAGGTCAGTTAAAAGACGTATTGGCTGTCATTAAGGGGTTAAACGCAAATTAGTTCTTCACCAAAAAGCAGCCCAGTCAGCACCCATCTGTTTTGGGGTTCCTGCCCCTCATTAGTTGGATGAGATACCTTTCATGGGATTGTTTATTAGTAGTGGGTGTCACCTAAGTGCAAGATGGCAGCCACCGGGTGTGTACGATAAGTGCCCAAATGGAAAGCGCCACCAGGATGACATGGCATTTAAGGGGTTACACAGCAGCAACATGAGCTATAAGATAGATCTGATCGCTGCTGCTAGAGGCAGATGCTGGCTGTATAAAACAGCCAAATCCTGTGCTGTGGTGCCACACACCTAGACCGGACTGTGACGGGTATATATCGTACATCATGGAGTATGAGGGGTTAAATACACAGGGTGAGGTGCAGTTATCTATCTATCTCATATCTATCTATCATCTATCTATCATCTATCTATTATCTATCATCTATTTATCATCTATCTATATCTATCATCTTTCTATCTCATATCTATCTATCTATCATCTATCTATCTCATATCTATCTATCATCTATCTATTATCTATCTATTATCTATCTATCTATTTATCATCTATCTATCTATCTATCTATCTATCTACCTATCTATCTCATATCTATATCTATCTATCATCTATCTATCTATCTATCTATCTGTTTATTATCTATCTATCTCATATCTATATCTATCTATCTATTATCTATCTCTCTATCTATCTATCTATCTATCTATCTATCTATCTATCTATCTATCTATCTATCTATCTATCTATCTATCTCCACAGTGATACAGATAATGTAGGAGCTGGTCCAGCACTGCTACATCTGCATCTACACAACCTAGGTAGCTAAATTAATCCTACGCCAAACACTGAGGACTCTCAATTCTAAATATTTTTCTACGCCAAACATGTAACTTCCAAGTTATTCCACAAAAATGTGTTTATTTTTCCATGACAAAATATATCACAAAAGACAATTATTGTCCTCCAGTGTCTTGTGCTTCTGTTCAATAATTTACCTTTATAAACCACCGCACGCCCAGTCAGGGAGAACCATCCAGTAAACTATATCCTCGTACAGACTTCAAGTAATATCGACATAAATAGACATATTTCTTTAAAAAAATTCTTACAGTTCCTGCTTTCAAATAATTTAAGTAAAAACAAATCCACATTTATATCATTTATAAATATCAACCATGTAAAAAGGAAGATATGGTTATTTAAAATGTAATAAAAATAAAAAATCAGAATAGGTAAGAAAAGTTATTTGAAATAGCAAAAACAAAATAAAAAAAAGCTTTTTTGCTATTTCAAATAAATTTGTTTATCTACTGTGATTTTATACTTTTTTTCAGATTTTTCTTCGATTTTGTTTCCTTTTTTAGTGTTTTTGCACTAAAATAAAATACAAAAAATAAAGAAAACTCTGAAAACTGAAATAATTACCGTAATAGAAAATTATTATCCTTGTTAAGAACAGTAGATTTCAGGACCTAGGCTTAGGTGCACAACATTAGGACCGGACTACATGTCCTGAATGTTTCGTAGTGTGACATTTTCTGAAATGTGGGCGTTTTCCCATTTTGGAGTCTCCGGCTGTAAATCCGGCATGATGCTTGCTGTCTGATGGGGGCTCAAAGTTTGATAAGAACTTAGAACGAGAAGTCTTTCTTCAGCTTTCGAACCATCCTGCAAGATCAGAGATGGTGCGATACTGATCCCCGGATGCTTTCACGGTTTCGCAAGCCGTGCAGTAATGTTCATCCCAAAAAGAAGTGACGTGGACGTCGTACCTCTTCTTCCACGTGAAATATCTCCTGTACATGTGAGTGTTTTTATCGAGAAACCTCAAGTACATGGCCAACTTTTTGGGACTAGAGAAGTCATCTACATGAATGAAGGAGTTCCGGGGAATAAACATCTCATAGTTATATCGACTTGGACCCATGACTATAGGGACGGCGTTAGATTTAAACGCGTTTCTCCATAATTTCTCGGTGATATAATCCGTGTGTAGTGAATTCTCGAAAGCCAGATAAAACTTGTATTCCGTCACTGTCTTCACAATATTATCATTCTTCAAATCCATCCCGTACCTCCCGTAAATGTCAATATCAATGTATTCCCTAAGCTGGTTGTAATACTGAACTCGCTCGTGGTCCTCATTCCAGTTGCTAATCACCCACGCCACTAATTTTCTTTTTCGTGGGAGAAATATTTTGGCACGTTTCCTGGAAAAAAAGTAACCATATGGCACAAAAATATCAGAGTCCACTCTGTAGGACATGGTCCAGTTGAATACACCACCTAAGGTGGTCAACCAGGGTGAATGAGAAGGTGACTCAAAGTTCATCCAGATCCACTTTTGGTTTGCTGGACGCTTGGTAATTGGAAAGTCACCATATTCTCCAATGTCCCTATGATGAAATAACACGGCATCAGCATCCTGGGAAAGACTCCTGTTAGTGGTCAGTTGGCACCCAGTGATGTTGAAGAGTATGTGGCAATCTCCAAGTCGTCTTCTCTTGCCAAATGGCTCATACCAGATGAGTAATGTGACTTGTTTTGGTTGTGTAGGATTCCCCCATAGTATTGAGAAGTGAGTATGGTTGTAGAGGAAATCTTGGGTGCAAGCATATACTAACAGTAAGGTGCAGGTCAAGCTGACGGCAAGGAGCTGTGACTTAAGGGTCCTCCAGCGCCCTCTCCGACAAGGTCTCCATCCTCGCAGTTGCTCGAAAGACAACAAACTTTCTCCTCTCATGCTGGCTCACTTGCCCAGGCTGTGGCTTGATTTTTTCAGTCCTGAAAAGAGCCCACTCAATGACCGGTTTCCAGCGTATCTCATGCCTGTAAATTTTGTATTCCTCTTTGTGGAAGGAGACGTCTGGAACGAGGCTGCCCTTGGATCGTCGTCTCTTTCCAGAATGCCTTCAGGTCCCGAAAAGGAAGTTTTAGAAAAGCAGAGAGAATGTGAATGAGTTCATGGGCGTCCCATCAGCATGCAAGTCCTGACACTTGTTAGGAGTCGGTGTGTGCATTTCCATGCTCCGGGTGTGCGTTATATCCTTACCCAAACTGAAAATTTCCATGAGATTAATTCACCGGGAACCTCAAGATACTGAGAGCTGACAGCTTCCTTATTCCTCGTGGTTTATGTGATTTCCATGCTGGGATACTTCTTCTTCTTCTTCCTTCAGCTCATTGTAACTCCCTACCCAGTGGAGCTTTTCTACACCCTTCTGGAAGCCGTCCCCGCCAGTGACTATGATCTCTTCTCCTCCTTAAAGTGCACTTTTCTCACCGCCTTGTACTTTGGATCTGTGTCACAGCCATCCCCATTGCATTGGGTGGACTCGGTGCTGAGGAGCCTGGCAGGCTTGTGCGGCACAGCAGCTTTGCACAGCAGCTCGCCCCACTACATCCACATCATCAGTCAGTCACACCTCCAGTGATGTCATCTGTCAATCAGGAAGTTCCAGGAGAAATCCGAGATCCACTTACTGGGTGTCATTCATTTGCTTTCAGTTAACCCTTTTTTTCACTTTTTTTTAACCCTTTCACTGCCACCAAGGGAAAAAAAAAAAAAGAAAATATTGAGCCGGCAGCAAATAAACAGCAGTGCTGTGACTGCACCAGCAGAGGGGTGTATGAAACCAGCAGGAATGCAATTGCCAGAAAAGACCAGCAAGGGTTTCTCTTTTTTTTCTTCTTCTTCATACTTAACCCTTCCTTAGACTTTCCATCATCCGCATAGAGGAGACAAACATGCATTATGAGCAAGGAAAGACTATGATGATTCTATACAAGCAGCAATCGGATCAACCCAGATACTGTATTGCTTCATGAATAAGACACTGGTTCTGTTTATTGCTAAATTTTACATAATTTTAGAAAATTGTAAACACGTTATGTGGTACAGCAGCATGTGAACATGTCCTAAGAGAGCAAGCACGTGAGAAATCTGTACGCCCGGATCCAGGATTATGGAAAGTGAGAGGAAAAATCTACTTTGATCCTTCTTTATAAAATCAGAGGCTCAGTATGGGCACATAGCAGTATAGCATCTCTGTGGGCACCATTGTTAGTTTTATTTTCCCTAAACATCTGATTAAAGCCCCAGGAATAAAGTAGCTGGGTTTCTGAAAATAAAAAAAAGTCTAACAGATTAACAAATCTGCCTCGGGGTAATCCTTGACGCTGATCTCTCCTTCAAACCACATATCCAAGCCCTTTCCACTTCCTGCCGACTTCAACTCAAAAATATTTCACGAATCCGTTCATTCCTCAACCAAGAATCTGCAAAAACCCTAGTCCATGCCCTCATCATCTCCCGCCTTGACTACTGCAACCTCCTGCTCTGTGGCCTCCCCTCGAACACTCTCGCACCCCTCCAATCTATTCTAAACTCTGCTGCCCGACTAATCCACCTGTCCCCCCGCTATTCTCCGGCCTCTCCCCTCTGTCAATCCCTTCACTGGCTCCCCATTGCCCAGAGACTCCAGTACAAAACCCTAACGATGACATACAAAGCCATCCACAACCTGTCTCCTCCATACATCTGTGACCTCGTCTCCCGGTACTTACCTACACGCAACCTCCGATCCTCACAAGATCTCCTTCTGTACTCCCCTCTTATCTCCTCTTCCCACAATCACATACAAGATTTCTCTCGCATATCACCCCTACTCTGGAACCTTCTACCACAACACATCAGACTCTCGCCTACCATCAGAATCTTCAAAAAGAATCTGAAGACCTACCTCTTCCGACAAGCCTACAACCTGCAGTAACCACCTATCAACCAAACCGCTGCATGACCAGCTCTATCCTCACCTACTGTATCCTCACCCATCCCTTGTAGATTGTGAGCCTTCGCGGGCAGGGTCCTCACTCCTCCTGTACCAGTTATGACTTGTATTGTTTAAGATTATTGTACTTGTTTTTATTATGTATACCCCTCCTCACATGTAAAGCGCCATGGAATAAATGGCGCTATAACAATAAATAATAATAATAATAATAACAAATGAAGTAGTGGCTCCATTGCAAAACTTGTAAAAGGACATAGAACAGGGAAAAAACACAGTGATGTCACAGTACAGGGATAATACACAGTGATGTCACAGTACAGGGATAATACACACAGTGATGGCACAGTACAGGGATAATACACACAGTGATGTCACAGTACAGGGATAATACACAGAGTGATGTCACAGTACAGGGATAATACACAGTGATGTCACAGTACAGGGATAATACACACAGTGATGTCACAGTACAGGGATAATACACACAGTGATGGCACAGTACAGGGATAATACACACAGTGATGTCACAGTACAGGGATAATACACACGGTGATGTCACCGTACAGGGATAATACACACAGTGATGTCACAGTACAGGGATAATTCGCACAGTGATGTCACAGTACAGGGATAATACACAGTGATGTCACAGTACAGAGATAATAAACAGTGATGTCACAGTACAGAGATAATACAAAGTGTGATGCCACATAATAAAGATAATAAGATAATAAACACATTGATGTTACAGTAGAGGGATAATAATCAAAGTGAAGTCACATTATAGGCATAATAAACGCAGAGATGTCAGAGTACAAGGAAAACAATAACAGTGATGTCACAGTGGAGGGATGATAATCACAGATATGTCATAGTACAGGGGTAAAACACACAGCGATATCACAGTACAAAGATAATAAGATACTAAACACAATGATGTCACAGTGGAGGGACAATAATAGCAGTGATGTCACAGTGGAGGGATGATAATCACAGAGAGATAAAAATAGTAACCTAATCTGCACAATGAGGATGCCGTTCTCTCCCTAGGCTCACCTTGATGGCCATGCTTCTTTTTTTCAATCATTCTATGAAACTAAGACAAAGCGTAGCACGATATCAGCTGCATGAAGCACAAGAAATAGCTGAAGCCACAATGTACACTGCAATATCACAGCATAGTAAAACACATAACACATCCATAATGTCCAAGCACAGGGGCAGAATAATGTACGGTACTTTATTTAGTCATAGGAGCCCCCTTAGTGAATGGTGCTCAGCTGCAATACTGGATGTAGCCTGTGGTGGAGCTGTTTCTGCAACAAACAAAAAGACCTTTTCTCTAACGTTATACAACTCTTTAATCGACTTTTCATGGGTTATTTCAAAACAGTGATAAGCTCTTATGTGAAAAGAAAATCCCGCATTGAAATGGACCCTTTCATAGCATAAAGTCTTTTTCCCTTCATATAAAGTGGCATAAAATTGTTTTCATCACTGGAAAAATGATTTTTCCTTCATCATGAAATTTTACTATGACAGAACTTCATCTGCAAATAATCGTATTTTTTGTCAATTTTTCCAGTTGGTTTTTAATAAAGAAGTTGAGTTTTGTGTGAATAATAAGATATATTTCATCTATTTCATCCACGAAAAGTAGAAACAATTCTGGTGCTGAGCGACTGGCAGCAGGGCACGGCTCGGCTGCGCCACCTGCAGGTGCTGTTTTGTAGTTTCATAGGACTGCAAGCTGTACTGCCCCCTAGTGTAGGGCATAGGTACTGATATTCATAAATTAATCCTGCCCCCTGGTCTGCATCAACCCAACCAGAACCAGCCATTTGAGGGCATGGGTTGTGTAAACGATATCCCTTTTTTTTGGTATGTACCGTCTTTTAGCTCCATAGTCCAAAGTGTTCATAATGACCACAAAGCCCCTTTTGTCCGACATTTTGATTGTAATATCCGACATGTTCTTTAGTTCCTTTAGTGTAATAGTACACCGATGTCGGTCACCCTCCCTTTGATGTGGGCTTCGGCGATGAGCCAACATCTTTCCCGGCACATGTCAGTTGTTTTGAACAGCTGACATGTGCCCGCAACAGCCGCGGGTGGATCGTGATTATTATTATTAACCCGATAGACGCCGCTGTCAAACGCTGACTGCAGCATTTAACATGCGCTTCCAGCAATCGTGCCAGAAATCCGCTCACCGGTGACCCCGTCACGTGATTGCGGGTCACCGAAGGGTTGGCATGACAACTAGAGGACTCCTGGAGACCTCCATGGTGGTCAGTGCTGGCTTGCTGTGAGCGCCACCCAGTGGTCGGCGCTCATAGCAAGTGAGTAATTCTGCTATGAACAGGCGATCTGATCATCATCTGTTTCTAGCAGAGTCGATCGGGTTATGGCAGCTTTTAGTCTCCCATGGAGGCTATTGAAGCATGCCAAGAGTAAAAATTTTTTTTTTTAAATTATATATATATATATACACTCACCGGCCACTTTATTAGGTACACCAGTCCAACTTCTTGTTAACACTTAATTTCTAATCAGCCAATCACATGGCGGCAACTCAGTGCATTTAGGCATGTAGACATGGTCAAGACAATCTCCTGCAGTTCAAACCGAGCATCAGTATGGGGAAGAAAGGTGATTTGAGTGCCTTTGAACGTGGCATGGTTGTTGGTGCCAGAAGGGCTGGTCTGAGTATTTCAGAAACTGCTGATCTACTGGGATTTTCACGCACAACCATCTCTAGGGTTTACAGAGAATGGTCCGAAAAAGAAAAAAAATCCAGTGAGCGGCAGTTCTGTGGGCGGAAATGCCTTGTTGATGCCAGAGGTCAGAGGAGAATGGGCAGACTGGTTCGAGCTGATAGAAAGGCAACAGTGACTCAAATCGCCACCCGTTACAACCAAGGTAGGCCTAAGAGCATCTCTGAACGCACAGTGCGTCGAACTTTGAGGCAGATGGGCTACAGCAGCAGAAGACCACACCGGGTACCACTCCTTTCAGCTAAGAACAGGAAACTGAGGCTACAATTTGTACAAGTGCAGCGCCCCAGAGTTCTGGTCGTTGCAGTACTGTGGCTTCGCCGCTAAGGGGAGCCATGGTACGTTCGATGGCACCGAAGGAGTTCCTCCAATCAGGTATCACAGACACCAATATGTTTCACAGCTGGGCCTCCGGGGGGAGCTAAGGGTGCTATTCATTAGGCCACTCCCCACCATAGTGGGTAAACTGGGGGTCAGGCAGGAAGTTAGTAGAGAACGCTGACGGGATTGAACGGAGCAACACCCTGTGGCAGGGGGTGTTGTGAAGGGAGAGACTGTAGGGTCTCTGCCAGGGGTGGGATCCTGGCAGAGGCTTGGCATGGAAAGAACGTAAAGGGACCGTGCCTGCTCAGCATAGCGGCGGTGCCCAAGGAAGGACTAAGAAGCGAGATAGATTGTGCTGAGTGAGAAACGAAATCAAGCGAAAGGGGATACCAGTGAGGGTTGTGCTGAAAGAGGCAGCACCTTACTGAGGCGCACTACCGGTGGCCGGAACGCCGAGGAGGTAAAGAGTTTCAAGCCATACCTCAGACCTACGGCAGGGCAGTTAGCTTTAGGCGGACTGTCTCACGCATCACCCAGGAAGGCAAAGGGGGGTACCAACAGGAGAGGGGCGCAGATAGAGTCCCGGAAGATCTCCGAGCCTCCCCGTCATACGGGTGCGTTCCTACCATAGTATCTGGAGGGACGAGGAAGATCATTGCGAATTAAGTTGTTGTGAGGGAACACGAGAAACAGACACAACAGTTGTGGGGTACTTTCCGTAAGCACAGCAGGGAAGGACTGCAACACATAGCGCTAGAAGGAAGGCACCGATTTCCACCTGCAAGGAGAGCTCTGGAAGTGCCATTGGACCGGCCGGACTTGCGCAGCCTGGTGAGCCGTATTCCGGACTGAGGACCCAGAGAGCTTCAGTAAAGAGGTAAAGAGACTGCAACCTGGTGTCCTCGTTATTTACCGCGACCTGCACCCCACAACTGCACCGCTACAACATCACTTATTGCACCGGACGTCCCCCACTGACAGACAGGGCCACGGACCGGGTCTAGCCGCCGTGACAACCCCAGGACTGAGACCTAGAGGCCCGGCTACGGGTACCCCTCGGCCCTGCGGCGGTGTGGGGGCGCTCCAACTTGGCGTCACGAACAGGATCTACTTAAGCCTGAAGAATCAGGTCATGTGTGCCTTGGAAGTGTGATTTATTGTGCTTGGACTGTACTTTATTGCAAAGACTGTGCTGCGCCATTTACCGCCAAAAGTTCCCGCCAAAACCGCCGCCATTACAGCGCTGAGGAGAGCGCAGGAGAAGATGAAGGGCGTGGAAGTGGGCGCGAACAAGCTGAAGAGCGCGAAAGACAATGGCCGCCCAGTCTAAATATCTCGGCCCCTTGAGGACGTGTCCGTCAGCAGCCGAGATCCGCCTCCTGATCCTTAATGGTGGGCAGAGACAACGAAAACGAAACCGCCCACGAAGAAGAGAGCGGGAAAAGGACCAGGAAGAAGGAGCGAGCGACATGGAGGACGCCATGGCGAGCCGCCTGGAGCCGGAGCGTGGGGTCGGAGCAGAGGACTCCCCCAGCCACCCGGAGGGGCACCGCAACCAGGCCTCCACCGCTGATGCTGAATTCCTGCAGGCCGGAGTGGACGAGCTCAGCGACCGACCCCGGCGGACGCAGCTGAGCACTGAGGCCGGGTGGAAGAAGACCATCATCAGGAGCCTCACCGGACATCTGTCGGCAGCCTCATCTGGTCCGGAGCAGGGAAGAAGTTCCAGCGCTTTGAAGCCGGAAAGCGGGACACTGCAAGCAGAGATGACAACGCCGCAGCGCGAGGCCCTGCAGCCAGCGTTCCAGACCCCAGCGGAGGCAGAGCAGACCAGCACCGGAGGAACCGCATCTGAAGCAGGTATGAAGGACGACCCTGCCCTGACAACTGACACCCCTCCAGTGACTGCTAGTGCCACAGCTGCTGACTCCGTTCCAGTGACTGATCTTGCAGCAGCCTCTACCTCTGCTGCAACAAATGCCCCTACTCAAGCTGCGCAGACCTCCATTGCTGCGCATGATTTAACCATACATGAAAGACGGATTAACGGCGTTTGTCCAGCACTGGGTGTAACCCTGGACCTCACTTTTCCCAGGCCGAGAAGGGTTAAGTGCCAGGTGCAGCCCTGGAAGCCGTCCCACTAAACCTCGGAAACCTGAAACTGTAAATAGTTAACTGTTTATTTCCTTGCTGTTTTGCTGCTAAAACCCGTCCTGGGTTAACTCTTAAAGGGATCCCTTTGTTTACCCGGGATCCCTATTGCTTTGTATTTTTGCTTTCACTTTCATTTTTGCTTTTTGGTTCACAATGTTATAAGAACTGCAGAAATCATGGACTGTGCATGATTCGAACTTTCTTTTGTAAATAGTTTGCACCTTCTTAAAGGTGCTCCCTACTGGTAGAGCCAAAGACACTTTGTGAAGATACCTTTCCTACCGGTTCTAGTTAAAGACACTTTGCGAAGATACCATACCGGAACCTTTGCATGGGCTGGTAGGCTGAGAAGACGAGCTACCTTAGAAAGACTTGGTCCCCTCTTAAAGGGGATATGAGAAACTGAACTTGAGAGATACTGTTGCAGAACAGTAATGCCATAATGATGCCTTGAAAAGAAATGTAACTGTTTTACATGCTAAGTTATATGTGTTGAACTTGTTGAAATGTGAAATCTAAATAATGTTTAGCAGAAAGAAAAGATGCAGAGAGCCCGTAGGGGTAGATGTAGAGGTCTGCATAGTTGAAAGTAAGGAAGTAATGATGAAGGTGAGGATAGAAGGTCAACCCTGCGTCCCCATAGAAAGTTACTTTGTTACTAAGGACAGAAAGCGAACCCGTAGGGGTTAGAGAGTGAGTCCTTAAAGGAGCCGAGTAGAGCGGGCTCAGAGTTCTTTAAACGAAAGGAATGTTATGTCTATACTATGTATAGTAGCGAAAGGCAGTAGGCCCTGGCTGAACGGGGCGGTCCTGTAAAAGAAAGGAGAGGCAGTAGGTCTGGTGCCATAGGGACAGGCGGTCCTGCAGGTTCAAAGTAGGAGAATGTGAAGTTACCTTACCCTGTAATGTGATTATAGGAAGGCCTTTGGTAAACTAAGAGTGTATGTTTCTTAAAGGCAATGTTAATTTATTGTTCCAGAATTTGCACTAAGTAGAATACCCGGTTGGGTAACAGGAGTTATGTATAGCCTGTAATTTATAATGTTGACCATGTTTGTAACGTTAAAAGTGTCCTCACCTCCCATAAAGGGAAGCCTGTTCAAGTATACTTATTGTTTTGCACTCAACAAAATTGTATGTCTGTTTACTAATCTGTATTGTTGTTTTTCTTCCCAGTCCCGGAGTACTGTGTTTTACCAGGGGGGAGTGCAGCGCCCCAGAGTTCTGGTCGTTGCAGTACTGTGGCTTCGCCGCTAAGGGGAGCCATGGTACGTTCGATGGCACCGAAGGAGTTCCTCCAATCAGGTATCACAGACACCAATATGTTTCACAGCTGGGCCTCCGGGGGGAGCTAAGGGTGCTATTCATTAGGCCACTCCCCACCATAGTGGGTAAACTGGGGGTCAGGCAGGAAGTTAGTAGAGAACGCTGACGGGATTGAACGGAGCAACACCCTGTGGCAGGGGGTGTTGTGAAGGGAGAGACTGTAGGGTCTCTGCCAGGGGTGGGATCCTGGCAGAGGCTTGGCATGGAAAGAACGTAAAGGGACCGTGCCTGCTCAGCATAGCGGCGGTGCCCAAGGAAGGACTAAGAAGCGAGATAGATTGTGCTGAGTGAGAAACGAAATCAAGCGAAAGGGGATACCAGTGAGGGTTGTGCTGAAAGAGGCAGCACCTTACTGAGGCGCACTACCGGTGGCCGGAACGCCGAGGAGGTAAAGAGTTTCAAGCCATACCTCAGACCTACGGCAGGGCAGTTAGCTTTAGGCGGACTGTCTCACGCATCACCCAGGAAGGCAAAGGGGGGTACCAACAGGAGAGGGGCGCAGATAGAGTCCCGGAAGATCTCCGAGCCTCCCCGTCATACGGGTGCGTTCCTACCATAGTATCTGGAGGGACGAGGAAGATCATTGCGAATTAAGTTGTTGTGAGGGAACACGAGAAACAGACACAACAGTTGTGGGGTACTTTCCGTAAGCACAGCAGGGAAGGACTGCAACACATAGCGCTAGGGGGAAGGCACAGATTTCCACCTGCAAGGAGAGCTCTGGAAGTGCCATTGGACCGGCCGGACTTGCGCAGCCTGGTGAGCCGTATTCCGGACTGAGGACCCAGAGAGCTTCAGTAAAGAGGTAAAGAGACTGCAACCTGGTGTCCTCGTTATTTACCGCGACCTGCACCCCACAACTGCACCGCTACAACATCACTTATTGCACCGGACGTCCCCCACTGACAGACAGGGCCACGGACCGGGTCTAGCCGCCGTGACAACCCCAGGACTGAGACCTAGAGGCCCGGCTCCGGGTACCCCTCGGCCCTGCGGCGGTGTGGGGGCGCTCCACAAGCTCATCGAAATTGGACAGTAGAAGATTGGAAAAACGTTGCTTGGTCTGATGAGTCTCGATTTCTGCTGCGACATTCGGATGGTAGGGTCAGAATTTGGCGTAAACAACATGAAAGCATGGATCCATCCTGCCTTGTATGGAGCATCTTTGGGATGTGCAGCCGACAAATCTGCGGCAACTGTGTGATGCCATCATGTCAATATGGACCAAAATCTCTGAGGAATGCTTCCAGCACCTTGTTGAATCTATGCCACGAAGAATTGAGGCAGTTCTGAAGGCAAAAGGGGGTCCAACCCGTTACTAGCATGGTGTACCTAATAAAGTGGCCGGTGAGTGTATATATATATATATATATATATATATATATATATATATATATATATATATATATATATATATATATATATATATATATATATATATATATATATATATATAAAAGTTCAAATCAAACCTTTTGCCCCATTCAAAATAAAACGATTTAAAAAAAAAAAATCAAATATACACATATTTGGTATCGCCACGCTCAGATTCGCTTGATCTATCAATAAAAAAAGGATTAATCTGATCACTAAAAGGCGTAGCGAGAAAAAATAAAAACGCCAGAATTACGGTTTTTTGGCCACCGCGACATTGCATTAAAATGCAATAACGGGCGATCAAAAGAATGTATCTGCACCAAAATGGTATCATTAAAAACATCAGCTTGGCACGCAAAAAATAAGTCCTCACCCAACCCCAGATCACAAAAAATGGAGACGCTATGGGTATCAGAAAATAGTGCAATTTTTTTTTTAACAACACTTAGATAAAATATAACCTAGACATGTTTGGTGTCTATGAACTCGTAATGACCTGAAGAATCATAATCACAGGTCAGTTTTAGCATTTAGTAAACATAGTAAAAAAGCAAAACAAAAAACAACTGTGGGATTGCACTTTTTTTTGCAATTTCACCGCACTTGGAATTTATTTCCCATTTTTGAGTACGCGACATGGTAAAACCAATAGTGTTGTTCAAAAGTACAACTCGTCCCGCAAAAAATAAGCCCTCACATGGCCATATATAAAAAATAAAAACGTTATGTCTCTGGGAAGGAGGGGAGCGAAAAACGAAAATGCAAAAACGAAAATACCTCCGGTCATCAAGGGGTTAAATCATTTTTAGTATATTGGCTAATAAAGCTGTAAAGTACGGTAATAAATCTCAGTGTACAGACCAGCTGATATTGGAATGAGGAGTGTATACTGTGTAATCTCAAGAAGTGTTTGTCTAGCAGTTCAAAGTACAGATGAGCAATGCTGCAAGACTGTTACGACTCAGTGTTCCTGCTGCTGCCACATTTAATTCGTGTCAGTTCCGCATAGAGCTGCCATATTGTTTGATTAAAGGGATATCCTAACTATCCACCAAATAGGTGATAACAATTAGATTGATGGGAACTATTGAAACATCCACCGATCGCAAAAATGGGAGACCTCTGTCCTTCTTTTGAATGAGCGAGTGGTCAAGCATGTGCGCTACTGCTCCATCCAAAGTCTGTGGAACTGACAGATTGCCAAGTACAGTGCTTGGCAATTTCTGGGCAGAATTCCCATATAGGGTAAAAATGATTAGCAGCATACATGCACGACTTGCAACTACATGCAAAATTGTGCTCTGCAAGCAAGGTACTATTTCTTGGTAGTAGAGCTGGTGTGGTTCCTTCAAATCGAGGTACATTTGACTAGCGACTAAGACATTGATCGTACATAGTTTGGTGTTTTCTATAGTAACAAACGGATCCAAAGCCTGGACAATAAGGAAACAAGACAGAATCAATACCTACGAAATGTAGTGCTGGAGAGGGTTTTATCAATACCATGGATAGCAAGAAGAACAAACAAATCAATTTTGGAACAAATATAGTCAGACATATTACTCGAAGTAAGGATCACTAAGCTATGATTTGCTTACTTTGGACACATCATATGAAGAGAGCAATCACTGGAGAACAACGTGATCGGAAGAATAGATGGAACAAGGTGAAGAGGAAGACCAGCAACCTGATGGCTTGATACTATCAAGATAATGGTGGAGAAGACCCTGGTGGACCTATCTAGGCTTGCACAAGATAGATCTTCCTACAGAGCGTTCATCCATCAAGTCATCCTGGCTCGAGATTAAGCCAAAGGCCGTTAAATAATAATAATAGAGTCGGTGTGAATCAATTTCCACAATACGATCCCTTGGTCACATCAGTAATCAGAGGCCGTTGGATGGGATCCCTGAGAACAGCCTCTTACTAGTGTAAGGAGGTGGCGGGGACCCTCAATTGCCTTCTGTCTCCTTTACACCGAACACATGTGTGGCACCCCAGGAGTTCAGGTACCACAGTGGTGCTACCTTCCTCTCAGGGAGGGTAATGCCATGCCTGCAGACAGGAGGGATCCTTTTGGCAGGTAATCTTACATGCAACATATTCTGACTCCAGGCCAGAAGGGGGAGCTCTAAACCCGGCTTTAGGGGAGCTTCCCTCAATATACATCCTGGTCTGGAGGAGGCGTGAGTCAGTCTGGTGCAGGCAAGAGACAGGGAAGGAGCAGGGGAGTGATCAGGAGCTAGAGGAGGGCTGTGATTAGACCTCCTCTAAGCCAGAGCGCAGAAACCGGACACCGGGAGCCCGAGGCTGTGTGGAACTGCAGGTCCCACAGCAGAACCAGAGGGCAGAGAGCTGAAAGTAACCTGCCCACATAAAACCTGAGGTACAGCAGCAGTTAGAGCCCTGAGTCACCGTGTACCAAGACTCCAAAGAGATGGCTCAAATTACCTACCGTGCAGGTACTGTCCCAGGACAGGAGAGAACAAGGACCTTGTCAGGACACTACAGGCAGCAAGGGACTAATAGCTCAAGGAGGAAGGCTCCCAAACTGACCTGGCAAAGGGATTTCCTCTTGTCTTCAGGCTGCCTGGACCCCATCTGCACCTGTTGCCGGTACCCTGGACTGAGGCCGACTACAACATCAGAAAACCAGGTAAAGACTGCAACCCTGTGTCCTCCGTTTATTTACCGGCAACCCAACATCCTTGCCATACACATTGGGAGCCCTGGGGACCCTGCTTTACCGGTGGGAAGCGTCACCATCTTTGCTGCAGCAACATCACCCCAGAGGACCCCTTCAAGCAGCGTCGGTCCCCTCTGACCGAGAACCACAGGTGGCGTCACGAACACAAACTTTATTACTAAAATCCCTTTTAAGACTTTCCCCTTTTACTTGAGTGCCCAGGGCCATGGACCGGGTCGCTGCCACCGTGACCACCCCTTTAATTGCGACCGGACCTGGTACTGAGTACCCCACTGCCCTGGCGGGCGAATCACATGTGTCTAATGGTTCATTAATGTTTTATACTGTTATGTCATTGTCATATATTGTATTCTAAATGTGTGGTTTTCTGATGTTCTTGCAATGTGTAATGTACTATATATGTTCTCTTAATGTTCTACACTGTAATGTGAATGTATTTGTACGTTTAGCTTAGGGATAGAGAGTTAAGGGTTAAATAGTTGGGAGGAGTTAAAAGAGGGAAGGTGCAAAGCCTCTGGACTTATGGAAGGCACTTCCTGTTCTTAAAGCAGATGCCCCGGCACTTTGCCCAGGGCAGGACATGCACCATAGTGAGGACAGAGGTTTCCCGCTGCCCTAGCTAGTAGTGGGGACAGACTCTGGCTCAGCGGGATCGACCCCAGGAGAAATACGACGTTTGGAACCAGGACAGGAGCTACTGTTGTACAGTTTAATGAAACCACAGGGAAAGAGCAGGAAGCATTGTCTTGTTTGCATCGTGTTCAGTAAAGTTTTGCTGTTGGAACAGAACTTTGGATTGTGGTGTTTTCCTGAGATTTCGAGAAAGTAACTGACTGTACCACAGGACTGGGACTTCACCTGTAGTATTATGTGCAAGAGGCCAGGGTGCTTAGTGACTGTTACTTAGTAGACTTGCCCATGACTACCACCCCGTGCCACCTTGTTACACTAATGATGAGCGCAAGTGCTCTTGTTACTCGAACTCTGGTATGCACCGAGTATCGCGGGTGCTTGAGTGACATGTTCGAGTCCCCATGGCCACATGTTTCACAGCTGTTAGCCACAAAACATGCATTACCCATTGTAGGGATTTCACTCACTCAGGTGCGATGGCTGACACTTCAGGAGGCACGTTCCTTTAAAAGTTCATAGGTTTATTACATCATAAACCACGTGGCAAAATAACAGCAAACAAATAGCCTTTAGTTCAGGAAAAGGAAAAACAAAGTGTCCAGTCTTTCAGGCTCAGACCTGGAACTTTAACACACTCTGGAGGCTAGCAGCTCCACACATATCCCTAGTGTTAAGCATTAGCCTGTCTTATATAGAGCTAACCACACCCAGTAACCCATCACATGATTAGCCATGTGGCCTGACATCACCACAGGTCTGTTATGACCTGGTGGTTAAGAGGCCACACTGATATGACCTGGTGGCAACATGGGACGAGCTCTGAGAAGGTGGTATCTCTACTGACCGCAGTCCCTAATCCTAACAACAACACTAGTAATAGCCGTGGGATGTTCCTGACTCTCCCTAGACACCTCTTCACAGCCTAAGAACTAACTACCCCTAAAGAAGGAAATAGAAAGCTATCTTGCCTCAGAGAAAACCCCAAAAGGAAAGACAGCCCCCCACAAATATTGACTGTGAGTGAAGAGGGAAATGACGTACACAGAAATTAAATCAGATTTCAGCAAAGGAGGCCAATACTAAACTTGATAGACAGAGAGAAAAGGACACTGTGCGGTCAGTATTAAAAACTACAAAATCCACGCAGAGTTTACAAAAATGAACTCCACACCGACTCACGGTGTGGAGGGGCAAATCTGCTTTCCCAGAGCTTCCAGCTAGCCTGAATATGACATAGTGACAAGCTGGACAAAAAGAGACATATTTACAGAGCAATAGAGTCCAGGCAAATGGACAAACAAAAACTTAGCAAAAACTTATCTTTTGCAGACAAGGACAGGCCATATGAGAAATCCAAGGAGAGAACCAAATCCAACCAAGAACATTGACAGCTGGCATGAACTAAAGCCCAGAGCAGGTTTAAATAACAAACCCAGGCAAGGCGATTAGTGAAGGCAGCTGCCACAGCTACCTAAAGGAGCAGCAGTTCCACTCGAAACCACCAGAGGGAGCCCAAGGGCAGAACTCACCAAAATACCATTAGCAACCACAGGAGGGAGCTCCAGAACGGAATTCACAACACAGGTCCTGACAGACATCTAGGTAGCTATGGTTACATCACAGCGGCAAGCCATCTATGCGACACATATCTCCCGTCGATTAGACACCCTTTAGCCACGCTACATACCTCCCCCTCTGCCTAAAGCCGTGGGGCTTGGTACTTTCCCCCACTAGACAAGGGATTCTTGACAGGGCATCAGCATTACTGTGCAGCTTTCTGGCCCTATGTTCCACATGGAAACAGAAGTCCTGCAGGGCTAAGAACCAACGGGTGACCCTAGCATTTCTACCCTTCGTTTCCCTCATCCACCTAAGTGGGGCATGGTCGGATATCAATCTAAATTTACGTCCCAGCAGATAGTACCGTAATGTGTCCACCGCCCATTTTATGGCGAAGCACTCCTTCTCAACGACTGAGTAGTTCTTTTCAGACGAGGACAACTTCCTATTCAGATAGAGGACAGGATGCTCCTCCCCATGTAGCTCTTGGGAAAGGACTGCTCCCACCCCGACATCTGAGGCATCTGTCTGAAGAATAAACTCTTTTTTGAAGTTTGGGGCCATCAGAACGGGTTGCTTACACAAAGCCTCTTTCACTCCTTGGAAGGCTGACTGTTTCTTCGGACCACTTAACCATTACTGATTTTGTCCCTTTTAGCAGGTCAGTCAGAGGCGCAGCCATCGTGGCGAAGTTTGGGATGAACCTCATGTAATATCCCACGATTCCCAGGAAGGCTTTAACTTGCTTCTTGGAAACTGGTTTTGGCCATGTTTGAATTGCCTCCACTTTACTGATTTGGGGTTTTATTTCTCCACGACCCACTATGTATCCAAGGTACTTAGCTTCTTCTTTACCCAAGGCACACTTCTTCGGGTTTATTGTAAATCCGGCCTCTCTTATAGCATCAAACACCGCTTGGACCTTTTCCAGATGACTCTCCCAGTCCGGGCTAAAGATGACGATATCATCCAGGTATGCAGCAGCGTATGCCTTATGGGGTGCAAGGATTCTATCCATAGCCCTCTGGAAGGTCGCCGGAGCTCCCTGTAGGCCAAACGGCATCCGGACATACTGGAAACATCCATCTGGTGTAGAAAACGCCGTCTTCTCCTTGGCTTCCTGTGCCATGGGGATCTGACAATACCCTTTCGTCAAATCCAAGGTGGTTATGTACCTGGCAGGTCCAAGCCTTTCAATGAGCTCATCAACGCGGGGCATGGGATAAGTGTCAAACTTGGAGACCTCATTCAACTTCCGATAGTCGTTGCAAAACCTCCACTCTCCATCAGGTTTTGGGACCAGGACAATTGGGCTCGACCAACCGCTCTTGGATTCCTCAATGACTCCAAGCTTCAACATACGCTCCACTTCCTTGGAGATAACTTCTCGACGAGCCTCAGGAATACGATAGGGCTTCACGTTCACCCGCACACGTGGCTCTGTTAGGACCTCTTGCGCTATGACCTTCGTGTGTCCTGGCAACTCTGAAAACAGGTCCCTGTTTTTCTGGAGTAACTCCCGGCACTGTTGTTTCTGGGTCTCCGGCTCCTGTACCACCCCGTCAATAACTGTGACATTATTAAAGGCTTCCCTCAGAGTGGGGTCCCTATGTTGGGCAGTCCCAAAATTTTCACCGGTTACCTCTAACTCCATAGTGTCAGATGCAGGGGACACTTCCTCCTCATCCCCAACCAGCACACAAAAAGGAAACCCGTCTGTCTCTGGGTGTGGTGACACCCTTCCCGGGTTCACTGGTTCCCTACTCTTGCTAGGGAGCTCAGAACCTTTTCCCCACAAATCCCAAAACAAACAGAAATCCCGGCCAATAATTATAGGGTGCAACAAGTCCTGCACGACGCCGACTATGTTGGACTCATGTGCCACATGCCATTTCAATGTCCACCCTGGCCACAGGGTAGTCCTTTGCATCACCATGGATGCACCGCACTCCGACCTTCTTTCCCGGGAGCAGGTGGAGAGGAAAAGTGGCCCTCACCAGGGTCACTAGGCTCCCCGAGTCTAACAGTGCCGTTACTGCTCGACCGTTCACCTTTACGGGATACGCTTGAGGTCCCTCGTTGGGTGGAGAGTTCACACTGCAGGCTGGATACGCATAGTATGAACAACGGCGTCCCATGCTGCAGTCCATCTGCTCAGTGGTCTGGGAACAACGGGCAGCTATATGTCCTGGCCCGTGGCACCTCCAACAAATAATATCACCCGTAGGGACCTTGGGCACCACCTCCCCCGCCCTTTGTGACCTTGGACGCACCACCCCTTTTTGGGACTCCGCTCCCTTCTGGGACCCCCAGTATGGCATGGGTTGTCTCCCGGAGGAGCCTTCCAACCCTTGGTATCTCTCGACCAGTCCGATCAGTTCGTCGGCATTCTGGGGATCACCCTGGGCAACCCAAGTCTGTATGGACCTCGGGAGGGAATGCACAAACCGATCCATCATCACTCGTTCTACCATCTGTGCAGGCGTAGAGGACTCTGGCTGCAGCCATTTCTGGAACAGGTGCAACAGGTCAAACATTTGGGAGCGAGGCGGTTTGTCCCGGTGATAAGCCCAGGAGTGAACTCGCTGTGCCCTAACAGTCAGTGTCACCCCCAAACGTGCTAGAACCTCGGCTTTCAATTTGTGATACTCTTTGGCATCCTGCAAGGTCAAATCATAGTACGCCTTCTGGGGTTCTCCCGTCAGGTATGGTGCCAGTACCTCTGCCCACTGCTCTGGCAGGAGTTTTTCCCTCTCAGCGACCCTCTCAAACACCATCAGGAAGGCCTCAACATCATCCCCAGGGGTCATTTTCTGCAATGCGTGTCTTACCGTCTTCCGGACGTGGGTGTCATCAGCCAAACCTGGGGTTGGGGCACTCATCTTGCCCTGGATGGCGGTTGCCAGAAGCTGCATCTGCTGCCGTTGCTCCTGCTGGTTCTGTTGCATCTGCTGCCGTTGCTCCTGCTGGCTCTGCCGTTGCTCCTGCTGGCTCTGTTGTATCTGCTGCTGGCTCTGTTGTATCTGCTGCATCAACAGCCTGTTGGTCTCTTGCTGCCGTTGCTCCTGCTGTGACTGCAACTGGACCAAGTGTTTCAGCAGTTCCTCCATTTTCCCCGGCTGGCTTATAACAGACTTGACCCAGGACATTCAATAACAGACTTTTCGTCTCCGCTGGGAACGCTGCTCGCACGTCTACCACCAATTGTAGGGATTTCACTCACTCAGGTGCGATGGCTGACACTTCAGGAGGCACGTTCCTTTAAAAGTTCATAGGTTTATTACATCATAAACCACGTGGCAAAATAACAGCAAACAAATAGCCTTTAGTTCAGGAAAAGGAAAAACAAAGTGTCCAGTCTTTCAGGCTCAGACCTGGAACTTTAACACACTCTGGAGGCTAGCAGCTCCACACATATCCCTAGTGTTAAGCATTAGCCTGTCTTATATAGAGCTAACCACACCCAGTAACCCATCACATGATTAGCCATGTGGCCTGACATCACCACAGGTCCTGACAGACATATAGGTAGCTATGGTTACATCACAGCGGCAAGCCATCTATGCGACACATATCTCCCGTCGATTAGACACCCTTTAGCCACGCTACACCATGTATGTCAGGCAATCCCCGCATGTTTTATGGCTGTGTATATGTGACTCGAACATGTCACTCCAGCACCCACGATACTCGGGGCATACCTGAGCACCTTAGGCAAACTCAAGAAACGAGCACTTGCGCTCATCACTACCTCATACCTATTAGCAACCCTATCTCTTTTGATTAGACGGCTTGGTGTGATGTCTTCTTGATGCCAGGCTGGCTAATATAAACAAGAGCTGCTGATGCACTCAAATAGAATGTGGTTCTCACGGCTCCCATCCAGAGGCCACAGATTACAGACATCACCGATGGACTGAATCATGCAAATTACTTATGCGCCCTAATAGTTAGTGTGCTACAATATTGTATATTTCACAAGGGACTTATGCAACTTTGTCTTCCAGCCATGACTAATAGAATATTATTATTCTTCGCAATGAAAAGGATTTAAGACAGATGTGTGACTGATGGCTGTTTAGATGCAAGAGAGATGAGAGTGAGCTAAAATGTTATGGCTAAAGCTTGCAGAGGAGATATGCTCCCTGGTAAAGAAATGCTGGGTAGCTGGTGGCATGTGCGGTTAGTAGTGTGAGGGCTTTGCACTGTGTCCTTTTAGCAAGGTCTCATTCATATTTTTGGAATTTTTTAGTGGAAGGTTTTTCGTTAGTATAGGATCCAATTTTTCGTCTGTGTGTCCCTTTTTACTATCAATGTGGCTTTCATCTTTCATGCAAGACAACCTCAAAAATAGTCCAAGTTTTTCTTAAACAGTAAAAAAAAAGTTAGTACTCAGATGATATCCAGATGTCTGTTTTTCTCATTGACCCATTGATTTGAATGAGTGTGATCCATGAATTGGATGAAAAAGCGACATGTCTCCATTTCTTTTCATGGACACATGGTCATGTGAACAGCTTAATTGACATTAATGGGTAAGTGTTCTATCCATTGCTGCAAAGTCACTGGCAAAATACTGGGGGGGGGGGAGATGTGTTTCACTGAGGCTATTAGCTTCAGTGACTTGAAACCTGGAGGTTTACTCCAGCGCACTAAATGCTGAGAGAGGTTAATTGGCCATTTTAAGGGCTAGGCTTTTAAGTGAACAGCTGAAGAGTAAGTAGCAGGCTGTTCACCATATCTTCTCCCCAGGGTGGGGTTTAGAAGGTAAATAGTCAGCCTTCCGAGCATTTGGTGTTCTGTGTGTCTGGAGCCAGCAACTCCAGAGAAGTGTTTGGTGTTAAACCGTACTGAACCCATAAGTGGGAGAACTTGCACAACTGGTGACTGACTAAATACTTTTTTTCCCCACTGTAGTTGGAAAACATATAGGTTGGAAGGCCATGCCTAGTGTACACCGAGCGCCTGTGTTTGGTTTGAGCAGTCATTTTCTGCTGGCAGACTCACTTTAAGAGACTCTGCAACCATCAAGCATGTTACCTCTCCGTGATTAAAGTTGTTAATTAAGTATTTCAAGTATTCACCGGAATTCCTTCTGACATCCCAGAGGGAGAGAACCACTCTACCACCAAGGGCCTCTGTATACTATATATTTAAAGGGGGTACACCACCATCTTGCCATCATCACATGCTCGGAGATAAAGCATATAGATGAAAATGAACTTGCATCAGTTCCATCAATACAGTAGAAGTGTGCATCCCATTTTTCTTATATAAATATGAAGGCAAGGTCTCTGGTGGGCCCACTGTAACATGAAGACACTTGTCAACTCTCCCAGAATTCATGGTAGGCTTTTAGAAAAAGGGCTGACTTACCAGAAGAGCTGGCAAATCTCCTGGGCACTGCCAAAGCCTCCCGAAATCTTCCAAAAAAAGCAGCCCATTTGTAAGGTTTCTAGTGTTTAATGGTAGTGATGAGCAAACGTGCTGGGATAAGGTGTTATCCGCGCATGTTGGTGTGCTAAGCAAGTGTCTTCGGCGTGCTCGAATACCATATTCGAGTCCCCACGGCTACATGTCTCGCAGCTGTTCGACAGCCACAGCACATGCACGGATTGCCTGTTTGTTAGGCAATCCATGCATGTGTTAAGACTGACAAACAGCCGCGAGCCATGCAGCCACGGGACATGAACATATTTTTCCAGCACGCCGAAGACACTCGGTTAGTACACAAGCATGCTCGGATAACACCTTATCCCAGCATGTTCGCTCTACACTGTTTAGTGGGCATTAAAGAGGCATGGAGGGGCATGGCCTGAGAAAGGAGTCATGCTCAGGGGTCATGGTCACAGTAAGTTTTGATAAATGAGATAAATGTATTACATATTGTCATACATACACCATATAGCATGGTGCAATTCTACTGGAACCACAAGAACATACCTGCTCCGTCGACATTGATGAGCCTGATGGGATTCCCACATCCTCTCAAGCTCAGCATGATCTGAAGCCCACACATAAGATCTTTCTATTCTTTCTCTACACCTACACCAGACGTTGAGATGTCAAAACACAAACACGACGTTTGTAGAAATTCTTATCTCACTGCAACAAATTGTTGTCTGAAATTAGCGGGAGCACAAAGTCCAATCTGTGCGTTATAACAAAGTGCCGAGGATTTACAAGGCAGCACTCCGAAATGGGCACTGTAGTGAAATGAGCGCACGTTCGGAATGTAGAGTGATTTCTGTAATGGACTGGATAAAAGCCAAGTGATAGAATTACTGTCATCTCCGAAAATATATATACAGTGGGGAAATAAGTATTGGATCCCTTGCTGATTTTGTAAGTTTGCCCACTGACAAAGACATGAACAGTCTATAATTTTAAGGGTAGGTTAATTTTAACATTCAGAGATAGAATATCAAAAATGAAATCCAGAAAATCACATTGTATAAATTATATAAATATATTTGCATTTTGCAGTGAGAAATAAGTATTTGATCCCTCTGGCAAACAACACTTAATATTTGGTGACAAAACCCTTGATGGCAAGCACGGCAGTCAGACGTTCTTTGTAGCTGATGATGAGGTTTGCGCACATGTCAGAAGGAATTTTGGTCCACTCCTCTTTGCAGATCATCTATAAATCATTAAGATTTTGAGGCTGTCTCTTGGCATCTCGGAGCTTCAACTCCCTCCATAAGTTTTCTATGGGATTAAGGTCTGGAGACTGGCTAGGCCACTCCATGAACTTAATGTGCTTCTTTTTGAGCCACTCCTTTGTTGCCTTGGCTGTATGTTTTGGATTATTGTCTTGCTGGATTACCCAGCCATGGCCCATTTTTAATGTACTGGTGGAGGGAAGGAGGTTGTCACTCAGGATTTTACGGTACATGGCTCCATCCATTCTCCCATTGATGCAGTGAAGTTGTCCTTTGCCCTTAGCAGAGAAACACCTCCAAAACATATTGTTTCCACCTCCATCCTTGACAGTAGGGATGGTGCTCTTTTGGTCATAGGCAGCATTTCTCTTCCTCCAAACACGGCGAGTTGAGTTAATGCCAAAGAGCTCAATTTGTGTCTCATCTGACCACAGCACCTTCTCCCAATCACTCACAGAATTATTCAGGTGTTCATTGGCAAGCTTCAGACGGGCCTGCACATGGCCACTCGGAGCTTCAACTCCCTCCATATGTTTTCTGCGGGATTAAGGTCTGGAGAGGTGATCTGCATGGAGGAATGGGCCAACACACCACCAAAAGTGTGTGCCAAGCTTGTGAAGACTTACAGAAAACATTTTACCTCTGTCATTGCCGATAAAGGATGTAAAACAAAATATTGGGATGAACTTTTGTTAATGACCAAATACTTATTTTTCACCATAATTTGCAAAATAAATCTTGCCAAATCAGACAAGGTGATTTTCTGGATATGTTTTCTCATTTTGACTCTCATAGTTGTGGTCTACCTACATGCCTCTCTCATCTGTTTAAGTGGGAGAACTTGCACAATTGGTGGCTGACTAAATACATTTTTCCCCACTGCATATCCGCACTTCTCTGGTTCCTGTAAACCCAGAGCTGTCAATAAAATGAGAGGGGGCTTAGATAAATACAAAACATGTTGGTGGGAAGGTGTTGTGAACTTTTTGTCTGCTCGGTTCAAACAGTCATTTTGTGCTGACATACTGCTTTGAAGAAGGAACATGCTTGGTGGTTACTGTAATCTGACAAGCACCAACAGCTTGACAAAAAGTGTTTTCATGTGTCACTTGGTGAGGTGGATCTTCTAAGATCTTGGTCTGGTCATTATGCAGTACAGTCAGATGACATTGGTGCATGCGACAGCTGTGACAGAATTGTAATCCACAAGGGAGCAGAGAATACTCACCAATGAGAAACTGGAGAAATAGAGATGAGATACCTCAGAGGTTTAAAAGCAAAGCTGGTCTGGCAATTTAGCAGAATTCACTCAGTGTTGAAGAAGATTGAAGCAGAGTGGAGTTCCTCAGCAAACTATGGGAAGTAGCAGAGCGAGGTTTGTCACAGAGTCCAATGCAGATCTGGCATAGTGGTATGGCATTTACTTAGAGACGTATCCAGCCGTTTCAATATAAATGTTCACATTTATTAGTGCTACTTAAAAAAGACAGTTCTATGTCCAAAATGCTACCTTTTTTTGTCATGATGCAATAATTTTAATGCACCTGGAACCTTTTAAGCTGGACACATTTGTTTGCTTTGTCTGCATCGCAAGCCAACCAGGGAGTTTTACTTCCTATTCGGAGGAATTTCATGGTACGGGAGCTGGTGTACTTTGTAATTTAAAGTTTAGCAGAGCTGTGTTTGTCAGAGAGTCTTAAGGTACCTTCACACTGAATGATATCGCCAGCGATCCGTGACGTTGCAGCGTCTTGGCTAGCGATATCGTTGAGTTTGACACGCAGCAGCGATCAGGATCCTGCTGTGCCATCGTTGGTCGGAGCAGAAAGGCCAGAACTTTATTTCATTGCGGGATCTCCTGTAGACATCGCTGAATCGGCGTGTGTGACGCCGATTCAGCGATGTCTTCACTGGTAACCAGGGTAAACTTCGGGTTACTAAGCGCAGGGCCGCGCTTAGTAACCCAATGTTTATTCTGGTTACCAGCGTAAACGTAAAAAACAAACAAACACTACATACTTATATTCCGGTGTCTGTCCCCCGGCGCTGTGCTTCTCTGCACTGTGTAAGCGCCGGCCAGCCGGAAAGCAGAGCACAGCGATGACGTCACCGCTGTGCTTTCCGGCTGGCGCTTACACAGTGCAGAGAAGCAGAGCGCCGGGGGACAGACACCGGAATGTAAGTATGTAGTGTTTGGTTTTTTTTATGTTTACGCTGGTAACCAGGGTAAACATCAGGTTACTAAGCGCGGCCCTGCGTCCCGATGCTGGATCAAGGGGATGTGAGTAATAGACTCTAATAGATAGACAGTTGATATTTATTAAAACCACAGTGATCAAATTCATGCAACACTCAGGAGACACTATCTTGCTCCAGCACAGTCTCTGTGTCACTCTCAGCCTCTGTTATGGTTACCTCTGTGGACAGCATTGCACTGCTCTAGCTTGTCTGGCAATCATGTACACTTCTGTGGCTCACTCTCTCATTTACTGCTTATCAAACCCTCACACTCAAGCACCAGTCTTCTTGTGTTGGCCACGGATTAATCTTTGTACTGTCCAGCTGTTCAAAAATTAATATAAATTTATTCATCAACAAAGATAGCACAGCTTACAACTGATATTTCTTATAGCTTAGGACCTTAGCATCTTGTCTGTCAGCTGCAAAGTGAAAGTAAAATGTGCTTCAGCTACACACACAGTGAGCAGGAACTTCCTCTTATTTTTTTTAACAATGTATTATTGGTTGTGATGAGCGAGTGTACTCGTTGCTCAGGTTTTCCAGAGCACGCTTGGGTGGTCTCCGAGTATTTGTAACTGCTCGGAGATTAAGTTTTCATCGCCTCAGCAGCATGATTTGTGGCTACTAGACAGCCTGAACACATGTGGGGATTCCCTAGCAACCAGGCAACCACCACATGTACTCAGCCTGGCTAGTAGCTGTAAATCATTCAGCTGCAGCGATGAAAACTAAATCTCCAAACATTAACAAATACTCGGAGACCAACCGAGCGTGCTCGGGAAAACCCGAGCAACGAGTATACTCGGCTCATCACTAATTATTGGCAATATAACACTATTGCTGGAGACAGAAACTCTTGCACTATTAAACAGTACTAAATAGTAGTTGTTGCAATATATAAAATAATAAGCATCATTCCAACACCCCCACTCAACAACTACTAATCCTGTTAGTCCCATAGTGCTTCTGAATTCTTCAAATTTGGCTCTTGGAAGTGGCTTATTCATAATATCAGCTATCATCCGGTCATTCTCACAATAAACAAACTCTACTATGCCACGTTCTATCAAATCACGCGTGATGATATTTAACATCAATATGTTTGGTTCTCGCAATGATCTTCTCAATGCATGCAAGTTTAATGCATCCTTGGTAGTCTACATAAATTACTGTAGGTTGAGTTGATGGTTTACCAAGATCACCTAACAATTGGTTTAACCAAATGACCTCTTTACTTGCGTGGGCTGCAGACACATACTCTGCTTCTGTAGATGACAAGGCTACAGACACCAGTTTTCTGCTAGCCCAAGGAATTGAACTTTCTCCAAGCTTGAACAAATAGCCGCTTCTCGATTTACCATCACTTAAGTCAACAGCCCAGTCTGCATCCACATAGCCTGTGAGTTTTAGTTCTCCTGTTGCAGATATGCTTCCATTTATATCTTGAATCTCTTTCAAATATCAAAGAAATCTCTTAATGGAATTCCAGTCTTTTTGACGCGTTTTTTTCCACATATCTGCGGAAAATTCCAATTGTTGCTGCAATATCCGGTCAAGTCATAGTTGCTATGTATAGAAATGCCTCCTCTGCCTGTCTGTATTTCTCTTTGTTAGGTAACAGATCATCTTCTCCTTTCAACTTTAAGTAGGATTGTTCCATTGAGGCTGATATATCTTTGGCTTTTGACATTCCAAACTGATTCAGAATTGAGTTGATTTTTTCACTTTGGCTTAGAAGAAAACTTCCATCTTCTCACCTTTGGACCTGGGTTCCTAGATAATATGTCACATTTCCAAGGTCTTTAGTTTCAAAATGCTAATTCAGAATTTGTCATCTTTGGAATTTCTGTTTTCCTCTTGATGAACCATAATCACATAGTATACATATAAGAGAATATACTGTACAATAATTAGCATTTTTCCAACACCTTACCCTCTTTGAGATAGAACACCTGTTCACAGTCAGGTATCTGCATAAAGATTATTTCTAAATCCAGGCAAACGTGATGCCGGTCTTTACCTTTTAATGGGTGCATTCTTTACTCACAGGAATAAGCTGCTGTGTTTCTTTCTGTGGTGACAATTCTCTCTCTCTTTCTCTCTGTAGTATGGGAGAACTCAGAGTAAGTTCACACTGCCCCTTTTTAGGACAGTCAAAAACATCAGTTTTTCAATCAGATGCAACTTCAGGAATCATTCCTTTTTTCTGCAGTTTTTTTTTCAGCGTTTTGTAAGTTTGAGTGTTTTTGTTCTGAATTGCTTTGTTGACATTGATTTTTTGTTAACTTTTTTCCAGCGTTTTTTGGCCATTTTTTTATTGACGTTTTTCTGTCATTTTTTTGAAATCCATTAAGTAAGGAATACAACACACACTTGTTTTTTGAGGCAAAACCATTTGAAAAACTCTCAATAAGTTGCCCAGGCTTTTTAAGGACGTCTATTTAACCTTCATTAAAGTATTGTAAGTATTGAGTGAAAAATGTGGACATGTCACTTCTTTTAAATGCTTGATATCTTTGAAAGCCTGAGGTGGTTAAAAAAAAGCTCAAAAGCCTGAATGTCTGAACAGCAAGTACTGTATTTTTCGGACTATAAGACGCATGGGACCATAAGATGCACTTAGGTTTTAGGGGAGGAAAATAGAGGAAAAATTTTAAGCAAAAAATGTGGTAAAATAGTTAATAACATGCGTGCTGTCGCTGTCATGGGGAGATCTGCTGCTGATACACTGTTACGGGAGTGGTCGGCCGACACTATTATAGGGGCGATCTGCTGACACTGTTATGGCAGACATCTACTGCTGAAAGGTCACAGGTTGTACAGTACTCTTGTATGGGGACAGCAGTTTTGCACAACCTGTGTGGCTCTGCAGCTATCGCCAAACTGCAGAACTATAGCTTGCATCAGCACAACCGGTTCAAGCATGATGGGAGATGTAATTTTGAAATACCTCCCGTGCCAGGACTGTGGGGTGGGACTGTTGTAGGGTCTTCAGCTCTTCCATTACTCCTCTGCATTTGTGTGAGCCTCCTTTTTAAATTTTGTGCTAGTACTGTCCTTGCCATGAGCGGCGCTTATGCACATTCATGTCCCGGTGTTCCAGAGCAAAATGTCACAGGGGGCGGCACATGCTCAGATTAATATCCTGTGGTCTCCAGCAAAATGGCCCAGTGTTCATGTGGAACATCCGCCAGGGCCTAGGAGTCCTCGGTACCAGGTCCGGTACTCCAAGGGGGATGTCACGGTAGCGGCGACCCGGTCCATGGCCCTGGGTGCCCATGTTAAAGGGAATGTCCTTAAAGGGGTTATGAATAAAGTTTGCGTTCATGACGCCACCTGTGTTATTCGGTCAGTGGGGACTGACACTGCTTAATGGGGTCCACTGGGGTGATATTATGGCAGCTAGATGGTATAACTTCCCACAGGTGAAGTAGGTCCCCGGGGCTCCCGGTGTGTAGATGGGGATGGTGAGTGGGACAGTAAAGAATGGAGGACACAGGTGTGCAGTCTCTTTACCTGGTTTACTGAATTCTTCAGGCAGCCACACTCCAGGGCACCAGATCACAGGTACAGGCAGGGTTCGGCCAGCTTGGAAGTGAATTCAGAGTCCTCTTTACCAGGTGGAGATGAAAGCCTTCCTACTAGCGCGGTGGTGTAGTCTATTACTGCCTATGGCTTCTGGAAAGGTCCTCACAGTTCTCTCTGTCCTCCATAAAGGTGGGACTAACCCATATGACAAGAGGCTCGAGCCTTTTTACAGGGTCTCTATCACAACCTAGGCTCTATGCGCCACTGTGTCTCCTGGGTATTAGGGCAAACAGGTTACGTGTAGTCCAGCTGTCCTGCTGGTTTCTGCTGTGCCTCTTAGAGTCCGACACAACCTCGGTCTGAAAGACTGTCTGACTTTCCCTCCAAACCAGAATATATATATAGTGAAGCCATCCATAAACTGGATCAGGGCTTCCCCTTCTGGCCTGGAGTGTGAACATGTTGTATGCTTGTGTTACCTGATAAAAGGAATCCTTCATCGCTTCCAAGCGTGACATCACTCTCCCTGTGAGGAAAGCACTGCCACTGTGACAACCAGGACCTTGGGGCATCACACATGCATGAGCAGATTGGGATCTTGGTTCATCATTGATCTTGATCTGAACATGCGCTGGAGAACACCGGCAGAGGAACCCTGCTCCTGCCACCTGTGTTGCCCCTCCACACGGAGACAGGTAAGCTACATTCACACTATAAGATGCACCCCCATTTTCCTCCAAAATTTTGGGGAAAAAAGTGCATTTTATAGTACGAAAAATAAGGTAATTTTTTCCAATTAAGCAAGATTTTTTTGAGCTGGAAAAAAAAGGCAAAGTTAAGGAGGTGAACTGATATCTCTCATCTAGGACAAACTACAACACCTGCAGTACTAGTTGGAGCTTCTATCTTTGTTTACTGTGGCTATCAATGGTCTTGAGGTATCACACCATATATGATGCAGCACCCCAGAGTCCTGGTCGTTGCAGTAGTGTCGCTCTGCCACTAAGGGGAGTGATGTTACGTCTGATTGCACTAAAGGAGTTCACCTGACCAGGTATCACAGACACACACTACACTCCACACTCCGGCCACCAGGGGGAGTGGTTCTATCTATTAGGCCACTCCTCACACTCTTGTAAAACTGGGGGTTGGACAGGAAGTTACAGAGAAAGTAGCTAGGGAGAGCTCGAGAGAGGACCTGTCAGGGGTGGGATCCTGACAGCGGCGTAGGACAGACAGAACGTTACGGAGCCGTGCTTGAGTGTACAGCGGCAGACTCCTAAGAAAGGACACGAAAGCGGAGTATATTGCGGAGAAGTGAGAAGCGAGATCACAGCACAGAGGAGATACAACCAGAAGGAGTCGTGCCCCTAAGACCATGGCAACATCCTTCTGAGGCGCGTAGCCGGTGGCCGGAGCACCGAGGAAGTAAGAGACTCTACGTATTACTTCAAACAGCGGCAGGTGTCATGATTCCCAATGGCAGGGACTTAGGCAAAAAACGGACAAGCTCTAGGAAGGATGGTATCTTAGGTAACCACGATACTGAACCTAACACGCAACTAAAAATAGCCAGGGGGTGTGCCTACGTTGTCTCTAGACACCTCGCGCCAGCCGGAGAACTAACTACCCCTAATAGAGGAATACACAGACCTGACTTGCCTCCAGGGAAACCCCAAAGGTTATAGTAGCCCCCCACATATAATAACGGTTAGGTAAGAGGAAAACACAAACGCAGTATGAATATAGATTCAGCAAAGCGAGGCCCTCTGACTAGATAGCGGAATATACAAAAGAGGACTTCGCGGTCACCTCAAAACCCTGAACAGCCATCCTGGAATTACCTTAACTCCGTTGTCAACTCATGACACCGGAGTAGCAATTCCAGATCACTAGAGCTTCCAGCCGCACGAGATATGAAAATGCATGCTGGACAAAAACACAAAAGCCAAAGATTCAACTTAGCTGACTTGCAGACTTGGAGCAGGAAGCAAGCAACAAGGTGCTCTGATAACATTGATTGCCGGCACTGCAATGACTGGGAAGCCAGACTAAATAGGAGACTCCCAATTTCCTAATGGAAACAGGTGCACTGGAAAAAACAAGACACCAGTCAACCAGTACCACCAGTAACCACCAGAGGGAGCCCAAAAACAGAATTCACAACAGTACCCCCCCCTTAAGGAGGGGGCACCGAACCCTCATGAGAACCACCAGGGCGATCTGGATGCGCCCTATGAAAGGCGCGAACCAAATCCGAAGCATGAACATCAGAGGCAGTCACCCAAGAATTATCCTCCTGACCGTATCCCTTCCATTTAACCAAATACTGAAGTCTCCGTCTGGAAATGCGAGAGTCCAAAATCTTCTCCACAACATACTCCAATTCACCCTCCACCAGCACAGGAGCAGGAGGCTCAACAGAAGGAACAACCGGTACCTCGTACCTCCGCAACAACGACCAATGGAAGACATTATGAATGGTGAAAGATGCTGGTAGATCCAAACAAAAAGATACAGGATTAAGAATCTCCAAAATCTTATAAGGACCTACAAACCGAGGATTAAACTTAGGAGAGGAGACCTTCATAGGGACAAAACGAGAAGACAACCACACCAAGTCCCCAACACGGAGATGATGACCCACACGACGATGACGATTAGCAAACTGCTGAGTCTTCTCCTGAGACAGCTTCAAATTGTCCACCACATGACTCCAAATCTGGTGCAGTCTATCCACCACAGTGTCCACTCCAGGACAATCCGAAGATTCCACCTGGCCAGATGAAAAACGAGGGTGAAACCCTGAATTGCAAAAGAAAGAAGAAACCAGAGTGGCAGAACTGGCCCGATTATTGAGGGCAAACTCTGCCAACGGCAAAAAGGCGACCCAATCATCCTGATCAGCAGACACAAAACACCTCAAATAAGTCTCCAAGGTCTGATTAGTTCGCTCCGTCTGGCCATTAGTCTGGGGATGGAACGCAGACGAAAAAGACAAATCAATGCCCATCCTGGCACAGAACGCTCGCCAGAACCTGGACACAAATTGAGATCCCCTGTCAGAAACGATGTTTTCCGGGATACCATGTAAACGAACCACATTCTGAAAAAATAAAGGAACCAACTCCGATGAAGAAGGCAATTTGGGCAAGGGTACCAAATGAACCATCTTAGAAAAACGGTCACACACCACCCAAATGACGGACATTTTCTGAGAAACCGGGAGGTCCGAGATAAAGTCCATAGAGATGTGCGTCCACGGCGTCTTCGGAATAGGCAAGGACAACAACAATCCACTAGCCCGAGAACAGCAAGGCTTGGCCCGAGCACAAACATCACAAGACTGTACAAAGGTACGCACATCCCGAGACAGGGAAGGCCACCAGAAGGACCTGGCCACCAAATCTCTGGTACCAAAAATTCCAGGGTGACCTGTGTTGTGAATTTGCTTTTTGCTCCCTCTAGTGGTTACTAGTTTTTTGACTCTGGTTTTTCTGTCATTCCTTTTATCCGCACCTGGGTCGTTAGTTAGGGGTGTTGCTATATAAGCTCCCTGGACCTTCAGTTCAATGCCTGGCAACGTAGTTATCAGAGCTAGTCTGCTGTGCTCTTGTCTACTGATCCTGGTTCCAGTTATATCAGCTAAGTCTGCCTTTTGCTTTTTGCTATTTGTTTTGGTTTTGTATTTTTGTCCAGCTTGTTCCAAAACTATATCCTGACCTTTGCTGGAAGCTCTAGGGGGGCTGGTGTTCTCCCCCCGGACCGTTAGACGGTTCGGGGGTTCTTGAATTTCCAGTGTGGATTTTGATAGGGTTTTTGTTGACCATATAAGTTACCTTTCTTTATTCTGCTATCAGTAAGCGGGCCTCTCTGTGCTAAACCTGGTTCATTTCTGTGTTTGTCATTTCCTCTTACCTCACCGTCATTATTTGTGGGGGGCTTCTATCCAGCTTTGGGGTCCCCTTCTCTGGAGGCAAGAAAGGTCTTTGTTTTCCTCTACTAGGGGTAGCTAGATTCTCCGGCTGGCGCGTGTCATCTAGAATCAACGTAGGAATGATCCCCGGCTACTTCTAGTGTTGGCGTTAGGAGTAGATATATGGTCAACCCAGTTACCACTGCCCTATGAGCTGGATTTTTGTATTCTGCAGACTTCCACGTTCCTCTGAGACCCTCGCCATTGGGGTCATAACAGTTTGCCAGGCCAGTATTAAATGTTTAATGCATTGCAGAAGAGGGATTATAAGAAAGAAGATTCTGAGTTTTTTTTTTTTTTCTTCTTCCCCTTTACCTCAGAGTGGCTATGCTTGCTGCAGACATGAATGTCCAGACCTTGATTACAAGTGTGGACCAGCTGGCTACTCGTGTGCAGGGCATACAAGACTATGTTATCAGAAATCCTAGGTCAGAACCTAAAATACCGATTCCTGAACTGTTTTCCGGAGACAGGTTTAAGTTTAGGAATTTCGTGAATAATTGTAAATTGTTTTTGTCCCTGAGACCCTGTTCATCTGGAGATTCTGCTCAGCAAGTAAAAATTGTTATTTCGTTCTTACGGGGCGACCCTCAGGATTGGGCTTTTTCGCTGGCGCCAGGAGATCCGGCATTGGCTGATCTTGATGCGTTTTTTCTGGCGCTCGGTTTACTTTATGAGGAACCCAATCTTGAGATTCAGGCAGAAAAGGCCTTGCTGGCTATGTCTCAGGGGCAGGACGAGGCTGAAGTGTATTGCCAAAAATTTCGGAAATGGTCCGTGCTGACACATTGGAACGAGTGTGCACTGGCCGCTAATTTTAGAAATGGCCTTTCTGAAGCCATTAAGAATGTTATGGTGGGTTTTCCCATTCCCACAGGTCTGAATGATACTATGGCACTGGCTATTCAAATTGACCGGCGGTTGCGGGAGCGCAAAACCGCAAATTCCCTCATGGTGTTGTCTGAACAGACACCTAATTCGGTGCAATGTGATAGAAAAACCGCAAATTCCCTCATGGTGTTGTCTGAACAGACACCTGATTTAATGCAATGTGATAGAATCCTGACTAGAAATGAGCGGAAAATTCATAGACGCCGGAATGGCTTGTGCTACTACTGTGGTGATTCTACACATGTTATCTCAGCATGCTCTAAACGTATAGCTAAGGTTGTTAGTCCTGTCACCGTTGGTAATTTGCAACCTAAATTTATTCTGTCTGTAACTTTGATTTGCTCACTGTCATCTTATCCTGTCATGGCGTTTGTAGATTCAGGTGCTGCCCTGAGTCTCATGGATCTCTCATTTGCTAAGCGCTGTGGTTTTACTCTTGAACCATTAGAAAATCCTATTCCTCTTAGGGGTATTGATGCTACACCATTGGCTGCAAATAAACCGCAGTATTGGACACAGGTTACCATGTGCATGACTCCTGAACACCGCGAGGTGATACGTTTCCTGGTTTTACATAAAATGCATGATTTGGTTGTTTTAGGGCTGCCATGGTTACAGACCCATAATCCAGTCCTGGACTGGAAGGCTATGTCAGTCTCAAGTTGGGGCTGTCGTGGTATTCATGGGGATTCCCTGCCTGTGTCTATTGCTTCTTCTACGCCTTCGGAAGTTCCGGAGTATTTGTCTGATTATCAGGACGTCTTCAGTGAGTCTGAGTCCAGTGCACTGCCTCCTCATAGGGACTGTGACTGTGCTATAGATTTGATCCCAGGCAGTAAATTTCCTAAGGGAAGACTGTTTAATCTGTCGGTACCTGAACATACCGCTATGCGTTCATATATCAAGGAGTCTCTGGAGAAAGGACATATTCGTCCGTCTTCTTCCCCTCTTGGTGCGGGATTCTTTTTTGTGGCAAAAAAGGACGGATCTTTGAGACCTTGTATTGATTATCGGCTTTTAAATAAGATCACTGTCAAATTTCAGTATCCTTTACCGCTGTTGTCTGACTTGTTTGCCCGGATTATGGGTGCCAAGTGGTTCACCAAGATAGACCTTCGTGGTGCGTACAACCTTGTGCGCATTAAGCAAGGTGATGAATGGAAAACCGCATTCAATACGCCCGAAGGTCATTTTGAGTACTTGGTGATGCCTTTTGGTCTCTCCAATGCGCCTTCAGTTTTTCAGTCCTTTATGCATGACATTTTCCGGAAGTATCTGGATAAATTTTTGATTGTTTATCTGGATGATATTTTGGTTTTTTCTGATAATTGGGATTCGCATGTGGAGCAGGTCAGGTTGGTCTTTAAAATTTTGCGTGAAAATTCTTTGTTTGTCAAGGGCTCAAAGTGTCTCTTTGGTGTACAGAAGGTTCCCTTTTTGGGGTTCATTTTTTCCCCTTCTACTGTGGAGATGGACCCAGTCAAGGTCCGAGCTATTCTTGATTGGACTCAGCCCTCGTCAGTTAAGAGTCTTCAGAAGTTCTTGGGCTTCGCTAACTTCTACCGTCGTTTTATCGCTAATTTTTCTAGCATTGTGAAACCTTTGACGGATATGACCAAGAAGGGCTCCGATGTAGCTAACTGGGCTCCTGCTGCCGTGGAGGCTTTCCAGGAGTTGAAACGCCGGTTTACTTCGGCGCCTGTTTTGTGCCAGCCTGACGTCTCACTTCCCTTTCAGGTTGAGGTGGATGCTTCGGAGATTGGGGCAGGGGCCGTTTTGTCGCAGAGAGGCCCTGGTTGCTCTGTTATGAAACCTTGTGCCTTTTTCTCTAGGAAGTTTTCGCCTGCCGAGCGAAATTATGATGTGGGCAATCGGGAGTTGTTGGCCATGAAATGGGCATTTGAGAAGTGGCGTCATTGGCTCGAGGGTGCTAAGCATCGTGTGGTGGTCTTGACTGATCACAAAAATCTGATGTATCTCGAGTCTGCTAAACGCCTTAATCCGAGACAGGCCCGCTGGTCATTGTTTTTCTCCCGCTTTGATTTTGTTGTCTCGTATTTACCTGGTTCAAAGAATGTGAAGGCCGATGCTCTTTCTAGGAGCTTTGTGCCTGATGCTCCTGGAGTCGCTGATCCTGTTGGTATTCTTAAAGATGGAGTTATCTTGTCAGCTATTTCTCCGGATCTGCGACGTGTGTTGCAGAGATTTCAGGCTGATAGGCCTGAGTCTTGTCCACCTGACAGACTGTTTGTCCCGGATAAGTGGACCAGCAGAGTCATTTCCGAGGTTCATTCCTCGGTGTTGGCAGGTCACCCGGGAATTTTTGGCACCAGAGATCTGGTGGCCAGGTCCTTTTGGTGGCCTTCCTTGTCAAGGGATGTGCGGTCATTTGTGCAGTCCTGTGGGACTTGTGCTCGAGCTAAGCCTTGCTGTTCTCGTGCCAGCGGTTTGCTCTTGCCCTTGCCTGTCCCGAAGAGACCTTGGACACATATCTCCATGGATTTCATTTCTGATCTTCCGCTATCTCAGGGCATGTCCGTTATCTGGGTGATATGTGATCGCTTCTCCAAGATGGTCCATTTGGTTCCTTTGCCTAAGCTGCCTTCCTCTTCCGATCTGGTTCCTGTGTTTTTCCAGAACGTGGTTCGTTTGCACGGCATCCCTGAGAATATTGTGTCTGACAGAGGATCCCAGTTCGTTTCCAGGTTCTGGCGATCCTTTTGTAGTAGGATGGGCATTGATTTGTCGTTTTCGTCTGCTTTCCATCCTCAGACTAATGGACAGACGGAGCGAACCAATCAGACTTTGGAGGCTTATTTGAGGTGTTTTGTCTCTGCTGATCAGGACGATTGGGTGACATTCTTGCCGTTGGCTGAGTTTGCCCTTAATAATCGGGCTAGTTCCGCCACCTTGGTTTCACCTTTTTTCTGCAACTCTGGTTTCCATCCTCGCTTTTCTTCGGGTCATGTGGAGCCTTCTGACTGTCCTGGGGTGGATTCTGTGGTGGATAGGTTGCAGCTGATCTGGAATCATGTGGTGGACAACTTGAAGTTGTCACAGGAGAAGGCTCAGCGCTTTGCCAACCGCCGCCGCGGTGTGGGTCCCCGACTACGCGTTGGGGATTTGGTATGGCTTTCTTCCCGCTTTGTTCCTATGAAGGTCTCCTCTCCCAAATTTAAACCTCGTTTTATTGGGCCTTACAAGATATTGGAAATCCTTAATCCTGTATCTTTTCGTCTGGATCTTCCTGTGTCGTTTGCTATTCACAATGTATTTCATAGGTCCTTGTTGCGGCGGTACATTGTGCCTGTAGTTCCTTCTGCTGAGCCTCCTGCTCCGGTGTTGGTTGAGGGCGAGTTGGAGTACGTGGTGGAGAAGATCTTGGATTCTCGCCTCTCCAGGCGGAGGCTTCAGTACCTGGTCAAGTGGAAGGGCTATGGTCAGGAGGATAATTCCTGGGTGGTCGCCTCTGATGTTCATGCGGCCGATTTAGTTCGTGCCTTTCATGCCGCTCATCCTGATCGCCCTGGTGGTCGTGGTGAGGGTTCGGTGACCCCTCACTAAGGGGGGGGTACTGTTGTGAATTTGCTTTTTGCTCCCTCTAGTGGTTACTAGTTTTTTGACTCTGGTTTTTCTGTCATTCCTTTTATCCGCACCTGGGTCGTTAGTTAGGGGTGTTGCCATATAAGCTCCCTGGACCTTCAGTTCAATGCCTGGCAACGTAGTTATCAGAGCTAGTCTGCTGTGCTCTTGTCTACTGATCCTGGTTTCAGTTATATCAGCTAAGTCTGCCTTTTGCTTTTTGCTATTTGTTTTGGTTTTGTATTTTTGTCCAGCTTGTTCCAAAACTATATCCTGACCTTTGCTGGAAGCTCTAGGGGGGCTGGTGTTCTCCCCCCGGACCGTTAGACGGTTCGGGGGTTCTTGAATTTCCAGTGTGGATTTTGATAGGGTTTTTGTTGACCATATAAGTTACCTTTCTTTATTCTGCTATCAGTAAGCGGGCCTCTCTGTGCTAAACCTGGTTCATTTCTGTGTTTGTCATTTCCTCTTACCTCACCGTCATTATTTGTGGGGGGCTTCTATCCAGCTTTGGGGTCCCCTTCTCTGGAGGCAAGAAAGGTCTTTGTTTTCCTCTACTAGGGGTAGCTAGATTCTCCGGCTGGCGCGTGTCATCTAGAATCAACGTAGGAATGATCCCCGGCTACTTCTAGTGTTGGCGTTAGGAGTAGATATATGGTCAACCCAGTTACCACTGCCCTATGAGCTGGATTTTTGTATTCTGCAGACTTCCACGTTCCTCTGAGACCCTCGCCATTGGGGTCATAACAGACCTGCCAACACAGAAGAATGAACCTCTGAGATGACTCTACTGGTCCATTCATCTGAAACAAACAGTCTCCCAGGCGGACAACGATCAGGCCTATCAGTCTGAAACTCCTGCAAAGCACGCCGCAAGTCTGGGGAGACAGCAGACAAAATCACTCCATCCTTAAGGATACCCGTAGGCTCAGAATCACCAGAGGAGTCAGGCTCAAAACTCCTAGAAAGAGCATCTGCCTTCACATTTTTCGAGCCCGGCAAGTATGAAACCACAAAATTAAACCGGGAGAAAAACAAAGACCAGCGCGCCTGTCTAGGATTCAGACGCCTGGCAGACTCAAGGTAAATCAGATTCTTGTGATCAGTCAAGACCACCACCTGATGTCTAGCACCCTCAAGCCAATGACGCCACTCCTCAAATGCCCACTTCATAGCCAAGAGCTCCCGATTACCGACATCATAATTTCGCTCGGCGGGCGAAAATTTTCGAGAGAAGAATGCACATGGTCTCATCACTGAGCAATCGGGACCTTTCTGCGACAAAACCGCCCCTGCTCCAATCTCGGAAGCATCAACCTCAACCTGAAAAGGGAGCGAAACATCAGGCTGACGCAACACAGGGGCAGAAGAAAAGCGGCGCTTAAGCTCCCGAAAGGCCTCCACAGCCGCAGAGGACCAATTGGCAACATCAGCACCCTTCTTAGTCAAATCAGTCAGAGGTCTAACCACACTTGAAAACCCAGTTATAAATCGACGATAGAAATTAGCAAAGCCCAAGAACTTCTGAAGACTCTTCAGGGAAGTAGGCTGCGTCCAATCACAAATAGCCCGAACCTTGACAGGATCCATCTCAACAGAAGAAGGGGAAAAAATATACCCCAAAAAGGAGATCTTCTGAACCCCAAAAATGCACTTTGAACCCTTTACAAACAAAGAATTGGACCGCAAAACCTGAAAAACCTTCCTAACCTGTTGAACATGCGACTCCCAGTCATCCGAAAAAATCAAAATATCATCCAAATACACAATCATAAATTTATCCAGGTATTTACGGAAAATATCGTGCATAAAGGACTGAAAGACTGAAGGAGCATTAGAAAGACCAAAAGGCATTACCAAATACTCAAAATGGCCCTCGGGCGTATTAAATGCAGTTTTCCACTCATCTCCCTGCTTAATCCGCACCAAATTATACGCACCCCGAAGATCAACCTTAGAGAACCACTTTGCCCCTTTAATACGAGCAAATAAATCAGTCAATAGTGGCAAAGGATACTGATATTTGACTGTAATCTTATTCAACAAGCGATAATCAATACAGGGCCTCAGGGAGCCATCTTTTTTACCCACGAAAAAAAAACCTGCTCCTAAAGGGGATGAGGATGGACGGATATGTCCCTTTTCCAAGGACTCCTTAATATACTCTCGCATAGCAGCATGCTCAGGCACAGACAGATTGAACAAACGACCCTTGGGAAACTTGCTGCCAGGAATCAATTCTATAGCGCAATCACAATCCCGGTGAGGGGGAAGAGAACCAAGTTTAGGCTCCTCAAAAACATCACCATAATCAGACAAAAATGCCGGAATTTCAGAGGGAGTAGATGAAGCAATGGAAACCAAAGGTACTTCCCCATGAGCCCCCCAACATCCCCAGCTTAACACAGACATTGTTTTCCAGTCGAGGACTGGATTATGAGTTTGCAACCATGGCAATCCAAGCACTAAGACATCATGCAAGTTATGCAACACAAGGAAGCGAATCACCTCCCGATGGTCAGGAGTCATACACATAGTCACTTGTGTCCAGAATTGTGGTTTATTCCTAGCCAAAGGTGTGGAGTCGATACCCTTCAGAGGGATAGGAACTTCCAAAGGCTCTAGGCTAAACCCACAACGTCTGGCAAAGGACCAATCCATAAGACTCAAGGAAGCGCCAGAATCCACATAGGCATCCACAGTGATAGATGACAATTAACAAATCAAAGTTACAGACAAAATAAACTTAGATTGTAAGGTGCCAATTGAAAAAGACTTATCAACCTTTTTTGTGCGTTTAGAGCATGCTGATATAACATGAGCAGAATCACCACAGTAGAAGCACAACCCATTTTTGCGCCTATAATTCTTCTGTTCACCTCTGGACAGAATTCTATCACATTGCATAATCTCTGGTGCCTGCTCAGAAGACACCGCCAAATGGTGCACAGGTTTGCACTCCCGTAAACGCCGATCAATCTGAATAGCCATAGTCATGGATTCATTCAGACCTGTGGGCGTAGGAAACCCCACCATGACATCTTTAACAGCGTCAGAGAGACCTTCCCTGAAATTCGCCGCCAGGGCGCACTCATTCCACTGAGTAAGCACAGACCATTTTCGAAATTTTTGACAATATATTTCAGCTTCATCATGCCCTTGAGAGAGGGCTATTAAGGCCTTTTCAGCCTGAATCTCCAAATTAGGTTCCTCATAGAGCAACCCCAGTGCCAGAAAAAACGCATCCACACTGAGCAGCGCAGGATCCCCTGGTGCCAATGCAAATGCCCAATTCTGGGGGTCACCCCGCAACAAGGAAATAACAATTTTAACCTGCTGAGCGGAATCTCCAGCGGAGCGAGATCTCAGAGAAAGATACAATTTACAATTGTGCTTAAAATTCAAAAAACGAGATCTATCTCCAGAAAAGAACTCGGGTATAGGGATCTTGGGTTCAGACACAGGAGCATGCATAACATAGTCTTGGATATTTTGAACCTTAGAAGCGAGAGCATTCAGGTTTGAAGCCAAACTCTGGATATCCATTTTTCAACAGCAGAGATCTGAGCCATTCAGGGGTTAAGAGGAGAGAAAAAAAAACAAAACAGCAGACTGCAATTATGGCTAGGAGAACTTCTGAGCAAAAAAAAAAAAAAAGTGTCAGAAACTTCTTTTTACTCTCTTTCTTCAGCCAATACTCTTAATACATTAGGCCGGCAATACTGTCATGATTCCCAATGGCAGGGACTTAGGCAAAAAACGGACAAGCTCTAGGAAGGATGGTATCTTAGGTAACCGCGATACTGAACCTAACACGCAACTAAAAATAGCCAGGGGGTGTGCCTACGTTGTCTCTAGACACCTCGCGCCAGCCGGAGAACTTACTACCCCTAATAGAGGAATACACAGACCTGACTTGCCTCCAGGGAAACCCCAAAGGTTATAGTAGCCCCCCACATATAATAACGGTTAGGTAAGAGGAAAACACAAACGCAGTATGAATATAGATTCAGCAAAGCGAGGCCCTCTGACTAGATAGCGGAATATACAAAAGAGGACTTCGCGGTCACCTCAAAACCCTGAACAGCCGTCCTGGAATTACCTTAACTCCGTTGTCAACTCATGACACCGGAGTAGCAATTCCAGATCACTAGAGCTTCCAGCCGCACGAGATATGAAAATGCATGCTGGACAAAACAAACACAAAAGCCAAAGATTCAACTTAGCTGACTTGCAGACTTGGAGCAGGAAGCAAGCAACAAGGTGCTCTGATAACATTGATTGCCGGCACTGCAATGACTGGGAAGCCAGACTAAATAGGAGACTCCCAATTTCCTAATGGAAACAGGTGCACTGGAAAAAACAAGACACCAGTCAACCAGTACCACCAGTAACCACCAGAGGGAGCCTAAAAACAGAATTCACAACAGGCAGGACAGTTAACTATAGGTTGGCTGTCTCACCTGAATCACCTAATGAAGACAAAGGAGGCAATTGTGGGAGAGGGGCGTCTCTAGGGTCCCAGAATAACTCCAGGCCTACCCCGTCATACGGGTGCGTCCTAGCCATATCATCTGGGGGATGGAGAGAGAGAACATCAGAAACAGACACAACAGTTGTGAGGACTATCCCGTGGTGCTCAGCAGGGAGGTACTACAACACACAGGCGCTAGAAGGTAGGCACTGATTTCCACCTGCAAAGGGAACTCTGGATGTGCCTTCGAACCGGCCGGTCTCAGCCAACCCTGTTAGCAGTGCTCTGGATTGAGGATCCCGAAGCCTTCAGTAAAAAGGTAAAGAGACTGCAACCCTGTGTCCTCGTTATTCATCGCGCCTTGCACCACGCACTATACACTTTCATTGGACGCCCCTTAGCAGGGTCATGGACCGGGTCTAGCCCCCGTGACAACCCCAGAACTGAGACAGAGAGGCCCGGTACCGAGTACCCCGCAGCCCTGCGTCTGGGGGCGCTCCAACTTGGCGTCACGAACAGGATAGACTTAAGCCTGAAGAATCAGGTCATGTGTGCCTTGGAACTGTGTCTGAATAGTGCTTGAACTGTGATTTATTGCAAAGACTGTGTATTGCTGTTTGCTGCCCAAAATCCGCCATTGCTGCGCTGAGTGGAGCATGGAGGGAGGAGCCATAGTTTTGTGGGTGGATTCGGCCGAAAAGAGCGCGGAACGAGAAACCGCGGGAAAGCGCCGACCCCGGAAGAGGAACCCCGGCCCCGGCAGGTTAGCAGGGGGAAGGAACGGCCATGTCGGACCCCGGAGGGGCGGAGGCGGTGGTCGCAGCCGCAGACGCGGGGGCACCTCCAGGCCCTGTAGTAGACGCAGCCACGGGCCTTGCACCACCGCCAGATGCCACGGGGCTTGCCGCTCCCACCGGCCAGCCAGACACTGCCGCAGCTACGACAGCCATAATGCCCTTTTCCATGCCGTACCTACCCGGAGCTGCTTGGCTCCCGCGATACTCTGGAGAGTCCCATATGTTAACTGACTTTAAAGAGGGGATTTGCAGCCTGCTCGAGTTTTATCCCTTGACAGAGCCTCAGAAGGTTCATATGATAACGAACCAACTCTTTGGAGTGGCCTTGAGAGAAGTGAAGTCTTGGCCCGCCGCAGATAAGAAGACTGCGCAACAGATCTTTGCAAAGCTTAAAACCACCTTTGACACCCGCACCGCTACAGAAATTAAATTGACATTTTATGGATGCAAGCAAAGGCCGCAGGATAGCTTACGGGACTATGCCCTTAATCTGCAGGAGGCACTGAGGGCCATTAAACAGAGTGATCCCAGCGGTATGCAAGATGAAGATAAACTTCTAAAAGAGCGGTTCATCGAGGGGCTCCTGTGCAGTCACCAAAGGGCCCAGCTACACTTCCTAGCCATGCAGAATCTTGACCTGACTTTTGCGCAATTTAAAGATAAAGCCATCCAAGCACTACCAGAGCGACAGTCCAGCCGTTCTGTACTTCCCAGGCGTCAAGCCCTCACGTACCACCAGGAGGTGGCGCCGGAAGCACCCGTCTCCGCCGAGGCTGATGCCCAGATCCTGGAAGACGACTCCCCTGCAGGACTACGCCTCCAGATGCAAGAGCTGACCAAGAGCGTTGCTGCCCTAGCCCGGACCGTCCAGTCCCTCCAGGAGGCCCCCAAGGAGAAGATCCAGCTGGCTTCTGGACCGGAAGATGTCCCCTGGCCGCGACAGCGGAGGATTCCGTCGACCAGAGGCAGAGAAGACGATTGCTTTCATCGGGATGGACGACCTATCTGCCGCCGCTGCCACCAGGTGGGCCATCTTGCAAGGTACTGTCCTTTAAACGAGCAACCCCTGGGGCAAAGGGCCAACCCCCAGGAGTAGGACGGTCAGGCCCGCAGAATTGGAGAGCCAAGCACATCAGAGGCCGACCGGTTCTCCCCATTGTGATCGACGGTATCCCCATGAACGCTTTGCTGGACACGGGTTCCCAGGTGACAACTATGCCTTACATCCTTTATAGACGTTATTGGGAGGACACCGACATTACCCGTGTCCCTGATGATGATTTCTCTATAATAGCTAGTAATGGTCAGCCACTGCCACAAGTGGGGTATAAAGAGGTCACCATTAAGGTGGGGCTGGTAGAATTGGAGGCCCAGGGAATTGTTATTGTTGATATTGACCGACATGAATGTAACCCCATGATGACCATCGGTACTAATGTCATAGAAAATTGTCTTGCAGAAGTTATTGTCTTGTTGCAGCAGGTAGCAGAAACAGCTGGTTACAGTGAACAACGTGCCTTGCAGAAACAAATCAGAGCTCTAATGCAGAGACAGCAAGTGGAGTTGACTGGTGGTGAGATTGGCCGGGTCACAGTGAGTGATTCAAACCCCATTGCGATACCCCCCAGGAGTGAAATGTTGATATGGTGTCGGGCAGCCATAGGCCTTAGGGGTAAAGACTATCAGGCCCTGGTAGAACCTGTATATTTAGATAATAGGCCTACCCTCCTGACAGCCAGAGGGGTGGTTGATGTCCGTAAGGGGAGGGTGCCAGTACGCGTTCTTAACTGTGGGGAGGAAGAAGTCCACCTAACCAAATATGTCACGCTTGCCATGCTGTTTACTGTTAATAATAGTGTGATACAGGCACTTGGTTCCGTCCAGCCCGGCGGAGGACAACGGCTCTGCAGGGCAAATGAAAGATTGGTGTCGGGAATTACATGTGGGCACTGATTCTACCCCATCTCACCAGACACAGGGGGCTTACAGGGTGGTTCATGAATATGAGCGGGTATTCAGCAAACACCCCCTAGATTTCGGGCAGGTAAAAGGGATTCAGCATCATATCCCCACGGGAGATCACCCACCCATCAAAGAGAGATACCGTCCTGTACCCCCAGCTCATTATCAGTGTGCCAAGGACATGTTACGAGAGATGAAGGAGGCTGGGGTAGTGCGAGACAGTTGTAGCCCCTGGGCAGCTCCATTAGTCCTCGTTAGGAAAAAAGATGGCACCATGAGGATGTGTGTGGATTATAGGCAACTAAATCACATTACACATAAGGATGCATACCCCCTGCCCAGGATAGAGGAGTCCTTGGCTGCTTTAAAGTCTGCTAACTACTTCTCTACCTTGGATCTTACCTGTGGGTACTGGCAGGTTCCCGTGGCAGAGGCGGACAAGGAAAAGACGGCCTTCACGACGTCGATGGGTCTCTGCGAGTTCAACTACATGCCCTTCGGATTGTGTAACGCCCCGGGGACGTTTCAGAGGATGATGGAGTGCTGTCTGGGGCACAAGAACTTTGAAACCGTGCTGCTCTATCTGGACGATGTTATTGTCTTCTCTAAGACCTATGAAGACCATTTGAAGCACCTGGCCGAGGTGTCTGAAGCTCTGTCCAACTTTGGCTTAAAGGTGAAACTGTCCAAATGCCACCTACTAAAACCCAAAGCGCAGTAACTGGGCCATGTGGTGAGTGCCGAAGGAGTGGCCCCAGACCCCAACAAGGTCACGGTGCTCAAGGACTGGCCGAAGCCCAGTAACCTCCATGAAGTCCGGCAATTCCTCGGGTTGGTGGGCTACTACCGGAGGTTCATCAAGGACTTCCCCAAGAAGGCCGCGCCATTGCAAGACCTGTTGGTGGGCCAATCCAAGAAACCCAAGGGTAAGAATACCCCATTTGATTGGAACGACAAACTGGAAGGACTTTGGTGCTGGTTTGGCAGTGTGGAAGCCAGATCTGAAATGTCTGCACAGGACCTGATCGGCCTTTACCTACGCCTCCCCTTTCCGGCACCAAGGGAGTGATTCTGAAATGCTCCAGGTACAGCTTGCATGTTATGGTAATGTTATATAATGTGGTCTTTCCCTTTTTTTTTTTTTTACTCTCAATACATTTAGGAGGCCGTAATGGCACAATGTAAATAAAATACGTAGAGTAGGACTGCCCCATTATGAGAATGCCGTGAAGTGGCGGAGTAGCTCAAAGAATTGATCAATTGTTTGCTAAATGTCTCATATTTGAAATACAGATAGAATTTAGTATGTGCACGTGCACCTTATGTATTGTGTCCTGACCATAAGCAGTGCTGGCTTCTCCTCTTTTTTGTTTCTACATTGGTAAGTGGCTGACCACCACTGTTGCCGCGCACGCTGGGTTAGGTACGCTTTTCTTTCTGTGTTCATTGTGATTGATAGGCTGCTGTTCACACACACAGCAGCCCTGCCCTACCTCAGGCTCTAGTTAATTGTGCACCTGTGCATCAGCCTGTCTCACCCTTTAACTTTGGTGCTGGTTTGGCAGTGTGGAAGCCAGATCTGAAATGTCCGCACAGGACCTGATCAGCCTTTACCTGCGCTTCCTGTTATGACCTGGTGGTTAGGAGCACCTGGAATGACCTGATGGTTAAACTAGAAGACAGGACAAGCTCTGGGAAGTGGGATCTCTGCTGGCAGCAAACTCTAATCCTATCGCACACACTAGAATTAGCCGTGGAGCGTACCTAACTCTCCTTAGACGCCTCTTCACAGCCTAAGAGCTAACTACCCCTAAAGATAGAAAATAAAGCCTTACCTTGCCTCAGAGAAATTCCCCAAAGGAAAAGGCAGCCCCCCACAAATATTGACTGTGAGTTAAGAGGAAAGTCACAAACACAGGAATGAAACAGGTTTTCAGCAAAGGAGGCCAGACTTACTAAATAGACTGAGGATAGGAAAGGGATCTATGCGGTCAGCACAAAAAACTACAAAAAGCCACGCAGAGTGTGCAAAAAGACCCCCGCACCGACTCACGGTGCGGAGGTGCCACTCTGCACCCCAGAGCTTCCAGCTAGCAAGGCAATATCATGTTAGCAAGCTGGACTAGAACTTAGCAAGTACTAATAAATATATTCAGTACAAAATGAACAACAAATGAACTAGCAGAGACTTAGCTTCTGCTGGAGTAGACAGGTCATCAGAGAGATCCGAGAGAGATCTGATCCAGTACCGATACATTGACAGCTGGCATGAAGTAACGATCTGAGTGGAGTTAAATAGAAAAGCCAGCCTAGCCGCAAACGAGGGCAGCTGAGGAAACAACCTCAGAACCAGCAGTTCCACTCACAGCCTCCAGAGGGAGTCCACGGACAGAACTCACCGAAGTACCATTCATGACCACAGGAGGGAGTTCGAGAACAGAATTCACAACAGTACCCCCCCCCCTTGAGGAGGGGTCACCGAACCCTCACCAGAGCCCCCAGGCCGATCAGGATGAGCCAAATGAAAGGCACGAACCAAATCGGCAGCATGGACATCGGAGGCAACAACCCAGGAATTATCCTCCTGACCATAGCCCTTCCATTTGACCAGGTACTGAAGTTTCCGTCTCGAAACACGAGAATCTAAAATCTTCTCCACCACATACTCCAACTCCCCCTCGACCAACACCGGAGCAGGAGGGTCAACGGAGGGAACCATAGGCGCCACATATCTCCGCAACAACGACCTATGGAACACATTATGGATGGCAAAAGAAGCTGGAAGGGCCAAACGAAACGACACAGGATTGAGAATTTCAGAAATCTTATAAGGACCAATGAAACGAGGTTTAAACTTAGGAGAAGAAACCTTCATAGGGACATAACGAGACAACAACAAAACCAAATCCCCAACACGAAGTCCGGGACCAACACGACGACGGCGGTTGGCGAAACATTGAGCCTTCTCCTGGGACAATGTCAAATTGTCCACTACATGAGTCCAAATTTGATGCAACCTGTCCATCACAGAATCCACACCAGGACAGTCTGAAGGCTCAACCTGCCCTGAAGAAAAACGAGGATGAAAACCATAATTACAATAAAAAGGCGAAACCAAAGTAGCCGAACTGGCCCAATTATTAAGGGCGAACTCAGCCAATGGCAAGAAGGTCACCCAATCATCCTGATCAGCAGAAACAAAGCATCTCAGATAGGTCTCCAAAGTCTGATTAGTTCGTTCGGTTTGGCCATTTGTCTGAGGATGGAAAGCCGAAGAAAAAGACAAATCAATGCCCATCTTAGCACAAAAGGACCGCCAAAACCTTGAAACAAACTGGGAACCTCTGTCCGACACGATGTTCTCCGGAATGCCATGCAAACGAACCACATGCTGGAAAAATAATGGAACCAAATCAGAGGAGGAGGGTAATTTAGGCAAGGGTACCAAATGGACCATCTTAGAGAAGCGATCACAAACCACCCAGATGACCGACATCCTTTGAGAGACAGGGAGATCTGAAATAAAATCCATGGAAACATGCGTCCAAGGCCTCTTCGTGACTGGCAAGGGCAAAAGTAACCCACTGGCACGAGAACAGCAGGGCTTGGCCCGAGCACAAGTCCCACAGGACTGCACAAAAGAACGCACATCCCGTGACAAGGAAGGCCACCAAAAGGACCTAGCCACCAAATCTCTGGTACCAAAAATCCCAGGATGACCAGCCAACACCGAACAATGAACCTCAGAGATAACTCTACTAGTCCATCTATCAGGGACAAATAGTTTCTCTGCTGGACAACGGTCAGGTCTATCAGCCTGAAACTCCTGCAGCGCCCGCCCCAAATCAGGTGAGATGGCAGACAGAATTACCCCCTCTTTGAGAATACCAGCCGGCTCAGAAACTCCCGGAGAATCAGGCACAAAACTCCTTGAAAGGGCATCGGCCTTCACATTCTTAGAACCCGGAAGGTATGAAACCACAAAATTGAAACGGGAGAAAAACAGCGACCATCGAGCCTGTCTAGGATTCAACCGTTTGGCAGACTCGAGATAAGTCAGATTCTTGTGATCCGTTAAAACCACCACGCAATGCTTGGCTCCCTCAAGCCAATGTCGCCGCTCCTCGAACGCCCACTTCATAGCCAACAACTCCCGATTGCCAACATCATAATTACGCTCAGCAGGCGAAAACTTTCTAGAAAAGAAAGCACATGGCTTCATCACAGAGCCATCAGAACTCCTTTGAGACAAAACAGCCCCTGCTCCAATCTCAGAAGCATCAACCTCGACCTGAAAAGGGAGCGAAATATCTGGCTGACACAACACAGGGGCCGAAGAAAAACGACGTTTCAACTCCCGAAAAGCCTCAATGGCCGCAGAGGACCAATTCACCACATCAGCACCTTTCTTAGTCAAATCAGTCAACGGTTTAACAACACTAGAAAAATTAGCGATGAAGCGACGGTAAAAATTAGCAAAGCCCAGGAATTTCTGAAGGCTCTTCACAGATATAGGCTGAGTCCAATCAAAAATGGCCTGAACTTTAACAGGATCCATCTCGATAGTAGAAGGGGAAAAAATGAAGCCCAAAAAGGAAACCTTCTGAACTCCGAAGAGACATTTAGACCCCTTCACAAACAAAGAATTAGCATGAAGGACCTGGAACACCATTCTGACCTGCTTTACATGAGACTCCCAATCATCCGAAAAGACCAAAATATCATCCAAATATACAATCATGAATCTATCCAAATACTTTCGGAAGATGTCATGCATAAAGGACTGAAACACAGATGGAGCATTAGAAAGCCCGAATGGCATCACCAGGTACTCCAAATGGCCCTCGGGCGTATTAAATGCTGTTTTCCATTCATCGCCCTGTTTAATACGCACAAGATTATACGCCCCTCGAAGATCTATCTTGGTGAACCAACTAGCCCCCTTAATCCGAGCAAACAAATCAGACAGTAGAGGCAAAGGGTACTGAAATTTGACCGTGATTTTATTAAGAAGGCGGTAATCTATACAAGGTCTCAGAGAACCATCCTTCTTGGCCACAAAAAGGAACCCTGCACCCAACGGTGACGACGACGGGCGAATATGCCCTTTCTCCAAGGACTCCTTTATATAACTCCGCATAGCGGCGTGTTCCGGCACAGATAAATTGAAAAGTCGTCCCTTAGGAAATTTACTACCAGGGATCAAATTAATAGCACAATCATAATCCCTATGAGGAGGTAGGGCACTGGATTTGGGCTCATCAAATACATCTCGGCAATCCGACAAAAACTCAGGGACTTCAGAAGGAGTAGAGGAAGAAATTGACAACAACGGAACATCACCATGTACCCCTTGACAACCCCAACTGGACACCGACATTGATTTCCAATCCAATACTGGATTATGGACCTGTAGCCATGGCAAACCCAACACGACCACATCATGCAAATTATGCAACACCAAAGAGCGAATATCTTCCTGATGTGCAGGAGCCATGCACATGGTCAACTGAGTCCAATACTGAGGTTTATTCTTGGCCAAAGGCGTAGCATCAATTCCCCTTAATGGAATAGGATACTGCAAGGGCTCCAAGAAAAAACCACAGCGCCTGGCAAACTCCAAGTCCATCAAATTCAGGGCAGCGCCTGAATCCACAAATGCCATAACAGAGTAGGATGACAATGAGCAAATCAGAGTAACGGACAAGAGAAATTTAGGCTGTACAGTACCAATGGTGACAGACCTAGCGAACCGCTTAGTGCGCTTAGGACAATCAGAGATAGCATGAGTGGAGTCACCACAGTAAAAACACAGCCCATTCTGACGTCTGTGTTCTTGCCGTTCAGCTCTGGTCAAAGTCCTATCACATTGCATAGGCTCAGGCCTCTGCTCAGAGGATACCGCCAAATGGTGCACAACTTTGCGCTCACGCAAGCGCCGATCGATCTGAATGGCCAAGGACATTGATTCATTAAGACCAGCAGGCGTGGGGAACCCCACCATAACATCCTTAAGGGCTTCAGAAAGACCATTTCTGAAAATTGCCGCAAGGGCACACTCATTCCATTGAGTAAGCACAGACCACTTTCTAAACTTCTGGCAATATACCTCCGCTTCACCCTGACCCTGACACAATGCCAGCAAGATTTTCTCTGCCTGATCTACAGAGTTAGGTTCATCATAAAGCAATCCAAGCGCCAGAAAAAACGCATCTACATTAAGCAATGCAGGATCTCCTGGCGCAAGGGAGCATGCCCAGTCTTGAGGGTCACCACGTAACAAAGAAATAATGATTTTCACTTGCTGAATGGGGTCACCAGAGGAGCGGGGTTTCAAAGCAAGAAACAGTCTACAATTATTTTTGAAATTCAGAAATTTAGATCTATCCCCAGAAAGCAAATCAGGAATTGGAATTCTAGGCTCTAACATCGGATTCTGAACTACATAATCTTGAATGCTTTGTACCCTTGCAGTGAGTTGATCAACACAAGAGGACAGACCTTGAATGTCCATCTCTAAACCTGAGTCCTGAACCACCCAGAGGTTAAGGGGAAAAGAAAGACAAAACACACTGCAGAGAAAAAAAAATGGTCTCAGAAATTCTCTTATCCCTCTATTGAGATGCATTAATACTTTGTTGGCCAGCTGTACTGTTATGACCTGGTGGTTAGGAGCACCTGGAATGACCTGATGGTTAAACTAGAAGACAGGACAAGCTCTGGGAAGTGGAACAGCTTCCCCTTTCCGGCACCAAGGGAGTGATTCTGAAATGCTCCAGGTACAGCTTGCATGTTATGGTAATGTTATATAATGTGGTCTTTCCCTTCTTTTTTTTTTTTTTTACTCTCAATACATTTAGGAGGCCGTAATGGCACAATGTAAATAAAATACGTAGAGTAGGACTGCCCCATTATGAGAATGCCGTGAAGTGGCAGGGTAGCTCAAAGAATTGATCAATTGTTTGCTAAATGTCTCATATTTGAAATACAGATAGAATTTAGTATGTGCATGTGCACCTTATGTATTGTGTCCTGACCATAAGCAGTGCTGGCTTCTCCTCTTTTTTGTTTCTACATTGGTAAGTGGCTGACCACCACTGTTGCCGCTCACGCTGGGTTAGGTACGCTTTTCTTTCTGTGTTCATTGTGATTGATAGGCTGCTGTTCACACACACAGCAGCCCTGCCCTGCCTCAGGCTCTAGTTAATTGTACACCTGTGCCTCAGCCTGTCTCACCCTTTAACTTTGGTGCTGGTTTGGCAGTGTGGAAGCCAGATCTGAAATGTCTGCACAGGACCTGATCAGCCTTTACCTGCGCTTCCCCTTTCCGGCACCAAGGGAGTGATTCTGAAATGCTCCAGGTACAGCTTGCATGTTATGGTAATGTTATATAATGTGGTCTTTCCCTTTTTTTTTTTTTTACTCTCAATACATTTAGGAGGCCGTAATGGCACAATGTAAATAAAATACGTAGAGTAGGACTGCCCCATTATGAGAATGCCGTGAAGTGGCGGGGTAGCTCAAAGAATTGATCAATTGTTTGCTAAATGTCTCATATTTGAAATACAGATAGAATTTAGTATGTGCATGTGCACCTTATGTATTGTGTTCTGACCATAAGCAGTGCTGGCTTCTCCTCTTTTTTGTTTCTGTCCAACTTTGGCTTAAAGGTGAAACCGTCCAAATGCCACCTACTAAAACCAAAAGTGCAGTACCTGGGCCATGTGGTGAGTGCCGAAGGAGTGGCCCCAGACCCCGACAAGGTCACGGTGATCAAGGACTGGCCGAAGCCCAGTAACCTCCATGAAGTCCGGCAATTCCTCGGGTTGGTGGGCTACTACCGGAGGTTCATCAAGGACATCACCAAGAAGGCCGCGCCGTTGCAAGACCTGTTGGTGGGCCAATCCAAGAAACCCAAGGGTAAGAATACCCCATTTGATTGGAACGACGGACTGGAAGGATCGTTCACCTGCTTAAAATCGGCGCTGACGGGAGAAGAGGTACTGGCTTACCCTGAATATGACCAACCTTTCATGTTGTATATGGATGCCAGCAACGTGGGGCTGGGAGCTGTGCTGTCCCAGGTCCAAAAAGGCAAGGAAAGGGTAATCGCTTACGCCAGCAGGAAACTTCGCCCCACCGAAAGGAACCCTGACAACTACAGTTCCTTTAAGTTGGAGTTCCTCGCCGTCGTTTGGGCCGTGACGGAGAGGTTCAAGCACTACCTGGCCTCAGCAAAATTCACCGTCTTCACAGATAATAATCCACTAACGCACTTGGACACAGCAAAACTCGGCGCCTTGGAGCAGCGGTGGATGGCCCGGTTATCCAATTACGATTTCACCTTCAAGTACCGGGCGGGGCACAAGAATGCAAATGCCGATGCATTGTCCCGAATGCCCCACTTGCCCGAGACGGAGGAAGATGCAGAAGCATTTGAAAAGGTAGAGCTGCCCGCTTTCCATCGCCCCAAGGCCACCCAGTGTTCCCATCAGGTGGAGGCCAGGCGCAGGAATAAACAAGGCGCCCTGTTGAATCCCCTGCCCCACCAAGGGTGGGCAGAGAACCAGGATGGCAACCCTGCGGTCCGTCGGGTGAAAGAGCTCCTGACGCAGGCGAGTTTGCATCCCGGCCCAGAAGATCCACCGGAGGCATTACAGTTGTGGAAGGAGAGGGGCAGACTGTTTTTTCACGATGGCAAGCTGTGCCGGAGGAGCGTTGACCCATGCACCCACGAATTGGTATGGCAGATTGTGGTCCCAAGACAAGATGTGCCAATGGTCCTGGGAGCGTACCACGATGGGGCAGGACACTTCGGATGGAGGAAGCTAGAGAGGCTGCTCCGAGGGAGGTTCTACTGGGTTGGTATGAAGAAAGCCATCGAGAAGTGGTGCCGAGAGTGTGGCCCATGCAGCCTACGCCGGAAGGATCGTGACAGCCAGTGGGCTCCCTTGCAGCCCATCATCACCAAACGACCGCTCGAGCTGGTCGCGCTGGATCACGTGAAGCTAACACCTAGCCGGTCAGGCCATACCTATGCTCTCACCATCGTGGACCACTACTCCAGATTCCTGGTAGTCATGCCGGACAAAGATCTAACGGCTAGAACGGCCGCTAAAACCTTCCAGCAGTACTTTTGTCGACCTCATGGGTACCCGGAGAAGGTACTGACCGATCAGGGGCCAGCATTTGAAGCGGAAGTGTTCCAGGAGTTCTGCAATCTGTATGGATGTAAGAAGATCAGAACCATGCCATACCATCCACAAACCAACGGGATGTGTGAGAAGATGAACCAGGTGGTGATCGTCTTACTGAAGACCTTACCTGTGGAGGAACGGAACTTGTGGCCCACAAAGTTACCCGACTTGGTGGATATGTACAACCACATCCCTGTGAATTCCACCAACTGCACCCCAGCGTACCTGATGCGAGGGAGGTCTAGCAAGTTACCTATCGATCTGGACATGGGAGTCCTGACCCCCGAGGATATCCCGCCAGATGCGGACTGGGATACCGAGAGGCAGCAAAGGTACCGTAAAGTACAAAAATGTGTGGAAAGAAGCCTCGCCCAAGCCCGACAAAAGCAAGAGAGGGATTACAACCAGCATGCTCCTGCGACTCCCTTGCCACCGGGGAGCAGGTACTCAAGCGAAAGCGGAGACTACACAAGCTTGATGATCAATGGGAAGCGGAACCATATACCATCCTGCCATCTGATTTCGACAATACCAAGGTCTGTCTCATCAGCAAGGATGGAGGGGAAACCTCAACGGCAATATCCAGAGACCACCTTAAGATATGCCCTGATAAGCTGAAAGATGGGGAAACGGACCCCGGGTTGTCTCCGCCCATGGAAGAGGAGATGATACACCCTGTTCTTGGCAATTTTCCCCAGTCTTGGACTCAAATAAACCAGGCCATTGTGGTACCTGTCCTAACGTTTCGTCAACTGACACCGCCAGAACTAAATGTGGAGCCAGGTCATCCGGACCCGCAACCGCAGCGGACCCCACTGGAGGATGCCAGGCCAACCGCTGAACCGGTCAGTCTTCCCTCTGCTGTCAGTGAATCTGCCATGCCCATCGGTCGTAGCAGCAGTCCTGAGAGCCCCAGCCTGCCAGTGCTACCCAGACTCACTATAAGTGTAGCTAGGAGACAGTGCACTACACCAGCGGTAGCCAGCCTAGCGGGCCCTGTTAGGTCAATAGCCACTCCTGCACTGCGGAGGTCTACACGTAGCACCAAGAATCAAACTCCACTTCGCTACAAAACTTGGAGATACTAACAATAGCTACTGTTTGGTTGAAAAATGTTTATGTAAGTTTCTTGTTACAGGTTTAAAAATGGACAATGGAGTGATGGACAGTGAATTGCTCCAAAACTTTCACGGGGACCCCTTTGTTTACCTGGAGTCCCTGCTGTTCAAGGTTGCACCTACTGAACTGGGAGTCATGAACTGAGCATGACCAAACTTTTGCAACGTTCAAGCGTCCTCACCTCCCATAAAGGGAAGCACTGTTATATATTCACTTGTTCTTGGCATTTACTTGTTTATAGTGTTTCAAAATTTTGTGTGTTTTCTAATAACGTGTAATGTTGTTTTTCTTTTCCCAGTCCGGGAGTACTGGATTTAACCGGGGGGGAGTGCAGCACCCCAGAGTCCTGGTCGTTGCAGTAGTGTCGCTCTGCCACTAAGGGGAGTGATGTTATGTCTGATTGCACTAAAGGAGTTCACCTGACCAGGTATCACAGACACACACTACACTCCACACTCCGGCCACCAGGGGGGGTGGTTCTATCTATTAGGCCACTCCTCACACTCTGGTAAAACTGGGGGTTGGACAGGAAGTTACAGAGAAAGTAGCTAGGGAGAGCTCAAGAGAGGACCTGTCAGGGGTGGGATCCTGACAGCGGCATAGGACAGACAGAACGTTACGGAGCCGTGCTTGAGTGTACAGCGGCAGACTCCTAAGAAAGGACACGAAAGCGGAGTATATTGCGGAGAAGTGAGAAGCGAGATCACAGCACAGAGGAGATAGAACCAGAAGGAGTCATGCCCCTAAGACCGTGGCAACATCCTTCTGAGGCGCGTAGCCGGTGGCCGGAGCACCGAGGAAGTAAGAGACTCTACGTATTGCTTCAAACAGCGGCAGGACAGTTAACTATAGGTTGGCTGTCTCACCTAAATCACCTAACGAAGACAAAGGAGGCAATTGTGGGAGAGGGGCGTCTCTAGGGTCTCAGAAAAACTCCAGGCCTACCCCGTCATACGGGTGCGTTCTAGCCATATCATCTGGGGGACGGAGAGAGAGAACATCAGAAACAGACACAACAGTTGTGAGGACTATCCCGTGGTGCTCAGCAGGGAGGTACTACAACACACAGGCGCTAGAAGGTAGGCACTGATTTCCGCCTGCAAAGGGAACTCTGGATGTGCCTTCGGACCGGCCAGTCTCAGCCAGCCCTGTTAGCAGTGCTCTGGATTGAGGATCCCGAAGCCTTCAGTAAAAAGGTAAAGAGACTGCAACCCTGTGTCCTCGTTATTCATCGCGCCTTGCACCACGCACTATCCCCTTTCATTGGACGCCCCTTAGCAGGGTCACGGACTGGGTCTAGCCACCGTGACAACCCCAGAACTGAGACAGAGAGGCCCGGTACCGAGTACCCCGCGGCCCTGCGTCTGGGGGCGCTCCATGACAAGTACTACTCACGCACACTTGCTAGCTTGCTATAGCGCAAACATTTCTTCTGCAGGGCAATAATGCTTTTTTCATTCTCCATGTTTCTCCATCAGCATGTGATCTCAACTGGCAAATAGGAAACATTTATATTCTGTATCATGTTTCCAAGGAATCGATATCCAATTTAAATATCATCTTATTCCAGTTTCACACGTCCTGATATTCCTGATACCGGAAAGACGGGTACCTGAGATGCCAGTGTCCGTGTGTGTAAAATACTTGGGGCACACGTGTGGCAACCGTGTGCAGCATCAGTACTGGGAACGCAGCCTCACTGACCGGCAGTAACCTTGATGATGTCCCCGCTAGTCACTGATTCTGCACTCGCAGCAGCTCATTCCCCAGTGGTTCTCAGCCTGGACGGTCGCATCTTGGCATCATCCAGGTTGAAAACTATTTATCCCCCAGACATGGATTATGGTGTGGGACAGAACAACGGGCAGGTGAGGGATATTGTTGTTTTTTTATTTTAGTTTTATTACAGGAGATGAGGGATTCAATGGAATGGGCGTTAGGTGAGTATAACTGTGTTTGCTATTTTTAAATAAAAATGGAAAAGTGTGTTCTGTTTTATTTCTGATAAAGGACTTTATTCTGGCTGTGTGTTTATTTATCCGATAACTATAGGTTTAGTAATGGATAGGTGTCTTATAGAGTACTCTCCATTACTAATCCCTGGGCTTGATGTCACCTGACAATACAAAGGTGACATCAACCCCACAAATATGAACCCCACTTGCCACCGCTACAGGGCAAGTGAAAAGAGCTGGGCAAAGCACCAGAATCGGCGCATCTAATAGATGTGCCTTTTCTGAGCAGCTGCGGGCTGCTATTTTTAGGCTGGGGTGGGTCAGTATCCATGATCTCTTACCAGCCTGAGAATACCAGCCCCCAGCTGTCTGCTTTAGCAAGGCTGGTTGTCAAAATGAGGTGGACCCTATGTTTTTTTTTTAAATTATTTATTTAATTAGTTTTAAAAAAACAGCGCGGGGACCCCTCTATTCTTGATATCCAGCCTTGCTGGAGCTGACAGCTGAGGGTTGCAGCCTCCAGCTGTGAGTTTTGCCTGGCTGTTTATAGAAAATACAAAGGAACCCACGCCGGATTTTTCATTTATTTATAGCGCAGGCAGCAGGTGAAGAATACTCCCATCAGCCGCTTCTGCTGTCACTGTTATTAGAGGCAGCAGGTATAGGCTGATGGGAGTAATAGTCCCATCAGCCGCCGCCTTCTGTCATTGTTCTCACTTGAATACATCTCTCATCATTCTTCCCTGCTCGTGCTGATAGCTGGCAGAGCAGTGGAGAATGATTAGAACTGGGGAACAGTGCTAACTGTACCGCTTCTTTTCAGGTGCCGTGCCAAGTGTTGTCATCCGTGTGCACGCGTGTGGGACGTTTTGCCGCCCTTCCTGCTGGTAAAAAACAGACATGTCTATGTGTGGGTCACATGGACTCAAGGGACATGGAAACACATGGATATGTGCACAGTAACGTAGATTTCAATGTGTCTATGTGTGTAAGTGTCTCTGGTACATGTGAAAACTGTCACCACACCTAAGGAGACAAGGACATGTGAAAGATCCCTTAACTAAGTCATCATCATCAGCAAAGTGCATTAACTCTTCACAGGACACAGCACAATCCTCACTTCTAATGAGCAGCATCTCAGATCAGCCAGCCATAGCTAACGGCTTCCTGTCAGGGTATTACTTGACCAGGACATTTCATTGTGATTGTTTACAACACTAGTCTTAATTAATTGGGGCCTTTGCAAACAAAACCTAAACAGATTTGCATGACAGAGGCAATTATAAGTAGGTTGAGGAATATTACCAGACAAAATGGAATAGGCTCAGACAGAGCCGCTGAGCTCAATTATTGGCTGCAGCTTTGTCGATGTGATGTCAGCACTGCAGACAATAACAGACATGAGGAGCATCGTCTGAGACTCAGCCTCGGGCCAGGGGAGGGCGAGTAAAGAACAGTTTGTTTTTTTAAACCAAAAAAATCTCATTAAAGTGTCCATGATTTAGGATTAAAATAGTAGCAGGTTTGGGTAAATCATAAAAAAGTAGTAAGCTTGAATTGCTAATTGTAGGAGGGGATATCTATTGTGTAAGCAACTGGATCCTTAGAAGAATCCTATGGTTGTCTTTGGGGACAAACCGCATTGTTCTTAATCTTTTAATCTTTTTTATTGTGAACTTGGAACACGAAAATATAATCCAATAATCCATTTCCACCCTTGGGTTATATTGCTTTCTTTCCTATACACATGTATGCATTGTTCACATGAGGAATACCATGAAACATACGCACCATCAACTAATGCGGGAGGTGTATTGTGCCCCAATCCCAATATCTAGTCATGCAGATGGACATGACGGCGGAAGTGAGCTGTGCAAACTGGAAAATCAAGCAGTCAAAGATTAAGGGTGCGTGCAGATGTTATATAGCACATCAGAAGCGCTTGTGTGATGTGAAACCGTTAGTTATGGGTTAGGGCCAGCTACGGCACTGTAGGAGGTAGCAAAAGGTCTGAAGATGATAATTTTTCTTGGGAAGCCTGTGACTCAGTCAACAACAGTATGATGGAGACCACCTTCTTGCAAGCTACTAGAATTTCTCAGAACAGCAAAAGAAGAGAGATAAAAACGTAAATGCTCACCAAGAAATGCTGATACCACGTCCCACCATTGGAGCATAAGTATTTAGTTGAAGATTGTGTCCTGTCAACTGCTGCGTGTGACCACCTTTGCTGTGAAGTTCTTTCTGTAAACTATCAGAAGGCTGACTAGCGCTCCCAGCGTAGCACAGTGAGGGTCTACCAAGGTAAAAAAGGTGTTCAACAAGGTGAGTGGAATGAGAAGTCCTCTGCCCGATAGAAGTCTGTGATGGATGGAGTGTATAGTACTCCTTGAGAGGAGTTATCTCCAGTGTTATCTGTTAGATCTTGAGAGAACCTTACAGCTGAACTTGCCCAAAGTGTGAAGCCCTGGTTTCATTACTTTACATCAAGACTGAAACAAAAATATAAAAAAGAGGCTAAGGCTGGTCACACAGTTTATGGCTGTTGGATTTACGATGCTTCAGCCAATCGTGGGGCCGTCACCCATCTCAGCAGACTCTCCAATTTACAGGAGCACTGGCTCAACCGAGCACTCCTCTGTTCTCTAAGAGAAAGCCACCGGCTGCCACATCGGCTGGCAGCCTATCTTCAGGAGAACAATGTGACCGACAGTCCGAAATTGAACATGTGTGAATGTCCTCTCTCCTGACCATAGGTCGGCTGGCGCCCATACACATTACACAGTTTAGCTGCCATTAGTTAATGTGTGGAGGCCTTAATTTATATTTAATTTAGTGGGAATAAGTTCTGCACTGGACTTGTAGAAAAAAATAATTCAGGTGAATAAATTGTTCGCTTTCTCTTTGTCCTAGGCAACATACCTGGCACCTGATAAGTTAATAAGAGGATTAAAAGGTCTTTCCATATTAGCCATTTCCCACTGTTTTTTATTCTTCCCTCAGGAGATTAATATACAATCATCGCAAAAAGATTTGAGACTGATACAAATTTTAGTTTTCACGGTTCGCTGCTACAGAATTTGTATATCTTTTAGTCAGATATTCATAAGGTTACTGGAATACAGTCGTCAGTGTTTCATAAGTTTTTAAACTTTCATTGACAAATGCATGAAGTTTATGTAAAGACTCAGTATTTACAGTGTTTTCCCTTATTTTTCAGGACTTCTGTCCTTCGCCTTGGCAGCTGGATATCAGCCTCTGGGTCAAACCCTGACTGAGTGCTGGAAATTTTGCACAATTTTTGTGTTTTTTTTTGTTCACTGCTTTTTGACCATATGTTCTTAATGGGACTGAGATCTGGGGACATTCCTGGCCAATGATTCAAAATGTTAATGTTTTGTTCATGGAGCCACTTAGATATCACTTTTGCCTTGTGTGATGACTCAACATTTAATCTTAATTATCTAGACGTCTATTTTCAGTAGGCCAGGAAACATAGGCTATTATCTCTATGTTGACTATTGAATTCATATGTTTTTCTTTGGTTGGTCAAGAAACACAGAACACAGACTATTGTTCGTATGAGCCTGGATATTGACTCTTGAGTTGCTGTTTGCGGCAGCTCATTATCCGCTATTTTTGAGGGGCAGGGACATTTGGTAATTGAGCAATATATGTTTGTTAATATGTTGATTGACCATTGTGTGAGTCTGGCTTGTTGAGCTGCAGAGCAGTGGAGGATGAACTATGCAGATTGATTAAATACTCAAACAATGAGAGTTCAACTCCTCCCACCTCCCCCTAACCGGTGGACGATGACCTTAACCAGAGATGTGGGTATAAAAGATTTGTCTAGTCTTCTGCAATGAAAAAGGAGACACTTTACAAAATCACAGCCAGGAACACTCTACAAGATAGCTGCCAGGACTCCAAGGCTCCATCAAGAGGCACACAGATTTGACATTCTACAGGTTGCCTGTTTAAGCAACACAGCCCTAGCTGGAAGAATACAAATCTGCTTCATTGACCATCACAGAATCCATGGAGATGTTCAGAGAAGCCAGGTTGGGACCATTCGGTCACCTCGCACTATGGATACATTTTGGGAAACCAGGATTCTGACCATCCAGTTACCTGGCTCCATGGAAATGTTCGGAGAAGCCAGGTTGGGACCATCTGGTCACCTGGCATCATGGACACATTTGAGGAAACGAGGTTTGGACCCTCCAGTCACCTATGGAGACGTTCAGAGAAGCCAGGTTGGGACCATCCAGTCACCTGGCCATGTGCCTCAGTGGACTTTCAGTTTCCTAAGCTTGTCATTACCTCCTCTCTCTGGGTGCCAACTAAACGTCCCACTGGTGGGAATAGTCAGTCCTGGAAGCTAAAAAGTTTCAGCTGCTCTAGTTCCAGTGAGCCAGCGGAAGGGTGAGACTGTTATTTGCTATATCTTGTGTATTTGCTGGGACTGTTTTATATGTTATTGTCTGTTGGCAGGGCTGGTTTTAGACAAAGTGGGGCCCTGATCAAAAGTTTAAAGTAGGGCCCCAAATGCTCCCATATTACACCATCACGGAGAAATATTTCTGTTGTATTTACATGCTCTGAGTTCAGGCTATTAAACGATCGACAGTATGGAAGTTGTTTGGCACTTGTTCCCCGACCTCTTTACTCCAGCTGAGGAAGAATGATGGGTACAGATAGTCCTCGACACAGTATAATGCAGGTCCCATATAGTACATATAGTATAATGCACTGACCATGGTCATTGATACAGTATAATATAGCCCCTCACAGTATAATGCACCCCCCTCAGAGTATACTGCAGCCCCCCTCATAGAGTATAATGCAGCCCCCCACATAGAGTATAATGCAGCCCCCTCATAGTATAATGCAGCCCCCTCATAGAGTATACTGCTGCCCCCTCAGTGTATAATGCAGCCACACATGCAGTATAATGTAGCCCCCTCATAGAGCATAATGCAGCTTTTTCAGAGTATAATGCAGCCCCCTCAGTGTATAATGCAGCCCCACACACAAAGTATAATGCAGCCCCCACATACACAGTATAGTGCAGTCTCCTCACACATAGTATAATGCAGCCCCCCACACTGTATAATGCAGCCCCCATACACACAGTATAGTGCAGCCCCCTCCAAACACAGTATAGTGCAGGCCCTTCATGATTAAGGGTGCGTAGCCACCTGAAATGCGTTGATGTCACGTCATTTAACTTACAACGTTGATGCTGTTTTACCCTATGCTGAGCACTTTGGGTGAATAAAGAAAGAAGTTTGTTCACAAGTTCGTTTAGCTGGATTTTCTTCTGTTTTGTGATTGCTCTACGCCTTGACACAGCGTTTTTTGTGCTCCAAATACCTAAGAATGTCTATTACAGTGAACTGGACTTATTTCTGTAGTGCTACCCACACAGAATAATGCAGCCCCCCCAACCCAGTATAGTGCAGCCCCCACACACAGTATAATCAGCCTCCCCACATACACAGTATTGTGCAGTCCCCCACACACAGCCCCCACATGCAGTATAATGCAGCCACCCACACAGTATAGTGTATCCCCACACACAGCATAATGCAGCCTCTCCACATACACAGTATAGTGCAGTCCCCCACACACAGTATAATGCAGCCTCCCCACATACACAGTATAGTGCAGTCACCCCACACACAGTATAATGCAGCCCCCATACACAGTATAATGCAGCCCCACACCACACACACAGTATAATGCAGCCCCCACACACAGGATAATGCAGCCCTCCCACACAGTATAGTGCAGTCGCCACACACACACAGTATAATGCAGCCTCCCTCACACCAAGCATACACACGGACACACATTATAATGCATACACACACTATGTATGTATGCACACACACAGACAATACTTACCTCTCCTCCTCATTCCCCCACTGCACTGGCTTCTGCAGAGCATTTCATCAGCTCCACTGCTGGCGTATGCTGAGTCAGAGGCAGAGTGATGGGAGAAGGAGCGTCATTTGAATCTCTCTCCTCCGTCACTGCTTTCAACTGTATCGGCATCTGTGATGCTGATAAGTTGAATGTGCAATGTGGGGAGGGGGTGGGGGCGGCGCTGGGCCCCTCTTAGTCACGGGCCCCATAGCGGCCTTGTGATGTGCCGCTATCAGCGGCACACCAGTGGTTGGGGGCCCTGGAGGACCGGGGGCCCTAGGCAGCTGCCTGGTCTGCCTGCCCCTAATGCCAACCCTGTTGTGAATTCCGTTCTTGGGCTCCCTCCGGTGGTTGTAAGTAGCACTTTTGTGAATTCTGCTCTTGGGCTCCCTCCTGTGGTTTTGAGTGGTATAGCTGCTTCTTGGATTTAGCATCAGCAGCTGCTTCCACTGATCGTCTTTCTGGCTCGGCTATTTTAGTCTGGCCTTATCCCTCAATCAATGCCAGTTGTCAATTGTTCCTGCTTGGAGTCACTGCTCTTTTGGATTTTCCTGACATTCTGACCCTTTCAGCAAAGATAAGTCCTTGCTCGTCCTTTTGCAGTCCACTTGTTGTGGACTTTATTGTTCAGCACATTCTATGTTTTGCTCATTTGTCCAGCTTATCAGTATGGATCTATTCAGCTAAGCTGGAAGCTCTGGGCAGCAGATTTTGCCCTCCACGCCTTTAGTCAGGTGTGGAGATTTTTGCATTTCTCTGCGGTGGACTTTTTCTAGTTTTTATTACTGACCGCACAGTGTTCTTTCCTGTACTATCTATCTAGCTAGAAGTGGCCTCCTTTGCTAAATCTTGTTTCATACAGCGTATGTCATTTCCTTCTCCTCTCACAGTCATTATTTGTGGGGGGCTGTCCTATCCTTTGGGGATTTTCTCTGAGGCAAGATAGCTTTCCTGTTTCTACCTTTAGGGGTAGCTAGTTCTCCGGCTGTGACGAGGTGTCCAGGGAGTGACAGGAACATCCCACGGCTACTGCTAGTGTTGTGTTAAGATCAGGAACTGCGGTCTGTATAGTTACCACCTGCTCAGAGCTAGTCGCATGTCGCTCCTAAATTACCAGTCCATAACACGACCCTGTCTGTTGGTGTTTCAATAAATTATTGCCACACTGTTTTACCCTCACCCTGTCTTGTCTGAGAAGTATTATGCCCACGGGAAAAGGAGTGCGGGCGTTCAGTGGGATGAGCCCTGGTCCATGCGATCTCGGAGGAGCGGACGAGAGCACCCACTGACTCCCGTGTCTCCACACCCCTTGTGACATGGTCTCCATCATGCGGGAAAGAGAATTGGTCATCACCATAGTGCTCATGGATCATTGGGAGAAATTGCTCTTAGAGGATATTTAATACTCATTCTATATTCTTATGCAAAATTGTGAGTGAGCCTCTCAATAGATGAAAAGCCCCCCCCCCCTCCCCCCATGAATTGTCTCTGGATGCTTAGGAATATCAAAATGTTATTCATTGCTGCTTATTTGGGTTTTGATGGCACAGGCAATAAACACACTTTGGGACCTGGTGTTTAAAGCAGAATATATACTGCACATAGGAGGAAAGTCATATGAAATGGCCAAATTTTACTTTATCAGCTGCTAATCATTTTTAAAGTTGACATAAATGATAGGTCACAATGGTTGATGGCAGACTACTATCCGCTAAAATTAATGTCATGTCATAATTTTTATATTTTATATATTTTTTTAAATGCATTTTTTACAGGATTTTATTTCAATTTTGTGCTTGACTGCTAATTTTATATACAATTTGTTCCATTTTTGAAAATAGCGTGAATAGGTGCATACCAGGAGAAGCTACCTTTTTTTGTATATTGTATATGGAGGTAGCTCCTCCTGGTATGCACCTATTCACACTAGTCTGGATGTGCCAGTCAGTTTTTTGTCTTTTGTAATGTTAGCTTACTGACCGAGCACGCCGCCCTTCACCGGGTGGTGATTTTAATTACAGCAGGTCCCTACTTACCCATAAATGCAGGCATTGCTGACAGAGGTGCTCAGGAATTCAGTCATCAGCCTAAGGGTATGTGCACACGTTCAGGATTTTTCGTGGTTTTTTCATGTTTTTTCGCATAAAAACGTGATAAAAACACTATCATTTAGAATGCATTCCGCAATTTTTGTGCACATGATGCATTTTTTTCCGCGAAAAAAACGCATTGCGGTAAAATAAGCATGTTCATTAATTTTGCGGATTTCTCACACTTTTCCCGCTATTTAATTCATTGGGAACCTCCGGAAAAAAAAGCGAAAAAAAAAAAGGGAAAAAAAAGCGAAAAAAACGCATGCGGATTTCTGGCAGAAATGTCCGGTTTTTGTCAGGAAATTTCTGCAAGAAATCCTGAACGTGTGCACATACCCTTAGAGAGGTCAGGGACGCATCAGGCTGAGAACACCTTGACGATGGTTGTTGGGCACATAATATTTGGCCAAATTTTATGCTAAGTGTCTCATATTTTTTCCTAATCCTCCAAAGCCGTTTTGCTATTCAAATTTCACATATTCAAAATTGACATGCTTTAGCATGATAAAGTGCAACCTTTCTTTGTATATTGTATATGGCAGCAGCTCCTCCCTGTATGCATCTATTCACACTAGTCTGGATGTGCCAGTCAGTTTTTTGTCTTTTCTGATTTAACAATGGCTGACTTGTGATGTGAATTCACTAGTCCTACAATGGAGTTTGCTAACCTAAGTAGCAGAGTCAAACAGAATGTGAGTTCTTCACCCTTACCCCTGCAAAGACCTATGAATGTTTCCGAAGGGAATCCTAAGATCGCCAACCCCTGGAATATTCTTTGGACAGATGTTTAGACAGGCAGTCATTCCCAATACTTAGTACTCAGAAAGCAGGCAGGAATTATATGTAGATGGAGAAAGGGTTGGGGCTGGCAAAGTTCAGTCGTAAGCAGAGGGCAGGGCAAGCAGCAGACAAAAGAACAGATTCAATAGAGCAATTTGTTACCTTCAACAGCAGGATCTTCTTGCTCTTCAACAGCAGGATCTTCTTGCTCTTCAACAGCAGGATCTTCTTGCTCTTCAACAGCAGGATCTTCTTGCTCTTCAACAGCAGGATCTTCTTGCTCTTCAACAGCAGGATCTTCTTGCTTTTCAACAGCAGGATCTTGTTGCTCAGGCACAAGTTACTATGATAAAGCGACTCTATAGACATTGTCTGGAGTCAGAGAGAAGGAGAGTCAACCAAAAGCAGAATTCTGAGCACCCATGGAGGTGAACTGGCATCTTGTTACACCTGATCTGCCAGATTTGTCTACCATGTTGATGGTTGGCTCATTCATAGGAACGATCCAGTGCATGATCGATTGGCTGCATTGTGTGTCTGATCTTAAATTTTGGCTGCAGCCAGTTGACAAGAGTACGATGGTCCCTGTGATCCCTAACAAGACACCAGCAAAATAAATGACCCATGGTTCAATTTTAGCGTAAGACTTTAAGTAATCTCTGTGGATCCCACCAATTTTTTTTTCCCAAGTGATTCCACCGACATTGATCCTACTTTGAAGAGAAAGCAAATTTCTCCAAATAGCAGCTACAATACCCACATGGTTAGCACTGCAGCCATGCAGTGCTGGGGTCCTGGGTTCAAATCCCACCAGGGACAACATCTGCAAGGAGTTTGTATGTTCTCCTCGTGTTTGCATGGGTTTCCTCTGGGTTCTCCCATTTCCTCCCACACTCCAAAAACATTCTGATAGGGAATCTAGATTGTGAGATCCAATGGGGACAGTGCCAATAATGTCTGTAAAACGCTATGGAATTAAAGGCGCTTTGTAAGCGAGTAAAATAAAAAAGAAAGAAATAAAATTGATTCCACTCTCATGTTTAAACAGGCTTTTAATAAAACCAACTGAATGGATCTGACATTTAGTAAAAAATGGAATTTAATCTCGAAGTGGGAGCTGATTGAGAATTTAGGCTACGCTTTTAAAAAAAAAATATATTTATATTTACTGCCCTCTAAATTTTGAGAAATGGATACAAGTTAATAAGTTTAGGAATATTGCACTAGGCTCTTCACAGTCATAAATTCCAAATCAAGCATAGTCGAAGCGAATCTGGAATACATAAGAAGTCATATTTCATAGGAGGAAAAAACCTGCCAGTGCTCGCTGGTAATTTATAAGCTGTAGACTTTTAATGTTTAAATAACATTAATACCTTGTAAATCTTGTTTCGAGCAGAGATACTTGGCCCCCGAGTGATAAACATGTATCTCAATCACAAACTCTGCAAAGTCCCCTGGAGATGACGGATGAGCACGCGGGGTCTAGCCACTGAATTATGAATGACCTAAATCTGCCTTCCCGAGTGGTTGGCAAGACTCCATAGGTATCGTAATGAAGGTATGAATATATTAAACTGAGAACCTCAAAAAAGTAAATGATATGTAACATTTATAAGAAAGTGCTGTCGTGGGCTCCACAAAGTGCCCTGTGGTGGGCACCTACCCAAAACTAGACCCACTCCACTAACAGCTACTTGTAAGGAAGTGTATTTAATTGGCAGTTAAGTACCTTAGGGAGAATGTCGTGTAAGAGGTATCAACTAGAGATGAGCAGAGCAACTTGTGGAGGATCGAGTCTGAATCAAAATTCATGAAATTTACAGTTTCACAGTTTGTATGGTAGAGGCGTTTCCATCTGCAGAGTCAGTGGGTAAGTCTCTCTCTCCTGTAGAGTGTAAGCTTTTATGGTCAGCAGGGTCCTCTCTCTCCTGTAGAGTGTAATCTCATATGGTCAGCAGGGTCCTCTACCTCCTGTAGAGTGTAAGCTCTTATGGTCAGCAGGGTCCTCTCTCCCTCTCCTGTAGAGTGTAAGCTCTTATGGTGAGCAGGGTCCTCTACCTCCTATAGAGTGTAAGCTCTTATGGTCAGCAGGGTCCTCACCTGTAGAGTGTAAGCTCTTATGGTTAGCAGGGTCCTCTCTCTCTCCTGTAGAGTGTAATCTCTCATGGTCAGCAGGGTCCTCTCCTGTAGAGTGTAAGCTCTTATGGTCAGCGGGGTCCTCTCTCTCCTGTAGAGTGTAAGCTCTTATGATCAGCGGGGTCCTTTATCTCTCCTGTAGAGTGTAAGTTCTTATGGTCAGCGGGGTCTTCTCTCTTCTGTAGAATGTAAGATCTTATGGTCAGTGGGGTCATCTCTCCTGTAGAGTGTAAGCTCTTATGGTCAGTGGGGTCCTCTCTCTCCTGTAGAATATAAGCTTTTATGGTCAGTGGGGTCCTCTCTCGATCCTCTCCCACATGTGCACTTGCGAGCAATCACCAGTTTTCCACTACTGAGATGTGTGCAAATGTATTTGCCTCAAATCGAACTCTTGGGAAAAATATGACCAAACCGGTGAATTAGAATTTCCATAGATCTGCTTATCTCTAGTATCAAACCTTATTTCCATATCTCTCACCTAGTCATTCAAAAGAACCATCAATCATAGAGGTTTTAAATACAGATGTGCAGGTGACTATGATGTTACTAGCAATGACGCTGCTGGTGGTGTTTGGTGTTTTGTGTGACCCTGGGGTGTTACACTCCCCCCCCCGTTAAATCCAGTACTCCCAGACTGGGAAAAGAAGAACAACAATACAGGTTAATAAAAGACATACAAAATTTTGAAATGCTTATAAACAGGTATAAATGTTGGCTTCCCTTTATGGGAGGTAAGTAATTCTTAAACGTTGCAAAAACATATTTACATGGTATAAATAACTTTTCAAAAATCTAAAACTTTCCTATAACATACTATAAAACGTCGACTACCCTCTACTGGTATACTATCTTTATAACTCTCTCTATTCAAAGTGCAAAAACATCAGCTTTACTTCTCGTTTACTAGCTCTCACTATAATTCTCAACGCTATCTGCATACTTTAATATTATACCAGCTCACTTCTTCTAATACTACTAAACATTTTCAATATTTTAAAGTGCAACAAATATTAACATTCTCTATATTGAGGTAGTGCATTTAAATGTGCAATCTATATTCAAGTCAATTAGTAACATTCGAACAGCAGCAACGATGCAGGGGAACCCGTCATAAACCCCCAATGTAGGTCTTCAGCCGCGCCAGACAGTTTTTCTTCAGGTCACTGTAAAACAACTTTTAAGGCAAACATTAGCAACAGTTTCTTCGAAGGTTCCACGTAAAACCAACCAGTAGAAAGCACCTAAAGAGGTGCCAACTATATACTGGAAAGTTTGTGGACCATTCAATGTCCATGGCCTCAGTGTCTTTAAATAAATGAACTTTTCTTAAACGGAAACCTGGCCAGGTTAAACGAAACTTTTAAACTCTGAACCTATTCACAGTCATGTTTTCTTTCAGTGCTAATTTATTGCTTTCATGGGCACACTTGGACATTACAGTCTCCTAACTGGGAGTTCAGGCGTATGCCAGGTACAACGTACAGCTCATCAGTACCCACAATGGGAGTCTGGGTACTCCTTGAATGCAGTTCCACCATAGCTTGTGTAGCCCTGGAACACATGGTGGTTAGTTCTCTGCTGGGGGCGGGTGCAGGGGTTACCTTGCCAGGTAATAAAGCTGGCGACTTAGGTGTGGTTACTGCCTGTGGCTCTGGGTCAATTGCGGGTGACCTGGGTCCTTTTGGGACACATTTGGGTACATGCAGTGCGTACCACCCTTTTGCTCCCCAGTGCCTGGTGTAGGTGACGCGGTCTCCTGGGTAGAGGTCCCTGTCCGGGTGTCCCTCTAGTAGGTGGGGTTCTACATAACGCCTGGTGACAAATACTTCCAGCTGCATGCCAGGTTCTTTAATGAATCCCCAGCTGGATATGATGGGGAACGCTACTACAGTCCCCTGTCTCTGTGGGCTCCTGTCCTCGTGATTTATCCTCCTGGCCTGAGCTTCAGCCTGCAGATCTCTCTCTTTTGCGGCCTTGCTTTGGAGGTCCCGCTCCCTGTCCTCCTGCTCCTGTTTGAGTGCCTGCTGCTGACAGTACTCTTTCTGGCTGATAACCTCCAGACGTTCTCCCTCAGCCTGGGCCTCCCTGTTATGACCTGGTGGTTACGGAGAAGCACTGATATGACCTGGTGGGTAAAATGAGTCGTGGGACAAGCTCTGGGAGGTGGTAGCTTTACTGACCGCAGTTCCTAATCCTAACACCAACACTAGAAATAGCCGTGGGACGTTCCTGTCACTCCCTAGACGCCTCGTCACAGCCTAAGAACTAGCTACCCCTAAAGATGGAAACAGAAAACTATCTCGCCTCAGAGAAATTCCCAAAAGGAAAGATAGCCCCCCAAAAATATTAACCGTGAGTAGAGAGGGAAATGACATACACAGAAATGAAATCAGATTTTATCAAAGGCGGCCAATTCTAATCTAGATAGACAGAAAATAGAAAAGGATACTGTGCGGTCAGTATTAAAAATTAAAAATCCACGCAGAGTTTACAAAAATGATCTCCACACCGACTCACGGTGTGGAGGGGCAAATCTGCTTCCCCAGAGCTTCCAGCTAGCCTGAATATTTCATAATGACAAGCTGGACAAAAGAAACATAACTTAACTGAGCAGTAAGGTCCAAAGCAAATGGACAACCAAAGAACTAGCAAGAACTTATCTTATGCTGAAATGGACAGGCCATCAGAGAAATCCAAGTAGAGATCTGAATCCAACCCAGAGAACATTGACAGCTGGCATGGACTACAGACCAGAGCCAAGTTAAATAGCAAGGCCAGTGGAGCCGATTAGTAAAAGCAGCTGCTGCAGAACCTCAAGGAGCAGCAGTTCCACTCGAAACCACCAGAGGGAGCCCAAGGGCAGAACTCACAAAAGTACCATTCATAACCACAGGAGGGAGCCCAAGAACGGAATTCACAACAGTACCCCCCCCTTGAGGAGGGGTCATCGAACCCTCACCAGAGCCCCCAGGCCGATCAGGATGAGCCAAATGAAAAGCACGAACCAAATCGGCAGCATGGACATCGGAGGCAAAAACCCAAGAATTATCCTCCGGGCCATAACCCTTCCACTTAACCAGATACTGAAGTTTCCGCCTCGAAAGACGAGAATCCAAAATCTTCTCCACCACATACTCCAACTCCCCCTCAACCAACACCGGAGCAGGAGGGTCAACGGAGGGGACCATGGGCACCACATATCTCCGCAACAAAGATCTATGGAACACATTATGAATGGAAAAAGCTGGAAGGGCTAAACGAAAAGACACAGGATTGATAATTTCAGAAATCTTATAAGGACCAATAAAGCGAGGCTTGAACTTAGGGGAAGAAACCTTCATAGGAACATGACGAGAAGACAACCAGACCAAATCCCCAACAAGAAGCCGGGGACCAACGCATCGACGACGGTTAGCAAAACGCTGAGCCTTTTCCTGAGACAACGTCAAATTGTCTACCACATGAGTCCAAATCCGCTGCAACCTGTCCACCACAGAATCCACACCAGGACAGTCCGAAGGCTCAACCTGCCCCGAAGAAAAACGAGGATGAAAACCGAAGTTACAAAAAAAAGGCGAAACCAAAGTAGCCGAACTAGCCCGATTATTAAGGGCAAACTCGGCCAACGGCAAGAAGGTAACCCAATCATCCTGATCAGCAGACACAAAGCATCTCAAATAGGTTTCCAAGGTCTGATTGGTTCGCTCCGTTTGGCCATTTGTCTGAGGATGAAATGCTGACGAAAAAGACAAATCAATGCCCATTCTAGCACAAAAGGACCGCCAAAACCTAGAAACGAACTGGGAACCTCTGTCAGACACAATATTCTCCGGAATGCCATGCAAACGAACCACATGCTGAAAGAACAATGGAACCAAATCAGAGGAGGAAGGCAACTTAGGCAAAGGTACCAAATGGACCATCTTAGAAAACCGGTCACAAACCACCCAGATGACAGACATCTTCTGAGAAACAGGAAGATCAGAAATAAAATCCATGGAAATATGCGTCCAGGGCCTCCCAGGGACTGGCAAAGGCAAAAGCAACCCACTAGCACGGGAACAGCAGGGCTTGGCCCGGGCACAGGTTCCACAGGACTGCACGAAAGAACGCACATCCCGCGACAAGGAAGGCCACCAAAAGGACCTGGCAACCAAATCTCTGGTACCAAAAATCCCAGGATGACCAGCCAATACAGAACAATGAATCTCAGAAATTACCTTATTAGTCCATCTATCAGGAACAAACAGTTTCCCCACTGGGCAGCGGTCAGGTTTATCAGCCTGAAACTCCTGAAGCACCCGCCGCAAATCAGGGGAGATGGCAGAAAGAATAACCCCCTCTTTGAGAATACCAGCCGGCTCAAGGACTCCCGGAGAATCAGGCAAAAAACTCGTAGAAAGGGCATCAGCCTTCACATTCTTAGATCCCGGAAGATACGAGACCACAAAATCAAAACGGGAGAAAAACAGAGACCATCGAGCTTGTCTAGGATTCAACCGCTTGGCAGACTCGAGGTAAATCAGATTCTTATGGTCGGTCAAGACCACAACGCGATGCTTAGCTCCCTCAAGCCAATGTCGCCACTCCTCAAATGCCCACTTCATAGCCAACAATTCCCGATTGCCGACATCATAATTACGCTCAGCAGGCGAAAACTTTCTGGAGAAGAAAGCACACGGTTTCATCAAAGAGCCATCAGAACTTCTCTGAGACAAAACGGCCCCTGCCCCAATCTCAGAAGCGTCAACCTCAACCTGAAAAGGGAGAGAAACATCTGGCTGACGCAGTACAGGGGCAGAAGTAAAGCGACGTTTAAGCTCCTGAAAGGCCTCCACAGCCGCAGAGGACCAATTCACCACATCAGCACCTTTCTTCGTTAAATCGGTCAAAGGTTTAACCACACTAGAAAAATTAGCAATGAAGCGGCGATAAAAATTAGCAAAGCCCAAAAATTTCTGAAGGCTCTTCACAGATGTGGGTTGAGTCCAATCATGAATGGCCTGGACATTAACAGGGTCCATTTCAATAGCCGAGGGAGAAAAAATGAAACCCAAAAAAGAAACCTTCTGAACTCCAAAAAGGCACTTAGACCCCTTCACAAACAATGCATTAGCACGAAGGATCTGAAATACCATCCTGACCTGCTTCACATGAGACTCCCAATCATCGGAAAAAAACAAAATATCATCCAAATATACAATCATGAACTTATCCAGATAATCCCGGAAAATATCATGCATAAAGGACTGAAACACAGATGGAGCATTAGAGAGCCCGAAAGGCATCACAAGATATTCAAAATGGCCTTCGGGCGTATTAAATGCTGTTTTCCATTCATTGCCCTGTTTAATACGAACAAGATTATATGCCCCTCGAAGGTCGATCTTGGTAAACCAGCTAGCCCCCTTAATCCGAGCAAACAAATCAGAAAGTAAAGGTAAAGGGTACTGGAATTTGACCGTGATCTTATTGAGAAGGCGATAATCTATACAGGGCCTCAAGGAGCCATCCTTCTTGGCAACAAAAAAGAACCCCGCTCTTAACGGTGACGAAGACGGGCAAATATGTCCCTTCTCTAAGGACTCCTTTACATAACTCCGCATAGCGGCATGCTCTGGCACAGACAGATTTAAGAGTCGACCCTTAGGGAACTTACAGCCAGGAATCAAGTTAATAGCACAATCACAGTCCCTATGAGGAGGTAGGGAACTGGACTTGGGCTCATCAAATATATCTTGGAAATCCGACAAAAACTCAGGAACTTCAGAAGAGGGGGAAGAGGAAATCGACATCAAAGGAATATCACAATGCATCCCCTGACAACCCCAACTAGTCACAGACATAGATTTCCAATCCAGCACCGGATTATGTAGCTGTAACCATGGAAAACCCAGCACAACTACATGCAAATTATGCAACACCAAAAAACGAATATTTTCCTGATGTGCTGGAGCCATGTACATGGTCAACTGTGTCCAGTACTGAGGTTTATTCTTGGCCAATGGCGTAGCATCTATCCCCCTCAAGGGAATAGGACTCTGCAAAGGCTCCAAGGAAAAACCACAGCGCTTGGCAAATTCTACGTCCATTAAGTTCAGGGCAGCGCCAGAATCCACAAATGCCATTACAGAAAAGGACGACAATGAGCAACTCAGGGTAACAGACAAGAGAAATTTAGGCTGTACAGTACTAATGGTAACAGACCTAGCGACCCTCTTAGTACGCTTCGGGCAATCAGAAATAGCATGAGTAGAGTCACCACAGTAAAAACACAGCCCATTCTGACGTCTGAATTCCTGCCGTTCTGCTCTAGTCAAAATCCTATCATATTGCATAGGCTCAGGACTCAGCCCAGAGGACACCGCCATATGGTGCACAACCTTACGCTCGCGCAGGCGCCGATCAATCTGAATGGCCAGAGACATTGATTCGTTCAAACCAGCAGGTATGGGGAACCCCACCATAACATCTTTAAGGGCTTCAGAAAGACCCTTTCTGAAAATAGCTGCTAGGGCATCCTCATTCCATTTTGTGAGCACAGACCACTTTCTAAATTTCTGGCAGTATACTTCTGCTGCTTCCTGACCCTGACACAGAGCCAGCAAGATTTTTTTCTGCCTGATCCACAGAATTAGGTTCATCATACAGCAGTCCGAGTGCTTGAAAAAATGCATCTACATTGAGCAATGCAGGATTCCCTGGCTCTAGGGAGAATGCCCAGTCCTGCGGGTCTCCACGCAGCAGAGAAATGACAATCTTCACCTGCTGAATGGGGTCACCAGAGGAACGGGGTCTCAAAGCAAAAAACAATCTGCAGTTATTTTTAAAGTTCAGAAATTTACATCTATCCCCAGAAAACAAATCAGGAATAGGAATTCTAGGCTCCAGAACCGGAGTCTGAACAACATAATCTTGGATACTCTGTACCCTTGCAGCGAGCTGATCAACACGCGAGTACAGACCCTGAACCTCCATATCAGCACCAAAATCTGGAACCACCCAAAGATCAAGTGGAAAAAAAAGACAAAACAAGCTACAAAGGAAAAAAATATGGCTCAGAACCTTCTTTTCCCTCTTTTGAGATGCATTCAACACATTGTGGGCCAGCTGTACTGTTATGACCTGGTGGTTATGGAGAAGCACTGATATGACCTGGTGGGTAAAATGAGTCATGGGACAAGCTCTGGGAGGTGGTAGCTTTACTGACCGCAGTTCCTAATCCTAACACCAACACTAGAAATAGCCGTGGGACGTTCCTGTCACTCCCTAGACGCCTCGTCACAGCCTAAGAACTAGCTACCCCTAAAGATGGAAACAGAAAACTATCTCGCCTCAGAGAAATTCCCAAAAGGAAAGATAGCCCCCCACAAATATTAACCGTGAGTAGAGAGGGAAATGACATACACAGAAATGAAATCAGATTTTAGCAAAGGCAGCCAATTCTAATCTAGATAGACAGAAAATAGAAAAGGATACTGTGCGGTTAGTATTGAAAACTAAAAATCCACGCAGAGTTTACAAAAATGATCTCCACACCGACTCACGGTGTGGAGGGGCAAATCTGCTTCCCCAGAGCTTCCAGCTAGCCTGAATATTTCATAATGACAAGCTGGACAAAAGAAACATAACTTAACTGAGCAGTAAGGTCCAAAGCAAATGGACAACCAAAGAACTAGCAAGAACTTATCTTATGCTGAAATGGACAGGCCATCAGAGAAATCCAAGTAGAGATCTGAATCCAACCCAGAGAACATTGACAGCTGGCATGGACTACAGACCAGAGCCAAGTTAAATAGCAAGGCCAGTAGAGCCGATTAGTGAAAGCAGCTGCTGCAGATCCTCAAGGAGCAGCAGTTCCACTCGAAACCACCAGAGGGAGCCCAAGGGCAGAACTCACAAAAGTACCATTCATAACCACAGGAGGGAGCCCAAGAACGGAATTCACAACACCTCCCCAAGGAACCCCATCAGGTTGGTGCCGGAATGCTCGGACCGGAAGGTCACCCATTCTCCGTGTGCTTCCTGGGCCCCTCTTGTCGGCTGCAGCGGGGCTGCCGAGGTATGTACAATCTCCCAGGGCTGCTCCCAATCAATCAATCTGCACACCCGGCCTGGTGGTAGGAGTGGTGGAGCATCTACGGGCCCTATCAGGGTGTCCTCAGCTACCGGGGCAGGGTCGGTCTTCTTACCTGCCGCTGCGGTGTCTCCCGTGCTGGACTCCTCCATCGCAGGCTGGGATCCCGGAAGCTGGCTCCGTAGCTGCTTCCACGCTTTTGCGGCTGCATGTAACCAGGACTGCACAGCACAGCTCCTGCTCCAAGAACCTCCGGGTTCATCACTGATGGCAGGTCTTCTTCTTTCTCCCATTGGCTGGGGCAGCTTCCTGCTTTCTCCCCCTCCTCCGGGTGTCCTCCGCTCGCCATCTTGGCGGCCAGGTTCTGAGCCGCGTCTTCCTGCTGCTCTTTCCACGCCTTCTTCCGTGGGCGGTTCCATCTTTGTTTCCCACCATCCCAGATCAGGAGGTGGACTTTTCTTGGGGATGGACAGATCTCTCGGACATAGTAGCATCTATGGGGGGCGGCCATAACTTTCACGCCGTTCTTCCAGGCTTCGCCCACGATAACATGCCCCACTCCTCCTGCACGTCACATGGTGCTGTAATGGCGGCGGTTTTGGCGGCAATTCACAGTTCACAGTCTCTCATTTCAATGGGTCGGTCCATCTTGTTGGTGATGCCAAAATGAGACACCCACCAGGGCCGTGGGGTACTCGGTACCGGGTCCATTACTTAAAGGGATGTGTCACGGTGGCAACCTGGTCTGTGGCCCTGGGCGCCCATGCAAAAGGGAAAGTCTTTAAAGGGGTTTTGAATAAAGTTTGTTTTCATGACGCCACCTGTGGTATTCGATCAGGGATGACTGACGCTGCTTAAAGGGGTCCGCTGGAGTGATGGTATGGCAGCTAAGATGGTATAACTTCCCACAGCTGAAACTGGATCCCCAGGGCTCCCGATGTGTAGACAGAGATGGTGGGTAGTGTAGAAAGAAACGGAGGACACCAGTTTGCAGTCTCTTTACCTGGTTTACTGAAGATTTCAGGCAGCCACTATCCAGGGCACCAGATCACAGGTTGAGGCAGGGTCTGGGTGGCTTGGAAGTGAGTTCAGAGTGCCCTTTACCAGTTGGAGTTAGAAGCCTTCCTACTAGCGCGGTGGTGTAGTCCCTTGCTGTCTGTGGCTTCTGTCAAGGTCCTCACTGTTCTCTCTCTCCTCCTTAAAGGTGGGACACTAACCCGTATGACAGGTGGCTCGAGCCTTTTTACAGGATCTCTATCACGACCCGGGCTCTATGCGCCACTGTGTCTCCAGGTGTTAGGGTGGACAGGTGACGTGTAGTCTAGCTGTCCTGCCGGTTTCTGCTGTGCCTCGTGGAGTCCGACACAACCTCGGTCTTCCAGCTACCGATGTCTGCGCTCTGCAAGGAGGTAGCTCAGTCGCAGCTATTCTCCCCAGTTCTTTCTCTCCTGTGCTTTGCTCTCTTGCACGCTCACTACAATGTGTTCTTCTCTCTGTATTTTCTCCATCCAGGAGCTGCAGCACCCTCTTGGCTGCATGGCCCCTCACTCTCCTCTCTGCCTCAGACTGCTCCAGTCTGCTGTCTGGCACTCACTGACTTTCCCTCCAGACCAGTATATATAGGGGAGCCACCCATAAGCTGGATCAGAGCTCCCCCTTCTGGCCTGGAATGTGAACATGTTGTATGCTTGTGATACCTGATAAAGAAGATCCTTCCTTGCTTCCAAGCGTGACATCACTCTCCCCGTGAGGAAAGCAATGCCACTGTAACAACCAGGACCCTGGGGTGTTACAATTCCAGTCAGAAAGACTTTAGAATGATGTCACTTATAGGTGAATGTAAAAAACTGAGGTGATTCCAGTCAGAAAGACTTTATAATGATGTCTGTAGAGGTTTTAGAGGGAACCCAGGCTCTTAGGCCTGCAGGAGATCTTGTAGTGAAAACAGCCTCCACTTGTGTTCTGCTCTCCCTGAGTGCATCCCTCAGACTAAAGAATATTCTAGACTTGCCTGGAAAACAGCTGCTCCTACTGACCATGTGACTAGGAGCTGACCAATAGGACACCAGATTCACATCTCAGATCCTTACAAAACAATAATCATGAGTCATTGTACACTTTCACCATTAGATGACGCCAGAACACCGCAAATGAGAAATGCATTGCATCTAAAATGGAGGTGACTAGAAATGGAGAATTACAGATCACAAATGCAGGGGATAATGTAGAGGGGCAGTTAGAGAGTGAGCTGTAGTGTACAGAAGCTACTCACAATGCAGGATTACTTAAAGGGAAGGACACACTCTCGTCTGGGTCACTACAATTACACAGGATCCACCATTCACAATAGGTGATGTCACAGCTGACCCTGCTCCCCCTTGATTCACAATGACCTTTGCACAATGGCGAGCTGCTCCAGGGGCAGAGGGGTATGTACCCCCAGGCCAGAGACTCAGCAGACGTTTGGGGCCACCTTGCTCTTTGCCAGCTTTATTGGCGGCACTGCTGTGTGGAGCATCAAAATAGGAGACAGAAGCCTTAGTACCTGCTGTCCACAGCTTCTGGCAGCAGGGGTAGAGGCATGGAAATAAGATGGGCAGGTTGTACAGCGCCAATGTTTTGGAGGGAGATAATTATTGTGTCCAGTGAGTGGCAGCTAGGTTGGACATATCATTGGTGCAGCTTGTGCGGCCGTACAGGGACCCTAGAGGTAAGAGGGTCACTATCACCTCCAAAGCAGGAGGAATTATGCATTATGATGAGCTTATATACTGGAAAGGGCCCATGTACTGTCCTTGCACAGGGGCCATTTTCTGTCCAGCGGCATCACTATACTGCCTCCTGCTGGTAGTAAAACACAGAAGCTTGGGCCAGTCCAGTAGGATTATAAATCGCTGGTGACCAGGGAGGAAGGGGAGGTCATGGCGAGGCTGATATTATGGAGTCCTCATAGTGGTGAACTAACTACACACATCAGCCGATAGGTTTGGTTAATCACCTTACAGAAAGGATATGGGGATCATGAAAATGCCACAGCTTCAGTTAAATAATTTTTTCATTGATTGACTCAGGCCCAGGTCTGCTATGTCACTAGGTTCTTTTTTATTAATCCTTTGTGCCTCCAGACATATCCACCTCTGCTACATTGCAGGACTGTCCTCCATAGCCACTTAGAGCTACCTGGCATACCCAGCTTTACTACATCGCCAGTCTCTGCTATGATGTCTCCCAGCAAGCTTCCTGACTTGCACAGCTCTGCTACATCCCTGGACTCTGCTACATCACTATACTATACTAACCTTCTGACCTACTTAAATCCGCTACATCACCGCTCTGACACTACTGCTCTACTTCTCAAATTTCCGTCCTGACACGATGCTCTACTGAAAAAATTAGAAATGTATTCTTGCAGTTCTACTTATAGAGGCTGCACTATATTGCCTTCATAATTTGGTGAATGCAACACCCCAGGAAACCGGTTGTTGCAGTGATGTCCTTCCTTTCTAAGAGGGTGATGTCACGCTTGGAGGCAAGGGAGATTCTCTCTATCAGGTAAGGCACTCACATTCAACACATCTGAATCTAGGCCAGGAGTGGGAGCTCAGGACCTGGATTCAGGGGAACTTCCTTACACTTTATGTATCCTGGTCTGGAGGAGGAGCCGGTCAGTCTTAGACACTCTGAGAGAGAGAGGAGAGGAGAAGGACGTCTGGAGCAGATGTGGGGGCCGAGCAGCCACGAGGGAGCTGATAACCCTGGAAAGAGAAGCAGAGGGAGAGTTGAATTGTGGAGGAGCTTAGAGGTAAGAAGCATAGAGGAGGAAAGGGCTCAGAAGGGGAACAGAGGAAGGACACCCTCAGAGTCAGAGTGCAGAAGCCGGGTACCGGGAGCCCGAGGTCGTGTTGTTCTCCAGGACACGCGGCAGAACCGGAGGGCAAAGCACTATATGTCAATTGCCCGCAAAAAGTCTGAAGTGAAGCAGTGACTGTGGCTGGGTCATCTAAGAGATCCTATAAACAGGCTCAAACTGCCTATCGTACAGACATCTGTCTTAGGACAGGAGAGAGGGGACTTGCACTGAGCTTCAAGCAGCAGGGACCTAATTAAATAAACGGAGCTAGCAGGAAAGGCTTACAGACCTCACCTGGAAAAGGGATCTCTTATTGCCTACTACTACCATCAGTAAACCAGGTAATGACTTGCAAACCTGTGTCCTCGTTCTTTGTGCATTTATTGGCTTACACTATCTTGCCATACACCTGGGAAGCCCTGGGGACCCCGCTTCACCTGTGGGAAGCGTTACCATCTTGCTGCAACAACATCATCCCAGAGGACCCCTTTAAGCAGTGTCAGTCCCTACTGACCGAACACCACAGGTGGCGTCAAGAACAATAGACATTACAAATCCCTTTAAAGACCTTTCCCTTTAATTGGACGCCCAGGGCCACGGACCGGGTCGCAGCCACCGTGACATCCCCTTTAAGACCGGACCCGGTACCGAGTACCCCGCTGCGCTGGTTGGGGCGCTCCAAAACTTGCCGTCAAGAACAGGATGGACCGACCCGAAAAATCGGGTCACGTGCGCCTAAGAGACTGTGATTTGCTGTGTGACTACTGAACTGTAAAACTGCGCCAAGACCGCCGCCATTATAGCACCATGTGGCCTGCAGGAGGAAATGGGCATGTTGTCATGGGTGGCATCTGAAGGAATGGCGCGAAAACCATGGCCGCCCCTCATCAATATTATTATGTCCGAGCAATATCAACTAGAGAGGTCTGCCTCCTGATCTGGGATGGCGGAGAAAAGAAAAGGAACCGCCAACAAAGACGGCGTGGTACTGTAAAACCGCGGGAAGCAACGCAGAGGAAACAGAAGCAGAAATCAACATGGAGGAGGGAGGTGAGCGGATACCGGGGTGCGGGATGGAGCAAGAGGACTCTCCTGGCCGGGACCCACAAGAACTGTACCCGTCACCGACGATGAACCCGGACCTCCTTCAGAGAGAGGTGAAGGAGCTGACCCGACAACTCACGTGGCTACAGCAGGAGACCATGGCCGGGTGGAGCGAGGCCTTCATAGGAAGTCTCGCCGGACGACCGCTGCATACCCTTACTGGTCCAGAGCTGAAAAGCAGTTTGGGAGCTCTGGAGGCAGAGGTAACGGGCAAGACCCTGACGAACCCGACAGCGAAAGATCCGACAGACGCCGCCGACTCACCTCCACCGTGATATGCACCACCTGACCAGGGTTATGAGGCCCTTGACGACACGCCACCTAGAGGATATCCCGGCCGGCAGCTCGACACCATCTTCTGGGCCTGACGACACTTTGCTAGGCCCCTTTCCGTTCCCACCAGCACCGACACCTGGGCGGGCATGCCGCCGACTACCGCGGGATGACAGCATCCAGAGACAGATGACATCTCCACTTATCCCCGTAAGTGAATCCCAGGCTAACTCCCCAGAGCCGATGGTATTTGCAGGGGAACCCGTAGGGGAGGACCTGATCGCGCCCCAGGGGGAGATCCCAATGATTACCTGGCAGGAGCACTGCAGGTGCCGGGAGGAGAGGGAGCGACAGGAATCTTTGGCTCGTGCAGCGGCGTTCGTAGAGAAAAATCTGGCAGGGAAGGCCCGTGTACGTAAGATCCCACGGTCAGAGAGAGGACCACTGCGGCTGGGGGAAGTTGTAGTCTTTAACAAACAGCGTGGCTGGGGCTTTATAAAAGAAGCTGGCATGATCAACAAAATTTTCATCAATCGCAGGGATGTGGAGTCACACCTAATTGAGGGACACCCTGACAGGGACCTGAACCTTGGTGACCGTGTGACTTACAACCATCACATTGGACAAAAGGGATGGTATGCACTAGACTGCAAAAGGCGTGTACCACCCTCAGCCCCTGTAAAGGTCACAGCCCAGGCCAGGCCAACGCCCAAACATGATCAGTCTACACAGACTCCTGTAGTGGAGTGCGTTCTACTGTTTTTACGTGGAACCCTTAAAGGGATGGTTCCAAAGTTGCCTTTCATTGTTGATGTTTACATAGAGACCTGAAGCAAAACCCATTGGTGCGGCAGAACCCTGGGTCTGGATACGCCTTGTAGCCTGCCCAAACCTACGTTGGGGGTTGATAATGGGTCCCTCGCATCGTTGCTGCTGTTCAAGAATGTGATTGTTGGACTTGAATATTGATTTAAATAATACAATAAGGTAAAGTGCCTGCTGTTAAAATAACAGATACAAAGCTATGGAACTTACTACTTAAGAATACAATGCAACGCCCCGAACCTGACAATGATAAGTGCAAAAGACTATAACACAGAATAACATAATATACAGTATAAATACTGAGCCCGGATGCTGACTGTTCCCAATGCATGTGCAGCGCCCCAGAGTCCTGGTTGTTGCAGTACTGAAGCTCCGCCGCTAAGGGGAGTGGTGGTACGTCTGATGGCACTTAAGGAGTTCACCTGACCAGGTATCACACTCACACTTTACACTTCACATTCTGGCCACCAGGGGGAGCAAAGGGTTCTATGCATTAGGTCACTCCTCACAATCTGGTAAAACTGGGGGCTGGATAGGAAGTTAGTCAGAAGCTGACTGGGTTGGATCCAGGCAACATCCTGTGGCAGAGGGTGTTGCGGGGGAAGATTCAGGGGGGTCTCTGTCAGGGGTGGGATCCTGACAGTGGCCTAGCGAACATAACGTTACGGAGCCGCGCCTGCACTCGAATGCGGTGGCATCCTAAGAAAGGAAAACAAGTGAGGTTTACTGTGGAGAAGTGAGAAACGAGATCGCAGCAAAAAGGAGATAAAGCCAGTAAGAGTCGTGCCGTAAGATCGAGGCAACATCCTACTGAGGCGCGTAGCCGGTGGCCGGAACGCCGAGGAAGTATTAGGCAATACTTCAAACAGCGGCAGGACAGTTAATTTTAGGTTGGCTGTCTCACCTAAATCACCTAGGAAGTCATAGGGGGCAATTGTGGGAGAGGGGCGACGCTAGGGTCCCGGAAGAACTCCAGGCCTACCCGTCATACGGGTGCGTCCTATCCATATCATCTGGGGGACGGAGAAGAACATCAGAATAGATACGAGTTGTGAGAAAAGAACATCAGAAACAGACACAACAGTTGTGAGGACTATCCCGTGGTGCTCAGCAGGGAGGTACTACAACTCACAGGCGCTAGAAGGTAGGCACTGATTTCCACCTGCAAAGGAAACTCTGGATGTGCCTTCGGACCGGCTCCACATGTTTCACTAAAAGCTTTGTCAAGGGAAACATTAGTCCATGTTGCATTCCAAATGCTCTACTGAATTATTAGAAATGTATAGTATTTCTTTCTGCATCTTTACTTACGGAGGTACTGTATTGTCTTCAGAATTTGGTGTACATATGGCGATACTATTTAACTAAATTATAGTATAGTGTATATATTTTTTTTAGGAAAACCCACTGTTTCTACTTTTTGCAGAGTGATAGTGCGGCGCCCCAGAGTCCTGGTCGTTGCAGTACTGATGCTCCGCCGCTAAGGGGGCTATGGTACGTCTGATGGCACTGAAAGAGTTCACCTGACCAGGTATCACAGACACCAATACACTTCACAGTCTGGCCTCCAGGGGGAGCTAAGGGTGCTATGTATTAGGCCACTCCTCACAATCTGGTAAAACTGGGGGTTAGGTAGGAAGTTAGTGAGAAGCTGACTGGGTTGGAACCAGGCAACATCCTGTGGCAGAGGGTGTTGCAGGGGAAGATTCAGGGGGTCCCTGTCAGGGGTGGGATCCTGACAGAGGCCTAGCGAACAGAGAGAACGTTACGGGACCGCGCCTGCACTTCGTCGCGGTGGTACCCCAAGAAAGGACAAGAAGCGAGGTTTATTGTGCTGAGTGAGAAACGAGATCAACGCAACAAGGAGAAACACCAGTAGGAGTCATGCTGTAAGACGAGGCAACATCCTACTGAGGCGCGTAGCCGGTGGCCGGAACGCCGAGGAAGTATAGAGCTCCAGGCCTTACTTCAAACCTACGGCAGGACAGTCAGTTATAGGCGGGCTGTCTCACTCAAATCACCTAAGAAGACATAGGGGGCAACATTTGGAGAGGGGCGACTCTAGGGTCCCGGAAGACCTCCGAGCCTACCCGTCATACGGGTGCGTCCTAGCCATATCATCTGGGGGCGAAGCAGAACATCATAATCGAGTTGTGAGGGAACTTCAGAAACAGACACAACAGTTGTGGGGACTATCCCGTAAACACAGCAGGGGAGGACCACAACACACAAGCGCTAGAAGGTAGGCACAGATTTTCACCTGCAAAGGGAACTCTGGAGGTGCCATCGGACCGGCCGGACTTGCGCAGCCTTGTTAACCATATTCCGGACTGAGGATCCTGAAGCCTTCAGTAAAGAGGTAAAGAGACTGCAACCTGGTGTCCTCGTTATTTACTGCGACCTGCACCACATCATAACATCATCACCATACCTCCACCTTCATTGTACGCCCCTCAGCAGGGTCACGGACTGGGTCTAGCCACCGTGACAACCCCAGAACAGAGACTCAGAGGCCCGGTACCGGGTACCCCTCGGCCCTGCGGCAGTGGGGGCGCTACAACTTGGTGCCACGAACAGGATCTACTTAAGCCTGAAGAATCAGGTCATGTGTGCCTTGGAACTGTGATTTATTATACTTGGACTGTGACTTATTGCAAAGACTGTGTATTGCCACTTGCCGCCAAAAGTTCCCGCCAAAACCCGCCGCCATTGCAGCGCCACAGGGAGCGCAGAGGAAGAAGGAGGGCGTGCCATGGGAGGAGACTACCAAAGCGGCGCCAAAAGCAGCGACCGCACCCTCCGACTTCTACTGCGAGATGACGACCTGCCCAGCAGCAGAGGAGAACCGCCCCCTGATTTGCAACGGCGGGAATGTGGAGAAGAGGGAGCTCAACCTCGGAGAAATGGCGGAGTCAGGTGCATGCACGGCTGCCGATCTCAAGACAGCGAAGATGATCAGCAGGTGCCCGAGCGACGGCGAAGTGATCCCGGCTTGCCCTCACCCACCAGAGGCGGACCCGCATCCACCGCAGCTGAAGGATCTGAACTCCTTGGAGCCACCGGCGGAGGAGCCGAGTCTACCTATCCCGACCACGGAGCCAGCAGGTGCGGAGCCATGGAGAGCGGAGCCACATCGAGAGGCCACCTTGGAGGAGCCGCGGTCCGGGCTGCAGCCGATTCCAGTGTCCTTGTCAGCGGAACGGATCGACATCGGTGGAATCACATCAGGCGCAGGTATGGAAGGCGCCCCTACTCCCCCGGCCGATTCTGCTCCCCCGACCGATCCTGCTCTCCTGACCGATCCCGCTCCCGCGACCGCTCCTCACCCCAACAATAACTGTTTCCTCTCGGTGGAGCGGGTGATCCTCACCCCTGACACGATGGGGAGGCTGGTACCTCCACTACCGACTGATGTCTTCGTTACTAGTCACGATGTGAAGACTCCTTTTCGCAACCGATATGGTGACCCACTATTGCAAAGGGGGGATCAGGTGACCTACACCTGCCACCGGAGTGCACAAGGATGGTGTGCTCGGAACGTCCAACGATGTGGGCCTGAGGGGTGTCACCTGTTACCTCGACCACGATTGAACCAGACTTGACAGATCTTGCTACTGTCGCCACCGTACGCCTTGTTGCGGCTACTGAGCTCGCAGCTAGGGTTAGCCTTCGAATCCAGACACCGGGTGACCTGATTGCACCTGAGAGACCAACCACCGATACTGATACCGCATCAGCCGGAGACCAGGGACCGAAGCCGTCACGGTCAGGAGATGTCCATTACCGGCTGATGTCTTGTAACATACTATGAAGCCCTAACGTTCGACAAAGCTGTATATAGTTAACTGTTCGTCCTTTTATGTGTTTCTTTGCTGCTACAACCCGACTAGGGTTAACTCTTAAAGGGATCCCTTTGTTTACCCGGGATCCCTTCTTCTGCTTTTCTTTTTGTTTTTCTCGTCTTATCATTGTTGAAAAGAACTGCTGGATCATGAACACTGCATGATTACAAACTCATTGTAAATAGTTTGCACCTTCTTAAAGGTGCCCTCTACTGGTTTTACAAAGAAAAGGACTCTTTGCGAAGAAACTGTTCCTGGAAGCAGTACCGGAGTCCTTGCTGCATGCGGACTTGCAGCTTGAGAAGTTGCACTACCTCATAGAGACTTGGTCCCTTCTTAAAGGGAACGTTCATCCATAGCACTTGCAGAATGATGATGCTTTGAAAGGAAGTACTAATAATGCTTACATATGAGAGTTATATGTAGTGACCTAGTTAATTGTGAGAAATGCTTAATGATGTTGCTAGAAGAATGAGGACAGGAAGTGAACCCGGATGGGGTTAGTCGGTGAGTCCTCCTAGGAGCCATACAGAGATGGCTCGGTGATCCTGAACTGAGAGAAGGAAGATAAGTTCTATACTGTGTATAGTAGCAGAAAGGCAGTAGGCCCAGGCGGGAAGGGGCGGTCCTGCAATAGAACGAGAGGCAGTAGGCCTGGGGCAGATAGACAGGCGGTCCTGCAGATGTAAAGATGGAAAATGAAGAAAAGTTGATTAGCCTTATAGTGTTTTATAAGAAGGTCTTTAGTGGATTCAGCATGTACGTCCTTAAAGGCAACGTTAAATTATTGTTCAAAAAATTTGCACTTAGTAGAATACCCGGTTGGGTCAGAAAAGTTATTTATAGTATGTTATTTAAAGTATTTAACCATGTTTGTAACGTTCAAGTGTCCTCACCTCCCATAAAGGGAAGCTTTGTTCAAATCTACTTATTGTTATTGCATTTCAAAATTGTATGTCTTTTTGCTGACATGTATTGTTGTTTTCTTCCCAGTCCAGGAGTACTGGATTTAACCGGGGGGGAGTGCAGCGCCCCAGAGTCCTGGTCGTTGCAGTACTGATGCTCCGCCGCTAAGGGGGGCTATGGTACGTCTGATGGCACTGAAGGAGTTCACCTGACCAGGTATCACAGACACCAATACACTTCACAGTCTGGCCTCCAGGGGGAGCTAAGGGTGCTATGTATTAGGCCACTCCTCACAATCTGGTAAAACTGGGGGTTAGGTAGGAAGTTAGTGAGAAGCTGACTGGGTTGGAACCAGGCAACATCCTGTGGCAGAGGGTGTTGCAGGGGAAGATTCAGGGGGTCCCTGTCAGGGGTGGGATCCTGACAGAGGCCTAGCGAACAGAGAGAACGTTACGGGACCGCGCCTGCACTTCGTCGCAGCGGTACCCCAAGAAAGGACAAGAAGCGAGGTTTATTGTGCTGAGTGAGAAATGAGATCAACGCAACAAGGAGAAACACCAGTAGGAGTCGTGCTGTAAGACGAGGCAACATCCTACTGAGGCGCGTAGCCGGTGGCCGGAACGCCGAGGAAGTATAGAGCTCCAGGCCTTACTTCAAACCTACGGCAGGACAGTCAGTTATAGGCGGGCTGTCTCACTCAAATCACCTAAGAAGACATAGGGGGCAACATTTGGAGAGGGGCAACTCTAGGGTCCCGGAAGACCTCCGAGCCTACCCGTCATACGGGTGCGTCCTAGCCATATCATCTGGGGGACGAAGCAGAACATCATAATCGAGTTGTGAGGGAACTTTAGAAACAGACACAACAGTTGTGGGGACTATCCCGTAAACACAGCAGGGGAGGACCACAACACACAAGCGCTAGAAGGTAGGCACAGATTTCCACCTGCAAAGGGAACTCTGGAGGTGCCATCGGACTGGCCGGACTTGCGCAGCCTGGTTAACCGTATTCCGGACTGAGGATCCTGAAGCCTTCAGTAAAGAGGTAAAGAGACTGCAACCTGGTGTCCTCGTTATTTACTGCGACCTGCACCACATCATAACATCATCACCATACCTCCACCTTCATTGTACGTCCCTCAGCAGGGTCACGGACCGGGTCTAGCCACCGTGACAACCCCAGAACAGAGACTCAGAGGCCCTGTACCGGGTACCCCTCGGCCCTGCGGCAGTGGGGGCGCTACAATAACTCTATAACTGTCTCTCAGGTCTACATGTGTCTGGTACTTTATGCTCCTTAACTTCCTATATATCTCCCTGAGACAATAAACGTCCAGATGGTCCATGTTCTACTCTGAAGTGACATTCTAAAATGTCACTGCATAGTAGAGTGGTTACACACAAATGTAAAGCTGTGGCAGTAAGGTTCTAGCTGTCAGACACAGCCAGACTACCCATAGTGAGTTTGGAGCGCCCCCACACCGCCGCAGGGCCGAGGGGTACCCGGAGCCGGGCCTCTGGGTCTCAGTCCTGGGGTTGTCACGGTGGCTAGACCCGGTCCGTGGCCCTGTCTGTCAGTGGGGGACGTCCGGTGCAGTAAGTGGTGTTGTAACGGTGCAGTTGTGGGGTGCAGGTCGCGGTAAATAACGAGGACACCAGGTTGCAGTCTCTTTACCTCTTTACTGGAGATCTCTGAGTCCTCAGTCCAGAATACGGTTCACCAGGCTGCGCAAGTCCGGCCGGTCCAATGGCACCTCCAGAGTTCACTTCACAGGTGGAAATCGGTGCCTTCCTTCTTAGCGCTATGTGTTGTAGTCCTCCCCTGCTGTGCTTACGGAAAGTACCCTACAACCGTTGTGTCTGTTTCTTAAGTTCCCTCACAACTCGATTAAATGATGTTCTTCTAATCTTCCGTCCCTTCCTGATGTTACAGTTAGAACGGCACCCGTTTGTCGGATAGGCCTGGAGTTCTTCCGGGACCCTAGAGACGCCCCTCTCCCGCAATTGCCTCCCAAGACTTCATAGGTGATATGTGTTAGACAGCCCGCCTTAAACTGACTGTCCTGCCGCTGTTTAGAGTATTGCTTGAAGCTGAATGTTATAATACTCCCTCGGCGTTCCGGCCACCGGTAGTGCGCCTCAGTAGGGTGTTGCTCCGGTCTTACAGCACGACCCCTACTGGAATTCTCCTATTGCTTGATCTCGTTTCTCACTCAGCACAATCTATCTCGCTTCTAGTCCTTCCTTGGATCCCGCCGCTTCCCGGAGCTGGCGCGGACCCGTTACGTTCTTTTCAATGCCAAGCCTCTGTCAGGATCCCACCCCTGACAGAGACCCTACTGTCTCTTCCTCCACAACACCCTCTGCCACTAGGTGTTGCTTCGTCCAATCCAGTCAGCTTTCTGATCTAACTTCCTGCCTGACCCCCAGTTTACCCACTATGGTGGGGAGTGGCCTAATGAATAGAACCCTTAGCTCCCCCCGGAGGCCCGGCTGTGAAATGTATTGGTGTCTGTGATACCTGGTCAGATGAACTCCTTCAGTGCCATCGGACGCACCATGGCTCCCCATAGTGGCGGAGCCACAGTACTGCAACGACCAGGACTCTGGGGCGCTGCACTCCCCCCTGGTTAAACACAGTACTCCGGGACTGGGAAGAAAACTACAATACAAGTTAGCAAAAAGACATACAATTTTGTTGAGTGCAATGACAATAAGTATACTTGAACAGGCTTCCCTTTATGGGAGGTAAGGACACTTGAACGTTACAAACATGGCAAAAATATCATAGCAACATGCTATAATTAACTTTTCTTACCCAACCGGGTATTCTACTAAGTGCAAACATTATTGAACAATAATTTAACTTTGCCTTTAAGGACATACACTCTTTATCCACTAAAGACCTTCCTATAATCACATTATAAGGCATTTTAACTTTCTCATTCTCCTACTTTGGATCCGCAGGACCGCCTGTCCTATTGGCACCAGACCTACTGCCTCTCCTTTCTGTTACAGGACCGCCCCGTTCAGCCAGGGCCTACTGCCTTTTCAACTACTATACACAGTATAGAACATAACATACTTTCAGTTTGAGAGCACTGAGCCATCTCTACATGACTCCTATGAGGACTCAGGGTTTACCTTCTATCCTAACTTTCTATCAGCATTATCAAAACATTTTCTATCGAACATTAAGCCTTCTCATTATCTTTCTTCCTTTCACTTCTCAGAGCACATTATCAATATTTCTTCACATGTAACCAGTTAAACACATATAACTTTTCTCATATAAACATTATCATCATTTCCTTTGGTCAAGACATTATTGCTACTCATCTTAAGCAATATTACTATCGAAGCGTGACAAATGAACATCCCCTTTAAGAGAGGACCAAGTCTCTGTGAGGTAGCGTATCTTCTCAAGCTACCAGTCCATACTCATCAAAGGTTCCAATGCGGTATCTTCGCAAAGAGTCTTTAAGTAAAACCAGTAGGAAACACCCTTAAGAAGGTGTAAAACTATATACAAAAGAGTTCGGATCATGCACTGTTCATGATTCAGCAGTTTTTAAAACTTGTGCAAAACTTTTGGTAACAAAAACAAACAATAGGGATCCCGGGTCAACAAAGGGATCCCTTGAAGAGTTAACCCTTTACGGGTATAGCAACAAAGTAGTGGAACAGTAACTATTTACAGATTCAGGGTATCGAGGTTTATTCTTACTCGGGTGGTCTTGGCCCCTGGCCCCCGACTACTGTGGCACGGACTCCAGCGGCAGGCCCCGCAGGGACCACCAGATCACCCGTTGCCTGAATTTGAAGACTGACCCTGCTGGCAAGTTCGGGAGCCGCTACAAAGCGTACAGTGGTGACAGTAACGAGATCGGGCAAACCTGGATCAACCATGGTCGGGGCCACAGGTGACACTCCTTCAGGCTCACATCGCTGAACATTCCGGGCACGCCACCCCTGTTTGTTCCAGTGACTGGTGTACGTCACCTGATCCCCCTCTCGCAATGGTTCGCCATCCCGATCACAGCAGGGAATTTCCACGTCATAGCTGGCAACGAAGACGTCAGTCGATAGGCCCGGTTCCTGTATTGAGCCCCATCCTTTCTTTGGGTGGAAGGCCGACACCCTTCCTCGCTTTACCATGTCTTTCCTGCCATGCACAGACTTCTTGCGTTGCGTCTCCCGTTGTTCAACTTCATTTCGCTGTTTCCAGTGCTGGAGCACGCATTGATTGTACTGGTCCCAGGTAAGTATCGCGATGGTGAGACCATCCACCGGAACCCCATCCTGCTCAACCCAGGGGGTGTCCCACCGGAACATCACTCCATCCGGGCCCATCTCTATGGGCTCCCCCCACCTGGTTGGTAGTGGCGGCAACAACTTCCCGATCGCGCTGGGGCCGAGGACCACCCGCTCGATGGTGAACGAAGGATTACTGCTGCGGGGAGGATCGGTCGCGGGAGCGGGATCGAGCGTTGGGGCAGGGGTATCTGTCGTACCTGCGCCTGATGTGGTACCACCGGTGTCGATCCGGTCCGCTGACAAGAACGCTGGAGTCGGCTGCTGCTCGGACTGCGGCTCCATTATCGGTTCCAGGGACTTCGGCTCCTCCGGCTGCGGGGAGCACGGGTCCGCCTCCGATAAGCGAGGGCAACCCGGGACTGCTCCTTCCCCGTTCCGGCACTCGCTGTTCTTCATCATGATCTGCTGATCGGTGGCAATGCATGCATCGGACTCCGCCATTTCTCCAGGGCCGAGCTTCTCCATCTCCTGCTTCCCACCGTTGCAAATCAGGGGGTCGCCCTCTGCTTGAAGGCAGGTCCTCACATTGCAGCCAGAAGCGCAGGGGGCGGTAGCCATTTCTCGCGCCACCCTGGTAGTCTCCTCCCATGGCACGCCCTCCTTCTTCTCTGGCATAGCAATGGCGGCGGCTTTTGGCGCGAACTTTTGGTGGCAAGTGACAATCCACAGTCTTTGCAATAAAGTACAGTCCAAGCACAATAAATCACAGTTCCAAGGCACACATGACCTGATTCTTTAGGCTTAAGTAAATCCTGTTCGTGACGCCAAGTTTGGAGCGCCCCCACACCGCCGCAGGGCCGAGGGGTACCCGGAGCCGGGCCTCTGGGTCTCAGTCCTGGGGTTGTCACGGTGGCTAGACCCGGTCCGTGGCCCTGTCTGTCAGTGGGGGACGTCCGGTGCAGTAAGTGGTGTTGTAACGGTGCAGTTGTGGGGTGCAGGTCGCGGTAAATAACGAGGACACCAGGTTGCAGTCTCTTTACCTCTTTACTGGAGATCTCTGAGTCCTCAGTCCAGAATACGGTTCACCAGGCTGCGCAAGTCCGGCCGGTCCAATGGCACCTCCAGAGTTCACTTCACAGGTGGAAATCGGTGCCTTCCTTCTTAGCGCTATGTGTTGTAGTCCTCCCCTGCTGTGCTTACGGAAAGTACCCCACAACCGTTGTGTCTGTTTCTTAAGTTCCCTCACAACTCGATTAAATGATGTTCTTCTAATCTTCCGTCCCTTCCTGATGTTACAGTTAGAACGGCACCCGTTTGTCGGATAGGCCTGGAGTTCTTCCGGGACCCTAGAGACGCCCCTCTCCCGCAATTGCCTCCCAAGACTTCATAGGTGATATGTGTTAGACAGCCCGCCTTAAACTGACTGTCCTGCCGCTGTTTAGAGTATTGCTTGAAGCTGAATGTTATAATACTCCCTCGGCGTTCCGGCCACCGGTAGTGCGCCTCAGTAGGGTGTTGCTCCGGTCTTACAGCACGACCCCTACTGGAATTCTCCTATTGCTTGATCTCGTTTCTCACTCAGCACAATCTATCTCGCTTCTAGTCCTTCCTTGGATCCCGCCGCTTCCCGGAGCTGGCGCGGACCCGTTACGTTCTTTTCAATGCCAAGCCTCTGTCAGGATCCCACCCCTGACAGAGACCCTACTGTATCTTCCCCTACAACACCCTCTGCCACTAGGTGTTGCTTCGTCCAATCCAGTCAGCTTTCTGATCTAACTTCCTGCCTGACCCCCAGTTTACCCACTATGGTGGGGAGTGGCCTAATGAATAGAACCCTTAGCTCCCCCCGGAGGCCCGGCTGTGAAATGTATTGGTGTCTGTGATACCTGGTCAGATGAACTCCTTCAGTGCCATCGGACGCACCATGGCTCCCCATAGTGGCGGAGCCACAGTACTGCAACGACCAGGACTCTGGGGCGCTGCAAAGGCCAATACGGGCCTTCTCAATTGCGGTACAAGCACTGTGTACAGGGCATAGCAAGTGCTGTCAATGTTTCCTCCTCATGACCACAACGTTCATGTGACCTCTGGGTGTAATAACAGGTTGCTAGGTCGTAGGAGACTCAGTTAGCTCAGCTAGGCAGCCAGAAGGATTAATTTCTACTATAACTTGGGATAATATACCAGCACCAGTTACAGGTAAAATCATTTAAAAAAAAGTATTTAAATACCCCTCAAATGTTTTTATGTCCTAATGGATGGCCCAATATGTGAAATAAAAGGAAACTGAAAATTATGCTTGTTCAGGAATGGGGTAAATGGCCTGTTCCTTTTCTGGTTAAGGAAGCATTTTGCTTTTAAAATCTCAGAAAAAAATGTGAACTCAAAGCCTCACTGCAAATCTGGAATGGTAAAAGGACAAGGACTGTATATTAGTCAGAAAGGGAAAAAAAAAGGAAAAGGTGGCGTGGTGACCTTCTCACCATGGCTTGTAGATAATGGTGCCTGTGTAATCACCGACATTGCTGTGGTATCATGTGGATTAACCCAGCAGAAAATGTGTACAAACAGCAAGTGCCCATAAGCCTTTCTAGTCTCTTCAAACAGACGGTAACCTCAAAAATAATCTTTGTTCAACGTTGTCTACCTCAGAGGAACGTAAGAGATGGAGCTACATATTCTTCTATACCTGCAGTAGGCAAGTGTCAGATACCAATAGTTTATTAAATTTTATGATCCAAGCCAAAACTCTTCATATCTCTTAAAGGGAACCTGTCAGCAGGATTGTGCTGAGCAACCTACACCCAGTGTCAGGTCGGCGCCATTAAACTCATTAAAATGATACCTTTATTGATGAAATCCGTCTTGTGGTTGTTGTTTAATCGTTATTTGTAGTTTTCAGTTAATGAGATTCTCGTGCTTCATGGCGGCCTGTGGGCGGGGCTGTGGACAGGCTGTGGGCGGTCTGTAGATGGCGCTGTGGTTGTGACTCGTCTGCAGGGCTTTATGTGGTGCTCTGCTTACTTATTTATCCTTATGGGCTTATGATAGGTCACTGATCCCTCACTGACCAAACCCCTATTTTACATACTGAATATAATATGGTTTGAAAAAAAAATAACTTTCCTCATGCAGGCATCAGCACTGTAGCATGATACCGTGGATAATATGCATATTTTCATTTTATTTAGACAAAAAACAGCTTTGAAAGAACAAAAAAGATCTTAAAACGGCACCAGCGGCCGCGCCTGTGCAGTAGCATGTATCACGTTCCGATAGATGCTACTCTGCAAGTGCCATCTTGATGGAGCCTAATTTTTTTTTCTTTAGCAAAATGGCGCCGGCTCCTGTGCAGTAGCATCTGTTGGAAGGCGTAAGATGCTAGTGGAGTGCCCGCTAGGACCGTGGGGTACTCGGAACTGGGCCAGTTCTTAAAGGGGATGTGGAGTGCCCCGTCAGGGCAGTGGGGTACTCGGTAGCGGGTCCGGTGTTCACAGGGAGATGTCACGGTGGCTGACCCGGTCCGTGGCCCTGGGACGTCCGTATAAAAGGGAAAGGTCTTTAAAGGGATGAAGTTTATGTTTGTGACGCCACCTGTGGTATTCGGTCAGGGTGACCGACGCTGCTTTAGGGGGTCAGCTGGGGGATGTTATGGCAGCTAGATGGTATACCATCCCACAGGTGAAGTATATCCCCAGGGCTTCCCAGTAGTGTAGATGGTGAATGGTGAGAGGTGCAGAGAAGAACGAGGACACAGGTTTGCAGTCTCTTTACCTTTACTGAAGACTTCAGCATCCACAGTCCAGAGCACCAGATCACAGGGCAGGCAGAGTCCGGCCGGTCTGGAGGCAAGTCCAGAGTCCCCTTGTCCAGGTGGAAATCAGTAGCCTTCCCTTGCGCTGCAGTGGTGTAGTCCCTTACTGCCTATGGCTTCACATAAGGGTCTCACAGATGTGATGTCTTTCTCTCTGTACCCCGTAGTCGGATAGGACAAACCCGTATGACTGGTGGCTTGAGGCTGTTTATAGGGACTCTAGCACGCCCCGGCCTCCGAGGGTTGCCACCATGCCTCCTGGGTTTAGGGCGGACAGGTAACTTGCAATTAGCAATTAGGGATTCTGCACCTCAGAAGGAGGCAGCCTGTGTAGGGCTGGTCCCCTTCTGGTATCCTCTCCTTTGCTACGACTTCCTTCACGCTCGCTGCAATACAGTTCTGCCTTCTGAATGTCTCTTTCTGGGAGCTGCAGCTCTGAGGGCATGCACAGCTCCTTGGACCCTCTGTCCACCTCAGACTACTGTCTGGAACTTTCTAACTTTCTCTACAGACTACCAGTTATATATATATATATATATATATATATATATATATATATATATATATATATATATACACTCACTGGCCACTTTATTAGGTACACCATGCTAGTAACGGGTTGGACCCCTTTTGCCTTCAGAACTGCTTCAATTCTTCGTGGCATAGATTCAACAAGGTGCTGGAAGCATTCCTCAGAGATTTTGGTCCATATTGACATGATGGCATCACACAGTTGCCGCAGATTTGTCGGCTGCACATCCCTGATGCGAATCTCCCGTTCCACCACATCCCAAAGATTTCATGTTGTTTACGCCAAATTCTGACCCTACCATCCGAATGTCGCAGCAGAAATCGAGACTCATCAGACCAAGCAACGTTTTTCCAATCTTCTACTGTCCAATTTCGATGAGCTTGTGCAAATTGTAGCCTCAGTTTCCTGTTCTTAGCTGAAAGGAGTGGTACCCGGTGTGGTCTTCTGCTGCTGTAGCCCATCTGCCTCAAAGTTCGACGCACTGTGCGTTCAGAGATGCTCTTAGGCCTACCTTGGTTGTAACGGGTGGCGATTTGAGTCACTGTTGCCTTTCTATCAGCTCGAACCAGTCTGCCCATTCTCCTCTGACCTCTGGCATCAACAAGGCATTTCCGCCCACAGAACTGCCGCTCACTGGATTTTTTTTCTTTTTCGGACCATTCTCTGTAAACCCTAGAGATGGTTGTGCATGAAAATCCCAGTAGATCAGCAGTTTCTGAAATACTCAGACCAGCCCTTCTGGCACCAACAACCATGCCACGTTCAAAGGCACTCAAATCACCTTTCTTCCCCATACTGATGCTCGGTTTGAACTGCAGGAGATTGTCTTGACCATGTCTACATGCCTAAATGCACTGAGTTGCCGCCATGTGATTGGCTGATTAGAAATTAAGTGTTAACAAGAAGTTGGACAGGTGTACCTAATAAAGTGGCCAGTGAGTGTATATATATATATATATATATAGGGAGCGACCTAATAAATAGGAGCAGAAGCTCCCCCTGGTGGTCTGGAGTGTGAACTGTTGTGAAATTGGATTTTGGGCTCCCCCGGTGGCCACTGGTGGAATTGAACTGGTGTGCATCATCCCCTCTGTTCACCTGTTTCCATCAGGATGTGGGAGTCGCTATTTAACCTTGCTCCTCTGTCACTTCCATGCCGGTCAACATTGTAATCAGAAGCCTTTCTGTGCATGTTCCTGCTGCTAGACTACTCCCAGCTTAGTTGGACTTTAGTCCTCGTTTGTTTTTGCATTTTGTTCCAGTTCACAGCTGTAGTTTCGTTTCTGTGTCTGGAAAGCTCTTGTGATCTGAAATTGCCACTCTGATGTTATGAGTTAATACTAGAGTCTTAAAGTAATTTCAGGATGGTATTTTGATAGGGTTTTCAGCTGACCATGAAAGTGCCCTTTCTGTCTTCCTGCTATCTAGTAAGCGGACCTCAATTTTGCTAAACCTATTTTCATACTACGTTTGTCATTTCATCTAAAATCACCGCCAATATATGTGGGGGCCTCTGTCTGCCTATCGGGGAAATTTCTCTAGAGGTGAGCCAGGACTATATTTTCCTCTGCCAGGATTAGTTAGTCCTCCGGCCGGCGCTGGGCGTCTAGGGATAAAAAACGTAGGCAACGCTACCCGGCTACTGTTAGTTGTGCGGCAGGTTTAGTTCATGGTCAGTTTAGTTTCCATCCTTCCAAGAGCTAGTACTTATGTTTGCTGGGCTATGTTCTCTTGCCATTGAGAACCATAACAGTTTGACCGGACACCAAAAAGGGTTAAATTAATTGACAGAGAAAGGAGAGAAAAGAGAAGTCTGCTGAAGATTTTTTTTTTTTTCCCCCCTTCCCTTCAGTTCTGAGTGTGCTTGTAATTGAATCTCTTGCAAGTCTGCCTATATTGCAGCCTTTCTCTCTCTCTCTCTCCTTCTAATCCTGAATGGCTCTGTGTTCACCTGTTTAAAATGGATATTCAGAGTTTAGCTGCAGGTTTGAATAATCTCACCACGAAAGTTCAAAATTTACAAGATTTTGTTGTTCATGTTCCTATATCTGAACCTAGAATTCCTTTGCCTGAATTTTTCTCAGGGAATAGATCTTGCTTTCAAAATTTTAAAAATAATTGCAAGTTGTTTTTGTCCCTGAAATCTCGCTCTGCTGGAGATCCTGCTCAGCAGGTCAGGATTGTGATTTCCTTGCTCCGGGGCGACCCTCAGGATTGGGCTTTTGCATTGGCTCCAGGGGATCCTGCGTTGCTCAATGTGGATGCGTTTTTTCTGGTCTTGGGGTTGCTTTATGAGGAACCTCAGTTAGAGCTTCAGGCGGAAAAGGCCTTGATGTCCCTATCTCAGGGGCAAGACGAAGCTGAAATATACTGCCAGAAATTCCGTAAATGGGCTGTGCTTACTCAGTGGAATGAGTGCGCCCTGGCGGCGAATTTCAGAGAGGGTCTCTCTGATGCCATTAAGGATGTTATGGTGGGGTTCCCTGTGCCTGCGGGTCTGAATGAGTCCATGACAATGGCTATCCAGATCGATAGGCGTCTGCGGGAGCGCAAACCTGTGCACCATTTGGCGGTGTCTACTGAGAAGACGCCAGAGAATATGCAATGTGATAGAATTCTGTCCAGAAGTGAACGGCAGAATTTAAGACGAAAAAATGGGTTGTGCTTCTATTGCGGTGATTCAACTCATGTTATATCAGCATGCTCTAAGCGTACTAAGAAGCTTGATAAGTCTGTTTCAATTGGCACTTTACAGTCTAAGTTTATTCTATCTGTGACCCTGATTTGTTCTTTATCATCTATTACCGCGGATGCCTATGTTGACTCTGGCGCCGCTTTGAGTCTTATGGATTGGTCCTTTGCCAAACGCTGTGGGTATGATTTGGAGCCTCTTGAAACTCCTATACCCCTGAAGGGGATTGACTCCACCCCATTGGCTAGTAATAAACCACAATACTGGACACAAGTAACTATGCGGATTAATCCGGATCATCAGGAGATTATTCGCTTTCTTGTGCTGTATAACCTACATGATGTGTTGGTGCTTGGATTGCCATGGCTGCAATCTCATAACCCAGTCCTTGACTGGAAAGCTATGTCTGTGTTAAGCTGGGGATGTAAGGGGACGCATGGGGACGTACCTGTGGTTTCCATTTCATCATCTATTCCCTCTGAGATTCCTGAATTCTTGACTGAATTTCGTGACGTTTTTGAAGAACCTAAGCTTGGTTCATTACCTCCGCACCGGGAGTGCGATTGTGCCATAGATTTGATTCCGGGTAGTAAATACCCTAAGGGTCGTTTATTTAATCTGTCTGTGCCTGAACATGCTGCTATGCGAGAATATATAAAGGAGTCCTTGGAAAAGGGACATATTCGTCCTTCGTCATCTCCCTTAGGAGCCGGTTTTTTCTTTGTGGCTAAGAAAGATGGCTCTTTGAGACCGTGTATTGATTATCGGCTTTTGAATAAAATCACGGTTAAATATCAATATCCATTGCCACTGCTGACTGATTTGTTTGCTCGCATAAAGGGGGCCAAGTGGTTCTCTAAGATAGATCTCCGTGGGGCGTATAATTTGGTGCGAATTAAGCAGGGGGATGAGTGGAAGACCGCATTTAATACGCCCGAGGGCCACTTTGAGTATTTGGTGATGCCTTTTGGTCTTTCAAATGCCCCTTCAGTCTTTCAGTCCTTTATGCATGACATTTTCCGTGATTATTTGGATAAATTTATGATCGTGTATCTGGATGATATTTTGATTTTTTCGGATGACTGGGACTCTCATGTCCAGCAGGTCAGGAGGGTTTTTCAGGTTTTGCGGTCTAATTCCTTGTGTGTGAAGGGTTCTAAGTGCGTTTTTGGGGTTCAAAAGATTTCCTTTTTGGGATATATTTTTTCCCCCTCTTCCATCGAGATGGATCCTGTCAAGGTTCAGGCTATTTGTGATTGGACGCAACCCTCTTCTCTTAAGAGTCTTCAGAAATTTTTGGGCTTTGCTAACTTTTATCGTCGATTTATTGCTGGTTTTTCTGATGTTGTTAAACCATTCACTGATTTGACTAAGAAGGGTGCTGATGTTGCTGATTGGTCCCCTGCTGCTGTGGAGGCCTTTCGGGAGCTTAAGCGCCGCTTTTCTTCCGCCCCTGTGTTGCGTCAGCCTGATGTTGCTCTTCCTTTTCAGGTTGAGGTCGACGCTTCTGAGATCGGAGCTGGGGCAGTTTTGTCGCAGAGAAGTTCCGATTGTTCCGTGATGAGACCTTGTGCCTTTTTCTCGCGTAAATTTTCGCCTGCCGAGCGGAATTATGATGTTGGGAATCGGGAGCTTTTGGCCATGAAGTGGGCTTTTGAGGAGTGGCGTCATTGGCTTGAGGGGGCTAGACATCAGGTGGTGGTATTGACTGACCACAAAAATCTAATTTATCTTGAGTCCGCCAGACGCCTGAATCCTAGACAGGCGCGCTGGTCGTTGTTTTTCTCTCGGTTTAATTTTGTGGTGTCCTACCTGCCGGGTTCTAAGAATGTTAAGGCGGATGCCCTTTCTAGGAGTTTTGAGCCTGACTCCCCTGGTAACTCTGAACCTACAGGTATCCTTAAGGATGGAGTGATATTGTCTGCCGTTTCTCCAGACCTGCGGCGGGCCTTGCAGGAGTTTCAGGCGGATAGACCTGATCGTTGCCCACCTGGTAGACTGTTTGTTCCTGATGATTGGACCAGTAAAGTCATTTCTGAGGTTCATTCTTCTGCGTTGACAGGTCATCCTGGAATCTTTGGTACCAGGGATTTGGTGGCAAGGTCCTTCTGGTGGCCTTCCCTGTCTCGAGATGTGCGAGGCTTTGTGCAGTCTTGTGACGTTTGTGCTCGGGCCAAGCCTTGTTGTTCTCGGGCTAGTGGATTGTTGTTGCCCTTGCCTATCCCGAAGAGGCCCTGGACGCACATCTCGATGGATTTTATTTCGGATCTTCCTGTTTCTCAGAAGATGTCTGTCATCTGGGTGGTGTGTGACCGTTTCTCTAAGATGGTCCATTTGGTTCCCCTGCCTAAGTTGCCTTCTTCTTCCGAGTTGGTTCCTCTGTTTTTTCAAAATGTGGTCCGTTTGCATGGTATTCCGGAGAATATCGTTTCTGACAGAGGAACCCAGTTCGTGTCTAGATTTTGGCGAGCATTCTGTGCTAGGATGGGCATAGATTTGTCTTTCTCGTCTGCTTTCCATCCTCAGACTAATGGCCAGACCGAGCGGACGAATCAGACCTTGGAGACATATTTGAGGTGTTTTGTGTCTGCCGATCAGGATGATTGGGTTGCTTTTTTGCCTTTAGCGGAGTTTGCCCTCAATAATCGGGCCAGCTCTGCCACCTTGGTGTCTCCTTTTTTCTGTAATTCGGGGTTTCATCCTCGATTTTCTTCTGGTCAGGTGGAATCTTCGGATTGTCCTGGAGTGGATGCTGTGGTGGAGAGGTTGCATCAGATTTGGGGGCAGGTAGTGGACAATTTGAAGTTGTCCCAGGAGAAGACTCAGCTTTTTGCCAACCGCCGGCGTCGGGTTGGTCCTCGGCTTTGTGTTGGGGACTTGGTGTGGTTGTCTTCTCGTTTTGTCCCTATGAGGGTTTCTTCTCCTAAGTTTAAGCCTCGGTTCATCGGCCTGTACAAGATATTGGAGATTCTTAACCCTGTGTCCTTCCGTTTGGACCTCCCTGCATCTTTTTCTATTCATAATGTTTTTCATCGGTCATTGTTGCGCAGGTATGAGGTACCGGTTGTGCCTTCCGTTGAGCCTCCTGCTCCGGTGTTGGTTGAGGGCGAGTTGGAGTACGTTGTGGAAAAAATCTTGGACTCCCGTGTTTCCAGACGGAAACTCCAGTATCTGGTCAAATGGAAGGGATACGGTCAGGAGGATAATTCTTGGGTGACTGCCTCTGATGTTCATGCCTCCGATCTGGTCCGTGCCTTTCATAGGGCTCATCCTGATCGCCCTGGTGGTTCTGGTGAGGGTTCGGTGCCCCCTCCTTGAGGGGGGGGTACTGTTGTGAAATTGGATTTTGGGCTCCCCCGGTGGCCACTGGTGGAATTGAACTGGTGTGCATCATCCCCTCTGTTCACCTGTTTCCATCAGGATGTGGGAGTCGCTATTTAACCTTGCTCCTCTGTCACTTCCATGCCGGTCAACATTGTAATCAGAAGCCTTTCTGTGCATGTTCCTGCTGCTAGACTACTCCCAGCTTAGTTGGACTTTAGTCCTCGTTTGTTTTTGCATTTTGTTCCAGTTCACAGCTGTAGTTTCGTTTCTGTGTCTGGAAAGCTCTTGTGATCTGAAATTGCCACTCTGATGTTATGAGTTAATACTAGAGTCTTAAAGTAATTTCAGGATGGTATTTTGATAGGGTTTTCAGCTGACCATGAAAGTGCCCTTTCTGTCTTCCTGCTATCTAGTAAGCGGACCTCAATTTTGCTAAACCTATTTTCATACTACGTTTGTCATTTCATCTAAAATCACCGCCAATATATGTGGGGGCCTCTGTCTGCCTATCGGGGAAATTTCTCTAGAGGTGAGCCAGGACTATATTTTCCTCTGCCAGGATTAGTTAGTCCTCCGGCCGGCGCTGGGCGTCTAGGGATAAAAAACGTAGGCAACGCTACCCGGCTACTGTTAGTTGTGCGGCAGGTTTAGTTCATGGTCAGTTTAGTTTCCATCCTTCCAAGAGCTAGTACTTATGTTTGCTGGGCTATGTTCTCTTGCCATTGAGAACCATAACAGTGAACTGTGTTGCATGTTTGTGATACCTGGATGCAGTTATCTTTCTTTGCCTCCAAACGTAGCATCACTCTCCCCGAGAGGAAAGCAATACCACTGCAATGACCAGGACCCTGGGGCGCCGCACAAGAATCTCATTAACTGAAAACTGCAACCACAAGACGGATTCCATCACCAGGTATCATTTCATTCAGTATAACAGCGCCAACCTAATGCTGTCTGTAGCTTACTCAACACAATCCTGCTGACAGGTTCGCTTTAAATCATGATGCCCATATTGCCTTGTTTTGGTCTCTGGTTAGAAACATAGCAGTACCTGAGTATGTGGAATATCCCAATGACACCTTCATTGGAATTTCTTGTATAATTTGGAGGGAATGTATAAGAAACAATAATAATAATTGTATTAATATAGCACCAACATATTCCACAGCACTTTACAATTAAGAGGGAGCAAGGAAATAAGGGAGACACAATTGGTAAAAACTGCTCGTCATGTACGGTCCAGTCATTATAGTAAATGGGTGTTAAAGATGCGTGATCCGGTCATCAGCCAGTATCTGTCTAAGTACAGTTACCAAGTGCTATTGGGTGCATAGAAGAAGTGTATACAGATAATAGGAAGGACAAGATTCTGGGAAAAATTTAGAAAGAGAGAACAGGAGAGAGCTAGATTAGTGACGTGAGGTGATAAGCCTGTCTAAGGCTACTTTCACACTAGCGTTAACTGCATTACGTCGCAAATGCGTCGTTTTGCCGAAAAAACGCATCCTGCAAAAGTGCTTGCAGGATGCGTTTTTTCTGCATTGACTAACATTAGCGACGCATTTGCGACGCAATAACACACGTCGCAACCGTCCTGCGACGGTTGCGCCGTGCTGTGGCGGACCGTCGGGAGCAAAAAACGTTACATGTAACGTTTTTTGCTCCCGACGGTCCGCTTTTTCCGACCGCGCATGCGCGGCCGGAACTCCGCCGGAACTCCACCCCCACCTCCCCGCACTTCCCCGCACCTCACAATGGGGTAGCGGATGCGCTGGAAAAATGCATCCGCTGCCCCCGTTGTGCGGCGGGGACAACGCTAGCGTCGGGGACCTCGGCCCGACGCTAGTGTGAAAGTAGCCTTAACAGATGTGTTTTTAAAGCGCAATTAAAAACATGGGGGTTAATTGTTTATCAGATCTTCCAGGGTAGCGCATTTTAGAAAACTGGGGCAGCACGAGAGCAGTCTTGGAGACAGAAGTGGGAGAGTCGGATTATGGAAGATGTTAGTCTTAGATCAGTTGCAGGTTGGGTGATAGACACAGATGAGGGATGAGATGCAGGGTCGTGAAGAAGTGTGAAGAGATTTGCGAGTGAGAGAGATAAGTTTATATTGGACTCCGTAGCGGATGGGTAACCAGTGCAATGAGTGGCACAGGGTGGAGGCATCAGTGCATTGCCTGGACAGAAATATGACCCTGGCGTCCATTCAGGATGGTTTGGAGAAGAGAAAGTTTGGTAAGAGGGAGAACGATCAGTAGAGAGTTGCAATAGTCCAGATGATAATGAATAAGAGCGACAGTAAGAATATAAAATAAGTAGACCAAAGAATGACTATAATATAGTGCTCCCTACTGGGTGGGTATGTCTATAGGTGATTTAATCGCAGATGGGAAAAAAGCAATTGTATGTGCAAAATATAATAAAGAAAGATAATAAAATATAGCATAAGAATTGCAGTAAAAAAAATGAAAGCAGCAGGTTTCTTTGAAGTGGTTTTATGTAACACATTTCACGTGACATGGTTTGTCAAATTTAAGAAAAAACAGCAAAACAAAACAAGAAAACCACTTAAGTGAGAAGGCATATGACAATACACTGCTGTCTAGCTACTCATTGTGGAAGCACATTATGACTATACCATGTAGAAATCAAACACCAGGTTGTGAACCTTTTCCGTTAGTTTAAGGGCATTTTACCTTTGCAGTTATTGTTTCAGTGCATTTAAAATATAAAATATCCCATCAGTTCTTGTAAACAGCTTATCCAGAAATGGTGGTAGAGGAAGTAAAACATGTCAGCCTTTCTCCCTTCACCCACTTTATCATAGCTATTTCACCTGGAAACCTCACCAGTGCTTACTCCGCTCACCCAGGGCCGGGACGAGGGGTTGGCACTGTAGGCACCCGCCTAGGGCACTACCTTCTGCCTCCCCAACTTGGGTGCATTGTGTTGAATGACTGCGTCCTCACAGCGCCTTCCCCCAGCCGAAGGCATTCAGCACATTGATGGCCGTGGCGTAGACATTCAGGTGAGCGTCTGTCAGACGTGAATACAATTGAAATGAGCGCCGCCTGGGAGAGGAGTAGAGGAGCTGTAATCAGCTTCCTGCTCTGTCGGTGACTTCATCAGGACCCAGGCCACTTTCGGCCTTTACACTGAAGGAGAAGGTGCACGCAAGGGAAGTCAGGCGGCATGATACTGTGACGTTATAGCGCCATTCAGCGCCAACTGTTGCACTTTATAGAAGAGTTGATGGTGGCTGGGCTAGACATGGATCCTGGATTAGGTGAGTATAAGTTCTAAAAAAAATGTTTCTTATACTATTTAACTAATGAATGGGGGCCATCACAAGAGGGGCTTTGGGAATAAGATAATAGGGGAGTGCTGACCTATCACACTATGGGGTACATATTAAAAAAGGGGCTGAGTGTAGGGTACATATTATGCTGGGGGCACATATGAAACTGGGGGTTGGCTGTGAGGTACATATACTGGGGGTGCATATAATACTGGGAGCTGGCTGTCGGGAACATTATATTGGGGGTTGGCTGTGGGGAACATACTGGGGACCTATAACACTATGGGGTACATATTATACTGGGGGCTTACTGTGGGAAATATTATAATTGGGTTGGCTGTGGAGTACATATTATACTGAGGGCTGGCTGTGAGGAACATTATGTTAGGTGTTATGACCCCAATGGCAGAGGGTCTCAGAAGTTATTACCAAGTCTGCAAACACAAAAAAACAGCTCATAGGGCAGTGGTAACTAGGCTGTCCGTATACCTGATCCTAGCACCACAAATAGCAGCAGCCGGGGAACGTACCTACGTTGGTTCTAGACGTCTCGCGCCAGCCGGAGACCTAACTAACCCTAGAAGGGAAAAGATAGACCTTTCTTGCCTCCAGAGAAAAGACCCCAAAAGTTGGATACAAGCCCCCAACAAATAATAACGGTGAGGTAAGAAGAAAAGACAAACGTAAGAATGAACTAGGTTTTTAGCAAAGAGAGGCCCACTGACTAATAGCAGAATATAGTAAGATGACTTATACGGTCAGCAAAAACCCTATCAAAATTTCCACGCTGAATATTCAAGAACCCCCGAACCGTCTAACGGCCCGGGGGGAGAATATCAGCCCCCTAGAGCTTCCAGCAAAATCAGGAATCACATTTAGTGCAAGCTGGACAAAAAATAAGAGCAATGCAAATAACCAAAAAACAAGGAAGCAGGACTAGCTTATCTTGCAAGAACCAGGACCAGCAGACAGGAGCAAACAGAAAGGAACTGATTACAACGATGCCAGGCACCAGACTGAAAATCCAGGAAGCATAAATAGCAACACCCCTGGACTAACGAGCCAGGTGGGTACCAAGCCGAGGAAAGAAACTCAAAGTGTCATGTCGCTAGTGACCACAAAAGGGAGCCAAAAAATCCAATTCACAACAGTACCCCCCCCTTAAGGAGGGGTCACCGAACCCTCACCAAGACCACCAGGACGATCAGGATGAGCAGCGTGAAAGGCACGAACCAAATCGGCCGCATGAACATCAGAGGCGACCACCCAGGAATTATCCTCCTGACCATAGCCCTTCCACTTGACCAGATACTGAAGCCTCCGTCTGGAGAGACGAGAATCCAAGATCTTCTCCACCACATACTCCAACTCGCCCTCAACCAACACCGGAGCAGGAGGCTCAACAGAAGGAACCACAGGCACAACGTAGCGCCGCAACAAAGACCTATGGAACACGTTGTGAATGGCAAACGACACCGGAAGATCCAAGCGAAAGGACACTGGATTAAGGATTTCCAAAATCTTATAAGGACCGATGAAGCGAGGCTTAAATTTAGGAGAGGAGACCTTCATAGGAACAAACCGAGAAGACAGCCACACCAAATCCCCAACACAAAGTCGGGGACCCACACCGCGGCGGCGGTTGGCAAAACGCTGAGCCTTCTCCTGTGACAACTTTAAGTTGTCCACCACATGATTCCAGATCCGCTGCAACCTATCCACCACAGAATCCACCCCAGGATAGTCAGAGGGCTCAACATGTCCCGAGGAAAAACGAGGATGAAAACCAGAGTTGCAGAAAAATGGCGAAACCAAAGTAGCGGAACTAGCCCGATTATTAAGGGCAAACTCAGCCAATGGCAAGAAGGTCACCCAATCATCCTGATCTGCAGAAACAAAACACCTCAAATAAGCCTCCAGAGTCTGATTTGTTCGCTCCGTTTGGCCATTAGTCTGAGGATGAAAGGCAGACGAAAACGACAAATCAATGCCCATCTTAGCACAAAAGGATCGCCAGAACCTGGAAACAAACTGGGATCCTCTGTCAGACACGATATTCTCAGGAATGCCGTGCAAACGAACCACATTCTGAAAGAACAAAGGAACCAGATCGGAAGAGGAAGGCAGCTTAGGCAAAGACACCAAATGGACCATCTTGGAAAAGCGATCACATACCACCCAGATGACAGACATGCCCTGAGACACCGGAAGATCTGAAATGAAATCCATGGAAATGTGTGTCCAAGGCCTCTTCGGGACAGGCAAGGGCAAGAGCAACCCGCTGGCACGAGAACAGCAAGGCTTAGCTTGAGCACAAGTCCCACAGGACTGCACAAATGACCGCACATCCCGTGACAAGGAAGGCCACCAAAAGGACCTAGCCACCAAATCTCTGGTGCCAAAAATCCCCGGATGCCCTGCCAACACCGAGGAATGAACCTCGGAAATGACTCTGCTGGTCCATTTATCAGGAACAAACAGTCTGTCAGGTGGACAAGAGTCAGGTCTACCAGCCTGAAATCTCTGCAACACACGTCGCAAATCCGGAGAAATGGCTGACAAGATTACTCCCTCTTTAAGAATACCAGCTGGCTCTGAGACTCCAGGAGAGTCAGGCACAAAGCTCCTTGAAAGAGCATCAGCCTTCACATTCTTTGAACCTGGTAAATACGAGACCACAAAGTCAAAACGGGAGAAAAACAATGACCAACGGGCCTGTCTAGGATTCAGGCGTTTAGCAGACTCGAGATACATCAGATTTTTGTGATCAGTCAAGACCACCACACGATGCTTAGCACCCTCGAGCCAATGACGCCACTCCTCAAATGCCCACTTCATGGCCAACAACTCCCGATTGCCAACATCATAATTCCGCTCAGCAGGCGAAAACTTCCTAGAAAAAAAAGCACATGGTCTCATTACAGAGCAACCAGGGCCTCTCTGCGACAAAACGGCCCCTGCCCCGATCTCAGAAGCATCCACTTCAACCTGAAAGGGAAGTGAGACATCAGGCTGGCACAAAACAGGCGCCGAAGTAAACCGGCGCTTCAGCTCTTGGAAAGCTTCCACGGCTGCAGGAGCCCAGTTAGCAACATCAGAACCTTTCTTGGTCATATCCGTCAAAGGTTTAACAACGCTAGAAAAGTTAGCGATAAAACGACGGTAGAAGTTAGCAAAACCCAAGAACTTCTGAAGACTCTTAACTGACGTGGGTTGAGTCCAATCATGAATAGCTCGGACCTTGACTGGGTCCATCTCCACCGCAGAAGGGGAAAAAATAAAACCCAAAAAGGGAACCTTCTGTACTCCAAAGAGACACTTTGAGCCCTTAACAAACAAAGCATTCTCACGCAAAACCTGAAACACCATCCTGACCTGCTTTACATGGGAGTCCCAATCATCAGAAAAAACCAGAATATCATCCAGATAAACAATCATAAATTTATCCAGATACTTCCGGAAGATATCATGCATAAAGGACTGAAACACTGAAGGAGCATTAGAGAGCCCAAAAGGCATCACCAAGTACTCAAAATGACCTTCGGGCGTATTAAATGCAGTTTTCCATTCATCTCCTTGCTTAATGCGAACAAGGTTGTACGCACCACGAAGATCTATCTTGTTGAACCACTTGGCACCCTTAATCCGGGCAAACAAGTCCGACAACAGAGGCAAAGGATACTGAAATTTAACAGTGATTTTATTCAGAAGCCGATAGTCTATACAAGGTCTCAAAGATCCGTCCTTCTTGGCCACAAAAAAGAATCCCGCACCAAGAGGGGAAGAGGATGGACGGATATGCCCCTTCTCCAGAGACTCCTTGATATACGAACGCATTGCGGTATGCTCAGGTACAGACAGATTAAATAATCTTCCCTTTGGAAATTTACTACCTGGAATCAAATCTATAGCGCAGTCACAGTCCCTATGAGGAGGAAGAGCACTGGACCTGGACTCGCTGAATACATCCTGATAATCAGACAAATACTCAGGAACTTCCGAAGGAGTAGAGGAAGCAATAGACACCGGCGGGGAATCACCATGAATTCCCTGACAGCCCCAACTTGACACAGACATTGCCTTCCAATCCAAGACTGGATTATGGGTCTGTAACCATGGCAGACCCAAAACGACCAAATCATGCATTTTATGCAGAACAAGAAAACTAATCACCTCCCGATGTTCAGGAGTCATGCACATGGTTACCTGCGTCCAAAACTGTGGCTTATTTTCCGCCAATGGCGTAGCATCTATACCTCTAAGAGGGATAGGATTTACCAACGGCTCAAGAACAAAACCACAGCGCTTGGCAAATGACAGATCCATAAGACTCAGGGCAGCACCTGAATCCACAAACGCCATAACAGGGTAGGAAGACAATGAGCAAATTAAAGTCACAGACAAAATAAATTTAGGTTGCAAATTACCAATGGCGACAGGACTAACAACCCTTGTTAGGCGTTTAGAGCATGCTGATATAACATGTGTAGAATCACCACAGTAAAAACACAACCCATTCTGACGTCTATGATTTTTCCGTTCATTTCTAGTCTGAATTCTACCACATTGCATTAAATCAGGTGTTTGTTCAGACAACACCACCAGAGGATTAGCGGCTTTGCGCTCCCGCGAACGCCGGTCAATTTGAATAGCCAGCGCCATGGAATCATTCAGACTTGTAGGAATGGAGAAACCCACCATCACATTCTTAATGGCTTCAGAAAGGCCATTTCTGAAATTTGCGGCCAGAGCACACTCATTCCACTGAGTAAGCACGGACCATTTCCGAAATTTTTGGCAATACACTTCAGCTTCATCCTGGCCCTGAGAGATAGCCAGCAAGGCTTTTTCTGCCTGAATTTCAAGATTGGGTTCCTCGTAAAGCAACCCGAGCGCCAGAAAAAATGCATCAATATTTGCCAATGCCGGATCTCCTGGCGCTAACGAGAAGGCCCAATCCTGAGGGTCGCCCCGCAAGAAAGAGATATGTTATGGTTCTCAATGGCAAGAGAACATAGCCCAGCAAAAATAAGAACTAGCTCTTGGAAGGATGGAAACTAAACTGACCATGAACTAAACCTGCCGCACAACTAACAGTAGTCGGGTAGCGTAGCCTGCGTTTTATCCCTAGACGCCCAGCGCCGGCCGGAGGACTAACTAATCCTGGCAGAGGAAAATATAGTCCTGGCTCACCTCTAGAGAAAATTCCCCGAAAGGCAGACAGAGGCCCCCACAAATATTGGCGGTGATCCTAGATGAAATGACAAACGTAGCATGAAAATAGGTTTAGCAAAATTGAGGTCCGCTTACTAAATAGCAGGAAGACAGAAAGGACACTTTCATGGTCAGCTAAAAACACTATCAAAACACCATCCTGAAATTACTTTAAGACTCTAGTATTAACTCATAACATCAGAGTGGCAATTTCAGATCACAAGAGCTTTCCAGACACAGAAACGAAACTACAGCTGTGAACTGGAACAAAATGCAAAAACAAACAAGGACTAAAGTCCAACTTAGCTGGGAGTTGTCTAGCAGCAGGAACATGCACAGAAAGGCTTCTGATTACAATGTTGACCGGCATGGAAGTGGCAGAGGAGCAAGGCTAAATAGCGACTCCCACATCCTGATGGAAACAGGTGAACAGAGAGGATGATGCACACCAGTTCAATTCCACCAGTGGCCACCGGGGGAGCCCAAAATCCAATTTCACAACAGTACCCCCCCCTCAAGGAGGGGGCACCGAACCCTCACCAGAACCACCAGGGCGATCAGGATGAGCCCTATGAAAGGCACGGACCAAATCGGAGGCATGAACATCAGAGGCAGTCACCCAAGAATTATCCTCCTGACCGTATCCCTTCCATTTGACCAGATACTGGAGTATCCGTCTGGAAACACGGGAGTCCTAGTCATCCGAAAAAATCAAAATATCATCCAGATACACAATCATAAATTTATCCAAATAATCACGGAAAATGTCATGCATAAAGGACTGAAAGACTGAAGGGGCATTTGAAAGACCAAAAGGCATCACCAAATACTCAAAGTGGCCCTCGGGCGTATTAAATGCGGTTTTCCACTCATCCCCCTGCTTAATTCGCACCAAATTATACGCCCCACGGAGATCTATCTTAGAGAACCACTTGGCCCCCTTTATGCGAGCAAACAAATCAGTCAGCAGTGGCAACGGATATTGATATTTAACCGTGATCTTATTCAAAAGCCGATAATCAATGCACGGCCTCAAAGAGCCATCTTTCTTAGCCACAAAGAAAAAACCGGCTCCTAAGGGAGATGACGAAGGACGAATATGTCCCTTTTCCAAGGACTCCTTTATATATTCTCGCATAGCAGCATGTTCAGGCACAGACAGATTAAATAAACGACCCTTAGGGTATTTACTACCCGGAATCAAATCTATGGCACAATCGCACTCCCGGTGCGGAGGTAATGAACCAAGCTTAGGTTCTTCAAAAACGTCACGATATTCAGTCAAGAATTCAGGAATCTCAGAGGGAATAGATGATATAATGGAAACCACAGGTACGTCCCCATGCGTCCCCTTACATCCCCAGCTTAACACAGACATAGCTTTCCAGTCAAGGACTGGGTTATGAGATTGCAGCCATGGCAATCCAAGCACCAACACATCATGTAGGTTATACAGCACAAGAAAGCGAATAATCTCCTGGTGATCCGGATTAATCCGCATAGTTACTTGTGTCCAGTATTGTGGTTTATTGCTAGCCAATGGGGTGGAGTCAATCCCCTTCAGGGGTATAGGAGTTTCAAGAGGCTCCAAATCATACCCACAGCGTTTGGCAAAGGACCAATCCATAAGACTCAAAGCGGCGCCAGAGTCGACATAGGCATCCGCGGTAATAGATGATAAAGAACAAATCAGGGTCACAGATAGAATAAACTTAGACTGTAAAGTGCCAATTGAAACAGACTTATCAAGCTTCTTAGTACGCTTAGAGCATGCTGATATAACATGAGTTGAATCACCGCAATAGAAGCACAACCCATTTTTTCGTCTAAAATTCTGCCGTTCACTTCTGGACAGAATTCTATTACATTGCATATTCTCTGGCGTCTTCTCAGTAGACACCGCCAAATGGTGCACAGGTTTGCGCTCCCGCAGACGCCTATCGATCTGGATAGCCATTGTCATGGACTCATTCAGACCCGCAGGCACAGGGAACCCCACCATAACATCCTTAATGGCATCAGAGAGACCCTCTCTGAAATTCGCCGCCAGGGCGCACTCATTCCACTGAGTAAGCACAGCCCATTTACGGAATTTCTGGCAGTATATTTCAGCTTCGTCTTGCCCCTGAGATAGGGACATCAAGGCCTTTTCCGCCTGAAGTTCTAACTGAGGTTCCTCATAAAGCAACCCCAAGGCCAGAAAAAACGCATCCACATTGAGCAACGCAGGATCCCCTGGAGCCAATGCAAAAGCCCAATCCTGAGGGTCGCCCCGGAGCAAGGAAATCACAATCCTGACCTGCTGAGCAGGATCTCCAGCAGAGCGAGATTTCAGGGACAAAAACAACTTGCAATTATTTTTGAAATTTTGAAAGCAAGATCTATTCCCCGAGAAAAATTCAGGCAAAGGAATTCTAGGTTCAGATATAGGAACATGAACAACAAAATCTTGTAAATTTTGAACTTTCGTGGTAAGATTATGCAAACCTGCAGCTAAACTCTGAATATCCATTTTAAACAGGTGAACACAGAGCCATTCCAGGATTAGAAGGAGAGAGAGAGAGAGAAAGGCTGCAACATAGGCAGACTTGCAAGGATTCAATTACAAGCACACTCAGAACTGAAGGAAAAAAAAAAAAAAAAATCTTCAGCAGACTTCTCTTGTCTCTCCTTTCTCTGTCAATTAATTTAACCCTTTTGGGCCGGTCAAACTGTTATGGTTCTCAATGGCAAGAGAACATAGCCCAGCAAAAATAAGAACTAGCTCTTGGAAGGATGGAAACTAAACTGACCATGAACTAAACCTGCCGCACAACTAACAGTAGCCGGGTAGCGTAGCCTGCGTTTTATCCCTAGACGCCCAGCGCCGGCCGGAGGACTAACTAATCCTGGCAGAGGAAAATATAGTCCTGGCTCACCTCTAGAGAAAATTCCCCGAAAGGCAGACAGAGGCCCCCACAAATATTGGCGGTGATCCTAGATGAAATGACAAACGTAGCATGAAAATAGGTTTAGCAAAATTGAGGTCCGCTTACTAAATAGCAGGAAGACAGAAAGGACACTTTCATGGTCAGCTAAAAACACTATCAAAACACCATCCTGAAATTACTTTAAGACTCTAGTATTAACTCATAACATCAGAGTGGCAATTTCAGATCACAAGAGCTTTCCAGACACAGAAACGAAACTACAGCTGTGAACTGGAACAAAATGCAAAAACAAACGAGGACTAAAGTCCAACTTAGCTGGGAGTTGTCTAGCAGCAGGAACATGCACAGAAAGGCTTCTGATTACAATGTTGACCGGCATGGAAGTGACAGAGGAGCAAGGCTAAATAGCGACTCCCACATCCTGATGGAAACAGGTGAACAGAGAGGATGATGCACACCAGTTCAATTCCACCAGTGGCCACCGGGGGAGCCCAAAATCCAATTTCACAACAGAGATAACAATTTTAACTTGCTGAGCTGAGTCTCCAGACGAACGGGGTCTCAGAGATAGAAACAATTTACAATTATTCCTGAAATTCCTAAACTTAAATCGGTCTCCAGAGAACAGTTCAGGTATTTTAGGCTCAGACATAGGACTACTGGTAACAAAATCTTGAATGCCCTGCACACGAGCAGCAAGCTGATCCACACTAGTAATCAAAGTCTGGACATTCATGTCTGCAGCAAGCTCAAGCCACTCAGAGGTAAAGGGGAGGAAGAAAGAGAAAAAAAAAAACAACAACTCAGAATTTCCTTTCTTATTATCCCACTTCTGCAATGCATTAAACATTCACCTTCGGCCTGGCATACTGTTATGACCCCAATGGCAGAGGGTCTCAGAAGTTATTACCAAGTCTGCAAACACAAAAAAACAGCTCATAGGGCAGTGGTAACTAGGCTGTCCGTATACCTGATCCTAGCACCACAAATAGCAGCAGCCGGGGAACGTACCTACGTTGGTTCTAGACGTCTCGCGCCAGCCGGAGACCTAACTAACCCTAGAAGGGAAAAGATAGACCTTTCTTGCCTCCAGAGAAAAGACCCCAAAAGTTGGATACAAGCCCCCAACAAATAATAACGGTGAGGTAAGAAGAAAAGACAAACGTAAGAATGAACTAGGTTTTTAGCAAAGAGAGGCCCACTGACTAATAGCAGAATATAGTAAGATGACTTATACGGTCAGCAAAAACCCTATCAAAATTTCCACGCTGAATATTCAAGAACCCCCGAACCGTCTAACGGCCCGGGGGGAGAATATCAGCCCCCTAGAGCTTCCAGCAAAATCAGGAATCACATTTAGTGCAAGCTGGACAAAAAATAAGAGCAATGCAAATAACCAAAAAACAAGGAAGCAGGACTAGCTTATCTTGCAAGAACCAGGACCAGCAGACAGGAGCAAACAGAAAGGAACTGATTACAACGATGCCAGGCACCAGACTGAAAATCCAGGAAGCATAAATAGCAACACCCCTGGACTAACGAGCCAGGTGGGTACCAAGCCGAGGAAAGAAACTCAAAGTGTCATGTCGCTAGTGACCACAAAAGGGAGCCAAAAAATCCAATTCACAACAGTACCCCCCCCTTAAGGAGGGGTCACCGAACCCTCACCAAGACCACCAGGACGATCAGGATGAGCAGCGTGAAAGGCACGAACCAAATCGGCCGCATGAACATCAGAGGCGACCACCCAGGAATTATCCTCCTGACCATAGCCCTTCCACTTGACCAGATACTGAAGCCTCCGTCTGGAGAGACGAGAATCCAAGATCTTCTCCACCACATACTCCAACTCGCCCTCAACCAACACCGGAGCAGGAGGCTCAACAGAAGGAACCACAGGCACAACGTAGCGCCGCAACAAAGACCTATGGAACACGTTGTGAATGGCAAACGACACCGGAAGATCCAAGCGAAAGGACACTGGATTAAGGATTTCCAAAATCTTATAAGGACCGATGAAGCGAGGCTTAAATTTAGGAGAGGAGACCTTCATAGGAACAAACCGAGAAGACAGCCACACCAAATCCCCAACACAAAGTCGGGGACCCACACCGCGGCGGCGGTTGGCAAAACGCTGAGCCTTCTCCTGTGACAACTTTAAGTTGTCCACCACATGATTCCAGATCCGCTGCAACCTATCCACCACAGAATCCACCCCAGGATAGTCAGAGGGCTCAACATGTCCCGAGGAAAAACGAGGATGAAAACCAGAGTTGCAGAAAAATGGCGAAACCAAAGTAGCGGAACTAGCCCGATTATTAAGGGCAAACTCAGCCAATGGCAAGAAGGTCACCCAATCATCCTGATCTGCAGAAACAAAACACCTCAAATAAGCCTCCAGAGTCTGATTTGTTCGCTCCGTTTGGCCATTAGTCTGAGGATGAAAGGCAGACGAAAACGACAAATCAATGCCCATCTTAGCACAAAAGGATCGCCAGAACCTGGAAACAAACTGGGATCCTCTGTCAGACACGATATTCTCAGGAATGCCGTGCAAACGAACCACATTCTGAAAGAACAAAGGAACCAGATCGGAAGAGGAAGGCAGCTTAGGCAAAGACACCAAATGGACCATCTTGGAAAAGCGATCACATACCACCCAGATGACAGACATGCCCTGAGACACCGGAAGATCTGAAATGAAATCCATGGAAATGTGTGTCCAAGGCCTCTTCGGGACAGGCAAGGGCAAGAGCAACCCGCTGGCACGAGAACAGCAAGGCTTAGCTTGAGCACAAGTCCCACAGGACTGCACAAATGACCGCACATCCCGTGACAAGGAAGGCCACCAAAAGGACCTAGCCACCAAATCTCTGGTGCCAAAAATCCCCGGATGCCCTGCCAACACCGAGGAATGAACCTCGGAAATGACTCTGCTGGTCCATTTATCAGGAACAAACAGTCTGTCAGGTGGACAAGAGTCAGGTCTACCAGCCTGAAATCTCTGCAACACACGTCGCAAATCCGGAGAAATGGCTGACAAGATTACTCCCTCTTTAAGAATACCAGCTGGCTCTGAGACTCCAGGAGAGTCAGGCACAAAGCTCCTTGAAAGAGCATCAGCCTTCACATTCTTTGAACCTGGTAAATACGAGACCACAAAGTCAAAACGGGAGAAAAACAATGACCAACGGGCCTGTCTAGGATTCAGGCGTTTAGCAGACTCGAGATACATCAGATTTTTGTGATCAGTCAAGACCACCACACGATGCTTAGCACCCTCGAGCCAATGACGCCACTCCTCAAATGCCCACTTCATGGCCAACAACTCCCGATTGCCAACATCATAATTCCGCTCAGCAGGCGAAAACTTCCTAGAAAAAAAAGCACATGGTCTCATTACAGAGCAACCAGGGCCTCTCTGCGACAAAACGGCCCCTGCCCCGATCTCAGAAGCATCCACTTCAACCTGAAAGGGAAGTGAGACATCAGGCTGGCACAAAACAGGCGCCGAAGTAAACCGGCGCTTCAGCTCTTGGAAAGCTTCCACGGCTGCAGGAGCCCAGTTAGCAACATCAGAACCTTTCTTGGTCATATCCGTCAAAGGTTTAACAACGCTAGAAAAGTTAGCGATAAAACGACGGTAGAAGTTAGCAAAACCCAAGAACTTCTGAAGACTCTTAACTGACGTGGGTTGAGTCCAATCATGAATAGCTCGGACCTTGACTGGGTCCATCTCCACCGCAGAAGGGGAAAAAATAAAACCCAAAAAGGGAACCTTCTGTACTCCAAAGAGACACTTTGAGCCCTTAACAAACAAAGCATTCTCACGCAAAACCTGAAACACCATCCTGACCTGCTTTACATGGGAGTCCCAATCATCAGAAAAAACCAGAATATCATCCAGATAAACAATCATAAATTTATCCAGATACTTCCGGAAGATATCATGCATAAAGGACTGAAACACTGAAGGAGCATTAGAGAGCCCAAAAGGCATCACCAAGTACTCAAAATGACCTTCGGGCGTATTAAATGCAGTTTTCCATTCATCTCCTTGCTTAATGCGAACAAGGTTGTACGCACCACGAAGATCTATCTTGTTGAACCACTTGGCACCCTTAATCCGGGCAAACAAGTCCGACAACAGAGGCAAAGGATACTGAAATTTAACAGTGATTTTATTCAGAAGCCGATAGTCTATACAAGGTCTCAAAGATCCGTCCTTCTTGGCCACAAAAAAGAATCCCGCACCAAGAGGGGAAGAGGATGGACGGATATGCCCCTTCTCCAGAGACTCCTTGATATACGAACGCATTGCGGTATGCTCAGGTACAGACAGATTAAATAATCTTCCCTTTGGAAATTTACTACCTGGAATCAAATCTATAGCGCAGTCACAGTCCCTATGAGGAGGAAGAGCACTGGACCTGGACTCGCTGAATACATCCTGATAATCAGACAAATACTCAGGAACTTCCGAAGGAGTAGAGGAAGCAATAGACACCGGCGGGGAATCACCATGAATTCCCTGACAGCCCCAACTTGACACAGACATTGCCTTCCAATCCAAGACTGGATTATGGGTCTGTAACCATGGCAGACCCAAAACGACCAAATCATGCATTTTATGCAGAACAAGAAAACGAATCACCTCCCGATGTTCAGGAGTCATGCACATGGTTACCTGCGTCCAAAACTGTGGCTTATTTTCCGCCAATGGCGTAGCATCTATACCTCTAAGAGGGATAGGATTTACCAACGGCTCAAGAACAAAACCACAGCGCTTGGCAAATGACAGATCCATAAGACTCAGGGCAGCACCTGAATCCACAAACGCCATAACAGGGTAGGAAGACAATGAGCAAATTAAAGTCACAGACAAAATAAATTTAGGTTGCAAATTACCAATGGCGACAGGACTAACAACCCTTGTTAGGCGTTTAGAGCATGCTGATATAACATGTGTAGAATCACCACAGTAAAAACACAACCCATTCTGACGTCTATGATTTTTCCGTTCATTTCTAGTCTGAATTCTACCACATTGCATTAAATCAGGTGTTTGTTCAGACAACACCACCAGAGGATTAGCGGCTTTGCGCTCCCGCGAACGCCGGTCAATTTGAATAGCCAGCGCCATGGAATCATTCAGACTTGTAGGAATGGAGAAACCCACCATCACATTCTTAATGGCTTCAGAAAGGCCATTTCTGAAATTTGCGGCCAGAGCACACTCATTCCACTGAGTAAGCACGGACCATTTCCGAAATTTTTGGCAATACACTTCAGCTTCATCCTGGCCCTGAGAGATAGCCAGCAAGGCTTTTTCTGCCTGAATTTCAAGATTGGGTTCCTCGTAAAGCAACCCGAGCGCCAGAAAAAATGCATCAATATTTGCCAATGCCGGATCTCCTGGCGCTAACGAGAAGGCCCAATCCTGAGGGTCGCCCCGCAAGAAAGAGATATGTTATGGTTCTCAATGGCAAGAGAACATAGCCCAGCAAAAATAAGAACTAGCTCTTGGAAGGATGGAAACTAAACTGACCATGAACTAAACCTGCCGCACAACTAACAGTAGTCGGGTAGCGTAGCCTGCGTTTTATCCCTAGACGCCCAGCGCCGGCCGGAGGACTAACTAATCCTGGCAGAGGAAAATATAGTCCTGGCTCACCTCTAGAGAAAATTCCCCGAAAGGCAGACAGAGGCCCCCACAAATATTGGCGGTGATCCTAGATGAAATGACAAACGTAGCATGAAAATAGGTTTAGCAAAATTGAGGTCCGCTTACTAAATAGCAGGAAGACAGAAAGGACACTTTCATGGTCAGCTAAAAACACTATCAAAACACCATCCTGAAATTACTTTAAGACTCTAGTATTAACTCATAACATCAGAGTGGCAATTTCAGATCACAAGAGCTTTCCAGACACAGAAACGAAACTACAGCTGTGAACTGGAACAAAATGCAAAAACAAACAAGGACTAAAGTCCAACTTAGCTGGGAGTTGTCTAGCAGCAGGAACATGCACAGAAAGGCTTCTGATTACAATGTTGACCGGCATGGAAGTGGCAGAGGAGCAAGGCTAAATAGCGACTCCCACATCCTGATGGAAACAGGTGAACAGAGAGGATGATGCACACCAGTTCAATTCCACCAGTGGCCACCGGGGGAGCCCAAAATCCAATTTCACAACAGTACCCCCCCCTCAAGGAGGGGGCACCGAACCCTCACCAGAACCACCAGGGCGATCAGGATGAGCCCTATGAAAGGCACGGACCAAATCGGAGGCATGAACATCAGAGGCAGTCACCCAAGAATTATCCTCCTGACCGTATCCCTTCCATTTGACCAGATACTGGAGTATCCGTCTGGAAACACGGGAGTCCTAGTCATCCGAAAAAATCAAAATATCATCCAGATACACAATCATAAATTTATCCAAATAATCACGGAAAATGTCATGCATAAAGGACTGAAAGACTGAAGGGGCATTTGAAAGACCAAAAGGCATCACCAAATACTCAAAGTGGCCCTCGGGCGTATTAAATGCGGTTTTCCACTCATCCCCCTGCTTAATTCGCACCAAATTATACGCCCCACGGAGATCTATCTTAGAGAACCACTTGGCCCCCTTTATGCGAGCAAACAAATCAGTCAGCAGTGGCAACGGATATTGATATTTAACCGTGATCTTATTCAAAAGCCGATAATCAATGCACGGCCTCAAAGAGCCATCTTTCTTAGCCACAAAGAAAAAACCGGCTCCTAAGGGAGATGACGAAGGACGAATATGTCCCTTTTCCAAGGACTCCTTTATATATTCTCGCATAGCAGCATGTTCAGGCACAGACAGATTAAATAAACGACCCTTAGGGTATTTACTACCCGGAATCAAATCTATGGCACAATCGCACTCCCGGTGCGGAGGTAATGAACCAAGCTTAGGTTCTTCAAAAACGTCACGATATTCAGTCAAGAATTCAGGAATCTCAGAGGGAATAGATGATATAATGGAAACCACAGGTACGTCCCCATGCGTCCCCTTACATCCCCAGCTTAACACAGACATAGCTTTCCAGTCAAGGACTGGGTTATGAGATTGCAGCCATGGCAATCCAAGCACCAACACATCATGTAGGTTATACAGCACAAGAAAGCGAATAATCTCCTGGTGATCCGGATTAATCCGCATAGTTACTTGTGTCCAGTATTGTGGTTTATTGCTAGCCAATGGGGTGGAGTCAATCCCCTTCAGGGGTATAGGAGTTTCAAGAGGCTCCAAATCATACCCACAGCGTTTGGCAAAGGACCAATCCATAAGACTCAAAGCGGCGCCAGAGTCGACATAGGCATCCGCGGTAATAGATGATAAAGAACAAATCAGGGTCACAGATAGAATAAACTTAGACTGTAAAGTGCCAATTGAAACAGACTTATCAAGCTTCTTAGTACGCTTAGAGCATGCTGATATAACATGAGTTGAATCACCGCAATAGAAGCACAACCCATTTTTTCGTCTAAAATTCTGCCGTTCACTTCTGGACAGAATTCTATTACATTGCATATTCTCTGGCGTCTTCTCAGTAGACACCGCCAAATGGTGCACAGGTTTGCGCTCCCGCAGACGCCTATCGATCTGGATAGCCATTGTCATGGACTCATTCAGACCCGCAGGCACAGGGAACCCCACCATAACATCCTTAATGGCATCAGAGAGACCCTCTCTGAAATTCGCCGCCAGGGCGCACTCATTCCACTGAGTAAGCACAGCCCATTTACGGAATTTCTGGCAGTATATTTCAGCTTCGTCTTGCCCCTGAGATAGGGACATCAAGGCCTTTTCCGCCTGAAGTTCTAACTGAGGTTCCTCATAAAGCAACCCCAAGGCCAGAAAAAACGCATCCACATTGAGCAACGCAGGATCCCCTGGAGCCAATGCAAAAGCCCAATCCTGAGGGTCGCCCCGGAGCAAGGAAATCACAATCCTGACCTGCTGAGCAGGATCTCCAGCAGAGCGAGATTTCAGGGACAAAAACAACTTGCAATTATTTTTGAAATTTTGAAAGCAAGATCTATTCCCCGAGAAAAATTCAGGCAAAGGAATTCTAGGTTCAGATATAGGAACATGAACAACAAAATCTTGTAAATTTTGAACTTTCGTGGTAAGATTATGCAAACCTGCAGCTAAACTCTGAATATCCATTTTAAACAGGTGAACACAGAGCCATTCCAGGATTAGAAGGAGAGAGAGAGAGAGAAAGGCTGCAACATAGGCAGACTTGCAAGGATTCAATTACAAGCACACTCAGAACTGAAGGAAAAAAAAAAAAAAAAATCTTCAGCAGACTTCTCTTGTCTCTCCTTTCTCTGTCAATTAATTTAACCCTTTTGGGCCGGTCAAACTGTTATGGTTCTCAATGGCAAGAGAACATAGCCCAGCAAAAATAAGAACTAGCTCTTGGAAGGATGGAAACTAAACTGACCATGAACTAAACCTGCCGCACAACTAACAGTAGCCGGGTAGCGTAGCCTGCGTTTTATCCCTAGACGCCCAGCGCCGGCCGGAGGACTAACTAATCCTGGCAGAGGAAAATATAGTCCTGGCTCACCTCTAGAGAAAATTCCCCGAAAGGCAGACAGAGGCCCCCACAAATATTGGCGGTGATCCTAGATGAAATGACAAACGTAGCATGAAAATAGGTTTAGCAAAATTGAGGTCCGCTTACTAAATAGCAGGAAGACAGAAAGGACACTTTCATGGTCAGCTAAAAACACTATCAAAACACCATCCTGAAATTACTTTAAGACTCTAGTATTAACTCATAACATCAGAGTGGCAATTTCAGATCACAAGAGCTTTCCAGACACAGAAACGAAACTACAGCTGTGAACTGGAACAAAATGCAAAAACAAACGAGGACTAAAGTCCAACTTAGCTGGGAGTTGTCTAGCAGCAGGAACATGCACAGAAAGGCTTCTGATTACAATGTTGACCGGCATGGAAGTGACAGAGGAGCAAGGCTAAATAGCGACTCCCACATCCTGATGGAAACAGGTGAACAGAGAGGATGATGCACACCAGTTCAATTCCACCAGTGGCCACCGGGGGAGCCCAAAATCCAATTTCACAACAGAGATAACAATTTTAACTTGCTGAGCTGAGTCTCCAGACGAACGGGGTCTCAGAGATAGAAACAATTTACAATTATTCCTGAAATTCCTAAACTTAAATCGGTCTCCAGAGAACAGTTCAGGTATTTTAGGCTCAGACATAGGACTACTGGTAACAAAATCTTGAATGCCCTGCACACGAGCAGCAAGCTGATCCACACTAGTAATCAAAGTCTGGACATTCATGTCTGCAGCAAGCTCAAGCCACTCAGAGGTAAAGGGGAGGAAGAAAGAGAAAAAAAAAAACAACAACTCAGAATTTCCTTTCTTATTATCCCACTTCTGCAATGCATTAAACATTCACCTTCGGCCTGGCATACTGTTATGACCCCAATGGCAGAGGGTCTCAGAAGTTATTACCAAGTCTGCAAACACAAAAAACCAGCTCATAGGGCAGTGGTAACTAGGCTGTCCGTATACCTGATCCTAGCACCACAAATAGCAGCAGCCGGGGAACGTACCTACGTTGGTTCTAGACGTCTCGCGCCAGCCGGAGACCTAACTAACCATAGAAGGGAAAAGATAGACCTTTCTTGCCTCCAGAGAAAAGACCCCAAAAGTTGGATACAAGCCCCCAACAAATAATAACGGTGAGGTAAGAAGAAAAGACAAACGTAAGAATGAACTAGGTTTTTAGCAAAGAGAGGCCCACTGACTAATAGCAGAATATAGTAAGATGACTTATACGGTCAGCAAAAACCCTATCAAAATTTCCACGCTGAATATTCAAGAACCCCCGAACCGTCTAATGGCCCGGGGGGAGAATATCAGCCCCCTAGAGCTTCCAGCAAAATCAGGAATCACATTTAGTGCAAGCTGGACAAAAAATAAGAGCAATGCAAATAACCAAAAAACAAGGAAGCAGGACTAGCTTATCTTGCAAGAACCAGGACCAGCAGACAGGAGCAAACAGAAAGGAACTGATTACAACGATGCCAGGCACCAGACTGAAAATCCAGGAAGCATAAATAGCAACACCCCTGGACTAACGAGCCAGGTGGGTACCAAGCCGAGGAAAGAAACTCAAAGTGTCATGTCGCTAGTGACCACAAAAGGGAGCCAAAAAATCCAATTCACAACAGTACCCCCCCCTTAAGGAGGGGTCACCGAACCCTCACCAAGACCACCAGGACGATCAGGATGAGCAGCGTGAAAGGCACTAACCAAATCGGCCGCATGAACATCAGAGGCGACCACCCAGGAATTATCCTCCTGACCATAGCCCTTCCACTTGACCAGATACTGAAGCCTCCGTCTGGAGAGACGAGAATCCAAGATCTTCTCCACCACATACTCCAACTCGCCCTCAACCAACACCGGAGCAGGAGGCTCAACAGAAGGAACCACAGGCACAACGTAGCGCCGCAACAAAGACCTATGGAACACGTTGTGAATGGCAAACGACACCGGAAGATCCAAGCGAAAGGACACTGGATTAAGGATTTCCAAAATCTTATAAGGACCGATGAAGCGAGGCTTAAATTTAGGAGAGGAGACCTTCATAGGAACAAACCGAGAAGACAGCCACACCAAATCCCCAACACAAAGTCGGGGACCCACACCGCGGCGGCGGTTGGCAAAACGCTGAGCCTTCTCCTGTGACAACTTTAAGTTGTCCACCACATGATTCCAGATCCGCTGCAACCTATCCACCACAGAATCCACCCCAGGATAGTCAGAGGGCTCAACATGTCCCGAGGAAAAACGAGGATGAAAACCAGAGTTGCAGAAAAATGGCGAAACCAAAGTAGCGGAACTAGCCCGATTATTAAGGGCAAACTCAGCCAATGGCAAGAAGGTCACCCAATCATCCTGATCTGCAGAAACAAAACACCTCAAATAAGCCTCCAGAGTCTGATTTGTTCGCTCCGTTTGGCCATTAGTCTGAGGATGAAAGGCAGACGAAAACGACAAATCAATGCCCATCTTAGCACAAAAGGATCGCCAGAACCTGGAAACAAACTGGGATCCTCTGTCAGACACGATATTCTCAGGAATGCCGTGCAAATGAACCACATTCTGAAAGAACAAAGGAACCAGATCGGAAGAGGAAGGCAGCTTAGGCAAAGACACCAAATGGACCATCTTGGAAAAGCGATCACATACCACCCAGATGACAGACATGCCCTGAGACACCGGAAGATCTGAAATGAAATCCATGGAAATGTGTATCCAAGGCCTCTTCGGGACAGGCAAGGGCAAGAGCAACCCGCTGGCACGAGAACAGCAAGGCTTAGCTTGAGCACAAGTCCCACAGGACTGCACAAATGACCGCACATCCCGTGACAAGGAAGGCCACCAAAAGGACCTAGCCACCAAATCTCTGGTGCCAAAAATCCCCGGATGCCCTGCCAACACCGAGGAATGAACCTCGGAAATGACTCTGCTGGTCCATTTATCAGGAACAAACAGTCTGTCAGGTGGACAAGAGTCAGGTCTACCAGCCTGAAATCTCTGCAACACACGTCGCAAATCCGGAGAAATGGCTGACAAGATTACTCCCTCTTTAAGAATACCAGCTGGCTCTGAGACTCCAGGAGAGTCAGGCACAAAGCTCCTTGAAAGAGCATCAGCCTTCACATTCTTTGAACCTGGTAAATACGAGACCACAAAGTCAAAACGGGAGAAAAACAATGACCAACGGGCCTGTCTAGGATTCAGGCGTTTAGCAGACTCGAGATACATCAGATTTTTGTGATCAGTCAAGACCACCACACGATGCTTAGCACCCTCGAGCCAATGACGCCACTCCTCAAATGCCCACTTCATGGCCAACAACTCCCGATTGCCAACATCATAATTCCGCTCAGCAGGCGAAAACTTCCTAGAAAAAAAAGCACATGGTCTCATTACAGAGCAACCAGGGCCTCTCTGCGACAAAACGGCCCCTGCCCCGATCTCAGAAGCATCCACTTCAACCTGAAAGGGAAGTGAGACATCAGGCTGGCACAAAACAGGCGCCGAAGTAAACCGGCGCTTCAGCTCTTGGAAAGCTTCCACGGCTGCAGGAGCCCAGTTAGCAACATCAGAACCTTTCTTGGTCATATCCGTCAAAGGTTTAACAATGCTAGAAAAGTTAGCGATAAAACGACGGTAGAAGTTAGCAAAACCCAAGAACTTCTGAAGACTCTTAACTGACGTGGGTTGAGTCCAATCATGAATAGCTCGGACCTTGACTGGGTCCATCTCCACCGCAGAAGGGGAAAAAATAAAACCCAAAAAGGGAACCTTCTGTACTCCAAAGAGACACTTTGAGCCCTTAACAAACAAAGCATTCTCACGCAAAACCTGAAACACCATCCTGACCTGCTTTACATGGGAGTCCCAATCATCAGAAAAAAACAGAATATCATCCAGATAAACAATCATAAATTTATCCAGATACTTCCGGAAGATATCATGCATAAAGGACTGAAACACTGAAGGAGCATTAGAGAGCCCAAAAGGCATCACCAAGTACTCAAAATGACCTTCGGGCGTATTAAATGCAGTTTTCCATTCATCTCCTTGCTTAATGCGCACAAGGTTGTACGCACCACGAAGATCTATCTTGGTGAACCACTTGGCACCCTTAATCCGGGCAAACAAGTCCGACAACAGAGGCAAAGGATACTGAAATTTAACAGTGATTTTATTCAGAAGCCGATAGTCTATACAAGGTCTCAAAGATCCGTCCTTCTTGGCCACAAAAAAGAATCCCGCACCAAGAGGGGAAGAAGATGGACGGATATGCCCCTTCTCCAGAGACTCCTTGATATACGAACGCATTGCGGTATGCTCAGGTACAGACAGATTAAATAATCTTCCCTTTGGAAATTTACTACCTGGAATCAAATCTATAGCGCAGTCACAGTCCCTATGAGGAGGAAGAGCACTGGACCTGGACTCGCTGAATACATCCTGATAATCAGACAAATACTCAGGAACTTCTGAAGGAGTAGAGGAAGCAATAGACACCGGCGGGGAATCACCATGAATTCCCTGACAGCCCCAACTTGACACAGACATTGCCTTCCAATCCAAGACTGGATTATGGGTCTGTAACCATGGCAGACCCAAAACGACCAAATCATGCATTTTATGCAGAACAAGAAAACGAATCACCTCCCGATGTTCAGGAGTCATGCACATGGTTACCTGCGTCCAAAACTGTGGCTTATTTTCCGCCAATGGCGTAGCATCTATACCTCTAAGAGGGATAGGATTTACCAACGGCTCAAGAACAAAACCACAGCGCTTGGCAAATGACAGATCCATAAGACTCAGGGCAGCACCTGAATCCACAAACGCCATAACAGGGTAGGAAGACAATGAGCAAATTAAAGTCACAGACAAAATAAATTTAGGTTGCAAATTACCAATGGCGACAGGACTAACAACCCTTGTTAGGCGTTTAGAGCATGCTGATATAACATGTGTAGAATCACCACAGTAAAAACACAACCCATTCTGACGTCTATGATTTTTCCGTTCATTTCTAGTCTGAATTCTACCACATTGCATTAAATCAGGTGTTTGTTCAGACAACACCACCAGAGGATTAGCGGCTTTGCGCTCCCGCAAACGCCGGTCAATTTGAATAGCCAGCGCCATGGAATCATTCAGACTTGTAGGAATGGAGAAACCCACCATCACATTCTTAATGGCTTCAGAAAGGCCATTTCTGAAATTTGCGGCCAGAGCACACTCATTCCACTGAGTAAGCACGGACCATTTCCGAAATTTTTGGCAATACACTTCAGCTTCATCCTGGCCCTGAGAGATAGCCAGCAAGGCTTTTTCTGCCTGAATTTCAAGATTGGGTTCCTCGTAAAGCATCCCGAGCGCCAGAAAAAACGCATCAATATTTGCCAATGCCGGATCTCCTGGCGCTAACGAGAAGGCCCAATCCTGAGGGTCGCCCCGCAAGAAAGAGATAACAATTTTAACTTGCTGAGCTGAGTCTCCAGACGAACGGGGTCTCAGAGATAGAAACAATTTACAATTATTCCTGAAATTCCTAAACTTAAATCGGTCTCCAGAGAACAGTTCAGGTATTTTAGGCTCAGACATAGGACTACTGGTAACAAAATCTTGAATGCCCTGCACACGAGCAGCAAGCTGATCCACACTAGTAATCAAAGTCTGGACATTCATGTCTGCAGCAAGCTCAAGCCACTCAGAGGTAAAGGGGAGGAAGAAAGAGAAAAAAAAAAACAACAACTCAGAATTTCCTTTCTTATTATCCCACTTCTGCAATGCATTAAACATTCACCTTCGGCCTGGCATACTGTTATGACCCCAATGGCAGAGGGTCTCAGAAGTTATTACCAAGTCTGCAAACACAAAAAACCAGCTCATAGGGCAGTGGTAACTAGGCTGTCCGTATACCTGATCCTAGCACCACAAATAGCAGCAGCCGGGGAACGTACCTACGTTGGTTCTAGACGTCTCGCGCCAGCCGGAGAACTAACTAACCCTAGAAGGGAAAAGATAGACCTTTCTTGCCTCCAGAGAAAAGACCCCAAAAGTTGGATACAAGCCCCCAACAAATAATAACGGTGAGGTAAGAAGAAAAGACAAACGTAAGAATGAACTAGGTTTTTAGCAAAGAGAGGCCCACTGACTAATAGCAGAATATAGTAAGATGACTTATACGGTCAGCAAAAACCCTATCAAAATTTCCACGCTGAATATTCAAGAACCCCCGAACCGTCTAATGGCCCGGGGGGAGAATATCAGCCCCCTAGAGCTTCCAGCAAAATCAGGAATCACATTTAGTGCAAGCTGGACAAAAAATAAGAGCAATGCAAATAACCAAAAAACAAGGAAGCAGGACTAGCTTATCTTGCAAGAACCAGGACCAGCAGACAGGAGCGAACAGAAAGGAACTGATTATAACGATGCCAGGCACCAGACTGAAAATCCAGGAAGCATAAATAGCAACACCCCTGGACTAACGAGCCAGGTGGGTACCAAGCCGAGGAAAGAAACTCAAAGTGTCATGTCGCTAGTGACCACAAGAGGGAGCCAAAAATCCAATTCACAACAGTTAGGTGTCGAGTTCCTGCCGCTGCACAGGGGGAATCTCGAACCATGTCCGCTGCGGTCTTCCATTCTTCTCCAGACACAGTGGAACCTGCTCAGTGGAGACGTCGGTCCCAGCGCCTGGCTCGGACAGATACTGCACGTTTGGTTACTGCTGCCCTTCCAGGTCCAGCCACTGTAACCAGTACTGTTTGACGGCGAGCAGGTGCTCCTGCTTTTCTCCTTCTGAGCATGTCCAAGGGAATACCTCTCATTGGAGGTCAGGGGTCACACGCTCAGGTCCTGTAGCAGTTCCTATTGGTTCACTAGGAAGGTCCTGAAGAGCTACAACTATAAAAGGTTCGCATGGCCACACGGCCATGCACTAGTATCATTTGTGTTTGGCTGCTGCAAGTGGATACTCTACTATGTGGTGTGAGTCTGTTTAGCTTTGGGGCTGTACACTCAGGCAGGCAGCTAGCGTCAGTGGGGGCAATTAGCCTTGGCTTAGCATCTGGTTCCTTCATGTGTGCGGTTAGCACAGAAGAGTTCCAGAGCAAGCACAACCCTAGTTAGGGTACTAGTTTCTGTGTACAGCGCGACTCTGTGAAGCAAGAGGTTGCCTACATTTCACACGGGGTGAAGTTTAACCCAGGGGTGAGCTCAGTGTCCATCCGCCATTACTTTGCAGCAGGTATCTCGGCACGGTGGACCCCAGGCTGCGAACGCACCTCGTATCAATTTCCTATTACTTAGTAACATAGTTATTAGGGTTGAAGGAAGACTTTAAGTCCATCTAGTTCAACCCATAGCCTAACCTAACATGCCCTAACATGTTGATCCAGGGGAAGGCAAAAAAAACCCATGTGGCAAAGAGTAACTCCACCATGGGGAAAAAAATTCCTTCCCGACTCCACATACGGCAATCAGACTAGTTCCCTGGATCAACGCCTTATCAAGGAATCTAGTGTATATACCCTGTAACATTATACTTTTCCAGAAAGGTATTCTGTCCCCTCTTAAATTTAATTAATGAATCACTCATTACAACATCATACGGCAGAGAGTTCCATAGTCTCACTGCTCTTACAGTAAAGAATCCGCGTCTGTTATTATGCTTAAACCTTCTTTCCTCCAGACGTAGAGGATGCCCCCTTGTCCCTGTCACCGGTCTATGATTAAAAAGATCATCAGAAAGGTCTTTGTACTGTCCCCTCATATATTTATACATTAAACTTGGTGCGCTCCGCTAGCCCTAACACATTACACTGGCGGCTGGCTTTGGTGAACATACTGGGGGCCTATCACACTATGCGGTACATATTGTACTGGGGGCTGGCTGTGGGGGACATTATACTGAGGGCTTATCACACTGTGGGATACATATTATACTGGGGGCTGTCTGTGGGGGCATTATACTTTATATTGGGAGTCTGTTTTGTAATATGTCATACTATGTGGGCGGCTGTGGTGACCATCATACTATGTAGCGGGACATTGTGAGGAGGGGTCACAGTTTGAAGAAGACAAATTGGTGGGCAGCATGAAGGCATAATGTGAGAAGGGGTCACAGAATGGAAATGGAAAAGGGGCAGCATGAAATGGGGGCACAGTATGGAGAGGGGATAGCATGGTGGAGGGCAGTGTGGAGATAGAGTGTAAGGGAAAACAGTGAAGGGGTGATTGTATAGGTCATGGTTCATAAGAAGGGATCGTGTGGCGATTATATCCAATAACGGCAGACAGTGGGGTGGTCACAGATTAGTAAGAAGTACATTGTAGTGGGTATAGCTCATAAGGGCTGAGAGTATGGAGGCCTTGCACCATAGGAGGCTTATTTAGGTCATAGTATGGAAATATGTTTTTATGTAGAGAGCAGAAGACCGGAGAAGATGAAAGTCTGCAAAAGGGGTGTGTTTCCTGTCTGAGAGGTCCACCATCAGGAACAGCATTTACTGTACATGCTGACACTCTTTAGTCTGTTCCTAGGTGCGTTTCATTGTCTGCCTATTCAAAGCTAACCACTCGATCCTCCTTTTATGCACATTGCATCACAATCACATGGTATATGAGTGTCTTTACATTACACCTATTCAGGTGCAGCACCCTGTTCATTTTCATTCCTGCAATGCCTACAGATTTTTTGCCACTTTGGTATACAACATTACTACAGCTATGAATTTTGCATGATAGCACTTTATTATCATTTTCTTTGTTAACGAAATAGTTGTTACCTTATGAACTTTCTTGCTTTTATGAGTGACGAAACACACTTACCACTTCATTTTTGTAGCCATATGGTCAATTATTATATATTTTTTTCTGCACATATGCAATATCACCTTATTCCACTGGTTATTTGTTTACTAGGGACAATTTATTATTCTAATTTCTTACCATATTAATTGTATAAATTTGCTCTCCCTGTCACCACTATGGTGTATCTATAAAGCTTATATGCTCAGCTGTCACTCTGCCATATGTTCCCTAACCCTTTTTTAATTTTATGTGATATATTGCTATCTATTTTATCATTATATTTATACCAATAAAAATTTACAATTTTATTGGGTTTTTTGTACTTCCCTCTTCTTTGATTCTACGGAAGTCTGCAAAAGCAAGATGTGGATGTGAAAAGTCATCATGAAGTCTGGAGAAAATGGAGGCTAAAAGGAAGAACAACTCCAATCAGAGAAGAAGTCACCTATAAGGTACCTGGATGTAAATGTTTATTTGTGAACCTGCTTGCCTCTCAACAGTACCGTGGTTCCTGTATGGTCCGCAGTCTGATAATGATTGATAGCAACAACCCCCAGCATAACCCCAGCATAACCTAACTAATCAGCGTTGCTCAAGGTGTGCAGAGCGGCAGTGGAGAAAATCTCTCTTAGCAGAAGACTTCATCCACTATAAGTTCATGCTCAAAACCTATAACTCTGCCCTTATCTGGCCAAACAATCCTACGTCACCACCCTCATCACCTCACTATCCAACAACCCAAAACGACTTTTTGAAACCTTAAACTCCCACCTGAAACCTAAAGTACAGGCCCCCATCACCAACCTCAGCGGTGAGGATCTGGCCACTTATTTCTTAGAAAAAATCAACCACATCCATCAGGATATCTCAGCGCAATCTCCTCAGGTCCTGGATCCCCTTCCCTGCCGCACCTCAAGCTCACTAGACATCTTTGAGCCTGTTTCAGAAGAAGTTTCCAAGCTCCTCGCTTCTGCTCGGCCTACAGCCTGCAACAGTGACCCCATTCCATCACATCTCCTGCAGTCTCTCTCACCAGTGGTCACCACTCACCTGACTACAATATTTAACCTCTCTCTTTCCTCAGGCATCTTTCCCTCCTCATTTAAACATGCCATCATAACCCCTTTACTTAAAAAGCCATCCGTGGACCAGAACTGCACTGCTAACTACAGACCTGTCTCTAACCTTTCCTTCATCTCTAAACTCCTGGAACGCTTGGTCCACTCCCGTCTAATCCGCTATCTCTCGGATAACTCTCTTCTTGACCCCTTACAATCTGTTTTCCGCTCTTTACACTCCACTGAAACTGCCCTCACTAAAGTCTCTAATGATCTAATAACAGCTAAATCCAAAGGTCATTGCTCTCTGCTGATTCTCCTGGATCTCTCTGCCGCATTTGACACTGTGGATCACCAGCTCCTCCTCACTATGCTCCGCTCTATAGGCCTCAAGGACACAGCCCTCTCCTGGTTCTCCGCCTACCTCTCTGACAGCTCCTTCACTGTATCTTTTGCCGGCTCCTCTTCCTCTCCTCGTCCCCTTACTATCGGGGTTCCGCAAGGCTCACTCCTAGGCCCCCTCCTCTTCTCTCTATACACTGCCCCTATTGGACAAACAATCAGCAGATTTGGGTTCCAGTATCATCTCTATGCTGATGACACCCAATTATACACTTCTTCCCCTGACATCACCCCTACCCTAATTCAAAATACCAAGGATTGTCTGTCTGCTGTCTCTAACATCATTTCCTCCCTCTACCTGAAACTAAATCTCTCCAAAACGGAACATCTTGTGTTTCTCCCTTCTACTAACCTCACTCTACCCAACATCGAAATTACCCTGGAAGGTTCAACCATAACTCCCAAGCAGCATGCCCGCTGTCTTGGGGTCATATTCGACACCGAACTTTCCTTTACTCTCTATATCCGATCACTCACTCGCTCTTGTCACCTGCATCTTAAAAACATCTCCAGAATCCGACCTTTTCTCACCGTTGAAACTGCTAAGACTCTTACTGTCGCCCTTATTCATTCTCGTCTGGACTACTTCAACTCTCTTCTAATCGGTCTCCCTCTTACCAAACTTTCTCCTCTCCAATCCATCTTGAATGCTGCAGCCAGAGTCATATTTCTACCCAGCTGCTTCACCGATGCCTCCATCTTGTGCCAGTCATTACACTGGCTACCCATTCGCTACAGGGTCCAGTATAAACTCATCTCTCTTACCCACAAAGCTCTCCACAGTTCTGCACCGCCTTATATCTCCTCTCTCATCTCTGTCTATCGCCCTACACGTGCCCTCCGTTCTACAAATGACCTGAGACTAACATCCCCTGTAATCCGAGCCTCACACCTCCGTCTCCAAGACTTCCCTCATGCTGCACCTGCTCTCTGGAATACACTTCCCCAGACGATCAGACTGATACCTAGCCCCGACCTATTCAAGCGCGCATTGAAAACCCATCTCTTCAAACAAGCCTACCACATCAACTACTCAGTAAACTAACTTTGCCCTGTTCCCTCCTTCCAAATATTACTCTGAATCTGCACCCTACTATTCTTCTGTCTTCACAACCTCCATGCACATGATAACTGCACTTGATACTTGACTATTGCACTCAGAGGTGTATCTAGGGTTTCTGGCACCCGGGGCAAGAATTCATTTTGGTGCCCCCCAAGGACATATGCCCCCCATCAGCCCCATCATTGCTCTCTCCTCCCCCACCATCCCCATCATTGCCCTCTCCCCGTCAGCCCCATCATTGCCCTCTCCTCCACCATCCCCATCATTGCTCTCTCCCCGTCAGCCCCATCATTGCCCTCTCCTCCTCCACCATCCCCATCATTGCTCTCTCCCCATCAGCCCCATCATTGCCCTCTCCTCCCCCCACACACACACACACACACCATTCACTTCTCTGCACATTCCCCTGCAGCGCGATACACGCTGGTAAAGGTTAGGAAAGGGTAGAGTGGCACAGATATATTTGATGGTAAAAGGTTAGGAGAAAATGGAACTGGGCCCCCTCATTCCAAAGATTTCATAACAGCTTGCCTCTATGGTAAATGCACACTTAGAGCTTGTTCGCACATTGTGTTTTAGCCGCTGAAAAAAACGCAGCATTTTACAGTACCAGCAAAGTGAGTGAGATTTCTGAAATCTTATGCAATCCTTGCTACTTTTTCCTTGCAGATTTTAACCCCCCCTACAAGTTCATAGACACCAAACATCTCTAGGTTCTTTTTTTTAAGTGGTGCACAAAAAATCCAAACTTTGGTTAAAAAAAGGCGCCATTTTCCGAGACCTGCAACGTCTCCATTTTTCGTGATCTGGGTTTGGGTGAGGTCTTATTTTTTGTGTGCCGAGCTGATGTTTTCATTGATGTCATTTTGGTGTAAATACAATCTTTTGATCTCCCGTTATAGCATTTTATTGCAATGTAGGGGCGACCAAACAAACGTAATTCTGGCATTTTTAATTTTTTTCTCGTTATGTCATTTAGCAATTGGGGTAATTCTCTTTTTATATTGATAGATCGGGCGATTCTGAACGCGGTGATACCAAATATGTGTATATTTGATTTTTTAATTGTTTTATTTTGAATGGGGTGAAAGGGGGGTGATTTGAACTTTTATATTTTTGTATTTTTTTTAAATATTTTTAAAAACATTTTTATTTTCTTTTTGCATACTTCAATTGTCTCCATGGGAGACTATAAGCTGCAGTTGTCTGATCGTTTCTGCTAAACATTGAGAATAATCAGAACACCTGTGTGTACTACTGGGTGGTGCTCATAGCAATCCAGCAATGACAACCATAAAGGTCTGCTTCAGACCTCTGGTTGTCATGCCAACCCATCGGTGACCCACGATCGCGTGATGGGGTCACCAATGGATGGGATTTCCGGCCTACTTCTGGTAAGTGCGAGTTATATGCCGCTGTCAGAGATTGACAGCAGCATTTAACAGGTTAACAGCTGTGGGTGGATCGTGATTCCACCCACGGCTGTTAGAGGCACATGTCAGCTGACATGTGCTGGGAAAGATGTGGGCTCAGTGCTAAAACTCACATCAAAGCGAAGGATTCCGACGTGGGCATATTATTACTCCCAACTTTGGAAAGAGGTTAACCTACAAAGTTGTTTTTTTCAAATCTGCAACATGTCAATTCTTTCAGTGTTTTTGCAGTGTTTTCCCCCATTGAAATGAATTGTGGAAAAATGCATGGAAAAATGCATAAAAATGAATGCAAAAATCAAGTAAAAATGCACGTATTTTTCCTACCAACACCGGTTTTTGCACATTTCCCTTTAATGCAGTGGAAGTGAAAAACACATGACTGTAGGATCTGACTACACACAGTGTTTGCCTGTAGTCTGTTTCCATGGAGAGACACAGAATTGGATAATCAAACTATTAGGAGAATCGGAACTTAATGTAACATGCCTTTATTTCCTATTTCAGAAGCATTCAAGCTATAAAAACATATCTTACAATTACATAAACCTTACGGGGATGAGGTCTCATCTGTGATTATTGGAAACAGTGGCCGTAAATTGATTTTTTGGGTAGTTTATAGCGTTATCTCCTTTGTTCTGTTGCCTTTAAAATAACCAAAAAATGAGCAGTCTCTCGAGAGGTATGATCTCAGCCTTGCCAATGTTTCTATTAACAACTTTTATGACCCTTTTTTAGACTCGCTATACTAATCCTAACACATCACATAAATCTCAGGAATAATTTCCAGCCAAGTTTTTTCACTTACACTGCCTTGAGCATTAGAATCTGTTAATTTGCCATTTGTGTAAAGACAGATACTTGTTGCTGTGATTCAGTAATTGTATTATTACCGGAACAAGCAAAGCTCAACAATTCAGCAAACAGCACATTAATTGCATCTCATTAAGGTCCACCGTTCACGCCATGTCTTTCTCAGGCAGATTCCGCTCCAAAAACCGCCTGAAAAAGCGCTAACTAAACTCTCAAAGGAATGAACATATTCTTTGTCTTTCTGTGTAAAAATGACCCACTGTTCAGATGTTCAGTCCTTTGGGCATCTTTTAACTATTTCAGGTTTCTAAAAACAATGTGGTTAAAAGAAGTGAACCCACCATTCACTATGCGTTTGCTGCTCTGAATACACTTGTATTCTTTACAATGTAAATCAATGAGAAGGCGTAAAAGACGCCTGGAAGACTCCTTTTGAGCATTTTGTCAGAAACTGAAGGTACGTCACACTCAGCAACTTTGCAAAGAGAACGACAACAATCCATGACGTTGCAGTGTCCTGGATAGCGATCTCGTTGTGTTTGACACGCAGCAGCGATCTGGATCCCGCTGTGCCATCGCTGGTCGGAGCTAGAAGTCCAGAACTTTATTTCTTCGCCAGGTCAGCGTGTATCGTCATGTTTGACATAAAAAGCAACGACGCCACCAACGAGCATAGGGGGCGTCGCAGCGTCTCCTTCTAGCCAGTCGGTACACTCCGGCTGTTTGACATGGAGCTAACAACCAGCGAGAACGAGAAGTGAGTCACCGTTACGTCACTGGATCGCTCCTGCATCGTTCTGGAGTTGCTGTTTTTGACGTCTCTACAGCGACCTAGACAGCGACGCTCCAGCGATCTAGTTTAGGTCGGCTCGTTGTCTATATCGCCGCAGAATCGCTGAGTGTGACGGTACCTTTATGTTTCTTCATTTTTAGAATGGAGTTTAAAATAAACTACTGGAAAATGCCAGTAAAAAAGATGCCCCATAAATATTGGAAAAATGATAAAAAAACCCACAGGGGTCAAAATCATTGAAAAAGTGCTCAGGAAACCACAAAAAAAAGTCTTGAAGGGTTTGCCCACCATATAAAGTTGTCAAGTGCGCAAACCCTTAAAGAAATTTTCTCATCTTATACACTGATGGGATAGATAGCGATGAACCTTCACCAACCCTTGGAACAAGCTTTTATCAGACACAGCCACTCCTGACATTAACCTGAATGTCAAGTTGTTGCGGCTCATTCAAGATTGCTGGAGGACCTTGGGAAAACTTTTGGTGGGAGCGTTTACCTTTACCAGCATGGACATAAACATTAGATGTTCACTACAAGGAAGTGGTTGGAGTACAGTTGTTGGCCCATTTCTTCAGCGGATGGTTGGCATGTTAATCTTGGTTGCGGATGGTGCCCAGCCTTGAAGTTTGAGCTTCCAAAAAAGCGGTTGTCCACCAAAGAGATGATTCCTTGGCAAATTCAAGGAAAAGCAAAAGTGTCTAAGGGTACTGTCACACAGTGCCATTTTCATCGCTACGACGGCACGATTCGTGACGTTCTAGCGATATCGTTACAATATCGTAGTGTCTGACACGCTACTGTGATCCGGAACCCCGCTGAGAATCGTACGTTGTAGCAGATCGTTTGAAACTTTCTTTCGTCGTCTAGTGTCCCGCTGTGGCGGCATGATTGCATCGTGTGACACAGGTTGTATACGATGTGCGCACAGTAACCAACGGCTTCTGCATCGCAACTACGTCATGAAATTATCGCTCCAGCGCCGTGTATTGCAACGTGTGACCGCAGTCTACGACGCTGGAGCGATAATCATACGACGCTGCAACGTCACGAATCGTGCCGTCGTAGCGATGAAAATGGCACTGTGTGACGGTACCCTAAGTGGGAGCAAAATGTACAGATGTAGCAAAGGTTATCCTAAGGGTACCTTTACACAGTGCAATTTTGATCGCTACGACAGCACGGATCGTGACGTTGCAGCGTCGTATGATTATCGCTCCAGCGTCGTAGACTGCGGTCACACGTTGCAATACACAGCGCTGGAGCGATAATTTCATGACGTATTTGCGATGTAGAAGCCGTTGGTTACTGTGCGCACATCGTATACAACCTGTGTCACATGATGCAATCATGCCGCCACAGCGGGACACTGGACGACGAAAGAAAGTTTCAAACGATCTGCTACGACGTACGATTCTCAGCGGGGATCCGGATCGCAGTAGCGTGTCAGACACAACGATATCGTAAATGCATCGCTGGAACGTCACAAATCGTGCCGTCGTAGCGATCAAAATTGCACTGTGTAAAGGTACCCTAACTCACAACTGAACCGTCTTGTTACAGAGGGTTATCTCACTTAGGAGGATTAAGATATATCGTTGGACGACCAATTGACCAATGTCAAGTTAAGTGCCGAATTACAATTTTGAGTGCAATGCCAGTGCTGTGTTATCTGAGACAAGGTAACCTCTGGTAGATATGTAGGATAGGATAGAGGATGCCATTTAACCTATACGTCGTGCTGCAGAGGATGCTTGCCAGACGACATTCAGTGCAAGATAACCAGGGTGGTTGGCAGGGGCGTAATTATAATCGGTGCTGAGATTTGCAATTGCACCTGGGCCCTTGAGACCAATTGGGGCCCAAAAGGTTCTTATGCCACGTATGAAAAGACTATCACTATTAAAGACCTGTGATAGTTGGGGCCCTGTTGAAGAATTTGCAGTGGGGTCCAAAAGCTTCAAGTTACACCACTAAAATTATTGGGCTCATGTTTCGTTGTCTGAAAATCCGGTTCGAAAAGCACTGAAAGAGCAAAGATAAACGTATAAAATTTAGCTGTGGATTTAGAACCTGGAAGCATCTAGAAGGCACCTGGTGTACTGACCACACAACAGTGCGAGGCAGCAGATAAATATAATTTATAGAGCATGAACGTGTAATAAGACGCACCTGTTGTCCCTGCCTAGAGACTAAATATATCCAGAAACTGTTGTTGATTTTATAAGAAGTTTCTGCCAAATTATTGAAGTCTGTGGTAACGTTCCATTGCCTGGCCTTTCTGCTATATTAATCGGACAGTGAAGAGGTTTCCACCCTGCTGTTCATAGACTACATATAATTGCTCCATCTGCTGCACTGATATGTAGCCTGAGATTCTGATGCTCAACAATTGTTTACTAAATTGTCTGATTATAGGGGTACTTAGAAAAACCTTTTTGACAGTGAGCATGATCAATGACTGAAACTGGCTGCCATGAGAGGTGGTGAGTTCTCCGTCAATGGAAGTCTTCAAATAGAGGCTGGACAGACATGTGTCTTAGATCGTTTAGTAAATCCTGCATTGAGCACAGGATTGGACATGATGACCCTAGAGTTCCCTTCCAACTCTAACATTCTGTGATGTATGATTCTACTTGGCGCTGATCTTTTGTAGAGCACAAAAGATAATTTCCTCCCACGAACGTGAATTTTGCATGTTGGTCGGGTGATCAGTATGTTGATTACACTGAAAAGAGTGTTCCCCGTTCTAAGCATCGCTCGTTGATAATAATCTTGCTGAGTAAATGGACACTTAGGGTACCGTCTCACTATACGATTTACCAACGATCACGACCTGCGATACGACCTGGCCGTCATCGTTGGTAAGTCGTTGTGTGGTCGCTGGGGAGCTGTCACACAGACCGCTCTCCAGCGACCAACGATGCCGAGGTTCGCTGGTAACCAGGGTAAACATCGGGTTACTAAGCGCAGGGCCGCGCTTAGTAACCCGATGTTTACCGTGGTTACCAGCGTAAAAGTAAAAAAAAAAAACCGTACATACTCACCATCTGATGTCCGTCAGGTCCCTTGCCGTCTGCTTCCCGCTCTGACTGAGTGCAGCCGTACAGTGAGAGCAGAGTGCAGCGGTGATCACCGCTGTGATCTGCTCTCACTTTCCGGCCGGCAGACAGTCAGAGCGGGAAGCAGACGGCAAGGGACCTGACAGACATCAGATGGTGAGTATGTACGGTTTTTTTTTTTTACTTTTACGCTGGTAACCACGGTAAACATCGGGTTACTAAGCGCGGCCCTGCGCTTAGTAACCCGATGTTTACCCTGGTTACAAGCGAACGCATCGCTGGATCGCTGTCACACACAACGATCCAGCGATGACAGCAGGAGATCCAGCGACGAAAGAAAGTTTCAAACGATCTGCTACGACGTACGATTCTCAGCAGGGTCCCTGATCGCTGCTGCGTGTCAGACACTGCGAGATCGTAACGATATCGCTAGAACGTCACGAATCGTACCGTCGTAGCGATGAAAATGCCACTGTGTGACGGTACCCTTAGACTAATCAACTGCTCCTGGTTGTGGTCACATTGGTCAAAGGGGGAATGAGAGACCTTGTTAAGGCCGTTGGTGGGAGCATCAGTCTGGGATCTGCCTGTCTCTCTCCTCCACATGACAATGTCTATCAAGAAATATGCAATTGTCCCTATTTCTCTCTGTATATACTCGTACCTAGCTATTGTGTCTCATGATCGCTGAAGACACCAACAGTCAAACTCTCACAGATCAGACACTGATGTCATATCCTACAATACCAACACACCATTAGGTAAAATGGTTGATTTTATTACAAAATTTACAGAATCAATATAAACAGTGCAAAAACACATTATTCACAAAATGCCATTAATGTGCAGTCATCAGGATAGGACCTTGTCAATCTGTCGTGTCTACTAACAACGCTGCCATTACATTGCCAATTGTCGAATCTGGGACCGGTCATAATTATAACCTCGCCGGCTTTTGTGGCTTCCCCACTGTAAGATGTATGACGTCAGGCTCCGGCATCATAGGGTGGTACCTGTACTAATATTAAAATATAAAGCAAATACAATGCAAGTCATTGAGTCCTTATGTAACCTGACAGCTGTCAGCAATGTAACAACAATCACAAAACCAAACTTGGCCATGAAAATAAAATAAGAGGCAATATCTTCTGTATAGTGGGATCCTCCAATAATTGGTTGACACAGCAGATGTGTTATTTCATGATGAGTAAAGCTGTCTGACACCTTTGGTGCAAATAATATTATTCCCAACAAATGCTGTGACATTTATCAATAGTTCTTAATATAATTTTATAACTGCCGGAGCTCCCAGTTGTGTAATATAAAGCTCCAAAATCCTGCATATAGATTTAAAGAGGACCTTTCACCAAATGTTTTATGTTGAACTGAACAAACAATCTAATGGTGGCTGCAGAGCAGAATAACATGTTGTTGTTTTTTATTTCTACTCTACGTTGCGGAGATCTTCGCAATCAAAGTACTTGGTACATAGTGAGTTAATTAAGTCCAAGTGGGTGATATCAGATAGTATTCACTCTTGTTTCTTCTCCTATATAACATTACCCAATCATAGACAGCAACATACTGGAGAAAGAACACCCCCTCCATTATAGCTTAAGGCCCCGTCACACACAGCGACGCTGCAGCGATACAGACAACGATGCTGATCGCTGCAGCGTCGCTGTTTAGTCGTTGTGTGGTCGCTGGGGAGCTGTCACACAGACCGCTCTCCAGCGACCAACGATGCCGAGGTCCCCGGGTAACCAGGGTAAACATCGGGTTACTAAGCGCAGGGCCGCGCTTAGTAACCCGATGTTTACCCTGGTTACCAGCGTAAAAGTAAAAAAAAAAAAACAGTACATACTTCCATTCCGGTGTCTGTCCCCCGGCGTTCTGCTTCTCTGCACTGTGTAAGCACAGCGGCCGGAAAGCAGAGCGGTGACGTCACCGCTGTGCTGTGTTTTCCGGCTGGCCGGCGCTCACAGTGCAGAGAAGCACAGCGCCGGGGGACAGACAGCAGAAGGTAAGTATGTAGTGTTTGGTTTTTTTTACTTTTACGCTGGTAACCAGGGTAAACATCGGGTTACTAAGCGCGGCCCTGCGCTTAGTAACCCGATGTTTACCCTGGTTACCAGCGAAGACATCGCTGAATCCGTGTCACACACACCGATTCAGCGATGTCAGCGGGACCTCAACAACCAAAAAAAGGTCCAGGCCATTCCGACACGACCAGCGATCTCACAGCAGGGGCCTGGTCGCTGGTACGTGTCACACATAGCGAGATCGCTACTGAGGTTGCTGTTGCGTCACAAAACTTGTGACTCAGCAGCGATCTCGCTAGCGACCTCGCTATGTGAGACGGGGCCTTTAGAGCAGGATTCTTAGTGTGTTATATGTAATGACACAACTCTAATCTTCTGGTCTAACCTCCTGCATGATTAGAAAGTGATGGGAATAGAGCACAGGTGACTAACCTCCTTCAGATAAGGTTCCAGCAGTCAGTGTGGGTGGAGGGGCAGCACAATAAGTTTAGCTGTGTTCCATGACAAACCCTTCTATCAACTCTCCTCCTTTTATAGTTCAGTCACCTCTACTGTACTGCCCTCCACGCTGCGATTTTGTAAATGTGTCAGTAATAACTCTTATAACTGCTGTGCTCACAGCAACTTGTAATCACTCTGCAGTGAGGTCAGGTTGTTTGTCATTATATGTCTCATACAGGAGTAATCGGTCTGTTCTGGTCACTACATAAATGCGACATAAGCAGACATAAGCTAGTAAATGAGCAAAGTCCAGGAATAGAGCAAGGTCATACACAGGAAATCAAACAGGAATATAACCAGCTAGAGGCAGACACTCAATAAAACACACTTGACACTCAAGCAGGCGATTAAAGGTACAGGTTAGCAGATCATGATGATCAGTAAAAGCAGCATAGGAAATAGCATAAAGTTATAAAGTTTCACAACCCATAGAATGGAGAGGATATAACAACTTGACTGCAGAAAATGAGTGCGGTCAAGTGTAATGGAGACAGAAAGCAAGAACACAACAGACATGGATACTAAAGTTGGTGCAAATTTGCATGATGGGAGCTCTGAGAACCACCTTTTACCTTCCAGGAACTGCAGCTCTTCTGATTCGCTTGCCTGCTGCATGCCACATGCATTATAAAGTGACTGAGCACAGTAGCTGTGGACGAGCTGCTCCTCCATAACACCCTGGCACTTTACAGGAAAATTGTGTCCCGATCCCAATGTGCTGTCAGGTGTGGGATGCATCACACTCACTTCTAGACTGTAGGCCTCCTCTGTCTCTAGGCCTCCATCTTCACAAGCCACTGCACATAACTCAGGGGACACCCAGTTCATTTCAACAAACAAAAGATTACTGGACAGTTCAAGTTCATCAGATTGTAACACATCGTATTTGGCACAACACTTCTTATTTCCTTAATACAGTACGTTTCCAGCCCTACTATCCATTGGACTATCCTTACTGTTTCTGTCAGCCTCAGGGATTTCCCATCCAGTTCCGCTGTACACCCTCATCCGTTATCTTCCCTTTTTTGTGGTTCCGCATCCATCGTCCCCTGTACGCCAGAGGATAATGCACTCTTCATAGAACCTGTATCGAGCCTTGAGCTCCGGATGTTGCAGGGATTCCAGTAAAGTCCGTAACTACCCCTATAGATTCTTGCAGATACTAGCACTTGAACTGGGCCTTACTTGATTACTGTACTTGACTGCCTGAACATCTATCAGGAAGCAGTCTGAGCTTGTCCCTGCCACTATGGACCAGTCCCAAACTTTAACTATGTCTGTCCCTACGGTATGTCGCTGGGCAGATCACCTTCACAAACACAATGCATTGCATTTACACACATTAAACATATTACGCGTATAATGCTTACCAAAATCTGTCCTACCCTATAGTCAATATCTTACTACCTATCTTATGTGCTAAATCCTACACTGTACACTAAACATTACTTATGCAATACACATTACCACACCAAGCTGTCACAAAGATGACACAAAAGGCGAAGTCGCTTCATAAAAAACAGCAAAGGCATTTTCTTGAAGAGTCTTCTGCTAAAAAAAACAATGCACGTACGTCAGGGTCTAAGGGATGCTGTGTGCACATACGCTAACAGCGCCAACAATGCTATTCATAGTGAACTCTTCCGGATGCAGGTAACAGAGGATAATTCCACTGAAAACAGACAACAAGATGGATGTATTTGTATTCATATGATAAAAAAGGATTACAAAAAATACAATAAAAAAGAAAACTAAAAAAAAATAAAAAATTGGAAAAGAGTATGTTTAGCCACAAATCCTTATATACCTAATTTCTTTTGAAGCTCAGCACTTTATTAGCAATCATGGCCACCCTAATTATGTATGTGAGACCCCCCCTGATCCCATGTGGTAGTTCTGACAGACGCTGATCTATAGTTCGCGTTCTGAGGTCACAGTCATAAAGAGTGTTCATAGCATTTCCATATGTCATGTCAACAGAAAGGCTTCTCGAGGATTTTGGTTGCACTGTTGTCTTCTAATCCATGATTATTTTTCAGTGCTATTAAAGGAGACGAGTTACAATGCTAAACTCATGACACTTTTCATAATTTTGGGGTTTTCTTTTAAGTCACTTTTACTATTCTGTCTTGTAGTTTTGATGTTTAATGCTCCAAATTCTTCACAACGCGCAAAGGTTCATGAAGCTTGCACAAAATAAAAAAATGCATTTTATTTTTAGTTTTAACTTCTTGCATATTCAGCAAAAGATGTAGTAAAATTGGCACAATATGGAGTCCATTTGGGCAAAATTTTGCAATATTTTTAAAAGGCAAAATTGATGAATTTGCCGATAACATGTGGAAACGCCAAACCCTGTCCAACCTAAAAATAAACAGGAAAACAGATAAAATTAAGATTTAAAAAACCCCGGCACATTAAAAGAATAATAAAATGCAAATGAAAAACACCAGAAACTATACAAAAGAATGCAATAATCAATTGGGTCCTTTATCTTTGCATTTTCACCAGTTTTTTGTCATGATTAACTCTCAATTAGAGCCTTTTTTCACTTGCTACAGCAAGTTGTCTTTTGTTGTTTAATTAGTTACTTTATTTTTATGTCAATATGGCTGTTCCATATGATTTGAGTTTTTAAAAAAGTGCAAACATTTTTTGTGCAAATGTACTCCAATCTTCCCTTACCCCTCTCCTCCACTCCAAGGGAATTTTGAGCAAATTTTGCAATATTTAGTGGAATATGATATTTTTTTGCTTAAAAAATGTACAAAAAAAGGATAAAGGCAAAAATAATAATCATTCTAGACTTTGAAAAAAATGAATGAACTGTGTGTGGCATTTTGAAGAATATGAGTCAGGAAAATGTCAATGAATACCAAAAGACAAAAAATTAAAACTCACTTAAAAGAACAGAAAATGATGAATTGGGGCTTTATAAAAAATTAACTTTTTTTCTTTTACAAATATATTTCTTTTCTACAACAGTTAGCAAAATGGAGCCACTAAGAGCATTTAAACTATCAGCGCCATTAAATGCTATCTTTTTCGGGCAGCACGGTGGCTCAGTGGTTAGCACAGCAGCCTTGCGGCGCTGGAGTCCTGGGTTCAAGCCCCACTAAGGACAACATCTGCAAAGAGTTTGTATGTTCTCCCTGTGTTTGTGTGGGTTTCCTCTGGGTTCTCCAGTTTCCTCCTACATTCCAAAGACATACTGATAGGAAATTTAGATTGTGAGCCCCGACAGTGACGATAACGTGTGCAATCTGTAAAGCACTGCAGAATATGTTAGCGCTATATAAAAATAAAGATTATTATTTTGGTTCTTTAAAAGTACATTTCCAAGCCATTCTCTAATCTTCAAAGCGATAACTCCAGAATTCTGGCATATATTGCCCTGAAAAGTTGCAAAAAAAATAAATTGGGTGGAGCTGGAGCAAAACAGGGGCAGGACTAAATTATGATGAGCTGTGGCGTTCCTTATGCCCGAAATCTAACTCCAGTCCTTGACTGGATGAAAGATTTGTGGCGAGGGGCGCAGAGGTGCATGCCACTTATCAGACGCTCCTGATTCATTAAGAGACATATGCCTCTTAATTAATCAGGAACATTGTTCTCCAACATGTCTACTCATCAAAACCTACATGATTATTGTCAGTCTTGATGAATTGGGGAAAAAGTCCTTAATACCACCAGGAAAACACAAACTAGCTGCGTATTACTGGATGGTACAGGAGAAGTTGCCAACATGATGTGCTCTTCTCAGACATCACTTCCTGTTCTGCAGCAGAATCAACATCTTACTGGCTTGCTGCTTTGCCTTTGGCCCCTGCAGGTACATTGCAACATGACATGCCATTTTCAGACTTAACTTCCTGTTCAGCAGCTATTGACTGAAGCGACATCTTTTTGACTTTGTGCTTCACCCTCGCCCCCTGCAGGTACATTACAACATGACGTACTCTTTTCTGACATCACTTCCTGTTCTGCTGCTATTGACTGAAGCAATATCTTTCTGACTTCCTGCTTTGCCCCCGCTCCCTCCAGGTACATTGCAACATAACGGCTCTTTTCTGACATCACTGCCTGTTCAGCAGCTATTGGCAGAATAAGCATCTTTCTGACTTCCTGATGTCACGGGTTTACCACGTCAGAGAGGAGCCAGAAGGCGGCTGCGACTGATTTATCCCACACTTGCACTGAATAGAAGCACTTCAAATTCTTTTGTAATTGGTGTAAGTTTCTTTGGGCAGAGCAGCGGTCAATCTGCTCTGTGGAGAGCTCCTGGAGCATTTAGGCTCTCAGCTGTGCACTTGTTAACCACTCCCATCTCCTATATAAACTAGGCCCTGGCTAACACTCATTGTCAGAGTTAGCTTATGCTGCATAGCTGGAAGCTGTTGTTGGTTTATAGGAGAAGGCGGCTGGTGGGTTTATCTGAGACTGCTGCTAGGTTTTGAGTATGTGATAATTCCCTTTCTTCTCTTCTTCTTTGGTTTAACCCCATCCTCCACTACCCAGTGTTCACCTCTGGTATATGTGTGTGTATATTTGTATGTTTGGTATTTTTCGTTACCGCTGTTTTAATTACCTTGTTAGTCTGAAGTATTACAGTATACTACTACTCCTCTCTTCCCTGGGTGAGGAAAGGGTACAGACTGAGGGAGGATTGAGGAGCTAAGACAAGGTATGTGACCCTGGCGTGTTGACCATCAGAAGTAATCCGGGGAACAGGGTGAACTAAGGTGCCCCTAGCGTTAGAGACAGGGAAGGAGCACCTGGTCCCGGGACACCTGACAACAGAGTTGTGACACCTGCTTTGCCCTCGCCCCCTGCATGTACATTGCAATATGACCACTCTTTTCTGAGATCACTTCCTGGTCAGCAACTATTGGCAGAATCGGCATCTTTTTGACTTCCTGCCTTGCGCCTGCCCCCTGCAGGTACAATACATATAATAGTGAAAGATTTTTGAAAACACAACCCCCTTCAAAAATGGTGTAAGAGTGTTAGGAGTTGGGATCTTCCCACTGCGTGGGATAGATCCTGAGCCTTGTATGCCGCTGCAGGTGCTGCTCAGCATAGATGTCAGTCCCAGCATCTTGCTCAGGCTCACAGGTTTTGCTTGATTACTGCTGGCTCTCCAGCCAAGTCTATAGCAACCAGCGATAGGCAGCTGAAGCCTGAGGCTCTGGAGTCTAAGTCCAGAAATCACCTTACTGAGCATGTCCGTGAGGTGGCGTCCTCTCATTTGTGGATGTACGTCAGCTGTTCTGGAGATGTTGCAGCTCCATATTGGTCCATGTGCAAGGTCCTGTCTGACTGGACATGAGCCTAATGTATATAAGGTTCTCAGAGGCGTACTGGTATCATTTTATGTATGGCTATGTGAGTGAGTATCTACCACTCTGTCTGAGCTCGAAGGCAGGCAGCAAGGGTCAGGGGGGGCAATTAGCCATTGGCTTAGCATCTGGTTCCTCCATGTGTGCGGATAGCACAGCAGAGTTCCAGAGCAAGCACAACCCTAGTCAGGGTATTCAGCTCAGAGCATCTGTTCCATTTCTGTGTACGAGTGACACAGCTCAGTTGCAGAGCTTCTCTTTTGTTTCTGTGTGCTAGTGACACAGCTCACTTGCAGAGCTTCTCTTTCATTTCTGTGTGCAAGTGACACAGCTCAGTTGCAGGGCATGTGTCCTGTTTCTGTATGCAAGTGCTACAGCTAAGTTGCAGAGCTTCTCTTTAGTTTCTGTGTGCGAGTGACACAGCTCAGTTGCAGAGCTTCTCTTTCATTTCTGTGTGCGAATGGCACAGCTCTGTGCAGAGCAGCTGTTTCGTTTCTGTGTGTGAGTGACACAGCTCAGTAGCAGAGCTTCTCTTTAGTTTCTGTACTGTTCCTCTCTGTGGAGTAACAGAGTTTGGAAGCCAGCGTCCTGTTCACACTGAGTAGCGTTAACCCAGTGCGTACAGGCAATCGCTCGCCATGTGTTCCGTCATTGTTTGCTAGCAGCAGTTCTCCATCTCTGCACGGTGGACCCAGGGTTGCAATTGCGCTTTATTATTTATTTTATTTAGTGCAATTCGCCAACCCTAACAAAGGGAATTATGTGATGTGTACTTGTCTTTTAGACTATAGGGTTCTCTGGTTGATTAAACACAAGAGATTATATGGAAGAACGTAAGGATAAGATGCTGTTTGCAGCCTTTGTCTCTATTTATCAATCATTGTCTTGCTTGCACTTGTTCTTGTCATGCATGCTGACAATATCCATCACTCAGTCACTATCATGCACTCGCACCACTCATGCGAGGCGATATCAGTCACAGCCATATATGTGCTTACAGCTATAGTAATAGGAGGTCACTAAGAAAATCATGTAACACCACAATAGCTCATAATGGAGAAGACAGAACTTGAAGCCCCCGATACATCATTCAGATTTTTTGCACCTAATTTTTCAAAGTTATGCAAGCGGTTCATAAATTTTGTGCAAAACAAAAAAATGCTCTTTTGGGCCCGAATCATTATTACATGTGCATTTTTTTGTTTAGTTGTTTGTGTTTTTCATCTGTTTTTAATTTGCATTTTATATTTTTTATGTTGTGAATTTGTGCCTTTCTTAAAGTTTATTTATGTGTTCACCTGTATGTTTTTTTTATGTTCTTCATTGTAAGTGAGGTTTGAAGTTTCCAAAAGTTTTCATTTGATTCATCAATTGTGACTTTTTAAAAAGTAGCAAAATTTGACTTCAAATGCGCTCCGCTTCCCCCTGTAATAACTTTTTTGTACACTAGATATCTTGGCTCAGATTTTGCACCATTTAACCAAACCCTTGTCACCCAACACAAGTCAGAAAAAATTAGCATTTTTTTATTTTAGTAAAATTCATGAATCACTTGCATCATTTTTGAAGAATTTTGGGGAAAAAATATCAACAAATATCACAAGGCAAAAAAATAAAAAGTAACTTTAACCCCTCTGTGACCTTTGACGTACTATCCCGTCGAGGTGACCTGGGCCTATCTGACCCTTGACGGGATAGTACGTCATAGCCGATCGGCCGCGCTCACGGGGGGAGCGCGGCCGATCGCGGCCGGGTGTCAGCTGCATATCGCAGCTGACATCCGGCACTATGTGCCAGGAGCGGTCACGGACCGCCCCCGGCACATTAACCCCCGGCACACCGCGATCAAACATGATCGCGATGTGCCGGCGATGCAGGGAAGCATCGCGCAGGGAGAGGGCTCCCTGCGGGCTTCCCTGAGCCCCCCGCAGCAACGCGATGTGATCGCGTTGCTGCGAGGGTCTTACCTCCCTCCCTGCCTGCTCCAGACCCGGATCCAAGATGGCCGCGGATCCGGGTCCTGCAGGGAGGGAGGTGGCTTCACAGAAGCCTGCTCAGAGCAGGCACTGTGAAGCAGCCTGCACTTCAATCAGATCGGTGATCTGTCAGAGTGCTATGCAAACTGGCAGATCACCGATCTGTATTGTCCCCCCCTGGGGCAAAGTAAAAAAGTAAAAAAAAAAATTTCCAAATGTGTAAAAAAAAATTAAAAAAAATATTCCAAAATAATGAAAAAAAAAATATATATTATTCCCATAAATACATTTCTTTACCTAAATATAAAAAAAACAAAACAATAAAAGTACACATATTTAGTATCGCCGCGTCCGTAACGACCCGACCTATAAAACTGGCCCACTCGTTAACCCCTTCAGTAAACACCGTAAGAAAAAAAAAAAAAAAACGAGGCAAAAAACAACGCTTTATTATCATACCACCGAACAAAAAGTGGAATAACACGCGATCAAAAAGACAGATATAAATAACCATGGTACCGCTGAAAGCGTCATCTTGTCCCGCAAATAACGAGCCACCATACAGCATCATCAGCAGAAAAATAAAAAAGTTATAGTCCTGAGAATAAAGCGATGCAAAAATAATTATTTTTTCCATAAAATAGTTTTTATCGTATAAAAGCGCCAAAACATAAAAAAATAATATAAATGAGATATCGCTGTAATCGTACTGACCCGAAGAATAAAACTGCTTTATCAATTTTACCAAACGCGGAACGGTATAAACGCCTCCCCCAAAAGAAATTCATGAATAGCTGGTTTTTGGTCATTCTGCCTCACAAAAATCGGAATAAAAAGCGATCAAAAAATGTGACGTGCCCAAAAATGTTACCAATAAAAACGTCAACTCGTCCCGCAAAAAACAAGACCTCACATGACTCTGTGGACCAAAATATGGAACATTTATAGCTCTCAAAATGTGGTAACGCAAAAAATATTTTTTGCAATAAAAAGCGTCTTTCAGTGTGTGACGGCTGCCAATCATAAAAATCCGCTAAAAAACCCGCTATAAAAGTAAATCAAACCCCCCTTCATCACCCCCTTAGTTAGGGAAAAATAAAAAAAAAGTATTTATTTCCATTTTCCCATTAGGGCTAGGGTTAGGGCTAGGGTTGGGGCTAGGGTTAAGGCTACAGTTAGGGTTGGGGCTAAAGTTAGGGTTAGGGTTGGGGCTAAAGTTACGGTTAGGGTTTAGATTACATTTACGGTTGGGAATAGGGTTGGGATTAGGGTTAGGGGTGTGTCAGGGTTAGAGGTGTGGTTAGGGTTACTGTTGGGATTAGGGTTAGGGGTGTGTTTGGATTAGGGTTTCAGTTATAATTGGGGGGTTTCCACTGTTTCGGCACATCAGGGGCTCTCCAAACGCGACATGGCGTCCGATCTCAATTCCAGCCAATTCTGCGTTGAAAAAGTAAAACAGTGCTCCTTCCCTTCCGAGCTCTCATGTGTGCCCAAACAGGGGTTTACCCCAACATATGGGGTATCAGCGTACTCAGGACAAATAGAACAACAACCTTTGGGGTCCAATTTCTCCTGTTACCCCTAGGAAAATACAAAACTGGGGGCTAAAAAATAATTTTTGTGGGAAAAAAAAGGATTTTTTATTTTCACGGCTCTGCGTTATAAACTGTAGTGAAACACTTGGGGGTTCAAAGTTCTTACAACACATCTAGATAAGTTCCTTGGGGGGTCTAGTTTCCAAAATGGGGTCACTTGTGCGGGGCTTCTACTGTTTAGGTACATTAGGGGCTCTGCAAACGCAATGTGACGCCTGCAGACCATTCCATCTAAGTCTGCATTCCAAATGGCGCTCCTTCCCTTCCGAGCCCTCCCATGCATCCAAACGGTGGTTCCCCCCACATATGGGGTATCAGCGCACTCAGGACAAATTGGACAACAACTTTTGGGGTCCAATTTCTCCTGTTACCCTCGGGAAAATACAAAACTGGGGGCTGAAAAATAATTTTTGTGGGAAAAAATTTTTGTTTTATTTTTACGGCTCTGCATTATTAACTTCTGTGAAGCCCTTGGTGGGTCAAAGCGCTCATCACACATCTAGATAAGTTCCTTAGGGGGTCTACTTTCCAACATGGTGTCACTTGTGGGGGGTTTCTACTGTTTAGGTACATTAGGGGCTCTGCAAACGCAATGTGACGCCTGCAGACCATTCCATCTAAGTCTGCATTCCAAATGGCGCTCCTTCCTTTCCGAGCCCTCCCATGCGCCCAAACAGTGGTTCTCCCCACATATGGTATATCATCGCATTCAGGACAACTTGGACAACAGATTTTGGGGTCCAATTTCTCCTGCTACCCTCGGGAAAATACAAAACTGGGGGCTAAAAAAATAATTTTTGTGGGAAAAAATTTTTGTTTTATTTTTACGGCTCTGCATTATTAACTTCTGTGAAGCCCTTGGTGGGTCAAAGCGCTCAAAACACATCTAGATAAGTTCCTTAGGGGGTCTACTTTCCAAAATGGTGTCACTTGTGGGGGGTTTCAATGTTTAGGCACATCAGTGGCTCTCCAAACGCAACATGGCGTCCCATCTCAATTCCTGTCAATTTTGCATTGAAAAGTCAAACGGTGCTACTTCCCTTCCGAGCTCTCCCATGCGCCCAAACAGTGGTTTATCGCCACATATGGGGTATCAGCGTACTCAGGACAAATTGTGCAACAACTGTTGGGGTCCAATTTCTTCTCTTACCCTTGGGAAAATAAAAAATTGGGGGCGAAAAATAATTTTTGTGAAAAAATATGATTTTTTATTTTTACGGTTCTGCATTATAAACTTCTGTGAAGTACTTGGTGGGTCAAAGTGCTCACCACACCTCTAGATAAGTTCCTTAGGGGGTCTACTTTCCAAAATGGTGTCACTTGTGGGGGGTTTCAATGTTTAGGCACATCAGGGGCTCCCCAAACGCAACATGGCGTCCCATCTCAATTCCAGTCAATTTTGCATTGAAAAGTCAAACGGTGCTACTTCCCTTCCGAGCTCTCCCATGCGCCCAAACAGTGGTTTATCGCCACATATGGGGTATCAGCGTACTCAGGACAAATTGTACAACAACTTTTGGGGTCCAATTTCTTCTCTTACCCTTGGGAAAATAAAAAATTGGGGGCGAAAAATAATTTTTGTGAAAAATATGATTTTTTATTTTTACGGTTCTGCATTATAAACTTCTGTGAAGTACTTGGTGGGTCAAAGTGCTCACCACACCTCTAGATAAGTTCCTTATGGGGTCTACTTTCCAAAATGGTATCACTTGTGGGGGGTTTCAATGTTTAGGCACATCAGGGGCTCCCCAAACGCAACATGGCGTCCCATCTCAATTCCAGTCAATTTTGCATTGAAAAGTCAAATGGCGCTCCTTCGCTTCCGAGCTCTGTCATGCGCCCAAACAGTGGTTTACCCCCACATATGGGGTATCGGCGTACTCAGGACAAATTGTACAACAAATTTTGGGGTCCATTTTCTCCTGTTACCCTTGGTAAAATAAAACAAATTGGAGCTGAAGTAAATTTTTTGTGAAAAAAAGTTAAATGTTCATTTTTATTTAAACATTCCAAAAATTCCTGTGAAGCACCAGAAGGGTTAATAAACTTCTTGAATATGGTTTTGAGCACCTTGAGGGGTGCAGTTTTTAGAATGGTGTCACACATGGGTATTTTCTATCATATAGACCCCTCAAAATGACTTCAAATGAGATGTGGTCCCTAAAAAAAAATGGTGTTGTAAAAATGAGAAATTGCTGGTCAACTTTTAACCCTTATAACTCCCTAACAAAAAAAAATTTTGGTTCCAAAATTGTGCTGATGTAAAGTAGGCATGTGGGAAATGTTACTTATTAAGTATTTTGCATGACATATCTCTGTGATTTAAGGGCATAAAAATTCAAAGTTGGAAAATTGCAAAATTTTCAAAATTTTCGCCAAATTTCCATTTTTTCTGCAAATAAACGCAGGTAATATCAAAGAAATTTTACCACTATCATGAAGTACAATATGTTACGAGAAAACAATGTCAGAATCGCCAAGATCCGTTGAAGCGTTCCAGAGTTATAACCTCATAAAGGGACAGTGGTCAGAATTGTAAAAATTGGCCCGGTCATTAACGTGCAAACCACCCTTGGGGGTGAAGGGGTTAAAAAAAAAAAAAGAAAAGAAAATGAAAAACTTATTTGAGACTTTTTAGCACAAAAAGTCTCACATTTGGATAAAATGTTGAGAACTTTATTGGAGAAGTGGATGGGGGAAGCTACAGGGAACATTAAATCACTCCGGGGAAGGAGAGACAGGAATACTTTTGCATAAAAATTTTGTGAATTTCCCTTACAATTTTCTACAACACAGCCGTGCTTCTTACAGTACATCTTAAACCTCTTTAACAGAAAATTCCCTGCCACAAGAGAATGGACCTGGCTAGACCTTTTAATCAAACACCCCTTCCTGGTCCCCAGAGGAATCTCAAAAATATATGACCATCCTATAAACCAACTTTCCTCCTCTGATTGAAAGAAAGAACGAAATATCACCCTATCCGATTCCGACATAACATCCATTCTGTCTAATTCCCATGGCTTCTCCAGATGCATACACCAGAATTCTTACAAAATATTATCCCGCTGTTATGGAACCCAGGAAATTTTTCACCATTTAGGTTTAACAGAATCAAGTGTTTGCTGGAGATGCGATTTCCATAAAGGAACACTTTTCCATATCTTCTGGTTCTGCTGTGAACTAAAAAATTCTGGAAGGAGATAGAGTGAACTCTGCGAGACATAGGACTTATTAAACATGCTCTAACCCCAGAGGAAGTTTTATTGTCCTGTCCCTCGAAACATTGCAAGCCTAAAAAATATGACCTTTTAGTGTTCTTATTGGGAGCTGCTAAACACCTCATCCCCTACACTGGAAACAAAAAAGTTCCCCTACTCACTCTGATAGGATAGATCAAATCCACTTAATATACCGGTACCCCCCTTGAGGAACCATCTAGCTGGAAATCTCATACCCACTCAAAATTTCTTAAAATACCTGGTTGCATAAAGCTCCAAACCCATCACACCAATCGTCATACACACCTTGCCTAAAACACCTCTTCCTTTAACCTTCTTTTGGTTTCCTTATGTTGATTTATAGTACATCCCACTTTTTATTTATTTTCTATATATTGGTTCCATTTACTATCTCTCCAGGACCCTGCACAAACCAGTCTGTTCCATATAAAGTTGTATACCGATTACTTCTAGGTATAGTGTTGTTATTTTATTTTTATGACCACGATTGTACGTCATCCACATATACTGTACTACACAAACCGGTTATTATTATATATGTTTTGATCATTCAATAAATATAGAATTATTACAACAATTTTTGAAAGATTTTGAAAAGTTGCAATTGATCTATTATTAGTCAAAAATATGTGGAATACCCAAACCCCAACCATAATGACCAATCATTAAAAAAAAAAAAAAATAATACAAAATACACTTTAAAAAAGGCACAAAAAGAAGCATAAGATGCAATAGAAAAAGATGTGAAAAAGACCAAAAAGTAGACAAAAAAAAGGTGCAAATGCAATAATAAATCCTGATAATTTCCACTTTGTGGATTTTTCATGCTTCTAAACAGATTATCCTTACCCCACCAATACTACCAGTCCCAAGACTACCTCTAACATCACCATTCCAAAAAAATAATCTTCATTTGCACCCTTAGGTGCTCTTTTACAGAGCTTTATATCCCAGTGGACAAATATAACGCAACATTACCATCGCACACTAAAGTGAGAATTTCCAAAAGTTTTTTTTTTACCAGCTGTGTAATAATATTGCAATTTTTTTCTTTTTATGCCATCTGCCAATTTTGCAATATGTGGATGTGAGTTAGGTAGAGTGATGTGACCAATCACCAAGTACTATAATTTAGCCCAGAAAATGGGAACTTCACACCGACTCATAGATTTCAGGTTTCTAGCACGTGGACAGCGCAAAGTTGTGCCAGTTATGACAAGGCATGCGTTTCGATAAATTTGCCATCGAGCTCGGTGTAAAGATTGGGGTATAATAAATCACCATCTGTGTAGCTGGCAGACCGTAACCGGATATCTGCCATCAACGCAAACAGGACTTGGCCAGGAATTCTACTGTTTCCCCAAGATAAGCGGCGGCAGATGTCCGATAGCCACTTACGTCTCATTCATCATGAAATAACATGACCAAATAAATTGTTGGAGCCTCGGAAGATGGAGAAAAGATTTCTAATGTTTATGGTCAACTTTAGGCTCAACAAACACAATCTGCCCTGTGCATGTTGCTGCATTGCTACCAGCTGTCAGGTTATATAAGGACGGAGCAGCGTATGTTGTATTTGCTATATAATTTATTATTAGTGCTTTAACCCCTACAGGTACTACTACCCTGCCGTGATGGAAACCAGCTTCATACATTTTACATTGCCGGCAGGTGAGCGGTGGGGAAGCAATAAAAGCCGCAGAGGTTGTAATTATCAGACGTTTTGCAATGGCAGTGCTATATGTAGAAAGGACAAAAATCACAAGGACTTATGCTGATAATTGCACCATAATATGACTTCATAGATAATTAAAAAAATCAATAGTACAAATGAAAATAATCAGCTTTGTAATATATCTTATCAGAGAAATCTGCTTCTTCCACCTTCTGGAACAAATCTTTCACCCTCAATTCAGGGATAAAAATTATAAAATCTGGATTATGTGAGGATTGATTTTTCTATTACTTGGGTAGAAGATGACAGTTGGTGCTTTTAAATTGCTACTGAGAGGGAGGAACTAGAGGCAGGCAAAGTTCTCCATAGAATTTTATCACCATCAACTGCCACCTCCTATCTCAGTAATGGGAAATTCTGTAATCATTGAAGACAGATGTTACCAGTGAATTGAAAATTTTGAGAATGAATGATCCGTCAGAAAGAGGAGAAATAAGCAGATATATTACAAAGTTTCTCGTGTGTACTGTTGGTTTACGGGAAGAAAAAAAATTATGACAATTACTCTTTCAGTTGCTATTTCACCAAACAATCTCATGTTAGTGTAATATGTACTGTACTGCAATGCAATATATACAGGTGCATCTCACAAATTAGAATATCATCAAAAAGTTAATTTATTTCAGTTCTTCAATACAAAAAGCGAAACTCATATATTAAATTGAGTCATTACAAACAGAGTGATCTATTCCAAGTGTTTATTTCTGTTAATGTTGATGATTATGGCTTACAGCCAATGAAAACCCCAAAGTCATTATCTCAGTAAATTAGAATACTTTATAACACCAGCTTGAAAAAATGATTTTAAAATTCGAAATGTTGGCCTACTGAAATGTATGTTCAGTAAATGCACTCAATACTTGGTCGGGGCTCCTTTGGCATCAATCACTGCATTAATGATGATTTCGGGAGCCATGTCATCTGCTGGTGTAGGTCTACTATGTAATACCAAAGTCAACGCAGCCGTCTACCAGGAAATTTTAGAGCACTTCCTGCTTCCCTCTGTCGACAAGCTTATTGGACATGAAAATTTCATTATCCAGCAGGACTTGGCACCTGTTCACACTGCCAAAAGTACCAATACCTGGTTAAAAAACAACAGTATTCCTGTGCTTGATTGGCCAGCAAAATCGTCTGACCTTAAGAGAATAGAGAATCTATGGGGTATTGTCAAGAAGACGATGAGACACCAGACCCAACAATGCAGATGAGCTGAATGCTGCTATCAAAGCATGGCGGAGGACGCATGCGCGCATGCGCGCCGCACTGGAGACCGCCGACTATCATCCCCGGCGTCTATCAGCGGTGGAGCAGGAAATGACGTCTTGAGGGCTTTCCCTCTGCCTGCTCTAAACACCGGAAGCGCCGGGGATGATGTGTGCGGCGTCCCGGACATGGCGATGCGCATGCGCCAATTATGATGCGCTATGATCGCCACAGCTGCTAGTAAGCCTTAAATATAGACCCAATATGACACACAACCATGTCCCCCCGAGGAAGCCTACGCGAAACGCGCGTCGGGGCCACCGGACACACACTGGCGCCTACACTTTTTGGGTAAGACTGGCAGAACTATATGATTATAGCTACCTATTTTAGGTCTGTTAAGTAATTGGCTGTATGGCAGTAGTGGGCACATGGAGTTACTTTGCAGCACTATGCACTTTATTTCCATACCATTATTTTAGATAGTTGGACCTTGTTACCCCTAAAAAGCCATTAGTTCTTGCCTCTTCTGTGCCCGAGGTGCTATTTACAGTGTTTGTTGTCCGTCGTACATGAATTATACGTGCACCCTGTCTGTTATATTAGTTATTTTCTGTGATTTGATCTAATAAAATTGTTATACTTTTTTACCATGTCTCTTTGGGTAATCTATACTCCATAGCTTTTTTTGTAGGATTTGTATCAAAGCAACCTGGGCTTCCATAACACCTCAGCAGTGCCACAGGCTGATCGTCTCCATGTCACGCTGCATTAATGCAGTAATTGATGCCAAAGGAGCCCCGACCAAGTATTGAGTGAATTTACTGAACATACATTTCCGTAGGCCAACATTTCAGATATTAAAATAATTTTTTCAAGCTGGTGTTATAAAGTATTCTAATTTACTGAGATAATGACATTTGAGTTTTCCTTGGTTGTAAGCCATAGTCATCAACATTAACAGAAATAAACACTTGAAATAGATCACTCTGTTTGAAATGACTCTATATAATATATGAGTATTCACTTTTTGTATTGAAGAACTGAAATAAATTAACTTTTTGATGATATTATAATTTTGTGAGATGCAGCTGTATATACAGTGGGGAATATAAGAATTTGATGCAGTGACGATTCAAGTTTTCCCACCTAAAAAGAATGGAGAGGTTTGTAATTTATATCGTAGGTACACTTCACCTGTGAGAGACAGAATCTAGCAATAAAAAACAGAAAATCACATTGTATGATTTTTACATAATTAATTTGCAGTTTATTGCATGAAATAAGTATTTAATACAATAGAAAAAGAGAACTTAATATTTAGAACCTTTGTTTGCAATTACAGAGGTCAGACATTTCCTGTAATTCTTGTCAAAGTTTGCACACACTGCAGCTGGGATTTTGGCCCACTCCTCCATACAGATCTTCCTGGTTTCGGAGTTGTCACTGGGGAACATTGAGTTTCAGCTCCCTCCAAAGATTTCCTATTTTTTTCAGGTCTGGAGACTGGCTAAACCACTCCAGGGCCTTGAAATGCTTTTTATGGAGTCACTTCTTAGTTGCCCTGGCTGTGCGTTTTAGGTCATTGTCACACTGGAAGACCCAGCCACGACCCATCTTCAAGGCTCTTACTGAAGGAAGGAAGTTGTTGGCCAAAATCTCACGATAAATGACCCCATATATCCTTCCTTCAATACGGTGCAGTCGTCCTGTCCCCTTTGCAGAAATGCATCCCCAAAGTATGATGTTTCCCCTACTCTGATTCACGTTTGGGATGATGTTCTTAGGGTTGTACTCATCCTTCTTCTTCCTCCAAACACAGCGAGTGGAGTTGATACTAAAATGTTCAATTTTGGTCTCATCTGACCATGTGACCTTCTCCCAAGCCTCCTCTGGATCATCCAGATATTCATTGGTGATCATCCACAGTCCGACAATGCAGCTATTACACACGTGCTCGCCCTTCCTCATTCTTAAAGGGGCAGCGCGAGCATTATGCCAAATGCTCTCAGCCTGTTGCTGAGAGGCATTTAGCATAAGTGGTACACCTGCATGATGGCTCCCAGTCAATGGCTGGGAGGCATCTCATATAAAAGAGGCCCTCTCTTCTAGGGAGTCGCAAAGCAACATAGTGATTCATTAGTTAATAGGGTGCACTTCTAGAGAGTTGTAAGGTCCCTGGACCCGGTGTGGCCAGAGTCTGAACACTATCCCCTGGTCCCAGTGTGGCCAGTCCTGTGTCTGTAGTTCCCTTGTCCCGGAGCAGCTAATTCTGTTCCCGAAGTCCATTTGTCCCAGTGCGGCCAGTGTCTGAACCTTGTCCCTTGGTCTTGGAGCGGCCAGTGCCTAAACCTTCTCCCCTGGTCCCAGAGTAGCCATTTCCTGAATCATCCCCTGGTCACGAATCGATCAGTGCCTGACCCTTTTCCCTTGTCCCGGAGCAGCCAGGGCCTGCACCTCATCCCTAGTCCCAGTGTGGCCATTGCCTGAACCTCGTCCCCTGGTCTCTGAGTGGCCAGTGCTTGAACATTGTCCTGAAATCTGTTCCCGAAGTCCCCTGGTCCCAGTGAGGCCAGCACTTGAACTCCATTACCCTGCCCACATGTGGCCTAACCCTGATCCTAAATCCTAGATTGATGTGTCTGAACTTAAGGTACCTTCACACGAAACGACTTTGTAACGATATCGCTAGCGATCCGTGACGTTGCAGCGTCCTCGCTAGAGATATCGTTTAGTTTGACACGCAGCAGCGATCAGGATCCTGCTGTGATGTCGCTGGTCGCTGAATAAAGTCCAGAACTTTATTTGGTCGTCCGATCGCCGTGTATCGTTGTGTTTGTAAGCAAAAGCAACGATACCAGCGATGTTTTACACTGGTAACCAGGGTAAACATCGGGTTACTAAGCGCAGGGCCGCGCTTAGTAACCCGATGTTTACCCTGGTTACCAGCGTAAAAGTAAAAAAAACAAACAGTACATACTCACCTGGGCGTCCCCCAGCGTCTGCTTCCTGACACTTACTGAGCGCCGGCCCTAAAGTGAAAGTGAAAGCACAGCGGTGACGTCACCGCTGTGCTGTTAGGGACGGAGCTCAGTCAGTGTCAGGAAGCAGATGCTGGGGGACGCGCAGGTGAGTATGTACTGTTTGTTTTTTTTACTTTTACGCTGGTAACCAGGGTAAACATCGGGTTACTAAGCGCGGCCCTGCGCTTAGTAACCCGATGTTTACCCTGGTTACCCGGGGACCTCGGCATCGTTGGTCGCTGGAGAGCGGTCTGTGTGACAGCTCCCCAGCGAACAAACAGCGACGCTGCAGCGATCGGCATCGTTGTCGCTATCGCTGCAGCGTCGCTTCGTGTGAAGGTACCTTAAGCGCTAAAGTAGTGTCAGGGTACCTGACCCCTGGGGTGAGCAGCTGCAGTACCGGATTCTGTCCAGGAGTGTACCTGGCAACTACCTGCCACACAAGCCTGACCTCACCACTAGAGGCTCCAGTGAACACCAAGGTAGTTGCTTAGTTATGCGCCTTCCTGGGTAGGCCCTTTCCAGTGATAAAGTGGGTCCACAAATCCACATGCGACACGGGTGGGTGTAACAGTCTGCTTGGCCCAGCCATGACTGCAACACCTCATACATGGAATTACAGAAAGTCTTCACATTGGCACGATATCGCAGCTCTATACAGTTTAAGGGTATGTGTCCACGTTCAGGATGGCCGGTGCTTTGGACGGAGCGGAAATCTCGCTCCGCCCAAAGTGCCGCCACCTTCTGTAGATGCGGTGATTCCGGATGTGTTCATTGCACACATCCAGAATCATCGCACCCCACACATAGGGCCCTGTGTTTTACCTTGCGGCGATGCATCGCCACAAGGTAAACGGACATGCTGCATTCTAAAAAGACGCGCCGCATGTCCGGAAACGCAGGGCCGCCAGGTGTGTGTTCGCACGCATAGTGGAGACGGGATTTCATAAAATCCCCTCCACTATGCTGTAACATCTGGACACTGCAGATTGAACGCTGCGGCTCTACGCAGCGTTCAATCCGTAGCTATTCCGGATGTAATACAGCCTGTGGACACATACCCTTAAGGATATCTGGAATTGTAATGAAGCTTAAATCATAATGTAAGGATATGTCAGATTAGACAATTGAAGTCATTTGGTGCTAATCAGAATTCTATAGGCTTATAAAAAAGAGTTACATCAGGTTCATCTCTCCCTAGATCTTTCTGTATGGGATTTGAAGATTATTTTGGCATCACATCTAATAGACTTTGATCTACACATAAAAAGTGATTTGCATCAGGTATCTTGGTGTTTGTGTTTATTGTGAGACTAGAAAGATTAATTTTTGCTTTGTAGTTTTTGTCTTTTTGTGCCCTGAATCCTGAACGCCCTGCGGGACATCAAGCCCCTATAGACCATTTTATTTCAATCGTAGTATGTGAGAGTACCTGGAAAATAGACATATTCCTGTCGGTTCTCGATCTAAGTATAGCTGAATAATTGCATTGTGAAAAGAGATGCAACTATCAGGCTATGTGCACACGTCAGGATTTTCTGCAGAATTTTTCTGAACAAAACCGGACTTTTTCTGCAAGAAATCCTGACGTGTGCACATACCCTACCTTATAGGATCTACAGGTAATCTCCTTAACAGGGCCATGTATTACATGGTAACACAAGCCCCATTCCCAAGTAAATAAACACACGTGACTACCAGATTAGGTTTGGAATAAAATGGCCATGGCGTTTATTTTCGAGTTACTCATAAATCTAAATTTTATTTAATCATAACCAATAAACCATTTAAAATTTCCATAAACTGAAGTAAATCATCACTAAACGTCCAAATCCACCCGGAAAATCGGGCGATTTTCCAACAAAATAAACGACACGACATAAAGTGAAACAAAAAGGGAGGGAGGGCGGGATCTTGATTCTTCTTGAGGTAACTGACGTAACTGCTCCAAAGCAGCTCATTTTATAGATAAAATTCCTCCAATCAAAATGATCAAAAAGAGCGGGAAGCCATACCAGACATACCAGACAAAACCAGTTTTAACCTGCTCGTGCATAGCACAGCTTACTAAAAGTTTATTAACCCCTTCCAGTACCTACAAATGAAATACACAATACCAAAAACATTAATCACAATATGGGAGCTGTGTTATCATGCGACCCCCTAAGGGGAGGGCGTTCATATCATTCATAATACGAGTGTACCTAGTATTGAGAGAAGATTGAGAAAAGAGACGTTTCACTCCACAGGTTTCGCACACAATGTGCCTTCTAGTATAATCTGTAGACCTCCCAACATTACTGAAAAGTTGGAAGGTCGGCTGTATAATCAAATGTTGCAGTCTACTACAGAAGTAATTATGAGAGATTTTCACCACCCAGCGACTGGCTGTGGTCGTATATCTGCTTCAACTACAAAGGCGGGAAAATCCCTCAGCTTGTTCCTGGATCATTTTATGGGCCAGTTCTGGGTAGACCCGACAGGAGGCGACGCTTTGTTGGATCTGGTCATTTCTAACCATGCAGAGCTTGTGGGAAATATCAATGTTAGCAAAAACCTTGGTGCTGGTGACCACAATATCAATTAATTTTGCTTACATCATAAAAAAAATACCTGGATGGGGAGGGCAAAACCATAGCTCCCAACCGTCCCTCATTGTGCGGGACTGTCCCGGTTTTGAGCCTTTGCCCCGCTGTCCAGCACGGGATGCTCTGCTTCCTGCAGACAGCAGGACCGACACGCCCCCTTGTGTTAAGCCATGCCCCGGGCCCTTACCCTTCCATATGGCTGCCTGCTTTCTGTGCACAGGACCTGTGATGAGGTCACAGGAGGGGAGGAGTCAGGGGTCACATGATCAAGACCTCCGTGGATTGCAGGACTCGGCTCTGTGCTGGTTGCCAACTTGCCACATGGTGCTGCAGGATGAGGTAAGTAATGCCTTGTGTGGGGTCAGGAGGTGTACAGTGTGGATGCAGCAGAGCCATGTGTGTATGAGGTGTATGGAGCGGAGCCGTGTGTGTGCGAGGTGTATGGAGCGGAGCCGTGTGTGTATGAGGTGTATGGAGCAGAGCCGTGTGTGTAGGAGGTGTATGGAGCAGAGCCGTGTGTGTATGAGGTGTATGGAGCGGAGCCATGTGTGTATGAGGTGTATGGAGCGGAGCCGTGTGTGTGCGAGGTGTATGGAGCGGAGCCGTGTGTGTGCGAGGTGTATGGAGCGGAGCCGTGTGTGTGCGAGGTGCATGGAGCGGAGCCGTGTGTGTGCGAGGTGTATGGTGCGGAGCCGTGTGTGTGCGAGGTGTATGGAGCGGAGCCGTGTGTGTATAAGGTGTATGGAGCGGAGCCGTGTGTGTATGAGGTGTATGGAGCGGAGCCGTGTGTGTATGAGGTGTATGGAGCGGAGCCGTGTGTGTATGAGGTGTATGGAGCGGAGCCGTGTGTGTATGAGGTGTATGGAGCGGAGCCGTGTGTGTATGAGGTGTATGGAGCGGAGCCGTGTGTGTATGAGGTGTATGGAGCGGAGCCGTGTGTGTATGAGGTGTATGGAGCGGAGCCGTGTGTGTATGAGGTGTATGGAGCGGAGCCGTGTGTGTATGAGGTGTATGGAGCGGAGCCGTGTGTGTATAAGGTGTATGGAGCGGAGCCGAGTATGTACGAGGTGTATGGAGCGGAGCCGAGTGTGTACGAGGTGTATGGTGCGGAGCCGTGTGTATGAGGTGTATGGAGCAGAGCCGTGTGTGTATGAGGTGTATAGAGCGGAGCTGTGTGTGTATGAGGTGTACGGAGTGGAGCTAAATGTGTACGAGGTGTACGGAGCGGAGCCGCGTGTGTACGAGGTGTATGGAGCGGAGCGCGTGTGTACGGAGCAGAGCCGTGTGTGCAAAGTGTACGGAGTGCAGCCGAGTGTGTAGGAGTAGCATACCATTATATGGTATGAAGTATCATGTGCGGCCAATATACAGTATGGAGCATCATGTGCGGTCATTATACAGTATGGAGCATCATGTGTGGTCATTATACAGTATTGAGCATCATGTGTGGTCATTATACAGAATGGAGCATCATGTGGGGCCATTATACAGTATGGAGCATCATGTGCAGTCATTATACAGTATTGAGCATCATGTGGGGTCATTATACAGTATGGAGCATCATGTGCGGTCATTATACAGTATGGAGCATCATGTGGGGTCATTATACAGTATGGAGCATCATGTGTGGCCATTATACAGTATGGAGCATCATGTGTGGTCATTATACAGTATGGAGCATCATGTCCAGCCAATATACAGTATGGAGCATCATGTGCAGTCATTATACACTATGGAGCATCATGTGCAGTCATTATACAGTATGGAGCATCATGTGCAGTCATTATACAGTAGAGAGCATCATGTGTGGTCATTATACAGTATAGAGCATCATGTGTGGTCATTATACAGTATGGAGCATCATGTGTGGCCATTATACAGTATGGAGCATCATGTGTGGTCATCATACAGTATGGAGCATCATGTGTGGCCATTATACAGTATGGAGCACTGTGTGGCCATATTTTTTGTTTATAATTATTGTATATGAAACAGTGTGATCAGCAGTGCTAAATGGGTGTGGTTGGGACGTGGATATGGGTGTGACTAATTATGAATGGGTGTGGTCAGAGGCATTGTCTAAAATTTGCCGCGGCGCACGTTGCGCGCCGCAAACTTTGTCCCTCTTTCCCATCTTCAAAAGTTGGGAGGTATGTCAAAACACTTAATTTTAAGAAAGCCAATTTCCCCAGATTGAAGGCTGCACTTCAGGACATTGACAGGGAGCAGCTAGATAGTGATATCTGATGATATATGATATATGGAGGTACCGTATTTTACATCTATATTGGTCAATCAGACTACAAAACGTATTCCTAAAAGCAACGAGGGAAGACAACAGAGATTACACCCCACCTGGCATACACCTACAGTTAGAAAGGTTATTAATGACAAAAAAAGGAGATGTACGGTATAATATATTAATCCGGGCATGAAAAATGAGATGAATAGAATCTATAAAAAAAAGTAATCAAATCATAGGTAATGAAGGAATAAAGCAAGAAAAACCTGAAAAAATTGTTGAAATATATAAATATAAAAATAACAATGTCTGCACAGATGAGTCTCCTGAAAATTGGTAAGGGGGATATGGTCACTGAGAACTAAGAGAAGGAAGAATTGCTGGATGGGCTCTTTAGATTTACTGTATATATACTAAGGAGGAGAGAGCGGCGAATGTACCTGATCCCAGTGATCTTAATATGACTTCTGGTAAACTCAGTTAAACATACCGTAGGTATGGTCAATCAATGTGAACAAGACTCCCGGCCCAGATGGGCTGTATCCAAGGGTGTTTAAGGAACTCCGCTCAGTTATTGCTGAACATACTCTATAGTCCCTATGGTAACCATTTTCAAAAAGTTCTCCAGGCCTTACCCGGGTAATTATAGACCAGTAAGCTTAACATCCATTGTGAGAAAAATGTTTGAGGGGATTTACAGAGATTATATACAGGAGTATAAGTGATAGCCCATGCACCTGGACACTAGTATGCGGGCATCATATTTTCTAGGTGGAGTAAAACTAGGAGAGTCACTTGCAGAGAAGAATCTGGGTGTACTTGAAGACCATAAACTAAATAACATCATATAATGTCAATCAGCAGCTTCTAAGGCCAGCAGGACATTATTGTATATAAAAAGAGGACTCACGGGACAGGGACATAATACTATCACTGCACAAAGTGTTAGTACAATCTCATCTGGAATATGCAGTTCAGTTCTGGGGAACAGTTCTCTGCTAGAATTCTAAAACGTAACATGGACAAACCAGAATTCATCATCTTTCCCCAATCTCACTCACCCCCCCAACAGACCTATCCATCAAAGTCAATGGCTGCTTACTCTCCCCAGTCCTGCAAGCTCACTGCCTCGGGGTAGCCCATGACTCTGCTCTCTCCTTCAAACCACATATCCAAACCCTTTTTACCTGCTGCCGACTCTAACTCAGAAATATTTCCCAAATCTGCACATTCCTAAACCAAGAATCTGCAAAACACTAGTGCACACCCTCATCATTTCCCGCCTAGACTACTGCAACCTCCTGCTTTGTGTCCTCTCCTCTAACACTCTCGCACTCCTCCCATCTATCCTAAACCCCACTGCCTGACTAATCCACTTGTCCCCCCGCTATTCCCCAGACTCTCCTCTCTGTCAGTCCCTTCACTGGCTCCAAATTGCCCAGAGACTCCTGTTCAAAAAACCCTAACCATGGCATACAAAGCCATCCACAACCTGTCTCCTCCATACATCTGTGACTTCTCCTCCCAGTACATGCCTGCACGCAACCTCCGATCCCCACAAGATCTCCTTCTATACTCCCCTCTTATCTTCTCTTCCCACAACCGCATTCAAGATTTCACGCTTTCACGCATCCCCCATACTCTGGAACTCTCTACCACAACATATCAGAATCTTGCTTACCTTGGAAACATTCAAAAAGAACCTGAAGACCTACCTCTTCCGACAAGCCTGCAACCTGCAGTAACCACTGATCGGCCAAACCACTGCACGACCAGCTCTACCCTCACCTAATGTATTCTCACAGAGAGGGTCATCTCTTCTCCTGTACCAGTTGTGACCTGTATCGTTTAAGATTAGTGTACTTGTTTTTATTATGTATACCTCTCCTTACATGTAAAGAGCCATGGAATAAATGGTGCTATAATAATAAATAATAATAATGATATAAGAAGTAAGTGAAATCTTTGGCATTGTACTATACCTATATTTCTCTGCCGTATCTATGCATCATGAATCGTGGTATGTGTTAAAGGGGCTCACTGAGACTCTTTCGCCCGGGGCTCACGAAAACCTGGAGCCGGGCCTGATGAAGCTGGATGTATTTGCTCTGGCCCCAAAACCTCTGTGAACTGTAATGGAAGCCATGAAGGTTATTAGCTAGATTGCTCAGAAAGAGATGTTCCTATGAAGAGGACCATTCGAGACCTAGTCTTTTCAGATGATTTTTGTCATAACTGACAACTTTTTATGGTTTGCATATGGGAAATGTATATACTAACCAAACATTTTTGAACAGAGCCATACCCCTAATCAAGTATAGAATAATTTACTTCCCATTCTTCACCCCTCCATTACCTGTTCCCCAGATGCCAAGGAAGAAGAAACACTCGAATCTGGAAGGTTTTTTTGGGTTCCGAGAGATTTGTTGACTCTTCGATGAGTGTAGAATGCCTTCCTGTTTTTTCTTTCACATTCTGGGAGTGTTGGTAAGTAAGTTTTCTGGATTTAAAGAGGACCTGTCACTAGGTCAAATGTGGTCAGTTTTTGCTCTTATTTTACTCCCTCTGCTCTCCTAAATATTGTTTTTTTTTGTTGTTTTTTTAAATCCGTCTGATGGTTCTAGATAAATGTGCCTTTTTATTTAGTGCTAATTTTTATGGTCATTATGAAAGGGGTGTGGCTCGCATAATAATGATGCAGAGTAGGCTAAGACACACCCGAGAGGATCTTGTGACCCATCCCCCTCCCTATAGACCAAAAATGACCACTAAATAAAAAGTTCCATGGCTTTGTATCTGTGTGACGGATTTGACAAAAAAATATATTCAACCTGAAAACTCAGGAAGCAGCAGGAATAAAATAAGACCAAAATCTGGCTACTTTTGACCCGGTAACAAGTCCTCTTTAAGAAGTGCATGGAGGATGCTTGCTCCTGGGTTGTTAATATTCAAATTTTTCTCAGACCGCAGTGCGTTTATCCATTCATTCATCAGCCCTCATCCACTATTCAGAGATAGTTACTAATTTTAGTAGCTATACGAGCCTCGAATTCCAAGAGTAAGAAAATAATGAGAACATCTGGCCTCTAGAGTGATACAAGGGAATATATAATCAGCAACTTTACAAGAACTCGGTCGAAAAAAATTACCAAACACAAAGCTCTAAATTGTATTATACAGAAACGACGTCACCCACCCTCGTGGAGGCTTCTGCTGAGCAAAACACGGATGTCGTGATGGATAGAAATTTTAATTACAGATAACCACGAGCTGATGGCGGCATGATCCAGACTGTTTTATTGTCGGCAGATTGTGTCAGACAAAATTGCTTTTGTACCTTTCAGATTGCTGTGACGAGGGACGAGGCGCGCACAACTCCTGACAGCGCAAGGGCCCTGGTGGGTATTGTACACGGAGAAACAGATTTATATTCTAATTAATTATTTAAGAATTCATATTCAAAAGTAAGCAGTGTCCAAACTGTATTACACGGATAGCGTGCTCCTCGCCTGCTGCAAAGCTATTTGCTACGATATTCTCATTTATTTGTGCAATTTGCTCAGACCTTCACCATGCATATTAAATGAACCCCCCTCACATTATAAAACTCTGGCTCGTGACTTTACATTATTTGTTTTCACAGCAAGTTGGCGAAATTTGTGTCTAGGAGTATTTAAAGGGAAAGGAAAAGAAATCAAATAGAAATGCGCTGTCGCTAATCAGCAAAAGTGAAAATTTCAGCCTTATGGTAGAATTTTGAAAAAATCATGGAACAGAAATGGTGAAAACTTCTTATAGTGGAGATATGAACCAATTAGTCTCCGAATAGGAATGACAAGTGCTTGTCATTAAATGAGCTCTGCTTATGCCTCTGATAGTATTTTACAATAATACACTAAAATAAACTACAGGTTTTACTGGAGTAGCACAATCTGTCTGGCAGTCAGTACTCCTGGTGCCCTCCTAAAGCTGCTAGTTTCTTCTGTCTTTGCTGGCTTGTTTTTCCTTTTGGGCTAAGAGACCCCCTGACGAAGGAATCGGTTCCGAAACGCGCGTCGGGGTGTGCGCTATACTTGGACCGGCGGACTTTAAAGGTATAAGCCCCCTATTTCTCGTGAACTGCTGTTATTGCACCCAAACACTTTATTTACTCACATTTGCACCCTTGCTGTGCTAGCACTCTTACTTTGTATTTATCATTCTTTCCATTTTCCTTTGCCCACGCACTGCTGCAAGGTCACTTTCTTTTGGCACAAGCCTTTTACACTTATTAATTCTTCATTATACCTCTTAGTGCATATGATATACCTTTGTGCTCTCTATTTTTTATTTTTGTATTTTTCAGTTTCATACTTTTCTTGTGCAATTAGTATGGGCTACATTTTATAAAAAAATTTGACACTTAAGAATTTTTTTCAGAAAACACATTTTTATCTCACGATTTTTTATGATAATATTTTATGACATTGTCTTTTCTTTAGTGTTATTAGGGGTCTTATTTATGTGGCTATAATTTATATGTTTTCACATTTCCCCCTTTCTGTGGTCCGCTGTCTTTTCCGTTACAATATGTTTTTATTCTATTATTGATTTTACATTCCAAGTACGGTCAAATTTTTTGCTGTAGTGCTGACGTTTACCACTTCTGTTCAATAAAGGTAATTTTATCAAAAACATCTATCAGTCTTTGTATTTTTCCTTTTAGACCTTAAGTTCGAGGTTTCTTTTGTTCGAATTCTTCTAATTTTTGAATGGTCTGCCAATCATTTACCTAACAACTATATATCACCCTATATATATATATTGATTGATATTTAACTTTTTGATATATAGGTATTGCTGCATTCAGTTTGTGTCAATCTTAAACTATTGCCACCTACCGGGGACTATTTTGAATAAACCAAGTAAAACTGTAGACTTCGCACCCCAATCTAGCCTGCGCAAATCAAAACACGGCAGCTTGCTACATGATTCTTAGCAACAGTATTTGATGATCTTCAGAGACTACAAGATAATGGATATACAGTGTTACCGGCTCTATGGAACTGTTGTGTAGAGGCAGAAATACATTTACTATTCAATAATTCCCTTGCCCTCTTATGAAGTGACTCTGCACATTCTTTTCCAGGTTATACAGCAAAGCTGGCAAATGATCTTCAGGACATATTAGTAAATTGTCTGTGCTTTCTTGTCCAGTGTGAAAACTGAAAAACATCAAGTTTTTTCTTTGCATGTATAGTCACTTAAAAAATGTTAATAAAACGTGGTTTAAGAATGCCATCAATGTTAATCATACATTTAAAACCACCTCAAAAATATGATACAGGAGGTGGAAATTCTCTCATGTTACATGTCACACGAGACACTAAAAATGTAAAGTTACTGGATGTATTCATGTCTGCATTACTTTCCTTTTGTTGTATGATGAAACTTGGAGCTGCGCAGACAAAACCACTGATCACACGGTAACCAAAGAAATGCCAGGCAGAGCATGTATTTGCCATTGCATAATATATTTTTTTCTAATGTCTTGAAAGAAGAAAAAGTTAGAAAATGTAATGAAGCAGGAAAAAACTTGTGCACAGATGTTTACACGTTGGGATGTTGTAAATCATTTCAGACTCTATCATAGAAGTTGTGTTCTATAAATTTGTGCTTTTTCCTTCATCTTTTCAGTGAATTTCAAGGACTTGGTGACTGCAGTCCTATATAGCCTCAATATACAGAAATAAGACCAATCAACTGATAACCAAACCTTATAATGTCTCTTGAGGACCAGTTTATCATCACACTGCGACAATATTGGAGACCTCTATGTGTAAGAAAGTCTGTCCTGTAAAGTACAGAATCCAGTGGAGAGATAACTTGAAGGTCCTAGGCAAAATCATGACCTCCTATGCAATTCTAATAATGGTGGAAGCTCATGGATTGCTTTCAAACCCCCAAGGGTTAAATGTGCTTACGTACTTGTATGTGGTATAGGTAGAATACCCCATGGGGCTGCAGTTAGCTGGGACAGGGTTAACTGTAGTGGCCAACCCAGATGGAAGGGGGGAACTGAGTGTTAGAGGCAGAGGCAGGAAGTGTGAGTTCACTAGGGAGGAAGTGAGCTCAATATTTGGGACAGCAGATTGCCATAAATACCTTCCGTGTGATTCCGTCTAATGACCAAGGGCAACCTCGAGATGGATGTCGGGGGCCAGGGGCACACTCACCTTGCAAAGCTATCCTTTTTAGAAAGATGGGGAGTCACAATTATACACTAGGGCCTTGATGGTTCAAGTTACTCCTCACCTACCTATTCTTCTGCAGATTAAGATTTCATATACATAAAGGCCTTGATTACTTCTGGTGGTTTATGTAGTTTAGCCAGAAGGAACTTGAGGAAAATCTCCGGTCTTCACAAGACCTTCTTCTTTCCTCCACTCTTGAATGTTCCTCATATGTCCAATTTCTCATGAGCATCCTCCATACTCTGGAGCTCTCTATCTCAGCACATCAGATTATCTTCCCAATTTTCAGTCTTCAGATGCAACTCAAAAACTCATCTATTGAGGTAATCCAATAACATGTGCACCTCTCCAAACCTATTGTCTCCTTACCAATACCCTATAGATCTTATGCCTGTAAGGACAAGGTCCTCTCCACCTTTGTACCGGCAGTCTGTCATTGTTAGGTCTCATTCAGATGTCTTTTTTTTTACCTTCGCAAAACAAATGGTATGCGTGTCATCACTATTCTGGATCTGAGTTTCATTAGTGTTTGGTTTGTGTCAGATTTTACCATCAGAGTTTCAACAGTGAGTTTCTCGTATAGATTGATAAATATATCATAACGTTTCCTCTATCCGTTGCAATGTTAATCATGGACATCACATGGACATCTGTGTGTTGTCTGTGATTTTTCCAAACCCACAAACTTTTATTGGCACTTTTCATCTGTTATACCAGCAGAAACTGATATGGCTCCATGATTTGTGCATGGATATACGATTTGCAGAAAAACACGGACAAAGTAAAAGTCTCATAGAATATAATGAGTACTTGATTGCATACACCTTTTTGCGGTTGGATGACTTTTACGCTTTCTTGGAACAAAAGAGTGTCAATGAAGTACCATATTTTTTTTACATGCATTACTACAACTTATTCACTTACTGCAGGGTATGTATTCATTGTTTATAATCCAAGTTGTTTTTGTCTGCAAAACCAAAGAAATGGGCTGGAAAAAATATAAAGCAAAACCTAAGAAATGAGCCAGAACGCATTTTGGTATCAGTGTAACATGAAGCTGCACATTCACACTGTGGCCATTTATCAGACTGACTAGTAGTCACAATGTGAATGTGCCTCTACAAATTGCACTTATACCAATAGGCCCTATTTCTCATTTTTTTTTGTAACGGGTTCATGAAAAACGGACGTCTGGCGTAGTTTCTCAATTGTTCTTGCTTTTATTTTTTATCTGTATTATATGTATGTAAACTCTCTTCACACGCACAGCACTCTAGAATTATTGGCGTTTAAAACAAATAACATTAATAATCCCCTGCTTACAAACAGTAAGGTCAGTTTTATAGGGACTCTCCAGGTTTGCTGACTTAATTCTTATGGCCTAATTTTTGGCATCCTTCTAGTCATTGTCAGAACATAGCCACCGTACACCTACAGTTGCTGGACTGCCGGGATCCAACCCTTTTATGCTCCTAATGGATTATTGAAACCAGCCATCATAAAATAGAGAAAATTAAAAAACATTTTTTGCAAGTTTTAAAATGACCCAGTTCCCACTTTATCCTCAAAACAATGCCTGCAGGACTTATGTAACACCCCAGGTAACCAGTTGTTAAAGTGATGTTGCCTTCTCTTCGGGGAGGGTAATATCATGCTTAAAGGCAATGGAGTTCTCTTTACCAGTTAAGGCACCGGCACACAACACATTCCAAATCCAGGCCAGGAGGAGGAGCTCAGGACCCGGATTCAGGGGAGCTTCCCTGAGCTCCGCAACAAGTAATCCTGACCCCTGCGGAGGAGGAAAAAGACACCGGCACCAGCGAAACAGGTATGCAAACTGCCCCGGTAGCTGAAGACACTCTAGTGGGACCCCTAGCAACCCCGCCGACTTTACCACTTGGCCAGTCAGTCACTGTAACCGTAACCTGGGATAACATGACAGATTTAAGACATGATTTAACTGATTGCAGACAACAGAAATTAAAATTAGCCACAGAGGAGAAACACCGCAGAGCTAAATGGGAGCAAATGGAACAATCTAACCAGTTAGCTAAAGCTCAGTCCCGTACTGCTAGACTTACCAATAAAGGACCTATAAGCAGGGTGGATTGATTTAAATCACGCCGATTTAAATCATGATTTAAATCACGATTTAAATCAAAAGATTTTTTTCTATTTAAATCGGATCGATTTAAATCATGATTTTAATCATGATTTAAATCACTGATTTAAATCAAAAGGGTTTTTTTAATATAAATCACACTTAAAATGAGAAGTGAGAGCAGTGCGCATGTGCGCCCATAGTTACACGGACGAAACTAGGGGCAACGATCTAACGCCAGGGTGAGGGGGGGACCCCAAAGTAAGTAAAAATCTTTTTTGTTTTACTATATGGCAATAGGTAGGTGTTTAAAAGCAGCATGTCTTAATTGTATAAACTATTAATAGCCTCCACATTTTGTTCATACTGCCCCTTTAATTCCACACTTCTAGCTTGGTTTCACTTTTGGTTTAGTTTCTTTTTCCATTCAGTTGACATGCCCAAACTTGTTGGATAGTCAGCATCCTACAGAAACCTCTGGAAGAGCATGGCATTGTGAATGTTACACATATACAGCCTTTATTCTACTGAGTTAAACAACTCAGCTTTATCTCATGATGGAAGAACCTTTGGATGGTAAAATATTTTCCTCAAAAAGCAGTTTATTGAAAAAAATCCGATTTAAATCAAAAAAATCCGATTTAAATCAAAAAAATCCGATTTTTTTGATTTTTTTAAAAAAACATTGATTTTTATCCACCCTGCCTATAAGACTAGGAACTGTTATTTCCTTTGATTTGGACAAAGGATGGGGATTTATCAGAGAGCAAGGAGGACATAAGGAACTATTTGTCAACCGCAGAGACGTGGAATCACACCTCTTAAGGGGACACCCTGATCGTGACTTATACCCTGGAGACAAAGTGACCTATACCCGGCACCATGGAGAAAGGGGATACTATGCTCTTCATGTAAAAAGGTGCCTAGGACAGCATGCCTATACCCGTGTAGCCACTGCGAGTGGACAGCAAACCCGGGCTACACAGACCTCTTATGATGAACACTTTTCTAACGAGTCACATGTTGACCCCCGTGATAAAGAACTTCCCCAGTCAGGAAGCTCTTCATGCCAGGACCTGCTCTAGAAGAAAAAGAATTAAAAGAGACATTTACCAGCGTGAAAGCAATGTTGATTATGTTTGATTATGTTATGCTGATGTTTTTCCTTGCAGTTTGAAAAAGGGCAATGTTATAAATAGTTTGGCACCTGTTAAGGTGCCCCTCTTTGATATTGCCACGCACTGGTAGTGTGAGCAGGACTGTATGTTTATCTGTTTTGCTTTTCAGACCTGGATTAGAACTGTAAGGTGTAGAGGAGACCAGGACTGGTCAATGCACCTTTGTACTGTATATAACTGTTTGCACTTTCTTTTACCTGTGTGCACTTGAGTAAAAACGTTTTGTTATACAACGTTCAAGAAACCGTACCTCCCATAAAGGGATGTTTAAGTTCTACCTGTTGAAATGCATTTCCAAAAATTGTCTTTAACCTGTTGTTTATGTTTTCTTTTCCCAGTCCGGGAGTACTGGTGTTAACGGGGGTGGGGTGGGGGTGAAACACCCCAGGTAACCGGTTGTTACAGTGGTGTTGCCTTCTCTTCAGGGAGGGTAATATCATGCTTGGAGGCAATGGAGTTCTCTTTACCAGGTAAGGCACCTGCACACAACACATTCCAAATCCAGGCCAGGAGGGGGAGCTCAGGACTCGGATTCAGGGAAACTTCCCTGAGCTATATGTATCCTGACCTGGAGGAGGAGTTCGGACAGTCTGGGAGAGACACTGAAGGAGAAGGAAGTCTGAAACTGAGAGCAGACAGAGATTCCGAGCAGCCACGAGGGAGCTGCAGCCTCTGGAAGGAGAGAAAGAACCCGAAGGGTTGAGTGTGGCGGAGCTACAGAGGAAAGGAGCAGAGGAGAGTGAAAGGGCTCAGAGGGGAACTGCAATCAGACATCCTCAGAGCCAGAGCGCAGCAGCCGGGTACCGGGAGCCCGAGGCTTTTGTGGGACTCTAAGACACAGTGCAGAACCAGAGGGCCAAGAACTGAATGCAATTGGCCCACACCATAAATGAGACGCAGCAGCACTTGAAGAGCCAAGGGCACGATAGAGTCCCTGTAAAACGGTGCAAGCTGCCCGTCATGCAGGTACCTGTCCCAGGACAGGGAGAAAGAGCGAGGCCTTGTTAGGAAGCTTTAGGCAGCAGGGACCTCATAAAACAGCGCAAGGAGGAAAGGCTCACGGACCTCAACTGGGAAGGAGATTCTTCCATTGCCTTCCAGCCGGCCGGACCACAGGACACCTGTACCTGGTATCCTGGACTGTGGACTACTACCACCAGTAAACCAGTTAAAGACTTTACAACTCTGTGTCCTCCACTTATTCGTCGGCATACACCATCCTTGCCACACACCTTGGGAGTCCTGGGGACCCCGCTTCACCTGTGGGAAGCATTACCATCTTGCTGCAACAACATCACCCCAGAGGACTCCTTTAAGCAGCGTCTGTCCGTATTGACTGAGAACCACGTGTGGCGTCACGAACAATAGACTTTATCCACAATTCCCCTTAAAAGACCTTTCCCCTTTTATTGGACGCCCAGGGCCACGGACCGAGTCGCAGCCACCGTGACATCCCCTTTAAGACCAGACCCGGTACGGAGTACCCCACTGCCCAGGCCGGACGACTTATTTATCCAAGGCCCCACGCAGACAGCCATATTTTGCATCTGTTTTAGATGGATCTGTAATTTTTTAATGGACCCTGTAGGATCCATACACTGGAATTTAGCTATCGGAGGTCTAGGCGTAGTAGTTATATCTGGGCCATGTTATTTCAGGAAGGGAGGATAAAGACTCTTCTGCCAAATAGGAAAATCTCAGTATTATAAATGGACTATAGCACGTTGGGGCTGGCCATGACACAGATTTTTGCACTGGGATCCCAGTATCAAAAAAATTGATCTGATAGTCACGTCGGTAGTCCATAGCTGCCAGACCAGAGCAATGCAAACCTCCTACCCTTCTGATTAGCCGCTCACAATCCCTACAAATCAGAGGAAGACCTGGGATGCTGCTGGTGGTAGGAGGTTCCCAGGGCTTTGGTTTTAGCCATGGACTACCAACGTGGCTACTGGTTCAAGGTTCTGCAAATCTTTTTGTTCGTCTCTACCCATTATCCTTCAGTTTTATGACTCGGTATGATGAAGCTGTTGGCACTTGGTGAGCCCCTCTTATGGTGGAGAATACCTTACATTATTGCATGAATTAGTATATGCCATCATTTTCATAGTAGTCCATGAGAAGAAACCTCTGCCTCCACGTAAAATCAGGGAGACAGGAAGGTACAGAATGGGCCTGTAGACCATAGACACCATATTATGGATCAGTACAAGAAGAATCCATATAATGAGAATGTGCATGAGTCCAGAGTATTTTTTGCAGGTAGAATTTTCCAGCCCCCATCATGTGAAAGATTCATCATACAGTACATACAGTGTGTGGAGGAAGCCAGAGGGTTGCACATTTTAGATCAGGTCTTCTAGTACATTTTGCAGAATAAGTCTTTTTACCAAATTCCCATAAGCCGTTTTTTTTAAAATGTTTTAGTGTCATAAAAACACATGAAAACTCATAGAAGAAGCACAGGGGGAATAAGCTTCCATGGTCCCAGCACATAATGAAATGACCTGGATGTGAGGAGCTAATCTGCGTTCATTAATAATACATGGTCCTTGGAATTGTCCCCGTCCTGTAGTAGGTGAGATGCTTTCACGCAGAAGAAATGCTGCTACTAAAACGAGCTTCTGGTTGAGCACGACGGGGGCTCCTTAGGAAGAGCCTGCAGCTGCTGGAAACTTTTGGGCAGTGTTATAATTGAGAAACATGAATTATACAAAGCTAATTAGACGACATTGTGTTTTTTTGGAGGGTGAAAAGGTTTTATTAGAATGTTCCATATTTGCTGCTAAAAAGAGAAGTTGTCTAATAAATAGGGGTAATGTGTCCTTGTTTACCTTTGCTCTTGCCTCCTCCAAATATACTGAAATGTGCGTTACAAGATGAGCAGCTTTGAAAAAAACAACAAAAACATGGTTATGCGATACTCTGTCAGGAGATGTTTTTGCTATGTCTTTCTTGTGATGTGAATCGCAGCCCAAAGAGGGTTTTCTAGCAGAACACAATAATGTATTGAATGTGTATCGTAACAAATTGCAGTCCATTACAAAACTTAAACAAACTAATAGGCGCTGAATGAATAAAAATTCCCCCTTCTGCTGATCGTTGCAGGTCAGACCACCACTGATCAGTAAGTTATCACCAGTCCTGTAGAACCCCTTTAACGATTAATGCACCTTGGCTTCCCGAACCTATCTTACATAGAGAGATTTGTTAGTTATAGCTCATAAGGGCGGAGAGTGTGGGTTCATGTTTTGTGCAAGGAGAACAGTAAGGGGCAACTTAGTCAGAGGGACAGCAGCTTATTTAGGGCATGGAAAGCACAGTAATTTTTATGCAGAATAAATGTTAATAACATTCTTATTTCTAAAGTCACTTTCTTGGGATGTGCTACAGAAAGGTGGAGAAGAAAGAATTTTACATGGTTGAGCTATGGATGTGAAAAGTCATCATGGTATGTTTACAAGATGGAGGAGAAAGGGATGAAAATCCAATCAGAGATAATACATCTGTAAGGTACTTGGATGTAAATATTTGCTTGTGATACTGACTGTCTCATTAGTACTAAAGTTCCTCTATGATCTGCAGTCTGATGATGGCGAGTAACAACAACTCCCAGCATCTCCTTACCATTGCTAATGGCATGATAGGAGTTGTACGGTCATGTGAAACTGTAATGACCAGAGGTCCGAATAAGATCCAGTGAGTCACAAACCAAGACCAAGGCAGAAATCTCCAACTGTATTTACTCAAAGGCAAAATAATAAAGGTAATATGGAGAATATTAAGGCAGATGCACCCCAAAGATACACTAGCTCAGCAGCAGCTGAAATCTATGCTACAAAAGACTAATAAGAAATTTACCTAACAGGGCAACTAAAAACAGGAACAAGTGTAAATTGAATGTATGTTATCAGGGGAGCCCCTGGAACGGCACACTGAGTATAACTTACACAACTCTAATATGAGATACACCTCTAAAGTAACAATTAAACACTCTGCGCAGGGATACCCGGGTATCTATAACTTATGGTACCGTATCCTGAGATAGATCTCCTCTCAGGCAGGAATCCGCACAGGCTGCAGCCAGTCCATATCTTCAGCGCCAATGAGTTACAGCAAGCTCCTCTTGTCTTATCGGCCGATGCCGAGCCCAAACGCCGGGGACTTAGTTAGTGGCCTCACGATATTGTCTCTTCTTCTGTAGCTCCTAGGAATGCTTCCACGACAACCCGTCCGTCTCTGTATCAGCAATCTGTCCAGACTTGTTTCTCCAATCAATGCACAGGTATTCCACAGACTCTCAAATACATAGTGGGTTTGCAGTAAAGTTTCAGTCTTTCAAAATAAAGGTTAGCTCCTCTCCAGAAAAACGTTAGCAACAAAAGTCTCTCACAGAGTTGAACAAAAGGTTAGTTTTCTCAAGGAAAATGTTAGCAATGAAAAGTCTCTCAATAGCTTCTTTTTCTCCAACAAACTCGCAGTAAAATCCACACACAGTCTCTTTGCTATATCACAGCAGCTTCTGCTTTTTCTTCCCGCCTTTCTCTTCTCAGCTCTCACTTCCTTATTTTACTTTACACACGAGACACCAGACCCCACCCCCCAGCACACATTGTCTCTCGGGGTTTTGCAGAGTCTGTCCTCTGCTGCAGCAAGCAAAAACCACAGGGTCCTAGTGCCCTCTCAGTGGGACTACAGTTCACTCTCTTACAGGGGCGTAACTACCGTGGTCGCAGCGGTCGCGATTGCGACCGGGCCCAGCAGGCCAGGGGCCCAGGGCCGGCAGGTCGGAGTCGTAGGAAGGCGGGGGGGGGGGGGGCGGGCCGCCCCAGGCGGCACAATGCGGGGGCGGCACAATGCGGGGGGCGGCACAATGCAGGGGGCGGCACAATGCGGGGGGTGGGTCGCCGGCGGCGCAGAATTTACCTGTTCGCATGTCGGCTTCAGAAAAATGGCCGCCGCGATCTCCATCTGCGCACGCGCGGCATCCCGCGGCCATTTTCCTGAAGCCCCGGGCAGCAGAGCACTCCACCTGCGCACGCGCGGCCTCAGGAAGATGGCCGCCCCCACCGATAACCAGAGAGAGCAGGATCGCGGTCAGGTAAGCAGAACTTGTTTTTTTTTTTTATTGAGAGCGGCGATCCGGGGGGCCCAGGGCAGAAAGCTGGACACAGGGGGGCAGAAAGCTGGACACAGGGGGGCAGAAAGCTGGACACAGGGGGGCAGAAAGCTGGACACAGGGGGGCAGAAAGCTGGACACAGGGGGGCAGAAAGCTGGACACAGGGGGGCAGAAAGCTGGACACAGGGGGGCAGAAAGCTGGACACAGGGGGGCAGAAAGCTCAACACAGGGGGGCAGAAAGCTGGACACAGGGGGGCAGAAAGCTGGACACAGGGGGGCAGAAAGCTGGACACAGGGGGGCAGAACGCTGGACACGGGGGCAGAACGCTGGACACGGGGGCAGAACGCTGGACACGGGGGCAGAAAGCTGGACACGGGGGCAGAACGCTGGACACGGGGGCAGAACGCTGGACACGGGGGCAGAACGCTGGACACGGGGGCAGAAAGCTGGACACGGGGGCAGAACGCTGGACACGGGGGCAGAACGCTGGACACGGGGGCAGAACGCTGGACACGGGGCCAGAAAGCTGGACACTGGGCCAGAACGCTGGACACGGGGCCAGAAAGCTGCACACGGGGGCAGAACGCTGGACACGGGGGCAGAACGCTGGACACTGGGGCAGAACGCTGGACACTGGGGCAGAACGCTGGACACTGGGGCAGAACGCTGGACACTGGGGCAGAACGCTGGACACTGGGGCAGAAAGCTGGACACTGGGGCAGAAAGCTGGACACAGGGGCAGATTGCTGGACACAGGGGCAGATTGCTGGACACGGGCAGAATGGAGAAACGGGGCATGATTGGAGACACAGGGGGCAGGATGACAGACATGGCGGCATGACTGGAGACACTGGAGGCAGGATTGGAGACAGATGGGGCAGGATCATGGGGCAGGATGGATACGATGGAGACAGATGGGGCAGGATGGGAAGATCATATGGGGCATGATGGATACTCATTAGGGCAGGATGGGAGAACATATGGCCAGGAATGAGACACACGGGGGCTAGGATGGCGAATATTATTACCATAGGGGCTAATTAAGGGATATTATTACTGCAGTGATGTATTTATTTTATTTTTTGAGTACACTGTTTTAAATGGAGGGGCGGTCCTATTACTGTGTAGAGTGACACTATGTCGCTTTCTTCATGTGGTGTAATGTAGAAGTTGGGAAAATTAATGTGTTATGCAAGTGGAACTCGAGATAACTGTGTTATTTCCTGCAGAGATGAGTCCTGGCTGGATGAAGTGATGGCGGTCTGTGCGGGATGAAAGATGAAGGACTTCACCTAGAGACGTCACTGGTGAGTCAGTGTTACCTATACACTGACACTATACACTGTATACTATATACAGAGGTCCTGTGTATATTGTCACCAGTGATCACTGGATTACCTATACACTATATACAGAGCTCCTGTGTATAATGTCACTGGTGATCACTGTATTACCTGTACACAGACACTGCATACTAAGTACAGATCTCCTGTGTATAATGGCATTTATGGTGATAGTATTGTGGGTTTTTTTTATTATTGATCAATATTGTAGTATTCAGTCACTATGTGGTGGTAATATGTGGTCTGGTCATGATGTTGTGGTATTTGTTCCTTGTATTTGATATTATTCGATCACTGTGGTGGTGGGTGGGGCCCATGGGGGGTGGGGGGGGCCCATTTGGAAGTTCGCACTGGGGCCCATAACTTTGTAGTTACACCACTGCTCTCTTACATGCCACCCCACTAGAGGTTGGCGTCCTCGACATACCTTCCCACTCAAATTCATCTTGAGCATATCGCTGAGGCGGTATTCCTGCCGTAGATCGTGTAGTTCTCCTGAGTCCTACATCAACAAGTGCAACCTTAGAGGGAGCTAAAGTCTCTTCCGTGGTCGTGTTAGTGGGCGCAAGTGGAGTTGTCTTCTCCTGCGGCTCGATGTCCTGTGATACAGCGTCAGGACCAAGCAGTTGACCTGATGCACTCTCCTCAACAACATCCTCCATATCCCCAACATTCTCATCACCCGAGGCCAGATCAATCACAGGGGGCAAATAAGCAGGCGCAGGAGTAAGTACACCATCAAACTCAAGATCATTCAGAGTTCCCGCCCCTTGGAACATGGCCTCTGGCTCTAGGGGAGTAGGCGCCGAATCTTCAAACCAGCACCGTTGTAACATGTTACGATGCAAATTACGGGTTGGCCCCCCCTGTCCCCACCAGTTCGACCTCGTACACTGGAATCTCAGGGTTCACCTGTTTTTTTATCAGATACGGTATCGCCTTCCATCGGTCACTCAGCTTCCCTGACCGTCGTTTTGTCCTCACCAACACTCTGTCTCCCGGAGAGAACAGCTCTGTTTGTACAGGTCGCGTGTCCCTATGGACCACCTGGCGAAGGCGGTCGCCCACCACCTGATGCACCACCCTCAACCGCCGCCGATGCTCTCGTACCCACTCGGATGCAGTCCGAGGGGGGGCGGAGGAGGGATCTGGCATGTTCAAATCCTCAATGTCTCGGCCAGGTCTACCAAACATCAACATGTGTGGTGAGTAACCAGTAGTAGTGTGCACCCTGTTATTGTAAGCCCACATCAATTCGGGGAGATACTCAGGCCAGCATGTCTGTTGCTGACTCTCTAAGGACCTCAACATTTGCAACAAGGTCCGATTAAAACGCTCACACGTCCCGTTACCCTGAGGGTGGTAAGGCGTTGTTCTCGACTGCTCGATACCATAGAGTTGGTGCAACTCTTTCATCAGCGTCCCCTGAAAGCAGGCCCCTTGATCTGAATGTATTCTCTGCGGACACCCAAACACTTGGAAGAAATGTCGGCACACTGCCTCAGCCGCCGACTTGGCCGTCTGATCTCTTGTCGGCACCGCTACAGCATACTTGGTAAAGTGATCTGTCATCACCAGGCAATAGGAGTACCCTGACGTAGAGTACCCTATCAACACGTAGTCAATCATGAGTAGCTCCAGTGGAGCTGAAGTCTTAATAGACTGTGTAGGAGCCCGCTGCTCAGGGCTTTTGTTGAGCCCACAAATTCGGCACTGCCGACACGCGTCAGCCACCATCCCTCCCAACTCAGGGCAGTAGAGGACTCGCTGCAACCACTGAAGTGTCTTTTCACTTCCAAAATGGGCCCCCTTCTCATGCGCCTCACGAGCGACCACTGGACCCATCCCCACAGGAATTATCAGTTGGTACCGATGCTGCAGCTCCGATGGCAGGTACACCTTACGCTACAAAAGACCTTGTTCCACACACAATTTATCCCATTGTCGAAGGAGTTTCACTCCTTCCATGGACAACTGAGCTTTGTCCTCTGCACTGGGCCAGGCCTTGTTTTGTACCCAACGGCGCACAAGTGCAACGTCCGGACACTCATCCTGGACTCTTGTCCAATCTGAGGATGTTTTACCCAGGACACAGGGCATCCCGGGGCCACCCCACTTGAGTGTACCACACTTTGGAAGATAGGTATCTGCCCCAAAGCTGGAGTTTCAGTGTCCTCAAGTTGTTCGTCAACATCTTCCCCTGATAACCCAAGGGGCACTCTTGACAATGCATCTGCATTGCCGTTTTCTCGACCAGAGCGAAATTTAATGCGGTAATTGAACTTGGCTAGTCTGGCGACCCACCGCTGCTCTAACGCTCCCAGTTTTGCATTCTCTAAGTGAGCTAGCGGGTTGTTATCTGTCATGACTAGCACCTCAGCTCCTGTTAGATACTCGGCGAAGCGTTCTGTCATTGCCCACACCAGGGCCAGCAATTCCAGCCGGAATGAGCTGTAGTTAGCCGGATTTCGCTCGGAGTCTCTTAAAGATCTGCTGCCATAAGAAATCACTCGCTCTCGGCCGTCCTGCACCTGTGCTAGTACTGCCCCCAACCCATGAAGACTACCATCGGTATACAACAAAAAAGGGGTGTCAAACCGGGCGTAGGCCAGCAATGGGGCACTCGTTAGAGCGGTTTTCACTTCATCAAATGCCTTTTTCTGTAGGGGCCCCCATGGAATGGGGCGATTTCGAGGACCCAGCGCTGTCCCTCTCAAAAGTTCATTCAAGGGACTCACCACTTGTGAGAATTTAGGCACAAACCGCCGATAGTATCCTGCTAGGCCCAGGAAGGCCCGCACTTCTCGCAGGTCACAAGGAGGTGGCCACTCTTGTACCGCCTTGATCTTACTATCTAAAGGTAGTACCCCGTCCGGGGTCACCAGATGCCCCAAATATTCAATCTGGTTTCGTAACAGTTGACATTTTTTTGGCTTTATTTTCAGGCCGTAGCTCTTGAGCCGCCGGAGAACTTGACGCAGCTTCTCCAGATGATCTTCAAATGAAGTTCCGAACACCACAATGTCATCTAGATATATCAGGACTGATTCAAAATTTAGATCGCCCAAGCAATGTTCCATCAGGCGTTGGAAGGTTCCCGGGGCGGTAGCGAGGCCAAAGGGCATCTGGTTGAACTCAAAGAGCCCCATTGGCAAGACAAACGCCGTCTTGGCCCGATCTTTTTCAGCCATTGGGACCTGCCAGTACCCGCTTGCCAAATCCAACGTTGAGAAATACTTGGCCCGACCCAGGGCCGACAGGGATTCTTCAATACGGGGTAAAGGATATGCGTCCCGTACGGTGTGGGCGTTCAATTTTCGATAGTCCACACAAAATCGGAGTGTCCCAACCTTCTTGCGGACCAAGACTACAGGGGCCGCCCAGGGACTCCGGCTCTCTCGGATCACTTGGTTGTCCAGCATACTGGCCACCATGCTCTTCACCTCTTGATAAAGCGCTGGAGGAATTTGACGATATCTTTCTCTAATGGGTTGAGCATCCCCCGTTGGAATCTCATGCTCAATCGTCTGGGTACACCCGAAGTCCTCTCCATGTCGGGAAAAGGTCTCTTGATGTTCCCACAAAACTCTCTCCAACTGCTCCAACTGCACGGGGGTCAGCTTCTCCCGATCCACTCCCATCTGCTCCATGATCACATGACCATTCCATTCCTCCATAGGAGGCTCAGTCCGGCCTACCTCGACCGCAAAGGTCCAGGATGACTGTTGGTCTGGTCGCAGTTCGAATCCTGCATTTTCCGGCACCTTTTCTGCCGGCACGAACAGTTCAGCCAGTATGGTTCCAGCGGGAATTGCAACAGCTTCATCTAAAACATTGATGCATCGGACCGGCACTCGTCCATTCTTCACAATCGCCAGAGACCGGGCCACATGTACCTTGGCAAGTGAGGAACCCTCTCGGGCGGGCTGAAGTAGCACTTCAAGTCCATTCAATCTCTGTGCAGCTCCCACAGGCAGCATTAAGAGTTCCTCTTGTCTTGGTCCCAGCAGGATCGGGGCCCTCGATGGCACTCGGACCCGGCCCACCCGGCCACCTGGGACCGCACTTTTCAGCAAGTCGCAACTCAGCACTAGACGGTGTAGAATTCTCTGTGTGGGTCGGTGTCTTGTCGCACGGGCCCAGTATCGGGGTTCTTCACTGGCATACATCTGGTGATTCAAGTCTCGCAGCACGTTCATTCCGAGCGTCACTTCCATCCCTCTTCTAGGGGGGTGATCCACCAGTACTACCCCTTTCTGCCTCAGCTCTTGACCAAACATTTTTAGTTGCATCCACACGATTCCCTTGACTGACAGTTGACCATTATTCACGGCGGTCAGTCGTATCACTCGGCCATCCTCTGGAATCACTAGTCGACTGAAGTATCTCTCATATACTTCTAGTGGCATTATAGTACATTCGGATCCCGTGTCAACCAAGCACCTCATCTTCCGCCCTTCAAACTCTGCTTCTATCACTGGACTACATGCAAACAAATCTTGCTCATTCCGTCGAGGGCTTTGTGTGGGTGGGGCCGCTGCTGCTTGCCCTCTCATGGCAGCGGCCGGAAGTTTAAAGCCGGCAACGGGGTTTCTGGGGCTGCAAGCGTCCGGCAGTAACGAGAATGTGTCCCTGGCGCCCACACTTCCAGCAGGTGATTGCTCCTCGTGGACGAGGGCTTGACTCATTCTGATAGGACGACCTGGCCGTCTGTGGGGTCACTGTTCCAGGGGGTGGGGCAGGAGGCCCCCGTGAGGGGGTAGAGGCGGGATCAACTGTCAGTTGAGACAATTTCAGCTTCAACTCCTTCACCTCAGCACGCAAAGCTTGTACCACGCTCACCAGCCCCTCTCCCCCTGACCCTGATGACCCACCTTCCACCAGCTGGGCACTGTTCACTGACCCCTCGGGCACATGGGCAGATTTTTCTTCTCTTTCCACTGCAGCTCGGTAAATCTGCCAGAAGGATAGTTCTGGTGCAGCCCGGGCCATTTCCAACAGTTTGTCCCGGAGAAGTCTATTAGCTAAACCGGTGATGAATTGATCCCGGAGCAAGCGGTCTACCTCCCGGAACGCTCCCATGGCCCCCTGGTCTAGTTGCTGCATTTCATTCAGCGTCTCTTGCAAGATATTAGAGTACTGCATCAGGGACTCACACTCTCTCTGGGGACGATTAAAGAATAGGGACCGAAGCTGGGCCACACGTGCTCGGCCCCCCAAACTCCCCTCTAACAGTTCCAAAATCTTTTCTAACGTATCCCTCTCTGATTCTGGGCGCACCATCACCATACGCCTAATATCACCCTCCAGTGCATTTAATGCCAGCTCAGCGCGTAACGCGGGGGTCAAATTACACATGCGCAGAATACTCCGGATTCTCTCAGCCCAAACTTGCAACGCCATATTGCGCCCATCGTATTTCGGCATGTGCTGAAGTAAAGCTCCTACAGGCACATACCCTCCCGGAGTCGCCGCGGCTGCCAGGGGAACCCCAACCCCCGAGGAGGATGCGGATACCGCGGGGTCATTTCCACCCTCGCCCCCGTCCATGACAAACACTGGATCCTGCCGACTACGCCAAAAATGTAATGACCAGAGGTCCGAATAAGATCCAGTGAGTCACAAACCAAGACCAAGGCAGAAATCTCCAACTGTATTTACTCAAAGGCAAAATAATAAAGGTAATATGGAGAATATTAAGGCAGATGCACCCCAAAGATACACTAGCTCAGCAGCAGCTGAAATCACTGTGCCACTCCAAGGTCTCCTGAGAACCGTATGCTACAAAAGACTAATAAGAAATTTACCTAACAGGGCAACTAAAAACAGGAACAAGTGTAAATTGAATGTATGTTATCAGGGGAGCCCCTGGAACGGCACACTGAGTATAACTTACACAACTCTAATATGAGATACACCTCTAAAGTAACAATTAAACACTCTGCGCAGGGATACCCGGGTATCTATAACTTATGGTACCGTATCCTGAGATAGATCTCCTCTCAGGCAGGAATCCGCACAGGCTGCAGCCAGTCCATATCTTCAGCGCCAATGAGTTACAGCAAGCTCCTCTTGTCTTATCGGCCGATGCCGAGCCCAAACGCCGGGGACTTAGTTAGTGGCCTCACGATATTGTCTCTTCTTCTGTAGCTCCTAGGAATGCTTCCACAACAACCCGTCCGTCTCTGTATCAGCAATCTGTCCAGACTTGTTTCTCCAATCAATGCACAGGTATTCCACAGACTCTCAAATACGTAGTGGGTTTGCAGTAAAGTTTCAGTCTTTCAAAATAAAGGTTAGCTCCTCTCCAAAAAAACGTTAACAACAAAAGTCTCTCTCAGAGTTGATCAAAATGTTAGTTTTTCTCCAGGAAAACGTTAGCAATGAAAAGTCTCTCAATAGCTTCTTTTTCTCCAACAAACTCGCAGTAAAATCCACACACAGTCTCTTTGCTATATCACAGCAGCTTCTGCTTTTTCTTCCCGCCTTTCTCTTCTCAGCTCTCACTTCCTTATTTTACTTTACACACGAGACACCAGATCCCACCCCACACATTGTCTCTCGGGGTTTTGCAGAGTCTGTCCTCTGCTGCAGCAAGCAAAAACCACAGGGTCCTAGTGCCCTCTCAGTGGGACTACAGTTCACTCTCTTACAAAACAAAAGGTAAATGGCGCTGATCTGACATTGAAATTCATCGCTGTTCTACTTTTTGTTCTTGTATTCATGTACTAATGGTGCTTCTGGTGACGTATTCATGTACTGATAGTGGTTCTTGCCACTTTCCATGACTTGGGAATATTACAGCATTGTATTATCACTGTATTATTGCTGTTATGCTGCAATGCAGTAAGGCAAGGGTCCCCAACCCGTAGCTCGTGAGCCACATGTGGCTCGCCTGCTCCTGACATGTGGCTCGCCGACGGTCACAGAAAAGAAGTCCCCAGGGAGCAGCCTCGCTGCCTGTAATACCTGCCCAGGGCTGGAGTCAGCACCCGGGCAAGTGCCAGGCAGGGGGCCCACTCGCCCCGGCACTTGCGATACTTACCTCTCCCGGTTCCAGCGCTGCAGCGACTTCCATCCTCTGACTGTGACGTTCAGGTCAGAGGGTGCGATGACATCACCAGTGTGCGCCCTCTGCCTGAGCAGTCGCAGCACAGAGAGCAGGAAGACGCTGAGGAGTCCAGAGCAGAGCAGCGACAAGCAACGAGAGGTGAGTATTTCACTTTTTTCTTTTAATATATTTGGAGCAACATATGGGGGCCAATTTAATATGGAGCATCTTATGGGGCCAATTCTATATGGAGCATCTTATGGGGCCAATTCTATATGGAGCTTCTTATAGGGCCAATTCTATATGGAGCTTCTTATGGGGCCAATTCTATATGGAGCTTCTTAATGGAGCCAATTCTATATGGAGCTTCTTAATGGGGCCAATTAAATATAGAGCTTCTTATGGGGCCAATTCTATATGGAGCTTCTTATGGGGCCAATTCTATATGGAGCTTCTTATGGAGCCAATTCTATATGGAGCTTCTTAATGGGGCCAATTCTATATGGAGTATCTTATGGGGCCAATTCTATATGGAGCTTCTTAATGGGGTCAATTCTATATGGAGCTTCTTAATGGGGCAAATTCTATATGGAGCGTCTTAATGGCGCCAATTCTATATGGAGCTTCTTATCGGGCCAATTCTATATGGAGCTTCTTATGGAGCCAATTCTATATGGAGCTTCTTAGTGGGGCCAATTCTATATGGAGCTTCTTATGGGGCCAATTCTATATGGAGCTTCTTAATAGGGCCAATTCTATATGGAGCTTCTTAATGGGGCCAATTCTATATGGAGCTTCATAATGGGGCAAATTCTATATGGAGCGTCTTAATGGCGCCAATTCTATATGGAGCTTCTTATTGGGCCAATTCTATATGGAGCTTCTTATGGGGCCAATTCTATATGGAGCTTCTTAATAGGGCCAATTCTATATGGAGCTTCTTAATGGGGCCAATTCTATATGGAGCTTCATAATGGGGCAAATTCTATATGGAGCGTCTTAATGGCGCCAATTCTATATGGAGCTTCTTATTGGGCCAATTCTATATGGAGCTTCTTATGGGGCCAATTCTATATGGAGCTTTTTAATGGGGCCAATTCTATATGGAGCATCCTATAGGGCCAATTCTATATGGAGCATCTTAATTGGGCCAATTTAATATGGAGCATTTTATGGGGCCAAATCTATATGGAGCTTCTTAATGGGGCCAATTCTATATGGAACTTCTTATGGGGCTAATTCTATATCGGTCATCTTTTGGGGCCAATTCTATATAGAGCATCTTATGGGCCAATTCAATATGGACAGTATATGGGGCCAATTACACATGGAGCAGTATATGGGGCCAATTACATTTGGAGCAGTATATGGGGCCAATAATATATGAAGCATCTTATGGGACTGTTAAAGGGTATTGACTTTTAAGATTGCTACTTCCAATAGGTGACACTAGTGTTCAAGTCCTCTTTGACTATGCAATTTGCATAACACTAATGTAAAATACATAAGGATAGAGTGAAAGTGAAAATCTGCATGTTATTATTTGTGCCTTCTCTAGGTTTTTCTATGACTTTATTTGCATTGTGGCTCTCGACCAACTTTCATAGCGGAATGTGGCTCTCAAGGTAAGAAAGGTTGAAGACCCCTGTTCTAGATAGAGGGCTTGTCCTCTCCTTTGGTTTTTTGAATAACTTGGTTGACATTGAACAATCCCATGGTGGACTGGCAGACTCGGGAGGTAGAAAAGTGGAGTGAGTACTATCAAAGTCACTGCTTGGGCACCCGTTTAGCCAGGGTTGATACCCGATACCTGCCGGAATACCTGTCTTATTTAGAGGATGTGTTCTCAGAGCAGGAGCGTCCGGAACTTCCTCATCATCATCCTTATGATTGTACCATTAATTTAATTTCTGGGGCAAAATTGTCTAAGAGCAGGTTGTATAATATTTCAGGTCAGGAATTGTAGGTCATGAAGGACTATATCTCTGGCTAAGGGTGATATCAGACCTTCCTTGTCTCCCATTGCAGGAGGGTTTTTCTTTATTAAGAAGATTTTCATTAACTAAATTGGATCACAGTTCGGGATCCTTATCCTCTCCTTTTAATTTCAGACATCTTTTACCAGATCGACAGACCTAAGTGGTTTTTTTAAACTGGACCTCAGGGGCATATAATCTCATCTGTATAAAGGAGGGAGATGAGTGGAAGACTGCTTTTAATACATCAGAGGGACACTTCGGAAGCCTTGTTATGCCATTTGCGTTGACTAATGCTCTAGCCATTTTTCAGCACTTTGTAAATTACATTTTTGTTGTGCGGCAGGTTGACTTGTAGTAGTCTGTCTGGACGACATATTGATTTATTCTCCAGACCTCGAATCGCATCAGGTACTTGTCAGGCAGGTCTTACAAATACACAATAAATATTTCAAACCAGAGAAATGTATGTCTTCAGTTCAGAAGATTCCTTTTCTGGAATATCGTCTACTGGTTTTTGCATGGACCCGGCGAAAGTTCGGGCAGTACTGGACTGGTATCATCCTGAAGGCTAAAATTCTTTACAAAGGTTTTTAGGGTTTTCCGATTATTACCGTAAGTTCATCAACATCTTTTGGTAGTGGACAAACCTCTGACGGATATGACCAGGAAAGGTCATAACTTTTCTAAATTGTCCAGTCTGGCCAGTGAAGCATTTGCTACTTTAAAAAGATGTTTTGTTTCTGTGCCAATTCTTATACAGGCTGACGTCACTCAGCCATTCATTGTAGAGGTTGACGCATCAGAGGTGGAGGCTGTATTGTCCCATGGTTTGTCTCTAAGTTAATGAGATTCATGTGCATAATTCTCCAAGAAACTCGTCCGCCGAGAGAAGCCATGACATTGGTAATAGGGAACTCTTGGCAATAAAGTGGACCTTTGAGGAGTGGCATCAATTTTTGGATGGGGCAGTTCGTCCAGTCATGGTAATCACCAATCGTAAAAATGTTTTTATCCCTGTGAACCTCTATCTTAAATTTTGAGTGAACATCAGGATTTGGTCCTGGCTTGACTTCCTGGTAGTAAAGCCACCACAGATCTTCTTACTCCTCATTTTTGGCGGTCTAAGTTGTACCAGGATATTTGGGAATATGTAGCTGCCTGCAGTATTTGTGCACGTTCTAAGACCCCAGATACTCATCTGTCCGGGCTCTTCAACCTCATTTGTCTGCTGATTTCATCATTAATCTACCCATATCAGCAGGGAACACTGTAATATTGTCGGTGTTGGATAGATTCAGTAAGATGGCTCATTTCATCTACCTACTTTACCAAATGACAAGACTTTGGCGCAAATTTTTGTTAAAGAAATTGTAAAATTTAATGGGATTCCATCCATTCCATATAGTTTCCAACTGGGTGGTTCAATTTATTTCCAAATTTTAGAAAGCGTTTTGTGCTCGCTTAGGGATTTATCTTTCATTTTCTTCCACCTTTCATCCACAGGCTAGTGGGCAAACTGATAGAGTGAACCAGAACCTTGAAACATATCTTAGGTGCTTTGTGTCAGCAGAATCAGGAGGATTAAGTTTCTTGTTTACCTTTATCTGTGTTCGCTGTGAATAACCTTTGTCATGAATCTACTGGTATGTCCCCGCTCTGCAGAGCATACGGTTTTCATCCTCAATTCTGCTCCTTCAGTAGGAATCGTTCTTCAGTAGTACCTGAGGAGGAACAGTTGTCTTCATCCATTACATCAGTGTGGCAAGGTGTTCTTAATAATTTAAAAAAGATGGGGTCCAATTATAAGATTATGGCTGATCGGAGAAGCTTGTTGGTGATTTTGAGTGGTTGACCTAGAAAAACATTAAGTTGAAGGATCCTTCTTGGAAACTGGGACCCAGGTTCATCGGCCCCTATAAGATAGTTTCCGTCGTTAATCCTGTAGCGTTTCTCTTTGCTCTGCCACCCACTTAAAAGATTCATAATGTATTTCATCGATCACTTCTCAAAAATATATTGCTTTCTCTGAACCATCTCCACCATCACCTTCCCCAGTCATTGTTGATGGGAATCTGGAATTCCAGATAGCAAGATTTTGTCGATTCTCACTTGGTATTCCGGTCTCTTCAATACTTAGCTCATTGGAAGGGTTACGGTCCTGAAGAGCGAATGTGGGTGCCAATGTCTGATGTTCATGCAATCAGGTTGGCCCAGTCTTTTCACTTTTCACATCCAGATAAACCTGATTCTGAGGTTCTGGAGATCCCTCTTTGGTATTGGTTTCTTTTATCCCTGTCTGTTAACCCTGCCTGCCTGGTTTGTATTTTCCTATACACTTCAGCCCCTCAAATCTTTGGTTGGGGAGAAATCAGATAATGGTTAATATAGGAGCATAGATGGGTACAACTCCCCAGCGTCTCCACCTTCAAGAGTAGTCCGGGGGATACTGCATATAGGAGGCAATGTGGGGGCACATAATGTATATAGGAGGCTATGTTGGGGCTCATACTATATATAGGAGGCTATATTGGAGCTCATACTGTGTATAGGGAGCTATGTGGGCTTATACTCTAAATAGGGAGTTATGTCAGTGCTTATACTATATCTAGGTAGCTATATGGAGGCTCATACTATATATAGGGAGTTATGTTGGGCTTATACAGTATATAGGTAGCTATGTGGGGGCTCATACTGTATGTAGGAGGCTGTGTGTTGACTCATACTGTATGTAGTGGACTGTGTGTGGATTCATACTGTATGTGTAGGGCTCATATTGTATGTAGGGGGCTATGTGGGAGCATATTGCCTGGGCCTATGAGTTGTTATCCTCATTGTAGTATGGCTCATGGTCTCCTTTTCTTGCCCTGATGGAAGGAATTCTCTGATAAAACCCTGAATGACCAAAAAGGGGGGAAGATGTCATTAAGCTAAGTACCCAAGTGTTCAGGCTATACATATATATATATATATATATATATATATATATATATATATATATATATATATAGGATAGTCCATGTCCATAGAAACGTGACTATGAGGTATATGGATGTCTTGTGGTTTTAATTGCACTGCCACTTTACTGCCATTTATGATCTGAAGGATTATTCATTGTTATATATATTTATATACACTGCTCAAAAAAATAAGGGTAACACTAAAATACCACATCATAGATATCTCTGAATGAAATATTCCAGTTGCAAATTTTTATTCATTGCATAGTGGAATGTGTTCAGAACAATTAAAACATAACAATTATCAATGTAAATCAAAATAAATATCTCATGGAGGTCTGGATTTGGAATGATACTCAAAATCAAAGTGGAAAATCAAATTACAGGCTGATCCAACTTCAGTGGAAATGCCTCATGACAAGGAAAAGATGCTCTGTATTGTGTGTAGCCTCCAAGTGCCTGTATGACCTCCCTACAACGCCTGGGCATGCTGCTGATGAGGCAACGGACGGTCTCCTGGGGAATCTCCTCCCAGACCTGGACTAAAGCATCTGCCAACTCCTGGACAGTCTGTGGTGCAACGTGACGTTGGTGGATGGATCGAGACATGATGTCCCAGATGTGCTCAATCGGATTCAGGTCTGGGGAACGGGCGGGCCAGTCCATAGCTTCAATGCCTTCATCTTGCAGGAACTGCTGACACACTCCAGCCACATGAGGTCTGGCATTGTCCTGCATTAGAAGGAACCCAGGGCCAACCGCACCAGCATATGGTCTCACAAGGGGTCTGAGGATCTCACCTCAGTACCTAGTGGCAGTCAGGCTACCTCTGGCGAGCACATGGAGGGCTGTGCAGCCCTCCAAAGAAATACCACCCTACACCATTTCTGACCCACAGTCAAACCAGTCATCCTGAATGATGTTGCAGGCAGCAGATCACTCTCCAAGGCATATCCAGGCTCTGTTACGTCTGTCACATGTCCTCAGTGTGAATCTGCTTTCATCTGTGAAGAGCACAGGGCACCAGTGGCAAATTTGCCAATCCTGGTGTTCTGTGGTAAATGCCAAGCATCCTGCACGGTGTTGGGCTGTGAGCACAACCCCTATCTGTGGACGTCGGGCACACAGACCATCCTCATGGAGTCGGTTTCTAACCGTTTGTGCAGACACATGCACATTTGTGGCCTGCTGGAGGTCATTTTGCAGGGCTCTGGCAGTGCTTCTCGTGTTCCTCCTTGCACAAAGGCTGAGGTAGCTGTCCTGCTGCTGGGCTTTTACTCTCCTACAGCCCCCTCCATGTCTCCTGGTGTACTGGCCTGTCTCTTGGTAGCGCCTCCAGCCTCTGGACAATATGCTGACAGGAACAGCAAACCTTCTTGCCACAGCTCGCATTGATGTGCCATCTCGGATGAGCTGCACTACCTGAGCCACTTGTGTGGGTTGTAGAGTCCATCTCATGCTACCACGAGTGTGAAAGCACAACTAACATTCAAAAGTGACCAAAACATCAGCCAGAAAGCGTTGGTACTGAGATGTGGTCTGTGGTCTCCACCTGCAAAACCACTCATTTATTGAGGATGTCTTGATATTTGCCAATAATTTCCATCTGTTGTCTATTCCATTTGCACAACAGCAAGTGAAATTGATTGTCAATCAGTATTGCTTCCTAAGTGGACAGTTTGATTTCACAGAAGTTTGATTTACTTGGAGCTAGATTCTGTTGTTTAAGTATTCCCTTTATTTTTTTGAGCAGTGTGTGTATATATGTGTACTAGCTGAAGAGCCCGGCGCTGCCTGGGCATAGTAAATATCTGTGGTTAGTTATAGCACCTCACTTCTCTTATTTTCCCATCACGCCTCTCATTTTCCCCCTCACATCTCTCATTTTCTCCCTTATACCTCTCATTTTCCCTCTCACTCCTCTTATTTTCCCCCTCACTCCTCTCATTCCCCCCTAACACTTGTCATTTCAACCTCACATCTGTTATTTTCTGATCACTCCACTATTTTCCCTCACTCCTCTCATTTTGCACTCACACCTTTTCATTTTCACCTCACACCCCTCATTTTCACCTCACACCTCTCATTTTCCCCTCAGTATATGCATGTTTGTCATCTCCCTTATATATAGTATATACCTGTATGTCATCTCCCCTGTAAATAGTATATACCTGCTGTATGTCATCTCCTCCTGTATATTGTATATACCTATGTGTCATCTCCTCCTGTATAGTATATACCTGTATGTCATCTCTTCTGTATATACTATATACCTGTATGTCATCTCCTCCTATATATAGTATATACCTATATACCTGTATGTCATCTCCTGTATATAGTATATACCTGTATGTCATCTTCACTGTATATAGTATATACCTGCTGTATGTCATCTCCTCCTCTATATACCTATGTGTAATCTCCTCTTTTATATAGTACATACCTGTATGTCATCTCCTCCTGTATATAGTATATACCTGTAAGTCATCTCCTTCTGTATATAGTATATATCTGTGTGTCATCTGCTCCTGTATATAGTATATACCTGTGTGTCATCTCCTCCTGTATATAGTATGTACCTGTATGTCATCTCCTCCTGTATATAGTATATACCTGTGTGTCATCTCCCCTGTATATAGTATGTACCTGTATGCCATCTCCTCCTGTATATAGTATGTACCTGTATGTCATCTCCTCCTGTATATAGTATATACCTGTGTGTCATCTCCTCCTGTATATAGTATATACATGTGTCATCTCCCCTGTATATAGTATATACCTGTGTGTCATCTCCTCCTGTATATAGTATATACCTGTGTGTCATCTCCTCCTGTATATAGTATATACCTGTATGTCATCTCCCCTGTATATAGTATATACCTGTTATGATCCTAGTGGCAAGGATCGCAGGTAGGACTAGCTAAGTAACTGAACAGACTACTAGCTCTGGGGAAGTGGTAACTAGATTGACCGCAACCTGATCCTATCCGCAAACAACTATAGGCAGCCGTGGAACGTTACCTAAAAAATCCTAGACGTCTCGTCACGGCCTGAGAAACTGACTATTCCGGGAGGGAAAGTAAGTCCTCACTTGCCTCAGTGGAAGACCCCAAAGATATAGAATAGCCCCTGTCATGATTCTCAATGGCGAGAGAACATAGCCCAGCATATATGAGAACTAGCTCTTGGAAGATGGAAACTATACTGACCATGAACTAAACCTGCCGCACAACTAGAAGTGGCCGGGTAGCATGCCTACGTTTTTTAACCCTAGATGCCCAGCGCCAGCCGGAGAACTACCTAATCCTAGCAGAGGAAAAGACAGTCCTGGCTCACCTCTAGAGAAATTTTCCCAAAAGGCAGACAGAGGCCCCCACATATATTGGCGGTGATTTTAGATGAAATGACAAACGTAGTATGAAAATAGGTTTAGCAAAATCGAGGTCCGCTTTCTAGATAGCAGGAAGACAGAAAGGACACTTTCATGGTCAGCAGAAAACCCTATCAAAACACCATCCAGAAATTCCTTTAAGACTCTAGCATTAACTCATAACACCAGAGTGGCAATTTCTGATCACAAGAGCTTTCCAGACACAGTAACGAAACAGCAGCTGTGAACAGGAACAAAATGCAAAAACACACAAGGACAAAAGTCCAACTTAGCTGGGAGTTGTCTAGTAGCAGGAACAAGCACAGAAGGCTTCTGATTACATTGTTGACCGGCAAGAAACTGACAGAGGAGCAAGGTTATATAGCGACTCCCACATCCTGATAGGAGCAGGTGAACAGAGGGGATGATGCACACAAGTTCAATTCCACAAGTGGCCACCGGGGGAGCCCAGAATCCAATTTCACAACAGTACCCCCCCCTCAAGGAGGGGGCACCGAACCCTCACCAGAACCACCAGGGCGATCAGGATGAGCCCTATGAAAGGCACGGACAAGATCGGAGGCATGAACATCAGAGGTAGTGACCCAAGAATTATCCTCCTGACCGTATCCCTTCCATTTGACCAGATACTGGAGTCTCCGTCTGGAAACACGAGAGTCTAAGATCTTTTCCACAACGTACTCCAACTCACCCTCAACCAACACCGGAGCAGGAGGCTCAACGGAAGGCACAACCGGTACCTCATACCTGCGCAACAATGACCGATGAAAAACATTATGAATCGAAAAGGATGCAGGGAGGTCCAAACGGAAGGACACAGGGTTAAGAATCTCCAATATCTTGTACGGGCCGATGAACCGAGGCTTAAACTTAGGAGAAGAAACCCTCATAGGGACAAAACGAGAAGACAACCACACCAAGTCCCCAACACAAAGCCGAGGACCAACACGACGACGGCGGTTGGCAAAAAGCTGAGTCTTCTCCTGGGACAACTTCAAATTGTCCACCACCTGCCCCCAAATCTGATGCAACCTCTCCACCACAGCATCCACTCCAGGACAATCCGAAGATTCCACTTGACCGGAGGAAAATCGAGGATGAAACCCCAAATTACAGAAAAACGGGGACACCAAGATGGCAGAGCTGGCCCGATTATTGAGGGCGAACTCCGCCAAAGGTAAAAAAGCAACCCAATCATCCTGATCCGCAGACACAAAACACCTCAAATATGTCTCCAAGGTCTGATTAGTCCGCTCGGTCTGGCCATTAGTCTGAGGATGGAAAGCAGACGAAAAAGACAAATCTATGCCCATCCTAGCACAGAATGCCCGCCAAAATCTAGACACGAATTGGGTCCCTCTGTCAGAAACGATATTCTCAGGAATACCATGCAAACGAACAACATTTTGAAAAAACAGAGGAACCAACTCGGAAGAAGAAGGCAACTTAGGCAAGGGAACCAGATGGACCATCTTAGAGAAACGGTCACACACCACCCAGATGACAGACATCTTCTGAGAAACAGGCAGATCCGAAATAAAATCCATCGAGATGTGCGTCCAAGGCCTCTTCGGGATAGGCAAGGGCAACAACAATCCACTAGCCCGAGAACAACAAGGCTTGGCCCGAGCACAAACGTCACAAGACTGCACAAAGCCTCGCACATCTCGTGACAGGGAAGGCCACCAGAAGGACCTTGCCACCAAATCCCTGGTACCAAAGATTCCAGGATGACCTGCCAACGCAGAAGAATGAACCTCAGAGATGACTCTACTGGTCCAATCATCAGGAACAAACAGTCTACCAGGTGGGCAACGATCAGGTCTATCCGCCTGAAACTCCTGCAAGGCCCGCCGCAGGTCTGGAGAAACGGCAAACAATATCACTCCATCTTTAAGGATACCTGTGGGCTCAGAATTACCAGGGGAGTCAGGCTCAAAACTCCTAGAAAGGGCATCCGCCTTAACATTCTTAGAACCCGGTAGGTACGACACCACAAAATTAAACCGAGAGAAAAACAACGACCAGCGCGCCTGTCTAGGATTCAGGCGCCTGGCAGACTCAAGGTAAATTAAATTTTTGTGGTCAGTCAATACCACCACCTGATGTCTGGCCCCCTCAAGCCAGTGACGCCACTCCTCAAAAGCCCACTTCATGGCCAAAAGCTCCCGATTCCCAATATCATAATTCCGCTCGGCGGGCGAAAATTTACGGGAAAAAAAAGCACAAGGTCTCATCACGGAGCAGTCGGAACTTCTCTGCGACAACACCGCCCCAGCTCCGATTTCAGAAGCGTCGACCTCAACCTGAAAAGGAAGAGCAACATCAGGCTGACGCAACACTGGGGCGGAAGAAAAGCGGCGCTTGAGCTCCCGAAAGGCCTCCACAGCATCAGGGGACCAATCAGCAACATCAGCACCCTTCTTAGTCAAATCAGTCAATGGTTTTACAACATCAGAAAAACCAGCAATAAATCGACGATAAAAGTTAGCAAAGCCCAAAAATTTCTGAAGACTCTTAAGAGAAGAGGGTTGCGTCCAATCACCAATAGCCTGAACCTTGACAGGATCCATCTCGATGGAAGAGGGGGAAAAAATGTATCCCAAGAAAGAAATCTTTTGAACCCCAAAAACACACTTAGAACCCTTCACACACAAGAAATTAGACCGCAAAACCTGAAAAACCCTCCTGACCTGCTGGACATGAGAGTCCCAGTCATCCGAAAAAATCAGAATATCATCCAGATACACAATCATAAATTTATCCAAATAATCGCGGAAAATGTCATGCATAAAGGACTGGAAGACTGAAGGGGCATTTGAAAGACCAAAAGGCATCACCAAATACTCAAAATGGCCCTCGGGCGTATTAAATGCGGTTTTCCACTCATCCCCCTGCTTGATTCGCACCAAATTATACGCCCCACGGAGATCAATCTTAGAGAACCACTTGGCCCCCTTTATACGAGCAAACAAATCAGTAAGCAGTGGTAACGGATATTGATATTTAACCGTGATTTTATTCAAAAGTCGATAATCAATACACGGCCTCAAAGAGCCGTCTTTCTTAGACACAAAGAAAAAACCGGCTCCTAAGGGAGATGACGAAGGACGAATATGTCCCTTTTCCAAGGACTCCTTTATATATTCTCGCATAGCAGCGTGTTCAGGCACAGACCGATTAAATAAACGACCCTTAGGGTATTTACTACCCGGAATCAAGTCTATGGCACAATCGCACTCCCGGTGCGGAGGTAGTGAACCAACCTTGGGTTCTTCAAAAACGTCACGAAAGTCAGACAAGAATTCAGGAATCTCAGAGGGAATAGATGATGAAATGGAAACCAAAGGTACGTCCCCATGAGTTCCTTTACATCCCCAGCTTAACACAGACATAGCTCTCCAGTCGAGGACTGGGTTATGAGATTGCAGCCATGGCAATCCCAGCACCAAAACATCATGTAGATTATACAGCACCAGAAAGCGAATAACCTCCTGGTGATCCGGATTAACACGCATAGTCACTTGTGTCCAGTATTGTGGTTTATTACTAGCCAATGGGGTGGAGTCAATCCCTTTCAGAGGTATCGGAGCCTCCAGTGGCTCCAAATCATACCCACAGCGTTTGGCAAAGGACCAATCCATAAGACTCAAAGCAGCGCCAGAGTCGACATAGGCGTCCGCGGTAATAGATGACAAAGAACAAATCAGGGTCACAGATAGAATAAACTTAGACTGTAAAGTGCTAATTGAAACAGACTTGTCAGGCTTCTTAGTACGCTTAAAGCATGCTGATATAACATGAGTAGAATCACCACAATAGAAGCACAACCCATTTTTTCGTCTAAAATTCTGCCGCTCGCTTCTGGACAGAATTCTATCACATTGCATATTTTCTGGCGTTTTCTCAGTAGACACCGCCAAATGGTGCACAGGTTTGCGCTCCCGCAGACGCCTATCGATCTGAATAGCCATCGTCATGGACTCATTCAGACTCGCAGGCACAGGGAACCCCACCATAACATCCTTAATGGCATCAGAGAGACCTTCTCTGAAAATCGCCGCCAGGGCGCACTCATTCCACTGAGTAAGCACAGACCATTTGCGGAATTTTTGGCAGTATTTTTCAGCTTCATCTTGCCCCTGAGACAAGGACATCAAGGCCTTTTCCGCCTGAAGCTCTAAATGAGGTTCCTCATAAAGCAACCCCAAGGCCAGAAAAAACGCATCCACATTGAGCAACGCAGGATCCCCTGGTGCCAATGCAAAAGCCCAGTCTTGAGGGTCGCCCCGGAGCAAGGAAATTACAATCCTGACCTGCTGTGCAGGGTCTCCGGCAGAGCGAGACTTCAGGGACAAAAACAATTTGCAATTATTTTTAAAATTTTGAAAGTGAGATCTATTCCCCGAGAAGAATTCAGGCAAAGGAATTCTAGGCTCAGACATAGGTGCATGAACAACAAAATCTTGCAAATTTTGTACCCTTGTGGCGAGATTATTCAAACCTGTAGCTACACTCTGAAGATCCATTTGAAACAGGTGAACACAGAGCCATTCAAGGATTAGAAGGAGAGAAAGAGAGGAAGGCTGCAGTATAGGCAGACTAGCAAGTGATTCAATTAAGAGCACACTCAGAACTAGAGGAAAAAAAAAAAAAAAATTGTAGCAGACTTCTTTTTTCTCTCCTTTCTCAGCCAGTAATTTAACCCTTTTTTGGGCCGGTCAAACTGTCATGATTCTCAATGGCGAGAGAACATAGCCCAGCATATATGAGAACTAGCTCTTGGAAGATGGAAACTATACTGACCATGAACTAAACCTGCCGCACAACTAGAAGTGGCCGGGTAGCATGCCTACGTTTTTTAACCCTAGATGCCCAGCGCCAGCCGGAGAACTACCTAATCCTAGCAGAGGAAAAGACAGTCCTGGCTCACCTCTAGAGAAATTTTCCCAAAAGGCAGACAGAGGCCCCCACATATATTGGCGGTGATTTTAGATGAAATGACAAACGTAGTATGAAAATAGGTTTAGCAAAATCGAGGTCCGCTTTCTAGATAGCAGGAAGACAGAAAGGACACTTTCATGGTCAGCAGAAAACCCTATCAAAACACCATCCAGAAATTCCTTTAAGACTCTAGCATTAACTCATAACACCAGAGTGGCAATTTCTGATCACAAGAGCTTTCCAGACACAGTAACGAAACAGCAGCTGTGAACAGGAACAAAATGCAAAAACACACAAGGACAAAAGTCCAACTTAGCTGGGAGTTGTCTAGTAGCAGGAACAAGCACAGAAGGCTTCTGATTACATTGTTGACCGGCAAGAAACTGACAGAGGAGCAAGGTTATATAGCGACTCCCACATCCTGATAGGAGCAGGTGAACAGAGGGGATGATGCACACAAGTTCAATTCCACAAGTGGCCACCGGGGGAGCCCAGAATCCAATTTCACAACAAGCCCCCCACAAATATTAACGGTGAGTTAAGGGGAAAGCACAAACGCAGAGATGAAATCAGATTTAGCAAATGAGGCCCGCTAATACTAATAGCAGAAAATAGGAAGGAAACTGTGCGGTCAATAAAAAACCCTATTCAAAATATCCACGCAGAGATTGCTCGAGCCCCCGCACCAACTAACGGTGCGGGGAAAGCAACTCCGTACCCCAGAGCTTACCAGCAAAAAGAAATCACATGTTAGCAAGCTGGACTAGACTCATCATACACAGAAATCATATTGCAGGCAGATGAGCAAAAAATATTCAAACAGAACTTAGCTTATCCTGAAGAGGCAGAAAACGAGATAATCAGGAGCAATCAGAATAGCACTGAATACATTGACAGCCGGCAACAAGTGGAAGTGAAGCAGAGCTAAATAGGAGCCTCCCTGGTGAATAACGAGGCAGCTGATCCAGCAGACCCGCAGGATAATAAGCCAAACCACCAGGGGGAGCCAAAAAACCAAAGTCACACAATACCATCTGTGACCACAAGAGGGAGCCTGAAAACGGAGTTCACAACATATACCTGTGTGTCATCTCCCCTGTATATAGTATATATCCGTGTGTCATCTCCCCTGTATATAGTATATATCTGTATGTCATCTCCTCCTGTATTAGCCCTCGTTCACACGTTATTTGCTCAGTATTTTTACCTCAGTATTTGTAAGCTAAATTGGCAGCCTGATAAATCCCCAGCCAACAGGAAGCCCTCCCCCCTGGCAGTATATATTAGCTCACACATACACATAATAGACAGGTCATGTGACTGACAGCTGCCATATTTCCTATATGGTACATTTGTTGCTCTTGTAGTTTGTCTGCTTATTAATCAGATTTTTATTTTTGAAGGATAATACCAGACTTGTGTGTGTTTTAGGGTGAGTTTCATGTGTCAACTTGTGTGTGTTGAGTTGCGTGTGGCGACATGCATGTAGTGACTTTTGTGAGATGAGTTTTGTGTGGCGACATGCGTGTAGCAACTTTTTGTGTGTCGAGTTGCATGTGACAGGTTAGTGTAGCAAGTTGTGTGTAGCAAGTTTTGCGTGTGGCGAGTTTTATGTGTGTTGAGTTTTGAGTATGTGCAAGTTTTGTGTGAGGCAACTTTTGTGCATGTGGCAATTTTTCTGCGTGTGCAAGTTTTGCGTGTGGCGAGTTTTCCATGAGGTGAGTTTTGCACGTGTGGCGAATTTTGCGTGTGGCGAGTTTTGAGCGGCAACTTTTGTGTTTCGACTTTTATGTGGCGAGGTTGGTGTATGTGTGGTGAAATGTGCGCTGAGGGTGGTATATGTGTTCAAGCACGTGGTAGTGTGTGGCGCATTTTGTGTGTGTGTTCATATCCCCGTGTGTGGTGAGTACCCCATGTCGGGGCCCCACCTTAGCAACTGTACAGTATATACTCTTTGGCGCCATCGCTCTCACTCTTTAAGTCCCCCTTGTTCACATCTGGCAGCTGTCAATTTACCTCCAACACTTTTCCTTTCACTTTTTCCCCATTGTGTAGATAGGGGCAAAATTGTTTGGTGAATTGGAAAGCGCGGGGTTAAAATTTCGCCTCACAACATAGCCTATGATGCTCTTGGGGTCCAGACGTGTGACTGTGCAAAATTCTGTGGCTGTAGCTGCGACGGTGCAGATGCCAATCCCGGACATACACATACATACATTCAGCTTTATGTATTATATATATATATATATATATATATATATATATATATATATATATATATATATATATATACCCCTCTGCCCACTAGTATCTATATTGTACATATGTATATGTATATATTATCTGATCACCTATTGAGGATGTCAGTCAGATTAGTGGTAGGGCTACATAGGGGCAGGCGCGGGGGCACAATATTGATACAACTTATGGGGCCACCCTCCACTGTCAAGAAGGGAATTGTGAAGGGCAAAAATCGTCCCTATCCCCCCTCATTTCTTCTCTTTTTTTTTAAATCACTGGTTTTCTATGCAGATGTGCATTTATGCCTTTATGTATTGAGTTTTTAAAGTACGGTAAGTAAAAGAAAAGTTTTGAGTTTTTTTTGTTATGGTTTACATGTATAGGGCCCCATTGATTGATTGCTTTAGTTGTTAATGAGGGTTCTATGTGGAAGCTCATATTGTATGTAGGGGGCTATGTGGTGGGGGTCATACTGTATATAGGGATATGTCAGCATACTTAAGTCATAAACTTATTCATAATTTTTTTTATATTATATTAATATTGAGCAGAATTAATTTCAATCTATTGGTTCGGCCTCCACAATAGTCACGGTCTGTCATGTGGCCTCTATAATGTATAGCGCTATGTTATTTTAGAGTCCCAGCAGATTCTATACCAGAACTCTGTATGTTAGGTGTTGTAGATGAGGAAATGTGGCCCAAATATGGTACAATATTCCTTCGTGTTACTACGCTCCTTGCCAGGAAGGCAATAACACTGAGATGGATGGGGGAGGCCTTCCACTATTACGGAACGGAAAAAAATTAGAACACAGGATGCCCTCAAAAATTTCTTAAAATCAGAGGTAAGTGGTGCGATTCACCTCAACACAATTATCAGAACATTAGCCGCCTCACTTTTGTGCTGTATACCCTGACGTGATCCAGGAATCTAAAGATATATGATGGTAATTTCCACCTAAACTAAATTAGAAGGAGTTCTTTGAGTTACTATATGTCTTGATCTTTGCTATATTCGTGTAACACTGCAGTTTCAGATTTGTGCAATGCCCTATATTTATGTGCGCGTTAATGATCTGCAATTACCGTAGCTAATTGTAGAGTACATAGTTTATATTACTGTTTACGATGTCTAATCCTGTATATGTTGGTGACATGACTTTAAGCTATTTTCTTTTATTGCATGTTCATAACGTCAGTTTAAAAAGCAATATTTGAGAGACGTCCAGTTATCGTTATTGTTACTCTTCTACCAAAATTTTTTTGTACCCTTCTCCTGACTGAAAACCTTCAACAATAAGATCCCTTTGCTATGTTGTCAGCTGTTTACCGTAGACTTTGCTATAAAATGCAACTAAGAAAATGGCAGGAAAATCCTCCTAAAACAAATAACTTTTTATGGGGCTAAACAGAATCACTGTAAATGATGGCAGCTGTGCAGTGACTAGTATTTAAAGGGACTCTGTCACCTGAATTTGGCGGGCTATGTAAATGCCCTGTGTCCGGTCCGATGGGCGGTGTTTCCTCTTCTTTCATTCACCCCTTCCTTTCCCGCCGGCCGCAATATTTTCTTGAATTTCAGTAGGTTTCCTCCGTAGTTCACGCGTGCACAATGCAATCTTGCCTTGCGCAAGCGCAGTATGCTTTGCCCAACTGCGGGCAAAGCCAAAAAGCATTAGTGCTCATGCGCCGGCGCACTATGTCCCAGCAGTATTTGGCTGTGTTCCGGGACATAGTGCACCGGCGCATGCGCACTAATGCTTTTCGGCTTTGCCCGCAGGTGGGCAAAGCATACTGCGCGTGTGCAAGGCAAGATTGCATTGTGCACGCATGAACTACGGAGGAAACATACGGAAATTCCAGAAAATATTGTGGCCAGCGGGAAAGGAAGGGGTGAATGAAAGAAGAGGAAACACTGCCCATCGGACCGGACACAGGGCATTTACATAGCCCGCCAAATTCAGGTGACAGAGTCCCTTTAACATGAGTCTGTATGTGATTGGCTTATCCTGAACTCATACACACTTCCAATTATAAGAGGGTGTGCACACTTATGCAACCACTTTATTTTTAGTTTTGTTATTTTTATTTCCCCCCTAAAAATAATTTGTAAAGATTATAGGTGACATTAACCCCTTCACACCGCAGCCCTTTTTTGGTTTTTGCATTTCTGTTTTTCGCTCCCCTTTTTCCCAGAGCCATAACTTTCTTTTATTTTACCATCAATATGGCCATGTGAGGGCTTGTTGTTTGTGCCCTTTTGTACATTTTTTGGTTTTACCATGTCGTGTACTTGAAAACGGGGAAAAAAAGTGTGGTGAAATTGCAAAATAAAGTGCAATTCCACAACTGTTTTTGAGATATTTTTTTTACCATATTCACCAAATGCTAAAATTGACCTGTTATTATGATTCTCCAGGTCATCACGAATTCATAGATACCAAATTTGCTTAGGTTGTTTTTTGAAAAAAAAATTAAAAGATTGTTAAAAATAAAAAATGTCGTCATTTTCCGACACCCGTAGCTTCTCCATATTTCGCGAAGAGTGAAGGCTTTTTTTTACGTGCCGAGCTGAAGTTTTTAACAATACTATTTTGGTGTGGATACGATGTTTTGATCACCTGTTTTAATGCAATGTTGCGGCTACCATAAAAATTTACTTGTGGCGTTTTGACTTTTTTTTGTCGCTTAAAGGCTGCTTCCTGTCCTGTCTGCACACTACCATACTGTGAGCCCGGTACTTCTCACTCCATCTCAGCTTCTGGCAAGAAGCTGATAGTGACGTTCCAGGGCTATGGAAGATGCACTGTAAGTAACGATGTGCATCCTTTGTTCACTTTATGGAGGGGCTGCCAGAACAGGGGGTCACCTTTGTATATGGGGCCCCTGGCAAGTGCCCAGTTTTCCCACCCCCAACACCAGCCCTGCATGTACCATTGTTTGGATACCTTAGGCTACGTTCAAACAGAGTCTTTTCAGGTGTTCAAAAATCATAAGTGGAAACTGCTTTTTGGGAATGGTGTTTGGAGAAGTTTTTTTGAAAAGGGTTTTGAAGAATTTTAGAAGATCTTTTTTTTCTGTAGAGCTCTTCACAGCCTTTTGATTGGACAGGGCCTAGTTTTGAGTATCTTCCAAGAAGTGATGTGCACTATTTTACCCAGTTAAAATACTAAAAAAAAACCTCCTTATATGAACAGGAAAGTGGATTTCCGGTAGAAATTAATGAGTTTTTAAAAAGGTTTTTCGAGGGTGAGTTTCGAGAGAAACCTTCCTCTATGTGAACATTACCTAAATGTAACCGTATCGACCATTTAAATCTCGTCATTCTTTTTTATCAGTGTTTTAAAAAGTAAAAGATAATTGATGCTTCTTTACTAACAATTCTTTGTAAACCTAAAGACAATGTCGAGCTTCCCGAGCAGAAGAGTAAGTGTTCTCATGGGGATGAAGGTACCAAAGATATTTACAATTTTCCCAATTTGGGACAAATGTTGAGTCGAATGTTGTAGGGTGTTCCTTTAGGAAACTAAATGCTTGGTTTTTTTGATGATGTGAACTTGGGTCTGATCACTGTAGTATTGTGTGATCCATAAAGTCAGTTTAATCTCATCTTTCTGTAATTTATGGCAATTTTATGATGTGATGGAAAAGAATTCATTTTCTGCCGGTGAACTCAGATGTCCTTGTGTCTTCAGCATCGAGCAATCTCCTTATTGACAATGGATGTACGAGGACTGAGCTCCAGGTGTTAAGCTGTTGGTATTCTGCATGCACAATGTAAAGCGCGGAATATTTACTGTGGCGAGGAAGCAATTAAGCTGCGAATGTGAAGGACACCGGCGATAGCAGACGGTTGTGGGAATGTACAATGCATAAGGGCTGGATGGTGGTAATGGGGCGTAATTACCATAGTGAGGTAGGTTATGCCTTGATGGATATTGTAATTAAGTACTTTGTGATATTTTAGGAGTGGTAATAATTACCAATTATTAAAATTGTATAATGAAAGAACTATATAATATATATATATTTTAAAAGCGCTTTCTAGGTTTTTGATAACTATCTTTACAGTAAGCCACCAGATGAGTGAGGGTCCAACAACACCGCCACTCATCTGAGCCTGAGCCAATGTAAACTGAATTCAGAGTCAGAATCGCACAGCTCTTTACACAGTCTAGTGGTCGTTCTTGGTACTGCAGCTCAGCCTCTTAATGGAGTGATGGTGACCGTGAACGGGCTGTGCTGTTTTGGCTGCACACTTTGAGCTGATATGTTGCGGTAATGAGTGAGAATCCCACCAATCTGATATTGATGACTTACCCTAAGGATAAACCATTAATTATGTAATCCTGGAAAACTCGTGTATAATGGTACCAATAACTATAGGGCACACAATGAGACTGAAGTATGGAAAGTTATGTATTTTGTGTGCCGCCATATATTGCTATGTGAAACATCGTCTTCTGCCATAGGGGAAAGGAAATGCAATTGAACATTGATTCCATATGACACTGGAGTCATATGGAATAGGCTCCTATTCTTGCAGTGGATCGAAGGTTCGGCCATCACTCCATACCAATCCGGCAGTCGAGACCTCCATTCTCTACATTGGGAGGAGTTCCAGCTGGGAGATCTCCACGTTCTCACCAATACAGAATATAGGCAGTAACTTGCTAAATTGGGACAACCCCTTTAACCTACTGGTCCATTCAGTATTACTACTACTACATGTTGGACACATGTAATTCACAGCTAGATCCCTCCTTATCTGGATTGGATGTTCCTATTATGCCAGGAAGATTGGCAGGTGATGGGTGCGATTAGCATTACGGCAGAAAGACAGAAGAGGGCCAGGGTCACTTATGGTCAGGGCAAGGAGACCTATAGGATGCCTATCAGATTTCCACACCACTGATTATTTCATATTGGTCTGCCTCAGTAAAAGCCCCCGTACAGATTAGACTAGATTAGAAGCCAAGAACTGATCGTCGGGGGAGATGTTGATCGGACATGTCTGCTTTTGGGCTGCCAATCGAGGTAAGGAGATGTAAGAGATGTCTGTCGGTGGCTTTCTCATAGAGAACACAGGAGCGCTCAGCTGTGTGTGCGCTACTGTATATAGGAAAGACGGCGGAAGCTTTGTTCAGCTGACAGCCATCTAATGTGTATGGTGGGTTTAAGTAGACTGTGAGCCCTCATGGGCAGGGTCTTCTCTCCTCCTGTACCAGTCAGTGACTTGTATTAGTGATGATTATTGTACTTGTTTTTTATTATGTATGCCCCTTTTTTCACATGTAAAGCGCCATGGAATAAATGGTGTAATAATAATAAAATAATAATAATAATAATAATAATAGTAATAATAAAAAAAGTATCTGGGTATGTATGAGATTCTGACATTAAATCCACAAACCAAAAAGCCAAAGATCAATTGATTCTGCAAGATAAGGTATGGAATCATGATGTGATGGACACTGGTCATCTCTTCACGTAGGTTAATTATGAAACGCCCGCCAGAGCCGTGGGGTACTCGGGTCGCCGCCACCGTGACATCCCCTTTAAGTACCGGACCCGGTACCGAGTATCCCACGGCCCTGGCGGGTGTTTCACTTACAGATCAGACTAATAAAGGGGTTTTCCAGTTTACAAAACAGATTTTTTAATAAGACCTTTGATGAATTCTGAGTTAAAGGTTTTTGGGCCAAATGTGAATTTCAGCAATGCCTTCATCACTCTGCAGGTCACCGAATCCGGACAATGCAATATGAACACAGTCAGGATTCTGCTCTTTTATCTGCTAGAGCTGTCATCACAGCAACATCTAGAAGGGTTAAGCCAACTCTGATTGCAGCATTTAGACATGGTTGTTGGCTAACCAATGCAGCCTGCACTCACGCTTTATGGGGAAGGCGCAGCTCCTGGTGGCTTATGCCCAGGGCTGAGTGGGCTCTGTCACTTGCCCGATTCACTCTGGAGGGCCTGTGTTGTTCTTCCAATCACAGACATGCCATTGTAATACTGTAATTTCCCCTGTGGTTGCGTTGCAGGGAAACTGAGCACTTACTACCAGGTATCAACACCGACTATAGATGGCCACTGAGGAGTCCCGCAAGTGGGACATTACATGACCTTCTAGTAAGTAGTTGTCCAAACTGGAAACACCCCTTTGTAATCGATCTCCCACAACCCTTTTTTTTACTTTGATCAATTTATTGCTGGGAATATAATCCATAAAATCCAGCTAGTATGGCTGAAAGAAATTGTATAGAGTTGCACCTTACTCCTGTAGGAAAAATGTAGTATTGCATGCTACTTATTAAAGTTAAGGGGTGACCATGTAAAAAATGGCCCCACTGAGTTTTCCAGGGCAAGATCTGCTGTTCTCAGCAGCTTTTTACTACTGGTTAATGGTGGCAAAACTAAAAGGGAATGTCAACCCTGTTAATGTGACTACCGGGAGTTTATATGATACTTTAGTCTTATGTATTAGAGTTACACTGGTGCTTGAAAGTTTGTGAACCCATCAGAATTTGCCATGTTTCTGCATAAAATTGACCTAAAACTTCATCTGATTTACACTCAAGTCCTAAAAGTAGATAAAGAACCAAATTAAGCTAATGATTCAACAAGAATAGACGTTGTCATTTTTTATTGAGGAACATGATCCAATATCATATTTCTGTGAGTAGCAAAAGTATGTGAGCCTTTGCTTATAGTATCTGGTGAGATCTCATTGTGCAGCAATAACTGCATCTAAACGTTTCCGGTAATTGTTGATTTGTCCTGCACATCAGCTTGGAGGAATTTTAGCTCATTACTCTCTATAAAACAGCTTCAACTTTGTTATGTTTTAGGCTTTTCTCACAATAACTGATCGATGCAAATGCAGATCCTTCCACAACATTTTCATAGGATTGAGGTCAGGACTTTGACTTAGCCATTCCAATACTTTAACTTTATTCTTCTTTAGTCATGATTTGGTAGCATGACTTGTGTACTTTGGATCACTGTTTTGTTGCATAATCCACATTGTCTTGAAATTCGGCTTACTGACAGATGTCCTGACACTTTCCTTTATAATTTGCTGGTATAATTCAGAATCCAAGGCAAGCCGTCCTGGCCCAAATGCAGGAAAGCAGAGCCAAACCATGACGTCTCTAGCTGTTGAACACTTGCTTCCTAAAAGATTATATTAGTTGTGGACGCGGCCTGGTGGGAAGCCTTAGTCTAAAGTTTTTGAAGTCCTCCATGGCAGTTTGATATTTCCATTGAGTGAAGGTCATGCAGCATGATTTACATATATATTGGTAAAGGTGGTATTGTCTAAAGCAAGAGGCGACATCTCATGGAGCCCTCAATTTATGGAGGTCAAATGTTTCCAAGTCAATATAATACATATTTATTTTTTATAAGGTTGTTATGTATGCGGGCGGCTAAGTCAGGATATACAGTAGATTAAAACGTGAAGCCATTTTCAGATCAAAGAATGTAATATGTTCAGGTCTTGACTCAGTGGCGCCCCCTGAAAGTTCAGATTATGTGTGTTTACTGCAGCTCAGCCTAATTTATTTTAGTGGAGTTGAGATGTAGTACCACGATCATACTATGAACAGGAGTGGCATTGTTTCTGGAAGAAAGCAGCCATGTTTTTTTAATCCCATGGAATCCCTTTAAGTTTTAGGAGTAAATTAATTGCATACTTACCAATTAATCAGTTGTTCTCAGGACGGAGAGTGATGATATCACGACCATCAGCTACAGTTACTGGTCATTAGGGCCACTATTTGGCAGCAGGGTCAGATTCCTGGTAGTAGGGCCGTCATTACTTCCAGTCTCAATGCAGGAGTTGAGGTGGACGCTCGTGGGAAGTATGTATGTTTTTGGAGTAATTCAAGGAACAATTGGTATTGCAAGTAATTAGTTTCTCAAGTGCATAGAAAATGCTGCTTTGACCAAAAAAATAGTGAGAACATATGAACGCGACCAAGAATGACGTCTGTCCAGGTGAAAACAATTTAAAGGGTGATAATGATTTTCTAATATATGACATAGATTCATGAGAAAAGGTGGCATTTGCTTGGGCTGGAGTTAGAAGGTTGAAGAGGATTTCAGTACTAAATTCCCCTCCAATCCTGAATGTGTGAACAGGCCTCACATCTATGTCATAAGTCCAAAAGTGGTTTCGGAAATTCTTAGTAGACCAATCAAACCACTTTGGCGCCGGTCAAGAGAAGCATAAATTTATCACTTGAGCTGTTGCAAATTATAATATATTGGTGGAATATTCCATCACGTTTAGCAGCCGCGACCTCGCCACCATTTTTCTTGGCACTCGAGTACCAGAGCTGTACTGAGAATTGTAGCTCTTCCCCACTTGTTGTCATCACGGCATCACACAAACTTGGCCACAGTTCCAATTTAGCCAGGATAATCCTAAATGGGAGACTGAACAGAAATTTCAATCTCCTATACAATAGACTACCTCTCCAGGATGCACAGACTTGTTTTAGGCACCTCCCACTCCAAAAGGGACATGCAGAAAGAGAGATTGTGACTTCCGTGATATATATATACCAAGGGGGAGACTTCTTGGCCTATAGCAATAGTTTATAAATCAGTATGTCCATAGAAAAGAAAGTGGATTGGCACATACCGTCCCGTGCAACAAAATCCTTTATTGTGGCATCATCATACCAACTTTAGGCAGATAAAGCAGTGGAGCAAATACAGACGATGATCGTTTCACGCTAACATTGCGCTTCAACCTGACCTGTTGAAGCGCAATGTAAGCGTGAAACGATCATCGTCTGTATTTGCTCCACTGTTTTATCTGCCTAAAGTTGGTATGATGATGCCACAATAAAGGATTTTGTTGCACGGGACGGTATGTGCCAATCTGCTTTCTTTTCTATGGACATACAGATTCATTTTCTTTGGAAGTGGCACCCGTAATCCCTGGGGTGTGTGCAGCTTCCTCAACCCGAGGTCATACAGCTCTGCTTCTCTCCCATGGTAAGTTTATAAATCAGTACTTACACCAGACATTTCCCATTCTGCATAGTAATAGATTTAAGAAATATCTGGCATTCGCTATTTGCACAGAAAACACATTCAGCCATAAAATATTAATTCGTGTTATTGTCTATTTAATATGAAGTCAGGGTGAACAAATAATCTGGCGCTGCATTAACATTCTACCGTCGCTTCCTAATTCTATCATTAGCTGAAAAGCAAATCTCTTCCTTCAAATATCCATTATGAAATGGGCATTTTATCTAATTATTTCATTTCATCGCGTTACTTCAAACAGCCGAGAACAAATAATTAACAATGAAACATTTATGTTATGATTAGAAGACGACGCTTTTAATGATTTTGAAAGAATGGATTTTCTTTGCAGGACGAAACAACTGTAGAGATCAGACTGAACCAAAGAATCCATTTTGTCTTCCTCCTGAGAAATCTGATAGATACAGCAAGAAGTATATTTCTGCAAACTTGACATCTTCTTTGTTTTGTTAGTAATCACGCGCGCATTCCTCCTTGAAATTGTAGCTTTTTTATCCACATACCAAATAATTGTAACTCTACACTAGAATAGACTTGCTTTGTAAGTGATTATGAAATATGAGCGCTTATGCGCATGTCTGAAAAATGTCTAAACTTTTTATCTATATAAAGAAGGGATCGTGCCCAGTGAGGAGAGGCGTGCTCTGAGGCCATCCCTATGTATGAACACACAACCTTTGTGCTGCGTGTCATTTATTTGGATCCCATCCAGGAAGCCAGGGACGGAGAGGACTCAACATTCTTTGGCGCCCGAACAGGGACCCGAGGCGAGAGTATCTACTCAAGATTCACCTGTGGATACGGACAACGGAGATCTGGGATAATGGACGGCAAATGAACTGAAAAACCTGGCCAGGTAAGAGACATTATTAGTTCTCTTTTATCTGCCCTGTATTATCCGAAAGATCTCTATGAGCCGTGTCACGCTGGGTTAGTCTAGTAGTGAGTAGATACCTATAAAACTCGGGTTACCATATTGTATAGATTTATAAGTCCTGTCCCTGGCAGTGTGTGAACAGTGTGAAGGTTGTGGCATGTTGTGAAAGAAGAGCAAAAGTACGTAGAAAATAAGCCGAAATAGTTGGGGTATAAGCCTTATACACGGAAGTCAGCCTAACTGGGTCATGTGCTTGCGTCCTTTCGAGGAGACCTCCGCCCATGCTTGACTATTCATTAAGTGCTTAACCTCCTTCATTTCTGGATAAGGTTTGATAGAATGAGCCCAGGACGCGGTTTCATGAGCCTGGGACAAGTATGCTAACTGAGACAGAAAGTTTTGTGATCTGTATGGTGTTGCTGAGTCTGTTTGCATGTGCAATAGCACTCAAGTACGTCCTGCATATTAGAAGAAACTGAGCAGACGAGCCTTTCAATATTTTAGCTCCCTAGGAGAGAAGGCAACGAGACATCACCACAGAGTAAGTGGTTGTCCAAACGTCACCTAGGGTAGTCATAGCTAATATTGAAAAGAAAAATGGGAAATAAACAGACAAAAACTGTCTTAGGACAAGTGGAAGCAGCAGATATCATACAGGAAAGATGTGGGAAGACAGTCAGAAGACAGATTAGAAGGGTAAGAGAAAAATTGGGAATTTCAGAAGCACTTGTGTTCAGCACAGAATGGGAAAGAATGAGCAAGGAACGAGGTAATAGATGGATTTTTGTAAGTTTGATTGTCTAGACAAAGGAAATTGTTAAGTTGCTGGAAGATTATTTCTTTTTGGCGCAAAGCCAATTTTTTAGAAATCCTTATAACTTTTTGTCTGAACATAATTTTGAAGTTCTGTTTTTATCAAAGTGATATGTTTTGATTGATAATTCTTCGTGCAAAAAATTAGCATTTGGCATTTTGCCAAGTTTTTGTTACAATGTTTGAGAAACAAAAGGAAAAGTTCAAAGCCGCTACTCCAGACTGAAGGACGTTAGAACAACCAAATATTGTGAAACAACGATGTTTAGGAATAGCCATGGATATAAAAGAAAATCATAAGCCTGTCAGAATAGCTGAGGGTTATGATGGGGTAATTCGAACACTGCCATATACTGTGCCCCTAGAGGTCTCATTAGGACCTAAATGTTTTGCATCCAGATTTTTGTATGCCAGAGGTGCCCCAACATGTTTGTTGGGAACTGATGTCCTAAAGAAATTAGAAGCTAATATCAATTTTAGGAAAGATGGCACAGTTATGTTGACTATCCCTGATGATGCAGAATCATTAGAACAATATGTCAGAATTCAGGCTTTTGAGGATTTTACGGAAGAGAAAGAATACACCACAGATCTAGACCTCTCAATGATCCCAGAAACACTGTGGGCACAGGGTGACACTGATGTGGGATTATTGCATATCTCTCCTGTAAAATTATCTGTGCAACCAGGAACTGTTCTCCCACAGCTCAGACAATACCCTGTGAGTGCCCAACAGGAACTAGCGATTACAAAACAGATAGAGGAATACAGAGAGAAAGGAGTTTTGGTAGAGATACAATCACCTGCTAACACTCCTCTGTATCCAGTCAAGAAGAGAACTCTTGATAAGAGTTCTACACCCAAATATCGTATGGTACATGATCTAAGAGAAATAAACAAGGTTCTAGATCCAATCACCCCAGTTGTACCCAATCCTCATACGTTATTATCACAGATACCAGTCAGTTCTCAAGTATTTACTGTAATAGATCTTTCAAATGCATTTTTCTCGGTTCCTTTACACCAAGATAGTTGGCATTTGTTTGCATTTACATTTAAGGGCAAACAGTTGGCGTGGACACGCCTTCCACAGGGAATGATACACTCCCCTACTCTTTATTCAAATGCCCTACAAACAGTCCTTCAGAGGTTTGAACCTGAACCACAGGTAGTAATTTTGCAGTATGTGGATGACATACTACTTTGCTGCCCAGATCTAGAAACCGCAGAAAGGTCCACTGTAAGTTTACTATGTTTTCTAGAAAAAGAAGGGTGTAAAGTGAATAGACAAAAGCTACAAGTTTGTCGGATCAAAGTGGTCTTTCTAGGTCATTGCATTTCTCAAGGTAAAAAGCATCTTACACCTCAAAGAACTGAAGCAATAAGACAGATGAATGAGCCTAGAAATCATAAACAGCTACGAGCATTTCTAGGAATAGTGTCTCATTGTAGACAATGGATTATACATGCCAGTCAACTAATGCAACCACTGTATGACTGTGTAAAAAGTGAACCTTATTTGTTGACAAAAGAAGGTCAGATTTCGTTCCAACAATTAAAAGATGCCCTTGTTTCAGCTCCAGCGTTAGGGCTACCAGACTACACCAAACCATTTCAGCTTATGGCTGCAGAAGTTGATTCCCATGCTACAGGAGTTCTTACTCAGAAGCATGCAGGGAAACAAAGACCAATTGCATATCTTTCAGCAAGGTTAGATCCAGTAGCTAGGGCAGCGCCAACCTGTGTACGTGTAGTTGTTGCTGTCTCACTATTGTTGGACAAAGCATCAGAAATTGTCCTAGAGTATCCACTCACAGTTCAAACTACACATGATGTTTATGGGATATTAAACCAGGTCCAACCAAAACACATTTCCATGGCCAGACATTTGCGGCTGCAGTGTTCTTTGCTGCTCCCCTCTACTATCACATTTACAAGGCTTCAGACTCTTAATTTAGCAACACTGCTACCTCTCGAGTCTGAAGGGGGGAATAAGGACACTGATCCACACGCAAATTTTTTCCCTACAGACACACATGATTGTACAGAGCTCATTTTACAAGAAACGGTAGGCTTACCCAATGTATCCGAAACACCACTTCAAAATCCAGATTTAGAGCTGTTTATAGATGGTAGTAGGTTTGCAGATGACACAGGTAACTTCCATACAGGGTATGCAGTTGTGTCAGAATCTGAAACTCTCAAAGCAGAACCGCTTCCACCGAAACAGTCTGCACAAGAAGCAGAACTAACAGCATTGATTGAAGCACTAAAAATAGCTGAGAATCAGACAGCTAATATATACACTGATTCTAGGTATGCACATGGTATTGTGTTTGATTTTGGAGTAATCTGGAGAGCTAGAGGTTACATGACAGCGTCAGGACAACCTGTAAAACATGCTTCTCTGATCAAACAGATCTTAGAGGCTGCACAAGAAACAAAAGAAGTAGCAGTAATTAAGGTAGCTGCACATGTGAGACTCGACACTAGGGAATCTAGGGGAAATGATAGGGCTGACAAAGCAGCCAAAGCAGCGGCAGTTAAACCCTTACAACAGGTCCATACTGTAAACCCCACAGAAAATACTGAAGATAGACTAAGACAAGCACAGGAAGATGCAGGAGAAGAGGAGAGGGACAGGTGGAAAAAGGAAGGGGCAGAAGAACAAGCAGGAATTTGGAAGAAAGATGGACTAATATGTCTACCTAGAGCCTGGTACCCGATTGTAGTTGGTGGACTGCACCACCCTACTCATGTGTCTGCAAATGCAATGACACTGCTGGCAAAGCAAGTCTGGTTGGCTCCAGGTTTTGGCAACTATGCAAGAAACTATTGTGCTGCATGCGCTATATGCCTGGCACATAATCCCGGACAGACAACAAAGACCCCTATGAAGCACCACGTCCGACCTTTCTACCCGTTCCAGCGATTACAGATAGACTTTATCCAGCTGCCAAAAAGTAATGGGTATGAGTATGTGCTGGTGTGTGTGGACATGTTCTCAGGGTGGCCAGAGGCCTATCCAGTTCGGAAGGCTTCAGCTAAAAACACTGCTGTAAAGCTAGTTGCCGAACTGATACCCCGTTACGGTCTCCCTGAAGTGATCGAGTCAGATAGGGGTACTCATTTTACTGGAGAAATATTTCAAAATGTACTGAAAATGTTGGGTGTTGAAAGTCAGTTACACACTCCGTATCATCCTCAAAGTTCTGGTAAGGTGGAACGCATGAATGGAACTTTAAAATTAAAAATACAGAAAGCCATGGCTGAAACAGGAAAGCCTTGGACAGAATGCCTTCCACTGGCCCTGTACTCAATACGCAATACCCCAAGGGGTAAGACTAAACTGTCTCCATATGAAATTTTATTTGGCAGGACTGCCAATTTAGGATGTTATTTTCCACAACAACTTGTATTAAATATTGAGTCATTGACTTCTTATGTACAAAATCTTCAGAAACAATTAACTAAGGTGCATGCACAAGTTTTTGCTTCCCTTCCAGATCCTGACAACACTGAAGGAAGTCACAAGTTGGAACCAGGTGATCAAGTCTATGTAAAAAGACACACCAGAAAGGCTCTTGAACCAAGATTTGACGGACCCTTCCAAGTCCTGTTGACAACACCTACATCAGTCAAGCTTGAAGGAAAGGCATCATGGATACATGCAAGCCATTGCAAAAGAGCAGTATAAAACTCATGATATTGATGTTAATAGTATTAACCACAACGAAGGCATGGGAAAGACTAAATTCTCTAACCCCTTTGAACAATAGATTCGTACAACATCATAGAAAATTAGTGCATGATTTGTTAAATAATATGCAACCTTTGGCAGATTGTTGGATCTGTACCCATTCACCAGTATCAGCTACAAGTATACCTTTTCTAGCAGTTCCCGTGTCAGCAGAAGAAATATTCGCTTGGCCTGATTGTTCAGACAAACTGGCCAACAACCAAACTGGTAATACTAGGCTGTGGAATACTACAATCGCCATACCAATTGTGGGATGGGTAGAATTTCCTTGGTGGCAGGGTAATCTCTCAGGGAGTAATACACATCTACAATATTTAGCATTCAGGGGAGGAAAATGGGTACCTAGAGATAAGACTAGATTAACTGATTTAGGACAGGTCCCCACAGAAAATCTACAGCTCAGTTTCAGTACAACCGTCCCTTCCTCTGATGCTTTTAAACCTGTAGTATTGGAAAGATACATACATAATAGAAAATGGGAACATTCTGAGTTGTTCCCCCAAGGTGATGCAAACAGTTGTACAAGTAAGCCAGGGAACCTGATTTGTAATGAATCCGATGAGTATGTCAAAGGAATGCCTGTATGTGGGAATCCCGCAGCCGGGTACTGTAGTCCTTTGGGACAAAAACCCTCTTGGTGTATGCTTCAGAATGTATCTAGTTTTGTGGATTTGGCTCATAGATTGGTATTACAGCACTCAGCTTTATGGGATCTGCCTGAAGGTACATTTTGGATATGCGGAGAAGGAGCATATAAATGGCTTCCCGTAGGTATAAAGGGTACTTGTACATTAGGACGCCTAACCCCGGCTACTTTCATAATTTCAAATAAACAAGTGAATATGCAAGCCGTGCCCAAGCACACACTGTATAAAAGAGCTGCAGACAATTCACCACGTCCTTCGGGAAGGCCACATATAGTACAGATGGGAATTTCTAACAAAATTGCTAGTACCATTTTTATTTATCCTATGTTAACACAAATGTGGGATAAATTAGTTAGAGCCACGGATTATCTAGATGATCAAATTTGGGATATATTGGATATACTAAACACTAGTATAGCTGTACAGAATCAGCTTATAATAGTCATCAACCAACATACTCTGGTATTGGATTATCTAACTGCCTCACAAGGGGGTATGTGTCAAATCATTGGACCCACCTGCTGTCATTATATAGACCCGAATAGTATTATGAGTATGACATTTAAATTAAAAGACGTACAACGGCTCAGAGATCAGTATGACAAAGACAATGACCAGAACAAGGATAGCTGGTGGTCTGATACCTTCTCATTTCTTAACCCAGCCAACTGGTTCAGAGGGATCAGTGGGTGGATTGCTGGGATTATGCAGAGCATAATACATATAGCTATAATTATTGTAATTATATATGTATTATTCAAGATTGTGCTCAAGGGTATCTCAGTATGCACAGATAAATTTTGTGTAATAGATGCAAGAGTATAAATTTTCTTCTTTATTCTTATGTTATCCTCTAGTGATTCTAATTAATATTACCGTACTAATTTTTGTTTTTATATTTTAGTATACTGCTAAAGAAGAAAATAATTTGCGATAGAAGAATTACTACTAGATTTGATTCTCTTATTAAAATATAAGCGTATATATGTGTAATACCAAAAATAAAGGCTTTGTCTTTGGCCCTGTGGTAATATATAAAAAGAATATGTCAAAGGGGGGAATTGTAGAGATCAGACTGAACCAAAGAATCCATTTTGTCTTCCTCCTGAGAAATCTGATAGATACAGCAAGAAGTATATTTCTGCAAACTTGACATCTTCTTTGTTTTGTTAGTAATCACGCGCGCATTCCTCCTTGAAATTGTAGCTTTTTTATCCACATACCAAATAATTGTAACTCTACACTAGAATAGACTTGCTTTGTAAGTGATTATGAAATATGAGCGCTTATGCGCATGTCTGAAAAATGTCTAAACTTTTTATCTATATAAAGAAGGGATCGTGCCCAGTGAGGAGAGGCGTGCTCTGAGGCCATCCCTATGTATGAACACACAACCTTTGTGCTGCGTGTCATTTATTTGGATCCCATCCAGGAAGCCAGGGACGGAGAGGACTCAACACAACGAGCCGCTGGCAGATGTCTTTAGTAGGCAAACACATTATTCTATAGATCAGCTGCGTAACGTTTCACATGTTTGTACTGAAGATGGAGGACACAATGCTTAGATTATTCACAGTTTACTTATTGTGAATGTGCTACGGGCGGGACAGTCGTGGTCGAGAGTTACATCCGTGTTTTGCCATGCTACAGATAAAGGGGGATCCGGGATGGGTGTGGGTGCATGGCGAGGCAGGACAGGACAATACAATAATTTAGAGAATATAAATTTACAGTTAGGTCCATATATATTTGGACAGAGACAACATTTTTCTTATTTTGGTTATAGACATTACCACAATGAATTTTAAACAAAACAATTCAGATGCAGTTGAAGTTCAGACTTTCAGCTTTCATTTAAGGGTATCCACATTAAAATTGGATGAAGGGTTTAGAAGTTTCAGCTTCTTAACATGTGCCACCCTGTTTTTAAAGGGACCAAAAGTAATTGGACAGATTCAATAATTTTAAATAAAATGTTTATTTTTAGTGCTTGGTTGAAAACCCTTTGTTGGCAATGACTGCCTGAAGTCTTGAACTCATGGACATCACCAGACTCTGTGTTTCCTCCTTTTTGATGCTCTGCCAGGCCTTCACTGCAGTGGTTTTCAGTTGCTGTTTGTTTGTGGGCCTTTCTGTCTGAAGTTTAGTCTTTAACAAGTGAAATGCATGCTCAATTGGGTTGAGATCAGGTGACTGACTTGGCCATTCAGAAATATTCCACTTCTTTGCTTTAATAAACTCCTGGGTTTCTTTGGCTTTATGTTTTGGGTCATTGTCCATCTGTAGTATGAAACGACGACCAATCAGTTTGGCTGCATTTGGCTGGATCTGAGCACACAGTATGGCTCTGAATACCTCAGAATTCATTCGGCTGCTTCTGTCCTGTGTCCCATCATCAATAAACACTAGTGACCCAGTGCCACTGGCAGCCATGCATGCCCAAGCCATCACACTGCCTCCGCCGTGCTTTACAGATGATGTGGTATGCTTTGGATCATGAACTGTACCACGCCTTCGCCATACTTTTCTCTTTCCATCATTCTGGTAGAGGTTGATCTTGGTTTCATCTGTCCAAAAAATGTTCTTCCAGAACTGTGATGGCTTTTTTAGATGTTTTTTAGCAAATTCCAGTCTAGCCTTTTTCTTCTTGATGCTTATGAGTGGCTTGCACCGTGCAGTGAACCCTCTGTATTTACTTTCATGCAGTCTTCTCTTTATGGTAGATTTGGATATTGATACGCCTACCTCCTGGAGAGTGTTGTTCACTTGGTTGGCTGTTGTGGAGGGGTTTCTCTTCACCATGGAGATTATTCTGCGACCATCCACCACTGTTGTCTTCCATGAGCGCCCAGGTCTTTTTGCATTGATGAGTTCACCAGTGCTTTCTTTCTTTCTCAGGATGTACCAAACTGTAGATTTTGCCACTCCTAATATTGTAGCAATTTCTCGGATGGGTTTTTTTCTGTTTTCGCAGCTTAAGGATGGCTTGTTTCACCTGCATGGAGAGCTCCTTTGACCGCATGTTTACTTCACAGCAAAACCTTCCAAATGCAAGCACCACACTTCAAATCAACTCCAGACCTTTTATCTGCTTAATTGAGAATGACATAACGAAGGGATTACCCACACGTGTCCATGAAATAGCCTTGGAGTTATTTGTCCAATTACTTTTGGTCCCTTTAAAAGCAGGGTGGCACATGTTAAGGAGCTGAAACTCCTAAACCCTTCATCCAATTTTAATGTGGATACCCTCAAATGAAAGCTGAAAGTCTGAACTTCAACTGCATCTGAATTGTTTTGTTTAAAATTCATTGTGGTAATGTCTATAACCAAAATAAGAAAAATGTTATCTCTGTCCAAATATATATGGACCTAACTGTATATAATATATTAAATATATTTTTATAGAATAAAATGGCGCCGGCCGCGCCTGCGCAGTAGCAGCTAATGGCGACTCAATAGCTGCTACTGCGCAGACTTGGTCGGCGCCATTTTCAGACTGATTTTTTTTCTTAGGAATTAATGTATACCATAAAAAAAATTAAAGATATTATATAAATGCAATCATGGTGCAGCACAGGCGCCGCCGCTGGTGCCTGCCTGCAGAAGGTGATTTTTTTTTTTAAATATATATAATATTCATTATGTAAATGAGGGATCAGTGACCTGTCAGAAGCCATACTGATGAATAATTAATCAGAGCACCACATGAAGACCCCCCACAGGCCGTCACGGAGCACGAGAATATCATTAACTGAAAACTGAAAATAAAGATTAAACAACAACCACAAGACGGATTTCATCACCAGGAATCATTGTAATCAGTATAACGGCGTCAATCTGACACTGTCTGTAGGTCACTGTGCACAATCCTGCTGACAGGTTCCCTTTAAGTCCATAAGTTTTTCAGTTTTTTTAGAAAATATCTGAAATTTGTAATTTTCAAACTTTGAATGCTTACATTCTTCAACCAGTCATGCCACACAAAATAGTTAATAAATAACATGTGTTTCTATGCAGCCGCACACTCCGATCCCGAGTGCCGGGTATTGATGCGAGAGACTCGGGCGAGTTTCTCGCATTGAACTCGCAAGTGTGACCCCACCTTATAGTAAGACTACTTTTGTTGCCTATAGCAACCAATCAGAGAACAACTTTCAGATTTTTTAAACTGCTCTGAAAAATTAAATAGCTTTTCAAAAGTTGAAAGTTGATCTCTGACTCGTTGCTACGGGCAAAAAAGACAGTTGATAAAATGAGGCTGGTTTTCTATTTAATCCCAGAAAGTTTACATTGGCCAGAGAGCTACCGTAATTTATTGAACAAGTTTGGGTGGGAAAAGGGATTTCAGGATCTGAATATTTGCAGGCCTAATTATATGTATTTAGAAATGTACCTTTTTCCATATTTGTCAGAAAAAGAAACTCTTTCAGCCTAAGTCAGGCTTAGATTCTCTGCAATCATTTGTAGATTTTCTGAAATACTTTCTAAATCACTGTAGGAGCTGGTTCTATTTTACGACACGATGAATGCATTGAATACGGTTTTCATGCAATGTCCTATTAGGGTTTTTTTTCTCCTCTTACCATTTAAAAGCTTTCTGAGAACGGTAACAGAAATATCCAAGAACATATTTCTTCCTTAAATTGATTCTAAGGAGGTGAATTTTTTTTTGTAGGTTTCAAATCCTTCTAAATTGCCGAGTACCTGTGCAAAACTTTGTTCTAGCGTATCATTACAGAGAACCAGAACCAGGGGGCAGGATGACCTTGGTGGGTGGCAGGTGAGGATTTAATGCGATGTGACACCATGGGAGGTCACTTGTCAACCACAGGGGTGGTCGATCACATGTGGTTCAACGAGGCATTTCTATAAATGCCCTATAATGAGCCAAGAACGACTCAGCGGTGTGCCGACAAATCTTTTCATCCCTCATATAATATAGTACAAAAAAGTACTACAAGTCCAGGACATGTTACAGTAAAAAAAAACTTTAAAGAGTTATACAATGGTATACATTTTTGACATATCCTCAAAATATGCTGTCAATGTCTGATATCTCCAGAAAGGAGTACCTAAAAGGGTATTAGATAGGATGGTCCCTATTGGGCTCCCGATTGCCATTTAATAACCCATCAGATTCCTATGAGCTTAGCACAGCTGACAGAGGCCCTTCCTTCTGTCTAACCAATTAGATAACATGGCTGGTGTTTACCATAGCATCTAAAGGGTTAAACTGCTGTGATTAGAGCTAACTCCAGTCGCACCAGTTACCGATGGATATCTGGTGTGTAAAACAGCCAGCACCTGCTGGGCATGGAGAAGGCGCAGCACTTGAGCTGGCTACATAAAATCCTCACAACATCTGCTGCACATAAACAGCAGAAATATGGAGGATATAGGGGGCGTCAAGCAAGGGAGGGACTATTTGACCCCAGTTATCTCCTTTCCCAAGCTTAGGGGGGCAATAGCATACTTTTTTTGGCACAAGCACCTAGCAAACCCAGATAAGTGGTGCGGTCCATGGCTTCTGTGGGACCTAGCTTGAAATTTGAAACATCTGCAAAATGTACAGAGCACAATCAGTAGGGTGCCGACTGAAGGTCCCTATGTCTGCCAGCCTTAATGTCATTTTTTTCATAACTGACTGTAGTCTAGAGATGCTGTGAGTGACAGCTCAGCCGCCTTATGGAATATGGAGTGTGCTGGAATGTCGGTTTTGTGACAGACCAGTCAGTCAATCTGAACATGGGGCGTGCTGGGCTGTCAGCAGTTTGATTGACAGCTCTGCTGCTCAATCTGGTCTAGTCTTTGGGCATTTCTCCAGGTGACTTCAATTCTCAAATGATTTGCTAGGTATTTAGCTGGTTTGCTGTGAGCAGCAGATCGTCAGTTGTAGCTTTACTGTAAGTGTGTGCGCTTGCTCTGTGTCTGACTTCTGATCTTGTTTATGAATTTGGATCTGTTGTGACATTTCTCGTGGATTATTTCTTCTGCTTTGGACGCTCTCTGCCTTCAGGTATCTGACCATGGACTTGGCCTTTGACTATCCGTTTGTTGTACTCCCTGGTTTTGAAGTACCCTTCTGGCATTTGACCCTGGACTGTTTCCTAACCACACCTTTGACTTACCCCTTTATACTATGAGCCCTCCTGTTATCAGACCAAGGACCTCCTCACTATCCTGTCTCACGGCTTGCCCATGAGTAGTGACTCCGCGTCACACTTATTAGGAGATTGGTAATTTCACAATACACTTCTATATTATAGTATTGCAGAGGATTGTACAAGTCATCACAGGTACAAGTCTATTGGAAAGGTAAAAAAAAATGTAAAAAGAGGAATATTTGTAAAAAATAAAACAATAAAAGTATTTATCATGCCCTTGTTTATTCGCATGTGAATAAATCTAAAAAATAAAGAAATAACATATTTTGTATTTCTGTAATTTTCAAAACTAGCAGAAAAATATTATCTATTTTATACAGTGAAAGTAAAATGGAAAAAAATAGAAATGACAGAAATCCTGTTGTTTGGTCACTTTGGCTCCCAAAAAAAGGAATAAAAAGACCAGAAAGTCATATTGACTCCAAAATACTAATTGTAATAATATCATTTTGTATATCAGCCAAAAAAAATCCTAATTCCTCATACAGGTCTATTGACCCAAAAATAAAAATGTTAGAACTCTTGGAAGGTGAGAAAGAAAAATCGAAAATAAATAGGCACACACTGTGATTCTGTTGCCCAAAGACCTGTGTAAACCTGGCACTATCGAGATAGTTTTCTTCCTTCCCGAGAGAGAATTCATTTGCCTCTTGTTTTTTTTACTATGGATTCCATATTCAGCTGGTCTTCCTAAGGAAAGCTAAGTCTCTGCCAAAACTACATCAAGAGAATCTTATTCAGCTGTCTGAACCCATCTCAGCACTGATGTGGACAAGTACCCTGAAAACATTGTCTGACAGCGAGTGTCTGGCTTGACTAATAACTCTATTCAAGTTGTAAAGGTCGGACATTGCAGAATATTCTGAGGTTGTGGGACGAGTTGTGGGGCTCACTATTATCACCAGGATTCTACAATGTCAACTTCACTTTTGTCGGCTTCTCATAGCACTGATTACTTCTATAACAATTATTTCCTAGAATCTATGACTGTGGGTCCAGTGGTGAAATTATTTCTAGATCCAAATGTAAAAGGTTTGACATGTCCACATTCACCATGTGTCGCTGGTAATACTAGTATGCTTTTTTTATGGCAGAGAAACATTTTGGCCTCTCAAGTACCAGATGAGATAGCGGCCTTTCCACATGCAATACATGAATTCTTGTGTAGGTTGCTATAGTCCTGAATTTATCACATTGTGCCCCTGAGCTTCAAGTTGCGCCACTGACTGTGAGGTCATTGTTATTTATGGTGGCAGTGTGGGGGTTTCATACTATATGTGGACACTGTGTGGGGCCCCATATCGTGTGGTGGGCACTGTGGGGGCATCATACTGTCAGAGGTACTATGAAGGCATTATATTATGTTGTGTCACTGTAGAAGCAAAATGCTGTTTGGTGGGCACTGTGGGGAAATCATAATGTACTAGATGGTGGCCCAATTCTAACGCTGTGAGTGGGGGTTAAATTCCGTGCCAATATCGCTGATTGGTCGCACCCGGCTGGCCGATCAGCGAAGCGTGGTTCAAATCTGGCGCCAATTCGCGGCCGGACTGCGCCCGTCGCTGATTGGTCGCGGCTGGCCAGGCAATCATTAAAGCGGTGTTGGGATTTGGGACTTCCGTGACAGACAGACAAACAGACAGACAAACACACAAACAGACGGAAGTGCCCCTTACACGATTATATATATATATAGATGAGGGGCACTGTGGAGGCATTCATCTATGTGGGGGCACACCGCACTGTGGAAGCATTATACTGTACTATGGGGGTATCATGATGCGTGGGTGGCATTGTGAAGGCATCATATAGTGTGGGGATACCCTGGGTGCACCCTACTTTGTGATGAGTGACTGTGGGGGCATCATTATACACAGAGACAAATTACTGATTGGTCCATGATACTATATTATTATTATTTATTATTATAGCGCCATTTATTCCATGGCGCTTTACATGTGAGGAGGGGTATACATAATAAAAACAGGTACAATAATGTTGAACAATACAAGTCACAACTGGTACAGGAGGAGAGAGGACCCTGCCCGCGAGGGCTCACAATCTACAAGGGATGGGTGAGAATACAGTAGGTGAGGATAGAGCTGGTCGTGCAGCGGTTTGGTCGATCGGTGGTTACTGCAGGTTGTAGGCTTGTCGGAAGAGGTGGGTCTTCAGGCTCTTTTTGAAGGTTTTGATGGTAGGCGAGAGTCTGATGTGTTGTGGTAGAGGGTTCCAGAGTAGGGGTGATACGCGAGAGAAATCTTGTATACGATTGTGAGAAGAGGATATAAGAGGGGAGTAGAGAAGGAGATCGTGTGAGGATTGGAGGATGCGTGTAGGTAAGTACCGGGAGATGAGGTCACAGATGTATGGAGGAGACAGGTTGTGGATGGCTTTGTACGTCATGGTTAGGGTTTTGTACTGGAGTCTCTGGGCAATGGGGAGCCAGTGAAGGGATTGACAGAGGGGAGAGGCCGGGGAATAGCGGGGGGACAGGTGGATTAGTTGGGCAGCAGAGTTTAGAATAGATTGGAGGGGTGCGAGAGTGTTAGAGGGGAGGCCATAGAGCAGGAGGTTGCAGTAGTCAAGGCGAGAGATGATGAGGGCATGGACTAGGGTTTTTGCAGATTCTTGGTTGAGGAATGTACAGATTCGTGAAATATTTTTGAGTTGAAGTCAGCAGGAAGTGGAAAGGGCTTGGATATGTGGTTTGAAGGAGAGATCAGCATCAAGGATTACCCCGAGGCAGCGAGCTTGTGGGATTGGGTGAGTGGGCAGCCATGTACTGTAATGGATAGGTTCGTTGGGGGGGGTCACATGAGATGGGGGAAAGATGATGAATTCTGTTTTGTCCATGTTAAGTTTCAGAAATCTAGTGGAGAAGAAGGATGAAATAGTGGACAGACATTGAGGTATTCTGGTTAGTAGGGAGGTGATATCTGGTCCAGAGATGTAGATCTGTGTGTCATCAGCATAGAGGTGATACTGAAAGCCATGAGATTCTATGAGCTGTCCCAGGCCAAAGGTGTAAATGGAGAAGAGCAGGGGCCCAAGGACTGAACCTTGTGGGACTCCGACAGATTGGGGGCGAGGTGAGGAGGTGGTGTGTGAGTGGGAGACGCTGAATGTCCGGTCTGTTAGGTATGATGAGATCCAGGATAGGGCCAAGTCTGTGATGCCAAGGGATGAGAGGGTCTGTAATAATAGGGAATGGTCCACTCTGTCAAAGGCAGCCGACAGGTCGAGGAGGAGGAGGACAGAGTAGTGTCGCTTGCTCTTGGCGGTTAAGAGGTCATTGGTGACCTTAGTTAGGGCAGTTTCAGTGGAATGGTGTGACCGGAAGCCAGATTGTAAGCGGTCAAAGAGGGAGCAAGCAGAGAGATGGGAGGACAGTTCAAGGTAGACGTGTTGTTCCAGTAGTTTGGAGGCATAAGGGAGAAGTGATATAGGGCGATAGCTAGATACAGAGGATGGGTCAAGAGAGGGCTTTTTGAGGATAGGTGTGATGGAGGCATGTTTAAAGCTTGAGGGGAAAACACCAGTTGTTAGTGATAGGTTGAAGAGATGGGTTAGGGTTGGGATGAAGACTGTGGTGAGGTTTGGGATGAAGTGGGATGGGAGCGGGTCAAGTGCACAGGTGGTGAGATGCGATTGCAGCGCCCCAGAGTCCTGGTCGTTGCAGTACTGTGGCTCCGCCACTATGGGGAGCTATGGTGCGTCCGATGGCACTGAAGGAGTTCATCTGATCAGGTATCACAGACACCAATACATTTCACAGCCGGGCCTCCGGGGGGAGCTAAGGGTGCTATTCATTAGGCCACTCCCCACCATAGTGGGTAAACTGGGGGTCAGGCAGGAAGTTAGTCAGAAGCTGACTGGGTTGGAACCAGGCAACACCTTGTGGCAGAGGGTGTTGTAGGGGAAGATACAGTAGGGTCTCTGTCAGGGGTGGGATCCTGACAGAGGCTTGGCAACGAGAACGAACGTAACGGGACCGTGCCTGCTCCGGGTAGCGGCGGTGCCCAAGAAAGGATTAGAAGAGAGATAGATTGTGCTGAGTGAGAAACGGGATCACGCAAAGGAGAAATACCAGTAGGAGTCGTGCTGTAAGACCGAAGCAACATCCTACTGAGGCGCACTACCGGTGGCCGGAACGCCGAGGGAGTAGAATAATATTCAGCTTCAAGCAATACTCCAAACAGCGGCAGGGCAGTCAGTCTCAGGCGGGCTGTCTAACTCAAATCACCTATGAAGTCTTGGGAGGCAATTGTGGGAGAGGGGCGTCTCTAGGGTCCCGGAAGAACTCCAGGCCTACCCGTCAAACGGGTGCCGTTCCTACCCGAACCTCAGGGAGGGACGGAAGATTAGCAGAACATCATCTAGTCGAGTTGTGAGGGAACATCAGAAACAGACACAACAGTTGTGGGGTACTTTCCGTAAGCACAGCAGGGAAGGACTACAACACATAGCGCTAGGGGGAAGGCACAGATTTCCTCCTGTGAAGAGAACTCTGGAAGTGCCATTGGACCGGCCGGACTTGCGCAGCCTGGTGAACCGTATTCTGGACTGAGGACTCAGAGATCTTCAGTAAAGAGGTAAAGAGACTGCAACCTGGTGTCCTCATTATTTACCGCGACCTGCACCCCACAACTGCACCGTTACAACACCACTTATTGCACCGGACGTCCCCCACTGACAGACAGGGCCACGGACCGGGTCTAGCCACCGTGACAACCCCAGGACTGAGACCCAGAGGCCCGGCTCCGGGTACCCCTCGGCCCTGCGGCGGTGTGGGGGCGCTCCAAACTTGGCGTCACGAACAGGATCTACTTAAGCCTGAAGAATCAGGACATATGTGCCTTGGGACTGTGATTTACTGTGCTTGGACTGTACTTTATTGCAAGGACTGTGCCGTGCCATTTGCCGACAAAACCGCCGCCATTACAGCGCTAAGGAGAGCGCAGGAGAAGAAGAAGGGGGTGGAAGTGGGCGTAAACAAGCTGAAGAGCGCGAAAGACAATGGCCGCCCAGTCTAAATATCTCGGCCCCTTGAGGACGTGTCCGTCAGCAGCCGAGATCCGCCTCCTGATCCTTAATGGTGGGCAGAGACAACGAAAACGAAACCGCCCACGAAGAAGAGAGCGGGAAAAGGACCAGGAAGAAGAAGCGAGCAACATGGAGGACGCCATGGCCAGCCGCCCGGAGCCGGAGTGTGGGGTCGGAGCCGAGGACTCCCCCAGCTACCCGGAGAGGCACCGCAGCCAGACCTCCACAGTTGACGCTGACCTCCTGCAGACCGGAGCGGACGAGCTGATCCACCAACCCCGGCGGATGCAGCTGAGCACTGAGGCCGGGTGGAAGAAGACCATCATCGGGAGCCTCGCCAGACGTCTGTCGGCAGCCTCGTCTGGTCCGGAGCAAGAAAGAAGTTCCAGCGCTCCGAAGCCAGAAAGCAGGGCCCTGCCGGAAAGCGAGATGCTGCAAGCAGAGATGACAACGCCGCAGCACAAGGCCCCGCAACCAGCGTTCCAGACCCCAGCGGAGGCAGAGCAGACCGGCACCGGAGGGACCGCATCTGAAGCAGGTATGAAGGACGACCCTGCCCTGACGACCGACACCACTCCAGCGACTGCTAGTGCCACAGCTGCTGACTCCGTTCCAGTGACTGATCTTGCAGCGGCCGCTACCTCTGCTGCAGCAAATGCCCCTACTCAAGCTGCGCAGACCTCCATCGCTGCGCATGATTTAACTGTACATGAGAGACGGATTAACGGCGTGTGTCCAGCACTAGGTGCAACCCTGGACTTCACCCTTCCCGGGTAAAGAGGGGTTAATTGCCAGGTGCAGCCCTGGAAGCCGTTCAACTAAGCCTCGGAAACCTGAAACTGTAAATAGTTAACTGTTTATTTCCTTGCTGTTTTGCTGCTAAAACCCGTCCTGGGTTAACTCTTAAAGGGATCCCTTTGTTTACCCGGGATCCCTATTGCTTTTTATTTTTGCTTTCACTTTCATTTTTGCTTTTTTGTTCCACAATGTTATAAAAACTGCTGAATCATGAACAATGCATGATACAAACTTCTTGTAAATAGTTTGCACCTTATTAAAGGCGCTTCCTACTGGTTTTACTTAAAGACTCTTTGCGAAGATACCGCACCGGAGCCTTGCTGAGTATGGACTGGTAGTCTGAGAAGACATGCTACCTCAAAAAGACTTGATCCCCTCTTAAAGGGGATGCTAAAAGTGTACTTATGAGTGATACTGTTCTAGAACAGTAATGTGAAAGTAAAAATGATAAAGTTTACATGTAAAAGTTATGTGTATTGAAATGGTTAACTGTAAAAAGAAGTGTTGATAATGTTCCTTAGAAGAAAGTGCGAGAGCTAGAAGAAAGATGCAGTGGGCCCCTAGGGGTAGACAGAGTGTCCTGCATAGTCGGAAGTAAGAAAGTAGTAATGAAGGTTGATGATATAAGGAAATAGTTGATAATGTTGATAAGAAAATGGGGATAGAAGGTAAACCCTGAGTCCTCCATAGTAAGTCAGTTGTTGTAAAGAAAGAGTTGATAATGTGTTACAGAGGACAGAAGGTGAACCCGTGGGGGTTGGGTGGTGAGTCCTCCTAGGAGCTATACGTAGATGGCTCAGTGCTTCTAAAACTGAAAGTAATGTTATGATCTATACTGTGTATAGAAGTTGAAAAGGCAGTAGGCCCTGGCTGAACGGGGCGGTCCTGTAACGGAAAGGAGAGGCAGTAGGTCTGGTGCCGATAGGACAGGCGGTCCTGCAGATTTAAAGAAGGAGAATGAAAAAGTTAATTTACCTTACAATGTGATTATAGGAAGGTCTTTAGTGGATACAGAGTGTATGTCCTTAAAGGCAACGTTAAAGTACTGTTAAACAATTTTTGCACTTAGTAGAATACCCGGTTGGGTAAGAAGAATTATTTATAGCATGTTGCTATGTTATTGAACCATGTTTGTAACGTTCAAGTGTCCTCACCTCCCATAAAGGGAAGCCTGTTCAAGTATACTTACTGTTATTGCACTCAAACAAAACTGTATGTCTTTTTGCTAACTTGTATTGTTGTTTTTCTTCCCAGTCCCGGAGTACTGTGTTTAACCAGGGGGGAGTGCAGCGCCCCAGAGTCCTGGTCGTTGCAGTACTGTGGCTCCGCCACTATGGGGAGCTATGGTGCGTCCGATGGCACTGAAGGAGTTCATCTGATCAGGTATCACAGACACCAATACATTTCACAGCCGGGCCTCCGGGGGGAGCTAAGGGTGCTATTCATTAGGCCACTCCCCACCATAGTGGGTAAACTGGGGGTCAGGCAGGAAGTTAGTCAGAAGCTGACTGGGTTGGAACCAGGCAACACCTTGTGGCAGAGGGTGTTGTAGGGGAAGATACAGTAGGGTCTCTGTCAGGGGTGGGATCCTGACAGAGGCTTGGCAACGAGAACGAACGTAACGGGACCGTGCCTGCTCCGGGTAGCGGCGGTGCCCAAGAAAGGATTAGAAGAGAGATAGATTGTGCTGAGTGAGAAACGGGATCACGCAAAGGAGAAATACCAGTAGGAGTCGTGCTGTAAGACCGAAGCAACATCCTACTGAGGCGCACTACCGGTGGCCGGAACGCCGAGGGAGTAGAATAATATTCAGCTTCAAGCAATACTCCAAACAGCGGCAGGGCAGTCAGTCTCAGGCGGGCTGTCTAACTCAAATCACCTATGAAGTCTTGGGAGGCAATTGTGGGAGAGGGGCGTCTCTAGGGTCCCGGAAGAACTCCAGGCCTACCCGTCAAACGGGTGCCGTTCCTACCCGAACCTCAGGGAGGGACGGAAGATTAGCAGAACATCATCTAGTCGAGTTGTGAGGGAACATCAGAAACAGACACAACAGTTGTGGGGTACTTTCCGTAAGCACAGCAGGGAAGGACTACAACACATAGCGCTAGGGGGAAGGCACAGATTTCCTCCTGTGAAGAGAACTCTGGAAGTGCCATTGGACCGGCCGGACTTGCGCAGCTTGGTGAACCGTATTCTGGACTGAGGACTCAGAGATCTTCAGTAAAGAGGTAAAGAGACTGCAACCTGGTGTCCTCATTATTTACCGCGACCTGCACCCCACAACTGCACCGTTACAACACCACTTATTGCACCGGACGTCCCCCACTGACAGACAGGGCCACGGACCGGGTCTAGCCACCGTGACAACCCCAGGACTGAGACCCAGAGGCCCGGCTCCGGGTACCCCTCGGCCCTGCGGCGGTGTGGGGGCGCTCCACGATCTTGAGAGTAGAGTAGAGAGTTGATCTTCTGTAATGGTGGAGAAGTTGGTTTTGGAGGTGGAGGGCTGGGAAGTCGGGAGAAAGGGCTCTGGGGGTTGTTGACCAAAACTGTCTCTGATGCTATCAATCTTCTGCTTGAAAAATGAGGCAAAGTCTTCAGCTGAGATAAGTGGGGAGGGAGGAGGTGCTGGGGGGCGGAGGAGAGAATTGAAGGTGTTGAATAACAGTTTAGGGTTGTGAGACAGGGAGGATATGAGAGATGAGAAGTAGGTTTGTTTAGCTGTGGCTATATAACGGCACTATGGGTACAACATATCGTGAGTGGTAGTGTGGGGGCATCATACTGCGTGGGAGCACTATGGAAGCATCATACTCTACTGTGAGAGTATCATAATGTGTGGGTGGCATTGTAAAGGCATCATATAGTGTGGGGGCACCCTGGGTGCATCCTACTTTGTGGAGGGGGACTGTGGGGGCATCATTATACGCAGAGGCACATCACTGGTTGATGCATCATACTATATAAGTGCATTGTGAGTACAACTTATTGTGAGGGGTTGTGTGGGGGCATCATACTATATGGGGCACTGTGGAATAATATACTATGTTGGGGCACTTTGGAGGCACCATACTGTATGGGGCACTGTGGAGTATTATACTATGTTGGGGCACTTTGGAGGCACCATACTGTATGGGGGCACTGTGGAGTATTATACTATGTTGAGCATTATACTGTGAAGGGCACTATGCGGGCCTCATAATATGAGGTGTACTGTGTGGTTATCATACTGTGTGGGGACATTGTGGGAAATCGTACACTGTGGGGGCACTATGGGGACATCATAATGTGTGAGCAGCAGTGTGGGGCATTGTACGGTTTGTATTAGGGAAATTTTTGGGTCATGAAACTATCTGGTAGGGCTTTGTAGGGGCATCAAACTGTGTGGGGAGGTATTATACACTATGGGGCTCATGAAAGGAGTATCACAGTGTGTGAGAACACAAAAGGGAATCAGCAGGAACACTATTTTAGCGAGAACATACAAAAGGACTGTGCATTGTTCCAAGTGTGCATTACAGTAGGCAAAACATTTTGTGCCGGCCCCAGTACATGCTCCTCTTTCCTGTCTTTCAATGCTAGGAGATAGGGGCAGGGTTACATTTCCATCTCTACTACATGATGAAATTCTCAAATTGCACAATGAGTGTGAATTATTAGGAGTATGAATATTATAATATTGTAATAGGGGCAATGTCCTCTGATTCCGAGCTGGCGGAGCTGGTAGAAAGCTCTCTTTTTATGTAATCTGTGGCAATAACATCTAAAGGAATTCATTCATAACACAGCCATTTACCCCTGCACCTTGAATATTGCATTCCAGCTCTCCGTGTTACTGCGGCGTCATGAATAGGGTCCTGTAACTTAACTCTGCACTTCTAGAATGAAAGAAAAGTCCCTTGTACTAGTCGATTACGTGAACCCTAACTGAGCTCTTTGCTATGTGCAAGAAAAAAATAAACTTATTTGTATGGTACATTAGGATTTCATCGAACTGGAGTGCAGACCATTGCAGATTAATAAGCATTCAGAAAGTCATTTATAATGTATACCATAAATAATGTTTTTGGTTACTGAGCCGAAAATGGTAGAAATGACTATTTTCTGTCTTGTCATGGATAAAGTTCAGTTTGTCCCTCTGACTACCCGATTTGTGTAAAAGACTAATTGTAGTATCTCTGGAAGTCTAGAGAGGTTATGAGATTCATGGAAACAACCCTGCTTGTCTAGGGCAGTCAAAAGGGATAACGCTAACATCCTTGGTTAACTAGGATGTGGAAATGGTCAATGTCTACTTTCTTGGGGTTTGAGGCATTGAAGAGGGCAGTGTCATTATCCCTGGTGGTCTAGTGCCTTAAAGTGGCCAATATCAACATCCTTGATGGCAGAAGGTGGTCAATGAAAAGATATTTGGAGTTCAACAGGGTTGGGCAGTGTCTTTCACTTTTGAATTGGGTTGTGAGAGGTGCTGTTGATGTGTCAAAGGGCAACAGTTGGGCACTGTTCTATTAATAAATTAATGATAGCTTCAGGCTATACCTGAAACAAGGTTAGATGCAACAATGACCACTTGCCAAGTGTAGCATCAGAGTCATTAGATAACTACTTCAAGACACTTAAAGAGTAACAGAAGTTTTAATTTTTATTTCAGTATTTGGAACTTTTAATATTCTACGGAAAGGGGGAGGGAGGAGCTAGAGACAGAGCTTCTTCCTCCTCCCTTCCATGTAGAATCTTATAGTACCAGCTGCCATCTCCTCTGCTGGTTCAGTGCTCACAATAAAGGTCTTAATGCGGTTTCTGAACATCCATGTGATTTTTATTCTTGACTCATTTCGAAGTTAGCAAGCGTCTTCATCAGGACACGATAACATATGACAACCGGTGTGGTTCTCCTGATGAAGGAGTTTGTTACTGCGAAACACTTTGAGAAAAGAAACTGCATGGATGTTCTGAAACCGCATTAAGACCATTATTGTGAGCACTGAACCAGCAACACAGATTTACCCACTGCTCTCCACTACATGGCTAGCACGCTGATTTTTCATCTTGTTGGGGTTGCATTACCTACTCCCAAACACTAACTTTTGTTGTGGATCACACAGTCTAACAAGGTGAGATGAGCATCCTCCTATCCTTCACTGGTTTATCTGTTAAAGTGAACCTGTCAGCAGGATTGTGCATAGTTACTCTTTGTGACTGCAGACTTGTGAATCCTCACAGTGTGCACAATGCGCGCTGTTGGGATTCTCTGGTGCCAGGAGTGAGTGGTCACGTGACCACGAGTATGCAATATGCATTCTCCTGGCCTCATTCCAACTAGTCGAGTCTGACCTCACACTATTAACTTGTATTAAGAAAGGCCATACAGGTCTAGTTGGCACGTGACCACATGTATGCAAATTGCATACTTGTGGTCACTTGCCCATCTGCTCCCAGCACTGCCACTGGAGAATCCTGATAGTGCGCACTGGGCTTGCTGTGAGGATTCACAAGTTTGCAGTCACATAGAGGTACTTGTAAATCTCAAGTAGTCTGGATTCATGGGCTCAAATATATACAGTATATATATATATATATATATATATATATATACACACTGTGTTCCAAATTATTGTGCACAAAGAGTTTATGAGTGATAAGGTTAGAATTTTTTTGTTTGTCATTTAAACTCATTGATGGTGATGTGTGTCAGGGCTCTTTATATCACTGAAAGCAATTGCAGATACCTGTGCAAATCAGTTTGGCAGGTGTGTCCAGATAAAGGCAAGACTACTTAAGAAGGCTGTTCCACATTATTAAGCAGCCTACATTTTTTGCCAAAATGGGAAAGAAAAAGGATGTGTCGGCTGCTGAAAAGCAACAAATTGTGGAGTATTTAGGTCAATGCTTGACTAGAATCAACATTGCCAAGACACTTAATCGTGATCATCGCACAATCAAGAAGTATGTAGCTGATTCCCAGCACACACGTGTGCGTGCTGATAAGGAAAAATTGAGGACTCTTTCCAACAGGCAATTGCATAAGGTTAAAAGAACAGCTGCAAAAATGCCTTGTCATAGCAGCAGACAAGTTTTTGAAGCTGCTGGTGCCTCCAACGTCCCCAGAACAACAAGATGCAGGGTCCTTCAGAGGTGCGTAAGCCATCCTGCCGACCACCTCTATCCACTGCACACAAGCAGAAACGGCTCCAGTGGGCCAAACGATACATGAAGACTGACTTCCAAACTGTTTTGTTCACCGATGAGTGCCGTGCAACGCTCGATGGTCCAGATGGATGGAGTGGAGGATGGCTGGTTGATGGACACCCCATGAAAACACAGCTAAGGCGCCAACAAGGAGGAGGTGGAGTAATGATTTGGGTTGGAATCATGGGGAGAGAGATTGTCGGCCCCTTTATGATCCCTGAAGGGGTAAAGATGAACTCCATAATCTACGTGGAGTTTCTAAAACAACACTTCCTACCATGGTTCAAGAGGAAGAACCGTGCTTTCCACAGCAAGATCATTTTCATGCATGATAATGCACCGTCTCATGCTTCAAAAAAACACATCTGCATCTCTGGCTGCTATGGGCATAAAAGAGGACAAACTTATGGTGTGGCCACCATCTTCCCCTGACCTCAACCCCATTGAGAACCTCTGGAGCATCATCAAAAGGAGTGTCTATGATGGCGGGAGGCAGTTCACATCTAAGCAACAGCTCTGGGAGGGGATTCTGTCCACATGCAAAACAATTGAAGCAGAAACCATCCAAAAACTGACAAATTCAATGGACGAGAGAGTTCAGGAGCTTCTTTCGAACAAGGGGTCCTATGTGCAAATGTAACATCACCTAGAATAAAGTTTTCACTTGAAAACTGTTTGATTTCATTTTGTAATAAGCTGATAATGTTTATAACTTCACAATTGACCATTTTTTTGTTCAAAATAAAATAAAAAAGGTTGAAAACTCTGCTGTGCATAATAATTTGGAACATGCATTTTGAGTGTTTATTTTTTTTTAAAGATACTGTTTTCATAGGCAGTTTGTTCCAAAACATTGCAATTATACTAGAATAGTAGATGACTGGAAAATAACAATGACTGCAATTCAGATAGGTAATTTAGAGAAAATATGAGGAAATATTATTTGCATAATAATTTGGAACACAGTGTATATACCAAATAGAAAAAAGAAGGCAGCACTCCAGATCCTTTTCAAAGTGAAAACGTGTGTAGTTTATTCAAACCCACATCTCTGTGCGACGTTTCGGCTCACACTGAGCCTTTCTCATGCCTTGAGGCCTTGGAGTGCTGCCTTCTTTTTTCTATTTGGCATGTAACTTGGGTGGATGAGTGGACCATTCTACCCAGGAGGCCGGGCACCCGTCGGTGAGCATTGTGCTGTTCCAGTTTTTCTTATCTTATAAATAAATAAATATATATATATATATATATATATATATATATATATATATACACTCACTGGCCACTTTATTAGGTACACCTGTCCAACTTCTTGTTAACACTTAATTTCTAATCAGCCAATCACATGGCGGCAACTCAGTGCATTTAGGCATGTAGACATGGTCAAGACAATCTCCTGCAGTTCAAACCGAGCATCAGTATGGGGAAGAAAGGTGATTTGAGTGCCTTTGAACGTGGCATGGTTGTTGGTGCCAGAAGGGCTGGTCTGAGTATTTCAGAAACTGCTGATCTACTGGGATTTTCACGCACAACCATCTCTAGGGTTTACAGAGAATGGTCCGAAAAAGAAAAAAAATCCAGTGAGCGGCAGTTCTGTGGGCGGAAATGCCTTGTTGATGCCAGAGGTCAGAGGAGAATGGGCAGACTGGTTCGAGCTGATAGAAAGGCAACAGTGACTCAAATCGCCACCCGTTACAACCAAGGTAGGCCTAAGAGCATCTCTGAACGCACAGTGCGTCGAACTTTGAGGCAGATGGGCTACAGCAGCAGAAGACCACACCGGGTACCACTCCTTTCAGCTAAGAACAGGAAACTGAGGCTACAATTTGTACAAGCTCATCGAAATTGGACAGTAGAAGATTGGAAAAACGTTGCTTGGTCTGATGAGTCTCGATTTCTGCTGCGACATTCGGATGGTAGGGTCAGAATTTGGCGTAAACAACATGAAAGCATGGATCCATCCTGCCTTGTATGGAGCATCTTTGGGATGTGCAGCCGACAAATCTGCGGCAACTGTGTGATGCCATCATGTCAATATGGACCAAAATCTCTGAGGAATGCTTCCAGCACCTTGTTGAATCTATGCCACGAAGAATTGAGGCAGTTCTGAAGGCAAAAGGGGTCCAACCCGTTACTAGCATGGTGTACCTAATAAAGTGGCCGGTGAGTGTATATGTGTGTGTGTAAGTGACATATATAGATATATATATATATATATCTATATATATATATATATATGTATATATATATACTGCTTATATATATTTCATACAGAGCTAGATAGCAGAAAAGCCAGTAATTCAATTATCAGCTTTTGCTAGTAATTAGGGTTGAGCGAAACGGATCGTTCATTTTCATAAGTCGCCGACTTTTGGCAAAGTCGGCGTCTCATGAAACCGATCCGATCCCTGTGTGGGGTCGGCCATGCGGTACGCGTCTTTCGTGCCAAAGTCGCGTTTCGATGACGCTAAAAGCGCCATTTCTCAGCCAATGAAGGTGGACGCAGAGTGTGGGCAGCGTGATGACATAGATCTCAGTCCCCACCATCTTAGAGAAGGGCATTGCAGTGATTGGCTTGCTTTCTGCCGCGTCACAGGGGCTATAAAGGGGCGTTCCCGCCGACCGCCATCTTACTGCTGCTGATCTGAGCGTAGGGAGAGGTTGCTGCCGCTTCGTCAGAAGCAGGGATAGTGTTAGGCAGGGTACATAAAGCTACAAACCGCTTGTGCTGTAGCGATTTCCACTGTCCAACACCACCTTTTGTTTGCAGGGACAGTGGAAGCTACATTTTTTTTTCCTCAGCGCTGTAGCTCATTGGACTGCCCTAGAAGGCTCCCTGACCCTGATAGCTGCGTTGCTGTGCCTGTGTGTGTACGACGCTGTGCAAGCCAACTGGTTTTTTCAAAGCACAAATCCTGTTTTTCCTTCCTTTCTGCACAGCTATCTTGTCTGTTTGTCCACACTTTTGTGTGCAGCAGTCCTTTTTATAGCTGCCTGCCATACTTTTCTGAGATAACTGCAGGGAGATAAATATTGGCAAGTCTGCCTCCGTGCCATTGCTGTGTGTGGCATCTGTCTCTCATTGTGTGCCACCGAAAACCAGTGTGTGATACTTGCCCATTTTTTTTTTTTTGCTAAATTCTCCCTTTTCAAAAAAAAAAATTAGTGGGAGATAAATATTGGCAAGTCTGCCTCCGTGCCATTGCTGTGGGTGGCATCTGTCTCTCATTGTGTGGCACCGAAAACCACTGTGTAATACTTGGCAAGTCTGCCTCCGTGCCATTGCTGTGGGTGGCATCTGTCTCTCATTGTGTGGCACCGAAAACCACTGTGTGATGCTTGCCCATTTTTTTTTTTTTGCTAAATTCTCCCTTTTCAAAAAAAAAAAAAATTAGTGGGAGATAAATATTGGCAAGTCTGCCTCCGTGCCATTGCTGTGTGTGGCATCTGTCTCTCATTGTGTGCCACCGAAAACCACTGTGTAATACTTGGCCATTTTTTTTTTTTTGTTGTTGGGTACATTCTCCCTTTTCAAAAAAAAATAATTAGTGGGAGATAAATATTGGCAAGTCTGCCTCTGTGCCATTGCTGTGGGTGGCATCTGTCTCTCATTGTGTGCCACCGAAAACCACTGTGTAATACTTGGTCTTTTTTTTTTTTTTTTTGGTTAAATTCTCCCTTTTAAAAAAAAAATTATAGTGGGAGATTAAGATTGGCATTTCTGATTGAGTGCTGGTCCTGTGTGTGCCATCTGTCTCAAATTATTGGGGCACAGAAAACCTAGTGTGTAACATTGGGCCTGAATTTCCTTTCAGTGTCAAGCACCTATAAAGGTATATATAAATCCTACAGAAGTTTGAGTTCACCTTATAAGTTGTTTTACAGTAACAAATAGCGTTACTTTGGTTACGTATTGCAAACAATGAGGAAGTCTAGTGGAAGAGGTCGTGGCCGTGGCTGGTCATTGTCAGCTGGTAATGATGGTAGTGGTGGTGGAGCATCAGGTGGTCGTGGTAAAAGCAGTACAGCACCTAAGTCTCGAGTTGTTGAGACAGGTTCGTCGTCTGGGTACACAAGGCCTCGAACGCTCCCTTTTCTGGGAGTAGGAAAACCACTTTTGAAGCCGGAGCAGGAGGAACAAGTATTGGCTTTCATTGCTGACTCTGCCTCTAGCTCTTTCGCCTCCTCCTCGGAAAGTGCCAAATGTCAGAGCAGTGCATCGTCAGTGGATGCTCCCGGTCAGGAACAAGTCGCTTCCTTGTGTCCTTCACCCAGAACAACAGTGAAGGATGCGTCAGTCGACACAACAGGTTACTCCATGGAGCTCTTTACACATACCGTTCCTGGGTTAGACAGTGAAACAGTTAACAGGCCATGCCCATTAGAAGTTGAATCGGACATGGAGTGCACAGATGCACAGCCACAGCCAGATTACTATGCTGTTCCTTTGACTCAGACCAGAACATTGCCCTCGCAGAGTACTGAGCCAGAATCAAACCCAGCGGAGACTATGGTGCCCCGTCACAAACGCTATACCACCGGCTTACACGGTGACACAGACGAAGTTGCACACGACATAGAAGAGGAGGTCATAGATGACCCAGTTGTTGACCCCGATTGGCAGCCATTTGGGGAACAGGGTGCAGGCGGCAGTAGTTCTGAAGCGGAGGAGGAGGAGCCTCAGCAGGCATCAACATCACAACAGGTTCCATCTACCGGGCCCGTATCTGGCCAAAAACGTGTGGCAAAACCAAAACCAGTTGGAGGACAGCGTGGCCATCCGGTTAAAGAAGCTCAGTCTGCAATGCCTGAAAAGGTATCCGATAGTAGAAAGAGTGCAGTCTGGCATTTTTTTAAACAACATCCAAATGATCAGCGCAAAGTCATCTGTCAAAAATGTTCAACTACCTTAAGCAGAGGTCAGAATCTTAAAAGTCTAAATACAAGTTGCATGCATAGACATTTATCCACCATGCATTTGCAAGCCTGGACTAACTACCAAACGTCCCTAAAGGTTGCAGCACCCTCGGCCAATGAAGCTAGTCAGCAACGCTACATCCCTTCCCTCACTGTAAACCCACCATTTCCCGCACCATCTGCAGTATCTGTGCAGCTTTCGTCGCCAGGCCAAAGCAGTCAGGGAATCACCAGGTTTGCAGTAGGAAACACTGCATGTAGGGCACCGGCAAGAATACCATCTCCAGCCCTCTCTCACTCACCCATGTCCACCGGCACCACCGCTAGTTCCACGATCTCCAGCTCTCCAGTCCAGCTCACCCTACATGAGACTCTTGTTAGGAAAAGGAAGTACTCATCCTCGCATCCGCGTACACAGGGTTTGAACGCCCACATTGCTAGACTAATCTCATTAGAGATGATGCCCTACCGGTTAGTTGAAAGCAAAGCTTTCAAAGCGCTGATGGACTACACTGTACCACGCTACGAGCTACCCAGTCGGCACTTCTTTTCTAGAAAAGCCATCCCAGCCCTCCAACAGCATGTTAAAGACCGCATCGTCCATGCACTCAGGCAGTCTGTGACTACAAAGGTGCACCTGACAACAGATGCATGGACCAGTAGGCATGGCCAGGGACGTTACGTGTCCATCACGGCACACTGGGTGAATGTGGTGGATGCAGGGTCCACAGGGGACAGCAATATTGGGACAGTTCTGCCTAGCCCACGGTCAAGGAAAGAGTTGGCTGTAGGCGTTCGCCCCCCCTCCTCCTCTTCCTCCTCCTCATGCAGAAGCGAGAGCTCGTCCACAGACCGCATTCGCACATCCACTCCATCCGCAGCTGCCACTGTTACACACCAGGTGTGCCATTATGGGACAGCTAGTGGCAAGCGTCAGCAGGCTGTATTGGCAATGAAGTGTTTGGGGGCGACAACAGACACACCGCGGAAGTTCTGTCCGAGTTCTTGCAGAATGAAACTCAGTCATGGCTGGGCACTGTACATCTGGAGGCAGGCAAGGTAGTGAGTGATAACGGAAGGAATTTCATGGCTGCCATAGCCCTTTCCCAACTGAAACACATTCCTTGCCTGGCTCACACCTTAAACCTGGTGGTGCAGTGCTTCCTGAAAAGTTACCCGGGGTTACCCGACCTGCTCCTCAAAGTGCGCAGACTTTGCTCGCATATCCGCCGTTCGCCCGTACACTCCAGCCGTATGCAGAACTATCAGCGGTCTTTGAACCTTCCCCAGCATCGCCTAATCATCGACGTTGCAACAAGGTGGAACTCCACACTGCACATGCTTCAGAGACTGTGCGAACAGAGGCGTGCTGTTATGTTTTTGTGGGAGGATACACATACACGGGCAGGCAGTTGGATGGCAGACATGGAGTTGTCAGGTGTGCAGTGGTCGAAGCTACAAGACCTGTGTCAAGTCCTTCAGTGTTTTGAGGAATGCACACGGCTGGTTAGTGCAGACAACGCCATAATAAGCATGAGCATCCCCCTAATGCGTCTGCTGATGCAAAGTTTGACGCACATAAAGGAGCAGGCGTCTGCAGCCGAGGAAGAGGAAAGCCTTGATGACAGTCAGCCATTGTCTGGTCAAGGCCGTGTAGAGGACGCGGTAGCGGGCGAAGAGGAGGAGGAGGACGAGGAGGATGATGGGGATGAGTACTTTTTGAATGAGGAAGCTTCTCCTGGGCCAACAGAAATTAGTGGCGTTGCAAGGCCGGGTTCTGTTTTTTTAAGGGAGACAAGTAACGTAGATTTGCCTGTAACTGCCCCTCCAACCAGCACAACCGCAGATTTGACAACTGGAACTTTGGCCCACATGGCGGATTATGCCTTACGTATCCTCAAAAGGGACACATGCATTATTAAAATGATGAGCGATGACGATTACTGGTTGGCCTGCATCCTTGACCCTCGCTATAAAGGCAAATTGCAAAATATTATGCCACATGAGAACCTCGAACAAATCTTAGCAACCAAACAAGCTACTCTTGTAGACCATTTGATTCAGGCATTCCCAGCACACAGCGCCGGTGATGGTTCTCACACAAGCTGCAGGGGGCTACATGGCAGAGGTGTTAGAGGTGCACAGATCAGAAGTGGCGTTGGACAGAGGGGTTTTCTGACCAGGTTGTGGAGTGATTTCGCAATGACCGCAGACAGGACAGGTACTGCAGCATCTATTCAAAGTGACAGGAGACAACATTTGTCCAGTATGGTTACTAACTATTTTTCAGCCCTTATCGATGTTCTCCCTCAACCGTCATTCCCATTTGATTACTGGGCATCAAAATTAGACACCTGGCCTGAATTGGCAGAATATGCGTTGCAGGAGCTTGCTTGCCCAGCAGCTAGTGGGCTATCAGAAAGAGTATTCAGTGCTGCTGGTTCAATATTAACCGAAAAAAGGACTCGTCTGGCTACCCAAAATGTGGATGATCTCACCTTCATTAAAATGAACCACTCCTGGATTTCACATTATTTTGCCCCACCTTTCCCGGCTGACACCTAGCTTTCCTATAAAAAGGTCTTGCTTGTGGACTGGTCTTACTGAGTGTTCCAATCTCTTAATTTGCAGCAGCTGTTTGACCAGCATACGACATGTTTACACCTCCCCCAATGGGAAAACTCCCCCCACGGGGCTGTGGTCTCGACACTTGGCGCAAGCACCCGTTAGTTACAGTGCTGTTTGTCAGAAGAGGTGGGTGTGCTCGCTTTTGGTCGACGGCACTGCCACTGGGTCCCTCATAGTACAATGTAGTGTCTCTGGCGGTGGTGGTGCGCACCCAACGTCAGACACACCGTTGTAACATGAGGGGCCCTGGGGCGGTACCGCCGGCCACAAGAGAGTTCCCCCCCAGCTCAAACTGTGCTCTACCACGTGCAAAATTATCTCGCACAGCTCCGCCAATGTTTAGTCTATGCGCTGATGCAGCGCCCCAGAGTCCTGGTCGTTGCAGTACTGTGGCTCCGCCACTAAGGGGAGCTATGGTACGTCTGATGGCACTGAAGGAGTTCATCTGATCAGGTATCACAGACACCAATACATTTCACCGCCGGGCCTCCAGGGGGAGCTAAGGGTTCTATTTACTAGGCCACTCTCCACAGACTGGTAAAACTGGGGGTCAGGCAGGAAGTTAGGCAGAAAAGCTGACTGGATGGGAACCAGGCAACACCTTGTGGCAGAGGGTGTTGCGGGAGAAGATTCAGTAGGGTCCCTGTCAGGGGTGGGATCCTGACAGGGGCTTGGCAACTAGAGTGAACGTAACGGGACCGTGCCTGCACAGTATAGCGGCGTTGCCCAAGAAGGGACTGGAAGCGAGATAGATTGTGCTGAGTGAGAAACGAGATCAAAGCAAGAAGGAGAATACCAGTAGGGGTCGTGCTGTAAGACCGAGGCAACATCCTACGGAGGCGCAAACAACCGGTGGCCGGAACGCCGAAGGAAGTATTTCTACAGACAGCTTCAGGCAATACTTCGAACCTACGGCAGGACAGTCAGTCTCAGGCGGGCTGTCTCACCTTAATCACCTATGCAGTCTTGGGGGGCAACTTGTGGAGAGGGGCGACTCTAGGGTCCCGGAAGAGCTCCGAGCCTACCCGTCAAACGGGTGCCGTCCTGACCGCAACATCAGGGAGGGACGGAGATTAGTAGAAGATCATCTAATCGAGTTGTGAGGGAACTTAAGAAACAGACACAACAGTTGTGGGGACTTTCCGTAAGCACAGCAGGGAAGGACTACAACACATAGCGCTAGAAGGAAGGCACAGATTTCCACCTGTTAAGGGAACTCTGGAGGTGCCATTGGACCGGCCGGACTTGCGCAGCCTGGTGATCTGGATTCCGGACTGAGGGCCGAGAGATCTTCAGTAAAGAGGTAAAGAGACTGCAACCTGGTGTCCTCGTTATTTGCTGCACCGCACCACTGCACCGCATCACTACAGCCTCACCACCGCTACCACTATCTACATCTATCATCACTGACTGTGTGCCCCTCGGCAGGGTCACGGACCGGGGCCTAGCCACTGTGACAACCCCAGAGCAGAGACTCAGAGGCCCGGTTCCGGGTACCCCTCGGCCCTGCGGCAGAGTGGGGGCGCTACAACTTGGCGTCACGAACAGGATCTACTTAAGCCTGACAAATCAGGTCATGTGTGCCTTGGAACTGTGATTTATTGTGCTTGGACTGTACTTTATTGCAAGAACTGTGCTGCGCCATTTACCGCCAAAATCCACCGCCATTGCAGCGCTGAGGAGAGCGCAGGAGAAGAAGAGGGGCGTGGAATAGGCGTAGACAAACTAAAGAGCACGAAGGACAATGACCGCCCAGTCCAAATGTTGTTGCATTCTAAGGGCGGGCCCGTCGACAGGAGAGATCCGCCTCTTGATCTTCTATGGCGGGCGGAGACCGAAGAAACGAAACTATGACTCAGATGAGGTGGAACTGGAGACCAGGGAAGGCCTGCAGAAAAGAATGGCCCCGCATCGACCCCCATCACCAGCGGATTATTCCGATATGCCCCCGCTAGAAGACTTGTACCCTTGGGAGCTGCCGATGGGGCATCCCGTGCCCGGACAGTCCCCGGTTCCTATGCCTTCCACAGGAGAGGGGAGCGGCGCAGGAGGAGCTACCGCAAGTGAAGGTACCCAGTGCCGCGACCACCGGGGAGGCCACCTCACCCCTGCACACGGCCCGGCCACTGCTGCTACCAGTGACGCCCCGGTATCCCCGCCATCTGGCACCAAGGCACCGGGGGGGCATGACCTCGGGCCCTTCCCCTGGGGGGAATATCAAAACCACCTGATCACAGAGTTCCAGCGAGAAGTGGAGCGGGAGGCGCGCGGAGAGCTGCTGGAGGGCTCCCTGCCGAAGTGGGGTGTCGTGATCGTTTATCTACCTCAGACGGGAAAGGGCTTCGTGCAGGAGATTGGGACCACCCTGAGAGTCCGCATCACCCGGGATGAAGTGGAGCCTTGCCTGTGCGGGGATAGCGCCAAATCCGTCCTGAAGCCGGGGGATGTGGTCACGTACCGCCGGCACCTTAAAGGGAGCAGATGGTGGGCCCGGGATATGCAGCGCTGCACCGCCGTTCTGGCGGTATCCCGTACCGAGGGGGAGGAGCTTGCCGCTGAAGCTGCTGCTGCCGCCGCTGCCGGCATCATCCATCGGCCCACGCAGACCCTCATTGCAGCGCACGACCTGGTCGTGCAGAAGACCCGAACCCACGGGGTACACCTGGCCGCGGGAGTAAACTTTGAATCCAGCCTATCCGGCCCGCAGAAAGCCACTTGCCAGGTAAAGCTTCAGTGGGGGCTGCCTCCTGAGTAAGATACTAATGCCATGAGTATGTAAATAGTTAATTTAACTGTTCGTTTTCCTGATTTGCTGCCGAACCCGTTTAGGGTTAACTCTTAAAGGGATCCCTTTGTTGACCCAGGATCCCTATTGTTTTTTGTTTGTTTTTCGAAGTTTACACAAGTTTTCAGAACTGCCGCAATCATGAACAGTGCATGATACAAACTTATTGTAAATAGTTTGCACCTTCTTAAAGGCGCTTCCTACTGGTTTTACTTAAAGAGAGACTCTTTGCGAAGATACCGCACCGGAGCCTTTGCTGAGTATGGACTGGTAGCCTGAGAAGATATGCCACCTCGTAAAGACTTGATCCCCTCTTAAAGGGGATGTTCATCTGTGTACTTATGAGAAATACTGCCTTAGAACAGTAAAGTGATAACGATGCTTTGAAAGAGAATGATAGTGTTTACATGTAGAAGTTATATGTATTGAACTAGTTAATTGTAAAAGAAATGCTGATAATGTTCCTTAGAAGAAAGTGTGAAAGCTAGAAGAAAGGTGCAGTAGGCCCGTTGGGGTAGACAGAGTGTCCTGCATAGTTGTGAGCAAGAAAGTAAAGATAGAAGTTAATGCTCTAAGAAAATGTTTGATAATGTTGATAGAAAATGGGGATAGAAGGTGAACCCTGAGTCCTCCGTAGAAAACTAGTTTATTGAAAAGAAAGAGTTAATAATGTGTTACAGAGGACAGAAAGTGAGCCCGTAGGGGTTAGTCAGTGAGTCCTCCTAGGAGCCATATGAAGATGGCTCAGTGTTCCTAAACTGAAAGTATGTTATGTTCTATACTGTGTATAGTAGTTGAAAAGACAGAAGGCTCGGGCTGAAAGGAGCGGTCCTGTAAGAAAGGAGAGGCAGTAGGTCTGGCGCCGTTAGGACAGGCGGTCCTGCAGATTTAAAGAAGGAGAATGTAGCACAGTTGCTTAAGCCTTATAATGTGATTATAAGAGGGTCTTTTAGGGATTTAGAGTGTGCATCCTTAAAGGCAATGTTAACTTATTGTTCCAGAATTTGTACCAAGTAGAATACCCGGTTGGGTAAGAAAAGTTATTTATAGCATGTTGCTATGTTATTTAACCGTGTTTGTAACGTTCAAGTGTCCTCACCTCCCATAAAGGGAAGCTCTGTTCAAGTATACTTATTGTTATTTGCACTCAACAAAAATTGTATGTCTTTTTGCTAACCTGTATTGTTGTTTCTTCCCAGTCCCGGAGTACTGGATTTAACTGGGGGGGAGTGCAGCGCCCCAGAGTCCTGGTCGTTGCAGTACTGTGGCTCCGCCACTAAGGGGAGCTATGGTACGTCTGATGGCACTGAAGGAGTTCATCTGATCAGGTATCACAGACACCAATACATTTCACCGCCGGGCCTCCAGGGGGAGCTAAGGGTTCTATTTACTAGGCCACTCTCCACAGACTGGTAAAACTGGGGGTCAGGCAGGAAGTTAGGCAGAAAAGCTGACTGGATGGGAACCAGGCAACACCTTGTGGCAGAGGGTGTTGCGGGAGAAGATTCAGTAGGGTCCCTGTCAGGGGTGGGATCCTGACAGGGGCTTGGCAACTAGAGCGAACGTAACGGGACCGTGCCTGCACAGTATAGCGGCGGTGCCCAAGAAGGGACTGGAAGCGAGATAGATTGTGCTGAGTGAGAAACGAGATCAAAGCAAGAAGGAGAATACCAGTAGGGGTCGTGCTGTAAGACCGAGGCAACATCCTACTGAGGCGCAAACAACCGGTGGCCGGAACGCCGAAGGAAGTATTTCTACAGACAGCTTCAGGCAATACTTCGAACCTACGGCAGGACAGTCAGTCTCAGGCGGGCTGTCTCACCTTAATCACCTATGCAGTCTTGGGGGGCAACTTGTGGAGAGGGGCGACTCTAGGGTCCCGGAAGAGCTCCGAGCCTACCCGTCAAACAGGTGCCGTCCTGACCGCAACATCAGGGAGGGACGGAGATTAGTAGAAGATCATCTAATCGAGTTGTGAGGGAACTTAAGAAACAGACACAACAGTTGTGGGGACTTTCCGTAAGCACAGCAGGGAAGGACTACAACACATAGCGCTAGAAGGAAGGCACAGATTTCCACCTGTTAAGGGAACTCTGGAGGTGCCATTGGACCAGCCGGACTTGCGCAGCCTGGTGATCTGGATTCCGGACTGAGGGCCGAGAGATCTTCAGTAAAGAGGTAAAGAGACTGCAACCTGGTGTCCTCATTATTTGCTGCACCGCACCACTGCACCGCATCACTACAGCCTCACCACCGCTACCACTATCTACATCTATCATCACTGACTGTGCGCCCCTCGGCAGGGTCACGGACCGGGGCCTAGCCACCGTGACAACCCCAGAGCAGAGACTCAGAGGCCCGGTTCCGGGTACCCCTCGGCCCTGCGGCAGAGTGGGGGCGCTACACTGACATCATTCAATGCCTGGCAACGACAAACAATACAAATTTGTTGACATCTATGATGCTAGTTAAAGTAGTCTGGGTCAGTGTCCTATATTGACACCAGTAAATACTAATTTACTGCCAAATTACTTTGTCATAAACTCTGCAGATGAGCCCACCCCTGTACCTAAGTATGCCACCCTTTTTTTATTTATAGTTGTTTTGCGAGACATTAACATCTATTTATTTTTTTGGAGTACTAACTGTGTCAGACACTCCTTGCAATACTCCTCCACAGACCACAATGCTGCCTGTGTATCCATGTAACCGATTTAAAACTGCCATGAGCCTATTGTTTGTTATTTTAGGCCTTTGTTAGCCTGTCTGCGGTCCCTACTTGCAATACTCCTCCACTGACCACAATGCTGCCTGTGTATCCATGTAACCGATTTAAAACTGCCACGAGCCAATTTTTTGTTATTTTAGGCCTTTGTTAGCCTGTCTGCGGTCCCTACTTGCAATACTCCTCCACTGACCACAATGCTGCCTGCCTGTGTATCCATGTAACCGATTTAAAACTGCCATGAGCCTATTGTTTGTTATTTTAGGCCTTTGTTAGCCTGTCTGCGGTCCCTACTTGCAATACTCCTCCACTGACCACAATGCTGCCTGCCTGTGTATCCATGTAACTGATTTAAAACTGCCATGAGCCAATTTTTTGTTATTTTAGGCCTTTGTTAGCCTGTCTGCGGTCCCTACTTGCAATACTCCTCCACTGACCACAATGCTGCCTGCCTGTGTATCCATGTAACCGATTTAAAACTGCCATGAGCCTATTGTTTGTTATTTTAGGCCTTTGTTAGCCTGTCTGCGGTCCCTACTTGCAATACTCCTCCACTGACCACAATGCTGCCTGCCTGTGTATCCATGTAACCGATTTAAAACTGCCATGAGCCAATTTTTTGTTATTTTGGGCCTTTGTTAGCCTGTCTGCGGTCCCTACTTGCAATACTTCTCCACTGTCCACACCAATGCTGCCCGTGTACCCCTGGAACCTATTTAAAAGTTCATGAAACTGCCCTCACTAAAGTCTCTAATGACCTACTAACAGCTAAATCTAATGGTCACTATTCCATGCTAATTCTCTTGGATCTCTCCGCAGCATTCGACACTGTGGATCATCAGCTCCTCCTCACTATGCTCCGCTCCATCGGCCTCAAGGACACCGTTCTCTCTTGGTTCTCCTCCTATCTCTCTGGCCGATCCTTCACTGTTTGTTTTGCTGGTTCCTCCTCCTCTCACCTTCCCCTTACTGTTGGGGTTCCTCAAGGATCAGTCCTAGGCCCCCTCCTCTTCTCTTTGTATACTGCCCCTATTGGACAAACAATCAGTAGATTTGGTTTCCAGTACCATCTCTATGCTGACGACACCCAATTATATACCTCTTCTCCTGTTATCACGCCGACCTTTTTAGAAAACACCAGTGATTGTCTTACCGCTGTCTCTAACATCATGTCCTCCCTCTATCTGAAACTGAACCTGTCAAAAACTGAACTCCTCGTGTTCTCTCCCTCTACAAACCTACCTTTGCCCGACATTGCCATCTCTGTGTGCGGTTCCACCATTACTCCAAAGCAACATGCCCGCTGCCTTGGAGTCATCCTTGATTCCGAGCTTTCATTCACCCCCCACATCCGATCACTGGCTCGCTCTTCTTATCTGCATCTCAAAAACATTTCCAGAATTCGCCCTTTTCTTACTTTCGACTCTGCAAAAACTCTTACTGTCTCACTTATTCATTCTCGTCTGGACTATTGTAACTCTCTACTAATTGGCCTACCTTTTACCAGACTCTCCCCGCTCCAATCTGTCCTGAATGCTGCTGCCAGGATCATATTCCTCGCCAACCGTTACACCGATGCCTCTACCTTGTGCCAGTCATTACACTGGCTACCCATCCAATCCAGAATCCAGTACAAAACTACTACCCTCATCCACAAAGCACTCCATGGCTCAGCACCACCCTACATCTCCTCTCTGGTCTCAGTCTACCAACCTACCCGTGCCCTCCGCTCTGCTAATGACCTCAGGTTAGCATCCTCAATAATCAGAACCTCCCACTCCCGTCTCCAAGACTTTACACGTGCGGCGCCGATTCTTTGGAATGCACTACCTAGGTTAATACAATTAATCCCCAATCCCCACAGTTTTAAGCGTGCCCTAAAAACTCATTTGTTCAGATTGGCCTACCGCCTCAACGCATTAACCTAATTATCCCTGTGTGGCCTATTAATAAAAAAACAACAACATAATCACGTTCCTCCATCATGTTCTCATACACTTTATGCAGTTAATAGCCTCTGTGTCTGTACTGTTACATACTTAGGCAGTTAACTGGTTCATGCAGCTTTACATGAACACCCGAGCCTTACACTATGGCTGGTCCAAATAACTAAAGCAATTGTTACCATCCACCTCTCGTGTCTCCCCTTTTCCTCATAGATTGTAAGCTTGCGAGCAGGGCCCTCTTTCCTACTGGTATCTGTTTTGAACTGTGATTTCTGTTATGCTGTAATGTCTATTGTCTGTATAAGTCTCCTCTATAAGTTGTAAAGCGCTGCGGAATATGTTGGCGCTATATAAATAAAATTATTATTATTATTATTATAGAGCCTAGTTATATATTTTATTTACTATTAATAAGGCCATGATGGACTACGCTGTACCACGCTACAAGCTAACCAGTCGACACTTCTATTGCGAGAAAAGCCATCCCAACCCTCCACCAGCATGTAAAAGACCGCATTGTCCATGGACTCTGGCAATCTGTGAGTACAAAGGTGCACCTGACAACAGACGCATGGACCTGTAGGCATGGCCACGAAAGATTACGTGTCCATTACGGCGCAATGGGTTAATGTGGTGGATGCATGGTCCACAGGGGACAGCCTACTAAGTCTGTCTGCAGTCCCTAATTCAAATTGTCCTCCACTGTCTAAATCGGAGCTTCAACCTTCTGGCTTTCGGCCTATAGTATCAGAAATTAAACTGCATTTGGCCTTCAACTTTGGTTACGGCCTACTAACGCTGTCTGCCGCTCCCTGGTGTTGTTCTCCACTGTATAAAGCTGAGCTTCCACCTTCTGGCTTTCGGCCTATAGTATCAGAAATTAAACTGCATTTGGCCTTCAACTTTGGTTACGGCCTACTAATGGTGTCTGCCCCTGCCTGATGTTTTTCCTCAACTGAATAAAGCTGAGCTTCCACCTTCTGGCTCTCATTAAGTGCTGTTTTTTAAAAAATTGGTGGTTAGGCCCTACTAACGGTGTCTGCCCCTCCCTGGTGTTTGCCCTCAACTAAATAAAGCTGAGCTTCAACCTTCTGGCTTTCGGCCTATAGTATCAGATATTAAACTGCATTTGGCCTTCAACTTTGGTTACAGCCTACTAACGGTGTCTGCCGCTCCCTGGTGTTGTTCTCCACTGTATAAAGCTGAGCTTCCACCTTCTGGCTTTCGGCCTATAGTATCAGATATTAAACTGCATTTGGCCTTCAACTTTGGTTTCGGCCTACTAACGGTGTCTGCCCCTGCCTGGTGTTTTTCCTCAACTGTATAAAGCTGAGCTTCCACCTTCTGGCTCTCATTAAGTGCTGTTTTTTAAAAAATTGGTGGTTAGGCCCTACTAACGGTGTCTGCCCCTCCCTGGTGTTTGCCCTCAACTGAATAAAGCTGAGCTTCAACCTTCTGGCTTTCGGCCTATAGTATCAGATATTAAACTGCATTTGGCCTTCAACTTTGGTTACGGCCTACTAACGGTGTCTGCCGCTCCCTGGTGTTTTTCCTCAACTGAATAAAGCTGAGCTTCAACCTTCTGGCTCTCATTAAGTGCTGTTTTTTAAAAAATTGGTGGTTAGGCCCTACTAACGGTGTCTGCCCCTCCCTGCTGTTGACCTCCACTGTATAAAGCTGAGCTTCCACCTTCTGGCTTTCGGCCTATAGTATCAGAAATTAAACTGCATTTGGCCTTCAACTTTGGTTACGGCCTACTAACGGTGTCTGCCGCTCCCTGGTGTTGTTCTCCACTGTATAAAGCTGAGCTTCCACCTTCTGGCTTTCGGCCTATAGTATCAGATATTAAACTGCATTTGGCCTTCAACTTTGGTTACGGCCTACTAACGGTGTCTGCCCCTCCCTGGTGTTGACCTCCACTGTATAAAGCTGAGCTTCAACCTTCTGGCTCTCATTAAGTGCTGTTTTTTAAAAACTTGGTGGTTAGGGCCTACTAACGGTGTCTGCCCCTCCCTGGTGTTGTCCTCCACTGTATAAAGCTGAGCTTCAGTCTTTAGGCTTTTGGCCTAAAGTATCAGATATTAAACTGCATTTGGCCTATTAGTGTGTTTGGGCCCTTAAAACAGTGTCTGCTGCTCCTGGGTTTGCTACTCCACTGAACAAAGCAATGCCGCCTGTTTAGTCCTGTTACCAATTTTGAACTGCATTTAGCCTACTTTATTCTTTGGCCCTATATCTGTTTCCTCCTCATCCTGCCCATTGCCCAGCCACTGCTAGATGAGTCTGCTGGTACATTGACCTAGACCACTACATTCCCCTTGCACTCTACACAGCCAGAATCTGACCCTGCTGAAAGTAAGGTTCCCCTTCCCGCATGTTATACCACCTTACACAGGGACAAAGAGGAAGGTGCAGATGAAAGTGCAGGTTCCTTCATCAGGTGGGGGGGCATACTCGTTGGCGACGTCACTGGCACAGGGCCCCTCAGAGTACGCAAAAGTGTCGCTGCTGGTGGGAGGCGCCCCCGCCATGCAAACACACCGCTGTACTTTGAGGGGCCCTGTGCCAGTGCCAATGCGAATGAGTGGGCCCCCCCTGCTTGCTCAGGATCACAGCACTTGCAACGTTGAAAAACTTACCTCTCCCTGCTCCACCGCCGTGACGTAGTCCACGTTTCCTGGGCCCACTAAAACCTTGAACCAGCCCTACCCCCCACAACTTTTGCCAAATGACCCCCAAGTTCCAATGAACAACTATTATTATAAAGTTAATTAAGATTGACAAGCTTCAGAAACAAGAATGGATGTTTTTGGCATTAAAATGGGCACTGTAGGTGTTTTCCTGGCCTCCACTCACTGTCGACTATGCTTCCCCATTGACTTGCATTGGGTTTCGTGTTTCGGTCGATCACCGACTTTTAGCGATAATCGGCCGACTGCACTCGACTCGACTCTGGACAAAGTCGGGTTTCACAAAACCCGACTCGATCTTAAAAAAATGAAAGTCGCTCAACCCTACTAATAATCATTACCGAACCGACAGGATATGAGACATGGTTTACATATAGTAAACCATTGCATATCAGTTAGATTTTTATATATCCCTCCCTAATAATGTTAGTAGTGTGAGTGTGTAAAATTTTGGAGCTCTAGGTGTTAAATTAGAGGGTTAATTCACGGAAAAAACTGGCATGGGCTCCCACACAATTTTCTCCGACAGAGAGTGATAGCCAGTGACTGAGTGCAAATCTTAATAGCCTAGAGAGGGACCATGGTTATTGCCCCCCCACTAAAAACATCTGCCCCTAGCCACCCCAGAAAAGGTCCTATTCCGACACTTAAGGCCCCGTCTCACATAGCGATTTACCAACGATCACGACCAGCGATACGACCTGGCCGTGATCGTTGGTAAGTCGTTGTGTGGTCGCTGGGGAGCTGTCACACAGACAGCTCTCTCCAGCGACCAACGATCAGGGGAACGACTTCGGCATAGTTGAAACTGTCTTCAACGATGCCGAAGTCCCCCTGCAGCACCCGGGTAACCAGGGTAAACATCGGGTTACTAAGCGCAGGGCCGCGCTTAGTAACCCGATGTTTACCCTGGTTACCAGCGTAAATGTAAAAAAAACCAAACAGTACATACTCACCATCTGATGTCCGTCAGGTCCCTTGCCGTCTGCTTCCTGCTCTGACAGTGCCACCGTACAGTGAGATCAGAGCGCAGCGGTGACGTCACTGCTGTGCTGTGCTCTCACTGTACGGCTGCAGTCAGAGCAGGAAGCAGACGGCAAGGGACCTGACGGACATCAGATGGTGAGTATGTAGTGTTTGTTTGTTTTTTACATTTACGCTGGTAACCAGGGTAAACATCGGGTTACTAAGCGCGGCCCTGCACTTAGTAACCCGATGTTTACCCTGGTTACCAGTGAAGACATCGCTGGATCGGTGTCACACACACCGATTCAGCGATGTCAGCGGGACCTCAACGACCAAAAAAAGGTCCAGGCCATTCCGACACGACCAGCGATCTCACAGCAGGGGCCTGATCGCTGGTACGTGTCACACATAGCGAGATCGCTACTGAGGTCGCTGTTGCGTCACAAAACTTGTGACTCAGCAGCGATCTCGCTAGCGATCTCGCTATGTGAGACGGGGCCTTAAGCCTCTATTCCCACTGCCCTGTGGCAGTGGCATATGGGGTAATAAGGGGTTTACGTCACCTTGCTATTGTAAGGTGACATTAAGCCTGGTTAACAATGCATAGGTGTCAATAAGACACCTATTCATTATTAATCCAATAGTCTCAAAGGGTTAAAATGCACACACATTAAGAATAAAGTCTTTTAATGAAATAATTACACACACAGGTTTACCATCTTTATTGCACCCTCAATCCAAGCAAAGCCCTCGTTCTTCTGTAAAATAAATCCAAAATAAAAAAGCAGCAATATTCCATACCTGTCTGCCGTACAGTCAAGTCCCACGCTGTAAATCCATCTCAAGGGGTTAATTAGTTTACAACCCGGAGAGGTGCTAATGTGGAGCGCCCCCACACCGCCGCAGGGCCGAGGGGTACCCGGAGCCGGGTCTCTGGGTCTCAGTCCTGGGGTTGTCACGGTGGCTAGACCCGGTCCGTGGCCCTGTCTGTCAGTGGGGGACGTCCGGTGCAATAAGTGGTGTTGTAACGGTGCAGTTGTGGGGTGCAGGTCGCGGTAAATAATGAGGACACCAGGTTGCAGTCTCTTTACCTCTTTACTGAAGATCTCTGAGTCCTCAGTCCAGAATACGGTTCACCAGGCTGCGCAAGTCCGGCCGGTCCAATGGCACTTCCAGAGTTCTCTTCACAGGAGGAAATCTGTGCCTTCCCCCTAGCGCTATGTGTTGTAGTCCTTCCCTGCTGTGCTTACGGAAAGTACCCCACAACTGTTGTGTCTGTTTCTGATGTTCCCTCACAACTCGACTAGATGATGTTCTGCTAATCTTCCGTCCCTCCCTGAGGTTCGGGTAGGAACGGCACCCGTTTGACGGGTAGGCCTGGAGTTCTTCCGGGACCCTAGAGACGCCCCTCTCCCACAATTGCCTCCCAAGACTTCATAGGTGATTTGAGTTAGACAGCCCGCCTGAGACTGACTGCCCTGCCGCTGTTTGGAGTATTGCTTGAAGCTGAATATTATTCTACTCCCTCGGCGTTCCGGCCACCGGTAGTGTGCCTCAGTAGGATGTTGCTTCGGTCTTACAGCACGACTCCTACTGGTATTTCTCCTTTGCGTGATCCCGTTTCTCACTCAGCACAATCTATCTCTCTTCTAATCCTTTCTTGGGTACCGCCGCTACCCGGAGCAGGCACGGTCCCGTTACGTTCGTTCTCGTTGCCAAGCCTCTGTCAGGATCCCACCCCTGACAGAGACCCTACTGTATCTTCCCCTACAACACCCTCTGCCACAAGGTGTTGCCTGGTTCCGACCCAGTCAGCTTCTGACTAACTTCCTGCCTGACCCCCAGTTTACCCACTATGGTGGGGAGTGGCCTAATGAATAGCACCCTTAGCTCCCCCCGGAGGCCCGGCTGTGAAATGTATTGGTGTCTGTGATACCTGATCAGATGAACTCCTTCAGTGCCATCGGACGCACCATAGCTCCTCATAGTGGCGGAGCCACAGTACTGCAACGACCAGGACTCTGGGGCGCTGCAAATGCGACCGGGCGGGCTGTAAACCACAGAGGAATGAATGAATGAAATGCTGCCGTTTCTGGGGTGGCTGGAGGCAGATTTTTTTTTAGCTGGGGGGCCAATAACCATGGTTCCTCTCTAGGCTATTAAGATCTGGCCTCAGTCACTGGCTTTCCCTCTTTGGCGGAGAAAATTGCGCGGGAGCCCATGCCAGTTTTTTCCATGAATTAACCCTTTAATTTAACACCTAGAGCTCCAAAATGTTACACACACACACTACTAACTTTATTAGTGAGGGACATATACAAATCTAAAAATCTAACTTTTTTATCACGTAGCACTCGTCCGTATTACGGTCTAGTGTGACCCCGGCCTAATGAGCATACTCGCTCATCACTAATGGCTGGCACTTTTTTCACCACCTAAATAGAAAAAATTATACATGTTTGGTATCTGCGTATTCATATTGATCAGGAGAATCATATTGCCAAGTCAATTTTACCATATAGTGAACATGGTAAATAAAATACCCAAAATACAATTGTGAAATGGCACTTTATTTTTGCAATTTTACACTTTACCAGTACACTATATGGTAAAATGAATGGTGTCATTCAAAAGTAAAACTCGTCCTGCAAAAAACAAGCCTTGATATGGCCATATTGCTGGAAACCTTATGGTTCTTGGAAGAAGGGGAGGCAAAAACTAAAAATCGCCAGGTAGTGAAGGGGTTGGTAAATATGTGGTCTGACCATGGGTCTCCTGACCTGAACTAACAGCTTTATTTATGATTAGAAGGGTGTTGAGTTAGGGTCCGGAGACCGAGCAGACAGTAAGGATATTCTAGCCTGTTCATTGAGCTGTTGAAAACTCAAATATGTTGGATTAACTCTTTGAAGAAAAATGAAACAAATTTATCCATATTTGGATTGTGTTCTTTTTTATTTTTTACCATATGTGTGTGTTCTGTTTCTCAGCCACATCCTGGGGATTTGCAAAACGCTGTCCCTCCATATACTTACATTACATTCCTGTGCCATTGGGGTCCACGGTCCTGACAACACCCATTCTGGCAAGGATCTGACACTACTCTCAATTGCTTTCCTATTCTTAACAAACTTATTCAATTTTGCAAACATTTTTATTCAAGACACAATTCCCACTTGCTGACACCACTTGTTTTGTTAAGGTTCAAAGAATTGTGATGAATAAATAAATGCTCACACGAAAAATGAATAAACTAAAAATGAATTTACTTAATAAAAGATAATAAATATAAACAATCACTAAAAATAGCACATAATCAATAGTCATACAATACACTCTCAAGGTAGAAGTTCATCACTGACCGTCCAGGAAGCAAGAGACCCAAGCACAAAGTGTCCTCTCTCATCCAATCTGTCTCTCTGTTCCCTGTCTCAGGCATACCTCCCATTTATATGTTAAAAAACTGTCCATTCAATGTTATCTGAGGCTTTGTTCTATATCATGGTATATGTACTGAAGCCTTAAGGCCAGATAGATAAGACTTCACCACCTGGCATCCCTGGGGGCTTTAAGACCTCCAATCAACATATGTAAAGGTACCTTTGCGGCGCCCCCACTGCCGCAGGGCCGAGGGGTACCCGGTACCGGGCCTCAGGGTCTCAGTTCTGGGGGTTGTCACGGTGGCTAGGCCCGGTCCGTGGCCCTGCCTGTCAGGGGGACGTCCGGTGAAAGAGTGGTGAATGATGGTGGTGTACTTGTGAAGTGCCGGTCGCAGTAAATAACGAGGACACCAGGTTGCAGTCTCTTTACCTCTTTACTGAAGATCTCTGGGTCCTCAGTCCGGAATCCGGATAACCAGGCTGCGCAAGTCCGGCCGGTCCAATGGCACCTCCAGAGTTCTCTTTGCAGGTGAAAATCTGTGCCTTCCTGCTAGCGCTATGTGTTGTGGTCCTTCCCTGCTGTGCTTACAGAAAGTCCCCACAACTGTTGTGTCTGTTTCTCGTGTTCCCTCACAACTCGATTAGATGATGTTCTGCTAATCCTCCGTCCCTCCCGGTGTTATGGTTGGGATGTACCCATATGACGGGTAGGCTCGGAGCTCTTCCGGGACCCTAGAGTCGCCCCTCTCCACAAGTTGCCCCCTATGTCTTCTTAGGTGATTTAAGTGAGACAGCCCGCCTATGACTGACTGTCCTGCCGTTGGTTTGAAGTATTGCTTGGAGCTAGATATATAAATACTTCCTCGGCGTTCCGGCCGCCGGTTGTGCGCCTCAGTAGGATGTTGCCTCGGTCTTACAGCACGACTCCTACTGGTATTCTCCTTCTTGCTTTGATCTCGTTTCTCACTCAGCACAATATATCTCGCTTCTGATCCTTTCTTAGGGCACCGCCGCTATGCTGAGCAGGCACGGTCCCGTGACGTTCTTCCTTGTTGCCAGGCCTCTGTCAGGGTCCCAAACCTGACAGAGACCCTACCGAATCTTCCCCCACAACACCCGCTGCCACAAGGTGTTGCCTGGTTCCAACCCAGTCAGCTTTCTCAACTCACTTCCTGCCTGACCCCCAGTTTACCCACACGGTGAGGAGTGGCCTAATAAATATCACCCTTAGCTCCCCCTGGAGGCCCGACTGTGAAATGTATTGGTGTATGTGATACCTGGTCAGATGAACTGTTGTGAATTAGACTTTTTTGGCTCCCTCTAGTGGTTACTCGTGATATGACTCTGGGATTTCCTTCCCTCTGTTTGCACCCAGCTGGGTCGTTACTTCAGGGGTGTTGCTATATTAACCTCCTGGAACCTTAGTCCAGTGCCTGGCATCGGTGTTATCAGACACATTCTGTTTGCTCCTGTTTGCTGGTCCTGGTTCGTGCTAAATTAAGCTGAGTCTTGCTTCTTTGTTTTTTGGGTTATTTGTTTGCTTTCATTTTTGTCCAGCTTGTACTAAATGTGATTCCTGTCCTTGCTGGAAGCTCTAGGGGGCTGGTGTTCTCCCCCCGGGCCGTTAGACGGTTCGGGGGTTCTTGAATTTCCAGTGTGGATATTTTTGATAGGATTTTTTGCTTACCATATAAGTTATCTTTCTATATTCTGCTATTAGCTAGTGGGCCTCTCTTTGCTAAATTCCTAGCTCATTCTTATGTTTGTCCTTTCCTCTTACCTCACCGTTATTATTTGTGGGGGGGGCTTCTATCCAACTTTTTGGGGTATTTCCTCTGGAGGCAAGAAAGGTCTTTCTTTTCCCTTCTAGGGGTAGTTAGCTCTCCGGCTGGCGCGAGACGTCTAGGATCAACGTAGGAACGTTCCCCGGCTGCTGGTATTTGTGGTGCTAGGATTAGTTATATGGTCAGCCCAGTTACCACTGCCCTATGAGCTGGTTTTCTGTATTTACTGACTTAGCATTATTCCTGAGACCCTCTGCCATTGGGGTCATAACAGTATGCCAGGCCAATATTGAATGTTTAAAGCATTGCAGAAGTGGGATAATAAGAAAGGAAATTCTGAGGTTTTTTTTTTTTCCTTCCTTCTCTTCCTCCCCTTTACCTTTGAGTGGCGTGTGCTTGCTGCAGACATGAATGTGCAGACCTTGATTACAAGTGTTGACCAGCTGGCAGCTCGTGTGCAGGGTATACAAGATTTTGTTACCAGTAGTCCTATGTCTGAACCTAAAATACCTATTCCGGAATTGTTTTCTGGAGATCGATTTAGGTTTAGGAATTTCAAGAATAATTGTAAATTGTTTCTTTCTCTGAGACCCCGTTCATCTGGAGATTCTGCTCAGCAAGTTAAAATTGTTATTTCTTTTTTACGGGGCGACCCTCAGGATTGGGCTTTCTCGCTAGCGCCAGGAGATCCGGCATTGGCGAATATTGATGCGTTTTTTCTGGCACTCGGATTGCTTTACGAGGAACCCAATCTTGAAATTCAGGCAGAAAAAGCCTTGCTGGCTATTTCTCAGGGTCAGGATGAAGCTGAAGTGTATTGCCAAAAATTTCGGAAATGGTCCGTGCTTACTCAGTGGAATAAGTGTGCTCTGGCCGCAAATTTCAGAAATGGCCTTTCTGAAGCCATTAAGAATGTGATGGTGGGTTTCCCCATTCCTACAAGTCTGAATGATTCTATGGCGCTTGCTATTCAAATTGACCGGCGTTTGCGGGAGCGCAAAACCGCTAATCCTCTGGTGGTGTTGTCTGAACAAACACCTGATTTAATGCAATGTGATAGAATTCAGACTAGAAATGAACGGAAAAATCATAGACGTCAGAATGGGTTGTGTTTTTACTGTGGTGATTCTACACATGTTATATCAGCATGCTCTAAACGCCTAACAAGGGTTGTTAGTCCTGTCGCCATTGGTAATTTGCAACCTAAATTTATTTTGTCTGTGACTTTAATTTGCTCTTTGTCTTCTTACCCTGTTATGGCGTTTGTGGATTCAGGTGCCGCCCTGAGTCTTATGGATCTGTCATTTGCCAAGCGCTGTGGTTTTGTTCTTGAACCGTTAGTAAATCTTATTCCTCTTAGAGGTATTGATGCTACGCCATTGGCGGAAAATAAACCGCAGTTTTGGATGCAGGTGACCATGTGCATGACTCCTGAACATCGGGAGGTGATTCGTTTTCTTGTTCTGCATAAAATGCATGATTTGGTCGTTTTGGGTCTGCCATGGTTACAGACCCACAATCCAGTCCTGGACTGGAAGGCAATGTCAGTGTCAAGTTGGGGCTGTCAGGGAATTCATGCTGATTCCCCGCCGGTGTCTATTGCTTCCTCTACTCCTTCGGAAGTTCCTGAGTATTTGTCTGATTATCAGGATGTATTCAGTGAGTCCAGATCCAGTGCTCTGCCTCCTCATAGGGACTGTGACTGCGCCATAGATTTGATTCCAGGTAGTAAATTTCCTAAGGGAAGATTATTTAATCTGTCAGTACCTGAGCATGCCGCAATGCGTTCATATATCAAGGAGTCTCTGGAGAAGGGGCATATCCGTCCATCCTCTTCCCCTCTTGGTGCGGGATTCTTTTTTGTGGCTAAGAAGGACGGATCTTTGAGACCTTGTATTGACTATCGGCTACTGAATAAAATCACTGTAAAATTTCAGTATCCTTTGCCTCTCTTGTCGGACTTGTTTGCCCGGATTAAGGGTGCCAAGTGGTTCACCAAGATAGATCTTCGTGGTGCATACAACCTTGTGCGCATTAAGCAAGGTGATGAATGGAAGACTGCATTTAATACGCCCGAAGGTCATTTTGAGTACTTGGTGATGCCTTTTGGGCTTTCTAATGCTCCCTCAGTATTTCAGTCCTTTATGCATGATATTTTCCGGAAGTATCTGGATAAATTTATGATTGTTTATCTGGACGATATTCTGGTTTTCTCTGAAGATTGGGACTCACATGTGGAGCAGGTCAGGATGGTGTTTCAGGTTTTGCGTGAGAATGCCTTGTTTGTTAAAGGCTCAAAGTGTCTCTTTGGAGTACAGAAAGTTCCCTTTTTGGGGTTTATTTTTTCCCCTTCTGCTGTGGAGATGGACCCAGTCAAGGTCCAAGCTATTCATGAGTGGACTCAACCCACGTCAGTTAAGAGTCTTCAGAAGTTCTTGGGTTTTGCTAACTTCTACCGTCGTTTTATCGCTAATTTGTCTAGCGTTGTTAAACCTTTGACGGATATGACCAAGAAAGGTTCTGATGTTGCTAACTGGGCTCCTGCAGCCGTGGAGGCGTTCCAGGAGTTGAAGCGCCGGTTTACTTCGGCGCCTGTTTTGTGCCAGCCTGATGTCTCACTTCCCTTTCAGGTCGAGGTGGATGCTTCTGAGATTGGGGCAGGGGCCGTTTTGTCACAGAGAGGCCCTGGTTGCTCGGTAATGAGACCATGTGCTTTCTTCTCTAGGAAGTTTTTGCCTGCTGAGCGGAATTATGATGTGGGCAATCGGGAATTACTGGCCATGAAGTGGGCATTTGAGGAGTGGCGTCATTGGCTCGAGGGTGCTAAGCATCGTGTGGTGGTCTTGACTGATCACAAAAATTTGATGTATCTCAAGTCTGCTAAACGCTTGAATCCTAGACAGGCCCGCTGGTCATTGTTTTTCTCCCGTTTTGACTTTGTGGTCTCGTATTTACCAGGTTCAAAGAATGTGAAAGCTGATGCTCTTTCAAGGAGCTTTGTGCCTGACTCTCCTGGAGTCACAGAACCTGTTGGTATTCTTAAAGAAGGAGTTATTTTGTCAGCCATTTCTCCTGATTTGCGACGTGTGTTGCAGAGATTTCAAGCTGGTAGACCTGACTCTTGTCCACCTGACAGACTGTTTGTTCCTGATAAGTGGACCAGCAGAGTCATTTCCGAGGTTCATTCCTCGGTGTTGGCAGGTCATCCGGGAATTTTTGGCACCAGAGATCTGGTGGCTAGGTCATTTTGGTGGCCTTCCTTGTCACGGGATGTACGGTCATTTGTGCAGTCCTGTGGGACTTGTGCTCGAGCTAAGCCTTGCTGTTCCCGTGCCAGCGGGTTGCTCTTGCCCTTGCCTGTCCCGAAGAGGCCTTGGACACATATTTCCATGGATTTCATTTCTGATCTCCCGGTGTCTCGGGGTATGTCTGTCATCTGGGTGGTATGTGATCGCTTTTCAAAAATGGTCCATTTGGTGCCTTTGCCTAAGCTGCCTTCCTCTTCCGATCTGGTTCCTGTGTTCCTTCAGAATGTGGTTCGTTTACACGGCATTCCTGAGAATATTGTGTCTGACAGAGGATCCCAGTTTGTTTCCAGGTTCTGGCGATCCTTTTGTGCTAGGATGGGCATTGATTTATCGTTCTCGTCTGCCTTTCATCCTCAGACTAATGGACAAACTGAGCGAACTAATCAGACTCTGGAAGCTTACTTGAGGTGTTTTGTTTCGGCAGATCAGGATGATTGGGTGACCTTCTTGCCGTTGGCTGAGTTTGCTCTAAATAATCGGGCTATTCCGCTACTTTGGTTTCGCCATTTTTCTGCAACTCTGGTTTCCATCCTCGCTTTTCCTCTGGACATGTGGAGCCTTCTGACTGTCCTGGAGTAGATTCTGTGGTGGATAGGTTGCAGCAGATCTGGAATCATGTGGTGGACAACTTGAAGTTGTCACAGGAGAAGGCTCAGCGTTTTGCCAACCGCCGCTGCGGTGTGGGTCCCCGACTTCGTGTTGGGGATTTGGTGTGGCTGTCTTCTCGATTTGTTCCTATGAAGGTCTCCTCTCCTAAATTTAAGCCTCGCTTCATCGGTCCTTACAAGATATTGGAAATCCTTAATCCTGTGTCCTTTCGCTTGGATCTTCCGGTTTCGTTTGCTATTCACAACGTGTTCCATAGGTCTTTGTTACGACGCTACGTTGTGCCTGTGGTTCCTTCTGCTGAGCCTCCTGCTCCGGTGTTGATTGAGGGCGAGTTGGAGTACGTGGTGGAGAAGATCTTGGATTCTCGTCTCTCCAGGCGGAGGCTTCAGTATTTGGTCAAGTGGAAGGGTTATGGTCAGGAGGATAATTCCTGGGTGGTTGCCTCTGATGTGCATGCGGCCGATTTGGTTCGTGCCTTTCACGCTGCTCATCCTGATCGCCCTGGTGGTCTTGGTGAGGGTTCGGTGACCCCTCCTTAAGGGGGGGTACTGTTGTGAATTAGACTTTTTTGGCTCCCTCTAGTGGTTACTCGGGATATGACTCTGGGATTTCCTTCCCTCTGTTTGCACCCAGCTGGGTCGTTACTTCAGGGGTGTTGCTATATTAACCTCCTGGAACCTTAGTCCAGTGCCTGGCATCGGTGTTATCAGACACATTCTGTTTGCTCCTGTTTGCTGGTCCTGGTTCGTGCTAAATTAAGCTAAGTCTTGCTTCTTTGTTTTTTGGGTTATTTGTTTGCTTTCATTTTTGTCCAGCTTGTACTAAATGTGATTCCTGTCCTTGCTGGAAGCTCTAGGGGGCTGGTGTTCTCCCCCCGGGCCGTTAGACGGTTCGGGGGTTCTTGAATTTCCAGTGTGGATATTTTTGATAGGATTTTTTGCTTACCATATAAGTTATCTTTCTATATTCTGCTATTAGATAGTGGGCCTCTCTTTGCTAAATTCCTAGCTCATTCTTATGTTTGTCTTTTCCTCTTACCTCACCGTTATTATTTGTGGGGGGCTTCTATCCAACTTTTTGGGGTATTTCCTCTGGAGGCAAGAAAGGTCTTTCTTTTCCCTTCTAGGGGTAGTTAGCTCTCCGGCTGGCGCGAGACGTCTAGGATCAACGTAGGAACGTTCCCCGGCTGCTGGTATTTGTGGTGCTAGGATTAGTTATATGGTCAGCCCAGTTACCACTGCCCTATGAGCTGGTTTTCTGTATTTACTGACTTAGCATTATTCCTGAGACCCTCTGCCATTGGGGTCATAACAATGAACTCCTTCAGTGCCATCAGACGTACCATAGCTCCCCTTAGCGGCAGAGCTTCAGTACTGCAACGACCAGGACTCTGGGGCGCTGCACTCCCCCCCGGTTAAATCCAGTACTCCGGGACTAAGAAGAAAACAACAATACAGGTTAGCAAACAGACATACAATTTCTGTGAGTGCAATAACAATAAGCATATCTGAACAGAGCTTCCCTTTATGGGAGGTGAGGACACTTGAACGTTACAAACATGGTTAAATACTTTGAATAACTTAGTATAAATAACTTTTCTCACCCAACCGGGTATTCTACTTAGTGCAAATTTTGAACAATAATTCAACATTGCCTTTAAGGACGTACACTCGGCATCCACCAAAGACCTTCTTATAATCACATTATAAGGCAATTAACTTCACTCTCCTTCTTTACGTCTGCAGGACCGCCTGTCCTAACGGCTCCAGACCTACTGCCTCTCCTTTCTATGCAGGACCGCCCCATTCAGCCCGGGCCTACTGCCCTTCCACCACTATACACAGTATAGAACATAGCATTTTTCCTTCAGTTTAGGATCAATGGGCCATCTCTATATGGCTCCTAGGAGGACTCACCAACTAACCCCGTCCGGGTTCACTTTCTGTCCTCATTCTTCCATCAACATTATCAAACACTTTTCACAATTAACTAGTTGGTTACATTTAACGTTTACATATCAACATTATTACTTTCTTTCTTCTAAGACATTATTGCCCTCTAGCTGTCTTAAGGCAATACCATTCCTAAGTGCAACGTGTGAACATCCCCTTTAAGAGGGGACCAAGTCTTTATGAGGTAGCGCAGCTTCTTCAGCTACCAGTCCGTACACAGTAAGGACTCCGGTGCGGTATCTTCGCAAAGAGTCCTTCTTTTATGTAAAACCAGTAAGGAGCACCTTTAAGAAGGTGCAACTATTTACAAGCAGTTTGTATCATGCACTGTTCATGATTCCAGCAGTTTTTGGGAACTTGTGCAAAAATTAGAAAACAAACCAAAAAGCAATAGGGATCCCGGGTCAACAAAGGGATCCCTTTAAGAGTTAACCCTGGAGGGGTTTTAGCAGTAACGTAGCAGAAAACAGTTTGAAGAACTATTTACATGTTCAGAAGATTAAGACATTTACTTGAACCATTCAGAAGGCAGCACCGGCGGAGGCAACCCCTTTGGGTATTGTGAACCGCCCGATACTGCATAAGGGGGTCTGTTGTCCCATCTGGGGGTCTGTGTACCCACGGTCTTCAGTTCTGGGGTGACAGGGACACTGATCACCTGAGGAGGTGCCTCCTTGGCCACAATAGCGGTGGAGGTCACAATGCTGCAAGTCGTGGCCTTTACAATGGTGCATGTTGGGGTGACCGCGGTGGTCTCAGCGGTGATCGTGGACCGACCACAAGGGGGCACCTTGGCCACGGGAGATATCTTTTCCGGCATCTTAGTCGGGGGTTCCATCAGCTTTTTCTTGTGGACATTTAAAGCGAACCATCCCTTCTCCCCAAAGTGCCGGGTGTAGGTAACTTCGTCCCCGGGGTAGAGGTCCCGGTCCGGGTGACCCTCCCTCAAGTGAGACTCGACATCCCGCCAGTTGACAAACACTTCTGCATACAGGCCGAACTCCTTAATGAAGCCCCAGCCTCCGCGGAGTTTGAAGGTGACAATGGTGCCCTGCCTGCGCGGGGCCTGGTGAGCGGTGGGGTCCTTACGGGCCCGGTCCTTCGCCGCCAAGTCTTTTTGGTGGTAGGCCTCTAGCCCGGCCTGTTATTCTTTCTGTTTCTCCTCCCATTGCTGCTCTAGCTGGACCTGGTATTCCTCCCAGCTTAGGGCCTGTACCATCTCTCCCTCCTGGGTCTTCACCCCGGGGAACCCCATAAGGTTGGATCCTGGGTTCACCCAGCGTCACACTGTGCGCTCTGCATGGACCTCACTGTTATGACCCCAATGGCGAGGGTCTCAGAGAAACAAGTAAGTCTGCAACGTACAAAAATCCAGCTCATAGGGCAGTGGTAACTGGGTTGACCATATATCTACTCCTAACGCCAACACTAGCAGTAGCCGGGGAACATGCCTACGTTGGTCGCTAGATGTCTCGCGCCAGCCGGAGGACTAACTACCCCTAGAAGAGGAAAACAAAGACCTCTCTTGCCTCCAGAGAATAGACCCCAAAAGTAGGATAGTAGCCCCCCACAAATAATAACGGTGAGGTAAGAGGAAATGACAAACACAGAGATGAACTAGGTTTTAGCAAAGAGAGGCCCACTTACTAATAGCAGAATGTAGTAAGATAACTTATATGGTCAACAAAAACCCTATCAAAATCCACGCTGGAGATTCAAGAACCCCCGAACCGTCTAACGGCCCGGGGGGAGAACACCAGCCACCCTAGAGCTTCCAGCAAGGTCAGGAAACAGATTATATACAAGCTGGACAAAAATGCAAACCAAAACAAATAGCAAAAAGCAAGGAAGCAGACTTAGCTTAATCAAGCAGGAACCAGGATCAGTAGACAAGAGCACTACAGATTAGCTCTGATATCAACGTTGCCAGGCATTGAACTGAAGGTCCAGGGAGCTTATATAGCAACACCCCTGACCTAACGACCCAGGTGAGCATACAAGGGATGAATGACATACCCAGAGTCAAATCACTAGTAGCCACTAGAGGGAGCCAAAAGGTAAATTCACAACAGTACCCCCCCCTTAGTGAGGGGTCACCGAACCCTCACCAAGACCACCAGGGTGATCAGGATGAGCGGCGTGAAAGGCACGAACTAAATCGGCCGCATGCACATCAGAGGCGACCACCCAGGAATTATCCTCCTGACCATAGCCCTTCCACTTGACCAGGTACTGAAGCCTCCGCCTGGAGAGACGAGAATCTAAGATCTTCTCCACCACGTACTCCAACTCGCCCTCAACCAACACCGGAGCAGGAGGCTCAGCAGAAGGAACCACAGGCACAACGTACCGCCGCAACAAGGACCTATGAAATACGTTGTGGATGGCAAACGACACCGGAAGATCCAGGCGAAAGGATACAGGATTAATGATTTCCAATATCTTGTAAGGACCAATGAAGCGAGGCTTAAATTTGGGAGAGGAGACCTTCATAGGAACAAATCGAGAAGACAGCCATACCAAATCCCCAACGCGAAGTCGGGGACCCACACCGCGGCGGCGGTTGGCAAAACGCTGAGCCTTCTCCTGTGACAACTTCAAGTTGTCCACCACATGCCCCCAGATCCGCTGCAACCTATCCACCACGGAATCCACCCCAGGACAGTCAGAAGGCTCCACATGTCCCGAGGAAAAACGAGGATGGAAACCAGAGTTGCAGAAAAATGGCGAAACCAAGGTGGCGGAACTAGCCCGATTATTAAGGGCAAATTCAGCCAACGGCAAGAAGGTCACCCAATCATCCTGATCAGAAGAGACAAAACACCTCAAATAAGCCTCCAGAGTCTGATTAGTTCGCTCCGTTTGTCCGTTAGTCTGGGGATGGAAAGCGGACGAAAACGACAACTCAATGCCCATCCTACCACAAAAGGATCGCCAGAACCTGGAAACAAACTGGGATCCTCTGTCCGACACAATATTCTCAGGAATGCCGTGCAAACGAACCACGTTCTGGAAGAACACAGGAACCAGATCAGAAGAGGAGGGCAGCTTAGGCAAAGGAACCAAATGGACCATCTTGGAGAAACGATCACATATCACCCAGATGACCGACATGCCCTGAGACACCGGAAGATCAGAAATGAAATCCATAGAGATGTGTGTCCAAGGTCTCTTCGGGACAGGCAAGGGCAAGAGCACCCCGCTGGCACGAGAGCAGCAAGGCTTAGCTCGAGCACAAGTACCACAGGACTGTACAAATGACCGCACATCCCTTGACAAGGAAGGCCACCAAAAGGACCTGGCCACCAGATATCTGGTGCCAAAAATTCCCGGGTGCCCTGCCAACACCGAGGAATGAACCTCGGAAATGACTCTGCTGGTCCATCTAGCAGGCACAAACAATCTGTCAGGTGGACAAGAGTCAGGCCTACCAGCCTGAAATCTCTGCAACACACGTCGCAGATCTGGAGAAATAGCAGACACGATAACTCCTTCCTTAAGAATACCCACAGGTTCAGCGACTGCAGGAGCATCAGGCACAAAGCTCCTAGACAGAGCATCGGCCTTCACATTCTTAGAACCTGGTAAATACGAGACCACAAAGTCAAAACGGGAGAAAAACAATGACCAGCGGGCCTGTCTAGGATTCAGGCGTTTAGCAGACTCGAGATACATCAGATTTTTGTGATCAGTCAAGACCACCACACGATGCTTAGCACCCTCGAGCCAATGACGCCACTCCTCAAATGCCCACTTCATGGCCAACAACTCCCGATTGCCCACATCATAATTTCGCTCTGCCGGCGAAAACTTCCTAGAGAAAAAGGCACAAGGTCTCATAGTAGAGCAACCAGGGCCTCTCTGCGACAAAACGGCCCCTGCCCCAATCTCCGAAGCATCCACCTCAACCTGAAAGGGAAGTGAGATGTCAGGCTGGCACAAAACAGGCGCCGAAAGTAGGATAGTAGCCCCCCACAAATAATAACGGTGAGGTAAGAGGAAATGACAAACACAGAGATGAACTAGGTTTTAGCAAAGAGAGGCCCACTTACTAATAGCAGAATGTAGTAAGATAACTTATATGGTCAACAAAAACCCTATCAAAATCCACGCTGGAGATTCAAGAACCCCCGAACCGTCTAACGGCCTGGGGGGAGAACACCAGCCACCCTAGAGCTTCCAGCAAGGTCAGGAAACAGATTATATACAAGCTGGACAAAAATGCAAACCAAAACAAATAGCAAAAAGCAAGGAAGCAGACTTAGCTTAATCAAGCAGGAACCAGGATCAGTAGACAAGAGCACTACAGATTAGCTCTGATATCAACGTTGCCAGGCATTGAACTGAAGGTCCAGGGAGCTTATATAGCAACACCCCTGACCTAACGACCCAGGTGAGCATACAAGGGATGAATGACATACCCAGAGTCAAATCACTAGTAGCCACTAGAGGGAGCCAAAAGGTAAATTCACAACACCTCACATAGCAAGGCAGTGGGTGGAATCGGGGCCTTCAAGCGGTGTTCCAGACCCGTGGGTTCCTCCCATGGCAACAGGCGCTGGAGCCTATGGGTCCCAGGGAGAGGGGGTGCCGCAACGGGGCCTACTAGCAAGCCCTCGGCTGGCAGAACAGGGTCGACGGACTCACCAGCCGATGCAGGCTCCTCCTCCGCGGCGGGTTCCTCTGGCGGTGTCGGCGAGGACCTCGGCAGCAATATAAGATCCGATGCTGGAAGACTGCTGTCCGGCGCCGCCTGGTGCGGATCCTGGGCCTTCACATTCAGCTGAAGGAGCTGGTCGAGCAAGCTCTCCATCTCGACCTGCAGGAGTTCGGTGCTGTCCACGGAGAACCGGCTGCTGCGCTCATCCGGGTAGTTGGGGGAGACTTCCGCTTCAACCCCATTTTTGGGTTCAGAGCTGCTGGCCATGGCGTCCTCCACGTGGGTCGCTTCCTGGTCCTTTTCCCGCTCTCTCCTTCGTGGGCAGTGTCGTTTTCTCGGTCTCCGCCCTCCATTGAGGATCAGGAGGCGGATCTCTGCTGCTGATGGACACGTCCTCACGGTGCAGAAATATTTAGACTGGGCGGCCATTGTCCTTCGTGCTCTCCAGTTTGTCTACGCCCACTCCACGCCCCTCTTCTTCTCCTGCGCTTCTCCTCAGCGCTGCAATGGCGGCGGTTTTGGCGGTAATCCTTGTAGTAATGGCAGCACACAGTTCTCTCAATAAAGCACAGTCCAAGCACGATAAATCACAGTTCCAAGGCACACATGACCCGATTCTTCAGGCTTAAGTAGATCCTGTTCGTGACGCCAAAATTGCGGCGCCCCCACTGCCGCAGGGCCGAGGGGTACCCGGTACCGGGCCTCAGGGTCTCAGTTCTGGGGGTTGTCACGGTGGCTAGGCCCGGTCCGTGGCCCTGCCTGTCAGGGGGACGTCCGGTGAAAGAGTGGTGAATGATGGTGGTGTAGTTGTGAAGTGCCGGTCGCAGTAAATAACGAGGACACCAGGTTGCAGTCTCTTTACCTCTTTACTGAAGATCTCTGGGTCCTCAGTCCGGAATCCGGATAACCAGGCTGCGCAAGTCCGGCCGGTCCAATGGCACCTCCAGAGTTCTCTTTGCAGGTGGAAATCTGTGCCTTCCTGCTAGCGCTATGTGTTGTGGTCCTTCCCTGCTGTGCTTACGGAAAGTCCCCACAACTGTTGTGTCTGTTTCTCGTGTTCCCTCACAACTCGATTAGATGATGTTCTGCTAATCCTCCGTCCCTCCCGGTGTTATGGTTGGGACGCACCCGTATGACGGGTAGGCTCGGAGCTCTTCCGGGACCCTAGAGTCGCCCCTCTCCACAAGTTGCCCCCTATGTCTTCTTAGGTGATTTAAGTGAGACAGCCCGCCTATGACTGACTGTCCTGCCGTTGGTTTGAAGTATTGCTTGGAGCTAGATATATAAATACTTCCTCGGCGTTCCGGCCGCCGGTTGTGCGCCTCAGCAGGATGTTGCCTCGGTCTTACAGCACGACTCCTACTGGTATTCTCCTTCTTGCTTTGATCTCGTTTCTCACTCAGCACAATATATCTCGCTTCTGATCCTTTCTTAGGGCACCGCCGCTATGCTGAGCAGGCACGGTCCCGTGACGTTCTTCCTTGTTGCCAGGCCTCTGTCAGGGTCCCAAACCTGACAGAGACCCTACCGAATCTTCCCCCACAACACCCGCTGCCACAAGGTGTTGCCTGGTTCCAACCCAGTCAGCTTTCTCAACTCACTTCCTGCCTGACCCCCAGTTTACCCACACGGTGAGGAGTGGCCTAATAAATAGCACCCTTAGCTCCCCCTGGAGGCCCAACTGTGAAATGTATTGGTGTATGTGATACCTGGTCAGATGAACTCCTTCAGTGCCATCAGACGTACCATAGCTCCCCTTAGCGGCAGAGCTTCAGTACTGCAACGACCAGGACTCTGGGGCGCTGCACCTTCATATTAAGCGACGCTGCAGCGATAGCGACAACGATGCCGATCGCTGCAGCGTCGCTGTTTGGTCGCTGGAGAGCTGTCACACAGACCGCTCTCCAGCGACCAACGATGCCGAAGTCCCCTGGTAACCAGGGTAAACATCGGGTTGCTAAGCGCAGGGCCGCGCTTAGTAACCCGATGTTTACCCTGGTTACCAGTGTAAAATGTAAAAAAACCAAACACTACATACTTACATTCGCATCCCCCGGCGTCCGCTTCCTGCACTGTGAGTGCAGGCCCTAACAGCAGAGCGGTGACGTCACCGCTGTGCTTTTACTTTCACTTTAGGGCCGGCGCTCAGTCAGTGCGGGAAGCGGACGGCAGGGGACGCGCAGGTGAGTATGTAGTGTTTGTTTTTTCACATTTTACACTGGTAACCAGGGTAAACATCGGGTTACTAAGCGCGGCCCTGCGCTTAGTAACCCGATATTTACCCTGGTTACCAGTGTAAAATATCGCTGGTATCGTTGCTTTTGCTGTCAAACACAACGATACACGGCGATCGGACGACCAAATAAAGTTCTGAACTTTATTCAGCGACCAGCGACATCACAGCAGGATCCTGATCGCTGCTGCGTGTCAAACTAAACGATATCGCTAGCCAGGACGCTGCAACGTCACGGATCGCTAGCGATATCGTTTAGTGTGAAGGTACCTTTAGCCTAGGAAGATCTCTCATCTTTGCAGATAAGTGTAAAGTGTACACTAAATGTAAATTCCTTTGTTTAGACTGACCATTTGGAACATTTGACATGTGGCTGGACAAGTTTTCAATTAGCTTTCTGCTATACTCATTGAAAATACATATATACTGAATATTATATAACAAAACCAATCAATATCTCTATCATTCGTATAAATTAATTGGAGTGTTGAAATCATATTAAATATATAATATATAATTCATCTATAATATAATAATATATAATATATAAGTCATCTATATAATATAATATATAAGTCATCTGTTTTTCTCGTATGCAAAAAAACCCAAAAACTGATTGAGGATTCCTACGCTTCAGCTAGCGTTAATCAGTGACAAACAGACAGCACACAGATGTAATATGGATGGCATCAGTGCGCTCTGTTCTTTATTCACACCCATTCAAACCAATAGGTGACTTTGATCCTCAAATGAGAATCAATTTAGACATCTCCATTTTTTTAATCCATATTGTGTTGAGTACAGTATGTCCATTTTTCAAGTTTGCTTCGAGTCCGTATGACATCCATTTGATACATCCATAATAATAATAATAATAAAGCACTAAAGGACCAAACACATTTTCTTGGGTGAAAAAGGGATTCGAAAAATTGGTCAGAGTAGTATTTGCTCCGTTTCTTTACATGTAGACCACTGGCCCATGTGTAAAAATGTTCACGCGAACTGGCACACATGACATACACGCTTGGGGCACGGACAGACTGGCCTCATATTGAATTCTCACTAATGCGAGCCACACGTACACATTATGGTTGCGGCTGTTTTCTCATGTCCTCGGAGACATGTCCGAGTGTAATCTGCTTAGCAGACCGAACACTTCAATGGGTGCTCCTGTAATGTGAGCGGACAATACGTGGCTAATATCTGTGTTAGGCCGGGGTCACACTAGCATATGGCATGTGATGCGAGAGCATCGGATGCGATATGCTAATGACCCTCGGCTCCTGCTCTGCTACGAGCGGGAGCCGAGTGTTATGCGTCTGTGCTCCGATCCTCTCGCACAAAGGGGATCAGAGCACCGCTGCAGAGGAGGCGAAGAAATGAATTTCTCCATCTCCTCCATTGCCGGGGTCAGCATATAACCCACATCACTCGGATGATATCCTAGTGATGTGCATTGTCTCACTCGCACCCATAGGCTTATATGGGTGTGAGTGCGCCGAGACTTGGCTGAGTGTCGGTGACAAACACAGCATGCTGTGATTTCCCTTGCACGTTGAAAACGGCCAAGGAAAAAAACAGTGATGGGAGCTGCTCAGCTGCCCCATAGAGGAATACTGGTCCCAGTGCTATGCGATTTTTTATCGCATAGCACTCGTCCGTATTCCTCTCTAGTCTGACTCCGGCCTTACATCCATGTGCTGACCGCTCAAAACACAGATGTGTGAATTCAACCTTAGTGGTCGTTCACGCAACTGATTTTCTCGTACAAGTGCTCTCTGTCATTTTCACAAATAGTACTTGTACCCATGATATTCTATCGGCCTGTGAACATGACCGATTTTTTTCCTGGTACCCAGTGGTCCACGGTAAATATTGGAGACAAGTCTGATTTTGATCCGAGTATCGGCTCAAAATCGCCAATGCAAGTCTATGGGTCCTTAAAAAAAAATCAGACCGCACCGTATGTCATCTGAGTGTGGCCTGATTTTCATGGATTGTCAGAAAGAATGAAGGTGGAGAACCTTTTTTTTTCTCTCCTAGAAAAACTGATGACACTTGGAACAAATCTGATCAAAGCCTGATCGGTCCGTTTTTCTTGTACATGAAAAATGCTGACGTCAGTATGAAATTTTACATGTGAGGAGAGGCGCAGGAAGGGACGCAGATGGAAGGGGTCACTGTACAAGTACAGTTAAGTCCATATATATTTCGACAGAGACAACATTTTTCTAATTTTGGTTATAGACATTACCACAATGAATTTTAAACAAAACTATTCAGATGCAGTTGAAGTTCAGACTTTCAGCTTTCATTTGAGGGAATCCTCATTAAAATTGGATGAAGGGTTTAGGAGTTTCAGCTCCTTAACATGTGCCACCCTGTTTTTAAAGGGACCAAAAGTAATTGGACAATTGACTCCAAGGCTATTTCATGGACAGGTGTGGGCAATCCCTTCGTTATGTCATTCTCAATTAAGCAGATAAAAGGCCTGGAGTTGATTCGAGGTTTGGTGCTTGCAGTTGGAAGGTTTTTCTGTGAATTAAACATGCGGTCAAAGGAGCTCTCCATGCCGGTGAAACAAGCCATCCTTAAGCTGCGAAAACAGAAAAAACCCATCAAAGAAATTGCTACAATATTAGAAGTGGCAAAATCTACAGTTTGGTACATCCTGAGAAAGAAAGAAAGCACTGGTGAACTCATCAATTCAAAAAGACCTGGGCGCCCACGGAAGACAACAGTGGTGGAAGATCGCAGAATAATCTCCATGGTGAAGAGAAACCCCTTCACAACAGCCAACCAAGTGAACAACACTCCCCAGGAGGTCGGCGTATCAATATCCAAATCTACCATAAAGAGAAGACTGCATGAAAGTAAATACAGAGGGTTCACTGCACGGTGCAGCCACTCATAAGCATCAAGAATAAAAAGGATAGACTGGACTTTGCTAAAAAACATCTAAAAAAGCCAGCACAGTTCTGGAAGAACATTCTTTGGACAGATGAAACCAAGATCAACCTCTACCAGAATGATGGAAAGAGAAAAGTATGGCGAAGGCGTGGTACAGCTCAAGATCCAAAGCATACCACATCATCTGTAAAACACGGCGGAGGCAGTGTGATGGCTTGGGCATGCATGGCTGCCAGTGGCACTGGGTCACTAGTGTTTATTGATGATGTGACACAGGACAGAAGCAGCCGAATGAATTCTGAGGTATTCAGAGACATACTGTGTGCTCAGATCCAGCCAAATGCAGCCAAACCGATTGGTCGTCGTTTCATACTACAGATGGACAATGACCCAAAACATAAAGCCAAAGCAACCCAGGAGTTTATTAAAGCAAAGAAGTGGAATATTCTTGAATGGCCAAGTCAGTCACCTGATCTCAACCCAATTGAGCAGCATTTCACTTGTTAAAGACTAAACTTCAGACAGAAAGGCCCCCAAGCAAACAGCAACTGAAACCACCGCAGTGAAGGCCTGGTCGAGCATCAAAAAGGAGGAAACACAGCGTCTGGTGATGTCCATGAGTTCAAGATTTCAGGCAGTCATTGCCAACAAAGGGTTTTCAACCAAGTACTAGAAATAAACATTATTTAATCTGTCCAATTACTTTTGGTCCCTTTAAAAACAGGGTGGCACAGGTTAAGTAGCTGAAACTCCTAAACCCTTCATCCAATTTTAATGCGGATACCCTCAAATGAAAGCTGAAAGTCTGAACTTCAACTGCATCTGAATTGTTTTGTTTAAAATTCATTGTGGTAAGGTCTATAACCAAAATTAGAAAAATGTTGTTTCTGTCCAAATATATATGGACTTAACTGTATATGGGCCCCTTTCTGTGACAGGACCTGCTACTGATTTGAAGGTGGTAGTGGGCCTCCTTACTTTTTAGGCACCAATAATATGCCCACCTCTGGGACAGGGTTAAAATTCTGAGATGTTATAATGGCCTGTATGGCTGCTTTATAAATGTGTTTAATTCTCGCTTTTCACATTAATACCTTTCTAATCTGATGGATGACTAATTGTTGAGGCCACTGAATAAAACCACAGACATCACTTATCGTATTTCAGATATCCTCAGATAATGCAAAGTGACATTCTCCAGAATTAGACAATCATTTCAGGAGATCAAAAGATTAAAATCGACATGATAATTTACGGTAATTTCAACACAATTCCATCCGCCGAAACAATTATCACAATTCATCTATTCTGCAATAACTTTGTGCACATGTGAAGATTAATGCTCAGTTTAGTGTAGGAAGAAAGGACGATGAGGAATGGCTGCACATTTTTTATATAATTCCTGGTGATAAAGCAGCCTCCACCCAAGTCCTAAAAAGTAACTACATTTGGTGATAGCAACTTTCCCTACTGACTTCCGTTTTTCCACTGTCTTCTTCTTTTCTCTCGAAATGTTGTTACTCTTCAATCCAACATGGCCGGTGCAGTGGCATATGGGACGCAGCGGTAAGTCTAAACCATGCCTCCATGACTCATGTGCTGAGGGATGGACACACTGTGATGCTGGCGCTGTGTTTATCCCTAACCTATGTCCCCCTCTCCTTATCTCATCAATCTCAGTCTGTTATAGTAGTCCACTTGTCTTCAGTCCAAATGCGGCTCTCCTCCAGAATGTTCCGATTTGCCACTTTGCCCTGTCCCACTGGCTCTTCAAAGGTTAAGGCTGGACTACAAAATTGCAAAGGGACAAAACTAAGGTTCCAATATGAAGATTGACATCTTCCAGTAATATCATACTTGCAAAACGATTTCTATAAAACAGCATATCAATTAAAACTCTCTGGTCAATTGCTCCCCGTTCCTGATTTGTTTTGCCTGAAATAGCTTCATCAAGGGCTCTAGGCAAAAACACCAGTACTAATGGTAGGTGGGGGTCAGGGAATGTGCAGCGATGATCCCGTTATCCATATTTTCTTACTTTATATATCTGGCATTCTGCAAATCTGTGGGAGCCACACCCCGCACCTATTTTCCCCAACACATCTAATACCTCCCCAAACAAGAAATCCTCTAAACGCTTTGGAAGAATTGTCATATATGCCATTACGGCTCCTATAAATCACATAGTCCATGTGTAAGGTACACCTTGTGTGTTTTTTTTTGTAATATAAAGCTGGTTGCTCTGAAAAATGTTGATTTCAACCCAGAAGTCTTGGAACTATACACAATTCCTTTATTAAGTGATATTTTTTGCATCACATTCAAATGCACTGTAAATATTCAAAAGTAGCATCATAAAAGGTGTTAACAATCTAACAAAAAGCATCTGGTAGCAAAAGAACATAAGGTAGGCATCATAAAATGAACAAAAATACACTACGGAGGAGGCACGTCTTCCGCGTCCCTGCTGAGATAGGGCTTTGGCTTGGATGTCAGCGATTTTGGAAGCCATTTCTTACTGGAAGCACCATCTGTTCGAAGGGTGAAAACACAATATCTGGTTACTACCTTGGGATTGGTTGTACTCTTCGTCTAATTATACTTCTTATATCTCACAGTCTCCCAGGTTAGTGCTTGGGATCAGTACAAAGCTGCTGACAAGTGAGATCAGGAGACAGAATTTTGCGGCAGATGTTGCAGTTTGCCTCTTATCTATCAGACAGGTTTGGTTAATGGGTGAGTGTTAAAAAAGTATGTGTCTATGAACAGATTGGCCAATATATACAGAATATTTACTTTTATTGCTTGACATAATGCCTAATTTTCGAAATAACTCATAACTGGAGAATGCAATACTATATATACATATACTATATCAGCGATGCCACCAGACCGTGCAACAGTGCCAGAGGGAACATCATCAGAGGTGCACCAAGTAGTGCTAGAAATACAGATACCCTTAAAGGGAATTGTCGCAGCATTTTTTGACTAACTACTGAAACTATTGGGTCCTAGTATAACATTACAAAACAAAAGATACCTGTCTTGTAGTAATCAGATGTGCTATCAATGGTAAATCAAGCTTTGAAGCCACCCACAAAAAGCCTTGGGGCGTGTTGATGTACTCTGAGCACAGTGACATGCCCCCAATGTACTTCAGGTGTAATTTTCATGCTGTTGCGTTCACGTCTGTGCTCTTTCCCTCTGTTTTTGGTCCTGCTGCTAGACGGCATTCGCCTTTCTTACGGGCATCAGTGCAGCAGTAAGATTGATATTCCGGGACTTGTACCATTCGGGCAGGGTGATGGTCGGGGGTAATTAATTCCCTTCTGTGGTCATTGGGCAGGGAACACACTATTTTATCCTCTATTACTCTGGTTTACATGTGTTTTTATGCCACTGCTCTGCTTGTTGATTCCTGTTTGTGTCCTTGGTCCTTGTTACGAATATTCTTCTGTCTGACTATTCTGTTCATGTTCCTGACCTCCTTGTATTTATACTGCTTTCTGACCATCTCCTGCCAACCTGCTCCATTGGCTAGCAGTCACTTTGTGAACCCAAGCCAAGGGCACCTGTGTAAGTTATAGGTCCACATAAGTCCAGATCCCTCTGAAGGTGTTATAGAGTGAAGAGTAAAGCACCACCAGATCTGCTGACCTGTCTCAGAAAGCCCTATTAAGAGCTACCAAGCTCCAACACATAGAGCCCCTGTGACACTATACCAGGACCCAAAACTAAATGGATCGAATTCCAGCTTGTTGATCAAATGCTGGCCCTGACCCCATTGGTTTAGGACCTTACAGTGCAGATTTAGCATAGTGAAACTGCTCAAATATTCTGGTTCCTGGAGCCAGCATGTGTCACTCATTATATTTTTCATACAACATGACCCCCAGGTTTGGGCCTTTTTCCCACTTACTGATGCTCTTGAACTGTCCACAGTCAACTTGCTCTTTGAAACTTTTGGCCTCCTGTATGGTGACCTTAAACATCTAGCATTATCTGAAAGTAATTTAGCATCCCTACGCCAAAGGGAATATACTACTATGGAGTACTAAAACCACAAGAAATTGCAGTCAAAAGGACCCATAAAAGTATTAAAGTTTATTAAATAACCATTAAAACAGTACAAACACTAGATAAATGTCACAGGGGGAAATGAAATGTGTCCACCAAGGAACACCGACATACAATGCGGACTCAAGTGACCCACGCACCCCCGCCTCACAATAATAGCAATGCTGCTCTAACAATGTATCATACAATAGTAGAAAAAAGTATCAATAACAAACGCGGCATATAGCCACATAGAACATACCTAAAAGGTGCGGGAGCGGGGGGCCACGAATCGTTTTAATGGTTATTTAATAAACTTTAATACTTTTATGGGTCCTTTTGACTGCAATTTCTTGTGGTTTTTGTGCATCTATGTCTGCAGTTTGGCCCGATTTGTGGTCCATATCTACACGTGTAGTATACATTTATTACAGGATATGTGGGTATATATCCCTTAGGGGTAGTCCACGTGTAGTATGTTTGCTGTAATCCATTTTTTTGGGTACTATGGAGTACTGTAAGTTTTGGCATTGGGCCATAGACTCTCAATGGAATGACTGTGCCCTTCAGCATCACTTTCACACTGCACTTTCTGAAGAAATCAAGAACATGTTAGTACAGTTCCCTCCTCTGGATTCCTTTGACTCGTCCTTTTCAATCTGTCTTGATAGGTGGTGACATGAATGCAGACAGGAACACACCAATGAATCTGCACCTTCACCTAAGACTCATGTGAATATTACACTTACTGAGGAGTCCATGCAGATTGGAGTGATTACGACCAATCAGCAACAAGGGATAAAGCTACTAAAGCCAGATCAATATAACTATTGTGCTACTGTGCCATCTGGCCATCAGATGTGTGCCGACCCAAGAAAATGGCTTCCTGAGAAGCGCTAGTGTCGAGGAGGGTCCAGGGATGCCCAAATAGACGCACAGGTATTTCCCAATGATTCTGCAAATCTATTCCTCCCTGTTTATTTGTCGTATGTAGAAAAATCTGTGTGGCTTAAAGCCTTTATTGATTTCGGTTTTGCAGCTAATTATGTTGTTGCCGAAGTGGCTAAAGTGCTTGACTTACACTTGCTAAACTTATGTTTTTCTCTTAAATTCACTGCTACTTATCCTACACCTCTTACCCAGGGTTCGGTGCAGTATAGTCCTTGCATCCATTTAGTTTTTTAGTTTTTGAAAACCTGTGTAAGGCAGTGGTCTGGTGTGTACCTCAGTGTTACACAAACATAACCCGAATATTGACTGGCATTAGGGAGATATTTTTCACAGGAGACTTGAGTGTAACAAGAAATGTATTTCCTTACCTGTGAATTTGTCTGAAACTTTAGCCGGTGGTTTACCTGAAAAATTGCGAAATTTTGCTGAAGTTTTTTGGGTGTCTGATCCTGAAATATTACCTTCATACAGTGTTTATGACTGTTCTATGGATCTAGTACCCTACTACAGTCTCAATAAGGATCAAATATATAAACCCCAAATCATCAAATAATTTTTGACAGAAATCTAGCATAAATTGCATAACTTTTAGAGATTTTACAACAATTTCTCAACTTCAACAAAAAGAATAGAGCTGGGGCGGGACAGGGGCACGTTGGGAGGTGTGATATCCCAACTTGTGTAATTCATGATGCGTTATAGCAGTCCTTACACCGTAAATCTTACTCCAGTAAGATTTCTCAAGATGCTCCAGTTTAATGAAGAGGCATATACCACTTCCTGAATCGGGAGAATCTGACACCATCAGCTAGAAAATCGCTGATATTGCTGAATCCTGGCCGTTACCTCTCAAGTCTACAATGTCAAGTCATGAAAGATTATACAGCAGACAGTCTGCAAAAATGGTTCATCAAAACTTTCATTTCACCAATTAGTTTTTTTGCTGGTAAAAAGAAAAAAATTGTGGTCTATGCGTATGTGGACAATGTCATTTTCTGGCAGAAACAAGCAACCCTCCTGAAAAAGCGCTAGAAAATGCTACAAAATAATTAAAATAATGCACAGCAATGTTTAACCAATTTGTTGTGCATATGTTCTATCTTTTGTCACTTCTTTTAACAATTTCAGGCTTTGAAACCTAGGAAGCTGATATAAATTAAACATTATTCATTTTTAGTGGCTTCTGATTGGTTATTTGAAGATTAAATACTGTATTTTCTGGCGTATAAGACTACTTTTTAACCCCTGAAAATCTTCTTAAAAGTCGGGGGTCGTCTTATACGCCGGGTGCCGTCTTGTACGCCGAGTGCAGACTCCAATGTGTATATGGTGGGTGGGGGGAGTGGTCCCGATGACGAAGAGGGGGCGTCTCACAGGAAAGTGTGAGTGGAGTATTCCCCCTTACCTCATTGTAGCTGCAGCATGGGGTCTCTGTGCTGGGGAGAGGCGGCAGCTGCTGCTCCTCTTTGTGCCGCATAGGTGCTGTGCTGTGGGGCAGTGGCCGCCGCCGCTCCCCAGCACCCCACACTGCAGCTACAATGAGGTAATGGGGGATACTCCACTCACACTTTCCTGTGAGATGCCCCCTCTTCGTCATCAGGACCACTCCCCCCCCAAAAGGCACATTAGTCACCGGCCCTATAAGACGACATACGGCGTATAAGAAGACCCCCGACTTTTAAGAAGATTTTATATTTTAACTGGAAAAGTTGGGGGGTCGTCTTATACGCCCAGTCGTCTTATATGCCGGAAAATACGGGTAAATTAAAAAAAAGAAAACTGCAAAGGAGCAGCAAAAATGATGGGAAAATGCCAACAAAGATGCTTCAGAAAAGCTCTGCTGGAGTTTTCCTTGCCTTGCATAAATTGGCACATACCATTTCATAACTACCAGGAACTTAGTAAAATTTCTTTGCCATTGATCCCTCATCTCTGCTGTTGGGAGCCGGATAGTTGACCAAAATAATGTCGCTTTAACCCGATCCATATCAGGAAAGGGGATAAGTGGAAGACAGTACAGATAAGGGTCACTAAGAGTATCTTGTTCTGCCCTAACTAATGCCATAGTTGTATTTCAAAGTTTTGTTAATGACTGATTCCGAGATATAAGTGGTTTCTATGTGGTCGTCTATCTTGATGACATTTTGTTCTTTTCACCAGATTATGAGTCACACATCCAACATGTAAGTACATTCATGGCGAAAAATTTTGAGACTCAAACAAATTTAGTGTTTTTAGATGTTTTAGTCGTATGTTTCTCTGGTTACAGAAGTTTATAAGCATTTCTTATTTTTAAACTTTAATTTTACTTTTAAAAAAATGCAGGAAGTGCAGGGATTGGACTGCAGAGGACTGGGGTAATGAAAGATGAATCCCCTTTCAAACTGTTTGGAACATTTGGAAAAATGGTTGCAGAAATCATTGTAGGCCGGCAAAATAGATGCCTCAGAGATTGGAGCTGGAGCAGTGTTGTCACAGAGGACACAGTTTCGGACTCCACCAAGTCCGTGTGCCCACTTTTCACAAAAATTCTCATCTGCCGAGAAAAATTTTGCCATCAATTTTGCCAGTTTGCCATAAATAATCAGTATCAGGAGTCTACTAAGACCTCCCTGTTTGTCTGTAATGTTGGGTATCACCCACACTTTGTTTCTTTTTCAGCGTCTAACGGACTGCATATAACGTAATGTGAACCCAGCCTTATACAAGTTAAAGCTTATCTGGTCTGAGATCAGAGAAAACCTGAGAAGAGAACAGGACCTACAGACTTCTGTTAATAAAAGATGCACGGATGGGCCAAGTTTTAGAGTTGGGGATTAGAGATGAGCAAACTTGAAATGTTCGCCAATCTCAAATTCGGCACGAATGTAGCTCATACGGATTCGTATTTGGATTCCCGAGCATTTTTACTAAAAATCGTCAAAAGTCGGTCAAATTTCAGTGAATGACAGAGTTCACTAATGGGTCTTTCAGACATCAGTGTTTCCGGTAGCAGTATGGGCTGCAAAACATCCCACAAACATGCACACTGATGACACACAGATAAACATCCCTATGTCATCAGGGTGATAGGTACTGGTGCCTGGAAATCAGCGGCACTGTTCGTGCTGTTTCCCGGCTCCGGGTGCTGAAGTGAAGACAGCTCTCATCATGTGATCAGCACTAGCAGAAAACAATGTTAAGGGTATGTGCACACGTCCGGATTTCTTGCAGAAATTTCCTGAACAAAACCGGAAATTTTCTGCAAGAAATCCGCATTTTTTTGCGTTTTTTTCGCGTTTTTTTAGCATTCTGCAAGCGTAATTAGCTTGCAGAATGCTAAAGTTTTCCAAGCGATCTGTAGCATCGCTTGGAAAACTGACTGACAGGTTGGTCACACTTGTCAAACATAGCGTTTGACAAGTGTGACCATCTTTTTACTATAGAATGTTTAAAAATAATAATAAAAAAAAATAAAATGGTTAGACTCACCTGCAGGCGTCCGTTCCTATAGATGTCGGTGTGGTTCAGGACCTTCCATGACATCGCGGTCACCTGAGCGGTCACATGACCGGTCTCGACCAATCACAAGACCACGACGTCATCGCAGGTCCTTCACCGCACACCAGCTATAGAAATCGAAGCGGCAGCATGCAGCGGAGAGGCGGGAAGACATCGAAGGTGAGTATAGGACTATTTTTTATTTTAATTCTTTTTTTTGACCAATTATATGGTGCCCAGTCCGTGGAGGAGAGTCTCCTCTCCTCCACCCTGGGTACCAACCGCACATAATCTGCTTACTTCCCGCATGGTGTGCACAGCCCCGTGCGGGAAGTAAGCAGATCAATGCACTCCTAGGTGTGCGGAATCCCCTGCAATTCCGCATTTTAATGAACATGTTGCTTTTTTTTCCACAATGCGATTTTTTCGCGGAAAAAAAGGCTACATTTGCACGAAAAATGCGGAATACACTGAAAATGGGAGGCATATGTTAGCATTTTTTTCGCGTTTTTATCACGTTTTTATAGCGAAAAAACGCGAAAAATACTGAACGTGTGCACATGGCCTAAGAGTTGTGTTCAACTGATAACAGCGAGAGCAAGTGGCAGCCGATGGGAGTATTCATCAGCTGCTGGCAGCACTATAAATAAATAAATAATTAACCCCTTCACCCCGAAGCCTGTTTTCACCTAAGTGACAGGGCCAATTTTTACAATTCTGACCACTGTCACTTTATGAGGTCATAACTCTGAAACGCTTCAACGGATCCTAGTGATTCTGACAATGTTTTCTCGTGACATATTGTACCTTATGATAGTAGTAAAACTTCTTCGATATGACTTGCATTTATTTGTGAAAAAAAACAGAAATTTGTCGAAAATTATGAAAATTTAGCAATTTTCAAATTTTTCGTTTTTATGCCCTTAAATTAGAGAGTTATATCACATAATATAGTTAATAAACAACATTTCCCACATGTCTGCTTTACATCAGCACAATTTTGGAAACATTAATTTTTTTTGTTATAAGGGTTAAAAGTTGACCAGCAATATCTCATTTTTGCAACAAAATTTGCAAAACCATTTTTTTTACGGACCACCTCACACTTGAAGTGACTTTGAGGGGTCTATATGACAGAAAATACCCAAAAGTGACACCATTCTAAAAACTGCCCCCCTCAAGGTACTCAAAACCACATTAAAATTTTTTATTAACCCTTCAGGTGCTTCACAGGAATTTTTGGAATGTTTTTAAAAAATTGAACATTTAACTTTTTTTTCACAAAATTTTTACTTCAGATCCAATTTGTTTTATGTTACCAAGGGTAACAGGAGAAATTGGACCACAAAAGTCGTTGTACAATTTGTCCTGAGAACGCTGATACCCCACATGTTAGGGTAAACCAATGTTTGGGCACATGGCAGAGCTCGGAAGGGAAGGAGCGCCATTTGACTTTTCAATGCAAGATTTGCTGGAATTGAGATCGGAACCCATGTCGCGATTGGAGAGCCCCTGACGTGCCTAAACAGTAAAAATCCCCCTCAAGTGACCCCATTTTGGAAAGAAGACCCCCTAAGGAACTTATCTAGATGTGTGGTGAGCACTTTTAACCCCCAATTGTTTCACTAAAGTTTAGAATGTAGCGCCGTGAAAATTAAAAAATCATTTTTTCTTTCCACAAAATGATGTTTTAGCCCGCAATTTTTTTTTTCCAAGGGTAACAGGAGAAATGGGACCACAAAAATTATTGTCCAATTTGTCCGGGGTACGCTGATACCCCATACATGGGGGGAAACCACTGTTTGGGCGCACGGCAGAGCTCGGAAGGGAAGGAGCGCCATTTGAAATGCAGACTTAGATGGATTGGTCTGCAGGCGTCATGTTGCATTTGCAGAGTCCCTGATGTACCTAAACAGTAGAAACCCCCCACAAGTGACCGCATATTGGAAACTAGACCCCCCAAGGAACTTATCTAGATGTGTTGTGAGAACTTTGAACCAACAAGTGTTTCACTACAGTTTATAACGCAGAGCCGTGAAAATAAAAAATATATATTTTTCCACGAAAATGATATTTTAGCCCCCACATTTTTATTTTCCCAAGGGTAACAGGAGAAATTGGACCACAAAAGTTGTTGTCCAATTTGTGCTGAGTACGCTGATACCCCGTATATGGGGGGAACCACTGTTTGGGCGCACGGCAGAGCTCGGAAGGGAAGGAGCACTGTTTTACTTGTTCAAAGCAGAATTGGCTGGAATTGAGATCGGACGCCATGTCACGTTTGGAGAGCCCCTGATTGCCTAAACAGTGGAAACCCCCCAATTCTATCTGAAACCCTAACCCCAACCCTAACTCCAGCCCTAACCCTAGCCCTAACCCCAACCCTAGCCCTAACCCCAACCCTAACCCCAACCCTAACCCTAGCCCTAACCCCAACCCTAACCCTAGCCCTAACCCTAGCCCTAACCCTAACCCTAATGGGAAAATGGAAATAAATACATTTTTTTAAATTTTATTATTTTTCCCTAACTAAGGGGGTGATGAAGGGGGGTTTGATTTACTTTTATAGCGTTTTTTTTGCGGATTTTTATGATTGGCAGCCGTCACAAACTAAAAGATGCTTTTTATTGGAAAAAATAGTTTTTGCATCACCACATTTTGAGAGCTATAATTTATCCATATTTTTGCCCACAGAGTCATGTGAGATCTTGTTTTTTGTGGGACGAGTTGACGTTTTTATTGGTACCATTTTCGGGCACATGACATTTTTTGATCGCTTTTATTCCGATTTTTGGGAGGCGGAATGAACAAAAACCAGCAATTTCTGAAATTCTTTTAGGGGGGGCGTTTATAGCGTTCCATGTGTGGTAAAATTGATAAAGCAGCTTTATTCTTCAGGTCAGTACGATTACAGCGATACCTCATTTATATAATTTTTTTATGTTTTGGTGCTTTTACACAATAAAACTATTTTATATAAAAAAAATAATTGTTTTTGCATCGCTTTATTCTGAAAGCTATAACTTTTTTATTTTTCTGCTGATGATGCTGTATGGCAGCTTTTTTTTTTGCGGGACAAGATGACGTTTTCAGTGGTACCATGGTTATTTATATCCGTCTTTTTGATCGCGTGTTATTCCACTTTTTGTTCGCCTGTATGATAATAAAGCGTTGTTTTTTGCCTTGTTATTTATTTATTTTTTTTGCGGTGTTCACTGAAGGGGTTAACTAGTGGGATAGTTTTATAGAGCGGGTCGTTATGGACGCGGCGATACCAAATATGTGTACTTTTATTGTTTTTTTTAATTTACATAAATAAATGGATTTACTGGGAAATGGTTTTTTTTTCCTTTATTTGGGGATTATTATTTTTTTTTTTATACATTCTATTTTTTATTTTTTTTACTTTCTACTATTGTCCCAGGGTGGGACATCACTGTATTAGATCAGATCGTTGATCTGACAGTGTGCTTAGCACTCTGTCAGATCAACGATCTGACAGGCAAGTTTAGGTGGCTTTCCGGCGCCTGCTCTCAGCAGCTCTCAGCAGGCGCCGGCTAGCCAGGTCATTTCATGACCCGGAAGGAGTCCCGCGGCCATCTTGGATCCGGGGACTCCTTCTCGATCACCGGAGCAACGCAATCTCATCGCGTTGCTCCGGTGGGAGAGCGCAGGGAGCCCCCGTCCCTGCGCGATCCCCCTCTATGCCGCTGTCACTACTGACAGCGGCATCAGAGGGGTTAAATGCCCGCAATCGGCGCTAGCGCCGATCGTGGGCATTGCTGCAGGGTGTCAGCTGTCATATACAGCTGACACCCGCACCCGATCACCGCGGCGCTCAGCGTAAGACCACGGTGATCGGTGCGCCGTTCTAGTACTGCTGCTGGCACAAATGCAGTGCCGGCAGCGCAGTACTAGTACGGCACATATTGCGAAGGGGTTAAAAAATGACAAGGGGTTCTCCTGTATTTTTGATAACCAGCCAGGCAAAACTAACAGCTGCAAACCCCATCTGTCAGCTTCAGCAAGGCTGGTCATCAAGAAAAGAGGGGCCCCACGTCATATTTTTTAATTATTTAAGTAAATATTTTTAAAATATGGTGTGGGGTCCCCCCATTTTTGACGACCAGCCAAGCTAATGGAGACAGCTGGGGGCTGGTGTTCCCAGGCATGTAAGAGGCCATGAATATTGGCCCCCCCAACCTAAAAATAGCAGCCCACAGCTGCCCCAGAAAAGGCGCATCTATTAGATACACCAATTCTGGCATTTTGCCCAGCTCTTCCCACTTGCCCTGTGGTGGTGACAAGTGAGGTTCATATTTGATGGGTTGATGTCACCTTTATATTGCCCGGTGACATCAAGCCCACGGGTTACTAATGGAGAGGAATCTAGAAAACATTCCCATTACTAACCTTATAGTCATATTGTATAAAAACACACACAGAATAATGTCCTTTAATCAAAATAATGACAGAGATTCCTTTAATCAATCTTAATTAAACCATACACACATCATTGCCCATTCTAGTGAAGCCAATGTCCCCTGTAAGAGAATTAAAATAATACACAACCATATTCCCCACCTGTGCGCTGAGAAGATAACAATCCATTTGTCCCGTGATGGTCTAGCTCTACTACATCTAGATGGCAGGCTGCATTGTTGCATGATGCAACTATACAGCCTGCATCCAGCAGAGACACTAATCAGCGTGTGCTACCACTGCTTAGTGTCATGCATCTCTGACAGCAGGCCATCCCTGAACATCATCCCGGGGGTCTGCGGTATGTGCTGTGTGCCGGTTGCTGCAGTGTGACTACTCTGTGATCACAGTAGCAGTTTACCAATCCCTGTTCTAGCTCCCCCCATCTGCCTCCAGTATCCCCACTCCCAAATATATTTTTGGTGTACTTTTTTTATTTTGCACAGCGTCATGTGCTGAGTATTCGTGGTCATCCCGTGGCCGCAGCGCTCTGCTCAGTGTCGCTGCTGATCAGACACTGTGCTTTTCTTTTTTTAGCTAGCTAGAGTAGTGTAAATGAAGTCCAATTTTTTTTTTACAAAAAAAATAGTGGTCAGTACAGTGTAGCTTTACAGGTAGAGAGGTAGCATATTAATGTAGATTAGTGGATATCACAATGTTAATGATGTCCGATTTTCTTCTAGAAAAAAAAAATTAGTTAGTACAGAGTAGCTTCATAGATGGGGAGGTACCAGGTACCGAATCAGAGTAGAGGACATCACAGTGTTAATGACGCCCGATTTTCTACTGATTTTTCTTTTCATTTTTTTCTTATCTTTAAGTGTTTCTGGTAAATGTTTCCTTTTTCGCTCTAATTTTATAATAAATAGTATCCTTTACACAAGCCCCACACCATACAAGTGTAAAAGCACCACTTACACACACATCCCCAGTGTTTTGAAGAATAAGATAAAAATGGACCATTCTTCAAAAAGACGCTATTCACCAGAGGAGGCATACGCTTTCCTTGCCTCAGACATGGATTAAGGCAGAGAAGAAGATCCCACATTCCTCTATTCCTCCTCATCTAGTGAGGAAGGACCCCCAGGAAGACGCTCTAGGACCCAGGCAACCCCCACAGCAATCGATCCCATGTGGACTTCACCCCCCAAAAAATTTCTCAGCCTATTATTCCGGATTTCATCGGCAGCTCAGGAATCCAATTTAATGTTACAGGCCACACCGAAATTGACTTTTTCAAATTCTTTTTCATGGAGAAAAATACAAATATTATGGTAGCCCAGACAAATTTGTATGCCCATCAATTTTTCACCCAAAATCCCAAATCATCATATGCCAGATGGACCCCTGTAAATACAGCAGAGATGATGACATTTTGGGGCATTGTGCGGTGTATGTGAGTCGCCCGCCTGGGCTTGTGGGGTACTAGGTACCGGCAGGGCCGGCGTCAGCACCCGGCATACCCGGGCAAGTGCCGGGGCCCTGGCGAGACAGGGGGGCCCATTTAAGGTAGTAACACTACAGTACAGACACGGACGGTACTACACTGATGCGCTCCTGGGGGGCCCCCGCAGCCGGACTACATCCGGCTGTGCTGTATGTGTATTTACAAGATCAGCTCCGTGATCTCTGTCTCCCAGCCAGGACTCGGAGGGGGAGCTGTTGTGAACTATACTTTTTGGCTCCCTCTTGTGGTCACTAGCGGTATGGCACTTGGATATTCTTTCCCCAGGTTTGTAGTCACCTGGTTCGTTAGACCCTGGGTGTTCCTATTTAAACTTCCTGGATTCTTAGTCCAGTGCCTGGCATCAATGTAATCAGTCCTTGTCTGGTTGCTCCTGTCTACTGGTCCTGATTTTTGCAAGATAAGCTAAGTCCTGCTTTCTTATTTTTGTTCATTTGTATTGTTCAGTTTTTTGTCCAGCTTGTTCATAATGTGATTCCTGTTTTTGCTGGAAGCTCTTAGGGGGCTGATATTCTCCCCCCACACCGTTAGTCGGTGCGGGGGTTCTTGGATATTCAGCGTGGATATTTTTGTAGGGTTTTTCGCTGACCGCATAAGTCCGCTTTCTATATTTCTGCTATTATATAGTGGGCCTCTCTTTGCTGAATCTAGTTCATACTTATGTTTGTCCTTTCTTCTTACCTCACCGTTATTATTTGTTGGGGGCCTGTATCTACTTTGGGGTACCTTTCTCTTGAGGCAAGTGAGGTCTGATTTTCTCTGAAAGGGTTAGTTAGTTCTCCGGCTGGCGCGAGACGTCTAGAACCAACGTAGGTATGTTCCACGGCTGCTATTAGTTGTGGGCTAGGATCAGGTATGCGGTCAGCTCAGTTACCACCTCCCTATGAGCTGGTTTTTTATGTTTGCAGACTTTGCTGAAAACCCTGAGATCCTCTACCATTGGGATCATAACAGAATGCCAGGCCGAGTGAATAGTTAATGCATTGCAGAAGTGGGATTAAAAGAAAAGAAGTTCTGAGTTTTGTTTTTTTTCTTCCTCCCCTTTACCTCTGAGTGGCTTGAAGCTCTGCTGCAGACATGAATGTTCAGACTCTGATTACTAGTGTGGATCAGCTTGCGGCACGTGTGCAGGGCATTCAGGATTTTGTTATTAGCAGTCCTATGTCAGAGCCGAAGATACCTATTCCTGAGCTGTTCTCTGGAGATCGATTTAAATTTAGGAATTTTAGGAATAATTGTAAATTGTTTCTATCTTTGAGACCTCGTTCGTCTGGAGACTCAGCTCAGCAAGTTAAAATTGTTATCTCCTTCTTGCGGGGCGACCCTCAGGATTGGGCTTTCTCAGTGGCGCCAGGAGATCCGGCATTGGCAAATATTGATGCGTTTTTTCTGGCGCTCGGATTGCTTTATGAGGAGCCCAATCTTGAAATTCAGGCAGAGAAGGCTTTGCTGGCTATCTCTCAGGGCCAGGATGAAGCTGAAGTGTATTGCCAAAAATTTCGGAAATGGTCCGTGCTTACTCAGTGGAATGAGTGTGCTCTGGCCGCAAATTTCAGAAATGGCCTTTCTGAAACCATTAAGAATGTGATGGTGGGCTTCCCCATTCCTACAAGTCTGAATGATTCTATGACGCTGGCCATTCAAATTGATCGGCGTTTGCGGGAGCGCAAATCCGCTAATCCTCTGGCGGTGTTGTCTGAACAGACACCTGACTTAATGCAATGTAATAGAATTCAGACTAGAACTGAACGGCAAAATCATAGACGTCAGAATGGGTTGTGTTTTTACTGTGGTGATTCTACACATGTTATATCAGCATGCTCTAAACGCCTAACAAAGTTTGTTAGTCCTGTCGCCATTGGTAACTTGCAGCCTAAATTTATTTTGTCTGTGACTTTAATTTGCTCATTGTCTTCCTACCCTGTTATGGCGTTTATGGATTCAGGTGCTGCCCTGAGTCTTATGGACTTGTCGTTTGCCAAGCGCTGTGGTTTTGTCCTGGAGCCTTTAGAAAATCCTATTCCTCTTAGAGGGATTGATGCTACGCCATTGGCGGAGAATAAACCGCAGTATTGGACACAAGTGACCATGTGCATGACTCCTGAACATCGGGAGGTGATTCGTTTTCTTGTTCTGCATAAAATGCATGATTTGGTCGTTTTGGGTCTGCCATGGTTACAGGCCCATAATCCAGTTTTGGATTGGAGGGCTATGTCTGTGTCAAGTTGGGGTTGTCAGGGTATTCATTGCGATTCTCCGTCAGTGTCTATTGCTTCCTCCACTCCTTCAGAAGTTCCTGAGTATTTGTTGGACTATCAGGATGTATTCAGTGAGTCCAGGTCCAGTGCTCTTCCTCCTCATAGGGACTGTGACTGCGCTATAGATTTGATTCCTGGTAGTAAGTTTCCTAAGGGACGATTATTTAATCTGTCGGTACCTGAGCATGCCGCGATGCGTTCTTATATAAAGGAGTCTTTGGAGAAAGGACATATTCGTCCATCCTCTTCCCCTCTTGGTGCGGGATTCTTTTTTGTGGCCAAGAAAGACGGATCTTTGAGACCTTGTATAGACTATCGGCTTCTGAATAAAATCACGGTTAAATTTCAATATTCTTTGCCACTATTGTCGGACTTGTTTGCCCGGATTAAGGGTGCCAAGTGGTTCACCAAGATAGATCTTCGTGGTGCGTACAACCTTGTGCGCATTAAGCAGGGAGATGAATGGAAAACTGCATTTAATATGCCCGAAGGTCATTTTGAGTACTTGGTGATGCCTTTTGGGCTCTCTAATGCTCCTTCAGTGTTTCAGTCCTTTATGCATGACATCTTCCGGAAGTATCTAGATAAATTTGTGATTGTTTATCTGGATGACATTTTGTTTTTTTCTGATGATTGGGATTCTCATGTAAAGCAGGTCAGGATGTGTTATGACCCCAATGGCGAGGGTCTCAGAGGAACGTGGAAATCTGCAGAATACAAAAATCCAGCTCATAGGGCAGTGGTAACTGGGTTGACCATATATCTACTCCTAACGCCAACACTAGAAGTAGCCGGGGATCATTCCTACGTTGATTCTAGATGACACGCGCCAGCCGGAGAATCTAGCTACCCCTAGTAGAGGAAAACAAAGACCTTTCTTGCCTCCAGAGAAGGGGACCCCAAAGCTGGATAGAAGCCCCCCACAAATAATGACGGTGAGGTAAGAGGAAATGACAAACACAGAAATGAACCAGGTTTAGCACAGAGAGGCCCGCTTACTGATAGCAGAATAAAGAAAGGTAACTTATATGGTCAACAAAAACCCTATTAAAATCCACACTGGAAATTCAAGAACCCCCGAACCGTCTAACGGTCCGGGGGGAGAACACCAGCCCCCCTAGAGCTTCCAGCAAAGGTCAGGATATAGATTTGGAACAAGCTGGACAAAAATACAAAACCAAAACAAATAGCAAAAAGCAAAAGGCAGACTTAGCTGATATAACTGGAACCAGGATCAGTAGACAAGAGCACAGCAGACTAGCTCTGATAACTACGTTGCCAGGCATTGAACTGAAGGTCCAGGGAGCTTATATAGCAACACCCCTAAGTAACGACCCAGGTGCGGATAAAAGGAATGACAGAAAAACCAGAGTCAAAAAACTAGTAACCACTAGAGGGAGCAAAAAGCAAATTCACAACAGTACCCCCCCCTTAGTGAGGGGTCACCGAACCCTCACCACGACCACCAGGGCGATCAGGATGAGCGGCATGAAAGGCACGAACTAAATCGGCCGCATGAACATCAGAGGCGACCACCCAGGAATTATCCTCCTGACCATAGCCCTTCCACTTGACCAGGTACTGAAGCCTCCGCCTGGAGAGGCGAGAATCCAAGATCTTCTCCACCACGTACTCCAACTCGCCCTCAACCAACACCGGAGCAGGAGGCTCAGCAGAAGGAACTACAGGCACAATGTACCGCCGCAACAAGGACCTATGAAATACATTGTGAATAGCAAACGACACAGGAAGATCCAGACGAAAAGATACAGGATTAAGGATTTCCAATATCTTGTAAGGCCCAATAAAACGAGGTTTAAATTTGGGAGAGGAGACCTTCATAGGAACAAAGCGGGAAGAAAGCCATACCAAATCCCCAACGCGTAGTCGGGGACCCACACCGCGGCGGCGGTTGGCAAAGCGCTGAGCCTTCTCCTGTGACAACTTCAAGTTGTCCACCACATGATTCCAGATCTGCTGCAACCTATCCACCACAGAATCCACCCCAGGACAGTCAGAAGGCTCCACATGACCCGAAGAAAAGCGAGGATGGAAACCAGAGTTGCAGAAAAAAGGCGAAACCAAGGTGGCGGAACTAGCCCGATTATTAAGGGCAAACTCAGCCAACGGCAAGAATGTCACCCAATCGTCCTGATCAGCAGAGACAAAACACCTCAAATAAGCCTCCAAAGTCTGATTGGTTCGCTCCGTCTGTCCATTAGTCTGAGGATGGAAAGCAGACGAAAACGACAAATCAATGCCCATCCTACTACAAAAGGATCGCCAGAACCTGGAAACGAACTGGGATCCTCTGTCTGACACAATATTCTCAGGGATGCCGTGCAAACGAACCACGTTCTGGAAAAACACAGGAACCAGATCGGAAGAGGAAGGCAGCTTAGGCAAAGGAACCAAATGGACCATCTTGGAGAAGCGATCACATATCACCCAGATAACAGACATGCCCTGAGATAGCGGAAGATCAGAAATGAAATCCATGGAGATATGTGTCCAAGGTCTCTTCGGGACAGGCAAGGGCAAGAGCAAACCGCTGGCACGAGAACAGCAAGGCTTAGCTCGAGCACAAGTCCCACAGGACTGCACAAATGACCGCACATCCCTTGACAAGGAAGGCCACCAAAAGGACCTGGCCACCAGATCTCTGGTGCCAAAAATTCCCGGGTGACCTGCCAACACCGAGGAATGAACCTCGGAAATGACTCTGCTGGTCCACTTATCCGGGACAAACAGTCTGTCAGGTGGACAAGACTCAGGCCTATCAGCCTGAAATCTCTGCAACACACGTCGCAGATCCGGAGAAATAGCTGACAAGATAACTCCATCTTTAAGAATACCAACAGGATCAGCGACTCCAGGAGCATCAGGCACAAAGCTCCTAGAAAGAGCATCGGCCTTCACATTCTTTGAACCTGGTAAATACGAGACAACAAAATCAAAGCGGGAGAAAAACAATGACCAGCGGGCCTGTCTCGGATTAAGGCGTTTAGCAGACTCGAGATACATCAGATTTTTGTGATCAGTCAAGACCACCACACGATGCTTAGCACCCTCGAGCCAATGACGCCACTCCTCAAATGCCCATTTCATGGCCAACAACTCCCGATTGCCCACATCATAATTTCGCTCGGCAGGCGAAAACTTCCTAGAGAAAAAGGCACAAGGTTTCATAACAGAGCAACCAGGGCCTCTCTGCGACAAAACGGCCCCTGCCCCAATCTCCGAAGCATCCACCTCAACCTGAAAGGGAAGTGAGACGTCAGGCTGGCACAAAACAGGCGCCGAAGTAAACCGGCGTTTCAACTCCTGGAAAGCCTCCACGGCAGCAGGAGCCCAGTTAGCTACATCGGAGCCCTTCTTGGTCATATCCGTCAAAGGTTTCACAATGCTAGAAAAATTAGCGATAAAACGACGGTAGAAGTTAGCGAAGCCCAAGAACTTCTGAAGACTCTTAACTGACGAGGGCTGAGTCCAATCAAGAATAGCTCGGACCTTGACTGGGTCCATCTCCACAGCAGAAGGGGAAAAAATGAACCCCAAAAAGGGAACCTTCTGCACACCAAAGAGACACTTTGAGCCCTTGACAAACAAAGAATTTTCACGCAAAATTTTAAAGACCAACCTGACCTGCTCCACATGCGAATCCCAATTGTCAGAAAAAAACAAAATATCATCCAGATAAACAATCAAAAATTTATCCAGATACTTCCGGAAAATGTCATGCATAAAGGACTGAAAAACTGAAGGCGCATTGGAGAGCCCAAAAGGCATCACCAAGTACTCAAAATGACCTTCGGGCGTATTGAATGCGGTTTTCCATTCATCACCTTGCTTAATGCGCACAAGGTTGTACGCACCACGAAGGTCTATCTTGGTGAACCACTTGGCACCCTTAATCCGGGCAAACAAGTCAGACAACAGCGGTAAAGGATACTGAAATTTGACAGTGATCTTATTTAAAAGTCGATAATCAATACAAGGTCTCAAAGATCCGTCCTTTTTTGCCACAAAAAAGAATCCCGCACCAAGAGGGGAAGAAGACGGACGAATATGTCCTTTCTCCAGAGACTCCTTGATATATGAACGCATAGCGGTATGTTCAGGTACCGACAGATTAAACAGTCTTCCCTTAGGAAATTTACTGCCTGGGATCAAATCTATAGCACAGTCACAGTCCCTATGAGGAGGCAGTGCACTGGACTCAGACTCACTGAAGACATCCTGATAATCAGACAAATACTCCGGAACTTCCGAAGGCGTAGAAGAAGCAATAGACACAGGCAGGGAATCCCCATGAATACCACGACAGCCCCAACTTGAGACTGACATAGCCTTCCAGTCCAGGACTGGATTATGGGTCTGTAACCATGGCAGCCCTAAAACAACCAAATCATGCATTTTATGTAAAACCAGGAAACGTATCACCTCGCGGTGTTCAGGAGTCATGCACATGGTAACCTGTGTCCAATACTGCGGTTTATTTGCTGCCAATGGTGTAGCATCAATACCCCTAAGAGGAATAGGATTTTCTAATGGTTCAAGAGTAAAACCACAGCGCTTAGCAAATGAGAGATCCATAAAACTCAGGGCAGCACCTGAATCTACAAACGCCATGACAGGATAAGATGACAGTGAGCAAATCAAAGTTACAGACAGAATAAATTTAGGTTGCAAATTACCAACGGTGACAGGACTAACAACCTTAGCTATACGTTTAGAGCATGCTGAGATAACATGTGTAGAATCACCACAGTAGTAGCACAAGCCATTCCGGCATCTATGAATTTTCCGCTCATTTCTAGTCAGGATTCTATCACATTGCATTAAATCAGGTGTCTGTTCAGACAACACCATGAGGGAATTTGCGGTTTTTCTATCACATTGCACCGAATTAGGTGTCTGTTCAGACAACACCATGAGGGAATTTGCGGTTTTGCGCTCCCGCAACCGCCGGTCAATTTGAATAGCCAGTGCCATAGTATCATTCAGACCTGTGGGAATGGGAAAACCCACCATAACATTCTTAATGGCTTCAGAAAGGCCATTTCTAAAATTAGCGGCCAGTGCACACTCGTTCCAATGTGTCAGCACGGACCATTTCCGAAATTTTTGGCAATACACTTCAGCCTCGTCCTGCCCCTGAGACATAGCCAGCAAGGCCTTTTCTGCCTGAATCTCAAGATTGGGTTCCTCATAAAGTAAACCGAGCGCCAGAAAAAACGCATCAAGATCAGCCAATGCCGGATCTCCTGGCGCCAGCGAAAAAGCCCAATCCTGAGGGTCGCCCCGTAAGAACGAAATAACAATTTTTACTTGCTGAGCAGAATCTCCAGATGAACAGGGTCTCAGGGACAAAAACAATTTACAATTATTCACGAAATTCCTAAACTTAAACCTGTCTCCGGAAAACAGTTCAGGAATCGGTATTTTAGGTTCTGACCTAGGATTTCTGATAACATAGTCTTGTATGCCCTGCACACGAGTAGCCAGCTGGTCCACACTTGTAATCAAGGTCTGGACATTCATGTCTGCAGCAAGCATAGCCACTCTGAGGTAAAGGGGAAGAAGAAAAAAAAAAAAAAAACTCAGAATCTTCTTTCTTATAATCCCTCTTCTGCAATGCATTAAACATTTAATACTGTCCTGGCAAACTGTTATGACCCCAATGGCGAGGGTCTCAGAGGAACGTGGAAATCTGCAGAATACAAAAATCCAGCTCATAGGGCAGTGGTAACTGGGTTGACCATATATCTACTCCTAACGCCAACACTAGAAGTAGCCGGGGATCATTCCTACGTTGATTCTAGATGACACGCGCCAGCCGGAGAATCTAGCTACCCCTAGTAGAGGAAAACAAAGACCTTTCTTGCCTCCAGAGAAGGGGACCCCAAAGCTGGATAGAAGCCCCCCACAAATAATGACGGTGAGGTAAGAGGAAATGACAAACACAGAAATGAACCAGGTTTAGCACAGAGAGGCCCGCTTACTGATAGCAGAATAAAGAAAGGTAACTTATATGGTCAACAAAAACCCTATTAAAATCCACACTGGAAATTCAAGAACCCCCGAACCGTCTAACGGTCCGGGGGGAGAACACCAGCCCCCCTAGAGCTTCCAGCAAAGGTCAGGATATGGATTTGGAACAAGCTGGACAAAAATACAAAACCAAAACAAATAGCAAAAAGCAAAAGGCAGACTTAGCTGATATAACTGGAACCAGGATCAGTAGACAAGAGCACAGCAGACTAGCTCTGATAACTACGTTGCCAGGCATTGAACTGAAGGTCCAGGGAGCTTATATAGCAACACCCCTAAGTAACGACCCAGGTGCGGATAAAAGGAATGACAGAAAAACCAGAGTCAAAAAACTAGTAACCACTAGAGGGAGCAAAAAGCAAATTCACAACAAGGATGGTGTTTCAGGTTTTGCGCGATAATACTTTGTTTGTGAAGGGCTCAAAGTGTCTCTTTGGAGTGCAGAAGGTTTCCTTTTTGGGTTTTATTTTTTCCCCTTCTGCTGTGGAGATGGACCCAGTCAAGGTCCGAGCTATTCATGATTGGACTCAACCCACGTCTGTTAAGAGTCTTCAGAAGTTTTTGGGTTTTGCTAATTTCTACCGTCGTTTTATTGCTAACTTTTCTAGCGTTGTTAAACCTCTGACGGATATGACCAAGAAAGGTTCTGATGTTGCTAATTGGGCTCCTGCGGCCGTGGAGGCCTTCCGGGAGCTGAAGCGTCGGTTTACTTCGGCGCCTGTTTTGTGCCAGCCTGATGTCTCACTTCCCTTTCAGGTTGAAGTGGATGCTTCTGAGATCGGCGTAGGGGCTGTTTTGTCACAGAAAGGCTCTGGTTGCTCTGTAATGAGACCATGTGCTTTCTTTTCCAGGAAGTTTTCGCCTGCTGAGCGGAACTATGATGTTGGTAATCGGGAGTTGTTGGCCATGAAGTGGGCATTTGAGGAGTGGCGTCATTGGCTCGAGGGTGCTAAGCATCGTGTGGTGGTCTTGACTGATCACAAAAATCTGATGTATCTCGAGTCTGCTAAACGCCTGAATCCTAGACAGGCTCGTTGGTCATTGTTTTTCTCCCGTTTTGACTTTGTGGTCTCATACCTGCCTGGTTCGAAAAATGTGAAGGCTGATGCTCTCTCTAGGAGCTTTGTGCCTGACTCTCCTGGAGTCTCAGAGCCGGCTGGTATTCTTAAAGAGGGAGTAATCTTGTCGGCCATTTCTCCTGATTTGCGACGTGTGTTGTAGAGATTTCAGGCTGGTAGACCTGACCCTTGTCCACCTGACAGACTGTTTGTTCCTGATAAATGGACCAGCAGAGTTATTTCCGAGGTTCATTCCTCGGTGTTGGCAGGGCATCCTGGGAATTTTGATACCAGAGATTTGGTGGCTAGGTCCTTTTGGTGGCCTTCCTTGTCACGGGATGTGCGTTCTTTTGTGCAGTCCTGTGGGACTTGTGCTCGGGCTAAGCCTTGCTGTTCTCGTGCCAGTGGGTTGCTTTTGCCCTTGCCCGTACCGAAGAGGCCTTGGACACACATTAACATGGATTTCATTTCAGATCTTCCGGTGTCTCAGGGAATGTCTGTTATCTGGATGGTGTGTGATCGGTTTTCCAAGATGGTCCATTTGGTGCCCTTGCCTAAGTTGCCTTCCTCTTCCGATCTGGTTCCTTTGTTTTTTCAGAATGTGGTTCGTTTGCACGGCATTCCTGAGAATATCGTGTCTGACAGAGGATCCCAGTTTGTGTCCAGATTCTGGCGATCCTTTTGTGCTAGGATGGGCATTGATCTGTCGTTCTCGTCTGCCTTTCATCCTCAGACTAATGGCCAAACGGAGCGAACTAATCAGACGCTGGAGGCTTATTTGAGATGTTTTGTTTCTGCGGATCAGGATGATTGGGTGACCTTCTTGCCATTGGCTGAGTTTGCCCTCAATAATCGGGCTAGTTCCGCTACTTTGGTTTCGCCATTTTTCTGCAACTCTGGTTTTCATCCTCGTTTCTCCACGGGTCATGTTGAGCCTTCTGACTGTCCTGGGGTGGATTCCGTGGTTGATAGGTTGCAGCGGACTTGGAATCATGTGGTGGACAACTTGAAGTTGTCACAGGAGAAGGCTCAGCGTTTTGCCAACCGCCGCCGCGGTGTGGGTCCCCGACTTCGTGTTGGGGATTTGGTTTGGTTGTCTTCTCGGTATGTCCCTCTGAAGGTTTCCTCTCCTAAGTTTAAGCCTCACTTTATTGGTCCTTATAGAATTTTGGAGGTCCTTAATCCGGTGTCTTTTCGTTTGGATCTTCCTGTGTCGTTTGCCATTCACAATGTGTTCCATAGGTCTTTGTTGCGGCGGTACATTGTGCCTGTGGTTCCTGCTGTTGACCCTCCTGCTCCGGTCTTGGTTAAGGGCGAGTTGGAGTACGTGGTGGAGAAGATCTTAGATTCTCGTCTCTCTAGACGGAGGCTTCAGTATCTGGTCAAATGGAAGGGCTATGGTCAGGAGGATAATTCCTGGGTGGTCGCTTCTGATGTTCATGCGGCCGATTTGGTTCGTGCCTTTCACGCTGCCCATCCTGATCGCCCTGGTGGTCGTAGTGAGGGTTCGGTGACCCCTCCTTAAAGGTGGGGTACTGTTGTGAACTATACTTTTTGTCTCCCTCTTGTGGTCACTAGCGGTATGGCACTTGGATATTCTTTCCCCAGGTTTGTAGTCACCTGGTTCGTTAGACCCTGGGTGTTCCTATTTAAACTTCCTGGATTCTTAGTCCAGTGCCTGGCTGTTATGAACTATACTTTTGGGCTCCCTCTTGTGGTCACTCGCGGTATGGCTCTTGGATTCTCTTTCCTCAGCTTGGTAGTCACCTGTTCGTTAAGACTCTGGGTGTTTCTATTTAAACTTCCTGGAGTCTTAGTCCATTGCCTGGCATCCATGTAATCAGTCCTTGTCTGGTTGCTCTTGTTGTCTGGTCCTGATTTTTGCAACATAAGCTAAGTCCTGCTTTCTTGTTTTTTGTTTATTTGTATTATTCTGTTTTTTGTCCAGCTTGTTCATAATGTGATTCCTGATTTTGCTGGAAGCTCTTAGGGGGCTGATATTCTCCCCCCATACCGTTAGTCGGTACGGGGGTTCTTGGATATTCAGCCTGGATATTTTAGTAGGGTTTTTCGCTGACCACATAAGTCCGCTTTCTATATTTCTGCTATTATTTAGTGGGCCTCTCTTTGCTGAATCTAGTTCATACTTACGTTTGTCCTTTCCTCTTACCTCACCGTTATTATTTGTTGGGGGCCTGTATCTACTTTGGGGTATTTCTCTGGAGGCAAGTGAGGTCTGTATTTTCTCTGAAAGGGTTAGTTAGATCTCCGGCTGGCGCGAGACGTCTAGAACCAACGTAGGCACGTTCCCCGGCTGCTATTATTTGTGGGCTAGGATCAGGTATGTGGTCAGCTCAGTTACCACCTCCCTAAGAGCTAGTTTTTATGTTTGCAGACTTTGCTGAAGACCCTGAGATCCTCTGCCATTAGGATCACAACAGTATGCCAGGCCACTGAATAGTTAATGCATTGCAGAAGTGGGATTAAAAGAAAGAAAGAAGTTCTGAGTTTTTTCTTTTTTTTTTCTTCCTTCCCCTTTACCTCTGAATGGCTTGAAACTCTGCTGCAGACTTGAATGTGCAAACTCTGATTACTGGTGTGGATCAGCTTGCTGCTCGTGTGCAGAGCATTCAGGATTTTGTTATTGGCAGTCCTATGTCAGAGCCTAAGATTCCTATTCCTGAGCTGTTCTCTGGAGATCGATTTAAATTTAGGAATTTTAGGAATAATTGTAAATTGTTTCTATCTTTGAGACCTCGTTCGTCTGGAGACTCAGCTCAGCAAGTTAAAATTGTTATCTCCTTCTTGCGGGGCGACCCTCAGGATTGGGCTTTCTCATTGGCGCCAGGAGATCCGGCATTGGCGAATATTGATGCGTTTTTTCTGGCGCTCGGATTGCTTTATGAGGAGCCCAATCTTGAAATTCAGGCAGAGAAGGCTTTGCTGGCTATTTCTCAGGGCCAGGATGAAGCCGAAGTGTATTGCCAAAAATTTCGGAAATGGTCCGTGCTTACTCAGTGGAATGAGTGTGCTCTGGCCGCAAATTTCAGAAATGGCCTTTCTGAAACTATTAAGAATGTGATGGTGGGCTTTCCCATTCCTACAAGTCTGAATGATTCTATGACGCTGGCCATTCAGATTGATCGGCGTTTGCGGGAGCGCAAATCCGCTAATCCTTTGGCGGTATTGTCTGAACAGACGCCTGATTTAATGCAATGTGATAGAATTCAGACTAGAACTGAACGGCAAAATCATAGACGTCAGAATGGGTTGTGTTTTTACTGTGGTGATTCTACACATGTTATATCAGCATGCTCTAAACGCCTAACAAAGTTTGTTAGTCCTGTCGCCGTTGGTAACCTGCAGCCTAAATTTATTTTGTCTGTGACTTTAATTTGCTCATTGTCTTCCTACCCTGTTATGGCGTTTGTGGATTCAGGCGCTGCCCTGAGTCTTATGGACTTGTCATTTGCCAGGCGCTGTGGTTTTGTCCTGGAGCCTTTGGAAAATCCTATTCCTCTTAGAGGAATTGATGCTACGCCATTGGCGGAGAATAAACCGCAGTATTGGACACAAGTGACCATGTGCATGACTCCTGAACATCGGGAGGTGATTCGTTTTCTTGTTCTGCATAAAATGCATGATTTGGTCGTTTTGGGTCTGCCATGGTTACAGGCTCATAATCCTGTTCTGGATTGGAGGGCTATGTCTGTGTCAAGTTGGGGTTGTCAGGGAATTCATTGTGATTCCCCGTCGGTGTCTATTGCTTCCTCCACTCCTTCAGAAGTTCCTGAGTTTTTGCTTGACTATCAGGATGTGTTCAGTGAGTCCAGGTCCAGTGCTCTTCCTCCTCATAGGGACTGTGACTGCGCTATAGATTTGATTCCTGGTAGCAAGTTTCCTAAGGGATGATTATTTAATCTGTCGGTACCTGAGCATGCCGCGATGCGTTCTTATATAAAGGAGTCTTTGGAGAAAGGACATATTCGTCCATCCTCTTCCCCTCTTGGTGCGGGATTCTTTTTTGTGGCCAAGAAAGACGGATCTTTGAGACCTTGTATAGACTATCGGCTTCAGAATAAAATCACGGTTAAATTTCAGTACCCTCTGCCACTATTGTCGGACTTGTTTGCTCGGATTAAGGGTGCCTGTTGGTTCACCAAGATAGATCTTCGAGGTGCGTACAACCTTGTGCACATTAGGCAGGGAGATGAATGGAAAACTGCATTTAATACGCCCGAAGGTCATTTTGAGTACTTGGTGATGCCTTTTGGGCTCTCTAATGCTCCTTCAGTGTTTCAGTCCTTTATGCATGACATCTTCCGGAAGTATCTAGATAAATTTGTGATTGTTTATCTGGATGACATTTTAGTTTTTTCTGATGATTGGGATTCTCATGTAAAGCAGGTCAGGATGGTGTTTCAGGTTTTGCGTGATAATGCCTTGTTTGTGAAGGGCTCAAAGTGTCTCTTTGGAGTGCAGAAGGTTTCCTTTTTGGGTTTTATCTTTTCCCCTTCTGCTGTGGAGATGGACCCAGTCAAGGTCCGAGCTATTCATGATTGGACTCAACCCACGTCTGTTAAGAGTCTTCAGAAGTTTTTGGGTTTTGCTAATTTCTACCGTCGTTTTATTGCTAACTTTTCTAGCGTTGTTAAATCTCTGACGGATATGACCAAGAAAGGTTCTGATGTTGCTAATTGGGCTCCTGCGGCCATTGAGGCCTTCCGGGAGCTGAAGCGCCGGTTTACTTCGGCGCCTGTTTTGTGCCAGCCTGATGTCTCACTTCCCTTTCAGGTTGAAGTGGATGCTTCTGAGATTGGTGCAGGAGCTGTTTTGTCGCAGAGAGGCTCTGGTTGCTCTATGATGAAACCATGTGCTTTCTTTTCCAGGAAGTTTTCGCCGGCTGAGCGGAACTATGATGTTGGTAATCGGGAGTTGTTGGCCATGAAGTGGGCATTTGAGGAGTGGCGTCATTGGCTCGAGGGAGCTAAGCATCGTGTGGTGGTCTTGACTGATCACAAGAACCTGATGTATCTCGAGTCTGCTAAACGCCTGAATCCTAGACAGGCTCGTTGGTCATTGTTTTTCTCCCGTTTTGACTTTGTGGTCTCATACCTGCCTGGTTCGAAAAATGTGAAGGCTGATGCTCTCTCTAGGAGCTTTGTGCCTGACTCTCCTGGAGTCTCAGAGCCGGCTGGTATTCTTAAAGAGGGAGTGATTTTGTCGGCCATTTCTCCTGATTTGCGACATGTGTTGCAGAGATTTCAGGCTGGTAGACCTGACTCTTGTCCACCTGATAGACTGTTTGTTCCTGATAAATGGACCAGCAGAGTTATTTCCGAGGTTCATTCCTCGGTGTTGGCGGGGCATCCTGGGATTTTTGGTACCAGAGATTTGGTGGCTAGGTCCTTTTGGTGGCCTTCCTTGTCACGGGATGTGTGTGCTTTTGTGCAGTCCTGTGGGACTTGTGCTCGGGCTAAGCCTTGCTGTTCTCGTGCCAGCGGGTTGCTTTTGCCCTTGCCCGTCCCGAAGAGGCCTTGGACACACATTTCCATGGATTTCATTTCAGATCTTCCGGTGTCTCAGGGAATGTCTGTCATCTGGGTGGTGTGTGATCGTTTTTCCAAGATGGTCCATTTAGTGCCCTTGCCTAAGTTGCCTTCCTCTTCCGATCTGGTTCCTTTGTTTTTTCAGAATGTGGTTCGTTTGCACAGCATTCCTGAGAATATCGTGTCTGATAGAGGATCCCAGTTTGTGTCCAGATTCTGGCAATCTTTTTGTGCTAAGATGGGCATTGATCTGTCGTTCTCGTCTGCCTTTCATCCTCAGACTAATGGCCAAACGGAGCGAACTAATCAGACGCTGGAGGCTTATTTGAGATGTTTTGTTTCTGCGGATCAGGATGATTGGGTGACCTTCTTGCCATTGGCTGAGTTTGCCCTCAATAATCGGGCTAGTTCCGCTACTTTGGTTTCGCCATTTTTCTGCAACTCTGGTTTTCATCCTCGTTTCTCCTCGGGTCATGTTGAGCCTTCTGACTGTCCTGGGGTGGATTCTGTGGTTGATAGGTTGCAGCGGACTTGGAATCATGTGGTGGACAACTTGAAGTTGTCACAGGAGAAGGCTCAGCGTATTGCCAACCGCCGCCGCGGTGTGGGTCCCCGATTTTGTGTTGGGGATTTGGTTTGGTTGTCTTCTCGGTTTGTCCCTCTCAAGGTTTCCTCTCCTAAGTTTAAGCCTCGCTTTATTGGTCCTTATAGAATTTTGGAGGTCCATAATCCGGTGTCTTTTCGTTTGGATCTTCCTGCGTCGTTTGCCATTCACAATGTGTTCCATAGGTCTTTGTTGCGGCGGTACATTGTGCCTGTGGTTCCTGCTGTTGACCCTCCTGCTCCGGTCTTGGTTGAGGGCGAGTTGGAGTATGTGGTGGAGAAGATCTTAGATTCTCGTCTCTCTAGACGGAGGCTTCAGTATCTGGTCAAATGGAAGGGCTATGGTCAGGAGGATAATTCCTGGGTGGTCGCCTTTGATGTTCATGCGGCCGATTTGGTTCGTGCTTTTCACGCTGCCCATCCTGATTGCCCTGGTGGTCGTGGTGAGGGTTCGGTGACCCCTCCTTAAAGGGGGGGTACTGTTATGAACTATACTTTTGGGCTCCCTCTTGTGGTCACTCGCGGTATGGCTCTTGGATTCTCTTTCCTCAGCTTGGTAGTCACCTGTTCGTTAAGACTCTGGGTGTTTCTATTTAAATTTCCTGGAGTCTTAGTCCATTGCCTGGCATCCATGTAATCAGTCCTTGTCTGGTTGCTCTTGTCTTCTGGTCCTGATTTTTGCAACATAAGCTAAGTCCTGCTTTCTTGTTTTTTGTTTATTTGTATTATTCTGTTTTTTGTCCAGATTGTTCATAATGTGATTCTTGATTTTGCTGGAAGCTCTTAGGGGGCTGATATTCTCCCCCCATACCGTTAGTCGGTACGGGGGTTCTTGGATATTCAGCCTGGATATTTTAGTAGGGTTTTTCGCTGACCACATAAGTCCGCTTTCTATATTTCTGCTATTATTTAGTGGGCCTCTCTTTGCTGAATCTAGTTCATACTTACGTTTGTCCTTTCCTCTTACCTCACCGTTATTATTTGTTGGGGGCCTGTATCTACTTTGGGGTATTTCTCTGGAGGCAAGTGAGGTCTGTATTTTCTCTGAAAGGGTTAGTTAGATCTCCGGCTGGCGCAAGACGTCTAGAACCAACGTAGGCACGTTCCCCGGCTGCTATTATTTGTGGGCTAGGATCAGGTATGTGGTCAGCTCAGTTACCACCTCCCTAAGAGCTAGTTTTCATGTTTGCAGACTTTGCTGAAGACCCTGAGATCCTCTGCCATTAGGATCACAACACCTGGCATCAATGTAATCAGTCCTTGTCTGGTTGCTCCTGTCTACTGGTCCTGATTTTTGCAAGATAAGCTAAGTCCTGCTTTCTTATTTTTGTTCATTTGTATTGTTCAGTTTTTTGTCCAGCTTGTTCATAATGTGATTCCTGTTTTTGCTGGAAGCTCTTAGGGGGCTGATATTCTCCCCCCACACCGTTAGTCGGTGCGGGGGTTCTTGGATATTCAGCGTGGATATTTTTGTAGGGTTTTTCGCTGACCGCATAAGTCCGCTTTCTATATTTCTGCTATTATATAGTGGGCCTCTCTTTGCTGAATCTAGTTCATACTTACGTTTGTCCTTTCTTCTTACCTCACCGTTATTATTTGTTGGGGGCCTGTATCTACTTTGGGGTACCTTTCTCTTGAGGCAAGTGAGGTCTGATTTTCTCTGAAAGGGTTAGTTAGTTCTCCGGCTGGCGCGAGACGTCTAGAACCAACGTAGGTACGTTCCCCGGCTGCTATTAGTTGTGGGCTAGGATCAGGTATGCGGTCAGCTCAGTTACCACCTCCCTATGAGCTGGTTTTTTATGTTTGCAGACTTTGCTGAAAACCCTGAGATCCTCTACCATTGGGATCATAACAGGAAGCCATCCCTGGCAGCAGGCACAGCACAGAACTCTCTCTGTGACTGAGTTTCGCTACGCAGGTGCTGGAATACTCACCACACCATCACCATGGATATGAAGAGTCACTTCCGGGCCGGCAGTTGTCTGTGTCGTCACTTGCAGGTGAGCTCAGGCGCTCAGCGATCGTCCACCATCCAGCCAGGTCCGGCGCCAAGCAGGAAGACGACGATGATGAGCACGAGCAGCCAGCAGTCAGTGAACGGTGCACCCGGGCCATCTCTGTACAACAGGGGCGACGGCGTGAGTGACGGTGAAAGCGTTGCAGGGGGATGCAGCCTGGGAGGACAATATGCTACTGTACGGGGCCACCACAGACCTACAGTATGGCATCTGAGTGATGCTGGGTGTGGGTGGGTGGGACTTATAGACTATATACTACATGACTGGCTGTGTTATATACTACGTTGGCTGTGCTATATACTACATGAGCTGGGCAATATACTACGTGGGCTGTGCTATATACTACGTGAGTTGTGCTATATACTATGTGGGCTGTGCTATATACTACGTGGGCTGTGCTATATACTACGTGGGCTGTGCTATATACTACGTGGGCTGTGCTATACACTACGTGGTTGTGCTATACACTACGTGGCTGTGCTATACACTACGTGGCTGTGCTATACACTACGTGGTTGTGCTATACACTATGTGGGATGTGTTATATGCTATGTGGGATGCTATACACTATATGGGCTGTGCTGTATACTACGTGGGCTGTTATACACTATGTGGCTGTGCTATATACTACGTGGCTGTGCTATATACTACGTGGGCTGTGTTATATGCTATGTGGGCTGTTATACACTATGTGGCTGTGCTATATACTACGTGGACTGTTATACACTACGTGGTTGTGCTATATACTACGTGGCTGTGCTATATACCACGTGGGCTGTGCTATATACTACGTGGGCTGTGTTATATGCTACGTGGCTGTGCTATATTTCTCTCCTGTATCTGTGCATTATGAATCTTGGTATGTGTTAAAGGGGGAGGGGCCCACTGAGACTCTTTCGCCCGGGGCCCTCAGAAACCTGGAGCCGGCCCTGGGTACTGGGTCTGGTATTCACAGGGGGATGTCATGGTGGCAGCGACCCGATCCGTGGCCCTGGGCACCCATTGTTAAAGGGAATGTTCTTAAAGGGTTTTTTGGAATAGTTCATATTCGTGACGCCACCTGTGGTGTTCGGTCAGTAGGGGACCGACGCCACTAAAAGGGGTCCTCTGGGATGATGGTATGGTGGCTAGTTGGTGACGCTTCCCACAGGTGAAGCGGGGTCCCCAGGGCTCCCAAGGTGTATGGCAGGGATGGTAGTTTGCCGATAAATAAATGGAGGACACAGTATGATAGTCTTTACCTGGTTAACTGATGGTAGCAGTCCATCTCAGTCCAGGGTACCAGGTACAGGTGTCCTGTGGTCCGGCCGGCTCGGAGGTAATAGGTGAATCCCTTTTCCAGTTGAGGTCTGTATGCCTTCCTACTTGCGCTGTTATATGAGGTCCCTGCTGCCTGAAGCTTACTGGCAAAGTCCTCTTTCTCCTGTTCTGGGACAGGTACCCGTATGGCGGGCAGCTTAAGCCATTTTACAGAGTCTCTATCACGACCCGGGCCCTTCAGGTGCTGCTTCGCCTTCAGGTGTGGTGTGGGCAAATCAAATACAGTTCTGAGCCCTCCGGTTCTGTCGTGCTTCCTGGAGTGCCCGGTTCCTGAGCTTCAGCTCTGAGGGTGCCCAGTCGCAGTTCCCCTCTGAGCCCGTTTCTCTCCTCTGTGCTACTTCCCTCTGTAGCTCCACAACTTTCAACCCCTCGGGTTCTCGTTCCTTCCTGGAGCTGCAGCTCAACTCTGGCTGCACAGCTCCACTATCTGCTCCTCACTCTTCAGTGTCTTTCACTAACTGCCTAACTCCTCCTCCAGACCAGGATATATCTATCTGAGGGAAGCTCCCCTGAATCTGGGTTCAGAGCTCCCCCTTCTGGCCTGGATTCGGAATGTGTTGTGTGTGGGTGCCTTACCTGGTAAAGAGAATCCCCTTGCCTCCAAGAATGATATTACCCTCCCCGAAAGGAAGGCAACATCACTGTAACAACCGGTTACCTGGGGTGTTGCATATGGACATAGTCAGAAAACCAGAGCTTCGGCAATACTGGAGTACTGATATTCTCTACAGTACACTGGCAGTTGTGAACTTCAGCAGAAAATTTGCTGAAGCATACAACCCCCAAAGGGACATTTGTATAGATGAATCTCTGGTTCATTTGAAAGAGAGACTAAAGCTCCGACAATACCTGCCCAGTAAGAGGGCCAGGTATGTAATAAAACTGTACATCCTATGCCAGGCATGTCAAACTCAGGGTACCCCGAGGGCCACATGAGTAACAAGAGGTTGTTGCGAGGGCCGCACACAGCAGCTAATGTCACACACGTATTGTAACAGCAGTCATGAAAACAAGATATGAAGCAGTAATATGTAACAGCAACATATATTTGCAGTGCGCAACAGCAAAATATATTTAACAAAAATACAGCAATTAAAAACTAAACATTTATTTGCTATCATTTTTTCAATCATTATTGTTATGTCCTGAGGCTTGACACCTCTTTGTGCTAACAATTGTTGGTGTATCAGGCTGAAATGACAACGCAGTGCCAGTGGAATATAGTATCCCCCATAAGGATCTGATCCTCCAGAGACACAAGGACCCCCATAATACAGGGATCTACTTCTCCGCATACACAGGACCCCTATAATACAAGGCTCTGCTTTTCCATTGTCACAGGGCCCTATGGATCAGATCCTGGTACTATGGGGGTGTCTGTGTCAGACTGGAGGAGCAGATCCTCTTGTATTATGGGGGTCCCTATATTTCTGGAGGTGGAAGTACCAGGATCTGATCCTCCACCTCTAGAAATATAGGGACCCCCATAATACAAGAGGATCTGCTCCTCCAGTCTGACACAGACACCCCCATAGTACAAGGATCTACTCCTCCAGTCCTACACACCGTCCCCCTATGCAGCAGGCAGGTTTCAGAGTCAGACTTCAGCTCCACCAGGTCCCCGTGGCCGTGGTCTGGACGACGTCACCTGGACTCTCCAACCACAAACTGAACACACAGCGAGTGAGACAGTGACGACGAGTCACCGACGCTGCGGCGCAACGACCGTGAGTGACGACGAATTAACTGAAGCAGCCTGTCACACGCTCAGTGACGTCAGCCGCTGCTGGCGCTTCCCTGATGCGGAAGTGCCAGCGGCGGTCAGCGCATCTCAGCGGTTGTCAGGGCCCAGGGTGCACGCAGGGACAGGACTCTTGTTGTCACTCTCACTAGTCACGGTCATATGCAGGGATATGGGCCAATGAATGAAGAGCCGGAAGTGCTGATCGTGAAGTTTTGAGCATCTGCGGCTCAGCCTATTTGGTGAAGTTTGAGACTTTTGTGCGGGCCGCAGATATGCCTGTAAAGGGCCGCATGCGGCCCGCGGGACGCGTGTTTGACATGCCTGTCCTATGCGAGAGTACCTCAGGGTACACCCACAGATTTAGGTTCTATGAAGTGAAAGACATGAAGACAACCCCTGAATGCCCCCTGTCCTGCTAGTGAGTGGGAAAATTGTATGGGAATTGCTGCACACACTGCTGTATAAGGGTACCGTCTCACAGTGGCACTTTAGTCGCTACGACGGCACGATCTGTGACGTTCCAGCGTCGCTTGATTATCGCTCCAGCGTCGTAGACTGCGGTCACACTTTGCAATACACGGCGCTGGAGCGATAATTTCATGACGTATTTGCGATGTAGAAGCCGTTGGTTACTGTGCGCACATCGTATACAATATCGTGCACACCTTTGTCACACGATGCAATCATGCCGCCACAGCGGGACACTTGACGACGAAAGAAAGTTTCAAACTATCTGCTACGACGTACGATTCTCAGCGGGGTCCCTGATCGCAGTAGCGTGTCAGACACAGCGATATCGTATGGATATCGCTGGAACGTCACGGATTGTGCCGTCGTAGCGACCAAAGTGCCACTGTGAGACAGTACCCTAAGGGTTAACACCTCTACATTGATAATTTTTACCCCAGCATCCCACTCTTCAAGACCCTCTCTGTCAAAAATACAGTTGTCTGCGGCACCGTGCGAAAAAATCAGCGAGGCCTCCCTAAGCCGCTAATTGGGCAACTGGTGAGAAATGGCGACAGCAGAGCCCAATGCAGCGACAACATGCTGGTGGTTAAGTATAAGGACGAGAGGGATGTCTTTATCTTGACCACCATACACCGTGACAGCAGCTCCCCTGTCGCTGTACGAGGTACCACAACACAAGTCCCACAGCCAGATTGTATCCTGGATTATAATAAGTACATGGGGGGTGAAGATCTCTCAGATCAGGTCCTCAAACCACACAGCGCCATGCTAAAAGCTAAAGTATAGCACAGTTTGGCCATGCACATTGTACAGATGGCACTGTCGATCTGCAGGCAATACGGGGACCTTCTTTTAGTTTCAGAAAGTAGTCATCAAGGCCCTAATGTTTGTCACTCAAGAAGGTGAGGGTCCCAGTGCTTCTAAAACTGATAGTGCCCGTATTGTCCCAGGTCAACATTTTCCAGGAGAGGCTCCCCAAACAGCGAAGAATGGAAGATCACAAAAAAGGTGCAGCACATGCTTCAAGAAAAGAATCCAAAAGAACACAATTTACCATTGTGAAACCTGCCCTTTGCATTAACCCCTTCACCCCCAAGGGTGGTTTGCACGTTATGGACCGGGCCAATTTTTACAATTCTGACGACTGTCCCTTTATGAGGTTATAACTCTGGAACGCTTCAACGGATCCTGGTGATTCTGACATTGTTTTCTCGTGACATATTGTACTTCATGATAGTGGTAAAATTTATTTGATATTACCTGCGTTTATTTGTGAAAAAAATGGAAATTTGGCGAAAATTTTGAAAATTTCGCAATTTTCCAAATTTGAATTTTTATGCAATTAAATCACAGTGATATGTCACACAAAATACTTAATAAGTAACATTTCCCACATGTCTACTTTACATCAGCACAATTTTGGAACCAAATTTTTTTTTTGTTAGGGAGTTATAAGGGTTAAAAGTTGACCAGCAATTTCTCATTTTTACAACACCATTTTTTTTTTAGAGACCACATCTCATTTGAAGTCATTTTGAGGGGTCTATATGATAGAAAATACCCAAGTGTGACACCATTCTAAAAACTGCACCCCTCAAGGTGCTCAAAACCACATTCAAAAAGTTTATTATCCCTTCAGGTGTTTCACAGGAATTTTTGGAATGTTTAAATAAAAATGAACATTTAACTTTTTTTCACACAAAATTTACTTCAGCTCCAATTTGTTTTATTTTACCAAGGGTAACAGGAAAAAATGGACCCCAAAAGATGTTATACAATTTGTCCTGAGTACGCCGATACTCCATATGTAGGGGTAAACCACTGTTTGGGCGCATGACAGAGCTCGGAAGCGAAGGAGCGCCATTTGACTTTTCAATGCAAAATTGACTGGAATTGAGATGGGACGCCATGTTGCGTTTGGAGAGCCACTGATGTGCCTAAACATTGAAACCCCCCACAAGTGACACCATTTTGGAAAGTAGACCCCCTAAGGAACTTATCTAGATGTGTGGGGAGCACTTTGACCCACCAAGTGCTTCACAGAAGTTTATAATGCAGAACCGTAAAAATAAAAAATCATATTTTTTCACAAAAATGATCTTTTCGCCCCCAATTTTTTATTTTCCCAAGGGTAAGAGAAGAAATTGGACCTCAAAAGTTGTTGTACAATTTGTCCTGAGTACGCTGATACCCCATATGTGGGGGTAAACCACTGTTTGGGCGCATGGGAGAGCTCGGAAGGGAAGGAGCGCCGTTTGACTTTTCACTGCAAAATTGACAGGAATTGAGATGGGACGCCATGTTGCGTTTGGAGAGCCACTGATGTGCCAAAACATTGAAACCCCCCACAAGTGACACCATTTTGGAAAGTAGACCCCCTAAGGAACTTATCTAGATGTGTGGTGAGCACTTTGACCCACCAAGTGCTTCACAGAAGTTTATAATGCAGAACCGTAAAAATAAAAAATCATATTTTTTCACAAAAATGATCTTTTCGCCCCCAATTTTTAATTTTCCCAAGGGTAAGAGAAGAAATTGGACCCCAAAAGTTGTTGTACAATTTGTCCTGAGTACGCTGATACCCCATATGTGGGGGTAAACCACTGTTTGGGCGCATGGGAGAGCTCGGAAGGGAAGGAGCGCCGTTTGACTTTTCACTGCAAAATTGACAGGAATTGAGATGGGACGCCATGTTGCGTTTGGAGAGCCACTGATGTGCCTAAACATTGAAACCCCCCACAAGTGACACCATTTTGGAAAGTAGACCCCCTAAGGAACTTATCTAGATGTGTGGTGAGCACTTTGACCCACCAAGTGCTTCACAGAAGTTTATAATGCAGAACCGTAAAAATAAAAAATCATATTTTTTCACACAAATGATCTTTTCGCCCCCAATTTTTTATTTTCTAAAGGGTAAGAGAAGAAATTGGACCCCAAAAGTTGTTGTACAATTTGTCCTGAGTACGCTGATACCCCATATGTGGGGGTAAACCACTGTTTGGGCGCATGGGAGAGCTCGGAAGGGAAGGAGCGCCGTTTGAATTTTCACTGCAAAATTGACAGGAATTGAGATGGGACGCCATGTTGCGTTTGGAGAGCCACTGATGTGCCTAAACATTGAAGCCCCCCCCACAAGTGACACCATTTTGGAAAGTAGACCCCCTAAGGAACTTATCTAGAGGTGTGGTGAGCACTTTGACCCACCAAGTGCTTCACAGAAGTTTATAATGCAGAGCCGTAAAAATAAAACAAAATTTTTTTCCCACAAAAATTATTTTTTAGCCCCCAGTTTTGTATTTTCCCAAGGGTAACAGGAGAAATTGGACCCCAATAGTTGTTTTCCAATTTGTCCTGAGTACGCTGATACCCCATATGTGGGGGGAACCACCGTTTGGGCGCATGGGAGGGCTCGGAAGGGATGGAGCGCCATTTGGAATGCAGACTTAGATGGAATGGTCTGCAGGCATCACATTGCGTTTGCAGAGCCCCTAATGTACCTAAACAGTAAAACCCCCCCACAAGTGACACCATTTTGGAAAGTAGACGCCCTAAGGAACTCATCTAGATGTGTTGTGAGAGCTTTGAACCCCGAAGTGTTTCACTACAGTTTAGAACGCAGAGCCGTGCAAATAAAAAATATTTTTTTTCCACAAAAATTATTTTTTAGCCCCCAGTTTTGTATTTTTCCAAGGGTAACAGGAGAAATTGGACCCTATATATTGTTGTCCAATTTGTCCTGAGTACGCTGATACCTGATATCTGGGGGGGAACCACCGTTTGAGCGCATGGCAGAGCTCGGAAGGGAAGGATCATCATTTGCAATGCAGATGGATTGGTCTACAGGCGTCACATTGCGTTTGCAGAGCCCCTAATGTACCTAAACAGTATAAACCCCCCACAAGTGACCCAATATTGGAAACTAGACCCCCCAAGGAACTTATCTAGTTGTGTTGTGAGAACTTTGAACCCCCAAGTGTTTCACTACAGTTTAGAACGCAGAGCCGTGAAGATAAAAAAAATAAAACATTTCCCCAAAAAATTATTTTTTAGCCCCCAGTTTTGTATTTTCCCAATGGTAACAGGAGAAATTGGACCCTAAAAGTTGTTGTCCAATTTGTCTTGAGTACGCTGATACCCCATATGTGGGGGGGAACCACCGTTTGGGCGCATGGGAGGGCTCGGAAAGGAAGGAGCGCCATTTGGAATGCAGACTTAGATGGAATGGTCTGCAGGCGTCACATTGCGTTTGCAGAGCCCCTACTGTACCTAAACAGTAGAAACCCCCCACAAGTGACACCATTTTGTCATCGCGTTGCTCCGGGGGTCTCAGGGAAGCCCGCAGGGAGCCCCCTCCCTGCGCGATGCTTCCCTATACCGCCGGTACACCGCGATCATGTTTGATCGCGGTGTGCCGGGGGTTAATGTGCCGGGGGCGGTCCGTGACCGCTCCTGGCACATAGTGCCGGATGTCAGCTGCGATAGTCAGCTGACACCCGGCCGCGATCGGCCGCGCTCCCCCCGTGAGCGCGGCCGATCGCGTATGACGTACTATTCCGTCCTTGGGAAGTAGGGCCCACCCCACATGGACGGAATAGTACGTCTAATGACAGAAAGGGGTTAAGGATTGCTTCAAAGCACTAGCGGACACAGACCGAAACGGGCCCCTGTGCAAGAACAGTATATGGGCCCTTTACAGTCCAAGAGTTCATGATAGTGCAAAATTTCACCTGCATTTTAAGTGGAAATGGGCCCCATTACCTCTTGGGCCCCTGTGCGGCCGCACAGGTTGCACCAATGATGTGTCCGCCCCTGCTTCAAAGTGTACCACATGTCCACTAATTCGTAAAATCTTTTTTTACCCTGTTGACACAACACACCGGTTAAATAGGACTCCCATCAGCGACAATACCACAGTCACAGGGGAGCACACACCTAGCTGGTCTGTATAGAAGAAAACTCTATAACAATGATCAGCTGAAGAGTCATGTGACTATTTAAAGGGAGGTGGGAGTGGTTATCAACTAACATCAGCTGACCAGCCTAAAAGAAGCTGCCAGCAAGAGACTGACATTAACACTTCCTGGGCCAAAGAAAAAAAAAAAAACAACATTTAATTTCCAGCAGGCTCAGAGCTGCCACGAATACCTTAATGATTCGTGACACCACCACATTATAAATTTATACCCCAGTAAAACCAAAAGTATTATCATTACTATAACTGTGTATATATACTGTATTCCTTCAGGGGTTCAGTTTCTAAAATGGAGTCACTTGTGGGGATTATTCACCTCTCGTGTCTCCCCTTTTCCTCATAGTTTGTAAGCTTGCGAGCAGGGCCCTCATTCCTCCTGGTATCTGTTTTGAACTGTGATTTCTGTTATGCTGTAATGTCTATTGTCTGTACAAGTCCCCTCTATAATTTGTAAAGCGCTGCGGAATATGTTGGCGCTATATAAATAAATTATTATTATTATATTATTATTACTATTCCATCAAAGTCAGGGCTCCAAACCGTCACTTCTTCCGTTATGAGCCCTGCCGTGCGCCCAAGCAGCAGTTTCCCACCACATATGGGATATCGGTGTACTCAGAGGAAATGGTTGGAGCGCCCGCCATGGCCTAGGGGATACTCGGTACCGGGTCGGTGGTCATTAAAGGGGTAGTTACGGTGTCGGTGACCCGGTCCGTGGCCCTAGGCATCCAAGTTAAAGGGAAGCTCTTTAAAGGGGTTATTTAGAAAAGAGAATGATTGTGACGCCACCTGTGATATTTGGTCAGGGATGACCGACACTGCTTAAAGGGGTCCACTGGGAATGATGTTTTGGCAGCATGGATGGTATGGCTTCCCACAAGTGAAGCTTGATCCCCAGGGCTCCCGGTGTAATATTACTGGTATAATGCAGCCGCAGTACAGGGTATGGATCACAGGTGATGGTGAGCTCCGGCCAGCCTGGAAGCAATTCGGAAACCCCCTAGCCAAGTGGGGTTGGAAGCCTTCCTTACTGTGCTGTGTTGTAGTCCCTTGCTGCCTACGGCTTCACACAAGGTCCTCACTTTCTCTCTGTCCCTTTAGATAGGACACTACCCGCATGGCAGGCAACTTGAGCCTTCTTAGAGGTGTCTCTGGTTACGACTCCGGGCTCTATGTGCTGCTGTGCCTTCGGGTGTTAATGGTGGACAGGCGACTTGAAATCTTCTGTCCGCCAGTTTCTGCTGTGGGGCATACAGTTACCCCCACAACCTCGGGATTCCGGCCTCCGGTATTCTTGCGCTTCAGCATGGAGGGAGCTCAGTCTCAGCTCCCCTCCAGCCCTTTACTTCTCCTTTGCTTCTTCTCCCCTATCAGTCTCCTACAGACTGCTCTGTCTCTCTCTTCTCTTTCCAGGAGCTGCAGAACCACGTGTCTGCATGGCCCCAGCTTTCCACTCCTCATTCCTCACTCTCCTCTGACCGACTAACTAACTCCTCCTCCAGCCAGAATATATGTAGGGAAATTCCCCAGAATCCTGGTCTGGAGCTCCCCCTTCTGGCCTGGAGTCAGAAGAGTGTTTTATGTACTTGTTACCTGTTAAAGGGATCCTCGTCGCTTCCAAGCATGGCATCATCCTCCCCGTGAGGAAGGCAATACCACGGTGACAGCCAGACTCCTGGGGTGTCACAATAGCACAGCACTGTTTACGGTCCATTTTCTTTTGTTCCCCTTGTGAAAATAATATAATAGGGGCTAAAAGACATTTTTGTGGAAAAAATTATTTTTTTTTTATTTTCACGGCTCAACGCTATGAATTTCTGTGAAGCACCTAGGGGTTCAAGGTGATCACCACACATCTAGAACACTTCCATGGGGGGGTCTAGTTTCCAAAATGAGGTCACTTGTGGGGGGTTTGCACTGTTTAGGCACATCAGGGGCTCGCTAAACATGACATCCGCTTTCAATTCCAGCTAATTTTGCGTTCAAAAAGTCAAATGGTGCTCCTTCCCTTCCAACCTCTGCTGTGCACCCAAACAGTGGTTTTACCCCACATATGGGGTATCGGTGTACTCAGGAGAAATTGTACAACAATTTTTGGGGTCCATTTCCTCCAATTACCCTTGTGAAAATTTAAGAAATGGGTCTAAAGTATAATGTTTGTGAAAAAAAAAGTTAAATGATCATTTTTTCCTTCCACATTCCATTAACTCCTGTGAAGCACCTGAAGGGTTAATAAACTTCTTAAATGTGGTTTGGAGCACCTTGAGGGGTGCAGTTTTTAGGATGGTTTAACTTTTGGGTATTTTCTGTTATAAAGGCCCCTCAAAGTCACTTCAAATGTGATGTGGTCCCTAAAAAAATGGTTTTGTAAATTTTGTCCTAAAAATGAGAAATTGCTGGTCAACTTTTAATACTTATAACTTCCTAACAAAAAAAATTGTGTTTCAAAAATTGTTCTGATGCAAAGTAGACATGTGGTAAATGTTATTTATTAACTATTTTGTGTGACATACAGTAACTTTCCGGTTTAAGGGCATAAAAATTAAAAGCTTAAAAATTGTAAAATTTTAAATTTTATTGCCAAATTTCCAATATTTTCACAATTAAAACTGCAATTCATATCAAACAAATGTTTCCACTATCATGAAGTACAATAGGTCACAAGAAAAGAGTCTCAAAATCAGTGGGATCCATTGAAGCGTTTCAGAGTTATTACCTCATAAAGTGATAGTGTTCAGAATTGAAAAAAATTGGCCTGGTCAGGAAAGTGAAAACAGGCTTCGGGATGAAGTTAAAGACGGGGATAAGAAATTAGACATACCAGTACGTTAAATGTTGGGAAGCGGTGGTCATGAGTTTTCATGGAATCACATCCATCTTCATTGAATATGGAAATATACCACTGGCACACTGTCAATAAGAGTTCAGAAAAGTCCAACGTCCCATAATGACCTCAAGTGAGGGTCAGTGCGTGGCCGGTCAGGGTCAGGCTGGCAGCCTCAGAGCTGAAATAACTCTTCCATTACAGAATGTCACCACAGAGGCGATCGCTTGTATTAAGATGCACAATGCGTCCCTTTTATCTTAAAGATATACATACGTTCTCTTTTTCGGCACCCAGGACAATTGTTTAAAAATCAATGTGATAGTTGCCAACCTCCGGCCGCAGCAGAGACCCGCTACAGTTAGTCATTGACTGCTGCAATACCGTGCCAGTGTTGGGTATGCCATAGCTGGACCAGAAGATGGAGACCATCATCAGCATCAGAACCTAAGTGGCAGGAGATCGGTAAGGTGACTTTGGTTACATTATTTTAGACTATTGTAATTGTATTTTAAAATAATAGTGCCTGGCTGGATAACCGCTATGTACGGTAATGCAACACAGGTCTGCACAAAAAACAAATCTAGTATATATCACCTTAGGTCTCATTCAAATGGGAAGGGGCCTAGGTTATTTAAGGGCAGGCTCTCCTCCACTCGGGGTCAGTTGCTTTGGGTATATGAAGCAGTTAGGAGTTACAATGTCTTTTACAGTCTGTGATTTGTGAATAGGAAGAGAGCACATGTCAAGAGGGTTATCATCCCAGGTTATAGAGGGTAGATTGTGATTGTTCCAGGTGGAGGAACATGTGCTCCTCAGGAAGTAGAGGATCAGAAGACTGCCCTTATCTCCAGCTTTCCCAATCCATAGCTGGAGATGAATACAGGCCTGAAATGTTGTCTCAGTACCAGAGAGATGGAGCCATAAGGGGTCAGGAGAATTTGATCCCTAAGGAGCTGGAAGATGAAATTACTAAGGCCAGGTACAGACAGGGACTGAAATTCAGCCCTGGCATTTGAAATCACACAGGTCTATGTTGTCCCCAAGCATCAGATGGGATATATTACTAATATTACCCTGGATGGAGGAAAGTAAGATTTACTACAAGACCAATATTTCTCATGATACCCGTGGCCTGATGGATTAAGTGATGGAGTCAGCAACTTTGTGCTCCATCACAACTCTTAACAATATGGGTATCTTGAGAACATCAACTCTGTTAATAATGTAGTAAACAAGGTGGCCCATGACCAGACAGGCCCTTCTGGCATTTGCCAGAATTGCCAGATGGCCAGTGCGGCCTTGGCTAAGACTGAGTGGCAAGTGTTCTCAACCTGAAAGAGCGGATGAGCGAAACTGAAGGCGAGAAGAGTAAGCCACCAGAGGAACGAGGGCCTGAGGGACATTTGAGTGGGCAAAGATCATTGAAGAAAGAGAGAGTGAGACAAAAGCTCGCTGCCAACATGGGAACCACCCCAGAATGAAGTGTCTTTAGAATTGGACAATCTGACTTGTGAGTGTGAGTCCTCTTGTGGTGGGTTTGCAGAAATTTGTTTGGGAGAAGTGAAGAGGCCGTAAACATGTTGTTCCTCCACTCAGATGAGGTACTTCCCTACATTTTAAAGTTTCCACTGTTTTTGCTCAACCCTTCATGTTCCCAGAGATGAAAGTAAATAGACAGGACCTGATCCTGATTTTACAGTTTATCTTGCAAGTTCGGCCCACCTCTTATAAGTATGTCATCCCTTATCGATACAGCAGCTTACAATCTTAGCAGAGCCTCTTTGAAGCGACATTATTGAAGGAATGTATGATGATGATGTTTGCTTGGGTCACTACATCTGTCCTTCACAGGGATCTCCAGCCATAAAAAAAGCGTATAAATGTTCTCTTTATTATGCTCCTCTTGGGTGGGCCGTCGGTCAGTTATACATTCTGCGGCACATATTTAATCCCTGATATTTTTCCGTTTATAAGCATCAGAAGGAAAAAAAAAAATCACCTAAAATTCTAAATAAAATTCAGATATAAGAATATTCAAGGGCCGGTGAAAATGTGGCTGTCTTATTAGTATGCAGAAAGAAAGCGATACAAGTTAATGACTTAATTGCAGCCAGCACAATGCACAGATGTGCTCTCTACCTGATGAAATTACCAGACTGAGACCCGGCCTATCTCTCCCCGCATCGATAATTCTCTGGATCAGCCCTCCACCAGCCAGATCAGCAGAACGTGACCCGGAAAGCTATGTTTAGACATAGAAGGGTCTAATGCAAGGTGTAAGCCCTAGTTCCGGCCTCAAATCAGGGATGCAGATGGATGATGCAGATTGACTGTCACGACTCCCGGGTATTACTGCTGTGGGGAGAGCAGCGCGTCGCAGCAAGGGAGCTGAAAGCAGAGTGGCGGGGAACTCACCGGGTAGCAAACAGGACCTGAACCACGTAACAGGGTAGGAGGTGGTCGAGGGTGGCGCCAGACGCCGGGGTGCAGAGGAGACTATGTACACTGGAGAGTAATTAAACGTGCCAAGATCAAACCAGGAGATAACGAGGTAACCAAGGGTGAGGAGGAGGGATAGTCAGAAAGGGAGCCAAAGGTCAGAAAACCAGCAGAACAAACAAGCAGAGGAATACACGGAGAGCAAAACAAGCAAATGCAACCGAGCACACACTCAGTGGGTCAGACACACAGACTAAACGAAAGTATAGCTGACAGGGAAACCTAGTCTGGAGTGTGCATAAATACCCCTCCCAGATCCAAAGAGAGGCCAGCAACTTTAACCCTGAGAGAGCAGGACATGAACCATGTCCTATACCATGACATTGACATTACTGACATGGCCGTTATTGAATGACCAGAAGTCCTCAGTTGTACAGTTAGAATATGCAGACACTGTGGTGAAACAAAGAACCAAAATAATCAGCTCCTCAAGGTGCAGCATAGACTAGGCCTAGACATGATTGGATTTGAAGTCCACAGACATCAACAAAGGGTTAACTATCGTTAAGAAGAAACAAGAAGGGCAAAAAGGATGAGGAGGGGAAGAAAAATCCTATTGAATAAGAGAGATAATGATAGTAGTAGCCTGGACTGAGAGTAGCCCTTCAGGCCATCCTTGAAATTAGAATTTTGGTTGAGATTCAAGGACTTTGGTGCTGATCATCAGTCATAGCAGCTGGCGATGTGAAGGTCGTAGATGGCCCTTATTGAGTTGGATGCTGGCCATTGGCCATATGGTCATTACAGTTAAGAAAATCAATTTGATGAAAATCGAATTTGTAATAAAGTTTTAAGAATTTACCGAACTCAGCAAATTTGAACAATTTGCAATATGAATATGGCCACCATGAATTCTACACATTGTAGAAGACAGCATTAGCCAGAGAAAAATCACATGATCTCAGACAGGTTTCCCCATAATGCCAGACAGCTATTACATTACAGTTAATCAGGGGGAGAACCAGCTTAGCCTGTGTAAAAGCCAAGGCAGGGAATGCAGCAGTCAATTTGTAGTGGATCTATTGAGAGGACATTACAGCGCCCAAGTTAGCTATAGACATAGGGAGAGAAAAGCATAAAATACTGAAGCAACTGTACAGATAGTGTGCGACAGCACATCAGTGAAGATGATTAGTGTATGAGGAAAATAATAAATAGCGTCATACTCATTTAGGGACAATTGAAGGTACTGAAGTACTTTTAATTTGAGGATAATCGATGCCTGGGAAAATTTGGCAAAGCTGGTGAATATCAATTTCAAAAGATTCGCTCATCTCTAATGGTTACCGCTCTTTACTAGGTTCTATGGTCAATGAATGTGTTATTCTATTTCAGGGTGATCTAGGGACAGAGGGTCTAAGATAAACCACGAGGTAGTAACGGGGACAGATATTATTTTTTATTTGTCAGGTATTTGGGGGATTTTCAATTTTTGGACAAAAAATGATGGTAGATTTTGGCTGATTTGATATATGGTACCCATGGCCACTGTATAGGGAACAGAGAGCATAGTGCACATAAGGAGACCTATCAATCAACTGGAGCTGGGTGGGGAAAAGCTGGCGGGGCGGTGCAGACTAGTCTGGCATCTGGCTATGATCCCCAGCTATTCCAACTATGTTTGCTCTGAAATGCCGGAAGCGTTTCAAAGTAAAACATAACTGACTCCAATTCTGTAAGCAGTCCCTGATTCATGCTGCTCGTGGTTCAGGCACCATGAATCTAGTGACAGGTTCCCTTTAAAGGTGTTGGGATAAAATGTCAGTTTCTTGAGGGGAGGGTTATCAGGGAAATGCAAAAGGACAGAGGTACTTCAATCCAGCACAAGGTTCTTAAAGGGAATCCGTTGGCAGGTTTTTACTATCATGTAGGGACAGAGAGCCTGATTCCAGCTATGTATCACTTAGTTTACTGGATGCTGCAGTTCTGATAAAATCACATTTTTTCCTGCGGCAGATCTGATTTTATCAAAACAAAAACACAGACTAGTAAGTGACAAATCACCGGACTCAGGTACTCTGCCCCTACATCATACTGCTATCAGATTACATAGGAAAAACCTGCTGACATATTCCCATTAGCCTAGAAAACATTTCTTCTTTATTGGAAATTCATCAAAGTCAAAAAATGACATTACAAGTCTATTTCATTTGAAAAATAGAAAAAGATGCTCCTGTGATCTGCGTCTTCTCTGCAGGTCTGTGTATTTTGAGCACTGGCGACAGTCAAATCGAAGTACTGTGTGTTAATAAATTATAATTTACTAGTAATCATTTATTGGGATTTTAAAAAACTGATTATCTAGAAAAAAAAATAAAAATAGTAAATAGACCAGAAAAACCTGAAAAATCAATTAAAAACATAAATAAATATATATATATATATATATATATATATATATATATATATATATATATATATATATATATATATTTAATTTAATGTCACTCCAAAAAATTTATAATCTTTACACTAATATACTGTACCTCCAGGTGTCCAAAAAATATATTTTTTCTTGATTAAAACAAGGAGGCAAGGTTATGTCAATGAAATAGAAACGAAAAGTTCTGCAAAAAGGCAAAAAATGAAAAGAAGAAAAAAAAAGTACTGCGTTAAAAAAGGTTTAGATTTTTACTACCCCACCTGAGAGCAACATCATGTAGGGGAAGAGACCCTGATTCCAGCGATGTTTCACTGCTTACTGTAGTTTCCATATGATCACTTTTCTGCTGCAGGTTTACCAGTTCTCTGAATGCTGAGCTCTTTATAACCCCGCCCTCATCACCTATTGGCAGCTTCATGTGTACACTGTGCATAGGCAGAAAGCTTCCAATCAGTGATGGTGGCGCGTGGCTGGACTACCTAGCAGCAGGTTTACTAGTTCTCTAGTGATAATCTCCTGCTGATAAAATAGTGATTTTATAAAAACTACAGAAATCAGCCCAGTAAGTGACACATTGCTGGAATCAGGGTCTCTGCCCCACCATTAAGCAGCTCTCAGATTAATCAGCAAAAACCTGGTAAAAGATTCCATTTAAGGGGTTATAAGGGCACTTTAATCTTTTTTTTAGTATGGAATTAAATATAACTAGCAATCATAAAACTAAGTTGTTTCTCTGTAAGCGACTTCTCAGCAGTTTACCTGTAATTATTGCTCTGGTTGTGTACAGTGAGACTACTGAAATTGTTGATTTTTTTTTTTTTAAATAAAAAAAAAAATCAAAACGCCTTTTCCCCCCAGATAATAGGTACCTGTCATCTTGTGCATTGTGCTGCTGCTGGAATCTGATGGATAAACTGAGAAAAGCAAAAATAAACGTTACAGTACAGTTCATTGTGCATTCATCTTATGATCTGCATATAGTCGAGGATTTTCTTGTATTTTGTGATGTATGTTTTTGTATTAAAATATTTCTCCTGATATAAAAAAAATACCTGTAAACATGACCCCCGAGGTGCCGATTATTATATGTTCTACAATTTATAAATTTATGCTTTATCCTGGGAAAATTGGGTAATGATCAAAGTGGTCACGATTACGACTCTCAAGAGGGCTGCGTGAATAGCCAAACTATGTTGTTGCTTAGAGATACACTGGTGGATGTGCCGGCTAGCAAATGTGCTATTGTTCAGTATAGAGTTGGGCTATGTTTAAAGGGGTGTATTGCACCTTTAATATGGACCCTTTTGGTTCTACTGGGCAAAAGGAGTTACTGAGCCCCCACCCTGTCTAATATGGCATACGACAAAAATAAGAGCACACTTTGTGCCATTCTTTCTTTTAAATATATAGGGAATATTGAACACATAACGGTGGCAGAAAATGTAGACATTTGACATTTTTCAAAATAAATATACCAAATATTGTACACATAAATAATACTGCAATACTGAAAACATAAAGTATTAGCTGGTATTTTTAAAACACAATAGATTGCCTATATTTATATCTTTATATCTAAATAATGCCACCACATACTGTGTGTGCGTAAAGATAGATAGATAGATAGATAGATAGATAGATAGATAGATAGATAGATAGATAGATAGATAGATAGATAGAGATATATACACACACACACTGCTCAAAAAAGTAAAGGGAGCACTTAAACAACACAATATAACTCTAAGTCAATCACACTTCCGTGAAATCAACCTGTCCAGTTATGAAGCAACACTGATTGTGAATCCATTTCTACTGCTGTAAAAATGATAGGAAATTAGCAAGACAACCCCTATAAAGGAGTGGTTCTGCAGGGGGTGACCACAGACCATTTCTCTGTTCTCATCCTTTCTGGCTGTTGTTTTGGTCACTTTGTCATTGCTCTCCTCTTTAAAGGTACTGTGCAGTTGCATGAGGTGGTGTCTACGGTGTCTATGGTACAACCCACAGAAGCTGCTCAGTTAGTGCAGCTCATCCAGGATGGCACATCAATGTGAGCTCTGGCTAGAAGGTTTGCTGTGCCTGTCAGCAGAGTATCCAAAGAATGGAACAGATACCAGGAGACAGTACAGTACACCAGAAGTAGAAGGGGCCCCATAAGAGGCAACAACCCAGCATCGGGACCGCTATCTCCTCCTTTCTGCAAGGATGAACAGGGCGAACAGTGCCAGAGCCTTGCAAAATGACCTCCAGCAGGCCACTAACATCCATGTGTCTGCTCAAACTGTCAGAAACAGAATCCATGAGAATAGTATGAGGGCCCGATGTCCACAAGTAGGTGTTGAGCTTACAGTCCAACACCGTGCAGGGTGACATTTGCCAGAGAACATCAAGATTGGCAGATTAGACATTGGCGCCCTGTGCAGTTCATGGATGAGAGCAGGTTCACACTAAACACATGTGACAGATGTGACAGAGTCTGGAGATGCCGTGGAGAGTGATCAGTTGCCCGCAACATCCTTCAGTATGACCGGTTTGGCAGTGGGTCAGTAATGGTGTGGGGTGGCATTTCATTGGAGGGCCACACAGCCCTCCATGTGCTCGCCAGAGGTAGCCTGACTGCCATTAGGTACCTAGATGAGATCCTCAGACCCCTTGTGAGACCATATGCAGGTGTGGTTGGCCCTGGGTCCCTCCTAATGCAGGACAATGCCAGACCTCATGTGGCTGGAGTGTGTCAGCAGTTCCTGCATAATGAAGGCATTGAAGCTATGGACTGGCCCGTCCGTTCACAAGACCAGAATCCAATCGAACACATCTGGGACATCATGTCTTGTTCCATCCCATCCACCAATGCTATGTTGCACCACAGACTGTCCAGGAGTTGGTGGAAGCTTTAGTCTAGGTTTGGGAGAAGATCCCTCAGGAGACCATCCGCTGCCTCATCAGGAGCATGCCCAGGCGTTGTAGGGAGATCATACAGGCACGTGGAGGCCACACACACTACTGAGCATCATTTCCTTGTCATGAGTCATTTCCACTGACGTTGGATCAGTCTGTAATTTGATTTTTCACTTTTATTTTGAGCATCATTCCAAATCCACACATCCATAGGATATTAATTTTGATTTACATTGATCATTTTATGTTATATTGTTTTCAACGCATTCCACGATGTAATGAATAAAGATTTGCAACTGGAATATTTCATTCATTGATATCTAGGATGTGGGATTTTAGTGTTCCCTTTATTTTTTTGAGCAGTGTGTGTATGTACTGTATGTATGTATGTTTCAAGATCTCAGGTGCAAGCTGCTGTGACTGCAATATATATATATATATCAAAGTATATTGTGCACCCACCAGCCACAACAAGGTGTAACTTTTCTTTTATAATTTGCCTAATTTGTGCACTAAGTGTCTCACTTTATGAGCATATTCTATTTGGCAGTAATAGAGTTTATATGTCATATGTTTAATGATTGCATATATCTTATTACACACAGTGGTATATACACTTTTTGGTGTGTGTATATATATATATATATCTAATATATAAAGCTGAATGTGTGTATGTATGTGTGTATGTGTGTATGTATGCCCGGGATTGGCATCTGAACCGTCGCAGCTACAGCCACAAAATTTTGCACAGTCACACGTCTGGACCCCGAGAGCGTCAAAGCTATGTTGTGAGGTGAAATTTTAACCCCGCGCTTTCCAATTCACCAAACAATTTTGCCCCTATCTACATAATGGGGAAAAAATGAAAGGAAAAGTGTTGGAGGCAAATTAACAGCAGCCAGATGTGAACAATCTGAGTGGGAGGAGGTGGCCTCGAAATGCTCCAGGGGGTTTATTGAATTGCTCATGAAATTGGACACAAAAAAGTTAGCTGAATTGGAGAAAGAAATTGATAACATCCAAAAAATTATAAAAGATGACCTAACTACGGAGGCATTAGATAAATTAAATAATGATTTGGACAATGATTTTAAGAAATGGGAGCAAGAGATCAGTGGGATCAAAACCAAAAAATTACAAAGGGATAATGCAGACTATCGGGACAACCGAGTGTATCGTTGGAGGATGGGTAAAAACAAAACTCGCCCCGCATTGCAACAAAGATCAGGATCCATTTCATCCGCAACATCTGTGGATGAAGCAAGTGTAGCCTCCGACCGATCGAATACATCGGGTGGAGGGAGGGAGCGGAAAACACAGCCGAGTAGAGCAGCCAAGGCTAAATATAATGGGAAGAGAAGAAAATTTACCCCTCCCCCATCCTATGAACGGAAGACTAAGAACACAGGTCTTGAGGTGATCAATTTATCTTCTTATCCCTTATCTAAAACGCAAACTGAAGTTTTGAAATTGGGTCTTAATTTTGTTCCATCTAACCAATTTGATTTTTTTACAGTTGTGAAAGATACCCACTTATTTTGTCGCAAATTACTCCTCAAAAAACTGCATGGTCAAAAGAATCTCGGTGACATCTCGTTGAATGAGGTGGAGGCTGACGCCTTGTCAGCATTAGAGGATCTTCTTAAGGAGCAGCAACCAGATTCCTTAGGTAAATTCCCTTCTACACTTGTGCCTAGGTCAACCACATTCCCCCCCTTGTCTCTATGTCCCCAAGTAGACATATTTTGTAGACTGGTTACTGAAGATTTGACTAAGCTATCAAGGGGGCTTTATAATGATAACTTAACAGTGGATCAGAGGAAAGCCTTGAGAGAGTTGCAGGAACTTGATTCTGTGGTTATAAAACCAGCTGACAAGGGGGGGAATGTGGTGATTTGGCCAATTGAGAAGTATGAAAGGGAGGTTATGCGGCAGCTGAGGAATAAGGACACGTACCGTATGCTGCCCCAAGATCCCACTCAGATCTTTACTAACAAATTAGCGCGTATCCTGGATTTGGCAGACGGACCGGGTGCTGTACCCAGGAAGGTACTCGAGGGACTTATGCCTAAGTTCCCTAGAGTCGCTACCTTCTATGCCCTGCCCAAGGTGCACAAGGACGCTGTGAACCCGCCTGGACGGCCGATTGTCTCTGGCATAGGGGGGCTGTCCGACAATATTTGCAAATTCGTAGATTTCTACTTGAAACCATTAGTCGAGACACTTCCCTCCTATGTCAGAGACACTACGGATGTACTAAGAAGAGTGGATGGACTGTCTCTCGAGGCGGGTATGATCCTTGTCACTATTGACATAGAATCATTATACACATCCATCAGACATGTAGATGGATTAAGGGCCGCCCGTTTCTTCCTTGAAGCTGCCAACTGGGATGGCCATTTAGTTGAATTTGTTTTGGAGTTACTTGAGTTTATTTTAACTCACAATTATTTTGTTTTCAAAGATAGGTTTTATTTACAGTTACAAGGCACAGCCATGGGCGCGGCGTGTGCCCCGTCATATGCAAACCTCTTTTTGGGGTTCTGGGAGAGGTTCATCTTTCAGGGTGACGGGGCGCACGCCGCCGACCCGGTGGTGGGCTGGTTTCGCTACATTGATGATGTTCTAATGATTTGGAACGGTAGCGAGGCCAGCCTTTCCAATTTTATGCTGGAACTAAACCACAATAATTTTAATTTGAAATTCACATACTCTTGGCATAAAACCACCATTGATTTTTTGGATATTTCTTTATGTGTTGCCGAGGATGGATCCATTGAGACGGACTTATATCGGAAGGAAACATCCGTTAACTCATTGTTGCATGCATCCTCGGCACACAATTATTCTACCATTAAGGCCATCCCAGTTGGGCAATTTTTGAGGAACAGATGGGTATGCTCTACAGAGGCCCGCTTTGAGAGGCAGTCCACCATTCTATCGGTGCGTTTCCAAGCTAGGGGGTATAGCCGCCGTAGCATCAGGGCAGGGTATGGAAGGGCTAAATCCACAAGGAGGGAGGACTTACTAGCACAGGGAAAGAAGCCAAAATCTGATGATGGGTCTGGGGTCAGATTTATATCGACATCCAACTGCCAGTGGAACCGCATCCGAGAAATATTAAACAGGCATTGGTCTGTGTTACAGACCGATGCAATATTGGCCTCACACTTAACTAAATTTCCACTCATGACACAACGGAGAGGTAGGAACCTCAAAGACAACTTGGTGAGGAGCCACTATGTAGTAAAAAACAGGAATAGAAGTTTCTTGGATGTGGGCAGCCCAAGACAGGGCTGTTATCCATGCGGATCATGTGTCGCGTGTCCGAATATCCTTAGATGTGGTACCTTCAAGACCTCAGATGGGAGCAGGGAATTCAAAATAAGAGAATTTATCTCGTGTAGTACTGCTGGTGTTATCTATTATGCAACCTGTCCCTGCTCCCTAATCTATGTGGGTCTCACATCTAGGGAATTAAGGATTCGGGCACGCGAACATGTACGTGATATCATAGCCGCGAAAAAGGCAGTGGATGTGGCAGGCCTGAAAACCCTACCCAGACACTTTCATAAATGTCATGGTTGTGACCCCCGAGGTTTGGAAATAAGGGGCATAGAGAGGATCCATGGAGGGATCAGGGGTGGCAATACCGCCAAAACACTTGCACAACGCGAGTGTAGGTGGATTGTCACCCTTGATACTATGGCCCCAAAGGGGCTGAATGAGAAATTAAGCTTCGCCCCCTTTCTCTGAGATATATTTTTCGGCTCCTAAATGGGGCACCACCTCTGACCTCGTTGCGCCTGTGTGGTGGAGGACTTTTAAAATTTAAAATTTATAATCAAAAATTGAAAATGAATATTTGGATATATGTGACCAATTTTGGGTCTCTCCATGTTCGAGTCAATTCACCGTTTTGTTTTTAATTTTCTGTTTAGTATTAACATTTTCTTGTGTTTGTTCTTATTTTAGTTAATTTCTATATATCCATGACTACAGTCGGCATCTGGGCTGCTTAATATCTCTCACCTCCATGTAATTACATCACATCACACTCTGAGGAAGGAGGAATGAAGGAAGTGGAACTCTAATTATAACACATAATGAAGATTTTATTATTTTAATAATATTATTTGCACATAGGTGTTTTGCATCTTTATATTTTTGTATTGCTGTATTATTGTATGCACGTGTCACTTTATACACTGATATGGGGCCTATATTGGCCCACAATGTAATTGCACTAACTATGCCTGTTGCACAGACTATTCTCTTTGCACATAAGGGTCTTTGATCTTAGTGTCACTGTTTACTCACCATTATGGTCTTTTAACATGGTGGGTGTGAACATGCCGCCCCTTGATCTTCGTAGATGTGGCCGATACTCTGGTCTTCATAAAAATGGTTGCCTGGCGTGCGCATGTCCGTTGCCGCTCGGGAGGCGTGTTCTCTGCTCGGCCCGTCTCCAGAAGCAGGGCGCGCGTCATATGACGTCTATGGGAGGTTTTTCCCCCTTACGCCCGCCCTGCTGTGACGGTCTAGGCGGAGACGCGCTCTGGGTGTCACTGCGCATGCGCCGGTTTGCCGGCTTTTACTTCCGGTTGTTTTAGTATTAAAACACACGAGAATGGCTACAGAGTTACCCTGTTGATAAAGCGAATACGCGAAACGCGCGTCCAGGGGTGCCACACCAGGAGGGGGAACCCGGTTGAAGCAACTACAATGGGTAAGCTTTATTGAGTATGGCGCACACTTGTGCTCCATAACTCTGTGTTATGTTCATAAGGGGATACCGGAAGGACCCTATAGGTGATTGTTATTGTGAGCTGAGCGTCCCAGTGCTTCATGGGGGTGAAAGGGCACAACTGCATGTGCTTTCCCCCCCCTGTGTGTGGCTATCATCATTTCCCCTCTATTGTTGCCTCTCTGTGTCTGCAGAGTGCATTTAGCACTCATTACAGTTGTAATATTGATGTTACTATGTTGTAATTATTGAATAAACGTTATACTTTTTTAATTTTAAAAACATGTTGCTGTGGATGTTCTTGCTCCGTTTTTTTGCCTGTATAAGGGGGACTTAAAGAATGAGAGCGATGGCGCCAAAGAGTATATACTGTACAGTTGCTAAGGTGGGGCCCCGACATGGGATAATCACCACACCACCACGGGGATATGAACACACACACAAAATGCGCCACACACTACCACGTGCTCGAACACATATACCACCCTCAGCGCACATTTCACCACACATACACCAACCTCGCCACATAAAAGTTGACACACAAAAGTCGCCGCTCAAAACTCGCCACGCGCAAAACTCTCCACATGCAAAACTCGCCACACGTGCAAAACTCACCTCATGGAAAACTCGCCACACGCAAAACTTGCACACGCGGAAAAATTGCCACATGCTCAAAAGTTGCAACACATGCAAAAGTTGCCTCACACAAAACTTGCACATACTCAAAAGGCACCACACATAAATCTCGCCACGCGCAAAACTCGCCATGCGCAAAACTTGCTGCACACAACTTGCTACACTAACCTGTCACATGCAACTCGACACACAAAAAATTGCTACACGCATGTCGCCACACAAAACTCATCTCACAAAAGTCGCTACATGCATGTCGCCACACGCAACTCAACACACACAACTTGACACACGAAACTTGCCCTAAAACACACACAAGTCTGGTATTATCCTTCAAAAATAAAAATCTGATTAATAAGCTGACAAACTACAAGAGCAACTAATGTACCATATAGGAATCCGGCAGCTGTCAGTCACATGACCTGTCTATTATGTGTATGTGTGAGCTAATATATACTGCCAGGGGGTGGGCTTACTGTTAGCTGGGGATTTATCAGGCTGCCAATTTAGCTTACAAATACTGAGGTAAAAATACTGACCAAATAACGTGTGAACGAGGTCTAATACAGGAGGAGATGACACACAGATATATACTATATACAGGAGGAGATGACACACAGGTATATACTATTTACAGGGGAGATGACACACAGGTATATACTATATGCAGGAGGAGATGACACACAGATATATACTAAATACAGGAGAGATGACACACAGGTATATACTATATAGAGGAGGAGATGACATACAGGTACATACTACATACAGCAGGAGATGACATACAGGTATATACTATATACAGGAGCAGATTACCTACAGGTATATAGTATATACAGGAGGAGATGACATACAGGTATATGCTATGTATAGGAGGAGATGACATACAGGTATATACTATATACAGGAGGAGATGACACACAGATATATACTATATATAGGTGAGATGACACACAGGTATATACTATATACAGGAGGAGATTACATACAGGTATATACTATATATAGGAGGAGATGACATACAGGTATATACTGTATACAGGAGATGACATACAGGTGTATACTATATATAAGGGAGATGACAAACATGTATATACTGAGGTGAAAATGAGAGGTGTGAGGTGAAAATGAAAAGGTGTGAGTGCAAAATGAGAGGAGTGAGGGAAAATAGTGGAGTGATCGGAAAATGACAGATGTGGAGATCGAAATGACAAGTGTTAGGGGGGAATGAGAGGAGTGAGGGGGAAAATGAGAGGTGTGAGGGGGAAAATGAGAGGTGTGAGGGAGAAAATGAGAGATGTGAGGGGGAAAATGAAAGATGTGATGGGGAAAATGAGAGGCGTGATGGGAAAATAAGAGAAGTGAGGTGCTATAACTAACCACAGATATTTACTATGCCCAGGCAACGCCGGGCTCTTCAGCTAGCTTAGATTTACAATCTCCATGCTTTTCTCATGGTCAACTTTATGTGGCCTGTTCAAGAGTTGGAACAGCCAAAAATCTGTTTGTCTTTGCACCTGAAGGAAAAACTAAGAATGTCGTTTATCAAAAGGCTCTCGAATAAGTAGTAGAAGATTACTTCACATTACTTGGCCAATTTAGTTAAATCTGTGTGGAATATCTCTGGTGTTGAAATATATGTTGTAAAATGCTTCTATTAGCTTAGTTTTTGCCTTTTAATAATTACATTTCTATCTACCGTATATACTCGAGTATAAGCCGAGATTTTCAGCCCAAATTTTTGGGCTGAAAGTGCCCCCTCGGCTTATACTCGAGTCACGGTCGGCGGGTGAGGGGGAGAGGGCGCTGAGGCATACTTACCTGCTTCCGGGGCTCCTGGCGCTCCCCCTGCCCGTCCCACGGTCTTCGGTGCCGCAGCTCTTCCCCCGTTCAGCGGTCACATGGGACCGCTCATTAGAGAAATGAATAGGCTGCTCCACCTCCCATAGGGGTGGAGCCGCATAATTCATTTCTCTAATCAGCGGTGCCGGTGACCGCTGACAGAGGAAGAGGCTGCGGCACCGGAGACCAGCTGTCCGGGGGAAGGAGCGGGACGCCGGGAGCAGGTAAGTATTACATATTTACCTGTCCTCGTTCCACACGCTGGGCGCCGCTCTGTCTTCGCGTCCTCTTGTTCTGACTGTGCAGGTCAGAGGGCGCGATGACGCATATAGTGTGCGCGGCGCCCTCTGCCTGATCAGTCAGTGCGGAGAGACGCCGGGACGGGACGCTGAGGAACTGCAAGCAAGAGAGGTGAGTATGTGTTTTGGTTTTTTTATTGCAGCAGCAGCAGCAATGGCACAGATTTATGTGGAGTATCTATGGGGCAACGGTGCAGAGCATTATATATAAGGCACAGCTTTATGTGGAGCATCTATGGGGCAACGGTGCAGAGCACTATATATAAGGCACAGCTTTATGTGGACCATCTATGGGGCAACGGTGCAGAGCACTATATATAAGGCACAGCTTTATGTGGAGCATCTATGGCGGGGCCATAATCAAAGGTCAAAGGTGCAGAGCATTATATATGGCACAGCTATCTATGGGGCCATAATCAAAGGTGCAGAGCATTATATATGGCACAGCTATCTATGGGGCCATAATCAAAGGTGCAGAGCATTATATATGGCACAGCTATCTATGGGGCCATAATCAAAGGTGCAGAGCACTGTATATGGCACAGCTTTCTATGGGGCCATAATCAAAGGTGCAGAGCATTATATATGGCACAGCTATCTATGGGGCCATAATCAAAGGTGCAGAGCATTATATATGGCACAGCTATCTATGGGGCCATAATCAAAGGTGCAGAGGTAATATATAGCACAGCTATCTATGGGGCCATAATCAAAGGTGCAGAGCATTGTATATGGCACAGCTTTCTATGGGGCCATAATCAAAGGTGCAGAGCACTGTATATGGCACAGCTTTCTATGGGGCCATAATCAAAGGTGCAGAGCATTATATATGGCACAGCTATCTATGGGGCCATAATCAAAGGTGCAGAGCATTATATATGGCACAGCTATCTATGGGGCCATAATCAAAGGTGCAGAGCATTATATATGGCACAGCTATCTATGGGGCCATAATCAAAGGTGCAGAGCATTATATATGGCACAGCTATCTATGGGGCCATAATCAAAGGTGCAGAGCATTATATATGGCACAGCTATCTATGGGGCCATAATCAAAGGTGCAGAGCACTGTATATGGCACAGCTTTCTATGGGGCCATAATCAAAGGTGCAGAGCATTATATATGGCACAGCTATCTATGGGGCCATAATCAAAGGTGCAGAGGTAATATATAGCACAGCTATCTATGGGGCCATAATCAAAGGTGCAGAGCATTGTATATGGCACAGCTTTCTATGGAGCATCTATGGGGCCATAATGAACTGTGCAGAGCATTATATGTGGCACAGCTTTATGTGGAGCATCTATGGGGCCATAATGAACGGTGCAGAGCATTATATGTGGCACAGCTTTATGTCGAGCATCTATGGGGCCATAATGAACGGTATGGAGCATCTATTTTTAATTTTGAAATTCACCGGTAGCTGCTGCATTTTCCACCCTAGGCTTATACTCGAGTCAATAAGTTTTCCCAGTTTTTTGTGGCAAAATTAGGGGGGTCGGCTTATACTCGGGTCGGCTTATACTCGAGTATATCCGGTATTTGTTTTGTGGTTTTTTTGTGCAGAATAAATTTTTGTTAACACATTCTATTTTGCTAACAGCAGTTATTACCCCGGGCGAAGCCGGGTAGTACAGCTAGTATATATATATATACCGTATTTTTCGGACTATAGGACGCACCGGACTATAAGGCGCACCCAGGTTTTAGAGGTGGAAGATAGGGAAAAAAATATTTGAAGCAAAAAAAATGTGGCAAAATATTTAATAACATAAATAACATACTATTATATGTGGTGTTATTATATATAATAGTATGTTATTATGTTGGAAGCTGCGGGACCAGTGTGGTGTCTGTAAAGTACTATATGAAGATGCTGGAGGGTGAGTATAAGAATGGGGGCACAGGGCTTATAGTGAAAGCACCACTCCAGCACTGCAAAATAACACTGGAGTGCTGCTTTAAAATCCCATGGGAGAACTATAACTCCCAGCATGTCCTGCAGATCCTATGACATGCTGGGAGTTATAGTTCACCAAAGGAGTGGCAGAGTGCTTTATTGTGTTTTGTAAAGACTAACCTCTTAATTGTGGGAGCCAGCCTGTGGTGAGGTAAAAGCTGGAGCATCCCATGGCTGCACACACAGAGCCCTCTCTCTTGTTGCCTTTCCACAGCGCAGGACATAAGAGGAAGCTGCAGATTCTAGGTGGGAGTCTGAATGACCTATGATGATCTCAGAAGAGGGAGGGCTCTGAGCTGCCATGTGATGATCCAGCCCGCCCACTTCTGACATCACACAGGTCCTCCTTGTGCACCACAGACAGCTCAGCGTCCAGCACAGGCAGGTATGCAGCGATCTCCTGGCCCCTGCTGCTGCTGCCTCCTCCCCCGGACACACAGATTCTCCCCAGAATCAGTGCTGGGGAAACTGTGTGTCGCTGCTTAAGTGCAGTATTCATTTGCTGCTCCCCGCTCACCGCTCAGCTGATCGGTGGGCGGGGAGCCGCTAATGAATATTCACTGCACTTAATCAGCGGGGCCATGTGGTTTCCCCAGCAGCTGATTCCGGCAGCGGGGACATCCTGAAGTGGGATATCATTGCGATCCCACTCGCTGCTGCCCCCCTCCCCACATGCTATATCCGTACTATAAGACGCACCCACACTTTCCTCCCAAATTTGGAGGAAAAAAAGTGCGTCTTATAGTCGGAAAAATACGGTATATATATATACAGTACAGAGCAACAGTTTGGACACACCTTCTCATTTAAAGATTTTTCTGTATTTTCATGACTATAAAAATTGTACATTCACACTGAAGGCATCAAAACTATGAATTAACACATGTGGAATTATATACTTAACAAAAAAGTGTGAAACAACTGAAATTATGTCTTATATTCTAGGTTCTTCAAAGTAGCCACCTTTTGCTTTGATGACTGCTTTGCACACTCTTTACATTCTCTTGATTAGCTTCAAGAGGTAGTCACCGGGAATGGTTTTCACTTCACAGGTGTGCCCTGTCAGGTTTAATAAGTGGGATTTCTTGCCTTATAAAAGGAGTTGGGACCATCAGTTGTGTTGAGCAGAAGTCTGGTGGATACACAGCTGATAGTCCTACTGAATAGACTGTTAGAATTTGTATTATGGCAAGAAAAAAGCAGCTAAGTAAAGAAAAATCTGTGGCCATCATTACTTTAAGAAATGAAGGTCAGTCAGTCTGAAAAATTGGGAAAACTTCGAAAGTGTCCCCAAGTGCAGTGGCAAAAACCATCAAGCGCTACAAAGAAACTGGCTCACATGAAGACCGCCCCAGGAAAGGAAGACCAAGAGTCACCTCTGCTTCTGAGGATAAGTTTATCCGAATCACCAGCCTCAGAAATCGCAGGTTAACAGCAGCTCAGATTAGAGACCAGGTCAATACCACACAGAGTTCTAGCAGCAGACACATCTCTACAACAACTGTTAAGAGGAGACTTTGTGCAGCAGGCCTTCATGGTAAAATAGCTGCTAGGAAACCACTGCTAAGGACAGGCAACAAGCAGAAGGGACTTGTTTGGGCTAAAGAACACAAGGAATGGACATTAGACCAGTGGAAATCTGTGCTTTGGTCTGATGAGTCCAAATTTGAGATCTTTGGTTCCAACCACCGTGTCTTTGTGCGATGCAGAAAAGGTGAACGGATGGACTCTACGTGCCTGGTTCCCACTGTGAAGCATGGAGGAGGAGGTGTGATGGTGTGGGGGTGCTTTGCTGGTGACACTGTTGGGGATTTATTCAAAATTGAAGGCATACTGAACCAGCATGGTTACCATAGCATCTTGCAGCGGCATGCTATTCCATCCGGTTTGCGTTTAGTTGGACCATCATTTATTTTTCAACAGGACAATGACCCCAAACACACCTCCAGACTGTGTAAGGGCTATTTGGCCAAGAAGGAGAGTGATGGGGTGCTACGCCAGATGACCTGATCTCCACAGTCACCAGACCTGAACCCAATCTAGATGGTTTGGGGTGAGCTGGACCGCAGAGTGAAGGCAAAAGGGCCAACAAGTGCTAAGCATCTCTGGGAACTCCTTCAAGATTGTTGGAAGACCATTCCCGGTGACTACCTCTTGGAGCTCATCAGGAGAATGCCAAGAGCGTGCAAAGCAGACATCAAAGCAAAAGGTGGCTACTTTGAAGAACCTAGAATATAAGACATAATTTCAGTTGTTTCACACTTTTTTGTTAAGTATATAATTCCACATGTGTTAATTCATAGTTTTGATGCCTTCAGTGTGAATGTACAATTTTCATAGTCATGAAAATACAGAAAAACCTTTAAATGAGAAGGTGTGTCCAAACTTTTGGTCTGTACTGTATATATATTAAATCTAAACAACACTGCAATACTGAATACATAAATAATTGCAATTTGTCCTGTATTGTAAAAAGGCCACCTAATAATGTATATATAACTATTTCCACCCTATACTGTGTATATAAACAACACTTGAATACTGAACACATAATTAATGCCATTCTCTATGGTATTTCAAAAACACCACCCAATACTATATAAGTAATGCCTCCATATACTGTGTGTATATACAGTATATATATATATATATATATATATATATATATATATATATATATATATATATATATATATATACACACACACAGTGGGGAAAATTAGCATTTGCAAGTTTTCTTACCTACAAAGAATGGAGAGGTCTGTAATTTTTATCGTAGGTACACTTTTAGTATAAGTATTTGATCACCCACCAACCAGCAAGAATTATGGTTCTCAAGGACCTGTTAGTTTTTCTTTAAGCCCTCCTACTCTGCACCCATTACCTGTTTGAACTTGTTACCTGTATAAAAGACACCTGTCTACACACTCAATCACACTCCCTCTCCACCAAGGCCAAAACCAAATAGCTGTCTGTGGACACCAGGAGCAAAATTGTAGACCTGCACAAGGCTGGGATCGGCTACGGGACAATAGGCAAGCAGCTTGGTGAGAAGGTGACAACTGTTGGCACAATTATTAGAAAATGGAAGAAACACAAGATGACTGTTAACCCCTTCACCCCCAAGGGTGGTTTGCACGTTAATGACCGGGCCAATTTTTACAATTCTGACCACTGTCCCTTTATGAGGTTATAACTCTGGAACGCTTCAACGGATCTTGGCGATTCTGACATTGTTTTCTCGAGACATATTGTACTTCATGATAGTGGTAAAATTTCTTCGATATAACTTGCATTTATTTGTGAAAAAAACGAATATTTGGCGAAAATTTTGAAAATTTCGCAATTTTCCAACTTTGAATTTTTATGCCCTTAAATCACAGATATATGTCACGCAAAATACTTAATAAGTAACATTTCCCACATGTCTACTTTACATCAGCACAATTTTGGAACCAAAATTTGTTTTTTGTGACGGAGTTATAAGGGTTAAAAGTTGACCAGCAATTTCTCATTTTTACAACACCATTTTTTTTTAGGGACCACATCTCATTTGAAGTCATTTTGAGGGGTCTATATGATAGAAAATACCCAAGTGTGACACCATTCTAAAAACTGCACCCCTCAAGGTACTCAAAACCACTTTCAAGAAGTTTATTAACCCTTCAGGTGTTTCACAGGAATTTTTGGAATGTTTAAATAAAAATAAACATTTAACTTTTTTTCACACAAAATTTATTTCAGCTCCAATTTGTTTTATTTTACCAAGGGTAACAGGAGAAAATAGACCCCAAAATTTGTTGTACAATTTGTCCTGAGTACGCTGATACCCCAAATGTGGGGGTAAACCACTGTTTGGGCGCATGGCAGAGCTCGGAAGGAAAGGAGCGCCATTTGACTTTTCAATGCAAAATTGACTGGAATTGAGATGGGACGCCATGTTGCATTTGGAGAGCCCCTGATGTGCCTAAACATTGAAACCCCCCACAGGTGACACCATTTTGGAAAGTAGACCCCCTAAGGATCTTATCTAGATGTGTGGTGAGCACTTTGACCCAACAAGTGCTTCACAGAAGTTTATAATGCAGAGCCGTAAAAATAAAAAATCATATTTTTTTCACAAAAATGATCTTTTCGCCCCCAATTTTTTATTTTCCCAAGGGTAAGAGAAGAAATTGGACCCCAAAAAATTGTTGTGCAATTTGTCCTGAGTACGCTGATACCCCATATGTGGGTGTAAACCATTGTTTGGGCGCAGGGCAGAGCTCGGAAGGGAAGGAGCGCCATTTGACTTTTCAATGCAAAATTGACTGGAATTGAGATGGGACGCCATGTTGCGTTTGGAGAGCCCCTGATGTGCCTAAACATTGAAACACCCCACAAGTGACACCATTTTGGAAAGTAGACCCCTTAAGGAACTTATCTAGATGTGTGTTGAGCACTTTGACCCAACAAGTGCTTCACAGAAGTTTATAATGCAGAGCCGTAAAAATAAAAAATCATATTTTTTCACAAAAATGATCTTTTCGCCCCCATTTTTTTATTTCCCCAAGGGTAAGAGAAGAAATTAGACCACAAAAGTTGTTGTGCAATTTGTCCTGAGTACGACGATACCCCATATGTGGGGGTAAACCACTGTTTGGGTGCATAGCAGAGCTCGGAAGGGAAGGAGCGCTATTTTACTTTTCAATGCAAAATTGACTGGAATTAAGATGGGATGCCATGTTGCGTTTGGAGAGCCCCTGATGTGCCTAAACATTAAAAAACCCCACAAGTGACACCATTTTGGAAAGTAGACCCCCTAAGGAACTTATCTAGATGTGTTTTGATAGCTTTGAACCCCCAAGTGTTTCACTACAGTTTATAACGCAGAGCCGTGAAAATAAAAATTCTTTTTTTTTTTCACAAAAATGATTTTTAGCCCCCAGTTTTGTATTTTTACAAGGGTATCAGGATAAATTGGACCCCAAACATTGTTGTCCAATTTGTCCTGAGTACGCTGATACCCCATATGTGGGGGGGAACCACTGTTTGGGCGCATGACAGAGCTCGGAAGGGAAGGAGCGCCATTTGGAATGCAGACTTAAATGGATTGGTCTGCAGGCGTCACGTTGCATTTGCAGAGCCCCTGATGTACCCAAACAGTACAAACCCCCCACAAGTGACCCCATATTGGAAACTAGACCCCCCAAGGAACTTATCTAGATGTGTTGTGAGAACTTTGAACCCCCAAGTGTTTCACTACAGTTTATAACGCAGAGCCATGAAAATAAAATTTCTTTTTTTTTTCACAAAAATGATTTTTTAGCCCCCAGTTTTGTATTTTCACAAGGGTATCAGGATAAATTGGACCCCAAAAGTTGTTGTTCAATTTGTCCTGAGTACGCTGATACCCCATATGTGGGGGGGAATCACTGTTTGGGCGCATGACAGAGCTCGGAAGGGAAGGAGCGCCATTTGGAATGCAGACTTAAATGGATTGGTCTGCAGGCGTCACGTTGCATTTGCAGAGCCCCTGATGTACCCAAACAGTACAAACCCCCCACGAGTGACCCCATATTGGAAACTAGACCCCCCAAGGAACTTATCTAGATGTGTTGTGAGAACTTTGAACCCCCAAGTGTTTCACTACAGTTTATAACGCAGAGCCGTGAAAATAAAAATTCTTTTTTTTTTCTTCACAAAAATGATTTTTTAGCCCCCAGTTTTGTATTTTCACAAGGGTATCAGGATAAATTGGACCCCAAAAGTTGTTGTTCAATTTGTCTTGAGTACGCTGATACCCCATATGTGGGGGGGAATCACTGTTTGGGCGCATGACAGAGCTCGGAAGGGAAGGAGCGCCATTTGGAATGCAGACTTAAATGGATTGGTCTGCAGGCGTCACGTTGCATTTGCAGAGCCCCTGATGTACCCAAACAGTACAAACCCCCCACAAGTGACCCCATATTGGAAACTAGACCCCCCAAGGAACTTATCTAGATGTGTTGTGAGAACTTTGAACCCCCAAGTGTTTCACTACAGTTTACAACGCAGAGCCGTGAAAATAAAAAATCCTTTTTTTCCCACAAAACTTATTTTTTGGCCCCCAGTTTTGTATTTTCCCAAGGGTAGCAGGATAAATTGGACCCCAAAAGATGATGTCCAATTTGTCCTGAGTACGCTGATACCCCATATGTTGGGGTAAACCCCTGTTTGGGCACACGGGAGAGCTCTGAAGGGAAGGAGCACTGTTTTCCTTTTTCAACGCAGAATTGGCTGGAATTCAGATCGGATGCCATGTCCCGTTTGGAGAGCCCCTGATGTGCCTAAACAGTGGAAACCCCCCAATTATAACTGAAACCCTAATCCAAACACACCCCTTACCCTAATCCCAACAGTAACCCTAACCACTCCTCTAACCCAGACACACCCAACCCTATTCCCAACCGTAAATGTAATCCAAACCCTAACCCTATCTTTAGCCCCAACCCTAACTGTAGCCCCAACCCTAGCCCCAACCCTAGCCCTAACCCTAACCCTAACCCTAGCAATAACCCTAGCCCTATCACTAGCCCTAACACTAGCCGTAACACTAGCCCTAACACTAGCCCTAACCCTAGCCCCAACCCTAGCCCCAACCCTAACCATAGCCCTAACCCTAGCCCCAACCCTAGCCCTAACCCTAGCCCTAACCCTAGCCCCAACCCTAGCCCTAACCCTAACCCTAGCCCTAACCCTAGCCCTAACCCTAACCCTAGCCCTAACTCTAGTCCTAACTCTAGCCCTAACCCTAACCCTAATGGGAAAATGGAAATAAATACATTTTTTAATTTTTTTATTTTTCCCTAACTAAGGGGGTGATGAAGGGGGGTTTGATTTACTTTTATAGCGGGTTATTTAGCGGATTTTTATGATTGGCAGCTGTCACACACTGAAAGACGCTTTTCATTGCAAAAAATATTTTTTGCGTTACCACATTTTGAGAGCTGTAATTTTTCCATATTTGAGTCCACAGAGTCATGTGAGATCTTGTTTTTTGCGGGACCAGTTGACGTTTTTATTGGTGACATTTTCGGACATGTGACATTTTTTGATCGCTTTTTATTCCGATTTTTGTGAGGCAGAGTGATCAAAAACCAGCTATTCATGAATTTCTTTTGGGGGAGGCGTTTATACCGTTCCGCGTTTGGTAAAATTGATAAAGCAGTTTTATTCGTCGGGTCAGTACGATTACAGCGATATCTCATTTATATCATTTTTTTTATGTTTTGGCGCTTTTATACGATAAAAACTATTTTATAGAAAAAATAATTATTTTGGTATTGCTTTATTCTCAGGACTATAACTTTTTTATTTTTTTGCTTATGATGCTGTATGGCAGCTCGTTTTTTGCGGGACAAGATGACGTTTTCAGCGGTACCATGGTTATTTATATCAGTCTTTTTGATCGCGTGTTATTCCACTTTTTGTTTGGCGGTATGATAATAAAGCGTTGTTTTTTGCCTCGTTTTTTTTTTTTTTTTCTTACGATGTTTACTGCAGGGGTTAACTAGTGGGGCAGTTTTATAGGTTGGGTCGTTACGGACGCGGCGATACTAAATATGTGTACTTTTATTGTTTTTTTTATTTTATTTAGCTAAAGAAATGTATTTATGGGAATAATATATATATTTTTTTTCTTTATTTAGGATATTTTTTTTATTTTTTTTTTACACACATGTGGGGAATTTTTTTTTACTTTTTTACTTTGTCCCAGGGGGGGACATCACAGATCATTGATCTGGCAGTGTGCACAGCACTCTGCCAGATCTGCGATCTGCTGTGCAGGGCTGCAGGCTTACCAAGTGTCTGCTCTGAGCAGACACTCGGTAAGCCACCTCCCTCCCTGCAGGACCCGGATGCCGCGGCCATCTTGGATCCGGGACCTGCGGTGAGGAGGGAGGTAGGAGACCCTCAGAGCAACGCGATCACATCGCGTTGCTCCGGGGGTCTCAGGGAAGCCCGCAGGGAGCCCCCTCCCTGCGCGATGCTTCCCTATACCGCCGGTACACCGCGATCATGTTTGATCGCGGTGTGCCGGGGGTTAATGTGCCGGGGGCGGTCCGTGACCGCTCCTGGCACATAGTGCCGGATGTCAGCTGCGATATGCAGCTGACACCCGGCCGCGATCGGCCGCGCTCCCCCCGTGAGCGCCGCTGATCGGTGATGACGTACTATCCCGTCGGCGGTCATACGGGCCCACCCCACCTCAACGGGATAGTACGTCAAATGTCGGGAAGGGGTTAATCTTCCTGGTTCGGAGGCTCCATGCAAGATCTCGCCTCGTGGGGTAAGGAAGATCCGAGAAAGGTCAGGAATCAGCCCAGAAGTACCCGGGAGGACCTCGTCAATGACCTGAAGAGAGCTGGGACCACAGTCTCAAACATTACTATCAGTAACACACTACGCCATCATGGATTCAAATCCCGCAGAGCACACAAGATCCTCCTGCTCACCCACCACATGTCCAGGCCTGTTTGAAGTTTGCCAATGACCATCTGGATGATCCAGAGGAGGCATGGGAGAAGGTCATGCGGTCAGATGAGACCAAAATAGAACTTTTGGTATCAGCAACACTTGCTGTACTTGGAGGAAGAAGAAGGATGAGTACAACCCCAAGAACACTGTCACATCGGTGAAGCATGGTGGGGAAACATCATACTTTGGGGGTGCTTTTCTGAAAAGGGGACAGGACGACTGCACCATAATGAGGGAAGGATGGCTGGGATCATGTATTGCGAGATTTTGGCCAACAACCTCCTTCCCTCAGTAAGAGCCTTGAAGATGGGTCGAGATTGGGTCTTCCAGCATGACAATGACCCGAAACACACAGCCAGGGCAACTGAGGAGTGGCTCCATAAAAAGCATTTCAAGGTCCTGGAGTGGCCTAGCCAGTCTCCAGACCTGAAACCAATAGAAAATTTTGGAGGAAGCTGAAACTCAATGTTGCCCAGCGACAGCACCAAAACCTGAAAGAAGATCTGTATGGAGGAGTGGGCCAAAATCCCTGCTGCAGTGTGTGCAAACTTAGTCAAGATCTACAGGAAACGTCTGACCTCTGTAATTGCAAACAAAGGTTTCTGGACTAAATATTAAGTTCTGCTTTTCTATTGTATCAAATACTTATTTCATGCAATACAATGCTAATTAATTATGTGAAATCATACAGTGTGATTTTCTGGTTTTTATTTTTAGATTCTGTCTCTCACAGGTGAAGTATACCTACAACAAAAATTACAGACCACTCCATTCTTTGTAGGTGGGAAGACTTGCAAAATTGGCAGTGTATCAAATACTTATTTTCCACCCTGTATATATAACCGCAAACTTGTACACATAAATACTGTTATTCTATACTGTATGTAAAAACTAGTAATAAATATTTTATCTAAATAATGCCGCCATATACTTTATATCAATAACACTGACATATAATGTTCATAAATAATAGTGCTATACAATGCTGACATTACCATCAGAACTTACACACAAATAATCTTATCACATACCAAACATAAAAGATATCACAAAACAGGGCGTAAATGGGCGCCTGAAAATGCCTTCTTGTAACTCCCTTAAAATCACACCAGTAACAAAAATAATGCTACAGCTACCATATTCCTCTTCAGAAGTTTTGAAGTTTATTTAACCTGTCACCAGGACAAAAGTGTCCAATGTTTGCTCCTATTTTATTCTCGCTGCTCCTCTGAGTATTCTGCTTTTGTTTTATTTTTCTTAAATCCCCCATACGGTTCCAAAGATATTGGCCTTTCTATTTAGTGCACATTTTATTGGTTTTTCCAAGGGGCGTGGCTCATAGGATCCTCTGGGGCGTGTCTTTAGGCTGCTCTGCATAATTGCCCTGTGAGCCACGCCCCCTTGATGAAGACTATAAAAATTATCATTAAATAAAAAGGCCCACAACTCTCAATTTAAAAAAAATCCTTGCGACAGATCCTTTTTAGAGGGACCTCAGCTGTCTAGTCAGTGTGCTAGTTACATCTTCTGCCCTGCTCTTTGGGGTCTACCAGCAATTTGTGTTTTATTTTAATCCAAATCATTCCAAATAAATAAGTGTAAAATATCAAAACCCAAAACTGATAAGAGCTGCATGGAGTTTGTATGTCGTTCCCATGTTTCCTCTCAGTTGTCTCCCAAAACATAGCACTTGGTTAAGCCGGCTGTGCATGAAACTGACCCTGCAGTGCCTCAGCATGGGAGCAATATAAAAATAATGCAGTCACATGACCGTCCAATGCCGATGACGTCATCAGAGAATCCTGACAACATGCACTGTGCGCTCTATGAGGATTCACAAGTCTGCAGTCACAGAGTCTCGAGTCTTAAGCCTCAAGCCTGGACAACCCCTTTAATGTGTTTTGGGCTACAATTATTTTCGCAGTTGGGTTTCATTAAAAAAAGTTGCAGCCTTTGCCTTTCACATTTAGACTCCTTTTACATTCAACTTCGATGTTGGTCTGTGGTCAGAAAACGATGAGACTAACTCAGAAGTAGAAAGAGTTATGAGAAGGAGCTCACTGCCGGATTCTCAGTTAACTCATTCTGCAGCGAACAATAGACAGTGTAACACAGAAGCGGTGCAAACATTTTAATTAAACACAATTGCAAAAATATTGTTTTTATCCCCCAAATATACATGCATTAAATGAAAAAAGTATCCAAAAGGTGGAAAACCCCTTGAAATTCAAATCAATGGAATCCAGCACTGATGTCACTTTGGTCCATGTAATGCTAAAAACACGCAAAGGCTTGAATGCACCGGCCAAGCTGGCAGCAAAAAAACAACAGGGGAAAAAAAAGGACTAAAAGCCTTATGTATCATGACATTTCACTGGTCAGAGTTAGTGATATTGATCTTAGTCGTATCATTATTCTCTATTTATTCATGGTAAATCCTGTGTGTACAGCGGCTGAACCGGCGAGTATACAGGAACCTGCAGGAATAATGTCTCCTAATCACCTGCAAACAGCTGAATAAGCAGTCGTGTCCATTACTGAGTATTAGTAATCTCCCATACAATAAAGTCTGTGCATAAAGCTTCACATTCTCATGTATCTACGCAGGCTTACACATGTCTGCTGCCAGCGGTGTAAAGAAGAAAATATTGGGCCCCCCGAGCAAAACTTTTAAAGTTACATAAACTCAGATATATGTATGACCCCTACTTGTCATCAGACCCGGAAACTGGATGCCTCAATGTCTCTGAATCAATCCCGTAAAAAATGTGATTCTATCTCTTGCTATAAAGGGGAGGGGTTTATAAAAAAAGCTCCACCCACAAATGGGCGGTCCCACTTGGTTTGGAGTGGGGTAAAAAAAATATTGAAATTACCACATCCATGTGAATTATGCACAATTACTCAATAACGTGTAAATTTTCTAAAGCGCTGTCCAACATTTTTGCTTTCCTTATGTGTTCCCATTTCATGCTATAGACCACCCACCATGTATTCCACACGCTATACAGGGGCGTAGTCCTCATTACAGGCAACCAGAGCATGTGGCTGCATACATGCAGCCGCACGCTCCAGTCCTGAGTGCCGGCGGCAGTGTCGGGTATTGAGACTTGCGCGAGTTTCTTGCATTGATCTCGCAAGTGTGACCCCAGCCTTAAAAGGAATCTGGTGCTTAAAATCATTGTCTTCTTCTATAAACCATGGTTACCTCCAAGGAAATACGTACAGTCATTATTGCTCTGCATCAAAAGGGCTTTACAGGCAAGGACATTGCAGCTTGTACGTTTCCACCTAAACCAACCATTTATCGGATGTCATGCCAACAGTAAAGCATCCTGAGACCATCTGTGCGTGGGATTGCTTTTCATCCACGGAGAGGGTTCACTGACAATTTCAGATAAAAGCACAGCCATGAAGAAAGAATGGGATCTAAACATTCTCCAAGACTGACTTCTCTTAACGACCCAGAGGCAACTTAGTGATGAGCAATGCTTTTTTCAGCATGATGTCACAAGGAAAAAGTGACAACCAAGTGGTTCGGTGAGCAAAACGTCAACATTTTGGGATCATGGACAGTAACTTTCCAGATCACAATCCTAAACTCCAAGCACTGAATATACAAGAATGTGTGGTCATCAGTCAGGATTTGGCCCAAAAGCTGATATCCAGCTGCTAGAGAGGAGGGCAGATGTCTGGAGTAATAAGGGACAGCTCTGTAAATATTCAGTCTTTACATAAACTTGGTGAATGGATCAATAAAAGTGTAAAAACTTATCAAATGCTGAGAATTGTTCTTTAGGAACCATAGAAACATCTGACTAAAAGGAAGCAGCAAAACATGTGAAACCCAAAATTGGGCAAAACTTTTAGCCACAATACAGTTTTCAGCACTTCCTAGAAATGCGTAAAAAAAAAAAACACTGCCTGACTGTAATAAGGTGCAGAGTTTCGTATTGTGGTAAGTGCTGAGCTTTTTGTAATGCTGGGTCATATCCAGGCAAAGAGTAAGACATGTATTTGATTATCTATCTATTATTTATGCTATTGTATAATAATGTTGGATTACGTGCCGCAGAATCGTATTAAAGGGGAGGTCTCATGTTCATTGATGTTAAAAAAGTGGTAGCACATGATCTGGGCATACTCCAGAAAACATATTCAGACATGCTGGTGGATTTGGATAGGGTTCCCTGTTCATCATCTTAAAGGGGTTGTCCGGCCTTAGGGTACAAGTCCTCTATAGGACTGCAGAGTTATGAATCCTCACAGTGCTGGTGGCGTGAGCAGCGGGTGTTTGACCGCAAGTATTAGATTTGCATACATGATGTCACTTCCCGACTAGACGTGTGTGGTTTTGATTTATGCAAGTGTATTGAGAGCGAGGCCAGACAAGTCTGAATGTGACCGGAAGTCTGCAAATCGCATATTTGCTGTCACATTACCGCTTGCTCTCGGCACCAGAGAATCCTCACAGTGCGCCCACATAGAGCAACTGCAGACTCGTAACCCGAGGCCTGACAACCCCTTTAGTTAGTATCTCAGCATTCCGACTACTACTGATCCAAAATGTATGACTTGCCCAAAAAATTGGTGATACGTTTTAAAAGTTGGAATGCCCTTTTAAAAGATGGACCTAAAAGGTATTGAGCATTTTGGACACTTGGGCCCCCAATTCATTAAGACTTGCATTTCATAGCAGAGACGTGCAGGAATAAGATGCACCGAATTCATTCAAAGGTGCGCACCACTTAATGAGTTTGACGCATCTTATCAGTGGCATGTGCAATGCCAGAAATGCTACTCCAGTCAGAGACCAGAGTAACATTTCCGGTGTAAGAAATGAAAGCACATTCTCTGAATTTATATGAGATACGTACTAATACTAATACATAAAGAAGTAAAACCCCCAGTGAAAACTGATAAATTTTGTTAAGTTAAAGTGGGTGTTAACTCATCAACCAAATACTCTGATTGCTAATATCTCCGCAACAGAGAGGCAAAATTAAAAATAAAAGCTTTAATCCCCTCAGTAGCCACTATTATGTTGTGTTTCCAGCTCAACGCAAAAAATTTGGTGAAATAACAAAGTATTGCCCTTTAAACTCCAAACCAGTTATTCCGGCTTTGCACCAATCAAGGGGGAAAAAAACCCTAGTTTTCAAACTGAGCTTTTAGTTTGGCTTGTCATCCTAAGCCATTTTGCAAAGCCCTTTAAGGGGTTAATATTGACTTTAATTATTACTATATCTAGTAGGCGGCACTAGATCCCCTGTCCTCTTTCTCTCTGTAGTGGATATTTGTATATTCATTTTCCCAGAGAGGGGATCATTGCGTGGCTTATAAGTCTCCTTATTCCAACTTGATATTCTTGGAAATGATAAACTTTACCCCTATGGCCATCTTGCTGACAGGTAGATCCACCAGCACCGTAACAATACTGTTACTAATATTTAGACATTCAGGTTTCACAGCATCACAGATTTTTCCATCACCATTGACTTTGCAAATGGGTCAAGTGCACTGCCAAATAAGAGTAAGGCCACATTCGCACATTCAGTATTTAGTCAGGAGTGGAGCAATAGAGGAAAAGTATAATAGAAACACGTCACCACTTCTGCATATACACACACAGAGTTATGGCCGAAAGTGTTGGCACCCTTGAAATTGTAACAGAAAATGAATTTTTTCTCCCAGAAAATTATTGAGTTATTGCAATCACAGATGTTTTGTTATATACATGTTTATTTTCTTTGTGTTTATTGGAACAACACAAAAGAAACAGTGAAAACAGGCAAACAGAATGAGGCCTACAGAGAAAAGAACACAGTACCTACAGTCAAATATGGTGGAGGTTCAAAGATGTTTTGGGGTTGATTTGCTGAAAATTATCAAAGGATTTTGGGTCATAATGTAGTGCCCAGTGTCAGAAAGCTGGATTTGTGTCCTACGTCATGGTCTTCCAGCAGTACAATAACCTCAAACACAGTGGCGTAACTACAAAGTTATGGGCCCCGGTGCGAACTTACAAATGGGGCCCCCCCCTGCCCCGCCATACAATTCAATGTAACCCCCATAGAATACAATGCAGCGCCCCTCATAGTATAATGCAGCCCCTCCATACAGGGGCAGTGAGAAAGACACGAGCAAATGGTGACGAGGGGGCAGGGGAGAGGGCAAGGAAGACAGGCACAAGGGGACACATGGGGGCTAGGAGGCAGGGGAGAAGGTTACAAGGGGACTAGTGGGCAAGGGAGACTGACACAAGGGGACAAGGGAGACTGACACAAGGGGACTAGTGGGCAAGGGAGCCTGACACAAGGGGCACACGGGGACAAGTGAGCAAGGGAGACTGACACAAGGGGCACACGGGGACTAGTGGACAAGGGAGACTGGCACAAGGGGACACAGGGACTAGTGGGCAAGGGAGACTGGCACATGGGGACAAGGGACACAAGCATAAGGGAGACAGGCTCAAGGGGACACACGGCCCCCTGACCTGCCAGAGCCGCTTGCAGCTGCGACCGTGGTAGTTATGCCCCTGCCTCACACACACTACAGATATCACACACACACTACAGATATCACACACACACACATCATACTACAGATATTACACACACACACATACTACAGTTATCACACACACACTACAGATAACACACACACATACTACAGATATCACACACACACCAGATACCAGCTCATATACACAACTCACAATCTCCTCTCTGGTACAGGGGTGGCTGATGTAAACCGGCTGCAGCTTCTCAGCTTCTCCTGACTAAAGCGGCTCTGTCCCGCACCTCCCCCCTGCTCTCACCTTCTATCCTGGGGTTATTTTGGCTTTCTCTTAAATACGATCTCATTCAGACGTACATGAGATGTATGAGGGGGGAAAAATACAGACTGAGAAGCTGTCTCACCGTGATGACTGGAGCTGCTTCCTGTCTCCCACGTGCCCCGGCTGCCCCCTTCCCCTAGATACGCCTCAGACTGTTGCCGTGCAGGAGGAATCTCCTGCACTGCAACATGGTGTTGGGTGCCAGCACAGCCCACACAGTAGTATATACAGCACAGCCCGCACAGTGGTCTATCCAGCACAGCCCGCACAGTAGTCTATCCAGCACAGCCCGCACAGTGGTCTATCCAGCACAGCCCGCACAGTGGTCTATCCAGCACAGCCCGCACAGTGGTCTATCCAGCACAGCCCGCACAGTGGTCTATCCAGCACAGCCCGCATCTCTCCTCCTCCTTCCCCCCCCCCCCCGAGAATGTGCCCACAGTCCAGTAAAAAAAAACAAAAAACACTCTCCTCACCTTTCCTCTTGCCAGCGTTGCTTCCTGCTCCGGTCTCAGCGGCCACAGTCTGCCCGGGACACAGCAGGTGCGCGATGATATGACGTCATCGCGCTCCCGCAGTGTCAGAGGCAGAGCGGGGAATGATGGGAGAGGGGGCATCTGTAGACGCTCTCTCCTCCATCATTGCATTCAACTGTACCGGCGTCATAGACGCCGGTATAGTTGAATGCGACGGCAGGGGGGTGAGTCGGTGGCGGCGGATTGAGCGGCCCACGACTGGCACCGGCTGGCTCTTCTGGCATTTGCCAGAAGAGCCGGTGCCAGTCGTGGGCCGCTCGATCCGCCTCCCCCCGCCGCCACCGACTCTATGACGCCGGTACAGTTGAATGCAATGATGGAGGAGAGAGCGTCTACAGTGTGCTGTATATACCACTGTGCGAGCTGTGCTGTATATACCACTGTGCGGGCTGTGCTGGATAGACCACTGTGCGGGCTGTGCGGTATATACCACTGTGCGGGCTGTGCGGTATATACCACTGCGGGCTGTAAAATAAAGAGGAGAAATCACGCTGCAGCCGATCACAGCTATGGGCCCCAGGGGCCCGAGCTCCTGCTGCACTGTGCCCCCGTACCTGTCCCTGGTGGTCGATGTAGTAGAAGTACTCCCTGGTCTGGGGGTCGGGGTTCTGGCCCTGGACATAATGAAGGCTCCTGCGGGGGCCCCTGAGGGCCGAGGACAGGCGGCAGAGTCGGAGCCGCAGTGCGCGACAGGACATGGCTAGGACGGCCGCGGGTCACTATGGAAACAGGTGCTGCCGCTTCCGGGCACCGCCGGAAACATGGGAACTGAAGAAAGCATCCGCACGCGAGAGCTGGAAGTGCCGGACGCCTCACCAGTCTGTGTAGTGGGCGTGTCAGGGGCGTGGCGGCGGATACAGAGAGCCACCCCCTGCTATGGATGGGAGGAGCTGCTCTGCAGCGTCACTGAGCCTGCGCACTGCTGCTTATCTATAGATAGAAGTAAGTGACGGAAGTGTGCAGGAGCAGGAGGCGGACATAGTGCGGTGACCAGGGGCGTCTGACCTGCCGGCCCCGGGCCCCTGACCTACCGGGCCCGGTCGCAATGGCGACCGCTGCGACCGCGGTAGTTACGCCCCTGCTCAAACATACATCAAGAAGCCCCCAGAAATGGATGGAAACAAAGCGCTGGAGAGTCCTGAAATGACCAGCAATGAGTCTGGATCTAAATCCCATTGATCATCTGCGGAGAGATCTTAAAATTGCTGTTGGGAGAAGACGCCTTCAAATATGAGCGACCTTGAGCAGTTTGCAATAGAAGAGTGGTCCAAAATTCCAGTTGAGACGTGTAGGAAGCTTGTCGATAGTTATAGAAAGTGATTACCGTATTTTTCGGACTATAAGACGCACTTTTTTTCCTCCAAATTTGGGAGGAAAGTGTGGGTGCGTCTTATAGTACGGATATAGCATGTGGGGAGGGGGGCAGCAGCGAGTGGGATCGCACTGTTATCCCACTTCAGGATGTCCCCGCTGCCGGAATCAGCTGCTGGGGAAAGCACATGGCCCCGCTGATTAAGTGCAGTGAATATTTATTAGCTGCTCCCCGCCCACCGATCAGCTGAGCGGTGAGCCGGGAGCAGCAAATGAATGCTGCACTTAAGCAGGGACACACAGTTTCCCCAGCACTGATTCCGGGGAGAATCTGTGTGTCCGGGGGAGGAGGAGGCAGCAGCAGGGGCCAGGAGATCGCTGCATACCTGCCTGTGCTGGACGCTGAGCTGTCTGGTGCACAGGGAGGACCTGTGTGATGTCAGAAGTGGGCGGGCTGGAGCATCACATGGCAGCTCAGAGCCCTCCCTCTTCTGACATCATCACAGGTCCTTCAGACTCCCACCTAGAATCTGCAGCTTCCTCTTATGTCCTGCGCTGTGGAAAGGCAACAACAACAGGGAGGGCTCTGTGTGTGCAGCCATGGGATGCTCCAGCTTTTACCTCACAACAGTGTGGCTGGCTGCCACAATTAAGAGGTCAGTCTTTACAAAACACAATAAAGCACTCTGCCACTCCTTTGGTGAACTATAACTTCCAGCATGTCATAGGATCTGCAGGACATGCTGGGAGTTATAGTTCTCCCATGGGATTTTAAAGCAGCACTCCAGTGTTATTTTGCAGTGCTGGAGTGGTGCTTTCACTATAAGCCCTGTGAACCCATTCTTAGGGCTCATTTCCACATGCGAGGCACACGTCCGTATCTCGCATGTGGAAACCAAGCTGTGGAGCCGGCACTCCAGAGCGGAGCGTGCGGCCGCATAGGAACACGTGGAGCTGCGCAGCTCCGCTCCAAAGTGCCGGCGCCAGAGCTTGGTTTCCACATGCGAGATACGGACGTGTGCCTCGCATGTGGAAATGAGCCCTTATACTCACCCTCCAGCGTCTTCATATCATACTTCACAGACACCACACTGGTCCCGCAGCTTCCAACATAATAACATACTATTATATATAATAACACCACATATAATAGTATGTTATTTATGTTATTAAATATTTTACCACATTTTTTTTGCTTCAAATATTTTTTTCCCTATTTTCCACCTCTAAAACCTGGGTGCGCCTTATAGTCCGGTGCGTCTTATAGTCCGAAAAATACGGTAATTGCAGTTATTTATTCCAAAGTGTATGCAACCTAATATTACGTTGAGGGCGCCAACAATTTTGTCCCGCACATTTAAGTGGTTTTGTATGAAATTATGTCCAATTTGCCTTTTTTTCTCAGGTTTTTTTTTGGCGTTTTTCCAAAAGACACAAAGAAAATAAACATGTGTATAACAAAACGTGTACGTGCAATAATTTACTGGGAGAAATACTTCACTTTCTAGGGCAATTTCTAGGGTGCCAACACTGGTGGATCAGCCAGTTACTGATCTACCACCCGCTGCCTCTGTTCTCTGCCCATCACTCATACATGTACAGACCCGGAGGACCCCTTGAAGCGGTGTGGCGAGCTGTGTGATGATCATAATCTCATTATAACGCTTCCATATTCTATTATTAGAGCTCAGCGACCTCCTGCTGCTGACTCATAAGTGACTGCTACGCTTTGCACAATATACCTGAGTCAGTGCGTACAGCGGTTTCCTGCGCTGTCTGTCACGCTCGCTGTTACTTTGTTCCACTTCCTCCTTACCGTGCCAGTAAACAATGCTGCAAACGAGTGATCCGCCATCATACAGGCCACGTATGTCAGACCGCTTCGGTTTCATGTGAGAACCGCTGACATTGTTTCTGGTGGTAATTCCTGGGGTCCACATTGCGTGACGCTGGCAGAGCATTGAAAGGAACTGATACAAGTTTATCATTGCCTGACTTTCCTGATTTACATTCTACAGTAACTGCAAAACATATAGCAATGTAACACTATAAACCTGCAGATTAACCCTATGTCTGCTGACTAGCTGTGTTCGAGAACATGACACATTCCCTTTAAACATACAGCAGGTTCCAACTTTTTGCGACTTGCTGGTACCTCGCATTCACCTGTATCATGGTGCAATGTATCAGCGGCACACAGCGATCTTTATCCTCTCACGTGCAGGTGACATGGTAATTCTGGGGACTGGAGCAGAGGCTTCTATATCAGAAATATAGCAGGAGTCGAGCCTCAAATAAGAGTTCTGCTATGTAGCACATGATGATTACTGTCAGACCAGAATATAAAAAAATCTTGTAGTGCCTATTTAAAAGGAGATAAACTGCAGTACCAGACACAACCAGTAGCCTAACATGGCGCTGTTTCTAATAAAAAAAGAAAAAGAAAGAAAAAGAAAAAGAATACCCATTGGGCAGGTTTTGCTGCTTTTCTTGTGGTGTTTTTGCAGTGTTTGCTTTATTTTTGCTGCTTTTTTCATGATATCATAATTTAGCTTTGCTTCCACCATACAAGCATGAACAATGCAAGGTGTAAAGCCACCAATGCAAGATACAATAAATTGGCCTGCACTCTGTCCAAATGCGAGGTGCTGGTGGAATGGGCCCTTGAGACCCTGAGTGCTGGTGGGATGGGCCCTTGAGACCCTGAGTGCTGGCGGAATGGGCCCTTGAGACCCTGAGTGCTGGTGGAATGGGCGCCTGAGACCCTGAGTGCTGGTGGAATGGGCCCTTGAGACCCTGAGTGCTGGTGGAATGGGCCCTTGAGACCCTGAGTGCTGGTGGCATGGGCCCCTGAGACCCTGAGTGCTGGTGGAATGGGCCCTTGAGACCGAGTGCTGGTGGAATGGGCCCTTGAGACCCTGAGTGCTGGTGGAATGGGCCCTTGAGACCTTGAGTGCTGGTGAAATGGGCCCTTGAGACCCTGAGTGCTGGTGGAATGGGCCCTTGAGACCCTGAGTGCTGGTGGAATGGGCCCTTGAGACCCTGAGTGCTGGTGGAATGGGCCCTTGAGACCCTGAGTGCTGGTGGAATGGGCCCCTGAGACCCTGAGTGCTGGTGGAATGGGCCCTTGAGACCCTGAGTGCTTGTGGAATGGGCCCTTGAGACCCTGAGTGCTGGTGGAATGGGCGCCTGAGACCCTGAGTGCTGGTGGAATGGGCCCTTGAGACCCTGAGTGCTGATGGAATGGGCCCTTGAGGCCCTGAGTGCTGGTGCAATGGGCCCTTGAGGCCCTGAGTGCTGGTGGAATGAGCCCTTGATACCCTGAGTGCTGGTGGAATGGGCCCTTGATACCCTGAGTGCTGGTGGAATGGGCCCTTGATACCCTGAGTGCTGGTGGAATGGGCCCTTGATACCCTGAGTGCTGGTGGAATGAGCCCTTGATACCCTGAGTGCTGGTGGAATGGGCCCTTGATACCCTGAGTGCTGGTGGAATGGGCCCTTGAGACCCTGAGTGCTGGTGGAATGGGCCCTTGAGACCCTGAGTGCTGGTGGAATGGGCCCTTGATACCCTGAGTGCTGGTGGAATGGGTCCTTGAGGCCCTGAGTGCTGGTGGAATGGGCCCTTGAGACCCTGAGTGCTGGTGGAATGGGCCCTTGATACCCTGAGTGCTGGTGGAATGGGCCCTTGAGGCCCTGAGTGCTGGTGGAATGGGCCCTTGAGACCCTGAGTGCTGGTGGAATGGGCCCTTAATACCCTGAGTGCTGGTGGAATGGGCCCTTGAGACCCTGAGTGCTGGTGGAATGGGCCCTTGAGAAACTGAGTGCTGGTGGAATGGGCCCTTGAGACCCTGAGTGCTGGTGGAATGGGCCCTTGATACCCTGAGTGCTGGTGGAATGGGCCCTTGAGACCCTGAGTGCTGGTGGAATGGGCCCTTGATACCCTGAGTGCTGGTGGAATGGGCCCTTGAGACCCTGAGTGCTGGTGGAATGGGCCCTTGAGACCCTGAGTGCTGGTGGAATGAGCCCTTGAGGCCCTGAGTGCTGGTGGAATGGGCCCTTGAGACCCTGAGTGCTGGTGGAATGGGCCCTTAATACCCTGAGTGCTGGTGGAATGGGCCCTTGAGACCCTGAGTGCTGGTGGAATGGGCCCTTGAGACCCTGAGTGCTGGTGGAATGGGCCCTTGAGACACTGAGTGCTGGTGGAATGGGCCCTTGAGACCCTGAGTGTTGGTGGAATGGGCCCTTGAGACCCTGAGTGCTGGTGGAATGGGCCCTTGAGACCCTGAGTGCTGGTGGAATGGGTCCTTGAGACCCTGAGTGCTGGTGGAATGGGCCCTTGAGTCCCTGAGTGCTGGTGGAATGGGCCCTTGAGACCCTGAGTGCTGGTGGAATGGGCCCTTGAGACCCTGAGTGCTGGTGGAATGGGCCCTTGAGATCCTGAGTGTTGGTGGAATGGGCCCTTGAGACCCTGAGTGCTGGTGGAATGGGCCCTTGAGTCCCTGAGTGCTGATGGAATGGGCCCTTGAGACACTGAGTGCTGGTGGAATGGGCCCTTGAGACCCTGAGTGTTGGTGGAATGGGCCCTTGAGACCCTGAGTGCTGGTGGAATGGGCCCTTGAGACCCTGAGTGCTGGTGGAATGGGCCCTTGAGTCCCTGAGTGCTGGTGGAATGGGCCCTTGAGACCCTGAGTGCTGGTGGAATGGGCCCTTGAGACCCTGAGTGCTGGTGGAATGGGCCCTTGAGACCCTGAGTGTTGGTGGAATGGGCCCTTGAGACCCTGAGTCCAAATGAAGAGAATTCACCTCACACTCTATCCATAAGGTGATGCAAAAAGGGAAATTTATTTATGTGGTCACACACAATATTCATAGAGCAGAGAAGAGAAAAACATATATGAGCGACTCTATTCGACGTTCCGACCGATCTCCGGTCTTATTCAATATGCCGCCTTATGCTGAGAAATGCTTGAGTGGTCCTGTGAAGTGGACATTATGGGCAGCGCTCCAGCGCTTTGCCCCTTAAACGCTGTGCTTAGGCTGCGTCTGCTCTCTGCTGCTGGCGTGCAATCACTAAGGATGCCATTACAGCTTTACCAGATTCTTTAAAGGCAATAGGTCACACACCAAGTTTTTGTCACACAGACTGATATTAGCATAATGTAGAGACAGCCTGATTCCAGTGATGTGTCACTTACTGTGCCATCACTGTTTTATCAGTAGGAGATTTTCACTAGAAGACTGGTTGGCCTGCTGCCAGTTAGTCTAACCCCGCCCCCACCACTGATTGGCAGGCACAGAACACAGAAAGCTGCCAATCAGTGGTGTGGGCGGGGTTACACACAGCTCAGAGGGCTGCTAGATCAGAACTGCAGCAAGCAGCCTAGTAAGTGACACATAACTGGAATTAGAGTCTCTGTCTGGCCCTACATTGTACTGCTTTCAGATGGGATAGGAAAATCCTTGTGACAGATGCCATTTAATCCCAGTATAGGTAGATTATAATACTTTCATGCTAGTGAAAAGTGTGTTTATTTCTCTATAACCTTAGAATATTAGGAATTTTCACAAATCGCCTTGTTTATAACTGTACCGTTTTACATATGCAGCTTCTATACAGATCTAGGTGTCTCCATGGTTACAGACTACAAACAAACCCTATGTAGTCTGATCGCACAGCCACACCTGCTCCAACCTGCCCCCTTCTTCTCGCTAACATACGCTCTATATTTTGCCAGGAGGGACGTATGACTGCGCAGTCAGATTACACAGGGTTTGTTTGTAGTGTGTAACCAAGATGATGCGTAGATCTGCATAGGAGCTCAGAAATTGGGTGGTAATGAAGACAGCTGCTCCTCTTTGTATTTAAGCCAAAAATAAATAATAATTTGAACCATAAATAAAGTTGCAAAAATGTCCATACCCCTTAAGACACTAACAATGCTTCATTCAGAAAGTTTACTTTGTTATTATTTAAGCGTTCCATACATAGAGCGCTGCTGCAGATATCATTTCTGCCCAGAAAGTGCAGTAACTAACACGAATCTGCCACCAGGGGTATGCCTCCCAATCTATAGGCAGCGTAAAATAGGGACAGAGACCCTGATTCTAGCAGTTTGGCACTTACTGGGCTTCTTGCTGTAGTTTTATCCAACACATCTTGTTGACAGCTTTCTGACTAAACTATGTATATACTGGTCTATAGACTAATCAGTAGTGGCAGCAGGGACAATTGGAGCTCATGGATATGGACAGGGGCGGGCTGGGCCGGGTGGCAAAGATGATATGGAGAACTAAATACCAGAAGCTCATGGCTATAGCTGTGATTTTATCAAAACTACAGCAAGCAATCCAAGTAGTGACACATCCCTGTAATGAAAGTCTCTATCCTTACATTATGCGAGTCTCGGATGGGATAGCAAAACCTGACGACATATTTCCTCTAAGTAGGCGAGTCTCCATGAGTGTAATGATCACGGCCGCAAAGGATGTGACTGCAACTGGGCCCATCTCATTTGGAGACATTTAATTCTCCAGATTATTTGAAGTTCACTTTCCCTTTAAGAAGAAATATTTCCTTACTGGCACAATAGAAATGCATGAACTATGGATCTTGGTCATGAATCCACCAGTAAATCCAGCTATGAATTACAAAGTGACTGCCTGACATTTACAATGTGCCAACACTTCGCATAGAAAACGCTTTGTTTCATCCTCATCAACTCTTCGCAGATTATCCTGGAAACATAGCACTTCACTAAGACTCCTGCCATAGTAAAGAGACTTAGAATTACTGGGCAGAAATGACAAGTGTCCTACCCAAAGTTTTGTGGGATAATTTGCCTACAATGACAGATTCATAGTAACAAGTACATAAGTACATGTGGGGATTCCCTAGCAACCAGGCAACCCCCACATGTACTTATGCTGGCTAACAGACGTAAATCATTCAGCTGCGGCGCTGAAAACTAAATCTCCGAACACTAAAAAATACTCGGAGGACACCCGAGCATGCTCGGGAAATCTTGAGTAAAGAGTATATTTGCTCATCACTATATTTGTTCCTTATAAGTGGTATTATTCAGTCACTATGTGGTGGTTTCACAGAAGAAAAAATATAAATTTGGGGTGAATTAAACTTAGCTCACAGAGGGGAACCCCCAAAGAAAGTATTTAAAGATAAAATTTAACCTTTATTAACACAATTATTAAAATTTAATAAACCATATATGTGCACTTGGAAAAAACCATCACCAAAACACAAACACACCACAGGAAAGGCCTGGACAGTGCCAAGCCCTACACTCACTGGATGCACCCTACCTATCTGCGGAGGTTGGCACCCTATGTCCTGCGCTGTGGTGCCCCCGCTCCTCGTCGACTCTCTCTGCTACCCCTGTTCAGCCCTAACCGGGGTAGGGGGATAGAAATGTTCATGCACGCGGTGCGCAGATGAAAATAACTTGAGTTGGTGTAGATAGCTAAAAGATCTGTATAACTATCTAACTAAAACTAGTACTCTCTACTATCTAGATAGACTGTGTCCCTAGTGTCCCATAATAGGGCTCTCCTCAATTTAATTACTTAAGGTCACAAATATAAATAGGTAAAAGTGCTACAGTGCTTATTTATGTAGATCAAAACCATATGTATGTACCTCAGTTGGTTTTATGCATATACTGGGGATATCTCTTGGGGCGCTGCCCTAATGGTGCAGAAAGATGTCTGCTGTGATGATCAATCATATCTCAGCCATACAATAATATGATATTCTGTCACAAGATAGGCACATCAATAGATACTCAAATCAGCCCCCATAGCGCTATTGGTAAACGTAATAACAGTATATTCACAACCAAGGGTGAACCACTCAATCTGTCCTAAATCAAAAACATCCCTTTAAACTCAACGCGTTTCCCCTCTTCCTGTTTTAAGAGGTTCATCAGGAGTAAGACCAGGTATAAAAGGGTTACTTAGCTTTATCATATTCTCAGCATTTTGGCGATATAGTCAGCTGCACCACCGGGCCGATCCCCTATCCATGTAGTGCTTACACTATGTGGTGGTAATATGTGGTCTGGTCATGGTGTGGTGGTATTTGTTTCTTGTATGTGTAATCTCGGTTCTGCTCTAGTTTCTTGTAGCAGGCTTGGTTCCATGTAGTAGACTTATTAAGCTCGGTTCTGTTCCCTTATCTCTGTAGTAAGCTCTGTTTTGCTCCCATATCTCTGTAGTAAGCTCCGTTCTGCTCCCATATCTCTGTAGTAAGCTCTGTTTTGCTCCCATATCTCTGTAGTAAGCTCTGTTTTGCTCCCATATCTCTGTAGTAAGCTCGGTCCTGCTCCCATATCTCTGTAGTAAGCTCGGTCCTGCTCCCATACCTCTGTAGTAAGCTCGGTTCTGCTCCCTTATCTCTGTAGTAAGCTCCGTTCTGCTCCCATATCTCTGTAGTAAGCTCGGTTCTGCTCACTTATCTCTGCAGTAAGCTCCGCTCTGCTCCCATATATCTGTAGTAAGCTCCGTTCTGCTCCCATATCTCTGTAGTAAGCTCGGTTCTGCTCACTTATCTCTGCAGTAAGCTCCGCTCTGCTCCCATATGTCTGTAGTAAGCTCGGTTCTGCTCCCATATCTCTGTAGTAAGCTCAGTTCTGCTCCCTTATCTCTGTAGTAAGCTCTGTTTTGCTCCCATATCTCTGTAGTAAGCTCCGTTCTGCTCCCATATTTCTGTAGTAACCTCTGTTTTGCTCCCATATCTCTGTAGTAAGCTCTGTTTTGCTCCCATATCTCTATAGTAAGCTCTGTTCTGCTCCCATATCTCTGTAGTAAGCTCCGTTCTGCTCCCATATTTCTGTAGTAACCTCTGTTTTGCTCCCATATCTCTGTAGTAAGCTCTGTTTTGCTCCCATATCTCTATAGTAAGCTCTGTTCTGCTCCCATATCTCTGTAGTAAGCTCCGTTCTGCTCCCATATCTCTGTAGTAAGCTCTGTTTTGCTCCCATATCTCTGTAATAAGCTCTGTTCTGCTCCCATATCAGGGAGTAAGCTCGGTTCTGCTACCATATCTCTGCAGTAAGCTCCGTTCTGCTCCCATATCTCCGGAGTAAGCTCGGTTCTGCTCCCATATCTCCCTAGTAAGCTCGGTTCTGCTCCTATATCTATGCAGCAAGCTCCGTTCTGTTCCCATATCTATGAACCAGCCTGTTTTTAAAGCCTGTTATTGTAGCAATATGTTATATGTTCATGTGGCCTCTAGGGGTCTCACTACTTTTATGTGTGTTCTATATTCTTTGTTTTGGAACTTGTTGGATGTTGTTGTACTCGGGATTCATGTAATGGAGGTTGAGACATGCTGTGAATAAAGAGCCTGGAGATACACAAAGAGTGTGATTCATGACAGGATTCATCAAACAGAACATGGTGGCAGCCGGGCACAGAACCTGCAAATTCTCAGAGCTTATATGAGGCTGGAACTGCACAGATCACTGCAACTGTAAGTACAGATTCCCTGACAGTACAGCAAAATGGAGACTGGTCTGAAGCCCCCTCAGAGACTGGATGTCACTTCATCTAATCTGTCCCAGACCTGGAGACATTGGAAGGAAGAGTTTACACTGTATGTGGATCTGACTGTGGGCCCCACTGACGACAAACGGAAAGTAAAGCTGTTTTATTACCTAATTGGGGAAAATGGCAGAGAATTAGCCCACACCTTGCTCCCAGACACAGACAACCTCCTCCTAGCAGACATTGTGCAGGCATTTGATAAACACTGTGACCCAAAGAAGAATGAGACAGTGGAAAGATACAAGTTTTTCACAAGACATCAGGAGGATGGTGAAAATGTGGACAGATATCTGACAGCTGAGGAGACTTGCAGAAACATGGGGCTTTGGAGAGATCAGGGACAGTCTAATCAAGGACAGAATGGTGTGTGGCATAAAGGACAGTCATCTCAAAGAAAGATTACTGAGAGAGGAAGCCATGACTTTAGAGAAATGTATGCAAATCTGCAGGGCTGCTGAGCTCACACAGCACAGCCTGAAGATGATGGCAGGCACCAGTGAGAATGATGATGACAAGGTACATGCAGTATCTATGAAAGGAAAGACAGGACCAGACTACCCTATAAACACTGTCCACTGCAAGTATTGTGGGAAAAGACATGAGAGACACAAAACCAAGTGTCCAGCATATGGGGAAACCTGCAAGTCATGTGGCAAGAAGAATCATTACTCTGCTGTCTGCAGGCAGGGAAGAGGCAAACAGTACAGACAGCTCCACGCTGTGACACCAGATACTGACAGTGCAGAGGACATTACATGGGTACAAATGCAGTCTACAACAGAGAAAGTCAATGTAGTCGGGCAGTCAGTAGTGAAGGATGCCAAGCAGCTTTATGCAACATTCTTGTTGGACGAGAAGCCCATTAGATTTCAGCTGGATTGTGGAGCAAGCTGCAATGTAATTTCAATTGATCTGCTAAACAAACAGGTTTCTATTGAGGCAACGGACAAGGTACTGGTGATGTACAACAAAAGTGTTCTGAAACCAATGGGGACATGTAAGCTAAAAATACGAAACCCATGTAACAGAAAGAGTTATAGAGTTGAATTTACCGTGTTACGGGGTGGTAACCATGTACCATTAGGGTATGTTTCCACGTTCAGGAAACGCTGCGTTTTTGACGCTGCGTTTTTCCGCAGCGTCAAAAACGCAGCGTCCAGATGTTACAGCATAGTGGATGGGATTTCATGAAATCCAGACTCCACTATGCGTTAAAAAACGCATGCGTTTTTGCCGCGAAAACGCATGCGTGGTGCGTTTTTTCAAAACGCAGCATGTTGCTACTATGAGCAAAACACGCAGGCACACCGCAGGTGACCTGCCAGTGACTTCAGGTGCTGTTTTGGTCAGGATTTTACCTGCATAAAATCCTGACCAAAGCCTGAAGCAAAACTGAACGTGGAAACATACCCTTACTGGGAGTAAAAGCTGTTTAGGCAATGGACTTAATAAAAGTACAGTCTCAGAACATTATGTCTGTTGAAGTTGCCCAGGATATACAAAATCCAAAACTAAATGCAGAGCACAACTTGGACATGCAGAAAATAAAAGCAGAGTATGCCGATGTATTTGAAGGTGATGGGTGCTTTGAAGGTAAATATAGGCTAGAAATTGACAACACAGTGCAGCCCACCAGATTACCCACAAGAAGAGTGCCTGTAGCTTTAATGCAACCGCTGAAAGTAGAACAGCAAGATCTACAGAGAAGAGGCATGATAGCACCAGTCCATAAGAGCACAGATTGGATCAGCAGTTTGGTCATAGTGCAGAAACCATCGGGCAAGTTAAGAATATGTATTGATCCTAAGCCACTCAACAAGGCGCTGAAACGAAACCATTACCCAATGCCAACATTAGATGATGTCCTACCAGATTTATCAAAGGCTAAAATATTTTCTGTATGTGATGTAAAAAATGGATTCTGGCATGTAGCCCTGACTGAAGATTCAAGTTTATTGACAACATTTTCTTCACCATTTGGACGCTTTAAATGGCTGAAAATGCCCATGGGACTAAAACCTGCTCCAGAGATATTCCAGCAGAAATTGATGCAGGCTTTGGAAGGACTTACTGGAGTGAAGATAATAGCGGATGATATCCTGGTAGTGGGAGAAGGTGAAAATATGGAATCTGCAATCAAGGATCACGATCAGAAGATGATACAATTTTTGGTCAGATGCAGAGAAAAAAACATAAAGCTGAATTTGGACAAATTCAAATTGAAAATGACAGAAGTGGCCTATATTGGTCATCGACTGACTTCAACTGGGGTCAGAGTAGATCCTGAAAAGGTGAGAGCAATACAAGATTTGCCTACCCCTACTGATGTTTCTGGAGTACAACGATTTTTGGGCATGGTGAATTATCTCTCAAAATTTTGCAGACATCTGTCAGACATGTGTGAGCCACTGAGACAGCTAACCCACAAAGATGTGCGCTGGGAATGGACAGAAAGCCAGGAGACTGCTTTCCGAGCAGTAAAGAATGCCATTGCAGATACAGCAACCCTAAAGTATTTCGATCCAGATCGAGAAGTGGTGGTACAATGTGATGCTTCGGAAAAAGGCCTTGGAGCCACATTAATGCAGAACAAACAGCCAATTACATTTGCAAGCAGAGCCCTTACAACAACAGAGCAGGGATATGCGCAGATTGAGAAGGAACTACTGGCTGTGGTATTTGGGATGGAGAAGTTTCACCAGTACACCTATGGTCGACGGGTAACAGTGCAGTCGGATCACAAACCATTGGAGAGCATTACAAAGAAACCATTACTAAATGCCCCAAAGAGACTACAGCGCATGCTGTTGCGACTTCAGAAATATGATGTTGACATCGGGTACTGTCCAGGAAGAGACTTACTGTTTGCAGATACGCTAAGCAGAGCTTACCTTCCTAGCACAAAGGATGAGGAGGAAGACATTGAAACCATCAACATGTGTAACTACCTTGCAGTGTCAAAAGAAAAGGTCAAGCAAATCCAGATTTTTACAGAGAAGGATAAAAGTCTCCAGAGTTTAAAAACTGTGATCTTGCAGGGCTGGCCAAAATACAAGCAGCATGCTCCGAGGGAAGTCTCACCATTCTTCCACATAAGAGATGAATTGTCAGTGCAGCAAGGAATCATCTTTAAAGGAGACAGGGCTGTTATACCTGAAGTTCTCAGAAGAGACATATTGAAAACATTGCACTCTTCTCACTTAGGCATGGAAGGATGCCTACGTCGTGCACGAGAATCAGTTTATTGGCCAGGAATGAATGACCACATAAAAAATTACATAGCACAATGTGAAATATGTGCATCCTGCAATGATAAGCAACCAAAGGAGACATTGCAACCTCATGAAATTCCACATAGGCCTTGGTCAAAAATAGGAACAGACTTGTTCACATGGAATGACAAAGAATACCTGATTACAGTGGACTATTTCTCTAACTTCTGGGAGGTTGATTTGGTGCAGGACACAAGGGCGAGAACAGTGATTAAAAAACTCAAGGCCCATTTTGCCAGGTATGGCATTCCAGATATCGTTTTCTCTGACAATGCGGCACAGTTTACGTCGGAAGAATTCAAAACTTTCAGTAAGAAATGGGAATTTGAACACCAGACGTCTTCTCCGAGATATCCTCGGAGTAATGGGAAAGCAGAGTCAGCAGTAAAAACGGCCAAAAGACTCATGCAGAAAGCAAAACAGGCGGGTGCTGATGTATATCTGTCTATACTGGATCATAGAAACACACCCACCCAAGGCCTAGACAGCAGTCCGGCACAGAGGCTCATGAGTAGGCGTACAAAGACACTTGTACCAACTGCGTGTCATCTGTTAGAGCCAAAGCTGATGGGAAACATCGAAGCTAAATTACCGAAGAATCAAGCGAGGCAAGCTTTCTATTACAATAAATCTGCAAAGGATCTGCCTGAGCTCCAGAGAAATGACAACATTCGGCTGCAGCCAAGCAGCACATTTGACACACACTGGCAAAAGCCAAAGGTTGTCCAGAAACTGGGACCTCGGTCCTACGAAATTCTAACAGACGACGGAAGAAGACTAAGGAGGAATCGGAGATATTTGAGGAAAACGCGAGAAAGAGATGATTCATGGCCTTTTGAACAGTATCCAGACACCCAAGACAACGAGGCAGAAAGTACAAGTCAGGCACCAACAGTGACAGCTGACCATCAGGGTGAGGACTCTGGCCAGAGACAGACAATATCAGAAGAACTACCAGATATACCAGATGTAGAAAGGGACACATCTTATATTACCAGAGCTGGCAGAATTAGCAAAAAGCCGGCGCACCTCAAAGATTATATCTAACTGGACGTACTAGGTTAATTTCTAACTTTGTCATAGTATACTTTAGTTTAGTATCTTTTATTGTTCCTCCAGTTAAAAGAGAAAGGATGTAGCAATATGTTATATGTTCATGTGGCCTCTAGGGGTCTCACTACTTTTATGTGTTCTATATTCTTTGTTTTGGAACTTGTTGGATGTTGTTGTACTCGGGATTCATGTAATGGAGGTTGAGACATGCTGTGAATAAAGAGCCTGGAGATACTCAAAGAGTGTGATTCATGACAGGAATCATCAAACAGAACAGTTATCTCTGTTACTTTTATGCAGTGGCCAGAGATTATTAGGGAAAAGGAGGGCCACCGCAACTGAAGGGCCACTGCCTTGTGATTGCCCCCCAGGCTGAAAAATGCCAGCCAGCCCCTGCAAAGCCAACACACATGTTAAAAACAATTAAAAGTCAAAACGACTTGACATGAGAAGACCCAAATAGCTTCTAATAAAGCTTGAGACTGCCCCTCCCGAGGCCAATAGAAAGTCAGGATAGCATGGTTAATGCAATGAATTAGTAAGGCAATTGCTAGTGAAGGTTGGAACAATGTATGCAGGTACCAGCAGTGATTCAATATAAACACAGACAGTAAGCAAAAATAATATGCAAGACTGAACACCTTCAGAGTAGCAACAAGCCAAAAAAGATCAGAACTGCCACACGCCAGATCAACCCTATAGTGGGCAAAAAGCCACTTGATTAACTATCTGCAAAATGCAGGTATCACTAATAGCACCTACACAAGCTGATGAAATAAGTTGAGAACCTTGCTGTGCAAGATAATAAAGTGGCTGATACAGACCCAGAATGGCGCATGGTGCATATAAAAGGCCCGGGAGCGGGGGAGCCCGTGGAGATGCCCGACGCGTGTCGCCACCGTAAGGTGGCTTCGTCAGGGGCTGGGGATGGAGTCAGCCAGGTATTCTTAAATATATCATCAAATAATAAAGAATAAACAGCAGCTGTGGTAATTACCTCAGATTATAGAGCTTGCTGGGACATACTTCACTGAAAGACGGCGTGCTAGAGTAAACTCCCAGGTAGCATACAAAGTACTTTCTAAGTCCGATATGGAGGCCACTGCGCATGATCACTAACGTCATGAAGGTACAGCTGCGCAGTGGAGGCAAGCCTTTACCATGGTAACATGCACCGCTCACAGCTACATTGCGCCTGCGCACCGAAGCCCACCACACCCTAAAGTGGGACTAATACTAAAAGTACAGAGACGCACACAATTATACGGCGGCATCCACAGTTAGTATAAGAGAGTCTATGAGGTTTATGCCAGACAAACAAAATTTAATGGGAGCAGACCTGCGCATATCCCCTTATAGTTCCTATAATGATCATGCGCAGTGGCCTCCATATTGGACTCAGAAAGTACTTTGTATGCTACCTGGGAGTTTACTCTAGCACGCCGTCTTTCAGTGAAGTATGTCCCAGCAAGCTCTATAATCTGAGGTAATTACCACAGCTGCTGTTTATTCTTTATTATTTGATGATATATTTAAGAATACCTGGCTGACTCCATCCCCAGCCCCTGACGAAGCCACCTTACGGTGGTGACACGCGTCGAGCAGCTCCACGGGCTCCCCCGCTCCCAGGCCTTTTATATGCACCATGCGCCGTTCTGGGTCTGTATCAGCCACTTTATTATCTTGCACAGCAAGGTTCTCAACTTATTTCATCAGCTTGTGTAGGTGCTATTAGTGATACCTGCATTTTGCAGATAGTTAATCAAGTGGCTTTTTGCCCACTATAGGGTTGATCTGGCGTATGGCAGTTCTGATCTTTTTTGGCTTGTTGCTACTCTGAAGGTGTTCAGTCTTGCATATTATTTTTGCTTACTGTCTGTATTTATATTGAATCACTGCTGGTACCTGCATACATTGTTCCAACCTTCACTAGCAATTGCCTTACTAATTCATTGCATTAACCATGCTATCCTGACTTTCTATTGGCCTTGGGAGGGGCAGTCTCAAGCTTTATTAGAAGCTATTTGGGTCTTCTCATGTCAAGTCGTTTTGACTTTTAATTGTTTTTAACATGTGTGTTGGCTTTGTATTCAATAAAATCATTACTTTTTTACCTGTTTTTGCTGATCCCCAGTTTCTGGTCTGCAGCTTTTTCTTTGTATGAATTGTAAAGCATACTGCGCAAGCGCGAGAAGCAAGTTGTCTGCCCAGGCGCGAGATATCTCACAACGATGAGTATGATGCAGGAGGCATCATCCACGTCAAGGATGGCGAGCAGCAGGGGAAGGGATGGAGATGACCAAAGCCACGCCCATGGGAGAGGTGGGGTGGATCAAAGCCACGCCTATTGGACTGGACGGTCCCGATTAGCATACAGCGCAGGTGAAATCAAAAAGGTTTTCCGGGTTTATACAGGAGGAGTCACAAGGTTATATAAAGATTTAAGGAATGCAGTGCACACGCTGAGGAAGATGATATTTTCAGCTGCTATGTGACAAAACTGGTGACAGGCTTCCTTCGACGCAAAAATGTTATCCTGACACCCAGAAGCAGTGCAGCTTTAAATAGTAAGATGTATAATGCAGCTCTCCTGGATATCTGAAATCTGACTAGATGCCAGTGACATTTTTTTGTAATCTGCTTTATGTGACATCCTTTTATTTCAAGGAATATTACAGTTGTGACTGTCTGATGTTGTGGGTTGTAATAATCACCTAGGCAGGTTAACGATACAACAATTTTTCATTCCCTTGCATCCATGGTCTTACAGAAATTTCAGGTAGGTGGCCACAATGCAATGGCCCCCAGTCCAAAAGATCCCAACACAGGGCCGTTAGTTTCACTGCCCTGTACGAGCCGATAACCACTGTCTCCCAACTTTTTGTTGGCCCACAGCTTTTGTAATGCCCGCCAGTATAGTCATAGTCACAGTCCATGCTCCTCCAGACAACGAATTCCACGACCATAGCATGTGTATCCAGCTCCAGCCGGCTATAACTCCTTATAATAGGTCTTCAAATCCAGATGATAGATCCCATGACCGCAGAACATGTATCCAGCTCCAGCTGGCAACAACAGTCCTTAGGATAGTTAATCAAATTCAGACGCCAGATCCCACAACCGTAGCATGTGTATCCAGCCCAGCCAGCAACCGATCTCCAGTCTCCATAGGCCTTCCATACATGGGCACCAGGACCTCAGCAACAGATTCACCCCTTGAAGTCACCTCACCAACTCCCTCACTAAGCATGCTTATTCTACCTATCCTGGAATCAGGCCTCTAGATGGGCAGAAGTGTTCACACCCTCCCCCTTAAACATTTGCTGAAGAACTTTCCAGAAGCACAGCCTCCAGCCTGTCTGCAGGGTATATTAGGGATGCCCCCTGCAGAGAAGAACAAAGACACATATGCCCCACCCAGAAACAGATTTAAAAAAACTGGCCATCACATCCAAACATAGACTAAGGGTATGTGCACACGTTGCGGATTCTCTGCGGATCCGCAGCGTTTTTTGCAGTGCAGAAATGCTGCAGACCCGCAATTGATTTACAGTACAATGTAAATCAATGAGAAAAAAAAAATGCCGTGCACACTTTGCGGAAAATCCGCTGCGGAAATGCTGCGGTTTAAAAGAAGTAGCATGTCACTTCTTTTTTGTGAATCTGCAGCGTTTTTGTACCCATTCCATTATAGAAAACCGCAGGGGTAAAAAACGCAGCAAATTCGCAAGAAAACCGCAGCAAAAACGCACAAAAAAACGCTGCGAAACCGCACAAAAAAACGCAGGTGTGTTTTCTGCCAGGAGAGGCAGAATCTGCACCAGAAAGCCTAAGTGTGAACAGGTGCTGAACCTAGAGTCACCAACTCGTATACAGTCAAATAAATAAGGCAGCACACTGCGGCACTAAAACATGCAAACATGAAACATGAAAATTGAACTGCATTACTGCACTAGAAATATGAGAGCGTTTAGTGCATAGATTGGCCAATTCATGTGTACCTAGTAGCCACATTAAGGCATCTCTCATATACCAGGTCCTAAACTTTCCTTTCCTCGCTGAGAATAAACGTCTTCATCTGATTGGGTACCTGTGAAACCTCTTCTTAGACTAAATTTCTCTCTCTCTGTGGAGGGGGTACTGGACCTGCTGTGATTAAAACACCTGCGGCTAAGAGGCGGAGTGCTCAGTCAGAAGGCAAATGAATAGAGATTTCAAAAAACTGACCGTCCCAGAAACAGGACAGAAATGCTAATGTAGGCCTTATGTATACATGAGATCCAGTCCATCTGTCTTCCTCTGCTTACTGTCACTGTATGGAAACAATGATTTGTGAGGCTGAACAGTTTCCAAGAGAGATTTGTGCACCTTAAACTGACGAACAAGCAAATCTCTAATACACAAAATAATACGATTGACGTACCATAGCTCCATGCTGGAAGAATTCCGTTGCCAGCTCCTCACACCAGTCATCAACATTTATCAATTATCCAAAGGATAGGTGATACATGTTACATTAATCTGACCACTGGGACACAATACATTACACACTACTGCCGCTCCGTTACAACTACTGCCAGTCCATTACAAACCACTGCCGCTCCGTTACAACTACTGCCAGTCTGTTACAAACCACTGCTGCTCCATTACAAACCACTGCTGCTCCATTACAAACCAGTGCTGCTCCTTTACAAACCACTGCTGCTCCTTTACAAACCATTGATGCTCCGCTGCAAACCATCGATGCTCCGTTACAAACCACTGCTGCTCCATTACAAACCACTGCTGCTCCATTACAAACCAGTGCTGCTCCTTTACAAACCACTGCTGCTCCTTTACAAACCATTGATGCTCCGCTGCAAACCATTGATGCTCCGTTACAAACGACTGCTGCTCCTTTACAAACCACTGCTGCTCCATTACAAACCACTGCTGCTCCATTACAAACCAGTGCTGCTCCTTTACAAACCATTGATGCTCCTTTACAAACCATTGATGCTCCATTACAAACCATTGATGCTCCATTACAAACCATTGATGCTCCGTTGCAAACCACTGCTGCTCTGTTACAAACCACTGCCACTCCATTACAAACCACTGCTGCTCCATTACAAACAACTGCCGCTCCATTACAAACTACCAGCGCTCCATTACAAACTACCAGCGCTCCATTACACGCTACTGGTACTGCATTACAAACTACTGCTGTTCCTTACAAAAAAAACTACTGCTGCTACTCTTTGGAGGAACCCAAAGAATAAAGGAAATCTTCAATTTGTACAGGCCATCACCTGCAAAGTGTTCCCAAGGAACAAAGGTGAACAATCCGGTGCACAGCTCCAAAAGGGGTATAGCGGAAAACTTTTATTCAATCCATATTTTGTTAAAAACACTCACATGATTAAAAAACAGGACATTCTGAACAAAAGCTAGCTTGGCCTGGCTACTTTTCTTCAGGATTTCATATTTTTCTACCCCCATAATTTTGGGTTGATAATGGTCCGACAAGCCAAGCTAGAGATTAAAACCGATCAGGGCCAAAGAGTGCAATGTTCTGCTGAGCCTTTCTGTCTCTTTGTGCAATGATCGTGGAGATCACGGCATCTAGATCTAATGATCAAAACCCTTAATCTAATGATCGATTATTTTAACACAACCCCTGCTCTTTGCCTATTTTGATACATTTAGATACATGTGCATATTATTAAAATGAACAGATCAATTTAGTCACAGGGCTGATCGCAATCACATGCTGTGACTTCACTGAACTCTCAAATTGTGCCACAAGATTGTATTGTTCACGTACGGTTCATTGCATAGAGCCTCTCTCATCCTCACTTTATCTTGTCTACAACCCTGACAGTTATAAACGTATAATGTACGATCTACCTGCAGAACATTGTCCACATCGAGCCATCCTGGCAGATTAAACTGATATTAAAAAACTAGAAATAGCTGAAAAATTGCATTTATTCTGACCCGTCACCTCTCGAAAAGTCTCTGGGATGCTGAAATAATTTCTTAAGGGAGTGTAGGGCTCAGTTCATATAATGCACATTTCAAGGCCCAGAGTATAAAAAAATAGTGTTTAGCCGTGCGCACTACTGCCATCTGCTGGCGGCTTAGGAGCTGTTTGGCCAAAGACGTGTCGAAGAAAAAATTTTCGGCTGCACTATCTGTTAGGAATATGTAGCGCAAAGTATAATTAAAGAAGAATAATTATAAAATTCAAATGCAGAATATATGGCATTGATTAAAATTGGGTCTTCTTCCTGGTACCGGTTGACATATCCACAACTTACCCAATTGCTATATCTAACATATGGGTCATTAGAGTGAGACCCATCCCTATACAAGGGTGTAGGCATTGTGGCTAGCAAATAATATATTGTGGCCATCTTGGAAGAATAGTGGCCAACGTGGCTGATATAAGTGACATTGTAGGTGGCATAGGGTCATTATTGCTATTACAGGAAGCGATTAGATGCTGACATGAGGCTTCATAGTTGGCATAATGGACTTTGTAGATGGCAGAGGGGGACATTATTTCTATTTGTAGGGGGCATTATGGCCTATATAGGTGTGTTTTGATTTGGGATACTTTGTCAGGAGATGTTTTTGCTATATGTGTGATGTGAATAGCCGCCTGAGGAAAGTCTTCTAGCACGTCGCGATAAAGTACTGAATGTGTATCGTGAAAAATTGAAGTCCATAAAGAAATTCAAGCAAGGGTAAAGGGGTTGTCTGGTGAAAACAAGTGGTCACCTATCCATTGGATAGGTAATAACTAATAGATATACGGGGGTCTGACCTCTGAGACACACATCGATTGGAAGAACGGGGCACTTTTATCCCACTTAGCATGCTCTACCGCCGCTCCATTCATTCAGGAAAAAGCCAAGTGCAGAGCTCAGCAGCCCCATGGAGAGTGAATGGAGTGGCACTCCGGTATGTGACTGCAGCTCTGTTCCTAAAGGGATAAAGGTGCTCCTCCGTCCGGCCAATCATGGCAAGTCTCCAGAGTTCGGACCGCCACCATCTATAAGTGATCATTGATCCTTTGGATAGGTGATAACTTTTCACAGGACTACCCCAGATCTTCTCAATTTCTAACAGTGCCCCCGATTTTGTCCACGAATTGATGACTACTTTTCCTTCTCTCCGCTTTTGCCTCTGATTCTCCTGATTAAGTGATTGGGATTAGGCTGTGTAGGATGGGGTTAAATCTCACCCTTGTGTCTGGAGTAATGGCCTGGTTGGGTCAGGAAGCTGTTCCTGTAGGGAGCCGCAGATCCATAAATTTGGGTATTCTTCTCGACCTTCAGAATCTTATCCATCTGTACAGCTAGAAGAGAAAAGTAAGCACCGATGTTACAACTGTAGTTTATACACTATACTATAAGAATGGTACAAGGTTTGTGACGTCTCAGGAAAACAACACTTTATTTTACAAGCAGCCAAGGCTGGATGTTCTACCCATTCCAGGGCTCCGTGGAGGATCCTCTGGTGTTTTGTGAACCGTACACAGTTGTACATGATGAAAAATAACATGACTAAGCCCATCATTACACTGGGAATAATATGCAAATTGTCCCTTCAGAGAGGAAGAGGACTTGAACTCTAGCGCCACCTATTGGAAGTATAAATCAATATCGACCCTTTAACGAGCCCTGTCACATGGCTTAGGATAAAAGCCAAAACCAAAATCTCAATTTGCACACACTGTGTTTCGGGGTACTGCCCCTCATCAGTGCAAAGTGTGAGATCTGGTTTGGCTGAGTGAGAGGAGTCTGACCGAGATCCAAGGTGTAATGTTTCTCTAGGCGGAGAGTGACATGTCAAGACAATTTGAATTGCAAGGCTCCTCACCTTGGTATGTCAGGCTTGACATGTTGCTCTCCTCAAAGAGAAGCATTGCTCCTTAGATACTGGGGATAATGTAACCCGGCACTGACAACAGGATCCATTAAAGAGGTTGTTTGATCTTATACTTTCTTGATTGCCACAGAAAGTGGTAATTGCACTTTGGAGGATTGACATCACGAACCAGCGGCATCATTGCACCCCTGGGCCAAACTGTGCGCTCTCTCTAATGCTGTTAATTAAGACAGCTTTGACTCTGCAGCAGCGGATGAGCCCAGGTTCCAATGATCCGGCCAGCTTTAGAACAGCGCTTACAAGCTCTGTAGGAAAACCTTGTAAGCACTGCGCTCCTAGACTAGGAGACCAGCAAGCTAGTGGAGGAGCAGCAAACTGTATAATTAAAAATCACTTTGGAGAGGGAAACGGAGAGGAAAAGTCAATTGCAAACTTCACTTACTTTGCAATTTTACCCATCAATTATAGTGAGAATAACCCTTTAAAGGGGTATTCTCAAGTTCAGGAGATATCTCTTATCTATAGTATAGTGATATACTTCCCGATCACTGGGGGTCTGATTGCTGGGACCCCCATTAATCTGGAGAACCGATGCTCTGAAGAAACCTGTGTGAATGGAGTGGTGCTAGATCATGTGCACTGCTTCTCCACCCTTTCTTATGGGACTACCACAGACCAGAAGACCGCAGCACTTGGGTATCTCCAGTGGTTTCATTAAAAATGAATGCAGTGACATGGCACACGACTGACCACTGCACTATCTACACGGTTCTCTGGATTGGTGGGGTTCCTAGCAGTTGGGTCCCCAGTGTTCAGAAAGCTATTCTTTATCTCAAGGATAGGGCATAACTTCCAAATTTGAGAATACCCTGTGATATATGTGATGCAGTAACCCCTGTAACAGGTAGGGGGCGCTGCATGGTCTCCCCGGGATGTGCACGGAGTTGTATTGAGGCCGTGAGAATTGACCTGCAGTGATGTCAGGATCACGTGACCAGCCCATGTGATCCATTACTGTGGGTGTGGTTACAGGTACATAACGTGACCAGGGTGTGGGTCACAGGTTCCTGTGTGGTTCCAGTGTTGGACCTGGAGGGTCCAAGTGCAAAATCCCTGAGGGAGTTCCTGAGGGCTCGGTGTGTTCCTGTGTTGGAAGCCTGGGAGGAGGCTTCCTGGAAAGCACCTGCTGGCGTGGGAGGTCCTAGGAGGAGGACCGGATCCCGGAGCAGTGCACAGTGGAACTGGGGAAGATACAGTCCTTCGGTGGGTCTGGACTGACTAGTGCGTGCCGGCCAGGCAAGTCGGTGATCCCTGTAAGGCAGCTTACCCGGAGGTGCGGACTGGCAAGGAGTCAGCAGGTGGAGCCGGAGCTCCCGTCAGGTATCGTACAGGCCGGTAGTGCTTGTGAAGTTCTATGAACTGTGTGGTCTCCCTTGGGAACTGGTTAAGGGAGGACCAGCGTGTTAGTGGCCGTGAGGCAAAGCCGTACACTGAAGTGTTAGAAGCTGCAAGTAAATATCACCAGTTGGTGCCTGTTGTGTTTCATGTTATGAACTGTGCGTACCCCGGTTTATGAGGCTTAATAAACCGCATGGACTGCTTTGTTTTATAAACCCGTGCCCGTGTGCTTGAATATCGCGGCCAAGTGAGTGTCCCCCAACACTCTCAGTAAGAGAAACCTTACAATTGGTGGAGAATGCGGGCAACAATCCCGCTAGCACACGTGGAGTTAATTGCTGTGGCAGAGCCACGAAGGTGACAAGCGTCTAGCGGTAACTCGGCGGGGTTACGAAAGTGACAAGCGTCTGCTGTGACTTGGCGGGGTCACGAAGGTGACAAGCGGCAGCGGTGGAGCCGTGCAGAGACGTGTGGAGAGTAGCCGTGGTTGCAGCGAGAGGTTCCACAGCAGGCGGAGCTGTAGTGGCTTGTGGTTGGCAGCACCTGGAGGTGCCGGTTGTGTGTGACTGCAGCGGGAGCTGTGGCGGTACCAGCAGGAGCTGGTGAAAGTGACATAGAAAAAAAAAATAATATTTTTTTTTCTTTTTGTGCAGACTCTTAAAGGGCCAGTACAAGCCCAGAGACATTGGGGTGTACTGTGTGTACTGGGGCCTGAGTACCGTGGGGGAGTCCACGGGGTGTATCCCAGGGAAGGGATTATCCCTAATAGTGAGCGGTGGCCCAAACGGGGATGGTTGCCCAAAAGGGGGCGGAGACCCAAAAAGGGGCGGTAACCCGAATAGGGGTAATGGCCCAAAAAGGGGTGGAATCCCGAAGGGGGGCTGAATCTCGAACCGGGGTGGTATCAAAAAGCGGAGCACTTGCCCAGAAAGGGGGCGGAGCCAAAAAAGGGGCGGCAATCAGTGAGGTGTCACAACTGCGTCCTTTTTGGCTGGATGGAAAGTGTGTGCAAGGGTTGATAGACCCGGGGAGAGAAGCGTCTGTGCTGAGAACCCGTCCAGGAGATTCTGTGTTACCTGGCGACACTGAATATCTCCAGGTAGCCACTATCTACATTGTCGCAGCGGAGGTTTCCACATACCATGAGGTGGTTGTAGACCCGATCTTGCCGTTTCCTATGGTAATAGGACAAGATTTGGTAGCACTGTGGGAAAAGGCTGAAGTGTTTGTGGATATAATGTGGATGTCAGTTAGTAAGGTTGAGAAGGCAGGCCTGACCAGAGGGAAAGGTTCGACTGCCCAACTAACTGACCTGACGTCACTTGAAGTGTGCCACAATACGACTGGTAGTGGTCTGCTGGATAAAACATGTGGAGCTGACACCCAGACAGAGAGTGACTTGCAGGGTCCTCAGACTGTGGGGTGTGACACAGATTCTGGGGGTGACTGTGACAAGTCATGGCCAGTAACAAACGCGTATGCCCTGGTGACAGGTGGAGGACGGGGTCCAGGACCTGTGGTAACGGGTGGAGGACGGGGTCCAGGACCTGTGGTAACGGGTGGAGGACGGGGTCCAGGACCTGTGGTGACGGGTGGAGGACGGGGTCCAGGACCTATGGTGATAGGTGGAGGACGGGGTCCAGGACCTGTGCTGACGGGTGGAGGACGGGGTCCAGGACCTGTGGTAACAATTGGTGGCGACTCCCATTCAGACGGTGACGCCAGTGGAAAAGAGTGTAATAAGGTTGACTCAGGCAATTCTTCCTCCCGTCGCCGGAAACGTAAAAGAGCCAAAGGGGCTGAACCCGTTGCTCCGTGTGAGGAATTGACGGAAGATGCTGAGGACCTGGGGTGTATGAAGTACTCTGTAGTCCCAGGGAAAAGGGACGAACCTAATGACGTCACCGCTGAGACCCTGAGAGGGCCGACCCTGACCGTGCAGAGTCGGAGGGTGCGGAAGTGGAGGAGGCCACCAAGGAGATGGTGCCGGAAGTGAATACCTCCTCAAGTGATGGATGTTTCACCAGTCCGGAGGATGGGAGAAGCGAGATGGAATTGGTTATAGAGACGGTGAACGACCATGTCGAACGAGAAAGGGTCCTGAGACAAGCGGCTGAGCGCAGAGTGGATGAGCTAGAAAAGGAAGTCTCTGAGCTCAGAGGCCACCTGTTCGGATGGCAAAGTGTGTATCAGACCCTAAAGGAAGACATTGTAGTGCTTAGAGAAGCACTAAAAGGCCCTCTACAAGGAAAAGAGGTGGTGGTCGCAGACTTCTCGTGCCAGTACCAGAGTGGTAATGAGAGTAAAGCTGAAGAGGAGTTGGCGCTAAAAGCAGAACAAGATCGTCACCCGGTTGTGACAGGTGTCTTGATGGAAAGGTCCATGGCAAGGCAGGAGCCATCTGTTCTTGAAGGAAGTGAGACTCCGCTCTTCAAGTGCGTGATAGATGTACCCGTAGAGGCGCAAGCTGCATGTACCCGCGAGGGTGTGCATGAGGCCTTTAAAAAGGCAGTGGAAGCGTCTAGTGTGCACTGGGCACTGGAGACGAAACAGTTGGTGGTACTGTCTACTAAGGAAGTCACAGTGAAGAGGGTGGCTGTCCTGAGGGACATGCACCTACGGTGCCTCCGCACGAAGCAGAGGGTCCTGTGGGAGAATGGTGAGGCCACTCGTTGTTTGGAGCAAGCCAGGAAAGCTCAAAGTCGTCTGGGCTTGGTAGAGGACACAGTCCAAGTGCCCAGAGCTCTGGTAGCGAAGCTCATTGGCCGATTTGGAAAAGCGATGCAGGAGATGGTGGATGTGTCAGGTGTGAAGAGACTGAGGATTCCGGCTGAAGACGAGGCCCAGGTGGGTGAAGATGGAATGGTGTCATTCCTGGTTGTCGGGTCCAAGGAGAGTCTAGCGAATATCCGGATGCTCCTGAGGTATCGCGTGGCCTACTTGAGAGAAATAGAGCAGCTAAGACTGTACAGACGGCAGGTCAATAAACAGCTGCAGAACATAAGGTGGCGGCCGCCTTCTTCCCAAGGAAAAGGAAACAAAAAGGACATGTACAGTAGTAGACGTAGTGATGGAGGGTCAGACTCCGATCAGTTGCTAGTCTCGACTGTAAGTGGGACTAATGTCCGTACCAACCGTGGGTGGCGACCCTGGAGAGAAAGGTCGAGTAAAGAGACAAACTTGACTAAAGGTTTGGTGTCACGGACAGACTGTAACTTAAGGGCCAAAGCTCAAGGACTACATGTTGACCGCTGGGGGCGGGATAAACTCAACAACTGGATGGGTCTGTGTGATGCTCAAAACCGACTGAGACGGTTCTCTCGACAGGTAGGGCAAGGCAACGTGCATGACATATCCCGTGATCCCACGTGTATGACAGGTGTTCAACCCTACAGGTGTGAACAGAGGGGGGGGATATGTGATATATGTGATGCAGTAACCCCTGTAACAGGTAGGGGGCGCTGCATGGTCTCCCCGGGATGTGCACGGAGTTGTATTGAGGCCGTGAGAATTGACCTGCAGTGATGTCAGGATCACGTGACCAGCCCATGTGATCCATTACTGTGGGTGTGGTTACAGGTACATAACGTGACCAGGGTGTGGGTCACAGGTTCCTGTGTGGTTCCAGTGTTGGACCTGGAGGGTCCAAGTGCAAAATCCCTGAGGGAGTTCCTGAGGGCTCGGTGTGTTCCTGTGTTGGAAGCCTGGGAGGAGGCTTCCTGGAAAGCACCTGCTGGCGTGGGAGGTGCTAGGAGGAGGACCGGATCCCGGAGCAGTGCACAGTGGAACTGGGGAAGCTACAGTCCTTCGGTGGGTCTGGACTGACTAATGTGTGCCGGCCAGGCAAGTCGGTGATCCCTGTTAGGCAGTTTACCCGGAGAGGTGCGGACTGGCAAGGAGTCAGCAGGTGGAGCCGGAGCTCCCGTCAGGTATCGTACAGGCCGGTAGTGCTTGTGAAGTTCTATGAACTGTGTGGTCTCCCTTGGGAACTGGTTAAGGGAGGACCACACAGTTCATAGAACTTCACAAGCTCCACCTGCTGACTCCTTGCCAGTCCGCACCTCTCCGGGTAAACTGCCTAACAGGGATCACCGACTTGCCTGGCCGGCACACATTAGTCAGTCCAGACCCACCGAAGGACTGTAGCTTCCCCAGTTCCACTGTGCACTGCTCCGGGATCCGGTCCTCCTCCTAGGACCTCCCACGCCAGCAGGTGCTTTCCAGGAAGCCTCCTCCCAGGCTTCCAACACAGGAACACACCGAGCCCTCAGGAACTCCCTCAGGGATTTTGCACTTGGACCCTCCAGGTCCAACACTGGAACCACACAGGAACCTGTGACCCACACCCTGGTCACGTTATGTACCTGTAACCACACCCACAGTAATGGATCACATGGGCTGGTCACGTGATCCTGACATCACTGCAGGTCAATTCTCACGGCCTCAATACAACTCCGTGCACATCCCGGGGAGACCATGCAGCGCCCCCTACCTGTTACAGGGGTTACTGCATCACATATATCACAACCCCTTTAAGGTCAGGTAATAGACAAACCTATTTGATGCTCAACATAGAAGTTGGTGCTTATAAGAATATGCCTTGCAGCAAACAAATTTAGTATATAGTAATTGTACATGTAAATAACATAGGGTACTTAGTTAACGCTATTTTGATTTCAAAAAAGGCATAAAAGTCATCCCACCAAAGGGTACCCATGGATGGGTGTCTCAGAGGGGCCCTGTCAGGACTCTGAACATTTTTTACCTTTTGTGCATTACTGCCCTTTTCCAAGATGGCGTCTTTGGTCTCATGTGCACTGTGTCTTCCTGCTATAAAACTCCACCCCAGCCTTTAGCCTGTGGTAGAGTATTCTGCCTTGCATCCAGCTGCTGACCTCTGATTACTCCCTGGCTATATACCTGCTCCTGTGAACCTGTGTGGTGATCCTGCTACTCTGCTCTGAGTTCCTGCTGCATACACAAGTTTCCAGTAATCCTCCTTCATCTGCTGTTCGTGTTTACTTCCATCTGCATTTGCTGGATATGTAAGCTGTTTCTGCCTTGCAATAACCTGAGACTATTTTCCCAGACCTCCCTGGTTGAGCTAAGATATGATTTGCACTGCCTAATAAGCATATCTATCTGTGCCTGGACTAAGACAAGGATTTATTCGTGTCAAGTATCCTCAAGAATAACTGTGCTTCACAGGGCCGGCCCGAGAGATTACGGCGCCCTAGGCGAAACTATTTTGTTGCGCCCCTACTACTTTTAGGCCACGCCTCTGACCACACCCATTCATAACTAGCCACACCCATATCCACATCCCAACCACACTCATTTGGCACTGCTGATCACGCTGTTTCATAAAGAATAATTATAAACTAAAAAATATGGCCACACAGTGCTCCATACTGTATAATGGCCACACATGATGCTCCATACTGTATAATAGCCACACATGATGCTCCATACTGTATATTGGCCGCACATGATACTTCGTACCATATAATGGTCACACATAGCTACTCCTACACACGCGGCTGCGCTCCGTACACACGCACTCTGCTCCATACACCTCGTACACATTTAGCTCCGCTCCATACACCTCATACACACACGACTCCACTCCGTACACCTCATACACACAGCTCCACTCCGTACACCTCATACACACACGGCTCTGCTCCATACATCTCATACACATTCAGCTCCACTCCATACACCTTTTGCAAAGATTTTTTATAATTTTTTCTATTTTTTCTCTGGCGCCCCCTTAGGGTTGGTGCCCTAGGTGGCCGCCTAGTTCGCCTATACGTTCGGGGCGGCCCTGGTGCTTCATAGACTTTCTGCTTGATTGCATTTTCTTCTGAAGTGTCCTATAGACTGCTAAGCTGCGTTTATTATTTGCACCAAGTGTTGTGGACTTGAGTTTCTCTCTGCACCTGTTTGAATCACCGTGTCATAATATAGACTTTACCACTTATAAAACTGTGTCCTATAGTTGTCTTGTTCCACGCAAAGAGTCTCCGGAGTTATCCCCTATAATTATTACTGGATACTCTAGCCTAAAAAAAAGGAGACAGCTGGAACAATGACTGCAGAAAGCAAATTAGAGCAGGTGTTTTCCATAATTAGATCACTGCAGAAAGATGTGGAAGGTCTGCAAAAGAAGTTTGGAAGCTTTGAACGCAATCAACAAGTGTTTGGACAAACTTTGCAGGACTTGAGCAACCGCATGGCAGCCCAGGAAAACAAACTTGCTGGCATAGAGTCCCAGTATGGACGGGCTTTTCAGGACATAAGCACGCAAATAGCTGCACAAGTGACTTTACCCTCTGGGCAACCGCCACCAGCTGGCCCACATAAGTTGCCCCCATTCAGATTTAATGGTGATCGCGACAAATTTCGTGGCTTTGTGAATCAATGTTACTTACTGAGCGTAGGCAGGAGAAATTTGCTGCATATAACCGTGTTTCTAACTTTTCCCTTCCTTCCAAAGAGCCTGCAGGTAAAACCTCTCGGGAGGTGGAGGAGGTGCCCATGCAAATTGATTCCGTTCAGAGGCGCGAGATCATTGAGCGCCGGGAGCATCGCCTTTGTGAAAGTCTATGTTTCTACTGCGGCCAGTCTGACCACTTCTTGATCAATTGTCCTAAGTGTCCTAGACGACCTAACAAGGTGCTAGCAGCAATAGGGGAGTATGACAACTGTGGTGATGAATCTGACATCTCTGAATGTAGCCTGCCTTTAAACGCTGTATTCCATTCACTTCACCCCCCAAGGAGCTGAAGGAAAAGAACTCTCACTGCTCTCTCCCTATTAAGATCCTGTGTTCAGGACAGTGGATTTCCAGTTCAGCTATGATTGACTGGTGCAGGTGGCAATTTCATGGATATCGCATTTGCCAAGGAACATGGTATTAAAATTCAGCAAAGAGCCTCTCCAATTACCATGGAAACAGTGGATGGGTCACCTTTAATCTCTGGGCCTGTGGATCAGGAGACCGTACCCCTTGAAATTTTGTTGGAGCCTAATCATCAGGAGCAACTTTCTTTCTTGCTAATTTCTTCTCCTCATTTTCCTGTGATTTTAGGCATTCCTTGGTTGCATTCTCAGAACCCAATTATCAACTGGGAGACCAAGGAGATTATCTTCCCAACAAGGAGCAACTCAGCGTTAACAGAAGCTGTCCCTGAGTCCACGGCTACGGAACCACATGTACAGGTATTTTCTTTACCTCCAGCTTATAAAGAGTTCTCTGACTGTTGTGAATTAGACTTTTTTGGCTCCCTCTAGTGGTTACTAGTGATATGACTCTGGGATTTCCTTCCCTCTGTCTGCACCCAGCTGGGTCGTTACTTCAGGGGTGTTGCTATATAAACCTCCTGGAACCTTAGTCCAGTGCCTGGCATCGGTGTTATCAGACACATTCTGTTTGCTCCTGTTTGCTGGTCCTGGTTCGTGTTAAATTAAGCTAAGTCTTGCTTCTTTGTTTTTTGGGTTATTTGTTTGCTATCATTTTTGTCCAGCTTGTACTAAATGTGATTGCTGACTTTGCTGGAAGCTCTAGGGGGCTGGTGTTCTCCCCCCGGGCCGTTAGACGGTTCGGGGGTTCTTGAATTTCCAGTGTGGAGATTTTTGATAGGATTTTTTGCTGACCATATAAGTTATCTTTCTATATTCTGCTATTAGCTAGTGGGCCTCTCTTTGCTAAATTCCTAGCTCATTCTTATGTTTGTCTTTTCCTCTTACCTCACCGTTGTTATTTGTGGGGGGCTTCTATCCAACTTTTTGGGGTATTTCCTCTGGAGGCAAGAAAGGTCTTTCTTTTCCCTTCTAGGGGTAGTTAGCTCTCCGGCTGGCGCGAGACATCTAGGATCAACGTAGGAACGTTCCCCGGCTGCTGGTATTTGTGGTGCTAGGATTAGTTATATGGTCAGCCCAGTTACCACTGCCCTATGAGCTGGTTTTCTGTATTTACTGACTTAGCATTATTCCTGAGACCCTCTGCCATTGGGGTCATAACAGTATGCCAGGCCAATATTGAATGTTTAAAGCATTGCAGAAGTGGGATAATAAGAAAGGAAATTCTGATTTTTTTTTTTTTCCTTCCTTCTCTTCCTCCCCTTTACCTTTGAGTGGCGTGTGCTTGCTGCAGACATGAATGTGCAGACCTTGATTACAAGTGTTGACCAGCTGGCAGCTCGTGTGCAGGGTATACAAGATTTTGTTACCAGTAGTCCTATGTCTGAACCTAAAATACCTATTCCGGAATTGTTTTCTGGAGATCGATTTAGGTTTAGGAATTTCAAGAATAATTGTAAATTGTTTCTTTCTCTGAGACCCCTTTCATCTGGAGATTCTGCTCAGCAAGTTAAAATTGTTATTTCTTTTTTACGGGGCGACCCTCAGGATTGGGCTTTCTCGCTAGCGCCAGGAGATCCGGCATTGGCGAATATTGATGCGTTTTTTCTGGCGCTCGGATTGCTTTACGAGGAACCCAATCTTGAAATTCAGGCAGAAAAAGCCTTGCTGGCTATTTCTCAGGGTCAGGATGAAGCTGAAGTGTATTGCCAAAAATTTCGGAAATGGTCCGTGCTTACTCAGTGGAATGAGTGTGCTCTGGCCGCAAATTTCAGAAATGGCCTTTCTGAAGCCATTAAGAATGTGATGGTGGGTTTCCCCATTCCTACAAGTCTGAATGATTCTATGGCGCTTGCTATTCAAATTGACCGGCGTTTGCGGGAGCGCAAAACCGCTAATCCTCTGGTGGTGTTGTCTGAACAAACACCTGATTTAATGCAATGTGATAGAATTCAGACTAGAAATTAACGGAAAAATCATAGACGTCAGAATGGGTTGTGTTTTTACTGTGGTGATTCTACACATGTTATATCAGCATGCTCTAAACGCCTAACAAGGGTTGTTAGTCCTGTCGCCATTGGTAATTTGCAATCTAAATTTATTTTGTCTGTGACTTTAATTTGCTCTTTGTCTTCTTACCCTGTTATGGCGTTTGTGGATTCAGGTGCCGCCCTGAGTCTTATGGATCTGTCATTTGCCAAGCGCTGTGGTTTTGTTCTTGAACCGTTAGTAAATCCTATTCCTCTTAGAGGTATTGATGCTACGCCATTGGCGGAAAATAAACCGCAGTTTTGGACGCAGGTGACCATGTGCATGACTCCTGAACATCGGGAGGTGATTCGTTTTCTTGTTCTGCATAAAATGCATGATTTGGTCGTTTTGGGTCTGCCATGGTTACAGACCCACAATCCAGTCCTGGATTGGAAGGCAATGTCTGTGTCAAGTTGGGGCTGTCAGGGAATTCATGCTGATTCCCCGCCGGTGTCTATTGCTTCCTCTACTCCTTCGGAAGTTCCTGAGTATTTGTCTGATTATCAGGATGTATTCAGTGAGTCCAGATCCAGTGCTCTGCCTCCTCATAGGGACTGTGACTGCGCCATAGATTTGATTCCAGGTAGTAAATTTCCTAAGGGAAGATTATTTAATCTGTCAGTACCTGAGCATGCCGCAATGCGTTCATATATCAAGGAGTCTCTGGAGAAGGGGCATATCCGTCCATCCTCTTCCCCTCTTGGTGCGGGATTCTTTTTTGTGGCTAAGAAGGACGGATCTTTGAGACCTTGTATTGACTATCGGCTACTGAATAAAATCACTGTAAAATTTCAGTATCCTTTGCCTCTCTTGTCGGACTTGTTTGCCCGGATTAAGGGTGCCAAGTGGTTCACCAAGATAGATCTTCGTGGTGCATACAACCTTGTGCGCATTAAGCAAGGTGATGAATGGAAGACTGCATTTAATACGCCCGAAGGTCATTTTGAGTACTTGGTGATGCCTTTTGGGCTTTCTAATGCTCCCTCAGTATTTCAGTCCTTTATGCATGATATTTTCCGGAAGTATCTGGATAAATTTATGATTGTTTATCTGGACGATATTCTGGTTTTCTCTGAAGATTGGGACTCACATGTGAAGCAGGTCAGGATGGTGTTTCAGGTTTTGCGTGAGAATGCCTTGTTTGTTAAAGGCTCAAAGTGTCTCTTTGGAGTACAGAAAGTTCCCTTTTTGGGGTTTATTTTTTCCCCTTCTGCTGTGGAGATGGACCCAGTCAAGGTCCGAGCTATTCATGAGTGGACTCAACCCACGTCAGTTAAGAGTCTTCAGAAGTTCTTGGGTTTTGCTAACTTCTACCGTCGTTTTATCGCTAATTTTTCTAGCGTTGTTAAACCTTTGACGGATATGACCAAGAAAGGTTCTGATGTTGCTAACTGGGCTCCTGCAGCCGTGGAGGCGTTCCAGGAGTTGAAGCGCCGGTTTACTTCGGCGCCTGTTTTGTGCCAGCCTGATGTCTCACTTCCCTTTCAGGTCGAGGTGGATGCTTCTGAGATTGGGGCAGGGGCCGTTTTGTCACAGAGAGGCCCTGGTTGCTCGGTAATGAGACCATGTGCTTTCTTCTCTAGGAAGTTTTCGCCTGCTGAGCGGAATTATGATGTGGGCAATCGGGAATTACTGGCCATGAAGTGGGCATTTGAGGAGTGGCGTCATTGGCTCGAGGGTGCTAAGCATCGTGTGGTGGTCTTGACTGATCACAAAAATTTGATGTATCTCGAGTCTGCTAAACGCTTGAATCCTAGACAGGCCCGCTGGTCATTGTTTTTCTCCCGTTTTGACTTTGTGGTCTCGTATTTACCAGATTCAAAGAATGTGAAAGCTGATGCTCTTTCAAGGAGCTTTGTGCCTGACTCTCCTGGAGTCACAGAACCTGTTGGTATTCTTAAAGAAGGAGTTATTTTGTCAGCCATTTCTCCTGATTTGCGACGTGTGTTGCAGAGATTTCAAGCTGGTAGACCTGACTCTTGTCCACCTGACAGACTGTTTGTTCCTGATAAGTGGACCAGCAGAGTCATTTCCAAGGTTCATTCCTCGGTGTTGGCAGGTCATCCGGGAATTTTTGGCACCAGAGATCTGGTGGCTAGGTCATTTTGGTGGCCTTCCTTGTCACGGGATGTACGGTCATTTGTGCAGTCCTGTGGGACTTGTGCTCGAGCTAAGCCTTGCTGTTCCCGTGCCAGCGGGTTGCTCCTGCCCTTGCCTGTCCCGAAGAGGCCTTGGACACATATTTCCATGGATTTCATTTCTGATCTCCCGGTGTCTCGGGGTATGTCTGTCATCTGGGTGGTATGTGATCGCTTTTCAAAAATGGTCCATTTGGTGCCTTTGCCTAAGCTGCCTTCCTCTTCCGATCTGGTTCCTGTGTTCCTTCAGAATGTGGTTCGTTTACACGGCATTCCTGAGAATATTGTGTCTGACAGAGGATCCCAGTTTGTTTCCAGGTTCTGGCGATCCTTTTGTGCTAGGATGGGCATTGATTTATCGTTCTCGTCTGCCTTTCATCCTCAGACTAATGGACAAACTGAGCGAACTAATCAGACTCTGGAAGCTTACTTGAGGTGTTTTGTTTCGGCAGATCAGGATGATTGGGTGACCTTCTTGCCGTTGGCTGAGTTTGCCCTAAATAATCGGGCTAGTTCCGCTACTTTGGTTTCGCCATTTTTCTGCAACTCTGGTTTCCATCCTCGTTTTTCCTCGGGACATGTGGAGCCTTCTGACTGTCCTGGAGTAGATTCTGTGGTGGATAGGTTGCAGCAGATCTGGAATCATGTGGTGGACAACTTGAAGTTGTCACAGGAGAAGGCTCAGCGATTTGCCAACCGCCGCCGCGGTGTGGGTCCCCGACTTCGTGTTGGGGATTTGGTGTGGCTGTCTTCTCGATTTGTTCCTATGAAGGTCTCCTCTCCTAAATTTAAGCCTCGCTTCATCGGTCCTTACAAGATATTGGAAATCCTTAATCCTGTGTCCTTTTGCTTGGATCTTCCGGTTTCGTTTGCCATTCACAACGTGTTCCATAGGTCTTTGTTACGACGCTACGTTGTGCCTGTGGTTCCTTCTGCTGAGCCTCCTGCTCCGGTGTTGGTTGAGGGCGAATTGGAGTACGTGGTGGAGAAGATCTTGGATTCTCGTCTCTCCAGGCGGAGGCTTCAGTATTTGGTCAAGTGGAAGGGTTATGGTCAGGAGGATAATTCCTGGGTGGTTGCCTCTGATGTGCATGCGGCCGATTTGGTTCGTGCCTTTCACGCTGCTCATCCTGATCGCCCTGGTGGTCTTGGTGAGGGTTCGGTGACCCCTCCTTAAGGGGTGGGTACTGTTGTGAATTAGACTTTTTTGGCTCCCTCTAGTGGTTACTAGTGATATGACTCTGGGATTTCCTTCCCTCTGTCTGCACCCAGCTGGGTCGTTACTTCAGGGGTGTTGCTATATAAACCTCCTGGAACCTTAGTCCAGTGCCTGGCATCGGTGTTATCAGACACATTCTGTTTGCTCCTGTTTGCTGGTCCTGGTTCGTGTTAAATTAAGCTAAGTCTTGCTTCTTTGTTTTTTGGGTTATTTGTTTGCTATCATTTTTGTCCAGCTTGTACTAAATGTGATTGCTGACTTTGCTGGAAGCTCTAGGGGGCTGGTGTTCTCCCCCCGGGCCGTTAGACGGTTCGGGGGTTCTTGAATTTCCAGTGTGGATATTTTTGATAGGATTTTTTGCTGACCATATAAGTTATCTTTCTATATTCTGCTATTAGCTAGTGGGCCTCTCTTTGCTAAATTCCTAGCTCATTCTTATGTTTGTCTTTTCCTCTTACCTCACCGTTGTTATTTGTGGGGGGCTTCTATCCAACTTTTTGGGGTATTTCCTCTGGAGGCAAGAAAGGTCTTTCTTTTCCCTTCTAGGGGTAGTTAGCTCTCCGGCTGGCGCGAGACGTCTAGGATCAATGTAGGAACGTTCCCCGGCTGCTGGTATTTGTGGTGCTAGGATTAGTTATATGGTCAGCCCAGTTACCACTGCCCTATGAGCTGGTTTTCTGTATTTACTGACTTAGCATTATTCCTGAGACCCTCTGCCATTGGGGTCATAACATCTGACATCTGTGACAAGAAGAATGCAGATCAGCTTCCTCCACACAGGCATTATGACTGTCCCATTGAGCTGCTTCCCGGGGCAGCCATTCCTTTTGGTAACGTATACCCTTTGGCGGCACCTGAGCTTCAAGCCTTAAAAGAGTATATTGATGAAAATCTGGCCAAAGGCTTCATATGTTCTTCTTCCTCACCAGCAGGGGCACCTATCTTTTTTGTAAAGAAGAAGGATGGGACCCTGAGACCCTGTGTTGACTATCGAGAACTCAATAAGGTAACCGTACAAAACCGTTACCCTTTGCCTCTGATTCCCGAATTACTGGAAAGAGTCCGCCATGCTAAGGTGTTCTCTAAACTGGATCTTCATGGGCTTTAAAATTTGGTGCGTATTCGTCCAGGGGATGAGTGGAAGACAGCATTCAGATGCTGGTATGGACACTTTGAATCTCTTGTGATGCCCTTCGGGCTTTCTAATGCCCCTGCAAAATTTCAACACCTTGCTAATGACATTTTCAGAGATTTGTTGGACCAGTTTGTAGTGATCTATTTGGACGATATACTAATCTTTTCTGACTCTCCACAGGAACATGAAGAACATGTCAAAACTGTTTTAAGACGTCTCAAAGAGAACCATCTGTATATTAAGCCGGAGAAATGCGAGTTCCATCGTTCTGAGATACAGTTCTTAGGTTATATCATCTCTCCCCAGGGGCTGAACATGGAATCTGGTAAGATTCAGGCTATCCTTGACTGGCCTGTACCCAAGAACTTTAAGGAGGTCCTATGTTTTATTGGTTTTGCAAATTTCTACAGACGCTTCATTCAAAATTTTTCTGATATTGTCCTTCCCATTACTTCCTTGACAAAGAAGGAAAAGCCCTTTAAGTGGTCATCACAGGCTCAAGAAGCTTTTGATCGGCTTAAGATCTGTTTCACATCAGCACCGCTGTTGATACACCCAGATCCAACACTTCCTTTCATTGTGGAGGTGGATGCTTCTGATAATGCTTTGGGGGCTATTCTCTCCCAAAGAACTGGAGAGAAGGGTCTGCTACATCCTTGTGCTTTCTTTTCCCGTAGACTCACCTCAGCAGAGAAGAATTACGACGTGGGAGACAAGGAATTGCTGGCTATTATTGCGGCTTTCAAAGAATGGAGGCATCATCTGCAAGGAGCTGCACAACAGATCATAGTGCTAACTGACCATCGCAATCTAGAGTTCCTTAGATCCGCTAGATGTCTTTCTCCTCATCAAGCTCATTGGAACTTATTTTTAAATCGATTTAACTTTGTTATCTCATACCGTCCAGGTTCTCATAATGGGAAGGCTGATGCTTTATCCCGAATCCATGCTGCGGATTCCGTACCTGGAACCCCGTCCAAGACCATTCTATCTGATGCCAATTTCATCGGAGTTATCCATGATCAGGACTTGTGGAAGGAGTGCAGGGAGGCCTATGAAGATGATGTATTTCTGGCCAACCCACCAGTGGATATTAATCTTGTCTTTAAGGGTGGCATGTGGTTCAGCGATCGACGTATCTACGTCCCGGAGGTCGTCCGTCTGCAGATCCTCAAGTTGGTACATGACTCCAAGTTGGCTGGTCACAGGGGGGTACAAAAGACAAAAAAGTTCCTGAGCCGATTCTTCTGGTGGCCAACTTGCCTGAAGGATACCAAGGACTATGTTCTCTCTTGCGAGGTATGTGCCCGTTACAAGACTCCTCATGTGGCACCTACGGGTCTTCTACAACCATTACCTGTTCCGTCCCGCCCTTGGGGGTCTGTTGTGAATTTACTTTTTGGCTCCCTCTAGTGGCTACTAGTGATTTGACTCTGGGTTTGTCAGTCATTCCTTTTATGCTCACCTGGGTCGTTAGGTCAGGGGTGTTGCTATATAAGCTCCCTGGACCTTCAGTTCAATGCCTGGCAACGTTGATATCAGAGCTAATCTGTAGTGCTCTTGTCTACTTATCCTGGTTCCTGCTTGATTAAGCTAAGTCTGCTTTTTGCTTTTTGCTATTCATTATTGTTTGCATTTTTTGTCCAGCTTGTATATTATCTGTATCCTGACCTTGCTGGAAGCTCTAGGGCGGCTGGTGTTCTCCCCCCGGGCCGTTAGACGGTTCGGGGGTTCTTGAATCTCCAGCGTGGATTTTTTGATAGGGTTTTTGTTGACCATATAAGTTATCTTACTATATTCTGCTATTAGTAAGTGGGCCTCTCTGTGCTAAACCTAGTTCATCTCTGTGTTTGTCATTTCCTCTTACCTCACCGTTATTATTTGTGGGGGGCTTCTATCCTACTTTTGGGGTCCTTTCTCTGGAGGCAAGAGAGGTCTTTGTTTTCCTCTTCTAGGGGTAGTTAGCTCTCCGGCTGGCGCGAGACATCTAGCGACCAACGTAGGCATGTTCCCCGGCTACTTCTAGGGTTGGCGTTAGGAGTAGATATATGGTCAACCCAGTTACCACTGCCCTATGAGCTGGATTTTTGTACTTTGCAGACTTGCTGATATCTCTGAGACCCTCGCCATTGCGGTCATAATAGTTTGCCAGGCCAGTACTAAATGTTAAATGCATTGCAGAAGTGGGATTATAAGAAAGAAAGTTCTGAGGTTTTTTTTTCTCTCTCTCATTTTTTTTTTTTTTTTTTCTTTTCCCCTTTACCTTTGAGTGGCTTGTGATTGCTGCAGACATGAATGTCCAGACCTTGATTACAAGTGTGGACCAGCTTGCTGCTCGTGTGCAGGGCATACAAGATTATGTTACCAGAAATCCTATGTCAGAACCTAAGATACCGATTCCTGAACTGTTTTCCGGAGACCGATTTAAGTTTAGAAATTTCAGGAATAATTGTAAATTGTTTTTGTCCCTGAGACCCTGTTCCTCTGGAGACTCCGCTCAGCAAGTGAAAATTGTTATTTCTTTTTTACGGGGCGACCCTCAGGATTGGGCTTTCTCGCTGGCGCCAGGAGATCCGGCATTGGCTGATATTGATGCGTTTTTTCTGGCGCTTGGTTTGCTTTATGAGGAACCCAATCTTGAGATTCAGGCAGAAAAAGCCTTGCTGGCTATGTCTCAGGGCCAGGACGAGGCTGAGGTGTATTGCCAAAAATTTCGGAAATGGTCCGTGCTGACCCAGTGGAACGAGTGTGCATTGGCTGCAAATTTTAGAAATGGCCTTTCTGAAGCCATTAAGAATGTGATGGTGGGTTTTCCCATTCCCATAGGTCTGAATGATTCCATGGCCCTGGCGATTCAAATTGACCGGCGGTTGCGGGAGCGCAAAACCGCAAATTCCCTCATGGTGTTATCTGAACAGGCACCTGATTTAATGCAATGTGATAGAATCCTGACTAGAAATGAGCGGAAAATTCATAGACGCCAGAATGGCTTGTGTTACTACTGTGGTGATTCTGCACATGTTATCTCAGCATGCTCTAAGCGTCTTACTAAGGTTGTTAGTCCTGTCGCCATTGGTAATTTGCAACCTAAGTTCATTCTATCTGTAACTTTGATTTGCTCACTGTCATCGTATCCTGTCGTGGCGTTTGTAGATTCAGGTGCTGCCCTGAGTCTTATGGATCTGTCATTTGCCAAGCGTTGCGGTTTTGTTCTTGAGCCATTAGAAAATCCTATCCCTCTTAGGGGTATTGACGCTACGCCATTGGCAGAAAATAAGCCGCAGTTTTGGACACAGGTTACCATGTGCATGACTCCTGAACATCGGGAGGTGATACGTTTTCTTGTTCTGCATAAGATGCATGATTTGGTTGTTTTGGGGTTGCCATGGTTACAGACCCATAATCCAGTCTTGGACTGGAAGGCAATGTCAGTGTCAAGTTGGGGCTGTCATGGAATTCATGGAGATTCCCTGCCCGTGTCTATTGCTACTTCTACGCCTTCGGAAGTTCCGGCGTATTTGTCTGATTATCAGGATGTCTTCAGCGAGTCTAGGTCAAGTGCATTGCCTCCTCATAGGGAATGTGACTGTGCAATAGATTTGATTCCAGGCAGTAAGTTTCCTAAGGGAAGACTGTTTAATCTGTCGGTACCTGAACATACCGCGATGCGTTCATATATCAAGGAGTCTCTGGAGAAGGGGCATATCCGTCCTTCTTCTTCCCCTCTTGGTGCGGGATTCTTTTTTGTGGCTAAAAAGGACGGATCTTTGAGGCCTTGTATTGACTATCGGCTTTTGAATAAGATCACTGTCAAATTTCAGTATCCTTTGCCGTTGTTGTCAGACTTGTTTGCCCGGATTAAAAGTGCCAAGTGGTTCACCAAGATAGACCTTCGTGGTGCGTACAACCTTGTGCGCATTAAGCAAGGAGATGAATGGAAAACCGCATTCAATACGCCCGAAGGTCATTTTGAGTACTTGGTGATGCCATTTGGGCTCTCTAATGCACCTTCAGTTTTTCAGTCCTTTATGCATGACATTTTCCGGAAGTATCTGGATAAATTTTTGATCGTTTATCTGGATGATATTCTGTTTTTTTCTGATGATTGGGACTCGCATGTGGAACAGGTCAGGATGGTTTTCAAGATTTTGCGTGAAAATTCTTTGTTTGTTAAAGGCTCAAAGTGTCTCTTTGGTGTACAGAAGGTTCCCTTTTTAGGGTTCATTTTTTCCCCTTCTGCTGTGGAGATGGACCCAGTCAAGGTTCGAGCTATTCATGATTGGACTCAACCCTCGTCAGTTAAGAGTCTTCAGAAGTTCTTGGGTTTTGCTAACTTCTACCGTCGTTTTATCGCTAATTTTTCTAGCGTTGTTAAACCGTTGACGGATATGACCAAGAAAGGCTCTGATGTGGCTAACTGGGCTCCTGCTGCCGTGGAGGCTTTCCAGGAGTTGAAGCGCCGGTTTACTTCAGCACCTGTTTTGTGCCAGCCTGATGTCTCACTTCCCTTTCAGGTTGAAGTGGATGCTTCGGAGATTGGGGCAGGGGCCGTTTTGTCGCAGAGAGGCCCTGGTTGCTCTACTATGAGACCTTGTGCCTTTTTCTCTAGGAAGTTTTCGCCGGCAGAGCGAAATTATGATGTGGGCAATCGGGAGTTGTTGGCCATGAAGTGGGCATTTGAGGAGTGGCGTCATTGGCTCGAGGGTGCTAAGCATCGTGTGGTGGTCTTGACTGATCACAAAAATCTGATGTACCTCGAGTCTGCTAAACGCCTGAATCCTAGACAGGCCCACTGGTCATTGTTTTTCTCCCGTTTTGACTTTGTGGTTTCGTATTTACCAGGTTCTAAGAATGTGAAGGCCGATGCTCTGTCTAGGAGCTTTGTGCCTGACGCTCCTGGAGTCGCTGAACCTGTGGGTATTCTTAAGGAAGGAGTTATCCTGTCAGCTATTTCTCCAGATCTGCGACGTGTGTTGCAGAGATTTCAGGCTGGTAGGCCTGACTCTTGTCCACCTGACAGATTGTTTGTGCCTGCTAAATGGACCAGCAGAGTCATTTCCGAGGTTCATTCCTCAGTGTTGGCAGGGCACCCGGGAATTTTTGGCACCAGAGATCTGGTGGCCAGGTCCTTTTGGTGGCCTTCCTTGTCAAGAGATGTGCGGTCATTTGTGCAGTCCTGTGGTACTTGTGCTCGAGCTAAGCCTTGCTGTTCTCGTGCCAGCGGGTTGCTCTTGCCCTTGCCTGTCCCGAAGAGACCTTGGACACACATCTCTATGGATTTCATTTCGGATCTTCCGGTGTCTCAGGGCATGTCTGTCATCTGGGTGATATGTGATCGTTTCTCCAAGATGGTCCATCTGGTTCCTTTGCCCAAACTGCCTTCCTCTTCTGATCTGGTTCCTGTGTTCTTCCAGAACGTGGTTCGTTTGCACGGCATTCCTGAGAATATTGTGTCGGACAGAGGATCCCAGTTTGTTTCCAGGTTCTGGCGATCCTTTTGTGGTAGGATGGGCATAGATTTGTCGTTTTCGTCCGCTTTTCATCCACAGACTAACGGACAAACGGAACGAACTAATCAGACTCTGGAGGCGTATTTGAGGTGTTTTGTCTCTTCTGATCAGGATGATTGGGTGACCTTCTTGCCGTTGGCTGAATTTGCCCTTAATAATCGGGCTAGTTCTGCCACCTTGGTTTCGCCATTTTTCTGCAACTCTGGTTTCCACCCTCGTTTTTCCTCGGGACATGTGGAGCCTTCTGACTGTCCTGGGGTGAATTCTGTGGTGGATAGGTTGCAGCGGATCTGGAATCATGTGGTGGACAACTTGAAGTTGTCACAGGAGAAGGCTCAGCGTTTTGCCAACCGCCGCCGCGGTGTGGGTCCCCGACTTCGTGTTGGGGATTTGGTATGGCTGTCTTCTCGATTTGTTCCTATGAAGGTCTCCTCTCCCAAATTTAAGCCTCGATTCATTGGTCCTTACAAGATATTGGAGATCCTTAATCCTGTATCCTTTCGCCTGGATCTTCTGGTGTCGTTTGCCATTCACAACGTATTTCATAGGTCCTTGTTGCGGCGGTACGTTGTGCCTGTGGTTCCTTCTGCTGAGCCTCCTGCTCCGGTGTTGGTTGAGGGCGAGTTGGAGTACGTGGTGGAGAAGATCTTAGATTCTCGTCTCTCCAGGCGGAGGCTTCAGTACCTGGTCAAGTGGAAGGGCTATGGTCAGGAGGATAATTCCTGGGTGGTCGCCTCTGATGTGCATGCGGCCGATTTAGTTCGTGCCTTTCACGCCGCTCATCCTGATCACCCTGGTAGTCTTGGTGAGGGTTCGGTGACCCCTCACTAAGGGGGGGGTACTGTTGTGAATTTACTTTTTGGCTCCCTCTAGTGGCTACTAGTGATTTGACTCTGGGTTTGTCAGTCATTCCTTTTATGCTCACCTGGGTCGTTAGGTCAGGGGTGTTGCTATATAAGCTCCCTGGACCTTCAGTTCAATGCCTGGCAACGTTGATATCAGAGCTAATCTGTAGTGCTCTTGTCTACTTATCCTGGTTCCTGCTTGATTAAGCTAAGTCTGCTTTTTGCTTTTTGCTATTCGTTATTGTTTGCATTTTTTGTCCAGCTTGTATATTATCTGTATCCTGACCTTGCTGGAAGCTCTAGGGCGGCTGGTGTTCTCCCCCCGGGCCGTTAGACGGTTCGGGGGTTCTTGAATCTCCAGCGTGGATTTTTTGATAGGGTTTTTGTTGACCATATAAGTTATCTTACTATATTCTGCTATTAGTAAGTGGGCCTCTCTGTGCTAAACCTAGTTCATCTCTGTGTTTGTCATTTCCTCTTACCTCACCGTTATTATTTGTGGGGGGCTTCTATCCTACTTTTGGGGTCCTTTCTCTGGAGGCAAGAGAGGTCTTTGTTTTCCTCTTCTAGGGGTAGTTAGCTCTCCGGCTGGCGCGAGACATCTAGCGACCAACGTAGGCATGTTCCCCGGCTACTTCTAGGGTTGGCGTTAGGAGTAGATATATGGTCAACCCAGTTACCACTGCCCTATGAGCTGGATTTTTGTACTTTGCAGACTTGCTGATATCTCTGAGACCCTCGCCATTGGGGTCATAACAGGGGTCTATATCAATGGACTTTATTGTGGAGCTGCCTACATCGGGGGGCATGAATACTATCATGGTGGTAGTTGATCGCCTGACTAAAGCTGCTCATTTTGCTCCGTGTACCGGCCTCCCCTCAGCTAAAGATACAGTGAACTTGGTTATACAGAATGTCTTTCGATTGCACGGGGTTCCGGATGAGATCATCTCTGACCGTGGAGTACAGTTCGCTTCAAGATTCTGGAAGGGGTTTTGCTCTGCACTCAATATTAATGTCTGTCTCTCTTCTGCTTACCATCCCCAGACAAATGGTCTGAGCGTACCAACCAGACTCTGGAACAATATCTAAGATGTTATGTCAGCCATCTCCAGGATGATTGGTTGGAGTTGTTGCCGTTAGCTGAATTTTCATATAATAATTCTCAGAGCGCCTCCACTAAATTTACACGTTTCTTTGCCAATCTGGGTTATCATCCGTGTATTTTACCTAGGTCTCCAATTAATTCTCCAGTTCCGGTAGTGGAGTAAAGGCTGACTGCGATGAGACAGAATCTGGAGGTTCTGAAGGAATCCCTGACAACAGCTCAAGAACGTTATAAGAGATCGGCTGGTAGATTCCGTAAACCTGCACCCATGTTCAAGGTAGGAGATTCCGTGTGGTTAGCAACTAAGAATCTGAAGTTAAACGTTCCTTCACAAAAACTTGGACAGAAATTCATTGGCCCTTTCAAGATCAACGGTATTGTGAGCTGTGTGGCCTGCCGGCTGAAGCTGCCTAGGACAATGAAGGTACACCCAGTTTTTCATGTATCTTTACTAAAGCCTGTATCTCCTAATACCTTCCAGGGACGTGTTGTGCCACCTCCGCAGCCTGTGGTGATTGATGGGCAAGAACAATTTGTGGTGGAGGAAATTATTGATTCCAAGATCCGCAGGAATCGGCTCCAATATCTGATAAGATGGCAGCGATATCCCCCTGAGGAAGACTCTTGGGAACCTGTGGAAAACATCAATGCCCAACAGAAGATTTCTCATTTTCATCAGAGATTCCCTGAGAAAGCAGGTCCAGGATCATCCTGAGGCCTCTTCTAAGGAGGGAGTAATGTCAGGGCTCTGAACATTTTTTACCTTTTGTGCATTACTTCCCTTTTCCAAGATGGCGTCTTTAGTCTCATGTGCACTGTGTCTTCCTGCTATAAAACTCCACCCCAACGTTCAGTCTGTGCTAGAGTATTCTGCCTTGCATCCAGCTCCTGACCACTGATTATTCCCTGACTATACACCTGCTCCTGTGAACCTGTGTGGTGATCCTGCTACTCTGCTCTGAGTTCCTGCTGCATACACAAGTTTCCAGTAATCCTCCTTCATCTGCTGTTCGTGTTCACTTCCATCTGCATTTGCTGGACATGTAAGCTGTTTCTGCCTTGCAATAACCTGAGACTATTAACCAGACCTCCCTGGTTGAGCTAAGATATGATTTGAACTGCATAATAAGCATATCTATCTGTGCCTGGACTAAGACAAGGATTTATTTGGGTCAAGTATCCTCAAGAATAACTGTGCTTCATAGACTTTCTGCTTGCTTGCATTTTCTTCTGAAGTGTCCTATAGACTGCTAAGCTGCATTTATTATTTGCACCAAGTGTTGTGGACTTGAGTTTCTCTCTGCACCTGTTTGAATCACCGTGTCATAATATAGACCTTACCACTTATAAAACTGTGCCCTGTAGTTGTCTTGTTCCACGCAAAGAGTCTCCTGAGTTATCCTCTATAATTATTACAGGCCCTGTCCTGCTATGTCCCTTATTCAGATGGACGTCGTTGACACACTGTCACGACTCTGTTGTCGGGTGTCCCAGGACCAGAGGCTCCTTCCCTGTAGCTAACATGAGGGGCACCCTAACTGCCCTGTTCCCTGTATTACTTCTGATGGTGAACATGCTGGGGCCCCATACCTTGCCTTAGCTCCAGAATCCGCCCCCAGTCTGTACCCTTCCCTCACCCACAGAAGGTCAGTAGTAGTGTACCGTAATACACTAACCAGTCTAACAAGGTAATACAAACTGGGTTAAAGGAAAATACCAATTATACAAATATACACACATACAACAGTGGTAAACACCGGGGCAGTGGAAGATGAAGTTAAACCAAAGTAGGAGAAGATAGGGAATAATCACACAATCAAAACCTAGCAACAGTCACAGATAAATACACCAAACGCCTTCTCCAGCAACAACTACCTACAACCTCCAGCCATGCAGCATAAGCTAACTCTGACAATGAGTGCTACCAGGGCCTAGTTTATATAGGAGTTTGGAGTGGCAAACTGTGAACAGTTGAGAGCCTTAATGCAGGAAAGCTTCCAGGAGCTCTCAACTGAGCAGATTAACCCCTGCACTGCTAAAAGAAATTTACACCTTTTAATATGAAGGTGAAGTGCTTCTAATCAGTGCAGGAATAGGAGAAATCAGACGCTGCAGTCTTCTGGCTCCTCTCTGTCGTGGTAAACCCGTGACAAGTAAACAATGTTCTACCAACTTAAAGGGGCCTGCCCAGATCTCCAGACAGGCAATACTTTCAACTGTATCTGCTTCCTCCTGATCCAGATGGAGTTTTAAACTGAGCAGAAAGCAATTGGTTTCATGTCTCACCATTTGGCACAATTGGGACATGGAAGGACTCAAAGTGCGACATTATTTTATGGAGCCAAAAAGGGCAATTATTACTGAATTCAAGCACTGAGAGGGCATTGTTAAAATCTGGAAGCACATTTAGGATGTCATTGGTTGAAAAATTACAAAAGGAGCTGCCAACAGCGGATCTTGATGATTTGCCCAAGTGAATTCTGCAAGGTAGAATATTCCTCAACCATTAACCATTTTTGCCTTCCTCTGGATCAACATGTTAGGATGTAGGTTGAACTCGATGGACGTAAGTCTACCTTCAACCTTAAAAACTATGAGACCTCAGGCCAAAGCTGTAAGTGTGGGTATTTCTGCACGTGGGGCTTATATCCCATACTGAATAAATCCAGATGTTTTAACATTTTTCAATTTTTTCATCATTTTCAGATTAGTAACATGTTTATCCATCCTGCGAGTTCTATAATTCCACCACTTTCTTTCTTGATGCTGAAATTTAAATTGAGAAGAGTGTATAGTCCCCCTCACCTCACTTGTAATGACTGCTGTATCTATGCAGATTCAATAGGATTGCTCTGTGTATAGCAATCTGCTAAAACTTGTGGCTTCACAGCTGCTATGGAGCTACATCTTCCAGCATGTCGTGACACACCCTGTTTTCAGGGCATGCTTGCAAAAGTTTTGCAATAGCTGAAGAGACACAGGTTGCAAAACATTTATATACTTATTAGTTTTAATTTTCCATCACACATTGCCCTTTTAGGCCTCATAGGCACTTGGACAAGGGTGCAATTGCAAATCTTGCACTCTTTATGGATGCACCAATAAAAGCTGGAGAACTGACCCTTTTGTCCTGACTCCCCCTGTATATCCCCCCAAAAAACCTTTTGACTTGCTCCAGTGAAGTATACAAATTCAGACGGTCTGGTCCGATGTGCGTCATTTCAGCACTTTGTTCTGCCCCACTGTGGGCAGAGCCTAAAACCTAACTGTGCATGCCCCGGCACATGTCTTTCTGCCTCTAGTTTAACGGAACAATTTCACTTATATTGTTGTCTTCCCTGCCTCTGGAAGTTTAATTCTGATGGGAGTGAACAAAACAATATGGGCGAAAAGATTCCGGTAAACAGGAGCCGGAGAAACGTGTGCCGTCGCATGCGCAGTTAGGTTTTAGGCTCTGCCTGCAGCTGGCCACATTTCATACATGAAAAAACTAGTGACAGTTTCCCTTTAAGATAACACACAGCTCAGTAGTGCAGCTACCAGGGAACAGAGGGGCGGTTGCCTTGGGCCCACTTACACAGCCCACCTAGACCGACCACCATTCTTAACCATACCAGTGTATAGCATGTTGATGCAGTTAAACCCTGTAGTAGAGAAGAGAGCCCTGGTTTCTCTGCCCTATCAAACTCCATTCTGTAGGCTGTAGGTCACACTTCAAGCTTGCAGCTAACAGAATGGCAGGAGCACGCACAGGACGTCAGAGTCCATGCACAGGTGGAGAAATGTTGTCACCATGACCCGCACTGGGTCGCTGCCTGTGCTGGAGTGGACTCGCCAGGATCTGGGTGATACACGAGTATATACACTGCTCAAAAAAATAAAGGGAACACTAAAATCCCACATCCTAGATATCACTGAATGAAATATTCCAGTTGTAAATCTTTATTCATTACATAGTGGAATGTGTTGAGAACAATAAATCCTAAAAATGATCAACGTAAATTACAACTAATATCCCACGGAGGTCTGAAGTTGGAATGATGCTCAAAATCAAAGTGGAAAATGAAGTTACAGGCTGATCCAACTTCAGTGGAAATGCCTCAAGACAAGGAAATGATGCTCAGTAGCGTGTGTGGCCTCCACGTGCCTGTATGATCTCCCTACAACGCCTGGGCATGCTCCTGATAAGGTGGCGGATGGTCTTCTGAGGGATCTCCTCCCAGACCTGGACTAAAGCATCCGCCAACTCTTGGAAGTCTGTGGTACAATGTGACGTTGGTGGATGGTGCGAGACATGATGCCCCAGATGTGTTCAATCGGATTCAGGTCTGGGGAACAGGCGGGCCAGTCCATAGCTTCAATGCTTTCATCTTGCAGGAACTGCTAACACACTCCAGCAACCCAGGGCCAACCACACCAGCATATGGTCTCACAAGGGGTCTGAGGATCTCATCTCGGTACCTAATGGCAGTCAGGCTACCTCTGGTGAGCACATGGAGGGCTGTGCGGCCCTCCAAAGAAATGCCACCCCACACTATTCCTGACCCACTGCCAAACCGGTCATGGTGAAGGATGTTGCAGGCAGCACATCGCTCTCCACAGCGTCTCCAGACTCTGTCACAACATGTGCTCAGTGTGAACTTGCTTTCATCTGTGAAGAGCACAGGGTGCCAATGGCGAATTTGCCAATCCTGGTGTTCTGTGGCAAATGCAAAGCGTCCTGCACGGTGTTGGGCTGTGAGCACAATCCCTATCTGTGGACGTCGGGCACACAGATCATCCTCATGGAGTCGGTTTCTAACCGTTTGTGCAGACACATGCACATTTATGGCCTGCTGGAGGTCATTTGGCAGGGCTCTGGCAGTGCTCTTCCTGTTCCTCCTTGCACAAAGGCGGAGGTAGTGGTCCTGCTGCTGGGTTGTTGCCCTCCTACGTTCCCCTCCACGTCTCCTGGTGTACTGACCAGTCTCCTGGTAGCACCTCCAGCCTCTGGACACTACGCTGACAGACATAGCAAACCTTCTTGCCACAGCTCGCATTGATGTGCCATCCTGAATGAGCTGCTGTGATGGTGTGTGGGTATCATTTTGTGTATATTTCTATTTTACTTATTTTCATGATGTTCTCTTGTAGGATGAGTTATTTGCTAAATGATGAATGGCTGTTGCTGCCATCTGATATCAGCCCCACAGTACTGTATTGTTTGCTAATATGCAAATGACATATTGACCTAGCTTGTTAAAACAATGATCCCCTGCAACCTTCCCCCCTGACCTGAGACACAATCTCAGATCCTGTGTGGAACTATGATATGAATACAGCACCTCAGAGAGAAAGAAGCGTATATGGACTGTTATCCTCTGTCTGCTGGATTGTTGGACTCTCATCTCCCAGGGCTTTTATCCTCTTACTGAACTGCATTTGGCTTCTGGACTATCTTATCCTTTGTGTGGTGGATTGTATATGGATTTTTGCCTAAATAAAGGTCTTGGGATTATTCACTCTTCTCTTGCTCTGTTGATTGTGTGATACCGGAGAAGGACCCCGTGACAACTGGTGGCAGCAGTGGGATCAACAGAGTGTAACCCAATGGATTGAGTACAGAAATTGGACTGTATCCAGTTTACAGGAGAGAACCGGAGACATGGGCCTGAACTACCAGGGACTGACTAAAGAAGCCTTAATTGACCTACTGGTGGGTGATAGCCCGGCCACCTCCTCCCAGTTGTCTGAAGGACGAGCACTGGGCTCCAGTAGTTGATGACAGAAAACCGTCCACATTAACATGCTGAAAGACTACCACGACCCATCTCTGCCTGTTCTAGCCATCTGCCACCCCCTTAGTGATACCGCCGCCGCCGAGTATCTCCCCGATCTTCTCCAGGTCGCCCAAGCAGGAGGATCACTGGAACAAGTGCCCCTGGGCTCCCATTTATCAGATATACAAAAGGACGATATTTTCACCGTACTAAGGCCGAGGGCTGCTGCTTTCTCCTCAAAGCTGGGGAAGACTACTCTCACCAGCCACCATGTGGAAACCCCCAGACAACGCCCCATCCAGCAGGCTGCCTACCAGGTTCCAGAAGCTGTTCTATGATAAAAAATGAACTGGAGGAGATGAAATGACTGGGAGCTGTTCAGCCATCTCACAGTTCTTGGGCCTCTGCTGTCGTCCTGGTCCCCAAGAAGGATGGTACAACACAATTCTGCATTGATTACAGACGATTAAATTATGCCACCAAGAGTGATGCTTACCCCATGCCCAGGATTGATGATCTATTGTATCGTCTGGCCAGTGCCCAATTTGTGACCACGTTAGATTTGAGCAAGGGGTACTGGCAGATACCCCTAACGGAGGACGATCGGGAGCGTTCAGCCTTCATTACTCTTTTTGGGCTTTTTGAGTTCCTGGGAATGCCCTTTGGGATGAAAAATGCCCCCGCTACTTTCCAGAGACTGGTAGATCGACTGTTACAACAATGTCAGGACTTTGCCTGTGCTTACTTAGATGACATTGCCATTTTTAGCACCACCTGGGAGGAACATCTTAAACACTTGGGCATAGTGCTAGACTGTATCCTTACTGCAGGACTGACCATTCGTCCTGATAAATGCCAAATAGAGATGGCTGAGGTGCAGTACCTCGGGCATAGAGTAGGGGGTGGGACCCCAAGGCCTGAGCCTGCCAAGGTGGAAGCCATTAGCAACTGGTGTAGACCCCAGACTAAGGAGCAGGTACTTGCCTTTTGCAGGAACTGCTGGTTACTATCGCAAATTTGTTTCTAACTTCAGCACCTTGGCCAAGCCCCTAACTGACCTGACCCGTAAGAACATGCCTAGGAATGTGACGTGGACGACTGCATGCAGGGATGCCTTTTCAGTGTTAAAGACCGCCCTCATCACTGCTCCTGTCTTGGCTGCCCCTGATTATAAGCGCAGGTTCCTTTGTGCAGACAGATGCATCCACCTTTGGGATTGGCGCAGTACTTAGCCAAGTGAACACCGCTGGAGAAGAACATCCTGTTACTTTTGCCAGTTGGGAAACTACTGAATCGGGGAGTTGCCTATGCCACTATTGAAAAGGAGTGTCTTGCCATCGTATGGGTGCTAAAAAAATTGCAGCCATACTTGTATAACAGAGACTTTACAATTGTTACAGACCACAACCCCCTCAAATGGCTGAACCGCGTATCAGGGGACAATGGAAGATTGCTGCGGTGAAGCTGGTCCTTACAACCCTACAGCTTCTCCATCCAATACAAGCGGTGATGCTGGTGGGCTTAGCTCACCTTCGATTTTGGAGGTGACAGGTTCCCTTTAAAATATCCGTCAGGTGAGACACAATCTCAGATCCTGTGTGGAACTATGAGGTGAACACAGCGTGAAAGAAGCGTATATGGACTGTTATCCTCTGTCTGCTGGATTGTTGGACTCTCATCTCCCAGGGCTTTTATCCTCTTACTGAACTGCATTTGGCTTCTAGACTATCTTATCCTTTGTGTGGTAGATTGTATATGGACCTTTCGTATTTTTGCCTAAATAAAGGTCTTGGGATTGTTCACTTTTCTCTTGCTCTGTTGATTGTGTGATACTGAAGAAGGACCCCATGACAGCTGCAGTACCTGAGCCATTTGTGTGGGCTGTAGAGTCTGTCTCATGCTACCACGAGTGTGAAAGCACAACCAACATTCAAAATTGACCAAAACATCAGCCAGAAAGCATTGGTACTGAGATGTGGTCTGTCGTCCCCACCTGCTGAACCACTCCTTTATTGAGGGTGTCTTGATAATTGCCAATAATTTCCATCTGTTGTCTATTCCATTTGCACAACAGCATGTGATATTTATTGTCAATCAGTGCTGCTTCCTAAGTGGACAGATTGATTTCACAGAAGTTTGATTTACTTGGAGTTATATTCTGTTGTTTACATGCTCCCTTTATTTTTTTTGAGCAGTGTATGTGTATATATATATAAAGTATATAATAGCTATCACCTGCGCTGTTTTACAGCGCAGGTGATAGCTTTTATATACTTTATACCTTTGTGTTTTATTACCAGCAGGGCTTTACACAGACCCTGTTCCTTCACCAGCAGCTCAGGTTTTTAGATTGTTCCCCCTTTTCTTTTTTTTAATTAGTGTAGCGCCAGTGTGCATTTACTTTATACTACTGTATATATATATATACATACAGTGGGGAAAATAAGTGTGATGGTGTGATATGTTATGTGGGTATCATTTTGTGTATATTTCAATTTTACTTATTTTCATGGTGTTGAGTTGTTATTTGCCATCTGATATTCTCCCCACAGTTCTGTATTGTTATCTCTCCACAGAGTCAGTATAATGTTGTTTGCTAATATGCTAATGACATGTTGACCTAGCTTGTTGAAACAAGGGTTGACCCACCCCCCTAACCTGTGAATGGGGAGGTGAGACACAGATCAGTCTTGTTTGGAACTATGAAGTGAACACAGCATGTCAGAGAGAGAAAGAAGGGAATATGGACTGTTATCCTCTGTGCTGGATTGTTGGGCTTTTATCCTGTAACTGAACTGCATTTGTGTTCTGGAATATTTTATCCTTTGTGTGGTGGATCGTATATATGGACCTTTCGTACTTTTGCCTAAATAAAGGTCTTGGAATTGTTCACTCTTCGCTGGCTCTGTTGATTGTGTGATACCGGAGAAGGAACCTGTGACAATAAGTATTTGATACACTGATGATTTTGCAGGTTTTCCCACCTACAAAGAATGGAGCGGTCTGTAATTTTTATTGTCGGTATACTCCCTGTGAAAATCACATTGTATGATTTTTACATAATTAATTTGCATTTTATTACATGAAATAAGTATTTGATACAATAGAAAAGCAGAACTTAGTATTTGGTACAGAAACCTTTGTTTGCAATTACAGAGATCAGACATTTCCTGTAAATCTTGACCAAGTTTGCACACACTGCAACAGGGATTTTGGCCCACTCCTCCATACAGAGCTTCTCTAGATCTTTCAAGTTTCGAGGGTCTTGTTGGGAAACATTTAGTTTCAGCTCCCTCTGAAAACTGGCTAAGCCACGCCAGGACCTTGAAATGCTTCTTATGGAGCCACTCCTTAGTTGCACTGGCTGTGTGTTTTGGGTCATTGTCATGCTGGAAGACCCAGGCGCGACCCATCTTCAGTGATCTTACTGATGGAAAATCTCACAATACATGAACCCATCCATCCTGCCTTCAATACGATGCAGTCATTCTATTCTATTTGTAGACTAGTACCCTGAAAGAATGATGTTTCCCCCACAATGCTTCACCGTGAGGACAGCGTTCTTGGGGTTGTACTCATCCTTCTTCTTCCTCCAAACATGGTATGTGGAGTTGATACCAAAAAGTTCTATTTTGTTCTCATCTGACCACATGACTTTCTCCCATGCCTCCTCTGGATCATCCAGATGGTCATTGGTGAACTTCAAACGAGCCTGGACATGTTGCTGGCATGTGTTTGAGACTGTGATCCTACTCCTTTTCAGGTCATTGACCAGGTCCTCCCGTGTAGTTCTGGGCTGATTCCTGACCTTTCTCAAAATCATCCTTGCCCCACAAGGCAAGATCTTGCATGGAGCCCCAGACCAAGGAAGTTTAACAGTCATCTTGTGTTTCTTCAATTTTCTAATAATTGTACCAACAGTTGTTCCCTTCTCACCAAGCTGCTTGCCTATTGTCCTGTAGCCCATCCCAGCCTTGTGCATGTCTATAATTTTGTCCATGGTGTCCATAGACATTCTTCGTAGGTGGGAAAACTTGCAAAATTGGCAGTATATCAAATACTTATTTTCCCACTGTATACATATGCTCCTTTACTCAGATCTGGTCTCTCAGCTCCTTAATCAGATCTGATCTATCGGCACCTTTACTTGGATCTGGTCTCTCGTAATGGCAGCTATAAGCCAGCTCGCTGTACTGCATGTCTATCCATCTACAGGCCTTTTACAATTACTAATTGGGCCAAAGCTATCACTTAATCTGGTGTCTCCTCCAATCTCTTCCCCGAGGAAACATGCACTTTCTTTCTGCTTTCACTTTCTGCATAGTCTTTGATCAGCACATGATGGTGTTTGTTGCAGACACTCTGTTAGGCATTAACTGTGTGCGTCTTCTCACTTGTTGATCTTCATACACTATGTCTTTTTTCATCCAGTGGTTATCCGCAAGCATAAATGCTCAAAACATACCAAAACCGGTCTTGCAAAGAACCCACTACAGGGACATTTGACTTGATGAATCTTTGACAAGTTTTCATATGTTTTTGTAGTAACCATGTATTCTCAGCATCACCTTACTATGCAACATCTCCTTTTCTTGGACAACTTATTCTCTATATTTTATATTATGCAAAACTATAACGTCATGTTCCCATGATGAGCTTTTCATGTTGCAGATTTTCTGCACCTGTAAAGTAAAATAAGCTACTTGTGCTCTTTCTGAAAATCTGCCACATCGAAAATTGACCAAAAGCTCATGGTGTTTTATTTCTCCGTCGTTCCCTTGAGGGACTTGAAAAGTTGGTCCTTTAATTGTTTATCCTGGTTTTGAATTAGTATATAAGTAAAATGTCAGTCTTTGAATTCCAACCACTGCCGCATCAGCTACTGAGCCCGCTCCATACACCCACACTCCACATGCACTCTCCTTCTATAACGGATGTCGGGAAGGGGTTAATATGTCTTGCATATTAAATGAAAACTCTTTTTCTGTGATGCTGGCAGCTATAAATGTCCATATAACCTCTCCTTCTCAGAATTACCATATACTCTGACATCGCACCAGGAAGGATCTCACTGCGGCTTCCGAAGATACAGCTGACCATTACACCACAGACAGCCATAAATCCCAGCAGTTGCCCATTGGGGATAATGATGGGACATTATTATCAGTCTCTATTCCTGTCCATATAAATCATCCCATAGCTCAAGGATCTCACAGCAGATGCAATGTCATCGACTTATACCAGGGGAGGCTGTCATGCTGGGAATTGTAGTTTTACAACAGCTGGAGAAATACAGGTAGGAGACCACAGCTCTGGAGATACAAAGGAAAGACGCGACTAAAGGTTTTGATGTAATCTAGTGTTCTCTGTTATCTGCCATGTTAGGCTGGGGAGTTGCTTATTGTTGAGCTTACAAGTTTATACGTTTGCTAAAGCGGACACACCCTTTAATAATAGATTTTAATGACTGCACATGGGGTAAAGAGAAAGGTAATACTGCCAGATACTGCAAAAGATCGGTCTGCACCTGACGTCCACGCAGAGGATTCATATTACTTCTGCAGCAGCTGAATTGTGTATAATGAGATTCTGCAGCAGCTGAGTTGTGTATTATGAGGTTCTGCAGCAGCTGAGGCACACTGACATTGTTCCAATATTTGCCCCTGTACACAATTATTAGTGAAGGATTTTTTTTTCATTCTTCTGATTCCCCCTCCTCCGCCACCAATAATAAATTGCCCATAAAGATGTCGGCTGGCAGCGAGGTGCTAAAATAAATCAGTGAGAGCATCATCTTTTCCTCTCCAGAGCTGGGGCCGCGCTCCTCCTCGCTCTGTCAGGAATACGGCCCTGTTGACTTGTGATTTAATGATGACATTCGCCGCTGACGGGTATTTACGACATCCCGGCCGGTGAACATTCACATTTCACTGGATTTTCCTGACATGACGATAAGAAACCTGTTCCGGCGGCCGCGCGCCTGATATAAGGCTACTTTCACGCATCAGGTTTTCACCGTTAGGCTCAATCCGGCTAATTTTCAAAAAATTGGATCTGGCGAATGCTGCCGCCGGATCCATTTTTTTTCCCCATAGACTTGTATTAGTGCCGGATTGCGCCTGATGACCTTACGTTTCGTCCAGTTTTCGCCGGATCCGGCAAATCTGCCGTTTCCGGTTTCTGGAAAAAGCGTCCATAGCAACATTTTTTGTCTCCGCCGAAAAAGCTGGAAGCGCCGAATCCGGCACTTCCAGCTGTTTGCTAGAATGGAAGCCTATGGGAACCGGAAGGTGCCGAATACGGAAAATGATGGATTCTGGCGCCAGATTCCGTTTTTTTAAACTAAGCATGCTCCAAATCATTTCTTTGTAAAAGCCCAAAAAAACTCTCTGTAGATATCAGCCCCTGACTCATTTTCAATAATTAGAAAATTCTACCAATTTTCTATGGCAGATATATCTGCATGGAGCCGATAGATTTGGTCACCATAATCAATTTTTCTGACTCTTTAAAGAAAATTTGGAAAAATAAAAAAACAAACAAACAGCTCTACACTAGACCTTCAACTCTGCTCTCTGTCCCTTATATTCTCTACTCCAGGACTTCTTCTGTGCTTCTCCCTGACTCTAGAATTTACTTTCCACAAATTACTGTTGTTATCAAGTGTTTTTTTTTTAAACATTTTTTCATAGCTTTCAATATTGCTATTGATATGGAAAGCTAAGAAAAAAAAAGAAAAACATATTTTAAAAAGACTTCATAAAGACAGTAATCTTTGGGAAGTAAATTCTAGAGTCAGGGAGAAGCACAGGAGAAGTCTTGGGTTAGAGAATACATATACTGTACGTATACAGTATGTTTAAATTCTCACAGTAGCCATTAGATTCTCATTATCATCACAATAAGGAAAAAATGGTGTGCACTCTGGTCTATTAGGCGAGGTGCTGGTGGAATGGACTGTAAAGTCCCAAAGTCAAAGAGCCGTAATTCACCGCACACTCAAGTAGAATGTTTGCAAAAGGGGTCTTTCATTTTAGGGTCCTTGTGCCTCAACCAGAGTGGAGAGGGTTTACAAATTAGGACACTCTTTGGAAGAATTTTCTGTCCTCCTGCGATAGGCAGACATCTCGCTGACTTGAATAGGTTCATTGCAATGCTGAATCTTCCCTGTGATGGACCCTTGGCTGCACTTTATTGCCAAGTTTCCCCACAGATTACCGATTACTTTTACCCCCTGATATAGCATAACTGTAGGAGCTTTTAGACCTCTAAGATTGGCATCTCCGGCTTAGATATCCCTTTTATAGGTCAAGATGGAGCAACACTCTGTAAGACCTGGAGTTTTTGGGACAGCTTCTGCAGGTCAACTCTTACCTGATGGGACTTTAATTTCTTCTTTCTCAAAAAATCTCTCTTCTTGAGTCAGCTGTTGAACCCTTTTTGGTGTGCCGACATAAAAGAAGTGCTTCCCTGTTGGAAAACGAAGAAACATTAAGCTGTTTTCTGGAACTGTCATAGTCCTACCACCCTTAGGGCTCATTCAGGTGACCATATTTTTGGTCCGAGTGAGATCCAACAAAACAACAGATCGCACTCGGACTAATGTTATGTTATGAGGCCCGTGCACATGTCCAATTTTTTTCTTTGGACAAAGTCTGTTCAAGGAAAAAAAAACACTACATGCCTAAGTTTGATCCAATATTTGCAAGTTGATGAGTCCATGAAAAAAATTGCAAAGCACTCTGAGGCCATCTAAGTGAGGTCTGATTTTCATGGACTGACAGGATTTCTTTTTCCATCTTCTCGACATCCAAGAAAATTGGATCACAATCTGACCAAACTCTGACCTGAGTGTGATTAGCTAATTGGCCCGATTCCCTCAGATGAGAGAATATATTGTGGTGTGACCCGAGCCTTAGGTCGGGCCATCAATATTTCCTTTAATTAATAGGGGGAAACTCTTGACATCAATTTTGACCAGGGGAGCATAATTTTCCTTTTTTGCTTACCTATGCATGGCACCATTCATTTGATCGGGGCTATCCCTCCTTAGAGCACTCAAGTGAATGCCTATTACATTGCAGTCTCGAAATACCTCTAAGCTTACACTCACAAATCCGTATTTTTTGGACAAGTGCTGCCCGTGGAAAAAATTGTACACTGGGACCAATGTTATTCAAGACTGCCGTAAAGACGATATTTTTTTTTTTTTCACATGGTCCGAATGGAAAAAAATCACAACATTTTGTATTTCAGATGAGACTCGCCTATACAAGTATACACAAATTAAATCAGATCCCCTATGGATGTTTCCTATTGCATCCAATTTTCATGGATTCATTGCCAATAATATCCCAGGAAACTGTACATTATAAAATCTTGATGTATAAAAACGGATGTCATCTGGATATAAAAAACAGACACAGGGATGACAGTCGTCAGTTTTCTGGATGAAACTCAGACGGCTTTCGTGCGCTCGTCTGAGCCAACCTTTGGACACCTTTTTTAGGTGTTCTAATCATTTTCCCAACTCGTGAAATTTGTGACTTGAAGCTTCTGATTTGAGAATTGTGAAGTTGTATTTTTCTACTCACTGACTGGTGCGTCTCCCACTGGAGAAGTCAACTCCTGTTCTTGGCACTCGTGGTCAACCTCTTCTTCTGGTGTCACGTTCCACAGCCCAACGTTTCCACCATGAATTCTGCTCCTCGGCTGCCTTTTCATATCAGTTATTAGAGGCTATAAAAGACAACAGCCATGTCTGAGTCCTGTCTACGGCTGCACTAGATGTTAATACTTTAACATTTTTATATTCATATCAGTCATCCTGACCATTTTCTCGTTAGCACTAAATGGTTCTCCTACACGGTTCGCTGCTACATAAAATTTCTGAGGGTATAATTTCACATCAATGATAAGATACTGTATATACAAGTGTGCGATGATGATCTAACGGTTTCCCACAATGAAGAGGGCACTGCACATGTGTGGTCATACTCCATTAAAATAAAATGGTGCGTATCCAAAACGTAGCGGGGTGAACACCAGAACGCTTGTCGGCAACATCTCAGGAGCATAAGGACTATAAGGCTGCTGAGTTCAGGACAGAAGACCCATGGATGGTCCGTATATTATGGGGTGTGACTCATAGATGTGTGATGCAGCCTTAGGCCTCATCCACAGGTCAGCAATTTTCTCATTCAAGAAAATCGGTCCAAGTTTCCTCAGTGGTTTTTTTTTTTTATCAGCGTTTCATCAGTTTTTCACAATGTTTTTTTTGAGCAAGAAAAAAAATTCTCTACTTTTTCCTACTTAGCAGTCAATGAAAAACGGACAACACTCAGAGGGAATGCGAGTGATGTCTGATTTTTTTCACAGACCCATAGACTTCCATTGTTGATTTTGATCTGACCCTTGGATCAAGATCTGACATGTCTCCGCGATTTTGCACTGACCACTTGGTCCCTAAAAATCACAAACATGTGACTGACCCATTCACTATTATAGGTACTAGAGCTTCCCATGAAAAACACAGGTAACGCTCCTACACGAATCACTGATGTGTGATTGAGCCCCTTAGACTGATGGGATGAGCTTAGCCACCCATGCTCAAAAAAATAAAGGGAATACTAAAATCCCACATCCTAGATATCACTGAATGAAATATTCCAGTTGTAAATTTTTATTCATTACATAGTGGAATGTGAGAATAATAAAACCTAAAAATGATCAACGTAAATCACAACTAATTTCCCACGGAGGTCTGGAGTTGGAATGATGCTCAAAATCAAAGTGGAAAATGAAGTTACAGGCTGATCCAACTTCAGTGGAAATGCCTCGACAAGGAAATGATGCTCAGTAGTGTGTGTGGCCTCCATGTACCTGTATGACCTCCCTACAACGCCTGGGTATGCTGCTGATGAGGCGATGGATGGTCTCCTGAGGGATCTCCTCTCAGACCTGGACTAAAGCATCCGCCAACTCCTGGACAGTTTGTGGTGCAACGTGACGTTGGTGGATGTTGCAAGACATGATGTCCCAGATGTGTTCAATCGGATTCAGTGCATATACCAGTGTGTGTGCTAAGATATAAGCAAACATTGAATATATGACATATAAGCTCTATTACTGCCATATAAAATATGCTTATAAAGGGAGACACTTAGTGCACAAGTAAGTAAAATCATAAAAGAAAAGTTACCCCTTGTTGTGGCTGGTGGGTGCAAAATATACTTTGTTATGTATGCAGCGCCCCAGGGTCCTGGTCGCTGCAGTAATGTCATTTTCCTCTAGGGGGGAGTGATGTTACGTTTGGAGGCAATACAGGAGATCTCTTTACCAGGTACCACAGATATACAACACATTTCATACTCCAGTCCACCAGGGGGAGCTATGCTCCTATTTATTAGGGCACTCTCCACTTAGGTAAAACTGGTGGCCTGGAGAGGAAGTTAGGCAGTTGCTGGCTGAGATTTGCTCAGGTAGTTGGTCCCTGACAGGGGTGGGAGCCTGTCAGAGGCCTAGACAAAGGGTCACGGAGCTGCACCTGCCCTAAGTGTGGCAGTTCCTAAGAAAGTACACGAAAAGAGAATTGTATTGTAGAGAGTCAGAAAACGTCATAGCAAAGGAGTGGATACCAGAAGGAGTTCTGCCTGCACAGGCTGCCTCCTTCTGAGGTGCAGGATCCCGGTAGCCGGAACACTGAGGGAGCAACAGTCCTTTATGCCTTGCTCCAGAGACCGGCAGGACAGCTAATTTCACGTTACTGATCCGCCCCATACCCAGGAGGCAAGGTGGCACCCACGAGAGGCCGGGGCATGATAGAGTCCCTGTAAAAAGCCTCAAGCCACCGGTCATACGGGTTTGTCCTATCCATCTGGGGGACAGAGAGAGAGATAACATTGATAACATCTACAACATCTGTGAGGACCTTATGAGAGGCTTAGCAATAAGGTACTACAACACCAAGGCGCTAGAGGAAGGCTACTGATTTCTTTCTGGATAAGGGGACTCTGGATTTGCCTCCAAACCGGCCGGACTCTGCCTGCTGCCCTGTGATCTGGTGCTCTGGACTGTGGATGCTAAAGCCTTCAGTAAAAGGTAAAGAGACTGCAACCTTGTGTCCTCGTTCTTCACTGCGCCTCACACCATCCACCATCTACACACTGGGAAGCCCTGGTGACACCCTTCACCTGTGGGAAGGTATACCATCTAGCTGCCATAACATCACCCCAGCGGACCCCTTAAAGCAGCGTCAGTCACCCTGACCGACAGGGGCTGACTGGCCCAGGTGGCAAAGAGGCAAATGCCCCCCGGGCCGCTCCCCCAGCAGCTGTTCAGGGCCGGCTGCCTGGTGGTGGCTACAGCCACACAGCAAATTGTGCGCAGCCATGTTTGCTGTACTGTGACATGGCTGGCAGCAGACACAGCTGCATCACAGTTAGCGCACATGTCTGTGCTGGGGCCAGAAGCTATGCTTGGCTGTCACCTTGACGGCTGCGCAGCTACTGCTCCCTTCATGTTCTCTATACTTCCAGGTTAGCTGTTGGGCATGCGCGATGGCGTCCTCACGCACACGCCAACATGACCCGAATGCTAGAAGCAGAGAGGCACTGCAGGGGAGCGACTGGTGAGGTAAGTATGAAGAACTTTTTTGTTTTCTTTATAAAATAAATTTAATGGTGGGTAACTGCAAGTTATGAAGTGGGGGGTGTAAGGAGGCTGCACACGATGGAATTTGGGGATTAAAGGAGACTGCACATGATGGAGTGAGGGGGTAAGTGGGGCTGCACATGAAGGTTGAGTGGGGCTGTACATGATGGAGTGGGGCTGCACATGATGAAGGGGGAGTGGGGCTGCACATGATAGTTTAGTGGATAAAGGAGACTGCACATGATGAAGTGGGGAGAGTGGGGCTGTACATGATGGAATGGGGCAGTTCATGATGATGTGGGGGTAAGGGGGATTGCGCATGATGAAGGGGGAGTGGGGCTGCACATGAAGTGGGGGGTAAGGGGGACTGCACATGATGAAATGGGGGTTAATTGGGACTGCACATGATGAATTGGGGGTTAAAGGGGACTGCACATGATGAAGTGGGGGTAAGGTGATCTGCACATGATGAAGTGGGAGAAGGGGACTGCAGGACTGCACATGATGAAGTGTGTCTGATGTGGGACTGCTCATGATGAAATGGAAGGGGGCTGCAAATGATGAAGGGGCACTGCAGATGAAGTGAGGGGGTGATAGGGGACTGCAATGAATGAAGTAAGGGGACTTCAAATTACAGTGGGGGGGCTGCAAAATGATAAATTCAGTGTGAGGGACAGGGGACAGCAATTTAATTGAAGGTGGGGGTGGGGAGAGCAAATGATCAATTGAAGAGGGGGTGGGGAGAGCAAATGATGATCTAGGGGAAGAACAAATAATGAATTTTAAGGGTGGGGGAGTACATGATGTATTGAATGTGGGGTAGAGCAGTTGATAATGAATAGAGGGTGAGAGAGAAAGACATGTCAATGAATTGGGGCGGGAGGGGCATGTAACTATAATGAATCGGGGTTAGGGTTAGAGTGATAGGTACATAGTGGGGGGCGTTGAGGATGAAGTGACTGGTAATGAATTGGGGAAAGAGTACAGGTGCTAATTAATTTATATATTAAATGGGGAAAGTGGCTATTTATAGTTAGTGGGTGCACAGTGGTGGATTATAATTTATATTTGGAATGGTCAGTTAATAATAATAATTATAATAATTTTATTTCTATAGTGCCAACACTTTACATTTTAGAGGGGACTTGTACAGACAATGGACATTAAGCATAACAATAAACACATAGATCAACAGATACCAAAAGGAATGAGGGCCCTGCTCGCAAGCTTACAATCTATGAGGTTGCATAATAACCAATTATATATTGTTTGTGGGTGCACCTCTGTATTCAGATGTCTAGTGTACACCATGTTCCAAATTATTATGCAAATTGGATTTAAGTGTCATAAAGATTTAATTGTTTTGTTTTTCAAATAAACTCGTGGATGGTATTGTGTCTCAGGGCTCAATGGATCACTGAAATCAATCTTAAACACATGTGATCATTAGTTTTCCAGGTGATTCTAATGAAAGAAAAACTACTTAAAAAATGATGTTCCACATTATAAAGCAGACCACAGGTTTCAAGAAAAATGGGAAATAAAAAGGATCTCTCTGCTGCTGAAAAGCATTAAATAGTGCAATGCCTTGGTCAAAGTATGAAAACATTAGATATTTCACGAAAACTTAAGAGTGATCATCATACTGTGAAGAGATTTGTGACTGAAACAGAGCACAGAGTTCATGCAGATAAAGGCATAATGAGGAAGGTTTCTGCCAGACAAATTCATTGGATAAAGAGAGCAGCTGCCAAAATACCATTACAAAGCAGCAAACAGTTATTTGAAGCTGCTGGTGCCTCTGGAGTCCCTCGAACTTCAAGGTGTAGGATCCTTCAAAGGCTTGCTGTGGTGCATAAATCTACTATTCGGCCACCCCTAAACAGTGTTCACAAGCAGAAACGGTTGCAATGGGCCCAGACACACATGAAGACTGATTTCTTGTTTACTGATGAATGTCGAGCAACCCTGGGTGGTCCAGATGGATGGAGTAGTGAATGGTTGGTGGATGGCCACCATGTCCCAACAAGGCTGCAACGTCAGCAAGGAGATGGAGGAGTAATGTTTTGGGCTGGAATCATGGGGAAACAGCTGGAAGGGCCCTTTAAGGTTCCTGAAGGTGTGAAAATGACCTCGGCAAAGTATATAGAGTTTCTGACTGACAACTTTCTTCCATGGTATAAAAATCACAATTGTGCCTTCTGGAGCAAAATCATCTTCATGCATGACAATGCACCATCTCATGCTGCAAAGAATATCTCTGAGTCATTGGCTGCTATAGGCATAAAAGGAGATAAACTCATGGTGTTGCCACCATCTTCCCCTGACCTTAACCCTATACAGAACCTTTGGAGTATCATCAAGCAAAAGATCTATGAGGGTGGGAGGCAGTTCACATCAAAACAGCAGCTCTGGGAGGCGATTCTGACTTCATGCAAAGAAATACAAGCAGAAACTCTCCAAAAACTCACAAGTTCAATGGAGGCGAGAATTGTGAAGGTGATAACAAAGAAGGGTTCCTATGGTAACATGTGACTTGGCCTGTTAGGATGTTTAGCTTAGCTTTTTTGTTCAGTGAATGTGACCTCCTGATGCTGCAAATTCCACAAATGAGCATTTTCAGTTCTTTAAAACAGATCAAATGTTTAGAAATTCTACTGTGCCTAATAATTTCGAAGAACAGTGCATCTTGAGTTTTTATTCATTTTGGAGATTACACTGTTATCATTGGGAGGTTTCTCCAATAAAATTCGATGTATACTCTAACGGGTGATGACTTTTATTAGACTGACTGTCATTTGCACCGACCATTTAGGAAAATCCGAGAAAAATATAATTTGCATGATAATTTGGAACATGGTGTAGAAGAAAGGGAAAAAGTGGGGAATGTGGTCTGGAAGCCATGCTCTAGGTAACTGTGTTATTTTATTTAGAGATGAGTCCTGGCTGGAAGAGGTGATGGCAGTCTGTGCTGGATGAAAATGAGAAGCAAAGATGAAGGACTTCAGCTAGAGACGTCACTAGTGAGTCAGTGAATTACCTGTACACTGACACTATACACTGCATACTATATACAAAGCTTCTATGTATAATGTCACTGGCAGTGGTGATCACTGTATTACCTGTACACTGACACCTTATACAGATCTCCTGTGTATAATGTCACCAGTGATCACTGTAGTATCTTTACACTGACCGTAAATACAGAGTTCCTGTATACAATGGCACTTAGTGTTGTGCTTTTTTAAAATTAATGATCAGTATTGTAGTATACAAGTAGTAAAAGTTGTACACTCCCTGACAGAAGTAATGTCGCTTATCCATGTTATGTAAATAAAAGCTTAGAACCTGATGTTAAATTCATCAATTGGTTGTATAAATTATTCTTTTGAAAGCTGAAACCTTCCAAAATGTGGTTTAGGTTAAGAAAATAAATTGACATCAATGCAGAAATATTGATCAGTTAATGGACACAGAATGGTCAGATTTTAGCAAGACAAAAGTTTTGTCGCCTGGTCATATAATGCACCCAATCCTAGTTTACATCCTCACCTGTGCTCAGTAAATCATCGGTTATTTAGTGTGTGTATAAAAAGAAACCCAGCACCCCAGACCTTCACTTGAACTGCAACTTGAGCTCTTGACAACATGCCAAAAATCCACCAAACCCTGCGACCAAAGCCTGGATTATCAAGAGGCTGAAGACCAGATCCACTGCAGAGGTGGCGGGCACCTTTAATGTGTCTCAGCGTAAAAGTACAAAGAATTAAAAAAAAGATTTGAAGAGACTGGAGATGTGTTTGACTAGCTCAGGTCCGGCAGACCCCGCAAGACAACTGCTCAGGAGGAATGTTTGTTGGTTAGAAAATCCAAAGCAAGCCCCTCTTCCACAGCAGCAGAGCTCCAACAGGTCTGGTCACCTCAAGTCCCTGTGTCAACTAGTAAAAGTTAAATTCACCGCACGTGACACGCCGATCGTTAGCAAGGTGCGGGAGCGCTGCTTGTCATAACAGACATTGCAGGTCCACACTACTGGACAGGATCTTCCATAGGCGGACATTTAGATTACAATAGAGCTTATATTGCACCGCTGGGACTTTCTGTCTTCTCTGTGTATCACTATCTTAGCTGGAAAAAGCGATTACATGACAAAGGCTCTGGTTGAGCCAAAACGTTGTATATAAAAAATTGCAGATGCTGTAATATTCTGTTACGCTCCCAGTTTATGTATAATAAATTTATACCAGACTTTGCATAAGAAACCTAGAGAGAGTGCAGTGAATTTAACTTTTACTGCTATTCTGGGCCATTGGTCCGTTACACCAGCACCTCACCATATTAAGGCTGAGTGCACACCTAAACCTTTACCTGTGTCAACTAGAACAGTTTGTAGGATTCTGTCTCAAAATGGCCTCCATGGTCGAATCAGTGCCCAGAAGTCAGCACTAAACAAAAGGCAAATAAAAAACCGTGTGGCATTTGCAAACTCCCACAGCCTGCTAAATAGATGGACACTGGAAAAGTGGCAGAACATGGATTTCTCTTCAGTAGAATTACACCACAGCTGCCACAAACACTGCAGGAGACCTACTGGAGCCCGTATGGATCCAAAATACTCCCAGAAGACAGTTACATTTGGTGGTTGAAAGATCATGGTCTGGGGTTACCTTCAGTATGGGGTGTGCAAAACATTTGCAAGGTGGAAGGCAATATCAATAGCCTAAAATATCAAGAAGTATTAGCTACCGCTTATATTCCAAATCATAAAAGAGGTCAAATTCTGCAGCTGGATGGTGCTCCATCTCATACATCCATCTCTACAACAAAGTTCCTCCAGGCAAAAAAGATCAAGGTGCTCAAGGAATGGCCAGCCCAGTCACCAGACATGAACATCATTGAGCATGTTTGGGGAAGGATGAAAGAGGAAGCTTGGAAGACAAGACCAAAGAATCTAGATGAGCACCACAACTTCATTCACCAATGCTATGCAACATATATTTGTATTTTAAGTTAATTATTTGTCTGTGGGCAACAAAAATTTTGTCTTGCCAAAATCTGACCATTCTGTGTCCATTAACTGATCAATATTTCTGCTTTGATAACAATTTATTTTCTTAACCTAAATCACATTTTGGAGGGTTCCAGCTTTCAAAAGAATAACTTATACAACCAATGGATGAATTTAACATCAGGTTATAAGCTTTTATTTACATAACATGGATAAGCGACATAACTTCTGCCTGGGAGTGTATGGTGGCATCATTGGTCTTTGTATAGAATGTAGTTTCATGTAGAGGTAATGGTGATATTATAATATTATGTATTCTCTGTGTAGTGGTGATAGTACTAGGCACTGTGTAGCTGTATTGTTGTGTGTATGTTTGTAAGTAAGCTCCGTTATGGCACCATATCTAAGCAGTAAGCTTGGTTCTGGTACTCTATCAATGTAATAATCTAGATTATGGTACTGTATGTATGTCGTAATCTCAGTTCTGCTCCAGTTTCTATGTAGCAGACTTGGTTCCATGTAGTAGACTTATTAAGCTCGGTTCAGCTCCCTTATCTCTGTAGAAAGCTCGGTTCTGCTCCCATATCTCTGCAGTAAGCTCGGTTCTGCTCCCATATCTCTGTAGTAAGCTCGGTTCTGCTCCCTTATCTCTCTAGTAAGCTTGGTTCTGTTCCCTTATCTCTGTAGTCTGCTAGGTTCTGCTCCCATATCTCTGTAGTCTGCTAGGTTCTGCTCCCATATCTCTGTAGTAAGTTTGGTTCTGCTCCCATATCTCTGTAGTAAGGTCGATTCTGTTCCCATATCTCTGTATTAAGCTTGGTTCTGTTCCCCTATCTCTGTAGTAAGCTTGGTTCTGCTCCCTTATCTCTGTAGTAAGCTCGTTTCTGCTGCCATATCTCTGTAGTAAGCCCCGTTCTACTCCCATATCTCTGCAGTAAGCTTGGTTCTGCTCCCATATCCTTGCTGTTAGCTCGGTTCTGCTCCCATATCTCTGTAGTAAGCTCGGTTCTGCTCCCATATCTTTGCAGTAAGCTCGGTTCAGCTCCCATATCTCTGAATCTAGTAAGTTCGGTTCTGCTCCCATATCTCTATAATAAGCTCTGTTCTGCTCCCATATCTCTGTAGTAAGCTCTGTTCTGCTCACATATCTCTGTAGTAAGCTCCGTTCTGTTCCCATATTTCTGGAGTAAGCTCGATTCTGCTCCCATATCTATGCAGCAAGCTCCGTTCAGTTACCATATCTGTGTACCAGCCTGTTTTTAAAGCCTGTTATCTCTGCTACTTTAATGCAGTGGCCAGATATAAGCAGGGAAAAGGAGGGCCACCGCAACTCGAGGGCCACTGCCTTGTGATTGCCCCCCAGGCTGAAAATTGCCAGCCAGCCCCTGCTGACCGAATACCACAGGTGGCGTCACGAACATATCCCTTTAAAGACCTTTCCCTTTAATATGGACCTCCCGAGGGCCACGGACTGGGTCAGCCACCGTGACATCCCCCTGAGAAACGAAGGACCCGGTACCGAGTACCCCACTGCCCACGGGGGCGCTCCAACCGTTTGGCGTCACGAACAGGATCTACTTAAGCCTGAAAATCAGGTCATGTGCGCCTAAGAACTGTGCCAGAATTGTGCTTGAACTTTGATTTGCTAAAGAACTGTGCATTGCAAAAGACCGCCAAAATTCCTGCCAAAACAGCGGCCATTACAGCGCCACGAGGCGCACAGGAGAAGAAGAAGGGCGTGCCAACATGGGAGGAGACTACCAAAGCGGCGCCAAAAGTGACGACCGCCCCCTCCGACTGTTGCTACGGGATGAAGACGTGCCAAGGAGCAGAAAATGGAGGAGCAGCGTGCATGTGCGGCTGCAGACCCAGGAGCAGTGATGGCGACCAACAGGTACCTGAACGACAACGAAGCAAACCCGGACTTGTCGCTGCAGAAGGATACGAACTTCATGGAACCGCAGGTGGAGGAGCTGAGCCACCAGCTCCTGGACATGGAGCTGACCGCGGTGAGGAAATGGAAGTCGGCCCTGTGCAGGAAGATCGCACTGGAAGAGTCTCGGTCTGGGCAGCAGCAGACTCCAGCGTCCTCATCAGCGGAACAGACCAGTATAATAATAATAATCTTTATTTTTATATAGCGCTAACATATTACGCAGCGCTTTACAGTTTTGCACACATTATCATCGCTGTCCCCGATGGGGCTCACAATCTAAATTCCCTATCAGTATGTCTTTGGAATGTGGGAGGAAACCATAGTACCCGGAGGAAACCCACGCAAACACGGAGAGAACATACAAACTCTTTGCAGATGTTGTCCAAGGTGGGATTAGAACCCAGGACTCCAGTGCTGCAAGGCTGCTGTGCTAACCACTATCGATGGAACCACATCAGACGCAGGTACCAAAAGTGCCCCTGTCCCACCGATCGATCCTGCTCTAGCGACCGCTCTTCCCCCAGCTGCTGATTTCGCTTCAGTGACCGCTCCTCACCCAGACTGTGACCAAACACCAGCCGTCGCTCCAGTTCCATTGACTCCCCGCACCACTGACGAGACACCATTCCCGTGCCTAGTGACCGAGGGCATACCGCTTTATGTGAGCCCTGAGGGGATGATCTTTCGCTGGGACGCCCGGAGAGATGGGTTGAACGGGTCCTATATTGCAGTCCTCACCTGGGAGGAGTATAAGCAATGCCTGCTCTCACACTGGAAGGATCGAAAGGAGCAGGGCGCTCCATGTAAAACGCCGATCTACAAGACCAATCGCCGTAAACCGAATCCAGCAATGCAGGGGACAGTAATAGGCCTTTCACCCGAAAAGGGGTTGGGGCTTCATTCAGGAGCCGGGACTGCAAACAGAAGTCTTTGTTACCAGCTATAATGTGGAAGCCCATTTCCAGGATGGCCATCCTATCTGAAATTTGTGCAGAGGGAATAATGTGACCTATACTCGCCACTGGAGTGAGCAAGGTTGGTACGCCAAGAACGTTAAACGATGTGCACCTGCAGTAGCGCCACCTGCTGCCACAACTAAGACCAGCAGCTAATGACTTGACCATACCTGAAAGACAAACCAATGACGTTGAAACAGCATCAGATGAGAACTCGGATACAGACCTTCCTTGGACAGGAAATGTTCGTTACCGACTGATGCCTTGCAATCTACTGTAAGAGAACAACCAAAATCTGAAAAGACTGTAAATAGTTCTTAAACTTTCTTTTTGCTGCTGTTTTCCAAGTTTAAACCCGTCCAGGGTTATTTCTTAAAGGGGTCCCATGTTAAAAAGGATCCTCAGTTTGCACAAGTTACGTTCCATTTAAAGAACACTCGAATCATGGACAGTGAATGGTTCACAAACTGTCTTGTAAATAGTTTGCACCTTCTTAAGGGTGCTTCCTACTGGTTTTCCAACGGAGGCTTTTACAGAGACTGCCTCCAACAGAGACTGTTGCTAATCTTGTTGTGAGAATTGTTTTGTTTTTCAGGACCTGAAGAAAAACCCGTTGGTGTGGCAGAATTCCGGATCAGGATACACGTCTTGTAGCCCACCAAAGTCCAACGTTGGGGGGTTCATAACGGGTCCCTCGCTCACGTCACTTTTGTTGCTAAACTGACTTGAATCTCGATGTGATTGATATTGCACTACCTCATTGAGTTATCTGAGCCCATAATGGGTTCAATGTCTAATTGTTGCACTTTGCCAGAAAGTTAATATACTACAGAGTTAATATAGTAGATAGAATGATGTTTACATCAGGGGTGTCAAACTGCATTCCTCGAGGGCCTCAAACCATGCGTGTTTTCAAGATTTCCTTAGCATTGCACAAGCAGCAGGAATCATTATCTGTGCAGGTGGTTAAATTATCACCTGTGCAATACAAGGAAATCCTGAAAACATGACCTGTTTGCGGCCATCGAGGAATGCAGTTTGACACCCCTGGTTTACACAGATGATGGTATGCAGCCAGAAATTTAGAGAATGCTAATAAAATTGAGATTGAGATAGACGATAGAAAATGTTTAACGATGCACTTGTGAATAAAATGAAGGAAATATAGAAAACCCGTGGGGCCACGGACCGGGTCAGCCACCGTGACATCCCCCTGAGAACCGAAGGACCAGGTACCGAGTACCCCACGGCCCACGGGGGCACTCCATGTATATATTGCAGTCACAGCAGCTGGCACCTATTCACATTTGCTTCATTCTGTTAGGGAGTGCTGGTCAGTTTCTTTGTATTTTTTTCTGCGTGATCTTGAAAAAATCCTATAGAGCAAAGAGATTAATCTCCTTCAGATCAGGTCCATTTTCAGCTAATGGCCAACTAAAGCCCGGCATCCATAGTGAAGGAGGAGAGGCTTAGCCATCTCTATTTCTACTGGAGACAGGGAAGAGGGGGAGGCTCCTGCTGCAGACAGTTGTATACAGCTGTATACAGGACAGTGAGGAGTGAGACACACAGAGAACACATTTATCTAGCAAATTTCTGAGTTTTAATTGTATTATGATACAAAATAGGATCAAGGGAAAGTAAGAAATTAAGGGAATAATCGCTGGGATAATTAAGAAGTTTTTACACCTTCATAATGAAAGCTCCTTTAAATAGATGGTGCTTGTATTATTTTCATACACCTGACTGAAGTACTCTAACTAAAGAGCCTCTGTCCACCTCAAAACTAATTTTAATCTGATAATTCTGTTATATAAGGTTTTATCCCCTATAAAAAAATAGCAACCGCTCTATGGATTTCAGTATTTTATTGGCCAAAAACAACAACTTTTATCTCATATGCAAATAAGGGAGCTTTGGCGCACTCTGGGTGTGGCTAAGGGTCCTGTGCACTGTGACGTCGACCTCCATTAACATTTCATACTCTTTCCCTGATCCTGAATGACAACAGTTGCTTGCCCAGAGTGATCGCTGCCTGAGCTCAATCCACGGCACACTGACGCTGAAGTAGTCTAGTGGCGCACACACAGTGTGGGTGCAGGTGCACTGACGCCGCGCAGCACTGACACCGTGCAGCACCGACACCGCACAGCACCAACACCGCACAGCAGTGACACCGCAAAAGACTGACACCACATAGGACTGAAACTGTACAGGACTGACACCGCACAGCAGTGACACTGCACAGCACTGACTGCAAATTCACAATGCAATCCATTCATCCACCTAGAAGAGAAAAGTCTCACAGCTATGGTTGCCAGATCACGCCACGTCACAGGGCGGTTATTGGGGTTGTCAGAATCAATCATTTTCACTACTTGCCTTGTTCAGCCATCCTGGCAGAAGAATCGATCATCCGTTTACTCACAGGTCAGCGGCATTTACCGCACGTCTCTTCTGCACTTATTAGCAGTGGTTTTTATTGCTATTTTTCTGATTAAAGAAGAAAATTGTATAAAAAAAAAAAGGAAACCCTGCTGTTCTGAATTTCTTTCATTTTGTCTCTTCTTTCCTCCATTATTGTGTGCACCAGTAAGTCTGGCCAGTGTGTCCGATAGGTGTTGGAGAATTGTCTCATGAGAGATATTTGTGGTGACCCCCATTTTGGAGGTGGGACTGGTTTGGCCACCCCCTCCTCCCTATGATCAGCTATGCTCCACTTAGATGCAAACAATAACCAGCACTGACCAGCACAGCTCCCCACACTGAGCAGTGGCTGCTATCAAGAACTGCAGCTTGGACCCTAGTCACTTGAATATGGGTGGGCATGCATACTTTCCTGCCTCCTTAGATACCGGAGATGCCGCTGCACTCTGTGGGTGTTCCTGATCCTGGAGCTACTGTGCAATGCCCAACAAGAATCATGATCGGACCCCCTACTAAATAGACCGTTGCCTCTTTAACTTTCTATTTAACATAGAGTAGTGCGCCTCCATATCGGATGTCATGGGAGTTTGTCTACAAAACCCCTTCAAAATCATTCACATAGGACATAGAAAACTGTGGTCTCTCTGGGAGACTGTTGTGGGCATGCTCTGTGATCTGTGCAGAGGTCTTAGTGCAGAGAGGGGGAGACAGTGAGCTGTAACCAACACCTAATGTGACCGATGTGGTTCTTACTGATCTTCCTACATCTGTATAATAGAGGTGTTACCCTTTAATGTAATCCTGCCTTTTGCATTTCCCGGGGGTACTATTTATACACCAGTTAATAGGCATGCGAGAATAAAAACAGTCATTGAGCAGAAAGAATAATTCTTAATCAATTAGACATGCTGTATTGAGTCAGAAGAAAGACGATACACACAGAATGAACAATTACGGTCTATGTCTTCACTGAATTTTGCTGCAAGGAGTGGAAGAAGAGTAATTCCTGGACTAAATTAGTATAAACATGTTATAAACAATGAGATTCCTATTCAGGCATACAATACATGGGCTCAGGGTCTAGAGGAGATTACCATAGAGCAGGGGTGGGCAATTCATTTTCCTAAGGGGCCACATTAGGGACTGTGAATATTGTGGGGGGGCCTAAGCAATAGGCTGAAATTAATTCAGGCCAATATTAAGATCAACATATTATTACTAGTTTATATTAATATTCATTTAATCACTTGAGCAGAATATGATGACTTGCTGCTACTGCTAGTGCAGATTACATTCGGGCCTATTGTATTCTTAGTAGCAGCAAATCAACACTGCATAATTTACTGGTTTTTTTTATATAGATATTAATTAAACTGCTCCTGTTAATCAGCCTTTGTACCTTGATCAACAGCTCCCCTCACATAGTATGATAGTCCCACATCTCCCCACACAGTATGAAGGACGGTGTCACGGGTTTACCACATCAGAGAGGGGAAAGAAAACTGTTGCGTCTGATTTCACGTACTCCTGTACTGATTAGAAGCACTTCACCATCATATTAAACGGTGCAGGTTTCTGTTGTCAGTGCAGGGGTTAAACTGTTCAGCTTAGAGTCTCTGAAGCTTTCCTGCTTGGATGATCTCAGCTGTTCAGTATTGGCCACTCCTCTCTCCTATACATACTTGCCTCTGGCAATCTGGATTCCTAGTGTTAGCTTAGTACTACCTGGTGTGGAGTGGAGGTGTCTGTTGTTGATAGAGGTGTTTGGATTTTTAGGCTGTGACTGTTGCTTGGAGTTTCTGCTGTGTGCACTCCCTTATCACCTCCTATTTGGTCTTTCTTCTTTTCCCCCCCGGTGTTCCTCTTTGTTGTCTGTGAGTGCATATTTATATGTTTGGTATTTTCTTTTATCCCTGTATATCCTCCCTTGTTTGTCTGGTTTGTGTATATATGTACACTATTACTCCCCACTTCCGTGGATGGGGGAGGTGTTTGGATACAGACCGGATTCAGGAGTTTAGCAAGGGAAGTGGCCCGGGCCTTCACTAGACATGAACAAATATCTTCGGATCCCTCCTTATTCAGCTCGCTAATAAAGCTTACCGAATAGCTGCAGCGGGAACCTGGATACCAGGAGCGCTCCCGATAATCAGGTGACCAACGCCACAGCTGCATGTGTCGCGGCTGTGTGACAGTCACAACACATAGGCTCTCCATGCATGTGTTGTGATTGCCACACAGTCGCGACACATGCAGCTGCGGGGTCGGACACTTGATTATCGGGAGCGCTCCAGGTATCCGGGATCCTGCTGCAGCTATTCAGTAAGCTTTATTAGTGAGCCGAATAAGGAGGGATCCAAAGATATTCGCTCATGTCTAGTCCTCACCACCAGAAGTAATCTGGGGAGCAGGGATGGCTAGGGCACCCCCAGTGGTAGGGACAAGGTAGGAGCCCCCTGGCCCTGGGAATGCTACAAACAGTGTTATGACAGATGGCCCCACATCTCCCCACACAGTATGATGCTTCCACCCCTCCATCCCCCACACACAGTTGTCCCACATGTAGTATGATTTCCCAACAACCCCTCACACAATATGATGATCCCACTGCCCCCACAGGGTATAATGCCCTCACAGACCCCATACACAGTATGTTGGCCCTACCCCCCACACAGTATGATAGCCCCACAGTTCCCCAATGCATTATTATATCCCAACAACCATCCTATACACACAGTATGACGCCCTCACAATCCCCCATATAGTATGATGTCCCCATAACCCCAAATACAATATAATGCCCCCAAAGTCTTTCATGCAATATGAAGGCCCCACAGCGCCCCAAAAAGTATGATGTACACCAGCGACTGGTTTAATTATGCTGACACTTAGGGTACTTGATAATGATGCTGAAACTTGGGGTACAAGATAATGATGCTGACTCTGGGCATGCAGGATAATGACACTGACACTCAGGGTACAGAATAATGACCTTGACACTTGAGGTACAAAATTATGATGCTGAAAATTGGGGTACAGGATAATGACGTTAGTGTAATCCATGCTAATCATATCAGTGATACACACCACTATATTATGCCTGGTAGCGATAAAGAGAATCTGCAGGTTAATGACGTTATGGCCACTGTCCTGAAAGTGCAGCACCCACAGCCATGTGTGATTACTGGAGCCATGCGGGCACATCTGTATGACTAAAACTGGCACTTCTAGGAGAAATAACGTTTACTTCCTCCCAGTTGCCGCAGTTTCAGTGTGGTGGCCGGGCACCGTAATAACGCCATTGACCTGCAGATTAACCCTATATCTGTAGGTTAATAGCATTATCGGACATGCCAGGTTCCCTTTTTGTGGTGGGTGACATCAGGATACAGCCCAGCCCTATGATAACCTTCACCCTTAATGTATAACTTTGGTCAGATTCAGTCACATGCCCCTTTGCAGTAATCGCACACCTGAGCCCCTCACCCCCATCTTCCCGGATAATACACTGCCATAGAAGAAGAAGAATCTCTCCCAAACATATACCACTTGCAGTAATCATTTCCTCCCCCATCTCCAAATGTCGAACCCAAACTGATAACAGCAGCTCCACAAGGTTTACAGTATACGACCAACATAAATGCCCCCTTGATGTACCCAATGGATCCGGAGCACTGCTACCAGTGTGGCAGATCCTTATTCCCACTGACACCTGTGGCCCCATCCCAATCTATAATGGTGCAGTGTTGTCAATGGACCCGGTGGTTGGAAGGCCCTGAACTGTTGCTAGGTGACCGTGACAGGGGGCATATAAGCAAACTGCCCTCGTCCCAGCCCTCCCTTGATGTAATTACATATGTCCCGCACCAGTGAATGACTCCTCTCATACTCGCCTCGTCCCCATTATGCTGCCCCGGTAATTCCCTGTGTATACAGAGTCCGCACAGCAGCCGCAATCTAGTGATGTAATTGCACCTGCTCTGCCGAGTCTCGGTCGCACAGACTGAATGGTGGAAGAGGGAGCCAACGGTTCCCTCCTCCACTCTTATGTTCACCATCAGTATCCTGAGGATGCAGATGACTGTAAAATTGAGATGATGGGCATGGAAAGTGGCCACGTGGAAAGTGGCCGTGGAAAGTGGCCCCTTTCACTGTCTTGTTCCGCGGTCGGCAGTTTGCCGAGATGTTACAACAATGCAATTGCATTGTGTGTAGTGTCCATTGGCTCAGGAATAAGTCACATTCCCCCAAAAAATTTGCATAAAATTGGATATAACAATAGGTAGAATAGGTTGGAGGTTCATGATGCAATTTTCTTACATGTTTCAGAGACGTCTGAGATCTTTCAGTTCTTGAGTGGGAGTTTAGATTATTAAAGACGTTAGGCCCAAGATTGGCTCGATCTGTGGATAGGTTTCACCTAGTGAGATGACTCCTCAAAACCTTTGATTTGGATTAGCAGTCATGAAGCAGCACAGACTGACCGCAGCGAGAGGAACAGTTGATGCTACAGCGGCTGTTGATGTTGGGTGGCAGTTGGAGACATGAGGCTTCGGACTCAGCATGAGAGCACTGACGAGGCAGAGTCTGGATAAGGGCACAGCAGAGGAATCTAGCAAGGTAGCAGCAGAGCCCAGCGATGTAGCAGAGCTATTTATTTTAGGAGGCTCAAGTAATGACGTACCAATGCTTAGTGGCACTACAGAAAAGAGAAAAAATAGGGCCCGTACACCTATAGTATTAAATTAATGTATACTATGTGGTCAATATACATACACGACGCAGCAGCACACTGCGACTTATGAATACATGAACTCCAAGAATTATCAGTAAATAGCATAACGAGAAAAAAAAATCAAAACTCCAAAATTACGTGTTTTTTTTTGTCGCTGCAACAGTGCAATAACAGGCGATCAAAACATCCAGAAAAATGGAGACGCTATGGGTCTCGAAAATTGTACCTTTTTATTTTTCTTTTTACAAATGTGGGATTTTTTTCACCACTTAAATAAAAAAGTACCTAGACATGTTTGGTGTCTATAAACTCGCAATGACCCGGAGAAGCATAATGGCGGGTCAGTTTTAGCATTTAGTGAACATGGTAAAAAAAAAAAAAAAACAGTTGTGGAATTGCACTTTTTTTTTGCTATTTCACCACACTTGGAATTGTTTTCCCGTTTTCTAGTACACTATATGGTACAATCAATGGTGTTTTTCCAAAGTACAACTTGTCCCACAAGAATCAAGCCCTCACATGGCCATAGTGACAGAAAAATAAAAAAAGTTATGACTGTGGGAAGAAGAGGAGCAAAAAAAAACCCGGAAAATCCCAAGGTGGTGAAGGGGCTAATATGGATGGTCCCTGAGCACTATGTGTCCTACCTCTCCATGTGCCAAGTTCATGTATCCGTTAATGGCAGCGTGCTGACACATCGTGTATGTGAGTGCTCAGTGGCACGAGAGCTGGGTATGTTAGGAGGCACAGTTGTGGTAATAGAGCAGATCTCAGCAATGTAGTAGAGCTGGTTTTGTCAGTGAACTCATAGGTTTCCATGTGGTAGAGCCCAGCAGCATGACAGAGTTGGGTATGTCAGGAGTCACACTGCGGTGGGCCCTGACTTTTCCTTCAGGAGAGTTCATAGTGAACATTGCTGCTGCTATTGGGCTCTGGAGTGGTGGAGAAAGGTGGGCCTTCAGAATCAAATCCTCAGGTGGGCCCAATGTTCTTCAGTCTGACACTGCCCAATAAGAACAACATCTGCAAGGAGTTTGTATGTTCTCCCCATATTTGTGTGGGTTTCCTCCCACGTTCTCAAGACATAATGATAGATAATCTAGATTGAGGACAGTGCCGATAATGTCTGTAAAGCGCTGTGGAATTAATGGCGCTATATACGCGAGTAAGATAAATAAATTAATACACACATTTGATCACCGCTTTATTTAAATACCTCTAGCCCTGATTTTTAGGGCCAAGGTTGAACCTGGTGGTTGGTGAGATCCAACAGGACTAAACATCACGGATCTGTCATTTGTCATCTGTCCAGTGGAAAAGTGAAAGATATTTGTGGTTGGACTAAAGGAATTTCCCCTTCCCTCTAGCTAATCTATAGTTTTATTATTATGATTATTATATTTAATAATAATATTATTATTATTTAATAATAATAATAATAATAATAATAATAATAATTACTATTATTATTTTATTTTAATAACAATAATAATTATTATTATTATTGCAATGTCAGAATCCTAAGCAACTAATAAAACTATACTGTATATAATATTTCTAATAATAAAATCTGCCATTAAAGTTGTCGGAATAGCTGGATACTGTGCATGTTTTTATATACGTGATCTTATTCCTGCATTTTTTTTTCCATCTAAAATCCATACCTGCAAAAATAACTCAGATACAGCGGCTGCCAGAAATATTCCTCTACATCGGAGGCTCCTGCTCGGTGATCAGAGGATTAGGTGACTATAGTTACCATAGACACAACTTACAAAACAGGGTGGAGCGGACACCTTGGCACAGCATCGCGCGGTATTCCCCAAAGTGTACTCAATTCTCTTTTCGATTTCACTTTCCAGGTGCTTCATGAAGATTTTCTGCAAGGTTTGTCACACTTTAAATGCTATATTTAACCATGTTATTTTTTTTTTACCTACACATTTACAAAGTCTCTTAACTCTGTGGGATCCCGACACCGTTTAGCTTCATGCCTGATAATCACAGTTCCCGGGATGAGAGTGGCTTATCTTGGTAAGTTTTAATTGTAATACCATGCCTGACCTCACGGTGTGCTGTGGAGAAAAGACACAGCCACGATCAGCCTAGAGGGACTCTTGATTGCTATTTATCGCGTCACGGCCATTTTTATATTCTACTAAACTAAAAAATGACACCAAGGGGCAAATTTATAAACAGTTGTTTGAGGAAGGGGTAAGCTGGCATTAGTTACAAAACCAAAGGACTTGCTCTTTGGGATCAACTGGTAAAAGAGTTTAGTCCTGGTATGTCATAATTAACAAATGCTCTTACGTGTTACAGTATATTCCAGATGCTTTCTTTAAAGTGATTGTGGGTTACTGGACAAACTCTTATTAAAAGGTCCAGTGAAGTGAAACACTGTTACTTCTGCTGTGATAACATGTGAACGCTGCAGCCGATCAGCGGATTCTGATCGACTGCAGTTACCATGACATGTGACGCCCAAGTTGGATGTTTTGGGAGACGCAGCCCTGAGTATGACGGATGTGACTATAGGTTTTTTTTTTCAACCTCTCTAGTCCTCTTAAAAAGGGGTTGTCTAGCAGGGCACAATCCCTGAAAATAATAATAGAAAGTAACTATTGAATATTTCATTGTTTAATGACCGCCCTTTTTTAGGGCGGCCATTATGAGGCTTTAATCCTCTGTGACACTTTTTTACTAAGAAAATACCATCCGCAACGGGTGAAAGTGCAGCAAGTTTCAGGTGTACATTTTTTACCAATCAAGACCATTTAACCCCCTAGATGCCGCTGCTAATCGTGACAACAACATCTACATGGTTACCTAAGGGAGAGGTTTCCTTTTTAACCTCATTGGTACCTAACACACTTGTGCGTTCCCACCAGAGAGACCCCTTTCAATTCTTTACCACCTTCACACTGTCTTACCTCCAAACTGTAGCTCTTCTAAACACTACTCCCTGCAATGCCCCCTTCTCGATGCTGTGCACAGTCTTACCCCCATGCTGTCCTCTCTTTATGCTGCACCCTCACACTATCACTCACTCTGTATATTTCCTCCCCATACTGTGCCCTTTCATTATCCCTCACTATGTATACTGCTCCCCATACTGTACCCTTACACTGTCCCTCATTCTGTATACTGCCCCATACTGTACTCGCACACTATCCCTCATTCTGTATACTGCCCCCATACTGTACCCTCACACTACCCCTCATTCTGTATACTGCCCCCCATGCTGTACCCTCATACTATCCCTCATTCTGCATACTTCTCTCCATACTGTACCCTCACACTATCCCTCCTTCTGTATATGGCCCCCACACTGTACCCTAACACTATCCCTCATTCTGTATACTTCTCTCCATACTAAGCTCTCCCACTTGGCCCTCTCTGTATACCGCCCCCTATACTGTGCCCTCACACTATCCCACACTTTTTATACCACTTCCCCATCCTGTGCCCTCAAACTATCCCTCATATGATCTCATTACACTGCGGTGATGTCAGCAGTGTGATCCTGCTGCTACAGGTTGGAATGGGGATCTGATTGATGCTCCTCTAACCCTGAAATTGCTGGATTGCTTGCATGTTTATTCATATGTACATTTTTTTTTCTATCTGCTGGTGCCGCCCACAGCAACCTGCTTCCCAAACCACTGGACCACTGATGCATAGTGGAAAATATGGCCCTGAATACAAGGTATCACTGCAGTTAAGAGAAATTGCATAACAAACTTTGAGGTCCATTTTCTGTTATTACCCCTTGTGAAAATGACAAATTTGATGCTAAAATATGGTGTTACTTTTGTTATTTTTCTGCCATATAGGTCCCCCAAAGTCACTTTAACCCCTTCCCGACCCATGACGCCTATGTGGCATCATGGAATGATCGCGTCCCTGCAGATCGGGTGAAGGGGTTAACTCCTATTTTACCCGATCTGCAGGGAGAGGGGGAGTGGTACTTCAGCCCAGGGGGGGTGGCTTCACCCCCCCGTGGCTACGATCGCTCTGATTGGCTGTTGAAAGTGAAACTGCCAATCAGAGCGATTTGTAATATTTCACCTAAAAAACTGGTGAAATATTACAATCCAGCCATGGCCGATGCTGCAATACCATCGGCCATGGCTGGAAAACCTGAAGTGACCCCCCCCACCCCACCGATCTCCCCCCCAGTGCTCCGTTATGGGGTCCGGTCCCCTCCGTCCTGTGCTCCGCTCCCCCGTCCTCCTGCCCGCTCCCCCCCTGCTCCTATGTCACCCCCCGGTGCTCCGACGCCCCCCCGTGCCCCGATCTCCCCCCCCCTTATACTTACCGAGGCTCCCGGTGTCGGTCCGTCTCCTCGCTGGGCGCCGCCATCTTCCAAAATGGCGGGCGCATGCTCAGTGCGCCCGCCGAATCTGCCGGCTGGCTGATTCATTACAGGTACATTTTGATCGCTGTGGTAGGTTCTAACACAGCGATCAAAATAAAAAAATAATAAATAAACCCCCCCCTTTATCACCCCCATAGGTAGGGACAATAATAAAATAAAGAAAATATTTTTTTTTCTCTTTCCACTAGGGTTAGGGTTAGAACTAGGGTTAGAACTAGGGGTAGGGTTAGGGGTAGGGTTAGGGTTACGGGTAGGGTTAGGGTTAGGGGTAGGGTTATGGCATGTGCACACAGAGCGGATCGGCCGCGGATCGGCAGCGGATCGGCCGCGGATCGGCCGCGGATCGGCCGCGGATCCGCAGCGGATCGGCAGCGGATCGGCAGCGGATCCACAGCGGATCGGCAGCGGATCCGCAGCGGATCGGCCGCGGATCCGCAGCGGATCGGCCGCGGATCCGCAGCGGATCGGCCGCGGATCCGCAGCGGATTGGCAGCGGATCCGCAGCGGATTGGCCGCGGATCCGCAGCGGATTGGCAGCGGATTGGCCGCGGATTGGCAGCGGATCCGCAGCGGATTGGCCGCGAATTGGCAGCGGATTGGCCGCGGATCCGCAGCGGATTGGCCGCGGATCCGCAGCGGATTGGCCGCTGCGAATTCGAAGCAGTTTTCCATCAGGTTTACAGTACCATGTACACCTAAGGAAAACCAAATCCGCTGTGCCCATGGTGCGGAAAATTCCGTGCAGAAACGCTGCATTGTATTTTCCGCAGCATGTCAATTCTTTGTGCGGATTCCGCAGCGTTTTACACCTGTTCCTCAATAGGAATCTGCAGGTGAAATCCGCACAAAAAAACACTGGAAATCTGCTGTAAATCCGCAGGTAAAACGCAGTGCCTTTTACCTGCAGATTTTTCAAAAATCGTGCGGAAAGATCTCACACGAATCCGCAACGTGGGCACATAGCCTTAGGGTTAGGGTTGGAATTAGAGTTAGGGTTGGAATTAGGGCTAGGGTTTGAAATAGGGTTAAGATTAGGCTTGTGGTTAGGGTTACGGATAGGGTTAGGGGTGTGTTGGGGTTACAGTTGTGGTTAGGGTTGGGATTAGGGTTACGGTTGGGATTAGGATTAGGGTTGGAATTAGGGTTACGGGTGTGTTGCGGTTAGGGTTGTGGTTAGGGGTGTGTTGGGGTTAGGGTTGTGATTAGGGTTATGGCTACAGTTGGGATTAGGATTAGGGGTGTGTTGGGGTTAGTGTTGAAGTTAGAATTGAGGGGTTTCCACTGTTTAGGCACATCAGGGGTCTCCAAACGCAACATGGCGCCACCATTGATTCCAGCCAATCTTGCGTTCAAAAAGTCAAATGGTGCTCCCGCCCTTCCAAGCCCCGACGTGCGCCCAAACAGTGGTTTACCCCCACATTTGGGGTACCAGCGTACTCAGGACAAACTGGGCAACAACTGTTGGGGTCCAATTTCTCCTGTTACCCTTGCAAAAATAAAAAATTACTTGCTAAAACATAATTTTTGAGGAAAGAACAATTAGTTTTTATTTTCACGGCTCTGCGTTATAAACTTCTGTGAAGCACTTGGGGGTTGAAAGTGCTCACCACACATCTAGATAAGTTCCTTCGGGGGTCTAGTTTCCAAAATGGGGTCACTTGTGGGGTGTTTCTACTGTTTAGGCACATCAGGGGCTCTGCAAATGCAATGTGACGCCCGCAGACCATTCCATCAAAGTCTGCATTTCAAATGTCACTACTTCCCTTCCGAGCCCTGACGTGTGCCCAAACAGTGGTTTACCCCCACATATGGGGTATCAGCGTATTCACAACAAACTGGGCAACAAATTTTGGGGTCCAAATTCTCCTGTTACCCTTGTGAAAATAAAAAATTGCTTGCTAAAACATCTTTTTTGAGGAAAGAAAAATGATTTTTTATTTTCACGGCTCTGCGTTGTAAACTTCTGTGAAGCACTTGGGGGTTGAACGTGCTCACCACACATCTAGATAAGTTCCTTGGGGGGTCTAGTTTCCAAAATGGGGTCACTTGTGGGGGGTTTCTACTGTTTAGGCATATCAGGGGCTCTGCAAATGTAACATGATGCCCGCAGACCATTCCATCAAAGTCTGCATTCCAAAACGTCACTACTTCCCTTCCGAGCCCCGGCATGTGCCCAAACAGTGGTTTACCCCCACATATGGGGTATCAGCGTACTCAGGAGAAACTGGACAACAACTTTTGGGGTCCAATTTCTCCTGTTACTCTTGCAAAAATAAAAAATTCTGGGCTAAAAAAATATTTTTGAGGAAAGGAAACACATTTATTATTTTCACGGCTCTGCGTTATAAACTTCTGTGAAGCACTTGGGGGTTCAAAGTGCTCAACACACATCTAGATAAGTTCCCTTGGGGGTCTAGTTTCCACAATGGAGTCACTTGTGGGGAGTTCCTACTGTTTAGGCACATCAGGGACTCTGCAAACGCAACCTGATGCCCGCAGAGCATTCCATCAAAGTCTGCATTTCAAAACGTCACTACTTCCCTTCCGAACCCCGACGTGTGCCAAAACAGTGGTTTACCCCCACATATGGGGTATCAGCGTACTCAGGAGAAACTGGACAACAACCTTTGGGGTCCAATTTCTCCTGTTACTCTTGCAGAAATAAAAAAATTCTGGGCTAAAAAAATATTTTTGAGGAAAGGAAACACATTTTTTATTTTCACGGCTCTGCGTTATAAACTTCTGTGAAGCACTTGGGGGTTCAAAGTGCTCACTACACATCTAGATAAGTTCCCTTGGGGGTCTAGTTTCCAAAATGGAGTCAATTGTGGGGAGTTCCTACTGTTTAGGCACATCAGGGGCTCTGCAAACGCAACGTGACGCCCGCAGAGCATTCCATCAAAGTCTGCATTTCAAAACGTCACTACTTTCCTTCCGAACCCCGACGTGTGCCAAAACAGTGGTTTACCCCCACATATGGGGTATCAGCGTACTCAGGAGAAACTGGACAACAACTTTTGGGGTCCAATTTCTCCTGTTACCCTTGGGAAAATAAAAAATTGTGGGCTAAAAAATCATTTTTGAGAAAAGAAAAATTATTTTTTATTTTCATGGCTCTGCGTTATAAACTTTTGTGAAGCACTTGGGGGTTCAAAGTGCTCACCACACATCTAGATTAGTTCCTTGGGAGGTCTAGTTTCCAAAATGGGGTCACTTGTGCGGGAGCTCCAATGTTTAGGCACACAGGGGCTCTCCAAACGCGACATGGTGTCCGCTAATGATTGGAGCTAATTTTCCATTGAAAAAGCCAAATGGCGTGCCTTCCCTTCCGAGCCCTGCCGTGCGCCCAAACAGTGGTTTACCCCCACATCTGGGGTATCATCGTACTCAGGACAAACTGGACAACAACATTTGGGGTCCAATTTCTCCTATTACCCTTGGGAAAATAAAAAATTCTGGGCTAAAAATCATTTTTTTTTTTTTTTTTTTAACCAATTAACTTTTTATTAGCAATAAAGAAATAGGTACATACAAAAATCCCCCGCAGGAGAAACAAAGAGGGAAAAAGGAACAAGGGGGAGGGGGAACAATACACATTGTTCTAGAATCACAGCAATTTTAGCATAGAATACAAAATTAACTATAACACAAATCACCGCTTACAAAAGATACTAAATGAGAGCAAGGGCGGACGGAGGAATGTGAACTGAGGAAACCCAAGGATCCCACCAGGAGAGCACCTTATTTTTCTTGGAGAGACTCTGTGCCATAATTGCTTCATAGGTAAAATGAAGGTTAATCTTGGAAATCAAAGCAGCCATAGATGGGATATCTGAAGATCTCCAGTGACTCGCTATACATTGTCTGGCAGCAATCAAAATATTAGAAATTATCGGACGGAGAGGGGAGGGGAATCCCGCGAGAGAGACACCCAAAACAGCCAGACACCCGCTTAAAACAAAAGGAACCTGGATGACCTCCGCGATTAGAGTCTCAACTTGACGCCAGAAGACCTGAACCTGTGGACAGGACCACCATATATGGGAACCGGAACCAATAGCCCCGCACCCCCTCCAACAGAGAGGGGAAGCAGAGAGACCAAACCTGGCCAAGCGAGCAGGGGTGAGGTACCACTGCAGCTGGATCTTTTTAGACTGCTCCAAGTGGCCTATACACGAGGAATACTTAGAAGGGTGTACCATCGCAAAGTGCCAGTCCTCTAGGGATGCATCAAAACCAAGAGAGGACTCCCAGGAAATCATAAAAGGAAGCTTAGCAGGAATATCATGGGATATGAGGGCCTTATAGATAATAGAAACGCCATGGGGCACGAGAGTGGCCGGTCTAAAGAACCGGTGTGCTGGGTCCTCCGACAGAGGAGGGGGGGCACCGAATAGCCGACGCGACCTGAGAAAACTGCGGAGTTGTAGATATTGAAAGAAATCTCTGCCAGAGAGAGAAAATCTACCCGCAAGGACCTCAAACGACAATAAGCCATCCGACCCAAACAGGTCAGCCACCCGGCGCACCCCCGCATCTCCCAGGAGGAGAGAGAGGTGTGCCCAATAGCACACTCCAGGGCCCGTAGGGAGACATAGTCATACATAAATAGGAATTGGGAAGAGCAAACAGACGACCATATTTTAGAGGCCGTCTTGATAGAGCGAAGAGTAGGGCCACGAGGAGAGACCTGGAGCAACCAAAGCTCCAGAAGTAATTTGAGAGAATTTCTGGGGGCGAAATGAGATTCAATGAGCACCCAGGGTAACCGCAAGTTCCCCTCCCACCAAAGCTTAAGAGGCTCTAAGATCGCCGCCCTATAGTAAAACTGAATCGAGGGAACACCCAAACCACCCATAGAGTACGGAAGGGACATGATTTGGCGCTTAATCCTGTGTGGCTTGTTATTCCAAATAAACCGATCTATGATTGATTGGAAAGCCGAAATAAATTTGGAAGGTATGGAAAGGGGGAGGCACCGAAATAAATAGATAATTTTGGGGAGAAATAGCATTTTAACGGTTTGTATACGGGCCATCCACGAGAGCGAAGAGCTCGATAGCTGATCGATGCCCCTCATAATTTCGGTAATAGTTTCCTCACAATTAGAATGAACGATGTTATCCAATCTAGTTATCCGGACGCCCAGGTAGGAAAACCCCATAGGGGCCCAAATAAATGCAAATTTAGATTGAATTTGAATTTGGAGATCAACCGGAAGAAAAAGGGGGAAAATAATGGATTTAGTCAGATTAAGTTTATAATATGATACCGCGGAAAATTGGGATAAAATTGAAGTGATCGCGTTCAGTGAAGTTAAAGCCGAGGTACAAGTCAGCACTACATCATCAGCGTAAAGTCCAATTTTATGTTCAGTCTCCCCAACCCGCACCCCCTTAATATCAGGGCACTATCTAATTAAGGCAGCCATAGGCTCCATGATCAGAGCAAAAATAAGGGGGGAGAGGGGACAGCCCTGACGGGTCCCATTCAAAATCGGGAATGTCCGAGATTTAAAGCCGCCCGAGCAAACCGACGCACAGGGATTAGAGTATAGAGCCATTATGGCCTTGGAAATCAGTCCCGTAAGCCCAAATTTTCGGAGCGTGAGCTCGATATATCCCCAGTGCACCCTGTCAAACGCCTTTTCGGCATCGAGAGACAGGAAAACACTGGGGAGACCCTCCCTCTCCACCACATCCAGGAGATCAATCAGTCGTCTTGTGCCATCTCTGGTCTGCCTACCAGGGACAAACCCAACTTGGTCGGGGTGTATAAGGCTGGGGAGCACCGCTATCAATCTATTGGCCCAGATTTTAGCATATATTTTAACGTCGCAATTCAGGAGGGCTATGGGGCGAAAATTTCCCGGAGACGTTGTGGGCTTCCCCGGTTTAGGGAGGGTTGCGATGGAGGCCTCCAACCCCTCCGCCCTGATGCTGCCAACAGACGCCCAGTTGTTAAATAAGCGAAGGAGAAAAGGGGAGAGGACAGAGAGGAATTGTGCATAGTAGAGAAAAGGAAAACCGTCCGGGCCTGGAGAAGAACATTTATTAGAGTCCCTGACAATTTGGGAAAGCTCAGATTCAACAATAGGAGAGTTCAGAAAGGAAAGCTGCTCCGCATTGACCGAGGGAAGATTAGCTTTCTCCAAGAACGCCATGATTAGCTCCGGCGAGGGCTGAGGGACTCCCGGGTCAGAACCAAGATCATAGAGAGAGGAGTAATACGAAGCAAACTCCTCAGCAATATGGATGGGATTGTAAACACGAGAACCGTCAGACCCAAACAGGAATGGAATCTTGGATTGAGCCTCTCTCCTCCTAACGCGCCTAGCGAGAACAGCGCCCGCTCGATCCCCCATTGCATAGAATCTGGCTTTAGTTTTCCTCAGGGCATTTTCAGCTTTATGTAGAAGTAATTGGCGAACACGCATGCGAGCTTTAGAAAGGTCAGAAAAAAGCGCCGGGCTAGGGGACATCTTATGGGCAGACTCAAGACGGGCTAGTTCATCTAGGGCCGACTGAAGGGTCGAATTATATTTCCTCTTAGCTGTTGCAGCCATTTTAATAAAGCAACCCCTAGCAACTGCCTTGTGAGCAAACCAAAGGGTATCGTCCCGTATGTCCGGGGTATCATTGGAGGAGAAGAACTCTTGTAAGGCCCTTTCCATAAACTGGGAATTTAGTTGATCGGTAAGAAGATGGGTATTGAGACGCCAGTGTGCGGGGGGTCTAATAGCAAGGGGGTCCTTTAGAACAAGGGACACCGGGGCATGATCTGACCATGTGATACTACCAATATCTGCCGAGATGCAGTGAGGGAGAGCCACATCATTCACCAGCACATAGTCAATCCTACTATAGGAACCGTGTCTGGGAGACATGAACGTGTAATCTCTCTCGCCACAATGCAGATACCTCCATATATCATGCAGCTTATATGAGTTGATTAGCGGCCCCGCCTCCTTCCTTGACAGGGAAGCGACAGAGCAATCCAGCACTTTAGATATTGGCACATTAAAATCCCCAGCAATTAGTTTGTGACCATGTTGGATGTCCTGTAAAATTTGAAAAAAACCCTCTAAAAATTTAAGTTGACCGGCATTAGGAGCATAAACTGAAGCAATGGTATAGGGGGCATTATTGATCAGACAAAGGATTACAATGAACCTACCCATCGGATCTACAATGGAACGGATCAGTTGGAAGGCATTGGCTTTGCTAAAGAAAATCGCTACTCCCGCCTTCTTTGACGGACCATTTGCAAAGAATTGATGTGGATATAAACCTGAGTACATTCTAACATTATCACATTCCAATAAATGTGTTTCTTGAAGACATATAATGTCCCAACGAGATTTACCCAGATGCCTCCAGACAATCGACCTCTTGCCTGGGGAGTTGAGACCATTCACATTAATGGAATACAGCGAAACTCATGGTAAAACAGTATAAATAGACTTAGCTCATAATGAGCACCAGTGAAGTATGCACAAGAAGAAGCAACATGAGAGCTGCGGACCAGAACATGCGTGGGGGGGAACCGGGTGGGTGGGAGGGGGGAGGGAAGGACAAAAAGAACAAACAACACAAAAATGAGGACATCAAGGTCCATTCAGGCAAATCCTGAGTCCAGAAGGTGAAAATCAGAAAAAACAGTTCACCTATGGGGCAAAAAAATGGAAGTGCTGCAAATACTCCCACAAGGAGACCAGCACAACATATGAAATCAAAAAAAGAAAAACCTCAAGAGAGGAAAAAAAGTACCAAAATATTGCGGGAAATAGCCAGGAACCAAAGGTGGTAACATTCTTCAAGCGACCTCCCAGTCCGATGCAACACGGGCCTTGGGATTACGGGCATTCCCAGACCCAGAGGGACCCCTCGAGACTGGGGAACCAGGAGCCGACAGGCCCCATCCCGCCAATGCAGACGCCGCGTGGGACGGGGTCAGGCAGGTGGTGATGGATCCATCTTTGCGGATGAGAAGCTTAGTGGGAAATCCCCAACGATACAGAATGCCTTTTTCCCTGAGAACAGCAGTGTAGGGTCCAAAAGCTTTACGGAGAGCCAGGGTGCCCGGAGAGAGGTCTGGGAAGACGGTGATAGAGGCAAATCTTTCAGGTAAAGCAGGATTTTTCCTCAGAGCCTGGAGAAAGTTCTCCTTCATTTCGTAGAAGTGTATGCGGGCGAGCACATCTCTTGGGACCGAAGGTCCAAGACCAGTCGGCTTAGGAATCCGGTGTATGCGATCAATTATAATGTCCCTTGGGGCAAAGTGAGGGAGAGCAGCAGCGATAAAATCCTGCAAGAAAACTTTCAAGTCTCCCGGAAGTACAGATTCTCCAACGCCTCTAAGTTTAACATTGTTCCTTCTGGACCTATCTTCCAAATCCATGGTTTTGGCGTGGGTTTTAGTGAGCAGATCTTGCAGAGACTCTTGAGCGTCCCATAATTCATTATGAGATGAGATCAGCTCCACCATCTTACGCTCCAAACGATCCGTGCGGTTCCCCAGCTCCACCACCTCTCCTTTCAGCTCTGCCAGCATGGTGCGGATGTCTTCCTGAATGGAGGCCCTGAGATCCCCAAGCAGATCTTTAAGTAAAGCAGCAGTCACTGGAGCGTCGGGAGAATGCGACGCCGCAGCGTCGGAAACCGCAACGCTCGGGAGTGATGAAGCGCCCGAAAGTGACGCTTGAGCGTTGCGTTGTGAGGAGCGGGAAGCTCTGGGTGAAGACGGCGCCATCTTGGGATCCTGCAGCAGCCGGGGGGAGGCCGCAAAGAAATCTATAATCCGCCTGGACGGGTCGCGTGTGCCGGCTCTGGATTTCCCCATACACTCACCGTCGCACCAGGGAGCGATGCTGGTATTATAGGAGACAGAGAGTCCGCCGGGAAGAAGATATGAGCCGCTTTAAGGTTCCTGGTCATGGAGCTCCCACACTGTGTGACCTACTCCATCTGCAGCTAGGCCACGCCCCCCGCTAAAAATCATTTTTGAGGAAAGAAAAATTATTTTTTTATTTTCATGGCTCTGCGTTATAAACTTCTGTGAAGCACCTGGGTGTTATAAGTGCTCACTATGCATCTAGATAAGTTCCTTGGGGGGTCTAGTTTCCAAAATGGGGTCACTTGTAGGGGAGCTCCAATGTTTAGGCACACAGGGGCTCTCCAAACGCGACATGGTGTCCGCTAACGATTGGAGCTAATTTTCCATTCAAAAAGTCAAATGGCACGCCTCCCCTTCCGAGCCTTGCCGTGCACCCAAACAGTGGTTTACCCCCACATATGAGGTATCGGCATACTCAGGAGAAATTGCCCAACTAATTTTAGGATCCATTTTATCCTGTTGCCCATGTGAAAATGAAAGAATTGAGGCTAAAAGAAATTTTGTGTGAAAAAAAAGTACTTTTTCATTTTTGCGGATCAATTTGTGAAGCACCTGGCAGTTTAAAGTGCTCACTATGCCTCTAGATGAGTTCCTTGGGGGGTCTAGTTTCCAAAATGGGGTCACTTGTGGAGGAGCTCCAATGTTTAGGCACACAGGGGCTTTCCAAACGCGACATGGTGTCCGCTAACGATGGAGATAATTTTTCATTCAAAAAGTCAAATGGCGCTCCTTCCCTTCCGAGCCTTACCATGTGCCCAAACAGTGGTTTACCCCCACATGTGAGGTATTGGTGTACTCAGGAGAAATTGCCCAACAAAATTTAGGATCCAATTTATCCTGTTGCCCATGTGAAAATGAAAAAATTGAGGCTAAAATAATTTTTTTGTGAAAAAAAAGTACTTTTTCATTTTTACGGATCATTTTGTGAAGCACCTGGGGGTTTAAAGTGCTCACTATGCTTCTAGATAAGTTCCTTGGGGGGTATAGTTTCCAAAATGGGGTCACTTGTGGGGGAGCTCCAATGTTTAGGCACACGGGGGCTCTCCAAACGCGACATGGTGTCCGCTAAAGATTGGAGCCAATTTTTCATTGAAAAAGTCAAATGGCGCTCCTTCCCTTCCGAGCCCTGCCGTGCGCCCAAACAGTGGTTTACCCCCACATATGAGGTATCAGCGTACTCAGGACAAATTGGACAACAACGTCCGTGGTCCAGTTTCTCCTTTTACCCTTGGGAAAATAAAAAAATTGTTGCTAAAAGATCATTTTTGTGACTAAAAAGTTAAATGTTCATTTTTTACTTCCATGTTTCTTCTGCTGCTGTGAAACACCTGAAGGGTTAATAAACTTCTTGAATGTGGTTTTGAGCACCTTGAGGGGTGCAGTTTTTAGAATGGTGTCACTTTTGGGTATTTTCAGCCATATAGAACCCTCAAACTGACTTCAAATGTGAGGTGGTCCCTAAAAAAAATGGTTTTGTAAATTTTGTTGTAAAAATGAGAAATCACTGGTCAAATTTTAACCCTTATAACTTCCTAGCAAAAAAAAAATTTGTTTCCAAAATTGTGCTGATGTAAAGTAGACATGTGGGAAATGTTATTTATTAACTATTTTGTGTCACATAACTCTCTGGTTTAACAGAATAAAAATTAAAAATGTGAAAATTTCGAAATTTTCAAAATTTTTGCCAAATTTCCGTTTTTTTCACAAATAAACTCAGAAATTATCGACCTAAATTTACCACTAACATGAAGCCCAATATGTCACGAAAAAACAATCTCAGAATCGCTAGGATCCGTTGAAGCGTTCCTGAGTTATTACCTCATAAAGGGACACTGGTCAGAATTGCAAAAAACGGCAAGGTCATGAAGGGGTTAAATGCAATGTGGTCCCTAAAAAAAAAATTGTTTTGTAATTTTTTGGGGAAAAATGAGAAATTGCTGATCAATTTAACCTTTATAACTTTCCTAACAAAAAATTAATATTTAAAAAATTGTGCTGATGTAAAGTAGACATGTGGTAAATGTTATTTGTTAACTATTTTGTGTGACATATATCTCTGGTTTAAGGGCATAAGAATAAAAAGTTTAAAAATTGTGACATTTTTTAAATTTTCGCCAAGTTTCCGATATTTTCACAAATAAACTCAAGTCATATAGAAGAAAGTTTACCATTACCACGAAATACAGTATGTCACGAAAAAAACGTTCTCAGAATCAGTGGGATATATTGAAGCGTTCCAGAGGTATGATCACATAAAGTGACACTGGTAAGATTTTTTAAAAAATGAGGCTCGGTCCTTAAGGGTGTAAAGACTAAAAATTTGAAAATTTTTAATATTTTGAAATTTGTCACGTTTCAGATATTTTCATAAAAAATGCAAAAAACTATGTCGACCTAAAGTTACAAATGACATCAAGTACAACGTGTCACAAAAAACATTCCCAGAATCACTATGAAATGTTGAAGCGTTCCAGAGTTATTACCACACAAAGTGACATGTTAGATTTAAAAATTGGGGCTTCATCGTTAAGTTCAAAATTAGCTCCGACACTAAAAGGTTAAAATACAAAATACAATTTTCTGGATTGGCATTTCTTCCACATAATAAATTGTCTCATAAGAAATTGTTTCTTCTAATTTCCTCTCTCGGTGCTTAGCGCTAACATTACCTCTGCGTTGACTTTAACATTTCCATCCTGCTGCTGTTCATAAACCTGGATTTACTAAGGCAAGTGAGAAAACACAGGAGATAGAAAACGCTGAGTGTCGAGGAGTCAGCATTAAACTTGCATTTCTTTAAATATATGTGGTATAAAAATGTCAAAATCCATGAGCTGATAAGTAGAGGCACAGGATGGAAATAGCTTTAGTTTTATAGTAGAATCGCCCAGAGTCAGGCCTAATTCTTCTTTGCGTGAGGAGGAACAGCAGGTGGTCTGTCCTCTTTACAGCCGGATTATAAATCTCTTCAGTGTTAAACCCCTTATCATTTAGAAATGAAGAGCCAAAGATATCAAAGGGTTTTAATTATAGATGAACTTTGCAAGTATAAAGTTACTTGCAAAGAGTTGACACTCTACAGGAGAGAGGTCCCTGCACATAAGAGCTGACACTCTGCAGGAGAGAGGACCCTGCACATAAGAGCTGACACTCTGCAGGAGAGAGGTCCCTGCACATAAGAGCTGACACTCTACAGGAGAGAGGATCCTGCACATAAGAGCTGACACTCTACAGGAGAGAGGTCCCTGCACATAAGAGCTGACACTCTACAGGAGAGAGGTCCCTGTACATAAGAGCTGACACTCTGCAGGAGAGAGGACCCTGCACATAAGAGCTGACACTCTGCAGGAGAGAGGATCCTGCACATAAGAGCTGACACTCTACAAGAGAGAGGACCCTGCACATAAGAGCTGACACTCTACAGGAGAGAGGACCCTGCACATAAGAGCTGACACTCTACAGGAGAGAGGACCCTGCACATAAGAGCTGACACTGTACAGGAGAGAGGACCCTGCACATAAGAGCTGACACTGTACAGGAGAGAGGACCCTGCACATAAGAGCTGACACTCTACAGGAGAGAGGATCCTGCACATAAGAGCTGACACTGTACAGGAGAGAGGACCCTGTACATAAGAGCTGACACTCTGCAGGAGAGAGGATCCTGCACATAAGAGCTGATACTGTACTGGAGAGAGGACCCTGCACATAAGAGCTGACACTCTACAGGAGAGAGGACCCTGCACATAAGAGCTGACACTGTACAGGAGAGAGGACCCTGCACATAAGAGCTGACACTCTACAGGAGAGAGGATCCTGCACATAAGAGCTGACACTCTACAGGAGAGAGGACCCTGCACATAAGAGCTGACACTGTACAGGAGAGAGGACCCTGTACATAAGAGCTGGCACTCTGCAGGAGAGAGGATCCTGCACATAAGAGCTGACACTGTACAGGAGAGAGGACCCTGCACATAAGAGCTGACTCTACAGGAGAGAGGACCCTGCACATAAGAGCTGACACTCTACAGGAGAGAGGATCCTGCACATAAGAGCTGACACTCTACAGGAGAGAGGACCCTGCACATAAGAGCTGACACTCTACAGGAGAGAGGATCCTGCACATAAGAGCTGACACTGTACAGGAGAGAGGATCCCGCACATAAGAGCTGACACTCTACAGGAGAGAGGACCCCGCACATAAGAGCTGACACTCTACAGGAGAGAGGACCCTGCACATAAGAGCTGACACTCTACAGGAGAGAGGATCCTGCACATAAGAGCTGACACTCTACAGGAGAGAGAACCCTGTACATAAGAGCTGACACTCTACAGGAGAGAGGATCCTGTACATAAGAGCTGACACTACAGGAGAGAGGACCATGCACATAAGAGCTGACGCTCTACAGGAGAGAGGACCCTGCACATAAGAGCTGACACTGTACAGGAGAGAGGACCCTGCACATAAGAGCTGACTCTACAGGAGAGAGGACCCTGCACATAAGAGCTGACACTCTACAGGAGAGAGGATCCTGCACATAAGAGCTGACACTCTACAGGAGAGAGGACCCTGCACATAAGAGCTGACACTCTACAGGAGAGAGGATCCTGCACATAAGAGCTGACACTGTACAGGAGAGAGTATCCTGCACATAAGAGCTGACACTCTACAGGAGAGAGGACTGTTGTGAATTGGACTTTTTTGGCTCCCTCTTGTGGTCACTAGCGACGTGACACTTTGAGCTTCTTTCTCTAGCTTGGTACCCACCTGGCTCGTTAGTCCAGGGGGGTTGCTATTTAAGCTTCCTGGATTTTCAGTCTGGTGCCTGGCATCGTTGTAATCAGTTCCTTTCTGTTTGCTCCTGTCTGCTGGTCCTGGTTCTTGCAAAATAAGCTAAGTCCTGCTTCCTTATTTTTTGGTTATTTGCATTTGCTCTTATTTCTGTCCAGCTTGTACCAAATGTGATTCCTGATATAGTTGGAAGCTCTAGGGGGCTGATATTCTCCCCCCGTGCCGTTAGACGGTTCGGGGGTTCTTGAATATGCAGCGTGGAAATTTTGATAGGGTTTTTGCTGACCGTATAAGTCATCTTCCTATATTCTGCTATTAGTCAGTGGGCCTCTCTTTGCTAAAAAACCTAGTTCATCCTTGCGTTTGTCTTTTCTTCTTACCTCACCGTTATTATTTGTTGGGGGCTTGTATCCAACTTTTGGGGTCTTTTCTCTGGAGGCAAGAAAGGTCTATCTTTTCCCTTCTAGGGTTAGTTAGTTCTCCAGCTGGCGCGAGACGTCTAGAACCAACGTAGGTACGTTCCCCGGCTGCTGCTATTTGTGGTGCTAGGTTCAGGTATATGGTCAGCTTAGTTACCACTGCCCTATGAGCTGGTTTTTTGTGTTTGCAGACTTGGTTATAAATTCTGAGACCCTCTGCCATTGGGGTCATAACAGAGGACCCTGCACATAAGAGCTGACACTGTACAGGAGAGAGGACCCTGCACATAAGAGCTGACACTCTACAGGAGAGATGATCCTGCACATAAGAGCTGACACTCTACAGGAGAGAGGACCCTGTACATAAGAGCTGACAATCTACAGGAGAGAGGATCCTGTACATAAGAGCTGACACTACAGGAGAGAGGACCCTGCACATAAGAGCTGACACTACAGGAGAGAGGACCCTGCACATAAGAGCTGACACTCTACAGGAGAGAGGACCCTGCACATAAGAGCTGACACTACAGGAGAGAGGACCCTGCACATAAGAGCTGACACTCTACAGGAGAGAGGACCCTGCACATAAGAGCTGACACTGTACAGGAGAGAGGACCCTGCACATAAGAGCTGACACTGTACAGGAGAGAGGACCCTGCGCATAAGAGCTGACACTCTACAGGAGAGAGGATCCTGCACATAAGAGCTGACACTCTGCAGGAGAGAGGACCCTGCACATAAGAGCTGACACTCTGCAGGAGAGAGGACCCTGCACATAAGAGCTGACACTCTGCAGGAGAGAGGACCCTGCACATAAGAGCTGACACTCTACAGGAGAGAGGACCCTGCACATAAGAGCTGACACTCTGCAGGAGAGAGGACCCTGCACATAAGAGCTGACACTCTGCAGGAGAGAGGACCCTGCGCATAAGAGCTGACACTCTACAGGAGAGAGGACCCTGCACATAAGAGCTGACACTCTGCAGGAGAGAGGACCCTGCACATAAGAGCTGACACTCTACAGGAGAGAGGACCCTGCACATAAGAGCTGACACTCTACAGGAGAGAGGACCCTGCACATAAGAGCTGACACTGTACAGGAGAGAGGACCCTGCACATAAGAGCTGACACTACAGGAGAGAGGACCCTGCACATAAGAGCTGACACTCTACAGGAGAGAGGACCCTGCACATAAGAGCTGACACTACAGGAGAGAGGACCCTGCACATAAGAGCTGACACTACAGGAGAGAGGATCCTGCACATAAGAGCTGACACTCTACAGGAGAGAGGATCCTGCACATAAGAGCTGACACTCTACAGGAGAGAGGATCCTGCACATAAGAGCTGACACTCTACAGGAGAGAGGACCCTGCACATAAGAGCTGACACTGTACAGGAGAGAGGACCCTGCACATAAGAGCTGACACTCTACAGAAGAGAGGACCCTGCACATAAGAGCTGACACTACAGGAGAGAGGACCCTGCACATAAGAGCTGACACTACAGGAGAGAGGATCCTGCACATAAGAGCTGACACTCTACAGGAGAGAGGATCCTGCACATAAGAGCTGACACTCTACAGGAGAGAGGACCCTGCACATAAGAGCTGACACTCTACAGGAGAGAGGACCCTGCACATAAGAGCTGACACTACAGGAGAGAGGACCCTGCACATAAGAGCTGACACTCTACAGGAGAGAGGACCCTGCACATAAGAGCTGACACTACAGGAGAGAGGACCCTGCACATAAGAGCTGACACTACAGGAGAGAGGATCCTGCACATAAGAGCTGACACTCTACAGGAGAGAGGATCCTGCACATAAGAGCTGACACTCTACAGGAGAGAGGACCCTGCACATAAGAGCTGACACTCTACAGGAGAGAGGATCCTGCACATAAGAGCTGACACTACAGGAGAGAGGACCCTGCACATAAGAGCTGACACTCTACAGGAGAGAGGACCCTGCACATAAGAGCTGACACTCTACAGGAGAGAGGGTCCTGCACATAAGAGCTGACACTACAGGAGAGAGGACTCTGCACATAAGAGCTGACACTCTACAGGAGAGAGGACCCTGCACATAAGAGCTGACACTCTACAGGAGAGAGGACCCTGCACATAATACCTGACCAACTCAATGCCAACAAATGTGTAAAAACAGGGTCGGACTGGGTTGTCTTTGGCCCACAGGGGGAATTGATTCTAGGGGCCCACCCTACAGCTATATGCAAATATTTGTAAACCAATATCCCCGTTGTAGTGAAGCATCAACTGTAAAACACAGGCGGCTCCTGCAGATTTACCACCATAAATGGAATGTACAATTACGGTATTAAAGTAAAGGGGTTATAGGGGTGATACAAGGTATCACCGATCCATGGGCTCTACAGGATAGGTGATCGCTTTGATCCGACCATTAGAAATTGCACCGACTAGAAGAGTGAGGAACTTTTATCCCCGATAGGACATTTTAAAATGGAGCGGCAGGTGGGATGTCTGACCGCAGCTCCATTCATTCTCTTTGGGGCTTCCAGAAAAAATAAGTGCAGTGCTTGCAGCCACAAAGTGAATGAATGGATCAGTGGCCAAGTCGCACATGGCACTCCAGTCTAATGGGGCTAAAAGTTCCATATTCTGCCGATTGGGTTCCAGCAGTCAGACCCCCATCAATCAATATGTTATCATCTATCCTGTGGAGAGGTGATTACTTTTTTTTCACAGAAAAACCCCTGTAGGTGCATCTCTGTCGCTGTGCTCCAAGTATTTAATCTCTAATGGAAATAAAGAATTATCTCCTAATTAATATCAGAGAGAACAAATGACCGCCATACACAACACAATCCCCATACCAAGACCAATAACACCACATACAGGGAAGAAATACCACCACATCATGACCAGACCACATACAAAGAGAAATTCTGCCACACCATAACTAGGACTACATATTCCACCACATAGTGACTGAATAATACCACATACAGGGGATAAATACTGCCACACCATGACCAGGCCACAAATTACCACCACACAGCGATGGTAATAACACATACAGGGGATAAATACCACCACTCTGTTATCAGACTACAATACTGATCATGAATACAAACCACAATACTAACAACACTATTATTACCACCAGTGACATTATGTACAGGAGCGCTGTATATAGTGTCAGTGTACGGGTAATACAGTTACCACTGGTGACATTATACACAGGAGCTCGGTATATAGTGTACAGATAATACAGTGATCACCAGTGACATTATACACAGGAGCTCGGTATATAGTGTACAGGTAATACAGTGATCACCAGTAACATTATACATAGGAGCTCTGTATATAGTGTATATTGTACAGGCAATACAGTAATCACCGGTGACATTATACACAGGAGCACTGTATATAGTGTATAGTGTACAGGTAATACAATGATCACTGGTGACATTATACACAGGAGCTCTGTATATAGTATACAGTGTACAGTTAATACAGTGATCACCAGTGACATTATACACAGGAACTCTGTATATAGTGTTTAGTATACAGGTAATACAGTGATCATTAGTGACATTATACACAGGAGCTCTGTATATAGTGTCAGTGTACAGGTGATACAGTGATCACCGGTGACATTATACACAGGAGCTCTGTTCACGGTATACAGTGTATAGCAGGGCCGGACTGGCCATCTGGCAATTCTGGCAAATGCCAGAAGGGCCTGTCTGGTCATGGGCTGCCTTGTCTGCTATGTTGTTAACAGAATCAGTGTTCTCTTCAAGACACCCATACTGTTAACAGTTGTGATGGAGCACAAAGTCGCTGACTCTGTCACTTACACCAGCAGGCCACACGCATTATTAGACATACTGGTCTAATAGTAAGTCTTGGTTTCCTCCATCCAGGGTAATATTAGTAATATTTCCCCATCTGGTGCTTGGAAACGGGGACAACATGGGCCTGTGTGATTGCAAATGCCAGGGCTGAATTTCAGTCCCAGTCCATACCTGGTGTATAGTGTGCATGTGCAGCGCCCCAGAGTCCTGGTTGCTGCAGTAATATTATTCTTCCACCAGGGGGAGTGATATTACGCCTGAAGGTAATAAAGGAGTTCATCTTTCCAGGTATCACAGTCACCACACTACACTTCACACTCCAGACCACCAGGGGGAGCTATGCTCCTATCTAGTAGGGCACTCCTCACAGAAGGGTAAAACTGGTGGGTTGGATAGGAAGTTAGGGAGAAGCTGACTGGGCTCGGCCCAAGCAACACCTGTCAGGCAGACAGGGGGAGAGGAGGAACATCTGAGATGCAGACAGAGGGTCCCTGTCAGGGGTGGGATCCTGACAAAGGCCTAGCATGAGACAGAAAGACACAGAGCTGCGCCTGCCCCACGTGCGACAGCATCCTAAGGAAGGACAAGAAAGGAATTGTGTTGCAGGGAGTGAGAAACGAAGTCACAGCACAAGGAGACAACACCAGAAGGAGTTCTGTCCTGTAAGAGGCTGCCTCCTTCTGAGGCGCGTAGCCGGTGCCCGGAATACCGAGGGAGTAAATGACTCTACGCATTACTTCAGAGACCGGCAGGACAGTCAATTCCAAGTTGGCTGCCCGACCTTAAAACCTAAGAAGACACAGTGGCAAATTGTGGGGGTCGGGGCGTCTCTAGGGTCCTTATAAACAAGCCTCAGGCCATCAGTCATACGGGTTTGTCCTATCCATACCATCTGGGGGACAGAGAAGAAGAAATAACATCTAGAACATCTACAAAGGTTGTGAGGACTATCCCGTGGTGCTCAGTAGGGAGGTACTACAACACACAGGCGCTAGTAGGAAGGCTACTGATTTCCACCTGGATAAGAGAACTCTGGATTTGCCTTCAGACCAGCCGGACTCTGCCTGCCCTGTGATCTGTACTCTGGACTGTGGATGCTGAAGTCTTCAGTAAAATGTAAAGAGACTGCAACCTTTGTGTCCTCATTATTCACTGCGCCTTACATCGTCCACCATCACCACCTACACTTCTGGGAAGCCCTGGGGACATACTTCACCTGTGGGAAGGTATACCATCTAGCTGCCATTCCATCACCCCAGCGGACCCCTAAGCAGCGTCGGTCACCCTGACCGAGTACCACAGGTGGCGTCACGAACACTAGACAAACTACACCTTTAATTGCACGTCCCTCAAAAGGGCCACGGACCGGGTCAGGCCACTGTGACATCCTCCGAACCGAAGGACCTGATACCGAGTACCCCATTGCCCTTAACGTGGGGGGCGCTCCACTTGTACATGTAAACACTGACTCACCAGTGACATCTGTAGTTGAAGTCCTTCGTCTTTGCTTTTCTTCTTCACCCAGCACAAACCACCATCACTTCTTCCAGCCAGGACTCGTCGCTGAAAAAAACACACACAGTCATCCATAGCTGATTGCTTCGAGTGCACATTCCCCACTTTTTTCCCCCGACTTCTACACTATGTCAGATGAAGAAAAAAAGTGATGTAGTGACGCACTGCACAGTAACAGGGCCCCCCTTTTGTTCCCTCCATGGAAAACCGTTTCCTAAAAAGTAAATGATATTACAGTAGTAATAATATCCCTTATTGAACCCTAAATAAATTATGTCACCATAAACTAATACAGCATGTCCTTCATTCTGGCCCCCAAACAGTATCCCCTTTTATTTAATAATCTCGCTCAGCCTGGCCCCCATTAATTATATTATGCCCCAGCCTGGCCTCCTATGTCCTTTGTCTAGCCTGGCCCCAATATCTGCAGCCTGGTCCCCAGATATCCATCCTGCCCCCCAGCTATCCATACTGGCCCCCATATGTCCCTTTTCCTGCTCCCCCATATATCTATCCTGGATCTCCCATATATCCAACCTGATCCCTTGTTTTTGCTTACATATACCCATTCTGGCACCTAATATATCCATCCTGGCTCCCGCTCCTTGTCCTGCCCTCCATATATCCATCCTGCCCCGTCCACATATCTATCCTGGTCCCTTGTACTGGCATCCCCCCATATATCCATTCTGGCTCCCTGGCTTTTTCAGCCATAAAAACATTTTTCCACTAAATAAAATTGGATTAAAATTGCCTTTTTAAAAAAAAAAAAAAAAATGTTTTATGGTTTCACATATGTCTAGCATTGGTGGCTTTGTATTTCTCATGCTCATATGATGGAAAAAAAAGGTAAACTTTGAGATCCTGAAAAACTCAGTAAAACTTGATTTTTGTTTGCAGCTTTTCCAGATCAGGTTTTTGGTTGCAGGAAAAAAAAGCACCAAGAAAGCAACGTGTGAACATAGCCTGAGTATCAGTAACATCTGTAGTTATAGTTATAAGGATGTCTGAGCACTCAGTAGAGATTAGACCTTGAGGGAGACTGGAGATGGCACTTAGCCATGTGGTCCGTGGTGGGTCATTGTCAGTAGGAGAGGAGCATTGTGATTGCTTGTGGTGGCACAGGGAATAATCATGGAAACATTAATGTGGGTACAGTACACTTACCAGCTTTCACATCTGTATGCTGTAGTCAGTATAAGTTTATGATTACGTCCTCTGTTTCTTTCTCCATCCAGCTTCCCTCTCTCCATAGACTTGTATCAGCAGGAAGTGCAATTTGATCCCTGACTGAAGACAGATCCGTAGACAGATTTGAGCATTTTTTGAAAATGAATGATCAGTGCTAGAGAGAAGAAGAGAATATGTGATGGATAAATGGGGAAAAAGGCATTTCTATCTTAAGAAAAAAAAAATATAACAAATGTTCTTATCTTTGCTTGTATTGTGGATTTATGAAATAAAAAATAAAGTGTAGATGTTATTTAATAAGAATTTATTATTTAATAATGTAATAAAATACTCACAAGCAGGGGTTGTAAACTTATCTTGCAGGACTCTAGAGAATGTCAGTCTTTTCCGTGTGACCAGTGGCTTATATAGGAGCCCTTTAAATTATTAAAGGTGTTATGCCACCCTTGTCAACTCTCCCGGGAAAAGGAGAGACCTCCTCCCCGACTCCTAAAAGTACCAGCAAATCCTCCAAAAACTTCCCAGAAAGCAAAGTCCAGGAAGCATTGCCCAACATCCAGAGTGGCATCAACAGGAGGTAGATGAGAAAGAAAAAGTGGCTCTTTGGAAACAAAAAATCATCAAGTAATTTTCTCCCAGACGACAGGTCTGGAAACTAGTAAAATACAGGGAATCTGGGGTTGAATTAATAGCTTTTCCAACTTGACATCATTCTCCTTCATTAAAGGGGGTTGTACAGTCTGGGGAAAATTTTCAACAAGCAATGCCTTCTGCCGATCCCTTGCAATGTTTAATAGATATAATGTTAGGATTCAGCTCTTTTCGCCATTATGAGTGCAAGTATATGATCTGCACGTTTGCAATCATGCTCCGACTATATTCTCATCTTCTTTCTGTTTTATAGCAGTCAGAGGTTTGTTTTTGCTAATGCCGAAGTCAAATTCTCTTGATATATGTAATATTCTGGCTTCCCGCAGTCTCCACTAGGGGGAGCTCACCGCATACAGATTTATCAATGAACTGAATCTTTAGATTTTTGTATTTTAAGCCTCCTTGATTATTTAGGAGCCGTAGACCACCCATCATCCCCTCCCAGGGTTATTTATTACTATATACACTTCACACCCACCTCCTGGGTAAATAGGAGTCTTTAAATGCTCCATCCTACCCATAGTCTTTTTTTTCTGTCTGACTCATTGTTTGGAAGTCTGAGTTAGAAAAAACTCAGAAAAAATACATACCAAGAGATACAGCCTTCCTAATACCCTGTCTGATGACAAATGCACACTTAGCAGGATGCAGCAGGCCTCCACTGATAATGGCTAGGGGCGGCACGAGTGCAAACTACTTGATAAAAGCAACCACCCCCATCCTCCAAGCATTGCAGGGGTTGGCTGCCTAGTAGAAAAAAAAAATGCACATTGATATGACTCACATAGGACGCCAGTCACACTGATAGGTGTGGTGCACAGTGTCTGGTATGCAACCTATTAATGACGCCCCTTGTATTAACAGGCGGGCTGCCCAGCACTATAATATGCAGCACACGGTGACAGACGCCCCCAAAAAATACCTAACCAACATAAAGAGGCCTGGCCACATCCTGAAAAAAGGATATGATATAGTGCAAAAAAATGTATGCATATGATAAACACATACACTGTATGAGGTATTGATTTATTATTTTGGCCAAAACAAAGTAAGCCCGCAACCCAACGTCAAGGGTCCTCATAGCATTGCGGGTCCTACCACTAATATCATAAAACAACTAACATAGAAAAAACTCAGAAAAAATACATACCAAGAGATACAGCCTTCCTCTTTATGTTGGTTAGGTATTTTTTTGGGGCGTCTGTCACCGTGTGCTGCATATTATAGTGCTGGGCAGCCCGCCTGTTAATACAAGGGGCGTCATTAATAGGTTGCATACCAGACACTGTGCACCACACCTATCAGTGTGACTGGCGTCCTATGTGAGTCATATCAATGTGCATTTTTTTTTTTTTTTTTCTACTAGGCAGCCAACCCCTGCAATGCTTGGAGGATGGGGGTGGTTGCTTTTATCAAGTAGTTTGCACTCGTGCCGCCCCTAGCCATTATCAGTGGAGGCCTGCTGCATCCTGCTAAGTGTGCATTTGTCATCAGACAGGGTATTAGGAAGGCTGTATCTCTTGGTATGTATTTTTTCGAAGTCTGAGTTAGGCCGGCGTCACACTTGGCGTAAGACAATACGTCCGTACTACGCGTTCAATACGCCAAAATGTCTCCGTAATCGACTTCCGTAGTTACTGCGTTCCTTAGGTGTGGTCGCGTATTTTGCGCATGTGCTTGTGCGTGTGTAATCCGTATGTGATCCGTATGGCGTATTTTTCACGCACCATCACAAAATGGACATTTAACGGTTTTCAGGCCTGCAAATCATTTAAACCATCATTAACCACACTATTTAAGCCCTCTACAACAGGTGTAGCCCTCCCATCTGCCCTATATGTTCTCTAGCATATTTTGGCTGTGTTGCTTTGAGATTACAAACATGTCTGGCCCTGTGTATTTAAGCACAACTCAGCGGGTGTTGCTTCACTGGGTGTTGTCACGTCGCTTTGGACAGCCATATCAGGTCAATGTGGATCCGCGCAGGAGACAAAGATTGTGGGTACATCCTTTATTGACCCAACGCCAGAGTAAAGGCCATTTCCAGAGACTATATTCAGCTTTGAGGGCACATCCAGAGAAGTTTTACCTGTATACTCGCATGTCCATCCGGACTTTTGACATGTTGTTGGAGATCTTACGTCCTGGTCTCACCTTTCAGGACACCTGGATGAGAAAAGCCATCTCTGCTGAGGAGCGTCTGCTCCTAACCTTACGGTAGGTATTCCACATTCGCACATACTGTTTTGTTATTTTGTTTTCTGTCAAAATGTGTGGTGTCCTACTATGTTTCATTAACTTAACTTGGACATGAAGCCACAAGCACATATAAAAGAATGGTGTCAATATTCTAGTATATTAAGATTTTAAAATGAAACTTTTTCAATTGTAAATAATGTAATAGTAAATGAAATATACACTTGAGCTTATTCCTGTTTTCGTAGTCATCATGTTAATGTTTTGTTTTCCTTTTTGTTGTATTGCAGCTTCCGGTCCACTGGCTTGTCCTATGCGGGTCTACACCTGGAGTTTCTGATTGGGCGGTCGACCATTTCAGGCATTGTTAGGACAACCTGTTCCCAAATCTGGCAGAAACTACATGAAGTTGTGTTGCCTGAGCCAAAACAGGACGATTGGATTCAAATCGCCACAGGTTTCAGAAATAATTGTGACTTCCCTAACTGCATTGGAGCTGTGGATGGGAAACATATCAGGCTGCGTAAGCCGCCGAACTCTTGTTCCCAATTCTACAATTACAAGCAGTTTTTCTCTGTAGTTCTGTTAGCTGTTGCTAACAGTAACTACAGGTTTGTAATTGTAGACATTGGGGCCTATGGGCGAACTGGAGACTCTAGGGTCTTCAATTCGTCCATAATGGGTCGGCGGCTACGTGACAACCAGTTGAACCTCCCACCACCACAACAACTCCCAGGCTCAAATGCGGAAGCAGTGCCTTTTGTTTTGGTTGGAGATGAGGCCTTCCAACTGTCGAGGCACGTCATGACGCCTTACCCCAGGCGCAACCTTGACCACCGGCGGAGGGTATTGAATTTGAGACTTGCAAGGGCACGGAGACTGGTTGAGTGCGCCTTTGGGATTCTTGTTGCCAAATGGCGTGTTCTTCAGTCTGCCATCCAGCTGAGTGAGGCTACAATCAACGAAGTGATAAAAGCCTGTGTAATTCTACATAATTTCACAAGAATACATGATTGTTCCTCTCCAAATTTGGAAGATAACCTCATGAACAATGTTAGTAGGCCTACCCCATATGTCCCTCCTCCGCGTCGTCCACTTTCTGGTCTTAAAGTTCGTGATATCTTTACAAATTATTTTTTGACTCCTCAAGGTGCTACTCCCTGGCAAGACTATGCATTTTTGCATGTTTAATTAATTAGCTCTATAAAGTATGTGTTAACCAAGTTAAAAACTCTGTGTGTTGTAATTTATTTTTTCACATATGGTTATCAGCATATCATGTGTGTGTGATGGAAGAATGAATACAGCGCATCCAGACTTTGATTGTTAGTAATAGAACGTTTTACTGTATAAATTTTTTAAAAGTCTTGGTTATTTTTTGGACATAACCAATTTTTGGCCTCTAAATGGCCTATTTTTGGTGGCCCAACAAATTCTTTACAACATCCACAATAAACACTGCTATGTAGGGACAGTACAAACGAAAATTGTGGATAAAAATCATATAAAAAACACACAAATAAAATGGTAAAAGAAACATAAAAAAACAAAGCCAAAAGAAAATAAAAAAATTACAAGTCCTGGTAGGTTGGTGCAGGAGATGTAGCTTGCTCAGGGTCAGCTTCAGGTGGCCTTTGTAGGCCCAATTGTCCAGCACCCTGTGCAGATGTTGTAGTGGCCTGAGGGACATTAGCCCAGCTATGATGCTGGGAACTTGGAAGAGTGGGGCGAGGATTTGGGAGATACCCCTGCTGTTGATGACCATATGGCCGGGAATCATAACCCAACCCAAAATGACCATATTGTCCATACCCAGGTTGGGACCAGCCTCCAGCACTGGGTGTGGACAAGTGGCCATATTGGGATGGTTGATGATATCCCGCCATATGTTGCTGAGGTGGCCATTGTGTGTTCGTTGTGGGTTGGGGCTGAGGTGTTGGCTGACGTGGAGGGGGTGCTTCAGATCCTTGTGGAGCAGCCAGGCCTTGTAATCTCTGAGGCCGCAGAATATTTTCAGGTGACATCTGCCACTGTTCAATCATCTGCATGAGATTGTATGGGTTATTTGGGGGGGTGCATGCGTCAACAAGGATCTGAAAACAGCCTCTCACACGAAGCCTTAATTCCCGCTCTATGGACCTTAAGTACTGGGCAAGGCTCCTGGTAAAGCCCTCCTCCCCATCATCGTCTCGGACACGTGCCAAATAGGTCATGACCCCAGCATCCACGTTTTGCCGGCTTTGGATCAGCTGTCTTCTGCGGCGTGCACGCTGTGGTCTTACTGCAGCCTGTGGGGATGGATCCAGGGCAACAGTTGGGCTGCTGCTATTTCCAGGGTCATCCTGGCTAGGTGGTGGTGCTGCTGATGATGCTGCAGCGGAAGATGAAAACTGTGGGGCCTCTTGGTGTGGTTCGGATGCAGATGGAGCTGCCTGACCAGATGAGGAGGATCCAGGAGGGATGGAGCCTGAGGGAGCAGCAGATGGACCAGCCACCTCTTCACCTTCCCCAACTGGGTCAATGACCAGTTCCGAGTCAGACCCTGTCTCCCTGTCAGTGAGGTTAGACTGAGTTCTGAAAAAGAACAATGTTTTAGGTTACAAATTTCTAATGAAAAATTTGCTCAAAAATAGAAATTATAAAAAGTTATTGATGTTTTAACTTACGGCCTGAGGTCCATGCTGGGATTCAGAAAGTTTAGGCGGTCATTTTTTTGGAGGTGCCCCGGCTCCACTTCTCTCCCGCTGCTGCCTCTCCCTCCTATACTGATCGCGGATACTCCGCCACCTTGTTGTAACATCACCCACTGAAACAACAAAAAATAAACACATTGATTAGCCCATTAAGCAGAGAGCTCACAAAAGGTGTAATTGACTACACAGATTTAAGTGTAGCATCCAAATAGGCATTGGTGGAGCACATTTAATATTAAATTTAAAAAACACACACAATTATCAAGCAAGGCCACAAGGACAGAGTCCCCTAACCTCTATCACCAAAAAGGCCAAATAATGGGAAACACTGTTAGTAAAAGGGACACCTATTCTAAACATTAATGAAATCCGTTTATCATGTACAACACCATGTATCTACTAGTGGGCTTTCTATTTCCTTCATGAATATTTAAGAAATTCTTGATGAGAAATTCAAAGTAGTAAGCGCCTGATGAGTCACAATAACATTACATTTCAAACATGGGTGTACTTACTTATCTGTCGCTGTGCCGCACATGGCTGCTGGTCATAATGTGGGAAGAGGGCCACACAAACGCTCCTCCATGCTGCCTCTTTTTGTGCCCTGTTGGCATAATTTGGGTCTCTTTGGTCCCAGATGACAGGCCTGTCTTGTACCAAAATGATCAGCATGTCCGCGTTCACAATGTTGGCCATGCTGAATATCACTCCGTGGAGGCGTGCAGCAGACTTCCGGGTTCACTGTCTGGCTTTTTCAGCTAATTAGCATGTCTCACCTGCCTGATTGAGGCCTTTGGACATTTCAGGACATCTGCCAGTAAGTTGCGTATTTCTCGCAAGGCACACGCATGGTCCGTAAGCATTCCGTATTATACGCTCTCCCATAGACTTGCATTGGCGTATTTTTTGCGCGATACGCTGACAAACGCAGCATGCTGCGGTTTTCTGCGCCCGTAGAACGCAGTATATTACGGATCCGTAATATACGGCTAATAGGAGCAGCCCCATTGAGAATAATTGTGCCGTATGTTATGCGAGTTTTACGCACGTAGTTTCTGCGCTCTTACGTCCGTAAAACACGCATGTGTGACGCCGGCCTCACCATCACGTCTTCAATATGTCATGGATCTCAGCAGCCTTAAAGGGACTGGTTTCTCCCCAAAACAACCCCTCATCTGTCCACAGTTTATGCATGGTGCTGCAGTTCATACCTATTCACATCAACAGAGCTGAGTTACAATGCCATACATGACCTGTGAACAGGTGCCGTGCTGCTTTTTGAAGAAAGCCGCCATGTGTTTGTTTGATTTTTTTATTTCCAGGCAACTCCTTTAGTTTAACTGAATGGATGCGATATATAAGATTTTCTTTGTAAAATGAATTGCACGTCATTCTGATATTCCCCCACAAGATGGCAGTACAGTCACACTATATCCCATAGAGTATTTAGATGGGGATTTGCTGCCTCCATGTAATTAGGTTCTTGCATCCGGCTGTCTGACTGCAGATACAACTGTACAATCACAAGAAAACGTACGGATTGGTCGGAGGCAAACAACTATCCTAAGAAAGCCTAAGCACAAAGCGTGTTCTGTAATCAGAAAATAATGTTTTCATGGCTCAGCACAGAATATTAGAAAAATAGAAATCGGGAAGATGCAGGCACTAAGTAAGAAAAGAGGGGAAGTGTAAATTCTGTAGGAAGAACACAACAAAAAGTATAGGGTAACTGGGGATAGAGTCGACATCTCCCCCCCAGGTAGCTCCACTACTAGCCTCTCTTAGAGCTCAAAAACAGGGCTTCCTACTATTTTGCCTGACTGTTCCACACAGTAATATGAAGGACATGTTGCACTTCTCATATCCCGACTATGTCTGTGGGGCATCAGGAATTCTCTCTTTTGTGCCATATGGAAGACTTTTTTTTTTAAACAATAAATTTTTATAGAATTTTACAAATAGGGTGAAGAATACATCAATACAGACACATGTTTACAGCATACGTATAAGAGGTGTGCATCAAAGAACAGAGAAACTGCCTTGACCTTGGCAAGGTTGACTTTCCGTGACCTTCCCCCTTTTCCCCTTGAATAAACACGCCACACCAGTACTTTTGGATAATAACGGCCACAGCAGCCACTTTATTATTAATAATAATAATAATAATAATTAAAGACACTTGGTGGGGCCCTCAAAGCTAAACCGATACTGGTCTGGTGATTAAACCGTCGGCATTGCCTCTTCCCTCCCAGCCTTATTTCCAGCCGTGTTTTATTCCAGGTTTGGAGGCACCATGAATGGAGGGAAGAGGTTGCCTCCACACTGTTAAACCTGTACCCGACTTCCATCGTCGGGTACCCACCCATCGGTACCGCGCACCTGACCTCCAACATCGAGTGGCCCTCCGGGTCCCATGATAATGTGACCCCGACTTGCCTCGTCGGGTATGACCCAAGTCTCATCAGACCACCAACAACCCGTAACCATCCACTGTAGGGGGGGCCCCCGCAATGCAAAAACCCCCCCATACGGAACTTTTTTGCCAGCTTCGAGGACCCACCAGCGGTGAAATCACTATTCCGTTGATTATAACAGAACCAGGCTCACGAAGAGCCATCCGCCACAAGTCAGGAGAGGAAAAACCCCCTGTGGGGGAAACCACCAGGGAACCATGGCGCTGGATTGCCCTTCCCCTGGGCTTAAAGGTAACTGCCAAATTAAGCACGTTTGCATAAGTATCCTTCATATCATTATTCGAATAGTTGATCCGGCCACTGCGACCCAGTCATTCTTCTCCTCCTCTGGGATGGGTGGGTGGGGCTTGTTGTCCGGCTGTCCTGGAAGTGAAAGAGGGTTACTGCTCCTCCCTGCGTTCTTTTATCCTCCTTGATCTCCCTCCTTCTCCCCAGTGCCTAGGTCACTTCCCCTATGTAATTTCCCCCTTTGTCAAGCCTTCCTTCCTCCCCCCCTCCTTCCTTTCTGTTCTTCCTGCCTTCTCCCAAAATCCCCAATCACCTGGTCACTGGCAACCTGCCCCGGTCATGCCTCCCTCCTTCCGACCCTCCGTGCCTCATCCGGGGGTTACTAGATTAGCGGCAAAGCTTGAAAAAACAATAAATACATAAAAAATAGGACATAGAAGCAAATAGCCGTAAAATAACAAGATTTTATTGAAACAATTATAAAAACAGTTCAGTAAGAATAGAATATATAAGAATAACTAGCTGTTTCCAGCCAGCTAACGCTCGGCACGCTCATTGCTATCTAATTAACGCTGCTGGTGATTAAACTAAAGTAAATAATGACAACATTCAATAGCGCTTACGCAGGTGGTAAATTAACTTAAAATGAAGTTAATAACAATAATAATAATTAAAAATCTGAATAATACTAATAATACATTTTATTCACAGTGTAAAATCAAAAACAAACTGGATTCAGTAAGATGTGCGTTTTTTATTCATTCCATCATCTAAACAAATTTCATAACGAAACATAAATTAAGTGAAAATTTCTCTGTAAACACAATTAAATGTATAGTCATTTTCGTCATTTTCTTTCCTTGACTTCTACCATGGAACAATTTAATGTGTGGGGACGGGATTGTGTGTGGTAATATGGTGGGGCGGGATTATGTGTGGTAATGTGGTGGGGGGGCGGGATTATGTGTGGTAATGTGGTGGGGGGATTATGTGTGGTAATGTGGTGGGAGGGCGGGATTATGACTGGTAATGGGGTGGGTGGGCGGGATTATCTGTGGTAATGTGGTGTGGGGACGGGATTGTGTGTGGCAATATGGTGGGGCGGGATTATGTGTGGTAATGTGGTGGGGGGGCGGGATTATGTGTGGTGATGTGGTGGGGGGATTATGTGTGGTAATGTGGTGGGGGGATTATGTGTGGTAATGTGGTGGGGGGAGGATTATGTGTGATGTGATGGGGGGCGGGATTGTGTGTGGTAATGTGGTGGGGGGTGGGATTATGGGTGGTAATGTGGTGGGGCGGGATTATGTGTGGTAATTTGGTGGGGGGGCGGGATTATCTGTGGTAATGTGGTGTGGGGATGGGATTGTGTGTGGTAATATGGTGGGGCGGGATTATGTGTGGTAATGTGGGGGGATTATGTGTGGTAATGTGGTGGGGGGGCGGGATTATGTGTGGTGATGTGGTGGGGGGGCGGGATTGTGTGTGGTAATGTGGTGGGGGTGGGATTATGTGTGGTAATGTGGTGGGGGGATTATGTGTGGTAATGTGGTGGGGGGGCGGGATTATGTGTGGTAATGTGGTGGGGGGGCGGGATTGTGTGTGGTAATGTGGTGGAGGGCGGGATTATGTGTGGTGATGTGGTGGGGGGGCGGGATTGTGTGTGGTAATGTGGTGGGGGCGGGATTATGTGTGGTAATGTGGTGGGGGGATTATGTGTGGTAATGTGGTGGGGCAGGATTATGTGTGGTAATTTGGTGGGGGGGCGGGATTATCTGTGGTAATGTGGTGTGGGGATGGGATTGTGTGTGGTAATATGGTGGGGCGGGATTATGTGTGGTAATGTGGTGGGGGGATTATGTGTGGTAATGTGGTGGGGGGGCGGGATTATGTGTGGTGATGTGGTGGGGGGGCGGGATTGTGTGTGGTAATGTGGTGGGGGCGGGATTATGTGTGGTAATGTGGTGGGGGGATTATGTGTGGTAATGTGGTGGGGGGGCGGGATTATGTGTGGTAATGTGGTGGGGGGGCGGGATTATGTGTGGTAATGTGGTGGGGGGGCGGGATTGTGTGTGGTGATGTGGTGGGGGGGCGGGATTGTGTGTGGTAATGTGGTGGGGGCGGGATTATGTGTGGTAATGTGGTGGGGGGATTATGTGTGGTAATGTGGTGGGGGGGCGGGATTATGTGTGGTAATGTGGTGGGGGGGCGGGATTGTGTGTGGTAATGTGGTGGAGGGCGGGATTATGTGTGGTGATGTGGTGGGGGGCAGGATTGTGTGTGGTAATGTGGTGGGGGCGGGATTATGTGTGATGATGTGGTGGGGGGCGGGATTGTGTGTGGTAATGTGGTGGGCGGCGGGATTGTGTGTGGTGATGTGTTGGGGTTGGAATTATGTGTGGTAATGTGGTGGGGGGCGGGATTGTGTGTGGTGATGTTTTGGGGTCGGAATTATGTGTGGTAATGTGGTGGGGGGAGGATTATGTGTGATGTGATGGGGGGCGGGATTGTGTGTGGTAATGTGGTGGGGGGTGGGATTATGGGTGGTAATGTGGTGGGGCGGGATTATGTGTGGTAATTTGGTGGGGGGGCGGGATTATCTGTGGTAATGTGGTGTGGGGATGGGATTGTGTGTGGTAATATGGTGGGGCGGGATTATGTGTAGTAATGTGGTGGGGGGATTATGTGTGGTAATGTGGTGGGGGGGCGGGATTATGTGTGGTGATGTGGTGGGGGGGCGGGATTGTGTGTGGTAATGTGGTGGGGGCGGGATTATGTGTGGTAATGTGGTGGGGGGATTATGTGTGGTAATGTGGTGGGGGGGCGGGATTATGTGTGGTAATGTGGTGGGGGGGCGGGATTGTGTGTGGTAATGTGGTGGAGGGCGGGATTATGTGTGGTGATGTGGTGGGGGGGCGGGATTGTGTGTGGTAATGTGGTGGGGGCGGGATTATGTGTGGTAATGTGGTGGGGGGATTATGTGTGGCAATGTGGTGGGGCGGGATTATGTGTGGTAATTTGGTGGGGGGGCGGGATTATCTGTGGTAATGTGGTGTGGGGATGGGATTGTGTGTGGTAATATGGTGGGGCGGGATTATGTGTGGTAATGTGGTGGGGGGATTATGTGTGGTAATGTGGTGGGGGGGCGGGATTATGTGTGGTGATGTGGTGGGGGGGCGGGATTGTGTGTGGTAATGTGGTGGGGGCGGGATTATGTGTGGTAATGTGGTGGGGGGATTATGTGTGGTAATGTGGTGGGGCGGGATTATGTGTGGTAATTTGGTGGGGGGGCGGGATTATCTGTAGTAATGTGGTGTGGGGATGGGATTGTGTGTGGTAATATGGTGGGGCGGGATTATGTGTGGTAATGTGGTGGGGGGATTATGTGTGGTAATGTGGTGGGGGGGCGGGATTATGTGTGGTAATGTGGTGGGGGGGCGGGATTATGTGTGGTAATGTGGTGGGGGGGCGGGATTGTGTGTGGTAATGTGGTGGAGGGCGGGATTATGTGTGGTGATGTGGTGGGGGGGGCGGGATTGTGTGTGGTAATGTGGTGGGGGCGGGATTATGTGTGGTAATGTGGTGGGGGGATTATGTGTGGTAATGTGGTGGGGGGGCGGGATTATGTGTGGTAATGTGGTGGGGGGGCGGGATTGTGTGTGGTAATGTGGTGGAGGGCGGGATTATGTGTGGTGATGTGGTGGGGGGCAGGATTGTGTGTGGTAATGTGGTGGGGGCGGGATTATGTGTGATGATGTGGTGGGGGGCGGGATTGTGTGTGGTAATGTGGTGGGCGGCGGGATTGTGTGTGGTGATGTGTTGGGGTTGGAATTATGTGTGGTAATGTGGTGGGGGGTGGGATTGTGTGTGGTGATGTTTTGGGGTCGGAATTATGTGTGGTAATGTGGTGGGGGTGGGATTGTGTGTGGTGATGTGTTGGGGTCGGAATTATGTGTGGTAATGTGGTGGGGGGCGGGATTGTGTGGTAATGTTGTGGGGGGGCGGGATTATCTGTGGTGATGTTGTGGGGGGCAGGATTATGCGTGGTGATGTGGTGGGGGGGAGCGGGATTATGCGTTGTGATGTGGTGGGGGGCGGGATTATGTGTGGTAATGTGGTGGGGGGATTATGTGTGGTAATGTGGTGGGAGGGCGGGATTATGACTGGTAATGGGGTGGGTGGGCGGGATTATCTGTGGTAATGTGGTGTGGGGACGGGATTGTGTGTGGTGATGTGTTGGGGTCGGAATTATGTGTGGTAATGTGGTGGGGGGCGGGATTGTGTGGTAATGTTGTGGGGGGGCGGGATTATCTGTGGTGATGTTGTGGGGGGCAGGATTATGCGTGGTGATGTGGTGGGGGGGAGCGGGATTATGCGTTGTGATGTGGTGGGGGGGATTATGTGTGGTAATGTGGTGGGGGGATTATGTGTGGTAATGTGGTGGGAGGGCGGGATTATGACTGGTAATGGGGTGGGTGGGCGGGATTATCTGTGGTAATGTGGTGTGGGGACGGGATTGTGTGTGGCAATATGGTGGGGCGGGATTATGTGTGGTAATGTGGTGGGGGGGCGGGATTATGTGTGGTGATGTGGTGGGGGGATTATGTGTGGTAATGTGGTGGGGGGATTATGTGTGGTAATGTGGTGGGGGGAGGATTATGTGTGATGTGATGGGGGGCGGGATTGTGTGTGGTAATGTGGTGGGGGGTGGGATTATGGGTGGTAATGTGGTGGGGCAGGATTATGTGTGGTAATTTGGTGGGGGGGCGGGATTATCTGTGGTAATGTGGTGTGGGGATGGGATTGTGTGTGGTAATATGGTGGGGCGGGATTATGTGTGGTAATGTGGTGGGGGGATTATGTGTGGTAATGTGGTGGGGGGGCGGGATTATGTGTGGTGATGTGGTGGGGGGGCGGGATTGTGTGTGGTAATGTGGTGGGGGCGGGATTATGTGTGGTAATGTGGTGGGGGGATTATGTGTGGTAATGTGGTGGGGGGGGCGGGATTATGTGTGGTAATGTGGTGGGGGGGCGGGATTGTGTGTGGTAATGTGGTGGAGGGCGGGATTATGTGTGGTGATGTGGTGGGGGGGCGGGATCGTGTGTGGTAATGTGGTGGGGGCGGGATTATGTGTGGTAATGTGGTGGGGGGATTATGTGTGGTAATGTGGTGGGGGGGCGGGATTATGTGTGGTAATGTGGTGGGGGGGCGGGATTGTGTGTGGTAATGTGGTGGAGGGCGGGATTATGTGTGGTGATGTGGTGGGGGGCAGGATTGTGTGTGGTAATGTGGTGGGGGCGGGATTATGTGTGATGATGTGGTGGGGGGCGGGATTGTGTGTGGTAATGTGGTGGGCGGCGGGATTGTGTGTGGTGATGTGTTGGGGTTGGAATTATGTGTGGTAATGTGGTGGGGGGCGGGATTGTGTGTGGTTATGTTTTGGGGTCGGAATTATGTGTGGTAATGTGGTGGGGGTGGGATTGTGTGTGGTGATGTGTTGGGGTCGGAATTATGTGTGGTAATGTGGTGGGGGGCGGGATTGTGTGGTAATGTTGTGGGGGGGCGGGATTATCTGTGGTGATGTTGTGGGGGGCAGGATTATGCGTGGTGATGTGGTGGGGGGAGCGGGATTATGCGTTGTGATGTGGTGGGGGGCGGGATTATGTGTGGTAATGTGGTGGGGGGTGGAATTGTGTGGTAATGTGGTGGGGGAGCGGGATTATGCGTGGTGATGGGATGGGGGTGGGATTGTGTGTGTGGTGATGGGGTGGTGGGGTGGAATTATGTGTGGTGATGTGTTGGGGGGCGGGATTATGTGGTGATGTGGTGGGGGGTGGGATTATGTGTGGTGATGTGGTGGGACGAAGCTACTGTGCAGGGGGCGGGATTAGCGAGTGTGATGTGGGGGGCAGGAATATGTGTGGTAATGTGGTGGGGGGCGGGATTATGTGTGGTAATGTGGTGGGGGTGGGATTATGCATGGTGATGGGTGGGGGCGGGATTGTGTGTGGTGATGGGGTGGGGGCGGAATTATGTGTGGTGATGTGGTGGGGGGCGGGATTATGTGGTGATGTGGTGGGAGGCGGGATTATGTGTGGTAATGTGGATGGAGGTGGGATTATGTGTGGCAATGTGGTGGGGGACGGGATTGTGTGTGGTAATATGGTGGGGCGGGATTATGTGTGGTAATGTGGTGGGGGGCGGCATTATGTGTGGTGATGTGGGGGGCGGGATTATGTGTGGTGATGTGGGGGGCGGGATTATGTGTGGTGATGTGGTGGGGGGCGGGATTATGTGTGGTGATGTGGTGGGGCGGCGGGATTGTGTGTGGTAATGTGGTGGGGGATGGGATTGTGTGTGGCAATGTGGTGGGGGGCGAGATTGTGTGGTAATGTTGTGGGGGGAGGGATTATCTGTGGTGATGTGGTGGGGGGGCGGGCAGGATTATGCGTGGTGATGTGGTGGGGGGAGCGGGATTATGTGTGGTGATGTGGTGGGGGCGGGATTATGTGTGGTAATGTGGTGGGGGGCAGAATTGTGTGGTAATGTGGTGGGGGGCAGGATTATGCGTGGTGATGGGAGGGGGTGGGATTATGCGTGGTGATGGGTGGGGGTGGGATTGTGTGTGGTGATGGGGTGGGGGGCGGAATTATGTGTGGTGATGTGTTGGGGGGCGGGATTATGTGGTGATGTGATGGGGGTGGAATTGTGTGGTAATGTGGTGGGGGAGCGGGATTATGCGTGGTGATGGGGTGGGGGTGGGATTGTGTGTGGTGATGGGGTGGTGGGGCGGAATTATGTGTGGTGATGTGTTGGGGGGCGGGATTATGTGGTGATGTGGTGGGGGGTGGGATTATGTGTGGTGATGTGGTGGGACGAAGCTACTGTGCAGGGGGCAGGATTAGCGAGTGTGATGTGGGGGGCAGGAATATGTGTGGTAATGTGGTGGGGGCGGGATTATGTGTGGTAATGTGGTGGGGGTGGGATTATGCATGGTGATGGGTGGGGGCGGGATTATGCGTGGTGATGGGGTGGGGGGGCGGAATTATGTGTGGTGATGTGGTGGGGGCGGGATTATGTGGTGATGTGGTGGGAGGCAGGATTATGTGTGGTAATGTGGATGGAGGTGGGATTATGTGTGGCAATGTGGTGGGGGACGGGATTGTGTGTGGTAATATGGTGGGGGGCGGCATTATGTGTGGTGATGTGGGGGGCGGGATTATGTGTGGTGATGTGGGGGGCGGGATTATGTGTGGTGATGTGGTGGGGGGGCGGGATTATGTGTGGTGATGTGGTGGGGGCGGGATTATGTGTGGTGATGTGGTGGGGCGGCGGGATTGTGTGTGGTAATGTGGTGGGGGGTGGGATTGTGTGTGGCAATGTGGTGGGGGGTGAGATTGTGTGGTAATGTTGTGGGGGGAGGGATTATCTGTGGTGATGTGGTGGGGGGCGGGCAGGATTATGCATGGTGATGTGGTGGGGGGAGCGGGATTATGCGTGGTGATGGCGGGATTATGTGTGGTAATGTGGTGGGGGCGGAATTGTGTGGTAATGTGGTGGGGGGCAGGATTATGCGTGGTGATGGGAGGGGGTGGGATTATGCGTGGTGATGGGTGGGGGTGGGATTGTGTGTGGTGATGGGGTGGGGGCGGAATTATGTGTGGTGATGTGTTGGGGGGCGGGATTATGTGGTGATGTGGTGGGGGTGGGATTATGTGTTTTTTTTTTGCCTTCCCCTGGATCAACATGTTAGGGCATGTTAGGTTAGGCTATGGGTTGAACTAGATGGACTTAAAGTCTTCCTTAAACCTTAATAACTATGTAACTATGTAACTATGTGATGTGGTGGGGCGGAGCTACTGTGCAGGGGCGGGATTAGCGAATGTGGTGTGGGGGGTGGGATTATGTTTGGTAATGTGGTGGGGGGCGGGATTATGTCTGGTAATGTGGTGGGGGCGGGATTATGGGTGGTGATGGGGTGGGGGGCGTGATTGTGTGCGGTGATGGGGTGGGGGGCGTGATTGTGTGCGGTGATGGGTTGGGGGGCGGGATTGTGTGCGGTGATGGGTTGGGGGGCGTGATTGTGTGCGGTGATGGGTTGGGGGCGTGATTGTGTGCGGTGATGTGTTGGGGGCGTGATTGTGTGCGGTGATGTTTTGGGTTGTGAGATTGAGTGCGGTGATGGGTTGGGGGGCGGGATTGTGTGCGGTGATGGGTTGGCGGGCGGGATTGTGTGCGGTGATGGGGTGGGGGGCATGATTGTGTGCAGTGATAAGTTGGGGGGCGTGATTGTGTGCGGTGATGGGTTGGGGGGTGGGATTGTGTGCAGTGATGGGTTGGGTGGCGGGATTGTGTGCGCTGATGGGTTGGGGGGCGGGATTGTGTGCAGTGATGGGTTGGGGGGCGGGATTGTGTGCAGTGATGGGGTGGGGGGCGGGATTGTGTGCGGTGATGGGTTGGGGGCATGATTGTGTGCGGTGATGGGGTGGGGGGTGGGATTGTGTGCGGTGATGGGTTGGGGGGCGGGATTGTGTGCGGTGATGGGTTGGGGGCGTGATTGTGTGCGGTGATGTGTTGGGGGGCGTGATTGTGTGCGGTGATGTTTTGGGTTGTGAGATTGAGTGCGGTGATGGGTTGGGGGGCGGGATTGTGTGCGGTGATGGGTTGGCGGGCGGGATTGTGTGCGGTGATGGGGTGGGGGGCATGATTGTGTGCAGTGATAAGTTGGGGGGCGTGATTGTGTGCGGTGATGGGTTGGGGGGCGGGATTGTGTGCAGTGATGGGTTGGGGGGCGGGATTGTGTGCGGTGATGGGTTGGGGGGCGGGATTGTGTGCGGTGATGGGTTGGGGGGCGGGATTGTGTGCGGTGATGGGGTGGGGGGCGGGATTGTGTGCGGTGATGGGTTGGGGGCATGATTGTGTGCGGTAATGAGGTGGGAGGCGGGATTCTGTGTGGTGATGTGGTGGGAGGCGGAGCTACTGTGCAGGGGGCAGGATTAGCGAGTAATCATGATGCCTCTTATATATATAGATGTAAAAAATGAGGATAAGACTATACAAAAAGAACCACCTAAAAAGGTAATGAGTTATAATGATGTCAAGTATACGTAGACTTCTCAATAAATAAACATGATTATCAATAAATATTATAGTTAGCAAATGTGTACCACATCCAGGGCTTATTGTACTAAGAAGAAAAAGGGGCTAAGACAGCCCAAAAAGTGCTTCTCTAAAAAATTATTTAAGCCCAAAGATGGAAGAAGGAAACAGTGTGCAAATGGCGATTATACCAGATGTTTTCCAGAATATGTGCATCCATAGATGAATAATCCACTATAGTGGTAAAGAAAGCTGAATAATAAGGGAGCTTGTTTTAGTAGTGCAAGCCTTGTTTTATTAAGGAGGGCTGCTAAGCAAATAAGACCAAGTGGCCCAGTAGATATATGATACCCTGAATGGTTCAGCAGCCCAAGTATAAAGCAGCTCAAATATGGAATTAAATTAAGCATTGAAGGAAAACATATTGAGTCATTACCTTTAGGCGGTCGCAGCGCCCCGATGCGCGTTTCGCGTATAGCTTTGTCTGAGGGGAAGTACATGCAGGGGAAGCCCGAGGAGGGGGGTATATTGTGTCCAATTCCAGTTAAAGGGAACCTGTCACCCCCAAAATGGAAGGTGAGCTAAGCCCACCGGCATCACGGGCTTATATACAGCATTCTGTAATGCTGTAGATAAGCCCCCGATGTATCCTGAAAGATGAGAAAAAGAGGTTATGTTATACTCACCCAGGGGCGGTCCCGCTGTGGTCTGATCTGATGGGTGTCGCGGTCCGGGGCCTCTTATCTTCTTACGATGATGTCCTCTTCTTGTCTTCACACTGCGGCTCCGGCGTACTTTGTGTGTCCTGTTGAGGGGTCAGAGAGGCCCAGCACCTGCGAACTGCAGTACTTTGCTCTGCCCTCAACAGGTCAGACAAAGTACGCCTGCGCTGGAGCCGCAGCGTGAAGACAAGAAGAGGACGTCATCGTAAGAAGATGGGAGGCCCCGGACCGCGACACCCATCAGACCGATCCGTAGCGGGATCGCCCCCGGGTGAGTATAATATAACCTCTTTTTCTCATCTTTCAGGATACATCGGGGGCTTATCTACAGCATTACAGAATGCTGTAGATAAGCCCGTGATGCCGGTGGGCTTAGCTCATCTTCCATTTTGGGGGTGACAGGTTCCCTTTAAGTGATTCAACCAGAATCAGGAGGATCTGGATTGGTTACACGAAATACAGGTGTGGCAAAGGGGGTGTGGTTGGCATACTCCGCCCAGGGAAGCCATATTTTCTCAAAATTTACTAACTCTGTAAGTATAGCAGATAATTTTTCATTGATTATATACCAAGAAAGGCTTTTTTTAACAGCAGATAACTCTGGACTTGTTTTTTTTCCAAGCTAATGCTATGGCTTGTTTGGCTGCCAGGAATATAAATGTAATGAGGGCTTGAGTGTGTTTAGGGACGTTGGGGATACGATTGTTGAGTAAAGCTTCCCAAGGGTTTTTTAATTAGGTTTATGTTTGTTATTGAGGAGGTCAGGTGATAAATTCTACCCTTGCCGAGTACCTCTACCAATGGGGAAGTGCGCAGAGGAGAAGCCATTATAACGTACGTAAGCCGATGGGGAGCTGTAAAGAGCATGGATCCATGAAAGAAAGTAGTTGGGAAACTTCCGCAAGACCGCAAACAGATAAGGCCAAGAAATAGAGTCAAAGGCTTTTTTAATATCCAGCCACAATAACATGCTTGATAGGTTACGCTGTTTGCAGAGGTGCAGTAAATGGGAGAGTCTCCGTATATTATCTGAGGCTTGTCTACAAGGAACAAAGCCCACTTGATCTCTGTGTATTAGGCTGCCGTCACACTAGCAGTATTTGGTCAGTATTTTACCTTAGTATTTCTCAGCCAAAACCAGGAGTGGAACAATTAGAGGAGACGTATAATAGAAACCTATGCACCACTTCTGTATTTATCACCCACTCCTGGTTTTGGCTTACAAATACTGAGGTAAAATACTGACCAAATACTGCTAGTGTGACGGCAGCCTTAGAGTTCCCAGGACTGAGTTCAAGCGCTGAGCTAGGATTTTAGCCAGTATCTTAAGGTCTATGTTAATGCAGCGCCCCAGAGTCCTGGTCGTTGCAGTACTGTACAGTACCATAGCTCCGCCACTAAGGGGGGCTATGGTACGTCTGATGGCACTGAAGGAGTTCATCTGACCAGGTATCACATACACCAATACATTTCACAGTCTGGCCTCCAGGGGGAGCTAAGGGTTCTATGTATTAGGCCACTCCTCACAGTCTGGTAAAACTGGGGGTTAGGCAGGAAGTTAGATCAGAAAGCTGACTGGGTTGGAACCAGGCAACACCTTGTGGCAGAGGGTGTTGTAGGGGAAGATTCAGAAGGGTCCCTGTCAGGGGTGGGATCCTGACAGAGGCCTAGCAAACAGAGAGAACGTTACGGGACCGCGCCTGCACGATATAGCGGCGGTACCCCAAGAAAGGACAAGAAGCGAGGTTTATTGTGCTGAGTGAGAAACGAGATCAACGCAACAAGGAGAATACCAGTAGGAGTCGTGCTGTAAGACGAGGCAACATCCTATTGAGGCGCATAACCGGTGGCCGGAACGCCGAGGAAGTACTAAGCTCCAAGCAATACTTCAAACCTACGGCAGGACAGTCAGTTATAGGCGGGCTGTCTCACCCAATCGACCTAGGAAGACACAGGGGGGTAACAACAGGAGTGGGGCGACGCTCGAGTCCCGGAAGAGCTCTGAGCCTCCCCGTCATATGGGTGCGTCCTGACCATAACATCTGGGGGACGTGGAAGAACATCAGAATCGAGTTGTGAGGGAACACGAGAAACAGACACAACAGTTGTGGGGTACTATCCCGTAAGCACAGCAGGGGAGGACCACAACACACAAGCGCTAGAAGGTAGGCACAGATTTCCACCTGCAAAGAGAACTCTGGAGGTGCCATCGGACCGGCTGGACTTGCGCAGCCCGGTTAACCGTATTCCGGATTGAGGATCCTGAAGCCTTCAGTAAAGAGGTAAAGAGACTGCAACCTGGTGTCCTTGTTATTTACTGCGACCGGTACTTCACCACACCATAACGTCATCCCATACCTCCACCTTTATTGTACGCCCCCCTAGCAGGGTCACGGACCGGGTCTAGCCACCGTGACAACCCCAGAACAGAGACTCAGAGGCCCGGTACCGGGTACCCCTCGGCCCTGCGGCAGTGGGGGCGCTACATTAATAAGGGATATTGGTCTATAGTTAGACCAGAGTAAGTGATCGGAGTTTGGTTTCGGTATCATGGATATTGCAGCCATTAAAGAGGCTCCCCCTGGTTTGTTACCATCCCTTGAGTAGTTAAAGTAGTTAGTGAGGTGAGGAACTAGAACCGATGAGTATTTTTTATAGTAAAGGGCCGTAAATCCTTCGGGACCCTTTTTTTTTTTTTTTATTAAGTTTCAGCTGTTGAATAGCTGTTTCTATTTCACTAGGAGTGATGGCTTGATTGAGGAGTTCAGTCATGTTAGAACTAAGGGCTGGAAGAGGAATAGAATCTTAAAAGGTATCCAACGTTTCTGAATTTATAGTGGTAGTGACGTTATATAACTGCCTAAGCTTTTGTTGAAACAAATGAGTAATCTGTTGTGGATTGGATGTAATGCCCGAAGCTGTACACAAACGTATGGGGGGACGAGGTAGGGGTAGGCAGTTTAAACGGCGAGCTAGGTTAGAATTATTCTTATTATTAAGGGCGTGCCATATGGAAGACTTTTTGACAAAAAGTTCTAGAGAAAATGAAAAAGTATACGGATTTGGTAGCCTTTGTTACCTTTTCTGGACTCTTGTGACTTTCAGCCCTTGTTCATATAAGAGGTTCGTCAACGTTCATCTTGTTGCGGCCCCTTGGCAATTATGTGACGAGTTTTGAACCTCTACGGGAGCCAAACAACCCTACACGTCTGCTCCCCCTTTTTTATTCTTTCTTTTCTCTTTATTTTTCTCTGTTTGTCTTAGCCTTTTTTATATTGCCTAGGTCATAGATGTCCTTAGTAGCTTTTCGAAAGGAAGACCATGTCTTCGAATATTTAGGTCTGTAATAGTGCTGTAATAAGACGCCATAATACCTAATAGCTCTACCCCTTCCCGAGTCTTCCATATACTGTGTAGATACAGAAGCTGAAATTAGGTCACAGGATTATTATTTTGGAATGTACGCCCAATGATAAATGATTTGGAAGTCAATTACATTTTGAGATTTTACTTAACCTGCGAATAGAAATTGAATCCAAAATGTATAGGGGCGTCTGTCACAGTGTGATGCATGCTATGGTGCTGGGCAGCTCGCCTGTTAATACAAGGGGCATCATTAATGGGCTGCATACCAGACACTGTGCATCACACTTACCTGTGTGACTGGCGTCCTATATGAGTTATATCAATGTGCATTTTTTCTACTAGGCAGCCAACCCCTGCAATGTCTGGCTGGTGTGTTTTTATCAAGTAGTTTGCACCTGTGCCGCCCCTTGCCTTTATCAGTGAAGGCCTGCTGCATCCTGCTAAGTGTGCATTTGTCATCAGACAGGGTTTTGGGAAGGCTGTATCTCATGGTATGTATTTTTTCTGAGTTTTTTCTATGTTAGCTGTTTTTTTATATTGAAAATCAGTGCAACCATCAGCCCGGAAGCTGCACATGGGACGTACTTGGACGTTCCAACATGACAACGATCCAAAACACAAGGCCAAGTTGACCTGTCATTGGCTACAGCAGAACAAAGTGAAGGTTCTGGAGTGGCCATCTCAGTCTCCTGACCTCAATATCATTGAGCCACTCTGGTGAGATCTCAAGCGTGCAGTTCATGCTAGACAGCCCAGGAATTTACAAGAACTGGAGGCTTTTTGCCAAGAAGAGTGGGCAGCTTTACCACCTGAGAAAATAAAGAACCTCATCCACAACTACCACAAAAGACGTCAAGTTGTCATTGATGTTAGAGGGGGCAATACACGATATTAAGGAATGGGGTATGTGAACTTTTGATCAGGGTCATTTGGATGTTTTGGGTTGTCATTATGATTTAAAGGGAACCTGTCACCCCCAAAATCGAAGGTGAGCTAAGCCCACCGGCATCAGGGGCTTATCTACAGCATTCTGTAATGCTGTAGATAAGCCCCCGATGTATCCTGAAAGAGGAGAAAAAGAGGCGGGCGGTCCGATCCGATGGGTGTCTTGGTCCGGTCCGGGGCCTCCCATCTGCATAGGATGACGTCTTCTTCTTGTCTTCACGCTGCGGCTCCGGCGCAGGCGTACTTTGTCTGCCCTGTTGAGGGCAGAGCAAAGTACTGCAGTGCGCAGGTGCTGGGCCTCTCTGACCTTTCCCGGCGCCTGAAGAGGACAAGAAGAGGATGTCATGATAAGAAGATATGAGGCCCCGGACCGGACTGCGACACCCATCGGACCGGACCGCAGCGGGAACGCCCCTGGGTGAGTATAATCTAACCTCTTTTTCTCATCTTTCAGGATACATCGAGGGCTTATTTACAGCATTACAGTATGCTGTAGATAAGCCCCTGATGCTGGTGGGCTTAGCTCACCTTCGATTTTGGGGGTCACAAGTTCCCTTTAAAAAGAGAAAACACAGTAGGTTGACAATAAATGGCTTCACCCAACCACTAACCATAAGAGGAGAAAACATTTTGGTGTTATCATTCATATTCTCTGAAAAAAGACCAAGAAAGCAAAAATTCTGCTGGGGTATGTAAACTTTTGAGCACAACTGTAAATAGTCTCATCAGTGAATGACCAGCTCGTGGAGCACCCTACTGACATTGAGAATAAACCTTTCCTGGTACTTAGGAGAAATGGTCTTGCAGTTACGAAGAGTTCACCATTCGCTCCCTTGTAGGCTACTGAAGTCTCGTTATTCTGGATGCTCTACATGATGTATGTAACTCATATTACACAGCAAACGTGACTGATTGGTGCAGATATTTTGGGAATCTTAAGTTTTGTAAAGATATTTTGCCCATTTGAAGTGACATTAGCAATGCTCCTTGTGAAGCCAATGGTTGGTGCCAGGACTAGGCTATCTTCAGTTTCACCCACTTGTCCCACCGAATGTTAGATAATAATATATTTTGGGGCAAACCCATTAATTAGGGCAAAATAATGGGTTTTCTATGGAAGGTAACTGGAAACCTTCTAAGGTTGAGGCAACATACTTTCCCCAATGTTCAGTGTGACTGTGTCATGGCCCCATAGGCCAGTCTCACCACGTAATAATTATGACACTATTATAAAATATTCCTACTATCAGCAGAATAGAGGGGATGTAATTAGGTGAGAGGACTCTATGCGCACTCTTTACTCCGCTTCCTCCACATTATAACTCCCGGAGCAGCAATTATAGCGCTGCAAGCCTCATGTTCCAGGAAACACTTCGCACCAATGTCTTATATGCTGCATTCATAAACTATAATCAGGCGGCTCTGAGCCACACTTCTTGCTCTTAGCTCTTTATACAATTGCTCCAGAATTCAGGCCAAAGCTCTCAGTTCTGCCATGTCTTCTCATAATGAGTCTTTAAGCCCTTAAATTTTTTTTTCTCTAACCATTGTTCCAAGAGCCAACATTTTTTTCCACATATACATAGCCATATGTAACAATTACCAAAGAATGTCCAAACAACATGATGAAGAGATCCATTATAATAAAATCACATATTTATTAATTATAATAAAATCCTAAAAAAATAAAGTAGAGCACCCCATGGAGGAGACACTACAAAATCCTGACTTATAGTAGTAATGGTAACTATGCTATCTTGGCGGTATTTATCATACATGCAACACTCAATTTCTGGTTAATAGAGGGACAATATTACTACCTTTATTACTGGTCATCTACCAATGGAAAGAAAGTGGCAACAACAAAAATACTAATAAAAATATTAGTTGCTTAGTGTAAATGGACATACCAGTATCATACCATGAAAATTCCTTTTTTGAATATTTTATATATAATATATATATATATATGTATATATATATATATGTAGCGCCCCCACTGCCGCAGGGCCGAGGGGTACCCGGTACCGGGCCTCTGAGTCTCTGCTCTGGGGTTGTCACGGTGGCTAGACCCGGTCCGTGACCCTGCTGAGGGGCGTACAATGAAGGTGGAGGTATGGTGACGATGTTATGGTGAGGTGAAGTGCCGGTCGCAGTAAATAACGAGGACACCAGGTTGCAGTCTCTTTACCGAAGGCTTCTGGATCCTAAGTCCGGAATACGGTTAACCGGGCTGCGCACGTCCGGCCGGTCCGATGGCACCTCCAGAGTTCCCTTTGCAGGTAGAAATCTGTGCCTACCTTCTAGCGCTTGTGTGTTGTGGTCCTCCCCTGCTGTGCTTATGGGATAGTCCCCACAACTGTTGTGTCTGTTTCTCGTGTTCCCTCACAACTCAATTATGATGTTCTTCTTCGTCCCCCAGATGATATGGCTAGGACGCACCCGTATGACGGGTAGGCTTGGAGGTCTTCCGGGACCCTAGAGTCGCCCCTCTCCAAATGTTGCCCCCTATGTCTTCTTAGGTGAATTGAGTGAGACAGCCCGCCTATAACTGACTGTCCTGCCGTAGGTTTGAAGTAAGATAGACAGATACACAATCTCAGAAACCAATACCATAGTAGACCTTGGGAACACCCCTTAAAGCTACTCATAAACTATAAACGTGATGCTTCCACATAACTCATTAGAACACAGCTTTGAAGCACATGACCACACTGAGTAATGATAAAATCAATACCTTTATTGTAATTCATTTAAAAATATACAAGAACAGTGCCAAGTCACACGTTGACTAACAATAATTTATAACATAACCAGAGTACAGAAAATGAGGAGAAATGGGTGCACCCACTAAAATGTGCTGCACCTGGAAACAGCATGGGCATCTAAATGGGAAGTATCAAGGAGCCATAGGTAAAACTGCTAAAGTGCTAAGTGCATAAAGTGCCAATGAGAATAAGGCTACCTTAATGCAAGGTGAATATACCAATGTCCCATCAAAAAAACTGTGTACCCATCAAAGATCCTTACCCATACTTGAATCCACGTGCACGCACCCGCGCCCCAACGCGCGTTTCGCCCACGGCTTCCTCGGGGGGCGACGCGATCAAACTGTCCCATTACCCGGTTTTTATAGGTCCTCATACCGCCAATAACAGATGCGGCGCATGCGCACAACACTCCAGGTGCCGCTACTACGTCACATCCGGCGTCGGCACAGGACCGGGGGTAAGGGGAAATCCCCAGTGACGTCAAATACCCACAATCCTTGCCAGAAGACGCCGAATACGACGCGCGGTGAGACCTGGGTCGCGATCATGCGCACTAGGCGGTAAAGAATATAGCGGCCACCATCTTTAGTTTGGGAGCTGTAACTGCACTATAATATATGACAGTACAACATCCCTGTGGCCTATTGTTGTGGTAAACGAGGAGATATAAAGCATATGTACCGGTACTCAGAAAAATCCTGAGGTTATTAAGGATAAACAAAAAACCACCCCATAAATGAAATACTTCCCTTAATGCAGTACCTATGGATCACCTCCCCTGGAACCTAGTGTCAAAATCCAATGTGCATTAATATAATAAATATATAATCAAATGTGATAAAGTGAATAATAATATGTTCATGATTATATAATTACATAAGATATACATACACCCTAAGTGCACTTCCAATATATATAATATAATACAATTTCATCACAATTAATATAATACAATTTCATCACAATTAATAGAGCGGCATAAATACATATAAGCAAATGCATATATATGCTTTAGTGAATAAATAAATATGTGAAACATAATAGTGAAAATATGAAAGTGAGAAAATAATAAAAATAATGATAAAAAATATAATAAATAACCATACAAAAACAAAACAACATTGATGTTCCAGGATTGCATGTCCATGGCAGCCCATATGTCATTACATGGAGTCCTCAGATGTATCATCAGTATATTTTCTGGATGAGAGTGTCCCTTATAAATATTTGAAAGTCATAGCACTGAATAAATAGGAGAAAGACAAAGACAGTTAAAATCACGTTAAAAAATAATGCCAAGTCCAGAGACAATGAAGGTCTAAAGGAAAGAAGAGAAACTCAGTTGTTCATTAAGGCCCCGGGGAGACATTGTGTCCACATTAATAATCCATCTGCACTCTTTCTGCGTGAGACTACGCAGATAGTCCCCACCACGAGTGCCCATGTGGACGCAATCTATTCCCCAAACCCTCAATTCTTTGGAGTTGCAGTCATGTTTTAGACGGAAGTGTCTAGGTAACGTTTTTAAAGTATCCACTTCCTCAACATCACGAGCTGCCTCGATTTCTCGGACATGTTCACGAGTTCTCACTCGTAATTCACGAGATGTAAGGCCAATATAAATTAGATCACAACTACACACCGCGTAATAAACACAATGTGTAGTGGTACATGTAATATATTGCCTGATGTCAAATATTTTCCGGCCATCTGATGACATAAAGGTTTTAGATCTTACATGATTTTTGCAGGCAAGACACTTTCCACAGGGAAAGAACCCTTTGTTGTTCCCACGACTATTAAAAAGACCGGGCACTCTCGGGACATAGTGACTAGACACCAAATTGTCACGCAGATTACGTCCTCTCCGTGCTGTCATTTGTGGATCAGAGGATAGATGTTTACTCAGCGTAGGGTCCGTCAACAGAATGGGCCAATGTTTTTTGAGTATCGTTCTCATTGTGTTCCACTGCTGATTGTATGTGGATATAAAACGTGTCCCTATATCCTTTTTTTTATTTTTATTCACTAGATTTTGAGGGGCCAATAAATCACTTCTCTTTACATTTTTAGCTCTCCAGTACCCTTGCTTAATATTTCTGTTACTATATCCACGATCTCTAAACCTCTGCCCAAGGTCCCTCGCCTGTCCCTCGAAAAGTTCATCAGAGGCGCAAATTCTCTGTGCCCGAAGGAACTGGCCTATAGGGATAGCCCTGATAGTGGAGCCAGGATGTGCGGAGGATGCATGCAATAAGGAATTGACAGATGTTTCTTTGCGGAACATGTCCGTGTGTATGGATCCATCCTCCTGCACTCTCAGCTCCACATCAAGGAATGATACCACCCTAGAGCTGTAATTGTAGGTGAGTCTGATGTTGGAGTTGTTGCGATTCAGACCCACCATGAACGTGTCCAAATCCCCAGATGTACCTTGCCACACAAACAAAATATCGTCTATGAAGCGATACCATCCAAGGATCTGGGGAGCGGCCTGTGCGCCGTCCAAAAACAAACCCCTCTCCCAATACCCGAGAAAGAGGTTAGCATAGGAGGGCGCACAAGCCGCTCCCATCGCAGTACCCCGCCTCTGTAGAAAGAAGCGGTCCTTAAAAGTAAAGAAATTGTGGGTGAGAATGAATCGCAACAAATCCAACACCAATTCCCTCACATCAGCATCCAAATTACTGGCCTCTAAGAAGAATTGTACTGCCTGCATACCATCCTCATGTCGTATGCTTGTGTAGAGTGCTTCTACATCTGCAACAACAATGAGGGTATCTGGATCAAGGGACAGGCCATCAAGCCTCCGCAGGACGTCCGTAGTGTCCCTGACATAGGAGGGCAGCGTCTCCACATGAGGGTGAAGATAATATTCAATAAATTTACATACTGGATCGCAAAGCCCTCCTATGCCAGAGACAATGGGACGCCCCGGGGGGCTGATTGGATCTTTGTGGACCTTGGGCAGAAGGTAAAAGGTTGGTACAATGGGATATTTAACTATTAACCCATCCAATGCTTTTTTAGATATTATACCTCTGTACAAGCATACGACATGAGGATGGTATGCAGGCAGTACAATTCTTCTTAGAGGCCAGTAATTTGGATGCTGATGTGAGGGAATTGGTGTTGGATTTGTTGCGATTCATTCTCACCCACAATTTCTTTACTTTTAAGGACCGCTTCTTTCTACAGAGGCGGGGTACTGCGATGGGAGCGGCTTGTGCGCCCTCCTATGCTAACCTCTTTCTCGGGTATTGGGAGAGGGGTTTGTTTTTGGACGGCGCACAGGCCGCTCCCCAGATCCTTGGATGGTATCGCTTCATAGACGATATTTTGTTTGTGTGGCAAGGTACATCTGGGGATTTGGACACGTTCATGGTGGGTCTGAATCGCAACAACTCCAACATCAGACTCACCTACAATTACAGCTCTAGGGTGGTATCATTCCTTGATGTGGAGCTGAGAGTGCAGGAGGATGGATCCATACACACGGACATGTTCCGCAAAGAAACATCTGTCAATTCCTTATTGCATGCATCCTCCGCACATCCTGGCTCCACTATCAGGGCTATCCCTATAGGCCAGTTCCTTCGGGCACAGAGAATTTGCGCCTCTGATGAACTTTTCGAGGGACAGGCGAGGGACCTTGGGCAGAGGTTTAGAGATCGTGGATATAGTAACAGAAATATTAAGCAAGGGTACTGGAGAGCTAAAAATGTAAAGAGAAGTGATTTATTGGCCCCTCAAAATCTAGTGAATAAAAATAAAAAAAAGGATATAGGGACACGTTTTATATCCACATACAATCAGCAGTGGAACACAATGAGAACGATACTCAAAAAACATTGGCCCATTCTGTTGACGGACCCTACGCTGAGTAAACATCTATCCTCTGATCCACAAATGACAGCACGGAGAGGACGTAATCTGCGTGACAATTTGGTGTCTAGTCACTATGTCCCGAGAGTGCCCGGTCTTTTTAATAGTCGTGGGAACAACAAAGGGTTCTTTCCCTGTGGAAAGTGTCTTGCCTGCAAAAATCATGTAAGATCTAAAACCTTTATGTCATCAGATGGCCGGAAAATATTTGACATCAGGCAATATATTACATGTACCACTACACATTGTGTTTATTACGCGGTGTGTAGTTGTGATCTAATTTATATTGGCCTTACATCTCGTGAATTACGAGTGAGAACTCGTGAACATGTCCGAGAAATCGAGGCAGCTCGTGATGTTGAGGAAGTGGATACTTTAAAAACGTTACCTAGACACTTCCGTCTAAAACATGACTGCAACTCCAAAGAATTGAGGGTTTGGGGAATAGATTGCGTCCACATGGGCACTCGTGGTGGGGACTATCTGCGTAGTCTCACGCAGAAAGAGTGCAGATGGATTATTAATGTGGACACAATGTCTCCCCGGGGCCTTAATGAACAACTGAGTTTCTCTTCTTTCCTTTAGACCTTCATTGTCTCTGGACTTGGCATTATTTTTTAACGTGATTTTAACTGTCTTTGTCTTTCTCCTATTTATTCAGTGCTATGACTTTCAAATATTTATAAGGGACACTCTCATCCAGAAAATATACTGATGATACATCTGAGGACTCCATGTAATGACATATGGGCTGCCATGGACATGCAATCCTGGAACATCAATGTTGTTTTGTTTTTGTATGGTTATTTATTATATTTTTTATCATTATTTTTATTATTTTCTCACTTTCATATTTTCACTATTATGTTTCACATATTTATTTATTCACTAAAGCATATATATGCATTTGCTTATATGTATTTATGCCGCTCTATTAATTGTGATGAAATTGTATTATATTAATTGTGATGAAATTGTATTATATTATATATATTGGAAGTGCACTTAGGGTGTATGTATATCTTATGTAATTATATAATCATGAACATATTATTATTCACTTTATCACATTTGATTATATATTTATTATATTAATGCACATTGGATTTTGACACTAGGTTCCAGGGGAGGTGATCCATAGGTACTGCATTAAGGGAAGTATTTCATTTATGGGGTGGTTTTTTGTTTATCCTTAATAACCTCAGGATTTTTCTGAGTACCGGTACATATGCTTTATATCTCCTCGTTTACCACAACAATAGGCCACAGGGATGTTGTACTGTCATATATTATAGTGCAGTTACAGCTCCCAAACTAAAGATGGTGGCCGCTATATTCTTTACCGCCTAGTGCGCATGATCGCGACCCAGGTCTCACCGCGCATCGTATTCGGCGTCTTCTGGCAAGGATTGTGGGTATTTGACGTCACTGGGGATTTCCCCTTACCCCCGGTCCTGTGCCGACGCCGGATGTGACGTAGTAGCGGCACCTGGAGTGTTGTGCGCATGCGCCGCATCTGTTATTGGCGGTATGAGGACCTATAAAAACCGGGTAATGGGACAGTTTGATCGCGTCGCCCCCCGAGGAAGCCGTGGGCGAAACGCGCGTTGGGGCGCGGGTGCGTGCACGTGGATTCAAGTATGGGTAAGGATCTTTGATGGGTACACAGTTTTTTTGATGGGACATTGGTATATTCACCTTGCATTAAGGTAGCCTTATTCTCATTGGCACTTTATGCACTTAGCACTTTAGCAGTTTTACCTATGGCTCCTTGATACTTCCCATTTAGATGCCCATGCTGTTTCCAGGTGCAGCACATTTTAGTGGGTGCACCCATTTCTCCTCATTTTCTGTACTCTGGTTATGTTATAAATTATTGTTAGTCAACGTGTGACTTGGCACTGTTCTTGTATATTTTTAAATGAATTACAATAAAGGTATTGATTTTATCATTACTCAGTGTGGTCATGTGCTTCAAAGCTGTGTTCTAATAGGTTTGAAGTAAGGCCTGGAGCTCTATACTTCCTCAGCGTTCCGGCCACCGGTTGCGCGCCTCAGTAGGATGTTGCCTCGTCTTACAGCACGACTCCTACTGGTATTCTCCTTGTTGCGTTGATCTCATTTCTCACTCAGCACAATAAACCTCGCTTCTTGTCCTTTCTTAGGGCACCGCCGCGATCAGGTGCAGGCGCGGTCCCATAACGTTCTCTCAGTTCGCTAGGCCTCTGTCAGGATCCCACCCCTGACAAGGACCCCCCTGAGTCTCTCCCCGCAACACCCTCTGCCACAGGATGTTGCCTGTTCGATTCCCAGTCAGCTTCTGTCTAACTTCCTATCTAACCCCCAGTTTTACCAGACTGTGAGGAGTGGCCTAATACATAGCACCCTTAGCTCCCCCTGGAGGCCAGACTGTGAAGTGTATTGGTGTCTGTGATACCTGGTCAGGTGAACTCCTTCAGTGCCATCAGACGTACCATAGCCCCCCTTAGCGGCGGAGCATCAGTACTGCAACGACCAGGACTCTGGGGCGCTGCATATATATATATATATATATATATATATATATATATATATATATATATATATATATATATATATATATATACACACACACACATACACCTGGAGGCATCAAGCCATCACCTTTCCCTCCCTGGGTGACTTTGTAGCCACAGCTAGGTCCCCTCTGCAGACTTCCTTCTTTGGCAGTCTTCTGCCACACATTCTGACACGGTGCTCTTACAAATGACAGGGTCATTATACTGCCCTTTGAAAAAAAAAATCCTAATGGTGTGTTCTAAATAAGCCTCAATAAATTATTGCTCATCACTGTCCTCACTGTGCCAAAAAATACCCCCCATGCTGTCCCTCTCTTAGTACATGGGCTCCACAGAATCCACTACTATAGATTATTTCCTCCCTTAGACCGCAACTGCCCACCCTTATATACGATGACCGCCACACTGTCCTCCCTTATATAGGTGACCGCCACACTGCCCTCCCTTATACACTATGACCGCCACACTGTCCTCCCTTATACACTATGACCGCCACACTGTCCTCACTTATATAGGTGACCGCCACACTGCCCTCCCTTATACACTATGACCGCCACACTGTCCTCCCTTATACACTATGACCGCCACACTGTCCTCACTTATATAGGTGACCGCCACACTGCCCTCCCTTATACACTATGACCGCCACACTGTCCTCCCTTATACACTATGACCGCCACACTGCCCTCCCTTATCACTATGACCGCCACACTGTCCTCCCTTATACACTATGACCGCCACACTGTCCTCTCTTATGCATTACGAGCACTATATGCATATTTGTTCTCCTATGAAGCCCAGCCACATAAATTAAAAAAAAAATTGTTGAAAGTTTGAATCATGCCTTTTTTCTCCCTACTTCAAAAATAAAGAAAACCATATTTGGCATCTCTTCGCTGGTAGTCTGAAATTTAAAAAAATAAAACAATGTAACCGGTATGATAAATGCCATAAAGAGAAAGTTTTTTTTTCCCAGAATTGGCGGTTTTCCATTTCTACACCCTATGCACATCATTTTGATCAATGATATCAACAAAAATGTCAACTTGCCCAGCAAAAAAACAAACCCTCATACAGGTCCATTGACAGAAAAGTAAAAAAAGTTAAAAATTTCAGAAGATAGCGACCCAAACCCAGAAATGTTGTTTACAACCTTCTGAATATATATACTGTACACACAAGCAGGTTTTGTAGTTTCATAAATCATATTGACCTGGAGAATCATGTTATCACATCGCTTTTTCCACAAAAAGAAAACGCTAAAAAAAAAACCAATGGAAAAATTGAGGAGGGGGTTTCACAATTTTACCTCACGTGGATTTTCCCCCCCCATTTTTCAGTATTATATACAGTATAGTAAAATTAATAGAATTATTTAAGATTTGTCCTGCAATGAAACAAGCACTCATATGGCCACGTTGAAGGAAACCAAAAAAGTTAGGGCTCCTGCAAAAAGGGGGGTGCGCCTGGAGCCAAAGTCTGTGGGGGCGCAAAATTTTCCCCTCATGTCCTTCTCCATGTCCCCCGCACTTTGAAGTGATCGTCACCTGCCAACACCAAAAAAGTGCTCCCCTAGAGCTGCATATGCAGAACGCCACAGACAAGATTAGTTTATCATTGGCTGCTGCGCTCTGCATAGGCAGTCACCAAAATGACAAATCTCGGTATAGCAAAGTGAAATTTGGCATCTTGATTACTGCCTATGCAGAGCACAGCAGCCGATGACATACTTATCTTGTCTGCTGCTCTTTGCATAAACAGCAACAGAGAGAGATTACAGATGATTAGTAAGTAATGAATGAAAACATTATGGAACCCGTGCCCATAATTCAGTACTGCCTAAATTCATCACTGTGGAGCTGCTTTTTTATTTTTACACGTTTTCTAACCCTAACATGTTCTCTGGGCAGAAAAAAAAGCTGCAGCCAAAAATCCGAAAAACCTAGGAGGCCAAAGCACAAAATATCATTCAGTATTTTCCTCCAATTACAAAACGTAATAATATGTTCATGAGGGATGAGGGGTTCAATACCGAACTGGTGGAAGAAACCCCAGGGGCGCTAACGGTTCATGGGTTAGGGGGTGAAAAATGGTGGTCTTGTCCCAGGCACTGGAAACCTACTGCTCACCATCGAGGCTTTTCTTCATCTCATTCTTATTCTCCTCCACAGTGTTCCGCATCCATTTCTGTATTTTCTCGCCTGGTTTATCTTACAAATTAATAATTTGTTGAATGCGCACCTCGGTCTCACATTTCCATCACAAGGTTCTGAAATCATTGTCATAACAGCAGAAATGCGTAATGAAATCTGCCGGTCGGTGCGTGCCCGCGCATTCGAGAAACGGATTTGTTTTTTTCTCTATATTTTATTTATGGTTTATTTATGACATAACACATTTGGGATGGGAATGAAGCGCTAATTGTCCCACACAGGTTTTAAGAAAAAGACTAATGGTATTTAGTAGAAGCAGACCCAAATCATAACCTTCTGCCTTGGACATTAATGAAATCAATGGACTCTAAATCACAAAGACATTAATAGTGGCAATTGTAGTCTGTGGAGCAACGTGACGTTGGTGGATGGTGCGAGAAATGATGTCCCAGATGTGTTCAATCGGATTCAGGTCTGGGGAACGGGCGGGCCAGTCCATAGCTTCAATGCCTTCATCTTGCAGGAACCGCTGATACACTCCAGCCACATGAGGTCTGGAGCATTGTCCTGCATTAGGAGGAACCCAGGGCCAACCGCACCAGCATATGGTCTCACAAGGGGTCTGAGGATCTCATCTCTGTACCTAATGGCAGTCAGGCTACCTCTGGCAAGCACATGGAGGGCTGTGCGGCCCTCCAAAGAAATGCCACCCCACACCATTACTGTCCCACTGCCAAACCGGTCATGCTGAAGGATGTTGCAGGCAGCAGATCGCTCTCCACGGCGTCTCCAGACTCTGTCACATCTGTCACATGTGCTCAGTGTGAACCTGCTTTCATCTGTGAAGAGCACGGGGTGCCAGTGACGAATTTGCCAATCCTGGTGTTGTGTGGCAAATGCCAAGCATCCTGCACAGTGTTGGGCTGTGAGCACAACCCCCATCTGTGGACGTCGGGCACTCAGACCATCCTCATGGAGTCGGTTTCTAACTGTTTGTGTAGACACATGCACATTTGTGACCTGCTGGAGGTCATTTTGCAGGGCTCTGGCAGTGCTCTTCCTGTTCCTCTTTGCACAAAGGCTGAGGTAGCGATCCTGCTGCTGGGTTGTTGCCCTCCTATGGCCCCCTCCATGTCTCCTGGTGTACTGGCCTGTCTCCTCGTAGCGCCTCCAGCCTCTGGACACTACGCTGAAAGACACAGCAAACCTTCTTGCCACAGCTCGCATTAATGTGCCATCCTGGATGAGCTGCACTTCCTGAGCCACTTGTGTGGGTTGTAGAGTCCGTCTCATGCTACCACGAGTGTGAAAGTACAACCAACATTCAAAAGTGACCAAAACATCAGCCAGAAAGCATTGGTACTAAGATGTGGTCTGTGGTCCCCACCTGCAGAACCACTCCTTTATTGAGGGTGTCTTGATAATTGCCAATAATTTCCATCTGTTGTATATTCCATTTGCACAACAGCATGTGAAATTGTCAATCAGTGTTGCTTCCTAAGTGGACAGTTTGATTTCACATAAGTTTGATTTAGTTGGACTTATATTCTGTTGTTTAAGTGTTCCCTTTATTTTTTTGAGCAGTGTATATAAAAAAAAAACTACAACTAGATAGGAGTGAATCTGACGGAACATAAATTTGCTAGATTAAGGGTACCTTCACACTAAGCGACTTTGCAATGATAACGATAGCGATCCGTGACGTTGCAGCGTCCTGGATAGCGATATCGTTGTGTTTGACACGCAGCAGTGATCTGGATCCTGCTGTGATATTGCTGGTCGTTGCTGAAAGTTCAGAACTTTATTTGGTCGTCAGATCGGTGTGTATCGTTGTGTTTGACAGCAAAAGCAACGATGCCAGCGATGTTTTACAATGGTAACCAGGGTAAATATCGGGTTACTAAGCGCAGGGCCGCGCTTAGTAACCCGATGTTTACCCTGGTTACCATTGTAAAAGTAAAAAAAAAAAAACAGTACATACTCACCTTCTGCTGTCTGTCACACGTCCCTCGCCGTCTGCTTCCCGCACTGACTGTGAGTGTCGGCCGTAAAGTAAAAGCAGAGCGCAGCGGTGACGTCACCGCTGTGCTGTACTTTACGGCCGGCACTCAGTCAGTGCGGGAAGCAGACGGCGAGGGACGTGTGACAGACAGCAGAAGGTGAGTATGTACTGTTTTTTTTTTTTTACTTTTACAATGGTAACCAGGGTAAACATCGGGTTACTAAGCGCGGCCCTGCGCTTAGTAACCCGATGTTTACCCTGGTTACCCGGGGACTTCGGCATCGTTGGTCGCTGGAGAGCTGTCTGTGTGACAGCTCTCCAGCAACCACACAACGACTTACCAACGATCACGGCCAGGTTGTATCGCTGGTCGTGATCGTTGGTAAATCATTTAGTGTGAAGGTACCTTTACTTGAAATCGGCTGAGAAATCGAATACACATAAAAAAAATTTGCATACTGTGATGGTGTGATATGTTATGTGGGTATCATTTTGTGTATATTTATATTTTACTGATTATCATGGTGTTACTGTATCTTGTAGGATGAGTTGTTATTTGCCATCTGATATTCTCCCCACAGTTCTGTATTGTTATCTCTCCACAGGGTCAGTGAATAAGGTTGTTTGCTAATATGCTAATTATATGTTGACCTAGCTTGTTGAAACAATGAGCCCCTGAGACCTTCCCCCTCCTGGCCTGTGAATGAGGGGGGAGACTTGTAAATATCAGGGAGGTGAGACACAGAGATCAGTCTGATGTGGAACCATGATGGGAAGAGCATATCAGAGAGAAAGAAGGGAATATGGACTGTTATCCTCGGTGCTGGATTGTTGGACTTTTATTCTGTAACTGAACTGTATTCGTGTTCTGGAATATTTAATCCTTTGTGTGATGGATCGTATATATGGACCTTTCGTGTTTTGCGTAAATAAAGGTCTTGGAATTGTTCACTATTCTCTTGCTCTGATGATTGTGTGATACCGGAGAAGGAACCCGTGACACATACTATCTTCTTCGCGGTCCTCCCCATACCTCTCCTGCCGCTACCGGTCCTCCGATCAGATCCTAAGTCTTCTCCTGTTTCCGGGCCTCTGGCGCTGCTATTCTTTAGCCGTCACGTCATCATGCGCAAGGACTAATGTCAATGACGTGTATTGTGGCCCAGTGAAGGCCAGGGCCTAGCGAAGAACTGAAGAGAAGACAGATATATAAGCAGATTGTACAACTGCCGATATGGGGGATGCCAAGGAGAAAGGAGTAAGATTATGTTCATTCTTTGTAATGTTTTAGCGCTTTTTCCCAGGTATGTTCCAAGCGGAATCTGCATGGATAACATGTCGTGTGCATATACCCTAAGTGTGAAAATCGCATGTGTGTGTGGTCATGATGACGGCTGGAACTGGAAGGCAGAGCCGAATCTTGAAAGTGAGTAACTTACACGCTGTTAGTATTTGGCATGCAACAGAGCTCATTAACTTGTCAGATGACAATATTTAACCAACATAGCCATGTATCATGTTTTCTAACAATTTATGGCTTGCTACGTGTACAGCGTCAGAACCAAAAACAGTGCATGAAAACAGGACTAGAAGCTGCAGAAAAATAATCCAAAACCCCCAATACTACATCACCAGAACCATCATGATTACATCACCATGATTAGAACAGCTATCAATTACAGTGTCAGGTCAGCCCCATATTCAGTTGTATCGCATGAACTTACTGGAAGTTGTACGTCTTTAACAATGGTAAGGAGATACTAGTAGTTACCAGTTAGACTACGGACCATACAGGAACCACAGTACTGAATAGACAGTCAATAAAAGTCAGTATTATGGTACATGACCTCCACTGTCCTTTCCTATATGATCTTGCTTCTATACTGTCCATTCTTATTAGCTGTCACCGTCCCACTGTCCCCATCATAAATAGCCCTGTCACACACTTTACCCTATTTCCATACCCTCTTCCCAATGACCCTCACACTGTCCATCCGCCTCACTCCCCACACTACCCCAGTAATACTCATCTGTTGGCTTATTTTACCACCGACTTCTTCTCCTTGGCGGCACTGTAGAGACTTCAGCAGCGTGGATTAAGGTGACTGCATCACGCGGTCATTCGTCATGCAAATATAATGGTTTAGAAATATGATCCATTTTCGCCATACCCATCTATATGTTATTCCGAAATGACTCCACAATGACCAAGTGGAGTGCCCTGCCAGGGCTGTGGGGTACTGGGTATCGGGTCTGGTCTTAAAGGGGATGTCACAGTGGCTGCGACCTGGTCCGTGGCCTTGGGAGTCCAGTTAAAGGGGAAGGTCTTTAAAGGGATTTGTAATGTCTATTGTTCGTGACGCCACCTGTGGTATTCGGTCAGTAGGGACCGACGCTGCTTAAAGGGGTCCTCTGGGGTGATGTTGTTGCAGCGAGATGGTAACGTTTCCTACAGGTGATAAGGGATGCGGAGGGCACCACACACTGATTAATCAGCCAGAGAGTTCACCATGGGCATGGAAACAACATGAAAACACAGAAAAAAGATCATGCCCATATATTGGGAACACCTCAGATTATATAAAAGTCAAAAAAGCTTTATTGGTAGGAATACACAGCACAAACAACAGTTAAAAACACTAAAATACAAACAGATACCTATACAAGAAACCATACCCTAGTATAGGGGCAATGATGACTAGCACTCAGAGTCCCCTTCCCCCCTTATTTTTCACACAAAAAAAAACAATATGCAAATAATGTGCAAAAAAATGCAAACGTGCAAAATATGTGAAAAATACAAAGACTGGCTCCTAAGTAATGAACCATACAGGTCTCAATATGCATATATCCAGACACAATGTGCAGATGAAAAATATATATGCCTAAACCGATGTCACAGTACCGTATGGGTGAAAAAACATGTTAACCCCTTAACGACCGCCGATACGTCTTTTAACGGCGGCAGTTAAGGGTACTTAAACCACAGCGCCGTTAATTACCGCGCTGTGGAAAAAGTGAATAGCGCCCCCCAGAGTCGGACTTTCTCTGGGGTCTCGGTTGCCGGGGGTAGCCGAGACCCCAGAGAACATGATTCGGGGGGAGTTTTACTGACCCCCGAGTTGCGATCGCCGGTAATTACCCGTTTACTGGCGGTCGCAACAAAAAAAAAAAACGTGATTTGCCATTTAATTTCTCTGTCCTCCGATGTGATCGCACATCGGAGGACAGAGAAATGGGGTCCCAGATCGCCCCCCCGATACTTACCTACCTATCTCCCCCGATGCTCCTCGTGGCTCCCGATGGGCGCCACCATCTTTTTCCGGGAAAAAAGATGTGCAGTGCGCCCGGAAGATCTTTGGCGTCTCGGCTGCCGGGGGTAGCAGAGACCTCAAAGAATATGATCGGGGTCGGTTTTTACCGACCCCTGTTTTGCGATCGCCGGTAATTAACTGTTTACCGACGACCGCAAAAAAAAAAAAAAGCGATGTCATTCTCTGTCCTCTGATGTGATCGCACATCAGAGGACAGAGAAATAGAGGGATCGGGACCCTGTTATACTTACTGATGTCCCTGGGTCCTCCTGCTTCTGCTGGCCGCCTTCTTGCTCCGGTAATAAAATGGCGGGTGCATGCGCAGTGCGCCCGCCATGATCTGACGGCCGGCAGAGGAAAATTCTTCCTTTTGTTTTATTTTGGTCACTGTGAGATCCTATCACAGTGATCAAAATAAAAAATATAGTAAATAACCCCCCCTTAGTAAGGAAAAAAATAATAAAATAAAAAAAGTATGTATTTCTATTTTCCAATTAAGGGCATAAAAATACAAAGTTTGAAAATTGCAAAATTTGCCATATTTCAATTTTTTTCAAAAATAATCGTAAGTAATATCGAAGAAATGTTACCACTAACATGAAGTACAATATGTCACGAAAAAAACAAACAAAAAAAAAACAACACAATCTCAGAATCAGCAGGATCCGTTAAAGCGTTCCAGAGTTATAACCTCATAAAGTGACAGTGGTTAGAATTGTAAAAATTGGCTCCGTCAAATGGATTCTTAGGCCATGTTCACACTTTGCGGGTTTTACTGCGGATCCGCAGCGTTTCTGCAGCTGCGGGTGCGTTGCAGTTTCCATTGCGTTTACATGTAAACCCTATGGAAACCGCAATCCGCTGTGCACATGCTGCGGGAAAGACCCGCGCAGAAACGCAGCTGTTTACATTCCGCAGCATGTCACTTCTTTGTGCGATTCTGCACACATAGGAATGCATTGATCCGCTAACTTCCCGCATGGGGCTGTGTCCACGATGCGGGAAGTAAGCGGATCATGTGCAGATGGTACCCGGGGTGGAGCAGAGGAGACTCCTCCAGGCCCTGGGAACCATATTTGTGTAAAAAAAAATAAATAATAAAAAAAAAAATAATGATATACTCACCTCTCAGTGCTGCACGTGGCTGTCCGGTCGCAGGGTTGCTGTGCGAGTAGGACCTGCGGTGACGTTGGTCACATGACGGTGACGTCGCGGTCACATGACTGACGTCACGGTGGTCCTTCTCGCACAGCATCTTTGGAACCAGACCGCCGCGTGCAGCGCCGAGGAGATCGGGACGTCAGAGGGTGAGTATATAACCATTTTTTAAATTATTTTTAACATTACTATTGATGCTGCATATGCAGCATCAATAGTATAGGAGTAAACCCGCAGCGGAAAACGCAATACAAACCGCGATAAATCTGCAGGGATAACCGCAGCGGTTTTGCCCTGCAGATTTATCAAATCCGCTGCGGGAGAACCCACAGAGGACCCGACCTACGTGTGCACATAGCCTTAAGGTCCACGACCTGTATCGTTTAGAAGAACTCTAGTTGGGAAACACACCCACGAGAAATGTCACACTTCCTGGCTTCCCTGGATTGAATTTACATCCCCTTCCACCGGGCCTGGATGATCTTCCCTTTGGAACACATCTTTGCCTCTGTTGGTATTTTCTGCTTGACTTTTGCTGGATTAACACTGGTAAGTCCCCGCTGCAAACTATCACTGGCAACTCCCTGAAGCAGGCTGGGAGTTTATAAACACCCAGGTGTGTCAGAGCTGGAGGGAGGTTGCCACTGTCCAAAAATCAGGATTAAGAAGGCTTCTGCAATGCTAAGCTTAGAGACCTTCTGCAGCCAGATGTAGAACGACTGTTGCATCTGACACACCCGTGACATCCCCAAAAAGCATTAAGCTACTTACGGGTAGCGGCATTTCTCGGAGGCCCATGACAGCACGACGAGAGAGGGAATCCGCCCATTAGGAACAGGAAACCTACAGATACAAAAGGGCGGCACCTCTCCCCTGCATCAGTTGTATTTCAGAGCCTTGAGAGGACTACCGCGGTTAGTGGCACACAAAAATATACATTATATACAGTTTATATACAATATTATAACCCATATATTGGAACTGGGTATCATACGTGAGATATATACATTATAGGAGGTGCAACCCCCACGTGAAATAGGGAGGGAACTAAGGGTGCTGTCATGGGCCTCCGAGAAATGCCGCTACCCGTAAGTAGCTTAATGCTTTACTCGGACTCCCATGACAGCACGACGAGAGCTTTACCTAGATGTAACACTACCTTAGGGAGGGACTATAGCTTGCAGCACCCTTAACCCGAAGGTGAGATCAGAGGAGGCCCCTAAATCCAACCTGTAGTGTTTAAAGAAGGTGGACGGGGATGACCATGTGGCCGCCTTACATATCTGGTCGATTGATACTCCAGATTTTTCCGCCCAGGATGTAGCCATGGCTCTGGTGGAATGCGCCCTCAGATTCTGCGGAGTCGGACCCCCACCTGCAGTATAAGCCAAAGAGATAGCCTCCTTAATCCACTTCGCTAGTGTGTACTTTGATACCCTGAGTCCCTTTCTAGGAGTTTGGAAAGATAGAAACAACGCATTATCTTTCTTCCATGTATCAGTAACAGAGATGTATTCTAACAGGCATCTCCTAACGTCTAGTGTATGGAGTAGCTCTTCTTTAGGGTTGGAGGGATTGGGAAGGAAAGATGGTAAAACTATCTCCTGTGACCTGTGAAACCGTGATGACACTTTTGGTAAATAGGCTGGGTCCGGTCTGAGGACTACCCTATCTGGCAGAAACTCTGTATAAGGGGAAATTCTGGAGAGAGCTTGTATGTCCCCTACCCTACGGGCAGATGTTGCCAGTGCCGCAGGGCCGAGGGGTACCCGGCACCGGGCCTCTGAGTCTCTGTTCTGGAGGGTTGGGGGTTGTCACGGTGGCTAGGCCCGGTCCGTGGCCCTGCCTGTCAGGGGGACGTCCGCTAAATGAGTGGTGTGGAAATGGTGTAGTTGTGAAGTGCCGGTCGCAGTAAATAACGAGGACACCAGGTTGCAGTCTCTTTACCTCTTTACTCAAGATCTCAGGGTCCTCAGTCCGGAATCCGGATAACCAGGCTGCGCAAGTCCGGCCGGTCCGATGGCACCTCCAGAGTTCTCTTTGCAGGTGGAAATCTGTGCCTTCCTGCTAGCGCTGTGTGTTGTGGTCCTTCCCTGCTGTGCTTACGGAAAGTCCCCACAACTGTTGTGTCTGTTTCTGATGTTCCCTCACAACTCGATTAGATGATGTTCTGCTAATCCTCCGTCCCTCCCTGATGTTACGGTTAGGACGGCACCCGTATGACGGGTAGGCTCGGAGCTCTTCCGGGACCCTAGAGTCGCCCCTCTCCACAGGTTGCCCCCTATGTCTTCGTAGGTGATTTAGGTGAGACAGCCCGCCTGTAACTGACTGTCCTGCCGTTGGTTTGAAGTATGGCTTGGAGCACTGTACTTCCTCGGCGTTCCAGCCGCCGGTTGTGCGCCTCAGTAGGATGTTGCCTCGGTCTTACAGCACGACTCCTACTGGTATTCTCCTTGTTGCTTTGATCTCGTTTCTCACTCAGCACAATATATCTCACTTCTAATCCCTCCTTGGGCACCGCCGCTATGCTGAGCAGGCACGGTCCCTTGATGTTCGCTCAAGTTGCCAGGCCTCTGTCAGGATCCCACCCCTGACAGGGACCCTACCGAATCTTCCCCCCACAACACCCTCTGCCACAAGGTGTTGCCTGGTTCCAACCCAGTCAGCTTTCTGTTCTAACTTCCTGCCTGACCCCCAGTTTTACCAGTATGTGAGGAGTGGCCTAGTGAATAGAACCCTTAGCTCCCCCTGGAGGCCCGACTGTGAAATGTATTGGTGTATGTGATACCTGGTCAGATGAACTCCTTCAGTGCCATCAGACGTACCACAGCTCCCCTTAGTGGCGGAGCCACAGTATTGCAACGACCAGGACTCTGGGGCGCTGCATAGGTAACTGCATCCCCTGGGTGGAGGTCCCGGTCCGGGTGACCCTCCCTCAAGTGAGACTCCACATCCCTCCGATTAACAAACACTTCCGCATACAGGCCCGGTTCTTTGATGAAGCCCCAACCTCCGCAGAGCCTGAAGGTGACGACGGTGCCCTGCCTGCGCGGGGCCTGGTGAGTGGTGGGGTCCTTGCGGGCCTGGTCCTTGACCGCCAAGTCTTTTTGGTGGTAGGCCTCTAGCCCGGCCTGATATTCTTTCTGTTTTTCCTCCCATTGCTGCTCTAGCTGGACCTGGTATTCCTCCCAGGTTAGGGCCTGTACCATCTCTCTCTCTTGGGTCTTCACCCCGGGGAACCCCATAAGGTTGGATCCCGGGTTCACCCAGCGGCACACTGTGCGCTCTGCATGGACCTCACATAGCAAGGTAGTGGGTGGAATCGGGGCCTTCAAGCGGTGTTCCAGACCCGTGGGCTCCTCCCATGGCAACAGGCGCTGGAGTCTATGGGTTCCAGGGAGAGGGGGTGCCGCAACGGGGCCTACTAGTAAGCCCTCGGCTGGCGGAACAGGGTCGGCGGACTCACCAGCCGATGCAGGCTTCTCCTCCGCGGCGGGTTTCTCTGGCGGTATCGGCGGGGACCTCGGCAGTAGTATGAGATCCGATGCTGGAAGACTGCTGTCCGGCGTCGCCTGGTGCAGAGCCTGGGCCCCCACATTCAGCTGAAGGAGCTGGTCGAGCAAGCTCTCCATCTCGACCTGCAGGAGTTCGGTGCTGTCCACGGAGAACGGGCTGCTGCGCTCATCCGGGTAGTCGGGGGAGACGTCCGCTTCAACCCCACTTTCGGGTTCAGAGCTGCTGGCCATGGCGTCCTCCACGTGGGTCGCTTCCTGGTCCTTTTCCCGCTCTCTCCTTCGTGGGCGGTGTCGTTTTCTCGGTCTCCGCCCTCCATTGAGGATTAGGAGGCGGATCTCTGCTGCTGACGGACACGTCCTCACGGTGCAGAAATATTTAGACTGGGCGGCCATTGTTTTTCGCGCTCTCCAGCTTGTCTACGCCCACTCCACGCCCCTCTTCTTCTCCTGCGCTTCTCCTCAGCGCTGCAATGGCGGCGGTTTTGTCGGTAATCCTTGTAGTACTGGCAGCACACAGTTCTCTCAATAAAGTACAGTCCAAGCACGATAAATCACAGTTCCAAGGCACACATGACCTGATTCTTCAGGCTTAAGTAGATCCTGTTTGTGACGCCAAAATGGAGCGCCCCCACTGCCGCAGGGCCGAGGGGTACCCGGCACCGGGCCTCTGAGTCTCTGTTCTGGAGGGTTGGGGGTTGTCACGGTGGCTAGGCCCGGTCCGTGGCCCTGCCTGTCAGGGGGATGTCCGCTAAATGAGTGGTGTGGAAATGGTGTAGTTGTGAAGTGCCGGTCGCAGTAAATGAGGACACCAGGTTGCAGTCTCTTTACCTCTTTACTGAAGATCTCAGGGTCCTCAGTCCGGAATCCGGATAACCAGGCTGCGCAAGTCCGGCCGGTCCGATGGCACCTCCAGAGTTCTCTTTGCAGGTGGAAATCTGTGCCTTCCTGCTAGCGCTGTGTGTTTTTGTCCTTCCCTGCTGTGCTTACGGAAAGTCCCCACAACTGTTGTGTCTGTTTCTGATGTTCCCTCACAACTCAATTAGATGATGTTCTGCTAATCCTCCGTCCCTCCCGGTGTTATGGTTGGGACGCACCCATATGACGGGTAGGCTCGGAGCTCTTCCGGGACCCTAGAGTCGCCCCTCTCCACAGGTTGCCCCCTATGTCTTAGGTGATTGGTGTGAGACAGCCCACCTATAACTGACTGTCCTGCCGTTGGTTTGAAGTATTGCTTGAAGCTAGGTGTATAAATACTTCCTCGGTGGTCCGGCCACCGGTTGTGCGCCTCAGTAGGATGTTGCCTCGATCTTACAGCACGACTCCTACTGGTATTCTCCTTGTTGCTTTGATCTCGTTTCTCACCCAGCACAATCTATCTCGCTTCTGATCCTTTCTTAGGGCACCGCCGCTATGCTGAGCAGGCACGGTCCCTTGACGTTCTTCCTTGTTGCCAGGCCTCTGTCAGGGTCCCAAACCTGACAGAGACCCTACCAAATCTTCCCCCACAACACCCACTGCCACTAGGTGTTGCCTGGTTCCAACCCAGTCAGCTTTCTGATCTAACTTCCTGCCTGACCCCCAGTTTTACCAGTATGTGAGGGGAGTGGCCTAATGAATAGTACCCTTAGCTCCCCCTGGAGGCCCGACTGTGAAATATATTGGTGTATGTGATACCTGGTCAGATGAACTCCTTCAGTGCCATCAGACGTACCATAGCTCCACCTTAGCGGCAGAACTTCAGTACTGCAACGACCAGGACTCTGGGGCGCTGCACTATCGCTACCAGAAATGCTGTTTTAAGGGATAAGGCCTTAATTGAAGCTGATTGTAATGGTTCAAACGGCTCTCTAGTCAATACTGACAGGACTAGATTAAGATCCCAAGGCATAGATCTATCCTTATGTATGGGTCTAGCCCTACTAGAAGCTTTAATGAACCTTGAGATCCAATAATTATTGGCGATGATACAGGAAAACAAGGCCCCTAGGGCCGAGACTTGTACCTTTAGGGTACTAGTGGATAGATCTAGCTCTAAGCCCCTTTGCAGGAATTCTAAGATCTGTTTTATAGGAATTCCCTCTTCTAAATTAAAGTCAGAAGAGGCTAGGAATTTCTGCCAGGTTCTAGCATAGATTGTTGTTGTAATCTGCTTTCTACTTTTCATAAGGGTTTCAATCAAATTTGGGGAGAACCCTTTGTCCTTCAGTAACGCCCTCTCAAACTCCATGCCGTTAAATGGAGATTCTTTACTTGAGGATGGCTGATTGGACCCTGGTAGAGTAAATCTGGAATGTCCGGAAGCACCCAGGGGTTCTCCACTGACATGATCCTGAGCCAAGTGAACCAGGCCCTTCTGGGCCAAAATGGGGCAATCAAAATAACTCTTATCTTCCTGATTACCAGAGGTATCAAGGCCAGCAGGGGGGGGGGGGGGGGGGGAAACGCATAAGCCAGCCGAAAGTTCCAACTGATCAGAAAGGCATCTACCGCTAGAGGATTCTCCCTGGGATTTAGGGAACAGAATTTTGCTGTCTTTCGATTGTCCCTGGTGGCAAATAGATTCACCTCTGGATGTCCCCATTTGTGGACAATCTGGTCAAACACAAGACCGTTTAGAGACCACTCCCCTTGTCTCAGGGTGTTGCGGCTTAGAAAGTCCGCTTTTACATTTTCTTTTCCTCTTATGTGCAGTGCGGTTAAAGATAGAAAATGGTCTTCCGCAGTCTGGAATAGACGATCTGTCACTCTCAGTGATTCGGAATGAGTTCCACCCTGGTGATTTATGTATGCGACCGCCACCTGGTTGTCCGAGAGGATCTTGACGTGGTGACCCTGCAGATATGAGAGTAATTTTTTAACTGAAAGTTCAACCGTCATTAATTCTTTTTGGTTGGAGGAGGCTGATGTTAGGGGGTCCCATAGACCCTGAACTATCATGTCATCCATGTGTGCTCCCCAGCCTGAAGGGCTAGCGTCTGTCGTTACAATACGTGTCGCCTGTGTCACCCAGGGAACTCCTGCCGATAAATTGTCATTGATTAGCCACCATCTAAGAGATGTCAGTGCTTCTGGACCCAAAGTAATCTGACTTTGCAATCTGTAGGCACCCGTCCCTTTAGGAACAGGAAACCAACTGATGCAGGGGAGAGGTGCCGCCCTTTTGTATCTGTAGATTTCCTGTTCCTAATGGGCGGATCCCCTCTCTCGTCGTGCTGTCATGGGAGTCCGAGTAAATTGGGTTGAACTTCATGTTAATAACTAGATTAAACTATACACACAAAAAAGAGGAAAGCATTGTTTTATTGACACAATCAATACGTCTTCACACAGATTTCTGTCCACCATTATAGCAGTGCAGTTACATTTTTAGTCATTTGACACAACATAAAACCACCCAGATGTCCGGACGGGTACAGGCGCAGATAGTGATGTAGAGGATTTTGTTGCGGTGCTGCTCTGGATGCAGTCAACCTTCCCCCTTATCCAGACAGAAGTCGCCCTAGTGCCCGTAGCCATCTCAGGCTTGTGATTATTGATAGTGTTCCATCTTAGGAGCATTTAGCCGATATTGTCCCAACCTGGACAGTCTTCTTCATAGGAGAGTTGCTGATCGGTACAGATTTACATTTCCGTTGTCTGTACATAGTCCATGTCGTCAGGGTCAGAAGAACAACTACAAGAAGCCCCATGGCAATGGCTGCTCCATTTAGCAAAGTCTCGGATTGGGAAATGCCAGCTTCAAAGTAACCTTGAGGATAAATAAGTTGATGGTAAAGGAGTCAGTGACATCGAAATGCAAACTGCTCTAATTATAACAGTAATGTAAGGGACTTGGTCCTATGAAAATTGTTATAACAGTGAGATATATACATGCTGCTTACATGAAGACTATACAACATGCATATGAAGGGTGCTGGTGTAGGTGCACCCTTGACATGGCCAAGAGCTTGGCACTCTCAATATATTGACCAATTTCCTGACTGAACTTGCACTTTGCCAGTGCAAGTGCTGACTGAACCCAGCCTTGGTGTTGAGCGTGCACACAGACTACACAGGAGTCAGCAGCATGTGCATAGTATGGAGGTGGGTCCTTCACTGCCTTCTGTCATGGCACCACCAATTCTATACCCAGAAACCTAGCAAGCGGCTTCAGAGGGGAGGAGACAGCCGTGTGCTCCTCCTGTCTTCAAGACATCACAGATTAGGTCTGCACCGTAGATCGGACCATGCAGCATCTGGGTTTAGAAACGTCACGTGAAGACCACCAGTCAGGGTACTGTTCAGTATGCACCCAAGGGAGGTGTCAATGCATCAAGTTCTTGGCCCTGCCAAGGGTTCACCGAGTGTCCATGCTTGGTTTTCAGCAGCCATAGTGAGCTGTCAGACCTTAAAAGTACTGCTACATGAGATCAAAGATTCATTATGTATCCTAGGGATTATGGTACTCAAGCTCAGATCTGCTGAGCTTCCTACACAACATGCTCACAAGCACCTGCCTTATTAACCTTGCACACATTTGTCAGGGGGAAAAAAAAAAACAAAACACAAATGTTGGTCTTGTATATATCTGAATGGGGGGGGGGTCCCCGATTCTGCTAGCACAGACCTGGACAAAGTGCAGCCTGTGGATCGGGACATCCTGCACCATGCGACTGAGTCATCTCACCTTCACTGGTATCTACGTCTTTGGGGCAGAGGTCAGTGAATACAGCATTGACTCTCTGCATCTGAGGACCCAGGGAGTGTTATAGCCTCACTACATTACATCAGTGTTTAGTTTTCTTAAAGGGGGTTGTCCACTACTTGGGAGAGATGAGAGCTTTTATTTTTGCAGGGGCAAACTCCGTGAGAAGAGTTGTTCTAGTAGTGGACAACCCCTTTAATTCACAGTACATTGTGGAACATTGTGGGGACAGAAGGATGTGCACCAAAAAGCATGTGCAAGAATATAAAACTGGGAGGGCGGTGGGGATGTGATTACATGGAAAGGTGCTGTTGATGTCACGGGGGGGCTCTTTGACAACATCCTGTGTTAAGGACATCCAGTGGATGTCTGTGGGGGACATACTGCGAATGGGCATCATACTGTGGTGAGCTATGTGGGGACAATGTTGTGAAAGGGGCTGTATGGAGATGCAATACTGTTCAGAGGGCATGGGGACACTTGTGAGCTGTTAAAAAAAAAAAAAAGCCCCTCATGGTACAAAGTGTTCATGGGAGCAGAATGAGAAAAAAAAAAAAAAAAAAAATATATATATATATATATATATATATATATATATATATATATATATATATATATATATATCACACACACTATTTAAATTAGCAGCTACAGGTAAGAATACCTGTTAAGTCCTATGGTAACATCTATTAAAAGTACCGTATATACTCGAGTATAAGCCGACCCTCTTAATTTTGCCACAAAAAAAATGGGAAAACTTAATGACTCGAGTATAAGCCTAGGGTGGAAAATGCAGCAGCTACCGGTAAATGTCAAAAGTAAAAATAGATACCAATAAAAGTCAAATTAATTGAGACATCAGTAGGTTAAGAGTTTGAATATCCATATTGAATCAGGAGCCCCATATAATGCTCCATACAGTTCATGATGGGCCCCATAAGATGCTCCATATTAAAATATGCCCCACATAATCCTGCATAAAGGTTAATAAATAGTAAATATAGAAAAACTGACTGAACAGCCATCTAGTCTGAACTGGTGCATAACCAAAAAGTCTTACATAGCAAATAGATAATGGCTGCACTCAAGTTTATTGTGCTAAAGCAAGGAAATGTGCAATACATGAAGTGTGAACAGCATAATGGCTTGTGAAATCTATGAAAAAAAACACATGAGATTTTTAGCACAAAATTTGGCCAAAGATTGTGAGCCCATCCACCAAACGTCAAGGTAATCTCAGATCGAATGGGTAACTAACCTGTCTGCCTAGTGTGAACACTTACCTATGGCTAATAACATGGTAAAGCCTGTAGTTATAGAGGAGGTTAGAACCAACTGTGTTTGGATGTAGTTAACTGTGTTGGGCTCACAATATTTGGCCAAATTTTGTGCTAAAAATCTCATGTGTTTTTTCATAAATTTCACAAGCCATTATGCTGTTCACATTTCATGTATTGCACATTTCCTTGCTTTAGCACAATAAACTTGAGTGCAGCCATTATCTAAAGGTTAATAAAGGCCCCATAGAAACATTTGCCCAATATAATGCTGCACAAATGCTGATTATGGCCCCATAAAGATATTTGCCCCATATAGTGCTGCACAAACCTTTATTATGGCCCTATAAGATGCTCCATACAGACACTTGCCCCATATACCGTAGTGCCCTACAAATGTTAATTATGGCCCCATACAGACACATGCCCCCATATAGTGCTGCACAAACATTATGGCCCCATATAGTGCTGCACAAACATTATGGCCCCATAGATGCTCCATACAGGCACTTGCCCCATTTGCTGCGAAAAAAATTTTTTTACATACTCACCTCTCCGTCGCTCAGGCCCCTGGCACTTTCAATAGTCACTTGCACCTAGTTCCGGCGCCACTCCATGCTCAGCACTTACGTTCAACAGAGGGCACACACTAACTGTCACCACGCCCTCTGACCTGAGCGTCACTGCTGAAGACAGAGCAGCGCCCGGAACGAGGAAAGGTGACTATTGCGCAGCGCTGCGCTCCCCTTCCCGTATACTCACCTGGTCCGGGCGCTGTGCAGTCCCTGCTTCCCCAACGCCGCAGCTTCTAACTGTACTGAGCGGTCACTGTTACCGCTGATTACAGTAATGAATATGCAGCTCCACCTCTATGGGAGGTGGAGCCGCATATTCATTTACTGTAATGAGCGGTACCATGTGACCGCTCAGTACAGGAAGAAGCTGAAGCTGCTGCCGGCGCCGGGGAAGCCAGGGACCGCGCCTGGACTAGGTGAGTATTTTTAGACAGCCCCCGCTCCCCCTCCCCTGCCGACCCCTGGGTATGACTTGAGTATAAGCCGAGAGGGGGTACTTTCAGCCCAAAAAAGTGGGCTGAAAATCTCGGCTTATACTCGAGTATATATGGTAACCGCAATCTAGACTTAAATTTTGCACAATATTAATTGATAAGAACTGATACGATGAGCACAATTAAGTCAGTCATGTGGCCCCTTAGGAAGATGCCCACCCCTAAGCCTACATCCAGATATAAGACAATGGAGGCGCCTTTACTCGGCTATATTCAAAACATCTCTACTAGTGCTCAGATGCCAGAGACTGGGGGGGGGGGGGGGGGGGGGGGGGGGGGTGTCACAGGATTTTGGGTCTGAAGACAGGAGAAGGTCCTACCTCATAGCTGTACTGCTCTCTTGCAGTCTAGTGGAGAATTAGTGGCACAGACTCAACCTCCATTTCAAGTGCCCTGGGTGCTGCAAACCTTGTTAGGATCACTGCTTCCTTCAAGTGAAACAAGATGTTACTTGATAAGGTGTCAACTCACCTTTCTGGTCGTTCTGTGCCACTGGTGGAGCGTACCGAATGTAGATCGGGACATTGGATGATACCAGGACTGGTTCACTCTCAAGCCTTAGCATGTTAGCTGATCTCTTACCTGAAAAAGAAAGGAGTACAGTTAGTTTGATCTTCAGTAGGTGTAAAAGTCATTAAATAATGAGCTTCCTCTAGCATATGACCATCTCAGGAGGCTTTGGACAAGTCCTATGTGATTCCGATGGCAAAAGTGTAAGGTTTTGATAAAGGAAATATGAACAGCTTTACTCTTCCTGTGAGAAGAGACCAAGTTAGAAACCAAGTCCCATTATAAGGGTTTTGTTTTTTTGGGGGGGGGTACCCTAATGCAAGTTATAGGGAACTGTTGCTAGCTGTTGGGCACAGACATGATTTTTTGTTGAAGTTCAGCCATATAGCTAAACACTTGGGGTAGGAAATTCAATACATAAAATATTTAATATGAGACATGGTGGATTGTGTCGTTTTATTCGTGAAAACTAGGTAGTTGGTGCCCCCATGGTGGCTGGGACAACCACTGAGCATATTTGGTGCAGAATGGGCTACAACGCAGCACTCTGGAGCTGGAATCACCCTCTTCCTACAGCAGAAACCCCAGCTGAGAAGATGGGCAGGTGTGGCAGCTTTCCACTTACGTCTAGAACACCTGGTGGAACAGTCATCATTTGGCCCGGGGACACAGGCAGAAACGCTGCAGTGGAAGTACACCTAGAATAGAAGTTAGAGCAAGTCTCAGGCTCCTGCGGGTGTTTGATGAAGCTTCTAACACAAAGCCAAAATATTTGGCTTTAACAAAGACGAAGCCAGTTTTGCCTAATAATTTGGGCAAGGTTTAGGGTAGTAGGCCAATCATTAGTTTATACCTGCCCTGCAAGAGGTTCCTGGGTGGTCACTTCCACAAAGGTAAAAGTCTTCACATCAAACCTGGAGAAATGATTAGGGAAAGCTACAGAGGAGCTCGGGACGACAGGAATCAGCTCAGACTTGTAGTTATCACCACTAAATGGACACCTGCAAAGAAACCAATGGCCGGACATTAGATGGTGCAGCCTAAGTGGGACATAAAATATTATATATTACATACACACAGTGTGGACCACAGGAAAGTACATTAAATTGCCAAGTTATTTTTGTAATAAAATTAAATCTTTGCTTTAAAAAGGAATATAGAAAGAAAAATGGGCATGATTGAACGTAACACGTTATGACATTACATCTGTCTTTAGCAGCACAGCCTTGTTGTAGTGTATGGCAGACTTGACTTAGAAAAATGTAAGAGACCAATAGGGCGCAATTCTTGCATTTGTACTTTGTCTAGATTTTTTTTTTGTTTAATCATTTGTGCCGATTTTTATTTAGACCAATTGTTTCTCAGTCCCCTGGAGTGATTTTATGAACACTGAAAGTTAGACTAACTTTATAGAACAAAAAAAAAAAAAAAAGTTCAGTTATTAATGGAGGTGGGTGGCAGAATTTCTGAAGAACCCTGCATAGGTTTACTCACCCATTTACAAGTATTGGCCACTGGATGGCATTCATAGGGTCAGGGGATGGTGTGGCCCAGCACTGGTGTAGAACAAGGACGAGATTTGGGTCAGTTTTGTGCAGGATTCTAACATCCACAAAGACTGGATCCCTCAGTACTTTAATCACTGGATAGTCGGCATCTGTATAATACTCTGCGTATGTGGAATCTGGAAGAGAAAGACAGTTTTTGGTCAAGTACTAGTGTGCCACAGTGCGAAAAAAAAAAAAATTATATACCATAAATATTTTAGCCATGAGGACTAAAACCAGAAATCAAAGTATTAACCCCGTGTTGAAACATCCCTAAAGACCTATAGATTTGCAACATCTGGTTCCAATAGAGATCTGAAGACAGCTTGTAAGAGGATTGAAGATAGACTGTTGATGTTCACCCCCTTACAAAAGGACTGAGAAAACCCAAGCTTGAGGCATCTTTCAAAGTCAGCAACCCAAATAGACTGAACGGCCAAGTGTGCCACATCTGCACCCAGAGACCTGATCCTGGGGGTAGTTTCTGAATAAATGCTACTGACACTAAAGGAAAGGAGGCCACAGAGTGCGAGAACAAGCACAGACAAGGTAGGGAGCCTTCCAGGGGTGATAGAGTCTGAAAGGAACCTGAAGTGGCCACCATACACCACAAAAATCTAGTACAAAACGTGCAATTTACAAGTTTGTAACTAACAAAAGCAAAAAAGTAACTGCTAACATGATGTCTTCATCTACCCCCTTACACATTCTACAGTTAGTGTTACGATATGTTTGATAGAGAGTTGCATTTTATCCATATGGCCCGCTTGTGTCTTGTTCTCCCGGAGGCTCTGCTCCAAGACTGTTCCCAGGGATTGGGTGGGTGAGGTCTGTCCACTAGGGAAACCATTACAAAGACTAGTGATATAGTTTGCACCCCATAGGGAAGTAGACAGTTAACAGCTTGGGATTAACCCACTGTTTTGGGAGGGGTTAGATTAGTTAAGGGAAGGACCTACTGCTTTAGTGAGTGTGGAGTCAGGTTGGGAGTCAAGTGCAAAGGAAGTGCTAGATAGTGACAGCGCTAGACAGGTTACAAGATCGTGGATGCAGAGGCGAATGTCCTGTCAGTGCAAGTCTCCAGACAGTATGAGGACACAGCTTAAGATTTGCAAGGATGATGGGGCACTCTATGGGAGGTGGAGCTGCATATTCATCACTAATGAGCAGTACCACGTGACCGCACACAAGACAAGCTGCCGGCGCTGAGAGGAAGCATTGCGGGAGCTGGGTGAGTATTTTAATGCAAGCGGAAGGGCGCACAGGGGGTGGGAGGCGACCAGGAATTTTATTTTAAACAAAAAATGAAAACCTTGATTTATTCATTCCTTCTCTCAGCGAACACTGCTGGGGAGAAGGAATGAATGCCGGCTTCAGCACCACACGCAGGGGGGACAGCGCTTACTGTAGGGCTGTTTCTCCTGCGGCGGTACGTGCACATGGAGGAGAGTGCACACTGTTCTCCGTGTGCACGATGCTTTGCGCATTGTGCTGCTGGAGAAAAATGGACATGTCTCCGTGTTTTGCACACGGACACAGTCCGCGAAAAATCACTGACATGAGCAGAGACACATTGATTTTAATGTGTCTACGTGTGTCAGTGTCTCCGGTACGTGAGGAAACTGTCACCTCACGTACCAGAGCCACTGACGTGTGAAACCGGCCTTGAGAGTAGTGATGACTGGAGTTTGGGAAACCCTGTTCTTTACTTTTTTTTTTTTTTTAACTGACCAACCGTACTTTAGATCCTTCCACAGCACAATTGTGGCTCCCTCATACGATCTCTAGTATGGGCTTTCCCCACATAGGTCAGTAGACCTTTGCCTGGTCTCAGTTTGGATAACTTAAATTCACATGTTAGGTTTAACCCATGTTCATTATTGCAGTGCATGTTTTTTCTGCTCAAGTTCACTGCACCTCTATTTTAAATCAGAGTAAAATTGTAAGCTTATTAGCAATTTATTTGGTTGGTCTAAGTTTAAAACGGTGTTTATTTGATACTTCTTTACATGCTAAAGTTCCAGCCTTTGCCACAAAGCAGTTTACCAAAAATGTAATCTAAACCACAAAAACCTTAGTCACTGGGTTGGAGCATTTTGCTCAAAGATTCATCAGACAGAACCACAAAATGTCTTACCTAGACTGATCCTCAGGTCAAAACTGAGCGGTCCTTCACTGGACACTGGTGGTGGGGGTGGTAGAGTCACTACCTCCACTTTTAATGGTTTGAAGTCACTGACTGCATAGTGACAGCGAACCAATAACCTGAACAAAAGAAAAAAAAACGAGGCTTTAATAGATGTAGAGATAGAAACCACAATGTAAACATGACAGGTTCTCGGCCAAATTTGGCTGCTTTGTTGCATTTGTCCCATTACCTGAAGGTAGTCTCTCTAGTGATAGATACCCTGTTCCATGTCAGTGGGGTTCGGGTAGCCACCAGTACATTCTCATACACTACATGGTCTCCAGTCACCTAGGAGGTAGACGTAGCAATTACTGTTATATCACCATTTCACATTAAATATAGGATGTCCCACACATGAAAGTCTTCACCCCAAGTAGGAGCTAGAGCTTCTGAAACCCTCACATGTGAAGGGTATTGCTACAGAAGAATATGCCAACAGATCTATAACCACCATGGATTGAGAACAAAGGGGGGGACACAGCCCTGGTGCAACAGTATTCTCAGGGTCTTCATGGTCAGATCACACCACTATGGGATGAGAAATGCTTTAACTAGATTTTCATTCAAGATAGATACGCTGTACATCCAAGTGATAGCGACAGACGATCACTAGCCCTAGTGTAACTGCCAACAGCCGTTTGGCTGCAGTGGTCCCATGACATTTAGACATTATAGTCATTGTTCCCCAGAAGACTAGGGTGTCACAGGAGTAGAGCATGTGCCCTGTTAGTCTGGCAATGTAGATTGGAGGACATCAACATCTTCATTTAGTAGAAAATAGAGGGACAAATCAACTACAGCAGTTGTGTTTCAAAGTATGGAAATACCAGAATTCAGATGTAGTTTGCCTCCTTTACAAGAGATTTGTATGAAGTCATGGTTTTGATTAATTTTTTTTTTTTTATATAAATCGAATTATAACATAGTAAGTCAGGATGGGATATAACTGCCAATTTTTCATTAAAATCGTACCGGCCCATTGCCTTGTTTTTACTTCTGCATAGTACTCGTTTTCGGCATTGAAGCTTTGGTCGATTCCCTCTTGTATAGTGCAGCGCCCCAGAGTCCTGGTCGTTGCAGTGCTGTGGCTTCGCCGCTAAGGGGAGCCATGGTACGTTCGATGGCACCGAAGGAGTTCCTCCAATCAGGTATCACAGACACCAATATGTTTCACAGCTGGGCCTCCGGGGGGAGCTAAGGGTGCTATTCATTAGGCCACTCCCCACCATAGTGGGTAAACTGGGGGTCAGGCAGGAAGTTAGAAGAGAACGCTGACGGGATTGAACGGAGCAACACCCTGTGGCAGGGGGTGTTGTGAAGGGAGAGACTGTAGGGTCTCTGCCAGGGGTGGGATCCTGGCAGAGGCTTGGCATTGAAAGAACGTAACGGGTCCGCGCAGGCTCCTGGAAGCGGCGGGACTCAAGAAAGGACTAGAAGCGAGATAGATTGTGCTGAGTGAGAAACGAGATCAAGCAGAAGGAGAATACCAGCAGGGGTTTTGTTGAAAGAGGCAGCACCCTGCTGAGGCGCAATACCGGTGGCCGGAACGCCGAGGGAGTGGATTAGAATACAGCTTCAAGCCATACTCCAAACAGCGGCAGGACAGTCGGTCTCAGGCGGGCTGTCTACCACATATCACCTATGAAGTCTTGGGGGGCAATTGCGGGAGAGGGGCGACTCTAGGGTCCCGGAAGAACTCCAGGCCTACCTGACAAACGGGTGCCATTCCAACCTGAATACAGGGAAGGGGTGGATTACAGAGGAACATCAAATCGAGTTGTGAGGGAACTTAAGAAACAGACACAACCGTTGTGGGGTTACTTTCCGTGAGCACAGCAGGGAAGGACTACAACACATAGCGCTAGAAGGAAGGCACAGATTTCCACCTGAGAGGAGAACTCTGGAGGTGCCATTGGACCGGCCGGACTTGCGTAGCCTGGTGAACCGTGTTCTGGACTGAGGACTCAGAGATCTCCAGTAAAGAGGTAAAGAGACTGCAACCTGGTGTCCTCGTTATTTACCGCGACTTACACCCCACAACCGCACCGCTCCATCGCTACCATTACTACCACCTATTACACCGGACGTCCCCCACTGACGGACAGGGCCACGGACCGGGTCTAGCCACCGTGACAACCCCGAGACTGAGAACTAGAGGCCCGGCTCCGGGTACCCCTCGGCCCTGCGGCGGTGCGGGGGCGCCGCAATAGCATGGTATCATGCTTTGGTGGAGAAGTTGGGAGAATATTTAGAGCCATGTTTCATTGCACAGATGCCATTCAATACTGTACCTTTAATGTGGTTCCACAAGAAGAAACTGGGAACTGGTAGAGCAGGAAGAAGTCATTTTTTTCTATTGGATTACATTCGGCCCGGCTACTTTCCAGCAGATGGGTGGAGGACAGGTCAAGTTCTGGCTTGGTCAAGGTCTTTGGAATGGCAACAGAGAAGAGGCCATCCGGTGTGCATCGGGCAGTCACTGAGGGCAATGATGCATTACAGGAACATATTAGATTAGGTTATCGGCGTCAGAGCTACTAATGATAATTGTCACTTTAAAGTAATAAGTTACAAGAAACAAGTAGCTCAAGCCACCAGGAAGCTTCATCCATTGCTACCTACATTAGACGAAATTAAGAATTCTGCGCAACTTTAGTCATGGCTTATATCACAGGTTCCATGGGTAAGGAGTGCGATAAATATATTTGGCAGTTCTAGTGATGAGTGTACTCGCTCGGGTTTTCCCCAAGCACGCTCGGGTGATCTGAGTATTTTAGTGTTCGGAGATGAAGTTTTAATCGCCGCAGTTGAATGATTTACAGCTATTAGCCAGCTTGCTTACGTGTGGGGATCCCCTAGCAACCCCCACATGTACTCAGCCTGGCCAATAGATGTAAACCATTCAACTATGGCGATGAAAACTTCATCTCCGAACACTAAGAAACTTGGAGATCACCTGAGCGTGCTTGGGAAAACCTGGGCAACGAGTACACTCGCTCATCACTAGTAAGTTCTCCTGAAGAGCAGGCAGACTTCCCCAGTCTCCTTTACAGTATGACAACTGCGGAGACTGTCCAAACACTGGTGTATGGCTCTAACCTGCGGCAGTACCCAGGACAGGGGCGGATTGCGTTTATAGAGTCTTATCTAGGGATTGTATACATTTCCATGAATTTTGTGGTGGGGTTTGGGTATGCCTTTGTGGCACCCGAGGGTCCTGATCGTCACCGTGGTATTGCTTTACTCCTGGGGAGAGTGATGCTACGTTCAGAGGCAAGGAAGGATAACTGCATCCAGGTACCACAAGCATGCAACACATTCACACTCCAGGCCACCAGGGGGAGCTTATATTCACCTAGTAAATGGGATCATATGAAAATATCTATATCTCTCTGGTAGTCTGTAGGAAAAGTTAGTTCCGGACATCCGTCTGAGGACAGAGGGTTCACGGAGCTGTGCATGCCCTAAGAGCTGTATCTCCCAGAAAGACATTTTGTAAGCAGAATTGATTGCAGTGAGCGTGAAGGAAAGCAAAGCACAGGAGAGGATACCAGAAGGGGACCAGCCCCGAGCAGGCTGCCTCCTTCTGAGGCGCAGAAAGCCGGTAGATGGAACACCGAGGTAGTAAGGACCTCTACACTTTACTTCAGTAACTGGCAGGACAGCTAATTGCACCTACACCCAAGAGGCATGGTGACACCCCACAGAGCCAGGTTATCTAGGAGACCCTATAAACAGGCTCAAGTCACCAGTCATACAGGTGAGTGTGTGTGAGTGAGACAACATCTGCATCGTATTTGAAGCTTATGCAGTAAGCGACTACACCACTACAACGCAAGGGAAGGCTATTGATTTCCACCTGGACAAGTTGACTCTGGACTTGCCTCCAGACCAGCTTCTACCTGCCCTGTGATCTGGTGCCCTGGACTGTAGCTCCTGAAGCCTTCAGTAAACAAGGTAAAGAGACTGCAAACCTGTGTCCTCGTTCTTCACTACGCCCCTCATTCTACCATCTACACTGTTCTGTCCTTCTAACAGGACAGGAGTTCATTTCAAGCATTAAAAGGTTAACTATTATTATAGTTCTGGGTTTCTTGTGTTATAGCACCACCCAGTGGTGGATAAATTTATAACCTGTGTTTTCCATGAATAATAGAGTGTTGCATTGTGGGTTTCAGCAAAGCATCATGGGATTGGGGAATTCCCCAGCCTTTTCTCTTGTATTTCCTGTTCACTCGTGTTATTCAGCTGTGTTGGAACTACCTCACTTACTTCCCATCCTTGTTAAGTTTATCCGGTAAGATCATTATTTCTGTTCTTGTACTGTAGTGTTGTTCAGAGTGTGATTAACTGTATAGCAGCCAGTACACAGGAAATGTGGTTACCAGAAATCTGCTGTATGTAGTTATGTAGAGGTTGCACCATACTGTATGTTTCCCTGTTAGTTGCAGTTGTGTTATCGTTAGCCCAATACTTATACATATCATTTGTATTCTTCTAGTTTTACCGCGCTCATGTTTACCAATAAACAAGTTAGACTACAGAGAACAGTCCGCTTATTTGGGAGACAGAAGTGGTTTATGCCGTATGTCGGATCACACACACCGTATCAACGTGTATGAAGACAGAACAGTAAAACGGAAGCTAGGCGCCGGGATTACAGTAAAGGGAGGCTAGACGCCAGCGATAGCAAATACCACCTACGCAGCCGCTTGTACCACACCGCACTGCCTGCAAATACCGCAGCAGCCGCCATACAGTCACAAGTACCGAGAGTGCAGCCCACCAAGTACCACACGTCTCAGTCCACGCCGAAGTCACCCCTACCCGCTCTGAGACGTCCTACAGCCTGCAAACGGACATAAAATGTCTGCAAGTCAAGCATCTTCACTCAGGACAAGGTCCCAAACAAGCCGCTCCAGCAAGTCTTCCTCGAAAAGGTCTGTCACCCTCGCCCGAGCAGAAGCTGAGGCGGCTAAAGTAAGATCCTCCTTTGCCGCACAAGAGATGCAGTTAAAGTTGAAACAAGTGGAGCAAGAAGCAGAAAGAGCCCGCCTGCAAGCAGAGCAAGAAGCAGAAAGAGCCCGCCTGCAAGCCGATATAGATGCAGAAAGAGCCCGCCTGCAAGCCGATAGAGACGCAGATACAGCGCGCCTGCGAGCGACCTTGGAAAGGCTTTCCGCTGAAAAGGAAGCAGCAGCCGCAATAGCCAAAGCTGAGTTTTTAGAAGCCGTGGAGTTTCCTGAATCCGAGCGAGGCAGCGACATACGCGGACCAGACCTTGATCATCAGGACCCTGCTCAACGCGTCTCTGAATATGTCCGTCAACATCCCCAAGTAGAAGACAACTCTGATCCGTTACACCAACCAGCCTATACAGATTACCAGAGATCCTTCCTCCAAACACCGTACTGGAAGCAGGAAAGTTTACTGCGAAACGACATTGATCACCACTACCGTCCTACGGAACAGAAGGTACGGCCTCCGTCCAGACTGAAAGGGACACCCTTCGCCACTGAACGGGTTTATACAGACTTTCCTATGCCAGAAGCTCCTACCAGGTATGAGGATGCACCACAAACACCGCATAACAGCACACCAGCTCACGTCGGCACAGACTCAGCCACTATGAACTTTGCAAGGTTCTTTACCCGCCGGGAGCTGGTGACCAAGGGACTTGTAAAGTTCACTGATCGAGCTGAAAGCTACAGAGCATGGCGAGCCTCTTTTCAGAATGCCATCAGAGACTTGCATCTTTCCAGTAGTGAAGAGTTAGATCTATTGGTTAAGTGGCTTGGGAGCGAGTCAGCTGAACATGCCAAAAGAATCAGGAACATTAACATAAAGTACCCACACACAGGACTTTGTATGGTGTGGGAGAGACTTGAAGAATGTTATGGGTCAATAGAAGCTATAGAAAATGCTTTGTATAAAAGAATTGATGATTTCCCCAAGATAGCAAATAAGGGTTACCAAAAGCTCAGGGAACTGAGCGACTTGTTAATGGAGGTATATGCTGCTCAGGCAGAAGGTGATCTACCAGGGTTGGCATTCCTGGACACTGCCAGAGGTGTCAACCCAATTGTCCAAAAGCTCCCTTACAACTTACAAGAAAAGTGGGTCAGTCACGGGTCCCGTTACAAACAGGCTCATAAGGTACCATTTCCTCCTTTCAGGGTGTTTGTAGACTTTGTTGCCCAGCAGGCTAAAGTTAGAAATGACCCTAGTTTCGATTTCACTATGTCATGTACTGCTGCCTCTGGTGTAAAACCCAGTAAAACACCAGTGGCAGTCCACAAAACTAATGTTACCTCCACAGGTTTTCTTTACAGGGCAAGTAAGTCCTCTCCAGAAGAGGACAAACCGCAGGATCTCAGCAAATACTGCCCCCTACACAAGAAACCTCATCCTCTCCTAAAATGTAGAGCCTTCAGGGAGAAGTCTCTAGAAGACCGTAAGAGTTTCCTAAAGGAAAACAAGATATGCTTCAGATGCTGCACGACAACCTCACACTTCGCCAAGAACTGTGAGACCAGTGTGAAATGCACAGAATGTAGTAGTGTGGAGCACAACACGGCCTTACATCCTGGACCACCCTCAGGGGTATCGTCACGAGTAGAAGAGTCTGCCGAAAAACAGACGGACCCCGACGTGGATACCCCAGTGGTCACTTCTCGGTGCACAGAAATTTGCAAGGAACTCGTAGCAGGAAGATCCTGCTCAAAGATCTGTCTTGTCAGAGTATTCCCAGTGAACCAACGGGATAAGGCGATCAAGGTATATGCAATCTTGGATGATCAGAGCAACAGGTCTCTAGCTAAATCCTCTCTCTTCGACACCTTCAACATTGCTGGTCCCGGCTCTCCGTACTCCTTGAAAACATGTGCAGGTACTGTCGAGACGGCGGGGAGGAGAGCAACTGGATTCAAAGTAGAGTCTATAGACGGTCAAACCTGCTTATCCTTGCCATCAATACTGGAGTGCAACCAGATTCCAGACAACAGGTCTGAGATACCTACACCAGAGGTAGCAGCTCATCACACCCACTTGAGATGTATAGCTCACCTGATACCAGAGCTCGACCAAGGAGCTCCTATCGTCTTACTTCTCGGAAGAGACATACTACGGGTCCACAAGGCTAGAGGACAGATCAATGGCCCACAAAACGCCCCATATGCTCAGAGACTTGACCTAGGATGGGTCATTGTGGGAGATGTCTGTTTGGGTGGAGCACACAGGCCGACATCAGTCAACAGCATGCTCACCAATACCCTTGAGAATGGACGCCCGTCTCTCTTCCAGCCATGCGAGAGTAGTTTCCTGATTAAAGAATTGCCACACCACACCCCTCCACCTTGTCCGTTAGCTGATCCTTCCTGTGAAGACCATGCATGCGACGGTGAGCAAGATCATATAGGGTGCACAGTTTTCCACAGGACAAGAGAAGACAACCAGGTAGCAATGTCCATAGAGGACAGACTGTTCTTGGACATCATGGAGCGAGAGATAGTAAGAGATGAATCAAAGAGTTGGGTCGCACCTTTACCATTCAAACCACAGAGGCAACGCTTACCCAACAACAGAGAACTTGTCTACAGTCGATTTGTTTCCCTTACGCGCAAACTGCAGAAGGCACCAGAAACAAAACAACACTTTACCTTCATGGAGAGAATATTCCAGAGTGGCCACGCGGAAATTGCACCTGTACTTCAAGATTCCGAGGAATGTTGGTACTTACCTATTTTCGGCGTGTATCATCCGAAGAAACCAGGTCAGATAAGAGTGGTTTTTGACTCAAGTGCCAGATACGAAGGTGTTTCTTTAAACGACGTCTTCCTGTCCTGTCCAGACCTCAACAACAGACTTCTGGGAGTACTTCTTCGTTTCCGCAAAGACGCAGTAGCATTTATGGCCGACATACAACAGATGTTTCACTGCTTCCTTGTTAAAGAAGAACACAGAAACTACTTGAGGTTCTTCTGGTACCGCAATAATGACCCCTACAAGGACATCGTGGAATATCGTATGAAGGTTCACATCTTCGGGAACAGCCCTTCCCCTGCTGTCGCTATCTATGGCCTTAGACATTCAGCCAGAGAAGGTGAAGCGAAGTATGGATCTGATGTAAGATCTTTCGTGGAAAAGGATTTCTACGTAGATGACTGCCTGAAATCCACACCCACAGAGGAGTCGGCAGTCAGTCTCCTAAAAAGGGCACAAGAAATGCTCGCTTCATCCAATTTGAGGTTGCACAAAATTGCTTCCAACAGCCAGAAACTAATGGCAGCCTTTCCTTCTCAAGATTACTCAACCGATTTAAAAGACTTGGATTTAAGCACGGACTCCCTTCCCATGCAGCGGAGCCTCGGTCTACTCTGGGATTTGAAAAAGGATGCATTCACCTTCCAGATCAGCGAAGAAGAGAAACCCTTCACGCGTAGAGGCGTCCTGTCCGTTGTGAACAGTTTGTACGATCCCCTGGGATTCGTAACCCCTGTAACTATCCAAGGTAAAATGATGTTGAGAGACTTCACCCAAGAGACATCCGATTGGGATGATCCGCTTCCCAGCGATAAAAGAATTGTGGGAAAGATGGAAAAATTCTTTAGAAATCCTGTCGAGTCTCTACGTGGCACGACCATATGCTTCTGTGCCTTCATCAGAAATCAAGGTGCAAAGGCTTTGTGTCTTCTGCGATGCTTCTACCAAGGCAATTGCAGCAGTGGCGTATTCGAAAACAACTGACATCAATGAACAATGCCACGTAAGGCTTGTTATGAGCCGGACAAAATTGGCCCCACTCCGTGAACACACAGTACCCAGACTGGAACTCTGTGCAGCTGTGCTAGCAGTGGAGTTAGCTGAGCTTATCTCGACAGAAATGGACCTGGAAATCAAAGAAGTCGAGTTCTACACTGACAGCAAGGTAGTGCTGGGGTACATTTGCAATGAAACTCGTCGCTTCTATGTCTATGTCAGCAATCGGGTGCTAAGGATCAGGAGATCCACAGAACCTAAACAGTGGCACTATGTGTCCACGCACAACAATCCGGCGGACCACGCAACCAGATCCGTTGAAGCAAGACAACTTAAGGACACAACCTGGTTCACCGGCCCTACATTCTTATACCGTTCGACGCCATATGTGGACGAGTCAAACATCTTTGAATTGGTGGATCCAGAGGCAGATGAGGAAATCCGCCCTCAGGTATCCGTTCTACGTACGGTGACTAAAGACAATCACCTCAAATCCCACCGCTTCAACAGGTTCTCAACTTGGGACTCACTTGTTCGTGCCCTCGTTTGTTTAATTCATGTGGCTCGATCCTACAAGTCAACGTCACCCGCCATCCAGAAACCTTGCAAAGGTTGGCACCACTGCAAGCTTGCTTTTACCGTTCCAAGCATGGAAAATGCCAAGAACTTTATAATCCGTACCATACAACGTGAATGTTACGCCAAGGAAATAGATAACCTCAATAGAAGCCAACCTGTTTCCAGAGATAGTGTCTTGAAGAAGCTTGATCCAATCATTGACCAGGATGGGCTGTTAAGAATTGGAGGTCGTCTTCAAGAAGCTGAAGTGGAATTTGGGGAGAAACACCCTATAATAATTCCTGGACATCATCATGTCACGACCCTGCTTGTGCAACACCACCACGTCTTGGTGAAACATCAGGGACGACTGTTTACTGAAGGAAATCTACGAACTGCTGGACTATGGATAGTCGGAGCAAAACGATGCGTGAGTAAACTCATTTACAATTGCGTGATTTGTCGCAAACTCCGTGGCGGGACTCAAAAGCCGAAGATGGCCAATCTCCCACCAGACAGACTTAGTACCGAACCTCCCTTTACCAATGTCGGACTGGACGTATTCGGGCCATGGTCTGTGGTTGCACGGAACACTAGAAGAGTCCAGGCCAATGCCAAACGCTGGGCTGTTATGTTCACCTGTATGTCCATTAGAGCAGTCCACATTGAAGTAATTGAGTCCATGGACACTTCAGGATTTATAAATGCACTCCGACGTTTCATCGCCATCAGAGGTCCCGTGAAGCACATACGCTCCGATAGAGGTACCAACTTTGTAGGAGCAGTGAAAGAACTTCAAATCCCTTCCAACCTAGACACCACCGGTGTGGAAAGATATCTGAGTGAGCAGGGATGTACCTGGACTTTCAATCTACCACACTCTTCTCACATGGGAGGTGCCTGGGAGAGGATGATAGGAATAGCACGCAGAATCCTCGACTCCATTTTCTTGCAAGCAGGTAGTGCAAGACTCACACATGAAAGTTTGACCACATTTCTAGCAGAAGTTTCGGCCATCATTAATGCCAGACCATTGACTTCACTTTCTAGTGACTCTGAGGATCCGACCATTCTCACTCCTGCCATGTTACTTACTCAGAAAGCCAGCGTTCTCAGCGCTCCACCTGGAGAATTTAGCAACAAGGACCTCTACAGACGACAATGGAGACAAGTCCAAAGTCTCTCCAATACCTTCTGGGACAGATGGAGGAAGCAGTACCTCTCCACCTTACAACCAAGGAGGAAGTGGCAGACCGACAAACCAAACATCAAAACCGGTGATGTCGTTCTCATGAAAGACAGCCAGTCACACCGAAATGAGTGGCCACTAGGCCTCATCACTAAAGTATTCCCAAGCAAAGATGGGAAGATCCGTAAGGTCGAGGTCAAAGTAGGCAAGTCTGGGGAAAGCAAACTATTCCTCAGACCAGTGGCGGAACTTGTCTTACTGTTTTCGCCAAAAGCACCTGTAGGTGGCATCGGTTGATGCCAAGCGGGGAGTGTTCTGTCCTTCTAACAGGACAGGAGTTCATTTCAAGCATTAAAAGGTTAACTATTATTATAGTTCTGGGTTTCTTGTGTTATAGCACCACCCAGTGGTGGATAAATTTATAACCTGTGTTTTCCATGAATAATAGAGTGTTGCATTGTGGGTTTCAGCAAAGCATCATGGGATTGGGGAATTCCCCAGCCTTTTCTCTTGTATTTCCTGTTCACTCGTGTTATTCAGCTGTGTTGGAACTACCTCACTTACTTCCCATCCTTGTTAAGTTTATCCGGTAAGATCATTATTTCTGTTCTTGTACTGTAGTGTTGTTCAGAGTGTGATTAACTGTATAGCAGCCAGTACACAGGAAATGTGGTTACCAGAAATCTGCTGTATGTAGTTATGTAGAGGTTGCACCATACTGTATGTTTCCCTGTTAGTTGCAGTTGTGTTATCGTTAGCCCAATACTTATACATATCATTTGTATTCTTCTAGTTTTACCGCGCTCATGTTTACCAATAAACAAGTTAGACTACAGAGAACAGTCTGCTTATTTGGGAGACAGAAGTGGTTTATGCCGTATGTCGGATCACACACCGTATCAACGTGTATGAAGACAGAACATACACACTGGAAGCCCTGGGGGGGGGGAAATACACTTCACCTGTGGGAAGGTATACCATCTAGCTGCCATAACATCACCCCAGCAGACCCCTAAGCAGCATTTGTCACCCTGACCGAATACCACAGGTGGCGTCACAAACAAACTTTATCCCTTTAAAGACCTTTCCCTTTTACACGGACGTCCCAGGGCCACAGACTGGGTCGCCGTCGTGACATCCCCTTTGAGCCGACCGGACCCAGTACCCCCCCTTGCCCTGACGGGGCGCTCCACCTTCAATGCAGTAATCCTTAGAACAACAGACATAGAGACTTCTCAATCTATGTTAATATCCAAAACATTACTTATGCAACTACAGCTTCGCTTCAGTCATTAAAATAAAAATCTCACCTTTGTTGCCATAATAACATGGAGTAATCCTATCGGAGGGGTCATAGCAGCAACCCATATCAGCACAAGATACCTGGGAACTTTTACAGCTTAGCCGGTTAGGTCTTATGACAGAATCACACTGGTCTGGCATTGGAGAGTCATCGTCTGCCAAGAAGATTTAGAACAGAACGTGAATTTTATTGCTAAAGGAAATTTGTCAGCACGATTTCATTCATCTTAAACTAATATGCACTTGCTGCCCTTTAAAAAAAAAAAAAAGCCAAGTCCAGCAATACCTTTACATGGCCAGTCCAGTCCTCCATTAATGAGAAATCCGTTTTTAATTTGATATTCATACAAGGCTGAAGAGCTATGGTAGATCTAAAGGCTTAGTCACCTCAGCTCTACCTCCTATTGCTTGACTGATGGCTCCTTTTCCTGAAGTCGCAGTATAGATGTTCAGTCAAGTAGGAGGAGGTAGTGCTGGGTGAGGGAAGAGAGCTGGAGTGACAAAGGCTTTAGATCCACCAGTCCTTCAGCCTCATTTCATTTGCATATCAATTCAAGACACTTTATTTTAGTAATGAATGGGCCATGTAAGTTTGTTCCTGGACATGCCACACCGTATTAGCATGTGGAAGGTCAAGGTGATGTGAAGTTATGCCAAGATGGTTTGTATCACACAATACAAAATTGAGGGGTTGTAGTTGCTTTCAGTCTTGTCTGTCAATTCACAAGACTTTCATATAACTAGTTGTGTGGCACTGAAATAAGAAATACTCCAAGAAATTAGAGGAACCTTATGACCTACAGAAGAGTTACATGTCTACTCCCACAGGTGTAACTGCCGGACGCTATAACAGGCCTGGGCAAAGTGTGGCCTATGGACCTAGAGCTGAAACAGTGGTCCATGGTCACACCATGCACTTGTCCACCACCTCTGGATGCAGACAGTGGTGAATACATTGGTGGAGGACAGGGCCACCTGCCCTTTCCACCAATCAGCGTTTGGGACAACAGATGTGAAGACATCTCATTAGCGGTGGAATTGGAGCGAGGCGAGTACATGGTATTCTTTCCCCACATGTGTATGGGATGTTTACATGTACATAGGAGGCCATGTGGGGGCTCACACTATATAGGGGGATGTCAGCATACTTATTTCTGCTCAATATTAAAGTGATGAATTAATAAAAATTCTAATTAATATGCTCATATTAACCAGAATCAATTTCAGCCTGTTAGCTCAGCATTCCACGACAGTCATGGACTCATGTGGCCCCCCCAAGAAAATTGCCAACCCCTCCCATAACAGGTTTCAAGAATCAAGAGGGCTCCAACCAAGTGAGGATGGTATGGGTCACTGAATGATGTTTTAGGAGACGCATGGTTATCAATTTAAAGCAGTCTATTATTTCCTGATCAGAGAACATAATTTATTCTTGGTCTAGGATAGAGAGGACGGCCATCTTGCCCAGACGTCAGTTAACAGCAGAGAATTTCTGTACATCAGTCACTTGAAGGCAATAGACAGGATCTAGGATCCATCTCACCAGCTTACGAGAGTCTCCTAGAAGTGTTCTGTTGAGGTTGTTGTGCAGGGAGAAGGAGGTGGCAACTACTGCAGATGGGGTATAGTGTAATAACTATACATTGGACTTATTCATATCCTGAACACTGATGATCATAAAACACCAAGCAGAAGGAAAACAAAATAAAAATAGAGTGTTAGGCCTATACAACCTCTCCATCAGAATGCGCTCACCGAGTCTCCAGTAACTCATTCCAGGCAGTAGTGTGCAGGGAAACCAGTGTAAATGCCAAAATTATAGGTTAATATAGCAAAAAGGATATTAAACTAAAAAAAAATATTTCATTTTAGATAATTATCCCCAAATGTGCCCATCATTTAAGAGGCCCTTACATACTAGCTTTCCCAGATGAACAGACATTGGTGCAAATTGTATAACACTCACAGGTTCTCGCAGGGCACGACACCTTCTCCCTCACAGTGACTTTCTTTTCATTACCATTTCTTGTGGTGAATCCAAGGGTTAATACGTAATCCATGTACTAAAGTGGCAAGGAAAAAAAATAAAAATTGAAGTCACATCTTATGCAAGTTACTACCAAGTCATCAAACATTGAGGGAAGCTCAGTGCAAAGAGCCTCAAGCAAGTCCATCTAATAACGCTGTAGCTAATGTTCTCCCTATTGCTCGGTTTTGCCTTGATACAAGTCCCAGTTTTAATTTTCTGGTTCCATATGAAACTGAAGACACTTGGGGTCCCATGATGGCTGCATGAGGCCAGAGAAACTTTATACACTTACTGTTGGAGAGATGTAGCAGCCATCATAAGACGACCCAACGATCACAGAGCCGTCACTTCTCTTATTCACCCAAATGCCACAAGATGAATTATTTCTCAGAAGCTCCATTTTTCCATCTTTATCTGAAAAATAAACAGGGCACGAGTGAGTGGAATCAGCACGTCACAGTGCTAGTGGCGTGGGTACTCTGACTAATATGTTCGCCGGATGCAAACTCAGCCTTCGTAGGAGAGAGACCATGTCATCTACTGCCCCACGCACTGCTAGAAAGGATTTGCACACAGGTGACCCAGTAGGCCATGTTGTGCAGCTCCGAGCCATCTGGTCACAAATGCTTGCATGTAGTCCAGAACAAGAAAACCCCACAGTTCAGTTTCCGCATAAGATTGATAAATACCATTGAGGATTCATAGGACCGAGGGCAAGCACCCACATAAGTAGTCAAAAAAATCTACCAGCATCCCCAGAGCCTGATGCACAGCAGGCACAAATGACTTCTCAGACCTACTAAACCAGAAACACTTGACACCAGAAAGTTGTTCTCCAGGGCTCTGGTCCAGAAACCAGACTACCAACATTGCCGCTGGACCTAGGTATTGCAAATACTCTTGTACACAGGCCAGTCAGTCACAGAAGGACAGCATCACTGATGACTGTGCCCAACAGGGAAAGACCCCAATGCATCAATTATGATATTTTAAGAAGTGTCCTCTCCCCACCACCTCATCCTGAACATGTACCTAGACCTGTCCACCTAGTAATGGGTCATTCACAACCAATAAGTCAGACAGCCAGCTTCCTTCAGTTATCAATGGTAACCAGCACCCAAGTGAGCCACTCGCATTCTCCGAGTGGCTCTCAATGAAGGGGAGAGGATAAGATTAGCATACTCCAAGGTCAAGCAAACCAGAATCCCACCTACTCTCCTTAGAAAAGGCTTTGATTCTACCATACCATGCATGTGTTCATTAAATAAGAGCTAACTCTTTGGGGAGCAGAGCTAAGAGGTCCAGCTCACCAAAAAGCCAGACTGCCCATGACTACCACAGACTGAGCAGGTTCTTGTGGGAGTCAGCATAAGTTGATCATAGCCCAATAATCACCACATGGGATATTTTTAACTCTTACTCAAAATCTTCATCTTGTGGTCACCCTTCAGACTCAGTGGTACAACAATCTGCATACTCTCCACCCCACATTGTATCTGTGGCTTCTCCTGCAGACCATGGCTGTTATCCAAGACCAGCCATATCAGACAGCACACTAGCCCCACCAGCCTTAACCACACCATCCTGAGCCACTGACCACACCTAGCACCAGGAGCACCTATATAGTGATCTGATAGGCCACCTGGGCAGCTTTAAGTAACCCATTCATAGGCCCTGAGTCATCACATTGGGAAAATTCATTATTGCACATGCACCTTTTTTGTCGAGTTTTTGGTGTTTTTCATTTGCACCTGCAAATGGTGATTTTTTTTGCGCTGCGTATTTAAAAAAAAATTCATGTAACCTATTTTAATTAACAGGTGAAGAAATGGTGCAGAAAATCCTAAACATAAAAACCTCACTAAATGTTCATTGTGAATGTAGCCTAAGGAACTTTCACACATCCGTTTTTTGCCGTCAGGCAGGATCCAGCGAATTTTTGAAAAAACGGATCCATTGCAAATTGTGAAAAAATGATGCAGCGGATCCATTTTTTTGACGGATCTGACTAGCATATCCAGATAATTGGATTAAAAAAAATTGGAGCATGCTCAGTTTAAAAAAACGGAATCCGTCATTTTCCGGATCCGGCACCTTCCGACTCCCATAGGCTTCCATTCCGGAGACAAAAAACGCTACAGTGTACATTTTTTCCAGACGCTGGAAACGAAATTTTTGCCGAATCTGGTGAAAACCGGACAAAATGTAAGGTCATCCAGCGCAATCCAGCGCTAATACAAGTCTATGGGAAAAAACGGATCCGGCGGCATCTTTTGCCGGATCCAGTTTTTTCTAAATTTGCCAGATTGAACCTGACGGCGAAAGACGGGTGTGTGAAAGTAGCCTTAGGGCTTGTTCACACTTTCCTTTTTTTGCTGCGGATTTTTCAGCTGCGGATTTGGAAAAACCGCAGTGCAAAACCACGGTGGTTTTCACTGCGGTTTTTTTTGCGGGTTCTACTGCGGATTCCACTGCGGGTTTCCATCCAACTGCACTTTCCTATTGGTGCAGGTGGAAAACCGTTGCGGAATCCGCAGAAAGAATTGACATGCTACTTCTTTTTTTTCCGCAGAAAATCCGCGCGGATTTTCAAGCGGAAAAACGCAAAGTGGGTACAGCAGTTTTTGTTTTCCATAGGGTAACATTGTACTGTACCCTGCATGGAAAACGGCTGCGGATCCGCAGCAAAAACCGCAAAGTGTGAACATAGCCTAATTCTCCTTTTTATTTTGGATCTTTTTTTGCAGTTCGTCATTGTGGGCAGGGTTTAGGGTTTTCTAGTTGTTTTCAGCCCATGCATCAATCGTGTTTTTTTTTTTTTTAGAGTGACAATTTTTTTGTGCAAATGTTCTCCATTCCTCCAACCCCTGCTGATAGATTTTATGTACATGTGAACTTTATTGTGCAAATATTTGCGCCATTTTTGTGTAACGTGCGACAAAAAAGTCGCAAAACAGGTTGAATACAAAAATAAAGAGGTTTTTTTTTTTGCTCAAAATTCATGAATTGCATGCATACGCCTTTTTGGAGAATGTGATGCAAAAAAAACGTTAAGGAATACTATACAAGACAACAATAAAGTGACTTACAAAAACCTGCAATGATGAATCGGGACGATTTATTTTTGTGCTTAACATTTTTTTTCTTTCTAGACTTCACGTGTTCTGCTAAAACGTCTGCAAAATTTGACATAAAATCGCCTAAGAGACAAGCTGTAATATATTTACACAAATGCTGCAGGTGGTTCATTAATTTTGCTCAAAGTCAAAAATTCAAAACTTTGTCTCTTGTCCTTTCTGAGCCTTTTCTAAAGCAAAAAGTCACATGTTCTGCTAAAATATAGGCAGGCGTGCACAAAATGACTCCAGGAGGGTAAAAAAAAAATGCTTAGAAGAATGAACATGATTATTTATATGCAAAAATGACTTGTGGTTCATCAGTTCAAGCTTCTGAGCTTCATTTAAATACTCAGGCTATCAAACGCCACCAAGCGTTTAAAAGAAGCAACATCCATTCTTCTGTTATTTTCTACTAGGAAAATGCTCAAAGCTTCCAATAAAAGTCAATGGGAAAGCTAAAAAAGATGCTCGGAATATTCTTGGTATTTTTTTTTTTGTAAGTTTTGTGAAGCGTTTCTGCAGCAAAATAAAACAAAACGCTGGAACTCGTATCTTTATTGGATAATAAAGTAAAAAAAAAGTCTGAAAAATGTCGTACAAAAACAGCTGAAAAAAATATTCATAAAACACTTGCAGCAAAAAATGCCAGGAAAAACTCTCAGAAACTAACAAAGGGTGTGATCACACTAAATTTTTTGAGCAGAAACTCTACAAAATCTTCTTCAAAAACTGTGTTTGATCCACTTCTGGCTTTGACTAAAAAAATTACATTCAAATTGGAGTGAATTTTTTTTTCATTATTCTGTTCACATCATGTTTTAGGCAGGGCCATGTAGGATGGTTTACAAAAATCATCTTAAGTTTCATTCAAAATTCAAGGGCCCGATTTATCATTTGCATTTTTTGCACATCACTTTTCTTTTCTGACTTTTATGGTTTACACTAACATTTTTTTTTGCGCCAATTCCATCAAAATAGAGCAAGTGATTTATGGATTTTGCAAAAAAAAACAATTTTTTTTTTTTTTAGCTGGAATAATCACTTGTAAAAATAACTGAAGTATATAAAATCACTCCAGTGGGGGAGTGGAGTGGAGATGAACCAAATTTTGCATCTCATGAATCTTTCTAAACCATCTATAAAACTCACATTGACATAAAAATCAGAAAACTGAGGCTACTTTCACACTAGCGTCATGCACTGCACGTCGCTATGCGTCGTTTTGTAGAAAAAACGCATCCTGCAAAAGTGCTTGCAGGATGCGTTTTTTCTCCATAGACTTGCATTAGCGACACAGTGCGACGCATTGCCACACGTCGCAACCGTTGTGCGACGGTTGCGTCGGACCGTCGCTACCTAAAAACGTTACATGTAACGTTTTTTGGTGCGTCCTGTCCGCCCCCTCCTCCCCGCACCTCACAATGGGGCAGCGGATGCGTTGAAAAACAGCATCCGCTGCCCCCGTTGTGCGGCGCTTCCACAGTATGCGTCGGTGCGCTGCAACGTCACATTGCGACGTGCAGTGCATGACGCTAATGTGAAAGTAGCCTAACCAAACCACAAAGATAACTTGGAAAAAAAAAAGCTTTAATTGTTTCAATAATTTGTAGCAAATCAAAAAGCTTCTAACAGAGGTATCCACACAAAAAAATAAATGGTGGAAATGAAATGAAGAATTGGGCCCATGGTGTCTTTTTTTTTCTTAAACATGAAAAAATAATCTATCAGTATGTCAGATAAAGCCACTTGCACATGTTGAGTATTTGGCGAGTTTTTTTTAACACAGTGTTTGAAAGACAAAACCATGAAAAATGGACATCTGAATGCGGCCCAATGTTAGGGTATGTGTCCACGTTCAGGAAACGCTGCGTTTTTGATGCAGCGTTGAGCCGCAGCTTCAAAAACGCAGCGTCCAGATGTTACAGCATAGTGGAGGGGATTTAATGAAATCCCGTCTCCACTATGCAGGAAAAAACGCATGCGGCGCACCCGAGAAAATGCACATGCGGCGCGTCTTTTAAGAACGCAGCATGTCCTTACATTGCAGAAAAAATGCAAAGACAGCGCAGGTGACCTGCCAGTGACCTCAGGTGCAGATTTGGTCAGGATTTTACCTGCATAAAATCCTGACCAAATCCTGAACGTGGACACATACCCTAAGGCCGGGGTCACACTACCGTAGAATATGGCCGAGTGCTATGCAAGAAAACATCAGTGTTACTCTATGGGGCAGCTCACATCACCGTTTATTTTCTCAGGCGTATTCGACGTGCGTGTAAAATCGCAGCATGCTGCCATTGTCACCGAGATTCGGCCGAGACTCGCCAATGCAAGTCTATGGGTGCGAGAAAAAAATCACACAGCACTCGGACCATACGAATGCTGTCCGATTTTTACGCACTGATCTCCTTCGAAAAGCTGGCAATTCATGTGCCGCATACATTAAAATCACACTGAATAGAATAGAATAGATATATACACATAGAATACATAGATATATAGATGTCAGTGACATATACAGCTCTGGCAAAAATTGAGAGACCACTGCAAAATGTTCAGTTTGTCTGATTTTTCTCTTTATAGGTATATTTTTGAGTAAAATGTAAATTGTTCTTTTATTCTATAAACTACTGACAACATGTCTCCGAAGTTACAAGCACTACATTTTGTATTTATTTTCTGAAAATTAGAAATGGTCAAAATAACAAAAAAATTAATTGCTTGCAGACCTCAAATAATGCAAGAAAAAAAAACAAGTTCAGTATCATTTAGAAACAACAATACTAATGTTTTAACTCAGGAAAAGTTCGGAAATCAGTATTTTGTGGAATAACCATGATTTTTAATCACAGCTTTCATGCGTCTTGGCATGCTTTCCACCAGTCTTTCACACTGCTTCTGGGTGACCTTATGCCACTCGTGGTACACAAATGTAAGCAGTTCTTCTTTGTTTGATGGCTTCTGACTATCCATCTTCCTCTTGATTACATTCCAGAGGTTTTTAATTGGGTTCAGGTCTGGAGATTGGGCTGGCCATGACAGGGATTTGACGTGGTGGTCCTTCATCCACACCTTGATTGACCTAGCTGTGTGGCATGGCGCATTGTCCTGCTGGAAAAACCAGTCCTCAGAGTTGGGGAACATTGCCTGAGCAGAAGGAATCAACTGTTTTGCCAGGATAACCTTGTATGCGGCTTCATTCATACGTCCTTCACAAAGATTAACCTGCCCAATTCTAGCCTTGCTGAAGCCTCCCCAGATCATCACCTGGTCATCTAATGGTTAGATGGAGACCTGGAGAGGCGTACAAGCTACAGTGTCTTGCACCCACTGTGAAATTTGGTGGAGGATCGGTGATGATCTGGAAAGCTTCAGCAAGGCTGGAAATGGGCATTTACATTTTACTGAAAAATATACATATAAAGAGAAAAATCAGACAAACTGAAAATTTTGCAGTAGTCTCTTAATTTCTGCCAGAGCTGCATATGTATATATATATTCTTGATAACCAACCTTGCTGAATCAGACAGTTGACGGTTGCAGCCCCCGCTGTGAGTTCTGCAAGGCTGGTTATAGAAAATAAGGGGAACCCATGGGGTTTTTCATTCATTTATTAAGTTATATCGCAGGTGGCAGCTGAGGAATACCCCGATCATCCGCTCCTGCTGCCACTGTTATTAGCGGCAGAAGGTATCGGATGATGAGAGTAAGGCCTGGGTCACACTAGCGTACTGCATCCAATGCGAAAGCATCGGATGCGATATGCTAATGACACTCGGCTCCTGCTCTGCTGCGAGTGGGAGCCGAGTGTCATGCGTCTTTGCTCCGACTCTCTCGCACAGGGAGGATCGGAGCACAGCTGTGGAGGAGGCGGAGAAATGAATTTCTCCATCTCCTCCATTGCTGGGGTCCGCTTATAACGCACAGCACTCGGATGATATCCGAGTGGTGTGCGCTGTCTCACTCTCACCCTAAGGGTCCCTTTCCACTTGCGAGATAAAAAACGGTCCGTAATCTGGACCGAAAAAACGGATGGAACGTATGCGATTTTCATGCGAGTGTCATGCGAGTACAATGCGATTTTTAATCGCATCATCCGTTTTTTATAATCGCATCATCCGTATGACATCCGTATTACTGTCCGATTTGTACGTACCGGTGTCCTTTGAAAAGCCGGCAATTCAGCGCGGTGTACAGTAAAATCACACTGACAGGTTAGAATAGAGTTGATATATACACATAGAATAGGTATATATACATATATATATGTCAGTGAGACACCTATATATCTAGATTTATATTTAATGCAGCGCTAGATAGCTTAAAAGCCGCTAATTCAATTGCCGGCTTTTAATTTCTCCTTCACAAACCCGACATGATATGAGACATGGTTTACATACAGTAAACCATCTCATATCCCCTTTTTTTTTTGCATATTCCACACTACTAATGTTAGTAGTGTGTACGTGCAAAATTTGGGTGCTGTAGCTATTAAATTTAAGGGTTAACTCGCGGAAAAAATTGGCGTGGGCTCCCGCGCAATTTTCTCCGCCAGAGCGGTAAAGCCAGTGACTGAGGGCAGATATTAATAGCCAGGAGAGGGTCCATGGTTATTGGCCCCCCCGTGGCTACAAACATCTGCCCCCAGCCACCCCAGAAAAGGCACATCTGGAAGATGCGCCTATTCTGGCACTTGGCCACTCTCTTCCCACTCCCTGTAGCGGTGGGATATGGGGTAATGAAGGGTTAATGCCACCTTGCTATTGGAAGGTGACATTAAGCCAGATTAATAATGGAGAGGCGTCAATTATGTCACCTATCCATTATTAATCCAATTGTTGGAAAGGGTTAAAAAACACACACACACATGATTAAAAAGTATTTTAATGAAATAAACACAGCGGTTGGTTTAATAATTTATTGCTCTCTCATTCCATTTTCATACCCTCGCTTGGCAAAACAATAAACACACAAGATACATACCTTCTGATGTACTGTCAGGTCCAACGATGTAATCCATCTGAAGGGGTTAACTAATATTACAGGCAGGAGCCCTGCTAATGCAGCTGTGCTCCGTGCTTGTAATTCCCCTGCGAATGAATGAAATGTAGGTCATTGACCTACATTTCATTCATTCGCGGTGAGGCGCCCTCTGGTGGATGTTCTCATGAACTGCAGCCTGGGAACTTTTTCCCACGCTCCAGGTCATATGAGGACATCCACCAGGGGGCGCATCACCGCGATTGAAGGAAATGTAGGTCAATGACCTACATTTCATTCATTCCCCGGGGATTACAAGCACGGAGCACAGCTGCATTAGCAGGGCTCCTGCCTGTAATATTAGTTAACCCCTTCAGATGGATTACTTCGTGGGACGAGATCTGACAGCAGAAGGTATGTATCTTGTGCGTTTATTATGTTGCCAAGCGAGGTCCTGGAAATGGAATGGGAGAACAATAAATTATTACAACAACCGCTGTGTTTATTTCATTAAACTACTTTGTAATCATGTGTGTGTGTGTTTTTTAACCCTTTCCTACAATTGGATTAATAATGGATAGGTGTCATAATTGACGCCTCTCCATTATTAATCTGGCTTAATGTCACCTTACAATAGCAAGGTGGCATTAACCCTTCATTACCCCATATCCCACCGCTACAGGGAGTGGGAAGAGAGTGGCCAAGTGCCAGAATAGGCGCATCTTCCAGATGTGCCTTTTCTGGGGTGGCTGGGGGCAGATGTTTTTAGCCACGGGGGGGCCAATAACCATGGACCCTCTCCTGGCTATTAATATCTGCCCTCAGTCACTGGCTTTACCACTCTGGCGGAGAAAATTGCGCGGGAGCCCACGCCAATTTTTTCCGCCATTTAACCCTTTATTTCAGCAGCTACAGCGCTGAAATTTTGCACATACACACTACTAACATTAGTAATGTGGAATATGCAAAAAAAAAGGGGATATGAGATGGTTTACTGTATGTAAACCATGTCTCATATCCTGTCGGGTTTGTGCAGGAGAAATGAGAAGCCGGCAATTGAATTAGCGGCTGTTCACAGATATCGCGCTGAATGAAATCTAAATACAGAATATATATATATGTGTCTCAATGACATATATATATATATATACTGTATATATGTTTTCCCTAACATTTGAGCACATAAATCCATTAGATGTCGGTTTTGCAAGCCTGCGCGAAAATCTCGCAGTACGGATGCCATACGGATTACATACGGAGGATGCCATGCGCAAAATACGCTGAAACACCCTGACTACGGATCAATATTTTGGGGACATTTCTCCGTATTACAGCCGTAGTACGGACGTATAATACGTGGCGTATTTTCTTACGCCATGTGTGACCCCAGCCTTAGGCTTATATGGGTGCGAGGGAGCCGAGAGTCGGCCGAGTGTCCGTGACAATCGCAGCATGCTGCGATTGTCTCGGACCGAGGAAAACGGGCGACAAAAAGTCGGCTGCTGGGAGCTGGCCCATAGCTGAACATTGGTCCGAGTGCAATGCGAATTTTAATCGCATTGCACTCGTCCGTTTAAGTCGCCTGTGTGACCCCGGCCTAATAGTCCCAAAAGCCCCGACCTGCTGTCATTGTTCTGACTTTAATATAACTCTCATCATTCTCCTCTGCTTGTGCCGATCTTCGGCAGAGCAGGGGAGAATGATGAGAGCTGTCTTCAGCACCCGGCGCCGGGGAACAGCGCTTTCTTTAGTGCTTGTTCCCCGGTGCCCATGCGTGTCGCACGGATGACATCCTTGCGTGTTCTCCGTAGAAACACTCTGACATGTGTGCAGACCCATTGATTTGAATGGGTCTACATGTGTCAGTGTCTCCGGTACGTGTGAAAACTGTCACCACACGTAGCGGAGGCAGGGATGTGTAAAAGAGGCCTAAGGCCTCATTCACACTTCAGTAGTTTTGTGTCAGTGTTTGCATGCCAAAGCCAGAAGTGGAACTTATAGAGAAAAACTAGAATTGAAAGACTGACACCTGTTCTTTGTTTTGGAGACATTTCTGGCTTTGACATGCAAATACTGATGAAATACTGATCAAAAATACTGATGTGTGAATGAGGCCTATGGAACAGATGTAAATCAGGCAGAAAACACCAAAACCTAGACAAAAAAGGGACAAGTGCAATAACGGATCAGGCTTTTTCAGTGAGGAGTCAAACGTGGTTTTACTGCTGCAGTTTTTTTCATTACAGTTTTTGACTGTGTGGTTTTTAAAGAATGTTGGCAGAGGATTTTGATGTGGATCTGCTCTAAAACCCATATTAAAAACTGCTTCACAAACACTTTATATACTCTTTCTATTCAGGTCAATGTAAAATATATTTTGCTCCATTTCCTGAAAACTTCATGTGAAAAATGCCATTACGGGGAAACCATTGGTCTTGTTGCTAGTAGCAACCAATCACAGCGCAGCTTTCATTTCACCAGATCAGTTTAAGAAATGAAAGCTGAGTTCTAATTGGTTTCTATGGGTAACATGGCCTGTATTTCTTTTAGATATATAAGGCAATCTGTTTCAACTTCCAACTCAAAACTGCAAAGCAAAACTGTGTATTGTTTATGTTGTGCTTTATACCATAGGATCAAAAATGACTCATTTAAACACACCAAATATAACCTGCAATTTTCAAAATAGTGTCCTCTGATAATCCTCCGGACAGTTATATATTAGAATATCAGCTCACATCTGTCTGCTTTGCCTTTGCTGGTTATAAAAAATGAAAGGGGGATCCCTAAAAAAAAATGTTGTTGAGTTCCCCCCATTTTGATAACTAGCAAAGGCAAAGCAGACAGCTGTGAGTTGATATTAATAGGCTGGGAACGTCCATGGTTATCTGTCTATTCCCAACCTAAAAGTACCAGCCCGCAACCACCCCAAAATTGGCGTACCACAGATATGACAATTCTGCTACTTTGCCTCATCTCTTCCCAATTGCCCTGGTGCAGTGTCAGTTGGGTTAAAGGTTTATAGGGCTGATGTCAGCTGTGTAATGTCCGCTGGCATCAAGCCCAGGGGTCAGTAATGGAGAGGCATATATCAGACACCCACATTATTAACCCAGTAATCAAAAATAAAAACACACACCCACAGAAAAAAAATGTTTATTTTAAAAACACTCCGCCACAACTTGTTCACCATTTTAATAAAGAAGCAAATTTAAAAAAAAAACCATGAATATCTGAAGTAGTCCTGGGAATCTGAAAGACATAAAAATAGAGAATTAAATAAATAAAGACAAGAAACACTCCCTCATTCACCGATTTATTATTAAAAAATAATCCCCGCAGCTCCGACATAATCCACGGTGTTCCCACGACTTCCAGCAATTCAATACTGCGTCCTATGGAGTGTCTTTCTGATAACGGCGCTACATATGCCACTACCCGTCATGTCTGACGCTCGATGATGTCAGTAATCTATGCTTGCAGTGCTGGATCAGAAATGCCGGCTCCTGCCTGATCCAGCGGCTCTGAGCAGCGGTGACATCTGCAACTACACCACTCAGAGTCACCGACTCTCATGGAGGAGACTCGCTGCTTTACCTTGGCTGGTTATGAAAAATAGGAGGGACCCCAGGTCATTTTTTTAAATTATTTAACTGGTTTAATAAGACTAAATAGCCTGTAATGCCGCATGAAAGGTACTAATGGGTGCTAGTTTATTATATGGAGGGGGATTGTGACATTACACATCTACAGGACATTTATTGCTAGAATGCAAACCCTCTGGTAATCTTCTGATTTCATGATGCTTTGCACACAATCAAGACACCCAGTGCCAGAGGCAATAAAACAACCTCAAACATCTTTGAACCACCACATTTGACTGTAGACAGTGTTCTTTTCCTTGTAGTCCTCATGCCGTTTTTGGCAAACAGTAGAATGATGTAATAGCTCTATCCTGGTCTCATCTGTCCACAGGACGCTTTCCCAGGATTTTGGGCTACTCACGTACATTTTGGCAAACCGCCGTCTAGCTTATGTCTCTGTGTCATCAGTGAGGTCCTCTTGGGTCTCCTGCCGTAGCGTTTCATTTCATTCAAATGTGGACAGATAGTTCGCACTGACATGGATGCACCCCGAGTAGCTTGAATTTCTTTGGGTCTTGATTGGGGCAGCCTACCCACCATCCTGCATTGCATCCTTTCAATTTTTATCTACTGTCCAAGTCCAGGCAGATGAGCTATAGTGCCATGGGTTGTAAGCTTCTTGATTACGTTGCACATGGCGGACAAAGGAACATGAAGATCTCCGGAGATGGACTTGGAACCTTAAGATTGTTGATATTATTCAATAATTTTGATTGTCAAGACTTCAAACAGTTCTCTTTTCCTCTTTCTGTTCTCCATGCTTAGGGCTCATTTCCACTTGCGAGAAACACTTTCGTGTCTAGCATGTGGAAACCAAGCTCTGGCGACGGCACTTTGGAGCGGAGCGTGCAGCTCCATGTGTTCCTATGCGGCCGCACACTCCGCTGTGGAGTGCTGGCGCCACAGCTTGGTTTCCACATGCGAGACACAGACGTGTTTCTCGCAAGTGGAAATGAGCCCTTAGAATGGCACACACAGACACACAATGCAAAGATTGAGCCAACTTCTCCCCATTATATCTGGTTTCAGGTGTGATTTTCATATTGCCCACACCTGTCACTTGCCACAGGCAAGTATGAACGAGCATCACATGGTTGAATCAAAGTTATTTACCAACAATTTTTCCCGGCCTATTTTGGGGGTTTTGTGTGAAATTAAATCCAATTTGCCTTTTCTCTGCTTTATGTGTTGTTCCAATATACACAAAGGAAATAAAATGTGTATAACAAAACGTGTAATTGTAAGAAATTTCTGGGAGAAATACTTAATTTTCTGGAACAATTTCAAGGGTGCCGACACTTTTGGCCATGACTGCATAATAAATTACACCAGGAAGTGGGTGGGATGGGGGAGACTTCAGTGCATTTGTGGAAGGATTTAGAGGCTCGAAAAAAAGAGTTTATTAAAACACACATATTTCCGATTATCTGCTGGTGTAACCATGATGTTGATCACCTAATGTGCAAGCAGAAAGCTGCTGACTTGATGGTGGATGGAGACAGAACGTTTGTACTAAACATCATTCTTCCCCATACAGGCTTTGGTGGTGGGCTAGTAATCAAGCTCCGATTCACTGGTATATAGATAAATAGCCCGCACTAGCTTCCTTCACAAACAGGCTACCATTTTTCATTTTAGGCTACTTTCACACTAGCGTTAACTGCAATACGTCGCAAATGCGTCGTTTTGCCGAAACTACGCATCCAGCAAAAGTTCTTGCTGGATACGTTTTTTCGTCATAGACTAACATTAGCGACGCATTTGCGACGCATTGCCAAACGGTGCGTCCGTTTTGCGACGCTTTGGCGTGTGGTAGCGGACCGTCGGGAGAAAAAAACGTTACATGTAACGTTTTTTGCTCCCGACGGTCCGCTTTTTCCGACCGCGCATGCGCGGCCGGAACTCCGCCCCCACCTCCCCGCACTTCCCCGCACCTCACAATGGGGCAGCGGATGCGTGGGAAAAATGCATCCGCTGCCCCCGTTGTGCGGCGGAGACCACGCTAGCGTCGGGAACGTCGGCCCGACGCACGGCGACGGGTTGTTCCCGACGCTAGTGTGAAAGTAGCCTTAGTGTTTTTGTTTCTTCCTCCTAGAGCCATACCATTATTTCAGAATGAGATAAAGCTTTGAATTACAGAATTCGTTTTACCATATCATGTACTGAAAAATTTAAAAAAAATCTAAAGTGGTGTAAATGATGATGGAAAGAAAAAAACAAAACAAAACAACCAAGAAAACTTGCCAGAATGCCATTTTACTACATTTATTGTGTGGTAAAAAGGACCCAGGAACAGGACTCTCTGGGTCAGCACGATTATGGCGATACCAAACGTTTAAGGTTTTTTTTTTTTATATAGTAAAAGGGGGAAAAAAAAAATTCTACAACATAACTCATCTCCCAGACCAATGCCTGCACTGTGTCTCTCAGCGATTATGTGATATTGTTATGTCACAAGACAGCTGCAGCCAATCAATGATCGACTGCACCTCTGGAACTTTCATCTGCAGGAACTGTAAAGGTTGCAGTAGCCATGTGACAATGTCTTGAGCCAGAGTATAGAAATGGGCTGGTGCAGAAGGAGAGGACACTTTTGTTCTTTTCATCTGGGCCTCTTTGGCCTTTACGTGGACAACCCCTTCAATAACTTTAGCCCCCTAGAGGACTTGTACTTTTCTGCAATACTATGGTAGTGCGGCATATAGTAAAACTGACATGGCCCTAAGAAGCCAAACCAAGGCAGAACCAAGGTGGAAGCATTAAGGAGCCCCGGCCACCAGGGCAACCCACCGTCACAGCAAGAACGTGTCGAGGCGATGGGTGATTGGCACTGGTACACACAAAAAGAGAACTATTTAAATGCCACTATCGCCTGTTCTAAATGGTTAAACAGCAGCGATCAGTGCCGGCTCCATACACATCCATCAAGTCAGGGGTCACAGGTCCATAACCGGCCTTACAGGTTATGTAAAATAAAGTTATTACAAATTCGGTGTAAACACAACGTCTGCAAGATCTCCGAAATCCGAGCTTTACCCTGTGGTATAGGGAGACATTACAGTCTATATGCGGGATGTGCATCATTGCTGCATCCATGTAACTTCGGGCTGTACATTGCCACCTGAGGTTCACTGCGTCATCCTTCCCTCACTATAGGTACACGACATGCAGAGCAGCGGACACGTACACATCTGCATCACATAAGCTAATCTGATGTTTATCGCTGCCGGAAGTTAAGTCCAATAGTCTGTAACTTCAAACAGGTAGTGGTAGACGTCGGTGCGCCGGGCGATCTCGTACGCCGTCTCTCCGAGCTTGTTGGTCAGCTGGGGTTTGACGTAGCGGTTCATGAGGAGAAGCTCCAGCAGCTGCCGGCTGTCTCGGTTGGCAGCGGCCAGGTGCAGCGGCGTCAGCAAGCCCTTAGTCTGAGCGTTGATGTCTGCCCCGTGCTGGAGCAGGAAGGAGGCGACGGCTGGGTTGTTCCACTTGCAGGCGCTGTGCAGCGGCGTCCAGCCATCTAAGGTCACCGCGCAGAGGTCTGCCTCCTTGGCGATCAGCTCCCGCACGATCGACAGGTGACCGTTGTATGAGGCCCTGTGCAGGGGGGTGTAGTCATCTTCATCGGTTACATTCACCAGATCCGGGCTGATGGAAAGGATTCTATGAATGGTGTCCAGCTGTAGGAAGAAAAAAAAAAACAAGAAGTGAAAAAATTAAGGAAAAAAAAAAAAAAAAGCACAACATTCTCATAATGGAGAAAACTACTGATCGGCCGTGGATCCACCGCCAGCACCCGCTCCGTGAAATTTCCAGTGGTCGAATCATCACTGATCAATAAGTGATCACCCACCCTAAAGCATACAGATCTTAGAGGGGAACATCTCAGGACCCCCGCTATGTGCCAGAACGTTACTCCGTAACACTCCCGTTCCGCTGTTCCCAATGTGCCCATGTATCACAAACAGCCACTCATTGAGTGACCGCCATGTAATACTACATCTCCCCTACAGTGGGCACTGCAGGAGAATGGACGCCTACAATTCAGAAGTAACATTTTACTTTTGTTCCTTCCTATTTTTTTTTTTTTCCATCCCAGAGCCATAACTTTTTATTTTTCCATCGAAATAGGGTGTATGAAGGATGGTGGGGGAGGGAGAAGGGAATGTTTTGTAGTTTTTAATGACTGATGTAAATATTTTATGCCCAAAATGACAAAAGGATCCTAAATGACGTTGTTCATTTTACCAAATAATGCACTGAACAAAAAAATAAATAAAAAAATCCAAATTGAGTGAAGAAAAAAAAAAAAAAAGGCCATTGTAAAAAAAAAAATAAATAAATAATAAGTTTAATGTACGGATAAAAAATAAAAAAAAACTTGTTACCACTTCAATAAAACTAATTTTTGGTTTGGGTCATCATTCTCTAAGGCTCACAATTTTTTTTATTTTTCTGTCATGGAGCTATGTGAGGGCTTTTTATTGAATAGTGAGCTGCAATTTTTTTTATTGGTATCATTTTGAAAAACATGATATTTTCAGCTCGTGTTATTGCATTTTTTTTGTTTGGAAAATGAAAGAAAAACATGCGGCGTCTCCATTTTTATTACTCTACAAGGGTTAAGTTATTTTATGTTTTTTTATACATTAAACTTTGACAGTAAACAATACCAAATTTGCTTTAAAAAATAAAAAAAAGTAAAAAAAAAAAATTTCTATTTTTAAAAGTGTGAAATGTATTTATTTATTTTTAAAGTTCCCCAAGGTGACTTAAACCTATTAGTGTATGATCTATACACTGCGATAGTACAGAATTTCAGTATATAAAGACAACTACGTTCTCTTACGATGCCCAGCCACCGGGGGACCAAGATGGGAGCTATGGGGACTTTATCAGGACCCCACCAATCATGATCATGTCGTGAGAAGAAAGCGGGTGGGAAATGGAGGGGCGTCCGTCTACAGGAGCTGTGATGTGAGCTCCAAAAACGGTGAAATTTAAGTGGTGGCGTCATCTCCTGAGCCCACCCCAGACATGGGACCTGATGGAGGAGGTACCGTCACGTCGTATGTCAGGAAGGGGGTCCTAGCCCAACCTGATCTTACTGCTCCATTGTGGGAACTTACTCTGTTATTTTCTGCAGCAAAAAGCATTAACTCTTTGGGGTTGTCCTTCAGAGCCTCCTCCTGACTCTGGCACCAGTCCTCGCTCTTCTCCTCCTCGTCCTCTTCTGACTCCCCCGGCCATAGACTCTGGGTCCCGGTAGGAATCAGGTGCCGGTGGGTTTCCAGCAGATCCAATTGATTAAAGTCATCTGGAAAGTAGTCGAGTTTTTCTTGCAGATCGATCTCGTCCTCTGCAGCAGCGTCGCCTGCGCCATCGGCGGCCTGGGAGGAAGCGGCGGCGTCCTTCTCCTGTATTGTCGTCATCTGGAAGACACAAGACATCAGGGCGTAAGAGAAAGCAAAGACGCCACAAACTGGGCGACACCGGTGGTCACAGCACCCGACTCACTATTGTGTTTTAGGACTGTTTTTCAAGGTGTTTTTTTAAGCCTCTAAATGTTTAGATTGATCAATTGGGACTTTTTTAGAAAACGTTTATATTTCTGAGCAGATATTCTCCAGTCTCTCCCCCTCCCTGGAACGATTTTATGGGGGTCTGAAATTTTCACAATATTTTCATGGAACACGTTAAAAATTGCCAAAATATTAAAGCCAAAATTAAGAGCGTAAATACATGAAGCGGGTGTGCCAATTTGAAAAAAAAAATAAGAAGAATAAACCCCCTCCACAAAATGACAAATCGGGCTTACAGTATTCCCCCAGTAGTCACAGCAGGTCCCCCCCAATACTCATAGCAGAGACCACCCCAGCAGACTGGCGGTCCACTGCTGATCCCACGGCAGGACCCCTGTCCACTCCCCGGACGGCAGGTGCGAGCTGCATGATGGAAGCAGCGATCAGAGCTACTGTCCCTCCTATTGCGGCTGTCTGGCCACAGTTTTCTCTGATCGTCGTAGTTTAACCACTGAAAAAAAAAAGGCCTTCTCACAACTCCATCAATGACCAAATAAAAAAATGTATATATATATATTTTTTTTATATATTATTGAGTCATTGAAAAAAGCCATACCCCCCTCCTCCCCCCAAAAAAAGAAACAAAAACAGAGAAAGCAAAACAGCAGAGTTGCATTTTTTTGCGGTCGTTAATTATTATTATTATTATCTTTTTTTGGTGTGTTTGTGTGTGTGTGGGGTGGAGGTGATGTATTTGTGGAGTTTCCTATTATGATTTTAATGATTATAACTAATGACCCCCCTCCCACCCCAAAAAAAAAAAACAAAAAAACACAAGCCCTTATCGGGGGATGTGAAAGAAAAAGAAAGAAAGTTCTGGCGCTTGAAAGCAGATGGTCGGTGTCCTTAAGGGGTTAATGTCCTGGATTATTAAAGGGGCGCTCCAGTGCCAGCTATGACCTGCAGCACTGGCTGTGGGGTCTGCCTGGGACCCTCACTCCCGCCCAGCACCCCCGGCTCAGTCTGTGAGCCAGTATGGCCGGATACAGCACTCACCTGTGACCGCCACAAGCCGCACCCCCAATCCGCAGCCACAGAAGCGACTCCCTGCAGCATCCCGCCTTCTGCTACCTGTTGCCTCCACGTTACCCCCCCAAAATAACACCTGATAACGATGCATGTGCCCGGACAGCGGTCAGGGACCACCAGCCCCCAGACCACGACCCTCCTCACCTTTTACACTGTGCAGTAACCCTTTTCCTTAGGCTATGATGATGATAAACTACACTTCCCAGCAGCCTTTGCGCTCCCCACGTCAGCCTCCTGCGCCCTCCAGTTAGAGACGAGCACGCTGTGTGCACTAGAGGCCGCACTGAGCGGTAGTTTCTGCGTCTCCAGTACGGCGCCATACTGCTGTAGTCCTCAGTGATACCACGCACGGAATGCTGGGACTTGTAGTATTGGCGGCAGCTCCCAGCATGCACACGTGTTCCCGGGGTTTTGCAGTGAGTGAGTGAGGTGGGTATTGCGGCAGAGCCGGGTTCAGTCTGTGCGTGCTGTGACATGTAGGGACAGGCAGGGTGGCGCAGTGAGGTTAGCGCTGTGATGTGTCATGTCACAGCATGTCCAGGGTAATGCAGGCGGCGCTGGCGGGTCACTGCTGAAGGCACCGGTGTGCTGCACTGTTACACAACCCTGTAAGCCACAAGTAACTGCTCTTATCTGCATCAGGTCCCCCATAACACAGCGTCATCCCCAGGTCCCCCCATAGTTGTTATCTGCAGATCCCCAATTACAGCGTCATCCACAGATCCCCATAACACAGCGTCATCCCCAGGTCCCCCATAAGTGTTATCTGCAGATCCCCCATAACAACATCATCCACAGATCCCCATAACACAGCGTCATCCCCAGGTCCTCCATAAGTGTTATCTGCAGATCCCCCATAACAACATCATCCACAGATCCCCATAACACAGCGTCATCCCCAGGTCCCCCATAAGTGTTATCTGCAGATCCCCCATAACAACATCATCCACAGATCCCCATAACACAGCGTCATCCCCAGGTCCCCCATAAGTGTTATCTGCAGATCCCCCATAACAACATCATCCACAGATCCCCATAACACAGCGTCATCCCCAGGTCCCCCATAAGTGTTATCTGCAGATCCCCCATAACAACATCATCCACAGATCCCCATAACACAGCGTCATCCCCAGGTCCCCCATAAGTGTTATCTGCAGATCCCCCATTACAACAACATCCACAGATCCCCATAACACAGCGTCATCCCCAGGTCCCCCATAAGTGTTATCTGCAGATCCCCCATAACAATGTCATCCACAGAACCCCATAACACAGCATCATCCACAGGTCCCCCATAAGTGTTATCTACAGATCTCCCATAACAGCGTCATCCACAGATCCCCATAATACAGCGTCATCCCCAGGTCCCCCATAAGTGTTATCTGCAGATCCCCCATAACAACATCATCCACAGATCCCCATAATACAGCGTCATCCCCAGGTCCCCCATAAGTGTTATCTACAGATCCCCCATAACAGCGTCATCCACAGATCCCCATAATACAGCGTCATCCCCAGGTCCCCCATAAGTGTTATCTGCAGATCCCCCATAACAACATCATCCACAGATCCCCATAATACAGCGTCATCCCCAGGTCCCCCATAAGTGTTATCTGCAGATCCCCCATAACAGCGTCATCCACAGATCCCCATAATACAGTGTCATCCCCAGGTCCCCCATAAGTGTTATCTACAGATCACCCATAACAGCGTCATCCACAGATCCCCATAATACAGCGTCATCCCCAGGTCCCCCATAAGTGTTATCTGCAGATCCCCCATAACAACATCATCCACAGATCCCCATAATACAGCGTCATCCCCAGGTCCCCCATAAGTGTTATCTGCAGATCCCCCATAACAACATCATCCACAGATCCCCATAATACAGCGTCATCCCCAGGTCCCCATAAGTGTTATCTGCAGATCCCCCATTACAACAGCATCCACAGATCCCCATAACACAAGCATCATCCCCAGGTCCCCCATAAGTGTTATCTGCAGATCCCCCATTACAACAGCATCCACAGATCCCCATAACACAGCATCATCCCCAGGTCCCCATAAGTGTTATCTGCAGATCCCCCATTACAACAGCATCCACAGATCCCCATAACACAGCATCATCCCCAGGTCCCCCATAAGTGTTATCTGCAGATCCCCCATTACAACAGCATCCACAGATCCCCATAACACAGCGTCATCCACAGGTCCCCATAAGTGTTATCTGCAGTTCCCCATTACAACATCATCCACAGATCCCCATAATACAGCGTCATCCCCAGGTCCCCCATAAGTGTTATCTGCAGATCCCCCATAACATCATCCACAGATCCCCATAACACAGCGTCATCCCCAGGTCCCCCATAAGTGTTATCTGCAGATCCCCCATTACAACATCATCCACAGATCCCCCATAACACAGCGTCATCCCCAGGTCCCCCATAAGTGTTATCTGCAGATCCCCCATTACAACAGCATCCACAGATCCCCATAACACAGCGTCATCCACAGGTCCCCATAAGTGTTATCTGCAGATCCCTCATAACAACGTCATCCACAGATCCCCATAACACAGCGTCATCGCGTCATCCACAGGTCCCCCATAAGTGTTATCTGCAGATCCCCCATTACAACATCATCCACAGATCCCCCATAACACAGCGTCATCCCCAGGCCCCCCATAAGTGTTATCTGCAGATCCCCCATTACAATGTCATCCACAGGCCCCCCATAAGTGTTATCTGCGGATCCCCCATTACAACGTCATCCACAGATCCCCATAACACAGCGTCATCCACAGGTCCCCATAACACAGCGTCATCCACAGGTCCCCATAAGTGTTATCTGCAGATCCCCCATAACAGCGTTATCCATACATCCCACGTAGCAGAGCACTTCCCCAGATCCCCATAACAGCATCATCTGCAGCTCCTCCATAACAGCGTCACCCACCGATCCACATAAGTGTCATTTATACATCCCCATAACAGTGTCATTTACAGATCCCCCATAACAGTGTCATTTACAGATCCCCATAACAGCGTCACTCACAGATCCCCCATAACAGCTCACAGATAATGAAAGATAGGTGGTATATAGAATGAAATAAAAATGAGTTGTTATTAAGCATGCATTAAAAGAGGAAAAAAGAAACTAATTGTTTAGAAACCTTTGATGTGGGGCAGTCTGGTCATTTTTGACCACCGCTTTAAAGAAGATGTGATTTGACCTCTTATATAGATGGCAGTGCTGGGACACATGTTCTGAGAACTCCATCAATACACACGCTACAATTTTGTGTTAGGGAATTAATACCAGATACAAAGGGACGACCCTTTAGGGGCTTAGGGTACCGTCACATTAAGTGACGCTGCAGCGATATAGACAACGATGCCGATCGCTGCAGCGTCGCTGTGTGGTCGCTGGAGAGCTGTCACACAGACGGCTCTCCAGCGACCAACGATGCCGAAGTCCCCGGGTAACCAGGGTAAACATCGGGTTACTAAGCGCAGGGCCGCGCTTAGTAACCCGATGTTTACCCTGGTTACCAGTGTAAAATGTAAAAAAAAAAAACAGTACATACTCACATTCCGGTGTCTGTCGCGTTCCCCGGCGTCCGCTTCCCTGCACTGTGTAAGCGCCGGCCGTAAATCAGAGTGGTGACGTCACCGCTGTGCTCTGCTTTACGGCCGGCCGGCGCTGACACAGTGCAGGGAAGCGGACACCGGGGGACGCGACAGACACCGGAATGTAAGTATGTAGTGTTTGGTTTGTTTTACATTTACAATGGTAACCAGGGTAAATATCGGGTTACTAAGCGCGGCCCTGCGCTTAGTAACCCGATGTTTACCCTGGTTACCAGTGAAGACATCGCTGAATCGGTGTCACACAGGCCGACTCAGCGATGTCAGCGGGTGAGCCAGCGACGAAATAAGGTGCTGGCCTTCTAGCTCCGACCAACGATGTCACAGCAGGATCCAGATCGCTGCTGCATGTCAAACACAACGATATCGCTATCCAGGACGCTGCAACGTCACGGATCGCTAGCGTTGTTAAGTTGTTCAGTGTGAAGGTACCTTTACCGTAAGTCCCTTGAGTATTTTTGGAAGAGCATAAAATACAGATGTCATAAAGTATTTAGGATTCATATATTCCATTTTGTTTTTTAGAAATAAGTCCCTCATCGGGTGCCTCTATCAGCATCTCCTCAAGTTCTCTCCCAAAGGTCTCAGTTGGGTTATGTCATACGGCCACATAGGTAGGGCTGTCCTGCTCGAGGCATGAATTGACGTTGAGGCACCATATAGTAGTATTCCCATGAATCAGGCACTAAGGCAGCTGAATATTTCCTAAGCTCCCGAGGTGCCATTGTATTTCTCATGATACTTTTATTCAGAAACTTGAGGTCTGTCCTAACACACAATTATTTTGCCTTTGATACGATACGATACACTTTATTGATCCCGGGGGGAAATTACAGTATTACAGCAGCAATACAAACAGCATTACATAAAATATTAGGACATGAATCTTGCACAGACATACCAACATTACATAACAAATAAATGTGGGTGGTTCCGGTATATAAATCACTGTTAATTGACATTAGCACACCAGCAATCAGTCATTATTGGCTACCACCCTTAGGAAATTATTATACATCCCCATAGCAGTAGGTACAAACGATTTCCTGAATTTCTCCTTCTTGCACCTAAGTAGGATTAGACGGCTGCTGAATGTGCTCTTCTGCTTCAAGAACAGCTCGTATAGTGTATTATTATTCATTATAGCCCTACACTTCATCTGGATCCTATCTTCCACTACCTCCTGAAAAGAGTCCAGATGGAGGCCAACAGCCGTGCTTGCCTTCTTGATAAGTTTGTTGAGCTTATTAGCATCAGCTGCTCGCACACTTCTGACCCAGCATATGATAGCAAAAAAAATGGCGCATGCCACAACGGACTGGTAGAACACTGGTAGGACTGGTAGAAAACTACCACCAGTTCAGGGGTACCGCTATGGGCATTCCCTGCGCCCCCACCTATGGAAATTTGTTCCTGGGTTGGTGGGAAGATATCAATTTTAGGGAGGGTAACGTACCATGCTGGAGCCCACAGGTATTATTCTGGGGAGGCTACATTGATGACATTTTTGTTCTAAGGTCCGGTAACAAGACATTAGAGATATCAATAATAACACACTGAACCTTAGATTCACATCTGAAATTAATCATAGCAGCATTAATTTTCTGGACACAATCATCATGAGGGATTATAGGGGGCAACTCATGATTAATACCTTTCGTAAAGACACATCAGCAAATGACCTGTTACACTGGAACAGCCACTACCCCCTTAGCCTAAAACAAGGAATCCCAAAAGGGCAGTATTACTGTAAGAGAAGGAATTGCTCCATGGACACTACCTTTTTTCAACAATCTGGTCAATGAAGGAATAGGTTCTTGGAGAGGGGCTACTCACTTAGTACACTAAACTACCTTCAAGGATGCTGTGTCAGCCGCAGATCCAACATAACAGAGCGTAATCCGCAGATCCCCCATTACTGAGCTTTATTTGCCGATCCCCCACAAAAGGTCCCCGATAACAGATCGTCATCCACACCCTTTATGCTTTTCGTGGGGGTAGGGGAAGTGGTCAATGACTGTCCCTGCCAGAGCAGGAGCACAGTTGTCTGCAGAGATGTCTCATACATGATTGTCCAGCAGGTGATTTTACAACGTTCCATTTAATATGAAAAAGGCAGAATTCCCCGGTGTCACCCACTGTACTATCCTGTCACCGAGGGAGAGACCTGCTAGCCGCCAGCTACTGCTCCTCAGACGGTCGTGTAATCTGCTTCCCGCCTCTGTAATACAGGACTCCATCTTGCTTTGCTTGCTCTTTCTTAGTTCGGGAGGGTGCACTTTACATCACTGTAGAGCTGTAACTCTTCCTTCATCACTGCATATTGTTTATGAGGCACAAGACGACATTTATGCTGGAGAAGACAATAATACTGAAAAATTATGATTCTTTCTATTTCTCTTACAGGCTTTGGGCAATTTGCGCATTACTTCTGAGAATTGTAATATCCTGACTAAATTAACGTATAGAAATGAGCTCCTCTGGTAACAGTGTGTAAGTAATCTCATTCATTTATATATTATGTTGTAAACTATTAAATTGTTCCCTATGTACAAGAATATAACTGCTATAATACTGCCCCTATATACAAGAATATCACTACTATAATACTGCCCCTATATACAAGAATATAACTACTATAATACTGCCCCTATGTACAAGAATATAACTACTATAATACTACTACTATACAAGAATATAACTACTATAATACTGCCTCCTATGTACAAGAATATAACTACTATAATACTGCTCCTATGTACAAGAATATAACTACTATAATACTGCCCCTATGTACTAGAATATAACTACTATAATACTGCCCCTATGTACAAGAATATAACTACTATAATACTGCTCCTATGTACAAGAATATAACTACTATAATACTGCCCCTATGTACTAGAATATAACTACTATAATTCCCCTATATACAAGAATATAACTACTATAATACTGCCTCCTATGTACAAGAATATAACTACTATAATACTGCCCCCTATGTACAAGAATATAACTACTATAATACTGCCCCTATGTACAAGAATATAACTACTATAATACTGCCCCTATATGCAAGAATATAACTACTATAATACTGCCCCTTTATACAAGAATATAACTAGTATAATACTGCTCCTATATACAAGAATATAACTTACTATAATACTGCCCCTATATACAAGAATATAACTACTATAATATTGCCCCTATGTACAAGAATATAACTACTATAATACTACTCCTATACAAGAATATAACTACTATAATACTGCCTCCTATGTACAAGAATATAACTACTATAATACTGCTCCTATGTACAAGAATATAACTACTATAATACTGCCCCTATGTACTAGAATATAACTACTATAATACTGCCCCTATGTACAAGAATATAACTACTATAATACTGCTCCTATGTACAAGAATATAACTACTATAATACTGCCCCTATGTACTAGAATATAACTACTATAATTCCCCTATATACAAGAATATAACTACTATAATACTGCCTCCTATGTACAAGAATATAACTACTATAATACTGCCCCCTATGTACAAGAATATAACTACTATAATACTGCCCCTATGTACAAGAATATAACTACTATAATACTGCCCCTATATGCAAGAATATAACTACTATAATACTGCCCCTTTATACAAGAATATAACTAGTATAATACTGCTCCTATATACAAGAATATAACTTACTATAATACTGCCCCTATATACAAGAATATAACTACTATAATATTGCCCCTATATACAAGAATATAACTACTATAATATTGCCCCTATATACAAGAATATAACTACTATAATACTGCTCCTATATACAAGAATATAACTACTATAATACTGCCCCTATGTATAAGAATACAACTACTATAATACTGCCCCTTTATACAAGAATATAACTAGTATAATACTGCTCCTATATACAAGAATATAACTACTATAATATTGCCCCTATATACAAGAATATAACTACTATAATACTGCTCCTATATACAAGAATATAACTACTATAATACTGCCCCTATGTATAAGAATACAACTACTATAATACTGCCCCTATATACAAGAATATAACTACCATAATATTGCCCCTATATACAAGAATATAACTACTATAATACTGCTCCTATATACAAGAATATAACTACTATAATACTGCCCCTATGTACAAGAATACAACTACTATAATACTGCCCCTATGTACAAGAATATAACTACTATAATACTGCCCCTATATGCAAGAATATAACTACTATAATACTGCCCCCTATGTACAAGAATATAACTAGTATAATACTGCTCCTATATACAAAAATATAACTACTATAATACTGCCCCTATGTATAAGAATATAACTACTATAATACTGCTCCTATGTACAAGAATATAACTACTATAATACTGCTCCTATATACAAGAATATAACTACTATAATACTGCTCCTATATACAGGAATATAACTACTATAATACTGCCCCTATATACAAGAATATAACTACTATAATACTGCTCCTATATACAAGAATATAACTACTATAATACTGCCCCTATGTACAAGAATACAACTACTATAATACTGCCCCTATGTACAAGAATATAACTACTATAATACTGCCCCTATATGCAAGAATATAACTACTATAATACTGCCCCCTATGTACAAGAATATAACTAGTATAATACTGCTCCTATATACAAGAATATAACTACTATAATACTGCCCCTATGTATAAGAATATAACTACTATAATACTGCTCCTATGTACAAGAATATAACTACTATAATACTGCTCCTATATACAAGAATATAACTACTATAATACTGCTCCTATATACAAGAATATAACTACTATAATACTGCCCCTATGTACAAGAATATAACTACTATAATACTGCTCCTATATACAAGAATATAACTACTATAATACTGCCCCCTATATACAAGAATATAACTACTATAATACTGCCCCTATGTACAAGAATATAACTACTATAATACTATTCCTATATACAAGAATATAACTACTATAATACTGCTCCTATGTACAAGAATACAACTACTATAATACTGTTCCTATGTACAAGAATATATCTACTATAATACTGCTTCTATGTACAAGAATACAACTACTATAATACTGCCCCTATGTACAAGAATATAACTACTATAATACTGCCCCTATGTACAAGAATATAACTAATATAATACTGCCCCTACGTATAAGAATATAACTACTATAATACTGCCCCTATGTACAATAATATAACTACTATAATACTGCCCCCTATGTACAAGAATATAACTACTATAATGCTGCTCCTATGTACAAGAATACAACTACTATAATACTGTTCCTATGTACAAGAATATAACTACTATAATACTGCTCCTATGTACAAGAATACAACTACTATAATACTGTTCCTATGTACAAGAATATATCTACTATAATACTGCTCCTATGTACAAGAATACAACTACTATAATACTGCCCCTATGTACAAGAATATAACTACTATAATACTGCTCCTATGTACAAGAATATAACTAATATAATACTGCCCCTACGTATAAGAATATAACTACTATAATACTGCCCCTATGTACAATAATATAACTACTATAATACTGCCCCCTATGTACAAGAATATAACTACTATAATGCTGCTCCTATGTACAAGAATATAACTACTATAATACTGCTACTATGTACAAGAATATAACTACTATAATACTGCCCCTATGTACCAGAATATAACTACTATAATACTGTTCCTATGTACAAGAATATATCTACTATAATACTGCCCCTATGTACAAGAATATAACTACTATAATACTGTTCCTATGTACTAGAATATAACTACTATAATACTGTCCCTATGTACCAGAATATAACTACTATAATACTGCCCCTATGTACAAGAATATAACTACTATAATACTGCCACCTATGTACAAGAATATAACTACTATAATACTGCTCCTATATACAAGAATATAAGTACTGTAATACTGCCCCTATGTACAAGAATATAACTACTATAATACTGCTCCTATGTACCAGAATATAACTACTATATTACTGCCCCTATGTACAAGAATATAACTACTATAATACTACCCCTATGTATAAGAATATAACTACTATAATACTGCTCCTATGTACAACAATATATCTACTATAATACTGCTCCTATGTACAAGAATATAACTACTATAATACTGCCCCTATGTACAAGAATATAACTTATGTACAAGAATATAACTACTATAATACTGCTCCTATGTACAAGAATATAACTACTATAATACTGCCCCCTATGTACAAGAATATAACTACTATAATACTGCTCCTATGTACAAGAATATAACTACTATAATACTGCTCCTATATACAAGAATATAACTACTATAATACTGCCCCCTATGTACAAGAATATAACTACTATAATGCTGCTCCTATGTACAAGAATACAACTACTATAATACTGTTCCTATGTACAAGAATATATCTACTATAATACTGCCCCTATGTACAAGAATATAACTACTATAATACTGCTCCTATGTACTAGAATATAACTACTATAATACTGTCCCTATGTACCAGAATATAACTACTATAATACTGCCCCTATGTACAAGAATATAACTACTATAATACTGCCCCCTATGTACAAGAATATAACTACTATAATACTGCTCCTATATACAAGAATATAAGTACTGTAATACTGCCCCTATGTACAAGAATATAACTACTATAATACTGCTCCTATGTACCAGAATATAACTACTATAATACTGCCCCTATGTACAAGAATATAACTACTATAATACTACCCCTATGTATAAGAATATAACTACTATAATACTGCTCCTATGTACAAGAATATATCTACTATAATACTGCTCCTATGTACAAGAATATAACTACTATAATACTGCCCCTATGTACAAGAATATAACTTATGTACAAGAATATAACTACTATAATACTGCTCCTATGTACAAGAATATAACTACTATAATACTGCCCCCTATGTACAAGAATATAACTACTATAATACTGCTCCTATGTACAAGAATATAACTACTATAATACTGCTCCTATATACAAGAATATATCTACTATAATACTGCTCCTATGTACAAGAATATAACTACTATAATACTGCTCCTATGTACAAGAATATAACTACTATAATACTGCCCCTATGTACAAGAATACAACTACTATAATACTGTTCCTATGTACAAGAATATAACTACTATAATACTGCTCCTATGTACAAGAATATAACTACTATAATACTGCCCCCTATGTACAAGAATATAACTACTATAATACTGCTCCTATGTACAAGAATATAACTACTATAATACTGCTCCTATATACAAGAATATAACTACTATAATACTGCCCCCTATGTACAAGAATATAACTACTATAATGCTGCTCCTATGTACAAGAATACAACTACTATAATACTGTTCCTATGTACAAGAATATATCTACTATAATACTGCCCCTATGTACAAGAATATAACTACTATAATACTGCTCCTATGTACTAGAATATAACTACTATAATACTGTCCCTATGTACCAGAATATAACTACTATAATACTGCCCCTATGTACAAGAATATAACTACTATAATACTGCCCCCTATGTACAAGAATATAACTACTATAATACTGCTCCTATATACAAGAATATAAGTACTGTAATACTGCCCCTATGTACAAGAATATAACTACTATAATACTGCTCCTATGTACCAGAATATAACTACTATAATACTGCCCCTATGTACAAGAATATAACTACTATAATACTACCCCTATGTATAAGAATATAACTACTATAATACTGCTCCTATGTACAAGAATATAACTACTATAATACTGCCCCTATGTACAAGAATATAACTTATGTACAAGAATATAACTACTATAATACTGCTCCTATGTACAAGAATATAACTACTATAATACTGCCCCTATGTACAAGAATACAACTACTATAATACTGTTCCTATGTACAAGAATATAACTACTATAATACTGCTCCTATGTACAAGAATACAACTACTATAATACTGCCCCTATGTACAAGAATATAACTACTATAATACTGCCCCCTATGTACAAGAATATAACTACTATAATACTGCTCCTATATACAAGAATATAAGTACTGTAATACTGCCCCTATGTACAAGAATATAACTACTATAATACTGTCCCTATGTACCAGAATATAACTACTATAATACTGCCCCTGTGTACAAGAATATAACTACTATAATACTGCCCCCTATGTACAAGAATATAACTACTATAATACTGCTCCTATATACAAGAATATAAGTACTGTAATACTGCCCCTATGTACAAGAATATAACTACTATAATACTGCTCCTATGTACCAGAATATAACTACTATAATACTGCCCCTATGTACAAGAATATAACTACTATAATACTACCCCTATGTATAAGAATATAACTACTATAATACTGCTCCTATGTACAAGAATATATCTACTATAATACTGCTCCTATGTACAAGAATATAACTACTATAATACTGCCCCTATGTACAAGAATATAACTTATGTACAAGAATATAACTACTATAATACTGCTCCTATGTACAAGAATATAACTACTATAATACTGCCCCTATGTACAAGAATACAACTACTATAATACTGTTCCTATGTACAAGAATATAACTACTATAATACTGCCCCTATGTACAAGAATACAACTACTATAATACTGTTCCTATGTACAAGAATATAACTACTATAATACTGCCCCTATGTACAAGAATACAACTACTATAATACTGTTCCTATGTACAAGAATATAACTACTATAATACTGCCCCCTATGTACAATAATATAACTACTATAATACTGCCCCCTATGTACAAGAATATAACTACTATAATACTGCTCCTATGTACAAGAATATAACTACTATAATACTGCCCCCTATGTACAAGAATATAACTACTATAATACTGCTCCTATGTACAAGAATATAACTACTATAATACTGCCTCTATGTACAAGAATATAACTACTATAATGCTGCTCCTATGTACAAGAATACAACTACTATAATACTGCTCCTATGTACAAGCATATAACTTCTATAATACTGCCTCTATGTACAAGAATATAACTACTATAATACTGCTCCTATGTACAAGAATATAACTACTATAATACTGCCGCTATATACAAGAATATAACTACTATAATACTGCTCCTATGTACAAGAATATATCTACTATAATACTGTTCCTATGTACAAGAATATATCTACTATAATACTGCTCCTATGTACAAGAATATATCTACTATAATACTGCTCCTATGTACAAGAATATAACTACTATAATACTGCTCCTATATACAAGAATATAACTACTATAATACTGCCCCCTATGTGCAAGAATATAACTACTACAATACTGCCCCTATGTACAAGAATATAACTACTATAATACTGCTCCTATGTACAAGAATATAAGTACTATAATACTGCTCCTATGTACAAGAATATAACTACTATAATACTGCCCCTATGTACAAGAATATAACTACTATAATACTGCTCCTATATTCAAGAATATAACTACTATAATACTGCCCCCTATGTGCAAGTATATAACTACTATAATACTGCCACTATATACAAGAATATAACTACTATAATACTGCTCCTATGTACAAGAATATAACTACTATAATACTGCCCCTATGTACAAGAATATAACTACTATATACTGCTCCTATATACAAGAATACAACTACTATAATACTGTTCCTATGTACAAGAATATAACTACTATAATACTGCCCCTATGTACAAGAATACAACTACTATAATACTGTTCCTATGTACAAGAATATAACTACTATAATACTGCTCCTATGTACAAGAATATAACTACTATAATACTGCCCCTACGTATAAGAATATAACTACTATAATACTGCCCCTATATACAAGAATATAACTACAATAATACTGCTCCTATGTACAAGAATATATCTACTATAATACTGTTCCTATGTACAAGAATATATCTACTATAATACTGTTCCTATGTACAAGAATATAACTACTATAATGCTGCTCCTATGTACAAGAATACAACTACTATAATACTGTTCCTATGTACAAGAATATATCTACTATAATACTGCTCCTATATACAAGAATATATCTACTATAATACTGCTCCTATGTACAAGAATATGACTGTAATACCACTTCTTATGTACTAATTGTTTTCAATAATTATAAAGGCTTTAACATTTACCCCATTTTGCCAGCAGAGGGCGCATAGAGAGCTAAGGAAAGCTACTAGTACCTTGTGCTAAGTTTGGTCTGTTCTTTTTTCTCTACTAGTGACATTCTAACTTTCCTATCTGTGACATTTAGCAAAAAGAAGGGGAGCTAGCTCCGGATATTGATGTTCTGTGTTTTCATGGTCAAGAAATTATTTTTATTATTATTTTTTTTCTAATTTTTTGCTGTTTGGAGTGGTGAAAGGAGGGGTAAATAAAATAACTTCTTATGTTTTTTTGCACAAATATGGTATATAAAGCTCTTTTTTGAGTTGGGGATTATTATTATTTCATTAGACTGTATTCTTCCTCTGAAACTCAGTACATTAATGCTTCCGATTATTACGCTTGGGCAGGTGCCTAACAAGTGTAGAATTTTAGTTTTGATATAATGTCTGTGCACATTTATTTCTTTTTTATCTGTCTCCCCCAAAGCGTTATATAGAATCTTTGGGGGACTTTGTTCTCTTTTCCACTGTGACTGGGTCATGCATAGGAGTCCCAGTTAAAGGGGAAATAGCCCCCCTGAAGTCACTAGAGACACCCGACAATCATATAATGGAACGTGTCGGCACTTTTTCAGAGAATTCTAATGTGCCAGTTATAAGAAATCTACACTAAGAGGCATATGCAAATCAGACTGTAAGTGCACTGGGGGCGTGTCCGTTGAAGCCACACCCCCAGTGCACTTTCAGCTTGATTTACATATGCGGTATACATGGCAGGACTCTGTTATGACCGCGCTGGTAACAATTTCGCCGTCTCTCATTGTTCTCGCCTCTGTCTTTCTCTCAGCGATGACGAGGACACGTTTAAGATCCTTGTGGCGACGGACATTCACCTCGGTTACATGGAGAAAGACGCCGTGAGAGCGAACGACAGTTTTGTGACTTTCGACGAGATCCTGCGGTTTGCTCAGGATAATGCAGTAAGTGTCGGGCGATTGGCTTTTCTCATGAATGGAACCCCTGTGGAGAAGCCGCCTCTCCGGTCACCGCTGGCGGCCATTATTGCTTTAGAGAAAGACAAGAGGGTCCGATACTCCAAGAACACAAGTGGTCATTGTCTGTATAAAGAGCTGTGATGCCGGCCGCCCGGACTGGCGGAGGTGAGGCAGGAGATCGTTAGCTTTTAGGTTGAAAATTGTCTTCTAATTAATTTCCTAATGTCTCAACTCACCGCAACGTAACAGCACAACAGATGGAGTGTGAAACACTCATCCGATCAAGTCTGAGCATGGCCCTGCACAAGCAGACGTCGAGGGACATTATCGGCGGACAGGGCCGGACTGGCCATCTGGCAATTATGGCAAATGCCAGAAGGGCCTGTCTGGTCGTGGGCCGCCTTGTCTGCTACGTTGTTATCAGAATCGGTGTTCTCTAGACACCCATACTGTAAGAGTTGTGATGGAGCACAAAGTCGCTGACTCCGTCCCTTACCCCAGCAGGCCACTGGTATCATTAGAAATATCGGTCCTGTAGTAAATCTTCCTTTCCTCCATCCAGGGTAATATTAGTGATACATCCCATCTGGTGCTTGGGGACGGGGACAACATGGACCTGTGTGATTTCATAGGCCAGGACTGAATTTCAGCCCCAGTCCGTGCCTGTCGGCGGGGCTAGCGTCTCTAAGGGTGGGGACAGGGCGATGACACGATCTTTGGGACTTGGTATCAGTGTGGAAAGATCCTGCAACTAAACTATGGTCACCAGGGCTGTCTCCTGTAAACACATGTTAAGGTATATGCTATAAGAAAAGAAAAAAGGTTGAGGAGCCAGCCCACTGATCCTGGAGAGAAGCACGGAAGCAGTCCCAATGGAGCGTAGATAAATAGAAAAAAACGAAAATTTCCAGCTTGCTCTTGATAAAATACAAAATTTTAATCCAATAAATTAAAATGACAGTACAGGCTCCATGGACCCACCATAACCCCCAGAGGGTGAGCGACGCGTTTCGACTGACAAGCAGTCTTTATCCAAGCTAATTTTCCCTATACAGACACCGTTATTTAAGGACCTGACAACCAATAAGGATGCCGTGTGAAAATCACATGGCATGATCAATCAACAGGTCCTAAGGAAGTATGTGTCATTGAAGCACAACTACAACAATTAAAATACAAGAATTGCAAAAGAATTTTACATATATGTGCAAAAATAAACATGAGAAATAATATACAAATATACAAGACGAAACATCCAAACTATATGATATATATACAAAATTGGAAAAAGACGGATATCAGTAATGAAACATAATCTCATTTCTGCGGTTGAGTCCGTCAGGGAATCTTGTGCCCAGCATGAAGATCCAATACGCCTCCCGGGTAAGTAACGTTCTATGTAAGTCACCTCCACGATGAGATCTATTCACCCTTTCAATGCCAGAGACTCTAAAGGATGAAATATCCCGTGAATGATGATCTATAAAATGCTTAGCTGCAGAAGAAATATTACGAGTAAAATTTCTTTCATTAGAGATATCGTGCAAATGCTCTGAAATCCGATTTTTTAGCTTACGAATAGTGCAACCAACATAAGACTTATTACAAGCAGCACAATCAATTTTATATATTACATACCGGGTATTACAGTTGATAAATTTATTTATATGAAAAACGCTAGAACCCGTATGATCAGTAAAGGATTTGGTAGTAATTACATGTCTGCAGGTGGAACAATTGCGGACATTGCATTTATAGCTACCCTTACAATTTAACCATGTAGGTTGCGGTTTCTCAGAAATAAACAAACTAGGTGATAAAATGTTCCCAAGGGTGGGTGCTCTCCTAGCTACAACATTGCATCCACCTTGTAAAATTTTAAATAAAATTGGATCTTCATATAGAATTGGAATGAATTTGTTAATAAGAGCTTTAATATTATAAAATTGTGGACTATATTGTAAACAAACAAATGGTTTATCACTCCTTTGATTATTGACCAATTCAGAACTGGATGAAATATTTTTATTTGAATTAGTATTTTTTGTTTTTCCCGAGCTATCAATGCTATCAGAATTCGAATGAATAATGGGAGATGCAATGTTGAAAGCTCTGTTGAGCATCCAATTGGGATAACCTCTTTTATTAAATTTAGCACAAGACCTGGCAATGTCCTGTTTGAAAAAATTGTTATTGTTACTATTCCTCTTTAATCTGATGAACTCACCAACCGGAACCGATCGAACAGTGTGTTTGGGATGGCTACTTTTGGCGTGCAATATAGAATTCCCTGCCAATGGTTTGAAATAAGTCTGGGTAGAAATCAATTCATTCGCCACTCCCGTGAGTTCTAAATCAAGAAATGAAATTTTGAATAAATCATGAACAAAAGTAAATTTAATATTGAACTCATTATTGTTAATGTATGAGATAAATTCTGGTATGACAGATACATCGCCCCTCCAAATGATGAGTGTGTCGTCGATGTATCTGCCATACCAGAATATATGGGAAGAAAAATGATTGGAATGGGAAAATAAAAAATGATGTTCCCAATACGCCATAACCAAATTTGCCAAAGAAGGTGAAAACTTAGCCCCCATTGCGACTCCGGCACACTGCAAATAATAAACAGAATTAAACGAAAAAAAGTTGTGAGTTAACAGAAAAAACGTCACCTGCAACATATATTGAATTAAATCCTGTGAATAATGACTGTATGAATTTAAATGAAATTCCAACGCTTGAAGTGCTAAATTATGTGGGATGCACGTATATAAAGAAACTACGTCGCAGCTAAGCCATGAAAAATCAGATAGCCAAGTTTTATGAGACATGATGTCAATTATGTCACCGGTATCTCTGATGTGCCCTGGTAGTCTTAGAACTAGTGGTTGTAATAGAGAATCTAACCACTGACCCATGCGTTCATTTATGGATCCTATACTGGAAATTATCGGACGCATTGGGGGAAAATCTTGATGTTTATGAATTTTGGGCAAACCGTGCATTATTGGAGTTACAGGGCATAAAATTGTTAAAAAATCCGCCTGTTTTCTAGATATAACACCAAGAGATAAACCATCCTGTATTATGTCATCCATTTTCTTTTTAAAATTAATTGTGGGATCAGATTTTAATTTACTATAGGTGGTAGTGTCTGATAGTAAGTCCATAATGGCATGTTCATATTCAGAAGAGTCCATAATAACTACTACTCCTCCTTTATCACTCATTTTTATGGTAATGTCTTTCATATCCTGTATCTGTTTAATGATACATCTTTGTTTTGATGTCAGATTGGATGTACTAAATGCCGGTTCTCCATGTTTCAGTTGTTTAAGTTCCCGTTCAAGAACCTCTTGAAAGCGATTCATGCAATCAGCCCTAGATTGAATCGGGTAAAAAAAGGGATTTTTTAGTTTCAAATGATTGGATTGATTGATAAGAGGATTGGAGCTAATATCACGATCCTGCAATTCCTGCAATGTTAATAAAGTCCGTTGTTCCTGAAAATCAAGAGAATGAAATTCATTTTTTACAATACAATCCTGGTTGTCACAAATATCTGAATTGTCAGCCCAAAAGTGTTTTTTTACCGTAAGATTCCGGACGAATTTATTGATGTCTAATAAAGTTGAAAATAAATTAAAATTATGATCTGGAACAAAATTAAGTCCGTAAGACAACAATTTTAACTGCTCATCCGAAAAATCACGGGAAGAAAGATTTAGTACATTCAGGGAATTTACTTCGGTGTGAATTTCTTTTGGCGTGTTTGCATGCCAGAACTGCCTTCTATGTTTCCGGCCGCCACGCCTTTTGCGTTTTTTGTAATGATCTTATTTTTAGTAGAATTGCATGCAGCAGAATCATTTAGAGACACATCTGACACATTAAAACCATTATCGCCAGAATCTCCTTCATGGGAACTGAAACTGACATTTCTCCTAGAATACCTCCTTTTATAATTGCTTTGTCTCAAAATAGATTTAGGAGTTCTGGAAAAGGAATCCCATTCATAGACTTTATTCGATGTATAGTCTTCCAAGTCCCGTTGAAATTTCCGCTTTTTTCTGAGCATGATATCGTCTTCAAGTTTGACTAATTCATCTTGGATTTTTTTGAAACAAATGTTTTCATCCAATACAATATTAAATGAGTTAAGTTCCATTTTAGCACTGTCAATGTCTTTTTGTATATCAGATAACTTCAACTCTTCATGCTTGATAATCAAACGCATTAAGTTGAGTGAACATGTGCTTAGAATTAGATTCCAATCACTTGAGAATGTTTCACTAAAGTTTGTGGTGGATTTTTTCTTTATTCGTAAGCCTCTAGGAATCATGTCCTTTGAGACATAATTTTGCAACGTAGTTAAATCCCACCAAACCTTAGTTTCTTGAATCATGGATTTTTGTAACCGAGTAAAAATGTCTGTAACATCAGCAGAGTCACTATTGGAGTGTGGCACATCAGAAAATACTTGTGCAGCCTTTTGAGCACGATTCCTTATATTTTCCGTCATGTTACAAAAATTTGAAAAAATAATAATTGTAAAAATAATGAGAAAAACACAACAAAACAACAGTGAATGAAATTCAAGGATGTACGTTACCCTCATAGAATTATGGGGTGGTGAGTCCAACAATGGAAAGCCAAATAGTCTAGATCAGGTGCACGGCAATTGGCATCACATGAAAAGAAAAAAGGTTGAGGAGCCAGCCCACTGATCCTGGAGAGAAGCACGGAAGCAGTCCCAATGGAGCGTAGATAAATAGAAAAAAACGAAAATTTCCAGCTTGCTCTTGATAAAATACAAAATTTTAATCCAATAAATTAAAATGACAGTACAGGCTCCATGGACCCACCATAACCCCCAGAGGGTGAGCGACGCGTTTCGACTGACAAGCAGTCTTTATCCAAGCTAATTTTCCCTATACAGACACCGTTATTTAAGGACCTGACAACCAATAAGGATGCCGTGTGAAAATCACATGGCATGATCAATCAACAGGTCCTAAGGAAGTATGTGTCATTGAAGCACAACTACAACAATTAAAATACAAGAATTGCAAAAGAATTTTACATATATGTGCAAAAATAAACATGAGAAATAATATACAAATATACAAGACGAAACATCCAAACTATATGATATATATACAAAATTGGAAAAAGACGGATATCAGTAATGAAACATAATCTCATTTCTGCGGTTGAGTCCGTCAGGGAATCTTGTGCCCAGCATGAAGATCCAATACGCCTCCCGGGTAAGTAACGTTCTATGTAAGTCACCTCCACGATGAGATCTATTCACCCTTTCAATGCCAGAGACTCTAAAGGATGAAATATCCCGTGAATGATGATCTATAAAATGCTTAGCTGCAGAAGAAATATTACGAGTAAAATTTCTTTCATTAGAGATATCGTGCAAATGCTCTGAAATCCGATTTTTTAGCTTACGAATAGTGCAACCAACATAAGACTTATTACAAGCAGCACAATCAATTTTATATATTACATACCGGGTATTACAGTTGATAAATTTATTTATATGAAAAACGCTAGAACCCGTATGATCAGTAAAGGATTTGGTAGTAATTACATGTCTGCAGGTGGAACAATTGCGGACATTGCATTTATAGCTACCCTTACAATTTAACCATGTAGGTTGCGGTTTCTCAGAAATAAACAAACTAGGTGATAAAATGTTCCCAAGGGTGGGTGCTCTCCTAGCTACAACATTGCATTGTGCTGCTTGTAATAAGTCTTATGTTGGTTGCACTATTCGTAAGCTAAAAAATCGGATTTCAGAGCATTTGCACGATATCTCTAATGAAAGAAATTTTACTCGTAATATTTCTTCTGCAGCTAAGCATTTTATAGATCATCATTCACGGGATATTTCATCCTTTAGAGTCTCTGGCATTGAAAGGGTGAATAGATCTCATCGTGGAGGTGACTTACATAGAACGTTACTTACCCGGGAGGCGTATTGGATCTTCATGCTGGGCACAAGATTCCCTGACGGACTCAACCGCAGAAATGAGATTATGTTTCATTACTGATATCCGTCTTTTTCCAATTTTGTATATATATCATATAGTTTGGATCATGTTTTGTCTTGTATATTTGTATATTATTTCTCATGTTTATTTTTGCACATATATGTAAAATTCTTTTGCAATTCTTGTATTTTAATTGTTGTAGTTGTGCTTCAATGACACATACTTCCTTAGGACCTGTTGATTGATCATGCCATGTGATTTTCACACGGCATCCTTATTGGTTGTCAGGTCCTTAAATAACGGTGTCTGTATAGGGAAAATTAGCTTGGATAAAGACTGCTTGTCAGTCGAAACGCGTCGCTCACCCTCTGGGGGTTATGGTGGGTCCATGGAGCCTGTACTGTCATTTTAATTTATTGGATTAAAATTTTGTATTTTATCAAGAGCAAGCTGGAAATTTTCGTTTTTTTCTATATGCTATAAGGGCAGGGGGGGCTGCAGTTATGGCGTCAGATGTGCTTGTGTGCTACAGTTATGGCGTCATTTATTAACAAGAATCAGGGAAATCCTCCCAGGGAACATAAAATATTGAATATGAATACCCTCTTTGATATATGAGACTAAATGTATATGAATCACTAGGGAGGTCTTCTTATATTAAATAGGACAGCCGTTAATGCAATAGCATAAAACCAAGAAACCAAAAGAAAACGACCATAAAGTCCAAAATATATTGTAAAATTCATTTCATCAAACATTTTTTTTTATTGAATACCAGATTTAAAAACAATAAGATCACATAAATCAATACATATAGTAAAAAATTGTAATAAGTAATTTGCATAATATTATTATTTTATATACAAAAAGACGCAACCAGAATCGATTAATGTCACAGTGAATATATGGCCACGGAAGACACTGAGATTTGCATGTGAATATTAGGTATTTATAAAGACACTAAAAAAGTGTAAAAATAAGTGCGTCAATATTTAAAACAGTATACAATAACTAAAGTAAACATATTATAGAGTGCATGTGCAAACAATGGCAAAACACAAGAGTGTGAGAAAATATATATCACAATACAGAGTAATAGTGCAATGAACCAAACAACCACCAGAGGTCAGTGTCACCATAGACCTAATTCACAGACCAGGGAAATCACGTAACTGTGAAAAAAGGTTATAGTAACATAAAGTAGAACTTACAGAGCAAAGTATTGTACACCTGGTCTCCTGGAATAGCGCCAAACACCCGACGCGCGTTTCGGCACGTTGCCTTCGCCAGGGGCTGATCAAGATCGCACAGCACTCCGACCAGTGTTCCTCTTTGGGGCAGCCACTTCAGCGTTTTTTTCCTCGCATGCTGCGATTGTCACAGACCCTCGGCCGAGTCTCGGCCATATAAGCCTATAGGTGCAAGTGAGACAGCGCACATCACTCAGATATCATCTGAGTGATGACTTAAAAGTGAAAAGTGACTTAAAAAAAAAAAGCCCATACATGATGAATCGGACTCTATGTTTTCTAATCGCTGCCTCGGTTCTGCAGAAACTGAAGTTTTGTCAAATATCCTGATTAGGCTGCTGGCCCAGGGGGCGGCCAGGAGATCATCCATGATTGACAGCTGTCGCCTGCCTGGAGAGAGCACTGCCAGGGCTGTCAATCAGTGAGGGAGGCGGGACCATGGAATATTAGTGGGTGGAGCCTCTTGGCCGCTCCTAACATCCTAATTAGCATATGTCTTAAACTTCAGTTTCAGCAAAACGGAGGCAATGATTACACTAACGTCTGAAAATGCTGCCTGTTCTCTGCAATTATGTGCTGATATACATTATTTTGCGTCCCTACTTACCTTTTTTTGTAGCAGATTTGATGGAATTTTTATTTTTTTGGATTCATTTTTTTAATGCAGAAGCATTGGGATTCTCCACTTAATTAACCGTTGTGTATTAAGACTCCCCATAGAAGACTATAGCGCTAAAGATGCCCGGACCCTTCAAAAAGCACAGTACAAGAAGTGTTGTCACGGCCGGCATGAGATTTCATGAAGTCGCACCCACTTTGGTTGAACCATTAAGCGCAGTGGATTTTCTGTTCACAAAAAAACGCAGTGGGAAGAAACGCATTATTAATGCTCCCTTTACTAATAATACGGTTAGTATTAAGCTAGGTAGTACTTATAACGCTGAAATCATCTAGCTCTATAATAATGTCCCTGGTATCTCGTAGGTTAAAATTTATATCCCAACTTACAAGATGTTTTGTAATACTACTGTATTTCTGGTGTGTAGTGGGTTAGTGTTTATGTTCCTGGTGTGTAGTGGGTTAGTATTTATGTTCCTGGTGTGTAGTGGGTTAGTATTTATGTTCCTGGTGTGTAGTGGGTTAGTGTTTATGTTCCTGGTGTGTAGTGGGTTAGTATTTATGTTCCTGGTGTGTAATGGGTTGGTATTTATGTTCCTGGTGTGTAGTGGGTTAGTATTTATGTTCCTGGTGTGTAATGGGTTGGTATTTATGTTCCTGGTGTGTAGTGGGTTAGTGTTTATGTTCCTGGTGTGTAGTGGGTTAGTATTTATGTTCCTGGTGTGTAGTGGGTTAGTATTTATGTCCCTGGTGTGTAGTGGGTTGGTATTTATGTCCCTGGTGTGTAGTGGGTTGGTATTTATGTTCCTGGTGTGTAGTGGGTTAGTATTTCTGTTCCTGGTGTGTAGTGGGTTAGTATTTATGTCCCTGGTGTGTAGTGGGTTGGTATTTATGTTCCTGGTGTGTAGTGGGTTAGTATTTATGTTCCTGGTGTGTAGTGGGTTAGTATTTATGTTCCTGGTGTGTAGTGGGTTAGTATTTATGTCCCTGGTGTGTAGTGGGTTGGTATTTATGTTCCTGGTGTGTAGTGGGTTAGTATTTATGTTCCTGGTGTGTAGTGGGTTAGTATTGATGTTCCTGGTGTGTAGTGGGTTAGTATTTATGTTCCTGGTGTGTAGTGGGTTAGTATTTATGTTCCTGGTGTGTAGTGGGTTACTATTGATGTTCCTGGTGTGTAGTGGGTTAGTATTTATGTCCCTGGTGTGTAGTGGGTTAGTATTTATGTTCCTGGTGTGTAGTGGGTTAGTATTTATGTTCCTGGTGTGTAGTGGGTTAGTATTTATGTCCCTGGTGTGTAGTGGGTTGGTATTTATGTTCCTGGTGTGTAGTGGGTTAGTATTTATGTTCCTGGTGTGTAGTGGGTTAGTATTGATGTTCCTGGTGTGTAGTGGGTTAGTATTTATGTCCCTGGTGTGTAGTGGGTTTGTATTTATGTCCCTGGTGTGTAGTGGGTTAGTATTTATGTCCCTGGTGTGTAGTGGGTTAGTATTTATGTCCCTGGTGTGTAGTGGGTTTGTATTTATGTCCCTGGTGTGTAGTGGGTTTGTATTTATGTCCCTGGTGTGTAGTGGGTTAGTATTTATGTTCCTGGTGTGTAGGGGGTTAGTATCGTATTTATGTCCCTGGTGTGTAGTGGGTTAGTATTTATGTCCCTGCTGTGTAGTGGGTTAGTATTTATGTCCCTGGTGTGTAGTGGGTTGGTATTTATGTTCCTGGTGTGTAGTGGGTTAGTATTTATGTTCCTGGTGTGTAGTGGGTTAGTATTTATGTTCCTGGTGTGTAGTGGGTTAGTATTTATGTTCCTGGTGTGTAGTGGGTTAGTATTTATGTTCCTGGTGTGTAGTGGGTCGGTATTTGTATCCCTGCTGTGTAGTGGGATGTTATTTATGTTCCTGGTGTGTAGTGGGTTAGTATTTATGTTCCTGGTGTGTAGTGGGATGTTATTTATGTTCCTGGTGTGTAGTGGGTTTGTATTTATGTTCCTGGTGTGTAGTGGGTTGGTATTTATGTTCCTGGTGTGTAGGGGGTTAGTGTTTATGTTCCTGGTGTGTAGTGGGTTTGTATTTATGTTCCTGGTGAGTAGTGGGTCGGTATTTATGTTCCTGGTGTGTAGTGGGTCGGTATTTGTATCCCTGCTGTGTAGTGGGATGTTATTTATGTTCCTGGTGTGTAGTGGGTTAGTATTTATGTTCCTGGTGTGTAGTGGGTTAGTATTGATGTTCCTGATGTGTAGTGGGTTGGTATTTATGTTCCTGGTGTGTAGTGGGTTAGTATTTATGTTCCTGGTGTGTAGTCGGTTAGTATTGATGTTCCTGGTGTGTAGTGGGTTTGTATTTATGTTCTTGGTGTGTAGTGGGTTAGTATTGATGTTCCTGGTGTGTAGTGGGTTGGTATTTATGTTCCTGGTGTGTAGTGGGTTGGTATTTATGTTCCTGGTGTGTAGTGGGTTGGTATTTATGTTCCTGGTGTGTAGTGGGTTGGTATTTATGTTCCTGGTGTGTAGGGGGTTAGTATTGATGTTCCTGGTGTGTAGTGGGTTGGTATTTATGTTCCTGGTGTGTAGTGGGTTGGTATTTATGTTCCTGGTGTGTAGTGGGTTAGTATTTATGTCCCTGGTGTGTAGTGGGTCGGTATTTGTATCCCTGCTGTGTAGTGGGATGTTATTTATGTCCCTGGTGTGTAGTGGGTTAGTATTTATGTTCCTGGTGTGTAGTGGGTTAGTATTGATGTTCCTGGTGTGTAGTGGGTTAGTATTTATGTTCCTGGTGTGTAGTGGGTTAGTATTTATGTTCCTGGTGTGTAGTGGGTTGGTATTTATGTTCCTGGTGTGTAGTGGGTTAGTATTTATGTCCCCGAAGTGTAGTGGGATGTTATTTATGTTCCTGGTGTGTAGTGGGTTTGTATTTATGTTCCTGGTGTGTAGTGGGTTAGTATTTATGTTCCTGGTGTGTAGTGGGTTAGTATTTATGTCCATGGTGTGTAGTGGGTTGGTATTTATGTTCCTGGTGTGTAGTGGGTTAGTATTTATGTTCCTGGTGTGTAGTGGGTTAGTATTTATGTTCCTGGTGTGTAGTGGGTTGGTATTTATGTTCCTGGTGTGTAGTGGGTTGGTATTTATGTTCCTGGTGTGTAGTGGGTTTGTATTTATGTTCCTGGTGTGTAGTGGGTTAGTATTTATGTCCCTGGTGTGTAGTGGGTTAGTATTGATGTTCCTGGTGTGTAGTGGGTTAGTATTTATGTCCCTGGTGTGTAGTGGGTTAGTATTTATGTTCCTGGTGTGTAGTGGGTTGGTATTTATGTCCCTGGTGTGTAGTGGGTTAGTATTTATGTTCCTGGTGTGTAGTGGGTTAGTATTTATGTCCCCGAAGTGTAGTGGGATGTTATTTATGTTCCTGGTGTGTAGTGGGTTTGTATTTATGTTCCTGGTGTGTAGTGGGTTAGTATTTATGTTCCTGGTTTGTAGTGGGATGTTATTTATGTTCCTGGTGTGTAGTGGGTTAGTATTTATGTTCCTGGTGTGTAGTGGGTTGGTATTTATGTCCCTGGTGTGTAGTGGGTTGGTATTTATGTTCCTGGTGTGTAGTGGGTTTGTATTTATGTTCCTGGTGTGTAGTGGGTTAGTATTTATGTTCCTGGTGTGTAGTGGGTTAGTATTGATGTTCCTGGTGTGTAGTGGGTTGGTATTTATGTTCCTGGTGTGTAGTGGGTTGGTATTTATGTTCCTGGTGTGTAGTGGTGGGTTAGTATTTATGTCCCTGGTGTGTAGTGGGTTAGTATTTATGTTCCTGGTGTGTAGGGGGTTAGTATTTATGTTCCTGGTGTGTAGTGGGTTAGTATTTATGTCCCTGGTGTGTAGTGGGTTGGTATTTATGTCCCTGGTGTGTAGTGGGTTAATATTTATGTTCCTGGTGTGTAGTGGGTTAGTATTTATGTTCCTGGTGTGTAGTGGGTTAGTATTTATGTTCCTGGTGTGTAGTGGGTTAGTATTTATGTTCCTGGTGTGTAGAGGGTTAGTATTTATGTTCCTGGTGTGTAGTGGGTTAGTATTTATGTTCCTGGTGTGTAGTGGGTTGGTATTTATGTCCCTGGTGTGTAGTGGGTTAGTATTTATGTTCCTGGTGTGTAGTGGGTTAATATTTATGTTCCTGGTGTGTAGTGGGTTAGTATTTATGTCCCCGAAGTGTAGTGGGATGTTATTTATGTTCCTGGTGTGTAGTCAGTTGGTATTTATGTCCCTGGTGTGTAGTGGGTTAGTATTTATGTTCCTGGTGTGTAGTCGGTTGGTATTTATGTTCCTGGTGTGTAGTGGGTTGGTATTTATGTTCCTGGTGTGTAGTGGTGGGTTAGTATTTATGTTCCTGGTGTGTAGTGGGTTAGTATTTATGTTCCTGGTGTGTAGTGGGTTGGTATTTATGTTCCTGGTGTGTAGTGGGTTGGTATTTATGTTCCTGGTGTGTAGTGGGTTAGTATTTATGTCCCTGGTGTGTAGTGGGTTAGTATTTATGTTTCTGGTGTGTAGTGGGTTGGTATTTATGTTCCTGGTGTGTAGTGGGTTGGTATTTATGTTCCTGGTGTGTAGTGGGTTGGTATTTATGTTCCTGGTGTGTAGTGGGTTAGTATTTATGTTCCTGGTGTGTAGTCGGTTGGTATTTATGTTCCTGGTGTGTAGTGGGTTAGTATTTATGTCCCCGAAGTGTAGTGGGATGTTATTTATGTTCCTGGTGTGTAGTGGGTTAGTATTTATGTCCATGGTGTGTAGTGGGTTAGTATTTATGTTCCTGGTGTGTAGTGGGTTAGTATTTATGTTCCTGGTGTGTAGGGGGTTAGTATCGTATTTATGTCCCTGGTGTGTAGTGGGTTAGTATTTATGTTCCTGGTGTGTAGTGGGTTAGTATTTATGTCCCTGGTGTGTAGTGGGTTGGTATTTATGTTCCTGGTGTGTAGTGGGTTAGTATTTATGTTCCTGGTTTGTATTGGGATGTTATTTATGTTCTTGGTGTGTAGTGGGATGTTATTTATGTTCCTGGTGTGTAGTGGGTTTGTATTTATGTTCCTGGTGTGTAGTGGGTTGGTATTTATGTTCCTGGTGTGTAGTGGGTTAGTCTTTATGTTCCTGGTGTGTAGTGGGTTAGTATTTATGTCCCTGGTGTGTAGTGGGTTAGTATTTATGTTCCTGGTGTGTTTTGGGTTAGTATTTATGTTCCTGGTGTGTAGTGGGTTAGTATTTATGTTCCTGGTGTGTAGTGGGTTGGTATTTATGTTCCTGGTGTGTTTTGGGTTAGTATTTATGTTCCTGCTGTGTAGTGGTTTAGTATTTATGTTCCTGGTGTGTAGTGGGTTAGTATTTATGTTCCTGGTGTGTAGTGGGTTAGTATTTATGTTCCTGGTGTGTAGTGGGTTAGTATTTATGTTCCTGGTGTGTAGTGGGTTAGTATTTATGTCCCTGGTGTGTAGTGGGTTAGTATTTATGTTCCTGGTGTGTTTTGGGTTAGTATTTATGTTCCTGGTGTGTAGGGGGTTAGTATCGTATTTATGTCCCTGGTGTGTAGTGGGTTAGTATTTATGTTCCTGGTGTGTAGTGGGTTAGTATTTATGTCCCTGGTGTGTAGTGGGTTGGTATTTATGTTCCTGGTGTGTAGTGGGTTAGTATTTATGTTCCTGGTTTGTATTGGGATGTTATTTATGTTCTTGGTGTGTAGTGGGATGTTATTTATGTTCCTGGTGTGTAGTGGGTTTGTATTTATGTTCCTGGTGTGTAGTGGGTTGGTATTTATGTTCCTGGTGTGTAGTGGGTTAGTCTTTATGTTCCTGGTGTGTAGTGGGTTAGTATTTATGTCCCTGGTGTGTAGTGGGTTAGTATTTATGTTCCTGGTGTGTTTTGGGTTAGTATTTATGTTCCTGGTGTGTAGTGGGTTAGTATTTATGTTCCTGGTGTGTAGTGGGTTGGTATTTATGTTCCTGGTGTGTTTTGGGTTAGTATTTATGTTCCTGCTGTGTAGTGGTTTAGTATTTATGTTCCTGGTGTGTAGTGGGTTAGTATTTATGTTCCTGGTGTGTAGTGGGTTAGTATTTATGTTCCTGGTGTGTAGTGGGTTAGTATTTATGTTCCTGGTGTGTAGTGGGTTAGTATTTATGTCCCTGGTGTGTAGTGGGTTAGTATTTATGTTCCTGGTGTGTTTTGGGTTAGTATTTATGTTCCTGGTGTGTAGTGGGTTAGTATTTATGTTCCTGGTGTGTAGTGGGTTAGTATTTATGTTCCTGTTGTGTTTTGGGTTAGTATTTATGTTCCTGGTGTGTAGTGGGTTAGTATTTATGTCCCTGGTGTGTAGTGGGTTAGTATTTATGTCCCTGGTGTGTAGTGGGTTAGTATTTATGTTCCTGGTGTGTTTTGGGTTAGTATTTATGTTCCTGGTGTGTAGTGGGTTAGTATTTATGTTCCTGGTGTGTAGTGGGTTAGTATTTATGTTCCTGTTGTGTTTTGGGTTAGTATTTATGTTCCTGGTGTGTAGTGGGTTAGTATTTATGTTCCTGGTGTCTAGTGGGTTAGTATTTATGTTCCTGGTGTGTAGTGGGTTAGTATTTATGTCCCTGGTGTGTAGTGGGTTAGTATTTATGTCCCTGGTGTGTAGTGGGTTAGTATTTATGTCCCTGGTGTGTAGTGGGTTAGTATTTATGTTCCTGGTGTGTAGTGGGTTAGTATTTATGTTCCTGGTGTGTAGTGGGTTAGTATTTATGTTCCTGATGTGTTTTGGGTTAGTATTTATGTTCCTGCTGTGTAGTGGGTTAGTATTTATGTTCCTGCTGTGTAGTGGGTTAGTATTTATGTTCCTGGTGTGTAGTGGGTTAGTATTTATGTTCCTGGTGTGTAGTGGGTTAGTATTGATGTTCCTGGTGTGTAGTGGGTTAGTATTTATGTTCCTGGTGTGTAGTGGGTTAGTATTTATGTTCCTGGTGTGTAGTGGGTCAGTATTTATGTTCCTGGTGTGTAGTGGGTCGGTATTTATGTTCCTGGTGTGTAGTGGGTTAGTATTTATGTCCCTGCTGTGTAGTGGGTTAGTATTTATGTTCCTGGTGTGTAGTGGGTTAGTATTTATGTCCCTGCTGTGTAGTGGGTTAGTATTTATGTTCCTGGTGTGTAGTGGGTTAGTATTTATGTCCCTGGTGTGTAGTGGGTTAGTATTTATGGTCCTGGTGTGTTTTGGGTTAGTATTTATGTTCCTGGTGTGTAGTGAGTTAGTATTTATGTTCCTGGTGTGTAGTGGGTTAGTATTTATGTCCCTGCTGTGTAGTGAGTTAGTATTTATGTTCCTGGTGTGTAGTGGGTTAGTATTTATGTCCCTGCTGTGTAGTGGGTTAGTTTTTATGTTCCTGGTGTGTAGTGGGTTAGTATTTATGTTCCTGGTGTGTAGTGGGTTAGTATTTATGTTCCTGGTGTGTAGTGGGTTAGTATTTATGTTCCTGGTGAGTAGTGGGTTAGTATTTATGTCCCTGGTGTGTAGTGGGTTAGTATTTATATTCCTGGTGTGTAGTGGGTTGGTATTTATGTCCCTGGTGTGTTTTGGGTTAGTATTTATGTTCCTGGTGTGTAGTGGGTTAGTATTTATGTTCCTGGTGTGTAGTGGGTTAGTATTTATGTCCCTGCTGTGTAGTGGGTTAGTATTTATGTCCCTGGTGTGTAGTGGGTTAGTATTTATGTCCCTGGTGTGTAGTGGGTTAGTATTTAGGTTCCTGGTGTGTAGGGGGTTAGTATTTATGTTCCTGGTGTGTAGTGGGTTAGTATTTATGTTCCTGGTGTGTAGTGGGTTAGTATTTATGTTCCTGGTGTGTAGTGGGTTAGTATTTATGTTCCTGGTGTGTAGTGGGTTAGTATTTATGTCCCTGCTGTGTAGTGGGTTAGTTTTTATGTTCCTGGTGTGTAGTGGGTTAGTATTTATGTTCCTGGTGTGTAGTGGGTTAGTATTTATGTTCCTGGTGTGTAGTGGGTTAGTATTTATGTTCCTGGTGAGTAGTGGGTTAGTATTTATGTCCCTGGTGTGTAGTGGGTTAGTATTTATATTCCTGGTGTGTAGTGGGTTGGTATTTATGTCCCTGGTGTGTTTTGGGTTAGTATTTATGTTCCTGGTGTGTAGTGGGTTAGTATTTATGTCCCTGGTGTGTAGTGGGTTAGTATTTATGTCCCTGCTGTGTAGTGGGTTAGTATTTATGTTCCTGGTGTGTAGTGGGTTAGTATTTATGTTCCTGGTGTGTAGTGGGTTAGTATTTATGTCCCTGGTGTGTAGTGGGTTAGTATTTATGTTCCTGGTGTGTAGTGGGTTAGTATTTATGTTCCTGCTGTGTAGTGGGTTAGTATTTATGTTCCTGGTGTGTAGTGGGTTAGTATTTATGTTCCTGGTGTGTAGTGGGTTAGTATTTATGTTCCTGGTGTGTAGTGGGTTAGTATTTATGTTCCTGGTGTGTAGTGGGTTAGTATTTATGTTCCTGGTGTGTAGTGGGTTAGTATTTATGTTCCTGGTGTGTAGTGGGTTAGTATTTATGTCCCTGCTGTGTAGTGGGTTAGTATTTATGTTCCTGGTGTGTAGTGGGTTAGTATTTATGTTCCTGGTGTGTAGTGGGTTAGTATTTATGTTCCTGGTGTGTAGTGGGTTAGTATTTATGTCCCTAGTGTGTAGTGGGTTAGTATTTATGTCCCTGGTGTGTAGTGGGTTAGTATTTATGTTCCTGGTGTGTAGTGGGTTAGTATTTATGTTCCTGGTGTGTAGTGGGTTAGTATTTATGTTCCTGGTGTGTAGTGGGTTAGTATTTATGTCCCTGCTGTGTAGTGGGTTAGTATTTATGTTCTTGGTGTGTAGTGGGTTAGTATTTATGTTCCTGGTGTGTAGTGGGTTAGTATTTATGTTCCTGCTGTGTAGTGGGTTAGTATTTATGTTCCTGGTGAGTAGTGGGTTAGTATTTATGTTCCTGGTGTGTAGTGGGTTAGTATTTATGTTCCTGGTGTGTTTTGGGTTAGTATTTATGTTCCTGGTGTGTAGTGGGTTAGTATTTATGTTCCTGGTGAGTAGTGGGTTAGTATTTATGTTCCTGGTGTGTAGTGGGTTAGTATTTATGTTCCTGGTGTGTAGTGGGTTGGTATTTATGTTCCTGGTGTGTAGTGGGTTAGTATTTATGTTCCTGGTGTGTTTTGGGTTAGTATTTATGTTCCTGGTGTGTAGTGGGTTAGTATTTATGTCCCTGGTGTGTAGTGGGTTAGTATTTATGTTCCTGGTGTGTAGTGGGTTGGTATTTATGTTCCTGGTGTGTAGTGGGTTAGTATTTATGTTCCTGGTGTGTAGTGGGTTAGTATTTATGTTCCTGGTGTGTAGTGGGTTAGTATTTATGTTCCTGGTGTGTAGTGGGTTGGTATTTATGTTCCTGGTGTGTAGTGGGTTAGTATTTATGTTCCTGGTGTGTAGTGGGTTGGTATTTATGTTCCTGGTGTGTAGTGGGTTAGTATTTATGTTCCTGGTGTCTAGTGGTTTAGTATTTATGTCCCTGGTGTGTAGGGGGTTAGTATTTATGTTCTTGGTGTGTAGTGGGTTGGTATTTATGTTCCTGGTGTGTAGTGGGTTGGTATTTATGTTCCTGGTGTGTAGTGGGTTAGTATTTATGTCCCTGGTGTGTAGTGGGTTAGTATTTATGTCCCTGGTGTGTAGTGGGTTAGTATTTATGTCCCTGGTGTGTAGTGGGTTAGTATTTATGTCCCTGGTGTGTAGTGGGTTAGTATTTATGTTCCTGGTGTGTAGTGGGTTAGTATTTATGTCCCTGGTGTGTAGTGGGTTAGTATTTATGTTCCTGGTGTGTAGTGGGTTGGTATTTATGTTCCTGGTGTGTAGTGGGTTAGTATTTATGTTCCTGGTGTGTAGTGGGTTAGTATTTATGTTCCTGGTGTGTAGGGGGTTAGTATTTATGTCCCTGGTGTGTAGTGGGTTAGTATTTATGTCCCTGGTGTGTAGTGGGTTAGTATTTATGTCCCTGGTGTGTAGTGGGTTAGTATTTGTATCCCTGCTGTGTAGTGGGTTAGTATTTATGTTCCTGGTGTGTAGTGGGTTAGTATTTATGTCCCTGGTGTGTAGTGGGTTAGTATTTATGTTCCTGGTGTGTAGTGGGTTGGTATTTATGTTCCTGGTGTGTAGTGGGTTAGTATTTATGTCCCTGGTGTGTAGTGGGTTAGTATTTATGTTCCTGGTGTGTAGTGGGTTGGTATTTATGTTCCTGGTGTGTAGTGGGTTAGTATTTATGTCCCTGGTGTGTAGTGGGTTAGTATTTATGTCCCTGGTGTGTAGTGGGTTAGTATTTATGTCCCTGGTGTGTAGTGGGTTAGTATTTATGTCCCTGGTGTGTAGTGGGTTAGTATTTATGTTCCTGGTGTGTAGTGGGTTAGTATTTATGTCCCTGGTGTGTAGTGGGTTAGTATTTATGTTCCTGGTGTGTAGTGGGTTGGTATTTATGTTCCTGGTGTGTAGTGGGTTAGTATTTATGTTCCTGGTGTGTAGTGGGTTAGAATTTATGTTCCTGGTGTGTAGGGGGTTAGTATTTATGTCCCTGGTGTGTAGTGGGTTAGTATTTATGTCCCTGGTGTGTAGTGGGTTAGTATTTATGTCCCTGGTGTGTAGTGGGTTAGTATTTGTATCCCTGCTGTGTAGTGGGTTAGTATTTATGTTCCTGGTGTGTAGTGGGTTAGTATTTATGTCCCTGGTGTGTAGTGGGTTAGTATGTATGTTCCTGGTGTGTAGTGGGTTGGTATTTATGTTCCTGGTGTGTAGTGGGTTAGTATTTATGTTCCTTGTGTGTAGTGGGTTAGTATTTATGTCCCTGGTGTGTAGTGGGTTAGTATTTATGTCCCTGGTGTGTAGTGGGTTAGTATTTATGTCCCTGGTGTGTAGGGGGTTAGTATTTATGTTCCTGGTGTGTAGTGGGTTAGTATTTATGTTCCTGGTGTGTAGTGGGTTAGTATTTATGTCCCTGGTGTGTAGTGGGTTAGTATTTATGTCCCTGGTGTGTAGTGGGTTAGTATTTATGTTCCTGGTGTGTAGTGGGTTAGTATTTATGTTCCTGGTGTGTAGTGGGTTAGTATTTATGTTCCTGGTGTGTAGTGGGTTAGTATTTATGTCCCTGGTGTGTAGTGGGTTAGTATTTATGTCCCTGGTGTGTAGTGGGTTAGTATTTATGTCCCTGGTGTGTAGGGGGTTAGTATTTATGTCCCTGGTGTGTAGTGGTTTAGTATTTATGTCCCTGGTGTGTAGTGGGTTAGTATTTATGTCCCTGGTGTGTAGTGGGTTAGTATTTATGTCCCTGGTGTGTAGGGGGTTAGTATTTATGTCCCTGGTGTGTAGTGGGTTAGTATTTATGTCCCTGGTGTGTAGGGGGTTAGTATTTATGTCCCTGGCGTGTAGTGGGTTAGTATTTATGTCCCTGGCGTGTAGTGGGTTAGTATTTATGTCCCTGGTGTGTAGGGGGTTAGTATTTATGTTCCTGGTGTGTAGTGGGTTAGTATTTATGTTCCTGGTGTGTAGTGGGTTAGTATTTATGTCCCTGGTGTGTAGTGGGTTAGTATTTATGTCCCTGGTGTGTAGGGGGTTAGTATTTATGTCCCTGGTGTGTAGTGGGTTAGTATTTATGTCCCTGGTGTGTAGGGGGTTAGTATTTATGTTCCTGGTGTGTAGTGGGTTAGTATTTATGTCCCTGGTGTGTAGTGGGTTAGTATTTATGTCCCTGGTGTGTAGTGGGTTAGTATTTATGTCCCTGGTGTGTAGGGGGTTAGTATTTATGTCCCTGGTGTGTAGTGGGTTAGTATTTATGTCCCTGGTGTGTAGGGGGTTAGTATTTATGTCCCTGGTGTGTAGGGGGTTAGTATTTATGTTCCTGGTGTGTAGTGGGTTAGTATTTATGTTCCTGGTGTGTAGTGGGTTAGTATTTATGTCCCTGGTGTGTAGTGGGTTAGTATTTATGTCCCTGGTGTGTAGGGGGTTAGTATTTATGTCCCTGGTGTGTAGTGGGTTAGTATTTATGTCCCTGGTGTGTAGGGGGTTAGTATTTATGTTCCTGGTGTGTAGTGGGTTAGTATTTATGTCCCTGGTGTGTAGTGGGTTAGTATTTATGTCCCTGGTGTGTAGTGGGTTAGTATTTATGTCCCTGGTGTGTAGGGGGTTAGTATTTATGTCCCTGGTGTGTAGTGGGTTAGTATTTATGTCCCTGGTGTGTAGGGGGTTAGTATTTATGTTCCTGGTGTGTAGTGGGTTAGTATTTATGTCCCTGGTGTGTAGTGGGTTAGTATTTATGTCCCTGGTGTGTAGGGGGTTAGTATTTATGTCCCTGGTGTGTAGTGGGTTAGTATTTATGTTCCTGGTGTGTAGTGGGTTAGTATTTATGTCCCTGGTGTGTAGGGGGTTAGTATTTATGTCCCTGGTGTGTAGTGGGTTAGTATTTATGTCCCTGGTGTGTAGTGGGTTAGTATTTATGTCCCTGGTGTGTAGTGGGTTAGTATTTATGTCCCTGGTGTGTAGTGGGTTAGTATTTATGTCCCTGGTGTGTAGTGGATTAGTATTTATGTCCCTGGTGTGTAGTGGGTTAGTATTTATGTTCCTGCTGTGTAGTGGGTTAGTATTTATGTTCCTGGTGTGTAGGGGGTTAGTATTTATGTTCCTGGTGTGTATTGGGTTAGTATTTATGTCCCTGGTGTGTAGGGGGTTAGTATTTATGTCCCTGGTGTGTAGTGGGTTAGTATTTATGTCCCTGGTGTGTAGTGGGTTAGTATTTATGTCCCTGGTGTGTAGTGGGTTAGTATTTATGTCCCTGGTGTGTAGTGGGTTAGTATTTATGTCCCTGGTGTGTAGTGGATTAGTATTTATGTCCCTGGTGTGTAGTGGGTTAGTATTTATGTCCCTGGTGTGTAGGGGGTTAGTATTTATGTCCCTGGTGTGTAGTGGGTTAGTATTTATGTCCCTGGTGTGTAGTGGGTTAGTATTTATGTTCCTGGTGTGTAGTGGGTTGGTATTTATGTCCCTGGTGTGTAGTGGGTTAGTATTTATGTCCCTGGTGTGTAGTGGGTTAGTATTTATGTCCCTGGTGTGTAGTGGGTTAGTATTTATGTCCCTGGTGTGTAGTGGGTTAGTATTTATGTCCCTGGTGTGTAGTGGGTTAGTATTTATGTCCCTGGTGTGTAGTGGGTTAGTATTTATGTCCCTGGTGTGTAGTGGGTTAGTATTTATGTTCCTGGTGTGTAGTGGGTTGGTATTTATGTCCCTGGTGTGTAGTGGGTTAGTATTTATGTCCCTGGTGTGTAGTGGGTTAGTATTTATGTCCCTGGTGTGTAGGGGGTTAGTATTTATGTCCCTGGTGTGTAGTGGGTTAGTATTTATGTCCCTGGTGTGTAGTGGGTTAGTATTTATGTCCCTGGTGTGTAGGGGGTTAGTATTTATGTCCCTGGTGTGTAGTGGGTTAGTATTTATGTCCCTGGTGTGTAGTGGGTTAGTATTTATGTCCCTGGTGTGTAGTGGGTTAGTATTTATGTTCCTGGTGTGTAGTGGGTTGGTATTTATGTCCCTGGTGTGTAGTGGGTTGGTATTTATGTCCCTGGTGTGTAGTGGGTTAGTATTTATGTCCCTGGTGTGTAGTGGGTTAGTATTTATGTCCCTGCTGTGTGGTGGGTTAGTATTTATGTTCCTGGTGTGTAGTGGGTTAGTATTTATGTTCCTGGTGTGTAGTGGGTTAGTATTTATGTTCCTGGTGTGTAGTGGGTTAGTATTTATGTCCCTAGTGTGTAGTGGGTTAGTATTTATGTCCCTGGTGTGTATTGGGTTAGTATTTATGTCCCTGGTGTGTAGTGGGTTAGTATTTATGTCCCTGGTGTGTAGTGGGTTAGTATTTATGTCCCTGGTGTGTAGTGGGTTAGTATTTATGTCCCTGGTGTGTAGTGGATTAGTATTTATGTCCCTGGTGTGTAGTGGGTTAGTATTTATGTCCCTGGTGTGTAGTGGATTAGTATTTATGTCCCTGGTGTGTAGTGGGTTAGTATTTATGTTCCTGGTGTGTAGTGGGTTAGTATTTATGTCCCTGGTGTGTAGTGGGTTAGTATTTATGTCCCTGGTGTGTAGGGGGTTAGTATTTATGTCCCTGGTGTGTAGTGGGTTAGTATTTATGTCCCTGGTGTGTAGTGGGTTAGTATTTATGTTCCTGGTGTGTAGGGGGTTAGTATTTATGTTCCTGGTGTGTAGTGGGTTAGTATTTATGTCCCTGGTGTGTAGTGGGTTAGTATTTATGTTCCTGGTGTGTAGTGGGTTAGTATTTATGTTCCTGGTGTGTAGGGGGTTAGTATTTATGTTCCTGGTGTGTAGTGGGTTAGTATTTATGTTCCTGGTGTGTAGGGGGTTAGTATTTATGTTCCTGGTGTGTAGTGGGTTAGTATTTATGTTCCTGGTGTGTAGTGGGTTAGTATTTATGTCCCTGGTGTGTAGTGGGTTAGTATTTATGTTCCTGGTGTGTAGTGGGTTAGTATTTATGTTCCTGGTGTGTAGTGGGTTAGTATTTATGTCCCTGGTGTGTAGTGGGTTAGTATTTATGTTCCTGGTGTGTAGTGGGTTGGTATTTATGTCCCTGGTGTGTAGTGGGTTGGTATTTATGTTCCTGGTGTGTAGTGGGTTAGTATTTATGTCCCTGGTGTGTAGTGGGTTAGTATTTATGTTCCTGGTGTCTAGTGGGTTAGTATTTATGTCCCTGGTGTGTAGTGGGTTAGTATTTATGTCCCTGGTGTGTAGTGGGTTAGTATTTATGTTCCTGGTGTGTAGTGGGTTAGTATTTATGTCCCTGGTGTGTAGTGGGTTAGTATTTATGTTCCTGGTGTGTAGTGGGTTAGTATTTATGTTCCTGGTGTGTAGGGGGTTAGTATTTATGTTCCTGGTGTGTAGTGGGTTAGTATTTATGTTCCTGGTGTGTAGGGGGTTAGTATTTATGTTCCTGGTGTGTAGTGGGTTAGTATTTATGTTCCTGGTGTGTAGTGGGTTAGTATTTATGTCCCTGGTGTGTAGTGGGTTAGTATTTATGTTCCTGGTGTGTAGTGGGTTAGTATTTATGTTCCTGGTGTGTAGTGGGTTAGTATTTATGTCCCTGGTGTGTAGTGGGTTAGTATTTATGTTCCTGGTGTGTAGTGGGTTGGTATTTATGTCCCTGGTGTGTAGTGGGTTGGTATTTATGTTCCTGGTGTGTAGTGGGTTAGTATTTATGTCCCTGGTGTGTAGTGGGTTAGTATTTATGTTCCTGGTGTCTAGTGGGTTAGTATTTATGTCCCTGGTGTGTAGTGGGTTAGTATTTATGTCCCTGGTGTGTAGTGGGTTAGTATTTATGTCCCTGGTGTGTAGTGGGTTAGTATTTATGTCCCTGGTGTGTAGTGGGTTAGTATTTATGTCCCTGGTGTGTAGTGGGTTAGTATTTATGTCCCTGGTGTGTAGTGGGTTAGTATTTATGTTCCTGGTGTGTAGGGGGTTAGTATTTATGTTCCTGGTGTGTAGTGGGTTGGTATTTATGTTCCTGGTGTGTAGTGGGTTTGTATTTATGTCCCTGGTGTGTAGTGGGTTAGTATTTATGTCCCTGCTGTGTAGTGGGTTAGTATTTATGTTCCTGGTGTGTAGTGGGTTAGTATTTATGTTCCTGGTGTGTAGTGGGTTAGTATTTATGTCCCTGGTGTGTAGTGGGTTAGTATTTATGTTCCTGCTGTGTAGTGGGTTAGTATTTATGTTCCTGGTGTGTAGTGGGTTAGTATTTATGTTCCTGGTGTGTAGGGGGTTAGTATTTATGTTCCTGGTGTGTAGTGGGTTAGTATTTATGTTCCTGGTGTGTAGTGGGTTAGTATTTATGTCCCTGGTGTGTAGTGGGTTAGTATTTATGTTCCTGGTGTGTAGTGGGTTAGTATTTATGTTCCTGGTGTGTAGTGGGTTAGTATTTATGTCCCTGGTGTGTAGTGGGTTAGTATTTATGTTCCTGGTGTGTAGTGGGTTGGTATTTATGTCCCTGGTGTGTAGTGGGTTGGTATTTATGTTCCTGGTGTGTAGTGGGTTCGTATTTATGTTCCTGGTGTGTAGGGGGTTAGTATTTATGTTCCTGGTGTGTAGTGGGTTAGTATTTATGTTCCTGGTGTGTAGTGGGTTAGTATTTATGTCCCTGGTGTGTAGTGGGTTAGTATTTATGTCCCTGGTGTGTAGTGGGTTAGTATTTATGTTTATTGGCACTTGCATCTCTGGATTGCAATGGATTATATTACAGCTACTACCCCTGGTGACTGGAGAGTAAATGATTAAGGTTTATCCTTGGTTTCCATTAAAATTAATAACATATCTGATCTGTTTTGCCTGATTCATTATTACGTTTGCGCCTTTTTTTCATTTGCTTAATTTCTTACGTTTTTATATATATATATATATATATATATATATATATATATATATATATATATATATATATATATATATATACACGTGTTCCCTTTTTTATTTTTATGTTCACCGGTACATGTAAGGTTTTTGTTCTCCAAATATTTGCGCCTAATTAATAAATTGCGACTTTTTAAAATTCTCTCACTTTTTTTTTTTTTGCGGAAATGTACCCCACTGGACCCATTGACGTGATTTCATGTGCGTCTGAGATTTTTTTTGTGTACTTTCATAACATTTTAGCTGAACATGCGACTTTTTATTCTAGAAAGGCTTACAAGGTTAAAGACAAAAGTAATGAACAGTAATGAGTTTGGGCAAAATCCATGAGCCGCGTGCACCACTTTTTGACGTTTTGTACAATAAGATGCAAAAAAAAATGTCAATAAATAAAACTGTTAATGAATACCAAAGACAAAAAAAGAAAAGCGACTTAGGGAAGATCTCAGTACCACATCTTTTGGTCTTGTCCGGAGATCATTAGTGAGAGCCTTAATTTTCAGGGTTCTTTATGTGGAGGTTGAATTAGATCCAGCTATTTTTCACCTAAATGTCTCTCCTAGAGGGATGGGGAGAGATTCTGCTAAATTGCTGTTACACATTTTAGCTATGGCTCTTAATTGGAAACAGACCTCTCCCCCATCCATCCCACCAACACTTACTGAATAGGATTGCTGAGATCCGTAGAATGGAATATATGGACAGATTTGGGCTCCATGGGACTATTATTGGGCTCAGATTGGCGGTTAGGACTTTCTTTCTCTTCTTACCCCCTTCTCCCTATCTTTCTGTCTACGTCTTGTCCTTTTTATATTTGTTTAGGTATCATCTAGTGGCTTATAGGACGGAGCTAGCATACAGTGGAAGGAATCCCTCTTTCTCAAGGAGTTATTCCAAAATTGGCTTTTGAGTCTATCACTAAACAGTTCATAGGGGGAGCGAGCCCTCAAATTATATTTCATGTAACTGTATTATCTATCTATATATATAATTGTCTAAGGGTCACTTCCGTCTGTCTGTCTTTCTGTCTTTCTGCCTGTCTGTCTGTCACGGATATTCATTGGTCGCGGCCTCTGTCTGTCATGGAATCCAAGTCGCTGATTGGTCGCGCCAGCTGCCTGTCATGGCTGCCACGACCAATCAGCGACAGCCCCAGTCCGATTAGTCCCTCCCTACTCCCCTGCAGTCAGTGGCCGGCGCCCGCTCCATACTCCCCACAGTCACAGCTCACACAGGGTTAATGCCAGCGGTAACGGACCGCGTTATTACTCACTCCGTTACCGCCGCTATTAACCCTGTGTGACCAAGTTTTTACTATTGACGCAGCCCATGCAGCGTCAATAGTAAAAACATCTAATGTTAAAAATAATAAAAAAAAATTAAAAATCATTATATACTCACCTTCCGCCGCCTTTCCGACGCTCCGGTGACCGGTCCATGCAAGCGGCACGTTCCGGTGGCAAGGATGGTCTGGGAGAAGGACCTTCCATGACATCACAGTTATGTGACCGCAACGTCATCACAAGGCCTGCGCGAGAAGGACCTGCCGAGACGTCACGGCCACGTGACCGCGACGTCATCACACCCTGGGACTGGAAGCTGCCGCCTGCACCCCACGCAGGGGACAACTACAACGCGCCTGCGGAAGGTGAGTATATGTTTATTTTTTTATTTTTTTTAACCTGTGACATACGTGGCTGTGCAATATACTACGTAGCTGGGCAATATACTACGTGGCCCTGTGCTGTATACTACGTAACTGGGCAATATACTACGTCACTGGGCAATATGCTACGTCACTGGGCAATATTATATGTGACTGGGCAATATACCACGTCACTGGGCAGTATACTACGTGACTGCCCAATATACTACGTGGCTGGGCAATATACTACGCGGCTCTGTGCTGTATACTACGTCACTTGGCAATATACTATGTCACTGGGCAATATACTATGTCACTGGGCAATATACTACGTCACTGGGCAATATACTACGTCACTGGGCAATATACAACGTCACTGGACAATATACTACGTCGCTGGGCAATATACTACGTGGCTGGGCAATATACTACGTGGCTGGGCTATATACTACATGGCTGGGCAATATACTACGTGGCTGGGCAATATACTACGTCACTAGGCAATATACTACGTCACTGGGCAATATACAACGTCACTGGACAATATACTACGTCGCTGGGCAATATACTACGTGGCTGGGCAATATACTACGTGGCTGGGCTATATACTACATGGCTGGGCAATATACTACGTGGCTGGGCAATATACTACGTGGACATACATATTCTAGAATACCCGATGCGTTAGAATCGGGCCACCATCTAGTATATATATATAATTGTCTAAAGGGTACTTCCGTCTGTTTGTCTGTAACTTCCGTCTGTCTGTCTGTCGTGGAAATGCAGCATCAATAGTAAAAACATATAATGTTAAAAATAATAATATATAAAACACCATTATATTCTCACCGTCCGGCGTCCGCGGCAGCCTTTCCTGTTGTGAATTCTGCTTTTGGGTTCCCTCCGGTGGTAGTAGGTGGTAATGCAGTTGTCCCTGGGTTGCAGTCCTGGTCAGGTGTGTCTGCTGATTGCAGTTCTGACTGGAGTATTTAGGTGTGCAGGATTCATTAGTCCTTGCCAGTTGTCAATTGTTGTTGGGAGGTGTTGGATTCTCTGGAGTGGCAGATATACATTCCATGTCTTTAGTTAGATTGTGGAATTTTTTGTATTATCTGCGGTGGATATTTTTGGAAGGGTTTTATTACTGACCGCCTAGTAATCTGTCCTATCCTTTCCTATTTAGCTAGAGTCGCCTCTTTTGCTAAATCTTGTTTTCTACCTGCGTGTGTCTTCTCCTACTCACAGTCATTATTCGTGGGGGGCTGCCTATCCTTTGGGGGTCTGCTCTGAGGCAAGGTAGCATTCCTATTTCCATCTATAGGGGTATTTAGTCCTCCGGCTGTGTCGAGGTGTCTAGGGTTTGTTAGGCACACCCCACGGCTACTTCTAGTTGCGGTGTTAGTTCAGGATTTGCGGTCAGTATAGGTTCCACCGACTCCAGAGAAAGTTTCATGCGGCTCCAAGGTCACCGGATCATAACAGTACAACTGGCCCATAATGAGTTAAATGCATCTCAGAAGAAGGGAAGAAAGGTGTTGAGCCATTTTTTTTCTGTAGCCTGCTTTGTCTTTCCTTCCCTCTTTTTCTCTGGGTGGCTGAGGAGTTTTGTGCTAGCATGGATGTTCAGGAATTAGCTTCTCGTGTAGACCAGCTTGCTGCTAGGGTACAGGGTATTTCTGAGTATATTGTTCAGACTCTTGCTTTAGAGCCTAGGATTCCTACTCCTGATTTGTTTTTTGGTGATAGGTCCAAATTTTTGAGTTTTAAAAACAATTGTAAACTGTTTTTTGCTCTGAGACCGCGATCCTCCGGTGATTCCATTCAGCAGGTTAAAATTGTCATCTCCTTGCTGCGTGGCGATCCACAGGATTGGACATTTTCCCTGGAATCTGGGAATCCGGCCTTGCTTAATGTAGACTCCTTTTTTCAGGCTTTAGGATTATTATATGATGAACCGAATTCTGTGGATCAAGCGGAGAAAACCTTGTTGGCCCTGTCTCAGGGTCAAGAGGCGGCAGAATTGTATTGTCAGAAATTTAGAAAATGGTCTGTGTTGACTAAATGGAATGATGATGCTTTGGCGGCAATTTTCAGAAAGGGTCTTTCTGAATCCATTAAAGATGTTATGGTGGGGTTTCCCACGCCTTCTGGTCTGAGTGATTCTATGTCTCTGGCCATTCAGATTGATCGGCGCTTGCGGGAGCGTCAAACTGTGCGTGCTGTGGCATCGTCCTTAGAGCAAAGTCCTGAGCCAATGCAGTGTGATAGGATTTTGTCTAGAACGGAACGACAAGGATTCAGACGTCAGAATAGGTTGTGTTATTATTGTGGCGACGCTTCTCATGTCATTTCAGTCTGCCCTAAGCGGACAAAAAGGATCGCTAGTTCATTTACTATCAGTACTGTACAACCTAAATTTCTGTTATCTGTGTCCTTGATCTGCTCATTGTCATCATTTTCTGTCATGGCGTTTGTGGATTCAGGCGCCGCCTTGAACTTAATGGATTTTGAGTTTGCCAGGCGTTGTGGTTTCCCCTTGCAGCCTTTGCAGAACCCTATTCCTTTAAGGGGCATTGATGCTACACCTTTGGCTAAAAATAAGCCCCAGTTTTGGACACAGGTGACCATGCACATGGCGCCAGCCCATCAGGAAGATTGTCGATTTCTGGTGTTGCATAATTTGCATGATGTTATCGTGCTGGGTTTCCCGTGGTTGCAGGTACATAATCCTGTGTTGGATTGGAAATCTATGTCTGTGACTAGTTGGGGTTGTCAGGGGGTTCATAATGATGTTCCTTTGATGTCAATCTCCTCTTCTTCCTCTTCTGAAATTCCAGAGTTTTTGTCTGATTTTCAGGATGTATTCGATGAGCCCAAGTCCAGTTCCCTTCCACCGCACGGGGACTGTGATTGTGCGATTGACTTGATTCCAGGTAGTAAGTTTCCTAAGGGCCAACTTTTCAACCTGTCTGTGCCTGAACATACCGCCATGCGGAGTTATGTTAAGGAGTCTTTGGAGAAAGGGCATATTCGGCCATCTTCTTCACCGTTGGGAGCAGGTTTTTTTTTTGTTGCTAAGAAGGATGGCTCCTTGAGACCTTGAATTGATTATCGCCTCTTGAATAAGATCACGGTCAAGTTTCAATACCCTTTACCTTTGCTTTCCGATTTGTTTGCTAGGATTAAGGGGGCTAGTTGGTTTACGAAGATTGACCATCGGGGGGCATATAATCTTGTTCATATTAAGCAGGTTAATGAATGGAAAACTGCGTTTAATACGCCCGAAGGCCATTTTGAATACCTTGTGATGCCATTCGGGCTCACTAACGCTCCATCTGTTTTTCAATCCTTCATGCATGATATCTTCCGGACTTATATTGATAAATTCTTGATTGTATATTTGGACGATATTTTGATTTTTTCCGATGATTGGGAGTCTCATGTGGAACAGGTCAGGATGGTATTTCAGATCCTTCGTGACAATGCTTTGTTTGTGAAGGGGTCTAAGTGTCTCTTTGGGGTGCAGAAGGTTTCTTTTTTGGGCTTTATTTTTTCTCCCTCATCTATGGAGATGGATCTGGTTAAGGTTCAGGCCATTCATGATTGGATTCAACCCACATCCGTGAAGAGCCTTCAGAAATTTTTGGGTTTTGCAAATTTTTATCGCCGTTTCATTGCTAACTTCTCCAGCGTGGTTAAACCCTTGACTGATTTGATGAAAAAAGGCGCTGATGTTGCGAATTGGTCCTCTGCGGCTGTCTCTGCCTTTCAGGAGCTTAAACGCCGATTTACTTCTGCTCCGGTGTTGCGCAAACCAGATGTTTCTCTTCCGTTTCAGGTTGAGGTTGATGCTTCTGAGATTGGGGCAGGGGCCGTTTTGTCTCAGAGTGATTCTGTTGGTTCTTTGATGAAACCGTGTGCCTTCTTCTCCCGCAAGTTTTCGCCTGCTGAACGCAATTATGATGTCGGCAATCGGGAGTTGTTGGCTATGAAGTGGGCGTTTGAGGAGTGGCGACATTGGCTTGAGGGAGCTAAGCACCGTATTGTGGTCCTGACCGATCATAAGAATTTGATTTACCTCGAGTCTGCCAAACGGCTGAGTCCTAGACAGGCTCGATGGTCCTTGTTTTTTTCCCGTTTTGATTTCGTGGTTTCGTATCCTCCGGGTTCTAAGAATATTAAGGCTGATGCCCTTTCTAGGAGTTTTTTGCCTGATTCTCCTGAGGTCCTTGAACCGGTCGGCATTCTGAAAGAAGGGGTGGTCCTTTCTGCCATTTCCCCTGATTCGCACCCCTCCAATCTATTCTAAACTCTGCTGCCCGACTAATCCACCTGTCCCCCCGCTATTCTCCGGCCTCTCCCCTCTGTCAATCCCTTCACTGGCTCCCCATTGCCCAGAGACTCCAGTACAAAACCCTAACCATGACGTACAAAGCCATCCACAACCTGTCTCCTCCTTACATCTGTGACCTCATCTCCCGGTACTTTCCTACACGCAACCTCCGATCCTCACAAGATCTCCTTCTCTACTCCCCTCTTATCTCCTCTTCCCACAATCGTATACAAGATTTCTCTCGCGTATCACCCCTACTCTGGAACCCTCTACCACAACACATCAGACTCTCGCCCACCATCGAAACCTTCAAAAAGAATCTGAAGACCCACCTCTTCCGACAAGCCTACAACCTGCAGTAACCACCGATCGACCAAACCGCTGCATGACCAGCTCTACCCTCACCTACTGTATTCTCACCCATCCCTTGTAGATTGTGAGCCTTCGCGGGCAGGGTCCTCTCTCCTACTGTACCAGTTATGACTTGTATTGTTCAAGATTATTATACTTGTTTTTATTATGTATACCCCTCCTCACTTGTAAAGCGCCATGGAATATATGGCGCTATAACAATAAATAATAATAATAATAATAATTTACGGCGGGTTCTTCAGGAATTTCAGGCTGATAGACCTGACCACTGTCCTGTGGGGAAATTGTTTGTTCCTGACAGATGGACTAGTAGAGTGATTGCTGAGGTTCACTGTTCTGTGTTGGCTGGTCATCCTGGTATTTTTGGTACCAGAGATTTGGTTGGAAGGTCCTTTTGGTGGCCTTCGTTGTCATGTGATGTGCGTTCTTTTGTGCAGTCCTGTGGGACCTGTGCGCGGGCCAAGCCTTGTTGTTCCCGTGCTAGTGGGTTACTTTTGCCATTGCCGGTCCCTGAGAGGCACTGGACGCATATTTCTATGGATTTTATTTCTGATCTTCCGGTTTCCCAGAGGATGTCGGTTATCTGGGTTGTTTGTGACCGGTTTTCTAAGATGGTTCATTTGGTGCCTTTGCCTAAATTGCCTTCCTCTTCTGAGTTGGTTCCGTTGTTTTTTCAGCATGTGGTTCGTTTGCATGGTATTCCGGAGAATATTGTGTCCGACAGAGGTTCCCAGTTTGCTTCTAGGTTATGGCGGGCCTTTTGTGCTAGGCTGGGCATTGATTTGTCTTTTTCTTCTGCATTTCATCCTCAGACAAATGGCCAGACCGAGCGAACTAATCAGACTTTGGAGACTTATTTGAGATGCTTTGTGTCTGCCGATCAGGATGATTGGGTGGCCTTTTTGCCATTGGCCGAGTTTGCCCTTAATAATCGGGCTAGTTCGGCTACTTTGGTTTCGCCTTTTTTTTGTAATTTTGGTTTTCATCCTCGTTTTTCTTCTGGGCAGGTTGAGCCTTCTGACTGTCCTGGTGTGGATTCTGTGGTTGACAGGTTGCAGCAGATTTGGGCTCATGTGGTGGACAATTTGGTGGTGTCTCAGGAGGAGGCTCAACGTTTTGCTAACCGTCGTCGGTGTGTTGGTTCCCGGCTTCGGGTTGGGGATTTGGTTTGGTTGTCTTCCCGTCATGTTCCTATGAAGGTCTCTTCCCCTAAGTTTAAGCCTCGGTTTATTGGTCCTTATAGGATTTATGGGATTATTAATCCGGTGTCTTTTCGATTGGCGCTTCCGGCCTCTTTTGCTATCCATAATGTCTTCCATAGATCTTTATTGCGGAAATAACGGGTGCCCGTTGTTCCCTCTGTTGATCCTCCGGCCCCTGTTTTGGTTGATGGGGAGTTGGAGTATGTGGTTGAGAAGATTTTGGATTCTCGTTTTTCGAGGCGGAGGCTTCAGTACCTGGTCAAATGGAAGGGTTATGGCCAGGAGGATAATTCTTGGGTTTTTGCTTCTGATGTCCATGCTGCTGATTTGGTCCGTGCCTTTCATCTGGCTCGTCCTGATGGGCCTGGGGGCGCTGGTGAGGGTTCGGTGACCCCTCCTCAAGGGGAGGGTACTGTTGTGAATTCTGCTTTTGGGTTCCCTCTGGTGGTAGTAGGTGGTAATGCAGTTGTCCCTGGGTTGCAGTCCTGGTCAGGTGTGTCTGCTGATTGCAGTTCTGACTGGGGTATTTAGGTGTGCAGAATTCATTAGTCCTTGCCAGTTGTCAATTGTTGTTGGGAGGTGTTGGACCTCTGCCTGGTTCCTCCTGCCTTTCTGCCAAATCAGCAAAGATAAGTGTCTGGTTTTTTTTTCTGTGGCACACTTGCTGTGTGCTTCACAATTCAGTGCTATTCTTTGTGTTTTCTTGTCCAGCTTAGATTGTGTCAGTATTTTCTCAGTCTTGTTGGATTCTCTGGGGTTGCAGATATTCATTCCACGTCTTTAGTTAGATTGTGGAATTTTTTGTATTATCTGCGGTGGATATTTTTGGAAGGGTTTTATTACTGACCGCCTAGTAATCTGTCCTATCCTTTCCTATTTAGCTAGAGTGGCGTCTTTTGCTAAATCCTGTTTTCTACCTGCGTGTGTCTTTTCTTCTCCTACTCACAGTCATTATTCGTGGGGGGCTGCCTATCCTTTGGGAGTCTGCTCTGAGGCAAGGTAGCATTCCTATTTCCATCTATAGGGGTATTTAGTCCTCCGGCTGTGTCGAGGTGTCTAGGGTTTGTTAGGCACACCCCACGGCTACTTCTAGTTGCGGTGTTAGTTCAGGATTTGCGGTCAGTATAGGTTCCACCGACTCCAGAGAAAGTTTCATGCGGCTCCAAGGTCACCGGATCATAACACTTTCCCACTCCTCGCGACGCTCCGGTCCCAAGAATCCATTGCGGCAATGACTCGAGATCACGTAGCGGTCTCGCGAGATGATGACGTAGCCGTCTCGCGAGACCACTACATCATCACTGGTTGTTGCCGTAAGGCATTACTGGGAACGGAGCATCGCGAGAAGCATCGCTAAAGGCCTGGCCTGGATCCGGGGGCCGCCGGAAGGTGAGCATATAACTATTTTTTATTTTCATTGTTTTTTTTTTAACAGGGATATGGTGCCCACATTGCTATATACTACGTGGACTGTGTTATATACTAAGTGGGCTGTGTTATATACTGCGTGGGCTGTGTTATATACTGCGTGGCTGTGTAATATACTACGTGGGCTGTGCTATATACTACGTGGGCTGTGCTATATACTACGTGGGCTGTGTTATATACTACGTGGGCTGTATTATATACTATGGCCTGTGTTATATACTATGTGGACTGTGCTATATACTACGTGGGCTGTGTTATATACTATGTGGGCTGTGTTATATACTACGTGGGCTGTTATATACTACTTAGGCTGTGTTGTATACTACGTGGGCTGTGTTATATACTACGTGGGGTGTATTATATACTACGTGGCCTGTGTTATATACTATGTTACTGTGCTATAAACTACGTGGGCTGTGTTATATACTGCATGGCTGTGCTATATACTACGTGGGCTGTGTTATATACTACGTGGGCTGTGTTATACTACGTGGGCTGTCTTATATACTGTGTGGGCTGTGTTATATACTGCGTGGCTGTGTTATATACTGCGTGGCTGTGTTATATACTGCGTGGCTGTGTTATATACTATGTGGCTGTGCTATATACTACGTGGGCTGTGTTATATACTATGTGGGCTGTCTTATATACTGCGTGGTCTGTGTTATATACTACGTCGCTGTGCTGTATACTACATGGGCTGTGTTATATACTGCGTGGCTGTGTTATATACTACGTGGCTGTGCTATATACTACGTGGGCTGTGTTATATACTACGTGGGCTGTCTTATATACTGCGTGGGCTGTGTTATATACTAACTCGCTGTGCTATATACTACATGGGCTGTGTTATATACTATGTGGGCTGTGTTATATGCTAAGTGGGCTGTGTTATATGCTAAGTGGGCTGTGTTATATGCTACGTGGCTGTGTTATATGCTACGTGGCTGTGCTATATACTACGTAGCTGTGTTATATACTACATGGCTGTGCTATATACTACGTGGCTGTGCTATATACTACGTGGCTGTGTTATATACTACGTAGCTGTGTCAGACTATGTGGCTGTGCTATATACTGCATGGCTGTGCTATGTACTATGTGGCTGTGCTATATGCTACGTGGCTGTGCTATATACTACATGGCTGCGCTATATACTACATGGTTGCGCTATATGCTACGTGGCTGCGCTATATACTACATGGCTGTGCTATATACCAGGGGTGTCAAACTGCATTCCTCAAGGGCTGCAAACAGGTCATGTTTTCAGGATTTCCTTGTATTGCACAGGTGATCATTTAATCACCTGCACCGAATGATTCCAGCAGCTTGTGCAATGAGAAGGAAATCTTGAAAACACGCATGGTTTGAGGCCCTTGAGGAATGCAGTTTGACACCCCTGCTATATACTACGTGGCTGCGCTATATACTACATGGCTGCTCTATATACTACATGGCTGCGCTATATACTACGTGGCTGCGCTATATACTACGTGGCTGTGCTATATACTACGTGGCTGTGCTATATACTACGTGGCTGTGCTATATACTACGTGGCTGTGCTATATACTACGTGGCTGCGCTATATACTACGTGGCTGTGCTATATACTACGTGGCTGTGCTGTATACTACATAGCTGTGCTATATACTACGTGGCTGCGCTATATACTATGTGGCTGCGCTATATACTACGTGGCTGCGCTATATACTACGTGGCTGCGCTATATACTACGTGGCTGCGCTATATACTACGTGGCTGCGCTATATACTACGTGGCTGTGCTATATACTACGTGGCTGTGCTATATACTACGTGGCTGTGCTATATACTACGTGGCTGTGCTATATACTACGTGGGCTGTGTTATATGCTACGTGGGCTGTGAGACTCTTTCGCTCGGGACCCTCAAAAACCTGGAGCCGGCCCTGGCTTCACTGATTAGTCACGCCCGGCCGGCCATGAACAATCAGCGACAGACGCAGTCCGGCTGCAAATTGGCGCGGGATTTGAACCACCCTTCACTGATTGGTCGCACCCGGCCGGCCAAATCCTATGTATTCAATGCATTATTCTGAAATCTTCATAAATAAACTACATACATATTCTAGAATACCCGATGCCTTAGAATCGGGCCACCATCTAGTGTATTTATATGCATCTCTTTCAAATGTCTTTATTTCATTTTGGTATTGATATTGCACTTTGACAGATGCCTAGAAAGTATCTCTTTGTTTTTTGGGGATTTTTGTTTATAATTCTCTTAATACAAAATTTTCTAAAAATGTACAGTTTTCAAAAAAAAAAAGAGATCCGGCAAGCTGTATGGTTTACAGAAAATATATATTTTAGGGAAGGATAATCTGTTTAACAAACGTGACTGGGCGCGGCCCAGTATTGGCATCAATATTGTAATAAATAATACCGCCAGACCATAACCAAATATTACCAACGTATATAGTAGGGATAATAAAGGGGGGGGGGGCATTATGATAAAGGAGACACAATGGTCGTCTTATTATATTTCTCCCCATTTTGCCTCCTTATAAATCTCCAGAAGCAGCCTTAGCCTACCTGTGTAAATGGCGGAGCAGGGAGCCGATGGCTTACTGCTCAGCTACAGTCGTTCTCCTTATCCTCTTCCTGAGGATGCAGGTACCGTCGGAAGTGTTGTTGACTGTTGCGATCCAATCGACCCTGGCTTTTATTATATGGGTTAAACTAAATTTAAAAAAAACTATAAAATGTGTGTGTGTGTGTGTGTGTGTGTGTGTGTGTATATATATATATATATATATATATATATATATATATATATATATATATATATATATATATATATATATATATATATATATATATATATATATATATATATATATATATACACTCACTGGCCACTTTATTAGGTACACCTGTCCAACTTCTTGTTAACACTTAATTTCTAATCAGCCAATCACATGGCGGCAACTCAGTGCATTTAGGCATGTAGACATGGTCAAGACAATCTCCTGCAGTTCAAACCGAGCATCAGTATGGGGAAGAAAGGTGATTTGAGTGCCTTTGAACGTGGCATGGTTGTTGGTGCCAGAAGGGCTGGTCTCAGTATTTCAGAAACTGCTGATCTACTGGGATTTTCACGCACAACCATCTCTAGGGTTTACAGAGAATGGTCCGAAAAAGAAAAAAAATCCAGTGAGCGGCAGTTCTGTGGGCGGAAATGCCTTGTTGATGCCAGAGGTCAGAGGAGAATGGGCAGACTGGTTCGAGCTGATAGAAAGGCAACAGTGACTCAAATCGCCACCCGTTACAACCAAGGTAGGCCTAAGAGCATCTCTGAACGCACAGTGCGTCGAACTTTGAGGCAGATGGGCTACAGCAGCAGAAGACCACACCGGGTACCACTCCTTTCAGCTAAGAACAGGAAACTGAGGCTACAATTTGTACAAGCTCATCGAAATTGGACAGTAGAAGATTGGAAAAACGTTGCTTGGTCTGATGAGTCTCGATTTCTGCTGCGACATTCGGATGGTAGGGTCAGAATTTGGCGTAAACAACATGAAAGCATGGATCCATCCTGCCTTGTATGGAGCATCTTTGGGATGTGCAGCCGACAAATCTGCGGCAACTGTGTGATGCCATCATGTCAATATGGACCAAAATCTCTGAGGAATGCTTCCAGCACCTTGTTGAATCTATGCCACGAAGAATTGAGGCAGTTCTGAAGGCAAAAGGGGTCCAACCCGTTACTAGCATGGTGTACCTAATAAAGTGGCCAGTGAGTGTATATATATATATACTGTATTTAAACATATATATTTTTTTACCGGGAAGGCAGTATGATTTGAACAATTTATTTATTTTTTACTTTTCACTTCAATTTCACTATATTACAACATATAAAGAAAATGATTTTCTCCTTTGAATCCCAGCCTATGACAAGCAATGGAAAGGTTAAATAGTTTTTCGGCTTTTTGCGGGCCTCAGGGCCTCCATGTGTGGCCGTAATTCTAATTAATGGCTACGAGGCTCATACGCGGCACATGTACTTAGGACGCAGGGTTATTTCCTATACGGAGAGGGATATGTTCCCGATCTCTGCGCTGTTGCTCGTTGCCAGGTACATATATCTTACAAAGCTTTTAGTGGCCTCTTACACATCCTGTGATGAACCTTAATGGACTCTTGTAATGTCCGATGAAGATGAAGCCCCCGCATGAGTAAATGTTAGAAGGTCGCGCGTTCTATTCTGCCTCCACTTGTCAGACCCCTTGAGCACAGCTCGGTGATGGATCTAAGTGCCCCTATGTAGTGTCTGCATTAGGCCAGTGGGTTTACAGGGAAACATTTTTCCTCAAGATGTTATGACCCGGCATCTACGGCATTTTTTTTCTGGATTGTCTCTTCCTCCACTGGTTTTTTTTTTTTTTTTTATATGAAAAATTCTCTCTGTCATTTACAAGCTTTTTATTCAGGTTTTACAGTTTGTTTTCATGTTTTATTTTATTCAAAACTTCTAGGCCTTGTTTCGTCTATGCTGCCCTTAGCAACCAATCACAGCACAGCTTTCATTTTGTAAACAGCGCTAGAAAAAAGAAAGCTGCGCTGTGATTGGTTGTTATGGGCAACAGACACAAGTTTCTCTTTTAAGCAGATTTAATGCTCTGTGAATAGGGGAGTAAACCCCTTTGTAATGGTGAATTGGGGTCCTGTCGACCCAATCACTGGGGCTGGCGTCTCCATGGAGTTAGCCCTGGAAAGCTTTGAAGCCTGTGGTTGAGCTTCACAGGCATACCAAAATGACATTGATGGGTGCTTTTAACAGGACCCCCGCTGCCATGGTAACCCATCGTTACCCCTCGATCGCGTTATGTGGGGGGAGCCGGTGTGTACAAGCACCAGAATGAGTTCCATTTACCGCCGTCTGAAAATGCCACGGCGTGAGATGAGCTATGGCCGCGGCTGCTCGACACGGATGCCGGCTATGTAATATAACTATGTCACTTGTGGAAGGAGAAGGAGGTCCGTGTCTGAGCCCCCCTTCTTATGCAATTACCCCCGCAGTCACATACATGTACAGTTAGGTCCAGAAATATTTGGACAGTGAGCAGATCTTTGTGATTTCAGCTCTGCAGGCCACGTACTAACAACACTTACATCTGAGATGTGATTGAAGTGCAGACTTTCAGGTTTAATTGTAGAAGGTTAAAAAAAAATATCCTGTGAAACGTTTAGGAACTGCAGCCATTTTTCTACAAAGTCTCCTCAATTCAGAGGCTCAAAAGTAATTGGAAAAATTAACTTTACCTTAAATAAAATGTTTATTTTTAATACTTTGTAGAGAATCCTTTGCACACAATGACTGCCTGAAGCTTGGAAGCCATGGACGTCACCAAACGTTGGGTTTCCCGCCTTGTGATGCTTTGCCAGGTCTTTACCGCCGTGACTTCAGTTGTTGCTTCATTGGGGGCCTTAAGTTTTGTCTTAAAGAAGTTGTCCACTACTTGGACAACTTCTTGTCATTCCCCTCACTTGGCCCTGGTAAAATAATAAAGCTTAGACTCTCCTCCCGTGTCGGCGTCGTTCCCGCGGTGTCGGCGTCGTTCCCGCGGTGTCGGCACTTGCTCTCCCTTGCAGTGTTGTGACACGTGACGCCAGCACCCAATCAGCCCCGGGGTAACTGTCTCCGCTTCCTGTCGAATTGAGCATGAAAAGGAAGTCCGAGATCAGCTGCAACCCGGACTTCCTCCTCATTTTCGATTTGTTCATTTGTCCTGACTGGGCGCCGACGTGTCACAACAATCACTGGAGCCCCGGAACCGCTAGAGCTGTCCTAATAGCGGATAACCCCTTTAAGCTTGTGAAATGTTGCTCCATGGGTCTGAGATCTGGTGATTAACTCAACGATTGCAGAATATTCCACTACTTGGCAATCTTCAGTTTTTTCATTTTTTCCTTTCCCAGTTTCAAGAGCTATAACTTATTTTTCCGTCACTATAGCTATATGAAGGCTTGTTTTTGCTGGACGAGTTGTACTTTTGAATGACACATTGATTTTACCACATAACGCACTGGAAAATGCAAAAAAAAAAATCTAAGTAAAAAAATGTGCAATTCCACAATTATTATTATTGTTTTAATTTATCATGTTTCAGGTCAGTACGATTACGCAGAAACCAAACATGTATAGTTTTGTTTTTTAAGTGGTGGAAAAAAAATTCGGAAATTTGTAAGAAAAATATTTTTTGCTTTTGTCGCTATTTTCAGAGATCCTTAACGTTTTTATTTTTTGGGATCTAGGGCTGTGTGAGGATTTATTTTTTGTGTCCTCAGCTTACTTTTTCATCAATACCATTTTGGGGTAGATATGATGTTTTGATTGGCTCGTATTACATTTTATTGCATTGTTGAAACTGCCACAAAAACATATTTCTGCCGTGTTTTTTTTTTTTTTTACTTGTTACACCCTTTACCTATTGGATTAATTTAGTTTGTATTTTGATAGATCAGACATTTCTCAACTTTCGAATACCCAATATGTGTGTGCTTTATTTTATTTTTTTATTGCTTTATTTTCAATGAGGCAAGAGGGGCATGATTTGAAGTTTTGTGGGTTTTTTTCATTTTTTTTTTATATTATTTTTTTTATCCTTTGCACTGAATTTAATAGTCCCCTTTGGGGACTTGAAGCTGCAATCAACTGATTGCGTGTGCTATACATAACAGTTCATCTGCACTTCTATGTATAGCAGAAATCACTGTCTCCTATGAACACAGGGACGCAATGACAGGCATAAAGACATAATGACAAGCATGGAGGTCATCAGCAAACCGCTGTTTGTCAGGACAACCCACCGGCACTCCACGCTCACGATACGGATGCACCGATTGGCAGGGTGGAACGACCTCCTCCCTGCTGCGCCCGTTAAACGGATTTAACAGGTTAATAGTGGCGGGCGGAGCACCGCTCCACCTGTGGCTGTTAAAGGCACATGCCCGATGATTAAATTAGCTGTTATGTGCCAGGAAAGATGCGGGCTTGCATCACAGGTAGGCCGGGGTCACACTTGCAAGTGTTATGTGAGAAACTCATGCGAGTCTCTCGCATCAATACCTGGAACTTGGACGGGAGAGTCCGGCTGCATGTATTTCTATGCAGCCACACGCGCCGGTCCCGAGTGCTGGCGGCAGTGCCGGGTATTGATGCAAGAGGCTCGCGCGAGTTTCCCGCATCACACTCGCAAGTGTGACCCCCGGCCGTAGCTACATAATATATGACGTAAATGTACATCATATGTTGTGAAGCCATAAAAAAACTCCTGATTTGTTTTCTCATGATGTTTTGGGTCATTGTCCATGTGTCCTATGAAGCATCTTCCAATCAACCTTGCTGCATTTGGTTGGATCTGAGCAGAGTTTCGCCCTGTACACTTCAGGATTCATCCGGCTGCTTCTGTCTTCAGTCACATCATCAATAAACACCAGTGACCCACTGACATGCATGGAAGCCATGCATACCCGCGCCATCACACCGCCTCCACCATGTTTACAGAGGATGTGGTGTGCTTTGGATCATGAGCCATTCCGAACCTTCTCTGTACTTTCTTCTTCCCATCATTCTGGTACAGGTTGGTCTTCGTTTTATCTGCCCATAGAATGCTTTTCCAGAACTGGGCGGCTTCTGTAGATGTGTTATTTTGGCAAAGTCTAATCTGGCCTTTCTATTTTTAAGGGTGATTAATGGTTTGCACCTTGTGGTGAACACTTTGTATTTGCTCTCATGAAGTCTTCTCTTTAGAGAGTGTTCTTCACTTGGGTGGATGATATGAAGGGTTTTTCTTAACCATGGAAAGGATTCTGCGATCATCCACTGCTGTTGTCCTCTGTGGACGTCCAGATGTTTTTGAGTTCCCTAGCTCACCAGAGCGATCCTTTTTTTTGGCAGAATGTACCAAAGTTTTGATTTGGCCACTAGTAATACTTCTGCTATGTCTCTGATGGATTTCTTCTGTTTTTTTCAGCCTAATGATGATCTGCTTCCCCTTCCGTTGAGAGCTCCTTTGACCGCATGTTGTGGGTTCACAGCAGCAGCTTCCAAACACAAATGTCACATCTAGAATCAGCTTTAGAACTTTTACCTGCTTAATTGATGGTGGATTAATGAGTGAAAAGCCCATGCTGCCCATCAAAGGCTTTTTAGATATGTCCAATTTCTTTTGTTTCCTTTTAAAATGAGCAGTTACATATTAAAGAGCTGTAACTCCTAAACCATTACTCCAATTAGGATGTGAATACCCTCAAATTAAAGCTGAGTCTTCACTTTAATCCGCTCTTGACTATATGACAGTCTTTTAAATATGTTTTGGTAAACGGCTAAAATGCCAAAACTTGTGTCACCGTCGAAATATTTCTGGACTCATAGCTATCATTGAATCTTATCTATGGAGTTACATAAGACTGCATGTAAGGGTACTGTCACACAGTGCAATTTTGATCGCTACGACGGTACGATTCGTGACGTTCTAGCGATATCGTTAAGATATCGCAGTGTCTGACACGCAGCAGCGATCAGGGACCCTGCTGAGAATCGTACGTCGTAGCAGATCGTTTGAAACTTTCTTTCGTCGCTGGATCTCCCGCTGTCATCGCTGGATCGTTGTGTGTGACAGCGATCCAGCGATGCGTTCGCTGGTAACCAGGGTAAACATCGGGTTACTAAGCGCAGGGCCGCGCTTAGTAACCCGATGTTTACCGTGGTTACCAGCGTAAAAGTAAAAAAAAAAAAACCGTACATACTCACCATCTGATGTCTGTCAGGTCCCTTGCAGTCTGCTTCCCGCTCTGACTGAGTTCAGCCGGAAAGTGAGAGCAGATCACAGCGGTGACGTCACCGCTGCGCTCTGCTCTCACTGTACGGCTGCACTCAGTCAGAGCGGGAAGCAGACTGCAAGGGACCTGACAGACATCAGATGGTGAGTATGTACGGTTTTTTTTTTTTTACTTTTACGCTGGTAACCACGGTAAACATCGGGTTACTAAGAGCGGCCCTGCGCTTAGTAACCCGATGTTTACCCTGGTTACCAGCGAACCTTGGCATCGCTCCAGCGCCGTGATTGCAAAGTGTGACAGCAGTCTACGACGCTGGAGCGATACTCATACGACGCTGCGACGTCACGGATCGTGCCGTCGTAGCGACGAAAATTGCACGGTGTGACAGTACCCTAACTATCTACATTATCTGTGCTTAGAGAGTTATCTCTGTGTTATCTGTCATGTTACATTTTGGGATGTTGGAGGGAGGTTGGGTGACGTTCTGAGCCCATGATTTTTTCTGTCCCTGCTCCCACCCCACAATTACTATGCACTGAGCTGACAAGGAGAAGCATCTTCATTGCACCCCGCACCTTTCTCCATTTCAGCTGGTCACAATGTCGGACTGGGGTGTCGGGCCCACCAGTAACCCACTCCAGGGCCCCACTTTTCAGTTACATGCAAATGTGACATTATCCTCAATCACAAATTTATACAACAATGGATTGGGTAGTTTGTTAAATGAATAAGGTGGCGCCTTTACCTGTACACAGTGATTCAAGTACTGCTCATATAAGAGGGTGGTGCCCTACTCTTGCACAGCGGCCCACCGGAGGATTCTCCTGTTCTCCTGTGGGCTAGTCCAAGCCTGGTCACATTAATTGGATTTTGTAAAACTTCTCGTGTGGCAACCTGCAAGAAACATAGAATCATAGAATGTTAGAGTTGGAAGGGACCTCTTTGGTCATCTTGTCCAACCCCCTGCTCAATGCAGGATTCACTAAACCATCTCACACAGATGTCTGTCCAGCCTCTGTTTGAAAACTTCCATGGAAGGAGAACTCACCACCTCTGGTGGCAGTCTGTTCCACTCATTGATCACCCTCACTGTCAAAAAGTTTTTTCTAATATCTAATCTGGGTCTCCTCCCATTCAGTTTCATCCCATTGCTCCTCGTCTTTCCTTGTGCAAATGAGAATAAAGATGATCCTTCTACAATGTGACAACCCTTTAGATATTTATAGACCGCTATTAAGTCTCCACTCAGTCTTCTTTTTTGCAAGCTAAACATTCCCAAATCCTGTTACGGTTCCTCGTAAGACATAGTTTGCAGACCGCTCCCCATTCTGGTTGCTCTTCTCTCAACTTGCTCCAGTTTGTTGATGTCTTTTTTTAAAATGTGGTGCCCAGAACTGGACACAGTATTCCAGATGAGGTCTGACCAAAGAGGAATAGAGGGCAATAATGGCTTTGCGTGATCTAGACTGTATGCTTCTGTTAATACATCCCAGAATTGTATTTGCCCTTTTTGCTGCTGCATCACACTGTTGACTCATGTTCAGTCTGTGATCTATTAGTATACCCAAGTCTTTTTCGACATGTGCTGTTGCTTGGCCCTATCTGTAGCTACGTCGTCCTCGCCTTCTTGCTCAGATTGGAGCCATGTACGCAGCTGTTGACAACTCAATTACGCTCAGAGAAGAACAAGGCAAAACTGATTTTAGAGCAGTAAAAAGACACGATACAGGGAATAAACGCTAATACTTAGACGGTACGCACAATGGACGCTTTCTTCTCTTCTTTTCTTTGGATTGTCTATTTCATCCCCAAAGTAAAAAGCAAAAACCCATTTCCTTTTTTCTTATATTCTCGTTTAATAGAGTTTTCAGCTGCGCAGCAATTTCATGGGACTTTTTTGAAGATAAATAAGTACTTTCCATCCTGTAATTATTGCCGTATTTCTTCCCGAGCACAAGACGAGGGGATGAATAGGCTAGTTTGTATTGCATTGTGAGAATATTACCTATTAGTTTTTTCTTTCTTGTTCCTCTCGCATTAGTTACCTATTCACAAAGGGTTTTTCTGCAGTCTGAGGACCGCTTGTGACTCTACAAAAAGCTGTGCGCATTAATATTTCATCTGAGAACCTCTTGCGGTGTGTGTGTAATTTAACTTGCTGGATTCTGGCAGCAAAACCGTCGGCCTGAGGTTTCCGTCTATCAGGTTTTCACGCTTTTATGTATTAGATGATGAGATTTTGCTGTGTTTTTTTTCTCATTGCCTTTTGTGGATGCAGCATGAAGTAACTTTTTTCTTGCTTTAAAGGGAAGGTACCGCGTTTGTAGATTATTAGTAAATCACTGTAATGTAGCATAACATGCTGCTATAACCAAGTTTTAAATGCATGTGAAACAGATTTCGTGTGTTATATGAGTTTAACCCTTTCACGACATGCGCCGTACATGTACGGCGCATGTCGGGTCCCCTGCTTTGATGTGCGCTCCGGCGGTGAGCGCACATCAAAGTCGCGACATGTCAGCTGTTTTATACAGCTGACATGTGCGCGCAATAGCGGCGGTTGAAATCGCTATTCACCCGCCGCTATTAACCTGTTAAATGCCGCTGTCAAATGCAGACAGCGGCATTTAACTACCGCATCCGGCCGGGCGGCCGGAAATGACGTCATCGCCGACCCCCGTCACATAATCGGGGGTCGGCGATGCATCAGGATGGTAACCATAGAGGTCCTTGAGACCTCTATGGTTACTGATGCCGGCCTGCTGTGAGCGCCCCCCTGTGGTCGGCGCTCACAGCACACCTGCATTTCTGCTGCATAGCAGCGATCTGATGATCGCTGTTATGTAGCAGAGCCGATCGGGCTGTGCCTGCTTCTAGCCTCCCTTGGAGGCTATTGAAGCATGGCAAAAGTGAAAAAAAAAGTTTTTTAAAATGTGAAAAAAATATTAAAAATATAAAAGTTTAAATCACCCCCCCTTTCGCCCCATCCTAAATAAAACCATAAAAAAAAACAACCTACACATATTTGGTATTGCCGCGTTCAGAATCGCCCGATCTATCAATTAAAAAAAAGCATTAACCTGATCGCTAAACAGCGTAGCGAGAAAAAAATCCGAAATGCCAGAATTATGTTTTTTTGGTCGCCGCGACATTGCGTTAAAATGCAATAATGGGCGATCGAAAGAACGCATCTGCACCGAAATGGTATCATTAAAAACATCAGCTCGGCACACAAAAAATAAGCCCTCACCCGACCCCAGATCACGAAGATTGGAGACGCTACGGGTATCGGAAAATGGCACTTTTTTTTTTTTTTTTTAAGCAAAGTTTGGAATTTTTTTTCACCACTTGGATAAAAAATAACCTAGTCATGTTAGGTGTCTATGAACTCGTAATGACCTAGAGAATCATAATGGCAGGTCAGTTTTAGCATTTAGTGAACCTAGCAAAAAAGCCAAACAAAAAACAAGTGTGGGATTGCACTTTTTTTGCAATTTCACCGCACTTGGAATTTTTTTCCCGTTTTCTAGTACACGACATGTTAAAACCAATGATGTCGTTCAAAAGTACAACTCGTCCCGCAGAAAATAAGCCCTCACATGGCCATATTGACGGAAAAATAAAAAAGTTATGGCTCTGGGAAGGAGGGGAGCGAAAAACGAAAACACAAAAACGAAAAAGGGCCGCGGCATGAAGGGGTTAAAGAAGGCACTGGGGGCTGACATCTTGGTTTCACAGCAGTTCACGACACTATCAGTGTCATTTTACGGCACCCCATGGACATAGGGTCAGCGCCTGTCTATTATCTCCTATCTGTAACATTGTAGCTGCATTAGCAGTGAGCTGGGCACGCCTCTGTGGGCTGCACAACTCTCTGCTGTAGGTGTGACTAGCCGCCATTTTATTATAGCCCAATGCTATCTGCCGAGCTCCACTTACTCTCTATCGCAGGAGAGAAGCACTCACTGGAACCGGAGGATGGGGAGTGGGGATGCGGGTGATTTACCTCCATGTTCGTCTGTACTCCAGGCATTGTGCGTTCTGGGCAGACATCCTCTGCTCCCACATGCTGCCCTCCCTGTGTGCTTCTCCTGCTCTGTCTCCTCACACACAGACCCTGTGATTTCTGGTAAGCTGCATTCACAGCCTGCAGAGAGGGAGCTGACACCTGGAGAGAGAGAGCAGGAGAGCTGACAGGACAGGGATTAAGGAGGGGAAGGGGGGATGGCAAGAGTGTTAGTCACAAAACAGGAGAGAAGTAGCATGCACACAACAGGGATCACATACCCTTCCCCCATATATCTCTTCTGTGATCTCCCATAGGCCAGCACACTGCTCTCCTGAAATACTCTGTGCTGCAGTCACCCTGCTCCTTCCCCCATATATCTTCCCTCTGTGACTCTGGAGGTGACTGTCTCTCCCAATGGGTGCTGTCTCTCTCCCCATGTGTGCTCTCCATCCCCCTGTGCCTGTTCGCTCTCGCTCCTGTGCACTCCTCTCCCCCTGCATGTCTTTCCCCATTGCACACACCGCTCAGTGCGTGCGATAACAGGAGCTGCGGGGGTCATGCTGTGACATGTCAGCGTGACCCCCACAGCTGTCACTATCACCTGCGGTAACGCTACCGCCAGTACTGTCTGTCACAACGCTGCGGGATCATGCTGGCAGATGTCAATGTGATTCCGCAGCTGACTGTGACCTGCAGCGGTGACTTGCGGTAAAAAAGCAGGCGTGGGCCGATGAGACTACTGCTCCCATTAGGCTATGTCTGATGGGAGAGTAGTATCATCTGCCGCTACCTGTGCTCACAGTTTAAAAAAAAAAAAAAGTTACATTACATACACATTCACATAAAAATAAAAAAAATTATACTCACGGCGGCGCAGTGATCCACTGCAGGGGCGATCTCATCCTGTCAGTCTATCGCCGGCTGTCTTTGAGAGCAGTCATATCACTGATGTGACTGCTCTCAAAGTGATCAGGATCGTCGTGGGACACTATGGATTATCTTCTCGGCGGGCAGGTGAGAAATATTTGTGGTTTATTTTATTTTTGTTGCAGGAGACGAGGACGAGGGATTCGGGGATTATACGTTCGGTAAGTATAGTTTAATTAAGATTAAGAAAGGACTTTATTCAGGCTGTGTCTTTATTTACAATACAACTATAGGATTACTAATGGGGAGGTGTCTTATAGTCGCCTCTTCATTACCTCTCCATTACTAAGCTGTGGGTTTGATGTCACCTGACAATAAAAAGGTGACATCAACCCCACAAATATGAAACCAACTTTCCACCGCTACAGGGCAAGTGGGAAGAGCCGGGCAAAGTGCCAGAAAAGACGCATCTAATAGATGCGCCATTTCTGGGGTGGCTGAGAGCTGATGGTTTTTAGCCTGGGGGGCAATATCCATGGCCCCTTCCTAGGCTATTAATATCCCGCAGCTGTTTGCATAACCTTTGCTGGTTATTATAGGGGGACCCCACGTAATTTTTTTTGTTTGGGGTCCCCCATTTTAATAGCCAGTAAAGGCTAAGTATACAGTTGTGTGTGTGTGTGTCAGCGTCAGCGTGCGCACACTCCCCCCATAGACCAGCACACTGCTCTCCTGAAATACTCTGCTCCCTCCACTGTATATCTCTCTCTGTGACCCCCCCATGGACCAGCACACTGCCATATGGATCACGCAAAATGCTTCCATATCTATTTATCACATAATACTCCCATAAAAACCACACATTATACCGCCATATATATTTATTACATAATACTGCCATATAGATCACACATGATGCCACCATATATATTTTTTTACATAGTACTGTCAAAGACTACACTTGATGCGGACAAGTATTATGTGTGATCTGTATTATGGCATTATGTGTGATCTTTATGACGGTATTATATGTGATCTTTATGGTGGCATTATGTTTGATCAGTATGGTGGAATATTGTAAAAAATATGACTATTATATAACTATATTGTGGGATTATGTGTGATCTATGTGGCATTATTATGTGACAATTATATGGTGGTTTTATGTGTGATCTACATGGTGTTGTGTGTGATCTATATAACGGTATTATGTGTGATCTATATGGCGGTATTATGTGAGAAGTATATGGCGGTATTATATGAGAACACTATGGCGGTATGTGTGATCTATGTGATGGTATTATATGAGAACTATATGGCGCCATTATGTGTGATCTATATGGCGGTATTATGTGAGTACTATATGATGTTTATAGCCTAGGAGGGGGTTAATACCCATGGATCTTCCCAGGCTATGAATATCAGCCCGCAGCTGTATATTTAGCCTTTACTGGCTATTAAACTAGGGGGACCCCCCAAAAAGCAATGTGGGTTCCCCCTATAATTAATAACCAGCAAAGGCTATGCAGACAACTGCAGGCTGATGTTAATAGCCTAAGAAAGGGCCATGGATATTGCACCCACCCCCTTCCCCAGCTACAAACACCAGCTCAAAGCCACCCCTGAAATGGTGCATCTCTAAAATGCGCCAATTCCGGCACTTAGCCTCTCCCCACTACCTGTAGAGGTGTCATATGGGTAATATTTGTGGGGTTAATGTCACCTTTGTATTGTAAGGTGACATCAAGCCGGCTTAGTAATGGAGAGGCGTCAATAAGATACCTATCCATTACTAATCCTATAGTTGTTAAGGGGTTAAATAAACACACAGCCAGAATAAAGTATTTTAATGAAATAAAACACTACACACTTTCTCATCTTTATTAGTCAGCTAACCGTGCAACGCCCTTAATCTCCTGAAAAAAAAACAGCAGTATACTCCCTGTTCCCGCACACACACACACACACACACACACACACACACACACACACACACACACACACACACACACACACACACACGTAGATACACACGGACACCCGCACACACAGACACGCACATATTCACAGTTCACAGTCTCCGCCCACACACTTTCTCCTCCGCAGCGTTTATCACACGCAACTCCGCAGCAAAACCTCAGATTTTTACACCTGCGGTTTTGCTGCGGATTTGCCTGACTCAATGGTAGTCAATGGGTGCAGAAACGCTGCAGATCCACACAATGAATTGACATGCTGCGGAAAATAAAACCCTGCAAATCCGCGCGTATTTTTCCGCAGCATGTGCACAACAATTCTCAATTTCCCATTGACTAACATTGGTTGTGCACTACACTGCGGATTTGTTGCAATTCCGCGCATCCAAAAACGCTGCGGAAACGCATCAAAATCATCCAAGTGTCTCACCCCTGCTATTCCATGTGTATCTCTCTCCATCACACTCCATATGTCTCTCATCATACTACATGTCTCTCTCCTCATCACACTCCATGTGTCTCACCCTTCTCTTCCATGTGTATCTCTCTCCACATCATGCTCCATATGTGTCTCACTCATCATTCTACATGTCTCTCTCCCATCAGTCTTTCTCAGCCATACCAATGTATCTCTCCCCTCCCTCCACAATGCCTGGCCATTCACTGCAGACCTGGAGCTCCTTCTTAAATTACTGAGGGATGAGTCACAGACAGCTCTGCTCAGATAAAGCTGCTCCATAAACACCACATGTCTTCACTCTTCCTCCAGTCCACCATGCTGCTGAGCCCACTGTGTTCTGCTCTTTTGTAAACTCTGTAGCTGTGTTTCTGATGCAGTAACTGCTGGTGATAGCAGATCACAGGTCAGTCACACACAAAATGGCTCTGCCCTGTGATGCTGCTCTTCATTCTGCCCCAGGGATATTAGACCACCCAAAAGGGGAGGGAAATGCTGATGTCAGCAGTTACTGCCCCAATTTTCCAGCTAACAGTAAAGCTGGTAAGTCTCACTATAGCTGCTTGAGGTCTAAAACGGAAAATGCTCCCCCTAGTGGTCAATATATATTTGTAAGAAAATATATAACATTTTTCATATAGAAATGTTTGCAAACAGTGCAAACATTGCATTAGTACATTTTATTTACTATTTTAAGCTTAATTTCACAAAAAAACAAACTACAAAAAAACTGGTGGCACCTTCCCTTTAATGGAAACCTGCCAGCTTGCCCAGGTCCCCTAAGGAGCTACCATGTATTACTGTGGAGTACCGTACCTAACGAGCGCTTGTTATTGACCCACGGCACCGCTGACCCCTGGGCACGTGTGCTGCGCCCGGCTTACTGCACGTTGTCAGGGATGCAGAGATTTGCAAAGATCAAGCAGTGAAGCCGCTCTTGCCCATCATGTTACTCGCACCCACAGAGGCGTAATAACATAATTAATGGGATGACTGCTCTCCACAATTAGTCATTCACAAATTGACATATCGCCACCAAAGTTATAAAATAGTTTTTGCAATATACAGTAATCCTTTAGATATTAAAAAGAGCTTGTTAGGTATGGTATTCACATAGTAATAAATACATGGTGGCAGTTTGAGAGACCTGGGCAAGATGACAGGTGTACTTTACAATGGTCCCTGTTGAATTTCCCATTTGATAATGTGATAAAGAGACAGTCTGCAAATCGCTTCATTTACAAATTATGCTGTCTCACCTCCTCCTCCTGTAAAATGACTGATAACACCTCTATATACAGTAGATAACACAGGATCCAACATTCACAATAGGTGATGTCACAGCTCACCTCCTCCTCCTGTACAATGACTGATAACACCTCTATATACAGTAGATAACACAGGATCCACCATTCACAATAGGTGATGTCACAGCTCACCTCCTCCTCCTGTACAATGACTGATAACACCTCTATATACAGTAGATAACACAGGATCCACCATTCACAATAGGTGATGTCACAGCTCACCTCCTCCTCCTGTACAATGACTGATAACACCTCTATATACAGTAGATAAAACAGGATCCACCATTCACAAATAGGTGATATCACAGCTCACCTCCTCCTCCTGTACAATGACTGATATCACCTCTATATATATAGTAGATAACACAGGATCCACCATTCACAATAGGTGATGTCACAGCTCACGTCCTCCTGTACAATCACTGATAACACCTCTATATACAGTAGATAACACAGAATCCACCATTCACAATAGGTGACGTCACAGCGCACCTCCTCCTCCTGTACAATCACTGATATCACCTCTATATACAGTAGATAACACAGGATCCACCATTCACAATAGGTGATGTCACAGCTCACCTCCTCCTGTACAATCACTGATAACACCTCTATATACAGTAGATAACACAGGATCCACCATTCACAATAGGTGACGTCACAGCTCACCTCCTCCTCCTGTGCAATGACTGATATCACCTGTATATACAGTAGATAACACAGGATCCACCATTCACAATAGGTGATGTCACAGCTCACCTCCTCCTGTACAATCACTGATAACACCTCTATATACAGTAGATAACACAGGATCCACCATTCACAATAGGTGACGTCACAGCTCACCTCCTCCTCCTGTGCAATGACTGATATCACCTGTATATACAGTAGATAACACAGGATCCACCATTCACAATAGGTGATGTCACAGCTCACCTCCTCCTCCTGTACAATGACTGATAACACCTCTATATACAGTAGATAACACAGGATCCACCATTCACAATAGGTGATGTTACAGCTCACCTCCTCCTCCTCCCTCACATTGATCTTTACTAAATTAAAAAAGTACATTTACCATAGAACCTTGATTTTAGCAATACTCCATCTTTTGATGACACTTTGAACTTGTCACAATACTTTCACTAATGTAACTAAAGAAATGAGCTGGAGTATAAGCTGGTGTACATGCAGCATATAAGCGCACATTCACATTGGCCACTGAACAGACAAAACTCCACATAGAAATATAATAATCAAATGCAGTAAATGAATAAACAGCAATAGTGCCTGAAAATAATATAGGGTACTTAGTTAATATGTTTTATGATCCAAAAAATGCAAAAGCCATCCCACCACGTCACGGTGACCCTAATCGGGGCGGTCCTAACCGCTAATTTTAAAGCCTTACGCTTTCACAAGTGACGTGGATAAGGGCTGGACCCAGCTATTAGACACACAGCCATAGGTAACTGAATTAATTATCCAGTTGATTTCTTTAGGTTTTTTTTTTCAGTTTGTTTGCACCCTGTGCTTACAAAGGTATAGGCCTGCCCCATAGATTGGGGTCACCGTGACGTGGTGGGATGGCTTTTGCATATTTTTTTTAATCAAGATTATGTTAACTTTGTACCTTTATAGTATTTTCATGCACTATTGCTGTTTATTCATTTACTGCAGGGTATTTGCTTACTTATGTTTCTATCTTGGGTTTTCACTTTTTAAACTAGTGGTAGGTCGTAGAGCAGCATTGGAAATCATCCCTGTGTTGTAGAAATCTGATATCCCAAAACTGAAAAATCAACCTATAAAGCTACATATACTCCAACTGATTATCCTATTGTCAGATGGCCATAAAGTAAAACACCTTATAGAGATGCCAAAAGAAAAAACCTTACAGCAGGCCAAGGTGTAAAGGGAAAAAATATAAGTTTATTGAATATATTTAATAACAATATACGGTATAAAAAAACGACATCTAAAAAAGAGAACACCACAGGTTACAGGAAGGAAGGTGGGTACATGGGTGCACCCAGATGATGGAAGGGATAAACTAGTACTCAAATGATTATTGATGTAGCTTATTCGCACAAACCCTCTTACACATATAGTAATCCTAAACAGTAATCATGAAAAAACTGCAATAGATGTTGCCATAATGTGCAACTACGAATCCTACATGTATGCCTAAAGAAAGCTTGTAGCTTCACACCGAAGCCAAGATGAAACTGTAAAAGGCAAAGTTTGCTAGTAAATAATATATGTATATATTAGCAAGGTGCGATGCTAGCAAAATAGCAGGTAAAAGGGTATGCAGAAAAATACAAATAGTTTCACACAGTTACACAGTACATAATGACAGGTACTGTACCTCAGAGATGAATGGTTGCAGACCCACCACACCCGACGCGCGTTTCGCAGTGAAATGCTTCGTCCCTTCATGAAGTATTTCCATTGCGAAATGCGCGTCGTGTTTGGTGGGTCCGCAACCATTCATCTATTTGGCTTGTGGCGTCAAAACTTGGGTTGTCCACTAGTAGGACAAACCATCCTGATCTAAATATTTGGTCCCAATAAAATAAAAAAGCCTATAGTCGCCTCCCATGCCGACACCGTTCCAGCGCTATCAACATTAGTGATCCCGGGGGTTTGCGTGCAGCTGTTGTGACACATGACCCCGAAGTCCAATCGGCGCTTGCGAACTGTCCTCGCCTCCTGTCGAATTGACTATGAAGAGGAAGTTCGAGCTGTAGTTGATCCCTGACTTCATCTTCATGTCCAATAAATCAGGATGCGGGGACAGTGACGCCAGCGCTGATTGGGCGAGTGAGTGCCGACACCGCGGGAACGGGCGACGGCACGGAAGGTGTCTAGGTTTTCTTATTTTATCGAGGCCAAGCGTGGGGTATTAACAAGGTGTTATCCAAGTAGTTTCGTAGCGCGGACACACCGGATTACTACAGTCATCCTGGTTCACTATGAAGGTGATCTCTAGGAGAGGGCTCATCCACAGTTTAGGCTCGTTAGATGTGTTTTTTTGGGTGGGATCAGCACGATATTGTCTTATATTATTATTTTTTCTCCAGGTGGATTTTGTGCTGCTCGGGGGAGATCTATTCCACGATAACAAACCTTCCCGAAAAACTTTACATACGTGTATGGAGCTGCTCAGGAAGTACTGCATGGGAGACCGGCCCGTCCAGTTTGAGGTCATCAGTGATCAATCTGTGAATTTTAGCTATAGCAAGTAAGTACCGGGCTGATAATCCTTTTTTTTTTTTTTTTAATTTATTTATTTATTTTTTTAAATCTATTTAGTGCCGAAATTTGTGCATAAAATATGCTGACTTTTGCTTTGTTTCTTTTTCATTTAAGGGTATGTCTCCACGATACGGATGGGCGGCGGTATCGCCGCAGCGGCGAAGCCGCTCGGCGCTAAGCCCCGCCCCCTTAATGGGACGCGATCATGCCGGATGTGTTAACTCTTCACATCCGGGATGATCGCTCTCTCCCATAGGGCCCTGTGATATGCCTTGCGGGGACGCTGCGTCCCCGCAAGGTGTACGGACATGCTGCGATCTGAAAAGACGCGCAGCATGTCCGTAGTCGCAGGGCCGCCGCGTGCGGGTTTCCACGCATAGTGGAGACGGGATTTCATAAAATCCCCTCCACTATGCTGGAACATCTGGACGCTGCTTGTTTGACGCTGCAGCGCTGCGCAGCGTCAAGCAAGCAGCGTTTCCTTACCGTGGAAACATACCCTTAATGGTTGAAAACTATAGAAATGCTGAATGGTTTAAAACTGCTTCAAATCTGCAAGGGAAAAAAATATAATCAGCATGTGCATGAGATTTCAGAAATATCGTTGACTTTGCTGGCACATAAAGCCCTGCATTTGTTTGCAGAAAAAAATAAGGTAAAAAAAAAGCAACATGTGAACCTACCCAAAAATGCAATGGAAAATATGCAAGTAACCTCATTGACCTAATAGCTGCAAAAATCCCGTAGAAAATCTGAAACATGAAAAACTCACCGTGGGAACATGGCCTTTCATTCCTGTGCATTATGTTTATTTCTTGTGGTGGTGGTGTGGAGCTTTTTCAGGCAGTTCCCAGACAGAATACACATGAAAAAGACGTTGTGTGCACATATTTTAAGTCTAATATATTAATAAAGCTTAAAAGGGGTATTGTATGGGTCTGAGCACTAGGAACCCAATATTGTATGTTGACAAGATGGTGCCCTGTACAATAGAAAAACAGAACTTAATATTTGGTACAGAAAAACTTTGTGTACAATTACAGAGGTCAGACGTTTCCTGTAGATCTTGACGACTTTTGCACACACTGCAGCAGGGATTTTGGCCCACTCCTCCATTCAGATCTTCTCCAGATCTTTTAGATTTCGGGGCTGTTGCTGGGCAACGTTGAGTTTCAAAGATTCCAAAGATTTTCTATTGGGTTCAGGTATGGTCAGGGCTAGTCCACTCCAGGAACCTGAATTGCTTCTTACTGAGGCACTCCTTAGTTGCCCTGCCTGTGTGCTTTGAGTCATTATCATGGTGGAAGACCCAGCCATAACCCATCTTCAATTCTCTTACTCAGGGAAGGAGGTTGTTGGCCAAAATCTTGTGATACATGACCCCATCCATCCTCCTTTAACTATGATGCAGGCGTCCTGGCCCCTTTGCAGAAAAGCACCCCCAAATTGTGATGTTTCCCCCACCATGTTTCACGGTTGGGATAGTGTTCTTGGGATTGTACTCATCCTTCATCTTCCTCCAAACACAGCTAGTGGAGTAGATGCCAAAAAGTTCTATTTTGGTCTCCTATGACCACATGACCTTCTCCCATGCCTCCTCTGGATCATTCAGATGGTCATTGGTGAACTTCAAACAGGCCTGGACATGTGCTGGCGTGAGCAGGGGGACCTTGTGTGCTCTGCAGGATTTTTTTTATCCATGACGGCATAATGTATTACTAATGGTAATATTTGAGACTGTAGTCCCAGCACTTTTCAGGTCATTAACCAGACCTTCCAGGTAGATCTGTTAGTAACAAGTTACCTAAAGGCCTTGGCCTTTCGGCAACTTGTTAATAATCGTACGATTACCCTATGCTGACTATTTGAACAGCACAAGTTGTAAACCCGTGTAGTTTTAGGCTGATTCCTGTCCTTTCTCAGGATCATCCTTACCCCACAAGGCAAGATCTTGCATGGAGCCCCAGACCGAGGAAGATTGACAGTCATCGTGTTTCTTCCATTTTCTAATACCGTATATACTCGAGTATAAGCCGAGATTTTCAGCCCACTTTTTTGGGCTGAAAGTAACTTTCACGGCTTTTACTCGAATCATAACCAGGGGTTGGCAGGGGAGGGGGAGCGGAGCTGTGTAATAATACTCACCTGCTCCTGGCGTGGTCCCTGCACGTCTGTTCTTCTGCAGCTTCTTCCTGTAGTGAGCGGTCACATGGTACCGCTCATTACAGTAATGAATATGGACCCCACTCCACTCCCATAGGGGTGGAGCCGCATATTCATTACTGTCATGAGCGGTACCATGTGACCGCTCACTACAGGAAGAAGCTGCCGGCGCCGGAGAACAGAGGTGCAGGGACTGCGCCGGGAGCAGGTGAGTATAAGGCAGTGAGCGATATTCACCTACTCCCCGTTCCACCGCCGGCGCCGCTGCGTCTTCTGCAGTGACGCTCAGGTCAGAGGGTGCTGTGACGCGATTAGTGCGCGCCGCCCTCTGCCTGAACAGTCAGTGCAGAGGACGGGGAAGACACAGCGGCGATGGAACAGGGAGCAGGTGAATATAGCAAGTGCCGGGGCCTGAGAGGTGAGTATGTGATTTTTTATTTTTTTTAATCGCAGCAACAGCATATGGGGCAAATGTCTGTATGGAGCATCTTATGGGACCATGTGCAGCGTTATATGGGGCAAATATCTGTATGGAGCATCTTATGGGGCCATGTGTAGCGTTATATGGGGCAAATATCTGTATGGGGCCATGTGCAGCATTATATGGGGCAAATATCTGTATGGGGCCATGTGCAGCATTATATGGGGCAAATATCTGTATGGGGCCATGTGCAGCATTATATGGGGCAAATATCTGTATGGAGCATCTTATGGGGCCATGTGCAGCATTATATGGGGCTAATATCTGTACGGAGCATCTTATGGGGCCATAATCAGCATTTGTGCAGCATTATATGGGGCATATATCCGTATGGAGCTTCTTATGGGGCCATAATCCACATTTGTGGAGCATTATACGGGACAAATGTGTCTATGGAGCATCTTATGGTGCCATAATCAGCATTTGTGCAGCATTATATGGGGCATATTTTAATATGGAGCATCTTATGGAGCCCATCATGAACTGTATGGAGCATTATATGGGGCTCCTCATTCAATATGGTTATTCAAAAACACTTAACCTACTGATGTCTCAATTAATTTTACTTTTATTGGTACCTATTTTTATTTTTGACATTTACCGGTAGCTGCTGCATTTTCCACCCTAGGCTTATACTCGAGTCATTAAGTTTTCCCAGTTTTTTGTGGCAAAATTAAGGGGGTCGGCTTATGCTCGGGTCGGCTTATACTCGAGTATATACGGTAATTGTACCAACAGTTGTCGCCTTCTCAACAAGCTGCTTGCCTATTGTCCTGTAGAGCACTTCAGCCTAGTGCAGATCTACAATGTTGTCCCTGGTGTCCTTAGACAGCTCTTTCGTCTTGGCCATTGTGGAGAGGTTGGACTGTGATTGAGTGTATGCACAGGTGTCTTTTATACAGGTAATGAGTCCAAACAGGTGCAATTAATACAGGTAATGAGTGCAGAGTAGGAGGCTTCTTAAAGAAAAACTAACAGGTCTGTGAGAGCTAGAATTCTTGCTGGTTGGTAGGTGATCAAATACTTATTTCATGCAATAAAATGCAATTTAATTATGGAAAAATCATACAATGTGATTTTCTGGTTTTTATTTTTAGATTCTGTCTCTCACAGGTGAAGTGTACCTACAATATAAATTACAGCCCTTTCCATTCTTTGTAGGTGGAAAAACTTGCAAAATCGGCAGTGTCTCAAATACTTATTTTCTTTGCTAAGCTTCCTGTACATACAATTACACATATATATACTGTGCTTGTTCTTTTGGACATTATATGTACAGTACATAGAAGGCTGGTTGACAACCCTATTGGCACTGTATTGACTAAAATTAAGGGAGTGTCACTTGTAAGAACGGATATAATTAAGACAGATGGTTGAAAAATAAGGATTTTTTTTTATAATTTCTTCCTCCATCCTCCCCAGCCACCTCACCTCCTCCACAGAACTATTCCTCCACATACAATCCTTTCTCTCCAGGCACACACGGCCACATCATGACCTATCCAGCTCACACCTTCTAACGCTCTGTCTGCTGTTCCTCATTGCTGGCGACATATCCCCAAATCCTGGCCCACCTCATCACATCCCCACACTCATTTCTAATCCCCTGCCACGATCCTCTACACGTCTTCGCAACCACAGTAACCTCATACCCATTCATCCAGCCCCCACTCCCCCAATCTCCCTATCTGGAGCACTATGGAACGCACGCTCTGTCTGCAATAAACTGTCATTTATCCACGACCTCTTTATCAATAACAAATTCTCCTTCTTCTGCATCACTGAAACCTGGCTCACCCCCTCTGACTCAGCCTCTCCAGCCGCGCTTTCCTATGGTGCATTCCACCTCTCTCACACCCCTCGCCCCAGCAGCAAGCATGGCGGAGGAGTTGGTTTTCTCCTGTCAGATAACTGCTCCTTCACCCCAATCCCACTTCCGCCCTCTGTTACCCTCCCTTCCTTTGAGGTGCACTCCGTGCGCATCTACTCCCCCTCCAACCTCCAACTGGCTGTCATCTACCATCCCCCAGGGCCAGCCACCACCTTCTTTGACCACTTCACCACCTGGCTACTCCATTTCCTCGCTGCTGGCATCCCCACTATCATCATGGGCGACTTCAACATCCCCATTGACACTTCCCTCTCAGCTGCCACTAAACTTCTATCTCTCACTTCCTCCTTTGGCCTTGCTCAATGGTCTTCTACAGCCACTCACAAAGATGGTCACACACACTGGACCTCATCTTCACCCGCCTCTGCTCCCTATCTAACCTCTCTAACTCATGTCTTCCTCTTTCTGACCACAACCTACTCACATTCTCTTCCCTTTCCACTCCTTGTCTACAATCCCCACCCCACAAACTTTCACACCCAATCTTAAACACCTTGATCTACACTCACTCTCTGAATCCCTCCTCCCTCTCACAGACATAAGCTCCCTACACAATGCCGATGACGCTGCCGCTCTATATAACACCACAATAGCTGTAGCTTTGGAATCTCTTGCCCCTCTCACACATATCAAAGCTCACAAAATCAACAGACAGCCCTGGCACACCCGCCTGACCAAAGAACTGAGGCGAGCTTCCAGGGCTGCTGAGCGCCGATGGAAAAGATCCCACTCCAACGAGCACTTCATCACATTCAAACAGTCCCTCACTACTTTCAAGACCACACTCGCCACAGCAAAACAAACCTACTTCTCATCTCTCATATCCTCCCTGTCTCACAACCCCAAACAGTTATTCAACACCTTCAATTCTCTCCTCCGTCCCCCAGCACCTCCTACCTCCCCACTCATCTCAGCTGAAGACTTTGCCTCATTTTTCAAGCAGAAGATTGAGAACATCAGAGACAGTTTTAGTAAACAACCCCCAGAACCCTTCCTCCCAACTACCCAGCCCTCCACCTCCAAAACCAACTTCTCTACCATTAAAGAAGACGGACTCTCCACTCCACCTGTGCACTTGATCCGATCCAATCCCACTTCATCCCAAACCTCGCCACAGTCTTCATCCCAACCCTAACCCATCTCTTCAACCTATCACTAACAACTGGTGTTTTCCCCTCAAGCTTTAAACATGCCTCAATCACACCTATCCTCAAAAAGCCCTCTCTTGATCCATCCTCTGTATCTAGCTATCGCCCTATATCACTTCTCCCCTATGCCTCAAAACTACTGGTACAACATGTCCATCTTGAACTGTCCTCACATCTATCTTCCTGCTCCCTCTTCGACCGCTTTCAATCAGGCTTCCGGTCACACCACTCCACTGAACCTGCCCTAACTAAGGTCACCAATGACCTATTAACCGCCAAGAGCAAGCGGCACTACTCTATCCTTCTCCTCCTGGACCTGTCCTCTGCCTTTGACACAGTGGACCATTCCCTGTTGCTGCAGACCCTCTCATCCCTTGGCATCACAGACTTGGCCCTATCCTGGATTTCGTCATACCTAACTGACATTCAGCGTCTCCCACTCACACACCACCTCCTCACCTCGCCCCCTATCTGTCGGAGTCCCGCAAGGCTCAGTTCTAGGGCCCCTGCTCTTCTCCATTTACACTTTTGGCCTGGGACAGCTCATAGAATCTCACGGCTTTCAGTATCATCTCTATGCTGACGACACACAGATCTACTGTACATCTCTGGACCAGATATCACCACCCTACTAACCAGAATCCCTCAATGTCTATCCGCTATTTCATCCTTCTTCTCCGCTAGATTTCTAAAACTTAACATGGACAAAACAGAATTCATTGTCTTTCCCCCATCTTACACGACCTTCCCAACGAACCTATACATTACAGTAAACGGCTGCCCACTCTCCCCAGTCCCACAAGCCCGCTGTCTTGGGGTAATCCTTGACACTGATCTCTCCTTCAAACCACATATCCAAACCCTTTCCACTTCCTGCCGCCTCCAACTCAAAAATATTTCACGGATCCGTACATTCCTAAACCAAGAATCTGCAAAAACCCTAGTCCATGCCCTCATCATCTCCCACCTCGACTACTGTAAGCTCCTGCTCTGTAGCCTCCCCTCTAACACTCTCGCACCCCTCCAATCTATTCTAAACTCTGCTGCCCGACTAATCCACCTGTCCCCCCGCTATTCCCTGGCCTCTCTCCTCTGTCAATCCCTGCACTGGCTCCCCATTACCCAGAGACTCCAGTACAAAAGCCTACCCATGACATACAAAGCCATCCACAACCTGTCTCCTCCATACATCTGTGACCTCGTCTCCCGGTACTTACCTACACGCAACCTCCGATCCTCACAAGATCTCCTTCTCTACTCCCCTCTTATCTCCTCTTCCCACAATCGCATACAAGATTTCTCTCGTGCATCCCTCCTACTCTGGAACTTTCTGCCACAACATATCAGACTCTCGCCTACCATCGAAACCTTCAAAAAGAACCTGAAGACCCACCTCTTCCGACAAGCCTACAACCTGCAGTAACCACCGATCAACCAAACCGCTGCACGACCAGCTCTACCCTCACCTACTGTATCCTCACCCATCCCTTGTAGATTGTGAGCCCTCGCGGGCAGGGTCCTCTCTCCTACCGTACGTAAGTAGTCTTGCAATTTAACTGCAGCGGCCACTGCTGGTGAGCTATGGTATTACACAGCACTCATTCAAATATATAGGTGACCACGTCATCCACAGCAGTAGACGGAGCCCTCTTTGTCATCCCATTGAAGAACCTGATAGTAAGAATCTCCTAAAGGTACCTTCACACGAAGCGACGCTGCAGCGATAGCGACAATGATGCCGATCGCTGCAGCGTCGCTGTTTGATCGCTGGGGAGCTGTCACACAGACCGCTCTCCAGCGACCAACGATGCCGAGGTCCCCGGGTAACCAGGGTAAACATCGGGTTGCTAAGCGCAGGGCCGCGCTTAGTAACCCGATGTTTAACCTGGTTACCAGCGTAAAAGTAAAAAAATCAAACAGTACATACTCACCTGCGCGTCCCCCAGCGTCTGCTTCCTGACACTGACTGAGCTCCGGCCCTAACAGCACAGCGGTGACGTCACCGCTGTGCTTTCACTTTCACTTTAGGGCCGGCGCTCAGTAAGTGTCAGGAAGCAGACGCTGGGGGACGCGCAGGTGAGTATGTACTGTTTGTTTTTTTTACTTTTACGCTGGTAACCAGGGTAAACATCGGGTTACTAAGCGCGGCCCTGCGCTTGGTAACCCGATGTTTACCCTGGTTACCAGTGTAAAACATCGCTGGTATCGTTGCTTTTGCTTTCAAACACAACGATACACGGCGATCGGACGACCAAATAAAGTTCTGGACTTTATTCAGCGACATCACAGCAGGATCCTGATCGCTGCTGCGTGTCAAACTAAACGATATCGCTAGCGAGGACGCTGCAACGTCACGGATCGCTAGCGATATCGTTACAAAGTCGTTTCGTGTGAAGGTACCCTTAGTTTGCTGCTGACAAAGAACAATAGATTTCCCATTGAGTGACACAATAGACTTTAAATGCTGAGAGAATCTGTGTCACTGACTGGTGAGTCTTTATATTGTGGTATAAATGGCTCTCGCTCGGTCAGACATTATAGGAGTAGTAGAGCTTAATTATATTCCCGGCGTGATCCTGGCCGATGTACGTAATGTATCTTAATGTCAAGTCTATTATTTTTTGGTGGGGGCTGACTAATGGAGGTATATATGTGAGTCACATTAACCGCGGCCCGGTGTCACTCTGTGCCGGCGCCTGCAGAATGGTGATTTATCCAATTATGGGCTGCGTCTAAGGGTTTGATTACTAATGGACAGAGAAGGATATCCTGCCTGGAAAAACCTTCATGTCAAGTTAGTCTCCATTAAAGAGTTTTTTCCTCAGAACTATAGTTACAAAAAAAAAGGAACAGCTAAACCAAAGTAATTTAATATTTGCAATGTCGCCAAACTTCCAAGAAACAGAATCGCCAATCTACGTATGTTATAAATAATAATAGTCTATATGTGTATATATACCGGAGAACTGGGTGTCAATAATACTATTTACAACATAAGTATAGATCATTGTTATCCAGAGCTGAATTCAAAAACCGGCAGAATTATGATCTCAAATTGAAGGCTTGATGTTTGCACAGAGTCAAGTCAAGTGCACTGAAACTTAAGTTGTAATGTAATGTATGTGCACAGTGACTGCACCAGCAGAATAGTGAGTACAGCTCTGGAGTATAATACAGGATGTAACTCAGGATCAGTAATGTAAAGTATGTGCACAGTGACTGCACCAGCAGAATAGTGAGTACAGCTCTGGAGTATAATACAGGATGTAACTCAGGATCAGTAATGTAATGTATGTGCACAGTGACTGCACCAGCAGAATAGTGAGTGCAGCTCTGGAGTATAATACAGGATGTAACTCAAGATCAGTAATGTAATGTATGTACACAGTGACTGCACCAGCAGAATAGTGAGTGCAGCTCTGGAGTATAACGCAGGATGTAACTCAGGATCAGTAATGTAATGTATGTGCACAGTGACTGCACCAGCAGAATAGTGAGTGCAGCTCTGGAGTATAATACAGGATGTAACTCAGGATCAGTAATGTAAAGTATGTGCACAGTGACTGCACCAGCAGAATAGTGAGTACAGCTCTGGAGTATAATACAGGATGTAACTCAGGATCAGTAATGTAAAGTATGTGCACAGTGACTGCACCAGCAGAATAGTGAGTACAGCTCTGGAGTATAATACAGGATGTAACTCAGGATCAGTAATGTAATGTATGTGCACAGTGACTGCACCAGCAGAATAGTGAGTACAGCTCTGGAGTATAATACAGGATGTAACTCAGGATCAGTAATGTAAAGTATGTGCACAGTGACTGCACCAGCAGAATAGTGAGTACAGCTCTGGAGTATAATACAGGATGTAACTCAGGATCAGTAATGTAATGTATGTGCACAGTGACTGCACCAGCAGAATAGTGAGTGCAGCTCTGGAGTATAATACAGGATGTAACTCAAGATCAGTAATGTAATGTATGTACACAGTGACTGCACCAGCAGAATAGTGAGTGCAGCTCTGGAGTATAACGCAGGATGTAACTCAGGATCAGTAATGTAATGTATGTGCACAGTGACTGCACCAGCAGAATAGTGAGTGCAGCTCTGGAGTATAATACAGGATGTAACTCAGGATCAGTAATGTAATGTATGTGCACAGTGACTGCACCAGCAGAATAGTGAGTGCAGCTCTGGACTATAATACAGGATGTAACTCAGGATCAGTAATGTATGTACACAGTGACTGCATCAGCAGAATAGTGAGTGCAGCTCTGGACTATAATGCAGGATGTAACTCAGGATAAGTAATGTAATGTATGTACACAGTGACTGCACCAGCAGAATAGTGAATGCAGCTCTATAGTATAATACAGGATGTAACTCAGGATCAGTAATGTATGTACACAGTGACTGCACCAGCAAAATAGTGAGTGCAGCTCTGGAGTATAATACAGGATGTAACTCAGGATAAGTAATTAATGTATGTACACAGTGACTGCACCAGCAGAATAGTGAATGCAGCTCTATAGTATAATACAGGATGTAACTCAGGATCAGTAATGTATGTACACAGTGACTGCACCAGCAAAATAGTGAGTGCAGCTCTGGAGTATAATACAGAATGTAACTCAGGATCAGTAATGTAATGTATGTGCACAGTGACTGCACCAGCAGAATAGTGAGTGCAGCTCTGGAGTATAATACAGGATGTAACTCAGGATCAGTAATGTAATGTATGTACACAGTGACTGCACCAGCAGAATAGTGAGTGCAGCTCTGGAGTATAATGCAGGATGTAACTCAGGATCAGTAATGTAATGTATGTACACAGTGACTGCACCAGCAGAATAGTGAGTGCAGCTCTGGAGTATAATGCAGGATGTAACTCAGGATAAGTAATGTAATGTATGTACACAGTGACTGCACCAGCAGAATAGTGAATGCAGCTCTGGAGTATAATACAGGATGTTACTCAGGATCAGTAATGTATGTACACAGTGACTGCACCAGCAAAATAGTGAGTGCAGCTCTGGAGTATAATACAGGATGTAACTCAGGATCAGTAATGTAATGTATGTACACAGTGACTGCACCAGCAGAATAGTGAGTGCAGCTCTGGAGTATAATGCAGGATGTAACTCAGGATCAGTAATGTAATGTATGTACACAGTGACTGCAACATAGAATAGTGAGTGCAGCTCTGGGGTATAATACAGGATGTAACTCAGGATCAGTAATGTAATGTATGTACACAGTGACTGCACCAGCAGAATAGTGAGTGCAGCTCTGGAGTATAATACAGGTTTAACTCAGGATCAGTACAGGATCAGTAATGTAATGTTTGTACACAGTGACTGCACGAGCAGAATAGTGAGTGCAGCTCTGGAGGATAATACGGGATGTAACTCAGGATCAGTAATGTATGTATGCAGTGACTGCACCAGCAGAATAGTGAGTGCAGCTCTGGAGTATAAAACAGGATGTAAGTCAGGACCAGTAATGTAATGTATGTACACAGTGACTGCACCAGCAGAATAGTGAGTGCAGCTCTGGAGTATAATACAGGATGTAACTCAGGATCAGTAATGTAATGTATGTACACAGTGACTGCACCAGCAGAATAGTGAGTGCAGCTCTGGAGTATAATACAGGATGTAACTCAGGATCAGTAATGTAATGTATGTACACAGTGACTGCACCAGCAGAATAGTGAGTGCAGCTCTGGGGTATAATACAGGAGGTAACTCAGGATCAGTAATGTAATGTATGTACACAGTGACTGCATCAGCAGAATAGTGAGTGCAGCTCTGGAGTATAATACAGGATGTAACTCAGGATCAGTAATGTAATGTATATACACAGTGACTGCACCAGCAGAATAGTGAGTGCAGCTCTGGGGTATAATACAGGAGGTAACTCAGGATCAGTAATGTAATGTTTGTACTCAGTGACTGCACCAGCAGAATAGTGAGTGCAGCTCTGGAGTATAATACAGGATGTAACTCAGGATCAGTAATGTAATGTATGTACACAGTGACTGCACCAGCAGAATAGTGAGTGCAGCTCTGGAGTATAATACAGGTTTAACTCAGGATCAGTAATGTAATGTTTGTACTTAGTGACTGCACCAGCAGAATAGTGAGTGCAGCTCTGGAGTATAATACAGGATGTAACTCAGGATCAGTACAGGATCAGTAATGTAATGTATGTACACAGTGACTGCACCAGCAGAATAGTGAGTGCAGCTCTGGAGGATAATACAGGATGTAACTCAGGATCAGTAATGTATGTATGCAGTGACTGCACCAGCAGAATAGTGAGTGCAGCTCTGGAGTATAATACAGGATGTAACTCAGGATCAGTAATGTAATGTTTGTACTCAGTGACTGCACCAGCAGAATAGTGAGTGCAGCTCTGGAGTATAATACAGGATGTAACTCAGGATCAGTAATGTAATGTATGTACACAGTGACTGCACCAGCAGAATAGTGAGTGCAGCTCTGGAGTATAATACAGGTTTAACTCAGGATCAGTAATGTAATGTTTGTACTTAGTGACTGCACCAGCAGAATAGTGAGTGCAGCTCTGGAGTATAATACAGGATGTAACTCAGGATCAGTAATGTAATGTATGTACACAGTGACTGCACCAGCAGAATAGTGAGTGCAGCTCTGGGGTATAATACAGGATGTAACTCAGGATCAGTAATGTAATGTATGTACACAGTGACTGCAGCAGCAGAATAGTGAGTGCAGCTCTGGGGTATAATACAGGATGTAACTCAGGATCAGTAATGTAATGTATGTACACAGTGACTGCACCAGCAGAATAGTGAGTGCAGCTCTGGAGTATAATACAGGATGTAACTCAGGATCAGTAATGTAATGTATGTACACAGTGACTGCAGCAGCAGAATAGTGAGTGCAGCTCTGGGGTATAATATAGAATGTAACGTAGGATCAGTAGTATCATGGCCCTAATTCTTCATGACCGGCATGCATGCCTCTTAGTGAATCAGGAGCGTGTGACTAGAGGTGTACTTGGAGTAAGATTTCTGGAGTAAGGCATGCCTCAGGTCATTATGAATCAGGGCCGTGAATCCACAGCACCTCTATCGTTCTCCTGCTCTGCCCCATCTTCTATTTTGGCGAAACACAGCAATAGTTGGTTGTCAAGAATTTAGCGAGTTATCAAAGTGTTTTACGCCAGACTTCGACACCCCCTCTGATAAGTTGTTCCTGGTGTTGACAGGGACCAGAAGTGCTCAGTTACGTTGCTGCACATCTCCATTAACCGTATATTGCACATCCGCCCACTATTCAAACCAATACGGGATGTGCAGTCCCGGCCGCGGCCACTATACAAGTGACAGCTGGGCTGTGTAGTTCCACAGCTGAGCATATCCGGCCTCACCTAGCACTGGGAACAGCCCATCAGCGGGGGTGCCGAGTGTCGCACCCCCATTGATCTGGTACTGATGACCTATTCTAAGAAGAGCCCATCAATTTAAAAGTTTAACCAGTTCAAGATCAGGTCATGATAAGGTAGATTTTTGTTTTTTTCCTACATGTGATTTAAAAGGTACTTGAGGCCTAGTTTTATGGCATTTTTAAATTATTAATAATAATAATAATAATAATAATAATATAATAATATATACAGTATTTATTGTGCTGTTATCAGGGTAAAATATAGAGAAAAAATGTAAATACGTGTCTGTTTTTCACATTTTATATTTCTTTTTATGACCGTAAAGGACTGCTAAAAAAACATTTTAAATTGTGTTCCCCTCTCCATAGCAATTATTTTTATATTCCACGCATTTTTTTTCCTTTTTCATTGGGGCAAGGCTTGAATTTGGATTGGCCTCTTCTTTCTTTTTTTATTTACATATTTTTTTCCCCTACTTTTTATATTATTTAAAATAGATTTTACATTTATTTTCATTTATTACACACATATGCTCATAAAAGCCTTTTTGGGCGTTTTCAACATATAAAGGGCACCTGTCCGCTTGTAAATGCAGTGCAATGTGCCAGCAGCAGGTTATAGGGCAGGAGGAGCTCAGTTCAGTAGATCGTAATGTGGGAAAAGACTCCGTAAAACTTGCATTTCATTGAATTAATTTTTTGCTCTTTCTGTGCGCTCAGGGGCAATGGCCGTTACCAAATCTGCAGTTGACAGTTCTCTCCATCCACATTTACAAAAGGAAAACTGTCAGTCACTGGTTAGGACCACCCACTGGACCCTTATGTGCACAAAGAGCACAGATTTCATTGCATAAAATAACATTTATACTTAATTTTTTTCTGCAGAAAAGCATATATCAATCTGTTCGGCTTCTATCACAGTTTTGGCCGATTGCGCTGCAGTTACAAATTAACAAGTTTCTTTTAAATACCTTTTTATTACTGCTGATTTCCCCTGTAACTGAGGCTGGATTATTAGTCCTAGTTACAGGGCACATTCATCTCTGCGTAGACCTGGCTTTGTTATCTCCTGATCCCTCCTGTCATCCGGTAATCTGTGATCCCTGCTGGTGACGCTTCTGATACTAACTACACCGCGATCGTTCAGCATTTTGTATACAGCTGAGCGGTAGGCAGAGTCCGCAATAAACCTTCTCTGCCTTCTCTATAGGTTTTCTGTCTGACAGCCAACTTTCCTCTCCTGCAACACCATGTTCTCGCGCAGCTGCTTATGTTTGAGAACATCCCTCACTGATCTAATATTGATGGCCTATGTCCTGGAAAACCCTTGTAATGGAATTTTCCTGAAAAAAATAGCCATGTATAATTGCCAATTTTGAGAAAGGGGACCCCAAATGTGGTGGTCGCACAAGCTCACTACCACTCTTGCAACAGGGACTTTGGGTCCTGCTTTCCCTGAATTTGGACTTTCAGCCATCATGTATTTTTCATCTATCTTTTGGCTAATGTTTCTTTCAAGACAATCCCTTCAAGGTCCGTATCTCTTGCTAAACCTTTTTTTTTTCCCCCACAGATTTCCATGGGTGAATTATCAGGATGACAATCTGAACATCTCCATTCCCACCTTCAGTGTCCATGGGAATCATGATGATCCGACAGGGGTAGTTATCCTAATATAACTATATATTGCCATAATTTTCATACTGTTTTCCCATGGGACATTGCCTATAAGTCTCCACACACCAGTTGCGTTTTGTCAGTAAGAACCAGTACCTCCCGTCCCCTCCCGAGGTGGAACCTTTCTGAAGCTTCCTACTGTCTGCGGTGGAGGCCAAACCCTGGTTCGCCTTCTCCATCCTTCTTCTACTTTTAAGTTTCTCCACCCGTCAAAAATGGAGAGTGTCAAACGCCTCTGCCAGGTGATGTCCACAGTCCCTTCTCTGGTGGAACCTGGGCTTCCAAGCATGGCACAAATGTCTTCTGTGGGTGATAATGACCTCTAAGCTCCCGGCAAAGGAGGACGGAGAAGTCACGCGGCTTGATTGAAAGTTACCGTCAGCGGCTCTATCAAGTTACACCTCCATGTTATTTGTTCACAGGCGGACGGACTGTGCGCACTGGATTTACTCAGTTGTGCCGGACTTGTCAACCATTTTGGCCGTTCCACATCTGTGGAGAAAATTGACATCAGCCCGGTGCTGCTACAGAAAGGCCGGACAAAGATCGCCATGTACGGACTAGGTAAGCGAGAGACATTCAGCCAATACAAAATGGCAGCACTTCCAACTCAGAAAGGTGAAAAATGGAATTTATAATGCCGAGCCATCACTAATAATTACAGCTGCAGCGTGACTCCGTAACGGGAATCCTCCGCACTCATCACAATCTATTGTTTTCGACTTTTTGATATATTTCTTTTATTTTCTCATTCTCTCTTCCCCTCTCTCTCTTTGTCTATTCTCTTTTTTTATATTTCTTTCTTTTTCTTTTCTTCTCTTTTTTTTATCTCTCTGTTTCTTGTTTTCTCTCATTTTTATCTTTGTCTCCTCTGTATTTTTCTTTTCCCTTTATTTCTCTTTTTGTTCTCTCTTCTTTTTCGCTTTCTTTTTTATTTTTTCCATTCTCTCTTTTTTTTCTTTCATTTATTTCTATATCTTTCTCTATCTGTCTTTCTATCCTTTCTTCTATCTCTCACCACCTCCCTTCTTTTACTCCTTCTCTCCCTTCATCTTTTCTTTCTGTCCCGCTCTCCTTTGTCCTTAGTCTTCCATCATTCCTTCCTTTCTTCCTCCCTTTGCGTCATTCACACCCTCTGCTCCACACTTCCTCCAATCCTTTCTCCCTCTTTCTTCCTCTCTTTTTCTTTCCCTCATTGTACTCCCATCTTTCTCCCTCTCTTCCTCTTTCTAACATGTTTCTTTCTTCCTCCATCCCTCTCTTACTTCCTCTCTTTCCCTCACTTCATCTTGTTCTTATTTCTTCCCCACGCTCTTCTTCTTTCCTCTTCACTCTTCTCTTTATTCTTTCTCTTTCTTACTTTCTCTCTTCATTGCTGGAAATGGTGCTTCATATTGACTGTCCCATAAGGTATGTGATGGGGGGTATACCTGATTGACAATGGCGCCTACATAGTAATATAGCAGCAAACGGCGCTATCTGTATAAGACAGCCAACAACCTTTGTCTATGGAACAGGATCACCTGACATCCCCTGTACGTGTGAGGTTGATATACTCCATGTTAGGTCCTATCGTTTAGTTCATTAGCTTGTTTAAGCGGTCAGAGCACCTTTTGTATCTGACACAGAGCTCCAAATCTCCTGCATAAATGTAGAGCTTAATTGAAAAAAATCTTCCTGTAGCCACCACCAGGGGGAGCTCACTGCATACTGAGGATAATGTATGAACAGTATGCAGTAAGCTCACAAGCTCCCCCTAGTGGTGGCTGCAGGCGGACAGAATTTTTATTTTTTTTTCATTATATGTAGGATTTGGAGCTTTGTGTTTAGAGCACCGTACAGCTTTAAAATTATGTTAAGAAGCGATTTAGTACACAAAATGTTTTTTTAAGGCTGACATTCACACCACGTTGTGATTCTGGTGCTTACAGTACCTTCTGTTTCTCCCACAGCTAGCTGTGCGCTACCATAGACTGAGATCAGCAGGACCGGGCCCTGTATTTTGTAATTCTTGTTTCTGGCACTGTTATAATGAGAAATGGCAGCGTGTTGCCATAATCTGCCGGCGTCCCGCTGCTCCATATTTACGTTCTCGTCAGCAGTTCTGTCTCGTGATCTGCCGCTCCTCCGCTTTCTCTCCCCGCAGGGTCCATTCCAGATGAAAGACTTTATAGAATGTTTGTGAACAAACAAGTTACCATGTTACGCCCCCGGGAGGAGGAATCCAGCTGGTTCAACTTGTTTGTCATTCATCAGAACAGGTACGGTCCTCTGGCAGATCCCCCTGGTACGGCCTGGACGACTGATCTGTGTATATGACGTTCTTCAAATAGAGTTCAAGGACATATTCCAGAATGCTCCAGGCCATTGGTACAGAATAGTTATGTTTTTAACAAGGATCCTCACTTGGTCACAGTCTCAACAAACTTTCCATAAATCAATAGTACGAGCGAATATAAGACACCATGTAATGTGTCTTACCAGAGAAAGCTGCTTCTTTCTTCACTCAGGAGCCTCTTTCATCACTCCTGAATCCTAAACATGTAAATCAGTTTGACAATTCTCTGAAATCCCTCTTGGTTCAAGTAAGATGGACTGAAGGATCAATTACATCTGCCTATTAACGTTTGTAGAGATGGTAGAGAGAAGTGGAAGGAAAGAGCACACTGCACAGTGAGAAAACAGGGTGATTATATTGCTGGATTATGAGCCGAAGTCACTGCTACACTGCTCAGTACTGTTGCATAATGTCCTCCATGCTGCTTCTAAATATGTGCTGCTCTATACAGATGGTAGGGGGTCGGAAAAAGCTCTCAGCACAGTGAGAAAGCAGGGTGATTATATTACTTGATTATGCGCTGAATTCACGGCTACACTACTCAGTACTGCAGCATAATGTCCTCCATCCTGCTTCTAAATATGTGCTGCTCTATACAGATGGTAGGGGGAGGAAAAAGCTCTCAGCCCAGTGAGAAAACTGGGTGATTATATTGTTGGATTATGAGCTAAACTGCACAGTACTACTGCATAATATCCTCCGTCCTGCTTCTAAATTTATGCTGCTCTATAGAGATGGTAGTGGGAGGAGGATAGATCACTCAACACAGTGAGAAAACAGGGTGATTCTATTGCTGGTTTATGAGCTGGATTCGCAGCTACACTGCTTAGTGCTGCTTCATAATGTTCTCCGTGCTGCTTCTAAATATCTCCTGCTCTTTATAGATGGTGGGGGGAAAGAATGAAAGCGCATTCAGCACAGTTAGAAAACAGTGATTACATTGCTGGATTATGAGCTGAATTCTCAGCTACACTGCACAGTACTGCTGCTGCTTCTAAATATGTGCTGCTCTGTAGAGATGGTAGGGGGAAGAGGAAAAAATCACTCAGCACAGTGAGAAAACAGAGTGGTTATATTGCTGGATTATATGCTGGCACACATTTAATAGGTGTCAGAAAAAAATCGCACGTCACTCAGACCATGCGAGTGCCCTCCGATTTTTACTCGACATTTCATCCACCGAGTACAGTAAAATCACAGGTGACCCGATAGAATAGATATTTACACACAGAATAGACAGACCTATACATGTCAGTGACATATACAATTAGTACAGTGTTTGTGCAGTTTACTGTACATGTATGTAATTATTAAATGATTATTTTTCTGGAAAAAAAAATGGCGTGGGTAAAGGACGGTAGTAGAAAGATCATCAAAGGCAGCAGCCATTACCCATTGGTATAGTTAGGGTAGCACCCTGGCTCATTGTCCCCAACATACGTTTCGCTTTTAGTTGCTTCCTCAGGGGTCGTGATGCCATCCTTTACCTAATTTTTATTATATGCACTTACAAGCCATGGGTCTGTTTGTTTTCAGTCCAGGGGCTAAAATAGATGTGCTGTTATTCAGCTGTAACATACAGACTACTGACCATCCATTATCCACATAGTGCTGTACTGAACATTCGTAGATACATGTGCTTATTACATGTTGATTATTAATAGGATGGTTACCATATCTGCTTCTTACTGATTACTTTGCACGCACTATTCTATTGTCACTGTTTCACCCGTTCACCCCTTATCTTACCCACTATTTATGTGTTTGTATTTACAATGAATTGTTTCAATAAAATATATGTTTTTATTGACTAGTATGGACTCTATCCTCTCCTTGTTTAATTCCCTTTAATATCAGCCCACAGCTGTATGCTTAACCTTTACTGGTTATTAAAATTACCGTACATAAGGTTCCCCTATATTTAATAACCAGAAAAGGCTAGGCAGACAGCTGTGGGCTGATATTAATAGCCTAGTTAAGGGGCCATGGATATTGGCCCATTCAAGACTAAAACCATCAGCCATCAGCCGCCCCAGAAATGGTGCATCCATAAAATGCACCAATTCTGGCGCTTAGCCTCGCTCTTCCCACTTGCCCTGGTATGGTGGCAAGTGGGGGGTTGATGTCACCTTTGTATTCTCAGGTGACATCAAGCCCAGAGGTTAGTAATGGAAAGGTGTCTTTAAGATGCCCCCATTACTAACCCAATAGTGATATTATAAAAAAAAAAGACACATCCAGAATAAAAATGAGAGAAAGAATAAAGATGGTACAAAAACATTATCAGGGTAAAGGACTAAGGTTTAGCATTCCGCCACACAATAGACCAATACTTCCTGATCAAGCGGTGAAGTACTCCAGACATTATACTAATCAAGAATAAAAAATGAAGTAGCCACCGCAAGCCACAAATAAATTAAAAAACATTTATTGAAACAATGCACAAAACATAAATATCATCAATATATAAATAAATGAAATAAGGAGGAATGATGATGGAGAGCTAAAAGTAGATACAGCAAATAAAACAACACTCAATGTGCCATAAACCTGTATAGTCAAGCTCAAAGTACCATATGTAATAAGGGCCACTCTAGCCATAAGTATAGAGTGAGAGAGATAAGTCATGTATAATAATGCTTAATAATAATAATAATAATAATAATAATAATGCTTACCCATGATGAGCCCACCAGCACTGTGCCGACGTGCGTTTTGCATGTAGCTTTCTCAAGGGGAGGCACTTAGCCTTGCTCAACCCACTTGCCCTGGTGCAGTGGCAAGTGGGGTGATAGCATTGGGGTTGATGTCACCTTTGTATTGTCAGGTGACATCAAGTCCAGAGATTAGTAATGGAGAGGTGCCTATGAGACACCCACATTACTAACCCCATAGTGATATTATAAAAAAACACACACCCAGAATAAAGTCCTTTTAATTGAAATAATTACATGGGCTCCTTTATTGACTGTAAGTTAAATAATGCTCACGTCATCGTCCAAATTTACTGAAGCCAATGTCCCCTGTAACAGAATTAAAATAATAAACAACAATATTCCTCACCTGTCCGCAGAGAAGATAATAAACCAGAATATCCGACGATGATCCTGATCACTTTGAGAGCAGTCACTGATGTCAAGGACAGCCGGCTACACACCGATAAGAGCGTGTAATCACTCCTGCAGTGTATAGCGTTGAGCTGCCTTGAGAAAGTTCACCAGTGGTCATCAGCTAGTGAGCCCTGGTGATCTCACTTACAGCACCTTTGCTGCTTAAGGATTTTATTCAATTTGACACTATACACAGAAGAAACCTGTAGCGTTATAGCATAGCCATGAAGGTAGAAGAAGTGAGTCAGTGCAGAATTTTGGGCATTACAAGGGTTGGTGTGTATGGATAAGGACTGCACCTTTTAGTTTCTTTCGATTTTGAACATATTCTTGTTTCCATCCATAAACTGAAAACCCGTCCTAGCCGCGTGTACAGACACAGATGTAAGGAGCAGCCATCTTCGGCCATCTCCGAACCTGTCACAGTCATGTACGCCCTCGCCTGGCTCCATTAGTCCCGTATATATAGATGGAGTGGTCATGAGCGACCGTACTGTTCCGTGTCATCTATGTTATAGCCGCTTTAGTTACCGTATTTATTTCCTCTTTTTTGCAGAAGTAAACACGGCGCCACAAATTACATCCCTGAGCAGTTTCTGGATGACTTTTTGGATTTGGTCATTTGGGGCCATGAACACGAGTGTAAGATAGCGCCGGTGAGGAACGAGCAGCAGCTCTTCTATGTGTCGCAGCCCGGGAGTTCTGTGGCCACGTCCCTGTCCCCCGGAGAGGCAGTAAAAAAGTACGTGTAAAATGCTTTCTGTGCCTTCAGACTGATAAGTAATAATTGCTGTTATGTAGTTAGATGGATATTCCCATCTCCAAGATCCTATCCCAATATGTAGTAGGTGTAATAATAATAATATTAGCCAATACCTATAATTAGAAATGTAGGATAGTTTTTCTGATTCACTATGTCTCTTTCTTCATGTTCAGGCATTGCAGGACCTTAGGTATCAATGGTTACGACCACTAACAACTAGCTAACTGTCACTATATCAGTGATTGTAACCATGGATACCTAGGGTCCTGAACAAGAGGAAAGAGACAAAGCGAATCAGAAGAACTATACTACATTTCTAATTGGAGGTATTTGCTAATGTTATTATTATTATTACACCTACTACATATTGGGATGTTGGGGATGAGAATACCCCTTTAATGGCCACTGTAAGAAATGTATGTCCCATGCATGGCTCAGGTCCAGAGGTTATACCCCCAGCATCCACATTGTGCTTCAGCTATAACATAGAGCTAGCACTCCTACCCAGCAAAATATTTCTAACGCAATGGCAGAAATCCCCTTACTCCAACAAAAAATTATTATTTTTTGTACAGTATATGTACCGCCACAAGGTGCCATTAAATAATACAATAAGCATTTAAAAAAAAAATCATGGGTTTGATAACTTATAAATAAAATGTGGTTGTCATACTACTCGGATGGGAAAAAAATCATTATGTCTCAGACTACGTTCTTACAATGAATTTTTCCTGTTGCCGAAAATTCTGCACCTGTTATGTAAATTAGGTTACTTGCGATTTTTTTTTTCAGATTAGTTTTTGATGTGTTTCTGCATCGGAAATGTACTGAATGTATGACACACAGACTGCGGCCTCTCCTGTACGGTGCACAGACTGCGGCCTCTCCTGTACGGGGCACAGACTGCGGCCTCTCCTGTACAGTGCACAGACTGCGGCCTCTCCTGTAAGGTGCACAGACTGCGGCCTCTCCTGTACGGCGCACAGACTGCTGCCTCTCCTGTACGGCGCACAGACTGCGGCCTCTGCTGTACGGCGCACAGACTGCAGCCTCTCCTGTGTTGCGCACAGACTGCGGCCTCTCCTGTACGGTGCACAGACTGTGGCCTCTCCTGTACGGTGCACAGACTGCGGCCTCTCCTGTACGGTGCACAGACTGCAGCCTCTCCTGTACGGTGCACAGACTGCGGCCTCTCCTGTACGGTGCACAGACTGCAGCCTCTCCTGTAAGGCGCACAGACTGCGGCCTCTCCTGTACGGCGCACAGACTGCGGCCTCTCCTGTACAACGCACAGACTGCGGCCTCTCCTGTACGGGGCACAGACTGCGGCCTCTCCTGTGCGGCACACAGACTGCGGCCTTTCCTGTACGGTGCACAGACTGCGGCCTTTCCTGTACGGTGCACAGACTGCGGCCTCTCCTGTACGGTGCACAGACTGCGGCCTCTCCTGTACGGCGCACAGACTGCGGCCTCTGCTGTACGGCGCACAGACTGCGGCCTCTCCTTTGCGGCACACAGACTGCGGCCTTTCCTGTACGGTGCACAGACTGCGGCCTTTCCTGTACGGTGCACAGACTGCGGCCTTTCCTGTACGGTGCACAGACTGCGGCCTTTCCTGTGCGGTGCACAGACTGCGGCCTCTCCTGTACAGCGCTCAGACTGCGGCCTCTGCTGTACGGCGCACAGACTGCGGCCTTTCCTGTACGGTGCACAGACTGCGGCCTCTCCTGTACGGTGCACAGACTGCGGCCTCTCCTGTGCGGCGCACAGACTGCGGCCTCTCCTGTGCGGCGCACAGACTGCGGCCTCTCCTGTACGGTGCACAGACTGCGGCCTCTCCTGTACGGTGCACAGACTGCGGCCTCTCCTGTACGGTGCACAGACTGCGGCCTCTCCTGTACGGTGCACAGACTGCGGCCTCTGCTGTACGGCGCACAGACTGCGGCCTCTCCTGTGCGGCACACAGACTGCGGCCTTTCCTGTACGGTGCACAGACTGCGGCCTCTGCTGTACGGCGCACAGACTGCGGCCTCTCCTGTGCGGCACACAGACTGCGGCCTTTCCTGTACGGTTCACAGACTGCGGCCTTTCCTGTACGGTGCACAGACTGCGGCCTCTCCTGTACGGCGCTCAGACTGCGGCCTCTGCTGTACGGCGCACAGACTGCGGCCTTTCCTGTACGGTGCACAGACTGCGGCCTCTCCTGTACGGTGCACAGACTGCGGCCTCTCCTGTATGGTGCACAGACTGCGGCCTCTCCTGTACAGTGCACAGACTGCGGCCTTTCCTGTACGGTGCACAGACTGCGGCCTCTCCTGTATGGTGCACAGACTGCGGTCTCTCCTGTACGGTGCACAGACTGCGGCCTTTCCTGTACGGCGCACAGACTGCGGCCTCTCCTGTATGGTGCACAGACTGCGGCCTTTCCTGTACGGTGCACAGACTGCGGCCTTTCCTGTACGGTGCACAGACTGCGGCCTCTGCTGTATGGCGCACAGACTGCGGCCTCTCCTGTACGGCGCACAGACTGCGGCCTCTCCTGTATGGTGCACAGACTGCGGCCTCTCCTGTACGGCGCACAGACTGCGGCCTTTCCTGTACGGTGCACAGACTGCGGCCTCTCCTGTATGGTGCACAGACTGCGGCCTCTCCTGTACAGTGCACAGACTGCGGCCTCTCCTGTACGGTGCACAGACTGCGGTCTCTCCTGTACGGTGCACAGACTGCGGCCTTTCCTGTACGGTGCACAGACTGCGGCCTCTCCTGTACGGTGCACAGACTGCGGTCTCTCCTGTACGGTGCACAGACTGCGGCCTCTCCTGTACGGTGCACAGACTGCGGCCTCTCTTGTACGGTGCACAGACTGCGGCCTCTGCTGTACGGTGCACAGACTGCGGCCTCTCCTGTACGGTGCACAGACTGCGGTCTCTCCTGTACGGTGCACAGACTGCGGCCTCTCCTGTACAGTGCACAGACTGCGGCCTCTCTTGTACGGTGCACAGACTGCGGCCTCTGCTGTACGGTGCACAGACTGCGGCCTCTCCTGTACGGTGCACAGACTGCGGCCTCTCCTGTACGGTGCACAGACTGCGGCCTCTCCTGTACGGTGCACAGACTGCGGCCTCTCCTGTACGGTGCACAGACTGCGGCCTCTCTTGTACGGTGCACAGACTGCGGCCTCTGCTGTACGGTGCACAGACTGCGGCCTCTCCTGTACGGTGCACAGACTGCGGTCTCTCCTGTACGGTGCACAGACTGCGGCCTCTCCTGTACGGTGCACAGACTGCGGCCTCTCTTGTACGGTGCACAGACTGCGGCCTCTGCTGTATGGCGCACAGACTGCGGCCTCTCCTGTGCGGCACACAGACTGCGGCCTTTCCTGTACGGTGTACAGACTGCGGCCTCTCCTGTTTTTTCCTTTAATATATTCCTATCTAGTTTTTGCATTTTAACTTCTTTTTTTACGAAGACAAAACTTTCTTTTTTTTTCTCCTGGCAAAATATTAGAGACATATTGCTGTGAGATTGGCGTGACGCGTATCTCTCACTCTCGGCCGAGCTTCCCATGTTCTCGCAGCTGAGCCTGAGGCAGGAGCGCTGTGGAGAAGCCGCTTCCTTGGATACTTCATTAACGAGATGTTTCATACTTGTTATTTTGGAAGATGTTTTCACATCGAGGTGTAAATTAGGCATAAAGGGGGCTTCTACATTTCGGAGTATTATTGTTTATTGCTAGCGAGTTCCTATCACTCATGAACCCCACCAATCCTGTAAATGAAGGGGCCGGAGTAGCCGGTTCAGAATTCCTTTGTGCCCCCACAGCTGCGCTCTGGACCACCTCCAATGCTGGGGACTGTATTACGGCTCTATTTAAGTGAATGGAGCATATTTCCATTTTACGAGAGTCGTAACTTTTTAGCTTTTTCCATTGACGGATCAGAATGAGGCTTTTTTATTTTCTTCCTTTTTTGTGCTTTGCTGTTATTATTAATACCATCTTGGGATCGAGTAGATTTTTTGTTTTTGACAAAGAACATACGGTTTAAATCATTTTATATTTTCATAGACGGGACTTTTACATACAGGTCGATACTAAATATAATTTTCAGTTTTATTTTTGAACTTGAAAATTGTGTGTGTGGGGTATTTAAATTTCTATATTTTTATCTTATTTTTTCAAGCTTTTTATTTTTTATTTTTTATTCATTACCTTGTTATTGATTGCCATTTTTATATGCTGCAATACTATGTTGCATTATATAGTGAAGCCCAAGCATTAAATAATGCTCTGAGACTGACGGTGGCATCTAAATAATCATACAAGAGCGACACCAGCTGTATAACACAGCCAGCACCCAAATCGTGTCGGCTCATTTCCAAGTGTTAGATCGGAGAGAATCCCACCGCTGTGTGTCCTGGTTTTTTTTTTGTTCTCTTTTTGCAAGACCAAGAGATTGAATGGAGCTGCAGGTCACGCTGAAAATCTATGGAACTGAAAATATGGCTGATAGTATAGAGCCAACACTTGGCTGTCTTTGTATCTTCGGAGACTTGGGGCCTCATTCGTCAAAACTTTCATGCCAAAATTCTGGTGTAAAGCTTTCAAACGTCACAAAATTTAGGCTCAACATGAAGTTCCACCTACATTTTTCAATTATTGGCGGCTTCACCCCAATCCGTTCCAGATTTGCAAAAATGGGCGGGATGGGGTCGTGGTGACCGCTATTCATCAAATTCATGGTGAGTGGCGGCATTCGCTACGTCACAGGTCTTACTCCAGCATATGCCTCTTCATGAATCGGGAGTGTCTGACTCCAGCCACTTTGTTCACGCCCGTCTTGATGAATCCGGTCCTTAGACTCGAAATAGAGAGCCAGGGCATATGCTCCATTCAAGCACTTCTGGCTACAGTCGTGCCACCTGGTGATCAGTTGGGCTCCATGCCAATATAAAAGTCATTACCTATCCAGTGAATAGATGAGAACTTGCTTAGACCAGAATTACCTTTCAGAGAGGACCTTTCACTTTTTTTTTAAACTGGATTGTTTTCCTTAAACTGAGCATCTCCTCCGATTGCCGCTTCTCCACTGATTCTAGAACAGTTTTTCTTTTTCTTCTGTGCCCCTCCATTGCTAAGTTACATGCAAATGTGCATGTACCACAGAAACTCTTCGTGGGCGTTTACTTTTTATCCTCCGAATCTGGCCAATCAAAACCCAGCCCCGCCCACAAGGAACTTTTAGATGGTTGAACGGAAAATTTGCACCATTATTACCGGGGTGCATAACTTTGAAACAGAGGGGAGCAGAAGAAAAAGAAAAACTGTTCCAGAATCAGCAGAACTTCGGCAAATCCTCAAAATTTCAGTGAATGCTTTTCTTTGAAGTCTTTGTCCTTGTTTTGCTCAACAGATTGGGGGTACGTCGCATTAAGTGGTGTTGATGAGGAAGGACATTTTTCCAAACTTCCCTTCAGCAGTTCCATTAAAAAATGTAACAGTCACTCTTACTTGCCCAGTACGGTTGATAACAGGGAGCAATGGATAACATTCAGCTACAGAGTAGATAGAAATAAAATAGACTGATGGTTTAGGCGTAAACTGCAGTAAAAACGGAATGGTTTCCACTTGGATGCAGTCGAGTCGTAAGGAGTAAATATATTATACAGCAGCTGTACAGTATTTAATATTACATGCGCAGGATTTGCATATTTGTAAAAAATAGAAACCAATTTCATGCACCGAAGCTAAACATCGACAACTTCCCGTTTTGCTCATCCTGCTACTTTTTAGTATGTAGTGCTGTAAACAGCGTCGGACTGGGGTGTCTGGGGCCCACCAGAGGAATGGACTCTAGGGGCCCACCCTACAGCTATATGCAAATATCTGTCATTATAGTGGAGCATCGGCTGTAAAACACCGGCGGCTGCTGCACATCTACTGTGTGCCCCAATAACTGAGATGTATAGTTACGGTAGTTTACATTAATGTGGTTCTTGGTAAAACAAGTTATCACTGATCCATGGGCTCCACAGGATAGGTGATCGCTTGGATCCGACCATTAGAAACTGGGGAAGTTTTATCCCTGACAGGACACTTTTATCACTATTTTAAAATGCAGCGGCAGGTGGGATTTCTGACCGCGGCTCCATTCATTCTCCTTGGGTCTTCCAGAAAAAACAAGTGCAGCCTCTGAGGGAATTAATGGATTAGTGATCTAGTCGGACATGCCACTTCAGTCTAATGGGGATAAAAAGTTCCACATTTTGCTGAGTGGGTCCAAGCAGTCAGACCCCACCAATCAATACGTTATCACTTATCCTGTGGAGAGGTGGTTACGTTTTTCCACAGGAAACCCCCTGTAAGTGCATCTCCGCCGCTGTGTACAAAGCATTAAAACTCTAATGATGCGTGTCCACGGTCAGGATGGCCGGCGGTATCGCCGGAGCGGAGAAGCCGCTCGGCGCTAAGCCCCGCCCCCTTTCTGGGACGCGATGATGCCGGATGTGTACTGTACACATCCGGGATCATCGCACCCCTCGCCATAGGGCCCTGTGATATTACTTGCGGCGACGCAGCGTCGCCGCAGGTAGCACGGACATGCTGCGATCTGAAAAGACGCGCAGCATGTCCGGAGTCGCAGGGCCGCCGCGTGCGGTGTCATGGTTCCCAATGGCAAGGGAACGTCAGAGAACTTAAACAACAGACTAGCTCTTGGGTGATGGAATCTCGAGCTGACCGTGAGCTAAACCTACCACACAACTAACAGTGGCCGGGTGGCGTACCTACGTTTTATCCCTAGACGCCTAGCGCCAGCCGGAGGACTAACTAACCCTAATAGAGGAAAAGACAGACCTGGCTTACCTCTAGGGAAATTCCCCCAAAAAGGAGACAGAAGCCCCCCACATATATTGACGGTGAGTTCAGAGGAAAAGACATACGCAGTATGAAGGTAGGTTCAGCAAAGCGAGGTCCGCTTACTAGATAGCAAGAAGATACAATAGGGAACTTCACGGTCAGCTGAAAACCCTATTAAAATACCATCCCGAAATTACTTTAAGACTCATGTGTCAACTCATGACACCGGAGTGGCAATTTCGGCCCACAAGAGCTTCCAGCTACAGAAAAATAACATAACTGTGAACTGGAACAAAAATGCAAAACAAACTTAGGACTAAGAGTCCAACTTAGCTGATAGTAGTCTAGAAGCAGGAACATGCAACAGAAAGGCTCTGGTTACATTGATGGCCGGCGCTAGAATAACTGAGCAGCAAGGCTAAATAGGATACACCCATATCCGGATGGAAACAGGTGAACAGAGAAAGTGAAGCACACAAGTCCAGTACCACCAGTGACCACCGGGGGAGCCCAAAAACCAAATTCACAGCAGTACCCCCCCCCTCAAGGAGGGGGCACCGAACCCTCACAAGAACCACCAGGGCGATCAGGATGAGCCCTATGAAAGGCACGGACCAAATCAGAGGCATGAACATCAGAGGCTATCACCCAAGAATTATCCTCCTGACCGTAGCCCTTCCACTTGACCAGATACTGAAGTTTCCGTCTGGAAACACGGGAGTCCAAGATCTTCTCCACAACGTACTCCAATTCACCCTCAACCAACACCGGAGCGGGAGGCTCAACGGAAGGCACAACCGGTACCTCATACCTGCGCAATAATGACCGATGGAAGACATTATGGATAGAAAAAGATGCTGGGAGGTCCAATCGAAAGGACACGGGGTTAAGAATCTCCAAAATCTTATACGGGCCGATGAACCGAGGCTTAAACTTAGGAGAAGAAACCCTCATAGGGACAAAACGAGAAGACAACCACACCAAGTCCCCAACACGAAGACGAGGACCAACACGACGACGGCGGTTAGCAAAATGCTGAGTCTTCTCCTGGGACAACTCCAAATTGTCCACCACCTGTCCCCAAATCCGATGCAACCTATCCACCACAGTATCCACTCCAGGACAATCCGAAGACTCCACCTGACCAGAAGAAAAACGAGGATGAAACCCCGAATTGCAAAAGAAAGGAGAAACCAAAGTGGCAGAACTAGCCCGATTATTGAGGGCAAACTCCGCCAACGGCAAAAAGGCAACCCAGTCATCCTGATCCGCAGACACAAAACACCTCAAATAAGTCTCCAAGGTCTGATTAGTTTGCTCAGTCTGGCCATTAGTCTGAGGATGGAACGCAGACGAAAAAGACAAATCAATGCCCATCCTAGCACAGAACGCCCGCCAAAATCTAGACACGAACTGGGTCCCCCTGTCAGAAACGATATTCTCCGGAATACCATGCAAGCGAACCACATTTTGAAAAAACAGAGGAACCAACTCGGATGAGGAAGGCAACTTAGGCAAGGGCACCAAATGGACCATCTTTGAAAAATGGTCACACACCACCCAGATGACAGACATTTTCTGAGAAACAGGGAGATCAGAAATAAAATCCATAGAGATGTGAGTCCAAGGCCTCTTCGGAATAGGCAAAGATAACAACAATCCGCTGGCCCGAGAACAACAAGGTTTGGCCCGAGCACAAACATCACAAGACTGCACAAAAACTCGTACATCTCGAGACAGGGAAGGCCACCAGAAGGACCTAGCCACCAAATCCCTGGTACCAAAGATCCCGGGATGACCTGCCAACACAGAAGAATGAACCTCCGAGATGACTCTACTGGTCCAATCATCAGGAACAAACAGTCTACCAGGCGGGCAACGATCAGGTCTATCCGCCTGAAACTCCTGCAAAGCCCGTCGCAGGTCTGAGGAAACAGCAGATAATATCACCCCATCCTTAAGGATACCTGTAGGTTCAGAATCACCAGGGGAATCAGGCTCAAAACTCCTAGAAAGGGCATCCGCCTTCACATTTTTAGAACCTGGTAAGTATGAGACCACAAAATTAAACCGAGAGAAAAACAACGACCAGCGCGCCTGTCTAGGATTCAGGCGCCTGGCAGACTCAAGATAAATCAAATTCTTGTGATCGGTCAATACCACCACCTGATGTCTAGCCCCCTCAAGCCAATGACGCCACTCCTCAAAAGCCCACTTCATAGCCAAAAGCTCCCGATTACCAATATCATAATTTCGCTCGGCGGGCGAAAATTTTCGTGAAAAGAACGCACAAGGTCTCATCACGGAGCAGTCGGAACTTTTCTGCGACAAGACCGCCCCAGCTCCGATCTCGGAAGCATCAACCTCAAGCTGAAAAGGAAGAGTAACATCAGGCTGACGCAACACAGGGGCGGAAGAAAAGCGGCGCTTAAGCTCCCGAAAGGCCTCCACAGCAGCAGGGGACCAATCAGCAACATCAGCACCCTTTTTGGTCAAATCAGTCAAAGGTTTAGCAACATCAGAAAAACCAGTTATAAATCGACGATAAAAATTAGCAAAGCCCAAAAATTTCTGAAGGCTCTTAAGAGAAGAAGGTTGCGTCCAATCACAAATAGCCCGAACCTTAACAGGATCCATCTCAATGGAAGAGGGGGAAAAAATGTACCCCAAAAAAGAAATCTTTTGAACCCCAAAAATACACTTAGAACCCTTCACACACAAGGAATTAGCCCGCAAAACCTGAAAAACCCTCCTGACCTGTTGGACATGAGAATCCCAGTCATCCGAAAAAATCAAAATATCATCCAGATACACGATCATAAATTTATCCAAATATTCACGGAAAATGTCATGCATAAAGGACTGAAAGACTGAAGGGGCATTTGAAAGACCAAAAGGCATTACTAAATACTCAAAATGGCCCTCGGGCGTATTAAATGCGGTTTTCCACTCATCCCCCTGCTTAATTCGCACCAAATTATACGCCCCACGGAGATCAATCTTAGAGAACCACTTAGCCCCCTTTATTCGAGCAAACAAATCAGTCAGCAGTGGCAGAGGATACTGATATTTGACTGTAATTTTATTCAAGAGTCGATAATCAATACACGGCCTCAAAGAGCCATCTTTTTTAGATACAAAGAAAAAACCGGCTCCCAAGGGAGATAAAGAAGGACGAATATGTCCCTTTTCCAGGGACTCCTTAATATATTCTCGCATAGCAGCATGTTCAGGTACAGATAGATTAAATAAACGACCCTTTGGAAATTTACTGCCCGGAATCAGATCTATGGTACAATCGCAATCTCTGTGAGGAGGTAGTGAACCAAGCTTAGGCTCCTCAAAAACATCACGATAATCAGACAAAAATTCCGGAATCTCAGAGGGAATAGATGACGAAATGGAAACCAAAGGTACGTCCCCATGAGCCCCCTGACATCCCCAGCTTAACACAGACATAGCTTTCCAGTCAAGGACTGGGTTATGAGATTGTAACCATGGTAATCCGAGCACCAAAACGTCATGTAGATTGTACAACACAAGGAAGCGAATCATCTCCTGATGGTCTGGATTCATACGCATAGTCACTTGTGTCCAGTATTGTGGTTTATTACTAGCCAATGGTGTAGAGTCAATACCCTTCAGAGGTATAGGAACTTCCAGAGGCTCTAGATCAAACCCACAGCGCCTGGCAAAGGACCAATCCATTAGACTCAAAGCGGCGCCAGAGTCGACATAGGCATCCGCGGTAATTGACGATAATGAACAAATCAAGGTCACAGACAGAATAAACTTAGACTGTAAAGTGCCAATTGAAATAGACTTATCAACCTTCTTTGTACGTTTAGAGCATGCTGATATAACATGAGTTGAATCACCACAATAGAAGCACAACCCATTTTTTCACCTAAAATTCTGCCGTTCGCTTCTGGACAGAATTCTATCACATTGCATATTTTCTGGAGCCTTCTCAGAAGACACCGCCAAATGGTGCACAGGTTTGCGCTCCCGCAAACGCCGATCAATCTGAATAGCCATTGTCATGGACTCATTCAGACCTGTAGGTGCAGGGAACCCCACCATAACATCTTTAATGGCATCAGAGAGACCCTCTCTGAAATTCGCCGCCAGGGCGCACTCATTCCACTGAGTAAGCACAGACCATTTACGAAATTTTTGGCAGTATATTTCAGCTTCATCTTGCCCTTGAGATAAGGCCATCAAGGCTTTTTCAGCCTGAATCTCTAAGTTAGGTTCCTCATAAAGCAACCCCAAAGCCAGAAAAAACGCATCCACATTGAGCAACGCAGGATCCCCGGGTGCCAATGCAAATGCCCAGTTTTGAGGGTCACCCCGCAGCAAGGAAATTACTATCTTAACCTGCTGTGCGGGATCTCCAGCGGAGCGAGATCTCAGGGAAAGAAATAATTTACAATTATTTTTGAAATTCAGGAAACGAGATCTATCCCCGGAGAAAAATTCTGGTATAGGAATTCTAGGTTCAGATATAGGAGCATGAATAACAAAATCCTGTAAATTTTGAACCTTCGTAGCAAGATTATTCAAACCTGTAACCAAACTCTGAGGATCCATTTTAATCAGGTGAGATCAGAGCCATTCAAGGATTAGAAGGAGAGAGAGAGACAAAGGCTGCAATTAGAGCAGAAATGCAACTGAGTCAACTAAAAAGCAAACTCAGAAGGAAAAAAAAAAAAAAAAAAATCTGCAGACTTCTTTTTCTTTCCTTTCTTCTCCCAACGGTTTTAACCCTTGGCCGGCCATACTGTCATGGTTCCCAATGGCAAGGGAACGTCAGAGAACTTAAACAACAGACTAGCTCTTGGGTGATGGAATCTCGAGCTGACCGTGAGCTAAACCTACCACACAACTAACAGTGGCCGGGTGGCGTACCTACGTTTTATCCCTAGACGCCTAGCGCCAGCCGGAGGACTAACTAACCCTAATAGAGGAAAAGACAGACCTGGCTTACCTCTAGGGAAATTCCCCCAAAAAGGAGACAGAAGCCCCCCACATATATTGACGGTGAGTTCAGAGGAAAAGACATACGCAGTATGAAGGTAGGTTCAGCAAAGCGAGGTCCGCTTACTAGATAGCAAGAAGATACAATAGGGAACTTCACGGTCAGCTGAAAACCCTATTAAAATACCATCCCGAAATTACTTTAAGACTCATGTGTCAACTCATGACACCGGAGTGGCAATTTCGGCCCACAAGAGCTTCCAGCTACAGAAAAATAACATAACTGTGAACTGGAACAAAAATGCAAAACAAACTTAGGACTAAGAGTCCAACTTAGCTGATAGTAGTCTAGAAGCAGGAACATGCAACAGAAAGGCTCTGGTTACATTGATGGCCGGCGCTAGAATAACTGAGCAGCAAGGCTAAATAGGATACACCCATATCCGGATGGAAACAGGTGAACAGAGAAAGTGAAGCACACAAGTCCAGTACCACCAGTGACCACCGGGGGAGCCCAAAAACCAAATTCACAACAGTGCGGGTTTCCACGCATAGTGGACACGGGATTTCAAAAAATCCCCTCCACTATGCTGGAACATCTGGACGCTGCGTGTTTGACGCTGCAGCGTCAAACACGCAGCGTTTACTTACCGTGGACACTCACCCTAATGGAAATAAAGAATCTTCTCCTAATTAATATCAGAGAGAACAAATGACTGCCATACACAACACAATCCACTATACCAAGACCAATATTACCACATACAGGAAGAAATACCACCACACCATGACCAGACCACATAGTGACCGAATAATACTACATACAAGGGACAAATACCACCGCACCATGTCAAGACCACATATTACCACCACTTGGTGACCAAATAGCACATACAAGGGACAAATACCACAACACCATTTCCAGACCACATATTACCACCACATAGTGACTGAATACTACAATACTGATCAGAAATAAAAAAAAAACAAAAAAAAACACAATACTATCACCATAAGGCTGCTGTCACACTAGCAGTATTTGGTCAGTATTTTACATCAGTATTTGTAAGCCAAAACCAGGAGTGGAACAATCTGAGGAAAAGTATAATAGAAACATGTCACCACTTCTGCATTTATCACCCACTCCTGGTTTTGGCTTACAAATACTGATGTAAAATACTGACCAAATACTGAATGTGTGACGGCAGCCTAAGGGTACTGTCACACAGTGCAATTTTGATCGCTACGACGGTACGATTCGTGACGTTCTAGCGATATCGTTACGATATCGCAGTGTCTGACACGCAGCAGCGATCAGGGACCCTGCTGAGAATCGTACGTCGTAGCAGATCGTTTGGAACTTTCTTTCGTCGCTTGATCACCCGCTGACATCGCTGGATCGTTGTGTGTGACAGCGATCCAGCGATGTGTTCGCTTGTAACCAGGGTAAACATCGGGTAACTAAGCGCAGGGCCGCGCTTAGTAACCCAATGTTTACCCTGGTTACCAGCGTAAACGTTAAAAAAACAAACAGTACATACTTACATTCCGGTGTCTGTCCTCCAGCGTCTCAGCTTCTCTGCACTGTGTGAGCGCCTGCCGGCCGGAAAGCGACCATAGCGGTGACGCGGTGACGTCACCGCTCTGCTTTCCGGCTATGGTGCTTACACAGTGCAGAGAAGCTGAGACGCCGGGGACAGACACCGGAATGTAAGTATGTACTGTTTGTTTTTTTAACGTTTACGCTGGTAACCAGGGTAAACATCGGGTTACTAAGCGCGGCCCTGCGCTTAGTTACCCGATGTTTACCCTGGTTACCCGGGGACTTCGGCATCGCTCCAGCGCCGTGATTGCAAAGTGTGACCGCAGTCTACGACGCTGGAGCGATAATCATACGACGCTGCGACGTCACGGATCGTGCCGTCGTAGCGACGAAAATTGCACTGTGTGACAGTTCCCTAAGTGACATTATACACAGGAGATCTGTACTTAGTATGCAGTGTCTTACAGTGATCACTGGTGACATTATACACAGGAGCTCTGTATATAGTATACAGTGTATAGTGTCAGTGTATAGGTAACACTGACTCACCAGTGACGTCTCTAGGTGAAGTCCTTCATCTTTCATCCAGCACAGACCGCCATCATTTCTTCCAGCCAGTACTCATTTCTGCAGGAAATAACACAGTTATCTCGAGCTCCGCTTGCAGAACACATTACTTAATTTTTCACAACTTCTACATTACACCACATGAAGAAAAAAAGGCGACATAGTGTCACTCTACACAGTAACAGGACCGCCCCCCCAATTAAAACAGTATACTCAAAAAATAAAATAAATACATCACTGCAGTAATAATATCCCTTAATTAGCCCCTATGGTAATAATATTCCCCACCCTGGCCCCGTTTATCTCATTCCTGGCTCCAGCCATATGTTCTCGCATCCTGCCCTCATGAGTATCCATTGTACCCCATATGATCTCCCCATCGTGCCCCATCTGTCTCCATCGTATCCATCCTGCCCCATGATCCAATCCTGCCCCATGTCTTTCATTCTGCCCCGTGTCTCCAATCATGCCCTGTATCTACATTCTGCCCATGCCTCCAGTCCTGCCCCCAGTGTGTCCAGCAATCTACCCCAGTGTGTCCAGCATATTACCCCCAGTGTGTCCAGCAACCTGCCCCAGTCTGTCCAGCATATTGCCCCAGTGTCCAGCAATCTGCCCCAGTGTGTCCAGCATTGCCCCCAGACAGTGTGTCCAGCAATCTGCCCCAGTATGTCCGGCAATCTGCCCCAGTGTCCAGCAATCTGTCCCAGTATGTCCAGCATTGCCCCCAGACAGTGTGTCCAGGAATCTGCCCCAGTATGTCCGGCAATCTGCCCCAGTGTGTCCAGCAATCTGCCCCAGTGTGTCCAGCAATCTGCCCCAGTATGTCAAGCATATTGCCCCAGTGTGTCCAGTATTGCCCCCAGTGTGTCCACCAATCTGCCCCAGTGTGTCCAGCATTCTGCCCCAGTGTGTCCAGCATATTACCCCCAGTGTGTCCAGCATTCTGCCCCCAGTGTGTCCAGCATTCTGCCCCCAGTGTGTCTCCAGCATTCTGCCCCAGTGTGTCTCCAGCATTCTGCCCCAGTGTGTCTCCAGCATTCTGCCCCAGTGTGTCTCCAGCATTCTGCCCCAGTGTGTGTCCAGCAATCTGCCCCAGTGTGTCCAGCAATCTGCCCCAGTATGTCAAGCATATTGCCCCAGTGTGTCCAGTATTGCCCCCAGTGTGTCCAGCAATCTGCCCCAGTGTGTCCAGCATATTACCGCCAGTGTCCAACAATCTGCCCCAGTATGTCCAGCACTGCCCCCAGTGTGTCTAGCATTCTGCCCCCAGTGTGTCCAGCATTCTGCCCCCAGTGTGTCCAGCATTCTGCCCCCAGTGTCCAGCACTGCCCCTAGTATGTCCAGCACTGCCCCCAGTGTGTCCAGCGTTCTGCCCCCAGTGTGTCCAGCGTTCTGCCCCCAGTGTGTCCAGCGTTCTGCCCCCAGTGTGTCCAGCGTTCTGCCCCCAGTGTGTCCAGCGTTCTGCCCCCAGTGTGTCCAGCGTTCTGCCCCCAGTGTGTCCAGCGTTCTGCCCCCAGTGTGTCCAGCGTTCTGCTCCCAGTGTGTCCAGCGTTCTGCTCCCAGTGTGTCCAGCGTTCTGCCCCTAGTGTGTCCAGCGTTCTGCCCCCAGTGTGTCCAGCGTTCTGCCCCCAGTGTGTCTCCAGCATTCTGCCCCAGTGTGTCTCCAGCATTCTGCCCCAGTGTGTCTCCAGCATTCTGCCCCAGTGTGTCCAGCATTCTGCCCCAGTGTGTCCAGCATTCTGCCCCAGTGTGTCTCCAGCATTCTGCCCCAGTGTGTCTCCAGCATTCTACCCCAGTGTGTCTCCAGCATTCTGCCCCAGTGTGTCTCCAGCATTCTGCCCCAGTGTGTCTCCAGCATTCTGCCCCAGTGTGTCTCCAGCATTCTGCCCCAGTGTGTCCAGCATTCTGCCCCAGTGTGTGTCCAGCATTCTGCCCCAGTGTGTGTCCAGCATTCTGCCCCAGTGTGTGTCCAGCATTCTGCCCCAGTGTGTGTCCAGCATTCTGCCCCAGTGTGTGTCCAGCATTCTGCCCCAGTGTGTGTCCAGCATTCTGCCCCAGTGTGTGTCCAGCATTCTGCCCCAGTGTGTGTCCAGCATTCTGCCCCAGTGTGTGTCCAGCATTCTGCCCCAGTGTGTGTCCAGCATTCTGCCCCAGTGTGTGTCCAGCATTCTGCCCCAGTGTGTGTCCAGCATTCTGCCCCAGTGTGTGTCCAGCATTCTGCCCCAGTGTGTGTCCAGCATTCTGCCCCAGTGTGTCTCCAGCATTCTGCCCCCAGTGTGTCTCCAGCAATCTGCCCCCCCCGTGTCCCCCACTGCTCCGGGGCCCACTGCCCACTGGATGTAAATGTTGTACTGAGCTGAACAGAGAGATTGCGGCTTCTTGTCCTGGAACGTTGCTCTCGGATATTCCGTGATCCGCTTATTGTCAATGGACTGCTTTTTAAAACTCTCCAGGACTTCGTTTGTACCTGTGATATCCCCTTGAAATCATACCGAGAGAATTGCTGATCTCTTCGAAGATGGATATTGTTGGATACTACATGTAACAACAAGCACTTTTTCAATTTACTAATTATTATAATTTGCAGGTGTTCTTGTAATCTCAATAGGGTCCCCCTATATTTGTTAACCAGCCATGTAAAAAGCAGACTTCTGTGGCCTGGTATTTCAGGCTGGTAAGGATCCAATATACATGAACCTTACCAGCTGGATAATACCAGTCTGCAGCAGTCTACTTACCTTGCATGGTTAGCAAAAATAGGGGGATCCCCTAAAAAAAAAATAGCGTGGGGTCCCCCTATTTTTGTTAACCAGCCAAGGAAAAAGCAGACAGCTGCGGCCTGGTATTCGCAGACTGGCAAGGCCCATGCATTTTGGCCCTCACCAGCCTAAAAATAACATCCCACAGCCACCCCACAACTGGCGCATCCAAAGATGCCCCAGTTGTGGCACTTTACCCGGCTCTTCCCACTTCCTCTGTAGCGGTGGCAAGTGGGGTAAAAGTTGTGGGGTTGATGTCACCTTTGTATAGTCCGGTGACATCAAGCCCATGGCTTAGAAATGGAGAGGGGTCAATAAGACACCTATCTATTACTAATCCTGTAGTTGTTAAAGGTTAAATAAAGACACAGCCAGAATAAAGCATTTTATTGAAATAAAATACTAAACACAGTTTTCCATTTTTATTGTACTCTTAATCCATGCAACGCCCGCGATCTCCTGTAATAAAAATAAAATAACAAATCAACACAAATACTCCCTGGTCCAACGTAGTCCTAAATAACGAGTGTCCCACACTGACTCCAGCTCTGCTACATCTAGATGCCTGACTCAGCCTGACATCCAGACACAGCGGAGATAACTCAGTCTCCGGCCGTCACCTGCACTGCAGTTCTCGCGATCAGCTGACCGGTAGCACTTGCCTACTGACCGGAGATAACCCCGGCGGTCACATACACGGCAGTTCTCGCGGTCAGCTCAGTCATCGCGAGAACTGCAGTGGACGCGAACTTCCGGCGGTGTCACAAGGTAAGACATTATTTAAATTAGTACAAATGCATAGTAAGCTGCGTTTCCGCAGTTATTACCGCATCTAATGATAGTCTATGGGACATTTACGCTGTGGGGATGGGGCGTCTCCGCATCGTAAATAGACATGCTGCGGTCTAGGAAGACGAGCCGCATGTCCGGTAACGCAGGTCTGCTGCCTGCATCTCTGAACGCATAGTGGACCTGGGATTTCATGAAATCCCCTCCACTATGCTGTAACATCTGGACGCTGCGGGTTTGACGCTTACTGACCGTGGAAACATATCCGCAAAAATGTGGATTTTAGGTGTACAGAAGACTGAACTTCACATATTATAAACTCTCCTGGAACGTTTTCTGTGAACGTGGCTCCCTATACAGCAAATCTCCACACAATATAATGCCCTCATGGACATGTAGGCATTAGTATTTTGGTCCATTAGGTTTCCTGGGTGAAAGTTGATAGGAGTCCACATTTGATTTTTTTTTTTTAAACATATCCTCCCCCCCCCCCCCCATTTTTTCCTTCCTCTCTGTTTCCTTACTTTGTCCAGACTATCTATATTAATTTTATCATTTCAGTGTGATGGACTATCGTTTTACTGATGATCTTATTTTTTAAATTATTTTTTTCTACTTTTTTGCACCTCGTTTGATTGATGGGCAGGATTTCCAAAGATTGTTTCCCCAACTTCCTCCTTGACCTTTTCCAATTGCCTTCCCCTTGCTTTTAACCCTTCTTTCCTTTCCCTGTATGTTGCTCAGGCATCATTCTCCAATACATAAGCATTTCTCGCTTACCTTTTTTCTTTCTTTTGGTTTATTCTCTCATTTAAAGGGATATTCCCATCTCCAAGATCCTATGCCAATATGTAGTAGGTGTAATAATAATAATATTAGCAAATACCTCCAATTAGAAATGTAGCATAGTTCTTCTAATTCGCTATGTCACTTACCCCATGTGCAGGGCATTGCAGCATCCATGGTTACTACCGCTAACAACTAAATACCTGGCACTATATGAGTGGTCGTAACCATGGATGCCTGAGCTACTGCAATGCCCTGTGATATAGCAAATCAGAAGAACTATACTACATTTCTAGTTGGAGGTATTTGCTAATATTATTGTTATTACACCTACTACATATTGTGATAGGACTGTGGAGATGGGAATACCCCTTTAAGTAATATAAGTTGATCAATATTATAATGTTTTAATTGTACTAAAATGGTGCAAACACACCGGTAAGTGTATATATTTTGGACTAGTATCCTCTTATTCTTTGGTCCCTGGCTGGATCCGATCGTCCTTCATTACAGTGCAGAACTATCTTCCTGGGGGCGGAGAAGAGAGATATACTGCAGGATGGGGCTCTGTATATAGGGGCTGAATACAGGATGTACTGCAAGAGGGTGCTGTATACAGGGAGCTGAGAGGAAAGATATACTGCAGAATTAGGCTCTGTATATAGGGGCTGACGTTAGTTGAGCTGTGTTTTGTTGCCTGCTAAGAGACCAGTGATGGGAAACTACAAATGCTGCTCTATTGATGCATAAGATGGCAGAAGATAAAATAAGTCCGGAAGGGTTCTGTACAGGAGCAAAAAGTGCACAGAGGCATAAGGAGAATTCTACAATTAGATTAGCTTAATAAGTACTCAGGAAGGTGAGGCTAGTCGGGAGGAGATGGGAAAGGGGAGTGCAGCATTGAGGAGAAGTGAGGTGTGTTGTGATCTGGTGGCCTAAGAGCAGCATGGGACGTACTCTGGAGAAGGTGGTACATGTACTGACCGCAGACCCTGAACCTAACACCGCAACTAGAAATAGCCGTGGAATGTACCTATCACTCCCTAGACATCTCGACACAGCTCGAGGACTAATTACCCCTAGAGATAGAAAAGGGAAAACTATCTTGCCTCAGAGAAAATCCCCAAAGAACAGGCAGCCCCCCACAAATATTGACTGTGAGAGGAGAGGGAAAAAACATACACAGACTGAAATGAGAATTTAGCAAAGGAGGCCACTTCTAGCTAAATAGAAAGGACAGGACAGAGTACTATGCGGTCAGTATTAAAATACTAGAAAATATCCACCACAGAAAATACAAAAACTCCACAGCTAACTAAAGACATGGAGGGTATATCTGCATCTCCAGAGATACCAGCTTGGCTAAACAAATCCTTATACTGACCAAGCTGGACAAGACAAAACATGGAAAATAACTGAACAATAAGGCCACAGCAAGGCCAGAACTTATCTTTGTTGAAAAGAACTGCAAAGCAGAAGAGACCAGGCAGGGATGTGAATCCTCCAGGAACAATGGACAACTGGCACTGACTAAAGGGTGAAGCAAGACTAAATAGCCCTGTCCAAATTGCAAAAAGTGAAAACACCTGATAAATGCTGTGATTCAGAGACAGCAGCGCTAACACTTACAACCACCGGAGGGAGCCCAAGAGCAGAATTCACAACAGAGGTGCTACTGGGATATTACGTTTTGGCAGATAAGAATAGGACCACACATTCAGGTATGTGAAGTGGGATAGATAGAGATTGAAAAAAACCACAAAGGTACAAGAAAGAAATGTTGTGTTGGGCATAGTCTGTATATTAACAGTAAGTATGCATTTACTGTACTTTCTGAAAAATAATATGAACCCTATGAACTGACACATGCAGCGATTGTCTAACAAACAGGTAATCCCTGCATGTGATGCGGCTGTCAAACAGCTGTGAGACATGCAGCTGCGGGGACGTGTACATATTTTTCAAGCATGTCGAAGACACTCTGTTAGCACACGAGCACGCTCGGATAACACCTTATCCAAGCATGTTTGCTCAACACTACTGGGAGACACTTATTATATAAGGCACCTTCACCTGTTGAGAGGTGCCTGAGCAGTGTGCTAATTCAGTTAGTCTGCACACTTGCTAGTTCTCAGGTCCACTGCCTGTTAGTACCTGCTAGTACTCGCTAGTTCCCGCTAGTACCTGCCAGTACCCGTTTGTCCCAGCCCTTTCCTGCCTGCACGTGCTGTGCCAGTCTGTATTCTTGCCGTACCTGCCTTCACCTGGTGTGTCAGTCTGTATAGCAGTCATACCTGCCTGCACCTGCCATGCCAATCTGTATACCAGCTGTATCTGTGGTGCCTGCCTGTACTTGCCAAGGTCCATCCATTCCTGGCCATTCCAACTACCTGCCCCTTTGGGGGTCAGTTACCGTGTGTCCGAGGTCTGTCCTATAGCTGCACCTGGCATTCATCTGGAGCCAAGTCTAACCCAACCATCGGGCTCTAGTGAAACGTCAGGTGTTCGCCTAGTAACGCCTATGCAGGCTCTCCTCGGTGATTCCACCACTATACCCGTTACACAGAGGGAAATGACAGTGATTGGTAAGAGGGGTTATATTCAGTGTGCCACAACATGAAGCCTCTGTAAAGCGCCATATTTTCATACCTAGAAAGTTATTCCTAACGGGGCAAGTTGGGAATATCTCGTACTGTTGATAGGTGATCACTTGCTGATTATTTGGATGGTCCAACTTCTGGGACCGTCCTACAATCCTGAGGTCAGGGCTCGAAAATGCCCTGTTTGCTCCATAGTTAAGTACAGAGGTCAGCGGTCCAGTAGAAAATGATTGGCGCTGCTCCACTCTAAAGAGGCGCCGAGGGTCCCAGCCATCAGATGCTGATCACCTGTCTTCTGGATATTGGGTTTTCAATATGGGAATGCCCCTTGATATACCGCCCGTGATCTAAAGGAGGATGATGTTTAGAAGGCTCGTTGGGACTGGGTGACATCTAACCCTTTGAACTCAGTCGTGTAAATCATATTTACTGGCCTTTTAACAGTATCAATGAATGAGATGGATGATAAATGTAACGCCTGGGTGCGCTGTAGGGATCAGCGGCGGTGGTCTCTGCCGAGGCTCGGTGTCCTCGCTGACATTCGCTCCTTCTCCGGTGGCTGGTAATGTTCTGTAACGTTATTTTTTATCCGCTCGGTACTTGTTCACCTTGTATTGCTCCATTACAGACGTCTTGCAGGAGCAGCAGTAACGACATTACAAGTTCTATTCTGGACTCCTGCCTTATGGAAGGAGCGGAAGGGTTCCTGACGGCAGAATTTTTACTCGGCTGGAATCAGATGATTTATTTATCTTTTTGGGGAATCGAATTACTTTAGTAGTTCTTTCCGAAAGTCTGCTCTGCAGATCGCCAGGGTGCCATGAACTCCTTCCTAGTAATGGCAGCCGGCGCACTCTTAAACGGAATGTATCCACAGAAAATGACTTATTGTGTAATCAGATTTTTTTTTTAACGGTAAATGTATTTTTTTTTATTTGATTTTTTATATCACATATTTACATATATCTTAATCTATATTTAAAAAAAAAAATCAGAAGTCTTGCAGTCTTTTAGATAACCTTGCTTAGTTGTGCTGAAATATGTTCTTAACATATTCTTGATAAAAGTCATTGTGAAGGGAAGGATAGGAGATGAGCTGTGATATCTTCCATTGTGAATAGTGAGTCCTGTGTTATGTATATATGTTACGTTTCATTGTAATCTTGTCCGCAAGGATAATGACGCTCCCTGAAGAAGCAGACGCGAAACACTCGTTGGCACGGGTGGTGGAGGGATATATATTTTTTCCCCTAATTAGGCAGTGTGGCCTGTACTTTGTGTGCTCACATGGCTTCATGAATTGTTTACCCTTTACTTCTTATTAATCAGGTTCTTTGTATTTTTACAATTAGTTTATTATGTATTTAATATCATATTTATACCTAAGTTTGTTTTGATTAATCATTAGTATTTGTATACAAACAGGTCTCTGATCATGAGATTGTCATATACTGTTTTTTTAATTATGCATATGATTTGCATACCTTTATTATTTTTTTTAACACCATTTAAATGATTAATTATTCCTTCTCCACCTTTGTGCATTTTAATAGTATATGTGTCATTTGTTCTGACCATTTTTCAATAAAATATTCAGATTTTTCTTATACATATTTTACCCCAGGGAATATATTTTTAGACTTGCGATGATAGTGAGGCTGCTGAAAAGCGAGAGTGAAAATCTAATGTTAGGCCAAGTGACCAGTGTGAAGGATTTTCAATACTTATAATAAAAATTCATTTAAAGGGAATCTGTCAGCAGGTTTTTTGCTATTTAATCGACTCCGATTCCAAGTACTAGGTCGTGTACTGTAGTTTCTATACAATCAGTGTTTTATCAGCAGGAAGTTATCACTGGAGGACTAGGTGTCACGTGCCAGGCAGTCCATCTAATCTGTGTAACCCCGCCCTCACCGCTGATTGGCAGCTTACTCACAGTGTACACAGGAAGCTGCCAATCAGTGGTGTGGGCAGGGTTATGCACCGCTCATCAATCTGAACACTGCGGCGTCTACAGCAGAAAAAGCAAGGATTCTTTTAAAACTGCACCACGCAGCCCAGTAACTGACACTGCATGGCATTTTAGGTATATATGTATATACCTATATGTGTATATATAGGTATATATTTCCAAAAAAAGGTAAAGGATCCAGCTTCAAGTACATATAAAAATAAAACATTTTATTTAATCCATTAAAAAAGTGAAAAAATATACATACTTTGTAAAAAGTTGAACTGAATATCCTCCATAAAAAAAACGTATTTTGAACGCTGTATCATTCTTAGTCCTGGTACAGTGTAAACATAAGCACCAGGATACAGACAAATACAGGGATATGTGAGCTCTGAATATATGTTTTAATCAAATTGTGTGAACCCATCTGTGAACAAGACGACCTCTGTAGAACCTACACCAGCAAACAAATTTGAAGACAACCTGTTTACCAAGGTCAAAAATGGTCATATATTTTTTTATTTCACCTGCTGCTACCCTGAGAATTTTTTTTATTTTACTTTTGTTTTCTTTCTAAAAATTCACCATAGAGTTCAAGAGATGTGGGTCTTTTTATGTAGTGCCTTCAATATGCTGATATTTATGGTCTTTACTAAGGGGCGGTGCTCACAGGATCCTCTGGGGCGTGTCTTTAGGCTCCTCTGCACAATTACTCTGTGACTCATGCCCCCCTTGGTAAAGACCAAATAAATTACCATATTTGGTTCACTAATTAAAAAGGTCCACATCTCCTGAACTGTATGGCAGAATTCTAGAAAGTGAAAAAAAAAACACCTAAATACTCAGGGGAGCAACAGGTATAAAATAATAACAAAAACTGGTTTCTTTTCAAATGCTGATAGGTCATCTTTAAAGGGCAGGTAGTATAAATACTTATATTAGGGGTTTTAGTATAACAACATATATTAAAAACGGCTTCGGAAAGATGAGAGAAGTGATTTTCTTCAGTGTGCTAGGCAGAAGGGGGAGGCTCCTGCTGCAGCTAGTTGTTTTACAGCCACACATAAGTTCAATGAAGAGGAGGCGCTGATTTCTTGACACATATAGAGCATTTCTTTATATATTTCTTTGTTTTAATTGTAATATGAGACAAAATAGGATTAAAGGAAAGCGAATATACTGGGACTTAATTATCTGTTTTTTATTTTTCTTGTGCGTTTACTTTTTTATTATTGTTTTTAATGATTTCATAAACAGTATTGGTTCTATTTTGTGTTGTTTTTTTAACAGAGAAATTGAATATTTAGCCGTGGGACAACCCTTTTAAGAACACAAGTGTTGGCATAAAACAGTAGCATTTTTATAGACTGTACAGCCTTTGTCCTGGTTCTTTATCTTCCCATGTGAGTAAAGTAGTCAGCGATGGCTACTTAGGCAACCCTTTTTAGATGCCATTTCAGAATGTATAAGGAAAAAATAGAAAAAGCTCCACGGACCCCAGAGTGGACCCCACTCTTTCTCCCAGAATGCGCCATAAGCTTTTCTGGGAATCCAATGTTAGATTTATTTGTAGACGACCTGCTTTGGTCTCCAGGTTTAGGTGCAATGTGTTGAAAGTCATTCCTTGAGACAAGCTTAAAAAGACAAAGAATACAAAAACTGGAAAAAGAATTCAAACAAAAAACAAACCTGAACATATGTTTAAATGGATTATGTCTGGGAGCTGAGGCTAGCCAAATTCAGAGACTGGCTCCTGCATTACCGTTATCGCAATTTGGGAGAAGCCTATAGGGACACGTCTCTTGGACAGGTCACCATGTGTCCGTCTGCTTTTCCCATCGTGTTTCTTTCTGAAATTCTGTAGCATTTCAGACTAAAACATAGATGTTTGTAATGCAAATAGACTGGACATCTATCTTCTTGGCTGGATATTTTTTATCTTCTTGGCTGGACACCTATCTTCTTGGCTGGACATCTATCTTCTTGGCCGAACATCTATCTTCTTGGCTGAAGATCTATCTTCTATCTCTTGGCTGGACATCTATCTTCTAGGCTGGACATCTATCCTCTTGGCTGAACATATATCTTTTTGGCTGGACATCTATCTTCTTGGCCGAACATCTATCTTCTTGGCTGAAGATCTATCTTCTATCTCTTGGCTGGACATCTATCTTCTTGGCCGGACATCTATCTTCTTGGCCGAACATCTATCTTCTTGGCTGAAGATCTATCTTCTTGGCTGAAGATCTATCTTCTATCTCTTGGCTGGACATATCTTCTAGGCTGGACATCTATCTTCTTGGCCGAACATCTATCTTCTTGGCTGGACATCTATCTTCTTGGCTGGACATCTATCTTCTTGGCCTAACATCTATCTTCTTGGCTGAAGATCTATCTTCTATCTCTTGGCTGGACATCTATCTTCTTGGCTGGACATCTATCTTCTTGGCTGGACATCTATCTTCTTGGCTGAACATCTATCTTCTTGGCTGAACATCTATCTCTTGGCTGGACATCTATCTTCTTGGCTGAACATCTATCTTCTTGGCTGAACATCTATCTTCTTGGCTGAACATCTATCTCTTGGCTGGACATCTATCTTCTTGGCTGGACATCTATCTTCTTGGCTGAACATCTATCTTCTTGGCTGAACATCTGTCTTCTTCAATACACATGCACACTCTTAAGAGTAGAACGTTCATGTGTTTTCATTCTAGAGTATGCCAAGACGTAATCTTCCTGGAGAACAAGAAGATCGGATTTTGGAATTGAAATCAGTCCGAGGAGAGTCAGCTGCCCCTTACATGTTAGATGGTGACGACAGTACAGTGCTGCTATGGGGCATCTGAAGAGCAGGGTCTTGGCCATGGTTGGTCCTATGCCCTTTGCTACTGGGTGGCAACGCTCCCCTGAAGATCTGCATTGTTGGCAAACCTACATTAGTGCTCTGTCCCCTTTAGGTAGAGTCTGAACTGTGCCGCGCAGCAATCCTAGAGTTGAAAAGGGTCCAAATTCATAAAGTAATTGCATTATTCATAAACTATTTCCATAGCCTTCGCAACTTCATCCGGGAATGCCTCTTTAATTAATGTTTTAGATTTTTTATCAGTCTTTCCACCATTACTTTTTCTTTTTGAACTCTCTCGTAACTTAGTGGTCCTGACATATCCTGCTGAGCTTTGCGTCAGTTCCTTGAGCTTTTCCCACTCACAGGAAGGAGATGATACATATTTTTTCATAATTCACACTTAATAATCTCGCACTATTGCACGCCTTGCCATCTCAAACAGAACCATGAATTGCTGCCCAGGACTTGAATTATTCAAGATGAGGAATTGGGACCATCGAGATCAATCTTGCCTCATTTACATAGAAACTGTGCAGAGTTATTCTGGCACAATTCAGGCTGCTTTCATTAAACTTGTACAGCCTGTGTATCCCAGATGGACAGAATGGACCCCGATGCCCAGAACCACAGTACTTGCTGTAGCCCGCTTTCTCTCATGTTCATGCTTTATGGTAGTTGCCATAAATGGGAGTAATCTGTCGCATATACACTCACTGGCCACTTTATTAGGTACACCTGTCCAACTTCTTGTTAACACTTAATTTCTAATCAGCCAATCACATGGTGGCAACTCAGTGCATTTAGGCATGTAGACATGGTCAAGACAATCTCCTGCAGTTCAAACCGAGCATCAGTATGGGGAAGAAAGGTGATTTGAGTGCCTTTGAACGTGGCATGGTTGTTGGTGCCAGAAGGGCTGGTCTGAGTATTTCAGAAACTGCTGATCTACTGGGATTTTCACGCACAACCATCTCTAGGGTTTACAGAGAATGGTCCGAAAAAGAAAAAAAATCCAGTGAGCGGCAGTTCTGTGGGCGGAAATGCCTTGTTGATGCCAGAGGTCAGAGGAGAATGGGCAGACTGGTTCGAGCTGATAGAAAGGCAACAGTGACTCAAATCGCCACCCGTTACAACCAAGGTAGGCCTAAGAGCATCTCTGAACGCACAGTGCGTCGAACTTTGAGGCAGATGGGCTACAGCAGCAGAAGACCACACCGGGTACCACTCCTTTCAGCTAAGAACAGGAAACTGAGGCTACAATTTGTACAAGCTCATCGAAATTGGACAGTAGAAGATTGGAAAAACGTTGCTTGGTCTGATGAGTCTCGATTTCTGCTGCGACATTCGGATGGTAGGGTCAGAATTTGGCGTAAACAACATGAAAGCATGGATCCATCCTGCCTTGTATGGAGCATCTTTGGGATGTGCAGCCGACAAATCTGCGGCAACTGTGTGATGCCATCATGTCAATATGGACCAAAATCTCTGAGGAATGCTTCCAGCACCTTGTTGAGTCTATGCCACGAAGAATTGAGGCAGTTCTGAAGGCAAAAGGGGGTCCAACCCGTTACTAGCATGGTGTACCTAATAAAGTGGCCGGTGAGTGTATATGGCAGTAGACTATCATGGTCTTCAGGAAGTGATTGCTTAGAGTCTCTCCTCCAGAGACTCGAGATACAGCGATGCGTGCAGCTCCTCTCTATCTGTGAGCATAGAGAAAACCCTTGGGTCTTGCCTTAGCATCCAGCTCGCCAATCCTTTAATGAAATTGAGATTACTCTGCTGGTCTGCCCCTGTCTATACAGCAAAGCCAACATGTGAGCTACTGGAAATGTCACAAGTGTTTGCTTTAGTGGCCGAGGAAAAACCTGGAATATTAAGAAAAATAAGTAAAACGTTAATAATTATTTTTTGCTCAGTTATATAGCGCCATTAATTAAACAGCACTTTACAGACCATGTTACAGTCCCCATTGGGGCTCACAATCTACATTCCCTATCAGTATGTCTTTGGAGTGTGGGAGGAAACCCACGCAAACAAGGGAAGAACATACAAACTCCTTGTAGATGTTGTCTTTGGTGTGATTTGAACCCAGGACTCCAATACTGCCAGGCTCCAGTGCTAATCACTGAGCCACCATGCTGCCTGTGTTAATTACAGTTGGTTAGATCAGTTCGCGGGATTCTGGTCCATCGGCCAGGTCAGTGCGCTTGTGATCGTTGGATGGGAGCTCTGCGAATTAATAAACTTCTAGATTAGCTGGGAAGAGCAATGTCATCTGTGCGTCCAAGGTTCCTGGCAGGCAAAGATCTGCGAGCCTCCGGTACATCGGCTAGGTCCGTAATGTGTGGCCGCTGTCCCGCGAGTCGATCCGCACATCTCTAGTAATAATCCAAAACAAACCTGTATTATCTGTCATTCTCAGCTGGTAAGGGACGATATTAGTGCAGATTCTGCACCCACATGTGTGTGAAATTCACGTCCCGTGCATGCGAATGGGATTTCTGCAAACTTGGGGTTGCATTGCTTTATACGAAAGACTTCTTCAATGGTGTTTAACAGAGTACTGAGCATGCTCGGTTCCAGACATAGACTTCTATGGGCTGCGTTGATTTTAATGGAACACATAGAAGAACATGAGAAGCCGAATATACGCAAATGATGGCAGAGGGCTGCTCATAAAATATAGTCCAGTGTGGGCAGACTTCACCATGAGCAGGGTGGCATCCAGACGTTAAAAGTACCTCCTGAAACTTTCCCTGGAGTAAAGTTATTTTATTAAGTAAAAGTTTTTCTTCCTTCTTTTCGCAGACACGTGGGATTGCTACGAATCAAACACAAGAAAATGAACATGCAGAAGATTCCCCTTCAGAGTGTGCGTCAGTTCTTCATCGAGGATGTCGTCTTGTCGGACTTTCCAGACCTCTTCAACCCGGACAATCCCAAAGTGACTCAGGACATAGAAAACTTCTGCATAGAGAAGGTAGGCCACCATTTCTGTAGCTCGGTATGCCCGCCGCAGACTTTTCTTTTTTTTTTACTAATCTTGGTTGCATCCATTTATTTGTAGAAATTTTTTGGAAGAACCTAAGAAAAATAACCCCTCAAAGTTCTGAAAAGTCTTTAAGGGCTCATTCAGTCATCTTTTTTTCACATACAAGAATTACATTCTGAGTGGTTTCTCCACCTTTTCCTATCAAGCCGTCCATGAAAAACGGACAGCAGATGGATGGCATCCTAGAACTGTCCAGTTTTTTTACGTTCCCATAGATTTGCATTGCTGATTTTGATCCAACATTCTGATCAATATCGGTCAAGTCTTCAGCAAAAAAAAGGTCATGTGAACAAGCCCCATAGACTATGGATAGAACTCATAGACGAAAAATGAATATCTGAATGAGCCTTAAAGGGGTTGTCCACTACACCCTTCTCTTTCCTCATGTTTGATCCCATTAAAAAAAAGACACTTATGCTCATCTCCGGCTCCGTTCCAGCACTGATTGGGCGAAAGGCTCGAAAGACCTAACAACCTCACGTGAGCCCTTGAGAACGCAAGTGACAATACTGCTGGAATGGCGCCGGAACAGGAGGTGAGTATAGGTCTTTATATTTTAACAGGGCCAAGCATGAGGAATGAGAAGGGGTTGTCCTAGTAGTTTACAACCCCTTTATTGCAGAAAGATCCTTCATATTGCACAGAGGCACCATACACCACACCACCAGTGCCGGGCAGGAATAATAATCAACACTTCTTGCCGTCTGATTCATTATTACATTTAGTTTTTGATGGTTTTCATCTGTTTTTCTTTTCTGCCTCATTCTTATTTTATGTGTGATTTTTTTTTTTTTTTACATCTATTATATATATATATATATTGTCCATCATAGTGGACAGGGTTTGGGGTTTCCAAATGTTTTCAGCCGATTTCATAAATTGCAACGTCTAAGTTTTTCTAAAATATAAATGAAAATAAAAAAGCTCAAAAAAGAGAAAATCATCCTCATGTTCCCAGGTTAAACATAAAGAAATAAAAAAGCAATAAATAAACATACTTGTTATCATATATCGTGTCCATTAAATTTCCGTCTATAAAATATAAATTACGTGAACCAAAGATTAAAAGCTAAAAATAAAAATAATTGAAACCCCAAATTTGTATTTTGATTTTCTTTTTGTTACACTTCATCCCCCCCCCCTCAAAAAAAAAAATAAAAAAATAAAACAGTACGTCATTCATACGCAAAAATGGTTTCAATAAAAATGTCTACACTAAGGCTATTTTCACACTAGCGTCGAGGTTCCCGACGCTAGCGTTGTCTCCGCCGCACAACGGGGCAGCGGATGCATTTTTCCAGCGCATCCGCTGCCCCATTGTGAGGTGGGGGCGGAGTTCCGGCCGCGCATGCGCGGTCGGAAAAAGCGGACCGTCGTGAGCAAAAAATGTTACATGTAGCGTTTTTTGGACCCGACGGTCCGCCACAACACGGCGCAACCGTCGCACGACGGTTGCGACGTGTGTCAATCCGTCGCAATACGTCGCTTAATGTAAGTCTATGGGGAAAAAACGCATCCTGCAAGCACTTTTGCAGGATGCGTTTTTTCAGCAAAACGACGCATTGTGACATATTGCAGTTAACGCCAGTGTGAAAGTAGCCTAAAAACTCACACGACTTAATAGCCAAGAAGAATAGCAAAGAGTTAGGTGTCTTGGTAAATGGTTACATAAACCAAAAATTGTTACAAAGTTCTATTTTTATGCTTTTTATAACCACTAGTGCTCTGTATAAATGAGTACACCCCCTTTGAAAAATAAGATTTGAACAATTTCTAAAATTTTGGCAAAACGGAGTTTCATAGAACTTTTTTTAACCCATAACATGAAAGTTAGATTAAAAGGGCTATCTAGGTCTATTTTTTTTCTGGTGGTCCTAAGGACTGACTATCAGGTAGTCACTAACGATCAGCCTGTTCTTGGCGGCGACTCATAGTGATCACAGACCGATCCTGCTGATGTTTCTGCTGTTGATAGAGCAGCTTTTCCTCTTCCGCTCTGCTGTGTCTACAGGCATGAGTGCCGATGTCATGCTGATTGATAGCCAGCTCCCCGCAGCTATGTAGCGGGGAGCCGGCTGTCAATCACTATGACATCAACAGTCATGCCCCGAAGAGAAGACGCTGCTCTGTTTACTTCACATCATCGGTAGGAGCCGACCGTGACCACTCTGTGCCGGCAGAGATCACCGATGAGCACAACACATTGGTAGTTAACAAAGTCTGTGGGACTGATGAGGATAGCCGAGTGGTGTACCAATGGAGAGGCAGTAGACATGCACAATCTGCACTTCCTAGTTTTTAGGACGCCCTGTTCTCGTGATCATTGAGGGGTCTCTTTGATGGGACTCCCAGCTATCAAAAACGTATCATTTATTCTGTGCATAGGGGGTAAGTTGCAATTGTTAGATAATCCCTTTATATAAGTTTGGGGTCACCGTGGACTGTCAGAAGAGTAATGTTCTGATTGTTTTCTTTATTACAGATAGAGGCAATGTTAGAGATGGCTGAAAGGGAACGTCTGGGAAATCCTCGAATACCCGAGAAACCTCTGATAAGATTGCGGGTAAGTTCATTACAGTCCCAGACATTTCGGTTGATTCGTCATCTCCGCAGCTTTAGTGCGAGAATACTGAACCCAAATGTTGAAGGAGCACACGATTGACAGCAGATGACGGCACGGCTGCTCGGCCTCCACATCACAGAGCAAGCTCACAGCACTCTGAAACAGATACAACCAGAAAATAGAAATAAAGACAGAATTTAAGGAAACCTAGTCCCCCCCTTCCCCAAACCACCGCTGTGTCTTTATTGTACCCTATATCCAGGCTTGGACTGGCCAACCGGGGGAACAGGAGAATCCTCCGGTAGACCGCTGTGAAAAAGTGCTAATGAGAAGTGCAGAAAAAAAAGTATCATCATTCATTAAGGAAGCTACCAGCATTAATTTTACATAGAAAAAAAGTACATGTGTTTACAAGGGACAGGTCATTTTTGCCTGTAGCTGAACAGTCGGCCTGAAGAATCCGTGTTACTGGTGGGCCTTTACCAGTCCAGTCCGACACTGCCTGTATCTACTTTATAACGAGCCCCTTTTCACGGCTTAGCAAAATAACAATAATATCAATTTTGAACTGCCCTAGGGATATGAAAATCACTCTGTTAATAGTCGAGGGGGGCCTTGGTTTTTCCAGTCTAATTCTCCCCTCAAGTGACAAAAAACTGACTGGCACATCCAGACTGGTGTGAATAGGTGCATACCAGGAGGATATCCGGGTATCCGGGGCAGCTATTCGGTAAGTGCTTATCCAAAGCTATTCGATCAACCCTAATCTTAACTCTTTCACACCCTGATGTAATTGTACATCACAGTAGCTAAACCTGCTCCATATTCCATACTGGGCAGATGCCGGCTGTGTTATACAGCCTACATCTGCCTCTAACAGCTAGTTCTGACTGCTGCTGTTTAACTGCATTTAAGTGGACCGGCTACGTGTACACACATCCATCACAAACTTGCAGCCTGGGGTCCGCATGTGACTAGGCTACATACAGAATGTTAGTTTTATTATTTATTGGAATACCTTTTTGGAGTTGGGACTTGACCCCTCTGGAGTCAACAAAATCACACAAAAAATGTAAATGTTTATATCACCCCACTTTTTCCTAGTTTATAAATTAAAAAAAACAAACATATTTGTTATAATCGTGTCCGTAAAAATACAATTTATCAAAATCGAAAGCGAAAAAAAGAAATTGCCACTTATTAAAAAAAAAAAAAGGCAATAAAAAGCGATCAAAACATCTTATGTTCTTCAAAATAGTATGGATAAAAACAAAAAAAAAATCCATCACTCAGCTCCATTGATGGAAAAATGAACAGGTTTCTGGTCTCAGGAAATGGTGACAGAAGTCAATTTTGTCTCCTTTTTTTAGAGTTCTGAATATTTTTCAACCACTGAAATGTATAAAGAAGCTTACAATGTCTTGCAAAAGTATTCGCCCCCTTGGTTTTTTTTAACAAATCCTTTTTATTGATTTTAGTAAGTTTTTAAATTCAGAACACTTGAAAACAAGCAGAACATTCGACTATATTCCTATACATAATAATAAATTCACAATTTTCAAAACCATCCCACCAACCCGCCCCAATCCTCAACCACCCTCCAAACCAAGTAGCAGCACCTGCACAACAAGAGGCCCCATCTGTCAAGAAATTTGCATCTTTAATTTCCCCAAAGTACCCTGAAGGTTGTTCATCAAATACCAGTCTGATTGTAAGAACCCCATCATTAATCGATTAATCTCGCCCTGGGAGCACTTACGCTCAATAAAACCTTTCCATTTATTAAAGAATTTCTCTGTTGGTTTTGGTTTGTCTCTTTTTTCGCTTCCAGTTTTTCCAAATACAGAAGCTGTTTCAAATTATTCAGTAACTCATTCACGGTCGGAGTCTCGGCTGTAATTCAATGTCTCAAAATACATTTTTTCGCTAAAGTTGCTATGTCATGTAGGAGTCGCATCTTCCCCTACCTCCCCGTAGCCCCTCTCCCCAACATAGTGAAAGATCCACAGCATCGGATCCAGATCCCAATCCTTACCCCCCGACTAAAGCCACAGACGGCCATCCAAAACTGTTTTATGATGTCACACTCCCAAAAACCATGGGACATATCCGTGCGGTCAGTCACACATTTCGGGCAGTGCTGTGTGGTGTCTAAACTGGCTGAAGGTGCTGGTAGATTGAAGCTATATATTGCCCTATGTATGATTCTAAATTGGGTGTCCCTACAATTTTCATTAGTAATATTCTCTCTTAATAAAAACCAGCCCTGCACAATTTTGCCCATAATATCTGAATCCCCCAACTGCTTTATCCATGCTTTTGCGTAAGTCTGTTTCCCCACCGGAGTTAACCATTCTCTTAGAATACCATTAATCCTTGACATGTTCAAACTGGGTAGATCACACTCCATCAAGAAATCAAACTCATTCCTATGTAGCTCTTTGGAAACATCCAGAAGATCCCACATGATGGAATTCTTTATGTGCGCATATTAATTACAAGCTTTGAAATTTGTTGAGTTCGAACTGCTCCACCACCTCCGCCTTAGTCATCCATCCTCTCTCACTGTCCACCATCAAATCTTTCATTCTCAAGACGCCTTTCTCCTGCCACTGTTTTCCCTGCCTAGAATGAAGTTCGGGTGCGCCCAAGGATTTAGATATTTGGATACCTTCCATTGTAAATCCAGCTTCTTCCGTATCGCCTTCCAGGGCACTATTGTGTCTCTACACCCCATCGAGTTCCTAATAGCCGGGCTCAGACAGGATGAGGGGGAATGCAGCACTGAGGCTAGATCCCAAGGCCTGCAAAATTCACTCTCTAGACTGAAGTCCGAATGCCTACTAGTCTCGCGCAACCAGTCCACCACGTGCCCAGCCAAACAAGAAAGATTGTATCCCCTAACATTAGGTAGTCTTATCCTCCCCCTTTCACAGAGGACATGAATGTGCTCATCTTTATCCTGGGTTCCCCCCCAAAGAAACTTTGTAAATGCTTTATTTAACCTGGAGATATCGCCTTGTTTGAGTAGTAAGGGAATCGTGTGCAGAGGATACAGCAATCTCGGAAAGCTCATCATTTTTATCAGATGACTTTTTGCTAACAACGATAACTGCAAACCACTCCACCCACATAATTGTGATTCTACCTTCGAAATAAGTGGGTGATAATTTAAAGCCTAAACCGTGTCTGTCGTACGTCCCAAGTATACCTAAATACCTAAATATTTAATCGAGGACCTTGCTATTGGGATCCCGAATAACTCAAGATATAAATTATGAGTTGGTGGCCCATCCTCTCTCTTCAGGAACAACAGCTTACTATGGCGGATAGTGTATGAGCTAAATCCCTATATGGATTACGCATAAACAATGCAATGTCAACCGCAAATAACGCAAACCGCATCATTTTGTCCTCTATTATGATCACCTTGTAACTACCCTCACTCGACAGGGGTTCAATAGCTATATTAAACAGCAGGGGGGACAGTGGGCAGCCCTGACGCGTACCCTTCTTCAAAGGGAACACATCTGAAAGGAATCCCTGGGTGTACACCCTCGCCTGGGGATTCAAGTAAAGTATCTTCACATACTTGCCCAACCTACCCTCTAGACCCAACCGATGTTGGACCAATTCCAGCCACGACCAACTTACATTATCAAAAGCCTTCTTGGCATCTATCGTGACTAAAACAGGGTTACCCTGTTGAATCACCCTTCTCACAGTTGACCACATCCATGACCAACATGACTTTTCTGATATTGGAAACCGCAGATCGACCTTTTATAAAACCCGACTGCTGGGGCGTAATTACTCTAGGCAAGACCATTGCCAGCCTATCCGCCAAAATTTTAGAAGTCAATTTCAGATCCTGATTGATAAGTGAAACTGGCCAGTAGCCGGAAGGGTCCCCCAGATTTTTATCCCCTTTCGGCAGCAGTTTTATACTGTATTTTTTGCTTTGTAAGAGGCACTTTTTTCGCCCAAATTTGGGGGGGGGGGGGGGGAATGAGGGTGCATCTTACAATGCAGATATATATGCCTTATCTGTGCTGCCGTTGATTTTAGTGCCGAGATCTCCATCTGCGCGTGCCCCGCCTCACGGTGGCCATTTTCTGAAAATTTAGCGAAAAATACGGGTATATGCCGTGTTGGCATGGTTAGAAATATCACCACCCCCATCCATGCATTAAACAAACCCATCAGAGTCGGGGAGATTTGGTCTTTTAGAACCTTGTAGAATTCACTCCGAAATCCATCGGGGCCCAGCGCCTTGCCGTTGCTGAGACCCTTGATTGCAGTTTCTACTTCATCCACCGAGACATCAGCATTCAAGACCTCCAATTCCTGATACAAAAAGTGTGGCATTTTTACTCTTTTTAGCCATTCCCCCCCCCACTACCACACCAACTTGTGCCTTCCCATATGGTTCTCTATAAAATTCCCCCAGAATCCTGTTTAATTCCCCGGGATCGGAAATAAGGCCTCCACCTTTTTTCTTTAAGCTCAGGGTCACAGTCAATTGCCTCCTTCCCCTAGCCAGATTGGCCAGCATCTTTCCTGGTTTGTTCCCATATCTATGCAGCGCCACCTCCTGCTGTGATGTAAATAGTTGCTCCTTCTTATCTGCCCACGAATCGAAGCTACTTTTGGCTTCCAGCCACCTTTTTTTTGCTGAAATTGAGCTTTCCTCCAGAAACGCCATGTATGCCCCCCTCAAAAGCTCACTCGCCTTCGAATACTGATCATTCATTTTTCTTTTAAGTATTGATGTGTACCCCAACAGGCGTCCCTGGAGGATCGCCTTGGCCGTTTCCCAATACAGCATCGGGTTTTGCTCATGGTCCCTGTTTGTTGTCATAAAATCCTCCCACAGCTCCCTCAATATCCTATGAAAATTTTCCTCCCTGGTCAGAAATGTTGGAAACCTCCACAAAATATCCGTGCCCCTTGTTGTCTTATAACCATACACTCACTGGACTATGATTAGAAATCACCATATTCTCAATCACGTGTTTCTTCGCACTGGATATCAAGCTCTCACTCATCCAAATCTGATCAATGCGTGATCAACTATCCTGCAGGTGAGAATAGTGAGCAAACTCTCTGTTATTCGGATGTTGTAAACGCCAGACATCTCTGAGCCCCAACTCCTTCCCCAACATATGGCTTATACCCCCCTCTTCCCCCAACTTCCTATTCCCCCGATCCTTCTGTGTTCTATCCTCCGCATGACAAGGGACCCCATTGAAATCTCTTCCCACCACTACCTGTGTCTCATTGTCTTTCAGTATATTCATTCTCAATTTCCTAAAGAAGGGATCCTGATCCAAATTGGGAGCATATACATTATGTATGCTCAAACGTCCAGAGGGGCCCGTGATCACCAGGTGTTGCCAACTCCCTTCGGAATCATGCTCCTGTAGCACCGAGTGGTTAAAGCGCCTACTTACCAAGATTAAGGTCCCTGCCCTTCTGCCCTGGGCCGATGAGCCAAACACTCTTCACACCCACCACTTGTTCATTCTAAAGAAGTCCTCCATCAAGTGTGTTTCCTGTAAGCTCTCAACTTCTTTAAATGACGTAAGATCATGGATCTTTTACCCGGCGACCTCAGGCCCTTGACGTTCCATGAAATAATTTTAACCATTGTCTGACTTGAAATTGGTCTCTCTAGATGGCCTCACTAAATAATTGTCCGCTATTGCAGATGCTTTCCGGTTTACACCACAACTGTTACCCTCTTTCCCCTCCTCCCCCCTCATCAACATTTTTAACTTGAACATAGAACTCCCCCATCACACAGAATTCATGCGCACTCTTTCGCTTGACTTCCCTTATTCTGGCTTCCCCAAGCACTCCCTGGACCCCCTTAACGCTGCTTTACATACAATTCCTGAGCACCAAATTATTGCCATTTGAAAAAAAAAATCACAACCTCTCCTTGTCCCCCACCCCCCATCAGATTTCTAGCATTAATGCGTACCAAAAATACACTATTACACCTAGAGTGAGAAAGAATCCAAAAAAAGGGGTGAGGGGAGTGAATATCGTGCAACGATTCAAGCACCGGATATTTACTGTAGGATTACCCAGGATACCTGCAGTTCATCAACCCGTCCATAAATACAAAAGTTATAAAGTTATAATCATTTTTCCATCACTTTATCTTCTCACTTCACTTCTCCCATTGAGGCTGCCATCCTGATCTCTCTCAAGTTGTGTCTCTCCCGTCATCCGAAGATCTTTGTCCCTTCTCTCTGTGAGTCACCATCGCGGGTGAACCATCCCCTCTCACAGGACGGCTCTCTCTGTCTCCTCTTCTCATCTTCTCCTTTCTTTCTGCAGTTGACAGCAGTTGTGATTCTGCCTCCTTGTGATTTTTATAAAATATAAATGAGTCATCGAGTCGTCGCACTTTCACTGTGACAGGATACAGGAGTTGTAATATTATCTTCTTATGAAAAAGTGCAGTACACACCGAGCTAAATTAGACTTTTCTCCACCTCGTTACCTCAGCAGAATAGTCCCCAAATAGTAAAAGCTTGTGTCCCTTAATTTGTAGTGGCTGGCGTCTCTCTCTGAATAAATCAGTGTGAATAAATCAGAAGAGACTGCTGGGCGGGATCTCGGGCAGCGCGGCCGCACAGGCGCAGTCAGCAAGACATCAAATGATGTCAGAAGATGGGCATCGCTAACTGCGCATGCCCAAGGCATAAGATAACAGCGAAGACACTGGGACAGTTAAAAACAACGCTGAGGAGGCGGCGCCAAGAGGGCATGAGTGGCGGCGGTACTGCGTCTGCATTAGGGGGGAAAGACCTGCCCCAGGACTATTTCAAGGTATTTTGGACAAATTGCAAAATCGATTATTTCTGCAGTTACAGCACCAAGAACTAAAAGAGCCACCTTGTCAGAATGCAGCATTAGTGCTGCACAAGGTGGCTCTTTTAGTTACAAACGCCTGGGGGGGTGACAGGTTCCCTTTAAGCCCACTGTGAAAGGAGAGCGGACATTCGGTGGGATGATCCCCGGTCCATGTCGTTTTGGCTAGCATACCAGGGCACCCGCTGATCCCCTGTGTCTTCACAGGCAGATTTATAAGATTATCTCTGCACAGGAACATTTTATTTAAACACATCCATTTGTGGAACTTTTTATTCCAAGGTCTGTTGGTTAATTTTTGTTTGTGGGAAAACTCAATTTAAGTTAGTGAAGTGAGAAAAATATAGGCTTAAATTAAATTTATGAGATCAAATAAATGAAAATTGCCATGTGCATATGCATTCACCCCTTTTGCTATGAAACCCCTAAAAATTTCTGGTGCAAGGAATTACCTTCGTAAGTCATCCTTAGTGATAGGACGTCCACCTGTGTGCAATCTAAGGGTCACATGGTCTCTCAGTATATACCCTTTACTTTTTTTCTGAAAGGCCACAGAGGCTGCAACCCCCTTAAGTAAGAGGCACCACTAGCCAAACAACACAATGAAGACCATGGAAATCTCCAAACAACACCATAAAGATCAAAGAGATCTCCAAACAACACAATGAAGACAAAGGAGATCTCCAAACAACACCATGAAGACCAAGGGGATCTCCAAACAACACAATGAAGACAAAGGAGATCTCCAAACAACACCATGAAGACCAAGGGGATCTCCAAACAACACAATGAAGACAAAGGAGATCTCCAAGCAACACCATGAAGACCAAGGGGATCTCCAAACAACACCATGAAGACCAAGGGGATCTCCAAACAACACCATGAAGACCAAGGAGATCTCCAAACAACACCATGAAGACCAAGGAGATCTCCAAACAAGTCAGGGACAGAGTTGTTGAGAAGTACAAATCATGGTTGGGTTATAAAAAAAAATCTCAATGTCTGATGATTCCCCGGAGCACCATCAAATCCATTATCATAATCAAATAGAAAGTACATGGTACCACAACAACCCTACCAAGAGAGGATCGCCCACCAAAACTCTCAGCCCGGGCAAGGGGGGCATTAATCATAGAAGCAGCACAGATAACAAGCGTTACCCTGAAGGGGCTGCATAGTTCCTACGCAGAGCCTGGAGAATCTTTCCATACGACCACAATACGCCGTACACTCCATGGAGGTGGCCTTTATGGAAAAAAGCCTTTACTTACATACACAAATTGGAAGGCTCGTTTTGAGATTGCCAAAAGACATGGATACTGCTTACAGCAGCACTCAAGTGATTTAAGGAGTTTTTTGTTTTGGAGTGGCTTAGTCAAAGCCCAGACCTTAATCCAATTGAGAATCTGTGGTCAGACTTGAGGATTGCTGATCACCAGAGGAAACCATCTAACCTGAAGGAGCTGGAGCAGTTTTGCCTTGAGGAATGAGCTAAAATCCCAATGGACAGATGTGGACAACGCATAGAAACTTATGTAAAGCAATTTGCAGCTGTAATTGCCACAAAAGGAGGCTCTACAAAGTACTGACTTTAGGGGGAGGGTGAATAGTTATGCACAATGACATTTTCAGTTATTTGGTCCTATTTGTTGCTTGCTTCACGATAAAACGAAAACCAAATGTTCACAGTTGTAGGCATGTTCTTTACATAAACTGAGACAAACCCTCAAAAAAACTCAGCGAAGTTCCAGGTGGTGAGGTAGCAAAACACAAAAATGCCAAATAGGGTGAATACTTTTGCAAGCCACTGTATAAGTCTGGTGTCACCATAATCATACTGACTGAGAATCACATTGTTGGTTTATTTTTACTGCCTAATCGGCACCATTGTTTTCACTGTTTCATCCCTCTTGAAAATTTGTTTTCATGTATTTATGTAGTAGGATGCGTCATCATGTCTTTGTCTCTGTAAATAAAGCGACAGCGGGACTTTGTCTCTGTAGAATGTGGGGATGGGTCTCTCTGTAGGAAGTGAGGTGGGTCTTTGTCTCTCTACAGGAAGTTGAGGTGGACCCTTGTTTCTCTGCTCCTGCTTTTCTGAGTGGTGGGCTTTCTGTTCAGGGTAGACAATGCTCTTGGACTATGGTAACAACAATCCATGCTGGGTAGTGAGGGGAAAGAATGTTCTAGCACTTATTATACTGACAGAATGCCAGTTAAGAGTATCCGGCCCGTGACAATATTTGGGGATTCAGGTATGGGGGTCTGAGAATTAATTGTTGTTCCATAGCCACTAGTTGGGTAAGACTGATATACTGGTGATGTACATGGCCACGCATTGATTTTTGTACCCTGTTAGTGTGATAAGAGCAGGTTTTCAGCTACTACCTTCCGGAAGGGGGATGCATTGGCGTTAGGTGTGCCCCTGTCCCTGCGGGGTTATTACTTGGTGGCACTGCCTGCTACTTTTTGCCACTGTGATATTACTTGTCTTCTGTGGTACAGAAATGAATGTAATGTAGTCTCTTTTTTCATTTATTTTTTGGACGGCTCGCCCACGCCAACACATTATATCGGCGCAGTACTTTTAGTGCTTTTAGTTTAGAATTTAGGATAAAAAAAAATATTTAAAAGGGAATTTTTTAACTTCCTGCAGTGCTGCATTATACAAGACTGATTCTAGCGATGAGCGTGAATACATTTACAAAGATATTAAATGTCTGCAATAACAATTCTTCACAACCCACGCTCAGTCGTTCTGCTATTATTAGACCCATCTTACCACCCAAATAATACAATTCATGTCTGGTGACTGTTTTCCCTGTCTGCTGACATTTCAGATAAGTGTTTAATAGAAGAAACTATTTTGTATGTTTTAGCAGAGAAATCTGCTGCATCCACCACCTCTTCTCCTCCATGTCTTATGAATGCTTCATTAGAAATGGCTGGACACCTCGATGTTCTGGTCCAGCAGGTTTGGCCGAACAATTACAAAAAGTTCAGGTTCGGGTACTATAACAGTACCTGGACCCGAACTCAGACCCCAGTCACTTGAATGGGGAGCCCGAACATCCAGTGTTTGTCGCGTTGTCATGACAGTGCCGCAAACACCGCTTCTGATCGGCGGTAAAATCATTACTGCCGGTCAGCCAGCCACTGTTCCCATGCTGTCAAAAGACAGCGTGAGTGCTCAGCTGTGATCGGACGTATAAAGTTTACCTCCAGTAATTGGTGTCGGCTGATAGGACTACTGTTCCCACCAGCCGACGCCTGCTGCCGCTAATAACAGTGAGAGCAGGAGTGGCTCATGAGAGTATTCATCAGTCGGCTCCTGCGCTGTAAAGAAATAATAATAAAAAAAAAAAAAAAAGCCAGCATGGGTTTCCCTGTATTTGTGATAACCAGCCAGGCAAAACTCACAGCTAGGGGCTACAACCCTCATCTGTCAGCTTCAGCTAGGCTGGTTATCAGGAATAGAGGGTTCCCCACACCGTATTTTTTCATTATTTAAATAAATAATTGAAGGGGACCTGTCACCCCCCCAAGGGCCTATTAAAGTAAAATAGCCACCTTCATTATGTTTATTATCCCTAGGAAAGCTGAAATAGTGAGTTTTATAAATTTCCTGCCATACCTCTATTGAGTCAGGGAGGTATGTTTACTCCCCCTGACTCAACCGCCTCGCAGCCGTCCATCATCCCCCTCTGGCCTCCGGGCGCCGCCTCCTCTCTTTCTTGGGACGTCACCGGCACCTCCGTTCTGCAATCAGTTCTCGGGCATGCGCCGTGCACGCTGCCCGGGAACTTACATCAGGTGGTGTAAGGATATCGCGCCTGTGTGTAGCGGAGGCCCCAGTGTCATGATGTATTCACACTGCGGGGCTGGGAATCTGGCGCCTACGCAGTGAAGATGCGACCGTCCAGGCTGAGAACCACTGAGGAATGAGCTACTGCGTGCAGTGTCAGTGACTAGCGGCGACGTCATTGAGGTTACTGCTGGTCACTGAGGCAGCGTTCCCAGCCAGGCCAATGAACTGCGGTGACCTCTGTACCGTGAGAAAAATCTCAATGTGCAGAGGCGAGTTCACTGCAGTTCACAGGGAGAATTTCACTGCGGTGAATTTGAACTGCGGTGAATTTGCCTCTGCACCGTGAGATTTTTCTCACAATGCAGAGATCACCGCTGTTCGTTTGCCGGCTGGGAATGCAGCCTCAGTGACTCACGGTAACCTCATTGACGTCACTGCTAGTCATTGATGCTGCGCTCGCAGCAGCTCATTCACCACTGGTTTGCAGCCTGGACGGTCGCATCTTGGCACCGTCCAGGTTGAAAACCAATTATCCCCCAGACAGGGATTATGGCATGGGACAAAAGGACGGACAGATGAGGGATATGGTTGTTTTATTTTTGTTTTATTACAGGAGACGAGGGATTCAGTGGACTTAGGCGTTGGGTGAGTATAATTGTTTATTATTTTTAAACAAAAAAGTAAAAGTGTGTTTTGTTTTATTTGAGATAAAAGACTTTATTCTGGCTGTGTGTTTATTTATCATACAGCTACAGAATTAGTAATGGATAGGTGTCATATAGGTGCCTCTCCATTACTAATCTGTGGACTTGATGTCACCTGACAATACAGAGGTGATATTAACCCCACAAGGATGAACCCCACTTGCCACCGCTGCAGGGCAGGTGGGAAGAGCCGGGCAAAGCGCCACAATTGGCGCATCTAATAATCCTTTTCTGGACAGCTGCGGGCTGCTATTATTATGCTGGAGGGGTCAATATGAGAATACCAGCCCCCAGGTGTCAATTCTATGAGTTGTTAATTACTTAGACACCTAAATGGTGCTAATTTCTAATTTATGACCTCAGACCACATCTAAGTCGCAATAAACAAGGGGGTCAATGTTGCGAGGTCCTAAGACACAAAACTTCCTGATCCTAAGCAAAAGAAGGGCTTTATTTATTTATTTTTTATTTTTTGAAAGCTATATATCTGTTCTCTGCGTGACCTTGCTTGTCTTTCTCAGGTGGATTACACGGGCGGCTTTGAACCCTTCAACACTCTCCGGTTCAGCCAGAAGTTTGTGGATAAAGCGGCCAATCCTAAAGACATAATACATTTCTTCAGACACAAGGAGCAGAAGGACAAAAAAGGTCAGTACGTGATGTAACGCCCACGTCGGTCACCTCACATCGTGCCTCTAGTTTTCTCGAAGCTTTAACATGTCATGGTTGTGTATGCTAATTATATTGACCCTATAACGAGCCTTCTCACATGACTTAGGATAATAGCCAAACCAGAATCTCAATTTGCAGACACTGTGTTTGGGGTACTGCCCCTCATCAGCGCAAAGTGGAGATCTGGTTTGGCTGTGTGAGAGGTGTCAGACCCATATCCAAGAAGTATCGTTTCTCCTTGCAGAGAATGACATGCTAGGCATGCCGAAACAATACGTCTCAGATATGGTTGTGTATGTAAGGTTGCATGAGCGCCTTTTCATTGACAAGTCCCCTTGATTGGTGACAAAATGTTTATATGTTCCCTATAGACATCCATGCGGCTGATTGTCGAGGGATATAGTTTATGGATTCTCTCTGATGCAAAATTCTGACAAGTTATTTTTTTATTTACAATTGAATTACCTAATAAATGTGTAATATACACTGCTCAAAAAAATAAAGGGAACACTCAAATAACACATCCTAGATCTGAATGAATGAAATATTTTCATTGAATACTTTGTTCTGTACAAAGTTGAATGTGCTGACAACAAAATCACACACAAATCATCAATGGAAATCAAAATTAATATCCCATGGAGGTCTGAATTTGGAATGATACTCAAAATCAAAGTGGAAAATCAACTGCGCTTCAGTATTACTTTATTAATGAGATGGGGATTGTTTTGGCAGTAGAATAGTTTTAGGGTTTTAAGTACTTTAGACGTACTGTAATATCTTGAGTTTTATATGATCCGGTCTATGCATTGAGATTTACATTAATCAAAACTCATATACTTTTACTGTGTTCTTTATGACTATTACGATGAGTGTGTTTGTGCTGACCTGGATATATGCAAACTATGTATGTCTATTTGTCTTTTTTTGTTGTTGTTGTTTAATAAACGAATTTTTTAAAAAAAGTGGAAAATCAAATTACAGGCTGATCCAACTTCAGTGGTAATGCCTCAAGACAAGGAAATTATGCTCAGTAGTGTGTGTGGCCACCAAGTGCCTGTATGACCTCCCTACAACGCCTGGGCATGCTCCTGATTAGGTGGCGGATGTTCTCCTGAAGGATCTCCTCCCAGACCTGGCCAACTCCTGTACAGTCTGTGGTGCAATATGACGTTGGAGGATGGAGCGAGACATGGACAGATGGTCCAGCGATGGTCAATGGAGCAGATCTGTATTCTTCCAACCGGAGCCAAAAACCCCTAGGATGTTTCCTATAGAATGATAGATCCGTGTCCCTCGTGGTGGAGCCATGATGTAAAATGGCTGCTGTCCTGTCTCTAGTCCTTTGGGTGTTTTTTAGAATATCCGGCTGTCTTCTCTCTGTCTCTCTGTCTCTGAGTCTATCTATACATGTTACCTACTTTTAGATTTACCCAGTGTCCTTCAGTCCACCCTCACAGATAAGGGGAAGAATGGTGATGACCAAGTTGCCTTGTTTGATTATGTAATCTATTTGCATTAATTATCCTCCTCAGCTTTAAAAATCAACAAACTATCTGGGCTAGACAATGTTTAATTAGCATATCAGTAGACCTCACTATTCATTAAGGATAAGAGCACACTGTTATATCAAATATCAGCTTACAAGTCAATATTCCAGGCTTACACAAACAAAAGTCTGTTTTCATGACCAACCAGAAATCAACATTTAATTCCAAAAGCCAACATACAGATAAAAAGTCAATTCTTCTTGGTTTGCTAAACATGGTCATCTGCGTAATTACAGTATAATCTGGTTTCTTCTCAACCCCATTATAAGGCGTGCTAAAATTCAGTAGGATGTAACATTTAAGCCTGCCGGCAGGAGGAAAAGTCATTCTATCTGCCCATCGGCAACCCTGTGACTCAATCGCGGGCACCTATGGGTAGCCACGATGGCCAGGGGTCTGTTGAAGATCCCTGCACTTGTCATGAAGGTTCTCCTTTAAACACAAGCTTCTGGTTGGTACTCATAGGAGAACATTATTTTTGCTGTATATCGCAACACTGTGGTGTTGCTGTGTATGGAAGCGATCAGACTATCGCAAGTTCAAGTCCCCTAAGGGGCCAGTCAAATACAGTCAACCTCATTCATGACCTCGGATGTATAGGTACGTCATGGGTCATCTCCCTGCATTTCATGCAGGCGCCGGTACTAAGCCCGCAAATTTCCTCATACTTGACAGCTAATCTGATCAGCTTTCATGTACCTTGAACAGCTTCAGATGGATCCAGGATCCACCCGCTGCTGTTAACAAGTTAAATGCCACTGTCAATCGCTGACAGCTGCATTTAGATTGCGATTACATGAAGCGCATCACAAAACACGCCCTTGGCGCCCCTGTCACATGATCATGGTGCGCCAATGGGTCGGCATCACATCCAGGGGTCGTCTGCTTGTCATCGCAGATCCATTCATAGCAGATGATGATTTAAGCTACACACAGCAGGGCTAAAGCCAGCCGCAGATCCCGAAAAATGTAGATGCCATGGGTCTTGGAAAAATGGCACAATTATTTTTTTATTTTTATTTTTTTTTACAAGCTTTGGATATTTTTTTCACCACTTAAATAAAAAACAACCTATATATGTTTGATATCTGCAAACTTGTAATGACCTGGAGAATCGTAATGGCATAATTATGAAAAAATAAGTCCTCCCACCGCCCCATTGACCAAAAATTAAGAACATTACTAGTCTTGTGAAACGAGTGAAATTTATTTTTTCTTCTTTTTCAAAAATTTTTTTACACCACTTAAAAAAACCTAGGCATGTTTAAAGGGAACCTGTCACCCCCAAAATCGATGGTGAGGTAAGCTCCCCGTCATCAGGGGCTTATCTACAGCATTCTGTAATGCTGTAGATAAGCCCCTGATGTTACCTGAAAGATGAGAAAAAGAGGTTAGATTATACTCACCGAGGGGCGTTCCAGCTGCGGTCCGGTCAAATGGGTGTCTCAGGTCCGCTCCGGCGCCTCCTATCTTCATTCCATGACGTCCTCTTCTGGTCTTCACGCCGCGGCTCCGGCGCAGGCGTACTTTGTCTGCCCTGTTGAGGCCAGAGCAAAGTACTGCAGTGTGCAGGCACCGGGCCTCTCTGACCTTTCTGGCGCCTGCACACTGCAGTACTTTGCTCTGCCCTCAACAGGGCAGACAAAGTACGCCTGCGCCGAAGCCGCGGCTTGAAGACCAGAAGAGGACGTCATGGAATGAAGATGGGAGGCGCTGGAGCGGACCTGAGACGCCCATCGCAGCGGGACCGCCCCTGGGCGAGTATAATCTAACCTCTTTTTCTCCTCTTTCAGGTAACATCGGCGGCTTATCTACAGCATTACAGAATGCTGTAGATAAGCCCCTGATGACGGTGAGCTTACCTCACCATCTATTTTGGGGGTGACAGGTTCCCTTTAATATCTTCGATATTGTGTTGACATGCAGAATAATATTTCCAGGTAATTTTTACCGTATTGTGAACACTGTAACTAAAATACCCCTAAAACAATTGTGTAATTGCCCTTTTTTTTGCAATTTTTGCTACATTTAGGCTATGTGCACACGTCCGGAATTGACAGGTTGGTCAGACTTGTCAAATAAAGTGTTTGATAAGTGTGACCAACTTTTTACTATTGATGCTGCCTATGCATCATCAATAGTAAAAGATCTAATGTTAAAAATAATAAAAAATCGTGATATTCTCACCTTCCGGCGTCTCCGGCAGTCTTCCCGCTCCTCGCGATGCTCCGGTCCAAGTAATGCTTTGCGGCAATGACCACACGTCATCACAGGTCATTGCCGCAAAGCATTACTGGGAGCGCGAGCATCGCGGGAAGACTGCCGGGGACGCCGGAAGGTGAGAATATAACGATTTATTATTTATTATTTTAATAATTTTTTTTAACAATTATATGGTTCCCAGGACCTAGAGGAGATTCTCCTCTCCTCCACCCTGGGTACCATCCGCACATGATCTGCTTACTTCCTGCATGGTGGGCATAGCCACATGCGGGAAGTAAGCGGATCAATGCATTCCAATGTGTGCGGAATCCCCGCGATTCCGCACAAAGAATGAACATGCTGCGTTATTTTCCGGAATGCGATCCTGCCGTGGAAAAAAAACTCAACATGTGCACAAAAAATGCATTCTAATAATAGGATTCTTAATATATGCGTTTTTTCCCTTCCCCCATGACGGCACACCTGAGAGAGGGGATCCGCCCAGTCAGGACAGGAACCCTACTGAAAATAAAAGGGCGGTACCTCTCCCTCGCTTCAGTTGGGTTTCCTGTCCTGACAGGGACCCTTGTGCTGAACACGGCGGTTCGACTTACCCAGGTCCCGTCCCGGCGTGGAAGAACAGGCAGCGCCTGTGCGTCGGAGGTTCGGGTCCTGGAGGCGCCGTCCGCAGGTCCCCCCGGGTCACTGCGTCCGTGCGGGCGTTGTGCAGCATGGTTGGAGGACCGGGTTCCTTCCATGGCTGCCACGCCGCCCACCCCTCTCTGCCGGCGCGGCGGCCGCTTCCGGGTCGCTCTTCTGGCGTCGCACGTCAGGCCCGCTGTGAATGGGCGTGCCCGTGTGACGTCGGAGGTAGGCGCCGGATCCAAGATGGCGGCGCCCATGAAGAAAACGCCGGCCGGTGAATGAAGACTCCGGCGGCATGGCAGAGAGGGGGAGGGATCACTATTGGGCACCGGAGAGGCGGGGAGTGCAGTGGTCGCCCCATAAAAGGGTGCTGGACCACAGAAGACGCGCTCATGTCCAAAAACTTCGCCATGGAGGTAGGACAACAAGAGCAGCTGCAGCAGTCTTCACAGCAGCAGCAGCCGGAGCTCTCACCAGATGCCTTGCCGAGCCACCAACATACCAGGAGCAGCCGCTCAAGTGGTAAAAACAGTGGTCGTTCCGTCCGGCAAGATTCGTCAACGTCCAGGAGGGACGCTTCACGTGCATCTGTCCAGCCTCAAAAATCGGTACCCTTGATTGTCGGCGGTGGTGAGTGATCTACGTGAATGTATCCCTTATGGTAACAGGGTCCATTTTTCTGTTTTGATCACTAGGGGTCCAGGAAAGCTACCGGTAAAACAAAGAACCGAGAGTGTGCCCTTTGTAAAAACCCGCTCGCAGTGCAGTATCGGAAGGATCTCTGTGCTGACTGCATAAATAAGACTATTCAAGAAGAAACCCCTAATTTCTCCACTAGCCTTAAAGCCATAATACAGGCTGAAATAAAAGACTCCTTAAAATTGGCCCTTAGCGAACCAAGAGGGGGAAGCCGTAGGGCGTCTACAGAGTCGGATACCTCTCAGAGACAAGGGAGTCATAAAACATCCCGATCTCCCTCTACTTCCCCAGCCTCGGTCCACTCTTCAGATTCCTCCTCGGACAGTGATTCAGGAGGTCGTCCGTGCCTTCCCACGGAGGACGTGGACAAATTAGTCAAAGCAGTTAGGTCTGCAATGGGCCTTAAAGAGGAGAAGACACCTAGGTCACTAGAGGATGTCATGTTTGGTGGCTTAGAAGAGAGGAGGAAACGCACGTTTCCAGTTAATGCAAAAATAAAAGCATTAATTGAGAAAGAGTGGAAAAGACCTGAAAAAATGGGTTCTTTGCCCTCTTCATCCAAAAGGAGATATCCCTTTGAAAATAAAGACTCTGAACCTTGGGAAAAGATCCCCAAAATTGACGGAGCGGTAGCCAAATGCTTAAAAAAATCATCCCTTCCATTAGAAGACTCGGGTGTTCTTAAAGACCCGCTTGACAAAAAAGCAGATGGTTTTCTCAGACATATCTGGGAAGCCTCAGCGGGGGGCCTGAAGCCAGCAATCGCTGGAACTTGTACGGCCCGCGCTCTGATGGTCTGGCTACAGCAGATAGAGGATCAGCTAAGGGACAAGGTACCCAGATCCGACATCCTTGCCAATATATCCTTGGTGCAAGGGGCAGCAGCCTTTTTAGCAGACTCTTCTGCGGATTCCGCAAGACTAACGGCCAGAGCAGCGAGCTTGTCTAATGCGGCAAGAAGAGCCCTCTGGCTCAAAGGTTGTCCGGGGGATTTACCATCTAAACACAAGCTGTGCTCCATCCCATGTGATGGCCAACTCCTCTTTGGGGAAAAACTTGAAGAAATCCTGGAACATGCAGGAGATAAAAAGAAAGGCTTTCCCAATATCCCTAAAGAGTCCAAAAAACCCTTTTTTCGGAGGAGAAGATTTAATAGAGGTCGCCCCCCAGGAGAAAGAAAAAACTGGGACTTTAGGGATAAGAGAGGCTCAGGCTACATGTTCAAAGGGCCCTCTACATCGGCAAAGAAATCCCCCCAATGACATTACGCCAGAAGTGGGAGGAAGACTCTCCCTCTTCTTTCCGGCCTGGGTAAACATCTCCCCCAGTACCTGGGTCATAAATATAATCAGAGACGGCCTCAAAATAAAATTCACCTGTCCACCCAGACGAAACTTTATTATAACTCCCCGAAGAAAGTCCCAGCAGGAACAATCTGCCCTAGAAGCCGAAGTCCTGGGACTTATCCACAAAAAGGTTCTTCTGGAGGTTCCGGTTCAGGAGGAGGGAGACGGGTTTTACTCCCCCCTCTTCTTAATCCAAAAACCGGATGGTTCTTGGAGAACTATTATAAACTTAAAAAAACTCAACCAATCCATAGAGAACTACTCTTTCAAGATGGAGTCTATAAATACGACCATAAAACTCCTTTTCCAACACTGCTTCATGGCAGTAATAGACTTGAAAGATGCGTATTATCATATACCAATGCATCCGGAATATCAGAAATACTTGAGAGTAGCTCTCTATGTCCAGAACCAGATGAAACATTATCAATACACAGCCCTTCCGTTCGGTCTGTCTACAGCTCCCAGGGTGTTCACCAAGGTGATGGTGGAAGTAATGTCATACCTCCGGTCCCGGGATGTAGTCATTGTCCCATATCTGGACGATTTCCTGGTAATAGGAAGATCAGAGTCCCACTGCACTCATCAAGTATCAGTGGTAACATCAACTCTAAGGGAGCTGGGTTGGATAATAAATATCCCCAAGTCCAGACTGCTGCCAGTAAAATTACAGTCCTTCCTGGGGTTAATACTGGACTCCGAACGTCAGCTCTGCCTTCTTCCAGAAAACAAGGTAGACAAAATCATAAATCTGACCGGTACAGCAATACGCCAGCCGACAATGACTCTGAGAAAGGCAATGTCCCTTCTAGGCTCGTTAACATCGTGTATTCCGGCAGTAGAATGGGCACAATTCCACCTAAGACAACTACAGTGGGAAGTTCTCTCAGCCCAAAGACTGCTAAAAGGGCATTTAGAAGGAAATCTATGTCTCTCCCTGGGCGTAAGGGATTCCCTAGTTTGGTGGACTGTGAGAAACCACCTGACAATGGGGGTCCGGTGGCAAAATCCGGTCATAGACATTATCACGACCGACGCAAGCGGTACAGGTTGGGGGGCTCACCTGAGGTCTCACTCTGTACAAGGGACCTGGTCCATACGAGAAAAGAACTATGGATCAAACGAAAAAGAGCTGTGGGCAGTGGAGAAATCCCTAAGACATTTTCTTCCTTTACTCCGGGGTCGCCATACTCGAATCCTGACGGACAATCGAGCAGTGGTGGCGTATGTCAATCATCAGGGGGGAACGAGGTCCAAAGGCCTCATGCAGGCATCAAACATACTCTTTCAACTAGCAGAACAACACCTGTCATCTCTGTCGGCATTGCACATCAAAGGCACAGAAAACACTCAAGCGGACTTCCTGAGTCGCAGAGGCTTAAGGCAGGGGGAATGGTCATTAAACCCCCAGATATTTCAACAAATAGTCCAAGCCTGGGGCACACCAGAGATAGACTTGTTCGCCAACTCCCACAACAGAAAAGTCAGGAGGTTCTGCTCCTTGAATCCGAGAGAACATCCCTTCGCAGTAGATGCCCTACTGATACCTTGGAAGTTTTCTCTGGCCTACGCATTCCCCCCGATAGTGATGATTCCAGCTGTGATCCGGAAGATCAGAGAGGATCAGGCGAATATCATCTTCATAGCTCCTTTTTGGCCAAGGAGACCTTGGTTCTCCCTTCTAAGGCAGATGTCGGTAACAGACCCATGGATCCTGCCAGAGGTTCCGGACCTGCTAACCCAGGGCCCAGTGACCCACTCTCAGGTGAAGGGCTTCCATCTCGCAGCCTGGAATTTGAGAGGGCGTTACTAAGTCGCCGAGGATTCTCTCCAGGGTTAGTCTCCACCCTGTTGAAAAGCAGAAAACCCATAACCTCTAGAATCTATGGTAGGACATGGAAAAAATTTCTCGACTTCCTGGGGGAACCATTGGGGGAGGTGGCTCCAATAGGTCCTATCCTAGAGTTTCTGCAAGCAGGATTACATCTTGGGTTAGCAACCAGCACCCTTAAAGTTCAGGTTTCTGCCTTGGGGGCCCTATATAATTGTAATCTTGCCTCAAATAAATGGGTCTCACGATTCATAAAATCTTGTAGTAGATCTCGGCCAGTTATTATCCCAAAAATCCCTCCTTGGGATCTAAATTTGGTCTTAGAAGCCCTGACTAAACAGCCCTTTGAGCCTTTGCAGGAGTTATCACCTAAGTTACTTACCCTTAAAACAGTTTTACTAGTAGCCTTAACATCTGCACGTAGGGTAAGTGATTTACAGGCCCTGTCAATATGCCCTCCTTATACTCAGGTTTTTGATGACAGGATTGTTCTAAGACCAGACCCGGCTTATCTCCCCAAGGTGGTTCAAAAGTTCCATAGGAGTCAGGAGATTACTTTACCATCTTTCTGTAGTAATCCTAAAAATCCAGGGGAACAAAGGTTCCACATGTTAGATGTGAGAAGATCTATGTTACAATACATGTCTGTGACTAATCAGTGGAGGAAAGACCAAACCCTATTCGTAGCCTTTCAGGGTAGCAAAAGAGGGTGCGGGGTAGCTAAAAGTACTATTGCTAGATGGATCAGGGAGGCCATTAGTTTATCCTATTCTGCAAGTGGCACTCCGGTTCCTGACGGCATCAAGGCTCACTCCACCAGAGCCGTGGCTACCTCCTGGGCAGAGAAAGCTGAGGTATCAATTGACCAAATTTGCAAGGCCGCTACCTGGTCCTCACCCTCAACTTTTTTCAAACACTACCGGCTAGACCTTTCCTCCTCTGCTGACCTAACCTTTGGTAGAAGGGTGCTCCAAGCGGTGGTCCCTCCCTAAGGTTTCATTCTACAAAATTCTCTCAGGTGTGCCGTCATGGGGGAAGGGAAAACACCAAGGTTACTTACGGGTAGCCGGTTTTTCCGGAGCCCATGACGGCACCCGTATATTCCCCCCCTTTTTTTTTCACCCTTTCGGTGTGCACTATTGTTTTGGGTGTGTTTAGTTAATATAATGTGGTGTTGGATTGCCATGTATACTAACCAGGGGGGCCTCTCATGCTCTGAAAACCAACTGAAGCGAGGGAGAGGTACCGCCCTTTTATTTTCAGTAGGGTTCCTGTCCTGACTGGGCGGATCCCCTCTCTCAGGTGTGCCGTCATGGGCTCCGGAAAAACCGGCTACCCGTAAGTAACCTTGGTGTTTTTTCACTATAAAAAAATCAAAAATTCCTGAACGTGAGCACATAGCCTTAGAATTAATTTTATTATTTTCGAGTGCATCATATGATGAAATGAGCGGTGTCAAAAGAACAACTGGTTCCACAAAAAAAAAAGTTATCGCTCTTGAAAAAGAGAGAGAGGAAGAGACGAAAGTGGAAAAATGGACAAGTCGGGAATGGGTTAAATGAAATTTTTTTTTAAAAAAAAAAATATATAAAAAAGAATAAAAATTCAAATCACCCATCTTTTCTTCGGTTAAAAATAATGTAAAATAGAAAAAAAACACACATTGGGTATTGCAGCATTTGTAAGAGTTAAAGCTTTCTATTCCACAAAAAATCCCTCTGACGACTACGTTGACTGAAAAATAAATAAAAGTGATGTTTCTTGGGGCTCATTCAGACGTCTGTCTTTTGCTCACAAGTTCTATCCGTTTTTTTCTCAGAAAGATATTGTACCTAGTACAGTAGTCTATGGGGCTGTTCACATGATTTTATTTTTTTGTGGACCAAGTGCTAAATCGCGGAGACCTTTCTGATACTGATTGAGAGTTGGATATAAGTCAATAGCTCTGGGGAAAAATCGGACAGTACTTGGATGTCGTTTTCTCAGCAAAATAGGAGAAAGTGGATTTTTTTTTTTTTCCATCCAAGAGGAACTGATAAAACTGGGATAAAAATCTGATAAATCACTGCTGAACCTAGGACTGTTTTTCTCGGACATGGAAAAAAAATGGACGTCTGAATGAGCCCTTAGACGAAGGGGAGGAGAATAAAATAAAAACGCAAATACAAAAGTTGTCGGACTTTACAGGGTTAAGTTTCGTCTCTGATCTATTCTCAAGTAATCAGACAGAATTTATTTGATTTCTTGGCCAAATTTATTTAAACACTAATTGATGCTGATGCAATTCCCGGCATCAGCGCAGCAGGAGGGAGATTATCTTTGCCATTATCCTAATGTTCCAGCGTAAACTTGCCTAAGATCGCTCTATAGAGTCGGTGAAGTTAATGGAGGTTTCCCACCTCAAACATATGTTCTCAGCTCTATAAGACCGGATGAAACTATGAAAATAACTAATATACGTTTTCAAGTCTATTTAACTTTCAAAAGAACATTTATTTTTAATATTAACCACTGGAAGAACAATATATGTGGGTATTACAATCATTACCATCAGATAATCCGAGTCTTGATTCCGGCACAGAATAGTAAACATCCAACATGGTCAACTTCTTCTTTTTTTTTTCTAAGGAGAGATAAGCCACAGCCTTAGAAACCTGGCCGCAGCTTACATCCGTGTCCCCATTCAGAACACATGCATGCTCCTCCAAATAGGGAGTACATTAAGAATAGCTGTTATTTTATTCGGCACCAAGCAGGAAAGGTGTGATCTTTACTTGACTGTTACATTTAACATTGCACTGTTGGTAAGGCATCACGGACTGTTACCTTTAACATTGCACTGTTAGTAAAGCATCACAGACTGTTACCTTTAACATTGCACTGTTAGTAAAGCATCACGGACTGTTACCTTTAACATTGCACTGTTAGTAAAGCATCACAGACTGTTACCTTTAACATTGCACTGTTAGTAAAGCATCACGGACTGTTACCTTTAACATTGCACTGTTAGTAAAGCATCACGGACTGTTACCTTTAACATTGCACTGTTGGTAAGGCATCACGGACTGTTACCTTTAACATTGCACGGTTAGTAAAGCATCACGGACTGTTACCTTTACAAAGTAATTGTATTCATGCTTTATCGAAAAATAAAATGTGAGACGTTTACATTAGGCTGGATTCATATTGCATTTTTACCAGGTGGCAGTGGCTCCATCGGGGCTTTCATCTGAATCCCTCAAAAATGGGATCCAGGCACCACCTTCGACTGGACCATTGAGTTTAATGAGGCAGGCAGAGTAACTTTGTGATCTGTCTGGCCTCTGTTTCCACAGTTTCCGCCTTCTTGAGGCAGTCTCAAAGATTTGTACCTGCCTCAAGAAGGCGGACACTGAAACAGAGGCCAGACAGAGCACCGCAAAGTGACTCCAACCGCCTCACTAAAGTCAATGGAGCTGTCGGAGGTTGCTCCTTAATCCCATTTTTCATAGTTTCAGACAGTCTCAATGGAGCCACTAAAATTTGGCAAAAACACAATATGAACATAGCCTTAGGCTTTTTTTATTACTTTCCTCCCCAATACACAGTCTTTTAGTTTCTGCACCTTTCTGCAATAAAAAGTTTGGGGGAACATACATTAAACAGATTATATCTGAGAATAATGGAGCAGGAGAAAACCTTGTGTAAACCGGTAAAAAGTAAGTGACAGCACTCAATGCCAGGCAGCAGCTGCAAAAGAACATATCCGAGGACATGAGAGGAGAAATGTAGAATCTATTGTAAGTTTGGCCGTCTTATGTCCTATGTGAAGCCTCATTTACAGCTGCAATTTGGGGCTTCATATTGTAAAACATGGAGAGGATGGAAATGTCAGCAATTGGAATAAAACATGGGGTGGGAAAGCTTAAAGGGAACTGTAACATTGTACAGGTAGTGATCTGTGGACAGCACTGTATAGAGCAGGAGAAGCTGAGCAGGACGATATATGGTTTGCAGGAAAATATTCTGTATAATTGCATTTTATTCATTCAAAGCTCTTCTTATTTAACATATAGGAGACCAGTGGTCCTATTAGTGGGCTGCCTGCTGTAAGTTTGATAAAATCCCTGATTTATCAGCAGGAGATTATCACTATAGGACTAGTAAACTTCCTGCCAGGTAGTCCTCTTTATTTATGAGCTCTGTATAACTCCGCCCTCATCACTGATTGGCAGCCTTGGCAGTGTACACAGAAAGCTACCAATCAGTGGTGTGGGCGGGGTTATACAGAGCTCAGCATTCAGAGAACTGCTACATGTGTAGCAAGGCAAACGGGGGTTTTATCCAAACTGCAGCACCCAGGAAAGTAAGTGACACATCACTGGAATCCGGGTCTCTACCGCTACCTTTACATCAGATGGGGGATCAAAAACCTAGTGACCGTTTTCCTTTAGGTGAGATAATTTTCTGGTCTAGTTACAACTAATAAGTAGTGATGAGCGCCAGTGCTCGTTACTCGAGTGTGCGTAGGGTGCTCGTTTACATACCGAGCATCACGGGTGCTTGAGTGACATGTTCAAGTCCCCGCGGCCATATGTTTCACAGCTGTTAGCTATAAAACATGCGGGGATTGCCCTTGTTTGTCAGGTAATCCCATCATGTTTTGTGGCCGCAAAACAAATACCCGCGATCCTCGGTGCGCACCCGAGCACCCTAGGCAAACTTGAGTAACGAGCGCTTGCGCTCATCACTACTAATAAGGGAATGCCTGAAAAACCCCAATATATATATACACACACACATAAATCTATGCATTGATACATAACATTATTGTTTGTGTTCTATATTATTGTTGGTTTTTGCACGTTTTCTTTTAAGCTTTACTATTTTTCCAGTCAGTTTGTTTCCATTTTTCACTTTGTCTCATCGGAGCTCCTGTTTTATGCATAAAGGTGTCTAGGTCACAGAAGACCACCGGTTTTACCCATTTCCCATTCTTTGCGTGTCACCAGCTTGCGTTAGCATGTACATTGTGTAGCTGCTAGATGTTCCCGGTCTGTCCTACATCTGACATGTGGGCACCGGCGCTCTCGAGGGCGCGCGTCTGGCGATAACCTTCTAACACCTGCTGTGCGGTGTGTGTGGAGTACACGGTAACCTTCTCTGCTTTTATTCCAGATACCGTGACTATTAATTTCGGGAAACTTGACAGCAAATCGTCCTCAGAGGCGGCAACGCTGAGAGTGGAAGATCTGGTGAAGCAATATTTCCAAACCGCAGAGAAGGTGAATGTGAATCTAGTTGCACATTTTATTATCAAAATAAATACACAATTTTGTTATATATATGTATATGTATATATGTATATGTATATATATATATATATATATATATATATATATATATATATATACATATACATACATACATACATATACAGCTTTGGCAAAAATTAAGAGACCACTGCAACATGTTCAGTTTGTCTGATTTTTCTCTTTCTAGGTATATTTTTGAGTAAAATGTAAATTGTTCTTTTAGTCTATAAACTTCTGACAACATGTCTCCGAATTTCCAAGCAATACATTTTGTTTGTTTTTTTCTGAAAAGGAAAAATTTTCAAAATTGAAAAATAGCCATTGCTTTCAGACCTCAAATAATGCAAAGAAAACAAGTTCATGGTCATATAGAAACAACAATACTAATGTTTTAACTCAGGAAGAATTCAGAAATCAATATTTTGTGGAATAACCATGATTTTTAATCACAGCTTTCATGCGTCTTGGCATGCTTTCCACCAGTCTATCACACCGCTCCTGACGCAAAAATTGAATCAGTTCTTCTTTGTTTGATGGCTTGTGACTATCCATCATCCTCTTGATTACATTCCAGAGGTTTTCACTGGGGTTCAGGTCTGAAGATTGGGCTGCCCATGACAGGGTTTTGATTTGGTGGCCTCTTAATGTTTGCCAGAGCTGTATATATATATATTTATATTTATTTATTGTAGGTTAAGGGCTCGGTCACACATTGCATTCATTTCTTTTGCCCTTCTCTGGAAGGATGGAGGCAGAGGGGCTCTTAAATATTTGGCCGCGCCATTATACACCGAGCGCCTTTACTTGGTTTGGACAGTCAGTCCTCATTCTGATGTCCAGTTTTAATGTACGCCTGCTACCCCTGTGATTTTCACGGATTTTCCATCGTACCTGTGATAGTCTATGGGACCAGTCACATGTCTGTTGGTCTTCGTTCGGTCTGCAGAAAATAGTGTAGACATGTCCGATATTAATTCGACAGTCAGATGAAAATTGGCAATGGAAGTCTAAGAGTCCGTGATCCGAGAAAAAATCTGACCTACTTCGGATGACATGACACGAACAGTGAGAAAGGAGAAAGTGGAGAAGCTATTTGTTTCCTCCACGTACAAGAAAAACTGATGACCCTCAGACCACACTCTGATCAAAATAATCGCCAGAAAAACAAACATTTTTGCAAGATGTCAGATAACATTCGGTGTAAAGGTACCTTCACACTAAACGACTTTGCAGCGATAACTACAGCGATCCGTGACGTTGCAGCGTCCTGGATAGCGATATCGTTGTGTTTGACACGCAGCAGCGATCAGGATCCCGCTGTGATGTCGCTGGTCGTTGCTGAAAGTCCAGAACTTTATTTGGTCGTCAGATCGGCGTGTATCGTCGTGTTTGACAGCAAAAGCAACGATGCCAGCGATGTTTTACAATGGTAACCAGGGTAAATATCGGGTTACTAAGCGCAGGGCCGCGCTTAGTAACCCAATATTTACCCTGGTTACCATTGTAAAAGTAAAAAAAAAAAAACACTACATACTCACCTTCTGATGTCTGTCACGTCCCCCGGCGTCCGCGCTGCTGCTCAGAGCTTCCTGCACTGAATGTGTCAGTGCCGGCCGTAAAGCAAAGCACAGCGGTGACGTCACCGCTGTGCTTAGGGCCGGCGCTTACACAGTGCAGGGAAGCAGACGCCGGGGGACGCGAATGTAAGTATGTAGTGTTTGTTTTTTTACATTTAACACTGGTAACCAGGGTAAACATCGGGTTACTAAGCACGGCCCTGCGCTTAGCAACCCGATGTTTACCCTGGTTACCCGGGGACTTCGGCATCGTTGGTCGCTGGAGAGCGGTCTGTGTGACAGCTCTCCAGCGACCACACAGCGACGCTGCAGCGATCGGCATCGTTGTCGATATCGCTGCAGCGTCGCTTAGTGTGAAGGTACCTTAAGGTATTTTCTGTATGGTGCCGCTCGATGTTTGAGCAATGTCTCCTCACCTGACCACCCACATACTCTGTTATTATGGAATTTGGAATCTGGAACTTCAAGGGCATTATGGCAGTGAAGACAGTGGGAAATTACCGGTCTGAAGCTGGACATCTGCTGTTCTAATAGAAGGTCATAAGTAATAGCACTAAAGAGGCTGATTTATCAATTTCTGTGCAATTAATGATCTGCAAAATGAGAATGGGCTTTTGGGGAACTGACATTTCCGTGGAAACCCCGTGAGTCATCACCCGCTCTGCCGCACCACTGTTTCATTTATAACATTACGGCACTTCTATGTGTATTTTCTGAAAGTTGTCATATTTGTACTACTCTTAAACTGGTCTCAATTTAACCCCCATAGCCAGTTTTCACTGACCAGGCAATATTTTCGGGTATATGCACACGCTGCGGATTTTGCTGCGGAACCGCAGCGGATTAGCTGCTGCAGATTCACAGCAGTTTTCCATGCGTTTACAGTACCATGTAAACCTATGGAAAACAAAATCCGCAGTGCACATGCCTTTACAGTAATTTCCGATTGAAATTTAGTTTTGCGGTTCCTTTGGTAGCACCTGGACACTACTTTCTTTGGTCTTGGGGTCCAGTCTGATCCCAGGGATTAAGAAGATTCGGTCAGTTCCCACTAGGCGAGTCTGAGTGCAGCTGCACCTTGTTACTAGTTCAGTTTGTGTAGCCCGTCAGTACACTGTACGTTGTTTCTTTACTATGCGGGGTACCGACTTGACCTCTGCAGATTTTGGGGCTACACTACTTGCAGATGGCTTAGGTCTTTCTGACTTTGGCGCTGCTGATTTTGGTGTCACCAACTTGTCAGGACTGGTAGTGGTCAGTTGGCTTTTTCTGACATTGAGGGCATAACCAGCCTTTTTCACCCCAGTGACGGGTGTAGGTTACATGATCCCCTGGGTACAGATCCCTGCCCAGGTGTCCCTCCAGGACATGAGATTCCACGTCACGCCGGGTGACAAAGACCTCTGCCAGTAGTCCAGGTTCCTTAAGGAAACCCTAACCCCTTTGAAGGTGAAAGGCCACTATAACGCCCTGTTTCAATGGGCCCCGGTCAAATTGTTTGGCCTTACGTGCCTGAGCTTTGGCCCAGAAATTACGCTCCTCTATAGCTTTACGTCAAGCCTCACTCTCCTCTTCCTTTCTTTTCCATTTTAGTTCCAGATGCTGGCCATACTACTCCCAGGTGAGGATTTCTATATGGGACCCTTCCGGCTGCGCCTCCCCAAGGATGGTCCCACTGAAAGACCACCCCCTCTGCGCTCACCTCCAGTGGTGTGCCTACAGGTGTTAACGGAGCGCTTATGTGCCCCTCCATCCCGTATTCCTGGTCCCAGGGGATGTTGTAGTGGTCCCAACCAGGTCGGGGGGCTGATGGTGTTGGGAGCGGGCCTATTAGTGTCTCATCGGTGGCGGCGGTAGTAGTCACCAGAGCGGGGTGTGGAGAAACGGGGTCAGTGGGTGCTCTGGCCCGGCTGTCTTTAGCAAGACTGTATGGACCACGGCTCATACCACTGAACGCCCGCTCTATCTCCCAGTGGGCAATACACTACACAGACAACACAGGGTTAACGTAAAACAGTGTGGCGATACTTTATTGAACCACAGCACACAATAGCAAACAGAACACTCCCACCAATTACCCCAAGATGGTGCACATTACAGGGCCTCACCATTCCGCTGACTCGTCGAGATAATGGTAGATGTTATGTCAGAGCGCCCAGGGTCGCTACTCCATCTGTGGATGAACGCACAGAGAAGGGGTAATGACAAGCATAGGGAGATGACCAAGAACTGTCCATAGAGTCCATACAAGGTCCAAAGCCAGTTGACACGAGAGTCACCACCTGGCTTATCTGACCATCTCCATGGAACCAGGCGACCAGCGGGTCCCAAACCTGGCTTTCTCCAAACAGATCCATGGTTCAGAGATGGTCACTGGATCAGATCTGTGTCCTTCCAACCGGAGCCGAAAATCCCTAGGTTGTATCCTATAGAATCCTAGATCAGTGTCCCTCGTGATGGTGCCATGATGAATTGGCTGCAGTCCTTTCTCTTGTCTGTTGGGTGGTTTGCAGAATGTCCGGCTGGTAGCTCTGTATAACTTCAGACTCCCAGGATGTGATCTCTGAGTCTTTTTATACCCAAGGCATGTAAGCTATTTTTAGAATTACCCAGGGTCCTTCAGTCCAACATCAAGATAAGGTAAACAATGATGATGGGATAAGTAGCACTATTAGCATATAAGCACACATCAATAAACAAAGCTTAACCCACTCAATGTACAGTCACTATTACAGACTTACACAGTATGTTAGATAGTATATCAGTGGGCAAGTCTGTCTTCTTGACCCACCAGACATAAACACTTAAATTCACAAGCCAATATACAGGTAAAAAGCCAGTTATTTGGTTTGCAAAAACATGGTTGTCTGGGAAATTAAGATACAATCTGGTTTCTTCACACGGGGTCTTTATCTGGGGCAGAAGCAGTTGCTGGAGCGTGGTCAGTGGCTGGGGCGGGAGCTGTCGTTGGAGCGGGGTCGGTCACCAGGGTGTGACGCTGTTAGGGTCTCGCCCTGAGCTCTCAATGCTGACAGTAGCAGACAGTGCAGGGACTCACCCTATTGAAGGAGGAAATAATCGTGCCCAATATTTAATCTATTCATCAATTTCCAGGAGGAATCACAGAGGGACAGCACAATTAGTTGTTATGAAAGATAATCCTCCTTAATATTTGTGCCTTGGTGGGTATGGCTAAAGACTGTGCAATGTGCACGTTTTCTCCATGTGCCGCTCCCCAGCCCCCATTTTTATGTTGTATTGGATTACCAGAATTTTTCCTATTGCTAATGGTGACATAAAGCGAGGAAGAATAGCAGCTGTGTAATCCGGCTGTACCGTATTGTGCGGCCTTCATACTTCACGGGGTCGGATTATGGTGTCGGTGTTTTTTTTTTACCATTGGAAGATTTATGGGGGATTTGTAGTCCGGATCTTTAATATCGCAGGCTTAATGCCCTGATGTTTCCTTCAGTCGCCTCTTTTCCCAGGTTTATTCCGTATTATTCAGGTAGCGGTTTTACTGCATAATAAACTATTGAGGATTTCATAAAAGCAGCAGCAGCAGCAGGAGTGCGAAGGATCAGGGGGTAACCGCTCATTGTTTGTACCGCTCCTTATGGCACATTGTCAGCGCTGAATACTTCAAGGGTTCTTGAGCGAAGGACCTTACGTCCGCCGTCAGCGATTTATTTATGGATTTAGCTGTTGCACTGTGTGCTTTATTTTCCACCAACCGTTTGCTATGTTCCTGCACTAATGGAAAACAGTGGCAGAAAATATCATCAGAAAAAGACCTGTTGCTTCAGTCAGATTTTTGTGTTGTAATGTTGGCAATTTATTTTTCTTTTTCATATAAAATACTAAACCTTATAATGTTCACACTGGCTTCCGGGGCTTATTTTACACTCAAACTTTCTGTTCATTACAGAAACTTTTCAGCAGACTCATTATCATCACAGACAAGATTACAATGACTAGTAACACCTCTATACCTAGCGGATAGCACAGGATCCACTAGTTACAGTAGCTGATGTCACAGCTCACTTCTTCCCCCTCCTCCATTTCTCAATGACCTTTGTGCATGTGGCCATCTCTTCTGGACGCCCGACTGCTGCAGCCAACGAGAACTATGGCTGCCTGTGTGCACTGAGCAATCTAGTATTTAGCACTAAGTGCGCATCGTTTGCTTTGGTCTGCCTGTGTAAAGGGATATAAACGACCACCGATCACTAAACGTTTACCGATCAGTGGTCAGATCGGACCTTAATCTTGATCTTTTTAGGACTTTTTGAAAAGTCGAGTCGGGCGAAATCGGCCGATTTCTCTCTCTCTCTCTCTCTCGCTCTCTCTCTCTCTCACCCCTATGTCATCACTCTGCCCACACTCCTTCATTGGCTGAAAAAAATGGCGCTAAACGCGTCATACGAAACGCGACTTTGGCGCCGAGATCGCGTACCACATGGCCGACCCCACACAGGGATCGGGTCGGTTTCATGAGACGCCGACTTTGCCAATGAAAATGACTGATCCGTTTCGCTCAACCCTAGTCCTGAGCGTTACAGACCAGGGCCGATAGGAGGAGCGGCACAGTTATTACAGGATATAATGAATAAGATAGATAACAAATGATACAATAAAAATAGACAATAGATTAAAAATATATTGATACAATACAAAATAATAATAGTAATAATTGGGGGAGAAAATCAAACAATGCCACAAAAATAGAGCTGGGACACTAGGAAACTTGTTAAAGAGACATTTTACATGATTTGTGAAAAATCTTGGCGTTTAAACCAAGAAAATGTTTCCATATGATTTAACTCAATAATAGCGTGAGTCATCACTTAGCATAAAAGAAATGCAGGAGACCCCTACACGAACAATTGCAGGGTCAAAACTGGCAGGAAGTAATGAAAAGCAATCTAAAGTTGTATGTATGGAATATCATAATTGTGTGTTGAGGGTAATTGTATACTTTGCACTACTTGGCGGCATTTTCAGTCTCTCTGTGCCACGGCCTTGGCATTCTTTTCATCCAGCAGACGGTTGATTATCAGTTCCTTTGTGTTGGTTTTTTTTTGTATATTGTTGAAATATCAGAGAGGATAAATAAGAGCAAAGCCATTCTGTGCGGCTTGGCATAGCACGGTTTTCCTGTTGTCTTTTTTGTACTTTTTTAACTTTTTTATTCCATTTGTAGGTATGAAACATCACAAATGGCTAGTTTATGGCATGGATGTAAAAAAGAAAAAAAATAACTAATGATTTTTATCCAATGTGATTATTTTATGTTGTAGGTGTTAAAATGTTTTTGTTTTTTTTGTTTTGTTTGTATAACCACGAAGGGGGTCTCACATAGCACGTGACGTGGGGGTGCATCTGCAAGGGTTAATTTATCTACTTTCAATCAATCCAGCACTCGGCCTCTGTTATAGGCTACAAAGTGAGCTTAAATCGCACCCCGACACAGCCCAACACTGGCCAAACACATGGGGTGATGATTCCCTCTGTCTGACAAATAAAAGGGCCACACACTCTATGAAAGGTTAAGTATTTGGATTCTTTAGAACGTTCAAGAACCAAACTTATTAAAGTACAGTGCTTACAAGAGAAGGTATAAGAAGAGTGTAACTCTAATGCCGGCATCCCTACGTGTTCCCCCTAGCTCCTCCCGGCACAGACGCTGACATCCTTGCCTCACGGTGGTGTCTTGGTTGCCTGCCGTGGTTCTCTTAAGCCTGTGTTCGCCGCACAGGTCTCCTGACTGGGAGGCATCAAGTATATAAGGCACACACTCCAGTAGGAAGGTGCCTGAGCAACCTTCTCGATTTAGTAGTGTTGTGCAGCTAGTGAGTTGCCAGGTCCCTGTATGTTGTAGGAGTCTAGCCTATTCCTGTATCCCGTGTTGTGTGGTCCTGAACCTTGAAGCCACTTCAGTGATGCCTGATGCCACTCGCTCCGGCAATGCCTGATCCCTGAAGCCATTCTGGCGGTACCTGAGCCTGAAGCCGCTCCTGCGGTACCCAAACCTGAAGCCGCTCCGGCGGTACCTGATCCCTGAAGCCATTTTTGCGGTACCTGAGCCTGAAGCCACTCCTCGGTACCCAACCTGAAGCCGCTCCGGCGGTACCTGATCCCTGAAGCCACTCCGGCAGTACCCAAACCTGAAGCCGCTCCGGTGGTTCCCGATTCCTGAAGCTGCTCTGGCGGTACCCGAACCTGAAGCCGCTCTGGCGGTACCCAAACCTGAAGCTGCTCTGGCGGTACCCGAACCTGAAGCCGCTCTGGCGGTACCCAAACCTGAAGCCGCTCTGGCGGTACCCGAACTTGAAGCCGCTCTGGCGGTACCCAAAGCTGAAGCCGCTCTTGCAGTACTTGAACCAAAAGCCGCTCTGGCGGTACCTGAATCTAAAGCCACTCCAGCGGTACCTGAGCCTGAAGCCGCATCGGCAGTGCCTGAACCTCGTCACTCCGACGGTACCTGAACTTGAAACCCTTCCTGCGCTGCTTATAGAGGTTTTCCCATGAACAAAGTTAATTTTAAAGGTGATTTTAATCAATACATCTTGGAATATTAAGAATTTGCACAATTGGATGTGTTTAAAAATTATTGATAATATTGTAAGGTTAAGGTTATGTGCACACAGTGCGTTTTTGATGCGTTTTCTTTGTTTCTTTTCTGTTTTTTTCCATGCAGAAATGTGTTCAAAAAAGCCTTCATTGCTGTACAAAAACGCATGCAAAAAACACATAAACAAATGCAGCAGAATCACGACAAAATGCGCGTTTTTGCAGCCAAAAGACGCAGAAACCTTGCAGAAATTTCTGCAAATACTCAACGTGCGGACATAGCCTAAATGTGGAATCGCAGCTGATTCTTTTTCTGAGATAAACATTTCCCTGGTTGTTTTTTAAAAATGTTTTACCTCAAAGAAAGAATTATTTGCGATTCCATGCTGTAATGTCTGTATACTCTTTTCTGTCCTCCCCTGTCCACGAGATGTGGTATGATCAGACCATGTCCCTGCACAGTCAGACATGGCCATTATACAGCACACAGCAGCAACATTTATTAGACACATCCAATTGTGGAAATTATTACTATTAACTATTGATTAAAATGAACTTTGTTCATCAGAAAACCTCTTTAAACCAGCACAAGTGTCTATCTTGGTTAGTATTCCAGAGTCCATACTATTGGAGCCTGTTTCAGTGTCCAAATCCTGCCCTGCCGGTGACTCCAAGTTAGTGACTGTTCTGCCCAGTGACCCAGATTCAGTTTTGTCTGAAAATTGTCCGATTCGTATCCTGCCAGTCACTCCGAGCCCGTGTTCATGTCTGCGATCCTGACCTCGGGGGTTAGCAGCTGCGGTACTAGGGATTGCCTAAGAGTGGTACCTGGCAGCTACCTGAAGCTCAAGCCTATCTCCACCATTAGGACCTCTAGCGTAAAAAGGGTAGCCTGTCACGGGGTTACCGCGATAGTGTGGAGCCAGAAGACCGTAGCTTCTTATTGCTCCTACTGCGGATATGAGAAGAAGCACTTCTTCATTTTAAATGTGTTTATTTCTTCTGGCAGAACAGGGGTTAATCAGCAATGTTGGAAATCCCTGTGCTCAGCTCTGCTCTTTTAGCCACTCCTTTTCCCTTTATAATCTGGGCTCTGTTACTAATCCTTGTCAGAGTTAGCATTTGCTGCATGGCTATCGGTGGGAGAGGAGCACATATGAGAAGGAGAGTTGGAGGAGTTATCTGTGATGGTGGTTTGGTTTGTATGCGTGGTAATTTCTTATTCTCTATTTTGTTTTATTCTCCTACCTTCACACCCCGGTGCATTCCTCCGTTATATGTGAGTGAATATTTTGTATGCCTGGAGTTTTCTGTTATCCCTTGTCTCTGCAACCTTGTTTGTCATGTTGGTGTACTACTGTGCACAGTAGCTGCCCTCTTCCCTGGGTGGGGGAAGAGAACAGACAAAGGGCTCACTTAGGAGATAAGGCAAGGGTGGAGGCCCTGGCATCTTCGCCACCTGAAGTATCCTGAGGAGCAGGGCGAGCTAGGGCGCCCCCTAGTGTTAGGGACAGTGAAGGAGCCCCTGGTCCTGAGTCACCCGACAACTGTGTAGTGACATAGCCACTTAGTCACGTCCCTCCTAGGTAAGCATTTCCTGTGGCACAGTGAATCCCAGATCCACATGTGTGACAAAGAGAAAAATAAAACAAAACACAAATATGCAAAACAATTCTGAAATAAAAACTGAGAAAAACACAAATACCTAAATGTTTACACCTAAAGTTATTCTTCTGTTTCCTAGAGGGAAGGAGAAATGAAATATGGATCAGAAGCAGCTCAGGCCGACCCTCACATGTGATCACCTTACTGTTGTGTAACCCATCTTTTTATACTCCTGGTCCTGGGCTCAGGTTTCCAGGACGGCTTAAATTATAATATTAAAATTGCTGGTCTGTGACTGAACCATTGGTTAATTTAGAGGCAATCACATTGCATTTTAAATTCTGTGTGTCCCCAACTCCCCCTTCCACCATATAGTAAATAGGAAATATCCAGCCTGGCTACAATGACCATCTGCCCACTCTTTGTACCTCAGACCCACTAGGCCGATTGACACCCTCAGTATTCTGGTGCAGTCAATGTATACATACATTACATTACTGATCCTGTACTGATCCTGAGTTACATCCTGTATTATACTCCAGAGCTGCACTCACTATTCTGCTGGTATAGTCACTGTGTACATACATTACATTACTATAGATCCTGTACTGATCCTGAGTTACATCCTGTATTATGCTCCAGAGCTGCACTGACTATTCTGCTGGTATAGTCACTGTGTACATACATTACATTACTGATCCTGAGTTACATCCTGTATTATACTCCAGAGCTGCACTCACTATTCTGCTGGTGCAGTCACTGTGTACATACATTACATTACAGATCCTGAGTTACATCCTGTATTATACTCCAGAGCTGCACTCACTATTCTGCTGGTACAGTCACTGTGTACATACATTACATTACTGATCCTGAGTTACATCCTGTATTATACTCCAGAGCTGCACTGACTATTCTGCTGGTATAGTCACTGTATACATACATTACATTACTGATCCTGTACTGATCCTGATTTACATCCTGTATAATGCTCCAGAGCTGCACTCACTATTCTGCTGGTATAGTCACTGTGTACATACATTACATTACTGATCCTGTACTGATCCTGAGTTACATCCTGTATTATGCTCCAGAGCTGCACTCACTATTCTGCTGGTATAGTCACTGTGTACAGACTTTACATTACTGATCCTGTACTGATCCTGAGTTACATCCTGTATTATACCCCAGAGCTGCACTCACTATTCTGCTGGTGCTGTCACTGGGTTCATACTTTACATTACTGATCCTGTACTGATCCTGAGTTACATCCTGTATTATACTCCAGAGCTACACTCACTATGTATTCTGCTGGTGCAGTCACTGTGTACATACTTTACATTACTGATCCTGTACTGATCCTGAGTTACATCCTGTATTATACTCCAGAGCTACACTCACTATGTATTCTGCTGGTGCAGTCACTGTGTACATACATTACATTACTGATCCTGAGTTACATCCTGTATTATACCCCAGAGCTGCACTCACTATTCTGCTGGTCCAGTCACTGTGTACATACATTACATTCCTGATCCTGTACTGATCTTGAGTTACATCCTGTATTATACTCCAGAGCTGCACTCACTATGTATTCTGCTAGTGCAGTCACTGTGTACATACATTACATTACTGATCCTGAGTTACATCCTGTATTATACTCCAGAGCTGCACTCACTATTCTGCTGGTGCAGTCACTGTGTACATACATTACATTACTGATCCTGAGTTCCATCCTGTATTATACTCCAGAGCTGCACTCACTATTCTGCTGGTGCAGTCACTGTGTACATACATTACATTACTGATCCTGAGTTCCATCCTGTATTATACCCCAGAGCTGCACTCACTATTCTGCTGGTGCAGTCACTGTGTACATACATTACATTACTGATCCTGAGTTACATCCTGTATTGTACTCCAGAGCTGCACTCACTATTCTGCTGGTGCAGTCACTGTGTACATACATTACATTACTGATCCTGATTTGCATCCTGTATTATACTCCAGAGCTGCACTCACTATTCTGCTGGTGCAGTCACTGTGTACATACATTACATTACTGATCCTGATTTGCATCCTGTATTATACTCCAGAGCTGCACTCACAATTCTGCTGGTGCAGTCACTGTGTACATACATTACATTACTGATCCTGATTTGCATCCTGTATTATACTCCAGAGCTGCACTCACTATTCTGCTGGTGCAGTCACTGTGTACATACATTACATTACTGATCCTGATTTGCATCCTGTATTATACTCCAGAGCTGCACTCACAATTCTGCTGGTGCAGTCACTGTGTACATACATTACATTACTGATCCTGATTTGCATCCTGTATTATACTCCAGAGCTGTACTCACTAGCCAATATCTATTCTTGGACTGAAAATGCCTTGATGTCTTTGTCAGAGCACGTGGCACTAGGGGGCCTGCACCCTGCGTCTATGTTCCGTGTCTGCAATGACTACACTCAGTTGGATCTGCATTCGGTACCATAAGTGTCCACTGTCGGACATCTCCAGTCAAGGCTACGTTGGAGAATAATGGAAAATTCTTCAGACAGAGGGTTTTTGAGATTTGTTTTTTATTTCCAGACCGATGAGTAATTGCTTGAAATGCAGCGACGCTGGGTTCACAAACCATGGAGACAGCTTCACTAAGAACATAGAGACAGAGCAGACAGCAGACATAGGCGATGCCGGCCATCTCGCACCCACCTCTATTATTTCCTTTTTTTTGTCTTAGCTTCAATATATACTGACCCCTGACATGTAAATTCACGCACTGTCGTTTTTCCGCCCACAGGAAGAATGTTCTAAGTATCTGCTGCTCATTCAGGAAAATGACTTTGTCTTTTCTTTTTTTTTTTCTTGATATATTATAAATTTAGAAATTAAACGGAAACTGGCAGCAGAAGATGACTGTTCAAACCAAGCAGAGAAATTACGGGTACCAATAATGACTATTACACATTAGCGTTTCGGCTTGGTTATGTGACCCCCTCTATTACTCCGGCACCCAGCCTTTCCTCTTGCAGTGAGATCGCAGGTGCTAATTGGATATTATGGCAATGACAAGCTTAATAATAAAACCATACACTGCACTAAGAAACGGGAAAAAAATTTCAAGTGGGTTTAAATGGTGGAAAAAAAAAGAACAATTCCTCCAATATATATTTTTTTTAGTTTGTTTTTATTGCTTACATTGAATGTTATGAATGGGAGAAACAATGAATAATCTTGTAGTTAAGATTCCATTTAATTAGTGATGAGTGAACGTGCTGAGATAAGGTGTTATCCGCCATGCTTGGGTGCTAACTTGTTGGGGTGATCTCCTAAAGTGAAACCTTTTGTGATTGCCTGTTCCTGACCAAACTATGAGCCAAGTTCATGCTTAAAAGAGAGACACAGAGTCGTATGTATGCTCCTTCCTCGGCAAAGGCTGGCACACAAGTGAACTTTATTCTTAAAACAAAGAATCTTGTAACAGGCAGGAAGTGGGTGTTGTACAACTTCTGAATAGTAATGGTGTCAGTCTCTGATAGATCCTTGCCAACTCCACTCCATATATGTTATTTAGTCCAATGTCCAGTACAACGTCTGAATAGTAATGGTGTCAGTCTATGATAGGTCCTTGCCAACTCCATTCCATATATGTTATTTAGTCCAATGTCCAGTACAACGTCTGAATAGTAATGGTGTCAGTCTATGATAGGTCCTTGCCAACTCCATTCCATATATGTTATTTAGTCCAATATCCAGTACAACGTCTGAATAGTAATGGTGTCAGTCTATGATAGGTCCTTGCCAACTCCATTCCATATATGTTATTTAGTCCAATGTCCAGTACAACGTCTGAATAGTAATGGTATCAGTCTATGATAGGTCCTTGCCAACTCCATTCCATATATGTTATTTAGTCCAATGTCCAGTACAACGTCTGAATAGTAATGGTGTCAGTCTATGATAGGTCCTTGCCAACTCCACTCCATATATGGTATTCAGTCCAATGTCCAGTACAACATCTGAATAGTAATGGTGTCAGTCTATGATAGGTCCTTGCCAACTCCTCTCCATATATGATATTCAATCCAATGTCCAGTATCTGCTTCACATTACAAAGATTCCTTCCAGGGTGTTGTTCCAGGATATAGTCGCCATCTTTGTCACATAATCTGTGCTGGCTTATGTAAGGTTTAATAATTGATTTCATTAGCCATTCTCTTCTTCACAAAACCGAGTGTCTTCAGCTTGCTTGAAAAATATGTTCGAGTCCCTGCAGCTCCTTGTCTCATGACTGTTCAACAGCCGCAACATATGCAGGGATTGTCTGTTTGTACTGTTCGGGTTCTATATTTGTTTATTTTGATTGTATTTTGTTTAGGCAAATGCGGATGATTTGAACTTTTCTATACTGGAAAAATTGTATTTTGCTGTTTATATGTGAGCTCATGGTCTCCTATGTAGCTAAGTCATAGGCTGTACTTGAAAGTGGCACAAAGCTGAAGATGGTGTTGGGGGTCTACATTAGGTTGCTGGCTGTCATAGTAACCCTATAGCCCCCTCCTGTGATCATGGTGCTGGGGAAGTGAGTCAATGTGTGCCCTCAAAGATGTCAATGAAAATCACATCGATTTAAATGCTGCTGACAGGTCCATAGCATCGTCTTCATTATTAAACAGCAGGGATCAGAGCCAACTCCGGTCGCTGCTGTAGCAATGTGATCACACAACATCTTTTTTTTCTTTTTCAGGTGAGTATGTTCCATAAGGCCTCTTTCACACTTAAGTCTTTTGGCATCAGTTTGAATCCGCTATTTTCCTCAAATAGCGGATCCGCCATTTTTTTTGGGCGGATCCGCTATTTTTCCATAGACATGTATTAGCGACGGATTGTGGCGGATGGTCGTCCGTTCCATCCGCCATGCGACGGATCTGTCGAGATTTGGCGGACGTCATCTAGACATTGACGGACATTGTAACGTTTTTTTGTCTGCGCCGAAATGGCGGTTCGCGACGGATCCGCCGCGTCCGCCATTCCATAGAATGGCCGACGGATCCGTCGCGACCGTCATTTCGGCGGATCAGTCGCCCCAATCCGATTTTTCAATTGCGCATGCTCCAAAAAGTAGATACTTTTCCCAGACAACCCCCAAGTAATGGATCCGTCAAAAAAACGGATCCGTTAGAACCGTTTTCTCAACAACTGTGACGGATCCGACGATCCGTCACTATGTCGGAGCTGACAGACACCAAACAACTGAAGTATGAAAGAAGCCTAACACAGCTAAAAGTGCAGAGGTTAAAAAGAATGAACATAAGCACAGCAATGGAAAAACGACTTGATGTGCGTATGTTCAATCTTTTTTGATTTTTTTTTTTTTTTTTACTTTTTTTTTTAGTTTTCCAAAGATGACAGCTGGTTAAAAGAATTGGCCTGATCAATCTTCAGGCGGCTTCTGCTTGCAAGTTTAAAAAGAAAATGAAAAAAACAATCTTCTCGCGGCTTCTGCTTGCAGGTTTTTTTTAAAAAAAAAAAAAAACAGCCAAAAAGTGTCCTAAAGTATTCTCCTTTCTGAAAAACTAGCCTGGTTCATACTTCTGCAAGGTGCCATGTGCACAGACCGTTAGTGGTGTGTGCTGGCTGTAGGACACAGCTGGCACCCGCCTTGTATAAGCCCGATTCATAACCATGTCCGATGGATTTCAGAAAGGCGTTAAAGGAACTGTGTCCGTTCTGTGAACAAGTTGATGTCCTGTTCTTTAGCATTATTGCATAACATAATTGGCCATTTAAATTCCACTGGGATCCATTAAAAAGAAATGAAAATGGAAGACATCAGATTTTAACGAAACTATTTTTAAGCAAAAAAATTTTTTTGAGTTTTTAATAATAGATGAGAAAGAATGGAAGCCACGTGGGAGAAAAATAGTGTGTTTTGTGGATGTGGATAACACTATAGTCCTAGATCTTGGATTCCTTGTATGGACCAAAAGTGTATTAATATGAAAAATGGCAAGAAAACTGGGAAAGAAAATAAGGTTAAAGATATGTTCCCATTTCAGCCATTCATACTGGTTGGGTTATACTATTTCCTTAACTCTCATTGACCTGTATATGAATAGCGTAGCACAGATCGTTCACTATGTTAGTCAATGCACATGTCGGTCTGGGGCGCGGGACACCGGAGCGCCGTCTTTTGTCACTTTTCGTCGAGTCACGCATAAATGAATATGCATGTGCCAATGCCTCTTTAGAAAACCAGTAATCTTAACCTTACTTGTATATTGGTATATTCACTTATTTATAGGGTCTAAAAGGTAACCCTTCTCCTTGTGGAGAGTGCCATGCCTGGCGTGTCAGTGTGAAGACATGTTCCTCTAGGAAATTAAGTATGCAAATTGCATCTTCAGAGAGGAAGTGGACAGAAGCAGTGATCCTAAGTCAATAACGCCTCTTTAACGAGTATTCATTATGACTTAAGATAAAAGCCAAACCAGAATGTCAGTTGGCAGACACGGTGTTTTGGGGTGGTGCTCATCATCAGTGCAAAGTATGAGATTTCATTTGGCTTTGTGAGATGCTCTAGACTGGGATCTAAGTGGTAAAATCTTTCCTTGTGGTGAGTATCAAGCCAAGCCTGGCATGTCAGAGTGAGGAGATTTATAAGCCATGCAATGCTCCTCTGGGAAACGATTTGCATATTTAATTTTCCGGAGGAGCATTTGCATATATAATTTCCCAGAGGAGCATGGTTGTCTTATAAATATCCTCATGCTAACCTACCAGACTAGGCTTGTCACTCTCCTCAAGGAGAAACATTAATCCTTAGACCCCAGTGCAGTGCCTTTCACTGAGCTAAATCAGATCTCATACTTTGCACTGATGAGGGGCAATACCCCAAAGCACCGTGTCTGCAAATTGAAATTCTGGTTTGGCTTTTATCCTAAGTGATATTGCAAGGCTTGTTAAAGAGTTGATATTGACTTTTAGGGTTGCTGCTTCCAATAAGTGGCGCTAGCGTTTTAGTTTTCTTCCTCTCTGAAGAGGCAATTTGCACACATATTTTGACAAATTTGTAAAATTTGTGACTTAAATGATTGCAGAATTGCACTGCGCACTGTGAGGATTCTCACGGGATTTGCAAACACATGACTACAAATATGTGATTTGCATGTCGAGTAGATGGGCACAGCCTGGCTCATTGCAAGTGTATTCAGCGAGGTCAGGATGAGGCCGGGAGTATCCAAATTGCATACTTGCAAGGACATGACCGCCTGCTCCTGACGTCGGAGAGTTCTTACAGCGCACATTAGGACCGACAACCCCTATCAAGGTTTTCCATCGCGCCAGAGCTGTGGATTTGGGGTTGTGGAAGGGGAGTCAGTTTTTGGTGGAGTGGGTGGTGGTAGGACTGTTCTCTTTCTAATTTTGATACCGTGAATAGAATGACTGCCATGTAGTTCCATGTTTCTAAATAGTCGCACAACAAAGCTTTCGCTGACCACATCGTCTGTTTGCTTGGGATGTCAGGAACCAGAATCCATATTAAAGAGGACCTGTCACTAGGTCAGAAGTGGCCAGTTTTTGCTCTTATTTCAATCCCGCTGCTCCCAAGTATTCCATCTTTATTTATTGTCTGCTGATTTTTATGGTGTCTACAAGGAGGCGTGGCTCACAGGATCCTCTGGGGCGTGTCTTTAGACTGCTCTGCATAATTACTCTGTGCGCCACACCCCCTTAGAAAAGACTATAAAGCTTAACACTAAATGAAAAGGTCCATATCTCTGGAAACATAAAGCGGATTTAAGAAACACAAAAAGCGGAATATTCAGGGGAGCAATGGGAATAAAATAAAGAGTAAAAGCTGAATCCTTTTCACCTGGTGATAGGGCCTCTTTAAAGGGGTTATCAGTGAGTAGAATGACTATTACATGCAAGAAATGGGGCCCGTGAACACTTCAGCACCGATTTCTCTTCACTTACTTTACAATTATGTGTTTGTCCCCAGAATGTGCAGCTCTCTCTTCTCACCGAGCGAGGGATGGGGGAGGCCGTGCAAGAGTTTGTCGATAAAGAAGAAAAAGATGCCATAGAAGAACTGGTAAAATTCCAGCTTGAGAAAACGCAACGGTTCTTAAAGGAAAGGAACATTGATGCCGAAGAGGAGAAGATTGATGAGGAGGTGGGAGAAGACATTCACTGTTGGTGTTGATTGCCTATTTGTACTGATCCTCCTTGTACAGAGACAAATGTTAGAGAGTTTAATGGGAAAAAAATCAACAAAATAGCTCCCTGTCATAAGAAACAAAGCTGTCTCTACTACCACTCTGTTTACTAACGATCAGATGACAGTTTCCCTTTATTCTCATTCTTTCCTTTTATCTTATTTTGTCCTTTATAACAAATCTTTCTCTTTGCGTCCCAATAAATTAGTTATTCCCCCTCACACACTTTGCTTTTTCTGGCTGCAGCAGGAGCCTCTCCCCTCTGCTCTGCCTGCAGTAGGACAGTAAGGTTCCTAATTCACCAGCTGAAATTGGACCTAGTCAGCAATTAGTGCAGTATAGTCATACCTTCCTCCGGCAGTATTACAATGTGGTACATTACCGTATTTTTTCCAGTCTGCAGTTTGATTCCTCATTGTGGTACTCTTCGATGATGTGTATTATATGATGCCTTTCTTACGGTATTTTATAACATTTATTATTTTATTTTATGTTTTTTATTTTGGTTAAAAAATTCCCACAATTTATTTAGGTTTTTTTTTTTATTATTATTATTTTGTGCCTAAAATTGTGTTCCTCTTACCTGGGTCTGTTATATATTGTGCCTCGAAGGTTCGAAAATTTCGGGAGACCAGAAGAGAGAACACAAATGAGGAAGATGAAGAGGTTCGAGAGGTGAGCGCTTCTGTCTTATATAGACCTAATTTGAGTAGATTATTGATTGAGATGTTTATTTTATAAGTTCTCTAGTTTCGGGAGATATTCTAGCCAGACGCGTTTATTTCTTTTTTTGGGGAGAAGGTGTTTTGGTGATAAATGCTAGATTGGTGGGAGGTCCATCCATTTTCAGCATGCTATAGTGCTATAGACTTGGAGTGAAATGGCAGGGTGCGTGCGCTACCATCTCTCTGTTCAGACTTCTTCTAGGCTTGGTTTTGCAACTTGAGGTATGTGGGACAAGGGTCCCCTGTTCCGCTCTCTGGTGATTAATTGGAGTCCCACCAGACGCCCACCGATTTTGCATGGAACACCTCTTTGGATATAGAATTATAGGGGTTGTCCACTACTAGGACAACCTCTTCTCATTCAGCATGTGTGTCCCCGTTAAAACTAAAACTCTGTGCAGACATTGAACCAGCAGGGAAAGCTTAGAGATCTCAGATCTGAAGACAGCAGAATTGTGAATACAGCTCTGCAGCATAACACAGACTCTAGCTTCATGCTAGTAAAAAGTGCAGCATACAGGGTGATGAACGTGCGCTAATTCAGGCATCTTCTTTGTGGTTTTAGGCAATAAACCGGGCAAGAGCTCACAGATCTCAGGTTGAGGACATTGATATGAGTGATGATGATGGGGAAAAGAGAACATCAGGACCGGCGTTTAATGATTCAGACGAAGACAATGTACCGGCCCCAACACGAGGAAGAGGACGGGGCCGCACCAGAGGGGGGAGAGGACAGAGCACAACCACTCGAGGGACTTCAAGACGAGGAAGAGGTACTCAGGAATCCGGTTTCTTTACCTTCAATCATTGCTTTTTATGGCCGATTGTTAAAAATACCTGAATATGAATATGAGCATACATTGTCCTGCATGTATACAACACAGCAGGAGGGCAGGACATGTACCCCAGAGACATGACGATCACCCCTCGGGACATACATGCCGCCAGTAAAAACCCCAGGGTCTAGCATATATCCCACCTTCCTATAATGTGGGCTCAAAAACTTTATGATGATCTAAAATTCTTTACTTACCTATGGGACCACATGCAGTCAACTATAAACTGTTAGGAACATGCGTTAATTTTCCCTGCAGCGCCTCCAGAGGTAAAATTTAGAATTATGCCATGTTCATGCTCAACAATGTTAGGCACTAATAATGCATAATAGTATACGTCCTTTAGAGGGACAGACCCTAGGTAACATCATCAATTAGGAAAAATAATTGAAGCAAATAAATGGTCAATTATGTACTGTAACATCCCTTATCCTGGTATATATGGTCCCCTCATCCCTATCCTGGTATGCATGGCCTCCTCATCCCAATCCTGGTATGCATGGCCCCCTCATCCCTATCCTGGTGTGCATGGCCCCCTCATCCCTATCCTGGTGTGCATGGCCCCATCCTTATCCTGGTATGATTGGCACCATCCTGGTATGATTGGTCCCATCCTTTTACTTTTATAATTGGCCCCATCCCGTTCCTGGTATCCATGGCCCCATCTTGTTCCTGGTATGATTGGCCCCATCCTGTTACTGGTATGATTGGCCCCATCCCGTTCCTGGTATGATTGGTCCCATCCTTTTACTTTTATAATTGGCCCCATCCCGTTCCTGGTATCCATGGCCCCATCTTGTTCCTGGTATGATTGGCCCCATCCTGTTACTGGTATGATTGGCCCCATCCCGTTCCTGGTATGATTGGTCCCATCCTTATTCTTTTATAATTGGCCCCATCCCGTTCCTGGTATCCATGGCCCCATCTTGTTCCTGGTATGATTGGCCCCATCCTGTTACTGGTATGATTGGCCCCATCCCGTTCCTGGTGTGATTGGTCCCATCCTTATTCTTTTATAATTGGCCCCATCCCGTTCCTGGTATCCATGGCCCCATCTTGTTCCTGGTATGATTGGCCCCATCCTGTTACTGGTATGATTGGCCCCATCCCGTTCCTGGTGTGATTGGTCCCATCCTTATTCTTTTATAATTGGTCCCATCCCATTCCTGGTATGCATGGCCCCATCAGGAAAGATTGAAAAAAAAACAAAAAAAAAACAAAACATTACACTCCGCTCCCTCGCAGCGTCCTGCTCCGGTGCCAGCAGCTGCTTAATGCTTGTAAGCAGCGCATGGCAGGGACGTCATGTGCTGCTCACAAGCAGAGCACAGCTGCCGGAATACGGTACTCACCGGGACCCTTGTCATTCCCATCCTTGGTCATTTTTTCATTAAGGATATGTATTGCCAAGTTTTTAACACTAAGGTTCGGATACGGCTTTAAAGAAGGCTACTACTTGCGATATAAAGCAATTTTATTTCTAAGGACAAAATTAAAGGAATATTATGATATTACTTTTGTATATTTTAACATACAAAGGTTAAGCGCATATAAAGATTAAGTACATATAATGATTAAGTACGTATAAAGATAACTACATACAGTATACTCACATCATCATCAAGGAGCTTTTAAACATCATCCGTCTGGAATATTGGAGAAGCAACACCAAGACAGAGAACCAGTGGGAAATTCACAACACTGCATGGGCGTCCACACTTATGCAGGTATCACAACACTCTACACATATACAGAAAGTACAGGTACCCAAGTTTCTACTTCTATCTCAGTCATGTTTCTCTGATCTTATATAGTGATTTACACTACATAGTTACTCTGGTTTCACCTTACCCCTCCAGTGCCCAGCTTTCAAAATCAGATGAATCAGAGATACCAGGCAGACATCAAATGATGGGCTATAAACCCTGAATATAAAAGCCGGCAAGGATTAGATAAAACCACCACAGAGAGAGGTTAAATGAACCTTCATGTTTTACAATAACAAACAACAAACATAGAGAAACATAGAACTGTTTGTGATAAAGACTTTCGGACAATAGGTAAACAGTTCTCAAGATTGTGTCACTAGGAGCATTGTCTATCTATAAAAGCATGACCAGCAATGCTACTCTGTCATGGTTAGAATGTATTCTGTATAATTCAATATGCACTCAAAATATCAATTTTTATATTCACACTACAGGATAGTATGAGATACTTTATTAATTAAATACTTTCCTGAAGTCAAGATATACTATATCAACCGCATTTCCCTGATCAACCCAGTCAGTGATTCCGTCATAGAAGGAAATTAGATTAGTCTGTCATGATTTGTTTTCTACAATCCCATGCTGGCTCTGGTTAATTATCTATTCTTATCCAAGTACTTACATACAGCCTGTTTAATAATTTGTTCACATATATTTACTGGTATAGAAGTAAGGCTCACTGGCCTTAAAGGTACCTTCACACGAAACGACTTTGTAACGATATCGCTAGCGATCCGTGACGTTGCAGCGTCCTGGCTAGCGATATCGTTTAGTTTGACACGCAGCAGTGATCAGGATCCTGCTGTGATGTCGCTGGTCGCTGAATAAAGTTCAGAACTTTATTTGGTCGTCCGATCGCCGTGTATCGTTGTGTTTGACAGCAAAAGCAACGATACCAGCGATATTTTACACTGGTAACCAGGGTAAACATCGGGTTACTAAGCGCAGAGCCGCGCTTAGTAACCAGATGTTTACCCTGGTTACCAGCGTAAAATGTAAAAAAAACAAACAGTACATACTTACATGCGTCCCCCGGCGTCCGCTTCCCACACTGACTGAGCGCCGCAAAGTGAAAGCACAGCACAGCGGTGACGTCACCGCTGTGCCCTGCTACTGCCGGCGCTCACACAGTGCAGGAAGCGGATGCCGGGGGACGCATGTAAGTATGTACTGTTTGTTTTTTTTTACATTTTACGCTGGTAACTAGGGTAAACATCGGGTTACTAAGCGCGGCCCTGCGCTTAGCAACCCGATGTTTACCCTGGTTACCCGGGGACCTCGGCATCGTTGGTCGCTGGAGAGCGGTCTGTGTGACAGCTCTCCAGCGATCAAACAGCGACGCTGCAGCGATCGACATCATTGTCGCTATCGCTGCAGCGTCGCTCCATGTGAAGGTACCTTTAGTTTCCTGGCTCAGTCTTCTTTACTTTTTTGAAGATAGGGACAACGTTTGCCCTTCTTCAGTCCTCTGAGACTTCTCCTGTTTTCCAGGGTTTTTCAAAGATTCTGGCTAGTGGTTCTACAATTTCCTCTGCTAACTCGTTCAGTCACCGTCTCTTTGTTCATGGATTGTGTGGATTCTTTTATTCCTTCGATGGCACCATGAAGATCAGTTGATGTTACATTTGCTTTCTTAGAGAACACAGATGCAAAATAGGAATTTAAAAGTTCAGCCTTCTCGACATCATTTTTGACCCCCATTTTATGCAGGTATATGGGAAGGAGGACTTCTCCTCAGTTTCTGGATGGGATCCATTTTTAGGCGAGGGCATATTGCACATACGCAGTCATTCTTCATAGATGATTGTTTTTTGCAGTTCCAACCTATTGACCACTGTCAACATTTTTTATTTTTATAAGTGCTGCACATTTCATTTTCCCTCTTATGGCGTGTGTGCTCCGCATTACAACAAGACGGGTGCGTCTAATGCACCAGCCTCTGAAGTGATAAATGCTGCGTACTCTTCAGCAGCTGACTACATTAATGCCACTTTCCCAGCACCGATCATCCATTTCTATGAGCCTAGAGGAGCGCTGGATTGTATTATCCTCCAATAATTCCATCATTTAACACATTTTTATAGGCTCACTGAAGTAGTTAATTGGATCTTTTTGGAGGTGCGCTCCCCCACCATCTTATCCCTCTGTACTATTATCGGATTTGTCACGTGATTAGATGCCCTATAGGACGACTTGCAACCCTATAAAAATGTCTGTACATTTTAAAGCCTCAATGATTTACAAAAAAAAACCATCACATTTCATCATTACACCTGCATTAGAGGGTTGATGTTCAGGCTCTGTGCGACCACTTGAGTTTCTCCACATCAGACACCATATTCCTGACTGTGCACTGGTCACCAGAAAGGCACTTTCTTCAAACTGTCCCCCTATCTGTAGAGGATAACAGTTGTCCAATGGCCTTTATATGCTGGAGCCTTAAAGGCAATAGACATCTCTGACATCGAAAAGTTGAATTCTAGATGTGCAAGTAGTTACCTTTATTTAATAGAAAGATCAGTTTGAAATCTTCATTTTTTCATTTCATTTTCACACCCCCGATATCTATTTTGCAGACTGATCAAAATGTTAGATTTTTGTCTTATGGGAGTATCTCTCCCAGTAATATGGGCTCTGACGACACATCGTCATTCTGGTGCTGGGGTGAATTATTCTTAATTATGCTAGGCATATTGTTTCCTTTTTAAGTACGTCCAGGAAAATGAGCAGTTGTTTCCTATGAGTCATTCTGTTGTTGTTTGTTAATTTGTGGAATACCTGCTGATTCCCTATTGTATCAGCCCCCCGTGGTTTCTTAGTCTACACAGTGGTAAATGGCCCTCGGGCCTGAGGTTCCCCATCCCTGCTCTACAGGATCAGCCCAAGGGACCATGGCTCTAGCTGGTGGATTACAGCTCTGCTCCACTGCCCATCACTGAACTCACAAAGACGTTTGGAGAACCCCAGTTGGGACTGTACTATATGTTGTACTGACGGGAGCTGGATATATGCACTACGGTCATGGTATCGGTCATCTGGAGGAGCATGGTCTGTGACTGCAGAATATACCAACAGGAGATATCAAAACTGTAGGACAACCAAAAGTTGGGAGACAGTGTGTATGGCCTGATATGGGGCAATGGAAGTACTGGCCCCGGGTTGGCATCTAGTTGACTGGAGGCATTGCATTGTGGCCATCTAACCGGAGTTGCTGGAAGACCCTGAACGTAAAGAAAAAAATATTTCCATTGTTACCCTGCCTAAGTGAATATTACAACCCACAACCTTCATAGGCTCGATGTAAGAGCTTTCAGTATTAGGTTATTTTTCGGCCTAGCTCCTATCCTGCACTTATTTCCTTATCACGTGCTGTCCACCTTTTCTGTAGCATGTTTTTTTTCCTGCCCTCCCAGAGATGACACTCGGGCCAGTAGAACCTTTGAAGTACCGGCTCCTGGGTTTTGTCTATGCACAGATGCCCATGTCAGACATGAGAATGGGCCAGGTCTAGTACCCTGCCCTTATAGGGACCCGGTACTAACAGCTGATCTAATATTTCCCCTCTCAGTTTAGTGACCTGACACTGATATAGCAAATCCTCATTTACTGCGAAATATGGAAACCTGGTGTCGGCCCCCAGCTCTTGGGCAACCCCATTTATAACAGTAACCTTGTCGATTTTAATGTAAGTTCCTCCATTTCAGCAGTCCCAAAATTATCCAAATAAAACCCCAAATTAGGAATCTCAGCCTCATGGGTCACCATCTCGTCCTTGTCGCCAGCAAGGATACACAGGGGGAACTCATCCGTCTCCGACTGCGATGGGGATTCTTCATGGTTGAACTGGCTCCCATCTGAGTAATTTGGTGCCCCCGCCTTTCGCCATAAGTCTCAGAACAAGCTAAAGTCCCACCCTATTATTACTGAGTGTCGCAGGTCTTTAACTACTCCGACATCATGGGACTCAGTGTCACAGTTCATTGTTATAGTCACTCTAGCAAAGGGGTAGTCCTTGGTGTCCCCGTGGATTCAGTGGACATCCACAAGCTTTCCAGTGATCAACTTGTGGGGTAGTTTGGCTCTCAGGAGAGTCAAACTAAAAAAAACACGGAAATTGTTTTGATACAAAAAATAAAATATAACTTTTAATACATCTAATTAGAAGACCAAGACAGACAACAATCACTGTACATGTATACCGTGCTCTCTACGTACACTCTAGGATAGATACCTGGACCCATTGAAGCGTCGTTACGCGAGACAGCCGTCGTCCTGTCTGCCTCTCCCTGCATTCCTCTGTAACCTGCGCATCGCAACTATGTCTATGCGCTGAAAATGGAATAAAGGACTTTTCACATTCATTGAATTGGTGAGTGCCGCATATTCTTTTTTTTTCAGGTTACTATTGACAACCACTTTTATGCTGAGCACCAGACACCATTCATTGAACCGCTACAGCTCTATGGATAAAAGTCTATTTTCCACTATTGAAACTGCATAGATTGCTGGCGCTGTTGCTGTCTTTTATCATTAATGTTTTCCTTTCTTTGCTCTGCTATTGCAAGGGTTAATCAGTTCAGTTGATCTCCTGAATCTCTCCATTCTGCATGGTCTCAGCTGTTCTGATTTCACCACTCCCCTCTAACATATGCTCACCACTGGCACCTGGTAGTTGCCAGTGATAGTTCTGCTTCCTGGTTTGGGGTTGAAGGAGAAGTTCAGTGTTTGGAGTAGGCGGTTGGAGAGTTTTTCAGAAGATTGCTGTGTGGAGTTGGTTTGCATGTTTATCCTTATCCTCTCCTATTTGGTTTATGCCTCCTATTCCTCCTCTTTTTCCCACTTTCTTGTTTTGTGAGTGTATCTGTATGAATGTAGTTTCCTTTTATCCCTGTCTGCTAACCCTTGTCTGTCTGGTTAGTATTTTCCAATACACTTCGGCCTCACGCCTCCCTGGGTGGGGGGAGGGAATAGATAAGGATTAAGCATAGCAAGGTATGAGACCCCGGTCTCTCCACCATCCGGGGTAAGCCGGAGGACAGGGATAGCCTAGAGTGCCTCTAGTTCGAGGGATCCGATTGGTGCTCACTGTCCCTTGTGACAAGGCGGAAACATCACATGAGGTGTGTCAAGAATCTTTGACACTGAACATTTGTAGCGCTGCCTTTCTTAAATATATTATATTCAGTCAACAGTCTTATCATGTTTTGCACCCGTTTTCCATTCTGTTGCTGTTCTGATAGATCGGCGAATAGATAAGTAGATAATAGATATATCCATCTAATGATAGATAGACAGACACATAGATATTATATACATATGAGAGAGTCTGATAGATAACCAAAAAAGGAAGGCAGCACTCCAATCCTTTGTGCAAAAAAAAATGACTTTTTATAATCCCCAAGAAGTGCAATGCAACATTTCGGCTCATAAGTATTGAGCAATGCTTAAGCAGCACGGTGGCTCGGTGGTTAGCACCATTGCTTTGCAGCACTGGGGTCCTGGATTCAAATCCTACCTAGGGCAAAATCTGCAATGAGTTTTTATGTTCTTCCTGTGTTTGAAGGGAGTTTCATCCGAGTTCTTCTGGTTTCCTCCCACACTCCAGACATACTGATAGGGAATCTAGATTATGAGCTTCAGAAGGGACAGCGATGATGATGTCTGACAAATGCTGTGGAATTAATGGCATTATATAAGTGGGTAAAATAAATAAACATGCTCCTCACATCAAGTCTAAGGCAGTTTTTAATTAGAGCTGGATCCTACCTACCTTTTAACTTTTAAGGCGCTAGCCCAGAGAAAGTAAGTTTGCCAAGGTCGGTTCACATCTGTAATGAGATGATTTGTCGTGTCTGGTGGACACATAAAAAATGGCCAATTTGTGCCTGCAGTACCTCATTTTTATGAGTTTATTCTATATACCTGTAATGCAGCCCAAATTTCATCTGTTCAATGTTTGCATGTATTTTAGCAATCCCAGTGCTGCACTTGTGATGGATGGGTATGGCAGCGTCTGTAAGCGCTAAGGTACAGTACATGGAAACATTGAATATAAGAAATGTAAACTGCATTACTGATATTTGGACTGTACTTATAAAAAGGAAGGTACGTTGTACATAAATTAGCAAATCATGAGAGCCCACCAGCCACGACAAGGATAACTGTCTTTGATTTGACCATAAACCTAATATTTATCAGACATGTTTCTCCTGGGTTGTAAGCCTACAAATGTGAAGGGCAGAAAGGATCCAGCACTAACTGAAAACAGCTTTGTGCGCGGAGTACCTCAATTTTATAAGTACAGTCTATATGGTAGTAATGCAGTTAATATTTCATATACTCAATGTCTGCATATATCTTGGCACATACAGTGCTCTACTTGTTTGGATGGATGGATAGAGAGATGTGAAGATAGATAAAATATGATATAGTATATTTTTATGCTTATATGTATTTCTTTATTATAGGAAGTACGAGCAGTGATGTTCCCTCCAGCGGTCGAGCATCTAAAGCACCATCTAAGAACATGTCTATCTTTGACGGTAAGTGCCGTGTTAATTTTGGAGTATGTCTGACCTGTCGTAATAAATGTAGAAGTATTGTAGAATATCCTTTGTTGGGAAGAAATGAACAATTTCCATATTTCGGGCTTGGGCTGTGTGACACCCCATATGGCTGCCCTTGGCTTCCTCTGGGGTTCTTACCCTACTTCTTCCGGAATAACCCACCTGACATAAGACGAGGGTTCTAGAACTCCTATTTACTGGAGATTTTATTCTTTCATTCATTAACCCCCTCCTTCCTACGTGACACAGTGCGCAGCCCCCGCCTTTCTTTTATGTCATACGACCATGTGAAGCCATTGACCAGAGAATTAGGAGAAGTGGATGATTGGGGTTTAATGTAATCCCTGGCTGTACCTGGTTCTATAAGAGCGGAGCACAGCATGTAATTAGCCGCTTTGTCTTCTTGCTCTCGGTACGGTCCTTACAGAGATTATGCTCCTTTGGGCTGAGTTCTATCCGCACATGGACCCTGAAAGAAGCATTCAACTGCTGAAATAAAAACCCATCTTTATTTCTAGCTCTCAGAGCCTGATCGGAGCTGTAGTTGTAGTTTTGCCATTATTTGCGGACCGCAGGGATAATTTGTAGACGTATGGAGCATTGTACTTTTGCAATTTGCTTTATATATTATGCATAATACAGAACTGACTTGTTAAAGGGAATATGTCAGCAAGTTTTTGCTATGTAATCTGAGAGAAGCATAATGTAGAGCCAGAGAGCCCGATTCCAGGAATGTGTCACTTGCTGTAGTTTCAATACTATCAGTGTTTTATCAGCAGGAGATTATCCCTGCAGGACTAGGTGTGGTGTGCCAGGCAGTCCAGCTAATCTGTGTCACCACGCCCCCATCACTGATTGGCAGCTTACTCACAGTGTACCAGGAAGCTGCCAGTCAGTGATGTGGGCGGGATTAAACACAGGTTAGCATTCTGAGCGCAGCTACATTTACAGGGATTTTTATAAAAACTGTGCCAAGCAGTCCAGTAAGTGACATATTTCTGGAATCAGGCTCTCTGCTCCTACATCATGCTGCTCTCAGATTTCATCGCAAAAACCTGCTTACAGATTGCTGAAGAACGAATGTAATAGCAATGGACATCACACAATGATGATTCCAGAAATGACACTTTCTCATGTAATTCTTTTTAGAATATTTAGAATATATTGAGGAAATCATCCAGCCCTTTTATAAAAGCTGTTATAGTGGCGGCCATTACTACTTCTTGTGGTCTGCATACTACAGTCTGATTGCTCTAACTGTAAAGAACCCTTTCCTACTAGGTCTTTAGTATGGTCTTTGGAAGGTTGGTGTGACCTCCCTTGACCTTTGAAAAAACATCACGTTTGCACCCTACTGTATATGTGTGTGTGTGTGTATATATATATATATATATATATATATATATATATATATATATATATATATATATAAATTTGAAGAAAAGAAGGCAGCACTCCAAATCCTTTTCAAAGTGGAAAATGTGCAGTTTATTCAAGCCCACATCTTTCTTGTGCGACGTCTCGGCTCGCAATGAGCCTTTCTCAAGCAGTGGGTGTGACTTACTATTGTGCTTATATAGGCGTAATCTACACCCATTTACATATACAGCCATTGATATCCATTTACATACTCATTTGAAATCCATCATTAATAATATTAATCCTCAGTGTACTTCCCTTATACATAAAGTGCGATTTATACTTAAAGTGCGGTGTGCTAAGGTGCTATTATACATCATGTGTCTTCACAGTTATATTTCTCATACATTGGGCACTATTTCATTAAGTTGACATATTTATATCCCATATTTATATACATATTTGTCGTTTTTTTCTTACCCTGCTGCGTCTGGGTAAATGCACATGGAGGACGCTGTGTTCGCCATTACTGGCGTTCTACGTCACCTACTGCGCATGTCATAGTCTCCCTCCTCTCTGTCACGGACTATCAACCAATCACAATATGTTTTGGTACCCTTCCCCTTGCGCTTGCGCACTGATGTTTTGTCTTCAGTTAAGCGCCATCTTTAGTGGGGCTTCCAAACTGCACCTCTCAGTATTAATTAGATACCGTTGTTACTATGGCGATTTATTCCAACTTCTGTCACTCTTACTAATTTTCAAAGTGTTTTGTTTCCACTGTGACATACCGGGCGGCACCTTATTCAGGCTGTCTCCGATTGTCAATGGGTCTCCACCCAGATGTGTAGCCCCTCCGGACCACAGCATCATCATACAGAGAATCCATAAAAGTGGATAATTTTCATACTTCAATGAATTTAACCATACACATCTAGTTTTCATATGTTCACTTTATTGTACTGTATACATTATTGTGACTGGCTGGCTGTCAATCATGACATAAAAATTAACGAAAAATGTAATAAACATATATAGGGAGAAGGGGAGAAAAGAAAAAAAGAAAAAACTTTTTATCCTCCATGTGTTTCCATCCCATTTTCTCGCAGGTTGATGATACATTGTGAAGATACCACTAAAATTAAAACATAAAATATACAAAGTTAAAAATTGAGGCAACACAACAAGTTATATTATGTACTGTGCCCCAATATTTCAGACCGGAGTCCATATACACCTAATTCCCAAGTGTATCCCTATAGGGACTAATACATATTTGGCTGAATTTTAAATTCTGCATTAAGTCCTTTTGGTCTTAAGGTATTCAACTCGTAAATCCATTTAAGTTCTTGTCTTTTTAGTAGGCATACTCTATCCCCCCCTCTCCTCTGCACAGGGATTCTATCTATTATTCTGAACTTGAGATCTTTTTCTGCGTGTTTGAATTCCGTGAAATGTTTAGAGACCGGGAGGTCTAATCTTTTCTTCCTAATAGAGTGGCGATGGTTATTGATCCGTACTTTTAACTCACAAGTTGTTTTTCCTACGTACCATAATTTGCACGGACATTCTAGTAGGTATATCACATGGTCTGAACTGCAGGTTAGAAACTGCCTTATCCTGTATTCCTTACCCGTATCTGGATGTTTGAAAGTGGAGCCTTTTATCATATGGGTACAATTAACGCACGAGAGGCATGGGAAACAGCCTTTTGGACTAGTTCCCATAATTGTGGTCTGATAAGAATTTTTTAGGGGGCCTATATCTGATTTCACTACATAGTCTTTGATGTTTTTACCTCTACAATAAGAGAATAATGGGGGTTCCCCAAATTCCCTGATTGTTGGTAGGCAATTTTTTAACATACCCCAATGTTTTCTAATGACTCCAACTATATTTTTGCTCTCTTCTGTGTATGTCATGACACACGGTATTCTTGTTAATGCTTTTCTCTTATCACTCTTGACTAGTAGTCCCCTTCTATCTTTCTTTAAGGCCACAGATTTAGCTGCATTTAATATTTTCTTTGGATATCCTCTTTCCAAGAATTTATTTACCAGTGTATCCACAACTCCTTTTACTTCTCTCTCTTCTTTCACAATCCTGCGGACTCTAAGTTACTGGCTAAGAGGTATCGATCTCACCTCAGAGGATATCCAAAGAAAATATAACCATCGCCACTCTATTAGGAAGAAAAGATTAGACCTCCTGGTCTCTAAACATTTCACGGAATTCAAACACGCAGAAAAAGATCTCGAGTTCAGAATAATAGACAGAATCCCTGTGCAGAGGAGAGGGGGGGATAGAGTATGCCTACTAAAAAGACAAGAACTTAAATGGATTTACGAGTTGAATACCTTAAGACCAAAAGGACTTAATGCAGAATTTAAAATTCAGCCAAATATGTATTAGTCCCTATAGGGATACACTTGGGAATTAGGTGTATATGGACTCCGGTCTGAAATATTGGGGCACAGTACATAATATAACTTGTTGTGTTGCCTCAATTTTTAACTTTGTATATTTTATGTTTTAATTTTAGTGGTATCTTCACAATGTATCATCAACCTGCGAGAAAATGGGATGGAAACACATGGAGGATAAAAAGTTTTTTCTTTTCTCCCCTTCTCCCTATATATGTTTATTACATTTTTCGTTAATTTTTATGTCATGATTGACAGCCAGCCAGTCACAATAATGTATACAGTACAATAAAGTGAACATATGAAAACTAGATGTGTATGGTTAAATTCATTGAAGTATGAAAATTATCCACTTTTATGGATTCTCTGTATGATGATGCTGTGGTCCGGAGGGGCTACACATCTGGGTGGAGACCCATTGACAATCGGAGACAGCCTGAATAAGGTGCCGTCCGGTATGTCAGAGTGGAAACAAAACACTTTGAAAATTAGTAAGAGTGACAGAAGTTGGAATAAATCGCCATAGTAACAACGGTATCTAATTAATACTGAGAGGTGCAGTTTGGAAGCCCCACTAAAGATGGCGCTTAACTAAAGACAAAACATCAGTGCGCAAGCGCAAGGGGAAGGGTACCAAAACATATTGTGATTGGTTGATAGTCCGTGACAGAGAGGAGGGAGACTATGACATGCGCAGTAGGTGACGTAGAACGCCAGTAATGGCGAACACAGCGTCCTCCATGTGCATTTACCCAGACGCAGCAGGGTAAGAAAAAAACGACAAATATGTATATAAATATGGGATATAAATATGTCAACTTAATGAAATAGTGCCCAATGTATGAGAAATATAACTGTGAAGACACATGATGTATAATAGCACCTTAGCACACCGCACTTTAAGTATAAATCGCACTTTATGTATAAGGGAAGTACACTGAGGATTAATATTATTAACTAGCTATTGAACCCGTTCTACGCCCGGGTGGCGAGCATTTATATTGGTATATGGTCACCATCCTGTCATGTGCTGCTCCATCCTGCGTCCCCATCCTGTCATGTGCTGCTCCATCCTGCGTCCCCATCCTGTCATGTGCTCCTCCATCCTGCGGCCCCATCCTGTCATGTGCTGCTCCATCCTGCGCCCCCATCCTGTCATGTGCTCCTCCATCCTGCGCCCCCATCCTGTCATGTGCTGCTCAATCCTTCGTCCCCATCCTGTCATGTGCTCCCATCCTGCGCCCCCATCCTGTCATATGCTGCTCCATCCTACACCCCCATCCTGTCATGTGTGTGCCCCCATTCTGTCATGTGCTGCTCCCATCCTGTCATGTGCTGCTCCCATCCTGCGCCCCATCCTGTCATGTGCTCCCATCCTGCACCCCCATCCTGTCATGTGCTGCTCCCATCGTGCGCAATCATTCTGTCATGTGCTGCTCCCATCCCGCGCCCCCATTCTGCCTGTTCCTGTTTCCATTCTGCCATATGTTGCTCCCATCTTTCTCTCTCCGGCTCTACTGCCCGAGTGCGGCTGTGCTGAGTGCGGGCGGCTGTGCTGAGTGCGGGCGGCTGTGCGTGGCTCTGCTGAGTGCGGGCGGCTGTGCGTGGCTCTGCTGACTGCGGGCGGCTGTGCGTGGCTCTGCTGACTGCGGGCGGCTGTGCGTGGCTCTGCTGACTGCGGGCGGCTGTGCGTGGCTCTGCTGACTGCGGGCGGCTGTGCGTGGCTCTGCTGACTGCGGGCGGCTGTGCGTGGCTCTGCTGAGTGCGGGCGGCTGTGCGTGGCTCTGCTGACTGCGGGCGGCTGTGCGTGGCTCTGCTGAGTGCGGGCGGCTGTGCGTGGCTCTGCTGAGTGCGGGCGGCTGTGCGTGGCTCTGCTGACTGCGGGCGGCTGTGCGTGGCTCTGCTGACTGCGGGCGGCTGTGCGTGGCTCTGCTGACTGCGGGCGGCTGTGCGTGGCTCTGCTGACTGCGGGCGGCTGTGCGTGGCTCTGCTGACTGCGGGCGGCTGTGCGTGGCTCTGCTGACTGCGGGCGGCTGTGCGTGGCTCTGCTGACTGCGGGCGGCTGTGCGTGGCTCTGCTGACTGCGGGCGGCTGTGCGTGGCTCTGCTGACTGCGGGCGGCTGTGCGTGGCTCTGCTGACTGCGGGCGGCTGTGCGTGGCTCTGCTGACTGCGGGCGGCTGTGCGTGGCTCTGCTGACTGCGGGCGGCTGTGCGTGGCTCTGCTGACTGCGGGCGGCTGTGCGTGGCTCTGCTGACTGCGGGCGGCTGTGCGTGGCTCTGCTGACTGCGGGCGGCTGTGCGTGGCTCTGCTGACTGCGGGCGGCTGTGCGTGGCTCTGCTGACTGCGGGCGGCTGTGCGTGGCTCTGCTGACTGCGGGCGGCTGTGCGTGGCTCTGCTGACTGCGGGCGGCTGTGCGTGGCTCTGCTGACTGCGGGGGGCTGTGCGTGGCTCTGCTGACTGCGGGCGGCTGTGCGTGGCTCTGCTGACTGCGGGCGGCTGTGCGTGGCTCTGCTGACTGCGGGCGGCTGTGCGTGGCTCTGCTGACTGCGGGCGGCTGTGCGTGGCTCTGCTGACTGCGGGCGGCTGTGCGTGGCTCTGCTGACTGCGGGCGGCTGTGCGTGGCTCTGCTGACTGCGGGCGGCTGTGCGTGGCTCTGCTGACTGCGGGCGGCTGTGCGTGGCTCTGCTGACTGCGGGCGGCTGTGCGTGGCTCTGCTGACTGCGGGCGGCTGTGCGTGGCTCTGCTGACTGCGGGCGGCTGTGCGTGGCTCTGCTGACTGCGGGCGGCTGTGCGTGGCTCTGCTGACTGCGGGCGGCTGTGCGTGGCTCTGCTGACTGCGGGCGGCTGTGCGTGGCTCTGCTGACTGCGGGCGGCTGTGCGTGGCTCTGCTGACTGCGGGCGGCTGTGCGTGGCTCTGCTGACTGCGGGCGGCTGTGCGTGGCTCTGCTGACTGCGGGCGGCTGTGCGTGGCTCTGCTGACTGCGGGCGGCTGTGCGTGGCTCTGCTGACTGCGGGCGGCTGTGCGTGGCTCTGCTGACTGCGGGCGGCTGTGCGTGGCTCTGCTGACTGCGGGCGGCTGTGCGTGGCTCTGCTGACTGCGGGCGGCTGTGCGTGGCTCTGCTGACTGCGGGCGGCTGTGCGTGGCTCTGCTGACTGCGGGCGGCTGTGCGTGGCTCTGCTGACTGCGGGCGGCTGTGCGTGGCTCTGCTGACTGCGGGCGGCTGTGCGTGGCTCTGCTGACTGCGGGGGGCTGTGCGTGGCTCTGCTGACTGCGGGGGGCTGTGCGTGGCTCTGCTGACTGCGGGGGGCTGTGCGTGGCTCTGCTGACTGCGGGCGGCTGTGCTGGGGGCCTGAGCAGGCGGGGACACCGGCGCGCTGTGGGGGTCAGGTGCCGGGGTCGCCGCTAGCTCAGGCCCCCGGCACTTGCTATATTTACCTGTCCTCCCGTTCCACTGCTGCGCGCCGGTCTGTCTTCCGGGTCCTGTCCTCTGGCTGTGACTGTTCAGTCAGAGGGCGGCGCGCATTAAGCGCGTCATCGTGCCCTCTGAACTGAACGTCTCAGGCAGAGGATGTGGAGGACGGAGGCTCGCGCGCAGCGGTGGAACGGAGGACAGGTAAATATACTCACCCTCCTGGCTCCGTGGCTCGTCCCCGCTTCTCCGTTGGAGATCGCGGTGTGCGTTCAGTGCTTACGCATACCGCGATCTCCTGGGAGCGTCACTCTGTGGGGTCCAGACTGCGCCGGCGCTTGCGCTTGCGCAGTCTATAAAGGCTTCGGACAGAGTGACGCTCCCAGCGTTATATTATAGATGATGGATTTCAAATGAGTACCGTATGTAAATGGATATCAATGTCTGTATATGTAAATGGGTGTAGATTACGCCTATATAAGCACAATAGTAAGTCACACCCACTGCTTGAGAAAGGCTCATTGCGAGCCGAGACGTCGCACAAGAAAGATGTGGGCTTGAATAAACTGCACATTTTCCACTTTGAAAAGGATTTGGAGTGCTGCCTTCTTTTCTTCAAATTTATATGCAATTTGGGTTGATGTGTGGACCATCTCACCCAGGAGGCCAGGCACCCGCTGGTGAGCATTGTGCTGTTCCAGTTTTTTGTATGTATATATATATATATATATATATATATATATATATATATATATATACACACAGTATATCTTTACTCTAAACCTAAAGGAGAAATTCAACTTTTTTCATCTTCTCATTGTAAAGAAACAAATAATGATTTTCCCCATTTAAAGGCAGATATTTGTTGTGTTTCTGTCATTGTGCGTATGGAATATTATCGTCTGGAGCACTGATATCTACCGGACAACACACCGCTTAGCTCTTAGAATAATAAGATGAAGCCGACATTGATTATTTTTTCTGCCGCTAAACAATCAATCCTTGTTCTTCCTTTAAATAACATAGAGGTTTTTTTTCCAAGTTATTGATTTTGTGTGAAAAAAAAAGTAAGTGAAAATTATTTTCCGTTAATATGGGAAAAGAATAAAAACTCCTTAAGACGTGGATAACTTATCTGTTCTCTCCAGATGGTTCATCGTTATGGGAGTATGTGACGTCCCCGTGTATCTAATACACAATTACGGTCCAGTTTATTTTTGCGGTTTCTTTATGGCAGTCAATGCTGCAGTTTCACAAACAGCTAAAAATGTCCTACATACACTTCGAATTAAAAATGAAGTGTCACTTTGCCAAAAATATGTAACTTCTTTATCTGGTGTAAATTCCGCCTTTTCTAGGAATCTGGCGCAGTTTTTCTTTTGTTTCTGCTCCTTTCCATTCCTGAGATATTGCCCCTTCTTCCTTGTATATACATCTAGTTTTTATAACCAAGTGGGTGTGATCCTCAAGGAGACAGAGAAGAATTGAGCCCATACCCACTTGTATAAAGAAACCAGATTTATATACAGGGAAGGGAAGTCCATATGTGAGGAATGGAGAAACTCGGGAACAGAAGAAAACATCGCCGGATTCAGGAGGACATTGGGATTAACACCACGTAAAAACATAACATGCTTGTGGCAAGTGATAGATCCTTTTTAAATAATTACATCTACACTGCCTATAGTTACCACTAAAGGAAGCTTAAATGGGTTTCTTTAGGATACTACATACATGGTTTAATTCACAAGTGTTTACGTTTCTTTCTTTAATTAGACAGCATGAAAATAAGCAAGTTTTCAATTGATTTGCTTTTTCTATCTGCTGTCATTCTGCAATGAAAGCTTTTATCTTACATCGTGTACAGCTGTTTTCATGGAGCTCTTCCACTAGTGTCTGCTCAAACCCTGGCCAAGACTGCATAGTAGCTACATTCCATTAGAGGAGTTAACTCTTAACATCCCAGCCACCTCTCTCTATCCCATTGATTTTTGTGCAGCAGTTATCTGCTCACCTCCACTCCTCCTCCCCCTCAGCTCCTGACAATCTGCTGTTATAAATCTTGCAAAATCTCCAGCCAAAAAAAAAAAAAACCAAAGACAAAAACATAATGGTTGAATACCCCACAGTAAATAAATAAATAGCATAGTGCTTGAAAATAATACACGGTACTTAGTTTATATCCCAGTTCATACCTTTGGGGTATTAAAGGCTTCAGATCTGCAAGAAAAAGCATAAGTATTGTGTGCACGAGACTTCAGAAATCTCATTCACTTTCTGTGTGCTATAAAACACTTTCTTTTTTTCCCTCCTGCGATTACGCAACATGTGAACAAGCTCTGATCTGGTTATGATTACTGAAAAATTAGCACACAAAAAATTATGGAATTATTTTTTTTTTCCCTACAGCCATTTCACCTCTCTTGGAATTTTGTTTCCTGTTTTTTGTTTTTTTTTTATAGTAGATTTTGTGGTAAAATGAACAAACTATGACTCATCCTGCATGAAATGAGCCCTCGTACGGATATGTGGCCAGAAAAAAGAAAAAAAGACTCTAGGAAGAAAAAAAGGCAACAATAAAAAATGGCTGCATTAGTAAAAGGTTAAAGACTGTGTGCAGTTTTGATACATAGGCCTCGCCTATAAGGGTTCACTTACTATTTTTGATCATTGTTTTGTTAAGTTGTAAATAGAAGGTAATGACTAGTGAGACGCACGGCCATCAGTATATTTAGTGTCCTCATCATTGCTTTCTTATGACACAGATCACACACCTATTTATGGGGCACCGGTATCGGGGAACGTTCCTCCATCCTCAGATAATAAGTGAAGGTGTTTATGGTCCAGTCACAGCTCCGATAACGTTTCTGATTATTGTGTGACGTTGGGTAAAGAGTTTGCACGGGGATCACGAGATGTCGTGCGTGGTGTAGCCACTTTATCATCTTTCTCCCAAATCTAACTTGATTCATCCTGATTTTCCTTGAGATCAGCAGGGGGCTTAAGGAGACCCCAACCCCGACACATCAGACGGTTGCTGATCCCCCATGGTTGGTTTTGTTGACTTTATCTAAAACGTCTTTGGTTGTGTTTACAGCAGAGCTGTGGAGACGTTAAGCCAATCCTCCGACTCCTCCATTCCCATGACTCCGACTCCACCAAGATGGGGTCCGACTCCACGACTCCTGACAGGGCTGTGGAGACGATAAGCCAATCCTCCGACTTCTCCATTTCCATGACTCCGACTCCACCAAAATGGGATCCGACTCCACGACTCCTGACAGGGCTGTGGAGATGTTAAGCCAATCCTCCGACTCCTCCATTTCCATGACGCCGACTCCACCAAAATGGGGTCCGTCTCCACGACTCCTAACAGAGCTGTGGAGACGGTAAGCCAATCCTCCGACTCCTCCACTTCCATGACTCCGACTCCACCAAAATGGGGTCCGACTGCACGACTCCTGACAGGGCTGTGGAGATGTTAAGCCAATCCTCCGACTCCTCCATTTCCATGACGCCGACTCCACCAAAATGGGGTCCGTCTCCACGACTCCTGACAGGGCTGTGGAGACAGTAAGGCAATCCTCCGACTCCTCCACTTCCATGACTCCGACTCCACCAAAATGGGGTCTGACTCTACGACTCCTGACAGGGCTGTGGAGACAGTAAGGCAATCCTCCGACTCCTCCACTTCCATGACTCCGACTCCACCAAAATGGGGTCCGACTCCACGACTCCTGACAGGGCTGTGGAGATGTTAAGCCAATCCTCCGACTCCTCCATTTCCATGACGCCGACTCCACCAAAATGGGGTCCGCCTCCACGACTCCTGACAGGGCTGTGGAGACAGTAAGCCAACCCTCCGACTCCTCAATTTCCATGACACCGACTCCATGACTCCGACTCCACAGCCCTGGTTTATGGGAAAGCCCAATCCATTGTACTTTATATACCAATGGTGCCCAACAAGCCTCATTGGCATTGAGTCTATCTCCCAATGGATGCCCCCCTCTGTACCTCTGCATACTGTGATCAGGGGGATCTCTACGGGAGGGGGGGTCTTATACATTTATCTCCTACCTTAGACCCTGAATTAGGATTTCTTTCACATCTACCCTAAACAGATTTTAACACAACTTTTTAAAGCCTCCCCCATGGTCCCTGACAATATTTCTTCCCGCAGTACCTGTGGTGGCGTCAGGTCTGAATAGGGGCCCGATAGACTCATAGGAACCAGTTGGACACCGGGTTTTTAAGAGTCTTTTTTTATTATTATTTTATTTGCATTTTCTCTCTCTTTTGACATACACAGTTTAGTACGAAATGTAAGGCCAAGTTTACACCAGTCGACCCGCGGCTTTAAATGAACACCAATTTTTGCCAATCGGCAGTCATTTAGTAGCCTTTAGACAGGCAGACCCCTCATCAGATGCTCACAGAATGATCAGTAAGTTGGTAATGTGCGTCACTGTTCTATGTTGCACAGGTCAGGATGAGCTGCCAAGAATGATGATCTTTTAAAAAGAATCAGACAGTAGGATTTTGTTATTTAATCTTAAAGTAGTGTCGGGGTCGTAACGACAATATACCCTCATTCACCAGTCATTCCAAATTAAAGTATGAGCCGAGCATCTGGTAGCGGGTAAGAATGACTCAGACAAGGTGCTGATTCAATCTCAATTGAATGCCCGTGCATCTACTCATGTCTGCAACGGTCACAACAACTGGCTTTATTCTAAAATACACAATACTATATTGAGTGTTAGGGGAAGGCGTGCATTAGGCGGGGTTTAAGTTAGCATCCAGTCTTCCTGATTTGTCCTGACGTCTTCTGGTGAATCCTCCTTTTCTTCACATTCCTGAGTTTCGATTTCTGAAGAAATGAAAGTTAACTCTTCGGATACTAAATAAACATCTATCATATTGTCATTATTTGTTTGTAAAATGAGAAAGGTTGGTTCTCAGGGTCAGCCAATTGCTTTTGCGTAGCTAGCTAGTCAGAGGGCCTCCAGGGATAATACTCCTGTATCTGTCTTACCCTACCTGATGTGGTTGGTTCTCTGGTGGTGGGGGCGACATGACATGCTGGTCTACAGCTCCTTCCCAAAAGGATTACTGTCAGCCTACTCCCAAAAGTTAATGTCTCCACTATCCACCAACCACAATCCTGTGTCAGCTTCTTATATCACTGCATGTGATCTTGTCTGGACAGGATTCAGTGTAATTCTCTTAGGTCGGGTTGCAGCACGGGTCATACAAGTGTTAGGGCCCAAATCCTCAACTATACCCTGGAAGGCATCACAGCTATAATTGACAAATCTTTGTTCACTGTAATATATATATATTTGATCCATTCAACATTTTTATTAATCTGCACCTGTGGGAGATTATAGAAGCAATGCCGGCATAGATCTGGTTCTGGGCACTAAACTGGTCAGGCACCCCCCTTGGCACTCCAATGGCATCAATATATACTAGTAGATCTTCTTCATAACTCATGTGGAGCTGATCAAAACTTCTTCTCTTTCTGGTAGGTTCATCAGGTATCTTTAGTGTACATATATTGTGTATGTTTAATTAGCAAATCAGTATCTAGAGAACTGTTCCCTTTGCAGAAACCTGTCTTGAAGATCCCTACTGGTGTACCTGTGGTGTCGTGGGAATTGTAGCAGGTGTAATTGTCAGCTAATACGGTTACTTCTCCTGGGACCTTTAGTCTAGGTTCCTTATGAAATAGTGGGACATAATCTGGGCAATCAGTGGACTTCAAACCTTTCAACAAATTCATGACACAGGCAGTGGTGTTGTCATCAGGAAAAAGCAATGCATGTGTGTATTCGCAGCAGCACAAGCAATACATCCTACAGAGATATTCTGGACTCTTACATTATATCTCACCCATTCTAACCACAGGTTTTTCCTTGGGGCTGTTTGTGTTTCTATGGAGAAAACCTCTTGCTAACTGAGACCTGGAATGGGGATTACTTCATTGACTACATTTTGCAAACGCTCACCTGGGCTTGTTTTAGGTGTACTGGTAACAGGGGCCTTGGTTGGTCTGAAACTAATATCCTGGAGCTGTATATGGCCTAAATTCCCATGGTATCCACTATTAAATACATAATTATAATGCCTTTCCAGTACAAATGTCTGCAGGTCAGCAGATTGGGGGCTTTCGAGATTTAGGAGGAGGGGGTGACAACTTTTACCCCATTTACAGCCCATAAGTGGTTGCAGAAGGGCTGTTAGATGCATTCTCTCACGAAGACTCCTACCCGTCCCATCCTTAGGGAACATGGCTTCACTAGGTCTATATCCCCAATCATCCCCCGTATTCCAGGCAGCATCTGTCCAATAATAACAGTTATTGTTGTCATTTCTGGTAACACATATATAAAACTGGATGATTCCCTCTACCACCCGTTCAGTCTCGGGGCACTTGACTACATCACAGAAATCAAATCGCCAGATATTTACCGGGGCTGTCAGGTTTACCCAGAGAATAGTGGGGCCAGAATTCTTATTTACAATAGGGGCCGAGGAGGTAGGGGCGAGGATGGCCCCCATTTCCAGGATCAAAAACAACAGGAACATTTCCCTTCAGTCACTACTGTGACTAAACACTGGTTCGGTCTCTTTTACAGTGTGAGGCGTGGATCCAGGTGCTCTTTCCTTCAAGTTTTACTGCAGTGGGGGTGACCAGGATCACCGTGTGGGGTCCTTCAAATCTCGGCTGGAGACAATCTCTGCGCACAAACTTTTTCACATACACCAGGTCTCCTGGCACAAAGTCATAGTGTCCAGGAACCTTGTCTGGGTCTGGAAGAGAACTGAAGACAGTTAAATGCACTTTGGCAAAGTGTCCATGTAAGGCCTGCACATAGCTAGTCAAGTCCTGGTACTTGAGCTGCAACTGTTGTGGAAAGAAACATTCAAGATTGGGGCTCCTGCCAAACAGAATCTCATACGGTGACAGTCCTGTCTTCCTGTTTGGAGTATATCTTACTGAAAACAAAGCTAGAGGAAGGCATTCTGTCCATGGTTTACCAGTCTCTGCCATTGCCTTCTGGAATTTTAGGCTTAAAAGTTCCATTTAGTCTCTCCACTTTTCCACTACTCTGCGGATGGTATGGAGTATGCAATGCTTGACTTACCCCCAGTGCTGCCATTACCTCTGACATGATCTCTCCAGTAAAATGGGAACTCTGATCGCTTTCAATGACTTCAGGAACTCCATACCTGCATATGATCTCAGCCATCAGTTTCTTCGCCGTTGTCTTAGCCGTAGCTTTGGCAACTGGGTAGGCTTCTGGCCAACCTGAAAATAAATCAATGCAGACCAACACATTCTCATACGTCCCTACCCTAGGCAACTGAATTTAATCAATCTGCAGTCTCTGGAATTGGTTAAAGGGCCGGGGAGTGTGTTTGGATGGAGTTTTCACTGTCCTACCCTGATTATGTGTGGCACATATCATGCAGCTCTGTACCTGCCTTTCTGCGCAGGTGGAAAACCCGTGGGCAATCCATTGTTTCTGTAGGGTGTCACACATGGCCGTCTTCGAGTGGTGCACATTCTTGTGCAGAACCTGTGCCATCATTGGGTACAGTACCTGTGGTAGGCAGACCTTTTCACCCCTCCCCCATAGTCCAGTGACGGTATCAGAGCAAGCCCCTATCTTTTGCCATCTATTTTTCTCCTCCTTACTTGCCTGTTCTTGTAACCGGGCTAAGATGTCTTTCAACACAAGTGGAGATGGTGGGGTGTCTAGGTGATGTACTTGAGAGGCTACAGGAGTGCTTGCTGCTTTCTTGGCAGCCTGGTCTGCCAGTGCGTTACCCTTTGTCCGTCCATCAGTGCCTTTGGTATGTGCCTTTATCTTTATGATGCCTGCTTGGGTGGGAAGCTGTAGTGCATTCATAAGTTGCTGGACTGCCTCAGCACGTTTAAAGGGGTGGCCATTTGCTGTCAGGAAAGCCCTGGCTCTCCAGATAGGCCCATAATCGTGTGCACTGCCAAAAGCATACCTGGAATCAGTGTAGATATTTACAGTCTTACCTTCTGCTAGTTTGCTCTGCTTCTTGTGCAGACATATGAGCTGGCATTGACTCTGCCTTGATTACCTCATGTTCTGAGACCACAGCATATCTGGTACAGAAGCGTCCTTGGTCATCTTGGTGACGGGATCCATCTACAAAAAGCTCAAAATCAGCATTAGAATAGGCACACTAGAGACCAGCCGTTTCCTAAGACATTAATTCTAGACAATCATGTGGTTTGGAAACCTGATGTTGTTCCTCTGGATCCATTCTAGAAAGAAAAAGAGTGTCCTTTTTCATGTCACCTTCATGTCACCTACTCCTCCCCAAAAACAGAATTCACAACAGTACCCCCCCCTTAAGGAGGGGGCACCGAACCCTCATGAGAACCACCAGGGCGATCTGGATGCGCCCTATGAAAGGCGCGGACCAAATCAGAGGCATGCTGATATAACATGAGCAGAATCACCACAGTAGAAGCACAACCCATTTTTACGCCTATAATTCTGCCGTTCACTTCTGGACAGAATTCTATCACATTGCATATTCTCCGGTGCCTGCTCAGAAGACACCGCCAAATGGTGCACAGGTTTGCGCTCCTGTAAACGCCGATCAATCTGAATAGCCATAGTCATGGATTCATTCAGACCTGTGGGCGTAGGAAACCCCACCATGACATCTTTAACGGCGTCAGAGAGACCTTCTCTGAAATTCGCCGCCAGGGCGCACTCATTCCACTGAGTCAGCACAGACCATTTTTGAAATTTTTGACAATATATTTCAGCTTCATCATGCCCTTGAGAGAGGGCTATCAAGGCTTTTTCAGCCTGAATCTCCAAATTAGGTTCCTCATAGAGCAACCCCAGTGCCAGAAAAAACGCATCCACATTGAGCAGCGCAGGGTCCCCTGGTGCCAATGCAAATGCCCAATTCTGGGGGTCACCCCGCAACAAGGAAATAACAATTTTAACCTGCTGAGCGGGGTTTCCAGCGGAGCGAGATCTCAGAGAAAGATACAATTTACAATTGTGCTTAAAATTCAAAAAACGAGATCTATCTCCAGAAAAAAAACTCAGGTATAGGAATCTTGGGTTCAGACATAGGAGCATGTATAACAAAGTCTTGGATATTTTGAACTTTAGAAGCAAGAGTATTCAGGTTTGAAGCTAAACTCTGGATATCCATTTCTCAACAGCTGAGATCTGAGCCATTCAGGGGTTAAGAGGAGAGAAAAAAGCAGCAGATTGCAATTATGGCTAGACAGAACTTCTGAGTAAAAAAAAAAAAAAGTGTCAGAAACTTCTTTTTTCTCTCTTTCTTCAGCCAATACCTTTAATACATTAGGGCCGGCAATACTGTCATGATTCCCAATGGCAGGGACTCGGGCAAAAACGGACTAGCTCTAGGAAGATGGAATCTCAGATGACCGCGATGCTGAACCTAACACACAAATAATAATAGCCGGGGGGGCGTGCCTACGTTTTATCCCTAGACGTCTCGCACCAGCCGGAGATCTAGCTACCCCTAGTAGAGGAATACACAGACCTGACTTGCCTCCAGGGAAACCCCAAAAGTGATAGTAGCCCCCCACATATAATAACGGTTAGGTAAGAGGAAAACACGTACGCAGTATGAATATAGGTTCAGCAAAGAGAGGCCCTCTGACTAGATAGCAGAAAATACGAAAGAGGACTTCGCGGTCACCTCAAAACCCTAAAAAGCCATCCTGAAATTACCTTTAACTCCGATATCAACTCATGACACCGGAGTAGTAATTTCAGATCACTAGAGCTTCCAGCAGCAAGAGAATATTAATGCGTGCTGGACAAACAAACACAAAAATACAAAAGATCCAACTTAGCTGAATTGCAGACTTGGAGCAGGTAGCAAGCAACAGAGGTGCTCTGGTAACATTGATTGCCGGCACTAGAATGACTGAGAAGCCAAACTAAATAGGAAACTCCCAATTCCTGATGGGAACAGGTGCACTGGAAATAAAAGACAAAAGTAAGCCAGTACCACCAGTAGCCACCAGAGGGAGCCAAAAACAGAATTCACAACACACACCGAAGTCGCAGCTGTCCAGCCATGGACATGTGGCTAGGTTATACTTGATTAAGGATACTATGTACATCGTGTGGGGTATGGACCATCAGTGGGTGACTGAAAACAATCTCTGAAGACTTGTGTAGCAACAGCTGGACAGACAACACGGCCCGAACACAGGAGGAACTTCCTCTTGCCACCCTATCCAGGCGGCCGCTGTAATAAGCAACAGATCTCTGTTTGTCTCCATGAAGCTGAGTCAGCACACCTGTAGCATGTCCTGCATAGGTGAGCTCTGTCTGCAAGGCAGTCTGCAATACTGTACGGCAGTGCTCGGGTGTCTTGTAATCAGTATCTAGGGCCTGCAGTGTGTAACACTATATCACAGGGCAATTTCCCTCTTTGGGTGGACATAGCGTCTCCTGGATGCAAGGGGCCATAAACGGTAAAGTAGGCCTGAGACTCTTGGGCTATGACTGGGCTTCCCTTTTCTAGCTATCTGTTGGGCCAAACCACCTCTATATGACAGGGTAGAATTAGCTGGGTTCACTATGGCTCCTACCTGGTGGGTAATTATGTCCCCATACCCCTACTGAGAAAAGAACCTGGGAGCCCTGAGGTGTGATGTAATAGCGTGAATGACAGGGGAACCAGATTTCAGATTCCTGGAAAGTCTGGCCTTGTAGGTGTGAAGGTTTCACGGGAAGAGGAGATGTAGGGGCCTTTCCGGGCTGGGGGGGTCTGCCATTTACACCGATTAAAACAAGCTCTTGGTCTGAGAATTGACATGGGGCTGGGGAGGGAGATTCCCAGACAGGGTTAAAAGGGATATTTTAGTATGAGACTAGATTTGTGTAAGGTGGGGAGGGCAGGGGCTGAACTCTGTTACATAGACTCTGATAAGGAATGAAGCTTCGTCCTTGTACTGCGGACTGCGGTGGGGTGGGGGCTGTATTTGGAGCGGGGAATTGCTGTCAGCGTTTAGCAAGGGAAAGGTGGGGGCTACGACCCTGAATCTACTCGCTCCACAATTGTAACAGACCTCTCTACACTGAGAATTAGTAACTCCGCATACATCACAAATCCACCCGACAGGATCATAGAATAGAGGCGCACTAAGTTTTGGCAACCCAGTATATTGGTGCTTTGGGATTGAGGGGCACAGAGCTTACAGTCGGGAGAAGAGGCTTAATTTCCTGGGGAGGGACCATATTATCTAACAGGGAGCCCCCCTGTTGATCTTCAATTTGCTATATATCAATCACTCAACTTGATACAGGTAATTACCAATCTTTCAATTACTTACAAGTTTTCCTCTAAGACTAGGCACAGGTCTATTTCACTTTCAATTTCATACAGTACTTATTGCTTTAAACATAAATCTCTCAGCGTGTACTAAACCAAGGACAGAGAAAACTTTGGAATGCAATACATGGCCCCCCTTTCTGTAGCCCACAGCACCGAAGGGAGAAATTGCAAGCAGGTCGCGCAGGGATTCACTCACCCCCTCCCATCTAGTAACACGGAGATAAGAACTTTCACTGCATTCTTCAGCGCTGAAGGGAGAGCAAAAGCCCAACTCTATACCCCCCTTTCTCCAGCACGTAGCGCAGATCAGGAGAAAAGAGGAGAACTGACAAAGAAATCTCGCAGCGGTCCGCTCCCCCCCCTCCCATCTCCTACAAAGTAACAAATTGCAGCAGTTTTCAGACTTAATTTCTACAAAACTTTCCTATGATCCTCCGTGGTCTGGGCGGAGCTCCAAGGACGGCCCGTACGCACACACACGGCAGGTTTCCACCCAGGTTGGATTCTGCACAACACAAACAGGACACACCCACGCTTCTGGAGAGCTCATCCCGTCGCCATTACAGGGCGCTGGCTGAGACTGCATTTTCATCATCAGTGGCACGGCGGCCATTTTTCAGTCTGTAAGATCACAGTTCAAAGGCATTTTATAACCAAACACGGGCTCTACATTGTCTGATCCTCCCTCTCCATCAACCTATTTTCATCCTTTGTTCTTTAAGCTTCGCCCAACTCGCAGATAAGCTTCTTGACTGCCTCTTGCCCTCCCGTGACCATTGTCTTGACTTCCACAGCATCCTCATCTAACTTGTGGGGCACAGACTTTTTCTGCTTTAAGAGACGCAACATGACTCACAGAATACTGTGATTTTCTGCAGTAAAACCACTGGCAGCGATATCAACACTGAGTTCCACAATACGGAATCTCGCTCAACGTATTAGAAAAAGAGCCTCGCGCTCAATATTTTCTGTCCCTAACCTGAACACCAGTGATTAACAGACTATCCTGCCACGATATTCTAAACAGTCGGGAGGCGGTCTCCTAGTGAGAGCCCTCCACAGAAATACAGGTGGTCCCTGCTCGGGACGTCTTAATTACCTAGCTGGTACAATATCACAGAGGCTGCGTCTCCTATCCCTTCCTCTAAGCCGCCCCACAATCTATAACTAGCTCAATTTATCACTCCACTTCACTACTAGACAATAGTCACGGGTAGGATGGTTGAATGGAGTACAATGACCGGTGGAGGAGGTGTGGTGTACAGAGGATGCACAGAATGCGACGTCTCTCAGTTGCTGGTTCAGAGCGTGGCACAGGATCGCGTTCGATCTCACCACTCGACCGGTCACCTCCCGGACCCAAGGAGACCACAGACAAACCAATAACGGCTGAGACACTAGCAAGTGTGACACATACAGTGTATATGATCACCACTTACCGTGTGCGGAGGGTGATCAGTCCTCGAGGTCAGCCACTACGGGTATCATCCACAGACATCCAGGCATGGGTCCAGGGGGCCTCGGATCGCTGGCCACGCCCCACGTTGGGCGCCAAATTGTCGGGGTCGTAACGACAATATACCCTCATTCACCAGTCATTCCAAATTAAAGTATGAGCCGAGCATCTGGTACCGGGTAAGAATGACTCAGACAAGGTGCTGATTCAATCTCAATTGAATGCCCGTGCATCTACTCATGTCTGCAACGGTCACAACAACTGGCTTTATTCTAAAATACACAATACTATATTGAGTGTTAGGGGAAGGCGTGCATTAGGCGGGGTTTAAGTTAGCATCCAGTCTTCCTGATTTGTCCTGACGTCTTCTGGTGAATCCTCCTTTTCTTCACATTCCTGAGTTTCAAATTCTGAAGAAATGAAAATTAACTCTTCGGATACTAAACTGAAACTGAACACTGGCGGCCATCTTTAAATACAATTACATTTGCATTAGCAGGGGAAAAACTTATTGTTTTACAGTATAAGATATAAAAGTACAAAAAGTATATAAGGAAATATATTTTCACCTTGACAGTAGCACAATTTTGGGACAGAGACCCTGATTCCAGGGATGTGTCACTCATTAGGCTGTGTGTAGCAGTTTCAATACAATTAGTGTTTTATCAGCAGAAGAATATCACTGCAGGACTAGGTGTCATGTGTAAGCTAGTCCGGCTGATTAGTGTAACCCCGCCTTTACCACTGATTGGCAGCTTGCTGACAGTGTACACATGAAGATGCCAATCAGTGGTGTGGGTGGGTTTATACACAGCTCAGCATTCTGAGCACTGCTAGTTCTACAGCAGAGAAAACAAGGATTCTATTAAAACGGCACCAAGTAAGTGACACATCGCTGGAATCCGGGTCTCTGGTCCTACATCATGCTGCTCTCAGATCCCAAAGCGAAAAAGCTGCTGACAGATTTCCTTTAAGCAAAACAAAAGAAAATTTCTCCTGACAAACGAGCATTATGCTCTTTCATTGGGTGATCGGCAGCGTGATTATGCTGCAGCATTCTCGGAAATGATGATAACTGTGCAGTATAAATGCAACGTAAATCATCTGTAATGGCAGATATTGGTCCCCAGAGAATGATAGAACACCGAAGAGCACAATGTATGTAGTGTGTGATAGTCATACGAGGGGGGACCGGCAGACTGCAGAGGAATGAAATTCTCCTCTGGGTACAGGATGTGCCAGGGGATGGGGCCATTTGTCTGAAAAGTTCTGTTCAGTTGACGCACAGCGGACTTGTGATCAGAGCATCTCGCCCTGATGGCGCCTCCGATAAGTGGAATCCACAGACGGATATTAAAAAGGGATGGGAATAGCTCTGTGTGCTGCTCCCTGCAATATCCTCTGGCAGATCCATTCCCAGATACGGCTGTTACTGACTCTTATACTTCAGATTCAGATTAGCTCTGTGATTAGCGTTTATGAATTAATATGCGCACATCAGAATACTCAAGCAATCAATTCAAAGTGTTGGAAAAAATAAATGCTTGGGGAGTCCCTGAACGAAAACCTGTTCTTTCTTGCAAAACCTTCATCGATCCAGAGTCAAAGCTGCTTTTGTTGCTTGTATTAGTCTAAAATATCGAGGAAATGTTGCGATTTTCATGCTCCGCAACATTCCATCTACTCATTTTGTTAGTGAACTTTCTGGTTGCGGTAACATTCTGCCAGCACGTTAGGTGCTGGAACTTATTTTTTTTCATTCACTGACCAGCATTCATTGTCTAATAGCTTGCCTGCCTTATGTTGTGCCTTTATACAGTTTGACAGACTACAAAGCAGAGAGACAAAACCCGATCCCTCATGTTTTGTAATCTGTCTCATGTCCCTCCTAGAGGCTGATTATACTTGTATACCTGACAGAAGTCAGCGAATAGCATGTTAAAAAGAACTTGCCCAAAATTTTATTAAAATACCTTGTAAAAATCTTTGAGCTCCCCTGATTATACCGCACTTTTTTGTTTTGCGATGCGTCACTCCATTGCAAAGATATTCACCTTTGTTTCCTCTGAAGCGCAGTATGTGAAAACTCCGCTCTGCAGTCCAATTGGGTGTGTTTTTGGGGGCGTGCACTTTCACCACTCCCTCTCAGCTGCTGCTAATCATAACTCTGCAGCATCCAAGACTGCTGGATTAGCTGCTGAGCTGTGATTGACTGCGACTTGGAGAAAGGGGTAAGAGCACATGCCCCGAGACAAGACTCTGCAGAAAAACCTACAGTAGTTAGACTGCAAAGTAGAGATTTCTCATGCTGAGCTCCAGAAGAAACAAATGTGAATATCTCTGCAATGGAGCCACACAGTGCAAAACGGAAAAGAGGGTCAGAATCGAGGAAGCTCGGGGATTTTTACAAGGTATTTAAAGGGAATCTTTTGCAAGATTTCTGTCCCTAAAATATTAATATGTGCATGTACCTCCTTCAAAACAAGCCCAGCAATACCTTTACGTGGCCAGTCCGTTCCTTCGTTAAGAACTTGGTGTTTGAATTGATGTGCAAATAGGTATTGAAGATACGAAGCCTCTGTCACTCCAGCTCCATTCCCCTCCCAGTGATGGCTACCTCCTTCTTGACAAGACAACCTTTGTTCTGGTCGTCTTCATCTGAAGGTCAAGTAGGAGGAGACGGCAGTGGGTGGGGAATAGAGCTGGAGTGACGGAGGCTTCAGATCTACAGTAATAGCTCTTCAGCCTCATTTGTCGATTTTTTAGTAATGGACCAGCCATGTAAAGGTATTGCTGGACTTGTCTTTGAAGGAGCTACATTCACATATAAATAGTTTGGGGGGTGAAATCCTGGTGGCAGGTTCTCTTTAAATCGAAAGATAAGGATGGCATTTAGGATCCAGTTTTTTGGGATAAAAGCCTAAGTTTGGGTAAATTGTGTTGGCCATTGCATCATCCATCAGTTGAGACTAGTGTTGAGCGATACTTTCCGATATCGGAAAGTATCGGTATCGGAAAGTATCGGCCGATACCGTCAAAATATCGGATCTAATCCGATACCGATACCCGATCCCAATGCAAGTCAATGGGACGAAAATATCGGAATTAAAAAAAACCCTTTATAAACTTGTAGGTTCATTCTACATGAAGGAAAACAACTAAGAATAATGTAGGATGTATTGGGGGACGTGGCGGAGACATTAAAGGCACAGAGGTTTAGCCCAATGTAATAGAATAGCAGGATTTTGTTTTTTTTTATGACGTTCGGCGGTAGAAAGATTTTGACTATGTTAATTTTTTTTTTATTTTGTCAGATATTGATGTTTCACTACTTCCACGCCCTTCACCTTCTTTTTTACTTCTCCCACACTTTCTTCTTCATTATCCTCATCATCAGCTTCTTTGACATCAACTATCTTCACCTTATTCATCTTCTTCTTCATCTTCTACCTATTATTTTTTTTGGTTACATTGTTCATATTCTTTTTATTTTACTATTATCTTCATCATTTTCTACTTCTTCATCATATTCTTATTTGTGACAGGCATTCCCGTAGTTGTTATCTATAAAAGTTTGAAGATTACACCTTCCGTTCTGCCTGTCACAAAAGAGTTACATTTGTCCGCGTTCAGTTTCGCCTGCAGCATCAGGCTTTATCCAGGGGCACCACGAGGAGGAACGGACTCACCCCCATACACTGCTTAGTCTTCTTCTGCTTATAATTTAGATAATATTTTTTGCTCTGATATTTAGTGTTATGCTTAATGTTCTTCTGCTCTTTGTTCTGCAGCCTCTTGTTCTTCTGCTTCTCGGTCTTCCAGGTCGTCGTCGTCTCCAGGGTCGTCGTCTCCTGGGTCGTCGTCATCGGGGTGGTCTTCAGGGTCATCGTCTCCAGGGTCGTCGTCATCACGGTGGTTGTCGTCTCTGGTGTCGTCGTCATCTTAGGGGTGGTCTTCCGGGTCATCGTGTTTAGTCTCTTGAACTTGGAAATGTAGCAGAAGGTACAAGAAGGCTGAGAAAATGCCGAGAACCAGCTGATGGAACTGGAACTCGGATGGCTACCCGAAGGTCCAAGAGCCAATGGAACTACCGAGGACCAGCTGACGTTACTGGAACCCGGTTACTAAGCAGGAGGTACCCGTGCCTGAAAGCACTACCAAGGACCACCTGACGTTGGTGGAACTCGGATACCCAGAGGGAGGCACCTAAGCCAAAGGCTCTGCCCGGAACCAGCTGACGGTACTGGAACCAGGATGGGGAGCAGAAGGTACAAGAGCAAAAGACACTGCCGAGAACCAGCTGACGGTGCTGGAACCCGGATGGGTAGCCGAAGGTCCAAGAGCCAATGGAACTACCGAGGACCAGCTGACGTTACTGGAACCCGGTTACTAAGCAGGAGGTACCCGTGCCTGAAAGCACTACCAAGGACCACCTGACGTTGGTGGAACTCGGATACCCAGAGGGAGGCACCTAAGCCAAAGGCTCTGCCCAGAACCAGCTGACGGTACTGGACCAGGATGGGGAGCAGAAGGTACAAGAGCAAGTGTCTGCGTGGCTTTTGCAGGACACGATGCCGGCTGCACAGCAGGGGAACAGCTGGCGGTGCTGGACCCCACTGACACATTGGCTGGTGTTTTTCTCTGTGCAGCTAGCAGTACCGGGCCCCAACTGGCGGTGTTAGAGCCCGGGGTCAGCAGGAGGAGGAGATGGAGCAGAGTGTAGGCCGAAGCCTGCACTGGCGGCAGCTTTGGGTCTGTTGTGCCTGCGTGGCGGTCGCAGGACACGTTGCCGGCTACACAGCAGGGGAACAGCTGGCGGTGCTGGACCCCACTGACACATTGGCGAGGTGTTTGGCTCTGTGCAGCCAGCACTTCCGGACAGCAACTAGCGTTGTTGGAGCCCGGGCTCTGCCGGTGGAGCAGAGTGTAGGCCGAAGCCTAATTGAACCGATTTCAAAGGTAACCTTTAACCCCCCCTCAGGGGTTACAAACTAGAAGAGCCACAGCTTAGGCAGCAGTAGTGCCGCACAAGTCAAAGGTTGCTCTTTTAATTTTTCTCCTTGCACACGCCGAATGAAACACGTATAACATTTAGCCCTTTATACAGTCAAACTGTGTTGGAGGCGCGAGTTCCCTTCGTAATGAGACGCAGCACAGATGTCAAGAATCCCACCTTGGTGCTGGGTGCAGCCTCCTGAGCGTTGTTATTTGCTGTACAGGAGTCTGCGCTGTCGTGTTATCCCCCGGCCTAGCGCTGTTAGCGCTGCCCATCTTCTGACCTCATTTAATGTCGGCCGGTGCGGTTCGCGATGACCATGAATCCCAGCCCCACAGTGTCTTAACATTGTTAAAACACTGCGGGGCTGGGATTCATGGCCTGGCGCAGCACATATGTTCGCCTCTCGCACTCGGGTCCTTACACCCGCTTCAGACTGTGCGGCGTCAGCTGATCCCTTATCGCATGCCACGGCCATGAAGCCGCACAGTCTGAAGAAGGCGGAAGGAGATGAGTGACAACAGGCGAAGATATGCACCGCTCATGCCCATCAATCACACCCTCGCAGTCCCAATAAATAAGACACCGAGGGGCGTTGTGTGGGTCAGGGCGGCCGCAGAGGCGCAGGCAGCCAAACAATGATGCCAGAAGACGGGCAGCGCTACCAAGGGGGTTGCAGCGTGTCATTACAAAGGAAAGTCACACCACCGGGACGGTTAAATGGTCACACAGAGGACACATTTTAGACGTGTTTTCAGTTCCACATGTGCGAGGAGAATACGTTTATGAGCCACCTTGCACACATGCAGCATTCCCGCTGTACAAGGTGGCCTTAAAAACGTACAAACGCCTGGGGGAGGGGGGACAGGTTCCCTTCAATTTCAGTTCTTGTGTCTGCGTGGCTTTTGCAGGACACGATGCCGGCTGCACAGCAGGGGAACAGCTGGCGGTGCTGGACCCCACTGACACATTGGCTGGTGTTTTTCTCTGTGCAGCTAGCAGTACCGGGCCCCAACTGGCGGTGTTAGAGCCCGGGGTCAGCAGGAGGAGGAGCAGGAGGAGGAGCAAGAGGGAGGGGAGTGTAGGCCGGAGCCTGCACTGGCGGCAGCTTTGGGTCTGTTGTGCCTGCGTGGCGGTCGCAGGACACGTTGCCGGCTACACAGCAGGGGAACAGCTGGCGGTGCTGGACCCCACTGACACATTGGCGAGGTGTTTGGCTCTGTGCAGCCAGCACTTCCGGACAGCAACTAGCGTTGTTGGAGCCCGGGCTCTGCCGGTGGAGCAGAGTGTAGGCCGAAGCCTAATTGAACCGATTTCAAAGGTAACCTTTAACCCCCCCTCAGGGGTTACAAACTAGAAGAGCCACAGCTTATGCAGCAGTAGTGCCGCACAAGTCAAAGGTTGCTCTTTTAATTTTGCTCCTTGCACACGCCGAATGAAACACGTATAACATTTAGCCCTTTATACAGTCAAACTGTGTTGGAGGCGCGAGTTCCCTTTGTAATGAGACGCAGCACAGATGTCAAGAATCCCACCTTGGTGCTGGGTGCAGCCTCCTGAGCGTTGTTATTTGCTGTACAGGAGTCTGCGCTGTCGTGTTATCCCCCGGCCTAGCGCTGTTAGCGCTGCCCATCTTCTGACCTCATGTAATGTCGGCCGGTGCGGTTCGCGATGACCATGAATCCCAGCCCCGCAGTGTCTTAACATTGTTAAAACACTGCGGGGCTGGGATTCATGGCCTGGCGCAGCACATATGTTCGCCTCTGACACTCGGGTCCTTACACCCGCTTCAGACTGTGCGGCGTCAGCTGATCCCTTATCGCATGCCGCGGCCATGAAGCCGCACAGTCTGAAGAAGGCGGAAGGAGATGAGGGACAGGCGAAGATATGCACCGCTCCTGCCCATCAATCACACCCTCGCAGTCCCAAGAAATAAGACACCGAGGGGCGTTGTGTGGGTCAGGGCGGCCGCAGAGGCGCAGGCAGCCAAAGAATGATGCCAGAAGACGGGCAGCGCTACCAAGGGGGTTGCAGCGTGTCATTACAAAGGAAAGTCACACCACCGGGACGGTTAAATGGTCACACAGAGGACACATTTTAGACGTGTTTTCAGTTCCACATGTGCGAGGAGAATAGGTTTATGAGCCACCTTGCACACATGCAGCATTACCGCTGTACGAGGTGGCTGTAAAACGTACAAACGCCTGGGGGAGGGGGGACAGGTTCCCTTCAATTTCAGTTCTTGTGTCTGCGTGGCTTTTGCAGGACACGTTGCCGGCTACACAGCAGGGGAACAGCTGGCGGTGCTGGACCCCACTGACACATTGGCTGGTGTTTTTCTCTGTGCAGCTAGCAGTACCGGGCCCCAACTGGCGGTGTTAGAGCCCGGGGTCCAGCAGGAGGAGGAGCAGGAGGAGGAGCAAGGGGGAGGGGAGTGTAGGCCGAAGCCTGCAGTGGCGGCAGCTTTGGGTCTGTTGTGCCTGCGTGGCGGTCGCAGGACACGTTGCCGGCTACACAGCAGGGGAACAGCTGGCGGTGCTGGACCCCACTGACACATTGGCTGGTGTTTTTCTCTGTGCAGCTAGCAGTACCGGGCCCCAACTGGCGGTGTTGGAGCCAGGGCTCTGCAGGGGGAGCAGAGTGTAGGCCGAAGCCTAATTGAACCAATTTTAAAGTAAACCTTTAACCCCCACTCAGGTGTTACAAAGTAGAAGAGCCACAGCTTATGCAGCAGTAATGCTGCACAAGTCAAAGGTTGCTCTTTTAATTTTGCTCCTTGCACACGCTGAAAGGAACACGTATAACATTTAGGCCCTTACACAGTCAAACTGATTTTGAGGCGTGAGTTCCCTTCGTAAAGAGACGCAGTACAGCTGGCAAAAATGCCACCTTGGTGCTTGGCGCGGCCTCCTGAGCATCGTTATTTGTTGCACAGGAGTCTGCGCTGTCGTGTTATCCCTTGGCCTTGCGCTGTTAGCGCTGCCCATCCTCTGACATCATGTAATGTCGGCCGGTGCGGTTTGCGATGACCATGAATCCCAGCCCCGCAGTGTCTTAACATTGTTAAAACACTGCGGGGCTGGGATTCATGGCCTGGTGCAGTACATATGTTCGCCTCTCGCTTGGTTTCTTACACCCGCTTCAGACTATGCGGCGTCAGCTGATCCCTTATCGCATGCCACGGCCATGAAGCCGCACAGTCCGAAGAAGGCGGAAGGAGATGAGGGACAGGCGAAGAAATGCACCGTTCATGCCCATCAATCACACCCTCGCAGTCCAAATAAATAAGACACCGAGGGGCGTTGTGTGGGGCAAGGCGGCCGCAGAGGCGCCGGCAGCCAAACAATGATGCCAGAAGACGGGCAGCGCTACCAAGGAGCTTGTTGCGTGTCAATACAAAGGAAAATCACACCTGAGGGACGTTTTAATGGTCGCAGAGGACTCATTTTAGACGTGTTCAGTTCCCCATGGGCAAGGAGACTAAGTTTCTGAGCCACCTTGCACACATGCAGCATTACTGTCGTACAAGGTGGCTGTAAAACGTAGAAACACCTGGGGGAGGGGGGACAGGTTTCCTTCAATTTCAGTTCTTGTGTCTGCGTGGCTTTTGCAGGACACGATGCCGGCTACACAGCAGGGGAACAGCTGGCGGTGCTGAACCCCACTGACACATTGGCTGGTGTTTTTCTCTGTGCAGCTAGCAGTACCGGGCCCTAACTGGCGGTGTTGGAGCCCAGGGTCAGCAGGAGGAGGAGAGGGAGCAGAGTGTAGGCCGAAGCCTGCACTGGAGCAAGTTGAAAGGGAAACTTTAACCCCCCCCCAGGCGTTTGTAGCTGAAAGAGCCATCGTGTACAGCACTAATGCTGGAAAAGGTAAACTTAGCTCTTTTAATTATGGTCCTTGCACATGCTGAACCTAACACTTATGAAAAGTGTCCCCTCCTACCGTGATACCGTCCGGTAGGTGGAACTTTCCTTTGTGATGTGACGCAGCACAGCCGTCATTCTTACCCCCTTGGCGCCGTGCGCCGCCTCCTCAGCGTTGTTTGAATCAGTCCCGGAGCCTGCGCTGTTAGGTTAGCCCTTGGCCATGCACACATTTTGCGCTGCCCGCCTTCTGACATCATTTGGTGTCAGGCTGGCTGCGCCTGTGCGGCCGCGCTGGCCGAGATCCCGCCTCGTACTGTCTTCTGATTTCATCCCACTGGGGGCCTGAGATCCGTGGCCATGCGCAGTGCATATCCTCGCCTCTCACTCCCCTCCCTACGGCTTCTTCAGACTGTGCGGTGTCACGGCCGTGGCATGCTATTAGGGACCAGCTGACACCGAACTGTCTGAAGAAGCCATAGGGAGATGAGTGAGAGGTGGAGGTTCAGATATGCACTGCGCATGTCCATGAATCTCAGGCCCCCAGTGGGATTAAATCAGAAGACAGTACGAGGCGGGCTCTCGGCCAGCGCGGCCGCACAGGCGCAGCCAGCCTGACACCAAATGATGTCAGAAGACGGGCAGCGCAAAATGTGTGCATGGCCAAGGGCTAACCTAACAGCGCAGGCTCCGGGACTGATTCAAACAACGCTGAGGAGGCGGCGCACGGCTCCAAGGGGGTAAGAATGACGGCTGTGCTGCGTCACATCACAAAGGAAAGTTCCACCAACCGTACGGTATCACGGTAGGAGGGGCCACTTTTCATAAGTGTTAGGATCAGCATGTGCAAGGAGCACCACGAAAAGAGGCACTTTTTCCCTTTGCATCATTACTGCTGCACAAGGTGGCTCCTTCAGTAACAAACGCCTGGGGGGGGGGGCAGGTTCCCTTAAATTTAACTTGTTGTGCCTGCGTGGCGGTCGCAGTACACGTTGCCGGCTGAACAGCAGGGGAACAGCTGGCGGTGCTGAACCCCACTAACACATTGGCGAGGTGTTTGGCTCTGTGCGGACAGCACTTCTGGACGGCAACTGGCGGTGTTGGAGCCCAGGGACAGGTGGAGGAGGAGGAGGTAGGAGGGATTGCCACACACACAGCAGGGGAACAGCTGACGTTACTGAACCCCAATAACAGAGGAGGGACTGTTGACTGTGCGTACAGCACTTCTGGACGGCAACTGGCGGTGTTGGAGCCCAGGGACAGGTGGAGGAGGAGGAGGTAGGAGTGATTGCCACACACACAGCAGGGGAACAGCTGACGTTACTGAACCCCAATAACAGAGGAGGGACTGTTGACTGTGCGTACAGCACTTCTGGACGGCAACTGGCGGTGTTGGAGCCCAGGGACAGGTGGAGGAGGTAGGAGGAGGTAGGAGGGATTGCCACACACACAGCAGGGGAACAGCTGACGTTACTGAACCCCAATAACAGAGGAGGGACTGTTGGGACTGTGCGTACAGCACTTCTGGACGGCAACTGGCGGTGTTGGAGCCCAGGGACAGGTGGAGGAGGAGGAGGTAGGAGGAGGTAGGAGTGATTGCCACACACACAGCAGGGGAACAGCTGACGTTACTGAACCCCAATAACAGAGGAGGGACTGTTGACTGCGTACAGCACTTCTGGACGGCAACTGGCGGTGTTGGAGCCCAGGGACAGGTGGAGGAGGTAGGAGGGATTGCCACACACACAGCAGGGGAACAGCTGACGTTACTGAACCCCAATAACAGAGGAGGGACTGTTGACTGTGCGTACAGCACTTCTGGATGGCAACTGGCGGTGTTGGAGCCCAGGGACAGGTGGAGGAGGAGGAGGTAGGAGGGATTGCCACACACACAGCAGGGGAACAGCTGACGTTACTGAACCCCAATAACAGAGGAGGGACTGTTGACTGTGCGTACAGCACTTCTGGACGGCAACTGGCGGTGTTGGAGCCCAGGGACAGGTGGAGGAGGAGGAGGTAGGAGGGATTGCCACACACACAGCAGGGGAACAGCTGACGTTACTGAACCCCAATAACAGAGGAGGGACTGTTGACTGTGCGTACAGCACTACCAGGCAGCAACTAGCGGTGTTGGAGCCCAGGGACAGGTGTAGGAGGAGGAGGTAGGAGGAGGTAGGAGGGATTGCCACACACACAGCAGGGGAACAGCTGACGTTACTGAACCCCAATAACAGAGGAGGGACTGTTGACTGTGCGTACAGCACTTCTGGACGGCAACTGGCGGTGTTGGAGCCCAGGGACAGGTGGAGGAGGAGGAGGTAGGAGGAGGTAGGAGGGATTGCCACACACACAGCAGGGGAACAGCTGACGTTACTGAACCCCAATAACAGAGGAGGGACTGTTGGGACTGTGCGGACAGCACTTCTGGACGGCAACTGGCGGTGTTGGAGCCCAGGGACAGGTGGAGGAGGAGGAGGTAGGAGGAGGTAGGAGGGATTGCCACACACACAGCAGGGGAACAGCTGACGTTACTGAACCCCAATAACAGAGGAGGGACTGTTGGGACTGTGCGGACAGCACTTCTGGACGGCAACTGGCGGTGTTGGAGCCCAGGGACAGGTGGAGGAGGAGGAGGTAGGAGGGATTGCCACACACACAGCAGGGGAACAGCTGACGTTACTGAACCCCAATAACAGAGGAGGGACTGTTGGGACTGTGCGTACAGCACTTCTGGACGGCAACTGGCGGTGTTGGAGCCCAGGGACAGGTGGAAAAGCAGAGGAACACAATGTAGGCCGAAGCCTGAGAAAGTCGAAAGGGAACCTTTAACCCCCCCCCAAGGCGTTTGTAGCTGAAAGAGCCAGCTTGTGCAGCACAAAAGATGCAAAAGGAAAAGGTGGCTCTTTTCATCATGCTCCTTGCAAACACAGAACTAAACACTTATAAAATGTGTCCCCTGAAACCGTGAAACCGTCCCGGAGGTGGGACTTTCCTTCGTAATATGACGCAGCACAGCCGTCATTCCTCCCCCCCGGGCGCCGCGCCCCGGCTCCTCAGCGTAGTTTGATTCCATCCCGGAGCCTGCGCTGTTATGTTATCCCTTGGCCAGGCACACTTAGTGCTGCCCATCTTCTGACATCATTTGGTGTCAGGCTGGCTGCGCCTGTGCGGCCGCACTGGCCGAGAGCCCGCCTCGCAGTGTCGTCTAATGTAATCCCACCGCGGGCCTGGGATCCGTGGCCATGCGCAGTGCATATCCTCGCCTCTCACTCCCCTCCATACGGCTTCTTCAGACTGTGCGGTGTCACGGCCGTGGCATGCTATTAGGGACCAGCTGACACCGAACAGTCTGAAGAAGCCATAGGGAGATGAGTGAGAGGTGGAGGTTCAGATATGCACTGCGCATGTCCATGGATCCCAGGCCCCCAGTGGGATTAAATCAGAAGACACTGCGAGGCGGGCTCTCGGCCAGCGCGGCCGCACAGGCGCAGCCATCCTGACACCAAATGATGCCAGAAGACGGGCAGCGCTAAGTGTGCCTGGCCACGGGATAACATAACAGCGCAGGCTCCGGGACGGAATCAAACAACGCTGAGGAGCAGGGGCGCGGCGCCGGGGGGGGAGGAATGACGTCTGTGCTGCGTCATATTACGAAGGAAAGTCCCACCTCCGGGACGGTTTTACGGTATCAGTGGACACATTTTATAAGTGTTAAGTTCTGCGTGTGCAAGGAGCTAAACCAAAATAGCTACCTTTTCCTTGTGCAGCATTACTGCTGCACAAGGAGGCTCTTTCAGTAACAAACGCCTTGGGGGGGGGGGGGGACAGATTCCCTTACATTTCAGTTGTTGTGTCAGCGTGGCGGTCGCATGACACATTGCCGGCTACACAGCTGGGGATCAGCTGACGTTACTGAAACCCAATAACACTGGGTCGTATGTTTTGACTGTGCAGACGGCACTTCTGAGCCTCAACTGGCGGTGTTGGAGCCCAGGAATTTAAGTTCAGGTGGTAGAAAGATGAACACAACAGGAGACCTGGATAACGTATACAGTGACCTAATTATTTAATCAGGAGGAGGAGTGGCAAATTCCTGCGAGATCCAGGCCTTGTTCATTTTCAGGAAAGTAAGCCGGTCAACGTTATCGGAGGATAGTCGCATGCGACGGTCAGTTAGTACACCACCTGCAGCACTAAAGACACGTTCCGATAATACACTGGCCGCAGGGCAAGACAGCACCTCCAATGCATACTGGCTTAGCTCTGGCCATGTATCCAGCTTTGAGACCCAAAACTTGAAAGGGGAAGAGCCGTCTGGGAGTACAGCAAGAGGGCAAGACATGTAGTCTGTCACCATCTGACGGAACCGTTGCCTCCTGCTGACTGGAGCCGTCTGTGATGGTGTAGACTTTTGTGGGGGGCACAGAAAACTGTGCCACAGTTGGGCCATACTGGTCTTGCCTTGGGCAGAGGCACTCTTCTGCTCCCTCTTTGTGCAGAGCCTCCACCACTGCCTGGACGCACTGAGCTGCTTTGGAATGCACTAGCAGCACTTCTCTCAGTTGGAATGGAGAAGATGATGGAATTGACCAGTGTGTCTTGGTATTCCCGCATTTTTCGCTCCCGGTTCAACGGTGTGATGAGGCTTTCTACGTTGTCCCGGTAGCGAGGATCGAGGAGGGTGAACACCCAATAATCAGACATGTTGAGAATGTGGGCGATGCGGCGGTCGTTTCTCAGGCACTGCAGCATGTAATCCACCATGTGCTGCAGACTGCCAACTGCCCAAGAAACGCTGTCCCCTGCTGGAGGCGTGATATCTGCCCGCTCGTCATCACCCCACCCTCGCTGTACACACTGAGTACTGGACAATTCGGTAACTCCCTCCTCTGGACGGATGTCTTCCTCCTCCATTGACTCCTCCTCATCCTCCTCACAAACTGTCCCCTGCCTACGCGTTTGTGAGGAACCACGTGGCGCTGACTGTCCAGAAGATGATGGAAATGGTGAATCCTCATCCTCCACCTCTTCCACAACATCATCCCTTAGCGCTTGCAGTGATTTTTCAAGCAGGCAGATAAGGGGGACAGTCATGCTGACTAGTGCATCATCTGCACTCGCCATCCGCGTGGAATAATCAAAGGGACGCAAAACCTGGCAGACGTCATTCATAGTGGCCCACTCTGTGGTTGTGAAGTCTGTACGGCGCTGAGTGCGACTTCTTTGCGCCTGAAGCAGCTGGTACTCCATTACAGCTTGCTGCTGCTCACACAACCGCTCCAACATATGTAACGTGGAATTCCACCTGGTAGGTAGGTCACATATGATGCGATGTTCCGGCAGGCGGTGTCGGCGCTGCAGAGCCGCAATGCGCGCTTTTGCCGTGCTGGAACACCGCAAGTGAGCACACTCTAGGCGGACCTTGTGCAGCAGTGCATCAAGATCCGGATAGTCCCTCAAAAAGCTCTGCACGACCAAATTGAGCACATGTGCCAGACATGGGATGTGAGTGAGGTTGCCGAGGCCCAGAGCTGCCACCAGATTTCGGCCATTATCACACACTACCATGCCTGGCTGGAGATTCGCTGGCACAAACCACACATCGCTCTCCTGCTTGATGGCATTCCAGAGCTCCTGCGCTGTGTGGCTACGATTCCCCAAAAAAATTAATTTCAAGACGGCCTGTTGACGTTTGGCCACGGCTGTGCTCATGTCGGTCGTAACAGGTACACGTTCATCACGGGTCCATGTGGAGGTGGACTGTGACGGCTCCTGCAGCGATGATTCTGAGGAACTGGTGTAAGAGGAGGAGTCAATGCGTACAGAATGGATTCCTGCAATCCTTGGAGTGGGCAGGACACGTCCTGCGCCACTCGCACGGTCTGTACCCGGCTCAACGACATTAACCCAATGGGCAGTGAGGGAAAGGTATCGCCCCTGTCCATGTTGACTGGTCCACGCATCGGTGGTGAGGTGGACCTTGCTACTGACGGCGTTCAGTAGCGCGTGTTTTATGTGTCCCTCCACATGCTTGTGCAGGGCAGGGACGGATTGCCTGCTGAAGTAAAAGCGGCTAGGCACATTGTACTGTGGGACTGCCAATGACATCAAGTCACGGAAGCTGTCAGTCTCCACCAGCCTGAATGACAGCATTTCCAGTGACAGAAGTTTGGCAATGCCTGCAGTCAGAGCCTGTGCTCGTGGGTGGTTTGACGAGAAAGGCCGCCTTTTCTCCCATGCCTGTACTACCGATGGCTGTAGACTGGGCTGGGAGTGTGTGGATGACTGGGAAAGTGGTGCTGCGGGTGGAATTACAGCGGGTCTCTGGACAACAGGGCCAGAGGTTCTTCCACGGCGATCCTGGGAGGAAGCCGAACCAGCTGCGTGTGAGCTAGAGGAAGAGGCAACACGAGCTGAAGAGGTGGTAGCTGCCGCTGTTGGTTGGCCTAGCTCTTCAGTGTGTTTTTCTAACTCCGCCGGGTGCCTGTTGCGCACATGTTTCCACATGTTGGAGGTATTGAGGTTGCTGACATTTCGACCTCTTTTGACTTTTTGATGACACACCTTGCATCTGACATAGCAAATGTCATCTGCAACTGTGTCAAAAAAGGACCAGGCACTGCAAGTCTTGGGAGCGCCCTTTTTGGCTTTTGGAAGAGACATGCTCCTAACGGGTGCCAAAGCGGAGGCTGCAGGATCCGCAGTCTTCCCCCTCCCTCTCCCTCTTTGGGCCGTACGGGGAATCTCTTCCTCAGAGCTGCTCCCACCACCTTCCTGTCCCTCACGCCAAGATGGGTCAAGGACCTCATCATCTACACTACCCTCTGCCCCCAACTGCTCCTCCTGGGTAGTCTCAGCAGCAGAGCACGCACCAGTAAGTGGCACCTGAGTGTCATCATCAGCTGATGCGGCCTGCGATGTGGTGACCGGAGCCACTGGCCCACCCGCCTCTTCAGAGGAAGAGAGAAAAAGCTGTTGGGCATCACTGCACCCTGCCTCTTCTTCCATTTCTCCAATGCTGCTTGGCTGGCCCCCTGTTTCCAAGCCAAGAGATTCAGAGAACAGAAGTAGAGACGGCTCCTGTCCTGGGCTCTCTGTCTGCCTGGGCAATTTGGCAGGTGGTGAAGAGACAGATGGCTGCTCTCCAGTGCTCTGTGTCTGAGAGGATGTGGCACTAATTGAAGTTGATGCATTAGCTGCCATCCATCCGACAACGGCTTCAATTTGGTCTTCACGCAGCAGCGGTGTACGGCGCTCTGACACAAAGCTGCGCATGAACGACTGTTGCCTGGTGAAAGTGGGTGCTGATGAGTCACCGGTGCCCGCAGCAGGCACAGAATCCCCACGTCCCCTCCCTGCTCCGCGCCCACGCCCACGCCCACGTGCCTTACTCACTGCCTTCTTCATCTTGGTTGACTGATAAAGATAAGCAGAAAAGTACTAACGGCTTTGTGTGCTTATTCCTGAGCAACTCCTCCTAACAGGTATAAGAAACACTAATTTTCTAAAGTGTGGACTAGACTTTAATATGAGCTAATGTGGCCTACACAAATGTAAAGTGGTGTAACTGGTGTGTTTGGTGAACTTTATTATTTATTTATTTTTTGGGGGCTGAACTGACAACGGATAGAGCTGCAGTCACACGGAGACCGTGCAGACAGACGTAAACGGCGCTGCAAGGCCCAAAAACCCTCCTCTACGTTATCCTATGTAGTGTTTTTCCACAAGTTAGCTGGAGACGAGTGGAAAGACACTAATAGGATTTTTTTGAAAAAATGTGCAGCAGCCTGCACTACTTAAAACTAAATGAAAATTGATTTGGCGGTATGACGCAGTGAACAACCCTCAGCTGGAGACAACCAGGCTATGGCTGCTCACAGACTACAGGGCGAGCTGCAGTCACACGGAGACCGTGCAGACAGCCGTAAACGGCGCTGCAAGGCCCAAAAACCCTCCTCTACGTTATCCTATGTAGTGTTTTTCCACAAATTAGCTGGAGACGGGTGGAAAGACACTAATAGGAATTTTTGGAAAAAATGTGCAGCAGCCTGCACTACTTAAAACTAAATGAAAATTGATTTGGCGGTATGACGCAGTGAACAACCCTGAGCTGGAGACAACCAGGCTATGGCTGCTCACAGACTACAGGGCGAGCTGCAGTCACACGGAGACCGTGCAGACAGCCGTAAACGGCGCTGCAAGGCCCAAAAACCCTCCTCTACGTTATCCTATGTAGTGTTTTTCCACAAATTAGCTGGAGACGGGTGGAAAGACACTAATAGGATTTTTTTGAATAAATTAGCAGCAGACTACACTACTTGGAAAAAAAAAAAAAAAAGAACAGTATGAGGCAATGAACCACCCTCCCTGAACTGAATACAACCAGCTATGGATGGCCTATGTGGCTGCACTCAGACTAGAGAGTGGGCTGCACTCACACACACACACACACAGACCTTGCAGATCGCTGTGAAAACAGCGCTACAAGGCAAAAGCAAGGTGAATAGTAGGTGAACACAGCGGTTGCTAAATTAGCCTTTGGAAAGCACAAAGAAGCAAATCGCTATCTCTAAACTGTCCCTCAGTCAGCAAACAGCGTCCTGTCACTAACTGAATTCACAGCAGAGTGATCGCAAAATGGCGCCAGCGACTTTTAAACTGCATCATGACATCATTTCAGCAGCCAATCACAGCCTTGCCAGTAGTTTCATGCCCTCCATGCTAAACAGGATGTGCCCACACTTGGAATCATTCTCATTGGCTGAATTTCTGCATTTTGAATCTTGGAACTTCCGATTCCGGTATCCGATACGCGGCAAGTATCGGAATCCCGGTATCGGAATTCCGATACCGCAAGTATCGGCCGATACCCGATACTTGCGGTATCGGAATGCTCAACACTAGTTGAGACTTGAGCCGGCTGTCGGATAAACGATGCTTCGGTCTATCGTCTGACCAACAGCCGTCTCGGCTGACTCTGTAATGCATAGGATCCCTGTGTTCGGTAGATTGCTCCTGTCTTCTCTATGAGAAAGCCGCCAACTAACACGTCAGCCGGCGGGCTATCTCCGGGAGAGCAGTTCCATATTGGACATGCGCGATCGACAGCTCTCCTAACCAACATTCGGCCAGCACCCCCGTACACATTAGACCATCATCCAAACCTCACTCTGAGTGGGTTCACCCAACATTAGTAGTCGGGGGGCCTTAAGTTTATCAAGTTTAGTGATCACTTATAGGGGCTGCCTCTAGACCCTTATGGGGGACCAGGTCGGTCACTCACTGACCTTATAAACAGAGGCGCTTGCAATTCTATCAGCCGCTTATTTCCCATTGTAAATGCCGACTGTTTACATAACCGGCGTCTGTCTCTAAGAGCAGCGGCAGGACCTGAGCTCCGATCCATGCTGTTAGTTATTTAGATGCCATTATCTCTGACAGCAGGATATAAATGGAGTAATTGCCGGTGCGCTCACATTGACTCCGTCAGCCCACCACGTTGGAATCGCGGGATACCATCGGGCATTACTATGACACTCCATGGCTGACATCTTGGTCCGCTGAGCATGATTGGAGACTTTGTGCTTTGCACTATATATTGCATTACTGCAATAAGAATCTTAGGTTCAAGGTCCTTAAGGCTATGTGCCCACTTTCCCGATATTTAGCATTTTTATAACGTTTTTGCAGCGGCTTTCCGCTGCAAAAATGCTTACATTAAGCATCCCATTATTTTAATGCATTCCGCAATTTTCTTGCCCATGCTGCGTTTTTTCCGCAAAAAAAAAAAAAAACGCATCGCAGAAAAAAACGCAGCATGTTCATTAATTTTGGGGAAAATCTGCGAATTTTCCGATATTTTATTGTATTGGGACGCTCCGGAAAAAAAGGGGAAAAAAACGCGAGCGGATTTCCTGCGAAAGGAGTCCGGTTTTGATCAGGAAAATTCTGCAAGAAAAAAAAGGCTAAAAAAAAAAAGTAAATCTAAAAGAAATGTAAATTTTGAATCTCATCCATTTCTCCCCCCCCCCATTAAAATAATGAAAACAAAAACATATTTGGTAATCCGTGTTCATAAAAGTCCGATATATCAAATTAAATAAGTTAAACAATAAACGCTGTAAAGAGGAACAAAAATCAAGATTCAACAATTGTAATTTTTCATGTAAATGTCAAAATATCAGCTCACCATGCAACAAAAGCAGACCCTCACTCAGCCCCATAAATGGAAAAATAAAACATTAAGGGTCTCAAAAATGGCAGCACAACCCAACCTTTTCTTTTTTTTTGTATTGTCTTTATAGCACTGACCCGGAGAATGAGGTGCCAGGTGATTTTTACTGTAACATAAATGCCATAGAAATAAAACCCAAAAAGCAATGGTAGCAAAAACCATTTTCACCATTTCATCCCACTTGGAATTTTTTTCCTGTTTTTTTTTTTTTCTCTACATTATATTGTAAAATGAATGTCGTCTTTCCTTCCCGCAGCTCGTCCTGTAAAATATTTTTTTAAATCAGCAGCATCTCAATTCTATCATTGTTTTTGCACCATTTTTCAACTATACAATCAATGAAAAAGTGAAGAAGAAAAACCCACAAACTTTGTTTGCTGATTTTTGCAGCGTTTTTCGTTTTGACCAAAATTTGTGCTGTAGATAAATCCCACAAGTAATGCGCACACACAAAAAAAATGACCCAAAACCTACCTTTTGAGGACAGAATTTGTAATGCCAAGGGAGTAGGTTTTGAAAAAAAAAAATGATGCAAAGAAGCTGCGTGTGAACATAGTCTTTGAAGGGAAACTTCGCATAAATATGAATGCTAAATCTTCATATAAATCTTCACAGTCACAGACCGCAAGCAAATGTACCGTAATCCAATATTACGGGTCTTTTTTTCTGCCATTCGGTACATCGTATTTTTGTTATTTTGGAACTCCGTCCTGTCGATTTTTCGTTTCTTGTAAGAAGCGTAAGGTTAGAAGTTCACGTTTTATTTTCTGCTCTTTGTTTAAACGCCAATTTGGTTAATGGCCAGGATGTAAATCTTGTCTTCCTGCTTCTGGGAGACAAAATGAAGAGAAACGTCTCGTTATAGTGTTTCTGATAAAAGCTCAATCCTCGTTTACGGTGATTATCTCTTAAGAGCTCACATAGGTACGTTGTAGCAGCAGCTGGTTCAGAGGCCACGGAATGTTCTAGAAATTTCTATGCTGTGGAATAAATACATCCGCCTTATTTTTCACTACAATTTGAGCCATTTAGTGTAACGCATGAATGCTTTATTTTAGCCCCATATTTTTCTGTATTGAAAATCGTAATTTTTCTGCAACTGTGAGCACTTCATATACAAATAGTTAAAGGAATTGTCCAGTCTTGGCAAGTTATTACCCATCAAACACCAGGACAAAGTATTTTGTTGCCCTAGGCAGATGAAGCCATTGGCGCCCCCACAACCCAAAGCAAAGGAATGGCTCAGTTAACAGGACCCCTTATGCATTACCCCCTTCCCCTTTGATGGGTTAAGTAGCAACCTCTGATGACTACTTCCACTAGAATTTTTACTTGCTTCGTAATTTTTTTTAATCAAAAGTAAAAAAAAAAATGTGGTGTACTTTAGGGATGTGACTTAACATGAAGTTCAATTTCAAAATTAGAGAGAATCAATAATTTTTTTCTGATTATTTACACAATACAGGGGAAAAAATAGCGATATTCATCCCTGACGTCCTAGATTTTAAATGTGGAATCCAAGGATAGTTATAGAAACTAATAAAGCATAACTATAATCGGGGGAATTTGGTTTCAGTTAAGATATCGAGCATTTGGCAAATACCCTAATGGAAAATTAAGAGACCCCCATTACAAGTAAAGGAATATGTCTGATGGTTTTTGTATCCGTCATGTGACAAATACAGGTTGCACAATACTGATGATGGTTTTTGTGATGCATTTAGATTCTGGTGACATATTCATGTACTGATGGTTTTTCTGGTGCTGTATTTTTGTATTGATATTGACTCTGGTGTAATAGCCATCACCAGAACCATCATCAGTACATGAATACAAAGCCAAAATCATCATCAGGATATAATTAGAGCACCAAAGCCATCAATAGTATATGAATATGGCACCAGAAACATCATTTGTAAATAATTACACCAGCAGAACCACCAGCAGTACATGAATGTCGCTAGAACCAACATCAGTACATGAATACGTCACCAGAACCACAATCGGTACATGAATACGTCACCAGAACCACTATTCGTACATAAATGCATCACTAGATGTACTTGACTACGTCACCAGAACCACCGTCAGTAAATTAATACATTACCAGAACCTCCATCAGTACATTAGATCCACCATAAGTACGTGAATACATGACCCGAACCATGAGTACTTGAATACTAGAACCAAGCTTAGAACAACTATCAATTGTAATATCAAGTTAGCCCCATAAACAATTGTATTGCATGAATTTACAGCCCTACAACCCCCAATATGTCCTTAACAATGGTAAGGAGATACTGGGAGTTATTATTATTAACAGCCACGATCAGACTACGGACCATACAGGAACCATAGTACTGATGATAATTAGTCAGTATTACAAATAAACATTTACATACAGGTATCTTATACATTACATTTTCTCCAGAGTAATTTCTTTCTTTTCATCTTCATCTTGTCTAGATGGCATGATGACTTTTCACATCCTCATCTGTTCTTTGCAGACCTCCCTTTTCTCTTGTCTTTTGCAGCACATTCCGACACAGTGCCCTTAAAATAAGAGTATTATTAAAATGCCCTCCTGCATAAAAATATCTGACCCTAAATAATCCTCCTATGGTATATGGCCTCCACACTGTATACTATTATCTGCTATAACCGCCAAACCATTCCCCCTTATGAACCATGGCCTATACCATGGTTGTTGCCACATTTTGACTGTTCATGATAAGCCAAAGGGTCCCTGAACCGTTCCTAGGACTGGGGCCCTAACTATCCCTGCTTTCAAAGGGAACCTCTTAAGGTGAGAAGGTTTGGGCCACCATCCTTACTGTTCTCCTGTTATTTCCTAAGCTGTCCCCTCCTCCTCCAGAAGACCTGGGACAGAAATGCTATTGTATAAACACGTAAGACAGACAGAAAGCAACAAACATACAAACACTCTCCAAAGGTAGAGAGGTATATAGGGAAGCATAGGAATGTACCAACCAAATGGGAATAGGACAGTGAGGAAAGCATACACCCAAAAACAGCATGCAACAATCTTCAGTAGCAACAACGATCTCCAATTCAGCACAGCGACTCCAGGGAACTAGGAAGCAAAGCTTTCACTGGCAAGGAAGAGAAGGTCTGAACAGATTTTATAGGGAGAGGAAATGACCAGATCAGGATCAGCTATGAGCTGGAGCTGCAAGTTTCTAACCAGCATAGAAAGGGTTGTTAACCTCTTCAGCATCAAAAGAAACAAAATCATTTAATATGAAACCTAAACACACAGGCTAAATGGAAGGTCTGCGATTCATAATACGTAGTGATTTTCTAACCCCCGATCTCCCAGGAGGATGTGACCCACTTGTGACAGTTGTCCTCTCCCTAATTTTCCATCACACTTTCTATATTTCCACACTGTCCCCCCACCATGCTAATCCCTCCCCATATTGTGCCTCCATTTCATAATGTCCCCTCTCCATATCCATTATGTGCCCCTTTTCACACTATGCCCTCATACTGTCCATCAAACTGCCCTCTTCAAACTGTAACCACTCCTCACATTACCCCCCTACACAGTATGATAGTCACCGCAGCGGCTCATACAGTATGATATCCACAGAAACCCTCCAGTACTGTATATAGTATGGTCACCACCACAGCCCCCTCTATATAGTATGATGTCCACCACAGAACACCATAAATAATATGATGTCAGTAACACCCCCCATGTATACTATGATCCCCACAACGCCCCATACAGTATTATGGCCCACAAACAACACTCCAAACAGTATGATATTCACCACAGCCCTCTATCCAGTATGGTCACCACAGCTTCTCATATACTTTGCTGTCCCCCTTCACATCCACTCATTTTATACCCCCCCCCCCCCCCGCACTACCTCCCATTTCATTTTATCCCCCCTGCACAGCCCCTCAGTTTATTCCCCCATCTGCACAGCCCCTCTGTCTATTCTACCTCATCTGCACAGCCACTCATTTTATTCCCCCATCTGTACAGTCCCTCATTTTACCCTCCCTCTACACAGCCCATTAGTTTATCCCCCATTTGCACATCCCATCTGTTTATTCACCCCATCTGCAAAGCCCCTCAGCTTATTACCCCCTGCACAGCACTTCAGTTTATTCTTCCCATCTGCACATCCCCTCTGTTTATTCACCCCATCTGCAAAGCCCCTCATTTTATTCCCCCCATTTACACAGCCCCTCAGTTTATACCGCACATCTGCAGATCCCCACATTTTATCCCAGCCCTTGAGTTTAATCCCCGGATCTGCACAGCTTGTCAGTTTATCTTTCCCATTTGTACAGCCCATCACGTTTTGATAGACACGAATGCAACTGAGCGCAGGAACGGAGCGACTGTGGCTGGTATAGTGTAAAGGTCAAGTGCACAGCCTACGACTAGGGTTCAAATCCCGGCTATGCCCTATGGAAAAAATAAATTAAAATAAATAAATTATACCAATGCTCCTAACACTACAATACCTACCTTATGTGGCTGTTATAGCGCAGTGGTTAAAGTGCACAACCACCAACTTGGGAGACAGGGGTTCAAATCCTGGCTCTGCCCTGTTGGAACTAATATACCAGTAGTGGTCCTTGGGCAAGAATACTAACACTATATATAGCCTACCTCAATAAACATGAGTGTCATGAACAAAGAGAGTCATGCCGGCTCGGACGTCGCCCAGATTAACAAGGTCCACGTCAGATGTTGAGGAACCAGGACAGTCTGATGATAAATGGGCTACTGAAACAAACCATGCATGGACAAGGCAAGAAAACCTGGATCTCATGAAATGTTACTATATACAGTTGTGCTCAAAAGTTTACATACCCCAGCAGAATTTTTGCTTTCTTGGCCTTTTTTTTCAGATAATATGAATGATAACACCAAAACATTTTCTCCACTCATGGTTAGTAGTTGGGTGAAGCCATTTATTGTCAAACTACTGACTTTTCTCTTTTTAAATCATAATGACAATCCATTTTTTTGCTGTGAGCACAGGGAACCCATAAACTCCCTTAGACATGAAGGTTAGTTTTCTGGAATATTTCCCTTTTCTTGTTAATTACTCTTTGCAATGCATGTGAAGCTCTGATATGACAACATCTGGTCTTCTCTTGATTCGAGACCTTCAGTAAAATGACCTTGTCTTGGGCTTCCGTGCTTTCTCTCTCATTTACTCGTTGTGTAATCCATAGTGATTATGTAATCAGGCATGCTGCCGTAATAATGTCTGTCAACAATCCTTCCCGAGAGCCCCGGCATCTGCCATCATACGAGCGAGACCTAATGATGGGGCATTAGTCATTCATCAGCCCGCTTGTGTTGAATCGTAAGCATTTCATCCACTTCACACCACCCATTTCAGTACTACCCTTAATTGGTGAATTAGCCTCTTCTTCCATCCCTACCTGGCTCCAGTCATTTCTATTCTTTAACCCATTGGCCAATCGAAATTCACTGATCTTTGGAAATGTTATGTTCCAGCAAAATATAAAGAACAAGTCTACAGTTGTCATGATAAGACTTAGTTCACACCTGCGTTGGGATTTTCATCAGTGATGTTACATAGTTATTAAGGTTGAAGGAAGACTTTAAGTCCATCTAGTTCAACCCATAGCCTAACCTAACATGCCCTAACATGTTGATCTGGTTCTTTAGCACAATGATGACCTGCTCCATAGACTTGTTATGGGCGCCATCGAGGGATAAATCATTTTGATGAGAACAATTGCTGCCACATTTCTTCCAGTACAAATGTGGAAACGATCCTCGGAACAGAGCAAAAGACCTAATTATGGTAATTGACAACACCAGGGCACCTTTGTGGTCTGAGACTTGCATCATTGTCCATGTGCCGGGTCTGGTGTTTCATCCTGGTTCCATTTATAAGTGTGCGATACTGAGATGCAATACCAGTCTCAACCTTCAGACAAGGGAGGCACTGTTTAGGGTAAAAAAAAAGACTTTCAGATTAAATCCATCAATTGATTTCCATTGTTTCGAAATTCTCCTTTTGTAAATAGCTGCTCTCCCAATTAAGGGGTATCTTGAAGGGTGATTTAGGGACTTTATTTTTTTTTTTTGTTTCTATCACTTTTCTATTTTTACAAATTAAAATAGATTTTTTGTTTTGAATTTGGCATCCCAGCCACGAATCCCCAACACATCATACTAAGACTCTGGGGTTGCTGGTCTTCAGAGTCGGAAGCCAAAAACCAAGTTTGAACCCAACCTACGTGAAATAAAACATTGAGATGTGAAAAGAACAGAGACTTTGGAAGGCAGAAGACAGGAAAAAATGATGAGTGATTATTACATGGGCACACGTCAGTGGTTTTTTCGTACTAGAAAATTGGTCTGAGTTTTATCAGTGATTTTGATCAGATTTTCATCAGAGTTTGGTCAGAGTTTCATCAGTTTTTCTCTGGTGAGAAGAATTAAATTCTCCACTTCCTATCAAAGGACAATGCACTCGGAATCAACATGGTACACGTCACCACTCGGTCCGCAAAAAATCACCGATGTGTGAACATAGATTATCACAGGTAGATTGGAAAAGTACCATGTCATCCTCTCTGGACATCATTCATTGGTGGATATCATCATGCTGCAGGAGAATGATACATGCATACCGCTTAGATATGCAGAAATGATGCGAGGAGGAAACATGCAGGCAGTTAAACTTTAAAATATTCTGCAAAATTATCAGATTTCAAGTAAGAACTGCAGTGACGGCAGATAGCAATTTCACTCACCGCTTCCACCACCCAAAAAATCCATCTGGTGTAAAACCATAAGTAAAAGACATTGAGGAGGGGGGAGAGGGAGATGAGACTGCAGCTTCTCGTCTCTTTCTGTGTGAAAATGTATGCTGTAAGAGAGGAAGGGGACCAAAAGGAGGGAGACATAACTGGCTTAAATGGAACTTATGTCTGAAAAACCTATAAATCTGCATATAAAGGGTTGATCTGCATGGTAATCAGGTTCTGAAGCCTTACGGCTGCAGCACTCAAGGCCCAACCGCAGGGAGGAAACTAATTTTATTCCTCCCTGCAGCATCTGGCTTTCAGTTATAGGTGTGGCTCCATTCACCACTCAGTACATAGTGAACAATGGCTGTAACCACGCCCCAGTACTGACTGACATCCAGCTCTGTACTGATGGACTGCTAAGCCCGCTGTCAGTCGGTGCCAGGGGGCGCGGTTACAGCTGCCACTCACTATATACTGAGTGGTGACTGATGCCACGCCTATAACTGAAAGCCAGAGGCTGCAGGGACGAATAAAGTTAATTTCCTCCCAGTAGCCGGGCTCTCAGTGCAGCAGCCGGACAGTTTTACAACGCTATTAAACCTGCAGACTAACCCCATATCTGCCAGTTAATAGGGTCCAGGGACATGACAGGTTCCCTGTAACATATTAGGCAAGATACTTCTGATTAGGAACGCACAACTCGTTCTAAGTCACAATTTCAAGTTACATCTCCCTCTCGTCCCTCCTCGTTGTCTTATATTTACGGTTTTACACTAGAAGGATTGTTTGGTGAGTTAACCAATCTCAAGGGTCTGATTAAATCTTGACTCCTTCATGACCTGGCCATTTTCTGCGATTTTGTTTTTTTCTTCCCCTTCTTTTAAGAGCCATAACTATTTTATTTTTCTGTCAATATGGCCGTATGGGGGCTTGTTTTTTGAGGGACGAGTAGTATATTTGGTTGCCATTATTAGGGACGAGTAGTATATTTGGTTGCCATTATTAGGGACGAGTAGTATATTTGGTTGCCATTATTCATTTTATCAAGTGATGAACTGGAAAGCGGGAAAAAATTCCAAGTGCGTTGAAATTGCTAAAAAGTGCGATTTAATAGTTGTTTGGTTTGTTTTTTTTATTTATACCATGTTCACTATATGGTAAAACAGACCTGGCAATATGATTTTCCAGCTCGGTACAATTATGCAGATACCAAACTTGAATAGGTTTTTTTTCAACTGGTGAAATTTTTTTTCAAAATTTGTTAAAAAAAAAAAAAAAAGCAAAAAAAAATTTTTTTTGTGTTGCCATTATTGTTATTGTTACCATTTTGGGGTACATACAATGCTTTAATCACCTTTTATTTCATTTTTTACAGTGTTTCAGCAGCCAAAAAACTGTAATTCTGGCTTTTCGATTTTTATTCTCATTTTGCCATTTATCAAATTAATTTATTTTATATTTTGAGAGATTGGATTTTTTTTACGAACTTAACAATAAAAGGGGGGTGGTTTGCACTTTTGTGGGGGTTTCATATTTTTAAAAACTTTATTTTATTGTACTCGATAGTCCCCTTAGGGGACTTGAAGCTGCGATTGTCTGATCGATGGTACTGTACATAGCTGGGTTCAGCACTGCGATGAATAGAGAAAATCAATATATTTAGCAGACCCCCGGCTGTCATGACAACCCATCGGCACCCCGTGATCATGTCACCCCTGCTGGTTAGCAGCCGCAGACGGATCTCCACTCCACCCACGGCTGTTAGAGGCACATGATGGCTGATGAAATCAGTAGTCATGTGCTGTGAAATATGCGGGCTCAGCATGTGAGCTTGCATCAAAGTCAGGGAGCCAGCATATGATGTACCGGTAGAATTTTGCCAAAATTCTGGAATAAATCGCTTTGAAAAGTTTCAAACAACTAGCAGTTGCAAACATTTTTTGCAACGTTTGGTGTTTTCCTGACGATCTGTGGCGTTCCTTACGCCAGAAATCATTCTCCAGTCATCGACTGGAGTAAGATTTGTGACGTGATGCACGTAGGCTCACGCCACTTGTCAGTAGCTTTTAATTCATTAAGAGGCATGTCCCTCTTAATGAATCAGAAATGTGTGACTTCTACATGCCACCTCATCAAGACCGACGAGAAAATATCCGGTCTTGATGAATCGGGGTGAGTGTGTTATCTTTATCTGGGACATTTGTATCGAAAGTAATTGTCGTAAAGGTATAATCAGTGCCCGATCCACTTCTAGGACTCCGACCTCTTGGGAGAATGGTCGTCCCCTACTTCTCATACTTGAGAATAGAAGAGACCATGTTTGCCGTTCTGATCGTTCTGGTTTTGGACTTGCTGAAAATGGCTTAGTGTTTCTGCCATAAAACTACAGTGAAAATAGCCACTCTGATGCATGCCCCCCTCTCCACTTACTCCTTAGGCAAGTGCCACAGGAGACCCTCCATTCTGCCGATATATGGGCATCCCACCGAGGTTGCCGTACGGTGCTCCATACGTACTTCTAGGTTCCTGCTTCCAGCTCCGCAGACGCAATCAGACACCGGCGAACTTGTCTGTGACCACACGGTGAAAGTGCACGGCAGGGCGCCTGGACTTGAATGTCAGTGGCCCTTTAAATTCTCAATGTCATTATCTGTCTTTAACTTGCAGAGAACGTCTATAGCAACATGAGGAAAATGGCTGCAGCAAAAGAGGAGATAAAAATTGAAATAAATTGCATAAAAGCACAAATAGCCGGATTGGTTTCGCGCTGTGGTTATGTAACGTTAAATTGAAAATGTTCCGGTACAAGCTTAGTACAAAGCTATGACAGTGGTGATCTGTACCCCGGCAATGTAATGTTCTCTGGCTAACGACTGGGTTCGGAGCATGAATGAAGCACACGTGTTCTAGTAAATGATAGATAGATGGTGAAAGGACAAATATTGCATTATCATAGTCAATGAAGATAGCAAAAAACATATTTTTTTTGCTATGCTCATTGACTATGACATCCCTCATAATTGCAAACAGGGAGAAAAAAATCAAGCACGCAGCCACATAATCCCCGTAGATGAGGATTGGCAGTAGTATGGTTCGTATCGGAAGCGCTTGGTGATTGTAAAGGTGCCACTGTTTTAGGATTCATAGAATATAAAATTTCTGATATCGAAATACATGCTGGGTTTTCAGGTGAAAATAAGGGGTATCGGTGGTCAAGAAGAACTCAACAGTAAATCATAAAGGGGTTACCCATCTTCTACAAACGCATTCAAACATCAAAGACTGTTTTAAGGGAATAAAATGAGGCATAGTCGCACATGCGGGAAAATGTGTTGAGGACTCCAATGATCTGTTCCAAGAGAGGAAGTCATCATGTCCCATTCTTCAGTCACCTGACCACCACAGGTCTGTCATTGACTGTACAGGTCAGGCATCATGAATCCGACACTCTGTGTCCTGGGAACGCAGTGAGTGACTTCTCAGCCGCCCTTTGGATTTCAGAGGTGTACTAGGCTGTCTGTTGTGTGAATGATAGAATGGCCGCCCAAACAAAGGGTGGGGGGTGCTGGACTATCCCCATGCAAATTAAGGACTGTACAGCAGCCCAAGCAATCCAGGCCTGCTGAGTTAGACCATTGCCAGTCATAGCTTTGCTCAGTGGTGTGTCTTCCTTGTGCTCTGTGTCCTGCTGTTCTGATCTTTGTTGCTGGACCTTGGACTTTTCTTTTTGACTATTCGTTTGTCTTGCCCATTTGCCTTTGATGTACTCCGATGTTTATTTCCTGAACTCGGACTTTGCCATTTTACTATTCGTCTGTCTTGCCCCTTTGCCTGTGCTGTACTCTGATCTTTGTTGCCTGACCTCAGACACTCTTGGTATTTGACCCTGGACTTCTTTACTCCCCTGTCTCATGGCTTGTCCATGAAAAGTGACTAGCCAGCGTCACATCAGGTGACTACAATAGGACATTACCTGAAGCGTCTGGAGCTCAAAATGAAATGTAAACTTTTAGCCTGAAGCACAGATATTTCTCTTCCTTACATTTCCTCTTTGCTTAAGATAACCTGAAATGAATGGTATGACATGACCAGACCAGGGTTTCTTAGCCAAGTATCTCTCAAGGCTAAAAAGAAACACTGTATTAAAAGAATCGAATTTCAATATGTTTTCTGTATTATACCCGGGAAGCCTTATTTTTAATATGGGCCAAATGGAAAATTATAGGAACTCCACCTTTGATAAATTGTTTCTCAAGGTGGCCAAGGGGAGCCTTTTTTAAAAAAAAACAAAAAAGAAAACTTTGCTTAAAGGGGTTGTCCACTACTTTCAATTAACCCCCCAATGTACCCCCCCGGGGCCCCTAATGAATTGTGCCATTACCTTCTGTTGACGTTTTCGCCTGTGAGCGGCGCTATTCCTCCTGCTGAGTCCGGGTCACATGACCCCCAGACTGCAGCCGCCGCTCATTTCCGCCGACGTCACGTCAATTTCCAGGCTCTGAAAATTGACGTGACGTCAGCAGCAGGCGTGACCAGCCCCCACAGTCAGCAGTCACTCAGCAAGAGTGACTGGGCTGTGGGCGGTGCTGGGGGCTGCCTGCGGGGCTGTGCTGGGGGCGGGCGGGGCTGTGTGTGCTCACTGCTCAGTGCTGGGATCATGGTGTGTGGCTGGGCTGTGCTTCGGTCGCCGGGGGTCTGCCGGTGTTTCTGCCCGCCGGCGCTTGTGACCGCCGGTGCTTCTGCCCGCCGGCGCTGTGTGTGTGTGGGTGTGTGCCGGCGCTGTGTGTGCGTGTGCCGACGCTGTGCGTGTGTGTGTGTGCCGGCGCTGTGCGTGTGTGTGCAGGCATCGTCCGATGGGACTACAAGTCCCATCGGGCTCTGCCTGCTACACTGACAGTGAGTGACACATTAGCCAATGATGGGACAGTAGTAGTCCCATCATCCGGCTAATGTGTTGAATGTAAAAAAAAAAAACACAGTACATACATACATACATACAACACCATGCAACGACATGCACCATGCGACGACATGCGACATGCACCATTCTACGACATGCACCATGCGGCAACATGCACCATGCGACCACATGCACCATGCGACCACATGCACCATACGACATGCACCATGCGGCGACATGCACCATGTGACATGCACCATGCGACGACATGCGACATGGCCATGCGACGACATGCACCATGCAACGACATGCGTCATGCGACGACATGCGCCATGCGACGACATGCGCCATGCGACGACATGCGCCATGCGACGACATGCGCCATGCGACGACATGCGCCATGCGACAACATGCACCATGCAACAACATGCACCATGCGACGACATGCAACAACATGCACCATGCGACGACATGCACCATGCGACGACATGCACCATGCGACGACATGCACATGCGTCAACATGCGACATGCACCATGCGTCGACATGCGCCATGCGTCAACATGCACCATGCGTCAACATGAGACATGCACCATGCGACGACATGCAACACGCACCATGCGACGACATGCACCATGCGACGACATGCACCATGCGTCGACATGCACCATGCATCGACATGCACCATGCGTCAACATGCACCATGCGACGACATGCAACATGTGACATGCGACATGAAACATGCCACATACAGTACGTACATACAACAGACATACAGTACATATAACATAGATTACATACTCACCATCACTTGTCACTTTGATCCCCGAAGCCATTGTCATCTGTAAAAAATATTAAAATAATAAACAACCAATATACTCCCTGATCCGCAGAAATCCAATTAAAACAAGTGTCCCACGACGATCTCCCGTGGAGAGCAGGAGCCTCTGCTGATGCAACCACTCTCCAGGGGCTCCAGGAACACAATGAGGGGAGGAAGGTATCCTTCCACAATGTATTCCCCACAATGTATTCCTACACCCCTGTGAGAAAATAGTCCCTAGTCTCACTTTATGGCATGCTGTATGAGAAAGTTCCCACGCAGCTTTTTGCCATAAAGTGAGACCAGTGAACTTTAGTAACCTCAGTGATGCACTACAGGAGCCATTGTCTTCTGTCAGTGTGTCACTGAGGGTCCTATAGAGCAGTGACACCACCCAATGTCACTGTTCTATAGGGGAGATCGTCGTGGGACACTCGTTATTAATTGGACTACAGCGGACAGGTAGTATACGGTTTATTATTTTACTTTTTTGCAGGTGCTGGAGTATGGTAAGTATGGTTAAATGAAGAATATTAAAATACTTTTTCCTAATGTGTGTGTGTTTCATTAACCCTTTTTTAGTATTGGATTAATAATGGATAGGCGTCTTATTGACGCCTCTCCGTTATTAACCCGGCTTAATGTCACCTTACAATAGCAAGGTGACATTAACCCCTTATTACCCCATATCCCACCGCTACACGGGAGTGGGACTGAAATACATGGCACTTTAATACGTGGCACTGAAATACGTGGCACGTGGCACTTACGTACGTGGCACTGAAATATGTGGCACGTGGCACTGAAATACGTGGCACTTACATATGTGGCATTTAAATCCGTGGCACTTAAATCCGTGGCACTTACATACATCGCACTTGCATACATGGCACTTAAATACGTGGCACTTACATACGTGGCACTTATATACGTGGCACGTGGCACTTACATACGTGGCACTTATATACGTGGCACTGAAATAGGTGGCACTTAAATCCGTGGCACTGAAATACGTGTCACGTGGCACATACGTGGCACTTACATACGTGGCACTTACATACGTGGCACTTACATACGTGGCACTTACATACGTGGCACGTGGCACTTAAATCCGTGGCACTTAAATCCGTGGCACTTAAATCCGTGGCACTTACATACGTGGCACGTGGCACGTAGCACTTACGTACGTGGCACTTACATACGTGGCACTTACATACGTGGCACTTACATACGTGGCACGTGGCACTTACATACGTGGCACTTATATACGTGGCACTGAAATAGGTGGCACTTAAATCCGTGGCACTGAAATACGTGTCACGTGGCACATACGTGGCACTTACATACGTGGCACTTACATACGTGGCACTTACATACGTGGCACTTACATACGTGGCACGTGGCACTTAAATCCGTGGCACTTACATACGTGGCACTTACATACGTGGCACTTACATACGTGGCACTTACATACGTGGCACTTACATACGTGGCACGTAGCACTTACGTACGTGGCACTTACATACGTGGCACTGAAATACGTGGCACTGAAATACGTGGCACTGAAATATCGTGGCACTATGACTGTCAGAAAATGTTCATTAAACGGTTAGGGGTGAGGTTAGGGGTAGGGTTAGGGTTTGGATCCCTTTATCACCCTGATGGTGGTGGGTGTTTTTTCAGTTTTTTTTCTATAAAAACGCATCATCGGTGAGGGTGGAAGATATGGTTATCGCAATCCCAGTGATGACATAACCAAAGTAAAGACCATAAATATAAAGTAATGGACAAGTACTGAACAATCCCTTTAATATATGATACTAAAACTGTTTTGAATCTATAAAATGCACAGTGTAGACTACAGTCTACAAATCTGTAATTTCTCAGTGTGAATGCAGATTTTTGGTTACTCATATTACACTCAGAGAGTGAATACAAGGATGTGATTTGAATACTCCCAATGTTGTCACCACGGTTTCTCTCACGGAGAATTTGTGTCAGTGTCATTATGTGAACCCTGTGGACAATCAGTGGCTGCTTCACTGTCTTCGCCTTAGGAAGAAGTGGCTTACATTTGGTAATTCTTAAAAAAAATGCAGCAACACTCACTTCCTACAGATATAAGAGTTTGCTTAGAAGGTGGTGAGAGTGATGCGGCCACTGATTGACCACAGGTACAATCGCTGCGAGACACCGCGCCGACACTATTGGAACGTGCAGGCACTGGAATCTAGTAAACGTACAGACTGAGAGGGGGTTGTTAGAATAGTGGACAAACCCTTAAAAGTTCTATATGTATGTATATATCACTGCAACAAAATATTAAAGTGTATGTATATGAATAAATAATTTATTCCATACATACACATAGAAGTATATATTGGTGTGTATATAAAAGGTGTGATCGCATATTGGTGCAATCTGTGCAGCTAAAATGCAATGGGGGCCATTTCTACCTCGAAAGCAGGTGGAATTGTGACTTAGGATGAGCTGTTATTTCTGCAAATGGCCCATATATTGTTTCTGAAACTGGGGCCTCTCCTGTATATGAGCACAAATAGTGTAAAATAAGAACACACATAATATATACATGCACACAAGCGTATGTAGATGGACACATATAACCACACATGTACTGTGTAATTTACATATCTAAGACATATACGCAGTAGGATCTCTTTACAGTATATCATATGTATACTAAACTATATATACTATGAAATAGATGAGAAAGAAAAAAAGCTAAAAGCTTGATCACCATGGTTGTGCAGTTCTTGGTGCTGCTTTACAGCTTGTGACCAAGATGTGACCTCTCCTCATCAGCCTGAAGAGAGAGGAGGGAGAGGAGGGAGGGGTTTGGGTGTGTTTTGGAGTGGGTGTGCTAAGTTCGGGCTTAGAGGACAGTGCAAAGCATCATGGAACTTGTAGTATTAGGGCACAATAAGGAAGTAGTCGATTAACCCCATGAGAGCTGAATCCAGCACTGAAGATGTGCTGCTACAGCATGATAACAGGTAATATTGTTAAAATAAACACAGTAGATGTTTTCAGTGGCACATAATAGCAAGATTTATGAAAAAAAAAAAAAAACTTTATAGTAGTGGACAACTTCTTTAATGCTGGACTGTGGGAACACAACTTCAGCTTATAATTGCCCAAATATGACTATATAGTCTTAAAGGACTTTCCGTACTTTTTACAAAATGTTCCAGGACAAAAAAGTCTTTAGAAAAATAAAGAAATAAATGTTACTTACCAATTCAAACCGCCACCCCAGCTTGTAGGATGCGCCTGTTATGCTACCATAAAAATCATCTGTCGGCATCACATCACCCCTTAGCCAATATGCTTACTACGGAATTATATACTGTGGTAACGGAATGATCGTATGATTGTTCTGTTCGCATCGGTGTAGTAAGGCCGATACTGCTTGGCTAGTATATAATCGGACAGCTCTTGTTAACAGGCCCAGATCGTCCCATCTAAATGGGTCTTAACGCTTGTTTTTTTGTTTGTTTTTTTTAATTAAAATTTTGCTCTGGCAAGTTGTGAAAACCGTTTTTCATTTTAGTGTATGGGTTGACTGTAGAATAGATCTCATGCCAATATCAGATTGACACCTGTCTGAAAGCCAGAACTGTTAGTGCCAATCTGTATAGTTTCTCCTATACTGGCTGACTACAGTCGGCCTCGTATCACGGACTGCAGTTCGTCTGTATAGCTGCTAAACCTCAGCACTTGTTGTAGAGGAAATGCTTTGCTGGCAACTGCTTCCTCCTTCAAAATCAGCTTTTTTTCCAGAGTGCAGAAAGCAGAGACATACCCGATAAGTTTGTCCTACTACATTTTGAATGAAGTTGGAGTGGTTTGTCCAAATGTGGGTTTTAGTGGTTTTAAAGGGGAGCGATCACTGATTTTTTTAATTTAAATTTAGTACCTCCTTATTTTGCTGCTGCTCCACTGATTCTGGAACAGTTTTTCTTTTTTTTCATGTGTCAATCCATTCCAAAGTTATGCCCTGCATAAAAGTAATGCAAATTTACCCTTCAACCAACACAGAACTTTTCTGTGGGCGCTTGCTTTTTATCCTCTTGACACTGGCCAATCAAGACATGGCCACGCCCACAGAGAAGTTCTATGGTACACGCCCAGATGATTGAAGGGAACATTTGCACCATTACTACCGGGGGCGTAACTTTTGAACACAGGGGCACAGAAGAAAAAGAAAAACTGTTCCAGAATCAGTGGAGTGGCACCTATTGCAGGGGCTACTTAAAAATCAAGTAAAAGGTTCTCTTTAACTTTAATAAAGGGTTTTCTGATACTGAACTAGGGGAATCTAAGCTTTCAGACAGAATAATAAAGTGAAAAAAACATTTCTTTGCTGAACTTGCCGCAAAGTGGACAGCCATTTTCAGTAATCAGTGTTGTACTGTCTGTACGATTACTCATCAGCAACAGAAACCGCAAAGAAAAAAGCTTTTGGTTGTCCTAAGTATTCCTAAGCTAGCCGCAATCATTTCTTATTATTTCTGCCATTTAAGCTTTGTTTGTTGTAATTACTGTTGTGCCAACCTAATTGCACGCCACGGACGGGCTTTGGATGATTGCCGTTCACAAAAACTTCTATTTTGAGACGAAATTCACTTTACAAGAACACTTCATATCGTGCATGCTACAACATAAGCTTCCGTGTCTGTACTTAAGAAGAAAATGACATCTTGAACGTTCGCTCATGTTTCTCTCCTTCTCCAGCATTTAAATCTTCGTCGTCAAGACAACCTTCTTCCAGAAAAGTCCCCGCAAAGAATTATTCCGAGGTAGGTTGGACCCCCTCCGAAGATTGAATCCTTGGAAACAAATGAGTTGGATGTAGTTTTGCGCAAGTAACTTCGGAAAACTTTTTGTATGGCAGTCAGCGGTACATTTCCTGCCGCGTGCTCTCCGTGGAGCAATGTGCGTCGTCACATAGAGTACCATCGGCTTTGTGCATAAGGACTATGTCCTGCCGCACAGTTTATCATCAGCCGTTCCATTTTGTAAAAATTCACCCTTAGTCTTCATTCAGGCATCCATTTTTTTTTTTACGTAAGTGAAAGATACAGACCTATTTCCATCATTAAATTGGATCGGTGTTTGACCAGTGTGCCCATTTTTACAATCAATAATTTTTCATCCTAAACTTAAAAAATAAAAAATAATGCAAAGCTTCTCCTACCCAATGGAATATTAAAAATGGATAGCACACGGAATGATTTTCATAGAGTTGTATGGAAATTTTTGGTTTTCGACTCGGCTCAAAAGCAGACATGTCTCCTTTTTTTAGACAATAATGGGTACTTGTTCTATCCGCGAAAAAGACAGAACACCTGAAAAATAGAGGCCTTAAAAAGAAGTAAATTTGGAGGCAAACGGATCTGTGTTTTGTCTCCCTCTTATCCTTTGGTTGCAGTTCAACACAAGTTACACAGATGGGGTCAGAGTTATCTTCGATCCTGGTTATTGGAGCAGGTTGTTTACGTCCTAAAAGGGGTTGCCCAGGCTTGGAATGAATGTCTACAGTCACCTTATCTGAATCCGGATAGCGTGTACAGTGGTCCCTGATGAAGCACGCTGTGTGAAACATACGTCTATACTTTTGACTGATTCTTAACCTTTATGGATTCCTTGTATTGTACTTTTTATATGGTTTGATCTATTTTTCATTAGAGTTGTTTACTTTTGTATTTATATATAGTCTTCATCATGCTTCTCATTTTAGAATCTTCTTGTTGTCAGGATTCTCTCATATGACCGTTGGTTCACGATTTGCACTTCCGCTCACATTCCGACTAGACGTGCTCAACCTCTCTCTGTACACCTGTATTGACGGAGGACGAGCATGTCTAGTCGGCACATTACTGCAAGTATGCAAATCATGTGATCGCCCGTTTCAATACCGGAAAATTCTGAATGCATGCTCCCCATTCGCTGTCAAGCTTCAGAAGTCTTCAGTCACACTGAGTAACTGCAGGCTTTCATATTACGCCTGGACAACATCCTTTAAAAAGAACTTATTGTTTATGGGAAAAACAGTCAAAGTAGATGAAAATATAAGAGACGTGAGACAACATAGAGCGCCCACTTCAGCCTGTCTTTCTTATAGCTCCAGATGAAGCCTTCCGTAAATTTACACACAAGAAGGTGTCAGGATGCAGAAAGCCATTGAATTTGTAGATATCTTTCTGTATCGTGATATCTTTGTTACTTTAAGAAAGGCTACATCTGTATTATCGCTAAATTAGAATTAAAATATGCAGAGCTCTGGCAAAAATTAAGAGACCACCACATCAAAACCCTGTAATGGGCAGGCCTGAACCCCATTGAAAACCTCTGGAATTTAATCAAGAGGATGATGGATAGTCACAAGCCATCAAACAAAGAAGAACTGCTTACATTTTTGTACCAGGAGTGGCATAAGGTCACCCAAAAGCAGTATGAAAGACTGGTGGAAAGCATGCCAAGACGCATGAAAGCTGTGATTAAAAATCATGGTTATTCCACAAAATATTGATTTCTGAACTCTTCTTGAGTTAAAACATTAGTATTGTTGTTTCTAAATGATTATGAACTTGTTTTCTTTGCATTATTCGAGGTCTGAAAGCACTGGGGTTTTTTTTTTTTTAATTTTGATCATTTCTCCTTTTTCAGAAAAAAAGAAACAAAATTAACATTTTACTCAAAATTATATCTATAAAGAGAAAAATCAGACAAACTGAACATTTTGCAGTGGTCTCTTAATTTTTGCCAGAGGTGTATATTTTGTTCTCCTCTTACATCATGAAAGTTTTCTAGACGGTGATCAGACCTCTTGACAATACACGTGTGAGCTTCATTTTTTCAGCTTCAAAAGGTCCAAATTCTGTGCATTTTTATTTTCATGAATTAATAATAGAAATTGGGCAGCCCCAGATTGCTGATTTTACAAAGAATGCCATAAGTTAGTATCACTAGTGCTCATAAGTAACCCTAATGTCCTCCGAAAGGACCCAACCTCGCAGCAAAAGTTGGTTTGAAATTTTCATCAAGGTTTAGTATAATCACCAGTCTGGGGCAGCCCACTCTTCTATTAAACAAGTGCCGCCCCCCCGATCGGTGATTGGTACTTATACATCTTTATAGTGATTTTTTTTTTAGAAGAAAGCTCTCAGCACGCTGGTTGTTATTTGCAATAATTGTTCCATTTCCATCTGTTCAGGAGATAGAGGATGATGACTCTGATCTTGAGGTTACCTTCACCCCGTCTTCGCAAGTGAACAAGAGGTAAGCTGCGTATTGTATGGAGTGCGACAAATGTATTTTATGTGTTTTTTTGTCTTTTTTCCCTTCATCAAAAGTGTTGATAAGATTCCAGGGTCAGTGCAGGTCTTATCCGCATACGGCACTGTGTTGTGTTGAAAGAAATGGGCTACAAATATGATAAGAAAGTGCAGAAGGCAAATTTCCAAGGGCAAACCCACCAAATGGGGGGAAGAATATGGTGTGACTGCATGAGGTAAGTCTCAAATTAACATCAGGGTGATTTAGTGGAGTGAAGCTGCCGTGGGACTGTCCATGGGCTTCTGAGGAGACCAGAGCCCCCGAGGAGGTGCTGCACACATGGCCTGAGGTTGTCACAGGGTAGAGGAGCAGTTGAGTAGTAAGAGATGTTGCTCACTTGGGAGGCAGAAAAACCGAGGAGGAAAGAGAGTCTGCACAGGACTACAGCAACTTGAGAGCCAGTGCCGAGGAGGTGACATCAGACGGCGAAACACTGTAAACTGATCCACAATTAATTGCAGAATAATATAACTTTTGTGAATTTTCACTGACATTTGTGCTACTGATGCAAGTTAAAGTACAGGGGTCCTAATGACGAACTCTTTCTTGTGAAAGAATGGGACTGCGCTGACCACTCGATAGTCCAGGACTTTTGTGTAGTGTGGTTGGCAATGTGCAGGCCACATGTTTGCAGCCGCTGGCAGTCAGACAGGTCGTGAAATGGGAAGATACTGTTGTAGTGAAGCAGCAGCAAGGGCCCATAGATACTCAGAAGTATATGGTGTCTGCTACATAAAACACCTAGATAGTGCAGACCGTGGGGGACTGTAACCTCCCAGAGACCCCGTATGATCAGTGACAGCTGACTTGGTAGACTTGTTGACATAATCCATAGTCCTCCGCTCAAAGGAAGACCACTCTGTAACCATTAAGCATGCTGTTGTAATCAAAAAGTTTTGCGTCACTCGCCTTACCGGCTCTGCTCTTTGTTCTAACCGTGATGGTTTCTAGTTCCCCCATGTACACAATTTATGGCAAATCCCCAGTATTCCAGATGTTTCACGACTACCCGAACTTAATTAGTATAGATCCTTCAGTAAATAATTAAAAGCAATTATTAGTCTTAACAACAGGAGTGCTCACTGCCAAGAATTTCAAGGTACCTAATTATTTGGAGTGTCGGTACCGCACAAAGTGACCCTTACCTACACAAAGCATAGGCTCAGTAGACGGATGTGGGGGATATTTTGGGTAAAGTGTTCCTAAAATTTAATACCATTTTTTAGCTTGGTACAGATTTAGTGTAGGCTTCATTTTAATTTTAATTTCATAACTCAATAGCGAATATGGAAGCAACAACTTTGTAATATATCATATCAGGTATATCTGCTTCTTTCTCCTCCTGGTCTGATCTTCATGGATAAAATCTATGTTCCCTGAAGAGAGATTCCCATTACGGAGATAGGAGATGACAATTGGTGCTTTTAAAATTCTATGGAGGGAAGAGCTAAAGGCAGACACGGACATTCTGCTGCAAGTTCTGCTGAAAGGACAGTTACAATTCTCCATAGACCTTCATGATGACCAACTGTCATCTCCTACCACAGTAATGGGGAAATCTGTTTTGACTGAAGACAGATTCTACCCGCTAATTTAGTATTTTGAGAGTGAAAGTTCAGTCCAGGAGGAGAAGCAAATGGCGATATCCAGTAAGATATATTTACAAGTACCGTAAACTATGCTCCAGCTTGTTGCGTGCTGAGAGGGGTTAATCGTCCATGACAGGGCCAGGTTTACTGTGGGCAGCTGAAGAGTTGGGTCGGATGGCTGTCTAATCGGCATCTGGATATGCCACACCTGTGAGGTGGATGGCTTATCTCGGCAAAGGAGAAGTTCTCACTAACACAGATTTAGACAAACATGTGACATTTGAGAACAATATTTGAGAAACAAAAGGCCAAGTCTTAGTTCTTTAAGTTCAGCTAGAGTCACCCATTGGTTCTTAGCCCTACAAGATTTCAATTTCCATGTAGAGCGTAGAGCAGGGAAGCTACATGGTAATGCCAATGCCCTCTCGAGAATCACTTGTCTGGTAGGAGAAAATGCCAAGCCCCACGGCTTTAGGCAGAGGGGGGAGGTATGTAGTGTGGCTAATAGTCAATGGGAGGTATGTGTCACAGAGATGGCTTGTCTCTGTGATGTAACCCCGAGTATTTTCTCCAGTGCATGATAGCACTAAGAGGTTTGTTTGTTGCACCTGGGACCGTGTTGCGGGTAACCATTAGAGATGGGCGGGTCGGACTACCCACATACCTCACCTCTGGGTGTGGTTACAGCCTATATAATGAAGGCTGTTGTTTGGCTCATGGTCTGTGTATTGGGAGGGAGAAGGCCTCCTGTGTGTTTGGCCCCAGACCGAGCCTGAGTACTGGACACTACCCCTGCCTGTTTGCCCACAGGCCTGACAGAGCAGAGCCCTGCTATGGACATTGTGACTTTGTTTTGCCTGATCTAAAGGCCATTTACTTTCTGTTTGTGCTTATGGGGTTTATGAAGCAATAAACCCACATGAACTTTTAAAGGAACAAGCCTATTGTTTTCGTCCCGTTGCACCCAAGTGAGTGCAACCCTTACACCCTTTAACACCTTAATGACCGCATTATGTAAACGTTCATTTTATGGTCACAGCGAGTGTATGGAGCGGGCTCAGGAAATGAGCACGCACCATACCCAGCAGATGCTGGCTGAGTTACATAGCCGGCATCTACCTGTATCCGCAGTAGCCATTACTTGCTCCCATTGCTGCTGTTTAACTATTTAAATGCCAGTAGCATTTAAATGTCTAATTTGCCATTGAGCACGTTCACTAGCACCCATCTGTCCCCCCTCGCCACCCCACAGTGCAATAATAGGGTGCAAAAGTTCAAATGAAATGTAGAAAAGTTTGAATCACACTTTCTTCCTATTTAAAAAAAATTTATGTACCGTAAGTAAACATATTAAAAGTTTCGGTTTCTCAAAATATTCAAAATATACTTCCAACAGATGGCGCTATAGAGTTCAAGTCCTCTTTTTCTCTGAAGAGGCAATTTGCATTTCAAAATATACAATCATTTTTGCCATAGTTAAAATGCCAAAAAGAAAAATCAGAGTTGAAACACAAGAGTTACTTCTTTTTTTTTCGCCAGACAAAAATGCAGACGTTTGTTTGCCAAAACTGTATCAACAAAAACATAAGCCCCCCCCCCCAAAAAAAAAACAAAAAAAAAAAACAAGTCCCTCACATTCCTCAATGGATTTTGTGGGGTTTTTTCACCATTTTGCCAAATTTGGATTTTTTTCCGAGGCTTTTTCACAACATTACATGGTAGAATAAATGGTGCCTTACAAAAGTACAACTTGTCCCATAAAAATGAAGCAATCATACGATGTCGACAGACCATTAAAAAGGAGAAAAAAAAAGTTAAGGGAGGAAAAAGATAAAATGCAAATAGAAAATAGAATATTTTCTGATCTGGAAGGGGATAAGATGATGATGATGGTGACACTTACTTACAAGTTTCAGAATTGTTCCCCCTCTCGCTGTCTGGAAGCGACAGACCCTGAGGAATAATTCCTCCTCCTTGCAGATAGCCATCAGTGATATATTATGTATGTCCGGTGATGTGCTGCATTAATAACTGCGCTTCATATATTAAAATATGAGATTTTCCTCCTAAATGGAATTTATACATCAACACAACAGTCCGCATCGATATACACAGAAAAGGCGGGCTAGTATTAAAATTTAAAAGTATATATATATATATATATATATATATATATATATATATATATATATATACTAGCTGTACTACCCGGCTTCGCCCGGGTTAATGACTGCTGTTAGCAAAATAGAATGTGTTAACAAAAATTTATTCTGCACACAAAAACCACAAAACAAATAGATAGAAATGTAATTATTAAAAGGCAAAAACTAAGCAAATAGAAGCATTTCACAACATATATTAGCTTTGTTATACTGAGAATGTCTTTGTTGCCTATATTAACCAATCAGAGCTCAGGTTAATTAACTGTAGCAAAATAGAAGCTGAGCTGTGATTGGTTGCTATTGGCAGCCTGATAAATCCCCAGCCAACAGGAAGCCCTCCCCCCTGGCAGTATATATTAGCTCACACATACACATAATAGACAGGTCATGTGACTGACAGCTGCCGTATTTCCTATATGGTACATTTGTTGCTCTTGTAGTTTGCTTATTAATCAGATTTTTATTTTTGAAGGACAATACCAGACTTGTGTGTGTTTTAGGGCGAGTTTTATGTGTCAAGTTGTGTGTGTTGAGTTGCGTGTGGCGACATGCATGTAGCGACTTTTGTGAGATGAGTTTTGTGTGGCGACATGCGTGTAGCAACATTTTGTGTGTTGAGTTGCATGTGACAGGTTAGTGTAGCAAGTTGTGTGCAGCAAGATTTGTGCATGGCGAGTTTTGCGCGTGGCGAGTTTTATGTGTGGTGCATTTTGAGTATGTGCAAGTTTTGTGTGAGGCAACTTTTGCATGTGGTGCAACTTTTGTACATGTGGCAATTTTTCTGTGTGTGCAAGTTTTGCATGAGGTGAGTTTTCCATGAGGTGAGTTTTGCACGTGTGGCGAGTTTTGCGTGAGCCTAGTTTTGCATATGGCGAGTTTTGCATGTAGCGAGTTTTGAGTGGTGACTTTTGTGTTTCGACTTTTATGTGGCGAGGTTGGTGTGTGTGTGTGGTGAAATGTGTGCTGAGGGTGGTATATGTGTTCAAGCACGTGGTAGTGTGTGGCGCATTTTGTGTTTGTGTTCATATCCCCGTGTGTGGTGAGTATCCCATGTCGGGGCCCCACCTTAGCAACTGTACGGTATATACTCTTTGTCGCCATCGCTCTCATTCTTTAAGTCCTCATTGTTCACATCTGGCAGCTGTCAATTTTCCTCCAACACTTTTCCCTTCACTTTTTCCCCATTATGTAGATAGGAGCAAAATTGTTTGGTGAATTGGAACGCGCGGGGTTAAAATTTCACCTCACAACATAGCCTATGACGCTCTCGGGGTCCAGACGTGTGACTGTGCAAAATTTTGTGGCTGTAGCTGCGACGGTACAGATGCCAATCCCGGACATACACACATACATACATACACACATTCAGCTTTATATATTAGATATACCTGTATGTAATCTCCTGTATATAGTATATACCTGTGTGTCATCTCACCTATATATAGTATATATCTGTGTGTCATCTCCTGTATATAGTATATACCTGTATGTCATCTCCTCCTATACATAGCATATACCTGTGTCATCTCCTCCTGTATATACTATATACCTGTAGGTAATCTGCTCCTGTATATAGTATATACCTGTGTGTCATCTCCTCCTGTATATAGTATATACCTGTATGTCATCTCCTCCTGTATGTAGTATGTACCTGTATGTCATCTCCTCCTCTATATAGTATATACCTGTGTGTCATCTCTCCTGTATATAGTATATATCTGTGTGTCATCTCCTCCTGTATATAGTATATACCTGTGTGTCATCTCCCCTGTAAATAGTATATACCTGTGTGTCATCTCCTGTATATAGTATATAGCTGTATGCCATCTCCTCCTGTATTAGCCCTCGTTCACACGTTATTTGGTCAGTATTTTTACCTCAGTATTTGTAAGCTAAAATGGCAGCCTGATAAATCCCCAGCCAACAGTAAGCCCACCCCCTGGCAGTATATATTAGCTCACACATACACATAATAGACTGGTCATGTGACTGACAGCTGCCGGATTCCTATATGGTACATTTGTTGCTCTTGTAGTTTGTCTGCTTATTAATCAGATTTTTATTTTTGAAGGATACCAGACTTGTGTGTGTTTTAGGGCGAGTTTCGTGTGTCAAGTTGTGTGTGTTGAGTTGCGTGTGGCGACATGCATGTAGGGACTTTTGTGAGATGAGTTTTGTGTGGCGACATGCGTGTAGCAACTTTTTGTGTGTCGAGTTGCATGTGACAGGTTAGTGTAGCAAGTTGTGTGCAGCAAGTTTTGCGCATGGCGAGTTTTGCGCGTGGCGAGTTTTATGTGTGGTGCCTTTTGAGTATGTGCAAGTTTTGTGTGAGGCAACTTTTGCATGTGTTGCAACTTTTGTGCATGTGGCAATTTTTCTGCGTGTGGCAATTTTTCTGCGTGTGCAAGTTTTGCGTGTGGCGAGTTTTGCACGTGTGGCGAGTTTTGCATGTTGAGAGTTTTGCGCGTGGCGAGTTTTGAGCGGCGACTTTTGTGTTTCTACTTTTATGTGGCGAGGTTGGTGTATGTGTGGTGAAATGTGCACTGAGGGTGGTATATGTGTTCGAGCACGTGGTAGTGTGTGGCGCATTTTGTGTGTGTGTTCATATCCCCGTGGTGGTGTGATTATCCCATGTTGGGGCCCCACCTTAGCAACTGTACAGTATATACTCTTTGGTGCCATCGCTGTCATTCTTTAAGTCCCCCTTGTTCACATCTGGCAGCTGTTAATTTGCCTCCAACACTTTTCCTTTCATTTTTTCCCCATTATGTAGATAGGGGCAAAATTGTTTGGTGACTTGGAAAGCGCGGGGTTAAAATTTCACCTCACAATATAGCTTTGACGCTCTCAGGGTCCAGACGTGTGACTGTGCAAAATTTTGTGCCTGTAGCTGCGACGCCTCCAACACTTTTCCTTTCACTTTTTCCCCATTATGTAGATAGGGGCAAAATTGTTTGGTGAATTGGAAAGCGCGGGGTTAAAATTTCACCTCACAACATAGCCTATGACGCTCTCGGGGTCCAGACGTGTGACTGTGCAAAATTTTGTGGCTGTAGCTGCTACGGTTCAGATGCCAATCCCGGACATACATACATACATACATACATACATACACACACACACACATTCAGCTTTATATATTAGATATATATATATATATCTTCCTTATGCAGAGCATGTCTTATGCCACTATACATTTCCAATAAGTCACTCTTATAGGACTGTCTACTCACAGACGAGCAATTACTGTTAAACCCTCGTAGGTTTATTATTACTGTGCACCCTCTGCTTTTAAGAGCTAACATTAACATTAAAGGGGTATTCCCATCTCCAAGACCCTAAATATGTAGTAGGTGTAATAATAATATTAGCAATTAGAAATGTAGTATAGTTCTTCTGATTTGCTATGTCACTTACCCCATGTGCAGGGCATTGCAGCAGCTTAGGTATCCATGGTTACAACCACTCATACAGTGACAGTTAGCTGTTAGTGATCGTAACCATGGCTATCTAAGCTACTACAATGCCCTGGACATGGGGTAAGTGACATAGCGAATCAGAAGAACTATGCTAAATTTCTATAAATATTATTATTACATCTACTACATATTGGGTTAGGATCTTGGAGATGGGAATACCCCTTTAATGCGCCCAGGGAGATGTAGGAAAAAAAAGTAAACCTGTACCCATCTACCGGACCGAGGCTGACGCACTCTCTACTGTGCTCCCAGATAGTCTCTACTGATTGGCATCACATGACGCCTCCCTCTGAATGTTGATACCAGGAGACCGGACCTGGACACAGCACTGAATGTGGAGGAGTGATGTCAGTCCAGTAAATGAATATATTTTTTAAACTCATCCTGTGGTTTTGTTTTTTTATTATTATTTCTTAAGCCATTCAGTGGTAGAAAAGGCGTGGGCGATAACATGATGATCACTGGAGGTCTGATTGATGGGACCCTAAGCAGTCTTGAGATCGAGTTTCTAGATCCCCGAGAATGGGTCTCTTGCAGCCTCTTCCTGAAGGGGAGCGTAGGTGCAGCCTCCACTCCATTCATTGTCTATGCGATTCGCAGTCCCATAGACAATGAATGGAGCAGAGTCTGCACATGTTCATCTACCAGAATGGGCCTGTTTTCAGGGTGTCAAAGCCCTAATCTCAGGATTATTGGGGGATCCAGCGGTTGGACTTCCTGCAATCAGCAAGCTATGGATATGGGATATCTTGATCTTTTGGTAATAACCCTCTAAGTCGCGTCTGCCAGAGTGAGAGATGCTCTCCACCCCAATTGATGGCAGAGGGAGCTCTCAAGCAGTAGACGTCTACCTCCAAGATGTCCATTTGCCCAATCATGACGCGTGATCCTGAGCAGAGAAGTTCTGCATTGTGAAATATTCTGGCAGTGACGATAATAATTTCTATGTAGTGTATTATATAATTAGATATTGATATATTATAGCATTATTAATACGGTATATTTATGGGAAACTGGCGGCTAACTCCACAATATATCATCATCATCATCATCATTACTATTTCTTATTGGGAGTCCATAATAGATGTACATGGTAATTGCCTTGTTTGTCGCGTGGTCCCGCGGGGGTCTCGGTCACCCACATGTCTTATTGTGCGAGGGAATGGCTTTACTTCAATGAGCCAGCTGCTTCCTCTCATGATAAAGTCAGCGCTGTATAAAGGACGCTGTTACTCGGGGGGGGCACTTTCATGTAAACTATATGACTTAAATGAAGTCGTGTTTTGCTTCTTCGCTTTTCATCGCATAGGTTTTTGTTCTTATGAAATGGGAAATAATGGTGGACTTAGCCGGGAAAATGGAAAGCCGCTTTCATGTTTCCACTCCAATTAATTTATAGGTTTCTAATAAATAGAAAGGAGGCTTATAGTGGGAGTCGAGGGTTTTATGAGTGATTTGTGCAAGGGTTTTCTTTACGCTACTCACTTCCTTTTTCTTTATAAATTAATGTATGGGGGGGCATCTTTGCTCAAAAAATGAATGTATGATGGGGACTATTCCTGCAATGTAGTTCTTGCACCAGCCGGTTTTGCTCCTAATTTCTACTTTCTATTACCATAGTATGTTATAGCAGTCATTTTTAGCGTTAGTGAGGTTATTGTTTACTCACAGAGTCACATAGGCTTCATCAAAATGCATAGATCCTTCTCTCTCCTCCCACCTTTCTCTGTGCTGCCAGGCTTTGCGTTGGCACCATCTCGTGCAGGGTAAATACGATGTAAAATGCTCAAAAACAGGTAAAATTCTACTTATCATAAGTGTAGAAATCTATATTAAAAATATCTACACATGAAGCCCTCAAGTGATCAACTGTGTACTCTGGAACCCAATGACATATTGGTCATACGGGCCCTTAGTTTCTTATCATTCAAAGTGGCACCAATATGGAGGTCAATATTTACTGTTCAGAATTTTAGTAAAATACTCCCATTACTATTTTTTGCTTCTTTCCCTCCTTAAACACCATGCGGCTAATTCTCCTTTAGAAGCTGCTTTGAGCTGCTGCTCAGCCAAGATTCTAAGGGTACCGTCTCACAGTGGCACTTTGGTCACTACGACGGTACGATCCGTGACGTTCCAGCGATATCCATACGATATCGCTGTGTCTGAGACGCAGCAGCGATCAGGGACCCCGCTGAGAATCGTACGTCGTAGCAGATCGTTTGGAACTTTATTTCGTCGCTGGATCTCCCGCTGTCATCGCTGGATCGGTGTGTGTGACACCGATCCAGCGATGCGTTCGCTTGTAACCAGGGTAAACATCGGGTTACTAAGCGCAGGCCGCGCTTAGTAACCCGATGTTTACCCTGGTTACCATCGTAAATGTAAAAAAAAACAAACAGTACATACTCACATTCCGGTGTCCGTCAGGTCCCTCGCCATCTGCTTCCCGCACTGACTGTGAGCTCCGGCCGTAAAGTAAAAGCAGAGCACAGCGGTGACGTCACCGCTGTGCCCTGCTTTCCGGCCGGCACTCACAGTCAGTGCGGGAAGCAGACGGCGAGGGACCTGACAGACACCAGAATGTGAGTATGTACTGTTTGTTTTTTTTACATTTACGATGGTAACCAGGGTAAACATCGGGTTACTAAGCGCGGCCCTGCGCTTAGTAACCCGATGTTTACCCTGGTTACCCGGGGACTTCGGCATCGTTGGTCGCTGGAGAGCTGTCTGTGTGACAGCTCCCCAGCGACCACACAACGACTTACCAACGATCACGGCCAGGTCGTATCGCTGGTCGTGATCGTTGGTAAATCGTTTAGTGTAACGGTACCCTTATTCAATTTACGAACAATGAGACTATAGGAAATCCCACGTGTGAGTCATGGAGCAGAGAACAGCGAGGATCAGACAGGGAAATTCCAGTACTCTAATTGCTTGTGATTAGAGTGTGGATTTTGGCTGAGCAGCAGCTGAAAGCAGCTTATAAAGGAGAATTAACCGGCCATGTGAAATAGCACTGCAGCATGGTGAGAGAAGGAAGCAAAATTAGGTAATACAACCTATTACTAAAAGGTATACATTTGCAATGCCTGAAGAGTAATTTTAAAAATAGGAGGAGTGCAAACCATAATTTGGCCCTTGTAAAATTTTGTACACCTCTAAGGTACAGTATCTTTTACTTCCCTAAATGCATTCATATATTTAGCATGTAATGAAACAAGCAGAAAATTTGTAAAAGAATTATCTGGCTAATTTTTATAGGAACGATTTTCCGTCAGGCTTGAAGGTCTAAACAGATTAATAGAAGCCCTCGTGGCACGAATTTGGTAATATAAGTCCTGGGCTGAGCTGGCCTTTCCTTACCACTGTCATATTACATTAGCTGAGCTGCTCGAAACCTCCAAATGACGATGAAATTCACTGCTCATTGTCTTTCTCTGCTCTCTAATGTAATGCCGTCAATAGCTGTAGGCTTCTAATTGTCCATCTTTTCCAACCTCCCAATAAAGTATTGATTGGATTAAGCGTTAATCATCTCTGCTGACTGGCAGCAGCCCTAATGCAATCTTTACATGTGTCTAGTGTGGCCTCGAAATAATCCTGCGCTCGGGGAAATTGTCAGCCAAAAATGTCTGTATAAGGTGCAAAATGTCTGTATAAGGTGCAAAATGTCTGTATAATCAAAAGGTGCAAAGCAGGCGGAGAAAAGGGGAATAATTGGTATTGGCTCTTGTCCCTCACCAGGCCCCACCGATGCCAAACTCTATATTTTTGCCTTTCATTCCTTGGTGGAACAGGACCAAGATTAAAGCTTTTCTACTAGAGAACTTGGACTTGGACATTGTTTATGTCTAATTTTAGCCAAAAAATAGGTCCACGGGTTAAAAATTTGCCTTCAAAATTGCACCTTTATTCCATAAAACCACGAATATGGCCAATTTTTTTAATGTCATTTATCAAAAGGCAATTTTTAGTTTTTTTTTAAATGGTGCAATTTTAATGGTGTCACTGTATGACTGCTCAAACCAGACGTAAATTGCAAATACTTTTTTTTTTTGCACTGATCAACAAAATAAAAACCCGCTAGTCTACAAGAGAACTGTGAGTCGGGTATTTTCTTGTAAGACCATAGCCCAGGTGTAGGATTCAGTTTACATCTACCGTAATTTTATCCCCATTTATTGAAAATTGGCCTTCAAAACGAGGGCTGTGGAGTCAGTAAGCCAAACCTCCTCCGACTATGACTCCTCAATTTCCATGACTCAGACTCCAACTCCACCAAAATGGGTTCCGACTCCACAACTCCGACTCAACAGCCCTGTTCAAAACGTCACAGACACTTGTGCTGTGTGCTAACGTTGTTTCTCAGCAAGTATTACACAGAGACAGGAGATCTTAAGTCACTCATATCTGTGTGTCCTGTGTATAGAAGACATAGCAGCTACTCTCTGCCCACTAGTTCTGAGACAAAAGAAAATAAGAGAGAGTCTTCAGAAGGAAAAGTTTGTAAAAAAAACGCAGTATACAAGTCACACACTGGCCAGACATAGTGATATTCCTCATTTATCCACACAACAACAGAACAGTTACCTGAAACGTCAGGTAGGATTGAAGCAGTTGTACCAGATTATTGTTATTAAAGGAACTGTCCTCTACTTCGGCGACCCCTTCTCATACCCCACGATTGGCTTCGATAAACTAGAAAAGCTTATACTCACCTTCCGTGCCGGTGACGTTCCCGCGGGGTTGGCACTCGCGCTCTTTCTCTCTCATGCGGATGTATGACACGTGACCTCGGCGCCCAATCTGCGCTGGCGTCACTGTCCCCACATTCGGACAAATTGAACATGAACAGGAAGTCAGAGATCAGCTGCAGAACTGACTTCCTCTTCATGTTCAATTTGTCCGAAGGCGGGAACAGTGATGCCAGCGCTGATTGGGCGCCGACACCGCGGGGATGGCTCCTGCACAGGAGGTGAGTATAGGCTTTTTTGTTTTATTGGGGTCAAACTTGGGGTTCTTCAAGTAGTGGACAACTTCGGTAACTGATTAGGCACCTCCACTATTTTCCGCCTCGATCAAGACTGTAATATTGTGGATCCAGCATAACAGGAGCCACTTGTTATTCCAACACCACACCGCTCTCCTTCCTTATCTTTGCAAACAAGATTCATGTTCTTTAGAAACTGAAGGGAAGACTGCAAAGAAAAAATGGAAAGGAATTCCTGCCCGATTAATTCTAGTTCTCCAACCTGTGAACTACAAATAAGACCCTTGGTGGGCTCTATATGTCATCAGGATATGCTTAAAGGTAAGGTACCGCGATTGTAGATTATTAATAAATCACTGTAATGTAGCATAACATGCTGCTATAACCAAGTTTTAAATGCATGTGAAACAGATTTCGTGTGTTATATGTGTTTAAAGAAGGAACTGGGGGCTGACATCTTGGTTTTGCAGCAGTAGCAGGGCACTAACAGTGTCATTTTACAGCACCCCATGGACATAGGAGACAATAGACCGGCGAGGACCCTATCTTTAACATTGGAGAGGTGTTAGCAGTGAGCTGGGCACGCCTCTGTGGGCTGTGCAACTCACTGCTGTAGGTGTGACTAGCAGCCATTGTATTATAGCCCAGTGCTCTCTGCCCAGCTCCACTTACTCTCTATCACAGGAGCTCCATTCCCAGCCTGCAGAGAGGTGACACCTGACACCTGTCCCTGCCATACAATGTCTCTCTCCCCTCCCTCCACAATGCCTGGCCATTCACTGCAGACCTGGAGCTCCTTCTTATCTTACTGAGGGATGAGTCACAGACAGCTCTGCACAGACAATGCTGCTCCATACCCACCACATAAACTAACTGTGCTTCTGATGCAGTAACTGCTGGTGATAGCAGATCACAGGTCAGTCACACACAAAATGGCTCTGCCCTGTGATGCTGCTCTTCATTCTGCCCCAGGGATATTAGACCACCCAAAAGGGGAGGGAAATGCTGATGTCAGCAGTTACTGCCCAGATTTTCCAGCTAACAGTAAAGCTGGTAAGTCTTACTATAGCTGCTTGAGGTCTAAAACGGAAAATGCTCCCCCTAGTGGTCAATATATATTTGTAAGAAAATATATAATATTTTTCATATAGAAATGTTTGCAAACAGTGCAAACATTGCATTAGTACATTTTATTTACTATTTTAAGCTTAATTTCACAAAAAAACAAACTACAAGAAAACTGGTGGCACCTTCCCTTTAACTCTGATTCTACTAAACTATACTGGATTTTTCTCCCTATATTGTTATATATTCAGAATGTGGCTAATTATTTAACTGACCAATAACCCAGAAAAAAAATAATTCCTTTTTTTCTTTTTAATTTCTAAAATCTTCTGTAAATTTGCTCCAGCGTCTCATGCATTGGAGGCTGAAGGTGGAAAGGATTATTGTAATCAAAATGAATTCCATATTCTGTTAGCAGAAGATTACTAGCATTGTCACTTACAGTTCTGGATAGTAATACGTCCTGAGTAAATCGTGACATTTTTCATTCATTCACTGGATTTATTTCTAATTCAGACATCAGTTCTGTGATGCACATTTGTTAGGAACCCTGCGCACACTGTAGACTATTACTAGCCCTAAATACCCTGATGTCGGCAGGCGCCAGAGACTTCCAGGTTCGTCTAGCCGTCTGTGTGGCAACTCCTTCCCAGTCTCCACCTATTTGCCACTTACCGCTTTTATACCCCTCCAGTTCACTTGAACGTCACCCCTGATGAAGGACTTGCTCCGAAACGCGCGTCGGGGTGTGCGCCGCACTTGAACCAGGGACCACTATAAGATAACCATTGCTGCTCATCCACATATCCTTTCCCTACGTAAATCTCCTTGAATGTCATATAATATTATTGCCACATATTGACTGCTGGAGATTTGTGCACAGTTATCTGCCATATACTGAAACATTTTTTTCCCTTATATAACATATATGTTCATATTAACAGAATTATTGTATCTTTGCACAATACCAGTATATTAATAAGTGTGACTGGATCTCATTCAGGTTATTTACTAACATCTACTATTTTTTTGCTGCCTGATGTGACTGTGGTGTTTACAGCAGTTATTACATCTATTACCTTACATCTACACTGCTCAAAAAAATAAAGGGAACACTAAAACAACAGAATATAACTCCAAGTAAATCAAACTTCTGTGAAATCAAACTGTCCACTTAGGAAGCAGCACTGATTGACAATCAATTTCACATGCTGTTGTGCAAATGGAATAGGCAACGGATGGAAATTATTGGCAATTATCAAGACACCCTCAACAAAGGAATGGTTCTGTAGGTGGGGACCACAGACCACATCTCAGTACCAATGCTTTCTGGCTGATGTTTTGGTCACTTTTGAATGTTGGTTGTGCTTTCACACTCGTGGTAGCATGAGATGGACTATACAACCCACACAAGTGGCTCAGGTAGTGCAGCTCATCCAGGATGGCACATCAATGCTAGCTGTGGCAAGAAGGTTTGCTGTGTCTGTCAGCGTAGCGTCCAGAGGCTGGAGGCGCTACCAGGAGACAGGCCAGTACACCAGGAGACGTGGAGTGGGCCATAGGAGGGCAACAACCCAGCAGCAGGACCGATACCTCAGCCTTTGTGCAAGGAGGAACAGGAGGAGCCCTGCCAGAGCCCTGCAAAATGACCTCCAGCAGGCCACAAATGTGCATGTGTCTGCACAAACAGTTAGAAACTGACTCCATGAGGATGGTCTGAGTGCCCGACGTCCACAGATGGGGGTTTTGCTCACAGCCCAACACCATGCCGGACGCTTTGCATTTGCCACAGAACACCAGGATTGGCAAATTTGCCACTGGCGCCCTGTGCTCTTCACAGATGAAAGCAGGTTCACACTGAGCACATATGACAGACATGACAGAGTCTGGAGACGCCGTGGAGAGCGATCTGCTGCCTGTAACATCCTTCAGCATGACCGGTTTGGCAGTGGGTCAGTAATGGTGTGGGGTGGCATTTCTTTGGAGGGCTGCACAGCCCTCCATATGCTCGCCAGAGGTAGCCTGACTGCCATTAGGCAACAAGATGAGATCCTCAGACCCTTTGTGAGACCATATGCTGCTGCGGTTGGCCCTGGATTCCTCCTAATGCAGGACAATGCCAGACCTCATGTGGCTGGAGTGTGTCTGCAGTTCCTGCAAGATGAAGGCATTGAAGCTATGGACTGACCCGCCAGTTCCCCAGACCTGAATCCGATTGAGCACATCTGAGACATCATGTCTTGCTCCATCCACCAACATCACATTGCACCACAGACTGTCCAGGAGTTGGCGGATGCTTTAGTCCAGATCTGGGAGGAGATCCCTCAAGAGACCATCCGCCGCCTCATCAGGAGCATGCCCAGGCGTTGTAGGGAGATCATACAGGCACTTGGAGGCCACACACACTACTGAGCCTCATTTACTTGTCTTGAGGCATTTCCACTGAAGTTGGATCAGCCTGTAACTTCATTTTCCAGTTTGATTTTGAGCATCATTCCAACTCCAGACCTCTGTGTGATATTAGTTGTGATTTACGTTGATCATTTTTAGGTTTTATTGTTCTCAACACATTCCACTATGTAATGAATAAAGATTTACAACTAGAATATTTCATTCAGTGATATCTAGGATGTGGGATTTTAGTGTTCCCTTTATTTTTTTGAGCAGTGTATTTTGTGGTTCCCTTTAAATTATCATGTATATTTTTATTCATATATTTCTTTGCTTTTATCACTTTTTTCATCTTGTATTATTGTTTTTATTTGTGCGGACACTCTGTTGCTCACAATGCCAACTATTGCCACCCAATGTTATAATTAAGGTGTTTTATAATATTTTTGTCTCATATCTACTTTTTTGCTCCATGTTCAGTGTTCTCCTCTCGGTTTTCATTAGCCATAAATATGGCAATGACACCTCTTAACATACTGTCACAATTCTCTTGCATACTGCAGCAGGAATTTTTGTTATTTTTTTTTTTTTCCCGTTTCTAATGTCTTCGTGAATACAGCAATGTCCGAGGAGTTATTTTTTCAGGCACCCATTTTTTTTATTACGGTATATGCACGCCATTTTATTTTATTTTTTTTCATATGAGTTTTTTTTTATGAACTTTTTTGGCATGGGTTCCCATTCATTTGAAAAAGAATATGTGTCTGTAGTACACGTTACATTTTTTGCCACGTGCTTTTTCATGCACATTAGAAAAACAAACAGTTTCATAGCTTTTAAGGTTGAATGTAGGCAGAAGTCCATCAAATTCAACCCATATCCTTACATGTTAATTCAGAAGAAGGCAAAAAAAAACATGAGACAGATGCTAATTGCCCCAAATTGGAGGAAAATTGTGTTCCCAACTAAGGAAATGAGACTAGTTCCTTGTATCAACGTCTCATCATATTTTTTAAAAAAAGCATCCACGCCTCCTTGTACTTTTTAGTGAATTAACCATTACACCAAGATGTAACAGAGAGTTCCATAGTCTCAATGCTCTTACAGTAACGAATCCATAGTCTCCCTGCTCTTGCTGTAAAGAATCTATAGTCTCACTGCTTATACAGAAAATAATCCACAGTCTCAGTGATCATACAGTACAGAATCTATAGTCTCACTGCTTTTACAGTAAAAAATCTACAGTCTCACTGATCATACAGTAAAGAATCTATAGTCTCACTGATCATACAGTAAAGAATCCAGTCTCACTGCTTTTACAGTAAAAAATCTAGTCTCACTGATCATACAGTAAAGAATCTAGTCTTACTGCTTTTACAGTAAAGAATCCAGTCTCAATGCTTTTACAGTAAAGAATCTATAGTCTCACTGATCATACAGTAAATAATCTATAGTCTCACTGCTCTTACAGTAAAGAATCAAGTCTCAATGCTTTTACAGTAAAGAATCTGTAGTCTCACAGCTTGTACAGAAAAGAATCTATAGTCTCACTGATCTTACAGTAAAGAATCCAGTCTCACTGCTTTTACAGTAAATAATCTACAGTCTCACTGCACTTACAGTAACAAATCCATTGTCTCACTGCTCTTACTGTAAATAATCTATAGTCTCACTGCTCATACAGTAAAGAATCTATAGTCTCACTGCTCTTAGTAAAGAATCTATAGTCTCACTGCTCTTATAGTAGAGAATCTATAGTCTCACTGCTCTTACAGTAAAGAATCCAGTCTCACTGCTTTTACAGTAAATAATCTACAGTCTCACTGCACTTACAGTAACAAATCCATTGTCTCACTGCTCTTACTGTAAATAATCTATAGTCTCACTGCTCATACAGTAAAGAATCTATAGTCTCACTGCTCTTAGTAAAGAATCTATAGTCTCACTGCTCTTATAGTAGAGAATCTATAGTCTCACTGCTCTTACAGTAAAGAATCCAGTCTCACTGCTTTTACAGTAAATAATCTACAGTCTCACTGCACTTACAGTAACAAATCCATTGTCTCACTGCTCTTACTGTAAATAATCTATAGTCTCACTGCTCATACAGTAAAGAATCTATAGTCTCACTGCTCTTAGTAAAGAATCTATAGTCTCACTGCTCATACAGTAAAGAATCTATAGTCTCACTGCTCTTACAGTAAAGAATCTATAGTCTCACTTCTTACAGTAAAGAATCTATAGTCTCACTGCTCTTACAGTAAAGAATCTATAGTCTCACTGCTCTTACAGTAAAGAATCTACAGTCTCACTGCTCATACAGTAATGAATCTATAGTCTCACTGCTCTTACAGTAAAGAATCTATAGTCTCACTTCTTACAGTAAAGAATCTATAGTCTCACTGCTCTTACAGTAAAGAATCTATAGTCTCACTGCTCTTACAGTAAAGAATCTATAGTCTCACTGCTCTTACAGTAAAGAATCTATAGTCTCACTGCTCTTACAGTAAAGAATCTATAGTCTTACTGCTCATACAGTAAAGAATCTATAGTCTCACTGCTCTTACAGAAAATAATCCACAGTCTCACTGCTCTTACAGTAAATAATCTAGACTCACTACTCTTACAGAAAAGAATCTATAGTCTCACTGATCTTACAGAAAAGAATCAAATCTCACTGCTCTTACAGTAAAGAATCTATAGTCTCACTGCTCTTACAGTAGAGATTCTATAGTCTCACTGCTCTTACAGAAAAGAATCTATAGTCTCACTGCTCTTACAGTAAATAATCTATAGTATCAGGCTCTAACAGTAAAGATTATATAGTCTAACTAGTCTTACAGAAAATAATCTATAGTGTCAGTGTTCTTACAGTAAAGAATCTATAGTGTCACTGCTCTTAGAGTAGAGAATCTGTAGTCTCACAGCTTATACAGAAAAGAATCCACAGTCTCACTGTTCTTACAGTAAAGAATCCACAGTCTCACTGTTCTTACAGTAAAGAATCCACAGTCTCACTGTTCTTACAGTAAATAATCCACAGTCTCACTGCTCTTACAGTAAAGAATCTACAGTCTCACTGCTCATACAGTAAAGAATCTATAGTCTCACTGCTCTTATAGTAAAGAATATATAGTCTCACTTCTTACAGTAAAGAATCTATAGTCTCACTGCTCTTACAGTAAAGAATCTATAGTCTCACTGCTCTTACAGTAAAGAATCTACAGTCTCACTGCTCATACAGTAAAGAATCTAGTCTCACTGCTCTTACAGTAAAGAATCTATAGTCTCACTGCTCTTATAGTAGAGAATATATATAATCTCACTGCTCTTACAGTAAATAATCTATAGTCTATGTTCTTACAGTAAAGAATCTATAGTCTCACTACTCTTACAGTAAAGAATCTATAGTCTCACTGCTCTTACAGTAAAGAATCTATAGTCTCACTGCTCTTACAGTAAAGAATCTACAGTCTCACTGCTCATACAGTAAAGAATCTAGTCTCACTGCTCTTACAGTAAAGAATCTATAGTTTCACTGCTCTTATAGTAGAGAATATATATAATCTCACTGCTCTTACAGTAAATAATCTATAGTCTATGTTCTTACAGTAAAGAATCTAGTCTCACTACTCTTACAGTAAAGAATCTATAGTCTCACTGCTCTTACAGTAAAGAATCTATAGTCTCACTGTTCTTACAGTAAAGAATCTATAGTCTCACTACTCTTACAGTAAAGAATCCATAGTCTCACTGCTCTTACAGTAAAGAATCTATAGTCTCACTACTCTTACAGTAAAGAATCTATAGTCTCACTGCTCTTACAGTAAATAATCTATAGTCTCAGTGTTCTTACAGTAAAGAATCTATAGTCTCACTACTCTTACAGTAAAGAATCCATAGTCTCACTGCTCTTACAGTAAAGAATCTATAGTCTCACTGCTCTTACAGTAAATAATCTATAGTCTCAGTGTTCTTACAGTAAAGAATCTATAGTCTCACTGCTCTTACAGTAAAGAATCCATAGTCTCACTGCTCTTACAGTAAAGAATCTATAGTCTCACTGCTCTTACAGTAAATAATCTATAGTATCAGGCTCTAACAGTAAAGATTATATAGTCTAACTAGTCTTACAGAAAATAATTTATAGTGTCAGTGTTCTTACAGTAAAGAATCTATAGTGTCACTGCTCTTAGAGTAAAGAATCTGTAGTCTCACAGCTTATACAGAAAAGAATCCACAGTCTCACTGTTCTTACAGTAAAGAATCCACAGTCTCACTGTTCTTACAGTAAAGAATCCACAGTCTCACTGTTCTTACAGTAAATAATCCACAGTCTCACTGCTCTTACAGTAAAGAATCTACAGTCTCACTGCTCATACAGTAAAGAATCTATAGTCTCACTGCTCTTACAGTAAAGAATCTATAGTCTCACTTCTTACAGTAAAGAATCTATAGTCTCACTGCTCTTACAGTAAAGAATCTATAGTCTCACTGCTCTTACTGTAAAGAATCTACAGTCTCACTGCTCATACCGTAAAGAATCTAGTCTCACTGCTCTTACAGTAAAGAATCTATAGTCTCACTTCTCTTACAGTAAAGAATCTGTAGTCTCACTGCTCTTACAGTAAAGAATCTATAGTCTCACTGCTCTTATAGTAGAGAATATATATAATCTCACTGCTCTTACAGTAAATAATCTATAGTCTATGTTCTTACAGTAAAGAATCTATAGTCTCACTACTCTTACAGTAAAGAATCCATAGTCTCACTGCTCTTACAGTAAAGAATCTATAGTCTCACTGCTCTTACAGTAAATAATCTATAGTCTCAGTGTTCTTACAGTAAAGAATCTATAGTCTCACTGCTCTTACAGTAAAGAATCCATAGTCTCACTGCTCTTACAGTAAAGAATCTATAGTCTCAGTGTTCTTACAGTAAATAATTTATAGTCTCATTGATCTTACAGTAAAGAATCTATAGTCTTACTGCTTACAGAAAAGAATCTATAATCTCACTGCTCTTACAGTAAAGAATCCACAGTCTCACTGCTCTTACAGTAGAGAATCTATAGTTTCACTTCTTAGTCAAGAATCTATAGTCTGTTTTCTTACAGTAAAGAATCTATAGTCTCATTGATCTTACAGTAAAGAATCTATAGTGTCACTGCTCTTACAGTAAAGAATATATAGTCTCATTGATCTTACAGTAAAGAATCTATTGTCTCACTGCTCATACAGTAAAGAATCTATAGTCTCACTGCTCTTACAGAAAAGAATCTATAATCTCACTGCTCTTACAGTAAAGAATCCACAGTCTCACTGCTCTTACAGTAAAGAATCTATTGTCTCACTGCTCATACAGTAAATAATCTATAGTCTCACTGCTCATACAGTAAAGAATATATAGTCTCATTGATCTTACAGTAAAGAATCTATAGTCTCACTGCTCTTACAGTAAATCATCCACTGTGCTCGCACAATAAAGAATTGCCTCAATGATGATAATTAAATCTTTTTTTCCTCTGGACGTAGAGGATGTTCCCTTGTCATTGCTGGAGGCCTAGGTGTAAAAAGATCATGTGAGTTATTTGATTCGTTTTCGACGCTTGTAAGTTTTAGTAAAATGTGTGCTTTTGCCATGGTTTATGTGTTTTTTTTCGTTTTTTGCTTCTCTTTAAGGCTATGTGCCCACGTTCAGGATTGTTCGCAGAATTTTCTTTATCAAAGCAGGACTCCTTTCGCAGGAAATCCGCACTCGTTTTTTTTCACATTTTTAATTGCGGAATGCATGCTAATATTGGAATGCTTAATGGAAGCTTTTTTTTAGCATTTTTTCCCCAGCGGAAAACCGACGGAAAAAAGGTAAAAAAAGCGCTAAAAATCCCGAACTTGGCACACAGCCTAAACAATGAGCAAAGGAGGGTCCGTGTTGGCTCACAGGGAGACAGTACAGCTGTGCGCTGATGCTTTTCTTATTTTATAGTAATGTTGGCTGTTTTGTTTTTTGAGTTGCATAACCCCTTTAAGGCTATGTCTTATTTCTTTTTACATTGCATTGTTATGAGAAGATTCAGTAAAAACTACTTTTACTGATCGCTACACAAATCTCCATCTCTACTAAAACCACTAATCAGCTCTGCCGTTCCCAGCAGATAATTTGTGGACCGCCAGCTGTGATTTAGTGGGAAGCGGAAAAAAAGCCTCTGTCAAAACAACAGTGCACATGAAAATCATTTTCTGCAACATTTACAATTGATGACATACAGCGGATTTCTATCGTCAGAAATCGATCCCCACCTATTTGGATTCCAGCTGTTAATGTGCGTACTGTCGGCACCGCAGAGCTACGTGCGGTAATTGTCATTTTGTGAGCAGCGCTAGACACGCGAGGGTAAAGCCAACATTAACGGTCCGGTGAATGTCAGGTTGCGTGAAATGTGCAACGCTCTCTACTGAAGCTTTTACATGAAGATGTAGATGACGTGTCTACACTGACCCATGGCCAAGATGGCCCTGACACATGGCTTCACAATGTTGACTCTACTAAGTTGATGAACTTGCTATCGCCAACCATTTGTAGTCCTTGAAGTCTGGTATACCAGATCAGGAGTGGACAAAAAGGTGTGTCAAAGCCACTTGCTGGTGGGTAGCTGTTAAAAGTTTGGGTTCCGGAACATCAGTTTCAAAATTACCAACCAAACGTTGACTAAAACGGTCACAATTTATGGTTGACCTAGGACTCATGGCAGCGCTCATCTTTCCCTTTCCGGACAATCGTTCTTCATTCCAGATGTCACAAACAGTCTGAAGGGGGTGTCATTGGAAAAATTAACTTTGCAGGAAGTATAGGAATTGGGATGCAGAGGATTGGGGTAACGTTATTGTCTCTAATGAAGCCCCCTTCAGACTGTTTAGGACTTTTTATTTTTTAATTCTTTAGGTATTTAATAAAATGGAAGAGGCGCAACCCCAAAAAATATTACAGCTAGGTTAATACAAACCGTACAATAAATGGTCATATGTAGAGAGAATGCAAATAAATAAGTCATAAAAGAGCAACCATCGTACATCATCTGGTCTTTATATTTTAAAATGTAACTGAAAGGAAAAGGCCAGTAAACTGAATTGTTTTTTGTCTCCAAATTATTTCCACCCCCTATTCTTAACTAGAGATGGACGGACACCTCGATGTTCGTGTCCAGTGGGTTTGTATCAGAACAGTACCCGGACCCCATTGAATAACCAGTGCTGCAAACACCGCTTCTGATCTTCAGTAAAATCATTACCAGTCAGTCAGGCGCGGTTCCCAGTTCACCGGGAGAATTTTACTGTGGTGAATTTGAACTGCGGTGAACTCACCTCTGCACCATGAGACTTTTTCTGACTGTTCTAGCGGTGATCTCAGCGAGGCCATCGCATTTCATTGGCCCGACTGGGAACACAGTCTCAGTGACCGGCAATAACCTCCATGACGTCACCGCTAGTCACTGATGCTGCTTTTACCATACAACTATAGGATTAGTAATGAATAGACTCCTCTCCATTACTAATCCATGGGCTTGATGTCACTGGACAATACAAAGGTGACATCAACTCCACAAATATGAACCCCACTTGCCACCACTACAGGGCAAGTGGGAAGAGCCGGACAAAGCGCCAGAATTGGCGCATCTATTATCTATCTCTGGGCAGCTGCAGGCTGCTATTTTTAGGCTGGTGGGACCAATATGCATGGCCTCCAGCAGCCTGAGAAACCATCCCCCAGCTGTCTGCTTTAGCTTGGCTGGTTGTCAAAAAATGGGGGGACCCCACAGCGTTTTTTTTTTATTTCTTTAAAAATTAATAAAATTGGAGTCGGGACATTTCTATTCTTGATAACCAGCCTTGCTGAAGCTGACAGCTGAATTTTGCCTGGCTGGTTATCAAAAATACAGGATAACCCACCCCTTTTTTAAAATTAATTAAATAATAATTAAATTAACTATTTATTTACAGCACGGCCCTGGCTGATGAATATTCCCATCTGCCGTCACCTGGTCTCGCTGTTATTAGCAGCAGCAGGCGTTGGCTGATGGGAGCAGTAGTTTCATCAGGAGACAGCAGTGACCAGAGGTATACTTTATACCTCCGATCACAGCTGGGAACCACAGCTGACCTACGGTGATGATTTTGCCGCACTGTCATGAGTGTTCGGGGGACCAAACCCACACAGTAACACTGATTTCCTGGTGAAGTCCATCTTTGGTGTCCCTGCCCAAAGAGTAGGTGTTCGGTACGGAAACTGAACTTTACTGCTCGGGTTCTCCCATCTCTTTTCTTACCATAACCAGTCAAAATTAATGGAGCGCCCACTCCCATGCACACTTCGATGTATAGGCTATAAGAAAGTAAGAGAACTTAGGAGGCAGCAATCATAGAAGTCAGTATTGACACATGAAAGAGTCTTGCCATGTGACTTATTATGTAAATGCAAACAAGAATCTTCTCCAAAGGGAAAAAGCCTACAATTGCCGAGAGTGGTATTATGCATCCATTTGCAGAAGGCTGTTCAGGGGTTCTTGCCCCTCATCAGTGCATTGTCAAATATTGGTTGGCTGAGTAAGAGACCTTCAATGGACTTTCTACTTCAAGAGACAAGCTGTGGTAGGGAGATTTAACCTCTTAGATTATTTATCTAAGGCCTATCACGCAGTGAACCATTCTCCTACTTTACTCTGATGAAGGGCAAGAACCCCTGAACAACCTTCTGCAAATGATTTTTTTTTTTCTTTTCTGCTTTGGCTGTATATCCTAAGTTATATGGGAAATCTCATTAAAGGGTCCATGAAGACTTCTAGAATTGTAACCTTGAATACGCACTAGAGACCCTGTTCCATTCCTCTGCGTCTCAGTATATCCCATTCTACACAAACACTTGTAGCATTCTCTATCGTGTGCCATATTATGGGGCTCGATGGAGGAATAATGTGCTTTAATAAAGACACTCTAAGGCGCAGTATATGAAGTGTCTTCAGGTCCATATTATGGACCCCTTGGAAGGACATGTGCCACCACAGCTTTATCATGTGCATAAATCCTTAAAGCTGTGTTCTCCTTCCATCTTTTTGTAAAAAACTATGATTGCAGTGTTAAAAATAACACAATCGTCCGGTACTCACCTTATTTATGTCTAGCGCTGTCCTGGTGATTGCGTATAGGCTGCAGCAGTGATCAGCAGCACTGCAGCCTATCACTGAGCTCAGCAGTTCGTGCCGTCTACATCGGCCACCAGCGTGACATCTCTGCTACAGCCTATACACAATCAGTGCTGGACCAGGGGAGGGTGACTAGCAGATAATGTTATCACGGCAAGCATGACTTTTTACAAAAAGATGAGAGGGGAAAACTCCTTTAATCCATAGTAAAAAAAAAAAAAAAAAAAGTTGGAACCTGAGTAAGATGGGTGAGTAAATTACAGGAATTCCCTGACTATTCACAGAAGGGAAAAAGCTTGTACCAACACCAACTATAAACTCATAAATCCTCCTGAACTCCGGTGACTAGGTCACATCCAAAATGATGACTCATTGATTTCCCATCAAGTTCACCTGCTTGTGCCACATGTCGTGACTCATGACTCTGAGCTCCCCCACAAGGGCTCTTACGGGGTGAACATGGTGCTGGTCACTTACCGGGGACAGCATGGAGAATTTCAACTGTTGACATCTGATGGATGGCTCCTCCATAGAAATCGATTGCCGGTTTTCCAAACATGAAGGATTATCTTGGTCTCCTGAAAAGCTTCATTTCGGTCCTGGGCTGGAGAAATGTAGTGCTAGGCTCACGGTAATGAAATCATCGTTGGTCAGCTACATATTTTTGAGAAATTTAGTAAAAGTCGCGCTTGAAGAATACGGTATGTTTGAGTCCCCGCAGCATCATGTGTTGTGGCTGTCGATCAGCCGGGAGACATGCAGCCGCAGGGACTCGAACATGTTTTTCAAGCGCACCGAAGACACTCGGTTAGCACACAAGCATGGCAGATAACACATTATCCCAGCACATTCGCTCATCACTAGTCCTAAACCATACAAAGTTATTAAAACCTAGCAGCCATATGAATCCCTCTAGTAGTAAACTTATGTCCGGCCTTCTTTGGAAACGTTTCCAGCAGGATCCACTTCAAAGAAGCGAAATGCGTTTTCTTTTCTTCCACAAGGAGAGTGGGGAAAAAAATCCCATCATAAATGAATGGGAAGAGTTTTCCAAGCGTTCTTGAGGAGGATTTTTAGAAAAGGATCTTTTCAAAAGAACTCGGTGTGAACATTGCCCCAGGTCATCTGGCCTATCAGCTGCACATCACCCAAGCCTATATTACCTGCCAGACTAGAGAAATAGTTTGCTATCTCAGGGCCCAGTTTAGTAAGACAGACGTTCCATATGCCGGTCATAATGTTGGACTTGAAAGTGTTAGATGTGCATTTCTGGTGTAAGTTTTGCCACCAAAGTGGAGTAACTTTTGAAGAATTTTCTCCTGCCTTCACCACGCCTCCTCCTGCCCTTGCCCTGCCTGCTTTGGCGGCTCTGGTAAGGGCTGGCATGAAAACTCCTAAGGACACAAAAGTTTTACAGAACTTTTGAATTGCTTAAAAATGTTGCTACTTTTTAAAGTTTTTTTTTTACTCCAGAAATCTTGTGAAAACACTTTGATGAATCAATGGCTTAGTTTTGAGAAGGTGAGCCATGATTAGGAGGAGTCTTAACAGACATCAGATCATTAGTAGTGATGAGGGCCATTATTATGGTTTCTTGTCAAGTCTAGTACCACATGTATCCCACAACTGTGACAACTTCAGGGGGTCTCCCAACAACGTAAAGGATATCTGAAAGAAGAGACGTGATAAGAGAGTCCTTCTCAGAGTTTCAAATGTCCAAACAAATAAAGTTCTTAAACCGCACCCTTAAATGTCCAAGTCTTTAAAGACCAAGAGTTTCAGTCTATAGCAAGGTAATGGAAAAAAAAATTAAAACAGGGATTTCAGCCAAATTCAAAAGTGCAACCAATTTTTTTCCAGTTTGTGGAGGTTCTACATATCAGATATTTTTGGCAAATCCATAAGTCTGACGGATGAATAATGAATCATTTCTGAACAGCAGCATTAGTTAAACAGCTACGGAGCTGCGCTTCCTGTGTATTCGTGCGTCTAATCGTGTAATGTGTCATGAAAGGCTGGTAATGCAAGGTGTAAATACAAATGCTGGTGGTTTGGGGGAAGTGGGGGACCTATCTGTCTCAGGTTCCATATACAATCTAAAATGAATTAACCCATACCATAAAAAGAAAAAATTGAAATTCCAGAATTGCTGTGTTTGGGGCTCTGCACCTTCCCACAAAAAATGCAATAAAAAGCAATAAAAATGTCATATGCACCCTAAAATGAAACCAATAAAACTACAGTTTGCCATAAAAAAAAAAACAAGCCCTTGTACATGTCTATTGATGTAAAAATAAAAATCCTGTTTTTTTTTGTTTTTTTTTTGTCAACACACATTGTCAACACACCGTATTAGGCTGGTATCGGAAAACCTGCTACCGGAGATGTCTGTGTGTGTTATACTGTGGCAACAGTGTGCCTCATCAGTACCACAGGCACCGACGCCAGGGAAGCAGCGGTACAGAAAGTACATTCTCCCATGGTCTGCAGGCGAGCAGGGACAAAGGATCAGAGTTATATTCAACTGATAAAAGAGACAGTAGGCGTCGACTGATGGGACTATTACTCCCATCAGCGTACTCCTGCTGCCGCTAATAACAGTGACAGCAGGAGCGGCTGATGGGAGTATTCAACCGCCACCTGTGCTATAAATAAATAAAACGCCAAGAGTTCCCCTGTATGTTTGATAACCAGCCAGGCAAAAGTCACAGCTTCAGCAAGGCTTGTTATCAAGAATAGAGGGGTCCTCACACTTTTTTTTTTTTTTAAATGATCACACTTTTTTTTTGTTATTTAAATACATAATTTAAAAAAAATGGCTTGGGTTCCCCATCATTTTTGACATCCAGCCTTGCTAGAGGTCACAGCTGGGGGCTGGTATTCTCAGGCTGGTAAAGAGATATGGAGGGTGAGCCACTCTAGCCTAAATATATCAGCCCGCAGCTGTCCAGAAAAGACGCATCTATTAGATGCCCCAATTCTAGCGCTTTGCCCAACTCTTCCCACTTGCCCTGTAGCGGTGGCAAGTGAGGTTCATATTTGTGGGGTTCATGTCACCTTTGCATTGTCAGGTGACATCAAGCCCACGGCTTAGTAATGGAGAGACGTCTATAAGACTTCTATCCATTACTAACCCCATAGTTGTATGGTAAGTAAAGACACAGCCAGAATAAATTCCTTTATTAGAAATAAAACAAAACAGAGTTTTCCATTTTTATTTAAAAATAATAAACACAGTTATACTCACCTATCGCTTATTCCACCGAAGCCCTCGTCTCCTGTAATAAAACGAAAATAAAAAACAATATCCCTCACCTGTCCATCGTTCTGTCCCACACCGCAATCTATGTCTGGGGGAGAAATCGTTTTCAACCTGGATGGTGCCAAGATGTGACTGTTCAGGCTGAGAACCACTGGTGAAAGAGCTGCTGTGAGCCTGCAAACACACTGACATGTACGCTTGAATAGGTTTGTGTGTAAATGTCCGCAGTAAGTGTGAAAACTGTCACCACATGTACAAGACTCACTGATGTGTGAAAGAGGCCTAAAGGAATCCCAGGTGATTGTGGAATTGCATTTTTTTTCTACCCTATTTCAGCCCTCATGGATCTCCTTCCCCCCACAGGGATCTCCTTCCCCCCACACCCTTTTCAATAAAAGTGTGTCTTTCTAAACTACAATTCAAGCTCATATGGCTATGTCAAAGAAAAAATATAAAATTATGGCACTTAAATAAAAAGTATATAGAAAACTAAAAAATGGCTGGGTTAATTAACATTGTGATAAAGGAGGTTTTCAATATTTAAAATGTTTGATCCAAATACGAAGCTCAGCAAAATGCCATTTATTTTTATTTCTTTTTGCTTTGATTGGTGTTTGCTCGGCTAGAACCCAAGAGTGCTTATAAATGTCACATATGTAGATTCCCGGAGAGTCTGCAAATAAACATTCTTTCCTATCTTCCTGAGATTGCATAGATCTTAGAAAGATTTTAACTTGCACTTTCCAAAGATATGAAAGCAGAATACCAAGTAGTAGAGATCATTATCGATGGAAAATATGAGCCTATTACGATTCTCTCACTCTAAGCTGCTGATATATAGCGCTGGGAATCTAAGAGTTGGCGTAAACTTATTGATGAAAAGCTAAATCACTATATATAGCATCATTACTGTTTATCAGAAAATCAATTCTTCTATAGTCAGGGTGTATATTATAAATAATTATTAAAAGTTTAATTTCTGTTTATGTAGACATAAAGGACAGTAATGGTTTGTTTGTGTGACAACCCCTTTAAGGGGTCAATTAAATTCAAAGTGCATTTTAATCAATAGACCTTGGGATAATAATACGTTCCACAATTGGATGCGTTAAGGAAAAATGTTCCTGTGCTGAGAGAATCTTATAAATGTGCTGTGTAATGTTCACGGTCGGCACAAACCGTGCCTTGTGAAAGTATTCGGCCCCCTGGAACTTTTCAACCTTTTCCCACATATCATGCTACAAACATAAAGATACCAAATGTAAATTTTTGGTGAAGAATCCGCAACAAGTGGAACACATTTGTGAAGTTGAACGAAATTTATTGCTTATTTTAAATTTTTGTGGAAATGCAAAAACTGAAAAGTGGGACGTGCAATATTATTCGGCCCCTTTACTTTCAGTGCCGCAAACTCACTCCAGAAGTTCATTGTGGATCTCTGAATGATCCAATGTTGTCCTAAATGCCTAATGATGATAAATAAAATCCACCTGTGTGTAATAAAGTCTCCGTATAAATGCACCTGCTCTGTGATAGTCTCAGGGTTCTGTGTGAAGCACAGAGAGCATCATGAAGGCCAAGGAACACAACAGGCAGGTCCGTGATACTGTTGTGGAGAAGTTTAACCCCTTAACGACCGCCGATACGCCTTTTAACGACGGCCGCTAAGGGTACTTATACCACAGCGCCGTTAATTAACGGCGCTGTGGAAAAAGGGAATAGCGCCCCCCAGAGTCGGATTTTCTCTGGGGTCTCGGTTGCCGAGGGTAGCCGAGACCCCAGAGAACATGATTCAGGGGGTTTTTACCGACCCCCGAGTTGCGATCGCCGGTAATTAACCGTTTACCGGCGGTCGCAACAAAAAAAAACAACGCGATTTTCCTTTTAATTTCTCTGTCCTCCGATGTGATCGCACATCGGAGGACAGAGAAATGGGGTCCCCGATGGCCTCCGATAGCCCCCCAATACTCACCTATCTCCCCCGGTGCTCCTCGTGGCTCCCGATGGGCGCCGCCATCTTTTTTCCGGGAAAAAATGGCGGGCGCAGTGCGCCCGCCGCCCGGCACCCGGAAGATCTTTGGGGTCTCGGCTGCCGGGGGTAGCCGAGACCCCAAAGAACATGATCGGGGTCGGTTTGCACCGACCCCTGTTTTGCGATCGCCGGTAATTAACAGTTTACCGGCGACCGCAAAAAAAAAAAAAAAAGCGATCTGTAATTCTCTGTCCTCTGATGTGATCGCACATCAGAGGACAGAGAAATAGGGGGATTCGGGGACCCTAACATACTCACCCGGTGTCCCTGGGTCCTCTTCTGTCTTCTCCTGCCGGCCGGCTCTTTCCTCATGGCGGGCGCATGCGCAGTGCGCCCGCCATCTGCTGCCATCTGCCGGCCGGCAGGAGAGACGAGTTGGGGCTAAAATTAGGGTTAGGGTTAGGGTTGGGGCTAAATTTAGGGTTAGGGTTAGGGTTGGGGCTAAATTTAGGGTTAGGGTTGGGGCTAAATTTAGGGTTAGGGTTAGGCTACTTTCACACTAGCGTTTTTTGGCTTCCGTCGCAATGCATCGTTGGAGAAAAAACGCATCCTGCAAAAGTGCTTGCAGGATGCGTTTTTTCTCCATTGGCTTGCATTAGCGACGGATTGCCACACGTCGCATCCGTCGTGCGACGGATGCGTCGTGCTTTGGCGGACCGTCGGCACAAAAAAAGCTACATGTAACTTTTTTGTGCGACGTGTCCGCCATTTCCGACCGCGCATGCGCGGCCGGAACTCCGCCCCCGCCTCCCCGCACCTCACAATGGGGCAGCGGATGCGTTGAAAAAACAGCATCCGCTGCACCCGTTGTGCGGCGCTTACAACGCTAGCGTCGGTACGTCGGCCCGACACACTGCGATGGGCCGAGTACGACGCTAGTGTGAAAGTAGCCTTAGGCTTCTTTCACACTTGCGTCGGTACGGGGCGGTCGCAATGCGTCGGCCCGACGTACCGACGCACGTTGTGAAAATTGTGCACAATGTGGGCAGCGGATGCAGTTTTTCAACGCATCCGCTGCCCAGTCTATGTCCTGGGGAGGAGGGGGCAGAGTTACGGCCACACATGCGCGGAAATGGCGGACGCGACGTACAAAAGAAAGGTTACATTGAACTTTTTTTGTGACGACGGGGGCTAAAGTTATGGTTAGGGTTGGGGCTAAAGTTAGGGTTAGGGTTGGGGCTAAAGTTAGGGTTAGAGTTGGGATTAGGGTTAGGGTTTGGATTAGGATTGGGATTAGGGTTACGTTTGGGATTAGGGTTGGGATTAGGGTTACGTTTGGGATTAGGGTTTGGATTAGGGTTAGGGTTGGGATTAGAGTTAGGGGTGTGTTGGATTTAGGGTTTTGATTAGGGTTATGGTTAGGGTTGAGATTAGGGCTGTTTTGGGGTTAGGGTTGTGATTATCGTTAGGGTTGTGATTAGGATTATGGATCGGGTTGAAATTAGGGTTAGGGGTGTGTTGGAGTTAGGGTTGGAGTTATAATTTGGGGGTTTCCACTGTTTAGGTACATCAGGGGGTCTCCAAACACGACAGCCAATTTTGCGCTAAAAAAAAAGTCAAATGGTGCTCCCTCCCTTCTGAGCTCTGCCGTGCGCCCAAACAGTGGTTTACTCCCACATATGGGGTACCAGCATACTCAGGACAAATTGGACAACAACTTTTGGCATCCAATTTCTCTTGTTACCCTTGTGAAAATAAAAACTTGGGGGCTAAAAAATCTTTTTTGTGGAAAAAAAAATATTTTCTATTTTCACTACTCTGCATTATAAACTTCTGTGAAGCACTTGGGCATTCAAAGTTCTCACCACATATCTAGATAAGTTCCGTGGGGGGTCTAGTTTTCAAAATGGGGTCACTTGTGGGGGGTTTCTACTGTTTAGGTACATCTGTGGCTCTGCAAACGCAACATAACGCCCGCAGACCATTCTATCAAAGCCTGCATTTCAAAATGGCGCTCCTTCCCTTCCGAGCTCTGCCGTGCGCCCAAACAGTGGTTTACCCCCACATATGGGGTACCAGCATACTCAGGACAAATTGGACAACAACTTTTGGGGTCCAATTTCTCTTGTTACCTTTGTGAAAATAAAAATTTGGGGGCTAAAAAAATCTTTTTTGTGGGAAAAAAAATATTTTTTATTTTCACTACTCTGCATTATAAACTTCTGTGAAGCACTTGGGCATTCAAAGTTCTCACCATATATCTAGATAAGTTCCTTGGGGGGGTCTATTTTCCAAAATGGGGTCACTTGTTGGGGGTTTCTACTGTTTAGGTACATTAGGGGTCTGCAAACGCAACATAACGCCCGCAGACAATTCTATCAAAGTCTGCATTCCAAAATAGCGCTCCTTCCCTTCCCAGCTCTGCCGTGCGCCCAAACAGTGGTTTACCCCAACATATGGGGTACCAGCATACTCAGGACAAATTGGACAACAACTTTTGGGGTCCAATTTCTCTTGTTACCCTTGTGAAAATAAATAAAAATTTGGGGGCTAAAAAAATCTTTTTTGTGGGAAAAAAAATATTTTTTATTTTCACTACTCTGCATTATAAACTTCTGTGATGCACTTGGGCATTCAAAGTTCTCACTACACATCTAGATAAGTTCCATGGGGGGTCTGGTTTCCAAAATGGGGTCACTTTTGGGGGGTTTCTACTGTTTAGGCACATCAGGGGCTCTCCAAACGCGACATGGCGTCCGATCTCAATTCCAGTCAATTTTGCATTGAAAAGTCAAATGGCGCTCCTTTGCTTCCGAGCTCAGCCATGCGCACAAACAGTGGTTTACCCCCACATATGGGGTGTCGGCGTACTCAAGACAAATTGTACAACAACTTCTGGGGTCCATTTTCTCCTGTTACCCTTGGTAAAATAAAAATTTGGAGGCAAAAAGATCATTTTTGTAGAAAAAATGCGATTTTTTTATTTTCACGGCTCTACGTTATAAACTTCTGTGAAGCACCTGGGGGTTTAAAGTGCTCACCACACATCTAGATAAGTTCCTTAAGGGGTCTAGTTTCCAAAATGGTGTCATATGTGGGGGGTCTCCACTGTTTAGGCACATCAGCGGCTCTCCAAATGTGACATGGCGTCCGATCTCAATTCCAGCCAATTCTACATTGAAAAAGTAAAACGACACTCCTTCTCTTCCAAGCTCTGCGGTGCGCCCAAACAGTGGTTTACCCCCACATATGGGGTATCGGCGTACTCAGGAAAAATTGCACAACAAAATTTGTGGTTAAATTTCTGTTTTTACACTTGTAAAAATTAAAAAAAATGGTTCTGAAGTAAAATGTTTGCAAAAAAAAGTTAAATGTTCATTTTTTTCTTCCACATTGTTTTAGTTCCTGTGAAGTACGTAAAGGGTTAATAAACTTCTTGAATGTGGTTTTGAGCAGCTTGAGGGGTGCAGTTTTTAGAATGCTGTCACACTTGGTTATTTTCTATCATATAGACCCCTCAAAATCACTTCAAAGGTGATGTGGTCCCTAAAAAAAACATGGTGTTGTAAAAATGAGAAATTGCTGGTCAACTTTTAACCCTTATAACTCCCTAACAAAAAAAAAAATTGTTTCCAAAATTGTGCTGATGTAAAGTAGACATGTGAGAAATGTTATTTATTAACTATTTTTTGTGACATATCTCTCTGATTTAAGGGCATAAAAATACAAATTTTGAAAATTGCAAAATTTTAAAAATTTTCGCCATATTTCCATTTTTTTCATAAATAATCGCAAGTAATATCGAAGAAATGTTACCACTAACTTGAAGTACAACATGTCACGAAAAAACAGTCTCAGAATCAGCGGGATCCGATAAAGCGTTCCAGAGTTATAACCTCTTAAAGTGACACTGGTCAGAATTGTAAAAATTGGCTCGGTCATTAAGTACCAAATTGGCTCTGTCACTAAGGGGTTAAAGCTGGATTTGGATACAAAATGATTTCCAAAACTTTAAACATCCCAAGGAGCACTGTGCAAGCGATCATATTGAAATGGAAGGAGTATCATACCACGGCAAATCTACCAACACCCCGCCGTCCCTCTAAACTTTCATCTCAAACAAGGAGAAGACTGATCAGAGATGCAGCCAAGAGGCCCATGATCACTCTGGATGAACTGCAGAGATCTACAGCTGAGGTGGGATAGTCTGTCCATAGGACAACAATCAGTTGTACACTGCACAAATCTGGCGTTTATGGAAGAGTGGCAAGAAGAAAGCCATTTCTCAAAGATATCCATAAAAAGTGTGGTTTAAAGTTTGCAACAAGCCACCTGGGAGACACACCAAACATGTGGAAGAAGGTGCTCTGATCAGATGAAACCATAATCTGACTTTTTGGCAACAATGTCAAACGATATGTTTGGCTTAAAGGCAACACAGCTCATCACCCTGAACACACCATCCCCACTGTCAAACATGGTGGTGGCAGCATCATGGTTTGGTTCTGCTTTTCTTCAGCAAGGACAGGGAAGATGGTTAAAATTGATGGGAAGATGGATGGAGCCAAATACAGGACCATTCTAGAAGAAAACCTGTTGGAGTCTGCAAAAGACCTGAGACTGGGACGGAGATTTGTCTTCCAACAAGACAATGATCCCAAACATAAAGCAAACTCTACAATGGAATGGTTCACAAATAAACGTATCCAGGTGTTAGAATGGCCAAGTCAAAGTCCAGACCTCAATCCCATCGAGAATCTGTGGAAAGAGCTGAAAACTGCTGTTCACAAATGATCTCCATCAAATCTCACTGACCTCGAGCTGTTTGCCAAGGAAGGATGGGCAAGAATCTCAGTCTCTCGATGTACAAAACTGATAGAGACATACCCCAAGCGACTTGCAGCTGTAATCGCAGCAAAAGTTGGCGCAAAAAAGTACTAAGTTAAAGGGGCTGAATAATATTGCACGTCCCACTTTTCAGTTTTTGAATTTCCCAAAAAATTTAAAATAAGCAATAAATTTCATTCAACTTCATAATTGTGTTCCACTTGTTGTTGATTCTTCACCAAAAATGTACATTTGGTATCTTTATGTTTGAAGCATGATATGTGGGAAAAGGTTGAAAAGTTCCAGGGGGCCGAATACTTTCGCAAGGCACTGTATCATGGCTCCTGGGTGGGTGAGGAAGCATAATAATAATAATTTTATTTCTATAGCGCCAACATATTCCGCAGAGCTTTACAAATTATAGAGGGGATTTGTACAGACAATAGACATTACAGCATAACAGAAATCACAGTTCAAAATAGATACCAGGAGGAATGAGGGCCCTGCTCGCAATAGGAAAAAGGGAGACACGAGAGGTGGATGGTAACAATTGATTTCGTTGTTCGGACCAGCCATAGTGTAAGGCTCGGGTGTTCGTGTAAAGCTGCATGAACCAGTTAACAGCCTAAGTATGTAACAGCATAAGTCACTTATAAGAAGTGTGTATACAGACAACACTTGCAGGTATTCAGCATCTGCTTTTTCAGGTAACACACATTTCCCTGCCTGTTTTATCACAGGATCGATTGTTTCTGCTACATTCCCAGCTCTCTGAGCTCGTGATAAATCAAGTCCGTCATGTAAGAGCTCAATGGCCACAGAAGCGTCTATGTCACTGGCTTGATTTATGATGAGCTCACAGGACTGGTGTTTTTGGTAGAGCCACTCACTCCTGTGATAAAACAGAGAGGGAAAGTAGCAGCTGCGAGCCCCTTCTGTGTCATGTCTGTATACTCACTTATCATAAGTGACTTATGCTTCTTTCCCCCATCCAGGAGCTATGATATATGTCAACCAAGAACTGGAGCAGCTCTCCATAGTTGGACATGGCAAATAACAGATCATTTCAGCACATGAGCAGTTTTTTTAACATATGTAATTGTAGAACATGTTAATATTCCTGGATATTTTGACTATTCTTCTTAGTGGGTCTAGCTCTGGACCGCCCTATTTTGAGCCTTCAGCATAGGGCTATTTCTCCATTCTTGCATAATCTCTAAGCAATGTCATTTTATTAATTTAAATGATTTATTATTTTCATATAGCTGTTGTATGTTCCAGTGATAGCGTTTTAGAATACATGGTTTACTGATTTATGTAAGTAAATTCTTCAGGAGGAGAAATAGGAACAAAGCAAATCCGTCATTTTTTGTTTTTTACTCTTCTCACTATGTTAACGTTTTAAAGGTTTTGTCCTGTCATACTTAACCTACAGAATCCCCGCTGCTCCCATTTTTTAAATTGAATCTGTCACCATGTTTTTGCCACCTAATCTGAGAGTAGCATGTTGTATTGAAAGAGACTCTGATCCCAGTGATGTGTCACTTACTGGGCTGCCGACTGTAGTTTTGATAAAATCCCCGTTTTATCAGTAGGACATTATCACTAGAGGACTAGAAACCTGTCACCATGTAGTCCTCCATATTCATGAGCGCTGTATAACCCCGCCCCACCACTGATTGGCAGCTTTCTGCCTATGCACAGTGTACACTGCCAATCGGTGGTGTGGGCGGGGTTATACAGAGCTCGGCATTTAGAAGTCTGGTAGATCTCCAGCAGATAAAACTGTGATTTTATGAAAACTACAGCAATCATACATCAAGTGATCCATTGCTGGAATCAGGCTCTTTGCCTCTTCTACATGCGGATTTGGTAGCAAAAACCTGGTGACAGATTCACTTTAAAGGGGTTGTACACCTTGGAGTCCTTTTTAGATTTTTTTATTTAATTAAATTTATGAATTTAGGGCTGTAAATCATTTTTACTATAGGTTTTCAGAAAATAATATTGGACTGTTTGCCTTCAATCATCCCTTTATTGCACTTTATATTGCTTGCTGCAGAATGAGTTAATGGAGAATCTGTCAGTGAGCTTGCTGTGACAGCTCTTCTGAGCTGATCGATAACCGTGCACCACATAAAAGTAGAATGTGCAACAAAAGAGCCTCTTAAAAGAAAAAATGGTGATACATTTGAATGAAATCCGAATGAAAAATGTTTATTTTATTTTTTTTGCCCCAAATACATGCTTTCAAGTAAAAAAAAAAAAAAAAGATAAATGTGCTCAAAAGCAGATACAACTTTTGATATGTTTCTGGTCAAGTTGCATGACAACAACCTATATGCCCTCTATCACCGCTCTCATTGATGAGTATCTAGGAATTTTCCTATCATCACATAATAAGGCTGATTTGCCTTTTGAGGATGCAGGTTATTACTGCAGCCATATTGGGTGATAGGCCGTTGTTTGAGTATGAGGGAGTCGGAAGCATTCGGCATATATGGGCACCTTTATATACTCTTCCACCGTCATACCTATTTGAATACAATGTACAAAGCTTGCGGAGGAAGAGAGTATATTAAAGGGAATCTGTCAGTAGAATGATCCCTACTAAGTCGCAGGTCATAAATAGGTGGATAAAATGATACCTTGATATCTGCGATCCGATGTCTTATTCCAGAGAAATATGCATTTTTCTTAATATGTAAATGATCTATTATGATCTATGGGCCGGACATAGATCTCCCTGAGAATCTGCCTCCAGAGATTATTTTAATTAAAAGCGGCACTACCAGTGTAAGGCATGTAATGACTGACAGTCTGCTCTTCTGATCTACATGTCTCACGTTGGTAACAACTCATTTTATTTAAAATAGGCTTAGAAGGCAGATTCTCAGGGAGATCTATGTCCGGCCCATAGATTTTAAAAGCTCATTTACATAGTAATAAAAATGTATATTTCTCTGGAATAAGACATCAGATTACAGATATCAAAGTATAATTTTATTCAGCTTCTTATGATCTACATGCCCATATAGACGGCTTAGGAGGGTTGATCCTTCCGACAGATTCCCTTTTAATCCTCAAATGCAGTCATTCCCAAACTAGGTAGGAGCCACTTAAAAAAAAATGATTCCCCTACCTGAGATTCACCATGATACACATTCTTACCTCAAAGCACATTAGTGTCTGGTGGGAAACCCCTGCTTATTTTGCTAGGATTCCATGAAATCCTGATTGGAAATCATTTTGTCTGGTACCTTATGAAGCAAGACCTGTGGGTTGTAGGATGCAGGACCTGTGGATTGCAGGATGCAGGACCTTTTGTTTGCTGGATTCAGGACCTGCAGGATGCAGGATTTTGGGGTTAGAGGATGCAAGACATGTGGGTTCCAGGATGCAGGACCTGTGGGTTGCAAGATGCAGGACCTGTGCGTTGCAAGATGCAGGACATGAGGGTAGCAGGATGCCGGACCTTTGGTTTGCTGGATTCAGGACCTGCAGGATGCAGGATTTTTGGGTTGCAGGATGCAAGGCATGTGGGTTCCAGGATGCAGGACCTGTGAGTTGCAGGATGCAGGACCTGTGCATTGCAAAATGCAGGACCTGAGGGTTGCAGGATGCAGGACCTTTGGTTTGCTCGATTCAGGATTTGCAGGATGCAGGATTTTTGGGTTGCAGGATGCAAGACATGTGAGTTCCAGGATGCAGGACCTGTGAGTTGCAGGATGCAGGACCTGTGTGTTGCAGGATGCAGGACCTTTGGTGTGCTTGATGCAGGACCTGCAGAATGCAGGATTTTTGGGATGCAGGACCTGTGTGTTGCAGGATGCAGGACCTGTGGGTTGCAGGATGCAGGACCTGCCGGCCCAGGAACAGGCACACCTCATGTGCTGTGCTGTACTTTATATATACATTTGATGGGAGAGGGAAGTGAATGGTGATAGGTAGATAGTGGGGTGGATCATGACCCTTATACCCAAAGAGTGGTGGGAAAATTGTGTCATGCTCATGGTGCTCCGCTCTGTACTTTTATTGGCACAAGACCGGACACCAGATAGGATTCATGACCACCGTTTGAGCTTTTCTGTGTGCTGCCTGGAATATGGCTCTTGCTTTAATCTCTTCGAACAGACCCCCAATATATATAGTGATTTATTCTTCATTAGTAGAGTGTGCTGAGAATAGCAATATACAAAGCCCGAGCGTGTGCCTACAGTCGGCACAGACAGTGTGTGCGTCATTCCCTTATTCATCAATACAGTGCGAACTGATTCTTAATTCTCTAATTAAATTTGTTTGGTTTCCTCTCCCCCGCTTTTAAATAATTTACAGATCCACGTAGCGTGACAAATGCCATATTAGCTCTGAGGCTTTGTCTTACAGTGACACCTCACCCCATTCTTCTCTGCGCAGGTCGTCCAGTACATCATCCAGCTTCAGCAAGCCTAGTTCTCAGAGCCTGGCGTCTCGAGGAGCTTTCTTTGTTGACGACGACGATGATGAGGTGAGATCTTCCATTATCACAATTTCGAATGTGGCATGTTGAGCGATAATAATGACTTCACTGTTGGGATGACACAGTAAGTGTGAAATGATAAGGTTTATGCTCCGGGAGGACATTTAGACCAAAATTACAAACAATTACCGTCATTGTGAGACGAGAGCGATGACAGAGAGCAGTGTCCTCCTCACAAACACTATCACAGTATCTGTCACTGCCATGTGGTTGCCGGCCCCGAAGAAGACAACTCTGTGCTAAATGAGTGGACAGCTCTACATGGTAAATCCATTACTGCAATCTATCTGTCCAATGGAAGCAGGGAATATAGGACCTGTCTTCTCGATAGCCAGGATTTTGTCTGACTGACAGCTGTCTCTGCACTGATATGCTAGAGAGCCAGCTGTCAATCAAAGTGTCAGGGCGGGGTTACAGCCGCCGTTCACTGTATGCTAACCGGTAACTGGAGCTGCCCTTCTATGACTGAAATCCGGAGGCAGAATGGGCTAATAAAGTCCATTCCCAGTACAGCTTTAGAATGATATGAACCTGGAGATTAACCCTATATCTGCAGGTAATATCGTTTCGGGAAGAGTTGTTCAGAATTAGAATAACATGCACCACCTCTGTCTTCAGGTTGTGTCTGGTATTGCAGCTCTGTCCCATTAAAGTGATGGGTGTAATGTTGCAATACCACACACAACCTGTAGACAGAGGTAGTGCTGTTTATGGAAAAAGGCAGCTGTGTTGGGCGTTTTTTAATCCCGGAAAACCCCTTTCAGTGATAACATTTTTTCCTCATATTTCTGTTTTAAACTCAATCAAAATAAATGATTGGATAGAGGCCCAGGAATAATCCCAGATGGTCCTTTAGCAGATTTTTCCTTTTACAATAATGATGCCTAATTTAGTTTTTGGCAGCTCTAATCCCATAGTTTGGCCGATGTGAACATGATGGCACCTTTAAGCATTCTTCTGTCAAAGCTTAGTATTTTTTTGTAAAATTAATAAGAATAAATTTGATGACTTAAATCAAATAAGGATGCAAGCACTGCCATCTAATAGCACAAGATCAGCACATACACAAATCATAACCAGAAAACATACGAACAATATTGAGGTGGGACACAACTGCAACAACCGTAAACTTCAGTCCTGGCAGTTTAATCCTTTAGATCAGGGGTGTTAATCTTTGGCCTTCTCTGGGCCACATTGGAAGAAGAAGAGTTGTCATGAGCCACATAATCTGCTCAAGTGACCATGATGTCGCCAAAGGTCCTACTTCTCTTGGAAATCATACTGATTATTCAGAACTGGCATTATCAGTACAGTTTCAGTTTTTCAAGATATGCGACCCAGCGAGTAACCACCCCCACCACACGTGATGCTGTGTAGGGTCTCGCCAGGTGCCCCTTCGGGGATGAGGGTCTTTGGCTACTAAACACCACTCACCCCCACTCCCTCACTCAACAAGTGGGAGGTCACTGCCTATGGGGATGGGGCATGTTTGTTGTTTGTGTCCTCACCTGAAATGGTGGCTTTGCCTCTGTCCTGCCAACCTCCAGGTATCTGACAGCCTATGGAGCCTCCCTTCTGGCATTTCAGGTTATTTCCCCTCCACTTTTACCTTCTTAACTTCTTTCATTTGTTTTCAGTTTGTCTTCTTTCTTCATGATTCATGCTCCACTCACAGCCACTGTTCCTTCCTCCGGTTTCTGGCCCCTGTGCATGGACTTACAGTCGGGATCAATGGGTCTCCACTCACTGCTGTTGACTCTTCTCATTGATCCCACAGCAGTTGACACACCAGGATTCAATTTAGACCAGATAACTAGAGGGAGTAGTAGTAGCCCAGGAAGAAGTTATGTAGGCTGCCACACTATGCTCAGCACTATAAGTAAAGCAAAGTGTGTGTGCCTTGTAGGCTTACGGCTGGACAGGTAAAGGATATGTGTCACTGAGGTAGTTAGCCTCGCTGATGTAAATCTGGAAGAGCAGGATCCAAGACAGTTAGTGTTTTGAGGGTTTTTAATGGGTCCGGGTTTTGTAAACGACCACTAGAGCTGGGTGGGATTGGCCGTTCTCATATTTCCACCTACAGGTCTTTGAAACTGCCTACTTAAGGTAGCGCATCTGCTTTATTCATGTTCTGGGTGTGGAAGTGGGAAAGATCTGTTATGTGCTGATTGGAAAGTGCTACTGAGCACCACAGCTTTAAATGAAAAAATCTTTATTTACAATTGTGGCATTATTAATATATGGGTTGATGGACTGATCATTCGGGGCACTGGCCTAGCATCGCCATTGTATAGCCCTCTTGGCACAACAGAGGGCCGATTGTAAAGAGAGGCGGGAAATTTGTGAGTCGCCATCGAGGTGTAAACGTTCCTTTAATAGTCATAAAAGACTCACCTGACTTCTCAATAGCAAACGCCTAAATATTATTGATCGCTGCACTCCACCACATGCTTGCAAAGAGCAGACATAGATTTATTTTACATGAAATTGAGACATGTAATAACAAAAAAATTCTGATAATATTTTGTGTTGGGCCGCAGTCACAGCCGTCCCGGGCCACAGGTTGGGTACCTCTGCTTTAGATGCTACAGTCACTAGCAAGCTCAGCATCTAAGATGTTGATGTCTTAGTATCTGATTCCTATGACAGCTAGCAGCCTAATAAAAGCCCCCATGACATTTATCACTATCATGACCTATCGGGCGAGGCCGGGAGCATTGGGCTCTGCCGTATATCTGTCCTCGTGTGCTGCACTTTCTTTTATGCTCCGAATGCTGCTTCTACATCAAGCTCTGAGAATTATTAGTTTTTCTCCGAGTTTAATCTCTCTTCTCCTCCGTCACCCGGTGAGATTGTCACTTTAATGAACCGTATTCTCGATCACCGCACAAGATATTAGTCCAAATGAAATAGATAAGAGTCCGTAGCTGTGAAATGACGCGGCGGCGGAGAACTTCTCACCTTCCACCCAACCTCCCGACTTAATTAGACTGTTTGCCGTCTGAGTTATGACTTGCAGCTTTGAAGAAGACGATTAATTTTCTAGAAGTCTATAGCGACCTTAAAAGCAACGTCCTATTGAAATATTCATCCATATGTATTAGGTATATACCATCAAGATGGATAGCTATGGAATAGATAGATGTGAGACAGATATAAGGTAATACACGGAAGACATTAGATAGGCGGCAGGATGGAGAGAGACGAGATAGTTGGGTAGTTAGATCGTAAGATAGATTCCCAAGGATGCAGCAGCCACAGTGAGCGCCAAGATACATTGAATATATGAATATTGAACTACTTTACTGCTATGTAGAATACATTGATAAAATTGGCCAATTTGTGTGCGCTCACCAGCCAAGTCAAGGCGCACCTTTCACTGAAGGGGCCTGCTGAATCCTCTGGGCCAAAAAAGAAACAGTGACAAAAACATAATGATTAAATACCCTGCTGTAAATAAATAGTATAGAGCATGAAAATAATATATGGTACTAAGTTAACATGCTTTTTTGATTAAAAAAAATACAAAAGCCATCCCACCACGTCACGGTGACCCTAACTGGGAGAGTCCCCTGGGCCAAAGCCTACAAATGGACTTAGACTGCCGTCACACTATCAGTATTTGGTCAGTTTTTTACCTCAGTATTTGTAAGCCAAAACCAGGAGTGGGTGATAAATACAGAAGTGGTGATGTGTTTCTATTATACTTTTCCTCTGATTGTTCCACTCCTGGTTTTGGCTTACAAATACTGAGGTAAAATACTGACCAAATACTGCTAGTGTGACGGCAGCCTTAGACTGATGGTAGAAATGCTCAGCCAAATATGGTGGCATCAAAAGAGATCACATCTGACCAGCATTAGAATGAAGCAAGTGTGAACAGATACACGCTGCTGTGACTGTAAGTTACGGAACTGCAAGACAGAACTAGGATAGATGATAGATGGGGGAAAGCTGACCCTGCACTGAGACCAGCCTGATACCCTACGATGGAGTGGGCGACCCATGCCTTGCGAATAGACCCACTGACGATCCTAGGTTAAACTCAAGCGAAGACCTATAGATAGGGGGAAAGAGGTCCCTGAAAGATCTAAGGACTGGGTTTAAAAACAGGTCACCTCCTAATAGGAAACACAGAGTCAGCTGCAGAAACCAACTGAAAACAGAAACTAAGGATAGCAGAACCGGGGGTCCCAGAACTGCACAATGTCAAACACAGAAAGCTATCAAAGCACCTAGCCAGAACTCTAGCGGATTAACACTATTGTCCAGCAAGGAATGGGAGGCAGGTGCTGGGTAATAAAGGGTGATAGTCACCTGACCTAAGACAACCCGGCACCAGGGAAAAAGACCAGCAGCCAGAAAACCACAACAAGATGGCGGATGGTCAAAAATAAAACAGATTCTAACACTGTATTATGTACAAACCATAGAGTGCAGCAGCCACTGTGTGCTAGGATGTATGCAAACATTAATTCCATGAAATGTAAACTGCATTACTGCTAATCTATACTTATAAAGTGAAGGTACTTAGCGCACAAATTGACCAATTCATATGTGCCCATTAGACACAGCAAGTTAAACCTAGCTACTCTATCAGACACACCTCTCTTGGGCAAAGGGATGTGTGTAGGATTCAGCACTAATGAAATGGAATCAGTCAGCAGGTTTTTCAACCCCAAGCTAAGTGCATCTAAGCAGAATCACTGTAATTCAATTCGTACCTTTGTAGAGGACAATAGAGTTCCTGTTTTTTAAATATCCCTGGAACAATTTTAATGCTAATGAGCCGCAAGCACAACGAGGCTTGCACTGCATCTACACCTCCCTCGCCTCTCTCCCTCTTTCTCCACCCGCCCCTGGTCATTGACTGAACTTTCACTCTTGCCTGAGTGACCTGCCGGCTGAGTGCCCTGCCACCTGAGTGTCCAGCCGGCTGAGTGTCCAGCCACCTGAGTGTCCTGCCGCCTGAGTGTCCTGCCGCCTGAGTGTCCTGCCGCCTGAGTGTCCTGCCGCCTGAGTGTCCTGCCGGCTGAGTGTCCTGCCGCCTGAGTGTCCTGCCGGCTGAGTGTCCTGCCACCTGAGTGTCCAGCCGGCTGAGTGTCCAGCCGGCTGAGTGTCCAGCCGGCTGAGTGTCCTGCCGCCTGAGTGTCCTGCCGCCTGAGTGTCCTGCCGCCTGAGTGTCCTGCCGGCTGAGTGTCCTGCCGGCTGAGTGTCCTGCCGGCTGAGTGTCCTGCCGGCTGAGTGTCCTGCCGGCTGAGTGTCCTGCCGGCTGAGTGTCCTGCCGGCTGAGTGTCCTGCCGGCTGAGTGTCCTGCCGGCTGAGTGTCCTGCCGGCTGAGTGTCCTGCCGGCTGAGTGTCCTGCCGCCTGAGCAGCCTGCCGCCTGAGTGAACTGCCTCCCCACCTGTGGTTTTTCATATGCCTTGAATAAAGTTAAATGTTTTATGAAGAATTCCCTGGATGCTGGACTATGTGTAATTTTAGAGGTGAAACATAGGATCGGCCCAGCATTCTTATTTTGTTCTATACAGTTGCCCACTTTGCCCTCGTATTGGGGTGCTGGGTGTTGTGGTTCCACTTACTATAATGGCACATGGTCTGTATCTTTGAGCTCTATCTATGTAATATACTCTTGCGGCTTCACAGTGGTTTGTGGTTACTGCCCTAGTGCAGGTAACTAAGACCTATCAGCATAATCTTCTTTGCTCTTTTTTTACTCCATTGCCTTGTAATAAATCTAGCATGGTTATGTATTTGTCAGATGTATTGGATGTAACAGTTTATAACATATTTATACCTGCCTGTTATTTATTCTTTGTCTTAACTATTTTTATGAGTTTTTAGGAGCTTGTTTGTACTGTTTTTCTTTCTCTTTCTGTGTTTTTTTTTTGTAATAAAGATTATTCTGTCTAATCATGAAACTTTCAATCTATATTACTATTTTTGGATGCATTATGGATCTACATATCCTTTTTATTGGAAAAAAAATGAATGCCTTTGAATGTAGTCATGCAAAAAAGAAGAACTTTCCGAGGCCAAACTATGAAGGGTCAAAAGGCCACTACTAGGTCAACCCCCTTCTTGATCTAAATGTTTGTTCCCCATAAAATAACAAAGCCTATGCTCACCTCACAAGCCTGTGCCGTTCCAGCGGTGTCGGCACTCGCGGTTCTAGAACTTTTGTGCGGTTGTTATGACCCATGAGTTCTGCGCCCAATCAGTGCTGGTGTTACTGTCCCCGCCTTCGGACAAATCAAACATCCAAGAGGAAGTGAGAGATCGGCCGCAGCCCTGACTTCCTGTTGATGTTCATATGAAGGCGGGCCAGTAACACCAGTGCTGATTGGGCGAGTGCCGACACCGCTGGAACGGCACCGACTTGGAAGGTGAGTATAAGCTTTTTTATTTTATCGGGGCCAACGTCCAAGGACAACTTCTTTAATGTAAAAAATCCACAGTAATTTGGAGTTCAGAACGGGCATTGCCAGTATTCCTGGACTACGGTAGATCGGAGAAAGGGTTAGTGTAAAAATCTAATTTTTTAAGTTACAGATTGACTGCTCTCTTGAAGGGTTCACACAGCTATGATACCTAATTATGCATACCTCTGCTGTCATTTATTCTTAAGTGGATAATTATTTTCCTTTTTTTTTTCATTAATATGAATATTTTTCCTCCATCAAACGTCAGAGTTAAAAAAAAAACAAAACATTATTTTAAAATTAGTTTTACAATAAAAGTACAAAAGAGCAATAATTCTTCCCTTACCCGGCTGTGCCGCATTGTCAGCGCTCATTAGTTATAAACAGTTTAGAAATGAAAATGAACCAACACTTATCACTTCTCCAGAAAGTCGTAACGAGAAACATAAAGATTTTATGTAATAGTGTAAGGAAAATTAATAAAATGGCAGATCACACAGTTTGCAAAGTTCTGGCGCCCAGTTATCTTCACATGCTTGCTATAAAGAGCTAATTCTAGTATTATAACTTTAGGGACCAGCATGTGTAGGTAAATTCTTTTCATTAGGATCAGTATTAGGGTCTCGGTTTTGTACATTGGGGCAGTATTAAATTTATCATGTTCTCGTGAGGTTGCTCTATTTTACTACAATAGAATTCCTTTCGGAATTTCTAGGCATGTCAGTAAGGGTAGAATCTAGATACTTTGGACCAGGGGTGGATACAAGACAGCTTGGGGCCCCTGAGCAAGAAATATGTCTGGGCCCCCCTCCTTTTATGATGACAAAGCCACAGGTAGATATATATATATATACATATATATATATATATATATATATATATATATATATATATATACAGTACAGACCATGAAAATTGTTCATTCACACTGAAGGCCTCAAAACCGTGAATTAACACATGTGGAATTATATACTTAACAAAAAAGTGTGAAACAACTGAAAATATGTCTTATATTCTAGGTTCTTCATAGTAGCCACCTTTTGCTTTGATGACTGCTTTGCACACTCTTGGCATTCTCTTGATGAGCTTCAAGAGATAGTCACCTGGAATGGTCTTCCACCAATCTTGAAGGAGTTCCCAGAGATGCTTAGCACTTGTTGGCCCTTTTGTCTTCACTCTGCGGTCCAGCTCACCCCAAACCATCTCGATTGGGTTCAGGTCTGGTGACTGTGAAGGCCAGGTCATCTGGCGTAGCACCCCATCACTCTCCTTCTTGGTCAAATAGCCCTTACACAGCCTGGAGGTATGTTTGGGGTCATTGTCCTGTGAAAAATAAATGATGGTCCAACTAAACGCAAACCGGATGGAATAGCATGCCGCTGCAAGATGCTGTGGTAGCCATGCTGGTTCAGTATGCCTTCAATTTTGAATAAATCCCTAACAGTTTCACCAGCAAAGCACCCCCACACCATCACACCTCCTCCTCCATGCTTCACGTTGGGAACCCGGCATATTGAGTCCATCCGTTCACCTTTTCTACGTCGCACAAAGACACGGTGGTTGGAACCAAAGATCTCAAATTTGGACTCATCAGACCAAAGCACAGATTTCCACTGGTCTAATGTCCATTCCTTGTGTTCTTTACCCCAAACAAGTCTCTTCTGCTTGTTGCCTGACCTTAGCAGTGGTTTCCTAGCAGCTATTTTACCATGAAGGCCTGCTGCACAGTCTCCTCTTAACAGTTGTTGTAGAGATGTGTCTGCTGCTAGATCTCTGTGTGGCATTGACCTGGTCTCTAATCTGAGCTGCTGTTAACCTGTGATTTCTGAGGCTGGTGACTCGGATAAACTTATCCTCAGAAGCAGAGGTGACTCTTGGTCTTCCTTTCCTGGGGCGGTCCTCATGTGAGCCAGTTACTTTGTAGCGCTTGATGGTTTTTGCCACTGCACTTGGGGACACTTTCAAAGTTTTCCCAATTTTTCGGACTGACTGACCTTTATTTCTTATAGCAATTATGGCCACTTGTTTTTCTTTACTCAGCTGCTTTTTTCTTGCCATAATACAAATTCTAACAGTCTATTCAGTAGGACTATCAGTTGTGTATCCACCAGACTTCTGCACAACACAACCTGATGGTCCCAACCCCATTTATAAGGCAAGAAATCCCACTTATTAAACCTGACAGGGCACACCTGTGAAGTGAAAACCATTCCCGGTGACTACGTCTTGCAGCTCATCAAGAGAATGCCAAGAGTGTGCAAAGCAGTCATCAAAGCAAAAGGTGGCTACTTTGAAGAACCTAGAATATAAGACATAATTTCAGTTGTTGCACACTTTTTTGTTAAGTATATAATAACACATGGTTTATTGGTTTATTCATAGTCTTGATGCCTTCAGTGTGAATTTACAGTTTTCATAGTCATAAAAATACAGAAAAATCTTTAAATGAGAAGGTGTCCAAACTTTTGGTCTGTACTGTGTGTGTATATATATATATATATATATATATATATATACAGTGCCTACAAGTAGTATTCAACCCCCTGCAGATTTAGCAAGTTTACACATTTGGAATTAACTTGGCATTGTGACATTTGGACTGTAGATCAGCCTGGAAGTGTTAAATGCACTGCAGCAAAAAAGAATGTTATTTCTTTGTTTATTTTTTTTTCAAATTGTGAAAAGTCTTTTCAGAGGGTCATTTATTATTCAACCCCTCAACCCACCAGAATTCTGTTTGGTTCCCCTAAAGTATTAAGAAGTAGTTCAGGCACAAAGAACAATGAGCTTCACATGTTTGGATTAATTATCTCTTTTTCCAGCCTTTTCTGACTATTTAAGACCCTCCCCAAACTTGTGAACAGCACTCAAACATGGTCAACATGGGAAAGACAAAGGAACATTCCAAGGCCATCAGAGACAAGATCGTGGAGGGTCACAAGGCTGGCAAGGGGTACAAAACCCTTTCCAAGGAGTTGGGCCTACCTGTCTCCACTGTTGGGAGCATCATCCGGAAGTGGAAGGCTTATGGAACTACTGTTAGCCTTCCACGGCCTGGACAGCCTTTGAAAGTTTCCTCCCGTGCCGAGGCCAGGCTTGTCCGAAGAGTCAAGGCTAACCCAAGGACAACAAGGAAGGAGCTCCGGGAAGATCTCATGGCAGTGGGGACATTGGTTTCAGTCAATACCATAAGTAACGTACTCCACCGCAATGGTCTCCGTTCCAGACGAGCCCGTAAGGTACCTTTACTTTCAAAGCGTCATGTCAAGGCTCGTCTACAGTTTGCTCATGATCACTTGGAGGACTCTGAGACTGACTGGTTCAAGGTTCTCTGGTCTGATGAGACCAAGATCGAGATCTTTGGTGCCAACCACACACGTGATGTTTGGAGACTGGATGGCACTGCATACGACCCCAAGAATACCATCCCTACAGTCAAGCATGGTGGTGGCAGCATCATGCTGTGGGGCTGTTTCTCAGCCAAGGGGCTTGGCCATCTGGTCCGCATCCATGGGAAGATGGATAACACGGCCTACCTCGAGATTTTGGCCAAGAACCTCCGCTCCTCCATCAAGGATCTTAAGATGGGTCGTCATTTCATCTTCCAACAAGACAACGACCCAAAGCACACAGCCAAGAAAACCAAGGCCTGGTTCAAGAGGCAAAAAATCAAGGTGTTGCAGTGGCCTAGTCAGTCTCCTGACCTTAACACAATTGAAAACTTGTGGTAGGAGCTCAAGATTAAAGTCCACATGAGACACCCAAAGAACCTAGATAACTTGGAGAAGATCTGCATGGAGGAGTGGGCCAAGATAACTCCAGAGACCTGTGCCGGCCTGATCAGGTCTTAGAAAAGACGATTATTAGCTGAAATTGCAAACAAAGGTTATCCCACAAAATATTAAACCTAGGGGTTGAATAATAATTGACCCACACTTTTATGTTTAAAATTTATAAAAATTTAACTGAGCAACAAAACTTTTTGGTTTGTAAGATTTATGCATCTGTTAATAAATCCTGCTCTTGTTTGAAGTTTGAAGGCTCTAACTTATTTGCATCTTATTAAACCTGCTAAATCTGCAGGGGGTTGAATACTACTTGTAGGCACTGTATATATATATATATATATATATATATATACAGTGGGGCAAAAAAGTATTTAGTCAGTCAGCAATAGTGCAAGTTCCACCACTTAAAAAGATGAGAGGCGTCTGTAATTTACATCATAGGTAGACCTCAACTATGGGAGACAAACTGAGCAAAAAAAATCCAGAAAATCACATTGTCTGTTTTTTTATCATTTTATTTGCATTTTATGGTGGAAAATAAGTATTTGGTCAGAAACAAAATTTCATCTCAATACTTTGTAATATATCCTTTGTTGGCAATGATAGAGGTCAAACGTTTTCTGTAAGTCTTCACAAGGTTGCCACACAATGTTGTTGGTATGTTGGCCCATTCCTCCATGCAGATCTCCTCTAGAGCAGTGATGGTTTTGGCTTTTCGCTTGGCAACACGGACTTTCAACTCCCTCCAAAGGTTTTCTATAGGGTTGAGATCTGGAGACTGGCTAGGCCACTCCAGGACCTTGAAATGCTTCTTACGAAGCCACTCCTTCGTTGCCCTGGCGGTGTGCTTTGGATCATTGTCATGTTGAAAGACCCAGCCACGTTTCATCTTCAATGCCCTTGCTGATGGAAGGAGGTTTGCACTCAAAATCTCACGATACATGGCCCCATTCATTCTTTCATGTACCCGGATCAGTCGTCCTGGCCCCTTTGCAGAGAAACAGCCCCAAAGCATGATGTTTCCACCACCATGCTTTACAGTAGGTATGGTGTTTGATGGATGCAACTCAGTATTCTTTTTCCTCCAAACACGACAAGTTGTGTTTCTACCAAACAGTTCCAGTTTGGTTTCATCAGACCATAGGACATTCTCCCAAAACTCCTCTGGATCATCCAAATGCTCTCTAGCAAACTTCAGACGGGCCCGGACATGTACTGGCTTAAGCAGTTGGACACGTCTGGCACTGCAGGATCTGAGTCCATGGTGGCGTAGTGTGTTACTTATGGTAGGCTTTGTTACATTGGTCCCAGCTCTCTGCAGTTCATTCACTAGGTCCCCCCCGCGTGGTTCTGGGATTTTTGCTCACCGTTCTTGTGATCATTCTGACCCCACGGGGTGGGATTTTGCGTGGAGCCCCAGATCGAGGGAGATTATCAGTGGTCTTGAATGTCTTCCATTTTCTAATTATTGCTCCCACTGTTGATTTCTTCACTTCAAGCTGGTTGGCTATTGCAGATTCAGTCTTCCCAGCCTGGTGCAGGGCTACAATTTTGTTTCTGGTGTCCTTTGACAGCTCTTTGGTCTTCACCATAGTGGAGTTTGGAGTCAGACTGTTTGAGGGTGTGCACAGGTGTCTTTTTATACTGATAACAAGTTTAAACAGGTGCCATTACTACAGGTAATGAGTGGAGGAAAGAGGAGACTCTTAAAGAAGAAGTTACAGGTTTGTGAGAGCCAGAAATCTTGATTGTTTGTTTCTGACCAAATACTTATTTTCCACCATAAAATGCAAATAAAATGATAAAAAACAGACAATGTGATTTTCTGGATTTTTTTTGCTCAGTTTGTCTCCCATAGTTGAGGTCTACCTATGGTGTAAATTACAGACGCCTCTCATCTTTTTAAGTGGTGGAACTTGCACTATTGCTGACTGACTAAATACTTTTTTGCCCCACTGTATGTATATATATATATATATATATATATATATATATATATATATATATATATATATATATATATATATACAGCCACACACACACACACACATACATATATATATATCTTACATAGTCTCCTTTATTATGTATATTGCCGTCCCTTATTATACAGTGCCCTCTCCTGCTATGTACAACACCATCCCTAACATATCGGATTTTATAGAGCCCTGTCTTTATTACATACCGTCCTCACTTGTTAAATCTATAATACAATGACGGCTGATGGAGCATGGGGAAGCTTCTTTCTTAATGGAGCAGCTGATGGACTTATCACTGACTCCTTCATCAGCAGTCATTTTATATCTGACAAGAGACGGCACTGTGTAATAAAAGAGGGAGTTGTGAATAACACAAATAACAAGAATACAATATGTAAGAGACAGCACTGTACATAACAGCAGAGAAGCTATATAATAAGGGAGGGCATCATGTATAACTAGAGAGGATGGTATGGAATAAGGGACAGTGCTATACATAATAAAAGCGGAAACTATGTAACGAAGGACGGCACTATACATAATAATTGAGTACACTATATATTAAGGGACTGTGCTATACATAATAAGGGTACATTCCTGTATCTGTGCAGTGTCAGTGTGCTGCGAGCTTTTACAGACACATTGAGAATGTTCTATTGTCATTCTCAAAATCTGATCAGAACATTCTCTGACCCCTCATGTATCTCATTCTCAGATCTGTTATTTTCACGGATGTGTGAGTGGACCTATAAAACTCTACGAGCCCGTGTGCCATCCGATAAAAAAAACCTGGAAACACACGGACATTTCACACAAATGTGAGAATGTAGAATAGGGGATTTTACAAATAACATCTCTCCACGTCACACAGTGCAGATACAGAATAATATCTACATCCAAGAACTTACTGCTGATGTCTTGTAGGATTAGAGCCGCTTTCTCCTGTTTCTTCTACATCTGGTCAGACCTTCATGTTGACATCTCCTTGCCAAGACTTGTCTTGTCACGATGATCTTTGCAGCCCAGAAAATAAAACAGCCACATATATTGTGTACATACATGTGTATCCCCTCTGAATGCATATACCGTATATACTCGAGTATAAGCCGAGATTTTCAGCCCAAATTTTTGGGCTGAAAGTGCCCCTCTCGGCTTATACTCGAGTCACGGTCGGCGGGGGAGAGGGCGCTGAGGCATACTTACCTGCTTCCGGGGCTCTTGGCGCTGTCCCTGCAGTCCCACGGTCTCCGGGTGCCGCAGCTCTTCCCCTATTCAGCGGTCACGTGGGACCGCTCATTAGAGAAATGAATAAGCTGCTCCACCTCCCATAGGGGTGGAGCCGCATATTCATTTCTCTAATGAGCGGTAACGGTGACCGCTGATAGAGGTAGAGGCTGTGGCACCGAAGACCAGCTGTCCGGGGGAAGGAGCGGGACGCCGGGAGCAGGTAAATATTACATATTCACCTGTCCGCGTTCCACACGCTGGGCGCCGCTCCATCTTCCCGGCGTCTCTCCGCACTGACTGTGCAGGTCAGAGGGCGCGATGACGGATATAGTGTGCGCGCCGCCCTCTGCGTGATCAGTCAGTGCAGAGAGACGCCGGGACGGGACGCTGAGGAGCTGCCGGCAGCAAGAGAGGTGAGTATGTCATTTTTTTATTGCAGCAGCAGCAACAGCAGCAGCAATGGCACAGCTTTCTATGGTACAGCTTTCTATGGTACAGCTATGGGGCAATAATGAACGGTGCAGAGCACTATATGGCACAGCTTTCTATGGTACATCTATGGGGCAATAATGAACGGTGCAGAGCACTATATGGCACAGCTTTCTATGGTACATCTATGGGGCAATAATGAACGGTGCAGAGCACTATATGGCACAGCTATGGGGCAATAATGAACGGTGCAGAGCACTATATGGCACAGCTATGGAGCAATAATGAATGGTGCAGAGCACTATATGGCACAGCTATGGGGCAATAATGAATGGTGCAGAGCACTATTATGGCACAGCTATGGGGCAATAATGAACGGTGCAGAGCACTATATGGCACAGCTATGGAGCAATAATGAACGGTGCAGAGCACTATATGGCACAGCTATGGGGCAATAATGAATGGTGCAGAGCACTATATGGCACAGCTATGGGGCAATAATGAATGGTGCAGAGCACTATTATGGCACAGCTATGGGGCAATAATGAACGGTGCAGAGCACTATATGGCACAGCTTTCTATGGTACAGCTATGGGGCAATAATGAATGGTGCAGAGCACTATATAGCACAGCTATGGGGCCATAATGAACGGTATGGAGCATCTATTTTTATTTTTGAAATTCACCGGTAGCTGCTGCATTTTCCACCCTAGGCTTATACTCGAGTCAATAAGTTTTCCCAGTTTTTTGTGGCAAAATTAGGGGGGTCGGCATATACTCGGGTCGGCTTATACTCGAGTATATACGGTATGTATCCCACCATTAATAATTTAATTTGTTAAGCAGCACTGAGTCCACCATTAACTACATTCTCTGACCCCTAATAATATAAATTATTCGGTCTGTGACTCTCCCCAATTACCTGTAAGTTTATGTGCGCCCGGAAAATATGCAAGGTTTTACAGTACGAAGCGAAGTGTATGAGATCACTGAAGTCTCATGCACACGCTGCTTATTTTTTCGTTGCAGATTTGCGACAGATTAAAATCTGCAAAATGTCACTTCTTACGGCGTATTTCACCTGTACTAATGGGGAAAAATACATAAAGCATGGCAAAAATGCGGAAAAAAAATAAATGTATTTTACTCAATTTTCTTCCTGCCAGCACATTACAGAAGAATATGCAGTAGAATTTTCTCCTGCAAATCCTGAACGTGTGCACATAGCCTTAGTCCCTGTCCTGTGTCCCCATCATTCATTATAAGTCCTTGATAGCATTATAATGAATATGGGGGTGGGAGAAGACGCCATCAGGTACTGAGCATCCTCCTCCACCTCCCAATTCATTACATGTCTCTGACAACATCTTCTCCCACCTTACAATTCATTATAAAGGGTCCTATGCACCTTATCGCCTCCTGTCCCACTCCCCAATACATTTTAAGTCCCCGATAGCATCAAAATGAATTGTGAGATGGAGGAGGACACTATCAGGGGCTTAGCACCCTCCTCCACCACCCAATTCATTTTACATCCATATCTAACATCTTCCTCCCCTCCCCCTTAGTCCATTATAAGTCCCCCTTCCTTCCTTCCCAATCCTCCACATCCCTCATTGTCCTCCCCCCGCATCCCATCATTGTCCTCTCCCACCTCCTTCATTGCCCTCTCCACCACCTCAACATTGCCTTCACCACCACCTCCATCATTGCCTTCTCCACCACCCTTATCATTGCCCTCTCCATCACCTCCATCATTGCCCTCTCCACCACCTCCATAATTGCACTCTACACCACCACATCCAACATTGCCCTCTCCATCACCACATCCATCATTGCCCTCTCCACCACCTCCATCATTGCCTTCTCCACCACCTCCATCATTGCCTTATCCACTACTTCCGTCATTGCCTTCCCCACCACCACCCCCAATATTGCGCACACACACACATCTCACCGCTTGTTCCCCCACACCATATTCATCGCTGGCAGCTTTCTGACACAGGTACGTGCTGAATGCTGAAGTCATTCAGCAGCGCTGCTGTGTCAGACAGAAAATACCGGACAGGAAGCAGAGGACGAATCCCTGCAGCTCCATTCCGCTACCTTATTCCCCTGTAGGCAGTGGAGCTGCAACGATCGCAACCTGCCCGCTCCACTTGAGGGCAATCTGGCCAGGGGCCCCACAGAACCTCGCGGCAGGAGAAACAGGCCAGATTGCCGTCAGTGTTAGCTGCCCTACAGGGGCTCTCCTCCTCTGGGCCCCAGTGCAGCTGCATATGCGGTATGTCCGCCCTTGATTTGAACTTACCTGGCCTATACTTGCTTATTCTCCATCACTGTCAATCTCCTTTGTGTATAGTAATGAAATGTTTTTCCATAAAGTCTAGGTCTTAGTATCTTGTAGAATTGATGAAAATTGATTCGCAGGACCAGGTCCATTAGCCAATTCAATAATCGGCTGTTGAATGCAAGCCCTGAGAACCGCGTCTTATCTCCTAGGATTTATAGATCTTCTCTAATTAGCCTGCCTAGCGCAATTTCATATTTGCGGCTTGATACACATGTGACGTTGCACAAGGTTAGCTAATCAAAAGAAGACCTGCGGATGTTGACAGGTAGCTGGCATTTCTCAGGGCTCCCATCCGTTGGTCACAGACTACTGAACTGGCAGCCAGACCAAAGCTTGTATGGTGTAAATAAATATCTGCACCAACACCGAACAGGGAATAACAGGAATGCAGTATTATTTTGCCTATATCTACATTTACAAGGCTTAACAGGACAGCAGTACTGCCTGTGCTTATGTCATTACAGAGAATTTTCTGTGTCTGCAAAAATTTTGTGGAAAAATAGGAAAGCAGTACTATCTGTGCGTACATAATTTACCGGAAGAATGGGGGAAAATAAGAAAGCAGGACTACTTGTGCAACATCATTTACAGGGCGAAACAGGGAAGCAGTACTGTCTGTGCCTACATCATTTACAGCTAGGAAAGGGGATGCAGTACTGAAAAGACAGGAAAGCAGTACTATCTTTGTCAGTATAATTTTACATGGAGCAGTAGTATTTGTGCCAGCAATATTTACGGGAGCAGTAGTATCTGTGCCGGCAATATTTACGCGGAGCAGCAGTATCTGTGCCGGCAATATTTACGCGGAGCAGCAGTATCTGTGCCAGCATTATTTATAGTCCAAAACGGGAAAGAAGTTAGGCTGTGCTTACATCATTTACAACAAGAAACAGGGAGACACTACTGTCTGTGCCTAAAACATTAACAGAAAAACAGGGATGCAATACTGCCTGTGCCAACATTTTTTTGAGTGCGAGAGACATGGAATCGGTGCTGGCTGTGTCTACGTCATGTACAGGAAGAGACAGAGAGGCCGTACTATCTTTACTGGCATAATTTATAGGATGGTGGGACTGTCTGTGAATATGTTACTTATAGTGGAGCAGTGTCTATATTATCTGCAGTGTGAGACAGGAAGGAAGTACTGTTTTTGCCTACATCATTTACAGGGATAATGATGGCCCCCACATGCTGTACAGGGAGAGAGGGAAAAAAGTACTATCTGTGCTTACTCATTTACAGGTAATAGTGCTCTTTGTACCTACATATTGTACAAGCACTGTATATCATGTACAGGGAGACAGCTAGGCATACATTTGTAGGGAGGCGGCACTGTCTGCTCCATCATCTACAAAGGTAGCGAAACAGGGAAGCAGCACTATCTGTTTCTACATAATTTTCTATCCAAAGGAAATACTGATTGCTGTAAGGTAACCTCCTCATAACTATAAAAGTTGTCGGCCTCTACCTAATCTGCAGCCTGGTCCGCAACGCCAGCTATTAACATACAGCATTCTGCACTTGTGCCATGTGGATTTTGCTGTGTAAGCGATGTAGGCTTAGACCCAGCAGCGCACGATACAAATCTGATTTTCAGCCTCAGCTCACGGGAACTTAATTTCTTAACATTTTAAGTCATTTACAGATTCAGCAACACTGAGTCATGGAGATTTACATGGAGAGTGGTATTCTATCCGTATGCCCTGGCTGGATGGGACCCTTTATAATCTTCTAAGTTATGATTTGCAGGTTTGCTCTAGATGTGGCCATATTGGGATTTTATCTCATTTACCTTTAGAGCAGTGCAGCTGCAAAATATGCTGATTGTTCTACCTTCAGTATTGAAATGTACTGGGCCAATTGAAGGGCGAGTATTTCCCCATTGCCACCATGTCCCAGAGGACAGAACTAGGGATGAGTGAACGTGCTCTGCTAAGGCGTTATTCATGCTCGGGTGCTAACTGAGTGACTTCGGCGTTCTCGAAAAATATGTTTGAGTCCCCGCAGCTGCATGTCTCACGGCTGATCAAGAGCAGCAACACACACAGGGATTTCCTAACAAACAGGTTATCCCCGCAAGTGTTGCGGCTGTCAAACAGCCGTGAGACATGCAGCCGCGAGGACTCAAACATATTTTTCAAGCACGCTGAAGACATTCAGTTTTCATCCGAGCATGTTCACTCATCAGTAGACACCTTTTCCTGTACTGGATTCTATAAAGAGATATAACAAGTTTATCTTCTGGATTGGTGAAGAAGTAAACCAAAAAGAAAAGCCTCGCTAAAAATACCTTTTATTAATTAATTTTAAAACAAAACCAAGGTATGTCTCTATAGACTCATACTGAAAGGATCAGTGCAGAGTCAGGTAACCAATATTCTTAGCATCTATGTGTGAGCAACCGCTACTTCAGGTAACGCATAACATCAGATATAAATAGAGGGTTATAGGCCCATTAGTTCTTTGTCACAGGTTCTGGGGTAAAAATAGCTATGAAACCAGATCGACCTTAAAGGAGTGTGTAGCCTTATTCTCAAGCCCCCTCACACAATTTCTGTATGTAGTCACAGCAGGCTTCATATAATAAGGAAAATAGAAAAAAAATTGGTGTCCGGCTCAACAGGAGTGGATTTCCTTTTCTTTTTATTTTTCAAAAGAAAATATAGTGCATTCAAAAGAAAAATTTACATGGTCGACATGACGAAGTCGACGCGTTTCGACTGCACTAGGCAGTCTTACTCATGACTCATGACTGCCTAGTGCAGTGTTCCTCAACTCCAGTCCTCAAGACCCTCCAACAGGTCATGTTTTCAGGATTTCCTTAGTATTGCATAGGTGATGGAATTAATGCTTGAGCAGGTGATGAAATTATCACCTGTTCAATACTAAGGATATCCTGAAAACGTGACCTGTTGGTGGGTCTTGAGGACTGGAGTTGAGAAACACTGATCTAGTGCATTCGAAATGCTTCGACTTGGTCATGTCGACCATATAAATTTTTCTTTTGTATGCAATATATTTTCTTTTGAAAAAGAAAAAGAAAAGGAAATCCAGTCCTGTTGAGCCAGACTCCAATTTCTTTCTGTTTTCCTTGATGTGAAGGCAGGACGAGGCCGGGGTCTGAGCCCCAGGTGGATGAGCATAGAGCTACTGGGTGAGCTGGAATCAAGTTTCTATAATTCATATAATAAGATTATAAAAAGAGCATAAAGTGCATAAAGGAAAATTACCAATATTATTCATGTCACTTATGTTATATAAAGGCAGAATGCCCCAACCCGACGCATTTCTCCCCTCAATGCCGTGAGGGGTTCATCAGGGAAAGAGAAAGTAAGGGACTCAGAAAGGGCTCCGGCCAGATAGTGCAGATGTGTCCAATAGACCAATATTAATGTTCCTGGACTCCTACTCCTTTTGAGCATTCCTACCGGTCTAGAGCCGGAAGAGAACGCTCCAGATGAAAGTGCACCATAAATTACCTTACGACCCATTGTGGACCAAACTATGCCTTCCACGACTATAAGCGCCGGAAGTGAGACGCCGGCTGAAGATGACTGGATATTTAAAGTTTTTCGCCTCTCCTCCAGCAATATGCGTTCCAACACAGTCAGACGCTGGCTGAAGATAACCAGATATTACATTTACGTCTCACCCTGGAACGCATATCTAAAGAAGATCACCGGAAGCTCCGTAATGCCGCATGGAGCACATACTGCGTTTCACCATCAAAAGTGTATGATTGCAGCTAGAAACGTGTCTGCACTTCTGCTGCAGGTATGATGGTAGGTGTTTAGTAACTAATGTATACATCCCAATCCAAGAAAGTCAGCCGCCAAATACTATTAGGATATTTAGGCAAAGATCCTTGCCATGATCTCATAGTCAATACGCCTCATGAAATAATAAGTAAATAAAAAAAATGATGACTAGGCTGTTGTTGTTATTCCTGGAGGATTTAGAGGAAGTCCATTGTAAATACTTAGGGAAGCGACAAGTGATTTAAACACCAAAAGGGGTGTATATTCCATAATAGATGGTTACAAAGCTGTTAAACATCCAGTAGAAGATATTCATTTTGGTATGATCCCTTAGGGATCAATATACTGTAACGGGCTGGGTGGTGGAACCACTGTGCCAAAGCCCAAGGAAGACCTGAAGGGGTGTGACTAGGAGCCTCACCCCATCCGACCACGGACACACAGCAGCTAACGACACCGCAGTCCATAGAGAGACAAGGGAGGTGATCCAGGTGCTACTCTAGGACTGACCTTTGGTAGCGGGCGGCTGACCCTTAGGATCGGATAGCTGGAATGGCCCGGGGGAATGTCCAACACATGCAGGCAGGTGGAGACGGTGACAAGAACCGCAGGTGCAGACAGGACAGTCGGACGGAGAGATGAGCACTGATGGGTGCAGCTGGCTCAGCTATTGCCGGAGGTGAGGCGCAAACGTAATATCCAGTCATCTTCAGCTGGCATCTCACTTCCGGTGCCAATAGTGGTAGAACGCATAGTGCATTGCACAATGGGTCGCAAGGTAATTTCCGGTGCACTTGCACCTGGGGCGTTCTCTTCCGGCTCTAGACCGGCCGGAATGCTCAAAAAGGGAGTAATAGGAGTAGGAGTCCAGGGACATGAATATTGGACACATCTGCTCTATCTGGCAGGAGCCCTTTCTGAGCCCTTACTTTCTCTTCCCCTTTTGAACCCCTCACAGCATTGAGGGGAGAAACGCATCGGGCGGGGCATTCTGCCTTTATATTACATAAGTGACATGAATAATATTGGGATATTTTCCTTTATGCTCTTTTTATAATCTTATTATATGAAGTGAGGGGGCTTGAGAATAAGGCTGCTAACTCTTTTAAGGTTGATCTGGTATTATAGCTATTTTTACCCCAGAACCTGTGACAAAGGACTAAGGGGCCTATAACCCTCTCTCTATTTATATCTGATGTTATGCGTCATCTGAACTAGCGGTTGCTCACACCTAGATGCTAATTGAAGCAAGATAACGCATGAGAGGACTGGTAATCCCACCATTGTGTGGTCACATTTGGGTGTAACATTTTGAAGTCCCCATCATATGCCTTGCTGCGTTAGTGAAAAAAGAGATTCATTGAAAAACACCAAGAGAGCACGTATGCATCATTGTATTAAGCATGAGCAACACTGCAAAGACAGGCTTCAGGAGCATCTGGTATAGCACTAAGCACTATAAATGGGTGTTGGTGGTAGCTTTTGTGAAGGGATCCCTATCAGGGTCAGTTAGGGAAAGCCGACGAGGAGCGGGGGGCACCATAGCCGTTTTCCATAGGGTGCCAACCTCCGCTGGCAGGTAGGGGAATTGAGCATCAGCTTCTTCTCCCTAGATTTTCCTTTATTGTGAATACTAAACTATACAAGAATATTGGTTACCTGACTCTGCACTGATCCCTTCAGGATGGGTCTATAGAGACGTACGGTGGTTTTGTTTTAAAATTAATAAAATGTATTTTTTAGCTGGGTTTTTCTTTTTGGTTTACTACTTTGATTGGACCCTATTTATACATTTTTCTTTAGGTTGCTCTAGATCGGTGAAGAGCCAACCTACATGTTGGCTGATGAGCCAAATCTAAGACCATGACCCACAATGGAGTTTGATGAAGCATGCATGCACCACAGATACCTCCGTTACGGTGGGGCAGCGGTCGCTCATGCAAGCAACACACAACCAGGGCGCGCTGTACTTGCCGATCTACAGTAGTCTCATAGAGATTGGTATTGCACATGCTCCACCGCAATTGTCGGCTATTTCTGGCACTCCCATGAATAATGAATGCAACGACAGTGAGCACACTTAACTGCTGCATCATTCGAGCAGGACTCCGCATTCGGACCCCATTTCACCCTCAGCCATATCTAGAAGTTCTAGGATAGGTAATAACCTTTTCTCACCGGAATCCCCCTTTAAGTGACATCTTTGTAGTTATGGTGGCGAGTAGTAATCTTACAATGTTGTAAACTTGGAACAAAACCTTTTTTTTTTCTTCTCCTTTGTTCTAGGATGAGTTTGATCCCTTCAAGAACACTGCATCATCTAGAAGAAATCGACGGTAGATGTTATTAGCCATTTAGGCTGTCATCACATTCTTCCACTTTGTCAGCAGTAACGAGAGGCATCCGAGAATTATCCAACCTCCCACTTTGTTAGCAGTCGTTTGCCCTTTTCACTCTAGTATGCACTGCTATTATGACGGCAGCTTTGCCTTGACATGTATTGATCTTATGTCTGTAGTTGTCCAAGTCATCTCCTGACCATGACGCGTTAGTTATCTTCTCCGTTGTACTCATCTGCTAACAGAATTGTCCATGATCGGTTTTCAAATATAAATCTTTAGGAGTTTTTTCTTTACCTAATTTATGTGTTGCCGTCACAAGTTGAAGTTTACTTATTATTCTCCTGCTGTGCCTTATGTATTTCTGACTCATTATATCATATTGAGCTATCCGCTTTTCTCAAGCCCCCATGAGAAATAATATTTTAAGCATCCCCATCCTTCTACCATTATCAGGAAATAATGTCTAGAAGCTGCTAAACATAGACAATCGCTATGAAACTGGTAGTAGTCAATCATCAAGACTGACCACAGAATAAAAACTTCTAGTAAAAAAAAAATAAGACCTATAGAAGATAGGAGAAAAAGGAGCAAAACGATGACATCTGATAAAAATCAATACGTCAGTTTTATTAATTCATTAGGTAAAAAAAATGTGCATAAAAACATCACAACAGTACACACCAATATAATGCAGATAGCTTTGGTCACATGACCTTCATGCTTTTGACAGGCCAGTGTATACTATGTCTGTGTGGGGATTTGTGAGGGTGGGGACTTGGCTATCTGCATTATATTGGTGTGTACTGTTGTGATGTTTATATGTACATTTTTTTACCTAATGAATTAATAAAACTGATGTATTGATTTTTATCAGATGTCATCGTTTTCCTCCTTTTTCTCCTATTGTCTCTTGATACTGTTTGGAGCTGATTTAGTTTGGCTAGGGGTAGTGGACAGCTTACGTCACCCTCCCGGTCTTTAAGCATGTACGTGAGATTTCTGTTATCATGACCTATAGAAAATGTAGAATGATGGCTGACAATAGCCAAGACCTATAATAAATGTAGAATGATGGCTGACAACAACCAAGACCTAAATAGTTGTAGAAAGATGGCTGACAACACCTAAGACCTAAATAGATGTAGAATGATTGCTTACAATAGCCAAGACCTAAGTAGATGTAGAATGATGGCTGACAACAACCAAGACATGTAGAATGATGGCTGACAACAACCAAGTCCTAAATAGATGTAGAATGATGGCTGACAACACCTAAGACCTATAATAGATGTAGAATGATGGCTGGCAACAGCCAAGACCTAAATAGATGTAGAATGATGACTTACAATAGCCAAGACCTAATTAGATGTAGAATGATGGCTGACAACAACCAAGACCTAAATAGTTGTAGAATGATGACTGACAACAGCCAAGAACCATGATAGATGAAGAATGATGGCTGACAACACCTAAGACCCATAATAGATGTAGAATGATGGCTGACAACACCTATAATAGATGTAGAATGATGGCTGACAACACCTAAGACCTATAATAGATGTAGAATGATGGCTGACAACACCTAAGACCCATAGTAGATGTAGAATGATGGCCGACAACAACGAAGACCCATAATAGATGTAGAATAATGGCTGACAACAACCAAGACCTAAACAGTTGTAGAATGATGGCTGACAACAGCCAAGATGGTTAATAGCATCAGAATTCCCAACTGGCAATGATTGATAATAGTAGAGCTGATAGTTAACAGCCAGAACTTATAGATGCCGACCAGTTAAACCAAGAAAGGCTGTCAACCGCTAAAGATTTACTGGTTGACAAAATTCAAGACCATCTACAGCTTTCGCGCTGCTTGTTGAGTGTTCTATAGACTGACAGCAGCTGGGAAGCTCATTCTGGGCAATAGCAACCACTGACCAGAGCTTTTTTCTGCTTGGAGCAGAGCACTCCGAATAAAAGCTGATCAATGATTGTCTTGTTTCTCCATTACCAATGATCAGTTGTAATACACATGGACCTGGCATGTGCACACATTCTCCTGTAGCTCCAGAGATTACACAAATACTTTTCGAATAAAAGATCTATTGGTGTAATACATAACCACGGCAGGTCCTCCAGACGGAGATCATTTTAAGCCGTTCTTTTCCTTGCCTAATTAACTTCATTATTCTCCATATAATTCAGGGTTCTAGAGGTCAAACCTCCATCGATCACTATGTTATGGTTACACAGATAGGATGAAAATGCCTCTTTTAAGCAGTTAATTTTCACTTTAAAACCCAAATCACTTGTGACCATACCAAAGATAAAGATCCAATCACGAAGTTCTGTGAATGACTTCTGACTCCAGTTTGATGAGCTTTTGAAGTCACATCATCATGGCACTCTTGTAACGTCCCACTGGTTTATGGGTCATGCACTGACAAATGGAATCCAAAGGCGTAAATTCACTTATCGGTCCGTTCTACAATTGATTATACATAGAACCATGACACGTCACTATGGCAGTAGCTTAAATTCCTGCATTTCAATTTATATTACATTACGATAAAAGCTCCATTAGGAATGTAAGAATGTGTACAGTTCTACTGTCGCTTAGCAACTCGCTAAAAAATAATGGCTCATTAGCGCGCACTGTTAATAATTTTTACGCAAACGCCATAGATGTTGTTAAATACATTTTTCAAGAAGTACCAGCTTGTTGTTGGTTGCTGAGTATCAAACAACAAATTGTAAATGCTCTTGTAGGAAAGTTCCCCAATAATTTTCCTTTAAATGATGTTAAAAGAGGTCCAGCTTGAAAAAAAATCTTTAAAAATGGTTGAAATGGCCAGAAATACAGTGTACTAATATAGTTTAGTTATCAAAGGTGTTATCATCTCCAGATATCCATGCTGGTCAAGGCAGCTACATCTTTACCTTTATGTATGGGGAAGCTATATGCTGCTGATGTCAACCAACTGAAAAAGACAGCATGGCATCCAACTGAAAAGGACATCTGTATCCTGAGCCAATCGGTATCACTGATGAATGTCCTCAACAATGTTGATTGGATGAGAGCAGTTTACGACACTCTCCTCACAGTTCTCACTACTGTATTTTCCGGTTGATGCCAGGCATAGTCTATAACCCTCCAATATATTAGACATGCCCTTGCCAAATTATTGCGGAAGCCATAGAGGTCAATGAATACCACAAACAGGAATCACAATCAAACAATCCACTGAGTAAAACAGATGACCCCACTAATGAGAAAACACCTTCAAACTCTCAGCACAGTTAGTGTGCAGAGTTCACTGTATAAATGTAATCCTGTTTTACTTTTGATGTCGATGGTTTGATTGGCAGAGGTCTTCGGGGGTCTTCATTGATTGTCTCTTTGCTGTTCTCTTCTGAAATCCTGATCTAAGCATCTCTTCCCCATGCGTTTCGCAGAGGTTGACTTGACATACAACCAGTGACAGCTCAACGCTACCTGCTCGGAATGAAACTAGCTTAGTGCCTTTAAGATTGTGATGGCCGTGCTCATATAGAGAGAAGTAGTAAAAAGAAATTCTAGAAAAATCCTATAGAATTCTCCTTTTAAGAGGGGAAATGCTGATAGTTCAAGTTGCGTAATGCAGCCAAAGAGTTCAAAGACCCGCTAGTAAAATCAACATAAGAAAATTAGTAACTTGTTACATTTTATAAATTATCTTTATCTCGGGAGCTGCATTCACAATTCTGTTTGTTAATGTTAACGAGCTTGTTTACGGACACTTAACTAACAGCCTATCTGAACTCCTAGAATGCAGGGAACAGTATGCGTTTTCCTACATCAGATTACTGTACAGTGTCGGTTGTAATAAACCCATTCCTATAACGCAAATCACCTGAGCAAACTTCGTCCAGACATTGAGCCAGCAAGGACGTCTGGAACTCTGAAGCATGCAGAATGCTGCTCTGAAGTACACTGTAACCCTAGGTCAGTACTACATAAACTGTTTATTTGCAAGGTTCCTCATCTTTTTATCTGTGTTGAAGTTGACCATGCTTACAAGTAGATCCTCACCCTCAGATGGTGGGACGGCACAGCAGAGAAAGTCTGCCAAACCGTCTGGTTAAACTATTATCTCACATACGGTTCACAACACCAGTTTTCTCAGAGATCAGCCGTCACATCGGTATCGGTATTTCTCCTTTGAAATAAATGAGAGACACGAAAGCCTGTCAAGACTCAGACTCATCCAACGTCCGCCGGTGCCAATGGAGAGGTGGCATCTCTGGTGCAGGCTTCCTTCTATTCAACAAACACCTGGGCCACCATAAACGTGACTCCTATGATAAAAATTTAGTCTGAAAATGGGGCAGAATTTTGTGTAAAGGTTGCCAAAAACTGGAGTTCTCTCTGTTTGGGGCATTACCTTACGGCTCCTAGTGGGCAGGGCTTAAAGATCTGTATTTGACCAACCAATATGTCAGTAAAACAATTGAGTCCATCACAAATACTTAGTTCTGGATATTTTAAACAGTTGCTGAAAATACTTTTTCTTCCAGCACAGTGGTGCTGAGCGTTTATTCTATTATTTCCTCCAAGTAACTTCACAATGTATTCCTCGTGGTTGTGCTCGGAGGCATAGTCAATAAAATCGACAGTTTGCAGAGACCTCGGATACGTGACTCATTCTGATTCAATGGGCTACGGAAATGTCATTACATGTGATTTTGTTATTTCTGTAATTTTTATAATACATTACTTTTTTTCTCTTTATGTCATGGTGACCTGCTGCTCTTGTTTCAGCGCTCCTGTTATGTGAGTAATGAAGAGACTGAGGGAGGGGAAATTTTTTGATTGTCGAAATGTAAATGATTTGTCATAATAAAGGTTTGTTTTATTATTGTTCTTTATCGTGTTTGCGTCTTCCCTTATACATGGCCTTGCTGAAACTGTAGCTGATTCAGGAACCGTGATGAAGCTAATAATAGTTAATGAGCATGGTAACCATATGGACATGGGGCTAAATTAAGACAAAATGGGCACATATTTAGCTCTGTATCATCAGATTTCTATAGATGTGGCAGGAAAGCAGGGAGGTAAGGTCCTGGATGGTAGATATGTGTCAGTAATGTAAGCTGTACTAGTAACGCTAGTCTACTGAGAGGATTATTTGTGACTGGATTTTGCATCTGGGTTTTTTGAGTTACCAAAAGAACCTGGCTGGGAAAAGTTGACCCTATTATCCAATCTGGGGTTTACAGCAGCTGGGTTAGCTCAGCAGTGTGGAGTGAATGGCAGAGCTGACCTGCTGGTTAGTCTGCTCTGCAAAGAGAGGTGTTTGTTTAGTGAACACGTTTTATATAAATGTGAACTGCTGCTGCGAATACCAAAGTTGGTGAGACTGCTACATTTATGCTGTTTCATTCTGCCTGTAGAAAAGGACACTTTATGTAATCCATTGATACTGAAGGAAGGCTGCTTTCGTTTTGGAGCTGTAAAGTTTATAATGGACAATGAACTACATGATGTTTTGATATAAAACCCTGCGTCATGTGAATCCACGCCATAGATCTGAGTGGGGTATCTGTTTCCTAAAACTAGATGGCACAGATTAGGTTCACAACTTATGCAATGTTCTACATTGAGCACTGTGTCGGGGTTTTCAGAATACCCCCAAAAAAACAAGATTCTGACCGAGCCTTGATGTAGCCATTCTCCATTAGGAAGGCCCTCTATGCCTGCAGTGTCTGTTTTTGTTGGAAGTGCACAACAATGTGACAAGCTGTGTTTTGGTCCAAGCCTAAAAAAAGATGAAAACTGCCAGGACAGAAACCGGATGGAGTCTATAGTCAGTTCTTCATCTCCATAATAGAGAGTAGCTCCAGTGGGGGCTGTGTTGGAGTTTCCATCAGAATCTTATTTTTAGGGTATTGCAATGGAAACCTTGACGTACTGCTCAATGTAGAACACTGCATGAGTGTGAACCTAGCCTTAGAGTATTATCCTGAGGTTCTGGATTTCAGTAAGACCCCAATGTAGTGTATATGGGATAGGGGATAAGTTCTTGAACCCTGGGAGTTTCAGCAGTCAAACCCATAGGTTATCCCCTATCCTATCGCGTCGGGTTTTACAAATTCCCCTAAGTGTCTCAGTGGCATCATCTCCCTAATCCTTTCAGGGCTGGTTGAACACCCCATTTGTCTGAATGTTAGGACAGTACTGTGCACAGATACCGTTTATTTAGACTCTGTCAGTCTCCATCTTCTGCTGTTGCTACTGTGTCCTCAGACTTCTATGATTCTGCAAGTAGCACCACATCTTCACAGGACCAACCAGTTAACCCTTCGGCGGCAGTAAGCACAGTCAGCCTAGAGGTAGGCAGTAAGTGCCTGTAAGTTCTTAGCCTTAAGGAAAAATAAGCAACGTCCCAGATAACCCCTTCAAGGTAATAACTTATTTCTAAATTTAGTGTAGCATTAAGGCAATTTTTACCAGAGAACTTTGTTCCCAGCCCAAGCATAGATCAACAAGAAGTAGATACCTACAGTACACGTACATGAGAATGACTATGACACAGTTGGCATCCATTGTGTTTTGAAATCTACCTGCTGACTCTTTAGAGGATTATGCTCCCACTCTTTTCCACCCCCATGTTTTACATTTTTACTTTGCTTGTACAGCTTAACTTTTACGTATGAGAAGTCATTATTTTTCCTGATGTATGTATTTCAAAAACAGGTGACTTTCCCCAATGTGGTCATTTTTATAAAATTCCTATAATTTATTATCCCAGATCCCATTTTCTCCACAAGTAGTGGTCTGTGTCAGCAGCTGTCTGGCTGACATTGTGTTGTGTAATTGCTATCATTCGGTTACCAAACTTTCCCTGCTGAAAATAGAAAAGTCTCCAAATCCTCATTCTCACTCCCGGATGACTTCCCATTACTGTTCCCTTCCTGTCGTACATGACCGTTTCTGATGAAACCAACCTCAAGATTCAATTACGCTATATCTTTCCTCCGCTCACCTACAAGATATCTAACATGCACACTCCTTTATAGTGAATGGAGTAAACTAATCTGTGTGGTTGGAGTTCCTATCGCTGATTACAGAGCAAAGGCTGTGAAGTGTAGAATTTCTAACTTCATCCAAGTTTTCGGAAGAGCTTGAACTTTCTTAACCCCTTAAGCCCCGAGGGTGGTTTGCACGTTAATGACCGGGCCAATTTTTGCAATTCTGACCACTGTCCCTTTATGAGGTTATAACTCTGGAACGCTTCAACGGATCTTGGCGATTCTGACATTGTTTTCTCGTGACATATTGTACTTCATGTTAGTGGTAAAATTTATTCGATATAACTTGCATTTATTTGAGAAAAAAAAAGAAATTTGGCGAAAATATTGAAAATTTCGCAATTTTCCAACTTTGAATTTTTATGCCCTTAAATCACAGAAATATGTCAAGCAAAATACTTAATAAGTAACATTTCCCATGTAAGCCAAAAAAGAGAAAAAGCACCAGAAGAACCAAATAAAGTAAATAGGACTTTATTAAAAAACATTAAAAGGAAACAATAATAATACAAACGGGAACGTGACAAGGTAAGCCAATGATCACCAAACCAAGGCAGTAAGGATCCAACAGGTGAGGATACACATTGAGGACTAATTTGTGCAAAGCATATATGGTGTGCTGCTTTGTCCGGTATACACACATGACAGGTCAGCCACTGAGAGTGCAAGGGTATATAAAGAGTTAAAGTGCTTCAGTGCAAGAGTATATAACACCTAAACATGCACTACAGGGCCGAAAAGATAGAGATAAATATCAATAAATCATAGTACCTGAAGGGAGAACCACACTGCCTGGAGCCCCAACGCGCGTTTCGGCGCGGTGCCTTCTTCCGGCACAGACAAGGATAAAGGAAAATATACACAACGCCGCAGACACTCAGGAATACACTATAAATGTGCAGGTCAAAATAAACACAAATATAGCAAGGAGTAAATAAGACGAAGGAAAATACACCACCAGCAACGAATCTCCAACTACCAGCTCTCCACACCAGACCGAAGTCTGACGTCTGACCACCTCCTGCACAAATACCTGAGCAGGCAAAGACACAAAGTGCGACATTTTAGAAAAACGATCAACAATCACCAAGATGACCGTGTTTCCAGCTGATGAGGGCAAATCAGTGATGAAATCCATGGAGATTTCTGTCCATGGCTTACTAGGTACCTCAAGAGGAAGTATTGTGCCAACAGGATGGGAGCAGGGCGTCTTAGCCCTAGCGCACGTGGTACAAGCTGACACATATGAGACCACGTCCTGTCGGATCTTGGGCCACCGAAACCGACGTGACACCAACTCCCAAGGTACCTCTAACCCCTGGGTGACCAGCCAGGACAGCATCATGATGCTCCGCCAAAACCTTTAGGCGGAGATGAAGCGGAACAAAAGATTTGTTGACGGGAAGCTCAGATGTTACCTCCTCCTGAGCCTCGGCAATCTCAGCCTCAACCTCGGTAGTGAGAGCCGAAACCACAACACCCTTTTGGAGGATGGGTACTGGATCCTCCTGAGGTTCTCCCCCCGGAAAACACCTGGACAGAGCATCCGCCTTAGTGTTTTTAGACCCCGGTCTGTAAGTGACCACAAAATTGAACCGCATGAAAAACAATGCCCAGCGAGCCTGCCTGGGGGACAGACGCTTGGCTGACTCCAAATACAGCAGATTCTTATGATCGGTAATAACAGTTACCTTTTGGACCGACCCCTCCAAGAAGTGTCGCCATTCCTCAAAGGCCAACTTAATTGCCAACATCTCCCTGTTGCCGATATCGTAGTTACGTTCGGCGGACGACAGTTTCTTGGAGAAATAGGCGCACGGACGTAAACCACTCAAAGATGAGCCTTGAGATAGTACCGCCCCCACACCAACCTCAGACGCATCGACTTCTACAACAAAGGGTTTAGATACGCCTGGCTGCACAAGAATGGGGGCTGAAACAAAACTGTTCTTAAGAAATTCAAATGCGCGCACAGCAGCCTCAGGCCAAACAGAGAAATTGGTACCCTTTTTAGTCATGTCAGTTAGCGGTTTAGCAATGATGGAAAAATCCTTGATAAATTTCCTATAGTAGTTAGAAAACCCAAGGAACCGCTGAAGTGCTTTCAGGTTATCAGGACGTTCCCAATGCAGCACCGCCTGCACCTTAGCGGGGTCCATTTTAAAACCTGAAGCAGACACAATATAACCCAAGAAAGGCAACTCTTGAACAGAAAACACACATTTCTCGAGTTTTGCATACAGCTTATTCTCACTGAGAAGCTGTAACACCTGCCTGACATGATCTAATTGAGTATCACGGTCGCAAGAATATATGAGGATGTCATCTAGGTACACGATAACGAATTTCCCCAAAACATGCGAGAACACATCATTGATGAAATGTTGGAACACTGCAGGTGCGTTAGTAAACCCAAACGACATCACCAAATTTTCAAAATGACCCTCAGGGGTATTAAAAGCCGTCTTCCACTCATCACCTTGACGGACTCTTATGAGCTTGTACGCCCCCCTGAGGTCAAGCTTGGTGAACCACTTAGCACCTGCCACCTGGTTGAACAAATCTGGTATCAGAGGCATAGGGTATGGATCACGAACCGTAATCTGGTTCAACTCCCTGAAATCCAAACACGGGCGTAATCCGCCATCTTTCTTCTTCACAAAGAAGAACCCTGCCGCCACCAGCGAGGATGACGGCCTGATGTGCCCTTTGCTCAAGCTTTCAGCAATGTAATCTTTTAACGCTTGTCTCTCCGGACCGGAGATGTTAAACATCCTTGCTTTAGGTAATTTGGCCCCTGGTTTAAACCTGATAGAACTGTCATAAGGACGATGTGGCGGCAACTCTGAACAACCCTTCTCAGAGAACACATCCACATGCGCACAGTCCAGAAAAAAATGGCCGCTTACTCCCCGCACTCACTGCCGGCGCCCGCATACATCGCTCACACAGGGTTAATGCCGGCGGTAACGGACCGCGTTATGCCGCGGGTAACGCACTCCGTTACCGCTGCTATTAACCCTGTGTGTCCCCAACTTTGTACTATTGACGCTGCCTATGTGGCATCAATAGTACAAAATGTAATGTTAAAAATAATAAATTAAAAAAAAAACCTGCTATACTCACCCTCCACCGCCTTTCTCGCTCCTCGCCACGCTCCCCGGACCGCTCCATTACAAGCGTCAGCTTGCGGTGAGGTCCCGTCCCAGGGCTGGTGTGCGGCAAGGACCTGCCGTGACGTCACGGTCATGTGACCGCGGCGTCTTCATAGGTCCTGCTCCCACCAGCCCTGGCACTTGCAATGGAACTCGGCTTCAGGAAAATGGCCGCCTCGATCTGCGCACGCGCGGCATCCCGCGGCCATTTTCCTGAAGCCGAGCACTACCATCTGCACAGGATCAAAGGAAGAGAAGAGGCAGGACGCAGAGGAGCAGCGACAAGAATGGTGAGTATGATACACTACAAGGGGCCCTCGGATCGTTAGGTGAGTATGTTTATTTTTTATTTTTTGGCCCTGTGACATACGTGCCTCGGTAATATACTACGTCACTGGGCAATATCCTACGTGGCTCTGCTGTATACTACAAGGCTGGGCAATATACTACGTGGCTGGACAATATACTACAAAGCTGTGCAATATACTATGTGGCTCTGTGCAATATACAACGTAGCTGCGCAATATCCTACGTCGCTGTGCTGTATACTATGTAGCTGGGCAATACACTACGTGGCAGGGCAATATACTACGTCACTGGGCAATATACTACGTGGCTGGGCAATATACTACGTGGCTGGGCAATATACTACGTGGCTGGACAATATACTACGTGGCTGGGCAATATACTACGTAAATGGGCAATATAATACGTGGACATGCATATTCTAGAATACCCGATGCGTTAGAATCGGGCCACCATCTAGTACACTATAAATGTGCAGGTCAAAATAAACACAAATATAGGAAGGAGTAAATAAGACGAAGGAAAATACACCACCAGCAACGAATCTCCAACAACCAGCTCTACACACCAGACCGAGATAACAACGCAAGACAGAAGCTATAATCGGCGACGCCCAATGGTCAGGAGAACTATTTAAAGGCCATGGAAATGGCCCAGATTCCAATCCGAGGATCAGGTAAATTAACCCCGGAACAGCTAGACAAAATCTAGCAGACGCCAATGAGTAAATAGTGGTCAAAAGTGGAATTACCGCTGTCTGTCGGACGACCTGGTCTGAACAACGTCCGACATGACAGTTGGGACGCCATGTTGCGTTTGGAGAGCCCCTGATGTGCCTAAACATTGAAACCCCCCACAAGTGACACCATTTTGGAAAGTAAACCCCTTAAGGAACTTATCTAGATGTGTGGTGAACACTTTGACCCAACAAGTGCTTCACAGAAGTTTATAGTGCAGAGCCATAAAAATAAAAAATTATATTTTTTCACAAAAATTATCTTTTCGCCCCCAATTGTTTATTTTCCCAAGGGTAAGAGAAGAAATTAGACCACAAAAGTTGTTGTGCAATTTGTCCTGAGTACGCTGATACCCCATATGTGGGTGTAAACCATTGTTTGGGCGCAGGGCAGAGCTCAGAAGGGAACGAGCGCCATTTGACTTTTCAATGCAAAATTGACTGGAATTGAGATGGGACGCCATGTTGCATTTGGAGAGCCCCTGATGTGCCTAAACATTGAAACCCCCCACAAGTGACACCATTTTGGAAAGTAAACCCCTTAAGGAACTTATTTAGATGTGTGGTGAGCACTTTGACCCAACAAGTGCTTCACTGTTGTGAATTCTGCTCTTGGGCTCCCTCCGGTGGTTATAAGTGGTAGCGCTGCTGTCTTCAATCACAGCATGTGGGTCCATTTAATGCAATCCACTGGGCTATTTAGTTTTGTTTCACCCTTTATTCAGTGCCAGTTATCCATTGTATCTTGGAGGGATTGCATCTCTGTCTGGCTCCCCTGGCCCTGCTATCATTTCAGCTAAGATAAGTTTCTGTTTTTTTGTTCTCTGTAGCACGCATGTAGTGTGCTTTTAATGTGCAGTGCAATCTATTGTGTTTTTGTCCATCTTGACTTTGCTTGGATTTTTCTGTCATGCTGGTTTCTCTGGAGATGCAGATATGCACTCTATGTCTTTAGTTAGATGTAGTTTATAGTATATCCTGCTGTGGATTTTTCTAGTGTTTAATACTGACCGCTTAGAACTCTGTCCTATCCTTTCCTATTTAGCTAGAAGTGCCTCTTTTGCTAAATTTTGTCTTTTCTGCCTGTGTACGTATTTCCTCTTAAACTCACAGTCAATACTTGTGGGGGGCTGCCTATCCTTTGGGAATCTGCTCTGAGGCAAGATAGTATTTCCCTTTTCCATCTTTAGGGGTATTTAGTCCTCCGGCTGTGTCGAGGTGTCTAGGCCATGATAGGAACATCCCACGGCTACTTCTAGTTGCGGTGTCAGTATTAGGATTGCGGTCAGTACAGGTACCACCTACTCCAGAGTACGTCTCATGCTGCTCCTAGGCCACCAGATCATAACACTTCACAGAAGTTTATAGTGCGGAGCCGTAAAAATAAAAAAATCATATTTTTTCACAAAAATGATCTTTTCGCCCTCAATTTTTTATTTTCCCAGGGGTAAGAGAAGAAATTAGACCACAAAAGTTGTTGTGCAGTTTGTCCTGAGTACGACGATACCCCATATGTGGGGGTAAACCACTGTTTGGGCGCATAGCAGAGCTCGGAAGTGAAGGAACGCCATTTTACTTTTCAATGCAAAATTGACTGGAATTAAGATGGGACGTCATGTTGCATTTGGAGAGCCCCTGATGTGCCTAAACATTAAAACCCCCCACAAGTGACACCATTTTGGAAAGTAGACCCCCTAAGGAACTTATCTAGATGTGTTTTGAGAGCTTTGAACCCCCAAGTGTTTCACTATAGTTTATAACGCAGAACCGTGAAAATAAAACAAATTTTTTTTCACAAAAATGATATTTTAGCCCCACAGTTTTGTAATTTCACAAGGGTAACAGGATAAATTGGACCCCAAAAGTTGTTGTCCAATTTGTCCTGAGTACGCTGATGCCCCACATGTGGGGGGGAACCACTGTTTGGGCGCATGGCAGAGCTCGGAAGGGAATGAGCGCCATTTGGAATACAGACTTAGATGGATTGGTCTGCAGGCGTCACGTTGCATTTGCAGAGCCCCTGATGTACCCAAACAGTAGAAACCCCCCACAAGTGACCCCATATTGGAAACTAGATCTCCCAAGGAACTTATCTAGATGTGTTGTGAGAACTTTGAACCCCCAAGTGTTTCACTACAGTTTATAATGCAGAGCCGTGAAAATAAAAATTATTTTTTTCACAAAAATGATTTTTTAGCCCCCAGTTTTGTATTTTCACAAGGGTAACAGGATAAATTGGACCCCAAAAGTTATTGTCCAATTTGTCCTGAGTACGCTGATACCCCATATGTGGGGGAAACCAATGTTTGGGCGCATGGCAGAGCTCTGAAGGGAAGGAGCGCCATTTGGAAAGCAGACTTAGATGGATTGGTCTGCAGGCGTCACATTGCATTTGCAGAGCCCCTGATGTACCCAAACAGTAGAAACCCCCACAAGTGACCCCATATTGGAAACTAGACCTCCCAAGGAACTTATCTAGATGTGTTTTGAGAACTCTGAACCCCCAAGTGTTTCACTACAGTTTACAACGCAGAGCCGTGAAAATAAAAAAATCTTTTTTTTCCCACAAAAATTATTTTTAGCCCCCCAAATTTTTATTTTCCCAAGGATAAAAAGAGAACTTGGACCCCAAAAGTTGTTGTCCAATTTGTCCCGAGTACGCTGATACCCCATATTTTGGGGTAAACCCCTGTTTGGGCGCATGGGAGAGCTCGGAAGGGAAGGAGCACTGTTTTACTTTTTCAACGCAGAATTGGCTGGAATTGAGATCGGACGCCATGTCGCGTTTGGAGAGCCCCTGATGTGCCTGAACAGTGGAAACTCCCCAATTCTACCTGAAACCCTAATCCAACAACACCCCTAACCCTAATCCCAACGGTAACCCTAACCACACCCCTAACCGTGACACACCCCTAATTCTAATCCCAACCGTAAATGTAATCCAAAACCTAACCCTAACTTTAGCCCCATCTCTAACCCTAACTTTAGTCCCAACCCTAACCCTAACTTTAGCCCCAACCCTAACTTTAGCCCCAACCCTAACCTTAGCTCCAACCCTAGCCCCAACCCTAACCCTAGCCCCAACCCTAACCCTAGCCCCAACCCTAACCCTAGCCCCAACCCTAACCCTAGCCCTAATGGGAAAATGGAAATAAATACATTTTTTTAATTTTATTATTTTTCTCTAACTAAGGGGGTGATGAAGGGGGGGGTTGATTTACTTTTATAATGTTTTTTATATCGGATTTTTATGATTGGCAGCTGTAACACACTAAAAGACGCTTTTTTATAGCAAAAAAGTTTTTGCGTCTCCACATTTTGAGACCTATAATTTTTCCATATTTTGGTCCACAGAGCCATGTGAGGTCTTGTTTTTTGCGGGACGAGTTGACGTTTTTATTAGTAACATTTTCGGACACATGACAGTTTTTGATCACTTTTTATTCCAATTTTTGTGAGGCAGAATGATCAAAAACCAGGTATTCGTGAACTTCTTTTGGGGGAGGCGTTTATACCATTCCGCGTTTGGTAAAATTGATAAAGCAGTTTTATTCGTCGGGTCAGTACGATTACAGCGATATCTCATTTATATCATTTTTTTATGTTTTGGCGCTTTTATACGATAAAAGCTATTTTATAGAAAAAATAATTATTTTGGCATCGCTTTATTCTGAGGACTATAACTTTTTTATTTTTTTGCTTATGATGCTGTGTGGTGACTCGTTTTTTGCGGGACAAGATGACGTTTTCAGCGGTACCATGGTTGTTTATATCCGTCTTTTTGATCGTGTGTTATTCCACTTTTTGTTCGGCGGTATGATAATAAAGCGTTGTTTTTTGGCTCGTTTTTTTTTTCTTACGGTGTTCACTGAAGGGGTTAACTAGTGGGACAGTTTTATAGGTTGGGTCGTTACGGACGCGGCGATACTAAATTTGTGTACTTTTATTGTTTTGGTTTTTTTTAGATAAAGAAATGTATTTATGGGAGTAATATATATTTTTTTTCTTTATTTAGGAATTTTTTTTTTATTATTTTTTTTTACACATGTGGAAATTTTTTTTTTTACTTTTTTACTTTGTCCCAGGGGGGGACATCACAGATCGCCGATCTTAGAGTTTGCATAGCACTCTGTGAGATCGGCGATCTCACTCATCGCTGCAGGCTTACAGAGCTGCAGCTGCAGCCTGCTCCTGACCCGGAAGTACTCCCTGCAGGACCCGGATGCAGCCCCACGGCCATTTTGGATCCGGGGACTGCAGGGAGAAGACACTCGGTACAAGGTGAGTACATTCCCTTGTACCGATCGTCTCAGGGAAGCCTGCAGGGAGCCCCCTCCCTGCGCGATGCTTCCCTGTACCGCCGGCACACTGCGATCATGTTTGATCGCGGTGTGTCGGGGGTTAATGTGCCGGGGGCGGTCCGTGACCTCTCCTGGCACATAGTGCCGGATGTCAGCTGCGATAGTCAGCTGACACCCGGCCGCGATCGGCCGCGCTCCCCCCGTGAGCGCGGCCGATCGCGTATGACGTACTATCCCGTCACGGGGAATTAAGTCCCAGGTCACCTTGATGGGATAGTACGTCATACGGGATTAAGCGGTTAAAGTTACCTGAGCCTTGAAAGTGAGAATATAGCCAAACTTAGTAAAGCTCATATTAGAGCACTACCTTTCTTCCATTGTAGGAGTTTGATTTATACAAAAGGGTAACAATGTTTTGAACTTTTGACTTTTAGACTTCATATCTCACCATCCACTTCTGCTTTTAATGTGAGACTACCATCATTTTATGGACAATCATCTTAGCTCTACCATTTAAACATTTGACTTGCAAACATTATTATATGATTAGTTATACATATTCTTGTCATGTCACTGCATTTTTACTGTTTTACTCTTAAAAATCTAAATTAAAATGTTTATTATTTTGTTAATATTTTGTAAATCCGCCTTTGACTTTCAACACTGTCTGAATCCTCCTTGACGTGCTCTCGATCAGATTCAGGCATGTCTTGACCGAAATCTGATCCTAGGTCTCTTCTACACATTCCCAAAGTTGGTGCATACTGGTGAGTTCACTTGGATATGTATACATTTTTTACTCTACCCACAAGTGTTCGACATCTTTGAACCTCCACCATATTTGACTGTAAGTACCGTAATCTTTTCTTTTGTAGGTCTCAGTCCGTTTTCGGTAAATAATAGAATGATGTGCTTTGCCAAAAAGCTCTTTCTTGGTCCACAGTATGTTTTCCAGATGGATTTTGGCTTATTCAGATACATTTTGGCAAACTGTAGTCCAGCTTTTTTATGGCTCTGTGTCAGCAGTGGGGTCATCCTGGTTCTCCTGCCAGCGTTTAATTTCATTAAAATGTTGACAGATAGTTCATGCTGACACTGATGCCCCCTGAGCCTGCAGGACAGCCTGAATTTCTTTGGAACTTGATTGGGTCTGCTTATCCACCATCCAGACTATTCTGCATTGCACTCTTTCATCAATTTTTCTCACCCGTCCATGTCCAGGGAGATTAGCTACAGTGCCATGGGTTATAAACATCTTGATTATGGTGCACCCTGGACAAAGGAACATCAAGATCTCTGGAGATGGACTTGTAACCTTGAGATTGTTCATATTTTCCAACAATATTGATTCTTAAGTCCTCAGACCGGTTGCTTCTCTTTCTGTTCTCCATGCTTACTGTGGCACACACACAAACACAAGGCAAAGATTGAGTCCACCTTTTTATCTGGTTTTAGGAATTACTTTCATATTGCCCACACATGTTACTTGTCACAGGTGAGTTTGCACAAGCATCACATGCTTGAAACAATGTTATTTACCCATTTGTCAGGCCCTTTTGGGGGTTTTGTGTCAAATTATGTCCAATGTGCCTTTGTTCTCAGTTTTTTTTTCATATTGTTCCAGTTCACACAAAGGAAATAAACATGTGTATAACAAAACGTGTAATTGCAATAATTTTCTGGGGGAAGTACCATATTTTCCGGCGTATAAGACGACTTTTTAACCCCTGAAAATCTTCTTAAAAGTCGGGGGTCGTCTTATACGCCGGGTATCGTCTTGTACGCCGGGTGTATATCGTGGGTGGGGGGGGAGTGGTCCTGATGACGATGAGGGGGCGTCTCACAGGAAAGTGCGTGGACTATCCCCCATTACCTCATCGTAGCACTGCAGCGTGGGGTCTCTGTGCTGGGACCGACGGCTGCTGCTCCTCTTTGTGCCGCGTGGGTGCTGTGCTGTGGGGCGGCGGCTCCTCTTCTGCAGTGTGGGGCCTCTGTGCTGCCGCTGGCGGCGGCGTATCTTCATGCAGTCAGTCGGGGCTCCTCCGGCATCTCCTTAAAGCCCGGAGGCCCCGCCGGCAGCTCTCCATTGCATTGATGCGGTGGCCTCCGGGAAAATGGCCACTGCTCAGATTCAGATCTCGTCTCCCGAGATCTCGGGACGAGAGCTGAATCTGAGCATGCGCCGCCCCCAGCGGCCATTTTCCCGGAGGCCACCGCATCGCAGCAGTGGAGCTGCCGGCGGGGCCTCTGGGCTTTAAGAAGATGCCGGAGGAGCCCTGACTGACTGCATGAAGATCCGCCGCCCCACAGCACAGAGGCCCCACACTGCAGAGGAGCCGCCGTCCCACAGCACAGCACCCACGCGGCACAAAGAGGAGCCGCCACCGCTCCCAGCAGAGACCCCACACTTCAGCGCTACGATGAGGTAATAGGGGATAGTCCACTCACACTTTCCTGTGAGACGCCCCCTCGTCGTCATCGGGACCACTCCAGACACATTAGTCACCGGCCCTATAAGACGACATACAGCATATAAGAAGACCCCCGACTTTTAAGAAGATTTTATATTTTATCTGGAAAAGTTGAGGGGTCGTCTTATACGCCCAGTCGTCTTATACGCCGGAAAATACGGTACTTCATTTTCTAAAATAAGGGTGCCAACACTTTCAGCCATGACTGTATTACGTTACTAATCAGGAAATAATCATTTTATTTACTTACATAGGACATTTGCTTTACAGATATCTGTCTCCATTGAGGCTCACAATCTAAATTCCCTATCAGTATTTCTTTGGAGTTTGGGTGGAAACCGGAGAACCCGGGGGAAACCCACGCAAACCCAGGGAGAACATACACACTCCAGATGTTGTCCTTGCAGATTTCAACCCAGCGCTACAAAGCAGCAGTGCTAGCCACTGCACCAATTCGACTATGTTGTTATTTGGATATCTATATCAATTTCAAATATGTGGATGGAGGCTCACTTGCCTGATCCTGTCCCCATCATGGAGGTGTCGTAGAGAATTGCAAAATATATTGTCTTTCAAAGTGTGCATATGGAATGGAACTATAGAGCCAATACTGAGTAAATGGACCACTTTTTTATAGGCTGTAAAGTTCTCTTTCTGAACCCATTTTACTATTTCATTTACTGAGTCCATTCAGAAATACATAACCTCATATGTCTAAGTTATCCATGATTCCCTCGAAGGAGATGTTAGTCCAGTCCCTACAGAGGCCTAAAGAATGCAACAGACTGGGCCATTTTCTGATACAGAGCAAATTCCCCGTGTAGTCAAAAAGCTAAAGTGATCCTTTCAGTAGCATTTAGATGCATAAATTATATACAGTAGTGTTCAAAATAATAGCAGTGTGTTCAAAAACATGAGTTAATCGCAAAATCTTTATATTAGTTTTTATTTCCAGCTTTGGGAACATTGCACATTGTTTTCCAATTCAAAACATGAATAGAAATGAATATCATTTTTAATGACTTTACAGAAAAAATTAACATTGGGCATTCTAAAAAAAATAGCAGTGTCTGCATTTGTCTTTACAGACTCACAATATGTAGTTTTTTTTGTGGATTTAGCATTCCTGTGAATCACTAACCCAATCTTTTGTTGTTACCTGCAGTTTTTTTTAGAACTGCTTCACATCTATGTTGCATAGAGTCAACCAACTTCTGGCTTCTGTCATCTGTTATTCCAGCCCCCGATGTTTGGACTACATCCCACAATGTTTGGGCACTTGTTGGCTTTGCCTCAGAAATGGCCTTTTTGAAGTCACCCCACAAGCAAATGTCCTATCGGATTACAGTCCGAGGATTGGGCTGACCACTCCATAACCTCAATTTTGTTGGAATGGAACCAAGATTTTGCTCTTCTACTGGTGCATTTAAGGTCGTTGTCTTGTTGAAACCCCCATTTTCAAGGGCAAATCCTCTTCAGTGTAAGGCAACATGACCTCTTCAAGTATTTTAATATATGCAAACTGGTCCATGATCCCTGGCAGGGCCGGACTGGCAATTCAGGCAAATGCCAGAACGGCTTGTCGGGTTGTGGGCTGCCTTATCTGCCATGTTGATAACAAGAATTTGTTGTTCTCAAGACACAAACACTATTAAGAGTTGTGACAGAGCACAAAGTTGCTGACTCCATCACTTACCCCAGCAGGCCACATGTGTCATTAGAAGTATTGATCTTGTAGTAAATCTTCCTTTTGTCCATCCAGGGTAGTGTTAGTAATATATCCTATCTGGTTCTTGGGGATGAGGAAAACATGGGCCTCTGCGATTTCAAATGCCAGGGCTGAATTTCAACCCCAGTCCATACCTGATCCTTGGTATGTGGTAAACAGGTCCGGCACCATAGTAAATGAAACCTGCCCATATTATGATGCTTGCACCACCATGCTTCACTGTCTCAGAGGGTACTGTGGATTGAATGCAGAGTTTTGGGGGTCGTCTGATGAACTGTCTTGGACCCAAAAAGAACAATTTTACTTTCAGCAGTCCACTAAATGTTTCTCAGTTTCTTTTTCAGCCAGCTGAGGTGTTCTTTGGCAAATTGTATCTGGTTTAGTACATGTATTTTTTGGTATAACAGTGGGACTTTGCGGGGATGTCTTGCTAAGAGATTAGTGTCACACAGGCGTCTTCTGTCACAGTCCTCACAGGTAACTTGAGACTGTCTGTGATCATCCTTGAGCTGATCGGTGGCTGAGCCTTGGCCTTTCTGGCTATTGTTCCATCCATTTGAATTGTAGTCTTCTGTTTTCTTCCACGTCTCTCTGGGTTGACTTTTTAAGCATTGGAGATCATTTTAACTGAACAGCCGATCATTGTCTGCACTTCTTTATAAGTTTGACCCTCTCCAATCAACTTTTTAATCAAAGAACGCTGTTCTTAAACAATGTCTCGAATGACCCATATTTCTCAGGCTTTCAAGAACAACATGTCCTGGCTTCATCCTTCAAGAAGGGCCACCTGATGCACACCAGTTTCTTCACAGGATGCTTGACCTCACTAACTTAGCTCCACACTGCTATTGTTGTGAACACCCACCATTTCAGTTAATTATTCTAATACACTGACTCAAAAGCCTGCAGATCATGAATGTGGAGTCTGGTGGTTTTCTTAGCGTCTACTGCATCAACTGGTAAATTGTTTGATATGTGGTAATAAATTTATACCAAAAACAGTGATTAATCTGGTTAGTCATATTGGACTGCTATTATTTTGAACACTACTGTATATGAAGAAAAATCCTGGAATCCTTAATCAAACAAAGTAAAAAACTAAATTCCCGAACTTTTCGTTTGCTACATTCATGTGATCCAAAATCATCAATAGCCCAAGTACATAATTAGAGGAGCAGATGTCTCAATTGGCAGCATTGTATTTTTTGTATGATTGCGCCTCGGGGGGCTACGGTGCTGCTCACCACTATTGGCACCCCTTCATGTTTTCATAAACTGTACAAAATCTTCAGAAATAAATGGAAATGTACCAAAGTTATATCCTCAGGATTTTTTAATTAGTGGTCCAAAGTAATACATCCTCTGCTGGTGATAAGTCACGATCAGAGTTGACTTGTGGCAATTTACTCCATTCTCCCCACCAATATCCCCAGCACGCTTGGTTCTTATGTTGGCTGAGATAACTAACAGCCGTATGAGCATTTGGCTCAAAGTTATATGTAGGGGCACCACAGTCACTTCTACAGATTTTGCTACTATCCCCATAATCCAAGATTTTTTGTTTTATAGAATAGAGTACACCCTTCAAGTACAAATAATAGGACAGTAGTGCAGATAATGCTCCAAAATGCAGATGTCTTCATTATCATCACTATATCAGTAATTGTCACATGAAATACTTAGAGGACCTGTCATGTGCCATAAATACGGTAGGTTTTTCTGTTGGTGTAAATGCCCCTGTTCTCCTGAATCCGGCACTGTTTTCTTTTGTACCTGCGTCTCTCCAGTCCTAAGCTATGGCCCCTTCTGCCCTGTATATAAATTTAGGCTTTTTAACCAATTGGTTGTGATCGTCAATGCTTCTTAGTGGGCGTCTTGCTGAAGTCCACACCCAGTTGGCTAAATAAAGACTAGATTTATACACAAGGAAAAAGGAGCCATATTTCAGGAACAGAGAGGTGCAGGAACAAAAGGAAAACTACAGCGGATTCAGGAGCATTTACACAGAGTAATGATGACATATGAATAGCAAGTTACAGATCCGCTTTAAAAAATGATCTGTTGCGGATACACTGGAATAAAGGTGAATAACATTGCTGTAGATTATATATCATTGGTAAATTTAGGGCTTGAGTGAAGGGTCTTTCTAGGGCTCCTTTGGCTCATGTTTTATACAGTACTTTCTACTCCCATCCAACATGGGTTATGGTCCTACGGTAAGTTGCACCATACAGTGTTACTGTAATACCACCATAGAGTAAGTATAGTAACAACTCTATACATACAGTAATTAATAACACTACAAAAGATCTAATTAATACTGCTATACAATCAATATTTAGCTTCACGGTGGTCACAACACTTGTAGCGCTGGATATTGTAGCGCCAGCATCCCTGCAGGCTTCCCATCCTCGTCTCCCTCAGCAGGGACATTGAGTCACTCACTGCCATGGCCCTCGTCCTGCACTTCCTCACCCTCCTGCCGCCTCTCGGAGTCTGCACACGCCAAGCAGATCCCCGAGCACTGCGCTTAGGGTGTGAACACTTCCAGTCTATTAAAGAGACAGCACACACCATCCTAAAGTGTCCCCATCCTATGGGTTGGAGACACATTATTTAAGGCACATGCACTTGTTGGGAGGTGCCTGGGCAATGTGTCTTCTCTGCTTGTTTGCTTGCTTGTTCTCAGGTCCCCTGTCCTAGTTTATCTTCCAGTACCTGCCTACATACCAGCCGTACCTGTCTGCACTGGCCATGCCCACCTGTATATCAGCTGCAGTTGCTGTGCCTGTATAACAGCCATACCTGCCTGCACCTGCCGTGCCAGTCTGTATATCACCTGTACCTGTCTACACCTGCCTTGTCTTCCACGAATCCTGTCGTTGCTGCTTACACTAGCCAAGTCTACCCATTCCTGGCCTTTCTAACTACCTGTCTCTTTGGAGGTCAGCTGCCGTGTGTCCGAGATCTGTCCTGGAGTAGCACCTGGCGTCCATCTGGAGCCAAGTTTATCCCAACCATCAGGGCCTCTAACTAAGAGTCAGATGTTCGCCTATGTCACACTCCTCCAGGCTCTACTCGGTCCATGGCACAGTGGTACCACCACTATACCCATTACAGCTATCGGTGGCACCTTGTAGAAATTCACAAGTCACAGATCTCTGTGGCTAGCATTATGTCGGTGTAAAAAGAAAAAAGCTACAATATCTAACAATGGTAATCTAGAGATGCATCACATAGGAGTTGGCAGAGTCAAACTGAAAGCTCCTTCATCAGCCACCAGTCAATGTACGGGATATTCTGCGCAGTGATTGATATAATTCAGTCCGGTCATTCAAAGCAGCATTTAAGAAATTGCATTTTGTTGATGTAGTAGTTTAATTAATTCACATTGAGATATGGCTTCTATTGTTCCATAGCAGGAAGAGCGATGACCCTGTGAGCGGGAAGCTTATCGGATTCTATATCATCGAGTCGCTTGCTTTTATCGTAACTCTGCCTACCATGTGCCGTAATATTGGCATCTTCTTATGTGACTGAGGGGTCTTTGAACGTTATTGCAACATCTCCACCCCTTATTGCTACATCCCGGGGGATGGGATATAATGACTTGAGGACCTAATAGTAGGACACATGTCTAACATGTACCAGAGCTCATGTTATCACCCCTATAATATCATTGCATGCACTTGTGTCCTTCTATTGACCCACCATTGGCCTCCCCAAATAAGTCAGTGACATTGGTCTCCATCAAGTCACATCTGGTGCTTATTTCCCGTTTTGTAGTGAGGAAAAAAATGCAACAATTCTCCAGTATGGGCCACCTCTGCTCCTATCTGTCTACTGCTTATGAAACAAGGGAACAAGGAATTAGTTCCTGATGTAGGATTAATATAGAGTATTTTTTTCTACTTAGTAGTGTACATAGTATCTCCACAATAAAGACAGCGGACCTTAATAGTTGGTGAAAATACGAAGAGAAAAAAACAGAGGAGGAAACTCGGCCATAAAAGTCCCAGTACATCAAGGTAAGTGAAGCCTAATCATATTTTATTTAAAACAGGTGACGACAAAGGGACAACAGAACAATATTATAGGCATAAAGATCAAAACTATATAAAAGCAAGATGCGCACAGCCAGGGAATTAAATTCACTAATGTACAGAGGGGAAAAAAACCTCTTATTCTGTCTGACTATGTGTATAGAGCTAATGGAAATTTGCACACTAAACATCCCATATATGCCGAATATGTAGGTAATACTGACATAGGGGTCAAAAGAATATAAGGTGCTGATGCAGGAATCGTAGTCCCATAATTAGTAATATATAAATCAAGGATATATAAAGTGCTTGTGCATAGCAGGGTTTAGTGCAAGACAAACAGTATCATAAAATATACTAATGGTATTATCAAATATATATATAGTTATGAAGATTAAAGAAATGAATAAATGTATGTACAAGACATATTGCAATATTCAATAATAATTAGACCATCATAGTCAATCACATGGTTCATAACTGTCTACTCCTTATAATGCTCATTGTCACGCCGCCGCTTGCCGCGTCTTCTCACACTTACCTATCCTCGGCATCCCGGCGCGGCTCCTCTGCAGCGTCCCTCCTTCAGCGTCCGCTCCTGGCTCTGGCTGCTTGTCGGGTGCGTGAGCACTCCAGGGTCAGCTCTGTGCGCGCGCACTTCTGACCTTTCCCTGTTCTGGCCTCTCTACTATCCTGGAGGACCTTCACCCGGAGGTAATGCGCACCGTCCCTTCAAATACCGGCCTCTTCCTCTTCCCTGTGCCTATGATCATTTGTGCTTCAGGTGTTCTAGGCTGCCTACGTCTCTGTGCATCTCCTTGCCTTCTGACTCTAGGTCTTCGCCTCTTTTCTCCGCAGCTCGCGTCAGTTCCCGTGTCTCTGTCGCAGTCTTGCCAGTCTCTGTGTCACCTCAGTATCTCTGCCTCAGTCTTGCCAGTCTCTGTGTCCCCGCAGTATCCTGCCAGTCTCTGTTTCACCGCTACATCCCGCCAGTCTGTGTCTCCGCAGTATCCTGCCAGTCTCCTTGTCACCTCAGTCCTGCCAGTCTCCGTGTCTCCGCAGTATCCTGCCAATCTCTGTTTCACCGCCACATCCCGCCAGTCTCTGTGTCTCTGCAGTATCCTGCCAGTCTCCATCCCACCTCAGTATCCCGCCTGTCTCTGTGTCTTTCCTGCTACGCTGCCAGTCTAAGTGTCTCCGCAGCATCTCACCAGTTTCCGTGTCTCTGCTGCAATCCTACCAGTCTCTGTGTCTCCGTTCTCCCTGCTGGTTCTTGTTTCTGCACCATATTCCTTTTCCGTCTTGGTCCTCCATCTTCCGTGGCGATAGTCCCTCTCGGGCCTGCCCCTAATGCTTCCTGTATAGGGGGCGGTCCATCTGGTTAGCTCGTCCGTGGGGGGTTCGTTGCCTACGGTCTAGAGGGTCCACTTTGCTTCCACGTTCCGTGTCACACTCATCATTCTATTGTTAAAGATAGTGTAAGGACTTATAGTTGCAAAAGACTCCCTCTCCCTAGTGGCATCCACCCTGATGTGCGTTCCGGCAACCGTCTTCGTCAGCAACCTGCTATCTACTGCTACAGGTCTTGATACTCAATATATAGGTGAAGTCTTATTTGGATACTTATTGCTCATCAAACACCTTCCTGTGTCACCACAATCTAGAAAGAGGAAACATGAAGCATTGTCATTGACTTTCTCCATTATGACATCCCTAGTCACATGCAGACCCATCAAACAATGATCCGCTCTCTCCCGATGATCATTGGCTGTGACTTGGACACATCTGGAGTCACATCCGTGGCATCCTCATTATCTGTATGACCATAAAGACCAAGCATAGGCCTCTGTTGCTCCTTGCCTTGACTATTTAAATTGACTACCTCTTTCAATTGCCGCTGCTCCACTAATTCTGGAACAGTTTTTCTGTTTCTATAATTTGCACTATTATTACCTAGGCATAGCTTTTGGAATGGAGGGGCACAGAAAAACTGTTCCAGAATCAGTGGAACAGCTGCAATTAGGGGAAGTACTAAAAACCAAGTCCAAGGTCCTCTTTAATGGAAGGCACCAATTATGACATCGCTATCTCTTGTACTATTCTGATGTCACCACCCATTCTGGATCCTAATATCATTGACATCACCTCCCTTGTGACTTCCCCGCCCTTGGGTTCTCCTACCTTTTGTGACCTCTCTGCTGCTCAACAGGACACTCACTTGAGCAGCACTTTCTTCCCGACCAAACTTCCCTTCACTTCCGCACAGTATCTCCAGACCATCACCACTGTGAGCGGCATCTAAACACCTACCTACCACCCCACAGACACGTATCATGGATCCGGTGCTGGTCAAAAACTGTAATATGTCTATAATAACCTGAAAAGATTTACATAAAAATTAGAAAAGCTTTTTTTAAAAAACTAGTTGCTCTAGAGAAATATCAATGATTGAAGTTAAGGACTGGATGTCTTCTGCTCCTCCGGTTTCCCTGTTACGTCCCTAATGATCATCCCTAGCCTAAGCCATCAGCGTATAATCAATTGGGGGTGATATCCTTGATGTCGCCATAACTAGCAAAAAGTAGGAGAATTTGAATAGAAACTTTAAAGGCTTGAAAAAACTTTTTCACATCTAATGTGGTATAAAGAGACTTTTATACATTGCTTCTTCTAGAAATTAAATATAAGTCTTTGTTTCCGAGTAGAAATCTGGTAATTGAAAGGGCAATAGAAAAAAATACCTTAGTAGACAATTACTTCTCCAGTTAGAAAACCATTCAGAAACCTAGGGCTCAAAGGAATAGTTGAGAATGAAGGAATCGCGAGTCTTCTGTTCACTGTCTTTAGAATCAATTGTATCTAATTAAACAGGAGGATTTACGTAAAGTTCAGCAGGGAATTATGCAATAAAAATGGGCTCTGCACTATTTCCTGGATTCAATATAAAGTTTTTCTCTAGAAGAAGGAATGAAAACAATTAATCTTGATGTAACAATCATTTCTAACATGGAGGAAATCAATTCTTACAATACTGAAAGAGAAAATTGCCGAAACCACAACATATGGACAAAAGTAGGAAGATACCGAGCCATCACACCGGATGAGATTGATGGACATCTCATTCCAAATTAATGGGTGCTACAATGGAGTAGAGACTCAAACTTTCCATAAGATTTTGGATGGGTCTGTTGGAATTTGTAATAATTTAGTCAAAAAAGTAAGCCATGTAACTGTGTATTTGTTAGGTTTATTGGGAGAAAGGTTTTGTTTCACAATCGAAGATCCAATTAATCAAACTCGTTATGCCAAGTGTTTATGGGCCTCACTTTGTGCTCAGAGGCATCGTCTGAAACTATTTCCACAAAATTGGAATACACAATGGTGCAAAATGTGTTTATTCTAGAGCACTGTGCACCAAATTTTACACTAGGCGCTATACTTTCCGGTATAGAGGTTTCTCCGGGCATCCACCAAAACTCAGGTTCATCCACTAGATTTTCAAATAATGAGAGGTGGTCCATCACTTCATCAAACATGTTTTCTCTGCTCCAGAGTCCAATGGCTTTATACCACTCCATCTGAAATTTGGAATTGTGCTTGGTGATGTAAGCTGCATGCAGGTGCTTAATCATGGATATCATGTTCATGAAGCTCTGGATCCACAGTTCTTGTGCTAATCTTACTTCCAGAGAGGCAGTTAGGAGCTCTGGAGATATTTATTGGTAGATTTTTTATGCTGTAACTTTGCTTGGTTTACTACTTCACGGTGTATTTAACACTTCTTTGCACCTTTTATAGCAATGATAGTTGACATGGGAAGATCTAGCTGTTCATAATTTTACAAGCGATATGTTACAAGGGTCACTCAGCTCTTCATTATGACCCATGCTACCATACCTCCCAACCATCCCGATTTCAGCGGGACAGTCCCGCTTTGGCACCGGGGTCCCGCTGTCCCGCTTCGGGCATTTAAAATCCCGAATTTGCGGCCGCCGGTGAAGCCCCGCCCACTTCCGGGACGTAGAGAGAGCCCGATTAGGTTTGTGGCTGTTTTTTTTTTCTTATACATGCTGGGTCTCCTCCCGACCGATCCCTCCCCCGCCCCCGCCCCCTGTGTGTGCCACGCTGAGGAAGAGAGCCAGCAGCGATCAAGATGAGAGGTCAGCGACTCACTACCTGAGGTGTGTGCACGGAGCTCCGGCGTCTCCTGCTCTTAGCTGCTATCCCGGCAGAGAAGGAGAGACGGGGGAGGTGCCGGGACAGTGCAGAGCTGTGAGCAGCCGGAGAAACTGAAGAGCTGCACATGGACAGATCAGCCGCCCCTGCACCACAGAGGAGATTGTGTGTGTGTGTGATGTGTGTGTGTGTGTGTGAGATGTGTGATGCTGCATTTGTGTGTGTGTCATGTGTGTATGAGGTATCTGGTGTGTGTGATGGCTGGGTGTGTGTGATGGCTGGGTGTGTGTGTGATGGCTGGGTGTGTGTGTGTGATGGCTGGGTGTGTGTGTGTGATGGCTGAGTGTGTGTGTGTGATGGCTGGGTGTGTGTGTGTGTGTGTGTGATGGCTGGGTGTGTGTGTGTGTGTGTGTGTGATGGCTGGGTGTGTGTGATGGCTGCATGTGTGTGATGGCTGCGTGTGTGTGTGTGATGGCTGCGTGTGTGTGTGTGTGTGATGGCTGCGTGTGTGATGGCTGCGTGCGTGTGTGATGGCTGCGTGTGTGTGTGTGATGGCTGCGTGTTTGTGTGATGGCTGCGTGTGTGTGTGTGTGTGATGGCTGCGTGTGTGTGTGTGTGATGGCTGCGTGTGTGTGTGTGTGTGATGGCTGCGTGTGTGATGGCTGCGTGTGTGTGTGTGATGGCTGCGTGTGTGTGTGTGATGGCTGCGTGTGTGTGATGACTGCGTGTGTGTGTGATGACTGCGTGTTTGTGTGATGGCTGCGTGTGTGTGTGTGATGGCTGCGTGTGTGTGATGACTGCGTGTGTGTGTGATGGCTGTGTGTGTGTGATGGCTGCATGTGTGATGCATTTGTGTCAAAGCTGCATGTGTTTGTGAGCTGCGTTTGTGATGCTGCGTGTGTATGTGTGATACTGTGTGTGTGTGATGCTGCATGTGTGTGAGCTGCGTGCCTGTATGTCATTATACAGTATGGAGAACTGTGGCCATAATACAGTATGGAGCATCATGTGGGGTCATTATACAGTATGGAGCATCATGTGCAGTCATTATACAGTATGGAGCATCATGTGCGGTCATTATACAATATGGAGCATCATGTGCAGCCAGTATACAGTATGGAGCATCATGTGTGGTCATTATACAATATGGAGCATCATGTGCAGTCATTATACAGTAAGGAGCATCATGTGCAGCCAGTATACAGTATGGAGCATCATGTGCGGTCATTATACAATATGGAGCATCATGTGTGGTCATTATACAGTATGGAGCATCATGTGCGGTCATTATACAGTATGGAGCATCATGTGCAGTCATTATACAGTATGGAGCATCATGTGCAGCCAGTATACAGTATGGAGCATCATGTGCGGTCATTATACAATATGGAGCATCATGTGTGGCCATTATACAGTATGGAGCATCATGTGTGTTCATTATACAGTATGGAGCATCATGTGCAGCCAGTATACAGTATGGAGCATCATGTGCGGTCATTATACAATATGGAGCATCATGTGCAGTCATTATACAATATGGAGCATCATGTGCAGCCAGTATACAGTATGGAGCATCATGTGCGGTCATTATACAATATGGAGCATCATGTGTGGCCATTATACAGTATGGAGCATCATGTGTGTTCATTATACAGTATGGAGCATCATGTGCAGCCAGTATACAGTATGGAGCATCATGTGCGGTCATTATACAGCATGGAGCATCATGTGCAGTCATTATACAGTATGGAGCATCATGTGCAGCCAGTATACAGTATGGAGCATCATGTGCGGTCATTATACAATATGGAGCATCATGTGCAGTCATTATACAATATGGAGCATCATGTGCAGCCAGTATACAGTATGGAGCATCATGTGCGGTCATTATACAATATGGGGCATCATGTGCGGTCATTATACAGTATGGAGCATCATGTGCGGTCATTATACAGTATGGAGCATCATGTGCGTTCATTATACAGTATGGAGCATCATGTGCGGCCATTATACAGTATGCATGCGGTCATTATACAGTATGGAGCATCATGTGCGGCCATTATACAGTATGGAGCATCATGTGCGGTCATTATACAGTATGGAGCATCATGTGCGGTCATTATACAGTATGGAGCATCATGTGCGGCCATTATACAGTATGCATGCGGTCATTATACAGTATGGAGCGTCATGTGTGGCCATTATACAGTATGGGGCATCATGTGTGGTCATTATACAGTATGGAGCACTGTGTGGCCATATTTTTTTGTTTATAACTATTGTATATGAAACAGTGTGATCAGCAGTGCTAAATGGGTGTGCTTGGGACGTGGATATGGGTGTGACTAATTATGAATGGGTGTGGTCAGAGGCGTGGCCTAAAATTTGCCGCGGCGCGCTTCGCGCGCCGCAAACTTTGTCCCTCTTTCCCATCTTCAAAGGTTGGGAGGTATGATGCTACTACCAAATTTTGTATATGAATTTTGCAGAACATTGCTGTGGACTTCATCTGGTTTCAACAATAAATCCACTCGGCTACATGATGCATGTATACAATTTTCTTTTTTACCTCCAGCCTGATTAAAGAAGTTGTCCACTACTATAACCTTTTTTTTTTTTTTTCCATAAATCTTGCTATTATGGGCCACTGAAAACATCTACTGTGTTTATTTTAGCAATATTACCTTTTATCATGCTGTAGCAGCACATTTTAGTGCTGGATTCAGCTCTCATGGGGTTAATCGACAACTTCCTTTCTCCTGAGTCATTGTGCTCTAATACTACAAGTTCCATGATGCATTGCACTGCCACTAAGCACGAACCTACCACACCCACTCCAAAACACACCCCAACCCCTCCCTCCTCTCCCTCCTCTAGCTTCAAAAAGATTTGTGATGTCATTTCTGTCCAACCTCCTCTTTTACATCTGTCCAACCCACACTCCATTACACACAGATAGATAGATAGATAGATAGATAGATAGATAGATAGATAGATAGATAGATAGATAGATACAGATATATCTATATATCTATGTCTATTTCCATAGATATGTCCATATCCATGTTTCTAAACCCCTTCACCCCTGGAGCTTTTTTGTTTTCGTTTATCGCTCCCCTTCTTTCCAGAGCCATAATTTTTCCGTCAATACGGCCATGTGAGGGCTTATCTTTTGCGGGACAAGTTCTACTTTTGAACGCCATCATTGGTTTTAGCATGTCATGTAGCAGAAAATGTGAAAAAAATTCAAAGTGCAATGAAATGGCAAAAAAAGTGCAATCCCACGCTTGTTTTTTGCTTGGCTTTTTGGCTAGGTTCACTAAATGCTAAGGCTGTGTGCACACGTTGCGGATCTGATTGCAGAACCGCAGCGTTTTTTGCTGCACTGAATTGCATCGAATCCGCAGTGTAGTGCATAACCAATGTAAGTCTATGGGAGCCGCAGACTTGTGCACATGCTGCGGAAAAAGCCGCACCAAAACCACACCAAGAACTGCATCAAAACCGCACCAAAAACTGTATCAAAACCGTACCAAAACGGCGAAACTGCACCAGGTTTTGATGCAGTTTTTGGTGCAGTTTTGATGCAGTTTTTGGTGCAGTTTTTATGCTTTTTTGGGTGCGGTTTATGCGCGGTTTTAATGCCGTTTTTGGAAATAAGTAAATAAACGGAAAATGTGCATGATTTGAATGGAAACATGCATGAAAAAACGGATTGCAAGGCCGGATTCATCATTTCACAGCTCAGTTTCATACTTTTTTTGCCGGATCCGTCGCTGTGCGTTTTTTCGCCGGACAGAAAAAACGTTCCTCTGTATGTGTTTTCCATCCGGCGGAAACAGCTTTTTTGACGGATCCGGCAAAAAACGGATGAAACTCTATGAGAAAAAGACGGATCCGTCGGAAAAAAATGGATCCGTTTTTTTCAAAACTCGCCGGATTGTGCCTCACGGCAAAAACCTGATGTGTGAAAGCAGCCAAATATATGGATAGATACATCTATGTATCTATAGATATATCTATAGATAAATATATCTATAGATAGATATATCCATAGATATATAATAGAAAGGCCGATGTTTCTATAAGGCTACTTTCACACTTGCGTTTTTCGCAATCCGTCTTTTTGGGAAAAAAACCGATCCTGCAAATGTGCTCGCAGGATGCGTTTTTTACCCATAGACGAGTATTAGTGAAGGATCGCGACGGATGGCCACACGTCGCGTCCATCGTGCAACGGATGCATCGTGTTTTGGCGGACCGTTGGCACGTCCGTCGCGTCTGCCATTTTCTACCGCACATGCGCGGCCAAAACTCCGCCCCCTCCTCCCCGGACTTCAGAATGGGCAGCGGATGCGTTGAAAAACTGCATCCGCTGCCCACGACGTGCACAAATTTCACAACGTGCGTCGGTACGTCGGCCCAACGCATAGCGATGGACCCGTGCCGACGCAAGTGTGAAACAGGGCTTAATGAGCGTTTAATTTAATAAAAAACTGAAAAAAATGGCGTGGGCTCCCGCGCAATTTTCTGCGCCAGAGGGGGAAAGCCGACGGCCGAGGCCAAAATTTGTAGCCTGCTATGAATATCAGCCCGCAGCTGTCTGCGTAGCCTTTACTGGCTATTAAAATAGAGGGACCCCCCCCAAAAAATGACGTGGGGTCCCCCTATATTTTATAGCCAGAAAGGCTACGCAGACAGCTGCGGGCTGATATTAATAGCCTAGAGAGGGGCCATGGATATTGGTCCCCCCCGGCTACAAATACCAGTCCGCAGCCACCCCAGAAATGGCGCATCTGTAAGTCTATGTTCACATTAGCGTTCGGCGCCGCAGCGTCGCCGCATGCGTCATGCGCCCCTATATTTAACATGGGGGCGCATGGACATGCATTGTGCTGCGTTTTGCGACGCATGGGTTTTTTTGGCCGCAAGCGTTGGGCGCAGAGGACGCAGCAAGTTGCATTTTTTTTGCGTCCAACTTTCGGCCAAAAAGGACGCATGCGTCGCAAAACACAGCGTTTTAGCGTGCGTTTTTGTTTGCGTTGTGCGTTGCGTCTCCGACGCTGCGGCGCACAACGCAAATGTGAACGTAGCCTTAGATGCGCCAATTCCGGCACTGAGGCTGGTTTCACACTTGCGTTTTTGGACGCTGCGTTTTAGCGCTAAAAAACGCATGCGTTTTTTCCCTATACTTAACATTAAAAACGCATGCGTTTTTTTCGCATGCGTTTTGACGCGTTTTCGGCAACGCATGCGTTTTTGAACGCGCGCGTTTGTTTGCGTTAAAAACGCATGCGTTTTTATAGAAAAAAAAACAGAGAAAACACTGAAAAACCACCCACCCCCATCAGGGTGATAAAGGGATCCAAACCCTAACCCTACCCCTAACCTCACCCCTAACCGTTTAATGAACATTTTATGACATAGTGCCACGATATTTCAGTGCCACGTATATAAGTGCAACGTATGTAAGTGCCACGTATGTAAGTGCCACGTGCCACGTAAGTGCCACGTATGTAAGTGTCACGTATGTAAGTGCCACGTATATAAGTGCCACGTATGTAAGTGCCACGTGCCACGTATGTAAGTGCCACGTATGTAAGTGCCACGTATGTAAGTGCCACGTGCCACGTATATAAGTGCCACGTATGTAAGTGCCACGTGCCACGTATTTAAGTGCCACGTATGTAAGTGCCACATATGTAAGTGCCACGTATGTAAGTGCCACGTGCCACGTATGTAAGTGCCACGTATGTATGTGCCACGTATGTAAGTGTCACGTATGTAAGTGCCACGTATATAAGTGCCACGTATGCAAGTGCCACATATGTAAGTGCCACGTATGTAAGTGCCATGTATGTAAGTGCCACGTATTTAAGTGCCACGTGACACGTATTTCAGTGCCACGGATTTAAGTGCCATGTATTTCAGTGCCACGTGCCATGTATTTCAGTGCCACGGATTTAAGTGCCACCTATGTAAGTGCCACGTATTTCAGTGCCACGTATTTCTGTCACGTTTAGGGTTAGGCCCTAACCCTACCCCTAGCTATTTCTATTTATAGTGGGTTTTCTTGTGGATTTTGATGATTGGCAGCTGTCACACACTTCTCAGCATGCGTTTTAAAAACGCAAACGCATGAAAAAACGCATGCAAACGCGGCAAAACGCCACGTTTTTTTTCTACATGCAAAAACGCATGCGTCTAAAAAACGCAGCGTTTTACCACGTTTACATGCGTTTTTTCACACATGCGGTTTTTTAAAAAACGCATGCAGATAAAAACGCAAGTGTGAAACCAGCCTAAGCCCCTCTCTTCCCACTCCCGTGTAGCGGTGGGATATGGGGTAATAAGGGGTTAATGTCACCTTGCTATTGTAAGGTGACATTAAGCCGGGTTAATAACGTAAGAGGTGTCAATAAGACGCCTATCCATTATTAATCCAATATTAATAAAGGGTTAATAAAACACACACACATTAGGAAAAAGTATTTTAATATTCTTAATTTCACCATACTTACCATACTTCAGCGCCTGCAAAAAACGTAAAATAATAAACCGTATACTACCTGTCCGCCATAGTCCAAGTAATAACGAGTGTCCCACGACGATCTCCCCTATAGAACAGTGACATCGGGTGATGTCACTGCTCTATAGGACCCTCAGTGACACACTGACAGGAGACAATGGCTCCTGCAGTGCATCACTGAGGTTACTATAGTTCACTGGTCTCACTTTATGGCAAAAAGCTGCGTGGGAACTTTCTCATACAGCATACCATAAAGTGAGACTAGAGATCTATTTTCTCACAGGGGTGTAGGAATACATTGTGGGGAATACATTGTGGAAGGATACCTTCCTCCCCTCATTGTCTTCCTGGAGCCCCTGGAGAGTGGTTGCATCAGCAGATGCTCCTGTTCTCCACGGGAGATCGTCGTGGGACACTCGTTTTAATTGGATTTCTGCGGATCAGGGAGTATATTGGTTGTTTATTATTTTAATATTTTTTATGACACTGGCTTCGGGGATCAAAGTGACAAGTGATGGTGAGTATGTAATCTATGTTATATGTACTGTATGTCTGTATGTATGTACTGTATGTCTGTATGTATGTATGTACTGTATGCGCATGTCGTCGCATGCCGTCGCATGGCGCATGCCGTCGCATGGCGCATGCAGTCGCGTGGCGCATGTCGTCGCGTGGCGCATGTCGTCGCATGGCGCATGTTCTGTATGTGTGTATGTACTGTATATGTGTTTTTTTTTGTTTTTTGTTTTTTTACATTCAACACATTAGCCGGATGATGGGACTACTACTGTCCCATCATTGGCTAATGTGTCACTGATTGTCACTGTAGCAGGCAGAGCACGATGGGACTTGTAGTCCCATCGGACAATGCCTGCACACAGAGACACACACACACACACACACACACCAAAGACCACCCCACCCCCCGCAGCAGACCCAGCACATACCGGCAGCAGAGCCCCGGCGCCGGCCCCCACCCCCACATCCACATGCCGGCGCAGAGCCCCGGCGCCGTACCCACATTCCGGCGCTGGCACGCAGAGCACCGGCGCCGGCCCCCACCCCCACATGCCGGCGCAGAGCCCCGGCGCCGTACCTACATACCGGCGCTGGCACGCAGAGCAGCGGCGCCGGCACGTACATACAGACCTCAGCGCCCGCACCTTCATCATCCCTGCCTAGCCCCGCGCGCCCCCAGCACAGCCCCGCAGGCAGCCACCAGCCCCGCCCACAGCCCAGTCACTCTTGATGAGTGACTGCTCTGACTGTGCGGCTGGGACACACCTGCTGCTGACGTCACGTCAATTTCCAGAGCCTGGAAATTGACGTGACGTCGGCGGAAATAAGCGGCGGCTGCAGCCTGGGGGTCACGTGACCCGGACTCAGCCGCCGCTACAGCGCCGCTCACAGGCAAAAACGGCAACAAAAGGTATTTGCACAATTCATCAGGGGCCCCGGGGGGATACATTGGGGGGTTAATTGAAAGTAGTGGACAACCCCTTTAATATTTTCCCGCTTGACCCTGTCCCAAAATAATAATAAGTAATCAGATTGGCCAACTTGTCCAAACCATATCTTCCCCCAACATCTCTGTCAACAATTCTCCAGAGGCTTAAAGAGGTGGTGTGGTGAAAATTATCTCCTATCCAGGAGATAGGTGATAGCTTGTTTATTGGTGATGGTCCAATCACTGGGACCTGCTCCAATTTACAGAATGAGGAGCTTTAATCCCCTTTACAATAGAACTACAATGCACACAGTCTAACGCCGCTCCATTCCTTCCATTTGGGGCTGTTGAATGTTGTGTTTGGCTTTTTTCCATCATGGAGCTGTGTTCAACCTGATGCCTCATTTTTTAGTGGCATATAAATTCCTCCGATAAGGATACAAATTCTCCTGATCTGCCATCTGGGATGGGTTCCAGTTGGCGGCCCACCCATGGTCAATATCTTATCACCTATCATGCAGATTGGTGATAACTTGTATTTACTTGAAAACCCATTTTAAGATGGATCTGTGGACAAAAATTGATGTTTGTTTTGTATTATGGAGCACGGGGGAATGGTACAATGTATCTATGTGCTTACTAGGATTGCAGTCCTCTGCTAATTGCAGCTGTTCTGTGTCTTAATGATATGTAATTACACAGCAGATCTCAGGGATTAACTGCTAATAATGGCTATTCTGCTATTAGTATTTGCATTTAACTGTAATGTTTTTAAAAAAATCTGTGTATTTATTTCTGATTACTTATATAGTATTTAGCCAGCATGTTCCTCAGCTACATACAAAGAAAGAGATGGTCCCTGTACTTTATACTTGATTCAATTTTATAAATAATGCGATTAATAGACAATCTGCAAATTACATTATTTATAAATAATGTCATTTCTCCCAAAATAATGGTCTCCCTTCTGTCTAACCTGTTGTCAAGTGTGAAATGTCTATAGCAGCAAAATCATGGATGATTGGAAGCAGAGTCTTTGTCGTTGATGCTCTACACTAAGTGGGGGTGGTCTTTCATCCCTCAACTGTAAATATTGGGTTGGTCTTTGTTGCCCTACATTAAGTGGGGATGGAACTTTGTCCGTCTACTGTTTATATTCGATGGGTCTTTGCTCCTCTACAGGAAGCAGAGACAGATCTTTGTTGCTCTTCACTAAAAGGGTGGGCATTTGTCCCTCTACTGTAAACATTGGGTGAGTCTTTGTCTTCTACAGAAAGCAGAATCAGGTCTTTGTCGCTCTCACTAAGTAGGGGTGGGCCTTTGTCCCTCAGCTGTAAATATTGAGTTGGTCATTGTCCCTCTACAAGAAGTGGGGGCAGATCTTTGTTGCCCTACACTAAGTTGGGGTGGAACTTTCCCCATCTACTGTATGTATTAGGTGGGTCTTTGTCGCTCTACACTAAAGGGTTGGGCATTTGTCCCTCTACTGTGAGTATTCGGTGTGTCTTTGTCCTCTTTAGATAGCAGGAGCAGGTCTTTGTCCCTCTACACTAAGTAGAGGTGGGCCTTTGTCCCGCTACTGTAAGTATTGGGTGGGTCTTTGTCCTCTACAGAAAGCAAGAGCAGGTCTTTGTCCCTCTACACTAAGTAGGGGTGGGCCTTTGTCCCGCTACTGTAAGTATTGGGTGGGTCTTTGTCCTCTACAGAAAGCAGGAGCAGGTCTTTGTCCCTCTACACTAAGTAGAGGTGGGCCTTTGTCCCGCTACTGTAAGTATTGGGTGGGTCTTTGTCCTCTACAGAAAGCAGGAGCAGGTCTTTGTCCCTCTACACTAAGTAGGGGTGGGCCTTCATCCCTCAACTGTAGATATTGGGTTGATCTTTGTTTCTGTACAGGAAGTGGAGGAGGGTCTTTGTCCCTCTACACTAAGTGGGAGTGGAACTTTGTTCCTCTACTGTAAATATTGGGTTGATCTTTGTTTCTGTACAGGAAGTGGAGGAGGGTCTTTGTCCCTCTACACTAAGTGGGAGTGGAACTTTGTTCCTCTACTGTATGTATTTGGTGGGTCTTTTTTGCTCTACAAGAAGCAGGGATGGGTCTTTGTTACTTTACAGTAAATCAGGTGGGCCTTTGTCCCTCAATTTAAGTACTGGGTGAGTCTTTGTCCTCTACAGAAAGCAGGATCAGGTCTTTGTTGCTCTACACCAAGTAAGGGTGGGCCTTTGTCCCTCTACTGTAAGTATTGGGTGGGTCTTTGTCCTCTACAGAAAGCAGGATCAGGTCTTTGTTGCTCTACACTAAGTAAGGGTGGGCCTTTGTCCCTCTACTGTAAGTATTGGGTGGGTCTTTGTCCTCTACAGAAAGTGGGGGCAGGTCTTTGCCTTTCTACAGGAAGCCAGGACAGGTCTTTGTATCTCTACAGGAAGCAGGTGCGGGTCTTCAGGATTTAGATCTTTGTCTCTTTTCGCCTGCTCTTCTGTCTGTCAAATTGCATACAGGCATAACAGAAAAGCAGACGTTCAGATTGAACAGGTAAATGGTTGGAAAAAGGTCAAATTAATATATGGTGAGAAGTGGGGAAAAACTTCAAAAGCCTATAGTACTGGAAGAATTCAAATGAAGAGAAGCTGCCTCCTTAAAAAAAGAGAAAATTACTTAAGAGCAGAAGAATCATTACAGTACTTGGATATGTTAGACTGGTATGTCTAGCAAAAACATTTAGCGTGTCATGGACTGCAAGAGATTGATTTTTACAGGTTTGTTTCTTATAAGGACAGGTATACTTGTAAGATGAATTGCATCCCTCAACTCTCTAGGGCTCGGTGTGTACCAAAGCCATGGCTTCTATTCACAGTAAATAAAATATAAGATCTTTTAGCTTGGAATATCAGTAGGTTTGCGGAGCAGCAGATGCACATAGGAAAAACCACAGGAATGTGCAAAAAATGAAAAGAGTCTGAGACGATAATAGAAACAGAAGAAACTGGATGTGGGAGACTGCATCTGAACAAATCAGAACTGTCCTGATCAGATTTGTTACACTTGTGGCTCCCATTACTGCTGGTATCAGTGAGCTCTTTACCACCAGCCACTCTATCAGTAATGGCAGACGGCATGGCGGGAGGCCAGATGTTATACACCGCGGGCAACCGGGCTGAACGAAAAACCTGAATCCATTGATCAAGACTTGTGATAGAATAATTTTGTCCATGTTGTGTTGATAGGTACGATATATACTTAGATATGAGATATATGCTAGAAATAAATTAAGAAAAAAAAAAGAAAAATTAAGCGGCACTACCTAAAGAGAAAAATTGCAATGGCTGCATGGTCAACCAGGATTCATCTAAGAAACGTTTCATATGTAGTTCTTCAAAAAGCAGAGAAGGATTATTGTTCTTCTGTACCTTTATTGTAAAATTAATTTTTTGTTAGGCGACTAACATGAGGAATAAAACAAACATTCAAGCTGACATTCAAAATAATGAAACGAGGAATGAATTATCTACATAAGAGTAAATCCCAGCAGAAGGGTAGATATGAGACACCATAACTGTGTGTACACATCAATATGCACAGACCTGTCATGTCGATAGATTAAAAAATGATATATCTATCTGGGGTTTATCGCAATCCTTCTTATCTATACATCTATCCGTATTTCATCCATATAAGCCTTGACCCGTTAACCATTTGAGTCACGGCGGGATGTCGCCACACTATCGTATCTTCCTCATATCTATTGTGTATTACATGGTTAAGTTATTGATGGCAGCGGTCTGTCTTCTGGGTTCTTAGAGTTTGTTGAGAAAAGCTATCTGGGATAAGAGTAAGGGTGGTTTCAAAGACAGCCATATTGAAAAATGGCAAATTGTGGACATGACTGGCTCCATGTGCAGCTCCGTGTACTCATCTGCTGCTTTTACATTACATGTATTCTATGAAGGAGGATAGTGCATGCTGTGATTTTTTTTCCATGCATGAAGACCATCGGTCCATGCAGAAAGCTGGATATGTGCTCTCGCACACTGGCTATATTGTGTCCATGTGCCCCACGACCCGAACATGAAATCAATATACCAAGTGCACGTGCCCGACTGTCCACATAGACCAATGGCCGGCATGGAAAAAGTCACTTTTGTACTTATCTGAACAAGAACTAAGTCCTAGAGCACTAGCTCCTGTTGAGGTTCACCTGTGCTACATAACCAGGCTGCGTTGTTTTCTTGGTCTCTCCGAGAGGACATTGAACAGAACATGTGCAATAATCTGCGAATGCCTGGCTACTCTTTAACCCCTTCCTTTGCGACATGTAATCCCAGGAGCATGTCTATAGAGCATGCTTAGTAACGGATCCCAGCAACTGCCATCTGTTGTACAGCCAGCATCTCTCACAGCAGGTTATAACAGCCTACTCTATGTAGTTCTAAATAAACAAGAGTTTGCAAAGAGGATGGGTGGGGCAATTTTGTAAATATATATGACATAGAAGATAGATAGATGGTAGAAGATGCAGCGGGTGAAATAAGTATTGAACACGTTGCTAATTTTCCAAATAATTACATTTTTAAAGGTGCTATTGATATAAAATTCTCACAAGATGTTGGTAACAACTAGTGATGAGCGAATACATTCGGCACTATTCGTTACTCGGCGGGTAATTTGGTATTCGCCTCGGTATATTCGAGTGACCCACCCAGCATGTTTGACGCTTTATTTGCAGCCAATGAACATGCTGGTCTGGATTGCCAGTCACAGTAATGCCGGCGCCATCTTTGGTGTGGCATTACTGTGATTGGCTGGCCTTACAGCGTCATGTGGATATTTAAAGGCTGCCTGCGCCATCTTGCGCACATTGCAGCCGGAAACAGCATAAGGAGAGCGTAGTTTGAGCATAGGGAAAGTGAAAATAGTGTAGGGAGAGTGATAGGAGTTTATTCTGAACATTTATTCATTCCAAAAAGCACTTTTAACCCCTTCATGACCAGAGCTTTTTCCGTTTTTCGCTCCCCTTCTTTCCAGAGCCATAACTTTTTTATTTTTCCGTCAATATGGCTGTTTGAGGGCTTATTTTTTGCGGGACGAGCTGACATTTTTAATGATACCACATTTGTGCAGGTACGTTCTTTTGATTGCCTGTTATTGCATTTTAATGCAATGTCACGGCGACCAAAAAAATGTAATTCTGGCGTTTTGATTTTTTTATCGCTACGCCATTTAGAGATGTTAATTTTTTTTTATTGATAGATCAGGCAATACTGAACACAGCGATACAAAAAATGTGAAAGTTTGTTTTTTTGTCATTGTTTTATTTTGATGGGGGTGATTTGAGCTTTTATGTTTTTTTATTTTTTTTTATATTTTTAAACACTTTTTTTTTGGCATGCTTCAATAGCCTCCATGGGAGGCTAGCAGCTGCCATAGCGCGATCGCCTCTGCTACATAGAGGGTGATGCTCAGATCACCTCTATGCAGCAGAATTACAGGCTTGCTATGAGCACCGACCACAGGGTGGCGCTCATAGCAATCTGCCATCAACAACCATAGAGGTCTCGAGGAGACCTCTGTTGTGATGGCAACGCAGCGATGACCCCTGATCACGTGACGGGGGTCATTGATGTGCATATTTCTGGACCGGCGTCTGGAAGTGCATTTAAATGCCCGCTGTCAGAGTTTGACAGCGGCATTTAACTACTTAATAGGCAAGGGCGTGTTGTGCTTCCGCTCCAATTCTGACCACTGTCCCTTTATGAGGTTATAACTCTGGAACGCTTCAACGGATCTTGGCGATTCTGACACTGTTTTCTCGTGACATATTGTACTTCATGTTAGTGGTAAAATGTATTCGATATAACTTGCGTTTATTTGTGAAAAAAATGGAAATTTGGCGAAAATTTTGAAAATTTCGCAATTTTCCACCTTTGAATTTTTATGCCCTTAAATCACAGAGATTTGTCACTCAAAATACTTAAGTAACATTTCCCACATGTCTACTTTACATCAGCACAATTTTGGAACCAAATTTTTTTTTTCTTAGGGAGTTATAAGGGTTAAAAGTTGACCAGAAATTTCTCATTTTTACAACACCATTTTTTTTAGGGACCACATCTCATTTGAAGTGATTTTGAGGGGTCTATATGATAGAAAATACCCAAGTGTGACACCATTCTAAAAACTGCACCCCTCAAGGTGCTCAAAACCACATTCAAGAAGTTTATTAACCCTTCAGGTGTTTCACAGGAATTTTTGGAATGTTTAAATAAAAATGAACATTTAACTTTTTTTCACACAAAATGTATTTCAGCTACAATTAGTTTTATTTACCAAGGGTAACAGGAGAAAATGGACCCCAAAACTTGTTGTACAATTTGTCCTGAGTACGCTGATACCCCATATGTGGGGGTAAACCACTGTTTGGGCGCATGGCAGAGCTCGGAAGGAAAGGAGCGCATTTTTACTTTTCAATGCAAAATTTACCGGAATTGAGATGGGACACCATGTTGCGTTTGGAGAGCCCCTGATGTGCCTAAACATTGAAACCCCCCACAAGTGACACCATTTTGGAAAGTAGACCCCCTAAGGAACTTATCTAGATGTGTGGTGAGCACTTTGACCCACCAAGTGCTTCACAGAAGTTTATAATGCAGAGCCGTAAAAATAAAAAATCATATTTTTTCACAAAAATGATCTTTTCGCCCCCAATTTTTTATTTTCCCAAGGGTAAGAGAAGAAATTGGACCCTAAAAGTTGTTGTGCAATTTGTCCTGAGTACGCTGATACCCCATATGTGGATGTAAACCATTGTTTGGGCGCATTGCAGAGCTCGGAAGGGAAGGAGCGCCATTTGACTTTTCAATGCAAAATTGACTGGAATTGAGATGGGACTCCATGTTGCATTTGAAGAGCCCCTGATGTGCCTAAACATTGAAACCCCCCACAAGTGACACCATTTTGGAAAGTAGACCCCTTAAGGAACTTAACTAGATGTGTGGTGAGCACTTTGACCCAACAGGTGCTTCACAGAAGTTTATAATGCAGAGCCGTAAAAATAAAAAATCATATTTTTTCACAAAAATGATCTTTTCGCCCCCAATTTTTTTATTTTCCCAAGGGTAAGAGAAGAAATTGGACCCTAAAAGTTGTTGTGCAATTTGTCCTGAATACGCTGATACCCCATATGCGGGGGTAAACGACTGTTTGGGCGCATGGCAGAGCTCGGAAGGGAAGGAGCGCCGTTTGACTTTTCAATGCAAAATTGACTGGAATTGAGATGGGACACCATGTCGCGTTTCGAGAGCCCCTGATGTGCCTAAACATTAAAACCCCCACAAGTGACACCATTTTGGAAAGTAGACCCCCTAAGGAACTTATCTAGATGTGTTTTGAGAGCTTTGAACCCCCAAGTGTTTCACTACAGTTTATAACGCAGAGCTGTGAAAATAAAAATTCTTATTTTTCTCACAAAAATGATTTTTTAGCCCCCAGTTTTGTATTTTCACAAGGGTAACAGGATAAATTGGACCCTAAAAGTTGTTGTCCAATTTGTCCTGAGTACGCTGATACCCCATATGTGGGGGGGGACCACTGTTTGGGCGCATGGCAGAGCTCGGAAGGGAAGGAGCGCCATTTGGAATGCAGACTTAGATGGATTGGTCTGCAGGCGTCACGTTGCATTTGCAGAGCCCCTGATGTACTCAAACAGTAGAAACCCCCCACAAGTGACCCCATATTGGAAACTAGACCTCCCAAGGAACTTATCTAGATGTGTTGTGAGAACTTTGAACCCCCAAGTGTTTCACTACAGTTTACAACGCAGAGCTGTGAAAATAAAAAATCTTTTTTTCCCACAAAAATGATTTTTAGCCCCAAGGATAACAAGAGAACTTCAACCCCAAAAGTTGTTGTCCAATTTGTCCCGAGTACGCTGATACCCCATATGTTGGGGTAAACCCCTGTTTTGGCGCACGAGAGAGCTCGGAAGGGAAGGAGCACTGTTTTACTTTTTCAACGCAGAATTGGCTGGAATTGAGATCGGACGCCATGTCGCATTTGGAGAGCCCCTGATGTGCCTGAACAGTGGAAACTCCCCAATTCTACCTGAAACCCTAATCCAAACACATCCCTAACCCTAACCACACCCCTAACCCTGACACACCCCTAACTCTAATCCCAACCCTAATCCCAACCGTAAATGTAATCCAAACCCTAACCCTAACTTTAGCCCCAACCCTAACCCTAACTTTAGTCCCAACCCTAACTTTAGCCCCAACCCTACCCCTAACTTTAGCTCCAACCCTAGCCCTAACCCTAGCCCTAACCCTAGCCCCAACCCTAGCCCCAACCCTAGCCCTAACCCTAGCCCTAACCCTAGCCCTAATGGGAAAATTGAAATAAATACATTTTTTAAATTTTATTGTTTTTCCCTAACTAAGGGGGTGATGAAGGGGGGTTTGATTTACTTTTATAGCGTTTTTTATATCGGATTTTTATGATTGGCAGCTGTCACACACTGAAAGACGCTTTTTATAGCAAAAAAGTTTTTGCGTCTCCACATTTTGAGACCTATAATTTTTCCATATTTTGGTCCACAGAGTCATGTGAGGTCTTGTTTTTTGTGGGACGAGTTGACATTTTTATTGGTAACATTTTCGGACACGTGACAGTTTTTGATCACTTTTTATTCCGATTTTTGTGAGGCAGAATGACCAAAAACCAGCTATTCATGAATTTCTTTTGGGGGAGGCGTTTATACCGTTCCACGTTTGGTAAAATTGATAAAGCAGTTTTATTCTTCGGGTCAGTACGATTACAGCGATTTCTCATTTATATCATTTTTTTATGTTTTGGCGCTTTTATACGATAAAAGCTATTTTATAGAAAAATAATTATTTTGGCATCGCTTTATTCAGAGGACCATAACTTTTTTATGTTTTTGCTTATAATGCTGTATGGCAGCTCGTTCTTTGCGGGACAAGATGACGTTTTCAGCGGTACCATGGTTATTTATATCCGTCTTTTTGATCGCATGTTATTCCACTTTTTGTTCGGCGGTATGATAATAAAGCGTTGTTTTTTGGCTCGTTTTTTTTTTTTTCTTTCGGTGTTCACTGAAGGGGTTAACTAGTGGGACAGTTTTATAGGTTGGGTCGTTACGGACACGGCGATACTAAATATGTGTATTTTTATTGTTTTTTTTTTGTTTTTTTAGATAAATGTATTTATGGGAATAATATATATATTTTTTCTTTATTTAGGAATTTATTTATTTTTTTACACATGTGGAAATTTTTTTTTTAACTTTTTTACTTTGTCCCGGGGGGGACATCACACATCGCTGATCTGACAGTTTGCACAGCACTCTGTCAGATCAGCGATCTGACATACAGCCATGCAGGCTTACCAGCGCCTGCTGTGGACCCGGAAGTACTCCCTGCAGGACCCGGATGCAGCCTCGCGGCAATTTTGGATCTGGGGACTGCAGGGAGGAGACGCTCGGTACAAGGTGAGTGCATCGCCTTGTACCGATCGTCTCAGGGAAGCATGCAAGGAGCCCCCTCCCTGCGCGATGCTTCCCTGTACCGCCGGTACACTGCGATCATGTTTGATCGCAGTGTGCCGGGGGTTAATGTGCCGGGGGCGGTCCGAGACCACTCCTGGCACATAGTGCCGGATGTCAGCTGCGATGGTCAGCTGACACCCGGCCGCGATTGGCCGCGCTCCCCCCGAGAGCGCGGCCGATCGCATATGGCGTACTATCCCGTCAATGGTCATACGGGCCCACCCCACCTCGACGGGATAGTACGTCAGATGTCAGAAAGGGTTAATCAACGTGGAGGTGGCGGTGCCCGCCAAGGCCGTCTGACAGATCCGAAGGTGACTGTATCTCTTTCTAGTTTCCTGTCAAAAATTGGTCAGCTTGGTACACCACTAATGAACCCAGACAAGTGTGAGGATGTTGTGGGTTGGATGGCAGACAAAGGCTCCAGTGTGTTGACAAGCACCACCATAAAGTCTTCCACTGTCCAGTCTCAGTAGCCAAGAGGCTGGGCCTCTGAAAGCTCAACCTGGTCCTTCTTCCACCATCAAGAGTCCCAGGAGACATATGACCTCAACGCTGGCCTCTCTGAGGAACTGTTTATGTTCCCTTGTAAGTTGTCAGGCCTCTCAATGTGCACCATTAAAGAGAGGACAATGAACGTTTGTCTCTTTGTAGTCTGCCACACATGGCAGAGTTCATGTCCAGATCCCTTTTCAAGACCCTCGTGTGAAAGACATTTTGTCCACCATGAAATACTGGCTGCGCACCTTTCTTGACCCACGGTACAAGTAGAAAGTGGTTTCTCTAATGTCAGAGCCATACATACCATTTTCAATGCATGCATGCAAAGGGCCGTAGTGGAAGACTTGCTCAAAAGATTACCCTCAGACAACACTGATGGCAGAGGTGCTGGCTCTTTTCGCTCAAACGGACTACAGGGGAGGACCACAAACACCAGGTGCAACTCGGGGGAGGGGGGGAGAATGTCCACCAACTGGCCATTTTCATGAGACTGTCGCATCAGCAAGGGCTATCTGTGGGTGTAATTATTATTATTATTATTATTTATTTATATAGCACCATTAATTCCATGGTGCTGTACATGAGAAAGGGGTTGCATACAGAGTTATAGATATCATTTACAGTAAACAGGTTTACAGTGACAGACTGGTACAGAGGGGAGAGGACCCTGTCCTTGCGGACTTACATTCTATGGGATAGTGGGGAAGAGACAGAAGGTAGGGATGAGGCGGCGGCGGCTCTGGCGGTGGTGAGGCGGCGGCTCGGTTATTGTAGGCTGTAGGCTTTCCTGAAGAGATGGGTTTTCAGGTTCCGTCTGAAGGATCCGAGGGTGGTGGATAATCAGACGTGTTGAGGCATGGAATTCCAGAGGATGGGGGATATTCGGGAGAAATCTTGGAGGCGATTGTGTGAGGAACGAATACGTGTGGAGGAGAGTAGGAGGTCTTGGGATGAACGAAGATTACGTGAGTGAAGATAGTGGGAGATTAGTTCAGAGATATAGGGAGGGGACAGGTTGTGGATGGCTTTGTAGATCAGTGTTAGTAGTTTGAACTGGATTCGTTGGGGGATTGGGAGCCAGTGGAGGGATTTGCAGAGGGGAGAAGCAGGGGAGTAGCGAGGAGAGAGGTGGATTAGGCGGGCAGCAGAGTTGAGGACAGACTGGAGTGGTGCAAGAGAGTTAGCGGGGAGGCCACAGAGGAGGGTGTTGCAGTAATCGAGGCGGGAGATGATGAGAGCATGCACAAGAGTTTTGGTAGAGTGTGGGTTGAGGAAAGGACGGATTCTGGCAATTAATTATGACAAGGAGAGAGAAGTTGACCAAGAGGACTACTTAAGTGACCAAACCAGCACCCTTCCTGATTCTTCAGTGCACACTTTGCCCAACCTCTCCTTGTATGCCTTGGAGGTGCTGCCATGCTCTGCTGCGAGTGTGTTGTCTGAGTAGGTTTTTAGTCCCACAGTTGCAAGCATAACAGATAGGCGCACACGGCTATCAACGGAAAATGCAGACAGGCTGATTGTTCGGGCTGGATTTCATCTGACTTTGTAAGCCGTACAGATGACAGCAATATTATGTAAATGCAGGCCAAATGTTTTTATTTGGAATTTTTTGTTAACGTCCATCCCTTACCATCCAAACCCATTTTGTTCAGGAATTCAACTCCTCCTGCTTCTGCAACAAGTACTTAGTGTTCATCTATGTATACCCCATGTGGGTATTGTTTTGTGCTTGTAATTGTGCAATGGTGAAGCTTGTACTCTGTGTCTCTACCTCTTGTAATAACTGCTAAGTGTACTGTGATGTCCCAATATCGGTGTCTTTCAGCGTGTATGATGCAGACCCCTTGGGTAATTTTTGGAAAGCTTTGCACTTTGTGCAATGGTGAAACTTGTTCTCTCTATCTCTACCTCTTGTAACAACTACAAAGTGTATTGTGTTGTCCCCATGACGACATCTTTTAGCGTGTATGATACAGACCCCTTGGGGTAATTTTTGGAAACCTTTGTACATTGTGCAATGGTCAAATTTCGATTCTCAATCTCTGTATATTCTATTATTATAATTTTTTTTATTGTGTTGCCCTTCTCACGGTCTCTTTAAGTGTGTATTTGGTAGCCTCATGTTGTTTTTGGGTCTGCACTTGGACATTGTGGAACATAAATGCATTAATATGCTCCACACAATTCTTCATGTTTCAGCCTTACACAGAATAATAATATGAGTAATGAAACATGCTCTCTATATATGCTGCTAGTTCAAAAATCTTACCCACACATCCCTTTATAAAAGGAAATTCAACATAATACCTCTGTTAGCATTCACCATATACTGCTCTTATATGCAGGACCCAAGTAGGTGGGCAGAACGCCTGGGTATAAAATCTGTGTCTGACGGTGAAACCACTGGCCCTTCCCCTGTGTTACAGTACATCATTGCCACTCTGCTGTCCACTAAGGAGGCTCTTATGCCTCCTGTCCACAACCTGCAGTTGCACAGACACAACAGTCAGCAACCACGTCCACGTCCAGTTTGTTATCCCATTTTAGCATTCAGTTGTTCCTTGTCAGCATATATGTCTATTCACAAATTGTTAGTTAGATAGGGCATACATATTCGTTAGCATTTTACATTGTCCGGTGCTGGACAAAGACCATTGATGACTTTTCCAGGCTCCTAAATGAGACTTGTGTCTCTTTATTAAACTGTTGCTTCCTTACATTTTCTACATTTGGGTCCTTACAAAAAAATGGTGGTGGGGTATTAGCCAGTTTCTGTATATTTTAAGCACGTCTAAGAGATTGGATTAATACGCTCCACAGACCTATTCAGGCCACAGCCTTACACATATTGGAACATGGTCATTGCCACACTAAGGCCTTTACCTGTGCTTTGTATCACTGCCTGTTACCTGAGTAATACACTCCACAGACCTCAACACTCTCTGGGACATATCCTGTAATTACTGCATTATTGCTCAAAACCATGCAAACGATACAGCTGCCTGTCTGGGTAGTTTCCAGAAGAGGTGCCTGGTCTTGTGCAGATTGGTCAGTGGCACTCCTGGCTCTTTCCCATGAGGAGGTTACTTCCAAGTAAATGAGGCTTGTACATGTTCCTGACATGGGTTTCAGGCCTGACAGACTAACCACAATACAGGCCCTCACTTGCATACACTCTATTCCGAATTTAATTCTAATGCTCTTGGTGTCTGGTAGAATCCAATTTCCTGACACTGATCATACAGCTCACCCAACTCCTGTATTATATTCACCTTCACCCGCTATGACAGTAGTTCCATTGGGATCCGGTGGCAAAAATGAACTGTGGACTGTACAAAACGCAGATTTCACAGCACCTACTGGCCCTCTGAAAATTAAAAGGGCCGCATAGTGACCTGGTGGTGGACATGGTGGTGGCACGTTTTAGCTGGGATTGTAAAGTGATGGGGAATATATATTTCACTATCTGGCTATCTATTTGGCATGAGGGAGGAACCTCCCAGATGTAGGAGTGACATCCCTTCCTCCCAAAAGAATGATACTGGGCAACCTGAGGGCGCTTACCAAACTCAGGTGTCACAGGACCTGCTCGCACTCTGCTAACTGTCAGCTATGGCAGCATAATGACCTGGCGGTGGACATGGTGGTGGTGGCGGCGGTCAAAGCCCAAAATTCAAATGGGCATGTTTGAAATTACATTGTAAAGTGATGGGGAATATGTATTCCACTATCTTGCTAACTATTTAGCAAGAGGGACCCAAATATAGGAGTGAGAGTCCTCACAAAAGTAAAAAATAAAGTCAAAACGCTCCGTGTGAACATATGCTAAAGGGGAGGTGTAATTTTCTTTCTTTTTTTATTTTGCATTATTTACATGCAGTTATGAAGGAAATGTTTCTTAGCTTTTTTCCCTTTAAAAAAAAATTGTTTGTTTTTTAGGTCTAAACCGGAGCATTAGTCTGACAACATTATTCCCAGATACCATATGTGAGTCAGAAAGGCATGCAGGCATCTTCTCCATGCTAATAAAACCTACAAGAGAAAAAATGAGCAAAAACCCTGCTGTAACTAAGTAAATGAAAAGCAAAAAGTGCATTTAAATAACACAGTTTTTAGTAATACTGTTTTTGATTAAAAATAGCATAAAAGTCATCCCACCCAGACAAGGTAACTCTGAGTTGGACAGTCTACACTGTCTAATATTAAAACCTTACCATGTGTCAATGTAGACCTGAGTGTGAATAAGGGCAGACAAAAGGACTGGGCCCAACCAGTGAAACACTAGATTGTGGAAGCCTTATATACAATCTCCAGCTCAGAAACAGGGAGGCCACACACCGGCTTGCACAGAATGCAATAAGGCAAAGAAAAAACACAAAAATTGAGCTTCACGTGACTTTTTGCTTTTTATTTACTTACTCACATCAGGGTTTTTGCTCATTTTTTCTCTTATAGGTTTTATATGTTTTATGGCCAATGTGAACATGCGCTTATGAGCTGCATGTGTACCAACTCAAGTGAAGCTCAATTTTTGTGTTTTATCTTCTCCATGCTGTTTCCATTTAGTTTTAACTCTTTCCCATCAATTTTATCTTTTTCCCATGCCCCCAGACCTGTTTGTTTGGTCCAGCTGAAAAATATTCGGCTTTCCCATTGACTTAAGTTGGGTTCGTTATTTTGTATGAATACACAGTTATTAGAAATTATTCATGCCGATTTTCCCAAATGTAAATATTTCACTATTCAATCATCACTAGTAACAACCCATCCATCCCACAGGCAGAGAAATCAAACCATCGATGTCCATAAATTAAGTTATGTGTAGAGATGGGCGGATACCTGAATGATCGGGTTTGGCCAAACAGTTACAAAAAGTTCTGTTTCGAGTTCCAGAACAGTACCCAGACCCCCCCATTCACTTTAATAGGGGTCACAAACATATGCATGACAGTGCTGCAAACAAACACCACTTCTGATCGGCGGTGAAACCATCACCGCCGGTCAGAGAGCCGCGGTTCCCATGCTGTCAAAAGACAGCGTGAGCATGCAGCAGTGATCGGATATATAAAGTTTACCTCTAGTCACTGGTGTCGGCTGATGGGATTACCGCTTCCATCAGCCGATGCCTGCTGCCACTAAACAGAGCAGGAGCCGGCTGATAAGAGTATTCATCAGCCGGCTCCTGCTCTGTAAATAAGTAATTCAAAGAAGAGCCGGTGTGGGTTCATCCGTATTTTTGATAACCAGCCAGGCAAAACTCAAAGCTGGGGGTTGCAACCCTCAGCTGTCAGCTTCAGCAAGGCTGGTTATTAAGAATAAAGGGGTTACCACGCCATATTTTTTTAATTATTTAAATAAATAATTTAAAAAAACGGTGTGGGGTCACCCCCATTTTTGGCAACCAGCCTTGCTAAAGCAGACAGCTGGGGGCTGGTATTCTCAGGCTGGTAAGGGGCCATGGATATTGGCCCTCCCAGCCTACAAATAGCTGCCCGCAGCCGCCCAGAAAAGGCACATCTATTAGTTGCACCAATTCTGGCTCTTTGCCCAGCTCTTTCCACTTGCCCTGTAGCAGTGGCAAGTGGGGTTCATATTTGTGGAGTTGATGTCACTTTTGTATTGTCCGGTGACATCAAGCCCAGGGATTAGTAATGGAGAGGCGTCTATAAGACACCTATCCTTTACTAATCCTATAGTTATATTGTAAATAAACACACAGCCAGAATAAAGTCTTTTATTTGAAATCAAACAAAACACGCTTTTTTACATTTTTATTTAAAAGTAACAAACACAGCTATACTCACCTAACACCTAATTCCCTGTCTCCAGTAGTAAAACAAAATTAAAAAACAATCATATCCCTCACATGTCCGTCGTTCTTTCCCAAGCCGTAATCCATGTCTGGGGGGTGAACAGTTTTCAATCTAGACAGTGCCAAGATGCGATCATCCAGGCTGACAACCACTGAGGAATGAACTGCTGCGAGCGCAGCCTCAGTGACTAACGGTGACGTCTTGTGCATGTCTCCAAAAGTGTACACACAGCTACGGTGTCTTATTTCCTGAACTCTTGAGATTTATTCTTAATTGGATGATTGTTTGATTTTTTTTATTAAAATGAATGTTTTTCATCCTATTAGACGTCTGACAAAAAATAATATTGAGATAAAATTAGTTTTACAATAAAAGTACAGAAAAATAATAATCCTTCCCTTCCATTGTCAGCGCTCACTAGTTATAAACAGTTTAGAAATGGAAACAAAACAAACACTTTTGTGTCATAGTGTAAGGAAAATTAATAAAATGGCAGATCAGACAGTTTGGAAAGTTCTGGTGCTCACTTATCTTGACCTATCTCCTTATATAGATGGAATTATAGTTAGGTTATATCATATACATTATATATACAGTATATACACACGGTATACAGTATATTATATATATATATATATATATATATATATATATATATATATATATACAGTACAGACCAAAAGTTTGGACACACCTTCTCATTTAAAGATTTTTCTGTACTTTCATGACTATGAAAATTGTACATTCACATTGAAGGCATCAAAGCTATGAATTAACACATGTGGAATTATGTACTTAACAAAAAAGTGTGAAACAACTGAAATTATGTCTTATATTCTAGGTTCTTCAAAGTAGCCACCTTTTGCTTTGATGACTGCTTTGCACACTCTTGGCATTCTCTTGATGAGCTTCAAGAGGTAGTCACCGGGAATGGTTTTCACTTCACAGGTGTGCCCTGTCAGGTTCAATAAGTGGGATTACTTGCCTTATAAATGGGGTTGGGACCATCAGTTTTGTTGAGCAGAAGTCTGGTGGATACACAGCTGATAGTCCTACTGAATAGACTTAGAATTTGAATTATGGCAAGAAAAAAGCAGCTAAGTAAAGAAAAATGAGTGGTCATCATTACTTTAAGAAATGAAGGTCAGTAAGTCCGAAAAATTGGGAAAACTTTGAAAGTGTCTCCAAGTGCAGTGGCAAAAACCATCAAGTGCTACAAAGAAACTGGCTCACATGAAGACCGCCCCAGGAAAGGAAGACCAAGAGTCACCTCTGCTTCTGAGAATAAGTTTATCCAAGTCACCAGCCTCAGAAATCGCAGGTTAACAGCAGCTCAGATTAGAGACCAGGTCAATGCCACACAGAGTTCTAGCATCAGACACATCTCTACAACAACTGATAAGAGGAGACTGTGCAGCAGGCCTTCATGGTAAAATAGCTGCTAGGAAACCACTGCTAAGGACAGGCAACAAGCAGAAGAGACTTGTTTGGGCTAAAGAACACAAGGAATGGACATTAGACCAGTGGAAATCTGTGCTTTGGTCTGATGAGTCCAAATTTGAGATCTTTGGTTCCAACCACCGCGTCTTTGTGCGATGCAGAAAAGGTGAACGGATGGACTCTACATGCCTGGTTCCCACCGTGAAGTATGGAGGAGGAGGTGTGATGGTGTGGGGGTGCTTTGCTGGTGACACTGTTGGGGATTTATTCAAAATTGAAGGCATACTGAACCAGCATGGCTACCACAGCATCTTGCAGCGGCATGCTATTCCATCCGGTTTGCATTTAGTTGCACCATCATTTATTTTTCAACAGGACAATAACCCCAAACACACCTCCAGGCTGTGTAAGGGCTATTTGACCAAGAAGGAGAGTGATGGGAAGCTATGCCAGATGACCTGGCCTCCACAGTCACCAGACCTGAACCCAATCGAGATGGTTTGGGGTGAGCTGGACCGCAGAGTGAAGGCACAAGGGCCAACAAGTGCTAAGCATCTCTGGGAACTCCTTCAAGATTGTTGGAAGACCATTTCCGGTGACTACCTCTTGAAGCACATCAAGAGAATGCCAAGAGTGTGCAAAGCAGTCATCAAAGCAAAAGGTGGCTACTTTGAAGAACCAAGAATATAAGACATAATTTCAGTTGTTTCACACTTTTTTAAGTATGTGATTCCACATGTGATAATTCATAGTTTTGATTCCTTCAGTGTGAATTTACAATTTCCATAGTCATGAAAATACAGTAAAATCTTTAAATGAGAAGGTGTGTCCAAACTTTTGGTCTGTACTGTATATATATATATATATATATATATATATATATATATATATATATACACGGCTCAAATAAAATAAAGGGAACACTTAAACAACAGAATATAACTCCAAGTAAGTGAAACTTCTGTGAAATCAAACTGTCCACTTAGGAAGCAACACTGATTGACAATCAATTTCACATGCTGCTGTGCCAATGGAATAGACAACAGATGGAAATTATTGGCAATTATCAAGACACCCTCAATAAAGGACTGGTTCTGCAGGTGGGGACCACAGACCACATCTCAGTACCAATGCTTTCTGTCTGATGTTTTGGTCACTTTTGAATGTTGGTTGTACTTTCACACTCGTGGTCGCATGAGACGGACTCTGCAACCCACACAAGTGGCTCAGGTAGTGCAGCTCATCCAGGATGGCACATCAATGAGAGCTGTGGCAAGAATTTTTGCTGTGTCTGTCAGAGTAGTGTCCAGAGGCTGGATGCGCTACCAAGAGACAGGCCAGTACATCAGGAGACATGGAGGGGGGTGTAGGAGGGCAACAACCCAGCAGCAGGACCGCTACCTCAGCCTTTGTGCAAGGAGGAACAGGAGGGGCACTGCCAGAGCCCTGCAAAATGACCTCCAGCAGGCCACAAATGTGCATGTGACTGCACAAACAGTTAGAAACCGACTCCATGAGGATGGTCTGAGTGCCCGACGTCCACAGATGGCGGTTGTGCTCACAGTCCAATACCGTGCAGGATGCTGGGCATTTGCCACAGAACACCAGGATTGGCAAATTCACCACTGGCACTCTGTGCTCTTCACAGATGAAAGCAGGTTCACACTGAGCACATTTGACAGACGTGACAGAGTCTGGAGATGCCATGGAGAGCGATCTGCTGCCTGCAACATCCTTCAGCATGACCTGTTTGGCAGTGGGTCAGTAATGGTGTGGGGTGGCATTTCTTTGGAGAGCCGCACAGCCCTCCATGTGCTCGTCAGAGATAGCCTGACTGTCATTAGGTACTAAGATGAGATCCTCAGACCCCTTGTGAGACCACATTATGGTGTGGTTGGCCCTGGGTTCCTCCTAATGCAGGACAATGTTAGACCTTATGTGGCTGGAGTGTGTTACCAGTTCCTGCAAGATAAAGGCATTGAAGCTATGGACTGGCCCGCCCATTTCCCAGACCTGAATCCGATTGAGCACATCTGGGACATCATGTCTCGCTCCATCCACTAACGTCACGTTGCACCACGGACTGTCCAGGAGTTGGATGCTTTAGTCCAGGTCTGGGAGGAAATCCCTCAGGAGACCATCTGCCGCCTCATCAGAAGCATGCCTAGGCATTGTACAATAGGGAGGTTATACAGGCACATGGAGGCCACACACAATATTGAGCATCTTTTCCTTGTCATGAGGCATTTCCACTGAGTATCATTCCAATTCCAGACCTCCATGGGATATTCATTTTTATTTACATTGATAATTGTTGTGTTTTATAGTTCTGAACACATTCCACTATGCAATGAATAAAAATTTGCAACTGAAATATTTAATTCAGAGATATCTAGGATGTGGTATTTTAGTGTTCCCTTTATTTTTTTGAGCTATATATATATATATATATATATATATATATATATATATATATATATATAATAGATTACAGTCACTCAATATAAGGGGCAACATGGAGAATGGGGGTACTGGTGTCAACATGACATCCGCTCATCAAAGGGCACTTACCTGAAGGGAGTTTAAATAGGTTGTGGCTCACACAGATAGCTAATTAGACCTGCTCATTAGGATCTCTGCAGAAACACACAGACCCCTTCGTTGACACTATAAGGGTATGTGCACACGTCCGGATTTCTTGCAGAAATTTCCTGAAGAAAACCGGAAATTTTCTGCAAGAAATCCGCATTTTTGTTTTTTGCGGTTTTTTCACGTTTTTTTCGCGTTTTTGCGCTTATGCAGCATCTATAGTAAAAGATAGAATGTTTAAAAATAATAATAAAAAGGGCGCATGTGCGGTCTTCGGCGGAGACAGTCATGTCTTGCTGAACTCCGCTACCCGACTTATCTGTTTAGGCCCTAATTAGCACCTGAACTATACCAAACACACCATAATTGGACCCACTGTTCTCCTAGGCGATCCACTCTCTGGCGATGCCTAGGAAGGGACAACCACCAGGCCGTAACATCGTGGATCTTTTTCAGAGCGGTAGCACCTCTAAGATGGCTGCTGCGACTTCTTTCCCCTCGGCCTCAGCAGGGAGCGCGGGAGATATTATAGACCAAGACGAGACCGGTCCCCACATCGAGACAACGATCTCCACAGCAGCTCTCACCAAATCTTTACAAGAGACTTTCCGGTCAGAACTTACATCAGCTATGCAGAAGATCTCCTCCCAGATACAGGACATTATGCAACGTACGGTGGCCCTGGAGGAAAAGATGGATGCTACTGCAGATGCCCTAGAAGAAGATCGTGAAACCCTCAAATTACACGCAGAACGTGTCACAGAGCTGGAACTCCGATGCGAAGACTATGAGAACAGATTACGTCGGGGTAATCTGCGGATTAGGGGACTCCCCGAAAATATTATAGCTCTCAAAGACACTGCTACCGCTCTTTTCACAGCGCTACTCCCTGACACAGATCAGTCTATGCTACATATCACCAGAATCCATAGAGCCCTGGGCAGGCCACGCAATAATGATATGCCCAGAGATGTGATCTTAAAACTACATTATGAGGAGGCACGAGATCTAATCCTGAATGCTGCACGTGATAATCCAGACCTCCCGGGTCTGCCGTCTTCAGTACATATCTATGCGGATATCGCATCAACCACCCTCGCCAGAAGGAGATCCCTCAAACCGGTGACATTAGCTTTGCAGACGGCACAGATTAAATACAGATGGAGCTTCCCCTTCGCTCTCACCTTTACATACAACTCTCAACTATACACCTGCCGTTCACTAGAAGAAGGGAAACAAGCCATGCTTAAAGCGGGGATCCCGATCCCAATAGAGACTTCAGCCATGCCGCAGAGAAAACCAAGACCACCAAGAGAATGGCAAAACATTCCCAGAACGAGGAGCCAAAACACACGGATCATCTGATATGTCTAACTTACAAACTTGTTTGCCTTGTTTCCTGGGAGGCAGAGTGGGTTGCTATTGTTCATCCTGATTGCTCCTGGAGTTGGGAGAAAGGAGATGATAGTTCCTTCTTATACCTAGCTTTCTATCAAGGGCCTAAATGTCGGGTTTATACCATGCTGCCTTAACTTGGCGATACCTGGTACTCCACCTAATATGGTAAACCAGATCGCCATATTTTCCGGATTTGATATCCGTCTGTTCATATTAATTGTTATGTTTGTCCTTGTCTCCACCCAGTCTGTTTCCTTCCTACTGTTTTCCCACAGAGATCATCACTGCACCAACCAATCAACTCAACAACTGCTAATTGAGAACACAGTTCTGAACCCCGCTCGAGCCTCTCCATTCTTTAGCGGTAAATATTCAATGAAAAATGTGTAATGTTATCTCTCATAATGTCCGAGGATTCAATTCGCCCATTAAGCGTAAGAAGGCCTTCCTTGATTACTCAAAGCACGCACCAGACATTATCTGTCTCCAGGAGACTCATTTTTCCACCTCTTCCCACCCTAAGTATTTTGATGCCAACTATTTACAACACTATATATCAAGCTGGGATAAAAAAACGAGAGGTGTCGCCACTTTCATTAGAAACAACTTCCCATTTCAACTCATCAACGCACAGTCAGACCCTGAGGGCAGATTCCTCATTACTCTTGGAACATCACAAAACCAGACAATTTGCATAGTTAATAGCTATTTACCCGCAGCTTCCCAGAGGGTGGTTTTTCAGCTGATTACATCAAAACTAGCCACTCTTACGTATGACCACCTTATCTGGTGCGGCGACTTTAACTTCATCATTAATCCTAAATTAGATAGCAGCGCTCAGAAGCGCTCGGATATAACAAAGGCTGACAAAAAGAAAATACAACACCTAATGAAAGAAAACTGCCTAGTCGATGTCTGGAGGGAATTAAATGGTCCTGTAAAGGGTTACACATACTTCTCACCTGCACATCGGTCCTATTCGCGAATAGACCTACACCTAACTACAGCAGGAACGATCCCATCGGTCCTATTTTCCCGTCATATTCCATCATCGTGGTCTGATCACGATGTTGTTCTATCAACATTTAAATTCAATGTCACCACCTCTAAATTATTCAAATGGAGACTGAACGAATCCTTACTTACTGACCCCACTACTCTCACTAAAATTAAAGAGGAGTTGAAACTGTACTTCCAGACCAATTCCACTGATGACACTTCCCCTGGACTAGTGTGGATGGCACATAAAAAATTTATTACCGGCTCGCTAATCAAAATTGCATCTAATAAAAAGAAACAAAGATCTGAATTACAAGCACGCTTAGAGGCTAAACTTATGAAACTTGAACTAGCTAACCAAGCCACCACTTCCCTCTTTTTGATTAAACAAATTAGAGACACTAAGCTACAATTAGATACTATTCTTACAAATAAAACAGAGAGAGCGTTAACATGGACTAAGTCAACTTTTTATAAGTTCGCAAATAAACCCTCTAACATGTTGGCACGTAGACTCAGAAGCAAAGAATTTTTAAATAATGTCACCTCCATCAAAGATTCCAAGGGCAGAATCTCCGCACACCCGGATATAGTATACGAAACATTCCGAGACTACTACCAGAAACTATATTCCTCCCCACAGACACCCCCACCACAATCCTTATCCTCTTTCCTTGATGAACTGAAAATACCTAAAATCCCCAACTCTGCTGTAGACCAACTGCATACACCAATATCTGAAGATGAAATCTCTGCGGTAATTAAAAACCTAAAGAGAAATAAAGCCCCTGGACCTGACGGCCTCACGGCATTATATTACAAGAAATTTACAAACATCCTCACACCGCACATTAAAAATTACTGTAATGCTCTACTAAATGGCACCCAGATGCCACCTGAATTCTATATAGCTCATGTGACGGTAATCCCAAAACCAAAGAAAGACCATCTCCTTCCCAAGAATTATAGACCTATATCGTTATTAAATGTTGATCTCAAACTCTTTACATCCATCATTACCACTAGACTCAACAAATTTCTGCCTACCCTTATTCACCGTGATCAAGTGGGATTCATGCCCAATAGACAAGGCCCTGACAACATTAGGAGAAATTTAAATATTATACATACAGCTAATTCTCACAAGCAACCCCTGCTATTATTAGCTTTAGATATAGAGAAGGCTTTCGACTCAGTCTCATGGTCCTATCTATTTGAGGTCCTATCCAGATTTGGCATCCCTCGCACCCTTATTTCATGCCTCCAACTACTGTATGACAGCCCTACAGCTTATCTGAAACTCCCATCAACTAGACCTACTCCTATCAACATACAAAGGGGAACGAGACAAGGCTGCCCACTTTCCCCAACCCTGTTCGCCATGGCCATGGAGCCACTAGCTGAGGCAATACGACTTAACCCGAACATACTCGGTCCTGTGGGACTTGGCGCACAATATAAGGCGAGCTTATTTGCGGATGACTTACTGCTGACTTTGTCCAGTCCACTTACCACTCTCCCAAATTTATTTTCAATTCTACGTAGATTTGAGACGATCTCAGGACTCAAAATTAATGTTGACAAATCCGAAGCACTATTTCTTAACACCGCTAAGGACATGCAAACAAATATTATCTCCCAGTTCAAATTTGTTAAAAATGAACATTACATAACTTATCTCGGAGTCAATCTTACCTCTCATAAGTCGACCTTACTCAAATGGAACTACCTCCCGTTAATAAAAAGCCTCCGAGCTGACTTAACCAGATGGTCTACCATGAAGTTGACCTGGTTGGGCAGGTTGCATGCAATTAAAATGGTCTCTCTGCCTAGATTTCTGTACCTATTCCGCTCTCTCCCCATTCCGTTGCCACATGAGACCTTACACGAAATTCATTCTATGATTTCAAAATTTATTTGGCAGGGGAAAAAACCCAGAATCCGTCAAAAAATTATGTTCATACATAGAAGGCTGGGGGGGCTTTCCATGCCTAACTTCACACTGTATTACAAGTCGGCTCAGCTGGCCCAATTGACAAATGCCTGCGCGGCCACTCAGGCTCCGAGGTGGGTTGAACTGGAATCGTCCCTCTTGCTACCATTTTCCTTACCTGGCCTTATGTGGTCTACGCAAAAACTACCAAAAGGCCTACACATTACAGCACCTTTCACAGCACATTCCCTGATCCTTTGGAGGAAGGAAAGGTTTAAATTTGAACTCCAATCTAAGTCCGCCCCACTGACCCCCCTCTTCTGTAACCCCATGTTCCCACCGGGTCTTGACTCGCGCTCTTTTGCTTGGTGGAAACTTAATGGAATTACCACACTAAAACACCTCTGCTCACCCTTTAATATAATTCTAACTAGACAAGAATTTCTACATAAATACAGTCCACCCACTAATGAAACCTTTCGTATCCATCAGGTTTTCCATTTTGCGGAACAACTTCTGCAACATAACATCCCTTTTCGCGTAACTAGCTTTGAACAGAGGTGTATGGATGACCCACTGGGAAGGGGAACCATTTCTCTGCTATACGGATCTCTCAATGCGGCACATGGAGTTGACAAACTACATTACATGAAACAGTGGGAGGAGGACTTGGGTATCCAATTAACTTTGGAAAATTGGAGGCGATGCTGTGACACAGTTTCCAGGGGTAGTCATCAGGCCTCCCTGGCAGAGACATCCATTAAAGTACTGCACAGAACGTACCTAGTCCCAAGTAAGCTACACACTATATATCCCAACATTCCGGATAAATGTTTTAGAGGATGTGATGCAGTGGGAGACATGAAACATATTTGGTGGGAGTGTCCAATAGCCTCGACCATGTGGCGGGAAGTAAAATTAATAATTGAAAAAATGTATGGCAAGACAATTCAACCTGACCCGGCCACATTCCTCTTGGGAGCCAAATACCCAGGGTTCTCTAACAAATTCCACAGGCTGATAAGCCAGTTGTTTATGGCCGCTAAGCTGCATATAGCTACCAACTGGAGGACACTATTACTCTCTTTCCAAGCAGTTAGAGACAAAATGAATTCAATCCTCTTATATGAACGTATACATGCGACTAGGGAGGATGTGTGGGAGGCTTTCTACCAGATTTGGAAACCGTGGATGGATCTTAACACGAACTTGAATCTTGCACAAACCTTGACTTTATCTATTTGAAACTACATTATCCTGTGAGAGATTTCGATGACACTGGGGTTGAGCCTGCGTTGGGTGGGGTGAGGGGAGGTGGGAGGCGGAACTCACAAAACGGAACTAAATATATTCTAGCTTTGTACATATACTGCAGTCTACCACGAAGTAAAATGCAGAATCTCTTTTTCCTCCCCATTTTCCCTCTTTTATGTCTCCCCATGTTCTTGTCTCGTCATATCTGTATCTTTGAATTTGAGTTAATGTATGTATGGTTTTTTCTCTTTGTTTGGTTTGAAACCTATTGAACTCCCTTGTAGGGGAATCTGTTGTTTAATTGATATGTTAATGAAAATAGAATCTTATTATCCATGTATAATTTCCCCTGCGCGGGAGAGAGTTATGAGAAAATGTCCTGAATTCTTTTGAGTTTCTGAAAATAAAATTTATTGAAACTAAAAATAATAATAAAAAAAAAAAATGGTTATACTCACCCAGATGATCTCCTCAGCGGCGTCCGTTCCTATAGATGCCGGTGTGGTTCAGGACCTGTGATGACGTCGCGGCTTGTGATTGGTCGCGTGAGTCACATGAGCGGTCACGCGACCAATCACAAGACAGTGACGTCATCACAGGTCCTGAACCACACCATCTATAGGAACCGAAGAGAGGGCATGCACCGGAGAGGCGGGAACACTTCGGGGGCCATCAGAAGGTGAGTATAGGACTATTTTTTATTTTAATTCTTTTTTTTTGACCAATTATATGGTGCCCAGTCCGTGGAGGAGAGTCTCCTCTCCTCCACCCTGGGTACCAACCGCACATAATCTGCTTACTTCCCGCATGGTGTGCACAGCCCCGTGCGGGAAGTAAGCAGATCAATGGACTCCTAGGTGTGCGGAATCCCCGCAATTCCGCATTTTTAATGAACATGTTGCTTTTTTTTCCGCGATGCGATTTTTTCGCAGAAAAAAATCGCAACATTTGCACAAAAAATGCGGAATACCCTGGAAATAATAGGAGGTATATGTAAGCGTTTTTTTCGCGTTTTTATCACGTTTTTATAGCGAAAAAACGCGAAAAATCCTGAACGAGTGCACATGGCCTAAGGGTTTATGCCTATCACCGTGAAAAAAAAGGTCTAATTTCGTTCCAGAAAAATGGGACGAGTGCCATGCAAGTGTTACACGATTTTCATGCCAGTACAATCTGTTTTTTAACACCTACCATCCGATTTAGATCTGATTTACAATTTACATGCGAATGCAATCCGATTGCAATGCGATTTTAACATGAGCTTTTACATAGAGCGATTCTCTATGTAGTTTACACATATTTTCTAATTAAATATGAGATATATACATATAGAGAGAGCGAGATTAGATAGATATACAGATAGATACAAAAAGATATATATGTGTGTGTGTGTGTGAGATATATAATCAGTGCTGTGTGTGTAGCTTACTGCACATGTAGTTTTTTCAGTAAATAAATTCCTTTCAGATAAAAAAACGTGTGGGGTTCCTCAATATTTTATTAACCAGCAGAGGGAAAGCGGACAGCCGGGGGCTGGGAAGGAAGGTAATACCCATGGAGCTTCGGAAGATATTACTAACAGCTCACATCTGTATACTTAGCCTTTCCTGGTTATTAAAATGGTGGACCCCCAAAAAAGATGTAGGGTTCCCCTATAATTAATAACCAGCAAAGGCTATGCAGATAGCTGCGGATTGATGTTAATAGCCTAGGAAGGGGCTATGTATATTGGCCCCTTCCCAGACTAAAAATATCAGTTCTCCCCAGGAATGGCGCATCCATAAGATGTAGTGGCAAATGGGGTGAAAGTTGGGGAGTTGATGTCACCTTTGTATTTTCAGGTGACATCAAGCCCAAAGGTTAGAAATCGAGAGGCGTCTATAAGACGCCCCCATTAATAACCGATAGTAATATTGTATAAAAAGACACACACCCAGAATAAAGTCCTTTAATTGAAATAATGACACAGACTATGTTAATAAATCTACATCTGCCAAAATCACGTTTACTCACTGCAATGCCCAATCCACTGAAGCCAGTGTCTCCTGTAATAGATTTAAAATAATAAACAACCAAGCTAATAATCCATTTGTTCTGTGATGCATCTAGTTCTGCTACATCTGGATGGGAAGCTGCATTGTTGCATGATGCGACTATATAGCCTGCCATCCAGCAGGAGATACACAGAGCTGCGTGCTTACTCAGCGCTTCGGGGTGAACTCCTTTCACATCACTGACGTTACCGCGAGTGTCACCCATCAGAACGGACTGCCCCCCCCGGGTAAGTATAATATAACTTATTTTTCTTCACTTGCAGGTTGGACTAGGGGCTTATCTACAGCATTATAGAATGCTGTAAATAAGCCGTGAAAGGCAGTGGCCGCATCTTTTAGTGGCAAAATCTGCTGACAGGTTCCATTTAATACTTGGTGCAAAACCCTTGTTGGCAAGCACAGCAGTCAGACGTTTTTTGTAGTTGATGATGAGGTTTGCGCACATGTCAGGAGGAATTTTGTTCCACCCCTCTTGGCAGATCATCTCTTAATCATTAAGATTTTGAGGCTGTCGGTTTGCAACCTTATAGCTTCAACTCCCTCCATAAGTTATCTATGGGATTAAGATCTGGAGACTGGCTAGGCCACTCGATGACCTTAACCCCTTAACGACCGCCGATACGCCTTTTAACGGCGGCCGCTAAGGGTACTTAAACCACAGTGCCGTTAATTAATGGCGCTGTGGAAAAAGTGAATAGCGCCCCCCAGAGTCGGATTTTCTCTGGGGTCTCGGTTGCCGAGGGTAGCCGAGACCCCAGAGAACATGATTCGGGGGGGGTTTGCGATCGCCGGTAATTAACCGTTTACCGGCGGTCGCAACAACAACAAAAAAACGCGATTTGCCATTTAATTTCTCTGTCCTCCGATGTGATCGCACATCGGAGGACAGAGAAATAGGGTCCCCGATGGCCCCCAATAGCCCCCCAATACTCACCTATCTCCCCCGGTGCTCCTCGTGGCTCCCGATGGGCGCCGCCATCTTTTTTCCGGGAAAAAATGGTGGGCGCACGCGCAGTACGCCCGCCGCCCGGCACCCGGAAGATCTTTGGGGTCTTTGGAGACCCCAAAGAACATGATCGGTTTGCACCGACCCCTGTTTTGCGATCGCCGGTAATTAACAGTTTACCGGCGACCGCAAAAAAAAAAAAAGCGATCTGTAATTCTCTGTCCTCTGATGTGATCGCACATCAGAGGACAGAGAAATAGGGGGATTCGGGGACCCTATTATACTCACCCGGTGTCCCTGGGTCCTCTTCCGTCTCCTCCTGCCGGCCGGCTTTTTCCTCATGGCGGGCGCATGCGCAGTGCGCCCGCCATCTGCTGCCATCTGCCGGCCGGCAGGAGAGACGAGTTGGGGCTAAAATTAGAGTTAGGGTTAGGGTTGGGGCTAAAGTTAGGGTTAGGCTACTTTCACACTAGCGTTTTTTGGCTTCCGTCGCAATGCGTCGTTGGAGAAAAAACGCATCCTGCAAAAGTGCTTGCAGGATGCGTTTTTTCTCCATTGGCTTGCATTAGCGACGCATTGCGACGGATTGCCACATGTCGCATCCGTCGTGCGAAGGATGCGTCGTGCTTTGGCGGACCGTTGGCACAAAAAAAGCTACATGTAACTTTTTTGTGCGACGTGTACGCCATTTCCGATCGCGCATGCGCGGCCGGAACTCCGCCCCCGCCTCCCCGCACCTCACAATGGGGCAGCGGATGCGTTGAAAAAACAGCATCCGCTGCACCCATTGTGCGGCGCTTACAACACTAGCGTCGGTACGTCGGCCCGACACACTGCGATGGGCCGAGTACGACGCTAGTGTGAAAGTAGCCTTAGGCTTCTTTCACACTTGCGTCGGTACGGGGCGGTCGCAATGCGTTGGCCCGACGTACCGACGCACGTTGTGAAAATTGTGCACAACGTGGGCAGCGGATGCAGTTTTTCAATGCATCCGCTGCCCATTCTATGTCCTGGGGAGGAGGGGGCAGAGTTACGGCCACGCATGCGCGGAAATGGCAGACGCGACGTACAAAAAAAAGGTTACATTGAACTTTTTTTGTGACGACGGGGCTAAACTTATGGTTAGGATTGGGGCTAAAGTTAGGGTTAGGGTTGGGGCTAAAGTTAGGGTTAGAGTTGGGATTAGGGTTAGGGTTTGGAATAGGGTTGGGATTAGGGTTACGTTTGGGATTAGGGTTGGGATTAGGGTTACGTTTGGGATTAGGGTTGGGATTAGGGTTAGGGTTGGGATTAGTGTTGTGAATTAGACTTTTTTGGCTCCCTCTAGTGGTTACTAGTGATATGACTCTGGGATTTCCTTCCCTCTGTTTGCACCCAGCTGGGTCGTTACTTCAGGGGTGTTGCTATATAAACCTCCTGGAACCTTAGTCCAGTGCCTGGCATCGGTGTTATCAGACACATTCTGTTTGCTCCTGTTTGCTGGTCCTGGTTCGTGCTAAATTAAGCTAAGTCTTGCTTCTTTGTTTTTTTTGGATTATTTGTTTGCTATCATTTTTGTCCAGCTTGTACTAAATGTGATTCCTGACCTTGCTGGAAGCTCTAGGGGGCTGGTGTTCTCCCCCCGGGCCGTTAGACGGTTCGGGGGTTCTTGAATTTCCAGTGTGGATATTTTTGATAGGATTTTTTGCTGACCATATAAGTTATCTTTCTATATTCTGCTATTAGCTAGTGGGCCTCTCTTTGCTAAATACCTAGCTCATTCTTATGTTTGTCTTTTCCTCTTACCTCACCGTTATTATTTGTGGGGGGCTTCTATCCAACTTTTTGGGGTATTTCCTCTGGAGGCAAGAAAGGTCTTTCTTTTCCCTTCTAGGGGTAGTTAGCTCTCCGGCTGGCGCGAGACGTCTAGGATCAACGTAGGAACGTTCCCTGGCTGCTGGTATTTGTGGTGCTAGGATTAGTTATATGGTCAGCCCAGTTACCACTGCCCTATGAGCTGGTTTTCTGTATTTACAGACTTAGCATTATTCCTGAGACCCTCTGCCATTGGGGTCACAACAGTATGCCAGGCCAACATTGAATGTTTAAAGCATTGCAGAAGTGGGATAATAAGAAAGGAAATTCTGAGGGTTTTTTTTTTTTTTCTTTCCTTCTCTTCCTCCCCTTTACCTTTGAGTGGCGTGTGCTTGCTGCAGACATGAATGTGCAGACCTTGATTACAAGTGTTGACCAGCTGGCAGCTCGTGTGCAGGGTATACAAGATTTTGTTACCAGTAGTCCTATGTCTGAACCTAAAATACTATTCCGGAATTGTTTTCTGGAGATCGATTTAGGTTTAGGAATTTCCAGAATAATTGTAAATTGTTTCTTTCTCTGAGACCCCGTTCATCTGGAGATTCAGCTCAGCAAGTTAAAATTGTTATTTCTTTTTTGCGGGGCGACCCTCAGGATTGGGCTTTCTCGCTAGCGCCAGGAGATCCGGCATTGGCGAATATTGATGCGTTTTTTCTGGCGCTCGGATTGCTTTACGAGGAACCCAATCTTGAAATTCAGGCAGAAAAAGCCTTGCTGGCTATTTCTCAGGGTCAGGATGAAGCTGAAGTGTATTGCCAAAAATTTCGGAAATGGTCCGTGCTTACTCAGTGGAATGAGTGTGCTCTGGCCGCAAATTTCAGAAATGGCCTTTCTGAAGCCATTAAGAATGTGATGGTGGGTTTCCCCATTCCTACAAGTCTGAATGATTCTATGGCGCTTGCTATTCAAATTGACCGGCGTTTGCGAGAGCGCAAAACCGCTAATCCTCTGGTGGTGTTGTCTGAACAAACACCTGATTTAATGCAATATGATAGAATTCAGACTAGAAATGAACGGAAAAATCATAGACGTCAGAATGGGTTGTGTTTTTACTGTGGTGATTCTACACATGTTATATCAGCATGCTCTAAACGCCTAACAAGGGTTGTTAGTCCTGTCACCATTGGTAATTTGCAACCTAAATTTATTTTGTCTGTGACTTTAATTTGCTCATTGTCTTCTTACCCTGTTATGGCGTTTGTGGATTCAGGTGCCGCCCTGAGTCTTATGGATCTGTCATTTGCCAAGCGCTGTGGTTTTGTTCTTGAACCGTTAGTAAATCCTATTCCTCTTAGAGGTATTGATGCTACGCCATTGGCGGAAAATAAACCGCAGTTTTGGACGCAGGTGACCATGTGCATGACTCCTGAACATCGGGAGGTGATTCGTTTTCTTGTTCTGCATAAAATGCATGATTTGGTCGTTTTGGGTCTGCCATGGTTACAGACCCACAATCCAGTCCTGGATTGGAAGGCAATGTCTGTGTCAAGTTGGGGCTGTCAGGGAATTCAAACTGATTCCCCGCCGGTGTCTATTGCTTCCTCTACTCCTTCGGAAGTTCCTGAGTATTTGTCTGATTATCAGGATGTATTCAGTGAGTCCAGATCCAGTGCTCTGCCTCCTCATAGGGACTGTGACTGCGCCATAGATTTGATTCCAGGTAGTAAATTTCCTAAGGGAAGATTATTTAATCTGTCAGTACCTGAGCATGCCGCAATGCGTTCATATATCAAGGAGTCTCTGGAGACGGGGCATATCCGTCCATCCTCTTCCCCTCTTGGTGCGGGATTCTTTTTTGTGGCCAAGAAGGACGGATCTTTGAGACCTTGTATTGACTATCGGCTACTGAATAAAATCACTGTAAAATTTCAGTATCCTTTGCCTCTCTTGTCGGACTTGTTTGCCCGGATTAAGGGTGCCAAGTGGTTCACCAAGATAGATCTTCGTGGTGCGTACAACCTTGTGCGCATTAAGCAAGGTGATGAATGGAAGACTGCATTTAATACGCCCGAAGGTCATTTTGAGTACTTGGTGATGCCTTTTGGGCTTTCTAATGCTCCCTCAGTATTTCAGTCCTTTATGCATGATATTTTCCGGAAGTATCTGGATAAATTTATGATTGTTTATCTGGACGATATTCTGGTTTTCTCTGAAGATTGGGACTCACATGTGGAGCAGGTCAGGATGGTTTTTCAGGTTTTGCGTGAGAATGCCTTGTTTGTTAAAGGCTCAAAGTGTCTCTTTGGAGTACAGAAAGTTCCCTTTTTGGGGTTTATTTTTTCCCCTTCTGCTGTGGAGATGGACCCAGTCAAGGTCCGAGCTATTCATGAGTGGACTCAACCCACGTCAGTTAAGAGTCTTCAGAAGTTCTTGGGTTTTGCTAACTTCTACCGTCGTTTTATCGCTAATTTTTCTAGCGTTGTTAAACCTTTGACGGATATGACCAAGAAAGGTTCTGATGTTGCTAACTGGGCTCCTGCAGCCGTGGAGGCGTTCCAGGAGTTGAAGCGCCGGTTTACTTCAGCGCCTGTTTTGTGCCAGCCTGATGTCTCACTTCCCTTTCAGGTCGAGGTGGATGCTTCTGAGATTGGGGCAGGGGCCGTTTTGTCACAGAGAGGCCCTGGTTGCTCGGTAATGAGACCATGTGCTTTCTTCTCTAGGAAGTTTTCGCCTGCTGAGCGGAATTATGATGTTGGCAATCGGGAATTACTGGCCATGAAGTGGGCATTTGAGGAGTGGCGTCATTGGCTCGAGGGTGCTAAGCATCGTGTGATGGTCTTGACTGATCACAAAAATTTGATGTATCTCGAGTCTGCTAAACGCTTGAATCCTAGACAGGCCCGCTGGTCATTGTTTTTCTCCCGTTTTGACTTTGTGGTCTCGTATTAGTCAGGTTCAAAGAATGTGAAAGCTGATGCTCTTTCAAGGAGCTTTGTGCCTGACTCTCCTGGAGTCACAGAACCTGTTGGTATTCTTAAAGAAGGAGTTATTTTGTCAGCCATTTCTCCTGATTTGCGACGTGTGTTGCAGAGATTTCAAGCTGGTAGACCTGACTCTTGTCCACCTGACAGACTGTTTGTTCCTGATAAGTGGACCAGCAGAGTCATTTCCGAGGTTCATTCCTCGGTGTTGGCAGGTCATCCGGGAATTTTTGGCACCAGAGATCTGGTGGCTAGGTCATTTTGGTGGCCTTCCTTGTCACGGGATGTACGGTCATTTGTGCAGTCCTGTGGGACTTGTGCTCGAGCTAAGCCTTGCTGTTCCCGTGCCAGCGGGTTGCTCTTGCCCTTGCCTGTCCCGAAGAGGCCTTGGACACATATTTCCATGGATTTCATTTCTGATCTCCCGGTGTCTCGGGGTATGTCTGTCATCTGGGTGGTATGTGATCGCTTTTCAAAAATGGTCCATTTGGTGCCTTTGCCTAAGCTGCCTTCCTCTTCCGATCTGGTTCCTGTGTTCCTTCAGAATGTGGTTCGTTTACACGGCATTCCTGAGAATATTGTGTCTGACAGAGGATCCCAGTTTGTTTCCAGGTTCTGGCGATCCTTTTGTGCTAGGATGGGCATTGATTTATCGTTCTCGTCTGCCTTTCATCCTCAGACTAATGGACAAACTGAGCGAACTAATCAGACTCTGGAAGCTTACTTGAGGTGTTTTGTTTCGGCAGATCAGGATGATTGGGTGACCTTCTTGCCGTTGGCTGAGTTTGCCCTAAATAATCGGGCTAGTTCCGCTACTTTGGTTTCGCCATTTTTCTGCAACTCTGGTTTCCATCCTCGTTTTTCCTCGGGACATGTGGAGCCTTCTGACTGTCCTGGAGTAGATTCTGTGGTGGATAGGTTGCAGCAGATCTGGAATCATGTGGTGGACAACTTAAAATTGTCACAGGAGAAGGCTCAGCGTTTTGCCAACCGCCGCCGCGGTGTGGGTCCCCGACTTCGTGTTGGGGATTTGGTGTGGCTGTCTTCTCGATTTGTTCCTATGAAGGTCTCCTCTCCTAAATTTAAGCCTCGCTTCATCGGTCCTTACAAGATATTGGAAATCCTTAATCCAGTGTCCTTTCGCTTGGATCTTCCGGTTTCGTTTGCCATTCACAACGTGTTCCATAGGTCTTTGTTGCGACGCTACGTTGTGCCTGTGGTTCCTTCTGCTGAGCCTCCTGCTCCGGTGTTGGTTGAGGGCGAGTTGGAGTACGTGGTGGAGAAGATCTTGGATTCTCGTCTCTCCAGGCGGAGGCTTCAGTATTTGGTCAAGTGGAAGGGTTATGGTCAGGAGGATAATTCCTGGGTGGTTGCCTCTGATGTGCATGCGGCCGATTTAGTTCGAGCCTTTCACGCTGCTCATCCTGATCGCCCTGGTGGTCTTGGTGAGGGTTCGGTGACCCCTCCTTAAGGGGGGGGTACTGTTGTGAATTAGACTTTTTTGGCTCCCTCTAGTGGTTACTAGTGATATGACTCTGGGATTTCCTTCCCTCTGTTTGCACCCAGCTGGGTCGTTACTTCAGGGGTGTTGCTATATAAACCTCCTGGAACCTTAGTCCAGTGCCTGGCATCGGTGTTATCAGACACATTCTGTTTGCTCCTGTTTGCTGGTCCTGGTTCGTGCTAAATTAAGCTAAGTCTTGCTTCTTTGTTTTTTTTGGATTATTTGTTTGCTATCATTTTTGTCCAGCTTGTACTAAATGTGATTCCTGACCTTGCTGGAAGCTCTAGGGGGCTGGTGTTCTCCCCCCGGGCCGTTAGACGGTTCGGGGGTTCTTGAATTTCCAGTGTGGATATTTTTGATAGGATTTTTTGCTGACCATATAAGTTATCTTTCTATATTCTGCTATTAGCTAGTGGGCCTCTCTTTGCTAAATACCTAGCTCATTCTTATGTTTGTCTTTTCCTCTTTCCTCACCGTTATTATTTGTGGGGGGCTTCTATCCAACTTTTTGGGGTATTTCCTCTGGAGGCAAGAAAGGTCTTTCTTTTCCCTTCTAGGGGTAGTTAGCTCTCCGGCTGGCGCGAGACGTCTAGGATCAACGTAGGAACGTTCCCCGGCTGCTGGTATTTGTGGTGCTAGGATTAGTTATATGGTCAGCCCAGTTACCACTGCCCTATGAGCTGGTTTTCTGTATTTACAGACTTAGCATTATTCCTGAGACCCTCTGCCATTGGGGTCACAACAGATTAGGGTTGGGATTAGGGTTAGGGGTGTGTTGGATTTAGGGTTTTGATTAGGGTTATGGTTAGGGTTGAGATTAGGGCTGTTTTGAGGTTAGGGTTGTGATTATTGTTAGGGTTGTGATTAGAATTATGGATCGGGTTGAGATTAGGGTTAGGGGTGTGTTGGAGTTAGGGATGGAGTTATAATTTGGGGGTTTCCACTGTTTAGGTACATCAGGGGGTCTCCAAACACGACAGCCAATTTTGCGCTAAAAAAGTCAAATGGTGCTCCCTCCCTTCTGAGCTCTGCCGTGCGCCCAAACAGTGGTTTACCCCCACATATGGGGCATCAGCGTACTCGGGATAAATTGGACAACAACTTTTGGGGTCCAATTTCTCCTGTTACCCTTGTGAAAATAAAAACTTGGGGGCTAAAAATCTTTTTTGTGGGAAAAAAAATATTTTTTTATTTTCACTACTCTGCATTATAAACTTCTGTGAAGCACTTGAGCATTCAAAGTTCTCACCACATATCTAGATAAGTTCCTTAGGGGGTCTAGTTTCCAAAATTTGGTCACTTGTGGGGGATTTCTACTGTTTAGGTACATCAGGGGCTCTGCAAACGCAACATAACACCCACAGACAATTCTATCAAAGTCTGAATTCCAAAATGGCGCTCCTTCTCTTCCGAGCTCTGCCGTGTGCCAAAACAGTGGTTTACCCCCACATATGGGGTACCAGCATACTCAGGACAAATTGGAGAACAAATATTGGCATCCAATTTCTCTTGTTACCCTCGTGAAAATAAAAACTTGGGGGCTAAAAATCTTTTTTGTGGAAAGAAAAAATATTTTCTATTTTCACTACTCTGCATTATAAACTTCTGTGAAGCACTTGGGCATTCAAAGTTCTCACCACATATCTAGATAAGTTCCTTGGGGGGTCTAGTTTTCAAAATGGGGTCACTTGTGGGGGGTTTCTACTGTTTAGGTACATCAGTGGCTCTGCAAACGCAACATAACGCCCGCAGACCATTCTATCAAAGCCTGCATTTCAAAATGGCGCTTCTTCCCTTCCGAGCTCTGCCGTGCGCCCAAACAGTGGTTTACCCCCACATATTGGGTACCAGCATACTCAGGACAAATTGGACAACAACTTTTGGGGTCCAATTTCTCTTGTTACCCTTGTGAAAATAAAAATTTGGGGGCTAAAAAAATCTTTTTTGTGGGAAAAAAAAATATTTTTTATTTTCACTACTCTGCATTATAAACTTCTGTGAAGCACTTGGGCATTCAAAGTTCTCACCACATATCTAGATAAGTTCCTTGGGGGGTCTATTTTCCAAAATGGGATCACTTGTTGTGGGTTTCTACTGTTTAGGTACATTAGGGGTCTGCAAACGCAACATAACGCTCGCAGAACATTCTATCAAAGTCTGCATTCCAAAATGGTGCTCCTTCCCTTCCGAGCTCTGCCGTGCGCCCAAACAGTGGTTTACCCCCACATATGGGGTACCAGCATACTCAGGACAAATTGTACAACAACTTCTGGGGTCCATTTTCTCCTGTTACCCTTGGTAAAATAAAAATTTGGAGGCAAAAAGATCATTTTTGTAGGCACATCAGGGGCTCTCCAAACGCGACATGGCGTCCGATCTCAATTCCAGTCAATTTTGCTTTGAAAAGTCAAATGGCGCTCCTTTGCTTCCGAGCTCAGCCATGCGCCCAAACAGTGGTTTACCCCCACATATGGGGTGTCGGCGTACAAATTGTACAACAACTTCTGAGGTCCATTTTCTCTTGTTACCCTTGGTAAAATACAAATTTGGAGGCAAAAAGATCATTTTTGTAGAAAAAATGCGTTTTTTTATTTTCACGGCTCTACGTTATAAACGTCTGTGAAGCACCTGGGGGTTTAAAGTGCTCACCACACATTTAGAAAAGTTCCTTAAGGGGTCTAGTTTCCAAAATGGTGTCATTTGTGGGGGGTCTCCACTGTTTAGGCACATCAGCGGCTCTCCAAACGTGACATGGCGTCCGATCTCAATTCCAGCCAATTCTACATTGAAAAAGTAAAACGACACTCCTTCTCTTCCAAGCTCTGCGGTGCGCCCAAACAGTGGTTTACCCCCACATATGGGGTATCGACGTACTCAGGACAAATTGCACAACAACTTTTGTGGTCTAATTTCTCCTGTTACCCTTGTGAAAATAAAAATTTTGGGGCAAAAAGATAATTTTTGTAGAAAAAATGCGATTTTTTATTTTCACGGCTCTACGTTATAAACTTCTGTGAAGCACTTGGGGGTTCAAAGTGCTCACCACACATCTAGATAAGTTCCTTAAGGGGTCTAGTTTCCAAAATGGTATCAATTGTGGGGGGTTTCCACTGTTTAGGCACATCAGGGGCTCTCCAAACGCGACATGGCATCCGATCTCAATTCCAGCCAATTCTGCATTGAAAAAGTCAAACGGTGCTCCTTCACTTCCAAGCTCTGCGGTGCGCCCAAACAGTGGTTTACCTCCACATATGGGGTATCGGCGTACTCAGGAAAAATTGCACAACAAAATTTGTGGTTAAATTTCTGTTTTTACATGTGTGAAAATTAAAAAAAATGGTTCTGAAGTAAAATGTTTGCAAAAAAATTTAAATGTTCATTTTTTTCTTCCACATTGTTTCAGTTCCTGTGACGTACGTAAAGGGTTAATAAACTTTTTGAATGTGGTTTTGAGAAGCTTGAGGGGTGCAGTTTTTAGAATGGTGTCACACTTGGTTATTTTCTATCATATAGACCCCTCAAAATGACTTCAAATGAGATGTGGTCCCTAAAAAAAAACGGTGTTGTAAAAATGAGAAATTGCTGGTCAACTTTTAACCCTTATAACTCCCTAACAAAAAAAAAATTGTTTCCAAAATTGTGCTGATGTAAAGTAGACATGTGGGAAATGTTATTTATTAACTATTTTTCCTGACATATCTCTCTGATTTAAGGGCATAAAAATACAAAGTTTGAAAATTGCAAAATTTTTCGCCATATTTCCATTTTTTTCATAAATAATCGCAAGTAATATCGAAGAAATGTTACCACTAACTTGAAGTACAATATGTCACGAAAAAACAATCTCAGAATCAGCGGGATCCGATAAAGCGTTCCAGAGTTATAACCTCTTAAAGTGACACTGGTCAGAATTGTAAAAATTGGCTCGGTCATTAAGTACCAAATTGGCTCTGTCACTAAGGGGTTAATGCTCTTTTTGAGCCACTCCATTGTTGCCTTGGCTGTATGTTTTGGGTCATTGTCTTGCTGCAAGACCAATCCACAACCCATTTTTAATGACCTGGCGGACGGAAGGAGGTTGTCACTCAGGATTTTACAGTACATGGCTCCATCCATTCTCCCACTGATGCTATTAAGTAGTCCTGTGCCCTTAGCAGAGAAACACCCCCAAAATATAATGTTTCCACCTCCATGCTTAACAGTAGGGATTATGTTCTTTGGGTTATATGCATAATTTCTCTTCCTCTAAACACGGCAAGTTGAGTTAATGCCAAAGAGCTCAATTTTTGTCTCATCTGACCACAGCACCTTCTCTCAATCACTCACAGAATCATCCAGGTGTTCAATGGCAATCTTCAGATGGGCCTGCACATGTGCCTTCTTGAGCAGGGGGATCTTGCGGGCAATGCATGATTTAATGCCTTTACTGCGTAATGTGTTACCAATGGTTTTCTTGGTGACTGTGGTCCCAGCTGCCTTGAGATCATTAACAAGTTCCTCCCGTGGAGTTTTCAGCTGATCTCTCACCTTATTCATGATCTAGGATACCCCACAAGGTGAGATTTTGCATGGTGCCCCAGATCGATGTCGATTGACAGTCCTTTTGTATTTCTTCCATTTTATTACTATTGCACCAACAGTTGTCGCCTTCTCACCCAGCATCTTACTTATGGTTTTGTAGCCCATTCCAGCTTTGTGCAGGTCTATGATCTTGTCCCTGACATCCTTATGAAGCTCTTTGGTGTTGCCCATGTTGTAGAGGTTAGAGTCTAACTGATTCACCCCTTTCTGCCATCGGACATACTATCCCATCCATGTGACCTGGGACTTAATTCCCATGGACGGGATAGTACGTCATACACAATCAGCCGCGCTCACGGGGGGAGCGCAGCTGATCGCGGCCGGGTATCAGCTGATTATCACAGCTGACACCCGGCACTATGTGCCAGGAGTGGTCACAGACTGCTCCCGGCACATTAACCCATGGAACACTGTGATCAAACAAGATCACAGCGTTTCAGTGGCATAGGGAAGCATCGCCCAGGTAGGAGGCTCCCTGCGTGCTTCCCTGAGACCCTCAGAACAACGCGATGTGATCGCGTTGTTCCGAGCGTCTCCTCCGTTCTCCTCCCTGCAGGCCCCGGATCCAAGATGGCTGTGGGGTCCTTCTGGGTCCTGTAGGGAGGTGACTTGTCAGTGCCTGCTGAGAGCATGCATCGGCAAGCTTCCTGCACTGCCTGTCAGATCTACTGCACTGCCTGTCAGATCGCTGATCTGACACAGTGCTCTGCAAAGTGTCAGATCAGCGATCTGACATTATATAGTGATGTCCCACCCTGGGACAATGTAAAAAAGTTTTAAAAAAAAGTTAACATGTGTACAAATTTATTTTTTTAAATTCCTAAATAAAGAAAGAAATATATATTGTTCCAATAAATACATTTCTTTGAGTAAAAAAAACCAAAAAAACAATAAAAGTACACATATTTAGTATTGCCATGTCCGTAACGACCCGACTTTTAAAACTGTCCCACTAGTTTTTTTGGAAGTGCATTTGAACAGCAAGCGAGTGTGAGCGAGCTGAGTGTGACCTGAGCGTAAGTGTGGACGGCGGTAAGTGTGACTTGTGATTCAGTGACTTCGGAATCAGGGAGATTCCAAGGGAGGAATTGCTGTCTGTTTTTAATTAATACTTGTATTTATTTTTTATTTAACGTTTCTGTCTGGTGCAATCCCCATTAGGAAATGTGCTCCACAATTGTTACTGCCATCCAGTGCACATCTTGCCACATGAATGCAGTCCTTGACCAGCCGGTCGAGGGTGCATACTGCTGTGCGAGATGTGAGCACGTTGTGCATTTGGAATTGCAGATTCAGGATCTAAATGTGCAGCTGGCAACACTGAGATCCATAGACAATATGGAGAGGAGTCTTCTGCTCACAGAGCAGACGCTCAATGGGATAGATGAGGAGGGGGATGGTAGGATGGAGCTGCAGGACAGTGAAGTAGGTAGCTGGGTGACATTCAGAAAGCGGGGTAGAGGGAAGAGTGCCAGGGAGGCTAGTCCTGATCTGGCTCACCGCAATAAGTTTGCTAAGTTGGCAGATGAGGGGGGTGCCAGTACAGGGGTAGCACTGCTGCAGCCAGGCATGTCCTCTGAAAGCCGGAGGAGTGACTGCTCCAGTAAGGAGGGAAATAGGAGAGCAGGGCAGGCCAGACAGGTGCTGGTAGTGGGGGACTCAATTATTAGGGGAACAGATAGGGCAATCTGTCACAAAGACAGGGATCGTCGAACGGTGTGCTGCCAACCTGGCGCTCGAGTTCGACACATCGCTGATCGGGTGGACAGATTACTGGGAGGGGCTGGTGAGAACCCAGCGGTCATTGTGCACATTGGCACAAATGAGAAAGTTAGAGGTAGGTGGAAGGTCCTTAAAGATGATTTCAGGGAATTAGGCTGTAAGCTGAAAGCAAGGACCTCCAACGTGGTATTTTCCGAAATACTGCCTGTACCACGTGCCACGCCAGAGAGGCAACGGGAGATTAGGGAGGTTAATAAGTGGCTCAAGAATTGGTGTAGGAAGGAGGGGTTTGGGTTCCTGCAGAACTGGGCCGACTTCTCAGTTGGCTACAGGCTCTACGATAGGGACGGGCTGCACCTCAATGGGGAAGGTGCAGCTGTGCTGGGGGAAAAAATGGCTAGAAGGTTGGAGGAGTGTTTAAACTAGGGATTGGGGGGGAGGGTATTCATTTTATAGGAGGGGAAGATAGTTCAGATAGAGACCTGGGCACAAATAAGGAAGTTGGGGGTGGTGGTGGCATGGGGGGTGGGGTTAGAACAGTTAGTAATTTAAGAAAGAATAGAGGTACAGAGAGGAACATCAAGTGCATGTATACTAATGCCAGAAGCCTCGCCAACAAAATGGACGAATTAGATTTAATGTTGTTGGAGCATAATTATGATATGGTGGGGATATCTGAGACGTGGCTGGATGAGAGCCATGACTGGGCTGTTAACTTGCAGGGCTATAGCGTTTTCGGAAATGACCGTACAGATAAGCGAGGGGGTGGGGTGTGTCTGTATGTAAAATCGACCTTAAAACCCATCCTGCGTGATAATATAGGTAATAAGATGTGTAGTAGAGGGGTGACAAGGACACTAAACTTCAGGAGGGCAAATTTCCAATGGATGAGAGAGGATCTTGGTGCAATTAACTGGGACGATATCCTGAGACATAAAAGTACACAAAGAAAATGGGAGACGTTTATTAGCATCCTGGATAGGACCTGTGCACAGTATATACCGTGTGGGAATAAACATACTAGAAATAGGAGGAAACCAATATGGCTAAATAAAGCTGTAAGGGGCGCAATAAGTGACAAAAAGAAAGCATTTAGAGAATTAAAGGAAGTAGGTAGTGATGAGGCATTAAATAAATACAGAAAATTAAATAAATTTTGTAAAAAGCAAATCAAGGCAGCAAAGATTGAGACAGAGAGACTCATTGCCAGAGAGAGCAAAAATAATCCCAAAATATTCTTTAACTACATAAATAGTAAGAAACTAAAAAATGATAGTGTTGGCCCCCTTAAAAATAGTCTGGGTGAAATGGTGGATGAGGATGAGGATGAGGAAAAAGCCAATATGCTAAATGACTTTTTTTCATCAGTATTTACAAAAGAAAATCCCATGGCAGACAAAATGACTAGTGATAAAAATTCCCAATTAAATGTTACCTGCTTAACCCAGCAGGAAGTACAGCGGCGTCTAAAAATAACTAAAATTGACAAATCTCCGGGCCCGGATGGGATACACCCCCAAGTACTGCAGGAATTAAGTACAGTCATTGATAGACCATTATTTTTAATCTTTAAAGACTCCATAATAACAGGGTCTGTACCACAGGACTGGCGTATAGCAAATGTGGTGCCAATATTCAAAAAGGGGACAAAAACTGAACTTGGAAATTATAGGCCAGTAAGTTTAACCTCTACTGTGGGTAAAATCCTGGAAGGCATTCTAAGGGATGCTATACTGGAGTATCTGAAGAGGAATAACCTCATGACCCAGTATCAGCACGGGTTTACTAGGGACCGTTCATGTCAGACTAATCTGATCAGCTTCTATGAAGAGGTAAGTTCCGGACTGGACCAAGGGAACCCAGTGGACATAGTGTATATGGACTTTTCCAAAGCTTTTGATACGGTGCCACACAAAAGCTTGTTACATAAAATGAGAATAATGGGGAAAGGGGAAAATATGTGTAAGTGGATTGAGAGCTGGCTCAGGGATAGGAAACAAAGGGTGGTTATTAATGGAGCACACTCGGACTGGGTCACGGTTAGCAGTGGGGTACCACAGGGGTCAGTATTGGGCCCTCTTCTTTTTAACATAATTATTAATGACCTTGTAGGGGGCATTCGGAGTAGAATTTCAATATTTGCAGATGACACTAAACTCTGCAGGGTAATCAATACAGGGGAGGACAATTTTATATTACAGGATGATTTATGTAAACTAGAAGCTTGGGCTGATAAATGGCAAATGAGCTTTAATGGGGATAAATGTAAGGTCATGCACTTGGGTAGAAGTAATAAGATGTATAACTATGTGCTTAATTCTAAATCTCTGGGCAAAACCGTCAATGAAAAAGACCTGGGTGTATGGGTGGATGACAAACTCATGTTCAGTGGCCTGTGTCAGGCAGCTGCTACAAAGGCAAATAAAATAATGGGATGCATTAAAAGAGGCATAGATGCTCATGAGGAGAACATAATTTTACCTCTATACAAGTCATTAGTTCGACCACACTTAGAATACTGTGCACAGTTCTGGTCTCCGGTGTATAAGAAAGACATAGCTGAACTGGAGCGGGTGCAGAGAAGAGCGACCAGGGTTATTAGAGGACTGGGGGGTCTGCAATACCAAGATAGGTTATTACACTTGGGGCTATTTAGTTTGGAAAAATGAAGGCTAAGTGGTGATCTTATGTTAATGTATAAATATATGAGGGGACAGTACAAAGACCTTTCTGATGATCTTTTTAATCATAGACCGGTGACAGGGACAAGGGGGCATCCTCTACGTCTGGAGGAAAGAAGGTTTAAGCATAATAACAGACGCGGATTCTTTACTGTAAGAGCAGTGAGACTATGGAACTCTCTGCCGTATGATGTTGTAATGAGTGATTCATTACTTAAATTTTAAGAGGGGACTGGATACCTTTCTGGAAAAGTATAATGTTACAGGGTATATATATTAGATTCCTTGATAGGGCGTTGATCCAGGGAACTAGTCTGATTGCCGTATGTGGGGTCGGGAAGGAATTTTTTTCCCCATGGTGGAGCTTATTCTTACCACATGGGTTTTTTTTGCCTTCCCCTGGATCAACATGTTAGGGCACGTTAGGTTAGGCTATGGGTTGAACTAGATGGACTCAAAGTCTTCCTTCAACCTTAATAACTATGTAACTATGTAGTTAACCCCTTCAATGAACACCGTAAAAAAATAAAATAAAAAACGAGGCAAAAAAATGCTTTATCATCATACCGCCGAACAAAAAGTGGAATATCACGCGATCAAAAAGACGGATATAAATAAACATGGTACCACTGAAAACGGCATCTTCAGCCACCATACAGCATTATCAGCAAAAAAATAAAAAAGTTATAGCCCTCAGAATAAAGCGATGCAAAAATAATTATTTTTTATATAACGTATAGTTTTTATTGTATAAAAGTGCCAAAACATAAAAAATTATATAAATGAGGTATCGCTGTAATCGTATTGACCCGAATAATAAAACTGCTTTATCAATTTTACCACACGCAGAACGGTATAAACGCCCCACCCAAAAGAATTTCATGAATTGCTGTTTTTTGTTCATTCTGCCGCCCAAAAATCGAAATAAAAAGCAAACAAAAATGTCATGTGCCCGAAAATGGTACCAATAAAAACGTCAACTCATCCCTCAAAAAACAAGATCTCATATGACTCTGTGGGCCAAAATATGGAAAAATTATAGTTCTCAAAATGTGGAGACGCAAAAAATATTTTTTGCAATAAAAAGCGTCTTTTAGTGTGTGACAGCTGCCAAACAAAAACCCGCTGCAAAAACTCGCTATAAATAGTAAATCAAACCCCCCTTCATCACCCCCTTAGTTAGGAAAAAATAATAAAATAAAAAAAGTATTTATTTCTGTTTTCCCATTAGGGTTAGGATGGGGGCTAAAGTTAGGGTTAGGGCTGGGGCTAAAGTTAGGATTAGGGTTGCGGCTAAAGTTAGGGTTATGAATGGGGCTAAAGATAGGCTTGGGGGTTGGGGCTAGAGATGCAGTTAGGGTTTGGATTACGTTTACAGTAGGGATTAGGGTTGGGATTAGGGGTGTGTCAGGGTTAGGGGTGTGGTTAGGGTTGGAATTAGGGTTAGGGGCGTGTTCGGGTTAAGGTTGTAGTTCGAATTGGGGGATTTCCACTGTTTAGGAACATCAGGGGCTCTCCAAACGCGACATTGCGTCCGATCTCAATTCCAGACAATTTTGCGTTGAAAAAGTAAAAAAGTGCTCCTTCCCTTCTGAGCTCTGCCGTGCGCCCAAACAGTGGTTTACCCCCACATATGGGGTATCAACGTACTCAGGACAAATTGGACAACTTTTGCGGTCCAATTTTTCCTGTTACCCTTGGTAAAATAAAAATTGGGGGGCTAAAAAATCATTTTTGTGGGAAAACAATGATTTTTTATTTTCACGGTTCTGCGTTATAAACTGTAGTGAAACACTTGGGGGTTCATAGTTCTCATAACACATCTAGATAAGTTCCTTGTGGGTCTAGTTTCCAATATGGTGTCACTTTTGGGGGCTTTCTACTGTATAGGTACATCAGGGGCTCTGCAAATGCAATGTGACGCCCACAGACCATTCCATCTAAGCCTGCATTCCAAACGGCGCTCCTTCCCTTCCAAGCTCTGCCATGTGCCCAAATGGTGGTTCCCCCCCACATATGGGGTATCAGCGTGCTCAGGACAAATTGGACAACAACTTTTGGGGTCCAATTTCATCTGTTGCCCTTAGGAAAATACAAAACTTGGGGCTAAAAAATCATTTTTATGGGGAAAAATGATTTTTTATTTTCATGGCTCTGCGTTATAAACTGTAGTGAAACACTTGGGGGTTCAAAGTTCTCACAACACATCTAGTTAAGTTCCTTTCTGTGCACTAATGCCAAACAGCCAACACTGGATTGAAAGTGGTTGTTTCATCGGTATTTTTTGCACCTGTTTTTTGCCATCATTAATCGGGTCCGATGCGCCCTGCTGGTGCATTTGTTTGGAGGCTTCAGCAGGTAATCATCTCTGCTTTTTTCTCTGTGATTTCTTTCAAAGTTCTCACAACACATCTAGATTAGTTCCTTGGGGGATCTAGTTTCCAATATGGGGTCACTTATGGGGGTTTCCACTGTTTAGGCACTTCAGGGGTTCTCCAAATGCTCCACATGGTGTCCTATCTCAATTTCAGTCAATTTTGCATTGAAAGGTCAAACGGCGCTCCTTCCCTTCCGAGCTTTGCCATGCACCCAAACAGTGGTTTACCCCAACATATGAGGTATCAGCATACTCAGGACAAATTGCACAACATCTTTTGGAGTCCAATTTCTCCTGTTACCCTTGGGAAAATAAAAAATTGGGGGCGAAAATATCATTTTTGTGAAAAAATATGATTTTTTATTTTCACGGCTCTATATTATAAAGTTCTGTTAAGCACTTGGAGGGTCATTGGTTCCCCCTCCACATATGAGGTATCTGCATACTCAGGACAAATTGTACAACAACTTTTGGGGTCCAATTTCCTTGGTAAAATAAAAAAAATTGTATCTGAAATAAAATTTTTGTGAAAAAAGTTAAATGTTCATTTTTATTAAAACATTCCAAAAATTCCTGTGAAGCACCTGAAGTGTTAATAAACTTCTTGAATGTGGTTTTGAGCACCTTGAGGGGTGTAGTTTTTAGAATGGTGTCACTTTTGGTATTTTCTATCATATAGACCCCTCAAAGTGACTTTAAATGTGATGTGGTCCCTAAAAAAAAAATGGTGTTGCAAAAATTAGAAATCGCTGGTCAACTTTTAACCCTTATAACTCCCTAACTAAAAAAATTTGATTTCAAAATTGTGCTGATGTAAAGTAGACATTTGGGAAATGTTACTTACCGTATATACTCGAGTATAAGCCGACCCGAGTATAAGCCGACCCCCCTAATTTTGCCACAAAAAACTGGGAAAACTTATTGACTCGAGTATAAGCCTAGGGTAGGAAATGCAGCAGCTACCGGTGAATTTCAAAAATAAAAATAGATACTTCATACCGTTCATTATTGCCCCATAGATGCTCCATATAAAGCTGTGCCACATATAATGCTCCATACATTTCATTATGGCCCCATAGATGCTCCATATAAAGCTGTGCCACATATAATGCTCCATACCGTTGATTATTTCCCCATAGATGCTCCATATAAAGCTGTGCCATATAGAATGCTCTGCACCGTTCATTATGGCCCCATAGATGCTCCATATAAAGCTGTGCCATATAGAATGCTCTGCACCGTTCTGCACCGTTCATTATGGCCCCATAGATGCTCCATATAAAGCTGTGCCACATATAATGCTCTGCACCGTTCATTATGGCCCTATAGATGCTCCATATAAAGCTGTGCCATATATAATGCTCCATACCGTTCATTATGGCCCCATAGATGCTCCATAGAAAGCTGTGCCATATATAAAGCTCTGCACCATTCATTATGGCCCCATAGATGCTCAATAGAAAGCTGTGCCATATATAATGCTCTGCACCATTCATTATGGCCCCATAGATGCTCCATAGAAAGCTGTGCCATATATAATGCTCTGCATCGTTGATTATTGCCCCATAGATACTCCATATAAAGCTGTGCAATATATAATGCTGCTGCTGCAATAAAAAAAAATCACATACTCACCTCTCTTCGCTCAGGACGCCGGCGCTTTCAATTTTTACCTGCTCCTCGTGCGGCTCCGTCTCCAGCACTGACGCTCAGCAGAGGGCGCGCACTGACCACGTCACCGCGCCCTCTGACCTGAGCATCACAGCCAGAGGACGCTGATGACTGAGCCGCACCGAAACGAGGAGCGGTAAATATCACGTAGCGCTCCCCTCCCCATATACTTACCTACTCCCGGTGCGTTTCCTGCAGTCCCTGCTTCTTCCACCGCTGCATCTTCTTCCTGTATTGAGCGGTCACCGTTACCGCTCATTGCAGTCATGAATATGCGGCTCCACCTCTATGGGAGGTGGAGCCGCATATTCATGACTGTAATGAGCGGGACCATGTGACCGCTCAGTACAGGAAGAAGATGCATCGCTGGAAGAAGCAGGGACTGCAGGGACCGCGCCGGGAGTAGGTGAGTATAACTAGACAGCTCCCCCTCCCCTGCCGACCCCCAGGTATGACTCGAGTATATGCCGAGAGGGGGACTTTCAGCCCAAAAAAATGGGCTGAAAATCTCGGCTTATACTCGAGTATATACGGTATTAAGTATTTTGTGTGACATATCTCTGTGATTTAAGGGCATGAAAATTCAAAGTTGGAAAATTGTCCTCATGTCCCATCAGGCCCCTGGCCTACTACCGCTACATTGATGATATTTTAATCATCTGGACGGAGTCTGAGCCACAGCTAAAGACGTTCTATGAACAGTTTAATCAATTTCATCCTACGATCAACTTTACACTCAACTACTCCTGCACTGAAATTAACTTTTTGGACACCATCATTAAGCTGCAGAGCAATGAAATACAGACATCCCTGTATCAGAAGCCAATCGACCGTCCAACATACCTTAACTTGTACAGTTTCCATCCAAAACACAAAAAACTCAATTGTCTACAGCAAAGCCATCAGATACAATCGTATATGTTCCAACCCCATGGATAGAGATGAACACCTTGGCCGCCTTAGGCTAGTTTCACACTAGCGTTTTGAGGAGCTGCGGAGGGCTGCGGACTTCCTCCGTGAAGCCCCGCCCTCGGCCGCTAGCTCCGCCTACTTCTGCATGCGGCGTGCATGCGGCCTTTGTACTGATCTTTAACATTAGGTACGCAGGTCGTGCCGCTGTATGCGGATGCTTCCGCATGAGTCGTTTTGACGATGCGGAGAAAAAAAATTGCTACAAGCTGCGTTCTACGCTGGTCACTGCATCGTCAAAACGACGCATGCGGAAGCATCCGCATACAGTGGCACGACCTGCGTACCTAATGTTAAAGATCGGTACAAAGGCCGCATGCACGCCGCATGCAGAAGTAGGCGGAGCTAGCGGTGGAGGTGCGGCCAAGGGCGTGGCTTCACAGAGGAAGTCTGCAGCTCCTCAAAACGCTAGTGTGAAACTAGCCTAAGAAAGACCTTTTTGAATCAGGGCTACCATCCAAGAACAATTGAAACCAGATTACAAGAGCAACTAGAATATCAAGGAATCACCTGCTACATTACAAAGCTAAAAAAGAAAACAACCGGGTGCCTCTAGTGGTCACCTACAATCCAAATCTGCAGGTGCTAAGGGGAGCTGCACGGAAATTACAACCCTTACTACAAAAAGATGCCCGCTTACAATCCATTTTTCCTGACCCCCCACTACTGTAATAATTATAGGGGATAACTCAGGAGACTCTTTGCGTGGAACAAGACAATTACAGGACACAGTTTTATAAGTGGTAAAGTCTATATTATCACACGGTGATTCAAACAGGTGCAGAGAGAAACTCAAGTCCACAACACTTGGTGCAAATAATAAACGCAGCTTAGCAGTCTTCAGAGAAAAATGCAATCAAGCAGAAAGTCTATGAAGCACAGTTATTCTTGAGGATACTTGACACGAATAAATCCTTGTCTTAGTCCAGACACAGATAGATATGCTTATAGGCAGTTCAAATCATATCTTAGCTCAAGCAGGGAGGCCTGGTTAATAGTCTCAGGTTATAGCAAGGCAGCAGCAGCTTACATGTCCAGCAAATGCAGATGAAGTAAACACGAGCAGCAAATGAAGGAGGATTACTGGAAACTTGTGTATGCAGCAGGAACTCAGAGCAGAGTAGTAGGATCACCACACAGGTTCACAGAAGCAGGTGTATAGCCAGGGAATAATCAGAGGCCAGGAGCTGGATGCAAGGCAGAATACTCTAGCACAGACTGAAGGCTGGGGTGGAGTTTTATAGCAGGAAGACACAGTGCACATGAGACCAAAGATGCCATCTTGGAAGAGGGCAGTAATGCACAAAAGGTAAAAAATGTTCAGAGTCCTGACAACTACTGTGTTTTAGGCAGCCCCCAAATCTAAGAAGCATCATTGTCAGAAGCTCCTTGTCCTCTCCAACAGCTGCAGGTACCTTTCCTTGCAACCAGAAAAAATTTAAAACCTGCCCATTTATAATGACCATGGACAAGATAAAGATCCCCAATTCACATCAGGACTACAAGATACCAGGAACTTTCAGCTGCATCACATCTAATGTGTTGTACTTAATTATTTGTACTAAATGTCCAACTGGGGGTCTGTATGTAGGGGAGACAGGACAGAAACTGAGAACAAGGATAAATTCTCACTGCCACACAATAAGAGAAAAAAGAATGGATCTACATGTGGCAATACACTTTTGTCTCCTGGATCATAACATTATGGACATGAAATTACTTGTATTAAAAGGTAACTTCAAATCTCAAAGAGACAGAAGAGTATGGGAATATAAACTGATGATGACCTTTGACAGTCTCACTGCCGGAATGAATGTGTCGCATGGATTTATGTCTTTTTACATCAACTAAGGAATTCGCCCCTCAGACCATGTGGGGTCATCACAACAGAATCAGACCCCAATGAGAGGACAATAAAACATTCCTTATCTAAGAACTGGTCCAATATTTATGGACATAACTAGTGTTGAGCATTCCGATACCGCAAGTATCGGGTATCGGCCGATACTTGCGGGTATCGGAATTCCGATACCGAGATCCGATACTTTTGTGGTATCGGGTATCGGTATTGAAACAACATTAATGTGTAAAAGAAAGAATTAAAATAAAAAATATTGCTATACTCACCTCTCCGACGCAGCCTGGACCTCACCGAGGGAACCGGCAGCGTTCTTTGCTTAAAATGCGCGCGTTTACTTCCTTCCGTGACGTCACGGCTTGTGATTGGTCGCGTGCCACCCATGTGGCCGCGACGCGACCAATCACAGCAAGCCGTGACGTAATTTTCAGGTCCTGAATGCCTAATTCTAGGCATTCAGGATTTTAAAATTACGTTCCGGCTTGTGATTGGTCGCGTCGCGGTCACATGGGCGACGCGACCAATCACAAGCCGTGACGTCACGGGAGGCAGGAAACGCGCGCATTTTAAAATTACGTCACGGCTTGTGATTGGTTGCGTGCCGCCCATGTGACCGCGACGCAACCAATCACAGCAAGCCATGACGTAATTTTGAAATGCGCGCGTTTCCTGCCTCCCGTGACGTCACGGCTTGTGATTGGTCGCGTCGCCCATGTGACCGCGACGCGACCAATCACCAGCCGGAACGTAATTTTAAAATCCTGAATGCCTAGAATTAGGCATTCAGGACCTGAAAATGACGTCACGGCTTGCTGTGATTGATCGCGTCGCGGCCACATGGGCGGCACGCGACCAATCACAAGCCGTGACGTCACGGAAGGAAGTAAACGCACGCATTTTAAGCAAAGAACGCTGCCGGTTCCCTCGGTGAGGTCCAGGCTGCGTCGGAGAGGTGAGTATAGCAATATTTTTTATTTTAATTTTTTCTTTTACACATTTATATGGATCCCATGGCCTGAAGGAGAGTTTCCTCTCCTTCAGACCCTGGGAACCATCAGGGATACCGTCCGATACTTGAGTCCCATTGACTTGTATTGGTATCGGGTATCGGTATCGGATTAGATCCGATACTTTGCCGGTATCGGCCGATACTTTCCGATACCGATACTTTCAAGTATCGGACGGTATCGCTCAACACTAGACATAACTGTTTATCACTCATGGTAATTCTGCTTCATGTCACCTGTCTTATCCATGTTTTTTTTATGTTTTGTGCATAAATATGTGATTCTCCAGAATTTCTTTTAGTCTTTGCCTGATGAAGAGACCTGTGTAGTCTCGAAAGCTTGCAATTTGTTACCATCTTTTCAGTTAGCCATTAAAAGGTATCAACTACTGAGGACTCTCAATTCTAAATATTTTTCTATCTACTGGCTAACATGGTACCAAGATACAGTTAGGTCCATATATATATTTGGACAGAGACAACATTTTTCTTATTTTGGTTATAGACATTACCACAATGAATTTTAAACAAAACAATTCAGATGCAGTTGAAGTTCAGACGTTCAGCTTTCATTTGAGGGTATCCACATTAAAATTGGATGAAGGGTTTAGGAGTTTCAGCTCCTTAACATGTGCCACCCTGTTTTTAAAGGGACCAGAAGTAATTGGACAATTGACTCCAAGGCTATTTCATGGACAGGTGTGGGCAATCCCTTCGTTATGTCACTGTCAATTAAGCAGATAAAAGGCCTGGAGTTGATTTGAGGTGTGGTGCTTGCATTTGGAAGGTTTTGCTGTGAAGTAAACATGCGGTCAAAGGAGCTCTCCATGCAGATGAAACAAGCCATCCTTAAGCTGCGAAAAGAGAAAAAACCCATCCGAGAAATAGCTACAATATTAGGAGTCGCAAAATCTACAGTTTGGTACATCCTGAGAAAGAGAGAAAGCACCGAACTCATCAATGCAAAAAGACCTGGGCGCCCACGGAAGACAACAGTGGTGGATGACCGCAGAATAATCTCCATGGTGAAGAGAAACCCCTTCACAACAGCCAACCAAGTGACCAACACTCTCCAGGAGGTCGGCGTATCAATATCCAAATCTACCATAAAGAGAAGACTGCATGAAAGTAATTACAGAGGGTTCACTGCACGGTGCAAGCCACTCATAGGCATCAAGAATAAAAAGGCTAGACTGGACTTTGCTAAAAAACATCTAAAAAAGCCAGCACAGTTCTGGAAGAACATTCAATGGACAGATGAAACCATGATCAACCTCTACCAGAATGATGGAAAGAGAAAAGTATGGCAAAGGCGTGGTACAGCTCATGATCCAAAGCATACCACATCATCTGTAAAACATGGCGGAGGCAGTGTGATGGCTTGGGCATGCATGGCTGCCAGTGGCACTGGGTCACTAGTGTTTATTGATGATGTGACACAGGACAGAAGCAGCCGAATTAATTCTGAGGTATTCAGAGCCGCCATACTGTGTGCTCAGATCCAGCCAAATGCAGCCAAACTGATTGGTCGTCGTTTCATACTACAGATGGACAATGACCCAAAACATAAAGCCAAAGCAACCCAGGAGTTTATTACAGCAAAGAAGTGGAATATTCTTGAATGGCCAAGTCAGTCACCTGATCTCAACCCAATTGAGCATGCATTTCACTTGTTAACCCCTTAATCCCATATGACGTACTATACCGTCGAGGTGGGGTGGGCCTTAATTCCCGGTGACGGTATAGTACGTCATACGCGATCGGCCGCGCTCACGGAGGGAGCGCGGCCGGGTGTCGGCTGCATATCGCAGCTGACATCCGGCACTATGTGCCAGGAGCGGTCACGGACCGCCCCCGGCACATTAACCCCCGGCACACCGCGATCAAACATGATCGCGGTGTACCGGCGGTACAGGGAAGCATCGCGCAGGGAGGGGGCTCCCTGCGTGCTTCCCTGAGACGATCGGTACAAGGTGATGTACTCACCTCGTACCGAACGTCTTCTCCCTGCAGGCCCCGGATCCAAAATGGCCGAGGGGCTGTATCCGGGTCCTGCAGGGAGCACTTCCGGGTCGGAGCAGGCTGCAGATGAAAGCTGCAGCCTGCTCCGATGAAAGTATGATCGCAGATCTGATAGAGTGCTGTGCACACTATCAGATCTGCGATCTGTGATGTCCCCCCCTGGGACAAAGTAAAAAAGTTAAAAAAAAAAATTCCACATGTGTAAAAAAAAAAAATAATAATTCCTAAATAAATAATAATAAAAAAAAAAATATTATTCCCATAAATACATTTCTTTATCTAAAAAAAACAAACAAAAACAATAAAAGTACACATATTTAGTATCGCCGCGTCCGTAACGACCCAACCTATAAAACTGGCCCACTAGTTAACCCCTTCAGTAAACACCGTAAGAAAAAAAAAAAAAAAACGAGGCAAAAAACAACGCTTTATTACCATACCGCCGAACAAAAAGTGGAATAACACGCGATCAAAAAGACGGATATAAATAACCATGTTACCGCTGAAAACGTCATCTTGTCCCGCAAAAAACGAGCCGCCATACAGCATCATCAGCAAAAAAATAAAAAAGTTATAGTCCTCAGAATAAAGCGATGCCAAAATAATTATTTTTTCTATAAAATAGTTTTTATCGTATAAAAGCGTCAAAACATAAAAAAATGATATAAATGAGGTATCGCTGTAATCGTACTGACCCGACGAATAAAACTGCTTTATCAATTTTACCAAGCGCAGAACGGTATAAACGCCTCTCCCAAAAGAAATTCATGAATAGCTGGTTTTTGGTTATTCTGCCTCACAAAAATCGGAATAAAAAGTGATAAAAAATGGTCACGTGTCCGAAAATGTTACCAATAAAAACGTCAACTCGTCCCGCAAAAAACAAGACCTCACATGACTCTGTGGACCAAAATGTGGAAAAATTATAGGTCTCAAAATGTGGAGACGCAAAAACTTTTTTGCTATAAAAAGCGTCTTTTAGTCTGGTTTCACACTTGCGTTTTTATCTGCATGCGTTTTTTTAAAAAACCGCATGTGTGAAAAAATGCATGTAAACGCGGTAAAACGCATGCGTTTTTATAGAAAAACACAAGAAAACAAGAAAAAAACAAAAAACCCTAACCCTACCCCTAACCTGAAATACGTGGCACTGAAATACGTGGCACTGAAATATACGTTTATATACGTATATACGTATATAAGTGCCACGATATTTCAGTGGCCACGTATATAAGTGCCACGTATTTAAGTGCCACGTATTTAAGTGCCACGTATTTAAGTGCCACGTATTTACGTGCCACGTATTTACGTGCCACGTATTTTTCAGTGCCTGAAATACGTGGCACTGAAATACGTGGCACTGAAATATCGTGGCACTGAAATATTGTGGCACTGAAGTATTTACGTGCCACGTATTTTTCAGTGCCTGAAATACGTGGCACTGAAATACGTGGCACTGAAATACGTGGCACTGAAATACATGGCACTGAAATACGTGGCACTGAAATATTGTGGCACTGAAATATTGTGGCACTTAAATACGTGGCACTTAAATACGTGGCACTTAAATACGTGGCACTTAAATACGTGGCACTTATATACGTGGCACTTATATACGTGGCACTTATATACGTGGCACTTATGACTGTCAGAAAATGTTCAGTAAACGGTTAGGGGTAGGGTTTCAGGTAGAATTGGGGAGTTTCCACTGTTCAGGCACATCAGGGGCTCTCCAAACGCGACATGGCGTCCAATCTCAATTCCAGCCAATTCTGCGTTGAAAAAGTAAAACAGTGCTCCTTCCCTTCCGAGCTCTCCTGTGCGTCCAAAAAGGGGTTTACCCCAACATATGGGGTATCAGCGTACTAGGGACAAATTGAACAACAACTTCTGGGGTCCAAGTTCTCTTGTTATCCTTGGGAAAATAAAAATTTGGGGGGCTAAAAATCATTTTTGTGGGAAAAAAAATATGTTTTATTTTCACGGCTCTGCGTTGTAAACTGTAGTGAAACACTTGGGGGTTCAAAGTTCTCACAACACATCTAGATAAGTTCCTTGTGAGGTCTAGTTTCCAATATGGGGTCACTTGTGGGGGGTTTGTACTATTTGGGTACATCAGGGGCTCTGCAAATGCAACGTGACGCCTGCAGACCAATCCATTTAAGTCTGCATTCCAAATGGCGCTCCTTCCCTTCCGAGCTCTGTCATGCGCCCAAACAGTGGTTCCCCCCCACATAGGGGGTATCAGCGTACTCAGGACAAATTGGACAACAACTTTTAGGGTCCAATTTATCCTGATACCCTTGTGAAAATACAAAACTGGGGGCTAAAAAATCATTTTTGTGAAAAAGAAAAATAATTTTTATTTTCACGGCTCTGCGTTATAAACTGTAGTGAAACACTTGGGGGTTCAAAGTTCTCACAACACATCTAGATAAGTTCCTTGGGGGGTCTAGTTTCCAATATGGGGTCACTTGTGGGGGGTTTGTACTGTTTGGGTACATCAGGGGCTCTGCAAATGCAACGTGACGCCTGCAGACCAATCCATTTAAGTCTGAATTCCAAATGGCGCTCCTTCCCTTCCGAGCTCTGTCATGCGCCCAAACAGTGGTTCCCCCCCACATAGGGGGTATCAGCGTACTCAGGACAAATTGGACAACAACTTTTAGGGTCCAATTTATCCTGATACCCTTGTGAAAATACAAAACTGGGGGCTAAAAAATCATTTTTGTGAAAAAGAAAAATAATTTTTATTTTCACGGCTCTGCGTTATAAACTGTAGTGAAACACTTGGGGGTTCAAAGTTCTCACAACACATCTAGATAAGTTCCTTGGGGGGTCTAGTTTCCAATATGGGGTCACTTGTGGGGGGTTTGTACTGTTTGGGTACATCAGGGGCTCTGCAAATGCAACGTGACGCCTGCAGACCAATCCATTTAAGTCTGAATTCCAAATGGCGCTCCTTCCCTTCCGAGCTCTGTCATGCGCCCAAACAGTGGTTCCCCCCCACATAGGGGGTATCAGCGTACTCAGGACGAATTGGACAACAACTTTTAGGGTCCAATTTATCCTGATACCCTTGTGAAAATACAAAACTGGGGGCTAAATTTCATTTTTGTGAAAAAAAAAATAAATTATTTTCACGGCTCTGCGTTATAAACTGTAGTGAAACTTTTGGGGGTTCAAAGTTCTCACAACACATCTAGATAAGTTCCTTGGGGGGTCTAGTTTCCAATATGGGGTCACTTGTGGGGGGTTTGTACTGTTTGGGTACATCAGGGGCTCTGCAAATGCAACGTGACGCCTGCAGACCAATCCATTTAAGTCTGCATTCCAAATGGCGCTCCTTCCCTTCCGAGCTCTGTCATGCGCCCAAACAGTGGTCCCTCCCCACAAATGGGGTATCAGCGTACTCCAGACAAATTGGACAACAACTTTTGGGGTCCAATTTATCCTGATACCCTTGTGAAAATACAAAACTGGGGGCTAAAAAATCATTTTTGTGAAAAAAAAAATAATTTTTATTTTCACGGCTCTGCGTTATAAACTGTAGTGAAACACTTGGGGGTTCAAAGCTCTCAAAACACATCTAGATAAGTTCCTTAGGGGGTCTACTTTCCAAAATGGTGTCACTTGTGGGGGGGTTTAATGTTTAGGCACATCAGGGGCTCTCCAAACGCAACATGGCATCCCATCTTAATTCCAGTCAATTTTGCATTGAAAAGTAAAATAGCGCTTCTTCCCTTCTGAGCTCTGCTATGCGCCCAAACAATGGTTTACACCCACATATGGGGTATCGTCGTACTCAGGACAAATTGCACAACAACTTTTGTGGTCTAATTTCTTCTCTTACCCTTGGGGAAATAAAAAAATGGGGGTGAAAAGATCATTTTTGTGAAAAAATATGATTTTTTATTTTTACGGCTCTGCATTATAAACTTCTGTGAAGCACTTGTTGGGTCAAAGTGCTCAACACACATCTAGATAAGTTCCTTAAGGGGTCTACTTTCCAAAATGGTGTCACTCGTGGGGGGTTTCAATGTTTAGGCACATTAGGGGCTCTCCAAACGCAACATGGCGTCCCATCTCAATTCCAGTCAATTTTGCATTGAAAAGTCAAATGGCGCTCCTTCCCTTCTGAGCTCTGCCCTGCGCCCAAACAATGGTTTACACCCACATATGGGGTATCAGTGTACTCAGGACAAATTGCACAACAATTTTTGGGGTCCAATTTCTTCTCTGTTATGGTTCTCAATGGCAAGAGAACATAGCCCAGCAAAAATAAGAACTAGCTCTTGGAAGGATGGAAACTAAACTGACCATGAACTAAACCTGCCGCACAACTAACAGTAGCCGGGTAGCGTAGCCTGCGTTTTATCCCTAGACGCCCAGCGCCGGCCGGAGGACTAACTAATCCTGGCAGAGGAAAATATAGTCCTGGCTCACCTCTAGAGAAAATTCCCCGAAAGGCAGACAGAGGCCCCCACAAATATTGGCGGTGATTTTAGATGAAATGACAAACGTAGTATGAAAATAGGTTTAGCAAAATTGAGGTCCGCTTACTAAATAGCAGGAAGACAGAAAGGACACTTTCATGGTCAGCTAAAAACACTATCAAAACACCATCCTGAAATTACTTTAAGACTCTAGTATTAACTCATAACATCAGAGTGGCAATTTCAGATCACAAGAGCTTTCCAGACACAGAAACGAAACTACAGCTGTGAACTGGAACAAAATGCAAAAACAAACAAGGACTAAAGTCCAACTTAGCTGGGAGTTGTCTAGCAGCAGGAACATGCACAGAAAGGCTTCTGATTACAATGTTGACCGGCATGGAAGTGACAGAGGAGCAAGGCTAAATAGCGACTCCCATATCCTGATGGAAACAGGTGAACAGAGAGGATGATGCACACCAGTTCAATTCCACCAGTGGCCACCGGGGGAGCCCAAAATCCAATTTCACAACAGTACCCCCCCCCTCAAGGAGGGGGCACCGAACCCTCACCAGAACCACCAGGGCGATCAGGATAAGCCCTATGAAAGGCACGGACCAAATCGGAGGCATGAACATCAGAGGCAGTCACCCAAGAATTATCCTCCTGACCGTATCCCTTCCATTTGACCAGATACTGGAGTTTCCGTCTGGAAACACGGGAGTCCAAGATTTTTTCCACAACGTACTCCAACTCGCCCTCAACCAACACCGGAGCAGGAGGCTCAACGGAAGGCACAACCGGTACCTCATACCTGCGCAATAATGACCGATGAAAAACATTATGAATAGAAAAAGATGCAGGGAGGTCCAAACGGAAGGACACAGGGTTAAGAATCTCCAATATCTTGTACGGGCCGATGAACCGAGGCTTAAACTTAGGAGAAGAAACCCTCATAGGGACAAAACGAGAAGACAACCACACCAAGTCCCCAACACAAAGCCGAGGACCAACCCGACGCCGGCGGTTGGCAAAAAGCTGAGTCTTCTCCTGGGACAACTTCAAATTGTCCACCACCTGCCCCCAAATCCGATGCAACCTCTCCACCACAGCATCCACTCCAGGACAATCCGAAGATTCCACCTGACCAGAAGAAAATCGAGGATGAAACCCCGAATTACAGAAAAAGGGAGACACCAAGGTGGCAGAGCTGGCCCGATTATTGAGGGCAAACTCCGCTAAAGGCAAAAAAGCAACCCAATCATCCTGATCTGCAGACACAAAACACCTCAAATATGTCTCCAAGGTCTGATTCGTCCGCTCGGTCTGGCCATTAGTCTGAGGATGGAAAGCAGACGAGAAAGACAAATCTATGCCCATCCTAGCACAGAATGCTCGCCAAAATCTAGACACGAATTGGGTACCTCTGTCAGAAACGATATTCTCCGGAATACCATGCAAACGGACCACATTTTGAAAAAACAGAGGAACCAACTCGGAAGAAGAAGGCAACTTAGGCAGGGGAACCAAATGGACCATCTTAGAGAAACGATCACACACCACCCAGATGACAGACATCTTCTGAGAAACAGGAAGATCCGAAATAAAATCCATCGAGATGTGCGTCCAGGGCCTCTTCGGGATAGGCAAGGGCAACAACAATCCACTAGCCCGAGAACAACAAGGCTTGGCCCGAGCACAAACGTCACAAGACTGCACGAAGCCTCGCACATCTCGAGACAGGGAAGGCCACCAGAAGGACCTTGCCACCAAATCCCTGGTACCAAAGATTCCAGGATTGACCTGCCAACGCAGAAGAATGAACCTCAGAAATGACTTTACTGGTCCAATCATCAGGAACAAACAGTCTACCAGGTGGGCAACGATCAGGTCTATCCGCCTGAAACTCCTGCAAGGCCCGCCGCAGGTCTGGAGAAACGGCAGACAATATCACTCCATCCTTAAGGATACCTGTAGGTTCAGAATTACCAGGGGAGTCAGGCTCAAAACTCCTAGAAAGGGCATCCGCCTTAACATTCTTAGAACCCGGCAGGTAGGACACCACAAAATTAAACCGAGAGAAAAACAACGACCAGCGCGCCTGTCTAGGATTCAGGCGTCTGGCGGACTCAAGATAAATTAGATTTTTGTGGTCAGTCAATACCACCACCTGATGTCTAGCCCCCTCAAGCCAATGACGCCACTCCTCAAAAGCCCACTTCATGGCCAAAAGCTCCCGATTCCCAATATCATAATTCCGCTCGGCGGGCGAAAATTTACGTGAGAAAAAAGCACAAGGTCTCATCACGGAGCAATCGGAACTTCTCTGCGACAAAACCGCCCCAGCTCCGATTTCAGAAGCGTCGACCTCAACCTGAAAAGGAAGATCAACATCAGGCTGACGCAGCACAGGGGCGGAAGAAAAGCGGCGCTTAAGCTCCCGAAAGGCCTCCACAGCAGCAGGGGACCAATCAGCAACATCAGCACCCTTCTTAGTCAAATCAGTCAATGGTCTAACAACATCAGAAAAACCAGCAATAAATCGACGATAAAAGTTAGCAAAGCCCAAAAATTTCTGAAGACTCTTAAGAGGATAGGGTTGCGTCCAATCACAAATAGCCTGAACCTTGACAGGATCCATCTCGATGGAAGAGGGGGAAAAAATATATCCCAAAAAGGAAATCTTTTGAACCCCAAAAACGCACTTAGAACCCTTCACACACAAGGAATTAGACCGCAAAACCTGAAAAACCCTCCTGACCTGCTGGACATGAGAGTCCCAGTCATCCGAAAAAATCAAAATATCATCCAGATACACAATCATAAATTTATCCAAATAATCACGGAAAATGTCATGCATAAAGGACTGAAAGACTGAAGGGGCATTTGAAAGACCAAAAGGCATCACCAAATACTCAAAGTGGCCCTCGGGCGTATTAAATGCGGTTTTCCACTCATCCCCCTGCTTAATTCGCACCAAATTATACGCCCCACGGAGATCTATCTTAGAGAACCACTTGGCCCCCTTTATGCGAGCAAACAAATCAGTCAGCAGTGGCAACGGATATTGATATTTAACCGTGATTTTATTCAAAAGCCGATAATCAATGCACGGCCTCAAAGAACCATCTTTCTTAGCCACAAAGAAAAAACCGGCTCCTAAGGGAGATGACGAAGGACGAATATGTCCCTTTTCCAAGGACTCCTTTATATATTCTCGCATAGCAGCATGTTCAGGCACAGACAGATTAAATAAACGACCCTTAGGGTATTTACTACCCGGAATCAAATCTATGGCACAATCGCACTCCCGGTGCGGAGGTAATGAACCAAGCTTAGGTTCTTCAAAAACGTCACGATATTCAGTCAAGAATTCAGGAATCTCAGAGGGAATAGATGATGAAATGGAAACCACAGGTACGTCCCCATGCGTCCCCTTACATCCCCAGCTTAACACAGACATAGCTTTCCAGTCAAGGACTGGGTTATGAGATTGCAGCCATGGCAATCCAAGCACCAACACATCATGTAGGTTATACAGCACAAGAAAGCGAATAATCTCCTGGTGATCCGGATTAATCCGCATAGTTACTTGTGTCCAGTATTGTGGTTTATTGCTAGCCAATGGGGTGGAGTCAATCCCCTTCAGGGGTATAGGAGTTTCAAGAGGCTCCAAATCATACCCACAGCGTTTGGCAAAGGACCAATCCATAAGACTCAAAACGGCGCCAGAGTCGACATAGGCATCCGCGGTAATAGATGATAAAGAACAAATCAGGGTCACAGATAGAATAAACTTAGACTGTAAAGTGCCAATTGAAACAGACTTATCAAGCTTCTTAGTACGCTTAGAGCATGCTGATATAACATGAGTTGAATCACCGCAATAGAAGCACAACCCATTTTTTCGTCTAAAATTCTGCCGTTCACTTCTGGACAGAATTCTATCACATTGCATATTCTCTGGCGTCTTCTCAGTAGACACCGCCAAATGGTGCACAGGTTTGCGCTCCCGCAGACGCCTATCGATCTGGATAGCCATTGTCATGGACTCATTCAGACCCGCAGGCACAGGGAACCCCACCATAACATCCTTAATGGCATCAGAGAGACCCTCTCTGAAATTCGCTGCCAGGGCGCACTCATTCCACTGAGTAAGCACAGCCCATTTACGGAATTTCTGGCAGTATATTTCAGCTTCGTCTTGCCCCTGAGATAGGGACATCAAGGCCTTTTCCGCCTGAAGTTCTAACTGAGGTTCCTCATAAAGCAACCCCAAGGCCAGAAAAAACGCATCCACATTGAGCAACGCAGGATCCCCTGGAGCCAATGCAAAAGCCCAATCCTGAGGGTCGCCCCGGAGCAAGGAAATCACAATCCTGACCTGCTGAGCAGGATCTCCAGCAGAGCGAGATTTCAGGGACAAAAACAACTTGCAATTATTTTTGAAATTTTGGAAGCAAGATCTATTCCCCGAGAAAAATTCAGGCAAAGGAATTCTAGGTTCAGATATAGGAACATGAACAACAAAATCTTGTAAATTTTGAACTTTCGTGGTAAGATTATTCAAACCTGCAGCTAAACTCTGAATATCCATTTTACACAGGTGAACACAGAGCCATTCCAGGATTAGTAGGAGAGAGTGAGAGAAAGGCTGCAACATAGGCAGACTTGCAAGGATTCAATTACAAGCACACTCAGAACTGAAGGAAAAAAAAAAAAAAAAATCTTCAGCAGACTTCTCTAGTCTCTCCTTTCTCTGTCAATTAATTTAACCCTTTTGGGCCGGTCAAACTGTTATGGTTCTCAATGGCAAGAGAACATAGCCCAGCAAAAATAAGAACTAGCTCTTGGAAGGATGGAAACTAAACTGACCATGAACTAAACCTGCCGCACAACTAACAGTAGCCGGGTAGCGTAGCCTGCGTTTTATCCCTAGACGCCCAGCGCCGGCCGGAGGACTAACTAATCCTGGCAGAGGAAAATATAGTCCTGGCTCACCTCTAGAGAAAATTCCCCGAAAGGCAGACAGAGGCCCCCACAAATATTGGCGGTGATTTTAGATGAAATGACAAACGTAGTATGAAAATAGTTTTAGCAAAATTGAGGTCCGCTTACTAAATAGCAGGAAGACAGAAAGGACACTTTCATGGTCAGCTAAAAACCCTATCAAAATACCATCCTGAAATTACTTTAAGACTCTAGTATTAACTCATAACATCAGAGTGGCAATTTCAGATCACAAGAGCTTTCCAGACACAGAAACGAAACTACAGCTGTGAACTGGAACAAAATGCAAAAACAAACAAGGACTAAAGTCCAACTTAGCTGGGAGTTGTCTAGCAGCAGGAACATGCACAGAAAGGCTTCTGATTACAATGTTGACCGGCATGGAAGTGACAGAGGAGCAAGGCTAAATAGCGACTCCCACATCCTGATGGAAACAGGTGAACAGAGAGGATGATGCACACCAGTTCAATTCCACCAGTGGCCACCGGGGGAGCCCAAAATCCAATTTCACAACACTTCTCTTACCCTTGGGAAAATAAAAAATTGGGGGTGAAAAGATCATTTTTGTGAAAAAATATGATTTTTTATTTTTACGGCTCTGCATTATAAACTTCTGTAAAGCACTTGTTGGGTCAAAGTGCTCACCACACATCTAGATAAGTTCCTTAGGGGGTCTACTTTCCAAAATGGTGTCACTTGTTAGGGGTTTCAATGTTTAGGCACATCAAGGGCTCTCTAAATGCAACATGGGGTCCCATCTCAATTCCAGTCAATTTTGCATTGAAAAGTCAAATGGCGCTCCTTCCCTTCCGAGCTCTGCCCTGCGCCCAAACAATGGTTTACACCCACATATGGGGTATCAGCGTACTCAGGACAAATTGCACAACAATATTTGGGGTCCAATTTCTTCTCTCACCCTTGGGAAAAAAAAAATTGGGGGTGAAAAGATAATTTTTGTGAAAAAATATGATTTTTTATTTTTACGGCTCTGCATTATAAACTTCTGTAAAGCACTTGTTGGGTCAAAGTGCTCACCACACATCTAGATAAGTTCCTTAGGGGGTCTACTTTCCAAAATGGTGTCACTTGTGGGGGGTTTCAATGTTTAGGCACATCAGGGGCTCTCCAAACGCAACATGGCGTCCCATCTCAATTCCAGTCAATTTTGCATTGAAAAGTCAAATGGCGCTCCTTTGCTTCCAAGCTCTGCCATGCGCCCAAACTGTGGTTTACCCCCACATATGGGGTATCAGCGTACTCAGGACAAATTGTACAACAACTTTTGGGGTCTATTTTCTCCTGTTACCCTTGGTAAAATAAAACAAATTGGAGCTGAAATAAATTTTGTGTGAAAAAAAGTTAAATGTTCATTTTTATTTAAACATTCCAAAAATTCCTGTGAAACACCTGAAGGGTTAATAAACTTCTTGAAAGTGGTTTTGAGTACCTTGAGGGGTGCAGTTTTTAGAATGGTGTCACACTTGGGTATTTTCTATCATATAGACCCGTCAAAATGACTTCAAATGAGATGTGGTCCCTAAAAAAAAATGGTGTTGTAAAAATGAGAAATTGCTGGTCAACTTTTAACCCTTATAACTCCGTCACAAAAAAAAATTTTGGTTCCAAAATTGTGCTGATGTAAAGTAGACATGTGGGAAATGTTATTTATTAAGTATTTTGTGTGACATATGTCTGTGATTTAAGGGCATAAAAATTCAAAGTTGGAAAATTGCGAAATTTTCAAAATTTTTGCCAAATATTCGTTTTTTTCACAAATAAACGCAAGTTATATCGAAGAAATTTTACCACTAACATGAAGTACAATATGTCACGAGAAAACAATGTCAGAATCGCCAAGATCCGTTGAAGCGTTCCAGAGTTATAACCTCATAAAGGGACAGTGGTCAGAATTGTAAAAATTGGCCCGGTCATTAACGTGCAAACCACCCTCGGGGCTTAAGGGGTTAAAGACGAAACTTCCGACAGAAAGGCCCACAAACAAACAGCAACTGAAAACCACCGCAGTGAAGGCCTGGCAGAGCATCAAAAAGGAGAAAACACAGCGTCTGGTGATGTCCATGAGTTCAAGACTTCAGACAGTCATTGCCAACAGAGGGTTTTCAACCAAGTACTAAAAATGAACATTTTATTTAAAATTATTGAATCTGTCCAATTACTTTTGGTCCCTTTAAAAACAGGGTGGCACATGTTAAGGAGCTGAAACTCCTAAACCCTTCATCCAATATTAATGTGGATACCCTCAAATGAAAGCTGAAAGTCTGAACTTCAACTGCATCTGAATTGTTTTGTTTAAAATTCATTGTGGTAATGTCTATAACCAAAATTAGAAAAATGTTGTTTCTGTCCAAATATATATGGACTTAACTGTATATATCTTTCCTGCGCAAAATGCAAATAAATTTATATAATTTATACAATGTGATTTTCTGGATTTTATTTTTGATATTCTATCTCTCATGGTATGTGCACACGTAAGAATTTCTTGCAGAAAATTCCTGAAAAAAACGGACATTTTCTGCAAGAAATCCCCATGCGTTTTTTCGTGTTTTTACCGCGGTTTTTGCCCGTTTTTTTCGCGTTTTTTTTCCGGAGCTTTCCCAATGCATTATATAGCGGGAAAAACGCAAAAAAAATGCAAAATTAATGAACATGCTGCGTTTTTACCGCGATGCGTTTTTAGCGCGGGAAAAAAAGCATCATGTGCACAAAAATTGCAGAATGCATTCTAAATGATAGGATGCATATGTATGCGTTTTTATCGCGTTTTTATAGCGAAAAAAATGCGAGAAAAACCCAATGTTAAAATTATCCTCCCTTCCAATTATAGGCTGTTCACGTCTTTGTCAGTGGGCAAACTTACAAAATCAGCAAGGGATCAAATAATTATTTCCCCCTCTGTATATCATTAGGCTGTTCTCAGCAGGATATTAAATCCAATCTCAGGGATCTCTTCATTTTAGAAGTGGGAATTACTAGGAGGTTTACATTGCAGCTATTGAATTGAATCGAGATTTTAATTTATATAAACCAAAAGTCTATTAATAAGATGCTACAATGTTTCTTAGATGATGATAATAGCAGAGGATCGCAGTGTCTAATTATCTAATCCAACGTAACTTCTAGGACAACCTCGTTATTAAGTATGAGCCTTGAGTGTAAACTCTGGTCTACTGTAGCATGTTTTCTCTTTCTCGGTGGTTACATAGATAAAGTATGTATTATTGACCCCAGGGCAAAATTTGCCTGTGCTCGCACGCCCGCCACATCAACCACCACCACTCTCATGATGCTCTGATACTTGGGTTTCAGCAAACACTGTTAATGTAATATATACATCTTTCAGTGAACGCAGCCACAAGACTATTCCCTACGTCATAGTCATACAGTGAGCAAATAAGTAGCGCAATCACTGTTACTGAACAATATAACATACAAGAGCAAACTGATACTGCCACACCGTGACCATTTATTACTAGCATATATAGTCATACCCAAACGTTTTGAGATTAACATAAATTTTAGTTTCCGCAAAGTTCAGAGTTTTTAGAGAAAATAACTTTGCAGGAAGTGCAGGGATTAGGCTGCAGAAGATTGAGGATAAAGTTATTTTCTCTGATGAAGCCCCTTTCAGAATCTTTGGGATATCTAGAAGAATGATGGACCAGAGAAGACAAGGTGTGTCCTGTGTCATGCCAACAGTAAAGCGTCCTGAGACCATTCATGCATGGAGGTTTTTCATCCATGGAGGGAGTTCACTTACTTAAGAACATTTCCATGACTAAAGATTAGGATCTAAAACTCCTCCAATAGTAACTTCTCCCATAGATCCAGGAGCAATTTGGTGAGGACCAATGCTTTTTTCAGCACGATGGAGACCATGTCACAAGGAGAAAGTGGTAACTAAGTGGTTCAGTGAACAAAACATTGACATTTTGAGTCCATGGCCAGGAAACTTCCCAGATCTCAATCCTTTTGAAAACCTGTGGTCAATTCTGAAAAAGGGGTGAACAAAGAAAAAGACATAAAGTGTGATAAACTCCAAGCACTGATGACACAAGAACATCAATCAGGATTTAACCCAGAAGCAGATATCCAGCTGCCAGGGCGAAGGGCAGAAATCCTGAAAAATAAGGATCAACACTGCAAATATTAAGTCTTTGTAAAAAGTTGATGTATTTGTCAATAAAAGTGTAGAAATGTATGAAATGCTGATGATTGTTCTTCAGTAGTGATAGAAACATCCAACGAAATATCTAAAAGCATTGAAGCAGTGACTCTCCAGTTACGGCTCCAATTGAAGAAATTCATTTTTGCTTTTCTTCTTCATCATCATCATTGGACAGGTAAGACCTTTAATATGGGCTGAAGAAGTTACTGCTCTAGGCAATACTAATTTTTGGAAATATGAGACCTCTTTGATCTACAAACTCTCCTAAGCATCATGGTGGCTCAGTGGTTAACATTGTAGCCTTGCAGCCTTGTAGGTCCTAGGACAATATCTGCAAGGAGTCTGTATGTTCTTCCCATGTTTGCAGGGGTTTCCTCCAGTTTCTTTCCACGCTCCAAAGACATACTGCTAAGGAATGTATACTGTGAGCCCCAATGGGGACAGAGAGGATAATGTCTGTTAAGTGCTGCAGAATTAATGGCGCTATATAAGTAAAGCATAATAAATAATAAGCATTGTAGGATGCTCTGCTTTAATTGAGCCAGTGGATAAAGCAGCATCATTATAAAGCTTGGGTATTCTGGAACGTACCTGTTATCCGGATTATACAGAAACCCCAGGAACGTCATGTGGCTTCAGCTGCACACCAACTCTCTTCCTGTTTCACTGCTCTTTTTACAGTCCATCAAACTACAGTGGCATCTATCTATTACATATAATAAAATAAAAAACATTTCCTTCCTTCCATTGCAATAACTAGGGTCCTCTTGGGGTATGCCCTTACACATTTTCTCTACAGGATGCCTACCTATTCAATGATTCTTTGTCTCCTAACAGATGCGGGATCCTTTGGGTAGTTGTAAAATTTAGAGCACTTATCCACATAAAATCCATCCTGGATTTGACTTGTCAGCTAGTATTGATCAGATCATCACATGAATGGATCACTGAGTAGCAAAGGTTTACGTTCCCAAACATCCACTGACAAGTAAGTGATGTGTAAGGCTTCTTTCACACTTCAGTTGTTTGGCGTCAGTCACTTCCGACATAATGACGGATCGACGGATCCGTCACAATAGTTGAAAAAACGGATGTAACGGATCCGTTTTTTTGACGGATCCGTTACTCGGGGGTTGTATATACTTTTTGGAGCATGCGCAATTGAAAAAAATTGAAAAAACGGATTGGGGCGACGGATCCGCCGAAATGACGGTCGCAACGGATCCGTCGCCCATAGGTGGCCTTTCTATGAAATGACGGACGCGACGGATCCGTCGCGATCCGCCATTTCAACGCAGACAAAAAACGTTGCAATGACCGTCAATGTCTAGATGACGTCCGCCAAATTTTGACGGATCCGTCGCATGACGGATGGAACGGACGACCATCCGTCACAATCCGTCGCTAATGCAAGTCTATGGGGAAAAAAACGGATCCGTCGAAAAAAAACGGATCCGTTTTTTGAGGAAAATGGCGGATTTAGACTGAAACCAAACAACTGAAGTGTGAAAGAGGCCTAAGACATAAGCTGTAAATGTGATTAATGTAGTGATCAGATGCCAGACAGATTTTGTAGGGGTTTGTGTAACACTTTGCAAGAGATTTATTATTATTTTTGTGATTAATTTTACGATTGCTATATATATATTTTTTTATACATTTCTCTTTTTTTTATTTTACTTTTCTTGATGTACTTTTCCTTTATAAAGATTATCCCCCCCAGTATTAAGCATTATTTTAAGCCCCTGTTCCTCTGCAGAGTGGTTTGTGGACCCCCAACTTGGCTTCCAGGTCACATTCTGTGATAGCCCCTGCCCTTAACCTACCAGCTACATCTCTAGGTGCTTGGGCAAAATGGGCAAAAATAAATCTCAATTTGTTGTAGCCATGAAAGAGATCGATGAGATTAAAGCGAATGTATCAATAGAACAGGCGGCGTTGGCGTTGGTTCAGTCACCGCTCTGAGTATAGAGGGCGTCGGCTGTAACCGCGCCCCACTCTGACTGATACTGACTAATTGGAGCCAGCTGACAGTCAGTGCCAGATGAGTGGTTACAGTCGCCATGGTGACTGAAGCGGCACCGCCACGGTGACTGAAGCGGCGCCTCTACGGTGACTGAAGCCTGAATGCTGCTGGGGGGAATAAAGCTAATTTCCTTCCTGCAGTGTTCAGCTAAGTGCGGGCGCTATTAACCTGTGGATTAACCCAATATCTACAGGTTAATAGCGTTTTCTCTGGAAACAGGTTCCCTTTAAATCAGGCTTTTGTGTTTTGTGTGTTTTTTACATTTCATTTTGGCAATGTTATTCAAAAGATAGGGTCTGAGTCAGTCTATCGTTACTAATATACCGTATTTTCCGGCGTATAAGATGACTTTTTAACCCCTAAAAATTGTCCCAAAAGTCAGGGGTCGTCTTATATGCCGGGTACGGGTGCACAGAGCGATCCTGGATGGTTCCCAGGGTCTGAAGGAGAGGAAACTCTCCTTCAGGCCCTGGGATCCATATTCATGTAAAAAATAAAGAATAAAAATAAAAAATATGGATATACTCACCCCTCCGACGGACCCTGGACCTCAGCGGTGCAAGCGTCTGCCTCCGTTCCTAAGAATGCAGTGAGTGAAGGACGTTCGATGACGTCGCGGTCACATGAGAGGTCACTTGAGCGGTCGCGTGACTGCAACGTCATCGCAGGTGTTAAACCCTACCTAGTGTGAATAGTAGCAGAGAGTCACCGGGTCCCAACTGGACACCCAGGTTTGATAAGATAAGAACAAAATGAGCATATACCCTGTAGTAAGTAACTAGTAATAGTAAATAACATGGGGTACTTTGTTAACACTATTTTTAACAAAAAAAAGTGTAAAAGCCATCTCAACACAAGGTGGTCCCCTAGTATTAAAATCTCACCTTGTGTCAGCCGACCTCAATGTAGATGGGGCACAGAAGGACCGGGTGCCAACTGTGTACCTGGCCATGGGAAGTCGTATAGACAATATCACCATATCGTTACTAATATATAAGTGGCTTTGCTAAAATGGGTGGAGAACTTATGGCTTGTGGACAGGTTACAGCCTGTGATGTAATCTGGTCTGGCCTTCAGGCAGATCCCTCGTGGGCCACAGGGCTTGGACAATTTAATTTTTCTGTTGAGCATGCACACTCGCAAACAGCACTACTGAAAGCAGGCTCATTGTCTCCTATGTAATGTATATAAAGCAGCACTGGTGTCTCCTATGTGATTTATGCATCAGAGTTTGAGTGTCTCCTATGTGATATGTACAGCAGTCTCAGTGTCTCCTATGTAACGTATATACAGCAATCACAGTTTATCCTATGTGTTGTATGCACAGGAGTCTCGGTGTCTCCTATGTGATACAGTGGCATGTAAAAGTTTGGGCACCCCTGGTCAACATTACTGTTATTGTGAAAAGTTAAGCAAGTTGAAGATGAAATGATCTCTAAAAGACCTAAAGATAAAGATGACACATTTCCTTTATATATTAGGCACAAAAAAAATTGTAATCTTTTATATTTTAAAAATTACAAAAAGGAAAATGGGCAGATGCTAAAGTTTGGACACCGTGCATGATTAGTACATAAACAAAAAATCTCAAGGCAAGGTATACATGCGAATAAAACAATCGAAAAAATTATGTAAATAGACAAAGTTACTCAATCGCGACTATTATTTTTATACCAACATGGATAAAATGATGGACAACTCGGCAATTATAAACAAGGAAAGAAGAACAAAAAGAACCGAACTCATGCCCAAATAGAATGTATTAAATGCTAATGTTTATTAAAGATGTGGTACACCATAAGGTGGGGGGGGGGGGAAATACCAAAAAGATGGGCACTACGCCAAGAGACGGAAAAGTATTACTACAATATACTGTGGTGACTCATGAAGTTAAATAATTTAGAGATATAAATAAATAAATAGATAAATAAATACATGACACCAATAGTGCAATGAATACATACAGGAATAATGCAGCAAGCATGTGCATAGAAGTACACAATAGGAATAAGGTGCAAGTGCAGAGTTATTGGAGACTCGGGCAGCAAGAAGCTGGTGAGTGATTAGAGGATAAAGTACATACAATTGTTTGCTGCTATCTAGTGATTGATCAAGTCATGGCCACATAGAATTTACCTGTAGATGGTATGGGAACCGTCTCCTGGATGCGCCTAGCCTCGACGCGCGTTTCGGCGTCAGCCTTCGTCAGGGGACCTTGCTGCCCGAGTCTCCAATAACTCTGCACTTGCACCTTATTCCTATTGTGTACCTCTATACACATGCTTGCTGCATTATTCCTGTATGTATTCATTGTACTATTGGTGTCATGTATTCATTTATCTATTTATTTATTTATTTATATCTCTAAATTATTTAACTTCATGAGTCACCACAGTATATTGTAGTAATACTTTTCCATCTCCTGGCGTAGTGCCCATCTTTGTGGTATTTTCCCCTCCCCCCCCACACCTTATGGTGTACCACATCTTTAATAAACATTATCATTTAACACAATCTATTTGGGCATGAGTTTGGTTCTTTTTGTTCTTCTTTCCATGATTAGTACATGGTAGCACCCCTTTTTGAAAGTATCACAGCTTGTAAACACTTTTTGTAGCCAGACAAGAGTCTTTCAATTCTTGTTTGAGGTGTTTTCATCCATTCTTCCTTGGAAAATTCTTCCAGTTCTGTGAGATTCCTGGGTCATCTTCCATGCACTGCTATTTTGAGGTCTAGTCACAGATTTTCAGTGATGTTTAGTGTCAGTGAATTTCAATGGCTGCTGTGTCAGTGTCTCCTGTGTGATAAATATACAGCAGACTCGATGCATCCTATGTGATGTATACAGCAGTATTGGTGTCTGCTCTGTGATGTACTGTATATACAGCAGTTTCTGATGTGATGTGCACAACAGTCTCAGTGTATCCTGTGTGATGTATAGACAGCAGTCTCAGTGCCTCCTATATGATATATACAGCAGTATCAGTGTTAGGTGCCAGAATTCTCCCTCTGCGCAGGAGGGATCCCAAGCCTTGTCTTCTCCTGCGGTCTCCCATTCAGTCTCTACCGCAGTGAATGCTGCTGAGCAAAGACGTCGGTCTCAGCGTCTTACTCAAAGCCGGGCTTTACACTTGGTTACTGCTGCTTCTCCAGGTTCAGCTATAGTAACTGGCTATTCTCAGCAGCGTGCAGTCACTCCTGAGACTAAGTCCAGGATTCGCTCTACTAAGCATGCTCGTGGGTCGATTTCTCATTGGTGGTCACCTGTCACATGCTCAGGTCTTGGTCTGGCTCCGGATTTGCCAGTGAGCAAGGTCCTGTCTGATTGACAGAAACTATAAAAGGATCTTTGGCGCGCCCTCCGGTGCGCTAAGATCATTTCTGTTTGGTGTGTTTGTGGAACCTTTCGGTAGTGTGGACTCTGCTGCATGTGTTAGGGCAGGCTCAGTGCCTTTAGAATTCTGGCTTAACCGGAGAGGAGCTTGTGTATTTGTATTCAGGGCAGGCGCTAGTGCCTTTAGAATACTGGCCCCTCTGGTGAGGAGATCTGTTATGACCTGGTGGTTAAGAAGCAACATGGGACAAGCTCTGAGGAGGTGGTATCTGTACTGACCGCAGTTCCTAATCCTAACACCAACACTAGAAGTAGCCGTGGGATGTTCCTGTCACTCCCTAGACACCTCGTCACAGCCTGAGAACTAACTACCCCTAAAGATGGAAACAGAAAGCTATCTTGCCTCAGAGAAAACCCCCAAAGGAAAGATAGCCTCCCACAAATATTGACTGTGAGTGGAGAGGGAAATGACATACACAGAATGAAAACAGGATTTAGCAAAGGAGGCCAAAACTACCTAAATAGACAGAACAGAAAAGGATACTGTGCGGTCAGTATTAAAAGCTAAAAAATTCCACTCAGAGTTTACAAAAATAATCTCCACACCGACTCACGGTGTGGAGGGCAAATCTGCTTCCTCAGAGCTTCCAGCTAAGTTGAATATATCATACTGAAAAGCTGGACAAGAAAGAACATAACATGAGCTGAGCGATTAAGTCCACAGCAGGTGGACAACAAAAGAACAAGCAAGGACTTAGCTTTGCTGAAATGGACAGGCAATCAGAGAAATCCAAGGAGAGATCTGAATCCAACCAAGAAACATTGACAGCTGGCACTGGCTGAAGCCCAGAGCCAGGTTAAATAGCAGAGCCAGGAGAGACGATCAGTGGAAGCAGCTGCTAATGCTAAACCCAAGGAGCAGCAGTTCCACTCAAAACCACCAGAGGGAGTCCAAGGGCAGAATTCACAAAAGTGCCATTCACAACCACCGGAGGGAGCCCAAGAACGGAATTCACAACAGTACCCCCCCCCCCTTGAGGAGGGGTCACCGAACACTCACCAGAGCCCCCAGGCCGATCCGGACGAGCCAAGTGAAAAGCACAAACCAAATCGGCAGCATGGACATCGGAGGCAACAACCCAAGAATTATCCTCCTGGCCATAACCCTTCCACTTGACCAGATACTGAAGCTTCCGCCTCGAAAAACGAGAATCCAAAATCTTCTCCACCACATATTCCAACTCCCCCTCAACCAACACCGGAGCCGGAGGATCAACAGAGGGAACCACGGGCACCACATATCTCCGCAACAAAGATCTATGGAAAACATTATGGATGGAAAAAGAAGCTGGAAGGGCCAAACGAAAAGATACCGGATTGATAATTTCAGAAATCTTATAAGGACCAATAAAGCGAGGCTTGAACTTAGGGGAAGAAACCTTCATAGGAACATGACGAGAAGATAACCAGACTAAATCCCCAACACGAAGCCGGGGACCAACACACCGACGACGGTTAGCAAAACGTTGAGCCTTTTCCTGAGACAACGTCAAATTGTCCACCACATGAGTCCAAATCTGCTGTAACCTGTCCACCACAGAATCCACACCAGGACAGTCAGAAGGCTCAACCTGCCCTGAAGAAAAACGAGGATGAAAACTAAAATTACAAAAAAAAGGCGAAACCAAGGTAGCCGAACTAGCCCGATTATTAAGGGCAAACTCGGCCAACGGCAAGAAGGTCACCCAATCATCCTGATCAGCAGACACAAAGCATCTCAAATAGGTTTCCAAGGTCTGAGTGGTTCACTCAGTTTGGCCATTTGTCTGAGGATGAAATGCTGAAGAAAAGACAAATCAATGCCCATTCTAGCTCAAAAGGACCGCCAAAACCTAGAAACAAACTGGGAACCTCTGTCAGACACAATATTCTCCAGAATGCCATGCAAACGAACCACATGCTGAAAAAACAATGGAACCAAATCAGAGGAGGAAGGCAATTTAGGCAAAGGTACCAAATGAACCATCTTAGAAAACCCGTCACAAACCACCCAGATAACAGATATCTTCTGGGAAACAGGAAGATCCGAAATAAAATCCATGGAAATATGCGACCAGGGCCTCTCACGGACCGGCAAAGGCAAAAGCAACCCACTAGCACAGGAGCAGCAAGGCTTGGCCCGGGCACAAGTCCCACAGGACTGCACAAAAGAACGCACATCCCGTGACAAGGAAGGCCACCAAAAGGACCTAGCAACCAAATCTCTGGTACCAAAAATCCCAGGATAACCAGCCAACACCGATCAATGAACTTCAGAAATTACCTTACTTGTCCATCTATCAGGAACAAACAGTTTCCCCACTGGACAGCGGTCAGGTTTATCAGCCTGAAACTCCTGAAGCACCCGCCGTAAATCAGGGGAGATGGCAGAAAGAATCACCCCCTCCTTGAGAATACCAACCGGCTCAAGGACACCCGGAGAATCAGGCAAAAAACTCCTAGAGAGGGCATCAGCCTTCACATTCTTAGATCCCGGAAGATACGAGACCACAAAATCAAAACGGGAGAAAAACAGGGACCATCGAGCTTGTCTAGGATTCAACCGCTTGGCAGACTCGAGGTAAATCAGATTCTTATGATCGGTCAAGACCACAACGCGATGCTTGGCTCCCTCAAGCCAATGTCGCCACTCCTCGAATGCCCACTTCATAGCCAACAACTCCCGATTGCCGACATCATAATTACACTCAGCAGGCGAAAACTTTCTGGAGAAGAAGGCACATGGTTTCATCAAAGAACCATCAGAACTTCTCTGAGACAAAACGGCCCCTGCCCCAATCTCAGAAGCGTCAACCTCAACCTGAAAAGGAAGAGAAACATCCGGCTGACGCAACACAGGGGCAGAAGTAAAACGACGTTTAAGCTCCTTAAAGGCCTCAACAGCCGCAGAGGACCAATTCATCACATCAGCGCCTTTCTTCGTCAAATCGGTCAGGGGCTTAACCACACTGGAAAAGTTAGCAATGAAACGGCGATAAAAATTAGCAAAGCCCAAAAATTTCTGAAGGCTCTTCACAGATGTGGGTTGAATCCAATCATGAATGGCCTGGACCTTAACAGGATCTATTTCTATAGCTGAGGGAGAAAAAATGAAACCCAAAAAAGAAACCTTCTGAACTCCAAAAAGGCACTTAGACCCCTTCACAAACAAAGCATTAGCACGAAGGATCTGAAATACCATCCTGACCTGTTTCACATGAAACTCCCAATCATCGGAAAAAAACAAAATATCATCCAAATATACAATCATGAATTTATCAAGATAATTCCGGAAGATATCATGCATAAAGGACTGAAACACAGATGGAGCATTAGAGAGCCCGAATGGCATCACCAGGTATTCAAAATGGCCTTCGGGCGTATTAAATGCTGTTTTCCATTCGTCACCTTGTTTAATACGAACAAGATTATACGCCCCTCGAAGGTCAATCTTAGTAAACCAACTAGCCCCCTTAATCCGAGCAAACAAATCAGAAAGCAAAGGTAAAGTGTATTGGAATTTGACCGTGATCTTATTGAGAAGGCGATAATCTATACAGGGTCTCAAGGAGCCATCCTTCTTGACAACAAAGAAGAGTCCCGCTCCCAACGGTGACGAAGACGGGCGAATATGCCCCTTCTCCAAAGTCTCCTTTACATAACTCCGCATGGCGGCATGCTCTGGCACAGACAGATTGAAAAGTCGGCCCTTAGGGAACTTACAGCCAGGAATCAAGTTAATAGCACAATCGCAGTCCCTATGAGGAGGAAGGGAGCTGGACTTGGGCTCATCAAATACGTCCTGGAAATCCGACAAAAACTCAGGAACTTCAGTAGAGGGGGAAGAGGAAATTGACATCAAAGGAACATCACTATGTATCCCTTGACAACCCCAACTAGTCACAGACATAGATTTCCAATCCAGCACTGGATTATGTACCTGTAACCATGGAAAACCCAGCACAACAACATCATGCAAATTATGCAACACCAGAAAACGACAATCTTCCTGATGTGCTGGAGCTATGTACATGGTCAACTGTGTCCAGTACTGAGGTTTATTCTTGGCCAATGGTGTAGCATCAATCCCCCTTAAGGGAATAGGGCTCTGCGAAGGCTGCAAGGAAATACCACAGCGTCTGGTGAACTCTAAGGCTAAGTTCACAAGTTGCAGAATTGCCGCGGAAATTTCCGCGGCAATTCTGCGCCTCCTGCCGCGGGTATATCGCATGCAGAATTAGCATGCATATACCCGCAGAAAACTGGCGTTTTGCAAGCATAATTAGCTTGCAGAATGCTAGAGTTTTCCAAGCGTTCTGTAGCATCGCTTGGAAAACTGACTGACAGGTTGGTCACACTTGTCAAACATAGTGTTTGACAAGTGTGACCAACTTTTTACTATAGATGCAGCCTATGCAGCATCTATAGTAAAGGATCGAATGTTTAAAAATAATTAAAAAAATAAAAAACATGGTTATACTCACCTGCAGACCTCAGCAGCGTCCGTTCCTATAGCTGGAGTGCAGTGAAGGGCCTGCGATGACGTCACTGTCTTGTGATTGGTCGCGTGAGTCACATGAGCGGTCACGCGACCAATCACAAGACAGTGATGTCATCACAGGTCCTGAACCACATCATCTATAGGAACGGAAGAGAGATCATGCACCGGAGAGGCGGGAACACTTCGGGGGCCATCAGAGGGTGAGTATAGGACTATTTTTTATTTTAATTCTTTATTTTTTACCAATTATATGGTGCCCAGTCCGTGGAGGAGAGTCTCCTCTCCTCCACCCTGGGTACCAACCGCACATGATCTGCTTGCTTCCCGCATGGTGTGCACAGCCCCGTGCGGGAAGTAAGCAGATCAATGCACTCCTATGGGTGCAGAATCGCCGCGATTCCGCAATTTTAATGAACATGCTGCGTTTTTTTCTGGAATGCGATTCCGCTCAGGAAAAAAATGCAGCATGTGCACAAAAAATGCGGAATGCATTCTATTACATAGGATGCTTAATGTAAGCGTTTTTTCACGTTTTTATAGCGAAAAACCGCAAAAAAACCCGCAAAAAATATGCTACGTGTGCACACAGCCTAAGTCCATTAAGTTCAGGGCAGCGCCTGAATCCACAAATGCCATAACAGAAAAGGACGATAATGAGCAAATCAGGGTAACAGACAAGAGAAATTTAGGCTGTACAGTACTAATGGTAACAGACCTAGCGACCCTCTTAGTACTCTTAGGGCAATCAGAAATAGCATGAGCAGAATCACCACAGTAAAAACACAGCCCATTCTGACGTCTGAATTCCTGCCGTTCTGCTCTAGTCAAAATCCTATCACATTGCATAGGCTCAGGACTCTGCTCAGAGGACACTGCCATATGGTGCACCACCTTGCGCTCGCGCAGGCGCCGATCAATTTGAATGGCTAGAGACATTGATTCGTTCAAACCAGCAGGCGTGGGAAACCCCACCATAACATCCTTAAGGGCTTCAGAAAGACCCGTTCTGAAGATTGCTGCCAGGGCATACTCATTCCATTTAGTGAGCACAGACCACTTTCTAAATTTCTGGCAGTATACTTCTGCCGCTCCCTGACCCTGACACAGAGCCAGCAAGGTCTTTTCTGCCTGATCCACAGAATTAGGTTCGTCATACAGCAATCCGAGCGCTTGAAAAAATGCGTCTACATTGAGCAATGCAGGATCCCCTGACTCAAGGGAGAATGCCGAGTCCTGAGGGTCTCCACGCAGCAGAGAAATGACAATCTTCACCTGCTGAATGGGGTCACCAGAGGAACGGGGTCTCAAAGCAAAAAACAATCTGCAGTTATTTTTAAAGTTCAAAAATTTGGATCTATCCCCAAAAAACAAATCAGGAGTAGGAATTCTAGGCTCTAAAGCCGGAGTCTGAACAACATAGTCTTGGATACTCTGTACCCTTGCAGCGAGTTGATCCACACGAGAGAACAAACCCTCAATATCCATGTCAGCTCTAGAATCCTGAACCACCCAGAGATTAAGGGGAAAAAAAGGACAAAACAGGCTGCAGAGAAAAAGAAAAAAAAAATGGCTCAGAACTTTTTTTTCCCTCTTTTGAGATGCATTCAACACATTGTGGGCCAGCTGTACTGTTATGACCTGGTGGTTAAGAAGCAACATGGGGCAAGCTCTGAGGAGGTGGTATCTGTACTGACCGCAGTTCCTAATCCTAACACCAACACTAGAAGTAGCCGTGGGATGTTCCTGTCACTCCCTAGACACCTCGTCACAGCCTGAGAACTAACTACCCCTAAAGATGGAAACAGAAAGCTATCTTGCCTCAGAGAAAACCCCCAAAGGAAAGATAGCCTCCCACAAATATTGACTGTGAGTGGAGAGGGAAATGACATACACAGAATGAAAACAGGATTTAGCAAAGGAGGCCAAAACTACCTAAATAGACAGAACAGAAAAGGATACTGTGCGGTCAGTATTAAAAGCTAAAAAATTCCACTCAGAGTTTACAAAAATAATCTCCACACCGACTCACGGTGTGGAGGGCAAATCTGCTTCCTCAGAGCTTCCAGCTAAGTTGAATATATAATACTGAAAAGCTGGACAAGAAAGAACATAACATGAGCTGAGCGATTAAGTCCACAGCAGGTGGACAACAAAAGAACAAGCAAGGACTTAGCTTTGCTGAAATGGACAGGCAATCAGAGAAATCCAAGGAGAGATCTGAATCCAACCAAGAAACATTGACAGCTGGCACTGGCTGAAGCCCAGAGCCAGGTTAAATAGCAGAGCCAGGAGAGACGATCAGTGGAAGCAGCTGCTAATGCTAAACCCAAGGAGCAGCAGTTCCACTCAAAACCACCAGAGGGAGTCCAAGGGCAGAATTCACAAAAGTGCCATTCACAACCACCGGAGGGAGCCCAAGAACGGAATTCACAACAGTACCCCCCCCCCTTGAGGAGGGGTCACCGAACACTCACCAGAGCCCCCAGGCCGATCCGGACGAGCCAAGTGAAAAGCACAAACCAAATCGGCAGCATGGACATCGGAGGCAACAACCCAAGAATTATCCTCCTGGCCATAACCCTTCCACTTGACCAGATACTGAAGCTTCCGCCTCGAAAAACGAGAATCCAAAATCTTCTCCACCACATATTCCAACTCCCCCTCAACCAACACCGGAGCCGGAGGATCAACAGAGGGAACCACGGGCACCACATATCTCCGCAACAAAGATCTATGGAAAACATTATGGATGGAAAAAGAAGCTGGAAGGGCCAAACGAAAAGATACCGGATTGATAATTTCAGAAATCTTATAAGGACCAATAAAGCGAGGCTTGAACTTAGGGGAAGAAACCTTCATAGGAACATGACGAGAAGATAACCAGACTAAATCCCCAACACGAAGCCGGGGACCAACACACCGACGACGGTTAGCAAAACGTTGAGCCTTTTCCTGAGACAACGTCAAATTGTCCACCACATGAGTCCAAATCTGCTGTAACCTGTCCACCACAGAATCCACACCAGGACAGTCAGAAGGCTCAACCTGCCCTGAAGAAAAACGAGGATGAAAACTAAAATTACAAAAAAAAGGCGAAACCAAGGTAGCCGAACTAGCCCGATTATTAAGGGCAAACTCGGCCAACGGCAAGAAGGTCACCCAATCATCCTGATCAGCAGACACAAAGCATCTCAAATAGGTTTCCAAGGTCTGAGTGGTTCACTCAGTTTGGCCATTTGTCTGAGGATGAAATGCTGAAGAAAAGACAAATCAATGCCCATTCTAGCTCAAAAGGACCGCCAAAACCTAGAAACAAACTGGGAACCTCTGTCAGACACAATATTCTCCAGAATGCCATGCAAACGAACCACATGCTGAAAAAACAATGGAACCAAATCAGAGGAGGAAGGCAATTTAGGCAAAGGTACCAAATGAACCATCTTAGAAAACTCGTCACAAACCACCCAGATAACAGATATCTTCTGGGAAACAGGAAGATCCGAAATAAAATCCATGGAAATATGCGACCAGGGCCTCTCACGGACCGGCAAAGGCAAAAGCAACCCACTAGCACAGGAGCAGCAAGGCTTGGCCCGGGCACAAGTCCCACAGGACTGCACAAAAGAACGCACATCCCGTGACAAGGAAGGCCACCAAAAGGACCTAGCAACCAAATCTCTGGTACCAAAAATCCCAGGATAACCAGCCAACACCGATCAATGAACTTCAGAAATTACCTTACTTGTCCATCTATCAGGAACAAACAGTTTCCCCACTGGACAGCGGTCAGGTTTATCAGCCTGAAACTCCTGAAGCACCCGCCGTAAATCAGGGGAGATGGCAGAAAGAATCACCCCCTCCTTGAGAATACCAACCGGCTCAAGGACACCCGGAGAATCAGGCAAAAAACTCCTAGAGAGGGCATCAGCCTTCACATTCTTAGATCCCGGAAGATACGAGACCACAAAATCAAAACGGGAGAAAAACAGGGACCATCGAGCTTGTCTAGGATTCAACCGCTTGGCAGACTCGAGGTAAATCAGATTCTTATGATCGGTCAAGACCACAACGCGATGCTTGGCTCCCTCAAGCCAATGTCGCCACTCCTCGAATGCCCACTTCATAGCCAACAACTCCCGATTGCCGACATCATAATTACACTCAGCAGGCGAAAACTTTCTGGAGAAGAAGGCACATGGTTTCATCAAAGAACCATCAGAACTTCTCTGAGACAAAACGGCCCCTGCCCCAATCTCAGAAGCGTCAACCTCAACCTGAAAAGGAAGAGAAACATCCGGCTGACGCAACACAGGGGCAGAAGTAAAACGACGTTTAAGCTCCTTAAAGGCCTCAACAGCCGCAGAGGACCAATTCATCACATCAGCGCCTTTCTTCGTCAAATCGGTCAGGGGCTTAACCACACTGGAAAAGTTAGCAATGAAACGGCGATAAAAATTAGCAAAGCCCAAAAATTTCTGAAGGCTCTTCACAGATGTGGGTTGAATCCAATCATGAATGGCCTGGACCTTAACAGGATCTATTTCTATAGCTGAGGGAGAAAAAATGAAACCCAAAAAAGAAACCTTCTGAACTCCAAAAAGGCACTTAGACCCCTTCACAAACAAAGCATTAGCACGAAGGATCTGAAATACCATCCTGACCTGTTTCACATGAAACTCCCAATCATCGGAAAAAAACAAAATATCATCCAAATATACAATCATGAATTTATCAAGATAATTCCGGAAGATATCATGCATAAAGGACTGAAACACAGATGGAGCATTAGAGAGCCCGAATGGCATCACCAGGTATTCAAAATGGCCTTCGGGCGTATTAAATGCTGTTTTCCATTCGTCACCTTGTTTAATACGAACAAGATTATACGCCCCTCGAAGGTCAATCTTAGTAAACCAACTAGCCCCCTTAATCCGAGCAAACAAATCAGAAAGCAAAGGTAAAGTGTATTGGAATTTGACCGTGATCTTATTGAGAAGGCGATAATCTATACAGGGTCTCAAGGAGCCATCCTTCTTGACAACAAAGAAGAGTCCCGCTCCCAACGGTGACGAAGACGGGCGAATATGCCCCTTCTCCAAAGTCTCCTTTACATAACTCCGCATGGCGGCATGCTCTGGCACAGACAGATTGAAAAGTCGGCCCTTAGGGAACTTACAGCCAGGAATCAAGTTAATAGCACAATCGCAGTCCCTATGAGGAGGAAGGGAGCTGGACTTGGGCTCATCAAATACGTCCTGGAAATCCGACAAAAACTCAGGAACTTCAGTAGAGGGGGAAGAGGAAATTGACATCAAAGGAACATCACTATGTATCCCTTGACAACCCCAACTAGTCACAGACATAGATTTCCAATCCAGCACTGGATTATGTACCTGTAACCATGGAAAACCCAGCACAACAACATCATGCAAATTATGCAACACCAGAAAACGACAATCTTCCTGATGTGCTGGAGCTATGTACATGGTCAACTGTGTCCAGTACTGAGGTTTATTCTTGGCCAATGGTGTAGCATCAATCCCCCTTAAGGGAATAGGGCTCTGCGAAGGCTGCAAGGAAATACCACAGCGTCTGGTGAACTCTAAGGCTAAGTTCACAAGTTGCAGAATTGCCGCGGAAATTTCCGCGGCAATTCTGCGCCTCCTGCCGCGGGTATATCGCATGCAGAATTAGCATGCATATACCCGCAGAAAACTAGCGTTTTGCAAGCATAATTAGCTTGCAGAATGCTAGAGTTTTCCAAGCGTTCTGTAGCATCGCTTGGAAAACTGACTGACAGGTTGGTCACACTTGTCAAACATAGTGTTTGACAAGTGTGACCAACTTTTTACTATAGATGCAGCCTATGCAGCATCTATAGTAAAGGATCGAATGTTTAAAAATAATTAAAAAAATAAAAAACATGGTTATACTCACCTGCAGACCTCAGCAGCGTCCGTTCCTATAGCTGGAGTGCAGTGAAGGGCCTGCGATGACGTCACTGTCTTGTGATTGGTCGCGTGAGTCACATGAGCGGTCACGCGACCAATCACAAGACAGTGATGTCATCACAGGTCCTGAACCACATCATCTATAGGAACGGAAGAGAGATCATGCACCGGAGAGGCGGGAACACTTCGGGGGCCATCAGAGGGTGAGTATAGGACTATTTTTTATTTTAATTCTTTATTTTTTACCAATCATATGGTGCCCAGTCCGTGGAGGAGAGTCTCCTCTCCTCCACCCTGGGTACCAACCGCACATGATCTGCTTGCTTCCCGCATGGTGTGCACAGCCCCGTGCGGGAAGTAAGCAGATCAATGCACTCCTATGGGTGCAGAATCGCCGCGATTCCGCAATTTTAATGAACATGCCGCGTTTTTTTCTGGAATGCGATTCCGCTCAGGAAAAAAATGCAGCATGTGCACAAAAAATGCGGAATGCATTCTATTACATAGGATGCTTAATGTAAGCGTTTTTTCGCGTTTTTATAGCGAAAAACCGCAAAAAATATGCTACGTGTGCACACAGCCTAAGTCCATTAAGTTCAGGGCAGCGCCTGAATCCACAAATGCCATAACAGAAAAGGACGATAATGAGCAAATCAGGGTAACAGACAAGAGAAATTTAGGCTGTACAGTACTAATGGTAACAGACCTAGCGACCCTCTTAGTACTCTTAGGGCAATCAGAAATAGCATGAGCAGAATCACCACAGTAAAAACACAGCCCATTCTGACGTCTGAATTCCTGCCGTTCTGCTCTAGTCAAAATCCTATCACATTGCATAGGCTCAGGACTCTGCTCAGAGGACACTGCCATATGGTGCACCACCTTGCGCTCGCGCAGGCGCCGATCAATTTGAATGGCTAGAGACATTGATTCGTTCAAACCAGCAGGCGTGGGAAACCCCACCATAACATCCTTAAGGGCTTCAGAAAGACCCGTTCTGAAGATTGCTGCCAGGGCATACTCATTCCATTTAGTGAGCACAGACCACTTTCTAAATTTCTGGCAGTATACTTCTGCCGCTCCCTGACCCTGACACAGAGCCAGCAAGGTCTTTTCTGCCTGATCCACAGAATTAGGTTCATCATACAGCAATCCGAGCGCTTGAAAAAATGCGTCTACATTGAGCAATGCAGGATCCCCTGACTCAAGGGAGAATGCCGAGTCCTGAGGGTCTCCACGCAGCAGAGAAATGACAATCTTCACCTGCTGAATGGGGTCACCAGAGGAACGGGGTCTCAAAGCAAAAAACAATCTGCAGTTATTTTTAAAGTTCAAAAATTTGGATCTATCCCCAAAAAACAAATCAGGAGTAGGAATTCTAGGCTCTAAAGCCGGAGTCTGAACAACATAGTCTTGGATACTCTGTACCCTTGCAGCGAGTTGATCCACACGAGAGAACAAACCCTCAATATCCATGTCAGCTCTAGAATCCTGAACCACCCAGAGATTAAGGGGAAAAAAAGGACAAAACAGGCTGCAGAGAAAAAGAAAAAAAAAATGGCTCAGAACTTTTTTTTCCCTCTTTTGAGATGCATTCAACACATTGTGGGCCAGCTGTACTGTTATGACCTGGTGGTTAAGAAGCAACATGGGGCAAGCTCTGAGGAGGTGGTATCTGTACTGACCGCAGTTCCTAATCCTAACACCAACACTAGAAGTAGCCGTGGGATGTTCCTGTCACTCCCTAGACACCTCGTCACAGCCTGAGAACTAACTACCCCTAAAGATGGAAACAGAAAGCTATCTTGCCTCAGAGAAAACCCCCCAAAGGAAAGATAGCCCCCCACAAATATTGACTGTGAGTGGAGAGGGAAATGACATACACAGAATGAAAACAGGATTTAGCAAAGGAGGCCAAAACTACCTAAATAGACAGAACAGAAAAGGATACTGTGCGGTCAGTATTAAAAGCTAAAAAATTCCACTCAGAGTTTACAAAAATAATCTCCACACCGACTCACGGTGTGGAGGGCAAATCTGCTTCCTCAGAGCTTCCAGCTAAGTTGATTATATCATACTGAAAAGCTGGACAAGAAAGAACATAACATGAGCTGAGCGATTAAGTCCTCAGCAGGTGGACAACAAAAGAACAAGCAAGGACTTAGCTTTGCTGAAATGGACAGGCAATCAGAGAAATCCAAGGAGAGATCTGAATCCAACCAAGAAACATTGACAGCTGGCACTGGCTGAAGCCCAGAGCCAGGTTAAATAGCAGAGCCAGGAGAGACGATCAGTGGAAGCAGCTGCTAATGCTAAACCCAAGGAGCAGCAGTTCCACTCAAAACCACCAGAGGGAGCCCAAGGGCAGAATTCACAAAAGTGCCATTCACAACCACCGGAGGGAGCCAGAGAACGGAATTCACAACAGAGATCTGTGTGTGTGTATGGAGTCCACTACCGGTTCCCTTGCCTCAGAGTAAACTTCCTGTGAAGTCAACAGGGTTCACGTTAGCGTCTATACACTCTTCTACTGTGTGCCAAAAACACAGCTCTGCTGCAGAGCTTTTTCCGTTGCTGTGTGCGATTGGCACAGCCACGTGCTACTCCGCTGAGTGACGTTAACTCAGTGCGAGTCTGTTACGCTCACTGCAAGTCTCGCCATTGTACTTTTAGCTGCAGTGTACCATCTCTGCACGGTGGACCCTGGGTGGCGAACGCACTTCATTATTATCATTTATTAAGTGCGTTCCACCCACCCTAGCACTCAGTCTATGCTATATTATGTATATACAGCAGTTTCTGATGTGATGTATACAACAGTCTCATTCTACATGATGTATAGACAGCAGTCTCAGTCTATCCTATGTGATATGTATACAGCAGTTTCAATGTATCCTATGTTATGTAGGTACAGCAGTCTCGCTGCCTACTATGTAATGTATACAGCAATATGTATATGATATGTCATGGACAGCGCGGTTGCTCAGTGGTTACCACTGTTGCTTTGCAGCATTGGGGTCCTTGGACAACATCTGCAAGGAATTTGAATACTCTCTTCGTGTTTGCATGAGTTTCTTTCAGTTTCCTCCAATACTTTTAAGTCATACTGATAAGGAATTTAGATTGTGAGTCCCAATAGGGACAGTGATGCCGATGTCTGTAAAATGCATTGAACTGTACTGTACATCCATGTTTTGAATAACGTACTGTTGCAAGCCATTCTTTACCAAACCTGTCCTCGAAAAGAGTCACCTGCGCTCCAGTCTGACATAAACCTGGAAACATCATCCATACAACATACCAGTCAGCATAGCCTCAGCACAGAAAAACAGCTCTGGCCATCACATTAGGGGCGAGTTAATGAACTATTTCAACAAATATAGCAGGGTCATTTTTTGAGTTGATAATGTTCTATGACCATGAATGATGATATTATTATCAAGATGGCCCTTGGCAGAAAAAAAGGTGCCCACTTATTCCATAAAAAGAATATGAAGTGTGACTCTAGAGTAGTCCTAGTGACCAAAGTGAAAACTGCAAGTTTTCTAAAGTTTTTTTATATATAGATTGTAATATGAAATAAAAAGTTACTAAAAATGGAAAAAAATACAATTAACATAAAAAAATGATTTAAACAATGTCATTTTCTGATAACCCATATCCCTTTAAAAGGTTTTCCGGTTAGGAATGTCTTTTCTATTTGGCAAGTCACCCAGTGAGAGACATGTTATAGGGGAGGTTTTCTTTCCATATTTACCTTTTTATATACCATATTAGGACATATAAAAATGTTGATATAACATGTCCTACCCCTTGCATTTGGTCAATATTTAGTTCCTTAACCCCTTAACGACCGCCGATACGCCTTTTAACGGCGGCCGCTAAGGGTACTTAAACCACAGCGCCGTTAATTAACGGCGCTGTGGAAAAAGTGAATAGCGCCCCCCAGAGTCGGATTTTCTCTGGGGTCTCGGTTGCCGAGGGTAGCCGAGACCCCAGAGAACATGATTCGGGGGGTTTTTACCGACCCCCGAGTTGCGATCGCCGGTAATTAACCGTTTACCGGCGGTCGCAACAAAAAAAAAAAAAACGCGATTTGCCGTTTAATTTCTCTGTCCTCCGATGTGATCGCACATCGGAGGACAGAGAAATGTGGTCCCCGATGGCCCCCAATAGCCCCCCAATACTTACCTACCTCCCCCGGTGCTCCTCGTGTCTCCCCATGGGCGCCGCCATCTTTTTTCCGGGAAAAAATGGCGGGCGCACGCGCAGTACGCCCGCCGCCCGGCACCCGGATGTTCTTTGGGGTCTCGGCTGCCGGGGGTAGCCGAGACCCCAAAGAACATGATCGGGGTCGGTTTGCACCGACCCCTGCTTTGCGATCGCCGGTAATTAACAGTTTACCGGCGACCGCAAAAAAAAAAAAAAAAAAAAAGCGATCAGTTATTTCTCTGTCCTCTGATGTGATCGCACATCAGAGGACAGAGAAATAGGGGGATTCGGGGACCCTATCATACTCACCCGGGGTCCCTGGGTCCTCTTCTGTCTTCTCCTGCCAGCCGGCTTTTTCATCATGGCGGGCGCATGCGCAGTGCGCCCGCCATCTGCTGCCATCTGCCGGCCGGCAGGAGAAGACAAGTTGGGGCTAAAATTAGGGTTAGGGTTAGGGTTAGGGTTAGGGTTAGAGTTAGGGTTAGGGTTGGGGCTAAATTTAGGGTTAGGGCTAGGGTTAGGGTTAGGCTACTTTCACACTAGCGTTTTTTGGCTTCCGTCGCAATGCGTCGTTGGAGAAAAAACGCATCCTGCAAAAGTGCTTGCAGGATGCGTTTTTTCTCCATTGGCTTGCATTAGCGACGCATTGCGACGGATTGCCACATGTCGCATCCGTCGTGCGACGGATGCGTCGTGCTTCAGCGGACCGTCGACACAAAAAAAACTACATGTAACTTTTTTGTGCGACGTGTCCTACATATTTCAGTGCCACGTGCCACGTATTTAAGTGACACGTGCCACGTATCAAAGTGCCACGTGCCACATATTTCAGTGCCAGGTATCAAAGTGCCACGTGCCACGTATCAAAGTGCCACGTGCCACGTATCAAAGTGCCACGTGCCACGTATCAAAGTGCCACGTGCCACGTATTTCAGTGCCACGTGCCACGTATCAAAGTGCCACGTGCCACATCTTTCAGTGCCACGTGCCACGTATTTAAGAGACACGTGCCACGTATAAAAGTGCCACGTGCCACATATTTCAGTGCCACGTGCCACGTATTTAAGTGACACGTGCCACGTATCAAAGTGCCACGTGCCACATATCAAAGTGCCACGTGCCACATATTTCAGTGCCACGTATCAAAGTGCCACGTGCCACGTATCAAAGTGCCACGTGCCACATCTTTCAGTGCCACGTGCCACGTATTTAAGAGACACGTGCCACGTATCAAAGTGCCACGTGCCACATATTTCAGTGCCACGTACTTAAGTGACACGTGCCACGTATCAAAGTGCCACGTATCACGTATTTCAGTGCCACGTATTTAAGTGACACGTATCACGTATAAGTGCCACGTGTCACGTATTTAATTGCCACATATTTAAGTGCCACTTAAAGAATCAAGATTTTCCATGGAGAACAGACACATCCAGAGATATGTCTGCTCTCCACGGCTGCAGCAACACACTGACAGGAGCCATAGTTCCTGTCGGTGTGTCACTGCGCATGCGCGAGCGAGTTTACCGGCGGTCATTGACCCCGGCACTCTCGCTTAACGGCAGTGCTGCGTGGGAAAGTTCAACGCAGCTGTACTGCTGTTAACCGAGACGCCGGAGTCATTGAACTCCGGAACAGTACGCGATACACTGCTAGGAGCTTCGCTCCTGGCAGTGTATCGCCGGAGAGCAGCCGATCGGCGTGGGACGAAAATGACATTGCGCATTTTTGAAAAGCGCCCGCAAAATAGCGCTCAAAAATGCGCTATGTCTGAAAGTAGCCTAAGGCTTCTTTCACACTTGCGTCGGTACGGGGCGGTCGCAATGCGTCGGCCCGATGTACCGACGCACGTTGTGAAAATTGTGCACAACGTGGGCAGCGGATGCAGTTTTTCAACGCATCCGCTGCCCAGTCTATGTCCTGGGGAGGAGGGGGCAGAGTTACGGCCACGCATCCGCGGAAATGGCGGACGCGACGTACAAAAAAAAGGTTACATTGAACTTTTTTTGTGACGACGGGGGCTAAAGTTATGGTTAGGGTTGGGGCTAAAGTTAGGGTTGGGGCTAAAGTTAGGGTTAGAGTTGGGATTAGGGTTAGGGTTTGGATTAGGGTTGGGATTAGTGTTACGTTTGGGATTAGGGTTAGGGTTGGGATTAGGGTTAGGGGTGTGTTGGATTTAGGGTTTTGATTAGGGTTATGGTTAGGGTTGAGATTAGGGCTGTTTTGGGGTTAGGGTTGTGATTATCGTTAGGGTTGTGATTAGGATTATGGATCGGGTTGAGATTAGGGTTAGGGCTGTGTTGGGGTTAGGGTTGGAGTTAGAATTGGGGGGTTTCCACTGTTTAGGTACATCAGGGGGTCTCCAAACACGACAGCCAATTTTGCGCTAAAAAAGTCAAATGGTACTCCCTCCCTTCTGAGCTCTGCCGTGCGCCCAAACAGTGGTTTACCCCCACATATGGGGCATCAGCGTACTCGGGATAAATTGGACAACAACTTTTGGGGTCCAATTTCTCCTGTTACCCTTGTGAAAATAAAAACTTGGGGGCTAAAAATCTTTTTTGTTGGAAAAAAATATATTTTTTTATTTTCACTACTCTGCATTATAAATTTCTGTGAAGCACTTGAGCTTTCAAAGTTCTCACCACATATCTAGATAAGTTCCTTAGGGGGTCTAGTTTCCAAAATTTGGTCACTTGTGGGGGTTTCTACTGTTTAGGTACATTAGGGGTCTGCAAACGCAACATAACGCCCGCAGACAATTCTATCAAAGTCTGCATTGCAAAATGGCGCTCCTTCCCTTCCGAGCTCTGCCGTGCGCCCAAACAGTGGTTTACCCCCACATATGGGGTACCAGCATACTCAGGACAAATTGGACAACAACTTTTGGGGTCCAATTTCTCTTGTTACCCTTGTGAAAATAAAAATTTGGGGGCTAAAAAAATCTTTTTTGTGGGAAAAAAAATATTTTTTATTTTCACTACTCTGCATTATAAACTTCTGTGAAGCACTTGGGCATTCAAAGTTCTCACCACATATCTAGATAAGTTCCTTGGGGGGTCTATTTTCCAAAATGGGGTCACTTGTTGGGGGTTTCTACTGTTTTGTTACATTAGGGGTCTGCAAAGGCAACATAACGCCCGCAGACAATTCTATCAAAGTCTGCATTCCAAAATGGCACTCCTTCCCTTCCGAGCTCTGCCATGCGCCCAAACAGTGGTTTACCCCCACATATGGGGTACCAGCATACTCAGGACAAATTGGACAACAACTTTTGGGGTCCAATTTCTCTTGTTACCCTTGTGAAAATAAAAACTTGGGGGCTAAAAAATCTTTATTGTTAAAAAATATATATTTTTTATTTTCACGACTCTGCATTATAAACTTCTGTGATGCACTTGGGCATTCAAAGTTCTCACTACACATCTAGATAAGTTCCATGGGGGGTCTAGTTTCCAAAATGGGGTCACTTTTGGGGGGTTTCTGCTGTTTAGGCACATCAGGGGCTCTCCAAACGCGACATGGCGTCCGATCTCAATTCCAGTCAATTTTGCATTGAAAAGTCAAATGGCGCTCCTTTGCTTCCGAGCTCAGCCATGCGCCCAAACAGTGGTTTACCCCCACATATGGGGTGTCGGCGTACTCAAGACAAATTGTACAACAGCTTCTGGGGTCCATTTTCTCCTGTTACCCTTGGTAAAATAAAAATTTGGAGGCAAAAAGATCATTTTTGTAGAAAAAATGCGATTTTTTTATTTTCACGGCTCTACGTTATAAACTTCTGTGAAGCACCTGGGGGTTTAAAGTGCTCACCACACATCTAGATAAGTTCCTTAAGGGGTCTAGTTTCCAAAATGGTGTCATATGTGGGGGGTCTCTACTGTTTAGGCACATCAGCGGCTCTCCAAACGTGACATGGCGTCCGATCTCAATTCCAGCCAATTCTACATTGAAAAAGTAAAACGACACTCCTTCTCTTCCAAGCTCTGCGGTGCGCCCAAACAGTGGTTTACCCCCATATATGGGGTATCGACGTACTCAGGAGAAATTGCACAACAACTTTTGTGGTCTAATTTCTCCTGTTACCCTTGTGAAAATAAAAATTTGGGGGCAAAAAGATCATTTTTGTAGAAAAAATGAGATTTTTTATTTTCACGGCTCTACGTTATAAACTTCTGTGAAGCACTTGGGGGTTCAAAGTGCTCACCACACATCTAGATAAGTTCCTTGGGGGGTCTAGTTTCCAAAATGGTATCACTTGTGGGGGGTTTCCACTGTTTAGGCACATCAGGGACTCTCCAAACGCAACATGGCATCCGATCTCAATTCCAGCCAATTCTGCATTGAAAAAGTCAAACGGTGCTCCTTCACTTCCAAGCTCTGCGGTGCGCCCAAACAGTGGTTTACCTCCACATATGGGGTATCGACGTACTCAGGAGAAATTGAACAACAACTTTTGTGGTCTAATTTCTCCTGTTACCCTTGTGAAAATAAAAATTTGGGGGCAAAAAGATCATTTTTGTAGAAAAAATGAGATTTTTTATTTTCACGGCTCTACGTTATAAACTTCTGTGAAGCACTTGGGGGTTCAAAGTGCTCACCACACATCTAGATAAGTTCCTTGGGGGGTCTAGTTTCCAAAATGGTATCACTTGTGGGGGGTTTCCACTGTTTAGGCACATCAGGGACTCTCCAAACGCGACATGGCATCCGATCTCAATTCCAGCCAATTCTGCATTGAAAAAGTCAAACGGTGCTCCTTCACTTCCAAGCTCTGCGGTGCGCCCAAACAGTGGTTTACCTCCACATATGGGGTATCGACGTACTCAGGAGAAATTGCACAACAACTTTTGTGGTCTAATTTCCCCTGTTACCCTTGTGAAAATAAGAATTTGTGGGCGAAAAAATCATTTTTGTGAAAACAAATGCGATTTTTTATTTTCACGGCTCTACGTTATAAACTTCTGTGAAGCACTTGGGGGTTCAAAGTGCTCACCACACATCTAGATAAGTTCCTTGGGGGGTCTAGTTTCCAAAATGGTGTCACTTGTGGGGGGTTTCCACTGTTTAGGCACATTAGGGGCTCTCCAAACGCGACATGGCGTCCGATCTCAATTCCAGCCAATTCTGCATTGAAACAGTCAAACGGTGCTCCTTCACTTCCAAGCTCTGCGGTGCGCCCAAACAGTGGTTTACCTCCACATATGGGGTATCGGCGTACTCAGGAAAAATTGCACAACAAAATTTGTGGTTAAATTTCTGTTTTTACACTTGTGAAAATTAAAAAAAATGGTTCTGAAGTAAAATGTTTGCAAAAAAAAGTAAAATGTTAATTTTTTTCTTCCACATTGTTTTAGTTCCTGTGAAGTACGTAAAGGGTTAATAAACTTCTTGAATGTGGTTTTGAGCAGCTTGAGGGGTGCAGTTTTTAGAATGGTGTCACACTTGGTTATTTTCTATCATATAGACCCCTCAAAATCACTTCAAAGGTGATGTGGTCCCTAAAAAAAACATGGTGTTGTAAAAATTAGGGTTGAGCGACTTTCATTTTTTTAAGATCGAGTAGGGTTTTGGGAAACCCGATTTTGTCCAGAGTCGAGTCGAGTGCAGTCGGCCGATTATCGCTAAAAGTCGGGGATCGACCGAAACACGAAACCCAATGCAAGTCAATGGGGAAGCATAGTCGGCAGTGAGTGGAGGCCAGGAAAACACCTACAGTGCCCATTTTAATGCCAAAAACATCCATTCTTGTTTCTGAAGCTTGCCAATCTTAATTAACTGTATAATAATAGTTGGGCATAGGGAATTGGGTGAAAGTTGTGGGGGGAGTAGGGCTGGCTCAAGTTTTTCGTGGGCCCAGGAAATGCGGACTACGTCACGGCGGTGTTGCAGGGAAAGGTAAGTATTTAAAAGTTGCAAGTGCTGTGATCCTGAGCAAGCAGGGGGGGGGCCCACTCGTTCGCATTGCCACTGGCACAGGGCCCCTCAAAGTACGGCGGTGTGTTTGCATGGCGGGGGCGCCTCCCACCAGCAGCGACACTTTTGCGTACTCTGAGGGGCCCTGTGCCAGTGACGTCGCCAACGAGTATGCCCCCCCACCTGATGAAGGAACCTGCACTTTCATCTGCACCTTCCTCTTTGTCCCTGTGTAAGGTGGTATAACATGCGGGAAGGGGAACCTTACTTTCAGCAGGGACAGATTCTGGCTGTGTAGAGTACAAGGGGAATGTAGTGGTCTAGGTCAATGTACCAGCAGACTCATTTAGCAGTGGCTGGGCAATGGGCAGGATGAGGAGGAAACAGATATAGGGCCAAAGAATAAAGTAGGCTACATGCAGTTCAAAATTGGTAACAGGACTAAACAGGCGGCATTGCTTTGTTCAGTGGAGTAGCAAACCCAAGAGCAGCAGACACTGTTTCAAGGGCCTAACCACACTAGTAGGCCAAATGCAGTTTAATATCTGATAGTATAGGGCGAAAGCCAGAATGTGGAAGCTCAGCTTTGTTCAGTTGAGGACAACACCAGGGAGGGGCAGACACCTTTAGTAGGCCGGAAAAGCCTATTGCATTTTTTAAAATGGTAATTTGGAGCAGAAGGTTGAAGCTCAGCTTTATTTACTTGAGGGCAACACCAGGGAGGGGCAGAAGCCGTTAGTAGGCCCTAACCACCATTTTTTTTTTTTAAACCACATAATGAGAGCCGGAAGGTTGAAGCTCAGCTTTATTTAGTTGAGGACAACACCAGGGAGGGGCACACAGACAGACACCTTTAGTAGGCCTGAAAAGCCTATTGCATTTTTCAAAATGGTAATTTGGAGCAGAAGGTTGAAGCTCAGCTTTATTTAGTTGAGGGCAACACCAGGGAGGGGCAGAAGCCGTTAGTAGGCCCTAACCACCATTTTTTTTTTAAAACCACATAATGAGAGCCGGAAGGTTGAAGCTCAGCTTTATTTAGTTGAGGACAACACCAGGGAGGGGCAGAAGCCGTTAGTAGGCCCTAACCACCATTTTTTTTTTTTAAACCACATAATGAGAGCCGGAAGGTTGAAGCTCAGCTTTATTTAGTTGAGGACAACACCAGGGAGGGGCACACAGACAGACACCTTTAGTAGGCCTGAAAAGCCTATTGCATTTTTCAAAATGGTAATTTGGAGCAGAAGGTTGAAGCTCAGCTTTATTTAGTTGAGGGCAACACCAGGGAGGGGCAGAAGCCGTTAGTAGGCCCTAACCACCATTTTTTTTTTAAAACCACATAATGAGAGCCGGAAGGTTGAAGCTCAGCTTTATTTAGTTGAGGACAACACCAGGGAGGGGCAGAAGCCGTTAGTAGGCCCTAACCACCATTTTTTTTTTTAAAACCACATAATGAGAGCCGGAAGGTTGAAGCTCAGCTTTATTTAGTTGAGGACAACACCAGGGAGGGGCAGAAGCCGTTAGTAGGCCCTAACCACCATTTTTTTTTTTAAAACCACATAATGAGAGCCGGAAGGTTGAAGCTCAGCTTTATTTAGTTGAGGACAACACCAGGGAGGGGCACACAGACAGACACCTTTTGTAGGCCTGAAAAGCCTATTGCATTTTTCAAAATGGTAATTTGGAGCAGAAGGTTGAAGCTCAGCTTTATTTAGTTGAGGGCAACACCAGGGAGGGGCAGAAGCCGTTAGTAGGCCCTAACCACCATTTTTTTTTTAAAACCACATAATGAGAGCCGGAAGGTTGAAGCTCAGCTTTATTTAGTTGAGGACAACACCAGGGAGGGGCAGAAGCCGTTAGTAGGCCCTAACCACCATTTTTTTTTTTAAAACCACATAATGAGAGCCGGAAGGTTGAAGCTCAGCTTTATTTAGTTGAGGACAACACCAGGGAGGGGCAGAAGCCGTTAGTAGGCCCTAACCACCATTTTTTTTTTTAAAACCACATAATGAGAGCCGGAAGGTTGAAGCTCAGCTTTATTTAGTTGAGGACAACACCAGGGAGGGGCACACAGACAGACACCTTTAGTAGGCCTGAAAAGCCTATTGCATTTTTTAAAATGGTAATTTGGAGCAGAAGGTTGAAGCTCAGCTTTATTTAGTTGAGGGCAACACCAGGGAGGGGCAGAAGCCGTTAGTAGGCCCTAACCACCATTTTTTTTTTTTAAACCACATAATGAGAGCCGGAAGGTTGAAGCTCAGCTTTATTTAGTTGAGGGCAACACCAGGGAGGGGCAGAAGCCGTTAGTAGGCCCTAACCACCATTTTTTTTTTTTAAACCACATAATGAGAGCCGGAAGGTTGAAGCTCAGCTTTATTTAGTTGAGGGCAACACCAGGGAGGGGCAGAAGCCGTTAGTAGGCCCTAACCACCATTTTTTTTTTTTAAACCACATAATGAGAGCCGGAAGGTTGAAGCTCAGCTTTATTTAGTTGAGGGCAACACCAGGGAGGGGCAGAAGCCGTTAGTAGGCCCTAACCAAAGTTGAAGGCCAAATGCAGTTTAATTTCTGATACTATAGGCCGAAAGCCAGAAGGTGGAAGTTCCGATTTAGACAGTGGAGGACAATTTGAATTAGGGACTGCAGACAGACTTAGTAGGCTGTCCCCTGTGGACCATGCATCCACCACATTAACCCATTGCGCCGTAATGGACACGTAATCTTCCGTGGCCATGCCTACAGGTCCATGCGTCTGTTGTCAGGTGCACCTTTGTACTCACAGATTGCCAGAGTGCATGGACAATGCGGTCTTCTACATGCTGGTGGAGGGTTGGGATGGCTTTTCTCGCAAAAGAAGTGTCGACTGGTTAGCTTGTAGCGTGGTACAGCGTAGTCCATCATGGCCTTATTAATAGTAAATAAAATATATAACTAGGCTCTATGAACTTTTAAATAGGTTCCAGGGGTACACGGGCAGCATTGGTGTGGTCAGTGGAGGAGTATTGCAAGTAGGGGCTGCAGACAGGCTATCAAAGGCCTAAAATAACAAACAGTAGGCAGTCATGGCAGTTTTACATCGGTTACATGGATACACAGGCAGGCACTCCAGGCAGCATTGTGGTCAGTGGAGGAGTATTGCAAGTAGGGGCCGCAGACAGGCTATCAAAGGCCTAAAATAACAAACAATAGGCTCATGGCAGTTTTACAGCGGTTACATGGATACACGGGCAGGCAGCTTGGTGGTCAGTGGAGGAGTATTTAAAGTAGGGACCGCAGACAGGCTTCAAAGGCCTAACATAAGAAAATGGGCTGGCTGTAGGCACTTTATAATTGGTTCCAGGGGTACACGGGCAGCAGTGGTCTGGTCAGTGGAGGAGTATTTAAAGTAGGGACCGCAGACAGGCTATCAAAGGCCTAACATAACAAACAATAGGCTCATGGCAGTTTCACAGCGGTTACATGGATACACGGGCAGGCAGCTTGGTGGTCAGTGGAGGAGTATTGCAAGTAGGGGCTGCAGACAGGCTATCAAAGGCCTAAAATAACAAACAGTAGGCAGTCATGGCAGTTTTACATCGGTTACATGGATACACAGGCAGGCACTCCAGGCAGCATTGTGGTCAGTGGAGGAGTATTGCAAGTAGGGGCCGCAGACAGGCTATCAAAGGCCTAAAATAACAAACAATAGGCTCATGGCAGTTTTACAGCGGTTACATGGATACACGGGCAGGCAGCTTGGTGGTCAGTGGAGGAGTATTTAAAGTAGGGACCGCAGACAGGCTTCAAAGGCCTAACATAAGAAAATGGGCTGGCTGTAGGCACTTTATAATTGGTTCCAGGGGTACACGGGCAGCAGTGGTCTGGTCAGTGGAGGAGTATTTAAAGTAGGGACCGCAGACAGGCTATCAAAGGCCTAACATAACAAACAATAGGCTCATGGCAGTTTCACAGCGGTTACATGGATACACGGGCAGGCAGCTTGGTGGTCAGTGGAGGAGTATTGCAAGTAGGGGCTGCAGACAGGCTATCAAAGGCCTAAAATAACAAACAGTAGGCAGTCATGGCAGTTTTACATCGGTTACATGGATACACAGGCAGGCACTCCAGGCAGCATTGTGGTCAGTGGAGGAGTATTGCAAGTAGGGGCCGCAGACAGGCTATCAAAGGCCTAAAATAACAAACAATAGGCTCATGGCAGTTTTACAGCGGTTACATGGATACACGGGCAGGCAGCTTGGTGGTCAGTGGAGGAGTATTTAAAGTAGGGACCGCAGACAGGCTTCAAAGGCCTAACATAAGAAAATGGGCTGGCTGTAGGCACTTTATAATTGGTTCCAGGGGTACACGGGCAGCAGTGGTCTGGTCAGTGGAGGAGTATTTAAAGTAGGGACCGCAGACAGGCTATCAAAGGCCTAACATAACAAACAATAGGCTCATGGCAGTTTCACAGCGGTTACATGGATACACGGGCAGGCAGCTTGGTGGTCAGTGGAGGAGTATTGCAAGTAGGGGCTGCAGACAGGCTATCAAAGGCCTAAAATAACAAACAGTAGGCAGTCATGGCAGTTTTACATCGGTTACATGGATACACAGGCAGGCACTCCAGGCAGCATTGTGGTCAGTGGAGGAGTATTGCAAGTAGGGGCCGCAGACAGGCTATCAAAGGCCTAAAATAACAAACAATAGGCTCATGGCAGTTTTACAGCGGTTACATGGATACACGGGCAGGCAGCTTGGTGGTCAGTGGAGGAGTATTTAAAGTAGGGACCGCAGACAGGCTTCAAAGGCCTAACATAAGAAAATGGGCTGGCTGTAGGCACTTTATAATTGGTTCCAGGGGTACACGGGCAGCAGTGGTCTGGTCAGTGGAGGAGTATTTAAAGTAGGGACCGCAGACAGGCTATCAAAGGCCTAACATAACAAACAATAGGCTCATGGCAGTTTCACAGCGGTTACATGGATACACGGGCAGGCAGCTTGGTGGTCAGTGGAGGAGTATTGCAAGTAGGGGCTGCAGACAGGCTATCAAAGGCCTAAAATAACAAACAGTAGGCAGTCATGGCAGTTTTACATCGGTTACATGGATACACAGGCAGGCACTCCAGGCAGCATTGTGGTCAGTGGAGGAGTATTGCAAGTAGGGACCGCAGACAGGCTTCAAAGGCCTAACATAAAAAAATGGGCTGGCTGTAGGCACTTTATAATTGGTTCCAGGGGTACACGGGCAGCAGTGGTCTGGTCAGTGGAGGAGTATTTAAAGTAGGGACCGCAGACAGGCTATCAAAGGCCTAAAATAACAAACAATAGGCTCATGGCAGTTTCACAGCGGTTACATGGATACACGGGCAGGCAGCTTGGTGGTCAGTGGAGGAGTATTGCAAGTAGGGGCCGCAGACAGGCTATCAAAGGCCTAAAATAACAAACAATAGGCTCATGGCAGTTTTACAGCGGTTACATGGATACACAGGCAGCTTGGTGGTGAGTGGAGGAGTAGTGCAAGGAGTGTCTGTCCCAGTACTCCCAAAATATAAATAGATGTTAATGTCTCGCAAAACAACCAAAACAAAAAAAAAAGGTGGCATACTTAGGTACAGGGGTGGGCTCATCTACTGAGTTTCTGACATAGTAATTTGGCAGTAACTATTTAATGGTGCCAATATAGGACACAGACACAGACTACTTTAAGTTGCATCATAGATGTCTACAAATTTGTATTGTCAGTGCCAGACATTGAATGATGTCAGCGAATAGACTAAAGATTGGTGGAGCTGTGCGACATAATTTTGCACGTGGTAGAGCACATTTTGAGCTGGGGTAGGGGGGAACTCTCTTGAGGCCGGCGGGACCGCCCCAGGGCCCCTCATGTTACAACGGTGTGTCTGACGTTGGGTGCGCACCACCACCGCCAGAGACACTACATTGTACTATGAGGGACCCAGTAGCAATGCCGTCAACCAAAAGCGAGCACACCCACCTCTTCAGACAAACAGCAGTCTCACGGGTGCTTGCGCCAAGTCGCGATACCACGGCCCCGTGTGGGGAGTTTTGCCATTTAGGGAGGTGTAAACATGTCGTATGCTGTACAATCAGCTGCAGCAAATTAGACATTAGAAAAGTAATTCACAGGCAAGAGCTTTTCATAGGAAAGCTAGGTGTCGGCCGGGCAAGGTGGGGCAAAAGATTTCGAAATCCAGTTGTGGTTCATTTTAATGAATGTTAGATCGTCAACATTTTGGGTAGCCAGACGAGTCCTTTTTTCGGTTAATATTGAACCTGCAGCACTGAATACTCTTTCTGATAGGACACTTGCTGCCGGGCAAGCAAGCTCCTGCAATGCATATTCTGCCAATTCTGGCCAGGTGTCTAATTTGGAGGCCCAGTAATCAAATGGGAATGACGGTTGAGGGAGAACATCGATAAGGGATGAAAAATAGTTAGTAACCATACTGGACAAATGTTGTCTCCTGTCACTTTCAATTGATGCAGCAGTACCTGTCCTGTCTGCGGTCATAGCAAAATCACTCCACAACCTGGTCAGAAAACCCCTCTGTCCAATGCCACTTCTGATGTGTGCACCCCTAACACTCCTAGTCTGCTGCCCCCTGGAGCTCGTGTGAGAACGATCACGTGCGCTGTGTGCTGGGAATGCCTGAAGCAAACGGTCAACAAGAGTTGATTGTTTGGTTGCTAATATTAGTTCCAAGTTCTCATGTGGCATAATATTTTGCAATTTGCCTTTATAGCGTGGATCAAGGAGGCAGGCCAACCAGTAATCGTCATCGTTCATCATTTTCGTAATGCGTGTGTCCCTTTTTAGGATACGTAAGGCATAATCCGCCATGTGGGCCAAAGTTCCAGTTGTCAAATCTCCGGTTGTGATTGGTTGAGGGGCAGTTGCAGGCAAATCTACGTCACTTGTGTCCCTCAAAAAACCAGAACCCGGCCGTGACACGCAACCAAATTCCTGTGCCCCCGGGAAAGGTTCGGCATTAAAAATATACTCATCCCCATCATCCTCCTCGTCCTCCACCTCCTCTTCGCCCGCTACCTCGTCCTGTACACTGCCCTGACCAGACAATGGCTGACTGTCATCAAGGCTTTCCTCTTCCTCTGGTGCAGACGCCTGCTCCTTTATGTGCGTCAAACTTTGCATCAGCAGACGCATTAGGGGGATGCTCATGCTTATTACGGCGTTGTCTGCACTAACCAGCCGTGTGCATTCCTCAAAGCACTGAAGGACTTGACACATGTCTTGTATCTTAGACCACTGCACACCTGACAACTCCATGTCTGCCATCCTACTGCCTGCCCGTGTATCCTCCCACAAATAAATAACAGCACGCCTCTGTTCGCACAGTCTCTGAAGCATGTGCAGTGTTGAGTTCCACCTTGTTGCAACGTCTATGATTAGGCGATGCTGGGGAAGGTTCAAAGACCGCTGATAGGTCTGCATACGGCTGGCGTGTACAGGCGAACGTCGGATATGTGAGCAAAGTGCACGCACTTTGAGGAGCAGGTCGGAGAACCCAGGATAAGTTTTCAATAAGCACTGCACCACCAGGTTTAAGGTGTGAGCCAGGCAAGGAATGTGTTTCAGTTGGGAAAGGGAGATGGCAGCCATGAAATTCCTTCCGTTATCACTCACTACCTTGCCTGCCTCAAGATCTACTGTGCCCAGCCACGACTGCGTTTCTTGTTGCAAGAACTCGGACAGAACTTCCGCGGTGTGTCTATTGTCGCCCAAGCACTTCATAGCCAATACAGCCTGCTGACGCTTGGCAGTAGCTGGCCCATAATGGGACAACTGGTGTGCAACAGTGTCATCTGCCGATGGAGTGGTTGGCAGACTGCGTTCTGTGGAAGAGCTGTAGCTTCTGCAGGAGGACGAGGAGGAGGAGGAGGAGGGGGTGCGAACGCCTACAGCCAACTGTTTCCTAGACCGTGGGCTAGGCACAACTGTCCCTAAATTGATGTCGCCTGTGGACCCTGCATCCACCACATTCACCCAGTGTGCCGTGATGGACACATAACGTCCCTGGCCATGCCTACTGGTCCATGCATCTGTAGTCAGGTGCACCTTTGTACTCACAGATTGCCTGAGTGCATGGACGATGCGCTGTTTAACATGCTGGTGCAGGGCTGGGATGGCTTTTCTGGAAAAAAAGTGTCGACTGGGTAGCTCGTATCGTGGTTCAGCGTACTCCATCAGGGCTTTGAAAGCTTCGCTTTCAACTAACCGGTAGGGCATCATCTCTAACGAGATTAGTCTAGCTATGTGGGCGTTAAAACCCTGTGTACGCGGATGCGAGGATAAGTACTTCCTTTTTCTAACCAGAGTCTCATGTAGGGTGAGCTGGACTGGAGAGCTGGAGATCGTGGAACTTTCGGGTGTGCCGGTGTACATGGCAGACTGAGAGACGGTTGGAGACGGTATTGTTTCCGCCGGTGCCCTAGATGCAATATTTCCTCCTACAAAACTGGTGATTCCCTGACCCTGACTGCTTTTGGCTGGCAAAGAAACCTGCACAGATACTGCCTGTGGTGCGGAAAATGGTGGCCTTACAGTGACGGAAGGGATGTTGCGTTGCTGACTAGCTTCATTGGCCGAGGGTGCTACAACCTTGAGGGACGTTTGGTAGTTAGTCCAGGCTTGAAAATGCATGGTGGTTAAGTGTCTATGCATGCAACTAGTATTTAGACTTTTCAGATTCTGACCTCTGCTTAAGCTAGTTGAACATTTTTGACAGATGACTTTGCGCTGATCAGTTGGATGTTGTTTAAAAAAATGCCAGACTGCACTCTTCCTAGACTCGGATCCCTTTTCAGGGATTGCAGACTGAGCTTTAACCGGATGGCAACGCTGTGCTCCAACAGGTTTTGGCTTTGACACGCGTTTTGGGCCAGATACGGGCCCGGCAGATGTAACCTGTTGCGATGTTGATGCCTGCTGCGGCCCCTCCTCCACCTCCGCTTCTGAACTACTGCCGCCTGCACCCTGTTCCCCCAATGGCTGCCAATCGGGGTCAATAACTGGGTCATCTATTACCTCCTCTTCGAGCTCGTGTGCAACTTCGTCTGTGTCACTGTGTCGGTCGGTGGTATAGCGTTCGTGGCGGGGCAACATAGTCTCATCAGGGTCTGATTGTGGATCTGTACCCTGAGAGGGCAATGTGGTGGTCTGAGTCAAAGGAGCAGCATAGTACTCTGGCTGTGGCTGTGCATCAGTGCACTCCATGTCAGAATATACTTGTAATGGGCATGGCCTGTTAAATGTTTCACTTTCTAAGCCAGGGACGGTATGTGTAAAGAGCTCCATGGAGTGACCCGTTGTGTCGCCTGCTGCATCCTTCTCTCTTGTTGTAGTTTTTGCTGAGGAGGACAAGGAAGCGACTTGTCCCTGACCGTGAACATCCACAAGCGACGCGCTGCTTTTACATTTACCAGTTTCGGAAGAGGAGGCAAAAGAGCTAGAGGCTGAGTCTGCAATGTAAGCCAAAACTTGCTGTTGCTGCTCCGCCTTTAAAAGCGGTTTTCCTACTCCCAGAAAAGAGAGCGTTCGAGGCCTTGTGTAGCCTGACGACGAAACTGGCTCCACAGCTCCAGACTTAGGTGGAATATTTTTATCCCCACGACCACCTGATGCTCCTCTACCACTACCATCATTACCAGCTGACAATGAACGCCCACGACGACCTCTTGCACCAGACTTCCTCATTGTTTTAAAATCTTAACCAAAGTAACTTTATTTGTTGCTGTCAAACAACTTACACGGTGAGCTATAACTTCAGTATGATTTCAATATCCCTTAACAGGTTGGTGAGACCACAAGGAAAATCAGGCACAATGTTACACACTCTGTTTTCTGTGGCACAAAATCACAGAGATGACACACACGCAGGACTGTCACTCAAGCACTAATGTCAATATTAATCTCCCACCTAATTTATTTTTTTTTTTTTCTCAGGGAGACTTTAGAAACCAAATAATATTAAAAAAAAAAAAAAAAAAGGCTTTCTATGGCCCACAATTAGAGAGAGAGAGGTGGCACACCCAGGAGTCAAGACTGGCACACAAGCTGAGAGGGCAATATTACTCTCCCACTGTTTTTTTATGTATTTTTTGTTTTTTCAGGGAGACTTTAGAAACCCAATAATATTTTAAAAAAAAAATAAATAGGCTTTCTATGGCCCACTGAATGAGAGGGAGAGAGGTGGCACACCCAGGAGTCAAGACTGGCACACAAGCTGAAAGGGCAATATTACTCTCCCACTGTTTTTTTAGGTTTTTTTTTTTTTTTCAGGGAGACTTTAGAAACCCAATAATATTTTAAAAAAAAAATAAATAGGCTTTCTATGGCCCACTGAATGAAAGGGAGAGAGGTGGCACACCCAGGAGTCAAGACTGGCACACAAGCTGAAAGGGCAATATTACTCTCCCACTGTTTTTTTATGTATTTTTTGTTTTTTCAGGGAGACTTTAGAAACCCAATAATATTTAAAAAAAAAAATAAATAGGCTTTCTATGGCCCACTGAATGAGAGGGAGAGAGGTGGCACACCCAGGAGTCAAGACTGGCACACAAGCTGAAAGGGCAATATTACTCTCCCACTGTTTTTTTAGGTTTTTTTTTTTTTTTCAGGGAGACTTTAGAAACCAAATAATATAAAAAAAAAAAAAAAAAAAAAAATAGGCTTGCTATAGCCCACTGAATGAGAGATAGCACACACAGCAGTGGCACACAAGCCCTGACTGAGGCCAATATTTTTCTCCCACTGATTGATGTAGTGTTTTTGTGTTGAGGTAGAATTTAGAACACAAATCACGGAAAAAATAAATAGGCTTTCTATGGCCCACTGAATGAAAGGGAGAGAGGTGGCACACCCAGGAGTCAAGACTGGCACACAAGCTGAAAGGGCAATATTACTCTCCCACTGTTTTTTTATGTATTTTTTGTTTTTTCAGGGAGACTTTAGAAACCCAATAATATTTAAAAAAAAAAATAAATAGGCTTTCTATGGCCCACTGAATGAGAGGGAGAGAGGTGGCACACCCAGGAGTCAAGACTGGCACACAAGCTGAAAGGGCAATATTACTCTCCCACTGTTTTTTTAGGTTTTTTTTTTTTTTTTCAGGGAGACTTTAGAAACCCAATAATATTTTAAAAAAAAAATAAATAGGCTTTCTATGGCCCACTGAATGAGAGGGAGAGAGGTGGCACACCCAGGAGTCAAGACTGGCACACAAGCTGAAAGGGCAATATTACTCTCCCACTGTTTTTTTAGGTTTTTTTTTTTTTTTCAGGGAGACTTTAGAAACCCAATAATATTTAAAAAAAAAAATAAATAGGCTTTCTATGGCCCACTGAATGAAAGGGAGAGAGGTGGCACACCCAGGAGTCAAGACTGGCACACAAGCTGAAAGGGCAATATTACTCTCCCACTGTTTTTTTATGTATTTTTTGTTTTTTCAGGGAGACTTTAGAAACCCAATAATATTTTTAAAAAAAAATAAATAGGCTTTCTATGGCCCGCTGAATGAGAGGGAGAGAGGTGGCACACCCAGGAGTCAAGACTGGCACACAAGCTGAAAGGGCAATATTATTCTCCCACTGTTTTTTTAGGTTTTTTTTTTTTTTTCAGGGAGAATTAGAAACCAAATAATATTAAAAAAAAAAAATAAATAGGCTTTCTATGGCCCACTGAATGAGAGGGAGAGAGGTGGCACACCCAGGAGTCAAGACTGGCACACAAGCTGAAAGGGCAATATTACTCTCCCACTGTTTTTTTAGGTTTTTTTTTTTTTTTCAGGGAGACTTTAGAAACCAAATAATATTAAAAAAAAAAAAAAAATAGGCTTGCTATAGCCCACTGAATGAGAGATAGCACACACAGCAGTGGCACACAAGCCCTGACTGAGGCCAATATTTTTCTCCCACTGATTGATGTAGTGTTTTTGTGTTGAGGTAGAATTTAGAACACAAATCACGGAAAAAATAAATAGGCTTTCTATGGCCCACTGAATGAAAGGGAGAGAGGTGGCACACCCAGGAGTCAAGACTGGCACACAAGCTGAAAGGGCAATATTACTCTCCCACTGTTTTTTTATGTATTTTTTGTTTTTTCAGGGAGACTTTAGAAACCCAATAATATTTTTTTAAAAAAATAAATAGGCTTTCTATGGCCCACTGAATGAGAGGGAGAGAGGTGGCACACCCAGGAGTCAAGACTGGCACACAAGCTGAAAGGGCAATATTACTCTCCCACTGTTTTTTTAGGTTTTTTTTTTTTTTCAGGGAGACTTTAGAAACCAAATAATATTAAAAAAAAAAAAAAAAAATAGGCTTGCTATAGCCCACTGAATGAGAGATAGCACACACAGCAGTGGCACACAAGCCCTGACTGAGGCCAATATTTTTCTCCCACTGATTGATGTAGTGTTTTTGTGTTGAGGTAGATTTTAGAACACAAATCACGGAAAAAATAAATAGGCTTTCTATGGCCCACTCAGTGAGAGATGGCACACACAGGGATGGCACTGTAGCAGAAATGCCAATCTTAATCTCCCACAAAAAAAAAAAAAAAAAAAAAAAAAAACTGTCCTACAATTACTATCTCCCTGCAGTAATGTAAGCCAGGTATGGCAGGCAGCAATAGGAGTGGACTGATGCACAAATTAAATAAAAAGTGTGGACAAACAAAAAAGATAGCTGTGCAGAAAGGAAGGAACAAGAGGATATGTGCTTTGAAAAAAGCAGTTGGTTTCCACAGTGGCGTACACACAGCAATACAGCTATCACGGAGCCTTCTAGGGCAGCCCAATGAGCTACAGCGCTGAGGGGAAAAAAAAAAAAAAATAGCTTCCACAGTCCCTGCACACCGAAGGTGGTGTTGGACAGTGGAAATCGCTGCAGCACAAGCGGTTTGGTGGTTAGTGGACCCTGCCTAACGCTCTCCCTGCTTCTGACGAAGCGGCAGCAACCTCTCCCTAAGCTCAGATCAGCAGCAGTAAGATGGCGGTCGGCGGGAACGCCCCTTTATAGCCCCTGTGACGCCGCAGACAGCAAGCCAATCACTGCAATGCCCTTCTCTAAGATGGTGGGGACCAGGATCTATGTCATCACGCTGCCCACACTCTGCGTTCACCTTCATTGGCTGAGAAATGGCGCTTTTCGCGTCATTGAAACGCGACTTTGGCGCGAAAGTCGCGTACCGCATGGCCGACAAGCACAGGGGTCGGATCGGGTTTCATGAGACGCCGACTTAGCCAAAAGTCGGCGACTTTTGAAAATGATCGACCCGTTTCGCTCAACCCTAGTAAAAATGAGAAATTGCTGGTCAACTTTTAACCCTTATAACTCCCTAACAAAAAAAAAAATTGTTTCCAAAATTGTGCTGATGTAAAGTAGACATGTGAGAAATGTTATTTATTAACTATTTTTTGTGACATATCTCTCTGATTTAAGGGCATAAAAATACAAAGTTTGAAAATTGCAAAATTTTAAACATTTTCGCCATATTTCCATTTTTTTCATAAATAATCGCAAGTAATATCGAAGAAATGTTACCACTAACTTGAAGTACAACATGTCACGAAAAAACAATCTCAGAATCAGCGGGATCCGATAAAGCGTTCCAGAGTTATAACCTCATAAAGTGACACTGGTCAGAATTGTAAAAATTGGCTCGGTCATTAAGTACCAAATTGGCTCTGTCACTAAGGGGTTAAACCACAGTTCTAAAGGGAACTTGCCAGCCTGTTATAGATGATGAACTGAGGAGATTGATATACGGGTTTGTGGGAAATGATTTAGTACAAATTAGGGGTCCGCTGGGGTGATGTTATGGCAGCAAGATTGTATACCTTCCCACAGGTGAAGTGTATCCCCAGGGCTTCCCAGAAGTGGCGATGGTGATGGTGGATATTTTAAGGCACAATGAAGAATGAGGACACAAGGTTGCAGTCTCTTTACCTTTTACTGAAGCTTCAGCATCCACATTCCAGGGTACGGACCACAGGGCAGGCCGAGTCCGGCCAGTCCGGAGGCAAATCCAGAGTCCCCTTATCCAGGTGGAAATCAGTAGCCTTCCTCTAGCGCCTGTGTGTTGTAGTACCTCCCTGCTGAGCAACTCGGTGAGGTCCTCACAACTTTCGTAGATGTTCTAGATGTCTTTCTCTCTCTGTCCCCCAGATGGTATGGATAGGACAACCCGTATGACTGATGGCCTGAGGCTTGTTTATAGGGACCCTAGAGACGCCCCGACCCCCACAATTTGCCACTGTGTCTTCTTAGGTATTAAGGTCGGGCAGCCAACTTGGAATTGACTGTCCTGCCGGTCTCTGAAGTAATGCGTAGAGTCAATTACTCCCTCGGTGTTCCGGCCACCGGCTACGCGCATCAGAAGGAGGCTGCCTATCTCGGGGCAGAACTTCTCCCGGTGTTTTCTCCTTGTGCTGTGACTTTGTTTCTCACTCTCTACAACACAGTTCTCTTCGTGTCCTTTCTTAGGATGCTGCCGCACGTGGGGCAGGCACAGCTCCGTAGCTTTCTATCCCGCTAGGCCTCTGTCAGGATCCCACCCCTGACAGGGACCCTCTGTCTGCAGCTCAGATGTTCCTCCTTTTCTCCCCTGTCTGCCTGACAGGTACTCACTGGGTCAAACCCAGCCAGCGTCTCACTAACTTTCTATCCAAACCACCAGTTTTACCCTTCTGTGAGGAGTGCCCTAGTAGATAGGAGCGTAGCTCCCCCTGGTGGATTGGAGTGTGAAGTGTGGTGTATGGTTTGTGATACCTGGACAGATGAACTCCTTTATTACCTTCAGACGTAATATCACTCCCCCTGGTGGAAGAATTACATTACTGTAACGACCAGGACTCTGGGGCGCTGCACTTACATTGCTGCTTATGAACCATGTTGATGTTCTTTCTTCCTATGTCGCGCCCTTATGTCACTATTTTGCTGGTAGTCGTATCTTGAACTTCAGACTTGATTTAGTCATTTGTTTATAACAATTGAACAATGTTTTTTGAGTAATACGGCAGGTATTTGTTCTGACGGACATCACCCTATGAGTGGTCAGGTCACAGTCTCCTGCAAGATCAGCACACTCCTCTTCTGCTGCTGCTCTGGTCTGATGCAGACCGTTTATGACATTACCTTCACTGGGAGAAAATGATTTTCTGTTTTGGCATTACTCTATATTGTCTATAGGTTCATTCTTCATTTATCACCCAGCTTGTATCATATCCAGCCCTGCCCATCACCTGTAATCTGAGGGAGAGCAAGGACCGCTCAATACTTCTGCGGCATCACCCCTGGAGATACAGGATAAGGTTAACAAGTGTTAACTGAAATAAATGCGCTATCTCTGCAGTGACCATATTGGTCTATCCCATATCCCAGGTGCAATTGCTGCATTATTTAGAAAAAGAATACACCGCAGCACTCTATAGGAGCCAAACTATATGCAAATACTCAAAACATGTTTCTATATAATGCAGCTACCACAACTGGCACCTGTTCACACCTAGGAGGGGCTGGTCAGGTTTTTTTTAAAATATTTTACTATTGGAGGTGTGACTGCCTCCAGCCTGACTCTGCACTCCTCCCATTGACCAGCAGGTGATGTATATCAGGTCTACTTACCCATATGAATTGTATGGCTGGGAGAGACATGTTTTGTCCATGTAACTGTAGGCTAATCGCTCAAGAGAGGTATGTACAGTAGAACAGGAACCCATCAGAGGGAGGTCACCTTGCCATGGTTGATGGGCACACATCAATTGGCCAATTTATGCTCTAAGAACCTTCACTTTGGTAAGTTCATCTTACTGAATAATGACACAGTTTAGATTCAATGTTTTCAGTGTTTGCATATATTTTGTCTCCTATAGAGTGCTGCTGAGTTTTCTTTTTCTATCTTTCTACTGTATCTATCTATCTATCTATCTATCTATCTATCTATCTATCTATCTATTATCTATCTATCTATTATCTATCTATCTATCTATCTATCTATCTATCCATTTATCTTTATCTATCTATCTATTATCTATCTCATATCTATCTATCTATCTATCTAATATCTATCTATCTATCTATTATCTATCTATCTGTCTATCTATCTATCTATCTATCTCATATCTATCTATCTCATATCTATCTATCTTCTATCTATCTATCTATCTATCTATTATCTATCTATCTTCTATCTATCTATCCATCCATCTATCCATTTATCTTTATCTATCTATCTATCTATCTATTATCTATCTGTCTCATATCTATCTATCTATCTATCTATCTATCTATCTCATATCTATCTATCTATCTATCTTCTATCTATCTATCTATCTATCTATCTATTATCTATCTGTCTATCTTCTATCTATCTATCTATCTATCTATCTATCTCATATCTATCTATCTATCTATCTATCTATCTATCTATCTATCTTCTATCTATCTATTATCTATCTATCTTCTATCTATCTATCTATCTTCTATCTATCTATTATCTATCTATCTGTCTATCTATCTATCTATCTATCTATCTATCTATCTATCTATCTGTCCATCCATCTATCTATCCATTTATCTTTATCTATCTATCTATTATCTATCTGCAGCGCCCCAGAGTCCTGGTTGTGGCAGTACTGTGGCTCCGCCACTATGGGGAGCTATGGTACGTCTGATTGCACTAACGGAGTTTCTCTGACCAGGTAACACCTCACTACACTTCACACTCCGGCCACCAGGGGGGGTGGTCCTATCTACTAGGCCACTCCTCACACTCTGGTAAAACTGGGGGTTGGACAGGAAGACAGGGAGAAGTAACTGCGAAGAGCTAGTGAGAGGACCTGTCAGGGATGGGATCCTGGCAGACTCCTCAGAGCAGGACTAACCAGTGCACAACGGGAATACAGTAAAGAGGAATTGGGACCAGAAGGAGTCGTGCTGTTAGACCGAGGCAACATCCTTCTGAGGCGCAAACAGTCGGTGGCCGGAACGCCGAGCAAGTAAGAGACTTTAAGTACTACTGCAAACCACAGCCGGACAGCTAATTACAGGTTGGCTGTCTCACTTAACACCTAAGCAGACAACGGAGGCAGCTGTGGGAGAGGGGCGACTCTAGGGTCCCGGAAGAACTCCAGGCCTACCCCGTCATACGGGTGCGTCCTACCATATCACCTGGAGGACGGAGAGAACGAACATTAGAGAAAGACAGAACCAGTTGTGAGGACTATCCCGGGAGCTCAGCAGGGAAGGACTACAACACCCAGCGCTAGAAGGTAGACACTGATCCCCACCTGTAAAGAGAACTCCTGATGTGCCTTTGGACCGGCCGGTCTCTGACAACCCTGTTAACAGCGCTCTGGACTGAGGACTCTAAAACCTTCAGTAAAGAGGTAAAGAGACTACAACCTGGTGTCCTCATTATCTACCGCGACCTGCACCCCACAACCGCACCATTATCACCACTTATTGCACCGGACGTCCCCCACTGATAGACAGGGCCACGGACCGGGTCTAGCCACCGGGACCACTCCAGGACTGAGACTCAGAGGCCCAGTACCGGGTACCCCTCGGCCCTGCGGCGGTGTGGGGGCGCTCCATATCTATCTATCTATCTATCTATCTATCTATCTATCTATCTTCTATCTATCTATCTATCTATCTATCTCATATCTATCTATCTATCTATCTCATATCTATCTATCTATCTCATATATATCTATCTATCTATCTATGTATCTATCTATCTATTATCTATCTATCTGTCTATCTTCTATCTATCTATCTATCTATCTATCTATCTATCTCATATCTATCTATCTATCTCATATCTATCTATCTATCTATGTATCTATCTATCTATCTATTATCTATCTATCTGTCTATCTTCTATCTATCTATCTATCTATCTATCTATCTATCTATCTATCTCATATCTATCTATCTATCTCATATCTATCTATCTATCTCATATCTATCTATCTATCTATCTATCTATCTATCTATCTATCTATCTATCTATCTATTATCTATCTATCTGTCTATCTTCTATCTATCTATCTCATATCTATCTATCTATCTCATATCTATCTATCTATCTATCTATCTATCTATCTATCTATCTATCTATCTATGTATCTATCTATCTATCTATCTATCTATCTATCTATCTATCTATTATCTATCTATCTGTCTATCTTCTATCTATCTATCTATCTATCTATCTATCCATCTATCTATCTATCCATCCATCTATCTATATATCTATCCATCCATCTATCTATCCATTTATCTTTATCTATCTATCTATTATCTATCTATCTGTCTATCTATCTATCATCCATCATCTTTCCAGGTCAGCACCATATTCTCGTACATGCCTGCTGACTGTAGATGTATAAGACGCATTTTCCTGTTGCATGCAGACACCAGGGCATCTTGTGCACTTTAGCATTAAGGAAATGTGGATCCTCCGGAGGTTGCAGGTTTTATTCTACTCATTCATTTTCTTAAATGCTTCTCACATTTAATATCACAAACTCGCAGGAGGAACGTCTGTAACTAGATAAAGTGGGAGTATTGAGGGACGTCACGTTTGTCAATGAGCTGCAGCCCAATGAGCGCTGTGCTTTCCTCCAGCTGCCTGGGAGCTTGGCTGCCTGGATGTCATATAAGTGTGCAGTCTGGGAAGACTTGCCAGGATACAGAAGCTGGAGGAGACAGCGCTTACTGAACGCTGAGGACATCTGTTGCTATTGTGTGTGACAATTCCCTATTAACTTCTCCACTCAGGCATGAAGATCCATTGTGGAGCTTCTGGTCCGGCTCCACTTCTCCTCTCTGTGGGATAAAGAGATTGTCCATGTCCGTCCCACGTTTCATTGGAGATGGAATCTCATCTCATGTGGCTTTTTATGTTGGGTTTGTCCACCTTATTGAAAAGATCGGAAAGTTTCCACTTCAACACCAGCCTGAAGGAGTCTTTCCAGATCCCCAACATCAATGGCTCGTTCCCGTGGAATAACTACAGTCCGGAGGAGTGGCAGAGCCTAATAGGGAAGAAGAGGTACGGCGCCGAATCGCAAAACCCTACGGTGAAGGCTCTTCTCATTGTGGCCTATTCTTTTATCATCGTCTTTTCACTTTTCGGGAATGTCTTGGTCTGCCACGTGGTCATCAAGAACAAGCGGATGCATTCGGCCACCAGCCTGTTCATAGTCAACCTGGCCGTGGCCGATATTCTCATTACTCTGCTCAACACGCCTTTCACACTGGTAAGGACGTGAACCCATCCATGTTCCATAACCATCAACTGGTAATTGTCACCCATGGTGGCCATATTGGATCCTCTTCAGCTGTCTCGTGTCATTTCTGGGTATTAACTGGATTCGGTTTTGCAGAAAAAAGAAAACGGCCAATTGGCGAACAACGTGCCTTGGAGAAAAATTAGCTGAATAGATTGATATGTAATTAAGTGGGAACAGATTCCGTAGAACTAGTCATTTATTCATTTCCACCGCTGCTCTTCCTGAGCCTAGGAGTCCAGTGGGCGGTCCTACTCAGAGACTGGCAGCCTTCTCTGTGTAAATCCAGAGTAGAAGTCTCGCAATTGACACAATCTCTGTATACCTACATAGGGAGTGTTGTCGATCACCCATAGGACCGCCCACTGGACTTCTTAGGACAGAAAGAGCAGAGGGTTAAATTAATAAATAATTACTTCCATTGATTTTTCCTCCAGAAGCCAATTTATATTTAAAAAAAAAACCCTGGCTGCAGTTTGCTTGCAAAGCAAATAAACCATTTTTTACTCACCCTCCTCAGGTCCACACATTGCCTCCACTGCTACTGCCAGTATTTATCATTGACTCGTCGCTAGGGCTGCAGCCAATCGGTGAGCTCGTGTCGTCAACTCGGGAAGAGCCACTGAGCTCACTGATTGGCTGCAGCACTATCGACGTGATGTCAGTGCTACTGACAAGAGCAGACACAGTGAGCAGCGGCGGAGACTCGAAACTGGACCATGGGAGGGTGAGTAAAGCTCTTTTTAGTTTTTTGTTTTTTACAAAAACTGTATCCGGGGGGTAGAGTGGTTTTCTAAACTGTGAAATCCCTTTAATGTGAACTTTCTCCGAGTTCCATAACTCACAGGCACTAGAGACAGGAGAGCAGCGACGTCTCCGATTACTGGGTTACCCTGACTTTTTCATGTAGACTCTCTATTCATTCTTGTCTATTCTTATCATTGGGGTAACAGAATGGAAAAATTCAGTATTAACTTAAGCCCCTTTCATTAAAAATTTCAAAATCACTTGGGATCTTTAGAAATTCAACATTTGTTGTTTTTTTTTGCATAGGACTGCAGGTAAAATGTTCTCAGCTGTGCTAACCCAATAATTGAATAAATGGTTGCAGTGAGACGGCCGTATGAATCAGATGGAGATCGGACTGGCCGGCAGCTCTCCCGTCACGAGCGTGATAGATTGGGTCATCACGTTTGGGTGGGTAGAGCCGCCGGCCAGTCCGATCTCCATCTGATTTATCCGGCTGTCAGTCTGTGCCCAATTAGGGATTTATTCCGTAGATTAGAGCTCGGTGGTCATCACACTGGCACGTAACCATTCAGGGAGCCCTCGTTCTCCCCTCGGAATTTTGCGAAAAATTATAAACGCCGCATCAGCAAAACGTCAGAGCTGTTACTATCGCAGTGTGGTCCTTGCATCCCTAGTCTTAAAGCGATACCCCACCTTGGATTAAAATTGGTCATCCTGCAACACATGTAAAAATTAGCATTTGTGTCTTATTTTAATTTTTTTAATTTTCTTAGTTCCAGTTTTATTAAGAAGGTTATTTGCAGATTTTAGGCTCCTTTTATATTCATTATGACGTTTTTTCAGTATGTAAGAAAACCTCACTCCATAATTTCTAAACATCTAAATGGACACTTGAAGCCTAATATTAACATCCCATTATTATGTGTCAACTAGTCAGTCGGCAGGGGTGCACAGATTTAAGTGGCTTTACCCACTTAGTTAAGATTTCCCATGGAAAATTCCATTAATTTAGAATGAACAGATGGTAAAATTGATGAGTCTAATGGTCTTATGCAGAAAAAAAGGGAGTCCCATCTATCATACAATATTGGCAAATATGTCATAAAACTTCTTTAAAGGGGATAATTTTTAGACTTTTTTTTTTTTTTTTAAATGCAGGTCTAAAAATATTTTTTTTTCAAAATGGTTTTCATGAAAACTGTTGCACCTTTTGCCTCTTAAGTGCAATATCTATTGCTGGCTGCAGAATGAGTTGACTGAGGATCTGTCAGTGAGCTCATCTGATAAAAGTATATTTCACTATTACATGTCTATTTTTGAGTCCCTTTCAGGTGATTTATGACCACAGACAACATCAAAGTTGAACGTTCTGGTTCACAAAGAGCCTGCAAAAGCCAAAGGTTGAACATTTTTATTAAATAAAACCCAATTGTAAAAATCAATTTTGAGCGCTAAATATAAAGTAAAAACAAAATTTTCCCAATGGATAACCCCGTTAATAACCCACAGTCCATTCACAACAGAACTAATAGAAATTAATATAATAGGACTGACAGATCTATAAACTGCAGCTTGCTGATGGTTTCCGGCTAGACATTTATTTCATAAAAATTTTCAAAAAATCCAGGTATAAATGACAGAATTCCGGTAGCTAAATGAGATGGTGTGCTATGGTTTTGGTTATACTTTATGTTGGCATGCAGTCTTTTTTATGCATGTACTATGTATATCGTCTGGCTCATCTCCTTATATTCGGAATCATTCTGCTCTATTTTAGTGTTTTCTATTCTCAGAGCAGGAGTTTCATCCTTGCACTCGGGCGCACATGTTAGAGAGACTGCTGCTTTAGGGAATACTGAGATTGCCTGTGTGACTGTGAATACAACGCGTTTTGGTCTCTGTGCAGCCAATCTCACAACGACACTCGTCTGATCAGATCAGACAGGTTTCCTATTATTGTGTAGGTCTGGAAAACTCTTAATATTCTGGCAATACAGATAGAATGTAGTAATAATCTTGGGGGGTCACATACATATGAGCGATCATCAGTGTCGTCACTGGGGGGGGGGAATGTAACGTAACCAAAATATCATTATAGGCTTCTCTGGAGGTTTAATGTCACTACACAGAGAAATCCGCTCTACGATCTAACAGTTTTCAACCTCTGGCTGTGAATCAAAATGTAACCCTTGCAGTGACGCTCCGTCCAGAATGACAGCAGAATTCATATTTTATTCAACAGGGAAAGTGCAGTGCTCTGCTTTTGTTATTTGCTAGATTTGTAAAAAAAAAAGTCAACTTTAAAGGTAAATTACAGAAAAACTAAATAAATACATGACTATTGCTTTTAAAGCAGACAGGTCACTTCCCATAAATATGTAATTTCTTTACACAGTGTACACTGTGTTCCAAATTATTATGCAAATAATATTTCCTCATATTTTCTCTAAATTACCTCTCTGAATTGCAGTCTTTGTTATTTTCCAGTCATCTACTATTCTAGTATAATTGCAATCTTTTGGAACAAACTGCCTATGAAAACAGTATCTTTTAAAAAAAAAATAAACACTCAAAATGCATGTTCCAAATTATTATGCACAGCAGAGTTTTCAACCTTTTTTTTATTTTGAACAAAAAAATGGTGAATTGTGAAGTTATAAGCATTATCAGCTTATTACAAAATGAAATCAAACAGTTTTCAAGTGAAAACTTTATTCTAGGTGATGTTACATTTGCACATAGGACCCCTTGTTCGAAAGAAGCTTCTGAACTCTCTCGTCCATTGAATTTGTCAGTTTTTGGATGGTTTCTGCTTCAATTGTTTTGCATGTGGACAGAATACCCTCCCAGAGCTGTTGCTTAGATGTGAACTGCCTCCTGCCATCATAGACACTCCTTTTGATGATGCTCCAGAGGTTCTCAATAGGGTTGAGGTCAGGGGAAGATGGTGGCCACACCATAAGTTTGTCCTCTTTTATGCCCACAGCAGCCAGAGATGCAGATGTGTTTTTTGCAGCATGAGACGGTGAATTATCATGCATGAAAATGATCTTGATGCGGAAAGCTCGATTCTTCCTCTTGGACCATGGCAGGAAGTGTTGTTTTAGAAACTCCACATAGATTATGGAGTTCATCTTTACCCCTTCAGGGATCATAAAGGGGCCGACAATCTCTCTCCCCATGATTCCAGCCCAAAACATTACTCCACCTCCTCCTTGTTGGCGCCTTAGCCGTGTTTTCATTGGGTGTCCATCAACCAGCCATCCTCCACTCCATCTATCTGGACCATCGAGCGTTGCACGGCACTCATCGGTGAACAAAACAGTTTGGAAGTCAGTCTTCATGCATCGTTTGGCCCACTGGAGCCGTTTCTGCTGCTGTGCAGTGGATAGAGGTGGTCGACAGGATGGCTTACGCACAGCTGCAAACCTCTGAAGGACCCTGCATCTTGTTGTTCTGGGGACGTTGGAGGCACCAGCAGCTTCAAAAACTTGTCTGCTGCTATGACAAGGCATTTTTGCAGCTGCTCTTTTAACCTTACGCAATTGCCTGTTGGAAAGAATCCTCAATTTTTCCTTATCAGCACGCACACGTGTGTGCTGGAAATCAGCTACATACTTCTTGATTGTGCGATGATCACGATGAAGTGTCTTGGCAGTGTTGATTGTAGTCATGCCTTGACCTAAATACTCCACAATTTGTTGCTTCTCAGCAGCCGACACATCCTTTTTCTTTCCCATTTTGGCCAAAAATGTAGGCTGCTTAATAATGTGGAACAGCCTTCTTAAGTAGTCTTGCCTTTATTTGGACACACCTGCCAAACTAATGTGCACAGGTATCTGCATTTGCTTTCAGTGATGTAAAGAGCCCTGACACACATCACCATCAATGAGTTTAAATGCCTAACAGAAAAATGATTACCTTATCACTCATAAACTCTTTTTGCATAATAATTTTGAACACAGTGTAAACGCTGCTGTTCTCCTGAATCCGGAGATGTTTTTCTTTTTTTTCTGAGCCTCTCCGTTCCTGAGATATGGCCCCCTCTTCCCTCTATATAAATCTAGTCTTGGTAGCCAAGACGGCGTGGTCCTCACCTGTTCCTTGGGGGCGTCTTCAAGAAGTCCACTCCCTCTTGGCAAAAAAAAGACTAGAATTACAAACATTTAAGAGAGGACCATATCTCAAGAACGGAAAGGCGCAGGAATAAAAGAAAACCAATGCCGGATTCAGGAGAACAGTACACCAGGTAAAACAAAATTACCTATTTATGACAAGTGACAGGTTTTCTCTTTAAAGTACAATTCTAAAAGAATATTTAAATGAGTTTCCCACTTTGGAAATCTTGTTTTATTATAAGATTTTCCTGATGATAATAAAAAGTTTATTATTGATTGTCAGATCTGGAACCCTCAGCAATGAACTATATTCCATGAAGAACCCTGTTCAATTTCCCTGCAGCGTCATCACAGGAGAAACTAAGTATTACACAGTGAAATAATTGAAATCAGCAAGCTGTCCATGTAATGTATAGGCATGATGAGTCCTCCTGATAAAGAGCTGCTTTTTGTAGCTACTTTTAACTCTGAATAAAGCTCTTGAATGGGGGACTGTACTCTATAAAACTAGGAAGCAAAGTTTTTTTTTCTAGAAATAGCGCCTCTCTTGACTTTGGGTTGCATATGGTATTGCAGTTTATGTAAGTGAACCCCTTTAAAATAATGAACATGATGATGCAGTCATCTCACACTTTCAGTGGCACTCTCAATTTAATCAGCACCTTGATTGATGTTTTTTTTTACATGGACAGGACTTCCCCATTCCCCATGTACTTTTATAAGCGGATGAATGATAACCTCATGCATGGTGCCAAAATCCTGCCACATGGTGTATTTCATGCATGGATAGTGTGATGTGATCTGATAGCACTGCCCATAATATTTCGAGCCAGTAGCATCAACTTTTTGCCTTCATCTTTTCCAAGAAGAAAGTTACTAGTGTGTTCCAACGCTCTTATAACTTGCTATTCCCGGGCTGATTTGCATTAAATAATGTCATGGCAGAGACGGAACTTTCCTTAATATCGCTTCTTTTGGGGCCATGCCATACTTCGGCTATACCGTGAAGTGATTGCTATCTCACAGTTTGATAAGCACTGGTCTAGATGAAAGAAATAGTGAAACCTAAAGCATTCATCACCTGATAGGATAGAAATATTAAAAGGAGGAGGTCATGGTTACCTAACCAATGGGTCATCAATCAGTGGCATAGAGAGGGTTGCTGCCATCAAAGTGGATCTAGATAAGTATTTTGCACCTCCCAACTTGTTAACCATTTTCACTCGGGGTTCCTCTTATCCCTTAACCTTATGTATTATATTTTAAGAAAATACTAATGTAATTATTATATGAACGATGGCCCTCTAGTTTTTTCATGTTATAAATTTAAAATAAATGTTAAAATCAAAAAGTTATACATTGCTATAATATATATTATTTTACTTGTTTTTTTTTAAACATAACTATTTTATTACCCTTGCCTAACCTTAAAGCTAACCCTAAACCTAGCCCTAACCATTCCCTTAGCCCTAAACCTACCCTTAGCCCTAACCCTACCCTTAGCCCTAACCATACCTTTAGCCCTAACCCTACCCTTAGCCCTAAACCTACCCTTAGCCCAAACCATACCTTTAGCTCTAACCCTACCCTTAGCCCTAACCATACCCTTAGTTCTAACCCTACCCTTAGTCCTAACTCTAGCCTTAGTCCTAACCCTACCCTTAGCATTAACTCTAGCCTTAGTCCTAACCCTACCCTTAGCCCTAACCCTACCCTTAGCCCTAACCATACCTTTAGCCCTAACCCTACCCTTAGCCCTAACCCTACCCTTAGCCCAAACTATACCTTTAGCCCTAACCCTACCCTTAGCCCTAACCATACCCTTAGTCCTAACCCTACCCTTAGCCCTAACTCTAGCCTTAGTCCTAACCCTACCCTTAGCATTAACTCTAGCCTTAGCTATAACTCTATTTAGGGTTGGAAAAAGTAAAAGCAAATAATTTATAATACTGTTAGTGTTTTGGGTTTTCATTTTTTACAGAGGAATAATTTTTAACTTGGGACAGTTCTCCCAGCCAATTCTCTGTCTCGCCTCTCACAAGATTAAAAGCAAGAGAAGGGACAGGAAATTGTGGGAGGCCACATCATTAAGTAGCTACTCAGTCATCTTGATCGCTGCCTATGCAGAGCACAGCACTTGAGATGTGCATGAGTTTGTCATCGACACCTGAGCTCTGCATAGGTAGTGACCGAAATTATACTGAAGGCGTCATCATCTCAGTCTCTGCAGATGCAGAGCGCAGCAGACAATGACAAACTTATCTTGACTGATGTGCTCTGCTTAGAAACTGATGGTGACACATAAATGACAAAGCAAAATTTGGCAGCTGCAGAAACTGTCCCTGTGGGGCCTCCCCATACTATGCTAACGACTGTGCCTCCCCATGCTATTCTAACGATCCCTACTAATCACCAGAACAAAGAACTTTGTTCTTGGTAGCCGGTCTTCTACAGTTGTTGTGTTATGTCTGTCAGAGGCCGCAGGTTCAAAAAGGCTTAGCACAACCCACTCCATCGGGTAGATTCCAGAGCAACCCCACTGTCGTCCTGTGTCGTCCGCAACGAGATTGTGGCACCATCTTGTGACAGAAGCAGAGGCAGGTACTGACACTGATGTCACAAGTTGAAGGTGTTTAAAGGAAGCAGTTTTCGAGCGAGTGTCCTACTACTCTATTCAGTCTTCGGCACTGAGAGAAACAGTTTAGCGCCTGACTACCTTCATCAGTTGTGCCCCCCATTCTAGTGATCAGTGAGGATAAGTGAGAAGGGAATGATGATTACAAATTATGGAAATCTTAATTTCCCACCGAGAGCGTACTTCTTCTAGAAACTTCTCTCAACTTATAGATCTCCACCAATTTAATTTTATGATGTGAAAAATTCCTTTACATTATCCAAACGTTGTGGAATCCCAATAATCAGGAAATACTAGAAAATTTGCACACTTCTCTCGATCATCCCCCTGGGTTAATCTGGATTTAAGCTACACAGTCTGTGCTTGTCAAACTTATTTGATTGGTTTACACAAAGGTGAAGTCAGTTACTATTGATCTTGGTGCGCTAACATATTTCCCATCACTGTCGCCTGGAGATTTCATCTAATCTTGACTTGTCTACTGTTTGTATCGCGGCAGGATATACAACCTTCTCAAATATTTCCAGTAGCAAGTGTAGGAAAGAATGTCACGCCTAACCCCAAGTAAAGGATCTTATTAATCCCTTTTGAATAGTTGACCAAGGACTTGCAATGAATGGATCAAGCAATGCTCTAGGGCAGTATTGTAGGTGAGCCTTTATTACTTTGCACTGATTTCCCAGGTTTGTATTGGATTTAGTGATACACCGCTCTGTTATTACCGATATTCTAAGCGTCCACGTCTGGAATTAACATTCATTCAATTTAGGGAAAATAAACACAATGGAAAATCCAATTCTAATTCTATAGCCCAGAGCTGCTTTACATGATAATATCTCCTGCAGCAGCGTAATATCACAGAGAATATGTTCCAGGGAGTTCTTTATCATTTTACATTGAAAATCTTATCATGCGCAAGCTGCATACACAATACCATCATCAGGGAGTAGGTCTCAATAAAAAAACCAACAACACGCCACTTGTACTAAGAACCCTGGAGAGTGGACGTCCAAGGCTGGTTATAGTGATAAAGCATAAATTCAGAGATTAGTCTCCTTGGCTTGTGGAGATAGTAAATCACAAAGCTTCACTGTGTGCCAAATGAATGCTAATGCATCAAAGCAAAAATATTTCTAAACATGTTGTAATTCCATCTAATGCCACATGGTGCGCTCTTTGGGAGAAGTATGCTTTTTGTGCTTTTCAGAACAGAATGCAGCACAATTCAGGTACTCTTTTGTAGAGTTGAACGACTTTTACTTTTTTCGGATCGAGTTGGGTTTCGCGAAACCCGACTTTGTCAAAAGTCGGGTTGGGTGAAATCGGACGATTATTGCGAAAAGTCGGGGGCCGACTGAAACACGAAACACAATGCAAGTCAATGGGGAGTCAAAGTGGGCAGTGAGTGGAGGACAGGAAAACACCTACAGTGCCCATTTTAATGCCAAAAGCATCAGTTCTTATTACTGAAGCTTGTCAATCTTAATTTACTTTATAATAATAGTTAGGCATTGAAAACTGGGGGTCATTTGGCTAAAGTTGTGGGGGGGAAGGGCTGGCTCAAGATTTTCGTGGGCCCAGGAAACGCGGAATACGTCATGGCGGTGGAGCAGGGAGAGGTAAGTATTTCAACTTTGCAAGTGCTGTGATCCTGAGCAAGCAGGGGGGGCCCACTCGTTGGCACTGGCACAGGGCCCCTCATAGTACGGCGGTGTGTTTGACGGCAGGTGGCGCCTCCCACTGGCAGAGACACTTTTGCGTACTATGAGGGGCCCTGTGCCAGTGACGTCGCCAAAGAGTATGCCCCCCCACCTGATGAAGGAACCTGCACTTTCATCTGCACCTTCCTCTTTGTCCCCGTGTAAGGTGGTATAGTATGCGGGAAGGGGAACCTAACTTTCAGCAGGGTCAGATTCTGGCTGTGTAGAGTGCAAGGGGAATGTAGTGGTCTGGGTCAATGTACCAGCAGACTCATCTAGCAGTGGCTGGGCAATGGGCAGGATGAGGAGGAAACACAGATATAGGCTCAAATAATAAAGTAGGCTAAATGCAGTTCAAAATTGGTAACAGGACTAAACAGGCGGCATTGCTTTGTTCAGTGGAGGAAAACTGTAATGAGAGGCTGACACAGTTAGTAGGCCCAAATAATAAAGTAGGCTAAATGCAGTTCAAATGTGGTAACAGGACTAAACTGGTGGCGTTGCTTGGTTCAGCGGAGGACAATTGTAAGGAGTGGCTGACACTGAGTAGGCCCAAATAATAAAGTGGGCTAAATGTCTGCCAAAAAATTGTTCATAAATAAACAGGTGGCATAGCTAGGTACAGGGGTGGGCTCCTCTGCTGAGTAGCAGACAGTGGTAGTAGGTGCAAAGTATTAACTGGTCTAAATGGAGGCCAGGGCCCCTGTATGTTTTAACTATCATCTATCATTTCAACAAATTTGTATTGGCAGTGCCATGGAAGGATTTAACAGCACAGACTACACAGTGGTGGAGCAGGGAGAGGTAAGTATTGCAAGTGGTAGAGCACTGTTCGTCCTGGGGGGGAACACTCTCTCGTGGGCGGCGGTACTGGCACAGGGCCCCTCATATTACGACGGTGTGTCTGACATTGGTTGTGCACCACCACTGTCAGAGATACTTCATTGTACTATGAGGGACCCTGTGCCAGTGCCGTCGCCCAAGAGTGGGCCCACCCACCTGTCCAGGCAAACGGCACTCGCACGGGTGCTTGCGCCAGGTGATGACCAAGGCCCTGTGGGGGGAGTCAGCCCATTTAGGGAGGTATAAAAATGGCCTATGGTGGACATTCAGCAGCTGCAAATGGAGGAATTTGAGAAGTCAGTAAGAGGAGGCCAAAAGCAAGACATTTTTCAGGCAAGCTACGTGTCAGCAGGGGAAGGTGGGGCAAAATAATTTGAAATCCATGATTGGTTCATTTTAATGAAGGTTAGATCATCAACGTTCTGGGTAGCCAGACGTGTCCTTTTTTCGGTCAGTATGGAACCAGCAGCACTGAAGACTCTTTCTGATAGCACACTGGCAGCAGGCAAGCGAGCTCCTGTAATGCATATTCTGCCAATTCAGGCCAGGTGTCTACTTTAGATGCCCAGTAATCAAAGGGGAATAACCTGTGAGGGAGAACATCGATAAGGGAGGAAAAGTAGTTCGTAACCATACTGGACAAATGCTGTCTCCTGTCACTTTGAATTGATGCAGCAGTACCTGTCTTGTCAGCGGTCATTGCGAAATCACTCCACAACCTGGTCATAAAACCCCTCTGTCCAACGCCACTTCGGATTTGTGCACCTCTAACACCTCTGCCATGTTGCCCCCTACGGCTCGTGTGAGAACCATCACCGCCGCTGTGTGCTGGGAATGCCTGAACCAAACGGTCTACAAGAGTTGCTTGTTTGGTAGCCAATATTTGCTCAAGGTTCTCATGTGGCATAATATTTTGTAATTTTCCTTTATATCGTGGATCCAGGAGGCAGGCCAACCACTAATCGTCATCGGTCATCATTTTGATAATGCGGGGGATACGCAAGGCATACTCAGCCATGTGGGCCAATGTTCCAGGTGTCAATTCACTGCTTGTGCTGGGTTGAGGAGCACTTTCTTGCAAATCAACATCACTTGTGTCCCGCAAAAACCCTGTACCTGACCTTGCAACACCACCAGTTTCTATTGCCCCCTGAGAAACATCCTCCTCCCATAAATATTCATCCCATCCTCCTCCTCTACTTTGTCCGCCACCTCGTCCAGGAGAGTTCCCTGAGCAGACAATGGCTGACTGTCATCAAGGCTTCCCTCTTCCTCGGCTGCAGACGCCTGCTCCTTAATGTGCATCAAACTTTGCATCAGCAGATGCATTAGTGGGATGCTCATGCTTATGATGGCGTCGTCTGCACTTACCAGCCGTGTGCATTCTTCAAAACACTGAAGGACTTGACAGAGGTCTTGTAGTTTCGACCACTGCACACCAGACAACTCCATGTCTGCCATCCAAGTGCCTGCCCGTGTATGTGTATCCTCCCACAAATTAATTACAGCACGCCTCTGTTCGCACAGCCTCTGAACCATGTGCAGTGTGGAGTTCCACCTTGTTGCAACGTCAATTATTAGGCGGTGCTGGGGAAGATTCAGCGATCGCTGATGGTTTAGCATACGGCTGGAGTGTACGGGCGACCGGCGGATGTGCGAGCAAAGTCTTTGCACCTTCAGGAGCAGGGCTGGTAACTCCGGATAATTTTTTGCGGAAGCACTGCACCACCAGGTTCAAGGTGTGAGCCAGGCAAGGTATGTGTTTCAGTTCTGAAAGGGCTATGGCAGCCATAAAATTCCTTCCGTTATCACTGACTACCTTGTCTGCCTCAAGATGTACACTGCCCAGCCATGACTGAGTGTGTTGCTGCAAGTACTCAGCCAGTACTAACGCGGTGTGTCTGTTGTCGCCCAAACACTTCATTTGTAACACAGGCTGCTGACGCTTACCACTAGCTGTTCGATAATGGGACACCTCGTGTGCAACACTGGCAGCTGCGGAGGGAGTGGTCATGCAACTGCGCTCTGTGGATGAATTTTTGCTTCTGGAGGAGGAGGGGTGGCGAACGCCTACAGCCAACTGTTTCCTAGACCGTGGGCTAGGCAGAACTGTCCCACTATGGCTGTCTCCTGTGGACCCTTCATCCACCACATTAACCCAGTGTGCCGTGATGGACACGTAACGTCCCTGGCCATGCCTACTGGTCCATGCATCTGTTGTGAGGTGCACCTTTCAACTGATTGCCTCAGTGCATGGACAATGCGGTCTTTGACATGCTGGTGGAGGGCTGGGATGGCTTTTCTCGCAAAGAAGTGCCGACTTGGTAGGTCATAGCGTGGTACTGCGTAGGCCATCAGGTCTTTGAAAGCTTTGCTTTCAACCAACCGGTAGGGCATCATCTCTAACGAGATTAGGATAGCAATGTGGGCGTTCAAACCCTGTGTACGCGGATGAGAGGATGAGTACTTTCTTTTCCTAACGAGAGTCTCTTGTAGGGTGAGCTTGAATATGGTGGAACTAGCAGTGTTGGTGGTGGACATGGCGGAATTAGAGAGGGTTGGTGATTGTATTCTTGATGTTGGCCTACATACAGTGTTTCCTACCAATAACCTTGTGATTCCCTGACTGCTTTGGCCTTGTGACGATACCTCCACATTTGCTGCCGGTGGTGTCCTAACCGGTGGGCTTACAGTGAGGGAAGCAATGTAGCGTTGCTGACTACCTTCATTCTGAGCAGGTGCACAATGGTACGGGACGTTTGGTGTTGTGAACTATACTTCTTGGCTCCCTCTTGTGGTCTCTAGTGGTATGGCACTGGGATTGTCTTTCCCCAGCTTGGTATCCACCTGGTTCGTTAGGCCAGGGGTGTTGCTATTTAAACTTCCTGGATTCTTAGTCTGGTGCCTGGCATCGTTGTAATCAGTTCATTTCTGTTGCTCCTGTCTGCTGGTCATGGTTCTTTGCAAGATAAGTCCTGCTTCCTTATTTTTGTTTATTTTGCATTGTTCTAATTTTTGTCCAGCTTGTACAAAATGTGATTCCTGATATTGCTGGAAGCTCTAGGGAGCTGATATTCTCCCCCCACACCGTTAGTCGGTTCGGGGGTTCTTGAATATTCAGCGTGGATATTTTGATAGGGTTTTTTTGCTGACCGTATAAGTCATCTTCCTATATTCTGCTATTAGTCAGTGGGCCTCTCTTTGCTAAAACCTAGTTCATTCTTACGTTTGTCTTTTCTTCTTACCTCACCGTTATTATTTGTTGGGGGCTTGTATTCAACTTTGGGGTCTTTTCTCTGGAGGCAAGAAAGGTCTTATTTTCCCTTATAGGGTTAGTTAGTTCTCCGGCTGTCGCGAGACGTCTAGAATCAACGTAGGTACGTTCCCCGGCTACTGCTAGTTGTTTGTGCTAGGATCAGGTATACGGTCAGCCTAGTTACCACTTCCCTATGAGCTGGTTTTTGTGTTTGCAGACTTTGCTGGAACCTCTGAGATCCTCTGCCATTGGGGTCATAACAGTTTGGTAGTTAGTCCAGGCTTGCAAGTCATTGCTGGTTAAATGTCTAAGCATGCACGTTGTATTTAAATTTTGAAGATTCTTCCCTCTGCTAAAGGTCTTTGAGCATTTCTTACAGATAACTTTTGACTGATCATTCGGATCTTGGTTAAAAAATTGCCACACTACACTCTTCCTAGCATGGAATACCTTTTCAGGCATTGCACGCTGTGCTACTTTCACCAGATGGCCACTCTGTCCTAAAACTGTTTTTGTTTTTGACAAACGTTTTTGGCCTGATACGGGCCTGCCAGATGACAGCTGTTGCGATGTAGATGGCTGCTGTGGATCATCCTCCTCCGCTTCTGAGCTACTGGCAGCGGCACCCTCTTCCCCCAATGGCTGCCAATCTGGGTCAACAACTGGGTCATCTATCACCTCCTCTTCAATGTCATGTGCACCTTCCTCTGTGTCACCGTGTAAGGTGCTATAGCGTTCGGGACGGGGCACCATAGTCTCATCAGGGTCAGATTCTGGCTCAGTACACTGCGAGAGCAATGTAGTGATCTGAGTCAATGGAACAGCATAATAATCTAGCTGTGGCTGTGCATCAGTGCACTCCATGTCCGATTCATCTTGTAATGGGCAGTTAACAATTTCCCTTTCTAACCCAGGCACGGTATGTGTAAAGAGCTCCATGGAGTAACCTGTAGTGTCACCTGACGCATCCTTCACTTTTGGTTTGGGTGAAGGACACAAGGAAACGTCTTGTTCCTGACCGGGAGCATCCACTGACGACTCGCTGCTTTTATATTTGGAACTTTCTGAAGAGGAAGCAAAAGAGCTAGAGGCTGAGTCAGCAAGGAAAGCCAAAACTTTTTCCTGCTGCTCCGGCTTTAAAAGCTGTTTTCCTACTCCCAGATAAGGGAGCCTTTGAGGCCTTGTGTAGCCAGACGATGACGCTGGCTCAACACCTCCAGCCTTAGGTGCTATTGTGCTTTTGCCACTACCACCAGATGCACCACCACCACCATCAGTACCAGCTGGCAGCCACCGCCCACGGGCTCTTCCACCAGACTTCCTCATTTTTTGGAAAATCTAACCAAAATAACAACCGTTATATGGTACTGTAAAACAAGGTAGAAGGTGTATATAAACTTGTTGAGAATTTAAATCTCCCTTTTTTTTGGGAGACTGAACCAAAACTCAGGCCCTGTGCATAAGGCCGGCGTCACACTCAACGTAAGACAATACGGTCCGTTTTTTACGGCCGTAATACGGAGAAATGTTCCCAAAATAGTGATCCGTATGTCATCCGTAGGCAGGGTGTGTCAGCGTATTTTGCGCATGGCATCCTCCGTATGTAATCCGTATGGCATCCGTACTGCGATATTTTCTCGCAGGCTTGCAAAACCGACATCTAATGGATTTATGTGCTCAAATGTTCGTTAAAACATATATACAGTATATATATATATATATATATATATATATATATATATATATATATGTCATTGAGACACATATATATATATACCAAATAATACAAAAACGGCTGACAGCACTGCTGCATAAAGTGGTGCTCGTCCTAGTTCCACAGGACCCAAGTGGAGAGGTTCATACGAAAGATTCAAAGTGAAGGACAGCATCCAATCCAGGTGAAGACAGAAAACACTTTATTGTGCCATAAGTGCGACGTTTCAACCTCACAGGGTCTTTATCAAGCATAAAGACCCTGTGAGGTTGAAACGTCGCACTTATGGCACAATAAAGTGTTTTCTGTCTTCACCTGGATTGGATGCTGTCCTTCACATACTGTATATATATATATTCTGCATTTATATTTAATTCAGCGCGATATATGTGAAAAGCCGGTAATTCAATTGCCGGCTTTTCATTTCTCCTTCCCAAACCAGACAGGATATGAGACATGGTTTACATACAGTAAACCATCTCATATCCCCTTTTTTTTTTGCATATTCCACACTACTAATGTTAGTAGTGTGTATGTGCAAAATTTGGGCACTGTAGCTTGTAAAATAAAGGGTTAAATGGCGGAAAAAATTGGCGTGGGCTCCCGCGCTATTTTCTCCGCCAGAGTGGTAAAGCCAGTGACTGAGGGCAGATATTAATAGCCAGGAGAGGGTCCATGGCTATTGGCCCCCCTGGCTACAAACATCTGCCCCCAGCCACCCCAGAAAAGGCACATCTGGAAGATGCGCCTATTCTGGCACTTGGCCACTCTCTTCCCACTCCCGTGTAGCGGTGGAATATGGGGTAATGAAGGGTTAATGTCACCTTGCTATTGTAAGGTGACATTAAGCCAGATTAATAATGGAGAGGCGTCAATTATGACACCTATCCATTATTAATCCAATAGTACTAAATGGTTAATAAAACACACACACATGATTACAAAGTGTTCACACTAAGTCTTTTTGCTGACTTTTTGGAGCACAAATTGAGCAGAAACTCCAAAATCTTCCTCCATAACTCAAAACTCCTCAAAAACTTGAGTGTCTGCTCAGTTTCTGCCATCAGTGTTTTTCTTCGATAATTTACATTGCAACTAGAGAGTGTCATTCCTAGAGCAACCGCCCATAGAGTGTTCATGTTTTAACTGCTATAGTGGTTGTCAAACCCTTAAAGGGAATCTGTCCCCACTTTTTTGTGATATCATGTAAAAATATCATTCAATTTAGTGTCACCTATGCATTATACCGGACACTTTATAATGGCACGGTTCATTCAAGCTCACTCATGCCAAACCAGGCTATAAAGCCCATTGGTTGACCAGCCATATATCACTCCTACCTGATTCCCTATCCAGCTGAGGTAATGGCTATTGTCACAGGAGGTTGCCTCCTTTTTGAGTCTGCTTCTGGGAGGTCAGCAAGGAACAACCCCCAAACTGGACTCCTCCTCACTTCTTTCACAAAATCTACTTCTTGTTCCTTCTTCTTCCCTCTCTATCAGAAGCGATGTCTATACGAACAGGTGACTGCCCCTTTGAGTTAATTTCTGGACTTTTTTTTACAAGATCTACTTCTTTTTTACTCATGGATGCAGCACCTCCATACCTCAGCATTTCCAGCACAAAAGCCGTCTTTCTTCCTAACCCCACTCCTCTATCTTGGATACTTATAATGGCTTTAAGGCAAAAGGTTTGCCTTTTTCTCCTCTCCTAGTGTTGGAGAGGACTATTCAAGTTATTTAAGGAGTCGGTATCCTGTGTTGTTCTCCAAGAATCTGATTCCGGCACCAAATGGGTAAAGACAAACCTGCACGATCAAGCTGCTCTGAAAAACTTCGAAGCATTCAGAGGGCAGCTGGTGTACCGACAGCACAACAAATATTACAGTCAGACCTGGTGGTTCCAGTATAGCGAAATATTATCCCAGTCTGACACAGCGAGACCGCTACGTCATCATCTCGCGAGACCGCAGCATGGAGCAATTATCGGAGCGTCGCGAGCGGGAAAGGCCTGTTGTGGATCCGAGGGGCCGACGGAGGATGAGTATTTAATGATTTTTTATTTTAATTCTTTTTTTAACAGGGATTTGATGCCCACATTGCTATATACTATGTGGGCTGGGCAATATACTACATGGGCAATATACTACATGGGCTGGGCAATATACTACACGGGCTGTGCTATATACTACGTGACTGGGCAATATACTACATGGGCTGTGCTATATACTACGTGACTGGGTAATATACTACATCGCTGGGCAATATACTACGTGACTGGGCAATATACTACGTGGCTGGGCAATATACTACGTCGCTGGGCAATATACTACGTTACTGGGCAATATACTACGTGGACATGCATATTCTAGAATACCCGATGCGTTAGAATCGGGCCACCATCTAGTATGGATATAACTGGTAGTCTGTAGGGAGAGTTAGAACGTTCCAGACCAGAGTCTGAGGAGGATGGAGGGTAAAAGGAGCTGTGCATGCCCTCAGAGCTGCAGCTCCTGGGAAGAGACATTGAAAGGCAGAATTGTATTGCAGCGAGCGTGAAGGAAGTCGAAGCAAAGGAGAGGATACCAGAAGGGGACCAGCCCCACTCTAGCTGTCTCCTTCTGAGACTCAAAATCCCGGTAGCCCGAACACCGAGGGAGTAAGGACCTCTACGCCTTATTTCAGAGACCAGCAGGACAGCTAATTGCAGGTTACCTGTCCGCACCTACACCCAGGAGTAAACTGGAAGCAAGAAAGATGCAGTCATAGAATCCAATAAAAACACCTTTTATTAGTAATCAATAAAAAATATACACACAGAAAGCCAGACAATGTGTAGTAAGGCAGGCAGATGATAACAAAATGCCAATAGCAACATGAAAACAGTAGTCACCAAAGGTATGGTGGCCCCTACGGTAGCCCAGATACGGCACAAAGGTATATCACAGTGTACAACATGTCATAAAAAGCAGTATACAGCAAATAAAAGGTAGCCACAGCATCTATATCTATAAGTCTCCCATATCATTGGGCACTGGTGTAGCTACAGACATGGAGAGACAGTGTAACATACAAATTACCTAATGTGGAGGACCTGGACCAACGCAGGGGACACCGGACCACCCCGACGCGCGTTTCGGTAAGTGTACCTTCCTCAGGGGACCCAGGAGGCACGGTGACACCTACAGAGCCGGGTTATCTAAGAGACCCTATAAACAGGCTCAAGTCAACAGTCATACGGGTATTGTTCTATCCTCTATGGGGGACATAGAGAGTGAAACATCGCATCTGTGAGACCCTTATGTGAAGCCATAGGCAGTAGGGGACTACACCACCGCAGCGCAATGGAAGGCTACTGATTTCCACCTGGACAAGGGAACTCTGGACTTGCCTCCAAACTGGCTGGACTCTGCCTGCCCTGTGATCTGGTGCCCTGGACTGTGGATGGTGAAGCCTTCAGTAAAGGTAAAGAGACTGCAGTCCTGTGTCCTCGTTCTTCACTGCGCCATTCATCATTCATCATCTACACACCGGGAAGCCCTTGGGATACACTTCACCTGTGGGAAGGTATACCATCTAGCTGCCATAAGATCACCCCAGTGGACCCCTTAGAGCAACATTAGTCACCATGACTGAATACCACAGGTGGCGTCACGAACATTCCCATTAAAGACCTTTCCCTTTTACACGGACGTCCCAGGGCCAATGACCGGGTCAGTCACCGTGACATCCCCCTGTAAACTGCAGGACCCGGTACCGAGTACCCCACTGCCCTTGGGTGGCGATCCACATACAGTATATACAGTATATATATATATTCTATGTGTATCTATTCTATCTATTCTATTCTAACTTGTCACTCTGTGATTATACTGTACGCGGCAGATGATTTACCTGCTTTTTTTCTGTCTATCTCTCTATGTAATATATATACATATATATATGTGTGTCACTGACATCTATATATATATATAAGTTTGAAGAAAAGAAGGCAGCACTCCAAATCCTTTTCAAAGTGAAAAATGTGCAGTTTATTCAAGCCCACATCTTTCTTGTGCGACGTTTCGGCTCGCAATGAGCCTTTCTCAAGCCTATGCCAAGGCTCATTGCGAGACGAAACGTCGCACAAGAAAGATGTGGGCTTGAATAAACTGCACATTTTCCACTTTGAAAAGGATTTGGAGTGCTGCCTTCTTTTCTTCAAACTTGTATGCAATTTGGGTGGATGTGTGGACCATCTCACCCAGGAGGCCAGGCACCCGCTGGTGAGCATTGTGCTGTTCCATTTTTTTGTCTATATATATATATATATATATATATATATATATATATATATATATATGTATTCTATGTGTACATATCTATTCTAACCTGCCAGTGTGATTTTACTGTACACCGCACATGAATTGCCGCCTTTTCAAAGGAACTCGGTACAAAAACATCGGACAGCACTCACATGGTCAGTTTGGTATCTGATGTTTTCTCGCACCCATAGGCTTGCATTGGCTCGGCTCGGCAGATATACGCATAAAATCGCAGCCTGCTGCGATTTTACACGCATATAGAATACACCCGAGAAAAGATACGGTGATGTGAGCTGCCCCATAGAATAACACTGGTCTGAGCGCTATGCAATGTTTTCTTGCATAGCACACATCTGTATTCTACGCTAGTATGACCCCGGCCTTACTCCTATTCTCACATTACTTACATACTGATTGTGCATAAGTGCCGAGAGAGTATGTATATATGGATTCGATGTATGTTTTGTAGCACTCTATAGAGCTATTATTTAGCATTTGGGAAGCAATAGTATACAGTTGTGCTCAAAAGTTTACATACCTCAGCAGACTTTTTGCTTTCTTGGCCTTTTTTCAGAGAATATGAATGTTAACACCAAAACATCTTTGCTATTTAACAGGATCCACATTCATTGGGTCTTTTAAGTACCACATGAACTTCTGCCACTGTGCCCCAAATAATCCACCAGTACACTTTTGAAGTACCCTTCTCCAGACCAGTATTGAATCAGGATAACCTCCACAATATACAGCTGTGCTCAAATGTTTACATATCCCGGCAGAATTTTTGCTTTCTTGGCCTTTTTTCAGAGACTATGAATGATAACACTTTAAACTTTTTCTCCACTCATGGTTAGTGGTTGGGTGAAGCCATTTACTGTCAAACTGTTGTGTTTTCTCTTTTTAAATAATAATGATAACCCAAAACATCCAAATGACCCTGATCAAAAGTTCACATACCCTGTTGATTTTGGCCTGATAACATGCACAGAAGTTGACACAAATGGGTTTGAATGGCTACTAAAGGTAACATTCTCACCTGTGACCTGTTTGCTTGCAATCAGTGTGTGTGCATAAAAGCTGAGTGATTTTCTGGGATCCAGACAGACTCTTGCATCTTTCATCCAGCCACTGAAGTTTCTGGATTGTGTGTCATGGAGAAAGCAAAAGAATTGTCAACGGACCTACGGGATAAGGTAGTTGAACTGTATAAAACAGGAAAGGGATACAAAAAGATATCCAAGGAATTGATAATGCCAGTCAGCATAGTTCAAACTGTGATTAACAAATGGCAAATCAGGGGCTCTGTAAAAACAAAACCACGGTCAGGTAGACCAACAAAGATGTCCTCCACAACTGCCAGGAAAATTGTTCAGGATGCAAAGAAAAACCCACAAATAACATCAGCTGAAATACAGGACACTGAAAAATAGTGGTGTGGTTGTTTCAAGATGCACAATAAGCAGGCACTTGAAGAAAAAAGGGCTGCATGATTGATTTGCCAGAAGAAAGCCATTACTGCGCAAATGCCACAAAGTATATCGCCTACAATATGCAAACAGCACAGAGACAAGCCTCAAAACTTCTGGAACAAGGTAATTTGGAGTGATGAGACCAAAATTGAACTTTTGGCCACAACCATAAGCATTTCATTTGGAGAGAGGTCAACAAGGCCTATGATGAAAGGAACACCACTCCTACTGTAAAGCACAGAGGTGGATCGCTGATGTTTTGGGGATGTGTGAGCTACAAAGGCAAAGGAAACTTGGTCAAAGCTGAAGGAAAGGTTAATGCAGCATGTTATCAGCAAATACTGGATGCAAATATGCAAATACTTGTCAGCCAGGAAGCTGCGCATGGGACGTACTTAGCTGTTACAACATGACAACGATCCAAAACACAAGGCCAAGTTGACCTGTCATTGGCTACAGCAAAACAAAGTGAAGGTTCTGGAGTGGCCATCTCAGTCTCCTGACCTCAATATCATTGAGCCATTCTGGGGTGATCTTAAGCACACAGTTCATGCTAGACAGGAACTGGAGGCTTTTTGCGAAGAAGAGTGGGCAGCTTTACCATCTGAGAAAATAAGGAACCTCATCCAAAACTACCACAACTTCAAGCTGACATTGATGTTAAAGGGGGCAATATACGGTATTATGAAATGGGGTATGTGAACTTTTGATCATGGTCATTTGGATATTTTAGGTAGTCATTATGATTTAAAAAGAGAAAACACAGTAGTTTGACAATAAATGGCTTCACCCAACCACTAACCATGAGTGGAGAAAAAGTTTTGGTGTTATCATTCATATTCTCTGAAAAAAGGCCAAGAAAGCAAAAATTCTGCTGGGGTATGTAAACATTTGAGCACAGCAGTATATTGTGGAGGTTATCCTGATTCAATACTGGTCTGGAGAAGGGTATTTCAAACGTGTACTGGTGGATTATTGGGGGCACAATGGCAGAAGTTCATGCGGTACTTAAAAGACCCAATGAATGTGGATCCTTTTAAATAGCAAAGATGGAGCATGTCTTATCCACTGCAATGTCAGGAGAGTCTTTTCCCCTCCATTAAAACAAAGCCGAAGTATAAAGAAGTCATTGATTTTTACTTGAATTGACATGTTTTCTTGTAATAGGTCCTTTCACAGTACATTGTTTTGCACTCTCTAAATTCCTTCTATCCTGTTAATAGCAACACTGAGTGTACCATCAATCAGATAGAATCTGCATATTCCTCGGATTATTGGCACTCACACATCTAGCTTATTACAGCCTAAAAACAGCAGGTATTGCTTTGTAGTGGAGACGGGTGCTGTTTTAGACCTCATAGAGACTTTCAAGCCATGAAAATCGTACTGTACTTGCATTGCCGATTTTGATTGATTCTCGAACCAAACATGGACTTGTCTTCACAATTGATTGGTCAGTGTAAAATCAAAAAATGTGAGTGACTCCATAGTCTATAACAGTCATGACTGAGTGCTACCCGCAACACCCACGGTTAACACTCATATTTGAAAATCGGATGTCTATATTATCCCTTCTATGATTTAGTGTTTTTAAGGTCTATCTGTATTTTTTTGGCCGATTGGTTTGATTTGCATCAAACTTGTTTACCGCATTATTATGCTCTGAGACCCTGTTCTCCAGACCACAGAGCTGTCCTCTTATATGGCCATGCTCCAGTCCAATCTTTGGCCTGTCTTTGCCTTCTGGCTTGTTAAACACATCTCAAGTCTCTTCAAATCTTTTTTTAATTCTTTGTACTTGACACTGAGACACATTAAAGGTGCCAGCCACCTCTTTAGTGGATCTGGTCTTCGGCTTCTTGATAATCCAGGCTTTGGTCGGAGGGTGGATTTTTGGCATGTTGTTAGAGCTCAAGTTGCAGTTCAAGTGAAGGTCTGGGGTGCTGGGTTTCTTTTTATACACACACACTAATTAATCGATCATTTACTGAGCACAGGTGAGGATGTAAACTAGGATTGTGTGCATTATATTAACCAGGCGACAAAACTTTTGTCTCGCCAAAATCTGACCATTCTGTGTCCATTAAATGATCAATATTTCTGCATTGATGCCAATTTATTTTCTTAACCTAAACCACATTTCAGAGGGTTTCAGCTTTCATAAGAATAATTTATACAACCAATGGATGAATTTAACATCAGGCTAAAAGCTTTTATTTACATAACATGGATAAGCGACATAACTTCTGTCAGGGAGTATACAGAGCTCATGTGTGTAATGTCACCGGTGATCACTATATTACCTGTATACTGACACTATATACAGAGCTCCTGTGTATGTTACTGGTGATCGCAGTATTAGCTGTACACTGACACTATATACAGAGCTCCTATCTATAATGTCACTGGTGATCACTGTATTACCTGTACACTGACACTATATACAGAGCTTCTGTGTATAATGTTTCTGGTGAACACTGTATTACCTGTACACTGACACTATATATAGAGCTCCTGTGTATAATGTCACTGGTGATCGCAGTATTAGCTGTACACTGACACTATATACAGTGTTCCTGTGTATAATGTCACTGGTGATCGCAGTATTAGCTGTACACTGACACTATATACAGTGCTCCTGTGTATAATGTCAATGGTGATCGCAGTATTAGCTGTACACTGACACTATATACAGTGCTCCTGTGTATAATGTCACTGGTGATCGCAGTATTAGCTGTACACTGACACTATATACAGAGCTCCTGTGTATAATGTCACTGGTGATCGCAGTATTAGCTGTACACTGACACTATATACAGTGCTCCTGTGTATAATGTCACTGGTGATCGCAGTATTAGCTGTACACTGACACTATATACAGTGCTCCTGTGTATAATGTCACTGGTGATCGCAGTATTAGCTGTACACTGACACTATATACAGTGCTCCTGTGTATAATGTCAATGGTGATCGCAGTATTAGCTGTACACTGACACTATATACAGTGCTCCTGTGTATAATGTCACTGGTGATCGCAGTATTGGGCTTCTTTCACACTTCAGTTGTTTGGCATCAGTTTGAATCCGCCGTTTTCATCAAATAGCGGATCCGCCATTTTATTTTGGCGGATCGCTATTTTCCCATAGACTTGCATTAGCGACGGATTGTGACGGATGGTCGTCCGTTCCATCCGCCATGTGACGGATCCATCGAAATTTGGCGGACGTCATCTAGACATAGACGGACATTATAACGTTTTTTGTCTGCGCCGAAATGGCGGTTCGCGACGCCTATGGGCGACGGATCCGTCGCGACCGTCATTTCGGCGGATCCGTCGCCCCAATCCGCTTTTTCAATTGCGCATGCTCCAAAAAGTAGATACTTTTCCCAGACAACCCCCAAGTAACGGATCCGTACAAAAAACGGATCCGTTAGAACCGTTTTCTTAACAATTGTGACGGATCCGTCGATCCGTCACTATGTCGGAGCAGACTGACACCAAACAACTGAAGTGAGAAAGAAGCCTTAGCTGTACACTGACACTATATACAGAGCTCCTGTGTATAATGTCACTGGTGATCGCAGTATTAGCTGTACACTGACACTATATACAGTGCTCCTGTGTATAATGTCACTGCATTACCTGTAAAAAGTGTATATGACACATTCCCTTAAAGAAAAATAAATGAAAAATATAGCTAAAAAGAGTATTGGGTCATTCCACATCAAGTGGACCAGTTTTAAAAATCATCCCCACTCGACCTTCTCCGATTTTGCTGAAAATTTATAAGGATGTACATGTATGTTTGAAAAGAGGTTCTGTAAATTTTTAGGGCCAGATCTCAAATACATTGGGCCCTGTTGACCTTTCACTGGAGGTTCCACCAAGCCTGCCGCTTCAGCTAAGAGGATTTTGCAAACTTTGGCACATAGCCATTAGAGTTCTATACTGGCTATGATGCTGAAATTTGGCATACTAGCTCAACTTTTGCTGCTAAACACGACAAAATTATTACCGGCTATGACAAAACAGTATTTCGGCCGTAATTTTGTGTCAAAGTAGCTTGAAAAACGCGTTGCATAAAATTTATGCCAAACTTTGCCCATATATAACTCAAGACCAAAAACCAATAGTAACTGGTGCAAAAAGAAAAAAAAGAGCATGAACCGCACATCCCAAAATCATACGTTGATCTAAAGCCGCTAGGCAAAAATTTAAATACTGAACATGAGGTTTTCAGTTTAACATTCTGGTCAGACTGTATGAAGCCCACTGCCCCTTCACGGCAAACCTCGTAGTGGGTTCTAACGTCCTAACGGAGCGGAGCCGTGCGGCGACCACTGCCGCAGCGGCCATGCACCAGCAGGGCGGACGGCCTGTTGCCCCACAGCACCCATGCTGCGAGACTGAGCCCCCATGACTCCAGACCGCGCCGCCCCACCAGCACAAAGCCACAGCAACAATGGCCGCCACACAGCACCAGCACCAAAATGAAGGGAGCATTTAAACTCACCTTCCTCCAGCTCTTCAGTGAGAGCCAAAAATGGGCTAGACCCCTTACTTCAGTATTTAAATTTTTGCCTGGCGGCTTTAGATAAACGTATGATTTTGGGATGTGCGGTTCATGCTCTTTTTTTTCTTTTTGCACAATAGTAACTGGTGCTTTGCCCTGTACACCAAACATCTACATGACTTTGCATTGCTGCAATATCACGGTCAAAGCATATGTATTTGTGGAAATATTCACACCCACATATGATGAAAAACTTAAAAAAAACGAATTTTACCTATTTTTAGGTCAAATTTCTCAAAAAGGGTACCCCTAAAATATATTAATTCTGATATCATTAGAAAGAGCACATTTTTCTCTACAAGGATCATTGTTTTCTTTTTTGGAGTCTCTCAGTTTAAGAAATGAAAAATGCCACTGAACATGGTGTTATTTATTAATACGCAATGAATGGTAACTGCACTATTCACACCCTTGCGTTGGTCCATGGTGGTTATACCACAACCAATTCCCTAAGAATTGGTATTATAATCCTATTAAGAATTGTAATAATGCTGTCTTTCGAGAATTGGCAGCCCCATCGCCTAGGAGCCATGGCCGATAGCCGTGCAAGGCGAGCCTCGAGCGGTCTCTTTATCGCAGGTTCCGAAGCCTGAGGGTAGGTGTCTTTGCCTAGGATCCCAAGCTTAATATTGGGTATCTTTTGTTGGTTCCCAAGCCATAATGTTCAGTCTAAGTGGTCTGGAATTGATGCTGAATTTGCAACATAATCGGTTCAGAGAAGCTGTATTGTCGGCCCATTGCTGTTGCAGCTGGTGCTGGAATTATTGCAATGATTGACTGCTCGGGAATCCAGCATGTATCATTTCTCACAGGCCAGTGAAAGAGGCTAGCTGGTCCATGAGGATGCATAAAATTTATTAATGCATCATGCTCGTCGACAGAAATTTCAGAAATATTTCCAATCCACCAGTTCCTATCGTAAATGCAGGCAATGTAATGCCCTGGCTGGAGGTTAGCAATTGGCACAAAAGGCATTTCTGATCTGACAGATCTATCTACATGGGCAATGAAAGATGATGGGTCATTTGACACCCTTGAAATGCGAATCTTTTTGTCATCAATTGGCACAAACTGGTAATTTTCTCTTGTTCCAGCAATTGTATGTCCATCTTTGAACCTTTCCTCTTGAACTACCCGTATTTCGTCAATTTTTTTTCTTTTGGAATAAAAAAAAAAACTTGATTCCATGCAGTTGCTCGTTGCAAAAGTTGAATAAATCCATCGGGGTCAGTATTTGGTTTTCAGTTGGGCGTTGAAGACTGGCACGAGCTGCCAACCTCTTTGCTGTCCCTCCAATCCCATCACAGGGCGACTTTCCATGACTGGTACCAAAAAAATTCCATTCAGCGCTGATATTGAAATCAGCATTGTGGTGGCACAAGTTGAGAAAATTTTTGAAATTTTTGTACAGGGCTGCAGATCCATCGCTGAAGTAGTGGATATGACGAATCCCATAGATGAGAGTCTTGAGATACTCCACAGTTACTGTTAAGAAAGTGTGGACTGCAACTGTGTCATGTCATGAGCAATCACTGATTATGCACAAGCTGATGTTCTGCGCAGCTTCACCATTTAACTCCTTGAAGTAAATTACAAATGGGTGTACTGTAGCTTGACTATTTTCCCAGTGGAAACCTTGAATGGCATCTTGAACAATAAATGAGTAATTTTCAGCAAAGTCCATAAGGATCACAAGCGCTCCAGGTCTCAGATTTTCCTTCAACGATTTCAGATAGCAACTTTGATGCTTGGCGATGTAGTGATGGCTACAAAGTTTAGAAATTTTCAAAACCAATTCTTCAATGAAATCTTCTATAGTCAGTTTGGTATCAAGCTTGTCTCGATCAGTGTGAATCCATTGTTGGAACTCAATAATATCTTCAGGGTCACTGTTGACAAACACATTGACTAGAAATTCTTTTAAAACTTCAGGACCCGGGCATTTATCACAACGGCCAAGCATACAGTCCTTGGATTCAATTCCACAGACCATTTTGCATATGAGCTCTTTGTAGTCATTGATTGGGCATGCTGCAAGCATTAGTTTGACATTTTGGTGAATGGTACACACACAAACGGAATGTGTTCCAGCCGATCCAACGGTTACGCACCACTTTGGCCGAAGCTCACAAAACTTGGAAAATCCAATTTCAGGGCCATTCCGATCCCGATAGGCAACAAACATTTCCCTCATATTGCTCAGTAATAGTCGCTTTTGCATCTGCTTTTTTTCTCCTGCTATTCGCACTGATACATAGTCTTTTTTACCAGGGCACATTCGACTGAATTCATCATCCTCAAAAAAATGCCTGCACCTTTTTCTTCACTTCCTCAGAAACTTTCTTGCCACACTTGATTCTAGGTAAGATGGACATACAATTGCTGGAACAAGAGAAAATCACCAGTTTGTGCCAATTGATGACAAAAAGATTCGCATTTCAAGGGTGTCAAATGACCCATCATCTTTCATTGCCCATGTAGATAGATCTGTCAGATCAGAAATGCCTTTTGTGCCAATTGCAAACCTCCAGCCAGGGCAATACATTGCCTGCATTTACAATAGGAACTGGTGGATTGGAAATATTTCTGAAATTTCAGTCGACGAGCATGATGCATTAATAAATTTTATGCATCCTCATGGACCAGCTAACTTCTTTCACTGGCCTGTGAGAAATGATACATGCTGGATTCCCGAGCAGTCAATCATTGCAATAATTCCAGCACCAGCTGCAACAGCAATGGGCCGACAATACAGCTTCTCTGAACCGATTATGTTGCAAATTCAGCATCAATTCCAGACCACTTAGACTGAACATTATGGCTTGGGAACCAACAAAAGATACCCAATATTAAGCTTGGGATCCTAGGCAAAGACACCCACCCTCAGGCTTCGGAACCTGCGATAAAGAGACCGCCCGAGGCTCGCCTTGCAATGCTATCGGCGATGGCTCCTAGGCGATGGGGCTGCCAATTCTCGAAAGACAGCATTATTACAATTCTTAATAGGAGTATAATACCAATTCTTAGGGAATTGGTTGTGGTATAACCACCATGGACCAACGCAAGGGTGTGAATAGTGCAGTTACCATTCATTGCGTATTAATAAACAACACCATGTTCAGTGGCATTTTTCATTTCTTAAACTGAGAGACTCCAAAAAAGAAAACAATGATCCTTGTAGAGAAAAATGTGCTCTTTCTAATGATATCAGAATTAATATATTTTAGGGGTACCCTTTTTGAGAAATTTGACCTAAAAATAGGTAAAATTCGTTTTTTTTAAGTTTTTCATCATATGTGGGTGTGAATATTTCCACAAATACATATGCTTTGACCGTGATATTGCAGCAATGCAAAGTCATGTAGATGTTTGGTGTACAGGGCAAAGCACCAGTTACTATTGGTTTTTGGTCTTGAGTTATATATGGGCAAAGTTTGGCATACATTTTATGCAACGCGTTTTTCAAGCTACTTTGACACAAAATTGCAGCCGAAATATTGTTTTGTCATAGCCGGTAATAATTTTGTCGTGTTTAGCAGCAAAAGTTGAGCTAGTTTGCCAAATTTCAGCATCATAGCCAGTATAGAACTCTAATGGCTATGTGCCAAAGTTTGCAAAATCCTCTTAGCTGAAGCCGCAGGCTTGGTGGAACCTCCAGTGAAAGGTCAACAGTGCCCAATGTATTTGAGATCTGGCCCTAAAAATTTACAGAACCTCTTTTCAAACATACATGTACATCCTTATAAATTTTCAGCAAAATCGGAGAAGGTCGAGTGGGGACCACTGGTCCACTTGACATGGAATGACCCTATTGGATATTTTAAGATATATTTAATAGGTTAGAGTAGATTAGGGATCCGGACTAAAAAGTCTACCTAGTTATGGTAGCGGCTTAAAAACCTTGTGTTCAAATCAAAATCTGCTGGCTATGTACATGATATGATGTTCAATGGGAACTGTTAATGTGTGGTGAGGACGTAGTTCAGAAGTGGAGTTTTTCCAAGAGTGGGCAGTGGTACTGTGAAAGGTTCGAGGGGTGGAGGTGGAGTTGGGGTGAAGCCTGGGTGGAGTCTCAAGGAGGCCCAAAAATTTTGCCAGTGTGGGGCCCTGAAATTCCTGGTGGAAGCCCTGTATACCGTGTAGTATATTTTCTTGTTTACTGTGCCCCTCTGTGTAAAAATGTGTAACAGACAAAACAGGTTTAACGTATGCCATAAGAACAGTGTTGTAGAATATGCCGAGTGCATAGGTGATCATCGATAAATGTAGCATAAAAAACTAACAGACAGTTAACCCCGAAGCCTGCTTTCACCTTCCTGACCAGGCCAAATTTTACAATTCTGACCACTGTCACTTATGAGGTCATAACTCTTGAACGCTTCAATGGATCCTGGTGATTCTGACATTGTTTTCTCATGACATATTGTACTTTGTTATAGTGGTAAAATTTCTTTGATATGACTTGTGCTTATTTGTTTAAAAAATTTAGCAATTTTCAAACTTTTAATTGTTATGCTCTTAAATCAGAGAGTCATATTGCACAAAGTACTTAATAAGTAACATTTCCCACGTGTCTACTTTACATCAGCACAATTTTGGAAACATAATTTTTTTTGTTAGGAAGTTATAAGGGTTAAAAGTTGACCAGCGATTTCTCATTTTTACAACAAAATTTGGAAAACCATTTTTTTAGGGACCACTTCACATTTGAAGTGACTTTGAGGGGTCTTATGATAGAAAATACCCAAAAGTGACACCATTCTAAAAACTGCACCCCTCAAGGTGCTCAAAACCACATTCAAGAAGTTTATTAACCTTTCAGGTGCTTCACAGCAATTTTTGGAATGTGGAAGAAAAAAATAAACATTTATTTTTCTTTCACAAAAATTTTCCTGTTGAATTTTTTTTTATTTTTGCAAGGGTAACAGGAGAAAATGGACCATACGTTTTGTTGTGCAATTTCTCCTGAGCATGTCGATACCCCATATGTAGGGGAAATCTACTGTTTGGGCTCTGGACTCTGTCTGGCCTCTGTTCAGCCGTGTCCTTTTCAGAAGTGCACAAAACTGTGGCCGACGGCACATTTATGCAGTCCTAAAAAGATGGACACCACCGGATCACAGGTCAGACGGCGTCCACAGTGCCTCCATCTGCCTCACTATAGGGAATCTTCCGCAGGGATTCTGCCTGAATCACATATTTCAGAGATTTACATAGAAACCCCGATGTAAACGCTCAGCGCAGTGCGCAGGATAAATGTGCACCAAGCCTTACTGCGATCTTTTGGACACAGAATTAAAAAAATCAACAGTATGGTTTTATTTATTTTTTACTCCGTTCCTCGTGCTGTATAAGTGATTAGGCAACTTTATTCTTCAGGTCGGTGCAATTACAGCGATACCAGATTTATAGCAGGTTTTTATGTTTGACAGCTGTCACACACTAAAAGACGCTTTTTATTGCAAAAAACTAGTTTTTGCATCACCACATTTTGAGAGCTATACTTTTTTCATATTTAGGCCGACAGAGTCATGCGATGTCTTGTTTATTATGGGACGATTTTACGTTTTTATTGGTATCATTTTCGGGCACATGACATTTTTTGATCACTTTCTATTCCGATTTTTGGGATACAGAATGAACAAAAACCAGCAATTCAGTAATTGCTTTTTTTCATACCGTTCTGCGTGTGATAAAATTGATACGGCAGCTTTAGTCTTCGGGTCAGTACGATTACAGCGATACCACAGTTATATTGTTTTCTTATGTTTTGGCGCTTTTACACAATAAAAACTATTTTATAGAAAAATAATTATTTTTGCATCTCTTTATTCTGAGTGTTATAACTTTTTTTACTTTTTTCTGCTGATGATGCTGTATGGCAGCTTGTTTTTTTGTGGGACAAGATGACGTTTTCAGCGGTACCATTTTTATTTACATCCGTCTTTTTAATCACGTTTTATTGCACTTTTTGTTCTGCAATATGATGATAAAGCACTGAAGGGGTTAACTAATGGGATAGTTTTATAGAGCGGGTTGTTACGGACGCAGTGATACAAAATATGTGTACTTTTATTGTTTGTTTTTTATATTTACATAAATGTATTTATTGGAAAAATATTTATATATTTTTTTTTCTTTATTTAGGATTATTTTAATTGTTTTTTTTACACATTATAATATTTTTTTTATTTTTTTATATTGTCCCAGGATGGGACATCACTATATAATGTCAGATCGCTGATCTGACACTTTGCACTGCAGATTATCAGATCAGGATCTGACGGGCTGGAAATGAGGCATGCCGGCGACTGCTCTTAGCAGGCGCTCACAAGCCACCTCCCTGCAGGACCCGGAAGGACCCCGCAGCCATCTTGGTGCCGGGGGTCTCCATGGAGACCATCAGGCCAACGCGATCGCTTTGCGATATCCTTAAGGAGGCGCACAGGGAGTTTTTCCCTGCTCGATGAGTCTCTATGCTAGCACTGATCGTGGGCATTGCTGAGGGGTGTCAGCTGTCACATACAGCTGACACCCGCACCCGATCGCCGAGGCAATCAGCATGAGGCTGCGTGATCGGTGCGCCGTACTAGTGTAACAAGGGTGACTGGTGTGGTAGTCCTGACCGAGTTCACCCACAAAACAGTCCACAGGCACCCCGGTCCCTTGTACATGATAGACAGGATAAACAAAGAAGCACCACAGCAGTTTAAATATCCAAAGTAGCAAAAAGGTATATTTTATTTATAAAAGATAAAGAAACAGGTACATTTGAAGGCATGGGAACACATACAACAACACAGCACTATAGTGCCCAAAGAGAGCTGTGGACGGTATCCATATAGTATATTAAAAAAAGGTAATGGTAGAAGCAAGGATTTAACATGGTGTAATCCCTTATGAAGCCATGCTTGGCTCCCCAGGTACTAGTAATAGGAAATACATAAGACAATGTAGTAAATACGCTAGGATAGCAACATACCAGGGTATAATGTCCGTCACCACGCCGTCCACTGCGATCCCCGACGCGCGTTTCCTCCCTGAGGAAGGTTTCTTAACCGAAACGCGCGTCTATTTAACTATTGACTGTCCCTAACTCTACAACAGTATGTATAACACAGTGCACATCAAGTACATATAGGGACATTACTGACACAGTACAACATCACAGGGTAAACACAGCACAGCATATTACAATAGGAAATCAACACAATAGGACCACATGACATATGCAGTGTAATAAAGATACAGAACACAATAGGATAATATATTTATGGATCACCCCGTCTAGGGCAGTGGGGTACTCGGTACCGGGTCCTTCGGTTCGCAGGGGGATGTCACGGTGGCTGGCCCGGTCCGTGGCCCTAGGGACATCTGTGTAAAAGGGGGAAAGGTCTTTAAAGGGGAAGTGTTCGTGACGCCACCTGTGGTATTTGGTCAGGGTGACTGACGCTGCTTTAAGGGGTCCGCTGGGGTGATGTTATTGCAGCTAGATGGTATACCTTGCCACAGGTGAAATATGTCCCCAGGGCTTCCCAGTGTGTAGATGGTGGATGGTGAGAGGCGCAGTGAAGAATGAGGACACAAGGTTGCAGTCTCTTTACCTTTTACTGAAGGCTTCAGCATCCACAGTCCAGAGCACCAGATCACAGGGTAGGCAGAGTCCGGCCGGTTTGGAGGCAAATCAGAGTCCCCTTATCCAGGTGGAAATCATTAGCCTTCCTCTAGCCTTCCTCTAGCGCTGTGGTGTTGTAGTACCTTACTGCTAAGCATCTCATAAGGTCCTCACAGATGTTGTAGATGTTATGTCTCTCTCTCTCTGTCCCCCAGATAGATAGGACAAACCCGTTTGACTGGTGGCTTTGAGGCATTTTGCAGGGACTCTATCATGCCCAGCCTCTAGTGGGTGCCACCTTGCCTCCTGGGTATGGGGCGGATCAGTAACGTGAAATTAGCTGTCCTGCCGGTCTCTGGAGCAAGGCATAAAGGACTGTTGCTCCCTCGGTGTTCTGGCTACCGGGATCCTGCGCCTCAGAAGGAGGCAGCCTGTGCAGGGCAGAACTCCTTCTGGTATCCACTCCTTTGCTATGACTTCTTCACAATTCCTGCCGATCAGTACTAGTACGGCACATGTTGGGAAGAGGTTAAAGGGGTTGTACCACCATAAATAATGCATTTAACTAAGCAAGAAGTTGGAAATAAATAGTTTTGTAATTTGCAGTTATTAAAAAATTATGCTCCATTCAAAAAATAACAAGATTTCATTTGGCCATGTATGCCCCGTGGCATTATTCCAATCCGTCCTCCCAGTGGCTGATCTGTTGGGCGAGCATGCACAGTTCCTGTCATCATAAGGCTACTTTCACACATCAGGTTTTTTGTGAGAGAGAGAAAGAGAGAGAGATGAAAAATGCTTTGAAAACCGGATCCGGAGGCTGGATTCATCATTTCACATCTCTGTCTCACACATTTTTGGCCGGCTCGGTCACTGTGCGCTTTTTTCGCCGGACAAAAAAACCTTCCTCTGGACGTTTTCTTCGTCTGCCGGAAACCACTATTTGGACGCATCTGGAAAAAAACGGATGAAACGTGTGGCCATCCGGCACAATCCGGCACTAATACAACTCTATGAGAAGAAAACGGATCCGGCGTAAAAAAACGGATCCGTTTTTTTTCAAAACTTGCCGGATTGTGCCTGAAACAAAAAAGGCTGTGTGCACACGTTCCGGATTTTTTGCATTTTTTTGATATAAAAATGCGATAAAACCGCAAAAAAAATGCTCACATTAAGCATCCTATTAAAAGAATGCAATCCACATTTTGTATACACATGCATGCATGTTCATTAATTTGCGGAATCGCGGGGATTCCGCACACATAGGAATGCATTGATCCTCTTACTTCCCGCATGAGGCTATGCCCACCATGCGGGAAGTAAGCGGATCATGTGCGGGTGGTACCCAGGGTGGAGGATAGGAGACTCTCCTCCAGGCCCTGGGAACCATATAATTGTTAAAAAAAATAATTAAAATAAAAAATAGTGATATACTCACCTTCTGATGGCCCCCGGAGTCCTCCCGCCTCTCAGTGGTGCACGCGGCGGCTTCCGTCAGGGAAGCTGTTTGCAAAGGACCTGGGATGACGTCACGGTCACGTTACTGTGACGTCATCCCAGGTCCTTCTCACACAGCATCCGTGGGAATGGAAGCCGCCACGTGCACCGCTGAGGAGATCGGGGGCCGTCGGAAGGTGAGAATAACCATTTTTTTAATTTTTTTTATTATTTTTAACATTAGACCTGTTTACTATTGATGCTGCATAGGCAGCATCAATAGTAAAAAGTTGGTCACACTTGTGAAACACTATGTTTGACAAGTGTGACCAACCTGTCAATCAGTTTTCCAAGCCATGCTACAGATCGCTTGGAAAACGCTAGCATTCTGCAGGCTAATTACGCTTGCAAAACGCTTGTGTTTCGCGGGAATACGCATGCCAATTCTGCATGAGATATACCCGCGGCAGGAGTTGCGGAATTGCCGCTGAAATTTCCTCGGCAATTCTGCAACGTGTGCACTTAGCCTGAGAGTTCTCCCCAACTCCCCATCCCCAGTGTGCACAAAGTATGCTCCCTGCGCTCACCTCACATAGGTCTGACAGCGAGCGCAGGGAGCATAAGGCTGGAGTCACACACAATGTATAAAAAAATCTGTCCGATTTTGTCTGCTGAGAATCGCACAAATGTTCTCCGTATGGTGATCCGTATCTCATCCGTGTGCAGTGCCAGGATGCATTTTTTTCTCAAAAAATTATTCATGTGTCATCCGTATGGTGATTTTCTCACACACTTGCAAAATGAGCAAATAATGGCTGAGCCTTTCCTGTCACCTGCCCAATGCCTGAGAATTTCTCGCAAGTCACACGCATGGTCCGTGTGTAATCCGTATTTTTCTTGCCCCCATAGACTTGTATTGGCGTTTCTCAGCTGATATACACGGACAATAGCAGCATGCTGCGATTTCACTCGCAAATGTAATACGGACGAGAAAAAAATGGAAGATGTGAGCTGCCCCATAGAGAAATACTGGTCAGAGTGCTATGTGATTTTTTTATCGCATAGCACTCGTCCGTATTACAGACTAGTGTGACTCCGGCCTTATACTGAGATGAGAAACATGGAAGTGTGTCAGAGATTCTCCTCCATGTACTCACAGGTCTGACCTCTGGGCGAGATCATTCTGCTTCACAGACCTGTGTGAGCGGGATTGGAGACAGACGCTTCCCTCGCTCACAAAGGTCTGTGAAGCTGCTGAGGTTCTCCTAGAAAGAAAAGGCACCTCAGGAGAAAGCCAGTGGTCTTTTTTTTCGAAGCAGCTTTGCTGGTGGGTTGGCTAGCTTGTTTGCAGCGGCTCTGCTGCCGGTATCTTTTTTTCTACAATCTGAACTATAACTATAGGGTGACTTCTGCACAAACTATGTGCACATGGAAACTTTTTTTTCTGAGTTTTTGGAGCAAAAACTGGCTTTGTGCAAAAAAGAGTATTTTTAAGGGTGTTTTTGGCACAAAAACAGAGAGAAAAATTAAAAAAATTCCTCAAAAACTTGAAATGTTTGCTCAGTTCCAACTCCAAAAAAATCAGCAAAAGATTCCATGTGCACATAGCCACTAAATGGTAACTCCAAGTTTTTGAGGAGTCTTGAAATATTGAGGAGGATTTGAAGAGGTTCTGCTCAGTTTCTGCCCCAATAGCATATAGGCTATATAGCCTAATAAGTTGCTAAATTGTGAAGTAATCAGGCCTTGTTCTTGGTGTACCTGTACTTATCTTCTGTCTCGTGACCTGTCCACAGGCTCGTTTTGTGAATAGTACCTGGATGTTTGGAAAGGGCATGTGTCACGTCAGCCGTTTCGCCCAGTATTGTTCCCTGCATGTCTCAGCCTTGACCCTCACAGCCATCGCGGTGGACAGGCACCAGGTAAGTTGTCGCTCTGCATTAAGTAATATGACGTCTTTGCACTTTAGGAAACCCTTCAGGGAGTAAAGCAATTTATGGATCTTTACTACTGGGTCAATAGGCTGTAGTTCACAGTCGTCTTCATAGTACATCATACTGGAATAGCTGTCACCAACTGCTGGACTCAGGTGGCTTTGCTGTCCACTCTCGTGTGATATTCTTTTATCTTCTCATCTTGAGTTTCTTTATGAAGGCTCTAATTCAATAGGTGAAGTGTGTCGTCTTTCGCTCAGCTATACAGCCACACTTAGTATAAAAAATGTGCATTATGTCTGAGCTTGTATGTGACAAGTAATGTAAATACAGAAAATGAAATAAAATGACTCCTCACCGCTCAGAAAAATATCTGTACTTACCGCCAAGGTGGTAGTTTTAAGCAGTTTGATGTCACAATGACATAAGTTTACAAAAATGTATTTTATTATCTACATTGTCAAATTAACTCAGCATGTCTATTATTTCTCCTCAAGGTCATCATGCACCCCTTAAAGCCACGGATATCGACTGTTAAAGGAGTGGCTTGCATCGCCATTATTTGGATCATGGCCACATGTTTCTCCCTTCCTCATGCTATTTACCAAAAGCTCTTCACATTTGAATACAGGTAAATTAAATAACTAAATAATTATATTGTTGTTAGAGATGATCGAATCTTTTGAAATTTGAATTTGACTGGTTTAGATCATTTTTCCCCAAAATTCGATTTGTGGTGAATAAATTTATCAGGAATTAAAGGTAGTCTAATTGCCCAGAAAAGATGTGTATAACATTTTCAGGTCTCCTAGGACTATATCCAACTCTTTTCAATCTCTGAAAATGCAGCCTTTCAACGTGTCCTCACCATAGAAATGGATAGTTACTGTGCAGTAAGAAACACACAGGCAGACTTTTCATGCTTTTTAAATGAAAAAAAATGGTTAAAAAATGATCCATCTTTGTGATCAGGCAGACTGTTCTGTGTAGAGCATGGATTCAAACTGACGGTGTTGCTGCCAGAGGTAACATCACCCTCTTGAGAGTGCTATGATGGACATACGATTGGCCATATTTTCCCTGATGCTATCTGCTTCCTTCTCATTATTACACACGCTGTAAGCAAAGGAGGCCAACTTCGGCCTGCATTTTGTAATACTACTGCCTGGATGGATAGTGCCAGTGGTGCTGGTCCTTCTGCTAGTGCTAGCAGCTCCCACATTCTTAGCTGTAGTATGCAGTTTGTTTTTCTTTTACACTGCCCCATCCATTTCCAGTGCCACTTTTTCCTTTTACCATACATTTTGTAAAACAATATAATTAACCTTGGACAATGTTTTTAACCCCAATTATTCAACCCTTGCCAAAAGGGACGTGGCAGCAGACTGCAGTATAAGTATGGCGTGTGTTGTGAATTCCGTTCTCGGGCTCCCTCCTGTGGCCTTTAGCGATATGGCTGGTCTTGGCTGGGCTCTGCTGATTCATTTCCTGCTATGCTGGGCCTATTTAATTCACCTGGCCCTTCATTTGTTGCCTGCTGTCGGTGTATTCAGTCCTGTTTCTGAGTTCTCCTGAATATTCCTTGTGACCAGTCTCCTGCTGGAGAAGCTAAGTTTGTTTGCTCATTATTTCCTTGAAAACGTTTCTCAGTATATAATGAGTTCAGTCCAGCTTGCTTTTATGTGATTTTTTGCTGGCTGGTTAGTTCTGGGGTGCAGAGTGTGCCCCTCACATCGTGAGTCGGTGTGGGGGTTCTTGCATTCTCTGCGTGGTTTATTTTTGATAGTTTTTGTACTGACCGCACAGACTCCTATCTATTTTCTGTCTATCTAGTATTAGCGGGCCTCATTTGCTTAACCTGTTTCATTTCTACGTTTGTGTGTTCCCCTTAACTCACCGTTATTATTTGTGGGGGCTATCTATAACTTTGGGGTTATTTCTCTGAGGCAAGTGAGGTCTTTGCTTTCTCTCTAGGGGTAGTCAGTTTCTCAGGCTGTGAACGTGGCATCTAGGATTTTAGGAACGCTCCACGGCTGCCTTTAGTGTGTGTGGATAGGATCAGGATTGCGGTCAGTATAGCTGCCACATCCCCAGAACTTGTCCTATATTCTGGTCATATGTGTCAGGTCAGTTTCGAGGTCCTACCACCGGACCATAACAGTACAGCAGGCCAACAAAGTGTTAATGCAGCAGAAGAGGGAGAAGAGAAATCCTGAAGTCATTTTTTTTTTTTTCTGCACTGTGTTTAGCCTCTCCCCTCCCCTTAATCTTTGGGTGGTTCTGAATTTAGTTGCAGATATGGACATTCAGAGTCTGTCTTCTAGTGTGGATCATCTCACTGCAAGGGTGCAGTGCATTCAGGATTATGTAGTCCGCAGTCCTATGTCAGAGCCTAAAATACCAATTCCTGAACTGTTCTCCGGAGACAGATCTAGGTTTTTGAACTTTAAGAATAATTGTAAGTTATTCCTTTCTCTGAGACCTCGCTCCTCTGGTGATTCTGTTCAGCAAGTTAAAATTATTATCTCTTTGTTACGTGGCGACCCTCAAGATTGGGCATTCTCTCTGGCGCCAGGAGATCCTGCATTGCTAAATGTGGATGCGTTTTTTCTGGTGCTTGGAGTACTTTATGAGGAACCAAATCTGGTAGACCAAGCAGAGAAGGTTTTGCTGGCTCTCTCTCAGGGTCAAGATGAAGCAGAGGTTTACTGTCAGAAGTTTAGGAAGTGGTCTGTGCTCACTCAATGGAATGAGTGCGCCCTGGCGGCGATTTTCAGAAAGGGTCTGTCTGAAGCCCTTAAAGATGTTATGGTGGGGTTCCCCACGCCTGCGGGTCTGAATGAGTCAATGTCTTTGGCCATTCAGATCGATCGGCGTTTGCGGGAACGCAAACCTGTGCACCATCTGGCGGAATTTTCTGAGCAGAAACCTGAACCTATGCAATGCGACAGGATTCTGACCAGAGTTGAACAGCAAAACCACAGATGTCAGAATGGGTTGTGCTTTTACTGTGGTGATTCTGCTCATGTTATCTCAGAGTGTTCTAAGCGCACAAAAAGGTTCACCAAGTCTGTCACCATTGGTACTGTACAACCTAAATTCATTTTGTCTGTTACTTTGATTTGCTCACTGTCATCCTACTCAGTTATGGCTTTTGTGGATTCAGGTGCCGCCCTGAATTTGATGGATTTGTCATTTGCCAGGCGCTGTGGTTTTATCTTGGAGCCTTTACAATTTCCTATTCCACTAAAGGGAATTGATGCTACGCCATTGGCCAAGAATAAACCTCAGTACTGGACTCAAGTGACCATGTGAATGGCTCCTGCACATCAGGAGGTGATTCGCTTTCTTGTGCTACATAATTTGCATGATGTTGTCGTGTTGGGTCTGCCATGGCTGCAGGCTCATAATCCAGTCCTGGATTGGAAAGCAATGTCTGTGTCAAGTTGGGGTTGCCAGGGAATTCATGGCGATGCCCCTTTGGTGTCAATTGCTTCTTCTACTCCTTCTGAAGTCCCTGAATTTTTGTCGGACTACCAGGATGTATTTGATGAACCCAAATCCAGTGCCCTACCTCCTCATAGGGATTGTGATTGTGCCATAAATCTGATTCCTGGTAGTAAGTTCCCTAAGGGACGACTTTTTAATTTATCTGTACCTGAACATGCCGCTATGCGGAGTTATATAAAGGAGTCCTTGGAGAAGGGGCACATTCGCCCGTCCTCGTCCCCTTTGGGTGCGGGGTTCTTTTTTGTGGCCAAGAAGGATGGTTCTCTGAGACCCTGTATAGATTATCGCCTTCTAATTAACATCACGGTCAAGTTTCAGTACCCCTTGCCACTGTTGTCCGATCTGTTTGCCCGGATTAGGGGGGCCAGTTGGTTCACCAAGATAGATCTTCGTGGAGCGTATAATCTTGTGCGCATAAAGCAGGGCGATGAATGGAAAACCGCATTTAATACGCCCGAAGGCCATTTTGAGTACCTGGTGATGCCTTTTGGGCTTTCTAATGCCCCCTCTGTGTTTCAGTCCTTCATGCACGACATCTTCCGAAAGTATCTGGATAGATTTATGATTGTGTACCTGGATGATATTTTGGTCTTTTCTGATGATTGGGAGTCTCATGTGAAGCAGGTCAGGATGGTATTTCAGGTCCTGCGTGCCAATGCCTTGTTTGTGAAGGGCTCTAAATGTCTCTTCGGAGTCCAGAAGATTTCCTTTTTGGGCTTTATTTTTTCTCCTTCTACTATTGAGATGGATCCAGTCAAGGTCCAAGCTATTCATGACTGGACTCAACCTACATCTGTGAAGAGTCTTCAGAAGTTCTTGGGTTTTGCTAATTTTTACCGTCGCTTCATCACTAATTTTTCTAGCGTGGTTAAGCCTTTGACGGATTTGACCAAGAAGGGTTCTGATGTGACGAATTGGTCTCCTGCGGCCGTGGAGGCCTTTCAGGAGCTGAAACGTCGGTTTTCTTCGGCTCCTGTCTTGTGCCAGCCTGATGTCTCTCTTCCCTTTCAGGTCGAGGTTGATGCTTCTGAGATTGGAGCAGGGGCTGTCTTGTCGCAGAGAAGTTCTGATGGCTCTGTGATGAGACCATGTGCTTTCTTTTCAAGAAAGTTTTCGCCTGCCGAGCGGAATTATGATGTTGGTAATCGGGAGTTGTTGGCAATGAAGTGGGCATTTGAGGAGTGGCGACATTGGCTTGAAGGAGCCAAGCATCGTGTGGTGGTCTTGACGGATCACAAGAATTTGACTTATCTCGAGTCTGCCAAATGGTTGAATCCGAGACAGGCTCGATGGTCGCTGTTTTTCTCTCGTTTCGATTTCATGGTTTCTTATCTTCCGGGTTCGAAAAACGTGAAGGCTGATGCCCTTTCTAGGAGTTTTGTGCCTGACTCCCCGGAAGTTTCTGAACCTACTGGTGTCCTCAAAGAGGGGGTGATTTTGTCTGCCATCTCTCCTGATCTGCGACGGGTGTTGCAGGAGTTTCAGGCCAATAGACCTGACCGTTGTCCACCGGAGAGATTGTTTGTCCCGGACAGATGGACCAGTAGAGTTATTTCCGAGGTTCATTCTTCGGTGTTGGCAGGTCATCCTGGGATTTTTGGTACCAGGGATTTGGTGGCGAGGTCCTTTTGGTGGCCTTCCTTGTCGCGGGATGTGCGTTCCTTTGTGCAATCCTGTGGGATTTGTGCTCGGGCCAAGCCTTGCTGTTCTCGTGCCAGTGGATTGCTTTTGCCCTTGCCTGTCCCGAAGAGGCCTTGGACGCATATTTCCATGGATTTTATTTCAGATCTCCCTGTCTCTCAGAGGATGTCTGTCATCTGGGTGGTTTGTGATCGTTTTTCCAAAATCGTCCATTTGGTACCCTTGCCTAAGCTGCCTTCCTCTTCCGATTTGGTGCCACTGTTTTTTCAGAATGTGGTTCGTTTACATGGTATTCCGGAGAACATTGTGTCTGACAGAGGATCCCAGTTTGTGTCCAGATTTTGGCGGTCCTTTTGTGCTAAGATGGGCATTGAATTGTCTTTTTCGTCGGTCTTCCATCCTCAGACGAATGGCCAAACCGAACGAACTAATCAGACCTTGGAAACTTATTTGAGATGTTTTGTTTCTGTTGATCAGGATGATTGGGTGACTTTTTTGCCATTGGCTGAGTTCGCCCTCAATAATCGGGCTAGTTCTGCTACTTTGGTTTCTCCGTTCTTTTGCAATTCTGGTTTTCATCCTTGTTTTTCCTCGGGTCAGGTTGAGCCCTCTGACTGTCCTGGGGTGGATTCTGTGGTGGATAGGTTGCAGCAGATTTGGAACCACGTAGTGGACAATTTGACGTTATCACAGGAGAAGGCTCAGCGCTTTGCTAACCGCCGTCGCTATGTGGGTCCCCGACTTCACGTGGGGGATTTGGTATGGTTGTCTTCTCGTTTTGTTCCAATGAAGGTTTCCTCTCCTAAGTTCAAGCCTCGTTTCATCGGTCCTTATAAGATTTTGGAAATCCTCAACCCTGTGTCATTTCGTTTGGACCTCCCAACAACGTTTGCCATTCATAATGTGTTCCATAGGTCATTGTTGCGGAGATACGTGGTGCCTGTGGTTCCTTCTGTTGATCCTCCTGCTCCGGTCTTGGTTGAGGGGAAGTTGGAGTACGTGGTGGAGAAGATCTTGGATTCTCATGTTTCGAGACGGAAGCTTCAGTACTTGGTTAAATGGAAGGGCTATGGTCAGGAGGATAATTCCTGGGTTGTCGCCTCCGATGTCCATGCGGCCGATTTGGTTCGTGCCTTTCATTCGGCTCGTCCTGATCGGCCTGGGAGCTCTGGTGAGGGTTCGGTGACCCCTTCTCAAGGGGGGTACTGTTGTGAATTTTGTTCTCGGGCTCCCTCCTGTGGTCATGAGCGGTACTGTGTGAGTTTGTTCTAGGGCTCCCTCTGGTGGCCTTTAGCGATATGGCTGGTCTTGGCTGGGCTCTGCTGATTCATTTCCTGCTATGCTGGGCCTATTTAATTCACCTGGCCCTTCATTTGTTGCCTGCTGTCGGTGTATTCAGTCCTGTTTCTGAGTTCTCCTGAATATTCCTTGTGACCAGTCTCCTGCTGGAGAAGCTAAGTTTGTTTGCTCATTATTTCCTTGAAAACTTTTCTCAGTATATAATGAGTTCAGTCCAGCTTGCTTTTATGTGATTTTTTGCTGGCTGGTTAGTTCTGGGGTGCAGAGTGCGCCCCTCACATCGTGAGTCGATGTGGGGGTTCTTGCATTCTCTGCGTGGTTTATTTTTGATAGTTTTTGTACTGACCGCACAGACTCCTATCTATTTTCTGTCTATCTAGTATTAGCGGGCCTCATTTGCTTAACCTGTTTCATTTCTACATTTGTCTGTTCCCCTTAACTCACCGTTATTATTTGTGGGGGCTATCTATAACTTTGGGGTTATTTCTCTGAGGCAAGTGAGGTCTTTGCTTTCTCTCTAGGGGTAGTCAGTTTCTCAGGCTGTGAACGTGGCATCTAGGATTTTAGGAACGCTCCACGGCTGCCTTTAGTGTGTGTGGATAGGATCAGGATTGCGGTCAGTATAGCTGCCACATCCCCAGAACTTGTCCTATATTCTGGTCATATGTGTCAGGTCAGTTTCGAGGTCCTACCACCGGACCATAACAGTACAGCAGGCCAACAAAGTGTTAATGCAGAAGAGGGAGAAGAGAAATCCTGAAGTCATTTTTTTTTTTCTGCACTGTGTTTAGCCTCTCCCCTCCCCTTAATCTTTGGGTGGTTCTGAATTTAGTTGCAGATATGGACATTCAGAGTCTGTCTTCTAGTGTGGATCATCTCACTGCAAGGGTGCATGGCATTCAGGATTATGTAGTCCGCAGTCCTATGTCAGAGCCTAAAATACCAATTCCTGAACTGTTCTCCGTTGACAGATCTAGGTTTTTGAACTTTAAGAATAATTGTAAGTTATTCCTTTCTCTGAGACCTCGCTCCTCTGGTGATTCTGTTCAGCAAGTTAAAATTATTATCTCTTTGTTACGTGGCGACCCTCAAGATTGGGCATTCTCTCTGGCGCCAGGAGATCCTGCATTGCTAAATGTGGATGCGTTTTTTCTGGCGCTTGGAGTACTTTATGAGGAACCAAATCTGGTAGACCAAGCAGAGAAGGTTTTGCTGGCTCTCTCTCAGGGTCAAGATGAAGCAGAGGTTTACTGTCAGAAGTTTAGGAAGTGGTCTGTGCTCACTCAATGGAATGAGTGCGCCCTGGCGGCGATTTTCAGAAAGGGTCTGTCTGAAGCCCTTAAAGATGTTATGGTGGGGTTCCCCACGCCTGCGGGTCTGAATGAGTCAATGTCTTTGGCCATTCAGATTGATTGGCGTTTGCGGGAACGCAAACCTGTGCACCATCTGGCGGAATTTTCTGAGCAGAAACCTGAACCTATGCAATGCGACAGGATTCTGACCAGAGTTGAATGGCAAAACCACAGACGTCAGAATGGGTTGTGCTTTTACTGTGGTGATTCTGCTCATGTTATCTCAGAGTGTTCTAAGCGCACAAAAAGGTTCACCAAGTCTGTCACCATTGGTACTGTACAACCTAAATTCATTTTGTCTGTTACTTTGATTTGCTCTCTGTCATCCTACTCAGTTATGGCTTTTGTGGATTCAGGTGCCGCCCTGAATTTGATGGATTTGTCATTTGCCAGGCGCTGTGGTTTTATCTTGGAGCCTTTACAATTTCCTATTCCACTAAAGGGAATTGATGCTACGCCATTGGCCAAGAATAAACCTCAGTACTGGACTCAAGTGACCATGTGCATGGCTCCTGCACATCAGGAGGTGATTCGCTTTCTTGTGTTGCATAATTTGCATGACGTTGTCGTGTTGGGTCTGCCATGGCTGCAGGCTCATAATCCAGTCCTGGATTGGAAAGCAATGTCTGTGTCAAGTTGGGGTTGCCAGGGAATTCATGGCGATGCCCCTTTGGTGTCAATTGCTTCTTCTACTCCTTCTGAAGTCCCTGAATTTTTGTCGGACTACCAGGATGTATTTGATGAGCCCAAATCCAGTGCCCTACCTCCTCATAGGGATTGTGATTGTGCCATAAATCTGATTCCTGGTAGTAAGTTCCCTAAGGGACGACTTTTTAATTTATCTGTACCTGAACATGCCGCTATGCTGAGTTATATAAAGGAGTCCTTGGAGAAGGGGCACATTCGCCCGTCCTCGTCCCCTTTGGGTGCGGGGTTCTTTTTTGTGGCCAAGAAGGATGGTTCTCTGAGACCCTGTATAGATTGCGGTCAGTATAGCTGCCACATCCCCAGAACTTGTCCTATATTCTGGTCATATGTGTCAGGTCAGTTTCGAGGTCCTACCACCGGACCATAACAGGCGTGTACTCTACTAGTAATATAGGTGCGCAAAATCATACATGCACAGTTAAATATCTCCTATTTTTATTTTTTTTTCTATTTTTTTAATAAAATTAAACCCTTTTCCCAAAGATGAAATAATAAATGCCAGGAAGGTATATGACTAAAAAGCCAGCACCAGCAGCAAGACATTGTATTGTTGTGGTGTATACAGATGTTAAATTTGACAACTACTTTGTGAAATAGGCAGTTATGTGTTTTGTATTTTAAGGATTTATTTTATTATAAAATCAATTATTGTAGCCTTTTCACAAGAAATAATTTTTTTTTTTCAAAAGGTCGTGGCCTCTACGTGGGTTTTCCAACATTATATCTCTGTAACTACCACATCGTTTCAGGCCATTTACTCTTCACTTAATCACTTTGAATAAAAGCTATCATGAGAACATGACCCATTGTTTAAATCATATTTTTGTGTTACATGTATTTTGTTTTTATTTTAATTTTTTTAATATCAAGACATTTATTAAAAACAAAATGAGTAATCTTGTAATTTTCACACTGACCACTGGGGCATTTTTAAACTCATGTTTCCTGTCCTTTCAGGCAGAGTTTTCAACAGGCTGCTTATCATCAGAGGCAGAATTACAATAATTGGTAACACCTCTATACAAAACTTATAACACAGGATCCACCGATCACAATAGGTGATATCACAAGTGAACCAGCTCCCACTGCCTTCACAATGACCTTTGCTGATGCTCATTAGATGCATCAATACAAAAGATAGGGTCGGAGTCTGATCATTAAAGCTATGTACATATGTTGTTTCCTTAAACAACAGGAAGTTAGTCTTAAAAAAAAAACAGTGGCCAGTGTGAGAATTGCAAGATTTATTTTTTTTATTTTTAATAAAGACTGTGATATGGATAAGAAAACATTGCAAAAAAATAAAACATACTTTTAACTCAAAAACTTGATTTTAAACAATAAGTCATTTTCTGGTTGACCATTCCCTTACAGAATTATGGAAATCACTTAATCCTGAACAATTCACACTGTTCACTTTTATAGACACAAGATCTGCAATAATGCCAGAGATGCCGGTCTGCATCATAGTTCTCAAATGCTGATGTAGAAAACTGTGAACTGGTTCAGGAACAATCTAGGTAAAGAAATATAGACTTATTAAGAAATATCATTCCATGTGTCTAGTGACTCATGCTCATGTGGAATACCGCCAAAAAAATGATCTTTTATTCCATCTGTCGAAAAATGATTTCCCCTTTGTCCAATCTTTCTAAAGCCATAAAATAAGACTTTGCTCTTCGGAAGAGCAAAAAGAGGAATTAGGTGACTATTTCTAAAAATATCAGTACATTTATTTATTACTTAGTTGTCTTTGCATGTAGGAAATTTAATAAATATTCATAACAATCCATGCACTAGTCCATTTTTCTGTTTTCCGATCGTTCTCGACCCCAAAACATAACCTATAACCGGAGAGTCGAGAGGCCCCCATACATAGTAGGTGGTTGACCAATGGCTTCAAATTCTTAAGGTCTAGTCAACTTTTATCTAATGTTTATGGGGAACGAAAGGGAGTTTTCCTACCTCTGGGAACATTTTGCTTTACTTAAGTTCATGCATTTGTGGTTAAAAATAAATTTTACAATAAAGTGGGAAAAAAATTGTACCTAACAGGTGGATAATCGATTTAAGGACTCTTGCGCATGACGGTAACAAAGATCCTTGTTGTATATGTCTGTGATATTGAGTCTACGGGGCAAGACCCCATGTGCCCCTTCCAATGCATATTGTATTATGGAGGCTTTCACTCCAAGACATGGTGAAAACGAATGGGGAAACAGACGTAGAAGTCACACCTGCTCCCTGGTGCCTGAGGATGCTCGAAAACACCTCTGTCACACATGCTTGATGTATTCAGCTTTGCAGGGTACATGAGGCCAGGTAATCATCAATTTCATGTATCTGGTACTATATGTTACTCCAAGACGTATCTTTTTCCATAAACCCAGCGCCTCAGTTCTCCATATAACAGTTTACATCTCTATACTGGTTATGATTAATCTGACCGGTTGGAGTTTGAGCACTATGACAAGGATGGGGAGCTCAGCTGGATGCTATTATCTTCTGAAATTAAACTGAGAAAATCATGAAATCAATTAGGATGCCTTTTGCCAGCAGTTCCTCCAGCCTTATCAGTATGTTACGGGTACAATATATGCTTTTCATCATTATGGCAGTGACCAATTTGCCATCAAAGTGCATCGTGCACGGCATTGGATCTTCTGTAAATATAATAGACAACAACTATGTGATTTACGGAGGCTTCTATAAAACAATGAAACTCTTATCTTTTTTGCCCAGAGAACTCCTATTATACAGTAACTGTACTGAGAAACAAAACATAAGCCTGGGTAGTGTGGTCCACCAGATCTACTCTGAGCTTCACGTTGTATTCTGGTGCCATTAATTACAGGGGCACGCTATCATGAGGTGAATTGTATGACTTTGTGCCGTAGTAGATGTCTCCATTTTGTCCTTTAGTGATGGGTTTTCTGGTAGAACGGTGGAGGGTCAGGCTCTGTTTCTTTATACAACCACGGATAAGGATTATTTACATAGAATTCCATATATTCATCCTTTGGGGTTGGATGCACTTAATGAACCAAACATTCACCCCTACTCTATGACCTCTGGAACATGCTACTGAAGTATGACGTGTATCTAGTCCTTCTACTTGTCTTAAGGCCTTCTAACTCTCAATCGGCAGATGATGTTGGAGGAGATAAGGATCCGATTTCGGACTGACGATCTTTTCGTTCTTGGCAGGATAAGTTGCTGCTAAAGAAGTCTGGCAGTTACTCATAAAGAACACAGAAGCCCTCGGCAGATGAGAGAGCCAGGCATTAGAGCTGTTGGCCAAACATTCAAATGGCCTATTTTTTGGTCGACAGCTATCTATGGTGTATGGGGCCTCCTAGCTCTGTATCCTAATACACTGGTCAGTTCACCTCTATTGTTGACCCCCATCCTGGCACCTAGCAAGTGAGCCTATTTCCCTTTCGGTCTACCCAGCTAATCCCATAATTTAACTACTATGAAAGCCAAATCCCATTATCATCACTATTTGATATATTTCATTAATATCAGAGACATTGTTCGTAATGAATATTATGAACAAACCTGAGGCAATCATTGTACCATGCCTTCATAATCTCCACATATAGTTTAAGATAAATTAAGGTCTCCCTTTCCTCATTCCCTGACAGACACTGATCTTTAAAACTAACGTGTTATGGGATGGAACGGTACATTATATTAACTTTCCATTTTTATTGTATATTTGGATCTTTGATTTTTGCTTATTTGTTGTGTAGACACTAAATATCCCTTGTGTTATTCATGCAAGTGTGTTTTTATTGGTAAATGTATTAAAGCTTTATAATCCATCTCTTGATCTTCTGACACCTTATCAGAGTTTCATTATTATTATCGTATTGTTTATATTTAGGATCCCTGGCTTTCTATGCTGCTATTTTTCTTGTTTTAACTTTGCCTTGTTGATAAATTTTTATGTTTTTTATTGTATTAGATGTTCAGTTGTACATGTCTTTTTAATGTGTCCTTTCCTTGTCTTTTTCACGTTGATTTACAGTTTACACGTGTAGCACCCAGTGCCCATCATTTTTCCTTTCAGAATTATAACTATTTTAATGCATTAGGCCATCATGTCTGGGGACATTTGCCCCCTCTTTCTACTACCATAGACCACCTAAGAAATCTGAATTAGGCTCAAATCCATTTTTTATACTCATAAGGATCATTTGGCACACTTTTGTATTTGGAACACTCATATCTTTTCAGCCCGATTTGGTACATAACATGTCCTGATGACAGATTTTATTATTGATGACCCAGAAAAGGCACAGCTCCATACATTGTTGCCCCATTAATCGGTTGATCTTGTAGTTAATTTTGCTTTTGTGTAAAAATACCCATTAATTATTCTTTCTTTTTTAATTAATAGTGAGGAGAATATCAGAAGTTTATGTCTCCCTGACTTCCCGGAACCTTCTGACCTCTTCTGGAAATATCTTGACCTGGCTACATTCATCTTACTCTACGTCCTCCCATTACTGATCATTTCTGTTGCCTACACAACTGTGGCAAAGAAGCTGTGGCTTCGGAACGCTATTGGAGATGTCACCACCGAGCAATATTTTGCCCTTCGTCGAAAGAAAAAAAAGACCATAAAGATGTTAATGCTTGTGGTTGTCCTCTTCGCAGTCTGCTGGTTCCCCTTGAACTGTTATGTCGTCCTCCTCTCTAGTCAGATCATTCGTACCAACAATGCAGTTTACTTTGCATTTCACTGGTTTGCCATGAGCAGTACCTGCTACAACCCGTTTATATACTGTTGGCTCAATGACAATTTCAGATCCGAATTAAAGGCCTTGCTGAACATTTGTAAGAAGCCGCCTGGACCACAGGAGGACATGCTTCCCTCCAACATTCCTTCCTACAGAGTGGCATGGCCGGAAAGCCGAAGCTTCAAGAGATCATTAGTGTCACACACTCTCCCATCATCTTCTAATATCCAGTCGGGGAAGACTGATATCTCGGCAGTGGAGCCTATTGTGTCTGTTGGCTAATCTTATCCTGAAATGCCAAGGCCCACTCAACAGATCCTTCAGGCTGCTCAACAGTGTTTGAGAATCCATGATGATGATCTCTTCTTGGAAAGTATTCCACAGTGGAATGTTTTACTTAATGTGTCAAGACATAGAGCAGGAAGAAGACCTCATCTCGCAGAGAGAAGGAAATGGTTAAGGAATAGTGACGGCTCGTAGACTGAACTTTTTGGGACTTGACCTTTTAAGAAGATTAAACTGAGCTTTGTGACATCTGTATCGAGAGTACCAGAATTCTGCTGCTATGGTCTGCCTAGTCACTTTGTAAGAAGCGCATCTGCTTAGTGCACATTGTGATTTCATTATTTTGCTGCTAAATCATCTTTTGTACAATGTTGTGCGCAAATGAAAGAATATCATTAAAGTCAAGGCAATTAAATTAAGGCAAATCTTTTGTGAATAAAGAGATGCAGTCACAATGGTTCATTGTTTCCATAGATCATCTTATAAGTGATTTCCATAGATCATTTTCAAAGATCACAGCAAAGCCATTGATGATGTTTTCAGCACCCCTGTAACAATAGGCTTCACTGTCAGGAGCAAGGACTCCTAGTTATTTGTCTAGAGCAGCATTGTTCAAATGACAGATCTGAGTTGAATTATTATGAAAAAGTGGCTCTCCGGGATGTAGCTTTTATTTTTTAAAACCTCCATTTTTTAAAGAATAATACATTTGTGAAAAAAAAGATATGTCACCAGGTCAAAAATGACCGATTTTTGCTCTTATTTTGTTCGTGCTGTTCCCTGAAATTATTTTTTAATTCTCCATATGGTTCAGGAAATATGGGCCTTTTTATTTAGTGGCAGTAGTTATGGTCTTTACTAAGGGGTCATGGCTCACAGGATCCTCTAGGGCATGTCTTTAGGCTGCTCTGCATAATTTTTTTGTGAGTCACGTCCCCTTGGTAAAGAGCATAAAAAGCAGCACTACATAAAAATACTCATATATCTGTAACTGCATTGTGGATTTAAAAGAAAAAAAAATCTGAATACTCAGGAGAACAGTGGGAATAAAATAAAAGTACTGTTGACCTGGTGACAGGTCCTTTTCTAAAAACTCTTTTCCCGCTTTGGCCCACAGGGCACTGCTTTGTGGCATGAACAGGACCGAAGGCGATCAACTGAGGCCATATTTTGATATTTTGGGTGTCCCATCAAACCTTTTAAAGGGTTCTCCACATTATCTTTTTTTTAAACAAATATATTGGGGCATAATTTTGTGATAATAATATACAGTATATGTATTACAGGTTACACTTTCCAGACCACAAAATGACTGCCGGTAGAGGAACAGACAATAACATAAAGAACAGTCCCAGCAAAATACACAAGATGGTGCAAATTACAGAGTCTCACCCTTCCGCTGACTCGCTAGGATTAGAGCAGCTCCGACGTCTGGGCTTCCAGGGCTGACCACACCCACCAGTGGCACCTTGCTTTTGGCATCCATAGAGAGGATGTAATGGCAATCTTAGGAAGGTGACAGTCCATTGAGGCAAGTGGCCAGGTGACTGGAAGGTCACAACCTGGCTTCTACAAATGTCTCCATGAGGCCAGGTGACCAGATGGTCCCAACCTAGCTTCTCTGAAAGTCTCTATGAGGCCAGGTGACCCGAGAGTCTCAATCCTAGCTTCCCCAAACATCTACATGGGTTCAGTGATAGTCAATGGAGCAGATTTAAAATCTGTAATATCATTTAACAGTCCATAAAACAGCATGCCTCATATATCTTGCCCGACCCAGGGTTTCACACTTCTGGCTTTGTTGAGAGCTCATGAGAATGCCCGAACTGCAAAATATATGAGCATGCAAAATATATGAGCAAGCATATATTTTTATGGACTTTAAAATTATCTTTATGCATGTTTTTAGCTATCTATCTATCTATCTATCTATCTATCTATCTATCTATCTATCTATCTATCTATCTATATGTAAGTACCATACATTTTAATCAATAGATCTTGGAATAATAATAAGTTCCTCCACAATTAGATGTTTTAAAAAATGTTCTTGAGCTCAGACCTCATAAACATGTCCATGCTATGTACTGTAATTTGCTGTGATTGACTATGCACAGCTGCTCTAGTTCATGTTAGGCACAAACCACAAATCTTGGCCAGGGGGCAGAAGCATAAATCACTATAAGGCTGCCGTCACACTAGCAGTATTTGGTCAGTATTTTACATCAGTATTTGCAAGCCAAAACCAGAAGTGGGTGATAAATACAGAAGTGGTGACGGGTTTCTATTATACTTTTCCTCTATTTGTTCCACTCCTGGTTTTAGCTTACAAATACTGAGGTAAAATACTGACCAAATACTACTAGTGTGAAGGCAGCCTAATAAGTGAGTATACAGATGAATCCGCATGGGCTCACAGCTGCTGCTATATTAGGTAACACATTTCCCTGCCTAATTTATCACAGGAGCATGTATTTTTGTTGTCTCTCCCTTCCTCTGAGTTCATCTAAAATTAAGTCAGTGACACAGGAGCCACTAAGCTCTCATGTCACTGACTTCATTCATTATAAGTTCACAAGACTTTTGAAATGAAATGTTAACTACACTAATTCCTTTGATAAAACAGGCAAGGAAATGGGTTACCTCACAAATAGACTGCTATGAACCCCTGTTATTTCATCTGTATGATCATAAATAAAAGTTGCTGAGGTAGCAGTTGTAACTTGGCACCAATATAGGCACCTCTACCACGTAAGACACCAGAATTATAAATGGCACATGGTAGGTGGGAAGTCAGGTTACGGACTTTGCATTGCGACCCAGGAACTTTAACTTACAGTATAGGCCTGCACATAGAATAAAGTATTTTTTGCAGGAGAAAGGAGAAAGCCAGATTACATTTGTTTGGACTTTTCAAAAATTACTTTTAGTATTTTTATCATTATTTTTTTTATGTGGGGGGATAAAATGAAAAAAAGCAGCAATTCAACTTGGTTTATATTTTTCGCAGCTTGTATCATCTCGGATACTTTATCACAATAAAAACACATTATTATTTGTATCATTATTATTTTGTAGTCATGACATACCACGACCTTGAGCATTAATAAATAAATTAATAATAATTTCTGTGGGAGGGTGCCTCTTGGCCGAGTAGAGCATGTGGTGGGCAATGCTGGCTCAGACGTCATCATAGCCGACCAAATGCACATAATACCACCACTCTGCTTGGTGACTCTCACTTAGAATGCCTGTTTTGATCTTTTTTGGGGGGGTGTTTTGTATTTTCCTCCTCTGTAATGCCTCCTACTTGTGATTGGCCAGTTTCAAAGAGGTGTAAAAATGTACTTGCCCCTGAAGAATTTGTTAGCGCACATGTAGTTGAAGGACAATTTTACATATAAACTTTATAAGTTCATATCTCATCAATGTAGAAGTCTATTACAAAGCAGAAAAAACATGGTCCTCAGTATTTCAGACCCTCAGATTGAAACATAAAAAGTGATGAATGTTTCTCTTTAAAGGGGGGAAATAAAAGATTACCCCCCCATTATAAAAGTCAAATATTGGCTGCTGTTTCATCAATACAGGAATTAGGTTGTTTTCATTCCTCTACACATAGCTGATAGCTGACTGATTAGATAAAATGGCTCACCTTCTTCCACGGTACAATCTCCATCAGAAAAAAATCTCATTCCGAAACGGCTATTTAGATAGCCTTTTTATAGTAGGTATTACTGAATGACATAATAAAAGCCCGATGCTGGCACAGAATTTCAATTGGTTAATTCACCTGACTATTTAGCATTTATAAAGGATTTCTTGATCTAGCTGCCTTAATTGGAAATATCCCCGAGATACATTTTTTTTGTTACTCTAAATAGGTTCACAATTCTGAGCTGATGAATTTCTGAAAGTATAATTTTTCTGCCTAAACCTAAAGACAAACAATATCTTCCTAGCAAATACTAAATAGTAGGGGAGCTTGTTATACATTGAAAAAACATAATACTTCCATATGTATCCCTCTAGTGGAGGCTGTGAACAGTCACTACTAGTGATGAGCCAATATACTCGTTAGCGTTACTTGAGATTTCTCGAGCATGCTCGGGGTCCTCCGAGTATTTTTTAGTGCTCGGAGATTTAGTTTTTCTTGCCGCAGCTGAATGATTTACATCTGTTAGCCAGCATAAGTACATGTGGGGGTTGCCTGGTTGCTAGGGAATCCCCACATGTAATCAAGCTGTCTAACAGATGTAAATCATCCAGCTGCGGCATGAAAAACTAAATCTCCGAGCACTAAAAAATACTCGGAGGACCCCCGAGCATGCTCGAGAAATCTCAAGTAACGTAACGAGTATATTCTCTCATCACTAGTCACTACCTCTATGCTTGCCTATGCCAAAAATGTATTTATACAGCAACACAGTGCCATAACAGCCGAGATTGGGGATAACTTGACTATTTACAGTAATTATGTCTTGTTCATCCCATTTACAATAGCGAGGAGGAGGAGGTTAGCTGTGACATCAGCACTTGTGAATGGTGAATCCCGTGTTATCAACTATATATAGAAATGTTATCTGTCATTGTACAGAAGGGGGATGAGGTGAGCTGTGACATCATCTATTGTGAATGATGGATCGTATGTATAAACTGTATATAGAGATGTTATTATTCATTGCACATGAGGAGAAGGTGAGCTGTGACATCACCTATTGTGAATGGTGGATGCTGTGTTATCTACTGTATATAGAGGTGTTATCAGTCATTGTACAGGAGGAGGAGGAGAGCTGTGACATCACCTATTGTGAATGGTGGATGCTGTGTTATCTACTGTATATACAGGTGTTATCAGTCATTGTACAGGAGGAGGGGGTGAGCTGTGATATCACCTATTGTGAATGGTGGATGCTGTGTTATCTACTGTATATACAGGTGTTATCAGTCATTGTACAGGAGGAGGAGGTGAGCTGTGACATCACCTATTGTGAATGGTGGATGCTGTGTTATCTACTGTATATACAGGTGTTATCAGTCATTGTACAGGAGGAGGAGGTGAGCTGTGACATCAGCTATTGTGAATGGTGAATGCTGTGTTATCTACTGTATATAGAGGTGTCATCAGTCATTGTACAGGAGGAGGAGGAGAGCTGTGACATCACCTATTGTGAATAGTGGATCCTGTGTTATCTACTGTATATAGAGGTGTTATCAGTCATTGTACAGGAGGAGGAGATGAGCTGTGACATCATCTATTGTGAATGGTGGATGCTGTGTTATCTACTGTATATAGAGGTGTTATCATTCATTGTACAGGAGGAGGAGGTGAGCTGTGACATCAGCTATTGTGAATGGTGAATGCTGTGTTATCTACTGTATATAGAGGTGTCATCAGTCATTGTACAGGAGGAGGTGAGCTGTGACATCACCTATTGTGAATGGTGGATCTTGTGTTATCTACTGTATTTACAGGTGTTATCAGTCATTGTACAGGAGGAGGTGAGCTGTGACATCACCTATTGTGAATGAGGAGGAGGTGAGCTGTGACATCACCTATTGTGAATGATGGATCGTATGTATAAACTGTATATAGAGATGTTATTATTCATTGCACATGAGGAGAAGGAGGTGAGCTCTGACATCACCTATTGTGAATGGTGGATGCTGTGTTATCTACTGTATATAGAGGTGTCATAAGTCATTGAACAGGAGGAGGAGGTGAGCTGTGACATCACCTATTGTGAATGGTGGATCTTGTGTTATCTACTGTATATAGAGGTGTTATCAGTCATTGTACAGGAGGAGGAGGAGGTGAGATGTGACATCACCTATTGTGAATGGTGGATCCTGTATTATCTACTGTATATGGAGGTGTTATCAGTCACTGTACAGGAGGAGGAGGTGAGCTGTGACATCATCTATCATCTATTGTGAATGGTGTATTCTGTGTTATCTACTGTATATAGAGGTGTTATCAGTCATTGTACAGGAGGAGGAGGTGAGCTGTGACATCACCTATTGTGAATGGTGGATCCTGTATTATCTACTGTATATGGAGGTGTTATCAGTCACTGTACAGGAGGAGGAGGTGAGCTGTGACATCATCTATCATCTATTGTGAATGGTGTATTCTGTGTTATCTACTGTATATAGAGGTGTTATCAGTCATTGTACAGGAGAAGGAGGTGAGCTGTGACATCACCTATTTTGAATGGTGGATCCTGTGTTATCTACTGTACATAGAGGTGATATCAGTCATTGTACAGGAGGAGGAGGTGAGCTGTGACATCACCTATTGTGAATGGTGGATCCTGTGTTATCTACAGTATATATAGGTATTATCAGGAGGGGAATGTGAGCTGTGACTTTATCTTAGTTTCCAAAAAGTAGGTTTATGAAGCATATCTTCCTACACACATAGACAAAGCTTGTACAAAAGTGTAATGAGACTTAGTACTAGAAGCTGTACAAATGCCAGGCTCAGGGCTCTGCTGTGTGCAGGAATCAATATAATTGCCAACTCTAACATAATGTCTGGAAGATCCATGAAAAACAGGAAACTTACCAAAAGTCTAGAATTGCAAAATTCTGTACACACCAAGGCCTTCTTAAAACTACAGGAAAACAATGCTTCTGGAAGGTTCCTGGTGCGTTTCGCTAAGATGCTGCTTCATCTCAGCATCCAAACTCACATAAGGCATTATTCACTTCTGTTTTTTTCTCTTACTTGAAAAAACGTTTCGATATCTCTTGGATCATATCTTCATATCTTTCCTCAATTATTTTCTCATGAAAAAAAAAATGCAATCATCCATCATGACATCCTTGTCGTCTTTGTGTTTTTCATGGGCTCCTAGACCTGTATAGGTCATATCATTCTGTGACTACAATTAGTAGATACTTGTCTTCATGTTTTTTTTTTCTCCCCAAAAATATGGATGTGGGAATAGCATCATAGATTATAATGGATATAGAGAAGAGAAGAAGCGGTATAAGCAATATAGAGAAGATAAACTGCGGCCCTCGGTCAATTAAAAATATCAATAGACTTTATTGCAAATTTTCAAAAGAGTACAGTATGCAACCTGTGGAATACTGCAAAGTACAGACAACAGCAGTTTCACTCCAAACAGGCGCTTCTTCCTGGTCCCATCATGGTGGATCGCCCTGTCAGGGCAAGGGGTTACTCGGTACCGGGTCCGGTGTTCACAGGGGGATGTCACGGTGGCTGACCCGGTCCGTGGCCCTGAGACGTCCGTATAAAAGGGAAAGGTCTTTAAAGGGATAAAGTTTATGTTCGTGACACCACCTGTGGTATTCGGTCAGGGTGACCGACGCTGCTTTAAGGGGTCCGCTGAGGTGATGTTATGGCAGCTAGATGGTATACCTTCCCACAGGTGAAGTGTATCCCCAGGGCTTCCCAGTATGTAGATAGTGAATGGTGAATGGCGTGGTGAAGAACGAGGACACAAGGTTGCAGTCTCTTTACCTTAACTGAAGACTTCAGCATCCACAGTCCAGGGCACCAGACCACAGGGCAGGCAGAGTCCGGCCAGTCCGGAGGCAAGCCCAGAGTCCCCTTATCCAGGTGGAAATCAATAGCCTTCCCTTGCGCTGTAGTGGTGTAGTCCCTTACTGCATAAGCTTCATATAAGGGCCTCACAGATGTGGTGTCTCTCTCTCTCTGTCCCCTGTAGTCGGATAGGACAAAACCCGTATGACTGGTGGCTTGAGGCTGTTTATAGAGACTCTAGCACGCCCCGGCCTCTGAGGGGTACCACCGTGCCTTCTGGGTGTAGGTGCGGACAGGTAACATCCAATTAGCTGTCCTGCCGGTCTCTGAAGTAAGGCATAGAGGTCTTTACTACCTCGGTGTTCCGGCTACCGGTGTCCTGCGCCGCCCTCAGAAGGAGGCAGCCTGCTCCTGGCGGGTCCCCTTCTGGTATACTCTCCTTTGCTTTGCCTTCCTTCACACTCGCTGCAATACAATTCTGCTTTCAAAATGTCTCTTTCTGGGAGTTGCAGCTCTTAGGGCATGCACAGCTCAGTGCACCCTCTCCTCTGTCCTCTGACAGGAATTCGCTCCTGCCAGGAACAGCTTCCCTGAAGGACTGACTGACTTTCCCTACAGGCTACCAATTATATATATGAGGAGTCACCTAGTAAATAGGATCAAAAGCTCCCCCTGATGGCCTGGAGTATGAATGTGTTGCATGTTTGTGATACCTGGATGCAGTTATCCTTCCTTGCCTCCAAACGTACCATCACTCTCTCCTGGAGGAAAGCAATACCACTGCGATGACCAGGTCCCTGGGGCGCCACAATGGGAGCAAGGAGAAGTGCCCGTTGGGGGTGAAACGTCTGTTGTCCATACTTTAAAGTGCTTCACTAGCTTCTATGCTGTACTCTTTTGAAAATTTGGAATAAAGTCTATTGATATGTTTAATTGATGGACTGCTGCAGTTTATTTTCTCTTTATTGCTTATAGTGCTGGACTGTCTAGATTCAATATCTGCTGAGTAGTACCACTTGGAATTACAGGGATAACTTGCTGTGTGCCGATATTTCTCTTCAATAATAGATTACCTGTGGAAAACACTAAGGGTATGTGTCCACGGTCAGGTTTGCTTCAGGCTTTGGTCAGGATTTTATGCAGGTAAAATCCTGACCAAAAATGCACCTGAGGTCACTGGCAGGTCACCTGCGGTGTTCCTGCGTGTTTTGCTCATTGTAGCAACATGCTGCGTTCTGAAAAAACGCACCGCATGTGCGTTTTTGCGGGAAAATGCATACGTTTTTTCCTGCACAGTGGAGACGGGATTTCATTAAATCCCCTCCACTATGCTGTAACATCTGGACGCTGCGTTTTTGACGCTGCGGCTCAGCGCTGCGTCAAAAACGCAGCGTTTCCTGAACGTGGACACATACCCTAACAGGCATAAGAGCGAGGGAAACGGAATGGATGGCTGATGAGCATGTTATGGACATAGGGCGTAATCTAAAAATAATTTTTGAAGGAATGCTTCAGACATCACTCCCAGAGACCTCCCTGACAAAAATCACTAAAAGTTCACTGATAAAGACCCCTGTACAGGTTAAAATGTTGCATTAACATATTGTGGAATAAAATTCTTTCCCTTTTTATTCATCACTTTCATGGTCACCATCACTGGTTTTTAGGATTTAATAGCTTCACTCAAGATGATTCCTTGACAAATTTTGCCTTATGAAACAACTGAGTTCTGCAAACAGTTCTTTTTTTGGGGGGCTTTAGGGGTTGGGGCTTCATTAGCTTGATTGTCTGAAAAATAGAGGAACTTTTCTTACATCTATGTTAAATATATCTACATACTATATATATATATATATATATATATATATATATATATATATATATATATATATATTGTGATATATGTGATGCAGTGACCCCTGTAACAGGTAGGGGGCGCTGCATGGTCTCCCCGGGATGTGCACGGAGTTGACCTGCAGTGATGTCAGGATCACGTGACCAGCCCATGTGATCCATTACTGTGGGTGTGGTTACAGGTACATAACGTGACCAGGGTGTGGGTCACAGGTTCCTGTGTGGTTCCAGTGTTGGACCTGGAGGGTCCAAGTGCAAAATCCCTGAGGGAGTTCCTGAGGGCTCGGTGTGTTCCTGTGTTGGAAGCCTGGGAGGAGGCTTCCTGGAAAGCACCTGCTGGCGTGGGAGGTCCTAGGAGGAGGACCGGATCCCGGAGCAGTGCACAGTGGAACTGGGGAAGCTACAGTCCTTCGGTGGGTCTGGACTGACTAGTGCATGCCGGCCAGGCAAGTTGGTGATCCCTGTAAGGCAGCTTACCCGGAGGTGCGGACTGGCAAGGAGTCAGCAGGTGGAGCCGGAGCTCCCGTCAGGTATCGTACAGGCCGGTAGTGCTTGTGAAGTTCTATGAACTGTGTGGTCTCCCTTGGGAACTGGTTAAGGGAGGACCAGCGTGTTAGTGGCCGTGAGGCAAAGCCGTACACTGAAGTGTTAGAAGCTGCAAGTAAATATCACCAGTTGGTGCCTGTTGTGTTTCATGTTATGAACTGTGCGTACCCCGGTTTATGAGGCTTAATAAACCGCATGGACTGCTTTTGCTTTGTTTTATAAACCCGTGCCCGTGTGCTTGAATATCGCGGCCAAGTGAGTGTCCCCCCAACACTCTCAGTAAGAGAAACCTTACAATTGGTGGAGAATTTTGGCAACAATCCCGCTAGCACACGTGGAGTTAATTGTTGTGGCAGAGCCACGAAGGTGACAAGCGTCTAGCGGTAACTCGGCGGGGTTACGAAAGTGACAAGCATCTGCTGTGACTCGGCGGGGTCACGAAGGTGACAAGCGGCAGCGGTGGAGCCGTGCAGAGCCGTGTGGAGAGTAGCCGTGGTTGCAGCGAGAGGTTCCACAGCAGGCGGAGCTGTAGTGGCTTGTGGTTGGCAGCACCTGGAGGTGTCGGTTGTGTGTGACTGCAGCGGGAGCTGTGGCGGTACCAGCAGGAGCTGGTGAAAGTGACATAGAAAAAAAAAAAAAAAAAATTTTCTTTTTGTGCAGACTCTTAAAGGGCCAGTACAAGCCCAGAGACATTGGGGTGTACTGTGTGAACTGGGGCCTGAGTACCGTGGGGGAGTCCACGGGGTGTATCCCAGGGAGGGGATTATCCCTAATAGTGAGCGGTGGCCCAAACGGGGATGGTTGCCCAAAAGGGGGCGGAGACCCAAAAAGGGGCGGTAACCCGAATAGGGGTAATGGCCCAAAAAGGGGTGGAATCCCGAAGGGGGGCTGAATCTCGAACCGGGGTGGTATCAAAAAGCGGAGCATTTGCCCAGAAAGGGGGCGGAGCCAAAAAAGGGGCGGCAATCAGTGAGGTGTCACGACTGCGTCCTTTTTGGCTGGATGGAAAGTGTGTGCAAGGGTTGATAGACCCGGGGAGAGAAGCGTCTGTGTTGAGAACCCGTCCAGGAGATTCTGTGTCACCTGGCGACACTGAATATCTCCAGGTAGCCACTATCTACATTGTCGCAGCGGAGGTTTCCACATACCATGAGGTGGTTGTAGACCCGATCTTGCCGTATCCTATGGTAATAGGACAAGATTTGGTAGCACTGTGGGAAAAGGCTGAAGTGTTTGTGGATATAATGTGGATGTCAGATAGTAATGTTGAGAAGGCAGGCCTGACCAGAGGGAAAGGTTCGACTGCCCAACTAACTGACCTGACGTCACTTGAAGTGTGCCACAACACGACTGGTAGTGGTCTGCTGGATAAAACATGTGGAGCTGACACCCAGACAGAGAGTGACTTGCAGGGTCATCAGACTGTGGGGTGTGACACAGATTCTGGGGGTGACTGTGACAAGTCATGGCCAGTAACAAACGCGTATGCCCTGGTGACAGGTGGAGGACGGGGTCCAGGACCTGTGGTAACGGGTGGAGGACGGGGTCCAGGACCTGTGGTAACGGGTGGAGGATGGGGTCCAGGACCTGTGCTGATGGGTGGAGGACGGGGTCCAGGACCTATGGTGACAGGTGGAGGATGGGGTCCAGGACCTGTGCTGACGGGTGGAGGACGGGGTCCAGGACCTGTGGTAACAATTGGTGGCGACTCCCATTCAGACGGTGACGCCAGTGGAAAAGAGTGTAACAAGGTTGACTCAGGCAATTCTTCCTCCCGTCACCGGAGACGTAAAAGAGCCTGAACCCGTTGCTCCGTGTGAGGAATTGACGGAAGATGCTGAGGACCTGGGGTGTATGAAGTACTCTGTAGTCCCAGGGAAAAGGGACGAACCTAATGACGTCACCGCTGAGACCCAAGAGAGGGCCGACCCTGACAGTGCAGAATCGGAGGGTGCGGAAGTGGAGGAGGCCACCAAGGAGATGGTGCCGGAAGTGAATACCTCCTCAAGTGATGGATGTTTCACCAGTCCGGAGGATGGGAGAAGCGAGATGGAATTGGTTATAGAGACGGTGAACGACCATGTCGAACGAGAAAGGGTCCTGAAACAAGCGGCTGAGCGCAGAGTGGATGAGCTAGAAAAGGAAGTCTCTGAGCTCAGAGGCCACCTGTTCGGATGGCAAAGTGTGTATCAGACCCTAAAGGAAGACATTGTAGTGCTTAGAGAAGCACTAAAAGGCCCTCTACAAAGAAAAGAGGTGGTGGTCGCAGACTTCTCGTGCCAGTACCAGAGTGGTAATGAGAGTAAAGCTGAAGAGGAGTTGGCGCTAAAAGCAGAACAAGATGGTCACCCGGTTGTGACAGGTGTCTTGATGGAAAGGTCCATGGCAAGGCAGGAGCCATCTGTTCTTGCAGGAAGTGAGACTCCGCTTTTCAAGTGCGTGATAGATGTACCCGTAGAGGCGCAAGATGCATGTACCCGCGAGGGTGTGCATGAGGCCTTTAAAAAGGCAGTGGAAGCGTCTAGTGTGCACTGGGCACTGGAGACGAAACAGTTGGTGGTACTGTCTACTAAGGAAGTCACAGTGAAGAGGGTGGCTGTCCTGAGGGACATGCACCTACGGTGCCTCCGCACGAAGCAGAGGGTCCTGTGGGAGAATGGTGAGGCCACTCGTTGTTTGGAGCAAGCCAGGAAAGCTCAAAGTCGTCTGGGCTTGGTAGAGGACACAGTCCAAGTGCCCAGAGCTCTGGTAGCGAAGCTCATTGGCCGATTTGGAAAAGCGATGCAGGAGATGGTGGATGTGTCAGGTGTGAAGAGACTGAGGATTCTGGCTGAAGACGAGGCCCAGGTGGGTGAAGATGGAATGGTGTCATTCCTGGTTGTCGGGTCCAAGGAGAGTCTAGCGAATATCCGGATGCTCCTGAGGTATCGCGTGGCCTACTTGAGAGAACTAGAGCAGCTAAGACTGTACAGACGGCAGGTCAATAAACAGCTGCAGAACATAAGGTGGCGGCCGCCTTCTTCCCAAGGAAAAGGAAACAAAAAGGACATGTACAGTAGTAGACGTAGTGATGGAGGGTCAGACTCTGATCAGTTGCTAGTCTCGACTGTAAGTGGGACTAATGTCCGTACCAACCGTGGGTGGCGACCCTGGAGAGAAAGGTCGAGTAAAGAGACAAACTTGACTAAAGGTTTGGTGTCACGGACAGACTGTAACTTAAGGGCCAAAGCTCAAGGCCTACATGTTGACCGCTGGGGGCGGGGTAAACTCAACAACTGGATGGGTCTGTGTGATGCTCAAAACCGACTGAGACGGTTCTCTCGACAGGTAGGGCAAGGCAACGTGCATGACATATCCCGTGATCCCACGTGTATGTTAGGTGTTCAACCCTACAGGTGTGAACAGAGGGGGGGGATATGTGATATATGTGATGCAGTGACCCCTGTAACAGGTAGGGGGCGCTGCATGGTCTCCCCGGGATGTGCACGGAGTTGACCTGCAGTGATGTCAGGATCACGTGACCAGCCCATGTGATCCATTACTGTGGGTGTGGTTACAGGTACATAACGTGACCAGGGTGTGGGTCACATGTTCCTGTGTGGTTCCAGTGTTTGGACCTGAAGGGTCCAAGTGCAAAATCCCTGAGGGAGTTCCTGAGGGCTCGGTGTGTTCCTGTGTTGGAAGCCTGAGAGGAGGCTTCCTGGAAAGCACCTGCTGGCGTGGGAGGTCCTAGTAGGAGGACCGGATCCCGGAGCAGTGCACAGTGGAACTGGGGAAGCTGGAGTCCTTCAGTGAGGTCTGGACTGACTAGTGCATGCCGGCCAGGCAAGTTGGTGATCCCTGTAAGGCAGCTTACCCGGAGGTGCGGACTGGCAAGGAGTCAGCAGGTGGAGCCGGAGCTCCCGTCAGGTATCGTACAGGCCGGTAGTGCTTGTGAAGTTCTATGAACTGTGTGGTCTCCCTTGGGAACTGGTTAAGGGAGGACCAGCGTGTTAGTGGCCGTGAGGCAAAGCCGTACACTGAAGTGTTAGAAGCTGCAAGTAAATATCACCAGTTGGTGCCTGTTGTGTTTCATGTTATGAACTGTGCGTACCCCGGTTTATGAGGCTTAATAAACCGCATGGACTGCTTTGTTTTATAAACCCGTGCCCGTGTGCTTGAATATCGCGGCCAAGTGAGTGTCCCCCAACACTATCAGTAAGAGAAACCTTACTATATATATATATATATATTATATACACTCACTGGCCCACTTTATTAGGTACACCTGTCCAACTTCTTGTTAACACTTAATTTCTAATCAGCCAATCACATGGCGGCAACTCAGTGCATTTAGGCATGTAGACATGGTCAAGACAATCTCCTGCAGTTCAAACCGAGCATCAGTATGGGGAAGAAAGGTGATTTGAGTGCCTTTGAACGTGGCATGGTTGTTGGTGCCAGAAGAGCTGGTCTGAGTATTTCAGAAACTGCTGATCTACTGGGATTTTCACGCACAACCATCTCTAGGGTTTACAGAGAATGGTCCGAAAAATAAAAAAAATCCAGTGAGCGGCAGTTCTGTGGGCGGAAATGCCTTGCTGATGCCAGAGGTCAGAGGAGAATGGGCAGACTGGTTCGAGCTGATAGAAAGGCAACAGTGACTCAAATCGCCACCCGTTACAACCAAGGTAGGCCTAAGAGCATCTCTGAACGCACAGTGCGTCGAACTTTGAGGCAGATGGGCTACAGCAGCAGAAGACCACACCGGGTACCACTCCTTTCAGCTAAGAACAGGAAACTGAGGCTACAATTTGCACAAGCTCATCGAAATTGGACAGTAGAAGATTGGAAAAACGTTGCTTGGTCTGATGAGTCTCGATTTCTGCTGCGACATTCGGATGGTAGGGTCAGAATTTGGCGTAAACAACATGAAAGCATGGATCCATCCTGCCTTGTATGGAGCATCTTTGGGATGTGCAGCCGACAAATCTGCGGCAACTGTGTGATGCCATCATGTCAATATGGCCCAAAATCTCTGAGGAATGCTTCCAGCACCTTGTTGAATCTATGCCACGAAGAATTGAGGCAGTTCTGAAGGCAAAAGGGGGTCCAACCCGTTACTAGCATGGTGTACCTAATAAAGTGGCCAGTGAGTGTGTGTGTATATATATATATATATATATATTATAACTAAACCAAAATGTGGACCTTCACAAATTTTCTTCGCTCACACAACATAAAAGCAATCTCAAGTTTCCGATTAAAATATATATATATATACTTTTCTTTTTGCCATTTTTGTTGTCTCGCTACCTTTCATTTTCTCAGACATTGATCTCATCTTCAGTGTATTGTTAGATAAAATAAATCGGAAGGACTGTGCTGTTGTATGTGTGATACTGATAATTACACAGCGGAAGACTCCATTAGAGATCAAAGTGAGAAAAGAACTGCAGTATGTGCTGCTTGGCTCGTACATCATCTTTAGAGAGGAAATGTGAAATTAAAAAATTGCTGCTATAATTGATAAATTACTTTAGATTCTTGTAATGTCTACCCTCTATGATGCTTCTTTAGATTTCCCCAGGTGGAGGTGTAGATCCTATTCCATCTTTTCTAATAAATCCGTGTGGTGTTGATCCTCTGTTATTCCTCCTACAAATATAACTGGATACTGAGCGTTAGGCTATGTGCACACAGTGCGTTTTTGATGTGTGGAAATGGGCCAAAAACGCTATGGAATCCTTATGCAAGCTAATCAATGACAAACCTGAAGTGTTGTGCACATGATCAGTAAATTTTCCTTTGAGTATTTGTGGCTCGCCCCGTGGGCAGTGGGGTACTCGGTACCGGGTCCTTCGGTTCTCAAGGAGTATGTCACGGTGGCTGGCCCGGTCCGTGGCCCTAGGGACGTCCATATAAAAAGGGGGAAAGGTCTTTAAAGGGATATGTTCCTGACGCCACCTGTGGTATTTGGTCAGGGTGACCGACGCTGCTTTAAGGGGTCCGCTGGGGTGATGTCATGGCAGCTAGATGGTATACCTTCCCACAGGTGAAGTGTATCCCCAGGCCTCCCAGTTGTATAGGTGGTGATGGTGGACGATGTAAGGCACAGTGAAGAACGAGGACACAAGGTTGCAGTCTCTTTACCTTTTTACTGAAGACTTCAGCATCCACAGTCCAGAGCACCAGATCACGGGTCAGGCAGAGTCCGGCCGGTCCGAAGGCAAATCCAGAGTCCCCTTATCCAGGTGGAAATCAGTAGTCTTCCTCTAGTGCCTGGGTGTTGTAGTACCTTACTGCTGAGCCTCTCATAAGGTCCTCACAACTGTTGTAGATGTTCTAGGTGTTATGTCTCTCTCTCTCTCTCTGTCCCCCTGATGATAAGGATAGGACAAACATGTATGACTGATGGCCTGAGGCTTTTTACAGGGACTCTAGAACACCCCAGCCCCCACAAGTTGCCACCGTGCCTCCTGGGTATAGGGCGGATCAGTAACTTGGAATTAGTTGTCCTGCTGGTCTCTGGAGAAAGGCATAAAGGACTGTTGCTCCCTCGGTATTCTGGCTCCCAGGATCCTGCGCCTCAGAAGGAGGCAGCCTGTGCAGGGCAGAACTCTTTCTGGTTTCCTCTCCTTTTGTTATGACTTTTTCTCACTCGCTACAATACAGTTCACTATTCGTGTCTCTTTCTTAGGATGCTGCTGCACGTCGGGCAGGCGCAGCTCCGTGGCCCTCTGTCCAGGCCTCTGACAGGATCCCACCCCTGTCAGGGACCAACTCTGTCAGCAACTACTCGATGTTCCTCCTTCCTCTCTGTCTGCCTGACAGGAACTGACTAACATCCTATCCAAGCCACCAGTTTTACCTAAATGTGAAGAGTGCCCTAATAAATAGGAGCATAGCTCCCCCTGGTGGACTGGAGTATGAAATGTGTTGTATGAATTGTGATACCTGGTAAAGAGATCTCCTTTATTGCCTTCAAACGTAACATCACTCCCCCTGGTGGAACAATGACATTACTGCAATGACCAGGACCCTGGGGTGCTGCACTTGCAGTGCATTATTTTCTGCAACCTGTTAATTCTTTGTGCGGATTTTTAGCATTTTCCACATGTTCACTTCAATTGAGTCAGTCAAATCCACAGCAAAATCACAGGTATAAAAATGTTTGTGGATTTGCTGAGATTTTGTTTGTGTTTTTACCGGCTTCCTATGGTGTTTCCCACACTGTCACCTGAGTCACAGCATGGGAAACACCGGCGTGGAGGTTCTTATCTGTGGTAATGCTACCACCGGTAAGACCATTGGTCAGAGGGCTGCAGGGTCATGCTGCCAGATGTCAGAGATACTGTGACCCACGGTAAAACGCTTACCGCAGGTCAGCAGATGTGGGCTGATGAGACTACTCCTCCCATCAGCCTATGTCTGCTGTCACTGATAACAGTGATGGCAGGAGCCGCTGATGGGAGAAGTAGTCTCTCATCAGCAGGCACCTGTGCTCACACTTAAAAACATGTAAAATAATTACATACATATTCAAATGAAAATAAGAAACACATCATACTCACCTAACACCAAGTCCCCGATGCCCTCGTCTCCTACAAAAAAATGTAAAATAAAAAAACAACATATACTCACCTTAATGCCCAATCTCCGATGCCCATGTGTCCTAGAAAAAATTAAAAATAATAAACCACCATATACTCTCCTGTCAGCCGTAGTCCACGCAATCCTGAGTGTCCCACGGCGATCTCACGTGTAGAACAGTCACATCGGGAAATGTGACTTCTGTACCTGGTCGCCAGCGATACACTGACAGGAAGTAATCACTCCAGCAGTGTATTACTTAGCTGCCGTGAGCGAGGCCACAGGTGTTCATCAGCTGATCCTGGTGTTCTCACTTACGGCACCACGCTGCGTGAGAGCTTTCTCACACAGCAGTGGTGCTGTAAGGGAGATCACCGGAAGTAATCAGCTGATGAACTCCAATGAACTCTCTCATGGCAGCTCAGTGATAAACTGAGGGAACAATTTTGCTCCTGCCAGTGTATCGCCGGCTTTCTTTGAGATCAGTCACAACAGTGACTGCTCTGAAAGTCATAAAGATTGAAGTGGGATATTATTATTATTATTATTTATTTATAAAGCACCATTGATTCCATGGTGCTGTACATGAGAAGGCGTTACATACAAGGTACAGATATCACTTACAGTAAACAAACTTACAATGACAGACTGATACAGAGGGGCGAGGACCCTGCCCTTGCGGGCTTACATTCTGCAGGATTATGGGGAAGGAGACAGTAGGTCGGGGGTTGCAGGAGCTCTGGTGTTGGTGAGACGGTAGCTTCGATGGTGATGATGAGGCAGTGGGGTCAGTGCAGGCTGTAGGCTTTCCTGAAGAGATGAGTTTTCAGGTTCCGTCTGAAGGATCCGAATGTGGTGGATAACTGGACGTGTTGGGGCAAAGAATTCCAGAGGATGGGGGATATTCGGGAGAAGTCTTGGAGGCGATTGGATGAGGAGCGAATAAGTGTAGAGGAGAGAAGGAGGTCTTGGGAGGACCGGAGATTACGTGAGGGAAGATATCGGGAGATTAGTTCAGAGATATATGGAGAAGACAGGTTATGGATGGCTTTGTAGGTCAGTGTTAGTAATTTAACTGGATACGCTGAGGGAATGGGAGCCAGTGAAGAGATTTGCAGAGGGGGGAAGCGGAGGAGTAGCGAGGAGAGAGATGGATTAGTCGGGCAGCAGAGATGAGGATGGACTGGAGAGGTACAAGGGTGTTAGCAGGGAGGCCGCAGAAAAGGATGTTGCAGTAGTCAAGGCGTGAGATGATGAGGGCATGCACAAGCATTTTAGTAGATTGAAGGTTGAGGAAAGGACGGATTCTGGAGATATTTTTGAGCTGGAGGCGACAGGAGGTGGAAAGAGCTTGGATGTGCGGTTTGAAGGACAGGGCAGAGTCGAAGGTTATTCCGAGGCAGCGGACTTCCGGTACGGGGGAAAGCATGATGTCATTGATTGTGATAGATAGGTCAGGTAAGGAAGATCTGTGGGATGGAGGAAAGATGATGAGTTTAGATTTGTTCACATTGAGTTTGAGGAAGCGAGAGGAGAAGAAGGAGGATATAGCTGATAAGCATTCTGGAGAGCAGAGCGGTGATGTCTGGGCCAGAGAGGTAGATCTGAGTGTCATTAGCATAGAGGTGGTACTGGAATCCATGGGACTTTGAGTTGTCCCAAGCCAAGTGTATAGATTGAGAAGAGTAGGGGTCCTAGAACAGAGCCTTGGGGGACTCCAACAGAGAGAGAGTGGGATGAGGAGGTAGTGTGGGATATTGTGGATTATCTTCTCTGTGGACAGGTGAGGGATATTGTGATTTTTTTTTTTTTGCAGGAGACATTGGCATCAGTGGATTAGGCATTCTGTGAGTATGAGTCTTGTCATAGATAAATGTGGCAGCACTCACTGATCCTGGAGTGAAAAAGTCTTTTATTGAGACATGTGTTGATACATCTTCACGGCTCGGGGGATGTGCAGTGACAGCAGGAATGTGCAGGGGTCGACGACGGCTGTTTTGCGCTGTATCTAGCGCTTCTATGGACCTGTAGAAGAGCTCTGGTAAAACATGTGCAGGGTTTTATAAAAGATGCTTGACATGTTCTGAGGGTATTTTATAACATTATATAGTGTGAGGATTTTAGTTGATTGAGTTGTGACATCACTGCATTATATGCATCAGTGTTGCATCACGTAGCGATTCTTTTTTAAAATTTCAACTCAACTCTTTAGGCCCTACATTACATACACATTGGAGTGCTACCGCAGATATATTGACGATTTATTTATGATATACAGTAGGTGGGAGATGTGTCTGCCAATCTTACTTATCTTGCAAACTGAAATGTATATATTACTCACATTCTAATTCTATTATCGTTCTGAACCTGAAACTGCCAGTTATCAAAGATAAACTGATCAAATCCAATACTCACTGCAAAGAGATGGAAATACTCAAAGTCAACAGTGCACATGTGATTAAAGCACTATCAGTTGGGGAATGAACACATATCAAGTGCAATTGTAGTTATCAATGTGATTAATATATAGAAGCCGACAAAGGACGCCTAAGGACTCATTTAGACTTCGTTTTTTCATCTATGAGTTCTATCTGTTTTTTTTTTTTTTTCATGGAAAGAACTTGTACCGAGTATAGGTCTATGGGACTGTTAACATGTCCGATTTTTCTTTTTCCGGACTGAGAGATCAGTGCAAAATCATGGAGGCATGTCTGATCTTGATCCGAGTATTGGATCAAATTCGTAAATGCAAGTCTATTGGTCGATGAAAAAAATCGGACAGCACGCAGATACCATTCATTTTTCACGGACTCCTAAATAGGAGAAAAAAATTATGAAACTCGGACAAAACTCAAATGAATCTCTGAACAAAATCATTGATGAAAGTCAGACTGTTTTTCTTGCATGTGCGAAAAAACAGACGTATAAATGAGCTGTAAGACATCACAGTTATAAAAGTGGATGCTAAACTGCTCCAAACATACAGTCGAGAAATGACATGTTCTTGTGTTTCAAAATAATTCTACCCAAAATACCAGTGATGGTAAACCCACATTGGTAGTGAGCTGTAGGGAACAATTTTTCAGGAAAGTACAAAAATATCTTCCAGTTGTTCATGAAGATGAAAATGATATGCAATACTAAAAGACGAACGCTGGGTTGTTACTCGAAGAACACACCAACCCTTGGAAGTAAAATATTGTGTAGCCTTTAAGTTACTTTTTCTAATATGGATAATACAATCACTTATAATTTTAAGAACGATACCAATTGTAACTCAGATCATGTAGTTTATGTAATCCAATGCTCTGAATGCTCATTTATGAATGTGGGACGTACAACTCATCCTTTATCTTTTGAATGAGATAATAATTCATTGAATAGTAGAGCTTCCAATGCAGCCAAACATATCCTCTAACAACATTGAAACAGTACTATATCCTTAAAGAGAACCTTTCAGCACGATTTTGTTAAGTAAAAACATGGCTCTAATGATGCTGCAATGCAGTTTACATTGATACCTTTTGTGAAGAAATAAGCTTTGTTGTACTTCTTTAATCACCATTTAAAGTTATCCACTAATTAGATTTCGGTGAACAACGGCCGGACTGTGTACTGAGTCTTCTCCTTCCTGTATGATTCCTCGGCTCCTACGCCAGGCTCCAGTCTGTGAATGACCTGCCTCCTCTGTATGAAATATCAGTAGTGACCTGTCATTCAAAGATTGTAGGCAGGCGGTCTAGATTCCCGGTCTAGACCAGGGAATCACAGACCAGGAGCTGAGGCAGGGTAACCACAGACCAGAGGCAGGCAGTCGGGCCAGGGAATCACAGACCAGAGGCAGGCAGTCGGGCCGGGGAATCACAGACCAGAGGCAGGCAGTCGGGCCAGGGAATCACAGACCAGAGGCAGGTGCTCAGACCAAGGAACCACAGACCAGAGGCAGGTGGTGGGACCGGCATGCAGGAGATTATGTTCTACTCTTTTACACCCATGCTTGGACTGGCACACAGGAGAACATGAGAATCTTCCGGTGGGCCCCTGTGCTGGAGTGGGTCAACACTCTGTTATATGAGCAGTCCTTGGCAGAATATACATGAATCACTATGAACAGACAAAGGTGGCATCTTATTCATTTTACAATCTACCCAGTTCATTGTTATACAAACTTGTGATTGAGGATAATGTCACATTTGCATGTAGGTGAAAAGTGGGGCCCTGGAGTTGGTTACTGGTGGGCACTCCAGTCCAACACTGCTGACACCTGACACACCAAGTGGTTAAATATAATTTATAGTAATGTATGTTATCTGAAAGTAAAACCCTCTGGGGCTGCAGTTTAGTCTAGACAGGTTTAACTGTAACAGCCTGTCCAGATTAGGGAGAGGGAACTGAGAGTTAGTGTCAAGTTTAGGAAGTGTCAAGGGCAGTTAGAGAAAGTGTGATGAAGTGATAGCAGTGGTCATAGGCAGTAGGCTGCTAGGGACAAAGTGAGCCTTTTACCCTGGGCAGTAGATTGCCATAGAACCCTTCTGTGTGAATCCGTCTGTCGACCTGGGATCCTTGAGATGGATGTTGGGGCCCTTGGGCGCGCTAAGCCTGCGGAGCTGCAGGGAAAGATGGACTCAAACTGTCAGACGCGGGAGGTAATGGAGTCTGGGTGCACTGCTTGTAGTGGGGAAGAATTCCTCGTGCTAGAGGATTTAACAAAAGGGATGTTCTACCCATACTGAGAACTAGGGCTGAAGTTATAATCGGTACCTGTGGGAAAGACTGTAACCCATTGGGCCCTATCCTATATGCCTCATTGTAATGACCATAAACTGTCAAGTAAAAGTTTGAATGTTTTAACAAATTTGGTGTCCCCTGGATTGCTGCAAAGGTTCTGGAAGATAAAAACCTGAAGCCAGTGGAGGCCTAAGGGCCACAAGTAAGTGTGATGGACCCAGAGCAGCACACCGGGCCTGGGACACGATTTTTCTGTAAGGTACCAGAGCACGCAGAAGCAGCAGCTCACCAACAACTTCCTTGCTCAGGCACCTTACATTGCCGGAGGGTCTAGGGAATCATTAACAGGGAGGAGAAGACCCTGTGTACAGTCCGGCTCCTGAGCGCCAAAATCTAATTCTCACAAAACATTAAATGGTGATTAAAGAAGAATCACAAATGAATTTCTTCACCAAAGGTATCAATTTAATCTGTATTACAGTGCCATTAGAACCATGTTCTTACTTTATATTACAAAATTGTACCAACAGGTTCTCATTAACCCCTTTACGACGTTGGGTGTAATAATACGCCCTTGTCAGACTCCCTCCCTTTGATGTGGGCTCCAGCGCTGAGCCCACATCTTTCCAGCCACATGTCAGCTGTTTTGAACATACACACATTTGGTATCGCCACGTTCAGAATCGCCCGTTCTATCAATATCAGAAAAGAATTAACCTGATGTAGCGACGTAGCGAGAAAAAAAAAGTAAAAACGCCAGAATTAGTTTTTTTGTCCGCCGCTACATAGCAATAAAATGCAATAACAGGCAATCAAAAATTATATCTACACTAAAATGGTATCAATAAAACATCTGCTTGGCGTGCAAAAAATAAGACCTCACCCAGATCACGAAAAATGGAGACGCTACAGGTCTCGGAAAATGGCGCCATTTTTTTTTTTGTTCACAAAGTTTGGATTTTTTTTCACCACTTAAGTAAAAAAGAACCTAGATATATTTGGTGTCTATGAACTCGTAATGACCTGGAGAATCCTAATGACAGGTCAGTTTTAGCATTTAGTGAACATGGTAAAAAAACTAAACAAAAAACAACTGTGGAATTGCACTTTTTTTGCAATTCCACAGCACTTTGAATTTTTCCCATTTTCCAGTAAACGATATGTTAAAACCAATGATATAGTTCAAATGTACAACTTGTCCCTCAAGAAACAAATTAAAAAAAAAAAAAAAAAGTTATGACTCTGGGAAGAAGGGGAACAAAAAATGAAAACGCAAAAACAGAAAATGGCCCAGGGGTTAAGGGGTTAAAGATGTTTGGGATTGCATAAGTAAAAAAAGGCCAGTCAGTTTAAAGTAATTCCAAGACAGTCCATGAATGGATGTGATTCTGTAGGGTGTGAGTCAAGGAAGCTTATACTGTGGGGGAAAACGATCCTGCACTGGAAGGAGAAGATATCTGTGTCAGGAAGAAGGGCAGAAGGAAGATAGAAGCTGGTGCTGTAAATGGGGACATAGTGGTCCATGGGGAAGAGGTTTGGCAGACACAGACAGGGAGAAGAAGGTGATGCTATAGGGAGGTGTAAATATGCCATGGAGGGGCTGTTGCGGTCGGCACAATAATTGGTTCCGGGGGCACAGTTACCTTTCTGCTAGTTTGGATTCTCTGGTGTGACCCCAAGAGGGAACCAAGCAGAGCACGGGGGACTTATTATTATGGATGCACTTGTTCTCTCGTCTGTTTTTTTTTGGGGCAAAATTATTTAGACTTTACTCGTGCAAAAATAATGGTGCCTTTGATACTAACACATATTTGGCGTAAACTGAGATCTTCATTTCTGACAGCTTTCTGGCACACGTGGTCACAAGATCCAAAGCACAAACTTTAATACAATGTCACACACTAAAATAATAAATAAGTCTAAAATTAAAGTTCTGATTTAGAGAATCAGCAAAATAAAAAGCAGAATGGTAAATCTTCCCCATTGTATTTATATGTGCTCTGAGGGAACCCACGCTGGTTTGCATCACACATCAGTCTAGCGCCGAATCCATGAAATACAGTAGATACAACAGTTTGATTACTATGTGGCAGAAACCGGCCTCGAGGGGATGATAAAAATAGCAGGATTGTATATAAGTAAAAATAACTAATGGGCCTAAAAATCAATATGAGAATGCGATAAACGTGAGTGATTAAACACAAGAGGATCCAAGAAGCAGCGTAGAACTTTAAAGACTGGAAGAAGCAATTAATTTCCAGCGACGCAGAACTAAGGTTAATATATTTTAATCAATTATGGCTGACCCCGCTATGATGATCATCACAAAGAGAAATGGAATAGATTGGGTGCTGGGACTGCTTTTCGCTCAGCCAATGTAAAATGATCTAGCCTGTAGTTTTCATATTGGAGCCATATTGCTATTGCAGCGCCCCAGAGTCCTGGTCGTTGCAGTACTGTGGCTCCGCCACTATGGGGAGCCATGGTGCGTCCGATGGCACTGAAGGAGTTCATCTGATCAGGTATCACAGACACCAATACATTTCACCGCAGGGCCTCCGGGGGGAGCTAAGGGTTCTATTCATTAGGCCACTCCCCACCATAGTGGGTAAACTGGGGGTCAGGCAGGAAGTTAGATCAGAAAGCTGACTGGATTGGACGAAGCAACACCTTGTGGCAGAGGGTGTTGTGGAGGAAGAGACAGTAGGGTCTCTGCCAGGGGTGGGATCCTGGCAGAGGCTTGGCATTGGAAAGAACGTAACGGGACCGTGCCTGCTCAGAATAGCGGCGGTGCCCCAAGAAAGGACTAGAAGCGAGATAGATTGTGCTGAGTGAGAAACGAGATCAAGCAATAGGAGAATTCCAGTAGGGGTCGTGCTGTAAGACCGGAGCAACATCCTACTGAGGCGCATTACCGGTGGCCGGAACGCCGAGGGAGTATTATAACATTCAGCTTCAAGCAATACTCTAAACAGCGGCAGGACAGTCAGTTTGAGGCGGGCTGTCTAACACATATCACCTATGAAGTCTTGGGAGGCAATTGCGGGAGAGGGGCGTCTCTAGGGTCCCGGAAGAACTCCAGGCCTATCCGACAAACGGGTGCCGTTCCAACTGTAACATCAGGAAGGGACGGGAGATTAGAAGAACATCATTTAATCGAGTTGTGAGGGAACTTAAGAAACAGACACAACGGTTGTGGGGTACTTTCCGTAAGCACAGCAGGGAAGGACTACAACACATAGCGCTAAGAAGGAAGGCACCGATTTCCACCTGTGAAGTGAACTCTGGAGGTGCCATTGGACCGGCCGGTCTTGCGCAGCTTGGTGAACCGTATTCTGGACTGAGGACTCAGAGATCTCCAGTAAAGAGGTAAAGAGACTGCAACCTGGTGTCCTCGTTATTTACCGCGACCTGCACCCCACAACTGCACCGTTACAACACGACTTATTGCACCGGACGTCCCCCACTGACAGACAGGGCCACGGACCGGGTCTAGCCACCGTGACAACCCCAGGACTGAGACCCAGAGGCCCGGCTCCGGGTACCCCTCGGCCCTGCGGCGGTGTGGGGGCGCTCCAATCTTGGCGTCACGAACAGGATCTACTTAAGCCTGAAGAATCAGGTCATGTGTGCCTAGAGACTGTGATTTGTTGTGCTTGGACTGTACTTTATTAAGAAGACTGCGTGCTATCATTGACCAAGAGAAGTTCCCGCCAAAAGCCGCCGCCATTGCTACTTCGGAAAAGAAGGAGGGCGTGCTATGGGAGGAGACTACCAGAATGGCGCGAGAAATGGATACCGCCCCCTGCGCTTCTGGCTGCAAGGAGATGACCTGCCCCAAAGCAGAGGACAACCCCCTGATTTGCAACGGCGGGAAGCGGGTGATGGAGAAGCCCGACCTCGGAGAAATGGCGGAGTCAGATGCATGCATTGCCACCGATCAACAGATCATGATGAAGAACAGCGAGTGCCGGAACGGGGAAGGAGCAGTCCCGGCTTACCCTCGTTCACTGGAGGTGGACCCGTGTCCTCTACAGCCGGCAGATCCGAAGCCTTTGGAACAGATAGCGGAGCCGAGTCACTCAATCCTGGCCTCGGAGTCAGCGGAGGGGGAATCCCAGCGAGTGGAGCAGCGTTCGGAGTCCGCATTGGAGGAGCCGCGGTCCGAGCAGCAGCTGACTCCAGTGTCCTTGTCGGCGGAGCGGATCGACACCGGTGAAACCACATCAGGCCCAGGTACGACAGATATCCCTGCCCCCACGCTCGGCCACGCTCCCGCGACCGATCTTCCCCGCAGCAGTAATCATTCGTTCACTATTGAGCGGGTGGTCCTCGGCCCCAGTGCGATCGGGAAGTTGTTACCGCCATTACCAACTAAGTGGGGAGAGCCCATAGAAATGGACCCCGGTGGAGTGATGTTTCGGTGGGATACCCCCTGGGTCGAGCAGGATGGGGTTCCAGTGGATGGTCTCACTATTGCGATACTTACCTGGGACCAGTACAAACAATGCGTGCTCCAGCACTGGGGGCAGCGCAACGAAGTTGAAAAACGGGAATTGCAAAGCAAGAAGTTGATATATGGTGGAATGGATGTGGTAAGACGAGGAATTGTGTCGGCCTACCACCCCAAGAAAGGATGGGGCTCCATTTGGGAGTCGGGTCTACCTGTTGGCATCTTCGTTGCTGGCTACGACGTGGAGACTCCCTGCTGTGATCGAGAAGGCGAGCCACTACGGGAGGGAGATCAGGTGACGTACACCCGTCACCAGAATGCGCAAGGATGGCGTGCCCGGAAGGTACAGCGATGTGAGTCTGAAGGGGTCTCACCTGTGGCCCCAACTACGGTTGGTCCAGAGTTGCCGGATCTTGTTACTGTCTCCACTGTGCGCTTTGTAGTAGCTCCCGAGCTTGCCCGCCGGGTTAATCTTCAAATCCAGACACCGAGTGACCTGGTGGCCCCTACAGGGCTTGCCGCTGGAATCCGTGCCACCGTGGACGGGGCCCAGGGGCCAAGGCCGCCTGAATGAGGATAAACCTCGGAAACCTGAAAATGTATATAGTTCTTCGTTTAACTGTTTGTTCCTGATTGTTTGTTACTAAACCCGTCCAGGGTTAACAATTTATGGATCCCTTAGTTGACCCGGGATCCTTATTGTTTGTTTTTCTACAGTTTTGCACAAGTTTTACAAACTGAGAATTCATGAACAGTGCATGATCCAAACTTTCTTGTAAATAGTTTGCACCTTATTAAAGGCGCTTCCTACTGGTTTTATTTAAAGACTCTTTGCGAAGATACCGTTCTGGAACCTTTGCTGAACAAAGACTGGTAGGCTGAGAAGATGAGCTACCTCAGAAAGACTTGATCCTCTTTTAAAGGGGATGTCCAACAGCGTACTTACGAGAGATACTGTTTTAAGAACAGTAATGCCATGATAATGTTGGAATGAGAAAAGTTGTATGTGTTTTAACTAGTTAAATGTAAAGAAATACTGATGATGCTCTGGAAGAAATGTAACTGTTTTGCATATAAGAAAGTAATAATGAAGGTGAGGATAGAAGGTAAACCCTGAGTCCCCATAGAAAGTTAATAATGTGTAACTAAGGACAGAAAGTGAACCCGTAGGGGTTAGTGAGTGAGTCCTAATAGGAGCCAAGTAGAGCCGGCTCCATGTCCTCTAATTGAAAGGAATGTTATGTCTATACCATGTATAGTAGAGAAAGGCAGTAGGCCCTGGCTGGACGGGGCGGTCCTGTAAAAGAAAGGAGAGGCAGTAGGTCTGGTGCCATAGGGACAGGCGGTCCTGCAGGTTCAAAGTAGGAGAATGAAAAGTTAACTTGCCCTGTAATGTGATTATGGGAAGGCCTTTAGCGAGCTAGGAGTGTATGTTCCTTGAAGGCAATGTTAAATTATTGTTCATTAAATTGCACTTAGTAGAATACCCGGTTGGGTAATGAGAGTTAATTGTAGCCTGTTGCTATGATATTTAATTATGTTTGTAACGTTCAAGTGTCCTTACCTCCCATAAAGGGAAGCCTGTTCAAGTATACTTATTGTCATTACACTCAACAAAATTGTATGTCTTTTTGCTAACTTGTATTGTTGTTTTCTTCCCAGTCCCGGAGTACTGTGTTTAACCAGGGGGGAGTGCAGCGCCCCAGAGTCCTGGTCGTTGCAGTACTGTGGCTCCGCCACTATGGGGAGCCATGGTGCGTCCGATGGCACTGAAGGAGTTCATCTGATCAGGTATCACAGACACCAATACATTTCACCGCAGGGCCTCCGGGGGGAGCTAAGGGTTCTATTCATTAGGCCACTCCCCACCATAGTGGGTAAACTGGGGGTCAGGCAGGAAGTTAGATCAGAAAGCTGACTGGATTGGACGAAGCAACACCTTGTGGCAGAGGGTGTTGTGGAGGAAGAGACAGTAGGGTCTCTGCCAGGGGTGGGATCCTGGCAGAGGCTTGGCATTGGAAAGAACGTAACGGGACCGTGCCTGCTCAGAATAGCGGCGGTGCCCCAAGAAAGGACTAGAAGCGAGATAGATTGTGCTGAGTGAGAAACGAGATCAAGCAATAGGAGAATTCCAGTAGGGGTCGTGCTGTAAGACCGGAGCAACATCCTACTGAGGCGCATTACCGGTGGCCGGAACGCCGAGGGAGTATTATAACATTCAGCTTCAAGCAATACTCTAAACAGCGGCAGGACAGTCAGTTTGAGGCGGGCTGTCTAACACATATCACCTATGAAGTCTTGGGAGGCAATTGCGGGAGAGGGGCGTCTCTAGGGTCCCGGAAGAACTCCAGGCCTATCCGACAAACGGGTGCCGTTCCAACTGTAACATCAGGAAGGGATGGGAGATTAGAAGAACATCATTTAATCGAGTTGTGAGGGAACTTAAGAAACAGACACAACGGTTGTGGGGTACTTTCCGTAAGCACAGCAGGGAAGGACTACAACACATAGCGCTAAGAAGGAAGGCACCGATTTCCACCTGTGAAGTGAACTCTGGAGGTGCCATTGGACCGGCCGGTCTTGCGCAGCTTGGTGAACCGTATTCTGGACTGAGGACTCAGAGATCTCCAGTAAAGAGGTAAAGAGACTGCAACCTGGTGTCCTCGTTATTTACCGCGACCTGCACCCCACAACTGCACCGTTACAACACGACTTATTGCACCGGACGTCCCCCACTGACAGACAGGGCCACGGACCGGGTCTAGCCACCGTGACAACCCCAGGACTGAGACCCAGAGGCCCGGCTCCGGGTACCCTTCGGCCCTGCGGCGGTGTGGGGGCGCTCCACTATTTAGAGGAAAAACTATTTTCTGCCCCAAGAAGCATCTGGGGAAAAAAATCTGATATTCAGGAGAAATCAGCAAAACAAAATCAATGAAAAAACTCTACTCCTGTTCTGTTGGTGTCCATTGTCAGCATATTTACAAAGCTCTGTTTTTACAGAAGACACAATGCTTTTCTGGATCATTCAAGCATCAGACGTCAGTGACGCCCAATGGACCACATTGGTTTACGATGGGGTCTGTACAGTTAAGGTGAAGTGTCTGGAATTTTGATTGAAAAAATAGTGTTGCATGTAATGTTATGCTACTGAGACATATGGACAGCAGCCTGTGTGTTATATTGATTTAGAGAAAAGCAGAAACATAGTGCCCTGTTTCCTAAAGCATTACATCTTCATGATGTCAGCATCTTGAAATTTAACCACCTCGTCCTGTAAAATCATAGCCGAGAACCTTGGAAGCCTATAGAAGACTATAGAAGGATGGAATGGCCAAGAGTGTCTAATAAATAAAAGAACACCAAATGATTAGTCTCCCAGGGACATTAATACCAAATTCGAAACTGAGAAGGTCCAGATATGTATATTTAATGGAACTGGTCCTCCAGAGGTAAAATGATTATCTGGTGTGCCTAGGTCCATAATGGGCCCAGAACTCCATTTTGCTCTGATTTTGCAGCCATTCACTTGCCAGTGAGGTTTGTTTTTTTATTGGTCGAATAATTTAGTCAGGAAAAGACCAAGTGGGAGAAGTTCTAGCCTTAAGGATGTTACAACATTGCTTAGATGTATTGACATTTTCCAACACTGTTTTGCTGAAATAAACAATCAACCAATCCATTATTAACCAAGGTGCAGATTAAGGATAACAAGGCCACCGGGCTATTCAACTGAGTACCCCACAGTCACATGTTAGGAGGTATGTCACTTGACAAGTTTCATGATAAACACATAGGTGCATATTTGGGAGACAATGAAAGGGCTAAGAATATGTATCATAATATGTACCACACCTTAGACCAGGGGTGGGGAAGCTCAGGTCCGCAGAGCGTTCATTGCCTGCAATGACTTTTCTTCAGCCCTCGGGCAAATTCCCGGGGACTGCAGTTCTCGGGGTACAGCGGCGATTTGCCATCCGCCGGTACTTTAATTTGTTCTTGTACTGCCGTGCATGCAAAGGAATATTACGTCCTCATGCTGGCCAGTACCAGGATGTACTTTGGGGGTAGAGTTAGTGTGGAATGCTCTCCCGTCCCACAGAAGACCGAAGTGGCTGCCCCAGCGTCTCCTACTTTTATGTATAAACCACAACCTCATGTCTCCTCCTGTGATAAATACAAAGCAGACTCATGTCTCCTTTGACGTCTTTACCACAGCCCCATGTCTCCGCGAATGTATATACTTCAGCCCCCTGTCTCCTGTGATGTCTATACTGCAGCCCATGTTTCCTACTGTGATGACTATACTGCAGTCCCATGTCTCCTTCTAATGTCTATACCACAGTCCCATGTGTCCTGTGATGTCTATACGGCAGCACTATGTCTCCTGTGATGTGTATACCGCAGCCCCATGTCTTCCATTGTGATGTCTATACTGCAGGAACATGTCTCCTGTGATGTCTGTGGATCGCACCCAGGCGCAGGGCAGTGGGGTACTCGGTACCGGGTCCCTCTGTCTCGGTTCTGGGGATGTCACGGTGGCCCGACCCAGTCCGTGGCCCTGCTAAGGGGCGCCCAATCAAAGGGTGAAGTTTGTCAAGTGTTCATGACGCCACCTGTGGTGTTCGGTCAGGGTGACCGACGCTGCTTAGGGGTCTGCTGGGGTGATGTTATGGCAGCTAGATGGAATACCTTCCCACAGGTGAAGTGTCCCCAGGGCTTCCCGGTAAGGTAGATGGTGATGTTGCAGGTCGCAGTAAATAGCGAGGACACAAGGTTGCAGTCTCTTTACTTTTTACTGTAGACTTCAGCGTCCACAATCCAGAGCACTGCTAACAGGGCTGGCTGAATCCGGCCGGTCCAAAGGCACATCCAGATTTGCCTTTGCAGGTGGAAATCAGTAGCCTTCCTACTAGCGCCTGTGTGTTGTAGTACCTCCCTGCTGAGCACCACGGGATAGTCCTCACAACTGTCGTGTATGTTTCTGATATTCTCTCTCTCCGTCCCCCAGATGGTATGGGTAGGATGACCCGTATGACGGGGTAGGCCTGGAGCTATTTTATAGGAACCCTAGAGACGCCCCTCTCCCACAATTTGCCTCCGTTGTCTTCATTAGGTTAAAGGTTGGGCAGCCAACTTGGAATTAACTGTCCTGCCATAGTTTGAATTAATGCGTAGAGCCTATTACTCTCTCGGTGTTCTGGCCACCGGCTACGCGCCTCAGAAGAATGTTGCCGATCTTAAGGCAGAACTCCTCCAGGTATTATCTCCTTGTGCTGTGATCTCATTTCTCACTTCTCCACAATATACTCCGCTTCTTGTCCTTTCTTAGGATGCTGCCACAATGGGGTGCAGGCGCAGCTCCGTAACGTTCTATCTCTTGCTAAGTCTCTGCCAGGATCCCACCCCTGACAGGGACCTCTGTCTGCAGCTCAGATGTTCTTCCTTCTCCCCCTGTCTGCCTGACAGGTCTTTCCTGGGTCTCACCCAGCAGCTTTCTCACTAAATTCCTATCCAACCCGCAGTTTTACCCGAGTGTGAGGAATGGCCTAATAGATAGAACCTTTTGCTCCCCCTGGTGGTTGGAGTGTGAAGTGTAGTGTGTGACTGTGATTCCTGGTCAGGTCAACTCCTTTAGTGCCATCAGACGTACCATCACTCCCCCTGGTGGAAGAGCGACAATACTGCAACGACCAGGACTCTGGGGCGCTGCATCTGTACTGCAGCCCCATTTCTCCTATGATGTCTATAATGCAGCCCCATGTCTCCTACTGTGATGTCTATACCGCAGCCCCATGTCTCCTGTGGTGTTTATATTGCAGCCTTATGTCTCCTGTGATGTCTGTACTGCAGCCAGGGCTGCCACCAGGAATTTCTGACCCCCTTGAGACTCCGTCCAGGCTCCTCCCCACGAACCTTTTACAGTACCACTGCCCACTATTGGAAATACTCCACTTCTGCACCACATCCACTTCTCACTAATCACACATTAACAGTTCCCATCAGCAGATAACATACATATCCAGTAGCTTTTATTTTGGCCAAAATATTTTTAAATCAGCCGCCAAGACAAGGTAGACTCTTTTGGCTGGGCCCTGTTCTACTTTAGCCTATTAAACATTTGTTAAAATATCCAATACTCTAGGTATATTCTTATTTATTTTTCAATTTTTAAAATGACCAATACTACCATATACAAGGGACAAATACGACCACACCATGACCAGATCACATATTCCCACCACATAGGGACCGAATAATACCACATACAAGGGACAAATATCTTCACACCATGACCAGATCACATTTTACCACCACATGGTGACTGAATAATACCACATACAAGGAACAAATACCACCATACCATGGCCGGACCACATATTACCACCACAGTTAAGGAATAATACCATATACAAGGAACAAATACCATCATACCATGACAAATATTTTTAAATCTGCCACCACGACAAGGTAGACTCTTTTGGCCGGGTCCTGTTCTACTTTAACCTATTAAACATTTGTTAAAATATACAATACTATTTAGGTATATTTTTGATTATTTTCCATTTTAAAATGAACAATAATAACACAAACAAGGAACAAATACCATCATACCCTGACCAGATTACATAATACCACCACATAATAACCGAATAATACCACGTACAAGAAACAAATACCACCACACCATGACCAAATCACATATTACCACATGTAGTGACCGAATACTACAATACTGATCATTAATTAAAAAACACAATACTAATATTACCATAAAAGCCATTATACCCAGTAGCTCTGTGCATAGTATACAGTGTCAGTGTAGAGGTAATACAGTGATTACCAGTGACATTAAACATAAGAGCTCTGTATAAAGTATCAGTGTACAGATAATACAGTGATCACCAGTGACATTATACACAGGAGCTCTGTATATAGTGTCAGTGTACAGGTAATACAGGGATCATTGGTGACTTTATACAAAGGAGCTCTGTATATAATATACAGTGTATCGTGTTAGTGTACATGTAATACACTGACTCACCGGTGACATCTCTAGTTGAAGTCCTACATCATCGCCATCACTTCTTCCAGCCAGGGCTTGTCTCTGTCGAAAATAACACAGTTATCTAGAGCACCGCTTGCAGAGCACATTACTTCATTTTTTACAAACTTCTACACTACACCAGATGAAGAAAAAAAGGCAGTAATACCGGCACCCCCCCATTGAAAACAGTATCATCAAAAATAAAATACATCACTGCAGTAATAATATCCCTTAATTAGCCCCTACAGGGCCCATCCTGGCCCTCTTGTGCTTCATTCCTGGCTCCAGCCATATGTTCTCCCATCCTGCCCTCATGTGTCTCCATTCTGCCCCCATGTGATGTCCAATCCTGCCCCATATGATCTCCCACCCTGCCCTTATGATTTCCTCATCCTGATCCATCTGTCTCCTTCCTGCCCTATCTGTTCCATGATCCTACCCCATCTGTCCCATGATCCTACCTCATCTGTCTCCATGATCCTGCCTCATGTGTCTCCATGATCCTGCCCCATGCGTCCCTTGATCCTGCTCCATGTGTCCCATGATCCTGCCCCATGTGTCTCCATCGTCTCCATCCTTCCCCATGATCCTACACCATCTGTCTCCATCCTGCCCCATGATCCTGCCCCATCTGTCTCCATGCAGCACCATGTGTCTTCATCCTGCCCCATGTTCTTGCCCCATGATCCTGCCCCATGTGTCTCCATCCAGCTCCATGTTCCTGCCCCATCTGTCTCAATCCTACCCCATGATCCTTGCCATGAGTCTCCATCCTGCCCCATGTTCCTGCCCCATCTGTCTCCATCCTGCCCCATGTTCCTGCCCCACCTGTCTCCTTCCTGCCCCGTGTGTCCCATCCTTCCCCATGTCTCCTGTAATGTATATACTGCAGCCTTGTGTCTCCTGAGCTGTCTATACCGCAGCCACATGTCTCCTACTGTGATGTTTATATAACAGCCCCATGTCTCCTGTGATGTCTATACTGCAGCCCTATGTCTCCTGTGATGTCTATACTGCAGCCCTATGTCTCCTGTGATGTCTATACTGCAGCCCTATGTCTCCTGTGATGTCTATACTGCAGCCCTATGTCTCCTGTGATGTCTATACTGCAGCCCTATGTCTCCTGTGATGTCTATACTGCAGCCCTATGTCTCCTGTGATGTCTATACTGCAGCCCTATGTCTCCTGTGATGTCTATACTGCAGCCCTATGTCTCCTGTGATTTCTACTGTATACTGCAGCCCCAAGTCTCTATACCACAGCCCAATGTCTCCTGTGATGTCTATACTGCAGTCCCAAGTCTCTTGTAATATCTATACCGCAGCCCTACGTCTCCTGTAATGTATAAATCCAGTACTCCCGGACTGGGAAAAGAAGAACAACAATACATGTTAGCAAAAGACATACAACATTTTTGGAATGCTGTAAACAAGTAAATATAACAATGCTTCCCTTTATGGGAGGTGAGAACACTTGAACGTTGCAAACAAAAACATATGTACTGTACATTGCGCAAAAGCAAATTGGAAACAGTTCTTATCTATTTATGAAACCAATTACCCATACAGGTATTCTATCTATTAAATATTAAGTGCAAGGACCCTCTGAGGGTGTGTTATAAAATATCTTTCACTTTCACGTATGCAGGACTATCTGTCTACCCCTACGGGCTCACTGCATTTCTCTTCTCAAGAGCTCAGCATTGTATTCTCAACATTATCACTATTTAACCTTTTAGACCAAAGAAAAGGAACAGCACAGATTTTACTTATCTTCGGGTGCAAGGCCCCCAGGATAACAGTCCATATATCCAGGCTAGTCAATACTTAGAAAAAACGAGGCAGCAGTCCATCATTGCAGTGTTAGACGTGCAGGATTTTAATCAACCCACTTGTCTGGGCGACGTTTCGGCTCCAAATGAGCCTTTCTCAAGCAATGGGTGTTACAATAGGGTGCTAATTTATAGTGATCCCAACAATAATTGCAGCCCCAAAAATATATACATATCATACAGTGAATAATTTATATACTGTGTTCATAATCACAGACCAGTAACATAAGGTGCATCAGTGTAAAGTGCTCCGTGCTCCTATAATGTTTATCATAAAATTACCCCAATAGTCTAGACTCTAGATCACTTATTTAGTATCGCAATAAGTCATCCATTATTATAATATTTCACTTACATTTACCTTTACTGTGGGGAACTCATGTATCGCATGGAGCAGTGTTCCCCAACTCCAGTCCTCAAGGCCCACCAACAGATCATGTTTTCAGGATTTCCTTTGTATTGCACAGGTGATGCAATTATCACCTGGGCAAGACTAGGAAATCCTGAAAACATGACCTGTTGGTGGGCCTTGAGGACTGGAGTTGGGGACCCCTGGCATGGCGGACGCCATTTGTTGTAATCAGCGTCTACTGGTTGTTACTGCGCATGTCTAAGCGCGTCATACTCGTGTAGAGGATTTCCGACCAATAAACAACCGTGAGGTATGTAGTGCAGTGCGCTTGTGCATGGGCGCCTAAAAACACCATATTGGTTGTGGCACACTTGATAACTCCTTGTCCTGCATCAGAGCCTATATGGAGCCACACAGATCCTAGAGCAGATCGAACCTCTTCCGCAATCTTCTACATTGCCTGCACTATATTGCGCACACGCTTATGCACCAATTTAAGCACCATATATAAATAATGTAATATTATATTATAGCAAGGCCCTACTCAAAGACATCTTCTTTTTACTCATTATCTGGGTGTTTTCAACCTACCCTGACATCCCGGACGACACCTTATTCAGGCTGTCTCCGGGCGCCACATAGCGTCCAAATGCCCCAGTTAACCCTTCCGAGTAAACTGTTACAAATAGGACAGCTACAAGGTAGTGTAACCCTTATACATAATTCCACTCTTTATACTAGGTCTATATAAAAGATATATGACAACATTTAAATATTATAAGAGTAACCTTTGTTAAAGACGAGATTTTCTCTCAAATGGAAACCAACCTCAGGTATAATTGTTGATAGGCGCCTATTATTAGGAGAAATAAATCAGAGAGACAGACTACAGGTTGTCTTTCCAAAGTATCCTATCCCTCCTTTATTGAGCCCTTCTTTTATAGGAAAAAGTCACAAGGAGTATAGGTCACAAAAATACTTGGCAAAACACATACATTTCTTGACGGGTTATCACTCATGTCCTGGGATACAAGTAGATTTCTAAAAACAAGAATGCGGGGGTGTTTTGTACATATTTGTGATGTTTGTGGTTTAACAAGGGATTTGGCAGAACCGTGTAGGTTATTCTGGTGAAGAGGTCAAGAACAGATGCATCCTCAAGAGGATATCAACTCCCATCCTTATGGCCAGGGCCTGACTGGCCATCGGGCAGTTCTGGCAAATGCCAGAAGGGCCGATGGCAGTAGTGGGCCACTCGAGTGTGCCGCTGTCGGCACACTCCCCACGCTGTCGTGGCACACTCCCGGCCCCGCATTCAACTATACCGGCGTCATAGACACCGGTACAGTTGAATGCAATGATGGAGGAGAGAGCGTCCGCTGACGCCCCCTCTCCCATCATTCCCCGCTCCGCCTGCCGCTGACACTGCGGGTGCGTGATGACGTCATATCATTGCGCACCTGCAGTGTGACCGGGCGGGCAGACTGCATCTGCTGAGACCGGAGCCCGGAGCAGCAACGCGGGGCAAGAGGAAAGGTGAGTAGAGTGTTTTGTTTTTTTTTTATCAATGAGTGATGACTGGATTTTGGAGCTATGGGGGGGGGGGGGTCGGCTGCATTCCATTCCATGGGCCTGTGCTACATTATATTCTATGGGGCTGGCTGCATTCCATTCCATGGGCCTGTGCTGCATTATATTCTATGAGGCTGGCTGCATTCCATTCCATGGGCCTGTGCTGCATTATATTCTATGGGGCTGGCTGCATTCCATTCTATGGGCCTGTGCTGCATTATATTCTATGGGGCTGGCTGCATTCCATTCTATGGGCCTGTGCTGCATTATATTCTATGGGGCTGGCTGCATTCCATTCCATGGGCCTGTGCTGCATTATATTCTATGGGGCTGGCTGCATTCCATTCTATGGGCCTGTGCTGCATTATATTCTATGGGGCTGGCTGCATTCCATTCTATGGGCCTGTGCTGCATTATATTCTATGGGGCTGGCTGCATTACATTCTATGGGCCTGTGCTGCATTATATTCTATGGGGCTGTGCTGCATTACATTCTATGGGGGCTGGCTGTATTACATTCTATGGGGGCTGTGCTGCATTACATTCTATGGGGTTGTGCAGCATTACATTCTATGGGGGCTGGCTGTATTACATTCTATGGGGGCTGTGCTGCATTACATTCTATGGGGCTGTGCTGCATTACATTCTATGGGGCTGTGCTGCATTACATTCTATGGGAGCTGTGCTGCATTAAATTCTATGGGGCTGGCTGCATTACATTCTATGGGGGCTGTGCTGTATTACATTATATGGGCCTGGCTGCATTACATTCTATGGGGGCTGTGCTGTATTACATTCTATAGGGGGCTGTGCTGTATTACATTCTATGGGCCTGGCTGCATTACATTCTATGGGGGCTGTGCTGTATTACATTCTATGGGAGCTGTGCTGCATTAAATTCTATGGGGCTGGCTGCATTACATTCTATGGGGGCTGTGCTGTATTACATTCTATGGGCCTGGCTGTATTACATTCTATGGGGCTGTGCTGCATTACATTCTATGGGGGCTGTGCTGCATTACATTCTATGGGGCTGTGCTGTATTACATTCTATGGGGGCTGTGCTGTATTACATTCTATGGGGCTGTGCTGCATTACATTCTATGGGGGCTGTGCTGCATTACATTCTATGGGGGCTGTGCTGTATTACATTCTATGGGGGCTGTGTTGTATTACATTCTATGGGGACTGAGCTGTAATGCTGGATACAGCTGTAATTATATGTTATATAGTCGTGTTACACTCCCCTCACTTCTTGTAGCCTACAAGTGTACAAAGATATTATAAAATCACCATGTGACAAGTGGGCCTGTGTAACTTCAAATGCCAGGGCTGAATTTTAGTCCCAGTCTGGCCCTGCTTATGGCAGTTTTACGAGAATAACTGACCTTTAGCTAGATGGAGTGTACGGGAAGCTGGACACAGGAAGACTTAGATGATAATACTGACCCTTTGCTTATAAGAGAATATATTTTCAAATTCAGTTTAACCCTTTCTTTCACACCTTTTAATTTCAAGAATCAAACCAATAACCACAGTGAATTAATTGTATCAGCAATCCAATACACAAAATTATTTTTTAAAAGATATACAAATTGGAAAATGTATTTTTTAAAAAAATCCATATCAGAACATATAGAATACAAAACCTCTGTCCTCATGCGATCATGTTCCACCTCAGATGATATATAGATCTAGAAAATAGGGAAACAATAAAATATATTAAAAATTAAGGAAATAAATTCCTCAATAAACAGCGTCCCCTCAAAAATACTTCAAGGGCAAAGAACCATATACTTTTCTTTACATAACCGTATGAATTTTAAAGTCCACATTCAGACCTTTAGGTTTGAGGGTATTGAGTTCATAGATCCATTTTAATTCCATCTTTTTAAGGATCCATTCCCTATCCCCCCCTCTCCTTTGTACTGGGACTACATCAATTATTTTACATTTAAGATCCTTCTCAGAATGATTTTGTTCCACAAAGTGCTTAGGGACCGGAAGATCCATTCTCTTCTTTCTTATGGTATATCGGTGCTGGTTCATTCTAACCTTGAACTCACAGGTAGTTTCACCAATATATTTCTTTTTCACAGAATAAAATCTTATAGGAAGCGTCCTACCTCAATTATTATCACCGCAGAAAAAGACACTATTTCAAAAATAGAGCAAATGACTAAATAAAACTTAACATTTACTTCAATTAATATAAAACACTCTATAACATTCACGATCTAAAACACATATGGCTGCTGACAAAGTTACAGGGTGCACAAACTCCCTACCAGACCAACTGTCTGTACCCTTCCTAGCAGCAGGGGTTGGCACCCTATATATACCTGCGCAATGGCGCCCCTGCTCAACGTAGACTGATCCTAACTGGCCCTAATAGGCCCTGTCGTGCGGAAGATAGGTTACACATCCAGCAGACCATACATAACAGACAGACATATAATTGTCACAAACAGTGCAAGAGGTGTGTTCATTTGTTAACACACCCCTAAAAAATGTGTGTTGCACTCTAATAGGCCAAAAAAAGGGGAAAAAAAGTATATATATATATACACAGGCTTGTGCAATAGTGTGTTAGCTTATTATACACACTAAAAAGTGTAATGCACTATTCGTTGGGCCTATAATAAGGTTAGCCTGTACCCCTATCCTTAACCTACCTCCACCCTACCTGCCTGCGGAGGTTGGCACCCTAGATACCTGCGCAAGTGGCGCCCCCGCTCTAGTCGACTGTCCCAAACTCACCCTATTCCATAAAGACAATTTAGGCAGGAAGTGATGGAAGAAAGACTAGCAATAAAGTGCAAAAATAGTGCAACAAAGTGCAAGTCCACAAAAATACAGTGACATCGATTAATCAGCTGATATAAGCAAATAATCTCATATAGAACTATTCTGTTCATATACACAAGTATGTTGAATTCTCGACGCGTTTCCCCTGTATAGGTTCATCAGGAGACATACTTATATATAAAAGGAACTCGTTTGTAAGAACAAAATGGACTTATCTGACTGTAATAAGGAACATAATCAGAGGCTGATTGAGTCCGGCAGGGTCAGGATAGACATTGTTTCTCCACTGCAATAGAGGGCACACCGCTCTGATTATGTTCCTTATTACAGTCAGATAAGTCCATCACTTCATTTCTTCCATCACTTCCTGCCTAAATTGTCTTTATGGAATAGGGTGAGTTTGGGACAGTCGACTAGAGCGGGGGCGCCACTTGCGCAGGTATCTAGGGTGCCAACCTCCGCAGGCAGGTAGGGTGGAGGTAGGTTAAGGATAGGGGTACAGGCTAACCTTATTATAAGCCCAACGAATAGTGCATTACACTTTTTAGTGTGTATAATTGTGAAGGAAGAAATTAAGAAAGATTCTCCATTTTGTGCTTTTCGACTCCATTTTGTTGTTTTGATATAAATTTTGTTAGTAGGCTAAAGTTTACAGCTGTTATGAGACCTTGATGAGACCTTGATTGTTGCAACCTGGGTAGGACATGAGACTGAGGGTGTATTGTTCTATGAAGCTTTGACGCACAGACTGTTCCTGTATTCTTATAGGTTAAGAACTGTGAGCGTGTTCTTATGCTGATTGGTTGAAGTATAATTTCTATGACTATGATAAGTCATACAGAATAAACGGGGGCCAGAGAGATCAGCTTGATCCCCCCCAAACAGAGACACACGTCTCTGTCTGGTCATTTTCAGTTGCCGGCAACACCTTGTATATTAATTTGGAAATCACTGAGTTAACCGTGAAGGATCACCTTAGATCCTCCCTCAACAGTTGGCACCCGAGAACGTGGGGCTCCAAGCAGGAACGCCTCTGCCCCCCGGAGGACAACAAGACAAAGGACCCTCGGACCAGACGCAGGCACTGGAAAATTGGGACTGATCATCCCCCACAACAACCACGGTAAGTTGGCAGTTATACTGTCCAGACTGACCGTTTGGTGTGGTTTTCCTGTTTTTGTTGCTGCAAAGAGGATCTGAGGTTTGTCCCCGGAGGTGGGATGATTTTTGGGTGGAATCATATAGAGGTGTAGTTCCGTTGGGAGCCCAGTGCTCGAACCGTACCTCATAAGGGACGGACACCCCGGATTGACCAGTGATGTAATTCTCTTTATAGTCAAAATATCCTGAATTCCTGATCACTGTTAGAATCAGGCGCGGTGAGGTGATCGAAGATTGGGTAGGATGCGTAACTCAGGAATATATAGATATATATGTGTATTTCCAGAGGTGTCCGGAGGGTTTAGTCTGAGACGCCCTCCTCCTTTCGCTGAGTACCACGATTTTGGGTGTCCCAGCGGGGGACAGGTAAACCCTAGTGAAATAGACTATACGGCCGCTCTAGTACTATGCACGACTAAGTAAGGGTATTTAAATCTAAAGGAGAATCAGTTTCCGTGGAAGAAGAAGATTTTGAATTGTGTGATGAATTTGATATTGTTAGCTCAAAGATGGGGAAAGAAATCTGTCAGGAATGCAGGGAAAATATTCTCAATTAATGTTTTTTCCTTAGGTGTTCTGGTATGTGAATTGTGCGATGAAGATTTTGTAGAAATTAATTAAGTCTGAGAACTGCTGTATTCCGTTTCTGTGTTTATCTCTAAAATATCCGATGGGAGGGGTCGAGCAGCTGCGCTGTTGCTTTCTCCCTTCTGCACTGAGGAATGCTGTGATTTTTCTTATCTATGCTGTGTCTCTGGTGTGGAGGAAGCATGTGCCTGCGCTCTTGAGTTTCTCTGTATTTTCTTGGTGTAGATTACGCGCTGGTAGATCTGTGTTTTGTTTAAAGCGACAATATTGTTTTGAAGTATAAAGAAATATTATAATCTGGAATTTGAAAGTGAAATCTAGTGTCTAGTTTTAGAAGGAAACTTGTAACCCTCAATCCCAAAGCACCAATATATACTGGGTTGCCAAAACTTAGTGCGCCCCCACCCTATGATCCTGCTGGGTGGATTTGTGATGTATGCGGAGTTACTAATTCTCAGTGGAGAGAGGTCTGTTACAATTGTGGAGCGAGGAGATCCGGGGTTGTAGCCCCCACCTTTCCCTTGCTAAACGCTGATGGCACCTATTATCGGCCACCGCCAGCACCAGCTCCTGTTATGCCTAGTATTGCTAGTGGTTATGAGTATCCGCCCCCACCTACCTTAGTCACTCGGTCAGAGACAGGATATACAGAGGAGATAGAAGATTTCCAGGAAATGTATTCTAATGTTATTCCTGGACCCCACCGTTATGATGTGCTCTTTAGGATAGGGACAGGGGATCTCACAAAATAATATGTTGGGGCCATAGTAAATGCCGCAGATAACTAGCTCCGCCATGCTGGAGGACTGGCTGCAGTGATTTCACAGAAAGGTGGACCCATGATACAGGAAGAATCTAATTCATATATACAAACTTATGGCCAGGTAGAAACAGGACAGGTCGCAGCAACCAGAGCAGGACAGCTGCCGTGTCAATATGTAATACATGCAGTGGGGCCACGGTATAATCCTACCAACATTCCCAGGTCCCAACAGTTGCTTACTGAGGCTGTCCAGAACGCAATCCTGTATGCCTCCTCCGTTCCTCCCGGTACGATGCCTCAACGTACAATGGCCATACCATTAATCTCTGCCAGTATCTCTAACTGTAACAGAGCCTTCTGCCCCGCTTCTGCAGCAGATGCCTCTTGTACCGCCACCTCCTCCCGCCTCCGAGTCAGTAATATCAGAGTTTTCAAAAGAATTTAGCCCGTTCTGCATCAGCTGGAAAGGCAAAGGTTAAACCAGTAGCCACAGCAATTCCCGCTCCAAACACTGCTCCCCACAGCTGCAAGGACGCAGCGTTCCTTATCAGCGGTTCATGTAACAGACTCCAGCTCCTGCCCTCCCCACCTTACACAAATCCAGTCTCATACTAAAATATCCCTTTTAACCCTGTCTGGGAATCTCCCTCCCAAGACCCGCCATGTCAATTCTCAGATCAAGAGCTTGTTTTAATTAGAGTAGATGACAGACCCAATAAATATACTCTTACAAAACCCTGTGGGTCCTTTCCTTGAGGTTGCTGTTCAGTTCCTAATCTCTCCCTCATGTCTGGTAAATTTACTGGGGGCAGATTTATTATTACAGTTCTGCTCCAGAATATAATTCCAAGATGATGGTCAGATGTTCCTTAGGTTATATAACCCCTATGCAGATGAACACAATGAGATCTGTATCCTACATGCCCTTCCCACAGTCATGATGGTCCTGATAGACCCAAATTCTCCCCCAATAATGCCTGTAGAACCAGTAAAAGTTTTTCTCAAACCTGGTGCCCCTTTTCCCAAAGTCCATCAATACCCTTCGAAACATGATCAGGAGCAGTGTCTCAGGGGGCAAATACAAACGTTACTCGATAATGGTGCCCTGGTACCCTGTGTTTCCCCATGTAACACGCCCTTGTTTCCCTTTAAGAAAAGACCACACTCGGCCAACCCCCTGTGTACCGGCTGGTACAAGATCTACGTTAGGTTAATGCAGCTACTGTTCTGGAAACTCTGGTGCCCAATCCACATACTCTTTTGTCCCAGATATCTAAGGATGCTGCTTGGTTCACAGTTATCAACCTTGCCAATGCCTTCTTCAGTATTCCATTACACCCAGATTGCCAGTTCTGTTTGCATTCACATATCAGGGATGACAATTGACGCGGACAGTTATGCCACAAGGGGCCCAAAACAGTCCCAATCAGTTTGCAAAAAATATGGGAGAGTGTCTTTTACCCTGGCAGTTAGAACACCCCTATGTCACGCTGCTTCAGTATGTGGCTGATCTTTTGTTGTGTACACAAACAGAGCAGGAAGCCATTGTTGCCACTGTTAGCCTTCTCAAGTATCTGGCAGATCTGAACTGTCGGGTTTTGGCCTCGAAACTTCTGTTCTGCCTTGGTCAAGTGATATTTTTGGGTCATTGTCTCCTTCAGGGTGTCAGACACCTCTCAAAAGAAAGAAAAATAGCCGTCAGCTCCCTTCCTTTACCAAAAGATGAGACTGAACTCCAGCGTTTTCTTGGACTATGTACTTATTGTTGTCAGTGGATACCGGATGCATCCCGCATAATGCAACCTTTCTACAATGCCCTGAAAGACGGTTCAAGATATGCTGATGATTTTGGCAGACTCCACACCGGATGCGCTGTTACTACGGAAGACACTGTGGTGCATGGAGCTGCACTCCCTCCCTCACTGTCAGCACAAGAAGCAGAACTTGAGGCTCTGTCTACTGCATGTGTTCTGACCAAAGACAGGCGGGCTAATATATACACGGACTCACAGTATGCATTTGGTATTGCTCATGATTTCGGAGCCCTATGGGCCAATCGAGGGTTTATTACTACCGCCGGAACTCCAGTGAAGAATGCTGAAGCTGTTAAAACCCTCATGGACTCAATCAAATTACCTACAAAGGTGGCCATTATCAAAGTTAAGGCGCACGGTCCTAGGAACAGTCCACACACTGTTGGTAACGCTTTTGCGGATATGGAAGCAAAAAGCTGCTGCTCTTCTACCCACTGAACCAACCATACCAACTATGGTGACCACACGCTCTCAGCGTAAACAGTTACAAGAAACACTGACTCTACAGGAAGCTGATGATCTACGCCAGACTGAGGTTTTCTGTCGGACCCCGCGAGACCGCTTAATGACGATGCAGAGAATGTCCCCAAAAGGAAGAAGTGAAGCAGTGGAAGGCTGATGGAGCACGTATGGACAATGGTCTCTGGAAAAAGGATCAACTTGTGTGTCTCCCTAAGCGGATGTACCCTGCTATTGCCATGTGGGCACATGGGCCGCCCACACATCGAGGAAAAAAACGAGGCCCTAGCCCTGGTACAAAATTCTACTGGGCTCCAGGTATTTCTCCAGTCCTGACAGCACACAACCGTGCATGTAATATCTGTCAGACCTGCAATCCCGGTCAACTTCAATGTGTACCCTCGAAGCATCTTGCTAAGTCCGACTATCTGTTCCAAAGGCTCCAGGTGAACCATATCACGTTGCCTAAGTCTGGAAGGTATGAATATTGTCTGGTGGTTGTCGACATGTTCTCCAGTTGGGCTGAAGCATTCCCCGTTACCGACATGACTGCAAAGACTACAGCGAAGAAACTGGTGATGGAAGTTATATGCAGATATAGTGTTCCAGAAGTCGTCGAAAGTGACCGGCCTTTTCTTCTCATGTGTATCAGGAGGTTCTGACAATGCTTGGATCCACTGTAGCCCTCCATACTCCGTACTATCCACAATCCAGTAGGAAAGTTGAGAGGCTGAATGGCACACTGAAGGGACAATTGACCAAAATGAAGCAGGAGACTACGGCTCCATGGCCAGAGCTCCTACCCATTGTACTGTACCACATTCGTACTACCCCTAAGGCAAAACATGGCCTGTTCCCATATGAGATATTGTTTGGTGCTAGGCCCCCAGTTGCAAATTTCCAGTCTCAGTAGTTATCACTCAGAAGAAACTGACTGTGCTGTTCAATATGTTATTCAGCTTAGTAAGAATCTTGCTAACACCCATGTTTTAGTTTCTTCTTCCCTTCCAGATTCAGCAGAAACCGACACTTGTTACAACTTAAAGTCTGGTGGTTTTGTGGTCGTGAAAAGCCATGTCAGAAAACACGGACTAGAACCCTTGTATGACGGTCCCTACCAAGTCCTCAGTATCACTCCTATGTCAGTAAAGCTGGAAGGAAGACCGACATGGATCCACGCATCACACTGCCAGCTGGTCAAACAGACTAGTAGCAAATAAGGGGACATAATGTTTTGGTTTTTCGTATTTCCATATAATAATATTGGTAACCACATGGGACAGCTTAAATTCCCCAATATCCTTGAATAATAAGTTTGTACAATATCATGAAAGATTAGTAGCACAGATGGGTATAGCCAATAAAATTGTCAGTTCTATTTTCATTTACCCTATGATTACACAAATGTGGGATAAATTGGTTAAGCCCACAGACTATCTAGATGATCAAATTTGGGATATATTGGATATACTTAATATTACGGTTGTTGTCCAAAACCAACTTATCATAGTTACTAATCAATACACTGTAGTACTGGATTACTTAACAGCAGCACAGTGTGGTATGTGTCAGGTTATTGGACCTGCTTGCTGTCATTATATAGATCCCAATAGCACTATGAAGTAAAAGTTAGAGGATATTCAAAGACTCAGAGCTCAATATAATAAAGACAATGACCGTAATAAGGACAGTTGGTGGGCAGACACCTTCTCCTTTCTTAATCCAGCAAATTGGTTTAAGGGATTTGGGGGCTGGATAGCTGGAATCTTGCAAAGTTTGTTATATATTGTTGTCTTTATCCTTGTTATGTATGTAATACTAAAACTTGTTCTTTGGTGTATTTCTGTATGTATTAGAAAATTCTGCACTAGGACAACTAATGATGAAACCAAAAGCGTTGCCACTCCTGCTCTTCTCTACACCGATTTCACACAGATACCTGATGAAGATGTTGAAGCCAAGCGCATGGCTATCTTCAAAAGATCCTCACTACTGTTATCAATAGTTGTTATTTGAAAATTCTAGTATACAGGGGGGACGGGTACGCCACAACAGCCATGGCTGGTAACATGGCACCAGTCATGTGAAGACCAGTACCTCTCGAGCTTATAGCTTGGGATAGTACCTCTGATGCTGGACATTAATTAACAAAATTTATCTAGGGGGGAATGTGAAGGAAGAAATTAAGAAAGATTCTCCATTTTTGTGCTTTTCGACTCCATTTTGTTGTTTTTATATAAATTTTGTTAGTAGGCTAAAGTTTACAGCGAGACCTTGATGAGACCTTGATTGTTGCAACCTGGGTAGGACATGAGACTGAGGGTGTATTGTTCTATGAAGCTTTGACGCACAGACTGTTCCTGTATTCTTATAGGTTAAGAACTGTGAGCGTGTTCTTATGCTGATTGCTTGAAGTATAATTTCTATGACTATGATAAGTCATACAGAATAAACGGGGGCCAGAGAGATCAGCTTGATCCCCCCCAAACAGAGACACACGTCTCCGTCTGGTCATTTTCAGTTGCCGGCAACACCTTGTATATTAATTTGGAAATCACTGAGTTAACCGTGAAGGATCACCTTAGATCCTCCCTCAACATAATAAGCTAACACACTATTGCACAAGCCTGTGTATATATATATATATACTTTTTTTCCCCTTTTTTTGGCCTATTAGAGTGCAACACACATTTTTTAGGGGTGTGTTAACAAATGAACACACCTCTTGCACTATTTGTGACAATTATATGTCTGTCTGTTATGTATGGTCTGCTGGATGTGTAACCTATCTTCCGCACGACAGGGCCTATTAGGGCCAGTTAGGATCAGTCTATGTTGAGCAGGGGCGCCATTGCGCAGGTATATATAGGGTGCCAACCTCTGCTGCTAGGAAGGGTACAGACAGTTGGTCTGGTAGGGAGTTTGTGCACCCTGTAACTTTGTCAGCAGCCATATGTGTTTTAGATCGTGAATGTTATAGAGTGTTTTATATTAATTGAAGTATATGTTTAGGAGTAGGTGGTGGTGTAGGTCGCAGTAAATAACGAGGACACAGGGTTGCAGTCTCTTTACCTCTTTACTGAAGGCTTTGGCATCCGCAATCCAGAGCACTGCTAACAGGGCTGGCTGAAACCGGCCGGTCCGAAGGCACATCCAGAGTTCCCTTTGCAGGTGGAAATCAGTGCCTACCTACTAGCGCCTGGGTGTTATAGTACTTCCCTGCTGAGCACCACGGGATAGTCCTGACAACCGCAGCCCAATGTCTCCTGTGATGTCTACTGTATACCGCAGCCCCATGTCTCCTGTGATGTCTATACCGCAGCCCCATGTCTCCTGTGATGTCTATACCACAGCCCAATGTCTCCTGTGATGTCTATACCGCAGTCCCATGTGTCCTGTGATGTCTATACCGCAGCCCCATGTCTCCTGTGATGTCTATACTGCAGCCCCATGTCTCCTGTGATGTCTATACCGCAGCCCCATGTCTCCTGTGATGTCTATACCCAGGGCCGTATTTGCCACTAGGCACGTGAGGGCACGTGCCTAGGGCGGGGCAATGCGGGGGGGCGGCACCTGAGCAGGTTTTTTTTTTTATATCACTTTGTCCAGTCTGGTCCGACCGCCCCCCCCCACCCAACACCTCCCCCCCGGCGCCGCTGCTGCTGATGCCTCCTTGCTGGCACAGCCCCCATTGACTGTCTCATACTCACCTCACCTGCTCCAGCGGTGCCGGCTGGTCTGCTCTCAGCGACTGCACGACTGCAGCTCGCCCTGTGTGAGCGGTCACATGGTGCCGCCTCATTAAGCGGTACCACCTGACCGCGGCGCTCACACAGGACGAGGCGGGGAGGACGTTGCTGCGCAGGGACAGAGCCTGGCGGAGGATTCCGACTTCGAGGATTCCGACCTTCTGCGCGGTGTGTGTGAGGTGAGTATGAATGATGATTGACAGCGTCAGCCAGGGAGGAGGGGGGAGAGCCGGGGAGGATGTAGGAGGCCCGCGGTGGACGGGGAGCCGAGCCACACAGGATGGGAGCGTCGGTGAGCCGATGAGCCGCGGCGCCACGCATACAGCCAGAGCCAGGCCCAGGGGGGGAGATGAGCCACGCATATGGCGGGGCCAGGGGGGGGGAGATTAATATGAGCCATGCATACAGGGTGTGGGTTAATATGAGCCATGCATACAGGGGGGGAATATGAGCCATGCATACAGAAGGGGGGTTAATATGAGCCATGCATACAGAAGGGGGGGTTAATATGAGCCATGCATACAGGAGGAGGGGGGTTAATATGAGCCATGCATACAGAAGGGGGGTTAATATGAGCCATGCATACAGGAGGAGGGGGGTTAATATGAGCCATGCATACAGAAGGGGGGTTAATATGAGCCATGCATACGGGGGGGTTAATATGAGCCATGCATACAGAAGGGGGGGTTAATATGAGCCATGCATACAGAAGGGGGGTTAATATGAGCCATGCATACAGAAGGGGGGTTAATATGAGCCATGCATACAGAAGAGGGGTTAATATGAGCCATGCATACAGAAGAGGGGTTAATATGAGCCATGCATACAGGAGGGGGGTTAATATGAGCCATGCATACAGAAGAGGGGTTAATATGAGCCATGCATACAGGAGGGGGGTTAATATGAGCCATGCATACAGAAGAGGGGTTAATATGAGCCATGCATACAGAAGGGGGGGTTAATATGAGCCATGCATACAGAAGAGGGGTTAATATGAGCCATGCATACAGAAGGGGGGGTTAATATGAGCCATGCATACAGAAGAGGGGTTAATATGAGCCATGCATACAGAAGGGGGGTTAATATGAGCCATGCATACAGAAGAGGGGTTAATATGAGCCATGCATACAGAAGGGGGGTTAATATGAGCCATGCATACAGAAGAGGGGTTAATATGAGCCATGCATACAGAAGGGGGGTTAATATGAGCCATGCATACAGAAGGGGGGTTAATATGAGCCATGCATACAGAAGAGGGGTTAATATGAGCCATGCATACAGAAGGGGGGTTAATATGAGCCATGCATACAGAAGGGGGGTGAATATGAGCCATGCATGGGGGGGGAATATGAGCCATGCATACAGTAGGGGGGTGATTATGAGCCATGCATACAGTAGGGGGGTGAATATGAGCCATGCATACAGGGAGGTGAATATGAGCCATGCATACAGGAGGGGGGGGGGGTCAATATACAGTATGGAGAACTGTGTGTGGCCATAATACAGTATTGAGCATCATGTGTGGCCGTTATACAGGATGGAGCATCATGTGTGGCCGTTATACAGGATGGAGCATCATGTGTGGTCATTATACAGTATTGAGCATCATGTGGCCGTTATACAGTATGGAGCATCATGTGTGGCCAATGGCCATTATACAGTATGGAGCATCATGTGTGGCCATTATACAGTATGGAGCATCATGTGTGGCCATTATACAGTATGGAGCATCATGTGTGGCCATTATACAGTATGGAGCATCATGTGTGGTCATTATACAGTATTGAGCATCATGTGGGATCATTATACAGTATGGAGCATCATGTCTGGCCATTATACAGTATGGAGCACTGTGGCCATATTTTTTATGTTTATAATTATTGTATATAAAACAGTGTGATCAGCAGTGCTAAATGGGTGTGGTTGGGACGTGGATATGGGTGTGACTAGTTGTGAAATGGGTGTGGTCAGAGGTGTGGCCTAAAATCTGCCGCAGCGCACTACGTGCGCCGCAAACTTTTTACCTCCTTCCCTTCTTTAAAAGTTGGGAGGTATGGTACCGCATTTTCCAGATCATGGCAAGTGCCACAAATCCCATAGGGAATTAATGAGGCCGAACGCAGTGTTGCTGGAAGTGATCCGTTACGCGGCACATGCAGAAAAACTGCCCGATCTGCTGCAAAAGGCGACTTTCACATCAGCGATTCTTGCAAAAGTCACTGCCGATAGTGTCATACTCACCAAAGGGGGAGGCAGCACTAAAAGTGCCTAGGGCAGCAGAAACTCTAAATACGGCCCTGTCTATACCGCAGCCCCATGTCTCCTGTGATGTCTATACCACAGCCCAATGTCTCCTGTGATGTCTATACCACAGCCCAATGTCTCCTGTGATGTCTATACCGCAGCCCCATGTCTCCTGTGATGTCTATACCGCAGCCCCATGTCTCCTGTGATGTCTATACTGCAGTCCCATGTCTCCTGTGATGTCTAGAATAGTTAATTTTGCTATGACACAGTCTCTTTTAAAGGAGGTGATCACTAATGATAGAAGAGGGGATAATCTAGGGAAAGCTTGCTTTGTTTTTTATAATCTAATTGAACTATACTATTACACACATATGAGTATGAGAAAAAACTGAAGAATTGTGTTCTGTATTTAATATTGATCTGTAAAAAAAATCTTTCTACGTGACCGGACATTCATCTATTGTATCACAAGGGCATTCTCCCCTACATCTTTGGCTTCTTTAGAAGCATAATTCTGCAAAACGGCTGCACATGGAGTGCCAATGGCTCCATAGTATGGCTCTGTAAGGATGACTATGCGTTCCTTTGTTGCGTTGTGTGCCGGTATTGTCCTGACTGTTGACAGCTTCCAAGTAATGGTGAACCCATCCAAGCTCTTTCCACCTCCTGTTGCCTCCAGCTCAAAAATATCTCCAGAATCCGTCCTTTCCTCAACCGTCAATCTACTAAAATGCTTGTGCATGCCCTCATCATCTCCCGCCTTGACTACTGCAACATCCTTTTCTGTGGCCTCCCTGCTAACACCCTTGCACTTCTCCAGTCCATCCTTAACTCTGCAGCCCGACTAACTCATCTCTCTCCTCACTACTCCTTCGCTTCCCCCCTCTGCAAATCTGTTCACTGGCTCCTATTCCCTCAGCGTATCTAGTTCAAATTACTAATACTGACCTACAAAGCCATCCATAACGTGTCTCCTCCATATATCTCTGAACTAATCTCCCGATATCTTCCCTCACGTAATCTCCGGTCCTCCCAAGACCTCCTTCTCTCCTCCACACTTATCCGCTCCTCACCCAACTGCCTCCAGGACTTCTCCAGAATATCCCCCATCCTGTGGAATTCTTTGCCCCAACACGTCCGACTATCAACCACATTCAGATCCTTCAGAAGGAACCTGAAAACTCACCTCTTCAGGAAAGCCTACAGCCTGCACTGCCCCCGCTGCCTCCTCACCACTACTGAAGCTACCGCCTCACCAACGCCAGAGCTCCTGCAACCCTCAACCTATTGTCTCCTTCCCCATAATCCTGCAGAATGTAAGCCCGCAAGGGCAGGGTCCTCGCCCCTCCGTATCAGTCTGTCATTGTTAGTTTGTCTACTGTAAGTGGTATCTGTAACTTGTATGTAACCCCTTCTCATGTACAGCACCATGGAATCAATGGTGCTATAGAAATAAATAATAATAATAATAATAATAACCTAAACATACATTAGGAATTGCATAGTCAATGTTAGTTAAAGATGAAGTTTAATTTTAACCATTAATATACTGTATATAATAATATTACGGATCACCGCTCTTGCCAGCCCATGAAGAGGACTTATGGCCGGGGGGTTGTTGTGATGAGAGCATGTAATGTAATGCTTCATTTTCTACTGATAGACATGTAGAAGCCATTTTCTGCTTTACTTTCCTACCTGCATCATATTACATTACAAGAGTTAGGAAAATATGGATTCCTGTTCTCCTTCCCTCATAAAGGGGTCGGTTAATAGTTTCCATCCGCGGAGCGATCACTACTCCTATGTGAAATTGTTTTAATTTAACTTTATAATATTTCTTAGTATTACCGTCCTGGTGATTTACATAGAACATTTTTTAATTGCAGTCATTACTCATTAATCACGTTGTGCCATGTTGCATTTATTAATTGGTTGTTACATATTACCATGGGGTTTTTTCTTTGTTTATTAGTTTTTTTCCCCCATACTATTTCATTTATTTTACCACCGTTCTTCAAAAAATATATGATACCCAGGAGGATTATTTGGATGATAGAATTTAATTTCATTGAAAAATGTATGGACAATTATTGAGAATTTACAATGGAGTTATAGCTAAAATTACTTCACCAGCAAAAAGTTGGACAAAGCTGCCAGAGGTGAATCTTAGGTCCTAATGAGACATACATAGCATCTGTCATTTATAAAACTGGTGTCTTGTTATGTGCCAAAGAGGCATCTGGTGACATTAAAAAAACAGAATGCACAAATGTAATATCCTATAGGTCCCACAAAAATTAAAGGTTCCTTGTCTCACGCCTACCTACCAATTATGGACCTCAGGGACCCCAAGTTTCAATCTACACCCCTACTGAGAATTAAAAATTGAAGTCTAGGCTCAGTCCAAAATATCTTCTTGGTTCCAAATGCTAAATTCTCTACATTTTCTTTTATTATGTACCACTTATAGAGATGCCTTCCTCTAATGTGGTAACGGGGTCTTTTGACCCCCTGACTATCTGGAGACTCACTCTTTTTTCTGCTAGGACTGAGAATTCAGATGGCTGGATATCCAGCTGGTTGCAATGCCACGACAACCTCCTTAAAGGAACACAATTTACAGGAATCTACACCTGCAAACTAGACTTTACGTTAGCTTGTAATAACAGCTTGTGGGTCGTATCGGCCGAATCATAATTAGTCTTTGGGAAAAGATTCAAGTCGCTGAGAGGCAGAGGCCATGATGCAAAAAAATGACAACAATTATAAAAAAAATCCTAATTGATATGAGAGTATTTAACTTGACAACATTTTCCTAGGAAAAATATATTAAAAAGACACTTGATTGCTGTTGAACATAGGTTTGTTAGAAGGTGAAGGTTAAGGATGCATGCCATTTCACAGTGCACCTCTATTGTGGGACGTATCACACGTCTAGTCGGCACTAGACTCAAAGCATGTGATTCACATACTTACAGTCATGTGACCACCCACTCTCATGGGTAACAGCGGAGGATCCTAACAGCAAGCACACTGCACAATGTCAGGATTCAGAAGTCTGCAGTCACATAAATTCGACTGCAGATTTTCATCCTAAGCCTGGACAACAAGCCCTTTATCATCTCTTGTATAGGGGACAGAGAGTGAAAGACAGAGTTTATTGAAAGGCTGATTTCCCTCCATCCTTAGTCAGTGATAGGGGGCCTGCTTTGGTTGTAAAGGTGCAGAGTCAGTTCCAGAGTTGGTTGCAAAGGTGCAGAGTCAGTTGCAGAGGGCCTAGTCAGTAGCAGAGGGCCTTGGTCAGTTGCAGAGGTGCAGAGTTACCTCCAGAAAGTCAAAGTCAGTTGCAGAGGTCCAGAGTCAGTTCCAGAGATCTAATCAGCTCCAGAGGTCCAGAATCAGTTGCAGCAGTGCGCTGTGGCTCGTGTAGTCTTGAACTTTGTGATTGTCCTGGGCATAGGAGACTGGCTAGTTATAATTGAAAGGAGAAAGAGACCACCCCCAGTACAGAGTCTGCCGCTGAGCAGAGATAGGAGAAGAGATAGGAGCCAGGTAAGAAGCGCTAATGCATGCTGCCTGAAGTAACTAGTGCCATATTGCTCCTAGTCAGCCAATTTGCAATTCTATTTTTTTAAATGTGGTAAGATTGGCCTTTGCCCTAGTAGCTCTCAAAGTTTAATGTATTCCTTCCTGGAGGTAGAGGAATTAAGTATTAAATCGCGGCACATGCCAGAATAAGGTTCCAGTGAAAATGTGCAACTCTGGGATGGCAGAGCTGTAATTGTCTTAGAGGTCAACAGAGTTGTGAAAATTTTCAAAACTATTATTTTAGTTCAATTCTTGAAAGTTGGAGGTGTCAGATTAGTGACATGTTTACAGCCAACAATGGAGTCCGTGTAAGAGCTTTCCATAGGGCACACAAATTATATCAATGTGGGAGCTCATAATGACGTTTCTTTTGTTCTTTTGTGTAAAACAAATGCTATAAAAAACCCTAAAAGTAGAGTTTATGGCTGCATTTGATCTACCGTATGTTGCCTCATTCACATGTGGACAAAATTGGTAGTGCCTTCTGTTAATAAAAGAAAAAATATCTAGGTGGAAAGTGAAGCTAAGCATCTCATAACAAACGAAATTAACATGAAATCCTTTAAAATAGTATTGATTACATATACAAAAATAATATAAATAATTGTGCGAAGAATATTAAAAGCATAGGTGCCACACAAAGAGGGACACACAGGTGAACCTGCTCATTATACCCATGTATATATATACATGTGTATATATATATATATATATATATATATATATATATATATATATATATATATATATATATATATAATGTACAGTTATGGCCAAAAGTATTCACACCCCTGCAATTCTGTCAGATAATACTCAGTTTCTTCCTGAAAATGATTGCAAACATACATTCTTTGGTATTATTATCTTCATTTAATTTGTCTTAAATGAAAAACCACAAAAGAGAATGAAGCAAAAAGCAAAACATTGATCATTTCACACAAAACTCCAAAAATGGGCCAGACAAAAGTATTGGCACCCTCAGCCTAATACTTAGTTGCACAACCTTTAGCCAAAATAACTGCGACCAACCGCTTCCGGTAACCATCAATGAGTTTCTTACAATGCTCTGCTGGAATTTTAGACCATTCTTCTTTGGCAAACTGCTCCAGGTCCCTGATATTTGAAGGGTGCCTTCTCCAAACTGCCATTTTTAGATCTCTCCACAGGTGTTCTATGGGATTCAGGTCTGGACTCATTGCTGGCCACCTTAGAAGTCTCCAGTGCTTTCTCTCAAACCATTTTCTAGTGCTTTTTGAAGTGTGTTTTGGGTCATTGTCCTGCTGGAAGACCCATGACCTCTGAGGGAGACCCAGCTTTCTCACCCTGGGCCCTACATTATGCTGCAAAATTTGTTGGTAGTCTTCAGACTTCATAATGCCATGCACACGGTCAAGCAGTCCAGTGCCAGAGGCAGCAAAGCAACCCCAAAACATCAGGGAACCACCGCCATGTTTGACTGTAGGGACCGTGTTCTTTTCTTTGAATGCCTCTTTTTTTCTCCTGTAAACTCTATATTGATGCCCAAAAAGCTCTACTTTTGTCTCATCTGACCAGAGAACATTCTTCCAAAACGTTTTAGGCTATTTCAGGTAAGTTTTGGCAAACTCCAGCCTGGCTTTTTTTTATGTCTCGGGGTAAGAAGTGGGGTCTTCCTGGGTCTCCTACCATACTGTCCCTTTTCATTCAGATGCCGATGGATAGTAAGGGTTGACACTGTTGTACTCTCGACTGCAGGGCAGCTTGAACTTGTTTGGATGTTAGTCGAGGTTCTTTATCCAGCATCCGCACAATCTTGCGTTGAAATCTCTTGTCAATTTTTCTTTTCCGTCCACATCTAGGGAGGTTAGCCACAGTGACATGGGCTTTAAACTTCTTGATGACACTGCGCACGGTAGACACAGGAACATTCAGGTCTTTGGAGATGGACTTGTAGCCTTGAGATTGCTCATGCTTCCTCACAATTTGCAAGCATCACAAAAAGAATGCAGTCAACAAGTCCCATAAAATGTATAAATTTATTAAATATATAGTACATTACGATAAATAACCGATAAATGGACAACAAAGGACAAAGGTAAAGCAGTATGTGACAGTGTAAGTAGCCCAAGGACTACATGGTCCCATCACTGCATAGCCATAACAAGTAGTATAACAAATACAAGACCAGTGTTCATATAACACCGCAGGATAAACATTCCCATATTTCATAGCTCAGTGGCACCGCACCAGAACATGGCCTGAAACCTAAGTATAACCGAGATTTACCTTGTATGGGATGCAGTGAGAGGCCAGTAGTCCACCCCGACGCGCGTTTCGGAGTAACAAGCTCCTTCCTCAGGGGGCAATTTGGTTTCTCAAGTCCTCAGACAGTTCTTTGGTCTTCATTCTTTTCTCCATGCTCAATGTGGTACACACAAGGACACAGGACAGAGGTTGAGTCAACTTTAATCCATGTTAACTGGCTGCAAGTGTGATTTAGTTATTGCCAACACCTGTTAGGTGCCACAGGTAAGTTACAGGTGGTTACAGGTGCTGTTAATTACACAAATTAGAGAAGCATCACATGATTTTTCGAACAGTGCCAATACTTTTGTCCACCCCCTTTTTTACGTTTGGTGTGGAATTATATCCAATTTGGCTTTAGAACAATTCTTTTTGTGTTTTTTTCATTTAAGACAAATTAAATGAAGATAGTAATACCAAAGAATCTGTGTTTGCAATCATTTTCAGGAAGAAACTGAGTATTATCTGACAGAATTGCAGGGGTGTTAATACTTTTGGCCATGACTGTATATATGTATATATATATATGTATATATATATATATATATATATATATATATATATATATATATATATATATATATATACATATACATATATATATATATATATATATATATATATATATATATATATATATATACTGTGTGCAGAATTATTAGGCAAGTTGTATTTTGATCACATAATACTTTTTATTCATGTTGTCCTACTCCAAGCTGTTCAGGCTTGGGAGCCAACTACCAATTAAGTAAATCAGGTGATGTGCATCTCTGTAATGAGGAGGGGTGTTGTCTAATGACATCAAAACCCTATATAAGGTGTGGTTAATTATTAGGCAACTTCCTTTTCTTTGGCAAAATGGTTCAGAAGAGCGATTTAATGGGCTCTGAAAAGTCCAAAATTGTGAGATGTCTTGCAAAGGGATACAGCAGTCTTGAAATTGCCAAACTTTTGAAGCGTGATCACGGAACAATCAAGCTTTTCATGGCAAATAGCCAACAGGGTCGCAAGAAGTGTGTTGGGCAAAAAATGCGCAAAATAACTGCCCATGAATTGAGGAAAATCAAGCGTGAAGCTGCCAAGATGCCATTTGCCACCAGTTTTGCCATATTTCAGAGCTGCAACGTTACTGGAGTAACAAAAAGCACAAGGTGTGCAATACTCAGGGACATGGCCAAGGTAAAGAAGGCTGAAAACGACCACCTTTGAACAAGAAACATAAGATAAAACGTCAAGACTGGGCCAAGAAATATCTTAAGACTGACTTTTCAAAGGTTTTATGGTGTAATAATTATAGGGGATAACTCAGGAGACTCTTTGCGTGGAACAAGACAACTACAGGACACAGTTTTATAAGTAGTAAAGTCTATATTATCACACGGTGATTCAAACAGGTGTAGAGAGAAACACAAGTCCACAACACTTGGAGTAAATATTAAACGCAGCTTAACAGTCTATAGGGAACTTCAGGGGAAAATGCAATCACGCAGAAAGTCTATGAAGCATAATGATTCTTGAGGATACTTGACACGAATAAGTCATTGTTAGTCCAAACACAGATAGACATGCTTATAAGGCAGTTCAAATAATATCTTAGCTCAACCAGGGAGGCCTGGGTAATAGTCTCAGGTTTAAGTAGAGCAGCAAATAGCTTACATGTCCAGCAAATGCAGATGGAAGAAAACACAAGCAGGAGATGAAGGAGGATTACTGGAAACTGGTGTATGCAGCAGGAACTCAGAGCAGGGTAGCAGGATCACCACACAGGTTCACAGGAGCAGGTATATAGCCAGGGAGTTACCAGGGTCAGGAGCTGGATGCAAGGCAGAATACTCTAGCACAGACTGAAGGCTGGGGTGGAGTTTTATAGCAGGAAGACACAGTGCACATGAGACCAAAGACGCCATCTTGGAAAAGGGCAGTAATGCACAAAAGGTAATAAAAATGTTCAGAGTTCTGACATATGGACTAATTAAATGAGTGATGGATTGAATTGAACTGATGGGCCAGATGGATGGGCCAGAGGCTGGATCAGTAAAGGGCAGAGAGTTCCATTCCGACTCAGACGCCAGCAAGGTGGAGGTGGGGTACTGGTATGGGCTGGGATCATCAAAGATGAACTTATGGGACCTTTTCGGGTTGAGGATGGAGTGAAGCTCAACTCCCAGACCTACTGCCAGTTTCTGGAAGACAACTTCTTCAAGCAGTGGTACAGGAAGAAGTCGGTATCGTTCAAGAAAAACATGATTTTCATGCAGGACAATGCTCCATCACATACCTCCAACTACTCCACAGAGTGGCTGACCAGTAAAGGTCTCAAAGAAGAAAAAATAATGACATGGCCCCCTTGTTCACCTGATCTGAACCCCATAGAGAACATGTGGTCCCTCATAAAATGTGAGATCTACAGGGAGGGAAAACAGTCCACCTCTCGGGACAGTGTCTGGGAGGCTGTGGTGGCTGCTGCACGCAATGTTGATCGTAAACAGATCAAGCAACTGACAGAATCTATGGATGGAAGGCTGTTGAGTGTCATCATAAAGAAAGGTGGCTATATTGGTCACTAATTTTTGGGGGTTTTGTTTTTGCATGTCAGAAATGATTATTTCTAAATTTTGTGCAGTTATATTTGTTTACCTGGTGAAAATAAACAAGTGAGATGGGAATGTATTTGGTTTTTATTAAGTTACCTAATAATTCTGCACAGTAATAGTTACCTGCACAAACAGTTATCCTCCTAGGATAGCCAAATCTAAAAAAAAACACTCCAACTTCCAAAAATATTAATCTTTGATATTTATGAGTCTCTAGGGTCGAATGAGAACATAATTGTTGATCAATAATACAAATAATCCTCTAAAATACAGCTTGCCTAATAATTCTGCACACACAATATATATATGTATATATATATATATATATATATATATATATATATATATATATATATATATATACAGTCATGGCCAAAAGTATTCACACCCCTGCATTTCTGTCAGATAATACTGTTTCTTCCTGAAAATGATTGCAAACACAAATTCTTTGGTATTATTATCTTCATTTAATTTGTCTTAAATGAAAAAAACACAAAAAGAATTGTTCTAAAGCCAAATTGGATATAATTCCACACCAAACATAAAAAAGGGGGTGGACAAAAGTATTGGCACTGTTCGAAAAATCATGTGATGCTTCTCTAATTTGTGTAATTAACAGCACCTGTAACTTACCTGTGGCACCTAACAGGTGTTGGCAATAACTAAATCACACTTGCAGCCAGTTGACATGGATTAAAGTTGACTCAACCTCTGTCCTGTGTCCTTGTGTGCACCATATTGAGCATGGAGAAAAGAAAGACGACCAAAGAACTGTCTGAGGACTTGAGAAACCAAATTGTGAGGAAGCATGAGCAATCTCAAGGCTACAAGTCCATCTCCAAAGACCTGAATGTTCCTGTGTCTACCGTGCGCAGTGTCATCAAGAAGTTTAAAGCCCATGGCACTGTGGTTAACCTCCCTAGATGTGGACGGAAAAGAAAAATTGACAAGAGATTTCAACGCAAGATTGTGCGGATGCTGGATAAAGAACCTCGACTAACATCCAAACAAGTTCAAGCTGCCCTGCAGTCCAAGGGTACAACAGTGTCAACCCTTACTATCCGTCGGCGTCTGAACGAAAAGGGACTGTATGTTAGGAAACCCAGGAAGACCCCACTTCTTACCCCGAGACATAAAAAAGCCAGGCTGGAGTTTGCCAAAACTTACCTGAAAAAGCCTAAAACGTTTTGGAAGAATGTTCTCTGGTCAGATGAGACAAAAGTAGAGCTTTTTGGGCAAAGGCATCAACATAGAGTTTACTGGAGAAAAAAAGAGACATTCAAAGAAAAGAACAAGGTCCCTACAGTCAAACATGGCTGAGGTTCCCTGATGTTTTGGGGTTGCTTTGCTGCCTCTGGCACTGGACTGCTTGACCGTGTGCATGGCATTATGAAGTCTGAAGACTACCGACAAATTTTGCAGCATAATGTAGGGCCCAGTGTGAGAAAGATGGGTCTCCCTCAGAGGTCATGGGTCTTCCAGCAGGACAATGACCCAAAACACACTTCAAAAATCACTAGAACATGGTTTGAGAGAAAGCACTGGAGACTTCTAAGGTGGCCAACAATGAGTCCAGACCTGAATCCCATAGAACACCTGTTGAGAGATCTAAAAATGGCAGTTTGGAGAAGGCACCCTTCAAATATCAGGGACCTGGAGCAGTTTGCCAAAGAAGAATGGTCTAAAATTCCAGCAGAGCATTGTAACAAACTCATTGATGGTTACCGGAAGCAGTTGGTCGCAGTTATTTGGCTAAAGGGTGTGCAACCAAGTATTAGGCTGAGGGTGCCAATACTTTTGTCTGGCCCATTTTTGGAGTTTTGTGTGAAATGATCAATGTTTTGCTTTTTGCTTCATTCTCTTTTGTGTTTTTTAATTTAAGACAAATTAAATGAAGATAATAATACCAAAGAATTTGTGTTTGCAATCATTTTCAGGAAGAAACTGAGTATTATCTGACAGAATTGCAGGGGTGTGAATACTTTTGGCCATGACTGTATATATATATATATATATATATATATATATATATATATATATATATATATATATATATATATATATACACACAATCCATATAGGTATTAACAAATATTATGGCTAAAAGGATTATTAAATACTATTAGCTTTAAAAAGTTGAAATGCCAGTGCATATTTTTCTTTCTTGCATGTTTTTAGCTGTGCCTTTGGGTCATTTTCCTGTTGTAGCACTCATAACCTGTGACTCAGACCCAGCTTTCTGACAATGGGTAGCACATTTTGCTACAGAATGCCTTGTTAGTCTTGAGCTTTAATTGTATCCTGCACATATTCAAGACCCCCTGTGCCAGATGCAGCAAAGCGGCTCCAAAACATAACTAAGCCTCCTCTATGTTTCACAGTAGGTACAATGTTCTTTAAAAAAAGAAAAGAAAAAAGAGCAGCAACAAATCCACCAGGTAATGAATAAATAAGTAAATTTTATTGAATAATCACATGTCAAATCAGACTTGACATAATACAAATACATATAAGGGAAAAGGAGGAGACATGAAGGTAGGCAAGGGAGAGACTGTAGATCAAAATAGGACAATAATCACAGTAAATGTGCACAGAAAAAGCATAAGTTGGCAGATGCTGTGGATGGTTGTAGAGTATACTTATATACCAACATGATGCAAAGTCATAAGATAAAGTACCCGCTTACCCATAGTAGGTCCAGACCAGAAACAGTCTTCCTGCGACCCCTGATGCACGTTTCACATGCTTGCACTTTAATTATTTAAAAATCATACAATGTGATTTTCTGTTTTTTATTTTTAGATTCTGTCTCTCACAGTTGAAGTGTACCTAAGATAAAAATTACAGACCTCTCCATTCTTTGTGAGAAAACTTGAAAAATTGTCAGTGTGTCAAATACTTATTTTCCCCATTGTACTTATGGACTACTGAGAAACTGGTTTTAACAGTGTGATAGGGCACGAAGTGTAGAATGATAGTTGTAGTAGAGTGGTATCTCAAGCTCAGGCATGTCAGGAAAGGTGGAGAGACAAGAGACTGTTTAAACATCCGGGGGAAAACTACACACCTTAACATTGAAATTAAGAAAAAGTTGAGAAGTTTTAGAAATCCTAAGTTCGATAAACATGCAAATGATGAAAAAATGTGAATTTTTTCTCTCAAAGCATTGTGATTAGGGATGGGCGAACCTGAACTGTAAAGTTTGGAACCTATACTGAACACATAGTGTTCAGTCACAAGGTCTCGAACATGGGTTTCCATAGGTAACCCGTGTTACAGTTCCAGTCCAGTTCGGGTCCAGGGTCTGTAAAAGAGAGAATAAAATTAATAATAAACATTATAAATATTATACTTGCCTGTCCAGCGATGCGTCCTTCCGTCCCGCTGTCTCCCGGCCACACGGACACTGCTGGAAAATGCCAAAGACTTCCGAGTGCAGTGAATACAGTCGGAGGGTAATGAACGGCCATGGAAGCAGATGTGGCCGTGAGACAGAGGAACGGGGGGACGTGTCGCTGGACAGGTAAGTATAATTATAACTAGATGGTGGCCCGATTCTAACGCATCGAGTATTCTAGAATATGTATGTAGCTTATTTATGAAGATTTCAGAATAATGCAATGAATACACAGGATTCGGCCAGCCAGGCACGACCAATTAGCGAAGCGTGGTTTAAATTCTGCGCCAATTCGCGGACGGACTGCGCCTGCCGCTGATTGTTCGCTGCTGGCCATGTAGTATAGAGTACAGCCACGTACAATATAGCACAGCCACGTAGTATATAGCACAGTCCACGCAGTATGTGCAGTGCCCCAGAGTCCTGGTCGTTGCAGTAATATCTCTCTTCCACCAGGGGGAGTGATATTACGTCTGATGGTACTAAAGGAGTTCACCTTGCCAGGTATCACAAGTCACACACTACACTTCACACTCCAGTCCACCAGGGGGAGCCTTGCTTCTATCTATTAGGGCACTCCTCACACACGGGTAAAACTGGTGGGTTGGATAGGAAGTTAGTCAGAAGCTGCCTGGGTTTGACCCAGAGAGGACCTATCAGGCAGACAGGGGGAAAAGGAGGAACATCTGAGCTGCAGACAGAGGGTCCCTGTCAGGGGTGGGATCCTGACAGAGGCCTAGCACAAGATAGATAGCTACGGAGCTGCGCCTGCCCCACGTACGGCAGCATCCTAAGAAAGGACATGAAGCGAAGTGTATTGTGGAGAGTGATAAACGAAGTCACAGCACAAGGAGATAATACCAGGAGGAGTTCTGCCCCAAGATAGGCAGCCTCCTTCTGAGGCGCGTAGCCGGTGGCCGGAACACCGAGGGAGTAATTGACTCTACGCATTACTTCAGAGACAGTCAATTCCACGTTGGCTGCACGACCTTAATACATAAGAAGACACGGTCGCAAATTGTGGTGGTCGGGGCGTCTCTAGGGTCCTTACAAACAAGCCCCAGGTTATCCCAGTCATACGGGTTGTCCTATCCATACCATCTTGGGGACAGAGAGAGAGAGAACATCAGAAACATCTACGAAAGTTGTGAGGACTATCCCGTGGTGCTCAGCAGGGAGGTACTACAACACACAGGTGCTAGTAGGAAGGCTACTGATTTCCACCTGGTTAAGGGAACTCTGGATTTGCCTTCGGACCGGCCGGACTCTGCCTACCCTGTGAACGGTACTCTGGACTGTGGTTGCTGAAGTCTTCAGTAAAAGGTAAAGAGACTGCAACCATTGTGTCCTCATTATTCATTGCGCCTTACATTGTCCACCATCACCACTTACACTTCTGGGAAGTCCTGGGCACATACTTCACCTGTGGGAAGGTATACCATCTAGATGCCATTCCATCACCCGAGCGGACCCCTAAGCAGTGTCGGTCACCCTGACCGAGTACCACAGGTGGCGTCACGAACACCGTACAGACTTCACCCTTTAATTGGGCACCCCTCAGAAGGGCCACGGACCAGGTCGGGCCACCGTGACATCCCCAGAACCGAGAGAGAGAGAGAGAGACCCGGTACCGAGTACCCCATTGCCCTTAACGTGGGGGCGATCCATCTATAACACAGCCCACGTAGTATAGAGCACAGCCCACGTAGTATATAGCACAACCCACGCAGTATATAACACAGCCCACATAGTATATAACACAGCCACGTAGTATATAGCACAGCCACGTAGGATATTGCACAGCCCACGCAGTATATATCACAGCTACGTGGTATATAGCACAGCCACATAGTATATAGCACAGTCCACGTAGTATATACCACTGCTATGTAGTATATAGCACAGCCCATGCAGTATATAACACAGTCCACGCAGTATATAGCACAGCCCATGCAGTATATAGCACAGCCCACGTAGTATATAACACAGCCACATAGTATATAGCACAGCCATGTAGTATATTGCACAGCCACGTAGTATATAGCACAGCCACGTAGGATATTGCACAGCCCACGCAGTATATATCACAGCTACGTGGTATATAGCACAGCCACATAGTATATAGCACAGTCCACGTAGTATATACCACTGCTATGTAGTATATAGCACAGCCCATGCAGTATATAACACATTCCACGCAGTATATAGCACAGCCCATGCAGTATATAGCACAGCCCACGTAGTATATAACACAGCCACATAGTATATAGCACAGCCATGTAGTATATTGCACAGCCACGTAGTATATAGCACATCTCACGTAGTATATAGCACAGTGAGGTAGTATATACAGTAACACAGCCCAAGCAGTATATAACACAGCCCACATAGTATATAACACAGCCCACGTAGTATATAGCAATGTGGGCACCATATCCCTGTTAAAAAAAGAACTAAAATAAAAATTAGTTATATAATCACCTTCCGGCGGGCCCCGGATCAAGCCCAGGCCTTTAGCAATGCTCCTCACGACGCTCCGTTCCCAGTAATGCCTTGCAGCAATAACCCGTGATGATGTAGCGGTCTCACGAGACCATTGCATCATCTGGGGTCATTGCAGCAATGCATTCTTGGGACCGGAGCGTTGAAAGGAGCAGGAAAGGCTGCCTCGGATGCCGGAAGGTGAGAATATATTGTTTTTTGTTTTTTTAAATTATTTTTAACATTATATGTTTTTACTATTGATGCTGCATAGGCAGCATCAATAGTAAAAAGTTGGTCACACTTACAGGGTTAATGGCAGCATTAACGGACTGCGTTACACTGTGTTATGCCACGGTGTAACGCAGTCCATTTAACGGACTGCTGAAACGCTATGTGGGCGCTGACTGGAGGGGAGAAGGGAGGGGCCAATTCATGGCCGGACTGTGCCTGTCGCTGATTGGTCGCGCCCAGCCGGCCACAACCAATCAGCGACGTGGGATTTCCATGACAGACAAACAGACGGAAGTGGACCTTAGACAATTATATATATAAATGTTTATTATTAATTTTATTCTTTCTTTTACAGTTCCCCCCGCCCCATCCCATATTTGTAAAGTCCAAGTTCGAGGTTTGGACACAAGTTCGTGTCATCTCCGGCCCCGAACTCGAACCTTACAAAAAAACTCGGGCGAACCCGCCGATCCCGAGCATCGGGGGTTCACACATCACTAATCGTGATTTATTCATATGGTGTATGAGCGCCACATGCAGAAATCTCGAAACTTACATCCTTGGCTGCTATCAAAGAGGTTATTTTTAAGTGTTTTGGGGTACAGAGGGAAGATGGATGTAACACATAAGTACACAGTCTGTTATAGTCAATTACTGTGGAGATACAAACGGCATGTCTGCACAGAAGCTGAGGGTACAAAATGGTAGAATATTTCTAACCAAGACGTTTAAAGTGGCTTTTTTTTATAGTGTATTGAAAAAATAAAAAAATAAGAAAAAAAGGTTAAATACATAAAAATGCTAAAGCAAAAAAAATTAATATGTAACAGCATTGTAAAATATTCTATTATCCTGCACATACTTGATGTCTTTGCATGAGTTTATAAATTTTTCAGTATCTGAGTCTATTAACTGCAAAACACCTCTTGTCTAGTGACAGCCAGGGAGAGGTGAGGTGTAGAGAGGACAGAAGGATAAATATACATTCCTCATAGAGATTCTATTTGCAAATTATGAAAGCATTGCTACATATTACTTTTAGACTAACCCTATGCATTGGCATTGGAAAAATGGTGTAGCAGCTCGGTTATATTTCATCTTTGGACAATCCCATACTTTTATTTTCTCTCTATTCCATCTTCTAACAAAAATTCAGTTTTTGAAAGAGTTTTCTACACTGCTCAAAAAAATAAAGGGAACACTAAAATCCCACATCTTAGATCACTGAATGAAATATTCCAGTTGTAAATCTTTATTCATTACATAGTGGAATGTGTTGAGAACACTAAAACCTAAAAATTATCAACATAAATCACAACTAATATCCCACGGAGGTCTGGAGTTGGAATGATGCTCAAAATCAAAGTGGAAAATGAAGTTACAGGCTGATCCAATTTCAGTGGAAATGCCTCACACAAGGAAATGATGCTCAGTAGTGTGTGTGGCCTCCACGTGCCTGTATGACCTCGCTACAACACCTGGGTATGCTCCTGATGAGGCGGTGGATGGTCTCCTGAGGGATCTCCTCCCAGACCTGGACTAAAGCATCTGCCAACTCCTGAACTGTCTGTGGCGCAATGTGACGTTGGTGGATGGTGCGAGACATGATGTCCCAGATGTGTTCAATCATATTCAGGTCTGAGGAACGGGCGGGCCAGTCCATAGCTTCAATGCCTTCATCTTGCAGGAACTGCTGACACACTCCAGCCACATGATGTCTGGCATTGTCCTGCATTATGAGGAACCCAGGGCCAACTGCACCAGCATATGGTCTCACAAGGGGTCTGAAGATCTCATCTCGGTACCTAATGGCAGTCAGGCTACCTCTGGCGAGCACATGGATTGCTGTGTGGCCCTCCAAAAAAATGCCACCCCCACCATTACTGACCCACTGCCAAACCGGTCATGCTGAATAATATTGCAGGCAGCAGATCGCTCTCCACCGCGTCTCCAGACTCTGTCACGTCTGTCACATGTGCTCAGTGTGAACCTACTTTCATCTGTGAAGAGCACAGAGCGCCAGTGGCGAATTTGCCAATCCTGGTGTTCTGTGACAAATGCCAAGCGTAATGCAAGGTGTTGGGCTGTGAGCACAACCCTAATCTGTGGACGTTGGGCACTCAGACCATCCTCATGTAGTCGGTTTCTAACCGTTTGTGCAGACACATGCACATTTGTGGCCTGCTGGAGGTCATTTTGCAGGGCTCTGGAGGTGCTCCTCTGTTCCTCCTTGCACAAAGTCTGAGGTAGCAGTCCTGCTGCTGGGTTGCTGCCCCCTACGGCCCCCTCCACATCTCCTGGTGTACTGGCCTGTCTCCTGGTAGCACCTCCAGCCTCTGGACACTACGCTGACAGATACAGCAAACCTTCTTGCCACAGCTCGCATTGGTGTGCCTTCCTGGATGTGCTGCACCACCTGAGCCACTTGTGTGGGTTGTAGAGTCCATCTCATGCTATCACAAGTGCGAAAGCACAACCAACATTCAAAAATGACCAAAACATAAACAAGAAAGCGTTAGTACTGAGATGTGGTCTGTGGTCCCCTCCTGCAGAACCACTCCTTTATTGAGTGTGTCTTGATAATTGCCAATAATTTCCATCTGTTGTCTATTCCATTTGCACAACAGCAAGTGAAATTGATTGTCAAACAGTGTTGCTTCCTAAGTGGACACTTTGATTTCACAGAAGTTTGATTTACTTGGAGTTATATTCTGTTGTTTAAGTGTTCCCTTTATTTTTTTGAGCAGTGTATGATTTTAATATTGACTGTTTAAACTTATTAGCCATTAATTTTTTATCAGTTTGAGGCCCAACTATCCTTTGATGAAAAAACTGATGGCTTAGCCTAAAATTAAAACTCTTAAAAAAGAGGACTAGTCAGTAGGTGCAAAAGTGGTCAACCATTGCTCTTTATTTCTTCTTTTATTCAGTTTTTTTTTCTTCAAAATTCGACATACAGTCTCAGATATATGAGCCTTTTTATTTAGTGATCATTTTTATGTTTTTTTTTACAAGGGGGCGTTGCTTACAGGATAATCAAAGTAGCCTAAAAACACGCCCCAGATTATCCTGTGAGCATCGCACCCCTGGTAAAGAACATAAAAATTGGCATTAAGTGAAACTCTGGAACCGTATGGCCGATTTAACAAATAATAAAATCAAACAAAAAAGCAGAATACTCAGTGGAGCAGTGGGAATTAAAAAAGAGCAAAAAAATGGTCCCTCTTTTTACCTGAAAATGGAAATTGTGTACAGTAGCTAAAATTGACATAGATTACAATGTGCACTAAGTACACCAAATGTCAGAAAACGAAAAGAGTAAAAATAATTGTATAAAGTTTTCAAATTTCAAATATTTATTTTCAACTACAGAATATTTCAAGGTTGATTTAGCTTTTCCGTTTTTTTTTTTTTTTTTTATCTGAGTCATATCCACAGCAGATATAGTAACAATAGAGTCATTCAGACATGGGCTGCATATTAGCAGAAGTCATGGAAAGGTAAACTATAGGTCCACGTCAAAAAGAAAGGCACAAAATATTTGTCGGTAATCATCTCTCTTACATCTATGCACTTCATTTCTGTCCACTTGCCTGTTTATTCGAGGCAGACAAAAGTGGAAAGAAATTAAGTGCATAGAAAAATGCAAAAAACAGCTGATCTTAAACAAAGGCCTCGTACAACATTTCCATGATGAGAGAAATTGTATTACAGCAATGTCTCTGCTATCTCTAACCACTTTTCATCATCAGCAACAAACAAAAAGACTTTGCTCTATTGTAACTGAAAGAAGGGGGGGGGGGGGGGAAGAATCCAACAGATAACCAATAGTCCATAAAAATTATGCTTTATTGTGCAAGGCATAGAAGGGGTGACAGCGATGGATGACCACCAAACATGAAAAAGAAGGAGCACTGGGAGCCCATACGTGCCATAGAGGTATATACAGTGTAACAAATGTACACATTACCAGGTACAAGATGCATTACAACGCAAGTAAAATTCACCCATATACATATCGTTTTAAGTTACATACAGATGAACACTGTCCCAGCTCAGAAAGGAGCCTAAACACATCTAAAGACAAAATAGGCATATGTCATATAGGTAAGAAAATCGGTAATACATCACCCGGAGAGTGCAGGCAAGTACAGGCAGGTAAGGGATCCCAGCGCCCGCCCCAACGCGCGTTTCGGAAAACCTTCGTCAGGGGGAACATTAGACAGCGAACGGAAGGGGTTTAAAAAGGCCACACGCAGGAAGTACTCTGTCAAAGCACACCGGAAGTACTTCGGCGCGCCCTAGCAACCATGTACACAGCCATGCCGGCGTCATCCAGGATGTGTGTACGGAGGTCACGTGGGGCCCCATGTGATCCGCACGCAACAAAGCCATGGGCAGCGCCGTCTGCCGAGGATGGTAAGTAGGCGCATGCGCAAAAGTAAACGTCATATAATCTAAGGGCAGTGGCATGATAATCTAAGGGCAAATACCACCCATGAAAAAGTACACAGCGGCAAAAATAAACATATACAGATGAAGACAACAGACAATGACATGTATATAGACGAAAAATATTCCTGCAAAAAAATCTTTGGGGACTCATAACACTAGAGAAACCAAAACGATCCAACCCAATCCATAGTAATAATAACCCCATAACATGTAAGGGTAACTAGGTATAAATATCCATATAATAATAATATAATATAAATATAAATATAAATATAAATTATATAAAGGCACAAAACATATAAATATATGGGTACATCGTAATACACGATTATTCAAAGATCTTGCTCCAGGGTATGATGTCCCAGCAGATGACACATGATCCCATGTCTCCAATCTTGATCCGTAGGAAAAACAGAACTCCATTAGCGTGGCCAAAAGAACAAAGAATAGGAATCTAAAATCATTAAAAAAGTATTAAAACATGTCGGGCGATACCCCGCCGCTGAAGGAACCATGCGGTCAGAGGGTCACAAGAAAGGGGCGAAACTAAGATTCTCGTTGAGCCCAAGGGGGTGTACAGTCCGCAGTGTCCATATCCACCTCGATTCGAGGCGTTCCAATTTGGATCATAGTTTACCGCCCCGTATCCCAAAGTCTAATGCATCAATCCCACGAAAATGAATGAGTCTCCCATTGCTCCCATGAAACGATCTAAAGTGTCTTGGGAGTGTTTTTAGAGTGGAGGTATCAGTACAACCAGCTGCTGATTCAATACCCAACACGTGCTCACGTATACGGACTTTGAATTGGCGGGTTGTAAGTCCAACGTAAATCAGCCCACATGGACACGTGGCATAATAAATTACGTAGCGTGTATTACAGGTGATCTCTTTTTTTATTTTAAAGGTCTTGCTCCCACCAGAATCAGAGAACATACTGATGCGGTCCACATTAGGGCACGCCACAGAGCAGCCACACGGAAAAGAGCCACAGCGCGGAGCAGCATTGTCCAGGAAAGTAGTGTTATGATCTGGTGGCCTAGGAGCAGCATGAGACGTACTCTGGAGAAGGTGGTACCTATACTGACCGCAGACCCTGAACTAAACACTGCAACTAGAAGTAGCGGTGGAATGTACCTAACACTCCCTAGACATCTCAACACAGCGGAGGACTAAATACCCCTAGAGATAGAAAAGGGAAAACTATCTTGCCTCAGAGAAAATCCCCAAAGGATAGACAGCCCCCCACAAATATTGACTGTGAGAGGAGAGGGAAATAATATACGCAGACTGAAATCAGGATTTAGCAAAGGAGGCCACTCTAGCTAAATAGAAAGGATAGGACAGAGTACTATGCGGTCAGTATTAAAACACTAGAAAATATCCACCACAGAAAATACAAAATCTCCACATCTAACTAAAGATATGGAGGGTATATCTGCATCTCTAGAGATACCAGCTTGGCTGAACAAATCCTTATACAGACCAAGCTGGACAAGACAAAACATGGAAAAGAACTGAACAATAAGGCCCACAGCATGTGGACTGCAAAAAACAAAGCCAGAACTTATCTTTGTTGAAATGAACAGCAAAGCAGGAGAGACCAGGCAGGGATGTGAAGCCTCCAGGAACAATGGACAACTGGCACTGACTAAAGGGTCAAGCAAGACTAAATAGCCCAGTCAGAATTGCAATAAGTGGACACACCTGATGAATGCAGCGATCCAAAGACAGCAGCGCTACCACTTATAACCACCAGAGGGAGCCCAAGAGCAGAATTCACAACAGTACCCCCCCTTGAGGAGGGGTCACCGAACCCTCACCAGAGCCCCCTGGCAGATCAGGATGAGCCAAATGAAAAGCACGAACCAAATCGTCAGCATGAACATCGGAGGCAACAACCCAAGAATTATCCTCCTGGCCATAACCCTTCCATTTGACAAGATACTGAAGCTTCCGCCTCGAAAAATGAGAATCCAAAATCTTCTCAACCACATACTCCAACTCCCCATCAATCAACACAGGGGCAGGATGATCAACAGAGGGAACAACAGGCACCACATATTTCCGCAACAAAGATCTATGAAAAACATTATGGATGGAAAAAGAGGCTGGAAGGGCCAAACGAAAAGACACTGGATTGATAATCTCAGAAATTCTATAAGGACCAATAAACCGAGGCTTGAACTTAGGGGAAGAAACCTTCATAGGAACATGACGGGAAGACAACCAGACCAAATCCCAAACCCGAAGCCGGGGACCAACACACCGACGACGGTTAGCAAAACGCTGAGCCTCCTCCTGAGACAACACCAAATTGTCCACAACATGAGCCCAAATTTGCTGCAACCTGTCAACCACAGAGTCCATCCCAGGACAATCAGAAGGCTCAACCTGCCCTGAAGAAAAACGAGGATGAAAACCAGAATTACAAAAGAAGGGTAAAACCAAGGTAGCAGAATTAGCCCGATTATTAAGGGCAAACTCGGCCAATGGCAAGAAAGCCACCCAATCATCCTGATCAGCAGACACAAAGCATCTCAAATAAGTTTCCAAAGTCTGATTAGTTCGCTCGGTTTGGCCATTTGTCTGAGGATGAAATGCGGAAGAAAAAGACAAATCAATGCCCAGCCTAGCACAAAAGGCCCACCAAAACCTAGAAACAAACTGGGAACCTCTATCGGACACAATATTCTCCGGAATGCCATGCAAACGAACCACATGCTGAAAAAACAACGGAACCAAATCAGAAGAGGAAGGCAATTTAGGCAAAGGTACCAAATGAACCATCTTAGAAAACCGGTCACAAACCACCCAGATAACCGACATCCTCTGGGAAACCGGAAGATCAGAAATAAAATCCATAGAAATATGCGTCCAAGGCCTCTCAGTGACCGGCAAAGGCAAAAGCAACCCACTAGCACGGGAACAGCAAGGCTTGGCCCGTGCACAAGTCCCACAGGACTGCACAATAGAACGCACATCCCGTGACAAAGAAGGCCACCAAAAAGACCTACCAACCAAATCTCTGGTACCAAAAATCCCAGGATGGCCAGCCAACACAGAACAATGAACCTCAGAAATCACTTTACTAGTCCATCTGTCAGGAACAAACAGTTTCCCCACTGGACAGCGGTCAGGCTGAAATTCCTGAAGAACCCGTCGTAAATCAGGGGAGATGGCAGAAAGAATCACCCCTTCCTTCAGAATGCCGACCGGCTCAAGGACCCCAGGAGAATCAGGCAAAAAGCTCATAGAGAGGGCATCAGCCTTAACATTCTTAGAACCCGGAAGATATGAGACCACAAAATCAAAACGGGAGAAAAACAGGGACCATCGAGCCTGTCTAGGATTCAGCCGTTTGGCAGACTCGAGGTAAATCAGATTCTTATGATCAGTCAAGACCACAATACGGTGCTTGGCCCCCTCAAGCCAATGTCGCCACTCCTCAAATGCCCACTTCATAGCCAACAACTCACGATTGCCGACATCATAATTGCGTTCCGCAGGCGAAAACTTTCGAGAAAAGAAGACACACGGTTTCATCAAGGAACCATCAGAATTCCTCTGAGACAAAACGGCCCCTGCCCCAATCTCAGAAGCGTCAACCTCAACCTGAAATGGAAGAGAAACATCCAGCTGACGCAACACAGGGGCAGAAGTAAATCGGCGTTTAAGCTCCTGAAAGGCAGAAACAGCCGCAGAGGACCAATTCATCAAATCGGTCAGGGGTTTAACCACACTGGAGAAGTTGGCAATGAAACGGCGATAAAAATTAGCAAAGCCCAAAAATTTCTGAAGGCTCTTCACGGATGTGGGCTGGATCCAATCATGAATGGCCTGAACCTTGGCCTGAACCTTAACCGGATCCATTTCTATAGATGAGGGAGAAAAAATGAAGCCCAAAAAAGAAAGCGTCTGTACTTCAAAGAGGCACTTAGACCCCTTCACAAACAAAGCATTATCTCGAAGGATCTGAAATACCATCCTGACTTGTTTCATATGAGACTCTGTTATGACCCCAATGGCAGAGGGTCTCAGAAATAGTTTCTAAGTCTGCAAACACAAAAACCAGCTCATAGGGCAGTGGTAACTGATCTGACCATATATCTAATCCTAGCACCACAAATAACAGCAGCCGGGGAACGTGCCTACGTTGATTCTAGACGTCTCGCGCCAGCCGGAGAACTAACTAACCCTAGAAGGGAAAAGAAAGACCTTTCTTGCCTCCAGAGAAAAGACCCCAAAAGTTGGATACAAGCCCCCAACAAATAACAACGGTGAGGTAAGAGGAAAAGACAAACGTAAGGATGAGCTAGGTATTTAGCAAAGAGAGGCCCACTAGCTAATAGCAGAATATAGTAAGATAACTTATATGGTCAGCAAAAACCCTATCAAAAATATCCACGCTGGACATTCAAGAACCCCCGAACCGTCTAACGGCCCGGGGGGAGAACACCAGCCCCCTAGAGCTTCCAGCAAGGTCAGGAATCACATTTAGTACAAGCTGGACAAAAATGAGAGCAAGCAAATAACCCAAAAAACAAAGAAGCAGGACTTAGCTTAATTTTGCACGAACCAGGACAAGCAGATAGGAGCAAACAAAAAGGATCTGATTACAACGATGCCAGGCAGTGGACTAAGGATCCAGGAGGTTTATATAGCAACACCCCTGGACTAACGACCCAGGTGGGTGCAAACTGAGGAAAGAAAATCCCAGAGTCATATCACTAATAACCACCAGAGGGAGCCAAGAAGTCTAATTCACAACAGTACCCCCCCTTAAGGAGGGGTCACCGAACCCTCACCAAGACCACCAGGGCGATCAGGATGAGCAGCGTGAAAGGCACGAACTAAATCGGCCGCATGCACATCAGAGGCAACCACCCAGGAATTATCCTCCTGACCATAGCCCTTCCACTTGACCAGATACTGAAGCCTCCATCTGGAGAGACGAGAATCCAAGATCTTCTCCACCACGTACTCCAACTCGCCCCCAACCAACACTGGAGCAGGAGGCTCAACAGAAGGAACCACAGGTACAACGTACCGCCGCAACAAGGACCTATGGAACACGTTGTGAATGGCAAACGACACCGGAAGATCCAAGCGAAAGGACACAGGATTAAGGATTTCCAATATCTTGTAAGGACCGATGAAGCGAGGCTTAAATTTAGGAGAGGAGACCTTCATAGGAACAAATCGAGAAGACAGCCATACCAAATCCCCAACACGAAGTCGGGGACCCACACCGCGGCGGCGGTTGGCAAAACGCTGAGCCTTCTCCTGTGACAACTTTAAGTTGTCCACCACATGATTCCAGATCTGCTGCAACCTATCCACCACAGAATCTACCCCAGGACAGTCAGAAGGCTCCACATGTCCCGAGGAAAAACGAGGATGGAAACCAGAGTTGCAGAAAAATGGCGAAACCAAAGTAGCGGAACTAGCCCGGTTATTAAGGGCAAACTCAGCCAACGGCAAGAAGGTCACCCAATCATCCTGATCTGCCGAAACAAAACACCTCAAATAAGCCTTCAGAGTCTGATTAGTTCGCTCCGTTTGTCCATTAGTCTGAGGATGAAAGGCAGACGAAAACGACAACTCAATGCCCATCCTAGCACAAAAGGATCGCCAGAACCTGGAAACAAACTGGGATCCTCTGTCAGACACAATATTCTCAGGAATGCCGTGTAAACGAACCACATTCTGAAAGAACACAGGAACCAGATCGGAAGAGGAGGGCAGCTTAGGCAAAGGCACCAAATGGACCATTTTGGAAAAGCGATCACATACCACCCAGATGACAGACATGCCCTGAGACACCGGGAGATCAGAAATGAAATCCATGGAAATGTGTGTCCAAGGCCTCTTCGGGACAGGCAAGGGCAAGAGCAACCCGCTGGCATGAGAACAGCAAGGCTTAGCTCGAGCACAAGTCCCACAGGACTGCACAAATGACCGCACATCCCGTGACAAGGAAGGCCACCAAAAGGACCTAGCCACCAGATCTCTGGTGCCAAAAATTCCCGGATGACCTGCCAACACCGAGGAATGAACCTCGGAAATGACTCTGCTGGTCCACCTATCAGGAACAAACAGTCTGTCAGGTGGACAAGAGTCAGGTCTACCAGCCTGAAATCTCTGCAACACGCGTCTCAAATCAGGAGAAATGGCTGACAAGATAACTCCCTCTTTAAGAATACCAACTGGTTCTGCGACTCCAGGAGAGTCAGGCACAAAGCTCCTTGAAAGAGCATCAGCCTTCACATTCTTTGAACCTGGTAAATACGAGACCACAAAGTCAAAACGGGAGAAAAACAATGACCAGCGGGCCTGTCTAGGATTCAGGCGTTTAGCAGACTCGAGATACATCAGATTTTTGTGATCAGTCAAGACCATCACACAATGCTTAGCACCCTCGAGCCAATGACGCCACTCCTCAAATGCCCACTTCATGGCCAGCAACTCCCGATTGCCGACATCATAATTCCGCTCAGCAGGCGAAAACTTCCTGGAGAAGAAAGCACATGGTCTCATTACCGAGCAACCAGGGCCTCTCTGTGACAAAACGGCCCCTGCCCCAATCTCAGAAGCATCCACTTTGACCTGAAAGGGAAGTGAGACATCAGGCTGGCACAAAACAGGCGCCGAAGTAAACCGGCGCTTCAACTCTTGGAACGCCTCCATGGCTGCAGGAGCCCAGTTAGCAACATCAGAACCTTTCTTGGTCATATCCGTCAAAGGTTTAACAACGCTAGAAAAATTAGCGATAAAACGACGGTAGAAGTTAGCAAAACCCAAGAACTTCTGAAGACTCTTAACTGACGTGGGTTGAGTCCAATCATGAATAGCTCGGACCTTGACTGGGTCCATCTCCACAGCAGAAGGGGAAAAAATAAACCCCAAAAAGGGAACCTTCTGTACTCCAAAGAGACACTTTGAGCCCTTAACAAACAAAGCATTCTCACGCAAAACCTGAAACACCATCCTGACCTGCTCCACATGTGAGTCCCAATCTTCAGAGAAAACCAGAATATCATCCAGATAAACAATCATAAATTTATCCAGATACTTCCGGAAAATATCATGCATAAAGGACTGAAACACTGAGGGCGCATTAGAGAGCCCAAAAGGCATCACCAAGTACTCAAAATGACCTTCGGGCGTATTAAATGCAGTCTTCCATTCATCTCCTTGCTTAATGCGCACAAGGTTGTACGCACCACGAAGATCTATCTTGGTGAACCACTTGGCACCTTTAATCCGGGCAAACAAGTCCGACAACAGAGGCAAAGGATACTGAAATTTAACAGTGATTTTATTCAGAAGCCGATAGTCAATACAAGGTCTCAAAGATCCGTCCTTCTGGGCCACAAAAAAGAATCCCGCACCAAGAGGGGAAGAGGATGGACGGATATGCCCCTTCTCCAGAGACTCCTTGATATACGAACGCATTGCGGCATGCTCAGGTACAGACAGATTAAATAATCTTCCCTTAGGAAATTTACTACCTGGAATCAAATCTATGGCGCAGTCACAGTCCCTATGAGGAGGCAGAGCACTGGATCTGGACTCGCTGAATACATCCTGATAATCAGACAAATACTCAGGAACTTCCGAAGGAGTAGAGGAAGCAATAGACACCGGCGGGGAATCAGCATGAATTCCCTGACAGCCCCAACTTGACACAGACATTGCCTTCCAATCCAAGACTGGATTGTGGGTCTGTAACCATGGCAGACCCAAAACGACCAAATCATGCATTTTATGCAGAACAAGAAAACGAATCACCTCCCGATGTTCAGGAGTCATGCACATGGTTACCTGCGCCCAAAACTGCGTTTTATTTTCCGCCAATGGCGTAGCATCAATATCTCTAAGAGGAATAGGATTTACCAACGGTTCAAGAACAAAACCACAGCGCTTGGCAAATGACAGATCCATAAGACTCAGGGCAGCACCTGAATCCACAAACGCCATAACAGGGTAAGAAGACAATGAGCAAATTAAAGTCACAGGCAAAATAAATGTAGGTTGCAAATTACCAATGGCGACAGGACTAACAACCCTTGTTAGGCGTTTAGAGCATGCTGATATAACATGTGTAGAATCACCACAGTAAAAACATAACCCATTCTGACGTCTATGATTTTTCCGCTCATTTCTAGTCTGAATTCTATCACATTGCATTAAATCAGATGTTTGTTCAGACAACACCACCAGAGGATTAGCGGTTTTGCGCTCCCGCAAACGCCGCTCAATTTGAATAGCCAGCGCCATAGAATCATTCAGACTTGTAGGAATGGGGAAACCCACCATCACATTCTTAATGGCTTCAGAAAGGCCATTTCTGAAATTTGCGGCCAGAGCACTGTTATGACTCCAATGGCAGAGGGTCTCAGGAATAATGCTAAGTCAGTAAATACAGAAAACCAGCTCATAGGGCAGTGGTAACTGGGCTGACCATATAATTAATCCTAGCACCACAAATACCAGCAGCCGGGGAACGTTCCTACGTTGATCCTAGATGTCTCGCGCCAGCCGGAGAGCTAACTACCCCTAGAAGGGAAAAGGAAGACCTTTCTTGCCTCCAGAGGAAATACCCCAAAAAGTTGGATAGAAGCCCCCCACAAATAATAACGGTGAGGTAAGAGGAAAAGACAAACATAAGAATGAGCTAGGAATTTAGCAAAGAGAGGCCCACTAGCGAATAGCAGAATATAGAAAGATAACTTATATGGTCAGCAAAAAATCCTATCAAAAATATCCACACTGGAAATTCAAGAACCCCCGAACCATCTAACGGCCCGGGGGGAGAACACCAGCCCCCTAGAGCTTCCAGCAAGGTCAGGAATCACATTTAGTACAAGCTGGACAAAAATGATAGCAAACAAATAACCCAAAAAACAAAGAAGCAAGACTTAGCTTAATTTAGCACGAACCAGGACCAGCAAACAGGAGCAAACAGAATGTGTCTGATAACACCGATGCCAGGCACTGTACTAAGGTTCCAGGAGGTTTATATAGCAACACCCCTGAAGTAACGACCCAGCTGGGTGCAAACAGAGGGAAGGAAATCCCAGAGTCATATCACTAGTAACCACCAGAGGGAGCCAAAAAAGTCTAATTCACAACAGTACCCCCCCCCTTAAGGAGGGGTCACTGAACCCTCACCAAGACCACCAGGGCGATCAGGATGAGCAGCGTGAAAGGCACGAACCAAATCGGCCGCATGCACATCAGAGGCAACCACCCAGGAATTATCCTCCTGACCATAACCCTTCCACTTGACCAAATACTGAAGCCTCCGTCTGGAGAGACGAGAATCCAAGATCTTCTCCACCACTTACTCCAACTCGCCCTCAACCAACACCGGAGCAGGAGGCTCAGCAGAAGGAACCACAGGCACAACGTAGCGTCGTAACAAAGACCTATGGAACACGTTGTGAATGGCAAACGAAACCGGAAGATCCAAGCGAAAGGACACAGGATTAAGGATTTCCAATATCTTGTAAGGACCGATGAAGCGAGGCTTAAATTTAGGAGAGGAGACCTTCATAGGAACAAATCGAGAAGACAGCCACACCAAATCCCCAACACGAAGTCGGGGACCCACACCGCGGCGGCGGTTGGCAAAACGCTGAGCCTTCTCCTGTGACAACTTCAAGTTGTCCACCACATGATTCCAGATCTGCTGCAACCTATCCACCACAGAATCTACTCCAGGACAGTCAGAAGGCTCCACATGTCCTGAGGAAAAACGAGGATGGAAACCAGAGTTGCAGAAAAATGGCGAAACCAAAGTAGCGGAACTAGCCCGATTATTTAGGGCAAACTCAGCCAACGGCAAGAAGGTCACCCAATCATCCTGATCTGCCGAAACAAAACACCTCAAGTAAGCTTCCAGAGTCTGATTAGTTCGCTCAGTTTGTCCATTAGTCTGAGGATGAAAGGCAGACGAGAATGATAAATCAATGCCCATCCTAGCACAAAAGGATCGCCAGAACCTGGAAACAAACTGGGATCCTCTGTCAGACACAATATTCTCAGGAATGCCGTGTAAACGAACCACATTCTGAAGGAACACAGGAACCAGATCGGAAGAGGAAGGCAGCTTAGGCAAAGGCACCAAATAGACCATTTTTGAAAAGCGATCACATACCACCCAGATGACAGACATACCCCGAGACACCGGGAGATCAGAAATGAAGTCCATGGAAATATGTGTCCAAGGCCTCTTCGGGACAGGTAAGGGCAAGAGCAACCCGCTGGCACGGGAACAGCAAGGCTTAGCTCGAGCACAAGTCCCACAGGACTGCACAAATGACCGTACATCCCGTGACAAGGAAGGCCACCAAAATGACCTAGCCACCAGATCTCTGGTGCCAAAAATTCCCGGATGACCTGCCAACACCGAGGAATGAACCTCGGAAATGACTCTGCTGGTCCACTTATCAGGAACAAACAGTCTGTCAGGTGGACAAGAGTCAGGTCTACCAGCTTGAAATCTCTGCAACACACGTCGCAAATCAGGAGAAATGGCTGACAAAATAACTCCTTCATTAAGAATACCAACAGGTTCTGTGACTCCAGGAGAGTCAGGCACAAAGCTCCTTGAAAGAGCATCAGCTTTCACATTCTTTGAACCTGGTAAATACGAGACCACAAAGTCAAAACGGGAGAAAAACAATGACCAGCGGGCCTGTCTAGGATTCAAGCGTTTAGCAGACTCAAGATACATCAAATTTTTGTGATCAGTCAAGACCACCACACGATGCTTAGCACCCTCGAGCCAATGACGCCACTCCTCAAATGCCCACTTCATGGCCAGTAATTCCCGATTGCCCACATCATAATTCCGCTCAGCAGGCGAAAACTTCTTAGAGAAGAAAGCACATAGTCTCATTACCGAGCAACCAGGGCCTCTCTGAGACAAAACGGCCCCTGCCCCAATCTCAGAAGCATCCACCTCGACCTGAAAGGGAAGTGAGACATCAGGCTGGCACAAAACAGGCGCCGAAGTAAACCGGCGCTTCAACTCCTGGAACGCCTCCACGGCTGCAGGAGCCCAGTTAGCAACATCAGAACCTTTCTTGGTCATATCCGTCAAAGGTTTAACAACGCTAGAAAAATTAGCGATAAAACGACGGTAGAAGTTAGCAAAACCCAAGAACTTCTGAAGACTCTTAACTGACGTGGGTTGAGTCCACTCATGAATAGCTCGGACCTTGACTGGGTCCATCTCCACAGCAGAAGGGGAAAAAATAAACCCCAAAAAGGGAACTTTCTGTACTCCAAAGAGACACTTTGAGCCTTTAACAAACAAGGCATTCTCACGCAAAACCTGAAACACCATCCTGACCTGCTCCACATGTGAGTCCCAATCTTCAGAGAAAACCAGAATATCGTCCAGATAAACAATCATAAATTTATCCAGATACTTCCGGAAAATATCATGCATAAAGGACTGAAATACTGAGGGAGCATTAGAAAGCCCAAAAGGCATCACCAAGTACTCAAAATGACCTTCGGGCGTATTAAATGCAGTCTTCCATTCATCACCTTGCTTAATGCGCACAAGGTTGTATGCACCACGAAGATCTATCTTGGTGAACCACTTGGCACCCTTAATCCGGGCAAACAAGTCCGACAAGAGAGGCAAAGGATACTGAAATTTTACAGTGATTTTATTCAGTAGCCGATAGTCAATACAAGGTCTCAAAGATCCGTCCTTCTTAGCCACAAAAAAGAATCCCGCACCAAGAGGGGAAGAGGATGGACGGATATGCCCCTTCTCCAGAGACTCCTTGATATATGAACGCATTGCGGCATGCTTAGGTACTGACAGATTAAATAATCTTCCCTTAGGAAATTTACTACCTGGAATCAAATCTATAGCGCAGTCACAGTCCCTATGAGGAGGAAGAGCACTGGATCTGGACTCACTGAATACATCCTGATAATCAGACAAATATTCAGGAACTTCCGAAGGAGTAGAGGAAGCTATAGACACCGGCGGGGAATCAGCATGAATTCCCTGACAGCCCCAACTTGACACAGACATTGCCTTCCAATCCAGGACTGGATTGTGGGTCTGTAACCATGGCAGACCCAAAACGACCAAATCATGCATTTTATGCAGAACAAGAAAACGAATCACCTCCCGATGTTCAGGAGTCATGCACATGGTCACCTGCGTCCAAAACTGCGGTTTATTTTCCGCCAATGGCGTAGCATCAATACCTCTAAGAGGAATAGGATTTACTAACGGTTCAAGAACAAAACCACAGCGCTTGGCAAATGACAGATCCATAAGACTCAGGGCGGCACCTGAATCCACAAACGCCATAACAGGGTAAGAAGACAAAGAGCAAATTAAAGTCACAGACAAAATAAATTTAGGTTGCAAATTACCAATGGCGACAGGACTAACAACCCTTGTTAGGCGTTTAGAGCATGCTGATATAACATGTGTAGAATCACCACAGTAAAAACACAACCCATTCTGACGTCTATGATTTTTCCGTTCATTTCTAGTCTGAATTCTATCACATTGCATTAAATCAGGTGTTTGTTCAGACAACACCACCAGAGGATTAGCGGTTTTGCGCTCCCGCAAACGCCGGTCAATTTGAATAGCAAGCGCCATAGAATCATTCAGACTTGTAGGAATGGGGAAACCCACCATCACATTCTTAATGGCTTCAGAAAGGCCATTTCTGAAATTTGCGGCCAGAGCACACTCATTCCACTGAGTAAGCACGGACCATTTCCGAAATTTTTGGCAGTACACTTCAGCTTCATCCTGACCCTGAGAAATAGCCAGCAAGGCTTTTTCTGCCTGAATTTCAAGATTGGGTTCCTCGTAAAGCAATCCGAGCGCCAGAAAAAACGCATCAATATTCGCCAATGCCGGATCTCCTGGCGCTAGCGAGAAAGCCCAATCCTGAGGGTCGCCCCGCAAAAAAGAAATAACAATTTTAACTTGCTGAGCAGAATCTCCAGATGAACGGGGTCTCAGAGAAAGAAACAATTTACAATTATTCTTGAAATTCCTAAACCTAAATCGATCTCCAGAAAATAATTCCGGAATAGGTATTTTAGGTTCAGACATAGGACTACTGGTAACAAAAACTTGTATACCCTGCACACGAGCTGCCAGCTGGTCAACACTTGTAATCAATGTCTGCACATTCATGTCTGCAGCAAGCACACGCCACTCAAAGGTAAAGGGGAGGAAGAGAAGGAAGGAAAAAAAACCTCAGAATTTCCTTTCTTATTATCCCACTTCTGTAATGCTTTAAACATTCAATATTGGCCTGGCATACTGTTATGACCCCAATGGCAGAGGGTCTCAGGAATAATTCTAAGTCAGTAAATACAGAAAACCAGCTCATAGGGCAGTGGTAACTGGGCTGACCATATAACTAATCCTAGCACCACAAATACCAGCAGCCGGGGAACGTTCCTACGTTGATCCTAGATGTCTCGCGCCAGCCGGAGAGCTAACTACCCCTAGAAGGGAAAAGGAAGACCTTTCTTGCCTCCAGAGGAAATACCCCAAAAAGTTGGATAGAAGCCCCCCACAAATAATAACGGTGAGGTAAGAGGAAAAGACAAACATAAGAATGAGCTAGGAATTTAGCAAAGAGAGGCCCACTAGCTAATAGCAGAATATAGAAAGATAACTTATATGGTCAGCAAAAAATCCTATCAAAAATATCCACACTGGAAATTCAAGAACCCCCGAACCATCTAACGGCCCGGGGGGAGAACACCAGCCCCCTAGAGCTTCCAGCAAGGTCAGGAATCACATTTAGTACAAGCTGGACAAAAATGATAGCAAACAAATAACCCAAAAAACAAAGAAGCAAGACTTAGCTTAATTTAGCACGAACCAGGACCAGCAAACAGGAGCAAACAGAATGTGTCTGATAACACCGATGCCAGGCACTGTACTAAGGTTCCAGGAGGTTTATATAGCAACACCCCTGAAGTAACGACCCAGCTGGGTGCAAACAGAGGGAAGGAAATCCCAGAGTCATATCACTAGTAACCACCAGAGGGAGCCAAAAAAGTCTAATTCACAACAGAGCACACTCATTCCACTGAGTAAGCACGGACCATTTCCGAAATTTTTGGCAATACACTTCAGCTTCATCCTGGCCCTGAGAAATAGCCAGCAAGGCTTTTTCTGCCTGAACTTCAAGATTGGGTTCCTCGTAAAGCAATCCGAGCGCCAGAAGAAACGCATCAATATTTGCCAATGCCGGATCTCCTGGCGCTAGCGAAAAAGCCCAATCCTGAGGGTCGCCCCGTAAAAAAGAGATAACAATTTTCACTTGCTGAGCTGGATCTCCAGATGAACGGGGTCTCAGAGAAAGAAACAATTTACAATTGTTCCTGAAATTCCTAAACCTAAATCGGTCTCCAGAAAACAGTTCAGGAATAGGTATTTTAGGTTAAGACATTGGACTACTGGTAACAAAATCTTGTATGCCCTGCACACGAGCAGCAAGATAGTCTACACTTGTAATCAAGGTCTGGACATTCATGTCTGTAGCAAGCACAAGCCACTCAAAGGTAAAGGGGAGGAAGAGAGGAAAAAAAAAAAACTCAGAATTTCCTTTCTTATTATCCCACTTCTGCAATGCAATAAACATTCAATGTTGGCCTGGCATACTGTTATGACCCCAATGGCAGAGGGTCTCAGAAATAGTTTCTAAGTCTGCAAACACAAAAACCAGCTCATAGGGCAGTGGTAACTGATCTGACCATATATCTAATCCTAGCACCACAAATAACAGCAGCCGGGGAACGTGCCTACGTTGATTCTAAACGTCTCGCGCCAGCCGGAGAACTAACTAACCCTAGAAGGGAAAAGAAAGACCTTTCTTGCCTCCAGAGAAAAGACCCCAAAAGTTGGATACAAGCCCCCAACAAATAACAACGGTGAGGTAAGAGGAAAAGACAAACGTAAGGATGAGCTAGGTATTTAGCAAAGAGAGGCCCACTAGCTAATAGCAGAATATAGTAAGAACTTATATGGTCAGCAAAAACCCTATCAAAAATATCCACGCTGGACATTCAAGAACCCCCGAACCGTCTAACGGCCCGGGGGAGAACACCAGCCCCCTAGAGCTTCCAGCAAGGTCAGGAATCACATTTAGTACAAGCTGGACAAAAATGAGAGCAAGCAAATAACCCAAAAAACAAAGAAGCAGGACTTAGCTTAATTTTGCACGAACCAGGACCAGCAGATAGGAGCAAACAAAAAGGATCTGATTACAACGATGCCAGGCAGTGGACTAAGGATCCAGGAGGTTTATATAGCAACACCCCTGGACTAACGACCCAGGTGGGTGCAAACTGAGGAAAGAAAATCCCAGAGTCATATCACTAATAACCACCAGAGGGAGCCAAGAAGTCTAATTCACAACAAGACTCCCAATCATCTGAAAAAATCAAAATATCGTCCAAATATACAATCATGAATTTATCAAGATAATTCCGAAATATATCATGCATGAAGGACTGAAACACAGATGGAGCATTAGAGAGCCCGAATGGCATCACAAGGTATTCAAAATGGCCTTCGGGCGTATTAAACGCAGTTTTCCATTCGTCACCCTGCTTAATACGAACAAGATTATATGCCCCTCGAAGGTCAATCTTAGGAAACCATCTAGCCCCCTTAATCCTAGCAAACAAATCAGAAAGCAAAGGCAAAGGGTATTGGAATTTGACCGTGATCTTATTCAAGAGGCGATAATCAATACAGGGTCTCAAGGAGCCATCCTTCTTGGCAACAAAAAAAAAACCTGCTTCCAATGGTGAAGAAGATGGCCGAATATGCCCCTTCTCCAAAGACTCCTTAACATAACTCCGCATGGCGGCATGTTCTGGCACAGACAGGTTGAAAAGTCTGCCTTTAGGGAACTTACAGCCTGGAATCAAGTCAATAGCACAATCACAGTCCCTATGCGGTGGAAGGGAACTGGATTTGGGCTCATCGAATACATCATGGAAATCTGACAAAAACTCAGGAATTTCGGAAGAGGGGGAGGAGGAAATTGACATCAAAGGAACGTCACCATGAACCCCCTGACAACCCCAACTAGTCACAGACATAGATTTCCAATCTAATACCGGATTATGCACCTGTAACCATGGGAAACCCAGCACAATAGCATCATGCAAATTATGCAACACCAGAAAACGACAATCTTCCTGGTGGGCTGGCGCCATGCACATGGTCAGCTGTGTCCAAAACTGAGGTTTATTTTTAGCCAACGGTGTAGCATCAATGCCCTCAAAGGAATAGGACTCTGCAAAGGCTGCAAGGGGAAACCACAACGTCTGGCAAATTCTAAGTCCATTAAGTTTAAAGCGGCACCTGTATCCCCAAATGCCATGACAGAAAATGACGATAATGAGCAGATCAGGGTCACAGATAACAGAAATTTAGGTTGTACAGTACTGATGGTAACAGAACTAGCGATTCTCTTGGTACGCTTAGGGCAATCAGAAATAACATGAGCAGAATCGCCGCAGTAAAAGCACAACCTATTCTGACGTCTGAATCCTTGTCATTCAGCTCTAGACACAATCCTATCACACTGCAAAGGCTCAGGACTCCGCTCGGAAGACAACGCCATAGTGTGCACAACTCTGCGCTCGTGCAAGCGCCGATCAATCTGAATGGCCAGAGACATAGAATCACTCAGACCAGCAGGCGTGGGGAACCCCACCATAACATCTTTAACGGATTAAGAAAGACCCTTTCTGTAAATTGCTGCCAAGGCATCCTCATTCCATTTAGTCAGCACAGACCATTTTCTAAATTTCTGGCAATACGATTCTGCCGCTTCTTGACCCTGACACAGGGCCAACAAGGTCAGCATGATCCACTGAATTAGGTTCATCATACAATAACCCTAGCGCCTGAAAAAAGGTGTCCACATTAAGCAAGGCCGGATTCCCAGATTCCAGGGAAAATGCCCAATCCTGAGGATCACCACGCAGCAGAGAGATGACAATTTTAACCTGCTGTATGGGATCACCAGAGGAACGGGGTTTCAGAGCAAAAAACAGTTTACAGTTATTTTTAAAGCTCAAAAATTTGGACCTGTCCCCAAAAAACAAATCAGGAGTAGGAATTCTAGGTTCTAAAACCGGAGTCTGAGCGATATAATCGGAAATACCCTGTACTCTAGCAGCAAGTTGATCCACACGAGCAGCCAATCCCTGAACATCCATGCCAGCGCCAAACTCCTGAGCCACCCAGAGGTAAAGAGGGAAGAAAAGACACAACAGACTACAGAAAAAAAAATGGCTCAGCACTTTCCTTCCCTTCTTCTGAGATGCGATTAACTCATTGTTGGCCAGTTGTACTGTTATGATCTGGTGGCCTAGGAGCAGCATGAGACGTACTCTGGAGAAGGTGGTACCTGTACTGACCGCAGACCCTGAACTTAACACCGCAACTAGAAGTAGCCGTGGAATGTACCTAACACTCCCTAGACATCTCGACACAGCCGGAGGACTAAATACCCCTAGAGATAGTTTTCCCTTTTCTATTTTGCCTCAGAGAAAATCCCCAAAGGATAGACAGCCCCCCACAAATATTGACTGTGAGAGGAGAGGGAAATAACATACGCAGACTGAAATCAGGATTTAGCAAAGGAGGCCACTCTAGCTAAATAGAAAGGATAGGACAGAGTACTATGTGGTCAGTATTAAAACACTAGAAAATATCCACCACAGAAAATACAAAATCTCCACATCTAACTAAATGTATGAAGGGTATATCTGCATCTCCAGAGATACCAGCTTGGCTGAACAAATCCTTATACAGACCAAGCTGGACAAGACAAAACATGGAAAAGAACTGAACAATAAGGCCCACAGCATGTGGACTGCAAAAAACAAAGCCAGAACTTATCTTTGTTGAAATGAACAGCAAAGCAGGAGAGACCAGGCAGGGATGTGAAGCCTCCAGGAACAATGGACAACTGGCACTGACTAAAGGGTCAAGCAAGACTAAATAGCCCAGTCAGAATTGCAATAAGTGGACACACCTGATGAATGCAGCGATCCAAAGACAGCAGCGCTACCACTTACAGTATAACCACCGGAGGGAGCCCAAGAGCAGAATTCACAACAAGTAGTTCTCGGTATTCCTTCATAGTGGCTCCGCGTCAGATGGTCTTTTAAATTTCTCGCCCGTCTAAATGACATAAGGGGACGCTCCGGTAGAATTTTAGAGATGGTCTCATCAACTCTCAAAATTGGCCAAGATTTACGTAAAGCCTCACAAATTCTAGCGGACTGAGAGTTGAAGTCAGTGACAAACCGCAACTGTTGACTAGAGTGTGATTCTCTACTTGCTGGATGATTATACAGCAAGGATGCACGTGTAGTGGTCCTAGCTCTATTATAAGCCTTTTTCATGGACCGCTTACAGTAACCACGGTTAAGGAATCTCATCTGCAACTCCTTTGCCTGTCGTTTGAAATCCGATTCAGATGAACAGATCCTACGAAGGCGAAGGAATTGTCCAGTTGGTACAGCCCTAATGATGTGGGAAGGATGGCAAGAGGATGAATGTAGTAAGGTGTTTGTAGAAGTTGGCTTACAGAACAGATCAGTTTGTAGAAGACCAGAGGGACCCCTCCTCACTATGACATCCAGAAATTCCACTCTTTCTACATCCCATTTATAGGTTAGGTGGATGTTCAAACTGTTATCATTCAAGGATGCCATAAATGTGGAAAGCTCCTCCGGGGGACCCTGCCAGATCATAAAAATGTCATCAATGTACCGGGTCCATAAAGGGACCCGGTCCATTGATGCCCAATGTTCTGACAGGAAGAGGTCCCTTTCCCACAGCCCCAGACACAGGTTAGCATAGGAGGGCGCAAAGGCCGCCCCCATGGCTGTTCCCTGGAGCTGCAGGAAAAAGGACCCCTTAAAGACAAAAAACACCCCCAGTAAAGAACATAAGAATTGGCATTAAGTAAAAAGGGCCATATCTCTGGAACCTTATGGCCGATTTAACAAATAATAAAATCAAACAAAAAAGCAGAATACTCAGTGGAGCAGTGGGAATTAAAAAAGAGCAAAAAAAGGTCCCTCTTTTTACCTGAAAATGAAAATTGTGTACAGTATCTAAAATTGACATAGATTACAATGTGCACTAAGTACATCAAATGTCAGAAAACTAAAAGAGTAAAAATAATTGTATAAAGTTTTCAAATTTCAAATATTTATTTTCAACTACAGAATATTTCAAGGTTGATTTAGCTTTTCCTTTTTTTTTTTTTTTTTTATCTGAGACATATCCACAGCAGATATAGTAATAATAGAGTCATTCAGACATGGGCTGCATATTAGCAGAAGTCATGGAAAGGTAAACTATAGGTCCACGTCAAAAAGAAAGGCACAAAATATTTGTCGGTAATCATCTCTCTTACATCTATGCACTTCATTTCTGTCCATTTGTCTGTTTATTCGAGGCAGACAAAAGTGGAAAGAAATTAAGTGCATAGAAAAATGCAAAAAAAACAACTGGTCTTAAACAACGGCCTCGTACAACATTTCCATGATGAGAGAAATTGTATTACAGCAATGTCTCCGCTATCTCTAACCACTTTTCATCATCAGCAACAAAACAAAAAGATTTTGTTCTATTGTAACTGAGTAACGCTGGCTTGAAGGTCCAATTATACAGAAAGCTCTTTCATATATATGTGTGTGTATGTATGTATGTATATATATATATATATATATATATATATATATATACACTCACCGGCCACTTTATTAGGTACACCATGCTAGTAACGGGTTGGACCCCCTTTTGCCTTCAGAACTGCCTCAATTCTTCGTGGCATAGATTCAACAAGGTGCTGGAAGCATTCCTCAGAGATTTTGGTCCATATTGACATGATGGCATCACACAGTTGCCGCAGATTTGTCGGCTGCACATCCCAAAGATGCTCCATACAAGGCAGGATGGATCCATTCTTTCATGTTGTTTACGCCAAATTCTGACCCTACCATCCGAATGTCGCAGCAGAAATCGAGACTCATCAGACCAAGCAACGTTTTTCCAATCTTCTACTGTCCAATTTCGATGAGCTTGTACAAATTGTAGCCTCAGTTTCCTGTTCTTAGCTGAAAGGAGTGGTACCCGGTGTGGTCTTCTGCTGCTGTAGCCCATCTGCCTCAAAGTTTGACGCACTGTGCGTTCAGAGATGCTCTTAGGCCTACCTTGGTTGTAACGGGTGGCGATTTGAGTCACTGTTGCCTTTCTATCAGCTCGAACCAGTCTGCCCATTCTCCTCTGACCTCTGGCATCAACAAGGCATTTCCGCCCACAGAACTGCCGCTCACTGGATTTTTTTTCTTTTTCGGACCATTCTCTGTAAACCCTAGAGATGGTTGTGCGTGAAAATCCCAGTAGATCAGCAGTTTCTGAAATACTCAGACCAGCCCTTCTGGCACCAACAACCATGCCACGTTCAAAGGCACTCAAATCACCTTTCTTCCCCATACTGATGCTCGGTTTGAACTGCAGGAGATTGTCTTGACCATGTCTACATGCCTAAATCCACTGAGTTGCCGCCATGTGATTGGCTGATTAGAAATTAAGTGTTAACAAGAAGTTGGACAGGTGTACCTAATAAAGTGGCCGGTGAGTGTATATATATATATATATATATATATATATATATATATATATATATACATAGTGTATTAACCTCTTAGGAACCAAACATTTTTAATAGTTTTTTTAATTATTATTCTAGCTTTTTTGTTGTTTCATGAGTGCATTCTAAGAGTTATAACTTTTTTTGTTAGCTTAGTTATCAGTGTTAGGCTTGGTTTTTATATTGTTGACTAAAGAATTCTGGATTACCGTACATAATACTATTTATTTTGAACTTTTATTTTTTGCGGAAGAAGTAAAAAAAAAAAAAAAGGGCTTCAGCTATGGTTTTTTCAGCACTTTTAATTTACTATGCAAATAAACCCTTCATTTTTATTATTTGATTTGGCATGATTACAATAATGCAATTATTTTTATTCTTTTGCATATTAATACTTAATTGAAAGGAAAAAAATAGATTTTAAATTTCTAAATTCCAAGAGCCATATCTTTTTAGCCGGGGGTGTGAGTCATATTGTTTAAAAAAAACCATTTTGGGTAACATACATATTAGAATGTCATTCAACTTTTGTATATTTTTTGAATATCCACAGGAGTAACCATAAAGATATGCTGCATATATAGCTCGAGAACCGGCCCTGTTGTGCTTTGCTATTTCGAAGAGATGGTTGTACATATTAAGTTCTTTTTCATTTCTTTTTATTGGAGGTTCAAAAATGTTGCGTATTTTCGCATTGTGAAAGGTGGTGCTTGGCCTAGGCATGTGAGTTGGGCCAGATGAGCCGAAAGGGGCTATAACTTTTAGGCTAGGGTCACACAACTTGTTTCCAATAAAAATTATTACGCTAATCAGACTCCGATAAGAGATTGATGAGAGTGTCATTCGAACGTTTCTCCACCTTCTCCATTCTTTCAATTCATGAAAATAGGACCGCACTCAGATGTCATCGAAGTGCACTGTGATTTTTTTCACAAACCCGTAAACTTGAATGGGCGAGTGCCATCTAATTCTCGTAAGTAAATCGCGGATGCTGTGATTTTTTCCATTCTATCTGAGGAAAATATCTGACATGTGCACAGACCAATAAATAATTAAAAAAAATGGAGTGCCCCCCCATTCATTTTTGTCAACCAGCCAAGCTAAAGCAGACAGCTGAGGGCTGGTATTCTCAGGTGGGTAAGGGGCCATGGATATTGCCCCCACAGCCTAAAAATAGCAGCCTGCAGCTGCCCATAAAAGTTGCATCTATTAGATAAATAGCAAAATCCAGCTTCTTAAAATTGCTGAGAATTTATTTTAAAAAATAAAATTTACATTAGTTGAGAACACATGTGCAGCTTTGCGAGTTGTTTCATCAGTGAAATCAGTCATGGTTAAAAATACACTAGCAAAACCATGCAGTCAATGAGCCACAATCCACAACATGGAAAGATTTCAAGTGCCAAATAGGGCCTGCACGGAAAAAAGAGTCCAATAAGTATGAGCAAAGAAGGGGGTTAACCAGCTCACCCAGGCTCTAAGTGTGTAGAAGCATTGAATCCAATGGACCACTTGCAATACGAAAAATAGCAAAAACCAGCTTCTTAGAAATGCAGAGAATTTATTTGAAAAAATCAATTAAAAAATTGTGTTGAACATGCATGTTGAGCAATGCATTTTGAACGTACACAGCGTTCCTATTCAGAGCTACGGACAGACTGAATGCAGGGCATTTAAGAGGTGCGGCGCCAATGAAGGTGGTCCATTGGATTTCCTGCTTCTAAACCCCTAAAGTCTAAGTGAGCTGGTTAACCCCCTTCTTTGCATCTATTAGATACTGGTGTACATAAATCGCTTAATTTTAGTCCTCCATGCAGGCGAGGATGATCTCTGTTTTTTCCGCCTAGCCGAACTCCTCACTATGATGCATTTGGATGTTGATAAATTCCATGGCTTCTTCACAGAACTAACCCTGGTCTAGTCAGAAGTCATTTCCTGTGTAGCATGGCAGGATGTGAGAGATGCATTAACTGTAGAGCGCTCTCGGCACACACTTAGAGCACATGTCCCTCTTTTTTCATTTTAAAGCTGGAATGGACACCAGACATCATCAGCCAGAGAGAGACGATGCCAGTCTGATGTCGCCTGATGGTTTTCATCTCACATAGATAGGACTGGATATTTATCTCCCTGATGTCCAGGATAGGATTGAGCAGGCCTTGTACCAAATGGGTGGGGGTCGTAGCACGGTATGAATACTTTGCTCCTCTTGGCGGTCAGTTGTTATACTGGAGTCGGACTTGCATCGGGAGTATGGCAGGGCTTAACAATTTGTCCATGTTCAGATGGCCATTCGTGCCTTATTTGAGCTTTCTTGTTTGTCACTGACCTTCACCCATTAAAAGAAAAGAGTTTGGCTTGTTTGAATTGTGTCTTGTCTGAATTACATGGGACGTCTTTGGATAACTATGGTTAGTGGGTCTCAGCATTCAATGTTCTCCCTGTGCAGTCATATCACTTCTTCCATCTCAGATATAGACCCTCAACCAGGCCACAGATATTAGCTTCCAAAAAGTCTCTTCAGAAGGTCTACCACACTACTGTGGTCTGTCAGGCAAGAGAACAAAAGGATGAGGCGTTTGAATTCAAACTTTGTGATCCTTATTGTTTTAATGCCTCCTGCTGCAACATCATTTAGCTTCAAAGACCACTACATTTCTGTAAACTCATAGGGTACTTATTCTTATGGACCCTTTGCATGTGATAATTTTCTATTTTACCCCATTCTACATAATGCGCTGATTGCTTTAACAAACATCAAGCCTGACTTGAGGTAAAATATTTGGCTGAAATATATTCTTATTAGGACTCTTCAACTTATCATCTTGGCAGAATTATGTTTTTCAATGTCATGTGTCATACTGCTGACCTTCAGTTCACAATGCAATATTAAAAAAAAAATGCAAAAGCAAGAAAAAAGATTACAGGATTGTTGTAAAGGTTACAGAACTCATTAAAAGATCTGGAAAATCAAATCATTTATTTAATATCTGGTAAGACCTTACGGGGGTTGTCTGCAGCAAGTGACAAAGAAATCTGGATTAGCCAACATCTTCTGGAGCTTGTTTTTAAGAAGAGAAAGAAAGTTCTTTAACTGCTTAAAAAACGAAAACTGAACTTTCACAGCACAATTTCCCCCTTTGAAATGCCATATTCTAAGGGTGAATTCCTTGTGCAATGAGCAGGAAATTTTATAGTAAGAGATTGAATATTATATCAAAATTTCTATTACATTATAAAGGAATTAGCTTTCCATGGACATATGTTGGCTTGCGAAAGTATTCACCCTTTTGGCAGTTTTCGGGTTTTGCTACCTCACAACCTGGAATTTCACTGTTTTTTTAGGGTTTGCTTTGGTTCATGTAAAGAACATGCCTACAACTGTGAACATTTGGTTTTCCTTTATTAAACAAACAACAAATAAGATGAAATAGCTGAAAACTTCATTGTCCATAACTAGTTACCCCCTAAAGTCAGTACTTTGTAGAGCCTACTTTTTTGGCAATTACAGCTGCAAGTCTCTTTGTAAGTGTCAATGAGCTTTCCATTGGGATTTTTGCCCATTCCCCAAGGCAAAACTGCTCCAGCTCCTTCAAGTTATATGGTTTCTTCTGATGAACAGCAATCTTCAAGTCTGACCACAGATTCTCAATTGGATTACAGTCTGGGCTTTGACTAGGTTACTCCAAAACATTTACATGTTTCCCCTTATACCACTCGAGTTTTGCTTTAGCAGTATGGTTTGGGACATTGTCTTGTTGGAAGGAGAACCTCCGATTCAGTCTCAAATCACTGACAGACTGAAACAGGTTTTGCTCAAGAATATCAGTGCATTTCGCACCATCCATCTGCCCCTTGACTCAGACCATTGCCCATGTCCCTAATGCTTAAAAGCATTCCCACAACACGATGCTGCCACCACCATACTTCACTGTGGGGATGGTGTTCTTGGGGTGATGAGTTGTGTTGGTTTGGTGCCAGATATGGAGTTTACCATTGTGGTCAAAAAGTTCAATTTTGGTCTCATCTGACCACTGCACCTTCCTCCATACATTTGGGGGGTCTCCTTCATGTCTTTTGGCAAAATCAAAACGAGCCTTAGAATTTTTGTATGTAAGTAAAGGCTTTTTTCTAGCACACAGAAGTGAGGATATGAATAGGCAACAGTCTTATAAATGCAGACTATGACAGTTGCTGAAGAGACTTATTTCTTTATGGTGGTGCAGTAGCCAACAATGCAGTAAATATCCGGTAAAGAAAATATGAAAGGCAGCACTCACCAGTCTCTTCTGTGAATTAAAAGTCCTTTAATTCAATATAATCCAGACATCCAGCTAGCGGGGGAGACACACAGGGGAATGCATCAGGAAAAATTGGCATTTAATCAAAAATGACCTTGACATACAAGATATAGCATTTAATAAACCACTCTTCTCTTATAGAAGAAGCAAAAATATAGGAGACATTCTAAGGCATAATAGATTCCTATCGGAAAAAAAAGCACATGGCTTGATAACTATAATTTAGTAGGAAATTTTAAATGCGGAAATTGCTCTTTATGCAATTCACATATCACCTGAAAAACCATAAAAGTGGGTTCTATACATCATAATGTACAAGACTTTATTCCATGTTGCACAAAATACATGGTGTATATTATTTTTTGTGACTGTAATTTTTTTTTTAAATAGGTAAAACTATTCGTCCACTATTTATTAAGTTCATAGAACACTTTAAATCTATTACTTCAAGCAAAGGATCACCCGGATTGATTAGACACATGCAGCAGCATCCTGCCAATCCACATTTATTGCGATTTGAAGGTCTAGAAAACATCAAGTACCCTATGCAAGGAGGAGACATGTCCATTTTTTTTATAAATTGCATTCTTGTTGTTATATATGTAAATATATGCTAATGTTGGTGTTTCCACCTCCCATAAGAGGAAGTGATGACAACTGTGTAGATTGGACCCGTAGAAGCGCTATGTGAGCGTGAAACGGCCGCCGTCCACCTGTTCTTCTGTGTGTCTCCCCCTGCACTCTGCACTACCGCTAGATGAATGTCCGGATTCTATTGAAATAAAGGACTTTTAATTCACAGAAAAATCTGGTGAGAGCTGCCTTTAATATTCTCTTTTCTGGATATTTAAGGCTTTTTCCCGCTCACTTTTCCATAAAGGCCACCTCTATGGAGTGTATTGTGGTCGTATGGACAGACACTCCAGTCTCTGCTTGGGATCTCTGCAGCTCCTTCAGGGTTACCTTTGGTCTCACACGGTAATGGCAATATCGGGCATAGGTAGGTTAACGGAGGGAGGAAACACTAGGAGTTCAGTTCTTGACAGATTCAATTTTAGATAGAGGGAGGACATGATGTTAGAGACAGAGGAAAGACAATCACTGGTATTTTGTAGTAATACAAGGTTGATGTCAGGAGACGAAGTATATAATTTGGTGTCATCAGCATAGAGATGGCACTGAAAACTGAATCTTCGGATTGTCCAATAGGGGTGCTGTACAAGGAGAAAAGGAGGGGGTCTAGTACTGATCCTTGAGGAACCCCGACAGTAAGAGGAGGGGGAGAGGAAGAGGAGCCAGCAAAAGATACAGTGAAGGAGCAATCAGAGAGGTAGGAGTAGGACCAGGAGAGAACGGTGTCCTTGAGCTCGATAGAGTGGAACATAGTGAGGAGGAGCTGATGATCCACAGTGTCGTATGCTGCAGGAGATTCAGCAGGGAACATTGACCATTAGATTTAGCTGTTAGTAGATCATTAGAGACTTTAGTGTGGGCAGTTTCAATAGAATGTAAAGAGCGGAGACCAGATTGTATAGGGTCAAGAAGAGAGTTTTCTGAGAGATGGCAGATTAGATGGGAGTGGACCAAGCATTCCAGAAGTTTAGAGATGAAGGAAAGATTGGAGACAAGTCTGTAGTTAGCAGTGCAGTTCAAGGGATTTTTTTTAAAGTAATGGATGTATGCTGGCGTATTTAAATGATGAGGGTAAAATACCAGAAGAGAGGGAGAGGTTAAATATTTTAGTAAGGTGAGTGGTGACAGCAGGGGAAAGGGACTGGAGGAGATGTGAGGGAATAGGGTCACTGGTGCAGGTGGGGCGAGAAGATGCAAAGACCCTGGTCACTTCTTCTTGCGAGACTGATTCAAAGACCAAAAGTGAGCAAGATGTAGAGGGAGAAGGATGCATAACATTTAGGGATTTAGATAAAATTTCCTTTCAGATATGGTCAATTTTCTCTTCGAAAGACTTGGTCAGTTCATCAGCATTGAGATCGATAGTGGGGGGCCAGTACTGTTTGATTGAGGAGAAAGTGAAAAGTGTCAAACAGTCGTTTAGGTTTATTGAATAATGAGATTTTGAGGTTGTTGAAGTAGGTTTGTTTGGAGAGGTGAAGGGCGAAGTGACAGGAGGCAGAAGCCGGCTGCTGCTGCTAAAGCCTGTGGGGGCTATGAGGGGGCTGCATTATACCCTATGAGGGGGGCTGCAATATACTCTATGAGGGGGGCTGCATTATACCCTATGAGGAGGGCTGCATTATACCCTATGAGGGAGGCTGCATTATACCCTATGAGGAAGACAGCATTATACCATATGGGGGCTGCATTATACCCTATGAGGGGGCTACATTATACCCTATGAGGGGAGTGCATTATACCCTATGAGTAGGTTGCATTATACCCTATGAGGGGGGCTGCATTATACCCTATGAGGGGGCAGCATTATACCCTATGAGGGGGGCAACATTGTACCATATGGGGGCTGCATTATACCCTATGAGGGGAGTGCATTATACCCTATGAGGGGCCTGCATTATACCCTATGAGGGGGCTGCATTATACTATATGGGGGGCTACATTATATTCTATGGGGTGACTGCATTATACCCTATTAGGGGGCTACATTATATTCTATTGGGGCTACATTATATTCTATGGGGGCTGCATTATATTCTATGAGGGGGAGGCTGCATTATATTCTATGAGAAGGGCTAAAATATATTCTATGAGGGGCTACATTATATTCTTTGAGGGGGCTGCATTATACTATATGAAGGATGCATTATATTCTATGAGGGGGCTACATTATATTCTATGAGGTAGCTGCATTATACTATATGAGGGAGCTACATTATATTCTATGAGGGGCTACATTATATTCTATGAGAGGGGCTACATTATATTCTATGAGGGGGCTACATTATATTCCATGAGGGGGCTACATTATATTCTATGTGGGGGGCTGCATTATACTATATGAGGGGGCTACATTATATTCTATGAAGGGGCTACCCCAACTCCTGCTACATAATTAAGAAGTGCACAACTTTATATTATACCCGGATATTAGCGCGTTTTACCACACAATTGGTGGTCTTGTATTTATTTCTATGTAGCTACTGTACATAGTGGGCCCCAAGAATGATTTTCTCTGGTAGGCCCAAGGTGCTCCAGTCCGACGCTGTGTGCATCTACAGCTGCTAGACTGTGTGGACAGTGTAAACAGCAAAAGAATCAAAAGCCACCGTAAATGCTTCATTTCCATTAATTAGGTCACACAAATTAGAAAACCAGCAATTCATGTAAATCTCAGTGTCAGTTTGGTGAATTAAACTAGGAATAAACATAACTTTAAAGCTATAGACAAGCCTAATGATTCCCACTGGAGACCTTGACGTGAAATTTATTCTACATATCAATGGTGAAATAGACAAATCAGACATTTCCCTTAGGGTTTGTTATTATGCAAATGGCCATGAAGAAATGACTGCTCAGAATTTGGTATTTTACCTTGTAGACAGTAATAAAAAAGCATACATAAATCAGTCATGTCCCAAGTAACATGCCACATACTGTATAGCAGGTCATTGGATTCTGTAGATAATTAATTAACAAGTTGAGCAATATTTCAGTGTATTTCTGAGTTCAGACAACATTAGAGCTCTCGTTCCTGAGGGTACCTTCTCACAGTGGCACTTTGATCGCTACAACGGTACGATCCGTGACGTTCCTGCGATATCCATACGATAGTGCTGTGTCTGACACGCAGCAGCGATCAGGGACCCTGCTGAGAATCGTACGTCGTAGCAGATCGTTTGGAACTTTCTTTCGTCGCTGGATCTCCCGCTGTCATCGTTGGATCGGTGTGTGACACCGATCCAGCGATGCGTTCGCTTGTAACCAGGGTAAACATCGGGTTACTAAGCGCATGGCCGCGCTTAGTAACCCGATGTTTACCCTGGTTACCATCGTAAAAGTAAAAAAAACAAACAGTACATACTCACCCTTTGATGTCTGTCACACGTCCCTCGCTGTCCGCTTCCCGCACTGACTGACTGCCGGCCGTAAAGTGAAAGTACAGCACAGCGGTGACGTCACCGCTCTGCTGTTAGGGCCGGCACTCAGTCAGTGCAGGAAGCGGACGCCGGGGGACGCGAGTGTGAGTATGTACTGTTTGTTATTTTACATTTTACACTGGTAACCAGGGTAAACATCGGGTTACTAAGCGCGGCCCTGCGCTTAGTAACCCGATGTTTACCCTGGTTACCCGGGGACTTCGGCATCGTTTGTCGCTGGAGAGCTGTCTGTGCGACAGCTCTCCAGCGACCACACTACGACTTACCAACGATCACGGCCAGGTCGTATCGCTGGTCGTGATCGTTGGTAAATCGTTTTGTGAGACGGTACCCTGACTCTTGGAACCTAGAACATCGGGACTTACATGTTATCCTCTTGGAGCCATGGACATAGGTTTGGTAAACGGAGACAAACACATGCAACCTTTTACATCTGAGGGTTCAGAGGGAATCCCTCGATGGATCCAGGAATGGGGACAATGATGTGAGAAGGAAGCAATCTAGTGAAAACATTTTGATTCACATTGGAAAACATGGACCTTAAAGGGAATGTGATAGGTTATACATGCTGCCCGATCCACGAGCAACATGTACCAGACACTGGCTGTTGTGAATTTGCTTTTTGCTCCCTCTAGTGGTTACTAGTTTTTTGACTCTGGTTTTTCTGTCATTCCCTTTATCCGCACCTGGGTCGTTAGTTAGGGGTGTTGCTATATAAGCTCCCTTGAGCTTCAGTTCTATGCCTGGCAACGTAGTTATCAGAGCTAGTCTGCTGTGCTCTTGTCTACTGATCCTGGTTCCAGTTATATCAGCTAAGTCTGCCTTTTGCTTTTTGCTATTTGTTTTGGTTTTGTATTTTTGTCCAGCTTTTTCCAAATCTATATCCTGACCTTTGCTGGAAGCTCTAGGGGGCTGGTGTTCTCCCCCCGGACCGTTAGTCGGTTCGGGGGTTCTTGAATTTCCAGTGTGGATTTTGATAGGGTTTTTGTTGACCATATAAGTTACCTTTCTTTATTCTGCTATCAGTAAGCGGGCCTCTCTGTGCTAAACCTGGTTCATTTCTGTGTTTGTCATTTCCTCTTACCTCACCGTTATTATTTGTGGGGGGCTTCTATCCAGCTTTGGGGTCCCCTTCTCTGGAGGCAAGAAAGGTCTTTGTTTTTCCTCTACTAGGGGTAGCTAGATTCTCCGGCTGGCGCGTGTCATCTAGAATCAACGTAGGAATGATCCCCGGCTACTGCTAGTGTTGGCGTTAGGAGTAGATATATGGTCAACCCAGTTACCACTGCCCTATGAGCTGGATTTTTGTATTCTGCAGACTTCCACGTTCCTCTGAGACCCTCGCCATTGGGGTCATAACAACTGGCTGTATGATTTCAGCCACATATGTTTAAATCTGAAACACAATGGGGTTTAATAGCTGCTGGAGACTCAGCCACAAGGGAGACTAGTCGGACAGGCGGGTTCCTGGCGGCTTCTCCCCACCCACTCGCTGTAATAATTATAGGGGATAACTCAGGAGACTCTTTGCATGGAACAAGACAACTACAGGACACAGTTGTATAAGTGGTAAAGTCTATATTATCACATGGTGATTCAAACAGGTGCAGAGAGAAACTCAAGTCCACAACACTTGGAGTAAATATTAAATGCAGCTTAGCAGTCTATAGGAAACTTCAGAGGAAAATGCAATCACGCAGAAAGTCTATGAAGCACAATTATTCTTGAGGATACGTGACACGAATAAGACCTTGCTTAGTCCAAAACACAGATAGATATGCTTATAAGGCAGTTCAAATAATATCTTAGCTCAACCAGGGAGGCCTGGGTAATAGTCTCAGGTTCTTGCAGAGCAGAAACAGCTTACATGTCCAGCAAATACAGATGGAAGTAAACACGAGCAGCAGATGAAGGAGGATTACTGGAACTCGTGTATGCAGCAGGAACTCAGAGCAGAGTAGCAGGATAACCCCACAGGTTCACAGGAGCAGGTATATAGCCAGGGAGTCACCAGAGGTCAGGAGCTGGATGCAAGGCAGAATACTCTAGCACAGACTGAAGGCTGGGGTGGAGTTTTATAGCAGGAAGACATAGTGCTCATGAGACCAAATAAGCCATCTTGGAAAAGGGCAGTAATGCACAAAAGGTAATAAAAAATGTTCAGAGTCCTGACACTCCCCAGATGTGCCAGGACTCACACTGTACATGCAGGGAGACACCCGTCACTCCATGGCAGCTATAAGGGTGAAGCCGCCAGGAACCTTCGGGCCGCATGCATCTAATGCCAAGTTCCCTTTAAGCTTGTAACCAATAGTTGGTGCTGTTTTAGCAAAACATAATGCCATCTGGTGCCACTCTTCTATTGAGTTGCCAACAGAAATATTAGGTGCCATCTAAGTGCCAATTTAGTGCTATGCTGTGCATTCTTTTTTGCAGCTTTTTTACCCAGTGTTTGATGCATAAAATACGCAGTGTTTTTCTGAAATCTTGTGCACACGCTAATTTTTTTTTTATTACGTATTTTGAGCCATGCTGCGTTTTTGCAGAATGTCCAATGTTTCAGCATTTTGGCAGCGCTTTTCACCCAGCCAAATGAATGGGTAAAAATAAAAGTAAAAACACCATGTGTTAGCATACTCTTACCTCTGAAAAGTACAGGTTGGTACATAACTAGAATAATATATCATATAAGTCTTGCTCCGATTTAATCAAATATCAAACAAAATGCATATATACACAATATACATTTTACTGAGACAGACACAACTACACAATAAAAATAGAACTTAAAAGTTAATAGTAAAAACAAGGAACAATGAAAGCAAGAGGGGGCCGATCAGCAACACAAAACAATGAAAACAATATTACAATACAATGAGTATTAATGAAAGGCATGTATAGGAACTTATATATACACTGCTAAAAAAAATAAAGGGAACACTAAAACAACACAATGTAACGCCAAGTCAATCTCACTTATGTAAAGTCAACCTGTTCAGTTATGAAGCAACACTGATTGTGAAACAATTTCTCCTGCTGTTGTGCAAATGGAGCAGACAACAGGTAGAAATGATAGGGAATTAGCAAGACAACCCCTATAAAGGAGTGGTTCTGCAGGGGGTGACCACAGACCATTTCTCTGTTCTTATCCTTTTTGGCTGTTGTTTTGGTCACTTTTGCATTTTGTCATTGCTCTCACCCCTACAGAGACAGTAGCATGAGGCTACAACTCACATAAGTTGCTTAGATAGTGCAGCTCATCCAGAATGGCACATCAATGCGAGCTGTGGCAAGAAGGGTAGCTGATTCTGTCACTACAGTGGCCAGAGCATGGAGCAGATACCAGGAGACAGACCAGTACACAAGGAAATGTGGAGGGGGCTGTAGGAGGGCAGGACCGCTACTTCCTCCTTTGTGCAAGGACAAACAGGAGGAGCAGTGTCAGAGCCCTGAAAAATGAACTCCAGTAGCCCACTAACATCAATGTCTCTGCTCAAACTGTCAGAAACAGACTCCATGAGGGCAGTATGAGGGCTCGACGTCCACAATTAGGTGTTGTACTGTACACAGTGGGTACAGCCCAACAACATGCAGGGCGATTGGCATTTGCCAGAGAACACCAAGATTGGCAGATTCGACACTGTCACCCTGTGCTCTTCACGGTGAAAGCAGGTTTACACTCAGCACATGTGACAGACGTGAAAAGAGTCTGGAGTCGCCGTGGAGAACATTCTGCTGCCTGCAACATCCTTCAGCATGATCGGTTTGGCAGTGGGTCAGTAATGGTGTGGGGAGGCATTTCCTTGGAGGGCAGTACAGCCCTCCTTGTGCTAGCTAGAGGTAGCCTGACTGCCATTAGATACCGAGATAAGATCCTCAGACCCCTTGTGAGACCATATGCTGGTGCGGTTGGCCCTGGGTTCCTTCTGATGCATGACAATGCCAGACCTCATGTGGCTGAAGTGTGTCAGCAGTTCCTGCATGATGAAGGCATTGATGCTATGGACTGGCCCGCCCGTTCCCTAGACCTGAAGCCACGAGCAGATCTGGGACATCATGTATCGTTCCATCCACTAACGCCATGTTTCACCACAGACTGTCCAGGAGTTTTAATCCAGATCTGTGAGGAGATCTCTCAGGAGAACATCCGCAGCCTTATCAGGAGCATTTCCAGGCGTTGTAGGGAGGTCATACAGGCACGTGCAGGCCACACAGACTACTGAGGATCATTTCCTTGTCATGAGTCACTTCCACTGAAGTTGGGTCAGCCTGTAATTTGATTTTCCACTTTGATTTTGATTACCATTCCAAATCCAGACCTCCGTGGGATATTAATTTTGATCTACATTAATCATTTTTAAGTTTTATTGTTCTCAACGCATTCCACTATGTAGTAAATCAAGATTTGCAAATTAAACATTTCAATCAGTGATATCTAGGATGTGGGATTTTAGTGTTCCCTTTATTTTTTTGAGCAGAGCTATATATACTGTATATATATATATATATATATATATATATATATATATATATATACTCACAAAGTTAATTACAATGCAACTCTGCAAGTTAGATATATAGAGATTTGGTGCAATCTATGGCAGAGAGGATAAAATCAATAGAGAAAATAAAGATACATTATAATCAGAGATACCCAAAAGAATAATAATAGATCTTGTCACCACATCGGCCTCCACCTCAGACCTCTGGAACCTAAAAATAACTTCTCCATTGATTACTGGACTACTCCCAGCGATCAGCTGCACACTGTAAGGAAACTGGTCAGTAAGGGTACCGTCACACAGTACCATTTTAATCGCTACGACGGCACGATCCGTGATGTCGCAGCGATCGTATGATTATCGCTCCAGCGTCGTAGACTGCGGTCACACGTTGCAATCACGGCGCTGGAGCGATGCCGAAGTCCCCGGTAACCAGGGTAAACATCGGGTAACTAAGCGCAGGGCCGCGCTTAGTAACCCGATGTTTACCCTGGTTACCAGCGTGAACGTAAAAAAAACAAACAGTACATACTTACATTCCGGTGTCTGTCCCCGGCGTTCTGCTTCTCTCCACTGTGTAAGCGCCATAGCCGGAAAGCACAGCGGTGACGTCAGACGTCACCGCTGAGCTCGCTTTCCGGCCGGCAGGCGCTCACACAGTGGAGAGAAGCTGAGACGCCGGAGGACAGACACCGGAATGTAAGTATGTACTGTTTGTTTTTTTTACGTTTACGCTGGTAACCAGATCGTATGGAACTTTCTTTCGTCGCTTGATCACCCGCTGACAACTAAGCGGCCCTGCGCTTAGTTACCCGATGTTTACCCTGGTTACAAGCGAACACATCGCTGGATCGCTGTCACACACAACGATCCAGCGATGTCAGCGGGTGATCAAGCGACGAAAGAAAGTTCCATACGATCTGCTACGACGTACGATTCTCAGCAGGATCCCTGATCGCTGCTGCGTGTCAGACACTGCGATATCGTAACGATATCGCTAGAACGTCACGAATCGTACCGTCGTAGCGATCAAAATGGTACTGTGTGACAGTATCCTAAGAGTTCAATTTCCCTGCAGTACTGCCACAGGGGTAATTAAGCATTATACAGTGTGCATTCACATCCATAGATTATCTGATTAGCCCAAAACAGGATAAGTAATCCAGAGCTTTCTCCACTCTGAGTCAGATGCCCATCACCTAGACAGAGAAACCCCCTTTAGTAAAGAAAAATCTAAAAATTCTAATGCTGTCACTTACTGCTTGCAGCAGTTTTATAAAATGGCAATTTTAGGCTGCAGCTCTGCTAGTCCTCTCAGTGATGGGCTTCTGCTATGTAGTCGTTAATTTTTATGAGCTGCAGCTATTCCTGCCCCTCACCACTGATTTCCATCTTTCAGCTTATGTATAGATAGGGTTAGGAGGAGCTCACGAGAGAGGACTAGCAGAGTTGCAGCAGCTAAAGCTGTGAAATTATCAAAACTATGGTAAGAAGCCTTGTAAGTGGCACAGTGCTAGAAATAGGGTCTCCGCCCTGGTATTATGCTGCCCTCAGAGTTGAAAGCAGAAAGTTCATAACAGTTTCCCTTTGATGGATTTTATTAATGAGACAATCCCTGTAATGAATTACTGTATTTTGATAAAATCTGTGTATAATGGTGCACTGTGACATAAACAGATATAATCACATTTGCACTTGTATGTTCTTCTGGCTGCACAGGGGTTGGTTTAATCATTCCAATGGAATGAGAAAAGTGATCCAGCACATTTGAGGTGAAAAAAATGCAAATCTTCTTTATTTCATGAGTGCAGCAATAAAAAAAGATAAAGACATAAAATCCACAGTCACCTGTACTCACTGACCAGGCAACTAGCCTAAAACAGTATTTTTTGCCAAGCCTATATTTGCACTGGAGGTGAACGCCTGGCAGCTCATAATAGGGCATCCATAGACAGGCTCTGCACAAGTCACTCTACTTAGCAGGTCGCTGGAGAGCCGTGGCCACCACAATTTAATCCATATGCAGAGATTTGAACTTATGCACGGCCCCCAGAGTTACATCCATGGAGTAGCTTCTGGCCAGTGGAGTGGGCTGCCAAGGTCATCAAACCAGTTTGTTACTAGGAAGTCACAGTCAGAGCGACAACTGTGGGAGTCGGGTAATCAGAAAAAGAGATGAATTCAGAGAATGAACATCAGGATTTTCAGGATACAGGGGCTAGACAAAGCAATAAACCAAGGTAGTAACAAACTATAGTTGGCAGCTAAGGCCTCTTTCACACTTGCGTCCGTACGCGGCCGTCGCTAAGCGTAGGCGCGACGTACCGACGGACGTTGTGAAAATTTGGCACAACGTGGGCAGCGGATGCAGTTTTTCAACGCATCCGCTGCCCATTCAAAAGTCCCGGGGAGGAGGGGGCGGAGTTCCGGCAGCGCATGCTGTAGGAAATGGCGGATGCGACATATGAAAAAAACTTTCCCTTCGTGATGACGGTCCACTAAAACAAGACGGATCCAGTGCACGACGGATGCGACGTATGGCCATACGTCGCGATCCATCGGCAATACAAGTCTATGGGAAAAACGCATCCTGCGGGCACATTTGCACATTTTTTCCCAAAACGACGCATTGCGACAGAGGCCAAACGACGCAAGTGTGAAAGTAGCCTAAGAGTGAGCTGCTGGGGCTTTAAATAGGAAGTGGTGCTGCCCAAGGCTCACAGCAGAGATCTGAGTACATCTAATCACTGGGGAACAATTTTGAACATACTGTATTTTGCAGACTATAAGATGCACCGAACCATAAGATGCACCCCATATTTTGGGGAAGAAAATTGGAAAAAAATTTTTGTAAATAAAATGGTGATGCGTTTTATAGTTCCATTTTAAGGTAGCTTACCGGGGTAGGGGTCGGCGACGGTGGAGCGAGATCACAGGAGGCATGTTTGCTGCTTCAGGAGACCGACGGTGGCATGACTGGTGCGATGCTGTGGGCCCCAGGCTGGGAGAAGGGTTGTCCTGGCGCTGTAAGGCTGCAGGCCCTGGGCGCCCCTAAGATGTCGGCACTGAGCAGAATCCTCCTTCCCATTGATTTCCCTGTGGTGGGCTTTGGGAAAATGGCTGCCAGAGATGATGCATGTGCAGATTGAGATCTCGGGAGATCTCTTGCAGCAGCGACCCGGCCTCCTGTGACCCCACTTCACTGCAGCCACCCCTCACCCCAGTAAGCTACCTTCGGATTGTAAGACACACACCCATTTTCCTTTGGGAGAAAAGTGCATTTTATAATCCAAAAAATGCAGTGATTTTTGTGAAGTTTGATTTTTCTGCTGATTTAAGCTAAACTAGGCATGCTGACATCCAAACTGCCGTTAATTTTCTTCTATCAGGTCTGTTTTTTTTCTCTACAGCTTATCTTAATACGATTACTCTAGGCTGGAACGAGGGTAGTACTAGTGCTCTCCTAGTGGTGGAGGACAACCTAGGTGACCGACAACAGGTTGATATTTGTCTAGGCCATTCAGTTGCAGTACGCGTGAGACAGTGTGGCGAGAGGTTGCGTGCGACGCTATATAGTGAAACATATTTGGAAATCTGTATACAAGGGGTTAGCAGAATTTATGTACACATTTATTTCCTTTCTTTCAAATCATGTCAGTGCAGCGCCCCAGGGTCCTGGTCGTTGCAGTAATGTCATTTTCCTCTAGGGGAGAGTGATATTACGTTTGGAGGCAAAGAAGGACAACTGAATCCAGGTATCACAAACATGCAACACATTTCACACTCCGGGCCACCAGGGGGAGCTATGCTCCTATTTATTAGGGCACTCTTCACACTTAGGTAAAACTGGTTGCCTGGGGAGGAAGTTAGTTAGTTGCTGGCTGAGCTTTGCTCAGGTAGTTGGTCCCTGACAGGGGTGGGAGCCTGTCAGAGATCGAGACAGAAGGACACGGAGCTGTGCATGCCCTGAGAGCTGCAGCTTCTAGATAGAGACATTGAAGGAGAACTGTATTGTAGAGAGGGTGAAGAAGTCGTAGCAAAGGAGAGGATACCAGGAGGAGTTCTGCCCTACACAGGCTGCCTTCTGAGGTGCAGAATCCCGATAGCCGGAACACCGAGGGAGCAACGATCCTTTATGCCTTGCTCCAGAGACCGGCAGGACAGCTAATTTCACGTTACCTGTTCGCCCCTACACCCAGGAGGCAAGGTGGCACCCTTTAGAGGCTGGGGCATGATAGTGTACCTGTAAAACACCTCAAGCCAACGGTCATACGGGTTTGTCCTATCCATCTGGGGGACAGAGAGAGAGACATAACATCTACAACATCTGTGAGGACCTTATGAGAAGCTTAGCAGTAAGGTACTACATCACCACCGCGCTAGAGGAAGGATACTGATTTCTACCTGGAAAAGGGGACTCTGGACTTGCCTCCAATCCGTCCGGACTCTGCCTGCCCTGTGATCTGGTGCCCTGGACTGTGGATGCTGAAGTCTTCAGTAAAGGTAAAGAGACTGCAACCTTGTGTCCTCGTTCTTCACTGTGCCATTCATCATTCACCATCTACACACCAGGGATACACTTCACCTGTGGGAAGGTATACCATCTAGCTGCCATAACATCACCCCAGCGGACCCCTTAAAGCAGCGTTGGTCATCCTGACCGAATACCACAGGTGGCATCACGAACACAAACTCTATCCTTTTAAAGACCTTTCCCTTTTACTCAGACATCCCAAGGGCCACGGACCGGGTCAGCCACCGTGACATCCCCCCGTGAACCGAAGGACCCGGTACCGAGTACCCCGCTGCCCTTGGGGGCGCTCCATCTATCTCTGCTATTTCTCGTCGTAATTGCCTAAACAGACTTGATTCCTTTTGTTACATGTGTGGCAGTTAGACCATTCCCAGTGAAAGAACGAGCATCAGCACATTTTTCAAGCAAGCCTATTTTGCATATTTCAAAGTCAAACTTGGTGATCAAGATAAGTCTTCGGTCCATCGCAAGGTGCGCAAGCAGTGTGACTAGAGTTTACGGATGTGGACAAGGGAACATGTGATAAGATGTCATTTGGCATACCTATTGTTTGGCTAGAGCCAAGACATCATTCCAGTGACTGTTAGCTGAAATTCTCGTGCCAGGTTTCCTTGAACTACCCTCTTTTCAATAACAACATTATGGTGAAGAGCAAATTGACATCAATGTTGAAGCTTTTGAAATTGAAGATGTCTCAGTTTGTAAAGAATATGATCAGCATGAGTTGAACGATTTGCCACAAGATTTGGGACTATCAAGAAAGGCTCTAGAACTCATAGCATCAAGACAGAATGAGAAAAACTTGCTTGAAAAAGGAGTAAAGGTATCCCACTTTAAAATCCAGAGAAAGGGCATTTCTGCAATTCTTTAGAAGTGACAGTGGCTCTGTGCATTGCCATAACATACATGGCTTAATTGACGAATTGGGAATTCCAATCTTTAACTCAAATAAATGGCGACTATTCATCGATAGCTCAAAACGGAGCTTCAAGTGTGTCCTCCTCCACAATGGCAATTTATTTGGTGCAGTCCCAATTTTCTATTCAGTTTCTCTTTGTGAAGAATACAGAGACATAAATACCATAGAGTCACTTGGTTGTTGAATATCACAAACACAGTTGGATCATCTGTGTTGTTAAAATGGTGTGCTTACTTCTTGGACACCAAGGTCTCTGTGCATATTGGACATCAGAAGTCGTGAGAATCATTGGGTGGAGAGGAATTGGCCTTCAAGATCTGACCTCAAACCTTGTGAACCAAACATGAGCCACTTGTTGACAGAAAGAACATTATCTTCCCATCTCTGCATATGAAACTGAGTCTCATGAAGCAATTTGTTACAGCTTTGGCAACTGAAGGTGACCCCTGTTTCAAGCACCTCATTTTGGCATTTCTTGAATGTCATTTAAAAAAAAAATGGACGGTGTGTTTGATAGTCCACAGATTTGGCAGCTCATCAAAGATGAACATTTTATTGCAACAATGTCAGGACTCAAAAGAATACTTAGTCATGTCATTCAAAGACATTGTTATGGACTTTCTTGGAAACACAAGTAAACAATTACATTGAAAATGTCCGGAAACTCTTGGAGAGCTACAAGATGCTCTGTTGCAACATGAGCAGCAAGGTGCATTTTCTGCAAAGCCATTTTGCTAACGTCTCAACTATCACTGCAGCCCTCCACCAGTCGGGCCTTTATGGCAGAGTGGCCTGACGGAAGCCTCTCCTCAGTGCGACATATGAAAGCCCATATAGAGTTTGCTAAAAAAACACATGAAGGACTCCCAGACAATGAGAAATAAGATTCTCTGTTCTGGTGAGATGAAGATAGACCTTTTTGGTGATAATTCTAAGCGGTATGTGTGGAGAAAACCAGACACTGCTCATCACCTGCCCAATACAATCCCAACAGTGAAACATGGTGGTGGCAGCATCATGCTATGGGGGTGTTTTTCAGCAGCAGGGACAGGACGACTGGTTGTCATTGAAGGAAACATGAATGCGGCCAAGTACAGAGATATCCTGGATGAAAACCTCTTCCAGAGTGCTCTGGACCTCAGACTTGGCCGAAGGTTCACCTTCCAACAAGACAATGACCCTAAGCACACAGGTAAAATAACAAAGGAGTGGATTCATAACAACTCTGACCATTCTTGACCGGCCCAGCCAGAGCCCTGACCTAAACCCAATTGAGCATCTCTGGAGAGACCTGAAAATGGCTATACACCATTGTTCACCATCCAACCTGATGGAACTGGAGAGGATCTGCAAGGAAGAATGGCAGAGGATCCCCAAATCCAGGTATGAAAAACTTGTTGCATCATTCCCAAGAAGACTCATGGCTGTACTAGCTCAGTAGGGTGCTTCTACTCAATACTGAGCAAAGGGTCTGAATACTTATTTATGACGATGTCATATTTGTTTTTCTTTTTTAATAAATTTGCAAAAATTACTATATTTCTGTTTTTTTCAGTCAAGATGGGGTGCAGTGTGTACATTAACCCCTTCAAGTCACGGCCCTTTTTCGTTTTTGCGTTTTCGTTTTTCACTTCCCTCCTTCCCAGAGCCATAACTTTTTTATTTTTCCGTCAATATGGTCATGTGAGGGCTTATTTTTTGCGGAACGAGTTGTACTTTTGAATGACACCATTGGTTTTACCATGTCTTTTACTAGTAAACGGGAAAAAAATTCCAAGTACGGTGAAATTGCAAAAAAAGTGCAATCCCACACTTGTTTTTTGTTTGGCTTTTTTGCTAGGTTCACTAAATGCTAAAACTAACCTGCCATTGTGATTCTCTAGGTCATTATGAGTTCATAGACACCTAACATGTCTAGGTTATTTTTTATCCAAGTGGTGAAAAAAAATTCAAAACTTTGCTTAAAAAAAAAAAAAAAAGTGCCATTTTCCGGTACCCGAAGCGTCTCCATTTTTCGTGATCTGGGGTCGGGTGAGGGCTTATTTTTTGCGTGCCAAGCTGATGTTTTTAATGATACCATTTCAGCGCAGATACATTCTTTTGATCGCCCGTTATTGCATTTTAATGCAATGTCGCGGCGACCAAAAAAACGTAATTCTGGCGTTTCGGATTTTTTTCTCGCTACGCTGTTAGCGATCAGGTTAATGCTTTTTTTTATTGATAGATCGGGCGATTCTGAATGCGGCGATACCAAATACATGTAGGTTTGATTTTTTTTTATTGTTTTATTTAGGATGGGGCGAAAGGGGGGTGATTTAAACTTTTATATTTTTTATATTTTTTTCATATTTATATAAACATTTTTTTTTTACTTGTGCCATGCTTCAATAGCCTCCATGGGAGGCTAGAAGCTGGCACAACTTGATCGGCTCAGCTACATAGCAGCGATCATCAGATCGCTGCTATGTAGCTGAAATGCAGGTGTGCTGTGAGCGCCGACCACAGGGTGGCGCTCACAGCAGGCCGGCATCAGTAACCATAGAGGTCTCAAGGACCTCTATGGTTACTGTCCTGACACATTGCCGACCCCCGATCATGTGACAGGGGTCGGCGATGACGTCATTTCCGGCCGCCCAGCTGGAAGCGGTAGTTAAATGCCGCTGTCTGCGTTTGACAGCGGCATTTAACAGGTTAATAGAGGCGGGTGAATAGCGATTTCACCCGCCGCTATTGCGCGCACATGTCAGCTGTACAAAACAGCTGACATGTCGCGACTTTGATGTGGGCTCACCGCCGGAGCGCACATCAAAGCAGGGGACCCGACATGCGCAGTACTATTACTGCGCATGTCGTGAAAGGGTTTTAATGAGAAAAAAATGAACTTTTTTGAATTTACCAAAAGGCTGCTATGAAACAAAGAGTGAAAAATTTAAAAGGGGTCTGAATACTTTCCTTACTCACTGTACATATATAGCTGATTATTGTTCGAGCATCAAGCAAGATTGTCCACAGATTGAATACTCCAGGAAAAGGCGTACATTTCTACCTTAACTGCTACCTAACTTTACAACTTGCAGTAACAATATATCCTTTAATGAACCTAATAAATTTAAATAAATTACATGCAGATTCTTTTTTGCATTATTTTTCATTATATGTATATTTTGGATGGTTTTTAAGACAAAGAAAGCTTAAAAATGTGTTGCAATCGAGAAAACCTGGCGTCACTTTTGGATCCAGAAGCCAACAATTAGACAAAAACAAGTGTCAGATCGAACTCAACAAAACATGTGCAATATCCTTGACCGCCTCTATACATTTATATAGCATAGAGCAAAAAAAACCAAAATCATTTTCTTTAGGTTGAAATGAAAAATCACGAGAAGCGTCCTATTATACAGAGCTTTCATTTTCCATGTTTAATAGCGTGCATCATCTCCACTACTCCCCCGCATTGCAAAGTCCTTAATTACAAAGCATTTTCCTTTGGTCACCCTTGTGCGCTGTGTAAAATGTGACATTTACATTAATTGACTTAATGTGTAGATTATAAGTAACAGGTAATTATCACGTACACAGCAGATGCATCAGGGCTTTTCATCTTATGTGTCATATTGAATGGGAGGAGATAGTCCATTATGGTGTCTAATACTTATAACCAGGAATATTTTTTCTTTTGTGTTAAGTCTCTTTTTATTAATAAAATGTGTAAAAAGAAAAATTCTGTAGCGAGACAAGCACAGCTAAGACAGGTAAAATAAAGTTCATATAAAAATTTCTCATGTGATGGACCTTTCTTCTGGAATACTTTACCTCTCTTAAACAAGTCATTCCCATATGTCCAAAATTAGTAAGCTTTAGACACTTCACAATATATAAATCAACATAATCTAATATGGCTAATTACCATAAAGATAAGAAGTGATTCTGAGTATGTTAAAACAATTATTTTTATTAAATCTCAACAAAATAGATTGATAGTGTAAGTCGAAAAGGTAGAGGGATGGGATAAAGGTGGGACTAGCTGATGAAGATGTACACCAATATCAGAGAGATTAATCTGTCCAGCAGATAATGACAACAGAACCCCAGAAGCACAAGGTCAGTGTGTGAGTGCCGTAGGGCTGTGCACTATACCATACTAGTTAGAAACACCCTAGGGAAGAAAATCCCCTTCCTTCAAGGACCCCCTGAACCACACATCCATAATGATCAATTTCATGGCCAAGTAATATAAGTTATTACGTATTGGAGAGTGGTACAGGGTCAGTGAGACTGTGAGGCTGTCTGCGTTCCCCTCACACCTGAAGAGCGACGTTTCGCAAAATGCTTCTTCCGGGGTTTGGCAGGTCTAGGGTGCCAGAGCATATTAAGTACCATTTTGCTAATGACCTTGATGGCTTCAGTGGATATTTCCAAGGCATACCATTCGCTCCGCTCCCTATGGCTAGGGGGACATCCAGAATTACGCTTTGTGAACCACAGTGAAACGCATAGTGGTCACTTGTAAGAGCGCTTCTGGAGGTTGGAGGCGATACCGGGCCCGACGCACATGCAGGACGTCGAGGAAAGAACAAAGATGACCGGTCTGGCCAGGAGTTGGGAGTCAGGAGAAGGTGGATTTGAGAGTGTAAGAAGTGATAGGCTGTCGTACTGATGACAATGGTGGGAGGAGGGAACAGGGATAAGGTGTAAATAATTCATAGTGAATCAATAGGAAACCATGAGAAGGTATCTCCGAATGTGTGAAGAGTAATGGGCTGCTATATTAATGGCAGGAATGTGAGAAAGGAAAGTGGGGTGGGGAGAGGGGGGAAAGGGGACAATAAGTAATCAGTTCATGACAGATCAATAAATAAAGTACAAAGATAATTTAAAGGGCACCTGTCACCCCGTTTTTTCGGTATGAGATAAAAATACTGTTAAATAGGGCCTGAGCTGAGCATTACAATAGTGTAGTTTGTGGACCCCGATTCCCCACCTATGCTGCCAAAATACGTTACCAAAGTAGTCGTTTTCGCCTGTCAATCAGGCTGGTCTGGTCAAAAGGGCGTGTTGTCTTCTCCCAGATTTTGCGTAGTTTTCCGTTGGTGGCGTAGTGGTGTGCGCATGTCCAAGGTCCAGAATCCTCTGCCAGGGGATTGAAAAGAGCGCGCTGTTCGTTATTTCATTGGTGATCGGTGGGCGCGGCCATCTTCCTTTGGCCGCGCGTGCGCAGAAGCGGCGCTCTGCTGGCCGCGGCTTCAGGAAAATGGCCGCCGCGATATCCACCTGCGCACGCGCGGCATCCCGCGGCCATTTTCCTGAAGCCGCGGCCAGCAGAGCGCCGCTTCTGCGCACGCGCGGCCAAAGGAAGATGGCCGCGCCCACCGATCACCAATGAAATAACGAACAGCGCACTCTTTTCAATCCCCTGGCAGAGGATTCTGGACCTTGGACATGCGCACACCACTACGCCACCAACGGAAAACTACGCAAAATCTGGGGGAAGACAACACGCCCTTTTGACCAGACCAGCCTGATTGACAGGCGAAAACGACTACTTTGGTAACGTATTTCGGCAGCATAGGTGGGGAATCGGGGTCCACAAACTACACTATTGCAATGCTCAGCTCAGGCCCTATTTAACAGTATTTTTATCTCATACCGAAAAAACGGGGTGACAGGTTCCCTTTAAACTTTAGACAAAGCAATGTCCAGTACATCATGATAAATAAAATAAAGGTGAATTCATGGGAGAGGGATGCAAGGTACTAGTTATAACCACTCTGGGCGTATATGAGAGATGCATTAAAGTGGAGATTGTGAGTAAGGATTACTTATTGATCCTAGAACATCTATTATCATCCATTAATATCAAGAGTAGCACTCCCATGTTCAAGTGAAGGGGAAATGTATTAGAACTACAATTATGGGGGTAATATATGAGCAACTATGGGAAGGGAGGGGTGTGGAAGGGAAATAGAAATTGTGGCAGTTGAAGGGGCAAAAAAAGTAACTAAAATATAATTGGTGAGGATGGGAAAAGGCCGAAACACACTCCAATGTTGGTGAAAATAGAGGAGCCAATACGTATATGAAAAATGTTTTGATGACCTAAAAGGAAGTCCTCATCTGTGTCCAAAATGCGTGACAACTCGTAGGGAGAAAATGTAAATCAGCACATAAACAGTGGAGAGATTATTCATAGTATGCTATTATTCCTTTTCTGGTTTCTCCGTTCTTTAAAGAGTAATGATGGTTTCATATTCCTCCATTCCAAGGTCCCATGGGTGCAACAGATCTGGTGATTCCCGAATGTTGTTAATGACGATGGTCCGACCCAGAAAATATCATCAAAGAAAAATATCTGACCCCAGTATACAGCTACAGGAAGGAATTAAAACCAAAGCTTTAATTTAGACCTAGTGGTGTTAAGGTGCCCAGCCGAAATATCCATCTGCTTTCATACTGGGCTAAAACTTTGCTTATATCGCCCCCTCTTATACCTAATTCAACCTGATCAATACCAATAAAGGTGAGGCCTTCAGGATTAGAATTGTGGCATGCTTTAAAATGGCGAGGTAGCGTTTTCAGAAGCGACCAATGATCTATGGTTTGTGCTTTCTCAATGTCCTTGATAGGTTCCCTCACTCTTACCTTTAACTCACGGGTTGTGATTGTGAGTCCAATGTAGATCAGGTTACAGGGGAATGTGGTGTGATAGATAACCCCCCGGGATGAGCAGGTTAGATGTTTCCTTATAACAGATTTTCTATATCCGTCAGAACTTAAGAAGCAACATGCCTTTTTCAGATTCAGTCAAGCGCTACATAGGCCACATGGAAAGAATGATGCTGTAATGGTTTTATAGGACTAGTAACGTATTTTCCGGCGTATAAGACGACTTTTTAACCCTGCTGATGGTTCCCAAGATCTGGAGGAGAGGAGTCTCTCCTTCAGGCCCGGGGATCCATATTCATGGAAAAAAAAAGAATAAAAATAAAAAATATAGGATATACTTACCCTCCGACGGCCCGTGGCTCTCAGCGGTGCAAGCGGCGGCCTCTGTTCCTAAGGATGCATTGAGCAAAGGACCTTCGATGACATGAATATGTATCCCAGGGCCTGAAGGAGAGTCTCCTCTCCTCCAGACCCTGGGAACCATCCGCACCACACATGCCATATAAGATGACTGGGCGTATAAGATGACCCCTGTCTTATACGGCGAGTATATCCCAAACTCCATATTTTATATGGAAAAGTTGGGGGTCGTCTTATATGCCCAGTCATCTTATACACCAGAAAATACGGTAAGTCTTTTAGGTTACTGCTTCTTCTAGCCACCATGGATGGAAAAGTTGGGATAATTTTACAGAGAAAGGGATCCGTTTTAAGAATATACAAAAAAAAAAATTAGTGTCTGCTCACCACCTCCTAAAGCGAGCGGATCCTGCTGTGCAGCAAGTTTTTCAGAACTTGAAAGGAATAAGTCCAGCGCTGTAAGTCCATAAAATCCATTTTCTTTTAATCCATAGCTACAAATAACATTAAAACAATTAAGTCATAGTCCAGACATTGAAATCATACGTGTTTCAACGCAAAAACGTGCGTCTTAACCAATGATTAAGACACACGTCTTAACTATTACTTAATTGTTTTAATGTTATTTGAAGCTATAGATTAAAAGAAAATGGATTTTATGGACTTACCACCCTGGACTTATTTCTTTCCAGTTATAAGAACGTTCCAATGTTTGTCCAGAATCTTTTTCAGGTCATCCCACTGATTGTTGAGTAGAGATGAATCTTACCTGTCCTTCTGTTTCTCCGGGCTTTTCCTTAGGGGTCGGGTAAACCAGATTCTCCCTAGAGGCTTTCTTGGCCCTCCTATATCCCTGTCTGGCGCATTGTTTGCTATAGTCTCTTCTGGTGAATCTGTGCTAGATTTGCTTATTGATCTACAAAGGAAATATCCTCCAAGCAGATTCTCATTGCCCTCAAAAATTGACCAGTGAGGATAACTTTGATGGTAGCAGGAGGGTGCATTGATGTGGCATGAAGGAGGGAATTAGTTGCCATAGATTTTCTATACAAATCGGCAGTGATCATGCCATCCGAGGAGACTCCTATTTGGAGATCTAGAAAGTCCAGATCCCTTTAAAATTTGTAGGTCAGTTTAATTTGTAAGGAGTTCTTCTTAAGATTGCCCATCAGAATGTGCCTCAACTGTTCTCTCCCACACAAACCAAACATCGATGTATCGCATCCACCCCTGTACCCGCTGTATTTCATTTATACTGTCCCTCCCATGCCCCCCCAAAAGATTAGCATATAAGGGGGCACAGGAGGCCCCTATAGCTGTTCCCTGTATCTGGAGGTAAGTTTATTAAGCGTAAAGATGTTGTGATTAAAAACAAATTCCAGAAGGATAAGGATCAAGTCAATGAGAGCTGGCTCCAAACCCTAAGACCATTCTTGTGTCTGATGGAAGTGTACAGTGCTTCCACGTCTGCTGTGACCATAACCATGTGGTCTTCCAGGCAGAGATGATTCAGTCTTTGTAGGGCGGCAGAGGTATCTTGTATCTAACAGGGGAGTGATGATACTAGAGATTTCAAATAGTGATCAATAAAACTAGAGACCAATTTGCAAAGGCCCCCATTTCCTGATACAATTGGCCTGCGGGGGGGGGGGGGGGGGGGGATCCAGAGGATTCTTATGGAGCTTAGTAGTCAAATAGAAGGTGGGTAATTTTGGATGTAGATTCCAGATGGCATCAATCATTTTTTTTGGAATGATACCTTGGTCGAAAGCTCTTTCAGCTATCTGTACCAGTTGAGACTGGGAGTTAGAGAGGGGTTTATAGGATAGTTTTTTATAGGAGTGGCACATTAAAAAGTCTGTATGCTCATCTCTCAAACTGTTTTATGGGCCAAATCACCAGTTTCCCCCTTTATCAGCCAGCTTGAAGTCTACGTCCGTGAGGGACTGCAGTTCAACCAATGCTTTCCTCTCAGCCCTGCTCAAATTAGACATCCAGAAGGGTTTGTGTGACAGGGTTCATTTTCTGAGGTAATTATTGAAGATTAGTGAAGACCTCAATGGCTGGGCACGTGCTTAAGGGTGAAAATTTTTTGACTTGTTAAATAGTTTGTAGGGTAAGTGGAGCGTCCCCAGATGCAGGGCCGCGGGGTACTCGGTACCGGGCCTCTCTGTCTCGGTCCTGGGGTTGTCACAGTGGCTAGACCCGGTCCGTGACCCTGCTAAGGGGTGTCCAATGAAAGATGTGATGATGGTGCGTGGTGCAAGGTGCGATGAATAACGAGGACACAGGGTTGCAGTCTCTTTACCTCTTTACTGAAGGCTTCGGGATCCGCAATCCAGAGCACTGCTAACAGGGCTGGCTGAGACCGGCCGGTCCGAAGGCACATCCAGAGTTCCCTTTGCAGGTGGAAATCAGTGCCTACCTTCTAGCGCCTGTGTGTTGTAGTACCTCCCTGCTGAGCACCACGGGATAGTCCTCACAACTGTTGTGTCTGTTTCTGATGTTCTTTCTCACAACTATCGTATCTGTTCTGATGTTCTTCTCCGTCCCCCAGATGATTTGGCTAGGACGCACCCATATGACGGATAGGCCTGGAGTTATTCTGGGACCCTAGAGACGCCCCTCTCCCACAATTGTCCTGCCGCTGTTTGAAGTAATGCTTGGAGCCCAATACTTCCTCGGCGTTCTGGCCACCGGCTACGCGCCTCAGTAGGATGTTGCCACGATCTTAAGGCACGACTCCTACTGGTTCTATTCTCCTTTGTGCTGTGATCTCATTTCTCACTTCTCCACAATAAACCTCGCTTCGTGTCCCTTCTTAGGATGCCACCGCAACGGGTGCAGGCGCGGCTCCATAACGTTCTGTCATTTTTGCTAGGCCCCTGTCAGGATCCCACCCCTGACAGAGACCCCCCTGAATCTTCCCCGCAACACCCTCTGCCACAGGATGTTGCCTGGGCAAAACCCAGTCAGCTTCTCCCTAACTTTCTATCCAACCCCCAGTTTTACCAGATTGTGAGGAGTGGCCTAATACATAGAACCCTTTGCTCCCCCTGGTGGCCAGAGTGTGAAGTGTAATGTGTGACTGTGATACCTGGTCTGGTGAACTCCTTTAGTGCCATCAGACGTACCATCACTCCCCTTAGTGGCGGAGCGTCAGTACTGCAACGACCAGGACTCTGGGGCGCTGCAGTAGTAACTAACCTCTGGTGTAGTATTCTCCTCTAGTAAAGCTTTCAAATTTCTAAGCGCATCTTTTTCCTCAACTGAGGAAAAGATATCACCATTGTAGTTAATATGGTGTAGTTTTTTGAAAATTAATTTCCAGGCGAAAAGATGTAAATCCCTCACTACCGTAAACGTGTCTAGATGACATGAAGGAGAGAAGGTTAGACCTTTTTCTAGAAGTTTTAATTCGGCAGTAGATAATACATGTTAGGACAAATTACTTACCTTTTGTTGGTCATCAGGGTCTCTATTGCCCTTTTATCTAGTGATGATGTAGGGTAACCAATTGCCGCATCGCTGACTGTTTCTAGTACGTGAGATTTACTATCTCCCCATCACTGGTTGAGGTATTGCTCTCAGAGAGGGACAGACAAGAACTTTCCGAAGGACTTCTGGAATGGGAAAATCCTGGGGCTTTTTGTTAGATTTCTCCTTATTGGTATAATTGTTGGTATTTTTATATTGCCAGCGAAAGATCTTGTTATTGTCATAGTCACTTAGATCTCTTTGACATTTCTTCAATTTGTTTTGGCATACCTCACTTTCCCATTTGTCTGCTGCCTTATTGATGTCTACTAAAATTTTATCAAAATTCTCTACTAGTATATCTTTCAGCAGAAAAATCACGATTTCCATTTTTGCGTTTTTGTTTTTCCTCTCCCTCTTCCCAGAGCCATCACTCTTTTATTTTTCTGTCCAAATGTGGCAAGTGGCTTATTTTTCGTGGGACAAGTTGTATTTTTAAATGACCACATTAATTTTACCACATAGTGTATGGGAAAACGAGAACAAACTTTTAAATTCCTATTATGCATATGTGTTCTCCAAAAAAGCATTTGAAATATCAACTGGTCTTCATGGAGCTATTGAAGGAATAAAAGAATCCACACCATCTATAAACAGAGAAGTGGTGAGTGAACACTTAGCTAATTTAAATTAATTTAAATCTCCTGGTAAAAATGAATTACGACCTAGGGTACTGAAAGAGTTAGCAGAGTGAATTGCAGAGCCACTAGCCACAATTTTTGAAAAATCCTGGAGAGCAGGAGAAGTCCCAGAAGATTGGAGAAGAGCAAATGTTGTCCCTACCTTCAAAAAAAGGAAAGATGATGAAGCCAGGAAATTACAGGCTAGTGATCCTTACTTATATACCAGGAAAGATCTTTGAACAAATTATTAAACGGTATTTATGTAAATACTTGGATAAGAATACAGTAATTAACCAGAGGCAGCATGGGTTTGTAGCAAACAAGTCATACTAGACTAATCTAATTTCCTTCTTTGATGGAATCACTGACTGGGTGGATTAGGGAAATGCGGTAGATATAGTATATCTCAACTTCAGCAAAGCATTTGATAAAGTATCTAATACGATCCTTAATGAAAAAATTACCTAGTATGGGATTGACAAGGCTATGGTTAGGTGGATTCATAACTGGCTCAGTGATGGTACTCAAAGAGTGGTAATAAATAGATACACATCCAATTGGATGGGTATTTCAAGTGGGGCACCACAAGGCTCTGTCCTGGCCCCAGTGTTGTTCAACATTTTTATAAATGATCTAGATAAGTTAACTGAAGGTAAACTAATCAAATTTGCAGATGATGCAAAACTAGGACGGATAGCTAACACTAGAGAAGACAGAGAAAGGATTCAGAAGGATCTAGATAATCTTGAACAATGGGCAACGACTAATAGAATGGTATTTGACAGGGAGAAATTCATTACTAAGCCATGGGCTTGATGTCACCAGACAATACAAAGGTGACATCAACCCCACAAATATGAACCCCACTTGCTACCTCCACAGTGCAAGTAGAAAGAGCCGGTCGAAGCTCTGGAATTAGTGCAACTAATAGATGCACCTTTTTCTGGGCAGTTGTGGGCTGCTATTTTTAGGCTGGGGGTCAATTTCCATGGCCCCTTACCAGCCTGAGAATTCCAGCCCCCAGTTGTCTGCTTTAGCAAAGCTGGTTGTCAAAAATGGGGGGGCATGCTGGCTTTTTTCAATTATTTGTTTAAATAATTTAATAAAACAGCATGGAGACCCCTTTATTCTTGATAACTAGCGTTGCTAACACTGACAGCTGAGAGTTGCAGCCCACAGTTGTCAAGTTTTGCATGGCTGGTTATCAAAAATACAGGGGAACCTATGCCACTTTGTTTATTAATAGCGCAGGTGGCGGTTGATGAATGCTCGCATGAGCCGCCGCCTGCTCTCACTGTTATTAGTGGCAGCAGGTGTAGGATGATGGAAATAATAGTCCCATCATCCGACGCCTGCTGTCATTGTTCTCACTTGAATACAACTCTAATCATTCTTCCCTGCTCGCACTGATTTGGTTACCGGCAGAGCAGTGAAGAATGATGAGATCCATCTTCAGCACCCAGTGCTGGGGAACAGCACTAACTGTACCGCTTTTTCCCAGGCGTTTATATACCATTCTGAAAGTTTGCAGCAGGTTGGAAGAGTTTTCACAGAAGGGAAAAAATATCACTGTCAATTTGTGCACTTTACTTCAGCAATGTCTTTGGTTCTGATTCAGGTAAGGTACAGGTAAGCTCCAGTCAATGAATGTCTGTACTGCCGGAGCTGCAGCCCCCACTCCTCCAACGCTGAAGTCCTACTTCTCCTAGCATATACATAATGCACCCATACATTTACCTACTTTGCATTTAGACAATATACCTGACAATATCTGAGGTCTGGATCTCTGTTGACTGCAGCAGAAGGACTTCACTGGAGGAGGTCAAGGGGGTGGGGGGCACTGTAACTCTTGCAGGATGGGCATTCATCGTGTTGAGCAGACCTTTGCAGACATTATCTCCTCTTCGGTGACTACCCATTCTGGGCAACACTACTGTTGTGAATTAGACTTTTTGGCTCCCTCTTGTGGTTACTAGTGATATGACTCTGGGATTTCTTTCCCTCAGTTTGCACCCAGCTGGGTCGTTACTTCAGGGGCGTTGCTATATAAACCTCCTGGAACCTTAGTCCAGTGCCTGGCATCGGTGTTATCAGACACATTCTGTTTGCTCCTATCTGCTGGTCCTGGTTCGTGCAAAATTAAGCTAAGTCCTGCTTCTTTGTTTTTTGGGTTATTTGCTTGCTCTCATTTTTGTCCAGCTTGTACTAAATGTGATTCCTGACCTTGCTGGAAGCTCTAGGGGACTGGTATTCTCCCCCCGGGCCGTTAGACGGTTCGGGGGTTCTTGAATTTCCAGTGTGGATATTTTTGATAGGATTTTTTGCTGACCATATAATATAAGTTATCTTTCTATATTCTGCTATTAGCTAGTGGGCCTCTCTTTGCTAAATACCTAGCTCATTCTTATGTTTGTCTTTTCCTCTTACCTCACCATTATTATTTGTTGGGGGCTTCTATCCAACTTTTGGGGTAATTTCTCTGGAGGCAAGAAAGGTCTTTCTTTTCCCTTCTAGGGTTAGGTAGTTCTCCGGCTGGCGCGAGACGTCTAGGATCAACGTAGGAACGTTCCCCGGCTGCTGGTATTTGTGGTGCTAGGATTAGATATATGGTCAGCCCAGTTACCACTGCCCTATGAGCTGGTTTTCTGTGTTTGCAGACTTAGCAGTTATTCCTGAGACCCTCTGCCATTGGGGTCATAACAGTATGCCAGGCCAACATTGAATGTTTAATGCATTACTGAAGTGGGATAATAAGAAAGGAAATTCTGAGTTTTTTTTTTTTTCTTTCCTCTCTTCCTCCCCTTTACCTTTGAGTGGCTTGTGCTTGCTGCAGACATGAATGTCCAGACCTTGATTACAAGTGTAAACCAGCTGGCAGCTCGTGTGCAGGGCATCCAAGATTTTGTTACCAGTAGTCCTATGTCTGAACCTAAAATACCTATTCCGGAATTGTTTTCTGGAGATCGATTTAGGTTTAGGAATTTCAAGAATAATTGTAAATTGTTTCTTTCTCTGAGACCCCGTTCATCTGGAGATTCAGCTCAGCAAGTTAAAATTGTTATTTCTTTTTTGCGGGGCGACCCTCAGGATTGGGCTTTCTCGCTAGCGCCAGGAGATCCGGCATTGGCAAATATTGATGCGTTTTTTCTGGCGCTCGGATTGCTTTACGAGGAACCCAATCTTGAAATTCAGGCAGAAAAAGCCTTGCTGGCTATTTCTCAGGGTCAGGATGAAGCTGAAGTGTATTGCCAAAAATTTCGGAAATGGTTCGTGCTTACTCAGTGGAATGAGTGTGCTCTGGCCGCAAATTTCAGAAATGGCCTTTCTGAAGCCATTAAGAATGTGATGGTGGGTTTCCCCATTCCTACAAGTCTGAATGATTCTATGGCGCTTGCTATTCAAATTGACCGGCGTTTGCGGGAGCGCAAAACCGCTAATCCTCTGGTGGTGTTGTCTGAACAAACACCTGATTTGATGCAATGTGTTAGAATTCAGACTAGAAATGAACGGAAAAATCATAGACGTCAGAATGGGTTGTGTTTTTACTGTGGTGATTCTACACATGTTATATCAGCATGCTCTAAACGCCTAACAAGGGTTGTTAGTCCTGTCGCCATTGGTAATTTGCAACCTAAATTTATTTTGTCTGTGACTTTAATTTGCTCTTTGTCTTCTTACCCTGTTATGGCGTTTGTGGATTCAGGTGCTGCCCTGAGTCTTATGGATCTGTCATTTGCCAAGCGCTGTGGTTTTGTTCTTGAACCGTTAGTAAATCCTATTCCTCTTAGAGGTATTGATGCTACGCCATTGGCGGAAAATAAACCGCAGTTTTGGACGTAGGTGACCATGTGCATGACTCCTGAACATCGGGAGGTGATTCGTTTTCTTGTTCTGCATAATATGCATGATTTGGTCGTTTTGGGTCTGCCATGGTTACAGACCCACAATCCAGTTTTGGATTGGAAGGCAATGTCTGTGTCAAGTTGGGGCTGTCAGGGAATTCATGCTGATTCCCCGCCGGTGTCTATTGCTTCATCTACTCCTTCGGAAGTTCCTGAGTATTTGTCTGATTTTCAGGATGTATTCAGCGAGTCCAGATCCAGTGCTCTGCCTCCTCATAGGGACTGTGACTGCGCCATAGATTTGATTCCAGGTAGTAAATTTCCTAAGGGAAGATTATTTAATCTGTCTGTACCTGAGCATGCCGCAATGCGTTCGTATATCAAGGAGTCTCTGGAGAAGGGGCATATCCGTCCTTCCTCTTCCCCTCTTGGTGCGGGATTCTTTTTTGTGGCCAAGAAGGACGGATCTTTGAGACCTTGTATTGACTATCGGCTTCTGAATAAAATCACTGTAAAATTTCAGTATCCTTTGCCTCTGTTGTCGGACTTGTTTGCCCGGATTAAAGGTGCCAAGTGGTTCACCAAGATAGATCTTCGTGGTGCGTACAACCTTGTGCGCATTAAGCAAGGTGATGAATGGAAGACTGCATTTAATACGCCCGAAGGTCATTTTGAGTACTTGGTGATGCCTTTTGGGCTTTCTAATGCTCCCTCAGTGTTTCAGTCCTTCATGCATGATATTTTCCGGAAGTATCTGGATAAATTTATGATTGTTTATCTGGATGATATTCTGGTTTTCTCTGAAGATTGGGACTCACATGTGGAGCAGGTCAGGATGGTGTTTCAGGTTTTGCGTGAGAATGCCTTGTTTGTTAAAGGCTCAAAGTGTCTCTTTGGAGTACAGAAGGTTCCCTTTTTGTGGTTTATTTTTTCCCCTTCTGCTGTGGAGATGGACCCAGTCAAGGTCCGAGCTATTTATGAGTGGACTCAACCCACGTCAGTTAAGAGTCTTCAGAAGTTCTTGGGATTTGCTAACTTCTACCGTCGTTTTATCGCTAATTTTTCTAGCGTTGTTAAACCTTTGACGGATATGACCAAGAAAGGTTCTTATGTTGCTAACTGGGCTCCTGCAGCCGTGGAGGCGTTCCAGGAATTGAAGCGCCGGTTTACTTCGGCGCCTGTTTTGTGCCAGCCTGATGTCTCACTTCCCTTTCAGGTCGAGGTGGATGCTTCTGAGATTGGGGCAGGGGCCGTTTTGTCACAGAGAGGCCCTGGTTGCTCGGTAATGAGACCATGTGCTTTCTTCTCTAGGAAGTTTTCGCCTGCTGAGCGGAATTATGATGTTGGCAATCGGGAGTTACTGGCCATGAAGTGGGCATTTGGGGAGTGGCGTCATTGGCTCGAGGGTGCTAAGCATCGTGTGGTGGTCTTGACTGATCACAAAAATTTGATGTATCTCGAGTCTGCTAAGCGCCTGAATCCTAGACAGGCCCGCTGGTCATTGTTTTTCTCCCGTTTTGACTTTGTGGTCTCATATTTACCAGGTTCAAAGAATGTGAAGGCTGATGCTCTTTCAAGGAGCTTTGTGCCTGACTCTCCTGGAGTCACAGAACCTGTTGGTATTCTTAAAGAGGGAGTTATCTTGTCAGCCATTTCTCCTGATTTGCGACGTGTGTTGCAGAGATTTCAGGCTGGTAGACCTGACTCTTGTCCACCTGACAGACTGTTTGTTCCTGATAAGTGGACCAGCAGAGTCATTTCCGAGGTTCATTCCTCGGTGTTGGCAGGTCATCCGGGAATTTTTGGCACCAGAGATCTGGTGGCTAGGTCATTTTGGTGGCCTTCCTTGTCACGGGATGTACGGTCATTTGTGCAGTCCTGTGGGACTTGTGCTCGAGCTAAACCTTGCTGTTCTCGTGCCAGCGGGTTGCTCTTGCCCTTGCCTGTCCCGAAGAGGTCTTGGACACATATTTCCATGGATTTCATTTCTGATCTCCCGGTATCTCGGGGTATGTCTGTCATCTGGGTGGTATGTGATCGCTTTTCAAAAATGGTCCATTTGGTGCCTTTGCCTAAGCTGCCTTCCTCTTCCGATCTGGTTCCTGTGTTCCTTCAGAATGTGGTTCGTTTACACGGCATTCCTGAGAATATTGTGTCTGACAGAGGATCCCAGTTTGTTTCCAGGTTCTGGCGATCCTTTTGTGCTAGGATGGGCATTGATTTGTCGTTCTCGTCTGCCTTTCATCCTCAGACTAATGGACAAACTGAGCGAACTAATCAGACTCTGGAGGCTTACTTGAGGTGTTTTGTTTCGGCAGATCAGGATGATTGGGTGACCTTCTTGCCGTTGGCTGAGTTTGCCCTCAATAATCGGGCTAGTTCCGCTACTTTGGTTTCGCCATTTTTCTGCAACTCTGGTTTCCATCCTCGTTTTTCCTCGGGACATGTGGAGCCTTCTGACTGCCCTGGGGTGGATTCTGTGGTGGATAGGTTGCAGCTTATCTGGAATCATGTGGTGGATAACTTGAAATTTTCACAGGAGAAGGCTCAGCGTTTTGCCAACCGCCGCCGCGGTGTGGGTCCCCGACTTCGTGTTGGGGATTTGGTGTGGCTGTCTTCTCGATTTGTTCCTATGAAGGTCTCCTCTCCTAAATTTAAGCCTCGCTTCATCGGTCCTTACAAGATATTGGAAATCCTTAATCCAGTGTCCTTTCGCTTGGATCTTCCGGTTTCGTTTGCCATTCACAACGTGTTCCATAGGTCTTTGTTACGATGCTACGTTGTGCCTGTGGTTCCTTCTGCTGAGCCTCCTGCTCCGGTGTTGGTTGAGGGCGAGTTGGAGTACGTGGTGGAGAAGATCTTGGATTCTCGTCTCTCCAAGCGGAGGCTTCAGTATATGGTCAAGTGGAAGGGCTATGGTCAGGAGGATAATTCCTGGGTGGTTGCCTCTGATGTGCATGCGGCCGATTTAGTTCGTGCCTTTCACGCTGCTCATCCTGATCGCCCTGGTGGTCTTGGTGAGGGTTCGGTGACCCCTCCTTAAGGGGGGGTGTTGTGTATCCGCTTTTTGGGCTCCCCTGGTGGTTGCTGGTGGTACTGGTGACTTGTTTGCCTTTGCTGCTTCTGTTCACCTGCTTCCATCAGTGTTTGGGAGTTTCCTATTTAGCCTTGCTCTCCAGTCATTTCCTTGCCGGTCATCATTGTAACCAGAGCCTTCGGTTGCATGTTCCTGCTACTAGTCTGCTGATCAGCTAAGTGGACTTTGTCCTTTTGTTTTGTATCTTTTGTCCAGTTTGCAGTTTTTGTAATTCTCTGTAGCTGGAAGCTCTTGCGGGCTGAAATTGCCACTCCTGTGTCATGAGTTGACACAGGAGGCTTAAAGTAATTTCAGGATGGTTTTTGAAAGGGTTTTCAGTTGACCGTGAAGTCCTCTTTTGTATCCTTCTGCTATCTAGTAAGTGGACCTCTCTTTGCTAAATCTACTTTCATACTGTGTATGTTTTTTCCTCTTAATTCACCGTTATTACATGTGGGGGGCTGCTATCATCTTTTGGGGTATTTCCCTAGAGGTAAGCCAGGTCTGTTTCTTCCTCTACCAGGTGTAGTTAGTCCTCCGGCTGGCATCTAGGAAGTCGTAGGTATGCTCCCTGGCCACTATTAGTTGTGTGGTAGATTTAGCTCACGGTCAACTTGAGTTTCCATCTCCCGAGAGCTCGTTCGTTATTTATATGTTTCTTACGTTCCCTTGCCATTGGGAACCATGACAGTATGACCGGCCAGTGTTAAACTTATTGGCAGAAGAAAGGAGAGAAAAAAGAAGTCTGTAAATTTTTTTTTTTCTTCCCTATGCTTGCTCCATAGTTGGATCAGTTGTATTTCAGCTCTAATTACTGCCTTTGCCTTTCTCTCCTTATAATCCTTGAATGGCTCTGAGCTCACCTGTTTAAAGATGGATCCTCAGAGTTTGGCTGCAGGTTTAAATAATCTTGCTACGAAGGTTCAAAATTTACAAGATTTTGTTATGCATACTCCTATTTCTGAACCTAAAATCCCTACACCAGAGGTATTTTCCGGAGATAGATCTCGGTTTCTGAATTTCAAATATAATTGTAAATTATTCCTTTCTCTCAGACCTCACTCCTCAGGAGATCCTGTCCAGCAGGTCAAGATTGTAATTTCTTTGCTGCGAGGTGACCCTCAAAATTGGGCATTTTCATTGGCACCAGGGGATCCTGCGCTGCTCAATGTGGATGCGTTTTTCTTGGCTTTAGGGTTGCTTTATGAGGAACCTAATTTGGAGATTCAAGCTGAAAAAGCTTTGATAGCCCTATCTCAAGGGCAAGATGAAGCAGAGATATACTGCCAAAAATTTCGTAAATGGTCTGTGCTTACTCAGTGGAATGAGTGCGCCTTAGCGGCAAATTTCAGAGAGGGCCTTTCTGATGCCGTTAAAGATGTTATGGTCGGGTTCCCTGCGCCTACAGGTCTGAATGAGTCCATGACAATGGCAATTCAGATTGATCGGCGTTTGCGGGAGCGCAAACCCGTGCACCATTTGGCGGTATCTTCTGAAGAGACGCCAGAGAAAATGCAATGTGACAGAATTATGTCCAGAAGCGAGCGGCAGAATTATAGGCGTAAAAATGGGTTATGCTTCTATTGTGGTGATTCTGCTCATGTTATATCGGTATGCTCTAAACGTACTAGGAAGGTTGACAAGTCTATTTCAATTGGCACTTTACAGTCCAAATTTATTTTGTCTGTAACCTTGATTTGTTCATTATCAGTTATTACCGTGGATGCCTATGTGGACTCTGGCGCCGCTCTGAGTCTTATGGACTGGTCCTTTGCCAGGCGCTGTGGGTTTGATTTAGAGCCTCTGGAAGTCCCTATACCTCTGAAGGGTATTGATTCTACACCTTTGGCTTGTAATAAACCACAGTTCTGGACGCAAGTGACTATGCGTATGACTCCAGACCATCAGGAGGTGATTCGCTTCCTTGTGTTGTACAATTTACATGATGTTTTGGTGCTTGGATTACCATGGCTACAGTCTCATAACCCAGTCCTTGACTGGAAAGCTATGTCTGTGTTAAGCTGGGGATGTCGGGGGGCTCATGGGGACACTCATTTGGTGTCCATTTCGTCATCTATTCCATCTGAGATTCCGGCATTTTTGTCTGATTATCGTGATATTTTTGAAGAGCCTAAAATTGGTTCACTCCCTCCTCACAGGGATTGTGATTGCGCCATAGATCTGATTCCTGGCAGTAAATTTCCAAAGGGTCGTTTGTTTAACCTATCTGTACCTGAACATGCTGCTATGCGCGAGTATATTAAGGAGTCCCTGGAAAAGGGACGTATTCGTTCTTCTTCATCACCTTTAGGAGCCGTTTTTTTCTTTGTCTCTAAAAAGGATGGCTCTCTGAGGCCTTGTATTGATTATCGACTCCTGAATAAAATTACAGTCAAATATCAGTATCCGTTGCCTTTACTGACTGATTTGTTTGCTCGCATAAGGGGGGCTAAGTGGTTCTCTAAGATTGATCTTCGTGGGGCGTATAATTTGGTGCGAATTAAGCAGGGGGATGAGTGGAAAACCGCATTTAATACGCCTGAGGGCCATTTTGAGTATTTGGTAATGCCTTTCGGCCTTTCTAATGCACCTTCTGTCTTTCAGTCCTTAATGCATGATATTTTCCGTGAATATTTGGATAAATTTATGATTGTGTACTTGGATGATATTTTGATTTTTTCTGATGACTGGGAGTCTCATGTTCAGCAGGTCAGGAGGGTTTTTCAGGTTTTGTGGGAGAATTCTTTGTGTGTAAAGGGTTCAAAGTGTGTTTTTGGGGTTCAAAAAATTTCCTTTTTGGGGTACATTTTTTCCCCTTCTTCTATTGAGATGGACCCTGTCAAGGTTCGGGCTATTTACGACTGGACGCAGCCTACTTCTCTGAAGAGTCTTCAGAAATTCCTGGGCTTTGCTAATTTTTATCGTCGATTTATAGCTGGTTTTTCTGGCGTTGCTAAACCTCTGACGGATTTGACTAAAAAGGGTGCTGATGTTGCCAATTGGTCCCCTGCTGCTGTGGAGGCCTTTCGGGAGCTTAAGCGCCGCTTTTTGTCTGCCCCTGTGTTGCGCCAGCCTGATGTTTCTCTTCCCTTTCAGGTTGAGGTCGATGCTTCCGAGATCGGAGCGGGGGCGGTTTTGTCGCAGAGAAGTTCCGACTGCTCAGTGATGAGACCTTGTGCGTTCTTTTCGCGAAAATTTTCGGCCGCCGAGCGAAACTATGATATTGGTAATCGGGAGCTTTTGGCCATGAAGTGGGCATTTGAGGAGTGGCGTCATTGGCTTGAGGGTGCCAGACATCAGGTGGTAGTTTTGACTGATCACAAGAATTTAATTTATTTGGAGTCTGCCAGGCGCCTGAATCCTAGACAGGCACGTTGGTCGTTGTTCTTTTCCCGGTTTAATTTTGTGGTCTCGTACTTACCGGGTTCTAGGAATGTGAAGGCAGATGCTCTTTCTAGGAGTTTTGAACCTGACTCTCCTGGGAATTCTGAACCTGCTGGTGTCCTTAAGGATGGGGTGGTTTTGTCTGCTGTCTCTCCAGATCTGCGACGTGCTTTGCAAGAATTTCAGGCGGATAGACCGGATCGTTGTCCGTCTGGTAGACTGTTTGTTCCTGACGATTGGACCACTAGAGTCATCTCGGAAGTCCATTCTTCTACTCTGGCAGGTCATCCGGGAATTTTTGGCACCAGAGATTTGGTGGCTAGATCCTTCTGATGGCCTTCCCTGTCTCGAGATGTGCGTGTTTTTGTGCAGTCTTGCGATGTGTGTGCTCGGGCCAAGCCTTGTTGTTCTAGGGCTAGTGGGTTGTTGTTGCCCTTGCCTATTCCTAAGAGGCCTTGGACGCACATCTCTATGGACTTTATCTCGGATCTCCCTGTTTCTCAGAAGATGTCTGTCATCTGGGTGGTGTGTGACCGTTTTTCTAAAATGGTTCATTTGGTGCCATTGCCTAGGTTGCCTTCCTCATCTGAGTTGGTCCCTCTGTTTTTTCAAAATGTGGTTCGCTTGCATGGTATTCCAGAAAACATCGTTTCTGACAGGGGTACCCAGTTCGTGTCTAGATTTTGGCGGGCAGTCTGTGCCAGGTTGGGCATTGATTTGTCCTTTTCGTCTGCATTCCATCCTCAGACCAATGGCCAGACGGAGCGAACTAATCAAACTTTGGAGACTTATTTGAGGTGTTTTGTGTCTGCGGATCAGGATGATTGGGTTGCCTTTCTGCCGTTGGTGGAGTTTGCTCTTAATAATCGGGCTAGTTCTGCCACTTTGGTTTCTCCTTTCTTTTGCAATTCAGGGTTTCATCCGCGGTTTTCATCTGGTCAGGTTGAATCTTCGGATTGTCCTGGAGTGGATGCGGCGGTGGATCGGTTGCATCAGATTTGGGGACAAGTGGTGGATAATTTGGAATTGTCCCAGGAGAGGACTCAGCAGTTTGCTAACCGTCGTCGTCGTGTTGGTCCATACCTTCGCGTTGGGGACTTGGTGTGGTTGTCTTCCCGTTTTGTCCCTATGAGGGTTTCTTCTCCCAAATTTAAGCCTCGGTTCATCGGTCCTTATAGGATTTTGGAGATTCTTAACCCTGTTTCCTTTCGTTTGGACCTCCCGGCATCTTTCGCTATCCATAATGTGTTCCATCGGTCGTTGTTGCGGAGATATGAGGTACCGGTGGTTCCTTCTACTGAACCTCCTGCTCCTGTGCTGGTGGAGGGTGAATTGGAGTACGTCGTAGAGAAGATCTTGGACTCCCGTATTTCCAGACGGAGACTTCAATATCTGGTTAAATGGAAAGGCTATGGTCAGGAAGATAATTCTTGGGTAACTGCCTCTGATGTTCATGCCTCGGATTTGGTTCGTGCCTTTCATAGGGCTCATCCAGATCGCCCTGGCGGTTCTTGTGAGGGTTCGGTGCCCCCTCCTTGAGGGGAGGGTACTGTTGTGTATCCGCTTTTTGGGCTCCCCTGGTGGTTGCTGGTGGTACTGGTGACTTGTTTGCCTTTGCTGCTTCTGTTCACCTGCTTCCATCAGTGTTTGGGAGTTTCCTATTTAGCCTTGCTCTCCAGTCATTTCCTTGCCGGTCATCATTGTAACCAGAGCCTTCGGTTGCATGTTCCTGCTACTAGTCTGCTGATCAGCTAAGTGGACTTTGTCCTTTTGTTTTGTATCTTTTGTCCAGTTTGCAGTTTTTGTAATTCTCTGTAGCTGGAAGCTCTTCCGGGCTGAAATTGCCACTCCTGTGTCATGAGTTGACACAGGAGGCTTAAAGTAATTTCAGGATGGTTTTTGAAAGGGTTTTCAGTTGACCGTGAAGTCCTCTTTTGTATCCTTCTGCTATCTAGTAAGTGGACCTCTCTTTGCTAAATCTACTTTCATACTGTGTATGTTTTTTCCTCTTAATTCACCGTTATTACATGTGGGGGGCTGCTATCATCTTTTGGGGTATTTCCCTAGAGGTAAGCCAGGTCTGTTTCTTCCTCTACCAGGTGTAGTTAGTCCTCCGGCTGGCGCGTGGCATCTAGGAAGTCGTAGGTATGCTCCCTGGCCACTATTAGTTGTGTGGTAGATTTAGCTCATGGTCAACTTGAGTTTCCATCTCCCGAGAGCTCGTTCGTTATTTATATGTTTCTTACGTTCCCTTGCCATTGGGAACCATGACAGGGGGGGTACTGTTGTGAATTAGACTTTTTGGCTCCCTCTTGTGGTTACTAGTGATATGACTCTGGGATTTCTTTCCCTCAGTTTGCACCCAGCTGGGTCGTTACTTCAGGGGCGTTGCTATATAAACCTCCTGGAACCTTAGTCCAGTGCCTGGCATCGGTGTTATCAGACACATTCTGTTTGCTCCTATCTGCTGGTCCTGGTTCGTGCAAAATTAAGCTAAGTCCTGCTTCTTTGTTTTTTGGGTTATTTGCTTGCTCTCATTTTTGTCCAGCTTGTACTAAATGTGATTCCTGATCTTGCTGGAAGCTCTAGGGGGCTGGTATTCTCCCCCCGGGCCGTTAGACGGTTCGGGGGTTCTTGAATTTCCAGTGTGGATATTTTTGATAGGATTTTTTGCTGACCATATAAGTTATCTTTCTATATTCTGCTATTAGCTAGTGGGCCTCTCTTTGCTAAATACCTAGCTCATTCTTATGTTTGTCTTTTCCTCTTACCTCACCGTTATTATTTGTTGGGGGCTTCTATCCAACTTTTGGGGTAATTTCTCCTGGAGGCAAGAAAGGTCTTTCTTTTCCCTTCTAGGGTTAGGTAGTTCTCCGGCTGGCGCAAGACGTCTAGGATCAACGTAGGAACGTTCCCCGGCTGCTGGTATTTGTGGTGCTAGGATTAGATATATGGTCAGCCCAGTTACCACTGCCCTATGAGCTGGTTTTCTGTGTTTGCAGACTTAGCAGTTATTCCTGAGACCCTCTGCCATTGGGGTCATAACACACTACCTACCAGCTTTACAGGTCGCTAACTCCACTACTCACAGCCAGACTGGGTGCTGACATTCCATGCCAGCATCATTGAGCTGACCTGAGCTCAGGCTGCCTTCAGCATGACAAAATCTGCTAAGGTCCCACCTCATCCTTCCCAGCTGCCGCCAGATAGTAAAACAGTTATCTGGCGGCATGCTTAAAAAGGAAAATAAATTATTTATTACCTATAAGGTGCTGCCCTCTCCTCCCTGCCGCCCTAGGCACGTGCCCACCTGTGCCTAGTTGTAAATTTGACCCTGCATGTATGGGGCCAAAACTGTAGACTCTGCATTTCAGGCTAGCCAGCACCAACTCAATAAAAGTCTCTAGAAACTTTATCTTCTCCAGTTGTCAGGTTTCTCCTGCTCTAAATCTGTCAACTTTCCACCCTCCACTTACAGTCCAATTTAGTCACTCATCGATACTGCTCTGAAGCTGTCACGACTGTTACATTAGAGTTATCTGTCATCGTAATCCTGCCGTTTATAATAATGATATGACTGCGGATTAAGTCACCAGATACAAAGCTCAAGAGAAGAAGTGATGGGAAGCGTTAGTCTATTTTCAGATCTCATTGGCCACCATGCAAATCACTTTATTCCAGGACTTATTTTTATATTGTGACATGAAAAATTTTAAAAATACATAAAAAGTGTTTAACATAAGAATTCATCACTGGGTATGGGTAATGATTCAGTCATAGCTTTTTTATATATCTCCACCCTCTTTTCTCTTAAAATTTTCACTCCGTTCCGAAAATGACTCTTTAAGCAAATATGTGTATTCTTCGCAAAATACCAATTCTGAAGCGTTTTCTCTTAGCGCTCTGTGTTGTACTGTTCCTCTAATATTCCCATTAGAAATTTAGGAATACTTCGACAACTGGGGGGTGTCCCTGACCACTCTGACACTGTCCCATCTATGCTACCAGTATCAAACTGTGCGAAGACACACCTCTTTGACAAGGGGATGGTAACGCCTAGTTGTCATTTTTTTTTTCCAGAAATTTCTAGGAGGCTTAACAGAAGAATGGCACATCACAGAGGTAAAAAAAAGATTGAAGCACTTGATTAAATCATGTCAGGAGTGATAACAGGTCCTGTTTTCCTCTTTCTGCCCAGTCCACATCCCATATGTCCTTGCAGGCAGGCACTATTGTAGCTGAGGTTTAATCTGGTACACGATGGACCCCATTGACTAAAATGGGACTTGTGTTAGGGGGTCCATCATTTTACCAAGATTATTCGTTTATTTACCTAAGAACTGTAGCTGCATGGGTGGGGAAGTTGAAGTTGCATCTGGATCCTAGTGCAAAAATTTAACATATGAAATGTAAATTGCTTTACTGCTGTATAGACTGGACTTATAAAAATGAAGGTACTTACCACACAAATTAACCAATTCATAAGAGCCCATCAGCCACTAAAAGGCAACCTATCTCTGTTAGGAAAAAAACAAAGAGAGAAACATAATGATTGAATACCTTGCAGTAAATAAATAAACAGCAATAGTGCATGAAAGTAATATAGGGTACTGAGTTAACATGTTTTTTTATTAAAAAAAAAAAAAAATGCAAAAGCCATCCCACCACATCACGGTGACCCTTAAAAATATGTCAACTAAGCACCCTGTATTATTTTCATGTATTATTTCTGTTTGTTTGTTTTTTTATTTACTGCTGGGTTTTCAATCAGTATGTTTCTGTCTTTGTTTTATTCTGTTCAGTGGCCAGTGTGAACGTGCGCTTACACGCTGCATGCACACCAGTTTCTATCTCAGTTCATACCTTTGCATTTTTCTATCTCTGTTAGGACCTTAAACCTAATATTTATCAAACAAGCGTCTCCCGGATTAAAAATGATTTCCAAATTATTCTAGTCTTGTTTTCTTTACATTTAACACATCGCCTTTCCTTCTTTTGGCATTAGGGTTCTAGGACAACAAGAGGACGTCAGAGTTCACAGCTCAGCATTGGACAAATATTCAGACAGTAATGTGTTTATCATACATGCTCTTAGCATGTTTGATAAATATTAGGTTTAGAGTTCTACCAGAGAGAGGTTGCCATGTCGTGGCTGGTGAGCTCTCATGAATTGACCAGTTTATTATTATTATTATTATTATTATTATTATTATTATTTATTGTTATAGCGCCATTTATTCCATGGCGCTTTACATGTCAGGAGGGGTATACACAATAAAAACAAGTACAATAATCTTAAACAATACAAGTCACAACTGGTACAGGAGGAGAGAGGACCCTGCCTGCGAAGGCTCACAATCTACAAGGGATGGGTGAGGATACAGTAGGTGAGGATAGAGCTGGTCATGCAGCGGTTTGGTTGATCGGTGGTTACTGCAGGTTGTAGGCTTGTCGGAAGAGGTGGGTCTTCAGGCTCTTTTTGAAGGTTTCGATGGTAGGCGAGAGTCTGATGTGTTGTGGTAGAGGGTTCCAGAGTAGGGGGGATACGCGAGAGAAATCTTGTATACGATTGTGGGAAGAGGAGATAAGAGGGGAGTAGAGAAGGAGATCTTGTGAGGATCGGAGGTTACGTGTAGGTGGATCGCCTCTAGGCGCAGGGCAGTGGGGTACTCGGTACTGGGTTCCTTCTGTCTCGGTTCTGGGGATGTCACGGTGGCCCGACCCGGTCCGTGGCCCTGCTAAGGGGCGCCCAATCAAAAGATGTAGTTTGTCAAGTGTTCGTGTCGCCACCTGTGGTACTCGGTCAGGATGACCGACGCTGATAGGGGTCCACTGGGGTGATGGAATGGCAGCTAGATGGTATGCCTTCTTACAGGTGAAGTATGTCCCCAGGGCTTCCCAGTAAGGTAGATGGTGATGGTAGGTCGCAGTAAATAACGAGGACACAGGGTTGCAGTCTCTTTACCTTTTACTGTAGACTTCAGCATCCACAATCCAGAGCACTGCTAACAGGGCTGGCTGAATCCGGCTGGTCCGAAGGCACATCCAGAGTTCCCTTTGCAGGTGGAAATCAGTAGCCTTCCTACTTGCGCCTGTGTGTTGTAGTACCTCCCTGCTGAGCACCACGGGATAGTCCTCACAACTGTTGTGTATGTTTCTGATATTCTCTCTCTACGTCCCCCAGATGGTATGGATAGGACGACCCGTATGACAGGGTAGGCCTGGAGCTATTTTATAGGAACCCTAGAGACGCCCCTCTCCCACAATTTGCCTCCGTTGTCTTCATTAGGTTAAAGGTTGGGAAGCCAACTTGGAATTAACTGTCCTGCCGTAGTCTGAAGTAATGCGTAGAGCCTATTACTCTCTCGGTGTTCCGGCCACCGGCTACGCGCCTCAGAAGGATGTTGCCAATCTTAGGGCAGGACTCCTCCCGGTGTTATCTCCTTGTGCTGTGATCTCGTTTCTCACTTCTCCACAATATACTCCGCTTCTTGTCCTTTCTTAGGATGCTGCCGCAATGAGGTGCAGGCGCAGCTCCGTAACGTTCTATCTCTCGCTCAGTCTCTGCCAGGATCCCACCCCTGACAGGGACCTCTGTCTGCAGCTCAGATGTTCCTCCTTCTCTCCCTGTCTGCCTGACAGGTCTTTCCTGGGTCTCACCCAGTAGCGTTCTGTTGTGAATTCCGTTCTCGGGCTCCCTTCTGTGGTCATGAGTGGTACTGTGTGAGTTTGTTCTTGGGCTCCCTCTGGTGGCCTTTAGCGATATGGCTGGGCTCAGCTGTTTCATCTCCTGCTAGGCTGGGCCTATTTAACTCACCTGGACCTTTACTTGTCGCCTGCTGTCGGTGTATTCAGTCCTGATCCTGTGCTCTCCTGAATATTCCTTGTGACCAGTCTCCTGCTATGAGAAGCTAAGTTTGCTTGTTCAGTTTCTCATTATTTCCTTGAAAACGTTTCTCATTATATGATGAGTTCAGCCCAGCTTGCTTTCATGTGATTTTTTGCTTGCTGGTTAGTTCTGGGGTGCAGAGTGCGCCCCTCACATCGTGAGTCGGTGTGGGGGTTCTTGTATTCTCTGCGTGGTTTACTTTTGATAGTTTTTGTACTGACCACACAGACACCTATCTTTATCTGCCTATCTAGTATTAGCGGGCCTCATTTGCTAAACCTGTTTCATCTCTACGTTTGTGTTTTCCCCTTAACTCACTGTTATTATTTGTGGGGGGCTATCTAAAACTTTGGGGATATTTCTCTGAGGCAAGTGAGGTCTTTGCTTTCTCTCTAGGGGTAGTCAGTTTCTCAGGCTGTGACGAGGCGTCTAGGTTTTCAGGTAACGCTCCACAGCTGCCTTTAGTGTGTTTGGATAGGATCAGGATTGCGGTCAGTATAGCTTCCACATTCCCAGAACTTGTCCTATATATTCAGGGTATATGTGTCAGGTCAGTTTGAGATCCTACCACCAGGATCATAACAGTACAGCAGGCCACAAAGTGTTAATGCAGCAGAAGAGGGAGAAGAGAAATCCTGAAGTCATTTTTTTTTCCTCTGCACTGTGTTTGGCTTCTCTCCTCCCCTTAATCTCTGGGTGGTTCTGAATTCAGTTGCAGATATGGACATTCAGAGTCTGTCTTCTAGTGTGGATCATCTCACTGCAAGGGTACAGGGCATTCAGGATTATGTAGTCCGCAGTCCTATGTCAGAGCCTAAAATACCAATTCCTGAGCTGTTTTCCGGAGATAGATCTAGGTTTTTGAACTTTAAGAATAATTGTAAGTTATTCCTTTCTCTGAGACCTCGCTCCTTTGGTGATTCTGTTCAGCAAGTTAAAATTGTTATTTCTTTGTTGCGTGGTGACCCCCAAGATTGGGCATTCTCTCTGGCGCCAGGAGATCCTGCATTGCTAAATGTGGATGCGTTTTTTCTGGCGCTTGGAGTGCTTTATGAGGAACCTAATCTGGTAGACCAAGCAGAGAAGGTTTTGCTGGCTCTCTCTCAGGGTCAAGATGAAGCAGAGGTTTACTGTCAGAAGTTTAGGAAGTGGTCTGTGCTCACTCAATGGAATGAGTGCGCCCTGGCGGCGATTTTCAGAAAGGGTCTTTTGGAAGCCCTTAAAGATGTTATGGTGGGGTTCCCTACGCCTGCGGGTCTGAATGAGTCAATGTCTTTGGCCATTCAGATTGATCAGCGTTTGCGGGAGCGCAAGCCTGTGCACCATCTGGCAGTAATTTCTGAGCAGAAACCTGAGCCTATGCAATGCGACAGGATTCTGACCAGAGTTGAACGGCAAGACTACAGACGTCAGAAGGGGTTGTGCTTTTACTGTGGTGATTCTGCTCATGTTATCTCAGCATGCTCTAAGCGCACAAAAAGGTTTACCAAATCTGTCACCATTGGTACTGTACAACCTAAATTCATTCTGTCTGTTACTTTGATTTGCTCTCTGACTTCCTACTCAGTTATGGCTTTTGTGGATTCAGGTGCCGCCCTGAATCTGATGGATTTGTCATTTGCCAGGCGCTGTGGTTTTATCTTGGAGCCTTTACAATTCCCCATTCCACTAAAGGGAATTGATGCTATGCCATTGGCCAAGAATAAACCTCAGTACTGGACTGAAGTGACCATGTCTATGACTCCTGCACATCAGGAGGTGATTCGCTTTCTTGTGCTACATAATTTGCATGATGTTGTCGTGTTGGGTCTGCCATGGCTGCAGGCTCATAATCCAGTCCTGGATTGGAAAGCAATGTCTGTGTCAAGTTGGGGTTGCCAGGGAATTCATGGCGATGCCCCTTTGGTGTCAATTGCTTCTTCTACTCCTTCTGAAGTCCCTGAATTTTTGTCAGACTACCAGGATCTATTTGATGAGCCCAAATCCAGTGCCCTACCTCCTCATAGGGATTGTGATTGTGCTATAAATTTGATTCCTGGTAGTAAGTTCCCTAAGGGACAACTTTTTAATTTATCTGTACCAGAACATGCCGCTATGCGGAGTTATATAAAGGAGTCCTTGGAGAAGGGGCATATTCGCCCGTCCTCGTCCCCTTTGGGTGCGGGGTTCTTTTTTGTGGCCAAGAAGGATGGTTCTCTGAGACCCTGTATAGATTATCGCCTTCTAAATAACATCACGGTCAAATTTCAGTACCCCTTGCCACTGTTGTCTGATCTGTTTGCTCGGATTAGGGGGGCCAGTTGGTTCACCAAGATAGATCTTTGAGGAGCGTATAATCTTGTGCGCATAAAACAGGGCGATGAATGGAAAACAGCATTTAATACGCCCGAAGGCCATTTTGAGTACTTGGTGATGCCTTTTGGGCTTTCTAATGCTCCCTCTGTGTTTCAGTCCTTCATGCACGACATCTTCCGAGAGTATCTGGATAGATTTATGATTGTGTACCTGGATGATATTTTGGTCTTTTCTGATGACTGGGAGTCTCATGTGAAGCAGGTCAGGATGGTATTTCAGGTCCTGCGTGCCAATGCCTTGTTTGTGAAGGGCTCTAAATGTCTCTTCGGAGTCCAGAAGATTTCTTTTTTAGGCTTTATTTTTTCTCCGTCTACTATTGAGATGGATCCAGTCAAGGTCCAGGCTATTCATGACTGGACTCAACCTACATCTGTGAAGAGTCTTCAGAAGTTCTTGGGTTTTGCTAATTTTTACCGTCGCTTCATCACTAATTTTTCTAGCGTGGTTAAGCCTTTGACGGATTTGACCAAGAAGGGTTCTGATGTGACGAATTGGTCTCCTGCGGCCGTCTAGGCCTTTCAGGAGCTTAAGCGTCGGTTTTCTTCGGCTCCTGTCTTGCGCCTGCCCGATGTCTCTCTTCCCTTTCAGGTTGAGGTTGATGCTTCTGAGATTGGAGCAGGGGCTGTCTTGTCGCAGAGAAGCTCTGATGGCTCTGTGATGAGACCATGTGCTTTCTTTTCATGAAAGTTTTCGCCTGCCGAGCGGAATTATGATGTTGGTAATCGTGAGTTGTTGGCAATGAAGTGGGCATTTGAGGAGTGGCGACATTGGCTTGAGGGAGCCAAGCATCGTGTGGTGGTCTTGACGGATCACAAGAATTTGACTTATCTCGAGTCTGCCAAACGGTTGAATCCGAGACAGGTTCGATGGTCGTTGTTTTTCTCTCGTTTCAATTTCGTGGTTTCATATCTTCCGGGTTCGAAAAACGTGAAGGCTGATGCCCTTTCTAGGAGTTTTGTACCTGACTCCCCAGAAGTTTCTGAACCGACTGGTGTTCTCAAAGAGGGGGTGATTTTGTCTGCCATCTCTCCTGATCTGCGACGGGTGTTGCAGGAGTTTCAGGCCAATAGACCTGACCGTTGTCCACCGGAGAGACTGTTTGTCCCAGACAGATGGACCAGTAGAGTTATTTCCGAGGTTCACTCTTCGGTGTTGGCAGGTCATCCTGGGATTTTTGGTACCAGGGATTTGGTGGCGAGATCCTTTTGGTGGCCTTCCTTGTCGCGGGATGTGCGTTCCTTTGTGCAGTCCTGTGGGATTTGTGCTCGGGCCAAGCCTTCGTGTTCTCGTGCCAGTGGATTGCTTTTGCCTTTGCCTGTCCCAAAGAGGCCTTGGACGCATATTTCCATGGATTTTATTTCGGATCTTCCTGTCTCTCAGAAGATGTCTGTCATCTGGGTGGTTTGTGATCGTTTTTCCAAAATGGTCCATTTGGTACCCTGTCATGATCTCTGCAGGCAGAGATCATAGCAAGCCTATAGAGGGACAAGCTCTCGGAAGATGGAACTATACTGACCATGAACTAAGCCTGCCGCGCAACTAGAAATAGCCAGGTAGCATTTCCTATTTATCGCTAGATGCCCAGCTCTGGCCTAAGACCTAAATAGCTAGCAGAGGGAAATATAAGACCTGGCTCACCTCTAGAGAAATATTCCAAAGAAGACAGTAGCCCCCCACATATAATGACGGTGAGTTCAGATGAAACAACAAACGCAGCAGGAAAATAGTCTTAGCAAATTTGAGGTCCGCTTACTAGATAGCAGAAGACAGATAGTATACTTTCATGGTCAGCAGAAAAACACTAACAAAACACCATCCAGAGATTACCTTAAACTCTGGCATTAACTCATAACGCCAGAGTAGCAATCCCTGATCAACGAGAGCTTTCCAGACACAGTAACAAAACTTCAGCTGTGAACTGGAACAAATAGGCAAAACAAAACATGGACAAAAGTCCAACTTATCTAGTAGTTGTCTAGAAGCAGGAACAAGCACTGAGAGGCATCAGATAACATTGTTGACCGGCAAGAAACCACCAGAGAAATGAGCTTAAATAGCGACACCCACTACTGATGGAACCAGGTGAAACAGGAAGGAGGATGACAAGTCCAATTCCACAAGCGGCCACCGGGGGAGCCCAGAATCCAAATTCACAACAGTACCCCCCCCTCAAGGAGGGGGCACCGAACCCTCACCAGATCCACCAGGGCGACCAGGATGAGCCCTATGGAAGGCACGAACAAGATCAGAAGCATGAACATCAGATGCATTGACCCAAGAATTATCCTCCTGGCTGTAACCCTTCCAGTTGACCAGATACTGGAGTCTCCGTCTGGAAACACGAGAGTCCAAAATTTTCTCCACAACGTACTCCAACTCACCCTCAACCAACACCGGAGCAGGAGGCTCAACTGAAGGTACAACAGGTACCTCATACCTGCGCAATAACGACCGATGAAAAACGTTATGAATGGAAAAGGACGCAGGGAGGTCCAAACGGAAAGAAACAGGATTAAGAATCTCCAATATTCTATAAGGGCCGATGAACCGAGGTTTAAACTTAGGAGAAGAGACCCTCATAGGGACAAAACGAGAAGACAACCACACCAAATCTCCAACACAAAGCCGAGAACCAACACGACGATGACGGTTGGCAAAACGCTGAGTCTTCTCCTGGGACAACTTCAAATTGTCCATAACCTGCCCCCAGATGTGATGCAATCTCTCCACCACCGCATCCACTCCAGGACAATCCGAGGATTCCACCTGACCGGAGGAAAATATCATGCATAAAAGACTGGAAAACTGAAGGGGCATTAGAAAGACCAAAAGGCATGACCAAATACTCAAAGTGGCCCTCGGGCGTATTAAATGCGGTCTTCCACTCATCCCCCTGCCTGATCCGCACCAAATTATACGCCCCACGAAGATCAATTTTAGAGAACCACTTAGCACCCTCTATACGAGCAAACAAATCAGTAAGCAATGGCAATGGGTATTGATACTTAACAGTGATCTTATTCAGAAGCCGATAATCAATACATGGTCTCAAAGAGCCGTCTTTTTTAGAGACAAAGAAAAACCCAGCTCCCAAGGGAGAAGAAGATGGACGAATATGTCCCTTTTCCAAAGACTCTTTTATATATTCCCGCATAGCAGCATGTTCCGGCACAGACAGATTAAACAAACGACCCTTTGGATATTTACAACCCGGTATCAAATCTATGGCACAATCGCACTCACGGTGCGGAGGTAACGACCCAAGCTTGGGTTCGTCAAAGACGTCTTGATAATCAGAGAGGAACTCAGGGACTTCAGAGGGAATGGACGACGAAATAGAAACCAAAGGTAAGTCCCCATGAATACCCTTACATCCCCAGCTCAACACAGACATTGCTCTCCAGTCCAAGACTGGGTTGTGAGACTGCAACCATGGCAATCCCAGTACCAAATCGTCATGTAAATTATACAGCACCAGGAAACGAATAATCTCCTGGTGATCCGGATAGATACGCATGGTAACTTGTGTCCAGTATTGTGGTTTATTATTAGCCAATGGGGTGGAGTCAATCCCCTTCAGAGGAATAAGAGTCTCCAAAGGCTCTAAATCAAAACCACAACGATTGGCAAAGGACCAATCCATAAGACTCAGAGCGGCGCCAGAGTCAACATAGGCGTCCGTGGCAATGGATGACAAAGAGCAAATCAGGGTTACAGACAAAATAAACTTAGACTGAATGGTGCCAATGGAAACAGACTTATCAAGCTTCTTTGTACGCCTAGAGCATGCTGATATAACATGAGTAGAATCCCCACAATAGAAACACAATCCATTCTTCCGTCTAAAATTCTGTCGCTCGCTCCTGGACAGAATTCTATCACACTGCATACTTTCTGGCGTCTTTTCCATAGACACCGCCAGATGGTGCACCGGTTTGCGCTCCCGCAGACGCCTATCAATCTGAATAGCCATTGTCATGGACTCATTCAGACCTGCAGGCACAGGGAACCCCACCATAACATCCTTAACGGCATCAGAGAGACCTTCTCTGAAAGTTGCCGCCAAGGCGCACTCATTCCACTGAGTAAGCACAGACCATTTACGGAATTTTTGGCAGAAAACTTCAGCTTCGTCTTGCCCCTGAGATAGTGCCATCAAAGTTTTCTCTGCCTGAAGTTCCAAATGAGGTTCCTCATAAAGCAAGCCCAAGGCCAGAAAAAACGCATCCACATCGCGTAACGCAGGATCCCCTGCTGGCAATGAGAAGGCCCAATCTTGAGGGTCACCCCTGAGCAAGGAAATCACAATCCTAACCTGCTGAGCAGGGTCTCCAGCTGAACGAGACTTCAGGGACAAATAAAGCTTACAATTATTTCGGAAATTCTGGAAGCTAGCTCTATTCCCTGTGAAGAACTCCGGCAAAGGAATTCTCGGCTCAGATACCGGAGCATGTACCACAAAATCTTGTAAATTTTGTACTTTCGTGATGAGATTATTCAAACCCGCAGTTACACTCTGGAGATCCATTATTGTCAGGTGCACACAGAGCCATACAGAGATTAGGAGGAGAGAGAGAAAAAAGACTGCAGCAAGGCAGACTGGAGGAAAAAAAAAAAAAAAATTCCAGCAGACTTCTTATAACTCTCCTTTCTCAACCTGGGTCTTTAACACTTTATTGGCCGGTCAAACTGTCATGATCTCTGCAGGCAGAGATCATAGCAAGCCTATAGAGGGACAAGCTCTCGGAAGATGGAACTATACTGACCATGAACTAAGCCTGCCGCGCAACTAGAAATAGCCAGGTAGCATTTCCTATTTATCGCTAGATGCCCAGCTCTGGCCTAAGACCTAAATAGCTAGCAGAGGGAAATATAAGACCTGGCTCACCTCTAGAGAAATATTCCAAAGAAGACAGTAGCCCCCCACATATAATGACGGTGAGTTCAGATGAAACAACAAACGCAGCAGGAAAATAGTCTTAGCAAATTTGAGGTCCGCTTACTAGATAGCAGAAGACAGATAGTATACTTTCATGGTCAGCAGAAAAACACTAACAAAACACCATCCAGAGATTACCTTAAACTCTGGCATTAACTCATAACGCCAGAGTAGCAATCCCTGATCAACGAGAGCTTTCCAGACACAGTAACAAAACTTCAGCTGTGAACTGGAACAAATAGGCAAAACAAAACATGGACAAAAGTCCAACTTATCTAGTAGTTGTCTAGAAGCAGGAACAAGCACTGAGAGGCATCAGATAACATTGTTGACCGGCAAGAAACCACCAGAGAAATGAGCTTAAATAGCGACACCCACTACTGATGGAACCAGGTGAAACAGGAAGGAGGATGACAAGTCCAATTCCACAAGCGGCCACCGGGGGAGCCCAGAATCCAAATTCACAACAGTACCCTTGCCTAAGTTGCCTTCTTCCTCCGATTTGGTGCCACTGTTTTTTTCAGAATGTGGTTCGTTTACATGGTATTCCGGAGAACATTGTGTCCGACAGAGGATCCCAGTTTGTGTCCAGATTTTGGCAATCCTTTTGTGCTAAGATGGGCATTGAATTGTCTTTTTCGTCAGCCTTCCATCCTCAGACGAATGGTCAAACCGAATGAACTAATCAGACCTTGGAAACTTATTTGAGATGTTTTGTTTCTGCTGACCAGGATGATTGAGTGACCTTTTTGCCATTGGCTGAGTTCGCCCTCAATAATCGGGCTAGTTCTGCTACTTTGGTTTCACCTTTCTTTTGCAATTCTGGTTTTCATCCTCGTTTCTCCTCGGGTCAGGTTGAGTCTTCTGACTGTCCTGGGGTGGATTCTGTGGTGGATAGGTTGCAGCAGATTTGGAACCATGTGGTGGACAATTTGACTTTGTCCCAAGAGAAGGCTCAGCGCTTTGCTAACCGCCGTCGCTGTGTGGGTCCCCGACTTCGTGTGGGGGATTTGGAATGGTTGTCTTCTCATTATGTCCCGATGAAGGTTTCCTCTCCTAAGTTCAAGCCTCGTTTCATCGGTCCTTATAAGATTTTGGAAATCCTCAACCCTGTGTCTTTTCGTTTGGACCTCCCAACATCGTTTGCCATTCATAATGTGTTCCATAGGTCATTGTTGCGGAGATATGTGGTGCCTGTGGTCCCTTCTGTTGATCCTCCTGCTCCGGTCTTTGTCAAGGGGGAGTTGGAATATGTGGTGGAGAAGATCTTGGATTCTCGTATTTCGAGACGGAGACTTCAGTACTTAGTGAAATGGAAGGGTTATGGTCAGGAGGATAATTCCTGGGTTGTCGCCTCCGATGTCCATGCGGCCGATTTGGTTCGTGCCTTTCATTTGGCTCGTCCTGATCGGCCTGGGAGCTCTGGTGAGGGTTCGGTGACCCCTCCTCAAGGGGGGGGGGGGGTACTGTTGTGAATTCCGTTCCCCGGGCTCCCTTCTGTGGTCATGAGTGGTACTGTGTGAGTTTGTTCTTGGGCTCCCTCTGGTGGCCTTTAGCGATATGGCTGGGCTCAGCTGTTTCATCTCCTGCTAGGGTGGGCCTATTTCACTCACCTGGACCTTTACTTGTCGCCTGCTGTCGGTGTATTCAGTCTTGATCCTGTGCTCTCCTGAATATTCCTTGTGACCAGTCTCCTGCTATGAAAAGCTAAGTTTGCTTGTTCAGTTTCTCATTATTTCCTTGAAAACGTTTCTCATTATATGATGAGTTCAGCCCAGCTTGCTTTCATGTGATTTTTTGCTTGCTGGTTAGTTCTGGGGTGCAGAGTGCGCCCCTCACATCGTGAGTCGGTGTGGGGGTTCTTGTATTCTCTGCGTGGTTTACTTTTGAAAGTTTTTGTACTGACCGCACAGACACCTATCTTTATCTGCCTATCTAGTATTAGCGGGCCTCATTTGCTAAACCTGTTTCATCTCTACGTTTGTGTTTTCCCCTTAACTCTCCGTTATTATTTGTGGGGGGCTATCTAAAACTTTGGGGATATTTCTCTGAGGCAAGTGAGGTCTTTGCTTTCTCTCTAGGGGTAGTCAGTTTCTCAGGCTGTGACGAGGCGTCTAGGTTTTCAGGTAACGCTCCACAGCTGCCTTTAGTGTGTTTGGATAGGATCAGGATTGCGGTCAGTATAGCTTCCACATCCCCAGAACTTGTCCTATATATTCTGGGTATATGTGTCAGGTCAGTTTGAGATCCTACCACCAGGATCATAACACGTTCTCCTCTAACTTCCTATCCAACCCCCAGTTTTACCTGGTGGAAGAGCGACAATACTGCAACGACCAGGACTCTGGGGCGCTGCATAGGTAAGTACCGGGAGACAAGGTCACAGATGTATGGAGGAGACAGGTTGTGGATGGATTTGTACGTCATGGTTAGGTGTTGTGAAATTGGATTTTGGGCTCCCCCGGTGGCCACTGGTGGAATTGAACTGGTGTGCATCATCCTCTCTGTTCACCTGTTTCCATCAGGATGTGGGAGTCGCTATTTAGCCTTGCTCCTCTGTCACTTCCATGCCGGTCAACATTGTAATCAGAAGCCTTTCTGTGCATGTTCCTGCTTCTAGACAACTCCCAGCTAAGTTGGACTTTAGTCCTTGTTTGTTTTTGCATTTTGTTCCAGTTCACAGCTGTAGTTTCGTTTCTGTGTCTGGAAAGCTCTTGTGATCTGAAATTGCCACTCTGATGTTATGAGTTAATACTAGAGTCTTAAAGTAATTTCAGGATGGTGTTTTGATAGTGCTTTTAGCTGACCATGAAAGTGTCCTTTCTGTCTTCCTGCTATTTAGTAAGCGGACCTCAATTTTGCTAAACCTATTTTCATACTACGTTTGTCATTTCATCTAAAATCACCGCCAATATTTGTGGGGGCCTCTGTCTGCCTTTTGGGGAATTTTCTCTAGAGGTGAGCCAGGACTATATTTTCCTCTGCCAGGATTAGTTAGTCCTCCGGCCGGCGCTGGGCGTCTAGGGATAAAACGCAGGCTACGCTACCCGGCTACTGTTAGTTGTGCGGCAGGTTTAGTTCATGGTCAGTTTAGTTTCCATCCTTCCAAGAGCTAGTTCTATGTTTGCTGGGCTATGTTCTCTTGCCATTGAGAACCATAACAGTTTGACCGGCCAAAAAGGGTTAAATTAATTGACAGAGAAATGAGAGATAAGAGAAGTCTGCTGAATATTTTTTTTTTTTTTTTCCTTCAGTTCTGAGTGTGCTTGTAATTGAATCTCTTGCAAGTCTGCCTATGTTGCAGCCTTTCTCTCTCTCTCTCCTTCTAATCCTGGAATGGCTCTGTGTTCACCTGTGTAAAATGGATATTCAGAGTTTAGCTGCAGGTTTGAATAATCTTACCACGAAAGTTCAAAATTTACAAGATTTTGTTGTTCATGTTCCTATATCTGAACCTAGAATTCCTTTGCCTGAATTTTTCTCGGGGAATAGATCTTGCTTTCAAAATTTCAAAAATAATTGCAAGTTGTTTTTGTCCCTGAAATCTCGCTCTGCTGGAGATCCTGCTCAGCAGGTCAGGATTGTGATTTCCTTGCTCCGGGGCGACCCTCAGGATTGGGCTTTTGCATTGGCTCCAGGGGATCCTGCGTTGCTCAATGTGGATGCGTTTTTTCTGGCCTTAGGGTTGCTTTATGAGGAACCTCAGTTAGAACTTCAGGCGGAAAAGGCCTTGTTGTCCCTATCTCAGGGGCAAGACGAAGCTGAAATATACTGCCAGAAATTCCGTAAATGGGCTGTGCTTACTCAGTGGAATGAGTGCGCCCTGGCGGCGAATTTCAGAGAGGGTCTCTCTGATGCCATTAAGGATGTTATGGTGGGGTTCCCTGTGCCTGCGGGTCTGAATGAGTCCATGACAATGGCTATCCAGATCGATAGGCGTCTGCGGGAGCGCAAACCTGTGCACCATTTGGCGGTGTCTACTGAGAAGACGCCAGAGAATATGCAATGTGATAGAATTCTGTCCAGAAGTGAACGGCAGAATTTTAGACGAAAAAATGGGTTGTGCTTCTATTACGGTGATTCAACTCATGTTATATCAGCATGCTCTAAGCGTACTAAGAAGCTTGATAAGTCTGTTTCAATTGGCACTTTACAGTCTAAGTTTATTCTATCTGTGACCCTGATTTGTTCTTTATCACCTATTACCGCGGATGCCTATGTCGACTCTGGCGCCGCTTTGAGTCTTATGGATTGGTCCTTTGCCAAACGCTGTGGGTATGATTTGGAGCCTCTTGAAACTCCTATACCCCTGAAGGGGATTGACTCCACCCCATTGGCTAGCAATAAACCACAATACTGGACACAAGTAACTATGCGGATTAATCCGGATCACCAGGAGATTATTCGCTTTCTTGTGCTGTATAACCTACATGATGTGTTGGTGCTTGGATTGCCATGGCTGCAATCTCATAACCCAGTCCTTGACTGGAAAGCTATGTCTGTGTTAAGCTGGGGATGTAAGGGGACGCATGGGGACGTACCTGTGGTTTCCATTTCATCATCTATTCCCTCTGAGATTCCTGAATTCTTGACTGAATATCGTGACGTTTTTGAAGAACCTAAGCTTGGTTCATTACCTCCGCACCGGGAGTGCGATTGTGCCATAGATTTGATTCCGGGTAGTAAATACCCTAAGGGTCGTTTATTTAATCTGTCTGTGCCTGAACATGCTGCTATGCGAGAATATATAAAGGAGTCCTTGGAAAAGGGACATATTCATCCTTCGTCATCTCCCTTAGGAGCCGGTTTTTTCTTTGTGGCTAAGAAAGATGGCTCTTTGAGGCCGTGCATTGATTATCGGCTTTTGAATAAGATCACGGTTAAATATCAATATCCGTTGCCACTGCTGACTGATTTGTTTGCTCGCATAAAGGGGGCCAAGTGGTTCTCTAAGATAGATCTCCGTGGGGCGTATAATTTGGTGCGAATTAAGCAGGGGGATGAGTGGAAAACCGCATTTAATACGCCCGAGGGCCACTTTGAGTATTTGGTGATGCCTTTTGGTCTTTCAAATGCCCCTTCAGTCTTTCAGTCCTTTATGCATGACATTTTCCGTGATTATTTGGATAAATTTATGATTGTGTATCTGGATGATATTTTGATTTTTTCGGATGACTGGGACTCTCATGTCCAGCAGGTCAGGAGGGTTTTTCAGGTTTTGCGGTCTAATTCCTTGTGTGTGAAGGGTTCTAAGTGCGTTTTTGGGGTTCAAAAGATTTCCTTTTTGGGATATATTTTTTCCCCCTCTTCCATCGAGATGGATCCTGTCAAGGTTCAGGCTATTTGTGATTGGACGCAACCCTCTTCTCTTAAGAGTCTTCAGAAATTTTTGGGCTTTGCTAACTTTTATCGTCGATTTATTGCTGGTTTTTCTGATGTTGTTAGACCATTGACTGATTTGACTAAGAAGGGTGCTGATGTTGCTGATTGGTCCCCTGCTGCTGTGGAGGCCTTTCGGGAGCTTAAGCGCCGCTTTTCTTCCGCCCCTGTGCTGCATCAGCCTGATGTTGCTCTTCCTTTTCAGGTTGAGGTCGACGCTTCTGAAATCGGAGCTGGGGCGGTTTTGTCGCAGAGAAGTTCCGATTGCTCCGTGATGAGACCTTGTGCTTTTTTCTCACGTAAATTTTCGCCCGCCGAGCGGAATTATGATGTTGGGAATCGGGAGCTTTTGGCCATGAAGTGGGCTTTTGAGGAGTGGCGTCATTGGCTTGAGGGGGCTAGACATCAGGTGGTGGTATTGACTGACCACAAAAATCTAATTTATCTTGAGTCCGCCAGACGCCTGAATCCTAGACAGGCGCGCTGGTCGTTGTTTTTCTCTCGGTTTAATTTTGTGGTGTCCTACCTGCCGGGTTCTAAGAATGTTAAGGCGGATGCCCTTTCTAGGAGTTTTGAGCCTGACTCCCCTGGTAATTCTGAACCTACAGGTATCCTTAAGGATGGAGTGATATTGTCTGCCGTTTCTCCAGACCTGCGGCGGGCCTTGCAGGAGTTTCAGGCGGATAGACCTGATCGTTGCCCACCTGGTAGACTGTTTGTTCCTGATGATTGGACCAGTAAAGTCATTTCTGAGGTTCATTCTTCTGCGTTGGCAGGTCATCCTGGAATCTTTGGTACCAGGGATTTGGTGGCAAGGTCCTTCTGGTGGCCTTCCCTGTCTCGAGATGTGCGAGGCTTCGTGCAGTCTTGTGACGTTTGTGCTCGGGCCAAGCCTTGTTGTTCTCGGGCTAGTGGATTGTTGTTGCCCTTGCCTATCCCGAAGAGGCCCTGGACGCACATCTCGATGGATTTTATTTCGGATCTTCCTGTTTCTCAGAAGATGTCTGTCATCTGGGTGGTGTGTGATCGTTTCTCTAAGATGGTCCATTTGGTTCCCCTGCCTAAGTTGCCTTCTTCTTCCGAGTTGGTTCCTCTGTTTTTTCAAAATGTGGTCCGATTGCATGGTATTCCGGAGAATATCGTTTCTGACAGAGGTACCCAATTCGTGTCTAGATTTTGGCGAGCATTCTGTGCTAGGATGGGCATAGATTTGTCTTTCTCGTCTGCTTTCCATCCTCAGACTAATGGCCAGACCGAGCGGACGAATCAGACCTTGGAGACATATTTGAGGTGTTTTGTGTCTGCAGATCAGGATGATTGGGTTGTTTTTTTGCCTTTTGCGGAGTTTGCCCTCAATAATCGGGCCAGCTCTGCCACCTTGGTGTCTCCCTTTTTCTGTAATTCGGGGTTTCATCCTCGATTTTCTTCTGGTCAGGTGGAATCTTCGGATTGTCCTGGAGTGGATGCTGTGGTGGAGAGGTTGCATCAGATTTGGGGGCAGGTAGTGGACAATTTGAAGTTGTCCCAGGAGAAGACTCAGCTTTTTGCCAACCGCCGGCGTCGGGTTGGTCCTCGGCTTTGTGTTGGGGACTTGGTGTGGTTGTCTTCTCGTTTTGTCCCTATGAGGGTTTCTTCTCCCAAGTTTAAGCCTCGGTTCATCGGCCCGTACAAGATATTGGAGATTCTTAACCCTGTGTCCTTCCGTTTGGACCTCCCTGCATCTTTTTCTATTCATAATGTTTTTCATCGGTCATTATTGCGCAGGTATGAGGTACCGGTTGTGCCTTCCGTTGAGCCTCCTGCTCCGGTGTTGGTTGAGGGCGAGTTGGAGTACGTTGTGGAAAAAATCTTGGACTCCCGTGTTTCCAGACGGAAACTCCAGTATCTGGTCAAATGGAAGGGATACGGTCAGGAGGATAATTCTTGGGTGACTGCCTCTGATGTTCATGCCTCCGATTTGGTCCGTGCCTTTCATAGGGCTCATCCTGATCGCCCTGGTGGTTCTGGTGAGGGTTCGGTGCCCCCTCCTTGAGGGGGGGGTACTGTTGTGAAATTGGATTTTGGGCTCCCCCGGTGGCCACTGGTGGAATTGAACTGGTGTGCATCATCCTCTCTGTTCACCTGTTTCCATCAGGATGTGGGAGTCGCTATTTAGCCTTGCTCCTCTGTCACTTCCATGCCGGTCAACATTGTAATCAGAAGCCTTTCTGTGCATGTTCCTGCTTCTAGACAACTCCCAGCTAAGTTGGACTTTAGTCCTTGTTTGTTTTTGCATTTTGTTCCAGTTCACAGCTGTAGTTTCGTTTCTGTGTCTGGAAAGCTCTTGTGATCTGAAATTGCCACTCTGATGTTATGAGTTAATACTAGAGTCTTAAAGTAATTTCAGGATGGTGTTTTGATAGTGCTTTTAGCTGACCATGAAAGTGTCCTTTCTGTCTTCCTGCTATTTAGTAAGCGGACCTCAATTTTGCTAAACCTATTTTCATACTACATTTGTCATTTCATCTAAAATCACCGCCAATATTTGTGGGGGCCTCTGTCTGCCTTTTGGGGAATTTTCTCTAGAGGTGAGCCAGGACTATATTTTCCTCTGCCAGGATTAGTTAGTCCTCCGGCCGGCGCTGGGCGTCTAGGGATAAAACGCAGGCTACGCTACCCGGCTACTGTTAGTTGTGCGGCAGGTTTAGTTCATAATCAGTTTAGTTTCCATCCTTCCAAGAGCTAGTTCTATGTTTGCTGGGCTATGTTCTCTTGCCATTGAGAACCATAACAGTTAGGGTTTTGAACTGGAGTCTCTGGGCGTGGTGGATGGCTTTGTACGTCATGGTTAGGGTTTTGTACTGGAGTCTCTGGGCGATGGGGAGCCAATGAAGGGATTGACAGAAGGGAGAGGTCGGGGAATAGCGGGGGACATGTGGATTAGTCGGGCAGCAGAGTTTAGAATAGATTGGAGGGGTGCGAGAGTGTTAGAGGGGAGGCCACAGAGCAGGAGGTTTCAGTAGTCAAGGCGAGAGATGATGAGGGCATGGACTAGGTTTTTTGCAGATTCTTTGTTGAGGAATGTACGGATTCGTGAAATATTTTTGAGTTGAAGTCGGCAGGAAGTGGAAAGGGCTTGGACATGTGGTTTAAAGGAGAGATCAGCGTCAAGGATTACCCCGAGGCAGCGAGCTTGTGGGACTGGGGAGAGTGTGCAGCCATTTACTGTAATGGATAGGTTCGTTGGGGGGGGGGTCGCGTGAGATGGGGGAAAGATGATGAATTCTGTTTTGTCCATGTTAAGTTTCAGAGATATCGTGGAGAAGAAGGATGAAATAGTGGACAGACATTGAGGGATTCTAGTTAGTAGGGTGGTGATATCTGGTCCAGAGATGTAGATCTGCAGCGCCCCAGAGTCCTGGTCGTTGCAGTAATGTTGTTCTCCCACCAGGGGGAGTGATATTACATCTGGATGCAATAAAGGAAATCTTCTATCCAGGTATCACAACCACACACAACACACGTCACACTCCAGCCACCAGGGGGAGCAAAGGTTCTATCTACTAGGCCACTCCTCACATATAGGTAAAACTGGTGGGTTGGTTAGGAAGTTAGTCAGAACCCAACGGAGTTTGGCAGAAGCTGGCTGGAGTGGGTTCCAGCCAGATCCAGACTGCGGTCTGAGGAGGACGAGGGTCCACGGAGCTGCGCCTGCCCCACATGCGGCAGCATCCCAGAAAGAGACATTGAAGAGAAGCGTGTTGTAGTGAGTGAGAAACGAAGTCATAGCAAAAAGGAGAGGAAACCAGAAGGAGTTCTGTCCTGTGAGAGGCTGCCTCCTTCTGAAGCACAGGAATACCGGTGGCCAGAATACCGAGGGAGTAAGGATCTCTATGCTTTACTTCTGAGACTGGCAGCACAGTTAATTCTACGTTGGCTGCCCGAACTTTATACACAGGAGACACGGCAACTTGTGGGGTCGGGGCGTCTCTAGGGTCCCTATAAAAAGCCTCAGGCCATCAGTCATACGTGTTTTGTTCTATCCGACCACAGGGAACAGTGAGAGGAGTAATAACAGTGAGGACCTTATTAGAGCTTATGCAAGTGAGGACCTACTGTGTTACTGTGCGCATAGGAAGGCTATTGAATTCCACCTGGATAAGGGGACTCTGGATTTGCCTTCAGACCGGCCAGACTCTGCCTACCCTGTGATCCGGTGCCCTGGACTGTGGACACTGAAGCCTTCAGTAAAGGTAAAGAGACTGCAACCTTGTGTCCTCGTTATTCACTGCGCCTCACACCATTCACCATCTACACCTCTGGGAAGCCCTGGCGATACCCTTCACCTGTGGGAAGGTACACCATCTAGCTGCCATAACATCACCCCAGCGGACTCCTAAGCAGCGTCAGTCACCCCGAACGAATACCACAGGTGGCGTCACGAATATTTCCCTTTTAAAGATCTTTCCCAAAACCATAAAAACTCTATTCCTTTTATTGGACGTCCCTCAAAGGGCCACGGACCGGGGCGGGCCACCGTGACATCCCCCGAACTGAAGGACCCGGTGCCGAGTACCCCATTGCCCTTGCGTGGGGGCGATCCAGATCTGTGTGTCATCAGCATAGAGGTGATACTGAAAGCCATGAGATTCTATGAGCTGTCCCAGGCCAAAGGTGTAAATGGAGAAGAGCAGGGGCCCTAGGACTGAACCTTGTGGGACTCCGACACATAGGGGGCGAGGTGAGGAGGTGGTGTGTGAGTGGGAGACGCTGAATGTCCGGTCTGTTAGGTATGATGAGATCCAGGATAGGGCCAAGTCTGTGATGCCAAGGGATGAGAGGGTCTGTAATAATAGGGAATGGTCCACTGTGTCAAAGGCACAGTTTATACGCTAAGTTCCTTCATTCTATTATTTATTATTATAGCACCATTTATTCCATGGTGCTTTACGTATGAAAAGGAATATACATAATAAAAAACAAGTACAATAATCTTGAGCAAAACAGGTCACCGACTGGTCCAGGGGGAGAGAGGACTATGCCCGCGAAGGCTCACACTTTACAAATGATGGGTGAGGATACAGTAGCTGAGAGGAGAGCTGGTCATGTAGCAGTATGGTGGAGCAAGGATTACTGCAGGTTGTAGGCTTATCGGAAGAGGTAGGCCTTCAGGTTGCTTTTGATGGTTTCGGTAGGCGAGAGTCTGGTTTGTTGGGGTAGAGAGTTCCAGAGTAGGGGGCATGTACAGGAGAAATCTTGTATACGATTGTGGGAAGAGGAGATAAGAGGGGAGTAGAGAAGGAGATCTTGTGAGGATCGGAGGTTGCGTGCAGGAAAGTACCAGGAGACGAGGTCACAGATGTATGGAGGAGACAGGTTGTGGATGGCTTTGTATGTCATCGTTAGGGTTTTCAACTGGAGTTTATGGGCAATGGGGAGCCAATAAAGAGATTGACAGGGAGGACAGACCGGGAATAGGTGGATTAGTCAGGCAGCAGAGTTTAGGATAGATTCGAAGGATGCAAGAGCGTTAGAGGGGAGGCCGCAAGGCAGGAGGTTGCAGGAGTCAAGGCGGGAGATGATGAGGGCATGGACTAGTGTTTTTGCAGATTCTTGGTTAAGGAATATGTGGATTTGGGAAATACTTTTGAGTTGGAGTTGGCAGGAAGTGGAAAGGGCTTAGATGTGTGGTTTGAAGGAGAGATCAGAGTCAAGGATTCTATAAGTATATTCTATAGTAAGGCATTTTAAATTTGATATATTCAGTGTTTGCATTCATCTTAGCTCTTACAGACGCTGCTTTATGCTTTTGTTTGCAGGTCCATATCTCTCAATTGTAAAGCCCTGCAGAATATTTGCGATCACACAAATAAACACTAATAATAAAGCTGTATGTAGCTGAGCTAGATTAACCTTTAACCTGCACTACATTTATATGTATAGTAAACTGCCAACCGTGCCATCCTAAAACGCATTCTAATGTTCTTGTTACTTCTGCTCAAGGCTGTTTATGTTATTATCTGCAATCAGAAAAATAGTGTTTTCTGCCTCTTCTATTCATATTTCTGTGTTAGGGATAAATCTTAAAGGGGTTGTGCAGGTTTTTCATGAAGTCTGCAGTCACTCTATGTAACTCCAGACTTGCGATGTGCACTGTGGCGAAACAAAGCGGTCATGTGACTGCAAGTATGCGATATACATAGTCCCAGCCACCATCCAACTAAACGTGCTCCTACGGTTGTAAAAAACCGGGACAACCCCTTTAAAAATAGCAGTGAATGTCAGTGAATTCTCTTATCAGGGCGGCAGCAAAGAGATACAAAAATCATAGGATTTTTAGGTAAGAAAACTACACGGATTTGTAACTTACGTACGGCACTTTACTATATGGCATATATGATGTAAGATGCCTTTTATCCGCTCAATGTTGTCCATTATCTGAGCACCGCATCATTTGTATGTGTTATATCCAGTGGTCCTAAAGTAAGAATTTTGAATTTCCCCTTTAAAAATAACGTATTTGCCCCAGTACTTTGTATGAATGTGTGTGTGAGTGTCATGTCCCACAGCTTGGGAGTCATATAGAATTATATGTTATTGTTGTGTTACTATGTAATAGCGTTTGCCTTTTAGAAGTTTGTCCTCCCTCTCTCCTTGTCTGCCTCCCCAGCTCTGATGTCAGCAACCCTTCCTCATCCATCCATATCTGCCATCTTAGAACCTCATGTCTTCAACTCTGGTTCAGAATAGTCTTTTTTATCTACTGTAATTGTGCATAACAACAAAAATTCAGCTTGAAAATAAACCTATTTTCTGCATCTTACAGTCAAGTTATCTGATGAAATCTCTTTGTGTGAGTACTGGTGCATAGAGAGTAAACTATGTACAGTGCTACTTTTTGGTTCCTTATAGGCTACCTCCTGTCAGTGGCATAGAGTGGACTCCCATATCCTAGGGCATGGCAAGTATTGCTCTTGCTGATGAAGTAATAATACCAGCTGAGTGCTCCCTCAAATCAAATAATATTCCCTGAGTGCCTCCTTAAGAAAGTGTTCATGCCCCTTTAGCACTGACATAAGATCTAAAGATAGTTTTGGAGGGGACGCTCAGAGGTAGTGAGGAGGCCCACTAGTCCAACCACACCCCCACCGCTCAGCTGATTGACAGCTTTCTGCCTATGCACAGTGTGCGCAGAAAGCTGTCAAGCAGAGGTGTGGTTGGGGTTCCACGCAGCTCATCATTCAGAGAACTTTTAGATCTGCAGCAGAGAAAATAGTATCAAAATGACAGCATGCAGACCAGCAAGTGGCACATCGCTGGAATCAGGGTCTCTGCCCCTACATCATGTTGCTCATGGACTACATAACAAAAACCTGGTGACAGATTCCCTTTAAGAAACTTCATATTTTGTGCACTAACTCACTTATAGATACAATGTCAAATTTTATCCACACCTGCGGAAAGCGGAGGATTGTTTACGTACCTAAGCTCATCCATACTACCGTAGTGCATTAGTTATGCTCTGTCAGTTACGTCTTAATGGCACAAAGATATGATCATCGTCTCTGGTGTCTCCGCAAAGCTTTTTCCTTCCAAGTACACATTAACTTTAATCTAATTAGTCCTAAAAGTACAAGACGTCCCAAGAACTGAAGGGAATATAAATGCATTCACTGCAATATACTGAACATAGTCAAGGTGCCTTTCTATTTTTAAAGAAATTGGCACCATTTTTTTTTTTTCACAATTTTTTTTGAATTTTTATAACAATCAAATAATTTGTGATGGTAATTTGCAGATGTAATTAAAGATATTTAGAAATAAGATGGGATGGAATTCTTTGATCTTTCCATTTTTTTGTTTATGTAAGTTCTTTTCCATTAAGAAAAAAAGCAAACGTAGGTTAAAAAAAAAAAAAAAAAAAGAAAAGGCAGTGCGTTGTTACAAAAGACGGTTATAGATGAACAATTTGTGCAAATTAATCTTTCTGCGTGCTTAGACCGCTACAGAGAAACGTCTGGGAACACTTAGTGCTCGCTGTGAACTTCGCAGAATATTAAAGGGGACTGAAGATAATAGGTTTCATTTGTTTGTCGTAATATGACAGTTTACCGTTCTGTAATGATTATTAAAAGGGAAAAAAATGATGAGGAGCTGAGCTACAGTTCTCGGCAATGGCCGGTACACAGCGTACGGAGCCGGACTTTTCCCGCCCTAGTCACTGTTTTCATGCGGCTGCTGTCGGAACTGGAAAGAGCCGCTCGTTGGGTTGTACGGGACCGGAACCGATCGAATATTGATGACCGATCCTCAAAGTAAGGCATCATGGTGGACACAAACAGAAGATCGCAAGAACAGTACATGGAGCCCATTCTGTCCAATTACTTGCCATATTGCACCATGCCACCTGCTTTGGGACTAAAAGCGGGCCCCATTACCTCTTGGGCCCCTTGGTTGCACCAATGGCATGTCCACCTTGGAAAGCATCATAGTTTTTAATGTTGAAGGTAGACCATGGAGTTCAACCCATATGTCACAGGGTCCTACTCCGGTATCACACAAACAACAGCGCAAGAGAATAGTGAACAATTCCAGAACCTTTATTTAGGCAAAAACAGGAAAGGTCCATATATACGATCCACCACACTGAGGATACAACAGTCCAGAACATGAATGCAGTTCAGAAACAGGATAAAAGTCCAACAATCCAGCAGAGGATAGCATAGTCCATATACTCTTCTTTCTCTCTGATATCCTCTTCACATCATCCACACCAGATTGATCTCTGTCTCACCTCCCTGATAAATATTTACAAGTCCCTCTCCTCATTCACAGGTTAGGGGGGTGGGTCCCAGGGGCTCATTGTTTCACCAAACTAGGTCAACATGCCATTAGCATATTAGCAAACAACATTATTCACTGACCCTGAGGAGAGATAACAATACAGAACTGTGGGGAGAATATCAGATGGCAAATAACAACTCATCCTATGAGAGAACACCATGAAAATAAGTAAAATATAAATATACACAAAATGATACCCACATAGCATATCACACCATCACACCATACCCCACCCAACATAGTGATCCGGAAGAAGACAAAAACCCCACGAGAGATACTAATCGCGCCATATTAGAGGAAAAATTCCTTCTCAACTCCACAGACTGTTTGCTCGGATCACCAATATCATAAGCTAGGACAATCGCTTTAATTTTATAGAATTTTTTAATGAATTTTTTGAACGAAAGGACCAATGACCAATTGTACAAAAGGGTGTGCACCACGCGGTACTAAAGAAAGTCAGTCACATAGCCGGGTGCAGCTAATGCATTATGTACAGAGACCAAAGAGAAGAAGAGGGCAAATAATAGTGCACACACAGCACGTCTCATATGCCAGAAGGACTATTACACATTTCAAAACAATTAAAACCATACAAAACAGAATCATACAAAAAGGATGATGAGCAGGCAAGTAAAGAGGAGTAATTATATTATACATTATAAGTGTATACTCACCCAATGCATATCCTCAATAATAAACATCCCAAAGGGTGATAAGTTAAAATAATATATAATAATAAGATGAACAACCCTATTCCTCATGAAGGTCATCTCACAAATCAGTAATGCATATGGTCATAGTTCCCCAGTGGAGTGTCACAGTGCCCGTTCTTCCCAACGCGTTTCGCTGCCTATAGCAGCTTCGTCAGGGGAAGTCACCACAGTCCTTGTCAAACCCCTATAAATACCCAGTAAGTGCACTTACGTACTACCCAGTAAACGCCGACACCTGTGAGCGGCGTTCACTGAGTGTATAAAATCTGAGACAGTCGGATGATTCAGGAACTGCACTGCGCATGCGTTCCACACGACAGGAAGTGACATACCTGCGTTCCATTTACCGGAAGTAGAATATTTTACTGCGGCCAGGTAACGTGAGGACTACACTGCGCATGCGCTGACGAAATCTATGCAGGTCATGGATCCGGAACCCACAGAATTGCGTTCCATCCCTCAGTTGAGGTCAATTATTATTATGTAGAAGAAATGTCAGCAATCAATTAATGCATTAGTTTGAGCCCAGAAAAATGACAACCACATTCCACCTAGAAAGGAGTACATTTTCACAAATGGACCTTTTGTCACGCTTTATAAAATACCCAAAAATACAAAAGGGTTAGAGAGGTCCTGTCACTTGCCATAAATAAATACGTAATTTTTAACCTTTTGTAAATGCTGTTGTTCGTCTGAATCTGATGTTGTTTTGTTTTACGAGTCCTGAGATATTGTTGTGTCGACCATATACAGCTCTGGCAAAAGTTAAGAGACCACTGCAAAATGTTCAGTTTGTCTGATTTTTCTCTTTATAGGTATGTTTTTTATATTTTTGAGTAAAATGTAAATTGTTCTTTTATTCTATAAGCTTCTGACAACATGTCTCCGAATTTCCAAGAAATAATTTTTGTATTTTTTTTCTGACAAAGAAAAATGGTCAAAATTAAAAAAAAAAAAACAGTGCTTTCAGACCTCAAATAATGCAAAGAAAACAAGATCATATAATCATTTAGAAACAACAAATACTAATGTTTTAACTCAGGAAGAGTTCAGAAATCAATATTTTGTGGAATAACCATGATTTGTAATCACAGCTCTCATGCGTCCTGGCATGCTTTCCACCAGTCATTCACACTGCTTCTGGCGCAAAAATGTAAGCAGTTCTTCTTTGTTTGATGGCTTGTGACTATCCATCATCCTCCTGATTACATTCCAGAGGTTTTCACTGGGGTTCAGGTCTGGAGATTGGGCTGCCCATGACAGGGATTTGATGTGGTGGTCTCTTAATTTTTGCCAGAGCTGTATGTAAATCTAGTCTTCTTAGTCAACTGGGTGTGTTCCTCACCTCTTCTCTATTACAGTTCTTGAAGATCGTACCTTGTTGGCTAAAAATACTAGAATTCTATACAGGGAAGAGGAGGTCATGTCTCAAGAATAGACAGATTCAGATTCAGGAGAAAAGCAGTATTTTCACCAAGTTAAAAAAATTAAATATTTATAGTAAGAGACAGGTACTCTTTAAACTTGGTTATTCCCTTAAAGGAGTTGTCCACTACTCAGACAAACTCCTCTCAATCACCAAATTTCCCCCATACAAAATAATAACAGCTATACTCTTCTCCAGTGCGCACACTGTTTCAGCGATGTCGGTGCTTGCCTCCCCAGGGCTTGTGTGACGTTGTTATGTCAGGCAAGCCCTGCAGCCAATCAGTGGCTGCTTCACTCTCACCTTCTTCGAACGTAACTGACATCTGGGGAAAGTCTGAGAGCAGCAGACTATTCAATGGAGATGGGTCAATGGTTAGCATCCAAATATGCTTCATTGATTGTAACTAAACATACAGCATTGTTTCCTTTGCCATGAAGGGGTTGTCCTGGACTATTTAATATTCTTCACTACAAGCCTAAGAAGTAACAGGTAGGTAGTTGCTACCAACCTGCCCGTTGTGCATGACGCCGATCTCTGCCAACACAGGGAGGTCAAAGATTGCTCCTTCCGGCAATTCATTGGCTTCTGCTGACGTCACGCTTCTCTTTTGTGCTGCTCTGCCAACTGGGCGAGACTGCTGATTGACAGCCAGCTCCCCGCTGCATAACTGCAGGCAGCCGGCTGTCAATCAACATGGTGTCAGCAGTCATACCCCATAAACAGAGCAGCCCAGAAGAAGAAGAGCTGCTCTGTTGACGTGAAACAGCTGAATCGCCAGCAGAAGCAGTTGGTGACCGTTCTGAACCGGCAAGAAGATAGAACAGGTAGGCAGTTGCCTCTGTTAGCAATTACTTATCTGTTAGTTTTTATGCTCATAGTAAAAAAAAAAAGTCTTGGACAACCAGTTTAAGTCATACAGCAAAGAGGCTGTCAGTCAGGCAAGTGGAGGCAGTACTAGATGGGGTATAGAGCTGGAGTGATAGAGGCTTCCGATCTTTCACAGTTCTTCAGCATCATTTGCACATTAATTCAGACTCTGATTTCTCAGTAAGGGAGGAACGGACAGACCATGTAAAGGTTATTGTTGAATTTGTCTTTGAAAGAGCTAAATGTGCGGTAACCTTATTGGTGTACGGCAGAGGGTTGTGCTCCTGGTGGTCTACAATGTACCTCACAGGGGCCCAGCTTTCTGTCACGATGAGCCTCCTTCCCACCACAATTACACATACACAAAGTTCCACAATATATAAAAGGAAAGGGATATACAGTGGGGCAAAAAAGTATTTAGTCAGTCAGCAATAGTGCAAGTTCCACCACTTAAAAAGATGAGAGGCGTCTGTAATTTACACCATAGGTAGACCTCAACTATGGGAGACAAACTGAGAAAAAAAAATCCAGAAAATCACATTGTCTGTTTTTTTTATCATTTTATTTGCATTTTATGGTGGAAAATAAGTATTTGGTCAGAAACAAACAATCAAGATTTCTGGCTCTCACAGACCTGTAACTTCTTCTTTAAGAGTCTCCTCTTTCCTCCACTCATTACCTGTAGTAATGGCACCTGTTTAAACTTGTTATCAGTATAAAAAGACACCTGTGCACACCCTCAAACAGTCTGACTCCAAACTCCACTATGGTGAAGACCAAAGAGCTGTCAAAGGACACCAGAAACAAAATTGTAGCCCTGCACCAGGCTGGGAAGACTGAATCTGCAATAGCCAACCAGCTTGGAGTGAAGAAATCAACAGTGGGAGCAATAATTAGAAAATGGAAGACATACAAGACCACTGATAATCTCCCTCGATCTGGGGCTCCACGCAAAATCCCACCCCGTGGGGTCAGAATGATCACAAGAACGGTGAGCAAAAATCCCAGAACCACGTGGGGGGACCTAGTGAATGAACTGCAGAGAGCTGGGACCAATGTAACAAGGCCTACCATAAGTAACACACTACGCCACCATGGACACAGATCCTGCAGTGCCAGACGTGTCCCACTGCTTAAGCCAGTACATGTCCGGGCCCGTCTGAAGTTTGCTAGAGAGCATTTGGATGATCCAGAGGAGTTTTGGGAGAATGTCCTATGGTCTGATGAAACCAAACTGGAACTGTTTGGTAGAAACAAAACTTGTCGTGTTTGGAGGAAAAAGAATACTGAGTTGCATCCATCAAACACCATACCTACTGTAAAGCATGGTGGTGGAAACATCATGCTTTGGGGCTGTTTCTCTGCAAAGGGGCCAGGACGACTGATCCGGGTACATGAAAGAATGAATGGGGCCATGTATCGTGAGATTTTGAATGCAAACCTCCTTCCATCAGCAAGGGCATTGAAGTTGAAACATGGCTGGGTCTTTCATCATGACAATGATCCAAAGCACACCGCCAGGGCAACGAAGGAGTGGCTTCGTAAGAAGCATTTCAAGGTCCTGGAGTGGCCTAGCCAGTCTCCAGATCTCAACCCTATAGGAAACCTTTGGAGGGAGTTGAAAGTCCGTGTTGCCAAGTGAAAAGCCAAAAACATCACTGCTCTAGAGGAGATCTGCATGGAGGAATGGGCCAAAATACCAACAACAGTGTGTGGCAACCTTGTGAAGACTTACAGAAAACGTTTGACCTCTGTCATTGCCAACAAAGGATATTACAAAGTATTGAGATGAAATTTTGTTTCTGACCAAATACTTATTTTCCACCATAAAATGCAAATAAAATGATAAAAAAACAGACAATGTGATTTTCTGGATTTTTTTTTCTCAGTTTGTCTCCCATAGTTGAGGTCTACCTATGATGTAAATTACAGACGCCTCTCATCTTTTTAAGTGGTGGAACTTGCACTATTGCTGACTGACTAAATACTTTTTTGCCCCACTGTATATCTTAAAATAGAGGATGATGGTGGTGATGGTGGTTTGTGCAACTAATCTCCGATCATGAAGAAGCAGTGTTAATTCAAAAAGAACAATTTAACAGGTAAACGTGTGCACAGCTTAATTTAGAGGCGCCAAGGTAGGTTCCAAAACCTTAATAGTATGTAAGAAAGACCTGGCACTCAACTTATATGCAAGCGGTTTATTGTTCAAGTAACAAAACGTTTTGGTCACACAATACGACTTTCATCAGTTACGTTTTATAGATTGTTAGCCCCCCCGCGTAAGCACAGAAAGAAATACAGCGGGGGTCTCTTGGCCTCACAAGCCCTATTGGAATTATATGGCTTCTTTACTGAGAGGTCAGCTAAAGGTCAGGCCAGTCAGCTGTGGAGCTTAGATTCTGGTTTTAACCAGTTTTGGCTAGTTATTGGCGCCCTTTTTTAGCCGTTTTTATTGGCTGTTGGGATTTTGGGCGCCTGATTTTAGATTATATAAACCCTGGTTTCTGGGGTTTTTGTCATTCAGTTGAAGAAAGAAGAAAAGAAGAAGAAGTACCTTAAGGATGGAGAGCCTCCTTCAACAGATCCTGACCAGAGCCGGCGCAGAGGGTGGAGTGGACTGGCTTCAGCGCTGCCTGGCTATAGAACCTCTGGCGGCGGCAGCTGAGTCGGTCCCTCCTCCTGCAGAAGTCTCCTTCCAGCCGCCGGGTCAAGCTCCTCTCCAGCCGCCGGATCAAGCTCCCCTCCAGCCTCCAGGGCAAGCTCCCCTCCAGCCGCCGGGTCAAACATCCTCATTGCCGCCAGCATCCCCTGCTTCGGTGCGGCTTAGGAGGCAGAGGATTCCATATTCACCTTCAGCGTCGCCGCCTGCCTCTAGCCGCACCAGACAGGAAGTGAGGGGAAAGTCTCAGCGCCGCCCTCCTCGGAAGTCACGCAGCCCAGCGCGAGACTTCCGCAACCATCTGGATGACAGAGCTCCGTCCTCAGCTAGTGCTACGGACGGGAGGCCCGCACCTCGCCGCGGCCGTAAAAGCGCTGTGGTGTCAGCGGCTCCCGCAGCGGCATCAGCTTCAGCTGCCTGCCATGCAATCCAGGAAGATCTGGTGACGTCCCAGTCGGAGGAAGAAGAGGAATCGCCGCTCGCAGCAGCTTCCAATGTGAGCTTGCTTAACTTGGAGGGCTTGAGCTCCAGCTGCTGCCGAGATCCCAGGACCGGTCATCAAGCATCGAGGGGTGAGACTATTAACGTACCTATGTCTGTCCCTCATTCTCAACTCTCTAACTTAATAAGGAAAGTGTTAGCGGATACCTTGAAGGAAATTATTCCTTCTACTGCACGCACAGCAGATGTGCCTATTGCTACAGGTTCTAGCACATTACCCGCTAACACTATTCCTATTAATACTTTTAAAGAAGCTCTGACTTGTGAGTTATCACCTTTAGGATTCCACTTGAGCTCTGCTATTAAAGAGCTCATTTGGAATAATCAATATGTGGATATTTTTTCCTTACTACCTAAGAAAGATCAGCTTGTTAGATCAGATAAAAAGGAGGACAAAAACGAGTCAGATGAATTTAAACGCACGAATTCTAAATCCTTTAACAATTGGGTGCAAGCATTTGCCATTTTTGCTGCAGTCCTGGGGGAAAAGTCCCCCCATCTCTGCAGCAAATTATTTCAGCATTTAGACATCATACTGGAAGCTTATCGGAACTTCGGCGGGTTCGCCTGGCTGAATTACGATGAGGCTTTCAGGCACAAATTATCAGTTCATCCTGAGCTCCATTGGGGAGTGAAGGATATTGGATTGTGGATTAATTTAATGCTTCCACAAAGGCACAATAATACTAGGCAGATCCCCTCTAACACTTTGAAATGGGGCGTTTGTTTTGCCTTCAATGATTCCTTTTGCAAATGGAATAACAATTGCAGATTCCGCCACGAATGTTCATTCTGTGGCAACTCACACCCAGTGGCCAAATGTTTCAAGAAACAAGCAGCTCAGCAGCCCTCTGCCAGGGAACACATTACAAAAAGCACAGACACCAGTGATTCTAGCAAACATGTCCCCATGGCTAAGGAGATTTCCAGATCAGGGGATCAGTAATTTGTTGTTTTCTGGTTTTTCTGAAGGATTTTTTGTACCGAAGTTTAAAGGGGAGGGTTGTTTGATTGCTTCTAATCTACCTTCTTTGAATGCCAACCCAGAAGTAGCTAGGGAAAAAATTTTGAGTGAAATCCAGTTAGGCAGGGTCGCAGGCCCTTTTGTAACGCCTCCGTTCCCTAACTTTCGTACATCCCCTCTGGGTATAGTTCCAAAAAAAGAGGAGGGCTCATTTAGATTAATTCATCACTTATCACACCCACCGGGTTCATCTTTGAACGATGAGGTGGATAAGTCTTTAATTTCAGTATCTTACTCGTCATTTGATTCTGCATTGGAGATCCTTAGGAAATTCGGCTGCAATGCCTTGATGTCCAAATCGGACATCAAGTCTGCGTTCAGACTTCTCCCCGTCCATCCATCCGGGTTTAATTCGCTAGGTTTTTATTTTGATGATTGTTTCTTTTTTGATAAGTGCTTACCCATGGGTTTTTCATTGTCCTGCTTTTATTTTGAAAGTTTTTCCTCTTTTCTTCATTGGGTCCTGCAAACCACTTGTAAGGAGGCGGGTATCCTCCATTACCTGGACGATTTTTTATTTGTTGGTCCCTTTGGCTCCTCTACATGTGAGGACGCCCTTAATAAATTTATTCATATGTGCGAATACTTCGGTATCCCTATTGCCCATGAAAAGACGGTTGGACCTTCTCGTTCCATTGAGTTTTTGGGAATTACTCTGGATTCCGAAAAAATGGAATCTCGACTTCCAGTGGATAAAATCTTGAAACTTCGTGCTTCTTTATCTAATTTTTTGTCAAAAGAGAAGGTTACTCTTAAAGAAATACAATCCTTGTTAGGTTTGTTGAATTTTGCAGTACGGGTGATTCCGATTGGTCGGGCGTTTTGTAGGAGTTTATATGATGCCACCAAGGGTGTATCTTCACCCCACTCGCATATTAGGATTCGTTCTGCTTTGAGGGAGGATGCCAGAATATGGCTTTCCTTTTTATCAGAGCATAACGGTAGATCATTGTGGCAGTCATCATTTGTGAAGGCGGATTCTTTCCCGTTTCTTTTTTCGGTTGACAAGCATCTCGGCGGGAGCATCATTTTTGCTTCACATTGGAGTTATTTTCGTTGGCCAGCGAATTGGGTTTCTGAGCGTTTTGTTTCTAATTTTACAGCGCTGAAAATTTTTTCTATTTTTGCTGGAGTTTACACTTGGGGGTCTCTAATGCAGAATTCCAGAATTTTATCTCTTTCCCCCAACCAGTCGGTGGTTTTTGCCATTAATACTTTATCTTCAAAAAATACACTTGTAGCCAAAATTTTGAGACAATTGGTTTTTTTATGCCTAAAAAATAATATATGGCTGAAGGCTAAGCTGGGGCAGAGTAAGCTTATAAATTTAACGGACTCTTTACTTAATCGTCAGTGGTCGAATTTTTTTCTACAGGTTCCCAGTGCGGATTCGGAAGCAACCCTCTTATCCCCTTCAATCTGGGACGCGATTACCCTTTAATACCGCATTTTATTAAAAATTCATTATCCGAAAGATCATGGGCTGACTATTCAGCCGCATGGCGTAATTGGAATAATTTTTGCGAGTTAAACTACTTTGACCCTTTGGTTTCGAACCCTATGGCAGCGCTTAAATTTGCTGCTGACATGGCCCAGAGGGGTCTGTCGTACTCCGCAATAGCGAAATGCCTTGCGGGAGTTTCTTTTTTCCTGAAACTTTCAGGTAACATTCCTCTAACGAATCTATTTCCGGTGAAACAGTTTCTGAAGGGCCTCAGAAAGTCTAATTTTATGCCTGATACTAGAAGACCTATATCTTTACCGCTACTCAAAGATTTATGCTCTAGTCTCATACACGTTTGTTTGAATTCTGAAGAGGCGTTATTATTTAGCGCCATTTTTTCTTTATCATTTTTTGGGGCACTGCGGATTGGCGAAGTAGTGTCTACTAAGAAATCTAAACCTTCAGGACTCATGTTATCCGATATTCAAATTCACGAAACCTTTTTAATCCTTTTTATTAGGAAATCAAAGACGGATCAGTTAGGTAGAGGTACGAGGTTAAAAATTAACGCAGTCTCTGATCCAGCCATTTGCCCTGTTAATAAACTGTCTATCTGGTTTCAGAATAGACCTGTAAGTCAAGGCCCACTGTTCATTCATAGGGACGTATCACCGGTCACTGTATTCCAATTTAATTTTATCCTGAAGAAGTGTTTGACTTTCTTGAACTTGAAACATTTGAACATTACTTCCCATTCTTTTAGAATCGGAGCGGCTATCGAGGCCTCTACGGCCGGGCTTTCTGAGTCTGGAATAAAAGAATTGGGTAGATGGAACTCCAAGAGATTCAAACTGTATATCAGACATGAACTTTATGATTATTAATTATCGATTTTCTTTTAGGTCCGTTAGTTATCTGGATAGTCGGACATTCTTTTGTCTTCTGGGCCCGGAAGAGGGCTAGTCAGCGAGTTTACTCAGAGAACTTATCTTTTAATCCATCAGTTTTTCAGGTTTGGTGGCTTGCTGTTCGAGGTTTGAGCTGGTTTTCCCTGGTTACTCAAGTTAAAAAATGGCTGGAAGAATACCCTTCTCCCGATTTAATTATTTTTCATGTCTCTGGTAACGATCTCGGAAAAATCAGGACCATGGACTTGTTAGCTACTATGAGATCAGATATGATTGGTTTTAAACAATTATTGCCTCATTCGTTTTTTGTTTTTTCCGAGATCGTTCCCAGACTACTGTGGCATAATAACCGTTTTTCTTTTTTGGAAAAAATACGCAAAAGAGTAAACAAAGCGATGGAAAAATTTTTTCCTTTGGTTTCAGGTTTCTCTTTCAGGCATTCCGATCTAGAAGGTTTCTTACCGGGACTTTATAGACGCGATCTGGTTCATTTATCAGATATCGGATTGGATATTTTCAACCTTGACCTACAGTCGATTATTGAAAAATGGCTGTGTGGTGGTGGGGGGGGCCACGTCTCGCTGAGACCTGGCCTGGTGGGAAAATCACCCATGTATGGGTGGATTGGTTTTATGGAGAAGTATGGAACTTTGGTTTTAAGAGATGAGTATATTTATGGCTATTTATTTAACTTATGTAACCCTAATAAACTACACGGCCATTTTTTATCCACATTAAAGTGTTTGGTGTTTTCTTGTATGAATGGGTTTTGTGGGGTCATGTTAGCCCCCCCGCGTAAGCACAGAAAGAAATACAGCGGGGGTCTCATGGCCTCACAAGCCCTATTGGAATTATATGGCTTCTTTACTGAGAGGTCAGCTAAAGGTCAGGCCAGTCAGCTGTGGAGCTTAGATTCTGGTTTTAACCAGTTTTGGCTAGTTATTGGCGCCCTTTTTTAGCCGTTTTTATTGGCTGTTGGGATTTTGGGCGCCTGATTTTAGATTATATAAACCCTGGTTTCTGGGGTCTTTGTCATTCAGTTGAAGAAAGAAGAAAAGAAGAAGCCCACCCTCCCTTCCCCTTTTTTAAATGCTTGTAATTCTTGTCGTGTAGTTTAATTGTGGGAAAATCACCCATGTATGGGTGGATTGGTTTTATGGAGAAGTATGGAACTTTGGTTTTAAGAGATGAGTATATTTATGGCTATTTATTTAACTTATGTAACCCTAATAAACTACACGGCCATTTTTTATCCACATTAAAGTGTTTGGTGTTTTCTTGTATGAATGGGTTTTGTGGGGCCATGTGATAAAGAGAGTGTTAGCCCCCCCGCCTAAAACATAAAAGAAATATGGTGGGGGTCTCATGGCATCATAGACCCTAGAAATACTTTTTCCCTTTGGCTACTTCACACAGAAGGTTCAGAGAAAGGTCAAGATATTTTTATGATGTTTCATAAACTAGTTATAACCAGTTTTTACTGGCTTGTTTGGCGCCTCTTTTAACAGTTCTTATTGGCTAATAATGTGTTTGGCGCTCTTTTTTGAAGTATTTAAACTCCTGCTGACTGGATTTTACCCCATTCCGTCAGCGCGAGAAGAAAAGAAGAGCCCGCCCTCCCTCCCGGTATTATTTAATTTATTGTCATGTGGTTTACTTGTGGGAAAAATCACCCATTTATGGGTGGATTGGTTTTATTGGAGTTTTTGGAATTTTGGACTGCGTTATTGAGTAATTAATTTATTTATTGGTCATTTTAATGAAATTGATGTACCGTAACCCAAAATAAACTGCACGGCCATTTTTATCCAACAATGAAAGTTGTTATGTCTCATTATTTGTGTGAATGGGTTTTATGAGGCCATGTGCCAGAATAGGCGAGCAGTGAGATGCTTCCTTAGTATGGAGGAAGGGGTATGGTGCGGATAAATGGAATTGCAGCCCAATGTGCGACGCTGACAGAATTTGTCAATTGAAAAAGAACAGTCTCTTTACTAATGGTAACAGGGCAAGTAATTATATACAGACAGTACGTAATTGGTGTTAGGTTTATGCTCACAGTTGATGATTGAATCATACTGTACATGCGGACAGACAGATCCCTGTGGGACACTTGTTTCATTGAATCAGTGTATTTCTTCCTTAGGCCTGGGCTATGCTTCTGCTCTGACAGATTTTCCTCGTTGAGATGCAATAGGAATCTTCGCAATATGAAGGCTGTCAGTCCCTTCCATACCCAGCAGTCAGGGGGAGAAAACTCCTCCAGTAATCTGCCTTCCTCTTCCCACTCCTATCTCATAATGGCTGACCCCTTCCAGCCAACTCAATTCTTACTACCACTCAGATGTAACTCTTAGGCCATGTGCACACGTCAGGATTTCTTGCAGAAATTTCCTGAAGAAAACCGGACATTTTCTGCAAGAAATCCGCATTTTTTTTTTGCGTTTTTCCCCCGTTTTTTTTAGCATTTTGCAAGCGAAATTAGCTTGCAGAATGCTAAAGTTTTCCAAGCGATCTGTATCATCGCTTGGAAAACTGACTGACAGGTTGGTCACACTTGTCAAACATAGTGTTTGACAAGTGTGACCAACTTTTTACTATAGATGCTGCTTATGCAGACAGCTGATCTCCTCAGCGGCGTCCGTTCCTATAGATGGTGTGTGTGTGCAGGACCTTCCATGACGTCGCGGTCACGCGACCAATCACAAGACCGCAACATCAACGCAGGTCCTTCACACAGACCATCTATAGGAACGGAAGCGGCAGCATGCACCGCTGAGGCGGGAAAACTCCGGGGGCCATCGAAGGTGAGTATATGACTATTTTTTATTTTAATTCTTTTTTTTTTTTTTTTACCAATTATATGGTGCCCAGTCCGTGGAGGAGAGTCTCCTCTCCTCCACCCTGGGTACCAACCGCACATAATCTGCTTACTACCCCCATGGTGTGCACAGCCCCGTGCGGGAAGCAAGCAGATCAATCCATTCCTAGGTGTGCGGAATCCCCGCAATTCCGCAAATTCGCGGAAAAAAATGCAACATTTGCACAAGAAATGCGGAATACACTGTAAATAATAGGAGGCATATGTAAGCGTTTTTTTCGCGTTTTTATCACATTTTTATAGCGAAAAAACACGAAAAAAAGGCGAAAAATACTGAACGTGTGCACATGGCCTTACAGCTGCAGTTATTGGCTGACTGCCCAGGGGAGTTTGTTCCAGCTCTTTTCAGAAGCTACTGCATACCAAGCAGAGCTGGGTCACAAGAACAAGTCTCTGAGGGGGAAGATTTACCTTTTGACTACTGCCTGTCAGCAGTTACCACAATATGTTACAACATACAGTTTACACAGAAATCCGAGTACTTGCATGGAACATACTATACATCCGTTTTCTCATCGAGATGGCCACTTTGTGGGATACCACAGATGTGCATATAATAGTTTAGGGGTGGTGAATTCCTGTTAACCGATACCCTTTGAAGTGATAGGAAACAAGCAGCAGGATGCATCTCTCCATATGGACTCACCTGTGGATCAAAGCCAAAAGACTGAAAGTCAATTGTCTATTTCCAAGAACTTTGCCTTTCTTCCAGTTATTCGGTTCTAATGCAATCAATGAACCATGAGATGAAATGGAATAAGACTAAAAATCCAGATCTGTCAGTAAGTAATTTGCTAGATTCCAAACTGTATTTGGTTGGTACTTGCTATTAAAAAAACAACAACAAAACAAACAAAAACAAAACAACTCTCATGGAGCTAAGTAGGAAGAATATGACACCGCTATCTATAAAGCAGAAGGGGTAATTACACTAAAAGCCATTAATGGCAAATTGCTGTAATAGAAGGTACTTTGCACCTTCGGCTTTTGTCACGTCCGCTCGCCTTTTTTTGGAGGCCGACATGTCTATGGTCAACTCAAGAGCTAAATCAGAACAGCACTTTCCTAGCAGTGCGGTCATTCCTTTCTAGCAATCAGCCGGGGTCACATACACTGAAACATTGCTAACATTATCTATCATTATGCCGAGTGTGGTGAGAAAATATCTTCAAAGGAAACCTCCAGTAAAGGATGAAGAATGTTATGACCTGTTCTTTACAAACCGTATTTACTAGTAGAAGACACAGGTTCCAAATGTATGCGAGCCCTTGTGCAACAGAGTCTCAGTGGTCCCTTGTTTGGTTTAGTTTTTTCTTCTTCCTTTAACTTTATTTTTTGGTCAACAGTATTCAATCACGGCTTGGTTTTTACCGTCTTCATAAGCTACAATTTGTAGATTACCTTTTCTTTAGCTTCATGTGACTTTCTGATCCATCTTTTCTTGGGAAGTGAAGTGTCCAAAAATAGAGATTCTGACATTTTGATTTTTTGTTTTTTGCATTCACAGTATGGGCTAAATATTATATACAACAATTATGTCTTTTTTTTAATTATTTTTGGCGATATTATTTACAGAGAGATATTGTACCAACTCATAAAATATAAACATTTTTCTTAAGAAGTATCTTTTTTACTTGCGCTTTATTTATTGGGTCCGCAAGGAAACTTGAACCAAGTGTTAGGCGCCGGGATTCTCCTGCTGCACAGGGTAGATCCCAAGCCTTGTCTGCTTCTGCGGTCTCCCATTCAGCTTCAGCTGCTGCTGAGCATAGACATCGGTCCCAGTGTCTTGCACAGGATCGTGCTGTTCGTTTGGTTACTGCTGGCTTTCCAGCAAAGTCTATGGTAACCAGCGATAGGCAGCAGAGAACAGAAGCTCTGGAAGCAAAGTCCAGAAATTACCCTACTGAGCATGTTCGTGATGTGGCGATGTCTCATTGGTGGTCGGTCGTCAGCTGCTCTGGTTATGCGGCAGCTCCGGATTGGTCCACAAGCAAGGTCCTGTCTGACAGGACATGACCTGAACGTATAAAAGGTTCTCTGAGGAGTGCGCCGGTGCGCTAGTAGCAATCTCTTTAATTGTGTGTATGGGACATTGCAACAGTGTGGTCTTTGTCAGCATGTGCTCAGGGTCGGCGGTAAGCCGTTAGAATTCCAGTTCTCAAAGGAGAGGAGTTTGTCTGTATGGATTTAGGGCTGGCGTCTAGCCATTAGAATTCCAGCACCTCCGGAGAGGAGTTGCTTGAGTGATTTTGCTGACTGTGCGACCACTGTTTGCTTCTTATCCCGTAAGTGGGTTTCGATCCCCTGTGAGGTTAACAGGGATCGTATCTAGCGTCATTCCTATTCCGTTTCTAGAGTCATTCCTATTCCGCGAGTGACACAGCTTCATATGCTGTTCACTGAGTGGTGTAGTGTGCAAGCAATCGCTCGCTGTGTGTTCCATCATTGTTCACACTAGCTGCAGTTTTACATCTCTGCATGGTGGACCCTGAGTTGCGATTGCACTTCTCTATTAAATTTATTTAGTGAAATCCCCTAACCCTAACACCAAGGATTACTTTATTGATTCTACAATACACTGAAAAACTATATCAGGGGCCTTAGTAGGCTCAAAATTGCCATGACAATAGCATCGGTACCCCATAATCATGTCGCTGGAGGAGATGGATGATGGGGGTCAAAAAGAGTACCTCCCCCCATTTCCAACCTCTTAGATGCCACTTTTGGAACTCCAACTGGAATTAGCTTTCATTAGCTTTCATTGCAAAAAGACCGGTGTGCCAACTGTATAACGTAGCTGGGACTCACGCCATATTGAGCAGGCTCAGCTTCTGCACCCGCACCATACATAAAGTGCACACATCCACTTTACATGTAGATGCCGCAAATTAAAACCTGGACATTGAAGGCCCGGTATAATTTTAGGTTCACCAAGTGGTGGTAACAGCCTTGACAGAATGGCTTGTACTTTGCACTAACATGAAACTTTTTTCAGACATCAGGAAATGTGTGAACCATATGTTTAAAGTGTACATGCCATGGTGTAATAATGTGTGGCTATTACGAGAGGGGGCTCCATGTGAAAAATGTCACAACATATATGCGGTGGGGGACAAGGTATTCAATTCACCAACACAACCAGAGAAAAAGAAGTAGCAAGTAGTCCAAATATATAAATATACAAAAACTTTATTAGTAATAGAACCAGATAAAAATGACGAAAGAAAACAATCCCCGTGCCACCCTCAGCATGCACCAAATATGGGCAGGGGGCAGGTGCTCACAATTACAGAGGTCCACATATTAATCACAGTATACAGCAGGCTAGATTATATAATATCAAAAACAATACAAGGAAATACCTAAAAACCTGACATAGTAATAAAAGTACATACATACCAATAAGTTGTAGATGTGAAAATTGTGGACCGGCACCTCACCCCTGTCCCCCCCGACGCGCGTTTCGGCTCCTGCCTTTTTCAAGGGGTACACCGGTGTAGTGCTGGGGCTGTGGGAGAAGGACCTTCCCCTGTCAGATGAACAGGGATCGATTGATCGTGTCCCGTTGTGGACACGCTATATCGATGATGTCTTCTTCATCTGGCAGGGCACATCCGTTGACCTTACGCAGTTTATGTCTCTCCTGAACGGCAACGATCTGAACATTCATTTAACGTTTACATCTAGTACTGACTCCATTGATTTCTTGGATGTCACGATAAAGAGGGACAGCAGAGGTGCTTTAAATACGGATATATTCCGCAAAAAAACATCTACTAACACCCTACTGCATGCTACCTCTGGACATCCAAGACACATGGTACAATCCATCCCTGTGGGGCAATTTCTCCGTCTGAGACGAATCTGCTCCAATATGGGGGATTTTGAAAAACGGGCGGAGGAACTCTCTCTAAGATTTAGGGAACGTGGTTATAGTGGGAGAACCATAAAAAGAGCATACTTGAGAGCCAAACATACCCCGAGGGATAATTTGGTTTATGGCCCCCCTAGAAGACCCTCTATGGGTGTCAGCAATACAACTAGATTTATTACTACCTTCAGCCTTCAATCTGACCAAGTACGCCAGATACTGGCGAAAGCATGGCCTATTCTAAAGGTCGACCCGATTATTGGGAAATTTCTTCCTGTTCGACCTTTATTGACATTTAGACGTGCGAGAAACCTCCGGGACTGTCTGGTGAAGAGTCACCATGTGAGCCAACATCCCCCAACCTTTTTGGAGAGATTTACTCCCAGGTTTGGATGTCGTCCGTGTGGCCGCTGTGTCGCCTGTCCCAATGTGGATACTTGTGACACATTTATTGATTCAAGGGGTACCAGGACATACTCTATTAGATCACATATTACGTGTCTTACACGATATGTGATCTACTATGCCACCTGCCCTTGCGGACTTATCTATGTGGGATTGACCACCCGTCATCTGAAGGTCCGCATTAGGGAGCATGTCCTGGGGATACAGGCGGCCATATTGATACATCCAAACTTGAAACACTACCCAGGCACTTTAGGGAGTTTCATGGTTGCAATGCATCACTCCTCAGAGTTAGGGGCATTGATACCCTAAAAATTAACATTAGGGGTGGTCAACTCTCGAAAAGGTTGGGGAAGCTTGAGACGCAGTGGATCTGGCGTCTCCGGACTCTCTACCCGGAGGGTCTAAATGAAAATATTTCGTTTGCCCCATTTTTGTAGTCCGCTGGTTGTTGTTGCTAGATCCCTCTGCGAACCCCCGCATGTTATTTGCTTTTATTTGTTTTTAACGGTGTAATTTTTATTTTCAGTATTGATGTGTTGGCACGTAAAGGATGACTAGTCGGTTATTTCCTTGGCAACAGCTCTATCTTTTCTCTGGACTATGTATATTGCCTTCGATGGAGAAATTAGTGAGCAGCATGTGACTGGAATGTCCGAAGAAATCCACTTGGAGTTGAACTATCCCCATTTATGTATATATATACAGGGGTTGAATACCATTGACTCTGGCCACTATGCTGTCTGCCATCTGCAATTGACTCTTTAAATGTCTTCATTTGGGGTTAATTTTCTCATGTCCTGTGAAATATGTTTTTTTTTTGCTAACCGATATATCTAATGGGATGTCTATTTACATTGCTTTTCTCACTTGTTCACGTATATATGTATATATGTATATGTTTATTTAGGTGTGTGGGTAATTTTTTTAGTGTTTCCATTTATTCTTTCTGGGATGAGAGATATATATGTGTTTATTCATATGTGTACTCATATCTGAACGGGCACATGTTCTTACGTAATGGTGTCTGTTCATTAATTGTGTCTTTATGGTTAGATCGTATTATTTAATTATTTGGTTATATCTGCGCTGTAAGCTTACTCATATAATCGCATATCATCCGCCTGTATGCGCTGGACTTCATGGATGTGGTTATTTACCCTTCCTGTGTCCTGTATAGTTGCGCTGACATATTTGGTCCACACCAATATGGCGGCACAGGTGATCTGATCACTGGCCTCTAATACAATGGCCGCTTGATGCGATATGCGCATGCGCATTGATTCTGTCTCCACATACCATCCCCGAACTATTTCCCCCGCCTCCTCTTCTTCCTGCATCATGGCGCTGTCATTTTGGAAACACATGGGGCCCGTGTGTTCTCCATATGCGGCGCCCAGGTGCAGCATAAGCGGATCAAGGGGGCACTTCACGCCATTGGGCAATTTTTAATTGTAGTCCCACCACTTTGTGCCCTTCCATCTCTATATATATCGAACCCAGCACTACACCGGTGTACCCCTTGAAAAAGGCAGGAGCCGAAACGCGCGTCGGGGGGGACAGGGGTGAGGTGCCGGTCCACAATTTTCACATCTACAACTTATTGGTATGTATGTACTTTTAATACTATGTCAGGTTTTTAGGTATTTCCTTGTATTGTTTTTGATATTATATAATCTAGCCTGCTGTATACTGTGATTAATATGTGGACCTCTGTAATTGTGAGCACCTGCCCCCTGCCCATATTTGGTGCATGCTGAGGGTGGCACGGGGATTGTTTTCTTTCGTCATTTTTATCTGGTTCTATTACTAATAAAGTTTTTGTATATTTATATATTTGGACTACTTGCTGCTTCTTTTTCTCTGGTTGTGTTGGTGTATTATATTGCAGTCGGTCCATTACGGTCCTAATACCTTGGTCCCGTATCTAATGAATATGAATTGACCATACGTTGGGTAAATCATTATGGTGGTGACCTTATATGTTTCCACAATTCTGCTTTGTGTATTCAATTCACCTCTGGTGGTTGTGCATGCCAGGCACAATGCTGATGTTAAGCTGTGAATGATGGCGCTCATTCCGCCCGCTCTTGGTGTCCTGCTCAGGAGTCGTAATGCAATGAAAGGTGGGTGCTGGAGATCCACAGGTCAGGAACCACCCAGGTCAGATAAGAAAAGTTGATTTATTCAATGCACAACGCGTTTCAGGGACGATCTGCCCCTTCATCAGATGACTACCAAATGTATACCGCACTCAGTGCTTTAAAGAGACAGGTACTGATGTGATTGCTTGATAATTAATTGTATGCAGCTTTTAACCCCTTTCATTTTCACTGTATTATGAGACTCAGGGAGATAGGACAAACTAGGGCTGTGCTGTGTCCTTCCAAAATAGTGGTTGTCAAGAAATTTTCTAGATGTACTGCTCCTCTTGACCTCCATGACGCTATCGGTGACAGCAACTTGCTGCAGCCACAAGTTCGGGAGATGACTGTATGCAGAATTATGATTATCCATTTTTGATAAAAATATATTTCTGATTACCTGTAACAACTATTAGCGAGAGTTAAGTTTAATAGTTGGAATGGTTGTCTTCTGTAAAAATGGCAGATTTGCCAATTGCAGAGTTCCTGCTAAATCTCTGTATTGTGTTAAAATTCAAAGAGGATAGAGAGGAGATGCCCCATGGAATGAAAAATTACTATACATCCCAAACAATAACCTTATGCCAATATTATAAACCCTGAAGTTGACAGAAATAAAAGTGATGGCCGTACTTTTGTGCTCACCTGGTCTGCTCACATGGATGTCTCCATTATGGTAAACCCCCTGTTTCCTGTTGCACCCAATCCCAAGCTTTATTCCTGCACGATAGCTTAAGCCACATCTCAAGATGTGGACCATTCCATGTTCACCACCGTTCTTACCTTGTAAGTCATCAATTTATTCCCAATCTATATGGAATATTTATACATAAACATAATTAATGGTCGTACATGACTTCAATGGAAGAAAGCATCGACAGGAATCTGTCTTACAAGATCAGCAGGAAATGTTCTTGCAAATGGGTATAATGTGTCTCTTACAGAGCCTAAAGTTAGTCTTAGTCCTAGAAGTAAAATGCTCTCCAGATTACATAGATTTTTTCCTTAGGTATCTCTGAATTGTCTCTACAGATCTAGAGGGCTCTATTGACCACATTTGGTGGACATGTTCTCGGGTGGAGAGATTAGTGATGCCATGTATTTTTTTTTTTTCAGTTACTAAGGTCCAGTTTTTGGATTTAAGTTACTCTACTATAGAAGATACAGTGGGGAAAAAAAGTATTTAGTCAGCCACCAATTGTGCAAGTTCTCCCACTTAAAAAGATGAGAGAGGTCTGTAATTGACATCATAGGTAGACCACAACTATGAGAGTCAAAATGAGAAAACAAATCCAGAAAATCACCTTGTCTGATTTGGTAAGATTTATTTAGCAAATTATGGTGGAAAATAAGTATTTGGTCATTAACAAAAGTTCATCTCAATATTTTGCTATATATCCTTTGTTGGCAATGACAGAAGTCAAACATTTTCTGTAAGTCTTCACAAGGTTGGCACACACTGTTGGTGGTATGCTGGCCCATTCCTCCATGCAGATCTCCTCTAGAGCAGTGAAGTTTTGGGCCTGTCGCTGGGCAACACAGACTTTCAACTCCCTCCAGTAGCATAGCTGGGGGGGGCAGAGGGGGCCATCGCCCCAGGCCCCGCGCTCTGAGGGGGCCCACCGGGAGCTACGCCACTGTAGCTGAATCTGCGGCAGAGCAGGGAGAATCGATTTCCCTGCTCTGCCGCTATGGGGCCCCTGAGCAGGCGGGGGGAGGGCCCGGTGGCAGCAGTGGGCCCCCCCGCCTGTCATCGCATGGCGAGCTGTATCGGCATCTAGCCGATACAGCTCACCGCAGTGATGAGGGAAGGAGCGCAGCGCTCCTTCCCCCATCATCCCCCACACCTTCTGACAGCGGGCGCGATGACGTCACAGCCCAGCGCCCGCTGTCAGATGAGCGGGAGCAGGAGCAGGAAGCACCGCTGGAACAAGGAGTTAGAGAGGTGAGTATTTATTTACTGTGTTTTTATGGGGGCTGCCTTATTGTACAGTATCTGCCTATAAGGGGGGGGAGTGCTGCCTTATTGTACAGTATCTGCCTATAGGGGGGAGTGCTACCTTATTGTACAGTATCTGCCTATAGGGGGGGAGGGCTGCCTTATTCTACAGTATCTGTGGAGCGCCCCCACTGCCGCAGGGCCGAGGGACACCCGGTACCGTGGCTCTGAGTCTCTGTTCTGGGGTTGTCACGGTGGCTAGACCCGGTCCGTGACCCTGCTGAGGGGCGTCCAGTGAAAGGTGGTGGTAAATGGTGGTGATATTGCGGTGCAGTGTAGGTCGTAGTAAATAACGAGGACACCAGGTTGCAGTCTCTTTACCTCTCTTACTGAAGGTTTTAGAATCCTCAGTCCAGAGCGCTGTCAACAGGGCTGTTTGAGACCGGCCGGTCCAAAGGCACATCAGGAGTTCTCTTTACAGGTGGGAATCAGTGTCTACCTTCTAGCGCTGTGTGTTGTAGTCCTTCCCTGCTGAGCTCCCGGGATAGTCCTCACAACTGATTCTGTCTGTCTCTGATGTTCGTTCTCTCCGTCCCCCAGGTGATATGGTAGGACGCACCCGTATGACGGGGTAGGCCTGGAGTTCTTCCGGGACCCTAGAGTCGCCCCTCTCCCACAGCTGCCTCCGTTGTCTGCTTAGGTGATTTGTGTGAGACAGCCAACCTATAATTGGCTGTCCGGCCGTGGTTTGCAGTAGTACTTAGAGTCTCTTACTTGCTCGGCGTTCCGGCCACCGACTGTTTGCGCCTCAGAAGGATGTTGCCTCGGTCTAACAGCACGACTCCTTCTGGTCCTAATGCCTCTTTTCTGTATTCCCGTTGTTCACTGGTTAGTTCTGCTCTTAGGAGTCTGCCAGGATCCCATCCCTGACAGGTCCTCTCACTATCTCTTCCCAGTTACTTCTCTCTCTGTCTTCCTGTCCAACCCCCAGTTTTACCAGAGTGTGAGGAGTGGCCTACTAGATAGAACCACCCCCCCTGGTGGCCGGAGTGTGAAGTGTAGTGTGAGTGTTACCTGGTCAGAGAAACTCCTTTAGTGCAATCAGACGTAACATCACTCCCCTTAGTGGCAGAGCGACATTACTGCAACGACCAGGACTCTGGGGCGCTGCACTCCCCCCCGGTTAAATCCAGTACTCCCGGACTGGGAAAACAAGAACAACAATACATGTTAACAGAAAACACACAAAATTTTGAAATAGCTTAAACAATTAAACATAACAGTGCTTCCCTTTCTGGGAGGTGAGGACTCTTGAACGTTGCAAAAGTTAGGTCATGCACAGTTTATGACTCTCAGTTCAATGTTTGAAACAGCGGGGACCCCGGTTAAACAAAGGGGTCCCCCTTTTGAAAGTTTTTGAGCAATTCACCGTCCATTACTCTATTGTCCATTTTAAAACCTGTAACAAAAGATATGCACACAAACATTTTCAACTAAATAGCAGCCCTCGCTAATACCTCCAAGTTTTGTAGCGGAGGGGAGCTTGGTTCTGAGTGCTGCGTGTGGACCTTCGCAGCGCAGGGGTTGCTATTGGCCTAACAGGGCCCGCTATGCTTGCTACCGCTGGTGTAGTGCACTGTCTTCTAGCTACACTTCTAGTGAGTCTGGGTAGCACTGGCAGGTTGGGGCTCTCAGAGCTGCTGCTATCAACAGTGGGCACAGCAGATTCACCGATAGCAGAGGGAGGATTTGCCGGTTCAACGGTTGGCATGGCATCTTCAGGTAGGGCTTGTTGAGGTTGCGGGGCCGGATGATCTGGTACCACCATTGCTTCTGGTGGGTCCGGCTGTTGAAACATTAGAACAGGTACCACGATGGCCTGATTTATCTGAGTCCAGGACTGGGGAAAGTCACCAAGGACGGTATGGATCATTTTCTCCTTTTCCACCGGCGGGGAGATTCTTGGGGCCGTGTCCCTCTCTCTCAACTTATCGGGGCAGACCTTAAGGTGATCCCTGGATACCGCTGTCGAGGTCTCCCCTCTGTCCTTGCTGATGAGACAGACCTTCGTGTTGTCGAAATCGGATGGCAGGATGGTATACGGTTCCGCTTCCCATTGGTCATCGAGCTTGTGTAGTCTCCTCTTTCCTTTAAGTACTTGCTCACCAGGTGACAGGGGAATCGCAGGAGCGTGCTGGTTGTAGTCCCTTTCTTGTTTTTGCCTAGCCTGGGCGAGACTTCTTTCCACGCACTCCTGTACTTTGCGGTACCTTCGCTGCCTTTCTGCATCCCAATCTGCATCCGGCGAGGTATCTTCGGGGACTAGGACCCCCATGTCCAGATCAACGGGTAACTGGCTAGGCCTTCCCCTCATTAGGTACGCTGGAGTACAGTTGGTGGAATTTACTGGGATGTGATTGTAGATATCCACCAAGTCAGGCAACTTTGTCGGCCACAGGTTCCGTTCCTCTACGGGCAAGGTCTTCAATAAGTCGATCACCACCTGGTTCATCTTTTCGCACATCCCATTGGTTTGAGGATGGTACGGCGTGGTTCGGATCTTCTTACACCCGTACAGTTGGCAGAACTCTTGGAACACTTCTGCTTCGAATGCTGGTCCCTGATCGGTCAGTACCTTCTCCGGGTAGCCATGGGGCCTACAAAAGTACTGCTGGAAGGCCTTGGCGGCAGTCCTGGCCGTTAGATCCTTGACAGGTACAACCACCAAAAATCTGGAGTAGTGATCTACGATGGTAAGAGCGTAGATATAGCCTGACCGGCTAGGTGTCAACTTCACATGATCCAGCGCGACCAGTTCGAGCGGCCGTTTGGTGATGACAGGCTGCAGGGGAGCCCGTTGGCTGCCACGGTCCTTCCTGCGTAGGCTACATGGACCGCACTCCCGACACCACTTCTCAATGGCTCTCTTCATGCCAATCCAATAGAACCTCCCTCGGAGTAGCCTCTCTAGCTTCCTCCATCCGAAGTGTCGGGCTCCATCGTGGTAGGCTCCCAGAACCATGGGCGCATCTCGCCTTGGCACCACTATCTGCCACACCAATTCATGAGTACGTGGGTCGATGCTCCTCCTGCACAGCTTGCCATCATGGATAAACATTTTGCTTCTCCCCTTTCACAGCTGTTGGGTTTCCTGTGGATCATCTGGGCCGGGATGCAACCCTGCCTGCGTCAAGAGCTCTTTCACCCGACGGACCGCGGGGTCACCATCCTGGGTCTCCGCCCACCTGTGATGGGGCAGGGGATTCAGCGTGGCATCCGGTTGGTTCCTGTGCCTGTTCTTCACATGATGAGAGTTCTGAGTGGCTTTGGGGCGATGGAATGCAGGCAGCCCCACCTCTTCAAGTGCCTCCGGGTCTTCTCCCGTTTCTGGCAAATTGGGCATTCGGGACAAGGCATCGGCATTGGCATTCTTGTGTCCCGCCCGGTACTTGATGGTGAAATCGTAGTTGGACAGCCGGGCCATCCACCGCTGTTCCAAGGACCCGAGTTTGGCAGTATCCAGATGCGTTAGCGGATTGTTATCCGTGAAGACGGTGAATTTCACGGAGGCCAGGTAGTGTTTGAACCTCTCTGTCACTGCCCAGACGATGGCAAGGAATTCCAGCTTAAAGGAACTGTAGTTGTCAGGGTTTCTTTCCGTGGGACGGAGTTTCCTGCTGGCGTAAGCGATCACCCTTTCTTTGCCTTTCTGGACCTGGGACAGCACGGCTCCTAATCCCACATTGCTGGCATCTGTGTACAGCACAAACGGTTGGTCGTATTCGGGGTAAGCCAGTACCTCTTCTCCCGTCAGTGCCGACTTCAAACAAGCGAAGGATCCCTCCAGCTCCTCGTTCCAATCAAAGAGGGTGTTCCTCCCCTTGGTCTTCTTTGGTTGGCCCACCAACAGGTTTTGCAAGGGTGCGGCCTTCTTGGTAAAGTCCTTAATGAACCTCCGGTAATAGCCTACCAGCCCGAGGAACTGCCGGACTTCGTGAAGGTCACTGGGCCTTGGCCAGTCCTTGATCACCGTGACCTTGTCGGGGTCTGGGGCCACTCCTTCAGCGCTCACCACATGGCCCAGGTACTGCACTTTAGGTTTCAGCAGATGACACTTGGACGGTTTCACCTTTAAGCCAAAGTTGGACAGGGCTTCAAACACCTCGGCCAGGTGCTTCAGATGGTCTTCGTAGGTCTTAGAGAAGACAATGACATCATCCAAATACAGCAGCACGGTTTCGAAGTTCATGTGTCCCAGGCAGCACTCCATCATCCTCTGGAACGTCCCGGAAGCATTGCACAATCCGAAGGGCATGTAATTGAACTCGCAGAGACCCATTGGTGTCGTGAAGGCCGTCTTCTCTTTGTCCGCCTCCGCTACAGGAACCTGCCAGTACCCACTGGTGAGATCTAAGGTAGAGAAGTAGTTAGCAGATTTTAAGGCAGCCAGAGACTCCTCTATCCTGGGCAGTGGGTATGCGTCCTTATGTGTAATGCGATTCAACTGCCTGTAATCAACACACATCCTCATTGTACCATCTTTCTTTTTAACAAGGACTAACGGAGCTGCCCAGGGGCTACAGCTGTCTCTCACCACCCCAGCCTCCTTCATTTCCCGCAACATGTCCTTGGCACACTGGTAATGAGCTGGGGGTACAGGGCGATATCTCTCTTTTATGGGTCGGTGATCTCCCGTGGGGATATGATGTTGGATCCCTTTCACCTGCCCAAAATCTAAGGGGTGTTTGCTGAATACCTGCTCGTACTCGTGTACCACCCTGTAGGCCCCCTGTTTTTGATGGGATGGGGTAGAGTCAGTGCCCACATGCAATTCCCGACACCAATCTTTCGAGTGCTCTGCAGAACCGTTGTCCTCCGCCACGTTTGACGGGACCAAGGGTTCAGGTGTCTGTATCACACTATTATTAACAGTGAACAATTTGGCGAGCGTGGCATACTTGGTGAGGTGAACCTCTTCCTCCCCACAATTGAGGACACGTACGGGCACTCTCCCCTGGCGAACGTCGACCACCCCCCGGGCTGTCAGAATAGTAGGCCTATTGTCTGAATATACGGGTTCTACCAAGGCCTGGTAGTCCTTTCCCCTGAGGCCTATGGCTGCCCGACACCATATTAACATTTCACTCCTGGGGGGTATCGCGATGGGGTTTGAATCACTCACAGTGACACGACCAATCTCACCACCAGTCAGCTCTACCTGCTGTCTCTGCATCAGAGCTCTGATTTCCTTCTGCAGGGCACGTTGCTCACTGTGGCCAGCGGTTTCTGCCACCTGTTGCAACAAAACAATAACTTCTGCAAGACAATTTTCTATAACATTAGTACCAAGAGTCATCATGGGATTACATTCTCGACGATCAATATCAACAATCACAATCCCTTGGGCTTTCAATTCCACCCGCCCCACCTTGATGGTGACCTCCTTATACCCCACTTGTGGCAACGGCTGACCATTACTGGCTATTATGGTGAAATCATCGTCAGGGCCACGAGTAATATCGGTGTCCTCCCAATACCGTTTATAAAGCACGTAAGGTATAGTCGTCACCTGAGAACCGGTGTCCAGCAAAGCGTTCAAGGGGATTCCATCAACCACTACAGGGAGAACTGGTCGTCCTCCAATGTACTTGGTTCTCCAATGCTGCGGGCCTGACCGTCCTACTCCTGGGGGTTGGCCCTTTGCCCCAGGGGTTGCTCGTTTAAAGGACAGTACCTTGCAAGGTGGCCCACCTGGTGACAGCGGCGGCAGATGGGTCGTCCGTCCTGGTGGAAGCGATCGTCGTTCCGGCCTCTGGTCGGCGGAGTCCTCCTCTGTCGCATCCAAGGGACATCCTCTGGTCTGGAGGCCAACTGGATCTTCTCCTTGGGGGCCTCCTGTAGGGACTGCACCATCCGGGCCAGGGCAGCAACGCTCTTGGTTAGCTCCTGCATCTGGAGGCGAAGTCCTGCAGGGGAGTCGTCCTCTAGGCTCTGGGCATCGGCCTCGGCGGCGACTGGGGCATCCGACGCCACCTCCTGGTGGTATGTGAGAGTGGGACGCCGGGGAGGTGCTGCACGGCTGGGCTGTCGCTCCTGCAATGCCTGGATAGCTTTATCTTTGAATTGCGCAAAAGTCAAGTCTGGATTTTGCATGGCCAGGAAGTGCAATTGGCCCCGCTGGTGACTGCACAGGAGCCCCTCAATGAACCGCTCCTTCAGGATTTTATCCTCATCCTGCATGCTGCCGGGGTCACTCTGCTTAATGGCCCGCATCGCCTCCTGGAGATTAAGGGCATAGTCCCGTAAGCTATCCTGCGGTCTCTGTTTGCATCCATAGAAAGTCAGTTTAATTTCTGTAGCAGTGTGAGTATCGAAGGTAGCTTTAAGCTTTGCAAAAATCTGCTGTGCAGTTCCCTTATCCTAGGCGGGCCAGGACTTCAATTCTCTCAGAGCAGCCCCAAAGAGTTGGCCGGTTATCATATGAACCTTCTGAGGCTCTGTCAGGGGATAGAACTCGAGCAGGCTGCAGAGCCCTTCCTTAAAGCCAGTGAATGTATGCGACTCCCCAGAGTATCGTGGGAGCCAGGCCGCTCCGGGCAGGTATGGCATAGAGAAGGGCATTATGGCTTTTGTGTTAGCGGCAGCGTCCGACTGGCTGAGGGGAACAGCGGGTTCTGCGGCAAGCGGTGGTTGTATTAGGGCCGCGGCTTTGCCCGCTGCGGGGCCCGGAGGTGCCCCTGCGTCCCCGGCTGCGGCCTCTTCCTCCGCTCCTCCCGACTCGGACATGGCTGGCCCTTCCTCCACTAACCTGCTGGAGATCGGAGTTCCTCTTTCGGGATCGGCACGTTACCGCGCTTTCTCGTTCCGCGCTTCTTTTTGGCCGGTCCCGCCCACGAAGCTGAGGCTCCTCCCTCCGCACACTGCGATGGCGAATCGTGGCGGGAACTCCTGGCGGCAATTGTCAATGCACAGTCTTTGCAATAAGTTACAGTCCAAGCACAATAAATCACAGTTCCAAGGCACACATGACCTGATTCTTCAGGCTTAAGTAAATCCTGTTCGTGACGCCAAAATGGAGCGCCCCCACTGCCGCAGGGCCGAGGGACACCCGGTACCGTGGCTCTGAGTCTCTGTACTGGGGTTGTCACTGTGGCTAGACCCGGTCCGTGACCCTGCTGAGCGGCGTCCAGTGAAAGGTGGTGGTAAATGGTGGTGATATTGCGGTGCAGTGTAGGTCATAGTAAATAACGAGGACACCAGGTTGCAGTCTCTTTACCTCTTTTACTGAAGGTTTTAGAATCCTCAGTCCAGAGCGCTGTCAACAGGGCTGTTTGAGACCGGCCGGTCCAAAGGCACATCAGGAGTTCTCTTTACAGGTGGGAATCAGTGTCTACCTTCTAGCGCTGTGTGTTGTAGTCCTTCCCTGCTGAGCTCCCGGGATAGTCCTCACAACTGATTCTGTCTGTCTCTGATGTTCGTTCTCTCCGTCCCCCAGGTGATATGGTAGGATGCACCCGTATGACGGGGTAGGCCTGGAGTTCTTCCGGGACCCTAGAGTCGCCCCTCTCCCACAGCTGCCTCCGTTGTCTGCTTAGGTGATTTGTGTGAGACAGCCAACCTATAATTGGCTGTCCGGCCGTGGTTTGCAGTAGTACTTAGAGTCTCTTACTTGCTCGGCGTTCCGGCCACCGACTGTTTGCGCCTCAGAAGGATGTTGCCTCGGTCTAACAGCACGACTCCTTCTGGTCCTAATGCCTCTTTTCTGTATTCCTGTTGTTCACTGGTTAGTTCTGCTCTTAGGAGTCTGCCAGGATCCCATCCCTGACAGGTCCTCTCACTATCTCTTCCCAGTTACTTCTCTCTCTGTCTTCCTGTCCAACCCCCAGTTTTACCAGAGTGTGAGGAGTGGCCTACTAGATAGAACCACCCCCCCTGGTGGCCGGAGTGTGAAGTGTAGTGTGAGTGTTACCTGGTCAGAGAAACTCCTTTAGTGCAATCAGACGTAACATCACTCCCCTTAGTGGCAGAGCGACATTACTGCAACGACCAGGACTCTGGGGCGCTGCATCTGCCTAGGGGGGGAGTGCTGCCTTATATACAGGATCAGCCTATAGGGGGGGAGGGCTGCCTTATATACAGGATCTGCCTATAGGGGAGGGAGTGCTGCCTTTTATACAGGATCTGCCTATAGGGGGGAGGGCTGCCTTATTCTACAGGATCTGCCTATGGGGGTGAGTGCTGCCTTATTCTACAGGATCTGCCTTTGGGGGGGGTGCTGCCTTATACTACAGGTCTGCCTATGGGGGGTGCTGCTTTAAACTACAGGGTCTGGCTATAGGGGTGCTGCCTTGTGCTATATTGAGGACTATCTGGCACATTATACTATATGGAGGTTATCTATGGGGCCATCATACAGTGTGGGGATTACAGTGAAGGGGCCATCAAACAGTTTGAAGGCTACTAAGGGGTCAGTATACTGTGTGGGTGGTACTATACAGTTAGGGGGCATTATACTGTGTATAGGGGACCTGTACATGGGGGAGACTCTGGACATTGTTAAATGTAAAGTGAGCACTTATTGTAATAGGGGAACTCAGGTTACTGTGACTATCAAAGGGGCACACAGAGGGCATTATTACTTTCAAAAGGGCAAAATGTGGGCTCTGTTTTCTAGGGCACTTGCACCCGGCATTACTATAATATAGAGGGGTGCTTTAGAATTTAGACGGTACAGAGAACCACAGAGTAGGTGCAGTATTAGGGTCACATACGGCAGCAGCGGCTCAGGATCGGGGTATCAGGTGGAGTAAAAGGGACACATATGGCAGCAGCGGCTCAGTATTGGGGTATCAGGTCCAGTAATAGGGACACATACGGCAGCAGTGGCTCAGTATTGGGGTATCAGGTGCAGTAATAGGGTCACATACGGCAGCAGAGGCTCAGTATGGGGTATCAGGTCCAGTAATAGGGACACATACGGCAGCAGTGGCTCAGTATTGGGGTATCAGGTGCAGTAATAGGGACACATATGGCAGCAGCGGCTCAGTATTGGGGTATCAGCAGGATGAGGGGTTTGTGCAGGTTGGGAGTAGATGGTGATGGGACTGGAATATGAGAAGTGAAACGTGTCTTTGTTGGTTTCTCTGCAGACGAGTTGTAGCTGGAAGAAGTTGTCATGTCGGTCTGGGCCAGATGGAAAAGACAGGAAAAGTGACGACTCCATCATAAAGAACGTCAATGGTAAGAGATTATCTGTAACTGTGCTGTGATCTGTTATATGCTCTGTAGGGCTAGTATCACTACCACTGACCATATGGTGGTAATATCCATTTTGGTCGTTATATAGAGATTATCTTCAGTAACAGCGCGGTCATCTGCTGAGGTTCTCCTCCACTATTAGGGGGCGTCATCGAGTTGTAATCAAGGTTACCTGGTTAGGGGCCCACTCAGAAGCTTCGCCCCGCCCTGGACCAAAACCCTAGCTACGCCTCTGACTCCCTCCAAAGGTTTTCTATGGGGTTGAGACCTGGAGACTGGCTAGGCCACTCCAGGACCTTCATGCGCTTCTTACAAAGCCACTTCTTCATTGCCATTGCAGTGTGCTTGGGATCATTATCATACTGAAAGACCCATCCACGTTTCATCTTCAGTGCTCTTGCTGATGGAAGGAGGTTTACACTCAAAATCTCACGATACATGGCCCCATTCATTCTTTCATGTACACGGATCAGTCGTCCTGGTTCTTTTGCAGAAAAACAGCCCCATGGCATGATGTTGCCACCCCCATGCTTCACAGTAGGTATGGTGTTCTTTGGATGCAACTCAGCATTCTGTCTCCTACAAACACAACAAGTTTTGTTTCTACCAAACAGTTCTACTTTGGTTTCATCAGACCATATGACATTCTCCCAATACTCTTCTAAGTAATCCAAATGCTCTCTAGCAAATTTCAGACGGGCCCGGACATGTACTGGCTTAAGCAGGGGGACACGTCTGGCACTGCAGGATCTGAGTCCCTGGCGGCATAGTGTGTTACTGATGGTAGCCTTTGTTACGGTGGTCTCAGCTCTATGCAGGTCATTCAATAGGTCCTCCCACGTGGTTCTGGGATTTTTGCTTCGTTCTTGTGATCGTTTTGACCCCACGGGGTGAGATCTTGCATGGAGCCCCAGATCGAAGGAGATTATCAGTGGTCTTGTATGCCTTCCATTTTCTTATTATTGCTCTCACAGTTGATTTCATCACACGAAGCTGCTTGCCTATTGCAGATTCAGTCTTCCCAGCAGGGTGCAGGGCGACAATTTTGTTTCTGGTGTCCTTCGACAGCTCTTTGGTCTTCACCATAGTGGAGTTTGGAGTGTGACTGTTTGAGGTTGTGGACAGGTGTCTTTTATACTGATAACAAGTTCAAAAAGGTGCCATTACTACAGGTAATGAGTGGAGGACAGAGGAGCCTCTTAAAGAAGAAGTTACAGGTCTGTGAGAGCCAAAAATCTTGCATGTTTTTTAGGTGACCAAATAGTTTCTTTCCATCATGGTTTGCAAAATAAATCTTGCCAAATCAGACAAGGTGATTTTCTGGATTTGTTTTCTCATTTTGACTCATAGTTGTGGTCTACCTATGATGTCAATTACAGGCCTCTCATCTTTTTAAGTGGGAGAACTTGCACAATTGGTGGCTGACTAAATACTTTTTTTCCCCAATGTATTAGCTTTTAGTTATAGTCTCAATATGGCAGTGGGATGATCTCACTCTCTAGTGATGCAGGGATGCAGGAGATGCTATATGTGCAGGTGAGAGACCTAATTTACTAGCTGAGTACAAAAAGTGACCTTTATGCCAGAGTCACACTTAACGTATAAAAAAAAATCGGTCCGATTTTGACGGCCAAGAATCGTACAAATGTTCTCAGTACGTTGATCCGTGTGTAATCCGTTTGCAATGCGAGGATGCGATTTCCTCACATTTAGGGCTCATACTCACTTGCCTGAAATACGGCTGAGTCTTGAAGGGTAACACCCGACTCTGCCGCCGGCACTTGGGAGCGGAGGGTGCAGCTCCATGTATTGCTATGCGGTCGCGCGCTCCGCTCTGGAGTGCTGGCGGCAGAGCCGGGTTTTAACATGCGAGACTCAGCCGGATTTTACGCAAGTGAGTATGAGCCCTAAGTAACCGTATGACATCCGTATGGCATCCGTATGCAATGCGATTTTAACATGAGCTTTTACATACAGCAGTTCTCTGTATGTAAAAGCTCATGTTAAAATTGCATTGTAATACACAACTGTACACATCGTTTTAAAACCAAATATTCTTCAAAACATATATATATATATATATATATATATATACAGTACAGACCAAAAGTTTGGACACACCTTCTCGTAAAGATTTTTCTGTATTTTCATGACTATGAAAATTGTACATTTACACTGAAGGCATCAAAACTATGAATTAACACATGTGGAATTATATACTTAACAAAAAGTGTGAAACAACTGAAATTATGTCTTATATTCTAGCTTCTTCAAAGTAGCCACCTTTTGCTTTGATGACTGCTTTGCACACTCTTGGCATTCTCTTGATGAGCTTCAAGAGGTAGTCACTGGGAATGGTCTTCCAACAATCTTGAAGGACTTCCCAGAGATGCTTAGCACTTGTTGGCCCTTTTGCCTTCACTCTGCGGTCCAGCTCACCCCAAACCATCTCGATTGGGCTCAGGTCTGGTGACTGTGGAGGCCAGGTCATCTGGCGTAGCACCCCATCACTCTCCATCTTGGTCAAATAGCCCTTACACAGCCTGGAGGTGTGTTGGGGTCATTGTCCTGTTGAAAAATAAATGATGGTCCAACTAAATGCAAACTGGATGGAATAGCATGCCGCTGCAAGATGCTGTGGTAGCCATGTATGTTCAGTATGCCTTAAATTTTTAATAAATCCCCAACAGTGTCACTGTAATAATTATAGGGGATAACTCAGGAGACTCTTTGCGTGGAACAAGACAACTACAGGACACAGTTTTATAAGTGGTAAAGTCTATATTATCACACAGTGATTCAAACAGGTGCAGAGAGAAACTCAAGTCCACAACACTTGGTGTAAATATTAAATGCAGCTTAGCTGTCTATAGGAAACTTCAGAGCAAAATGCAATCAAGCAGAAAGTCTATGAAGCACAGTTATTCTTGTGGATACTTGACACGAATAAATCCTTGTCTTAGTCCAAACACAGATAGATAAGCTTATAAGGCAGTTCAAATAATATCTTAGCTCAACCAGGGAGGCCTGGTTAATAGTCTCAGGTTTTTGCAGAGCAGCAAACGCTTATATGTCCAGCAAATGCAGATGGAAGTAAATACGAGCAGCAGATGAAGGAGGATTACTGGAACTGGTGTATGCAGCAGGAACTCAGAGCAGAGTAGCAGGATCACCTAACAGGTTCACAGGAGCAGGTATATAGCCAGGGAGTAATCAGAGGTCAGGAGCTGGATGCAAGGCAGAATACTCTAGCACAGACTGAAGGCTGGGGTGGAGTTTTATAGCAGGAAGACACAGTGCACATGAGACCAAAGATGCCATCTTGGAAAAGGGCAGTAATGCACAAAAGGTAAAAAATGTTCAGAGTCCTGACAGTCACCAGCAAAGCACCCCCACACCTGGGAACCAGGCATGTAGAGTCCATCCGTTCACCTTTTCTGCGTCGCACAAAGACACGGTGGTTGGAACCAAAGATCTCAAATTTGGACTCATCAGACCAAAGCACAGATTTCCTCTGCTCTAATGTCCATTCCTTGTGTTCTTCAGCCCAAACAAGTCTCTTCTGCTTGTTGCCTGTCATTAGCAGTGGTTTCCTAGCAGCTATTTTACCATGAAGGCCTGCTGCACAAAGTCTCCTCTTAACTGTTGTTGTAGAGATGTGTCTGCTGCTAGAACTCTGTGTGGCATTGACCTGGTCTCTAATCTGAGCTGCTGTTAACCTGCGATTTCTGAGGCTGGTGACTCGGATAAACATATCCTCAGAAGCAGAGGTGACTCTTGGTCTTCCTTTCCTGGGGCGGTCCTCATGTGAGCCAGTTTCTTTGCAGCGCTTGATGGTTTTTGCCACTGCAGTTGGGGACACTTTCAAAGTTTGCCCATTTTTTTTGACTGACTGACCTTCATTTCTTAAAGTTATGATGGCCACTTGTTTTTGTTTATTTAGCTGCTTTTTTCTTGCCATAATACAAATTCTAACAGTCTATTCAGTAGGACTAGCAGCTGTGTATCCACCAGACTTCTGCACAACACAACTGATGTTCCCAACCCCATTTTAAGGCAAGAAATCCCACTTATTAAACCTGACAGGGCACACCTGTGAAGTGAAAACCATTTCCGGTGACTACCTCTTGAAGCTCATCAAGAGAATGCCAAGAGTGTGCAAAGCAGTCATCAAAGCAAAAGGTGGCTACTTTGAAGAACCTAGAATATAGGACATAATTTCAGTTGTTTCACACTTTTTTGTAAAGTATATGATTCCACATGTGTTAATTCATAGTTTTGATGCCTTCAGTGTGAATATACAATTTTCATAGTCATGAAAATAAAAGAAAAATCTTTATGAGAAGGTGTGTCCAAACTTTTGGTCTCTACTGTATATATATACAAGTGGGGCAAAAAAGTATTTAGTCAGTCAGCAATAGTGCAAGTTCCACCACTTAAAAAGATGAGAGACGTCTGTAATTTATATCATAGGTAGACCTCAACTATGGGAGACAAACTGAGAAAAAAAAATCCAGAAAATCACATTGTCTGTTGTTTTATCATGTTATTTGCATATTATGGTGGAAAATAAGTATTTGGTCAGAAACAAACAATCAAGATTTCTGGCTCTCACAGACCTGTAACTTCTTCTTTAGGAGTCTCCTCTTTCCTCCACTCATTACCTGTAGTAATGGCACCTGTTTAAACTTGTTATCAGTATAAAAAGACACCTGTGCACACCCTCAAACAGTCTGACTCCAAACTCCACTATGGTGAAGACCAAAGAGCTGTCAAAGGACACCAGAAACAAAATTGTAGCCCTGCACCAGGCTGGGAAGACTGAATCTGCAATAGCCAACCAGCTTGGAGTGAAGAAATCAACAGTGGGAGCAATAATTAGAAAATGGAAGACATTCAAGACCACTGATAATCTCCCTCGATCTGGGGCTCCATGCAAAATCCCACCCCGTGGGGTCAGAATGATCACAAGAACGGTGAGCAAAAATCCCAGAACCACGCGGGGGGACCTAGTGAATGAACTGCAGAGAGCTGGGACCAATGTAACAAGGCCTACCATAAGTAACACACTACGCCACCATGGACTCAGATCCTGCAGTGCCAGACGTGTCCCACTGCTTAAGCCAGTACATGTCCGGGCCCGTCTGAAGTTTGCTAGAGAGCATTTGGATGATCCAGAGGAGTTTTGGGAGAATGTCCTATGGTCTGATGAAACCAAACTGGAACTGTTTGGTAGAAACACAACTTGTCGTGTTTGGAGGAAAAAGAATACTGAGTTGCATCCATCAAACACCATACCTACTGTAAAGCATGGTGGTGGAAACATCATGCTTTGGGGCTGTTTCTCTGCAAAGGGGCCAGGACGACTGATCCGGGTACATGAAAGAATGAATGGGGCCATGTATCGTGAGATTTTGAGTGCAAACCTCCTTCCATCAGCAAGGGCATTGAAGATGAAACGTGGCTGGGTCTTTCAACATGACAATGATCCAAAGCACACCGCCAGGGCAACGAAGGAGTGGCTTCGTAAGAAGCATTTCAAGGTCCTGGAGTGGCCTAGCCAGTCTCCAGATCTCAACCCTATAGAAAACCTTTGGAGGGAGTTGAAAGTCCGTGTTGCCAAGCGAAAAGCCAAAAACATCACTGCTCTAGAGGAGATCTGCATGGAGGAATGGGCCAACATACCAACAACAGTATGTGGCAACCTTGTGAAGACTTACAGAAAACGTTTGACCTCTGTCATTGCCAACAAAGGATATATTACAAAGTATTGAGATGAAATTTTGTTTCTGACCAAATACTTATTTTCCAACATAATATGCAAATAAAATGATAAAAAAACAGACAATGTGATTTTCTGGATTTTTTTTTCTCAGTTTGTCTCCCATAGTTGAGGTCTACCTATGATGTAAATTACAGACGCCTCTCATCTTTTTAAGTGGTGGAACTTGCACTATTGCTGACTGACTAAATACTTTTTTGCCCCACTGTATATATGTCTTTATATTGCATAGATAGATACATAGAAGAAAAAACGTTAATTCATTGGTTTACATGCAGTATAGTTTGATATATAGATGTTAGTGACCAATACAGTTAGTATAGTGTGAGTGCAAGTTATGGGACTTGTATGTATTTACTAAAAGAATCTTTTCAGGGAAAACAATGGCATGGCCTCCCCTGCAATTTTCTGTGCCAGAGAGTGAAAGCCAGCGACAGGTGCCAATGTGTGTAGCTTAGGAAGGAGTTAATACCGATGGATCTTCCCAGGCTATGAATATCAGCCCGCAGCTGTATATTTAGCCTTTAAAATAGGGGTTTGCCCCCTAAAAAATGAAGTGGAGCCCCCTATAATTAATAGCCAGAAAAGGCTATGCAGACAGCTGCGGGCTGATACTCATAGCTTAGGAAGGGACCATGGTTATTGCCCCCCCTGGCTACAAATACCAGCTCACAACCGCTCCAGAAATGGCGCATCTCTAAGATGCACCAATTCGGGCACTTAGCCTCTCTCTTCCCACAGCCCTGTAGCGGTGGCATATGGCGTAATAGATGGGGTATTGATGTCACCGTTGTATTATAAGGTGACATCAAGCGGGCTTAGTAATGGAGAGGTGTCAGTAACGTCACTGATGCTGTGTTGACGTCACTGATGCTGCGTTGCCTCACAGTCTGACCGCGGTGAACTCTGGAGCATGAGAAAATGCCTCTAAATGGCATCCAAGTTATAGAGAGCCTGAATCCAGCACTTTAAGGTCAAGCATCGGTAAAGCTGTAGAGTGATGGAAAAGTTTATGATTCAGACGGGTGGAAAAAATAATTTGTCTTCAACTAAAGCCCATTGAGAGACAAAGTATGGACAGCCTAATCCTTATAATAGCAGCTGCCACCATCAGGACCTCGATTTGAAGGCACAAATTGCTGAGCTCACTGATCGAAAGTAGCAATGTCGACGTGACGTCAGCATTGCAGACAATAACAGACACTGGGATCAGTGACAGAGACTCAACATTGGACAAGGAGAGGATGAGTAACGCACAGTTTGTTTTTTTAAATAAACTTTGCATGGGACAGGGTTTCTTTTTAAGACCAGAAAAATCCTTTACAGAGCTATAATTCGTAGATCGAGTCTAAGTTGGGTAACTGCCCAAAAATTTAACCTGCATTGTGAAAGTCAAAAAAGTTCTAACTTACACACCATGTCCCCTCTATTTTTTGCTGCGCCCTACCCCCAGTCGCCATCAGACCCCATAGCGTTAAGTGGTAAACAGTCTAATCCCTGACTTGCCCACCTTACATTCTTATGAACGGCTATCCACCAAATGTTTGTGTCTTTGTCGTATTTTTGTCAGTTGTCTTTGTTTTGACTGTTGCTATTCTTTTTGTTTTTATGCCTTGTTTTCTTCTATACAGTAATCTGCTCCTGACTTTAAAGTCTGAACCTTTAAAACAGGGTGAGTAATGAAAAAGAGAAATGATGAATGTAGAAATTGATAGGAGAAAGGAGAAGAATAACTAACCCTCGTTTCATTTCTTTCTTATTCTTGACCCTGGACCAGTTAATATTTTCGGTATTATTGCTCCTTTCTACCGCCTCGGTGTATGGCGACAATACTTTATATGGTGCACACTTTTCACATTTCCAATTCATCGCTTCTTGTTTAATGCCTCATAAGATAATGATGGAAGAATATGTCATTATGTTGTTTCTTGCTTTTCCACTTCTTATAATGAGAATGTGTTAATTTGAGAAACGTGTTTGCTTTCTCCTGTTATCCAAACACAATGTAGAATCTGAGCCTTTCAACATAATTTATTTTTATGTCTGCTTAATAAAACGGCAAATAAAAATATGAAAGCAAAACAAAAGCAATGTTCCCGACATAAATTATATTATAGGATTTATATATTTTGGATATAATATGAAATATGCTCAATAAAGGGGTATCAGCACACTTGATATTTATGGCTTATCCACAGAGTATGTCTCCCGACCCTCTGTTCATCAGTTATAGCTTGTAACCGACTCTGTCCTAGTTAACTAATTACTCACATACGCCACTCAATCTAGGTTTTTTTTATTATTTAAAATTTATACTAGTCGACCACCCTTTTTTTATTTTATAAACGAGCCCAGTGTGCTCTAAAAATAAAAACACCTACTTACTGACCTATCGATCCTCCGCTTCTCCTCCATATTTCTGCCAGGATTCCTTGCGGGTGCACCAGGAAAGCATTGGTCTTTGCTGCAGAAGGATTACCAACTTGATGTTTTATTTTTCTGGACAGCTTATCTCGAATAGCCAACATTTTTTACTGTCACTTTGGAAAACCACAATCAGTAGTGACGAGCGAACAGGCAGTCCTTGCATTTGTTGCGACTGTCGAACAGCCGGCGTGGGGACTCAAACATATTTTTTGAGCACGCCAAAGACACTCGGTTAGCACCTGAGCATGGCAGATAACTCCTTATCCCAGCACGTTCGCTCATCACTAATAATCAGTCATTGAACTTTTAGAGAGGATCAGACCTCATAAAGTGGTGGCTTTATGAGGTCCGCTGACAAGTTTCCTTTAGATGTTATTCTGTTTCTCTTCAGCCCAGAATTCTGGCATGAAGACATTGACTGCATTCACTGTCAATTGTACAGTGCCTTGCGAAAGTATTTGGCCCCCTTGAACTTTTCAACCTTTTCCCACATATCATGCTTCAAACATAAAGATACCAAATGTAAATGTTTGGTGAAGAAACAGCAACAAGTGGAACACAATTGTGAAGTTGAATGAAATTTATTGGTTATTTTAAATTTTTGTGGAAATTCAAAAACTGAAAAGTGGGACGTGCAATATTATTCGGCCCCTTTACTTTCAGTGCAGCAAACTCACCCCAGAAGTTCATTGTGGATCTCTGAATGATCCAATGTTGTCCTAAATGCCTATGGAGCGCCCCCACACCGCCGCAGGGCCGAGGGGTACCCGGAGCCGGGCCTCTGGGTCTCAGTCCTGGGGTTGTCACGGTGGCTAGACCCGGTCCGTGGCCCTGTCTGTCAGTGGGGGACGTCCGGTGCAATAAGTGGTGTTGTAACGGTGCAGTTGTGGGGTGCAGGTCGCGTTAAATAACGAGGACACCAGGTTGCAGTCTCTTTACCTCTTTACTGAAGATCTCTGAGTCCTCAGTCCAGAATACGGTTCACCAGGCTGCGCAAGTCCGGCCGGTCCAATGGCACTTCCAGAGTTCTCTTCACAGGAGGAAATCTGTGCCTTCCCCCTAGCGCTATTTGTTGTAGTCCTTCCCTGCTGTGCTTACGGAAAGTACCCCACAACTGTTGTGTCTGTTTCTGATGTTCCCTCACAACTCGATTAGATGATGTTCTGCTAATCTCCCGTCCCTTCCTGATGTTACAGTTAGAACGGCACCCGTTTGTCGGATAGGCCTGGAGTTCTTCCGGGACCCTAGAGACGCCCCTCTCCCGCAATTGCCTCCCAAGACTTCATAGGTGATTTGAGTTAGACAGCCCGCCTGAGACTGACTGCCCTGCCGCTGTTTGGAGTATTGCTTGAAGCTGAATGTTATTCTACTCCCTCGGCGTTCCGGCCACCGGTAGTGCGCCTCAGTAGGATGTTGCTTCGATCTCACAGCACGACTCCTACTGGTATTTCTCCTTTTTGCGTGATCCCGTTTCTCACTCAGCACAATCTATCTCGCTTCTAGTCCTTTCTTGGGTCCCGCCGCTTCCCGGAGCAGGCGCGGACCCGTTACGTTCTTTTCAATGCCAAGCCTCTGTCAGGATCCCACCCCTGACAGAGACCCTACTGTCTCTTCCTCCACAACACCTTCTGCCAATAGGTGTTGCTTCGTCCAATCCAGTCAGCTTTCTGATCTAACTTCCTGCCTGACCCCCAGTTTACCCACTATGGTGGGGAGTGGCCTAATGAATAGCACCCTTAGCTCCCCCCGGAGGCCCGGCTGTGAAATGTATTGGTGTCTGTGATACCTGGTCAGATGAACTCCTTCAGTGCCATCGGACGCACCATAGCTCCCCATAGTGGCGGAGCCACAGTACTGCAACGACCAGGACTCTGGGGCGCTGCACTCCCCCCTGGTTAAACACAGTACTCCGGGACTGGGAAGAAAACAACAATACAAGTTTAGCAAAAAGACATACAATTTTGTTGAGTGCAAATAACGATACATATACTTGAACAGGCTTCCCTTTATGGGAGGTTAGGACACTTGAACGTTACAAAACATGGTTAAATAACATAGCAACATGCTATAATAACTTTTCTTACCCAACCGGGTATTCTACTAAGTGCAAACATTATTGAACAATAATTTAACATTGCCTTTAAGGACATACACTCTGTATCCACTAAAGACCTTCCTATAATCACATTATAAGGCATATCAACTTTTTCATTCTCCTTCTTTGAGTCTGCAGGACCGCCTGTCCTATCGGCACCAGACCTACTGCCTCTCCTTTCTGTTACAGGACCGCCCCGTTCAGCCAGGGCCTACTGCCTTTTCAACTACTATACACAGTATAGAACATAACTTTTCTTTCAGTTTGAGAACACTGAGCCGGCTCTACTTGGCTCCTATAAGGACTCACCCACTAACCCTTACGGGTTCACTTTCTGTCCTTAGTAACACATTACTAACTCTTTCTTAACTTTCTATGGAGGACTCAGGGTTTACCTTCTATCCCCATTTCTTATCAACATTATTAACTATTTCCTTATATCATCAACCTTCATTAATACTTTCTTACTTCCGACCATGCAGGACACTCTGTCTACCCCTAGGGGCCTACTGCACCTTCCTTCTGTCTCTCAATCTTTCTTCTAAGGAACATTATCAGCATTTCTTTACAGTTAACCAGTTGGATACATATAACTTTTACATGTAAGTATCATCATTTTCTCTTATCAAACATCATTGCTATCTATCAGTCTTAAAGCAATACCATTTCTTTAAGTGCAACACGCGAACATCCCCTTTAAGAGGGGACCAAGTCTTTATGAGGTAGCATTTGTTCTCTAGCTACCAGTCCTTTCTCAGCAAAAGCTCCGGTATGGTATCTTCACAAAGAGTCTTTAAGTGAAACCAGTAGGAAAGGTATCTTCACAAAGAGTCTTTAAGTAAAACCAGTAGGAAGCGCCTTTAATAAGGTGCTAACTATATACAAAAAGCTTGTATCATGCACGGTCCATGATTGCGGCAGTTCTTGATAACAGAAAACAAAAATGGAAAAACAAACCAACAATTGGGATCCCGGGTCAACAAAGGGATCCCTTTAAAAGTTAACCCTAGACGGGTTCAGCAACAAAACAGGAACAAACAGTTAAGAACTATTTACATTTTCATGGTTTCGAGGTTTATTCTTGCTCAGGTGGCCTTGGCCCCGGGCCCCCGACTACTGTGGCACCGACGCCGGTAGCAGGTCCCGCAGGGGCCGTCAGACCACCCGGTGTCTGGATCTGAAGGCTGACCTTGCTTGCGAGTTCAGTAGCCGCTACTACGCGTACGGTGGTGATGGTCACAAGATCAGACAAATCCGGATCTGTCATGATCGGGGCAGCAGGTGACGCCCCCTCAGGCTCACATCGCCGGACATCCCGAGCACACCATCCTTGTGCGCTCCTATGACGGGTGTACGTCACCTGGTCCCCCCTTCGTAGTGGATCGCCATTCCGGTTGCAGCAGGGAGTTTTCACGTTATAACTTGTAACAAAGACGTCAGTGGGTAGCCCCGGCTCCTGTATAGAACCCCATCCCTTCTTCGGGTGGAAGGCCAACACAGTCCCCCGCTTTACCACGCCTTTCCTGCCCTGCACAGACTTTCTGCGTTGCGTATGGGGCTGTTCAACCTCGTCTCGATTCTTCCAGTGGTGGATTAGACATTGCTTATATTGCTCCCAAGTGAGCACGGCAAGGGTGAGGCCATCCTCCCGGGCTCCATCCGGCCCGGTCCAGGGGGTGTCCCACCGGAGGACCACCCCGTCTGGGCCCACATCTATGGGTTCTCCCATCTGGGTTGGTAGCGGAGGCACTAGCTTCCCCACCGTGTTAGAGGTGAGGATCACCCGCTCCACCGAGAAGAAACGATTATTGCTGGGGTGAGGAGCGCTCACAGGAGCGGGATCGGTCGGGGAAACCGGACCGGTCAGGGGAGCAGAGTCGGCCGGGGAAGTAGGGGCGCTTTCCATACCTGCGCCTAATGTGATTCCACCGGTGTCGATCCGTTCCGCTGACAAGGACACCGGAATCGGCTGCAGCCCGGACCGCAGCTCCTCCGAGATGGTCTCCTGTGGTGGCTCCGCCCTCCATGGCTCCGTGGTCGGGATAGGTAGGCTTGGCTCCTCCGTCGGCGGCTCTAAGGAGTTCAGATCCTTCACCAGCGGTGGACGCGAGTCCGTCTCTGATGGGTAAGGGCAGGCCGGGATCTCCCTGCTGCTGCTCGAGCACTCGCTGCTCATCGTCGCTGTCGGGCATTCGGCGGCAACGCATGCATCGGACTCCGCCATTTCTCCAGGGCCGAGCTTCTCCATCTCCTGCTTCCCGCCGTTGCAAATCAGGGGGTCGTCCTCTGCTTGAGGGCAGGTCCTCACCTTGCAGCCAGAAGCGCAGGGGGCGGTAGCCATTTCTCGCGCCACCCTGGTAGTCTCCTCCCATGGCACGCCCTCCTTCTTCTCTGGCGTAGCAATGGCGACGGCTTTTGGCGCGAACTTTTGGCGGCAAGTGACAATCCACAGCCTTCGCAATAAAGTACAGTCCAAGCACAACAAATCACAGTTCCAAGGCACACATGACCTGATTCTTCAGGCTTAAGTAGATCCTGTTCGTGACGCCAAGTTGGAGTGCCCCCACACCGCCGCAGGGCCAAGGGGTACCCGGAGCCGGGCCTCTGGGTCTCAGTCCTGGGGTTGTCACGGTGGCTAGACCCGGTCCGTGGCCCTGTCTGTCAGTGGGGGACGTCCGGTGCAATAAGTGGTGTTGTAACGGTGCAGTTGTGGGGTGCAGGTCGCGGTAAATAACGAGGACACCAGGTTGCAGTCTCTTTACCTCTTTACTGAAGATCTCTGAGTCCTCAGTCCAGAATACGGTTCACCAGGCTGCGCAAGTCCGGCCGGTCCAATGGCACTTCCAGAGTTCTCTTCACAGGAGGAAATCTGTGCCTTCCCCCTAGCGCTATGTGTTGTAGTCCTTCCCTGCTGTGCTTACGGAAAGTACCCCACAACTGTTGTGTCTGTTTCTGATGTTCCCTCACAACTCGATTAGATGATGTTCTGCTAATCTCCCGTCCCTTCCTGATGTTACAGTTAGAACGGCACCCGTTTGTCGGATAGGCCTGGAGTTCTTCCGGGACCCTAGAGATGCCCCTCTCCCGCAATTGCCTCCCAAGACTTCATAGGTGATTTGAGTTAGACAGCCCGCCTGAGACTGACTGCCCTGCCGCTGTTTGGAGTATTGCTTGAAGCTGAATGTTATTCTACTCCCTCGGCGTTCCGGCCACCGGTAGTGCGCCTCAGTAGGATGTTGCTTCGATCCCACAGCACGACTCCTACTGGTATTTCTCCTTTTTGCGTGATCCCGTTTCTCACTCAGCACAATCTATCTCGCTTCTAGTCCTTTCTTGGGTCCCGCCGCTTCCCGGAGCAGGCGCGGACCCGTTACGTTCTTTTCAATGCCAAGCCTCTGTCAGGATCCCACCCCTGACAGAGACCCTACTGTCTCTTCCTCCACAACACCCTCTGCCACTAGGTGTTGCTTCGTCCAATCCAGTCAGCTTTCTGATCTAACTTCCTGCCTGACCCCCAGTTTACCCACTATGGTGGGGAGTGGCCTAATGAATAGCACCCTTAGCTCCCCCCGGAGGCCCGGCTGTGAAATGTATTGGTGTCTGTGATACCTGGTCAGATGAACTCCTTCAGTGCCATCGGACGCACCATAGCTCCCCATAGTGGCGGAGCCACAGTACTGCAACGACCAGGACTCTGGGGCGCTGCACCTAATGATGATAAATATAATACACCTGTGTGTAATCAAGTCTCCGTATAAATGCACCTGCTCTGTGATAGTCTCAGGGTTCTGTTTGAAGCACAGAGAGCATCATGAAGACCAAGGAACACAACAGGAAGCTCCGTGATACTGTTGTGGAGAAGTTTAAAGCCGGATTTGGATACAGAATGATTTCTAAAACTTTAAACATCCCAAGGAACACTGTGCAAGTGATCATATTGAAATGGAAGGAGTATCATACCACTGCAAATCTACCAAGACCCGGCCGTCCCTCTAAACTTTCATCTCAAACAAGGAGAAGACTGATCAGAGATGCAGCCAAGAGGCCCATGATCACTCTGGATGAACTGCAGAGATCTACAGATGAGGTGGGACAGTCTATCATAGGACAACAATCAGTCGTACACTGCACAAATCTGGCCTTTATGGAAGAGTGGCAAGAAGAAAGCCATTTCTCAAAGATATCCATAAAAAGTGTAATTTGAAGTTAGCAACAAGCCACCTGGGAGACACATCAAACATGTGGAAGAAGGTGCTCTGGTCAGATGAAACCAAAATCAAACATTTTGGCAACAATGCCAAACGATATGTTTGGTGTATAGGCAACACAGCTCATCACCCTGAACACACCAACCCCACTGTCAAACATGGTGGTGGCACCATTATGGTTTGGGCCTGCTTTTCTTTAGCAGGGACAGAGAAGATGGTTAAAATTGATGGGAAGATGGATGGAGCCAAGTACCGGACCATTCTTGAAGAAAACCTGTTGGAGTCTGCAAAAGACCTGAGACTGGGACGGAGATTTATCTTCCAAAAAGACAATGATCTCAAACATAAAGCAAAATCTACAAAGGAATGGTTCACAAATAAATGTAGCCAGGTGTTAGAATGGCCAAGTCAAAGTCTAGACCTCAATCCAATTGAGAATCTGTGGAAAGAGCTGAAAACTGCTGTTCACAAACGATCTCCATCAAACCTCACTGAGCTCGAGCTGTTTGCCAAGGAAGAATGGGCAAGAATTTCAGTCTCTCAATGTACAAAACTGATAGAGACCTACCCCAAGCGACTTGCAGCTGTAATCGCAGTAAAAGGTGTCGCGTCAAAGTATTAAGTTAAAGGGGCCGAATAATATTGCACGCCCCACTTTTCAGTTTTTGAATTTCCACAAAAAATTAAAATAACCAATAAATTTCATTCAACTTCACAAATGTGTTCCACTTGTTGATTATTCACCAAAAATTTACATTTGGTATCATAATGCTTGAAGCATGATATGTGGGAAAAGATTGAAAAGTTCCAGGGGGCCGAATACTTTCACAAGGCACTGTAAAATGATAATAATTATAGTCACCAGTTTTTACAGCTTAAAAACATTCATAGATGCATCAATTTTTTTTTTACGAACAGATGACAAAAGTGGCCAATTTTTACAGACTTTCCGGGAATTTTCGAGGTGGTTGGTAACCCTGTGCTGCAGTCACCAATGGTGTTGGTCAGCAATGCTTCTTCCCAAAATAACATCAGCTCACAATACACAGTAAGAGAGAGCGAAGTTATCAATCCTAATGTAGTAAGACATACAAAATTTAGAAATAGATGCGTGCCTCTTAATAAACTTGGTGCATATTTGGACACTCAAAAACAAAATTTTAGGCCAACTCTGAGCTGATTTCAGGTATACTGTGCACCATATTTCTGATACAGGAAAGAAATATATCTTGGTAGCCATTAAAAGGTATCAACCACTGAGGACTCTCAATTCTAAATATTTTTCCACCATATTTCTGGCATTCGATGTAGTAAATTTGTCACGTGGGGGTTGGTCACAGGCTTTTGATATTTGTTCTTTTTAAGAAAGATGTTCTGTATGATAAATTACAAGGGCAACATTTTTCAACGACTTTGCAAATTTTTTACATTAGAAAATTGGAAAATGACTTCCATTGATTCACCTACAGTCATTCTCCCGAAACATTCCTGATGCCATGGATTGTTTTGCAGCTAATGAAGGAAAATTATTTCTGACGTGTCTCCCTCCTTTTAACCAGAACATACAGTATGTTCATCAAGTGGAAATGCAGTAATGCTACCATTTAATTTATGAAAATAACTACGGTAATTACCCATGACAGCAATAACGAGATACCGTGTTACTTTATTCCCAGGGATGGGGCAATATTAACATAAATGAGAATAGAAGATAAATTAAAATGTAGCGTCTGTCAATCTCTATTAATTGCCTGAGAATATCTCCCACATATAGTAATCTAAAGTAATACAACATGTAAATAAAAGTAGAAGTTAAATCATGTTATGAGATATAGCTGACAAATGAAGAGCCATAGTGTGGTCCTATAGGCGGTTATGTCTTACACCGAGGGTCCAATGCTTATTTGGAGTGGTCTTAAATTGTGGTTAGCCTTTACTTGAGGGCTGCCAAGCCAGGATGAGTCAAAGTAACTGTCCAGCTATGCCATTATAGGCCTCTCTCTGCCACAGCCTGTCCTGCTTCTAAGCAATTTGCAGCCTTGCACTAGCCGAATAACGTGGCAATTGCTCGGAGTCTTTTACGGACAGGGCAAACAAGTACCCTGGAATTTATGGATGGTTGGCAACCCTGAGCTGGGTTGCTATAGTAGACATATTTCTAAAGAAAAAAATTAAAACTACATAATCATCAGAATCGAGTAAAAGCTTCCCAACTTGGAATAATGGATGGCTGAGGTGTTGCAACTTAGGCTCCAGAAATTATTTTTGCCCAATATTTAAATACACCACCAGTTTAACTCATGCTCTAGACTTTGGTACCATGTTAGATTGCAGTTCCAAGTCTGACCTTCAAATTGGTAAGGACATGCTGAGAGTTATTGTTTCACAGGGTAATATGCATCCGACCAAACAAGTGTACAACACCAATGAAACACAGTTGCGGCCCTTCCTTTTCTTCTCCTTCTGGTCCAGACCTTCATGACTTCTTCCAGCTAGGTTTCACCTCTCAAACATCTCTTTACTTGAGATGGGCGGACCACTGGATGTTCGGGTCCAGCAGGTTCAGCCGAACAGTTAAAAAAAAGTTTGGGTTTGGGTACCAGAACAGTACCCGGACCTCAACCTTGACGCCATTCACTTGAATGGGGTCCCGAACATTCAGTGTTTGCCACGCTGTCATGTGCATGACAGCGCGGCAAACAATGCCTCTGAACGTCGGTAAAATCATTACCATCAGTTAAACAGCAGTGGTTCCCATGCTGTCAAATGACAGCGTAAGTCTGCAGCTTTGATCAGAGGTAAAAAGTTATAATAGCCAGTTTCCTACTCCACACTGATGAGGGGCAAACACCCCGAAACAGCTGTCTGTGGATGGATACCATGTTTTGGCATAGGTGGTTATCCTTTATTGGATGCTGCCCTTCCCGTGGTTGTTCCTTCCCGGGGAAAGACCTGGCTATTCATTGCTTGCGTTGAGAAACACGTGATGGTGTCTCTGCGGCTTTTTTACATACCTCTGGTCACTGGCATAGGCTGATGGGACTACTACTTCCATCAGCCTATGCCTGCTGCTGCTAATAACAGAGAGAACAGGCACAGCTGATGGGAGTATTCATTAGAACAGCACTTGCGCTCTAAATAGATAATTTTCAAAAAGTGGGAGCCCCTGGGAGTGGGAGGCCCTGTATTTTTGATAACCAGCAAGGTGAAGTCCGTGTTAGAGGTCCGTGTTGTTGCCTGTTGTGAAAGGGGTGTCAGAAGCACATTATACTATTTCTACTCTGGGGAAATTTACACCACTTTAGTAATATGACAATAATTTTTGGAAATGTAGAGACTCAAACTTGGGTCTCCATCTGGTGGGTTGCCTGTTGTGTAAGGGGTGTCAGAGGCCCATTCCACTATTACTACTCTGAGGAAATTGATGCCATTTTAGTGGTGTGTGACAATAATTTTTGTAAATGTGGAGACTCAAACTTGTGTCTCCATTTGGTAGGTTGCTTTGTGTGGAAGGGGTGTCAGCGGCCCATTATACTATTTCTACTCTGGGAAAATTGATGCCACTTTAGTGGTGTGTGACAATAATATTTGCAAATGTAGAGACTCAAACTTGGGTCTCCATCCGGTCTGTTGCTTGTAGTAGAAGGGGTGTCGGAGGCTCATTATACTGTTTCTACTTTGGGGAAATTGATGCCATTTTAGTGGTGTATTACAATAATTTTTGTAAATCAATAGACTCAAACTTGGGTCTCCATCCGGTCTGTTGCCTGTAGTGGAAGGTGTGTCGGAGGCTCATTATACTATTTCTACTTTGGGGAAATCGATGCCACTTTAGTGGTGTGTGACAATAATTTTTGGAAATGTGGAGACTCAATCTTGGGTCTCCATCTGGTTGGTTGTCTGTAGTGGAAGGGGTGTCAAAGGCCCATTATACTATTTCTACTCTGGGGAAATTGATGCCACTTTAGTGGTGTGTGGTATTTTTTTTTTACATTTTTGGACTCCAAATTGGGTCTCCTTCATGTGTGTTGCCTGTATCATTAGGGCTCCCTGACCGGCAGGGCTGCACTTACTTTCAGTCAACTACCTGTGTTATTATTCTTAAAATTTTTACAACATTTATAGTCTACCAAGCTGATATTTGTGCCACCTAAGTGGGGCTGAGCAAAAATCCAGTTTCAGCTGTTGCTTTAGGTATCAGGGCTCACAGCAAAAAAGGTTTACACCGCTCCCTCACCCACCTCATCTTCATTGAAACTTCAATTTAAAGCTCATAATGCTGGCCCACACCTTGATACCTCATGCATGACCCATGGCAGAATGCTGCTGTGCCATTGTCAAATTTCTACTGTGGGTTAATTCATGCCTTTTTTTCCTGGTGTCTGCTCCTAAGTTTTGGAAATGTTTGAAATCCAAGTTGGGTCTCCTTCATATGTGTTGCCTGAATTTGGCAGGGTTCTCAGAGCACCAGGCCTACACCTGTCACTCATCCAACCTGTTCCTGATCAATGTTTAAGCTAGAAATGCTGTCCAAGTCCTGTCCCAGGCACTGTCACATGCTTCCATGCTGCTCAATTACACTATTTGTACTTTGGGTCAATTGATGGCACTTTTCCTGGTGTCTGCCCCTATCTTGAGCTGTTTTGGGAGCTTTTTTACTGCCCTGAAGGTTTTGTCTATATGTTTGTTTTTGACTCACCATGAATTCAGTGGGGTTCAAGTATGTTCAGCGAACATGCTCCGTGAACATCGGGACATTTGCCGAACTGAACCTTGAAAGGTTCGCTCATCTCTTCTCTTTATCTAGCAGATGAGTTCTTTAAGATCAGCTATTTCGTTTATAATACAGACTAAGAAATATCAGTCATTACCTTAAAACCATAGCAACCCATGCCAGGCAGCAGCAGCCAAGGCAAAGAAGATTAAGGGTGCTTCAAAAGGGCTTAGATTAACGTAATGACAAAATCATCTTACTTCTCCATAAATCTTCAGCCACACTGTGCATATTGCACACATTTAAGCTATAAATTGGGAGTCTTTTCAGATTCCTCATGTCTGCAGGTTTTCCTACACTACAGTAAAAGTCTGACACCTGTGGTTTTTGAAATCCTGCTAATCTGGCATATAAAAAAATAACCATATGTCATAACTATGCTGCAAATGTAGTAATAATGCTCATTGTATGGTAATATAATGCTAATGATATGTCCTGTAGCCAACCATCCATAAATTTATGGAAATTCTGCACAAACAGGACTGCATGAATACCTTATCTCCTTCCACATCAAAGGGCTACCTGGTAGCCACGAAACATGACACTCTGATATGAGCAAGTCAATTTGGTTGGATTGAGTGGATTGGCCACAGCTTTATTTCACCCACATAACTCACTCGATAAGCATCTGATGACCACTGATAAACTATAACTTTGAAAATGTTCCCTCTTCCGGAAGGCCCTGGTGACAAAACCATACCTTCAGGTGTGCAACTACACCACCATGGAGGAAGCAGTGTACCACTACAGTGTCTTTTGGCCAACCCTACCCAAAATAATTATTGCTTTCTCTAACCCTTGCAGGCCTGACAAAAATATTTCAAGCTCAATGGGATTGAGGTGAACTCCATCCTGCAACTGCAAATCTCCATTGACCCCTTCCAAGTGCCTCACCACTACAACATCAAGGAAAACATAAAGAATATATTTTGAGCCCTCTACATTCAGCAAATGTCTTGCCCTTTTGATGCCTGCTCATAAAATCATGTAAACTGACTGGCCGGATGCCATCTCTTCTCTTAGCCCAGTGAATAAACGAATGGCCAATGGCAAAAACAACACTATTCGAGATGGTCACAATGCTACAATAAGTAACCCTAGAAGATGAACAGCACAACAGATACTAATCTGGAAGCAAGTCTGCGCTAGCTTAAGACCAGGAAAAATACCAAACGCCATTTCTTCAGTTTTTTAATGCCCTCTTCTCTTAGTACACAAGTGTCCATAATAGTTGCTGCACCAATCATGAAGAAGTCGGTCCAAACTCTGAAGCCTCTTAACCCAGCTCCTTCCAACCAACCTAGAATGCAGCACTAAACTGATATCCAGTAAGCAGGTAACCATCTTTAGGAAGCATTGATATTGGTGATGATTATCTCACCGGGCTTGATGAGAGGGTGTTTTGGAGTAAATGCTGTTCTGAATCAGTTGAGGCTCATAGTGGTATGCACTGCTATGTGCGCCTCATCACAAATTTGACTCCAGTCTCCATCATGAATTTGATGATTAGGGATTGCCACATCCCGTCACGCCCCACCTCTGCCCACTTTGACCATACCACACCATTAGCGATCAATCCCAGCTTCTTGGACTTGGTATTTGTAACCAACTCCCCCATACATAGCACACCGAAGAAAGCCAGAAATTAATTGAGAGAACTGTCTGGAACAAGACCAACTTCCAAAGATCCCTATAAATCACTAATAAGGCTACGTTCACATTTGCGTTGTGCGCCGCAGCATCGGCGACGCAACGCACAACGCACACAAAACCGCAACAAAACGAACGCTAAAACGCTGCGTTTTGCAACGCATGCGTCCTTTTTTGCCGAAAGTTGGACGCAAAAAAAATGCAACTTGTTGCGTTCTCTGCACCCAACGCTTGCGGCCATGCGTCGCAAAATGCAGCACAACGCATGTCCATGCGCCCCCATGTTAAATATAGGGGCACATGATGCATGCGGCGACGCAGCGGCGCCCGACGCTGCGGCGCCGAACGCTAATGTGAACGTAGACTAAGATGGTAAACAGGCTTTTTAGCGATGCAAAGAAAACCCGTCAAAGGCTGTCCATCACTTTCTTCTCCTCCTCTATCCACATATCTTCATTCTAAAATTATCAAATGCTTTGTCATGTCTTTGACAATATGTAAGTTCAGCCGACGTGCCTGAACCCTGCAAAAAGGGACCAAGAATTCTAAAGTCACATTCAATACTTCCCTTTGAGGAACCGCACCCTGAGCACAATTAAGAAAGACAGACCAATTCTTACCATGAATGTGGTATGTCATCATCAGAGGCAATTTGCATATTTAATTTAATAGATGAGTAGTGAATGGCCTATAAGTCTCCTCACACTGGCATATAAGGCATGTCACTCTCCACAAGGAGAGACGTTACTCCTCAGACCCCAGATCAGTGGAAGGAAATTTATAAATGCTTTAGCACAATATTTCTTGCGTCCAAAAGTTGTAAAAGTTTATTGCACGCTGTATTTGTGAAAACAAAATGTTTTTTTTTTCTTTCTTTGTTATAGGCGGGAAGATGCACTGAACTGTTTAGATGTACCAAACGCGCACCGAGTGACTGCTTGGTTTGAACAGTCATTTTCAGCTAACAGACTCCCTTTAAAGGTATGTGCACATGACCTCTTTTTCAGGTGCCGCTAAACCTCAAAAAAAGTGAACGTAATGCTTGTCAATGGAAGAACGACATTGTTGTGCACATTGTTCAGTCTTTTGTTGCTTCTTTTAACCTTTTCAGTGTTCAGAAACAGTGAAGCGGCTAAAAGTAATAACATGCTAATTTCTTCTGCGACTTTCACTAGTTATAATTTAAAGCAAAAAAAAATAAATTTGAAGAGAAAAAGGAGTAAACAAAGCTATAAAAAAAATTGTATTAATAATTGAATAAAACTGTTGTAGTACAAAATATGATAACGGGAAAATGATGGCAAAGGATAAACCTTGTAGGAAGTAGACGTGGGTAAAAATGTATATTGTATCTAACTCTGACAACAAGATAATGCAGAATAATGTTACAAATCTATCATGTATACACGGAACTGTAAATCTATATACTGTACATAAAGATATACAGTGGCATGTAAAAGTTTGGGCACCCCTGGTCAAAATTACTGTTATTGTGAACAGTTAAGCAAGTTGAAGATGAACTGATCTCTAAAAGTTAAAGATTAGTGTTGAGCATTCCGATACCGCAAGTATCGGGTATCGGCCGATACTTGCGGTATCGGAATTCCGATACCGGGATTCCGATACTTGCCGCGTATCGGATACCGGAATCGGAAGTTCCAAGATTCAAAATGCAGAAATTCAGCCAATGAGAATGATTCCAAGTGTGGGCACATCCTGTTTAGCATGGAGGGCATGAAACTACTGGCAAGGCTGTGATTGGCTGCTGAAATGATGTCATGATGCAGTTTAAAAGTCGCTGGCGCCATTTTGCGATCACTCTGCTGTGAATTCAGTTAGTGACAGGACGCTGTTTGCTGACTGAGGGCCAGTTTAGAGATAGCGATTTGCTTCTTTGTGCTTTCCAAAGGCTAATTTAGCAACCGCTGTGTTCACCTACTATTCACCTTGCTTTTGCCTTGTAGCGCTGTTTTCACAGCGATCTGCAAGGTCTGTGTGTGTGTGTGTGTGAGTGCAGCCCACTCTCTAGTCTGAGTGCAGCCACATAGGCCATCCATAGCTGGTTGTATTCAGTTCAGGGAGGGTGGTTCATTGCCTCATACTGTTCTTTTTTTTTTTTTTTTTTTTCCAAGTAGTGTAGTCTGCTGCTAATTTATTCAAAAAAATCCTATTAGTGTCTTTCCACCCGTCTCCAGCTAATTTGTGGAAAAACACTACATAGGATAAAGTAGAGGAGGGTTTTTGGGCCTTGCAGCGCCGTTTACGGCTGTCTGCACGGTCTCCGTGTGACTGCAGCTCGCCCTGTAGTCTGTGAGCAGCCGTAGCCTGGTTGTCTCCAGCTCAGGGTTGTTCACTGCGTCATACCGCCAAATCAATTTTAATTTTTTTTCAAGTAGTGTAGTCTGCTGCTAATTTATTTAAAAAAATCCTATTAGTGTCTTTCCACCCGTCTCCAGCTAATTTGTGGAAAAACACTACATAGGATAAAGTAGAGGAGGGTTTTTGGGCCTTGCAGCGCCGTTTACGGCTGTCTGCACGGTCTCCGTGTGATTGCAGCTCGCCCTGTAGTCTGTGAGCAGCCATAGCCTGGTTGTCTCCAGCTCAGGGTTGTTCACTGCGTCATACCGCCAAATCAATTTTCTTTTTTTTTCAAGTAGTGTAGGTTGCTGCTAATTTATTTAAAAAAATCCTATTAGTGTCTTTCCACCCGTCTCCAGCTAACTTGTGGAAAAACACTACATAGGATAACGTAGAGGAGGGTTTTTGGGCCTTGCAGCGCCGTTTACGTCTGTCTGCACGGTCTCCGTGTGACTGCAGCTCTATCTGTTGTCAGTTCAGCCCCCCAAAAAGAAATAAATAATAAAGTTCACCAAACACACCAGTTACACCACTGTTGTGAATTTGGATTCTGGGCTCCCCCGGTGGCTACTGGTGGAATTGAACTGGTGTCTTCATCTTCTCTGTTCACCTGTTCCCATCAAGATGTGGGAGTCGCTATATAACCTTGCTGCTCTGTTAGTTGCTTGCCGGTCAACAATGTTATCAGAAGCCTCTCTGTGCTTGTTCCTGCTCCTAGACAACTACTAGATAAGTTGGACTCTTGTCCATGTTTGTTTTTGCATTTTTGTTCCAGTTCACAGCTGTAGTTTCGTTACTGTGTCTGGAAAGCTCTTGTGAACAGGAATTGCCACTCTGGTGTTATGAGTTAATGCCAGAGTTTTAAAGTAATTTCTGGATGGTATTTTGATAGGGTTTTCAGCTGACCATGAAAGTGTCCTTTCTGTCTTCTGCTATGTAGTAAGTGGACCTCAAATTTGCTAAACCTATTTTCATACTACGTTTGTTATTTCATCTTGATTCACCGCCAATACATGTGGGGGGCCTCTGTCTCCTTTCGGGGTATTTCTCTAGAGGTGAGCTAGGACTAATATTTTCCTCTGCTAGCATTATTTAGTCCTCCGGCTGGTGCTGGGCATCTAGAATCAACGTAGGCATGCTACCCAGCCACTGCTAGTTGTGCGTTAGGTTTAGTTCATGGTCAGCTCAGTTCCCATCTTCCAAGAGCTAGTTCCTATATATGCTGATGCTATGTTCTCTTGCCATTGAGAACATGACAGTTTGACCGGCCACTAAAGGGTTAAAATCCTTGGCTGAGAAAGGAGAGAAATAAGAAGTCTGCTGAGATTTTTTTTTTTTTTTTTTTTTTTTTTTTTTGGCTCTGTGTCCACCTGTTTGTAATGGATCTTCAGAGTGTAACTGCAGGTTTGAATAATCTCGCCACGAAGGTACAAAATTTGCAAGACTTTGTTTGTCATGCACCTGTATCTGAGCCGAGAATTCCTTTGCCGGAATTTTTCTCGGGGAATAGATCTGGGTTTCAGAATTTTCGAAATAATTGCAAATTATTTTTGTCCCTGAAATTTCGCTCTGCCGGAGACCCTGCACAGCAGGTCAGGATTGTGATTTCCTTGCTCCGGGGCGACCCTCAAGACTGGGCTTTTTCATTGACACCAGGGGATCCTGCGTTGCTCAATGTGGATGCGTTTTTTCTGGCCTTGGGGTTGCTTTATGACGAACCTCATTTGGAGCTTCAGGCAGAAAAAACTTTGATGTCCCTATCTCAGGGACAAGATGAAGCGGAAATTTACTGCCAAAGATTCCGTAAATGGTCTGTGCTTACTCAGTGGAATGAGTGCGCCCTGGCGGCGACTTTTAGAGAGGGTCTCTCTGATGCCATTAAGGATGTTATGGTGGGGTTCCCTGTGCCTGCGGGTCTGAATGAGTCCATGACAATGGCTATTCAGATCGATAGGCGTTTGCGGGAGCGCAAACCAGTGCACCATCTGGCGGTGTCCACTGAGAAGTCGCCAGAGAGTATGCAGTGTGATAGAATTCTGTCCCGAAGCGAGCGGCAGAATTTTAGACGGAAAAATGGGTTGTGTTTCTATTGTGGTGATTCTACTCATGTTATATCAGCATGCTCTAAGCGCACTAAAAAGCTTGATAAATCTGTTTCCATTTGCACCTTACCGTCTAAGTTTATTCTATCTGTGACCCTGATTTGCTCTTTGTCATCTATTACCACGGACGCCTATGTCGACTCTGGCGCCGCTTTGAGTCTTATGGATTGGTCCTTTGCCAATCGCTGTGGGTATGATTTAGAGCCTTTGGAGACTCCTATTCCTCTGAAGGGGATTGACTCCACCCCATTGGCTAATAATAAACCACAATACTGGACACAAGTAACTATGCGTATTAATCCGGATCACCAGGAGATTATTCGCTTTCTGGTGCTGTATAATCTACATGATGATTTGGTGCTAGGATTGCCTTGGCTGCAATCTCACAACCCAGTCCTCGACTGGAGTGCTATGTCTGTGTTGAGCTGGGGATGTAAGGGGGCTCATGGGGATGTACCTGTGGTTTCCATTTCATCATCTATTCCCTCTGAAATTCCTGAGTTCCTGTCTGACTATCGTGACGTCTTTGAAGAATCCAAGCTTGGTTCGTTACCTCCGCACCGAGAGTGCGATTGTGCCATAGATTTAATCCCGGGTAGTAAATACCCAAAGGGTCGTTTATTTAATCTGTCTGTGCCTGAACATGCTGCTATGCGAGAATATATAAAGGAGTCCTTGGAAAAGGGACATATTCGTCCATCGTCATCTCCCTTAGGAGCCGGTTTTTTCTTTGTGTCAAAAAAAGACGGCTCTTTGAGACCATGTATCGATTATCGGCTTTTGAATAAAATCACTGTTAAATATCAATACCCATTGCCGTTGCTGACTGATTTGTTTGCTCGCATAAAGGGGGCCAAGTGGTTCTCTAAGATTGACCTTCGTGGGGCGTATAATTTGGTGCGAATCAGGCAGGGGGATGAGTGGAAAACCGCATTTAATACGCCCGAGGGCCACTTTGAGTATTTAGTGATGCCTTTTGGTCTTTCAAATGCTCCGTCAGTTTTCCAGTCCTTTATGCATGATATTTTTCGCGATTATTTGGATAAATTTATGATTGTGTATCTGGATGATATTCTGATTTTTTCGGATGACTGGGACTCTCATGTCCAGCAAGTCAGGAGGGTTTTCCAGGTTTTGCGGTCTAATTCTTTGTGTGTGAAGGGTTCTAAGTGTGTTTTTGGGGTACAGAGGATTTCCTTTTTGGGATATATTTTTTCTCCCTCTTCCATTGAAATGGATCCTGTCAAGGTTCAAGCTATTTGTGATTGGACGCAGCCCTCTTCTCTTAAGAGTCTTCAGAAATTTTTGGGCTTTGCTAACTTTTATCGTCGATTTATTGCTGGTTTTTCGGATATTGCTAAGCCATTGACCGATTTGACTAAGAAGGGTGCTGATGTTGCTGATTGGTCCCCTGATGCTGTGGAGTCCTTTCGGGAGCTTAAGCGCCGTTTTTCCTCTGCCCCTGTGTTGCGTCAGCCTGATGTTGCTCTACCTTTTCAGGTTGAGGTCGACGCTTCTGAGATCGGAGCTGGGGCAGTGTTGTCACAGAAAAGTTCTGACTGCTCCGTGATGAGGCCTTGTGCCTTCTTTTCCCGTAAATTTTCGCCCGCTGAGCGGAATTATGATGTTGGGAATCGGGAGCTTTTGGCCATGAAGTGGGCTTTTGAGGAGTGGCGCCATTGGCTTGAGGGGGCCAGACATCAGGTGGTGGTATTGACTGACCACAAAAATTTGATTTATCTTGAGACCGCCAGGCGCCTGAATCCTAGACAGGCGCGCTGGTCATTATTTTTCTCTCGGTTTAATTTTGTGGTGTCATACCTACCGGGTTCTAAGAATGTTAAGGCGGATGCCCTTTCTAGGAGTTTTGAGCCTGACTCGCCTGGTAACTCTGAGCCCACAGGTATCCTTAAGGATGGAGTGGTATTGTCAGCCGTTTCTCCAGACCTGCGGCGGGCCTTGCAGGAGTTTCAGGCGGATAGACCGGATCGTTGCCCACCTGATAAACTGTTTGTTCCTGATGATTGGACCAGTAGAGTCATCTCTGAGGTTCATTCTTCTGCGTTGGCAGGTCATCCTGGCATTTTTGGTACCAGGGATTTGGTGGCAAGGTCCTTCTGGTGGCCTTCCCTGTCACGAGATGTGCGAGGCTTTGTGCAGTCTTGTGACGTTTGTGCTCGGGCCAAGCCTTGTTGTTCTCGGGCTAGTGGATTATTGTTGCCCTTGCCTATTCCTAAGAGGCCTTGGACGCACATCTCGATGGATTTTATTTCAGATCTGCCTGTTTCTCAGAAGATGTCTGTCATCTGGGTGGTGTGTGACCGTTTCTCTAAGATGGTCCATTTGGTTCCTCTGCCCAAGTTGCCTTCTTCTTCCGAGTTGGTTCCTCTGTTTTTTCAAAATGTTGTTCGTTTGCATGGTATTCCTGAGAATATCATTTCGGACAGAGGGACCCAATTCGTGTCTAGATTTTGGCGGGCATTCTGTGCTAGGATGGGCATAGATTTATCTTTTTCGTCCGCTTTCCATCCTCAGACGAATGGCCAGACCGAGCGGACTAATCAGACCCTGGAGACATATCTGAGGTGTTTTGTGTCTGCTGACCAGGATGATTGGGTTGCTTTTTTGCCATTGGCAGAGTTCGCTCTCAATAATCGGGCCAGCTCTGCCACTTTGGTGTCCCCGTTTTTCTGTAATTCGGGGTTTCATCCTCGATTTTCCTCTGGTCAGGTGGAATCTTCGGATTGTCCTGGAGTGGATGCTGTGGTGGAGAGATTGCATCAGATCTGGGGGCAGGTGGTGGACAATTTGAGGTTGTCCCAGGAGAAGACTCAGCTTTTTGCCAACCGCCACCGTCGTGTTGGTCCTCGGCTTTGTGTTGGGGATTTGGTGTGGTTGTCTTCTCGTTTTGTCCCTATGAGGGTCTCTTCTCCTAAGTTTAAGCCTCGGTTCATCGGCCCGTATAAGATATTGGAGATTCTTAACCCTGTTTCCTTCCGTTTGGACCTCCCTGCATCCTTTTCTATTCATAACGTTTTTCATCGGTCATTATTGCGCAGGTATGAGGTACCGGTTGTGCCTTCCGTTGAGCCTCCTGCTCCGGTGTTGGTTGAGGGTGAGTTGGAGTACGTTGTGGAGAAAATCTTAGACTCTCGTGTTTCCAGACGGAGACTCCAGTATCTGGTCAAGTGGAAGGGATACGGCCAGGAGGATAATTCTTGGGTGAATGCATCTGATGTTCATGCCTCTGATCTGGTTCGTGCCTTTCATAGGGCCCATCCTGATCGCCCTGGTGGTTCTGGTGAGGGTTCGGTGCCCCCTCCTTGAGGGGGGGGTACTGTTGTGAATTTGGATTCTGGGCTCCCCCGGTGGCTACTGGTGGAATTGAACTGGTGTCTTCATCTTCTCTGTTCACCTGTTCCCATCAAGATGTGGGAGTCGCTATATAACCTTGCTGCTCTGTTAGTTGCTTGCCGGTCAACAATGTTATCAGAAGCCTCTCTGTGCTTGTTCCTGCTCCTAGACAACTACTAGATAAGTTGGACTCTTGTCCATGTTTGTTTTTGCATTTTTGTTCCAGTTCACAGCTGTAGTTTCGTTACTGTGTCTGGAAAGCTCTTGTGAACAGGAATTGCCACTCTGGTGTTATGAGTTAATGCCAGAGTTTTAAAGTAATTTCTGGATGGTATTTTGATAGGGTTTTCAGCTGACCATGAAAGTGTCCTTTCTGTCTTCTGCTATGTAGTAAGTGGACCTCAAATTTGCTAAACCTATTTTCATACTACGTTTGTTATTTCATCTTGATTCACCGCCAATACATGTGGGGGGCCTCTGTCTCCTTTCGGGGTATTTCTCTAGAGGTGAGCTAGGACTAATATTTTCCTCTGCTAGCATTATTTAGTCCTCCGGCTGGTGCTGGGCATCTAGAATCAACGTAGGCATGCTACCCGGCCACTGCTAGTTGTGCGTTAGGTTTAGTTCATGGTCAGCTCAGTTCCCATCTTCCAAGAGCTAGTTCCTATATATGCTGATGCTATGTTCTCTTGCCATTGAGAACATGACACACCACTTTACATTTGTGTAGGCCACATTAGCTCATATTAAAGTCTAGTCCACACTTTAGAAAATTAGTGTTTCTTATACCTGTTAGGAGGAGTTGCTCAGGAATAAGCACACAAATCCGTTAGTACTTTTCTGCTTATCTTTATCAGTCAACCAAGATGAAGAAGGCAGTGAGTAAGGCACGTGGGCGTGGGCGTGGGCGCGGAGCAGGGAGGGGACGTGGGGATTCTGTGCCTGCTGCGGGCACCGGTGACTCATCAGCACCCACTTTCACCAGGCAACAGTCGTTCATGCGCAGCTTTGTGTCAGAGCGCCGTACACCGCTGCTGCGTCAAGACCAAATTGAAGCTGTTGTCGGATGGATGGCAGCTAATGCATCAACTTCCATTAGTGCCACATCCTCTCAGACACAGAGCACTGGAGAGCAGCCATCTGTCTCTTCACCACCTGCCAAATTGCCCAGGCAGACAGAGAGCCCAGGACAGGAGCCGTCTCTACTTCTGTTCTCTGAATCTCTTGGCTTGGAAACAGGGGGCCAGCCAAGCAGCATTGGAGAAATGGAAGAAGAGGCAGGGTGCAGTGATGCCCAACAGCTTTTTCTGTCTTCCTCTGAAGAGGCGGGTGGGCCAGTGGCTCCGGTCACCACATCGCAGGCCGCATCAGCTGATGATGACACTCAGGTGCCACTTACTGGTGCATGCTCTGCTGCTGAGACTACCCAGGAGGAGCAGTTGGGGGCAGAGGGTAGTGTAGATGATGAGGTCCTCGACCCATCTTGGCGTGAGGGACAGGAAGGTGGTGGGAGCAGCTCTGAGGAAGAGATTCCCCGTACGGCCCAAAGAGGGAGAGGGAGGGGGAAGACTGCGGATCCTGCAGCCTCTGCTTTGGCACCCGTTAGGAGCATGTCTCTTCCAAAAGCCAAAAAGGGCGCTCCCAAGACTTGCAGTGCCTGGTCCTTTTTTGACACAGTTGCAGATGACATTTGCTATGTCAGATGCAACGTGTGTCATCAAAAAGTCAAAAGAGGTCGAAATGTCAGCAACCTCAATACCTCCAACATGTGGAAACATGTGCGCAACAGGCACCCGGCGGAGTTAGAAAAACACACTGAAGAGGTAGGCCAACCAACAGCGGCAGCTACCACCTCTTCAGCTCGTGTTGCCTCTTCCTCTAGCTCACACGCAGCTGGTTCGGCTTCCTCCCAGGATCGCCGTGGAAGAACCTCTGGCCCTGTTGTCCAGAGACCCGCTGTAATTCCACCCGCAGCGCCACTTTCCCAGTCATCCACACACTCCCAGCCCAGTCTACAGCCATCGGTAGTACAGGCATGGGAGAAAAGGCGGCCTTTCTCGTCAAACCACCCACGAGCACAGGCTCTGACTGCAGGCATTGCCAAACTTCTGTCACTGGAAATGCTGTCATTCAGGCTGGTGGAGACTGACAGCTTCCGTGACTTGATGTCATTGGCAGTCCCACAGTACAATGTGCCTAGCCGCTTTTACTTCAGCAGGCAAGCCGTCCCTGCCCTGCACAAGCATGTGGAGGGACACATAAAACACGCGCTACTGAACGCCGTCAGTAGCAAGGTCCACCTCACCACCGATGCGTGGACCAGTCAACATGGACAGGGGCGATACCTTTCCCTCACTGCCCATTGGGTTAATGTCGTTGAGCCGGGTACAGACCGTGCGAGTGGCGCAGGACGTGTCCTGCCCACTCCAAGGATTGCAGGAATCCATTCTGTACGCATTGACTCCTCCTCTTACACCAGTTCCTCAGAATCATCGCTGCAGGAGCCGTCACAGTCCACCTCCACATGGACCCGTGATGAACGTGTACCTGTTACGACCGACATGAGCACAGCCGTGGCCAAACGTCAACAGGCCGTGTTGAAAATAATTTTTTGGGGGAATCGTAGCCACACAGCGCAGGAGCTCTGGAATGCCATCAAGCAGGAGAGCGATGTGTGGTTTGTGCCAGCGAATCTCCAGCCAGGCATGGTAGTGTGTGATAATGGCCGAAATCTGGTGGCAGCTCTGGGCCTCGGCAACCTCACTCACATCCCATGTCTGGCACATGTGCTCAATTTGGTCGTGCAGAGCTTTTTGAGGGACTATCCGGATCTTGATGCACTGCTGCACAAGGTCCGCCTAGAGTGTGCTCACTTGCGGCGTTCCAGCACGGCAAAAGCGCGCATTGCGGCTCTGCAGCGCCGACACCGCCTGCCGGAACATCGCATCATATGTGACCTACCTACCAGGTGGAATTCCACGTTACATATGTTGGAGCGGTTGTGTGAGCAGCAGCAAGCTGTAATGGAGTACCAGCTGCTTCAGGCGCAAAAAAGTCGCAGTCAGCGCCGTACAGACTTCACAACCACAGAGTGGGCCACTATGAATGACGTCTGCCAGGTTTTGCGTCCCTTTGATTATTCCACGCGGATGGCGAGTGCAGATGATGCACTAGTCAGCATGACTGTCCCCCTTATCTGCCTGCTTGAAAAATCACTGCAAGCGCTAAGGGATGATGTTGTGGAAGAGGTGGAGGATGAGGATTCACCATTTCCATCATCTTCTGGACAGTCAGCGCCACGTGGTTCCTCACAAACGCGTAGGCAGGGGACAGTTTGTGAGGAGGATGAGGAGGAGTCAATGGAGGAGGAAGACATCCGTCCAGAGGAGGGAGTTACACAATTGTCCAGTACTCAGTGTGTACAGCGAGGGTGGGGTGATGACGAGCGGGCAGAGATCACGCCTCCAGCAGGGGACAGCGTTTCTTGGGCAGTTGGCAGTCTGCAGCACATGGTGGATTACATGCTGCAGTGCCTGAGAAACGACCGCCGCATCGCCCACATTCTCAACATGTCTGATTATTGGGTGTTCACCCTCCTCGATCCTCGCTACCGGGACAACGTAGAAAGCCTCATCTGTTGTGAATTTGGATTCTGGGCTCCCCCGGTGGCCGCTTGTGGAATTGGACTTGTCATCCTCTTTCCTGTTTCACCTGGTTCCATCAGTAGTGGGTGTCGCTATTTAAGCTCATTTCTCTGGTGGTTTCTTGCCGGTCAACAATGTTATCTGATGCCTCTCAGTGCTTGTTCCTGCTTCTAGACTACTACTAGATAAGTTGGACTTTTGTCCATGTTTTGTTTTGCCTATTTGTTCCAGTTCACAGCTGAAGTTTTGTTACTGTGTCTGGAAAGCTCTCGTTGATCAGGGATTGCTACTCTGGCGTTATGAGTTAATGCCAGAGTTTAAGGTAATCTCTGGATGGTGTTTTGTTAGTGTTTTTCTGCTGACCATGAAAGTATACTATCTGTCTTCTGCTATCTAGTAAGCGGACCTCAAATTTGCTAAGACTATTTTCCTGCTGCGTTTGTTGTTTCATCTGAACTCACCGTCATTATATGTGGGGGGCTACTGTCTTCTTTGGAATATTTCTCTAGAGGTGAGCCAGGTCTTATATTTCCCTCTGCTAGCTATTTAGGTCTTAGGCCAGAGCTGGGCATCTAGCGATAAATAGGAAATGCTACCTGGCTATTTCTAGTTGCGCGGCAGGCTTAGTTCATGGTCAGTATAGTTCCATCTTCCGAGAGCTTGTCCCTCTATAGGCTTGCTATGATCTCTGCCTGCAGAGATCATGACAGTTTGACCGGCCAATAAAGTGTTAAAGACCCAGGTTGAGAAAGGAGAGTTATAAGAAGTCTGCTGGAATTTTTTTTTTTTTTTTTTTTCCTCCAGTCTGCCTTGCTGCAGTCTTTTTTCTCTCTCTCCTCCTAATCTCTGTATGGCTCTGTGTGCACCTGACAATAATGGATCTCCAGAGTGTAACTGCGGGTTTGAATAATCTCATCACGAAAGTACAAAATTTACAAGATTTTGTGGTACATGCTCCGGTATCTGAGCCGAGAATTCCTTTGCCGGAGTTCTTCACAGGGAATAGAGCTAGCTTCCAGAATTTCCGAAATAATTGTAAGCTTTATTTGTCCCTGAAGTCTCGTTCAGCTGGAGACCCTGCTCAGCAGGTTAGGATTGTGATTTCCTTGCTCAGGGGTGACCCTCAAGATTGGGCCTTCTCATTGCCAGCAGGGGATCCTGCGTTACGCGATGTGGATGCGTTTTTTCTGGCCTTGGGCTTGCTTTATGAGGAACCTCATTTGGAACTTCAGGCAGAAAAAACTTTGATGGCACTATCTCAGGGGCAAGACGAAGCTGAAGTTTTCTGCCAAAAATTCCGTAAATGGTCTGTGCTTACTCAGTGGAATGAGTGCGCCTTGGCGGCAACTTTCAGAGAAGGTCTCTCTGATGCCGTTAAGGATGTTATGGTGGGGTTCCCTGTGCCTGCAGGTCTGAATGAGTCCATGACAATGGCTATTCAGATTGATAGGCGCCTGCGGGAGCGCAAACCGGTGCACCATCTGGCGGTGTCTATGGAAAAGACGCCAGAAAGTATGCAGTGTGATAGAATTCTGTCCAGGAGCGAGCGACAGAATTTTAGACGGAAGAATGGATTGTGTTTCTATTGTGGGGATTCTACTCATGTTATATCAGCATGCTCTAGGCGTACAAAGAAGCTTGATAAGTCTGTTTCCATTGGCACCATTCAGTCTAAGTTTATTTTGTCTGTAACCCTGATTTGCTCTTTGTCATCCATTGCCACGGACGCCTATGTTGACTCTGGCGCCGCTCTGAGTCTTATGGATTGGTCCTTTGCCAATCGTTGTGGTTTTGATTTAGAGCCTTTGGAGACTCTTATTCCTCTGAAGGGGATTGACTCCACCCCATTGGCTAATAATAAACCACAATACTGGACACAAGTAACCATGCGTATCAATCCGGATCACCAGGAGATTATTCGTTTCCTGGTGCTGTATAATTTACATGACGATTTGGTACTGGGATTGCCATGGTTGCAGTCTCACAACCCAGTCTTGGACTGGAGAGCAATGTCTGTGTTGAGCTGGGGATGTAAGGGTATTCATGGGGACTTACCTTTGGTTTCTATTTCGTCGTCCATTCCCTCTGAAGTCCCTGAGTTCCTCTCTGATTATCAAGACGTCTTTGACGAACCCAAGCTTGGGTCGTTACCTCCGCACCGTGAGTGCGATTGTGCCATAGATTTGATACCGGGTTGTAAATATCCAAAGGGTCGTTTGTTTAATCTGTCTGTGCCGGAACACGCTGCTATGCGGGAATATATAAAGGAGTCTTTGGAAAAGGGACATATTCGTCCATCTTCTTCTCCCTTGGGAGCTGGGTTTTTCTTTGTCTCAAAAAAAGACGGCTCTTTGAGACCATGTATTGATTATCGGCTTCTGAATAAGATCACTGTTAAGTATCAATACCCATTGCCATTGCTTACTGATTTGTTTGCTCGTATAGAGGGTGCTAAGTGGTTCTCTAAAATTGATCTTCGTGGGGCGTATAATTTGGTGCGGATCAGGCAGGGGGATGAGTGGAAGACCGCATTTAATACGCCCGAGGGCCACTTTGAGTATTTGGTCATGCCTTTTGGTCTTTCTAATGCCCCTTCAGTTTTCCAGTCTTTTATGCATGATATTTTCCGCGATTTTCTGGATAAGTTTATGATAATATATCTGGATGATATTCTGATTTTTTCTGATGACTGGGACTCTCATGTCCAGCAGGTCAGGAGAATTTTTCAGGTTCTGCGGTCTAATTCTTTATGTGTGAAGGGGTCTAAGTGCGTTTTTGGGGTCCAGAGAATTTCCTTTTTGGGGTATATTTTTTCTCCCTCTTCCATTGAGATGGATCCCGTCAAGGTGCAAGCTATTTGTGACTGGACTCAGCCCTCCTCTCTTAAGGGTCTTCAGAGATTTTTGGGCTTTGCCAACTTTTACCGCCGATTTATTGCTGGTTTTTCGGATGTCGTTAAACCACTGACTGATTTGACCAGACAAGGCGCTGATGTTGCTAATTGGTCCCCTCATGCTGTAGAGGCCTTTCAGGAGCTTAAGCGCCGTTTTGCCTCTGCCCCTGTGTTGCGTCAGCCTGATGTGAATCTGCCTTTTCAGGTTGAGGTTGACGCTTCGGAGATCGGAGCTGGGGCAGTGTTGTCGCAGAAAGGTTCCGACTGCTCCGTCATTAGGCCTTGTGCCTTCTTTTCTCGCAAATTTTCGCTCGCAGAGCGGAATTATGATGTTGGGAATCGGGAGCTTTTGGCCATGAAGTGGGCGTTTGAGGAGTGGCGCCATTGGCTCGAGGGGGCTAGGCATCAGGTGGTGGTATTGACTGACCACAAAAATTTGATTTATCTTGAGACTGCCAGACGCCTGAATCCTAGACAGGCGCGCTGGTCTTTATTTTTTTCTCGCTTTAATTTTGTGGTGTCATACCTACCGGGTTCTAAGAATGTTAAGGCAGATGCCCTTTCTAGGAGTTTTGACCCGGACTCTCCTGGTAATTCTGAACCCACAGGTATCCTTAGGGAGGGAGTAATTTTGTCGGCCGTTTCTCCTGATCTGCGGCGGTCCTTGCAAGAGTTTCAGGCGGATAGACCGGATCGTTGTCCGCCTGATAGACTGTTTGTTCCGGATGATTGGACCAGCAGAGTCATCTCTGAGGTACATTCTTCTGCATTGGCAGGTCATCCCGGAATTTTTGGTACCAGGGATTTGGTGGCAAGATCCTTCTGGTGGCCTTCCCTGTCACGAGATGTGCGAGTCTTTGTGCAGTCATGTGACGTTTGTGCTCGGGCCAAGTCTTGTAGTTCTCGGGCTAGCGGACTGCTGTTGCCCTTGCCTATTCCTAAGAGGCCTTGGACACACATCTCGATGGATTTTATTTCAGATCTGCCTGTTTCCCAGAAGATGTCTGTCATCTGGGTGGTCTGTGACCGTTTCTCTAAAATGGTCCATTTGGTTCCTCTGCCCAAGTTGCCTTCTTCTTCTGAGTTGGTTCCTCTGTTTTTTCAGAATGTTGTCCGATTGCACGGTATTCCTGAGAATATTGTTTCTGACAGAGGTACCCAATTTGTGTCTAGATTTTGGCGGGCATTCTGTGCTAGGATGGGCATAGATTTGTCTTTTTCATCTGCTTTTCACCCTCAGACTAATGGCCAGACCGAGCGGACTAATCAGACCCTGGAGACATATCTGAGGTGTTTTGTCTCTGCTGACCAGGATGATTGGGTTGCTTTTTTGCCATTGGCAGAGTTCGCCCTCAATAATCGGGCCAGCTCTTCCACCTTGGTGTCCCCGTTTTTCTGTAATTCGGGGTTTCACCCTCGATTTTCCTCCGGTCAGGTGGAATCCTCGGATTGTCCTGGAGTGGATGCGGTGGTGGAGAGATTGCATCACATCTGGGGGCAGGTTATGGACAATTTGAAGTTGTCCCAGGAGAAGACTCAGCGTTTTGCCAACCGTCATCGTCGTGTTGGTTCTCGGCTTTGTGTTGGAGATTTGGTGTGGTTGTCTTCTCGTTTTGTCCCTATGAGGGTCTCTTCTCCTAAGTTTAAACCTCGGTTCATCGGCCCTTATAGAATATTGGAGATTCTTAATCCTGTTTCTTTCCGTTTGGACCTCCCTGCGTCCTTTTCCATTCATAACGTTTTTCATCGGTCGTTATTGCGCAGGTATGAGGTACCTGTGGTACCTTCAGTTGAGCCTCCTGCTCCGGTGTTGGTTGAGGGTGAGTTGGAGTACGTTGTGGAGAAAATTTTGGACTCTCGTGTTTCCAGACGGAGACTCCAGTATCTGGTCAACTGGAAGGGTTACGGCCAGGAGGATAATTCTTGGGTCAATGCATCTGATGTTCATGCTTCTGATCTTGTTCGTGCCTTCCATAGGGCTCATCCTGGTCGCCCTGGTGGATCTGGTGAGGGTTCGGTGCCCCCTCCTTGAGGGGGGGGTACTGTTGTGAATTTGGATTCTGGGCTCCCCCGGTGGCCGCTTGTGGAATTGGACTTGTCATCCTCTTTCCTGTTTCACCTGGTTCCATCAGTAGTGGGTGTCGCTATTTAAGCTCATTTCTCTGGTGGTTTCTTGCCGGTCAACAATGTTATCTGATGCCTCTCAGTGCTTGTTCCTGCTTCTAGACTACTACTAGATAAGTTGGACTTTTGTCCATGTTTTGTTTTGCCTATTTGTTCCAGTTCACAGCTGAAGTTTTGTTACTGTGTCTGGAAAGCTCTCGTTGATCAGGGATTGCTACTCTGGCGTTATGAGTTAATGCCAGAGTTTAAGGTAATCTCTGGATGGTGTTTTGTTAGTGTTTTTCTGCTGACCATGAAAGTATACTATCTGTCTTCTGCTATCTAGTAAGCGGACCTCAAATTTGCTAAGACTATTTTCCTGCTGCGTTTGTTGTTTCATCTGAACTCACCGTCATTATATGTGGGGGGCTACTGTCTTCTTTGGAATATTTCTCTAGAGGTGAGCCAGGTCTTATATTTCCCTCTGCTAGCTATTTAGGTCTTAGGCCAGAGCTGGGCATCTAGCGATAAATAGGAAATGCTACCTGGCTATTTCTAGTTGCGCGGCAGGCTTAGTTCATGGTCAGTATAGTTCCATCTTCCGAGAGCTTGTCCCTCTATAGGCTTGCTATGATCTCTGCCTGCAGAGATCATGACACTCATCACACCGTTGAACCGGGAGCGAAAAATGCGGGAGTACCAAGACACACTGGTCAATTCCATCATCTTCTCCATTCCAACTGAGAGAAGTGCTGCTAGTGCATTCCAAAGCAGCTCAGTGCGTCCAGGCAGTGGTGGAGGCTCTGCACAAAGAGGGAGCAGAAGCAGTGCCTCTGCCCAAGGCAAGACCAGTATGGCCCAACTGTGGCACAGTTTTCTGTGCCCCCCACAAAAGTCTACACCATCACAGACGGCTCCAGTCAGCAGGAGGCAACGGTTCCGTCAGATGGTGACAGACTACATGTCTTGCCCTCTTGCTGTACTCCCAGACGGCTCTTCCCCTTTCAAGTTTTGGGTCTCAAAGCTGGATACATGGCCAGAGCTAAGCCAGTATGCATTGGAGGTGCTGTCTTGCCCTGCGGCCAGTGTATTATCGGAACGTGTCTTTAGTGCTGCAGGTGGTGTACTAACTGACCGTCGCATGCGACTATCCTCCGATAACGTTGACCGGCTTACTTTCCTGAAAATGAACAAGGCCTGGATCTCGCAGGAATTTGCCACTCCTCCTCCTGATTAAATAATTAGGTCACTGTATACGTTATCCAGGTCTCCTGTTGTGTTCATCTTTCTACCACCTGAATTTAAATTCCTGGGCTCCAACACCGCCAGTTGAGGCTCAGAAGTGCCGTCTGCACAGTCAAAACATACGACCCAGTGTTATTGGGTTTCAGTAACGTCAGCTGATCCCCAGCTGTGTAGCCGGCAATGTGTCATGCGACCGCCACGCTGACACAACAACTGAAATGTAAGGGAATCTGTCCCCCCCCCCCAAGGCGTTTGTTACTGAAAGAGCCTCCTTGTGCAGCAGTAATGCTGCACAAGGAAAAGGTAGCTATTTTTGTTTAGCACCTTGCACACGCAGAACTTAACACTTATAAAATGTGTCCACTGATACCGTACCACCGTCCCGGAGGTGGGACTTTCCTTCGTAATGTGATGCAGCACAGCCGTCATTCCTACCCCCCCGGTGCCGCGCACCGGCTCCTCAGCGTTGTTTGATTCCGTCCCGGAGCCTGCGCTGTTATGTTATCCCGTGGCCAGGCACACTTAGCGCTGCCCGTCTTCTGGCATCATTTGGTGTCAGGATGGCTGCGCCTGTGCGGCCGCGCTGGCAGAGAGCCCGCCTCGCAGTGTCTTCTGATTTAATCCCACTGGGGGCCTGGGATCCATGGACATGCGCAGTGCATATCTGAACCTCCACCTCTCACTCATCTCCCTATGGCTTCTTCAGACTGTTCGGTGTCAGCTGGTCCCTAATAGCATGCCACGGCCGTGACACCGCACAGTCTTAAGAAGCCGTAGGGAGGGGAGTGAGAGGCGAGGATATGCACTGCGCATGTCCATGGATCCCAGGCCCCCAGTGGGATTAAATCAGAAGACACTGCGAGGCGGGCTCTCGGCCAGCGCGGCCGCACAGGCGCAGCCATCCTGACACCAAATGATGCCAGAAGACGGGCAGCGCTAAGTGTGCCTGGCCACGGGATAACATGACAGCGCAGGCTCCGGGACGGAATCAAACAACGCTGAGGAGCCGGTGCGCGGCGCCGGGGGGGTAGGAATGACGGCTGTGCTGCGTCACATTACGAAGGAAAGTCCCACCTCCAGGACGGTTTTACGGTTGCAGGGGACACATTTTATAAGTGTTTAGTTCTGTGTTTGCAAGGAGCATGATGAAAAGAGCCACCTTTTCCTTTTGCATCTTTTGTGCTGCACAAGCTGGCTCTTTCAGCTACAAACACCTTGGGGGGGGGGGTTAAAGGTTCCCTTTCGACTTTCTCAGGCTTCGGCCTACATTGTGTTCCTCTGCTTTTCCACCTGTCCCTGGGCTCCAACACCGCCAGTTGCCGTCCAGAAGTGCTGTACGCACAGTCAACAGTCGCTCCTCTGTTATTGGGGTTCAGTAACGTCAGCTGTTCCCCTGCTGTGTGTGTGGCAATCCCTCCTACCTCCTCCTACCTCCTCCAACTTCCTCCTCCTCCACCTGTCCCTGGGCTCCAACACCGCCAGTTGCCGTCCAGAAGTGCTGTCCGCACAGTCCCGACAGTCCCTCCTCTGTTATTGGGGTTCAGTAACGTCAGCTGTTCCCCTGCTGTGTGTGTGGCAATCCCTCCTACCTCCTCCAACCTCCTCCAACCTCCTCCTCCTCCACCTGTCCCTGGGCTCCAACACCGCCAGTTGCCGTCCAGAAGTGCTGTCCGCACAGTCCCGACAGTCCCTCCTCTGTTATTGGGGTTCAGTAACGTCAGCTGTTCCCCTGCTGTGTGTGTGGCAATCCCTCCTACCTCCTCCAACCTCCTCCAACCGCCTCCTCCTCCACCTGTCCCTGGGCTCCAACACTGCCAGTTGCCGTCCAGAAGTGCTGTCCGCACAGTCCCGACAGTCCCTCCTCTGTTATTGGGGTTCAGTAACGTCAGCTGTTCCCCTGCTGTGTGTGTGGCAATCCCTCCTACCTCCTCCAACCTCCTCCAACCTCCTCCTCCTCCACCTGTCCCTGGGCTCCAACACCGCCAGTTGCCGTCCAGAAGTGCTGTCCGCACAGTCCCGACAGTCCCTCCTCTGTTATTGGGGTTCAGTAACGTCAGCTGTTCCCCTGCTGTGTGTGTGGCAATCCCTCCTACCTCCTCCAACCTCCTCCAACCTCCTCCTCCTCCACCTGTCCCTGGGCTCCAACACCGCCAGTTGCCGTCCAGAAGTGCTGTCCGCACAGTCCCGACAGTCCCTCCTCTGTTATTGGGGTTCAGTAACATCAGCTGTTCCCCTGCTGTGTGTGTGGCAATCCCTCCTACCTCCTCCAACCTCCTCCAACCTCCTCCTCCTCCACCTGTCCCTGGGCTCCAACACCGCCAGTTGCCGTCCAGAAGTGCTGTCCGCACAGTCCCGACAGTCCCTCCTCTGTTATTGGGGTTCAGTAACGTCAGCTGTTCCCCTGCTGTGTGTGTGGCAATCCCTCCTACCTCCTCCAACCTCCTCCAACCTCCTCCTCCTCCACCTGTCCCTGGGCTCCAACACCGCCAGTTGCCGTCCAGAAGTGCTGTACGCACAGTCCCGACAGTCCCTCCTCTGTTATTGGGGTTCAGTAACGTCAGCTGTTCCCCTGCTGTGTGTGTGGCAATCCCTCCTACCTCCTCCAACCTCCTCCAACCTCCTCCTCCTCCACCTGTCCCTGGGCTCCAACACCGCCAGTTGCCGTCCAGAAGTGCTGTCCGCACAGTCCCGACAGTCCCTCCTCTGTTATTGGGGTTCAGTAACGTCAGCTGTTCCCCTGCTGTGTGTGTGGCAATCCCTCCTACCTCCTCCAACCTCCTCCAACCTCCTCCTCCTCCACCTGTCCCTGGGCTCCAACACCGCCAGTTGCCGTCCAGAAGTGCTGTCCGCACAGTCCCGACAGTCCCTCCTCTGTTATTGGGGTTCAGTAACGTCAGCTGTTCCCCTGCTGTGTGTGTGGCAATCCCTCCTACCTCCTCCAACCTCCTCCAACCTCCTCCTCCTCCACCTGTCCCTGGGCTCCAACACCGCCAGTTGCCGTCCAGAAGTGCTGTACGCACAGTCCCGACAGTCCCTCCTCTGTTATTGGGGTTCAGTAACGTCAGCTGTTCCCCTGCTGTGTGTGTGGCAATCCCTCCTACCTCCTCCAACCTCCTCCAACCTCCTCCTCCTCCACCTGTCCCTGGGCTCCAACACCGCCAGTTGCCGTCCAGAAGTGCTGTCCGCACAGTCCCGACAGTCCCTCCTCTGTTATTGGGGTTCAGTAACGTCAGCTGTTCCCCTGCTGTGTGTGTGGCAATCCCTCCTACCTCCTCCAACCTCCTCCAACCTCCTCCTCCTCCACCTGTCCCTGGGCTCCAACACCGCCAGTTGCCGTCCAGAAGTGCTGTACGCACAGTCCCGACAGTCCCTCCTCTGTTATTGGGGTTCAGTAACGTCAGCTGTTCCCCTGCTGTGTGTGTGGCAATCCCTCCTACCTCCTCCAACCTCCTCCAACCTCCTCCTCCTCCACCTGTCCCTGGGCTCCAACACCGCCAGTTGCCGTCCAGAAGTGCTGTACGCACAGTCCCGACAGTCCATCCTCTGTTATTGGGGTTCAGTAACGTCAGCTGTTCCCCTGCTGTGTGTGTGGCAATCCCTCCTACCTCCTCCAACCTCCTCCACCTGTCCCTGGGCTCCAACACCGCCAGTTGCCGTCCAGAAGCGCTGTACGCACAGTCCCGACAGTCCATCCTCTGTTATTGGGGTTCAGTAACGTCAGCTGTTCCCCTGCTGTGTGTGTGGCAATCCCTCCTACCTCCTCCAACCTCCTCCAACCTCCTCCTCCTCCACCTGTCCCTGGGCTCCAACACCGCCAGTTGCCGTCCAGAAGTGCTGTACGCACAGTCCCGACAGTCCATCCTCTGTTATTGGGGTTCAGTAACGTCAGCTGTTCCCCTGCTGTGTGTGTGGCAATCCCTCCTACCTCCTCCAACCTCCTCCAACCTCCTCCTCCTCCACCTGTCCCTGGGCTCCAACACCGCCAGTTGCCGTCCAGAAGTGCTGTCCGCACAGTCCCGACAGTCCCTCCTCTGTTATTGGGGTTCAGTAACGTCAGCTGTTCCCCTGCTGTGTGTGTGGCAATCCCTCCTACCTCCTCCAACCTCCTCCAACCTCCTCCTCCTCCACCTGTCCCTGGGCTCCAACACCGCCAGTTGCCGTCCAGAAGTGCTGTCCGCACAGTCCCGACAGTCCCTCCTCTGTTATTGGGGTTCAGTAACGTCAGCTGTTCCCCTGCTGTGTGTGTGGCAATCCCTCCTACCTCCTCCAACCTCCTCCAACCTCCTCCTCCTCCACCTGTCCCTGGGCTCCAACACCACCAGTTGCCGTCCAGAAGTGCTGTCCGCACAGTCCCGACAGTCCCTCCTCTGTTATTGGGGTTCAGTAACGTCAGCTGTTCCCCTGCTGTGTGTGTGGCAATCCCTCCTACCTCCTCCAACCTCCTCCAACCTCCTCCTCCTCCACCTGTCCCTGGGCTCCAACACCGCCAGTTGCCGTCCAGAAGTGCTGTACGCACAGTCCCGACAGTCCCTCCTCTGTTATTGGGGTTCAGTAACGTCAGCTGTTCCCCTGCTGTGCAGCCGGCAGCGTGTACTGCGACCGCCACGCAGGCACAACAAGTTAAATTTAAGGGAACCTGCCCCCCCCCCCCCAGGCGTTTGTTACTGAAGGAGCCACCTTGTGCAGCAGTAATGATGCAAAGGGAAAAAGTGCCTCTTTTCGTGGTGCTCCTTGCACATGCTGATCCTAACACTTATGAAAAGTGCCCCCTCCTACCGTGATACCGTACGGTTGGTGGAACTTTCCTTTGTGATGTGACGCAGCACAGCCGTCATTCTTACCCCCTTGGCGCCGTGCGCCGCCTCCTCAGCGTTGTTTGAATCAGTCCCGGAGCCTGCGCTGTTAGGTTAGGCCTTGGCCATGCACACATTTTGCGCTGCCCGTCTTCTGACATCATTTGGTGTCAGGCTGGCTGCGCCTGTGCGGCCGCGCTGGCCGAGATCCCGCCTCGTACTGTCTTCTGATTTCATCCCACTGGGGGCCTGAGATCCATGGACATGCACAGTGCATATCTGAACCTCCACCTCTCACTCATCTCCCTATGGCTTCTTCAGACTGTTCGGTGTCAGCTGGTCCCTAATAGCATGCCACGGCCGTGACACCGCACAGTCTGAAGAAGCCGTAGGGAGGGGAGTGAGAGGCGAGGATATGCACTGCGCATGGCCACGTATCTCAGGCCCCCAGTGGGATGAAATCAGAAGACAGTACGAGGCGGGATCTCGGCCAGCGCGGCCGCACAGGCGCAGCCAGCCTGACACCAAATGATGTCAGAAGACGGGCAGCGCAAAATGTGTGCATGGCCAAGGGCTAACCTAACAGCGCAGGCTCTGGGACTGATTCAAACAACGCTGAGGAGGCGGCGCACGGCGCCAAGGGGGTAAGAATGACGGCTGTGCTGCGTCACATCACAAAGGAAAGTTCCACCTACCGAACGGTATCACGGTAGGAGGGGACACTTTTCATAAGTGTTAGGTTCAGCATGTGCAAGGACCATAATTAAAAGAGCTAAGTTTACCTTTTCCAGCATTAGTGCTGTACACGATGGCTCTTTCAGCTACAAACGCCTGGGGGGGGTTAAAGTTTCCCTTTCAACTTGCTCCAGTGCAGGCTTCGGCCTACACTCTGCTCCCTCTCCTCCTCCTGCTGACCCTGGGCTCCAACACCGCCAGTTAGGGCCCGGTACTGCTAGCTGCACAGAGAAAAACACCAGCCAATGTGTCAGTGGGGTTCAGCACCGCCAGCTGTTCCCCTGCTGTGTAGCCGGCATCGTGTCCTGCAAAAGCCACGCAGACACAAGAACTGAAATTGAAGGAAACCTGTCCCCCCTCCCCCAGGTGTTTCTACGTTTTACAGCCACCTTGTACGACAGTAATGCTGCATGTGTGCAAGGTGGCTCAGAAACTTAGTCTCCTTGCCCATGGGGAACTGAACACGTCTAAAATGAGTCCTCTGCGACCATTAAAACGTCCCTCAGGTGTGATTTTCCTTTGTATTGACACGCAACAAGCTCCTTGGTAGCGCTGCCCGTCTTCTGGCATCATTGTTTGGCTGCCTGCGCCTCTGCGGCCGCCTTGCCCCACACAACGCACCTCGGTGTCTTATTTATTTGTACTGCGAGGGTGTGATTGATGGGCATGAACGGTGCATTTCTTCGCCTGTCCCTCATCTCCTTCCGCCTTCTTCGGACTGTGCGGCTTCATGGCCGTGGCATGCGATAAGGGATCAGCTGACGCCGCATAGTCTGAAGCGGGTGTAAGAAACCAAGCGAGAGGCGAACATATGTACTGCACCAGGCCCTGAATCCCAGCCCCGCAGTGTTTTAACAATGTTAAGACACTGCGGGGCTGGGATTCATGGTCATCGCAAACCGCACCGGCCGACATTACATGATGTCAGAGGATGGGCAGCACTAACAGCGCTAGGCCAGGGGATAACACGACAGCGCAGACTCCTGTGCAACAAATAACGATGCTCAGGAGGCCGCGCCAAGCACCAAGGTGGCATTTTTGCCAGCTGTACTGCGTCTCTTTACGAAGGGAACTCGCGCCTCCAACACAGTTTGACTGTATAAAGGGCTAAATGTTATACGTGTTCCTTTCAGCGTGTGCAAGGAGCGAAATTAAAAGAGCAACCTTTGACTTGTGCAGCACTACTGCTGCATAAGCTGTGGCTCTTCTACTTTGTAACCCCTGAGGGGGGGTTAAAGGTTACCTTTGAAATTGGTTCAATTAGGCTTCGGCCTACACTCTGCTCCCCCTGCAGAGCCCTGGGCTCCAACACCGCCAGTTGGGGCCCGGTACTGCTAGCTGCACAGAGAAAAACACCAGCCAATGTGTCAGTGGGGTTCAGCACCGCCAGCTGTTCCCCTGCTGTGCAGCCGGCAACGTGTCCTGCAACTGCCACGCAGGCACAACAGACCCAAAAGCTGCCGCCAGTGCAGGCTTCAGCCTACACTCTGCTCCATCTCCTCCTCCTGCTGACCCCGGGCTCCAACACCGCCAGTTGGGGCCCGGTACTGCTAGCTGCACAGAGAAAAACACCAGCCAATGTGTCAGTGGGGTTCAGCACCGCCAGCTGTTCCCCTGCTGTGCAGCCGGCATCGTGTCCTGCAAAAGCCACGCAGACACAAGAACTGAAATTGAAGGGAACCTGTCCCCCCTCCCCCAGGCGTTTGTACGTTTTAAAGGCCACCTTGTACAGCGGTAATGCTGCATGTGTGCAAGGTGGCTCATAAACGTATTCTCCTCGCACATGTGGAACTGAAAACACGTCTAAAATGTGTCCTCTGTGTGACCATTTAACCGTCCCGGTGGTGTGACTTTCCTTTGTAATGACACGCTGCAACCCCCTTGGTAGCGCTGCCCGTCTTCTGGCATCATTGTTTGGCTGCCTGCGCCTCTGCGGCCGCCCTGACCCACACAACGCCCCTCGGTGTCTGATTTCTTGGGACTGCGAGGGTGTGATTGATGGGCAGGAGCGGTGCATATCTTCGCCTGTCCCTCATCTCCTTCCGCCTTCTGCGGACTGTGCGGCTTCATGGCCGTGGCATGCGATAAGGGATCAGATGACGCCGCACAGTCTGAAGCGGGTGTAAGGACCCGAGTGTGAGAGGCGAACATATGTGCTGCGCCAGGCCCTGAATCCCAGCCCCGCAGTGTTTTAACAATGTTAAGACACTGCGGGGCTGGGATTCTTGGTCATCGCGAACCACACCGGCCGACATTAAATCATGCCAGAACATGGGCAGCGCTAACAGCGCTAGGCCAGGGGATAACACGACAGCGCAGACTCCTGTACAGCAAATAACAACGCTCAGGAGGCTGCACCCAGCACCAAGGTGGGATTCTTGACATCTGTGCTGCGTCTCATTACAAAGGGAACTCGCGCCTCCAACACAGTTTGACTGTTTAAAGGGCTAAATGTTATACGTGTTTCATTCAGCGTGTGCAAGGAGCGAAATTAAAAGAGCAACCTTTGACTTGTGCAGCACTACTGCTGCATAAGCTATGGCTCTTCTACTTTGTAACCCCTGAGGGGGGGGTTAAAGGTTACCTTTGAAATTGGTTCAATTAGGCTTCGGCCTACACTCTGCTCCCCCTGCAGAGCCCTGGGCTCCAACACCGCCAGTTGGGGCCCAGTACTGCTAGCTGCACAGAGAAAAACACCAGCCAATGTGTCAGTGGGGTTCAGCACCGCCAGCTGTTCCCCTGCTGTGCAGCCGGCAACGTGTCCTGCAACTGCCACGCAGGCACAACAGACCCAAAAGCTGCCGCCAGTGCAGGCTTCGGCCTACACTCTGCTCCCTCTCCTCCTCCTGCTGACCCCGGGCTCCAACACCGCCAGTTGGGGCCCGGTACTGCTAGCTGCACAGAGAAAAACACCAGCCAATGTGTCAGTGGGGTTCAGCACCGCCAGCTGTTCCCCTGCTGTGCAGCCGGCATCGTGTCCTGCAAAAGCCACGCAGACACAAGAACTGAAATTGAAGGGAACCTGTCCCCCCTCCCCCAGGCGTTTGTACGTTTTAAAGGCCACCTTGTACAGCGGTAATGCTGCATGTGTGCAAGGTGGCTCATAAACGTATTCTCCTCGCACATGTGGAACTGAAAACACGTCTAAAATGTGTCCTCTGTGTGACCATTTAACCGTCCCGGTGGTGTGACTTTCCTTTGTAATGACACGCTGCAACCCCCTTGGTAGCGCTGCCCGTCTTCTGGCATCATGGTTTGGCTGCCTGCGCCTCTGCGGCCGCCCTGACCCACACAACGCCCCTCGTTGTCTTAGTTATTGGGACTGCGAGGGTGTGATTGATGGGCATGATCAGTGCATCAGTTCGCCTGTCCCTCATCTCCTTCCGCCTTCTGCGGACTGTGCGGCTTCATGGCCGTGGCATGCGATAAGGGATCAGATGACGCCGCACAGTCTGAAGCGGGTGTAAGGACCCGAGTGTGAGAGGCGAACATATGTGCTGCGCCAGGCCCTGAATCCCAGCCCCGCAGTGTTTTAACAATGTTAAGACACTGCGGGGCTGGGATTCTTGGTCATCGCGAACCACACCGGCCGACATTAAATCATGCCAGAACATGGGCAGCGCTAACAGCGCTAGGCCAGGGGATAACACGACAGCGCAGACTCCTGTACAGCAAATAACAACGCTCAGGAGGCTGCACCCAGCACCAAGGTGGGATTCTTGACATCTGTGTTGCGTCTCATTACAAAGGGAACTCGCGCCTCCAACACAGTTTGACTGTATAAAGGGCTAAATGTTATACGTGTTCCTTTCAGCGTGTGCAAGGAGCGAAATTAAAAGAGCAACCTTTGACTTGTGCAGCACTACTGCTGCATAAGCTGTGGCTCTTCTACTTTGTAACCCCTGAGGGGGGGTTAAAGGTTACCTTTGAAATTGGTTCAATTAGGCTTCGGCCTACACTCTGCTCCCCCTGCAGAGCCCTGGGCTCCAACACCGCCAGTTGGGGCCCGGTACTGCTAGCTGCACAGAGAAAAACACCAGCCAATGTGTCAGTGGGGTTCAGCACCGCCAGCTGTTCCCCTGCTGTGCAGCCGGCAACGTGTCCTGCAACTGCCACGCAGGCACAACAGACCCAAAAGCTGCCGCCAGTGCAGGCTTCGGCCTACACTCTGCTCCATCTCCTCCTCCTGCTGACCCCGGGCTCCAACACCGCCAGTTGGGGCCCGGTACTGCTAGCTGCACAGAGAAAAACACCAGCCAATGTGTCAGTGGGGTTCAGCACCGCCAGCTGTTCCCCTGCTGTGCAGCCGGCATCGTGTCCTGCAAAAGCCACGCAGACACTTGCTCTTGTACCTTCTGCTCCCCATCCTGGTTCCAGTACCGTCAGCTGGTTCCGGGCAGAGCCTTTGGCTTAGGTGCCTCCCTCTGGGTATCCGAGTTCCACCAACGTCAGGTGGTCCTTGGTAGTGCTTTCAGGCACGGGTACCTCCTGCTTAGTAACCGGGTTCCAGTAACGTCAGCTGGTCCTCGGTAGTTCCATTGGCTCTTGGACCTTCGGCTACCCATCCGGGTTCCAGCACCGTCAGCTGGTTCTCGGCAGTGTCTTTTGCTCTTGTACCTTCTGCTCCCCATCCTGGTTCCAGTACCGTCAGCTGGTTCCGGGCAGAGCCTTTGGCTTAGGTGCCTCCCTCTGGGTATCCGAGTTCCACCAACGTCAGGTGGTCCTTGGTAGTGCTTTCAGGCACGGGTACCTCCTGCTTAGTAACCGGGTTCCAGTAACGTCAGCTGGTCCTCGGTAGTTCCATTGGCTCTTGGACCTTCGGGTAGCCATCCGAGTTCCAGTTCCATCAGCTGGTTCTCGGCATTTTCTCAGCCTTCTTGTACCTTCTGCTACATTTCCAAGTTCAAGAGACTAAACACGATGACCCGGAAGAACATCCCTAAGATGACGACGACACCAGAGACGACAACCACCGTGATGACGACGACCCTGGAGACGATGACCCTGAAGACCACCGTGATGACGACGACCCCGGAGACGACGACCCTGAAGACCACCCCGATGACGACGACCCCGGAGACGACAACCCTGGAGACGACGACGACCTGGAAGACCGAGAAGCAGAAGAACAAGAGGCTGCAGAACAAAGAGCAGAAGAACATTAAGCATAACACTAAATATCAGAGCAAAAAATATTATCTAAATTATAAGCAGAAGAAGACTAAGCAGTGTATGGGGGTGAGTCCGTTCCTCCTCGTGGTGCCCCTGGATAAAGCCTGATGCTGCAGGCCAAACTGAACGCGGACAAATGTAACTCTTTTGTGACAGGCAGAACGGAAGGTGTAATCTTCAAACTTTTATAGATAACAACTACGGGAATGCCTGTCACAAATAAGAATATGATGAAGAAGTAGAATATGATGAAGATAATAGTAAAATAAAAAGAATATGAACAATGTAACCCAAAAAATAATAGGTAGAAGATGAAGAAGAAGATGAATAAGGTGAAGAAGTTGATGTCAAAGAAGCTGATGATGAGGATAATGAAGAAGAAAGCGTGGGAGAAGTAAAAAAGAAGGTGAAGGGCGTTGAAGTAGTGAAACATCAATATGTGACATAAAAAAAAAAAAAAATAACATAGTCAAATTCTTTCTAACGCCGAACGTCATAAAAAAAAAAAAAAATCCTGCTATTCTATTACATTGGGCTAAACCTCTGTGCCTTTAATGTCTCCGCCACGTCCCCCAATACATCTTACATTATTCTTAGTTGTTTTCCTTCATGTAGAATGAACCTACAAGTGTATAAAGGGTTTATTTTAATTCCGATATTTTCGTCCCATTGACTTGCATTGGGATCGGGTATCGGTATCGGATTGGATCCGATATTTTGACGGTATCGGCCGATACTTTCCGATACCGATACTTTCCGATATCGGAAAGTATCGCTCAACACTATTAAAGATGACACATTTCCTTTGTAAAAAAAATAAATATTGTCATTTTTTACATTTTAAAAATTACAAAAAGTAAAATGAGCCCATGCAAAAGTTTGAGCACCCTGCATGGTTAGTATCTAGTAGCACCCCCTTTCGCAAGTATTACAGCTTGTAAATACTTTTTGTAGTCAGAGAAGAGTCTTTCAATTTTTGTTTGAGGGATTTTCATCCATTCTTCCTTGGAAAATTCTTCCAGTTCTGTCAGATTCCTGGGTCATCATCCATGCACTGCTATTTTGAGGTTTGGCCACAGATTTTCAATGAAGTTCAGATCAGGGGACTGTGAGGGCCATTGTAAAACCTTCAGTTGCGCCTTTTGATGTAGTCTATTGTGGATTTTGATGTGTGTTTAGGATCATTATCTATTTGTAGAAGCATCCTCTTTTCAACTTCAGCTTTTTTACATATTGGTGTTATGTTTGCATCAAGAATTTGTTTCCCGGGCCACGGGCTGCAACACAACCATGCTTAGTGGCTGGGGAGATGTTCTTTTCCTGAAATTATGTGCCTTTTTTCTCCACACATATCTTTGATCATTGTGGCCAAACAGTTCTAATTTAACCTTATTGGTCCACAGGACTTGTTTCCAAAATGTTTCAGGCTTGTTTAGATGTTCTTTTGCATACTTTTGATGCTGAATTTTATGGTGAGGATGCAGGCGAGGTCTTCATCTGATGACTCTTCCATGAAGGCCATATTTCTGCAGGTGTCTCTGAACAGTATAGCAATGTAGAGTTTGCTACATCTTTCTGAAGATTTTTTTCAGGCAAACGGGGGTTCTGATTTGCCCCTCTAGCAATCCTACAAGCAATTGTCAATGACATTTTGTTTGGTCTTCCAGACCTCTTCTTGACCTCCACTGTTCCTGTTAACTGCCATTTCTTAATTACATTTCGAACTGAGGAAAGGGCAACTTGAAAACGCTTTTCTATCATTTTATAGCCTTTTCCTGCTTTGTGAGCCTCCACCATTTCGATTTAGATGCTTAGAAAAACTCATGGCTGCTGTTTTTTGGCACAAGGAGACTGGGTTTTTATAAAGCTGAGAAATCTGCATAACCTAGCCTTCCTAACGATGATAGTGAACAAGCCATAACCCTAAAAGGCTAATTAATGTCTGAAAGTTATCTGACCACACAAATCTCCAACAGTGCCCAAACTTTTGCATCGGTCCATTTTCCTTTTTGTTATTTTTAAAATTTTAAAAATTACTATATATATGCATATGAGCTGAAGGCTGCTATAAAAGCAACCTGGGCTTCTATAACACCTCGGCAGTGCCACAGGCTGATCACCTCCATGCCACGCTGCATTGATGCAGTAACTGATGCAAAAGGAGCCCCGACCAAGTATTAATAATAATAATAATAATAATAATCTTTATTTTTATATAGCGCTAACATATTCCGCAGCGCTTTACAGTTTTGCACACATTATCATCACTGTCCCCGTTGGGGCTCACAATCACCGTGCTGCCCTAAGTATTGAGTGCATTTACTGAACATACATTTCAGTAGGCCAACATTTCAGATTTTTAAATCATTTTTCAACCAGGTGTTATAATGGAGCGCCTGCTAGGACCGTGTGATGTTCGGAACTGGGTCGGTTGTTATAGGGGAAGTGTCATAGTGGCAGCGACCCAGTCCATGGCCCTGGCCGTACAATAAAAAGGGAATAATGAAAATGGGAATAAAGTCTAATGCGGTAATGTTCGTGATGCTACCTGTGGTACTCGGCTAGGGATGGCCGACACTGTTTAAAGAGGTCCTCTAGGGATGATGGTATTACAGCAGAGGTGGTATAGCTCCCCACAGGTAGAGCTTAGTCCCCAGGGCTCCCGGTGCAATTGGTAAAGATGATAGATGGTGAAGTGCAGGAAAGAATTGGAGGACACAAGGTTGCAGTCTCTTTACCTTTTACGGATGAAGTTCAGGTACAGGTTACAGGTGGTCTTTGGAATCCGGGCAGCCTGGAAGCGATTCAAAATCCCCCAGATAGGGTTGGAAACCTTCCTTACTGTGCTATGTTCTCAGTCCCTTGCTGCCTGAAGCTGCACACAAGGTCCTCTCTCTCTCTGTTCCTTTAGGTGGACACTACCTGTATGGCAGGCAACTCAAGCCTTTTTATAGCTGCCCCTCTTGCGTGGCGACTCCGGGCTGTAATCTGCTGCTGTGCCTTCTGGTGTAATTGTGGCCAGGAGACTTGGAATCTCTTGCCAGCCGGTTTCTGCTGTGGGGCATACAGTTACCCCCACAACCTCGGACTTCCAGCCTCCGGTTTCTTGCGCTCAAACCTGGAGTGAGCCCAATTGCAGCTCAACTCCAGCTTCTCTCTTCTCCTGTGCTCCTTCTCCCCTCACTGTCTCCTACAGACTGCCTGACTCTCCTGTCAGGAGCTGCAGAATCGCATGTCTGCTCGGCTCCAGCTTTCCTCACAGACTCCCCTAACTCCTCTTACAGCCAGAATATATAGGGAAGCTACCCTCAAACCAGGTCTCGAGCTCCCCCTTCTGGCCTGGAGTCAGAACAGTGTTGTATGTACGTGTTACCTGTTAAAGGGATTCTTGTCGCTTCCAGGCATGGCATCACCTTTCCTGTGAGGAAGGCAACACCACTGTGACAACCAGACTCCTGGGGTGTCACAATAAAGTATTCTAATTTACCGAGATAATGACTTTTGGGTTTTCATTGGCTGTAAGCCTTAATCATCAACATTAACAGAACAAAACACTTTAAAATAGATCACTCTGTTTGTAATGACTCTATATAATATATGAGTTTCACTTTTTGTTTTGAAGAAGTGAAATAAATTAACTTTTTGATGATATTCTAATTTTGTGAGAAGCATCTGTATATATAGTTAATGCAAAATGTATAAACAGTAATTGAATTAATATACAAATATCTCATAAACGATATCTTCATCAATTGTTATAACGCCATACCATGCATGCAAAACACTTTGGGATCTACAATGACAATTATTGCTGACATGCAGTGGAATGTAGATGAATGCATGTCAAGGTAAATGTACATCAATGAATGTCACCTAACGTGAATGACAAATTCCATACATAGATACATATCAAAGAGTAAGTGCAATGATATAAATGAAAAATCTCATACATACTGTAGAATGATCGTTAGATATATGAAATTGAAATACAGAATATTACATAATATGGATGGTAATTCCCATAAAATAATATACTGTATATTCATCATCTATGTTGTGAGCGAATGGTACCCCAACGCACGTTTTGTGTATACAGTAGTGATGAGCGAGTATACTCATTGCTCGGGTTTTCCCTTGGTCTCCGAGTATTTGTTAGTGTTCGGAGATTAAGTTTTCATCGTCTCTGCTGAATGATTTACAGCTATTAGCCAGGTTGAGTACATGTGGGGGTTGCCTGGTTGCTAGGGAATCCCCACATGTAATCAAGCTGTCTAGTAGCTGTAAATCATTCAGCTGCCGTGATGAAAACTAAATCTCCATACACTAACAAATACTCGGAGATCACCCGAGCAACGAGTACACTCGCTCATCACTAGTATACAGCTTCCTTAAGTGGCATTTCCAACACACGTTTCGCATTTATAGCTTCCTCAGGTGGCGTCCCCAAAGAGCATTTCACATATACAGCTTCCTCAGACAGTGTCCAATGCACATTTAAAGTATAGAAAAAAATACACCAGCTGCACAAACGATAAAAGAACTATTAGTGAGGTTTCTTCAAGAAAAAGACCATCAACTGTTTACCAAGCAGATTCGCCTAGAAAAATCTTATGGTTCTGCTAGTGTCTTAAAGGGAACCTGATATCTAATACATGCTGCCTGATCCATAGGCATGTGTCAGACAAGGGCTGCACGAGTTCAGCCATATGTGCTGAACTTTGTTAGGTCTCTCCCTATACATGCACAGAGGGAGAGACCTGTCACTCCAGGGCAGTGGGTGGGGAGAAGCCATTAGGGACATGTCTGTCCGATTAGTCTCCACCACGGCTTGGTCCCCAGTGGCTATTTCTCTGAAATGCTGCAGAGTTTCAGAGTTAAACATACTGTGCTTGGCCAGAATTGTGCAGTCACTGTTTGATACATGTTGCCTGTGGATTTTACAAGGAATTTGCATAAAAGAAGTGACCTATTACTTTTTTTTTTCCTTAGCAAGGTTTTCAAAAACAAATCAGGAAAAAAATCACAGAAAATTCTGTATGAGCACCAATGAGGGTTTCCCCATTGAAATCAAGAGTATTCAAAGAATATTTAAATTGGCTTTTTGTGTATATGATGCTCTAAAGTCCTAATAAAAAAACTATGCCTGAACGACTAACCTCCAACCTAGGTTCTCAGCCTGTGAAATATGTTCCCCAGGAAAACTAGTGTGTCCCTGCACCGTTCTTGTGCAGCACAGAGTATGATCATAGCCTTTGGGGTACTTTTATGTGATTACTTTAGTTAGTGGATAGAATAATTTAGTTAGATGGTAAAACTATAAAGAGCAGTTTTATGGACTGTTGACCGGCCCTGGTTATTATAGAGCAGTGTGTTTAAGCCAGCTGGGATGGTCAACAGTCCATAAAACTGTTGTCTCTAGTTTTACCATAATATTCTGTTTTATGTCTTGTAATATATTTTTATAGATATTATCCCACTCAGCCATGGAGAAGGTTAATCTTTCATTTCTTGAGGCTGTGAAGTTGCGATAAGTGCCGCTGGAGATTTGCTGGATTGCGCTTCTTAAACTGTAGAAGAAGTCGTTTTATTAACATTGCTAGATTTTTTTTTATGCTCTGCTATCATAAAAGTTTTAATGCAAAAGTGGATATATTTTTTTTTTTTTCAGCCATGCTGTGAAGTCAGCGTGTTACCTTACCCGTAAATCCTCCGCCATGATGCGTAACACTAATATCTATAGCCAAAACAGACACGGAGACAGAACGGACCTCCCTACTTCAGACCACACTATGGTTAACCTATAGCAAAACATAATGATATTAGATATCAAGCCAAAACCTTGAAATATTGTACCAGATAATACTGTTAAAGGGGATTTTTGGTGCCAAGAAACACCAGTCCCGCGGCTTCAGTTAGTTGCTCTGTGCAGCTTGTGGCATCATCTCAGGCAGAGTCGCTGAGTTCATGGATTGGCTGCAGCGGTGGCAACATGACGCCAGTATTGCAAGCATAAACCAGAAACGCAGGCAGTGGAGGAGACTCAAAACTGGACCCGGGAGGATAAGTAATACTCAATTTATTTTTTAAAACAAACTGCCGCCATAGGTACAGGGTCTTGTTGATTGAACCGTTTACCACGATAGACCACCAGAAATAGTAACTCTTTTACTGCTCTTCCCCGCATGAGGCTTCAGGAATATGATCACTAAGTCCTAAACCACCCAATGATAAAAAATGTGATCTTTGGTAAAGGAGACACTTTGCTGTCACCAGTGAAGGACACAAACGGAAAAGGGTCCCTGTCCAAGAAGAGTATATGGGCCCCTTTTTCTGTCTGCGACAGAACCTACTGGCTGATGAAAGTGGACCCCCTAACCTCTTGGGACCCTGTGTGGCCGCATACATGGCTCCGATGATAAGGTCATCCTTGGTGCACCACTCTGGACATTAGTGAGGTTGGAAACCACCATTTTAAAATTCTTCACTTAAATCTGAATTGTTGAAGACTAGTGTTGAGCATTCCGATACTGCAAGTATCGGGTATCGGCCGATACTTGCTGTATCGGAATTCCGATACCGAGATCCGATATTTTTGTGATATCGGGTATCGGTATCGAAACAACATTAATGTAAAAATGTGTAAAAGAGAGAATTAAAATAAAAAATATTGCTATACTCACCTCTCCGACGCAGCCTGCACCTTACCGAGGGAAGCGGCAGCGTTCTTTGTTTAAAATTCGCGCTTTTCTTTCCTTTACGTGAGTCCCGGCTTGTGATTGGTTGCGTGCCGCCCATGTGACCGGGACGCAACCAATCACAGCAAGCCGTGACGTAATTTCAGGTCCTTCAGGATTTTAAAATTACGTTCCGGCGTTGTGATTGGTTGCGTCGCAGTCACATGGGAGACGCAACCAATCACAGCAAGCCGTGACGTAATTTCAGGTCCTTAAGGATTTTAAAATTACGTCCCGGCTTTGTGATTGGTTGCGTCGCAGTCACATGGGAGACGCAACCAATCACAAGCCGTGACGTCACGGGAGGCTGGACACGCGCGCATTTTAAAATGGGCGCGTGTCCAGCCTCCCGTGACGTCCCGGCTTGTGATTGGTTGCGCCGCGATCAACCAATCACAAGCCGGGAGGCTGGACACGCGCCCATTTTAAAATTTTAAAATGCGCGCGTGTCCAGCCTCCCGGCTTGTGATTGGTTGACCGCGGCGCAACCAATCACAAGCCGGGACGTCACGGGAGGCTGGACACGCGCCCATTTTAAAAAGCGCGCGTGTCCAGCCTCCCGTGATGTCACGGCTTGTGATTGGTTAATGGCGGCCATGTTGCCGGGACGCGGACCAATCACAGCAAGCCGTGACGTAATTTCGTCACGGCTTGCTGTGATTGGTCCGCGTCCCGGCAACATGGCGCCGTGACCAATCATAAGCCGGGACGTCACTGGAGGCTGGACACGCGCGCTTTTTAAAATGGGCGCGTGTCCAGCCTCCCGTGACGTCCCGGCTTGTGATTGGTTAATGGCGGCCATGTTGCCGGGACGCAGACCAATCACAGCAAGCCGTGACGTAATTTCGTCACGGCTTGCTGTGATTGGTCCGCGTCCCGGCAACATGGCCGCCCTGACCAATCACAAGCCGGGACTTCACGTAACCAAGTAAAAGCGCGAATTTTAAACAAACAACGCTGCCGGTTCCCTCGCTGAGGTCCAGGCTGCGTCGGACAGGTGAGTATAGCGATATTTTTTATTTTAATTCTTTCTTTTACACATTTATATGGATCCCAGGGCCTGAAGGAGAGTTTCCTCTCCTTCAGACCCTGGGAACCATCAGGAATACCGTCCGATACTTGAGTCCCATTGACTTGTATTGGTATCGGGTATCGGTATCGGATTGGATCCGATACTTTGCCGGTATCGGCCGATACTTTCCGATACCGATACTTTCAAGTATCGGACGGTATCGCTCAACACTATTGAAGACTTGAACCACCTTTAGGTACTTATAGGTATCCATAACCAAAGTATAACGTGAACTCATTATAGTCTGTGCTGTGAAACATTAAATGAACAGTCGGGAAGGACCGAAGTTCTGTTTTATACCCAACGCAGGGTTAATAATAATAATAATTTTATTTATATAGCGCCAACATATTCCGCAGCGCTTTACAACTTATAGAGGGGACTTCTACAGACAACAGACATTACAGCATAACAGAAATCACAGTTCAAAACAGATACCAGGAGGAATGAGGGCCCTGCTGCTCGCAAGCTTACAATCTATGAGGAAAAGGGGAGACACAAGAGGTGGATGGTAACAATTGCTTTAGTTATTTGGACCAGCCATAGTGTAAGGCTCGGGTTACCGTGGACACTCACCCTAAGGCTCGGGTGTTCATGTAAAGCTGCATGAACCAGTTAACTGCCTAAGTATGTAACAGTACAGACACAGAGGCTATTAACTGCATAAAGTGTATGAGAACATGATGGAGGAACGTGATTATGTTGTTGTTTTTTATTAATAGGCCACACAGGGATAATTAGGTTAATGCGTTGAGGCGGTAGGCCAATCTGAACAAATGAGTTTTTAGTGCACGCTTAAAACTGTGGGGATTGGGGATTAATTGTATTAACCTAGGTAGTGCATTCCAAAGAATCGGCGCCGCACGTGTAAAGTCTTGGAGACGGGAGTGGGAGGTTCTGATTATTGAGGATGCTAACCTGAGGTCATTAGCAGAGCGGAGGGCACGGGTAGGTTGGTAGACTGAGACCAGAGAGGAGATGTAGGGTGGTGCTGAGCCATGGAGTGCTTTGTGGATGAGGGTAGTAGTTTTGTACTGGATTCTGGATTGGATGGGTAGCCAGTGTAATGACTTGATGACTTGAGGGTTGATGACTTACAGCAAAGATGGAATGAGTTGGCAGAAGGAGAACCTGTTCTTTGTCTAACCGAATAGATGACATGATTAGAAACTATGACACTATTGACTGTGACATCTAGAAGGTTAAAATGAGGAGAATAAGGTTCTCACTGATCTCTACAATTTCAGCAGGAGTTTAGCCTTGTACAACCCCAATACTAAAAAAGTTGGAACCCTGTGGAAAAAGTAAAGAAATAAGAATTCAATTATTTGGAAATAGAACAGATCAGAATGTGAGCGTTGGACATTTTTCCCTTACATGTGAAAAAAATAACTAATTTAGAAATTGATGGCAGCGACACATCTCAAATAAGTTCAACCTGGACCATGTCCACCATTGTGGAGAATCCCATTTCTTTTTCACAACAGTCTGTAAACATCTGGGAAGTGAGGAGACAATTGCTGGAGTTTCGGGAGAGGAATGCTATCCCGTTCTTGTCTGATGTAGTATTCTCAATGCTTTTTTGTATCATAATGCTCCATTTTCTATTGGAGAAATGTTTGGACCGAAGGCAGCTGTTCATTCCCTGAAATCTTCTTCTGAGAAGCAGTGATGAGATTGACACAGTGTGTACAGTAGTTTATCATTGTCCTGCTGAACTATGCAAGGTCTTCCCCTAGATAGACGATGTCTGGATTGAGCAGATGTTGTTCTATATAAAGACCAGCATTGATGGCGCCTCTCATGTGTAGTCTGCCCATGTCATAGACACTAATGCAGCCCCAACCATCAGAAATGGAGGAGGCGTGCGCCGATAACAAGCTGGATGGTCCCTCTCCTCTTGAGTCCTCAGGACACGGCGTCCGTGATCTCCATAAAGAATTTCAAAGTTTAATTCAACTGACTACAGAACAGTTTTCCATGTTGCCTCAGTCCATTTTAAATCCTCTTTGGCCCAGAGAAAACAGGAGTGTTTATGGATTGTTTTTTTTTTAACTGTAAATTTTTATTGAATTTTATAATTTAACAATTGGAAACAAACGTCCAAACAATTACATTCTGAACATCTTTCAGAGAACAATGCAAAGAACAAAATAAAGAAATTTGAAGGAGCTTCAAATACAAAGTACAATGAAATGTAATATAAGGGATCACGCCCCCTAGTGGTGAAAAACCACAGTATAAAGTGATATCATAAATTTCAAAATTCTGAAAGATTTCCTAATAAAGGTATATTTTACACCACTATGAACTAGCTCCATCCATTAATCTACTGCCTTATAACTGAACTTCACATAAAAAGACAAGACTTAAACAGGGAGGGATAAGGTGGGGGACACATGTCCTAAAGAAGTAATGAGAAGAAAGACTTAGCTGCTAATCTGAGCCCAATAATAGTCCTAAGGGGCCCAAACTGTGTGAAATCTGCCCACACTCGCTCCCAGCAAAGCTGTCATATATTCCATCCTACAAATGTCAGGAATTCTGCTCAGTAAATCTTGATGGGAGGGGGCAGAGGTCTGCTTCCATTTAAGAGCTATCAAGCACCTTGCTGCAGTAAGAATGTGGCGTAAACCATCTAGCTGAATTCTTCCCCATTCCCCTAGGAGAGACGTTTAGGAGATAGATAGCTGGGTTCAACTCAACTTCCACAAAAAGAACCCTACGTATTAAGGCTCTTACATCTTCTCAAAAACCAATGATCTCTGAACAAGACCAAAAGATGTGGTATTGAGAGCCCACTTCTAAGCCACAAAGCCAACAGAGGTTCGAGAGCTGAGGGCTCAACCTGCGGAGGAGCTCCGGAGTGTGATACCAGAACATCAATATTTTATACTGATTCTCCTGAAACTTGTGCTCAAAAGTTTACATACCCCGGTAGAATTTTTGCTTTCTTGGCCTTTTTTCAGAGAATATGAATATGAAAACTTTTTCTCCACTCATGGTTAGTGGTTGGGCGAAGCCATTTATTGTCAAACTACTGTGTTTTCTCTTTTTAAATCATAATGTGCAAATTGCCTCTTCTGAGAAAAAGAGGACTTAACTCTACAGCGCCACCTGTTGGAAGTAGCGATCCTACAAGTCACAATCAAGCCTCTAACGAGTCGTGCAATATGACTTAGGATAAAAGCCAAATTAGTATCTCAATTCGCAGACACGGTGTTTCGGGCTGTTGGCCCTCGTCAGTGCGAAGCATGACAACTGATTTGGCTAGGTGAGAGGCTCTGGACTGGGGTCTAAGGGGTAACGTTTCTCCTTATGGAGAGTGACATACCATCTGGCTTGTCAAGGTAAGGAGACTTATTTGCCGTGCAATGCTCCTCTGGGAAATTAAATATGCAAATTGCCTCTTCTGAGATCATGATGACAACCCAAAACATCCAAATGATCCCGATCAAAAGTTCACATACGTCACATACCCAATTTCTTAATACCGTGTAATGCCCCCTCTAACATCAATGACAGCTTGAAGTCTTTTGTGGTAGTTGTGGATGAGGTTCTTTATTTTCTCAGATGGTAAAGCTGCCCACTCTTCTTGGCAAAAAATCCTCCATTTCCTGTAAATTCCTGGGCTGTCTAGCCACTCCAGAGCTCCATGCCCAGCTTCTGGGCTGATGAGTGCAAATTTGCCTCCAGTATTTGCTGATAACGTGCTGCATCATCTTGTTAGGACTGGCGGATTGCACTGAACATAAATTAAGATGAAATGCGATCGCATACCCTGGGTCCACTGTGCAGTGATGGAGAACTGCAGTTAATATGAACAATGGTGGAACAAGACAGCGAATGCAAGTTAGCTCGCACTGAGTTAACGGTCACTTAGTGAATAGCTCACGAGGCTGAGGTGCCAGAATTCTAAAGGTTATACGCATGCCTGCTCTGAGCACACGTAGACAAGTCCACACTACAGTTAGGTTCCACACACTCACAAAACATAAATGATCTTAGCGCACCAACAGGCGCGCCAAAGATCCTTTTATAGATTGTGCCAATCAGACAGGACCTTGCTAACGGAACAATACAGGGCTGGCACAGGACCTGAGCAGCTGATGACAGACCACCAATGAGAGGTCGCCATCTCACGAGCATGCTCAGTAGAGCGAATCCTGGACTTAGTCTTAGGAAAGACAGCTCGCTGCTGTCTATTATTAGTTACCATAGCTGAACCTGGAGAGGCAGTGTTAACAATGCGCACACCCCAAGTCTGAGCAAGACGCTGAGACCGACGTCTTTGCTGAGCAGCATCCACTGCGATCGAGACTGAATGGCAGACCGCAGAGGAAGGTAAGGCTTGGAATCCATCCTGTGCAGAGGAAGAGTCCCGACACCAAACACATCTTTCCTTCAACTTTGACCAAGTTTCCTGTGCCTTTCTAGCTCATACATCCCCAAAATATCAGCGATTGACCTCCGCGCTTTACAGTAACAATGGTGTTCCTTTCATCATAGGCCTTGTTGATCTCTTTCCACAAATGTAACGTTTATGGTTGTGGTCAAAAAGTTCAATTTTGGTCTCATTACTCCAAAATTACCTTGTTCCAGAAGTTTTGAGGCTTGTCCCTGTGCTGTTTTGTGCATTTCAGGCGAGATACTTTGTGGCATTTACGCAGTAATGGCTTTCTTCTGGTGACTCGACTGTGCAGTCCATTTTTCTACCTCCTTATTGTGCATCTTGAAACAGCCACACCGCTAGATTTCAGAGAGTCCTGTATTTCAGCTGATGTTATTTGTGGGTTTTTCTTTGCATCCTGAACAATTTTCCTGGCAGTTGTTAGACAACATTTTTGTTCTTGTCCTGACCTTGGTTTTGTTTTCATAGAGCCCCTGAGTTTCCATTTGTTAATCACAGTTTGAATGCTGCTGACTGGCATTATCAATTCCTTGGATATCTTTTTGTAGCCCTTTCCTGTTTTATACTGTTCAACTACCTTTTCCCATAGATCCGTTGACAATTCTTTTGCTTTCCCCATGATTCACAATCCAGAAACGTCAGTGGCTGGATGAAAGATGCAAGAGTCTGTCTGGATCCCAGAAACTCACTCAGATTTTATGCACACACACACTGATTACAAGCAAACAGGTCACAGGTGAGTATGTTACATTTAGCAGCCATTCAAACCCATTTCTGTCAACTTTTGTGCATGTTTTCAGGCCAAAATCACCATGATATGTGAACTTTTGATCAGGGTTACTTGGATGTTTTGGGTTGTCATTATGATTTAAAAAGAGAAAACACAGGAGTTTGACAGTAAATGGCTTCACCCAACCACTAACCATGAGTGGAGAAAAAGTTTTGGTGTTAGCATTCATATTCTCTGATAAAAGGTCAAGAAAGCAAAAATTCTGCCAGGGTATGTAAACTTTTGAGCACAACTGTAAAGAGAGTGCAAATACTGTAAAGAATTTGGACGCTTTTTCCCAGAAGTGTTGCCAGGTTTGGGGTGACAGCCCCCTCCCCAAAATAGACTTCCATCTACTCATGTACAGATGTTTTAACTGTTGACCCCCTTGAGGGTAATTTATAATCCTTTATATATCCAAAATGAATCCCTTGGTTGATGGGCCTCTTTTGCAAATCCTCTCAAAATCAGACGGTACAGACACCTTCGATACGCCATATAACGATAAAGCAAAATGTTTAATCTGCATATACTGACATAATTCCTTATTAGATATAGCAAATCTAGACTTGATAGCATCAAACAAAAGAACCTCCAGCGTGTCCCCATCTACCAAGCCCGCAAATCTTAACAGTCCTGCTGAAATCCACTGGTGAACCATTGCGGGATCCTTGCTATTTAGTATCAGAGGTTGATAAATGAATGATATCATTGGCAAATTGGGAGAGGCCAAATTAAACTTCCTCATACACGAAAGCCAAACCTCCCTCATAAACTGCATAGGACCCAATAGTGAAACTGGAACCCCGATGGCCTTATTTGTCCACAGTAGGGAATTCGGATGAATTGGGGCCACCCACAGTTTTTCAATTTCCGTCCATTTGTTAAAAGCCCACAGTGAGGCCCAAGAGGGAAACCAGTGCAAATGGGCCACCCTGTAGTATCTAACAATGTCAGGAATGGAAAGGTCCCCTGTGTTTTATGAGAGATGAGAACATATCTAGAGATCCAATGACGCCTACCATTCCAGATTAATCTCATTGTAGCTGCCTGAAGAGACTTAAGTTTCATGGGGACCTTGACCGGAAGAGTCAACGCACTCTTGGGACCGGAGCGTCACGAGAAGCATTGGTAAACGCCTCGGCTGGGTCCGGGGGGCCGACAGAGGGTGAGTATATAACTATTTTTTATTTTATTTCTTTTTTAACAGGGATATGGTGCCCACATTGCTATATATTACGTGGGCTGTGTTAGATACTGCATGGGCTGTGCTATATACTACATCTCTGTGCTGTATACTATGTGGGCTGTGCTATATACTACGTGGCTGGGCAGTATATTACGTGGCTGGGCAATATACTACATCGCTGTGGTCTATACTGCATGGGCAGTGTTATATACTACGTCTCTGTGCTATATACTATGTGGCTGTGCTATATACTATGTGGCTGTGCAATATACTAAGTGGCTGGGCAATATACTACGTGTCTGTGCTATATACTACGTGTCTGTGCTATATACTACTTCGCTGTGCTATATACTACGTGGCCTGTGTTGTATACTGCATGGGTTTTGTTATATACTACGTCTCTGTGCTATATACTACGTGGCTGTGCAATATACTACGTGGCTGTGCTATATACTACGTGGCTGTGGTATATATTACGTGGCTGGGCAATATACTACATCGCTGTGCTCTATACTACGTGGCCTGTGTTATTTACTGCATGGGCAGTGTTATATACTATGTCTCTGTGCTATATACTACGTGGCTGTGCAATATATTATGTGATTGGGCAATATACTACGTTTCTGTGCTATATACTACGTGTCTGTGCTATATACTACGTGGCTGGGCAATATACTACGTGGCTGAGCAATATACTACGTGGCTGGGCAATATACTATGTGACTGAGCAATACTGTATATTACGTGGCTGGGCAATATGTTACGTGGCTGGGCAATATACTACGTGTCTGTGCAATATACTACGTGTCTGTGCTATATACTACGTGGCTGTGCTATATACTACGTGGCTGAGCAATATACTACATGGCTGAGCAATATACTACGTGGGCTGTGCTACATACTACATGGCTGTGCAATAAACTACGTGGCTGGGCAATATACTACGTGCAATTTGAACCTCACTTCGCTAATTGCTAGCGGCCGGCCGAATCCTGTGTGTAAATTGCATTATTCTGAAAACTTTGTAATTAAACTACATACAGATTCTAGAATACCCGATGCGTTAGAATCGGGCCACCATCTAGTATCTAATAATTTTCTTAGATGACTAAAGTGTGGTGGGAAATTGCAAGTATATAGAGTATTATAAGAGGAGGACAAGTAAACCCCTAAGTCCATGACAGCTTCAATCTTCCATCTAAATTTGAAGTTTAATTTTAAATTATCCAGAACACGCAAAGGCATATTTAACGGCATGACTTCTGTTTTAGTAGTATTCAATTTGTATCCCGATAGGCCACCATACACTTTTAAAACATCCATGAGATTAGGTAATGTAGTGTGAAGATTTGTAAGGGTCAACAGGTCATCATCCGCAAACAATGATATCTTGTAAACTTTGTTCCTGACCTCTACTAATGAAATATTAGGATTTTGTTGTATCATTGCTGCCAGAGGTTCTATGCACATAACATATAGTAAAAGCGATAGGGGGCATCCCTGACGTGTGCCACTCACGATGTTAAAAGAGGGAGAAGAGTGGAAGCACAGTTTAATTGGGGCCGAAGGAAATCTGTACAATGCCCTTATAGCCATTAAAAAGGCACCGGAGATACCAAACGCCCTCATATGCTCAAAGAAAAAAGACCAATTCAGTCTATCAAATGCCTTTCCTGCATCTAGGCTCAAACTAAGGGTTTATACATTATTTCTGTTGGAAACCTCTATCAGATCTATCGCCCATCTGGTGTTGTCATCCTCCTGAAGAAAGGGGACAAAACCCACTTGATCCTTATTAATAAGTTAGGGTAGCCAGCAATTGAGCCTTTTGGCCAGCATGCGGGTGAAAATTTTTAGGTCAGAAATTAATAGAGCTATTGGACGAGAGTTTGAACAGTCCAGAGGATCCCTTCCAGCCTTAGGAACAAGGATCAGATAGGAGTGTGACAACGAATCTGGAATGGGAAAACATGTGGAGAGTAAGCTCCTTTACAAACGTCTTATAAGTTATAATACAAATAGGTCCACCAATCCGAACCAGAGGATTTACACAGGGAAAGATCTTTCAAGATGTCTACAATCTCGTCTCGAGTTATACTGGTTGATTAAGAGATATTAATGCTTCTGGTGGGAGCACCGGAAGATTTAGACCTAAAAAATAATTTTGCATTAGGGTAGCTCTAGTATTCACATTTGGAGAAGAGTTATATAATTTGCGATAGAAATCATAAAATAGGTTTGAGATTTCAGCTGGATTGTAATGATTCGTACCGTCATCCTCCCCAAGAGCCTGGGGATTAGAGGACGAGACCCTCTCCTTCATTTGCTCAGCCAATAATGGGTGGGTTTTATTACCATTTTCATAATATTTTTGTTTTGTATATAGGAGTAATTTATCAACTTTACGTATACAAATATCTTTTAGTCTATTTCTAGTCCCCAACACTTTCCTCAAGACCCCTAGAGAAGGTGAAACAGCCAGTTTATGTTCTACTTCCCTAAGTTGAGAGGTTAGTTTATTATATTCAAATTTAGCATTTTTTTTAATCTAGAGCCCTCCTTTATATAATAAACCCTCATCACTGCCTTATGAGCCTCCCATAGGACTGAAGGGGGGAAACTGAACCTTCATTAAGATGAAAGAATTTGGTGAGATTGTCCAATAAGTTCTTTCTAATACTATGGTCGTTAATTAAGAACTCATTCTGGCACCAATGACAGGCCCGGGAAGGAGGTTGAGTAGATTTAAGATCTAACACAACCATAGCATGATCTGATCAGGTAATTTGACCTATCCCCACTTTTTTAAGATCTAACACAACCATAGCATGATCTGATCAGGTAATATGACCTATCTCCACTTTTTCCAGCAGCATCCTAAGAGATATTATATTTGCAAAAAAAGAAAACTATTCTGGTATGAGTATGATGAGGAGGAGAGTAAAAGGAAAAGGCCCTCTGTTTAGGGTGATCTATCCTCCACAAGTCAAAAAGGGAGTTGGCCCTAATTAATTTCCTAAAGTCCAATGCCAGTCTAACTACATTGTGTGATGGAGGCTTATCCCCAAGAGAATGCTTATCGAATACCTCTGAGAAAGGAATATTAAAGTCCCCTCCCACTAATAAAGCGGCGGTAGTTTCTGCAGAAGAGAAAACACCTTCCACAGAAAATGAATCTGTCCTGCATTTGGGGCATACAGATTACATAAAGTAATGGGCTTACCACTTAGAGAAGCCTCCAAAACAATAAATCTACCACCAGGATCGATATGTGTCTTTTTCACCTGCAAATGGGAGGCTGAGGATATTAGAATTGCCACTCCTCCCCTCTTACCATTATTAAAAGTGGAGTTAGATGCAGTCAGTTTCCTGTGTAAAGGCTTTGTCAGCTCTCTGAGATCTCAATTCCTGTAGGGTGAGCATCCATTTCCTAGGGAAATTAAGACCCCTAACATTCATTGATATTATATGAGATATGATGAGCAGGTGAGTTACTCACATAAGTAAGGACCCTGAGAATGTCTCCATTCTAACACCGCTCAGCAGTTGATGATTCTCCGGACACTCAAGAGAGTCACATTTCTCCCATTCAGAACTCTGTGCTTGAACAAATGGAAAGGATGGAAACACAAGGGCAAAGGAAAGACACATACAAAAACAAACAAAAGAACAAATTGCGAACCTTGGTAAATTAAGAACCATATTTCCCAGGAAAAACCTCCTGGCCCAGGGCTACTCCTGTAGATCAAACTGAATCCACCAGGAATTCAAAAATAACAATGTAACCCCAAGAGAAATCACCGAGGGGGCAGGGACCAGAGTCTGACCTACACAAATGCGAGAGAAAGAGGAGAGACAAAAAAATCCAGAAAAAAGGAAAATAACTCCTTTCCAGTACGTCAGAGTCAGGGCTCCCCCAGGCCAATAATAATGACACCTTGTGGATAGTTCCGCATAACATGTAAGCAGCTTCATATAACTGAAATACTAATATACGAGTGTGCCTGTACCGGCTAAAACTTGTGAAGAGAAGTAGGAGGCTATAAGAAATCATCATCAACATAGTATAAGACATTAAACATCTAATTCATACATCTCAATTAAGGAGCGTCTCAACAAAGTCTATTGGAAGGCAGTCCTCTTTTGTCTGCCCTGTCTCCGGGACCTCCCTGATCTTTTCTCTTTTTCTGATTCCAAACTGTGGGTGGTGGTACAACTACAGGTAGAGGAGCATCCCAGCTCAAGAGAGCCCTGCTCCATATGCTAATCCCGAGCCTGCTGCTGCTGTGATGGGCATCCTACATGCCTGTCCTCCTTACCCCCGTAAGGCACGTACTCATCAGGTAAGTTCTGCAGCGCCTCTCCTCCCGTTACTCCAAGCACAGCATCCTTCTCGTACTTGGTGGTCTCCTCCTCCTCATGGCAACATGGTACCTGTACTCTTGCACTTGTCTGCTCTGGCAGGAAAAAAGCACCGAGAGTCGTTGCTGGGGCAGCTGATATGGCTCCAGTCTGCGCAGGAGTCTTCACCCTCCTGGGACCCATTGGAGCAGCGGAAATGAAAGCCGATACAGGTGATTATATCTGCATAAGAGCAAGGCCTGGCAGGAGCTCCTCAGAATCGCATCTGCTCAGCCCAGCATCCATACATGCCCCCACCCTGTGTTTCTGGATTGTTAATATATAGCTTCTTTACATGATCGGTCTTTATCTTGAATTTGTTGATTGCACGATAAACAGAGTTGACAGACAATGATTTCTGGAAGCATTTCTGAGCCCATGCATTGATTTACATGTCCGAATCATTCCTGTTTTTAATGCAATGTCGACTGAGATGCCTGAAATCATGAGCATCTAATATTGATGGCCTTCTCTATTCGGTTTCACCAGAATATCTGAATCTTTGCATGATATTATGTATTCTAAATGCTGGGATAGTCAAAGTCTATATAATTTTAAGTTGGGGAAGATTTTAATGAAAATTTAAAGAATTTTTAGATGCAATTATTCACAGATTGGTGACCTCTAACTAGCTTTGCTTCTGAGAGACTCTGCCTCTCTAACATGCTCTTTTTACCCACAGCCATATAACAACATACCAATTTGCAGTCAGCAAACAAAAACGGTACTAAGCATATAAATGCTATAAATATCAAAAGAATTACCGTAATATGTCCTAGAAGGAAAAGATGTATATGGCCAAATAATATGAAAAATATCTCAATATTTATTAGTAATATGTTAAACGAAAGTTTAGAAACCAGAAAAATGTATGAAAAATGTCAATAAAAAAGGCAGCAGGAGACAACAAAGTCATGATTTGTGAAGATGATGCAGAACCATGGAGTTTGAAATAGAGATAATGTAATAAAAAGAGTGAAATCAAGGGTCAAAAACTCAATGCAAAAATAGATCAACCAGTTATGAGGTCATAAAAGGTTCAAAGGATGTTCTGAATGCAGAAATGATAATAAATATAATAGGTAATTGTAACCAATTCATTAAAGAAATCCAGAGTACATGATAATGGAGGTAACATAATAATAAACTAGTTTATTTGATCAAATGTCCTGATTACAGGCTCCATTGAAGTAAATATAATAAGATAATGGGGAATAGAGGAAGTATTCAGAAGTCATAAATGATGATAAATATAATGGATAATTATGGCCATTTCATTGAAGAAGTCCACACTAACCAGTGAGAGGTATCATAAATTCATTAGTAATGATAGAATACATAAATAATGATGATACTGTACATTTAACAGAGCCCAAAGGGTATGAAATGAGAGTCAGCGAGTCACAAAATTCAGAAGAATAGATGGATCACTCATAGTCATCTCCTCCTGCCAGAATGGTGCCAGCCATTGACTTTGTACAAAATTAACCCTCCGGCTGCTTTTCATTAGTACCACTTATTTTTTAGGTTTTTTTTAAACCCTGTCCCAATTTTCTTGAGATGTGTTGCTGCCATCAATTTTTAAATTAGTTAATTTTTAAAAATGAAATGGAAAAATGTCCAACGTTCATCGTCTGATCAATGGTTCCAGCTTTTTTGGGAATTGGGGTTGTATATCGACAAATCTTACAGCAAATTTGCAGGTACCGGCATTACGGGTATATACATAATGGAGGATTAACCCCTTAACAACATCACAGGGTGCCGATGGGTTGTCATGCCAGCTGGGGGTCTGCTGATGACCCCCATGACTGTCATTATGATAGTCCTGTAAATGTCAGCCCGTGGCCAGCATTCATAGGAGAGCATGATTTCTGCTATACATAGCACAGGTGATCAGACGATCACAGCTTCAAGTCTCTTAATGTTACTTTTAAATAATTCCTTCTCCTCCCATAACAGTTTGTATCCTCTTAATATATTGCAGTCATCACATTATATAGCACTGTGTACTTGCTAATTTTGCCTTTCTACCCAGATAATTCTTCTCTTTTCCATTAGGTGTATGACATCACGTGATTAATAACTGACGAGCTGAATCCTTATAAGCTCTATGTAGAAACAGGAGGTTGGGGGCGTGGCTTCGGTCTCAGAATATGTGAGACACGTTTCTTGGGAGCTCCTGAGGTATTACCTCCAATCCTACTATCATCTCGACTAATTTTAGCCATCCACTTATTTTAAACCCTAAAAACATCACTATTATCGCATAGGCCTCTTTTGAGACCTTTACTTCACTTTTTTGCCCTTTCTTGTGAGGACTTTGACAGATTGGACTTTCTGGGCCTGCTGCAGCCTGACAGGCTCGGGGCTTGCCCTGTATGCTTGGTTCATGTTCCCTCTAGACCTTCTTTCCGGCTGAAAAGTGGGTGATTATAAAAGATAAACAACCAGGAGCGGCTTAGGAGTGAGTCATAAAGTGAGTACGCGCTCTCTCACACACCAGCCACTTATTACCTCAGACTAGAAGAAGACGGCAGCCATCTTGCCAACGGACGTGGCGCGCACAGGGAGGAGGCTGAGCGGGAGGACACAGGGCTCGTCGCGTCTCTGGACACAGCGGCTGCCAACCTTCCACGACGCTGCAGTGCTCCCCCTCATCGCCGGATCGCATCTCTAAGCTGTGCCATTCAAGAGGAGTCACCGGAGAGGATCCCCCCTCGTTTCCCGCCAGTCCGCCATTACAGGCGCGATTGCACCATCTCCCTGCCGGACCAAGTTTTTCCTGCCAGAGAAGATCAGCGGCTCAACATTCTCTCTTCATTCCCCGTCTCACCACAGGATCAGGTACTTTGTTGACTCATCTTACCTACCTGGGGCTGTGGGATATTGCCCGTTCTCCCTTCCATGCTGCACTACGGCAGCATTTCTGAGGGCTTGCTGTGACCTATGGTACCTCTTCTTTATATAGCCACTAAAAGATCTAGACACTTGCTTTATTGAAATTACCTGGGGCTGTAGGGTTTTGGCCGTTCTTTCTTCCATGCTACACTGTGGCAGCATTTTTGAAGGCATGCTGTGACTTATGGTACCTCTTCTTTATATAGCTACTAAAAGGTCCTGGACACTTGTCTTATTGAAACTACCTGGGGTTATAGGATATTGCCCATTCTTTCTTCCTGCTGAAGGGGTCAAGCTTCATTACACCCTGAGAAAAACGTTATGCTACACTAAGACAGCATTTCTGTGGGATCGGTGGGACCCTTTTCTCATATAATCACCAGAAGATTTGGACACTTGCATTATTGAAACTACCTGGGGCTATGGGATGTTGCCCGTTGTCTCTACCTACTGAACGGGTTAAGCTGCATAACACCCCGAGATAAAAGCTATGCTACACAGCGACAGCATTTCTAAGGGCATGCTGTGACCAGTGGTACCCTCTCCTTATATAGCCACCAAAGGATCCGGACACTTGATTTATTGAAATCACCTGGGACTATAGGCCTTCATAATTGTCCTATTCGCTTTCAACCCTCTGATATTGCCAAAAAACTTTCTAAAGATCTCTGGCTGACAACAGAGAAGCTATTAGTCAACAGCTTTTTTGTGCAAACTATTTGACTCATCAGAAGTCACCGCTACAATCTTCATTTCTCCACAGACTCTTCTTCAAATCTTGATTTTTTTTTATCTTTTATTTTGGTTTATTATGTTTTTTCATTGTTTTCTGCCTTATTTTTAGTTTTTATGCTTGTTTCATTTTTGCTATTCAGCTCCTATACATGTCTCATTTGCATATTTGACCTCTATTTTGGTGAGATAAAGCGGTATTCAGGAGCCTTCACCCATCTGCAGTGCGACATTACTGTGCATTTCCTACAGGTTTCAATCCAGCTTTTGTGCATATACTTCTCTCAAACAGGTGGATAAATTCGTGTCTCATCTGCTTCATAGGTTCCTTATTTACAGGACACACACCGGAGACTATTGAACAAGCTAGAACCTGTCATCATATTTTTTATTTTTTATGTTTATTTAGTTTTATTAATTTATTATTGAGGCAGTTTTTTAGTTACCTTTATATTTAGTTTTTATGATTAGTTGATTATTGGTACCATCTAATTGTCACACTGAGATATAACTACCTCCCATCTTGTTGGTAAATGCAACAAAGCTTAATATATAATCCTCTAATTTTCACTAAGATGTCAAAGGGGGCCTTTAATTTTAAAGTCATCACCTCAACCCCAGTCAAACAACAAAAAAGTCAAAGAGTTGAACAAAAGCACTTCTATCACAACCCAGAAGAAGATCAGGTTAATACACTGAGCCCTGAAAGGTCTAGAACGCCACATAAAAAAAGAATTTCAAATATCCCAAGGTTAAGCAGGAAAAATAAAAAACTCACATTTAATTCCTCGGAACCTACTGAGACTTCCAGTTCAGAGATGCAGAACAACACCCTCAATCTCAATAACTCAAATAAACCCCATACAGAAGAAATGGATCAATCCCTTTCCACTAAAAGGAAGGCATCAGGAACTACCACTGAAAAATTTCATACTAATGCACAAGAATACTCAGACGAAGAGGGAACATATTTTAGTGATCCTTCTTCTCAAAGCCCACTAAAAAGCAAACTAAAAAAAGATTCTGATCATACTTCAAATCCTGAAGATTCCTCCTCAGCATCCTCCCCCAGTTCTGAAAAACTTCTAATTGAACTAGCTAAAAAAATTAGCCTAGACATGACAAAAAATTTTGAAAACCATGCAAAAACACTTCAAAAAACACTTGATGAGTTTGGTAACAAGTTTATAGAGCAGGAGAAGAGAATGGAAAAAATAGAGACAAAAACTGAAGAATCATCTAAAGCTATACATAGTTTATCTCAGGAAATTAAACAGCTTAGGACCAAAATAGCAGACCTTGAAGACAGGAACCGCAGGAACAACCTCAAAATACGGGGTATTCCTGAAAATGTTCCTAATGAAAATCTTGCTGACTACGTCAAAAATGTCTTCAAATCAGCTATATTCCATCTCTTTCAAAACTTGAGGTTACTATAGATAGAATCCACAGATTACCTCGGCCACCTAAAATCTCAAATGACACTCCTAGAGATACAATTTTACGTATCCATTTTTACAATACAAAAGAAAAAATCCTGCAATTTCTGAAAAAAGAAAAATCCTTTCCTGAACCCTTCCAAAAGCTTAAAGTTTTCGCAGACTTGTCAAAAGAAACATTGACATCAAGAAAAGAATTTAACGACACCACCACTTTCCTTAGGGAAAATAACATCTCATACAGATGGGGCTTCCCGCTCAAATTGCTGATATTTCATGAAGGGAAAACAAACCCAATATTCTCGCCTCTAGAGGGCAAAAACTTTATTTCAGCTTTAAAAAAAAATCCCCCACAGGGGAGAAACCGTTGACTTCAGGCATACCTTAGGTCTTAGACCTCAATTGTTGTCATTAGTCAGGCTTTCAGCCTCAAACATGAATCTATGACTTGGCTTCTAAATTTCCTACAGAGGTAATTTCTCACTTCCCAGTTCCTAGTCAACCCCTAAGAAAAAAGAATCTAAAGGTTAATTGTTCCAGTTTTAATACCTAAGTGTTTTGGTATATTTTATATACCCCCTCTCTTAACACTTTTTTGTTTTGTTACTCAGTTTAGTGTTGAAATACATCAAGACCCCCTCCCAGTGAGACCATTTCTCCCCTCCACTTACCCTTTAAGAAAACATGAGCATTAGTGTAATGACTTATAATGTCAGAGGACTGAACAGTCCAAAAAAGAGACACTCCATATGGAAAGAACTAGTCAATTCAAACGCAGATCTAATCTGCATCCAAGAAACTAAGTTTAAATTAAATGACCATCCAAAATTCTCACACTTCAAATTTCCACATGTTTATGAATCTTGTAGTCCAAAAAGAAAAGCCGGGGTTGTCACGATAATTAAGAACTCAACATCATTTGAATTCCTAGAAGAATTTAATGATCCTGAGGGCAGATTTCACATTTTAATATGTCGTATTAACAATCATCTTTGTACAATAGCCAACCTTTATGTCCCTAATACGAGACAAATTAACTTCCTCAATAAAGTGACCAAACGACTTAATAAAATTAAAAAAGGAGATACGATTCTGCTAGGAGACTTTAATTCAGTTCCAAACTACCAAATTGACTCATCTTCTAAGAAGAGGCCACCGTCTGCTGATTTGGATGGTTGGCTGTCCCGAAGTGAGCTCTTTGATATTTTTAGATGTATTAACACATCCTCCATCGAGTATACTCATTTCTCTGAGGTACATCAGACGGCCTCGAGAATTGATTTAATACTTTCGGATGTGTTTACACTCCCAAAATTTGAAAAAATATACATAGGAGACAAAACAATCTCTGACCATTCTCCAGTAATCGGGATGCTCGCTTTGGGACCACCGATCAACAATAGAAATACGTGGAAATGTAACCCATACATTATCAATAAGCCTACCTACAAAAACTTAATTGAAAATTCAATTAAAAATTATTTCAAGGAAAACGACACGGAAAATATGAACCCCATCATCAAGTGGTGTGCCCATAAGGCAGTTATTAGGGGAATAATTATCCAACTCACATCACAAGAAAAGAGAAATAACAAATCTAAGATAGAAAACATTCAAACTCAATTAAAAAAGAAAATCAACTCTCAAATAGCCCTTCCTACGCCATCTTTAAACCTACAATTAGAAATTTCTAAACTGAGACAAGAACTTAGACTCCTGATCTTTTCCTCTTTTGATCAAATGGTAGCCTCCTCCAAATTTAGAATGTATACTTCCATCAACAAGCCCACCAAATTCATGACCAGCAGAATCAAAAATAAAAGAATACGAGAAAGAATCAACAAAATCAGAACTTCTGATGGAAGAATCTTAGTACATCCACAAGACATCGCAAATGAATTTGCAAATTACTATGAAAAAATATACAATATAAACTCCCTTCCCACCCTCTCGCAAAGCCACGAAAAAACCATTACCTCTTATCTCTCCTCCCTCAATCTCCCAAGGATCTCAGAGGAGGACTTGGCCTCTCTCACCTCGCCCTTCACAGCTGATGAAATAGAGGATTGCATCAAAAACCTTAAAGCGGCAAAGTCCCCAGGCCCTGATGGCTTTGGTAATGACTATTACAAGACATTCTGCGGTCTTCTTTCCCTGCAGCTATCTCAAACCCTTAATTCAGCCTCTCTCTCCGGTGCTTTTCCCAAGGAGATGTTAGAGGCATCCATAGTTCTTATACCTAAACCCAAAGGAGATCCCGAAAACATTAAAAATTTTCGTCCTATATCTCTCATAAATTCGGATATTAAAATTTACGCTAAAATCCTTGCCAACAGACTTGGAGAAGTGCTGCCTGAATTGATTAATAAAGATCAAATAGGCTTTGTGAGAAACCGCCATGCTTCAGATGGTACAAGGAGAGCAATTAATGCAATAAAAATTGCTATCTCCACCAAGCAACCTACAATATTTATTTCTCTGGACGCTGAAAAAGCGTTTGACCGCTTAAGCTGGTGCTTCCTCAAACAAACGCTGATTAAATTTGGTTTCAATAACAACTTAATCTCCTCCATATTTGCTTTATATCAAAACCCCACAGCAAAAATCTTTACAAATAATCACTCCTCTGCCCCCTTCTCCATTTCCAATGGAACGAGGCAGGGATGCCCCTTGTCCCCCCTTCTTTTTGATATGGCTATGGAGCCTCTTGCCCAACATATCAGACAGAATGAAAACATTAAAGGTATAAACACCCCTTCTCGCCAACTTAAAATTAGTCTTTTTGCGGATGATATTTTGCTCACCCTCACAGACCCCATAAATTCTATAAAAGAACTTCACAAAATACTCAAAATATTCTCATCACTCTCACAATTTAAAATCAACGAGAGAAAATCCAACATATTACAAATCAATCTCAATGAAAAACAAATTCAAAAAATAAAAGAAATATCCCCTATAAATTGGGCACAAAAAGAAATCACTTATCTAGGGACTATCTTATCTAGCAACTTTTCCCATTTAATAAAGGCTAATATAAGCGCCCTACGCAAAACAATCAGCTCCGATTCTACTCTGTTTGGGAATAAGAGTCTTTCACTTTGGGGCAAAGTCCTAGCTATGAGAGTTTACACACTGCCTAAAATACTGTACGTATTAGGTAATATTCCTCTCCCAATTAACGACTCAATGCTTACTTCTCTCCAAAAAGACATAAATGCCTTTATCTGGAGTCACAAAAAGCCAAGAATCCCCTTAAGTCTAGCATACAAAGAAAGAGGTCATGGAGGCTTAGGTGTCCCCAACATATCAGCTCACCATCAAACAATAATCATCAAACAGAGTAGGCATTGGTTGTTGAGTTCTGGCTCCCCGGCTTGGATAGATCTAGAAACACATATAAATAATAACAAAAATCTTAAAAATATAATTACAAAGTCTTTCCTTGGTCAGCACACAAGCATCCCCAACCACCCTGTCTTCCAAGCAACCATAAATGCTTGGAAAAAAATTTCAACTCTAAAAAAAGGGACTCCAAAGATGTCTATTTTAAGACTTCTACACCTCCATACTATAGCTAGCTTCACAGACCAAACCATATCGGCAACATGGAAGGACTACCATATCGAAAGGCTCAAAGACATACACGATGGAAACAATTTTCTAAAATTTAGCGACATTAAAACCAAATTTAAACTTCCGTCGTCGATGTTCATCGAATATTTATCCCTGAAAGAGCTAATTTCTTCCTTTTTCAGGAGGAAACCCAGACTCTCAGAAGCCACTCTGAATCTTATAAGCAACTTGAATCACGGCATATTCTGGAGCCACAAATATATATATGGTTGGCTAAATCATGATGCTGATATGGTAAAAAGCTCTCATACAAATAAATGGGAAAGAGAATTAAATATTTCGCCTTCGCAAGAGGACTGGCAAACAGCATTAACCTCAACATATGACTCTACACTCTCAATGTCTCTACAGGAATCTCATTTCAAGGTCATTTCTCGATGGTACTACACTCCAGTCAGACTGGCCCACTTATAATAATAATAATAATAATAATAATTTTATTTATATAGCGCCAACATATTCCGCAGCGCTTTACAACTTATAGAGGGGACTTATACAGACAACAGACATTACAGCATAACAGAAATCACAGTTCAAAACAGATACCAGGAGGAATGAGGGCCCTGCTGCTCGCAAGCTTACAATCTATGAGGAAAAGGGGAGACACAAGAGGTGGATGGTAACAATTGCTTTAGTTATTTGGACCAGCCATAGTGTAAGGCTCGGGTGTTCATGTAAAGCTGCATGAACCAGTTAACTGCCTAAGTATGTAACAGTACAGACACAGAGGCTATTAACTGCATAAAGTGTATGAGAACATGATGGAGGAACGTAATTATGTTGTTGTTTTTTATTAATAGGCCACACAGGGATAATTAGGTTAATGCGTTGAGGCGGTAGGCCAATCTGAACAAATGAGTTTTTAGTGCACGCTTAAAACTGTGGGGATTGGGGATTAATTGTATTAACCTAGGTAGTGCATTCCAAAGAATCGGCGCCGCACGTGTAAAGTCTTGGAGACGGGAGTGGGAGGTTCTGATTATTGAGGATGCTAACCTGAGGTCATTAGCAGAGCGGAGGGCACGGGTAGGTTGGTAGACTGAGACCAGAGAGGAGATGTAGGGTGGTGCTGAGCCATGGAGTGCTTTGTGGATGAGGGTAGTAGTTTTGTACTGGATTCTGGATTGGATGGGTAGCCAGTGTAATGACTGGCACAAGGTAGAGGCATCGGTGTAACGGTTGGCGAGGAATATGATCCTGGCAGCAGCATTCAGGACAGATTGGAGCGGGGAGAGTCTGGTAAAAGGTAGGCCAATTAGTAGAGAGTTACAATAGTCCAGACGAGAATGAATAAGTGAGACAGTAAGAGTTTTTGCAGAGTCGAAAGTAAGAAAAGGGCGAATTCTGGAAATGTTTTTGAGATGCAGATAAGAAGAGCGAGCCAGTGATCGGATGTGGGGGGTGAATGAAAGCTCGGAATCAAGGATGACTCCAAGGCAGCGGGCATGTTGCTTTGGAGTAATGGTGGAACCGCACACAGAGATGGCAATGTCGGGCAAAGGTAGGTTTGTAGAGGGAGAGAACACGAGGAGTTCAGTTTTTGACAGGTTCAGTTTCAGATAGAGGGAGGACATGATGTTAGAGACAGCGGTAAGACAATCACTGGTGTTTTCTAAAAAGGTCGGCATGATAACAGGAGAAGAGGTATATAATTGGGTGTCGTCAGCATAGAGATGGTACTGGAAACCAAATCTACTGATTGTTTGTCCAATAGGGGCAGTATACAAAGAGAAGAGGAGGGGGCCTAGGACTGATCCTTGAGGAACCCCAACAGTAAGGAAACTTTGGAAAGGATAATTCACATTTATGCTGGAGAGAATGTGGTCAAAAAGGGGATATACTTCACATGTTTTGGAGTTGCCCAAAATTAAATTTACTTTGGTCTCAAACCTCTGACATCATAAATAAGATTACAAAGAAAACAGAAAGCTTAAGCCCACAAACAGCTCTCTTATCATTAGGTCTCTCAGAACATAGACCGGACAAGAAACATATCATTCTTCAAATCCTGCTCACAATTAAAAATACTATAGCCACAATGTGGAAAAATAAGCTTCCACCTTCCTTCTCGGATATTACAGAGAAAATCACATTACATAGGTCTTACGAAATGAAATTTGCAATGTTAAATAACCAACTACCCAAATTTTCAAAGAAATGGTCTCACTGGGATAACATCTATCCCCTATCCTCCCCCTCCCTCCCTCCCTCCCTTCCTCCTAAAATCAATATATAACTTAATATTCTAAAAAAGACGTATTGTTTTTATATACATGAAATCAAACTTACAATGTTTATACATGTCAAACTATATATGTTATAATATGTTATAATCTATACTTTATACGCAATCTTACCCTGCGTGAATTTACAAAAAGTTTTGCAACATAAAAATTTCAAAATAATTAATAAAAATTATTTGAACAGAAACAGGAGGTCAATTTTCTCTACACAAGTTATGAGTCACTGCAAAAGTCCATGGCAGGGGGAGGCGGGAGCAGCTGGGTCAGGAGATGAGGATAGGAATGATTTTTGCAGGGACATGAGACTTCTCGTTTCTACATTGCACAGAGAAAAGAAAATAATTAGGTAGGTACAAAGGCAAAATAAGCAATTGTAAGTACACAGTGCTATATACCGTATTTTGCGATTTATAAGACGCACCGGATTATAAGATGCACCCCAAATTTTGAGGAGAAAAATAGGAAAAAAACTTTTTTTTAATAAAATGGTGGTTTTTCTTACGATCCATGTGTCTTATTGTTTACCGGGGGTGGTGGCTGCAGTGAAGCGGGATCCCAGGGTTGCTGCTGGCAGAGGCAGGAGTGTGGCGATGCTGCAGACCTCAGACTGGGAGAAAGGAGTGTGTGGATGTGCGACGCTGAGGGTGTTCGGTGGTGCGGGAGCTCCGCCAACATGCAGTGAAAGCCCAGAGCCGTCGTACTTTCATAGTTTACTTTGCGGTGGACTTCGGGAAAATGACCGCCAGGGGCGGCGCATGTGCAGATAGAGATCTTGGCACTGAGATCTCCATCTGTGCATGTGCTGCCCCCGGCAGCCATTTTCCCGAAGTCCACCGCAGTGTAGATCATGGATGTAAGGGGATCCCAGGCTTTCACAAAATGCTGGCACAACCCCTGCACCACCGAACACCCGCAGTGTCGCACCTCCTCATCCCAGCCTGCGGCCTGCAGCAACGCACCACTCTTGCCTCCTACAGCAGCGACCCTGGGACCATGCTCAACCGCAGGAGGTAAGGTATATTCGAATTATAAGACGTACCTCCATTTTCCCTCCAAATTGTTGGGAAAAAAAGTGCGTCTTATAATCCGAAAAATACGGTATATGATTACTGAAATATATTAAGAGGATAAAAACTTTAATGGGAGTGCTTCTTAAATAAAGTAAAAAGTTTTTTTTTTAAATATGAAAAAAATAAAAAAAACAAATTCAAATCAACCCTCTTTTCTTCCAATGAAAATAACACAATTTTTAAAAAACATTTGGTATTTCTGCATTCAGAAATGTCCGATCTATCAAAATATAAAATAAATTAATCTGATCGGTAAACGGCGTAATAAAAACAACAATCGAAAGTCCAGGGGCGTGGCCTGGATCCTGGGCTGAGCGGACGTGTCTGGTGTGAGCTCCGCAGATACTCAGATCCAAACCGTTAATTCGGCGCTGAAACCGCATCAAAACGGAGATCGGAAGATCCCTCACCTTGTGACACCTGAGCGCCGTCCCGGGAGAGGTCCGGTGGCGGAGGAGCGCGCGACGGTGCCTGCGACGCCAGGGAGGAGAGACGCCGACGCCACTCCTGTGGAGTCCCGAAGAGGGACTGATAGCCGGAGGCAACGGTCGAGTCCACAGAGTCAGCGCCGGGACGTGAGGTAGAGGGGGTCCGCGGCACAGCATAAGGAAGCCCCGGTGAGTGCAGGAGTGCCGGCGGTCCAGAGAGAGGACACACGCGGTAGCGGCGGCCATCTTGATTTACAAGCCGCTAGGAGCAGGTGGGCTCGCGGCATGGCCCGCATGTAGTGCAGCCCTGCTGTTCACCCACATCACCCCCTCACGTCCCACCACTCCACAATGTGCCTAACTCACTAGGGAGGAGGACGTGGGTATACCTGGGGCTGAGGTAGCCCTGTCCTGGATTCCTTCCTCCCCTCTCCTTTTGGCGCCAAAAGCGGCATTTACACAGCAGTCCAGCAACGACAAAACGCTGCTTACACAGCCCAGCTTAGCTTAGTGCCCACAGGACCCCGAGCAGTATCCCCCTTCATACTGGAGGCCATAACAGGGGAAAGGCACCTGCTGATGGGAGAACTATTTGCCTAATGTAGACATAATCGCCTCACTGACCCCCCCCCCCCCCCCCCGCAGCCGCATTATAGCCACCAGAGCCTGCCGGAGTATATGGGCAAATCCAAAAAAAGACCTGATCTACCTCCAGATATTGAAATCCACTCAGATAAAATGGATCGCTTCTTAAATACAAACAGCCAACATAGGAACACACGATCCAAGTCATCCAACAAGATCTCAAGAGACAGCTCCTTTATACGTGATTTATCAGCCTCCCAGAGTTCCCCTGACAGAATGACTGATGAGGGAGAAGATAATAATGACACTTTAGATGATGCGACCGTGAATGATCTAAGTAAATTTATCAGAACTCTCCCCACCAAAAAAGATCTAGAAACCTTTGCATGTCGCATTGAGAACTCCTACAAAAAAGAGCTGCATGCTCTAAAATCGGAATTTACATCCCGAGTAGAAGATGTAGAGAAGTCTCAAGAAGTCATTTTACAGGAATTACAAACACACAGAGAGGCAATAACTAGTCACACTCTGAGGCTGGAGGAGTTAGCAACGGGATTCGAAGATTTAGAAAACCGTAACAGACGAAACAACATTCGGATACGTGGTCTTCCTGAGTCTGTGAGCCCACCTGACCTGGACTCCACGGTACAAAAAATGTTCCTTGATCTATTAAATGATGAGGAAGCAGGGTCTATAGAGTTTGACCGTATACACAGATCACTTGGACCAAAACCCTCATCTGAATCTAGACCCAGAGACGTCATATGTAGAGTGCACTACTATAAAGTAAAAGAGGCCATCAACTATGGTGGAACTCAGATTCTATTGCTTTCGGATTTATCTAGACGCACCCTGCAGCTCAGGAGAGCACTACGGCCTTTATTAGCCCTTCTCAAAGAAAAAGACATCACGTATAGGTGGGGCTTTCCGTTTCAGTTGATTGCCTTTAAAGGGGGAAGACGGCCGTCTTCCGTAACTTAGGAGACCTGGCTAACTTTCTGGGTACCTTTGAGTTGCCGATGACTGACCTTCCCGAGTGGCCTCACTCCCCCCAACTTCCAGATATTCCCCCTAGATGGCTAAAGGCTCAGCATAACAGACAACATAAGAAGAACGGTCCCCCCCCAACTACAACTTGAAAGGGACTTGTTCCTCTCCTGACCCATCTCTGCTTCGAGACGTGTAATGTAACACATATACCAACTAAATTATATGGTATAAAGTTGAGTGTTGATCAGGGCCCCACGTGCATGTGGTCCGCCTTGTAAAACATTCCTTACTGTTACAAGTATCCGGTGCCCACAACCGTGATAACCTTTATGAATAGTTGTTTTGCCTCACTGTTTATATTGTTATGTTTAACTCTGAATTTATCCCGGACAGGTTCGGCTGTTAGTTACGAAGTTTGAATTGACTTTTTATTACTTAGGTTGCGGGGGTGGCGAATAGGGGCGGGTTCTCACCTTTGGCCTCTTCCCACCCCGATTGCTGTATTTGGTGGATTTCACCAGATGACCGCATTATGACCTCCTACTCTAGGTGCTCATTCTCCATGCACTTAGTTTTTTATCACCACTTTCAGTTCTCTCATTTCTTATCTTCTCTTCTCTTTTGTTTCTTTTCTACACCCTTCTCTCCCCAACTCCCTAACCTATCCTCTTCCCAACAACCACTTAGAATCCTCCTCAGGTTCTGGTCCCGGTGTCCATACTATCAATTCATTGGAATCCACATTAGTCATGACTGGAATTAAATTTTGCTCCCATAATGTTAAAGGGTTAAATGTGCCCGAAAAAAGGAGACAGATCATGTACTCCAACCATAAACAACATGTATCAATTCTGATGTTCCAGGAGACACACTTCAAAACAGGGGTGACTCCTAATTGCACCTCCTACCACTATCCAAAATGGTTCAATAGTACTAATCCTTGCTCTAAATCTAAGGGAGTGTCTATAGGCTTCCATAAATCCTTTCAACCCGAGATTCTCGACTCATCAATAGACACGGAGGGACGGTACATTTTCTTGAAGGTGGCCTGGGGCACACGTACCCTGGTCCTGGCAAATGTATACTTCCCCAACCAAGGCCAACAGAAGTTTGGCTATATATGTAAAAGACTCTTGGAAAAATTCGCAGGTGCACTGCCGATAATCCTTGGAGGTGACTTTAACCTCCCAATGGATCCCCGGGTAGATGTCTCATCAGGCAGGTCCTCCTACCCCCCATCCTCCATCAAAAAAGTGAAGAAACAGATGTACGACCTACATTTGGTGGACGTGTGGAGGGTCCTTCACCCAGGCGCAAGGGACTATAGTTTTTATTCTTCAGTATACTCCACTTACAGTAGAATCAACTACTTTTTTATATCCCATTGCCTATTGGACTCTGGGGTGGGGGCGGATGTGGGGTCTGTGTTATGGTCTGACCATGCGCCCATCTACTTCTCGGTCCAGTTGGACCCCTCCATGAGATCCGGCTTCTCGTGGCGGCTAAATGACGGCCTACTACAGGACCGGATCTGCTTGGCAGAGGTGAAACGTGCGATTGGGGGTTTTGTGGCGGATCACGTTGGAGACCCAACGTCCCCATCCATTCAATGGGAAGCCCTAAAGAGTGTCCTTCGGGGCGTATTTATCTCACAGGGAGCTCGTCTAAAGAGAGAACGCCTGACAGAAATAGCTGACCTTTCGTCACAGATCCACGAATTAGAAAAGCAACATAAAAAAGACCTCTCCCCGCTTACGCTGTCAAACTTATCCACAGCTAGACAGAAATTACTTACAATCCTAGATCAAAAATCTCGCTGCTTTCGAGAAAAAGTCAGAAGCCGTTTCTACCGTCTGGGAAACAGAAGTGGTAAATTCCTGGCACGAGCCTTACACCCTCGAGGCCCACAAACATTTATCTCACACATTAAAAATGCTAAGGGTAAAGAGGTTCATAGGCGTGGGGATATATTATCTAGTTTCCATGATTATTACAGATCCCTCTATAACATTAACGGTCAATACAAGGATCTCCCTGTCCATTCCCTGCAAGAGAAAATCAAACTTTACATCCAACAAAATAAATTATCCACAATTCCTGAGGAAATCCTAGCTAGTCTAGAAGATGATTTTACAATAGAGGAGGTCTCCTCTGTAATCCAAAACCTAAAGCTAGGCAAAAGCCCGGGCCCTGACGGCTACACAGCAGGCTTCTATAAGCAGTTTGCGGATCTACTGAGCCCCCCATTCCTGTCATCTTGTAACTTTGTCTCCTCTGGGGGTTCTTTCCCTCCACAGGCCCTAACTGCCCATATCACAGTTATTCCTAAACCAGGAAAGGATCCATCCCTGTACAGCAATTATCGCCCCATCTCACTTATAAATCTGGATGTAAAAATTTATGCCAAAATGATCTCAAAGAGACTCATTAATCTCTTGCCCCGCTTGGTTAACCAAGATCAGGTGGGGTTTGTACCCGGAAGGGAAGCAAGGGACAACACTATTAGATCTATCTCTTTGATTGATAACGCAAATAGAAGTGGTGATCCCTTATGTATTTTATCGATTGATGCAGAAAAAGCATTTGATAGAGTGGGATGGGAATTTATGTACCAAACGCTTGAGGGAATTGGTTTGCGGAGAAGGGCATTGTGGAGTATCAGGGCCCTCTATGAGTCTCCTTCTGCTCGGGTCAGGGTAAATGGATCGCTGTCGGACCCTTTCCAAATCCTTAATGGTACAAGACAGGGGTGTCCCTTGTCCCCCCTACTATACGTACTAACCATGGAGCACTTGGCAACTGCAATCCGTAACAACCCATCTATAGCGGGAGTGAGGATCCAATTGGAAGAACATAAACTAGCTCTGTTTGCTGACGACGTACTTATGTATGTCACCTCCCCCATTACCAGCCTACCCAATATCCTCTCAGAATTACATAAATTCGGCTCATTAAGTAATTTCAAAATAAATTCACATAAGTCTGAATTACTAAACATCTCATTACCGCCCTCTTTGGTCTTCCAATTGAGCTCCTCTTTTCCATTCCGATGGCGATCCGACTCTCTTGATTACCTGGGTATAAAATTAACATCCAGACCTCTTCAATTATATGACGCCAACTATAAAATAGCCCTGAATAAAGCAGAGCTTGACCTGGAGAAATGGAACAAACTACATCTATCATGGCTGGGTAGAATTAATGCTATTAAAATGGATTTACTTCCGCGTCTGCTTTACTTCTTCCAGACCATTCCGCTGTTCCTACCAGCGTCGTTCTTCTCCAGACTCAAGACAGCAATAACGAGGTTTGTTTGGTCTAGGAAACGTCCACGCCTGGCATACCATCTCCTGAGCATAACTAAATTAACTGGGGGGTTGGGCCTCCCAGATTTCTCACTCTACAACAACGCATCCCTCGGAACCTGTCTCCTAGATTTATTTCACCACAAAGCCAATAAGAAATGGGTTGGTTTGGAAATAGGGCTCACAAGCAAAAACCCTCTAGCATGTATTTGGAGGGGGGGAACTACGAATGCCCAACGAAATAACCTACCTTATATAACAAGGAACCTAATCCTATTCATTAAATATGGTAATAAAAAGCTTAACACCTCTTCCATTCCAGGCCCCTTAACCCCTATCTCTGATAATTTAGACTTTCCAGTGGGCTTGGACAAAATAAATTTTTTACACAAACATAAGGACGACTATCCAGTAGTCCATGACTATATAGATCAGGCTTCGGTAAAACCCCTGAGGATGATTTTTGCGGGAGCTGAGCCTCCACCGGGCTCTTGGTTCCTCTATGAACAAATCAAAAGCTACCTCACTAAATTACCTAAACAGACTGACATCTGCAGACCGCTCACTCCCTTTGAGTCTACGTGCCTGGGTGGGGATCCTCCAACACACACGGTATCATTATTATACAAAATGTTTCAGGGACATCAAATAACCCCAGATAACTCCACTGTATTCTTTTCAAAATGGGAGAATGAACTAGGTAAACAACTATCTCCGGAGGATCGCCATAAAAGCCTTCTCTTCACCTTCAGGTCCTCTCTTTGCTCAGACTACCAGGAGAGAAGCTATAGACTTTTGTCTAGGTGGTACAGGTGTCCATCAAGTGTCCATATTATCTATCCCACCACCCCCGATACATGCTGGAGGTGCTGGGAGGTTGAAGGGACATATTCACATGTCTGGTGGTCCTGTCCACCTATACATGATTTTTGGATAGACATCTTTGAACTTCACAATAAACTATCCTTCCACAAAATCCAAACTACAATGGAATTAGCCTTATTGTCCATTTGTGACCTCTCCATTTCCAAATTCAAAAAAGGCCTGTTGAGACACTTCCTAACGGCAGCTCGTAACCTGATTCCCCGCTACTGGAAGCAATCTAAATCCCCTTCGCGCTTTGACTTCATAATGGAACTCAATCACATCTTTAGAATGGAGCAACTGATTGGTCAAGACACTGGAACCTCGGATGGGGTGTTTGGGGTCTGGTCTCCTTGGATCGCCTTCAGGGAAACTGATGAGCTAAATAACTGGTTACACTAAATAACTAGCCCAGTTCACCAGAGACCCATACTCACCATTTACCCTGACAATGGGACTAATATTATACCACCATGAAAAACCACAGACTCCAGCTCACTTGGACCAGAAACCGGATCCTTATTCTCATCCAACTACACCCTCATCCTCTCCACTCCTTTCCCCCCCATCCCCCCCTTCCCCCCTTTTTTTTTTTTTCTCTTTCTTCTTCTCTCTTCCTCTCCTCATCTCATCTTCTTTCTTCCGACTACTCGTCTTCTTTCCCTTTCACAATCTAGGTCATCCATATAATCTCCTCTAGGAGTCTAGTACTATGGAGAGCCTAGTCTTTACTACTTCCATTTAATAAATTAATAACATCTGTGTAATTCATAATAGTGGAGTAGCGGGAGTTCGGGGATTGTAATGTCTACAAACCTATCTTACAATCATTAAAAATCCTCAACGTACTAAATGTATTATGTACATGCTCATAGGACTAGAAATATAATAATTAGCTCACAATTCCCCGACTCCCTTTTCCTTTTTTTTTTTTTTCCTATTATTTCCAAACTCTTGTTGAGACAGTTACATTATTATTACAATATTACAAGAGTGACAAATATTTGATGCGCATTGTGATTTGATTGATCATTTTCTTACATTTATGTATGTGTTTATAAATGCAAATTACTACTGCGATTTTCATGTTTTTCCATAAACAACTTAATAAACCTGATTTACATAAAAAAAAATCGAAAGTCCAGAATTATAGCTTTTTGACTTCCGCAATATTGCAATAAAATAAAATAATAAAGAGGTGATCAAAGCATCGTATCTACCCCAATCAGTAAAAACATCAGCTCAGTGTGCAAAAAAAAAAAAAAAAACCCTCACGCAGCTGCAGATCCCAAAAAATGAAAACGCTACGGGTCTAAGAAAATGCCGACTAAAGCAAAACTTTTTTCTCAATTGTTTTTCACCACTTAAATAAAAAAAAAAACTACATTGTTTGTCATCTGCGTACTTGTTCTGACCTGGGGAATCATATTGCCAGGTCAGTTTTACCATAGAATGAACAAGGTACCATATTTTGCGGATTGTAAGATGCATTGGACCATAAGACGCACCCAAATTTTGGGGTGCAAAATAGGAAAACAAAACGTTTTAAATAAAATGGTGGTGCATCTTATATTCCCTTTTAATAGTAGCTTACCTGGGGGGTGGCTGTGGTTGAGAGGCATCACAGGAGGCAGGGGCGCTGCTTCAGGAGGCCGGTGGTGGCAGGACCAGGGCGATGATACAGTGCCTGGGATCTCAGACAGTGTCAGCGCCGGTGGGCGAAGTCCATTTTCCCAATGATATCCATTGGGGTGGGCTTCGGGAAAACAGCTGCCGGAGGCAGAGCATGGCAAGATTGAGTTCTCGGGAGATGATACATACACACACACACAAGCACACATGACCGTGATGTCACCACAGGTCCTAAAGCACTCAACATTGGAAAATACACTGATAATGCATAACTGCTATAATCAATGTAGTTCTTCTGTAAACACAGACTAGGAGCCCTGGGAAATAGCCCAGTTTTCTCCTCCAATGCCAACTCTGTTAACAGGCTGCAATTAACATCACATCCACTAAGTGGCCACATCTAGACACATATAACATTAAGGCCCCCTACACACGTTCAGGAATTGACGCAGAAAATTCCTGTGAAAATCCGGACATTTCTGCCGGATTTCCGCATGAAAACCGCATGCGTTTTTAGCACCTTTTTTGCGCGGTTTTGACGCGTTTTTGAAGCGGTTTTTCCCCGAACATTTCCCAATGCATTAGACAGTGGGAAAACCGCGAAAAAAACGCAAAATTAATGAGCATGTTCATTTTTTTTCCGCAATGCGTTTTTCATGCGGAAAAACGCACATCATGTGCACAGAAATTGCGGATTTCATTAAAAATGATAGGATGCTTAATGTATGCAGATTATTTGCGGTTTTATAGCATTTTATAGCGCTAAAACGCTAAAAAACCGCAAATAATCTGCAACGTGTGCACATAGCCTAACAGCTCCTACATTTTTCCTAAAGCAGGTCATTTTGCACCACACATCTCTATATACTGTAAGCTGAGACAAGATAAATGGTAGTGTAGTTGGTGCTGTTTTCAGAATGCAGCATGTTCTGTATATGGCTTTTTTTCTAGATGTTTTACAGACTTCTCTGAAAGACTGAAAACTCCCAGGAAAAAAATGGATAAAAAATGTATTAAATAAAAATGTCAACAAAAACACCGCTATAAATAACAACAAAAAACTTGCTGCATCTAAAAAATGACAAAGTTTTAAAATGTCAAAAAAAAATGTTTAGGGTTCCCCTTCTGAGGTGGATTCTCTAAGATTTCAGGATGAGCAGCACAAACCGTAAGCAATGGTGCAGTAGAGTAGGTTTTGCCAGAAGACACGTGGATCAGCAAGGACAAAGGCTGTGGGGTATACAGGATGGCACACTGACTAGCAGAACACGAAGAACCAGATGAAGCAGAGCCAGGTGGGCAGATACACAATTTGATAACTTTTGGCAGAGATACTCACAAGAACACAAAAGCTGCAAGTTTAGGCAGCACTTCTGTCTCTTTCCCATTATCCCATAGAATGTAAGTCCGCAAGGACAGGGTCCTCTCCCCTCTGTACCAGTCTGTCATTGTAAATTTGTTTACTGTAAATGATATCTATAACCCTGTATGTAACTCCTTTCTCAAGTACAGCACCATGGAAATAATGGTGCTATATAAATAAATAATATTAATAATAGAAGAAGCAGGGATTAACCCCTTACTGACCTCGGACGGGATAGTACGTCCGAGGTCAGCTCCCCTGCTTTGATGCAGGGCTCCGCGGTGAGCCCGCATCAAAGCCGGGACATGTCAGCTGTTTTGAACAGCTGACATGTCCCCGCAATAGCGGCTGGTGAAATCGCTATTCACCCGCCGCTATTAACCTGTTAAATGCTGCTGTCAAACGCAGACAGCGGCATTTAACTACCGCGTCCGGCTGTGCGGCCGGATATGACGTCATCGCCGACCCCCGTCACATGATCGGGGGTCGGCGATGCATTAGGAAGGTAACCATAGAGGTCCTTGAGACCTCTATGGTTACTGATCGCAGGTAGCTGTGAGCGCCACCCTGTGGTCGGCGCTCACAGCACACCTGCAATTCTGCTGTGTAGCAGCGATCTTATGATCGCTGCTACATAGCAGAGCCGATCGAGTTGTGCCAGCTTCTAGCCTCCCATGGAGGCTATAGAAGCATGGCAAAAGTGAAAAAAAAAAGTAAAAAAAAATGTGAAAAAATAAAAAAAAACATAAAAGTTTAAATCACCCCCCTTTCGCCCCAATCAAAATAAATCAATAAAAAAATAATCAAACCTACACATATTTGGTATCGCCGCGTTCAGAATCGCCCGATTTATCAATAAAAAAAAGCATTAAGCTGATCGCTAAATGGCGTAATGAGAAAAAAAATCGAAAAGCCAGAATTACGTTTTTTTGGTCGCCGCGACATTGCATTAAAATGTAATAACAGGCGATCAAAAGAAAGTATCTGCACCAAAATGGTGTCATTAAAAATGCCAGCTCGGCACGCAAAAAATAAGCCCTCACCTGACCCCAGATCATGAAAAATGGAGACGCTACGAGTATCGGAAAATGGCGCAATTTTTTTTTTTTTTTTTAGCAAAGTTTGGAATTTTTTTTCACCACTTAGGTAAAAAATAACCTAGTCATTTTAGGTGTCTATGAACTCGTAATGACCTGGAGAATCATAATGGCAGGTCAGTTTTAGCATTTAGTGAACCTAGCAAAATAGCCAAGCAAAAAACAAGTGAGGGATTGCACTTTTTTTGCAATTTCACCGCACTTGGAATTTTTTTCCCGTTTTTTAGTACACGACATGGTAAAACCAATGATGTGGTTCAAAAGTACAACTTGTCCCGCAAAAAATAAGCCCTCACATGGCCAAATTGACGGAAAAATAAAAAAGTTATGGCTCTGGGAAGGAGGGGAGTGAAAAACGAAAACAGAAAAACGGAAAATCCCAAGGTCATGAAGGGGTTAATAACAATAATCAGGTACCTTGCTTGCAGAGGCAAATGTGTGAACAATCCCAATATTAGTTCATTATGGTTTCAGCAGGTGGCAGTGTTAAGGAACATTGAAGTTTCATAGGACTGAGATATGAAGTGGTTGCATATCTCTGAATAACAGGCAGGTGGTTATACACCTAGCTGGAGCTGCGTAAAGTGAATGTGAGGCAAATTACTGTAAACCACGTGATATCTCGGAATTGTGGTTTCTGAATAGTCAGACATGGCTACCTGAGCCAATCTTAAAAGGCACTAGGAGATGATGTCAGACATGTTTGCCAGGTTACCAAAGTAATCCAGCGTAGACTAGTATAGTGAGCCATCAATAAGAGTAAGGTAGCAAAGCCTGGCACTGGAGCCTAGACAGGTGAGTAATAAGAACAATTTAAAGAAGCCTTTGTGGGATTAAACCATAAAAGTTTGTTAAGGGATTATGCGTAACAATATTTCGTATTGCTCAACCAAAACATATACTAAAACATTGCAAAACATCACTGCTAATCATCCATTAAGATGTCATTTATGAAGCAGAAAAAATCTGTGCATAACGCACAATAATTATGGCTTTTAGCAGATTTTAAATATAAAATTCATGCCACGTCTTTTGCATCTGTTTTCTATGCAGTACTTTTAGCAAATTTCTCCTAAATGTTTCCTACAATTTAAATATTAAGCTATGGTTTCTGAGCTGGCCGCCTCTCATCTGGATGACTGCGGTGTTTGTGCCATCAATTCCATTTACTGCTCACAGCATAAAACACAGTGTCCATATGCGGAGCGCCCCCACACCGCCGCAGGGCCGAGGGGTACCCGGAGCCGGGCCTCTAGGTCTCAGTCCTGGGGTTGTCACGGTGGCTAGACCCGGTCCGTGGCCCTGTCTGTCAGTGGGGGACGTCCGGTGCAATAAGTGGTGTTGTAGCGGTTGTGGGGTGTAAGTCGCGGTAAATAACGAGGACACCAGGTTGCAGTCTCTTTACCTCTTTACTGGAGATCTCTGAGTCCTCAGTCCGGAACACGGTTCACCAGGCTACGCAAGTCCGGCCGGTCCAATGGCACCTCCAGAGTTCTCCTCTCAGGTGGAAATCTGTGCCTTCCTTCTAGCGCTATGTGTTGTAGTCCTTCCCTGCTGTGCTTACGGAAAGTAACCCCACAACGGTTGTGTCTGTTTCTTAAGTTCCCTCACAACTCGATTTGATGTTCCTCTGTAATCCACCCCTTCCCTGTATTCAGGTTGGAATGGCACCCGTTTGTCAGGTAGGCCTGGAGTTCTTCCGGGACCCTAGAGTCGCCCCTCTCCCGCAATTGCCCCCCAAGACTTCATAGGTGATATGTGGTAGACAGCCCGCCTGAGACCGACTGTCCTGCCGCTGTTTGGAGTATGGCTTGAAGCTGTATTCTAATCCACTCCCTCGGCGTTCCGGCCACCGGTATTGCGCCTCAGCAGGGTGCTGCCTCTTTCAACAAAACCCCTGCTGGTATTCTCCTTCTGCTTGATCTCGTTTCTCACTCAGCACAATCTATCTCGCTTCTAGTCCTTTCTTGAGTCCCGCCGCTTCCAGGAGCCTGCGCGGACCCGTTACGTTCTTTCAATGCCAAGCCTCTGCCAGGATCCCACCCCTGACAGAGACCCTACAGTCTCTCCCTTCACAACACCCCCTGCCACAGGGTGTTGCTCCGTTCAATCCCGTCAGCGTTCTCTCTAACTTCCTGCCTGACCCCCAGTTTACCCACTATGGTGGGGAGTGGCCTAATGAATAGCACCCTTAGCTCCCCCCGGAGGCCCAGCTGTGAAATATATTGGTGTCTGTGATACCTGATTGGAGGAACTCCTTCGGTGCCATCGAACGTACCATGGCTCCCCTTAGCGGCGAAGCCACAGTACTGCAACGACCAGAACTCTGGGGCGCTGCACTCCCCCCTGGTTAAACACAGTACTCCGGGACTGGGAAGAAAAACAACAATACAGATTAGTAAACAGACATACAATTTTGTTGAGTGCAAAACAATAAGTATACTTGAACAGGCTTCCCTTTATGGGAGGTGAGGACACTTTTAACGTTACAAACATGGTCAACATTATAAATTACAGGCTATGCATAACTCCTGTTACCCAACCGGGTATTCTACTTAGTGCAAATTCTGGAACAATAAATTAACATTGCCTTTAAGAAACATACACTCTTAGTTTACCAAAGGCCTTCCTATAATCACATTACAGGGTAAGGTAACTTCACATTCTCCTACTTTGAACCTGCAGGACCGCCTGTCCCTATGGCACCAGACCTACTGCCTCTCCTTTCTTTTACAGGACCGCCCTGTTCATCCAGGGCCTACTGCCTTTCTCTACTATACATGGTATAGACATAACATTCCTTTCATTTAAAGAACTCTGAGCCAGCTCTACTCGGCTCCTTTAAGGACTCACTCTCTAACCCCTACGGGTCACTCTCTGTCCTTAGTAACAAAGTAACTTTCAATGGGGACGCGGGGTTTACCTTCTATCCTCACCTTCATTATTACTTTGCTTACTTTCAACTATGCAGACCTCTATCTCTACCCCTACGGGCTCTCTGCATCTTTTCTTTCTGCAAACATTATTTAGACATTTCAACAAATTCAACACATATAACTTAGCATGTAAAACAGTTACATTTCTTTTCAAGGCATCATTATGGCATTACTGTTCTGCAACAGTATCTCTCTCAAGTTCAGTTTCTCACATCCCCTTTAAGAGGAGACCAAGTCTTTCTAAGGTAGCTCGTCTTCTCAGCCTACCAGCCCACGCAAAGGTTCCGGTATGGTATCTTCGCAAAGTGTCTTTAACTAGAACCGGTAGGAAAGGTATCTTCACAAAGTGTCTTTGGCTCAAACAAATAGGGCAAATATCTTCGCAAAGTGTCTTTGGCTAAAACCAGTAGGGAGCACCTTTAAGAAGGTGCAAACTATTTACAAGGGAAGTTCGAATCATGCACAGTCCATGATTTCTGCAGTTCTTTAAACTTGTGCAAAAATTTTAGGAAAACTCAGAACAAACACAGGGATCCCGGGTCAACAAAGGGATCCATTAACCCTGGGCGGGTTTAGCAGCAACAGGAACAAAAGAACAAACAGTAACTATTTACATTTTCATAAAGCAATCTTACTCTTCTTTCAGAAATTTCCATGAGGCGCCACCTGGCGGGCGGACCCCTGCAATTCAGGTTTCAGGTCCACTCCCGCTGCCAGATACACCCCATGGGTTCGGGTCTGTTGCACGACCAGGTCGTGCGCGGCGATAAAGGTCTGTGTCCCCACTTCTCTTTGTGCTGGTACATCAGGGACATTGATCCCCCGAAGAGGAACTTCTTTAGCCACTACGGTGGTTGCGGCGATCGGGCGGCAGATCGCAAGTTCTGTGGTTGGGCAGGTGGAGGCGACCAGGGTGGTTACAGGTCGGTCACACGGCGGCACTTTGGCTACAGGGGCTGGTTTCTCTTTCTTGTAGACGTTCAGGGCGAACCACCCTTTTTCCCCAAAATGCCGAGTGTAAGTAACACTGTCTCCCGGGTAGAGGTCTCGATCGGGGTGACCCTCTCTAAGGTGTGACTCGACATCCCGTCGGTTAACAAAGACCTCCGCGTATAGCCCCGGTTCTTTAATGAAGCCCCAGCCTCCTTGGAGTTTAAAGACGGTGATGATGCCCTGCCTGCGCGGGGCCTGGTGAGTGGTGGGGTCCTTACGGGCCCGGTCCTTGACCGCCAAATCTTTTTGATGATAGGCCTCCCGTTTAGCCTGATGTGTTTTCTCTTCCTCTCGCCACCGCTGTTCTAGCTGGATCTGGTATTCTTCCCAGCTTAGGGCCTGTACCATTTCTCCCTTCTGGGTCTCCACCCCGGGGAACCCCATGAGATTGGATCCAGGGTTCACCCAGCGGCACACCGTGCGCTCCGCGCTGACCTCACACGGCAAGGGAGTAGGGGTGATTGGGGCTCGCATACGGTGTTCCATGCCCGTGGCTTCCTCCCATGGTAACAGGCGCTGAAGTCTATGGGTCCCCGGGAGAGGTGGTGCTGCTACGGGACCCACTAACACACCCTCTGCTAGTGGGGTAGGATCGGCGGACTCACCCACTGGTACGATTCCACTTTCCGCAACAGGTCCCGCTGGTTCTTCCGATGTCCGGGAATCCACTGCCGGTCCCACCTGATGCGGGGCCTGGACTCTTACATGCAGTTGGAGGAGCTGGTTATATAAATCCTCCATCTCGGCTCTCAGGAATTTGGTGTTATCCACGGAGGACAAGCTGCTGGGCTCAGCCGGGTAGTCAGGGGAGACTTCCACTTCAACCCCGCTGTCGGGTTCGGAGCTGCTGGCCATAGCGTCCTCCACGTGGGTCGCTTCCTGGTCTTTTTCCCGCTCTCTCCTGCGTGAGCAGTTTCGTTTTCTCTGCCTCCGCCCCCCATTAAGGATTAGGAGGCGGATCTCTGCTGCTGACGGACACGTCCTCACTGCACAGAAATATTTAGACTGGGCGGCCATTATTCTTCGCGCTCTCCAGCTCGTCTACGCCCACTCCACGCCCCTCTTCTCTTCCTGCGCTTTCCTCAGCGCTGCAATGGCGGCGGATTTTGGCGGCAAATGGCACAGCACACAGTCTTGCAATAAAGTACAGTCCAAGCACAGTAAATCACAGTCTCTAGGCACACATGACCTGATTCTTCAGGCTTAAGTAGATCCTGTTCGTGACGCCAAGTTTGCGGAGCGCCCCCACACCGCCGCAGGGCCGAGGGGTACCCGGAGCCGGGCCTCTAGGTCTCAGTCCTGGGGTTGTCACGGTGGCTAGACCCGGTCCGTGGCCCTGTCTGTCAGTGGGGGACGTCCGGTGCAATAAGTGGTGTTGTAGCGGTTGTGGGGTGTAAGTCGCGGTAAATAACGAGGACACCAGGTTGCAGTCTCTTTACCTCTTTACTGGAGATCTCTGAGTCCTCAGTCCGGAACACGGTTCACCAGGCTACGCAAGTCCGGCCGGTCCAATGGCACCTCCAGAGTTCTCCTCTCAGGTGGAAATCTGTGCCTTCCTTCTAGCGCTATGTGTTGTAGTCCTTCCCTGCTGTGCTTACGGAAAGTAACCCCACAACGGTTGTGTCTGTTTCTTAAGTTCCCTCACAACTCGATTTGATGTTCCTCTGTAATCCACCCCTTCCCTGTATTCAGGTTGGAATGGCACCCGTTTGTCAGGTAGGCCTGGAGTTCTTCCGGGACCCTAGAGTCGCCCCTCTCCCGCAATTGCCCCCCAAGACTTCATAGGTGATATGTGGTAGACAGCCCGCCTGAGACCGACTGTCCTGCCGCTGTTTGGAGTATGGCTTGAAGCTGTATTCTAATCCACTCCCTCGGCGTTCCGGCCACCGGTATTGCGCCTCAGCAGGGTGCTGCCTCTTTCAACAAAACCCCTGCTGGTATTCTCCTTCTGCTTGATCTCGTTTCTCACTCAGCACAATCTATCTCGCTTCTAGTCCTTTCTTGAGTCCCGCCGCTTCCAGGAGCCTGCGCGGACCCGTTACGTTCTTTCAATGCCAAGCCTCTGCCAGGATCCCACCCCTGACAGAGACCCTACAGTCTCTCCCTTCACAACACCCCCTGCCACAGGGTGTTGCTCCGTTCAATCCCGTCAGCGTTCTCTCTAACTTCCTGCCTGACCCCCAGTTTACCCACTATGGTGGGGAGTGGCCTAATGAATAGCACCCTTAGCTCCCCCCGGAGGCCCAGCTGTGAAATATATTGGTGTCTGTGATACCTGATTGGAGGAACTCCTTCGGTGCCATCGAACGTACCATGGCTCCCCTTAGCGGCGAAGCCACAGTACTGCAACGACCAGAACTCTGGGGCGCTGCACATACACTGGGTTATAAATGTCCCTGGACATCTAATAAACCATAGATACGATGCCTAGCTGTGCCATTCTGGACAAGAGATGAATGGAGGATGAATTGTGTCCTGATTTCTTCCATTGTAGATCTTTACGTTTGTAAGTGAAAATACAGCAAAGTTATTCCTTTCTATACTTTGCCATAGAATATGGTATGGTATATTTAGAAATATAGTCAATTGTAGAATTTAAATTTTGTCTAAAATGTTACAAGGCGTTCGCAGTTCTAGAACACTGTTTTCCTTGTGTGGTTTGTACAAGATAATGGAAGAATGACGTACTCATTACAGAAGATGCCTGAAGCCTAAATGGCCACCTAATTGTAGCCAACTACAATATGCCACCTGCGTCTGTTTATACTTCTTCTTTAAAGGGAACATTTCACCCCCCCCAGGGCATTTTTAAGTAAAAGAGCCACCTTCAGCAGCACTAAGGCTGCATTCTGTGAAGGTGGCTCTTATGTGTAGTATCCCTAGGAATGCTAAAATAATCACTTTTATAAATTTTGCACCATACCTGTATTGAGTCCCGGAAGTATGTCTTCTCCCCCGGTGTCACCCGCCTCAGAGCCGTCAATCAGGTCCCTCTTGCGTCTGTGCGCCGCCTCCTGTGTGCCTGTTACATGCCCGGCGCCTGAGCTCTGCAATCAGTTCTCGGGTATGCGCTGTGCACGCTGCCCGTGAACTTACATCAGGTGCCTGCGCCTGAGTGTAGCTGAGGCCCCAGATCCCGCCCCGCAGTGTGTTATGATGTATTCACACTGTGGGGCTGGGAATCTGGCACCTGCGCAGTGGAGCAGGTCACCATGCTCCGTTGAAGATAGTGATGTCTCACCAGATTTGTGAAGTCTTGCGAGACTTCGGCACTAGCTCGGTGACCCGCTCCACTGCGCAGGCACCAGATTCCCAGCCCCCCAGTGTGAATACATCTGGGGCCTCGGCTACACGAAGGTGCCGGTGACGTCACGACAAAGAGAAGAGGCTGCGCCTGGAGGACACAGGGGGATGAATGACATCTCGGAGGCGGTTGACACCGGGAGAGAATACATACCTCCGGGACTCAATACAGGTATAGCGCAAAGTTTATAAAAGTGATTATTTTAGCATTCCTATGGATACTAAACATAAGAGCCACCTTCACAGAATGCAGCCTCAGTGCTGCTGAAGGTGGCTCTTTTACTTAAAAACGCCCTAAGGGGGTGACAGGTTCCCTTTCACTCTTCCATGGCTGAAGCCTGGGGGCTTTTGGTTGAGTTAATCCTGCATAGATTGGCATGTTGTTTAACTGCTATGCATCTGCAAGGTCCATTTTCAAGTCAGTTTTCTGGGACTTCCAATAATTCTCTCCTTGTTTTTTGCAGCTACGGCAGGTGTCCAAACAGAAGGTTATATTTTTTGGCATTAGACATGGAACCTGCGTTATGCTACTTCAACACCAAACCATATATTTTGCTTTGAACTAGCAGAACAGTCATGAGTTTCTACGAATGATCCTCTGTATATATTGGCCCCCACTATCACAATATGGCCTGCTGGACACTCACACATCATGACTGCTCTCTATAAAGGAACACCCAACTGGCAGGAAGGAGAGGAAGGGCATAATTTCTTTCTTACACTGTTCAAAATGGCTGCTCTGGGAGGAGCAATTGACCAAGACCAATCATCAGCCTCCTCCAGCATTCTTATTTTAAATGTTTTTCAACTATAGGCCTGGTGACATGCTCTTTCAATAGTAGTTATGGCAGTTCAGTCTATGAGCAAACAAGCGAGAGGAAAACCTGTAATCCTTACAAATTAGTAAGTGCCACAAAATCATGTCCCCATAAATTTGATTAATTGAAGATAAAGTAGACAACAGAAAGATGAATTGATTAACAGAACCCTGGTTCATTGGCTACATCAGTATTCCATGGCTGCACTGGGGGACACAGACAGAAAAGGGCCCATGTGCAAAAACAATATATGGACCCTTTGCAGCATAATAGCTCATCATAATGCATAATTCCACCAGCTTTGGAGATAGAAATGGGCCTCCTTACCTGTTGGGCCCTTGTGCGACTCACACGTTGCATCAATGATATGTCCTCTTGACAGGAGCTTCCTACCTGCCAGCATCCCTGGTGCCTCTCTGGTCAGTAGGCTGCTTCGATGTCAGGCGTACAGTACAGACCAAAAGTTTGGACACACCTTCTCATTTAAAGATTTTTCTGTATTTTCATGACTATGAAAATTGTAAATTCACACTGAAGGCATCAAAACTATGAATTAACACATGTGGAATTATATACTTAACAAAAAAGTGTGAAACAACTGAAAATATGTCTTATATTCTAGGTTCTTCAAAGTAGCCACCTTTTGCTTTGATGACTGCTTTGTACACTCTTGGCATTCTCTTGATGAGCTTCAAGAGGTACTCACCGGGAATGGTTTTCACTTCACAGGTGTGCCCTGTCAGGTTTAATAAGTGGGATTTCTTGCCTTATAAATTGGGTTGGGACCATCAGTTGTGTTGAACAGAAGTTTGGAGGATACACCGCTGATAGTCCTACTGAATAGACTGTTAGAATTTGTATTAATATGGCAAGAAAAAAGCAGCTAAGTAAAGAAAAACGAGTGGCCATCATTACTTTAAGAAATGAAGGTCAGTCAGTCCAAAAAATTGGGCAAACTTTGAAAGTGTCCCCAAGTGCAGTTGCAAAAACCATTAAGCGCTACAAAGAAACTGGCTCACATGAGGACCGCCCCAGGAAAGGAAGACCAAGAGTCACCTCTGCTTCTGAGGATAAGTTTATCTGAGTCACCAGCCTCAGAAATTTCAGGTCAACAGCAGCTCAGATTAGAAACCAGGTCAATGCCACACAGAGTTCTAGCAGCAGACACATCTCTACAACAACTGTTAAGAGGAGACCTTGTGCAGCAGGCCTTCATGGTAAAATAGCTGCTAGGAAACCACCTCTAAGGACTGGCAACAAGCAGAAGAGACTTGTTTGGGCTAAAGAACACAAGGAATGGACATTAGACCAGTGGAAATTTGTGCTTTGGTCTGATGAGTCCAAATTTGAGATGTTTGGTTCCAACCACCGTGTCTTTGTGCGACGCAGAAAAGGTGAACGGATGGACTCTACATGCCTGGTTCCCACCGTGAAGCATGGAGGAGGAGGTGTGATGGTGTGCGGGTGCTTTGCTGGTGACTCTGTTAGGGATTTATTCAAAATTGAAGGCATACTGAACCAGCATGGCTACCTCAGCATCTTGCAGCAGCATGCTATTCCATCCAGTTTGCGTTTAGTTGGACCATCATTTATTTTTCAACAGGACAATGACCCTAAACACACCTCCAGGCTGTGTAAGGGATTTTTGACCAAGAAGGAGAGTGATAGGGTGCTACGCCAGATGACCTGGCCCCACAGTTACCAGACCTGAACCCAATCGAGATGGTTTGGGGTGAGCTGGACTGCAGAGTGAAGGCAAAAGGGCCAACAAGTGCTAAGCATCTCTGGGAACTCCTTCAAGATTGTTGGAAGACCATTTCTGGTGACTACCTCTTGAAGCTCATCAAGAGAATGCTAAGAGTGTGCAATGCAGTCATCAAAGCAAAAGGTGGCTACTTTGAAGAACCTAGAATATAAGACATATTTTCAGTTGTTTAACACTTTTTTGTTAAGTATATAATTCCACATGTGTTAATTCATAGTTTTGATGCCTTCAGTGTGAATTTACAATTTTCATAGTCATGAAAATACAGAATAATCTTTAAATGAGAAGGTGTGTCCAAACTTTTGGTCTGTACTGTACATCTCACCACAATGGTGACGTCTCACTATTCATACAAATCAGAATAAGCCCCAGGGATTCCAGCAGGTAAGAAGAGGTTTGTAGGGCTCTTATCTGGTGGTCTCAAAATACAGATGTGGTTACTGGACCAAGGCCCTGAGAATTTATTTGCTCAGATCTATAGTCAACCCCTTTAAAAAATAATTTTCTTGGGCTTTTGGATTTCTGTACATATGTTCCAAGTACCAATGTAATTGTTGTACTTCCTTTCCTCATCCCTATATGTCATTTGTAAATGATTTATGGTACAAACTTCAATGGACCATTCCTTGATCTGGACCATTCCTTATACTGTTGGAATAGTGTTTTCTTTTCAGTATTTTGGCAGGATTTGTTAAGTCTAAGGGGATTAATGCTGGTAGTACTCACAACATAGAGGTTAAATAATATTAAGCCATGTTTACAGAGAAAAGAAAACTTGTTATTTCCCCAATTTTATGCCAGAAAAACGGTTTGGTCAAATGTTGCTGCAACGAAACGTGAGATATGTCCCTGTGATTTCTGTCATGTTCAGCATACTGGAGGACTGAAGTCATACACAGGTTGAGGCATTTTATACCATCTAAAGAGTCTACTTGTAGGTAATCTCATACATCTTGGTATTGCCCAAGAACGGCAAAGCATTTTGAGAGTCTTGAAATCTTAATAACTTAACCGAGAATATCCTTACACTGTGTTCCGTTAAACCATAGGACCACATTAAATGCTGGTTGTTTCTTTTTCTGTGCTGACAAAAAAATTGAAGGGGGGGGGGGGGATTTTCCACTTCCAGAAAAATGCATACATATTTTGTTGAAGTGACCTACATATCTACAGTTGCAATCATCAAAATAATTAAATGCCCATTGAAAATGATATTTGGTAGCCACCTTTATATCAAGCATCTTTAGTACTCTAGTACCTGGTAGAGCCATTTGGTTGTGATGACCTACTTCAGACATGGTCCATAAGCAGACACCAGCTTCTGGCAGCATTACTAGGGAATCTTAGCTCGTTTCTCATTGGCAATGACCTCCAGTTCACTAATGTTCTTGGTTTCAACTGCCTTCTTCAAAATTCAAATTTTTTTTTATTGTGTTCAAGTCTGGTGATGGCCACTCTAGAATATTCTACACTGTGTTCTCAAATGGAGCCTTAGTCGACTTTCAGGTATGCGCAGGATTATTGTTCTGTTGGACGGTCCATTGAAACCCAAGAAGGTATGACATTTTTTTCTAGGATTTTCTGACACTTGATTGAATTCATCTTGCTGTCAATATGCTGCAGGTTTCCAGTGCCAGAAAAAGGAAAACAGACCCAGAACGGTTCTTAGCCACCGCCATCCTTCACTGTAGGAATCAGCAATCCACTGCCATGGTTCACTGTAGGCATCACCTAGTTCTTGCCCTGCTTCACTGAATACATTACAGAGCCACCGCTATGCTTTACTATAGGCATCACCAAGTCACCTCCATGTTTCAATGTAGACATCAATGAGCCACTAGCATGCTTCCCTTTGGGCATCAATGAGCTACCACTATGCTTCACTGTAGGCATCAGCAAGACACTTCCATGTTTTATTGTAGGCATCACTAACCTCTCACCAAGCGTCACTATAGACATCTTCAAGTCAACCGCATGATTCACTTTAGACATCAGTGAGGCATCACCACGCTTCATTATATGCATCACCGATAAACCACCATGTTTCACACGAGCTGCTGCCATGGTTCACTGTAGGCAGGGTGTTTTTTTCAGCATATGATTTACTTTTCCTCCTCCAGGCATACTTCTGATCTATGGGCCTGAAAATTTCCAATTTAGTCTTATTCTTCTTATCACAATCCCAAAACTTCTGTGGCTAAGTAATATGTTTTTGAGCACACTACACTTTCAGTAGAGGTGTACATTTTAAAGGTTGAGAATTAAGACCTTCAGCATTTAGTATATGCCTCATTGTGCAAACTGAAACCTTAGTAAATAATAGCCCCATTCTTCCTAAATTAAATGAGAACATGGGGTTTTATTTTCTGTTCTTTATTTTTTTTCTGATGAACTGACTTACTATCTTTTTGAGTTTAATGAAGAAAGAGTTAGCCACGTCAAAAATGAGGGTCTGTAAAAGTTTTAGGCATTTGGGTAAAATGAAAATTGTAGCAAAATTACATCTCCCAGTCTTTGAGATCTTCTATTTTTATATTACAAAGGTATATAATTTAAAGAGTTCGTTATGCTCTGAACACAAATAAATCCCAAGATATGTAATGTACTTTTTTGAGGATTTTAACAAATAGATTGTAATTAGTCTGCTCCAGGAAATGTTTGGTACATTAATATTAAACTTTTGAGATTTTGTAACATTGATTTTGAAGTTCGAAAATTTGCTGAAAGTGTCCAATTCCTCCATAAGTGCAAGGATTGATCTTTAAGGATCAATAAGAATAAAGTGCCTGTTGTCAGCATGTGCCACTGATTTTGTGTAATTTGTCTGAACCCTCGAGACCAGAAATGTTTAGGTTCACTTACAATTTTTATAGAAGAACTTCTATAATTAGAAAAAATGAGAGGGGGGGGGGGGCAACAACCTTTTATTCTTCCATTCAAAATCTTGAAGAGAGAAAAGACTATCAGCATTTATTTTTCTATTTAGTTTTGAAAGGAGTGTCTTTATCTCAATAAATGTTTTAGGGAGTTATATTTCGCACTGCTGCTAAACCTGCTGTTGGCTATGCACTTGTACTGTTCTATTAAAGTCTATTCATTTTGACATTTTGCTGCTCTAAGCGTATTATTTCAATACCAGTTGTATTATTTAACTGTATGTGAATATGGTTGGTCAAAAACAAATGAAAATTTAAAATCAAAACTTCAAGTTTGTTTTATTTTCTATAGAAAAGGGTTGTACAGGTTCAGTTATTGCTTTATTCAGCCACTGTTACATTCTGCACAGAAATAACTCACATGTAGTGTTGAGCGATACCGTCCGATACTTGAAAGTATCGGTATCGGAAAGTATCGGCCGATACCGGCAAAGTATCGGATCTAATCCGATACCGATACCCGATACCAATACAAGTCAATGGGACACCAAGTATCGGACGGTATCCCTGATGGTTCCCAGGGTCTGAAGGAGAGGAAACTCTCCTTCAGGCCCTGGGAACCATATTAATGTGTAAAATAAAGAATTAAAATAAAAAATATTGCTATACTCACCTCTCCGACGCAGCCTGGACCTCACCGAGGGAACCGGCAGCGTTGTTTGCTTAAAATGCGCGCTTTTCCTTCCTTCCGTGACGTCACGGCTTCTGATTGGTCGCGTGCCGCCCATGTGGCCGCGACGCGACCAATCACAGCAAGCCGTGACGTAATTTTCAGGTCCTTCTAGGCATTCAGTATTTTAAAATTACGTTCCGGCTTTGTGATTGGTCGCGTCGCGGTCACATGGGCGACGCGACCAATCACAAGCCGTGACGTCACGGGAGGCAGGAGACGCGTGCATTTTAAAATGCGCGCGTGTCCAGCCTCCCGTGACGTCACGGCTTGTGATTGGTCGCGTCGCCCATGTTGGCCGCGACGCAACCAATCACAGCAAGCCGTGACGTAATTTCAGGTCCTTCAGTATTTTAAAATTACGTTCCGGCTTTGTGATTGGTCGTGTCGCGGTCACATGGGCGACGCGACCAATCACAAGCCGTGACGTCACGGGAGGCAGGAGACGCGCGCATTTTAAAATGCGCGCGTCTCCTGCCTCCCGTGATGTCACGGCTTGTGATTGGTCGCGTCGCCCATGTGACCGTGACGCGACCAATCACAAAGCCGGAACGTAATTTTAAAATACTGAATGCCTAGAAGGACCTGAAAATTACGTCACGGCTTGCTGTGATTGGTCGCGTCGCGGCCACATGGGCGGCACGCGACCAATCAGAAGCCGTGACGTCACGGAAGGAAGGAAAAGCGCGCATTTTAAGCAAACAACGCTGCCGGTTCCCTCGATGAGGTCCAGGCTGCGTCGGAGAGGTGAGTATAGCAATATTTTTTATTTTAATTCTTTATTTTACACATTAATGTTGTTTCGATACCGATACCCGATACCACAAAAGTATCGGATCTCGGTATCGGAATTCCGATACAGCAAATATCGGCCGATACCCGATACTTGCGGTATCGGAATGCTCAACACTACTCACATGTGCTTTACAAAAATATTTACTACGACAAGTTGTCTAAGTCTCGGAATGGGGTGGCAAGGGTCCACCAGTAACATTGACTTTGAGGGTACCCAGTTGGCACCTGCATACAAATATTACACGACCCTGGTTCACAAATTTATCTACTGTATATCTCTATGTAATAATAAACTGGGTAGTTTGGTTAATTAATTATGAGGTGCTGCTTTTTTCTGTACAGAGTGAATCAAGTGAATTATGCCAAGTACTGCCCATAAAGTGGGGTTAGGAGATTAGATCTGCACAGGGGCCCACCAGGAGATTCCCCTCTTACCCTATGGGCCAGTCCGAGCCTGGGTGCAGCCACAAGTAGCATTTGATAAATAGGAGAGCATTTCTGCAAAATCTGTGTCTTCTTTTGCTTATATCATAAATGTAAGTCATATTTACCCATAATATATTAAGCACTGGCAAAAACCATGCTGCATAATTCAGATTGTGTCAAAAATGCATGCGATTCTGTTTTTTTTTGTGTTTTTTTGTACACCACAGACGTCATGTGTTACACTACCCTAAAGATTCATTATCATAAATCCTGGGAAGGCTACAGTCCCTGCTCACATTTCTTTCTGTTCTTAGTTTTACTGATTTATGTAGCTTGTGAAGATTCACTGGGTAAAAGGCGGAGAAGCTGAGTCATCGCATGAAGCATAAATCATCGATATTTGTGAAAAGCAATTGAAATTGAGAACAAACTGCAGAAATGTAAGATCAGCTGGATTTACAGCACAAGCAGCTCCATGTATGAATAGTATTAAAATATAATTATTATTATTATTTGGTTTAACATAGCATTAACTCCAGGTTCTGTACCTGTGAAGAGCATTTACATGCATATAGTACATATATAAAATACCAGCAAGGACAATAAACTAACAGCGACAGATCTTTGGGGGCTTATAATCTACAGCGTATTGGGGAAGGAGACAGTAGGTTTAGGGGTCATCTTATTGGGAAGTTCTTTTCCTCTTTGGTTACCCTAACTGCGGTTAGGGTTTTCACCTATTTGTCTAATTTCAGGTTTTGCTGAGATATTTCCGAATTATAAAATCTGCAGAGATCAGAGATAAATATAGGATATTGGAGGCAGCTTTCATGAAAAACTCTTGACCCCCAAATTATATATACACATTATATATATATATAAACAGTAAAACAAGTTTGAAAGTTGTCTACTATCAGGGCCGGGACAAAGTATTTTGGTGCCCTAGGCAGATGAAGTCAACAGCGCCCACCCCCCCATCCCCAAAGCAAAGGAACGGCTCTGGGACTAAGGTAACAGGACCCTTAATGCACCCCCCTCTACCTCCGATGGGTTAGGTATCAAACTTTGATGACCACTTCCTCGAGATTTATTACCTTTTTCACAAAAAAAGTCATCGAAAGAAAAAAAACCAGTGGTGTACTTTAGGGTTGTGACTTAACGGAAGTACAAATTCAAAGTTAGATACAGAATCAATCAATGTTTGGGAACTATTTATATAATAGAGGGGAAAAAATTGCAAAATTCACCCCCGACGTCCTATATTTTAAATAGAACCAACGTAGAAAAAGCCAAATATGGCCATGTGCACTCGTGGATTTCCTGCGGATCCGCAGCGTTTTTTTCCGCGTGGAAACACTGCAGATCCGCAAGTGATTTACAGTACAATGTAAATCAATGGACAAAAAAAATGCTGTGCTAATGGTGCAGAAAACTCCGCACTGAAAGCGCTGCGGGTTAAAAGAAGGAGCATGTCATTTATTTGTGCGGATCTGCAGCGTTTCTGCACCCATTGACTTGCATTGAGTCAGGCACATCCGCAGCAAAACCGCAGATCTAAAAAAGATCTGCGGTCTTGCTGCGAGAAACGCTGCAGATCAGGAGGGGGGAAGAGTGTGGGCGGAGTGTGGGCGGAGACTGTGTGTGTGGGGAAGATGTGCGTGTCTGGCTGTCGGGCACCTGTGCAGGGCTGCTGGGGGTCTACGCCGGGCTGTCGGAGGTCTGCGGTGGGCTGTCAGGGGTCTGTGCCGGGCTGTCAGGGGTCTGCGGCAGGCTGTCGGGGGTCTGCGGTGGGCTGTGGGGGGTCCTTGGGGGTGTGTGCGCGCGTGCAGGCATCGTCCGATGGGACTACAAGTCCCATCGGGCTATGCCTGCTACAGTGGCAGTGATTGACACATTAGCCAATGATGGGACAGTAGTAGTCCCATCATCCGGCTAATGTGTTGAATGTAAAAAAAAAAAACGAACATACAACAGAACATACAACATATGACAGCACATACAGCATATAACATACGACAGAACATACAACATATAACATATGACAGTACATACAACATATGACAGAACATACAACATATGATAGAACATACAACATATGACAGTACATACAATATATGACAGAACATACAACATATGACAGAACATACAACATATGACAGAACATACAACATATGACAGTACATACAATATATGACAGTACATACAACATATGACAGAACATACAACATATAACAGTACATACAACGTACAACATATGGCAGTACATACAACATATGACAGTACATACAACATATAACATACATACATATAGACATACATTACATACATACAGACATACAGTACATATAACATAGAGTACATTCTCACCATCACTTGTCACTTTGTTCCCCAAAGCCAGTGTCACCTGTAAAAAAATATTAAAATAACAAACAAACAATATACTCCCTGATCCGCAGAAATCCAATTAAAAAGAGTGTCCCACGACGATCTCCCATGGAGAGCAGCAGCATCAGCTGATACGACCGCTCTCCAGGGGCTCCAGAAATACAATTACGGGAGGGAGGTATCCTTCCACACTGTATTCCTCCGCCACTGTAAAAAATAGTCTCTAGTCTCACTTGTGGCACTGCTGTGTGAGAAAGTTCCCACGCAGCAATGGCATAAAGTGAGAACAGTGAACTAAGGTAACCTCTCAGTGATGCACTGCAGGAGCCATTGTCTCCTGTCAGTGTGTCACTGGAGGCCTATAGAGCAGTGACATCTCCTGATGTCACTGTTCTATAGGGGAGATTGTTGTGGGACACTCGTTATTAATTGGACTGCGTCGGACAGGGATTATATGGTTTATTATTTTTAATTTTTTACAGGCGATCAAGTTTTTTCTGGCTGTGTCTTTATTTTTTTTTTTTAACTCTTTCACTACTCTAGGATTAATAATGGATAGTGTCTCAATAAATATGTCTCCTCTCCTCCACCCTGGGTACTAACCGCACATGATTCGCTTACTTCCCGCATGGTGGGCACATCAATGCACTCCTATGTGTGCGGAATCCCCGCGATTCGGCACAAAGAATGAACATGCTGCATTTTTTTCCGGAATGCGATTCCGCTGCGGAAAAAAAAGCAGCATGTGCACAAAAAATGCGGATTGCATTATAATAAATATGATGCTTAACCCCTCTGTGACCTTAGACGTACTATCCCTTCGAGGTGACCTGGGCCTATCTGACCCTCGACGGGATAGTACGTCATAGCCGATCGGCCGTGCTCACGGGGGGAGCACGGCCGATCGCGGCCGTGTGTCAGCTGACTATCGCAGCTGACATCCGGCACTATGTGCCAGGAGCGGTCACGGACCGCCCCCGGCACATTAACCCCCGGCACACCGCGATCAAACATGATCGCGGTGTACCGGCGGTATAGGGAAGCATCGCGCAGGGAGGGGGCTCCCTGCGGGCTTCCCTGAGACCCCCGGAGCAACGCGATGTGATCGCGTTGCTCTGAGGGTCTCCTACCTCCCTCCTCGCCGCAGGTCCCGGATCTAAGATGGCCGCGGCATCCGGGTCCTGCAGGGAGGGAGGTGGCTTACCGAGTGTCTGCTCAGAGCAGACACTTGGTAAGCCTGCAGCCCTGCACAGCAGATCGCAGATCTGGCAGAGTGCTGTGCACACTGCCAGATCAATGATCTGTGATGTCCCCCCTGGGACAAAGTAAAAAAGTTTAAAAAAAATTCCCCACGTGTGTAAAAAAAAAATAATAAAAATATCCTAAATAAAGAAAAAAATATATATATTATTCCCATAAATACATTTCTTTAGCTAAATAAAATAAAAAAAACAATAAAAGTACACATATTTAGTATCGCCGTGTCCGTAACGACCCAACCTATAAAACTGCCCCACTAGTTAACCCCTTCAGTAAACACCGTAAGAAAAAAAAAAAAAAAACGAGGCAAAAAACAACACTTTATTATCATACCGCCGAACAAAAAGTAGAATAACACGCGATCAAAAAGACTGATATAAATAACCATGGTACCGCTGAAAACGTCATCTTGTCCCGCAAAAAACGAGCCACCATACAGCATCATCAGCAAAAAAATAAAAAAGTTATAGTCCTGAGAATAAAGCGATACCAAAATAATTATTTTTTCTATAAAATAGTTTTTATCGTATAAAAGCGCCAAAACATAAAAAAAATGATATAAATGAGGTATCGCTGTAATCAAACTGACCCGACGAATAAAACTGCTTTATCAATTTTACCAAACGCGGAACGGTATAAACGCCTCCCCCAAAAGAAATTCATGAATAGCTGGTTTTTGATCACTCTACCTCACAAAAATCGGAATAAAAAGAGATCAAAAAATGTCACGTGTCCGAAAATGTAACCAATAAATACGTCAACTCGTCCCGCAAAAAACAAGATCTCACATGACTCTGTGGACTCAAATATGGAAAAATTACAGCTCTCAAAATGTGGTAACGCAAAAAATATTTTTTGCAATGAAAAGCGTCTTTCAGTGTGTGACGGCTGCCAATCATAAAAATCCGCTAAAAAACCCGCTATAAAAGTAAATCAAACCCCCCTTCATCACCCCCTTAGTTAGGGAAAAATTAAAAAATTAAAAAATGTATTTATTTCCATTTTCCCATTAGGGTTAGGGTTAAGCCCCCGTCTCACTAAGTGAGATCGCTAGCGAGATCGCTGCTGAGTCACAAGTTTTGTGACGCAACAGCGACCTCAGTAGCGATCTCGCTATGTGTGACACGTAGCAGCGACCAGGCCCCTGCTGTGAGATCGCTGGTCGTGTCGAAATGGCCTGGACCTTTTTTTGATCGTTGAGGTCCCGCTGGGTAGCACACATCGCTGTGTTTGACACCTTACCAACGACCTCGTTGACGACTCAGACACTGAATCGTCATAATAGCTCCCATGTGACATCGTTGTACAGGTCGCTACAGGTCGCTGGTGAGATGTCAAACAGCGAGATCGCAGCAGCGATCGTTGGAAGATCTCACTGTTTGACATCTCACCAGCGACCACATAGCGACGCAGCAAAGATCCCTGACAGGTCGTATCATTGTCGGGATCGCTTTAGCGTCGCTAAGTGAGACGGGGCCTTTAGGGTTAGGGCTAGAGTTAGGACTAGAGTTAGGGCTAGGGTTAGGGTTAGGGCAAGGGTTAGGGCTAGGGTTAGGGTTAGGGCTATAGGGTTAGGGCTAGGGTTAGGGCTAGGGTTGGGGCTAGGGTTGGGGCTAGGGTTAGGGTTAGGGCTAGGGTTGGGGCTAGGGTTAGGGCTAGGGTTAGGGCTAGGGTTAGGGCTAGTGTTACGGCTAGTGTTAGGGCTAGTGTTAGGGCTAGTGATAGGGCTAGGGTTATTGCTAGGGTTAGGGCTAGGGTTGGGGCTACAGTTAGGGTTGGGGCTAAAGATAGGGTTAGGGTTTGGATTACATTTATGGTTGGGAATAGGGTTGGTGTGTCTGGGTTAGAGGAGTGGTTAGGGTTACTGTTGGGATTAGGGTAAGGGGTGTGTTTGGATTAGGGTTTCAGTTATAATTGGGGGGTTTCCACTGTTTAGGCACATCAGGGGCTCTCCAAACGGGACATGGCATCCGATCTGAATTCCAGCCAATTCTGCGTTGAAAAAGGAAAACAGTGCTCCTTCCCTTCAGAGCTCTCCCGTGTGCCCAAACAGGGGTTTACCCCAACATATGGGGTATCAGCGTACTCAGGACAAATTGGACATCATCTTTTGGGGTCCAATTTCTCCTGCTACCCTTGGGAAAATACAAAACTGGGGGCCAAAAAATAAGTTTTGTGGGAAAAAAAAGATTTTTTATTTTCACGGCTCTGCGTTGTAAACTGTAGTGAAACACTTGGGGGTTCAAAGTTCTCACAACACATCCAGATAAGTTCCTTGGGGGGGTCTAGTTTCCAATATGGGGTCACTTGTGGGGGTTCGTACTGTTTGGGTACATCAGGGGCTCTGCAAATGCAACGTGACGCCTGCAGACCAATCCATTTAAGTCTGCATTCCAAATGGCGCTCCTTCCCTTCCGAGCTCTGTCATGCGCCCAAACAGTGGTTCCCCCCACATATGGGGTATCAGCGTACTCAGGACAAATTGGACAACAACTTTTGGGGTCCAATTTATCCTGATACCCTTGTGAAAATACAAAAATGGGGGCTAAAAAATCATTTTTGTGAAAAAAAAAAGAATTTTTATTTTCACGGCTCTGCGTTATAAACTGTAGTGAAACACTTGGGGGTTCAAAGTTCTCACAACACATCTAGATAAGTTCCTTGGGGGGTCTAGTTTCCAATATGGGGTCACTTGTGGGGGTTTGTACTGTTTGGGTACATCAGGGGCTCTGCAAATGCAACGTGACGCCTGCAGACCTATCCATTTAAGTCTGCATTCCAAATGGCGCTCCTTCCCTTCCGAGCTCTGTCATGCACCCAAACAGTGGTTCCCCCCCACATATGGGGTATCAGCGTACTCAGGACAAATTGGACAACAACCTTTGGGGTCCAATTTATCCTGATACCCTTGTGAAAATACAAAACTGGGGGCTAAAAAATCATTTTTGTGAACAAAAAAAGAATTTTTATTTTCACGGCTCTGCGTTATAAACTGTAGTGAAACACTTGGGGGTTCAAAGCTCTCAAAACACATCTAGATAAGCTCCTTAGGGGGTCTACTTTCCAAAATGGTGTCACTTGTGGGGGTTTTTAATGTTTAGGCACATCAGGGGCTCTCCAAACGCAACATGGCATCCCATCTTAATTCCAGTCAATTTTGCATTGAAAAGTAAAATAGCGCTCCTTCCCTTCCGAGCTCTGCTATGCGCCCAAACAGTGGTTTACCCCCACATATGGGGTATCGTCGTACTCAGGACAAATTGCACAACAACTTTTGTGGTCTAATTTCTTCTCTTACCCTTGGGGAAATAAAAAAATGGGGGCGAAAAGATCATTTTTGTGAAAAAATATGATTTTTTATTTTTACGGCTCTGCATTATAAACTTCTGTGAAGCACTTGTTGGGTCAAAGTGCTCACCACACATCTAGATAAGTTCCTTAAGGGGTCTACTTTCCAAAATGGTGTCATTTGTGGGGGGTTTCAATGTTTAGGCACATCAGGGGCTCCCCAAACGCAACATGGCGTCGCATCTCAATTCCAGTCAATTTTGCATTGAAAAGTCAAATGGCGCTCCTTCCCTTCCGAGCTCTGCCCTGCGCCCAAACAATGGTTTACACCCACATATCGGGTATCAGCGTACTCAGGACAAATTGCACAACAATTTTTGGTGTCCAATTTCTTCTCTTACCCTTGGGAAAATAAAAAATTGGGGGCGAAAAGATCATTTTTGTGAAAAAATATGATTTTTTATTTTTACGGCTTTGCATTATAAACTTCTGTGAAGCACTTGTGGGGTCAAAGTGCTCACCACACATCTAGATAAGATCCTTAGGGGGTCTACTTTCCAAAATGGTGTCACTTGTGGGGGGTTTCAATGTTTAGGCACATCAGGGGCTCTCCAAATGCAACATGGCGTCCCATCTCAATTCCAGTCAATTTTGCATTGAAAAGTCAAATGGCGCTCCTTCCCTTCCGAGCTCTGCCATGCGCCCAAACAGTGGTTTACCCCAATATATGGGGTATCAGCGTACTCAGGACAAATTGTACAACAAATTTTGGGGTATATTTTCTCCTGTTACCCTTGGGGAAATAAAACAAATTGGAGCTGAAATAATTTTTTTGTGAAAAAAAGTTAAATGTTCATTTTTATTTAAACATTCCAAAAATTTCTGTGAAACACCTGAAGGGTTAATAAACTTCTTGAAAGTGGTTTTTAGTACCTTGAGGGGTGCAGTTTTTAGAATGGTGTCACACTTGGGTATTTTCTATCATATAGACCCCTCAAAATGACTTCAAATGAGATGTGGTCCCTAAAAAAAAATGGTGTTGTAAAAATGAGAAATTGCTGGTCAACTTTTAACCCTTATAACTCCGTTACAAAAAAAAATTTTGGTTCCAAAATTGTGCTGATGTAAAGTAGACATGTGGGAAATGTTACTTATTAAGTATTTTGCGTGACATATGTCTGTGATTTAAGGGCATAAAAATTCAAAGTTGGAAAATTGCGAAATTTTCAAAATTTTCGCCAAATATTCATTTTTTTTCACAAATAAACGCAAATTATATCGAATAAATTTTATCACTATCATGAAGTACAATATTTCACGAGAAAACAATGTCAGAATCGCCAAGATCCGTTGAAGCGTTCCAGAGTTATAACCTCATAAAGGGACAGTGGTCAGAATTGTAAAAATTGGCCTGGTCATTAACGTGCAAACCACCCTTGGGGGTGAAGGGGTTAATGTATGCGGTGGTTTTTTTCGCGGTTTTATAGCGAAAAAACGCAAAAAAAGCAAAAATTCCTGAACGTGGGCACATAACCGACGCTGCTTAAAGGGGTTTTCTGGGGTGATGTTGTTGCAGCAGGATGGTAACGCCTCCCACAGGTGAAGCCGGGTCCCCAGGGCTCCCAAGGTGTTTGAGCAAGGATGTAAGTGGAGGACACAGGGTTGCAAAGTCTTTACCTGGTTTACTGGTAGTAGCAGTCCACAGTCCAGGGTACCAGGAACAAGTGATGGTATGGTCCGGCCGGCCTGGAGACAATAGTGAATCCCTCTCCAAGGTGAGGTCCATAAGCCTTCCTGCTTGCGCTAGTGTGCGAGATCCCTACTGCCTGTAGCTGCTGGCAAAGTCCTCTCTCTCCTGTCCTGGGACAGTTACCTGTATGGTGGGCAGCTTGAGCCATTTTATAGGGTCTCTATCATGACCCGGGCTCTTCAGGTGCTGCTTCACCTCCAGGCACGATGTGGGCAAATAACATACAGTCCTATGCCCTCCGGTTCTGCTATGTGTCCTAGAGTACAACACAGCCTCCAGACCAGAACATTTCAAGCTGGGGAAGCTCCCCTGAATCCAGGTCCTGAGCGCCCCCTTGTGGCCTGGATTCGGAATGTGTTGAAGTGGGTGCGTCACCTGGTAAAGAGAATCCTTCTTGCCTCCAAGCATGATATTGCCCTCCCCGAAAGGAAGGTAACATCACTGTAACAACCTGTTACCTGGGGTGTTACACATGTGGCACCCCAGGAGTCCGGATACCACAATGGTATTGTCTTCCTCACGGGGGAGGTGATTTCATGCCTGGAAACAAGAAGGGATCGCTTAATCAGTCCAGCGGGCGCTCCACATGCTGATAAAGTTTAACATTGGAAATAAAGTCCTATACCATAGAATCAGGTTTTGGCAGCAAAACCCGATACCTGCGTTTTTGGTGCATTTTTTCACCACCCATTCATTTCAATAGGTGAAAAATGCTGAAACAAGTGACATGCGTCATTGTGCAAAAAAACATGCAAAGCACAAAATCCTGATGACAGAAAAAAGCAAGCTGTATGCATGAGATTTATGAAATATCATATTTTATATAGGGAGCTATGAAGAGGCTCATACTGTATATAGGGCGACTGTGTGAGGGCTCATACTGTAAACAGGGGGACTGTGTGGGGGCTCTTACTGCATATAGGGGGCTATAAAGGGACTCATATAATTTATAGGGGGCTATATGGTGGCTCACACTGTATATAGGGGCTATGAGGGGGCTCATACTGTATATAGGGGGACTGTATAGTGGCTCATACTGTAGACAGGGGGCTATGTTGTGGCTCATACTGTTTACAGGTGGGCTATGTGGGGGCTCATACTGTATATAAGTAAGGTACTGCTGTATTTAGAGGGACTGGGAGGGGGCTTACAGTCTATATAGAGGGCTGTATAAGGGCTGATACGGTGTATAGGGGTGTTAACATACTTAATTCTGCTCAATATTATGTGATACAATTAATATTAATATAAAATTATCATCATAATTATGTTAATATAAATATTGAGCAGAATCAATTTCATCCTACAGGCACAGCCTTCCATGAGAGTCAGTATCTCATGTGACCCCTCTGGAAAATGTATTACCCACCACTCAGCTATATCCAGGTGTAATCCTAAGGCCAGAGTCACACTACCATAGAATACGGCCGAGTGCTATGCGAGAAAACATTAAATAGCACTCAGCACAGTGCTACTCTATGTGGCAGCTCACATCAGCGTATTTTTTCTCAGGCGTATTCGACGTGCGTGTAAAATCACAGCAGAATCGTCTGAGACTCGCCAATGCAAGCCTGTGGGTGCGAGAAAAAAAATCGCACAGCACTCGAACCATGCGAGTGCTTTTCAAATTTTTACGCACCGACGTCCTTTGAAAAGTCGGCAATTCATCTGCCACGTACAGTAAAATCACAGTGACAGGTTAGAATAGAATAAATAGAATAGATAGAATAGATGGCCTTTTCTTAACAATCCCTTCAAGGCTGTGGTTATCTCAGTTGCTTGCGTACCTTTTTCTACCACACCTTTTCCTTCCTCTCAACTTTCCATTAATATGCTTGGATACAGCACTCTGTGAACAGCCAGCTTCTTTAGCAATGACCTTTTGTGGGTTACCCTTCTTGAGGAGTGTGTCAATGACTGCCTTCTGGACATCTGTCAAGTCAGAAGTCTTCCCCATGATTGTGGACCCTACTGAAACTGACTAAGGGACCTTTTTAAATGCTTAGGAAGCCTTTGCAGGTGTTTTTTGCTAATTATTCTAATTTACTGAGATAATGACTTTTGGGTTTTCAATGGCTGTAAGCCATAATCATCAACATTAACACTTGAAATAGATCACTCTGTTTGTAATGACTCTATAAATGAGTTTCATTTTTTGTATTGAAAGAATAGGTAGATATACAGATGTCTGTGACAAATACAATTACTGCAGCGTGTGTGCCGCTTATTGTACATGTATTTATTTAATAAAAGACTAGTTGGTCCGTGCAAAATTTTTGCACATTGGTTGCCGGGGGCGCAGGCAATTTCAGGAAAATCAAGCTGTTCAAATATTAGTAGATTGGTAATACATACCAAGGTTTCTGAAAATGAATGTTTAAACTGTATTTATTGCTCAAATCGTGAATATGTGGTTTGTTTGTGTCTTTTCTTGCTGAAGGGAGCAAGTTTACCTTTCAAATGGTGTATTATTTGTGTGTGGGGCGAAGTAATCACTGACAAAGCAGTGCATGTTTACAAATGTGTTTGCATATGTGACTCACCATTTGTGTGTGTGGGGCGAAGTAATCACTGAAAAAGCAGTGCATGTTTACAAATGTGTTTGCATATGTGACTCACCTGCAGTGAAGTGTGCAAACCTTGAATTTGCCGGAAATATCCAGGGCAAGCACTTCAGCAAGCTGGAAAGACCCCAAGGCAAATGCCACCTGCAAGTAATTTGACATTTGAAATGGTGTATCATTTGTGTGTGTCAGTGGAGTATAAACAGAGCAATTTGAGGCTGTGGTGCCACCTGCAGGTTATTTTTTTCTGCAGGTTTCTGAAAATGAATGTTTAAACTGTATTTCTTGATCAAATTGTGAATGTGTGGTTTGTTTGTGTCTTTTCTTGCTGAAGGGGGCAAGATTACCTTTCAAATGGTGTATTATTTGTGTGTGTGGGGCGAAGTAATCACCGAAAAAGCAGTGCATGTTTACAAATGTGTTTGCATATGTGACTCACCTGCAGTGAAGTGTGCAATCCTCGAATTTGCCTGAAATAGGCTGGGCAAGCACTTCAGCAAGCTGGAAAGATCCCAAGGCAAATGCCACCTGCAGGTAATTTGACCTTTGAAATGGTGTATCATTTGTGTGTGTCGGTGGAGTATAAATGGAGCAAGTGTGCAATTGAACAGGCAGTGCATGTTTACAAATGTTTTTGCATATGTGACTCACCTGCAGTGAAGTGTGCAATCCACCAATGTGCCTGAAATCAACTGGGCAAGGAGTTCGGCAAGCTGGAGAGCCCCCAAGGCAAATGTTAGGATTTGTTTGTGATGTCTGTAAGCAGCTTTGTGGCAGTGTGCTTTGGGGTAGTGTGGTGCCACCTGCCGGTCATTTTTCCTTACAGCAGGTTTATGAAAATTAATGTTTAAACTGTATTTTGTGATCACATCGTGGATGTGTGGTTTGTTTGGCTATTTTCTTGCTGAAGGGGGCAAGTTTACCTTTCAAGTGGTATATCATTTGTGTGTGTGGGTGCAGTATGAACGGAGATACAAAGTAATCACCGAAAAAGAGTTTTTAGAAATAGTATATAAGGATTATTTTTCAGGAAAAAATGGCATGGACTCCCTCTTAATTTTCTTAACCCCTTTCTGCCAGCTGACGGAATAGTACGTCAGCTGGCAGAACCCCCGCTTTAAGGTGGGCTCCGGCGGCGAGCCCACCTTAAAGCCGCGACATGGCAGCTGTTTTGTACAGCTGACATGTGCGTGCAATGAGCGCGAGCGGAATCGCGATCCGCCCGCGCCCATTAACTAGTTAAATGCCGCTGTCAAACGCAGACAGCGGCATTTAACTACCGCATCCGGCCGGGCGGCCGGAAATGATGTCATCGCCGACCCCCGTCACATGATCGGGGGTCGGCGATGTGTCAGGAAGGTAACCATAGAGGTCCTTGAGACCTCTATGGTTACTGATCCTCGGTAGCTGTGAGCGCCACCCTGTGGTCGGCGCTCACAGCACACCTGCAATTCTGCTGTGTAGCAGCGATCTTATGATCGCTGCTACATAGCAGAGCCGATCGGGTTGTGCCTGCTTCTAGCCTCCCATGGAGGCTATAGAAGCATGGCAAAAGTGAAAAAAAAAAGTAAAAAAAATGTGAAAAAAATAAAAAAATATAAAAGTTTAAATCACCCCCCTTTCGCCCCAATCAAAATAAATCAATAAAAAAATAATCAAACCTACACATATTTGGTATCGCCGCGTTCAGAATCGCCCGATCTATCAATAAAAAAAAAGCATTAACCTGATCGCTAAATGGCGTAATGAGAAAAAAAATCGAAACGCCAGAATTACGTTTTTTTGGTCGCCGCGATATTGCATTAAAATGCAATAACGGGCGATCAAAAGAACGTATCTGCACCAAAATGCTATCATTAAAACGCCAGCTCGGCACGCAAAAAATAAGCCCTCACCTGACCCCAGATCACGAAAAATGGAGACGCTACGAGTATCGGAAAATGGCGCAATTTTATTAATTTTTTTTGCAAAGTTTGGAATTTTTTTTTCACCTCTTAGGTGAAAAATAACCTAGTCATGTTAGGTGTCTATGAACTCATACTGACCTGGAGAATCATAATGGCAGTTTTAGCATTTAGTGAACCTAGCAAAATAGCCAAGCAAAAAACAAGTGTGGGATTGCACTTTTTTTGCAATTTCACTGCACTTGGAATTTTTTTCCCGTTTTCTAGTACACGACATGGTAAAACCAATGATGTTGTTCAAAAGTACAACTCGTCCCGTAAAAAATAAGCCCTCACATGGCCAAATTGACAGAAAAATAAAAAAGTTATGGCTCTGGGAAGGAGGGGAGCGAAAAACGAAAATGAAAAAACGGAAAAAACTCCGGGGGTGAAGGGGTTAATCAGCAGAGGGAAATCCGATGGCTGGAAGCTGATGTTTATAATCTGGTAAATACCCATGTAGCTTCCCAGGCTATTAATATCAGCTCACAACAGTATACTTATCCTTTACTGGCTGTTAAAATGGGGGACCCTAAAAAAATGATGTAGGGTCCCCCAATAATTAATAACCAGCAATGGCTATGCAGACAGTTGCGGGCTGATATTAATAGCCTAGGAAGGGGCCATGGATTCTGCCTCCCCTCAGGCAAAAAGCAGCAGCTCTCAGCTGCCCAAGAAAAGGTGCATCTCTAAGATGTGCCAGTTCTGGCACTTAGCCTCACTCTTACCACTTGCCCTGTAGCAGTGGCAAGTAAGGTGGTAGTTGGGGGGTTGATGTCACCTTTGTATTATCAGGTGACATCAAGCCCCGAGGTTAGTAATGGAAAGGCGTCAATAAGATGCCCCCATTACTAACCCCACAGTCATATCATATAAAAACACAGACACCCAGAAAAAAAGTCCTTTAATTGAAAGAATGACAAATACTGCTTTAATAAATCTCAATTAAACCATACTTACGACCTTGCCCATTCCACCGATGCCATTGTCTCCTGCTAAAAAGTTAAAACAACAACAATATTTCTCAAATTTCCACAGAGAAGATGATCCATTTTTCCCACAACTGGTCTAGCTCTGCTACATCTAGATAGCAGGATGCATGGTTGCATGTTGCGACCATACAGCCTGTCATCCAGCTGAGACACTGAGCAGCGTGTGTTCATTGTCTCCCTGTGAACTCTTATTACCTGTCTGACGGCACAGCGAGTGTGAGAAAGTTCTCCTGCTCGCGGTGCCATCAGAAAGGTCTCAGGATTTCACAGCCAATGAACTCACTTCACATTTCTGATGTCAGCACGAGCAGCATGGGAAAATTTTAATAGCTTGGGAAGCTCCATGGGTATTAACCCGTTCCCAGGCTATAAACATTGTCCTGCAGCTGCCGACTTTCCCTCTGCTGGTAAAGACAATTACTTGGGAGTCCACGCCAATTTTTTAGAAAAATAATCTTTTATTAATTAAATACATGTACAGTAATAATAATAATCTTTATTTTTATATAGCGCTAACATATTCCGCAGCGCTTTACAGTTTGCACACATTATCAATGCTGTCCCCGATGGGGCTCACAATCTAAGTTCCCTATCAGTATGTCTTTGGAATGTGGGAGGAAACCCACGCAAACAGGGTGAGAACATCCAAACTCCTTGCTGATGTTGTCCTTGGTGGGATTTGAACCCAGGACTCCAGCGCTGCACTTGCACTGTATTAATTGTATATGTCACTGACATCTGAATATCTATCTATTCTATGTGTATTTACAGTAATTCATCTCTTCTATCCTGTCGGATCCTGCAGTGATTTTACAGTATGTGGGTGCAGATTTGCCGGCTTTTTGCCTATCTATCTATGTAATATATATGCATAATATCTATATATCTACCTATTATTAATATATATATATACACTGTATATATGTTTTGACAAATATATCCTTTGAAAATGATGTGTAGATTACATATGTTAAAGCTCATGTACAATCGCGCTGCATTCGGATGTAAATCGGATGCTAGGTGTGAAAAATCGGATTGTACTTTCATGATACTTGCATTACACTCGTGCAACTCTCGGCTGTGAGAATCGGACCAATTTTTTTATACGATAATGTGTGACTCCAGCCCAGAGGCGTAGCTAGGGTTTTGGTCCAGGGGGGGCGAAGCTTCTGAGTGGGCCCCTAACCAGGTAACCTTCATTACAATTCGGTGATGCGCCCTAATAGTGGAGGAGAACCTCAGCAGATGACCGCGCTGTTACTGAAAATAATCTCCATATAAAGACCTACACTGATATTACCGCCATATGGTCAGTGGTAGATACCAGTCCTACAGAACATATAACAGATCACTGCACAGTTACAGATAATGACTTACCTCTGACGTTCTTTCTGATAGAATTGTTCATTTTTCCCGTCTTTTCCATCTGGCCCAGACCGACATGACATCTTCCAGCTACAACTCATCTGCAGAGAATACAACAAAGACACATTTCACTTCTCATATTCCAGCCCCATCACATCACCATCTATTCCCAACCTGCACAAACTCCTCATTCTGCTGATACCCCAATACAGAGCCGCTGCTACCGCATATGTCCCTATTACTGCCCCTGATACCCCAATACTGAGCCGCTGCTGCCGTATGTGTCCCTATTACTGCCCCTGATACCCCAATACTGAGCCGCTGCTGCCGTATGTGTCCCTATTACTGCACCTGATACCCCAATACTGAGCCGCTGCTGCCATATGTGTCCCTATTACTGCCCCTGATACCCCAATACTGAGCCGCTGCTGCCATATGTGTCCCTATTAATGCCCCTGATACCCCAATACTGAGCCGCTGCTGCCGTATGTGTCCCTATTACTGCCCCTGATACCCCAATACTGAGCCGCTGCTGCCGTATGTGTCCCTATTACTGCCCCGATACCCCAATACAGAGCCGCTGCTGCCGTATGTGTCCCTATTAATGCCCCTGATACCCCAATACTGAGCCGCTGCTGCCATATGTGTCCCTATTACTGCCCCTGATACCCCAATACTGAGCCGCTGCTGCCGTATGTGTCCCTATTACTGCCCCGATACCCCAATACAGAGCCGCTGCTGCCGTATGTGTCCCTATTACTGCACCTGATACCCCAATACTGAGCCGCTGCTGCCGTATGTGTCCCTATTACTGCCCCTGATACCCCAATACTGAACCGCTGCTGGCGTATGTGTCCCTACTACTGCACCTGATACCCCAATACAGAGCCGCTGCTGCCGTATGTGTCCCTATTACTGCACCTGATACCCCAATACTGAGCCGCTGCTGCCATATGTGTCCCTATTAATGCCCCTGATACCCCAATACTGAGCCGCTGCTGCCGTATGTGTCCCTATTACTGCACCTGCTGTGTGGTTCTCTGTGCCCTCTGTTATGACCCCAATGGCGAGGGTCTCAGAGATATCAGCAAGTCTGCGAAGTACAAAAATCCAGCTCATAGGGCAGTGGTAACTGGGTTGACCATATATCTACTCCTAACGCCAACACTAGAAGTAGCCGGGGAACATGCCTACGTTGGTCGCTAGATGTCTCGCGCCAGCCGGAGGACTAACTACCCCTAGAAGAGGAAAACAAAGACCTCTCTTGCCTCCAGAGAATAGACCCCAAAAGTAGGATACAAGCCCCCCACAAATAATAATGGTGAGGAAAGAGGAAATGACAAACACAGAGATGAACTAGGTTTAGCAAAGAGAGGCCCGCTTACTAATAGCAGAATGTAGTAAGATAACTTATATGGTCAACAAAAACCCTAACAAAATTCCACACTGGAGATTCAAGAACCCCCGAACCGTCTAACGGCCCGGGGGGAGAACTCCAGCCTCCCTAGAGCTTCCAGCAAGGAAAGGATACAGATAATGAACAAGCTGGACAAAAATGCAAACAAAAACAAAAAGCAAAAAGCAAGAAAGCGGACTTAGCGTTAACCAGGAACCAGGATCAGTAGACAAGAGCACTACAGATTAGCTCTGATATCAACGTTGCCAGGCATTGAACTGAAGGTCCAGGGAGCTTATATAGCAACACCCCTGACCTAACGACCCAGGTGAGCATACAAGGGATGATAGACATACCCAGAGAAAAATCACTAGTAGCCACTAGAGGGAGCCAAAAGGTAAATTCACAACAGTACCCCCCCCTTAGTGAGGGGTCACCGAACCCTCACCAAGACCACCAGGGCGATCAGGATGAGCGGCGTGAAAGGCACGAACTAAATCTGCCGCATGCACATCAGAGGCGACCACCCAGGAATTATCCTCCTGACCATAGCCCTTCCACTTGACCAGGTACTGAAGCCTCCGCCTGGAGAGACGAGAATCTAAGATCTTCTCCACCACGTACTCCAACTCGCCCTCAACCAACACCGGAGCAGGAGGCTCAGCAGAAGGAACCACAGGCACAACGTACCGCCGCAACAAGGACCTATGAAATACGTTGTGAATGGCAAACGACACCGGAAGATCCAGGCGAAAGGACACAGGATTAAGGATCTCCAATATCCTGTAAGGACCAATGAATCGAGACTTAAATTTGGGAGAGGAGACCTTCATAGGAACAAATCGAGAAGACAGCCATACCAAATCCCCAACACGAAGTCGGGGACCCACACCGCGGCGGCGGTTGGCAAAACGCTGAGCCTTCTCCTGTGACAACTTCAAGTTGTCCACCACATGATTCCAGATCCGCTGCAACCTATCCACCACAGAATCCACTCCAGGACAGTCAGAAGGCTCCACATGTCCCGAGGAAAAACGAGGATGGAAACCGGAGTTGCAGAAAAATGGCGAAACCAAGGTGGCAGAACTAGCCCGATTATTAAGGGCAAATTCAGCCAACGGCAAGAAGGTCACCCAATCATCCTGATCAGAAGAGACAAAACACCTCAAATACGCCTCCAGAGTCTGATTAGTTCGTTCCGTTTGTCCGTTAGTCTGTGGATGAAAAGCGGAGGAAAACGACAAATCAATGCCCATCCTACCACAAAAGGATCGCCAGAACCTGGAAACAAACTGGGATCCTCTGTCCGACACAATATTCTCAGGAATGCCGTGCAAACGAACCACGTTCTGGAAGAACACAGGAACCAGATCAGAAGAGGAAGGCAGCTTAGGCAAAGGAACCAGATGGACCATCTTGGAGAAACGATCACATATCACCCAGATGACAGACATGCCCTTAGACACCGGAAGATCCGAAATGAAATCCATAGAGATGTGTGTCCAAGGTCTCTTCGGGACAGGCAAGGGCAAGAGCAACCCGCTGGCACGAGAACAGCAAGGCTTAGCTCGAGCACAAGTACCACAGGACTGAACAAATGACCGCACATCCCTTGACAAGGAAGGCCACCAAAAGGACCTGGCCACCAGATCTCTGGTTCCAAAAATTCCCGGGTGCCCTGCCAACACTGAGGAATGAACCTCGGAAATGACTCTGCTGGTCCATTTAGCAGGCACAAACAATCTGTCAGGTGGACAAGAGTCAGGCCTACCAGCCTGAAATCTCTGCAACACACGTCGCAGATCTGGAGAAATAGCTGACAAGATAACTCCTTCCTTAAGAATACCCTCAGGTTCAGCGACTCCAGGAGCATCAGGCACAAAGCTCCTAGACAGAGCATCGGCCTTCACATTCTTAGAACCTGGTAAATACGAGACCACAAAGTCAAAACGGGAGAAAAACAATGACCAGCGGGCCTGTCTAGGATTCAGGCGTTTAGCAGACTCGAGATACATCAAATTTTTGTGATCAGTCAAGACCACCACACGATGCTTAGCACCCTCGAGCCAATGACGCCACTCCTCAAATGCCCACTTCATGGCCAACAACTCCCGATTGCCCACATCATAATTTCGCTCTGCCGGCGAAAATTTCCTAGAGAAAAAGGCACAAGGTCTCATAGTAGAGCAACCAGGGCCTCTCTGTGACAAAACGGCCCCTGCCCCAATCTCCGAAGCATCCACCTCAACCTGAAAGGGAAGTGAGACGTCAGGCTGACACAAAACAGGCGCCGAAGTAAACCGGCGTTTCAACTCCTGGAAAGCCTCCACGGCAGCAGGAGCCCAGTTAGCTACATCAGAGCCTTTCTTGGTCATATCCGTCAGCGGTTTAACAACGCTAGAGAAATTTGCGATAAAACGACGGTAGAAGTTAGCAAAACCCAAGAACTTCTGAAGACTCTTAACTGACGAGGGTTGAGTCCAATCATGAATAGCTCGGACCTTGACTGGATCCATCTCCACAGCAGAAGGGGAAAAAATGAACCCCAAAAAGGGAACCTTCTGTACACCAAAGAGACACTTTGAGCCTTTTACAAACAAAGAATTTTCACGCAGAATCTCAAAAACCATCCTGACCTGCTCCACATGCGAGTCCCAATCATCAGAAAAAAACAGAATATCATCCAGATAAACAATCAAAAATTTATCCAGATACTTCCGGAAAATGTCATGCATGAAGGACTGAAAAACTGAAGGTGCATTAGAGAGCCCAAATGGCATCACCAAGTACTCAAAATGACCTTCGGGCGTATTGAATGCGGTTTTCCATTCATCGCCCTGCCTAATGCGCACAAGGTTGTACGCACCACGAAGGTCTATCTTGGTGAACCACTTGGCACCTTTAATCCGGGCAAACAAATCTGACAACAGCGGCAAAGGATACTGAAATTTGACAGTGATCTTATTTAAAAGCCGATAGTCAATACAAAGCCTCAAAGATCCGTCCTTTTTGGCCACAAAAAAGAATCCCGCACCAAGAGGGGAAGAAGAAGGACGGATATGCCCCTTCTCAAGAGACTCCTTGATATATGAACGCATCGCGGTATGTTCAGGTACCGACAGATTAAACAGTCTCCCCTTAGGAAACTTACTGCCAGGAATCAAATCTATTGCACAGTCACATTCCCTATGAGGAGGCAGTGCACTGGACTTAGACTCGCTGAAGACATCCTGATAATCAGACAAATACGCCGGAACTTCCGAAGGCGTAGAAGATGCAATAGACAAGGGCAGGGAATCTCCGTGAATTCCATGGCAGCCCCAGCTTGACACTGACATAGCCTTCCAGTCCAAGACTGGATTATGGGTCTGTAACCATGGCAAACCCAAAACAACCAAATCATGCATTTTATGTAGAACAAGAAAACGTATTACCTCCCGATGTTCGGGAGTCATGCACATGGTAACCTGTGTCCAAAACTGCGGTTTATTTTTTGCCAGTGGCGTAGAGTCAATACCCCTAAGAGGGATAGGATTTTCCAATGGCTCAAGCACAAATCCGCAGCGCTTGGCAAATGACAGATCCATAAGGCTCAGGGCAGCACCTGAGTCCACAAACGCCATGACAGGATACGATGACAGTGAGCAAATCAAAGTTACAGATAGAATAAATTTAGGTTGCAAATTACCAATGGCGACCGGACTAACAACCTTAGTAAGACGTTTAGAGCATGCTGAGATAACATGTGTAGAATCACCACAGTAGTAACACAAGCCATTCTGGCGTCTATGAATTTTCCGCTCATTTCTAGTCAGGATTCTATCACATTGCATTAAATCAGGTGCCTGTTCAGACAACACCATGAGGGAATTTGCGGTTTTGCGCTCCCGCAACCGCCGGTCGATTTGAATAGCCAGGGCCATAGAATCATTCAGACCTGTGGGAATGGGAAAACCCACCATCACATTCTTAATGGCTTCAGAAAGGCCATTTCTAAAATTTGCAGCCAATGCACACTCGTTCCACTGGGTCAGCACGGACCATTTCCGAAATTTTTGGCAATACACTTCGGCCTCGTCCTGGCCCTGAGACATCGCCAGCAAGGCTTTTTCTGCCTGAATCTCAAGATTGGGTTCCTCATAAAGCAAACCGAGCGCCAGAAAAAACGATTCAATGTCAGCCAATGCCGGATCTCCTGGCGCCAGCGAGAAGGCCCAATCCTGAGGGTCGCCCCGTAAAAAAGAAATAACAATTTTTACTTGCTGAGCGGAGTCTCCAGATGAACAGGGTCTCAGGGACAAAAACAATTTACAATTATTCCTGAAATTTCTAAATTTAAATCGGTCTCCGGAAAATGGTTCAGGAATCGGTATCTTAGGTTCTGACATAGGATTTCTGATAACATAATCTTGTATACCCTGCACACGAGCAGCAAGCTGGTCCACACTTGTAATCAAGGTCTGGACATTCATGTCTGCAGCAATCACAAGCCACTCAGAGTTAAAGGGGAAAAGAAAAAAAAATGAGAGAGAGAGAAAAAAAAAACTCAGAACTTTCTTTCTTATAATCCCGCTTCTGCAATGCATTTAACATTTAATATTGGCCTGGCAAACTGTTATGACCCCAATGGCGAGGGTCTCAGAGATATCAGCAAGTCTGCGAAGTACAAAAATCCAGCTCATAGGGCAGTGGTAACTGGGTTGACCATATATCTACTCCTAACGCCAACACTAGAAGTAGCCGGGGAACATGCCTACGTTGGTCGCTAGATGTCTCGCGCCAGCCGGAGGACTAACTACCCCTAGAAGAGGAAAACAAAGACCTCTCTTGCCTCCAGAGAATAGACCCCAAAAGTAGGATACCAGCCCCCCACAAATAATAACGGTGAGGAAAGAGGAAATGACAAACACAGAGATGAACTAGGTTTAGCAAAGAGAGGCCCGCTTACTAATAGCAGAATGTAGTAAGATAACTTATATGGTCAACAAAAACCCTAACAAAATTCCACACTGGAGATTCAAGAACCCCCGAACCGTCTAACGGCCCGGGGGGAGAACTCCAGCCTCCCTAGAGCTTCCAGCAAGGAAAGGATACAGATAATGAACAAGCTGGACAAAAATGCAAACAAAAACAAAAAGCAAAAAGCAAGAAAGCGGACTTAGCTTAAGAACGCAGGAACCAGGATCAGTAGACAAGAGCACTACAGATTAGCTCTGATATCAACGTTGCCAGGCATTGAACTGAAGGTCCAGGGAGCTTATATAGCAACACCCCTGACCTAACGACCCAGGTGAGCATACAAGGGATGATAGACATACCCAGAGAAAAATCACTAGTAGCCACTAGAGGGAGCCAAAAGGTAAATTCACAACAGCCCTCTAAATTCTAAAGCACCCCTCTATAATATAGTAATGCCGGGTGCAAGTGCCCTAGAAAACAGTGCCCACATTTTGTCCCCTAGAAAGTAATAATGCCCTCTGTGTGTGACCCTTTGATAGTCACAGTAACCTGAGTTCCCCTGTAAGAATAAGTGCCCACTTTACATTTAATAAAGTCCCGAGTCTCCCCCACTGTACAGCTCCCCTATACACAGTATGATGCCCCCTCACTGTATATACTGACCCGTTAATATCCCCCAAACTGGCTCCAACACTGTATGATGGCCCCGTCGCTGTAATCTCCACACTGAATGATGGCCCTCTAGATAGCCTCCATATAGCATAATACACCAGATAGTCCTCAATAAGGTATAATACATTCCCCATAGGCCTCCATATAGTATCATGCACTCCCCATAGGCAGACTCTATAGTATAATGCCCTTCACATAGGAAGACTATATAGTATTATGCAGCTCCCATAGGCAGCCTCTATAAGGAAGGCTGTAAATGTGTCCCCAATCCCCTCCGCAAGGCATAAAAATGACCTCTCATTATACTCACCAATGGCTCTCACCAAGGCATCGCTGGTCTTGACTTAAGATCGCCATCCTCCATTACTGCTTCATCTGTATGACACATTCTACGTCATCCACACCGTGTCACCCATCGCGCTCCTGTGCAGGCACACTTCTGTCTGCGCTGCTGAAAGCAGAGCCAAGTACTGTAGTGCGTATGTGCTGGGAAAGGCCAAAGGGCGCTGATTACCTGGAAATAAACCGGCGCATGCGCACTACAATACTGTGCTCTGACTTCAGCAGGGCAAAGAGAAGTCCACCTGCATGGGAGTGCGATAGAGGACACTGAATGCATGATGTAGGACGCATCTTCCACACGAAGAGGGACAGCGATCACAGGAAGAGGGTCGGCGCCGGATCAAGACTGTGACGCCCGGACTGCGCCATCCGTGATTATAATAAAAGCTCTTTTTTGTGCCTTGCATAGAGGATTGGGGACATAGAGAGCATTCTAGAACACTATGTGAGGGCGTACAGATGCTGGCCGGACTTTATATGATGACAGGCTCCCACATGTAAAAGCCGTCCTGCAAGATTCCAGACGCTCGCAAACTTAAGAAAATAATCATTCTCCTTCTCATAAGCTAATCAGCAGTAAATAAATGATGTGCGAAGACACTTATCGATCACATGTCAGTGTTCAGTGTCTGTCCAGATTGCAGGATAAACAAGACGTAGAAGTTTAAAGGGAACCTGTCACCCCGTTTTTTAAAGATGAGATAAAAATAGCGTTAAATAGGGGCAGAGCTGTGCTTTACATTAGTGTCTTTTTTGTGCCTTTATTCCCCAGCTATGCTGCCGAAATACCTTTGTAAAGTCGCCATTTTGGGCTGTCACTCACGCTGGTCTGGACAAATGGGCGTGGTGACATCGCTGTTTCTTCCCCCAGATCTTGCTTATCTGTCCATTGGTGGCGTAGTGGTGTGCGCATGTCCAGCTGCCGAATCCACTGCGCAGGTGAAGGAAAAGAGCGCGATCTGCACTATTCCCCTGGTGATCGGTGGGGGCGGCCATCTTCCTGAGGCCGCGCGTGCGCAGATGGAGTGCGCGGCTTCCCGGGGCTTCAGGAAAATGGCCGCCGCGACCTCCATCTGCGCACGCGCGGCATCCCGCGGCCATTTTCCTGAAGCCCCGTGCAGCAAAGCACTCCATCTGCGCACGTGCGGCCTCAGGAAGATGGCCGCCCCCACCGATCACCAGGGTAACAGCGCAGATCGCGCTCTTTTCCTTCACCTGCGCAGTGGATTCGGCAGCTGGACATGTGCAAACCACTACACCACCAACGGACAGATAAGCAAGATCTGGGGGAGAAACAGCGCTGTCACCACGCCCATTTGACCAGACCAGCGTGAGTGACAGCCCAAAATGGTGACTTTACAAAGGTATTTCGGCAGCATAGCTGGGGAATAAAGGCACAAAAAAGACACTAATGTAAAGCACAGCTCTGCCCCTATTTAACGCTATTTTTATCTCATCTTTAAAAAACGGGGTGACAGGTTCCCTTTAAGAACCTTCATTGCTTTATATACTGTGCCTGTACGTATGTATTCAAGGCAACAGATCAGACATATCAAATAGCAAATGACATGTGCCAAGATACTCATCATGCTGTGTGGAGAGTGTCCTCTGGTCCTGGGGGCTGCTCCTCCCAGTCAGATGCTGCAGACATCATGTGTAGGCAGTGAGCTCAGCTCACAGTCACAGGCAGAGACCCCCTGCGCCCCCGGCTGCTGCTGCTGCTCGAGCTGATCACTTCTCTGCAGCACAGGAGCTTTGAGCACAGCGCGCTCAGCCGGGATTGGGTGAGTGACCTCCCTTCCCCCTCTCCTCCACAGACTGCAGAAGAGCGATCACATGACTCACTCCCTGCACTCTGATTGGAGGCCTTCTCTTCTCTCTGCTGACTCCCTGTGAGTGTTTGTACCGTGCATGTTACTTTAGCTACATACACAGTACAAACGCAGGGGAAATGAAAGATAATCATTGCCCGGAGGCAGGGGCCCCTAACGCCGGCCCTGACAGTAGCGTAGCTCCGGGTGGGCCCCCTCAGAGCACAGGGCCCGGGGCGACCGCCCCCTCTGCCCCCCTGGTAGCTACGCTACTGCGGCCTAATGAAGATAAGCAAATACAGATATACTAAGGTGTAACTGAAGTACGACTGTGCAGACATATCCTGCTGTACTCAGGGCGAGAATGAACAATGTTCAAGCATCCCAAGGTCCTGACGGTAAGGATAACCACTTTGCAGGTATACTTGCTATATGCCAAGTATGGGTACATAGTATGAAGGTACAACCTAGGTAAGGATAGTTATAGTTTTTAAACTTGTGGTTAAACTTGCTGATCGTCTAAATTATTAAAAATCCTTCTAGGGCTGCCGTCGCACTAGCAGTAGTTGGTCAGTATTTTACATCACTTTGTAATCCAAAACCAGGAGTGGGTGATAAATACAGAAGTGGTGCATATGTTTCTATTATACTTTTCCTCTAATTGTTCCACTTCTGGTTTTGGCTTACAAATACTGATGTAAAATACTGACCAAATACTGCTAGTGTGAAGGCAGCCTAATGCTGCACATATATTTTAGGATTTTATATAATTTTCTAAGTACTAGTTGAAGAAAGTCATTGCCAAGGGGAGACACTATAACTCCTGCTGGCAATGACAACTTTATCTTCGTCTAGTTTTGCATGTACAGGTGGAATTGTAGCTTTTAATTTCTCCCCTATAAATCTTCAATGCCCACAAAAAGTCAGTAAAATAAATCCAGAAGGTTTGGAATTTGGCCACTTTTGTTGTTTGTGAAGATTAAAATACATTATTTTGTATGATCAAGCAGAAGATCAATAGGACAGGAATGTTTTAATGTCTATTAAGCCTCAATAATAATGAGAAACAAAGAAAAGCAGAAAGTTAAGATTAGTCATGTCCAGAGCTGAGTTTTAGGTATGGCAAAAGGGAAGTTGCACAGTGACCTCCATCATCTAGGGACATCCACCTTTTTATTATTAAAGATGTTCCTTAACTTTCTATCCATCGAGACATGACAGCCTTTAGTGTACCAACAACATAAATGTTTTAGCATTGACGTACTCTGAGTTTGACGGGCCCCGGTGAAAAAGTTTGACTTGGGCCCACATCTGCATGTTGGTCAGATGTATGGGCCCATGCAGCATTCTAGATCATCTAGAATGAATACAATACGTGTTGTTCACCCACAGAAAGTGAAGTGGGAATAAGTCATCTCTCCAACATGCATCCTCCAGGTGCACGGAACGCCGTCGCTTTTTCTCTTCTGCTTGTTGCTATAAGCCTAGTGCCATGCTGTTTTAGCATTTATTAAATAAAGGTATTTTTGAATTTTGCTCTGGAGCTGTAAAAACTCTTTTTTCTTATATACGTGTTTACCCACCCCTGTAGTATTGTCCCCATCCTGACCCCATCGTGTAATAATGTCACAGATCCTGGCTCCATCCTGTAACAATGTCCCCCATTATGGGGCCCTTCCAATAATAATGTTCCCCTTCTTGTCCCCCTTCTTGGTATAATGTCCCCATATTGGACCTCTTCCTGGTATAATTTCCCCAATCTGGGACCCCTTCCTGGTGTAATGTCCCCCATCCTGTTACCCTTCCTGTTATAATGTCCTACGTCTGCCACAACACATTTTAAAAAAAAGAAGCAATTCTTCTTGTCTTCCTCGGCTCCGACAATGCATGACATCCTCTCCAACAGCCGACGCAGAGGCCGGTAGCTAACATTGGCGTTACTGCCGTGCACACAAATGTCAGCTTCTGGCCTCTGATTGGCATGTGGCTTGTACTACAATGCAGGTACGCAAATTGTCTCTTTAGAGAGGAAGAGAATTTGAACTTTAGCACCACTTATTGGAAGTGGCAATCCTAAAACTCAATATTGACCCTTTAATGAGCCTTGCCGCATGATTAGCATGAGAGTGCAAAGCATGAAATCTGATTTGACTTCTATGAGACGTCTCTGACTAGGGTCTAAGGGGTAACGTTTCTCCTTATGGAGAGTGATTTGTCTGGCATGCCAGAGTAAGGAGCCTTTTGGGATTGCTGCTTCTAATAGGTGGCACAAGAATTCACATCCTCTTCCTCTATGAAGAAACAATTTTATTTGCAAATTTATTTGCACTAATGTGAGTAAATAAAGGAACAATGATATGCGGGGCAGTGAACTGGACAGCGGCCAAAGGAGGCAGCAGGGGACCAGGTTTCACCAGGAGTCAAGATCTTCTAGAAAGCAAAACCCTTGCCCAATACAGATAGCTCAGAACAAATGCAACAACAATATATGTACCCCAAAATCATGTCATGGGGGCTCTGTAGCTAGCACCTTAATTGAGACAAAGTCATGAGCTTTTATAGACACCAAGTGGTGGTTTCCTTCTTTTTCTTCTCTCACTCCTTTTCAATTCTTCTCTACTTAATGATGAGGCTAAAGTCATTTACGATCCCTGTCTCCATATCCTCCATTGTGTCACATTTCACACAACACAGTTAGGAGGTACTGGGCAAAACTCTTTATGAGTAGTGGTAGTTGGCCTAGAAATGTTGGCATGTGGTAGAGAGCACTGATAGATCCATCTTGTCCCGAGAAATAAGCTACAAAGAGTTCAGAGGGATTAGATACAAGATCTCAGGAACCGATAATGTAGCGCCCCCACTGCCGCAGGGCCGAGGGGTACCCGGTACCGGGCCTCCAAGTCTCTGCTCTGGGGTTGTCACGGTGGCTAGAACCGGTCCGTGACCCTGCTGAGGGGCGTACAGTAATAGATGTGGATAGTGGTGGTGGTGCGGTGCAGTAAATAACGAGGACACCAGGTTGCAGTCTCTTTACCTCTTTACTGAAGGTCTCTGGGTCCTCAGTCCGGAATACGGTTCACCAGGCTGCGCAAGTCCGGCCGGTCCAATGGCACCTCCAGAGTTCTCTTTGCAGGTGGAAATCTGTGCCTTCCTGCTAGCGCTATGTGTTGTGGTCCTCCCCTGCTGTGCTTACGGGATAGTCCCCACAACTGTTGTGTCTGTTTCTCGTGTTCCCTCACAACTCGATTAGATGATGTTCTGCTAATCCTCCGTCCCTCCCTGATGTTACGGTTGGGACGCACCCGTATGACGGGTAGGCTCGGAGCTCTTCCGGGACCCTAGAGTCGCCCCTCTCCACAGGTTGCCCCCTATGTCTGCGTAGGTGATTTAGGTGAGACAGCCCGCCTGTGACTGACTGTCCTGCCGTTGGTTTGAAGTATTGCTTGGAGCTAGATATATAAATACTTCCTCGGTGTTCCGGCTGCCGGCTGTGCGCCTCAGTAGGATGTTGCCTCGGTCTTACAGCACGACTCCTACTGGTATTCTCCTTCTTGCTTTGATCCCGTTTCTCACTCAGCACAATATATCTCGCTTCTTGGCCTTTCTTAGGGCACCGCCGCTATGCTGAGCAGGCACGGTCCCGTGACGTTCTCTCTGTTTGCCAGGCCTCTGTCAGGGTCCCAAACCTGACAGGGACCCTACCGAATCTTCCCCCACAACACCCTCTGCCACAAGGTGTTGCCTGGTTCCAACCCAGTCAGCTCTCTCCCTAACCTCCTGCCTGACCCCCAGTTTTCCCACACGGTGAGGAGTGGCCTAATAAATAGCACCCTTAGCTCCCCCTGGAGGCCCGGCTGTGAAATGTATTGGTGTATGTGATACCTGGTCAGATGAACTCCTTCAGTGCCATCAGACGTACCATAGCCCCCCTTAGCGGCGGAGCCACAGTACTGCAACGACCAGGACTCTGGGGTGCTGCACTCCCCCCCGGTTAAATCCAGTACTCCTGGACTGGGAAGAAAACAACAATACATGTCAGCAAAAAGACATTCAATTTTTGTGAGTGCAATAACAATAAGCATATTTGAACAGAGCTTCCCTTCACGGGAGGTGAGGACACTTGAACGTTACAAACATGGTTAAATACTTTTAAATAACTTTTCTTACCCAACCGGGTATTCTACTAAGTGCAAAATTTTTAAACATTAATTCAACATTGCCTTTAAGGATGTACACTCTGAATCCACTAAAGACCTTCTTATAACACATTATAAGGCTTAAGCAACTGTGCTACATTCTCCTACTTTACGTCTGCAGGACCGCCTGTCCTAAACGCTCCAGACCTACTGCCTCTCCTTTCTATTACAGGACCGCTCCTTTCCGCCCGAGCCTACTGTCCTTCCACTACTATACACAGTATAGAACATATTTTTCTTTCAGTTTGAGATCACTGAGCCATCTCTATATGGCTCCTAAGAGGACTCACCACTAACCCCTACGGGTTCACTTCCTGTCCTCATTCTTCTATTAACATTATTGAACATTTCTTACAATCAACTAATTGGTTACATTTAACTTTCACATATCAACATCATCAATACTTTCTTTTCAGGACATTATTGCCATTCAACCATCTTAAGGCAACACTGTTCATAAGTGCAGGATGCGAACATCCCCTTTAAGAGGGGACCAAGTCTCTATGAGGTAGTGCAACTTTTCAAGCTGCAAGTCCGTATGCAGCAAGGACTCCAGTACAAGTTCCAAGAACCGTATCTTCGCAAAGAGTCCGTCTTTTATACAAAACCAGTAGAGAGCACCTTTAAGAAGGTGCAAACTATATACAAGAAGTTTGTATCATGCATTGTTCATGATTCCAGCAGTTTTTGGGAAGTTGTGCAAAAATTAGAAAACAAACCAAAAAGCAATAGGGATCCCGGGTCAACAAAGGGATCCCTTTAAGAGTTAACCCTGGACGGGTTTTAGCAGCAACATAGCAGAAAACAAGCAGTTTGAAGAACTATTTACATGTTATGCAGAGTTTTAAGATCTTACTCTTGTGCTGGCGGTGCAAGGGATGGCCTCCGGTCCCTGGCCGATGCAATGTCAGCACCGGTGGTTGGTCCCTCAGGTGCTGTCAGATCACCTGGTGTCTGGATTTGAAGGCTAAACCTACTTGCAAGTTCAGTAGCCGCTACAAGGCGTACGGTGGTGATAGTAACAAGATCTGGCAAATCTGGATCAGTCATGATCGGGGCAACAGGTGGCGCTCTCTCAGGCTCACACCGTCGAACGTTCCGGGCGCACCATCCTTGTGCATTCCGATGACGGGTGTAGGTCACCTGATCCCCTTTTTGCAATGGATCCCCATCTCGGCTGCAGCAGGGAGTTTTCACGTTGTAACTAGTAACAAAGACATCAGTTGGTAGCCCCGGTTCCTGTATGGAGCCCCATCCCCTCTTCGGGTGGTAGGCCAGCACAGTTCCCCGCTTTACCACATCTTTCCTGCCGTGCGCAGACTTTCTACGTTGTGTATCATGTTGTTTGGTCTCGTCTCGATCTTTCCAGTGTTGGATTAGACATTGCTTATACTGTTCCCAGGTAAGTACCGCAAGGGTGAGGCCGTCCCCCGGAGTCCCATCCGGCTCAATCCAAGGGGTGTCCCACCGGAGGATCACCCCGTCTGGGCCCACATCTATGGGTTCTCCCATCTTGGTCGGCAGTGGCGGTACCAGCTTCCCCATTAGGTTAGGGGTGAGGATCACCCGCTCAACCGTAAATAGGCGGTTACTGTTGGGGTGAGGGTCGGTCGCGGGAGCGGGATCGAGCGGAGGAGCAGGGGCGCCTCCCATACCTGCGCCTGATGTGATTCCACCGATGTCGATCCGGTCCGTTGACGAGGACGCTGGAATCGGCTGCAGCCCAGACCACGGCTCCTCCTCGGCGGCCTCCGGATGCGGCTTCGCTCCCCATGGCTCCTCCTGTGCCGGCTCCGAGGTCGGGATAGGTGGGCTCAGCTCCTCCACTGGCGGTTCCAAGGAGTTCAGATTCTCCAGCTGCGGCGGACGCGGGTCCGCCCCTGGTGGGTAAGGGCAAGCCGGGATCACCTCGTCGTCCCTCGAGGACTTGCTGGTCATCATCGCTGTCCGACATTCGGTGACAATGCATACACCGGGCTCCGCCATTTCTCCGGGGTCGAGCTCCCTCTTCACCTCCTTCCCGCCGTTGCAAATCAGGGGGCGGTTCTCCTCTACTGCTGGGCAGGTCGTCATCTCGCAGCAGGAGTTGGAGGGGGCGGTCGCTACTTTTGGCGCCGCTTTGGTAGTCTCCTCCCATGGCACGCCCTCCTTCTTCCTCTGCGCTCCCCGTGGCGCTGCAATGGCGGCGGTTTTGGCGGGAACTTTTGGCGGCAAGTGGCAACACACAGTCCTTGTAATATAGTACAGTCCAAGCACGATAACTCACAGTTCCAAGGCACACATGACCTGATTCTTCAGGCTTAAGTAGATCCTGTTCGTGACGCCAAGTTGTAGCGCCCCCACTGCCGCAGGGCCGAGGGGTACCCGGTACCGGGCCTCCAAGTCTCTGCTCTGGGGTTGTCACGGTGGCTAGACCCGGTCCGTGACCCTGCTGAGGGGCGTACAGTAATAGATGTGGATAGTGGTGGTGGTGCGGTGCAGTAAATAACGAGGACACCAGGTTGCAGTCTCTTTACCTCTTTACTGAAGGTCTCTGGGTCCTCAGTCCGGAATACGGTTCACCAGGCTGCGCAAGTCCGGCCGGTCCAATGGCACCTCCAGAGTTCTCTTTGCAGGTGGAAATCTGTGCCTTCCTGCTAGCGCTATGTGTTGTGGTCCTCCCCTGCTGTGCTTACGGGATAGTCCCCACAACTGTTGTGTCTGTTTCTCGTGTTCCCTCACAACTCGATTAGATGATGTTCTGCTAATCCTCCGTCCCTCGCTGATGTTACGGTTGGGACGCACCCGTATGACGGGTAGGCTCGGAGCTCTTCCGGGACCCTAGAGTCGCCCCTCTCCACAGGTTGCCCCCTATGTCTGCGTAGGTGATTTAGGTGAGACAGCCCGCCTGTGACTGACTGTCCTGCCGTTGGTTTGAAGTATTGCTTGGAGCTAGATATATAAATACTTCCTCGGCGTTCCGGCCGCCGGCTGTGCGCCTCAGTAGGATGTTGCCTCGGTCTTACAGCATGACTCCTACTGGTATTCTCCTTCTTGCTTTGATCCCGTTTCTCACTCAGCACAATATATCTCGCTTCTTGTCCTTTCTTAGGGCACCGCCGCTATGCTGAGCAGGCACGGTCCCGTGACGTTCTCTCTGTTTGCCAGGCCTCTGTCAGGGTCCCAAACCTGACAGGGACCCTACCGAATCTTCCCCCACAACACCCTCTGCCACAAGGTGTTGCTTGGTTCCAACCCAGTCAGCTCTCTCCCTAACCTCCTGCCTGACCCCCAGTTTTCCCACACGGTGAGGAGTGGCCTAATAAATAGCACCCTTAGCTCCCCCTGGAGGCCCGGCTGTGAAATGTATTGGTGTATGTGATACCTGGTCAGATGAACTCCTTCAGTGCCATCAGACGTACCATAGCCCCCCTTAGCGGCGGAGCCACAGTACTGCAACGACCAAGACTCTGGGGCGCTGCAATAACATAATAGTAGTCTTTGAGGCCAACTCCTAAAGCTACTTTAAGTACTGATATGTGATGCTTCTTACTGATCACCAAAACACAAAATCGAAGCATAAAGCCACATCAAAGAGGTAAAGGTAAAAATACATTTTTATTATTATAACCTTGTAAAAAATCACAAAGAACTGTGCAAAGTTTATATAAATGACAATCAAATTACAATTACACAACCAGACCAGAGTAAATTTGAATAAGGAGCAAAGGTGTACCCACTAAAATGTGTAGCACCATAGGACCATCATGGGTATAAAGATGGAGGGTACAGGCTCAATAACAACCAATAAAATAAAGAACTAAAGTGCCAGTGCATACAATGTCCAGGTGGTTGTGAACTACTCCCTGATCAATACATATAGGTATAACCAGCATAATCTCAGTCCATCAGAATCAATCAGTAAGAGAGCCTCTAAATGTACTACAGAAACAGTGTTCCCATCAGGTCATCTTACCCATGTTGCTGTCCATGTGCCTACACACGCGCCCCAACGCACGTTTCGCCCTCGGCTTCCTCAGGGGGGCAGCCAAGAGAAAGAGTTCAGAGGGTCATCCAATAGTCAACCAAATTACTCAACATTTGTATATGTTATTTATAACGTGAAGATCACAATTGACCAGATCAATCGCATCAATACATTTGACTTGTGTGTTGTATTACAAATTGTTCCTTCCTGAGATCTAATGAAGACAAAAACAAAGCACCTTCACGAGTGTCCTTCTCTGTGTATAATAAAGGAACAGTGTGGCCTCTCTGGTGATGACAGGTGGATCTGCTTAGTTTAATAATCTGAGATAATTAAAGATCTCTGCTTATTCCTTTATTATAGAACAAGTCTTAAAATAATTAAAACATGGTAATGAGTTTGTCTATTCTTTCTATTTGACCTTCTAAATCCTACGCACTTGACTTGTTCTTTGTCATAATGTCCTTGCCTTTTTCTCTTCTGCCAGCTAAGGAAACAAACTAAAGTTGAATCTGTTGAATCTGTACTCCGTGTGTGCTCAGGTTAGAACTGTGGGTTTCTGTCTACTGAGCTGCACACTGTACAGGGGTTTTTGAGCAATTGGTGGGGAGTCTCAGGAACCAGAACCCAACCAATCTGCTGTCAACTGAGGAGACAAAAAATATAAAATAAAATTTAGAAAATCTTTATTTATTGTATAAGGGGTTAAAATAACACCTTCTGTGAAAACTACACAAAAATACATGTAACGTTAATTTTAACTTCACCTTATCACATAAAAATATGGTAAACTGAAAAAAGTGTTTCTTTATGTTTCCCAGAAGGAACCAGTTATTCTCTATGAAAGATAAGCCACCCACGTTCAACTAAACTCTGCCAAATTTTTACCATACCGTTTGAAGAATTAAGAATTTGCAAAACATATTTTTTTTTTATATTTAGGTGTAACGTTGCATTAAGAAAGCAAGTAACAAGTAAAAAAACATTTCTTAAAGAGGTTATCATTCCCCATGATTGATCCCGATAAAATAAAAACTCCTATACTCACCTCCTGTGTTGGCGCTGTTCCTGGAGTGTCGGAACTTGCAGTCCCCAGACTCCCATGCAGTTATATGGCATGTGACCCCGGCTCCCAATCAGCACTGGCGTCACTGTCCCCGCCTTTGGACAAATTTAACATAAAGAGGAAGTCCGGGATGCAACTGATCTCTGACTTCCTCTTCATGTTCCATTCGACAGAAGGTGGGGACAGTGACTCCAGCTCTGATTGGGCACCGGGCACCACTTGTCAAACAGCCGCAGGAGAGCACCGGGACCGCGAGTGCCAACATGACAGGAACAGCCCCGGCAAGAGAGGTGAGTATTGACTAGTAGTGGACAACCTATTTAATGATTTTGAGATTATTTATTGTTTATTTATATTTCATGAGAAATTCTTTACTTTTACATGCCTGATGTGCAAGAAATGTCTCTCCCACGGATCACATATTTCCCTATATTCTCTATATTCAGATCTGTGACTCACAGGCTTTTAATTTTAAATTTGCATATAACATGAAGCAGAATTCTGTGCATGCTGAGATTATAGTCCATCACATTAGGGATCGTGCTTAGAATAGACGAGCAGCAGAGACTGCTCAGAGAACACATAGGTTAGAATTCCCGGAACTGTAATCAGCAAATTAACTGAATTCAGTGTTAGGATATCGCTTATGTCATAGCAGCTACTCACAGCCACCACTGAAACCACTTTACAAGCTCTGGAGCAATCAAGTATTTATAGCATATTTTGTGACTAATTCATAAAAACTTAATTTAGGAAAACCACTTTAAATTTAAAGAGTTTTTACAGAGCCGCTCACTCCGACATCGGGAAGTGAATGATGCCTATGACATTGAGGCTATAAATACCTGCCAGGACACGAGGACAAATGGCAGATATTGTGCTCCTGTGCTTGTCATTAGAATATCGATCGTTCAAGAGTTCCAACAAGTAAATGAATAATAGACACAAAAAACATTAGTTTACCAATAAACTAAATCTCTGGACCAATGGGGGTCCAACTACATAGACATTCACCAATGCAAAGAACAGAGGGCCTACCCCAGCCTCAACACCACAGTTGGCCACGTCATCTCATCTAGTGGCTGGTGGTCCTATTTTTTTAATTCACTAATATGAAGCTGTTACCATTATCTGACATGTGGACCTGCAGTCCAGACACATTTTATACAACTCTAAGAGCTCAAATCACTCCTCGTCACCCTACACATTGCTTAGACCAGTGCAGAGGCTGCTGTAATCACAGGACTTTTTTTAGGCATCAAAGTTTCTTCTATGAACACAAGTGTAAGGAAAAGTAGAATTCCCTATTTCAATGATCTAATAAATTATTTTAACTCTTAATCTGTCTCTATTTGTCTGTGACATATTAACATGGGGAAAGTAGTATGAAGTCCTTGTGACACTCATTACACTGGTTACCCATCCACTTCAGAATCCCACAAAGCACTCCATAGCTCAGTACCACCCTATATCTCCTCCCTGGTCTCAGTCTATCACCCTACCCGTGCCCTCCATTCTGCTAATTACCTGAGGTTAACATCCTCAATAACCAGAACCTCCCACTCCCGTCTCCAAGACTTTTCACGTGCTTCGCCAATTCTTTGGAATGCACTACTCAGGTTAATACGATTAATCCCCAATCCACACAGTTTTAAGCGTGCCCTAAAAACGCATTTGTTCAGACTGGCCTACCGCCTCAATGCTTTAACCCCTTAAGCCCCAAGGGTGGTTTGCACGTTAATGACCGGGCCAATTTTTACAATTCTGACCACTGTTCCTTTGTGAGGTTATAACTCTGGAACGCTTCAACGGATCTTGGCGATTCTGACACTGTTTTCTCGTGACATATTGTACTTCATGATAGTGGTAAAATTTCTTCGATATAACTTGCGTTTATTTGTGAAAAAAATGGAAATTTGGCGAACATTTTGAAAATTTAGCAATTTTCCAAATTTGAATTTTTATGCCCTTAAATCACAGAGATATGTCACACAAAATAATTAATAAGTAACATTTCCCACATGTCTACTTTACATCAGCACAATTTTGGAACCAACATTTTTTTGTTAGGGAGTTATAAGGGTTAAAAGTTGACCAGCAATTTCTCATTTTTACAACACCAATATTTTTTAGGGACCACATCACATTTGAAGTCATTTTGAGGGGTCTATATGATAGAAAATACCAAGTGTGACACCATTCTAAAAACTGCACCCCTCAAGGTGCTCAAAACCACATTCAATAAGTTTATTAACCCTTCAGGTGTTTTACAGGAATTTTTGGAATGTTTAAAAAAAATGAACATTTAACTTTTTTTCACAAAAAAATTACTTCAGCTCCATTTTGTTTTATTTTACCAAGGGTAACAGGAGAAAATGGACCCCCAAAAATTGTTGTACAATTTGTCCTGAGTACGCTGATACCCCATATGTGGGGGTAAACCACTGTTTGGGTGCATGGCAGAGCTCGGAAGTGAAGGAGCACCATTTGACTTTTCAATGCAAAATTGACTGGAATTGAGATTGGACGCCATGTTGCGTTTGGAGAGCCCCTGATGTGCCTAAACATTGAAACCCCCCACAAGTGACACCATTTTGGAAAGGCCCTAACCCGAGCCCTAGCCCTAGCCCTAGCCCTAACCCTAGCCCTAACCCTAGCCCTAACCCTAACCCTAATGGGAAAATGGAAATAAATACATTTTTTTTATTTTTTTATTTTTCCCTAACTAAGGGGGTGATGAAGAGGGGTTTGATTTACTTTTATAGTGGTTTTTTTTAGCGGGTTTTTATGATTGACAGCTGTCACACACTAAAAGATGCTTTTTATTGCAAAAAATATTTTTTGCGTTACCACATTTTGAGACCTATAATTTTTCCATATTTTGGTCCACAGAGTCATGTGAGGTCTTGTTTTTTGCGGGACGAGTTGACGTTTTTATTGGTAACATTTTTGGGCATGTGACTTTTTTGGTCGCTTTTTATTCCGATTTTTGTGAGGCAGAATTACCAAAAACCAGCTGTTCATGAATTTCTTTGGGGGGGGTGTTTATATCGTTCCACGTTTGGTAAAATGGATAAAGCAGTTTTATTCGTCGGGTCAGTACGAATACAGTGATACCTCATTTACATTTTTTTATGTTTTGGCGCTTTTATACAATAAAAACTATTTTATAGAAAAAATATTTATTTTTGCATCGCTTTATTCTGAGGACTATAACGTTTTTATCTTTTTACTGATGATGCTGTATGGCAGTTTGTTTTTTGCGGGACAAGATGATGTTTTCAGCGGTACCATAATTATTTATATCCGTCTTTTTGATTGTGTGTTATTCCACTTTTTGTTCGGCAGTATGATAATAAAGCGTTGTTTTTTGCCTCTTTTTTTTTTTTTTACGGGGTTAACTAGTGGGACAGTTTTATAGGTCGGGTCGTTACGGACGCGGTGATACTAAATATGTGTACTTTTATTGTTTTTTTTTTATTTAGATAAAGAAATGTATTTATGGGAACAATATTTTTTTTTTCTTTATTTAGGAATATTTTTTTATTTTTTGTTTACACTTTTAAATTTATTTTTTTTTACTTTTTTACTAAAGGATCTGATGTGCCCTGCTACTGGCTTACCAGCGCTTGCTCTGAGCAAGCACTTGGTAAGCCACCTCCCTGCAGGACCCGGAAGTAGCCCCGCGGCCATTTTGGATCCGGGGCCTGCAGGGAGGAAATGCTCGTTACAAGGTGAGCACATCGCCTTGTACCGATCGTCTCAGGGAAGCACACAGGGAGCCCCCTCCATGCGCGATGCTTCCCTGTACCGCCGGAACACTGCGATCATGTTTGATCGCAGTGTGCCAGGGTTAATGTGCCGGGAGCAGTCCGCGATCGCTCCTGTCACATAGTGCCGGATGTCAGCTGTGATAGTCAGCTGACACCCGGTCGTGATCAGGTGCGCTCCCCTGTGAGCGCGGCCGATCGCATATGACGTACTATCCCGTCACTGGGAATTAAGTCCCTGGTCACCTTGACGGGATAGTACCTCATATGGGATTAAGGGGTTAACCTAACTATCCCTGTGTGGCCCATTCAAAATTTTTACCATAAACAGGTTCCTCGCATCATGTTCTCATACACTTTATGCAGTCAATAGCCTCTGTGTCTGTACTGTTACATACTTAGGCTGTTAACCGGTTCATGCAGCTTTACATGAACACCCGATTCTTATACTATGATTGGTCTGAACAATGAAAGCAATTGTTATCATCCACCTCTCGTGTCTCCCATTTTTCCTCACAGATTGTAAGCTTGCGAGCAGGGCCCTCATTCCTCTTGGTATCTGTTTTGATCTACACTGTGTGCAGAATTATTAGGCAAGTTGTATTTTGATCACATGATACTTTTTATACATGTTGTCCTCCTCCAAGCTGTTCAGGCTTGAGAGCCAACTACCAATTAAGTAAATCAGGTGATGTGCATCTCTGTAATGAGGAGGGGTGTTGTCTAATGACATCAAAACCCTATTTAAGGTGTGTTTAATTATTAGGCAACTTCCTTTCCTTTGGCAAAATGGGTCAGAAGAGAGATTTGACGGGCTCTGAAAAGTCCACAATTGTGAGATGTCTTGCAGAGGGATGCAGCAGTCTTGAAATTGCCAAACTTTTGAAGCGTGATCACCGAACAATCAAGCATTTCATTGCAAATAGCCAACAGGGTCGCAAGAAGCGTGTTGGGCAAAAAAGGCGCAAAATAACTGCCCATGAATTGAGGAAAATCAAGCGTGAAGCTGCCAAGATGCCATTTGCCACCAGTTTTGCCATATTTCAGAGCTGCAATGTTACTGGAGTAACAAAAAGCACAAGTGTGCGATACTCAGGGACATGGCCAAGGTAAGGAAGGCTGAAAAATGACCACCTTTGAACAAGAAACATAAGATATAACGTCAAGACTGGGCCAAGAAATATCTTAAGACTGACTTTTCAAAGGTTTTATGGACTGATGAAATGAGAGTGACTCTTGATGGGCCAGATGGATGGGCCAGAGGCTGGATCAGTAAAGGGCAGAGAGCTCCACTCCGACTCAGACGCCAGCAAGGTGGAGGTGGGGGCCTGGTATGGGCTGGTATCATCAAAGATGAACTTGTGGGACCTTATCGGGTTGAGGATGGAGGGACGCTCAACTCCCAGACCTACTGCCAGTTTCTGGAAGACAATTTCTTCAAGCAGTGGTACAGGAAGAAGTCGGTATCGTTCAAGAAAAACATGATTTTCATGTGGGACAATGCTCCATCACATGCCTCCAACTACTCCACAGCTTGGCTGGCCAGTAAAGGTCTCAAAGAAGAAAAAACAATGACATGAGAACCTGTGGTCCCTCATAAAATGTGAGATCTACAGGGAGGGAAAACAGTCCACCTCTCGGAACAGTGTCTGGGAGACTGTGGTGGCTGCTGCACGCAATGTTGATCGTAAACAGATCAAGCAACTGACAGAATCTATGGATGGAAGGCTGTTGAGTGTCATCATAAAGAAAGGTGGCTATATTGGTCACTAATTTTTTGTGGTTTTGTTTTTGCATGTCAGAAATGTTTATTTCTAAATTTTGTGCAGTAATATTGGTTTACCTGGTGAAAATAAACAAGTGAGAGGGAATATATTTGGTTTTTATTAAGTTGCCTAACCCCTTCACCCCGAAGCCTGTTTTCACCTAAGTGACAGGGCCAATTTTTACAATTCTGACCACTGTCACTTTATGAGGTCATAACTCTGAAACGCTTCAACGGATCCTGGTGATTCTGACATTGTTTTCTCGTGACATATTGTACTTCATGATAGTGGTAAAACTTCTTCGATATGACTTGCATTTATTTGTGAAAAAAACAGAAATTTGTCGAAAATTATGAAAATGTAGCAATTTTCAAATTTTTCGTTTTTATGCCCTTAAATTAGAGAGTTATATCACATAATATAGTTAATAAACAACATTTCCCACATGTCTGCTTTACATCAGCACAATTTTGGAAACATAATTTTTTTTGTTAGGGAGTTATAAGGGTTAAAAGTTGACCAGCGATTTCTCATTTTTGCAACAAAATTTGCAAAACCATTTTTTTTACGGACCACCTCACACTTGAAGTGACTTTGAGGGGTCTATATGACAGAAAATACCCAAAAGTGACACCATTCTAAATACTGCACCCCTCAAGGTACTCAAAACCACATTCAAAAAATGTATTAACCCTTCAGGTGCTTCACTGGAATTTTTGGAATGTTTAAAAAAAATTGAACATTTAACTTTTTTTTACAAAATTTTTACTTCAGATCCAATTTGTTTTACTTACCAAGGGTAACAGGAGAAATTGGACCACAGAAGTCGTTGTACAATTTGTCCTGAGTACGCCGATACCCCACATGTTGGGGTAAACCAATGTTTGGGCACATGGCAGAGCTCGGAAGGGAAGGAGCGCCATTTGACTTTTCAATGCAAGATTTGCTGGAATTGAGATCGGAACCCATGTCCCGATTGGAGAGCCCCTGACGTGCCTAAACAGTGGAAACCCCCACAAGTGACACCATTTTGGAAAGTAGACCCCCTAAGGAACTTATCTAGATGTGTGGTGAGCACTTTGAACCTTCAAGTGCTTCACAGAAGTTTACAATGTAGAACCGTAAAAAAAAATTCATATTAATTTTCACAAAAAATGATCTTTTTGCCCCAAATTTTTTATTTTCCCAAGGGTAACAGGATAAATTGGACCCCAAAAGTTGTTGTGTAATTTGTCCTGAGTACGCTGATACTTCATATATGGGGATAAACCACTGTTTGAGCACATGGCAGAGCTCGGAAGGGAAGGAGCGCCGTTTGACTTTTCAATGCAAAATTGGCTGGAATTGAGATCGGAACCCATGTCGCGTTTGGAGAGCTCCTGACGTGCCTAAACAGTAGAAACCCCCCACAAGTGACCCCATTTTGGAAAGAAGACCCCCTAAGGAACTTATCTAGACGTGTGGTGAGCACTTTTAACCCCCAATTGTTTCACTAAAGTTTAGAATGTAGCGCCGTGAAAATTAAAAACTCATTTTTTCTTTCCACAAAATGATGTTTTAGCCCGCAATTTTTTTTCCCAAGGGTAACAGGAGAAATTGGACCACAAAAGTTATTGTCCAATTTGTCCTGAGTACGCTGATACCCCATACATGGGGGGAAACCACTGTTTGGGCGCACGGCAGAGCTCGGAAGGGAAGGAGCGTCGTTTGAAATGCAGACTTAGATGGATTGGTCTGCAGGCGTCATGTTGCATTTGCAGAGTCCCTGATGTACCTAAACAGTAGAAACCCCCCACAAGTGACCCCATATTGGAAACTAGACCCCCCAAGGAACTTATCTAGATGTGTTGTGAGAACTTTGAACCAACAAGTGTTTCACTACAGTTTATAACGCAGAGCCGTGAAAATAATTTTTTTTTTTTTCCACGAAAATGATATTTTAGCCCCCACATTTTTTTTCCCCAAGGGTAACAGGAGAAATTGGACCACAAAAGTTGTTGTCCAATTTGTGCTGAGTACGCTGATACCCCGTATATGGGGGGGAACCACTGTTTGGCGCACGGCAGAGCTCGGAAGGGAAGGAGCACTGTTTTACTTGTTCAAAGCAGAATTGGCTGGAATTGAGATCAGACGCCATGTCACGTTTGGAGAGCCCCTGATTGCCTAAACAGTGGAAACCCCCCAATTCTATCTGAAACCCTAACCCCAACCCTAACTCCAGCCCTAACCCTAGCCCTAACCCCAACCCTAACCCTAGCCCTAACCCCAACCCTAACCCCAACCCTAACCCTAGCCCTAACCCTAGCCCTAACCCTAACCCTAATGGGAAAATGGAAATAAATACATTTTTTAAAATTTTATTATTTTTCCCTAACTAAGGGGGTGATGAAGGGGGGTTTGATTTACTTTTATAGCGTTTTTTTTGCGGATTTTTATGATTGGCAGCCGTCACAAACTAAAAGATGCTTTTTATTGGAAAAAATAGTTTTTGCATCACCACATTTTGAGAGCTATAATTTATCCATATTTTTGCCCACAGAGTCATGTGAGATCTTGTTTTTTGTGGGACGAGTTGACGTTTTTATTGGTACCATTTTCGGGCACATAACATTTTTTGATCGCTTTTTATTCTGATTTTTGGGAGGCGGAATGAACAAAAACCAGCAATTTCTGAAATTCTTTTGGGGGGGTGTTTATAGCGTTCCACGTGTGGTAAAATTGATAAAGCAGCTTTATTCTTCAGGTCAGTACGATTAAAGCGATACCTCATTTATATAATTTTTTTATGTTTTGGTGCTTTTACACAATAAAAACTATTTTATATAAAAAAATAATTGTTTTTGCATCGCTTTATTCTGAAAGCTATAACTTTTTTATTTTTCTGCTGATGATGCTGTATGGCGGCTTTTTTTTTTTGCGGGACAAGATGACGTTTTCAGTGGTACCATGGTTATTTATATCCGTCTTTTTGATCGCGTGTTATTCCACTTTTTGTTCGCCTGTATGATAATAAAGCGTTGTTTTTTGCCTTGTTATTTATTTATTTTTTTTGCGGTGTTCACTGAAGGGGTTAACTAGTGGGATAGTTTTATAGAGCGGGTCGTTACGGACGCGGCGATACCAAATATGTGTACTTTTATTGTTTTTTTTAATTTACATAAATAAATGGATTTACTGGGAAATGATTTATTTTTTTTTCCTTTATTTGGGGATTTTTTTTTTTTATACATTCTATTTTTTTATTTTTTTTACTTTCTACTATTGTCCCAGGGTGGGACATCACTGTATTACATCAGATCGTTGATCTGACAGGCAACCTTAGGAGGCTTCCCGGCGCCTGCTCTCAGCAGCTCTTGCAGGCGCTGGCAAGCCAGGTCATTTTATGACCCGGAAGGAGTCCCGCGGCCATCTTGGATCCGGGGACTCCTTCCGGATCACCGGAGCAACGCGATCTCATTGCGTTGCTCCGGTGGGAGAGCGCAGGGAGCCCCCGTCCCTGCGCGATCCCCCTCTATGCCGCTGTCACTAATGACAGCGGCATCAGAGGGGTTAAATGCCCACGATCGGCGCTAGCGCCGATCGTGGGCATTGCTGCGGGGTGTCAGCTGTCATATACAGCTGACACCCGCACCCGATCACCGCGGCGCTCAGCGTGAGTCTGCGGTGATCGGTGCGCCATACTAGTACTGCGGCTGGCACAAATGCAGTGCCGGCAGCGCAGTACTAGTACGGCGCATGGCGCGAAGGGGATAATAATTCTGCACAGTAATAGTTACCTGCACAAACAGATATCCTCCTAAGATAGCCAAATCTAAAAAAAAAACCACTCCAACTTCCAAAAATATTAAGCTTTGATGTTTATGAGTCTTTTGGGTTGATTAAGAACATAGTTGTTGATCAATAATAAAAATAATGATCTAAAATACAACTTGCCTAATAATCCTGCACACAGTGTATGTGCTTATTGTTATGCTGTTATGTCTATTGTATGTACAAGTCCCCTCTAAAATGTAAAGTGCTGCAGAATATGTCGGCGCTATAGAAATAAAATTATTATTATTATTATTATTATTATTATTAAGTATTTCAAGCTTCTTCCTAATCTTCCCTATACTGAAACAAAAGAAGTTGAAAGCCATAAGTTAAAAACTAAGCCAATCAGCGAGAGTATTCAGTTTGACTTTTTTATTTATTAAATTACATTTTTTTACTTTAGACATTTTATTACCTGACTATTTTTTTATTATTTTATGCGAGCAGCCATCTTCTATGTCATACATGTCAAACTCTGGCCCGCAGGTTGGTTATATTTGGCCAGAACCGTCACCTCTATGTGGGGCCATTATACTGTTTGGAGGACTATGTGGGGCCCATTATAGTGTATGGACGACTATGTGGGACTCATTATACAGTACGGAGGACTGTGTGGGGCCTATTATTCTGTAAGGAGGACTATGGGGCCTATTATATTTTATACTAGTGGCCCATGACTTTGTCCAGGTTTTGTCCAAGCTCTATAGATTTGCACTATATCAGGCACTGTACATAAAATAATAGGGACTGGGGATCAGTTACAAAATATAAAAAAGTCCACAATTTTGAACATGACAATTGTTAACAAGGCCACAGAACCATCCACTTTTTTATGGAATTTTGCTAAACTCCTGCCCTTATATATTATAGTTGGCAAAACTATACAGGCTACATTTTTACTGTTGCCAACAGACCTGAGCAGATCAATCTGCTGAGGATTGAGTTTGAGTCAAATTTTTGGAAATTCACTGTTTCATCCAAATTTCAACATTCTGCAATTCAATTCGCGAGAATCAGCACAAAAAAAAGCCCAACGCCATTTCACACACTGCTGAAGGCTCAGGGAGTGGGCCAGGCATGGCCGCGTGTGCTTTCCCAAAATACCCCATAGTTTAGTGTTATCAGGGTGCCTATCACAGCCAGTATCAAATGGAAGCCAGCCAAGGAACCCAGTGTAAAGGCCCCGTCACACATAGCGAGATCGCTAGCGAGATCGCTGCTGAGTCACAAGTTTTGTGACGCAACAGCGACCTCAGTAGCGATCTCGCTATGTGTGACACGTACCAGCGACCAGGCCCCTGCTGCGAGATCGCTGGTCGTGTCGGAATGGCCTGGACCTTTTTTTGGTCGTTGAGGTCCCGCTGACATCGCTGAATCGGTGTGTGTGACACCGATCCAGCGATGTCTTCACTGGTAACCAGGGTAAACATCGGGTTACTAAGCGCAGGGCCGCGCTTAGTAACCCGATGTTTACCCTGGTTACCAGCGTAAATGTAAAAAAAAACAAACACTACATACTCACCATCTGATGTCCGTCAGGTCCCTTGCTGTCCGCTTCCTGCTCTGACTGAGATCCGGCCGTACAGTGAGAGCACAGCGCAGCAGTGACGTCACCGCTGCGCTCTGCTCTCACTGTACGGCGGCACTCAGTCAGAGCAGGAAGCGGACGGCAAGGGACCTGACGGACATCAGATGGTGAGTATGTAGTGTTTGTTTTTTTTGGTAACCAGGGTAAACATCGGGTTACTAGGCGCGGCCCTGCGCTTAGTAACCCGATGTTTACCCTGGTTACCCGGGTGCTGCAGGGGGACTTCGGCATCGTTGAAGACAGTTTCAACGATGCCGAAGTCGTTCCCCTGATCGTTGGTCGCTGGAGAGAGCTGTCTGTGTGACAGCTCCCCAGCGACCACACAGCGACTTACCAACGATCACGAACGTAAACAATAAAGTACTTGGCACTCAGAGATTCATTTGCAAAAACGTGAAAGTTTTGTTTATTTGTGCGACCAGTTCAAGAGTGTTTAAACGTTTTCGGTCACAAGACCTTCATCAGAAACATCTCTCATGAAACTGCAAAATATGCAAACAACAATTTACAAGATTGTAAAAGACATCTGATATACAGTTAATTTGACAAGTTTATACACAAAAGGTGAACAAGTCTGATTACAATGAATATTCATACAGAAAAGATCAGTACATGATGAATAAATGAACAAACAGTGACAACCGTGACGGTCAGGGTTAATCCAGACTGGAGTTCCGTGAGTCGTAGAATTCTCAGGCTAGGCTATAGGAAGCTGTGAGCGTGGATAAGGATAATAAGCAGTTGTACAACCTCAATGCTGAGATTTACAAAGACCATTAATTGAGCTAAAATGCCCGGAAGGATACTGTGAAAGCAGTGCTGCAGGGTGTCTGATTGTAGCACTAGGAACAAGAGTGCAGAGTGAACACCTACAATGAGAATGTGACATTGTGAATCAGCAGAATAAAGCAAATTAAACCGGGTGAGCTTAAGCAGTATATGTCCGCCCACCCTGTATAAAGGTACCACCATGTATATGGCACACACTCCAAGAGGGTATGGTGTCCCCAAACGGGGATGCTGATAATGTAATGAAGGCGATATACACTAGGATCCCCAGCAGAATAGTTTAAGTAAAGTACCTGGAAGCAGACCAGCGCAATGCATAGGCCTCAAAGACCCACATGCATGTATGGAAAACCTGGCACAAACACCTAGAGAATATGATAAGGATCATGTTGTCAACCAAAACGTAGGATAAATAGAAAGTGCATTCTATAGGTGGTAGTATACATAAAGATCCTGATTACCTCGGGGGTCCTGGAGGGTATATAGGAAGCAGGGCGCACTGGGAGGGCGGAAGACCGCTACAGGAGATGGCGCTAAAAGAGTAAATGCACAGTGGGAAAGATATCCCTTAGTATCATGCAAAGCGAGGTGAGCTCTAGTAGATGAGCCCTGTATATTTACCCAGTAGATCCAGGTCTGGAGTGCCGAGGTGATGTGGGGCCGGTGTAGCCAGAAGCTGCTGTGCGACAGCGGTACTTCCGGGTATAAGAGCGCCCTGAGAGCGGGTCATGTGACCCGCCTCGTCATAGGACACGTGATCATGGCCATCAGGACCGCGCCTGCGCAGAGGGAGAGGATACTGAGAGCAGGGACAGAGCGCTGTATTAAAAGGCCCTGCGCGTGCGCAGTTGCAAAAGGGGGGGCGAAGTGCTATGGGTAGGCACTATGTAACCAAGAGTAAGCGCTGTATAAGAGATGGAAGCTGCTGGTAGTATCACTGATGATATAGGAACTGCAGGGGTATCCTATAGTAGAAACTGGAGGAACAAGCTGGCCATACAGAGAATGGCCGCATAGTGTGTGTGTGTGTGTGTGTGGTGACCCCTGAATGAAAGGAACATAACACTTATATACTCTACCATACGTGGTGCCACCAGTGCCCAGTGCGTGACGTGATCTTAACGATTCTAAAAAATAGTAAAAGAGAATAGCATTAGGTTACATGCTTGAACAACAAGGCAAAAACAACAACAATAATAAAACAATAAAATACATGGGAGCTCCAATAGACATGGTTAGCATTATTATAGAAAAGCTGAGACATCATAGTCTCTATTTAGCCCCTTGGGTTCCAAGGTCTGCAGTGTAAAAATCCAGAAAGCCTCCCTCCTTTTAAGCATTTTAGTACGATTCTGGCCTCTCCTTAGGGGGTCTATTTGTTCCAAGACCTGAAACCTAAGTTGGGAGATATTATGATTCTTTTCAAGAAAATGGGACGGGAGGGGAAGGTGGGTCTTTTTGCAACGAATGGTTGACTTGTGCTGGGACACCCTGTCACGGACTGTTTGGGTGGTCTCTCCCACATAGGCCAGACCACATGGGCATTTAATCAAGTACACTACGAATGAGGACTCGCATGTGTAAAAGCCTTTAATAGGTATAGCTCTGCCTGTGTGGGGATGAAATACTGAGGGACCCTTTTGTACGTTACTGCACTGGAGGCAATTGAGGCAGGGGAAAGTACCTCGTCTTTGGGTCTGCAAAAAGGACTGTCTTGGAAGAATCGTGCCCGAACCCACATCTGCTTTGACCAATCTATCCTTAAGGTTTTTGGCCCGTCTAAAACAGGGCATGAAAGGTATCCTAAATTCAGGGATATGTGGGTAGCTTTTTGAGAGTATGCCCCAATGCCTCCTGATGGTGGATTGTACCAGACCAGAGAACGGATGGAAGGTGGTGACAAAGGGAATTCTTTTACACCCCTCAGTAGATTTCCTAGATGTCATGTCATGTTTGGCCTTCGTGAGTACCCCCTGTGGGTAACCCCTGGCTGAAAATTTATTTTCCATTTCAGTTAACCTTACTTTCTTAGTATCCTTATTGGAGACAATCCTGTCAACCCTTTGGAACTGTGACTTGGGAATAGAGTTTTTTATGGAAGGGGGGTGGCAACTGCTGAAGTGTAACAGGCCATTCCTATCTGTAGGTTTGGTGAAAAGGTCTATGCCGAGGGTCCCCCCCCTCTCCCGATAAATCAAGGTGTCCAAAAAGCTGATTCTGTTTGTATCATGCTGGATAGAAAATTTAATTTCAGGCCAGATGTTGTTAATATGATTATCAAAGGTTACAAGTGACTCCATGGGCCCATCCCAGATGCAAAAAATGTCATCAATATATCTCCGCCAAATGGTGCAATGAGCTAAGAACAGGGGATGACCATAGACAAAATCATTTTCAAAGGCTGCCATATATGCAACAGCATATGGAGGCGCTACGTTAGAGCCCATAGCTGTGCCTTGTTGCTGAACGTAGAAGGAATCTTGGAACATGAAATAGTTCTCTTTAAGTACCAAGTCCAGGAAGTCAGCACAGAAATGACGAATTTTCATATCTACCCCGGCCTCGCTCAGGAGTCTATCTGTGGCTGCCATACCTTTTTCATGGATGATAGACGTATAAAGGCTATTAACATCCCACGTGACCAATAGACAGGTGGGGGAAAGGGGGCTCAGGGACCTGATGACCTTGATGAAATCATTAGTGTCGAGTAAGAAGGATCAGGTGGTTTTGACCAGTGGGGTGATGATTTTTTCCAATATAATGGCCAATGGTGACAAAACGGAGTCCGTTAGTGCCACGATTGGTCGTCCTGGGGGTTTTACCAATCTCTTGTGGATTTTGGGCAAAATATAGAATATTGGAGTAATGGGGTCTGTCTTGATGAGAAAATCCCCTATTTTAGTGTCAATTGTGCCCGCCTGGAGATGGTATTCAACAATTGGTTTAATTTTTTGGATTAGTTGGTTTAGTGGATTCTGTGCTATTTTTTTGTATACTGAAGTGTCATTTAGTTGCCTAAATACCTCCTCCAAATAGTCAGATTTGTCCATAATCACAGTGGCACCACCCTTATCCGCTGGTTTAATTATGAGTGAATTATCTGCTGATAATTGGTCCAGAGATAATTTCTCGGACTGTGACAGATTAGTATGAGAGTGAAAATGCCCTTGTTCCACCCCCCGAGTAAACACATGAATGTCTCTTTCCACTAAGGAAACGAACGTCTCCACTGGTGGATTATCACGTGGTGGCATATAGGAGCTGGAAGTCCGCAGTCCCAACCCCCGAAGTTCAAGGAGAGGGGTGCTTCCCTGGGATGACGAAGCCAACACAGGTGGTTTGTTAGAAAAGTGGACCCGTAGCCGGAGGTTCCGAAAAAACCTCTGTAGGTCCATGTTCAATTCAAAAGAGTTAAATTTGTACATAGGGCAAAATGATAAGCCCTTTTGAAGTAGGGATAATTGATGTGGATCCAGATTCTTGGAGGAGATGTTAATCACCGGTGGGAGGTCCTTACCTGAGAGCGTGTTGACATCTGGCTTCTGGACTCCCCTGCGACATTGGCCCCCCCGCCTCGTCTTCCTTTCTGGCGGCTGCAGCCGTGTCCTAAAAAAGAATGGGAGGTAGAAGTATTTGAGGTGCCGGGTCTGCTCTCGGTGGAACCAGAAGAGCTGAGGGAGCTGTGTCGTCTGGTGAAATGCCGAGTATCCCGCCACTGATATACGCGGTTTTGTAAATAGTCTTCTGTATCCCTCAGAAATTTTGATCTTTTCTTTTTCTCCAGTTCCGACCTGTGTGTTCGCAGCATATCTTGGTTCTTTATCTTGAGTTCTTGAAACTCCTCCTGAGGCAGGGTACTGGATAATTGGTTCTCGATTGCATTTATTTGGGCATTCACTGTGTCCAAGTTCTTTTGCAGATAGGAGAGGGTTAACGTCATCAGATCTGCCGAGCATTTGTTTAGGATGTATTCAAATTTTGTGCTATAGTCCTTGTCTTCCCTAAAAAATGTAGGTTGTAAGGGAACCCGCAGGCCTCTCGGGATCCGTTGGACCCGAAGGTATTCGGCTAGTGTGATAATATGGAGCTCCAAATTAATAGCTCTTCTGGACTCACGTTTCAGGTCTCGATTCTTGAGTTCCTGTGTGGGAATCTGAAGAAAATCGCTAGGGGTAGTAACTTTAGAAAGGATTTCCGCCACTTCCGTTGCATTGAAGGAAAAAGTCTCATTAGACATCGTCCAGGGTGCACGTGTAAGGAGATTCCAAATATACAAGTAGTCCACGGCACTCAAGGTTCCTAGGTGGTGCACAAGTCAGGTATCCAACCCGTATGTAAACAATAAAGTACTTGGCACTCAGAGATTCATTTGCAAAAACGTGAAAGTTTTGTTTATTTGTGCGACCAGTTCAAGAGTGTTTAAACGTTTTCGGTCACAAGACCTTCATCAGAAACATCTCTCATGAAACTGCAAAATATGCAAACAACAATTTACAAGATTGTAAAAGACATCTGATATACAGTTAATTTGACAAGTTTATACACAAAAGGTGAACAAGTCTGATTACAATGAATATTCATACAGAAAAGATCAGTACATGATGAATAAATGAACAGTAACAACCGTGACGGTCAGGGTTAATCCAGACTGGAGTTCCGTGAGTCGTAGAATTCTCAGGCTGCCAGGCAGCCACAGATAGACTCCTGAGCGAGGCCGGGGTAGATATGAACACAGTCCGAGAAATTATCTCTGGACCAATTATCAGCAGATAATTCACTCATAATTAGTGTTGAGCATTCCGATACTGCAAGTATCGGGTATCGGCCGATACTTGCTGTATCGGAATTTCCGATACCGAGATCCGATATTTTTGTGATATCGGGTATCGGGTATCGCAACAACATTAATGTAATAATGTGTAAAAAAGAGAATTAAAATAAAAAATATTGCTATACTCACCTGTCCGACGCAGCCGGGACCTCAGCGAGGGAACCGGCAGCGTTGTTTGTTTAAATTTCGCGCTTTTACTTGGTTACGTGAAGTCCCGGCTTGTGATTGGTCAGGGCGGCCATGTTGCCGGGACGCGGACCAATCACAGCAAGCCGTGACGAAATTACGTCACGGCTTGCTGTGATTGGTCCGCGTCCCGGCAACATGGCCGCCATTAACCAATCACAAGCCGTGACGTCACGGGAGGCTGGACATGCGCGTATTTTGAAAAGCGCGCGTGTCCAGCCTCCAGTGACGTCCCGGCAACATGGCCGCCATTAACCAATCACAAGCCGTGACGTCACGGGAGGCTGGACATGCGCGTATTTTGAAAAGCGCGCGTGTCCAGCCTCCAGTGACGTCCCGGCAACATGGCCGCCATTAACCAATCACAAGCCGAGACGTCACGGGAGGCTGGACATGCGCGTATTTTGAAAAGCGCGCGTGTCCAGCCTCCAGTGACGTCCCGGCAACATGGCCGCCATTAACCAATCACAAGCCGGGACGTCACGGGAGGCTGGACATGCGCGTATTTTGAAAAGCGCGCGTGTCCAGCCTCCCGTGACGTCACGGCTTGTGATTGGTTAATGGCGGCCATGTTGCCGGGACGCGGACCAATCACAGCAAGCCGTGACGTAATTTCGTCACGGCTTGCTGTGATTGGTCCGCGTCCCGGCAACATGGCGCCGTGACCAATCATAAGCCGGGACGTCACTGGAGGCTGGACACGCGCGCTTTTCAAAATACGCGCATGTCCAGCCTCCCGTGACGTCACGGCTTGTGATTGGTTAATGGCGGCCATGTTGCCGGGACTCGGACCAATCACAGCAAGCCGTGACGTAATTTCGTCACGGCTTGCTGTGATTGGTCCGCGTCCCGGCAACATGGCCGCCCTGACCAATCACAAGCCGGGACCTCACGTAACCAAGTAAAAGCGCGAATTTTAAACAAACAACGCTGCCGGTTCCCTCGCTGAGGTCCCGGCTGCGTCGGACAGGTGAGTATAGCAATATTTTTTATTTTAATTCTTTCTTTTACACATTAATATGGTTCCCAGGGCCTGAAGGAGAGTTTCCTCTCCTTCAGACCCTGGGAACCATCAGGAATACCGTCCGATACCTGAGTCCCATTGACTTGTATTGGTATCGGGTATCGGTATCGGATTGGATCCGATACTTTGCCGGTATCGGCCAATACTTTCCGATACCGATACTTTCAAGTATCGGACGGTATCGCTCAACACTACTCATAATTAAACCAGCGGATAAGGGTGGTGTCACTGTGATTATGGACAAATCTGACTATTTGGAGGAGGTATTTAGGCAACTAAATGACACTTCAGTATACAAAAAAATAGCACAGAATCCACTAAACCAACTAATCCAAAAAATTAAACCAATTGTTGAATACCATCTCCAGGCGGGCACAATTGACACTAAAATAGGGGATTTTCTCATCAAGACAGACCCCATTACTCCAATATTCTATATTTTGCCCAAAATCCACAAGAGATTGGTAAAACCCCCAGGACGACCAATCGTGGCACTAACGGACTCCGTTTTGTCACCATTGGCCATTATATTGGAAAAAATCATCACCCCACTGGTCAAAACCACCTGATCCTTCTTACTTGACACTAATGATTTCATCAAGGTCATCAGGTCCCTGAGCCCCCTTTCCCCCACCTGTCTATTGGTCACGTGGGATGTTAATAGCCTTTATACGTCTATCATCCATGAAAAAGGTATGGCAGCCACAGATAGACTCCTGAGCGAGGCCGGGGTAGATATGAAAATTCGTCATTTCTGTGCTGACCTCCTGGACTTGGTACTTAAAGAGAACTATTTCATGTTCCAAGATTCCTTCTACGTTCAGCAACAAGGCACAGCTATGGGCTCTAACGTAGCGCCTCCATATGCTGTTGCATATATGGCAGCCTTTGAAAACGATTTTGTCTATGGTCATCCCCTGTTCTTAGCTCATTGCACCATTTGGCGGAGATATATTGATGACATTTTTTGCATCTGGGATGGGCCCATGGAGTCACTTGTAACCTTTGATAATCATATTAACAACATCTGGCCTGAACTTAAATTTTCTATCCAGCATGATACAAACAGAATCAGCTTTTTGGACACCTTGATTTATCGGGAGAGGGGGGGGACCCTCGGCATAGACCTTTTCACCAAACCTACAGATAGGAATGGCCTGTTACACTTCAGCAGTTGCCACCCCCCTTCCATAAAAAACTCTATTCCCAAGTCACAGTTCCAAAGGGTTGACAGGATTGTCTCCAATTAGGATACTAAGAAAGTAAGGTTAACTGAAATGGAAAATAAATTTTCAGCCAGGGGTTACCCACAGGGGGTACTCACGAAGGCCAAACATGACATGACATCTAGGAAATCTACTGAGGGGTGTAAAAGAATTCCCTTTGTCACCACCTTCCATCCGTTCTCTGGTCTGGTACAATCCACCATCAGGAGGCATTGGGGCATACTCTCAAAAAGCTACCCACATATCCCTGAATTTAGGGTACCTTTCATGCCCTGTTTTAGACGGGCCAAAAACCTTAAGGATAGATTGGTCAAAGCAGATGTGGGTTCGGGCACGATTCTTCCAAGACAGTCCTTTTTGCAGACCCAAAGACGAGGTACTTTCCCCTGCCTCAATTGCCTCCAGTGCAGTAACGTACAAAAGAGTCCCTCAGTATTTCATCCCCACACAGGCAGAGCTATACCTATTAAAGGCTTTTAGACATGCGAGTCCTCATTCGTAGTGTACTTGATTAAATGCCCATGTGGTCTGGCCTATGTGGGAGAGACCACCCAAACAGTCCGTGACAGGGTGTCCCAGCACAAGTCAACCATTCGTTGCAAAAAGACCCACCTTCCCCTCCCGTCCCATTTTCTTGAAAAGAATCATAATATCTCCCAACTTAGGTTTCAGGTCTTGGAACAAATAGACCCCCTAAGGAGAGGCCAGAATCGTACTAAAATGCTTAAAAGGAGGGAGGCTTTCTGGATTTTTACACTGCAGACCTTGGAACCCAAGGGGCTAAATAGAGACTATGATGTCTCAGCTTTTCTATAATAATGCTAACCATGTCTATTGGAGCTCCCATGTATTTTATTGTTTTATTATTGTTGTTGTTTTTGCCTTGTTGTTCAAGCATGTAACCTAATGCTATTCTCTTTTACTATTTTTTAGAATCGCTAAGATCACGTCACGCACTGGGCACTGGTGGCACCACGTATGGTAGAGTATATAAGTGTTATGTTCCTTTCATTCAGGGGTCACCACACACACACACACACACTATGCGGCCATTCTCTGTATGGCCAGCTTGTTCCTCCAGTTTCTACTATAGGATACCCCTGCAGTTCCTATATCATCAGTGATACTACCAGCAGCTTCCATCTCTTATACAGCGCTTACTCTTGGTTACATAGTGCCTACCCATAGCACTTCGCCCCCCCTTTTGCAACTGCGCATGCGCAGGGCCTTTTAATACAGCGCTCTGTCCCTGCTCTCAGTATCCTCTCCCTCTGCGCAGGCGCGGTCCTGATGGCCATGATCACGTGTCCTATGACGAGGCGGGTCACATGACCCGCTCTCAGGGCGCTCTTATACCCGGAAGTACCGCTGTTGCACAGCGGCTTCTGGCTACACCGGCCCCACATCACCTCGGCACTCCAGACCTGGATCCACTGGGTAAATATACAGGGCTCATCTACTAGAGCTCACCTCGCTTTGCATGATACTAAGGGATATCTTTCCCACTGTGCATTTACTCTTTTAGCGCCATCTCCTGTAGCGGTCTTCCGCCCTCCCAGTGCGCCCTGCTTCCTATATACCCTCCAGGACCCCCGAGGTAATCAGGATCTTTATGTATACTACCACCTATAGAATGCTCTTTCTATTTATCCTACGTTTTGGTTGACAACATGATCCTTATCATATTCTCTAGGTGTTTGTGCCAGGTTTTCCATACATGCATGTGGGTCTTTGAGGCCTATGCATTGCGCTGGTCTGCTTCCAGGTACTTTACTTAAACTATTCTGCTGGGGATCCTAGTGTATATCGCCTTCATTACATTATCAGCATCCCCGTTTGGGGACACCATACCCTCTTGGAGTGTGTGCCATATACATGGTGGTACCTTTATACAGGGTGGGCGGACATATACTGCTTAAGCTCACCCGGTATAATTTGCTTTATTCTGCTGATTCACAATGTCACATTCTCATTGTAGGTGTTCACTCTGCACTCTTGTTCCTAGTGCTACAATCAGACACCCTGCAGCACTGCTTTCACAGTATCCTTCCGGGCATTTTAGCTCAATTAATGGTCTTTGTAAATCTCAGCATTGAGGTTGTACAACTGCTTATTATCCTTATCCACGCTCACAGCTTCCTATAGCCTAGCCTGAGAATTCTACGACTCACGGAACTCCAGTCTGGATTAACCCTGACCGTCACGGTTGTCACTGTTTGTTCATTTATTCATCATGTACTGATCTTTTCTGTATGAATATTCATTGTAATCAGACTTGTTCACCTTTTGTGTATAAACTTGTCAAATTAACTGTATATCAGATGTCTTTTACAATCTTGTAAATTGTTGTTTGCATATTTTGCAGTTTCATGAGAGATGTTTCTGATGAAGGTCTTGTGACCGAAAACGTTTAAACACTCTTGAACTGGTCGCACAAATAAACAAAACTTTCACGTTTTTGCAAATGAATCTCTGAGTGCCAAGTACTTTATTGTTTACATACGGGTTGGATACCTGACTTGTGCACCACCTAGGAACCTTGAGTGCCGTGGACTACTTGTATATTACCAACGATCACGGCCAGGTCGTATCGCTGGTCGTGATCGTTGGTAAATCGCTATGTGAGACGGGGCCTTTAGGATAGGAGCTTAGAGCAGATAGCATTGGAATAGGAGAAGGCCTAATCTGATTGTGGTGCATTACTTCAGTGCTGATAGTACCACATTGAAAATGGGAGTGATAGCCTCAGTCTGTGAATACTATTACAAAAAATAAAGTTATATTTAGGGAAGGTTAACAACTTTGTAGTCCCTCAGTCTGATTCAATTGATCTGTGACATGAACAGCAGCAGCACCATAATAACACACTGCCAGCAAGGAGGGCATTATTACACCTTTAAGAGCTAGTTTTATAATTAAAGCAAAATCCTTAATCCAAGTCTGTGTGTCATACAAAGTGGGATTCCTCAATTGGAAGATGAGAAAGCCATTTTTTTAACCCACTAAGGAAAGATTTCCGTAATCCAAAAAATTTAAACACAACTGTCCACCTCACAAAAGTGTGCACGTTGGAGAAATTTATTTTTTTCACTGTTGTAATCCAACATTAGACCCATATACGCCACCCGGACTGGTGATTAGCACCAGTTTCCTTATTTTCCCACAGCCAGAAAGGATGAGATCACTTGGACATTAATAAAATTGTGTTTGCATGAAAGATCTCAAAACAGGTTCAATACAGTCCTAGGAGACCCACGAGCATTATACAGCCATGCCAAAAGTGTTGGAACCTTTGAAATTGTTCCAGAAAATGAATTATTGCTCCAAGAAAATTATTTTAATTACACGTGTTTTGTTATACACATGTTTGTTTCCTTTTTTTGTATTGGAACAACACAAAAAAAACCCAGAAAAAGGGCAAATTGGACATAACTTCACACAAAATCCCCAAAATAGGATGGACAAATTTGTTGGCAAACTGCACTAGGTCTCTCTTATTTGAAGGCGCCTTCTCCCAACAGCAATTTTAAGATCTCTCCACAGATGTTCAATGGGTTTTCGATTCGGACTCATTGCTGGCCACTTCAGAACTCTCCAGTGCTTTGTTTCTATCAATTTCTATCAATTTCTGGGTGCTTCCTGAAGTAGATTTGGGGTCCTTGTCCTGCTGGAAGACCCATGACCTACAATGCAGACTCAGCTTTCTGACACTGGGCACTAAATTGCAGCCAAAAATCTTTTGGTAATCTTCAAATATCATGATTTATCTGGTTTCAGGTGTGATTTTCATATTACCAAACACTTATTACTTGTCACGGGTGAGTTTTAACGAGCATCACATGTTTGAAATAAAAAAAGTGATTTGATACCGTGTTAGCCACTAGAAAAAAAGATATAGAGTGCTCTCAGTGGGAGAACCAAAATAGAAATCTTGTGGGTGTGATACCTTTTAATTGCTAACAAAATATAGTGAATGATGTTACAAAGCAAGCTTTCGAAACCAGCCTGATGAAGGGACGTAAGCAGTCTCGAAAGCTTGCTTTGTAACATCATTCACTATATTTTGTTAGCAATTAAAAGGTATCACACCCACAAGATTTCTATTTTGGTTCTCCCACTGAGAGCACTCTATATGTTTGAAACAAAGTTGTTTATCCACAATTTTGGAAAGGTGCCAACAATTTTTTTGGCCCATTTTGGGGGGTTTGTGTGAAATTATGTCCAATTTTCTTTTTTTTGTCTTTCATGTTGTTCCAGTACACATGAATGAAATAAATATGTGTATAACAAAACATATGTAATTGCAATAATTTTCTTTTAGAAATACTTCATTATCTGGAACAATTTCAAGGGTGCCAACATTTCCTGCCATTACTGTATATGCATTTTCTGGGCAATCAGAGACTTTTAAGCAATGCAATTCGAATCCAATATTTGGGAAAAATTCAGCGAAACCTGCAAAATGGACTTTCAAGCGATCCTCTGATTTCTCGTTGTCAACCATGTGCATTAACCAATTCACATGTACGGCGCATGTCAGGTCTCCCCCTTTGATGTTGGCTCTGAGCTGGTTTGAATTTATAGGGGGACCCTATGTCCCCCGTAAATTCACCAGTAAAGGCAAAGAAAACAGCTGTGAGCTGGTATTAATAGACTTATAATAAAGCAATATCTATATGTAGAATGCAAATCCTACAGATAGTCCCACTATTAATTAACCATAACAAAGCAAAAAAGTGGAAAGTAAAACATAACTTTTAATATTCAAAAGTCGTTAAAAGCTAATCATCACCCAAGTGAACATGTAAAACGGGGCCAAGTCACTACCATATATAATGGACTCTCTGAGAAAGTAACAGGCCCTGAACAGGATAAAAAGCTCCCGACAATATATGCGGGACCAATCTGAAAATAGAGTATGTAAAGTAGCTGTACAAAAAATCATATAAGTCAGCCACTAACCCTAAATATACAGACGCATATGATCATAATAGACAGTCATAAACATTTGTGAGATGTAATCACTGTAACTATTAGAAAAAAGGAACGGTCTCACCAATTCCAAAGGCAGGCAAACGGAGCACCGAGTATTCCCCAGTCAGACGAATAGCCGGTTATTGATGGGATGACAGTCCCTATGCCAATCCCTATGGGGCTGCAATAGTCTATCCCCAAGGCTCCTGCCCTTACAAGGGCAGTCCACAGCTACCCCTGTATAATCATGCCCTGCACTCTCCCTCTATCGTCCCGACGCGTTTCTTCCAAGCCCAAGTCTTCAGGGGAACTGCTTGTATAAGGAGATTGTGTGCTACAAAGAGGGACAAAAAGTCCTGCCACCCTCTATGCTGTCCTGCAGACCGCGGCTGTTAACCTGTCAAATGCCGCTGTCAATCTGTAGTAGCCTGGAGGAGGGAGCAATATCTCTGGCCCCTTCCTAGGCCATTAATATCAACCTGTTTAGCCTTTGCTGGTTTGAATTTATAGGGGGACCCTATGTCCCCCGTAAATTCACCAGTAAAGGCAAAGAAAACAGCTGTGAGCTGGTATTAATAGACTTGGAACCATTTGGGATATTGCCCCTTTTCAATGATTATTAACATTAGCCCCCAGTGGTAGGCTTTCTCTCTGCTGGTTATGAAAACCACACTTTTTTTTTTAAATTTAATTCTTAATTTTACACAGGAGGTACATAGCTGGTGCTCAATACAATACAATACAACTGACATATGCGCATCACCATTGAATACAATGAGTGTTTGTGTGTCCGTATTTGCGGTCTCTAAAAACCGGACTGCATACAGACACAAAAAACGGACTTGTGGAGAGGGCCTTAGGGCGTTGCAGCAATATACGTCAATAAAATCAATTGGTTAACTTAATACAAAACATAAAATAACCTCTATAAACTGCATCACAAGAAAACAACAGACAGATCTAATCTGTCATTTAGACCTAAAGGGCCCTGGGCTGCCCACAATGCACTTTTATATTTTCATATTTCAGCTGGAACTTAAAAGGGGAATTCACCATGGAAACACAAAGAGCAACTAATGTCAAAATAATTTAATTAGTAAAATAAAAAAATAAACATGAAAAGCTAATGAATATGACCAATTTTAGCTTTTTCGATCCCCTATCTCCTTTCATGCAAAAAAATTCCGGATGCATCTATCTAATTTAATTTCAAGTGGAGCCGAAATTCCATCAGGTCTTGTGAATGACATGCACCGTACTTTATTTTTTATTAATGTCAGCAATTGAGTGCATTATGTTTGAGCACACCCCTAGGAGCTCTACGCATAAAATGTAAACATTTTCAAAGGTGATAGCTAAATTATTGTTTGCTATATATTGTTTTAGTGGATCCAATGAGCAGAGCAAAGGTTTCTTTCCCATCTTGATTTTATTGCAATTTAATGGCCAGAATAGCAAAAATCGTATTGTACTCGCATTACACTACTTTTCAGGAACAACATCAGAGCTATTTTATTTATGCTATTATGCTTTAAGCCCTATGGCCACGTTCACACTTTCAGTATTTGGTCAGTATTTTATCTCATTGTTTAAAAGCCAAAACCAGGAGTGGAGCAATCAGAGGAAAAGTGTAATAGAAACACGTCACCACTTCTGTATTTATCACCGACTGCTGGTTATGGCTTACAAATAGTGAGGTAAAATGCTCATAAAATGCTCAATGTGTGAACGTGGCCTAGGTACACTACTACTAAAGCAGGCCACGTGCACACGTTGAGTAATTGGTCAGTATTTTACCTCAGTATTTGTAAGACAAAACCTGGTGAGGAACAATCAGAGGAAAGTATAATGGAAACACGTCACCACTTCTGTATTTATCACCCACTCCTGGTTTTGGCTTGCAAATGCTGAGGTAAAAAACTGACCGAGTACTAAATGTGTGAATGTGGCCTAAAACTCTTAGGTGCTCTCTGCAAACATCCATAAGAATTCCTCGCCACTCGCTCACACTTTATCAGCCATTGGGTGAAGATCCTTGAACAACTGGAAGTGAGAACAGAACCCGGCACCAGTGATAATATTCTGACACCTGACACATGTTTAGATTTAAAGTAAATGTTCCATTGTTAACACCGAAGGATTAAGTGACATATAAGCACCAGAACCAGCAAGCCATAGAGTGCTTATTCATCACTTGCACAAGTAGCATGTTATGTGAACAATAATATATTCCATTATCTATGTTGGGACACAGTATGCAAAGCTACTGGGGGGGCAGAGGGTGTGGTTGCCCCAGTCCCTACACTCAGAGGGGGCACAGCTCACTAATATAGTTATGCTCTGTGGTAGAATAGGGAGACACGATCTCCCTGTACTACCGCTCTCTATTCTGTAGACCGCAGGTCGCTTTAAGCCTGCAATGTACAAAACAGCAGGTGATACGGCAGTGTAAGCACAGGACTTCAGAGTCCCAGTACAGTGATGCAATAACAGCGCATTATTCTGCCCATGCTTTGCGGGGTGCAATCATCAGGATCCTGAATTTAATGAGTGTAAGATGTATTTTATTTAATTTAATCGTAAAACATGTAGTGGGACTGTGGGGGCATCATAAAGTATGGGGGCTACTGTGGGGGATCATTATGCAGCTTGGGAGGTAATGCAGGGGCCATTATACAGCATGAGAGCTAATGATAGGGCCATTATACAGTGTGGGAGCTAATGCGGGGTCATTATACAGCATGGGAGCTAATACGTGAGCCATTACACTGTGGGGGAACTGATACGGGAGCCATTATACAGGATGGAGCTTATTGCGAGGACCATTATACAGTGTGGGAAGCTAATGCGGGGGACATTATACAGCATGGGAGCTAATGCGTGGGCCATTATACTGTGTGGGAAGCTAATGCAGGGGACATTATACAGCGTGGGAGCTAATGTGGGGCCATTATACAACGTGAAAGACAAAAATAAAAAGAAACATGCCAACAGTCAGGGACCACTGTATAGATAACAATATTTTTATTGAAGTATGCAAAAAACCAAAGACAATAAAAACACTTAAAGGGAACCTATCACCCCGTTTTTTAAAGATTAGATAAAAATAGTGTGAAATAGGGGCAGAGCTGGGCTTTACATTAGTGCCTTTTTGGTGCCTTTACACCCCCGTTAGGCTGCCGAAATACCTTTGTGAAGTGGCCGTTTTGTCCTGTCACTCAAGTTGGTCAGGTCGGATGGGCGTGGTCACAGCGCTGTTTGTCCCCCAGGATCCTGCTCATCATTACGTTGGTGGCGTAGTGGTGTGCGCATGTCCAGCAGGCAAATCCACTGCCCAGGAGATGAATAACAGCGCGGTCTTCGCTATTCAGCCGTTTACCGGTGGGCGCGGCCATCTTTCCTGTGGCCGCGCCTGCGCAGATGGAGCGCTCTGCTGCCCGGGGCTTCAGGAAAATGGCCGCGGGATTCCGCACGTGCGCAGATGGAGATCGCGGCGGCCATTTTCCTGAAGCCCCGGGCAGCAGAGCGCTCCATCTGCGCAGGCGCGGCCACAGGAAAGATGGCCGCGCCCACCGGTAAACGGCTGAATAGCGAAGACCGCGCTGTTATTCATCTCCTGGGCAGTGGATTTGCCTGCTGGACATGCGCACACCACTACGCCACCAACGTAATGATGAGCAGGATCCTGGGGGACAAACAGCGCTGTGACCACGCCCATCCGACCTGACCAACTTGAGTGACAGGACAAAACGGCCACTTCACAAAGGTATTTCGGCAGCCTAACGGGGGTGTAAAGGCACCAAAAAGGCACTAATGTAAAGCCCAGCTCTGCCCCTATTTCACACTATTTTTATCTAATCTTTAAAAAACGGGGTGATAGGTTCCCTTTAAAAAATATCTTGATATACGCACCCATAACAGGGGATTAGCCCAAGAGACAGATATGCATTAAAAATGTATATACAGAGAATAAATCTTGAATGAGAGCTACATTAATAATTCTGAAGACACTGGCCTTTATAACTAAGTAGATTGGCACCCAGTATGAAACCTCACACTCTATATGTATACACTTAGTAACACTGGCTGTAAATGTATGCTCAAATAAATTATATCTGTAATTGCCATTATAGAACAACTCAACCTGTGAATAAATAAATCACATATGTGATGAAGGTAAGGCAGAATAATGTAGAGTATGACAGCGCAGACTAGCAGAAAGGATGGAAGCAGAAGCAAGTATACATATAAAAAGGAAAATACATTCCTAATAGTTATAGAACTATAGAGAGCTAAGAGAGGAACCCAGGGCTGGTTTTGCCAAAGGCAAACAATGGGGAGCAGTAACTTACCCTCAGCTCTGCGGTTGCATTGCCACAAGTAAAGTCCACAAGAGAATGCTTATAGACCAGGACCAGATTGGTGGCGCATATGTCACAAGGGACGCGTGGAAGGTTGAGTTGTTCTATATTGGCCATTATCGATATAATTTATTTGAGCATACCATTTACAACCAGTGTTACTAAGTGCGAGAGTTTACAGTGGCAATTGCAAATATATACATACTTATAGAGTGTGAGGTTTCATACTGGGTGCCAAAGTTTCAGTGTCTTCAGTATTATTAATATAGCTCTCATTCAAGATTTAGTCTCTGTATATACATTTTTTGGTGCATATTTGTCTCTTGGGCTATTCCCTTGTTATGGGTGCATATTTTAAGATCGTTTTTAAGTGTTCTTATTGTCTTTTGTTTTTTGTATACTTCAATAAAAATATTGTTATCTACAGTATACAGTGGTCCTTGATTGTTGGCATGTTTCTTTTTCTTTTTGTCTTTCACCAATTTACTTGACATGCTTTAGATTGACCCCGTTAATTCTTTGATGGTGCCCTCCTGTTTGTTTATAGCAATTATACAGCATGGGAGCTAATTCAGGGCCATTTTACAGCATGTAAGCTAATGTAGGGGACAATATACAGGATGGAAGATAATATGGAGGTAGTTATACAATATGAAAGCTAATTCAGGGCCACTATGCAGCGTGGGAGCTAATGCAGTGGTCATTATACAGCGTGGGAGCTAATGCCGGGGTCATTATACAGCTTGGGAACAAATGCAAGGACCATTATACAGTGTGAGAATTAATGCAACAGCCATGATGCAGCGTGGTAGTTATTGCAAGGGCCATTATACAGGGTGGGAGAAAATGTGGGGGCCATTTTACAACATCGGAGCTAATGCAGTGGCCATAATACAGTTTGGAGCTTGCCTTCAGGCCATCATGCAATGTGAGAACTACTCTGGGGGCCATCATGCAGTGAGGGAGCTAATACGGGGGCCATCATACAGTTTCAAGGCTACTGTGGTGTCCTTCATACAGTATGGAGGCCTATATACATTGTGGGAGCTAATGTGAGTGCCATTATACAGTTTGGGGACTACTTTGAGGGCCCTCATAAAGTGTGGGAGTTACTGTGGGTGCCATTATACAGTGTGGAGGCTATTGTGGGAGCTTCTGTGCAGTATGAGTGCTACTGTGGGAGCCATTATACAGAGTGGTAGCCATGATACAGTGTGTGGCCATTATGCTGTGTTTTGAGGGAGTTGTGGGCCCATCATACTGTGTATAGCGGAGCTGTGGGCTCATCTACTATATATAGGGAAGCTGTGGGAACATCATACTGTGTATAGAGGTGCTGTGGGCTCAACTTACTGTGTATAAGGGAGGTGTTGGGGCATCATACTGTGCATAGGGGAGCTGTGGGACCATCATTCTGTGACTAGGGGACCTTATTACCCAGAAAAGATAATTTAGTTGACAGTCCTTCTGTCTTCTCATCAAGCAATGACATTCCTATTTTCTGTATAAAACATAAATAGACAAAGAAAAAATATTTAAAAAAATTGCAGCAAAACCAGAGACCAGACATTTTTTAGGTACAATAAACATGATGAGAATCCTGTCTCAAAATGAAATGAACACTTCAAAATATTAACAAGATATTGAACATCCCATAGGAAGGCATGTCAACAATTATTGATCTTCTAAACTATTGACTTTGCCAATAAGACCCCATGGGCCGGAAAGTTTAACTACAAAAACTGCTTTATTAAAAGGTGGATAGGAGACAGCAGGTTCCTTTTTTTACATAAAATTGTTGACTGGTGCCCCAAAGGGTATGACAAATGATAAATCAATTTAAATGTTTCACTGTCCTTTTTGGGGACAAGATCCAAAGATGACAACCTCAAATTTGGAAGTAAGGCCTAGGCAAAGAGCTTGCCTGCGACCCAACCCAGTGTCTTTTTTCAATGTTTCTGTACCCAACTGTACATTTTTCTGTACCGATTTTAAATTAGCACACAACAGCAAGGTGGTCCGCAGCTGATGTAGAATATAGAAGCCACACTCAAAACCTTCTTCAATGAGCTTTGCCTCCCTCGTCCTGTGGTTCAGATCTAGCCACTACTGCATTATGTAGCCTTTCACCCATGGTCTATGCTGTACTGGCACTGACCACTTTGGTAGGCTGTTTAGCGTTATGGAAAAATCTAAAAGAGGCAGCAGTGGCCTTCTTTGTACAACCAATAGTACATGTTAGCCTTGCATTTTCCTGCTGTTGGACAGGCACCACATATCCCCCGTGAAAGGGACACTGAGGCCACTATGATAAGATTAGTTGAATCCGACATCTGTAGCCTTCAAATCAATGACTAAATTCTTCATCACAATGCCACCAAGCATTACCTCCATGCACGTTCTGTGGGTTTTGAAAATAGTTTATAAGAGTACAAACATAGCAGGTCCCTTTTCAGGAGAAGAGGTTTGTGTCCTAAGGTTGCATCTGAGGTGGGTTGTCTGGAGGCTGCAAAGCTGGGTCTTACTCTCTTCTGACTCCGTCTTGCTGCTACTACAGTATCTCCATCAGAGAACACCCTGAACCTGGCCAACATGTCCTCCAGCCTGGAATGCCCCTCGACTGCCAACTTCTCCAAGAGTTTGCCACAATCACTTGGAGTGGCTGCAGAAAACCTGTTTTTCAGCCCTAACGACTGAAGCAAAGACACCTCCAAGCTTTCTACAAAGCCCACCTCAACCTTTATTTTTAACCAAGCTCAGACTGGCCCACAGAGCAGCAGGTGAATCTCCGATGGGCAACTGTGCAGGAGTGGACCCCCTATATATGAGAAGTATTTGGCACTATGAATTATGTACAGATAGAAGCATCATCTCATCGTTCATTTAACAAACTACCCATTTTATTATTCTATAGAAGAAAAATTTATGAATGATGGTAATGTAATATTTGCATTTAGATGACCAGTGGTCCCCAAAAGTCAGTCTTAATGGTTGGCCATTGTCACCACAGTCCGACACTGCTTGCAACATCTACAATAACATAACTTTTTAATGGTCTAGCCACCAGGAGTAAACTTAGTTTTGACCCCTTTGTTACTCTTCCCTGCAGTCCCTGTCCTTTTACCGATTTGCCTCAAGGCCAACCGTGATCTTTACACAAAGAAGAGAAACAGTGCAAACAATGAGAAATGATATATTGCATCCAATGAACATTCTAGTGTTTTACCAATATAAAGTCAGAATGTAAGCAGCTGCAGGGTAAGAAGAGGAACAGTCGGGCCCGGCAAAGGCTTCATGGGATTTATGGACTTAGGTCATACATCTTATTTGTAAAGATGTATATCACAAATATGTAATATACAGTGGTCCCAGAAATAAGTAATATATTGTGGTATTTAAATAAATTACTGTATGTTAGGAGATCCTAGATCACCCTAAATTTATTTTCAAAATGGCAAAATATCAGGCAATAATGTTACACCCTACAGTAAAAAGCGGTATCCCATTTTACAAAATGGGGATAAGAAAGCTGGTTGTTTGGGCACCACAGGTTTCCTTCCATGTAAAAAAATGCTCTGTGTGATGTTATTAAAAAATAAATAAAACTATTTCATCATTTGTTTCACCAGAGTAGGAGGAGGAGATATTGCTATAAAGGATCACATTAATTGCCGAAAGAGGAGGTGGGGGAGATTATTGTATATGGGTCAAAAATGTTATGTAGGACGCACAAAACGTGAGTTATATAAATAAAAAGTTATATGCAAGAAAAAGAATGTAAGAACATGCATATAATAGTAAAAAATAGTAAAAAAATCAATATAAAGGACACCCACTCTGCAGACATTACAAAGGGAAACATGGTGAAAATTTGAAAGGAACAATCTTTTAAGGCAGGGGCGAGCAATTAATTTTCTCAAATGACCACGTGAGAGACCATGAATGTTGTGGAGCGCCGAAGCCATAGGCAAAAATGCATTCTGTTCAATATTAATATTAACATATTATTATATTATTATTTTATGTTAATATAAATTTTATTGCTTAATAGTGAGCAGAATTAAGTCTGGTGACTCACTGCTGCTGATAACACAGGTTACGATAGGGGTTATTGTATCATTTATTCTTATTAGTAGCAACTCATCAACACCATATTCCTTTTTATAAAGTTTATAAATCAAACTGCTCCTGTTATTCAGCCATTATACCTTGATCAACAGCTCCCCCCACACAATATGAAGTCCCCACAGACCCAAACACAGTATTATACACCCACTGCTCTCCCCATTCAGTATAATGTCCTCACAGACCCAAACACAGTATTATACACCCACAACTCTCCCCACACAGTGTGATGTCCCCACAAACCCAAACACAATATTATGGAGCCCACAGCTTCCAACACACAGTATGATGCCCCCACAGCCACCCAACACAGTATGATGGCCCCATAGCCCCCCAACATAGTATGATCACTCCACAGCACCCCTTAGTATGATGGTCTCCATGTATCGGTAGCCATAGGTGAGTATCATGTGTCTGACATTACAGTTTGTTATGGTATTATGGTCCTCACAGCCCCCACACATAGCATGATGGACCTCACAGCGCCCAACATGATATCACAGTGCCCCACACATGGTATGATGATCCTAAGAGCATCCCACACATAGTATCATAGTGCCCCACACGTGGTATGATGGTCCTCACAGCCCCCCATACATGGCATGACGGTCTTCCCAGCTGCACACATGGTATGATGTTCCTCACAGTGCACCCACATATAGTATCACTGCACCCCCACACATATTATGATGGTCCTTAGAGCACAGCGTACATGTTATGATGGGTCTTCACAGCACTCCACACATGTGTAAGGAGGTGGCAGGTTCCCTCAGTTGCGCCCTCTCCTCCTTCCGTGTGACCCCCTGTGCCCTTTATGTATATATGTTATGCATTTGAATGTACTATGTGTTTATACTATGTATTATGTGAATTTTCCTTTAATGTGCTGTGCCTGCCATGTATGAAATACCCCTAACAGAGACAGGGACAGCAACAGTTAATATTGTTGGCTGGGCCAGCAGCAGAGGGGCTCAGAACTGCCTTAAATTTGAGAATTGGATGGGTGCGGGGGAAACATCGGACTGCACTCAAAGTGCAGTGCGATTACCGCGGATGCCGGCAATGGAGGAGATAAATTACTTTCAATGTCTCCTCATCTCCTCTGCTGCAATTCTCTCATGAGAACTGAGAGCACTGACGCTAATGTGTCCCACAGCCTCAAAAGCTGAATGGTTGAAGAAAGAGTCTTCAGCTCCCTCCTCCACCATTATAATCATAGTTATCTGTATTCTGAGGAACAGTGGAGCAAAAGACATCTGAGTGAACCCCCAACTCTACGGAGGCGCATCATCGTCCTAGTTATAATATTGGGAAGATCAGATGACAATTCTGCTATTGAATAACAATTAGGGTTGAGCGAAACGGGTCGTTCATTTTCAAAAGTCGCCGACTTTTGGCTAAGTCGGCGTCTCATGAAACCCGATCCGACCCCTGTGCTTGTCGGCCATGCGGTACGCGACTTTCGCGCCAAAGTCGCGTTTCAATGACGTGAAAAGCGCCATTTCTCAGCCAATGAAGGTGAACGCAGAGTGTGGGCAGCGTGATGACATAGGTCCTGGTCCCCACCATCTTAGAGAAGGGCATTGCAGTGATTGGCTTGCTGTCTGCGGCGTCACAGGGGCTATAAAGGGGCGTTCCCGCCGACCGCCATCTTACTGCTGCTGATCTGAGCTTAGGGAGAGGTTGCTGCCGCTTCGTCAGAAGCAGGGATAGCGTTAGGCAGGGTCCACTAACCACCAAACCGCTTGTGCTGTAGCGATTTCCACTGTCCAACACCACCTTCGGTGTGCAGGGACACTGGAAGCTACATTTATTTTTTTTCCCTCAGCGCTGTAGCTCATTGGGCTGCCCTAGAAGGCTCCGTGATAGCTGTATTGCTGTGTGTACGCCACTGTGGAAACCAACTGCTTTTTTCAAAGCACATATCCTCTTGTTCCTTCCTTTCTGCACAGCTATCTTTTTTGTTTGTCCACACTTTTTATTTAATTTGTGCATCAGTCCACTCCTATTGCTGCCTGCCATACCTGGCTTACATTACTGCAGGGAGATAGTAATTGTAGGACAGTCCCTGTTTTGTTTTTTTTTTGTGGAAGATTAAGATTGGCATTTCTGCTACAGTGCCATCCCTGTGTGTGCCATCTCTCACTGAGTGGGCCATAGAAAGCCTATTTATTTTTTTCCTTGATTTGTGTTCTAAAATCTACCTCAACACAAAAACACTACATCAATCAGTGGGAGAAAAATATTGGCCTCAGTCAGGGCTTGTGTGCCACTCCTGTGTGTGCCATCTCTCATTCAGTGGGCCATACAAAGCCTATTTATTTTTTTGTTTTTTTTAATATAAAAAAATACATAAAAAAACAGTGGGAGAGTAATATTGCCCTTTCAGCTTGTGTGCCAGTCTTGACTCCTGGGTGTGCCACCTCTCTCTCTCTAATTGTGGGCCATAGAAAGCCTATTTATTTTTTTTGCTTTTTTTAATATTATTTGGTTTCTAAAGTCTCCCTGAAAAAAAAAAATACATAAAAAAACAGTGGGAGAGTAATATTGCCCTTTCAGCTTGTGTGCCAGTCTTGACTCCTGGGTGTGCCACCTCTCTCTCTCTAATTGTGGGCCATAGAAAGCCTATTTATTTTTTTGCTTTTTTTAATATTATTTGGTTTCTAAAGTCTCCCTGAAAAAAAAAATACATAAAAAAACAGTGGGAGAGTAATATTGCCCTTTCAGCTTGTGTGCCAGTCTTGACTCCTGGGTGTGCCACCTCTCTCTCTCTAATTGTGGGCCATAGAAAGCCTATTTATTTTTTTGCTTTGTTTAATATTATTTGGTTTCTAAAGTCTCCCTGAAAAAAAAAAAATACATAAAAAAACAGTGGGAGAGTAATATTGCCCTTTCAGCTTGTGTGCCAGTCTTGACTCCTGGGTGTGCCACCTCTCTCTCTCTAATTGTGGGCCATAGAAAGCCTATTTATTTTTTTGCTTTGTTTAATATTATTTGGTTTCTAAAGTCTCCCTGAAAAAAAAAAAATACATAAAAAAACAGTGGGAGAGTAATATTGCCCTTTCAGCTTGTGTGCCAGTCTTGACTCCTGGGTGTGCCACCTCTCTCTCTCTAATTGTGGGCCATAGAAAGCCTATTTATTTTTTTGCTTTTTTTAATATTATTTGGTTTCTAAAGTCTCCCTGAAAAAAAAAAAATACATAAAAAAACAGTGGGAGAGTAATATTGCCCTTTCAGCTTGTGTGCCAGTCTTGACTCCTGGGTGTGCCACCTCTCTCTCTATAATTGTGGGCCATAGAAAGCCTATTTATTTTTTTCCTAGATTTGTGTTCTAAAATCTACCTCAACACAAAAACACTACATCAATCAGTGGGAGAAAAATATTGGCCTCAGTCAGGGCTTGTGTGCCACTCCTGTGTGTGCCATCTCTCATTCAGTGGGCCATAGAAAGCCTATTTATTTTTTTGCTTTTTTTTAATATTATTTGGTTTCTAAAGTCTCCCTGAAAAAAAAAAATACATAAAAAAACAGTGGGAGAGTAATATTGCCCTTTCAGCTTGTGTGCCAGTCTTGACTCCTGGGTGTGCCACCTCTCCCTCTCTAATTGTGGGCCATAGAAAGCCTATTTATTTTTTTGCTTTGTTTAATATTATTTGGTTTCCAAAGTCTCCCTGAAAAAAATAAAATACATAAAAAAACAGTGGGAGAGTAATATTGCCCTTTCAGCTTGTGTGCCAGTCTTGACTCCTGGGTGTGCCACCTCTCTCTCTCTAATTGTGGGCCATAGAAAGCCTATTTATTTTTTTCCTTTTTTAAATATTATTGGGTTTCTAAAGTCTCCCTGAAAAAAAAAAAAACCATAAAAAAACAGTGGGAGAGTAATATTGCCCTTTCAGCTTGTGTGCCAGTCTTGACTCCTGGGTGTGCCACCTCTCTCTCTCTGATTGTGGGCCATAGAAAGGCTATTTTTTTTATTAATTTTTTTTATTAGTATTTGGTTTCTAAATTGTCCCTGAAAAAAACATTTTATCTTATTTGGTTTCTAAAGTCTCCCTGAGAAAAAAAAAAAAAAAAAATTAGGTGGGAGAATAATATTGACATTAGTGCTTGAGTGACAGTCCTGCGTGTGTGTCATCTCTGTGATTTTGTGCCACAGAAAACAAAGTGTGTAACATTGTGCCTGATTTTCCTTGTGGTCTCACCAACCTGTTAAGGGATATAGAAATCATACTGAAGTTATAGCTCACCGTTTAAGTTGTTTGACAGTAACAAATAAAGTTACTTTGGTTAATTTTTTAAAACAATGAGGAAGTCTGGTGCAAGAGGTCGTGGCCGTGGGCGTTCATTGTCAGCTGGTAATGATGGTAGTGGTAGTGGAGCATCAGGTGGTCGTGGGGATAAAAATATTCCACCTAAGTCTGGAGCTGTGGAGCCAGTTTCGTCGTCTGGCTACACAAGGCCTCGAACGCTCTCTTTTCTGGGAGTAGGAAAAACGCTTTTAAAGCCGGAGCAGCAACAGCAAGTTTTGGCTTACATTGCAGACTCAGCCTCTAGCTCTTTTGCCTCCTCTTCTGAAACTGGTAAATGTAAAAGCAGCGCGTCGCTTGTGGATGTTCACGGTCAGGGACAAGTCGCTTCCTTGTCCTCCTCAGCAAAAACTACAACAAGAGAGAAGGATGCAGCAGGCGACACAACGGGTCACTCCATGGAGCTCTTTACACATACCGTCCCTGGCTTAGAAAGTGAAACACTTAACAGGCCATGCCCATTACAAGTAGATTCTGACATGGAGTGCACTGATGCACAGCCACAGCCAGAGTACTATGCTGCTCCTTTGACTCAGACCACCACATTGCCCTCTCAGGGTACAGATCCACAATCAGACCCTGATGAGACTATGTTGCCCCGCCACGAACGCTATACCACAGACCGACACAGTGACACAGACGAAGTTGCACACGAGCTCGAAGAGGAGGTAATAGATGACCCGGTTGTTGACCCCGATTGGCAGCCATTGGGGGAACAGGGTGCAGGCAGCAGTAGTTCAGAAGCGGAGGTGGAGGAGGGGCCGCAGAAGGCATCAACATCGCAACAGGTTCCATCTGCCGGGCCCCTATCTGGCCCAAAACGCGTGTCAAAGCCAAAACCTGTTGGAGCACAGCGTTGCCATCCGGTTAAAGCTCAGTCTGCAATCCCTGAAAAGGGATCCGATGCTAGGAAGAGTGCAGTCTGGCATTTTTTTAAACAACATCCAATTGATCAGCGCAAAGTCATCTGTCAAAAATGTTCTACTAGCTTAAGCAGAGGTCAGAATCTGAAAAGTCTCAATACTAGTTGCATGCATAGACACTTAACCACCATGCATTTTCAAGCCTGGACTAACTACCAAACGTCCCTTAAGGTTGTAGCACCCTCGGCCAATGAAGCTAGTCATCAACGCAACATCCCTTCCGTCACTGTAAGGCCACCATTTTCCGCACCACCGGCAGTATCTGTGCAGGTTTCTTTGCCAGCCAAAAGCAGTCAGGGTCAGGGAATCACCAGTTTTGTAGGCGGAAATATTGCATCTAGGGCACCGGCGGAAACAATACCGTCTTCAACCATCTCTCAGTCTGCCATGTCCACCGGCACACCCGCAAGTTCCACGATCTCCATCTCTCCAGTTCAGCTCACACTACATGAGACTCTGGTTAGAAAAAGGAAGTACTTATCCTCGCATCCGCGTACACAGGGTTTTAACGCCCACATAGCTAGACTAATCTCGTTAGAGATGATGCCCTACCGGTTAGTTGAAAGCGAAGCTTTCAAAGCCCTGATGGAGTACGCTGAACCACGATACGAGCTACCCAGTCGACACTTTTTTTCCAGAAAAGCCATCCCAGCCCTGCACCAGCATGTTAAACAGCGCATCGTCCATGCACTCAGGCAATCTGTGAGTACAAAGGTGCACCTGACTACAGATGCATGGACCAGTAGGCATGGCCAGGGACGTTATGTGTCCATCACGGCACACTGGGTGAATGTGGTGGATGCAGGGTCCACAGGGGACATCAATTTCGGGACAGTTGTGCCTAGCCCACGGTCTAGGAAACAGTTGGCTGTAGGCGTTCGCACCCCCTCCTCCTCCTCCTCCTCGTCCTCCTGCAGAAGCTACAGCTCTTCCACAGACCGCAGTCGGCCAACCACTCCATCGGCAGATGACACTGTTGCACACCAGTTGTCCCATTATGGGCCAGCTACTGGCAAGCGTCAGCAGGCTGTATTGGCTATGAAGTGTTTGGGCGACAACAGACACACCGCGGAAGTTCTGTCCGAGTTCTTGCAACAAGAAACGCAGTCGTGGCTGGGCACAGTAGATCTTGAGGCAGGCAAGGTAGTTAGTGATAACGGAAGGAATTTCATGGCTGCCATCTCCCTTTCCCAACTGAAACACATTCCTTGCCTGGCTCACACCTTAAACCTGGTGGTGCAGTGCTTATTGAAAACTTATCCTGGGTTCTCCGACCTGCTCCTCAAAGTGCGTGGACTTTGCTCACATATCCGACGTTCGCCTGTACACGCCAGCCGTATGCAGACCTATCAGCGGTCTTTGAACCTTCCCCAGCATCGCCTAATCATAGACGTTGCAACAAGGTGGAACTCAACACTGCACATGCTTCAGAGACTGTGCCAACAGAGGCGGGCTGTTATGTTTTTGTGGGAGGATACACATACACGGGCAGGCAGTAGGATGGCAGACATGGAGTTGTCAGGTGTGCAGTGGTCGAAGATACAAGACATGTGTCAAGTCCTTCAGTGTTTTGAGGAATGCACACGGCTGGTTAGTGCAGACAACGCCGTAATAAGCATGAGCATCCCCCTAATGCGTCTGCTGATGCAAAGTTTGACGCACATAAAGGAGCAGGCGTCTGCACCAGAGGAAGAGGAAAGCCTTGATGACAGTCAGCCATTGTCTGGTCAGGGCAGTGTACAGGACGAGGTAGCGGGCGAAGAGGAGGTGGAGGACGAAGAGGATGATGGGGATGAGTATATTTTTAATGCGGAACCTTTCCCGGGGGCACTGGAAATTGGTTGCGTGTCAAGGCCGGGTTCTGGTTTTTTGAGGGACACAAGTGACGTAGATTTGCCTGCAACTGCCCCTCACCCAATCACAACCGGAGATTTGACAACTGGAACTTTGGCCCACATGGCGGATTATGCCTTACGTATCCTAAAAAGGGACACACGCATTACGAAAATGATGAACGATGACGATTACTGGTTGGCCTGCCTCCTTGATCCACGCTATAAAGGCAAATTGCAAAATATTATGCCACATGAGAACTTGGAACTAATATTAGCAACCAAACAATCAACTCTTGTTGACCGTTTGCTTCAGGCATTCCCAGCACACAGCGCACGTGATCGTTCTCACACGAGCTCAAGGGGGCAACAGACTAGGAGTGTTAGGGGTGCACACATCAGAAGTGGCGTTGGACAGAGGGGTTTTCTGACCAGGTTGTGGAGTGATTTTGCTATGACCGCAGACAGGACAGGTACTGCTGCATCAATTGAAAGTGACAGGAGACAACATTTGTCCAGTATGGTTACTAACTATTTTTCATCCCTTATCGATGTTCTCCCTCAACCGTCATTCCCATTTGATTACTGGGCATCAAAATTAGACACCTGGCCAGAATTGGCAGAATATGCATTGCAGGAGCTTGCTTGCCCGGCAGCAAGTGTCCTATCAGAAAGAGTACTCAGTGCTGCAGGTTCAATATTAACCGAAAAAAGGACTCGTCTGGCTACCCAAAATGTTGACGATCTAACATTCATTAAAATGAACCACAACTGGATTTCGAAATCTTTTGCCCCACCTTGCCCGGCCGACACCTAGCTTTCCTATGAAAAGCTCTTGCCTGTGGACTACTGTGAATTACTTTTCTAATGTCTAATTTGCTGCAGCTGATTGTCCAGCATACGACATGTTTACACCTCCCTAAATGGCCAAACTCCCCACACAGGGCCGTGGTATCGCGACTTGGCGCAAGCACCCGTGAGACTGCTGTTTGTCTGAAGAGGTGGGTGTACTCGCTTTTGGTCGACGGCATTGCTACTGGGTTCCTCATAGTACAATAAAGTGTCTCTGGCGGTGGTGGTGCGCACCCAACGTCAGACACTGTTGTAACATGAGGGGCCTTGGGCCTGTAACGCCGGCCACAAGAGAGTTCACCCACCCCCAGGTCAAACATTGCTCTACCACTTCCACAGTTATCTCTCACACTTCCACCAATGTTAAGTCTATGCGCTGACATCCTTCCATACCTGCCACTGACAATACCATTGTGTTGACATGTATGATGGTAATTAACATAGTCAGGGGCAGTGTCCTCTATTTACCACAGTAAATACTTTGCGCAAAATTAGTAGGTCTGAAACAACGCAGAGGATCCCACCCCTGAACCTAATGATTGCACCCTTTAGTGTTTTTGTTTTGTTTTAATGCGAGACATTCACATTTAGTTGTTGTTTTGGACTACTAACTGGCAGACACTCATTACAATCGGCCTCCGTTGACCAGACCACTGCTGCCCGTGTACCCCTGTAACTAATAATAAAGTGCCTACAGCCAGCCCAATTTAATTATGTTAGGCCTTCGAAGCCTGTCTGCGGTCCCTCCTTCCACTAGGCCTCCACTGACCAGACCACTGCTGCCCGTGTACCCCTGTAACTAATAATAAAGTGCCTACAGCCAGCCCAATTTAATTATGTTAGGCCTTCGAAGCCTGTCTGCGGTCCCTCCTTCCACTAGGCCTCCACTGACCAGACCACTGCTGCCCGTGTACCCCTGTAACTAATAATAAAGTGCCTACAGCCAGCCCAATTTAATTATGTTAGGCCTTCGAAGCCTGTCTGCGGTCCCTCCTTCCACAAGGCCTCCACTGACCAGACCACTGCTGCCCGTGTACCCCTGTAACTAATAATAAAGTGCCTACAGCCAGCCCAATTTAATTATGTTAGACCTTCGAAGCCTGTCTGCGGTCCCTCCTTCCACTAGGCCTCCACTGACCAGACCACTGCTGCCCGTGTACCCCTGTAACTAATAATAAAGTGCCTACAGCCAGCCCAATTTAATTATGTTAGGCCTTCGAAGCCTGTCTGCGGTCCCTCCTTCCACTAGGCCTCCACTGACCAGACCACTGCTGCCCGTGTACCCCTGTAACTAATAATAATGTGCCTACAGCCAGCCCAATTTAATTATGTTAGGCCTTCGAAGCCTGTCTGCGGTCCCTCCTTCCACTAGGCCTCCACTGACCAGACCACTGCTGCCCGTGTACCCCTGTAACTAATAATAAAGTGCCTACAGCCAGCCCAATTTAATTATGTTAGGCCTTCGAAGCCTGTCTGCGGTCCCTCCTTCCACTAGGCCTCCACTGACCAGACCACTGCTGCCCGTGTACCCCTGTAACTAATAATAAAGTGCCTACAGCCAGCCCAATTTAATTATGTTAGGCCTTCGAAGCCTGTCTGCGGTCCCTCCTTCCACAAGGCCTCCACTGACCAGACCACTGCTGCCCGTGTACCCCTGTAACTAATAATAAAGTGCCTACAGCCAGCCCAATTTAATTATGTTAGGCCTTCGAAGCCTGTCTGCGGTCCCTCCTTCCACTAGGCCTCCACTGACCAGACCACTGCTGCCCGTGTACCCCTGTAACTAATAATAAAGTGCCTACAGCCAGCCCAATTTAATTACGTTAGGCCTTCGAAGCCTGTCTGCGGTCCCTCCTTCCACTAGGCCTCCACTGACCAGACCACTGCTGCCCGTGTACCCCTGTAACTAATAATAAAGTGCCTACAGCCAGCCCAATTTAATTATGTTAGGCCTTCGAAGCCTGTCTGCGGTCCCTCCTTCCACTAGGCCTCCACTGACCAGACCACTGCTGCCCGTGTACCCCTGTAACTAATAATAAAGTGCCTACAGCCAGCCCAATTTAATTATGTTAGGCCTTCGAAGCCTGTCTGCGGTCCCTCCTTCCACTAGGCCTCCACTGACCAGACCACTGCTGCCCGTGTACCCCTGTAACTAATAATAAAGTACCTACAGCCAGCCCAATTTAATTATGTTAGGCCTTCGAAGCCTGTCTGCGGTCCCTCCTTCCACTAGGCCTCCACTGACCAGACCACTGCTGCCCGTGTACCCCTGTAACTAATAATAAAGTGCCTACAGCCAGCCCAATTTAATTATGTTAGGCCTTCGAAGCCTGTCTGCGGTCCCTCCTTCCACAAGGCCTCCACTGACCAGACCACTGCTGCCCGTGTACCCCTGTAACTAATAATAAAGTGCCTACAGCCAGCCCAATTTAATTATGTTAGGCCTTCGAAGCCTGTCTGCGGTCCCTCCTTCCACTAGGCCTCCACTGACCAGACCACTGCTGCCCGTGTACCCCTGTAACTAATAATAAAGTGCCTACAGCCAGCCCAATTTAATTATGTTAGGCCTTCGAAGCCTGTCTGCGGTCCCTCCTTCCACTAGGCCTCCACTGACCAGACCACTGCTGCCCGTGTACCCCTGTAACTAATAATAAAGTGCCTACAGCCAGCCCAATTTAATTATGTTAGGCCTTCGAAGCCTGTCTGCGGTCCCTCCTTCCACTAGGCCTCCACTGACCAGACCACTGCTGCCCGTGTACCCCTGTAACTAATAATAAAGTGCCTACAGCCAGCCCAATTTAATTATGTTAGGCCTTCGAAGCCTGTCTGCGGTCCCTCCTTCCACTAGGCCTCCACTGACCAGACCACTGCTGCCCGTGTACCCCTGTAACTAATAATAAAGTGCCTACAGCCAGCCCAATTTAATTATGTTAGGCCTTCGAAGCCTGTCTGCGGTCCCTCCTTCCACTAGGCCTCCACTGACCAGACCATTGCTGCCCGTGTACCCCTGTAACTAATAATAAAGTGCCTACAGCCAGCCCAATTTAATTATGTTAGGCCTTCGAAGCCTGTCTGCGGTCCCTCCTTCCACAAGGCCTCCACCGACCAGACCACTGCTGGCCGTGTACCCCTGGAACCAATTATAAAGTGCATAGAGCCTATTTTTTAATTTAATTTAATATTAATAAAGCCAGGATGAACTACGATATACCACGCTATGAGCTACCCAGTTGACAATTCTTTTGCGAGAAAAGCCATCCCACCCCTCCACCTGCATGTTAAAGACCGCATTGTCCTTGCATTCTGTCAATTTGTCAGTCCAAAGGTATACCTGACAACAGACACATGGACCTGTAGGCCTGGCCACGGAAGGTTACGTGTCCTTTGTGGCTCAATGGGTTAATGTATTGGATGCATGGTCCACACAGGGGACAGCCTGCAAAGTCTGTCTGCAGTCCCTAATTCAAGTTGGCCTCAACTGAATAAAGCTGAGCTTCTACCTTCTGGCTCAGATTAACTGCTGTTTTTAAAAAAATTGGCTTTTCCGTCCTTCTAAAGGTGTCTGCCCCTGCCTGGTGTTGTCCTCAACTGAATAAAGCTGAGCTTCAACCTTCAGTTCCAAACATACAACCAAAAACTGGTACAATACAAAAAGTGGCCTCCAGCTACAAAAACTTTCTCCTACAAGTAGTTAAATGACAGTTTTTTTTCCAGTGAAAACACAGATATGGCATCCAACGAGTGTTGTCCTGTCTCGTCTTCTTTATATTATTGCCAAGAAGCTGCAACTGAATAAAGCTGTGCTTCAACCTTCTGTTCCAAATTACCATTTTTAAAAATGCAATTGGCTGTTCCGGCCTACTAAAGGTGTCTGTCTGCCCCTGCCTGGTGTTGTCCTCAACTGAATAAAGCTGAGCTTCAACCTTCAGTTCCAAATTACCATTTTTAAAAATGCAATTGGCTGTTCCGGCCTACTAAAGGTGTCTGTCTGCCCCTGCCTGGTGTTGTCCTCAACTGAATAAAGCTGAGCTTCAACCTTCTGTTCCAAATTACCATTTTTAAAAATGCAATTGGCTGTTCCGGCCTACTAAAGGTGTCTGTCTGCCCCTGCCTGGTGTTTTCCTCAACTGAATAAAGCTGAGCTTCAACCTTCAGTTCCAAATTACCATTTTAAAAAATGCAATTGGCTGTTCCGGCCTACTAAAGGTGTCTGTCTGCCCCTGCCTGGTGTTGTCCTCAACTGAATAAAGCTGTGCTTCAACCTTCTGTTCCAAATTACCATTTTTAAAAATGCCATTGGCTGTTCCGGCCTACTAAAGGTGTCTGTCTGCCCCTGCCTGGTGTTGTCCTCAACTGAATAAAGCTGAGCTTCAACCTTCAGTTCCAAATTACCATTTTTAAAAATGCAATTGGCTGTTCCGGCCTACTAAAGGTGTCTGTCTGCCCCTGCCTGGTGTTGTCCTCAACTGAATAAAGCTGAGCTTCAACCTTCAGTTCCAAATTACCATTTTTAAAAATGCAATTGGCTGTTCCGGCCTACTAAAGGTGTCTGTCTGCCCCTGCCTGGTGTTGTCCTCAACTGAATAAAGCTGAGCTTCAACCTTCAGTTCCAAATTACCATTTTTAAAAATGCAATTGGCTGTTCAGGCCTACTAAAGGTGTCTGTCTGCCCCTGCCTGGTGTTGTCCTCAACTGAATAAAGCTGAGCTTCAACCTTCAGTTCCAAATTACCATTTTTAAAAATGCAATTGGCTGTTCCGGCCTACTAAAGGTGTCTGCCCCTGCCTGGTGTTGTCCTCAACTGAATATAGCTGAGCTTCTACCTTCTGCCTCTTATTAACTGCTGTTTTTTAAAAAAATTGGCTGTTCCGGCCTACTAAAGGTGTCTGTCTGCCCCTGCCTGGTGTTGTCCTCAACTGAACAAAGCTGAGCTTCCACATTCTGGCTTTCGCCCTATACTATCAGATATTAAACTGCATTTGGCCTACTAGTGTGGTTATGCCCTTGAAACAGTGTCTGCTGCTCTTGGGTTTGCTACTCCACTGAACAAAGCAATGCCGCCTGTTTAGTCCTGTTACCAATTTTGAACTGCATTTAGCCTACTTTATTCTTTGGCCCTATATCTGTTTCCTCCTCATCCTGCCCATTGCCCAGCCACTGCTAGATGAGTCTGCTGGTACATTGACCTAGACCACTACATTCCCCTTATACTCTACACAGCCAGAATCTGATCCTGCTGAAAGTAAGGTTCCCCTTCCCGCATGTTATACCACCTTACACAGGGACAGAGAGGAAGGTGCAGATGAAAGTGCAGGTTCCTTCATCAGGTGGGGGGGCATACTCGTTGGCGACGTCACTGGCACAGGGCCCCTCAGAGTACGCAAAAGTGTCGCTGCTGGTGGGAGGCACCCCCGCCATGCAAACACACCGCCGTACTTTGAGGGGCCCTGTGCCAGTGCCAATGCGAACGAGTGGGCCCCCCCTGCTTGCTCAGGATCACAGCACTTGCAACGTTGAAATACTTACCTTTCCCTTCAACACCGCCGTGACGTAGTCCGCATTTCCTGGGCCCACGAAAAACTTGAGCCAGCCCTACTCCCCCCACAACTTTTGCCAAATGACCCCCAATTCCCTATGCCCAACTATTATTATAAAGTTAATTAAGATTGACAAGCTTCAGAAACAAGAATGGATGTTTTTGGCATTAAAATGGGCACTGTAGGTGTTTTCCTGGCCTCCACTCACTGCCGACTATGCTTCCCTATTGACTTGCATTGGGTTTCGTGTTTCGGTCGATCCCCGACTTTTAGCGATAATCGGCCGACTGCACTCGACTCGACTCTGGACAAAATCGGGTTTCACAAAACCCGACTCGATCTTAAAAAAATGAAAGTCGCTCAACTCTAATAACAATCATTATACAAAGATCAAGACCAATATTACTGCCATACAGTGACCATAGAGTCATAGATACCAGTCCTGAAGACCATATTGAAGTACAGATATATATCATTCTGATAGGAGTCATTTAGTTTCTCCATCTTTTCCATCGGGCCTGGACTTTTCCTTCCAGTCAGGACAAACCTGCCGAGTTTCTCCCAATCTACACAAGCTTGCAATCTTTTTAAAAATAGTGAAATATAAGCACTGCAGCACACCTAAAAACTAGAAATATGACATAGAGATTGTGAGCCAAGAATAACAGTACTAAATAGTGCCACACATTTTCCCCTGATGGTATTTGTGCACAACACAGTAACAGTGTCCCGTGCACCATAATAGTGATCTTCTTTGTGTGCCAAAACAGTAATATTGCTTTTATTAGTGCGACAAACAGGAATATTGCCCATCTCTATGCCACCTTGCAAAGTAATATTGCCCGCGGGTGTTCCTCATAAAGTAATAAAGCCCCTTAAGTGTGCCATTATCAAATACAAATACCACGGGTGTCCCATAACACGTAATAATGCACAATGAGTTATGCTTAAGAAATAATGACTCCTAAGTGCCGCCAAATACAGTAATAATGCAAATAGTGCCACTTTAGCAATTTATAATAACCCAAGTGTCTGAATAAAAGCAATATTGCCCCCTCCCATCCCACCCCTCAAAAAGTAATAATGCTCCTGAATCATGAAGTCAAGTTGGAAAATGACACCACTTAAGCACACCACCTATGCTGGGCCAGAAAACTGTAGGAAAGAGCATAGCCGCATCATGCAACATAGGAGGGTTTTATGTGAGTTTAATTTTGTGTTTAACTGACCCAAAAGGGGCATTATTATCATAGGTTCTGTCGGTGTCCGGGTGCTGATTACCTTATGCCTTTGTCCATTCTTTTCTGACAGCGGGTGTTTTTTCATTTGTTATCTAGCCTGTCCTATCACACTGCAGGTGCTGCTATTAAAACCTCCCCCTTGCTGGTCTTCCCTGCTGTTGATACTCTTTAGTGGGAGGTGCTTGGATTTCTAGCCCTGCTTCTGAGTACCTAGGTCAGTCAGATAAGTGTACTCTTGTTGTTTCATGCTTTCGCTGCACTCTCTCTCAATTCCAAAGTAGGTACATGATACACTCAACAGCCTTTTAGGAAACCAGGTCTGAGTAGTCTTCACTAGTTATCATCTTCAGCGTTTATCCAGGTCGCGCTTAAGCCATTAGGGTCTGCGTTACAGTAATGGCTGGAGCAGGGCCGCCCAACCCCCTCAACCAAGGCCTGAGCGGAGGCCAGCATGACAAGGGGTTGGAGGTGGGTATTTAGGGTAATTGGGAGGAGGAACTAAGGATGGGGGGTTATATGGGGTAGTTAGGGGTGGGGCCTGTCAGTTCCCGCTCTTCAAACCCCCGGAGCATATCTCTCACCATGTCGGCGTTGGACCGGGTCTTGGAGAGCCTCAGGGCAGCGGCTGCTGTACACCCTGATGGCTGGCTGGAGGCGCAGGTGGCAGGAATCCTCGGCGGGAGCACGGTGGCTGCAGCGGCGTCCCCGCCGGAGCGGCGTGCGCGGAGATGCAGGCCTCCTGAAAGATTGTCCCCAGATATGGCTCCCCGGGCCTCCCGCAGGCGCAGGAGCCCCTCCAGGGACCCTCCAGGCCGGGCGCCGGTGAGTACCGTTGCCAGCAGGCCCCGGCCTGGGAGGAATCCTATCGCCGGGCAGGCCTCATCGGCGGCTGCTGGGCCTCAGTCTCGTGCGAGAAGGGGGGCGGAGCCAGCGCGCGCCAGGCAGCGAGGGAGGCTTAGCAGTGCGGGGGGCCGCAGCGGCGATGCTCCTGTCGCACGGCCTGTCCCTCTTCAAATGAGCAGCGGTGGAGCCAGCGTGGGGGCGGACGGTGACGGGCGGCCCAGCCAGGTGCCGGTCCGGTCGTCGGGAGCAGGGAGCTATCCTGCACAACCGGACAACAGCGGGGGCGCAGCAGCGCTGCCTGATCGTGCGTGTGTCACACAGTGGGACTCGGCAGGAGCACCAGGACCAGCGAGCGTGTCGTCCAGAAGCGGAGGGACACCCTATTCGTCAGCGGCGGCACCGGGTCCTTCGTACGAGGTGCAACGATCACAGCAAGTTCCGCCGAGGCAGGAGTGCGGGCAGCAGGGACGTCAGGAGACCGGCATTCCGGCTGGAGGAGTCACAGCCTCCTCGCAGCCTGGTGAGTATATGTCTGTGTCTAGTCCAAGTATTTCAAATGTGTCCGTACCGGTTGTTGGTGGTACGCGGGGTAGTATGGCTGGTGCAGATGTAGTGCATGGGGCTGCTGTTGCAGGGGGCGTTGGGGTGCAGGAGGTGTTAGAAAGCGTTCAGGCTTTATTGACTAGGTTGGATAGGGGTTTATTGGAGCAGAGGCAGTTAGCTGCTTGGGTAGCCCCTTGCGGGCCCACAGTTGGTGTGGTGGCGACAGCACAGGTGCAGGCGTCTCCGGTTTCCGTGTCGGTGCAGACAGAAAAGGAGAAGGAATGCAGGGTGCATCTGGATGATAGGGCTCACGGGGAAGTCTATGTATGTTTTGAGGGTCCTTTGGGGGCCCATCTTAAAAAGGAAGTGAAAGAGAAAATTGGTAAGGATGAATACGTTGAGATTTTTTCGTTGCTTCCGCTTGAGAAGTTTCATTTGGATAAGGGGAAAAAGGAAGAAAGCAAGAAAGATGATGAGGAAAAGCGGAGGTGGCGGCTGATTCCGCAGACGTTTTCGAACTGGCTGCAGGCGTTTGCGATCTTCGCCAGCGTGATTGCCGAAAAAGCTCCGGAGAACGGCGCTGGGTTGTTTTGTTATATGGATGCCATTGGTGAGGCTTATCGGGTTTACGGGGGGCAGGCATGGCTCAGGTACGATGAGCAATTTCGGCAGCGGAAAGCTATCCGGCCTGCTATAAGGTGGGATCAGAAGGATATCGGTTTGTGGCTGCGGGTCATGGCGCAGTACAAATTCGGGCATTCCTTTCATGGGGGATCCGGATCCTCGGGTCAGGCCGGTGGGTCAGGTTCCGGGACACAGTCGGGTAATTCGGGAGAGCGTAAGCCGGGACTATGCTGGCAGTTCAATGAGGGGCAGTGCAGGTTTGGGTCCAACTGCAAATTTAAGCACCTCTGCTCCCATTGTAGCGGCTCTTCCCATGGGGCCGCAAAATGTTTTAAAAAAGGCAAGCCTAAGTCAGGGGCTGGTAATACCCAAGGGGGCGACTCCAGTGAGTTTGGAAAAGATGGCCCCTTATCTAAGTAGATACCCGGATAGGGTGAAGGCCGAATTAATATTTTCAGGTTTTAGGGATGGCTTTGTGATACCGGCACCTAATTTTGTGGTACCACAAGGGGTTAAGAATTTACGTTCTGCTTTGTTGCACGGTGCGGTGGTCACTGAAAAGTTAGGGAAGGAAGTGTTGTTGGGGCGTATGGCGGGCCCGTTTGAGGCGCCACCTTTGCCTGATTTAGTGGTGTCACCACTGGGGGTGGTGCCTAAGAAAGAGCCGGGTAAATTTCGTCTGATTCATCATTTGTCCTACCCGCGGGGGTTGTCCGTTAACGATGGTATAGCACCAGAGCTTTGCTCGGTGGTATACGTATCTTTTGATGAAGCGGTGGCGTGGGTGCGCAGGTGTGGAAAAGGGGCGCTGTTGGCAAAAACGGACATTGAATCAGCTTTTCGTTTGTTGCCAGTTCACCCCTCCAGTGTTAGATTGTTAGGTTGTTTTTGGAATGGGGGGTTTTTTGTGGACAGGTGTTTACCAATGGGTTGTTCCTTGTCATGCGCCTTATTCGAATCGTTTAGTTCATTTTTGGAGTGGGTGGTCCGTGATGTGTCCGGCTGTGATTCTATCATCCACTACCTGGACGATTTTTTGTGCGTCGGCCCAGCAGGGTCCGATTGTTGCCGGAGGTTGTTGAGCGCGGTTCAGTGGGTGGCTGATTTGTTCGGTGTCCCGCTGGCACCGGGAAAGACTGAGGGTCCGGACACGTGTCTTTCTTTTTTGGGCATTGTGATCGACACGGTGCGGTGGGAGTTTCGTTTGCCGATGGAGAAGGTGGAAGGTCTTCGGGCTGACGTGGCCAGGGCCTGTCGTTTAAAGAAGTTATCTTTGCGGGAGGTGCAGTCATTATTGGGGAAACTTAATTTTGCATGTCGGGTTTTGCCCATGGGGAGAGTTTTTTCCAGAAGGTTAGCTAATGCGACGGCTGGAGTTCGTGCCCCTCATCATTTCATCAGATTGTCTGCAGAGGTGAGGGAGGATTTGGTAGTCTGGAACAAGTTTTTGAAGGACTATAATGGGCGCTCATTGATCATGGATGAGGTGATGGATAGCGACACGCTGGAGTTGTTTACGGACGCCGCAGGGGGGATTGGTTTTGGAGCGTATTTTCGCGGGCAGTGGTGTGCGGAACAATGGCCTGAGGCTTGGATTGCTGCCGGCTTGGTTAGGAATATCGCGTTGTTGGAGATTTTTCCCATCCTTGTGGCGGTCCATTTATGGCAAAAAGATTTCCGTGACAGGCGTGTGCGCTTTAATTGTGATAACATGGGGGTCGTTTGCGCTATCAACGGGCTTTCAGCGTCATCGCCGCCTGTGGTGCGCGTGCTGAGGCAGTTGGTTTTGTCATGCTTAGCGTTGAATGCGCATGTGACAGCATCCCATGTGCCAGGTTCTCACAATTCTATTGCTGATTCTCTTTCTCGTTCGCAGTTCGACCGTTTCCGTTTGTTGGTCCCGGAGGCAGAAGTCGTCGGCTTGAGATGCCCTGCGGAGCTTTGGCAGGTGGTGTTCGAGACGCAGAAGGTTTGATTAGGTCGTCGCTCGCGCCTAGAACGTGGGATGCCTATCAGACAGTGTGGTCGTCTTGGGAGGGTTTTTTGGCAGCAAGGCACTTTGAGGCGAGCACAGAGGATCAGGTGGGGGCATTATTATCTTGGCTAAGTGTTTGGGCATCTGAAGGTTGGTCTGCGGCTAAGGTGTCACGTACTTTGGCGGCGCTAGCCTTTGGTTTTAAATTAAGGGGGCAACGAGATCTGTCCAAGGTCTTTTTGGTCAGGCAGGCGGTAAAAGGTTTTCGGAGGCGGCAAGGTCAGGTGGACTCTAGGCGCCCGGTTTCGTTTGCCCTGTTGGAGCGATTGGGGGAGATTTTGCCTTCGGTGTGTTCGTCGGAGTTTGAATGCAGTCTTTTCAGGTTGGCATTTTCGTTGGCATTTTTCGGGGCGTTTAGACTTGGGGAGCTGGTGTCTCCCAGTAAACATGTATCGGGGGGCATTCTAGCGAAGGATGTGTTATTGTCTCCTGGGAGGGTGGAATTTTGGTTGCGAAGGTCTAAAACGGATCAGGAAGGTCGGGGTCAGCAAGTGGTATTGGGGAAGGTTGCGAGTTCGGTTATGTGTCCAGTGAGTTGTTTAGCTAATTTTTGTAGGCTGCGGCCGATGGGGGAAGGTGCTTTATTGTGTCATGCGGATGGTACGTTTCTGTCCAGATATCAATTTACGGTGATTTTCAGGAAGGCGGTGCGATTGTTGGGGCTGGACAGTTCATGCTTTGCTCCTCACTCTTTTCGTATCGGGGCGGCAACTGAGGCCGCTTTGGGTGGTTTGGGTAGTGAGGACATTCGTCGAATTGGACGGTGGCGGTCCATTCGGTATCGTAGTTATGTTAGGCCTCAGTGGGTGACCGCAGAATAGTTATGCCTCGTGGTTTAGGGGTATTTGCTTGCCTTTCTGTTTTGTTTAGTGTTGTTTTTTGTTGTTTCAGGGTCTCCGCCGGTATTGGTGTGGATCTTTGGTCACTCGTTCGTTCACTGGGGAGCCTTGCGTGCGGACGTACGGAGAGAGGGGAGACAACTGGGTTTCGAGCGAGCGGTGGCTGTGGTCCGGTGGTTGGGTTTCCGGGGTATGCTCTGGAACGGAGTTTTGAAAGAAGTGCACAACAGCGTGCGTTTGGACAGGGCACCGGATATTTTGGTGTTGCACGCCGGGGGAAACGACCTTGGAGTACGACCTTTCAGGGAATTGGTGAGGGACATCAAGCAGGATTTGTTGCGGTTGTGGGTGTTGTATCCTGGCCTTACTGTTGTTTGGTCGGAAATTGTGCCACGTTCTCGTTGGCGGAATATGCGATCTTGTGTTAAAATTAACAAGGCCAGGGTGAAGGTGAACAGGGCTGTGTCAGCGTTTGTGTCACGGAACGGGGGCGTGGCGGTGCGCCATTTTGAATTGGAGAAGGCTGAAGGGAGTTTTTGGTTGGGGGACGGTGTGCATTTAAATGCGGTGGGTAGTGATCTGTGGGCTTTGGGCCTGCAAGAAGGGATTGAAAGGGCCATGGCTTTTCGGTCTGGGGGGGTCTCGGGCCTTTGAGGTGGTCATCGGCCCTCGTGGTGGCGGCTGGGGGGAGTCCTTGGAGTTGGTGTAAATTGGTTCTGGGGATCCATCGGTATATGGGTCCCCTGTTTTCGGAGTTTAACAGGTGTTGGATCTGGTGAATTGTGGTGGGGACTTTCGGCCGGGGTGGCCGAATCCCCGTGAAGTTTTGGTGAACAGTTAAACCTTTGGGTTTATTGGTGCTCCCGAGCCAGAGTGGTAACGGCTGGGAGTAACTATGTGTTTATGGTTATGTTCACGGTTATGTTTTTGGATATTCGCCAGATCCTTTGTAGCTTCAAGGACTCCTCCTAGTACAAGAGTAATATTTACATTGTTGTTATTTATTTTATGTGTTAAATAAAAGGCTGCTGTGGCCAAATTATTCCAAAGATAATTCTTGTCACGTGTTTTTTGTGTGAATGGGAGTGTGGAGGGGTAACGGAGGAAAAGAGAGGTGATCAAGGGGTGGGTCATGTGGTGAGAGGCGCTCACCCGGTATACCCAGGGTCTCGACAATACCAATGTCAAGTAATGGCTGGAGCAGGGCCGCCCAACCCCCTCAACCAAGGCCTGAGCGGAGGCCAGCATGACAAGGGGTTGGAGGTGGGTATTTAGGGTAATTGGGAGGAGGAACTAAGGATGGGGGGTTATATGGGGTAGTTAGGGGTGGGGCCTGTCAGTTCCCGCTCTTCAAACCCCCGGAGCATCCCGCCCTCCCGCCCTTTGTTTCTATTTGCAATATGGGGGTACAGTTTGACAGGGTCTTTAATGTTTTGCTTTGACGGGTCATTGCGGCTGAGGCGGCTGGGGGGAGTCCTTGGAGTTGGTGTAAATTGGTTCTGGGGATCCATCGGTATATGGGTCCCCTGTTTTCGGAGTTTAACAGGTGTTGGATCTGGTGAATTGTGGTGGGGACTTTCGGCCGGGGTGGCCGAATCCCCGTGAAGTTTTGGTGAACAGTTAAACCTTTGGGTTTATTGGTGCTCCCGAGCCAGAGTGGTAACGGCTGGGAGTAACTATGTGTTTATGGTTATGTTCACGGTTATGTTTTTGGATATTCGCCAGATCCTTTGTAGCTTCAAGGACTCCTCCTAGTACAAGAGTAATATTTACATTGTTGTTATTTATTTTATGTGTTAAATAAAAGGCTGCTGTGGCCAAATTATTCCAAAGATAATTCTTGTCACGTGTTTTTTGTGTGAATGGGAGTGTGGAGGGGTAACGGAGGAAAAGAGAGGTGATCAAGGGGTGGGTCATGTGGTGAGAGGCGCTCACCCGGTATACCCAGGGTCTCGACAATACCAATGTCATGGTTACTATAGTCTTTACAGGAATTGTAATTGTACAGGTTTGTGCAGCTTTTTCATAGTTAGATCCTTTATCCCTGTGTTCACTAACACATGTGCATAACAGGAAGAAGCTGGTAGGGCTGAGGTGGGGGTGGGCCAGGTCCAAAAGTTGCTCGAAAGTTCATCCTATTCTAGTTATGCCCCTTCTCTTCTAGGTTCATACTCTTGCTTCCTGGCCGAGCTTGTCTTCCATGTTTGTCTCTTAGGGACCTATATCTGATTGTCTGGTGACCATGTTATGTTTTGCGCCCACGATGGTCTCCTCTTTTGCACATGTGATACTTTCCACTGATGAATTGGTCGTTTTGCAGTTCTGGCGTTCTACTTACTCTTTATCCTTCAGTTGCACAGTATATACATCCGTTGGGTTCTCTATTTTGTAAGCTAATTACTTCCATTATCACTTGGGTGCACATAGGTGAAATATGGGGAACGATATCCGATAATTAGCACACGAGGGACGGTCGTTGTGCAACATGACGTGTTTTTGTTTTCTGAATTATTTGTAAAAGAAAATAAGAAACGGTGAGGAGGAGACATGGAGGTCACACCACTGGCAGAGATCCGACCGTAGGGTATCTGAGACACATGAGAAATGAGATATTACTGAAAATGAATAATTACTGATGAATTTTAACTTGCAGACCACTTTTCAGTGAATATTCATTATGACCAGAACTGTCATCCCAAGGGTGGCAAACGATTTTCTACCTTAACCTCTTAAGTACCTAGGAATTTTTTTCTTTTCTGTGTTTTAGGGTTTTTTTTCTCCCCTTATTCAAAGATGTATACCGTAATTTTTCTTTTATTTTCCTTTACAATACCCGCAGTAGTAGTCGTAGTTTTGAATGATACCAATAATTTTACCATGCCATGTACTAAAAAATAGAAGGGATATGAAATTGCAAAAAAAATTCACAATTCTGCTGTTATTTTTTTTGGGGGGTTGTGTTTTTACAGGGTTCTTTGTGTGGTAAAACTGACCTGACAACATGATTCCCTAGGTTAGTACAATTTTGCTGATACCAAACGTCCACTTTTTTTATTATTTTAGTGGTCAAATACAAAATATGAAATCTAAAAAAAACATTTTTGCTTTTGTTTCCATATTCTGAGACCCATGACTTTTTTACTTTTACGTCCACTAAGCTGGGTGAGGGCTTGCTTTTTGCGCCCTTAGCTGACCTTTTTTTTTTATTCCATTTTGGGGTACATAAGACATTTTGGTCACTTTCTATTGTATTTCAAGAGGGAAGTGACATTACCAAAAAATGGCAATTTTAGCATTTCAATTTTGTTTCTTTTCAGGGTTTAATTTTATATTTTAATAAATCACAGTTTTTTTTATCACGATGATACTAAATATATTTTTTTTTTACTTTCTTAATGAGGGAAAAGTTGCGAATTGAATCTTTAAATATGTATTTATTAAAACATTTTTCTCCATTTTTGCTTTTCTTTTTGGTCGCATTAGAGAATTGGAATCTGCGGTCGTTCGATCGCTTATATTATATACTGCAATACAACTGTACTGCAATATATATATAGAAATCGTGGTTCCACTATGAAGCCCAGCCTTCACAGGAGGACTAACATGGCCGACACGGGACCCTCAGCAAGCCCCCGGCTGCCTTGATTACCCATAGGTTTCCTGCAAACGAATTGCCAGGGGCCGATGGAAGCCCCGCATTGGCAATAATGGAAAATGACTGTGGCATTAAAATGCTTTGGGCATTGTAGTTACAGGCAGATGCCAGTTATATGAGTTATATGAGAGTCGGGAAAAATATGTAGACAATCCTCTTATCAAGCTGAGACTGAAGTTTATTCGGAGAATTCGCAGCAGAACAGCACATGGAGAATCAGTGTGACAAAGCATGCAGGCACGAACAGGAGTCCAGAAAGACAAAGTGACGCTGGGACATCGGGCGATGGTCTGGCCCTAGCCTGGCCATGGTGTGGCACGGCGGCAGATGTAATGGCCCAGAACAACAGTAACAGGGGCTTTTTATAAGTGATACAAAGAAATCTCATTGCCACAAAAGAGCGTATACATGATATTGCGGAAAACCATACATTCAAGGACAAAACAATGATTAAATGTAATGACTTTAAGGCTCTTTCCCCAAACTGCATTAGAACTCGTAAATCCCCATGTTCCTTTTAGCCACAGTCATTAATTACATTACATGTCTATTTTCCAATATCACTACAACAAATGCACTCATTTATTACCATATGTTACCCTTTTTCTGATCCAATTAACCTGTGTGTATGCCAGCTATACCTGCTAATGGCCATGATCTCATCTTGTGTCTCCAATTTGTCTATGACTTTCAGAAGTATATCTTATTAGCTTTTAGAAGAAGAATTAGTTGGTTTGTAACTTTGCACAAGATGGCTGCTAGAGCCAACATGGCTGCTCAGAATGCGAGGACTTCTCATACTCTTACAAATCCCCCTGTTGTACTCTATCCAGAGTATAACATACAGTGCTGTAATATTCATGGGAGAATTATTGAAAATAAGATTATCAAGGTAATTTATTGCTTTATGCACTTGTGCGTGTCTGTGTGTGTAAGGGAAAAAAATCACTAAAAGTAGCACAAACACATAATGAAAAGTTATTAAAATATTAGTCCCAAAAAATTAAGTTGCATAATAGTTAAGTCTTTTGGTCCATGTTTTGCCTTTTTATTTTCATTCTTTGGCTTCCGGATTTTCCCGATCTTCTCCCCGTCTCACACTATCAGAGTCCCACTGTATAGTGTGAAACATCTTCTCCCGATCATCCAGTAAGTTCATGGTCTCAGGAGTCGAGTATGAAAATCTTCTGCTGACTTGGGGACAAAAGAAAAAAAGCGGAGTATCAGTCCTTACCAGAAATCTCAGTAGCATTCTTAAGAAGTGTACACTGATCAATGTGAACAATTTTAACACCTATGTGCCTTGGTTTTTTAACCCTGCGCACTCCTAAAACTGTGAGGTCAATTCTTTTGAGTAACAACAAAGGTACCTTCCCAATTAGCTTCCCAGGGTCCTGTCTTTCTGAAATTTTTAACCATAACCCAAGCTTTTAATTTAGACCTGTAGGATTTTCAGTGGGGTCTGTTAAATTAACCTCTTTCTGACCTCGGACGGGATAGTACGTCCAAGGTCAGATCCCCTGCTTTGATGCGGGCTCCGGCGTTGAGCCCGCATCAAAGCCGGGACATGTCAGCTGTTTTGAACAGCTGACATGTGCCCGCAATAGCAACGGGTGGAATTGCGATAAACCCGCCGCTATTAACTAGTTAAATGCCGCTGTCAAACGCTGACAGCGGCATTTAACTACTGCTTCCGGCCATCGGGCCAGAAATGAGCGCAGCGCCGATCCCCGTCACATGATCGGGGGTCAGCGATGCGTCGGCATGATAATCTGAGGTCTCCTTGAGACCTCTATGGTTGTTGATGCTGGCTTGCTTCGAGAGTCACCCTGTGGTCGGAGCTCATAGCCTATAATTCAGCTACATGGAAGCATGAGGCTATTGAAGCATGGCAAAAGTAAAAAAAAAAAGTTTAAAAAAATATGAAAAAATAAAAAAATATATAAAAGTTTAAATCACCCCCCTTTCGCGCCATTCAAAATAAAACAATAAAAAAAATCAAATATACACATATTTGGTATCGCCGAGTTCAGAATCGCCTGATCTATCAATAAAAAGAAGCGCAGCGAGAAAAAAATTCAAAATTCCCAAATTACTTTTTTTGGTCGCTGCAACATTGCATTAAAACACAATAACAGGCGATCAAAAGAGCGTATCTGCACCAAAATGGTAACTTTAAAAACATCAGCTCGGCAAGCAGAAAATAAGCCCTCACCCGACCCCAGATCACGAAAAATGGAGACGCTACGGGTATTGAAAAATGGCGTAATTTTTTTTTAGCAAAGTTTGGAATTTTGTTTCACCACTTAGATAAAAAAGAACCTAGACATGTTTGGTGTCTATGAACTCGTAATGACCTGGAGAATCATAATGGCAGGTCAGTTTTAGCATTTAGTGAACCTAGCAAGAAAGCCAAACAAAAAACAAGTGTGGGATTGCACTTTTTTTTGCAATTTCACCGCACTTGGAATTTGTTTCCCATTTCCTAGTATACGACATGGTAAAACCAATGATGTGGTTCAAAAGCACAACTCGTCCCGCAAAAAAATAAGCCCTCACATGGCCATATTGATGGAAAAATTAAAAAGTTATGGCTCTGGGAAGGAGGGGAGCGAAAAACGAACACAGAAAAACGGAAAATCCCAAGGTCATGAAGGGGTTAAGGAAGCAAATCACACTATATGTTTCACATGATTCCTAGTCCAGTGCACGCCCAGCAGGTGCTTCAAGTGAATCCTTTCTCCACTGGGGTGAGTAGCCTAGAGTAGTAGCCTAGGGCATACATCTGACTGGACACTTCGGGGCTACCTTTCGGCCATTTTTGTAAAAGCACCAAGGAGATGTATACATCTCTGGTGTGAGCTTGGATGTAAAAGGGTTGGGAAGGGTCAAGGTTAACCAGTGCAGTGGCTGCCGTAAGGGCACGCTTCAAACCTTCAAAAGCCTGCAAGGCTTCTCCCTCTACACTGACGGGAAAAAAAATTATCAACATCATTTGGTAAATCATACAATGGTTTAGCCAGATGAGCAAAATCTTCAATAAATTCTCTGAAAAAATTAATAAGACCCAAGAATTTTCTGAGCTCTGTAATATTAGTTGGTATGGGGACAGCTTGAATAGCTTTAACCCTATCATGCATGGGCTTCTTTCATTCTGCTGAGACAGACACACCCAGAAATGTAACCTTTGACTTCATCAACTGTCCTTTATCTATACTTATTTTGAGTCCTGCATCTTGTAAAGCCTGACAAATATTCTCAAGGGTCTCTTTGTATTCACATTCATCAACAGTTTGAATCACTAAGGCCTCTTTCACACTAGTGTCGTGCACTGCACGTCGCTATGCGTTGTTTTGCAAAAAAAACGCATCCTGCAAAAGTGTTTGCAGGATGCATTTTTTCTCCATAGACTTTTATTAGCGACGCAGTGCGACACATTGCCACACGTCGCAACCGTCGTGCGACAGTTGCGTCGTGTTGCGTCAGACCGTCGCCACCAAAAAACGTTGCTTGTAACGTTTTTTGGTGCATCGTCTGCAGCATTTCCGACCGCGAATGCGCGGCCGGAACTCCACCCCCGCCTCCCCGCACCTCACAATGGGGCAGCGGATGCGTTGGAAAACTGCATCCGCTGCCCCCGTTGTGCGGCGCTTCCACAGCTAGTGTCGGTGCGCCACATCGTCGCATAGCGACGTGCAGTGCACGACGCTAGTGTGAAAGTAGCCTAAATCATCAATTGTATGACTTTGTCTCCGTAGCCAAGGGGTTCTAACACCTGAGCCAATGCCTGATGGAAATACACAGGAGAACTGTGAAATGCCATGGGCAACCGCGTGAACAAGTACTGCACATTCTCAAAAGTGAACACAAAGCGGAGGGCAGATTCAGGTGTTAGGGGTACTGAGAAAAAGCCATTTGCAATGCCCAAACAAGATAACACTTTACCATCACTCCTCAGCTGTGACATAACTTCAGGGACAGATGCAACAAGGTGAGCTGCTGAGGGGGTGTACTTATTTACAAGTCTCAAGTCCACAACCATTCGAAGGCTGCCATCTTCCTTTTTTACTGGTAAAATAGGAGGTTACATGGAAAATTACCTTTCACAACAACGCCTTGTTCTTCCAATTCACTGACCGCAACCCTTATGTAAGGAATTGCGTCCTTAGGAATTCGGTACTAGCGCTGCAAAGGTGGCAGATTTTCACCATCAATTTTAACTTGAGTTTGCATTAACCCAAATCAGTTTTCTTTGAGATCCACATTTCAGGGAATCTTTTCTTCAATTCATTTTTTAAAACATCATTGTCAACATTTTCAACATTTTCATTAGTACACGATCCTAGACTGGCAATAGGCAATTTGTGACTCTCCTATTCCTCCTCCTCTGGTACAATTACGGATTAAATAGTCACTTCTTTGTTCCGCCACAGGACTTTGTTACACAAATCAACAACATTTCCCATTGCTCCCAAAACATCAGTACCCAAAATAGTGGACGGCAACTGTGGATTTACCCAAAAAGCACATCAAAGACCCCTTTTCTTCGATCTCCCTGCATCCCTTCATGAAATCTAAGGTTCACTGGACAACTTTTTTCTGCTTGAATACAGGAGCCCTCAAATCCTACCAAAGTGGTAGTTTCAGGCAGTCCAGGGGGTGACTACAATTTGTGTCCTGTTACTGAACCTGAGGCTCCTGTATCGATGAGGATGTCTTCCCACGGCTCAGAATGTGAGGACTTTTTATTCTCTTACACTCCTGAGCCTGCTTCATACATTCCTTAACGACCTACGACGAAAATGTATGTTATAGTTTGTTAAAAAGTTAAAGCAAGCCTACAAGCAATTTCATAATAAGTAGTATGAAGCCACTTGGATCATGTAACAAGCCAACATTAAATGGGTTGTCCTGGATCTTTACTTCTTGGAACACAAAACTGCAAGAACTGACAGCTGAGTCAATCAATGGTCAAAAATTAACATAGTGGGTTTCCTTTGTGTCAAGAGACCCCTTTGTTTAATTTTTTAATTCTGATTCTTCAGCTTTGTACCGTTTACACCACAGCAAATATTAAAATGACTGCATGTAATGTACTGTGCACAAGAAGTTTCCAAAGTAAAGTCTCTTCCATTACATCTCTTTATACTCTACAGCTATTAGTTGAAGCTATGCCTCGCAGACTTCTTGCTCTTCAGCTATTGGCTGAAGTTGTACCTCACAGACTTCCTGCTCTTCAGCTATTGGCTAAAGTTACACCTCACAGACTTCCTGCTCTTTGTCTATTGGCTGAAGCTGCAATTTTACATGTATACACTCTGCATACAACATCATTAATACTGACAGTTCATGTGAAAGATGTATAGGTGCCGTCTTGGATCAATTCAGTTTAGTGTCTTGTTGTGTGATAGAGGCACTGCAGAAATGTAATTTTAGTAAAAAAAATAAAATAATTTATGGACAAATTTGCATATAAAAGAAAAATCTGTACGGTGATTTTCTGTGATCTTGCATTTGGGATTTTCGATTGATGACCTATCTATGAAAGACATTCAATATATGGTTTGAGATGTGAGGCAGCAGAAATAAGGAACTGTAGCCCTACCAAGTGAACTTTCTCAATCTAAATTTTCAGATCTTAATGTAGCAATAAAGAGAGGAAAAAGGAGCTACAAGCAAAATAAAAATGAGTCAGAAAAAAATCTATATAACATGGGACTTTATGTTCATAAATAAGAGCATTAAGGAAAAATGCTTACAGGGATCATAAATAGATATACTATGTAGCTTATTCTCCTGGGGAGCTAGGGCAAAAATTTCAAATCTAAGCTTATGCGGTTTACTACAAAATTATAAAGCAAACTGCAAAAGGCATTTAAAAACTATTAGGCTGAAGTGACTAAATCTGTTTTTATGAACCATAAGAAATGAAAAACTTCATGATAGCTACAGCAGAAAATGAGAAGAAAATGTGCAGAAGTGAGTAAACACAATGCCAAGAATTCTTCTGATATATGAACATATTAACAATGAAAATACAAGGTTCTACTGTAAATGTTGGTCACAGAAGATATAAAGAAGGTTATGCGGTCACAGATGACTAATAATTAGAGATGAGAGATTGTTTTGAAATTTGAATTTGCCAAATTCATTTATTTAATTTTTTTATTTTAATATTGGAAGGCTTGTAACTGCTTAGAAAATGCACAAGTGAGAGAGGAGAGGACCCCACTAACCGCAAGAGCTTACACTCTACAGGAGAGAGAGGACCCTACTGACCATAAGAGCTTACACTCTACAGGAGAGAGAGGACCCTGCTGACCATAAAAGCTTACACTCTACAGGAGAGAGAGGACCCTGCTGACCATAAGAGCTTACACTCTACAGGAGAGAGAGGACCCTGCTGACCATAAGAACTTACACTCTACAGGAGAGAGAGGACCCCGCTGACCATAAGAGCTTACACTCTACAGAAGAGAGAGGACCGTGCTGACTATAAGAGCTTACACTCTACAGGAGAGAGGACCCCACTGACCATAAGAGCTTACACACTACAGGAGAGAGAGGACCCTGCTGACTATAAGAGCTCACACTCTACAGGAGAGAGGACCCTGCTGACCATAAGAGCTTACACACTACAGGAGAGAGAGGACCCTGCTGACCATAAGAGCTTACACTTTCCAGGAGAGAGAGGACCCTGCTGATCATAACAGCTTACACTGTACAGGAGAGGACACTGCTGACTATAAGACCTTACACACTACAGGAGAGAGAGAGAAAACCACACAAACTATAAAAGCTTACACTCTACAGGAGAGAGACAGGATCTCTCTGACTACAAGAGCTTACACTGTACCGGAGAGACAGAGAGAGAGGACCCCGCTGACGAAAAGAGATTTGATTCTACGAGAGAGAGAGGACACCGCTGACCATAAGAGATTACATTTTATAGGAGAAAAAGAGAGAGAGACGACCCCGGTGACTCTCTGTACAGGAGAGAGAGACTTACCAGTGACTCTGGATATGGAAAACGACTCTGCCGTACTAGGCGTGCTTTGCTGGGAGTTGCTGATCTATGATGTCACAGGTAGTGACCACCACTGTGCAAGGTATGTCATGGGGATACCATAACAGAGAAGGACCAGAAGACAGCGGCATCTGGTAACAAGAATTCCTGCACTTATTAGAACTGCTTCACCATCCTATTAAACAGTGTAGGTTTTCTTTGCTCTTTCATGGCAAGGGTTAATCAGTGCAGTTGAGCTGGAGCTCTCTATCCTAAATTGTCTCAGCTGTTCTGTGTTGGCCACTCCCCTTTGGTATATATGCTCGCCACTGGCATTTGGGAGTTGTCAGTGATAGTTATACTTCCTGGTTTGGCATTGAAGGAGAAAGTTCAGCGTTTGGAGTTGACGGTTGGATAGTTTTTCTGGAAATTGCTGAGTGGGGTTGGTTTGTGTGTTTATCCTTATCCTCTCACATTTGGTTTCTCCTTCCTATAATTCCCTTTTTTCCCATTCTGTTTCCCAGTCTATTTGTATGATTGTAGTTTTCTTTTATCCCTGTCTGTTTACCCCTGTCTGTCTGGTTAGTGTTTTGATAAACACTTTGCCCCCTCACCTCCCTAGGTGGAGAGGGATCAGATAAGGGTTAATTTATGAACATAGCTAGGTACAAGACACCGTCATGTCCACCATCCAGGAGAGTCCGAGGGACAGGGATAGATTAGGGTGCCCCTAGTTTGAGGGATCGGGTAGGTGCCCACAGTCCCTTGACACTAAGAGATAGTATGATAATCTACTGGATGTCACAGCTACAGGGCATTTGTTTGCTCCTTGATGCTTCAGCAGTGTGGGATATGGTGTTGGCCAATTTTTTATTTGCGTACTTAATACCGTATCTGAAAGTGTTCAAATTTATGTGAAATTGCGAATTAGAGGAAATTTGTCTCGAAATCGATGCTCTGCAGATCGTTCTGCTCAGCTCTATCAATAAGGACTCCTTATATACAGGTCAGGTACTAGTGGACAGGTGAAAAGCTAATGACTATGATCCAAGGCACCCTGGGAAGGAATCAGTAACTGACAAGGACAACATTAATTTCCTCCTGTCACTTCCTCTCCATTCCTGTGAGTATAACAACTTTGATCACCCCTCCTGGTCTTTAAAGTCATTGTATCATAAAGATAATCTCCCTGTGTGTACAGTCTCTTTAGTGTTTTGTCTTTTTATTTATTATGCTTTGCTTATATAGCTCTATCATACTCCGCAGCGCTTTATAGACATTATTGGCACTGTCCCCATGGAGGCTCACAATCTAAATTCCCTATTACAGTTGAGCGAATTCGATCGGGTCCCTGCTTATTTGGCAAGCTATGGCGCTTGCCGAATAAGCTGCAGAGGGAACCCGGATACATGGAGCATGCTGACTGATCAGCTGTCCGGCGCCGCAGCTGCATGTGTCGCAGCTGTGTCACTGTCACAGCACATGCATGGAAAGCCCAACACACAGGTTCTCCATGCATGGGTTGTGACAGTGAAACAGCTGCGACACATGCAGCTGCGGCGCCAGACAGCTGATCAGCCGGCGCGCTCCATGTATCCGGGTTCCCTCTGCAGCTTATTTGGCAAGCCCTATAGCTTTTCGAATAAGCATGGACCCGATCAAATTCACTCAACTCTATTCCCTATCAGTTTGTCTTTAAATCATTTTATTTCCATATCTCTATTGATAAGCTGTGAGTTGTGGCTGTTGCATTCCCTGCCTTGGGTTTTATACAGGCTCTGACTGGCTATGCTATAACATATGAGGTGATAGCTATTAATGGGATGTCTGCTCAGCCATACCAATAATGACAATTTCGTGTCCACCAAAACAGAAGTGGGTGTTTAGGTAGTCCATACGATCAAACTGTTCAAATCTACCATGTCTGTCTTCACGAGAAAAAAAACACATTGAAGCCAAAATGTGCATCTTTATTGGGGATGAGTAAGGAAAATGTATCTCAAGATCATTTCATGAAAAATAAAGTAGCAGATTTTAAAATGATAAAGAGCGAAGATTTAATTTTGTCACAAAATCGGTGCTCAGTAAATGTCAGGCAGTGATTGGTGGCTCGACTTCTGGATAAGGAATTAGGCACACCATTAATGGAATTGTATCTTGGCTTATATGTGCTGACTTTTATGACCAATTTACACTATTCTAACATTTTGTTGCTACCGTCTGCTTTACTTAGCCATCATATTTACAAGCCTTGACTTATGACATAAGATGTTAGAGTCTTAAATTGATAGTGATACAGAGTATGAGTCAGAGCAGTTGCGGAAAGATTTGTCCCTAAAAAGCTCAGTATACAATAGATTCAGAGCCTTGAATTACAATTTTGTTTTTGAACTTTTAAAAAAAATCCGGTGTAGATACAGTATATGCACACACACATAAAGTACAGTATACGTATGTGTGATGTAGATGAATTAATCTAGTGATTTACAAAAAGTGCACAGAGGGCAATAACCAAATAGTATGCGGTTTTCCGTAATAGAAAAAAATGGAAGTGCACTCACCGGTCCTGGAAAACAACGATCTTTTATTAAGACAAGTGCAGAGTACAACAGGGAGAACGTGGACAGAGACGGACGACGGCCGTTTCGCGCTACCGCACTTCCACGGGTCCTAATCTATAGTATGCGGTTTTATTGTGTTTTTTTGTGCTCACATTGTAATGCCGTGAAATCACAGTAAATGAATTAACTTAGATAGCAATACCCCAGGGATAGATCAACGTCGATATGTACAAAAAGAGGAGATGTGGTTGTGCTGCACTGCTGGTAAGGAGTTCACAGGATTCAAACTAATAGAAGTAGATTGTAGTTAAGCCAACGTGTTTCTAGGTCAAATAGACCTCTTCCTCAGGGTAACCACAATAAAGAGGTCCAGAGGTTCAACCTAGAAACGCGTTGCGAATAAACTACAATCTATTTCTATTCATTTGAATCCTATGAACGCTTTACCAGCAGTGCAGAACACCCACATTTCTTCCGTTGATGTATATGTATTGTACAGTTAAAGAGCTGTCAATCAAGGTGAGGTAGGTGGGGAGAAGCCAGCAAGGATCCACCCCAATGACTCTTTGGCCTAATCCCATCTTCATACAATATTTACTCTAAAACGACACACAATTTCAGAGTAAAACATGGTTAATGGTTAGGCTCACCTGGTGAGGTGGATCCTCTAAGGTGCTGTTGCGGCAAGCAGGAAGGCACATGTGGGAAGCAAGGACTCAGCACACTCAGGAAGCATTTCATCAGGACAGATGTAGTGGAAGGGATAGAAGCAAGTTGAAGCATGGTTTGCACATATGATGGAGCATGTCAAACAGAAGTTTTGAGTCTCAATCCTAAAACACAGGTGTGTTATAATGGACCTTAAATATAATTAGGGAGATGATGTCAGTGAGCCATGCTAGGCAACCTGCAAGACTCAACGTGGAGCACAACAAGTGCAGCGGGCAAAGGTGAAGGAAGTAGAGCCTGGACAGGTGTGTAACAGCTAATGGTAATGATAGGGCCTGTCCCTTCTTAGAGTTGTTCATAGCACAAATCTCTAGACACATTCCCCTTGAGACATGTTAATGGCACAGCCATTTTGAAGGTTCACACTTCCCTCTTGTTTTCCACATATAGCTTAGTAGGGTGTGTATGAGTTCTATGCCGGTTGCCAATACTATATATCAATGAATGTGAGTAAATTGGAAGAAAAGTGAATTCTCATATATTATTATAGATTCCAGGAACTGATGTACTACTGTCCCTTCCCTGACAGAGTAGCTGCATACAGACCCTTATATCTGTGCATGTAGGTGTGAAAATACTGCTTTATCGAGATCTCCAACAGTACCTACAACTGTTATGAACCTGCCCACCCTCTAAAGATAATGAGATGACTCTACTCATTCTGTCCTAGTCTATATGGCAAAGTTCATTACTCATCTGCAGAAACCAAGAAATGTCAGCTTATTGTGACGAGTTGTTCTAGTAGCTGGTTCGAAATGTTTCTGTGAATAGTAATAATTTTCTTACTTTTTTTATTTTAAAGTATAATATTCTATTAGTAGTTGTGTCACGCCCTACACCTTAAGGATCATTTACATATTAGGTTGTAAATATTTGCATAGACTATTCTATCTACTGTATTTCTATTCTAAAAATAAGCCCCATGGAGAGAACCTGGGGTAAAATAAAAGGGGAGAACCGATGAACTGTGTTATGTCGAATGTATAGTGAAGAAAAAAGGAGTCTGCTAGATGGCAGATATTCCTTATCATGTGAAGGAACGATTGTCACCTGGTAATAGCTCACTGTGTTGTGTTAACATCCATATTAAAAGGGAAACCCTGCGATATATCTTCCTATTTGGGAAGATCACGATACCCTAAACATTTTTTTCCCTCCCAAAAGCTTTGCTCTGCCCCTGAGTATCCTACAATCATAATGAACATTGCAGTGCCCCACCCACTACCCAGTCTTCAGGGGCGGTACTAATTGGAAACATGACTCCACCCCTGATTAGCAGCTTACAAACATAATAAAGAGGCACATTCACTTTCAAATCATGGCCTCTTCACCGTATTATTAATGAAATCTACGAGATGAAAACAAGATAAAAACTCTTATAAACTGAAGTATATGGCTGTTCAGTAATAAAATGAATTATATTAAATATGTTGTCTAGTTTTATTTTTTCAAATCACTATGGTATTGCTCCACCGAGACTTGGACTTCATCCTTATGGCATCGAATATTCCACCATATGGTGCTGTCAGTTGCTGGATGTTAGAGATATTCTCCCAATAGAAGCAATGTTTCTAGGGAATTAGCTCCATCATATGGCAGGTATCCATCAGTATGCCTCCAAAAAGTTCCAAAAATACTCTTCTATGTAAAAAGATATTCGTTCTGTAGCCATCATTTATTGACTGAGGTCCTCACTGGGGAAATAAAACAAAATTTCATTACTTTTTGGGATTTTGTTTTTTCGTCCTTCATTCTAAAAATTACCAGGCAACATGATTTTCCAAATCAGTAAAATTACGTTTTTTTCTAATTATTATTATTTAAGTGGTAAACAAATTCTGTTTTGTTTTTAAGAATATTTTGATTATTGTCACCATTTTCTGAGACCTCTTTTTATATCACCGTCAGTGGAGTTGTGTGAGAGTTTGTTTTTTAGCGTTTAGCGCACTGATGTTTTTATTTGTACCATGATGATGTTTTGATTATTTATTGCATTATTTAGGGTAGATGTGTTGAACAATAGCAATTCTGGTGTCTATATGTTTTTGTATAAATAATTTAATATTTTTACAGACAAGGCAGTATTAAATTATTTTTTATATATTTTTATTTCTTTATTTAATTTTTTTCATTTATTACATTTTTTAGATTTTTTTTTTTTTACTTTTGTTTTTTGTTCCTTATGGGGACTTGAAACTGCAATGTAACCTATCATAGATAAAATGAATGGGCTTCACAGAAGTACCAAGATGACAGCCATGGGTTCTTTTTGCAGGCCCCTGGACCGTAGATATTTTTCCATTTTTGTAAACCCCTTTATTTCCAGAATCCATAGAATATGAAGAACGTAGGTAATACTAATAAATTTGACATTATTGCAGATAAGATCAGACATTCGATGATAGTAGCCAAAATTTTAGAATATACCGTACTTGGCAAAGACATTAGGTCATTCCGAAAATCACTAGCATCGGGAAATTACCCGTCTGTTCTAATCATGGATAATAACCAGGCGGAGCCGCAAAACACTTACTTTCCCTGATGCTTCTTCTTCAATTTCTGCCAAAGCTCATTTTGAACAAAACAGCAAAATGACTCATACGCCGAGATGGGCGATAACTTGTCTGTAGGATTGATGGACGCGGAGCTATCAGTGTTGTCCATATGGAGATTTACATGTTATAACGAGACTAAATGTCCCTAGAGAAATCATCCACTGCTAAAAATAAGACTTTAAAGTCTTTGTGCAGGATTAGAAAAACATGGCAACACCAATTTTTAGGCAGTGCGTGGTATTACAGCTCAGCAACATTCACTTAGTAAGGATAATGGGTGTGAGGTGGTTTGGAAAGCAAAAAAGTATCGAAGTTATGGTTAAAAAAAAAATCTGAGGAACAAGCATCTGTCTACGGGGTTCGTAAAAGTTGGCAAGTGCTAGCCACGCAACAATAGGGAAGATTTATCAATACAGCCTAACTCTTAGTTCAGCCTTGGACTAGGCGGTAAGAAAATGCGCAAAATCTTTGCATGATGGACCATGCCTATTTCCATAGAGTCAAGCCCATTTTCACAGAAGTCATGCCACTTTTTTTTGGAAAAGGCTCAGAAAGTGTTTACAAGAAATAATTAATATGGTCCAAGACATTAAAGATTTACAGTTTTTGGGTGGAAATTGTGCCAAAATTCTGGTCCTTTTTGCTGTGCAAATTGTCACTAACTTTTCACTAATCTCCTCATGAACGAAGACGATCTGTCTGAATTCATAGCCCAGAAGAGGGGGTAGATCTGAGTGGATCACATTGAATCACTGGACTGGCAGTAAGGTGGTTAGGAGCATATAATGTAATAAAAGTAATATCAAAGATACTTGTGTGCAGCTGGTGCGACAGATGGGGCAGGCTACAACCTTTAACGATCTGTGATGGGCATGGGTGTGATGTATGGGTGGATAGAGGAGGCTCAGGAGTTGAGACCAGTCCAGACATGTCTAATGCCGACTATGTTATCTAGCGAGCCCCTGCCTCTAACAGCAGCAACCAGAGCTAGCTCTGAGTGCTGCTGTTTAACCATTTAGATGCCTCTGTCATTCTCTAAAAGCGGCATTTAAATAGTTGCGATGAGCCTGAGCCCATCACTACCCTCACATTTGCGGGTCTGATGAGTTGCTTCTATTACCACCATCTTTGTACTCCCAAAAAGCCCAGTCCATTCTTCATAGGAGATTGTTAATTCATTAACATACTGCGTCAGAGTTAGCAAAATCTAAAATGAATTAATGCATACTGTTAATACTATAAAGTACAATAAATAGAAACATATTGCTGGTTTTTTGTCTCTGCATTTCACTCCCAACAAAATGCAATATAAAGTGATCTAAACATCATATGTATAGTACCAAAATAGTACTAGTAACAATCACAACTCTCCATGAAGAAAAACAAGCCGTCATCCAGCTCCATCGATGAAAATTACATTTTAAAAAGTGATGGGGCAGGAAGTGTGCTGCGTAAAATATGCATGAGTCAATTATGTTTTTGTAGATTTTATTTTACGTATTTTTGACATAGCCAAACAATGATGGAATTACTTTTTTTTATTTATTTCACCCCAAATGGGATTTTTCTCCAGAGTTTTCAGTACATTTTATGGAAAAATGAATGGTGTCAAAAACACCAACAACAACATCAACTCGACAGCTCGTTTTGCAAAAAACAAGCCCTCGTACGACTATGTAAATGGCAAAATGATGGCTCTTGAAAGGAGAGGAGGGAAAAAAAAAAGAAAGTGCAAAAGCATAAAATGTCTGTGCCGGTAAGGATTTTTACGCAGCCCTGTTAAATAATTCAGACAGGTCAGGCTCCATATAAGCATCTGTACACTTTCTATCCAGGAGAATGGTATCAGTTATCTTGTACATTAAAATAAAGTGGGCTGCAAAAGGAAGTTCAGCACTTGCCGGGACATTGTACGGCTCTAACATTTGGTTGTGTGATTTTTGCTCATTTTTACAACAAAGAGTTTAACGTCAGTAGGAGGCGAATCACAACCAAGACAACATTTCATCTCTACGAGTTATATAACCTTTTACAGTGTACATTTTGTGGTGAAAATGACCTTGCAGTTTGATTCTCCTCATCAGTATGATTGCGGTGATACCAAACATGTCTTTTCCATTATTTTAGTGGTGAGAAAAAAGATCAGAATTTACAGCAAAAAAAAAAATTGGAGGGGGGTTGTGTTTCCATATTCCGAGACATGTAATGTTTTCATTTTTCTGTCGATGGAGCTGTGTGATGGCTAATTTTTTTGCAGGATGAGACAACCTTTTTATTGGTACTATTTTGGCTTTGATTTGACATTTTAATCGCTTTTTACAGCATTTTTTGTCGAATTGTATTGACCAACGAAAAAATTTAAATTTGGCGTTTTTGATTTTTTATTTTCTGTTTAAAGTGTTTACCAATTGGGTTAATTATTTTTATGTTTTGATAGATGTGACTTTTATTACTTTTTTAATATCTTTAGTTTTAATGGGGAAAACTGGGCTGATTTGAACATTTATGCTTTTTTTTTATTTTTTTCATATTTTATAGCATTTTTTTTTTTTACTTTTCATTGCATTTAACCCCTTCACCCCCGGAGCTTTTTCCGTTTTTCCGTTTTCGTTTTTCGCTCCCCTCCTTCCCAGAGCCATAACTTTTTTATTTTTCCGTCAATTTGGCCATGTGAGGGCTTATTTTTTGCGGGACGAGTTGTACTTTTGAACGACATCATTGGTTTTAGCATGTCGTGTACTAGAAAACGGGAAAAAAATTCCAAGTGCAGTGAAATTGCAAAAAAAGTGCAATCCCACACTTGTTTTTTGCTTGCCTATTTTGCTAGGTTCACTAAATGCTAAAACTGACCTGCCATTATGATTCTCCAGGTCACTACGAGTTCATAGACACCTAACATGACTAGGTTATTTTTCACCTAAGTGGTGAAAAAAAATTCCAAACTTTGCAAAAAACAAAACAAAACAAAATTGCGCCATTTTCCGATACTCGTAGCGTCTCCATTTTTCGTGATCTGGGGTCAGGTGAGGGCTTATTTTTTGCGTGCCGAGCTGGCGTTTTTAATGATAGCATTTTGGTGTAGATACGTTCTTTTGATCGCCCGTTATTGCATTTTAATGCAATGTCGTGGCGACCAAAAAAACGTAAATCTGGCGTTTCGAATTTTTTTCTCATTACGCCATTTAGCGATCAGGTTAATGCTTTTTTTTAATTGATAGATCGGGCGATTCTGAACGCGGCGATACCAAATATGTGTAGGTTTTTGGTTTTTTTTATTGATTTATTTTGATTGGGGCGAAAGGGGGGTGATTTAAACTTTTATGTTTTTTTTATTTTTTTCACATTTTTAAAAACTTTTTTTTTTTACTTTTGCCATGCTTCTATAGCCTCCATGGGAGGCTAGAAGCAGGCACAGCCCGATCGGCTCTGCTACATAACAGCGATCATCAGATCGCTGTTATGTAGCTAAAATGCAGGTGTGCTGTGAGCGCCGACCACAGGGGGGCGCTCACAGCCACCGGCGATCAGTAACCATAGAGGTCTCCAGGACCTCTATGGTTACAATGCACAAGCATCGCCGACCCCCGATCATGTGACGGGGGTCGGCGATGCGCTCATATCCGGCCGCACGGCCGGATGCGGTAGTTAAATGCCGCTGTCTGCGCTTGACAGCGGCATTTAACTAGTTAATAGCGGCGGGTGATCGCGATTTCACCCGCCGCTATTGCGCGCACATGTCAGCTGTAAAAAACAGCTGACATGTCGCGACTTTGATGTGCGCTCACCGCCGGAGCGCACATCAAAGCGGGGGTCCCGACATGTGACGTACTATACCGTCACATGTCGGGAAGGGGTTAATAGTCATTTTAGGTGAAAACTGCAATCATCTGATCACTTGTGCTAAATACAGAGATGCCACAGCATCGTTGCATACAGAAAAAAATATGGTCTCCTTTGTTGAAGCCCGGCCTTTACCTGCCGAGCATGGGGCAGCTCACCCACTGAGCGCGCTCCATACACCCACTTCCGACTTGAGCCGTACATGTACGGCGAATGTCTTGAAGAGGTTAAGAAGGCAGCTCTTCAAACAGCCACCAGCCGAAAATTGTACTGTATCAGGAGAATATTAAACTCATTTTAGACGGAAAGAGGGGAGTAAGTCTCTTGAGGCAGCTGAAATTCAATGTGCCCAGTCCTGTTTTCCTATGACATCTTTTATCAAGGGAGTCAGGAGGCCACTTCATAGTAGATGGTTGATCAATTGGTTCATCGAAGAAAACTCTAACATATTTGTTGTCTGACACCACTTTTGGTGTTGTGACCTGATGAGGCTGAGACAAGCTGATGACACCTGATACTCAAAATGTTCACAGTTTTTATTTATTTTTGCAAAACCCTGGAGGGTGTATATCAGCAGTTTTTGGTCTAATATATACATGTATGAATATATTTTTATCATGTGTCCATAAATAGTGTTGTGCACACCTCAAAAGATACATATTGAATCCAGTTACCCATATATAGGTGTTATGGGAAAAGGAGGCTAAGGCAACAATGTAACATAAAATAAATTTTAATGAAAATATTTAAAAACAACTAAATACATGTACAACAGGAAATGTTCTCATTAAAACAATGTGTGCTGAGGACAACCTCTAGGCAGGACACAAACTAATCCAAAAGTGTAACACAATGTGTAAGTCCACTTATAACAATGGTATAGAACGCACTAAAATAAATGTGCCACATAGAAAATTAGAGACAAAGTACAAAAAGGAAACATGGAAACTAATTTCCTATGACCATGTGCGGAAAATACCGCATACAAAATGATAATATGACTACTCTGTCACAAAAGAAGACCACTATTCCGCTACAGGAATTAACCTCATGTGAGGCACAGGTGGACTGCCTATAAGTGCTAAAATCCTATAAAGAACGTGTTAAACAACAAATGCATTTTAAATTCGAAGGAAAAACATGGAAACTAATTTCCTATGCATGTGGACGGAAATGGTGCACCACACAGATTACACACCTAGACGTTTCCAGCCTCGTTCAATACAAGTGAATTGACTGAATGTTTAATCGGAATGTGGTCATAAGTGTACAAAACACACACTTGCAGACACATGGCCGCCTGTTTCTGGCACGGGAGAATCCTGACAGCGCACACTGTGAAGATTCCAAAGTCTGCAGTCACATAGAGTGACTATAGACTTGAAGCCCAAGGCTGGACAAGAACTTTAAATATTTGGAATTGCCACTTCCGAAAAAGTCAGAGTTAGCTCTAATCTAAAATGAATTAACGCATACTGTTAATACTATAAAGTACAATAAATAGTAACAAATTGCTGGTTTTTGGTCTCTGCATTTTCACTCTTAACAAAATGCAATATAAAGTGATCTAAACATCATATGTATAGTACCAAAATAGTACTAATAACAATCACAACTCTCCATGAAGAAAAACAAGCCGTCATCCAGCTCCATCGATGAAAATTACATTTTAAAAAGTGATGGGGCAGGAAGTGTGCTGCGTAAAATATGCATGAGTCAATTATGTTTTTGTAGATTTTTTTAACGTATTTTTGATATAGCCAAACAATGATGGAATTACTTTTTTTATTTATTTCACCCCAAATGGGATTTTTCTCCAGAGTTTTCAGTACATTTTATGGAAAAATGAATGGAGTCAAACACCAACAACAACATCAACTCGACAGCTCGTTTTGCAAAAAACAAGCCCTCATACGACTATGTAAATGGAAAAACGATGGCTCTTGAAAGGAGAGGAGGAGAAAAAAAAAAGAAAGCGCAAAAGCGAAAAATGTCTGTGCCCGTAAGGATTTTTAAGAAGCCCTGTTAAATAATTCAGACAGGTCAGGCTCCATATAAGCATCTGTACACTTTCTACCCAGGAGAATGGTATCAGTTATCTTGTATATTAAAATAAAGTGGGCTACAAAAGGAAGTTCAGCACTTGCCGGGACATTGCACGGCTCTAACATTTGGTTGTGTGATTTTTGCTCATTTTTACAACAAACAGTTTAATGTCAGTAGGAGGCGAATCACAACCAAAACAACATTTCATCTCTACGAGTTATATAACCTTTTACAGTGTACATTTTGTGGTGAAAATGACCTTGCAGTTTGATTCTGCTCATCAGTACGATTGCGGTGATACCAAACATGTCTTTTCCATTATTTTAGTGGTGAGAAAAAAGATCAGAATTTACATTAAAAAAAAATTGGAGGGGGGTTGTGTTTCCATATTCCGAGACATGTAATGTTTTCATTTTTCTGTCGATGGAGCTGTGTGATGGCTAATTTTTTTGCAGGATGAGACAACGTTTTTATTGGTACTATACTGGCTTTGATTTGACATTTTAATCGCTTTTTACAGCATTTTTTGTGGAATTGCATTGACCAACAAAAAAAAATGTAAATTTGGCGTTTTTGATTTTTTATTTTCTGTTTAAAGTGTTTACCAATTGGGTTAATTATTTTTATGTTTTGATAGATGTGACTTTTATAACTTTTTTAATATCTTTAGTTTTAATGGGGAAAACTGGGCTGATTTGAACATTTTTGCTTTTTTTAATTTTTTTTCATATTTTATAGCATTTTTTTTTACTTTTCATTGCATTTAATAGTCATTTTAGGTGAAAACTGCAATCATCTGATCGCTTGTGCTAAATACAGAGATGCCACAGCATAGCTTCATACAGCAAAAATTGCGGTCTCCTTTGTTGAAGCCCGGCCTTTACCTGCCGAGTATGGGGCAGCTCACCCACTGAGCGCGCTCCATACACCCACTTCCGACTTGAGCCGTACATGTACGGCGAATGTCTTGAAGAGGTTAAGAAGGCAGCTCTTCAAACAGCCACCAGCCGAAAATTGTACTGTATCAGGAGAATATTAAACTCATTTTAGACGGAAAGAGTGGAGTAAGTCTCTTGAGGCAGCTGAAATTCAATGTGCCCAGTCCTGTTTTCCTACTACATCTTTTATCAAGGGAGTCAGGAGGCCACTTCATAGTAGATGGTTGATCAATTGGTTCATCGAAGAAAACTCTAACATATTTGTTGTCTGACACCACTTTTGGTGTTGTGACCTGATGAGGCTGAGACAAGCTGATGACACCTGATACTCAAAATGCTCACAGTTTTTATTTATTTTGCAAAACCCTGGAAGGTGTATATCAGCAGTTTTTTGCCTACTATATACATATATGAATATATGTATTTATTATTTATTTTACCCACTTATATGGCGCCATCATATTCAGCAGATAATATGATCACTGTCCCCATTGGGGCTCACAACCTAAATTTCCTATCGGTATGTCTTTGTAGTGTGGGAGAAAACAGGAGGAAACCACCGTAAAGGGAGAACATACAAACTCCTTGCAGAAGTTGTCCTTAATGGACCAACCACTGAGACACCATGCTGCCTTATTGTAGATATACATATTTATACATACTGCATATATATATTTTATATACTTTTGGCTAAAAGTATATGAACTCCTAACTAAACTGATATGACTGTATTTGGATACTCCATTTTAAAACCATGTTCATAAAGAACTATCAACCTTCTTTGGCTGTAATAGTGTCCAGTCCTGTAGGACTCGTCTTTTGGACAAGGGAAATATTCTTGTGCCCTATAACAGAATAGAAAACAGCAAAGTTCTTCTGCTCTTTATGGTTGGGCAGATTACTCGTTGTTTGGGGGCTCAGCAGTCTGCTCTATACAATTTGCCTTTCCCTGGAGCCCAGGGAAAGGGAGAAACATGAGGTCTATATGTGGCCCTGAGCTGCTTGTTTGGCTCTTCTCTCCTGGCACCACTGAGGCTCTTTATTCCACGTTCTTAAGTCTGAGATCACTTTTAGAACTTTATATTTTCATGAGTCTTAGGCTAGTTTAAGAAAAAAAACACAAAATCGGGTGCACCACTATCACTACAAATATGTATATTATAACATAAGTCAGGGTGCTCCAAGAAGCATGGAAAATGTAAACTGCAACAAAGGAGGAAAGCCAATGCATAGAAATGTGCACACCTGCTACGTAATGAAAAAGAATACAAATTTTATTATAACAGCAAGGACACAAACATCAATATAAAACCAATTAAAACCATAACGAGAACACCCTTCCCCATATGAAAATATCAGAAAATGATACACATCTTAATAGTGCTATACACCTGTACCCGACAAAAACCGTATATGGACTGTCATATAATACAATAATCATGCATAAAGGATGACTGCACATACAGCAAATAAAGACATATAGCGCTGGACCATAGTCCTAATATAAGTAGTTAGACAAAAGGTGGGCGTCCCCAAATTTGTCATAAATAAATACCCAACAGATGTGTAGTGTAGGACAATGGATGGGTAAGATGAAGCCCTGTAGGAGTCAAAGAGGCCTGCAGCCGAATAACCAAGCAAAGGCAAAGTATAGGGTAATTGCTGGGAAGCATGCCATATAAAGTAGCTGAGCCCAGTACAAAAGATAATGAGCCTACCCCATGCGTGGTACAAATTACCAGACCTAGAAAGCAGCAAAATCTGCAAAGGTGCACAGGAAAAGATGCAGGTAAAGTTCTACTCCAAAAATGACAGGGCTAAGCATGACAAGGAGAAAGGTGTGGGAAGATCCCACGTGTATCGCTGCCACTGGGCAGCTTTGTCAGGGAGAGTCACTTACCCGTCCATTGTCCTACACTACCCATCTGTTGGGTATTTATTTATGACAAATTTGGGGACGCCCACCTTTTGTCTCACCATACTCATATTAGGACTATGGTCCAGCGCTATATGTCTTTATTTGCTGTATGTGCAGTCATCCTTTATGCATGATTATTGTATTATATGACAGTCCATATACGGTTTTTGTCGGGTACAGGTGTATAGCACTATTTAGATGTGTATCATTTTCTGATATTTGCATATGGGGAAGGGTGTTCTCGTTATGGTTTTAATTGGTTTTATATTGATGTTTGTGTCCTTGCTGTTATAATAAAATTTGTATTCTTTTTCATTACGTAGCAGGTGTGCACATTTCTATGCATTGGCTTTCCTCCTTTGTTGCAGTTGGGCTAGTTTCACACATCCGTTTTTTGGTTTTCAGGCTAAATCCGGCCAATTTCAAAAAAACGGATCCGGCGCAAATTGTGAAAAACTGATGCGCCGGATCCGTTTTTTAGCTGGATCCGGTGTTCTTTAATGCGCATGGATTTTTTGAGAGAGAGAGAGAGACCCCAGAACGGAAAATCTGCATGATTAGTATGGAAAATGCTTTGAAAACCGGATCCGGGCGCCGGATTCAGTGTTTCACATCTCCATTTCATGTGTTTTTGGCCTATTCCGTCAGTGTGCATTTTTTTTCGCCGGACAAAAAAACGTTGCAGTGGACGTTTTCTCCGTCCGCCAGAAACGACTATTTGGACGGATCCGGGAAAAAACAGATGAAACATCTGGCCATCAGGCACAATCCGGCGCTAATACAACTCTATGGGGAAAAAACGGATCCGTTTTTTTCAAAAAAATGCCGGATTGTGCCTGAAACAAAAAGCCTGATGTGTGAAAGTAGCCTTACTAGTAGATGCTTGTGAGGTAACTGGGTGGCGAAAGACACGTCTTGATAGCTTCCAAAACAGTTAATAGGTTTCAACCTGTTCCTAAAATGAGTTTCTGTGAACAAGATGCCGCTGTACAGTATCAAGCAATCTGCACACTGAACAGGAATATTCATACACAGTACACACTCGGATTTTCTAGCATCTTCCTTTCAATGTCTAGTCAGGCCAATCAATGCGAACTTACCTATCAATAGATCGACATAACAATGACCACTGTTGGATTCTATTGGGGTATTTGGAGACTGCATGGTCATTAAAACAGATCTGTGACCAGATTTCACAAAAATACTATATAAATTATTACATAGATATTGTACACCTGATGAGACTGGTGTACCTGTGTCTGAATGACTGATTGACAGCACATCAGTGTTCCTCCTCCCTGCTACTCAATCTCCACCCTGTTAGCCTGATTGATCACCCTTGTAGCCTGAATAACAGCTCCTCAGTGTCCCTCCTCCCTTCCGCTGAATGTCTACCCTGTTACCCTGATTGACAACACATCAGTGTCCCACCTCCCGGCTGCTGAATCTTTACCCTCCCAGCCTGGTTGATAGCACATTAGTGTCCCTCTTCCCTGCTACTGAATCTACACACTTCTAGCCTGATTGACAGCTCCTCAATGTCCCTCCTCCCAGCTACTGAATCTTCAACCTCCTAACTTGATTGGCAGCCCTTGAGTGTTTCGATTTCCTCCTGTTGAATCTCCACCCTCCTCAATTGATTAACAGATGCTCAATGTCCCTCCTCCCTGTTGCAGAATATCCACCCTTCTAGCCTGATTGATAGCTCTTCAGTGTCCCCCTTTCCTGCTGAGATCTCACACTGCTCAGTACAAGCTACAGCCGTCAGTCAGGCTGGGTGTGTGGAGACTGAAAATTCTTGAACTCATGAGCTCTCTCACACATTACCTGGATTCATGAAATGCTCACAATAATATCAAGATTATACATTCCTTGTGCCATGGATATATTAATTACACCAGCCTTATCATATCTAACAAATCCTCTTAAAATGTATGCAAATTGTAGTCTTGTACTAAATCTAGCTTTAAGTGGGAAAATGACTTTAAATTGATGAATGTTTCATGGCAAGTAGTTCTACAGGAACCTGGAGATAGAGTGGGCATAATTGTATACTATACCTACCATTGTTCCATAGCTGCATAGTTTAAGACTTTGCTCCAATTTCTCCTATTGTTATGCAAGTCCGGTCATCCACTTGCAGAAACTAATTCTTATCCCATTTCCTCCTGTCAATCACTGTAAGACTCGCTGGAGGAACTGCAGGAAGCAAAGTGTTGTAATAATTTCTGAACTAATGAGATAAATTAAATTACGTTTTTCAGTTCCGTTTCCTTTTCTCCTTTTGTGTTGAAGACTCCCTTTCGACATCTGTCAAGTAAAGCAAAGGAATCTTCTTTCAAGAGGATTGTCAGACATTTGTGCTAACGTATGGAATTTTTAGAATTTCAATTTCCATTTCCATAGCTTTATGCTTGTGACAATGGGAGCTTTTATGCCGTCAGCCGCGCACTTCACTCTCTTGTCTCTATTGATTTTTTTTATACATCCTTATTAATATTATTTTGAAGCCCTCAATTTTTTTTAACTATTTTCAGGACTGCATTGATGTAATTTAATTCTTCTGATAATGTATATAGCTCCTTGGCATGAGTTTAGAAGAATTGAGTCAACTTTAGCCAGTGATTCTTCTTCTCATCCTAGAGATCATGTGATCGCAGGGTTGCGGAAAGGAGAAGGAGCTGTGGGAATTAGTAGGGAAGAGGCTGAATTGGTCCTAAACAAGGGTTAATATGCCAGCCTCACTACTTAGAGGGGAGGTCAGCAATATAAATAAATATATTTAAATATCGAAATGTCCCCCAAAGTATCTTTATGACCCTGTGGGTACAATATGCTGAGTTAATGAGAAGATAAACTAAAACAAACAAAACAAAACAAAAAAAAAAAAAAAAATATATATATATATATATATATATATATATATATATATATATATATAGTTCAAACTGATCTTTCGACCCTCATACGGATATAGACGGACACATAAAAAAGTAATGGCTCTTAGAAGAAGGGGAGGAAAAACGAAAATGAAAAAACGCAAAATCTCCCATTGGTGAAGGGGATAAAAATCCTTTACATTCTCAGAAATGGTAGGAATTTTAAATCTATTGTTTACTGTTCGATGTCTATGACACCGACCACCTCTTCAGTCCTCCGAGTAGCCCAGAGGATATGAGCCAGATTTTATGTTTCAGAGCTCCGCACCTGGCCGCATCGGTGGATCCGGCCAACATCGGTTTCCCTGTGCTTCTCCCATGTTGAAGATGAAGGTTGAAAGAGCACTTGGTTTGGAATAGTGGCACGACAATAGCACTATCCAAATTGACAACCTTTCCGAGTTTACTGGCTTCCTGCCATCTTTTCATCCAGTGCGCTCCTGATGACTAGAAGATGAAAAAATTATTTAAGGGAGAATATTCTACCATCTAAAGTAAAAAAAAGCTTTTTCTTTGCTGCTATTTAATAAACATTTGAATCTCAGATTCCTTTTCATAGAAAGTGAATGCTAATGCGGAATAAATTAGTCAACATATTTCTACCAATTCCAGTCAACATATTCTCTCCAAGTGGTAGACTTGTTAAGAAGTCATTACCCGAAGCTGACTCGATGGATGTGACATGCAAAAGTAATTCCCAGCTAATGAGCCCATTCCGTTTCTGCCCACCAGTAAGAAGACTCTTCTGCTGATTGCATGTTAGGGAAAAAAAAAAATCTATGTCAAATATAATGTATTCAAAGTATCCATGAGTCTCCTATAATGGGCAAGAATCACTTAGAATTTTCTACCAGTTAACACTTTAAAATCAATGCCAATGTAATGAGAAGAACTGCAATCTTTACAGCTTCGAGTGACGGAATTTGTAAGTTGCTTTGAATTTATATTTGATTCTTAATCTAAGAGACGACCAGCTGAGTTTGGATCAAGCAAGAGCCTCAAAGTCAAAGCAAAACCCACTCTAGAAGTAACATAATCTGCTCGTTACATTGAAGATTTGTCAACAAGTCAATATTTTTGTGAGAAGTAGAAGGGAGAAGAGTAATTAACAGTCCATCTCTCATCGATGGTCAATCATCTTTGTATTCGAGCTCCGAGAATGGAAAATTCTTCCCCAGGGACAAAAGAAAGAGGATGTTTTTTGGCTATAAATGAAGTGGTTGTGTATTACAATTCTTATCTGAAGGCCCGTTTCCACATGTCTAATTACAAGAACGCTCATTCGCAATCATCAGTCCATATAAACATGCCGCCACAATCAGCTAGATCGTCGGTTGACATAAAAACTCTCAAGATGTGCCACTGACAATATACAAGCTGTAAGGGGACATAACGCTTGTATTAGCAGTCAATCTGTCCTACTTCAGTTAGTATTTGTCCATTTCTGCTATATAGTTAATTAGTATGACATGACTAAGGACTCTAGGAGTCAGAAATGCGAAGAAACATAGGACTTTGTATATAGGATATCTCTAGATACATGTGTCACATGTTTTGGCCACTACCATGCTTTATTGTAGGCAGGATATTTTTCTTCCTGCAGACATCCCGCTAAGCTATAAGCCCAAAAGTTCAGATTTTTTTACATCACCCCACAGAACAGAAGCTCCAATCTTCTGTGGCTTATTTATACAGTTTTGACTACATCAAAGGCACGTTTTCTAATTCTTCTTGGTCAGTAAAGGAGACTTCTTGGACTTTAGGAATGGAGACTTTCAGCATTTAGTATTCGCCTTACTGTGCAAGCTGAAACCTCAGTGCATGCTGTCACCAAATCTTTGCATTCACTGTAGGGTTTTTGACCGTCTGTCTCCTTGCTAATCTGATAATACATCCAGGTAGAGTTTAGCCAATATACCTTGCACTTTGAATTTGTGGACACTTCAGCTGTATCTCTAGGAAGATTTGTTTATTTTTTAATCTCCTTTTTCTTGTTTGTGCGAGTCAATAATCACTTGTCTAAACTTTTTTCAACTCTTTCCTTGACAACCCAAGAATAATAGTGACCTGGAAGCAATTGTCCATGAACAGGCTAAGATTCCTCATGGCTATGTGGACTTGTGTCTTTCGCCTTAAGAAATAAAGATTTGATGTTTGAAGACAACGTTTGACTTGGGTTAAACGGCAACAGGAGCCCTTGTTTGATAACAATGATCAATACGGGGGACAGGTTTAAACATGTCCCCAGGAGATGTAGCCATTGTAAAAATACACTACCTAACCAAGTCAGCCGATTAAATTTCCCTCAGCTGTACGCTTCAACTTGGGTCTGACAATTGAGGCATTCATCTGTCCAGACATCAAAATCCTCTAATCCTCAGATCACTTGACCGGTTTATTCATACTCTACCCTTGAATGACCACATCTCTTCCACTAAATGTTGCAAGAAGAGGCAGCACTTTGAATCCCGCACTTATAAAGACTTCTGCTCAGGCTCCACCTAACCCCATCCTGGTAAGCCTCACCCCAACAACGTAGCCTCATATTTGGGGCTGCAAAGTTCACGTCTCTTTCACCAAAAGCTGGTATCTGGCTATGCATCAAGTTTTCAGCAGGTTATAACAGCCAGAGGGACTCAACTAATTACTAAAGACACATGACACGAAGAGGGTGAATAATTCTGAGACTGCCGTAGTCACTAAGAGTGACATTTTATGGCAAATTTTGAAAAAAACCCACTTGTTTTATAAGAATTAAATTATTTTTCTTGTTTGATTGGTTTATTGCAAACAGAGTAAAGTTTGTACATTTTACTAAAAAATTGATTTAGCAATGGGAGTTGAATCATTCCATGCATATTCCATGGAATTATAGATTGGTATCTAAAAAAAAATTGTATTAGGAAAACAAGTGGAAAAGAATATGGTTTGTTTGTTACTTGGTGAATAGAAGTTGTCTGCGTCTATTCCTGCAGTTCAGTTAAGAGGTGAGCGTTCTCGATTCCCGGTGTGCAGAGCAATCGAGGTGATTTCTGCTGCAGCTACCTGCCTGCCAGTCAGAGGAGAGGCGGCCTCAGCGCCCCACACGCACCCGCGCAGGATGGAGAGGAGGGCGAGAACAAATTCATGCCTCCCTGGACGCGAATAGACGGTAGAACAAGAACAAATATAGACTGCAGTTCACTTTTTATTGAATGTTAGATTTGTCCTCTGAGTCTAAAGTAAGTAATGTGGAAACTCAGGAGGTGTCTCTGCACTGCCAGGAAAGTAAGTTACACTGCAGCTGCACATGGGGAGGGAAATGTTCTGCAGTTTATGATATCCCACAGAAATCCATCAGTCAGAATTTTTGCTTTTTATCCTGAGTTTTATTTATTCAATATTCACTTAACGGAAAGTAGGAAGCGAAGAACAAACTCTCAAAGGAGACAAAGGGGTAAGATGACATCATCGGAGAATTTCTGAAAGAGGTTCTGCAGCAGCTGAGGTGTATTAAGAGGTTCTGCAACAGCAGAGATGCGTATTGTGATGTTCTTCAGCAGCTGAGGTGTGTTATGAGGTTCTGCAGCAGTTGAGGTATTTATTATGAGGTTCTGCAGCAGCTGAGCTATGTATTATGAGGTTCTGCAGCAGCTGAGATGTATAATGAGGTTCTGCAGCAGCTTATGTATGTATTACAAGGTTCTGCAGCTGCTGAGGTGTGTATCATGATATTCTGCAGCAGCTGAGACATTATGAGGTTTAGCAGCAGCTGAGATATATTATGATGTTCTGCAGCAGCTGAGGTGTCATGATGTTTTGCAGCAGCTGAGGTGTGCATTAAGATGTTCTGTGGCAGCTGAGGTGTGTATTATGAGTTTCTACAGCAGCTGAGGAGGGAGTGCATTATGAGGTTCTGCAGCAGCTGAGGTGTATAATGAGGTTCTGCAGCAGCTGAGGTATATTAGGATGTTCTGCAGCAGCTGAGGTATGAATCATGAGGTTCTGGAGCAGCTGAGGTATATCACAAAGTCCTACAGTAACTAAGGTGTGCATTATGAGGTTCTGCAGCAGCTGAGGTATATTATGAAGTTGTGCAGCAGCTGAGGTGTTTTATGAGGTTCTGCAGCAGCTGAGCTGTAATTTATGAAGCAGTTTTAACAGTAGCTCTTCTATGGTATCAGTTCAGACAGACTAACCTTTATTTCGCCCCCATCCATCAGTGCTTTTGGGTTCCCATTACCTTCTTGCACGGTTCTATGTTTGTACTACCATGGACCATTTTTAGTAAGTACACAATGCCAAGAACATTCTACAATACATGTCATTTCATTTTGGAAATGCTCTCACCCCGAATTGATCCATCACAATTTGGTGCTTGTAATAGTCGCTCAGATTCTCACCCCATTTTTTTTGTGTCTCATGTGATGACTTTGTGTTGTCAGTCCAGTAACACATTAATATCCGCACAATATCGTTGTTACATACTGGGATATCTACATGATTAAATATGAAAGACAGGAATGTTTTATTTAAACAAATGTGGCGCTTATCGTAATGGTGCCAGAACAAGCAGAATAGCGGCAGATGCTGTCTCTAATTATATGGCATTTGGCCCTGAGACACATAATTTGGAATTGAAAAGTTGAGTATTTAAAGTGTGAAATACAGAGCAGACAACCGGAAGACAACTTGTCCTAGCATTGGGCTATGAAGGAAACAATACAAGGCTATGCACTAACCTTCATGACGTCACCGCTAGCACCATGAGAAATTTCAGCTCACACTGAACTCAGCGTAGGAACAGCTGGCTGTGACCAGCGGTAACCTCTATGACATTACCGCTCGTCACTGAAGCTGCATCCGAAGCTCAGCTGAGTGTGTTCTGGATTCATGCAGTCGCAGCTAAGAGCTGATGTTTTAGTCTGGGAGGGGGACAATATCCCTGGACCCTTACTCAGGCTATTAATATCAGTCCACAGCTGTCTGTTTAGCCTATTCTGGTTAAAAATTATAGGGGTATCATATGTCATTTTTTAACGGGGTCCCTATGTCCCCTGTAAACTACCTAGTATAGGCTTAGCAAACAGCTGTGAGCCTTTACTAAATAGCCTGGGAACATTTTGGGATATTGGCCCCTCTCCCAGAATATTAATATCAGCCCCCAGCAGTCGGCTTTCCCTCTACTGGTTATGAAAATTATGAGGGAGCCCATGCCATTTTTTTTAATTATTATATTTTATCAATATATTGCAGTTAGTGCCAAGCACAGTACATGTAGGGTACGAGGAAGGTGTGAGTCATCTCTGTCAATCTATAGCTGCCTCTTTGCTGTTACTATAATTGCTCATGGGTTTCTCTACCACCAGGTGCCCATAGAAGACCACCTGGCCTGCCATTCTCATGTGCCTGTTAGGCACTGCTACAGATCTGATTTGTGAGTGTTTACCTGTATTCTACTGTGTGAATTCAGTGATTGGCTCTTATAAAAACACAATTTATGGAATATTCTCATTGGAAACAATCACTAGACGTTCTTTAGCGCTCGCCTCAGTCAGAGTCTTGTCCGGCATTCACTTATGAAGGTCAGACATCACTTTTAGATTTCTACTTTAGACAACGAAATGGTTTTATCCTAATAATTGAAGCTTCTTCCTACAGAACACAATTATTTTAAGTGCATGGAAAAAAACAACGAACAATTACCTACGGTGCGGACCGTAAGATGAAAATCATTATAAAATAAATGATTCAGATGTCAGTGAAGAACATCAGGAATAAATAGATATGACATTAGGTGTTTGCTGGCACAAGCGCACATCAGGTACTAACATGATGCTAATTTTAATTTTAAAGTTGCATTTAATAATCTACTATGGAAGCAATTAACTGGTAATTAGAATACAGCGTTTAATAGACGGAGTACAAAGAAAGTGTTTCTATCAGTAAAGACGTCACATATACTTCAGGGTAATTCGGTTATTACAGTTTCATACTTTTAGCCAAGAACCCAATGTTCCGGAAATTAAAATGGCCAAGCTTCACGCTCAGATACAGGGCCAAGTACAGAGCAAAATCAAGTATTATCTTCAAGACACAACACAAAATTGGCTCAAATAAGGAGGGGGGGTGTTTTTTTCTTATGTTACGCACCTATTCCCAGCGTCTGTCTACTTCCAGAAGATCAATAGACAATGAATAGAGCTGTGTTTCAGCATATTCACCTCTGTTCCTTTGAAGATTGGGTTCCAGAACCACATTCTCAATATCGCTCAAGGTCACAGTGGTGGTGTCCAGTGATTAGTATTTTACCCTCTATCTGGAAAATAGGGGATAACTTATTATAGTGGGAATTACCTTTTAAGGGTCAGGAAACGAAGAACCGTGGGTGACATTCTCTCCATCCATATAGAGCTTTGTGCTTGGAGTCTGTATGGCAACAAGTCGTAAGCGCTCAATGAGCCGCTGTATGGTGCCTTCAAAAAGAGTTAAATCACAGAAATATTCTGTTATGTGGTACCTGATGAACATGGTATGGTTCTTTCCTTTGTTGGATTTCATGAGGTTATGAGAAGTTTTGGGGAGTAATCCATGGGGTCAGTATAACCTCATTAAAATGTAACTGCATTTTTAAAATATTTTTTGACTTGTAGGCCCTGAAATGCACTGATCATTGAGGGGGGAAGACCTTAAACCAAACGACAAAAGGATTCAAGAAAATATGTTTTGGAGAAGTTAGACTACAGGGCTCCATCAAATCACATTGAAATCACATCTTGAAAATGAAGAAGACTTTCAACACTGTAGAATACCTCCAAAAAGATCAGGCTTGTCCAAATGATTTAATATACAGAACTTTATGACGTCTCATTCAGAAAGCCATGAAATATCTCGAAAGAACATGACAAAGAATTTAAGGCCTTCATAGTCTCAGATAATGGCAGGATTTATGACACCATATTCAGAAAGACTCTGGATGTTATTGGAAGTATACCGGTATCAAAATTATTACTAAAAAAAAAATTCCACTAGTGGAATTTTATTACAAATTGAGTCAAATATCATGGTTAAGTCAAACATGCTGAAGATGAAGGGCTCAATATAAATGGCATATAGCAGGGGTGGCCAATTATGGTAATTTTCCCTATTGGACACATGAGAGACTGCGGGCCCGATTCATCAAAACCTATGTTTTTAACTCAGGTCCTGATGAGGAGATGTGCTGGGCCATGTGACTTTTGTGAAGGCCAAATAATCAGCTGAACTTAATTCTAGTCAATATTAATTAGGGATTATGAATCATGTTCTGATAGGGCTTATTGTAAAATGTACTCTACTTGTAGCATCTAATCAACACCATATAATAAACTACTTTTTAGAAATAGTATTATTCTGCTCCTATTATTCAGATAGAATAAGCTGTTGTGAATTAGACTTTTTGGCTCCCTCTTGTGGTTACTAGTGATATTACTCTGGGAGTTTCTTCCCTCAGTTTGCACCCACCTGGGCCGTTAGTCCAGGGGTGTTGCTATATAAACTTCCTGGATCCTTAGTCCAGTGCCTGGCATCGTTGTAATCAGATCCTTTCTGTTTGCTCCTATCTGCTGGTCCCGGTTCGTGCTAAATTAAGCTAAGTCCTGCTTCTTTGTTTTTTGGGTTATTTGCTTGCTCTCATTTTTGTCCAGCTTGTACTAAATGTGATTCCTGACCTTGCTGGAAGCTCTAGGGGGCTGGTGTTCTCCCCCCGGGCCGTTAGACGGTTCGGGGGTTCTTGAATTTCCAGCGTGGATATTTTTGATAGGGTTTTTGCTGACCATATAAGTTATCTTACTATATTCTGCTATTAGCTAGTGGGCCTCTCTTTGCTAAATACCTAGCTCATTCTTGCGTTTGTCTTTTCCTCTTACCTCACCGTTATTATTTGTTGGGGGCTTGTATCCAACTTTTGGGGTCTTTTCTCTGGAGGCAAGAAAGGTCTTTCTTTTCCCTTCTAGGGTTAGTTAGTTCTCCGGCTGGCGCGAGACGTCTAGAGTCAACGTAGGCACGTTCCCCGGCTGCTGTTATTTGTGGTGCTAGGATTAGATATATGGTCAGCCCAGTTACCACTGCCCTATGAGCTGGTTTTTGTGTTTGCAGACTTAGTAAATATTTCTGAGACCCTCTGCCATTGGGGTCATAACAGTATGCCAGGCCAACATTGAATGTTTATGCATTGCAGAAGTGGGATAATAAGAAAGGAAATTCTGAGTTGTTTTTTTTTTGTTTTTTTTCTCCTCTCTTTCTCCCCTTTACCTTTGAGTGGCTTGTGCTTGCTGCAGACATGAATGTCCACACCTTGATTACAAGTGTAGACCAGCTTGCTGCTCGTGTGCAGGGCATACAAGATTTTGTTACCAGTAGTCCTATGTCTGAACCTAAAATACCTATTCCTGAACTGTTTTCTGGAGACCGATTTAGGTTTAGGAATTTCAAGAATAATTGTAAATTGTTTCTTTCTCTGAGACCCCGTTCATCTGGAGATTCAGCTCAGCAAGTTAAAATTGTTATTTCTTTTTTACGGGGCGACCCTCAGGATTGGGCTTTCTCGCTAGCGCCAGGAGATCCGGCATTGGCAAATATTGATGCGTTTTTTCTGGCACTCGGATTGCTTTACGAGGAACCCAATCTTGAAGTTCAGGCAGAAAAAGCCTTGCTGGCTATTTCTCAGGGCCAGGATGAAGCTGAAGTGTATTGCCAAAAATTTCGGAAATGATCCGTGCTTACTCAGTGGAATGAGTGTGCTCTGGCCGCAAATTTCAGAAATGGCCTTTCTGAAGCCATTAAGAATGTGATGGTGGGTTTCCCCATTCCTACAAGTCTGAATGATTCCATGGCGCTGGCTATTCAAATTGACCGGCGTTTGCGGGAGCGCAAAACCGCTAATCCTCTGGTGGTGTTGTCTGAACAAACACCTGATTTAATGCAATGTGATAGAATTCAGACTAGAAATGAACGGAAAAATCATAGACGTCAGAATGGGTTGTGTTTTTACTGTGGTGATTCTACACATGTTATATCAGCATGCTCTAAACGCCTAACAAGGGTTGTTAGTCCTGTCGCCATTGGTAATTTGCAACCTAAATTTATTTTGTCTGTGACTTTAATTTGCTCATTGTCTTCTTACCCTGTTATGGCGTTTGTGGATCCAGGTGCTGCCCTGAGTCTTATGGATCTGTCATTTGCCAAGCGCTGTGGTTTTGTTCTTGAACCGTTGGTAAATCCTATTCCTCTTAGAGGTATTGATGCTACGCCATTGGCGGAAAATAAACCGCAGTTTTGGACGCAGGTAACCATGTGCATGACTCCTGAACATCGGGAGGTGATTCGTTTTCTTGTTCTGCATAAAATGCATGATTTGGTCGTTTTGGGGCTGCCATGGTTACAGACCCATAATCCAGTCTTGGATTGGAAGGCAATGTCTGTGTCAAGTTGGGGCTGTCAGGGAATTCATGCTGATTCCCCGCCGGTGTCTATTGCTTCCTCTACTCCTTCGGAAGTTCCTGAGTATTTGTCTGATTATCAGGATGTGTTCAGTGAGTCCAGATCCGGTGCTCTGCCTCCTCATAGGGACTGTGACTGCGCCATAGATTTGATTCCAGGTAGTAAATTTCCTAAGGGAAGATTATTTAATCTGTCTGTACCTGAGCATGCCGCAATGCGTTCGTATATCAAGGAGTCTCTGGAGAAGGGGCATATCCGTCCATCCTCTTCCCCTCTTGGTGCGGGATTCTTTTTTGTGGCCAAGAAGGACGGATCTTTGAGACCTTGTATTGTCTATCGGCTTCTGAATAAAATCACTGTTAAATTTCAGTATCCTTTGCCTCTGTTGTCGGACTTGTTTGCCCGGATTAAAGGTGCCAAGTGGTTCACCAAGATAGATCTTCGTGGTGCGTACAACCTTGTGCGCATTAAGCAAGGAGATGAATGGAAGACTGCATTTAATACGCCCGAAGGTCATTTTGAGTACTTGGTGATGCCTTTTGGGCTCTCTAATGCTCCCTCAGTGTTTCAGTCCTTTATGCATGATATTTTCCGGAAATATCTGGATAAATTTATGATTGTTTATCTGGATGATATTCTGGTTTTCTCTGAAGATTGGGACTCACATGTGGAGCAGGTCAGGATGGTGTTTCAGGTTTTGCGTGAGAATGCTTTGTTTGTTAAGGGCTCAAAGTGTCTCTTTGGAGTACAGAAGGTTCCCTTTTTGGGGTTTATTTTTTCCCCTTCTGCTGTGGAGATGGACCCAGTCAAGGTCCGAGCTATTCATGAGTGGACTCAACCCACGTCAGTTAAGAGTCTTCAGAAGTTCTTGGGTTTTGCTAACTTCTACCGTCGTTTTATCGCTAATTTTTCTAACGTTGTTAAACCTTTGACGGATATGACCAAGAAAGGTTCTGATGTTGCTAACTGGGCTCCTGCAGCCGTGGAGGCGTTCCAGGAGTTGAAACGCCGGTTTACTTCGGCGCCTGTTTTGTGCCAGCCTGATGTCTCACTTCCCTTTCAGGTCGAAGTGGATGCTTCTGAGATTGGGGCAGGGGCCGTTTTGTCACAGAGAGGCCCTGGTTGCTCGGTAATGAGACCATGTGCTTTCTTCTCTAGGAAGTTTTCGCCTGCTGAGCGGAATTATGATGTTGGCAATCGGGAGTTGCTGGCCATGAAGTGGGCATTTGAGGAGTGGCGTCATTGGCTCGAGGGTGCTAAGCATCGTGTGGTGGTCTTGACTGATCACAAAAATTTGATGTATCTCGAGTCTGCTAAACGCCTGAATCCTAGACAGGCCGCTGGTCATTGTTTTTCTCCCGTTTTGACTTTGTGGTCTTGTATTTACCAGGTTCAAAGAATGTGAAGGCTGATGCTCTTTCAAGGAGCTTTGTGCCTGACTCTCCTGGAGTCGCAGAACCAGTTGGTATTCTTAAAGAGGGAGTTATTTTGTCAGCCATTTCTCCTGATTTGCGACGCGTGTTGCAGAGATTTCAGGCTGGTAGACCTGACTCTTGTCCACCTGACAGACTGTTTGTTCCTGATAAGTGGACCAGCAGAGTCATTTCCGAGGTTCATTCCTCGGTGTTGGCAGGTCATCCGGGAATTTTTGGCACCAGAGATCTGGTGGCTAGGTCCTTTTGGTGGCCTTCCTTGTCACGGGATGTGCGGTCATTTGTGCAGTCCTGTGGGACTTGTGCTCGAGCTAAGCCTTGCTGTTCTCGTGCCAGCGGGTTGCTCTTGCCCTTGCCTGTCCCGAAGAGGCCTTGGACACACATTTCCATGGATTTCATTTCTGATCTCCCGGTGTCTCAGGGTATGTCTGTCATCTGGGTGGTATGTGATCGCTTTTCGAAAATGGTCCATTTGGTGCCTTTGCCTAAGCTGCCTTCCTCTTCCGATCTGGTTCCTGTGTTCTTTCAGAATGTGGTTCGCTTACACGGCATTCCTGAGAATATTGTGTCTGACAGAGGATCCCAGTTTGTTTCCAGGTTCTGGCGATCCTTTTGTGCTAGGATGGGCATTGATTTGTCGTTCTCGTCTGCCTTTCATCCTCAGACTAATGGACAAACGGAGCGAACTAATCAGACTCTGGAGGCTTATTTGAGGTGTTTTGTTTCGGCAGATCAGGATGATTGGGTGACCTTCTTGCCGTTGGCTGAGTTTGCCCTTAATAATCGGGCTAGTTCCGCTACTTTGGTTTCGCCATTTTTCTGCAACTCTGGTTTCCATCCTCGTTTTTCCTCGGGACATGTGGAGCCTTCTGACTGTCCTGGGGTAGATTCTGTGGTGGATAGGTTGCAGCAGATCTGGAATCATGTGGTGGACAACTTAAAATTGTCACAGGAGAAGGCTCAGCGTTTCGCCAACCGCCGCCGCGGTGTGGGTCCCCGACTTCGTGTTGGGGATTTGGTGTGGCTGTCTTCTCGATTTGTTCCTATGAAGGTCTCCTCTCCTAAATTTAAGCCTCGCTTCATCGGTCCTTACAAGATATTGGAAATCCTTAATCCAGTGTCCTTTCGCTTGGATCTTCCGGTGTCGTTTGCCATTCACAACGTGTTCCATAGGTCCTTGTTGCAACGCTACGTTGTGCCTGTGGTTCCTTCTGCTGAGCCTCCTGCTCCGGTGTTGGTTGAGGGCGAGTTGGAGTACGTGGTGGAGAAGATCTTGGATTCTCGTCTCTCCAGACGGAGACTTCAGTATCTGGTCAAGTGGAAGGGCTATGGTCAGGAGGATAATTCCTGGGTGGTTGCCTCTGACGTGCATGCGGCCAATTTAGTTCGTGCCTTTCACGCTGCTCATCCTGATCGCCCTGGTGGTCTTGGTGAGGGTTCGGTGACCCCTCCTTAACGGGGGGGTACTGTTGTGAATTAGACTTTTTGGCTCCCTCTTGTGGTTACTAGTGATATTACTCTGGGAGTTTCTTCCCTCAGTTTGCACCCACCTGGGCCGTTAGTCCAGGGGTGTTGCTATATAAACTTCCTGGATCCTTAGTCAAGTGCCTGGCATCGTTGTAATCAGATCCTTTCTGTTTGCTCCTATCTGCTGGTCCCGGTTCGTGCTAAATTAAGCTAAGTCCTGCTTCTTTGTTTTTTGGGTTATTTGCTTGCTCTCATTTTTGTCCAGCTTGTACTAAATGTGATTCCTGACCTTGCTGGAAGCTCTAGGGGGCTGGTGTTCTCCCCCCGGGCCGTTAGACGGTTCGGGGGTTCTTGAATTTCCAGCGTGGATATTTTTGATAGGGTTTTTGCTGACCATATAAGTTATCTTACTATATTCTGCTATTAGCTAGTGGGCCTCTCTTTGCTAAATACCTAGCTCATTCTTACGTTTGTCTTTTCCTCTTACCTCACCGTTATTATTTGTTGGGGGCTTGTATCCAACTTTTGGGGTCTTTTCTCTGGAGGCAAGAAAGGTCTTTCTTTTCCCTTCTAGGGTTAGTTAGTTCTCCGGCTGGCGCGAGACGTCTAGAATCAACGTAGGCACGTTCCCCGGCTGCTGTTATTTGTGGTGCTAGGATTAGATATATGGTCAGCCCAGTTACCACTGCCCTATGAGCTGGTTTTTGTGTTTGCAGACTTAGTAAATATTTCTGAGACCCTCTGCCATTGGGGTCATAACATAAGCATAGACATCAGGGCCGTATTTAGAGTTTGTGCTGCCCTAGGCACTTTTAGTGCTGCCTCCCCCATTGGTGAGTATGACTAATGCAGACACTGTCGGCAGTAACTTAGGCTACTTTCACACTAGCGTCGTGCCCTGCACGTCGCTATGCGTCATTTTGTAGAAAAAACGCATCCTGCAAAAGTCGTGCGACGGTTGCATCGTGTTGCGTTGGACCGTTGCCACCAAAAAACGTTACATGTAACGTTTTTTGGTGCGTCGTTACTGTCTTTTCCGACCGCGCATGCGCGGCCATAACTCCGCCCCCGCCTCCCCGCACATCACAATGGGGCAGCGGATGCGTGGAAAAACAGCATCCGCTGCCCTCGTTGTGCGGCGCTTTCACTGCTTGCGTCAGTACGTCGTGCGTTGTACGACGCTAGTGTGAAAGTAGCCTTAGGCTACTTTCACATCAGCAATTTTTGCCATTTGTGGCAGATCCGGCAGTTTTTCTGCATCTGCTGTGTAACGGATCACTTAAAGCAATACTGCGTTCGGCCTCATTCATTCCCTATGAGACTTGCGGACATGTGTGGCACTTGCGGTTTTGCGTGAGCCTTGTAGCCCTTTTTTTCCTAAAAATTAGCGGTGATTCAAATTAATGCACTACACTGACAAGACATTTGAGAATTTGCATTTTGGACCTTTTAAGAACACTTATTACAAACCACACGTTTTTCATGAGAGATCTGCATGTTCTGCTTCCTTGACAAGTGACATACAAAAACAGGTGTCCAGGAGAGAACCAGTGTAATTATACTTGTCGAGAGAAAAAAATACTACCAGTATTACTAATAGTAATACTGTACCAGTCCACTATAACCATTGAAAACTGCCTGGCATATGGTACCAGTCCACTATAACCATTGGATATTGCCTGGAGTACGGTACCAGTCCACTACAACCATTGGATACTGCCTGGCATACTGTACCAGTCCACTATAACCATTGGATACTGCCTGGCATACTGTACCAGTCCACCCTAACAACTGGATACTGCCTGGCAAACTGTACCAGTCCACTATAACCATTGGATACTGCCTGGCATACTGTACCAGTCCACCCTAACAACTGGATACTGCCTGGCAAACTATACCAGTCCACTATAACAATCAATTGGATACTGCCTGGCATACTGTACCAGTCCACTATAACCATTGAATACTTCCTGGCATACTGTACCAGTCCACTATAACCATTGGATATTGCCTGGCATACTGTACCAGTCCACTATAACCATTGGATACTGCCTGGCATACTGTACCAGTCCACTATAACCATTGAAAACTGCCTGGCATATGGTACGAGTCCACTATAACTATTCGATATTGCCTGGAATACGGTACCAATCCACTATAACCATTGGATATTGTGGACCACCCCATTAGGCGGCCCAACTGTGCCCCCCTGCCAGCTGCGCCTGGGGCTCATGCCCCGGCTGCTCCCCCAGATACGGCTCTGACTGGTGATCCCAACACTGCAAGCAGAGGCGGCCGCTCCGAGCACAGTGTCTTCTGGCTGTTCACAGCCCCGCACGGTGCTTAGCTCCGCCTCTATGCTTCCCACTTCTCCGCTGCCACTAACGCTCCTTCCCCTCATCTTACTACTCTTTAGGCTGCAGCTTCTTCCCTCGTCCCCATCCCATTCCAGTCCCATCCACTGTCTTGCCTCTTCCCTGCCAGTCTCCTGCCTCCAGCCTCTCTGCACCCACAGACACTACATGACAGTCCCTGGGGACACAGGTGGAAAAAAAACCCACCTTGCTCAAGTGCCACCCCCCGCACCCTAGACATGTGCCCTCAAGTGCCTAGTGGCAAATGCGGCCCTGTCTGTCCCCATAATGGTCCCGGTTCCCAACTCTATTTTGGTCAAATCATAACCTTTCTTTCTACTTTTCCTGATCTCTGTCTTGTTCTCGCTCTGGTCTCCACTGCCATTCCCTTCATTCTCCAGTATAGTGTATGCACCTGATCTGCATCTAAGGGTCAGGTCTACACATCTATGCAGGTCAGGAGTACACTGCAGAAAAGCACACTGCGCTATTGCTAGCAGATGGCACTGAAGATTAGTTGAATATGATTTCCAGCCCTTTGGATAAAGGGCAAAATGTGACCCGTGGACTGCAATTTGTCCAAGTATGGCATAGAGAAAACTCTACAGTACCATCATTTTATAATCCCTCAAACACATGGACACATATCATAGGTTTGAGGGCACATGAGATAAATGTCTACTACCTCGAGAGCCATTGGTCCTTAGATCATTCTATCCAGCCAAGAAGAGGTGAAGAAGTGGCCACACAGTTGTGGAGATCTGATTTTTGACGTTTTGGAAATTGCTGTCATGGTTTTCTCCATAAACCTAACAAAGTCCACAATTCTATGGTGGATACCTCTACATGGGTAGAATCCACTATCTATTGGTAGGAAGGGAGCTCCCACAAAGTATTTTATTCCAAGGGCCTAGACTAAGCCACTCATCATGCCCCAGTGAGAAACACGCTCATGACCTAAGGTTTACAAGACCAGTGTATTAACCTTTGAGCTATGAAGCCAAGGGTTGACTTCAAGAGCCTAGAAGAGTGTTAACTAAATTGGCTGTCCAGTGTTTGAAAAAACATGGCTGTCTTCTTCTAGAAACAGCATCATCGCATAGTTAGCGCTATTGCAGCTCATCTCCAAGTGAATGGAGCCAAGTTGCAGGTCCACTATCATATAACCTATTTACAGGTGTGTCACTGATTTTGAAAGAAAGCAAAAATGTTTTTCTAATATGGGATGACTCTTGAGATCTGGCCCTGATGGCGTGTTGGTGGTAAGATGAGTTGGTGTCTCAAAATCTGGAGAACCTGCCATAATTAGAGGAACCATGAATTATGCAATGTGCTAAAATTATAAGTAGATATTGGTATCTCCTTTTTTTTTCAAAGTTTTTTTCAAAGTGACAATGGGAAGGAGCAGGTTAAATGAAGCCCTGTTTCGGTTGGTCCTAACCACACGACTCACTTTATTTCATCTTTCAGTCAATTTCACTTGGTGAACTGAAGGATAAGCAGTAGCAGCAGGGAGTTTTAGTAATCCAGATATAGACTGCAGAAAATCAGAGGCGGCAGACTTTTATTTCCTGAGTAATATCGATGATATAGTTTGTGAAACCACAAGTTCTGAACACTTTCCATTACATTAATGGAAGTCGCCCACTCGCAAATTAAGTCTATACACACAATATCTCACCTACAAAACACATTTTCTTGAAGGGAATGTGTCACCTACATATATTCTATTAATTAAAAACTATATAATGATACATATTCTTTTCTTCTAATCTATTTTGTAATTTCTGAGTGCATATATATATATATATATATATATTTTTTTTATTATTTTTTTTTTGGGGGGGGGGCAGCCATCTTACCTGAGCTGCATCTCTGGTCTGTAAACAGCAGCTGGGAAATTTGCCTTAGACCACCCACATGGTCCATTGGAAACTGATGTCTATAGATGACTCATTTGACCATGCTTGCAACACTAGAGCATGCTGGCATCAGGTCAAGGACATTACCAGCTCAGTGTGAGCTAGGGGGCAGTTGGGTGCAGAAGAATTAAATAGCTTGGAGTTTTGCTGGAGGGACCACTGTTCAGAAATAGAGAAAGAATACTAGGTGGCACAACCTGAACCTTTGAGGGGAAGAGGTTTCCAGTAGGAGGAGTTAGCCATGGAGAGGTCAATCCTCTAAGGAACATGCTAGCCATTAAAGCTGCTACCATGCCACTTTGAAATATCTGCCTCAAGCCAGGAAAACTTAAATGTGTATTCCCATCTCCAAGATCCTATCCCAATTAGAAATGTAGTATAGTTTTTTTTGTTTATTCGCTATGTCTCTTTCCTCAGGCACAAGCGTTGCAGGACCTTAGGTATCCATGGTTACAACCATGGCTATAGTGACGGTTAGTTAGCTAGTTGCCAGTGGTCATAACCATGGATACCTAAGGTCCTGCAAATGCCTTCACATTATGAAAAAAACATAGAGAATCAGATAAACTATACTAAATTTCTAATTGGGACAGGATCTTGGAGATGGGAATACCCCTTTAAGTGACTTTCTTGTGTTCTCTTTGAGTTGGCGAAGTTAATCTGATCAATTGCCTGCTTTTGTACACCAGAACTAGTCTTAAAGGGATACTACCCCAAACTAAAATAATCCTCTAACCACAGGATAGGGGATAATCTACGAATTGCTATGGTCTGACCTCTAGGACTCAAGGTGAGCCTGAGAACTGGACTCTGAGAACAGGACTTTGCCTGTCTAATTGAAGCTGATGTGCTCATTTTTGCCTTCTTCCCCTTTTATTGCAGAGGTAATACAGTGATCACCAGTGACATTATACAACTCTGCCCTTCACCTCTCCAAACAAACCTATTTTAACACCCTCATCACCTCGCTGTCCAATAATCCTAAACGTCTCTTTGACACTTTCCATTCCCTACTCAACCCAAGAGTGCAGGCCCCAACCATGGATCTCCGCACTGACTATCTGGCCAATTACTTCAAAGAAAAAATTGACCACATTCGACAGGAAATTATCTCCCAATCCCTTCATACCATGCACTGTCCTCCCTCCCCCACTGCATCCAGTTCACTCTCTGACTTTGAACCAGTTACAGAAGAAGTACCGTATTTTTCGCTTTGTAAGACGCTCCGGATTATAAGACGCACCCCAAATTTTGAGGAGAAAAATAGGAAAAAACTTTTTTTAATAAATTGAGGGGGCTTCTTATAATCCATGCGTCTTATTGCTTACCAGGGGTTGTGGCTGCGGTGGATCAGGGTCCCAGGGTCGTTGCTGGAGGCAGGAGTGGAGCATTGCTGCAGGCTGGGATGATGGGGTCTGCAGGGGGGCTTCGGTGCTGCATGGGGGCTGCTGTGCTGCAGGCTGGGATGAGGGGTGCTGCAGGGGGCTCTGGTGCTGCAGGGGGCTCTGGTGCTGCAGGGGGCTCTGGTGCTGCAGGGGGCTCTGGTACTACAGGGGGCTGTGGTGCTGCAGGGCTGTCTCCAGTGCTGCAGGGCTGTCTCCAGGGCTGTCTCCGGTGCTGCGGGGGGCTCTGGCAACATTTTGTGAAAGACCAGAGCCCCCAGCAGTTCGTCCATGCGTTCCTGTATGACTGACTCCGGGAAAATGGCCGCCGGAATCTCGAGAGATGAGATCTCAGTGCTGAAATCTCATCTCCCAAGATTCCGGCGGCCATTTTCCAGGAGGTAGTCATACTAGAACGCATGGACGAACTGCCGGGGGGCTCTGGTCTTTCACAAAATGTCGCCAGAGCCCCCTGCAGCACCGGAGCCTCCAGCATCACCCGGGGCAGCAGCGGACAACCCCGGCAGTGGCGGCGGGTGACAGCGGCGGCGGGCGACAGCGGCGGCGGGCGGTAGCAGCGGCGGACACCCCCTCATCCCAGCCTGTAATGGTAAGCGGTATATCCGCTTTGTTAGACGCACCCACATTTCCCCCCCAAATTTGGGGAAAATAAAGTGCGTCTTACAAAGCGTAAAATACGGTAATCAGGCTCCTTGCATCTTCTCGCCTGACCACTTGCACCAGTGACCCCATTCCGTCACATCTCCTCCAGTCCCTTTTCCCGGCTGTCACCTCTCACCTAACAAAAATATTCAACCTTTTTCTCTCCTCCGGTATTTTTCCCTCCTCATTTAAGCATGCCATCATACACCCATTACTTAAAAAACCATCCCTCGACCAAAACTGTGCCGCTAATTATAGACCTGTCTCTAATCTTCCCTTCATCTCTAAACTCCTGGAACGCCTGGTCCACTCCCGTCTTACCCCCTATCTCTCAGATAACTCTCTTCTCGACCCTCTTCAATCTGGTTTCCACTCTTTACACTCTACTGAAGCTGCCATCACTAAAGTCTCTAATGATCTACTAACAGCTAAATCTAATGGTCACTACTCCATGCTAATTCTCTTGGATCTCTCCACAGCATTCGATACTGTGGATCATCAGCTCCTCCTCACTATGCTCCGCTCCATCGGCCTCAAGGACACCTTTCTCTCCTGGTTCTCCTCCTATCTCTCTGACCGCTCCTTCACTGTATCTTTTACAATCAGTAGTATTGGGTTCCAGTACCATCTCTATGCTGATGACACCCAATTATACACTTCTTCTCCTGATATCACGCCTGCCTTTTTAGAAAACACCAGTGATTGTCTTACCGCTGACTCTAACATCATGTCCTCCCTCTAGCTGAAACTGAACCTGTCAAAAGCTGAACTCCTCGTGTTCTCTCCCTCTACTAACCTACCTTTGCCTGACATTGCCATCCCTTGTGTGGTTCCACCAATACTCCCAAGCAACATGCCCGCTGCCTTGGGGTCATCCTTGATTCTCAGCTTTCCTTCACCACCCCACCCCCCCACATCCGATCATTGGCTCGCTCTTCTTATCTGCATCTCAAAAACATTTCTAGAATTTGCCCTTTTCTTACTTTTGACACTGCAAAAACTCTTACTGTTTCACTCATTCATTCTCGTCTGGACTATTGTAACTCTCTCTTAATTGGCCTCCCTCTTACCAAACTCTCCCAGCTCCAATCTGTCCTGAATGCTGCTGCCAGGATTATATTCCTCATCAACCGTTACACCGATGCCTCTACCCTGTGCCAGTCATTACACTGGTTACCCATCCACTCAAGAATCTAGTACAAAACTATTACCCTCATCCACAAAGCACTCCATGGCTCAGCACGACCCTACATCTCCTCCCTGGTCTCAGTCTACCACCCTACCCGTGCTCTCCGTTCTGCTAATGACCTGAGGTTAACATCCTCAATATTCAGAACCTCCCATTCCCGTCTTCAAGACTTTTTATGTGCTTCGCCAATTCTTTGGAATGCACTACCCAGGTTAATAAGATTAATCCCCAATCCCCACAGTTTTAAGCGTGCCCTTAAAACGCATTTGTTTAGACTGGCCTACCACCTCAATGCATTAACCTAACTATCCCTGTGTGGCCCATTAACAAAAAAAAAACCTTAATCAGGTTCCTCACAACATGTTCTCATATATTTCATGCAGTTAATAGCCCTCTGTGTCTGTACTGTTACATACTTAGGCTGGTAACCGGTTCATGCAGCTTTACATGAACACCCGATCCTTACACTATGGCTAGTCCGAACAACGAAAGCAATTGTTACCATCCACCTCTCGTGTCTCCCTTTTTCCTATAGAGTGTAAGCTTGCGAGCAGGGCCCTCACTCCTATTGGTATCTATTTTGAACTGTGATTTTTTTTATGCTGTAATGTCTATTGTCTGTACAAATTTCCTCTATAATTTGTAAAGCGCTCACTTCACTTCATGATTTGCAGTCCCCCTCCCCCTTACTTCATCCTTTGCAGTCCCTCATCCCCTAACTTCATGATTTGCACTCCCCCCTCACTTCATCATTTGCAGTCTCCCTCTCCCCACTTCATCGTAGCAGTTTCCCATCAGGTTTACAGTACCATGTAAACTATGGAAAACCAAATCCGCTGAGCCCATGGTGTCGAAAATACCGCGCGGAAACGTTGTGTTGTATTTTCCGCAGCATGTCAATTCTTTGTGCGGATTCCGCAGCGTTTTACACCTGTTCCTCAATAGGAATCCGCAGGTGAAATCAGCACAAAAAACACTGGAAATTTGCGGTAAATCCGCAGGAAAAACACAGTGCCTTTTACCTGCGGATTTTTCAAAAATGGTGTGGAAAAATCTCACACGAATCCGCAACGTGGGCACATAGCCTTAGGGTTGGAATTAGAGTTAGGGTTGGAATTAGGGCTAGGGTTAGAAATAGGGTTAAGATTAGGCTTGTGGTTAGGGTTATGGTTAGGATTAGGGGTGTGTTGGGGTTTGGGTTGTGGTTAGGGTTGGGATTAGGGTTAGGATTAGGGTTAGGGTTGGGATTAGGGTTAGGGGTGTGTTGGGGTTAGATTTGTGGTTAAGGGTGTGTTGGGGTTAGGGTTGTGATTAGGGTTATGGCTAGAGTTGGGATTAGGGTTAGGGGTGTGTTGGGGTTAGTGTTGGAGTTAATTGAGGGGTTTCCACTGTTTAGGCACATCAGGGGTCTCCAAACGCAACATGGCGCCACCATTGATTCCAGCCAATCTTGCGTTCAAAAAGTCAAATGGTGCTCCCTCCCTTCCGAGCACCGATGTGCGCCCAAACAGTGGTTTACCACCACATATGGGGTACCAGCATACTCAGGACAAACTGGGCAACAACTGTTGTGGTTCAATTTCTCCTGTTACACTTATGAAAATAAAAAATTGCTTGCTAAAACATCATTTTTGAGGAAAGAAAAATGATTTTTTACTTTCATAGCTCTGCATTTTAAACTCCTGTGAAGCACTTGGGGGTTCAAAGTGCTCACCACATATCTAGATAAGTTCCTTGGGGGGTCTAGTTTCCAAAATGGGGTCACTTGTGGGGGGTTTCTACTGTTTAGGCACATCAGGGGCTCTGCAAATGCAACGTGATTTTTTAGGAAAGAAAAATTATTTTTTATTTTCACAGCTCTGCATTATAAACTTCTGTGAAGCACTTGGGGGTTTAAAGTGGTTACCGCACATCTAGATTAGTTCCATGGGAGGTCTAGTTTCCAAAATGGGGTCACATGTGGGGGAGCTCCAATGTTTAGGCACACAGGGGCTCTCCAAACGCGACATGGTGTCCGCTAACGATTGGAGCCAATTTTTCATTCAAAAAGTCAAATGGCGCTCCTTCCCTTCCGATCCCTGCTGTGTGCCCAAACAGTGGTTTACCTGTTGTGAATTCTGCTCTTGGGCTCCCTCCGGTGGTTATAAGTGGTAGCACTGCTGTCTCTGAATCGCAGCATTTATCAGGTGTGCTCACTTTTTGCAATTCTGACTGGGCTATTTAGTCTTGCTTGACCCTTTAGTCAGTGCCAGTTGTCCATTGTTCCTGGAGGATTCACATCCCTGCCTGGTCTCTCCTGCTCTGCTGTTCATTTCAACAAAGATAAGTTCTGGCCTTGATTTTTGCTGTCCACATGCTGTGGCCTTATTGTTCAGTTCTTTTCCATGTTTTTGTCTTGTCCAGCTTGGTCTGTATAAGGATTTGTTTAGCCAAGCTAGTATCTCTGGAGATGCAGATATACCCTCCATATCTTTAGTTAGCTGTGGAGATTTTGTATTTTCTGTGGTGGATATTTTCTAGTGTTTTAATACTGACCGCATAGTACTCTGTTCTATCCTTTCTATTTAGCTAGAAGTGGCCTCCTTTGCTAAATTCTGATTTCAGTCTGTGTATGTTTTTTCCCTCTTCTCTCACAGTCAATATTTGTGGGGGGCTGTCTATCCTTTGGGGATTTTCTCTGAGGCAAGATAGTTTTCCCTTTTCTATCTCTAGGGGTAATTAGTCCTCCGGCTGTGTCGAGATGTCTAGGGAGTGATAGGTACATTCCACGGCTACTTCTAGTTGCGGTGTTAAGTTCAGGGTCTGCGGTCAGTACAGGTACCACCTTCTCCAGAGTACGTCTCATGCTGCTCTTAGGCCACCAGATCATAACAGTACAACTGGCCCCCAATGAGTTAACCGCATCTCAGAAGAATGGAAGGAAAGTGCTGAGCCATTTTTTTTTCTGTAGTCTGTTGTGGTTTTTTTTTTCCCTCTTTACCTCTGGGTGGCTCAGGAGTTCGGCGCTGGTATGGATGTTCAGGGATTGGCTTCTCGTGTGGATCAACTTGCTGCTAGAGTACAGGGTATTTCCGATTATATCGTTCAGACTCCGGTTTTAGAGCCTAGAATTCCAACTCCTGATTTGTTTTTTGGGGACAGGTCCAAATTTTTGAGCTTTAAAAATAACTGTAAACTGTTTTTTGCTCTGAAACCCCGTTCCTCTGGTGATCCCATCCAGCAGGTTAAAATTGTTATATCTCTGCTGCGTGGTGACCCCCAGGATTGGGCATTTGCCCTGGAACCTGGGAATCCGGCGTTGCTTAATGTAGACACCTTTTTTCAGGCACTTGGGTTATTGTATGATGAACCTAATTCAGTGGATCATGCTGAGAAGACCTTGTTGGCCCTGTGTCAGGGTCAAGAAGCGGCAGAATCATATTGCCAGAAATTTAGAAAATGGTCTGTACTGACTAAATGGAATGAGGATGCCTTGGTGGCAATTTTCAGAAAGGGTCTTTCTGAATCCGTTAAAGATGTTATGGTGGGGTTCCCCACGCCTGCTGGTCTGAGTGATTCTATGTCTCTGGCCATTCAGATTGATCGGCGCTTGCGCGAGCGCAGAGTTGTGCACACTATGGCATTGTCTTCCGAGCGGAGTCCTGAGCCTATGCAGTGTGATAGGATTGTGTCTAGAGCTGAACGACAAGGATTCAGACGTCAGAATAGGTTGTGTTTTTACTGCGGCGATTCTGCTCATGTTATTTCTGATTGCCCTAAGCGTACCAAGAGAATCGCTAGTTCTGTTACCATCAGTACTGTACAACCTAAATTTCTGTTATCTGTGACCCTGATCTGCTCATTATCGTCATTTTCTGTCATGGCATTTATGGATTCAGGCGCCGCTCTAAACTTAATGGACTTAGAATTTGCCAGACGTTGTGGTTTCCCCTTGCAGCCTTTGCAGAGTCCTATTCCTTTGAGGGGCATTGATGCTACACCGTTGGCTAAAAATAAACCTCAGTTTTGGACACAGCTGACCATGTGCATGGCGCCAGCCCATCAGGAAGATTGTCGTTTTCTGGTGTTGCATAATTTGCATGTTGCTATTGTGCTGGGTTTCCCATGGTTACAGGTGCATAATCCGGTATTAGATTGGAAATCTATGTCTGTGACTAGTTGGGGTTGTCAGGGGGTTCATGGTGACGTTCCTTTGATGTCAATTGCCTCCTCCCCCTCTTCTGAAATTCCTGAGTTTTTGTCAGATTTCCAGGATGTATTCAATGAGCCCAAGTCCAGTTCCCTTCCACCGCATAGGGACTGTGATTGTGCTATTGACTTGATTCCAGGCTGTAAGTTCCCTAAGGGCCGACTTTTCAACCTGTCTGTGCCAGAACATACCGCCATGCGGAGCTATGTTAAGGAGTCCTTGGAGAAGGGGCATATTCGGCCATCTTCTTCACCATTGGGAGCAGGTTTTTTTTTGTTGCCAAAAAAGATGGCTCCTTGAGACCCTGTATTGATTATCGCCTCTTGAATAAGATCACGGTCAAATTCCAATACCTTTTGCCTTTGCTTTCTGATCTGTTTGCTAGGATTAAGGGGGCTAGTTGGTTTACTAAGATTGACCTTCGAGGGGCATATAATCTTGTTCGTATTAAGCAGGGTGATGAATTGAAAACTGCGTTTAATACGCCCGAAGGCCATTTTGAATACCTTGTGATGCCATTCGGACTCTCTAATGCTCCATCTGGTTTTAGTCCTTCATGCATGATATATTTCGGAATTATCTTGATAAATTCATGATTGTATATTTTGATGATATTTTGATTTTTTCAGATGATTGGGAGTCTCATGTGAAACAAGTCAGGATGGTATTTCAGATCCTTCGTGATAATGCCTTGTTTGTGAAGGGGTCTAAGTGCCTCTTTGGAGTACAGGAGATTTGTTTTTTGGGCTTCATTTTTTCTCCCTCATCTATAGAAATGGATCCGGTTAAGGTTCAGGCCATTCATGATTGGATCCAGCCCACATCCGTGAAGAGCCTTCAGAAATTTTTGGGCTTTGCTAATTTTTATCGCCGTTTCATTGCCAACTTCTCCAGTGTGGTTAAACCCCTGACCGATTTGACGAAGAAAGGCGCTGATGTGACGAATTGGTCCTCTGCGGCTGTTTCTGCCTTTCAGGAGCTTAAATGCCGATTTACTTCTGCCCCTGTGTTGCGTCAGCCGGATGTATCTCTTCCTTTTCAGGTTGAGGTTGACGCTTCTGAGATTGGGGCAGGGGCCGTTTTGTCTCAGAGGAATTCTGATGGTTCCTTGATGAAACCGTGTGCCTTCTTTTCTCGAAAGTTTTCGCCTGCGGAACGCAATTATGATGTCGGCAATCGTGAGTTGTTGGCTATGAAGTGGGCATTTGAGGAGTGGCGACATTGGCTTGAGGGGGCCAAGCACCGTATTGTGGTCTTGACCGATCATAAGAATCTGATTTACCTCGAGTCTGCCAAACGGCTGAATCCTAGACAGGCCCGATGGTCCCTGTTTTTCTCCCGTTTTGATTTTGTGGTCTCCTATCTTCCGGGTTCTAAGAATGTTAAGGCTGATGCCCTCTCTAGGAGCTTTTTGCCTGATTCTCCTGGGGTCCTTGAGCCGGTCGGCATTCTGAAGGAAGGGGTGATTTTTTCTGCCATCTCCCCTGATTTACGACGGGTTCTTCAGGAATTTCAGGCTGATAAACCTGACCGCTGTCCAGTGTGGAAACTGTTTGTTCCTGACAGATGGACTAGTAAAGTGATTTCGGAGGTTCATTGTTCTGTGTTGGCTGGTCATCCTGGGATTTTTGGTACCAGAGATTTGGTTGGTAGGTCCTTTTGGTGGCCTTCTTTGTCACGGGATGTGCGTTCTTTTGTGCAGTCCTGTGGGACTTGTGCGCGGGCCAAGCCTTGCTGTTCCCGCGCTAGTGGGTTGCTTTTGCCTTTGCCGGTCCCTGAGAGGCCTTGGACGCATATTTCTATGGATTTTATTTCGGATCTTCCGGTTTCCCAGAGGATGTCGGTTATCTGGGTGGTTTGTGACCGGTTTTCTAAGATGGTTCATTTGGTACCTTTGCCTAAGTTGCCTTCCTCTTCTGATTTGGTTCCGTTGTTTTTTCAGCATGTGGTTCGTTTGCATGGCATTCCGGAGAATATTGTGTCCGATAGAGGTTCCCAGTTTGTTTCTAGGTTTTGGCGGGCCTTTTGTGCTAGGCTGGGCATTGATTTGTCTTTTTCTTCCGCATTTCATCCCCAGACAAATGGCCAAACCGAGCGAACTAATCAGACTTTGGAAACTTATTTGAGATGCTTTGTGTCTGCTGATCAGGATGATTGGGTGGCTTTCTTGCCATTGGTTGAGTTTGCCCTTAATAATTGGGCTATTTCTGCTACCTTGGTTTCACCCTTCTTTTGTAACTCTGGCTTTCATCCTCGTTTTTCTTCGGGGCAGGTTGAGCCTTCTGATTGTCCTGGGGTGGACTCTGTGGTTGACAGGTTGCAGCAAATTTGGGCTCATGTTGTTGACAATTTGCTGTTGTCTCAGGAGGGGGCTCAGCGTTTTGCTAACCGTCGTCGGTGTGTTGGTTCCCAGCTTCGGGTTGGGGATTTGGTCTGGTTGTCTTCCCATCATGTTCCTATGAAGGTTTCTTCCCCTAAGTTTAAGCCTCGGTTTATTGGCCCTTATAGGATTTCTGATATTATCAATCCAGTGTATTTTCGTTTGGCCCTTCCAGCCTCTTTTTCCATCCATAATGTTTTTCATAGATCTTTGTTGCGAAAATATGTGGTGCCCGTTGTTCCCTCTGTTGATCCTCCTGCCCCGGTGTTGATTGATGGGGAGTTGGAGTATGTGGTTGAGAAGATTTTGGATTCTCATTTTTCGAGGCGGAAGCTTCAGTATCTTGTCAAATGGAAGGGTTATGGCCAGGAGGATAATTCTTGGGTTGTTGCCTCCGATGTTCATGCTGTGAATTTAGTTCGTGCCTTTCATTTGGCTTGTCCGGATCGGCCTGGGGGCTCTGGTGAGGGTTCGGTGACCCCTCCTCAAGGGGGGGTACTGTTGTGGATTCTGCTCTTGGGCTCCCTCCGGTGGTTATAAGTTGTAGCACTGCTGTCTCTGAATCGCAGCATTTATCAGGTGTGTTCACTTTTTGCAATTCTGACTGGGCTATTTAGTCTTGCTTGACCCTTTAGTCAGTGCCAGTTGTCCATTGTTCCTGGAGGATTCACATCCCTGCCTGGTCTCTCCTGCTTTGCTGTTCATTTCAACAAAGATAAGTTCTGGCCTTGATTTTTGCTGTCCACATGCTGTTGCCTTATTGTTCAGTTCTTTTCCATGTTTTTGTCTTGTCCAGCTTGGTCTGTATAAGGATTTGTTTAGCCAAGCTGGTATCTCTGGAGATGCAGATATACCCTCCATATCTTTAGTTAGCTGTGGAGATTTTGTATTTTCTGTGGTGGATATTTTCTAGTGTTTTAATACTGACCGCATAGTACTCTGTTCTATCCTTTCTATTTAACTAGAAGTGGCCTCCTTTGCTAAATTCTGATTTCAGTCTGTGTATGTTTTTTCCCTCTTCTCTCACAGTCAATATTTGTGGGGGGCTGTCTATCCTTTGGGGATTTTCTCTGAGGCAAGATAGTTTTCCCTTTTCTATCTCTAGGGGTAATTAGTCCTCCGGCTGTGTCGAGATGTCTAGGGAGTGATAGGTACATTCCACGGCTACTTCTAGTTGCGGTGTTAAGTTCAGGGTCTGCGGTCAGTACAGGTACCACCTTCTCCAGAGTACATCTCATGCTGCTCTTAGGCCACCAGATCATAACATTTACCCCCACATGTGAGGTATCAGTGTACTCAGGCGAAATGGCCTAACACATTTTAGGATCCTTTTTATCCTGTTACCTATGTGAAAATGAAAATATTGAGGCTAAAAGAATTTTTTTGTGCAAAAGTACTTTTTCATTTTTACGGATCAATTTGTGAAGCACCTGGGGGTTCAAAGTGCTCACTATGCATCTAGATAAGTTCCTTGGGGGATCTCGTTTCCAAAATGGGGTGACTTGTGGGGGAGCTCCAATGTTTAGGCACACAGGGGCTCTCCAAACGCGACATGGTGTCCGCTAAAGATTGGAGCCAATTTTTCATTGAAAAAGTTAAATGGCGCTCCTTCCCTTCTGAGCCCTGTCGTGCGCCCAAACAGTGGTTCCCTCCCACATATGGGGTATCGGCGTACTCAGGACAAATTGTACAATAACTTTTGGGGTCCAGTTTCTCTTTTAACCCTTGGGAAAATTAAAAAATTGTTGCTAAAAGATCATTTTTTCAAGTTTTCAAGTTAAATGTTCATTTTTTCCTTCCATGTTGCTTCTGCTGCTGTGAAGCACCTGAAGGGTTAATAAACTTCTTGAATGTGGTTTTGAGCACCTTGAGGGGTGCAGTTTTTAGAATGCTGTCACTTTTGGGTATTTTCAGCCATATAGACTCCTCAAACTGACTTCAAATGTGAGGTGGTCCCTAAAAAAAATGGTTTTGTAAATTTCGTTGTAAAAATGAGAAATCACTGGTCAAATTTTAACCTTTATAACATCCTAGTAAAAAAAAAAATTGTTTCCAAAATTGTGCTGATGTAAAGTAGACATGTGGGTAATGTTATTTATTAACTATTTTGTGTCACATAACTCTCTGGTTTAACAGAATAAAAATTCAAAATTTGAAAATTGCAAAATTTTCAAAATTTTAGCCAAATTTCCATTTTTTTCACAAATAAACGCAAAAATTATTGACCTAAATTTACCACTAACATGAAGCCCAATATGTCATGAAAAAACAATCTCAGAACCGCTAGGATCCGTTGAAGCGTTCCTGAGTTATTACCTCATAAAGGGACACTGGCCAGAATTGCAAAAAACTGCCAGGTCATTAAGGTCAAAATAGGCTGGGTCATGAAGGGGTTAACATACAGGTGAGAATTGTAAAGTCAAAAAAAGCAAATAAAACTGCAGGTTCATGGATCGATATCAGATAGAAACCCAATCTGAGTGTTAATGCGCGTTCCTCCAGGCTGGGCTCCCTATAATGTGATCAAATAAGTAAAGCAGAAAAAGCAACTATGCCCTGTGCCAGGAGGGTAATTGAGATCTAGAATGAAGAATAACAGCTGCTTCAGTATCTCTTTGGATGAAATCTTGGGTCATAAAACTTGTCAAAGAAAAACAAACTCTTTTTTTTAGCTTTTCAGCTATGTTGTCACTTATTGACAATTACTAAAATATAGTTAGTACCCAATTATAGGAGGGCACAAAAGGCATGTGCCTCAGGGTTTATCGCATTTGGGGACATACAGTGGGGCAAAAAAGTATTTAGTCATTCAGCAATAGTGCAAGTTCCACCACTTAAAAAGATGAGAGGCGTCTGTAATTTACATCATAGGTAGACCTCAACTATGGGAGACAAACTGAGAAAAAAAAATCCAGAAAATCACATTGTCTGTTTTTTTATCATTTTATTTGCATATTATGGTGGAAAATAAGTATTTGGTCAGAAACAAAATTTAATCTCAATACTTTGTAATATATCCTTTGTTGGCAATGACAGAGGTCAAACGTTTTCTGTAAGTCTTCACAAGGTTGCCACACACTGTTGTTGGTATGTTGGCCCATTCCTCCATGCAGATCTCCTCTAGAGCAGTGATGTTTTTGGCTTTTCGCTTGGCAACACGGACTTTCAACTCCCTCCAAAGGTTTTCTATAGGGTTGAGATCTGGAGACTGGCTAGGCCACTCCAGGACCTTGAAATGCTTCTTACGAAGCCACTCCTTCGTTGCCCTGGCGATGTGCTTTGGATCATTGTCATGTTGAAAGACCCAGCCACGTTTCATCTTCAATGCCCTTGCTGATGGAAGGAGGTTTGCACTCAAAATCTCACGATACATGGCCCCATTCATTCTTTCATGTACCCGGATCAGTCGTCCTGGCCCCTTTGCAGAGAAACAGCCCCAAAGCATGATGTTTCCACCACCATGCTTTACAGTAGGTATGGTGTTTGATGGATGCAACTCAGTATTCTTTTTCCTCCAAACACGACAAGTTGTGTTTCTACCAAACAGTTCCAGTTTGGTTTCATCAGACCATAGGACATTCTCCCAAAACTCCTCTGGATCATCCAAATGCTCTCTAGCAAACTTCAGACGGGCCCGGACATGTACTGGCTTAAGCAGTGGGACACGTCTGGCACTGCAGGATTTGAGTCCATGGTGGCGTAGTGTGTTACTTATGGTAGGCCTTGTTACATTGGTCCCAGCTCTCTGCAGTTCATTCACTAGGTCCCCCCGCGTGGTTCTGGGATTTTTGCTCACCGTTCTTGTGATCATTCTGACCCCACGGGGTGGGATTTTGCGTGGAGCCCCAGATCGAGGGAGATTATCAGTGGTCTTGAATGTCTTCCATTTTCTAATTATTGCTCCCACTGTTGATTTCTTCACTCCAAGCTGGTTGGCTATTGCAGATTCAGTCTTCCCAGCCTGGTGCAGGGCTACAATTTTGTTTCTGGTGTCCTTTGACAGCTCTTTGGTCTTCACCATAGTGGAGTTTGGAGTCAGACTGTTTGAGGGTGTGCACAGGTGTCTTTTTATACTGATAACAAGTTTAAACAGGTGCCATTACTACAGGTAATGAGTGGAGGAAAGAGGAGACTCTTAAAGAAGAAGTTACAGGTCTGTGAGAGCCAGAAATCTTGATTGTTTGTTTCTGACCAAATACTTATTTTCCACCATAATATGCAAATAAAATGATAAAAAAAACAGACAATGTGATTTTCTGGATTTTATTTTCTCAGTTTGTCTCCCATAGTTGAGGTCTACCTATGATGTAAATTACAGACGCCTCTCATCTTTTTAAGTGGTGGAACTTGCACTATTGCTGAATGACTAAATACTTTTTTGCCCCACTGTATGTCTCATAAGACCCAGGCTAAGGGCTCATACTCACTTGCTAGAAAAAAAAATGGTCTGTAATCTGGACTGAAAAAATAGGATGCAAACTATGCGATTGTCATGCGAGTTCAATGCGATTTTCAATCGCACCATCCGTTTTACATCCGTATGCAATGGGCTTTTTTTCTCTACAACTTTTTTTTACAATCATTTACAGGACCATTTACAGTGTTCTATGCCACAGAATGGTAAGGTATCCGTAAAAAACAAAGGGAAAACGGATGGTCTATATTCCGTGCATTTTTTGTATCGCACCCATTGACTTGCATTGGCGAGACTCACAGCAAATCGCAGCATGCTGCGATTATTTTCTCAGTCCGATTTTGGCTGAGAAAAATATCGCAAATGAGATGTCACCTATTGAATAAATTTTTTTATCGGATTGTACTCGTCCGTTTTGCTCGCAAGTGAGTATGAGCCCTAATTCTAACTTATGGTCCACCATGCATCCTATAGTTGGGCAAGGAAGACCTTGGTAGTCATTATTTATATGGGTCTGGTATACACTGCTCATCTTTGGGATCCTCACCTCTAGCAAACGCAGGTTTTCCCTGATGTCCTGCTAGAGATCCTGTCCAGCCAAGAAGAAGTGAGAAGGTGGCCAATCATGCATGTGGCTCTTTCCATTGGCACTATGTGTATTTTTTTAAATTAATCCCTAAAAAGGTTGTCGTAAAAATGGGTCTGAGCCCTCGGAATAGGATAAGGACCCCCAACCCAAATTACTTTCTCAGGTGCCAAATATGTTTTGCCATTTCCTCCCCTATCTCAGTTTTTGAAGGACAAATTTTCTCCATACAAGCCACCCGACAGGTGTGACTTTCCTAAGCTGAATGCCATCTTCTCAAGGGTCCCATAGCAAATGGATGGTATATCTTCAATAACTTTATGCCTGGACCTTTCTTGCTTTTCAATTAACCCAATATTTATTCAATCTAAGGACTTGTGCACACATTGTGTTTTTGCAGCGTATTTTCCATATGATTTTGCTTTGGAAAAAATGCAGGGTTTTACAGTGCCAGCAAAGTTTTCTGAAACACACTGCTTGTTTTTCCAGTGAATATTTAAACCCTTAAAGTGCACCTTCAAATATGTAGCGTGACAATTCTTTTAGCATTTTTCATGCCCTCAAATTAATGGGCAAAAAATCATAAGCAAAAACGAATCAACGAATCAAAACAAGCGTTTGGTTTTTTTTGCAGCGTTTTTCCTGCCAACACTCTGTTTTTTTCCAGTAGAAAAATCGGCTGCAATTACTCAACATGTGTACATATCCTTAGGCTGTGTTCACATGCCGTGTTTCTGCAGCGTTTTTTTTTCTACCATCAAAACCTGCTCTCTCGGCAGTAAAAATGCTACGTTTTGCTGCTTTTTTGTGCCTTTTCTTGTTGTGCAATATGTTTCATTTCTCTACAGCATATGTTTAACTAAGTAAAAAATTTTAACCAAAAACACAAAAAAATACAACAAAACCCGTTTGATGCATTTTTTTGCAGCGTTTTTGCACTTTTTCATTATTTTCTATCGGTGAAAAAATGCTACAAACGTGCTAAAAGAATTAACATGTTGCAGATTATTAAAAACGCTGCAGTACTGAAAGAAAAAAACTGGAAGAAAAAAAAAAAGAGTTCATGATATTTTGGAAATCTCATAGCTTTTCCAAGTACTGTAAAAAGCTGCTTCTTTTCTGCAGAAAAAAAGCAGAAAAACAAAATGCTGCAAAAACGCTGGGTGTGAATGCCGCCTAACTTAAGAAATGATTTTAAAAAATCATCAAAGAACTTCCAATCAGTCTATTGACACAGCAGAAACATTAGAGAAGGTTGTCAGGTCTTCTATTACAACTTGGAGGGCAAAAAGTTAATTTAAAAAAAAAGTTGTCATGAAGTTATTGACATGTTATCCTTGTACAATGCATCACATTATCTGCCTCTTTTTTATCTTGCCTTCCAGCCATTTACTTTTCCCATGTGACACGACTGCTGCCGGCGCTGTGTAAGAGGCGATCAATTTTTACAAGAGCGTAAAAGTTATTTTATAAGCTCCTAAGGCAATGAAACACTGTGAGCTGTAGATTCTCTGAAGACCTCACCATATGGCTGACAAGCGGATAACTCTAGCTGGTAACCCTTCATGGTGTGGGCATCGGTGATTTATCAGTGGGCGATCGCCAACATTTATTTGTTACAGTCCATTCCTACATTACAAAATAAAGTTATATGTACGATGAATCTACAATTACAATTAATCTACATTAAAGGTGTAAACCAAAGTTGTTAAAGAGGAGGACAATTTAGCTTGTTCTTCATTAAACAGGTCCTAAAAGTTGACCGAACGTTCTGCCTCTTTGCAAGAACCCAAAATAAAGCTAAATTGACAACATGGAAGCATTTGGTTGTAGAAAGTGTTAGAAGGTCATTGATATACACTCACCGGCCACTTTATTAGGTACACCATGCTAGTAACGGGTTGGACCCCCTTTTGCCTTCAGAACTGCCTCAATTCTTCGTGGCATAGATTCAACAAGGTGCTGGAAGCATTCCTCAGAGATTTTGGTCCATATTGACATGATGGCATCACACAGTTGCCGCAGATTTGTCGGCTGCACATCCCAAAGATGCTCCATACAAGGCAGGATGGATCCATGCTTTCATGTTGTTTACGCCAAATTCTGACCCTACCATCCGAATGTCGCAGCAGAAATCGAGACTCATCAGACCAAGCAACGTTTTTCCAATCTTCTACTGTCCAATTTCGATGAGCTTGTACAAATTGTAGCCTCAGTTTCCTGTTCTTAGCTGAAAGGAGTGGTACCCGGTGTTGTCTTCTGCTGCTGTAGCCCATCTGCCTCAAAGTTCAACGCACTGTGCGTTCAGAGATGCTCTTAGGCCTACCTTGGTTGTAACGGGTGGCGATTTGAGTCACTGTTGCCTTTCTATCAGCTCGAACCAGTCTGCCCATTCTCCTCTGACCTCTGGCATCAACAAGGCATTTCCGCCCACAGAACTGCCGCTCACTGGATTTTTTTTCTTTTTCGGACCATTCTCTGTAAACCCTAGAGATGGTTGTGCGTGAAAATCCCAGTAGATCAGCAGTTTCTGAAATACTCAGACCAGCCCTTCTGGCACCAACAACCATGCCACGTTCAAAGGCACTCAAATCACCTTTCTTCCCCATACTGATGCTCGGTTTGAACTGCAGGAGATTGTCTTGACCATGTCTACATGCCTAAATGCACTGAGTTGCCGCCATATGATTGGCTGATTAGAAATTAAGTGTTAACAAGAAGTTGGACAGGTGTACCTAATAAAGTGGCCAGTGAGTGTATATTCCCAAGACCCCAATGAGATGAGATAAGAACACCAGTGAACACGCATAGGGAAGTGCCACTCCGGTGATGTTGGCACCCTTGTTCCCGAAGCGTAACATGAATTGTTGTGTCACATGCCTCCTTCAGCCAACGAACGGCTGCTCTTGGACTTCAGCCCACTAATATTCCATGAGGGTGGACGTCCGCTCTGACTAAATAGTAAAGGCTGCAGTTGACGCGCGGCCATTCATTAGTTGTAGCGGGCGCGAGACACCAACATGTGACCCGTTAGGAATAGCGCTGTCGACATCGCTGTAGTGACACCGCTGCAGTAGGTGGTCCTTAATCAATTAAAGGGAATCTGTCATCAGGTTTTTTGCCATCTAATCTGAGAGCAGCATAATGTAGAGACAGAGACCCAGAGTTGTGTCACTTACTGGGCTGCTTGTTGTATTTTTCCTAAAATCACTGTTTTATCAGAGTGAGATTATCACTAGAGGACTAGTAAGCCTGTTGCTTTGCTGTGCTCTATACCCATGAGCTGTGTATAACCCCACCACCACTGATTGGCAGCTTTCTGCCTACGCACAGTGTACACAGAAAGCTGCCTATCAGTGGTATGGGCAGGGTTATACAGAGCTAAAAATTCAGAGCACTGCTAGATTTGCAGCTGAGAAAACAGTGATTGTACCAAAATGACAGCAAAAAGTCCATTACGTGACACATCACTGGAATCAGGGCCTCTGACCCCACATCATTCTGTTCTCGGGGTAGCAAAAACATGGTGACTAATTCCATTTAAGATTTTTTTTAGTAGTGGACAACCCTTTTAAGCAGAGATGATGACCAAGATAGAGCTTTTTTGTAAAGCACATCATTCTACTGTTTACTGAAAACAGAATGAGGCCTATAAAGAAAAGAACACAGTACCTACAGTCAAATATGGTGGAGGTTCAAAGATGCTTTGGAGTTGTTTTGGTGACTCTGGCACTGGGTGACTTCAATATGTGCAAGGCATCATGAAATCTGAAGATTACCAGAGGATTTTGGGTCACAATGTAGTGTCCAGTGTCAGAAAGCTGGGTTTGTGTCCTAGGTCATGGGTCTGCCAGCAGGATAATGTGTGAAAATAACCGTAGGCACTACTATAAGTTTGTGGTGCTCAAGTAGGTGCCCAAACCGTACAATGTTATAGATAGACTTGGCACACACGTGATCAGATGCAAGTGAGAATTTAATATAAGGAGAGTACATAGAGTATGACGTTTCGGTCATAAATTAGACCTTCATCAATGTACCTCTCATGGAGCATTTCATAGTTTAACCCTAGAACGCATACCCATAGAAATCTACACATTCACGCACCTGGGGCCTTTTAGGCCTGTTTACAATTATCATTAAATAACTCAAATAAAAATACTTTTCAAAGTTTATTGCAAAGTAAGGATGCATTCCCACTAGCGCAGGGGTCCGCCAGGACGGGATTTCGTAATGGATCTGACCTCCTGGTGACCCCAGCTAAGGTTGGCGGACGCATACCTGGGGCCTCGCAGGCCTGCCAGGTTACTTGTTTTCCATTTTCTGTAAAATTACTTTAGTTTGAATTTTGAAACTCTAGGTATTCCTCAGGTATATAGTTGTTAGTAATTTCCAGTTGTTCATATATTTTTATGTTATAGGCATTTCGGTATAACAACCTTTTTTTGGGACTACCCCATATTCACGCACCTGGGGCCTTTTAGGCCTGTGTGCAAATAACACGGAATAACTCAAATAAAAATACTTTTCAAAATTTATTTTACAATTGCAAGGTAAGGATGCATTCCAACTAGCGCTGGGGTCCGCCAGGAGGGGATCCGTAATGTATCTGGCCTCCTGGTGACCCCATCTAAGGCTGGCAGAATCCCGCCATTCCGGCAGCCTTAGGCCGGTTTCACACGTCAGTGATTCCGGTACGTGAGGTGTCAGTTTTCTCACGTACCGGAGACACTGACACACGTAGACACATTAAAATCAATGTGTCTCTGCACATGTCAGCGTGTTTTCGCGGACCGTGTGTCCGCGTGCAAAACACGGAGACATGTCAGTGTTCGTGGGAGCGCACGGATCACACGGACCCATTAAAGTCAATGGGTCCGTGTAAAACACGTACCGCACACGGATGCTGTCCGTGTGCAGTCCGTGTGCCATGCTGGAGACAGCGCTACAGTAAGCGCTGTCCCCCCAGCGTGGTGCTGAAGCCCCCATTCATTTCTTCTCTCCAGCAGCGTTCGCTGGAGAGAAGAAATGAAAAATCATTGTATTTTTTTTTTTTGCAGTAGAAATAAAGATCTTTGTTTCCCCCCCCCCCTTCCCACCCCCTGTGCGCCCGACCGCTGGAAACAAAATACTCACCCGGCTCCCTCGAAGCGTCCTCTCCGCGCCGCAGCTTCTCCTGCATGAGCGGTCATGTGGTGCCGCCCATTACAGTCATGAATATGCGGCTCCACCCCTATGGGAGGTGGAGCCACATATTCCTCACTGTAATGAGCGGCACCACCACGTGACCGCTCATACAGGACCAATATTTCTAATAATACCCGTGGCTGCTGGGGTAAGGGATGGAGTCAATGACTTTGTGCACCGTCACAACTCTTAACGGTATGGGTATCTAGAGAATGCTGATTCTGCTTACAACGTAGCAGACAAGGCAGCCCACGACCAGACAGGCCCTTCTGGCATTTGCCATAATTGCCAGATGGACAGTCCGGCCCTGCTAAAAAGTGAATCATCACTAAAATCAGGGCTGTCTTGCCCTATATTATGCTGCTTCCAGATTAAATAGCAAAAACCTGTTGATAGATTCCCTTAAATTACACGAGCATTCAAATAACAAATGAGTTAACACAACTCTATAATAAAATCAGACCCGCACATTAAGAAGTATTATTGAGTTCCCATTGACTCACTGAACTCCTTCCATCCCACATGGCAGCTTATTACTTGCCAAAGATCATAACAGGAGTGATTTATATTACACAAACTGACAGCTGCCTCTATTATAAACACATATCTCTTCATATCGGGAATTACAGAATACTGGAGGTTTATTACCCTATAGGAGATCCTAAAGAACCCACCAACCAGAGGATTTCATTATTTTTTACATTCTTTGTAAATCTATATCTGAATTATACAAATATTAAAGAAATTATTCCACTACTTAGATATTGATGAGTCAGCCATATCACATCAATGAAGGTCCGAGATTTGCATCCGGCATCCCCACGGATCAGTTGTTACAAGGCAGTGATCCGGAATTATACAGTGTTTTTGAGCCAGGACTTCACAACTTTGTACACTCTGCTGTGGCCAATCTTGGGCATTGCAGCTCCACTCCTATTCACTTAAATAGGATGTGACCCACAGCTCCCAAAAATAGCAATTACAAAGTGTATGAAGCTGTGGTGTCCCAAATGTGAAGACAATTTATTTCCAACCTCTGTGACACCAGCATAATGGTGGCAGTGCAGGTTCAAACCTAAGGACGTACTGGACAACCCCTTTAAAGGGACTCTGTCACCTGAATTTGGAGGGAACAATCTTGCCTTACGCAGGCGTGTACTATGGAGGACAGAGATTGAACTTCAATCCAATATTGCAGCCAGCATGCAGCCAGCGGGTAAGGAAAGGGTGAATCAAACACCCGAAAACCCCGCCCCTATGGCTGAAAATTGTTCCCTCCAAATTCAGGTGACAGAGTCCCTTTAAGACCTTCTTGCATTTGTGGCTGTGGCTATGTTGTCCTTACTTGACATATACATAAACTCAAGACTTTTCACATGTAGAAAAAAAATGTTTCGACTCACCTCTCAAATCCTTGGCTAGATCCATGGGAAGTGCTCAAATCAAAAATCTCTGTTTGGAAGGAATGGTTGGGATTTGAAAAGTTGTTGAAAATCCAGCACTTCTTTTTCAGTGTGATTAAAACCTAAAACATTTATTGAAACATCCAAATTTAAAATGTTGAAAAATAAAAAAAAAACAGGATGAGAATAGTATAAAAAAAATAACCTATGTGTTTTGAAATAATATTTGTGTGCGGCTCTTGTTCAAACTACAGCAAACTCCATAGAAAAACCCTCGCAGTAGAAAGTTTGGCCTGGACCGGATAGCCCTCCTAAGGACTTTTGTGGCAGGTGCACTAAATATGTCATATATGTCTTATTTTCAGAAACTGAGAACACCTTTTCTCCAACTTAATGAAGGTTTCAGCTGTCAAATCTCCTTTTTCTCCAATAAGAGTCCAATGATGTTAGTACTGTAGATGACAGAGTTCTCTAAAAAAAGCATACACTTTTCACTTTATTTGCAAGCACCGATGGAAACAGCATCCTTGTGCAGCCCACTTTAAATGGGTACAACAAAATTCTGGAGTTGGCCTACTTTCACTAAGCGCTGTGGTAGATCAGCTCACTTGGCTGCACACAGAGGTAGTCAATGGAACACTGCAGCTTTAAGGGTGCACTTGGTTTATTATGTACACCATAAACCAAGGTTTTAAGCACAAAAAATAAACACAGCCCTCTGGGCAAAACAGCAAAACAAAACGGTAGCACTTCGTGCAGTCCTTGCATTAGTGGGGGTCAGCCCACTCAGGGTTTACAATGTCCTTGCACAAGCACTATGTGCGCAAACACACTCCTGGAGTCTTCCTCTCCAGGCCCTCAACAGCCCAGACTAACCCTGGAGATAAGCTATTTAAAGCTTGACCACGTGACTCTCCATCATGTGACTGATCACATGATCCTGACATCACACAGTCCTGTCAGGACTCTGGATGTGGAGATACGGTGGAACACCTCCCACCCGTTCTATGGAGGTCCACTAAAACCAGCCCATAACATAACTCTTATTTCATCCTTTCAACATGTGGTGTGCTGGAGGAAACTACTCTGGTTTTACATCACTGATGCCATCATGCACAGTGAGGCGTATCTCCCCTCCATCACTTCACCAGTGACTCTGTTACAGCACCCATTAGAGGAAAAGGTCAAAGCCAGAAGGTTGCTGGAGTGGTGTAAAGCCATCAGACACAAGAATACTTTAACGACCTTCTATTGACCTGTGACACATACCTGGCTGATTGAAGCATGAATCTGTGTTCAGCAGATACAGTTAGAAGTATTTCCCCTCTATGTGAGAAAAGTAAATTTTGGTGGAGATCGAATAATGGTTTGCAGCTGGACAGATAAAATTCAATGATTTTAGTGAGGGACGTAGACATGTTGTAGTTACGACCTGCATGTAATGCTATGTGATGTGTCTCTTATGTATAGTACTATAAAGAGGTGATGGTGTTTTCCTGGACAGCAGGTGAAGCTTGACGAGGTACTGTCACCAAGTTTGTAATGCACAGGCAAAAAGTGTAGCACACGGGCGTTATATTGGAAGAGCTCTTGAAACTATATAAAGGGTTAGCTGGCACCAAAAGGAGAGGTCAGGATGCTCTTGGCAAATTAACAGGAATGGTAGGAATCTTGGGGTGATGAAGTCTCAGAAAAGGCCAGCATAGAGGGGCCAAAATGAAGAGCAAAGAGCAACGGGAGTGGAGGGGGAAGAGATATTGATTGGTGACCTAAGGTCGAAACAGAGACAGAGAAGTGGTAGCAGTTGTTAATCTTGCTCCAGTGAAAAAGCTACTGGTCCACACCAGGTCAACAGGTGTGACTGGAGATAACTTGACACCTGAAAAGACTATTAGCGGTGTGAAGTGGCAATGATAGAGATTGTGTGAAGTTAGTGGAGCGCTACTGGACAGACACCACCACTGCTGAAGCAAGAGACTTCAGGCTACAAGACGGATGCCAATACTTCTACCCATGTAGTGAGAAACTCTTTTTGTTGTTGGGAGGCAGTGTGGTAGCTCCAGAGTCTGCCAAAGAGAGACTGTGTTCCCACCTTTGTCAACCAATTTTGGACCTCAAACGAGTGCACCATGACTGAGTAAGTAACCACTATTAGCTGTGCCTTCTCTGACAAATGTCTTTTGTTCAACATAGAGTATCTTCTGATATTTCCTTATGTGGAATGCGCCTTCCTCATTACAGTGGAAAAGGTCACTGCCTCCAGAAAGATCATCATACTCATCTCCCGCTGTTATCGATCTGAATGAATACTGAGTGAGCTATTCTCCTACACTTCAATGCCCAACTTCTGGGAGACATAATTCCGCCACCTTACTCTTTAAGACTTTGCATCTACGTCATTATAATTAATTAAGCGTCTCCTCAGATGGAGATTGGGAAATTGTTTACTTAAAATTGACTTTAACCAAGCAGTTATCTTTTTTGTCTTTACATACCTGTATTACAATTTAGTTTCTCCTTATGTATTCATTAGTTATTATTTTACTCGCTTATATAGCACTGTTAAGACCGCAGCACTTTACAGATTCCATTTAAGATTTACCCTCCTTGGACCTAGAACTAGAATGGGTAACTATTGACTATACTCAAAAATGGGTTCTATAACTTTAGCCATTCTTTAAAGCGAATCTGTCAGCAGGATTTCAATCCCCAAACTATTTATATGCCCATGTAGCTCTTTCAAAAAACAATCAAACACTATCTTTACATGGCCAGTCCGTTCCTCCCTTACAGAAAAATCAGTGTTTGAATTTATACGAAAATGAGACTGAAGAGCTATGGTGGATAAAAAGCCTCCGTCACTCCAGCTCTATTTCCTACCCAGTGCCACCTCCTCCGGCTTGACTCACAACTCCTTTGCCTGAAGTAACTCAGCATAGAGACTGTCAGTCAAGCAGGAGAAGGCTGCACTGGACAGGGAAAAGAGCTGGAGTGACGGAGGTTTCAGATCTACTATAGTTCTTCAGTCTCATTTTTGCATATCAATGCAAACACTGATTTCTCCGTAAGGAGGAACTGACTTGCCATGTAAAGGTGTTGTTGAATTTGCCTTTGAATGAGAAACATGCGTGTAAAAATAGGTTGGGGGGGATGAAGTCCTGCTGACAGATTCTCTTTAAGCTATTGCTGTTACCTTGAAAATGTGTTCAATTTTATATGTCACAAAACTTTTTTTCTAAGCATTTTTTAACAGTATTTTTTTTTTCAATGTTCAGTACAAATTTCTAAAATTAAATCAGTCGCATTTTTTTCATAATGGCAATTTCAATGAATAGCGGGCAACAAGTGGGTAATTTTATGTCAAGTATCAATTCTGAGATTTCTTCAAAAAGGCCGCTCTCGAGTCTGGAGACTTATTAAACTGAGTTGTATGATTCATGTGTTCTAAAGAAACACCCGGTGTATTATATACGATGCTGCCATCTCTTGACGTAATTGTGACTACAAAGCGCTTTGATAAAACAAATGCTCACAGGAAAACAAAATAAGAATTTGTATGAGCTGTGACAGCAAAAAAAAAATCACTAATTCAAAAAAAGTTCAGCAAAAGTTAAGTGATTCTCCTGGGATAGAATAAGGAAGAGCAGTAAATAGGAGATGAGGAAGTTATGATTCCATGGTATTTTTTTTAAAAGACACAAAGAGATCTTTCCGTCAAAGAAACTAGTAACATTGCTTGGAAAGCAAGGAGGGCTTGGCCCATGGACAAAGTTCATATCATGTCACTGTTGTAAGATATCACAGGGCTAGCGGCTCCTTCCTTATCCCTAAAACTAGGAGCACCCTAACTATCCCTGCTCCTCGGATTGTTTCTGATGGTGAAGACGCCAGGTCCCCTCCCAGGGAATTGTACAGTTGTAGTGTATTAGAATGCTAAGAACACAGGCTAACAAGGGAAGATGTACAGGGATAAATTAAAATACCAATCATATAAATATACACTCACATACAACAGAGCGGAACACCGGGAAGTTAAGGAAGGAAAAAACAAATAGGAGAGGATGAGCATGTGCACACAGACAAATCGCCAAGCAACAGTCTTCAGAACAACACTCCAAACATCTTCTCAAACAACCAACACATACAACTCCAGAAACAGGCAGTATGAAACTAACACTGGCATTTACTGATTGCTAGAGACAAGTACATATAGGAGAGGGGAGCTCTCAGCAGAACAGATTAACCCATGCACTGCTAGCAGAAACCTGCAGTTTAACATGGGGAAGTATTTCTAATCAGTGCAGGTGTAAGGCGGCCAGGGTGGTAGTCGTGGCAACTAGCTGTTCTGTTCCCACACCCTGGCGCCCCACAGATAAAATACAGTGTCCCTTCGTCTGCATGTGCAGCGTGCGCAGCAGTACACTTCACTTACGTTCACTGTCAGAGTCCTTTCAAGTTCTGTCATCCCTTTTCGCATTCCTCAGTTCCACAAAACATCCCAGAGACACAGTTCTTCTCCAACAGTTGAACTTTACTATTCAGTAGGGCATTCATGACATTTGCAGCAATAACTTCACAAAGGGACATCTCCTGATCTCCCTGTTGTGAATTCTGCTCTTGGGTTCCCTCCGGTGGTTGTTGGTGGTAATACAGTTGTCCCTGGGTTGCAATCCTGGGCAGGTGTCCCTGCTGATTGCAGTGCTGACTGGGGTATTTAAGGTTGCAGGATTCATTAGTCCTTGCCAGTTGTCCATTGTTCTAGGACGTTTTGGATCTCAGTCTGGTTCCTCCTGCCCTGCTACCAAATCAGCAAAGATAAGTGTCTGGTTTTTGTTTCTGCAGCACACATGCTGTGTGCTTTACAGATCAGTGCTATTCATTGTTTTTTCTTGTCCAGCTTAGACTGTGTCAGGATTTTTCCAGTCAAGTTGGATTCTCAGGAGATGCAGATATACGTTCCATGTCTTTAGTTAGATGGTGGAATTTTTGTATTATCTGCTGTGGATATTTTCAGGGTTTTAATACTGACCGCTTAGCATTCTGTCCTATCCTTTTCTATTTAGCTAGAGTGGCCTCTTTTGCTAAACCCTGTTTTTTACCTGCGTGTGTCTTTCCTCTAATACTCACAGACAATATTTGTGGGGGGCTGCCTATCCTTTGGGGTTCTGCTCTGAGGCAAGATAGGATTCCTATTTCCATCTATAGGGGTATTTAGTCCTCCGGCTGTGTCGAGGTGTCTAGGATTGTTAGCTACTTCTAGTTGCGGTGTCAGTTTAGGGTTTGCGGTCAGTATAGGTTCCACCTACTCCTGAGAAAGTCTCATGCGACTCCAAGGTCACCGGATCATAACAGTACAACTGGCCAACAATGAGTTAAATGCATCTCAGAAGAAGGGAAGAAAGGTGTTGAGCCATTTTTTTTTCTGTAGCCTGCTTTGTCTTTTCTTCCCTCTTTTTCTCTGGGTGGCTGAGGAGTCTGGTGCTAGCATGGATATTCAGGGATTAGCTTCTCATGTAGACCAGCTTGCTGCTAGGGTACAGGGGATTTCTGATTATATTGTCCAGACTCCGGTTTTAGAGCCTAAGATTCCTATTCCTGATTTGTTTTTTGGTGACAGGTCCAAATTTTTGAGTTTTAAAAACAACTGTAAACTGTTTTTTACTCTGAGACCTCGATCCTCTGGTGATTCCATTCAGCAGGTTAAAATTGTCATCTCTCTGCTGCGTGGTGATCCTCAGGATTGGGCATTTCCCCTGGAATCTGGGAATCCGGCCTTGCTTAATTTAGACGCCTTTTTTCAGGCTTTAGGATTATTATATGATGAACCAAACTCTGTGGATCAAGCAGAGAAGACCTTGTTGGCCCTGTCTCAGGGTCAAGAAGCGGCAGAATTGTATTGTCAGAAATTTAGAAAATGGTCTGTGTTGACTAAATGGAATGATGATGCTTTGGCGGCAATTTTCAGAAAGGGTCTTTCTGAATCCGTTAAAGATGTTATGGTGGGGTTTCCCACGCCTTTCGGTCTTAGTGATTCTATGTCTCTTGCCATTCAGATTGATCGGCGCTTGCGAGAGCAGAACTGTGCGCGCTGTGGCGTTGTCCTCAGAGCAGATGCCTGAGCCAATGCAATGTGATAGGATTCTGTCTAGAACGGAACAACAAGGATTCAGACGTCTGAATAGGTTGTGTTTTTATTGTGGCGATGCTTCTCATGTCATTTCAGTCTGCCCTAAGCGTACAAAGAGGATCGCTACTTCATTTACCATCAGTACTGTACAACCTAAATTTCTGTTATCTGTGTCCTTGATCTGCTCATTGTCATCATTTTCTGTCATGGCGTTTGTGGATTCAGGCGCCGCCTTGAACTTAATGGACTTTGAGTTTGCCAGGCGTTGTGGTTTTCCCTTGCAGTCTTTGCAGAACCCTATTCCTTTAAGGGGCATTGATGCTACACCTTTGGCTAAAAATAAACCCCAGTTTTGGACACAGGTGACCATGTGCATGGCGCCAGCCCATCAGGAAGAGTGTCGATTTCTGGTTTTGCATAATTTGCATGATGCTATCGTGCTGGGTTTTCCGTGGTTGCAGGTACATAATCCTGTGTTGGATTGGAAGTCTACGTCTGTGACTAGTTGGGGTTGTCAGGGGGTTCACAATGACGTTCCTTTGATGTCAATCTCCTCTTCTTCCTCTTCTGAAATTCCAGAGTTTTTGTCTGATTTTCAGGATGTATTCGATGAGCCCAAGTCCAGTTCCCTTCCACCGCATAGGGACTGTGATTGTGCTATTGACTTGATTCCAGGCTGTAAGTTTCCTAAGGGCCGACTTTTCAACCTGTCTGTGCCTGAACATACCGCTATGCGGAGTTATGTTAAGGAGTCTTTGGAGAAAGGGCATATTCGGCCATCTTCTTCACCGTTGGGAGCGGGATTTTTTTTGGTTGCTAAGAAGGATGGCTCCTTGAGACCCTGTATTGATTATCGCCTCTTGAATAAGATCACGGTCAAGTTTCAATACCCTTTACCTCTGCTTTCCGATTTGTTTGCTAGGATTAAGGGGGCTAGTTGGTTTACTAAAATTGACCTTCGGGGGGGCATATAATCTTGTTCGTATTAAGCAGGGTGATGAATGGAAAACAGCGTTTAATACGCCCGAAGGCCATTTTGAATATCTTGTGATGCCATTCGGGCTCTCTAATGCTCCATCTGTTTTTCAGTCCTTCATGCATGATATCTTCCGGACTTATCTTGATAAATTCTTGATTATATATTTGGATGACATTTTGATTTTTTCCGATGATTGGGAGTCTCATGTGAAGCAGGTCAGGATGGTATTTCAGATCCTTCGTGACAATGCTTTGTTTGTGAAGGGGTCTAAGTGTCTCTTTGGAGTGCAGAAGGTTTCTTTTTTGGGCTTCATTTTTTCTCCCTCATCTATAGAGATGGATCCGGTTAAGGTTCAGGCCATTCATGATTGGATTCAACCCACATCCGTGAAGAGCCTTCAGAAATGTTTGGGCTTTGCTAATTTTTATCGCCGTTTCATTGCTGGCTTCTCCAGCGTGGTTAAACCCTTGACCGATTTGACGAGGAAAGGCGCTGATGTGACAAATTGGTCCTCTGCGGCTGTCTCTGCCTTTCAGGAGCTCAAACGCCGATTTACTTCTGCCCCTGTGTTGCGTCAACCGGATGTTTCTCTTCCGTTTCAGGTTCAGGTTGAGGCTTCTGAGATTGGCGCAGGGGCCGTTTTGTCCCAGAGGGATCCTGTTGGTTCCTTGATGAAACCATGTGCCTTCTTTTCCCGTAAGTTTTCGCCTGCCGAACGCAATTATGATGTCGGCAATCGGGAATTGTTGGCTATGAAGTGGGCGTTTGAGGAGTGGCGACATTGGCTTGAGGGAGCTAAGCACCGTATTGTGGTCTTGACCGATCATAAGAATCTGATTTACCTCGAGTCTGCCAGATGGCTGAATCCTAGACAGGCTCGATGGTCTTCGTTTTTTTCCCGTTTTGATTTCGTGGTCTCGTATCTTCCGGGCTCTAAGAATATTAAGGCTGATGCCCTCTCTAGGAGTTTTTTGCCTGATTCTCCTGAGGTCCTTGAACCGGTCGGCATTCTGAAAGAAGGGGTGGTCCTCTCTGCCATTTCCCCTGATTTACGATGGGTTCTTCAGGAATTTCAATTTTTATAGGCTTACACGTCACTCCTTATTTTCAGGTGCTCGGAAGAGGGATGCCAACCCCGTATCCAATATTAGAAAGAAATCCGGCACTCAAAGTTCATGAAATCTTATTTATTTGAAAAAGAAAATCAATCCACCATGTGAAATAGATAAAATAATAAATAACAAAAAAATCCATATTATTTATATTACATAAATCATAACATATAATGTACAGATACACCATTTTTTGGAATTGTCTTTCTCCTTTTATAATCAATGATTATACTGGATAATAATATCAAGATTATATGGACAATAATAATATAATCTACCTCAAGTCTAGTAACAATGCAGTATATTTAGACTCTAATAATAAATCCCAGCAAAATTATAGCATAATTGATCATGCATTGAATCCTATTCAAAAGGGAAAGGTAATGTATAAATTGTACAGTCCCATAAGATAAATTATTAGTAGAAACCATGGCTCGATATTATCCTATGATAATCTGTGAAAACATAAAGTAAAGCGCTTACCGCTAAATGCAGTGATAGAAAAACGACCGACCTATGAGAGACTTGTGACTCCTAATGGAGTTCTAAAAGGAAGGGGACAAAACGAAAAAACAAAAAAACAAAAAAATAAAAGTAAACATCAGAAACCATGTAAAAAGTATATAGAAAAGAGAGAACGCACATGTTCCAATGCATGTCCAAAAGAATGATAGTGTGCAGGGAGAGCTTACCGCAAATGTGTCCGGTGGTCCGAATGTAGTGAACCGCAAAGTAGCGGTAAGAAATAACTCTGCATGCCATGCTGACATGGCGTCCGTGTTAAAAAGCCCCTAACCCGGAAGTGACGTCTGACTATGCGACTGAAACGCTAGGTGAAACGCAACATTGAGATCGGCGCTGCCGGAAATACGTCACCAATGGGAAGGATTCCTCTAAAGACACTGAAACGGTGTGCAGAAGTGCGCGGTGAAATTTCCAGTGACAACCGGAACTATCCGTCCGTAGTGCATCAATAATTTAACGCTGGAACGTGGAAATTAGGTGAGTATGGTGTAAAAATAAGGAATCAATTGCCCGCCTAAAAGAAAAAAGAGAAAAAAGAAGAAAAAGAATGATTAAGCAGAATAAATGTTATAAAAAGCTCCTGAAGTGCACAATCTCAAAGGATTATTTTACATGTACATTACATCACGTATCATTTTAGATATCAATCCATGGACTATTTTTGAATATAACGCATATTAATCAACTGATAGCTAGGATTAAAATGACATATGGATAATTAGAACACAGAAAATAATATAAATAAACAACCATGTTTAACATAAGTCTCTGAGTCAGGAATTTAATATCCGTTTTTAATTTAAAAGGGAAAGGCAGGTTTAGAAGAAACCTGTCAGATTAAAGTCCCTATTTAAGCCCTTAGGTTCGAGGCTCTGTAAAAAATGAATCCAAAAAGCCTCTCTTTGTAACAGTCTTTTATTTAAGTTGCCCCCTCTACGGTTTGGAGTAATCTGTTCTAACACCAAAAATCGTAATTGTGCTATTGAATGTCCTGCCTCATGAAAATGATGAGGAATCGGAAGGTGACGTTTCTCGCAACGAATATCAGATTTATGGTGTGAAATGCGATCTTTTATCGCCTGCATCGTTTCACCCACATAAACCTTCCCACAAGGGCATTTTATTGCATAGATTACCTGTTTAGAGTCACAAGTGAAAAATCCTTGAATGGGGATATCCGTACCCGTCAATGGGTGTGAAATCTTAGGACCTTTTAACACATTAGCACACTGTGCACATCGTAAACACGGAAAAGTTCCTTTCCGAGGTGTTTGCAAAAAAGTCTGTCGTGTGATGATAGATGGTGAACCGATATCTGCCCTTATAATTTTATTTTTTAAATTACTTGGCCGTCTAAAACAAGGTAGAAATGGTGTTTGAAATTCCGGTATACCCGGGAAACTATCCTGTAATATGTGCCAATGTTTCCGAATCTTGTTGTGGAGTTTATACATAAAAGGATGAAATGTGTGGACCAGAGGAATCCTCTCGGATGCTCCTAAATTCCTATCTCGGTTTCCATCAATACGACATTGGCGCAACATACGACGTGGATAGCCTCTTTGTAAGAATTTATTTTCCATCTCATCCAGGCGCTGTGAACATAAAGTTGAATCACTTACAATTCTACGTACCCTTTCAAACTGGGAACGGGGGATCGACTTTTTGATAGCTTTAGGGTGACAACTCTGATAAAGTAAAAGATTGTTACGATCCGTATCCTTTACGTAAAGATCAACCATCAGTGATCCATCAGATCCCAGGTAATGAGTCGAACTTGGTCATAAATATATCAAAGAAATCTCTTGACACATCACAGCTACGGCTGTTAGAAAAGGGTTTATCGTTTTGTCCGACATATAAGTTTAATTCTTTTCAGTTAAATATTGATTTAGAAAGGTTTTATAGAAATTTACGACTAAAAGCGTATTTTGGTGAACAATTACCTACCACCACACAGGCCGTGGTGACTCAGACAACACCTATTAATCTGAAAGATCTAGGTTTAAGATTACGTAGCAATTTCTCCCCTCCAAAAAACAGTGCACCGGTAGAGACATTTATTACTCTAATTGATAGGGAGGTTTTGAATTTTTCTAAACAGATTGCTAAAGGGGATTTCACTTCGAGATCAAATCTACAACAAGCTGAACGTGTAGCTCTTAAATCCCTTATGAGTGACAAAGATATAGTCATAAAGGCAGCTGATAAAGGGGGAGCAATAGTCATTATGGATTATTCTTTTTATCGATATGAGATTTTATCTCAATTGGGAAATAGAGAGGTATACTTGCCTCTCAGTAACAATCCAACCTCAACAATCAGGAATAAAATTGCTTTAGTACTGGAGGAAGCTTTATCAGCACAGATTATAGACAAAAAGACGAAAGAATTCTTGACAAATGAATATCCAATAATTCCGGTTTTTTATATATTGCCTAAAATTCATAAGAATCTAGAAAAACCTCCAGGGAGGCCGATAGTAGCATCAACTGATTCTATTCTATCACCATTGTCAATTTTACTGGAGAAAGTACTAACACCCCTTATTAAAAAAACACCTGCTTTCTTGTTGGATACGGGGGCCTTCCTTAAAATTATTTGTGAATTAGGCAATTTACCAGAAAATACGCTCTTGGTAACATTGGATGTAAATAATTTGTATACTTCTATCCAACACATTAAGGGTTTGAGAGCAACAGAACAACTCCTTATGAATTCGCAAATAGATCGGAAAGTGATTTCTTTTCTATTGGATTTACTTAAATTAGTTTTGACAGAAAATTTTTTCATTTTTGAGGATACTTTTTACGTTCAAATTCAGGGCTCGGCAATGGGGTCCAATGTGGCCCCACCCTATGCAAATTGCTTCATGTCTACTTTTGAGTCCGAATTTGTGTACAGTAATGAATTGTATCAGTCTAATTGTATATTATGGCGTAGATACATTGATGACGTGTTCTGTCTGTGGAGGGGTCCATGTGAGACTTTATATATGTTCCTTGACCAGATTAATTCAGTTTGGCCGGAATTATCTTTCACATTAAACTATGATGATACAGAAATTAATTTCTTGGACACTAAGGTTATAAAAAAGTCTGATGGATCGCTGATGGTTGATCTTTACGTAAAGGATACGGATCGTAACAATCTTTTACTTTATCAGAGTTGTCACCCTAAAGCTATCAAAAAGTCGATCCCCCATTCCCAGTTTGAAAGGGTACGTAGAATTGTAAGTGATTCAACTTTATGTTCACAGCGCCTGGATGAGATGGAAAATAAATTCTTACAAAGAGGCTATCCACGTCGTATGTTGCGCCAATGTCGTATTGATGGAAACCGAGATAGGAATTTAGGAGCATCCGAGAGGATTCCTCTGGTCCACACGTTTCATCCTTTTATGTATAAACTCCACAACAAGATTCAGAAACATTGGCACATATTACAGGATAGTTTCCCGGGTATACCGGAATTTCAAACACCATTTCTACCTTGTTTTAGACGGCCAAGTAATTTAAAAAATAAAATTATAAGGGCAGATATCGGTTCACCATCTATCATCACACGACAGACTTTTTTGCAAACACCTCGGAAAGGAACTTTTCCGTGTTTACGATGTGCACAGTGTGCTAATGTGTTAAAAGGTCCTAAGATTTCACACCCATTGACGGGTACGGATATCCCCATTCAAGGATTTTTCACTTGTGACTCTAAACAGGTAATCTATGCAATAAAATGCCCTTGTGGGAAGGTTTATGTGGGTGAAACGATGCAGGCGATAAAAGATCGCATTTCACACCATAAATCTGATATTCGTTGCGAGAAACGTCACCTTCCGATTCCTCATCATTTTCATGAGGCAGGACATTCAATAGCACAATTACGATTTTTGGTGTTAGAACAGATTACTCCAAACCGTAGAGGGGGCAACTTAAATAAAAGACTGTTACAAAGAGAGGCTTTTTGGATTCATTTTTTACAGAGCCTCGAACCTAAGGGCTTAAATAGGGACTTTAATCTGACAGGTTTCTTCTAAACCTGCCTTTCCCTTTTAAATTAAAAACGGATATTAAATTCCTGACTCAGAGACTTATGTTAAACATGGTTGTTTATTTATATTATTTTCTGTGTTCTAATTATCCATATGTCATTTTAATCCTAGCTATCAGTTGATTAATATGCGTTATATTCAAAAATAGTCCATGGATTGATATCTAAAATGATACGTGATGTAATGTACATGTAAAATAATCCTTTGAGATTGTGCACTTCAGGAGCTTTTTATAACATTTATTCTGCTTAATCATTCTTTTTCTTCTTTTTTCTCTTTTTTCTTTTAGGCGGGCAATTGATTCCTTATTTTTACACCATACTCACCTAATTTCCACGTTCCAGCGTTAAATTATTGATGCACTACGGACGGATAGTTCCGGTTGTCACTGGAAATTTCACCGCGCACTTCTGCACACCGTTTCAGTGTCTTTAGAGGAATCCTTCCCATTGGTGACGTATTTCCGGCAGCGCCGATCTCAATGTTGCGTATCACCTAGCGTTTCAGTCGCATAGTCAGACGTCACTTCCGGGTTAGGGGCTTTTTAACACGGACGCCATGTCAGCATGGCATGCAGAGTTATTTCTTACCGCTACTTTGCGGTTCACTACATTCGGACCACCGGACACATTTGCGGTAAGCTCTCCCTGCACACTATCATTCTTTTGGACATGCATTGGAACATGTGCGTTCTCTCTTTTCTATATACTTTTTACATGGTTTCTGATGTTTACTTTTATTTTTTTGTTTTTTTGTTTTTTCGTTTTGTCCCCTTCCTTTTAGAACTCCATTAGGAGTCACAAGTCTCTCATAGGTCGGTCGTTTTTCTATCACTGCATTTAGCGGTAAGCGCTTTACTTTATGTTTTCACAGATTATCATAGGATAATATCGAGCCATGGTTTCTACTAATAATTTATCTTATGGGACTGTACAATTTATACATTACCTTTCCCTTTTGAATAGGATTCAATGCATGATCAATTATGCTATAATTTTGCTGGGATTTATTATTAGAGTCTAAATATACTGCATTGTTACTAGACTTGAGGTAGATTATATTATTATTGTCCATATAATCTTGATATTATTATCCAGTATAATCATTGATTATAAAAGGAGAAAGACAATTCCAAAAAATGGTGTATCTGTACATTATATGTTATGATTTATGTAATATAAATAATATGGATTTTTTTGTTATTTATTATTTTATCTATTTCACATGGTGGATTGATTTTCTTTTTCAAATAAATAAGATTTCATGGACTTCAGGAATTTCAGGCTGATAAACCTGACCGCTGTCCAGTGGGGAAACTGTTTGTTCCTGACAGATGGACTAGTAGAGTGATTTCTGAGGTTCATTGTTCTGTGTTGGCTGGCCATCCGGATATTTTTGGTACCAGAGATTTGGTTGGTAGGTCTTTTTGGTGGCCTTCCTTGTCACGTGATGTGCGTTCTTTTGTGCAGTCCTGTGGGACGTGTGCACGGGCCAAGCCTTGTTGTTCCCGTGAATGTGGGTTGCTTTTGCCATTGCCGGTCCCTGAGAGGCCCTGGACGCATATTTCTATGGATTTTGTTTCTGATCTTCCGGTTTCCCAGAGGATGTTGGTTATCTGGGTGGTTTGTGACCGGTTCTCTAAGATGGTTCATTTGGTGCCTTTGCCTAAATTGCCTTCCTCTTCAGATTTGGTTCCGTTGTTTTTTCAGCATGTAGTTCGTTTGCATGGTATTCCGGAGAATATTGTGTCCGACAGAGGTTCCCAGTTTGTTTCTAGGTTTTGGCGGGCCTTTTGTGCTAGGCTGGGCATTGATTTGAATATTTTCTTCCGCATTTCATCCTCAGACAAATGGCCAAACCGAGCAAACTAATCAGACCTTGGAGACTTATTTGAGATGCTTTGTGTCTGCTGATCAGGATGATTGGGTGGCTTTCTTGCCATTGGCCGAGTTTGCCCTTAATAATCGGGCTAGTTCGGCTACTTTGGTTTCGCCCTTCTTTTGTAATTTTGGTTTTCATCCTCGTTTTTCTTCAGGGCAGGTTGAGCCTTCTGACTGTCCTGGTGTGGATTCCGTGGTTGACAGGTTGCAGCAGATTTGGGCTCATGTTGTGGACAATTTGGTGTTGTCTCAGGAGGAGGCTCAACGTTTCGCTAACCGTTATTGGTCCTTATAGGATTTCTGAGATTACTAATCCGGTGTCTTTTCGATTGGCGCTTCCGGCCTCTTTTGCTATCCATAATGTCTTCCATAGATCTTTATTGCGGAAATATGTGGTGCCCATTGTTCCCTCTGTTGATCCTCCGGCCCCTGTCTTGGTTGATGGGGAGTTGGAGTATGTGGTTGAGAAGATTTTGGATTCTCGCTTTTCGAGGCGGAGGCTTCAGTACCTTGTCAAATGGAAGAGTTATAGCCAGGAGGATAATTCTTGGGTTTTTGCCTCTGATGTCCATGCTGCTGATTTGGTTCGTGCCTTTCATCTGGCTCGTCCTGATCGGCCTGGGGTCTCTGGTGAGGATTCAGTGACCCCTCCTCAAGGGGGGGGGGAATGTTGTGAATTCTGCTCTTGGGTTCCCTCCGGTGGTTGTTGGTGGTAATACAGTTGTCCCTGGGTTGCAATCCTGGGCAGGTGTCCCTGCTGATTGCAGTGCTGACTGGGGTATTTAAGGTTGCAGGATTCATTAGTCCTTGCCAGTTGTCCATTGTTCTAGGACGTTTTGGATCTCAGTCTGGTTCCTCCTGCCCTGCTACCAAATCAGCAAAGATAAGTGTCTGGTTTTTGTTTCTGCAGCACACATGCTGTGTGCTTTACAGATCAGTGCTATTCATTGTTTTTTCTTGTCCAGCTTAGACTGTGTCAGGATTTTTCCAGTCAAGTTGGATTCTCAGGAGATGCAGATATACGTTCCATGTCTTTAGTTAGATGGTGGAATTTTTGTATTATCTGCTGTGGATATTTTCAGGGTTTTAATACTGACCGCTTAGCATTCTGTCCTATCCTTTTCTATTTAGCTAGAGTGGCCTCTTTTGCTAAACCCTGTTTTCTGCCTGCGTGTGTCTTTCCTCTAATACTCACAGACAATATTTGTGGGGGGCTGCCTATCCTTTGGGGTTCTGCTCTGAGGCAAGATAGGATTCCTATTTAGGGGTATTTAGTCCTCCGGCTGTGTCGAGGTGTCTAGGATTGTTAGGTACACCCCACGGCTACTTCTAGTTGCGGTGTCAGTTTAGGGTTTGCGGTCAGTATAGGTTTCACCTACTCCTGAGAAAGTCTCATGCGACTCCAAGGTCACCGGATCATAACAGTACAACTGGCCAACAATGAGTTAAATGCATCTCAGAAGAAGGGAAGAAAGGTGTTGAGCCATTTTTTTTTTTCTGTAGCCTGCTTTGTCCTTTCTTCCCTCTTTTTCTCTGGGTGGCTGAGGAGTCTGGTGCTGGCATGGATATTCAGGGATTAGCTTCTCATGTAGACCAGCTTGCTGCTAGGGTACAGGGGATTTCTGATTATATTGTCCAGACTCCGGTTTTAGAGCCTAAGATTCCTATTCCTGATTTGTTTTTTGGTGACAGGTCCAAATTTTTGAGTTTTAAAAACAACTGTAAACTGTTTTTTACTCTGAGACCTCGATCCTCTGGTGATTCCATTCAGCAGGTTAAAATTGTCATCTCCCTGCTGCGTGGTGATCCTCAGGATTGGGCATTTCCCCTGGAATCTGGGAATCCGGCCTTGCTTAATTTAGACGCCTTTTTTCAGGCTTTAGGATTATTATATGATGAACCAAACTCTGTGGATCAAGCAGAGAAGACCTTGTTGGCCCTGTCTCAGGGTCAAGAAGCGGCAGAATTGTATTGTCAGAAATTTAGAAAATGGTCTGTGTTGACTAAATGGAATGATGATGCTTTGGCGGCAATTTTCAGAAAGGGTCTTTCTGAATCCGTTAAAGATGTTATGGTGGGGTTTCCCACGCCTTTCGGTCTTAGTGATTCTATGTCTCTGGCCATTCAGATTGATCGGCGCTTGCGAGAGCAGAACTGTGCGCGCTGTGGCGTTGTCCTCAGAGCAGATGCCTGAGCCAATGCAATGTGATAGGATTCTGTCTAGAACGGAACAACAAGGATTCAGACGTCTGAATAGGTTGTGTTTTTATTGTGGCGATGCTTCTCATGTCATTTCAGTCTGCCCTAAGCGTACAAAGAGGATCGCTACTTCATTTACCATCAGTACTGTACAACCTAAATTTCTGTTATCTGTGTCCTTGATCTGCTCATTGTCATCATTTTCTGTCATGGCGTTTGTGGATTCAGGCGCCGCCTTGAACTTAATGGACTTTGAGTTTGCCAGGCGTTGTGGTTTTCCCTTGCAGTCTTTGCAGAACCCTATTCCTTTAAGGGGCATTGATGCTACACCTTTGGCTAAAAATAAACCCCAGTTTTGGACACAGGTGACCATGTGCATGGCGCCAGCCCATCAGGAAGAGTGTCGATTTCTGGTGTTGCATAATTTGCATGATGCTATCGTGCTGGGTTTTCCGTGGTTGCAGGTACATAATCCTGTGTTGGATTGGAAGTCTACGTCTGTGACTAGTTGGGGTTGTCAGGGGGTTCACAATGACGTTCCTTTGATGTCAATCTCCTCTTCTTCCTCTTCTGAAATTCCAGAGTTTTTGTCTGATTTTCAGGATGTATTCGATGAGCCCAAGTCCAGTTCCCTTCCACCGCATAGGGACTGTGATTGTGCTATTGACTTGATTCCTGGCTGTAAGTTTCCTAAGGGCCGACTTTTCAACCTGTCTGTGCCTGAACATACCGCTATGCGGAGTTATGTTAAGGAGTCTTTGGAGAAAGGGCATATTCGGCCATCTTCTTCACCGTTGGGAGCGGGATTTTTTTTGGTTGCTAAGAAGGATGGCTCCTTGAGACCCTGTATTGATTATCGCCTCTTGAATAAGATCACGGTCAAGTTTCAATACCCTTTACCTCTGCTTTCCGATTTGTTTGCTAGGATTAAGGGGGCTAGTTGGTTTACTAAAATTGACCTTCGGGGGGCATATAATCTTGTTCGTATTAAGCAGGGTGATGAATGGAAAACAGCGTTTAATACGCCCGAAGGCCATTTTGAATATCTTGTGATGCCATTCGGGCTCTCTAATGCTCCATCTGTTTTTCAGTCCTTCATGCATGATATCTTCCGGACTTATCTTGATAAATTCTTGATTATATATTTGGATGACATTTTGATTTTTTCCGATGATTGGGAGTCTCATGTGAAGCAGGTCAGGATGGTATTTCAGATCCTTCGTGACAATGCTTTGTTTGTGAAGGGGTCTAAGTGTCTCTTTGGAGTGCAGAAGGTTTCTTTTTTGGGCTTCATTTTTTCTCCCTCATCTATAGAGATGGATCCGGTTAAGGTTCAGGCCATTCATGATTGGATTCAACCCACATCCATGAAGAGCCTTCAGAAATGTTTGGGCTTTGCTAATTTTTATCGCCGTTTCATTGCTGGCTTCTCCAGCGTGGTTAAACCCTTGACCGATTTGACGAGGAAAGGCGCTGATGTGACAAATTGGTCCTCTGCGGCTGTCTCTGCCTTTCAGGAGCTCAAACGCCGATTTACTTCTGCCCCTGTGTTGCGTCAACCGGATGTTTCTCTTCCGTTTCAGGTTCAGGTTGAGGCTTCTGAGATTGGCGCAGGGGCCGTTTTGTCCCAGAGGGATCCTGTTGGTTCCTTGATGAAACCATGTGCCTTCTTTTCCCGTAAGTTTTCGCCTGCCGAACGCAATTATGATGTCGGCAATCGGGAATTGTTGGCTATGAAGTGGGCGTTTGAGGAGTGGCGACATTGGCTTGAGGGAGCTAAGCACCGTATTGTGGTCTTGACCGATCATAAGAATCTGATTTACCTCGAGTCTGCCAGATGGCTGAATCCTAGACAGGCTCGATGGTCTTTGTTTTTTTCCCGTTTTGATTTCGTGGTCTCGTATCTTCCGGGCTCTAAGAATATTAAGGCTGATGCCCTCTCTAGGAGTTTTTTGCCTGATTCTCCTGAGGTCCTTGAACCGGTCGGCATTCTGAAAGAAGGGGTGGTCCTCTCTGCCATTTCCCCTGATTTACGATGGGTTCTTCAGGAATTTCAGGCTGATAAACCTGACCGCTGTCCAGTGGGGAAACTGTTTGTTCCTGACAGATGGACTAGTAGAGTGATTTCTGAGGTTCATTGTTCTGTGTTGGCTGGCCATCCGGGTATTTTTGGTACCAGAGATTTGGTTGGTAGGTCTTTTTGGTGGCCTTCCTTGTCACGTGATGTGCGTTCTTTTGTGCAGTCCTGTGGGACGTGTGCACGGGCCAAGCCTTGTTGTTCCCGTGCTAGTGGGTTGCTTTTGCCATTGCCGGTCCCTGAGAGGCCCTGGACGCATATTTCTATGGATTTTGTTTCTGATCTTCTGGTTTCCCAGAGGATGTCGGTTATCTGGGTGGTTTGTGACTGGTTCTCTAAGATGGTTCATTTGGTGCCTTTGCCTAAATTGCCTTCCTCTTCAGATTTGGTTCCGTTGTTTTTTCAGCATGTAGTTCGTTTGCATGGTATTCCGGAGAATATTGTGTCCGACAGAGGTTCCCAGTTTGTTTCTAGGTTTTGGCGGGCCTTTTGTGCTAGGCTGGGCATTGATTTGAATATTTTCTTCCGCATTTCATCCTCAGACAAATGGCCAAACCGAGCGAACTAATCAGACCTTGGAGACTTATTTGAGATGCTTTGTGTCTGGTGATCAGGATGATTGGGTGGCTTTCTTGCCATTGGCCGAGTTTGCCCTTAATAATCGGGCTAGTTCGGCTACTTTGGTTTCGCCCTTCTTTTGTAATTTTGGTTTTCATCCTCGTTTTTCTTCAGGGCAGGTTGAGCCTTCTGACTGTCCTGGTGTGGATTCCGTGGTTGACAGGTTGCAGCAGATTTGGGCTCATGTTGTGGACAATTTGGTGTTGTCTCAGGAGGAGGCTCAACGTTTCGCTAACCGTCGTCGGTGTGTTGGTTCCCGGCTTCGGGTTGGGGATCTGGTTTGGTTGTCTTCCCGTCATGTTCCTATGAAGGTTTCTTCCCCTAAGTTTAAGCCTCGGTTTATTGGTCCTTATAGGATTTCTGAGATTACTAATCCGGTGTCTTTTCGATTGGCGCTTCCGGCCTCTTTTGCTATCCATAATGTCTTCCATAGATCTTTATTGCGGAAATATGTGGTGCCCATTGTTCCCTCTGTTGATCCTCCGGCCCCTGTCTTGGTTGATGGGGAGTTGGAGTATGTGGTTGAGAAGATTTTGGATTCTCGCTTTTCGAGGCGGAGGCTTCAGTACCTTGTCAAATGGAAGAGTTATAGCCAGGAGGATAATTCTTGGGTTTTTGCCTCTGATGTCCATGCTGCTGATTTGGTTCGTGCCTTTCATCTGGCTCGTCCTGATCGGCCTGGGGTCTCTGGTGAGGGTTCAGTGACCCCTCCTCAAGGGGGGGGGGAATGTTGTGAATTCTGCTCTTGGGTTCCCTCCGGTGGTTGTTGGTGGTAATACAGTTGTCCCTGGGTTGCAATCCTGGGCAGGTGTCCCTGCTGATTGCAGTGCTGACTGGGGTATTTAAGGTTGCAGGATTCATTAGTCCTTGCCAGTTGTCCATTGTTCTAGGACGTTTTGGATCTCAGTCTGGTTCCTCCTGCCCTGCTACCAAATCAGCAAAGATAAGTGTCTGGTTTTTGTTTCTGCAGCACACATGCTGTGTGCTTTACAGATCAGTGCTATTCATTGTTTTTTCTTGTCCAGCTTAGACTGTGTCAGGATTTTTCCAGTCAAGTTGGATTCTCAGGAGATGCAGATATACGTTCCATGTCTTTAGTTAGATGGTGGAATTTTTGTATTATCTGCTGTGGATATTTTCAGGGTTTTAATACTGACCGCTTAGCATTCTGTCCTATCCTTTTCTATTTAGCTAGAGTGGCCTCTTTTGCTAAACCCTGTTTTCTGCCTGCGTGTGTCTTTCCTCTAATACTCACAGACAATATTTGTGGGGGGCTGCCTATCCTTTGGGGTTCTGCTCTGAGGCAAGATAGGATTCCTATTTCCATCTATAGGGGTATTTAGTCCTCCGGCTGTGTCGAGGTGTCTAGGATTGTTAGGTACACCCCACGGCTACTTCTAGTTGCGGTGTCAGTTTAGGGTTTGCGGTCAGTATAGGTTTCACCTACTCCTGAGAAAGTCTCATGCGACTCCAAGGTCACCGGATCATAACAGTACAACTGGCCAACAATGAGTTAAATGCATCTCAGAAGAAGGGAAGAAAGGTGTTGAGCCATTTTTTTTTTTCTGTAGCCTGCTTTGTCCTTTCTTCCCTCTTTTTCTCTGGGTGGCTGAGGAGTCTGGTGCTAGCATGGATATTCAGGGATTAGCTTCTCATGTAGACCAGCTTGCTGCTAGGGTACAGGGGATTTCTGATTATATTGTCCAGACTCCGGTTTTAGAGCCTAAGATTCCTATTCCTGATTTGTTTTTTGGTGACAGGTCCAAATTTTTGAGTTTTAAAAACAACTGTAAACTGTTTTTTACTCTGAGACCTCGATCCTCTGGTGATTCCATTCAGCAGGTTAAAATTGTCATCTCCCTGCTGCGTGGTGATCCTCAGGATTGGGCATTTCCCCTGGAATCTGGGAATCCGGCCTTGCTTAATTTAGACGCCTTTTTTCAGGCTTTAGGATTATTATATGATGAACCAAACTCTGTGGATCAAGCAGAGAAGACCTTGTTGGCCCTGTCTCAGGGTCAAGAAGCGGCAGAATTGTATTGTCAGAAATTTAGAAAATGGTCTGTGTTGACTAAATGGAATGATGATGCTTTGGCGGCAATTTTCAGAAAGGGTCTTTCTGAATCCGTTAAAGATGTTATGGTGGGGTTTCCCACGCCTTTCGGTCTTAGTGATTCTATGTCTCTGGCCATTCAGATTGATCGGCGCTTGCGAGAGCAGAACTGTGCACGCTGTGGCGTTGTCCTCAGAGCAGATGCCTGAGCCAATGCAATGTGATAGGATTCTGTCTAGAACGGAACAACAAGGATTCAGACGTCTGAATAGGTTGTGTTTTTATTGTGGCGATGCTTCTCATGTCATTTTAGTCTGCCCTAAGCGTACAAAGAGGATCGCTACTTCATTTACCATCAGTACTGTACAACCTAAATTTCTGTTATCTGTGTCCTTGATCTGCTCATTGTCATCATTTTCTGTCATGGCGTTTGTGGATTCAGGCGCCGCCTTGAACTTAATGGACTTTGAGTTTGCCAGGCGTTGTGGTTTTCCCTTGCAGTCTTTGCAGAACCCTATTCCTTTAAGGGGCATTGATGCTACACCTTTGGCTAAAAATAAACCCCAGTTTTGGACACAGGTGACCATGTGCATGGCGCCAGCCCATCAGGAAGAGTGTCGATTTCTGGTGTTGCATAATTTGCATGATGCTATCGTGCTGGGTTTTCCGTGGTTGCAGGTACATAATCCTGTGTTGGATTGGAAGTCTACGTCTGTGACTAGTTGGGGTTGTCAGGGGGTTCACAATGACGTTCCTTTGATGTCAATCTCCTCTTCTTCCTCTTCTGAAATTCCAGAGTTTTTGTCTGATTTTCAGGATGTATTCGATGAGCCCAAGTCCAGTTCCCTTCCACCGCATAGGGACTGTGATTGTGCTATTGACTTGATTCCAGGCTGTAAGTTTCCTAAGGGCCGACTTTTCAACCTGTCTGTGCCTGAACATACCGCTATGCGGAGTTATGTTAAGGAGTCTTTGGAGAAAGGGCATATTCGGCCATCTTCTTCACCGTTGGGAGCGGGATTTTTTTTGGTTGCTAAGAAGGATGGCTCCTTGAGACCCTGTATTGATTATCGCCTCTTGAATAAGATCACGGTCAAGTTTCAATACCCTTTACCTCTGCTTTCCGATTTGTTTGCTAGGATTAAGGGGGCTAGTTGGTTTACTAAAATTGACCTTCGGGGGGCATATAATCTTGTTCGTATTAAGCAGGGTGATGAATGGAAAACAGCGTTTAATACGCCCGAAGGCCATTTTGAATATCTTGTGATGCCATTCAGGCTCTCTAATGCTCCATCTGTTTTTCAGTCCTTCATGCATGATATCTTCCGGACTTATCTTGATAAATTCTTGATTATATAGTTGGATGACATTTTGATTTTTTCCGATGATTGGGAGTCTCATGTGAAGCAGGTCAGGATGGTATTTCAGATCCTTCGTGACAATGCTTTGTTTGTGAAGGGGTCTAAGTGTCTCTTTGGAGTGCAGAAGGTTTCTTTTTTGGGCTTCATTTTTTCTCCCTCATCTATAGAGATGGATCCGGTTAAGGTTCAGGCCATTCATGATTGGATTCAACCCACATCCGTGAAGAGCCTTCAGAAATGTTTGGGCTTTGCTAATTTTTATCGCCGTTTCATTGCTGGCTTCTCCAGCGTGGTTAAACCCTTGACCGATTTGACGAGGAAAGGCGCTGATGTGACAAATTGGTCCTCTGCGGCTGTCTCTGCCTTTCAGGAGCTCAAACGCCGATTTACTTCTGCCCCTGTGTTGCGTCAACCGGATGTTTCTCTTCCGTTTCAGGTTCAGGTTGAGGCTTCTGAGATTGGCGCAGGGGCCGTTTTGTCCCAGAGGGATCCTGTTGGTTCCTTGATGAAACCATGTGCCTTCTTTTCCCGTAAGTTTTCGCCTGCCGAACGCAATTATGATGTCGGCAATCGGGAATTGTTGGCTATGAAGTGGGCGTTTGAGGAGTGGCGACATTGGCTTGAGGGAGCTAAGCACCGTATTGTGGTCTTGACCGATCATAAGAATCTGATTTACCTCGAGTCTGCCAGATGGCTGAATCCTAGACAGGCTCGATGGTCTTTGTTTTTTTCCCGTTTTGATTTCGTGGTCTCGTATCTTCCGGGCTCTAAGAATATTAAGGCTGATGCCCTCTCTAGGAGTTATTTGCCTGATTCTCCTGAGGTCCTTGAACCGGTCGGCATTCTGAAAGAAGGGGTGGTCCTCTCTGCCATTTCCCCTGATTTACGATGGGTTCTTCAGGAATTTCAGGCTGATAAACCTGACCGCTGTCCAGTGGAGAAACTGTTTGTTCCTGACAGATGGACTAGTAGAGTGATTTCTGAGGTTCATTGTTCTGTGTTGGCTGGCCATCCGGGTATTTTTTGTACCAGAGATTTGGTTGGTAGGTCTTTTTGGTGGCCTTCCTTGTCACGTGATGTGCGTTCTTTTGTGCAGTCCTGTGGGACGTGTGCACGGGCCAAGCCTTGTTGTTCCCGTGCTAGTGGGTTGCTTTTGCCATTGCCGGTCCCTGAGAGGCCCTGGACGCATATTTCTATGGATTTTGTTTCTGATCTTCCGGTTTCCCAGAGGATGTCGGTTATCTGGGTGGTTTGTGACCGGTTCTCTAAGATGGTTCATTTGGTGCCTTTGCCTAAATTGCCTTCCTCTTCAGATTTGGTTCCGTTGTTTTTTCAGCATGTAGTTCGTTTGCATGGTATTCCGGAGAATATTGTGTCCGACAGAGGTTCCCAGTTTGTTTCTAGGTTTTGGCGGGCCTTTTGTGCTAGGCTGGGCATTGATTTGAATATTTTCTTCCGCATTTCATCCTCAGACAAATGGCCAAACCGAGCGAACTAATCAGACCTTGGAGACTTATTTGAGATGCTTTGTGTCTGGTGATCAGGATGATTGGGTGGCTTTCTTGCCATTGGCCGAGTTTGCACTTAATAATCGGGCTAGTTCGGCTACTTTGGTTTCGCCCTTCTTTTGTAATTTTGGTTTTCATCCTCGTTTTTCTTCAGGGCAGGTTGAGCCTTCTGACTGTCCTGGTGTGGATTCCGTGGTTGACAGGTTGCAGCAGATTTGGGCTCATGTTGTGGACAATTTGGTGTTGTCTCAGGAGGAGGCTCAACGTTTCGCTAACCGTCGTCGGTGTGTTGGTTCCCGGCTTCGGGTTGGGGATCTGGTTTGGTTGTCTTCCCGTCATGTTCCTATGAAGGTTTCTTCCCCTAAGTTTAAGCCTCGGTTTATTGGTCCTTATAGGATTTCTGAGATTACTAATCCGGTGTCTTTTCGATTGGCGCTTCCGGCCTCTTTTGCTATCCATAATGTCTTCCATAGATCTTTATTGCGGAAATATGTGGTGCCCATTGTTCCCTCTGTTGATCCTCCGGCCCCTGTCTTGGTTGATGGGGAGTTGGAGTATGTGGTTGAGAAGATTTTGGATTCTCGCTTTTCGAGGCGGAGGCTTCAGTACCTTGTCAAATGGAAGAGTTATAGCCAGGAGGATAATTCTTGGGTTTTTGCCTCTGATGTCCATGCTGCTGATTTGGTTCGTGCCTTTCATCTGGCTCGTCCTGATCGGCCTGGGGTCTCTGGTGAGGGTTCAGTGACCCCTCCTCAGGGGGGGGGGGGAATGTTGTGAATTCTGCTCTTGGGTTCCCTCCGGTGGTTGTTGGTGGTAATACAGTTGTCCCTGGGTTGCAATCCTGGGCAGGTGTCCCTGCTGATTGCAGTGCTGACTGGGGTATTTAAGGTTGCAGGATTCATTAGTCCTTGCCAGTTGTCCATTGTTCTAGGACGTTTTGGATCTCAGTCTGGTTCCTCCTGCCCTGCTACCAAATCAGCAAAGATAAGTGTCTGGTTTTTGTTTCTGCAGCACACATGCTGTGTGCTTTACAGATCAGTGCTATTCATTGTTTTTTCTTGTCCAGCTTAGACTGTGTCAGGATTTTTCCAGTCAAGTTGGATTCTCAGGAGATGCAGATATACGTTCCATGTCTTTAGTTAGATGGTGGAATTTTTGTATTATCTGCTGTGGATATTTTCAGGGTTTTAATACTGACCGCTTAGCATTCTGTCCTATCCTTTTCTATTTAGCTAGAGTGGCCTCTTTTGCTAAACCCTGTTTTCTGCCTGCGTGTGTCTTTCCTCTAATACTCACAGACAATATTTGTGGGGGGCTGCCTATCCTTTGGGGTTCTGCTCTGAGGCAAGATAGGATTCCTATTTCCATCTATAGGGGTATTTAGTCCTCCGGCTGTGTCGAGGTGTCTAGGATTGTTAGGTACACCCCACGGCTACTTCTAGTTGCGGTGTCAGTTTAGGGTTTGCGGTCAGTACAGGTTTCACCTACTCCTGAGAAAGTCTCATGCGACTCCAAGGTCACCGGATCATAACAGTACAACTGGCCAACAATGAGTTAAATGCATCTCAGAAGAAGGGAAGAAAGGTGTTGAGCCATTTTTTTTTCTGTAGCCTGCTTTGTCCTTTCTTCCCTCTTTTTCTCTGGGTGGCTGAGGAGTCTGGTGCTGGCATGGATATTCAGGGATTAGCTTCTCATGTAGACCAGCTTGCTGCTAGGGTACAGGGGATTTCTGATTATATTGTCCAGACTCCGGTTTTAGAGCCTAAGATTCCTATTCCTGATTTGTTTTTTGGTGACAGGTCCAAATTTTTGAGTTTTAAAAACAACTGTAAACTGTTTTTTACTCTGAGACCTCGATCCTCTGGTGATTCCATTCAGCAGGTTAAAATTGTCATCTCCCTGCTGCGTGGTGATCCTCAGGATTGGGCATTTCCCCTGGAATCTGGGAATCCGGCCTTGCTTAATTTAGACGCCTTTTTTCAGGCTTTAGGATTATTATATGATGAACCAAACTCTGTGGATCAAGCAGAGAAGACCTTGTTGGCCCTGTCTCAGGGTCAAGAAGCGGCAGAATTGTATTGTCAGAAATTTAGAAAATGGTCTGTGTTGACTAAATGGAATGATGATGCTTTGGCGGCAATTTTCAGAAAGGGTCTTTCTGAATCCGTTAAAGATGTTATGGTGGGGTTTCCCACGCCTTTCGGTCTTAGTGATTCTATGTCTCTGGCCATTCAGATTGATCGGCGCTTGCGAGAGCAGAACTGTGCGCGCTGTGACGTTGTCCTCAGAGCAGATGCCTGAGCCAATGCAATGTGATAGGATTCTGTCTAGAACGGAACAACAAGGATTCAGACGTCTGAATAGGTTGTGTTTTTATTGTGGCGATGCTTCTCATGTCATTTCAGTCTGCCCTAAGCGTACAAAGAGGATCGCTACTTCATTTACCATCAGTACTGTACAACCTAAATTTCTGTTATCTGTGTCCTTGATCTGCTCATTGTCATCATTTTCTGTCATGGCGTTTGTGGATTCAGGCGCCGCCTTGAACTTAATGGACTTTGAGTTTGCCAGGCGTTGTGGTTTTCCCTTGCAGTCTTTGCAGAACCCTATTCCTTTAAGGGGCATTGATGCTACACCTTTGGCTAAAAATAAACCCCAGTTTTGGACACAGGTGACCATGTGCATGGCGCCAGCCCATCAGGAAGAGTGTCGATTTCTGGTGTTGCATAATTTGCATGATGCTATCGTGCTGGGTTTTCCGTGGTTGCAGGTACATAATCCTGTGTTGGATTGGAAGTCTACGTCTGTGACTAGTTGGGGTTGTCAGGGGGTTCACAATGACGTTCCTTTGATGTCAATCTCCTCTTCTTCCTCTTCTGAAATTCCAGAGTTTTTGTCTGATTTTCAGGATGTATTCGATGAGCCCAAGTCCAGTTCCCTTCCACCGCATAGGGACTGTGATTGTGCTATTGACTTGATTCCAGGCTGTAAGTTTCCTAAGGGCCGACTTTTCAACCTGTCTGTGCCTGAACATACCGCTATGCGGAGTTATGTTAAGGAGTCTTTGGAGAAAGGGCATATTCGGCCATCTTCTTCACCGTTGGGAGCGGGATTTTTTTTGGTTGCTAAGAAGGATGGCTCCTTGAGACCCTGTATTGATTATCGCCTCTTGAATAAGATCACGGTCAAGTTTCAATACCCTTTACCTCTGCTTTCCGATTTGTTTGCTAGGATTAAGGGGGCTAGTTGGTTTACTAAAATTGACCTTCGGGGGGCATATAATCTTGTTCGTATTAAGCAGGGTGATGAATGGAAAACAGCGTTTAATACGCCCGAAGGCCATTTTGAATATCTTGTGATGCCATTCGGGCTCTCTAATGCTCCATCTGTTTTTCAGTCCTTCATGCATGATATCTTCCGGACTTATCTTGATAAATTCTTGATTATATATTTGGATGACATTTTGATTTTTTCCGATGATTGGGAGTCTCATGTGAAGCAGGTCAGGATGGTATTTCAGATCCTTCGTGACAATGCTTTGTTTGTGAAGGGGTCTAAGTGTCTCTTTGGAGTGCAGAAGGTTTCTTTTTTGGGCTTCATTTTTTCTCCCTCATCTATAGAGATGGATCCGGTTAAGGTTCAGGCCATTCATGATTGGATTCAACCCACATCCATGAAGAGCCTTCAGAAATGTTTGGGGTTTGCTAATTTTTATCGCCGTTTCATTGCTGGCTTCTCCAGCGTGGTTAAACCCTTGACCGATTTGACGAGGAAAGGCGCTGATGTGACAAATTGGTCCTCTGCGGCTGTCTCTGCCTTTCAGGAGCTCAAACGCCGATTTACTTCTGCCCCTGTGTTGCGTCAACCGGATGTTTCTCTTCCGTTTCAGGTTCAGGTTGAGGCTTCTGAGATTGGCGCAGGGGCCGTTTTGTCCCAGAGGGATCCTGTTGGTTCCTTGATGAAACCATGTGCCTTCTTTTCCCGTAAGTTTTCGCCTGCCGAACGCAATTATGATGTCGGCAATCGGGAATTGTTGGCTATGAAGTGGGCGTTTGAGGAGTGGCGACATTGGCTTGAGGGAGCTAAGCACCGTATTGTGGTCTTGACCGATCATAAGAATCTGATTTACCTCGAGTCTGCCAGATGGCTGAATCCTAGACAGGCTCGATGGTCTTTGTTTTTTTCCCGTTTTGATTTCGTGGTCTCGTATCTTCCGGGCTCTAAGAATATTAAGGCTGATGCCCTCTCTAGGAGTTATTTGCCTGATTCTCCTGAGGTCCTTGAACCGGTCGGCATTCTGAAAGAAGGGGTGGTCCTCTCTGCCATTTCCCCTGATTTACGATGGGTTCTTCAGGAATTTCAGGCTGATAAACCTGACCGCTGTCCAGTGGGGAAACTGTTTGTTCCTGACAGATGGACTAGTAGAGTGATTTCTGAGGTTCATTGTTCTGTGTTGGCTGGCCATCCGGGTATTTTTTGTACCAGAGATTTGGTTGGTAGGTCTTTTTGGTGGCCTTCCTTGTCACGTGATGTGCGTTCTTTTGTGCAGTCCTGTGGGACGTGTGCACGGGCCAAGCCTTGTTGTTCCCGTGCTAGTGGGTTGCTTTTGCCATTGCCGGTCCCTGAGAGGCCCTGGACGCATATTTCTATGGATTTTGTTTCTGATCTTCCGGTTTCCCAGAGGATGTCGGTTATCTGGGTGGTTTGTGACCGGTTCTCTAAGATGGTTCATTTGGTGCCTTTGCCTAAATTGCCTTCCTCTTCAGATTTGGTTCCGTTGTTTTTTCAGCATGTAGTTCGTTTGCATGGTATTCCGGAGAATATTGTGTCCGACAGAGGTTCCCAGTTTGTTTCTAGGTTTTGGCGGGCCTTTTGTGCTAGGCTGGGCATTGATTTGAATATTTTCTTCCGCATTTCATCCTCAGACAAATGGCCAAACCGAGCGAACTAATCAGACCTTGGAGGCTTATTTGAGATGCTTTGTGTCTGGTGATCAGGATGATTGGGTGGCTTTCTTGCCATTGGCCGAGTTTGCCCTTAATAATCGGGCTAGTTCGGCTACTTTGGTTTCGCCCTTCTTTTGTAATTTTGGTTTTCATCCTCGTTTTTCTTCAGGGCAGGTTGAGCCTTCTGACTGTCCTGGTGTGGATTCCGTGGTTGACAGGTTGCAGCAGATTTGGGCTCATGTTGTGGACAATTTGGTGTTGTCTCAGGAGGAGGCTCAACGTTTCGCTAACCGTCGTCGGTGTGTTGGTTCCCGGCTTCGGGTTGGGGATCTGGTTTGGTTGTCTTCCCGTCATGTTCCTATGAAGGTTTCTTCCCCTAAGTTTAAGCCTCGGTTTATTGGTCCTTATAGGATTTCTGAGATTACTAATCCGGTGTCTTTTCGATTGGCGCTTCCGGCCTCTTTTGCTATCCATAATGTCTTCCATAGATCTTTATTGCGGAAATATGTGGTGCCCATTGTTCCCTCTGTTGATCCTCCGGCCCCTGTCTTGGTTGATGGGGAGTTGGAGTATGTGGTTGAGAAGATTTTGGATTCTCGCTTTTCGAGGCGGAGGCTTCAGTACCTTGTCAAATGGAAGAGTTATAGCCAGGAGGATAATTCTTGGGTTTTTGCCTCTGATGTCCATGCTGCTGATTTGGTTCGTGCCTTTCATCTGGCTCGTCCTGATCGGCCTGGGGTCTCTGGTGAGGGTTCAGTGACCCCTCCTCAAGGGGGGGGGGAATGTTGTGAATTCTGCTCTTGGGTTCCCTCCGGTGGTTGTTGGTGGTAATACAGTTGTCCCTGGGTTGCAATCCTGGGCAGGTGTCCCTGCTGATTGCAGTGCTGACTGGGGTATTTAAGGTTGCAGGATTCATTAGTCCTTGCCAGTTGTCCATTGTTCTAGGACGTTTTGGATCTCAGTCTGGTTCCTCCTGCCCTGCTACCAAATCAGCAAAGATAAGTGTCTGGTTTTTGTTTCTGCAGCACACATGCTGTGTGCTTTACAGATCAGTGCTATTCATTGTTTTTTCTTGTCCAGCTTAGACTGTGTCAGGATTTTTCCAGTCAAGTTGGATTCTCAGGAGATGCAGATATACGTTCCATGTCTTTAGTTAGATGGTGGAATTTTTGTATTATCTGCTGTGGATATTTTCAGGGTTTTAATACTGACCGCTTAGCATTCTGTCCTATCCTTTTCTATTTAGCTAGAGTGGCCTCTTTTGCTAAACCCTGTTTTCTGCCTTTGTGTGTCTTTCCTCTAATACTCACAGACAATATTTGTGGGGGGCTGCCTATCCTTTGGGGTTCTGCTCTGAGGCAAGATAGGATTCCTATTTCCATCTATAGGGGTATTTAGTCCTCCGGCTGTGTCGAGGTGTCTAGGATTGTTAGGTACACCCCACGGCTACTTCTAGTTGCGGTGTCAGTTTAGGGTTTGCGGTCAGTATAGGTTTCACCTACTCCTGAGAAAGTCTCATGCGACTCCAAGGTCACCGGATCATAACAGTACAACTGGCCAACAATGAGTTAAATGCATCTCAGAAGAAGGGAAGAAAGGTGTTGAGCCATTTTTTTTTCTGTAGCCTGCTTTGTCCTTTCTTCCCTCTTTTTCTCTGGGTGGCTAAGGAGTCTGGTGCTAGCATGGATATTCAGGGATTAGCTTCTCATGTAGACCAGCTTGCTGCTAGGGTACAGGGGATTTCTGATTATATTGTCCAGACTCCGGTTTTAGAGCCTAAGATTCCTATTCCTGATTTGTTTTTTGGTGACAGGTCCAAATTTTTGAGTTTTAAAAACAACTGTAAACTGTTTTTTACTCTGAGACCTCGATCCTCTGGTGATTCCATTCAGCAGGTTAAAATTGTCATCTCCCTGCTGCGTGGTGATCCTCAGGATTGGGCATTTCCCCTGGAATCTGGGAATCCGGCCTTGCTTAATTTAGACGCCTTTTTTCAGGCTTTAGGATTATTATATGATGAACCAAACTCTGTGGATCAAGCAGAGAAGACCTTGTTGGCCCTGTCTCAGGGTCAAGAAGCGGCAGAATTGTATTGTCAGAAATTTAGAAAATGGTCTGTGTTGACTAAATGGAATGATGATGCTTTGGCGGCAATTTTCAGAAAGGGTCTTTCTGAATCCGTTAAAGATGTTATGGTGGGGTTTCCCACGCCTTTCGGTCTTAGTGATTCTATGTCTCTGGCCATTCAGATTGATCGGCGCTTGCGAGAGCAGAACTGTGCACGCTGTGGCGTTGTCCTCAGAGCAGATGCCTGAGCCAATGCAATGTGATAGGATTCTGTCTAGAACGGAACAACAAGGATTCAGACGTCTGAATAGGTTGTGTTTTTATTGTGGCGATGCTTCTCATGTCATTTTAGTCTGCCCTAAGCGTACAAAGAGGATCGCTACTTCATTTACCATCAGTACTGTACAACCTAAATTTCTGTTATCTGTGTCCTTGATCTGCTCATTGTCATCATTTTCTGTCATGGCGTTTGTGGATTCAGGCGCCGCCTTGAACTTAATGGACTTTGAGTTTGCCAGGCGTTGTGGTTTTCCCTTGCAGTCTTTGCAGAACCCTATTCCTTTAAGGGGCATTGATGCTACACCTTTGGCTAAAAATAAACCCCAGTTTTGGACACAGGTGACCATGTGCATGGCGCCAGCCCATCAGGAAGAGTGTCGATTTCTGGTGTTGCATAATTTGCATGATGCTATCGTGCTGGGTTTTCTGTGGTTGCAGGTACATAATCCTGTGTTGGATTGGAAGTCTACGTCTGTGACTAGTTGGGGTTGTCAGGGGGTTCACAATGACGTTCCTTTGATGTCAATCTCCTCTTCTTCCTCTTCTGAAATTCCAGAGTTTTTGTCTGATTTTCAGGATGTATTCGATGAGCCCAAGTCCAGTTCCCTTCCACCGCATAGGGACTGTGATTGTGCTATTGACTTGATTCCAGGCTGTAAGTTTCCTAAGGGCCGACTTTTCAACCTGTCTGTGCCTGAACATACCGCTATGCGGAGTTATGTTAAGGAGTCTTTGGAGAAAGGGCATATTCGGCCATCTTCTTCACCGTTGGGAGCGGGATTTTTTTTGGTTGCTAAGAAGGATGGCTCCTTGAGACCCTGTATTGATTATCGCCTCTTGAATAAGATCACGGTCAAGTTTCAATACCCTTTACCTCTGCTTTCCGATTTGTTTGCTAGGATTAAGGGGGCTAGTTGGTTTACTAAAATTGACCTTCGGGGGGCATATAATCTTGTTCGTATTAAGCAGGGTGATGAATGGAAAACAGCGTTTAATACGCCCGAAGGCCATTTTGAATATCTTGTGATGCCATTCAGGCTCTCTAATGCTCCATCTGTTTTTCAGTCCTTCATGCATGATATCTTCCGGACTTATCTTGATAAATTCTTGATTATATATTTGGATGACATTTTGATTTTTTCCGATGATTGGGAGTCTCATGTGAAGCAGGTCAGGATGGTATTTCAGATCCTTCGTGACAATGCTTTGTTTGTGAAGGGGTCTAAGTGTCTCTTTGGAGTGCAGAAGGTTTCTTTTTTGGGCTTCATTTTTTCTCCCTCATCTATAGAGATGGATCCGGTTAAGGTTCAGGCCATTCATGATTGGATTCAACCCACATCCGTGAAGAGCCTTCAGAAATGTTTGGGCTTTGCTAATTTTTATCGCCGTTTCATTGCTGGCTTCTCCAGTGTGGTTAAACCCTTGACCGATTTGACGAGGAAAGGCGCTGATGTGACAAATTGGTCCTCTGCGGCTGTCTCTGCCTTTCAGGAGCTCAAACGCCGATTTACTTCTGCCCCTGTGTTGCGTCAACCGGATGTTTCTCTTCCATTTCAGGTTCAGGTTGAGGCTTCTGAGATTGGCGCAGGGGCCGTTTTGTCCCAGAGGGATCCTGTTGGTTCCTTGATGAAACCATGTGCCTTCTTTTCCCGTAAGTTTTCGCCTGCCGAACGCAATTATGATGTCGGCAATCGGGAATTGTTGGCTATGAAGTGGGCGTTTGAGGAGTGGCGACATTGGCTTGAGGGAGCTAAGCACCGTATTGTGGTCTTGACCGATCATAAGAATCTGATTTACCTCGAGTCTGCCAGATGGCTGAATCCTAGACAGGCTCGATGGTCTTTGTTTTTTTCCCGTTTTGATTTCGTGGTCTCGTATCTTCCGGGCTCTAAGAATATTAAGGCTGATGCCCTCTCTAGGAGTTATTTGCCTGATTCTCCTGAGGTCCTTGAACCGGTCGGCATTCTGAAAGAAGGGGTGGTCCTCTCTGCCATTTCCCCTGATTTACGATGGGTTCTTCAGGAATTTCAGGCTGATAAACCTGACCGCTGTCCAGTGGGGAAACTGTTTGTTCCTGACAGATGGACTAGTAGAGTGATTTCTGAGGTTCATTGTTCTGTGTTGGCTGGCCATCCGGGTATTTTTTGTACCAGAGATTTGGTTGGTAGGTCTTTTTGGTGGCCTTCCTTGTCACGTGATGTGCGTTCTTTTGTGCAGTCCTGTGGGACGTGTGCACGGGCCAAGCCTTGTTGTTCCCGTGCTAGTGGGTTGCTTTTGCCATTGCCGGTCCCTGAGAGGCCCTGGACGCATATTTCTATGGATTTTGTTTCTGATCTTCCGGTTTCCCAGAGGATGTCGGTTATCTGGGTGGTTTGTGACCGGTTCTCTAAGATGGTTCATTTGGTGCCTTTGCCTAAATTGCCTTCCTCTTCAGATTTGGTTCCGTTGTTTTTTCAGCATGTAGTTCGTTTGCATGGTATTCCGGAGAATATTGTGTCCGACAGAGGTTCCCAGTTTGTTTCTAGGTTTTGGCGGGCCTTTTGTGCTAGGCTGGGCATTGATTTGAATATTTTCTTCCGCATTTCATCCTCAGACAAATGGCCAAACCGAGCGAACTAATCAGACCTTGGAGGCTTATTTGAGATGCTTTGTGTCTGGTGATCAGGATGATTGGGTGGCTTTCTTGCCATTGGCCGAGTTTGCCCTTAATAATCGGGCTAGTTCGGCTACTTTGGTTTCGCCCTTCTTTTGTAATTTTGGTTTTCATCCTCGTTTTTCTTCAGGGCAGGTTGAGCCTTCTGACTGTCCTGGTGTGGATTCCGTGGTTGACAGGTTGCAGCAGATTTGGGCTCATGTTGTGGACAATTTGGTGTTGTCTCAGGAGGAGGCTCAACGTTTCGCTAACCGTCGTCGGTGTGTTGGTTCCCGGCTTCGGGTTGGGGATCTGGTTTGGTTGTCTTCCCGTCATGTTCCTATGAAGGTTTCTTCCCCTAAGTTTAAGCCTCGGTTTATTGGTCCTTATAGGATTTCTGAGATTACTAATCCGGTGTCTTTTCGATTGGCGCTTCCGGCCTCTTTTGCTATCCATAATGTCTTCCATAGATCTTTATTGCGGAAATATGTGGTGCCCATTGTTCCCTCTGTTGATCCTCCGGCCCCTGTCTTGGTTGATGGGGAGTTGGAGTATGTGGTTGAGAAGATTTTGGATTCTCGCTTTTCGAGGCGGAGGCTTCAGTACCTTGTCAAATGGAAGAGTTATAGCCAGGAGGATAATTCTTGGGTTTTTGCCTCTGATGTCCATGCTGCTGATTTGGTTCGTGCCTTTCATCTGGCTCGTCCTGATCGGCCTGGGGTCTCTGGTGAGGGTTCAGTGACCCCTCCTCAAGGGGGGGGGGAATGTTGTGAATTCTGCTCTTGGGTTCCCTCCGGTGGTTGTTGGTGGTAATACAGTTGTCCCTGGGTTGCAATCCTGGGCAGGTGTCCCTGCTGATTGCAGTGCTGACTGGGGTATTTAAGGTTGCAGGATTCATTAGTCCTTGCCAGTTGTCCATTGTTCTAGGACGTTTTGGATCTCAGTCTGGTTCCTCCTGCCCTGCTACCAAATCAGCAAAGATAAGTGTCTGGTTTTTGTTTCTGCAGCACACATGCTGTGTGCTTTACAGATCAGTGCTATTCATTGTTTTTTCTTGTCCAGCTTAGACTGTGTCAGGATTTTTCCAGTCAAGTTGGATTCTCAGGAGATGCAGATATACGTTCCATGTCTTTAGTTAGATGGTGGAATGTTTGTATTATCTGCTGTGGATATTTTCAGGGTTTTAATACTGACCGCTTAGCATTCTGTCCTATCCTTTTCTATTTAGCTAGAGTGGCCTCTTTTGCTAAACCCTGTTTTCTGCCTTTGTGTGTCTTTCCTCTAATACTCACAGACAATATTTGTGGGGGGCTGCCTATCCTTTGGGGTTCTGCTCTGAGGCAAGATAGGATTCCTATTTCCATCTATAGGGGTATTTAGTCCTCCGGCTGTGTCGAGGTGTCTAGGATTGTTAGGTACACCCCACGGCTACTTCTAGTTGCGGTGTCAGTTTAGGGTTTGCGGTCAGTACAGGTTTCACCTACTCCTGAGAAAGTCTCATGCGACTCCAAGGTCACCGGATCATAACAGTACAACTGGCCAACAATGAGTTAAATGCATCTCAGAAGAAGGGAAGAAAGGTGTTGAGCCATTTTTTTTTCTGTAGCCTGCTTTGTCCTTTCTTCCCTCTTTTTCTCTGGGTGGCTGAGGAGTCTGGTGCTGGCATGGATATTCAGGGATTAGCTTCTCATGTAGACCAGCTTGCTGCTAGGGTACAGGGGATTTCTGATTATATTGTCCAGACTCCGGTTTTAGAGCCTAAGATTCCTATTCCTGATTTGTTTTTTGGTGACAGGTCCAAATTTTTGAGTTTTAAAAACAACTGTAAACTGTTTTTTACTCTGAGACCTCGATCCTCTGGTGATTCCATTCAGCAGGTTAAAATTGTCATCTCCCTGCTGCGTGGTGATCCTCAGGATTGGGCATTTCCCCTGGAATCTGGGAATCCGGCCTTGCTTAATTTAGACGCCTTTTTTCAGGCTTTAGGATTATTATATGATGAACCAAACTCTGTGGATCAAGCAGAGAAGACCTTGTTGGCCCTGTCTCAGGGTCAAGAAGCGGCAGAATTGTATTGTCAGAAATTTAGAAAATGGTCTGTGTTGACTAAATGGAATGATGATGCTTTGGCGGCAATTTTCAGAAAGGGTCTTTCTGAATCCGTTAAAGATGTTATGGTGGGGTTTCCCACGCCTTTCGGTCTTAGTGATTCTATGTCTCTGGCCATTCAGATTGATCGGCGCTTGCGAGAGCAGAACTGTGCGCGCTGTGACGTTGTCCTCAGAGCAGATGCCTGAGCCAATGCAATGTGATAGGATTCTGTCTAGAACGGAACAACAAGGATTCAGACGTCTGAATAGGTTGTGTTTTTATTGTGGCGATGCTTCTCATGTCATTTCAGTCTGCCCTAAGCGTACAAAGAGGATCGCTACTTCATTTACCATCAGTACTGTACAACCTAAATTTCTGTTATCTGTGTCCTTGATCTGCTCATTGTCATCATTTTCTGTCATGGCGTTTGTGGATTCAGGCGCCGCCTTGAACTTAATGGACTTTGAGTTTGCCAGGCGTTGTGGTTTTCCCTTGCAGTCTTTGCAGAACCCTATTCCTTTAAGGGGCATTGATGCTACACCTTTGGCTAAAAATAAACCCCAGTTTTGGACACAGGTGACCATGTGCATGGCGCCAGCCCATCAGGAAGAGTGTCGATTTCTGGTGTTGCATAATTTGCATGATGCTATCGTGCTGGGTTTTCCGTGGTTGCAGGTACATAATCCTGTGTTGGATTGGAAGTCTACGTCTGTGACTAGTTGGGGTTGTCAGGGGGTTCACAATGACGTTCCTTTGATGTCAATCTCCTCTTCTTCCTCTTCTGAAATTCCAGAGTTTTTGTCTGATTTTCAGGATGTATTCGATGAGCCCAAGTCCAGTTCCCTTCCACCGCATAGGGACTGTGATTGTGCTATTGACTTGATTCCAGGCTGTAAGTTTCCTAAGGGCCGACTTTTCAACCTGTCTGTGCCTGAACATACCGCTATGCGGAGTTATGTTAAGGAGTCTTTGGAGAAAGGGCATATTCGGCCATCTTCTTCACCGTTGGGAGCGGGATTTTTTTTGGTTGCTAAGAAGGATGGCTCCTTGAGACCCTGTATTGATTATCGCCTCTTGAATAAGATCACGGTCAAGTTTCAATACCCTTTACCTCTGCTTTCCGATTTGTTTGCTAGGATTAAGGGGGCTAGTTGGTTTACTAAAATTGACCTTCGGGGGGCATATAATCTTGTTCGTATTAAGCAGGGTGATGAATGGAAAACAGCGTTTAATACGCCCGAAGGCCATTTTGAATATCTTGTGATGCCATTCGGGCTCTCTAATGCTCCATCTGTTTTTCAGTCCTTCATGCATGATATCTTCCGGACTTATCTTGATAAATTCTTGATTATATATTTGGATGACATTTTGATTTTTTCCGATGATTGGGAGTCTCATGTGAAGCAGGTCAGGATGGTATTTCAGATCCTTCGTGACAATGCTTTGTTTGTGAAGGGGTCTAAGTGTCTCTTTGGAGTGCAGAAGGTTTCTTTTTTGGGCTTCATTTTTTCTCCCTCATCTATAGAGATGGATCCGGTTAAGGTTCAGGCCATTCATGATTGGATTCAACCCACATCCGTGAAGAGCCTTCAGAAATGTTTGGGGTTTGCTAATTTTTATCGCCGTTTCATTGCTGGCTTCTCCAGCGTGGTTAAACCCTTGACCGATTTGACGAGGAAAGGCGCTGATGTGACAAATTGGTCCTCTGCGGCTGTCTCTGCCTTTCAGGAGCTCAAACGCCGATTTACTTCTGCCCCTGTGTTGCGTCAACCGGATGTTTCTCTTCCGTTTCAGGTTCAGGTTGAGGCTTCTGAGATTGGCGCAGGGGCCGTTTTGTCCCAGAGGGATCCTGTTGGTTCCTTGATGAAACCATGTGCCTTCTTTTCCCGTAAGTTTTCGCCTGCCGAACGCAATTATGATGTCGGCAATCGGGAATTGTTGGCTATGAAGTGGGCGTTTGAGGAGTGGCGACATTGGCTTGAGGGAGCTAAGCACCGTATTGTGGTCTTGACCGATCATAAGAATCTGATTTACCTCGAGTCTGCCAGATGGCTGAATCCTAGACAGGCTCGATGGTCTTTGTTTTTTTCCCGTTTTGATTTCGTGGTCTCGTATCTTCCGGGCTCTAAGAATATTAAGGCTGATGCCCTCTCTAGGAGTTATTTGCCTGATTCTCCTGAGGTCCTTGAACCGGTCGGCATTCTGAAAGAAGGGGTGGTCCTCTCTGCCATTTCCCCTGATTTACGATGGGTTCTTCAGGAATTTCAGGCTGATAAACCTGACCGCTGTCCAGTGGGGAAACTGTTTGTTCCTGACAGATGGACTAGTAGAGTGATTTCTGAGGTTCATTGTTCTGTGTTGGCTGGCCATCCGGGTATTTTTTGTACCAGAGATTTGGTTGGTAGGTCTTTTTGGTGGCCTTCCTTGTCACGTGATGTGCGTTCTTTTGTGCAGTCCTGTGGGACGTGTGCACGGGCCAAGCCTTGTTGTTCCCGTGCTAGTGGGTTGCTTTTGCCATTGCCGGTCCCTGAGAGGCCCTGGACGCATATTTCTATGGATTTTGTTTCTGATCTTCCGGTTTCCCAGAGGATGTCGGTTATCTGGGTGGTTTGTGACCGGTTCTCTAAGATGGTTCATTTGGTGCCTTTGCCTAAATTGCCTTCCTCTTCAGATTTGGTTCCGTTGTTTTTTCAGCATGTAGTTCGTTTGCATGGTATTCCGGAGAATATTGTGTCCGACAGAGGTTCCCAGTTTGTTTCTAGGTTTTGGCGGGCCTTTTGTGCTAGGCTGGGCATTGATTTGAATATTTTCTTCCGCATTTCATCCTCAGACAAATGGCCAAACCGAGCGAACTAATCAGACCTTGGAGGCTTATTTGAGATGCTTTGTGTCTGGTGATCAGGATGATTGGGTGGCTTTCTTGCCATTGGCCGAGTTTGCCCTTAATAATCGGGCTAGTTCGGCTACTTTGGTTTCGCCCTTCTTTTGTAATTTTGGTTTTCATCCTCGTTTTTCTTCAGGGCAGGTTGAGCCTTCTGACTGTCCTGGTGTGGATTCCGTGGTTGACAGGTTGCAGCAGATTTGGGCTCATGTTGTGGACAATTTGGTGTTGTCTCAGGAGGAGGCTCAACGTTTCGCTAACCGTCGTCGGTGTGTTGGTTCCCGGCTTCGGGTTGGGGATCTGGTTTGGTTGTCTTCCCGTCATGTTCCTATGAAGGTTTCTTCCCCTAAGTTTAAGCCTCGGTTTATTGGTCCTTATAGGATTTCTGAGATTACTAATCCGGTGTCTTTTCGATTGGCGCTTCCGGCCTCTTTTGCTATCCATAATGTCTTCCATAGATCTTTATTGCGGAAATATGTGGTGCCCATTGTTCCCTCTGTTGATCCTCCGGCCCCTGTCTTGGTTGATGGGGAGTTGGAGTATGTGGTTGAGAAGATTTTGGATTCTCGCTTTTCGAGGCGGAGGCTTCAGTACCTTGTCAAATGGAAGAGTTATAGCCAGGAGGATAATTCTTGGGTTTTTGCCTCTGATGTCCATGCTGCTGATTTGGTTCGTGCCTTTCATCTGGCTCGTCCTGATCGGCCTGGGGTCTCTGGTGAGGGTTCAGTGACCCCTCCTCAAGGGGGGGGGGAATGTTGTGAATTCTGCTCTTGGGTTCCCTCCGGTGGTTGTTGGTGGTAATACAGTTGTCCCTGGGTTGCAATCCTGGGCAGGTGTCCCTGCTGATTGCAGTGCTGACTGGGGTATTTAAGGTTGCAGGATTCATTAGTCCTTGCCAGTTGTCCATTGTTCTAGGACGTTTTGGATCTCAGTCTGGTTCCTCCTGCCCTGCTACCAAATCAGCAAAGATAAGTGTCTGGTTTTTGTTTCTGCAGCACACATGCTGTGTGCTTTACAGATCAGTGCTATTCATTGTTTTTTCTTGTCCAGCTTAGACTGTGTCAGGATTTTTCCAGTCAAGTTGGATTCTCAGGAGATGCAGATATACGTTCCATGTCTTTAGTTAGATGGTGGAATTTTTGTATTATCTGCTGTGGATATTTTCAGGGTTTTAATACTGACCGCTTAGCATTCTGTCCTATCCTTTTCTATTTAGCTAGAGTGGCCTCTTTTGCTAAACCCTGTTTTCTGCCTTTGTGTGTCTTTCCTCTAATACTCACAGACAATATTTGTGGGGGGCTGCCTATCCTTTGGGGTTCTGCTCTGAGGCAAGATAGGATTCCTATTTCCATCTATAGGGGTATTTAGTCCTCCGGCTGTGTCGAGGTGTCTAGGATTGTTAGGTACACCCCACGGCTACTTCTAGTTGCGGTGTCAGTTTAGGGTTTGCGGTCAGTATAGGTTTCACCTACTCCTGAGAAAGTCTCATGCGACTCCAAGGTCACCGGATCATAACAGTACAACTGGCCAACAATGAGTTAAATGCATCTCAGAAGAAGGGAAGAAAGGTGTTGAGCCATTTTTTTTTCTGTAGCCTGCTTTGTCCTTTCTTCCCTCTTTTTCTCTGGGTGGCTAAGGAGTCTGGTGCTAGCATGGATATTCAGGGATTAGCTTCTCATGTAGACCAGCTTGCTGCTAGGGTACAGGGGATTTCTGATTATATTGTCCAGACTCCGGTTTTAGAGCCTAAGATTCCTATTCCTGATTTGTTTTTTGGTGACAGGTCCAAATTTTTGAGTTTTAAAAACAACTGTAAACTGTTTTTTACTCTGAGACCTCGATCCTCTGGTGATTCCATTCAGCAGGTTAAAATTGTCATCTCCCTGCTGCGTGGTGATCCTCAGGATTGGGCATTTCCCCTGGAATCTGGGAATCCGGCCTTGCTTAATTTAGACGCCTTTTTTCAGGCTTTAGGATTATTATATGATGAACCAAACTCTGTGGATCAAGCAGAGAAGACCTTGTTGGCCCTGTCTCAGGGTCAAGAAGCGGCAGAATTGTATTGTCAGAAATTTAGAAAATGGTCTGTGTTGACTAAATGGAATGATGATGCTTTGGCGGCAATTTTCAGAAAGGGTCTTTCTGAATCCGTTAAAGATGTTATGGTGGGGTTTCCCACGCCTTTCGGTCTTAGTGATTCTATGTCTCTGGCCATTCAGATTGATCGGCGCTTGCGAGAGCAGAACTGTGCACGCTGTGGCGTTGTCCTCAGAGCAGATGCCTGAGCCAATGCAATGTGATAGGATTCTGTCTAGAACGGAACAACAAGGATTCAGACGTCTGAATAGGTTGTGTTTTTATTGTGGCGATGCTTCTCATGTCATTTTAGTCTGCCCTAAGCGTACAAAGAGGATCGCTACTTCATTTACCATCAGTACTGTACAACCTAAATTTCTGTTATCTGTGTCCTTGATCTGCTCATTGTCATCATTTTCTGTCATGGCGTTTGTGGATTCAGGCGCCGCCTTGAACTTAATGGACTTTGAGTTTGCCAGGCGTTGTGGTTTTCCCTTGCAGTCTTTGCAGAACCCTATTCCTTTAAGGGGCATTGATGCTACACCTTTGGCTAAAAATAAACCCCAGTTTTGGACACAGGTGACCATGTGCATGGCGCCAGCCCATCAGGAAGAGTGTCGATTTCTGGTGTTGCATAATTTGCATGATGCTATCGTGCTGGGTTTTCTGTGGTTGCAGGTACATAATCCTGTGTTGGATTGGAAGTCTACGTCTGTGACTAGTTGGGGTTGTCAGGGGGTTCACAATGACGTTCCTTTGATGTCAATCTCCTCTTCTTCCTCTTCTGAAATTCCAGAGTTTTTGTCTGATTTTCAGGATGTATTCGATGAGCCCAAGTCCAGTTCCCTTCCACCGCATAGGGACTGTGATTGTGCTATTGACTTGATTCCAGGCTGTAAGTTTCCTAAGGGCCGACTTTTCAACCTGTCTGTGCCTGAACATACCGCTATGCGGAGTTATGTTAAGGAGTCTTTGGAGAAAGGGCATATTCGGCCATCTTCTTCACCGTTGGGAGCGGGATTTTTTTTGGTTGCTAAGAAGGATGGCTCCTTGAGACCCTGTATTGATTATCGCCTCTTGAATAAGATCACGGTCAAGTTTCAATACCCTTTACCTCTGCTTTCCGATTTGTTTGCTAGGATTAAGGGGGCTAGTTGGTTTACTAAAATTGACCTTCGGGGGGCATATAATCTTGTTCGTATTAAGCAGGGTGATGAATGGAAAACAGCGTTTAATACGCCCGAAGGCCATTTTGAATATCTTGTGATGCCATTCAGGCTCTCTAATGCTCCATCTGTTTTTCAGTCCTTCATGCATGATATCTTCCGGACTTATCTTGATAAATTCTTGATTATATATTTGGATGACATTTTGATTTTTTCCGATGATTGGGAGTCTCATGTGAAGCAGGTCAGGATGGTATTTCAGATCCTTCGTGACAATGCTTTGTTTGTGAAGGGGTCTAAGTGTCTCTTTGGAGTGCAGAAGGTTTCTTTTTTGGGCTTCATTTTTTCTCCCTCATCTATAGAGATGGATCCGGTTAAGGTTCAGGCCATTCATGATTGGATTCAACCCACATCCGTGAAGAGCCTTCAGAAATGTTTGGGCTTTGCTAATTTTTATCGCCGTTTCATTGCTGGCTTCTCCAGTGTGGTTAAACCCTTGACCGATTTGACGAGGAAAGGCGCTGATGTGACAAATTGGTCCTCTGCGGCTGTCTCTGCCTTTCAGGAGCTCAAACGCCGATTTACTTCTGCCCCTGTGTTGCGTCAACCGGATGTTTCTCTTCCATTTCAGGTTCAGGTTGAGGCTTCTGAGATTGGCGCAGGGGCCGTTTTGTCCCAGAGGGATCCTGTTGGTTCCTTGATGAAACCATGTGCCTTCTTTTCCCGTAAGTTTTCGCCTGCCGAACGCAATTATGATGTCGGCAATCGGGAATTGTTGGCTATGAAGTGGGCGTTTGAGGAGTGGCGACATTGGCTTGAGGGAGCTAAGCACCGTATTGTGGTCTTGACCGATCATAAGAATCTGATTTACCTCGAGTCTGCCAGATGGCTGAATCCTAGACAGGCTCGATGGTCTTTGTTTTTTTCCCGTTTTGATTTCGTGGTCTCGTATCTTCCGGGCTCTAAGAATATTAAGGCTGATGCCCTCTCTAGGAGTTATTTGCCTGATTCTCCTGAGGTCCTTGAACCGGTCGGCATTCTGAAAGAAGGGGTGGTCCTCTCTGCCATTTCCCCTGATTTACGATGGGTTCTTCAGGAATTTCAGGCTGATAAACCTGACCGCTGTCCAGTGGGGAAACTGTTTGTTCCTGACAGATGGACTAGTAGAGTGATTTCTGAGGTTCATTGTTCTGTGTTGGCTGGCCATCCGGGTATTTTTTGTACCAGAGATTTGGTTGGTAGGTCTTTTTGGTGGCCTTCCTTGTCACGTGATGTGCGTTCTTTTGTGCAGTCCTGTGGGACGTGTGCACGGGCCAAGCCTTGTTGTTCCCGTGCTAGTGGGTTGCTTTTGCCATTGCCGGTCCCTGAGAGGCCCTGGACGCATATTTCTATGGATTTTGTTTCTGATCTTCCGGTTTCCCAGAGGATGTCGGTTATCTGGGTGGTTTGTGACCGGTTCTCTAAGATGGTTCATTTGGTGCCTTTGCCTAAATTGCCTTCCTCTTCAGATTTGGTTCCGTTGTTTTTTCAGCATGTAGTTCGTTTGCATGGTATTCCGGAGAATATTGTGTCCGACAGAGGTTCCCAGTTTGTTTCTAGGTTTTGGCGGGCCTTTTGTGCTAGGCTGGGCATTGATTTGAATATTTTCTTCCGCATTTCATCCTCAGACAAATGGCCAAACCGAGCGAACTAATCAGACCTTGGAGGCTTATTTGAGATGCTTTGTGTCTGGTGATCAGGATGATTGGGTGGCTTTCTTGCCATTGGCCGAGTTTGCCCTTAATAATCGGGCTAGTTCGGCTACTTTGGTTTCGCCCTTCTTTTGTAATTTTGGTTTTCATCCTCGTTTTTCTTCAGGGCAGGTTGAGCCTTCTGACTGTCCTGGTGTGGATTCCGTGGTTGACAGGTTGCAGCAGATTTGGGCTCATGTTGTGGACAATTTGGTGTTGTCTCAGGAGGAGGCTCAACGTTTCGCTAACCGTCGTCGGTGTGTTGGTTCCCGGCTTCGGGTTGGGGATCTGGTTTGGTTGTCTTCCCGTCATGTTCCTATGAAGGTTTCTTCCCCTAAGTTTAAGCCTCGGTTTATTGGTCCTTATAGGATTTCTGAGATTACTAATCCGGTGTCTTTTCGATTGGCGCTTCCGGCCTCTTTTGCTATCCATAATGTCTTCCATAGATCTTTATTGCGGAAATATGTGGTGCCCATTGTTCCCTCTGTTGATCCTCCGGCCCCTGTCTTGGTTGATGGGGAGTTGGAGTATGTGGTTGAGAAGATTTTGGATTCTCGCTTTTCGAGGCGGAGGCTTCAGTACCTTGTCAAATGGAAGAGTTATAGCCAGGAGGATAATTCTTGGGTTTTTGCCTCTGATGTCCATGCTGCTGATTTGGTTCGTGCCTTTCATCTGGCTCGTCCTGATCGGCCTGGGGTCTCTGGTGAGGGTTCAGTGACCCCTCCTCAAGGGGGGGGGGAATGTTGTGAATTCTGCTCTTGGGTTCCCTCCGGTGGTTGTTGGTGGTAATACAGTTGTCCCTGGGTTGCAATCCTGGGCAGGTGTCCCTGCTGATTGCAGTGCTGACTGGGGTATTTAAGGTTGCAGGATTCATTAGTCCTTGCCAGTTGTCCATTGTTCTAGGACGTTTTGGATCTCAGTCTGGTTCCTCCTGCCCTGCTACCAAATCAGCAAAGATAAGTGTCTGGTTTTTGTTTCTGCAGCACACATGCTGTGTGCTTTACAGATCAGTGCTATTCATTGTTTTTTCTTGTCCAGCTTAGACTGTGTCAGGATTTTTCCAGTCAAGTTGGATTCTCAGGAGATGCAGATATACGTTCCATGTCTTTAGTTAGATGGTGGAATGTTTGTATTATCTGCTGTGGATATTTTCAGGGTTTTAATACTGACCGCTTAGCATTCTGTCCTATCCTTTTCTATTTAGCTAGAGTGGCCTCTTTTGCTAAACCCTGTTTTCTGCCTTTGTGTGTCTTTCCTCTAATACTCACAGACAATATTTGTGGGGGGCTGCCTATCCTTTGGGGTTCTGCTCTGAGGCAAGATAGGATTCCTATTTCCATCTATAGGGGTATTTAGTCCTCCGGCTGTGTCGAGGTGTCTAGGATTGTTAGGTACACCCCACGGCTACTTCTAGTTGCGGTGTCAGTTTAGGGTTTGCGGTCAGTATAGGTTTCACCTACTCCTGAGAAAGTCTCATGCGACTCCAAGGTCACCGGATCATAACAGTACAACTGGCCAACAATGAGTTAAATGCATCTCAGAAGAAGGGAAGAAAGGTGTTGAGCCATTTTTTTTTCTGTAGCCTGCTTTGTCCTTTCTTCCCTCTTTTTCTCTGGGTGGCTAAGGAGTCTGGTGCTAGCATGGATATTCAGGGATTAGCTTCTCATGTAGACCAGCTTGCTGCTAGGGTACAGGGGATTTCTGATTATATTGTCCAGACTCCGGTTTTAGAGCCTAAGATTCCTATTCCTGATTTGTTTTTTGGTGACAGGTCCAAATTTTTGAGTTTTAAAAACAACTGTAAACTGTTTTTTACTCTGAGACCTCGATCCTCTGGTGATTCCATTCAGCAGGTTAAAATTGTCATCTCCCTGCTGCGTGGTGATCCTCAGGATTGGGCATTTCCCCTGGAATCTGGGAATCCGGCCTTGCTTAATTTAGACGCCTTTTTTCAGGCTTTAGGATTATTATATGATGAACCAAACTCTGTGGATCAAGCAGAGAAGACCTTGTTGGCCCTGTCTCAGGGTCAAGAAGCGGCAGAATTGTATTGTCAGAAATTTAGAAAATGGTCTGTGTTGACTAAATGGAATGATGATGCTTTGGCGGCAATTTTCAGAAAGGGTCTTTCTGAATCCGTTAAAGATGTTATGGTGGGGTTTCCCACGCCTTTCGGTCTTAGTGATTCTATGTCTCTGGCCATTCAGATTGATCGGCGCTTGCGAGAGCAGAACTGTGCACGCTGTGGCGTTGTCCTCAGAGCAGATGCCTGAGCCAATGCAATGTGATAGGATTCTGTCTAGAACGGAACAACAAGGATTCAGACGTCTGAATAGGTTGTGTTTTTATTGTGGCGATGCTTCTCATGTCATTTTAGTCTGCCCTAAGCGTACAAAGAGGATCGCTACTTCATTTACCATCAGTACTGTACAACCTAAATTTCTGTTATCTGTGTCCTTGATCTGCTCATTGTCATCATTTTCTGTCATGGCGTTTGTGGATTCAGGCGCCGCCTTGAACTTAATGGACTTTGAGTTTGCCAGGCGTTGTGGTTTTCCCTTGCAGTCTTTGCAGAACCCTATTCCTTTAAGGGGCATTGATGCTACACCTTTGGCTAAAAATAAACCCCAGTTTTGGACACAGGTGACCATGTGCATGGCGCCAGCCCATCAGGAAGAGTGTCGATTTCTGGTGTTGCATAATTTGCATGATGCTATCGTGCTGGGTTTTCCGTGGTTGCAGGTACATAATCCTGTGTTGGATTGGAAGTCTACGTCTGTGACTAGTTGGGGTTGTCAGGGGGTTCACAATGACGTTCCTTTGATGTCAATCTCCTCTTCTTCCTCTTCTGAAATTCCAGAGTTTTTGTCTGATTTTCAGGATGTATTCGATGAGCCCAAGTCCAGTTCCCTTCCACCGCATAGGGACTGTGATTGTGCTATTGACTTGATTCCAGGCTGTAAGTTTCCTAAGGGCCGACTTTTCAACCTGTCTGTGCCTGAACATACCGCTATGCGGAGTTATGTTAAGGAGTCTTTGGAGAAAGGGCATATTCGGCCATCTTCTTCACCGTTGGGAGCGGGATTTTTTTTGGTTGCTAAGAAGGATGGCTCCTTGAGACCCTGTATTGATTATCGCCTCTTGAATAAGATCACGGTCAAGTTTCAATACCCTTTACCTCTGCTTTCCGATTTGTTTGCTAGGATTAAGGGGGCTAGTTGGTTTACTAAAATTGACCTTCGGGGGGCATATAATCTTGTTCGTATTAAGCAGGGTGATGAATGGAAAACAGCGTTTAATACGCCCGAAGGCCATTTTGAATATCTTGTGATGCCATTCAGGCTCTCTAATGCTCCATCTGTTTTTCAGTCCTTCATGCATGATATCTTCCGGACTTATCTTGATAAATTCTTGATTATATATTTGGATGACATTTTGATTTTTTCCGATGATTGGGAGTCTCATGTGAAGCAGGTCAGGATGGTATTTCAGATCCTTCGTGACAATGCTTTGTTTGTGAAGGGGTCTAAGTGTCTCTTTGGAGTGCAGAAGGTTTCTTTTTTGGGCTTCATTTTTTCTCCCTCATCTATAGAGATGGATCCGGTTAAGGTTCAGGCCATTCATGATTGGATTCAACCCACATCCGTGAAGAGCCTTCAGAAATGTTTGGGCTTTGCTAATTTTTATCGCCGTTTCATTGCTGGCTTCTCCAGCGTGGTTAAACCCTTGACCGATTTGACGAGGAAAGGCGCTGATGTGACAAATTGGTCCTCTGCGGCTGTCTCTGCCTTTCAGGAGCTCAAACGCCGATTTACTTCTGCCCCTGTGTTGCGTCAACCGGATGTTTCTCTTCCGTTTCAGGTTCAGGTTGAGGCTTCTGAGATTGGCGCAGGGGCCGTTTTGTCCCAGAGGGATCCTGTTGGTTCCTTGATGAAACCATGTGCCTTCTTTTCCCGTAAGTTTTCGCCTGCCGAACGCAATTATGATGTCGGCAATCGGGAATTGTTGGCTATGAAGTGGGCGTTTGAGGAGTGGCGACATTGGCTTGAGGGAGCTAAGCACCGTATTGTGGTCTTGACCGATCATAAGAATCTGATTTACCTCGAGTCTGCCAGATGGCTGAATCCTAGACAGGCTCGATGGTCTTTGTTTTTTTCCCGTTTTGATTTCGTGGTCTCGTATCTTCCGGGCTCTAAGAATATTAAGGCTGATGCCCTCTCTAGGAGTTATTTGCCTGATTCTCCTGAGGTCCTTGAACCGGTCGGCATTCTGAAAGAAGGGGTGGTCCTCTCTGCCATTTCCCCTGATTTACGATGGGTTCTTCAGGAATTTCAGGCTGATAAACCTGACCGCTGTCCAGTGGGGAAACTGTTTGTTCCTGACAGATGGACTAGTAGAGTGATTTCTGAGGTTCATTGTTCTGTGTTGGCTGGCCATCCGGGTATTTTTTGTACCAGAGATTTGGTTGGTAGGTCTTTTTGGTGGCCTTCCTTGTCACGTGATGTGCGTTCTTTTGTGCAGTCCTGTGGGACGTGTGCACGGGCCAAGCCTTGTTGTTCCCGTGCTAGTGGGTTGCTTTTGCCATTGCCGGTCCCTGAGAGGCCCTGGACGCATATTTCTATGGATTTTGTTTCTGATCTTCCGGTTTCCCAGAGGATGTCGGTTATCTGGGTGGTTTGTGACCGGTTCTCTAAGATGGTTCATTTGGTGCCTTTGCCTAAATTGCCTTCCTCTTCAGATTTGGTTCCGTTGTTTTTTCAGCATGTAGTTCGTTTGCATGGTATTCCGGAGAATATTGTGTCCGACAGAGGTTCCCAGTTTGTTTCTAGGTTTTGGCGGGCCTTTTGTGCTAGGCTGGGCATTGATTTGAATATTTTCTTCCGCATTTCATCCTCAGACAAATGGCCAAACCGAGCGAACTAATCAGACCTTGGAGGCTTATTTGAGATGCTTTGTGTCTGGTGATCAGGATGATTGGGTGGCTTTCTTGCCATTGGCCGAGTTTGCCCTTAATAATCGGGCTAGTTCGGCTACTTTGGTTTCGCCCTTCTTTTGTAATTTTGGTTTTCATCCTCGTTTTTCTTCAGGGCAGGTTGAGCCTTCTGACTGTCCTGGTGTGGATTCCGTGGTTGACAGGTTGCAGCAGATTTGGGCTCATGTTGTGGACAATTTGGTGTTGTCTCAGGAGGAGGCTCAACGTTTCGCTAACCGTCGTCGGTGTGTTGGTTCCCGGCTTCGGGTTGGGGATCTGGTTTGGTTGTCTTCCCGTCATGTTCCTATGAAGGTTTCTTCCCCTAAGTTTAAGCCTCGGTTTATTGGTCCTTATAGGATTTCTGAGATTACTAATCCGGTGTCTTTTCGATTGGCGCTTCCGGCCTCTTTTGCTATCCATAATGTCTTCCATAGATCTTTATTGCGGAAATATGTGGTGCCCATTGTTCCCTCTGTTGATCCTCCGGCCCCTGTCTTGGTTGATGGGGAGTTGGAGTATGTGGTTGAGAAGATTTTGGATTCTCGCTTTTCGAGGCGGAGGCTTCAGTACCTTGTCAAATGGAAGAGTTATAGCCAGGAGGATAATTCTTGGGTTTTTGCCTCTGATGTCCATGCTGCTGATTTGGTTCGTGCCTTTCATCTGGCTCGTCCTGATCGGCCTGGGGTCTCTGGTGAGGGTTCAGTGACCCCTCCTCAAGGGGGGGGGGAATGTTGTGAATTCTGCTCTTGGGTTCCCTCCGGTGGTTGTTGGTGGTAATACAGTTGTCCCTGGGTTGCAATCCTGGGCAGGTGTCCCTGCTGATTGCAGTGCTGACTGGGGTATTTAAGGTTGCAGGATTCATTAGTCCTTGCCAGTTGTCCATTGTTCTAGGACGTTTTGGATCTCAGTCTGGTTCCTCCTGCCCTGCTACCAAATCAGCAAAGATAAGTGTCTGGTTTTTGTTTCTGCAGCACACATGCTGTGTGCTTTACAGATCAGTGCTATTCATTGTTTTTTCTTGTCCAGCTTAGACTGTGTCAGGATTTTTCCAGTCAAGTTGGATTCTCAGGAGATGCAGATATACGTTCCATGTCTTTAGTTAGATGGTGGAATGTTTGTATTATCTGCTGTGGATATTTTCAGGGTTTTAATACTGACCGCTTAGCATTCTGTCCTATCCTTTTCTATTTAGCTAGAGTGGCCTCTTTTGCTAAACCCTGTTTTCTGCCTTTGTGTGTCTTTCCTCTAATACTCACAGACAATATTTGTGGGGGGCTGCCTATCCTTTGGGGTTCTGCTCTGAGGCAAGATAGGATTCCTATTTCCATCTATAGGGGTATTTAGTCCTCCGGCTGTGTCGAGGTGTCTAGGATTGTTAGGTACACCCCACGGCTACTTCTAGTTGCGGTGTCAGTTTAGGGTTTGCGGTCAGTATAGGTTTCACCTACTCCTGAGAAAGTCTCATGCGACTCCAAGGTCACCGGATCATAACAGTACAACTGGCCAACAATGAGTTAAATGCATCTCAGAAGAAGGGAAGAAAGGTGTTGAGCCATTTTTTTTTCTGTAGCCTGCTTTGTCCTTTCTTCCCTCTTTTTCTCTGGGTGGCTAAGGAGTCTGGTGCTAGCATGGATATTCAGGGATTAGCTTCTCATGTAGACCAGCTTGCTGCTAGGGTACAGGGGATTTCTGATTATATTGTCCAGACTCCGGTTTTAGAGCCTAAGATTCCTATTCCTGATTTGTTTTTTGGTGACAGGTCCAAATTTTTGAGTTTTAAAAACAACTGTAAACTGTTTTTTACTCTGAGACCTCGATCCTCTGGTGATTCCATTCAGCAGGTTAAAATTGTCATCTCCCTGCTGCGTGGTGATCCTCAGGATTGGGCATTTCCCCTGGAATCTGGGAATCCGGCCTTGCTTAATTTAGACGCCTTTTTTCAGGCTTTAGGATTATTATATGATGAACCAAACTCTGTGGATCAAGCAGAGAAGACCTTGTTGGCCCTGTCTCAGGGTCAAGAAGCGGCAGAATTGTATTGTCAGAAATTTAGAAAATGGTCTGTGTTGACTAAATGGAATGATGATGCTTTGGCGGCAATTTTCAGAAAGGGTCTTTCTGAATCCGTTAAAGATGTTATGGTGGGGTTTCCCACGCCTTTCGGTCTTAGTGATTCTATGTCTCTGGCCATTCAGATTGATCGGCGCTTGCGAGAGCAGAACTGTGCACGCTGTGGCGTTGTCCTCAGAGCAGATGCCTGAGCCAATGCAATGTGATAGGATTCTGTCTAGAACGGAACAACAAGGATTCAGACGTCTGAATAGGTTGTGTTTTTATTGTGGCGATGCTTCTCATGTCATTTTAGTCTGCCCTAAGCGTACAAAGAGGATCGCTACTTCATTTACCATCAGTACTGTACAACCTAAATTTCTGTTATCTGTGTCCTTGATCTGCTCATTGTCATCATTTTCTGTCATGGCGTTTGTGGATTCAGGCGCCGCCTTGAACTTAATGGACTTTGAGTTTGCCAGGCGTTGTGGTTTTCCCTTGCAGTCTTTGCAGAACCCTATTCCTTTAAGGGGCATTGATGCTACACCTTTGGCTAAAAATAAACCCCAGTTTTGGACACAGGTGACCATGTGCATGGCGCCAGCCCATCAGGAAGAGTGTCGATTTCTGGTGTTGCATAATTTGCATGATGCTATCGTGCTGGGTTTTCCGTGGTTGCAGGTACATAATCCTGTGTTGGATTGGAAGTCTACGTCTGTGACTAGTTGGGGTTGTCAGGGGGTTCACAATGACGTTCCTTTGATGTCAATCTCCTCTTCTTCCTCTTCTGAAATTCCAGAGTTTTTGTCTGATTTTCAGGATGTATTCGATGAGCCCAAGTCCAGTTCCCTTCCACCGCATAGGGACTGTGATTGTGCTATTGACTTGATTCCAGGCTGTAAGTTTCCTAAGGGCCGACTTTTTAACCTGTCTGTGCCTGAACATACCGCTATGCGGAGTTATGTTAAGGAGTCTTTGGAGAAAGGGCATATTCGGCCATCTTCTTCACCGTTGGGAGCGGGATTTTTTTTGGTTGCTAAGAAGGATGGCTCCTTGAGACCCTGTATTGATTATCGCCTCTTGAATAAGATCACGGTCAAGTTTCAATACCCTTTACCTCTGCTTTCCGATTTGTTTGCTAGGATTAAGGGGGCTAGTTGGTTTACTAAAATTGACCTTCGGGGGGCATATAATCTTGTTCGTATTAAGCAGGGTGATGAATGGAAAACAGCGTTTAATACGCCCGAAGGCCATTTTGAATATCTTGTGATGCCATTCAGGCTCTCTAATGCTCCATCTGTTTTTCAGTCCTTCATGCATGATATCTTCCGGACTTATCTTGATAAATTCTTGATTATATATTTGGATGACATTTTGATTTTTTCCGATGATTGGGAGTCTCATGTGAAGCAGGTCAGGATGGTATTTCAGATCCTTCGTGACAATGCTTTGTTTGTGAAGGGGTCTAAGTGTCTCTTTGGAGTGCAGAAGGTTTCTTTTTTGGGCTTCATTTTTTCTCCCTCATCTATAGAGATGGATCCGGTTAAGGTTCAGGCCATTCATGATTGGATTCAACCCACATCCGTGAAGAGCCTTCAGAAATGTTTGGGCTTTGCTAATTTTTATCGCCGTTTCATTGCTGGCTTCTCCAGTGTGGTTAAACCCTTGACCGATTTGACGAGGAAAGGCGCTGATGTGACAAATTGGTCCTCTGCGGCTGTCTCTGCCTTTCAGGAGCTCAAACGCCGATTTACTTCTGCCCCTGTGTTGCGTCAACCGGATGTTTCTCTTCCGTTTCAGGTTCAGGTTGAGGCTTCTGAGATTGGCGCAGGGGCCGTTTTGTCCCAGAGGGATCCTGTTGGTTCCTTGATGAAACCATGTGCCTTCTTTTCCCGTAAGTTTTCGCCTGCCGAACGCAATTATGATGTCGGCAATCGGGAATTGTTGGCTATGAAGTGGGCGTTTGAGGAGTGGCGACATTGGCTTGAGGGAGCTAAGCACCGTATTGTGGTCTTGACCGATCATAAGAATCTGATTTACCTCGAGTCTGCCAGATGGCTGAATCCTAGACAGGCTCGATGGTCTTTGTTTTTTTCCCGTTTTGATTTCGTGGTCTCGTATCTTCCGGGCTCTAAGAATATTAAGGCTGATGCCCTCTCTAGGAGTTATTTGCCTGATTCTCCTGAGGTCCTTGAACCGGTCGGCATTCTGAAAGAAGGGGTGGTCCTCTCTGCCATTTCCCCTGATTTACGATGGGTTCTTCAGGAATTTCAGGCTGATAAACCTGACCGCTGTCCAGTGGAGAAACTGTTTGTTCCTGACAGATGGACTAGTAGAGTGATTTCTGAGGTTCATTGTTCTGTGTTGGCTGGCCATCCGGGTATTTTTTGTACCAGAGATTTGGTTGGTAGGTCTTTTTGGTGGCCTTCCTTGTCACGTGATGTGCGTTCTTTTGTGCAGTCCTGTGGGACGTGTGCACGGGCCAAGCCTTGTTGTTCCCGTGCTAGTGGGTTGCTTTTGCCATTGCCGGTCCCTGAGAGGCCCTGGACGCATATTTCTATGGATTTTGTTTCTGATCTTCCGGTTTCCCAGAGGATGTCGGTTATCTGGGTGGTTTGTGACCAGTTCTCTAAGATGGTTCATTTGGTGCCTTTGCCTAAATTGCCTTCCTCTTCAGATTTGGTTCCGTTGTTTTTTCAGCATGTAGTTCGTTTGCATGGTATTCCGGAGAATATTGTGTCCGACAGAGGTTCCCAGTTTGTTTCTAGGTTTTGGCGGGCCTTTTGTGCTAGGCTGGGCATTGATTTGAATATTTTCTTCCGCATTTCATCCTCAGACAAATGGCCAAACCGAGCGAACTAATCAGACCTTGGAGACTTATTTGAGATGCTTTGTGTCTGGTCATCAGGATGATTGGGTGGCTTTCTTGCCATTGGCCGAGTTTGCACTTAATAATCGGGCTAGTTCGGCTACTTTGGTTTCGCCCTTCTTTTGTAATTTTGGTTTTCATCCTCGTTTTTCTTCAGGGCAGGTTGAGCCTTCTGACTGTCCTGGTGTGGATTCCGTGGTTGACAGGTTGCAGCAGATTTGGGCTCATGTTGTGGACAATTTGGTGTTGTCTCAGGAGGAGGCTCAACGTTTCGCTAACCATCGTCGGTGTGTTGGTTCCCGGCTTCGGGTTGGGGATCTGGTTTGGTTGTCTTCCCATCATGTTCCTATGAAGGTTTCTTCCCCTAAGTTTAAGCCTCGGTTTATTGGTCCTTATAGGATTTCTGAGATTACTAATCCGGTGTCTTTTCGATTGGCGCTTCCGGCCTCTTTTGCTATCCATAATGTCTTCCATAGATCTTTATTGCGGAAATATGTGGTGCCCATTGTTCCCTCTGTTGATCCTCCGGCCCCTGTCTTGGTTGATGGGGAGTTGGAGTATGTGGTTGAGAAGATTTTGGATTCTCGCTTTTCGAGGCGGAGGCTTCAGTACCTTGTCAAATGGAAGAGTTATAGCCAGGAGGATAATTCTTGGGTTTTTGCCTCTGATGTCCATGCTGCTGATTTGGTTCGTGCCTTTCATCTGGCTCGTCCTGATCGGCCTGGGGTCTCTGGTGAGGGTTCAGTGACCCCTCCTCAAGGGGGGGGGGAATGTTGTGAATTCTGCTCTTGGGTTCCCTCCGGTGGTTGTTGGTGGTAATACAGTTGTCCCTGGGTTGCAATCCTGGGCAGGTGTCCCTGCTGATTGCAGTGCTGACTGGGGTATTTAAGGTTGCAGGATTCATTAGTCCTTGCCAGTTGTCCATTGTTCTAGGACGTTTTGGATCTCAGTCTGGTTCCTCCTGCCCTGCTACCAAATCAGCAAAGATAAGTGTCTGGTTTTTGTTTCTGCAGCACACATGCTGTGTGCTTTACAGATCAGTGCTATTCATTGTTTTTTCTTGTCCAGCTTAGACTGTGTCAGGATTTTTCCAGTCAAGTTGGATTCTCAGGAGATGCAGATATACGTTCCATGTCTTTAGTTAGATGGTGGAATTTTTGTATTATCTGCTGTGGATATTTTCAGGGTTTTAATACTGACCGCTTAGCATTCTGTCCTATCCTTTTCTATTTAGCTAGAGTGGCCTCTTTTGCTAAACCCTGTTTTCTGCCTGCGTGTGTCTTTCCTCTAATACTCACAGACAATATTTGTGGGGGGCTGCCTATCCTTTGGGGTTCTGCTCTGAGGCAAGATAGGATTCCTATTTCCATCTATAGGGGTATTTAGTCCTCCGGCTGTGTCGAGGTGTCTAGGATTGTTAGGTACACCCCACGGCTACTTCTAGTTGCGGTGTCAGTTTAGGGTTTGCGGTCAGTATAGGTTTCACCTACTCCTGAGAAAGTCTCATGCGACTCCAAGGTCACCGGATCATAACAGTACAACTGGCCAACAATGAGTTAAATGCATCTCAGAAGAAGGGAAGAAAGGTGTTGAGCCATTTTTTTTTCTGTAGCCTGCTTTGTCCTTTCTTCCCTCTTTTTCTCTGGGTGGCTGAGGAGTCTGGTGCTGGCATGGATATTCAGGGATTAGCTTCTCATGTAGACCAGCTTGCTGCTAGGGTACAGGGGATTTCTGATTATATTGTCCAGACTCCGGTTTTAGAGCCTAAGATTCCTATTCCTGATTTGTTTTTTGGTGACAGGTCCAAATTTTTGAGTTTTAAAAACAACTGTAAACTGTTTTTTACTCTGAGACCTCGATCCTCTGGTGATTCCATTCAGCAGGTTAAAATTGTCATCTCCCTGCTGCGTGGTGATCCTCAGGATTGGGCATTTCCCCTGGAATCTGGGAATCCGGCCTTGCTTAATTTAGACGCCTTTTTTCAGGCTTTAGGATTATTATATGATGAACCAAACTCTGTGGATCAAGCAGAGAAGACATTGTTGGCCCTGTCTCAGGGTCAAGAAGCGGCAGAATTGTATTGTCAGAAATTTAGAAAATGGTCTGTGTTGACTAAATGGAATGATGATGCTTTGGCGGCAATTTTCAGAAAGGGTCTTTCTGAATCCGTTAGAGATGTTATGGTGGGGTTTCCCACGCCTTTCGGTCTTAGTGATTCTATGTCTCTGGCCATTCAGATTGATCGGCGCTTGCGAGAGCAGAACTGTGCGCGCTGTGGCGTTGTCCTCAGAGCAGATGCCTGAGCCAATGCAATGTGATAGGATTCTGTCTAGAACGGAACAACAAGGATTCAGACGTCTGAATAGGTTGTGTTTTTATTGTGGCGATGCTTCTCATGTCATTTCAGTCTGCCCTAAGCGTACAAAGAGGATCGCTACTTCATTTACCATCAGTACTGTACAACCTAAATTTCTGTTATCTGTGTCCTTGATCTGCTCATTGTCATCATTTTCTGTCATGGCGTTTGTGGATTCAGGCGCCGCCTTGAACTTAATGGACTTTGAGTTTGCCAGGCGTTGTGGTTTTCCCTTGCAGTCTTTGCAGAACCCTATTCCTTTAAGGGGCATTGATGCTACACCTTTGGCTAAAAATAAACCCCAGTTTTGGACACAGGTGACCATGTGCATGGCGCCAGCCCATCAGGAAGAGTGTCGATTTCTGGTGTTGCATAATTTGCATGATGCTATCGTGCTGGGTTTTCCGTGGTTGCAGGTACATAATCCTGTGTTGGATTGGAAGTCTACGTCTGTGACTAGTTGGGGTTGTCAGGGGGTTCACAATGACGTTCCTTTGATGTCAATCTCCTCTTCTTCCTCTTCTGAAATTCCAGAGTTTTTGTCTGATTTTCAGGATGTATTCGATGAGCCCAAGTCCAGTTCCCTTCCACCGCATAGGGACTGTGATTGTGCTATTGACTTGATTCCAGGCTGTAAGTTTCCTAAGGGCCGACTTTTCAACCTGTCTGTGCCTGAACATACCGCTATGCGGAGTTATGTTAAGGAGTCTTTGGAGAAAGGGCATATTCGGCCATCTTCTTCACCGTTGGGAGCGGGATTTTTTTTGGTTGCTAAGAAGGATGGCTCCTTGAGACCCTGTATTGATTATCGCCTCTTGAATAAGATCACGGTCAAGTTTCAATACCCTTTACCTCTGCTTTCCGATTTGTTTGCTAGGATTAAGGGGGCTAGTTGGTTTACTAAAATTGACCTTCGGGGGGCATATAATCTTGTTCGTATTAAGCAGGGTGATGAATGGAAAACAGCGTTTAATACGCCCGAAGGCCATTTTGAATATCTTGTGATGCCATTCGGGCTCTCTAATGCTCCATCTGTTTTTCAGTCCTTCATGCATGATATCTTCCGGACTTATCTTGATAAATTCTTGATTATATATTTGGATGACATTTTGATTTTTTCCGATGATTGGGAGTCTCATGTGAAGCAGGTCAGGATGGTATTTCAGATCCTTCGTGACAATGCTTTGTTTGTGAAGGGGTCTAAGTGTCTCTTTGGAGTGCAGAAGGTTTCTTTTTTGGGCTTCATTTTTTCTCCCTCATCTATAGAGATGGATCCGGTTAAGGTTCAGGCCATTCATGATTGGATTCAACCCACATCCGTGAAGAGCCTTCAGAAATGTTTGGGCTTTGCTAATTTTTATCGCCGTTTCATTGCTGGCTTCTCCAGCGTGGTTAAACCCTTGACCGATTTGACGAGGAAAGGCGCTGATGTGACAAATTGGTCCTCTGCGGCTGTCTCTGCCTTTCAGGAGCTCAAACGCCGATTTACTTCTGCCCCTGTGTTGCGTCAACCGGATGTTTCTCTTCCGTTTCAGGTTCAGGTTGAGGCTTCTGAGATTGGCGCAGGGGCCGTTTTGTCCCAGAGGGATCCTGTTGGTTCCTTGATGAAACCATGTGCCTTCTTTTCCCATAAGTTTTCGCCTGCCGAACGCAATTATGATGTCGGCAATCGGGAATTGTTGGCTATGAAGTGGGCGTTTGAGGAGTGGCGACATTGGCTTGAGGGAGCTAAGCACCGTATTGTGGTCTTGACCGATCATAAGAATCTGATTTACCTCGAGTCTGCCAGATGGCTGAATCCTAGACAGGCTCGATGGTCTTTGTTTTTTTCCCGTTTTGATTTCGTGGTCTCGTATCTTCCGGGCTCTAAGAATATTAAGGCTGATGCCCTCTCTAGGAGTTATTTGCCTGATTCTCCTGAGGTCCTTGAACCGGTCGGCATTCTGAAAGAAGGGGTGGTCCTCTCTGCCATTTCCCCTGATTTACGATGGGTTCTTCAGGAATTTCAGGCTGATAAACCTGACCGCTGTCCAGTGGGGAAACTGTTTGTTCCTGACAGATGGACTAGTAGAGTGATTTCTGAGGTTCATTGTTCTGTGTTGGCTGGCCATCCGGGTATTTTTTGTACCAGAGATTTGGTTGGTAGGTCTTTTTGGTGGCCTTCCTTGTCACGTGATGTGCGTTCTTTTGTGCAGTCCTGTGGGACGTGTGCACGGGCCAAGCCTTGTTGTTCCCGTGCTAGTGGGTTGCTTTTGCCATTGCCGGTCCCTGAGAGGCCCTGGACGCATATTTCTATGGATTTTGTTTCTGATCTTCCGGTTTCCCAGAGGATGTCGGTTATCTGGGTGGTTTGTGACCGGTTCTCTAAGATGGTTCATTTGGTGCCTTTGCCTAAATTGCCTTCCTCTTCAGATTTGGTTCCGTTGTTTTTTCAGCATGTAGTTCGTTTGCATGGTATTCCGGAGAATATTGTGTCCGACAGAGGTTCCCAGTTTGTTTCTAGGTTTTGGCGGGCCTTTTGTGCTAGGCTGGGCATTGATTTGAATATTTTCTTCCGCATTTCATCCTCAGACAAATGGCCAAACCGAGCGAACTAATCAGACCTTGGAGACTTATTTGAGATGCTTTGTGTCTGGTGATCAGGATGATTGGGTGGCTTTCTCGCCATTGGCCGAGTTTGCACTTAATAATCGGGCTAGTTCGGCTACTTTGGTTTCGCCCTTCTTTTGTAATTTTGGTTTTCATCCTCGTTTTTCTTCAGGGCAGGTTGAGCCTTCTGACTGTCCTGGTGTGGATTCCGTGGTTGACAGGTTGCAGCAGATTTGGGCTCATGTTGTGGACAATTTGGTGTTGTCTCAGGAGGAGGCTCAACGTTTCGCTAACCATCGTCGGTGTGTTGGTTCCCGGCTTCGGGTTGGGGATCTGGTTTGGTTGTCTTCCCGTCATGTTCCTATGAAGGTTTCTTCCCCTAAGTTTAAGCCTCGGTTTATTGGTCCTTATAGGATTTCTGAGATTACTAATCCGGTGTCTTTTCGATTGGCGCTTCCGGCCTCTTTTGCTATCCATAATGTCTTCCATAGATCTTTATTGCGGAAATATGTGGTGCCCATTGTTCCCTCTGTTGATCCTCCGGCCCCTGTCTTGGTTGATGGGGAGTTGGAGTATGTGGTTGAGAAGATTTTGGATTCTCGCTTTTCGAGGCGGAGGCTTCAGTACCTTGTCAAATGGAAGAGTTATAGCCAGGAGGATAATTCTTGGGTTTTTGCCTCTGATGTCCATGCTGCTGATTTGGTTCGTGCCTTTCATCTGGCTCGTCCTGATCGGCCTGGGGTCTCTGGTGAGGGTTCAGTGACCCCTCCTCAAGGGGGGGGGAATGTTGTGAATTCTGCTCTTGGGTTCCCTCCGGTGGTTGTTGGTGGTAATACAGTTGTCCCTGGGTTGCAATCCTGGGCAGGTGTCCCTGTTGATTGCAGTGCTGACTGGGGTATTTAAGGTTGCAGGATTCATTAGTCCTTGCCAGTTGTCCATTGTTCTAGGACGTTTTGGATCTCAGTCTGGTTCCTCCTGCCCTGCTACCAAATCAGCAAAGATAAGTGTCTGGTTTTTGTTTCTGCAGCACACATGCTGTGTGCTTTACAGATCAGTGCTATTCATTGTTTTTTCTTGTCCAGCTTAGACTGTGTCAGGATTTTTCCAGTCAAGTTGGATTCTCAGGAGATGCAGATATACGTTCCATGTCTTTAGTTAGATGGTGGAATGTTTGTATTATCTGCTGTGGATATTTTCAGGGTTTTAATACTGACCGCTTAGCATTCTGTCCTATCCTTTTCTATTTAGCTAGAGTGGCCTCTTTTGCTAAACCCTGTTTTCTGCCTGCGTGTGTCTTTCCTCTAATACTCACAGACAATATTTGTGGGGGGCTGCCTATCCTTTGGGGTTCTGCTCTGAGGCAAGATAGGATTCCTATTTCCATCTATAGGGGTATTTAGTCCTCCGGCTGTGTCGAGGTGTCTAGGATTGTTAGGTACACCCCACGGCTACTTCTAGTTGCGGTGTCAGTTTAGGGTTTGCGGTCAGTATAGGTTTCACCTACTCCTGAGAAAGTCTCATGCGACTCCAAGGTCACCGGATCATAACAGTACAACTGGCCAACAATGAGTTAAATGCATCTCAGAAGAAGGGAAGAAAGGTGTTGAGCCATTTTTTTTTCTGTAGCCTGCTTTGTCCTTTCTTCCCTCTTTTTCTCTGGGTGGCTGAGGAGTCTGGTGCTGGCATGGATATTCAGGGATTAGCTTCTCATGTAGACCAGCTTGCTGCTAGGGTACAGGGGATTTCTGATTATATTGTCCAGACTCCGGTTTTAGAGCCTAAGATTCCTATTCCTGATTTGTTTTTTGGTGACAGGTCCAAATTTTTGAGTTTTAAAAACAACTGTAAACTGTTTTTTACTCTGAGACCTCGATCCTCTGGTGATTCCATTCAGCAGGTTAAAATTGTCATCTCCCTGCTGCGTGGTGATCCTCAGGATTGGGCATTTCCCCTGGAATCTGGGAATCCGGCCTTGCTTAATTTAGACGCCTTTTTTCAGGCTTTAGGATTATTATATGATGAACCAAACTCTGTGGATCAAGCAGAGAAGACCTTGTTGGCCCTGTCTCAGGGTCAAGAAGCGGCAGAATTGTATTGTCAGAAATTTAGAAAATGGTCTGTGTTGACTAAATGGAATGATGATGCTTTGGCGGCAATTTTCAGAAAGGGTCTTTCTGAATCCGTTAAAGATGTTATGGTGGGGTTTCCCACGCCTTTCGGTCTTAGTGATTCTATGTCTCTGGCCATTCAGATTGATCGGCGCTTGCGAGAGCAGAACTGTGCGCGCTGTGGCGTTGTCCTCAGAGCAGATGCCTGAGCCAATGCAATGTGATAGGATTCTGTCTAGAACGGAACAACAAGGATTCAGACGTCTGAATAGGTTGTGTTTTTATTGTGGCGATGCTTCTCATGTCATTTCAGTCTGCCCTAAGCGTACAAAGAGGATCGCTACTTCATTTACCATCAGTACTGTACAACCTAAATTTCTGTTATCTGTGTCCTTGATCTGCTCATTGTCATCATTTTCTGTCATGGCGTTTGTGGATTCAGGCGCCGCCTTGAACTTAATGGACTTTGAGTTTGTCAGGCGTTGTGGTTTTCCCTTGCAGTCTTTGCAGAACCCTATTCCTTTAAGGGGCATTGATGCTACACCTTTGGCTAAAAATAAACCCCAGTTTTGGACACAGGTGACCATGTGCATGGCGCCAGCCCATCAGGAAGAGTGTCGATTTCTGGTGTTGCATAATTTGCATGATGCTATCGTGCTGGGTTTTCCGTGGTTGCAGGTACATAATCCTGTGTTGGATTGGAAGTCTACGTCTGTGACTAGTTGGGGTTGTCAGGGGGTTCACAATGACGTTCCTTTGATGTCAATCTCCTCTTCTTCCTCTTCTGAAATTCCAGAGTTTTTGTCTGATTTTCAGGATGTATTCGATGAGCCCAAGTCCAGTTCCCTTCCACCGCATAGGGACTGTGATTGTGCTATTGACTTGATTCCAGGCTGTAAGTTTCCTAAGGGCCGACTTTTCAACCTGTCTGTGCCTGAACATACCGCTATGCGGAGTTATGTTAAGGAGTCTTTGGAGAAAGGGCATATTCGGCCATCTTCTTCACCGTTGGGAGCGGGATTTTTTTTGGTTGCTAAGAAGGATGGCTCCTTGAGACCCTGTATTGATTATCGCCTCTTGAATAAGATCACGGTCAAGTTTCAATACCCTTTACCTCTGCTTTCCGATTTGTTTGCTAGGATTAAGGGGGCTAGTTGGTTTACTAAAATTGACCTTCGGGGGGCATATAATCTTGTTCGTATTAAGCAGGGTGATGAATGGAAAACAGCGTTTAATACGCCCGAAGGCCATTTTGAATATCTTGTGATGCCATTCAGGCTCTCTAATGCTCCATCTGTTTTTCAGTCCTTCATGCATGATATCTTCCGGACTTATCTTGATAAATTCTTGATTATATATTTGGATGACATTTTGATTTTTTCCGATGATTGGGAGTCTCATGTGAAGCAGGTCAGGATGGTATTTCAGATCCTTCGTGACAATGCTTTGTTTGTGAAGGGGTCTAAGTGTCTCTTTGGAGTGCAGAAGGTTTCTTTTTTGGGCTTCATTTTTTCTCCCTCATCTATAGAGATGGATCCGGTTAAGGTTCAGGCCATTCATGATTGGATTCAACCCACATCCGTGAAGAGCCTTCAGAAATGTTTGGGCTTTGCTAATTTTTATCGCCGTTTCATTGCTGGCTTCTCCAGTGTGGTTAAACCCTTGACCGATTTGACGAGGAAAGGCGCTGATGTGACAAATTGGTCCTCTGCGGCTGTCTCTGCCTTTCAGGAGCTCAAACGCCGATTTACTTCTGCCCCTGTGTTGCGTCAACCGGATGTTTCTCTTCCATTTCAGGTTCAGGTTGAGGCTTCTGAGATTGGCGCAGGGGCCGTTTTGTCCCAGAGGGATCCTGTTGGTTCCTTGATGAAACCATGTGCCTTCTTTTCCCGTAAGTTTTCGCCTGCCGAACGCAATTATGATGTCGGCAATCGGGAATTGTTGGCTATGAAGTGGGCGTTTGAGGAGTGGCGACATTGGCTTGAGGGAGCTAAGCACCGTATTGTGGTCTTGACCGATCATAAGAATCTGATTTACCTCGAGTCTGCCAGATGGCTGAATCCTAGACAGGCTCGATGGTCTTTGTTTTTTTCCCGTTTTGATTTCGTGGTCTCGTATCTTCCGGGCTCTAAGAATATTAAGGCTGATGCCCTCTCTAGGAGTTATTTGCCTGATTCTCCTGAGGTCCTTGAACCGGTCGGCATTCTGAAAGAAGGGGTGGTCCTCTCTGCCATTTCCCCTGATTTACGATGGGTTCTTCAGGAATTTCAGGCTGATAAACCTGACCGCTGTCCAGTGGGGAAACTGTTTGTTCCTGACAGATGGACTAGTAGAGTGATTTCTGAGGTTCATTGTTCTGTGTTGGCTGGCCATCCGGGTATTTTTTGTACCAGAGATTTGGTTGGTAGGTCTTTTTGGTGGCCTTCCTTGTCACGTGATGTGCGTTCTTTTGTGCAGTCCTGTGGGACGTGTGCACGGGCCAAGCCTTGTTGTTCCCGTGCTAGTGGGTTGCTTTTGCCATTGCCGGTCCCTGAGAGGCCCTGGACGCATATTTCTATGGATTTTGTTTCTGATCTTCCGGTTTCCCAGAGGATGTCGGTTATCTGGGTGGTTTGTGACCGGTTCTCTAAGATGGTTCATTTGGTGCCTTTGCCTAAATTGCCTTCCTCTTCAGATTTGGTTCCGTTGTTTTTTCAGCATGTAGTTCGTTTGCATGGTATTCCGGAGAATATTGTGTCCGACAGAGGTTCCCAGTTTGTTTCTAGGTTTTGGCGGGCCTTTTGTGCTAGGCTGGGCATTGATTTGAATATTTTCTTCCGCATTTCATCCTCAGACAAATGGCCAAACCGAGCGAACTAATCAGACCTTGGAGGCTTATTTGAGATGCTTTGTGTCTGGTGATCAGGATGATTGGGTGGCTTTCTTGCCATTGGCCGAGTTTGCCCTTAATAATCGGGCTAGTTCGGCTACTTTGGTTTCGCCCTTCTTTTGTAATTTTGGTTTTCATCCTCGTTTTTCTTCAGGGCAGGTTGAGCCTTCTGACTGTCCTGGTGTGGATTCCGTGGTTGACAGGTTGCAGCAGATTTGGGCTCATGTTGTGGACAATTTGGTGTTGTCTCAGGAGGAGGCTCAACGTTTCGCTAACCGTCGTCGGTGTGTTGGTTCCCGGCTTCGGGTTGGGGATCTGGTTTGGTTGTCTTCCCGTCATGTTCCTATGAAGGTTTCTTCCCCTAAGTTTAAGCCTCGGTTTATTGGTCCTTATAGGATTTCTGAGATTACTAATCCGGTGTCTTTTCGATTGGCGCTTCCGGCCTCTTTTGCTATCCATAATGTCTTCCATAGATCTTTATTGCGGAAATATGTGGTGCCCATTGTTCCCTCTGTTGATCCTCCGGCCCCTGTCTTGGTTGATGGGGAGTTGGAGTATGTGGTTGAGAAGATTTTGGATTCTCGCTTTTCGAGGCGGAGGCTTCAGTACCTTGTCAAATGGAAGAGTTATAGCCAGGAGGATAATTCTTGGGTTTTTGCCTCTGATGTCCATGCTGCTGATTTGGTTCGTGCCTTTCATCTGGCTCGTCCTGATCGGCCTGGGGTCTCTGGTGAGGGTTCAGTGACCCCTCCTCAAGGGGGGGGGGAATGTTGTGAATTCTGCTCTTGGGTTCCCTCCGGTGGTTGTTGGTGGTAATACAGTTGTCCCTGGGTTGCAATCCTGGGCAGGTGTCCCTGCTGATTGCAGTGCTGACTGGGGTATTTAAGGTTGCAGGATTCATTAGTCCTTGCCAGTTGTCCATTGTTCTAGGACGTTTTGGATCTCAGTCTGGTTCCTCCTGCCCTGCTACCAAATCAGCAAAGATAAGTGTCTGGTTTTTGTTTCTGCAGCACACATGCTGTGTGCTTTACAGATCAGTGCTATTCATTGTTTTTTCTTGTCCAGCTTAGACTGTGTCAGGATTTTTCCAGTCAAGTTGGATTCTCAGGAGATGCAGATATACGTTCCATGTCTTTAGTTAGATGGTGGAATGTTTGTATTATCTGCTGTGGATATTTTCAGGGTTTTAATACTGACCGCTTAGCATTCTGTCCTATCCTTTTCTATTTAGCTAGAGTGGCCTCTTTTGCTAAACCCTGTTTTCTGCCTTTGTGTGTCTTTCCTCTAATACTCACAGACAATATTTGTGGGGGGCTGCCTATCCTTTGGGGTTCTGCTCTGAGGCAAGATAGGATTCCTATTTCCATCTATAGGGGTATTTAGTCCTCCGGCTGTGTCGAGGTGTCTAGGATTGTTAGGTACACCCCACGGCTACTTCTAGTTGCGGTGTCAGTTTAGGGTTTGCGGTCAGTATAGGTTTCACCTACTCCTGAGAAAGTCTCATGCGACTCCAAGGTCACCGGATCATAACAGTACAACTGGCCAACAATGAGTTAAATGCATCTCAGAAGAAGGGAAGAAAGGTGTTGAGCCATTTTTTTTTCTGTAGCCTGCTTTGTCCTTTCTTCCCTCTTTTTCTCTGGGTGGCTAAGGAGTCTGGTGCTAGCATGGATATTCAGGGATTAGCTTCTCATGTAGACCAGCTTGCTGCTAGGGTACAGGGGATTTCTGATTATATTGTCCAGACTCCGGTTTTAGAGCCTAAGATTCCTATTCCTGATTTGTTTTTTGGTGACAGGTCCAAATTTTTGAGTTTTAAAAACAACTGTAAACTGTTTTTTACTCTGAGACCTCGATCCTCTGGTGATTCCATTCAGCAGGTTAAAATTGTCATCTCCCTGCTGCGTGGTGATCCTCAGGATTGGGCATTTCCCCTGGAATCTGGGAATCCGGCCTTGCTTAATTTAGACGCCTTTTTTCAGGCTTTAGGATTATTATATGATGAACCAAACTCTGTGGATCAAGCAGAGAAGACCTTGTTGGCCCTGTCTCAGGGTCAAGAAGCGGCAGAATTGTATTGTCAGAAATTTAGAAAATGGTCTGTGTTGACTAAATGGAATGATGATGCTTTGGCGGCAATTTTCAGAAAGGGTCTTTCTGAATCCGTTAAAGATGTTATGGTGGGGTTTCCCACGCCTTTCGGTCTTAGTGATTCTATGTCTCTGGCCATTCAGATTGATCGGCGCTTGCGAGAGCAGAACTGTGCACGCTGTGGCGTTGTCCTCAGAGCAGATGCCTGAGCCAATGCAATGTGATAGGATTCTGTCTAGAACGGAACAACAAGGATTCAGACGTCTGAATAGGTTGTGTTTTTATTGTGGCGATGCTTCTCATGTCATTTTAGTCTGCCCTAAGCGTACAAAGAGGATCGCTACTTCATTTACCATCAGTACTGTACAACCTAAATTTCTGTTATCTGTGTCCTTGATCTGCTCATTGTCATCATTTTCTGTCATGGCGTTTGTGGATTCAGGCGCCGCCTTGAACTTAATGGACTTTGAGTTTGCCAGGCGTTGTGGTTTTCCCTTGCAGTCTTTGCAGAACCCTATTCCTTTAAGGGGCATTGATGCTACACCTTTGGCTAAAAATAAACCCCAGTTTTGGACACAGGTGACCATGTGCATGGCGCCAGCCCATCAGGAAGAGTGTCGATTTCTGGTGTTGCATAATTTGCATGATGCTATCGTGCTGGGTTTTCCGTGGTTGCAGGTACATAATCCTGTGTTGGATTGGAAGTCTACGTCTGTGACTAGTTGGGGTTGTCAGGGGGTTCACAATGACGTTCCTTTGATGTCAATCTCCTCTTCTTCCTCTTCTGAAATTCCAGAGTTTTTGTCTGATTTTCAGGATGTATTCGATGAGCCCAAGTCCAGTTCCCTTCCACCGCATAGGGACTGTGATTGTGCTATTGACTTGATTCCAGGCTGTAAGTTTCCTAAGGGCCGACTTTTCAACCTGTCTGTGCCTGAACATACCGCTATGCGGAGTTATGTTAAGGAGTCTTTGGAGAAAGGGCATATTCGGCCATCTTCTTCACCGTTGGGAGCGGGATTTTTTTTGGTTGCTAAGAAGGATGGCTCCTTGAGACCCTGTATTGATTATCGCCTCTTGAATAAGATCACGGTCAAGTTTCAATACCCTTTACCTCTGCTTTCCGATTTGTTTGCTAGGATTAAGGGGGCTAGTTGGTTTACTAAAATTGACCTTCGGGGGGCATATAATCTTGTTCGTATTAAGCAGGGTGATGAATGGAAAACAGCGTTTAATACGCCCGAAGGCCATTTTGAATATCTTGTGATGCCATTCAGGCTCTCTAATGCTCCATCTGTTTTTCAGTCCTTCATGCATGATATCTTCCGGACTTATCTTGATAAATTCTTGATTATATATTTGGATGACATTTTGATTTTTTCCGATGATTGGGAGTCTCATGTGAAGCAGGTCAGGATGGTATTTCAGATCCTTCGTGACAATGCTTTGTTTGTGAAGGGGTCTAAGTGTCTCTTTGGAGTGCAGAAGGTTTCTTTTTTGGGCTTCATTTTTTCTCCCTCATCTATAGAGATGGATCCGGTTAAGGTTCAGGCCATTCATGATTGGATTCAACCCACATCCGTGAAGAGCCTTCAGAAATGTTTGGGCTTTGCTAATTTTTATCGCCGTTTCATTGCTGGCTTCTCCAGCGTGGTTAAACCCTTGACCGATTTGACGAGGAAAGGCGCTGATGTGACAAATTGGTCCTCTGCGGCTGTCTCTGCCTTTCAGGAGCTCAAACGCCGATTTACTTCTGCCCCTGTGTTGCGTCAACCGGATGTTTCTCTTCCGTTTCAGGTTCAGGTTGAGGCTTCTGAGATTGGCGCAGGGGCCGTTTTGTCCCAGAGGGATCCTGTTGGTTCCTTGATGAAACCATGTGCCTTCTTTTCCCGTAAGTTTTCGCCTGCCGAACGCAATTATGATGTCGGCAATCGGGAATTGTTGGCTATGAAGTGGGCGTTTGAGGAGTGGCGACATTGGCTTGAGGGAGCTAAGCACCGTATTGTGGTCTTGACCGATCATAAGAATCTGATTTACCTCGAGTCTGCCAGATGGCTGAATCCTAGACAGGCTCGATGGTCTTTGTTTTTTTCCCGTTTTGATTTCGTGGTCTCGTATCTTCCGGGCTCTAAGAATATTAAGGCTGATGCCCTCTCTAGGAGTTATTTGCCTGATTCTCCTGAGGTCCTTGAACCGGTCGGCATTCTGAAAGAAGGGGTGGTCCTCTCTGCCATTTCCCCTGATTTACGATGGGTTCTTCAGGAATTTCAGGCTGATAAACCTGACCGCTGTCCAGTGGGGAAACTGTTTGTTCCTGACAGATGGACTAGTAGAGTGATTTCTGAGGTTCATTGTTCTGTGTTGGCTGGCCATCCGGGTATTTTTTGTACCAGAGATTTGGTTGGTAGGTCTTTTTGGTGGCCTTCCTTGTCACGTGATGTGCGTTCTTTTGTGCAGTCCTGTGGGACGTGTGCACGGGCCAAGCCTTGTTGTTCCCGTGCTAGTGGGTTGCTTTTGCCATTGCCGGTCCCTGAGAGGCCCTGGACGCATATTTCTATGGATTTTGTTTCTGATCTTCCGGTTTCCCAGAGGATGTCGGTTATCTGGGTGGTTTGTGACCGGTTCTCTAAGATGGTTCATTTGGTGCCTTTGCCTAAATTGCCTTCCTCTTCAGATTTGGTTCCGTTGTTTTTTCAGCATGTAGTTCGTTTGCATGGTATTCCGGAGAATATTGTGTCCGACAGAGGTTCCCAGTTTGTTTCTAGGTTTTGGCGGGCCTTTTGTGCTAGGCTGGGCATTGATTTGAATATTTTCTTCCGCATTTCATCCTCAGACAAATGGCCAAACCGAGCGAACTAATCAGACCTTGGAGGCTTATTTGAGATGCTTTGTGTCTGGTGATCAGGATGATTGGGTGGCTTTCTTGCCATTGGCCGAGTTTGCCCTTAATAATCGGGCTAGTTCGGCTACTTTGGTTTCGCCCTTCTTTTGTAATTTTGGTTTTCATCCTCGTTTTTCTTCAGGGCAGGTTGAGCCTTCTGACTGTCCTGGTGTGGATTCCGTGGTTGACAGGTTGCAGCAGATTTGGGCTCATGTTGTGGACAATTTGGTGTTGTCTCAGGAGGAGGCTCAACGTTTCGCTAACCGTCGTCGGTGTGTTGGTTCCCGGCTTCGGGTTGGGGATCTGGTTTGGTTGTCTTCCCGTCATGTTCCTATGAAGGTTTCTTCCCCTAAGTTTAAGCCTCGGTTTATTGGTCCTTATAGGATTTCTGAGATTACTAATCCGGTGTCTTTTCGATTGGCGCTTCCGGCCTCTTTTGCTATCCATAATGTCTTCCATAGATCTTTATTGCGGAAATATGTGGTGCCCATTGTTCCCTCTGTTGATCCTCCGGCCCCTGTCTTGGTTGATGGGGAGTTGGAGTATGTGGTTGAGAAGATTTTGGATTCTCGCTTTTCGAGGCGGAGGCTTCAGTACCTTGTCAAATGGAAGAGTTATAGCCAGGAGGATAATTCTTGGGTTTTTGCCTCTGATGTCCATGCTGCTGATTTGGTTCGTGCCTTTCATCTGGCTCGTCCTGATCGGCCTGGGGTCTCTGGTGAGGGTTCAGTGACCCCTCCTCAAGGGGGGGGGGAATGTTGTGAATTCTGCTCTTGGGTTCCCTCCGGTGGTTGTTGGTGGTAATACAGTTGTCCCTGGGTTGCAATCCTGGGCAGGTGTCCCTGCTGATTGCAGTGCTGACTGGGGTATTTAAGGTTGCAGGATTCATTAGTCCTTGCCAGTTGTCCATTGTTCTAGGACGTTTTGGATCTCAGTCTGGTTCCTCCTGCCCTGCTACCAAATCAGCAAAGATAAGTGTCTGGTTTTTGTTTCTGCAGCACACATGCTGTGTGCTTTACAGATCAGTGCTATTCATTGTTTTTTCTTGTCCAGCTTAGACTGTGTCAGGATTTTTCCAGTCAAGTTGGATTCTCAGGAGATGCAGATATACGTTCCATGTCTTTAGTTAGATGGTGGAATGTTTGTATTATCTGCTGTGGATATTTTCAGGGTTTTAATACTGACCGCTTAGCATTCTGTCCTATCCTTTTCTATTTAGCTAGAGTGGCCTCTTTTGCTAAACCCTGTTTTCTGCCTTTGTGTGTCTTTCCTCTAATACTCACAGACAATATTTGTGGGGGGCTGCCTATCCTTTGGGGTTCTGCTCTGAGGCAAGATAGGATTCCTATTTCCATCTATAGGGGTATTTAGTCCTCCGGCTGTGTCGAGGTGTCTAGGATTGTTAGGTACACCCCACGGCTACTTCTAGTTGCGGTGTCAGTTTAGGGTTTGCGGTCAGTATAGGTTTCACCTACTCCTGAGAAAGTCTCATGCGACTCCAAGGTCACCGGATCATAACAGTACAACTGGCCAACAATGAGTTAAATGCATCTCAGAAGAAGGGAAGAAAGGTGTTGAGCCATTTTTTTTTCTGTAGCCTGCTTTGTCCTTTCTTCCCTCTTTTTCTCTGGGTGGCTAAGGAGTCTGGTGCTAGCATGGATATTCAGGGATTAGCTTCTCATGTAGACCAGCTTGCTGCTAGGGTACAGGGGATTTCTGATTATATTGTCCAGACTCCGGTTTTAGAGCCTAAGATTCCTATTCCTGATTTGTTTTTTGGTGACAGGTCCAAATTTTTGAGTTTTAAAAACAACTGTAAACTGTTTTTTACTCTGAGACCTCGATCCTCTGGTGATTCCATTCAGCAGGTTAAAATTGTCATCTCCCTGCTGCGTGGTGATCCTCAGGATTGGGCATTTCCCCTGGAATCTGGGAATCCGGCCTTGCTTAATTTAGACGCCTTTTTTCAGGCTTTAGGATTATTATATGATGAACCAAACTCTGTGGATCAAGCAGAGAAGACCTTGTTGGCCCTGTCTCAGGGTCAAGAAGCGGCAGAATTGTATTGTCAGAAATTTAGAAAATGGTCTGTGTTGACTAAATGGAATGATGATGCTTTGGCGGCAATTTTCAGAAAGGGTCTTTCTGAATCCGTTAAAGATGTTATGGTGGGGTTTCCCACGCCTTTCGGTCTTAGTGATTCTATGTCTCTGGCCATTCAGATTGATCGGCGCTTGCGAGAGCAGAACTGTGCACGCTGTGGCGTTGTCCTCAGAGCAGATGCCTGAGCCAATGCAATGTGATAGGATTCTGTCTAGAACGGAACAACAAGGATTCAGACGTCTGAATAGGTTGTGTTTTTATTGTGGCGATGCTTCTCATGTCATTTTAGTCTGCCCTAAGCGTACAAAGAGGATCGCTACTTCATTTACCATCAGTACTGTACAACCTAAATTTCTGTTATCTGTGTCCTTGATCTGCTCATTGTCATCATTTTCTGTCATGGCGTTTGTGGATTCAGGCGCCGCCTTGAACTTAATGGACTTTGAGTTTGCCAGGCGTTGTGGTTTTCCCTTGCAGTCTTTGCAGAACCCTATTCCTTTAAGGGGCATTGATGCTACACCTTTGGCTAAAAATAAACCCCAGTTTTGGACACAGGTGACCATGTGCATGGCGCCAGCCCATCAGGAAGAGTGTCGATTTCTGGTGTTGCATAATTTGCATGATGCTATCGTGCTGGGTTTTCCGTGGTTGCAGGTACATAATCCTGTGTTGGATTGGAAGTCTACGTCTGTGACTAGTTGGGGTTGTCAGGGGGTTCACAATGACGTTCCTTTGATGTCAATCTCCTCTTCTTCCTCTTCTGAAATTCCAGAGTTTTTGTCTGATTTTCAGGATGTATTCGATGAGCCCAAGTCCAGTTCCCTTCCACCGCATAGGGACTGTGATTGTGCTATTGACTTGATTCCAGGCTGTAAGTTTCCTAAGGGCCGACTTTTTAACCTGTCTGTGCCTGAACATACCGCTATGCGGAGTTATGTTAAGGAGTCTTTGGAGAAAGGGCATATTCGGCCATCTTCTTCACCGTTGGGAGCGGGATTTTTTTTGGTTGCTAAGAAGGATGGCTCCTTGAGACCCTGTATTGATTATCGCCTCTTGAATAAGATCACGGTCAAGTTTCAATACCCTTTACCTCTGCTTTCCGATTTGTTTGCTAGGATTAAGGGGGCTAGTTGGTTTACTAAAATTGACCTTCGGGGGGCATATAATCTTGTTCGTATTAAGCAGGGTGATGAATGGAAAACAGCGTTTAATACGCCCGAAGGCCATTTTGAATATCTTGTGATGCCATTCAGGCTCTCTAATGCTCCATCTGTTTTTCAGTCCTTCATGCATGATATCTTCCGGACTTATCTTGATAAATTCTTGATTATATATTTGGATGACATTTTGATTTTTTCCGATGATTGGGAGTCTCATGTGAAGCAGGTCAGGATGGTATTTCAGATCCTTCGTGACAATGCTTTGTTTGTGAAGGGGTCTAAGTGTCTCTTTGGAGTGCAGAAGGTTTCTTTTTTGGGCTTCATTTTTTCTCCCTCATCTATAGAGATGGATCCGGTTAAGGTTCAGGCCATTCATGATTGGATTCAACCCACATCCGTGAAGAGCCTTCAGAAATGTTTGGGCTTTGCTAATTTTTATCGCCGTTTCATTGCTGGCTTCTCCAGTGTGGTTAAACCCTTGACCGATTTGACGAGGAAAGGCGCTGATGTGACAAATTGGTCCTCTGCGGCTGTCTCTGCCTTTCAGGAGCTCAAACGCCGATTTACTTCTGCCCCTGTGTTGCGTCAACCGGATGTTTCTCTTCCGTTTCAGGTTCAGGTTGAGGCTTCTGAGATTGGCGCAGGGGCCGTTTTGTCCCAGAGGGATCCTGTTGGTTCCTTGATGAAACCATGTGCCTTCTTTTCCCGTAAGTTTTCGCCTGCCGAACGCAATTATGATGTCGGCAATCGGGAATTGTTGGCTATGAAGTGGGCGTTTGAGGAGTGGCGACATTGGCTTGAGGGAGCTAAGCACCGTATTGTGGTCTTGACCGATCATAAGAATCTGATTTACCTCGAGTCTGCCAGATGGCTGAATCCTAGACAGGCTCGATGGTCTTTGTTTTTTTCCCGTTTTGATTTCGTGGTCTCGTATCTTCCGGGCTCTAAGAATATTAAGGCTGATGCCCTCTCTAGGAGTTATTTGCCTGATTCTCCTGAGGTCCTTGAACCGGTCGGCATTCTGAAAGAAGGGGTGGTCCTCTCTGCCATTTCCCCTGATTTACGATGGGTTCTTCAGGAATTTCAGGCTGATAAACCTGACCGCTGTCCAGTGGAGAAACTGTTTGTTCCTGACAGATGGACTAGTAGAGTGATTTCTGAGGTTCATTGTTCTGTGTTGGCTGGCCATCCGGGTATTTTTTGTACCAGAGATTTGGTTGGTAGGTCTTTTTGGTGGCCTTCCTTGTCACGTGATGTGCGTTCTTTTGTGCAGTCCTGTGGGACGTGTGCACGGGCCAAGCCTTGTTGTTCCCGTGCTAGTGGGTTGCTTTTGCCATTGCCGGTCCCTGAGAGGCCCTGGACGCATATTTCTATGGATTTTGTTTCTGATCTTCCGGTTTCCCAGAGGATGTCGGTTATCTGGGTGGTTTGTGACCAGTTCTCTAAGATGGTTCATTTGGTGCCTTTGCCTAAATTGCCTTCCTCTTCAGATTTGGTTCCGTTGTTTTTTCAGCATGTAGTTCGTTTGCATGGTATTCCGGAGAATATTGTGTCCGACAGAGGTTCCCAGTTTGTTTCTAGGTTTTGGCGGGCCTTTTGTGCTAGGCTGGGCATTGATTTGAATATTTTCTTCCGCATTTCATCCTCAGACAAATGGCCAAACCGAGCGAACTAATCAGACCTTGGAGACTTATTTGAGATGCTTTGTGTCTGGTCATCAGGATGATTGGGTGGCTTTCTTGCCATTGGCCGAGTTTGCACTTAATAATCGGGCTAGTTCGGCTACTTTGGTTTCGCCCTTCTTTTGTAATTTTGGTTTTCATCCTCGTTTTTCTTCAGGGCAGGTTGAGCCTTCTGACTGTCCTGGTGTGGATTCCGTGGTTGACAGGTTGCAGCAGATTTGGGCTCATGTTGTGGACAATTTGGTGTTGTCTCAGGAGGAGGCTCAACGTTTCGCTAACCATCGTCGGTGTGTTGGTTCCCGGCTTCGGGTTGGGGATCTGGTTTGGTTGTCTTCCCATCATGTTCCTATGAAGGTTTCTTCCCCTAAGTTTAAGCCTCGGTTTATTGGTCCTTATAGGATTTCTGAGATTACTAATCCGGTGTCTTTTCGATTGGCGCTTCCGGCCTCTTTTGCTATCCATAATGTCTTCCATAGATCTTTATTGCGGAAATATGTGGTGCCCATTGTTCCCTCTGTTGATCCTCCGGCCCCTGTCTTGGTTGATGGGGAGTTGGAGTATGTGGTTGAGAAGATTTTGGATTCTCGCTTTTCGAGGCGGAGGCTTCAGTACCTTGTCAAATGGAAGAGTTATAGCCAGGAGGATAATTCTTGGGTTTTTGCCTCTGATGTCCATGCTGCTGATTTGGTTCGTGCCTTTCATCTGGCTCGTCCTGATCGGCCTGGGGTCTCTGGTGAGGGTTCAGTGACCCCTCCTCAAGGGGGGGGGGAATGTTGTGAATTCTGCTCTTGGGTTCCCTCCGGTGGTTGTTGGTGGTAATACAGTTGTCCCTGGGTTGCAATCCTGGGCAGGTGTCCCTGCTGATTGCAGTGCTGACTGGGGTATTTAAGGTTGCAGGATTCATTAGTCCTTGCCAGTTGTCCATTGTTCTAGGACGTTTTGGATCTCAGTCTGGTTCCTCCTGCCCTGCTACCAAATCAGCAAAGATAAGTGTCTGGTTTTTGTTTCTGCAGCACACATGCTGTGTGCTTTACAGATCAGTGCTATTCATTGTTTTTTCTTGTCCAGCTTAGACTGTGTCAGGATTTTTCCAGTCAAGTTGGATTCTCAGGAGATGCAGATATACGTTCCATGTCTTTAGTTAGATGGTGGAATTTTTGTATTATCTGCTGTGGATATTTTCAGGGTTTTAATACTGACCGCTTAGCATTCTGTCCTATCCTTTTCTATTTAGCTAGAGTGGCCTCTTTTGCTAAACCCTGTTTTCTGCCTGCGTGTGTCTTTCCTCTAATACTCACAGACAATATTTGTGGGGGGCTGCCTATCCTTTGGGGTTCTGCTCTGAGGCAAGATAGGATTCCTATTTCCATCTATAGGGGTATTTAGTCCTCCGGCTGTGTCGAGGTGTCTAGGATTGTTAGGTACACCCCACGGCTACTTCTAGTTGCGGTGTCAGTTTAGGGTTTGCGGTCAGTATAGGTTTCACCTACTCCTGAGAAAGTCTCATGCGACTCCAAGGTCACCGGATCATAACAGTACAACTGGCCAACAATGAGTTAAATGCATCTCAGAAGAAGGGAAGAAAGGTGTTGAGCCATTTTTTTTTCTGTAGCCTGCTTTGTCCTTTCTTCCCTCTTTTTCTCTGGGTGGCTGAGGAGTCTGGTGCTGGCATGGATATTCAGGGATTAGCTTCTCATGTAGACCAGCTTGCTGCTAGGGTACAGGGGATTTCTGATTATATTGTCCAGACTCCGGTTTTAGAGCCTAAGATTCCTATTCCTGATTTGTTTTTTGGTGACAGGTCCAAATTTTTGAGTTTTAAAAACAACTGTAAACTGTTTTTTACTCTGAGACCTCGATCCTCTGGTGATTCCATTCAGCAGGTTAAAATTGTCATCTCCCTGCTGCGTGGTGATCCTCAGGATTGGGCATTTCCCCTGGAATCTGGGAATCCGGCCTTGCTTAATTTAGACGCCTTTTTTCAGGCTTTAGGATTATTATATGATGAACCAAACTCTGTGGATCAAGCAGAGAAGACATTGTTGGCCCTGTCTCAGGGTCAAGAAGCGGCAGAATTGTATTGTCAGAAATTTAGAAAATGGTCTGTGTTGACTAAATGGAATGATGATGCTTTGGCGGCAATTTTCAGAAAGGGTCTTTCTGAATCCGTTAGAGATGTTATGGTGGGGTTTCCCACGCCTTTCGGTCTTAGTGATTCTATGTCTCTGGCCATTCAGATTGATCGGCGCTTGCGAGAGCAGAACTGTGCGCGCTGTGGCGTTGTCCTCAGAGCAGATGCCTGAGCCAATGCAATGTGATAGGATTCTGTCTAGAACGGAACAACAAGGATTCAGACGTCTGAATAGGTTGTGTTTTTATTGTGGCGATGCTTCTCATGTCATTTCAGTCTGCCCTAAGCGTACAAAGAGGATCGCTACTTCATTTACCATCAGTACTGTACAACCTAAATTTCTGTTATCTGTGTCCTTGATCTGCTCATTGTCATCATTTTCTGTCATGGCGTTTGTGGATTCAGGCGCCGCCTTGAACTTAATGGACTTTGAGTTTGCCAGGCGTTGTGGTTTTCCCTTGCAGTCTTTGCAGAACCCTATTCCTTTAAGGGGCATTGATGCTACACCTTTGGCTAAAAATAAACCCCAGTTTTGGACACAGGTGACCATGTGCATGGCGCCAGCCCATCAGGAAGAGTGTCGATTTCTGGTGTTGCATAATTTGCATGATGCTATCGTGCTGGGTTTTCCGTGGTTGCAGGTACATAATCCTGTGTTGGATTGGAAGTCTACGTCTGTGACTAGTTGGGGTTGTCAGGGGGTTCACAATGACGTTCCTTTGATGTCAATCTCCTCTTCTTCCTCTTCTGAAATTCCAGAGTTTTTGTCTGATTTTCAGGATGTATTCGATGAGCCCAAGTCCAGTTCCCTTCCACCGCATAGGGACTGTGATTGTGCTATTGACTTGATTCCAGGCTGTAAGTTTCCTAAGGGCCGACTTTTCAACCTGTCTGTGCCTGAACATACCGCTATGCGGAGTTATGTTAAGGAGTCTTTGGAGAAAGGGCATATTCGGCCATCTTCTTCACCGTTGGGAGCGGGATTTTTTTTGGTTGCTAAGAAGGATGGCTCCTTGAGACCCTGTATTGATTATCGCCTCTTGAATAAGATCACGGTCAAGTTTCAATACCCTTTACCTCTGCTTTCCGATTTGTTTGCTAGGATTAAGGGGGCTAGTTGGTTTACTAAAATTGACCTTCGGGGGGCATATAATCTTGTTCGTATTAAGCAGGGTGATGAATGGAAAACAGCGTTTAATACGCCCGAAGGCCATTTTGAATATCTTGTGATGCCATTCGGGCTCTCTAATGCTCCATCTGTTTTTCAGTCCTTCATGCATGATATCTTCCGGACTTATCTTGATAAATTCTTGATTATATATTTGGATGACATTTTGATTTTTTCCGATGATTGGGAGTCTCATGTGAAGCAGGTCAGGATGGTATTTCAGATCCTTCGTGACAATGCTTTGTTTGTGAAGGGGTCTAAGTGTCTCTTTGGAGTGCAGAAGGTTTCTTTTTTGGGCTTCATTTTTTCTCCCTCATCTATAGAGATGGATCCGGTTAAGGTTCAGGCCATTCATGATTGGATTCAACCCACATCCGTGAAGAGCCTTCAGAAATGTTTGGGCTTTGCTAATTTTTATCGCCGTTTCATTGCTGGCTTCTCCAGCGTGGTTAAACCCTTGACCGATTTGACGAGGAAAGGCGCTGATGTGACAAATTGGTCCTCTGCGGCTGTCTCTGCCTTTCAGGAGCTCAAACGCCGATTTACTTCTGCCCCTGTGTTGCGTCAACCGGATGTTTCTCTTCCGTTTCAGGTTCAGGTTGAGGCTTCTGAGATTGGCGCAGGGGCCGTTTTGTCCCAGAGGGATCCTGTTGGTTCCTTGATGAAACCATGTGCCTTCTTTTCCCATAAGTTTTCGCCTGCCGAACGCAATTATGATGTCGGCAATCGGGAATTGTTGGCTATGAAGTGGGCGTTTGAGGAGTGGCGACATTGGCTTGAGGGAGCTAAGCACCGTATTGTGGTCTTGACCGATCATAAGAATCTGATTTACCTCGAGTCTGCCAGATGGCTGAATCCTAGACAGGCTCGATGGTCTTTGTTTTTTTCCCGTTTTGATTTCGTGGTCTCGTATCTTCCGGGCTCTAAGAATATTAAGGCTGATGCCCTCTCTAGGAGTTATTTGCCTGATTCTCCTGAGGTCCTTGAACCGGTCGGCATTCTGAAAGAAGGGGTGGTCCTCTCTGCCATTTCCCCTGATTTACGATGGGTTCTTCAGGAATTTCAGGCTGATAAACCTGACCGCTGTCCAGTGGGGAAACTGTTTGTTCCTGACAGATGGACTAGTAGAGTGATTTCTGAGGTTCATTGTTCTGTGTTGGCTGGCCATCCGGGTATTTTTTGTACCAGAGATTTGGTTGGTAGGTCTTTTTGGTGGCCTTCCTTGTCACGTGATGTGCGTTCTTTTGTGCAGTCCTGTGGGACGTGTGCACGGGCCAAGCCTTGTTGTTCCCGTGCTAGTGGGTTGCTTTTGCCATTGCCGGTCCCTGAGAGGCCCTGGACGCATATTTCTATGGATTTTGTTTCTGATCTTCCGGTTTCCCAGAGGATGTCGGTTATCTGGGTGGTTTGTGACCGGTTCTCTAAGATGGTTCATTTGGTGCCTTTGCCTAAATTGCCTTCCTCTTCAGATTTGGTTCCGTTGTTTTTTCAGCATGTAGTTCGTTTGCATGGTATTCCGGAGAATATTGTGTCCGACAGAGGTTCCCAGTTTGTTTCTAGGTTTTGGCGGGCCTTTTGTGCTAGGCTGGGCATTGATTTGAATATTTTCTTCCGCATTTCATCCTCAGACAAATGGCCAAACCGAGCGAACTAATCAGACCTTGGAGACTTATTTGAGATGCTTTGTGTCTGGTGATCAGGATGATTGGGTGGCTTTCTCGCCATTGGCCGAGTTTGCACTTAATAATCGGGCTAGTTCGGCTACTTTGGTTTCGCCCTTCTTTTGTAATTTTGGTTTTCATCCTCGTTTTTCTTCAGGGCAGGTTGAGCCTTCTGACTGTCCTGGTGTGGATTCCGTGGTTGACAGGTTGCAGCAGATTTGGGCTCATGTTGTGGACAATTTGGTGTTGTCTCAGGAGGAGGCTCAACGTTTCGCTAACCATCGTCGGTGTGTTGGTTCCCGGCTTCGGGTTGGGGATCTGGTTTGGTTGTCTTCCCGTCATGTTCCTATGAAGGTTTCTTCCCCTAAGTTTAAGCCTCGGTTTATTGGTCCTTATAGGATTTCTGAGATTACTAATCCGGTGTCTTTTCGATTGGCGCTTCCGGCCTCTTTTGCTATCCATAATGTCTTCCATAGATCTTTATTGCGGAAATATGTGGTGCCCATTGTTCCCTCTGTTGATCCTCCGGCCCCTGTCTTGGTTGATGGGGAGTTGGAGTATGTGGTTGAGAAGATTTTGGATTCTCGCTTTTCGAGGCGGAGGCTTCAGTACCTTGTCAAATGGAAGAGTTATAGCCAGGAGGATAATTCTTGGGTTTTTGCCTCTGATGTCCATGCTGCTGATTTGGTTCGTGCCTTTCATCTGGCTCGTCCTGATCGGCCTGGGGTCTCTGGTGAGGGTTCAGTGACCCCTCCTCAAGGGGGGGGGAATGTTGTGAATTCTGCTCTTGGGTTCCCTCCGGTGGTTGTTGGTGGTAATACAGTTGTCCCTGGGTTGCAATCCTGGGCAGGTGTCCCTGTTGATTGCAGTGCTGACTGGGGTATTTAAGGTTGCAGGATTCATTAGTCCTTGCCAGTTGTCCATTGTTCTAGGACGTTTTGGATCTCAGTCTGGTTCCTCCTGCCCTGCTACCAAATCAGCAAAGATAAGTGTCTGGTTTTTGTTTCTGCAGCACACATGCTGTGTGCTTTACAGATCAGTGCTATTCATTGTTTTTTCTTGTCCAGCTTAGACTGTGTCAGGATTTTTCCAGTCAAGTTGGATTCTCAGGAGATGCAGATATACGTTCCATGTCTTTAGTTAGATGGTGGAATGTTTGTATTATCTGCTGTGGATATTTTCAGGGTTTTAATACTGACCGCTTAGCATTCTGTCCTATCCTTTTCTATTTAGCTAGAGTGGCCTCTTTTGCTAAACCCTGTTTTCTGCCTGCGTGTGTCTTTCCTCTAATACTCACAGACAATATTTGTGGGGGGCTGCCTATCCTTTGGGGTTCTGCTCTGAGGCAAGATAGGATTCCTATTTCCATCTATAGGGGTATTTAGTCCTCCGGCTGTGTCGAGGTGTCTAGGATTGTTAGGTACACCCCACGGCTACTTCTAGTTGCGGTGTCAGTTTAGGGTTTGCGGTCAGTATAGGTTTCACCTACTCCTGAGAAAGTCTCATGCGACTCCAAGGTCACCGGATCATAACAGTACAACTGGCCAACAATGAGTTAAATGCATCTCAGAAGAAGGGAAGAAAGGTGTTGAGCCATTTTTTTTTCTGTAGCCTGCTTTGTCCTTTCTTCCCTCTTTTTCTCTGGGTGGCTGAGGAGTCTGGTGCTGGCATGGATATTCAGGGATTAGCTTCTCATGTAGACCAGCTTGCTGCTAGGGTACAGGGGATTTCTGATTATATTGTCCAGACTCCGGTTTTAGAGCCTAAGATTCCTATTCCTGATTTGTTTTTTGGTGACAGGTCCAAATTTTTGAGTTTTAAAAACAACTGTAAACTGTTTTTTACTCTGAGACCTCGATCCTCTGGTGATTCCATTCAGCAGGTTAAAATTGTCATCTCCCTGCTGCGTGGTGATCCTCAGGATTGGGCATTTCCCCTGGAATCTGGGAATCCGGCCTTGCTTAATTTAGACGCCTTTTTTCAGGCTTTAGGATTATTATATGATGAACCAAACTCTGTGGATCAAGCAGAGAAGACCTTGTTGGCCCTGTCTCAGGGTCAAGAAGCGGCAGAATTGTATTGTCAGAAATTTAGAAAATGGTCTGTGTTGACTAAATGGAATGATGATGCTTTGGCGGCAATTTTCAGAAAGGGTCTTTCTGAATCCGTTAAAGATGTTATGGTGGGGTTTCCCACGCCTTTCGGTCTTAGTGATTCTATGTCTCTGGCCATTCAGATTGATCGGCGCTTGCGAGAGCAGAACTGTGCGCGCTGTGGCGTTGTCCTCAGAGCAGATGCCTGAGCCAATGCAATGTGATAGGATTCTGTCTAGAACGGAACAACAAGGATTCAGACGTCTGAATAGGTTGTGTTTTTATTGTGGCGATGCTTCTCATGTCATTTCAGTCTGCCCTAAGCGTACAAAGAGGATCGCTACTTCATTTACCATCAGTACTGTACAACCTAAATTTCTGTTATCTGTGTCCTTGATCTGCTCATTGTCATCATTTTCTGTCATGGCGTTTGTGGATTCAGGCGCCGCCTTGAACTTAATGGACTTTGAGTTTGTCAGGCGTTGTGGTTTTCCCTTGCAGTCTTTGCAGAACCCTATTCCTTTAAGGGGCATTGATGCTACACCTTTGGCTAAAAATAAACCCCAGTTTTGGACACAGGTGACCATGTGCATGGCGCCAGCCCATCAGGAAGAGTGTCGATTTCTGGTGTTGCATAATTTGCATGATGCTATCGTGCTGGGTTTTCCGTGGTTGCAGGTACATAATCCTGTGTTGGATTGGAAGTCTACGTCTGTGACTAGTTGGGGTTGTCAGGGGGTTCACAATGACGTTCCTTTGATGTCAATCTCCTCTTCTTCCTCTTCTGAAATTCCAGAGTTTTTGTCTGATTTTCAGGATGTATTCGATGAGCCCAAGTCCAGTTCCCTTCCACCGCATAGGGACTGTGATTGTGCTATTGACTTGATTCCAGGCTGTAAGTTTCCTAAGGGCCGACTTTTCAACCTGTCTGTGCCTGAACATACCGCTATGCGGAGTTATGTTAAGGAGTCTTTGGAGAAAGGGCATATTCGGCCATCTTCTTCACCGTTGGGAGCGGGATTTTTTTTGGTTGCTAAGAAGGATGGCTCCTTGAGACCCTGTATTGATTATCGCCTCTTGAATAAGATCACGGTCAAGTTTCAATACCCTTTACCTCTGCTTTCCGATTTGTTTGCTAGGATTAAGGGGGCTAGTTGGTTTACTAAAATTGACCTTCGGGGGGCATATAATCTTGTTCGTATTAAGCAGGGTGATGAATGGAAAACAGCGTTTAATACGCCCGAAGGCCATTTTGAATATCTTGTGATGCCATTCGGGCTCTCTAATGCTCCATCTGTTTTTCAGTCCTTCATGCATGATATCTTCCGGACTTATCTTGATAAATTCTTGATTATATATTTGGATGACATTTTGATTTTTTCCGATGATTGGGAGTCTCATGTGAAGCAGGTCAGGATGGTATTTCAGATCCTTCGTGACAATGCTTTGTTTGTGAAGGGGTCTAAGTGTCTCTTTGGAGTGCAGAGCAGAAGGTTTCTTTTTTGGGCTTCATTTTTTCTCCCTCATCTATAGAGATGGATCCGGTTAAGGTTCAGGCCATTCATGATTGGATTCAACCCACATCCGTGAAGAGCCTTCAGAAATGTTTGGGCTTTGCTAATTTTTATCGCCGTTTCATTGCTGGCTTCTCCAGCGTGGTTAAACCCTTGACCGATTTGACGAGGAAAGGCGCTGATGTGACAAATTGGTCCTCTGCGGCTGTCTCTGCCTTTCAGGAGCTCAAACGCCGATTTACTTCTGCCCCTGTGTTGCGTCAACCGGATGTTTCTCTTCCGTTTCAGGTTCAGGTTGAGGCTTCTGAGATTGGCGCAGGGGCCGTTTTGTCCCAGAGGGATCCTGTTGGTTCCTTGATGAAACCATGTGCCTTCTTTTCCCGTAAGTTTTCGCCTGCCGAACGCAATTATGATGTCGGCAATCGGGAATTGTTGGCTATGAAGTGGGCGTTTGAGGAGTGGCGACATTGGCTTGAGGGAGCTAAGCACCGTATTGTGGTCTTGACCGATCATAAGAATCTGATTTACCTCGAGTCTGCCAGATGGCTGAATCCTAGACAGGCTCGATGGTCTTTGTTTTTTTCCCGTTTTGATTTCGTGGTCTCGTATCTTCCGGGCTCTAAGAATATTAAGGCTGATGCCCTCTCTAGGAGTTATTTGCCTGATTCTCCTGAGGTCCTTGAACCGGTCGGCATTCTGAAAGAAGGGGTGGTCCTCTCTGCCATTTCCCCTGATTTACGATGGGTTCTTCAGGAATTTCAGGCTGATAAACCTGACCGCTGTCCAGTGGGGAAACTGTTTGTTCCTGACAGATGGACTAGTAGAGTGATTTCTGAGGTTCATTGTTCTGTGTTGGCTGGCCATCCGGGTATTTTTTGTACCAGAGATTTGGTTGGTAGGTCTTTTTGGTGGCCTTCCTTGTCACGTGATGTGCGTTCTTTTGTGCAGTCCTGTGGGACGTGTGCACGGGCCAAGCCTTGTTGTTCCCGTGCTAGTGGGTTGCTTTTGCCATTGCCGGTCCCTGAGAGGCCCTGGACGCATATTTCTATGGATTTTGTTTCTGATCTTCCGGTTTCCCAGAGGATGTCGGTTATCTGGGTGGTTTGTGACCGGTTCTCTAAGATGGTTCATTTGGTGCCTTTGCCTAAATTGCCTTCCTCTTCAGATTTGGTTCCGTTGTTTTTTCAGCATGTAGTTCGTTTGCATGGTATTCCGGAGAATATTGTGTCCGACAGAGGTTCCCAGTTTGTTTCTAGGTTTTGGCGGGCCTTTTGTGCTAGGCTGGGCATTGATTTGAATATTTTCTTCCGCATTTCATCCTCAGACAAATGGCCAAACCGAGCGAACTAATCAGACCTTGGAGACTTATTTGAGATGCTTTGTGTCTGCTGATCAGGATGATTGGGTGGCTTTCTTGCCATTGGCCGAGTTTGCCCTTAATAATCAGGCTAGTTCGGCTACTTTGGTTTCGCCCTTCTTTTGTAATTTTGGTTTTCATCCTCGTTTTTCTTCAGGGCAGGTTGAGCCTTCTGACTGTCCTGGTGTGGATTCCGTGGTTGACAGGTTGCAGCAGATTTGGGCTCATGTTGTGGACAATTTGGTGTTGTCTCAGGAGGAGGCTCAACGTTTCGCTAACCGTCGTCGGTGTGTTGGTTCCCGGTGTAACAGGCCAGATTATACCCCCAGGCCAGACTATACCCGGGGTTAAAGTGGCCTAGGCTAGATTATACCCCGGGTATACTTTGGCCTAGGCCAAACTATACCCCGGGGTATAAAATAGCCTAGGCCAAAGTATACCCCTCCAGGCCAGATTATACCCCCCAGGGTAAGCTGAGGGAAAGCTGCTCATTCTTCTAGGTCACAGCTCCCCCTCCCATCGGGCACTGCTCCTTTTCAAGCTCCTCCACCTCTGGTGACGCCAGGGATCTCCCTTTCTAAGCCCCACCCCCTCCCTATAGTCACATGTGACATGAAATCTTCAGCCCTGCTCGTGCCAGCTCGTTGTCTTGGCGCCTTGGATATGCTTGGAAAAGGGCTTTGTATACCTAGGGGGCACTGACGAGCACTGAGGGGTGGGTGGGGAACCCCTTTACTGGTTGCTATGGGATATAGCATGATCACTCTATCCTAGCAACACCTTGGATACGCTTGGAAAAGGGGTTTATCTATCTTGGGGGCACCATTGCAGCACTGCGGGTGGGTGGGGAAACCTTTTACTGGTTGCTATGGGATTTTACATGATCACTCTATCCTAGCAACGCCTTGAATACGCTTGAAAAAGGGGTTTATCTACCTTGGGGGCACTCTCGCAGCACTTAAGGATAGGTGGTTAACCCCTTAGGTGGTTGCTATGGGATTTTACATGACCACTTTATCCTAACAACGGCTTGTATACGCTTGGAAAAGGGGTTTATCTACCTTGGGGGCACCCTTGCAGCACTGTGGGGAAGCCGGGGAACCCTTTTACTGGTTGCTATGGGATTTTACATGACCAATTTATCCTAGCAACGCCTTGTATACGCTTGGAAAAGGGGTTAATCTACCTTGGGGGCACCCTCACAGCACTGCGGGGTGGGTGGGGAACCCTTTTACTGGTTGCTATGGGATTTTACATGGCCATTCTATCCTAGCAACGCCTTGGATACGCTTAAAAAATGGGTTTATCTACCATGGGGGCACCCTCGCAGCACTGCGGGGAAGCCGGGGAACCCTTTTACTGAGGAAGGAAACAGCACAAAAATTAAAAAGCTGACTTAGGCCATAGTATACCCCCGGGGGATAAACTTTATACCAGGGGGTATAAAATAGTTTTTATAGTATTTCTCTAGGCCATAATGTTATCACTTCACTGTTTTTCTCACCCTATTGCTTATTTGTTGAAAAGTGTGCAGATCTGAACTGACAGTAGATGGCGCTGTCCTGTCAGTGCATAGTTAATGATAACTTGTTTTGTATGTTCTCTATGACACCTCTCTGCTCTCTATGACACCAAATCTTTTCCAATTTTGACAACCATGGAAGATCAATTGTATGACCAGCTTTTGAGATTCTACACTGCAACAGAACAAAGGTACCCTCAGTATACCTACGATCTACCTCCTGAGAAACGTGCAAATGCCAAGTCCCAGTTTAGACAAACAGCAAAGCCATATCGAGCCCAAGGAGGAATTGTTTATCATAGGGAAAAGGAGGTTCTTACTAAAAGTCGACTGCCAAATATCCTGAAGGCCTGTCATGACAACCCAATATCTGGGGGCCATTTTGGCAGAGATAAAACTTTAGCCAAAATCTCTGACCGGTTTTACTGGAAGGGAATGAAAAATGACGTTCACCAGTATGTGAAAGCCTGTCAAAAATGTTTTGTTATAAATCCCAAAATCACAAAGGAAGCTCCACCACTCAACAGTATATCAGTGCCTGGAAAAGTATGGAGCTTAGTTGGGATTGATATGATTGGCCCTCTTCAGGAAACATCAAATGGCAACAAATATATAGTTGCTGCCACTGATCATTTCTCCAAATGGACTGAAGCAACAGCTGTCCCAGATAAGAGTGCCAAGTCAGTGGCAAATTTTTTGTACTCCGTTATCTGTCGCCTTGGCTGTATGGAGACTCTGATTAGCGACCAGGGACGAGAGTTTGTAAACTCGATCATTGACAACCTGATGGAACATTTTCAAACAGATCACCGTATTTCATCTGCATACCACCCACAAACAAATGGCCAGCGGGAACGTGATAATCGGACACTTAAAGAAGCTCTTAGTAAGCTTGTCAATGACCAAGGAAACAACTGGGATCAATTCATCCCTGGTGTTCTGTTTGCCTATTACACATCTGTGCATGCTTCAACCAAGGTTACTCCATTTGAGGTCATGTATGGACGGAAGGCCAAGCTTCCCATGGACCTTAATCCCTCAAAAGATGATACGGTGGATCCCATGCCCATTTCAGATCATGCCACCCCTGATGTGCTAAATACACTGTCAAGCATTCTTAAAAAGCTGCACTCAGACGTCAGTACCAACATCCACTCTGCTCAAGAACACCAGAAGTGTGCCTTTGATCGCCGACACAAAAGCAACAAAGAAATCACTGCTGGTACCATAGTTTATATCAAGAATCAGCGCCGTATTCAACGCATAGGTTCAAAGATGGAACCACGCTGGATTGGACCTTATTTAGTTGTGGAATCCTTGACCAAGGGACGAGTAAAACTTAAGAACAACAAAACTGGCAAGATATTAAGCAACACATACCACACCAGCAACCTAAAGATTTACCAGGATAAAGAGGCTTCTCCACCATCCGATGATGATTATTCCAGTGACTCTGCCACACAGAAAAATAAGCAAACTAAGGCTTTCAACCTACTACCAAGTTCAAGAAGGAAGTATCTTAGCACCACTCTTGGCCTTACGTTTAGTAAGGTTGTATACTGTGGATGCAGACGAGACCTTGAACAACCACGGCGTACATATAAAACCAAAGGTGATGGAAACTGCTTCTTCCGGGCCATCAGCTACATCTTGACAGGAACAGAGGACAACCATTCCCTTCTCAGAGATAAAGTCATCCACCATATGAAAACTGACTTGACAAAAAAACTACAGGACTACTTGAACCAAAATGTGAATGAATATGTGAACATCTCTGGAATCTCTCGTGATGGAGTCTGGGCAACTGATGCAGAGATCATGACCACGGCGAATCTGTTGAGTTGCGACATAATAATCTACACAAACGTCGGTGACTCCATGGATTGGTTGACATATCCTGCAAGCTTCAATCTGCAGTCAACAACTGAACATGCACTGTATCTTGAAAATAAGCACGATCATTTCAATGTTGTTATCAGTGTTTAGCTTTAAACGTTAATTTGGTAGCAAGGACATGCTAGACTAAATGTCATAATACACAGAATGACTGTTGGGCGATTTGTTGCCCCAGATAATTGCATTGCATGATAAGTGACTTATAGCTAATGAGAAATTATTGCCCCCCCTCCCACCGCTAGGTGGTGCTGGCTCTGCTTCTACAAGCTCCAACGGCACTAGCCAGGTGCCGCTCTCCTCTATGGCGCCTGGCTGTGACGTCGGCGCATGGAGAGGCAGCGCCACCTAGCGGCAGGAGGGGGACCCCGTCTACCAGGAGACGGGCAGCGGCGGTTAGCGAGGGGGGGTAATCGGGCAGCCCCCCTAAGGTAACTATAAAATGGGGGGGTATTTGTAATGCATATGCATTACAAATACCCCCCTTTACAACTACTTTTGCCATGGGCAAAAGTTTTGTATAGTGGGAGGTACTCTTTAAGAATTGTCAGTTTGGTTTCTCAATAAAATGTTGAAGCATTAAGTAATTCTTGTGTATATCACTCAATGCAAATGATTTCATTGGGGTATAATATGAGCTGAGAGGTATAAATTGGGCTAGGCAACTTTAACCCCAGATTAGTTACATAATCTGGCCTGGAGGGGTATAGTTTGGCCTAGGCTATTTTACACCCCGGGGTATAGTTTGGCCTAGGCCAGTTTATGCCCGGGTATACTCTGGCATAGACCAAATTATACCCGGGGTTAATCTGGGACAGGGTTACTTTGGCCTGTTACACCGAGGAACCCTTTTACTGGTTGCTATGGGATTTTACATGACCACTTTATCCTAGCAATGCCTTGTATATGCTTGGAAAAGGGGTTTATCTACCTTGGGGGCACCCTGCTTGCTATAGGGTTTTACATGGTGTAAGTACCTTAGATTGATCATTTGAAATCGCTTAGCAACCAGGAAAAGAGTTCCCCAGCCTCCATGCAATGCTGCGACAGTGCCCCCAAGGTAGATAAGCCCCTTTTCCAAGCGTATCCAAGGCGTTGCTAGGATAAAGTGGCCATGTAAAATCCCATAGCAACCAGTAAAAGGGTTCCCCGGCTTCCCCGCAGTGCTGTGAGGGTGCCCCCAAGGTAGATAAACCCCTTTTCCAACCGTATCCAGGGCGTTGCTAGGATAAAGTGGCCATGTAAAATCCCATAGCAACCAGTAAAAGGGATCCCCACCCACCCCGCAGTGCTGTGAGGGTGTCCTCCAAGGTAGATTAACCCCTTTTCCAAGCGTATACAAGGCGTTGCTAGGATAAATTGGTCATGTAAAATCCCATAGCAACCAGTAAAAGGGTTCCCCGGCTTCCCCGCAGTGCTGTGAGGGTGCCCCCAAGGTAGATAAACCCCTTTTCCAACCGTATCCAGGGCGTTGCTAGGATAAAGTGGCCATGTAAAATCCCATAGCAACCAGTAAAAGGGATCCCCACCCACCCCGCAGTGCTGTGAGGGTGTCCTCCAAGGTAGATTAACCCCTTTTCCAAGCGTATACAAGGCGTTGCTAGGATAAATTGGTCATGTAAAATCCCATAGCAACCAGTAAAAGGGTTCCCCGGCTTCCCCGCAGTGCTGTGAGGGTGCCCCCAAGGTAGATAAACCCCTTTTCCAACCGTATCCAGGGCGTTGCTAGGATAAAGTGGCCATGTAAAATCCCATAGCAACCAGTAAAAGGGTTCCCCGGCTTCCCCGCAGTGCTGTGAGGGTGCCCCCAAGGTAGATAAACCCCTTTTCCAACCGTATCCAGGGCGTTGCTAGGATAAAGTGGCCATGTAAAATACCATAGCAACCAGTAAAAGGGATCCCCACCCACCCCGCAGTGCTGTGAGGGTGCCCCCAAGGTAGATTAACCCCTTTTCCAAGCGTATACAAGGCGTTGCTAGGATAAATTGGTCATGTAAAATCCCATAGCAACCAGTAAAAGGGTTCCCCGGCTTCCCCGCAGTGCTGTGAGGGTGCCCCCCAAGGTAGATAAACCCCTTTTCCAACCGTATCCAGGGCGTTGCTAGGATAAAGTGGCCATGTAAAATCCCATAGCAACCAGTAAAAGGCTATAGTCTGGCCTGAGGGTATAGTGTGGCCTGTTATAGTTTGGCCTAGGCTGTTTTACATCCTTAGGTATAGTTTGGCCTAGGCCAAAATATACCCAGGGTTAAATGTAGCCTAGGCCACTTTAACCCTGGGGGGTATAATGTGGCCTGGAGGGGTATAGTTTGGCCTAGGCTATTTTACACCCCGGGGTATAGTTTGGCCTAGGCCATTTTATGCCTGGGTATAGTTTGGCCTAGGCCAGTTTATACCCCGGGGTATACTCTGGCCTAGGCCAAATTATACCCGGGGTTAATCTGGGACGGGGTTACTTTGGCCTGTTACACCGGCTTCGGGTTGGGGATCTGGTTTGGTTGTCTTCCCGTCATGTTCCTATGAAGGTTTCTTCCCCTAAGTTTAAGCCTCGGTTTATTGGTCCTTATAGGATTTCTGAGATTATTAATCCGGTGTCTTTTCGATTGGCGCTTCCGGCCTCTTTTGCTATCCATAATGTCTTCCATAGATCTTTATTGCGGAAATATGTGGTGCCCATTGTTCCCTCTGTTGATCCTCCGGCCCCTGTGTTGGTTGATGGGGAGTTGGAGTATGTGGTTGAAAAGATTTTGGATTCTCGCTTTTCGAGGCGGAGGCTTCAGTACCTTGTCAAATGGAAGAGTTATAGCCAGGAGGATAATTCTTGGGTTTTTGCCTCTGATGTCCATGCTGCTGATTTGGTTCGTGCCTTTCATCTGGCTCGTCCTGATCGGCCTGGGGTCTCTGGTGAGGGTTCAGTGACCCCTCCTCAAGGGGGGGGGGAATGTTGTGAATTCTGCTCTTGGGTTCCCTCCGGTGGTTGTTGGTGGTAATACAGTTGTCCCTGGGTTGCAATCCTGGGCAGGTGTCCCTGCTGATTGCAGTGCTGACTGGGGTATTTAAGGTTGCAGGATTCATTAGTCCTTGCCAGTTGTCCATTGTTCTAGGACGTTTTGGATCTCAGTCTGGTTCCTCCTGCCCTGCTACCAAATCAGCAAAGATAAGTGTCTGGTTTTTGTTTCTGCAGCACACATGCTGTGTGCTTTACAGATCAGTGCTATTCATTGTTTTTTCTTGTCCAGCTTAGACTGTGTCAGGATTTTTCCAGTCAAGTTGGATTCTCAGGAGATGCATATATAGGTTCCATGTCTTTAGTTAGATGGTGGAATTTTTGTATTATCTGCTGTGGATATTTTCAGGGTTTTAATACTGACCGCTTAGCATTCTGTCCTATCCTTTTCTATTTAGCTAGAGTGGCCTCTTTTGCTAAACCCTGTTTTCTGCCTGCGTGTGTCTTTCCTCTAATACTCACAGACAATATTTGTGGGGGGCTGCCTATCCTTTGGGGTTCTGCTCTGAGGCAAGATAGGATTCCTATTTCCATCTATAGGGGTATTTAGTCCTCCGGCTGTGTCGAGGTGTCTAGGATTGTTAGGTACACCCCACGGCTACTTCTAGTTGCGGTGTCAGTTTAGGGTTTGCGGTCAGTATAGGTTCCACATACTCCTGAGAAAGTCTCATGCGGCTCCAAGGTCACCGGATCATAACAGCTCCCCTTGCCTTTATCTTTCCTGTTAGCTCTCTCTCTTCTTTTGGCAATCCCGGCCTTATTTCTAGACAATCTGTCTCGTCCATATTTCCAGTGTCACCACCAGTTCTCTGCCATCCCCTCTCCCGGTTCCAATAGGGAAAGGTGCCAGGAACGACATCTCAGCTACTCCTGCTCCAGTCGTAGACCCTAGATCGTTCCTGGGACGGTCCTTGTTAAGCTGGTGCCCGTTGGCACGATTCTCAGCCTTGGACCCCTTCCTTCTGTAGCAGCTCTATCCCCATGGCTGACCGACTGCTCTCACTGCTGCATGCACCCTGGCCTGGGCAAGTCTGCCTGGGCTCTGCTCCCTATACAGGAAGTGCCTCTCCTATATCCGTATGGCTCTGCCCTGCTCTGCTCTAACTCCTCCCTACTGACAACCCCTATGCTATCTGTACCTAACCAACACTCCTAATCTATTCTATTCCCTATCTCTATGATGCTCCCGCTATTCTAATCCTCCTACAGTCTTATACTACCCAAGATTCTATCCTTACCCTAATTCTATACAGGACACATATTAACCCCTTTCTGCCATTGGATGTACTATTCCGTCCATGTGGGGTGGGCCATACTTCCCAAGGACGGAATAGTATGTCCAGCGCGATCAGCCGCGCTCACGAGGGGAGCGCGGCAGATCGCAGCCGGGTGTCAGCTGACTATCGCAGCTGACATCCGGCACTATGTGCCAGGAGCGGTCATGGACCGCCCCCGCCACATTAACCCCCAGCACACTGCGATCAAACATGATCGCAGTGTTCCGGCAGTATAGGGAAGCATCGCGCAGGGAGGGGGCTCCCTGCGTGCTTCCCTGAGACGATCGGTACAAGACGATGTGCTCACCTTGTACCGAGCGTCTCCTCCCTGCAGACCCCGGATCCAAAATGGCTGCGGGGCTGCATCCGGGTCCTGCAGGGAGGTGGCTTCACAGTGCCTGCTCAGAGCAGGCGCCGGGAAGCCTCCCTGCTGTGCATGTCAGAATGCTGATCTGACACAGTGCACAGCAAAGTGTCAGATCAGCAATCTGTCACTTTACTGTGATGTCCCCCCCGGGGCAAAGTAAAAAAGTAAAGAAAAAAAAAATTTACATGTGTAAAAAAATAAAAAATAAAAAATTCCTAAATAAATAATAATATTAAAAAAATATATTGTTCCAATAAATACATTCCTTTATCTAAATAAATAAAAAAACAATAAAAGTACACACATTTAGTATCGCCGTGTCCATAACGACCCGACCTATAAAACTGGCCCACTAGTTAACCCCTTCAGTGAACACCGTAAAAATAAAAATAAAAAAAAACTAGGCAAAAAACAATGCTTTATTATCAACAAAAAGTGGAATAACATGTGGTCAAAAAGACGGAAATAAATAACCATGGTACCGCTGAAAACGTCATCTTGTCCCGCAAAAAATGAGCCACAATACAGCATCATCAGCAAAAAAATAAAAAAGTTATAGTCCTCAGAATAAAGCGATGCAAAAATAATTATTTCTTCTATAAAATAGTTTTTATCGTATAAAAGCACCAAAACATTCAAAAATGATATAAATGAGGTATAGCTGTAATCGTACTGACCCAAAGAAAAAACTGCTTTATCCATTTTACCAAACGCAAAACGGTATAGACGCCCCCCCCCCCCCCAAGAAATTTATGAATGGCTGGTTTTTAGTCATTCTGCCTCACAAAAATCGGAATAAAAAGCGATAAAAAAATGTCACGTGCCCAAATATGTTACCAATAAAAACGTCAACTCGTCTTGCAAAAAACAAGACCTCACATGACTCTGTGGACCAAAATATGGAAAAATTATAGCTTTCAAAATGTGGTAACGCAAAAAACATTTATTGCAATAAAAAGCGTATTTTAGTGTGTGACGGCTGCCAATCAAAAATCTGCTAGAAAACCCGCTATAAATAGTAAATCAACCCCCCCTTCATCACCCCCTTAGTTAGGGAAAAATTAAAAAATTAAAAAAATGTATTTATTTCCATTTTCCCATTAGGGTTAGGGCTAGGGTTAGGGTTAGGGCTAGGGTTAGGGCTAGAGCTAGGGTTAGGGCTAGGGTTAGGGCTAGGGTTAGGGCTAGAGCTAGGGTTAGGGCTAGGGTTAGGGTTAGGGCTAGAGTTAGGGTTGGGGTTAAAGTTAGGGTTGGGGCTAAAGTTAGGGTTAGGGTTTGGATTATATTTACGGTTGGGAATAGGGTTGGTATTAGGGTTAGGGGTGTGTCAGGTTTAGGGCTATGGTTAGTTTTACTGTTGAGATTAGGGTTAGGGGTGTGTTTGGATTAGGGTTTCAGTTATAATTGTGGGGTTTCCACTGTTTAGGCACATCAGGGGCTCTCCAAATGTGATATGGCGTCCAATCTCAATTCCAGCCAATTCTGCGTTGAAAAAGTAAAATAGTGCTCCTTCACTTCCGAGCTCTCCCGTGCGCCAAAACAGGGGTTTACCCCAACATATGGGGTATCAGCGTACTCAGGACACATTGGACAACAACTTTTGGTGTCCAATTTCTCCTGTTACCCTTGGGAAAATACAAAACTGGGGGCTAAAATATAATTTTTGTGGAAAAAAAAGGATTTTTTATTTTCACGGCTCTGCGTTATAAACTGTAGTGAAACACCTGGGGATTCAAAGTTCTCACAACACATCTAGATAAGTTCCTTGTGGGGTCTAGTTTACAATATGGGGTCACTTATGGGGTTTTCTACTGTTTAGTTACATCAGGGGCTCTGCAAATGCAATATGACGCCTGCAGACCAATCCATCTATGTCTGCATTCCAAATGGCGCTCCTTCCCTTCCGAGCTCTGCCATGCGCCCACACGGTGGTTCCCCCCACATATTGGGTATCAGCGTACTCAGCACAAATTGGACAACAACTTTTGGGGTTCAATTTCAACTGTTACCCTTGGAAAAATACAAAACTGGGGGCTAAAATATAATGTTTGTGAAAAAAAGGATTTTTTATTTTCACGGCTCTGCGTTATAAACTGTAGTGAAACACTTGGGGGTTCAAAGTTCTCACAACACATCTAGATTAGTTCTTTGGGGTGTCTAGTTTCCAATATGGGGTCACTTGTGGGGGGTTTCTACAGTTTAGGTACATTAGGGGCTCTGCAAACACAATGTGCCGCCTGCAGACCATTCCATCTAAGTCTGCATTCCAAATGGCGCTCCTTCCCTTCCGAGCTCTCCCATGCGCCCAAACGGTGGTTCACCCCACATATGGGGTATCAGCGTACTCAGGACAAATTGGACAACAACTTTTGGGGTCCAATTTCTCCTGTTACCCTTGGGAAAATACAAAACTGGGGGCTAAAAAATAATTTTTGTGGGAAAAAAAATAATTTTTATTTTCACGGCTCTGCGTTATAGACTGTAGTGAAACACTTGGGGGTTCAAAGCTCTCACAACACATCTAGATGAGTTCCTTAGGGGGGTCTACTTTCCAAAATGGTGATACTTGTGGCGGGTTTCAATGTTTAGGCACATCAGGGGCTTTCCAAACGCAACATGGCGTCCCATCTCAATTTCAGTCAATTTTGCATTGAAAAGTCAAATGGCGCTCCTTCGCTTCCGAGCTCTGCCATGCGCCCAACAGTGGTTTACCCCCACATATGGGGTATCGGCGTACTCAGGACAAATTGTACAACAACTTTTGGGGTCCATTTTCTCCTGTTACCCTTGGTAAAATAAAACAAATTGGAGCTGAAGTAAATTTTTTGTGTAAAAAAGTTAAATGTTCATTTTTATTTAAACATTCCAAAAATTCCTGTGAAACACCTGAAGGGTTAATAAACTTCTTGAATGTGGTTTTGAGCACCTTGAGGGGTGCAGTTTTTAGAATGGTGTCACACTTGGGTATTTTCTATCATAAACCCCTCAAAATGACATCAAATGAGATGTGGTCCCTAAAAAAAAAAAGGTGTTGTAAAAATGAGAAAATGCTGGTCAACTTTTAACTCTTATAACTCCCTAACAAAAAAAAATTTTGGTTCCAAAATTGTGCTGATGTAAAGTAGTCATGTGGGAGATGTTACTTATTAAGTATTTTGTGTGACATATCTCTGTGATTTAATTGCATAAAAATTCAAAGTTGGAAAATTGCGAAATTTTCAAAATTTTCACCAAATTTCCGTTTTTTTTCACAAATAAACGCAGGTACTATCAAATAAATTTTACCACTGTCATAAAGTACAATATGTCACGAGAAAACTGTGTCAGAATCACCAGGATCCGTTGAAGCGTTCCAGAGTTATAACCTCATAAAGGGACAGTGGTCAGAATTGTAAAAATTGGCCCGGTCATTAACGTGCAAACCACCCTTGGGGGTAAAGGGGTTAAAGACATCCACATTACAGTACATAACACATAATAAATACATTTACATTAATAAACCATGAGGTGCCGCACATCATCATATGAGCAGCGTCCAGGGGAGAGGAGGCATGTGAGGGTCCCCGCCGACTAGCTGAAGTGGTAATTATAAAGGTTAGTTGGCACCAAGACAACTGTTTGTAGGTGACTTTTTTATGAGAATGTCCCTAGAGAGACAGAGCAAAGATAAGGAATCTGCAGGCACAAAAAGTGAGATCTACTGGAGACAATGAGAGAGTGTGCCCTGGAGACGGCCTAATGTGGTAGGTTTTAGCCATTGCCGAGGGAGCCAAAGAAGTTGGCCATAAGAGAGGATTCAACCGTGAAGATTGCCACTGTAGTTATGGGTCAAGCGCTAGCTGGCACTGCACTGCCTACCACATCTCTGATGCAAGCCATGCCAGTACCATGCCACCAGAGTGGCTCCTTGAAGACTTAGACTGTTAGCGCAGGACCAACTTGGCAACTATGCAACCTTTCTGGTAAGTTATACTTCAACATTATATTTTTTTTCAGTTTTTGAACCTCTCTCGTCACCTTGTTAACACCCAAAAATGGAGCAAGAAAGTAAATAAAAAGTTATATGTAAGCTCAAATGGTGCCAATAAAAACAAACCCTCATGCAGCTCTGTGGATAAAACAATAAAAAAGAAAAAAAATTAATATGGAGTCACAAACCAAAACAAACATTTTTAATTTAGTACTGAACATAAAAATAATATATCAATCACTATAGTAGTACCCACAGTTCACATTTCGTTTCATAGCAAACACTGTACAAGTGAAGCCCCCCCAAAAAGAAAAGAAAATAGCAAAATTGCTGTTTTTATTTTTTTTACTTCACCCCACAAACTTTTCTACTTTTTCATAGTTTACATGGTTTCATAGTTTAAATAATATGGTGTTAATAAAAAGTTTGTCTTGTAAAAGCACAAACCCTCCTATAGCTGTGTTAGTGGAAACTGGTTGACGAAGGCAGGAATGAGAAGACAAAAAAGGCCTGAAGAAACACTTAAAATATGTGCACACAAGTTTTTTGAGGAGCTTACCGGGCAGAAACTGAGTGGAAATGGAGTGGGAATTCTCCAACTCCTCCTGAGGAACTCAAAACTCCTCAAGAACTTTTCAGACCTTAGGCTACGTTCACATTTGCGTTGTGCGCCGCAGCGTCGGCGACGCAACGCACAACGCAAACAAAAACGCAGCAAAACGCATGCACAACGCTGCGTTTTGCGACGCATGCGTCCTTTTTTTGGTTGATTTTGGACGCAGCAAAAATGCAACTTGCTGCGTCCTCTGCGCCCGGACGCGTGCGCCGCAGTGACGCATGCGTCGCAAAACGCAAGTGCGACGCATGTCCATGCGCCCCCATGTTAAATATAGGGGCACATGACGCATGCGGCGACGCTGCGGCGCCCGATGCTGCGGCGCAGACCGCAAATGTGAACGTAGACTTAATTAGCCTGTTAGGGTTATGGCTTGTTCACTATCATCGTTAGGAAAGGTTAGGCTATGCAAATTTCCCAGCTTTATAAAAACAAAGCCTCCTCTAAACCTGTGCCAAAAAACAACAGCCATGGGTTCTTCTAAGCAACTGCCTAGCACTCTGAAAATGATGGAGGCCCACAAAGCAGGAGAATGCTATAAAAAGATAGCAAAGCATTTTCAAGTTGCCCTTTCCTCAGTTCAAGAAATGGCAGATAACAGGAACAGTGGAGGTGAATATAACGTCTAGAAGACCAATCAAAATTTCAGGGAAAGCTGCTCGGAGGATTGCTAGAGAGGAAAATCAGAACTCCCTCTTGACTGTGTTGTCGCAGGTCTCGACCTACTCTCTGATGAGTCCACTGTAGAGATGACGTCACGGCACCGGAGAGATAAGACACAATACACCAGGGCTGTATCTGAAATATCTCTAGTTTATTAAGCTTACACACACTTTTTATGCATTCTTATGTCGGAGGCGGATTCTCCATATATGGGCTACGCGTTGGAGTGTTTTACTCCCTAGTCTCCCTATGGTTTCAAAAACATATTTTTACACAGAACATTATTTGTTATCTTACCAAGGACATTCCCTGCTACAATTAGTTCTTAGGAATCAGCAATAACAGCACAATGAAGAATAGTGAATAATGACTTGTTTTTCTGAACTTTTGTGACACTTACACAAAATGGAGGCAAGCAAAATAAAATGGATCCTGCTCTAACAAATTCCCCCATTTTATTCACTATTCTGAATAAGCTGTACTGTTTCCTGGCCGTAGGATTTGTTAGTATATATCATCATCAGCTGTGTGAGTGCAGAATTTTCCAGCGCGTACTACACCAAGGACAGAAAATACAGAGAAAACTGGAACGCAGCTACGTGCCCCCTCCATACCAGAGACACAGCAGAGATAAGAAAATCACAGCATTCCTCAACACAGAAGAAAGCAATAGCGCAGATATTTGACTCACCCCTTTCATCAATTATTTTAGAAATTTCACACAGAAATGGAATACAGCAGTTCTCAGACTTAATTAATTTCTACAAAACCTTCATCACACAAATTCAAAGTCTTCTTCTTCTACGGAAACTGATTATCTAGCAGGGAGACCCTCTGTCCCAAATTTTTAACTGTTTGCTTTCCCGACACATTAATCTCAGTCACTTTCTCAGTTCCTTCTTGCACCACAAAACATCCAGTTTTTCATCATAGTAATAGACAACTTTCCTTTTTTCAACGTGACAAAAACAATCAGAATTCACTTCCTCTGTTGAACCTCAATTTGCTATATATCAACCACTCAACTTGAAGCAGGTAAATCTTTTACCAATCTTTCAATCACACTGATAACCAAACAATCACTTACAAGTTTCCTTCTAAAACTAGGCACCATATTTCACCTTCAACTTCAACTTACAATATTTCTTTCTACTTCAAAACATTATTGTTGCTTTAAACAAAACACAGATCTCCCAGTACATACAGAGATACACTTAAAAACTATTTTGAACACTATATATGCAATAAGGACAATCGCAACTATATGCAATAAGCTTTGTAAAATCCCAGCTGCCCAGCCCCCGATCCCCTTAAACCAATTGGCTGGGTTGAGGAAAGAGAAATTATCTGACCAGCAGCTGTCCGACGGTAGTGTTCCACAACTGAACATTGTTCGTGGCATTGTTGGCAACTGTGTCAGAACAATCAGTCCAGGCAAACAGTTCCTCAGGTGACACAGGGATAGCTAGGAAGGGGATACTTGTGGCTGACATTGGTGAATGCGTACAGATCCAACAGTCTGATAAGGGCTGGGAATTTCTCAACAAGTCATCTATCAATTTTCTGTGATGTTGCACAAACTTATTGTTCAAAGATGTTGGAGAATTCAGACTGTCCCATTCAATTCCGCATAATATCATGGAAATCGAAACCAGCCAAAACATTATGTTTCCTTTATCGGCTGTCGAGTTCTTTAACTCGCTTGCAGTGTGATGCGTGGATCCAACTAGATTTTCCTTCGAGCTTCACAGCTGTGGCTGTGGTCAGGAGCACTTGGTATGGTCCGTCAAATCTTGGTTCCAGGCTCTTCCGGACATGCCACTTTATCACTACCCAGTCTCCTGGCTCCAAGGGATGGTGTCCAGGAACCTTGTCTGGGTCTGGAAGAGAACTGAAGACAGTTGTTGAGTCCTCATCCGTCCCCGGCTTTCTGATGTAGAGAGATCCAAGTAATAACACACAGCACAAGAGATGTGTATTCATATGCAGGGATCGCTCAGGAGCTCGCCTCTGACTCACTGGGCTCACCCCCTCCTTTTTATATAGGAAAAGAGATAAGGATTACAGACATGCGTACAAGGGCTCATATTCTCTAACAAAAGAATATCTATTCTGCTGGTCACGTCCAACTTCTGGAATGTAGGTCAAAGGTCACAATAACAAGAAGGAATGCTTCCATAAAAGGAAATGTCTATTTGGCTCAAGTCTTCCTCATATTAAGCCAGACGTCTCTGTAAAGGTAGGGAAGACAAAATGGATTCTTCAGTCTGATCTCTACAATTCCCCCCTTTGACATATTCCTTTTATGATCTATCACAAATCCCCCTTTAACATATCCATATTTTAGATTACCACAGGGCCAAAGACAAAGCCTTTATTTTTGGTATTACACATGTACACGCTTGTATTCAATAAGAGAATCAAATCTACTATCAATTCTTCCGTTTAACTCTCACAACCTTTTCTTTGTTTTGCAATAAGTATACTAAAATATAAAAACAAAAATTAGTACAGTAATATTAATTAGAATCACTAGAGGATAACATAAGAATAAAGAAGAAAATTTATACTCTTGCATCTATTACACAAAATTTATCTGTGCATACTGAGATACTCTTGAGCACAATCTGGAATAGTACGTATATAACTACAATAATCATAACTATATGTATTATGCTCTGCATAATCCCAGCAACCCACCCACCGATTCCTCTGAACCAGTTGGCTGGGTTGAGAAAAGAGAAAGTATCAGACCACCAGCTATCCTTATTCTGGTCATTGTCTTTATCATACTGATCTCTGAGTCGTTGTACGTCCTTTAATTTAAATGTCATGTACTAATTTTCTATGATGTTGCACGAATCTATTATTCAAAGGGGTTAAAGAATTCAGTTTATCCCATGCCTCCGTTGAGGTTAATACTATTAACATCAATGTTATGAGTTTTATACTGCTCTTTTGCAATGGCTTGCATGTATCCATGATGCCTTTCCTTCAAGCTTGACTGATGTAGGTGTTGTCAACAGGACTTGGAAGGGTCCGTCAAACCTTGGTTCAAGAGCCTTTCTGGTGTGTCTTTTTACATAGACTTGATCACCTGGTTCCAACTTGTGACTCCCTTCAGTGTTGTCAGGATCTGGAAGGGAAGCAAAAACTTGTGCATGCACCTTAGTTAATTGTTTCTGAAGATTTTGCACATAAGAAGTCAATGACTCAATATTTAACACAAGTTGTTGTGGAAAATAACATCCTAAATTGGCAGTCCTGCCAAACAAAATTTCATATGGAGACAGTTTAGTCTTACCCCTTGGGGTATTGCGTATTGAGTAAAGGGCCAGTGGAAGGCATTCTGTCCAAGGCTTTCCTGTTTCAGCCATGGCTTTCTGTATTTTTAATTTTAAAGTTCCATTCATGCGTTCCACCTTACCAGAACTTTGAGGATGATACGGAGTGTGTAACTGACTTTCAACACCCAACATTTTCAGTACATTTTGAAATATTTCTCCAGTGAAATGAGTACCCCTATCTGACTCGATCACTTCAGGGAGACCGTAACGGGGTACCAGTTCGGCAACTAGCTTTACAGCAGTGTTTTTAGCTGAAGCCTTCCGAACTGGATAGGCCTCTGGCCACCCTGAGAACATGTCCACACACACCAACACATACTCATACCCATTACTTTTTGGCAGCTGGATAAAGTCTATTTGTAATCGCTGAAACGGATAGAGAGGTCGGACGTGATGCTTCATAGGGGTCTTTGTTGTCTGTCCGGGATTATGTGCCAGGCATATAGCGCATGTTGCACAATAGTCTCTTGCGTAGTTGCCAAAACCTGGAGCCAACCAGACTTGCTTTGCCAGTAGTGTCATTGCATTTGCAGACACATGAGTAGGGTGGTGCAGTCCACCAACTACAATCGGGTACCAGGCTCTAGGTAGACATATTAGTCCATCTTTCTTCCAAATTCCTGCTTGTTCTTCTGCCCCTTCCTTTTTCCACCTGTCCCTCTCCTCTTCTCCTGCATCTTCCTGTGCTTGTCTCAGTCTATCTTCAGTATTTTCTGTGGGGTTTACAGTATGAACCTGCTGTAAGGGTTTGACTGCTGCTGCTTTGGCTGCTTTGTCAGCCCTATCATTTCCCCTAGATTCCCTAGTGTCGAGTCTCACATGTGCAGCTACCTTAATTACTGCTACTTCTTTTGTTTCTTGTGCAGCCTCTAAGATCTGTTTGATCAGAGAAGCATGTTTTACAGGTTGTCCTGACGCTGTCATGTAACCTCTAGCTCTCCAGATTACTCCAAAATCAAACACAATACCATATGCATACCTAGAATCAGTGTATATATTAGCTGTCTGATTCTCAGCTATTTTTAGCGCTTCAATCAATGCTGTTAGTTCTGCTTCTTGTGCAGACTGTTTCGGTGGAAGTGGCTCTGCTTTGAGAGTTTCAGATTCTGACACAACTGCATACCCTGTATGGAAGTTACCTGTGTCATCTGCAAACCTACTACCATCTATAAACAGCTCTAAATCTGGATTTTGAAGTGGTGTTTCGGATACATTGGGTAAGCCTACCGTCTCTTGTAAAATGAGCTCTGTACAATCATGTGTGTCTGTAGGGAAAAAATTTGCGTGTGGATCAGTGTCCTTATTCCCCCCTTCAGACTCGAGAGGTAGCAATGTAGCTAAATTGAGAGTCTGAAGCCTTGCAAATGTGATAGTAGAGGGAAGCAGCAAAGAACACTGTAGCCGCAAATGTCTGGCCATGGAAATGTGTTTTGGTTGGACCTGGTTTAATATCCCATAAACATCATGCGTAGTTTGAACTGTGAGTGGATGCTCTAGGACAATTTCTGATGCTTTGTCCAACAATAGTGAGACAGCAACAACTACACGTACACAGGTTGGCGCTGCTCTAGCTACGGGATCTAACCTTGCTGAAAGATATGCAATTGGTCTTTGTTTCCCTGCATGCTTCTGGGTAAGAACTCCTGTAGCATGGGAATCAACTTCTGCAGCCATAAGCTGAAATGGTTTGGTGTAGTCTGGTAGCCCTAACGCTGGAGCTGAAACAAGAGCATCTTTTAATTGTTGAAACGAAATCTGACCTTCTTTTGTCAACAAATAAGGTTCACTTTTTACACAGTCATACAGTGATTGCATTAGTTGACTGGCATGTATAATCCATTGTCTACAATGAGACACTATTCCTAAAAATGCTCGTAGCTGTTTATGATTTCTAGGCTCATTCATCTGTCTTATTGCTTCAGTTCTTTGAGGTGTAAGATGCTTTTTACCTTGAGAAATGCAATGACCTAGAAAGACCACTTTGGTCTGACAAACTTGTAGCTTTTGTCTATTCACTTTACACCCTTCTTTTCCTAGAAAACATAGTAAACTCACAGTAGACCTTTCTGCGGTTTTTAGATCTGGGCAGCAAAGTAGTATGTCATCCACATACTGCAAAATTACTACCTGTGATTCAGGTCCAAACCTCTGAAGGACTGTTTGTAGGGCATTTGAATAAAGAGTAGGGGAGTGTATCATTCCCTGTGGAAGGCGTGTCCACGCCAACTGTTTGCCCTTAAATGTAAATGCAAACAAATGCCAACTATCTTGGTGTAAAGGAACCGAGAAAAATGCATTTGAAAGATCTATTACAGTAAACACTTGAGAACTGGCTGGTATCTGTGATAGTAACGTATGAGGATTGGGTACAACTGGGGTGATTGGATCTAGAACTTTGTTTATTTCTCTTAGATCATGTACCATACGATATTTGGGCATAGAACCCTTATCAAGAGTTCTCTTCTTGACTGGATACAGAGGAGTGTTAGCAGGTGATTGTATCTCTACCAAAACTCCTTTCTCTCTATATCCCTCTATCTGTTTTGTAATCGCTAATTCCTGCTGGGCACTCACAGGGTATTGTCTGAGCTGTGGGAGAACAGTTCCTGGTTGCACAGATAATTTTACAGGAGAGATATGTAATAATCCCACATCAGTGTCACCCTGTGCCCACAGTGTTTCTGGGATTATTGAGAGATCTAGATCTGTGGTGTACTCTTTTTCTTCAGTATAATCCTCAAAAGCCTGAATTCTGACATATTGTTCTAATGATTCTGCATCATCAGGGATAGTCAACATAACTGTGCCATCTTCCCTAAAATTGATGTTAGCTTCTAATTTCTTTAGTACATTAGTTCCTAACAGACATGTTGGGGCACCTCTGGCATACAAAAATCTGGATGCAAAACATTTAGGTCCTAATGAGACCTCTAGGGGCACAGTATATGGCAGTGTTCGAATTACCCCATCATAACCCTCAGCAAAAGTTGTTTGTTCTGAAATATCTTCCGGATTCGGAAGAAAATCTTGATTCAAAATTGAGGAAGTTGCACCTGTATCTATCAAAAATGGAATCTCTCTCCCCCCCACATTCACCTGTATCATAGGTCTCCTAGCTGGTAGGGAAGTTTGTAACACATCGAGTCAATCTGAATCTGGTATGGGACCATCTATGATGGTAGATTTCTGCTGGTTGTCCGTTTGGGGAGGGTTATTTCTGGGAACAAATTTGCCTGACTTTATATCTGCCAACTTCTTCCTGCACTCTCTTTGGAAATGACCTGGCTTTTTACAGTAGTGACAAGGAAAATTGTGTCTCATTCTTCCTCCTGTATTAGCTTGTGCTATTCTAACAGGCTTACGATTCTCTCTCATATCCATGGCTATTCCTAAACATCGCTGTTTCACAATATTTGGTTGTTCAATTGTTCTCCAATCTGGAGTAGAGGATTTACATTTTTCTCTGATTTTCGGATCTAACCCCTCTATTAATTGTTTTGTAAAAAGTCTCCTTACTGAAGCATCAGTCATATCCAATCCTTCATCCCTAAAGCTATTTTCTAGTTCTTGACTATATTCTTCAATACTTTGCCCAAATTTCTGCATAATCACACCTGTAGACCCCCTTTCCCTCTGTTTTCCTCTCATGAAAATTATTAATGCCTCTGTGAACTGGGTACCTGATGCTTCTGTCTGTAAGGCACCCCCTTCTGCCACTGGTCTAATGGGCTGTAGGTGTGTCAATAATTCCTGAAAAAGTCCAGCGGACATTTTCATTCTACATAATTCTTCCCCGTCCGCCCAGACCCCAGCATGAGTCTGCATGATTTGTTGTATATACTGTGCAAATCTAACTGGAAACTGGATAGGATCTGGTGCGTTATGTAAGAGGGACATACCCTCAGCAGGGGACCAAGGGAAGTATTGTCTGGTCTGATGATATCTGGTGTTCATTACCCCGTCAGCACCAGCTTCTCTAAAAGGTCTTGGTACTACCCTAACAGGGGCAAGTACAGCGCCATATCTAGGTGTACCACAGGCTAGGCAATCATTTCTCCAATCTGGATTTTGTTGTCCACAGTGTGAACATTCCCATCCTCCTACCCCACCAAGATTGGGATACAAGGCTGGAAATTGTTTTCCTCCTTCTGCTCTTCCAGATGGTACAAATGATTGGGCTTTTGGATCTAGGTAAGGTGGTGGGATTATGTCACAACTTTTTCCCTTTCCCATGATCCATTTGGAAGTGTCTGGATCATACTTCCAATTCTCCTCTTTAGCTGTTTTTGAGACCTCTATCATACAATGTATGATTTCTTCCCACCCATTGTCTTTAATAATTCCACCTCGTTCTTTACTCAGTCTTTCCCATTCTGTACTGAACATAAGTGCTTCTGAAATTCCCAATTTTTCTCTTACTCTTCTAATCTGACTTCTGACTGCCTTTCCACATCTTTCCTGTATGATATCTGCTGCTTCCACTTGTCCTAAAACTGTTTTGGTCTGTTTATTTCTCATTTTAGCTATTTCTACCCCAGGTGACGTTTGGACAATCACTGTGGTGATGTCTCGTTGCCTTCTCTCCTAGGGAGCTAAAATATCCTTTCAATATTTGCTATTTCTACCCCAGGTGACGTTTGGACAACCACTTCCTCTGTTGGTGGCGTCTCGTTGCCTTCTCTCCTAGGGAGCTAAAATATTGAAGGGCTTGTCTGCTCTGTTTCTTCTAATATGCAGGACGTACTTAAGTGCTATTATGCACACAGACCCAGCAACACCATACAGATCACAAAACTTTCTGTGTCAGTTAGCATACTTGTCCCAGGCTCATGGACCCGCGTCCTGGGCTCATTCTATCACACCTTATCCAGGGAATGTAGAAACAAGTTCTATAGGAGAGTCAAGCATGGGCGGAGGTCTCCCAGAAGGACGCTACCTCATAACCCAGTTAGGCTGACTTCACCAATAACCTTGTTCTAACAATCGTGGCTTATTGTTCTACGTACTTCTATTCTTCTTTCACAACATGTCACAACCTTCACACTGTTCACACACTGTTCACACACTGTTCACACACTGTTCACACACTGTTCACACACTGCCAGGGACTAGACTCATAAATCTATACAATATGGTAACCCGAGTTTTATAGGTATCTACTCACTACTAGACTAACCCAGCATGACACGGCTCATAGAGATCTTTCGGATAATACAGGGCAGATAAAAGAGAACTAATAATGTCTCTTACCTGGCCAGGTTTTTCAGTTCATTTGCCATCCATTATCCGAGATCTCCGTTGTCCGTATCCGCAGGTAAATCTCGAGCAAACACTCTCTCCTCAGGTCCCTGTTCAGGCGCCAGAATTGTTGAGTCCTCATCCGTCCCCGGCTTTCTGATGTAGAGAGATCCAAGTAATAACACACAGCACAAGAGATGTGTATTCATATGCAGGGATCGCTCAGGAGCTCGCCTCTGACTCACTGGGCTCACCCCCTCCTTTTTATATAGGAAAAGAGATAAGGATTACAGACATGCGTACAAGGGCTCATATTCTCTAACAAAAGAATATCTATTCTGCTGGTCACGTCCAACTTCTGGAATGTAGGTCAAAGGTCACAATAACAAGAAGGAATGCTTCCATAAAAGGAAATGTCTATTTGGCTCAAGTCTTCCTCATATTAAGCCAGACGTCTCTGTAAAGGTAGGGAAGACAAAATGGATTCTTCAGTCTGATCTCTACACAGTTAAATGCATTTTAGCAAGGTGTCCATGTAAGGCCTGCACATAACTAGTCAAGTCCTGGTACTTGAGCTGCAACTGTTGTGGAAAGAAACATCCAAGATTGAGGCCCCTGCCAAACAGAATCTCAAATGGTTATACAAAAAAGGTTGCACTCTATCGTGCCAAAGCATGTCTAATATGGAATACATGAAATTTGAATAGCAAAATGGCTTTTGAACATTAGAAAAATATTTAAGAGACGCTTTGCACAGAATTTGATATAAATCAAATAGTGTGAGCCCATCAACTTCGTCAAAGTGGTCTCAGACTGATGGGTCCCTGACCTCCCTGTCCAAATGTGAACACTTACCAAAGGCCAATATCTGTATGCCTGGGTGAATGTGGACACCTCTATTCAGCAAAGCCTACATATGAGTTAGCCGGGACCAAGTGTGATGAGATGCAATTAAAAACCACATGGTGATGGGAGGAGTGCTCAGCCAGTAAGCTAACATGGAATTAACAGAAAAACGGCTCGCACATCCTAACCAGTGTGAATAGGTGCATACCAGGAGCAGCTACCTCCATACATAAATATACAAAAAAGGTTGCACTCTATCGTGCCAAAGCATGTCTAATATGGAATACATGAAATTTGAATAGCAAAATGGCTTTTGAACATTAGAAAAATATTTAAGAGACGCTTTGCACAGAATTTGATATAAATCAAATAGTGTGAGCCCATCAACTTCGTGAAAGTGGTCTCAGACTGATGGGTCCCTGACCTCCCTGTCCAAATGTGAACACTTACCAAAGGCCAATATCTGTATGCCTGGGTGAATGTGGACACCTCTATTCAGCAAAGCCTACATATGAGTTAGCCGGGACCAAGTGTGATGAGATGCAATTAAAAACCACATGGTGATGGGAGGAGTGCTCAGCCAGTAAGCTAACATGGCATACAGATATTGGCCTTTGGTAAGTGTTCACATTTGGACAGGGAGGTCAGGGACCCATCAGTCTGAGACCACTTTGACGAAGTTGATGGGCTCACACTATTTGATTTATATCAAATTCTGTGCAAAGCGTCTCTTAAATATTTTTCTAATGTTCAAAAGCCATTTTGCTATTCAAATTTCATGTATTCCATATTAGACATGCTTTGGCACGATAGAGTGCAACCTTTTTTGTATATTTATGTATGGAGGTAGCTGCTCCTGGTATGCACCTATTCACACTGGTTAGGATGTGCGAGCCGTTTTTCTGTTAATTCCATGTTAGCTTACTGGCTGAGCACTCCTCCCATCACCATGTGGTTTTTAATTGCATCTCATCACACTTGGTCCCGGCTAACTCATATGTAGGCTTTGCTGAATAGAGGTGTCCACATTCACCCAGGCATACAGATATTGGCCTTTGGTAAGTGTTCACATTTGGACAGGGAGGTCAGGGACCCATCAGTCTGAGACCACTTTCACGAAGTTGATGGGCTCACACTATTTGATTTATATCAAATTCTGTGCAAAGCGTCTCTTAAATATTTTTCTAATGTTCAAAAGCCATTTTGCTATTCAAATTTCATGTATTCCATATTAGACATGCTTTGGCACGATAGAGTGCAACCTTTTTTGTATATTTATGTATGGAGGTAGCTGCTCCTGGTATGCACCTATTCACACTGGTTAGGATGTGCGAGCCGTTTTTCTGTTAGAATCTCAAATGGTGACAGTCCTGTCTTCCTGTTTGGGGTATATCTTACTGAAAACAAAGCCAGATGAAGGCATTCTGTCCATGGTTTACCAGTCTCTGCCATTGCCTTCTGGATTTTAAGCTTAAGAGTTCCATTTAGTCTCCACTTTTCCACTGCTCTGTGGATGGTATGGAGTATGCAATGCTTGACTTACCCCCAGTGCTGCCATTACCTCTGACATGATCTCTCCAGTAAAATGGGAACCTCGATCGCTTTCAATGACTTCAGGAACTCCATACCTGCATATGATCTCAGCCATCAGTTTCTTCGCCGTTGTCTTAGCCGTAGCTTTGGCAACTGGGTAGGCTTCTGGCCAACCTGAAAATAAATCAATGCAGACCAACACATACTCATACGTCCCTACCCTAAGCAACTGAATATAATCAATCTGCAGTCTCTGGAATGGGTAAAGGGGCCGGGGAGTGTGTTTGGATGGAGTTTTCACTGTCCTACCCTGATTATGTGTGGCACATATCATGCAGCTCTGTACCTGCCTTTCTGCGCAGGTGGAAAACCCGGGGGCAATCCATTGTTTCTGGAGGGTGTCACACATGGCCGTCTTCGAGTGGTGCACATTCCCGTGCAGAACCTGTGCCATCACTGGGTACAGTACCTGTGGTAGGCAGACCTTTTCACCCCTCCCCCATAACCCAGTGACGGTATCAGAGCAAGCCCCTATCTCTTGCCACCTATCTTTCTCCTCATTACTTGCCTGTTCTTGTAACCGGGCTAAGATGTCTTTTGACACAAGTGGAGATGGTGGGGTGTCTAGGTGATGTACTTTAGAGGCTACAGGAGTGCTTGCTGCTTTCTTGGCAGCCTGGTCTGCCAGTGCGTTACCCTTTGCCTGTCCATCAGTGCCTTTGGTATGTGCCTTTACCTTTATGATGCCTGCTTGGGTGGGAAGCTGTAGTGCATTCATAAGTTGCTGGACTGCCTCAGCATGTTTAATGGGGTGGCCATTTGCTGTCAGGAAAGCCCTGGCTCTCAAGATAGGCCCATAATCGTGTGCAATGCCAAAAGCATACCTGGAATCAGTGTAGATATTTACAGTCTTACCTTCTGCTAGTTTGCACACTTCTGTGAGCGCCTTGAGCTCTGCTTCTTGTGCAGACATATGAGCTGGCATTGACTCTGCCTTGATTACCTCATGTTCTGAGACCACAGCATATCCGGTACAGAAGCGTCCTTGGTCATCTTGGTGACGGGATCCATCTACAAAAAGCTCAAAATCAGCATTAGGTATTGGCACACTAGAGGCAGTAGGGAGACCAGCCGTTTCCTGAGACATCAATTCTAGACAATCATGTGGTTTGGAAACCTGATCTTGTTCCTCTGGATCCATTCTAGAAAGAAAAAGAGTGTCCTTTTTCATGTCACCTACCCCTCCCCCATTTGGATCCATAGGAACTGGGAGAAGAGTAGCGGGGTTTAGGACACTGCACCTTTTCAAATTCACATTAGTAGACATGAGAATAGCACACTGAAGTCGCAGCTCTCTGGCCATAGACAGGTGGCCAGGTTGTACTTGGTTAAGGATACTATGTACATCATGTGGGGTATGGACCGTCAGTGGGTGATCCAAAACAATCTTTGAAGACTTGTGTAGCAACAGCTGGACAGTCAACACAGCCCAAACACATAAGGGACTTCCTCTTGCCACTGTATCCAGGCGGCCGCTGGAATAAGCAACAGGTCTCTGTTTGTCTCCATGAAGCTGAGTCAGCACACCCGTAGCATGTCCTGCATTTTCATGAAGAAAGAGGTTAAAAGGAAGGGCATAATTGGGGATGCCCAAAGCTGGAGAAGAAACAATGCATAATTTCAGAGAGTAAAAACAGTCAAGTGCCTCTGGTGTAAGGCAGAAGGGGACAGGTTGCATACAGTCTTATAGAGGTTACATTAAGATGGAGGCAGAACGAATCCAAGGACGACAGTAGGAAGTTAGTCCCAGAAACACACGGAGGCCCTTCAAATTCTGTAGGGGCTGCATGTCCATGACAGCCTGTTTTCACTCAGGAGTGAGGTGCTTTTTCCCTGGAGAGAGACAATGTCCTAGAAACACAACAGTACTTAAGCAAAACTGTAATTTTTGTTTGGATACCTTGCACCCCTGTTCATGGAGAAAAAAGAGTAAAGAGATCGTGGCCATTTTACAAAGAGAACGAGAAGGAGCACACAGCAATAGGTCATCAACATACTGAATGAGAACTACTCCTTTAACATACGCCTACGCCTTGTAGGACTTGTACCATGTGGTAGGACAGTCCAAGTATACTCCTTGTTGCGGAAGGTGAAAGCAAAAAAATACTGACAATCTGGGTGCAATGGAACACTGAAAAAGTCATTTGCTAAGTCAATCACTGAAAAACAAATACTGTTAACAGGTATGTGTGCCAGCAAGGTGTGTGGGTTAGGAACCAAGGGAGCAAGCAGTTCTGTTGCGGCATTGACTGCTCTGAGGTCATGGACCATTCTATAATTCACCGGCTCCCCAGGCCTAACCTTCTTCTTTACTGGATACAGGGGAGTGTTGCAAATGGACTGTGTAGGCACAACAACCCCTGATTCCAGCAATTTTTGTAACTGTGCGTCTATTGCAGCCTCCTGAGCAGCACTCAAGGGGTACTGACGCAATAGGGGTGGTGCTACCCCTGGTTTCAATTTGACTATTGACTATTATGGGAGGAACTTTGAGTTTTCCCACATCAGCTTTGCCTTTTGCCCACAGATCAGTGGGGAGTTGATCCAGGGCAGGTGCAGTGGGCGGATCACTTTATGCAGTACTTGCAGCTGCATCCAGGGCCATAATCTTGCAGAGGTTACTGGGTTTGTCGAGGGGTCATAGTCACTGTTCCATCATCATGGTAAGTAATAACCGCCTGTAGTTTCCGTAAAACGTCAGCACCTAGCAAATTACATTGTCCCCTGGGGGCTACCATTAACTAAGTCAGAATGGTCTTCCCACAAATGGAGAGGGGAATGGTTTCCGTCATTCCCAAGGTCTGGGTCGGCGCATTGAAAGGTGTGGCCATGACTAAGTCGGTGGTGTCACGGAAGGGTAATGGACAGTCTGAAAGCGTGATAACTGAGTTGTCAGCTCCTGTGTCAACCTGAAAGTCAGCTGTAGTTCCTCCTGGCAGGCTCACCTGTACTGTACAGTCGGGGGTGGGAGGTAGAGTGACTAGAGGACACAGTTGCAGGCTGCCAGTTACCTATTCGTCGGTCTGGGGGGTAGCAGGGGTGGGAACCTTATCTGGGTATGGGTTTGTGCGACAATCTTTCCTAAAATGTCCTGGTTTCTTACATCCGTAACACAATCAAGGACCCATAGTGGGTCCTCCACTTCTCTGTGAGGGTCCACTCCTCTGAAAATGAACCTTAGTCTTTTGCTTCTGCGAGTCCAAACTGACTCCATGTGCAATGTTAGCAAGATCGCCTGGGGGTCAGGATCTCCAATCTGGTCTACTTGCCATTACCTTCTCTCTCACATACTTATCAATCCCTTGCATATATGCATGACTTAACAAACGTGTCGCAGTTCTATCATCTTCACCATAACCCATATCAGACCACCGTTGTTGCAACCTGTAGAAATAATCAATGGGGAGCTCCTTCGGGTCCTGTGTACAGTCTTCTAAATGCGCCGATACTTCCACCTGTCTAATCTTACAGGCTTTTTCTAGTGCTTCAACAAAGTCAGATCCTGACCTGGCATTGTTAGGTTCTACGCAGGGCTGCCACTAGAAATTTCGGGGCCCCATACTGGCAACATTTTCGGGGCCCCCTTAAGACTCCGCCCAGGCTCCACCCCAGCCCCGCCTCCAAACCTCGAACTGTCTACAGCACCACCGCTGACTCTTGGAAAAACTACACTTCTCACCAATCACACATTAACAGTTCCCATCACCAGATCACACACATAGCCAGCAGATTTTGTTTTGGCCAAAAGGTTTTTTTAATCTGCCACAATGACAAGGTAGACTCTTTTGGCCGGGCCCTACTCTACTCTAACTTATTAAACATTTGTTAAAATATGCAATACAATTTAGGTATATTTTTATTTATTTTTCAATTTTTCAAATGACCAATAATTCCACATACAAGGGACAAATAACACAACACCATGACCAGACACCACATTATCACCACATAGTGACCTATAATATTATCTACAAGGAATAAATACCACCACACCATGTGCAGACCACATATTACCACCACAGTGACTGAACAATATCGCATACAAGGGACAAATACCACAGCAGCATGTACAGACCACATATTACCACCACATGGTGACCAACTACATACAAGGAACAAATACCAACACAACATGACCAGACCACATATTACCACCACACGGTGACCGAATAATAGCACGTACAAGGAACAAATGCCACCACACCATGACCAGACCACATATTACCACCACATAGTGACCAAATAATAGCACATACAAGGAACAAATACCGCCACACCATGGCCGAACATATTACCACCACATTGTGACTGAATAGTACAAAACTGATTAATAAAAAAAAAATACTATCACCATAAGTGCTATTATACATAGGAGATCTGTACTTAGTATGCAGTGTCTGTGTACAGGTAATACAGTGGTCACTGATGCCATTATACACAGGAGCTCTATATATAGTGTCAGTGTACAGGTAATACAGGGATCACCAGTGACATTATACACAGGAGCTCTATATATAGTGTCAGTGTACATGTAATACAGTGATCACTAGTGACATTATACACAGGAGCTCTGTATATAGTGTTTAGTGTACAGATAATATAGTGATTACCAGTGACATTATACACAGGAGCTCTGTATACAGTATACAGTGTATGGTGTCAGTGTATAGGTAATACAGGGATCACTAGTGACCTGATACACAGGAGCTCTGTATACAGTGTATGGTGTCAGTGTATAGGTAATATAGGGATCACAAGTGACATGATACACAGGAGCTCTGTATACAGTATATAGTGTATGGTGTCAGTGTACAGGTAACATACTGACTCACCAGTGATGTCTCTAGCTGAAGTCCTTCATCTTTGCGTTTCTTTTTAATCCAGCGCAGACCGCCATCACTTCTTTCAGCCAGGACTCGTCTCTGCATAAAATAACCGTTATCTAGAGCACCGCTTCCAGAGCACATTCCCCACTTTTTTCCTTTCTTCTACACTACACATCTGAATACAGACATTCACCCACCATTAATATTTACTGTAATTGGTTATTATGCAACCCACCATTCCAAATATAAATTATAATACGCCACTGAGCCCCTTCTAGCTATACATAGCCACTTTCCCCATTTAATATATAAATTAATTAGCACCTGTACTCTTTCCCCCAATTTATTTCCAGTCACTTTATCCTCAACGATCCCACTATGTACCTCCCGCACTAACCCTAACTCCGATTCATTATAGTTACATGCCCCTTCTGCCTCAATTCATTGTCATGTCTTCTCTCTCTCCCACCCTCTATTCATTATCAACTGCTCTTCCCCACCCTCAAAATTCATTATTTGCTCTCCCTACCTTCAATATACCATTGGCTCTCCCCACCCCCACCTTCAATTCAATTGCTGTCCACCATCCCTCACACTCACTTGATGTGCAGTCCTCATCACCCCCACTTCATCATTTGCAGTCCACCTTACTTCATCATTTAGTCCCCTATCCCCTTCACTTCATCTGCAGTCCCCCTTACTTTATCATTTGCAGCCCCCTATCATTTCATCATGTGCAGTACCCCCTCAAACACAATTCATCATCTGCAGTCTCCATCACCCCCACTTCATCATCTGCAGTCCCCATCACCCCCACTTCATCATTTGCAGCCCCCTATCATTTCATCATGTGCAGTACCCCCTCAAACACACTTCATCATCTGCAGCCCACTATCATTTCATCATGTGCAGTGCCCCCTCAACCACACTTCATCATCTGCAGCCCCCTATCATTTCATCATGCGCAGTGCCCCCTCAAACACACTTCATCATCTGCAGCCCCCTATCATTTCATCATGCGCAGTGCCCCCTCAAACACACTTCATCATCTGCAGCCCCCTATCATTTCATCATGCGCAGTGCCCCCTCAACCACACTTCATCATCTGCAGCCCCCTATCATTTCATCATGCGCAGTGCCCCCTCAACCACACTTCATCATCTGCAGCCCCCTATCATTTCATCATGCGCAGTGCCCCCTTAAACACACTTCATCTGCAGCCCACTATCATTTCATCATGCGCAGTGCCCCCTCAAGCACACTTCATCATCTGCAGCCCCCTATCATTTCATCATGCGCAGTGCCCCGTTAAACACACTTCATCATCTGCAGTCTCACTCTCCCCCCACCTCACCCATTTAAAAAAACAAAAATAAAAATGTTTTTTATACTTACCTCAGTCGTTCCGGGGCGTCTAGTGTTTCCAGCAGTGAAGCAGCAGCTAGAATGTATGGGCTGCTGAGAGGACCTGACAGGAGCCCCTACATTCTAGCACATTCACTACTGAGACTGCTAGAATCAGAGGCGTAGCTAGGGTTTCAACTTAGGGGGGGCGAAACATCTGAGTGGGCCCCTAACCAGCTAACCCTGATTACAGCTACGGTTGCGCACTCTTATTGTGAATATAGGGGAACCTCAGAATATGACCGCTCTGTTATTGAAAATAAATCTATATACAAAAACGAACATTGACTTTACCGCCATATTGTGACCATATGCAACTTTGATGGTCACAATACTCCGAGTGTCCCTATAACAATGATGCTTAAGTGCCCACTTAACATTTAATAATGTCCCCTAAGTTCCCCCATGTACTGCTCCATTATACACAGTATGGTGAGCTTAAAGCTTCCATATACACAGTATAAGGCCCCCACAGCTCCCCTATACACAGTATGATGATTCTATAACTCCCCGATACACCGTATGATGTTCTCACTGCTCCCCTATTTACACAGTATGATGTTCCCACTGCTCCCCTATAGATGAGCCCAATGCTCCCCTATACACAGTATAATGCTGACAGAACTCCACTATAGAAAGTATAATGCCCCCCAGAGCTCCCCTATATACAGTGTAATGGGCCAACAGCTCCCATATGCACAATATGCCTTCACAGTTTCCTATACCCAGTATGATGGGCCGGCAGCTCCTGTCAAACAGTATGATGTCCCTCACAGTTCTCCTGTACACAGTATGATGGGCCCACAGCTCCCTTATACACAGTATGATGGGCCCGCAGCTCCCTTATACACAGTATGATGGGCCCGCAGCTCCCTTATACACAGTATAATGGGCCCGCAGCTCCCTTATACACAGTATGATGGGCCCGCAGCTCCCGTCAAACAGTATGATGTCCCTCACAGTTCTCCTGTACACAGTATGATGGGCCCACAGCTCCCTTATACACAGTATGATTGGCCCGCAGCTCCCTTATACACAGTATGATGGGCCCACAGCTCCCGTATACACAGTATGATTGGCCCGCAGCTCTCGTATACATAGTATGATGGGCCCGCAGCTCCTTTATACACAGTATGATGGACCCGCAGCTCCCTTATACACAGTATGATGGACCCGCAGCTCCCTTATACACAGTATGATGGGCCCGCAGCTCCCTTATACACAGTATAATGGGCCCGCAGCTCCCTTATACACAGTATGATGGGCCCGCAGCTCCCGTCAAACAGTATGATGTCCCTCACAGTTCTCCTGTACACAGTATGATGGGCCCACAGCTCCCTTATACACAGTATGATTGGCCCGCAGCTCCCTTATACACAGTATGATGGGCCCACAGCTCCCGTATACACAGTATGATTGGCCCGCAGCTCTCGTATACATAGTATGATGGGCCCGCAGCTCCTTTATACACAGTATGATGGACCCGCAGCTCCCGTATACACAGTATGATGGACCCGCAGCTCCCGTATACACAGTATGATGGACCCCAGCTCCTTTATACAGAGTATGATGGGCCCGCAGCTCCCGTATACACAGTATGATGGACCCCCAGCTTTCTTATACACAGTATGATGGACCCGCAGCTCCCGTATACACAGTATGATGGACCCGCAGCTCCCGTATACACAGTATGATGGACCCCAGCTCCTTTATACAGAGTATGATGGGCCCGCAGCTCCCGTATACACAGTATGATGGACCCCCAGCTCCCTTATACACAGTATGATGTGCCCACAGCTTCCTTATACACAGTATGATGGGCCCGCAGCTCCCGTATACACAGTATGATGGATTCACAGCTCCCGTATACACAGTATGATGGACCCCCAGCTCCCTTATAAAAGTATGATGGGCCCACAGCTCCTGTATACACAGTATGATGGACTTACAGCTACCGTATACACAGTATGATGGACTTACAGCTACCGTATACACAGTATGATGGGCCCGCAGCTCCCTTATACACAGTATGATGGGCCCGCAGCTCCCTTATACACAGTATGATGGGCCCGCAGCTCCCTTATACACAGTATGATGGGCCCGCAGCTCCCTTATACACAGTATGATGTGTACACAGCTACCTTATACACAGTATGATGGACCCGCAGCTCCCGTATACACAGTATGATGGACATTTACTCATCCTCCGGCGTATTCAGTATTTTGTGTCACTGCTGCAGTGCCGCTGCTCAAACTTGTGAGCGCAGCTTCTGACTGGCCAGAAGTTAGAAGCTATGTCAAAAGCGCTCAATGTAAGACTATGAGGCTATGTGCACTTTGTTGCGGATTTACTGCGGATTTCCTGTGTTTTTTGTGCAGATTTCACCTGCGTTTTACCACCTGCGGAATCCTATACAGGAGCAGGTGTAAAATGCTGCGGAATCTGCAAATAGAATTGACATGCTATGGAAAATACAATGCAGCGTTTCCACACCATGTGCACTGTGGATTTGGTTTTCCATAGGTTTAAATGGTACTGTAAACCAGATGGAAAACTGCTGCAGATCCGCAGCGGCCAATCCGCACCGTGTGCACATAGCCTGAGAGTGAGAACGAGGCCAGAACGAGGCTCCCATAGACTCACACTGATTAGTGACCTCTGCGCTGCTCCATGAAACACTGGAGCCTCGGACAGGCCACAAACTGCAGGAGACGGAGCCAAGCAGAGACTAAGGCTACGTTCACATTTGCGTTCGGCGCTGCAGCGTCCCCGCATGCGTCATGCGCCCCTATATTTAACATGGGGGCGCATGGACATGCGTTGCACTTGCGTTTTTTGACGCATGCGTCGCTGTGGTACATGCGTCAGGGCACAGAGGACGCAGCAAGTTGCAGTTTTTTCTGCGCCCAAAAACCATGCAAAAATGGACGCATGCGTCACAAAACGCTGCGTTGTGCATTCGTTCACATTTGCGTTGTGCGTTGCGTCGCCGACGCTGCGGTGCACAACGCACATGTGAACGTAGCCTAAAACAGATGAAGACGCCAGAAGGTGAGTATCAGACAGGGGGCCGGGGACGAGGATTTTCAGCACCTGGAAGTGGTGCTGTAAATGTGATGCAGGTCTTGGTTACTGTATGGGGGCTCCTTATACTAACACTCATAAAATACCCAGGTGGTACATATCAAAGGCCCCCTACCCCCATCTCCAGCCTCCCCGTACATATACTATCATAACATAACATTATAATATTCAGCCCCCAGTGACCTGTCCCCCTCCCCCACAATACCCCCATCGTCTCCCCTCCCCCACAATACCCCCATGGGCTCACATTCACCCCCCAGTACCCTGTCCCCCCCTCACCCACTTTCAGCCCCCACAATACCCCAAGGGTCTCATAGTGACATACCTGAATTTAATAAACCTAAAATGTCCCATCCCCAGCACTTACTGATAAAGTTTGCACTGCAGGCAGGACCAGGAAGTGTCAGTGAAATGCAGGGTGGGCACTAGTAGGACCCAGCGTTCCTGAGCCAATCCCAACCTGCACAGAGTGAAGAAAACTGCAGCCGGGAAAAGCTTCATGATCAGGTCAGACGGGCGAAACCATTCACTTCAGGGGGGAGACTCTGCAGCCGTCACTGTGCTAGTAGCCAGCCTGCAGCTTGTCAGACGGGAGCAGACATTATACTGCTCTGCTCCTATGCGGTGTTCTGCCTCGTCACAGAAGTGGCCCTGCCCTGGCTCCCCGTGGGCCCCTTCATGTGACAGGGCCCGGGGCGATGGCCCCCTCTGCCCCCCCCCCCCCCTACGCTACTGGCTAGAATGGATGGGCTGCAGTCAGGACCTGCAGGGAGCCCATACATTCTAGCTACAGCCGAGCAGGAGCTGTGCAGCGGACTAGGTAAGACGGCCGTGCACAGCTCCAAGAAGGCTCACGGGCCCCAGCGCCGACATGTGCGCTGCAGTGCATAGTATTTTAGTGCATGATGGGGCCCGATCAGTAGAAGCACAACAGTGGGGCCCCGGATCTGCGGGCCCCTCTGTGCACTGCTGCTGACCGGGCCCCATACAGCAGTAATGCCTGTAATGCCCTGATGGCGGCCCTGGTTCTACGTCTTGGGGACCATTTCCCCCTGGGTACATTTTAAATGTCTCAGCTGTCAGTCGGGTGGAAGGTGCTTCCCCCAGGGCTGAACGCACTAACTGTTGCATGTCCTGTCTGGTTGCCTGGTAAGTGTGCTGTATCACCCCACAGTCTGGCAAAAGTCATAGGTCGTTGGTTAACCCCTTCCTGACATCCGACGTACTATCCCGTCGAGGTGGGGTGGGCCCCCATGACCGCCGACGGGATAGTACGTCATAGCCGATCGGCCGCGCTCACGGGGGGAGCGCGGCCGATCGCGGCCGGGTGTCGGCTGCATATCGCAGCTGACATCCGGCACTATGTGCCAGGAGCGGTCACGGACCGCTCCCGGCACATTAACCCCCGGCACACCGCGATCAAACATGATCGCGATGTGCCGGCGGTGCAGGGAAGCATCGCGCAGGGAGGGGGCTCCCTGCGGGCTTCCCTGAGCCCCCCGCAGCAACGCGATGTGATCGCGTTGCTGCGAGGGTCTTACCTCCCTCCCTGCCTGCTCCAGACCCGGATCCAAGATGGCCGCGGATCCGGGTCCTGCAGGGAGGGAGGTGGCTTCACAGACGCCTGCTCAGAGCAGGCACTGTGAAGCAGCCTGCACCTCTCGCAGATCGGTGATCTGTCAGAGTGCTATGCAAACTGACAGATCACCGATCTGTATTGTCCCCCCCCTGGGGCAAAGTAAAAAAGTAAAAAAAAAAATTTCCAAATGTGTAAAAAAAAATAAAAAAAAATATTCCAAAATAATGAAAAAAAAAAAATATATATTATTCCCATAAATACATTTCTTTATCTAAATAATAAAAAAAAACAATAAAAGTACACATGTTTAGTATCGCCGCGTCCGTAACGACCCCACCTATAAAACTGCCCCACTAGTTAACCCCTTCAGTAAACACCTTAAGAAAAAAAAAAAAAAAACGAGGCAAAAAACAACGCTTTATTACCATACCGCCGAACAAAAAGTGGAATAACACGCGATCAAAAAGACATATATAAATAACCATGGTACCACTGAAAACGTCATCTTGTCCTGCAAAAAACAAGCCGCCACACAGCATCATCAGCAAAAAAATAAAAAAGTTATAGTCCTGAGAATAAAGCGATACCAAAATAATTATTTTTTCTATAAAATAGTTTTTATCGTATAAAAGCGCCAAAACATAAAAAAATGATATAAATGAGATATCGCTGTAATCGTACTGACCCAAAGAATAAAACTGCTTTATCAATTTTACCAAACGCGGAACGGTATAAACGCCTCTCCCAAAAGAAATTCAGGAATTGCTGGTTTTTGGTCATTCTGCCTCACAAAAATCGGAATAAAAAGCGATCAAAAACGGTCACGTGTCCGAAAATGTTACCAATAAAAACGTCAACTCGTCCCGCAAAAAACAAGACCTCACATGACTCTGTGGAGCAAAATGTGGAAAAATTATAGCTCTCAAAATGTGGAGACGCAAAAACTTTTTTGCTATAAAAAGCGTCGCTGGTTTCACACTTGCGTTTTTGTCTGCAGCGTTTTTTGCACAAAAAAACGCATGCGTTTTTTCCCTATATTTAACATTGAAAACGCATGCGTTTTTTTTGTACACGTTTGGTCGCGTTTTCAAACGCATGCGGTTTTTTTCTGCATGCGTTAATTTTCAGAAATACAACCTGCAGTATTTTCTTGCGTTTTTAAGCACATGCGTTTGTTTGCGTTAAAAACGCATGCATTTTTATCGAAAAAAAAACAGAAAACACACTGAAAAGCCACCCACCACCATCATTGTGATAAAGGGATCCAAACCCTAACCCTAACTCTACCCCTAACCTCACCCCTAACCGTTTAATGAACATTTTCTGACAGTCATAGTGCCACGTATTTCAGTGCCACGTATTTCAGTGCCACGTATTTCAGTGCCATGTATTTCAGTGCCATGTATTTCAGGGCAACGTATCACATATTTCAGTGCCACGTGTTTCAGTGCCACGTATTTCAGTGCCACGTATCACATATTTCAGTGCCACATATTTTAGTACCACGTATTTCAGTTGCACGTGTTTCAGTGCCACGTATTTCAGTGCCACGTATTTCAGTGCCACGTATTTCAGTGCCACGTATTTCAGTGCCACGTATTTCAGTGCCATGTATCACGTATTTCAGTGCCACGTGTTTCAGTGCCACGTATTTAAGTGCCACGTATCACATATTTCAGTGCCACGTATTTCAGTGCCACGTATTTCAGTGCCACGTATTTCAGTGCCACGTATTTCAGTGCCACGTATTTAAGTGCCACGTATCACATATTTCAGTGCCACGTATTTCAGTGCCACGTATTTCAGTGCCACGTATTTCAGTGCCACGTATCACGTATTTCAGTGCCACGTATTTCAGTGCCACGTATTTCAGTGCCACGTATTTCAGTGCCATGTATTTCAGTGCCATGTATTTCAGGGCAACGTATCACATATTTCAGTGCCACGTGTTTCAGTGCCACGTATTTCAGTGCCACGTATCACGTATTTCAGTGCCACATATTTTAGTACCACGTATTTCAGTTGCACGTGTTTCAGTGCCACGTATTTCAGTGCCACGTATTTCAGTGCCACGTATTTCAGTGCCACGTATTTCAGTGCCATGTATCACGTATTTCAGTGCCACGTGTTTCAGTGCCACGTATTTAAGTGCCACGTATCACATATTTCAGTGCCACGTATTTCAGTGCCACGTATTTCAGTGCCACGTATTTCAGTGCCACGTATTTAAGTGCCACGTATCACATATTTCAGTGCCACGTATTTCAGTGCCACGTATTTCAGTGCCACGTATTTCAGTGCCACGTATCACGTATTTCAGTGCCACGTGTTTCAGTGCCACGTGTTTCAGTGCCACGTATTTAAGTGCCACGTATCACATATTTCAGTGCCACGTATTTCAGTGCCACGTATTTCAGTGCCACGTATTTCAGTGCCACGTATTTCAGTGCCACGTATTTCAGTGCCACGTATTTCAGTCACGTTTAGGGTTAGGGGTAGGGGTAGGGTTAGGGTTAGGGCTAGGGTTGGAGGTAAAGTTAGGGTTGGGGCTAAAGTTAGGGTTGGGGCTAAAGTTAAGTTTGGGGCTAAAGTTAGGGTTAGGGTTTGGATTACATTTACGTTTGGATTAGGGTTGGGATTAGAATTATGGGTGTGTCAGGGCTAGGGGTGTGGTTAGGGTTACCGTTGGGATTAGGGTTAGGGGTGTGTTTGGGTTAGGGTTTCAGGTAGAATTGGGGAGTTTCCACTATCCAGGCACATCAGGGGCTCTCCAAGCGCGACATGGCGTCCAATCTCAATTCCAGCCAATTCTGCGTTGAAAAAGTAAAACAGTGCTCCTTCCCTTCCGAGCTCTCCCGTGCGCCCAAAAAGGGGTTTACCCCAACATATGTGTTATCAGCGTACTCGGGACAAATTGAACAACAACTTCTGGGGTCCAAGCTCTCTTGTTATCCTTAGGAAAATAAAAATTTGGGGGGCTAAAAATCATTTTTGTGGGAAAAAAAAGATGTTTTATTTTCACGGCTCTGCGTTATAAACTGTAGTGAAACACTTGGGGGTTCAAAGTTCTCACAACACATCTAGATAAGTTCCTTGGGAGGTCTAGTTTCCAATATGGGGTCACTTGTGGGGGGTTTGTACTGTTTGGGTACATCAGGGGCTCTGCAAATGCAACGTGACGCCTGCAGACCAATCCATTTAAGGCTGCATTCCAAATGGTGCTCCTTCCCTTCCGAGCTCTGTCATGCACCCAAACAGTGGTTCCCCCCCACATATGGGGTATCAGCGTACTCAGGACAAATTGGACAACAACTTTTGGGGTCCAATTTATCCTGTTACCCTTGTGAAAATACAAAACTGGGGGCTAAAAAATCATTTTTGTGAAAAAAAAAGAATTTTTATTTTCACGGATTTGCGCTATAAACTTTAGTGAAACACTTGGGGGTTCAAAGTTCTCAAAACACATCTAGATAAGTTCCTTGGGAGGTCTAGTTTCCAATATGGGGTCACTTGTGGGGGGTTTGTACTGTTTGGGTACATCAGGGGCTCTGCAAATGCAACGTGACGGCTGCTGACCAATCCATTTAAGTCTGCATTCCAAATGGCGCTCCTTCCCTTCCGAGCTCTGTCATGCGCCCAAACAGTGGTTCCCCCCCACATATGGGGTATCAGCGTACTCAGGACAAATTGGAAAACAAATTTTGGGGTCCAATTTATTCTGTTACCCTTGTAAAAATACAAAGCTGGGGGCTAAAAAATCATTTTTGAGAAAAAAAAAAAAATATATTTTCACGGCTCTGCGTTATAATCTGTAGTGAAACACTTGGGGGTTCAAAGCTCTCAAAACACATCTAGATAAGTTCCTTAGGGGGTCTACTTTCCAAAATGGTGTCACTTGTAGGGAGTTTCAATGTTTAGGCACATCAGGGGCTCTCCAAACGCAACATGGCGTCCCATCTCAATTCCAGTCAATTTTGCATTGAAAAGTCAAATGGCGCTCCTTCCCTTCCAAGCTCTGCCATGCGCCCAAACAATGGTTTACACCCACATATGGGGTATCAGCGTACTCAGGACAAATTGCACAACATTTTTTGGGGTCCAATTTCTTCTCTTACCCTTGGGAAAATAAAAAATTGGGGGCGAAAAGATCATTTGTGTGAAAAAATATGATTTTTTATTTTTACGGCTCTGCATTATAAACTTCTGTGAAGCACTTGGTGGGTCAAAGTGCTCACCACACATCTAGATAAGTTCCTTAGGGGGTCTACTTTCCAAAATGGTGTCACTTGTAGGGAGTTTCAATGTTTAGGCACATCAGGGGCTCTCCAAACGCAACATGGCGTCCCATCTCAATTCCAGTCAATTTTGCATTGAAAAGTCAAATGGCGCTCCTTCCCTTCCAAGCTCTGCCATGCGCCCAAACAATGGTTTACACCCACATATGGGGTATCAGCGTACTCAGGACAAATTGCACAACATTTTCTGCGGTCCAATTTCTTCTCTTACCCTTGGGAAAATAAAAAATTGGGGGCGAAAAGATCATTTTTGTGAAAAAATATGATTTTTTATTTTTACGGCTCTGCATTATAAACTTCTGTGAAGCACTTGGTGGGTCAAAGTGCTCACCACACATCTAGATAAGTTCCTTAGGGGGTCTACTTTCCAAAATGGTGTCACTTGTAGGGAGTTTCAATGTTTAGGCACATCAGGGGCTCTCCAAACGCAACATGGCGTCCCATCTCAATTCCAGTCAATTTTGCATTGAAAAGTCAAATGGCGCTCCTTCCCTTCCAAGCTCTGCCATGCGCCCAAACAATGGTTTACACCCACATATGGGGTATCAGCGTACTCAGGACAAATTGCACAACATTTTTTGGGGTCCAATTTCTTCTCTTACCCTTGGGAAAATAAAAAATTGGGGGCGAAAAGATCATTTTTGTGAAAAAATATGATTTTTTATTTTTACGGCTCTGCATTATAAACTTCTGTGAAGCACTTGGTGGGTCAAAGTGCTCACCACACATCTAGATAAGTTCCTTAGGGGGTCTACTTTCCAAAATGGTGTCACTTGTAGGGAGTTTCAATGTTTAGGCACATCAGGGGCTCTCCAAACGCAACATGGCGTCCCATCTCAATTCCAGTCAATTTTGCATTGAAAAGTCAAATGGCGCTCCTTCCCTTCCAAGCTCTGCCATGCGCCCAAACAATGGTTTACCCCCACATATGGGGTATCAGCGTACTCAGGACAAATTATACAACAACTTTGGGGGTCCATTTTCTCCTGTTACCCTTGGTAAAATAAAACAAATTGGAGCTGAAATAAATTTTGTGTGAAAAAAAGTTAAATGTTCATTTTTATTTAAACATTCCAAAAATTCCTGTGAAACACCTGAAGGGTTAATAAACTTCTTGAATGTGGTTTTGAGCACCTTGAGGGGTGCAGTTTTTAGAATGGTGTCACACTTGAGTATTTTCTATCATATAGACCCCTCAAAATGACTTCAAATGAGATGTGGTCCCTAAAAAAAAATGGTGTTGTAAAAATGAGAAATTGCTGGTCAACTTTTAACCCTTATAACTCCGTCACAAAAAAAAATTTTGGTTCCAAAATTGTACTGATGTAAAGTAGACATGTGGGAAATGTTACTTATTAAGTATTTTGCGTGACATATGTCTGTGATTTAAGGGCATAAAAATTCAAAGTTGGAAAATTGCAAAATTTTCATAATTTTCGCCAAATTTCCATTTTTTTCACAAATAAACGCAAGTTATATCGAATAAATTTTACCACTAACATGAAGTACAATATGTCACGAGAAAACAATGTCAGAATCGCCAAGATCCGTCAAAGCGTTCCAGAGTTATAGCCTCATAAAGGGACAGTGGTCAGAATTGTAAAAATTGGCCCGGTCATTAACGTGCAAACCACCCTTGGGGGTGAAGGGGTTAATGTCTGTCAGCTGGCCAGTCAAAGACATCTGTTCTGTGGGAGACCATGGCTGATACCTACTAGCAACATGGTAAGTCGGAGGTCCACTGTCAGTTGCACCGTGTGGGTTTTCATGAAGTCATGCCATTTACCTGAATCTAATTCCCCTGAGGGATGGAAGCCTCCTGCCTTCAAGAGCACACTAACCTGCTTCTGGGATTCCTTCCCTTCTGGACTATTCTCTGGACTAATTCTCTAGCACTATGGAACCCTGTACTTGGTTCCCAATTCTATTGCTAGTATACTGGACTCTGGACTAATTCTCTAGCACTATGGAACCCTGTACTTAGTTCCCAATTCTATTGCTAGTATACGTGCAGGCTGAAAACATCAGACGGACCTTTCCTCCTCACCTAGAGTAGGCTATGTCGTCCTGCGTTAGTCTTATACATGCAGGCTGAAAACTTATCAGACGGACCTTTCCTTCTCACCTAGAGTAGGCTATGTCATCCTGCGTTAGTCCTATACATGCAGGCTGAAAACTTATCAGACGGACCTTTCCTCCTCACCTAGAGTAGGCTATGTCCTCCTGCCTTAGTCCTAAACCTAAACTATAGGTTTACTGTGCTTACAGGTTACTGTATTAGCTTGCTTCCAAGATTGATAACACAGGTATATGAACAGACAAACAACAAACACTCCACAAGCACAACATACAAAGAGTCAATCATTTTAGTCTAACAGTGGAGTCATCAATAACCACACAATGAGGGTTAACATCTGGGTTCAAGGGTACCTGAGCCAGGCAAAGCCCGTGATCTTACCTGGTCCCGGTCGACTAGAAGCAGGGGAAAACCCGTCCACAAGTGGAATGGCGTAGGCAGAATATAATCAGTATTCTTACCCCAGCGCTGTGTGATGCCACTAGTCCCGGGAAGTCCCCTGGTCCATTACTGGAGTCGGCCGGGTCCCAGATGAAGCACTCAGGTCCCTGTTCGGGCAGCCAGAATTGTTGTCGCAGGTCTCGACCTACTCTCTGATGAGTCCACTGTAGAGATGACGTCACGGCACCGAAGAGATAAGACACAATACACCAGGGCTGTATCTGAAATATCTCTAGTTTATTAAGCTTACACACACTTTTTATGCATTCTTATGTCGGAGGCGGATACTCCATATATGGGCAAAGCGTTGGAGTGTTTTACTCCCTAGTCTCCCTATGATTTCGAAAACATATTTTTACACAGAACATTATTTGTTATCTTACCAAGGACATTCCCTGCTACAATTAGTTCTTAGGAATCAACAATACCAGCACAATGAAGAATAGTGAATATTGACTTGTTTTTCTGAACTTTTTACACAAAATGGAGGCAAGCAAAATAAAATGGATCCTGCTCTAACAACTGCAAAAGACCTTTAGAAACATTTATCAGACTCTGAAGTTGTGGTACATTGTTCTACTGTTCAGAGATACCTACAGAAATATGGCCTTCATGGAAGAATCATCAGAAGAAAACCTCTCCTGCATCCTCACAATAAAATTCAGCGTCAGAAGTATGCAAAAGAACATCCTGTGGACCGATGAGATTAAAATAGAAATCTTTGGCCACAATGCTCAAATGTATGTGTGGAGAAAAAAAGTCACAGAATTTCAGGAAAAGAACAAGTTGTCATTACCAACCATTAAGCATGGGGGTGGATCAATCATGCTTTGGGGTTGTGTGGCAGCCAATGGCACAGGAAAAATTTCACGGGAAGAATGGATTAAATGAAATTTAAACAAATTCTTGATGCAAGCATAACCCATCTATAAAAAAGCTGAAGATTAAAAAATGATGTCTTCCACAAATGGATAATGATCCTAAACATATGTCAAAATCCACAATAGATTACCTCAAAAGGCGCAAGCTGAAGGTTTTACAATGGCCTCACAGTTGCCTGATCTGAACATCACTGAAAATCTGTGACTAGACCTTGAAACAGAAGTAAGTGCATGTGTAAGATGCCCAAGCGAGGTAGTCATGGGCGAGCTTCTGTTCCCACTTACTCTGACATCCTACAGACAACACGTGTCCCAATTCTAGTGTATTGCTGTGTGGAGTGCATCACACTTCTTCAGGGCCACAGGCCTCCAGGGGTTCCAAGCTTTCCTCTTCTGGAACCTCAGCAGTAATAACTCCAGGGGACATGGATTCCATAAAAACAATTTAACTTATACCTAACAAATGGCACAATTTACAATCAAGTGTATAGGATAAGGCCCGACAAGGTGGCATATTTCCACAGGTACTGGACACAACTTCAGTTCTGGTTCACTGTATAGGTAGAACATTAATTTTACTATCTTCTCTTGTCCTAAGAGATCTTTTCCTTTTCTAGTAGTATATCTGGATTTCATCTCATTCCACCTCTTAGAGCAGGGGTGGGGAACCTCTGGCCCGCGGGCTGCATCGGGGTGGGCGGGCCCAGCACCAAATGCTCTCCCATCCTACTGTCCCGGAAGAGGAGCTGCTGCAGCCAGAGAGTCCAGAGCAATCTCTGTGCTGGCAGCTCTGCAGGTGATCTGTGTTCCTCAGCTAATCTATGTGCCCACTGTGATCTCTGTGCCCCCCCCACTATGGACCCCAATATAATCTCTTTGCTCCCTCAACTATAAGCCCCCTGTGATCTCTCTGCCTCCCAGCTATGTGCCCCATGTCATCTCTGTGCTCCTCCTGTGATCCCTATGCTCCTCAGCTATGTGCCCCCTGTGATCTCTGTGCCCCCCACTATGTGCCCCAATGATCTCTTTGCTCCCCAATTATTAGCCCCCTGTGATTTCTGTGCCTCCCAGCTATATGCCCCAGGTCATCTCTGTGCCCCTCCTGTGATCCGTCACCCCAGCTATGTGCTCCCTGTGATTTATGTGCCCCTCAGTGATCTCTGTTCCCTCTGTGATCTCTCTGCCCCCGCAGCTATATGCCCCCTGTGATTTATGTGCCCTTCAGCTATATGCCCCCTGTGATTTCTGTGCCCTTCAGCTATATGCCCCCTGTGATCCCTGTGTCCCCCAGCTATGTGCCCGTGTGATCTGTTCCCCCTGTGATCTCTCTGCCCCTCCAGCTATATGCCCCCTGTGATCTGTGCCCCCAGCTATGTACCCCCTGTGATTTCTGTGCCCTCCAGCTATATGCCCCCTGTGATCTCTGTGCCTCTCAACTATGTGCCCCATGTCATCTCTGTGCCCCTCCTGTGATCCCTGTGCCCCTCCTGTGATCCCTGTGCCCCTCAACTATAAGCATCCTCTGATATGTGCCTCCCAGCTATGTGCCCCTGTGTCATCCCTGTGCCCCCTGTGATTTATGTGCCCCCAGTGATCCTTTCCCCCTGTGATCTCTCTGCCCCTGCAGCTATATGCCCCCTGTGATTTCTGTGCCCTCCAGCTATATGCCCCCTGTGATCTCAGTGCCCCCCAACTATGTGCCCCCTGTGATCTCTGTTCCCCCTGTGATCTCTCTGCCCTTCCAGCTATATGTCCCCTGTGATCTGTGTCCCCAGCTATGTACCCTGTGATCTGTTCCGTCTGTGATTTATGTGCCCTCCAGCTATATGCCCCCCTATGATCTGTGCCCCCCAGCTATGTGCATCCCTGTGATCTCTATGGCTCCCAGCTTTGTGCCCCCCTATGATCTATGTGCCCCCTGTGATCCCCGTGCCCCCCTGCTATGTACCCCCTGCAATATGTGTGCTCCCATGTGATCTGTGCCCCCTGTGGTCTGTCTTTCGCTCCAGCTATGTGCCCCCCAGCTATGTGCCCCTCTGTGATCTCCATGCCCCCCCAGCTATGTGCCCCCCAGTGATTTCTGTGCTCTCCAGTTATATGCCCCGTGATTTCTGTGCCCTCCAGCTATATGCCCCTCCCTGTGTACTCTGTGCCCCCCAGCTATGTGCATCCCTGTGATCTCTGTGGCTCCCAGCCTTTTGCTCCCTTGTGATCCCTGTGCTCCCCTGCTATATACCCCCTGTGATATTTGTGCTCCCATGTGATCTATGCCCCCTGTGATCTGTCCCCTCCAGCTATGTGCCCCCCAGCTATGTGCCCCTCTGTGATCTCTGTGTTCCCCAGCTATGTGCCCTCTTTTGATCTTTGTGCCCCCCTGTGATCTTCGTGCCACCCCTGGAAAAGCAACTGTGAGAAGCAACATGATCAGCATCACCTAACATCACAGCTGCACCAAAGAGAAGCAGCTCCAGCCGCCACATTAAGGGTGAGTTACTATAATTGTTTGACTACATATACCGGGGTAATTTTCAAGGTGATCATTTTTATGTGGCCCCCGGATGATGGAAGAAATTTCCAAATGGCCCCAGGCAGGAAAAAGGTTCCCCACCCGTCTTAGAGTCCAATTTCTTCTGCAGCTTCACAGAAGGAGTGTGCCCCAGAGCCCCAAAGTCGAACTCGAGGCTTCCAGGCTGGCAAGGGGACTAGTGCATAGGGGCTCTCTGTCGTTCCACTGCCCAGAGCAATAGGCCGACGTTGTCCCTAGCAGCTGCTGACCTCTGACTGCTACTAGATACTTCTCTCAACTAACTCATCACTTGCTGAACTTGGCAATAACCCTCAGTTCGCCCTCCTCATTCTGGGCTGGCTGTTAACCCCTACACTGCCTCTATGCCTGCTGTGTTACTGGCAAACTTCACCTTTCACCTACATTCTATACAGTGACATCTTGTGATTGTTAGTTATTACGGCAGCCCACAGGGGAATTACAATTTTTATAACAAGGGGACATATCACGAACAAAACATTATTCATATTCTACACCACAGTAGCATTGATGTCTTCAGGCAGAACACGGCAGCTGGTCCATCTACCTACAAATGCAAGACGACCCAAGAATCTCATGAAACTGGAAAAAATTTCCAAGGAAGAATGGATGAAAATCCCTCAAACAAGAATTGAAAGACTCTTGTCTCGCTACAGAAAGCATTTACAAGCTGTGATACTTGCAAAAGAGGGTATAACTAAGTACCACCGATGCAGGGTGCCCAAACGTTTGCATAGGCCCATTTTCCTTTTTGCAATTTTTAAAATGTAAAAGATGAAAATATTTTTTTTTTCATAAAATACAAAGGAAATTTGTCATCTTTAACTTTAGGCCTTTTAGAGATCATTTCATCTTCAACTTGCTTAACTGTTCACAATAAGAATTATTTTGACCAGGGGTGCCAAAACTTTTACATGCCACTGTCATATGGAGTTGGATTACAACAGTGGAGTTGGATTACCTCTTCAATATTTTACTGTCTTTCTATGTCAGTGGCGTCTCATCTACAGATATCTGACGGCTTACATGCGCCATCAACAGGTATCACACGAGTCCTATTCATTAAAATAGCAGAACTGTGAGATACCTGCCGCTCATGTACGCTAGCCAAAAGATAAGTATAGATGTGACTTCACCGGCAAGGGAATGGTGCTGTATTGCGACCCACGCATTACTGTGACCATGACATGCAGGCCACAAAAAATCCAAAAGTTTTGACTGTTCTACAGCTTGCCACAGTCATTCACTTTGACTGTTGGCCACAAATATGATTTTTTATGCATCTTTACATTTACAAGCTTAAAGGGAACCTGTCAACCCAAAATCGACGATGAGCTAAGCCCACCAGCATCAGGGGCTTATTTACAGCTTATCTACAAGCTCCCGATGTATCCTGAAAGATGAGAAAAAGAGGTTAGATTATACTCACCCAGGGGTGGTCCCACTGCGGTCCGGTCCCGGGCCTCCTATCTTCATAGGATGACGTCCTCTTCTTGTCTTCACGCTGCGGCTCCGGCGCAGGCGTACTTTGTCTGCCCTGTTGAGGCCAGAGCAAAGTACTACAGTGCGCAGGCGTCGGGCCTCTCTGACCTTTCCTGGAGCCGCAGCGTGAAGACAAGAAGAGGACGTCATCGTAAGAAGATGGGAGACCCCGGACCGGACGGCGACGCCCATTGGACCGGACTGCAGCGGGACCGCCCCTGGGTGAGTATAATCTAACCTCTTTTTCTCATCTTTCAGGATACATCGGGATCTTATCTACAGCATTCCAGAATGCTGTAGATAAGCCCCTGATGCTGGTGGGCTTAGCTCATCGTCGATTTTGTGGGTGACAGGTTCCCTTTAAGGTTTTTTTTCATCATGTCTCTTAAAAGGCACACTGTTCTCCAGCCTCCCGTTTTTTCACTTGATAGGAACGGTGCTCTCCTGTAGATTGACAGCTCTGACCAGAGGCGACTGTACACTCATGTTCCTCCAAGGCTGTAACAAAAGACAACTTTGCCCCTGCGGCATCGGAGGCGTACAGTTGAGCCGAAACTCGCCGGATGGGCAGCTAACAGGGCACTCCGCTTCAGAGCTGTCTTGCTGTATCGTGCATTGTGCCTGAAAATGGAAAGGATTTTTTTTCACAAGTACATTACAAAGTTGCTTGTTTTTACAAGCATATTACAATTTTAGCCATTAATGAACATGAGAATATCATTTTAATGTAAATTTGCATGAAGACGTTCGTAAGTGTAAATTGCTGGGTGGTGTTTTGACAATGCCAGATGTCTGCTCTCTGATGATATGTGGCTATGCTAATATCATTGTTTTTCTGCATATAACAGAGGTGTGAGAATTGTCCCATGTGGCAATAGGGTTAATAAACAACATATGAAGCATCTGTCATTCACGTACAAGGTTCTATGTAGGCATCCCTTGTGAGGTGTCAAGAATTTCTTGGACGGGCAAGTTATTTTCGTGTTCTCAGGGGCAATTTATTCTTATCGCTCACTACCTACACAATGTAATTCTTCTACCTTTTGTGTGTTTTCTGAAATTATTAACATTTATTCGTGACTTGGAAATGAATGACTACCTTTAGTTCCCCATTCATTTAAAAACCCAACCAACAATAGAAGACACAAACCAAGTGTGCCTTGGGTGTAAATGACGTTAGTTGCTACATAACAATTATTAGAAGACATATTTTAAGGTTCACCACATATTCAATGCTACATCAAAATGCTTCCACCTCTTCATTCCACTTCAGCCACACAACTACAACTCAAGAGGACCTTTCTGCCAACCAAGCGAGGATGAGTGGAGAAACAAACCACCATGAAAAATCTGTGACTAATGTTTTATTAAATGAATCACATCCACACTTGGCATTGATCCTTGTTTCCACTAAAAATGACCTTCTTCAGATACTTTTGTAAATACTTTTTTGCCCATAAAAGACAAAAGTGTTCTATGGACTTTGGAAGCACAGAAGCTCCTTCATCAGGACAGTTTACAAATCAATGAGTCAAGAGCACAACATTTAAGAGATGATACAACAAGACATTTCTGCATGGGGTGGATGGGGCGATTCTAACGATAAACTAAGGTTATCAAATTAAATTTTTTGTTTCTAATGGAAAGTGGTGGGACTGATGGCTTAAGGTCCTCATACAAACTAGACTAATGTTGGATGATCCTGCTGACAACTGTCTAATGTGTATGGTGGCACCGGCCGACTGGTGGTCAGAAGAGATGTTGATCGTGTCGCGTACGTCTGATTTCGGACTGTTGATAGCATTGTTCTCATGGAAATGAGCCACAAAATGACGTGTCTCATAGAGAACTCATAGTGTTCTTGTATATCTGACAGATGGCTGAAGCGTTGTTCGATTGACTACCATCTGATGTGGATGGCTGGCTTTATTAGTTTAGAGATCTGGAGTCAGTCTGGTGAAGGTGAGAAGTGTTATGATCCGGTGACCTTGGAGCCGCATGAAACTTTCTCTGGAGTAGGTGGAAACTGTACTGACCGCAAATCCTGAACTAACACCGCAACTAGAAGTAGCCGTGGGGTGTGCCTAACAAACCCTAGACACCTCGACACAGCCGGAGGACTAAATACCCCTATAGATGGAAATAGGAATACTACCTTGCCTCAGAGCAGAACCCCAAAAGATAGGCAGCCCCCACGAATATTGACTGTGAGTAGGAGAAGAAAAGACACACGCAGGCAGAAAACAAGATTTAGCAAAAGAGGCCACTCTAGCTAAATAGGAAAGGAAAGGACAGAATACTAGGCGGTCAGTATTAAAACCCTTCAAAAAATATCCACAGCAAATAATACAAAAAATTCCACAATCTAACTAAAGACGTGGAGTGAATATCTGCACCCCCAGAGAATCCAACAAGACTGAGAAAATACTGACACAATCTAAGCTGGACAAGAAAACACAAAAGAATAGCACTGAATTATGAAGCACACAGCATGTGTGCCACAGAAACAAAACCAGACGCTTATCTTTGCTGATTTGGCAGAAAGGCAGGAGGAACCAGGCAGAGGTCCAACACCTCCCAACAACAATTGACAACTGGCAAGGACTAATGAATCCTGCACACCTAAATACCCCAGTCAGAACTGCAATCAGCAGATACACCTGACCAGGACTGCAACTCAGGGACAACTGCATTACCACCTACAACCACCGGAGGGAGCCCAAAAGCAGAATTCACAACAGAGAAGTGTAGAAAATTCTGAGAAGCCGAGGAATCAAAACTGCAGGTTCTTGATAAAACTTGTTCTTTATTCCATAGTAGTTAAAACAGGAAGGCAAACAGGCAACGTTTCAGCCATAATCAGCCTTTGTCAAGCTTAAAAAATACAAATCTAAAAAAATAAAAAATAGAACTGTATTTTTTCAGTCATCAGAAAGGCCAATTATGTACTGTTACCTGCTTTATCTTCCTGTTTTAACTAAGGATGAAGTTTTTATCAAGAACCTCCGATTTTGATGACTTAGCTTCTCTGAATTTGCGACGTTGTTTTTGGTCCTGGTGGGAGAGAGACCCTGTTGAACTAAGCCCAAGTTTGCTCAATATTGCAAGTGAGAAGTGTGTCCATGTAAGTAAAAAATCCAGGAGTTAGATTGAGACCTGTAGCCAAAGACTTGAACACCCTTATCAGCTTTAATTTCCATATTTTTCTCACTCGGTCAGTTCTGTATTAAGATTCTTAAATTTGTGATAATGTGTCACAGTCAAGAGAAATGTTTTCCACCGGTGGCCAGATCATTCCTTATAGTAGTCTTGGGTAGATTCATCCTTGTTTATTCCAATCTAGGATCCCCTAGGGCACTTTGTACACTGAATCATGTGCACCACATTTCAGGATGTACGTAAAAAGTAATCCATGATCTTATTGCCCTGCTTCGTGTTGGGTATATTGACTGTGTTTTTACGTAATATGTGGGTATAAGTCTTGCATTTTTTGCTGTTACAGGGAAATGGGCCCATCTCTGATGGTGATGAGGACACTTCAGATGAGGAATTTCTTTAAGTTTGGTGGTTATTTGTAGGAGAGGAACAATTGAAGTGGGAAAATTTCTTTCAGTCTGTAGACTGTGGAATAGAGGTTGAAGATCAGCACCAATTTTCGTTAGGATGCTCATGTGGGGGTTATTTTTCCCCTGGTAAGGTGGAACCTCAAGCCCTAGGACTTGACGAGCGGTATGCAACACGGCTTTATGACGTGTGCAGCCGGGCAGTCCTGTGGGAACTTCAAAAGCCGTAGAGACTGGATGGCCGCTGAATAGAGCAGTAGTAGCAGGGAAGAGTAGATCAGGAGTCTCACTAAAGTGATGAAGCAGAGTCCAGTGGTGTAGTCAAGTTGAGAAGGTCAGTTGACACATGGTAGCGAGGTAGCAGAGTCTAGTGATATAGTAGAGTTGAGTATGCCATGAGGTATGCTACGGAAATGCCTTCAAGCTGGGTATTTTTGAAGGCACACAGGGGCGAAGTACCAGAGTCCAGCGAAGTAGCAGAGGTAAGTATATCAGTATCGCAGAGCGGATTACCCCTGGAGGCTGACTATAATGGAATAGAGAAGTGATCAGCAGCAGTAGTGGTGGATGCAACCACTTGAACACTCAGGCGGCATCTCGCCCTGAGCTGGGCTATGTGGCTCAGATGAGTGACATCACAGGAGCTCAACCCTGTGGGCAGAGGAGCAGAAACACTGAAGCTCTCCCTTTAGTGATGGTTGGAGATGTCCTTCACAGAATCTCTGACAGATAGACCACTACTTTGGAAGACACAATTTAACCATATTTTTTTTCCACTAGAAGCCCCTATAACAGCTAGTTAGACCTACTCTGTGTTTAGCCAGAAATGTCTCACACCTACCAATATGCAGCATTTATTTATCACAGTTCTCAGTTTTGACTAATCTCGCATGTATTCCTACTTGTTATTGTAGATATGCAATTGTCCTTATAGCAGGAAGGCTCACATATTTCTGTTTATAACGCCAGGCCAACAATCATCAGCTCTAAACTCCAAGGTCCAGCACCAAAGAAGATATACTGAAAAATACTTCCAGGAAAATATTTTAAATTATTAATAGCAAATGTAAAATACCAAAAAGCCATTTCGACAGTGAGTTATTAGGGTATATAAGTAGAATTGCAATATAATCCATCCTTGACATTTTTGTATAATTTGTCAATCTGATATCAAAGGTTAAAATAGAGTGGGTGTACCAAGGAAGCGTATACAAAAATACATGCAGTTTTATACAGAATTCTACAAGTCTCGAGGCTGAAAATTTTGGTGAAGTTTTGGCAGTACTTAAGGCACTGCTCAATTCATAGTTTGGGCTGTGGGGGGTTGTCACTTTTTTTGTTTATTTTTTTCTTGTGGTATTCTTGGACATTTTTGGGGCCAAATTTTTCAAAATGGCGTACGCGTTTCACAATTTTTTTTTGCAAAATAAAATTATTTTATTTTTGTCTTTTTTGTCTTTTCCCTATTTTGCAACTTTTTAAAGCAAAAGTTGCATGTTTCATTAAAAGTCGAGGAGGAGATAGGAGTTTGCACAAAAGTCGTAAATAATTGCAGCAAACTTCTGGAGTACAAACACATTGACCACAATGAAGAACATAATAAATACAGATGGACAAGTAGAAAATAGACTTCAAAATAGGTGCAACTTATAAGAAGAATGCAGTGCAAAAACCGCAACGGCCTAAAAACAGGAAACGCTGGACAAAAAATAGGCGCAAATGAAATAAATAATCAGACCCAAAGTATTTGAAGGTACAAATCCATCTTGGTTTGACACACCCAAGAAAAAAGAATGGATCTACCTGTGGCAATACATTTCTGTCTCCCAAATCATAACATTATGGACATGAAATTACTTGTATTAAAGGGTAACTTCAAATCGCAAAAAGACAGGAGAGTCTGGGAATATAAACTGATGACGACCTTTAACACTCTAAATGGAGGAATGAATGTGTCACACGGATTTATGTCTTTTTACATCAACTAACTACAACTAAGGAACTTGCCCATCAGACCATGTGGGGTCATCAAACAGAGACCCTAATCACAGGACAATAAAACATTCCTTATCTAAGAATTGGCCCAATATTTATGGACGTAACTGTTTATCACCCATGGTAACTCTGCTTCATGTCACCTGGCTTATCCATGTTTTTTCCCCTCTCCCTTTTTTTTTTTTTTCTCTATACTATGTTGTGCATAAATATGTGATTCTTCAGAATTTGTTTTGGTCTATGCCTGATGAAGAGACCTGTGTAGTCTCGAAAGCTTGCAATTTGTTACCATCTTTTCAGCTAGCCATTAAAAGGTATCAACTAGGGTTGAGCGAAACGGATCGGTCATTTTCATAAGTCGCCGACTTTTGGCAAAGTCGGTGTCTCATGAAACCCGACCCGATCCCTGTGTGGGGTCGGCCATGCGATACGCGATCTTGGCGCCAAAGTCGCGTTTCGTATGACGCGTTTAGCGCCATTTTTCCAGCCAATGAAGGAGCGTGGGCAGAGTGATGACATAGGGGTTAGGGGCGTGCACGCCTATCATCATTTTATCGCTTGTGCGCAGTAGGGATTTGCAATGTGTAACACGAGATTTTCTGTGCTGAGGGGGAGGGGGAGAGAGAGAGAGAATAAAAAAAAAAAAAATTTCCCCATTGACGTGCATAGGGTCTCGTGTTCCGGCCGATCCTCGACTTTTCGCAGTAATCGGCCGATTTCGCCCGACTCGACTTTTCAAAAAGTCGGGTTTCGCGAAACATGACTCGACCCTAAAAAAGTCAAAGTCGCTCAACCCTAGTATCAACCACTGAGGACTCTCAATTCTAAATATTTTTCAGTTTTATCCTACAATTTGCCCACTTGATCTCCCTGTCCTCTCCTGTGCACTTTATGCTCGAAGGCGAGACGTCCACTGAAATCCCTGACAAACCTTCAGAAAAACATGTTTTCCTGTCTACAGCGCTCAAAAAGTTAAAGCTGCTTTTGGCCACTTTTGACCTGGTGATGGGTCCTCTTTAAAGGGACTTTATCAGCCCAGAATGACTGTTCGAAACTATTTCAGGCACTTGGTGCACCCATGTCGTTGACAAACATTTAAGTGAACCTTCCCATCTACTTGTTTTCCATCCTTCTCTGATTCTACAATCAATCAAAAAAAGGAGGAGGGTGGAGATAGAGGGAAAACAAGAAGGTCCAAAGGTCCATTGAACTGTTTGGCCATGCCAAGGGTGCGTCGAGCGCCTGTACTTTGTTTGAGTAGTGCTGACAGACTCCATTTAAAGGGACATACACTCGAATAGAGATGGGAAAATTGGTTTGATGGATTTGCAGCACCCCAGGTAGCCGGTTGCTGCAGTGATGTTGCCTTCCCTTTGGAGAGGGTGATGTCATGCTTGGAAGCAAGGGGGATTCTTTCTATCAGGTAAGAAATTTACATTCAACACATCTGAATCTAGGCCAGGAGGGGGAGCTCAGGACCCGGATTCAGGGGAGCTTCCTTACACTTTATGTATCCTGGTCTGAAGGAGGAGCCAGTGAGTCTGAGGGAGACAGTGGAGGAAGACAGTTGGTCTCCAAGAGAGCAGAAGGACGTCTGGAGCAGACGTAGGGGCCGAGCGGCCAAGAGGGAGCTGCTACCCCTGGAAAGAGTGAGAAGCAGAAGGAGAGTTGAATTGTGGAGGAGCTTAGAGGGAAGAAGCACAGTGGAGGAAAGGGCTCAGGAGGGGAACAGCGGAAGGACACCCTCAGAGCCAGAGCGCAGAAGCCGGGTACTGGGAGCCGAGGTCGTGTTGTTCTCCAGGACGGGAGACAGAACCGGAAGGCATAATACTATATGTCAATTGCCTGTAACAAGTCTGACCGAATACCACAGGTGGCGTCACGAACAATAGACATTACAAATCCCTTTAAAGACTTTTCCCTTTAATTGAACACCCAGGGCCACGAACCGGGTCACATCCACCATGACATCCCCTAAGACCGGACCCGGTACCGAGTACCCCACTGCCCTGGCGGGCATTCCAGACTCCAATCCAACGGCCAGGTCAGTAATCTGTGACTGCTGGATGGGAGACCTATGAATCTCCTCAACTCCCGGTTCTTGTTTTGATTAGCCAAGCTGGTGCGACGTCATGTGCATAATGCAGTGATGACGTCGCACCAGCCCAGCTAATAGATGACCTGGGAGTTAAGCAGATTTCCACGTCTCCCATCCAACACTCAAGATTACTGACCTTTGGATCGAAGTTCATCAAATCGATTCTCCTCATCTCTACACCTGAGGTGTCTGGGAGCAGCAAACTCCCCAACTTCCTATTAAGAACACAGGCACACTTGGATAAACTGGAGCACACGTGTTTTCGGAGGTGTCAGGGAGAATACCTACGACCTGGTTTGGAATTATTATAGGAGATGCGATTCATTATAGGAAGCTTCTGTTACGTAATAGACAATTCAACTGAGTCTCTTCCATCCTTTATGTAAATGGCAGTGACCCCCGGCGGGAGATAAACCCTCATTATACACTTAGGGTACCGTCTCACTATACGATTTACCAACGATCACGACCTGCGATACGACCTGGCCGTGATCGTTGGTAAGTCGTTGTGTGGTCGCTGGGGAGCTGTCACACAGACCGCTCTCCAGCGACCAACGATGCCGAGGTTCGCTGGTAACCAGGGTAAACATCGGGTTACTAAGCGCAGGGCCGCGCTTAGTAACCCGATGTTTACCCTGGTTACCAGCGTAAAAGTAAAAAAAAAGTAAAAAAAAACAAACAGTACATACTCACCATCTGATGTCCGTCAGGTCCCTTGCCGTCTGCTTCCTGCTCTGACTGAGTGCCGCCGTACAGTGAGAGCAGAGCGCAGCGGTGACGTCACCGCTGTGATCTGCTCTCACTTTCCGGCCGGCAGACAGTCAGAGCGGGAAGCAGACGGCAAGGGACCTGATGGACATCAGATGGTGAGTATGTACTGTTTGTTTGTTTTTTACTTTTACGCTGGTAACCAGGGTAAACATCGGGTTACTAAGCGTGGCCCTGCGCTTAGTAACCCGATGTTTACCCTGGTTACAAGCGAACGCATCGCTGGATCGCTGTCACACACAACGATCCAGCGATGACAGCGGGAGATCCAGCGACGAAAGAAAGTTTCAAACGGTCTGCTACGACGTACGATTCTCAGCAGGGTGTCTGATCGCTGCTGTGTGTCAGACACTGCGAGATCGTAACGATATCACTAGAACGTCACGAATCGTGCCGTCGTAGCGATAAAAATGCCACTGTGTGACGGTACCCTTAGAGCTCAGGACATTATTCACACATATAGTTTCCATCTCCTCCACAATGGAGACAGATGATGCAGATCGCTGTCGCGTGCCGCGGTTATGTCTCCCATTTGCTGCCTCACAAAGTATATTCACATTCGAAAGACGCTTTTTATAGATTTTTATGATTCATTTTACGGATACCAGCTTTCTGTGTCATTGAACTTCTCGTTATTATTAAGCCTGCGATAAACAAGAACACGGGAAGATGAAAGGGATCTAAATATACAGTGAAGTGCATAATAAAGAGTGTAAGTGCAAGCCTTCATCATTTATTTATAGGACTGCTAAAAACAAAGTTGTGAAGAAATAGAATTTGAGTTACCAAAAAAAAATTATATTCATTGTCCCTTGCTGCTCCTCTTCTATTTTTCCCCGATGCCCCGCAGGTCTCTGTGCTTCACCTTTTGGCCAAATAGCATGTGACTGTGACTGCAGCAGCCAATCACTGTGTCATGCTAGGTTCAAGGACAATTGCCCTCCTAATACTATCATTTTGGACAAGATGATGGTCACAAAGGGATAAAAAGAACCCCAACGTGCGTTTCGCGTATGTGTTTCAGCTTCCTCAGGGAAATACCGGATAGAACCTTTCACTTAACTTTTATCAGGACCTGAGGTCACATGGTCTCGTTAGACCAATAGCAGCTGGGTATATCGGCGCATGTGCAACTCACCATGTGCGCCAACCGCACCGCCCACATTAATGAAGGAGGGCCACACATGGCCAGGAGGCAGCAAGCGTTGCTAAGGCTCCTCTGCATGCTCAGACACCCATATAGATGCAAGGAGCAGTGCGAGGGCACGGAACAGAGGGGCGCCCTCCACAGGCTGTCATACACTAGGGTCAAATATATAGTATGCATCACCAACTAGGGGTGATAACTACCACACTATTATGCAATTTGTATAATTTATACAATGTGATTTTCTGGATTTTATTTTTGATATTCTATCTCTCAATGTTAAAATTAACCTACCCATTAAAATTATAGACTGTTCGTGTCTTTGTCAGTGGGCAAAGTTACAAAATCAGCAAGGGATCAAATAATTATTTCCCCCACTGTATTTCTGGTCACATAATGGCTGGGTGATTGGTCAAATTAATTAGAATAATCTGCTGCTTCAGTGACGCACAAACTCATCAACTTTCATTAGATTTTTGTATTCGATGTTAATATCACTTTCATGGCCCGCATAGCCCCTCCACGAACACAGTATGATTCCCCCACAGTGCCCCCACACGCACACAGTATGACGCCCCCAATATCCCAATTCAAACACATTATGATATCCCACACACAGTATGCTCCTCCAGAGACCCCACAAACATTGCGATTGCCCCCATAGCTCCTCACATAGTATATTTCCTTCACCACCTCCATCTCAACACAGTATGGTGCCCCCACATATGTATAATGCCCCATGCTTCCCCACAAAGCATGACGTGCCCCCTACACACACACATAGTATGATGATTAAATGGAGCAGTGGTCAATCTTGGGCATCATTGCTCTATTCAAAGTCTATAGGAACTGTCAAAGATGGCGAGTAGGGTATATGGTATTAAAGGGGTTGTCTGGTCATCTGATAAAGGCTGACAGGATTCACCGGTATTGCCGGTGAGAGTGGGTGGTCACATGACCGCAACGATACCATTTGCATGCTTGTAGTCACATTACAACTAGACGTGTCTGGCCTCACTCATGTCACATGTATTGAGAGAAGTCTAGAAAGTCTAGTCAGAATGTGGCCAGAAATATGCAAATCACATAACTGAAGTCACCTGACTGCCCGCTCTCACTGGCAATACCGGTGAATCTACAGCGTGACTGCAGGTTAGAAGACCAGATAACCCCTTTAAACGGTTTATGAAATTTCCTAATTTAAACAAGAGTGTTTTGGTAAAATCGGGGAATTGAAACACTATAAAAGTGATAAAATCAGGAATCTGCTTTAAAAAAAATAAATAAATAAATGTACTATTACTTTTGATGAAAGTTGAGGGGCCATTTTTGGACTTTAATTTTGACTTTAGAGGAACTGGAGGAATAAAAGAGAATATCGATTTTTACAGAAATCTAGAAGAAAAAGAAAAAAAAAAAAAGCCAGGAACACTTTTCAATTAGCGGTGGCACTAGTACATGGCACTGGGATCAGATATGTCACGAAATAAATGTCACCGATCCACCGCTGTGTTGTAAGTGCAGCCATTGTGCCGCCTCATTATCCAGCTAGTAAAGTAACACTCTTGTTAGTCAGCCCTAGAGGTAAATGGAGTTTCAAGGGTCCGATATTAAAAATACTCTGCGCCAGGACTGTCTCCGAACGTAGCAGAAAATGACAAAGATCAGACGGGGAGAGGAAGTTTCTGATTTATTAGTCTGCAGATGTTCTGTACAGGGAAATCTCATTATAAGCAATCCAGGTCCGGGAGCCTCCAGCCTGTCTACAGTGGATGCAAAACTACAACTCCCAGCATGCCCTGACAGCATACTAGCTATATTTTTTTGCAACAGCTGGAAAGAAAAAGGATAACCGTGCATATAAAAGAAACACATCAGTCACATGTATAAATATATGCAGCATACAGATACGGATGTAAGATTAGTAAGAGGCATCGGAAATGCAGCGCAGTAGTAGCAGAGCTTGGTGCAGCACCATATTATATCCATATGAAAGGTGAATGCCTGGCGAAAGTATGTGCCAGATGTATACACCTATGTAGTCGCATATACCTGCCATAGACATTTGTGGCATATAACATGTAAAAAATCATGAAAATCCTGTTTTTTGTGGGGTTTTTCATTTATTTTTTTGTGAATACTTTTGTACACACATAAGTAGTTTTGTTTTTTTTTGCCTATAAAAAAATATATATCACACCTAGGACATGATGCGTTTGGGAAAAAAAAAGTCTTAGGAGAATACAAAAAAATACACCAAAAATGTAAAAAAAAATATCATGCAAAAAATTCACGAAAAAGCTGTACTGCTTATAGTGCATTTAATACTCACAGCTAATATCTGGCCAAAGTTTTGCCACAAAAAAAAAAAATTCCAATCATTTTGTGCAAACAAAAAAATTAATATATGGTATGACAAAAAAACAAAAACATTCCAAGGCTGCGTGTACAAGATGTCTTTTAAACGTGGTTTCCTGAGTGTTTTTCCAATTATTTTGGCCACCGATGACTTCATGTAGTTTTCTCACGTTTTTTTGTGACACATTTTTCACCGTTGATTTCCTGTCATTTTTTTTTCACTTCATTGAATAGTGAAGAAATTGCTAGTGGTTTAATAAACAAAAGCGATAGCAGAATGTTCCAAAAGACGACCAAGCATCGTATTTACATAGAAATGCCTATTTTCATTGTTTTGAGCATGTTCCCTCAACCTGAAAAATCCTCTGTGTGCACACACTCCTACAGCGGTTTCTTTGGACGATTCAGTGTAAAATGGGAGGGTTACCAGGAATGAGTTCAGGTTGCTTAGCAACCAACCGTTTGCCATCTGGGTGACTACTGTCCTATGTACTGGATTAGTCACATGGAGATTAATCTACTGTACAAGAAGAGGACATGCATTTCTAAACACTAATACAGACATTTCTTAAATATGGAGTCGGAAGTAGTGCTAGGCCCTGCGCCATATTTACATCTAGCACTCACTTTTTGCATAATTTATCTTTTTTTTTATTTTCAAAGATGCATCAGACTGCCTATAAGGCTGCCGTCACACTAGCAGTATTTGGTCAGTATTTTACATCAGTATTTGTAGCCAAAACCAGGAGTGGGTGATAAATACAGAAGTGGTGATGTGTTTCTATTATACTTTTCCTCTGATTGTTCCACTCCTGGTTTTGGCTGAGAAATACTGATGTAAAATACTGACCAAATACTGCTAGTGTGACGGCAGCCTGAGGGTGAGAGCAGTTGTACTCCATGGAGAACTTTTTTTGCCCATTGGCTTGGCTTTAGTGTTTTGTACCTTTTCCCCTGGTATTCTTTATGAAAACAAATTAATACATTGAGAAATGGAGGGGAAAACAGGACTCGCACGCTTTCTTTACAAGTGGGCAGGGGAATCAGGACTCACAGGGTTTCTCTACAAGAGGAAGCAGGACTCAGGGTCTCTCTACAAGTTGTCAGGGGAAGCAGGACTCACAGGCTCTCTCTATAAGTGGGCAGGGGAAGCAGGACTCACAGGCTCTCTCTATAAGTGCGCAGGGGAAGCAGGACTCACAGGCTCTCTCTATAAGTGGGCAGGGGAAGCAGGACTCACAGGCTCTCTCTATAAGTGCGCAGGGGAAGCAGGACTCACAGGCTCTCTCTATAAGTGGGCAGGGGAAGCAGGACTCACAGGCTCTCTCTATAAGTGGGCAGGAGAAGCAGGACTCACAGGCTCTCTGTATAAGGGCTGTCCCACACGTCCAGATAATTCTGGTACCGGAATAAATCGGTACCGGAGTTATCCGTGTCCGTGTGCCTGGGAACTCACGGAGGCCATACGTGCGGCACACGTGTGCCGCCCGTATGGCGAGTGGGTACCACACGGAGCGTGTGGTACCCACTCTGCATCATGCTGAAGCCGCGATTCATATGTTCCCTGCAGCAGCGTTTGCTGCAGAGAAAATATGAATAATAGTGTTTAAAATAAAGATCTATGTGTCCGCCGCCCTCCCACCCCCTGTGCGCCCCCCCGCTGGTCAGAAAATACTTACCCGGGTCCCCCGTCGGCTGTCGCTCCTTCCTGGTCTGGCCGCGGCTTCTAGTGTATGCGGTCACGTGGGCCCGATCATTTACAGTCATGAATATGTGGCTCCACCTCCCATAGGGGCGGAGCCGACTATTCATGATTGTAAATGATCGGCCCCACGTGACCGCATACAGTAAGCCGCGGCCAGACCAGGAAGGAGCGACAGCCGACGGGGGACCCGGGTAAGTATTTTCTGACCAGCGGGGGGGCGCACAGGGGGTGGGAGGGCGGCGGACACATAGATCTTTATTTTAAACACTATTATTCATATTTTCTCTGCAGCAAACGCTGCTGCAGGGAACATATGAATCGCGGCTTCAGCACCATGTGGGGGGGACAGCGTTTACTGTAGCGCTGTCTCCTGCACGCACACGGACCCCAGACGGAGAATGTCCGTGTGAGGTCCGTGTTTTACACGGACCCATTGACTCTATTGGGTCCGTGTAATACGTGCGCTCCCACGAACACTGACATGTCTCCGTGTTTGGCACACGGAGACACGGTCCGCAAAAAATCAATGACATCTGAACAGATGCATTGATTTTTATGGGTCTACGTGTGTCAGTGTCTCCGGTACGTGAGGAAACTGTCACCTCACGTACCGGAGCCACTGACGTGTGAAACCGGCCTAAGTGGGTAGGGGAAGCAGGACTCACAGGCTTTCTTTACTCAGTGGGCAGGAGAAGGACTCACAGGGTTTCTCTACAAGTGGGCATGGGAAGCAAGACTCACAAGGTTTCTCTACAAGTTGGCAGGGGAAGCAGGACTCACAGGCTTTCTTTATGAGTGGGCAGGGGAAGCAGGACTCACTGGGTTTCTCTATAAGTGGGTGGGGCAATCAAGACTCACAGAGTTTCTCTACGAGTGGGCGGCAAATGCAGGACACACAGGCTTTCAGTACAAGTGGGCAAGGAAAAACAGATTTGCAGGCTTTCTCTATGAGTTGGAAGAGAGAGTAGGTCTTACAGGCTTTCTCTACGAGTTGGAAGAGAGAGCAGGTTTCACGAATTTTCTCTATGAGTAGGTGACGAAAGTAAGAATCATGCTTTCTCTACGGGTGGGCAGGGGAAGCAGAACTCAAAGGCTTTTTCTATAAGTGAGCAGGGGAAGGAAGACTCACAGGGTTTCAATACGATTGGGTAGGGAAGCAGGACTCACAGGCTTTCTCTATAAGTGGGACGGGCAAGCAAGATTTGTAGGATTTCTCTACGAGTGGGTGGGGAATGCAAGACTCACAGGCTTTTTCTTTGAATGGTAAGGGCAAGCAAGATTAGTAGAATTTCTCTATGAGTGGGCAGGAAAAGCAGAACTCAAAGGTTTTCTCTACAAGTGGGCAAGGAAAGCCAGACTCGCAGGCTTTCTCTATGAGTGGTAAGCGAGAGGTCTCACAGGTTTAGTAGGTGGAGTAAAGTAAGACTCACACGCTTTCTCTACGAGTGGGCAGGGGAAGGAGGACTCAGAGGCTTTCTCTGTAAGTGGAAGGGGCATGCAAGACCCGAAGGATTTCTCTGTAAGTCTGGGCAGAAGTTTTACAACTTTTTACATAAAAATACCAAACCAAATTATATAAAACAATATATCCCACAGCTCTGCACCTCAGCTTCTGACATATTGTCCTCAAAAGGAAGGCATAACCTTGCCGCTTTATTAAAAAAATAAAAAAAATTCTACATTCATAGAGCAGATAGTACAGTATCTACAAAGGACAGATCTGACAGTATTTGTCCTATCAACATCAGGCTTTGCTTCTAGAACAGACAATAATCAATCATCTAGTTTTCTTTGTGGAAATGTCTGTAAATGATATCCAGCGTAGAAACAAGATGCTTCCAATTACAGAAAACAGCTTAAAGTTAGATGTAATCTCTGCCCAATTACCCATAATGTGTCTATAACAGAGGACACCATAAGACAATTTCTGTCCATCTGATATAACAATGCAGCACGAAGACTACATGTTCCTGAATGTTCATGAACAATGAAGCTTTCTTCTGTACTATCCAGCCATAGATAGAGCAATTTACACTCAGCGCTCCTCTTATAAGCAGCAAAGGAAGGAGAAAGTGTATATATTTTCCAAAATATTACATCAAAGAGATAAATTTTTCGAAAAATAACCCACCATAAAAAAATGATTGGTAAGCCTGTTACATTATTTCTCGACACAAAACTGGGCAGAGTCATAAATTAACTAGAACTAGAGATTTTTCAAACTCAAGTAAATCAGTTCAGGTCAAAGAGGTACGGGGGTGCGGCGTCAGGAGGGAATCAGTTGTTTTTGCTTGGGGCAAGTTTGGCCATCAATTTCAACCTTTTTGGGCAAAGTCGTAAACAGTAACCCAACGCCTTTGTTCTCTGTTGGGTTCTTCATATCTGAGATCTTACATAAAGACCTAAGAAAGAAGTTGCCCTGGACTAAAAAAATCTGTAGGGGTCCAACATCAGCTAACATCTGGTGCAGGGGTCGCCCAAAGTATATGGTATGGAGCCAGCACAGCACACATCTACTTCTGGTGGCCGAATCACTAGGCATCAACCGATTCTGGAGGTGGTGGACCTCAACGATCTGCTGGCCATGTCTGAACTAAACCAGTCCTTTTTTTAAGTGACATGGATGTCGTTTACATCATCCATACGCCGCTTGAAATCTCTCACTTAAATCTTATAGCATAGGACATGCGCATACGCACTTTACTTTTGGCCTGGGATGGGGAAACAACCCTACACCATGTTACTTCATCTTCAACTTGATGCTGAATCATTTAACATGCATGGTATCTCCAGTAGCACAAGATGAAGAAAGTAACCCAAAAGTGGCATCAGAACTGGCGCATGCGCAGAAGAAAGGTCTCCTATAATTACAGCTCATCACCTGTCTAACTACAGACCAGGTATTCAGTGTCTGACTGCTGTGACCCCCCAATGATCACAAAAACGAGAGTTTCATCTTCCTTGGTTAATGGGACAGGTAACAATACTCAAGCTAAACTAATTTTTGTGATTGAGTTTCATTAAAAACGTGCCAATTTGCCTTCTATAGCCTCATTTATTGCTGGCTGCAGAATGAGTTACCTGAGAATCCGTCAGTGAACTCCTTCTGGGAGAGTCTGTAACTCTTTATCTGTCTTTTCTGAGCTTCTTTTAGCTGTTTTATAAACACAGACCACATCACAATGGAATGCACAGGGAAACATAGGGCCGGTAAAAGCAAGACGGTTCAACGTTTTTAGCTAAACCAAATTGAAATTATTTTTTTTTATTAAAAATATATGCATTTAAGTAAAAAACAAAAATGTCCAAGAGGACAGATCCTTTAATGAAAGATTATTCATTAGAAATTCTTCAGCAGAAATATTGAATATTCTCAAGTAAATAAATAGATGCAATGATCACCATCAGTGCCACCAAGTCTATTATTAGGTGCAGCACTTGCTAAATGCACACGATCTCACTCCTGCGTCTACATCGGAATCATTTAAAGGGCAGTGAACCTACAGAGCTGATGTAGCAGAGCAGAGCTGTTGTAGCAGAGCTGAGGGAGCAGAGACGAGCTGAGCAGAGGTGTTGTAGCAGAGCTGATGAAGCAGAGCAGAGCTGATGGAGCGAAACAGATGTAGCAGAGCTGATGTAACAGAGCTGATGTAGCAGAGCAGAGCTGATGTAACAGAGCTGAATCTGTCTATTCAACATCAGGAGGTTGCATTTTTCATAAATTGTCAACTCATAGTTGTGCCCCAGTAGTGACAAAATATTGTATGAGATTGTCTGGCACTTATGTCCACATCAGTAGGTGTTGCGGTCCGATTCATCAGCAGGACCAGGGCACAATACCAGCCGATCATACACAGATCCCGGTAGGAATACGTACACACAATGGAAGAACATTTGCACAGTATCTGATGATCATGTATGAGTCTGTATGAATATGAAACTGTATGGGGGGAATTAAGACACACAAGTTAGGGGCCCCATAACAAGTAGCTGTTTTTACTACAAGAAAGCCGCCACTAGATATCTCTGGCAGGGGCTAATCTCTCCGAGGACAAAAAAAGGCAGTCTGAAATCGGGTATGCCGGATCCTCAGTCATCCTCTATCCATTACCCCCTTACATAATAGACTACCAGACAAGCCCACTTGCTCAGCAGACATTAATCTAATATGTATGGGGGCCTTAAATCTCCTGCTGAGCTCAAATTTCTGCTGATAGTTCGCTGAAGCTCCAAGGAGGCATGGCTTACTGATCTTTCATCCTATGGAACAGTGGGGGGAGGCTCCTGCTGCAGGCAGCTGTCTTAAAGAAGTCACACACAAGATTGTGATAAGCAGGTGAGCATGGCCAAAAAAAACAAGATTTACCATATATAATTGTAATGTAGGACAAAAGACGAATCAAAAGGAAAAGAAGATTCAAAGAGGAATTGCTGGGGTATTTCCTTCTTAGATTTGTGTTCCTATTTGTGGTTCTAGGCCAGGAAGTAGAGCAGCAGTGGACTTCTTCATTAATGAGGCAACCAATTGGAGAGTAATCAGCTACTGTCAATCCTCTCCCGCAGAAACAAACCCCCCCGTGTCTCTACACATATAATAGTTTAAATAATTTTATATTGTGATAGCAGTTATTTTTACAGTCATAATGATACCAAATATATAGCTTTTTTTGGTGGGTGGGAGGGGGACAGGGAGGGTCAATTTAAACATTTATATCTTTATTTATACACTATATTTTGGTTAAAATCTTTTACTTTATTTTTTCTGCCCATAGGAGACTTGAACCTTGCATTGCTTGATCGATGTACTGCAATACTACACTATCACAGTATATAGTGTACGGTAATTCCCATGAAGCCCAGCCTGCGGCTCCGCTTCATAGTAGGACTATGATAGAAGGCCACCGGCTGACATTGGCTCCCCACGATAACTATGTAATTGCTCCTTGACTTAAAAACAAAACTATAGTTGCGACTTTTATTTATATGCAAATGGACTTGAGTGCTCTGGGTGTTATCAGAGCACTTCCTGGGCCTCCACCTCCCTGGTTTTATTTCCCACCTAGCCCCCCTTTCCTCTGCTCATTGGCTTGCCTATGCAGTCAGCGAATTGTCAGTGAAGCAGAGGCAGATTGGACTGGGCGGGGAACAGAGACTTGACCAAGTCCAGTGCACTTAAGCCTCATTTGCATATGTATTGAAAGAGCAACTTTTTTTTCAGACAGGGAGCAACAGACTCCGTCAGTAAACGTATGGGTTATATATTGAGAGCAACATGACCATATAAACAGTTCGGGGGAATGGATCGTTGTGAAAATTACCTTTAAGGGGGTAGTATAGAGATCAAAAAACAAATTACATAAATATGAAAAATAGTAATATTTCTTATATCTTCCTGACATTTTTTCTTACATTGCAGTCCAATTAGTAAAAATAAGCTGATATGAGTCCTAGTACGTATCAGTTTTATCTCCTTCCATACTTCTCTCGGGCTGGGAGGTAGTTTGCAGCAACGGCAATCCTCCACAATTACTCTGTCTGAAATGTGCACCCCAAAAAATAAACATTTTGCTCGGCCATGCCCTCTTACTTTGTAATTACTCAATGAGATGGAGAAAAGGAGGATCAGAGGTGATGCTGATGTAGAAGGCTCAAGAGGATGAGCTCAGTGATTGGCTGCAGCGGTCACATGCGTCGTTGCGACATCCTGATTGCAGCCTGCAAACATTAGCAGCAGCAAGAGCAGCAGTAGAGATCTGGCTCTGGAGTAGAGTAAGGCTACTTTCACACTAGCGTTGTTTGGCCTCCATCGCAATGCGTCGTTTTGGAGAAAAAAACGCATCCTGCAAAAGTGCTTGCAGGATGCGTTTTTTCGCCATTGACTTGCATTAGCGACGCATTGCGACGGATTGCCACACGTCGCATCCATCGTGCGACGGATGCGTCGTGTTTTGGCAGACCGTCGGCACAAAAAAACGCTACATGTAACTTTTTTTGTTGAGACGGTCCGCCATTTCTGACCGCGCATGCGCGGCCGGAACTCCGCCCCCTCCTCCCCGGACCTTACAATGGGGCAGCGGATGCGTTGAAAAACTGCATCCGCTGCCACCGTTGTGCGGCACTTTCAACACTAGCGTCGTTGCGTCGGCACGACGCATTGCGACATGCAGTGCACGACGCTAGTGTGAAAGTAGCCTAAGGCGAATAAAGCTAATTTTACATCAGCCAAGAATTGAGGGATGTCCCCTGTTGTACAGGTATATTTTTTAGAATCCAGTCCCATCTGAATAACGTGGAGCTTTCATGGCAGATGGGCTCAGGCACGAGTTTTCACGGCAGATGGGCTCACACACGGGGTTTTCATGGCAGATGGGCTCTCGCACGTGGTTTTCATGGCAGTTGGGCTCACGCACGGAGTTTTCATGGCAGATGGGCTCAGGCACGAGTTTTCATGGCAGTTGGGCTCACCCACGGAATTTTCATGGCAGATGGGCTTACGTAAGGAGTTTTCATGGCAGATGGCCTCACACGTGGTTTTCATGGCAGATGGGCTCACACATATTTTCCATGGCAGATGGGCTCACGCATGGAGTTTTCATGGCAGATGGGCTCACACACGGATTTTCCATGGCAGATGGGCTCACACACGGATTTTCCATGGCAGATGGGCTCACACAGACTTTTCATGGCACATGGGCTCACACAGTGTGATCGAATGTGCACTAACAAGCTTACACAAAGCATAAGAAACATGGCAAGAATGCAATTTAAATGAATTGAAATATGTAAGTGTTGCATATATATTAACCCCCTGCGGGGTACAGCTACACGGCTCACGTGGTCCAGGATATCCGGGGTCATCCACCAATTCTAATCCCATCATATAGTGTAGGTAATAAGAGAACGGCTCGCCACATTCTTCCTCTGCACCTGAGCTGTGCTCTCAGTTCTAGAAAGTGAAGGACTAATAACTCTTACAGACAAGTCCCCGTTTTTACTGATCGGCCCATAAAGATGGCGCATTACTTATTTATCATAGAGAGTTACAACTCTAATCTGCCTTCATTATAGAAGCATCGTATAAAGCAGTGCCACACAAACAGCTCACGATATAAAAAAAAAAACTGCCAGAGATAAGACACAACTAAAAGCGTAACATAGGAGACAGAATGGGGGATGACCATGCATGTTAAAGGGATCGGGAGGGATAGTGGGTCGTCATCACCTGCCTGGAGCACAGAATATAGAAGTTGTTGTTGTGCACTGGGTGTCAGGGTAAGCAAATGAGACAAGAATACAAAATGGGAGACGTGAATATCAGAAGCGTACAGGAAAACCGAAGAATAAACATAAATTCAAGGGGCCCATGGATTGATCATTTACCCCTATAATTAAAAATATGGGGGTCCTGCAAGGGATGCACTAAGTAGCTGGGACTCACCTTCTCCCTTCCTGGACATGGGAAGCAGCCACACATTGAGTTTGATGACATCGCCCCCTGGTGGAGGCTTCTGGCAGGTGAAATAGAACTGCAGCGCTCATTTCGCGCATGAGTTCTATTAATATGGAAGCCTACAGGACACGCATGCCAATACAACAGAAAAGGAGGCATTTGTTGGATCTATACAGATATCTTAGGGAATCCTACTAAGGAATACTGCAGTGTGACCGGATGAAAACCAGAACATTTGTGTTTTACCTAAATTTTTGGCTTAAAGTAATTTTTCCCATTGGGTTTCATTAAAAAAATGCACCTTTTGTCTTCTGCGGCCTGTAAATTGCATTGGCTATTGGTGGCTGCAGGATGAGTTATCGGAGAATCAGTCAGTGAGCTTGTGCTGACAGTTTTGGAATCCTTTTGTGTCATTTTTCTGAGCTTCTCTCTCATCTAAAAATCAGGATGACATGAAATTTCAGTTCCACATTAATGTGGCCTATGTTAATAAATCAACTGAAAAGCGCCTGTAAAAGGCAGATTGAGTTGCAAATTCTTCCTTCAGAATTAGCTCACTGACAGGGTCTCAGTTAACTCATTCTGCAGCCAGCAATAAACAAAAGTTATTCCTAAAAAAAGTAAAAAGTGCTATGGCCTCACCTGCTGAAGGGGATTCTCTATGCCGCAGATCAGGTAAAGCAGCACAGATCAGAGGCAATGATGCAGCTGCCCCGGACTTGACGGACGGCTCTGTATCAGCGAGGACTGGTAAATTATAGCAGCAGATGGAAGAAACAGATGCAGCAGAGCCAGATGTGCGGATAGAATAGGAAAATAAGAGATGAGTAGGTAACTGGTATCTTGCTGCAGAAATGCAGTTATACACAAGAATGTCAGATATAAACAAACTGGTAACTTGCTTGCAGAGATGTGGTTACTCACTGGAATTGCAAAGATGCAAAGACACCCCCACCCTCATCATGGGTGATTTCAATATCCCAATTGCTTCTCCCCTCTCCCCATCTGCTTCTCACCTTTTATCTCTAACCTCCTCTTTCGGCCTCTCGCAGCATACTAACTCTCCAACACATGATGATGGAAACTCCCTTGATTTGGTCTTCTCCCGGCTTTGCTCACTGGATGATTTCACAAACTCCCCTCTCCCGCTCTCTGACCACAACCTTCTTTCATTCTCTATCAAGAACTGCCATCCCGCTCAGGTCATCCCCACTTTCCACACTTATAGAAACATACAGGCCATTAACACCCAGAAACTTATGAAGAACTTGCAGTCTTCATTGGCCCCAATCTCCTCCATCTCTTGTCCTGATTCTGCTCTGAAGCATTACAATGAAACCCTGCAAAGTGCCCTGGAAGAAGCTGCACCTCCTATACATAGAACAACTCGGCACAGACGGCGACAACCGTGGCACACGCTGCAAACACGTTTCCTGCAGCGGTGCTCCAGGTGCGCCGAACGTCTGTGGAGAAAATCTAATCTGCCCGAAGATTTCATCCATTATAAGTTCATGTTAAAAACATACAACTCTGCCCTTCACCTCTCCAAACAAACCTATTTCAACACCCTCATCACCTCGCTGTCCAATAACCCTAAACGTCTCTTTGACACTTTCCGGTCCCTACTCAACCCAAGAGAGCAGGCCCCAACCACAGATCTCCACGCTGACGATCTGGCCAATTACTTCAAAGAAAAAATTGACCACATTCGACAGGAAATCATCTCCCAATCTCTTCATACCAAGCACTGTCCTCCCTCCCCCACTGCATCTAGTTCACTCTCTGACTTTGAACCAGTTACAGAAGAAGAAGTAAGCAGGCTCCTTGCATCTTCTCGCCCGACCACTTGCACCAGCGACCCCATTCCGTCGCATCTCCTCCAGTCCCTTTCCCCGGCTGTCACCTCTCACCTAACAAAAATATTCAACCTTTCCCTCACTTCCGGTATTTTTCCCTCCTCATTTAAGCATGCCATCATACATCCACTACTTAAAAAGCCCTCCCTCGATCAAAATTGTGCCGCTAATTATAGACCTGTCTCTAATCTTCCCTTCATCGCTAAACTCCTGGAACGCCTGGTCCACTCCCGTCTTACCCGCTATCTCTCAGATAATTCTCTTCTCGACCCTCTTCAATCTGGTTTCCGCTCTTTACACTCTACTGAAACTGCCCTCACTAAAGTCTCTAATGACCTACTAACAGCTAAATCTAATGGTCACTATTCCATGCTAATTCTCCTGGATCTCTCCGCAGCATTCGACACTGTGGATCATCAGCTCCTCCTCACTATGCTCCGCTCCATCGGCCTCAAGGACACCGTTCTCTCTTGGTTCTCCTCCTATCTCTCTGGCCGATCCTTCACTGTTTGTTTTGCTGGTTCCTCCTCCTCTCACCTTCCCCTTACTGTTGGGGTTCCTCAAGGATCAGTCCTAGGCCCCCTCCTCTTCTCTTTGTATACTGCCCCTATTGGACAAACAATCAGTAGATTTGGTTTCCAGTACCATCTCTATGCTGATGACACCCAATTATACACCTCTTCTCCTGTTATCACGCCGACCTTTTTAGAAAACACCAGTGATTGTCTTACCGCTGTCTCTAACATCATGTCCTCCCTCTATCTGAAACTGAACCTGTCAAAAACTGAACTCCTCGTGTTCTCTCCCTCTACAAACCTACCTTTGCCCGACATTGCCATCTCTGTGTGCGGTTCCACCATTACTCCAAAGCAACATGCCCGCTGCCTTGGAGTCATCCTTGATTCCGAGCTTTCATTCACCCCCCACATCCGATCACTGGCTCGCTCTTCTTATCTGCATCTCAAAAACATTTCCAGAATTCGCCCTTTTCTTACTTTCGACTCTGCAAAAACTCTTACCGTCTCACTTATTCATTCTCATCTGGACTATTGTAACTCTCTACTAATTGGCCTACCTTTTACCAGACTCTCCCCGCTCCAATCTGTCCTGAATGCTGCTGCCAGGATCATATTCCTCGCCAACCGTTACACCGATGCCTCTACCTTGTGCCAGTCATTACACTGGCTACCCATCCAATCCAGAATCCAGTACAAAACTACTACCCTCATCCACAAAGCACTCCATGGCTCAGCACCACCCTACATCTCCTCTCTGGTCTCAGTCTACCAACCTACCCGTGCCCTCCGCTCTGCTAATGACCTCAGGTTAGCATCCTCAATAATCAGAACCTCCCACTCCCGTCTCCAAGACTTTACACGTGCGGCGCCGATTCTTTGGAATGCACTACCTAGGTTAATACAATTAATCCCCAATCCCCACAGTTTTAAGCGTGCACTAAAAACTCATTTGTTCAGATTGGCCTACCGCCTCAACGCATTAACCTAATTATCCCTGTGTGGCCTATTAATAAAAAACAACAACATAATCACGTTCCTCCATCATGTTCTCATACACTTTATGCAGTTAATAGCCTCTGTGTCTGTACTGTTACATACTTAGGCAGTTAACTGGTTCATGCAGCTTTACATGAACACCCGAGCCTTACACTATGGCTGGTCCAAATAACTAAAGCAATTGTTACCATCCACCTCTTGTGTCTCCCCTTTTCCTCATAGATTGTAAGCTTGCGAGCAGCAGGGCCCTCATTCCTCCTGGTATCTGTTTTGAACTGTGATTTCTGTTATGCTGTAATGTCTGTTGTCTGTATAAGTCCCCTCTATAAGTTGTAAAGCGCTGCGGAATATGTTGGCGCTATATAAATAAAATTATTATTATTATTATTATGTATAGGCAAACTGGTAACTTGCTTGAAGAGATTAAATTATTTACAGGTATAGCAAAGATGTATAGGCAAACTGGTAACTTGCTTACAGAGATTAAATTATTTACAGGTATAGCAAAGATGTATAGGCAAACTGGTAACTTGCTTGCAGAGATGAGCAAGTGTCCTACCAGGATAGCAGAGATGAGCTTGTTAACATAACTTGAGACAGCAGCGTACAGAGTACACCAAGAAGCTGGACTGAGTTTGAAAGTAGAAGCTGGTTGCTGTACAGAAGCTGTGAAGATAATTAGGTACTTGGCTGGAATAAAGTCAAGAGGAAGAGGAGGATAACTCCAGGAAAATCACATGGTAGCAATGTGCAATACTTCCTAAATGCTCAGCCTAAAAAAGGCATATGATGACAACAACAGTGGTGCAACTGGTACCGGTACAGGCACGTAACAGAAAGTAGGCACATTATAAAGAGTTTCAGCATTTTACCCTTTCAACAAAATTGGCAATCCCCATTTCAAAACCCTGTCTGTGCCCTCTCCCGTGTCCCTGCTGTACACATGTAGTGAGCCACCAAAAGGAGAGAAGCGGTCACGGTTATAGACTATGATACAATGCCTCTGCACCTGCTGCCAACTCTCCTGCCCTTCTGACTTTGTATAATAGCAGATCTGCTCTCTAGCAAGTTATAAAACACCCCCCACACTTCCCAAGCCAAGGTGGAGGCCGATCCTTTAACCATATTAACAAATATGTACAGTCGGAAAATACTACTACCCAGTGATTGTATTCCATACCTATGCAGAGTCCACCTTTATTTTGTTGTTCAGATTGGCAGGCAATCGTGTGGTTTCCTGTCTGGGTGACCATTATTACATTACATATCACTAGAGGTATTGAACGGGAAAGTTCTACATACTATAGAAGAGACTGCCTGTTGATGCAGCACAGGCTTGTTTCACATCATTCCCATTCAGACCACAATAAGTGCAAGATAAAAAAAGAAGCCATTTATCTGTAAGATATTAAGAACCAAAAAAAGAAACACACAGGAAAGCTCAAGAAGTGCAGTGTACGAGAAAAAGGCTCAGAGGAGACAGCTTTCCTTTAAGACTCCTCGCCGAGTATACGAAGCATTTGCCACTTATACCTTATATTGCTCAAAGGAAAACCCCTACATTAACACTGGTGTAGGGCCAACATGAAGACTGATATGTACATGGCTTTTTTTTTTCTTTTTAGATTTAGCAGAGCAGAGTTTGCCATTTGGCATAATGGAATGGTTACGGAAAATGAACTTTTTCTCCCAGAAAATTATTGCAGTTACACATGTTTTATTCCCTTTGTGTGTATTGGAACATCACAAAAAACACAGAGAAATAAAAAAGCAAATTGAACAGAATTTCACACAACACCACAAAAATGGGCAGGACAAAAGTGTGGGTAAATAACTTTGTTTCTAGCATGTGACGCTTGTTCAAACTCACCTGTGGCAAGTAGCAGGTATAAGCAATATGAAACTCACCCCTGAAACCAAATAAAAAGGGGAGAAGTTGGCTTATTCTTTGCATTGTGTGTGCCACACTAAGCACGGAGGACAGAAAGAAGAACAAACTGTCTGAGGACTTGATAACCAAAATTGATGAACAATATCAATAATTTCAAGGTTACAAGTCCATCTCCAGAGATCTTGATGTTCCTTTGTCCATGGTGCGCAAAATAATTAAAAAGTTTACAACCCATGGCACTGTAGCTAATCTCCCTCGATGTGGACACTGATGATGAAAGGTTGCAACGCAGAATAGTCCGAATGGCATAAAAGCAGCCCCACTCAAGTTCCAAACAAATTCAAGCTGCCCTGCAGGCTCAGGGTGCGTCAGCAAGAACCATCTGTCGACATTTGAATGAAAAAAAAAACAAAACACTATGGCGGGAGACCCAGGAGGACTCCACTGCTGACACACAGACATAAAAAAGCTAGCCTGCAGTTTGCCAAAATGTACGAGTAAGCCAAAATCCTTCTGGTAAAGTGTTTTGTAGACAAATGAGACCAAGCTAGAGCTTTTTGGTAGAACACATTATTCTATGTATACTGAAAATGGAATGAGGCCTACAAAGAAAAGAACACAGTACCTACAGTCAAACATGGTGGAGGTACAAAAAGAGGTTTTCGGGTTGTTTTGCTGCTTCTGGCACAAAGTGCCTTGACTGTGTGGAAGGCATCATGAAATCTGAAGATTTTCAAAGGATTTTGGGTCATAATGTAGTGCCCAGGGTCATGGGACTTCCAGCAGGACGATGACCCCAAACATACTTGAAGAAGTACCCAGAAATAGATGGAAACAAAGCGCTGGAGAGTTCTGAAATAGCAGCAATGAGTTTGAATGTAAATCCCATTGATCACCTGTGGAGAGATTTTAAAACTGCTGTTGAGAGAAGATACCCTTTATCTATGAGGGTCCTGGATCAGCCTGCAAAAGGTAAGTGCTCCAAAATTCCAGTTGAAAGGTGCAAGAAGCTCGTTGATGGTTACAGGAAGCAATTGATTGCAGTTATTTATTCCAAGGGGTGTGTGACCAAATATTAATTTAAGGATGCCAACAATTTAGTCCAGCCCATTTTTGGGGTATTGTGTGAAATTATGTCCAATTTGCCTTTTTTCTGTTTTTTTTTTTTTTTTTTTTTGCATTGTTCCAATACACACAAAGGAAATAAACGTGTGTATAACAAAACATGTGTAACTGCAATACTTTTCTGGAACAAATGTCAAGAGTGTCAACACTTTCAGCCATACTGTATGTTATGTATGGCTTTACATATGACTGCAGGCAATCTCCCTGCACAAAAGATGCTGCTGCCCATTGGAGAGGGTGAGCAGGTTTTCTAAAAAATTTTGACAAGAGTAAAAGGCGACTAACTAGATAAGAAACAAATAAAATTATATTAATGTAATATATATTTTTAAGGGAAAAGTTGTATACACAGACAATAGGTAGGCGGCACGTAGTGATTTTGAGAGATAGATACTTGTAAATATAATTTAAACATATATTTAAAAAAATAAAAAGATATATTTATATATAAAAATGCCATGAGCAGGAAACGGCTTAGGTGCATGTATGTATGTATGTATATATCACACATTTTTATAAGAGGTACACACGCCTCGCTCTTCAATCCCTCATCAATCGTTGCTTACTTCCTGCGATTGCGCGCTGTACATCATTCACGTGACCACTGCAGCCAATCAATGGCCTCAGCAGTGATAATACTTGCAGCAGGAAGTAAGCAAAGACTGGAGGTGATCACCATAGAGTCGGGGATTGAGTAGAGGAGTGAGTATGTGTGTGTGTATATATATATATATATAATTTTTTTATTTTGTATTATTATAGTTTAACCCAATCCCTGTTCTTGGTTTAGTTTTTATAAATTCCATAAACCACAAATGACAAATTCGGCTCTGCTTTATCCATTCTAGTGCAAAAAAAATGATCACAAATTATGGAAGCACCAGGGTTCTGTCATCCTAATGATCGGTGTCAAGAAGGTGCTTAGACAGGCGGACAAGACCCCTATGGTGTAAATACCCGACATTCTTTAAATTTAAAAAAAAACAAACAAAAAAAAACACACAAATATAAGTCAGGGGCATTTACAGGAGCCCCCAAAACATCCAAGTATGAGACGTTCATCTTCCTTGTGGTGGATCCAGCTACGAGGGATTCTTCATAGCAAAAGACACCTGGGGAAAAGTCTGTAAACGGAAGCTGTGTACACAGCGCCACCTAGAGGCAGTACACGTCATCTCGCGCAGCAAACCAGCGCCCTACTCTGCACCAACTGCTGGTTATAGAGGCAGACAGGATTTCATGGCTCTTGGGACTTGTCTCTCTAGTGCCCCCTAGTGCTTTCCTTCTTTCTGTGGGAGCACCATACATGCATATACAACAAACCAACAGGAAAAAAAAATTAAAAAAAAATCCCATTTCAGCAGGATGGGTCAGTGCGTCTTTGTTTTTTTTTGTTTTTTGTTTTTTTTTTAAAAAAGTCATTAAACGTAAGCTTAATAAAATAATAAAAACACTTATTATACAGTTTTACCAGTTTTTGCCCAGGTTTGTGACATCCAGTGTCGACGGTACCATTTTTTTACTATGAGGCATTATATACCTAAAGGCAAAACTGGTCAGTCTGATCGCTTGATTGACAGCTCGTATTATTATGGCATACAGTCGCCGGACATAAGGGTCGTGTCCTTGATGACTTCTTAAAGGAACAGCTTCACAATGAGTCTTCAGTAAGCGCTGTGCAGTGATCGATCGGCGGCGGCGGCTCCATCCCAGCTGTCGGCTCGTGCAGTGAATACTCGCAGCGGTTGCTGTAAACAATGTCGGGAAGGCTGAGGGTATTGATCAGCATGATGAATCTAGAAGTCTCTGTCTGACTTTCTTATCATCCGTCTTTATGCCATCATTCGTTTTCAGATCTGGGGACACAACGGGGTGCGGATCAGAAATTCTAGCTTCATAATAGAAATGTCCTCCCTGCCCCGGGAAGCAGAAAGTACTGTGTAAGGGATTCATAATCACAGCGATCACCTTTATCATTCTGTGCTGGATCATTTCCGAATATATCCACATAGCAGCTACAATAAAAAGACCTATCCCAGGCTGTTCTTGTCATGTCTCCCCCTGTACACCCTCCAGATACAGCAACTTTCCCTCATGTTACCACCCCTCTTACCAATCACTCCTGTACAACTTCCAGTGATTCCAAAGGATATAGAATCGTTTCCTCATGTTACCACCTCTCTTACCAATCACTCCTGTAAAGCAGCCTCCAATGATCCCAAAGGATATAGGAACTTTCCCTCATGTTATCATCCACCTTACCAATCACTCCTGTAAAGCAGCCTCCGGTGATCCCAAAGGATATAGAAACCTTTCCTCGTGTTACCACCCCTCTTACCAATCACTCCTGTAAAGCAGCCTACAGTGATCCCAAAGGATATAGGAACTTTTCTTTATGTTATCATCCCTCTAACCGTCTATAATAATTTCAGCCTCATCTTTTCTACAGTCCCCAGGGACCCCATGGAAGGAAGTTTTCTTTATGTTATCACCCTTCTTACCAATCAGTTTCTTGTATGGTCATCGCTATGTTCTGGGCAACCTTCAGTAATCTCTGTTATACAGGAACTTTTCTTTATGTTATCAGACCACTTCCTCATCTATGCTACTGTCGTCTCTTTCCCATGAAATGTCTCTATTGACCCCGGGGATGGGCTGGGGAACATAGGAACTTTCCCACATGTTATCACTCTTCCTACCAATCAGTCTCTGGTACCGTCTCCTGTCTACGCTTACCAATCACTACCTTTACAGCTTCCAGTGATTGCAGAAGTATACTGGAACTTTTCTTCATGTTACCAGCCCTCTTACGAATCACCATCTACAGTAATGTCATCTTTTTCCCCTGTGCAGCCTCCATGATGCAGGAACTTTTTCTCATGTTATCAACCCCAATCACTGCCTGTAGTACAGTCATCTCTCCTGTTCAGCCTCCAGTGACCCCAGGAGGATATAAGATCTTTTCCTCATATTATGACCCCTCTTAGTGTCTCTGGTAATTTCACCCAATACTGGAACTTTTCTTCAAGTTATCATCCCTTTCAAAAATCACAGTCAGTCACTCATCTCACAGCTATCCTCCTCTGTGCTGTCTCCAGTGGGACCAGAGAAACAGGAAACAGTAATTTTCCATGTTAACCAAAAAATATTATAAAAATGCAAAAATATATATACATTTACCCTTAAGCTCAGTTGAATTTTGCCCTGTAGGTGGCAGAGCTGCACTCTTAAATGCCGTCTGCTTTCCATCGACCGTATCAGTCTTCACGGTTCCCAACGTTCGCAGAAGCTGCATGGGGTCAAACTCTTCTCCAGTGTCCTTCAAGTTCTCCAGCACTTTCAGGAATTTATAAGATTTCAGCTCACTTACGTTTTCTTCCAAGAACAGAAGAAAGATGCTGAGGTCGTCGTAGCTCTTGGAGTAACACTGCTGGATGCTGAAGTTCGGCAGGACACTTTCGTACGCTTTCAGAACGTCGGACCGTTTCCTGCATGGCACCAGCATTGTGTAGATGACGACAGGCATGACAAAGCAGTAGACAATCAGGTTAATATAACTGAGCAGCTGGAAGACCCCAACCGCAATCAGCTTACACTGGATCAAGGGCGGGAGCGAAGTGTCGTTCTTCAGGATGCCGGTGCGGATGTTACAGCTGAACTCATCTGTCAGGGAGAAGAGGCTGATGTAGCAGCCGAGGTAGATACAGGCCAAGAGCATAATCGCCAGCGTCCAGGATCGGCAGATGAGGTACTTGATGATTAGGTTGTGAGAGATCTTCTTGGTCTTCAGATACTGCTCCACAAATGGATACTTGAAGGTTCCTTCTGATATCTCCAACAAGCTGCAGATGGACGTAGATAAGTAAAAACAAAACAATGAGTAATCAATGGCTTCAGTCATCACGTCCATGACAGTTGTAACCCCTCAAGGACTGGCCTAGTAGGGTCCCTTAGAGGTGTGAGAACTCAGCAAACAGCTAAGGAGCCCCCTGGATATTAGACATGAGCAATTTGATGTGAGCTGTCCTGGTCTGCTCCTCCACGGCAGCTGGTCTTTCCTTCTTGTCATGGTGTCCTCAGCCTGGCATGTCGGGGGCCACCCAACATCATGGGGCATATTAAAAGCATCAGTGGCGCACAGGATGGTGGAAGTGAAGTCTGTCTGCCATGGAAGACCAAACTGGACGACTGACCGGGGCAGCACAAATAGAACTGCTCATTCCTAGTGGACATCACAAGATGGATGTCCTCTATTTGACACCCGGCTACTGGGCAAAACTAAAATCCCCCTAATGTGGATACCGCGCACAACGCTGGAGATATATTGGCCGTGTTATATATTACTATATTAAAAAAAAAATATATATATATATATACATATACACACACTGTTTTAACCTTTTTACTTTATCTTTGTGGGAAGGGGGTCCTTTATTAATTAAATATTAATTATCAGAATTCAAAAAGTTGTCCAGGAGTAATAAAAGCATTGCTCTAAAATCAGCGCCTCATCTATCCACCGCATGGGGCGGTATTGCAGATCAGCCACTACCCTGCGGTTTCTAGAAGAAGGCGGCCATACTTATAGTCTTAAACAACACCTTTAACGTATACGGACACCATTGAGGACAATTTTATTTTTACTTAAACGCATGGATTTTGGGTTAAAAAAAAAATAAAAATACATACATATTTTTTGCTATTGGGTTTCATTATATTTGTTTTTTTACAGGATCTTTGTTGACCCCCTGCACCTTACTGGCTGCAGAATGAGTTACGTGAGAATACGTCTGAGCTTGTAATTCTTTGATTTAGGTTTTTCTGAACTTCGGTGATCTGATTTATGATCATACTACAAAGTTCTACTCTCCATTGATGAGGTCAGCGGTCAAATGAGCTAAGGAAAGCTCAGAAAAACTCCATCAAAACGAGCTCACTGATCGAGTCTCGGTTTACTCATTCTACAGTCAGCAATACAGTATAAGGCAACGTTCACACGCTCAGTATTTTACATCAGTATTTGAAAGCAAAAACCATGAATGGATCAATCAGAGGAAAAGTATAATAGAAACACGTCACCACTTCTGTATTTACCACCCACTCCTGGTTTTGGCTTACAAATACTGAGGTAAAATACTCAATGTGTAAACATGGCCTAGGTTCACTACTACTGAAGCAGGCCATGTGCACACGTTCAGTATTTGGACAGTATTTTACCTCAGTATTTGTAAGCCAAAACCAGGAGTGGAACAATCAGAGGAAAAGTATAATAGAAACATATGCACCACTTCTACATTTATCACCCACTTCTGGTTTTGGCTTACAAATACTGAGGTAAAAAACTCATAAAATACTAAATGTGTAAACATGGCCTAGGTACACTACTACTGAAGCAGACCACGTGCAAACGTTCAGTATTTGGTCAGTTTTTTACCTCAGTATTTGTAAGCCAAAACCAGGAGTGGAACAATCAGAGGAAAAGTATAATAGAAACATATGCACCACTTCTACATTTATCACCCACTTCTGGTTTTGGCTTACAAATACTGAGGTAAAAAACTCATAAAATACTAAATGTGTAAACATGGCCTAGGTACACTACTACTGAAGCAGACCACGTGCAAACGTTCAGTATTTGGTCAGTTTTTTACCTCAGTATTTGTACACCAAAACCAGGAGTGGAACAATCAGAGGAAAGTATAATAGAAACATGTCACCACTTCTGCATTTATCACCCACTCCTGGTTTTGGATTACACGGATGTAAAATACTGACCGTGTGAACGAGGCCTAAGTATGCCATAAGGATGTATCACAGTGAGGAGCCGATGAGCTGACGGAGTGGCGGAGGGCTCCTTTCCTTTTTGTAACTCTTTACATGCCTGGTCACGGTTGACAACGGCATGTAAGGAAGTAAGCTGCCGGGATGAGAGCCAACTCTGATCCTGGTCATGGCGGCGAGATATCGGTTGTATATTACAGGTGGTGCCCACTACTAATGAAAGGGATGGAAGCTGTAAGCCCCACAGCTAATTCTTAGGGCTGACAACCTCCGTGGCGGCGTTACCTCTGTGATACGCTGTCAGTCGCTGTCGGTGAACTGGAGCCTTGTTTCTTGCTGCTGGTTTTGCTGTCTGCAGCTTTGATGGCTCTGTTGTAGGACTTGTCCAGCTCCTCCATGATGAATTTCAGGTCGGAGCAGAGATGAGGGGCCGCGGTAAACCTCCAGAACAAGGCCGGCAGGTAGAGCAGGACGGCCCCCAGGAGCAGGATGTAGGGGAAGAACTAGAAGCAAGGAACCAGGATTATAGCCGGCACTTGTGGGGGTCAACATTACTCTGATGTGCTGTGTCCAAGAGACCAGCAGAACTGTATTGCTGGGGGCTTCAACCTTCTGGACCCCGGCACAGCCCCACTGGGGCACTTTGCCTTTCATTCTGTTGATCTCTCTGACGCGTGATGCCCTTTCAATCACCAGTGATCGGCCATGTTCACATACAGGGTTTTTATCCCCCCATTTATAGAGAGGATCCTCCACCAGATCCTCCTCAAAAACGGCTTTAAAAAACGATTGAAAAACTCTTCCTATTCGTTATTAAGTGCATTCCACTTTGCTGTTCATAGGACATTATTTGGAGGTTTTTTGTTTGTTTGTTTTTTTTTTGTTTTTTTTTTAAAGTTTTTAAAAATGCCGGGTGGAAAAAAATAAATAAATAAAAAGTGTATTCTCTTCTCTAAAGCGACAGAAAAAAAAAACCCTCCAAAGACAAACATTGTTTCCTTAAGTTATCTCTGCTTGAATACCTCAAAAAGCTGCGTCTGCACAAATCCGGGCTCGTTAAAGTGCCCCTGTCAGCAGGACTGTGCTCAGTAACTACAGACAGTGTCAGGTCGGGGCCGTTATACTGATTACAGTGGTACCTGGTAATGAAATCTGTCTTGTGGTTGTTGTTAAATCAGAATTTGCTAGAGGAAAAAAAAAAATGTCTCCACCAAGATGGTGCAGGCAGCGCTTGAGCAGTAGCATCTACCACAGGCCGCCCCGGAGCACGAGCATATTATTAACTGAAACCTGAACATAAAGATTAAACAACCACAAGACGATTTCATCACCAGGTGTCAGTGTAATCAGTATAACGGCGCCGACCTGACAATGTCTGTAGGTTACTGTGCACAATCCTGCTGACAGGTTCCCATTAAAGGGTCAATACTGGCTTGTAGGATTGCTACTTCCTTTAGGTGGCGCTAGAGTTCTAGTCCTCATCCTATCTGAAGAGACAATTTGCACCTATCCTGGAAAAATCCTAAGCAAGTTAGTGATGTGCTGCCACCTAGTGTCATAACTACTGAACTACATCCAGCAGCATCCAACACTTCCAAAACTTCTACACTTGCACTCTCCGATAACAAATGTACTATTTCTAACCCTATTAGGATGCAGTCATTTTTACATTTATTTTTTCACCTTGGATTTATTTTTCCTCCTTTGTCTTCGAAGAGCTATAATTATTATACTTTCCAATCACGTGGCCACTGAAAAGAGGAGATGTATTGTTTTTAGAGATGACATAATTCACAATTTAGTGTATTGAAGAATGGAAAAATAAAATTAGCAGAAGTGGAGGCTGGTACCACCAGCAGTTTCCATATTGAGACACCCATCATTGGGTGCCCCAATATGGCGGTCAGTGAACTTCCGCTTGGAATTCTGGGATCCGGACGGAAATTAAAAAATATATATATATTTATATTATAGTAATAATGTTTTTTTTTTTAAATATTTTTTTTTCCCGAAAGTTCAAGATTTTTTTTTTCAAAGTATTGATATAAAAAGCCTTAATCCTACCAACCTAGCTAGCTTATTACCGCACACCGGATAAATTAAACCCAAAATATAATGATGAAATTATGTTTTTCTTCTCATTATTTTACCCCACATTGACATTGGAGTCATTCAAAACTGCAGCGCAAAAAAACAAGCGGTCAAATGGAAAAATTATATATATGTATATATATATATATGTCTCTTGGAAGAAGAGAAGAGGAATAAAATAAATAAAATAAAAGCGCAAAATTGAAAAATTGGTCAGTAGGCAGTGGCGTAACTTGAAACACATGGGCCCCGATGCAAAAGCTCCAACGGGGGCCCCCAAATATTTTAAATCTTTAACAGCAATAGTTTTTTTTCTATAGGCCAAAGGGACTTTTAGGGCCCCCTAGGCTCCAGGGCCCGGGTGCGATTGCAACCCCTGCACCTGTTGTAGTTACACCCCTGGGCATAGGTCTTTAGGTCTTACCTTGTGAAGCCACAGAGGGATGTTCCCGGAGTCGCTGTGTGACAAGTGCTTCTGCTGGACGGCTGCCCAACAGAAAGAGTCCACGTAGGCGGCCTGTCTCCAGGAGAAGCTGCTGGGGGCAAAGCAGGAGATCTGGGCACCTGTCACCGAAATACAGAGCAAATCAATCATTAATGGTCTGCGAGAGTGATGGGGAGGAAAGCAGGACCATACACAAGTGTAATTACAGGTCCTCAATGTGGAGCTAATATTACAAACACTGCACATGTGAAATGATGATAGGACACTATGGAAGTGCTATAGGGGCTGTAGTGAAAAGAGAGCCAGCACTTTACTGCATTTCCTACAGCTGCCACTAGGAGGAGCTCACTGCACAGAGAATTTATAGCTACTGTGCAATAGCAAAGAGCATGAATACATGAGCTCCCCCTAGTGGTGGACATGCGCTGTGCAATGTATAGAGGGCAGAGTGCCCCCCTCCTATAAAGCTTTGTATTGCGCCTCCTTGGCTTTATGAGGACTCCTGCCGGTACAGGGCACATGTAAAGTTAGAAGAGGAAGGCTACTTTCACACTAGCGTTTTTTGCAGTACGTCGCAATGTGTCGTTTTGGCGAAAAAACGCATCCTGCAAAGTTGTCTGCAGGATGCGTTTTTCCCCCATTGACTAACATTAGCGATGCATTGCGACACATTGACACACGTCGCAACCGTCGTGCGACGGATGCGTCGTGCTTTGGCAGACCGTCGGCACAAAAAAACGCTACATGTAACGTTTTTTTGTGCGACGTGTCCGCCTTTTCTGACCGCGCATGCGCGGCCGGAACTCCGCCCCCACCTCCCCGCACCTCACAATGGGGCGGCGGATGCGCTGAAAAAATGCATCCGCTGCCCCCGTTGTGCGGCGTATACAACGCTAGCGTCGGTAACCTCGGCCCGACGCAGTGCGACGGGCCGAGCCCGACGCTAGTGTGAAAGAAGCAGAAGACAACCACATGCAGCCGCTGCCGCCATTCTCCTACATCCACGTTCCCTTATACAACATCGCCACCTAGTGCTCACTTCTTCTTACTACACTACTGCTATGCTCTGCTAAGTCCTGGTGTGTTTTCTGGCATAGAGGTTATGATTGCAGCGGACAGCATAAGAAAGCTTTCGTCTAGGAAATGTACCCAATCTGCAATGATTACAGCACCTACAGGAAAGACAGTAATAAAGATGGGATCATAGGGAGACACATGAGATGTGGTGTGATGTACAGGACATTATACAATAACACGGATCTTACAGAAAGGTCTCCTGGGCTTATAACATCTAGAACATTCTCAAGAAAAACAATGGCAAAATATGAGCAGCGTCCCCCGCAGTCAATCTCACTGACAGTATGTTACTAAAAGGAGAAATAGCCAAACAGGACAGCGGGTACAATATAGTGTCCTCTGCCACGTTACCAGTGTGTACAGCTCCGGCACCATATACACAGCGTCTACTGGACCCACGATAAAACCCCCTATGTGTGCTCTGGGGTATTCTATGGGACATGGTATCTTTGTAAATACATTACTTGATCCTGAGTTACATCCTGTATTATACTCCAGAGCTGCACTCACTATCCTGCTGGTGCAGTCACTGTGTACATACATTACTGATCCTGAGTTACATCCTGTATTATACTCCAGAGCTGCACTCACTATTCTGCTGGTGCAGTCACTGTGTACATACATTACATTACTGATCCTGAGTTACATCCTGTATTATACTCCAGAGCTGCACTCACTATTCTGCTGGTGCAGTCACTGTGTACATACTTTACATTACTGATCCTGAGTTACATCCTGTATTATACTCCAGAGCTGCACTCACTATTCTGCTGGTGCAGTCACTGTGTACATACATTACGGATACTGAGTTACATCCTGTATTATACCCCAGAGCTGCACTCACTATTCTGCTGGTGCAGTCACTGTGTACATACATTACATTACTGATCCTGTACTGATCCTGAGTTACATCCTGTATTATATTCCAGAGCTGCACTCACTATTCTGCTGGTGCAGTCACTGTGTACATACATTACTGATCCTGAGTTACCTCCTGTATTATACCCCAGAGCTGCACTCACTATTCTGCTGGTGCAGTCACTGTGTACATACATTACATTACTGATCCTGTACTGATCCTGAGTTACATCCTGTATTATATTCCAGAGCTGCACTCACTATTCTGCTGGTGTCCATCTTATGCCTGTTCCGCTGTTCTTTGGGGCACTGATTAGTGCTGTGTGAACAGACAGCGGAGAATAATTATTATTGCTGATGAGGGCTGCGGACAGGACGGCTTTGTATTGTACACACTGGCACCAGGCGGAGGACATGCACACATTTACAGTCCACATAAAGGAGGATTGTTCAGATCATATGACTGAGGAATAAATCATGGATGATCACATTATGCGGACAGTCGCCACGTGCGGAGCAACATCACATCAATAAGGAGGGTCCCGAGCAGCAAAGGCGACCACAGCAATGATTCTGGGGGATCTGGTATCATGGGCAATCAACTTCAGCAGATAGAGATTTATACAAATCTAATCTTCCAAAGTCAGAGATCAGGTTGGACCTGACGGACCCAGGGCGAGCTGGGGTTCTGTCAGAGGCTAGAGCGGCGAGACCTGAAGCAATCGGCCGCTCCGCCGGGGGCTAGAGCGGCCAGACACGGGGCAAGCGACTGCTCTGTGAAGGTTAGGGTGCCCGGACCTGAGGCTATGAGACGATCTTTGGACATTAGAGCAGCTGGACCTTTGGTGATACAAAGATCATGTGAAGGTTAGAGGAGTCAGACTTGGGGCTACCAGCTGGACCCAGCCGAAAACGGATTTAGAAAACCCTAGAAATCTGTGGTGAAGTGCGCCCGGCCATGATTATGTCAGGTTATGGTCTCATTTATACGGGCAGTTACTTAACTAGTAATCGCTCAAACTCTCCTCGTGTGATGAGGCTTCGACTGGGTACCGGATTACGGCGAGTTCCCTCTCCCAGGCTCTACCCCTGGGGGACGTAATTATTATGCAAAAACACGATTCTGAGGGACAGATCCTGCGGTTTGGTATCAGCGCCTGGTGTTAGTTCGGGTCAGAGCCCTGCGCACGGTCCGGCCATCGCAGTCTGTACTCAGACCCTGAATGTCGGACTTGTTAAACCTTCCTGTGGAGAATACTTCCTTACATAAGACAAGGTGGAGCCTGTGTGTACGATGTAGGGAGCACTATGTGAATAATGGACAGGGGTGGCCACGCTGAGATTACCACCATCATGGGAGAATTCAGTCAAAACAACAACCTTATAATGTCAGACACACAGATGAGGCGAACCTTCATTTTGGATCACAGATTTCTAGAATGATAAAGACTATAGAGAGAGTAATCCCCTTTGTCGCTGCTCAAAGGCTTCTGTAACTTTAGCATCCATAGGCCTCAACTACCAAAGCTATCTTTGTTGTCCGTAATAACCAATCAGAGCCCTGCTTTCATCTGTAAATCTGCTGTGGAGTAATGAGAGCTGCACTCTGATTGGTTGCCAAGGACAACAAGGACAGGCTTTTCTCTCAGTTTTCATAAACTAGGCCCAGTGTGTGTGCGGGAAGCTCAGCTGTAGGGACAGGAGGGTCAGACATTAACATCTACACTACTATATAATCACCAGTCCCAGCGAATAAGACACCAGTCTACAGTGAGCTCCCCCTAGTGGTGGCTGCCAGCAGAGGGGATATAACCTCTGTCCTATATGCCCACTGCAGGAGATTTGGAGCTCTGTATCAGTAAAGCAGAGCCACAATGGATAATAAGATATTGCCTATGTGGAGCCCAATAGTAGACACTTCCCCCTATGAGTCAGACGACGACCATCATTAAATATTCCTGCCACATGGCCATCCTGCCATGTGGAACACAATGTGACGGACGTCCCCGCACGACATCTCCTTCATGAATATCCATTCTGTTCGCTGTTTTTGTAATTACATTTATATTTAATAACGCTGCCGCCAATCACGAGTAATGAATTTGTTCAATGCACAACATGGAAAATTTGATTTTCTAATATGGAGCAGATCGGTTGTGACGAGCGGCGTCCTGTCCGAGGCACAAAGAGACAGTCTGCTGCCGGGGCGAAGCAATTACGTCCGATACAGGGGAACGCATCCATATTGGAGGTGCCAAGAGAGATGTGATGTATGGGCAGGAAGAGATGGCCCACGAGCTGCCGCCATTCTTAAAGGAGACTAATCCGTGACCGGACCGATGCCGGGAATGAACAGCCTTCAGCTCCACTGCTATCTATGGGCCATTTTATGCAGTGATACATTTAGGCTATGTGCACACATTCAGGATTTTTCGGATTTTTTCGGCGGTTTTCCGCTATAAAAACGCCTACATTATGCATCCTATTATCAGAATGCAATCCGCAATTGTTGTGCACATGTTGCGTTTTTTTTCCGCCAAAAAAAAAACCACATCGCGGAAATAAACGCAGCATGTTCATTAATTTTGCGGAAAATCTCCGGATTTGACACGATATAATATGGTAGTGGAAAGATCCGGAAAAATCCACATACAGAAAAAAAAAAAAAAAAACACGCTAAAAAAATGCGAGCGGATTTATTGCAGAAAAAGTCCGGTTTTGTTCAGGAAAATTCTGCAAAGAATCCTGACGTGTGCACATAGCCTTAAAGTTAATGAAGCTGGGACCCAAACCAGGTCCAGAAGCGGCACGTACCAACAGGAGGACCCCCAAAACATTAATGATAGATAAAATGCAAAAATTATACTGCAATACAATGCCATATAATACCGCTATAAAATGTTAACACTGTCAACAATGCCATAGAATACCGTCATTGTTCATCTTGCCATACAATGCATACAATTATAAAGTCATAAAATTATATCGCCGTAAAAGGGCTGTATAATACCACCACAAAATAACAGATAACGCCATAAAATGTCAAATATCGCCAGCGCATGTCTAAAAAAATTTATTTGCACACAAAATATTGCCATATTGTGTCACAATATTACCCCGAGATCCAATCCACATGACACCGCCATACACTTCCCAAATAAGCAGCATGTGAATAATGAAATAAACCCATGTAATACCGCCATATAGAGCACACAGAATAAGGTAACTGAATTCACAAATAATGAAGACATACACCACTATAAAAAAAAAATAAAAAAAATCTCAGGTTGTGAGGTCGGGTCAGGAGATCCCACCATGTAGAACAAGCGGTAGGAGGATAGGAGTAGTAGTCTGCACTGCATATTGGTCTGTATCAACATGTTTGGAGACGCGCAACTTTTTTTTTGTGGAGAGACGTGCTTTTATTGGTACCATTCTGGGGTACAGGTGACATTTTTGGTCACTTCTTACTCCATTCTGCGAGGGAAGTACGCTTACTGAGAAACAGCAACAATAAAATACACTGCAATACTGACGTCTTTCAGTTAATTATGACATTGATAAATCTCCTATAAAAAGAAAGTGAGTCTGCTCCATATATCGATGGCACAAGGTCCATGTAAATGTGCGGCGTCCGTTGCCAAGCGGTTAAGGTCCATATAGCGAAGGCAAACTGCCCCAGTTCTCGGATGGCTGCTGTTGCCAAGGGGTTAAAGTCCAAAAATCTGTGCTGATTAATTTACTAACAAAAAAACAAAAACATTTGTATGACAAAGCTGCAATCCCAGCATAGACATAGATTCAGAACAGACTTTTCTGACTTCTACCACTAGAGGGAGCTCACACCCTGATGTATTACAGGATCAATGTAAGGGTATGTTTCCACGTTCAGGATGGCCGGCGGTATCGCCGCAGCGGCGAAGCTGCTCGGCGCTAAGCCCCGCCCCCTTTCTGGGACGCGATCATGCCGGATGTGTTAACTCTTCACATCCGGGATGATCGCTCTCTCCCATAGGGCCCTGTGATATGCCTTGCGGGGACGCTGCGTCCCCGCAAGGTGTACGGACATGCTGCGATCTGAAAAGACGCGCAGCATGTCCATAGTCGCAGGGCCGCCGCGTGCAGGTTTCCACGCATAGTGGAGACGGGATTTCATCAAATCCCCTCCACTATGCTGGAACATCTGGACGCTGCGTGTTTGACGCTGCAGCGCTGCGTCAAACTCGCAGCGTTTACTGAACGTGGAAACATACCCTAATATGGGGCACATATATTGCTATGGATCTATACTGTACAGCATGTCCAATGGGTCCGGCGCCTCCCTTCTTGCTTCGTGTCCCTACGTCATCCATCCAGTCTCCCCGTCATCGCGTATGCAGGAGCCAGGAAAGGTCAAAGACCCCCGAAACCTGCGCACTGCAGCACATTACCCCTCCCTTAGGCTACGTTCACATTTGCGTTGTGCGCCGCAGCGTCGGCGCCGCAGCGCACAACGCAAACAAAAACGCAGCAAAACGCATGCACAACGCTGCGTTTTGCGCCGCATGCGTCGTTTTTTTCATTGAATTTGGACGCAGCAAAAATGCAACTTGCTGCGTCCTCTGCGCCCCGACGCGGGCGCCGCAGCGACGCATGCGGCGCAAAACGCAAGTGCGCCGCATTTCCATGCGCCCCCATGTTAAATATAGGGGCGCATGACGCATGCGGCGCCGCTGCGGCGCCTGACGCTGCGGCGCTGGCCGCAAATGTGAACGTAGCCTAAGAGAAGCACGCCTGCGCAGGAGCGTGATGCCGAGGAACACTGCGTGGGTGACGTAGGGCACATCATCCATATGAAGCACACAAAGAGGACGGCATTGAAAGAAGGGATGCGGCAGACCATGAAAGTGATGCCCACCAGACCCGACCACACTGTAAATATAATAAAGGGAGTTTTCTTTTGTTGCAGGCCGGGTCGGGGGTAGATATGTAGCACATCAGAATGCTGTATATCGGGGCTGAAAGGTGGCGGTCTTGTCTCATATGGGACAAACCTGGTGACAGGTCCCTTTAAATCTCAGCAGCGGCGGCAACGCAATGCGTTACGAAGCAACGGAGCGGCAAAAATGCAACCGAGAGCCCGGGGAGGGCAGACATTACACGCAGGATCCAGAATGGCCACCTGTCAGGATCAGTGACTGCAGGGAATGCAGTGATCACACACACACACACGGGGCGCGGCTGCAAACCTACACCCACCGTGACCGAACAGCGACACATGGCCTCGGGAAATCACGCCAGGCACAACTACTCGGAAATCTGAGACTGCTGGATCTAATTGTGGTCGTCCATTGAGGAGGATAGGTCCATGAAAAGAAAGGCTACAGACAGAGGACGGCCGGGGCCTGTTTTTCACTGACTAATGTAAGAAGACGCTTTGGAAAACTCATTGACTTTGTTACGAGAAAAATAGATTACACACGGATGATAAAAACAGACACATGGTCCGAAAAACAGAAGAAAAAACGGACCCCGAGAACCGAGGACATGTTTTTTTTCCATATTTCACATACAAGAAGCAGAAAACTGAAGTGTAAATTCGATCTTAGTGCAAAGTTACGGCTGATGGATGGAGGTCCCGACATGGAGACACTTTATGATCGGCCTTTTGAAAAGTAGAGATATTATTCTCCAAGTAGAACACTGAAGATGACCCCTGAAAAGGTGTGGGGGGCGCGGGTTGCTGCATTTTGGGAGCAGAAACTGTTTAATCAAAACTCAGGGATTTTGGAGAGTTCTTGCTCCTAAAACTTAGCAAAAACAAAAAACCCATGTGAGAGCACCGTAAAAGATCCAGCATCTCCTGCTCTGGAGAACTAGGACGACCATAGATTGGTTGAAGGCAACGCCGACTCTCCCGGCAGTGACAGCTGGTTGTGGGAGATCCAGCCTTGGTACAACTATTGTCTCCCTTCTAGTGATGCCACCAGTGAGGTGGTGTCCACATCGGGCCCCCTATACACTCACCCAGGGTCAGACAGCTGATTATAGGTCGGGCTCTTCCCGGAGTCAGACTTTCAATAGAATAAAACATTTGTTGTCTGCTGAGGGTAACGGTTAATACAGACAAGTCACGTGGCCACACTCCAACATCTGCAGGCCCAACGGCGGGTCTAAACTCTCAGCATAAGACACTATATGGCCCCTGTACAGATAGTAGAGCAGGTCTCGCTCTTCTGAAAAGGTTTTCTACAAGATTTGGGAGGCATCAGTGGGAATTTGAGGAGAGGCCAGGGGGTCACAATTTCCTTTCTAATTCATCTCAAAAGGTGTTGGATGGGGTTGAGGTCCAAGCTCTGTGTGGCCGATCATATTCTTCCACCAAACTCATCTAGTGGTACTTTTATGGACCTTGTGCACTGGGTGCAGCCATGGCTCAGTGTTTGAGGGGATGATTATACCAGACGAGGTCTGGACTCTAGACACTTATGGAGTCAGGAGAGCGTTGGTGACTTTTCTGCCCTCTTCTCCTCAGCACTCGGTGATCCCAATATGTAATGTTACGGGGTCTCCACTTCGTGGCCGAGTTGCTGCGGTTCCTTCTACTTCTCAATAATATCACTCACAGGTGATGGGGGAAGATTTAGGAGGAAAGAAAAGGTCATGAACTTGTTACCCCAGAGGCTCCTATACAGGACCTCATCGGTATTAATGAGCTCTGCACCCACTGGCCATTCTGTACCATGGTATGGCATGGTGAGGGGTCGGATGTTACACACCTGTATGATTGGGCCAAGAATGCAAAAATAAAAAAGCAGCCACATCTTGAAGCCCTAGGACTGGTCCCAGAGGTAACCACCTCACCTGGATCTCCTGTGGTTCTACTACACCAGACCTCAGCCCCTATATGACAACATGGTGGTCTCAGTCTGGATCTGCAGACCCCATACCAGGTCCGGGTGAGGGAGCTGTAATCTAAATGTAAAACTGGACACGTTGCACCTTGAATCAACATAAAGCAGGTAAGAGGTGCTGCAAGAAAACAAACCTCTTCCACGTGATGTCTCGGCGGACACCCGGGTCATTCTGTGCCAGGACAGGATTATATTAGATGCACACACCCGAGTAACCCATTTATTGCCTCCATTGTTACATCTGCCACAAGATGCATACACATCCTAGGTGCGGATCTATATAATTATATACCACATGTGGCGGATTAACTCCATCGATGTCTAATTTTAGAAGTGGGTGAGAAATTGATTAGTGATTCCACCCTCTGGTTACCTGGGTACTAAACATACAAGAACATACCACATCCGATTAGTGATTCCATCCTCTTGTTATGTGGGTACTAATTATACAAGAACATACCACATCCGATTATGTAACCACAGAACAAAACCAAAACAAGATGCAGGAATCCCGGAACGGCAGCGAGGTGACTCGGCAGCGGAGAATGAAACGTTTGGTAACTTTCTAATATGTGTTTTACTTCTCCACTATTTAAAGATCTGTTTGCTGTCAATGACCAGAAACTGTCCTCTTTACTCCCAGAAGCAGGAAAGCCTTTAGACCTAAAACTTTTCACAGCTGACAGTTTGCTGCAATTGCATGCAGCCTGGACAATCCTTTGTGAGCTAAATCCACCGGATCTCTCCTCTCCTGTCTGTTTGCTTTGATGTGCAAGTGCAGGAAAATTGGGTCTTGCCAAAATTGTAGAACCTGACAGCAATGGCGGGTTGTCCCTCTTCCATGGTAGCATCACATATGGGGGGGGAGTGCGTAGACCCAGAGCGTGCAGCTGTTGTGTGGCCCTCCAGAGGCAGTGGAGGTAGGGAAAATGATGATCGAAGCTCTTTCGATAGAGCCACCACCGTTTCAAGGGTTCATCCAGGCTGTCAGATTTCTAGATTTCACTTTCACTTCAAGTTTTTTAACCCTCTCGGTATAAAGGGAAAATATACTTAAAGGGATATTCCCACACTGGAAGGTACAACCTTGGAAGGTGCTGATTGGTTGGAGCCACATCAGTCGCAACCCCGACACTCAGCATGTTCTGTCCTGTGGATGGGGGATAACGTACAGGGTTAGGAATGTCGCTTTCTGTTGGGGGGACAGGTGGGGGGCTCCTGTGGTGACATCACCAATCAGCAAGTTGTCACCTAACTTGCAAGGTGTAGACCAATGCATACATTACATAAAGGTCGGGTGTACCCCCCCAATTCTGGGGGGTGACAGCTGACCACTTAAGGTGTGTGGAGACCTCCCCACTGTGCACCGACTGATTATCTCTGGACTGAACGAAAGGACTGATTGGTTGTGACATAAAGTGCTGCCGGGGGAGTCTGAAGGCGGAAAGGAGAGAGACCGGGGGAGCGAGACCAAGGGAGCCTAGGAGGGGGGCAAGGGAACACAGATTATGGTGGGTGTCACAGTCCGCTATCCTTCAGAAATCGGTGGGAGACAGACATAGTCCATTGGGGGGCTACTCCTTGGTGCTTCTGAGATCACAAAGGCGAGCCTGTAGACTTTATGTGCGGACCCCCTAGACATCACAGATTAGGGACAGAGAATCCCATTACTGGGGTCCTCTGGCTATCACATACACAGGACAGGTGAGAACTTATTGATCGGTGGGGTCAGACTGCTGGGGTCCACACGCTCGGGGGCTGCAGAGCGCTGAGCTCAGGTTCTTCCAGAAGCCTCAGAGAATGACTGCAGCAGCGGTATATCTTGTAAAAGGGATAAAGGATCGGTGCTGTGATGACTTGTAGTAGGATTTAACATCATCTACGGTGTGTGAAGTGACCAGAAGTCATCAGGCTGCTGCTCTGTATTTCCCCTTATGCTTTACACTGCAGCTTTGCTTGCAATGATTTGCTGCAGTCAGCTGATTTATGAACAGGGTGAAACTAAATGACAAGCAACTAAGCGACCGCTGAGGATATTCTGGAAATCTGACAGCAGAGGACGGGGATCGCAGCCTCCATCTACAGCCCTGCGTAACATCGCAGGGACTGGTGACTGCAGCTGTGCTGCCTGACAACTGCATATGAAAGGAAGTGGTTGTCAGACAGGGAATCTGAAGGAACGAGGAAGGCAAAGATGCTGGGTCACAGAGAAGAACAGCCGGCAGCAGTCACTGCAGGGATGGGGCAGACATGGCGGCTCTGCAGGTACCTGGCATAAGCAGATGGCTTCAGAAGCCTGAACAGAAGCCCCCCGAGCACAGAGACCACAGAGTGGTCAGAGAAGATCCCACACCGCCAGATATTCCTACACACCACCGGGCCAATGCTCAGAGTACAAGATGAGCGCCGACCAAGAAGAGCTACACTCAGCACACAGTGCCAAACAAGGAAAGCGCCATCCAGCTCAGCGCCGAACAAGGAAAGCGCCATCCAGCTCAGCGCCAAACAAGGAAAGCGCCATCCAGCTCAGCGCCACACAAGAAGAGCGCCATCCAGCTCAGCACCACACAAGAAGAGCGCCATCCAGCTCAGCACCACACAAGAAGAGCGCCATCCAGCTCAGCACCACACAAGAAGAGCGCCATCCAGCTCAGCACCACACAAGAAGAGCGCCATCCAGCTCAGCACCACACAAGAAGAGCGCCATCCAGCTCAGCGCCACACAAGAAGAGCGCCATCCAGCTCAGCGCCACACAAGAAGAGCGCCATCCAGCTCAGCGCCACACAAGAAGAGCGCCATCCAGCTCAGCGCCACACAAGAAGAGCGCCATCCAGCTCAGCGCCACACAAGAAGAGCGCCATCCAGCTCAGCGCCACACAAGAAGAGCGCCATCCAGCTCAGCGCCACACAAGAAGAGCGCCATCCAGCTCAGCGCCACACAAGAAGAGCGCCATCCAGCTCAGCACCACACAAGAAGAGCGCCATCCAGCTCAGCGCCACACAAGAAGAGCGCCATCCAGCTCAGCGCCACACAAGAAGAGCGCCATCCAGCTCAGCGCCACACAAGAAGAGCGCCATCCAGCTCAGCACCACACAAGAGCGCCATCCAGCTCAGCACCACACAAGAAGAGCGCCATCCAGCTCAGCACCACACAAGAGCGCAGTACAAGACCTCGTCACTGTATAGCACTGGCTTTCATTATACAAACACCCGTCACTGCACAGTATCAATTGTAAAATATATATATATATATACACACACTGACCAGGGAATGTTGCTATTACTGCAGCCCTGTCAGCGTCTACCCATTTATCACTTCACAGCAACCCCGTTACTGCATATCCCTCCGTCACTGCACAGCAAACCCCCCCTCCCCGTCACTGTGTATCCCGGTCACTGCACAGCACATCCATCACTGCGTATCCTGCACAGTAAGCCCCCCAATCACTAAGAATCCCTCTATCACTGCGCAGCACCCCTCAGTCACCATGCATCCCTCTGTCCCTGCACAGCAAGCGCTGTCACATCACAGCAAACCCCGACACTGTATCCGTCACAGTACCCCCGTCCCTACACAGCACCCTCCTGCCAAAGCAACCACCTGTCACCGCACAGCCCCCCACTGTCTATCCCTGTGTAACCGCACAGCACCCCACTGTTCATCCCCCGTCAATGCACAGCACCCCACTGTCACTGTGTATCCCACTGTAACCGCACATCCCCCTGTAACCACACAACACCCTACTGCCTATCACCATCACTGCACATCACCCTCCTGTCACCACACAGCCCCCCACTGTCACTGTGTATCCCCCTGTCACCGCACAGCCCCCCACTGTCACTGTGTATCCCCGTCACCGCACAGCCCCCCACTGTCACTGTGTATCCCCGTGTCACCGCACAGCCCCCCACTGTCACTGTGTATCCTCCTGTCACCGCACAGCCCCCCACTGTCACTGTGTACCCTCCTGTAACCACACAGCCCCCCACTGTCACTGTGTATCCCCCTGTCACCACACAGCCCCCCACTGTCACTGTGTATCCCCCTGTCACCACAGCCCCCCACTGTCACTGTGTATCCTCCCGTCACCACACAGCCCCCCACTGTCACTGTGTATCCTCCTGTCACCACAGCCCCCCACTGTCACTGTGTATCCCCGTCACCACACAGCCCCCCAATGTCACTGTGTATCCTCCCGTCACCACACAGCCCCCCACTGTCACTGTGTACCCTCCTGTCACCACACAGCCCCCCACTGTCACTGTGTATCCTCCTGTCACCACACAGCCCCCACTGTCACCGCACAGCCCCCCACTGTCACTGTGTATCCTCCTGTCACCACACAGCCCCCCACTGTCACTGTGTATCCTCCTGTCACCACACAGCCCCCCACTGTCACTGTGTATCCTCCTGTCACCGCACAGCCCCCCACTGTCACTGTGTATCCTCCTGTCACCACACAGCCCCCCACTGTCACTGTGTACCCTCCTGTCACCACACAGCCCCCCACTGTCACTGTGTATCCTCCTGTCACCACACAGCCCCCCACTGTCACCGCACAGCCCCCCACTGTCACTGTGTATCCTCCTGTCACCACACAGCCCCCCACTGTCACTGTGTATCCCCCTGTCACCGCACAGCCCCCCACTGTCACTGTGTATCCCCGTCACCGCACAGCCCCCCACTGTCACTGTGTATCCCCGTGTCACCACACAGCCCCCCACTGTCACTGTGTATCCTCCTGTCACCACACAGCCCCCCACTGTCACTGTGTATCCTCCTGTCACCACACAGCCCCCCACTGTCACTGTGTATCCCCCTGTCACCGCACAGCCCCCCACTGTCACTGTGTATCCCCGTCACCGCACAGCCCCCCACTGTCACTGTGTATCCCCGTGTCACCACACAGCCCCCCACTGTCACTGTGTATCCTCCTGTCACCGCACAGCCCCCCACTGTCAGTGTACCCTCCTGTCACCACACAGCCCCCCACTGTCACTGTGTATCCTCCTGTCACCACACAGCCCCCCACTGTCACTGTGTATCCTCCTGTCACCACACAGCCCCCCACTGTCAGTGTACCCTCCTGTCACCACACAGCCCCCCACTGTCAGTGTACCCTCCTGTCACCGCACAGCCCCCCACTGTCACTGTGTATCCTCCTGTCACCACACAGCCCCCCACTGTCACTGTGTATCCTCCTGTCACCACACAGCCCCCCACTGTCACTGTGTACCCTCCTGTCACCGCACAGCCCCCCCCTGTCAGTGTACCCTCCTGTCACCGCACAGCCCCCCACTGTCAGTGTACCCTCCTGTCACCACACGTGCCTCCTGACCCTGCACACAATGGCCGGGCTCATGCACACAGTGCCGGTACTCGCTGTGCCCGGTTCCCCGGCAGGGGGGCGGGGCCTCCACCTGTCTTTGTGTCCGGCTCTGCCGGTAGCAGCACTCACCCATGGTGATCTCCTGGGCGAAGGCCAGCGAGATGAGCAGCAGCGGCAGCCCCACGGCGATACACGCCACGATCTTATCCGCCGCCAGCTCCAGCCGCAGCCCCTTGTACTTGGACTCGGGCGCATCCTTCAGCAGGAAATCCGAGAAGACGTACTCGGTGGCGATGTGCGCGATGGCCATGTCCGCGGCGGGCAGGAGGGCGCCGGGTCACCTGCGCACAATCACACCCGGCTCACCCGCATAACACTGTGCCCTCGTGTAGGGCGGGGCCGGGGCGGGGACAGGGCGTGCTATAAAGGGGCGGGGCCTGCGGCTGTGCACTCTCCACGTGACTCACCGTTGCAGTCACAGTGTCACACAAGTTTCTGGGGTCTTTCCCACCGGTCTGTCCTGAGCAGTGAGCATGCGCTGTACTGCACTGTCACGCATCTGCCCCGTACTGCACAGAAAAATGTTTAGAATTGAGAGTCCTCAGTGGTTGATACCTTTTAATGGCTAACTGAAAAGATGGTAACAAACTGCAAGCTTTCGAGACTACACAGGTCTCTTCATCAGGCATAGACTAATACAAATTCTGAAGAATCACATATTTATGCACAACATAGCACAGACTCCCCCAAAAAAAACCATGGATAAGACAGGTGGCATGTAGCAGATTTACCATGAGTGATAAACAGTTATGCCCATAAATGTTGGGCCAGTTCTTAGATAAGGAATGTTTTATTGTCCTGATTGGGGTCTCTGTTGTGATGACCCCTCATAGTCTGAGGGGCAAGTTCCTTAGTTAATGTAGAAAGACATAAATCCATGGAACATTCCTGCAGTGAAAGTGTCAAAGGTCGTCATCAGTTTATATTCCCAGACTCTTCTGTCTCTCTGTGTGTTGAAGTTACCTTTCAATACAAATCTGGAAACCCAGGAAGACCAATTATCTCATGTGTGGGCACCCTTACTGAGCAGGTATCTGGATGGGTAGAGGGTGTTCTTAAACCCTTGGTAAAGGATACACCCAGCTTCATTCAGGACACAACTGACCTATTGAATAAACTATCAGCAATAGGTCCTCTACCAGAAGGAACCATCCTGGCCACCATGGATGTGGAATCTTTGTACTCCAATACCCCACACCAGGATGGATTAAATGCCTGCAAATTCTTCCTGGAAAACACAGGGACTGATGCAAATTCTGTGGTGAAACTTATAAAATTCATCCTCACCCACAATTACTTTGAGTTTGACAAGAAGATCTATCTACAGGAGACTGGCACAGCAATGGGAAGTAAAATGGCCCCACAGTATGCAAATCTTTTCATGGCCAAGCTTGAAAGTGACTTTTTGTCCTCATGTCCCATCAGGCCTCTGGCGTACTACCGCTACATTGATGACATTTTAATCATCTGGACGGAGTCTGAACCACAGCTAAAGACGTTCCATGAACAGTTTAATCAATTTCATCCTACCATCAACTTGACACTCAACTACTCCTGCACTGAAATTAACTTTCTGGACACCATCATTAAGCTGCAGAACAATAAAATAGAGACATGCCTGTATCAGAAGCCAATCGACCGTCCAACATACCTTAAATGGGACAGTTTCTAGCCAAAACACATCAAAAACTATTGTCTACAGCCAAGCCATCAGATACAATCGTATGTGTTCCAACCCCATGGATAGAGATGAACACCTTGGTCGCCTCAGAAAGACCTTTTTGAATCAGGGCTACCGTCCAAGAACAATTGAAAATTAGATCACAAGAGCCACCAGAATATCAAGGAATCACCTGCTACATTACAAAACTAAAGAAGAAAATAACCGGGTGCCTCTAGTAGTTACCTACAATCCAAATCTGGAGGCGCTAAGGGGAGCTGCACGGAAATTACAAACTTTACTACAAAAAGATGCCCGATTACAATCCATTTTTCCAGACCCCCCCCACTACTGTGTTTTAGGCAGCCCCCAAATCTAAGAACCATCATTGTCAAGAGCTCCCTGTCCTCTCCAACAGCTGCAGGTACCTTTCCTTGCAACCAGAAAAAATGTAAAACCTGCCCATTTATAATGACCACGGACAAGATAAAGATCCCCAATTCACATCAGGACTACAAGATGCCAGGTACCTTCAGCTGTGTCACTTCTAATGTGGTGTACCTAATTATATGTACTAAATGTCCAACTGGGGGTCTGTATGTGGGGGAGACAGGGCAGAAACTGAGAACAAGGATGAACTCTCACCGCCATACAATAAGAGAAAAAAGAATGGATCTACCTGTGGCAATACATTTCTGTCTCCCAAATCATAACATTATGGACATGAAATTACTTGTGTTAAAAGGTAACTTCAAATCGCAGAAAGACAGAAGAGTCTGGGAATATAAACTGACGACGACCTTTGACACTCTAAATGCAGGAATGAATGTGTCACACGGATTTATGTCTTTCTACATTAACTAAGGAACTTGCCCCTCAGACTATGAGGGGTCATCACAACAGAGACCCCAATCAGGACAATAAAACATTCCTTATCTAAGAACTGGCCCAACATTTATGGACATAACTGTTTATCACTCATGGTAATTCTGCTTCATGCCACCTGTCTTATCCATGGTTTTTTTTTTTGTTTTGTTTTTTTTGTTCTGTGCTGTGTTGTGCATAAATATGTGATTCTTCAGAATTTGTATTAGTCTATGCCTGATGAAGAGACCTGAGTAGTCTCGAAAGCTTGCAATTTGTTACCATCTTTTCAGTTAGCCATTAAAAGGTATCAACCACTGAGGACTCTCAATTCTAAACATTTTTCTATCTACTGGCTAACACGGTACCAAGATATATATCTTTCCTGTACCGTACCGTACTGCACAGTCACGCATCTGCCCGTCTGCCGCCTCCTGTCTGCTATACGTTTATCTACATCTGGATTGTAGTTTTATCCTTAGCTTCAATTTTTACAGCTTTACTTCGTCTCAATCAGTGGATTTTGGCCCCAAATTTATGTCTACAGGAGTAAAGCTTCATGTTCCAGCAAAGTCCCTGCTCGTATACATTGGCTGCAGGCATCACAGCCCACGGCAAGGCTGCAGCCCGTGCCGGTCTTACGCTATGTGCACACGTTGCGGAATTCCTGCAGATCCGCAGCGTTTTTTACCTTGCAGAAACGCTGCAGATCCGCAAGTGATTTACAGTACAATGTAAATCAATGAAAAAAATGCTGCTCTCATGGTGTGGAAAATTCCGTGCGGAAACGCTGCGGATTAAAGAAGTAGCATGTCACTTTTGTGCGGCTGTACCCATTCCATTTTAGAAATCCAGAGGGGTAAAAACGCAAGAAAACCGCACAAAATCCGCATAAAAACGCATCAAATCCACACCTACGTTTTCTGCCAAGAGATGCAGAATCCACAGAAAAAATTCCAGAGGCAAATCCGCAATGTGTGCACATAGCCTTACGCAAATTGGCTCTGGGCAAAAGTTTAAAATGGGCCCCAAATGCCTCCCCATAGTATAATGTGCCTCATAGTCCTCCATATAGTATAATGTGCACTACGGTCCTCCACATAGTATAATGTGCACCACGGTGCTCCGCATAGTATAATGTACCCCACGGTCCTCCGCATAGTATAATGTACCCCACGGTCCTCCGCATAGTATAATGTACCCCACGGTCCTCCGCATAGTATAATGTACCCCACGGTCCTCCGCATAGTATAATGTACCCCACGGTCCTCCATATAGTATAATGTGCACCACGGTCCTCCATATAGTATAATGTGAACCACGGTCCTCCACATAGTATAATGTGCACCACAGTGCTCCACATAGTATAATGTACCCCACGGTCCTTCACATAGTATAATGTACCCCACGGTCCTCCACATAGTATAATGTACCCCACGGTCCTCCACATAGTATAATGTACCCCACGGTCCTCCATATAGTATAATGTACCCCACGGTCCTCCACATAGTATAATGTGCACCACGGTGCTCCACATAGTATAATGTACCCCACGGTCCTCCACATAGTATAATGTACCCCACGGTCCTCCACATAGTATAATGTACCCCACGGTCCTCCATATAGTATAATGTACCCCACGGTCCTCCACATAGTATAATGTGCACTACAGTCCTCCACATAGTATAATGTGCACCACGGTGCTCCACATAGTATAATGTACCCCACGGTCCTCCACATAGTATAATGTACCCCACGGTCCTCCATATAGTATAATGTACCCCACGGTCCTCCACATAGTATAATGTGCACCACGGTGCTCCACATAGTATAATGTACCCCACGGTCCTCCACATAGTATAAGTTACCCCACGGTCCTCCACATAGTATAATGTACCCCACGGTCCTCCATATAGTATAATGTACCCCACGGTCCTCCACATAGTATAATGTGCACTACAGTCCTCCACATAGTATAATGTGCACCACGGTGCTCCACATAGTATAATGTACCCCACGGTCCTCCACATAGTATAATGTACCCCACGGTCCTCCACATAGTATAATGTACCCCACGGTCCTCCATATAGTATAATGTACCCCACGGTCCTCCACATAGTATAATGTGCACCACGGTCCTCCACATAGTATAATGTACCCCACGGTCCTCCACATAGTATAATGTACCCCACGGTCCTCCATATAGTATAATGTACCCCACGGTCCTCCACATAGTATAATGTGCACTACAGTCCTCCACATAGTATAATGTGCACCACGGTGCTCCACATAGTATAATGTACCCCACGGTCCTCCACATAGTATAATGTACCCCACGGTCCTCCACATAGTATAATGTACCCCACGGTCCTCCATATAGTATAATGTACCCCACGGTCCTCCACATAGTATAATGTGCACCACGGTCCTCCACATAATATAATGTGCACTACAGTCCTCCACATAGTATAATGTGCACCACAGTCCTCCATATAGTATAATGTACCCCACGGTCCTCCATATAGTATAATGTACCCCACGGTCCTCCACATAGTATAATGTGCACCACAGTCCCCCATATAGTATAATGTGCACCACAGTCCCCCATATAGTATAATGTGCACCACAGTCCTTAATATTGTATGTGCACCACAGTCCTCCATATAGTATAATGTGCCTCATAGTCCTCCATATAGTATAATGTGCACCACAGTCCCCCATATAGTATAATGTGCACCACAGTCCTTCATATAGTATGTGCACCACAGTCCTTCATATAGTATGCGCACCACAGACCTCCATATAATATACTGTGCACCACAGTCCTCCATATAGTATAATTTACCCCACAGTCCTCCGCATAGTATAATGTATCCCACGGTCCTCCATATAGTATAATGTGCACCATGGTCCTCCATATAGTATAATGTGAACCACGGTCCTCCACATAGTATAATGTGCACCACGGTGCTCCACATAGTATAATGTACCCCACGGTCCTCCACATAGTATAATGTACCCCACGGTCCTCCACGTAGTATAATGTACCCCATGGTCCTCCACATAGTATAATGTACCCCACGGTCCTCCATATAGTATAATGTACCCCACGGTCCTCCACATAGTATAATGTGCACTACAGTCCTCCACATAGTATAATGTGCACCACAGTCCTCCATATAGTATAATGTGCACCACAGTCCTCCATATAGTATAATGTACCCCACGGTCCTCCACATAGTATAATGTGCACCACAGTCCCCCATATAGTATAATGTGCACCACAGTCCCCCATATAGTATAATGTGCACCACAGTCCTTAATATAGTATGTGCACCACAGTCCTCCATATAGTATAATGTGCCTCATAGTCCTCCATATAGTATAATGTGCACCACAGTCCCCCATATAGTATAATGTGCACCACAGTCCTTCATATAGTATGTGCACCACAGTCCTTCATATAGTATGCGCACCACAGACCTCCATATAATATACTGTGCACCACAGTCCTCCATATAGTATAATGTGCCTCATAGTCCTCCATATAGTAGAATACACTCCCTATAGGCCGGGGCCACAATAGTGTGAGGGGCAACGCCAGGGCCGTAGTCGTGGATGAGTATATCTGGTTACACGTGCTCTGGCCTCCTGACACATATAAACAATGTCCCTTTCCTTGCATAACTTTTGCTGCACCATCAGGGTCCCATCGAGGCTGCTGAGGTCCGGCTGCTGATGTTGAAGAGCACAAAGAGACAGAGTCCATTTCAAACTTTACTTGATTCCAACCGCCTCACATCCACATTAGTTACAGCATCAACACAGAGTACGACGTCATTCACATCCTTTTCTTTCCGTGTCTTCACTTATTCCTCCCAGGATTTCCCCAGGGACATATCGACCTGTTCAGTACAGCAGTGTCCTCCCCGTTCAGCATGACTACTCTTAGGATTCCCTCGTCTGCCCCACACCAGACAGAAGGGCAGCGGCCCCGCACCAGACAGAAGGGCGTCTGCCCATGTAGAAAGCTGCCACATATTTGGAGCGACCTGCTTCTTTATCCTTCTGAAATTCCTAGGCTGTAACTCTCTGACCCACTGGCACTGGACGGCTGGGCCCTTTTCTTCGAACGTTGCGGAGCTGCTACACTGTCCTGGGCTTTTAAGCCCTTCGGGACTCCTGGGGCTCCCTGGTCCTCCAGAGCTGTACCAGCTCCCTGTCTTCACTCAACTCTAACCAGGAAATACTCCTGTCCTACCCACATCTAGCTCCTCCCATGGTTAACTATATACACTTTTGTGCCCCACCTAGTGTCCCAACTGAGGTACTGCACTTTCCCTATAATAAAGTAGTATACAAAATGGAATAGTAAATACGGTAACGTAGCCGCAAACAGGATCATAACAGCAAAAATAATCATATATAGCATCCACATTTTACAATGAGAACCGGGTCTGTTCTTAAAGGGGTAGGGGCGAGTACCAGTCCTTAGAGCCCCTTACACTAGCGTAGAATACAGACGAGTGCTATGCGAGAAAACATCGTATAGCACTCGGACCAGTGTTAATCCAACTTAGGCTACTTTCACACTAGCGTCGTGCACTGCACGTCGCTATGCGTCGTTTTGTAGAAAAAACGCATCCTGCAAAAGTGCTTGCAGGATGCGTTTTTTCTCCATTGACTTGCATTAGCGACGCAGTGAGACGCATTGCCACACGTCGCAACCGTCATGCCCACACAGCCTCCTCATGTCCAGAATATGAGGCCCACACAGCCTCCCCATGTCCAGAATATGAGGCCCACACAGCCTCCCCATGTCCAGAATATGAGGCCCGCACAGCCTCCCCATGTCCACAGTAAGACCGCCATAGCTTCCCCATGTCCACAGTAAGACCTCAATAGCCTTCCCATGTCCACAGTAAGATCCCCATAACTTCCCAATGTCCACAGTAAGACCCCTATAGCCTCCCCATGTGCAGCCAAACATCCCATATACGTACATAAATGACTAAAAAAAACAAAAAAACACATACCTCAGTCTCATTCCCCAGCACTCTACTTCTACTCCTATCTCGGTGTCTCCAGTGCGCTGACTCTCCGCAGTACACAGCTGATGCGATGAAATGACGTCATCACATCAGCTGTTTCACACGCTGATTGGTGGAGGAAGTGGCCCAAGGCCCCTCTTATTAATTAATTATTAATATACCATAATTATTAATATACCGTATTTTTCGGACTATAAGACGCACCGGACCATAAGACGAACCTTCTATACTTAATATCCCCTATCCTGGTATGCATGGCCCCCTCATCCCTATCCTGGTAGGAATGGTCCCTCTCATCTCTATCCTGGCAGGAATGATCATCCTCATCCCTATCCTAGTATGCATGGCCCCATCCCTATCCTGATATGCAGGGCCCACATCTCGTCCTGGTATGCATGTCCTCATATCTATCCTGGTATGCAGGACACCCATCTCCTCCTAGTATACATGGCCCATCCCTATTCTGGTATGATTGGCCCCATCCCAGTCCTGGTATGCATGGCCCCATCCTTATAATTAGCCCCACCCCCATCCTGGTATGCATAGCCCCATCAGAAAACATTAAAAAAAAATACACTTACCTTCCCAGCGCTCCCTCGCAGCGTCCTGCTCCATTGCCAGCAGCTGCTTTATGCATCATGTCCTGGACGGCATGTGACTTAAATATGAGTGTCTGAGCAAAGGGTCTGAATGCTTATGACCATGTGATATTTCAGTTTTTCTTTTTTATTAAATTTGCAAAAGAATTTCTATTTTCTAATGTTCATTTCACCTCCCAAAACGTGTAATAAAATATTTGTAAATATCACCCAGTCAGACCAATGAAAACGACATCTTGTCACCCAAAACAGAAGCCCTCCCTTGACGGAAAAATATAAAACTTATAGGACAACACTAAAACAAATTATTATTTTTTTCATTTTATTTACTGTGCAAAAGTGATAAAGCATAAATAAAACTATTAATACTTGATATCGACCCCTTGACAAAGCTAGGTGCGAAACGCGCGTCGAGTGTGGTTCTTTCATTGTCTGGTGAGTCCTCCCTATGGCATAGTGTACATGTACTTTGATGACGTGACTCCCATGGATAACAAACTCCATGATACTTTTTTGTATTGGTCTTGATCCATTCTTTATAAGTACTATCTTATGACAATTGGTACCTGCCTGTAATATTGGGGTTATTTTCATTACATATTAATATTCACTGTTTTATATATATGACCTTCTTATTAGCCATACATACTTATTACTTGGTACTTACCATTGTACTACTATATATGTATGTATGGGTCTCGGTGCTTTGTGTCACGTGTAGGCATGTATCACGTTGTTTACTTATTACTATGCTATCCAGCTGTCAGTAACCTGTGTCTTACTGTTTGCAGGTACTTTTTAATTATACAGTATCTAATAAAAGTCATTTTTTACCAAATATACTGATGCCTTGCACTCGGTCTTTATAGTATTTTTTTTATTGTATTTACTCTATTGGGGCGAGTTGCACTTCGATTTATCATGATTCCACCACTCATGGTGTCCTTGTGATGCTGTGAGTTACAACTCAGCCACCCTATAGGATTAAGGGCATGTTGGGTTATCATTATTGTGAGTTACAGCCCAGTCATCCAAACTGAGGCAAGGCATGGTGGGCTGTCAGTATTGTGAGTTACAGCTCAGCTGTCCAATCTGGCCGGCCTGTGGAGTTTCCTCCAGGTGTCACCCGTTCAGGGTGATTACCTGGCTATTTAGCTGGATGGCAATAATCAGGACATTGCCAGTTGTAGCCTTGCTCTGTGATGTGTTTCCTCTATGTTCTGATTTTACGATCTTTGTTGCCAGACCTTAGATTTTCCTTTTGACCAATCATTTGTATTACCCCTTTTGCCTTTGAGGAACCCTTAGTTACCTGACCCCAGACTTTTCCTCTGAATATCCATTTGTCTTATCCCTTTGTCTTTTGACTTCTCTGCCTCATAGCTTGTTCCTGAGAAGTGATTCAGGGTCACACCATCCGTCCTAATTTAGCCTCTAATACTTCTGGTAACTCCTTTGCTGATTTAAAGTTCTTAAAATTCCTTGTCCTCAACACCTTCCTAATTGCCCTGTAATCTATTTATATTTGCTTGGTACTCCCCCTTTTGTAACAAGATTAAAAAAAACCTCCCAAGTTTGTCCCCTCCATATTCCACTTCTGTGACTTACCCCAAACTTCAAATTTACCAGCAAAGTCCCAATTATACTTCCTCTTCTTACTCTCCCAGCACACCATCTTGTTGTTTACCACACATTATCTTTGCCTCTTTACTCCAAGTCCTGAACTTCCTTCCTCTCAATCTCAATCACAGGTCCAAATCACAAGTCAAAAGCTTAGAACTTTTCTAGTATTCATCTACTTCCTGATATAATTTTTCTACCACTCTGTACCCCCATATACAGTGGGGCAAAAAAGTATTTAGTCAGTCAGCAATAGTGCAAGTTCCACCACTTAAAAAGATGAGAGGCGTCTGTAATTTACATTATAGGTAGACCTCAACTATGGGAGACAAACTGAGAAAAAAAAATCCAGAAAATCACATTGTCTGTTTTTTTAACATTTTATTTGCATATTATGGTGGAAAATAAGTATTTGGTCAGAAACACACAATCAAGATTTCTGGCTCTCACAGACCTGTAACTTCTTCTTTAAGAGTCTCCTCTTTCCTCCACTCATTACCTGTAGTAATGGCACCTGTTTAAACTTGTTATCAGTATATAAAGACACCTGTGCACACCCTCAAACAGTCTGACTCCAAACTCCACTATGGTGAAGACCAAAGAGCTGTCAAAGGACACCAGAAACAAAATTGTAGCCCTGCACCAGGCTGGGAAGACTGAATCTGCAATAGCCAACCAGCTTGGAGTGAAGAAATCAACAGTGGGAGCAATAATTAGAAAATGGAAGACATTCAAGACCACTGATAATCTCCCTCGATCTGGGACTCCACGCAAAATCCCACCCCGTGGGGTCAGAATGATCACAAGAACGGTGAGCAAAAATCCCAGAACCACGCGGGGGGACCTAGTGAATGAACTGCAGAGAGCTGGGACCAATGTAAGAAGGCCTACCATAAGTAACACACTACGCCACCATGGACTCAGATCCTGCAGTGCCAGACGTGTCCCACTGCTTAAGCCAGTACATGTCCGGGCCCGTCTGAAGTTTGCTAGAGAGCATTTGGATGATCCAGAGGAGTTTTGGGAGAATGTCCTATGGTCTGATGAAACCAAACTGGAACTGTTTGGTAGAAACACAACTTGTCGTGTTTGGAGGAAAAAGAATACTGAGTTGCATCCATTAAACACCATACCTACTGTAAAGCATGGTGGTGGAAACATCATGCTTTGGGGCTGTTTCTCTGCAAAGGGGCCAGGACGACTGATCCGGGTACATGAAAGAATGAATGGGGCCATGTATCGTGAGATTTTGAGTGCAAACCTCCTTCCATCAGCAAGGGCATTGAAGATGAAACGTGGCTGGGTCTTTCAACATGACAATGATCCAAAGCACACCGCCAGGGCAACGAAGGAGTGGCTTCGTAAGAAGCATTTCAAGGTCCTGGAGTTGCCTTGCCAGTCTCCAGATCTCAACCCTATAGAAAACCTTTGGAGGGAGTTGAAAGTCCGTGTTGCCAAGCGAAAAGCCAAAAACATCACTGCTCTAGAGGAGATCTGCATGGAGGAATGGGCCAACATACCAACAACAGTGTGTGGCAACCTTGTGAAGACTTACAGAAAACGTTTGACCTCTGTCATTGCCAACAAAGGATATATTACAAAGTATTGAGATGAAATTTTGTTTCTGACCAAATACTTATTTTCCACCATAATATGCAAATAAAATGTTAAAAAAACAGACAATGTGATTTTCTGGATTTTTTTTTCTCAGTTTGTCTCCCATAGTTGAGGTATACCTATGATGTAAATTACAGACGCCTCTCATCTTTTTAAGTGGTGAAACTTGCACTATTGCTGACTGACTAAATACTTTTTTGCCCCACTGTAACATCTGGGCATGTATCGCCAAATCCATGTAGTTCAGCAGCTTTTCTCAATGATCTAGCTTTAATACAACCCGTATGCTAGTGAAAAATAAAACCCCTCTTATCCAAGGGTGGGCAATTAGAGACCATGGCTCTTGTGGAGGGCCGTATTAATAGGCTGAAATTAATTCTATCAATATTAATATTATTTTATATTAATATTAAATATATTACTTAATATTGAGCAGAATTAAGTATGTGACATCCCTCTATATACAGTATGTGCTAGCACACAGCCCCCTATATACTGTATGAGCCCACACAGCCCGCTATTTACTGTATGAGCCCCCACATAGCATAATATACAGCGTAAGCCCCACATAGCCTCCTCTATACATCATGAGCCCCACATAGCCTCCTATATAAAGCATGAGCCCCACACAGCCCGCTATATACCGTACAAGCCCACTCACAGCCCCCTATTTACTGTATGAGCCCCCACATAGCATAATATACAGCGTAAGCTCCACATAGCCTCCTCTATATAGCATGAGCCCCACATAGCCTCCTATATACAGCATGAGCCCTGTTGTGAACTCCGTTTTCAGGCTCCCTCTTGTGGTCACAGATGGTATTGTGGGACTTTGGTTTTTTGGCTCCCCCTGGTGGTTTGGTTTATTATCCTGCGGGTCTGCTGGATCAGCTGCCTCGTTATTCACCAGGGAGGTTCCTATTTAGCTCTGCTTCACTTCCACTTGTTGCCGGCTGTCAATGTATTCAGTGCTATTCTGATTACTCCTGATTATCTCGTTTTCTGCCTCTTCAGGATAAGCTAAGTTCTGTTTGAATATTTTTTGCTCATCTGCCTGCAATATGATTTCTGTGTATGATGAGTCTAGTCCAGCTTGCTAACATGTGATTTCTTTTTGCTGGTAAGCTCTGGGGTACGGAGTTGCTTCCCCCGCACCGTTAGTTGGTGCTTGGGCTCGAGCAATCTCTGCGTGGATATTTTGAATAGGGTTTTTTATTGACCGCACAGTTTCCTTCCTATTTTCTGCTATCTAGTATTAGCGGGCCTCATTTGCTAAATCTGATTTCATCTCTGCGTTTGTGCTTTCCCCTTAACTCACCGTTAATATTTGTGGGGGGCTATTCTATATCTTTGGGGTCTTCCACTGAGGCAAGTGAGGACTTACTTTCCCTCCAGGAATAGTCAGTTTCTCAGGCCGTGACGAGACGTCTAGGATTTTTAGGTAACGTTCCACGGCTGCCTATAGTTGTTTGCGGATAGGATCAGGTTGCGGTCAATCTAGTTACCACTTCCCCAGAGCTAGTAGTCTGTTCAGTTACTTAGCTAGTCCGACCTGCGATCCTTGCCACTAGGATCATAACTGTACAGCTGGCCTATAAAGTGTTAATTGCATGGCAGAAGCAGGAGAAAAGAAGCTTGGAGATTTTTTTTTTTTTGCTGCCGTGTGTCTAGATGCTGTGTGTCTGGCTTCTCTCCTCCTCTTAATCTTGGTGTGGCTCTGAGTTCAGCTGCTGATATGGATATCCAGAGTTTAGCCTCCAGTGTAGATCATCTTGCTGCAAGGGTGCAAAGTATTCAGGATTTTGTTGTGCACAGTCCTATGTCAGAGCCTAGAATACCTATTCCGGAGTTGTTTTCTGGAGATAGATCTAGGTTCCTGAATTTTAAGAACAATTGCAAGTTGTTTCTTTCTTTGAAACCTCGTTCCTCTGGGGATTCTGTTCAGCAAGTTAAGATTATTATTTCTTTCTTGCGTGGCGATCCTCAAGATTGGGCTTTCGCATTGGCTCCAGGGGATCCTGCATTGCTCAGTGTGGATGCGTTTTTTCTGGCCCTTGGATTGCTCTATGAGGAACCTAATCTTGAGAACCAGGCTGAAAAAGCGTTGTTGGCCCTCTCTCAGGGGCAAGATGAAGCAGAGGTGTATTGCCAGAAATTTCGGAAATGGTCGGTGCTTACTCAATGGAATGAGTGTGCCCTGGCTGCAAATTTCAGAAAAGGTCTTTCTGAAGCCATTAAGAATGTCATGGTGGGGTTCCCTACGCCTGCAGGTCTGAATGAGTCAATGACTCTGGCCATTCAGATTGATCGGCGTTTGCGGGAGCGCAAACCTGCGCACCATTTGGCGGTGTCTTCTGAACAGACACCTGAGTCTATGCAATGTGATAGAATTCTGACCAGAAGTGAACGGCAAAATTATAGACGGCAAAATGGGTTGTGCTTTTACTGTGGTGACTCAGCTCATGTTATCTCAGCATGCTCTAAGAGCGCACAAAAAAGATTGATAAATCTGTCACCATCGGTACTTTACAGCCTAAGTTTATTTTGTCTGTTACCCTGATTTGTTCCCTGTCATCTTACCCGGTTATGGCTTTTGTGGATTCAGGTGCTGCCCTGAGTCTGATGGATTTGTCATTTGCCAGGCGCTGTGGTTTTGTTTTAGAGCCTTTAAAATTCCCTATTCCACTAAGGGGAATTGATGCTACACCATTGGCTACGAATAAACCTCAGTACTGGACACAAGTGACCATGTGCATGACTCCTGTTCATCAGGAGGTGATTCGCTTTCTTGTATTGCATAATTTGCATGATGTTGTCGTGTTGGGCCTGCCATGGTTGCAGACTCATAATTCAGTCCTGGATTGGAAAGCAATGTCTGTGTCAAGTTGGGGTTGTCAGGGAATTCATGGCGACGCTCCTGTGGTGTCAATTGCTTCATCCACTCCTTCTGAGGTCCCTGCGTTTTTGTCGGACTACCAGGATGTATTTGATGAGCCCAAACTCAGTTCCCCACCTCCTCATAGGGATTGTGATTGTGCTATAAATTTGATTCCTGGTAGTAAGTTTCCTAAGGGACGACTTTTCAATTTGTCAGTGCCGGAGCATGCTGCTATGTGGAGTTATATAAAGGAGTCTTTGGAGAAAGGACTTATTCGCCCCTCCTCCTCCCCTCTTGGTGCGGGGTTCTTTTTTGTGGCTAAGAAGGATGGTTCCTTGAGACCTTGTATTGATTATCGCCTTCTAAACAAAATCACGGTCAAATTTCAGTATCCTTTGCCATTGTTATCTGATCTGTTTGCTCGCATTAGGGGGTCTAGTTGGTTCACCAAGATAGATCTTCGTGGTGCGTATAACCTTGTGCGTATTAAGCAGGGTGATGAATGGAAAACTGCATTTAATACGCCCGAAGGCCATTTTGAGTACTTGGTGATGCCTTTTGGACTTTCTAACGCTCCTTCTGTCTTTCAGTCCTTTATGCACGACATCTTCCGCGAATATCTGGATAAATTTATGATTGTGTTTCTGGATGATATTCTGTTTTTTTTCGGATGATTGGGAGTCCCATGTTAAGCAGGTCAGGATGGTGTTTCAGGTCCTGCGTTCCAATGCTTTATTTGTGAAGGGCTCAAAATGTCTTTTTGGAGTCCAGAAGGTCTCTTTTTTGGGTTTCATTTTTTCTCCTTCTGCTATTGAGATGGACCCAGTCAAGGTTCAGGCTATTCATGACTGGACTCAGCCTACATCTGTTAATAGTCTTCAGAAGTTCTTGGGTTTTGCTAATTTTTACCGTCGCTTCATCGCTAATTTTTCTGGTGTTGTTAAGCCATTGACGGATTTGACCAAGAAGGGTTCTGATGTTACTAATTGGTCTCCTGCGGCTGTGGAGGCCTTTCGGGAGCTGAAGCGCCGGTTTTCTTCGGCTCCGGTCTTATGTCAGCCAGACGTCTCCCTTCCTTTCCAGGTCGAGGTTGATGCTTCTGAGATTGGAGCGGGGGCTGTTTTGTCGCAGAGAAGCTCTGATGGCTCTGTGATGAAGCCATGTGCTTTCTTTTCAAGAAAGTTTTCGCCTGCCGAGCGGAATTATGATATTGGTAATCGGGAGTTGTTGGCTATGAAGTGGGCATTTGAGGAGTGGCGACATTGGCTCGAGGGACCTAAGCATCGTGTGGTGGTCTTGACTGATCACAAGAATTTGATTTATCTCGAGTCGGCCAAGCGGCTGAATCCTAGACAGGCTCGTTGGTCGTTGTTTTTCTCTCGTTTTGATTTCGTGGTCTCATACCTGCCTGGTTCGAAGAATGTGAAGGCTGATGCTCTTTCTAGGAGTTTTGTGCCTGACCCTCCTGGTGATTCAGAGCCAGCTGGTATCCTCAGAGAAGGGGTGATTTTGTCTGCCATCTCCCCAGATTTGCGACGAGTGCTGCAGGAGTTTCAGGCGGATAGACCTGACCGGAGAGACTGTTTGTCCCGGATAGATGGACCAGCAGAGTTATTTCCGAGGTTCATTCTTCGGTGTTGGCAGGCCATCCTGGGATTTTTGGTACCAGAGATTTGGTGGCTAGGTCCTTCTGGTGGCCTTCCTTGTCGCGGGATGTGCGTTCCTTTGTGCAGTCTTGTGGAATTTGTGCTCGGGCTAAGCCTTGCTGTTCTCGTGCCAGTGGCTTGTTGTTGCCTTTGCCTGTCCCGAAGAGGCCTTGGACGCACATTTCCATGGATTTTATTTCAGATCTCCCTGTCTCTCAGAGAATGTCGGTCATTTGGGTGGTGTGTGATCGTTTTTCTAAATTGGTCCATTTGGTGCCCTTGCCTAAGTTGCCTTCCTCCTCCGAGTTGGTTCCTCTGTTTTTTCAAAATGTGGTTCGTTTGCACGGGATCCCTGAAAATATTGTTTCCGACAGAGGATCCCAGTTTGTGTCTTGATTTTGGCGGACCTTTTGTGCTAAGATGGGCATTAATTTGTCTTTTTCGCCGGCCTTCCATCCTCAGACGAATGGCCAAACCGAGCGCACTAATCAGACTTTGGAAACCTATTTAAGATGTTTTGTTTCTGCTGATCAGGACGACTGGGTGACTTTTTTGCCATTGGCCGAGTTTGCCCTTAATAATCGGGCTAGTTCTGCTACTTTGGTTTCGCCTTTTTTTTGTAATTCAGGGTTTCATCCTCGTTTTTCCTCGGGTCAGGTGGAGTCTTCTGACTGTCCTGGAGTGGATGTTGTGGTGGATAGGTTGCATCAGATTTGGAATCATGTGGTGGACAATTTGAAGCTGTCACAAGAGAAGGCTCAGCGCTTTGCCAACCGCCGTCGCTGTGTGGGTCCCCGACTTCGCGTTGGGGATTTGGTGTGGTTGTCTTCTCGCTTTGTTCCTATGAAGGTCTCCTCTCCTAAGTTTAAGCCTCGATTTATCGGTCCTTATAAGATTTTGGAAGTCCTTAACCCTGTGTCATTTCGTTTGGACATCCCGGCATCGTTTGCTATTCATAATGTGTTCCATCGGTCGTTGTTGCGGAGGTATGTGGTGCCTGTGGTTCCTTCGGTTGAGCCTCCTGCCCATGTGCTGGTTGAGGGAGAATTGGAATACGTGGTGGACAAGATCTTGGATTCTCGTATTTCTAGACGGAGGCTTCAGTATTTGGTTAAGTGGAAAGGCTATGGTCAGGAGGATAATTCCTGGGTTGTCGCCTCTGATGTTCATGCGGCCGATTTGGTTCGTGCCTTCCATGTGGCTCACCCTGATCACCCTGGGGGTTTTGATGAGGGTTCGGTGACCCCTCCTCAAGGGGGGGGTACTGTTGTGAACTCCGTTTTCAGGCTCCCTCTTGTGGTCACAGATGGTATTGTGTGACTTTGGTTTTTTGGCTCCCCCTGGTAGTTTGGTTTATTATCCTGCGGGTCTGCTGGATCAGCTGCCTCGTTATTCACCAGGGAGGTTCCTATTTAGCTCTGCTTCACTTCCACTTGTTGCCGGCTGTCAATGTATTCAGTGCTATTCTGATTACTCCTGATTATCTCGTTTTCTGCCTCTTCAGGATAAGCTAAGTTCTGTTTGAATATTTTTTGCTCATCTGCCTGCAATATGATTTCTGTGTATGATGAGTCTAGTCCAGCTTGCTAGCATGTGATTTCTTTTTGCTGGTAAGCTCTGGGGTACGGAGTTGCTTCCCCCGCACCGTTAGTTGGTGCGGGGGCTCGAGCAATCTCTGCGTGGATATTTTGAATAGGGTTTTTTATTGACCGCACAGTTTCCTTCCTATTTTCTGCTATCTAGTATTAGCGGGCCTCATTTGCTAAATCTGATTTCATCTCTGCGTTTGTGCTTTCCCCTTAACTCACCGTTAATATTTGTGGGGGGCTATTCTATATCTTTGGGGTCTTCCACTGAGGCAAGTGAGGACTTACTTTCCCTCCAGGAATAGTCAGTTTCTCAGGCCGTGACGAGACGTCTAGGATTTTTAGGTAACGTTCCACGGCTGCCTATAGTTGTTTGCGGATAGGATCAGGTTGCGGTCAATCTAGTTACCACTTCCCCAGAGCTAGTAGTCTGTTCAGTTACTTAGCTAGTCCGACCTGCGATCCTTGCCACTAGGATCATAACAGAGCCCCACACAGCCTCCTATATACTGTATGAGCCCCACACAGCCTCCTATATACAGCATGAGCCACACACCCTCCTATATACTGTAAAAGCCCACACACAGCCCCCTATTTACTGTATGAGCCCCACATACCCTCCTTTATACAGCATGAACCCCACATAGCCTCCTCTATACAGCATGAGCCCCACATAGCCTCCTATATACTGTATGAGCCCCACACAGCCTCCTATATACTGTAAAAGCCCACACACAGCCCCCTATTTACTGTATGAGCCCCCACATAGCATAATATACAGCGTAAGCTCCACATAGCCTCCTTTATATAGCATGAGCCCCACATAGCCTCCTATATACAGCATGAGCCCCACACAGCCTCCTATATACCGTAAAAGCCCACACAGCCCCCTATTTACCGTATCAGCCCCCACATAGCATAATATACAGCGTAAGCCCCACATAGCCTCCTCTATACAGCATGAGCCCCACATAGCCTCATATATACTGTATGAGCCCCACACAGCCTCCTCTATACCGTAAAAGCCCACACACAGCCCCCTATTTACTGTATGAGCCCCCACATAGCATAATATACAGCGTAAGCCCCACATAGCCTCCTCTATACAGCATGAGCCCCACATAGCCTCCTATATACTGTATGAGCCCACATAGCCTCCTATATACAGTCCTGCTCATCGTTATTGGCACTCATGAAGTTTAAGTACATAATGTGGAATATCTCCTGAAACAAAGAATCAAGGGAAACAGTTTTGTTGTATAGAGCACTCGTGTTAAATACAAAAGAGCAAATGATAAACAATTTAAAACAAAAGACAATGGGAGGGGAAAATAGAAAAACGTAATGCTTGCTGTGACACTGGTATTGGCACCCTTTACATTAAATTAGCATGGAAACACATTTTGACTCACCTGTGGTCAATCACCAATGAGAATCAACTGTGATTAATTGTCGGTGCCCATGTGACATGAATTAGCCAATGGATGATGACTTCAGTGTTTTAAAAGCCAGATGGCTACAAGAAACGTTTAGAGGCTGTCATCAATGCCAAAGGGTGTGCAACCAATTTCTTTGAAATTGTAACATGTAAGTTGAAAAACAATGTTTTATTGTTGTATTACTTTGGACCATTAAAGCGATCCGATATAAGATGCGGCCACCGCCTTTCAAGGCTTATCTACAGCATTCTATAATGCTGTATATAGGCCCCCGATCCAACCTGAAAGATAAGAAAAATAAGTTTTATTATACTCGCCTGTGGGCGGTCCGGTCCGATGGGTGTCACAGGTCCAGGTCCGGCGCCCTTCATCTTCTTGTGATGCCGCCCTCCTTTTGTTTCATGGCTCCACGGCATCACACTCCGACGCAGGCGTACTTTGTCCTGTTGAGGGCAGAGTCAAGTACTGCAGTGCGCTGGTGCCGGGAAAGGTCAGAAGGTCCGCGGGCTGCAGTTTGCCCACCCCTTATCCATTCCTCAGTTTTTCTTTTTAGCTTTCTTTCTTTCTGCCTGATTCAGCCCATTCAGTCAATCATGCTCAGAAACTTGTCCTCACAGATCTTTTTCAAAATCTTTTTCGACTCATGGACATTAGGGTGCCAAGGAAATGCATCGTAAAAATTGAGTAGCAAGTTTTTGAAGGTCTTACCTCCTAATTTTGTTCCTTTTTGGTCATAGATATTTTTTTCATTTTCTTTTTTTATGATTAGTTATCATGTACTGGTTGCTCAATGGCACATCATATTGCAGTTTTAAATGTTTGTTTAGTATTTATCATCATGCATATCCCGCGTTATGTATGGTATGTTATGCCGTTTACCGATCAGATTAATTGATTTTATATTTTGATAGATTGGGAGTTTCTGAACGCGGCGATACCAAATGTGTGTGTTTTTTCTTTTTTTTTAACCCTTTAATTTTCAATGGGGCAAAAGAGGGGTGATTTGAACTTTTAGGTTTTGTTAAAATAGTATATCCAGTTAAAGATATGATGACAAACTGAGTGGTTATTGTGTGTACAATATTGTGGGAAATGAAAAACATGGAATAATTCACATGCCTTGAGCAAGTGGTAAATCTAAATTTAATGTCAACATATTTTACATGGTGAATCCTTATGCCAAAAGGAACAAATTTGAGGGGTAAGACTTACCAATTTGCAAAGTTCATTTAACCTTGGCACCCTAATGGGCATATGTTGATGACATAAAACATGCATTTGTCACCTGACACCTAATCTCAAGAATCTTCTCCACCAACTGGCTGTTCTGCGTTCTTCCTCCCACCGGTAACTAATCTGTAGCCGTCCCCTTAACCTTAATTACCTCCAAGGATTTTTTACCATATTAACCATTCTCCCCTTCTTAGTACAGTCATGGCCAAAAGTATTCACACCCCTGCAATTCTTTCAGATAATACTCAGTTTCTTCCTGAAAATGATTGCAATCACAAATTCTTTGGTATTATTATCTTCATTTAATTTGTCTTAAATGAAAAACCACACAAGAGAATGAAGCAAAAAGCAAAACATTGATCATTTCACACAAAACTCCAAAAATGGGCCAGACAAAAGTATTGGCACCCTCAGCCTAATACTTGGTTGCACAACCTTTAGCAAAAATAACTGCGACCAACCGCTTCCGGTAACCATCAATGAGTTTCTTACAATGCTCTGCTGGAATTTTAGACCATTCTTCTTTGGCAAACTGCTCCAGATCCCTGATATTTGAAGGGTGCCTTCTCCAAACTGCCATTTTTAGATCTCTCCACAGGTGTTCTATGGGATTCAGGTCTGGACTCATTGCTGGCCACCTTAGAAGTCTCCAGTGCTTTCTCTCAAACCATTTTCTAGTGCTTTTTGAAGTGTGTTTTGGGTCATTGTCCTGCTGGAAGACCCATGACCTCTGAGGGAGACCCAGCTTTCTCACACTGGGCCCTACATTATGCTGCAAAATTTGTTGGTAGTCTTCAGACTTCATAATGCCATGCACACGGTCAAGCAGTCCAGTGCCAGAGGCAGCAAAGCAACCCCAAAACATCAGGGAACCTCCGCCATGTTTGACTGTAGGGACCGTGTTCTTTTCTTTGAATGCCTCTTTTTTTCTCCTGTAAACTCTATGTTGATGCCTTTGCCCAAAAAGCTCTACTTTTGTCTCATCTGACCAGAGAATATTCTTCCAAAACGTTTTAGGCTTTTTCAGGTAAGTTTTGGCAAACTCCAGCCTGGCTTTTTTATGTCTCGGGGTAAGAAGTGGGGTCTTCCTGGGTCTCCTACCATACAGTCCCTTTTCATTCAGATGCCGACGGATAGTAAGGGTTGACACTGTTGTACCCTCGGACTGCAGGGCAGCTTGAACTTGTTTGGATGTTAGTCGAGGTTCTTTATCCAACATCCGCACAATCTTGCGTTGAAATCTGTTGTCAATTTTTCTTTTCCGTCCACATCTAGGGAGGTTAGCCACAGTGCCATGGGCTTTAAACTTCTTGATGACACTGCGCACGGTAGACAGGAACATTCAGGTCTTTGGAGATGGACTTGTAGCCTTGAGATTGCTCATGCTTCCTCACAATTTGGTTTCTCAAGTCCTCAGACAGTTCTTTGGTCTTCTTTCTTTTCTCCATGCTCAATGTGGTACACACAAGGACACAGGTTGAGTCAACTTTAATCCATGTCAACTGGCTGCAAGTGTGATTTAGTTATTGCCAACACCTGTTAGGTGCCACAGGTAATTTACAGGTGCTGTTAATTACACAAATTAGAGAAGCATCACATGATTTTTCGAACCGTGCCAATACTTTTGTCCACCCCCTTTTTTATGTTTGGTGTGGAATTATATCCAATTTGGCTTTAGAACAATTCTTTTTGTGTTTTTTTTAATTTAAGACAAATTAAATGGAGATAATAATACCAAAGTATTTATGTTTGCAATCATTTTCAGGAAGAAACTGAGTATTATCTGACAGAATTGCAGGGGTGTGAATACTTTTGGCGATGACTGTAGGTTTATCTCTACATTTGACCGAAAATTTCCATCCAACGAGGATGACTCGGACTTATACTCAGCTAAGTGTTGTGATGATCACTGGATCTCTTTCCCGCCTCTGCTTAGTACTGGGCTACTGATCGATGGTCCTGCTGTCTTTGGGGTCCAGTTACTCTATATTATGCCACCCCACACCATAATTCCTGGAGTAGGACCAGTGTGACGTTTCCTCGTGAAGGCCTATTCATGGCGTTGCCCAATTGTGCTTTTTTTGGATATCGGTAGAAGGTTGTGTGTGAGATCATTAAAATATTTGAGTTATTGAATACATTATCAATTTTCAGAAACTTTGATCCATCGAGCAAAACTCTATTTGCATAAACTAAATTGCCTACAGGAGTTCTATTACCTTGTGAATGAATGTTCCCCTTTGAACACCGCATGTCCACAATAATCATTATTTCCATTTTTCTGCTGGAAATACAAGTGAGATTGGATTTTCATGTTCTTTGATATTAACATGGGACCAATCAGATGAGTCTTGAATACTTGGAAGCAATACAATTTTGCTTCTTTCTGGGTTGGATTTTTCCAAAACAAAAAAAATATTCAAATATATCTTTTGGATTCGTGTCATTATAGTTGTCATCACTTTAAATATAGAAAGAATTATCTTCTTCCTCGTCTTCAGATCAATGTTTGGGCCAATAAATCATCCTCACTTTCTGAAGGGATACTGTAGTCATCATTATACAACCTCGAAATCTGAAATAATAGTCTTCACCGGCCAGAGACTTTGGGAGATTTTGTTTTTGATATTTGAAAATAGGAAAGTAAACCCTTAACCCTTCCTTATGTGGGTAGAAGTTGCTATTGGCAAAACCCATTCTAATTTATTTAGAATTTTGGAAAACAATTGAACAAATTCATTAAGCAATTGCTTTTCCGATTAATATAATCATTTAGATGTATTATCTCATTCAAACAGGACTCTGTTGTAGTCTGCACAATGATTTTACTTTTAATATTTTTTTCCTGTACATGAATATTTTTTCCTAAATTTTCCTAATACTTTATCATTCTTTTGATGTTCCTTTTGCTTGAACCAAGGCTTTCATGGCCGTTTACTGGTCTGTGCAGATGCTTTCTTTAAAGTTAGATATGGTTCAGTTGCCTTAGCTCTAGATTCTTGTGTTGAAAAAAATTCTGTGTCGGGAATTTAAAATTTTTCCTTCAGCTTGTTGTCCTTATTTTTTTCATTGATAACTGTAAAAAATGTTATTTTCCCTTATAGGATTTCTGAAGTAGTAGTCGTGAAATTTATTATAATTCTTTCTTGATAATAAAAAAAAGATAAAGATTGGAGCAGCACCTGATCGTGCTACTCATGTCACTCCTGTGTCGCAGAGAAGGCAGATGGCAATAATGTAAAGTGTTCCAATGGAGCCAAAGAAATAGAAGAGTTTTATTGGGGGGGATGCGTGTACTGACAGTGTGGGGGGAAAAGTGTGAGGTGACAATATAGCAGACAAAAGTGTGAGGGGACAGTATGGAGGAAAGTATGAAGAGACAGTATTTGGGGGACAGCGTGATAAGACAGTTTGGGGAGCAAAAGTGTAAGGGGACAGTATTGGGGGAAAAGTGTGAGGGGACAGTATGAGGGTGGGAAGTGTGATGGGACAGTATGGGGAGGAAAGTATGAGGCAACAGTATTCGGGGGGGAAAGTCTGAGGGGACAGTATGTGGGACAATGGTGTGAGGAGACAGTATAGGGGCAAAAGTGTGAGGGGATAAATTTATATATAGTTATACAATAACTTGCTCATTTTGAGTTTGAGTCCAGCGGCGGTACTATTCAGTGATTGACAGTAATCTCTCCAAAGACGACTGTCAATCATTGAATAACTCCTCCCACTGGACTCATAACACCACAGTAGGAATTGCTTTTTCCAATATTTAAATATCAATCTGCTCATCAGTTTGTAGGATTTATTATAACACTTTTCCCCATTCATTATAACCCACTTATAATACTTTTTCTTCATAATAACACATTTGCCTCACATGAAAACATTTTGTATCATCATCACATTTTTTATTATCAGTCACTGTAATACATAATATATGATATATACACGGTGCACAATATAAAAACATCCCATGTGTGCAAAAATGATAGCATATCATACAAATATCATGACATTCACCCCAGCACATAAATGAAATTTAACATATCCTTCGTGTACCCACAGAATATGCAGCACTGGGAGGATAGTTCACTTAGAGAGCGTTTGAAAAGTTGTGGCCTACATAATGCAGCGAGAACCCCGAAGATAACTATGCAGCTAATGGAGGTACCATCCCAGGAGAGCAGGGCTGCCCCTCTTCATGGGTTTAGCTATTTAAGTAAACATTCAATAAAAGGGGACTGGCTCAAGACGAGAAAAAAGACAAGTTATAAGCAGCATCTTACAGTAGCTAAGGTCTGTGCTTTTACCGTAGGGCATCCTTCTACCTGACTCCACCCTAGACCTGCCCCATGCAGAATCCCTCTTCATATGAATATACCCGTTACACTATTATTCTACTATTTTTCTTTCAGTTGTGGTAATTATATACGTGATTAATTATTTTGGCTATATGAATTTGCATTTGATCAAATATTTCATATAATTCTCATGTGTTATCACACTACTTTGTAATCAATTTTGTCGTCCCATGGTACAGTGCCCTTTCTTTGGTATTTTGTTCCCCCTCTACCCCACGTTGTTGCATATCCTTTAATGTTATCATTGGACACTTTCGTTTTTTGTTTTTTTTTCCACTTTTTTCATGATTGTATTTTTCGAGTTGTCCGTCACATTGTCCATTTGGTATACATAGTGGTGAATCTGATGGTTAAGAATTTTTCCCCTTTCTTTTTGATTTATTTAAATGCATACCTTGCCTTGAGATTTGTGTCTTTACATTAGTATATGGACAAGGGTCAGAGGGAGGTACCGGAGACCGACCACTGCCGCCAGGAGATGGAACCAGCGACTACAATATCATCTAGGAGGAGGCACTGCGCCCGCCGTTAATGTGCAGCAAGAACTGCAGTGTGAGGACTACCTTATACTCTTGCCACTTAATTATTGTGTTTTGAACTGTTGCATTTTGCTGTACCTTTAACTCCGTTTGACTCATTACCTCCCTGTGTGGAGTATCTCCCCTGTAAATAAACCTGTTAACCCTTGCTCTGCATCCTGTCCGAGATGATATCCCACGTACCTGCTAGAACCTTTCACAGCGTCCCTCCTCCTGACACTACCCTGGTCTTGCCTCAGGCAGCATCCCTCCTCCTGTCACTACCCTGGCCCTTCCTCATGCAGCGTCCCTCCACCTGACACTACCTTGGTCCTTCTTCATGGAGCGTCGATCCACCTGACACTACCTTGGTCCTGCCTCATCCAGTGCCCCTCCACCTGACACTACCCTGGTCCTGCCTCATCCAGCGTCCCTCCTCCTGACACTACCCTGGTCTTGCCTCATGCAGTGTCACTTCACCTAACAGAACCTTGGTCTGGACTCATGCAGCGTTCCTCCTCCTGACACTACCCTGGTCCTGCCTTATGCTGCATCCCTCCACATAACACTTCCTTGGTCCTGCCTCATGCAGTGTCCCTCCAACTGACACTTCCTTGGTCCTGCCTCATGCAGTATCCCACCACCTGACACTACCCTGGTCCTGCCTCATGCAGCGTCCCTCCACCTGATACTACCTTGGTGCTGCCTGATGCGGCGTCCCTTCTCCTGACACTACCCTGGTCCTGCCTCATGCAGCGTCCCTTCTCCTGACACTACCCTGGTCCTGCCTTGCCTCATGCAGCATCCATCCCCCTAACACTACCCTGGTCCTGCCTCATGCAGCGTCCCTCCACCTGATACTACCTTGGTGCTGCCTCATGCAGCGTCCCTTCTCCTGACACTACCCTGGTCCTGCCTCATGCAGCGTCCCTTCTCCTGACACTACCCTGGTCCTGCCTTGCCTCATGCAGCATCCCTCCCCCTAACACTACCCTGGTCCTGCCTCATGCAGCATCCCTCCACTTGACACTACCTTGGTCCTGCCTCGTGCAGCGTCCCTCCCCCTAACACTACCCTGTCCTGCCTCGTGCAGCATCCCTCCCCCTAACACTACCCAGGTCCTGCCTCATGCAGCGTCCCTCCACCTGACACTACCCTGGTCCTGCCTCATTCAGTGCCCCTCATCCTGTCACTACCCTGGCCCTGCCTCATGCAGCATCCTTCCACCTGACACTACCCTATTCCTGCCTCATGCAGCATCCCTCCACCTGACACTACCCTGGTCCTGCCTCATGCAGCATCCCTCCTCCTATCTTAGATGGTCCTGCCTCATGCAGCATCCCTCTTCATGACACTACCCTGGTCCTGCCTCGTGCAGCATCCCTCCACCTGATACTACCTTGGCCTGCCTCACGCAGTATCCATCCACCTTACACTACCCTGGTTCTGCCTCATGCAGTGTCCCTCCTCCGGCCATACCCTGGTCCTGCCTCATGCAGCGTCCCTCCACCAGACACTACCTTGGTCCTGCCTTGTGCAGCATCCCTCCTCCTGACACTACCCTGGTCCTGCCTCAAGCAGCGTCCCTTCTCCTGACACTACCCTGGTCCTGCCTCATGTAGCGTCCCTTCTCCTGACACTACCCTGGTCCTGCCTTGCCTCATGCAGCATCCCTCCCCCTAACACTACCCTGGTCCTGCCTCATGCAGCATCCCTCCACCTGACACTACCTTGGTCCTGCCTCGTGCAGCATCCCTAACACTACCCTGGTCCTGCCTCGTGCAGCATCCCTCCCCCTAACACTACCCTGGTCCTGCCTCATGCAGCGTCCATCCACCTGACACTACCCTGGTCCTGCCTCATGCAGTGCCCCTCATCCTGTCACTACCCTGGCCCTGCCTCATGCAGCATCCTTCCACCTGACACTACCCTATTCCTGCCTCATGCAGCATCCCTCCACCTGACACTACCCTGGTCCTGCCTCATGCAGCATCCCTCCTCCTATCTTAGATGGTCCTGCCTCATGCAGCATCCCTCTTCATGACACTACCCTGGTCCTGCCTCGTGCAGCATCCCTCCACCTGATACAACCTTGGCCTGCCTCACGCAGTATCCATCCACCTTACACTACCCTGGTTCTGCCTCATGCAGTGTCCCTCCTCCGGCCATACCCTGGTCCTGCCTCATACAGCATCACTCTACCTGACAGAACCTTGGTCCTGACTCATGCAGCATCCCTCCTTCTGACACTGCCCTGGTTCTGCCTCATGCAGTGTCCCTCCTCCGGCCATACCCTGGTCCTGCCTCATACAGCATCACTCTACCTGACAGAACCTTGGTCCTGACTCATGCAGCATCCCTCCTTCTGACACTGCCCTGGTTCTGCCTCATGCTGCGTCCCTCCTCCTGACACTACCCTGGTCCTGCCTCATGCTGTGTCCCTCCACCTGACACTACCATGGTCCTGCCTCATGCAGCATCCCTCCTCCTGACACTAAGAAGCTCCTGCCTCATTCAGCATCCCTCGTCCTCACGCTACCCTGGTCCTGCCTCATACAGCGTCCATCCACCTGACACTACCCTGGTCCTGCCTCATGCAGCATCCCCCACCTTACACTGCCTTGGTCCTGCCTTATGCAGCATCCCTCCTCTTGACACTACCCTGGTCCTGCCTTATGCAGCATCCCTCCTCCAGATACTACCCTTATCCTGCCTCATGCAGCATTGCTCCACCTGACACTACCTTTGTCCTGCCTCGTGCAGCGTCCATCCACCTGACACTACTGTGGTCCTGCCTCGTGCAGCGTGCCTCCTCCTGACACTACCTTGGTCCTGCCTCATGCAGCATCCCTCCATTTTACACTACCTTGGTCCTGCCTTGTGCAGCGTCCCTCCTCCTGACACTACCCTGGTCCTGCCTCATGCATCGTCCCTCCTCCTGACACTACCATGGTCCTGCCTCATACAGCGTCACTCCACCTGACAGAATTTTGGTCCTGACTCATGCAGCATCCCTCCTCCTGACACTGCCCTGGTCCGGCCTCATGCAGCATCCCTCCACCTTACACTACCTTGGTCCTGCCTCATGCAACGTCCCTCCACCTGACACTACCCTGGTCCTGCCTCATGCAGCGTCCATCCATTTGACACTACCTTGGTCCTGCCTCATGCAGCGTCCCTCCTCCTGACACTACCCTGGTCCTGCCTCATGCAGCGTCCCTCCTCCTGACATTACCCTGGTCCTGCCTCATGCAGCATCCCTCCTCCTGACATTACCCTGGTCCTGCCTCATGCAGCGTCCCTCCTCCTGATATTACCCTGGTCCTGCCTCATGCAGCGTCCCTCCTCCTGACATTACCCTGGTCCTGCCTCATGCAGCGTCCCTCCTCCTGACATTACCCTGGTCCTGCCTCATGCAGCGTCCCTCCTCCTGACACTACCCTGGTCCTGCCTCATGCAGCGTCCCTCCTCCTGACATTACCCTGGTCCTGCCTCATGCAGCGTCCCTCCTCCTGACATTACCCTGGTCCTGCCTCATGCAGCGTCCATCCACCTGACACTACCCTGGTCCTGCCTCATGCAGCGTCCCTCCTCCTGACATTACCCTGGTCCTGCCTCATGCAGCGTCCCTCCTCCTGACATTACCCTGGTCCTGCCTCATGCAGCGTCCATCCACCTGACACTACCCTGGTCCTGCCTCATGCAGCGTCCCTCCTCCTGACATTACCCTGGTCCTGCCTCATGCAGCGTCCCTGCTCCTGACACTACCCTGGTCCTGCCTCATGCAGCGTCCCTCCTCCTGACATTACCCTGGTCCTGCCTCATGCAGCGTCCATCCACCTGACACTACCCTGGTCCTGCCTCATGCAGCATCCCTCCTCCTGACATTACCCTGGTCCTGCCTCATGCAGCGTCCCTCCTCCTGACATTACCCTGGTCCTGCCTCATGCAGCGTCCCCCCTCCTGACACTACCCTGGTCCTGCCTCATGCAGCGTCCCTCCTCCTGACATTACCCTGGTCCTGCCTCATGCAGCGTCCCTCCACCTGACATTACCCTGGTCCTGCCTCATGCAGCGTCCCTCCTCCTGACATTACCCTGGTCCTGCCTCATGCAGCGTCCCTCCTCCTGACATTACCCTGGTCCTGCCTCATGCAGCATCCCTCCTCCTGACATTACCCTGGTCCTGCCTCATGCAGCGTCCCTCCACCTGACATTACCCTGGTCCTGCCTCATGCAGCGTCCCTCCTCCTGACATTACCCTGGTCCTGCCTCATGCAGCGTCCCTCCACCTGACATTACCCTGGTCCTGCCTCATGCAGCGTCCCTCCTCCTGACATTACCCTGGTCCTGCCTCATGCAGCGTCCCTCCTCCTGATATTACCCTGGTCCTGCCTCATGCAGCGTCCCTCCTCCTGACATTACCCTGGTCCTGCCTCATGCAGCGTCCCTCCTCCTGACATTACCCTGGTCCTGCCTCATGCAGCGTCCCTCCTCCTGACATTACCCTGGTCCTGCCTCATGCAGCATACCTCCACCTGACACTACCCTGGTCCTGCCTCATTCAGCATCCCTTCATCTAACTCTACCCTAGTGTTTCCTCAAGCTGCAGCCCCCCACCTTAATTCATCCTAGTCCTGCTTCATGTAGCATCCATCCACCTCATACTACCTTAGTCCTGCTCCATGCAGCTTCCATTCACCTGAGACTACCTTGGTCCTGCCTCATGCAGCGTCCCTCCTGACACTACCCTGGTCCTGCCTCATGCAGCATCCATCCACCTCATACTACTTTAGTCCTGCTCCATGCAGCGTCCATCCACCTGACACTACCCTGGTCCTGCCTCATGCAGCGTCCATCCACCTGACACTACCCTGGTCCTGCCTCATGCAGCGTCCATTCACCTGACACTACCCTGGTACTGCCTCATGCAGCGTCCATCCTCCTGACGTTACCCTGGTTCTGCCTCATGCAGCATCCATTCACCTGACACTACCCTGGTCCTGCCTCATGCAGCTTTCCTCCTCCTGACACTACCCTGGTCCTGCCTCATGCAGCGTTCCTCCTCCTGACATTACCCTGGTCCTGCCTCATGCAGCGTCCATCCACCTCATACTACTCGTCTGGAGGAGAGAAGGTTTTTCCACCAACATAGAAGAGGATTCTTTACTGTTAGGGCAGTGAGAATCTGGAATTGCTTGCCTGAGGAGGTGGTGATGGCGAACTCAGTCGAGGGGTTCAAGAGAGGCCTGGATGTCTTCCTGGAGCAGAACAATATTGTATCATACAATTATTAGGTTCTGTAGAAGGATGTGGATCTGGGGATTTATTATGATGGAATATAGGAATATAGGCTGAACTGGATGGACAAATGTCTTTTTTCGGCCTTACTAACTATGTTACTATGTTACTATGTTACTTTAGTCCTGCTCCAAGCATCACTCCACCTGACACTACTTTGGTCCTGCCTCATGCAGCATCCCTCCACCTGATACTACCTTGGCCTGCCTCACGCAGTATCCATCCACCTTACACTACCCTGGTTCTGCCTCATGCAGTATCCCTCCTCCGGCCATACCCTGGTCCTGCCTCATACAGCATCACTCTACCTGACAGAACCTTGGTCCTGACTCATGCAGCATCCCTCCTTCTGACACTGCCCTGGTTCTGCCTCATGCTGCGTCCCTCCTCCTGACACTACCCTGGTCCTGCCTCATGCTGTGTCCCTCCACCTGACACTACCATGGTCCTGCCTCATCCAGCGTCCCTACACCTGACACTTCCATGGTCCTGCCTCATGCAGCATCCCTCCTCCTGACACTAAGAAGCTCCTGCCTCATTCAGCATCCCTCGTCCTCACGCTACCCTGGTCCTGCCTCATACAGCGTCCATCCACCTGACACTACCCTGGTCCTGCCTCATGCAGCATCCCCCACCTTACACTACCCTGGTCCTGCCTTATGCAGCATCCCTCCTCCAGATACTACCCTGATCCTGCCTCATGCAGCATTGCTCCACCTGACACTACCTTTGTCCTGCCTCGTGCAGCGTCCATCCACCTGACACTACTGTGGTCCTGCCTCGTGCAGCGTGCCTCCTCCTGACACTACCCTGGTCCTGCCTCATGCAGCGTCCCTCCACCTGACACTACTTTGGTCCTGCCTCATGCAGCATCCCTCCTCCTGACACTAAGAAGCTCCTGCCTCATTCAGCATCCCTCCTCACACTACCCTGGTCCTGCCTCATACAGCGTCCATCCTCCTGACACTACCCTGGTCCTGCCTCATGCAGCATCCCTCCATTTTACACTACCTTGGTCCTGCCTTGTGCAGCGTCCCTCCTCCTGACACTACCCTGGTCCTGCCTCATGCATCGTCCCTCCTCCTGACACTACCATGGTCCTGCCTCATACAGCGTCACTCCACCTGACAGAATTTTGGTCCTGACTCATGCAGCATCCCTCCTCCTGACACTGCCCTGGTCCGGCCTCATGCAGCATCCCTCCACCTTACACTACCTTGGTCCTGCCTCATGCAGCGTCCATCCACCTGACACTACCCTGGTCCTGCCTCATGCAGCGTCCATCCACCTGACACTACCCTGGTCCTGCCTCATGCAGCGTCCATCCACCTGACACTACCCTGGTTCTGCCTCATGCAGCGTCCATCCACCTGACACTACCCTGGTTCTGCCTCATGCAGCGTTCCTCCTCCTGACATTACCCTGGTCCTGCCTCATGCAGCGTCCATCCACCTGACACTACCCTGGTTCTGCCTCATGCAGCGTCCATCCACCTGACACTACCATGGTCCTGCCTCATGCAGCGTCCATCCACCTGACACTACCCTGGTTCTGCCTCATGCAGCGTCCATCCACCTGACACTACCCTGGTCCTGCCTCATGCAGCGTCCATCCACCTGACACTACCCTGGTTCTGCCTCATGCAGCGTTCCTCCTCCTGACATTACCCTGGTCCTGCCTCATGCAGCGTCCATCCACCTCATACTACTTTAGTCCTGCTCCATGCAGCGTCCCTCCACCTGACACTACCCTGGTCCTGCCTCATCTGCATTATGTCATCTGACTCCACCATTGTCATGTCCCTCGTGTCATCCTGTCATGTGGCCAATACAGTCCTGCCACTTACCTCTTCTTTAGCCATGCCATATCTAGCACCTTGGCTTTTTTTTTTTTCTTTCCATCCCTATATCCTATAGTTTATAGCAAATTATTAATGATCCCTTAGATATATAAAACATATACAGTATATACTTAAAAATCTATATTCATCTATTTGTGCGTTACTCCAAGCTGGTCGGTCAGAATCATAATTAATAAACTATAGAAACTAAACAATTCTGTTAGATTTCTGTGAGAATAGATGTTTATTCAGTCATAGGAGGAGTATGCTCATGGCAATGCAATGGCATGAACACAATATTGCTGTTAAAGCTTGACTAGAATTAGAAAACCATAGCTGCCTTCTTCCAAAAACAGAGCCACCCCTGTTTACAGGTTGTGTGTGGTATGGCAGTACTTCACCATTCACTTCAATGGACCTGAACTGCAATACCAGCCACAACCTGTGTAGAGTGGTGGCGCAATTTTTACAATGCCGTTTTGTTTTTTTAATCCTGAACAACCCATTTAAATATTACGCACTGTTTATTGCTAGTAAAATACCAAACTATAAGCATTATCTTATATATAGTAGGTTATGTTTATTACTGTTTTGAAGGCGTTGCCGCAGATCTGTGCTATCTATGATGAGGTTCAGTTGGTGCAACTAGTGTCCGCTTTACACTTCCATTATTTTTGTATTTCTGTTCCTATAATGAGTCGGAACAGGACCTAAAATAATCTGATCTAAATGTAAATGGGAGTGGTTTACTCTTTATAATAGATGAATAAGGCGTGGTTTGAGTATATGAACCTGGGTTATGATTTTATGTTCTAACATGACAGTAAACCTGTCACTTGCCATAAATATATATTTTTCACCCTATGTAAATGCCGCTGTTCCACTGAATCCGGCGTTGTCTTTCTTGTGTTCCAGCTCCACTCCCTTCCTGAGATATCGCCCCTTCTTCCCAGTATATAAACCAAGAATTTTTCACCAACTAGGCGTAGCCCTCAACTGGACCTTGTGGGCGTAATCTTGAGGACCACACCCAGTTGACTAAGACTAGAATATAAAGGAAGAAAGGGCCATATCTCTGGAAGGGAGAGGCGCAAGAATAAAAGAAAAGCATCGCCGGATTCAGAAGAAAAGTGGCATTTACATCAGGTAAAAATAAATTACATATTTATGGCAAGTGACAGGGCCTCATTAATGTATTAAAAAAAGTAGGGCAGTGTTTGATATTCAAGAGAAAATTCAAGAAAAAGTGAGAAGCACAGGAGAAGTCTTGCAGGCAACAGTGATGAAAAGCAAGAAGAGAGAAGCTTATAGACGTATGTAGTGGCGCTATTGCATAGGGTTTGTGTTTCGTAGTTAGTCGAGAATTAATAGGAGGGTGGAGAATGGAGGGAAAGATTGTTTTATATAAATGGGGCCTTGGGTAGTAAGAAAAAAAAAACGCTCCACCACTTGGCCAGTTTTTTTGGTCCTTTTAACCCACATATCACAGGTAAATAAAAAGTCGATATTGACTTTTAGGATTGCTATTTCCAGTCAGAGATGCTAGAGTTCAAGTCTTCTTCCTCTCTGAAGAGGCAATTCGCATAGCTACAGACAATTTTCGAAACCATAAGAATTAATCGCTGTCCAGGACCACAAGTGGAGATAGAGACAAGGAGAGGCCCAGAGTTAGTGATCTAGTGAGATGAACGTGCACCTACAAAGAGTGGACAAGAGATGGAGATGGTACAAGAAGGACAAACTAAACGTTCAGCTACACAGATACAATAACTGTGAGGACCAGGGAAAAGAAAGTCGGCAAAGTGGGCGGTCTACATTGTCCAGTGCTGAGGACACGTTTGGTAGGAGGAGTATAAAGTAGTGTGAGATCTTCAGTGGCTCTGGAGAGGGAAGCTTCTGAAGAGTGGTGGGGCGAAAAGTCAGGCTTTAAGTGGTCAGAAAGGAAATATAAAAAAAAAAAATCCTTAGGTCGAGGTCGTTTAGGAGACAGAAGAAAGATGAGGCATAAATTAACGAGAGCCACAGATGGTTTCTTCGGTTTAGTGGTATGGTGGCATATTGGAATGAGAAGGGGACTGTCCTCTTTAGACAACCTCTTTCCATATCTCCTATGTTTCGCTTATCCGGTAGAACCCCTTTAATGCTAGTCTCAAGGGGTCCTGCTTAGATGATGCATATTGTCTATTTTAGAGAAGGAAGGATGGGGATAACATGGAGTGTAATTAAGTGTGTCAATGGTGAAGTGAACCTTACATGATTTTTACAACTATAATTTTTGTTAACTAAGATTTGACAAAAAGGGGTCTATAAGATTTAAGGAGAAAGTACAACTCAAAAACAGCTACATCTACAGATTGGAGTCTCATAACCATGCTCCAAGGCGCTGCTAGGAATTACATTGACTTACAGGGCATCTACCTATATGGCGCATTTGAGATGGTTTTCGCATATAAAGTTTAAGATATGCTTCACACATTCAAGTAAGAACCACAATGTCCAGACCGGCCACGGGTCTTCTGACGTCAACCCAACAGCCTCGTTGGTATATATGTGACTGTTGAGTTTGACTCGGTAGACCCACGCTTGAGCCTGTTGACTTGAGGTTATGTGACCTGGTGCCAATTCGGATATCGTAATCTACGCTAGGATGGTGAATGTCCAATATGTGATACCGGCTTTAATTACAGGCTAAAAGTTCTTCAGAATGAGCTACACAAAGGCGAGTGCTGGTTGCAGAAGAAAGGTCTTAACGAAAGTTCTTAACCTGCAAGTACCATACAAAAATACATCATCATCATCATAAAATATCAGTTTCCAGACTAGTGCAGATGCATTCAAATACTTGCAGAATCAAGATGTCCCTTTTACATGTGTCATCCCTTAAAGCTCAGATGGTACTAATGGTAAAATATGTTGAAGCTCTTAGTCCTTCTTATATTTGTCAAGCAGTGACCCCACATCAAGGCTCTTCACATTTCCTCTCATCCTTGGCAACGTCCTTGATCCAAGGGGGTCCGAACCTCTCCAGTGTAATAGATGTTGTGCTTGTAAACAAATAACCATAAAGTGCAAATGCAGACTCTATCCCAAGGCACTTCCTGAGGTCCTAGAGATGCCGTGTCCCCAGTCACCTTCTCATATACTGTTCATTGGGATGGAACCATTGTTGATTGTGCTATAATACATTTTGTTCTGTCGGCAGCTGAGAATGATCAGGACCACCACAAGGGCTAGGAGAAGAACCACGCCAATGGCCAACAGTGAGAGAAGGGCAGCATGGGCCTGGCCAACTGTGAGGACTCTTCCTAGGAACGGTACTCCTCCATGCTCATCAGAATCTGTAATAAAGATAGCTCATAAACAAAACTGTAGAGAATGGAGGAAAAAATAATATTTTTTTTGGCTTGAAGGACTCATACCTGGTGTAACAGTGCCGCTTTCTTCTTGGGCTGAAAAAAAAATAAATAAATAACATGCATATAACACAAGAAGAGCTATGGAACCAACTCAAAACTTCTCTATATAAAAGGGGTAAAGAGAGACAAGGGAGGAGCCATATTGGTGTTTGTTTTTTTTTAGTCCCCTTAGGAAATTTTTAAACTTTGATTGCTTGTATTATATACTGTGTATATCATAATATTGCAGTAGAGCATATAGCGTAAATGCCTGGAGTACCAAGATGGCCGTTAAGGGGCCTTCAGCAGGCCTCAGGCAGCATGGTATCTCACTGGTATCCAGCGATCACACAGCGGGAGGAGCGATGGTAGACAGTGTGTGCGTGTACCAGGAAGAAAATCATGTAAATGTCTGCCAGTGATTGTCAGCAGAATTGACGTGGTTAAACAGCAACGATCGGATCCAGCTCTGATTGCTGCTGTCACGAGCAGATGCTGCTGTTAGTGATTGCATCACAGCCACTTTCTTATATGTGAATCCAGAGTGACATCCATAAGCACCCAGGGGTTAAAAAAAAATGAAATAAAATTCAATTACTCTAACACAAAGCTCTGATTCCTTCTTCAAGATCCTCATTCACTATGATGCCAAAAGAAAAAAAAAAACACTATAAAGAGGGCTCACTCTGGAGGACCAAGAATGCCTATGCAGTACAGAGATTTCAATGAAAAATGTGTGATACCTTATGTCTCCTGTGGAGGTGCTACAGAATAATTGAACAAAAGCTGTCAGTGTTCCCACAGATTACAGCTGAATACTACCAGCACGTTATGTACCGTAACTAAAATATTGTACATCATCCCCTTATAGGCCATGGTACCAGAGAGGCCTGAGAGACCCTTCTATCATATATTAAGAATATCTTTAGCCTGGTTTGTGTAGATTTTATACTGGATCATGGGTCTCTATAAATATATTTATATAAATCTTGCCTGGCTTCTTCTTCACAGTGAAAGTGGTTTCCATTCCCGCATGGATGTGATCTGTGACGTGGCAGTGAAGTAGCCAGGTCCCAGGGTTACCAGCCACCAACTCTATCGTCTGAAAAGTCCCAGGAAAGAGGTCAAACACGTCTGCCCGGTGTGTCTTGTCTTTCTAAAAGTCAAAAAATATTAATTAATTTACCATTCTGTACAAAGAAAATATTCACTCCGATGAGTCCTCGTCCTCTGAGGGGCTCACAGCGTACCGATATTACATACATCAGGCCAACAGATTTGTTGAGAGTGTGAGTCCACCTATGAATTTACACATTACATTATACAATATAGGAGTTACAGCCTGTAATACTCCAAAGCTGTGTTCACAGTTCTGTAGCCTCAGAGCTGAAATCCCCCAGCATTCCTTAGTTTCCCTGCAGCTTTGGGCAAGAGCCGTCCCACCAGTGCCGCTCACAGCTGAGGCAGTTCTGCACATGTTCTTATGGACAGAGGAGCTTTACGACAGGTGAAAGTCCTAGGAGTCAATATATATTCCACCGGCACAGCAGTATATCAGCAATATCATACTGTGGCGTTTAGAAAGGATTTAATCTAATGTTACCCCCAATTCCTTTCCTAAATAAAATATGAAGGGCCCTACGCCAGGTATGAACCACAAAATAACCTGGAGGACCCGGCATGAGATCCTCCTCACTGCAATTCACCACCGGAGGCTACAATATCTCTGCGGTGTCAGACATTCCCTGCATGTCACTACAAACAATGCACAAACTGGTGGAACAGGTTCAAACGAGAAAGACGCGACCTTGGCTTACTCAGAAATTATCTGAGGTGGATAAAATACGGTATATATGCAAAAAATAGATGATAGATAGATAGATAGATAGATAGATAGATAGATAGATAGATAGATAGATAGATATGGGATAGATATGGGATAGATAATAGATAGATACATAGATAGATAGATAGATAGATAGATAGATAGATAGATAGATAGATAGATAGATAGATAGATCTGTCACCAGGTGAGAAGTGGACAGTTTTTGCTCTTATTTTATTCCGACCACTCTAATGGGTTTTTTTTTTTTATCTGACATACGGTTCCAGAGATATGGGCTTTTTTATTTAATGCTAATTTGTATGCCCTTTACCAAAGGGGCAGTGCTCACAAGGTAATTATGCACAACAGCCTAAAGACACGCCCCCGAGGATCATGTGAGCCACACCCCCTTGTAAAGAGAACAGAAATCACCAAATAGAAAAGCCCATATCTCTGGAACCGTATGGCAGATTAAAATAAATAAATCAATAGTCAGGGGAGCAGTGGGAATATAGAGCAAAAATGTCCACTTATAACCTGGTGACAGGTCCTCTTTAAGAAATATGCTTGTCTTGTACAATAAGTGATTTTCTGGCTCATCTCTGAGAAGGAATAAATGACCTATCAGCCCATTAGCACAGAGCGTGGCGTTATCAGCTGTCCGCACTATCCATACGTGATTCTTGCTCCCTTCCCACCACATCTGCGTCTTCCATCAGCCCTGTACCTTAGGTGTATTCCCTGCTCTATACTTTTTATGGAAAGCTCATCGATATGCTAATGTATAAGCATACATCGCCCATAGGCTCATTGTAGAAAAGAGGTATCCTGCACGTCGTGCCTCTCTTGGCGGGATGTCCCCTCGCAGAAAATTGCAGTGGTCTACACTTTTCTACACAGGCAAAAAAAAAAGGGATATCAAGATAAACCGGGCCAAAAATACGTACGTTTGGCTTATATGCCAGCAGAGCTCCTGCAACAGGATATTGCCGATCTCCTGGTAAATTGTGAAAGAGGAGCAATAGGGCACAGAGGTTTCTAGAAATACCACTTTGAGGGCCACCAAAATGTGTAGATGGTGTCCACCAGCCACCAGCACTGTGTGCACCGTATCACTGCACGAGAGGAGATGTGACAGGCACTCACCTTATACAGAAAGCTCTGAGCGTGGAAGTGCACGGTGTGCATGTCAACTTCATTCCCCATCCCCAGAAGATACCAATTGGTCTTCTCACCTTCAGTCATAATGAGGCCGTGGAGATTTCCATAAATCTTTCCATTAATAGCTGTAATACAACACATAAGTCAGTAGTGGAGAAATACTTACATACTCTGTCCAGACACTAAACCAGCAGGGGATACAAGCTCTAAAGCCTGCAGAATAGTGAGCGCAGCTCTGGGGTATAATACAGGAGGTAACTCAGGATCAGTAATGTAATGTATGTACACAGTGACTGCACCAGCAGAATAGTGAGTGCAGCTCTGGGGTATAATACAGGATGTAACTCAGGATCAGTAATGTAATGTATGTACACAGTTACTGCACCAGCAGAATAGTGAGTGCAGCTCTGGGGTATAATACAGGATGTAACTCAGGATCAGTAATGTAATGTATGTACACAGTGACTGCACCAGCAGAATAGTGAGTGCAGCCCTGGGGTATAATACAGGATGTAACTCAGGATCAGTAATGCAATGTATGTACACAGTTACTGCACCAGCAGAATAGTGAGTGCAGCCCTGGGGTATAATACAGGATGTAACTCAGGATCAGTAATGTAATGTATGTACACAGTGACTGCACCAGCAGAATAGTGAGTGCAGCTCTGGGGTATAATACAGGATGTAATTCAGTATCAGTAATGTAATGTATGTACACAGTGACTGCACCAGCAGAATAGTGAGTGCAGCTCTGGAGTATAATACAGGATGTAACTCCGGATCAGTAATGTAATGTATGTACATAGTGACTGCACCAGCAGAATAGTGAGTGCAGCTCTGGGGTATAATACAGGATGTAACTCAGGATCAGTAATGTAATGTATGTACACAGTGACTGCACCAGCAGAATAGTGAGTGCAGCTCTGGGGTATAATACAGGATGTAACTCAGGATCAGTACAGGATCAGTAATGTAATGTATGTACACAGTGACTGCACCAGCAGAATAGTGAGTGCAGCTCTGGGGTATAATACAGGATGTAATTCAGTATCAGTAATGTAATGTATGTACACAGTGACTGCACCAGCAGAATAGTGAGTGCAGCTCTGGAGTATAATACAGGATGTAACTCCGGATCAGTAATGTAATGTATGTACACAGTGACTGCACCAGCAGAATAGTGAGTGCAGCTCTGGGGTATAATACAGGATGTAACTCAGGATCAGTAATGTAATGTATGTACACAGTGACTGCACCAGCAGAATAGTGAGTGCAGCTCTGGAGTATAATACAGGATGTAACTCAGGATCAGTAATGTATGTACACAGTGACTGCACCAGCAGAATAGTGAGTGCAGCTCTGGGGTATAATACAGGATGTAACTCAGGATCAGTACAGGATCAGTAATGTAATGTATGTACACAGTGACTGCACCAGCAGAATAGTGAGTGCAGCTCTGGGGTATAATACAGGATGTAACTCCGGATCAGTACAGGATCAGTAATGTAATGTATGTACACAGTGACTGCACCAGCAGAATAGTGAGTGCAGCTCTGGGGTATAATACAGGATGTAACTCAGGATCAGTAATGTAATGTATGTACACAGTGACTGCACCAGCAGAATAGTGAGTGCAGCTCTGGAGTATAATACAGGATGTAACTCCGGATCAGTAATGTAATGTATGTACACAGTGACTGCACCAGCAGAATAGTGAGTGCAGCTCTGGGGTATAATACAGGATGTAACTCAGGATCAGTAATGTAATGTATGTACACAGTGACTGCACCAGCAGAATAGTGAGTGCAGCTCTGGAGTATAATACAGGAGGTAACTCAGGATCAGTAATGTAATGTATGTACAAAGTGACTGCACTGTTGTGATCCTAATGGCAGAGGATCTCAGGGTCTTCAGCAAAGTCTGCAAACATAAAAACTAGCTCTTAGGGAGGTGGTAACTAAGCTGACCACATACCTGATCCTAGCCCACAAATAATAGCAGCCGGGGAACGTGCCTACGTTGGTTCTAGACGTCTCGCGCCAGCCGGAGATCTAACTAACCCTTTCAGAGAAAATACAGACCTCACTTGCCTCCAGAGAAAGATACCCCAAAGTAGATACAGGCCCCCAACAAATAATAACGGTGAGGTAAGAGGAAAGGACAAACGTAAGTATGAACTAGATTCAGCAAAGAGAGGCCCACTAAATAATAGCAGAAATATAGAAAGCGGACTTATGTGCTCAGCGAAAAACCCTACTAAAATATCCACGCTGAATATCCAAGAACCCCCGTACCGACTAACCGTATGGGGGGAGAATATCAGCCCCCTAAGAGCTTCCAGCAAAATCAGGAATCACATTATGAACAAGCTGGACAAAAAACAGAATAATACAAATAAACAAAAAACAAGAAAGTAGGACTTAACTTATGTTGCAAAAATCAGGACCAGTAGACAAGAGCAACCAGACAAGGACTGATTACATGGATGCCAGGCAATGGACTAAGACTCCAGGAAGTTTAAATAGAAACACCCAGAGTCTTAACGAACAGGTGACTACCAACCTGAGGAAAGAGAATCCAAGAGCCATACCGCGAGTGACCACAAGAGGGAGCCCAAAAGTATAGTTCATAACACTGCACCAGCAGAATAGTGAGTGCAGCTCTGGGGTATAATACAGGATGTAACTCAGGATCAGTACAGGATCAGTAATGTAATGTATGTACACAGTGACTGCACCAGCAGAATTGTGAGTGCAGCTCCGGAGTATAATACTCAGAATCAGTACAGGATCAGTAATGTAAAGTATGTACACAGTACCAGCAGTACAGTGAGTGCAGCTCTGGGGTATTGTGAAGGATGTACCTCAGTATTAGAACAGTCTAAGTAATGTTATGTTTTTACAAATTATTGAACTTCTGATGTAGATCCATTTGTTATATAATCGGTAGTATCATTATTCTAAGGTGGAGGACTACTCACCATGGATTTTGTTGCTTTCTTCTAATTCCTCTGTCACATTGATTGCTGCGGGGTCTTTATGAACATAAGTCTCAATATTGTCAGCCAAATACCATGACAGATTTTCGTCAAATACCAAAAACAACAATGCGAATTCCCGAGCCACATCCCTCCTCCGGCCTTTGTTGTCCAGTACACCTTTCCTACAAGTCAGTAGTGGTCCTACCAGGCCACTGTACATGTCCTACACAAACAAGGGAAGGTAGAAAAATCACCCTAAATAAAGACAGTCTATAGAGAAAAAAAGAATTAATGAAATAATAGAATACTTAAAATCGACATCAAGCAGAATTGAGGTTACAACTAAAGATACATGGGACCTGGTTCAAGGGTAAGACCTAACTCATGGATGTCAGAGAATCTTACCTCGGGGGGCGCTCTACAAGGGGTGGCATGATTAAGATCTAACAGCTTTTTTACTCCACTACCTGCTCGTTTGCCACCCAAAAAGCACCCAGTGGTTTTGGCCCCTTGGATCACAGTGTTTTATGGGCTAAAAGTCCTGGATCAGAGGTTTCTCCAATAAGTGTCAACGAGCAGCAACAAAAGCCGTAACATTTTTATAGTGTATATCATACCTTCATATAGTCTTCTTTGGAATAGTAGGCCCATGTTAAGCAGTCCGGATCATTACTCCCTGGTCCTGATCGTTCGGGAACATTCCAATGATAGATACTTGTACCTCCTGAAAAAAAAAAATTTTGGCTAAAAATGAAAAAGAAGTCACAGGATCCTGCAAAAGTTACCCTCGATATAGATCCTAATTATTAATTATGACTTTATATGACATTCATATTTGCCAAGTTTCAGCCTTGATAAGTTGCTTAAAGGGGAAATTCGGTCAAAGTGTTTGTAACAAGGAGTTTATGCAGCATATCTAGTGTCATGGATCAAAGGTTCTGCAGAAAACGAAGGGTAGTCCCAGCAACAAGGTTCATAGTTAAAAACTCTTCATTATTAGAAAATCCCAGAATCAGGAAGCAGAATATCCACCATGAAGAATGCATGAAATGATCACATCGAAAAAAAAATACTCTAGTCAATGCGTTTCGGATGACAATTCTAAATTCCTGATTTTATGGAATTTTCAAATAAAGAAGAACTTTTAACCAAGAACCTTGGAGCTTCATTTTCTTCACCAAATGTTTGATAGATGCCACGCAATGGCAGATATCTTCGGAAAAAAAAACACCCTACCTCGTTTCCATTCATTGAGGGAGGCTATAGTTGACAAGTCATTCATGTCGAATTAGAGATTTGGTCCCTTAAAGAGAAATCCAGACTGAACCGGAGATCAGAGATCTTTCGTGTCACTTTATGGCCATTTTCATCCAACAGAACAAACTTCACAGACCAACAATGAATGACAAGTCCCTCAGAAGACATCTTTCTAAACTCCCTCATGTATGACCATCCATTTTTGGGATACTGTGTCATTTCCAGGAGCAGATGGTTCTCACTCCCCATCAAGAACAGACGAGTACTGTACTAGTAAATAGTCCATTAGAGTCAAGTTCTTACACAAGAATCCAAAATTTCCAACAGACTCTAACCCAATTTGGAGGTATTTTTGGAGTCAATCACTTGATCCTTGACATTTTGCTTTAGTTCTAATGCTATTACATCTGGGTTATTTATTTTTATTGAACATTTTGAGATGATAGAAGGGGGGGTTCTCCTTTAACTCACCCGGTAGAGTATTTTGGATGACACTTCCACCATCAAGATCTGCCACCTGAACACCATGTGCGTAGATGGAGTATGGTCGCGAGGCTTTGTTTTTAAACACAATAAGTATACTCTCTCCAACCTCTGCTCTTATGAATGGGCCTATGAAGTAAAAAAATAAACTTTTTAAATGAGGTTTTAATTACAGAAAAAATAAAATTATGTGATTATCGAGAAATACATTTTTATAGTGTTCCACAGAGCCAACTAAAGCACACCGTCAGCCGGCAATAACCGTTTTCTGTAGCTTTTTTTGTTGACTTTGCATTGTAGACTGTGACAGAATTAGCAGAGTCATCTCATTGTCATTAGAGGGCAGGTGATATAAGGACAGGTCCACTAGTTAGAAGCGTACAGGGCCGCCATCAGGGCATGACAGCCATGACTGGCGTATGGGGCCCGGTAAGCAGAGGGGGCCCACATCGGGCCCCGTCTAATCTGCTCACCGGGCCCCCCCCTGCCGGCGCTGCGGGCCCCCCACCTGCCGGCGCTGCGGGCCTGCAGGACACTATTGACGTGCGGGCCCGTGCCCGCACGTCAATAGTTAACAGCCGCCGCCAGCCAGTCGGAGGCAGGCAGCTGACTTGAGCGGCCGCAGTGCGCAGTCGCACTTCGCCGGCGTCTGACGTCATTGTCAGCCGCCGGCGAGTGCGTCCTTCACCTGCGTGGAGGAAGTGAGGTTCCCCGCCGCAGGAGCATGGCAAGGTAAGAACTCGTTTTTTTTTTTTTTGAGAGCGGCGATCCCAGGGGGTTGGGGCCCGGGGCAGAACGCTGGACACGCTGGGGCAGAAAACTGGACACGGGCAGTATGCTGGACACAGGGGCAGAGATGCTGGACACAGGGGGCAGAGATGCTGGACACAGGGGGCAGAGATGCTGGACACAGGGGGCAGAGATGCTGGACACAGGGGGCAGTATGCTGGACACAGGGGGCAGTATGCTGGACACAGGGGGCAGTATGCTGGACACAGGGGGCAGTATGCTGGACACAGGGGGCAGTATGCTGGACAAAGGGGCAGTATGCTGGACAAAGGGGCAGTATGCTGGACAAAGGGGCAGTATGCTGGACAAAGGGGCAGTATGCTGGACAAAGGGGCAGTATGCTGGACAAAGGGGCAGTATGCTGGACAAAGGGGCAGAGATGCTGGACAAAGGGGCAGAGATGCTGGACAAAGGGGCAGAGATGCTGGACAAAGGGGCAGAGATGCTGGACAAAGGGGCAGAGATGCTGGACAAAGGGGCAGAGATGCTGGACAAAGGGGCAGAGATGCTGGACACGGGGCAGAATGCTGGACAAAGGGACAGAGATGCTGGACAAAGGGGCAGAGATGCTGGACAAAGGGGCAGAGATGCTGGACACAGGGGGCAGTATGCTGGACACAGGGGGCAGAATGCTGGACAAAGGGGCAGAATGCTGGACAAAGGGGCAGAATGCTGGACAAAGGGGCAGAATGCTGGACAAAGGGGCAGAATGCTGGACAAAGGGGCAGTATGCTGGACAAAGGGGCAGAGATGCTGGACAAAGGGGCAGAGATGCTGGACAAAGGGGCAGAGATGCTGGACAAAGGGGCAGAGATGCTGGACAAAGGGGCAGAGATGCTGGACACAGGGGGCAGTATGCTGGACACAGGGGGCAGTATGCTGGACACAGGGGGCAGAATGCTGGACAAAGGGGCAGGATGCTGGACAAAGGGGCAGAGATGCTGGACAAAGGGGCAGAGATGCTGGACAAAGGGGCAGAGATGCTGGACAAAGGGGCAGAGATGCTGGACAAAGGGGCAGAGATGCTGGACAAAGGGGCAGAGATGCTGGACACGGGGCAGAATGCTGGACAAAGGGACAGAGATGCTGGACAAAGGGGCAGAGATGCTGGACAAAGGGGCAGAGATGCTGGACACAGGGGGCAGTATGCTGGACACAGGGGGCAGAATGCTGGACAAAGGGGCAGAATGCTGGACAAAGGGGCAGAATGCTGGACAAAGGGGCAGAATGCTGGACAAAGGGGCAGAATGCTGGACAAAGGGGCAGTATGCTGGACAAAGGGGCAGAGATGCTGGACAAAGGGGCAGAGATGCTGGACAAAGGGGCAGAGATGCTGGACAAAGGGGCAGAGATGCTGGACAAAGGGGCAGAGATGCTGGACACAGGGGGCAGTATGCTGGACACAGGGGGCAGTATGCTGGACACAGGGGGCAGAATGCTGGACAAAGGGGCAGGATGCTGGACAAAGGGGCAGGATGCTGGACAAAGGGGCAGAGATGCTGGACACAGGGGGCAGAATGCTGGACACAGGGGGCAGAATGCTGGACACAGGGGGCAGAATGCTGGACAAAGGGGGCAGAATGCTGGACAAAGGGGCAGTATGCTGGACAAAGGGGCAGTATGCTGGACAAAGGGGCAGTATGCTGGACAAAGGGGCAGAATGCTGGACAAAGGGGCAGAATGCTGGACAAAGGGGCAGAATGCTGGACAAAGGGGCAGAGATGCTGGACAAAGGGGCAGAGATGCTGGACAAAGGGGCAGAGATGCTGGACAAAGGGGCAGAGATGCTGGACAAAGGGGCAGAGATGCTGGACACAGGGGGCAGTATGCTGGACACAGGGGGCAGGATGCTGGACACAGGGGGCAGGATGCTGGACAAAGGGGCAGGATGCTGGACAAAGGGGCAGAGATGCTGGACACAGGGGGCAGAATGCTGGACACAGGGGGCAGAATGCTGGACACAGGGGGCAGAATGCTGGACAAAGGGGGCAGAATGCTGGACAAAGGGGCAGTATGCTGGACAAAGGGGCAGAATGCTGGACAAAGGGGCAGAATGCTGGACAAAGGGGCAGAGATGCTGGACAAAGGGGCAGAGATGCTGGACAAAGGGGCAGAGATGCTGGACAAAGGGGCAGAGATGCTGGACAAAGGGGCAGAGATGCTGGACACAGGGGGCAGTATGCTGGACACAGGGGGCAGGATGCTGGACACAGGGGGCAGGATGCTGGACAAAGGGGCAGGATGCTGGACAAAGGGGCAGAGATGCTGGACACAGGGGGCAGAATGCTGGACACAGGGGGCAGAATGCTGGACACAGGGGGCAGAATGCTGGACAAAGGGGGCAGAATGCTGGACAAAGGGGCAGTATGCTGGACAAAGGGGCAGTATGCTGGACAAAGGGGCAGAATGCTGGACAAAGGGGCAGAATGCTGGACAAAGGGGCAGAATGCTGGACAAAGGGGCAGAATGCTGGACAAAGGGGCAGAGATGCTGGACAAAGGGGCAGAGATGCTGGACAAAGGGGCAGAGATGCTGGACAAAGGGGCAGAGATGCTGGACACAGGGGGCAGAATGCTGGACAAAGGGGCAGAATGCCGGACAAAGGGGCAGAGATGCTGGACAAAGGGGCAGAGATGCTGGACAAAGGGGCAGAGATGCTGGACAAAGGGGCAGAGATGCTGGACAAAGGGGCAGAGATGCTGGACAAAGGGGCAGAGATGCTGGACACGGGGCAGAATGCTGGACAAAGGGACAGAGATGCTGGACAAAGGGGCAGAGATGCTGGACACAGGGGGCAGTATGCTGGACACAGGGGGCAGAATGCTGGACAAAGGGGCAGAATGCTGGACAAAGGGGCAGAATGCTGGACAAAGGGGCAGAATGCTGGACAAAGGGGCAGAATGCTGGACAAAGGGGCAGAATGCTGGACAAAGGGGCAGAATGCTGGACAAAGGGGCAGAATGCTGGACACGGGGCAGAGATGCTGGACACAGGGGGCAGAGATGCTGGACACAGGGGGCAGAGATGCTGGACACAGGGGGCAGAGATGCTGGACACAGGGGGCAGAGATGCTGGACACAGGGGGCAGAGATGCTGGACACAGGGGGCAGAGATGCTGGACACAGGGGGCAGAGATGCTGGACACAGGGGGCAGAGATGCTGGACACAGGGGCTATGAATGATGCTGGACACAGGGGCAGAATGGAGATATGGGGTATGATGAAAGACATGGGGGCATGACTGGAGACAGATGGGGAAGGATTGGAGACACAGGAGGCATGATTGGAGACACTGGGGGCAGAATTGGAGACAGATTGTGCAGGATCATGGGGCAGGATGGATACGATGGAGACAGATGGGGCAGGATGGGGAGATCATATGGGGCAGGATGGATACTCATGAGGGCAGGATGGGAGAACATATGGCTGACGCCAGGAATGAGACACACGGGGGCCAGGATGGGGAATATTATTACCATAGGGACTAATTAAGGGATATTATTACTGCAGTGATGTATTTATTTTTTGAGGACACTGTTTTAAATGAGGGGGCGGTCCTGTTACTGTGTAGAGTGACACTATGTCGCCTCTTTTTCTTTATGCGGTGTAATGTAGAAGTTGGGAAAAATTAAGTAATGTGTTCTGCAAGCGGAGCTCGAGATAACTGTGTTATTTCCTGCAGAAACGAGTCCTGGCTGGAAGACATGATGGCGGTCTGTGCTGGATGAAAGATGAAGGACTTCACCTAGAGACGTCACTGGTGAGTCAGTGTTACCTATACACTGACACTATACACTGTATACTATATACAGAGGTCCTGTGTATAATTTCACTAGTGATCACTGTATTATCTGTACACAGACACTGCATACTAAGTACAGATCTCCTGTGTATAATGGCACTTATGGTGATAGTGTGGTGCTTTTTTTTTTATTACTGATCAGAATTGTAGTATTCAGTAACTATGTGGTGGTAATATGTGGTCTGGACATGGTGTTGCGGTATTTGTTCCTTGTATGTGATATTATTCGATCACTGTGGTGCTAATATACGGTCTGGTCATGGTGTTGCGGTATTTGTCCCTTGTATGTGATATTATTCGATCACTGTGGTGGTAATATGTCATCTGGTCATGGTGTAGCGGTATTTGTTCTTTTTATGTGATATTATTGGTCATTTTAAAAATTGAAAAATAAATAAAAATATACCTAAATTGTATTGCATATTTTAACAAATATTTAATAGGTTACAGCAGAGTAGGGCCTCACCAAAAGAGTCTACCGTGTTATGGTGGCGGCTTACAAAATCTTTTGGCCAAAACAAAAGCTGCCGGCTATATGTGTGATCTGGTGATGGGAACTGTTAGGGTATGTGTCCACGTTAAGTAAACGCTGCGTGTTTGACGCTGCGTGGGGCCACAGCGTCAAACACGCAGCGTCCAGATGTTCCAGCATAGTGAAGGGGATTTTATGAAATCCCGTCTCCACTATGCGTGGTAACACGCACCCGGCGGCGCTGCGACTCCGGACATGCGGCGCTTCTTTTAAGATCGCAGCATGTCCGTGTTCCTTGTGGCAGCTGCGCCGCCGCAAGCTATAACACAGGGCCCTATGTGTGGGGTGCGATGATCCCGGATGTGTGCAATGAACACATCCGGCATCATCGCGTCACAGTAGGGGGCGGGGCTTAGCGCCGAGCGGGTTTGCCGCTCCGACGCAACCGCCGGCCATCCTGAAGGTGGACACGTACCCTCAATGTGTGATTGGTGAGAAGTGGAGTTTTTCCAAGAGAGAGCGGTGGGACTATGGACAGTTTGAGGGGTGGAGCGTGGAGGCGGGGCTGGGGTGGAGCCTGGGCGGAGTCTCAAGGGGGCCCCGAAAATTTTGCCAGTATGGGGCCCCGAAATTTCTAGTGGCAGCCCTGGAAGCGTACATAATGTATGTGCGCCTTTTCAGTATTTGCAGCAGAAAAATCTTATGGTGTGTTGTGCAGGATAAAAAGGCTTCATAAAATACAAGCATTTTTTTAAAAAAAATGAGTACATGAGGCTGATTCATATCAGTTGAATAACAGGTATAAACAGTTAATGTCATTATTGACAGCGGTGATGGAACGAAAGGGAAGACCAGATGATGGATGTCATCACTGTTGAGAAGGAAGACATTGCAATATCATTCATGGTCACGTCATTATGAAACCAAAGGGAACCCCACTGGGATCAGTAAGATCCACTTCGGTCTCCATCTAGGAATGTCTTCTTCAAAATGTCCCACCAGTGTATGCACAATTTGATATATCCTTTGGAAAAAAATCACAGGTAATTAATTATCTTTTTTCTATTAGGAAGCTGGACAATAGCAATGTTGGCATCATTGCAGATCAAACAGGTAAAGGATAAACATATTTCCTTAAAGAGCATCAGTCAGTAGGATCAACCTTCTTAAGCCGTCTATATGGACATGCAGGTCATAGGAAGTTGAATAAAATGATACCCTGATATCTGCGATCTCATGTCTTATTCCAGAGAAATCCACACTTTTCTTAATATGTAAATGAGCTTTTAAGATCTATGGGCCGGATATAGATCTCACGGAGAATCTGCCTCCTGAGATTATTTTAAATGAAAGGGGCGTTACCAGTGTGAGACAGGTAATGCCTGACAGTCTGCTCTTCTGATCTTCATGTCTCACGCTGGTAAATCGTAGACGTGTTTACACAGTCATATATGAAATTCAGAAGGAAAAGAAAGGAACCCAAAAAGACCTTTGGCATATGTGAAAACCCCCAGACCCTGGATGTAACAAAATGGGAAAAGTGCTGAGAAGGGGAACACACAAACCACAGGAGAAGCAGTAGAGAAAATGCCAGTAACAATCCTTCACTGAGGAGCTGGGACTCCAAACATCCATCTAACTTGGAATATAGCCAGCAAAGACTGCATGTGTCAGGAGAGTATAAGTAACCCCTACAAAGATATGATAGGACAAACCAACGAGGAAGTGAACACCTTCACAGAAGCAAAACAGCAAAGCAAAGACAAGAGCATTATCAGCAGTTGGACAGAGACAACACAGGCTGTGATCCAACAAAGGAAAATCAACCCACAGCCAGAGGTCACTGGATCAAGCCCCAGCCATGACACTCCCTAGCCAAAACATTTGTAATTTGCTAATTAAATGTGTGCAGGAATGTATTTATAATGACATTTCCTTTAGTTATTTTTTTTTTCTATTCTCGGAGAACCCCCTTAAGTTTGGAACGGCAATTTATTTGTTATACTTTATACAAAGCAATGGTGGAATACTGGAACACTGATGGCTAATCCTAAGAATAGGCACCTCTAAAGAAAAAAAAATATTTTTTTTATTGTACCCATGATTTCTAGATGCTCCTCCTCTGCAGATCTCTTCTTTGGTTCTGTGAAGTGTCCGTCCGTGTATTCCCTATAAACCACTTTCTTGTATTTGGAACCTATGCGGTCTTCACCTGTACTAACAAATATGTGGCCCGGGCTAGAACAAAAGAAGACATGTCATAATGAAAAATATTATACTACCTTGAATATACCTAAAACAATAACTAAAATAATACATTTAGAAAGCAACCTAAAAAATAAAGTCACATATTCATAAGAGCACAAACAGATAAAGAAGACCAACAACTAGATGGATGGAGAGAGGTAGACATTCAGCAACAAGATGAATGGAGAAATATGATTGACAAGCAACAAGATGGATAGAGGTGGACGACCAGCAACAAGATAAACAGAGAAAGATTAACCACCGACAAGATAAATGGAGAACAGAGAATGACTAAAAAGAGGATGGATAGATAAAGGAAGATGTCCAACAGCAAGATGGGTGTGGAGAGATGGACGACCAGCAACAGTATGAATAGGGAGAAGAGGATGGCCAACAAGTTGTCTGGAGTCAAGAGTATGACCTATAACAAAATAGATAGAGTGAGAAGACCAACAAGAAGATTGTTGGAATTGGGGAGTGGTGTGCAATCATCAACAAGATGGATAGAGAAAAGATGGTGACCAACTTCAAAAAGGATGTACAGCAGCTAACTAATAACAAAATAGTGGACAAAAAAGGACAATCATCACAAGATACACGAAAAGAGGACAACCACCAACAAGCAATAGATGTGAGAAGAAGACAACCAACAACTGGATGGACAGAAGGACGGCCAACAAAAAGACAGAAAAGAACAATCAACACATGACTAATAACAAAAGGAGGATGATTAAAAGCAAAATACCGTAGATAAAAAAAACAACATGACAGAAAAGAGAATGACCAACACGAGACAAATGGAGAGTGAGAAAAAGGTGATCATAAAGACGGATGATGAGATGAAGATTGACAACAAAATGGAAAGAAGAATAACCGTCACAAGATGGAAAGAGAGAATCGGACACCCAACAACAAGGTGCATAGTGAGAAGAGAATGACCAATAACAAGATGGATAGTGAAAAATAAACCCAAGATTAGTGAAGAAAATAAAAGAAAAGAATAGAAGTATAATAATAGAATAATTTTCTGAAGAAACACTGTCCTTTATTACCAGCACATTGACTTCATAGCGCCAGGCTATACAAAGTACATACCTCTCATGGACATGTTCAGTAATGTTGTGTTTTTCGAGTTCCCAGGATCTATCGGGGGAGTAATCCCACTCCACTTCCTCTGTCGCAATAAAATAAGTTCTCATGGCGCCATACTGGTGCTCATCAGCAATGGAGTTGTCACATGACTGCACTGTATATGTATGCTTCATCCCACTGATATAGTGATCCATTGTATGACAGCCAAGCTCAAATATCCCTGAAGAATAAGGGCAGGAAGTCTATTTAGATTTTAAATCAATCAATTTCATGAAGTTAGCCTGAAATTCTTAAAGGGTTTTCCCGCGAACAAAAGTTGATTTTAATCAATAGAGCTTGGAATAATAATAATTTCCACAATTAGATTTATTTAAATAAAGTGTTCCTGTGCTGCGATAATCTTATAAATGTGCCCCTGCTGTATACTGTGTAATGGCTGTGTCTGACCGTGCAGAACCATGGTCTGATCGTACCACAGCTCCTGGGAAGGTGAGGAAGCAAAAGACCGAATACAGACAGGACCACACGGGTCATCTGGGCACTGGAGGAAGGAAAGAAGTATACAGACATTACAGCACCGGATCACAGCTGATTCTTTCTGTGAGGTAAAACATTTTTCTGCCTGTTTTTAAACAATGAGAAAGAATAATTTGCGATCCCATACCGTCCTGTCTGTATACGCTTTTGTTCCCCTGCCCAGGAGATGTAATTATATTACGTTACATCTTTTTTCCTCTAAGGCAATGCTCACATGTGGATTTTTGAGATTTTTGGTGAGTGATCCACGTAATCAAATCCACACCAAAGTACAGTACCAAAAAAAATGAATGGGATTTCAAAGAATCAAATCCCATGCAGGAGATGTTGCGGTTTTGCATACTTACAATATATGAAACTTGCTCGTACGTATACACGTTTTTATGCCCTAAAGTTTTTTTTGAGGGTTTTTTTTTTTACATCCTAACCATAAGCCAACATTTGTGATTACCTCCCAAGATGACCCCCATAAAATCAGCAAAATAAGTGGTAGAGGCGTTCTCAAGTGGCTTCCATATACGTTCTGTTAATTGGTGGACCCCACACTGATTATGTATCGATGGCATATTCTTAGCGTCAATGAAAAATCCTGCAAACCCTCCATAAGTTCCTGAGTCCTGATGGCGTCACATACCTGCCTGATCTGGTTGCATGTACGCAGTCACCGACGTGTGCGGGAAAAGGCTGATGGTGTCTCTGGTCATTCCCCCGAGGTTCAGAGTATTCCCTTGAAAGTAAACCCCATGGATGTCAATTTCTGTGCCCAGGCCTAGTAGATGCCAAGATACGTTGTCCCCCAGGCACATCTGAAGACCCGGTAGGTCGCCAAACATGAATCCATTAATAGCTGTGGAGGAAAGGTAAATGCTCGGTCATGTGAGTGTACAACCCCCGAGCATCGCACCCACTGGGAATATGAATTCTCACTCCGATTTACTTATTTAAGATCTTCACTTGGTGTCAGTGAATAAAAACATCCCTCAAGGCATGGAAATCCTTCCAGATGGTAACAATATATTCTCTTACAGAAATTGGTTTGAGGGCACGAGATAGTAAACTTAAATTGTGAGCCTCATGTGGGCACGGACTGATGCAAGACTATTATCTGTACCATACTGGGGCATTGTATGAGTGACATAACCACGGGGCAGCAGAAAAAAAAAGTAGTGTATTGTAATACTGATTAAAAACAGGGGTGGATAAAGTCCACTTTAGGAAAAGATGGTAATCACGTAGTAGAAACTAGAGAGGAGCAAAAAAATGTTTACTCCGCTCTGATCCAGTGGTCACCTTGGTAGTCCATAGTCACCAGAACGGAGCTCTGAAAGCTTCCTCCTGTCCCCCGGCATCCTGGCTCCTACGGCCAGGTTAAGATGGGTGGGAAAAGACGTTGACTCTTGGGGAACACCGTTCAGTCACATGCAAAAATAATCTGATCCTAGTTCACAAATTTACTGATGCTTCTATGGTATATTAATTCAGCCAGCTTGTTTAATGAATTATTACAGTAGATGATACCTTGTTCTCAAAATTGTGAATCAAGTGTAATAGCACTGCTCATCAGCACTCCTTCACAGGGGCCTACTGGAGGATTCTCCTGTTCGCCCATGGGCCAGTCCGAGCCAGATTGCGGCCAACCACAACGTTGACGTAGCGCCAACCCAATCAAAGGAGGAGTCGGTGATGGCAGCAAGTAGGAGGTGGATTGCGGGGCTCTAGTCCAAAAACCACTACGTACAGACGTGTTTGTTGGACTAATCTTTTAGCTCAACTCCAGTAGAAACCAATGATCACAACTAACAGTACCTATTATTAACCCCTTGGTGGCACAGATAGTTTTGGCCCTTATGCCAGAAATTTTTTTTTCTTGTCTTTTCTACTGTCACCTTCCTTTTTTTACATTTTTGACAACAGTCCTATGAGGTCTTGTTTGTTTGGGGGTTTTTTTTGGGGGGGATGAGTCATTTTGGGATACATAGAACTTATTAACCAACTTTTATTAACTCTTTATGAGAAATATAACCGAAACAGCAATTCTACCACAGTGGTTTTAGCCTTTTAAATGTCATGGTATTCGCCGTGCTGCACCAATAAAGCTTTATTCTGCGAGTCAGTACGAAAATGGCAATACCAAGTTTAAATAGTTTAACTACTTTTGTACAATAAATACACTCTTTGAAACAAAAAAATCCTTTTTCGGTCTCCATATTTTGAGAGTCATGAGTTTCCAAATTTTCGGTATGATGGCTTATTTTTTGAGTGACTAACTTTAGTTTTCATCTGTGCTATTTTTTGGTACACGTCACCTTTTTGATCTCGTTATTAACTCTGAGAGGCCAAAGGAAAAAAAAAACAAAAAACAGCAATTCTATATTTTGTTTATTCTTTTTTTCCCCAAACACCAATCACCATTAACTGTTATTATATATTTCTTCCTTTTGCAAAATAAATGACTTTAAAAAAAATAAAAAAAATTTTTTTGGGTCATCATATTCAGATACGAAAAACTTTGTATTATTTTTACATAGATAAAGCATTACCGGAGCTTTTTTTTTTTTTTTTTTTTTTTTTTTTACAGGATAAGATGTTGTTTCTACTAACACGATTTTCAAGTACATACTACTTTTTGAACACTTTTTTTTTCTGCCAAGACTAACAAAAATGGCAATATTTTTTCATATGTTTTTAACGAAGTTCACAGAATGGGATGAAAGATTTTATTGTTTTATATTATGGGTTGTTATCAATGCGGTGATGACAAATATTGGAATTTTTGCTGAAGATTGATTTTTTAAAAGCAGTGAGATGGTAATTGTTGGGATCAGCATTTTTTCTGCTTTTTTTTTAAAAAAAAACATTACTGATGTGTTTTTATGCACTAAATGGGTAAAAAACGCAGCAAGATCACTAAAAGAATTGACAAGCTGTGATTAAAAAAAAACACACCATAGCTTAAAAATTGTGAGTGAGACTTTAAAAATCTCATTTATCTTGTTGCCACTGAAAAATGCTGCAGTGTTTTTTTCTGCATGAAAAAAATACTCAAGAAAAACGTATAAAGAACGCCTTAAGACTATACAGATTTTCTATAGTTTGTCAATGTCTCCGGCATATGGAACGTTACCGTGCATTTTGTTTGATTCCTGAAAATCTTCATCTTCGACGTCCACAGCGGATGGATCAGGAGAAACGCCTTCGATATTTTCCTCCAAATACCAGCTCCAATTTTCATCAAAGACCGTAAACAGCAGGAAGAACTCATGCTCCATCTGCAACTGGAAAATTATAAAATCAAGACCAAATAAAGTTCAGCAGCCGCTGTGTGCTCTAATTATTATATACTGTATATATACAGCTCCGGCAAAAATTAAGAGACCACTGCAAAATGTTCAGTTTGTCTGATTTTTCTCTTTATAGGTATATTTTTTATATTTTTGAGTAAAATGTAAATTGTTCTTTTATGCTATAAACTTCTAACAACATGTCTCCGAATTTACAAGCAATACATTTTGTATTTTTTTCTGACAAAGAAAAATGGTCAAAGTTAAAGAAAAACTCCGTGCTTTCAGACCTCAAATAATGCAAAGAAAACAAGTTCATCATCATTTAGAAACAACAATAATAATGTTTTAACTCAGGAAGAATTCAGAAATCAATATTTTGTGGAATAACCATGATTTTTAATCACAGCTTTCATGCGTCTTGGCATGGTTTCCACCAGTCTTTCACACTGCTTCTGGCGTAAAAATGTCAGCAGTTCTTCTTTGTTTGATGGATTGTGATTATCCATCATCCTCTTGATTACATTCCAGAGGTTTTCACTGGGGTTCAGGTCTGGAGATTGGGCTGCCCATGACAGGGATTTGATGTGGTGGTCTCTATTAATTGTTGCCAGAGCTGTATATATCCTCTCTTCCCTGCATTGAAGACTAATACCTTCTAACCCCACTGGGTGGAGACATTGTACCATCTAACTATTTTCTATAGAGGGTAAATTGAGGCTGTGTATATATGTGTGTCCTCTCTACACATGGATTATTGTAACTGTCTCAATGTATTGAATATTTTGGGAAAATACACGTCTTCTCCTTATGCTCCAGCCTTCAGTTTATCTCCCTTTTCATTGTTTTTATTCGGTCTTTTTTGTCATACATTTGTTGAAATAAAGATTTCCTGATGTAAATCTAAACTGCGTTCTATGGGAGTCATTTTCTAGGCTTTATATGGTTTGAATATAATCTGCATTCGGCAAAGTTTCGAATACTGTATGCTTTGTGCTGCAGTCGGTTCTCAAGATCTCCGTTTGCTGTCATTTGATATGGACATTCCTGTTTACATCTAGAGGTTAACATCCCGTACAGGACCAGTATTTCTTACAGATGAGTTTTTGCTACGGTTGCATCCGTTCTGTAAATTAAACAGACTGAACACTGGGCTCATACATTTTACCGGGACTGACATAAAATCTCAGGTCAGAAAATTGGCTAAAAAGGTGTTAAAAATATGCTGTAATGAGACCTCCTGTAGAAAGTGTTAATTTTCCCTGCATTGCCCCCATAGGGTGAATGAGGTATTACAGTAACCCCCTTGAAATCAATATATATCTATAGAACGTGAGAACATGCACGGACCTCCAGAGTGACAGACTTTCTTTGAGTCCTTTCTGGCTGAGAAATGAGGGTCCCATTTGGATCCCTCTTCAGATGTCTTGAATGTTTCCCAAAGTTTCTCGTACCAGGTACCCCCTACTCGAAGTGATTTTATCAACATTTCCCAAAAGCCATGATCATATAGTGTGCTGCACAATATATTGTACATACATCACACCTCAGAGGGTCACCAACCTGCGGCACTCCAGCTCTACAACCATCAGCATTCCCCGACAACCTGCACTAACTACACTCACCGCTGGGCGAGGACCTGGATTACCACATATAGAAGAAGCTTTATTAGGTCCTTTTTAATCAGCACATGGCAGGAGAAGAAGCAGATTATGGCTAGAGGTCATAAGGAAACATCATACATGGAATGGAGTTATAGAGTATATAAACTGTTATTTTATTTTTAATAATACTCGTTTGGAGTACAGATGATGGCAGTGAAATGGTCGGCACCGGTCTCACTATCTCTGGGGATAAACTAAATCAGGCGCTTATTCTGATAAGTGAAGGAGAAATGTGCGGAGACGATCCTGTCACGGCCATCATCTGTACTCCAAATGAGAATGTTCTGACAGCAAATAAATATAAAAAAAATAAAATAATGCCACTTACTGAACATGCGTGGTGTCAAGACAGATATCCTAATAAAGGGATCTGTAAAGTTTCATAGCTTACTATGCTGGATAAAAAGGAAAACAAATGTAAAAGCTCAAGTAACTGACTATACCTGTGTGTGATCAGGCCGTAGTGAACCTTGTTTGCAGACCACCAGTGGACCAACCAGTCCAGAATTTGTGTCCTTCACTGGGTCAGATGCCGAGTAGTACATGTAGGTCAAGCACCGGGGATCAGCGGAGGTAGGCCCATCCTTCTCTAGGACGTTCCAGGTGTATGTGAAGGTCTCTCCAGGTGCAACGTGAGCTCCGGCCTTGACTTTTCCACCTGCCACAAAAGCACAATCATGATGATTAAGTAAGCTGACATATAGAGTTCAGATAAAAATAGAGGGGCTCCATCAGAGACTTTCTTAAAATCAGGCCTAAAGGTGGTCTCCAGAACTTGTAAATTGATATTGTAGAAAGAGAATATCAGACTGGTCTGCGTCCCCCTACTGGCACCTCAACTCATGAGCTTCAGTGCTCCAGAAAGAGCTTCACTCTAGTGCTGGGTGCCAATCGATTCACCGGGTCCGGTTGATTAGCCGGCCCGAATGTCACATGCACATCATAACGAAATAATGACACCACACAAAAAGAGGAGCTGGGGATGTCAGCTCGGAGGCTGTTCTCAAGGCTCCCATCCGGTATGGCGCAGGTTCAGTTCGATAGTCCGGCTCTAGGAACGTACTCAAGATCTCACAGGAATGGTGGTGCTCGCGTGAGATCTCGGGTGTGGGAGCAGGTCAAGAGTGTCCTGTCAGTCAGCGATAGGAAGCTGGCGGCGGGTGGGCAAAGAAGGGAGAAGCCGGAGAACTGTAAATGGTGGGCCAAACCCCCTGAACTTACAGCTCATTAGCATAAAAACCGGACACAGGATTTTTCTGCAACGGAAGCACAGATTGGGTTTATTCAGCATTACAGGGACGTGACATCGATGATATTAGTGGTGGTCTCCCAATAGAGGTTTACATCTATAAATGGAGGAAGCATACCATCTGCATATGGCGCACCCTCTGATTCTTTCCCAAAGGACAGTCCGTGAGGCATCATACTGTAGTTCCTGTCAGCCTTGTTAGAAAACACAACCACAATGGTATCTCCCGCTTCAGCTTTAATGACTGGACCTACAAAAAGGCAAACGTCAAAAAATTCCCAAAATTGCATACAGTAGGTACCCAAATCTATAAACAACCAAAGAAAAACAAAAAAAGGTTCAAAAATTTAGAATACTTAATGGGGTTATCATTCCCTTTCAGAATACATCATAGGGGCGATCAGCAATGTCCTCGGGAAAGTCACAGATAGTCAGGAGAATGTAGTAATAAGTGGCGGCCATCAAAATAAATGGCGGCTCCTGTGATACAATGGCTAGTGAGTCTTCAAGACATCAATCATACCTTGTGGGTGTGAATAAAAACAGTGTTCTGGATAAAGCCCCACCCACTTGACTGGAAGCATGAAATTTACATATTGCACATACAGTACTGCTTTCAGTAAGTGTGTAAAAAATGCTGCAGCGTAATAATGCTTTCAAAAATAGAAATCAAGGGGTTTTTATCAATTAAGGGAAATGGAAAGGGCGTGAAGAAAAGAGAAATGTAAATCAAATCAATATTTGGAATCTTTCACCAGGATTTCACACCCCAACTATTTATATGTGTATGTAGCTTTTTCAAAGACAAGTTCAGCCATATGTTTACATGCCCGGCCTGTTTCTGAGAAATCGGCATTTGAATTTTTATGCAAGTGAGGCTTAAGAGCTATTGGTAGATCTGAAGCCTCTGTCACTCCAGCTCTATTCCCCACCTTCTCCTGCTTGACTGTCGATGACTTTGCCTGAAGTCACACAGCATAGCTGTCAGTCAAGGAGGAGTTGATACTGAGCAGGGAATAGAGCTGGGGTGACGGAGGCTTCAAATCCACCATATTCCTTCAGCATCGTTTGCTTCTTAATTCAAATGCTGATTTCTCTGTAATGGAGGATCCAACTGGCCATTTAAAGGTATTGCAAATGGTTTTATTATGTGGTGGCTATGTAAAATCAGTATGCAATCAGCTCCCCCTAGTGGTGCCCGCGAGCAGCCAGAATGCTGGAGCCCTGTGTGAAACAAATGGGGCAGCAAGGTGGCTCAGTGGTTAGCACGGTGGCTCAGTAGTTAGCACGGTGGCTCAGTGGTTAGCATGGTGGCTCAGTGGTTAGCACGGTGGCTCAGTGGTTAGCACTGCTGCTTTGCAGCGCTGGGATCCTGGGTTCAAATCCCACCAAGGACAGCAAACAGTTTGTATGATCTCCCCGTGTTCCTGTGGGTTTCCTCCGGGTTCTCAGGGACAGTGATGATAATGTCTGTAAAGCGCTGTAGAATTAATGGCGCTATCTAAGTGAGGGCTAATATTAACCTAAAGGATCTAGAAATAAAAAGAATTCTCCTGTTCATACCCAGAATTCCAAGATGTTCCTCAGCTTTAGTTTGGGCCTTCTTAATACTAAATGATTCATCTGTATATTCCGTGTAATGCACCTTCCAATAAGATCCTCCAATCCGGTCACTGCTCTTTGCAAAAAAAGTTGCAGAATGGCTGTAAAACAAAAAAAAACGTGCATTTATAAATGTAACTAGCATGCACAAAAAACGCTGGTTCTTAAATAACAATTTTTTTTCTACCAGCAGATGGCGCTTTAGTAAATTGAGCTCTTTGTAAGCAGAAGTGCTTTAGACTCATAGAATTATGAACGGCACACCATGTGGCCAGGTGAGGTATTACAAGTGAAATGCATTATTTCTAAACTAAAATATTACCATTTTATTATTAGGATATCATGTTATTGCAATAATCGAACAATTTAAAAGGATACAGTAACAGAATATACAGCCTTACCTGCCCGGATCATTTAAAGCTTTATGTGTAAATCTGTCGTAATTGTTTGGTGCATAATTCCACAGGACTTTCTCAGCAGCAATAAAGTACTTTTTCGCATCGCCAGATGACAAAGCTGCTGGAGAGCGTCCACAGGTTCCCACATTGTACAGCCCCATCATTCCAGCTGTGAAAATATGTTAAAGAATTAATTCTACAGTAGAAGTGATCAGGCAAGGTCAAGTCCCCTAAGGGGACTGACAAATGAAGTAAAGAGAAAGTTTTTTTTAATAAAGTAAAAAAAAAAAAAAAAAAAAATAGATAAAAATCCATATTAATCCCTTTTCCCAGTTAAGAATAAAAAATACACCTATTTGGTATTAACATGTTCAGGAAAATCTATGAAAATATAAAATTAGTTAAGATCTGTAAAAACTATAAAGACCAAAAAAATTGAAACACCCGAATTGCAATGTTTTGCGGCTGTCGGACATCCGTGAGACATGCAGCCGCGAGGACTTATTTTTCGAGCATGCCGAAAATACTCGATTAGGACATGAGCATGCTCAGATAATGCCTTATCCTCGCTTATTACTACTGTATACCCAGTTATTATTGAGGTCACTATATGGAGTTTGTAGTAAGCTCCCCCTAGTGGTGGCTGTCAGTAGCTAACAGTTTATTATTCAGCTTACTGGGGGCCGATAAATTGATGAATGGAAGATAAAAAGAAAAAAATGGACAAAAAAAACAAAAACACAAATGATGAATCATTTGATTGTTTTTAGTCCATTTTCATTTTTTTATCTGCATGCCTCACGTGGCTCATGAATTATGGGTCAAATAAAAAATATTCTTTGTTTTTGTCTTTTACCTTTTTTTGCACCTTTTTAGTGAAAAAAGTCACAAAATTTCTGCAAAAATTACAGCAGAAAGAGATTGTGTTACAATTGTGTAATCATTTATCAATCAACTTTTTAAAAAGCCTCAATGTATGAATCAGCCTGAAAACATCTGGAAACTCCAAAGCCACAATGATGAATTTACAAAAAGTGAACAGAATTTAAAAAGGAGAAAATTAAAATAAAGAACTTAAAAAAAAAAAAGTTATAGCCGTGGCAGAAAGCAAGGAAAGAAACGGAAGTGCACAAGCAAAAAATAAAGGTACGTACAATGTTCTGATTGCTTTTTAGTGGGGGGGAAAGTGGGTTTTTTTTTTTTGGGGGGGGGGTAGTAGGTGCAGTACCTGAAAAATGTCAATTCTGACATGGTAAATGTTCTAGAGAAAAAAAATCACAATGTTGGCCAATTTCATTTTTTCATATTTTGGCCTTTGGCAGACATGGTAATACTAAATCTGTTATTTGTTGCCTGCTCCACACATGAGCAACTGACTTAAAAAATAAAGTAGAAAAATGAAAATACATTTAAAAAAAAAAAAAACTTTTTCCCAGTTTAAAAGTAAAGAACTAAAAAAAATCGAAACATCAGTAAATCTGATCTGTCAAAATATAAAATCAGAGCGCCGGCTAGGGCCTAGGGGATACTCGGTACCGGGTCCAGTAGTAGTTAAAGGGGCAGTCACGGTGGCAGTGACCCGGTCCGTGGCCCTGGGCGTCCAAATTAAAGGGAAAGTCTTTAAAGGGGTTGTTTTGAATAAAGAATGTTCGTGACGCCACCTGTGGTATTCGGTCAGGAATGACCGACGCTGCTTAAAGGGGTCCACTGGGGATGATGTTATTGCAGCAGGGATGGTATGGCTTCCCACATTCGAAGCTTAGTTCCCAGGGCTCCCGGTGTAGAGGCAAAGATGATAGATGGTGTGATGCCAGAAAGAATTAGAGGACACAAGGTTGCAATCTCTTTACCTTTTTACTGGCAGTATGCAGCCACAGTTCAGGGTACAGATCACAGGTGATGGTGAGGTCGGGTCAGCCTGGAAGCGATTCAGGAATCCCCCTAGCCAGGTGGGGTTGGGAGCCTTCCTTACTGCGCTGTAGTGTGTGTCCCTTGCTGCCTGAGGCTTCACACAAGGTCCTCTCTCTCGCTGTCCTATATGTAGGACAGGACCCGCATGGCAGGTAACTCGAGCCTTTTTACAGGTGTCTCTATTTGTGGTGACTCCGGGCTCTAAATGCTGCTGTGCTGTCGGGTGTGGTTGTGGACAGGCGACTTGAAATCCCCTGCCCTCCAGTTTCTGCTGTGGGGCATACAATCCCACACAGCCTAGGACTCCCGGTGTCAGGTTCCTGCGCTTTAGCGTGAAGGGAGCTCAGTCCTGCTCCCCTCCAGCTCCTTACTTCTCCTGTGCGTCTTCTCCCCTCACAGTCTCTCACGCAGACTGCTCTGTCAGGAGCTGCAGAATCTCGTGTTTGCACGGCTCCAGCTCTCCTCTCCTCACTACTCACTCTCAGACTCCCCTAACTCCTCCTCCACCCAGAATATATATAGGGAAGCCAGCCACAAACTGTATCAGAGCTCCCCCTTGTGGCCTGGAGTCAGAACAGTGTTGTGTGTACATGTTACATGTTAAAGGGATCCTTCCTCTCTTCCAGGCACTCCCCCTGTGAGGAAAGCAATACCACTGTAACAACCGGTTTCCTGGGGTGTTACAAAGTATTTAACCCTTACAGCAAATACGATTAAGAAAAAAAGAAAAGGAGGTCAAAACACCAGAATTACTATTTTTGAGTCACCACAGCTCCCTAAAGAAAAGACCCAAAATGGCACCTTTTAAAGTGACAGTTCACCATAAAAATAAGAAATCAAACCTTCAGAAAGCTCCATAAATGAATAAAGTTAAAGCCTCAGAAAATGGTGATATAAAAATAAAACAAAAAAGCAATGTATTTTTTATTCTAATTCCTCAACATTGTTAAGATCTGTATTTGCGGACAATGAATAGAAATTTTGTTAAAAATTACAAACTCTGCACTGGCATAAAACTTATCACGGCAAAGAGGTGGGTACAGTTACCTTTATCATGTTCTTTGGATTGGACTTTTGTAGAACTTGACTCTCCCAGAAATGTTGAATTTTTTTCATTTTTTTCATTTCTTATTTTTTTGTGTGTTGAGAAAAAGTGGGTGATTCATACTTATGTTGTTTGTGTACTTTTAAAAAAGCATTTTACACTTTCCTTTTTTTTTGTTTCCTCCTCTTTGAACCTTGTTTTATTTATTGTACTATACACTGTAATACTGCAGGTTCTGTGTTGTGTTTTGCATTTTGACTCCATGCACAATGGAGTTGAGCTGCAATACCAGGCACACCCAATAGAAAGGGGTTGCTGTTTTTGAAAAAGAAGTCTGCCATGTTATGATCCTGCACTGCACAGCAATTTTCACTTGAATGGGGCAGTGGGAGTGATTGGAGGCATTTTTGTCCACAAAAAAAACAGGGAAGAGAATGCAGCATTAAGCAATTTTACATTTGTTGGAGGTCCACGGATCCATCAAAATGAGGGCATATCCCAGTGATTTGCTATGACTTTATAAGATAAGTAAACCTTTTAATTACCTGGACGACAGGAGGATATAATGTAGAAACTATATGGTCAGGACAGGAAAGGGTATTTGTAATCCCAGTCATATGTGATGACGTTCCATTCCAGTCACCTGACTGGTGTAGCCAATCATGGACCTCACTGGTCAGGTGATTGAAAAATGGGAATGTCATGGCTTCCACTATTTCAAGAGATCTCTAGAGTTATCTGTGCTTCGCTGGAGCCAAACGGGATAAAATGGGTTAATATATATAGTTGTATTACTTTTTCTTACAGATCCCTGCCTTCTGTAAACTTTTTTTTTTAAATTTGAACAATCCCTTTAAGTTTATATTTGCATGGGGAATTCCAAAGTTACCACAACACGAAATAAGTAAGCATGTGGTTAGAGCATAGTTACAGATTCTCTCAAGTAGTTCTAGGAAATTATATAGGAAAATAGAACGGGGGGAAAACAGAAGTGAAACGAGAGGTGAAGCAATAAAGAAAAAGCTGAAGCCTGCCCTTCAGAAATGTGCGCCACTCAACCCCATTAGGAGGTGCAGGTTTCGTAAGATGTTATTTAGGACAATGTAACATCTGGTCACAGAGGTAAATGAACCATATGAAAAACACAAGTCTGCGAGCTGAATAACTGCAGCAAAATACCTGTGAAATAACTTAAAGTAGAGAACCTGTCATCAAGTCAAAGGTGGCCAGTTTTTGCTTATTTTATTCCCACTGTTCACCCGAGTATTCAAATTTTTGTTTTGCATAAATCTGCCATACGATTCCAGAGATATGTTTTTTGGTTTTTTTTAGTACAAATTTTTACTCTTACGGTGCTCACAGGATCCTCTGGGGCGTGTCTTCAGGCTGCTCTGCATAATTATCCTGTGAGCCACACCCCCTCGGAATTCCTGAAAAAATAACAGATCGGATCAGCAGAATGATCATGCTGCTGGTCCAAACTGAACACTCTCCCAGGGTAGTAGCAAAAGACAGCTTTGCCTCTGCAGCATTGGAGAAGCACAGGGGATCCAGCCAGCTTCAGAGTAGCACTTGCAGGCTCTAAAGCATAGAACCTAGTACTTGCTTCTACCTAGGTAACCGGCCACTCTCAGACTGCAGAGGTGGGTGGTAACCTAGGCAGCCAGCAGTAAACTAGAAAAAAATAAAAAGCTTGCTTTTACAACTATTTGAAATTTTAACCATTTAAGATCTTGAGATAACTCCCTTAAAACGTTTGTACCAACATTTCTAGTTATCCTCTATCTGAATTCCTGATCACTGGTGGTCCATCTACTAGGACCTCCATCAATCCTGTGAATGGGACCCTGAAGAGCCCTGTCTTACTGGAGTGGAGGTAGAACTTGCGTACCTCCACTCCTTTAATTATCAAGAGGACCGCAGGAAATAGTTAAGCGTAATCTGATTGAGCATGAACGGAGTGGAGATGCACATGCTCGACCTCCATTCTCCATGCTCCATTCAGACGGACAGACCCCATATTTTCAGGATCGGTGGGGGTCCCAGTGATCAGATGCCCAGCGATCAGGAAGTTAACTCCTGTCCTAAAGGTGTGGATAGCATCAAATTTTAGTACAAACCTTTTAAGGAGATGCATTTAAGCAGATGGATTAAAGTGATCTTCCTAAGGCTAGGGTCACACGACCATTTAATCTCCATCAGAGAAAACCGGTCCATTTATACTGATCATGCTCTGATCAGTTTGGTCAGAGTGGGTTCCATTTCCTCGGAGGTGGAAAGAAAAAAAAAAAAAAAAAGTTTCTCCGCTTTCTCTATTATAAAATTATTATTATTATTGGTGTCATCCAAGTAGGGTCTGATTTTTTCACGGACCCATAAACTCGAATGGGAGAGTACCATCCGATTCTTGGAGAAAATCATGCATGCCGCAATATTTTTCCACTTCGTCCGAGGACAAAAACAATCGGGCATGTGCACGGCCCCATAGAATAACATGGATACGAGTGCTGTCTGTTAAAACCACAGATCGCATTCGTCCCATTTATACAGTCCTGTGCATGAGCCCTAAGGGAGATCTCCAACAAAACCTATGATTAGTCTGATTCCGTAGTCAGGTTCTACTCCACTACCTGCTCATCTTGATAACCTCCAGACAGTAGAAGAGTGGCAGAGAGAACAAAGAGCGCTGCTCCCGGGTCCTTAGTGCTACTTTACTAGAAGATTTTTCCCTGCCACTCTGTAGCTTTACTATAGGAGCTACACACTTCCATTCTGAACATTAGAATCATTCATGGTGCAGATGGATCAGGGAGAAGCATGGAGGACATTATACAGTAGAACTGAGCAGTGTAGCTGTGAATCCAGCTCTGGAATTAGATAAAGCTTATTAGAAAACAGCAGCATCTGTGTGTCTCTCTTCCTGTTTCTCATTGCTCTTCCCTTCTAATAGGAAGAGCTGTGATCTGATACCTCAGTGAGCTCCAAGTTCGTCATGTCTTCAGCAAAAGACATATTTTAACAGTTTATTGGAGTGAAAGAAGAATTCAGAAGACAAAGGGAGGATAACAATTGACTCATAACTGGGGACATAATTATATTTCTCTGATAAAACATATTAGAAAGTTTCTTATATTTGCTTGTACCATTAATATATGCAAAGTTTATGCAAAACACCAGTGACCATTTACCCAGTAAGGAAAATGGTGCAGACATCAGTACAAGCATGTAAACTATTATAATCTCCCTTATGGGTCTAACTCTCAATATAACAATCTCATGCCAGTTCTGTACTGATTTTAGAGGTACTACAGAGTTTTCCCGTAGGACAAGTAAGTCCAATGCTTACCTTGAATGTGGTCATTTACTTGACAGCTTAACATCCACGATCCCGGCATTGATGGGGTCATTTCTACTGTGACAAATGTGGCAGGGAACAGGTTGATCACGTCTGTCCGGTGTCCTTGGTTGGTGACTGTGTGACCATAGAAGAATGCAGAGTGGATATCCACTTCATTACCCATTCCAAATAAGTGCCAAGACACCGAGTCTCCGAGACACATGTCCATGGCCGGAAGGTTCCCAAATAGATAACCGTTGATAGCTGAAAAAATATCGAGATGTATCATGACATCAGAAATCTTAGATCAGATCTGTAAAGAGTTTGTATGTTTGTCCTGTGTGTGGTGGTTTCCTCTGGACAACCCACACTCCAAAAATATACCGAAAATTGTGAGCCTTCATAGGGACGCTGTAAAGCGCTGCTGAATATGCTGGCGCCATATAAGTGAGCATAAGGAATAATAATAATATTATTCCTGATTTGAATCCTTTTTCACCCAGATTATGCCTTGTTCTTGTTTACTATCTCTGTCTTGGCCCTTGAATAGCCCATCTGGTACCTGTTTTCTTCTGGCTCGAATCCTTGACTAAGTTCCTGTCTATTATGCATACTGTTTTAGTGCTATTGCCACCAATACATGACTGTCCTGGGAATTCCTATCTGGGGAACTTCCTGCAGCAAAATTTATACCTGCTTGTGAAGTTAAGGGTGAAAATAAGGGAAATGTTAAGACTCAGAACACCTAGTGGTATTGGTCATACGTACTGCCTGTCAACAACTAGAATATAGGCAACCATAGAATATTACTGACTATCAGGAAAGAGAAGCTGACTGTACTACTGACAACCAAGAAAGAGATGCTGACTGTACCATTAACCATCACTGTAGAGAAGTGATCGTAGGACTGACCAACTGGCTCCAGACTAATGACCTCTAGGAGAGACAGATGTTGAGTACAACATAGACCACCAGGACAGAGATGCTGGCTGCAACATTGACCATCAGGTAAGAAATTCTGACTGCACTACTACTGACCAGTAGAACTGAGATGCTTTAATTATACCACAGACCTCCAGGACAGATATTCTGGCTGCAAACACTGACCACCTTGGTAGGAGATTCTAAATGTACCAGTAACCACCATCCAATGTACGAATGATGTAAAATGGAATTAAATGTAATAATGTTTCATACTCAAGTGGAGTAGCACTCCTCCCAAAACATTGCCATAAGCTTTTTAATCATGGCCGTAACCACACAATTGTGTGCCCCATGGCTTACACCCTGCCTGTCGCATTTCCCGATTCCCGGCTCTTGCTCTACACAGGTTCTTGACATGAAAGAGATCTTACGATTTATGCTATTGCTCTGCTAGATTTCTGCCTACCTGCACCCGCTGCAGATGTCCTTGACATAGACAGCTCCTGGTCGAAACGTTGGACAGTATCTGTTTTCGTCTCCTTGTTGGATCAAAATAAATTTACACTGGAGCAAAACCTACAGTCTCATTTTCTTTTGTGGTGCTGAGGTTCCTAGCTCAATAAGTCTGGAGTCCACAAGTCTCTTCTTCAGGCATACAATTTTTTTTTTTTTTTTTTTTTAATAGGACAGTGCCGATCTTTCTCCTTCTAACAAACATAATTGTGGTCATCTTTCTTTATTTATTTCCTGACCTGCAATAACCCGTTATGCACTAGAGAAGAAGCTGGAGGAGACACCTGATGCTTCTCCAAAATTGTGGCACCCAATTTACATTTACACTGCTGGAGAAAGCTAAACATGAATATTAGGGTGCCACTGTGAGAAAACCTCGCTGCGGCAATGTGACCCGCAGTCATATATGATAACACAGGTCAACAAAAAAAAAAAAATTTTCTGGTGTCCAAAATATTTTAATGAATTTGGGGTATTTTTGGGGTGCTGATTCTGAATATGCTATCAGTTTTGCCAGATTGGCTCAAGTTTTTGAGATTTTTGGTATCTTATTTATAGCACTTGTTGGTAAATGCGACGCATCATCTCATTAATTTCTTTGGATTAGTACTTGAACTGAGCAGTTCTCAATATAGTTTTGTGTTAATTAGTGTTCTAAAAGTTTGTTCATAGCTTGATTTTTGCACTAACTTTATGTTGTTTGTTTTCCAGTGAAAAGCATGAACTCATCAAGAAGAAGTTGTCTTAACGATCCAGACTCATTCTGTTACATTTGTGGTGAATACACACTGCCAAAACATAGAAGAAACATAACAGACTTCGTAAAAAAAAGTGTATTTTGCCTATTTTGGGGTTATGCTTGGGGACCAAGACAAGTTTTGGGCACCACACATAGTGTGCAAAGCATGTATCGAATTATTACGAAAATGGAGCAAAGGACAAAGAAAAAGCTTCAAATTTGGTGTTCCAATGGTGTGGAGAGAGCCAAAAAATCATCATGATGACTGTTATTTCTGTGCAGTGCAAGTGCAAGGATTCAATAAGCATAAGAAACGAAAATGGGAGTAACATGGAATCTGCAAGAAGGCCTGTCCCTCATTGTGAAGATGTGCCTGTACCTGTGTTTACCATAAATAACAGTCATCATGATGATTTTTTGGCTCTCTCCACACCATTGGAACACCAAATTTGAAGCTTTTTCTTTGTCCTTTGCTCCATTTTCGTAATAATTCGATACATGCTTTGCACACTATGTGTGGTGCCCAAAACTTGTCTTGGTCCCCAAGCATAACCCCAAAATAGGCAAAATACACTTTTTTTTACGAAGTCTGTTATGTTTCTTCTATGTTTTGGCAGTGTGTATTCACCACAAATGTAACAGAATGAGTCTGGATCGTTAAGACAACTTCTTCTTGATGAGTTCATGCTTTTCACTGGAAAACAGACAACAATATAAAGTTAGTGCAAAAATCAAGCTATGAACAAACTTTTAGAACACTAATTAACACAAAACTATATTGAGAACTGCTCAGTTCAAGTACTAATCCAAAGAAATTAATGAGATGATGCGTCGCATTTACCAACAAGTGCTATAAATAAGATACCAAAAATCTCAAAAACTTGAGCCAATCTGGCAAAACCGATGACATATTCAGAATCAGCACCCCAAAAATACCCTAAATTCGATGAAATATCTTTGGCACCAAAAATGCTGTTGACCAGTGTAATTAATGGATAGGTCGATGGGATAAAAAACTAACATTAGAAAATTACAGTCTCGTGATGACATTTCGGGGACACTCACCGTGCATCTTGTTGCTTTCCTGGAAGTCTTCATTATCTACCTCTACCGTGTCTGGCTCGGAGCAGAACGTCTGGATATTCTCCTCCAGGTACCAGCTGGTATTCTCATCAATCACATAGAACATCAGCACAAAGTCTTTATCAACATCCAGTCGGTTCAATGAACTGTCCAGTGTCCCTGGAAAATGGCAAAACCAACATACAATGAGGTTTACTGAATTTGTGAAGGAAGCCGGATCGCTCAGCACTTGATGGACATAGATCAGTTTTTGGATAGTAACCTAACATCTATGAAGGCAGCATTGGATGTATTAGGTGGGTCTTCATCTCGCTTATCACTATAGATTTCACTCCTTGAAACCTGAACTTTTTCATTTTTTTTTCATTCTTGCCTTCCAAGAGGAAAAACTCTTTTTAGACATGCAGTAATCATATCTAATTACAGTCTTGAAGGCCTTAACAACCCATCAGCACCTCCATGATTACATCATGGTGGTGGCCAACAGCTTGGATGCTGCATCATCTAACTTATGGAGTTATCTCCAATCCAGGCCACTTCAGCAGGGTGATACCCGCAATATACTGTATGTAGTGAGCTTAGCTTCATGTAGTCCCAAGACCCTGCACAATGGTCCCTGGGTATCCGCTTTAAATATAAGCTTCATGTTCTCATACTTGGTCCACCAGCGATCAGCTGTGATCTAAAGACAATTCTTAGACAGTAGTCCATTCATGCGCACAAAAATCTGGGGCCTCCAGCACAAAAAAACTCTGCTGCTTTTCATTTTTTGTCTTCTTTTATATTCATTGGAACCATTAGATGCCTATTTCTTTTCATGGTGCCTTCCAAACTTAGGGCTCGCTCACATGGGCCTACATTCTCTCATTCTAGAAAATCTGAAAAATTATGTAAATGACACTTGGAATGAAGGAATGAATAAGGAATGAATGGAACACCTGGTTTAGCATACGCACTGCCGATCCATTCTATGAAAGTTCATCATAGAGATAGAGAAAGATAGACTGTTTGTGCTTCGGGGTGGCCTGTGTGCAGGTCTCTCCTTGGTTTCTCTGGCTTAGAGCAGGAAGATAAGAGTCTGCCTACAATCCGACCTGGAGCACGGGCATCTCATTAACTGAAAATGTCTAACACTGATTACACAAGAACCACAAGACATATTTCTTCTCCCCAGGTATCATTTTAATCTGTTTAACACTGCCAACCTGACAAAGCCTGAAGTTTACATAGCAAAATGCTGGCAGGTTCACTGTAAAGTCTTATTGCTAGGAATGTTTTAAAAGAACTGCAGAAAATTGGGTGTTGGAGGTTCTAAGGCAGTCAAGACCATGGGGCAATAGGCTCTTTAGTCCTCTATATAATCCATCACTGTGTACGCTAATAGATATCAATCATATAGGCAAATGACCTACAACCCCTAGATCCCAATATAAATTCTGTAGCAAAGACTGACCACCTACTATGTGCCATTCATAATATGCATGTGGGATAGCTGCGGAGACACCATCACGTGTTTCTCAACACAAGCAGTGAATAGCCAGGCCTTTCCCCGGGAAGGAACAACCACGGGAAGGGCAGCATCCAATACAGGAAAACCACCTATGCCAAGCATGGTATCCATCCACAGACAGCTGTTTCGGGGTGTTTGCCCCTCATCAGTGTGGAGTAGGAATCTGGCTATTAGGAGCAGTGCCTAGTAAAAGGCTGTAAAGGCACAGATGATTGGCCTCGGGGAGACCAAAACATCCAACACCGCGGAGACACCATCACGTGTTTCTCAACGCAGTGATCCAGAACACTGCCCCCATCCCTTATGGGAAATATGCAAATGCATGTGGGATAGCTGCAGAGACACCATCACGTGTTTCTCAATGCAAGCAGTGAATAGCCAGGCCTTTCCCCGGGAAGGAACAACCACGGGAAGGGCAGCATCCAATACAGGAAAACCACCTATGCCAAGCATGGTATCCATCCACAGACATCTGTTTCGGGGTGTTTGCCCCTCATCAGTGTGGAGTAGGAATCTGGCTATTAGGAGCAGTGCCTAGTAAAAGGCTGTAAAGGCACAGATGATTGGCCTCGGGGAGACCAAAACATCCAACACCGCGGAGACACCATCACGTGTTTCTCAACGCAGTGATCCAGAACATGCGGTGTCTCCGCAGCTATCCCACATGCTTTTGCATATTTCCCATAAGGGATGGGGGCAGTGTTCTGGATCACTGTGTTGAGAAACACGTGATGGTGTCTCCGCGGTGTTGGATGTTTTGGTCTCCCCGAGGCCAATCATCTGTGCCATTCATAATATGGACGCCTGTCTAAGCCCCGGTGCCTGGGCGTAACTGCTACCTCTACACCTGGTGCAGCTGTGCCACTTTAAGCAGTACGTTATCTTGGTTCTTTTTAATGCATTTTCCACAATCGTGATGTTTACCCTGCTCTTGGTTTTACATACTTGCTATGATATTTTTCTGAACCTGTTCCTAAACCTAGCACCAGGTCCAAATATAGATCATCAGGAATAAAAAATAATTCAATTTTATGTATCATGGTTTATGCCTTCTCCACTCAATGACCATCATTTTCAGTTAGTTATATACAGATTTTCAGGCATAGTTGTAATGCATTTGTTGAAAGTAATTGCCCTTCTTATAATGACTGACCACATTTTCCAACTTCTATGGGTTCCATAATATTTACCTTTCTTACAAGTCAGCAGAGCTCCTATCAATCCACTTGCTATGTCTTTAGGGGCATCGATATGAGAATGATAGATCCAAGTCAAGCAATTGGGATCTTCAGAGGTTGGTGCATATTCCTGTTTAACAATCCACTTGTAAGTATGACGACCCCCAGGAGGAACTGCATCATCACGTTTATCAGATTTGCTGGTTCCATCTGGATAAAAAGCTCCTATAATAAACAATATGTAAAGTTCTGGGTTATATGGAAAGTAAAACAGAGCTACATGACGCTAAAAACACACAACTGATAAAGTGATACAATTTCTTTATCAAGGGATTTTTGAAATCTTGAAGAAGACTCAAATTTGCTACAAAGGGGTGAAAATTTCCTTCTTTACTTGATGTGGTGATCACACTGGAATGAGATTTAACCACTTCACTACCATTTCCTAAAACTAAATGCAGCAGAATCCTTTAAAGCAATGTATCACCTTTTGGCAAACCTTTTTAGTATAACAAGGGAACCGCCATGGGGAAAACATATGCCCCAAGTCAAATTCTTCACAGCTATTCCATGATTGCAACAGCCTATTTACTTTGTTAGCATAAGCACCAAATTTTGCTGAGAGCCAGGCCATTAAAGAACATAAGCACACCCTTAGTGGTCCTCAGCTATTACCTAACTCATTCCTGGTTAAAATAAACACTAATTTGGATGAGAAAGGTATATCATCGAGCATTATGTTAAATCAACAAAAAAATTAAGAGAGGGCATGTACTAAAGCACACCATACACAGATAGGTGTCTTACTGACCATCTTTGATCCATGTGTTCTGGAGCCTTAAGTCCATAGGGGAAAATAACGTCAGCAAACATATTTTAAAACAATCACAATCTACAATATTTTTCCAATTATATTCAAATTACATAATCCTAGTTGTTGCCCTGATTTCCCATGAAGTCAATTAGATTGACTCACCAATCTCCAAAGCTACGATCAAAATCAAACACATTTACCTTCTGAATCCTTTTCGTAGAAGACTCCGTGTGGATGAAGAGTATAGGATCGAGAAGCAAAATTCTTCAGATGTATAATAATAGTGTCTTCAACTTCTGCCTTGATAATTGGGCCAAGGAGTCCTAGCCAGGCAGGCTTACTGACCTCCTGATCATACTCGGCATCCTTAAATTGTTTGTATATGGCCTTTTTATAAACACGTCCTATTCTGTCTTTGCCATTTTCCAGAAATACTGATGCATGTCTGGTGAAATAAAAAATAATATACAAAAATAATAAGGTAAAATTGTGATTTAGCATATAAAATAAAATAAAAAGCATTTTGTACACAAAATAATTTCTCAGACAATGTCATAATGCATGCAAAACATACATGGAAGAAATTGACCAGACCACTAGTCAAAAGGAGTAGTGCGCTTTTATTTAACATGGAGGTTGTCCATTTTGGAAAATGTAATAGAAACCTACTCTGATGATAAGATGATCGTAAAGGGATCTGGTGCTGGAAAAAAAATTTGTGAAAAATTCTCTGCAAGTGTTCATTTCTTCTGCATGAGTTTGGATAGTTAGGAAACTTGTGCATTTATTTTTGGATCTTTATTTCCTTAGGAGGTTCTGTATGTGTTTTGGGGGTCAGGTGTGTGTTCTGTTTTCATTTTTAGGTAAACTGAAGCAGGGGATATGTGCTATTTCTGATCCAATGCTGCATTATAGAGGGAATGTCCTAAATAAATACGGTAGGTAAATCATAAAGCCAAAAACTCCACTTTATATTCAAACTTTTTGAATCTTCCTGATGTCCTTTCCCAAAAGTTATGAAGAATATCTCCAGAATAGTTGTCCATGCAACATCTACCATGGCTTCTGCCCACTCCTCACACCTAATTACTACCTAGATTTTTGCAGTGAGCTTTACTTTAGAAAGACACTTGTGGCTAAACAAAATTTCCTGTCTTTGTGTTTTTTTTTTTTTTTAAGCAGTTCCCGGAATAGGCCTGGATACAATACTACCAGTGTTTGACAGTAATTTTATTCTAAGACCTCATACCAGCGGGAATAATATACAAAGAGGGGAGCAAAATGTGTTTTTTTTTTCTTCATCTTAAATGGGCAGTACTTGGACAGCATTCAGACTAGTGACACTGCAGTTTCATATTCAGGATGGAGCCGCGCATGGTGACAACAATCAATCAGATTCTTTACTAGGAATCTTTCCAACAGCGACTGACTGTATAAGCAGAAAACAGGAGGAAAAAAAGAATATTTTCTGTTCTTCCAGTGTCATCAATAGCAAATTCAGGATCATTCTTAAAGGCGTTGGTTTCCAAAAACAACAAACTTAATTTTATATACTGTCAACTTTTTACATGAATATAAACATAGGGAGTTTAGGAAAAATATAGAGAAAAAAAAACACAAAAAAAAATCAACTTATCAGGTCACTCAGGGCTTCCTTGACTTTCGGACCTAAGAAATATCAATATCAGAGGCTGCTCAGATAATTAGTCCTTAACGGTAACAGAAGTTTGAAGGCTGACAGAATTTTTATCCAGCAATATCAAAAAAGGTTAAAAAAAATACTCCTTAATTGAAAAATAGTTTAAAATCCAAGGTTATCATTTAAGAAAAAAATTAGAGGAGAGACAGTATTAAAAATACATGTACAGGTGATGCATTTCGAACCATGCGGGTTTTTATTTATATGATTAACCCATGTGATTTGAAATGCGTCAGCTGTACATGTATTTTTAATACCATGCTTTCTTCTCTGTTTTTCCCTCAAACGACAACCATGGATTTTAAATAATCTATATATATAATTGTCTAAGGGTTTTTCTGTCTGTCCTGGAAATCCCGCGTCTGATTGGTCGAGGCCGCCTGGGCCTCGACCAATCAGCGACGGGCACAATATCGACATAGAAATCCCGCGTCTCTGATTGGTCGAGGCCGCCAGGCCTCGACCAATCAGCGACGGGCACAGTATCGACTTAGATGTCATAATGGAAATCCCGCGTCTGATTGGTCGAGGCGACGGGCACAGTATCGACGTAGATGTCATAATGGTTGCCATGGCGACAATGATGTCATAAAGGTTGCCTCGACCAATCAGCGACGGGCACAGTCTGCCGCGAATTCTGGAATCATCATTGTCCATATACTACGGGGACATGCATATTCTAGAATACCCGATGCGTTAGAATCGGGCCACAATCTAGGAGGTTCTGTATGTGTTTTGGGGGCCAGGTGTGTGTTCGGTTTTCATTTTTAGGTAAACTGAAGCAATGGATATGTGCTATTTCTGATCAAATGCTGCATTATAGAGGGCATCTACTATATAATTGGCCAAAGGTCACTTCCATCTGTCTGTCCTTCTGTCTGTCTGTCACAGATATTCATTGCTTGCGGCCTCTGTCTGTCATGGAAATCCAAGTCGCTGATTGGTCGCGGCAAAACAGCCACGACCAATCAGCGACGGCCACAGTCCGGAAGAAAATGGCCGCTCCTTACTCCCCGCAGTCAGTGCCCGGCACCCTCATACTCCCCTCCAGTCACCTCTCACACAGGGTTAATGGCAGCGTTGACCGCGGTGTAACGCACTCGGTTAACGCTGCTATTAACCCTGTGTGACCAACGTTTACTATTCATGCTGCCTATGCAGCATGAATAGTAAAAAGATCTAATGTTCAAAATAATTTAAAAAAAAAAAAAAATTAGTTACATACTCACCCTCCGTTGGCCCCCGGATCGCAGCAGTTACCGATGCTCCCGGATCGAAGCGGTTACCGACTCTCCTCGCGACACCCCGGTGACCGCTCCATGCATTGCGGTCTCGCGCGATGATGATGTGCGGTCTCGCGAGACCGCTACGTCATCATCTCGCGAGACCGCAATGCACTCTTCAGACTGGAGCGCGCGAGGACCATTGGTAACCGCTTCGATCCGGGAGCCAAAGGAGGGCGAGTATGTAACTATTTTTTATTTTAATTCTTTTTTTTAACAGGGATACGGTGCATACTACATGACTGGCCAATATACTACATGACTGGGCAGTATACTACGTGACTCTGTGCTGTATACTATGTGGCTAGGCAATATACTACGTGGCTGGGCAATATACTACGTGGCTGGGCAATATACTACGTGGGCTGTGCTATATACTACGTGGACATGCATATTCTAGAATACCCGATGCGTTAGAATCGGGCCACCATCTAGTTTTTAAATAAAGGTGTATTTTGTGACCGGTTTTGGAACATATCGTCTTTGTCTTTCGGATCAGTATATACAGAATGCGTACTGCCACAGTTTGGACAATCAGGTGATCGCCGGCTGGTAATTTGCTGCATGAGCTGCTGTATGCATAACAGGGGGAATATATTCTTCTAAAGCTAATATATTGGCCCTAGCATCATGGAATACCAGCAAAAAAAAGTAAGGAAGGAGGAAGTGAAGGAGGGAGGGAGGAAAGGAGAGAAGGAAGAACGTAAGGAAGGAAGGATGGAAGGAGGGAATGAAGGAGGGAGGGAGGAAAGGCGAGAAGGAAGGACGTAAGGAAGGAGGGAGCAAAGGATGTAAAGAAGGAAGGAGGGAAGAAAGGAAGGACGTTAGGAAGGAAGGAGAGAAGGATGTAAGGAAGAAGAAAGTCAAGGAGGGAAGGAAGGAAGGACGTAAGGAAGGAGGGATGGAAGGAGGGAGTGAAGGAGGGAGGGAAGAAAGGAGAGGAGAAAGGACATAAGGAAGGAGGGAAGGAAGGAGGGAGCGAAGGAGGGAAGGAAGGACCTTAAGAAGGAAGGAGGGAGGGAAGGAAGGACGTAAGGAAGGAAGGAGAGAAGGAAGGATGTAAGGAAGGAGAGAATCAAGGAGGGAAGGAAGGACGTAAGGAAGGAGGGAAGGAAGGAAGGAAGGACAAAAGGAAGGAAGAACGTAAGGAAAGAAAGAGAGAGTGACATAAGGAAGAAAGACCACCTTGCGGACACATGTGCACAACCCTCCGGAGTCTCATCAAAGCTGGAAGTCCTGGCCCAGAATGAGAGGCTCTGGGATTGCAGGGTGACAGGTGGTGATGATCTGAAGATGCAACAAGAACCGGATGGTTGATGGTGTGGAGCCAGAGAAGTAAGCAGTAAGGTAAGTATATGGATTTTTTTTATTTTTTACATCTACATTTATTATGCTCTTAATTCTAAGGAGACCTCAGCGCGTAATAAGGAACATTAAATACTAGGTGAACAACTTCTCCATGAATCGAATTTCCCAGGAAAATCTGCGAATTCTAATTTTACCTGATCCACTCATTTCTAATCACTACCTCTACTCTAATCTCCACCCAAACACACACGGGATTCCCTCCAACACAGAACAAGTCACTTGGCCACCCAGCAACTCCTGCATGATTGACAGCCCGGACTAGCAACCTCACCGCACCACCAGCCCATGCTGTGCACTCTGACTCTGCTATATGAGGCAGTTCTCCCTCAGCAGCATCAGAGGATTGCAGATTCACTGCAGTTTGCCAGATCGGGAACGAACATTGCGCTCCAGTGATCCTGACAGCTTCAGAGCAGTGCTTACAAGCTAGGTAGGAAAAAGATTATAAGTACTGCACGTTTGCCCACGGCTGTAGGTGGCCGGTAACCTAGACAACGAGCCATAAGCAGTTAAATTAAAAATCCTTCCATCCTTGAGAACAGAGGGAGATTTTAGTAACAAGTAAATGGCAAAGTTGCTTATTTTTACAAGCATTTGAAATTGTAATCACTAAAGTACATGAATATAACTCTGTGCCTCAGACTGACAATTTAAGAAATAATGTCTTAGTACAGTGCATCCTACATTCATAAAAAATCACTCTGAAATATACGCACAAGCCTGCACTGTTGTAGAGCCACTCTTCGCCAGTGTGCAGCTCCGCGGGGGTGTGTGTCTGCAGCATTAAACATCACCAGCACAGCTGCTGATTGGCTGAGCTAGTGACATCTACATCTGTTTCCTGCAGGAAGAGTCCAAGGCGGAAAATCCTCCTCCAAGGCCGCATAAAGCCAGGAAGGATTTGCTGAGGAGAAACATCAATTTAGTGCGTTGTGGCCAGGAGGACCCATATTTTATCATAAATCATGCAGCCACAAACAGATCCAGCTGTACTGCCCTAATGGCAGCTTTGCTTCAAAACCAAGATGATATGAAATGATCACATATAATGTGCTACTGACCAAAGCTTTAAGTAAAGGGGAAGTCTACAGAACAGACCCCTTTAATTTAGGTTTTAAAAGAGCTGTATCATCCTGACAGTGCCTTTCTATGCGCTCTATTCAGGAATAAGGGCATCATACAGAGGACCGTGCACTGACACCCGACTCATGAGATACTTGCCTACTTTTCTGAAATGTGGAAGGGGCTTAATGAAAGTGGGGGAACTTCTGCTCTCCTGGAAGGTACTCAAGTCCAGGTGTTCTGAGGTGGGGTGGTCTGTATTTATTTAAGGAATATGCCTTGGATCTGTATTTTTTTTTTTTTTGAGGGTTTGGTCAGGGGTATGATGACTATTCATTTAAGGGGTCTGTATTTATTTAAGGGGTTTGGATTGAGGTCTGTATTTTGTTTTCATCTTTTGATCTAGGATCTGTACTTGTTTAGAGGCCTGGTACTGTATATATATTTACCGTATTTAAAGGACTGGTACTAGATCTGTTCTTTTTTAGAGGTTCTATAAGACCCTGGACATCCGACTTGGCCTCTGACTGACAGCTCTATGTAAATGCAGACCCCATTTGGATATTTAGCCCATCACTCGGGGGCCATCCAAAATCATCAACTTGAAATTTGTCCTGCTATATTTTGTCAAACCTTTAATTAACTCACCCCTAATGTGATGACTGGAGCTTCTTCTCTTTGTAGCGGCTGTGATGTTAGTTGGCATTAATGATGTTACTACTTACAACTGGGTCTGACCGGGGTTCTTTATTTATTTATTGTGGTTTTACATCAGTATATATTCATGACATTTACACTTGTTTAGAAGGCTTAGGGTTTAAGTTCTAAAAATATTTTCTACGTTCTGTTTTTGTTTAGGGTTCTGGTGATAGGTCTATTTTTTAGAGATCAGGTCTAGATTATCTATTTGGGGTCTGGTCTAGCATTTATTAGGGGTCTGGTCAAGTGTCGCATCCATTTAGGGTCTGGTTTAGCCTTTGTATCTATTTGTGGTCTGGTCTAGGGTCTGTGACTATTTTGGGTATGGTGTAGGGTCTTTTTCTGTTTTGGGTTTGGTGTGGGATCTGTATCTATTTGGGGTCTGATCTAGGGTCTGTGACTATTTGGGGTTTGATCTAGGGTCTGTGACTATTTGGGGTCTGGTCTAGGGTCTTCATCTGTTTGGGGTCTGATCTAGGGTCTGTGACTATTTGGGGTATGGTGTAGGGTCTGAATCTGTTTTGGGTTTGGTCTGGGGTCTGTATCTATTTGGGGTCTGGTCTAGTGTCTATCTGTTTGGGGTCTGGTCTAGGGTTTGCATCCATTTGGTGTCTGGATTAGGGTCTGTATCTGTTGGTAGTCTGGTCAAGGGCCTGTATATATTTATGGAGTCTGATCTCTGGTCTGTATGTACTTATGAGACTAGTCTAGGATGTATATTAGTGGATCTGATCACAGAGTTTATATTATTGAGGAGGTTTGACCTAGGGTCTGTATTTACATATCTAGGGGGTCTGACCTGGGTTGCACATTTTTTAAGGATGTGGAAAGAGTATTTGTTTTGGTCTGTACGTGTGTAGAGTCTTGCTTTAATTACAGTCCAAATTTTGTTTTCAGATTTTGGTCTGGGCTCTTGTATTACTTAAGGAGTCTGATCTAGGAGACTCCCCTGGGGTATGAATTTATTTAGATGATTTGACATCGGTATTTTTTTGATTGGTCTGTAGTTGTGTACAGGTTCTGTTTTATGGTCTTATGTTTTCAGAAATTGGTCAAGGGTCTATATTTACTTTGGATGTCTGAGCTGAAGTTTGTATTTATTTAGGGCTTAGGCGTCTATGGTTAGTGGCGCTATATCAGTGTGAGGGATACTGGTCTGGGGTCTGTCCTTTGTTTTCAGGAATTAGTCTTGCGGTCTGTATATATTTAGGGGGCTGGTCTGTGGCTTGTATAAGAAATGGTGCAACATTGCAATCATCATCATCATCACGAAGGCCTTATGCAATATTACATTTCATCTTCTAATACCCACATATGCATTTTATCCATTGACCTCTACACATCATGATCGGACTGTGGATACATGAATTTTGAATCACTTGTGGGAAATTCCCATTACCTTGCAGCTTACACGAACATAATTACCATTACCAATACATGTGGGTGTCCAGCAGTCTGGAAATAACGTGTCTGCAGGAGCTGTGGGAAAAACAAAGTCCGCTCCATCTGCAGTCAGGACTGACAAGTGACAGATTCCATCACAAGGGCGAGAGGGTAAAGAGGTTCAGTATAGTAATCAGGTGCTGCTGGTCACAACAGGGAAGAATGGGCAGAAGCCTGGACTATCTGAATCACTGATGCAAGTGTGAATGTGGGCAACCACAAGGAGGAAAAGCTGTGGAATTCAGAAAATCACAGGATAGATAGGCATATAACTAAACTGCAAATGACAAAAAACTAAATTCTCAAAACATCTGGACTTACTTAAGATGGAGTATGAACGCCATGCGCAGAACACTTACAGCCTTGGCTGCTATCAATGTCGTTATGAATGGTCATCTGAGGAATGTTCTGCCGCTTTGAATGAACTTGGGAAAATCATCAAGATCCACTGCTGGCAGCTCCCAATTACGTCCCAGATGTGCTCAATGGGAGTCAAGTCCGGAGATGCTCCAGGCTACAACAAAATCAATGTAATGCCGAGCTCTTGCTGTATTTGGAATGAATACTAGAGTGGTACATTATGCCACTGCTCACAATAATCCTGAGTGTAGGACTGGTGTGACGTTTCCCTGTGAAGGCCTCTTCATGGCATGGCCCACATGGTCTCCAGATGAAAACCTGAGGCTGAAATGGAGCAATGTAGGTTGGAATGAAGGTCTATGCACGTAAACGATGTGACCAGTTTGTATTTTGAACACAATGACAGCTGGAGATTTGTCTGGAGATCTCATGGGTAACATCATCAAGAAGACTTCACAGGGGTACCTTATACCAGGCCTACTCCCAAAATTATGGTAAGCGGTGGCATAAGAGAACAGTAGCAGGACACCTTTAGTCTTCATTTCAGATACACTAAAATCTCAGAGCTACACCGATTTGGTGGGTGGAACCAGTGATATGGCCATTTCTCCAAAGTGTCACATTTTTCAACACAACATAAGGTCGCATGTTTTTCGTACTTCTGTGAACAGCCTGGGTGGCCTAAATATGCCACAATGGCCCGCAGCCTTTCCAGACTTGTCTCCCATTGAGCACATCTGGGACATCATTGGTCCGAAATTGCAAAGGAAGCTGCCAGCAGCAGATCTTGATGATTTTCCAAAGTGTATTCAGCATGGCAGAACATTCATCAGATGGCCATTAATAACCTCAATGATAGCACAAAAGTAAGTGTGTGGATTTCTGCAGGTGACACTCATACTCCCTACTGAAAAAAAAATCAAGGTTTTGAAAATTTTGTTTCCATTTCTACATCATTTGCAGATCAGTAACACGTCTGTCCATCACAAGATTTCCAGAATTCCACAATTTTCTTTCTTTCTTTTCAATGTTGATGTGCGTATAATGAAAAAAATTGCAACCCTTAGGCTATGTGCCCACGTAGGGTTTAAGCGGTTTTGTCATGTTTTTCCACTGCGGAAACGCTTACAAAATGCATCCAATAATTTCAATCGCATTCCGAAATTTTTGTGCCAATTCTGCATTTTTTTCCACAGCGGAAACGCATCACGGAAAAAACGCAGCATGTTCATTAGTTTTGCGGAATTGCGGCGATTTCGCCACTATAGAATTGTATTTGGACACATGAAAAAAAAAAACACGCAAAAAAGACATGGAAAACGCGACAAATGCAAAAAAAAAAAAAAAGAAAGCGAGAAAAACGCTAGCGGATTTCCTGGCAAGGGTGTCCGGTTTTGGTGAGGAAAATTCTGCTTACATTCTGCAACGTGGGCACATAGCCTTAGGGTTAGGGGGTTAGATGTTATGTAGTCTCGACTCCCCCACACCTCCCCCTCGCTTTGTAGGGCCCAAAAACATGTGTGTTATTTAATCTCACACTCATGAGAAAAGCTCCAGATGATGTCAAGACAAAGGGATAATACATGTAAATGGTAGGAAGTGAATGTTAATGGGAAGCAGATGTAATGGGATTGTTTCACTTATATTATATAACCCATGTGCGAGTTACTGTAGCTCTAAAATAGATTCCAAGTGATTGGATCATAAAATAATTTATGTTACATGACATATGATAAAGTGTTGTCTTATTTCTGAAGAGCTCTGAGAACTGATTTATGCAGAGATAGTAATAGGAGATATCTGGGTACTGCCCTGCCAGGACCTTCCTCCTCAATAGCATCATCCCAGACCTTCTTGCTCTCCTTGCATTCTTTAATCTGCCGATTGATCAGTGAATGCACAATAGGTGGTCAAAAAGTCCCGCTGTAATTGGCAGGGTTTGGCCGACTTTGGCCTACTGTGTATGGCCACCAGAAATGTGTCTCTTTGTAAGTGTCCTGCTGGAAAAGCACTCACACTAACTGAGAGGGACATGAAAGAAAAGAGTTTTAAAAGGAGAAGCCACTGTAGCAATGAGCTGGTAAAACTAGTCTAGCAAACCATAAACATCAAGGGAGGTCATGTAGTTTGACGTCCAAGTACCATATTCCATGACAATAGTTTGGATAAGACTTCTCATGGTTAAGTCTGTGCCGTTAATCTCGCCACTTTAAGGGGACCTGGCATCTGGCTCCTGACTTCTAATTAAGCAAAAAAAAAAAAAACAGTTTACTGGTCTCTCTTTTTTAAGCCATGGGACCTCCATATTTTTAGCCCCCAAAAATGGAACTGGATCCTTGCAGCAGGCCTCAAGGCACAGGACCTAAAAGTTCTTCCAAAAGCTGATTTCCCACACAGTCCCTCTCAGACTCAGATATACCATACCCTGTCCAGCACCACCCAACCAGTCCCAGACTGGCGTCTCTTACAAACCCAGCACATTTTTTCGTAACTGACCCCTACCTGGCTGACAACGCGCTCAGCCATACCACTTTAGCAGCAACCGGAGCAGAAATCCATAAGCTGCCCTCATCCTTGGCTAGACTAACCCAGCCCCACAATGTATTGGTCAGCTCACCGTCTACTCTTTTCAGTCCTCTCTTAATGATGTAGGATGATAACTCTTACAAAGATCTCAAGGAAACTCACTGCGGGATTGCTTCCATAGATCTCTCTAGCCCGCCACTTTTACATACATCAACACCTGATCCCAACAATATGCTACAGGACTGCCCTTCATTTTGTATATAGCGCAAAAGACACTGACATTGAAGCCTTAACTAGCAGGTATTAACCACCTACTTTAACCTTCAATATCATCAAACGATATTAAGACTTGTTCATCTACAGCAAGCCCGAGGCATGATCCCAATCTTACACTGGACCTCCAGGAATAAAAAAAATGTGTTGTGTATATACACGGTAACCCTAGACCACCAGATATTAACTATATCACTATTACTCAAGACCACCAAATAATAAATAAGGGTTCTGTTTTACCCTAGACCATTAGGAAATAAGAAACCTTATTTCCACTATATCACCATGGAACAATAAGAGACCTTCTTTCTTACCTTAGACCACCAGGGGCTAAATAAAGAATCTTCTTTCTTACTCTAGACCACCTGGGAATAAATAAGGGATCATCTTTCTTTCACTAGACCATCAGGGAATAAATAAGGGAACTTCTTTCTTACCAGAGACTACCAGTAAATAAATAAGGGATTTTTTTTCTTACCACAGTCTACCAGAGAATAAGTAAGGGATCTTCTATGTTACCTTAGACCACCAGGGAATAAATAAAGGACCTTCTTTCTGCCATTAGACTACATTACTGTAGAATAAATAAGAGATCTCCTTTCTTCCTCCATATTGTCTTGGAATAAATAAGGGACATTTATTCTTGCATTAGACCACGAGGAAATAAATAAGGTACAGTACCTTCTTTCTTTTTCTACACCACCATGAAATAAACAAGGGACATTATTTCTTCCACTAAACCACCGGTGAATAACTATAGGGCCTTCTTTCTTCCATTAGACTACCAGGCAATAAATAAGAGACCTTCTATCTTCATCTACTCTACCATAGAATAAATAAGTGATCTTCTTTCTCCTATTAGACCACCAGGGAATAAATAAGGGATCTTCTTTGTTCCACTAGACCACCAAGGAAGACATAAGGTACCTTCTTTCTCACTGTACACCACTATGAAATAAACTAGGGACCTTATTTCCTAAACTAAACCACTAGTGAATAAATATGGGACTTTCTTTCTTCCATTAGACTTCCAGAGAATTAGTAATTGACCTTCTTTCTTTCATTAGACCACCAAGGAATAAATAAGGGACCTTCTTTAAAACTGTACTCCACCATGGAATAAAAAAATGGACCATATTTCCTAAACTAGATCACCATGAAATAAATGTGGGACCTTCTTTTTTTTCCATTAGACCACCAGAGAATAAACATGGGACCTTCTTTCCTAGACCATCAAAAGTAGTTATAATATATGCCTTCATACCCTTAGACCATTGTAGAAGTTTTAATTAGTATGAAATATTTTTTTCTTATTTTTTTGAGTCCAGTACACCCTAAATCCAAATATACTGGTAATTTTCTTGATTTTATACTTTCTAAAAAGAAATGTTCTTATGAGTGATAGAGACTAGTGATGAGCGAGTGTACTCGTTGCTCTGGTGACCTCCGAGTATTTACGACTGCTCGGAGATTTAGTTTTCATCTGGCAGCTGAATGATTTACAGCTATTAGCCAGGCTGAGTACATGTGGGGATTGCCTGGTTGCTAGGGAATCCCACATGTACTCAGGCTGGCTAGAAGCTGTAAATCTTTCAGCTGCCCAATGAAAATGAAATCTCCGAGCACATACAAATACTCGGAGGTCACCCGAGCAACGAGTACACTCGCTCATCACTAATAGAGACCAATACAGGGACAATACATGGAATTCCGATCTATATGCCTCCTACTGTGATAATATACTCAACGGGCTCTCACTGCTCTCCAGTAGAGAATAACATCATCTTAAACTGAGTTGATAATTGTAATCCTGTAATGACTAAGTAACCTGACTAATCCAACTCTTTGTTCCTCCAAATATAACTGCCAATAAGGGAAATTAGTTTCAACACATGTCAACGTGACCTGGATAAGAAGTATTTTGGCCTAGCTCCAAGTACCTACATGAGTGCCAGATTTGCTGTCACCGTTGTGGGTGGAATGCCAACTTCACCAAGTTAAACAATAAACAGCCTAAACCGTTTCCTAGAATTTCTCAATAGTACTTAAGAAGTTAAAGCTTAAAGAGAAATTTCCGTTTTATCACATATGTACATGTATGCAATAAGAAAGAAAGGCCACAAAACACTTCATGATTTTTTGGTAAACTTGACCCGAATCTTCTCACTTGCTATAAGTATTTAATTTTCTTTACCTGGTGGAAATACCTCTGTCCTCCTGAATCCAGCGTGGTCTTTCTTTTGGACCTGCTCCTCTCCCATTCCGAGATATGGCCTCTTCTTCCTGTTCTAGTCTTTTTGACCACGGAGTTTGGTCATTAAACCTACTTTGTAGGCGTCGCATTCAAATCCATGCCCACTTGGCTAATATGACTAGATTTATATACAAGGAAGAAGGAGTCATATCTCAGGAACAAAGAGGTGCAAGCAAGAAAGAAAACCAACGCCGGATTCAGAAGAACAGTGGTATTTTGAACGGATAAAAACAAAATTAGGGCAAGTGACACATCCTCTTTAAAGTACATCTCTTAAAGAAAATAAATACAATTTTTAGTTCCTTCCTGTTATATGTTTCTCAAAAGAGATTGATTCTCTTCTTAGTATATGCCATCAATATTTGATTGATTGGGATCTGACCTCCAGAACTCCATTCTTCAGTTTAACCCATTACATAGTTGTCAAATTTGCTCGAACTTTCAGAAACAATCTTGGATAATTTGGACATTCCTCAGGCTGGAAACAGGCAGATTTTATAAGGATTTCTGGGGGAGAAATTAAATTGTACCTATTCTGCCAAACTAGTATTAATTAAACTATGCCATTCATCATAGTATCAGCAGACCCCAGAAGGTTGGCCCACAAATATTTATGGCCAATCTTGTTGATATGTAGGAAGAAAAAGATTATGCTGGTGGATCATGAACAGTAGGAATTGTGCCATAGAGTGGATTATTTTTGCATATCACTATGGCACTCTTTTGTCAGATAGCGCCTGAGTATGCACCTATCCCAAATATTAAAAGTATGAGATGAAACTCACACAGACACAGGGAGAACATACAAACTCCTTGCAGATTTTGTCCATGTTGGGATTTGAACTAAGGACCCCAGTGCTGGAAAGCAACCACTGAGCCACTTCATTGCCCTTTTTTGATTTAATAAGGTCTTCAACTAATAATCTTTTCTTAAGCGCCTAGCTTCTAGCGATCAGCTGCAAAGTGCAAAAGTGTTAAATTTTCCTACAGCACCCCCGTAGGTGAAAAAAAGCATTACACAGTCCCTTTAATTTTAATGACTGATCATGTAAAGTAAAGCGTGCTGGGTGTTCCAGAGATAAAGACCCTTTAGTTATACAGAATTCATCATGAGGGTCATGAGGGAAATGTTATTTCTAAACCAGACACCTCCTATGTGACGTCTACTCTGTACGCCCATCCCTAGTCTGCCCAAGCAATAAAAAAAAAGAATTGCCAGCTCACAGCAAAATCAAGTTTAACACATGGAGCCCGGTACAACCTCAATGTAAATTGATTTATTGAAAAGGAAAGGTAAGTCCAGCGGTCCAGCTCAGCAAGGGCGTAAAAGTCTTCAATACTTTATTGGAAAAATAAAACTAGGTACATATCTACCGAGATCTGCAACACCAATGTAGTTCTGACTCGGTGTGTTCCCTTAATCATGGTGTTCCAGAGTCTGGGTATATGCACTTAAAGATCCACACCCGAGACCGGTGCATACTACCATACAAAAGGAGAAGGTCCCAAATAAAAGTTTCCCTGTCCCTCCGGACCAGAAAGCCACAGAAGGGGGCAGCTAGGAGAGAGACTGTTGTAGCAGCTCCAGTGGATGCACCTCAGTAGAACTGAAGCTCAGTCTAGTTCAGCTCCCTCCCAGATGGCCAAGGGTTTGCTGGAGGTAGCACAGCCTGATGGCCACATGAACCCCCATCACTCGGGACCATTCAGAAGGGAACGAATAAGGGTGCCGAACTCTGAAAAGTTCTAGTGATTACGACACACAGAGACAAATTAAATAGCAAAGGTATAGAGTGTAATAATGTCTTGACTTTAAGCTGGAACATTTTAAAGTACCCCCTCCTAGTCAGAAGGGATGTGTACTCGTCAGCCATGTCACCCTCCACAAGGAGAGACATTACCACTTACCGCCCCAGTCAGAGGCCTCTCATAAAGCCAAATCAGATCTCTTGCTTTGCACTGATGAGCGGCAATACCCTGAAACACGTGTCTGCAAATTGACAATCTGGTTTGGCTTTTATCTGTAGTCATATGACAATGCTCATTAAAGAGCCAATATTGATTTTTATTATTGCAATTTCCATTAGGTGGCAATAGGGTGTAAGTCAGGGCAATTTGCAAAAAAATCAAATAATTAATTGCCCTCACACTCTGTGAGTTCAGGGTCACCACAACTGGGAAACGTCTGCACCTCGGGCTCTCAAAATACCCAACCTCATGGCTTAGCTCCTGACGGCTGGGGTCACCTGCAGTTGGCCATTGGAGCTGTTCCTCACACAACCTGAAGCTTCCTCCAGTGTGTACGCATCCATTTGGCTCAGGCAGAGGTACAAGGACTCAGTTAAGGAATATTGAGCTATCACTTCCCCTGTCCATGATGCATAAACTCTAAAGTATTGTTTATTACTTATATGATAGGGTCAATCTGGGTCCCTCACCAATGTCACCTTGGCTCACGGATACTGACACGGGCTAGAGAATAATGAACAGGCCTAGAGATAACCCTTCACCACTGATGTAAATATCATCTATAAATAAGGTAATAAAATATGTCATAGATTGTGTTACAATAAACTCATTACTAATGTATTTCAGGTGACTATGACCTTATGAAGTATGCTGAGCATGCAATTAGCAGGTAGGATCATTATTCATGAGGATTTCCACTTGGCCATGTGTCACCACTGCAGAGATTGCAAAAAACCTTCCTGTAAAACTCAATAATCAACCTGGCACTCGCCATCTCCTGAAGCCAATTTCACATAGAGGATGCCACATAAAGAAAGGCTATGCCACTTGCCTTAAAAATCTATTTTTTTTACCTGCTGTAAATCTCGCTCTTCTCGTGGATCTGGTGTGGTTTTCCTTTTGTCCGTGCTCTTCTCCATTCCTGAAATATGGCCTCCTCTTTACTGCATATAAATCTACTCTTTTTAGTCAAGTGGGTGTAGTCCTCAACTCTCATTTATGGGAGTCTTCTTGAGGGTCATGCCCACTTGGTTAGGCCATATCTCAGGAATGGAGAAGAGAAGATCAAAATCACCAGATCTTTTTAGCCAAGTGGGTGAAGTTCTCAACTATTCTCTGTGGACGATGTCTTGAGGATCACGCCCACTTGGTTAAAAAGACTAGGTTCACATACAGAGAAGAGGGGGGACATATCTCTGGAAAGGAGAAATGCAGGAACGAAAGAAAAATAACGTCGGATTCAGGAGAACTGCGGCATTTACACAAGGGAAAAGATTAAATGTTTATAGCAAGTGATAGATCCTCTCTAAAGGGGTTTTCATAAAAATAGACCAGAGGGGCTACACTGTTGGGACCCTACAATCACTAGAATAAATGCAGTGGTGATTGATAATGTAGATTGATGTTTCATTCAAAGACTGATGGAAAAAGACATTGAATGATGCAAAAGGAGGCATGCTTAACTCTCGTTCCATTCTATCTCTATCATTGAGGAGGAAGAAGGTCTCAGGACCATTAAATTAAAGCCCCAATACACATTGGATTGACGTTGGATGAACATGCCAATATTATCGGGCTCAGCCAACAGTCTAATGTGAATGGGGGGCTTCACAACTCATTTGGTAGATGATGTTGGAGGAGACAGGGATCCGGCTTGTTTGATTTCGGCCTTCCGATCCTTTTGTTGTTTGTGAGATAAGTCACCGCCAGAGGAGTCTGGCAGCAGCTTTCTCATGGGGAACATAGGGGACAGATCTATGGAGGAATCAGAAGAGACAGCTGACTGCTGAAAGTTGAGCTGAACTATTGTTTAGCTTTTGACTACTATCTATTGTGTTTGGGGGGTTTTATTATGGTGGTCAGTGGGGGTCATAGCTTTACAGTTATCACGCATCCTAGGCGATAAATGTCTATTGTGGGAAATCCCTTTAATGACGAGTCTGCAAAGCCGAAGGTTGCGTCAAAGTTGCAGCACAGTGCACCCCTCGGCACTGCAGACGTGCAAGTCCCATTCATCAGGACAAGGGTCGAATTTGGCCGTGAGCTGCGTCACGTGATTCAATTCTATACGTATTCAATGAAAATGACAATAACGCTGAAAATTCACGAAATAAGACAAAGAGCAGACACATCGCACTTACTCGTCATCAGATATGTTGAGTCTGGAGATGAGATTTTGGCCGCTCGGTGCATAGTCCCAGGACTCCTCCACAATGCCGATATAATAGGTTCTTGTAAGCGATTGCCCCCGTCCAGACAAAGAGCTGAGAAGCAGCAGCGATACAATGGTCGCACAGTATAGAGAAGGCATTTGTGTCTCTGTCAGCAGCCAGACAGAATGAAAGGCTCCTAAGCTTTGCCTGCCAGCATAGCCAGGCTCTAAATAACACAAGACACTCCTCCTGGCTGCCAGAGGCCGAGCCTGGACACAGGAGAAATTGTGCAAGGAGGATTAGCAGAAGTGCCAGTCATGGGTTACTATAGTCACAGGGCTCACCTACCGAAAAATGAGCCGCAGCAATGTGGAGGATGAGGGCACACAATGCAGCACAAGCTTCTTGCAAAAAAAAACAGCAGCACAGATGTGATCATTTTTGGAATCGATTCCCGAGAGATAAAGTAGTTTTTCCGATTTCGCTGTATAATAAAAAGTTCTGTAACTTTTTAATACACTTCGGTCTCCATTCATTTGCTCTCTTTTTTTTGTTCTTTTAAATCCATTTCTTTATTGTATTGTTTTCCTGTTCTGCTGGCAGATTTGGCACCAAATTCATCAAAACGAGTGCCCGATATTCGCTGAAATTAAAGATGCTTATTTTTGGGCTTGTGCTTTTTTGATGCTTTTTACAGAAAAAATAGCTCTACCTTTTTGATAAGCTTTAAAATGTAATCAAATGATAAATATAAAAAAAATTTGATTGATTTGGGTTTTTAGTCAACATTTTGAAAAGACACGAATGAATAATTAGGCGAAAACCGTGTCCATAAGACTGAACCTGGAACAATAAGAGAAAAGCAAGTAAAGTTAACTTAAATAATGATTAATGCAGCAAAATATAATTCGCTAATATTATTAATCTTCAAAATAAAGTTGAATCGGCCGCTTGTGTTTCAAGAACTCTACTTTCAATAAATTGGGATTATTCCAATTCACTACTAATGGCTAAAAATATGTGTAAACTTATCTTTTTCTCATAATTAAGAGTTTGCTCTGATTGTATCTGGTCAATACAGTCCTCTGTGAGCTAAATATATAAGTAATACAAATTTGCAATAGTGTATCATCAGTGAGGGTAAATTGAAGGATCGCCTAGGGTGGATTGGATTGGAGAAAGTTTTCATTGGCTGTAAGCCATAATCATCGACATTAACAGAAATAAACACTTGAAATAGATCGCTCTGTGTATAATGACTCTATATAATATATGAGTTTCACTTTTTGTATTGAAGAAATGAAATAAATTAAACTTTTTGATGATATACTACTTTTGTGAGAAGCACCTGTAGGTAGGGTTGAGCGAAACGGGTCGTTCATTTTCATAAGTCGCCGACTTTTGGTAAAGTCGGCGTCTCATGAAACCCGACCCGATCCCTGTGTGGGGTCAGCCATGCGGTACGCGATCTTGGCGCCAAAGTCGCGTTTCGTATGACGCGTTTAGCGCCATTTTTTCGGCCAATGAAGGAGCGTGGGCAGAGTGATGACATAGGGGTGAGAGAGAGAGAGAGAGAGAGAGAGAGAGAGAGAGAAAAAAAAATATCCCCACTAAAGTGCATAGGGTTTCGTGTTCCGGCCGATCCTCGACTTTGCGCAGTAATCGGCCGATTTCGCCCGACTCGACTTTTCCAACAGTCGGGTTTCGCAAAACATGACTCGACCCTAAAAGAGTCAAGGTCGCTCAACCCTACCTGTAGGTACTAACCATGCAGGGTGCCCAAACTTTTGCATCAGACCATTTTCCTTTTTGTATTTTTTTTTTAATGGAAACAGATAAAAATATTTTTTTTTTACCTTAAAATACAAAGGAAATGTGTCTGACTTTCATCAGTGCTGGATATGCTTTACATCCAGATTTGGGTCATGTTTGTTACCATCCATTTTCGAGTATGAGTAAAATAAATGATGAGGGTTCTCAAGCTTCTCTGAGCTTTAGAGCTCAATCACACGTTCGATTTTTGCGTACGAGTCCTGTCCGTGATTCTTTGTGAGATCCATGGAAAATCGCGGATACATGTCTGATGTTGATCAAAATTGACAATGCAAGTCTATGGTTCCGTGAAAAAATTGGACCACTCTTTGATGTCATTTTCACGGACTATCAAAAGAAAGGAGAAGGTGGACATTTTTTAAATTTCTCCACGAACGTGAAAATCAGATGACACTCATAACACACTACGAACAAAGTTGGGTCAGAATAACCAGTCCGTTATTCTTGTACGTGGAAAAATCGAACGTGTGAATGAATGAACAGAGACTCTAGATGAAATGTCTAAGCAAAGATCCCAGATCATACCCCCAAACAATTCCATCCCTAGACCAGTCCCCCTAAATGCATAAAGAACCTAGATTAGACCCAATAAACACATACAGAAGCCCTAACCATATAAAAAAACCCACTGGATCTGACCCCCTAAATAAATATAGACACCCGATTAGATCTACTAAATAATTACAGAAACCAGACCAGTGCACTAAACAAATATAGACCATAAACCAGCCAACAATAAACAAATACAGACCCTATATCAGACTCCTTAAACCGCATATGTCAAACTCTGGCCCAAATGCAAAATTTGGCCCTCCAGGTGAGTATATTTGGCCCGCCATGCTACTTCACCCAACATTGCACTTACATTTGTATCGGCATCCTAGCAGTGATGTGGGAGGGAGTATCAGCTGACACTCCCTCTCCCATATTTCCCCCTTTGTGTCTGAAGCCTCAAAGCAGCAAACACGATGATGTAATTACAATGTACCCACTGTACCGAGATGTGCAGAGGATCTGAAGACAACATGAAGAAACCGGAGCAGTAGAGGAATGGGTAGAAGTGAGTAATGTATTTATATATTTTAAGGTGGGGCCTATTATATTTTATTGAGTGCAATGTGGGGCCATTATACTATATGGAGCACTATGTGGGATGCATTTACTGTACAGAGGACTATGCGGTGCCCATTATACTGTATGGAGCACTGTGGTACCCATTATACTGTAATTAACACTGTGTGGTGCCCATAATACTGTATGGAGCACTATCTGGTGCCCATAATACTGTATGGAGCACTATGTGGAGCCATTATACTGTATGAAGCACTATGTGATGAACATTATACTGTATGGAGCAATATGTGGAGGGTCATTAGACTGTGTGGAGCACTATATGGGACCATTATACTGCAAAAGAGCACTATGTGGAGCAATTATACTGTATGACACTATGTGGGACCATTATACTGTATGGAGCACTCTTTGGGGTCATTTATATGGGGGAATATTGCTGTGTGTGTGGAGCTATATGTGGGGCATTTATACTGTATGGAAGGCAATGCAGGGCCCAGTTATACTGTATGGAGCACTATGTGGGGCCCATTGTACTGTATGAAGTACTTTTTGTGGCCATTTAACTGTATGTAGGACTATGTGGGACCATTATACTGTATGGAGGGCAATGCAGGACCTATTGTACTGTATGGAGGGCTGTGTAGGGATTACAGTTGGAGAATAATACTGTGATAGGGTCACCATTCTTTGTAGTGGATATTGAGGGAGGGGGGTATTCTGGATAAATTCACTGTGGGGGTATCTTACTGTTTTTGGGGACACTTGTTTGCATCATATTTTATTATCTGTATTATTTGAGGGGGTTTTTATACCTTTTTATTACATATTTAAATTAGACCATTGGGACATATGGTTTTACTGCTCTTACATAGCAAATTAGATTATTCCAATATTTCATTCTCAGATCTATTGATTAAAATGTACTTTGTTCGTGGGACAACTCTTTTTACTTTGTTTCCAAATGAAAAAGTTTATAGTTATATTTGATAAGCAAAATCATCCTCAAATGTACACACTCTCTTAATAAATATCAAGACTGTCCCGTAACTATGTCCAAACTTTTAATTTGGACCCCCTGTGAATTTGAGTTTGACATCCCTGCCTAAACAAATGCAAAGTCCCAAATCAGCCCCCAAATACAGAACCAAACTCTGAAACAAGTAAAGACCACAGACATCTCCTTTAACGAATTCAGAGTGAAATCCGTCCCTCTAATGAAGTATTGGCCTAGACTCCCCTAAATAACTTCTATGTATTAGGTGTCTGTACACTGGGTATATATATATATATATATATATATATATATATATATATATATATATATATATATATATATATATATATATATTGTGTATACCAGGTATCGACATAATTGGTGTCTATGTATGGGGGTCTATGTATGGTATATCTACAGTGGGTATTTACATACCAGGTATCTATAGTGAGTATGTACACATGAAATGTCTATGTATGGGGTGTATATGTCTAGTATCTATATATTTGGTCTCTCTGTATGGTGGTCTAATTATGTGGGATCTATATTGTGTATTTACATATTGGCTGTCTACTGTATGTATGGGGAGTCTATGTATGGGTGTGTATATTTGATATTTACATGTGGGGTGTCTGTATTGCGTATTTACACATCGGGTGTATATGTTGGGTATCTGCATATTTGGGGTCAATGTTTATGTATAGGATGTCTATGTGTGGGGCATCTACACTCACTGGCCACTTTATTAGGTACACCTGTCCAACTTCTTGTTAACACTTAATTTCTAATCAGCCAATCACATGGCGGCAACTCAGTGCATTTAGGCATGTAGACATGGTCAAGACAATCTCCTGCAGTTCAAACCGAGCATCAGTATGGGGAAGAAAGGTGATTTGAGTGCCTTTGAACGTGGCATGGTTGTTGGTGCCAGAAGGGCTGGTCTGAGTATTTCAGAAACTGCTGATCTACTGGGATTTTCACACACAACCATCTCTAGGGTTTACAGAGAATGGTCCGAAAAAGAAAAAAAATCCAGTGAGCGGCAGTTCTGTGGGCGGAAATGCCTTGTTGATGCCAGAGGTCAGAGGAGAATGGGCAGACTGGTTCGAGCTGATAGAAAGGCAACAGTGACTCAAATCGCCACCCGTTACAACCAAGGTAGGCCTAAGAGCATCTCTGAACGCACAGTGCGTCGAACTTTGAGGCAGATGGGCTACAGCAGCAGAAGACCACACCGGGTACCACTCCTTTCAGCTAAGAACAGGAAACTGAGGCTACAATTTGTACAAGCTCATCGAAATTGGACAGTAGAAGATTGGAAAAACGTTGCTTGGTCTGATGAGTCTCGATTTCTGCTGCGACATTCGGATGGTAGGGTCAGAATTTGGCGTAAACAACATGAAAGCATGGATCCATCCTGCCTTGTATGGAGCATCTTTGGGATGTGCAGCCGACAAATCTGCGGCAACTGTGTAATGCCATCATGCCAATATGGACCAAAATCTCTGAGGAATGCTTCCAGCACCTTGTTGAATCTATGCCACGAAGAATTGAGGCAGTTCTGAAGGCAAAAGGGGGTCCAACCCGTTACTAGCATGGTGTACCTAATAAAGTGGCCGGTGAGTGTATATTGGGTATTAAAATATTGCGAGTCTATGTATGGGGTATTTATATTGGATATTTACATATGGGGTGTCTGTTTTGGTTATTTACACATCAGGTGTCTATATATCTACGTGTTTTTGTATGGGGGAGGTCTAGGTATTGGATGTCTATATATAGGACGTCTATGTATCGGGTGTCTATGTATCGGGTGTCTATGTATCGGGTGTCTATGTATCGGGTGTCTATGTATCGGGTGTCTATGTATTCATTGTCTATGTATCGGGTGTCTATGTATTCATTGTCTATGTATCGGGTGTCTATGTACTCATTGTCTATGTATCGGGTGTCTAGCATTGTGTGTGTCTGTGTCAGGTGTCTGTATTGTGTGACAATGTATCAGGTGTCTATGTATTGGATATATGGTGTTTTTGTATGGGGAGGTCTAGGTACCATGTGTCTATGTATCGTTGTCTGTATCAGGTGTCTATGTATAAGGTGTCTGTAACATCCCTGTCAGCATCACTGCATGGCTTCCCATCTCCCATCTTACTCACCACTCCGGGCAATGCTGTGAGCTCTGACCTCTGCCGGTATCTTTCTGTGGGCCCCATGTCCTTGCTTGCTGCATGCTTCCTGGCTGTATGCTTAGGGCAGCGGCCCCGGCACTTCCTAATTCTTATAGATACTGTGTGCACACTCCTAATATGTCTCCAGCCTATTGCTAAGAGGCATTAGGTACTTAAGGCATCTCCACTGTTATGATCCCAGTGGCTGAGGATCACTAGAAATACTAGCTAAGTTACTGATCATAGAACAAGCTCTAGGGAGGTGGTAACTGGACTGACCGCAATCCTGATCCTATCCAAACACACTAAAGGTAGCCGGTGAACGTGCCTAAAATCCTGGACATCTCGACGCAGCCTGAGAAACTAACTACCCCTAGAGAGAAAGCAAGACCTCACTTGCCTCAAGAGAAATCACCCCAAAGATATAGGAAGCCCCCAACAAATAATAACAGTGAGGTAAGGGGAAAACAAGTACGTAGAAATGAAAACAGATTCAGCAAATGAGGCCCGCTAAAACTAGATAGCAGAAGATAGATAGTGAACTGTGCGGTCAGCAGAAAACCCTACAAAATACCACGCTGAGAATTCAAGAACCCCCACACCAACTAACGGTGTGGGGGGAGAAACTCAGCCCCCTAGAGCTACCAGCAAGCAAGAAAATCACATATTAGCAAGTTGGACAAGAAACATATTGAACACTGATGATCAAAAAATGAACAAACGGAAACTTAGCTTCTCTTGAAAAGACTGGTAGCAAGGTAGTCAGAAGGAATCAGAATAGCACTGAATACATTGGCAACAGGCATCAACTGAGAGTCCAAGTGAGCTTAAATAGGAAACCAGCCCACATATAACGAGACAGCTGATGCCAGTCACAAACCTGCAGAAAGACAGCACTCAAACAGTACCACTTGTGACCACAAGAGGGAGCCCAGAAATAGAGTTCACAACAGTACCCCCCCTTGAGGAGGGGTCACCGAACCCTCATCAAGACCCCCAGGGCGATCAGGATGAGCAGCATGGAAGGCACGAACCAAATCGGCCGCATGAACATCAGAGGCGACAACCCAGGAATTATCCTCCTGACCATAGCCCTTCCACTTAACCAAATACTGAAGCCTCCATCTGGAAATACGAGAATCCAAGATCTTCTCCACCACGTACTCCAATTCGCCCTCAACCAGCACCGGAGCAGGAGGCTCAACAGAAGGAACCACAGGCACCACATACCTCCGCAACAAAGACCTATGGAACACATTATGAATGGCAAACGATGCTGGGAGGTCCAAACGAAAAGACACCGGGTTAAGGATTTCCAAAATCTTATAAGGACCGATGAAGCGAGGCTTGAATTTAGGAGAGGAAACCTTCATAGGAACATACCGAGAAGACAGCCATACCAAATCCCCAACACAAAGTCGGGGACCAACACAGCGACGGCGGTTGGCAAAGCGCTGAGCCTTCTCCTATGACAACTTCAAATTGTCCACCACATGGTTCCAAATCTGCTGCAACCTATCCACCACAGAATCCACCCCAGGACAGTCAGAAGGCTCAACCTGACCCGAGGAAAAACGAGGATGAAAACCAGAATTGCAGAAAAAAGGCAAAACCAAAGTGGCAGAACTAGCCCGATTATTAAGGGCAAACTCGGCCAATGGCAAAAAAGTCACCCAATCATCCTGATCAGCAGAAACAAAACATCTTAAATAAGATTCCAACGTCTGATTAGTTCGCTCGGTTTGACCATTCGTCTGAGGATGGAAGGCCGACGAAAAAGACAAATCAATGCCCATCTTAGCACAAAAAATCCGCCAAAATCTGGACACAAACTGGGATCCTCTGTCAGACACAATATTTTCAGGGATGCCGTGCAAGCAAACCACATTCTGAAAAAATAAAGGAACCAAATCGGAGGAGGAAGGCAACTTAGGCAAGGGCACCAAATGGACCATTTTGGAAAAACGATCACACACCACCCAGATGACAGACATTCTCTGAGATACTGGAAGATCTGAAATAAAATCCATGGAAATGTGCGTCCAAGTCCTCTTCGGGACAGGCAAAGGCAAAAGCAAACCGCTGGCACGAGAACAGCAAGGCTTAGCCCGAGCACAAATCCCACAGGACTGCACAAAGGAACGCACATCCCGCGACAAGGAAGGCCACCAGAAGGACCTAGCCACCAAATCTCTGGTACCAAAAATCCCAGGATGACCTGCCAAGACCAAAGAATGAACCTCGGAAATAACTCTGCTGGTCCATCTATCTGGGACAAACAGTCTCTCTGGTGGGCAACGGTCAGGTCTATCAGCCTGAAATTTCTGCAGCACTCGTCGCAAATCTGGGGAAATGGCAGACAAAATCACTCCCTCTTTGAGGATACCAGCTGGCTCTGAAACTCCCGGAGAGTCAGGCACAAAACTCCTAGAAAGGGCATCAGCCTTCACGTTCTTTGAACCAGGCAGGTACGAGACCACGAAATCGAAACGGGAGAAAAACAACGACCAACGAGCCTGTCTAGGATTCAGGCACTTGGCAGACTCGAGATAAATCAGATTTTTGTGATCAGTCAAGACCACCACACGATGCCTAGCTCCCTCGAGCCAATGTCTCCACTCCTCAAATGCCCACTTCATAGCCAACAACTCCCGATTACCAACATCATAATTCCGCTCGGCAGGCGAAAACTTTCTTGAAAAGAAGGCACAAGGCTTCATCACAGAGCCATCAGAGCTTCTCTGCGACAAAACAGCCCCTGCTCCAATCTCAGAAGCATCCACCTCGACCTGGAAAGGAAGAGAGATATCAGGCTGACATAAGACTGGAGCTGAAGAAAACCGGCGCTTCAGCTCCCGAAAGGCCTCCACTGCCGCAGGAGACCAATTAGTCACATCAGAACATTTCTTGGTCAAATCCGTCAAGGGCTTAACCACGCCAGAAAAATTAGCGATGAAGCGACGGTAAAAATTAGCAAAACCCAAGAACTTCTGAAGACTCTTAACAGATGTAGGCTGAGAAAATAGCAGAAGGAGAAAAAATAAAACCCAAAAAAGAAACCTTCTGTACTCCGAAGAGACATTTTGAGCCCTTTACAAATAAAGCATTAGCACGCAGGACCTGAAACACCATCCTGACCTGCTTCACATGGGACTCCCAATCATTAGAAAAGACCAAAATGTCATCCAGATACACAATCATAAATTTATCCAGATATTCTCGGAAAATGTCATGCATAAAGGACTGAAACACCGAAGGAGCATTAGAGAGTCCAAAAGGCATCACCAAGTACTCAAAATGGCATTCGGGCGTATTAAATGCTGTTTTCCATTCGTCCCCCTGCTTGATACGCACAAGGTTATATGCACCACGAAGATCTATCTTGGTGAACCATCTGGATCCCTTAATCCGAGCAAACAGATCAGACAATAATGGCAAAGGATACTGAAATTTGACTGTGATTTTATTTAGAAGACGATAATCTATACAAGGTCTCAGAGAACCATCCTTCTTGGCCACAAAAAAGAATCCTGCACCAAGAGGGGAGGAGGACGGGCGAATATGTCCCTTCTCTAAAGACTCCTTTATATAACTCCGCATCGCGGTATGTTCTGGTACAGACAAATTAAAAAGTCGTCCCTTAGGGAACTTACTACCAGGAATCAAATTTATAGCACAATCACAATCCCTATGAGGAGGCAGGGCACCGGATCTGGGCTCATCAAATACATCCTGGTAGTCCGACAAAAACTCAGGGACCTCAGAAGGAGTGGAAGAAGCAATTGACACCAAAGGAGCATCGCCATGAATCCCCTGGCAACCCCAACTTGAAACAGACATAGCTTTCCAATCCAGAACTGGATTATGGGCCTGCAGCCATGGCAGACCCAAAACGACAACATCGTGCAAATTATGCAGCACAAGAAAGCGAATCACCTCCTGATGTACAGGAGTCATGCACATGGTCACTTGAGTCCAATACTGAGGCTTATTCTCAGCCAATGGTGTAGCATCAATTCCCCTCAGTGGAATAGGGAATTCCAAAGGCTCCAGGACAAAACCACAGCGCTTGGCAAACGACAAATCCATAAGACTCAGGGCAGCACCTGAATCCACAAAAGCCATAACCGAGTAGGATGACAAAGAACAGATTAAAGTAACAGACAAAATGAACTTAGGCTGTATAGTACCAATGGTGACAGGTTTAGCAATTTTTTTTACGCGCTTAGAGCATGCTGAGATAACATGAGTTGAATCACCACAGTAAAAGCACAACCCATTTTGACGTCTATGATTTTGCCGCTCAATTCTGGTCAGGTCTCTGTTCAGAAAACACCGCCAGATGGTGCGCAGATTTGCGCTCCCGCAACCGCCGATCAATCTGAATGGCCAAAGCCATTGAGTCATTCAGACTTGCAGGCGTGGGGAACCCCACCATAACATTCTTAATGGCTTCAGAAAGACCCTCTCTGAAATTTGCAGCCAGGGCACACTCATTCCATTGAGTAAGCACCGACCATTTCCAAAATTTTTGACAATACACCTCAGCTTCATCCTGGCCCTGAGAGAGAGCCAGCAAGGCCTTTTCTGCCTGGTTCTCAAGATTAGGTTCCTCATAAAGCAATCCAAGCGCCAGAAAAAACGCATCCACATTCAGCAATGCAGGATCTCCTGACGCCAGGGAGAAAGCCCAATCCTGAGGGTCGCCACGTAACAAGGAGATAACAATTTTAACTTGCTGAGCGGAATCACCAGAGGAACGAGGTCTCAAAGAAAAAAATAATTTACAATTATTCTTAAAATTCAGAAACCTAGATCTATCTCCAGAAAACAACTCAGGAATAGGTATTTTTGGCTCAGACATAGGACTGTGAACAACAAAATCCTGAATGCTTTGCACCCTTGCAGCAAGATGATCCACACTAGAAGTCAGACTCTGAATATCCATGTCTGCAGCTGAACTCAAAGCCACCCAGAGATTAAGGCCGGGGTCACACATGCGTGTTTTACGGACGTAAGAGCGCAGAAACTACGTCCGTAAAACTCGCATAACATACGGCACAATTCTTCTCAATGGGGCTGCTCCTATCAGCCGTATATTACGGATCCGTAATATACGGCTTTCTATGGCCGTACAAAATCGCAGCATGCTGCGTTTGTCAGCGTATTGCGCAAAAAAATCACCAATGAAAGTCTATGGGGCGAGAAAAATACGGATTCCACACGGACCAGCAGTGTGACTTGCGAGAAATACGCAGCGGTGTTAGTGAAAAGTCGGTAATTCAATTGCCGGCTTTTCATTTCTCCTGCACAAACCCGACAGGATATGAGACATGGTTTACATATAGTAAACCATCTCATATCCCCATTTTTTTTTGCATATTCCACACTACTAATGTTAGTAGTGTGTATGTGCAAAATTTTAGCGCTGTAGCTGCTAAAATAAAGGGTTAAATGGTGGAAAAAATTTGCGTGGGCTCCCGCGCAATTTTCTCCACCAGAATGGTAAAGCCAGTGACTGAGGGCAGATATTAATAGCCTAGAGAGGGTCCATGGTTATTGGCCCCCCCGTGGCTAAAAACATCTGCCCCCAGCCACCCCAGAAAAGGCACATCTGGAAGATGCGCCTATTCTGGCACTTGGCCACTCTCTTCCCACTCCCTGTAGCGGTGGGATATGGGGTAATGAAGGGTTAATGCCACCTTGCTATTGTAAGGTGACATTAAGCCAGATTAATAATGGAGAGGCGTCAATTATGACACCTATCCATTATTAATCCAATTGTATGAAAGGGTTAAAAAACACACACAAAAGTATTTTAATGAAATAAACACAGCGGTTGTTTTAATAATTTATTGCTCTCTCAATCCATCAGCAACACCCTCGCTTGACAAAATAATAAACGCACAAGATACATACCTTCTGATGTCCTATCATGCCCAATGAGGTAATCCATCTGAAGGGGTTAACTAATATTACAGGCACGAGCTGCGATAAACCACTCGCTCGTGCCTGTAATCCCCGGGTGCTGAAAGGAAAGCAGAGTGATCTATACTTACATTGAGTCGCGGTGATGCGCCCCTGCTGGATGTTCTCATGAACTGCAGCCTGGGAACTTTTTCCAACGCTCCAGGTCATATGAGGACATCCACCAGGGGGCGCATCACCGCGAATGAAGGAAATGTAGGTCAATGACCTACATTTCATTCATTCGCCGGGGATTACAGGCACGGAGCACAGCTGCATTTGCAGGGCTCCTGCCTGTAAAATATTTTAACCCCTTCAGATGGATTACCTCGTGGGACGTGACGGTTCAGCTGAGGGTATGTATCTTGTGCGTTTATTATTTTGCCAAGCGAGGGCCTGCAAATGGATTGAGAGAGCAATAAATTATTAAAACAACCGCTGTGTTTATTTCATTAAAATCCTTTTTAATCATGTGTGTGTGTGTTTTTTAACCCTTTCATACAATTGGATTAATAATGGATAGGTGTCATAATTGACGCCTCTCCATTATTAATCTGGCTTAATGTCACCTTACAATAGCAAGGTGACATTAACCCTTCATTACCCCATATCCCACCGCTACAGGGAGTGGGAAGAGAGTGGCCAAGTGCCAGAATAGGCGCATCTTCCAGATGTGCCTTTTCTGGGGTGGCTGGGGGCAGATGTTTTTAGCCACGGGGGGCCAATAACCATGGACCCTCTCCTGGCTATTAATATCTGCCCTCAGTCACTGGCTTTACCATTCTGGCGGAGAAAATTGCGCGGGAGCCCACGCCAATTTTTTCCGCCATTTAACCCTTTATTTTAGCAGCTACAGCGCTGAAATTTTGCACATACACACTACTAACATTAGTAGTGTGGAATATGCAAAAAAAATGGGGATATGAGATGGTTTACTGTATGTAAACCATGTCTCATATCCTGTCGGGTTTGTGCAGGAGAAATGAAAAGCCAGCAATTGAATTACCGGCTTTTCACAGATATCGCGCTGAATGAAATCTAAATACAGAATATATATATATGTGTCTCAATGACATATATATATATATATATATATATATACTGTATATATGTTTTAATGAACATTTGAGCACATAAATCCATTAGATGTCGGTTTTGCAAGCCTGTGCGAAAATCTCGCAGTACGGATGCCATACGGATTACATACGGAGGATGCCATGCGCAAAATACGCTGACACACCCTGACTACGGATCAATATTTTGGGAACATTTCTCCGTATTATGGCCGTAGTACGGACGTATAATACGTGGCGTATTGTCTTACGCCAAGTGTGACCCCAGCCTAAGGGGATGAGAGAAGCTGGACAGACTGCAGCAAAGGGAGAGGAAGAAAGAAAAAAAAAAATTGTACTCAGAACTTCTCTTATCCCACTTCTGCGATGCATTAAACACTTTCAGGCCTGTTGCACTGTTATGATCCCAGTGGCTGAGGATCACTAGAAATACTAGCTAAGTTACTGATCATAGAACAAGCTCTAGGGAGGTGGTAACTGGACTGACCGCAATCCTGATCCTATCCAAACACACTAAAGGTAGCCGGTGAACGTGCCTAAAATCCTGGACGTCTCGACGCAGCCTGAGAAACTAACTACCCCTAGAGAGAAAGCAAGACCTCACTTGCCTCAAGAGAAATCACCCCAAAGATATAGGAAGCCCCCAACAAATAATAACGGTGAGGTAAGGGGAAAACACGTACGTAGAAATGAAAACAGATTCAGCAAATGAGGCCCGCTAAAACTAGATAGCAGAAGATAGATAGTGAACTGTGCGGTCAGCAGAAAACCCTACAAAATACCACGCTGAGAATTCAAGAACCCCCACACCAACTAACGGTGTGGGGGGAGAAACTCAGCCCCCTAGAGCTACCAGCAAGCAAGAAAATCACATATTAGCAAGTTGGACAAGAAACATATTGAACACTGATGATCAAAAAATGAACAAACGGAAACTTAGCTTCTCTTGAAGAGACTGGTAGCAAGGTAGTCAGAAGGAATCAGAATAGCACTGAATACATTGGCAACATTTCTGCTTAGACCTACTTAGGATAGTACTCTATGAAAATTACTTCCTATATGAGGACTCCTACTACGTCCAGGCACGCGGGACCGCCATGGGCTCTAATGTAGCCCCGGCATACGCCAATGCCTATATGCACTTCTTCGAGGAACAATTTGTCTATAATAACGAATCTTTTCTCCAGCATGCGATTGAATATCATCGTTATATAGACGATATTTTCTTGATCTGGACGGGTACCCCAGACACACTTAGTGACTTTCACAGTTATCTTAATTCCGTCTATCAAGAACTTCAGTTCACATTGAATTTCAGTACGACACAGGTAGCCTTTCTCGACACTTTGGTCTTGAAGGATCCCCAGGGTAGATTGAGCACAGATCTTCATACCAAACCTACTGACTGTAACAGTTTATTGTTGTATTCAAGCTGTCATCCCAGGTCCACGAAAGACAGCCTTCCCCGTTCTCAATTTAAAAGGGTGTCACGAATAGTGTCGGATCCAGAAACACGTCATACTAGACTTGACCTTATGTCTCAAAAGTTCAGGGACAGGGAATACCCATCCGCACTATTGCAACAAGAACTGGTACTGTCCTCTACTCCTGACAAAGATCGACTACCTAAATTTCAACAGGAACGGCTACCCTTCGTACATACTCACCACCCGTTTATGCCAAGGGTCCACTCAGCAATTAGAAGGCATTGGCCTCTTCTGGGCAAAGCTTATCCCAGCATTCCCTCTTTTCAAACACCGGCACTGATGAGCACAAGACGACCCCCTAACATCAGGGACCAGATTGTAAGGGCTGACATAGGGAGCGCACGCACAGAACTCACTCAACAACTCCTTAGCACACGCCGTCATGTCTCCATTGCGCTGCCTGTTCTAACGTAATCAGAACAGATAACATCACGCACCCAAGGACTGGGAAGTCCTTCCCAATACGGGGTTTCTTTACCTGCGAATCCAACTTCGTAGTATACTTAATCAAATGTCCGTGTGGCCTTCTGTATGTTGGCGAGACGGTACAACATGTAAGGGATCGCGTGGCCAGTCACAAATCCACAATAAGGTGTGGTAAAACATGGCTCCCCCTGCCTGCCCATTTTTCCGCTGCTAGACATACGGTAGCACAACTCAAGTTCCAGGTAATAGAGCAAGTACCTAGACCGAGACGGGGGGTGACCACATCAAATTACTCCGATCCAGAGAGACGTATTGGATTTACACGCTCGATACGCTAGCACCAAAGGGTCTAAATAGGGAAATAGACTGGCTGCCCTAATCTTGATATTGACATGTCTTTTTCTCTCCTTTTCTATAGACCCGCTGACCGCGGTGGTGAGTCTAATCTCTACTCGGTATGACTATCCTCTTTCCCCATAAACGGGGCAATCATCCTTATTTTCATATTTTATCTTTTATTTTTCATTTTTTATTTTTATTTTTGATTTTAATTTTCGTTTTATTTTCATTTTTTCACATATATAGATTTTTTCCTGTTTTCTCTTTTCTCTTTGTTTCTTTTTTCTTTTTTCTTGGCTCTTACCGGGTTTATTTTTTTCTTTAATTTTTGCTTCAGTCTTGGGATCGTTTTCAATTTTATTTCCCAAACCTCCCATTGTGACGTCATTATGTCCTTATTATTTATTTCCATAATTTTTGTTTGCTCTATTATTTCATAGTACCAATAAGATCCAGGTTTCCAAGGTTATTATGGGGTTCGCCCCTCCTAGCTAGATCAGGCAATTAGGACCGCACTTATAGTCTGCTTGGATGCCTATGATCATGACACACCTACCCCATATACATTAGAGTCCGGCGGCTATCCAATTGCGCAGGCGCAAACACTGCAGCTGATACATAGCGCTCTGTCTCCCTGACGGCGCTCGCGCATGCGCACTGGACTCTAGACACCGGGCGGCGGGACTTCCGGTGCCGGATGACGTACTTCCGGTACCGCGGGTCCCTCCACGCTTAAATACAGGTGTCGGGACGCCATACAGCACCTGCCGACACAGCAAGGCACAGGAGTGCCGCTCACACCCCAGGACCACCAGGTAACACCCTGAAGCCACCAATGTAGTTGTAGCCTCCTGTCCCTTATCACCCATGGCCCTGTTATTATACAGGGCGCTGGCTCATATTATGCATTTCCCTACAGCCCCTCTGCAATTCATGTGACCCATTCCCTGGCACCGCCATAGAACTTTCAAGTGGAGCCTTTTATTAGCTGCAGCATAAGGTAATGTCTCTTAACACTCCTCCTTATGCACTATCCATATATACCTTAATCGGCTATCACCCGGGTACCTAACTTGTACTGTATATCCAGGGGTGGGATTCAAATTTTTAACAACAGGTCCTCTAAGTCGCGGCGGCCGGAATTTTGGCCACGCCCATTTTCAATAACCCCACCCATACTAATAAGCCACGCCCAGTGGCACGATTCATATTTTTGGAAGCAGTTTGTCTCCCTTAATGACAAGAATACGTTGTGACATACGGTATTAAAGTCATTCAAAGAAACAAACGACTAAAGCAAATGTACTGCACAGGACAATTGTCCGTGTACAAGGTGCTTTAGCTGATCAGTCCACAACATCCTTAGTTAAATTACTAAAGTAGAAGTATGAAACAGTAAACTGCCCTTAGGTAAACCTGCATTCGCAGGGGGTTGGACCCGATGGCCCTTGAGGTCCCTTCCAACTCTACAATTTTATAATTCTAAGAATGCTAGCACCAAAGAACAGGGCGCTGATACTGTATATGGGAGAGGGGTGTTATACGGGTTGTGTACTACAGCTCTGCATTTCTCTATACATTATTCAAGGACCAAACAAACCTTGAGGAGTCTTCCATGATGTCAACGTGGCATCCACTGTGTTTCTAGCCAGCAGCTTCAGTTGGTAGCTAAAAATAAGAGAGAAAGTGTTAGGGGCACTGTGATGTCTATATGAACACGATCGTGTCATATACATACACATCAGCTTCTCCCTCCTATATACATACACATTTCCCCGTATACACAGCTCCACTTTCCAGGATCCTCCACCTTCCCCCATCCTAACCCATCATTTTCTGCAACCTCTGCCACTGTTCTGCATCCCCCCCCCATTCACCGACCCCAGCAGCTGGCCCCCCGCACATTCACCAACAACAACGGCAGCACATGCACTGTCATCGTTCGTACCCCCGAGGCCACAGTCATGACCCCAGCGCAGCAGTTGGCCCCCACTGCCGATTGGATCGCCCCCCCTGGGCCGCACAATCACCCCCCAGCGCAGCAGCTGGCACCCCTCCCGACGATCGCCCCCCACCCCCTAGGCTGCACAATCACACCCCAGTGCAGCAGCAGTTACAGCCGGCACCACCCCTAATGACCCCCCCCCCCAGCACAGATACAGCCATCTCGACGTTCGGACCCCTGCCCGGCCGCACAGTCACACCCCAGCAGCACACAGCCGGCCATGGCCGACAATGGGGCAGGGGCGGACCATACTGTATAACGGCCACACATGATGCTCCATACTGTATAACGGCCACACATGATGCTCCATACTGTATAACGGCCACACATTATGCTCCATACTGTATAACGGCCACACATTATGCTCCATACTGTATAATGGCCACACATGATGCTCCATACTGTAAAATGGCCACACATGATGCTCCATACTGTATAAAGGCCACATATGATGCTCCATGCATACTGTATAATGGCCCCCCCTCCCATCATGTATGCATGGCTCATTTCCCCCTCCCTGTATGCATGGGTGGCTCAGGCACTGGCTCTTCTCCCATCCCCCCCCCCCGTATGCGTGGGCCACGCATACAGGGGGGGGGGATGGGAGATGAGCCAGTGCCTGACCCACCTATGCATACAGGAGGGGGAGATGAGCCACGCATACAGGGGGGGGGGATGAGCCACGCACTGGCTCATCTCCCCCCCGGCGTATGCGTGGCTCATCTCCCCCCCCCCCCCGTATACGTGGCTCATCGCCGGCTCCCCAGTCCCATGGCTCCCCGTCCACCGCGGACCTCCTACATGCTCGCCGCCGGCTCCCTTCATCCTCCCTGGCTGCCTGGAATGATTCATGATTCATCCCGCCGCGCCCCCCCCCCCCATGCGTGGCTCATCGCCGGCTCCCCGACGCTCCCAGTCCCATCTTGTATCATTCATGGGCATGGCTCCCCGTCCTGGCCGTCCACCGCGGACCTCCTCCTCCCCGCCGGCTCCCCCGTCCTCCCTGGCTGGAATGATTCATACTCACCTGAGTCACCTCACAGGCTCACACACCGCGTAGCAGAGGAACGGAATCCTCCACCTCGCTCTGTCCCTGCGCAGCACTGCACCGTCCTCCTCGTCCTGTGTGAGCGCCGCGGTCAGGTGGTAACGGTCATTTAAGATGATGAATATTCATGAATATTCATCACCTTAATGAGGCGGCACCATGTGACCGCTCACACAGGGCGAGCTGCAGTCGTGCAGTCGCTGAGAGCAGACCAGCCGGCACCGCTGGAGCAGGTGAGGTGAGTATGAGACAGGGAGCAGGAGGCATAAGCGGCGACGGGGGTGGGGGGGGCATTTTCAATTACCGGTACGCTGGCAGATAGAAATTTTAGTAAACGGCTGCCCCGTACCGGGTCGTACCGGCTGAATCCCACCCCTGTGTATATCCTTTTACAGAGGTCTCCCACTTACAGCCCTATTGTAAGCTAAGGCTACATACCTACTGATATTACCTGAGATACTTCAGATATAGTCACATACTACGAGCAGTACAAGGTAATACCCGGTACAACCATTTTTTATCTCTACCCTCTCACTACTTGTACACATTTTAATATTGTGCATCTATAACAGATTACACATGTGAGATGACAGACCTACCTGCAGATAGCATATTTTACGAGGCGAATCCTCCCATTATCTTGCCAGGTAACACCATATAGCATTGTCTACTGCACTCCCCTATCAGCTTCCTTTTTTATTTACACCTTAATCCCATGCATCCTTAACAGGTTCCCTTTCTACGGCATCACAGGATTATTGCAAATTTTGGGCTATTGCTATACCATTTAGTACTTTTACCAACTCTGGCAGGTAATAATTCCGGCACCATTGCTGTATATGCCCCTTTATGTGTCGTGCTGTATCACACATCCATGTCCTATGTACTCCAAACAGACTGTATCTGCGATATTACAAGGAAAGGCTACCTACCTATTACTAAACAATAGATTATTAATACAAGGTAAATTGTCCTAACTTTTGGATTTAAGTTGCATCTTATCTACGGTCCCTACTAACACTCTTTATCCTTTATAGATATTCTGTATGCCACAAGGATACTATTCATGCTATACCACTATTCACCTTGCTAAGGTAAACCTCACTTCAGTATCTTCTCGGGTCCACCGTCCTCTGAACTACATGAAATCACCTCCAAACCACACGGAACGTTACTTTCACCTTCAGAATGGGGATTCTTCTCACCCGTGACAGGATGTAATACCTGTAACATGCTATGTTTTGTATATATGTATATATATAATTTTGTTCTCTCTCCCTTTTGGGTTTTGTGTGCTACGACTTCACACATAAGGTTGTTTGTATGTATATTTTTTCTGCACAGTTGTTCATATATGTTTTGTTCTTTTCAGTGACCACTTGATAAAGACTCGGGAAGAGTCGAAACGTTGTCAGTGTGACTTCTGGTCGCATTTTGCACTGTTGAATAATAAATCTATAGCACTTCAAATAAATTCTACGTTTTTTCTAATGATACCCCTAGAGTGTGCGGTGTATTAAATTTAGTCTTAGTACATTGGCAACAGGCATCAACTGAGAGTCCAAGTGAGCTTAAATAGGAAACCAGCCCACATATAACGAGACAGCTGATGCCAGTCACAAACCTGCAGAAAGACAGCACTCACACAGTACCACTTGTGACCACAAGAGGGAGCCCAGAAATAGAGTTCACAACACTCCACCCACTGGGAGATGCCTGAGAAATGTACCCTCTCAGTAAAGGTACCGTCACACTAAGCGACGCTGCAGCGATAGCGACAGCAATGCCGATCGCTGCAGCGTCGCTGTGTGGTCGCTGGAGAGCTGTCACACAGACCGCTCTCCAGCGACCAGCGATGCCGAGGTCCCCGGGTAACCAGGGTAAACATCGGGTTGCTAAGCGCAGGGCCGCGCTTAGTAACCCGATGTTTACCCTGGTTACCAGCGTAAAAGTTAAAAAAACAAACATTACATGCTCACCTGCGCGTCCCCCAGCCTCTGCATCCTGACGCTGACTGAGCTCCGGCCCTAACAGCAGAGCGGTGACGTCACCGCTGTTGCTTTCACTTTCAGTTTAGGGCCGGCGCTCAGTCAGTGTCAGGAAGCAGAGGCTGGGGGACGCGCAGGTGAGCATGTACTGTTTGTTTTTTTAACTTTTACGCTGGTAACCAGGGTAAACATCGGGTTACTAAGCGCGGCCCTGCGCTTAGTAACCCGATGTTTACCCTGGTTACCAGTGTAAAATATCGCTGGTATCGTCGCTTTTGCTGTCAAACACGGCGATACACGGCGACCTAGCGACCAAATAATGTGCAGACCTTCTAGCAGCGACCAGCAATTTCACAGCGGGATCCAGATCGCTGCTGCGTGTCAAATACAGCGATATCGCCATCCAGGTCGCTGCAACGTCACGGATTGCTGGCGATATCGCCTAGTGTGACGGTACCTTTAGTGTCTTGCTACTGAGGTGCCAGGTCCTGTCCTGTCTGTCACCCTGGGGGCTGCATGCCCAGGCCCGTATCTGTATTCTTGTGTCTTGCTTCTTCCACCCAGTCCTGAATCCTTGTCCTGTACTTGTTCCCGCGTCTGTCTCTGTCTGAACTCTGGTCTATACCTGTACCTGTTTGTATCCTTGTCTGTTGCCTTTCCCACTCAACTGTACGTATCCTTGTGTCCACACCTTCTGTTCTGCTCACCGCAACCTGCTGCTCTGCTCGCCACAATCTGCGGCTCTGCTCTGGTCCTGTCTCGCCTCCTGAGGCTCTGCCCTGCTCTCCAATTGCTGCGGCTTTGCTCTGCTCCCACTCCGTGCTCCGTGTGTCTTTGTCCTTCTAGTCTGAACTGGTCCCTTACAGTTCCTGTCCCTCCAGTCTGTACTAGTTCCTACCTGCTCCCTTATCCTACTCATATCTGCTTGTGTTCCTGTCCTGGGTGTCTGTGTATTGTGTGTCTTTATATCGGGTGTTTGTGTATTGTGTGTCTTTATATTGTGTGACGATGTATCGAGTGCCTGTATTGTGTGTTTTTGTGTGGAGTGTTTGTGTATTGTGTGACGATGTATCGGGTGTCTGTGTATTGTGTGACGATGTATCGGATGTCTGTGTATTGTGTGACCATGTATCGGATGTCTGTGTATTGTGTGACGATGTATCGGATGTCTGTGTATTGTGTGACCATGTATCGGGTGTCTGTATTATGCGTCTTTATATCGGGTGTCTGTGTATTGTGTGACGCTATATTGGGTGTTTGTGTATTGTGTGACGATGTATCGGGTGTCTGTGGAGCGCCCCCACACCGCCGCAGGGCCGAGGGGTACCCGGAGCCGGGCCTCTAGGTCTCAGTCCTGGGGTTGTCACGGTAGCTAGACCCGGTCCGTGGCCCTGTCTGTCAGTGGGGGACGTCCGGTGCAATAAGTGATGTTGTAGCGGTGCAGTTGTGGGGTGCAGGTCGCGGTAAATAACGAGGACACCAGGTTGCAGTCTCTTTACCTCTTTACTGAAGCTCTCTGGGTCCTCAGTCCGGAATACGGCTCACCAGGCTGCGCAAGTCCGGCCGGTCCAATGGCACTTCCAGAGCTCTCCTTGCAGGTGGAAATCGGTGCCTTCCTTCTAGCGCTATGTGTTGCAGTCCTTCCCTGCTGTGCTTACGGAAAGTACCCCACAACTGTTGTGTCTGTTTCTCGTGTTCCCTCACAACAACTTAATTCGCAATGATCTTCCTCGTCCCTCCAGATACTATGGTAGGAACGCACCCGTATGACGGGGAGGCTCGGAGATCTTCCGGGACTCTATCTGCGCCCCTCTCCTGTTGGTACCCCCCTTTGCCTTCCTGGGTGATGCGTGAGACAGTCCGCCTCAAGCTAACTGCCCTGCCGTAGGTCTGAGGTATGGCTTGAAACTCTTTACCTCCTCGGCGTTCCGGCCACCGGTAGTGCGCCTCAGTAAGGTGCTGCCTCTTTCAGCACAACCCTCACTGGTATCTCCTTTCGCTTGATTTCGTTTCTCACTCAGCACAATCTATCTCGCTTCTTAGTCCTTCCTTGGGCACCGCCGCTATGCTGAGCAGGCACGGTCCCTTTACGTTCTTTCCATGCCAAGCCTCTGCCAGGATCCCACCCCTGGCAGAGACCCTACAGTCTCTCCCTTCACAACACCCTCTGCCACCAGGTGTTGCTCCGTTCAATCCCGTCAGCATTCTCTCTCTAACTTCCTGCCTGACCCCCAGTTTACCCACTATGGTGGGGAGTGGCCTAATGAATAGCACCCTTAGCTCCCCCCGGAGGCCCAGCTGTGAAATGTATTGGTGACTGTGATACCTGCTCAGAGAACTCCTTCCGTGCCATCGAACGCAGCATGGCCCCCCTTAGTGGCTGAACCATGCTACTGCAATGACCAGGACTCTGGGGCGCTGCACTCCCCCCTGGTTAAACACAGTACTCCGGGACTGGGAAGAAAAACAACAATACAGGTTAGCAAAAAGACATACAATTTTGTTGAGTGCAAATAACAATAAGTATACTTAAGTAGGCTTCCCTTTATGGGAGGTGAGGACACTTGTAACGTTACAAACATAATTAACCTTATAATTTACAGAGTATAAATAACTTCTGTTACCCAACCGGGTATTCTATTTAGTGCAATTTTTGAAATAATAACTTAACATTGCCTTTAAGAAACTCACACTCTTAGTCTATCAAAGGCCTTCCTATAATCACATTATAAGGCATTTCAACTTTACATTCTCCTTCTTGTGAACCTGCAGGACCGCCTGTCCCTACGGCACCAGGCCTACTGCCTCTCCTTTCTTCTACAGGACCGCCCTGTTCAGCCAGGGCCTACTGCCTTTCGCTACTATACACAGTATAGACATAACATTCCTTTCGGTTGAAGAACTCTGAGCCAGCTCTACTCGGCCCCTTTAAGGACTCACTCTCTAACCCCTACGGGTTCACTCTCTGTCCTTAGCAATAAAGTAACTTTTCAATGGGGACGCAGGGTTTACCTTCTATCCTCACCCTCATTATTACTTCTCTTACTTTCAACTATGCAGACCTCTACTTCTACCCCTACGGGCTCTCTGCATCTTTCCTGTCTTCAAAACATTATTCAAATTTCACATTTTAACAAATTCAACACATATAACTTAGCATGTAAAACAGTTACATTTCTTTTCAAGGCATCATTATGGCATTACTGTTCTGCAACAGTATCTCTCTCAAGTTCAGTTTCTCACATCCCCTTTAAGAGGAGACCAAGTCTTTCTAAGATAGCTCGTCTCCTCAGCCTACCGGCCCATGCAAAGGTTCCGGCATGGTATCTTCGCAAAGTGTCTTTAACTAGAACCGGTAGGAAAGGTATCTTCGCAAAGTGTCTTTGGCTCAAACAAATAGGACAAATATCTTCGCAAAGTGTCTTTGGCTAAAACCAGTAGGGAGCACCTTTAAGAAGGTGCAAACTATTTACAAGGGAAGTTCGAATCATGCGCAGTTCATGATTTCTGCAGTTCTTTAAACTTGTGCAAAAATTTTAGGAAAGGAAAACAAACAAAGAGGATCCCGGGTGAACAGAGGGATCCATTAACCCTGGGCGGGTTTAGCAGCAACTTAAAGGAATAAAAGACAAACAGTAACTATTTACATTTTCATGGTATCGAGGTTTATTCTCCTTCCGGTGGCTTTGGTTCTTGGACCCCGGTCACTACAGCGCCAGTGTCCTCGGTTCGAACATGCAGATGGACTCGACTGGCCAACTCCGGGGCTGCCACTAGGCGTACCGTCGCGATAGTGATAAGTTCAGGCGCTCCCGGGACCAGATCTGGGGCTGCAGGTGCCGCAGGCCCAGACATACACCGCCGAACATTTCGTGCATACCACCCGAGTGGGTTCAAGTGGCGGCTGTAGGTCACTGGATCCCCCTTTTGTAACGGTTCTCCACTTCGGCCACAACAGGGAGCCCTCACGTTACAGTGCGCAACGAAAACATCAGTATCCAGTCCCGGTTCGTGTATGAGGCCCCACCCCCTTTTTACATGGTAGGCTAACACAGTGCCCCGCCTTACCACGTCTCTGTCATCCCATGCCGGGGGGGGTTGTTGTACTTTCGTTGGGCCCATCGACTCAGCTCCTCTCCGTCCTTTCCACTGCAGAATCAAGCACTGTCTATATTGTTCCCATGTAAGCACCGCAAGAGTGGACCCGTTCTCCCGGGATCCATCTGCTCTAAACCAGGGGGTGTCCCACCGAAGAACTACTCCATCTAAGCTCACATCCACAGGCTCCCCCACTCCAGTCGACAGCGGTGGCACCATCCTCCCCAGGTCGTCGGGGGATAGCACCATTAGCCCTGCCGAGATAAGTCGCTCCCTACTGCGATGGAGGTGGGCCATGGAAGCGGGCTCGTGAAGGGGAGCAGGGGCGTCGGCCATACCTGCGTCTAATGTGGTTCCATCGGTGTCGCTCCGGTCCGTTAACAAGGACGCTGGAATCGGCTGCAGCCCGGACCGGGGCCCCGCCAACGGGATGCTCGGATTCCGCTCCGCCTGCAGTGGTTCCTCCTCCTCTAACTCCAAGGTCGGGATTGGTGGACATAGCTCCGCTGTCGGATCCGCAGGCTTCCGGTCCATCTCCGGTGAAGAAGGGCAGGCCTGAACCACTTCTTCCTCGCTCAGGCATTCGCCGTTCATCATCGCTGCCTGATAGTCGGTGGCAGTGCATGCACCTGACTCCGCCATTTCTCTGAGGTCGGGCTTCTCCATCACCCGCTTCCCGCCGTTGCATCTCAGGGGGTTGTCTTCTGTTTTGGGGCAGGTCATCTCTTTGCAGCCAGAAGTGCAGGGGGCGGTAGCCATTTCTCGCGCCACACTGAGAGTCTCCGCCCATAACACACCCTCCTTCTCCTGGGGTGTAGCAATGGCGGCGCCTTTTGGCGGGAACTTCTGGCGGCCAATGGCGCAGCACACAGTCTTGCAATAAAGTACAGTCCAAGCACAGTAAATCACAGTCTCTAGGCACACATGACCTGATTCTTCAGGCTTAAGTAGAATCCTGTTCGTGACGCCAAGTTGGAGCGCCCCCACACCGCCGCAGGGCCGAGGGGTACCCGGAGCCGGGCCTCTAGGTCTCAGTCCTGGGGTTGTCACGGTAGCTAGACCCGGTCCGTGGCCCTGTCTGTCAGTGGGGGACGTCCGGTGCAATAAGTGATGTTGTAGCGGTGCAGTTGTGGGGTGCAGGTCGCGGTAAATAACGAGGACACCAGGTTGCAGTCTCTTTACCTCTTTACTGAAGCTCTCTGGGTCCTCAGTCCGGAATACGGCTCACCAGGCTGCGCAAGTCCGGCCGGTCCAATGGCACTTCCAGAGCTCTCCTTGCAGGTGGAAATCGGTGCCTTCCTTCTAGCGCTATGTGTTGCAGTCCTTCCCTGCTGTGCTTACGGAAAGTACCCCACAACTGTTGTGTCTGTTTCTCGTGTTCCCTCACAACAACTTAATTCGCAATGATCTTCCTCGTCCCTCCAGATACTATGGTAGGAACGCACCCGTATGACGGGGAGGCTCGGAGATCTTCCGGGACTCTATCTGCGCCCCTCTCCTGTTGGTACCCCCCTTTGCCTTCCTGGGTGATGCGTGAGACAGTCCGCCTCAAGCTAACTGCCCTGCCGTAGGTCTGAGGTATGGCTTGAAACGCTTTACCTCCTCGGCGTTCCGGCCACCGGTAGTGCGCCTCAGTAAGGTGCTGCCTCTTTCAGCACAACCCTCACTGGTATCTCCTTTCGCTTGATTTCGTTTCTCACTCAGCACAATCTATCTCGCTTCTTAGTCCTTCCTTGGGCACCGCCGCTATGCTGAGCAGGCACGGTCCCTTTACGTTCTTTCCATGCCAAGCCTCTGCCAGGATCCCACCCCTGGCAGAGACCCTACAGTCTCTCCCTTCACAACACCCTCTGCCACCAGGTGTTGCTCCGTTCAATCCCGTCAGCGTTCTCTCTCTAACTTCCTGCCTGACCCCCAGTTTACCCACTATGGTGGGGAGTGGCCTAATGAATAGCACCCTTAGCTCCCCCCGGAGGCCCAGCTGTGAAATGTATTGGTGACTGTGATACCTGCTCAGAGAACTCCTTCCGTGCCATCGAACGCAGCATGGCCCCCCCTTAGTGGCTGAACCATGCTACTGCAACGACCAGGACTCTGGGGCGCTGCATCTGTATTGTGTGTCTTTATATCGGGTGTCTGTGTATTGTGTGACAATGTATCGGGTGTCTGTGTATTGTGTGACGCTATATCGGGTGTGTGTATTGTGTGTCTTTGTATCGGGTGTTTGTGTATTGTGTGACGCTATATTGGGTGTTTGTGTATTGTGTGACGCTATATCGGATGTCTGTGTAATGTGTGTCTTTATATCGGGTGTCTGTGTATTGTGTGTCTTTATATCGGGTGTCTGTGTATTGTGTGGCGATGTATCGGGTGTCTGTGTATTGTGTGTCTTTATATCGGGTGTCTGTGTATTGTGTGACGATGTATCGGGTGTCTGTGTATTGTGAGTCTTTATATCGGATGTCTGTGTATTGTGTGACGATGTATCGGGTGTCTGTGTATTGTGTGACGATGTATCGGGTGTCTGTGTATTGTGTGTCTTTATATCGGGTGTCTGTGTATTGTGTGACGATGTATCGGGTGTCTATATTCTGCTTATATTTGCAATTTCTCCTATTTCTCAATCACTATGTATCAGCGCTCTATATTCCACATTAGCTCAGCATGAATCACACAATACAAGGGTCATGAAGCTGCTGCAGTTTCACACCTCCCATTCTCAGGACAGCTACACATGATGGGAGTCAACGAGTTCACAATATAATGCAGGCATTAAAGGGGATTTATGTCCTAGTGTGTAGATCAGGCTCTGACTTCATGAGCGGATTGATCGAGGGTCCAAGGAACCTATAATACCTGTCCAGCGCCGCTGTTATCTTACAGCCACATATCTAAAAAGATTTGTTATTCAGAAGCCAGGAAAAGCAGGGTGGTGACCCTATTAGACGTATACAAGTGTTTGTTTCTCAGGTTAAGAGATAATTGTATATTTAACTTTGTAATCAACCGGCTGAAAGACAAAAACCTAATGACATATTATATTTACTGAGGTTTATTTCTCTGCGGTTTTTGGGAGGGGAGAGGGTGTGTGTCATGCTGCTGCAGTGCAGTATAGCGCAACCTCCACCAGGGGATGCTGGTGAGGGAAGAGAGGTTGCACACACAGCGTAACACCACTGAGCAGCAGCACAAGCGCCACCAAGTGGCGAAAGAGTGGTCAGACGGACAAGGACAAGAAGTACCAGAGGTCACAGCAATACACGTGGTCAAATACAAGCCAGAGGTCAGAGCCAGACGGGAGCAAATATAACTGAGATGAGAGAGAGTAAAACAGGTCAGAAGCCAAGCTGGGTAACATACCTAAAGGGGTCAGCTGCTCTAGCCTGGGAGCATGAACTATCACTGACATTGGACTGCAGGCCACAGCAGACTGAAATAGCCACACAGCACCCAAAACAAGGCAGAGAAGGTTAACCCCCACATGACCAGACCGGGGAGAAAAATAACAATAAACAAACCCCAGCCTGGATCATGACAGTGTGTAATCATTACAATAATGCATAGGTTTGTATGATTCTTAAAAATGGTTTATCTAGCACCAACATATCCTGAATTACTGTACAGATATCCTCAGCGCCCACATCAGAAACCGTTCCCATTGAGGCTCACAATCTAGATCCCCAATGAGAGGGATTGCCCAGGATTAGATGAAGACTGCTTTTTTTTATCCAAAGGAAGTAAACTTGGCTACAAGTTGACATGAATGATGCATAACTGCAATACCGCGGACATCCTGTACACAGGATTGGCACTGTGGTCACTGTTTTAAGAAAAAGGAGCACATTTTCCTAATTTTGTAGCAAACTCACAGCCAACAGATCTTGATGAAATTAAGCTTGTTCATATTCACTGATAGTAATCATAAATCTGAAAATGGTGAGGCTCGTAAAGGAAATCTGTCAGCAGGATTTGTTATTTAATCTAATAGCACTGTGATGAAGGGGCTGAGAACTCGATTCCAGCAATGTGTCATTTTCTAGTCTGTGTTGTTGTTTCAATACAATCAGTGTTTTATCAACAGGAGATTATCACTACAGGACTAGGTGTCTCGTGCCTCCTGGTCTAACCCCGCCCCCATCACTGCTTGGCAGCTGTCTGTCAATACACAGTGTACACAGAAAGCAGCCAATCAGTGGTGTGGGCGGGGTTATACACAGTTCAGCATTGGAGCTGTACTAGATCTGCAGCAGAGAAAACTGTGATTGTATCACAACTGCTGCACCCAGTAAACTAAGGCTATGTTCACATGATGCGGTTTTGGCTGCGGATCCACAGCGGATTTGCAGCTGCGGATCCGCAGCTGTTTTCCATGCAGGGTACAGTACAATGTTACCCTATGGAAAACGAAATCCGCTGTTCCCACGTTCCTTTTTTCAGCTGGAAAATCCGCGCGGATTTTCTGCGGAAAAAAAGAAGTACCATGTCAATTCTTTCTGCGGATTCCGCAGCGGGTTTCCACCAGCACCAATAGGAAAGTGCAGTTGGAAACCCGCAGTGGAATCCGCAGTAGAAAAAGGACAAAAAACCGCAGTGAAAATCACCGCTGATATGCTCTGCGGGTTTTCCAAATCAGGACCTGAAAAATCCGCAGCAAAAAAAGGAACGTGTGAACAAGCCCTAAGTGATACATCGCTGGAATCAGGGTCTATGTCCCTACCTCATGCTGCTGTCAGATTACATAGCAACAACTTGCTGACAGATTCCCTTTAAACACCAGGGCCCATTCATTTTTTGCATTTGCACCTTTTCTTGTCTTCTTTTTGGTGTGTTTCATTTGCATTCTTCTTTTAATTTGGCCTTTTTTATTTGATATGTATTCGCCAGTTGTTGTTTTTATGCTCCTCATTGTTCATATGGTTTGTGGATTCCAGATGTTTTCATTCATCAATTACGACTTTTTGAAAAATTCACCAAATAATTTTATACTCCACCTCACCGCAGAGTGATTTTATGTATTCCTCGTTATTGTTTCTCCACTTCTCTGGAGTAAGTTTCTCTTTTTCAGTGACTTTATTATTTGCGCCTTATTTTTTATACATTTTGTGCCAGTTTCTTTTTAAGGCTACTTTCACACACAGCATATTTGCTGCGTATTTTTACGCGCGCGTATTTTGCTGCTGCTTTACCTGCGTTTTTTTACGCAGGCAAAAAACGCAGCTGCTTTCACACACTGCGTTTTTTGCTGCGTTTTTTGCAGCTGCGTTTTTTTCAGCATTGTGTACTGAAAATAAAGTTTGTTTGAAAAAAAAAAAAGGGGGAAAAAAAAAGAGTCATTGAGGTCATTTCCTGTCTTTATGACTCAGAATACAATACACACTGGAGGGACAGGTATAGTGTTAGGATAGGGGGGTAGATTTGCCTGACAGGTTCCCTAAGTGCCACGTATTTAAGTGCCACATATTTCAGTGCCACGTATTTCAGTGCCACGTGCCACGTATTTCAGTGCCACGTGTCAAAGTGCCACGTGTCAAAGTGCCACGTGCCACGTATCAAAGTGCCACGTATCAAAGTGCCACGTGCCACGTATTTCAGTGCCACGTATCAAAGTGCCACGTATCAAAGTGTCACGTGCCACGTATTTCAGTGCCACGTGCCACGTATTTCAGTGCCACGTGCCACGTATCAAAGTGCCACGTGCCACATATTTCAGTGCCATGTGCCACGTATTTAAGTGACACGTGCCACGTATCAAAGTGCCACGTATCACGTATTTCAGTGCCACGTATTTAAGTGACATGTATCACGTATAAGTGCCACGTGTCACGTATTTAATTGCCACATATTTAAGTGCCACGTATCAAGATTTTCCATGGAGAACAGACACATCCAGAGATATGTCTGCTCTCCACGGCTGCAGCAACACACTGACAGGAGCCATAGTTCCTGTCGGTGTGTCACTGCGCATGCGTGAGCGAGTTTACCGGCGGTCATTGACCCCGGCACTCTCGCTTAACGGCAGTGCTGCGTGGGAAAGTTCAACGCAGCTGTACTGCCGTTAACCGAGACGCCGGAGTCATTGAACTCCGGAACAGTACGCGATACACTGCTAGGAGCTTCGCTCCTGGCAGTGTATCGCCGGAGAGCAGGGGATCGGCGTGGGACACTCGTTTTATGGATTCTGCGGACAGGGAGTATGAATTTGGTTTATTATTTTTGGATTTTTTCCTGGAGGATCGAGGGCTTCGCCTACAAGTGTGCTGTTGGTGAGTATATACTCTGTGTTATGTGTTGTATGTACTGTACTGTGTGTCATGTATGTGTATTGTGTGTAGGTGTTTTGTGTAACTTTACAATTGTGCTAAGTCGCCGGACACAGGGACAACTCTCCCATCCTAATACCGGATGGGAGTAGTAGTCCCATACGGCGACTTAGCACAATGGTGGCACTAGCGTCGCATGGGGACACGCACACACACACACACGCACACACACACACACAGAAGGACTCCATGCTGCTTCACTGGGGGGCGGGGGCTTCCCTCTTCCTGTCCGACGTCACGTCCGGTCCTGGGTGTCAACCCCTCCATACAAAGACGCCGACACCCAGGACAAAGGCGCTGTGTGTGGACGGTAAGATGGGGCCCTATGGGGACACGCAGACACGCCGCTGCGTAAAGAATTGACATGTCAATTCTTTTTACGCCGGCGTGTTTGCAGACAAAAGCGCCGCGTTTTTTTGCTGTGTGTCTGAACGGCAAAGTGAATTTCTCATTCACTTTGCCGGCAGACGAAAATGACATTGCGCATTTTTGAAAAGCGCCCGCAAAATAGCGCTCAAAAATGCACTATGTCTGAAAGTAGCCTAAGTCTTTTTAAAATTTCTTCTCGACAACTTCGCTTATCCAGATGTTTTAGACAGATTTGTGAAAGGCAAGTCTTAGCAAAATGTTACATATTTTTTGTCCCATCTCCCTCCAGTCCCTGCCTGGAATAAGGCTTCTGGTGTAATTAATTGGCATTTGCCACCTTTAAATAGTTTCTAAAAAAGATTAAACATAAAACGAACATTTTTTTTTTTTTTTTTTGCATCAAGAACCCCGCACGCCATTTTGAAGCATTTGGCACAAAAAAAAGCCAGAAAATACTACAAGAAAAGTGACTTTTACAAAACCCGCAAATGAAGAACAGTGACTTGAATAAATTGCAAATAATGAATTGAGGCATAGTTTTGTTATTTTTCACAAAGATTTGTAAACCGTGTGTGTTATTTCAAAGAATTTAGTGCAAAAAAAAAGAAAACTCCGATCACCGAAATATCACAAGATAAAAAAAAAGTGCATAAAAAAACCCAAAAAAAACAAATTATGTTGATTTGGGCTCCAGAGTTGCGGAACTGTTCATTATAAGATGACTAAAAGGGTATTCCCATCTCCAAGATCCGATCCCAATATGTAGCAGGTGTAATAATAATAATATTAGCAAATCCCTCCAATTAGAAAGGTAGCATAGTTCTTCTGATTCGCTATGTTGCTTACCCCGTGTGCAGGGCATTGCAGTAGCTTAGATATATATGGTTCAGACCACTAACACCTTACTAACTTTCACTATAGGAGTGGTCGTATCCGTGGATACCTAATCTACTGCAATGCCCTGCACATGGGGTAAGTGACATAGCAAATCAGAAGAACTATACTACATTTCTAATTTTAGTTATTTGCCAATATTATTATCATTACACCTCCTACATATTGGGATAGGATCTTGGAAATTAATACCCCTTCAAGCTTCCTTCATTAATAGTAGAGGTAAAACCCCCTGTAATTCACTTTACACATCTAGATAAGAATCCATCTCCAGGATTAAGGACTTGTCGCTCTTACGTAATGTTTGTATAGCCCTTCACATAGACTGAGAGCTCTGTCTGTGATAATCTGGGGAACATGTGGGAATTTCCAGAATGAACGGCTCTGGATACATTACCGGAATGATCTCATGTTTCTTTCACAGGCAGCTAAGAGTCCAGAAATGAAGAATACGGAAGTCGTCCAGGCTGTGGTCATGGCTAGGATTTCCTTTTCCCAGGGCAAGGATGTTGTATGCTGCTGCGGCCTTGTATATGGTTACCCGGACCCAGGGTGGAGCTGTATGGGGGGCGCAGAGGAGACAGTCGCCCCAGGGCTGAAATATTCTTTATTTATTTAGAAATGGTTTAAACCCATTTTCGTTTCTGCACTTGTTGCCTTCTCCTTCCCTCAACATTCCTATTTTTCCACTGACATATGCTGCATTTTTTTTTGTGTTTTTTTTTTTTGTTTCTTTGTAGGACGAGTTGTTTATTTGAATGACACTATCGCATCTTACAAAATAGTGCACGGAAACTCTAAAAAAGTTTTTAGTGGGGTGAAATGGTGAAAAAACAAACAAAAAACCCACAATTCAGTCGTTACATTTTGTGCCTTGTTCGTTGTATTAAGAATAACCCAGTAACTTCATCCTGTCGGTCGGTACGATGATATAGTTATTGTTACTGGTTTTTTATTTAATTATTATTTTACTGTTTTTATTTTTTAATTTAGAGCTTTTTAATTTCACCCCAAAAATGTAGGTTTTGAGACCCACAAATTTTTTTATGGAGCTGTATGAGGGTTTTTTTGTGGGGCGAAATGTGATTTTTTTTTTTTTTTTATACTGCTTTAGGCCAGTCTCACACGTCCAGATAATTCCGGTACCGGAATAAATCGGTACCGGAGTTATCCGTGTCCATGTGCCTGGGAACTCACGTAGGCCATACGTGCGGCACACGTGTGCGGCCCGTATGGCGAGTGGGTACCACACGGAGCGTGTGGTACCCACGCGTGTGGTACCCTGCATCGCTGAAGCCACGATTCATATGTTCCCTGCAGAGAAAATATGAATAATAGTGTTTAAAATAAAGATCTATGTGTCCGCCGCCCCCCCACCCCCTGTGCGGCCCCCCGCTGTTCAGAAAATACTTACCCGCCTCCCTCGCTGCTTCCTGGTCTGGCCGCGGCTTCTAGTGTATGCGGTCACGTGGGGCCGATCATTTACAGTCATGAATATGTGGCTCCACCTCCCATAGGGGCGGAGCCGACTATTCATGATTGTAAATGATCGGCCCCACGTGACCGCATACAGTAGGAGGCGCGGGGCAGAGAGGAAGGAGTGACAGCCAACGAGGGAGAGGGTGAGTATTTTCAGAACAGCAGGGGGGCGCACAGGGGGTGGGGGGGCGGCGGACATATAGATCTTTATTTTAAACACTATTATTCATATTTTCTCTGCAGCAAACGCTGCTGCAGGGAACATATGAATCGCGGCTTCAGCACCATGTGGGGGGGACAGCGCTTACTGTAGCGCTGTCTCCTGCACGCACACGGACCCCAGACGGAGAATGTCCGTGTGAGGTCCGTGTTTTACACGGACCTATTGACTCTATTGGGTCCGTGTAATCCGTGCGCTCCCACGAACACTGACATGTCTCCGTGTTTGGCACACGGAGACACGGTCCGCAAAAAATCAATGACATCTGAACAGATGCATTGATTTTTATGGGTCTACGTGTGTCAGTGTCTCCGGTACGTGAGGAAACTGTCACCTCACGTACCGGAGCCACTGACGTGTGAAACCGGCCTTAGGGCACCTATAACTTTTCACTCATTTCCTATTTCCTTGCTTCAGGAGGTAAGAAAACTGGAAATCAACAATTCTGGTGATTTTTTTTTTTTTTAATGGCGCTTCCTATATGGGTTAAACGATCCTAAAGGGATTATCCACCTTTGGATCATTTTTTTCTCCTTAAATCCATGCATTTGAGGCTAAAAATCATTATGTATACCCCTCCTTACATGTAAAGCGCCATGGAATAAATGGCGCTATAACAATAATAAATAATAATAATAATAATAATAATAATAATAATAATTTTTGCTATTGGGTTTCATTGCAACATTTTCACAGTTTGAATTTTCCAGGCTCTTTGCTTCCCTGCACATTTTACTTTAATGTAGTCTGTGGCCATAAATCAGCTGAGAAAAAATCAAGATAAAAAGGATGCTTTCACCTTCTGACAGTCTAAAAAGAAAATGTGTACCCCTTTTTTTTATATCTGTCTTTTTCTCAGCTGATTTATGGCCACAGATTAAGGTGGAATGTGCAGGGATAGAAAGAGCCTGAAAAATACAAAGGGAGCCTAATTTATCATGAAAGCCAATTGCAAAAATTATTTTATAACAAACTTTTATTTAAAAAAAAAAACGTTCTCAAAAGGTGGATATGGGACCACGGGGAGGGGGAATCAGCGGGTGCTCTAGTCCGATTATCAAAACCGCATGGAACATGGGTCATGCCACCGAAAGTCCCCTTTTCTTTTACTTTGGGCGTAATACTACTCAGCAGGGTGACAAAACAGGGTGAGGGTTAAACATTAACCACAAAACAGGTAAATAACACAGAACAGTCCCAGCAAAATACCCACGATGGTGCAAAATTACAGAGTCTCACCCTTCTGCTGACTCGCCAGGCTAAGAGCAGCTATGACATCAAGGATTCCTGGGCCGACTACCCCGCCTGTGGCAAGCACCCAGCGAGGAGGTAACGACAAGCTGAAGAAGATGATAGTCCATTAACCCCTTAGTGACAGAGCCAATTTGCAGCTTAATGACCGGGCCAATTTTTACAATTCTGACCACTGTCACTTTATGAGGTTATAACTCTGCAACGCTTTAATGGATCCCGCTGATTCTGACATTGTTTTCTCGTGACATACTGTACTTCATGTTATTGGTAAAATTTCTTTGATATTACTTACGTTTATTTGTGAAAAAATGGAAATTTCGTGAAAATTTTTAACATTTTGCAATTTTCAAACTTAATTTTTATGCCCTTAAATCAGAGAGTGGTGACACAAAATACTTAATAAATAACATTTCCCACATGTCTACTTTACATCAGCACAATTTTGGAAACAACATTTTTTTGCTAGGAAGTTATAAGAGTTAAAAGTTGACCAGCGATTTCTCAATTTTGCAACAAAATTTACAAAACCATTTTGTTTTGGTACCATCTCACATTACCCAAAAGTGACACCATTCTAAAAACTGAACCCCTCAAGGTGCTCAAAACCACATTAAAGAAGTTTATTAAACCTTTACGTGCTTCACAGGAACTGAAGCAATGTGGAAGGAAAAAATTAACATTTAACTTTTTTTTCACAAACACTTTACTTCAGAACAATTTTTTTTTTTTTACAAGTGTAAAAAGAGAAAATTAACCACAAAATTTGTTGTGCAATTTTTCCTGAATACGCCGATACCCCACATATGGGGGTAAACCACTGATTTGGTGCATGGCAGAGCTTGGAAGGGAAGGAGCGCCGTTTGAGTTTTTCAATGCAGAATTTGCAGCGTTTGGAGAGCCCCTGATATGCCTAAACAGTGGAAATCACCAACAAGTGACACCATTTTGAAAACTAGACCCCTTAAGGAACTTATCTAGATGTGTGGTGAGCACTTTGAACTCCCAAGTGCTTCACAAAAGTTTATAGCGTAGAGCCATGAAAATAAAAAATCATATTTTTTTTCACAAAAATTATCTTTTCACCCCAAAATTTTTACTTTCACAAGGGTAACAGGAGAAATTGGACCACAAAAGTTGTAGTGCAATTTGGTCATGAGTACGCTGATACCCCATATGTGGGGGTAAACCACTGCTTGGACACATGGCAGAGCTCGGAAGTGGAGGAGCGCCATTTTGGAATGCAGATTTTGAAAGAATGGTCTGCATGCGTCATGTTGCGTTTGCAGAGCCCTGATGTGCCTAAACAGTAGAGACTCCCCCCCAAGTGACCTCATTTTGGAAACTAGACCCCCCAAGGAACTTATCTAGAAGCCCAAGTGCTTCGCTAAAGTTTATAACGCAGAGCCGTGAAAATAAAAAAAACTTTTTTTTCCACAAAAATCATTTTTTTAGCCCCCACATTTTTATTTTCCCAAGGGTAACAGGAAAAATTGGACCCCAAAAGTTGTTGTCCAATTTGTCCTGAGTACGTTGGTACCCCATATGTGGGAGAAAACAACTGTTTGAGCACACGTCGGGGCTCGGAAGGGAAGTAGTGACGTTTTGGAATGCAGACTTTGATGGAATGTTTTGCGGGCATCATGTTGCGTTTGCAGAGCCATTGATGTCTTGATGTGCCTAAACAGTAAAAACCTCATACAAGTTACCCAATTTTGGAATCTAAACCTTAGAGCTTATCTAGATGTGTGGTGTGTACTTTGAACACCCAAGTGCTTCAAAAAAGTTTATAATGCAGAGCCGTGAAAAAAAAAAAAATTTCCCCACAAAAATGATTTTTTAGCCCCCAATTTTTTTATTTTCCCAAGGGTAACAGGAGAAATTGGACCCCAAAAGATGTTGTCCAATTTGTCCTGAGTAAGCTGATGACCCATATGTGGGGGTAAACCACTGTTTGGGCACACGGCAGAGCTCAGAAGGGAGGATGCACCATTTGACTTTTTGAACGCAAAATTGGCTGGAATCAATGGTGGTGCCATGTCGCGTTTGGAGACTCCCTGATGTACCAAAACAGTGGAAACCCTCCAATTCTAACTCCAACCCTAACCCCAACACACCCCTAACCCTAATCTCAACCCTAATCATAACCCTAATCACAACCCTAACCCCAACACACCCCTAACCCTAATCCCAACCCTAACCACAACCCTAACCCCAACATGTCCCTAACCCTAATCACAACCCTAACCATAAACCTAACAACAACCCTAACCCTAATCCTAACCATAACCCTAACCACAAACCTAACCACAACACGCTTTTAACCCTAATCCCAACCCCAACTTTAGCCCAACTCTAACCCTAATTGGAAACTGGAAATATATTTTCTTTATTTTATTATTTTTCCCTATTTAAAAGGGTGATAAAGGGGGGGTTACATATTTTTTTATTTTTATCACTTTGATAGGGTCTATCACAGTGACTAAAATTAACCCTATTGTTGCCAGGTGCCGGCTGGCAGATCTCGGCGGGCGTACTGCGCAAGCGCCCGCCATTTTCTCCCAGAAGAAGAAGCCGGAGGCTAGGGGAACAGCACGGGTGGACAGCAGGGAGAATTGAGTAACCGAGGGGATCGGGGACCCTATTTCTCTCTCCTCTGATATGCGATCACATTCTAGGAGAAAGAAATTAAATGGCAATTCGCACTTTTTTTTGCAGTTGCCGTTATACGGTTAATAACGGCGATCACAACCCCGGGGTTTGTAAAAAAGCGACCCGAATCATGTTCTCTGGGGTCTGGGATACCCCAGGCAGCTGAGACTCCAGAGAAATTGTGACTCTGGGGGGCGCTATACACTTTTTCCACAGCGCCATTAATTAACGGCGCTGTGGTTTAAGTACACTTAACTACTACTGTGAAAAGGCATATTGGCGGTCGCTAAGGGGTTCAGGTACAAGGCCAGATGACTGGAGGGTCATAACCTTGCTCTGAACATCTCCATGGAGCCAGGTGACCAGTGGCTTCCAATCCCGACTTTCCCAAATGTACATATCCATGGATTTAGTGATGGTCAATGGAGCATATCTGTATTCTTCCAGCAGGGGCCTTGGTCCCTTAAGCTGGCATCCTGTGGAATGTCAAGTCTGTGTCCCTCGTGATGGCGCCATGATGTCTTGGCTGCTGTGCTGTAGAGTGTCCCTGGCTGAGGTTTTGTATAGAATCTCTGGATTTCTTGGATGCCTTTTTACAGAGACATATCTCCTTTTTTATAGTTCACAACTATTGTCCTTCCAGCCATCATCCACAGGTTAAGGGGATGAGGTTAATGTGCATTGTTTGATTGTGTATAGCTTATCCTTCAGTGTTTGCAAGTCAACAAACTGCACGGCCTAGTATAATGTGTAATCAATGTGTCAGCAAACATCATTGTTCAGTGACCCTGCAACCCAGTTTTGCAAGGGTTACAGTGTAATAATAATCTGATGGAGCTGATATAAAGGGTAAGTAGCAACCATTCATCAATTTACAAATATCAATTCAACCTACAAGAAGAGTTAACATAAAGATTACACTTTATGTCACCTGGCTTACTGAAAATAGACGTCTGGATAATTAAGATTAAATGCTGTGTCGTCACAGTGGCCAATCCATTTTAATGTTGAAAGATTGGGTTTTCATGGATGCAAAAATACCAGATAGGGCTTATTATTTATTTATTTATTTATTTTCATTGCAAGTTTTGTCTTCAGAATAGAAAAAAAGGGATGGGTGATTAAACTTTTATTTATTTGCAATATTTTTAAGATTTTTTTTAAACCAAGACTGGGCATTATGAAGATGCCAACATTATCAGATATAGGATTTAATCACTAAAATGCCATAATCGATGATTGAAACAGCAGAGGTCAGAGCTAGCTCCAGTCTCAGCTTTTAGAGGCAGGTGCTGGCTGTACAGAGTATGGACTGGTCTCAGCTCCTAAACTTGCTGTAGTCACTGGCGGAGGCGAATTGTCATGGTGTGACCAGACCCAACGGGTGGTCGGTCAATGGACAACACAACTCACAAACAACGGGTGGAAAAGGTAAGAGGAAGGCCTTACCCTTAGGGAATGGGGAATGGTCACCACCTGAGCTTAAACACAAAGAAAATGGAGTTCCATACACGAAGAAAATTTTTAAAATTGTACCTTTTATTATAAATACTGTTCACACAATAGATCACAAAATAACACAAAAGTAGAACAAAAAAGAGGCCCTTGTTTAGAAGCAAGTAAGTCCCAGGCATAACCAGTAAATTTGTGTAGACCAAAACCATGGCACTAGTATAACCCACTATAAGACATATTAGCTGTATATCTGTTTGAGCTTAAACCTGAGCCTGTCCCTGCACTCCTCTAACGCTCTATGCGGGTCCTTCCCCCCGCCACCATCAGGATACTGTTATGGTTCTCAATGGCAAGAGAACATAGCCCAGCATACATAGGAACTAGCTCTTGGAAGGATGGAAACTTAAACTGACCATGAACTAAACCTGCCGCACAACTAACAGTAGCCGGGTAGCGTAGCCTGCGTTTTATCCCTAGACGCCCAGCGCCGGCCGGAGGACTAACTAATCCTGGCAGAGGAAAATATAGTCCTGGCTCACCTCTAGAGAAATTTCCCCGAAAGGCAGACAGAGGCCCCCACATATATTGGCGGTGATTTAAGATGAAAATGACAAACGTAGTATGAAAATAGGTTTAGCAAAATCGAGGTCCGCTTACTAGATAGCAGGAAGACAGAAAGGGTACTTTCATGGTCAGCTGAAAACCCTATCAATACACCATCCTGAAATTACTTTAAGACTCTAGTATTAACTCATAACATCAGAGTGGCAATTTCAGATCACAAGAGCTTTCCAGACACAGAAACGAAACTGCAGCTGTGAACTGGAACAAAATGCAAAAAACAAACAAGGACAAAAGTCCGACTTAGCTGGAAGTTGTCTGGTAGCAGGAACATGCACAGAAAGGCTTCTGATTACAATGTTGACCGGCATGGAAGTGACAGAGGAGCAAGGTTAAATAGCGACTCCCACATCCTGATGGGAACAGGTGAACAGAGGGGATGATGCACACAAGTTCAATTCCACCAGTGGCCACCGGGGGAGCCCAAAATCCAATTTCACAACAGTACCCCCCCCTCAAGGAGGGGGCACTGAACCCTCACCAGAACCACCAGGGCGATCAGGATGAGCCCTATGAAAGGCACGGACCAAATCGGAGGCATGAACATCAGAGGCAGTCACCCAAGAATTATCCTCCTGACCGTATCCCTTCCATTTGACCAGATACTGGAGTTTCCGTCTGGAAACACGGGAGTCCAAGATTTTTTCCACAACGTACTCCAACTCGCCCTCAACCAACACCGGAGCAGGAGGCTCAACGGAAGGCACAACCGGTACCTCATACCTGCGCAACAATGACCGATGAAAAACATTATGAATAGAAAAAGATGCAGGGAGGTCCAAACGGAAGGACACAGGGTTAAGAATCTCCAATATCTTGTACGGGCCGATGAACCGAGGCTTAAACTTAGGAGAAGAAACCCTCATAGGGACAAAACGAGAAGACAACCACACCAAGTCCCCGACACAAAGACGAGGACCAACCCGACGCCGGCGGTTGGCAAAAAGCTGAGTCTTCTCCTGGGACAACTTCAAATTGTCCACCACCTGCCCCCAAATCTGATGCAACCTCTCCACCACAGCATCCACTCCAGGACAATCCGAAGATTCCACCTGACCGGAGGAAAATCGAGGATGAAACCCCGAATTACAGAAAAAAGGAGACACCAAGGTGGCAGAGCTGGCCCGATTATTGAGGGCAAACTCCGCTAAAGGCAAAAAAGCAACCCAATCATCCTGATCTGCAGACACAAAACACCTCAAATATGTCTCCAAAGTCTGATTCGTCCGCTCGGTCTGGCCATTAGTCTGAGGATGGAAAGCAGATGAGAAAGACAAATCTATGCCCATCCTAGCACAGAATGCCCGCCAAAATCTAGACACGAATTGGGTTCCTCTGTCAGAAACGATATTCTCCGGAATACCATGCAAACGAACCACATTTTGAAAAAACAGAGGAACCAACTCGGAAGAAGAAGGCAACTTAGGCAGGGGAACCAAATGGACCATCTTAGAGAAACGGTCACACACCACCCAGATGACAGACATCTTCTGAGAAACAGGAAGATCCGAAATAAAATCCATCGAGATGTGCGTCCAAGGCCTCTTCGGGATAGGCAAGGGCAACAACAATCCACTAGCCCGAGAACAACAAGGCTTGGCCCGAGCACAAACGTCACAAGACTGCACAAAGCCTCGTACATCTCGTGACAGGGAAGGCCACCAGAAGGACCTTGCCACCAAATCCCTGGTACCAAAGATTCCAGGATGACCTGCCAACGCAGAAGAATGAACCTCAGAAATGACTTTACTGGTCCAATCATCAGGAACAAACAGTCTACCAGGTGGGCAACGATCAGGTCTATCCGCCTGAAAATCCTGCAAGGCCCGCCGCAGGTCTGGAGAAACGGCAGACAATATCACTCCATCCTTAAGGATACCTGTAGGTTCAGAATTACCAGGGGAGTCAGGCTCAAAACTCCTAGAAAGGGCATCCGCCTTAACATTCTTAGAACCCGGTAGGTATGACACCACAAAATTAAACCGAGAGAAAAACAACGACCAGCGCGCCTGTCTAGGATTCAGGCGTCTGGCGGACTCAAGATAAATTAAATTTTTGTGGTCGGTCAATACCACCACAATAAAAGCACAACCCATTTTTTCGTCTAAAATTCTGCCGTTCGCTTCTGGACAGAATTCTATCACATTGCATATTCTCTGGCGTCTTCTCAGTAGACACCGCCAAATGGTGCACAGGTTTGCGCTCCCGCAGACGTCTATCGATCTGGATAGCCATTGTCATGGACTCATTCAGACCCGCAGGCACAGGGAACCCCACCATAACGTCCTTAACGGCATCAGAGAGACCCTCTCTGAAATTCGCCGCCAGGGCGCACTCATTCCACTGAGTAAGCACAGACCATTTACGGAATTTTTGGCAGTATATTTCAACTTCATCTTGCCCCTGAGATAGGGACATCAAGGCTTTTTCCGCCTGAAGCTCTAAATGAGGTTCCTCATAAAGCAACCCCAAGGCCAGAAAAAACGCATCCACATTGAGCAACGCAGGATCCCCTGGAGCCAATGCAAAAGCCCAATCTTGAGGGTCGCCCCGGAGCAAGGAAATCACAATCCTGACCTGCTGAGCAGGATCTCCAGCAGAGCGAGATTTCAGGGACAAAAACAACTTGCAATTATTTTTGAAATTTTGAAAGCAAGATCTATTCCCCGAGAAAAATTCAGGCAAAGGAATTCTAGGTTCAGATATAGGAACATGAACAACAAAATCTTGTAAATTTTGAACTTTCGTGGTGAGATTATTCAAACCTGCAGCTAAACTCTGAATATCCATTTTAAACAGGTGAACACAGAGCCATTCCAGGATTAGAAGGAGAGAGAGAGAGGAAGGCTGCAATATAGGCAGACTTGCAAGTGATTCAATTGAAAGCACACTCAGAACTGAAGGAAAAAAAAAAAAAAAAAAAAAAAAAAAAAAAAAATTTCAGCAGACTTCTTTTTTCTCTCCTTTCTCTGCCAATTAATTTAACCCTTTGTGGGCCGGTCAAACTGTTATGGTTCTCAATGGCAAGAGAACATAGCCCAGCATACATAGGAACTAGCTCTTGGAAGGATGGAAACTTAAACTGACCATGAACTAAACCTGCCGCACAACTAACAGTAGCCGGGTAGCGTAGCCTGCGTTTTATCCCTAGACGCCCAGCGCCGGCCGGAGGACTAACTAATCCTGGCAGAGGAAAATATAGTCCTGGCTCACCTCTAGAGAAATTTCCCCGAAAGGCAGACAGAGGCCCCCACATATATTGGCGGTGATTTAAGATGAAAATGACAAACGTAGTATGAAAATAGGTTTAGCAAAATCGAGGTCCGCTTACTAGATAGCAGGAAGACAGAAAGGGTACTTTCATGGTCAGCTGAAAACCCTATCAATACACCATCCTGAAATTACTTTAAGACTCTAGTATTAACTCATAACATCAGAGTGGCAATTTCAGATCACAAGAGCTTTCCAGACACAGAAACGAAACTGCAGCTGTGAACTGGAACAAAATGCAAAAAACAAACAAGGACAAAAGTCCGACTTAGCTGGAAGTTGTCTGGTAGCAGGAACATGCACAGAAAGGCTTCTGATTACAATGTTGACCGGCATGGAAGTGACAGAGGAGCAAGGTTAAATAGCGACTCCCACATCCTGATGGGAACAGGTGAACAGAGGGGATGATGCACACAAGTTCAATTCCACCAGTGGCCACCGGGGGAGCCCAAAATCCAATTTCACAACAGGATACCTTGTCCCTAGTAGTCACCTATTACTGCCCTGGCTAATGCACTGGCCGGCAAGGAGCACTAGCCTCACCTCTGCAGATAATACACACAGGGGGAAGTGACAAACACCAAAGGGACAAGGTAACAAAAACACCACTCTTAGCTTATGTACACCGCTGCTAAGCTCCACATCACAGATAACAACAGCAACTGGACTCCAAAAACCAGAGAGCTGCTCCTGCTAGGCTGGCCTCCAGAAAGAAACTGTATCACCAACAGTGAACAGTCAGCTCATGTATCAAGTGACCTTTTAAAGGATTGTGGGAGTGGTCACCACCTGCATCAGCTGACTCAGCAGCACTGCAGTAACATCACATTGCCATCGGGGGAAGGAAAACTGACATTTACACCTATGGTCCAAAAGGAAAAAACTTTGGCTGGCTGTCTACTTCATTGCCCTCATTCCTCTTGGCATTTTTGGATTTATGCGATTGCTATTCTGTAATGTCTTTTTATTGTCTGTACAAGTTCCCTCTAAAATGTAAAGTGCTGTGGAATATGTTGGCGCTATAGAAATAAATATTATTATTATTGTCTTCTGCTTGTCACACATGGGAAATCACAGGTTCATGAAGAGGTTATTTATCGCTCCCTGCTGGTCATTGTAAGTAATACAGTAATTCTAGCCTCCTAGGTCACTGGTGAGTGTGAAATTCCATACAAACCTATGTGACTGACATAATAATCTCTCCATAGGTTGTAGCTGCAACCAAGAAAAGCTTTAAGATCATAAACCAAACACCCAACCATTGCTGCTACCCTCCTTTGTTACAACGCTTGAATAAACTACTGACACATTGATCTTTTTTATTGGTAGGCCACAGCTTTAGTCTGTTATTATTTCTCTTAGTATAACCCAAAACATTTTTAACCATTAAACTCTGTAACACCAACATCTTAAAAGGTATGCCCCACCGGACTACCGGTGGGCAAGTCTGAGGTCAGCTCCATCTATTGCATTTATTGCTAATTCACCGCCACAAATGGGCTTTGTGTATATGCAGCGCCCCAGAGTCCTGGTCGTTGCAGTAACGTCGCTCTGCCGCTAAGGGGAGTGATGTTACGTCTGACTGCACTAAAGGAGTTCACCTGATCAGGTAACACTCACACTACACTTCACACTCCGGCCACCAGGGGGAGTGGTTCTATCTAGTAGGCCACTCCTCACACTCTGGTAAAACTGGGGGTTGGACAGGAAGAGAGAGAAGTAACTGGGAAGAGCTAGAGAGAGGACCTGTCAGGCATGGGATCCTGACAGAGCCCTAAGAAAGGACAAGAAGCGAGGTTTATTGTGCTGAGTGAGAAAACAGGAATACAGCAGAGGCGATAGGACCGGAAGGAGTCGTGCTGTAAGACCGAGGCAACATCCTTCTGAGGCGCAAACAGTCGGTGGCCGGAACGCCGAGAAAGTAAGAGACTTTAAGCATACTTCAAACCACGGCAGGACAGCCAATTATAGGTTGGCTGTCTCACTTAAACACCTAAGCAGACAACGGAGGCAGCTGTGGGAGAGGGGCGACTCTAGAGTCCCGGAAGAACTCCAGGCCTACCCCGTCATACGGGTGCGTCCTAACCATATCATCTGGGGGACGGAGAGAACGAACATCAGAGACAGACAGAATCAGTTGTGAGGACTATCCTGGGGTGCTCAGCAAGGAAGGACTACAACACACACAGGCGCTAGAAGGTAGACACTGATTCCCACCTGCAAAGGGAACTCCGGATGTGCTGTTGGACCGGCCGGTCTCAGCCAGCCCTGTTAACAGTGCTCTGGATTGGGTACCTCCAAACCTTCAGTAAAAAGGTAAAGAGACTGCAACCTGGTGTTCTTGTTATTTACCGGCACTTCACCGCACCATAACATCATCACCATACCTCCACCTTTATTGTACGCCCCTCAGCAGGGTCACGGACCGGGTCTAGCCACCGTGACAACCCCAGAACAGAGACTCAGAGGCCTGGTACCGGGTACCCCTCGGCCCTGCGACAGTGGGGGCGCTACAACTTGGCGTTACGAACAGGATCTACTTAAGCCTGAAGAATCAGGTCATGTGTGCCTTGGAACTGTGATTTATTGTACTTGGACTGTGACTTATTGCAAAGACTGTGTATTGCCAATTGCCGCCAAGAGTTCCCGCCACAATTCGCCATTGCCGCGCACGGAGGGAGGAGCCTTAGCTTCGTGGGCGGAACCGGTCAAAAAGAAGCGCGGAACGAGAAAGCGCGGTAAAGTGCCAACCCCGGAAGAGGAACTCCGACCCCCCAGCAGGTTAGTGGGAGGAAGGGCCAGCCATGTCGGAGTCAGGGGAAGCGGAGGCGGCGGTCGCAGCCGTGAATGCGGAGGCAGCTCCGGTCCCTGTAGCGGACGTAGCCGCGGCCCCAATACCACCACCGGTGGCCGCGGAGCCCGCTGCCCCCATCAGCCAGTCGGACACTGCCGCTACCACAAAAGCCATAATGCCCTTCTCTATGCCGTACCTGCCCGGAGCGGCCTGGCTCCCACGATACTCCGGGGAGTCGCATACATTCACTGACTTTAAAGAAGGGATCTGCAGCCTGCTCGAGTTCTATCCCCTGACAGAGCCTCAGAAGGTACATATGATAATCGGCCAACTCTTTGGGGCGGCTCTGAGAGAAGTGAAGTCCTGGCCCACCGCGGATAAGGGAGTGGCACAGCAGGTTTTTGCAAAGCTTAAAGCCACCTTCGATACAGAAATTAAATTGACTTTCTATGGATGCAAACAGAGACCGCAGGATAGCTTACGGGACTATGCCCTTAATCTCCAGGAGGCGATGCGGGCCATTAAGCAGAGTGACCCCGGCAGCATGCAAGATGAGGATAAAATCCTGAAGGAGCGGTTCATTGAGGGGCTCCTGTGCAGTCACCAGCGGGGCCAATTACACTTCCTGGCCATGTAGAATCCAGACTTGACTTTTGCGCAATTCAAGGATAAAGCTATCCAGGCGTTGCAGGAGCGACAACCCAGCTGCGCAATACCACCCAGGCGTCCCACCCTCACATACCACCAGGAGGTGGCGTCAGATGCCCCAGTCGCTGCCGAGGCCGATGCCCAAAGCCTAGAGGACGACTCCCCTGCAGGACTCCGCCTCCAGATGCAGGAGCTGACCAAGAGCGTTGCTGCCCTAGCCCGGACGGTGCAGTCCCTACAGGAGGCCCCCAAGGAAAAGATCCAGCTGGCCTCCAGACCAGAAGATGTCCCCTGGATGCGACAGAGGAGGACTCCACCGACCAGAGGCCGGGACAGTGATCGCTTCCATCAGGACGGACGACCCATCTGCCGCCGCTGTCACCAGGTGGGCCACCTTGCAAGGTACTGTCCTTTAAACGAGCAACCCCTGGGGCAAAGGGCCAACCCCCAGGAGTAGGACAATCAGGCCCACAGCATTGGAGAGCCAAATACATTGGAGGGCAACCAGTTCTTCCTGTAGTGGTTGACGGTATCCCCATGAACGCTTTGCTGGACACCGGTTCTCAGGTGACGACTATGCCTTACGTGCTTTATAAACGGTATTGGGAGGACACCGATATTACTCGTGGCCCCGATGACGATTTCACCATAATAGCCAGTAATGGTCAGCCATTGCCACAAGTGGGGTATAAAGAGGTCACCATCAAGGTGGGGCGGGTGGAATTGAAAACCCAAGGGATTGTAATTGTTGATATTGATCGCCGAGAATGTAATCCCATGATGACTATCGGTACTAATGTTATAGAAAATTGTCTTGCAGAAGTTATTGTTTTGTTGCAACAGGTAGCAGAAACCGCTGGCCACAGTGAACAACGTGCCCTGCAAAAAGAAATCAGAGCTCTGATGCAGAGACAGCAGGTAGAGCTGACTGGTGGTGAGATTGGTCGTGTCACTGTGAGTGATTCAAACCCCATCGCGATACCCCCCAGGAGTGAGATGTTAATATGGTGTCGGGCAGCTATAGGCCTCAGGGGTAAGGACTACCAGGCCTTGGTGGAACCCGTATATTCAGACAATAGGCCTACTATCCTGACAGCCCGGGGGGTGGTCAAAGTCCGCCAGGGGAGGGTGCCCGTACGTGTCCTCAATTGTGGGGAGGAAGAGGTTCACCTCACCATTATGCCACGCTCGCCAAACTGTTCACTGTCAATAATAGTGTGATACAGACACCTGAACCCTTGACCCCGTCAAACGTGGTGGAGGACAACGGTTCCGCAGGACACTCGAAAGATTGGTGTCAGGAATTGCATGTGGGCACTGACTCTACCCCATCCCATCAGAAACAGGGGGCCTACAGGGTGGTTCACGAGTACGAGCAGGTATTCAGCAAACACCCCTTAGATTTCGGACAGGTGAAAGGGATCCAACATCACATCCCCACGGGAGATCACCGACCCATAAAAGAGAGATATCGCCCTGTACCCCCAGCTCATTACCAGTGTGCCAAGGACATGTTGCGAGAGATGAAGGAGGCTGGGGTGGTGAGAGACAGTTGTAGCCCCTGGGCAGCCCCATTAGTCCTTGTCAAAAAGAAGGATGGTACAATGAGGATGTGTGTTGATTACAGGCAGTTGAATCGCATTACACATAAGGACGCATACCCACTGCCCAGGATAGAGGAGTCTCTGGCTGCCTTAAAATCTGCTAACTACTTCTCTACCTTAGATCTCACCAGTGGGTACTAGCAGGTTCCCGTGGCGGAGGCGGACAAAGAGAAGACGGCCTTCACGACACCGATGGGTCTCTGCGAATTCAACTACATGCCCTTCGGATTGTGCAATGCCCCGGGGACGTTCCAGAGGATGATGGAGTGCTGTCTGGGGCACAAGAACTTTGAAACCGTACTGCTGTATTTGGATGATGTCATTGTCTTCTCCAAGACCTACAAAGACCATCTGAAACACCTGGCTGAGGTGTTTGAAGCCCTGTCCAACTTTGGCTTAAAGGTGAAACCGTCCAAATGTCATCTGCTGAAACTTAAAGTGCAGTACCTGGGTCATGTGGTGAGCGCTGAAGGAGTGGCCCCAGACCCCGACAAGGTCACAGTGATCCAGGACTGGCCGAAGCCCAGCAACCTCCACGAAGTACGGCAGTTCCTTGGACTAGTAGGCTACTACCGGAGGTTCATTAAGGACTTCACCAAGAAGGCAGCGCCCTTGCAAGACCTGTTGGTGGGCCAGTCAAAGAAGACCAAGGGGAAGAACACCTCATTTGATTGGAACGAGGGGCTGGAAGGATCCTTCACTTGCTTGAAGTCGGCACTGACGGGAGAAGAGGTACTGGCCTACCCTGAATACGACCAACCGTTTGTGCTGTATACAGATGCCAGCAATGTAGGATTGGGGGCCGTGCTGTCCCAGGTCCAGAAAGGCCAGGAGAGGGTAATCGCTTACGCCAGCAGGAAGCTCCGTCCCACGGAAAGGAACCCTGACAACTACAGTTCCTTTAAGCTGGAATTCCTTGCCATCAACTGGGCAGTGACAGAGAGGTTCAAACACTACCTGGCCTCAGCGAAATTCACCGTCTTCACGGATAACAATCCGCTAACGCATCTGGATACCGCCAAACTCGGGGCCTTGGAACAGCGGGGGATGGCCCGGCTGTCCAACTACGACTTCACCATCAAGTACCGGGCAGGACGCAAGAATGCAAATGCTGATGCCTTGTCTCGAATGCCCAATCTGCCAGAAACGGGGGAAGACCCAGAGGCACTTGAAGAGGTGGAGCTGCCTGCATTCCATCGCCCCAAAGCCACTCAGAACTCCCATCATGTGAAGAACAGGTGTCGCGCCCCACTCCACCGCCGCAGGGCCGAGGGGTACCCGGTACCGGGCCTCTGAGTCTCTGCTTCTGGGGTTGTCACGGCGGCTAGGCCCCGGTCCGTGACCCTGCCGTGGGGCGCACAGTAGAATGAAGGTGTGGGTGTTGGTAGTGATGATAGCGATGTAGCGGTGCAGTTGTGGGGGGACGTCCGGTGAAATAGGTGCTGTTAACGGGGTGCAGGTCGCAGTAAATAACAAGGACACCAGGTTGCAGTCTCTTTACCTCTTTACTGGAGATCTCTGAGTCCTCAGTCCAGAACACGGTTCACCAGGCTACGCAAGTCCAGCCGGTCCAATGGCACCTCCAGAGTCCTCCTCTCAGGTGGAAATCTGTGCCTTCCTTCTAGCGCTATGTGTTGTAGTCCTTCCCTGCTATGCTCACGGAAAGTGACCCCACAACGGTTGTGTCTGTTTCTTAAGTTCCCTCACAACTCGATTTGATGTTCCTCTGTAATCCACCCCTCCCTGTATTCAGGTTGGAATGGCACCCGTTTGTCAGGTAGGCCTGGAGTTCTTCCGGGACCCTAGAGACGCCCCTCTCCCGCAATTGCCCCCCAAGACTTCATAGGTGATATGTGGTAGACAGCCCGCCTGAGACCGACTGTCCTGCCGCTGTTTGGAGTATGGCTTGAAGCTGTATTCTAATCCACTCCCTCGGCGTTCCGGCCACCGGTATTGTGCCTCAGCAGGGTGCTGCCTCTTTCAACAAAACCCCTGCTGGTATTCTCCTTCTGCTTGATCTCGTTTCTCACTCAGCACAATCTGCCTCGCTTCTAGTCCTTTCTTGGGCACCGCCGCTAAGCTGAGCAGGCACGGTCCCGTTACGTTCTCTCAATGCCAAGCCTCTGCCAGGATCCCACCCCTGGCAGAGACCCTACAGTCTCTCCCTTCACAACACCCTCTGCCACAGGGTGTTGCTCTGTTCAATCCCGTCAGCGTTCTCTCTCTAACTTCCTGCCTGACCCCCAGTTTATCCACTATGGTGGGGAGTGGCCTAATGAATAGCACCCTTAGCTCCCCCCGGAGGCCCTGCTGTGAAACATATTGGTGTCTGTGATACCTGATTGGAGGAACTCCTTCAGTGCCATCGAACGTACCATGGCTCCCCTTAGTGGCAGAGCCACAGTACTGCAACGACCAGGACTCTGGGGCGCTGCACTCCCCCCTGGTTAAACACAGTACTCCGGGACTGGGAAGAAAAAACAACAATACAGATTAGTAAACAGACATACAATTTTGTTGAGTGCAAAACAATAAGTATACTTGAACAGGCTTCCCTTTATGGGAGGTGAGGACACTTTTAACGTTACAAACATAGTCAACATTATAAATTACAGGCTATACATAACTCCTGTTACCCAACCGGGTATTCTACTTAGTGCAAATTCTGGAACAATAAATTAACATTGCCTTTAAGAAACATACACTCTTAGTTTACCAAAGGCCTTCCTATAATCACATTACAGGGTAGGGTAACTTCACATTCTCCTACTTTGAACCTGCAGGACCGCCTGTCCCTATGGCACCAGACCTACTGCCTCTCCTTTCTTTTACAGGACCGCCCCGTTCAGCCAGGGCCTACTGCCTTTCGCTACTATACATAGTATAGACATAACATTCCTTTCGTTTAAAGAACTCTGAGCCAGCTCTACTCGGCTCCTTTAAGGACTCACTCTCTAACCCCTACGGGTTCGCTTTCTGTCCTTAGTAACAAAGTAACTTTCTATGGGGACGCAGGGTTTACCTTCTATCCTCACCTTCATCATTACTTCTTTACTTTCAACTATGCAGATCTCTACTTCTACCCCTGCGGGCTCTCTGCATCTTTTCCTTTCACAAAACATTATTTTCAGATTTCACAATTCAAACAATTTAAACACATATAACTTTTCATGTAAAACAGTTACATTCTTTCTCAAAGCATCATCATATTACCGTTCTAAAACAGTATCGCTTTCAAGTTCAATTCCACGCATCCCCTTTAAGAGGGGACCAAGCCTTTCTGAGGTAGCTCGTCTTCTCAGCCTACCAGTCCATGCAAAGGTTCCGGAATGGCATCTTCGCAAAGTGTCTTTTAACTAAAACCAGTAGGAAAGGTATCTTCGCAAAGTGTCTTTTAACTAAAACCAGTAGGAGGCACCCTTAAGAAGGTGCAACTATTTACAAGGAAGTTCGAATCATGCACAGTCCATGATTACTGCAGTTTGTGTAAAACTTCTGGAAAACAACAATAGTGACCCCAGGTCAACAAAGGGGTCACCTTTTAAAGTTTACCCTGGACGGGTTTAGCAACAAACAATCAGGGAAATAAACAGTTAACTATTTACAGTTTCAGGTTTCCGAGGCTTAGTTGGACGGCTTCCAGGGCTGCACCTGGCACTTAACCCTTCTTGGCCTGGGCAAAGTGAGGTCCAGGGTTACACCCAGTGCTGGACAAACGCCGTTAATCCATCTTTCATGTACGAATAAATCATGCGCAGCGATGGAGGTCTGCGCAGCTTGAGTATGGGCATCTGCTGCAGCCGAGGTAGCGGCTGCTGCAAGATCAGTCACTGGAACGGAGTCAGCAGTTGTGGCACTAGCAGTCACTGGAGTGGTGTCGGTCATCAGGGCAGGGTCGTTCTTCCTACCTGCTTCAGATGCGGTTCCTCCGGTGCCGGTCTGCTCTGCCTCCGCTGGGGTCTGGAACGCTGGCTGCAGGGCCTCGCGCTGCGACGTCGTCATCTCTGCTCGCAGCATCTCGCTTTCCGGCAGGGCCTTGCTTTCCAGCTTCGGAGCGCTGGGACTTCTTTCCTGCTCCGGACCAGATGAGGCTTCCGACAGATGTCTGGTGAGGCTCCTGATGATGGCCTTCTTCCACCCGGCCTCAGTGCTCAGCTGCGTCCGCCGGGGTCGGTCGCTGAGCTCGTCCACTCCGGCCTGCAGGAATTCAGCATCAGTGGTGGAGGCCGGGTTGCGGTGCCCCTCCGGGTGGCTGGGGGAGTCCTCTGCTCCGACCCCACGCTCCGGCTTCGGGCGGCTCGCCATGGCGTCCTCCATGTCGCCCACTTCTTCTTCCTGGTCCTTTTCCCGCTCTCTTCTTCGTGGGCGGTTTCGTTTTCGTTGTCTCTGCCCACCATTAAGGATCAGGAGGCGGATCTCGGCTGCTGACGGACACGTCCTCAAGGGGCCGAGATATTTAGACTGGGCGGCCATTGTCTTTCGCGCTCTTCAGCTTGTTCACGCCCACTTCCACGCCCTTCTTCTTCTCCTGCGCTCTCCTTAGCGCTGTAATGGCGGCGGTTTTGGCGGGAACTTCTGGCGGCAAGTGGCAACACACAGTCCTTGTAATAAAGCACAGTCCAAGCACAATAAATCACAGTTCCAAGGCACACATGACCTGATTCTTCAGGCTTAAGTAGATCCTGTTCGTGACGCCAAGTTCTGTCGCGCCCCACTCCACCGCCGCAGGGCCGAGGGGTACCCGGTACCGGGCCTCTGAGTCTCTGCTTCTGGGGTTGTCACGGCGGCTAGGCCCCGGTCCGTGACCCTGCCGTGGGGCGCACAGTAGAATGAAGGTGTGGGTGTTGGTAGTGATGATAGCGATGTAGCGGTGCAGTTGTGGGGGGACGTCCGGTGAAATAGGTGCTGTTAACGGGGTGCAGGTCGCAGTAAATAACAAGGACACCAGGTTGCAGTCTCTTTACCTCTTTACTGGAGATCTCTGAGTCCTCAGTCCAGAACACGGTTCACCAGGCTACGCAAGTCCAGCCGGTCCAATGGCACCTCCAGAGTCCTCCTCTCAGGTGGAAATCTGTGCCTTCCTTCTAGCGCTATGTGTTGTAGTCCTTCCCTGCTATGCTCACGGAAAGTGACCCCACAACGGTTGTGTCTGTTTCTTAAGTTCCCTCACAACTCGATTTGATGTTCCTCTGTAATCCACCCCTCCCTGTATTCAGGTTGGAATGGCACCCGTTTGTCAGGTAGGCCTGGAGTTCTTCCGGGACCCTAGAGACGCCCCTCTCCCGCAATTGCCCCCCAAGACTTCATAGGTGATATGTGGTAGACAGCCCGCCTGAGACCGACTGTCCTGCCGCTGTTTGGAGTATGGCTTGAAGCTGTATTCTAATCCACTCCCTCGGCGTTCCGGCCACCGGTATTGCGCCTCAGCAGGGTGCTGCCTCTTTCAACAAAACCCCTGCTGGTATTCTCCTTCTGCTTGATCTCGTTTCTCACTCAGCACAATCTGCCTCGCTTCTAGTCCTTTCTTGGGCACCGCCGCTAAGCTGAGCAGGCACGGTCCCGTTACGTTCTCTCAATGCCAAGCCTCTGCCAGGATCCCACCCCTGGCAGAGACCCTACAGTCTCTCCCTTCACAACACCCTCTGCCACAGGGTGTTGCTCTGTTCAATCCCGTCAGCGTTCTCTCTCTAACTTCCTGCCTGACCCCCAGTTTATCCACTATGGTGGGGAGTGGCCTAATGAATAGCACCCTTAGCTCCCCCCGGAGGCCCTGCTGTGAAACATATTGGTGTCTGTGATACCTGATTGGAGGAACTCCTTCAGTGCCATCGAACGTACCATGGCTCCCCTTAGTGGCAGAGCCACAGTACTGCAACGACCAGGACTCTGGGGCGCTGCACAGGCACAAGAACCAACCGGATGCCACGCTGAATCCCCTGCCCCATCACGGATGGGCGGAAACCCAGGATGGTGACCCCGCGGTCCGTCGGGTGAAAGAGCTCTTGACGCAGGCAGGGTTGCATCCCGGCCCAGATGATCCACAGGAGACCCAACAGCTGTGGAAGGGGAGAAGCAAACTGTTTATCCATGATGGCAAGCTGTGCCGGAGAAGCATCGACCCACGTACTCACGAATTGGTATGGCAGATAGTAGTGCCAAGGCGAGATGCGCCCATGGTTCTGGGAGCCTACCACGATGGAGCCGGACACTTCGGATGGAAGAAGCTGAGGAGGCTACTCCGAGGGAGGTTCTATTGGATTGGCATGAAGAGAGCCATTGAGAAGTGGTGTCGAGAGTGTGGTCCATGTAGCCTACGCAGGAGGGACCGTGGCAGCCAACGGGCTCCCTTGCAGCCTATCATCACCAGGCGACCGCTCGAACTGGTTGCGCTGGACCATGTGAAGCTGACGCCTAGCCGGTCAGGCTATGTCTACGCTCTTACCATCGTGGATCACTACTCCAGATTTTTGGTGGTTGTACCTGTCAAGGATCTAACGGCCAGGACGGCCTCCAAGGCTTTCCAGCAGTACTTTTGTAGGCCCCATGGCTACCCGGAGAAGGTATTGACCGATCAGGGACCAGCATTCGAAGCTGAAGTGTTCCAAGAGTTCTGCCAACTGTACGGGTGCAAGAAGATCAGAACCACACCGTACCATCCCCAAACCAATGGAATGTGCGAAAAGATGAACCAGGTGGTGATCGACTTACTGAAGACCTTGCCCGTAGAGGAACGGAGCCTGTGGCCAACGAAGTTGCCTGACCTGGTGGACATATATAATCACAACCCAGTAAATTCCACCAATTGCACTCCAGCGTACCTGATGCGAGGAAGGTCTAGCAAGTTACCCGTTGATCTGGACATGGGGGTCCTAACCCCCGAAGATACATCACCGGATGCCGATTGGGATACCGAGAGGCGGCAAAGGTACCGCAAGGTACAAGAGTGCATGGAGAGAAGCCTTGCTCAGGCCAGGCAAAATCAGGAAAGGGACTACAACCAGCATGCCCCTGCAATTCCTTTGCCACCTGGTGAGCACATACTCAAACGAAAAAGGAGGTTACACAAACTCGACGACCAATGGGAAGCGGAACCGTATACCGTCCTGCCATCCGATTTTGACAACACGAAGGTTTGCCTCATCAGCAAGGACGGAGGGGAGACCTCGACAGTGATATCCAGGGACCACCTTAAAGCCTGCCCTGATAAGCTGAGAGCGAGGGAAATGGATCCAGGAACCTCCCCACCTGTAGAAAAGGAGAAGATGATCCACACTGTCCTTGGTGACTTTCCCCAGTCCTGGACTCAGATAAACCAGGCAATCGTGGTACCTGTTCTAACATTCCACCAACCGGACCCACCAGAAACAATGGTGGTACCAGATCATCCGGCCCCGCAGCCTCAACAAGCCCTACCTGAAGATGCCGTGCCGACCGTGGAACTGGCAAGTCCTCCCTCTGCTATCGGCGAGCCTGCCGTACCCACTGTTGCTGGCAGCAGCCCTGAGAGCCCCAGCCTGCCAGTGCTACCCAGACTCACTAGAAGTGTAGCTAGAAGGCAGTGCACTACACCAGCGGTAGCAAGCATAGTGGGCCCTGTTAGGCCAGTAGCAACCCCTGCGCTGCGAAGGTCTACGCGCAGCACTCCGAATCAAACTCCCCTCCGCTACAAGACTTGGAGGTATTAATGAGGGCTGCTATTTGGTTGAAAATGTTTGTGTGCATATCTTCTGTTACAGGTTTAAAAAAAAAAAAAAAAATGGACAGTGAATTGCTCCAAAAACTTATAAAAGGGGACCCCTTTGTTTACCCGGGGTCCCCGCTGTTTCAACCACTGAACTGAGAGTCATAAACTGTGCATGACCTAACTTTTGCAACGTTCAAGAGTCCTCACCTCCCATAAAGGGAAGCACTGTTCTGTTTAATTGTTTATGATGTTTCAAAATTTTGTGTGTTTTCTGTTAACATGTATTGTTGTTCTTATTTTCCCAGTCCGGGAGTACTGGATTTAACCGGGGGGGAGTGCAGTGCCCCAGAGCCCTGGTCGTTGCAGTAACGTCGCTCTGCCGCTAAGGGGAGTGATGTTACGTCTGACTGCACTAAAGGAGTTCACCTGATCAGGTAACACTCACACTACACTTCACACTCCGGCCACCAGGGGGAGTGGTTCTATCTAGTAGGTCACTCCTCACACTCTGGTAAAACTGGGGGTTGGACAGGAAGACAGAGAGAAGTAACTGGGAAGAGCTAGAGAGAGGACCTGTCAGGGATGGGATCCTGACAGAGCCCTAAGAAAGGACAAGAAGCGAGGTTTAATGTGCTGAGTGAGAAAACAGGAATACAGCAAAGAGGCGATAGGACCGGAAGGAGTCGTGCTGTAAGACCGAGGCAACATCCTTCTGAGGCGCAAACAGTCGGTGGCCGGAACGCCGAGAAAGTAAGAGACTTTAAGCATACTTCAAACCACGGCAGGACAGCCAATTATAGGTTGGCTGTCTCACTTAAACACCTAAGCAGACAACGGAGGCAGCTGTGGGAGAGGGGCGACTCTAGAGTCCCGGAAGAACTCCAGGCCTACCCCGTCATACGGGTGCGTCCTAACCATATTATCTGGGGGACGGAGAGAACGAACATCAGAGACAGACACAGCAGTTGTGAGGACTATCCTGGGGTGCTCAGCAAGGAAGGACTACAACACACACAGGCGCTAGAAGGTAGACACTGATTCCCACCTGCAAAGGGAACTCCGGATGTGCTGTTGGACCGGCCGGTCTCAGCCAGCCCTGTTAACAGTGCTCTGGATTGGGTACCTCCAAACCTTCAGTAAAAAGGTAAAGAGACTGCAACCTGGTGTCCTTGTTATTTACCGGCACTTCACCGCACCATAACATCATCACCATACCTCCACCTTTATTGTACGCCCCTCAGCAGGGTCACGGACCGGGTCTAGCCACCGTGACAACCCCAGAACAGAGACTCAGAGGCCCGGTACCGGGTACCCCTCGGCCCTGCGACAGTGGGGGCGCTACATATACCTACACCGAGCTCCGACCCCCCACCCAAAAGAAAAAAAGCCTGCTCGACCCTGCCCTGCAGACCTGATAAGAATATGTCTAAACCCATGTAATGTAAATGTACTCCATCTTGACCCGTTATCACCTTCTAATTGTCTGTGCAGTATAACAACACCAGCCTTTGAACGAAAAAAAAAAGAAATGTGGCAGTTGACTTTTCTGCTGGCTTTTTATACCGCCACAGCGTCCCTGGCTCCCTGTCATGCCACCTGTGGAATTATTTCTGACCATACTAAAATCATCTCTCTGAAGAAACCAGAAATTTGATCTAGATCAGCACACATTTAAGTCATGAGCTCCGCCATCTTCAAAAAACATAAATCATTGCCTCACACATGTATTACCAGGATGATTGGCATTTCTTCTTTCCATAGTTTCAGAAAGCATATGGGACTATTTAAGACCACCAATCTCTTTCCAGACTGCTTTGATGTAACGAAAACCTAGAATCTTCTCTCCAGGTCTGCAAACAGACCTCTGGGCCAGTAAAAAGATGTAAGAGTGCCCAAGAAACCACACGATAGGATGACACTGACCTGAAAGATTTACCCACATCAATTTAAAAGATCGGGGCGAATGTAACCAGCAGAACAATCAGATATCCATCTCCCGATTCTCATGACCTTTCCACTAGACAAACCTGTGGTACCAAACTCCTTGGGTGACCCACTAACTTCAGATAGAGAGCGCTTAAAGATAGCTTGAAACTGAAAATGCATCAATAGTGACCCATCATGATGCGAAAATAAATTTCTTCACTGGATAGACAAATAAGACATAACCATCCAAAATGGGCAGACCAAACCGTTAACTGTCTTTAATGGTATCCAAACCCCTTGACCGAATTGGTCTGTTTAAGAAAGCCTCAATCTCACCCGAATAGCACCATTCTCAGCTATCACATCATTACTTTGTAAACCCTCTGGGGAACAATTTCCCCAACCCGTAAGATCGCAAAAAAAAGGCTTAATAAAAATCAGTCCCACTTAATATGGCTTCAAAAACGTCATATTACCTTAGCTGCCGTAATGAGCCGCCCATATAAAATGAGGCGGCAACACTCTCTGCTAACATGATTCCTTCTCCAACCCAAAGCTTGTTGAATTCAGTATTTCCCATAGTTCTAGGAGACAGGTCCTGCCCACCTCGGTTTTCTTCTGGCAACTCCTGCCAATGGAAACGGGAAAGAGAATCAGCACAAACATTTTGAACACCGGGTACATGGCGAGACCTGAACCATATTTTCCATTGCAAGCAATGAGGAACCAGTAGTTTGAGCAAAGCCAATACTGGCAGAGAGGATGATGTTAAATTATTAATCCCGTGAACCACACACGCATTATCAGACCAGTAGCAAACCTTTTTGTTACTTAAATCCTTTTCTCACAGTTCCACTGCTACCACTATGGGGAACAATTCGAGGAAAACTAAATTATTTCCCATCGGACTAGTTTTCCACTTCTCAGGCCAGCTAGCAGCACACCACTCCTTACCAAAAATTGCACCGAAGCCCCTGGAAACGACCGCATCCGTATACAGTGAAAGGTCTGAATTTGAAGTCTCAACATCCTGGCAACAAATGCGTCCCTTATGCTCCCTAAGAAAATCTTTCATCAGTCTAGTCATCCTGATGTGATGTTTGGGTCTCACTGTTCCCCATTTGGACAAAGACAGCCACCGTGAACTACCCCCTCCATAGCCATCACCTGACACGCAACACCTAGGAGCCCTAAAAGTATTTGCATTTGCTTCACGGTCACTTTGGACATAACAAAAATCCTGAACTAAGCTTAATAACTTAACTATCTTGTCTTCGGGCAACTTGAAAACCATCTCCTCTGAGTCACGCTCAATACCTAAAAACGACAAAGAACTCACCGGGCCCTCTGTTTTTTTCAGATGAAATACTCCGAAGGGCCATGAAGCAATTAGTCCGGTTCACTATGTAATTTCGCCGGAATTTTCTGGAGAGTTTCAAATATGTACATTTTTGGAAAGGCTATGGTATAAGCAATAAGAAAAACAATGTTTCCATTTGCCCCGAGTCCTAAGTGGCCGCCATCTTGGATTTTACAAAATGGCTGATTTACATCGATTTTCGTTAGTATCTCAGCTTGTAAGTAACGTAAAACTTAAATTTTGACAGCTAAACATACATTTTGAGTACTAAGAAATGCAGTGGTATCCAAATAAATACTCTATATACGACTACAAATTGTATCGGTTTATATTTGAACAAATTTTCGAACTCGAAAAGCAGAGAGTTAATGTTTTTAACTTTTGAACAACCAGAGTGTCTTTACATATCGCCACCATCACTGTCATCATCAGTTTCATATTTGGTCTGAGTGTCCTCGTCATTCATACACTCGCTGTCACACTGACAAAGATCGGTACAGGATAAGTTATTTTTTCGGCACGAACACCTTGAAGAAGAACAGTCATGTTTGCATTGACAACTAATCATCTCGATTATTGCTTTTGGAGCTGGAAGAACATCTGTCATGGTTGGTTTCAACTGTCCATCCAACCCTTTGTGATAGCCATTCTTCTCGGGATCCAGCTGAGAATCCTGCAAAGCAATGTTAGCTTGTCCCCACACTCTGGCTTGGATATGGACTCTGAGGACATGTTGTTTTAGAGCTCCGAGTGTAGGAGGTAACCTTTCACTTTCTGCCATATGCTTGCAAAATAGATGCCATCGCAGTTCGGGAATATTCTTAATAAAAATGCCTTTTGGAGAGTAAGCAAAACATACGAAGGTAGCAAGAGTTGACAACATAGTTTCGCTCACTTCTTTTTCAGTCGAAAGCATCTGCAGAGAACTGATTACATCTGGTGTTGCGTTCATGTAAGCTTGCAGCCAGATTGCTTTGCCAATTCGAGAGAACCTTCCAGTTGTGTCAGCACCAGTGAATGCATGGAAGGCTGTCAAAGCCTTTGCTCTGTCTGCCCCTATGACTCTCCTTATTGGCTCTATCTCGATCATCCCAGAGACCATTGAAATCGATGTATTCTTCAGCATGAGGTCATAGTTAGCTATTAGTCCATGAGCCGGGCCAGATATCGGTACCACCCGGAGTGACTAATTTTCTTTGGTATTTTTAGGTAGATGCATGTCTGTAGTTTATTTTTTGATATGATAGCCCTTACATATACGTAGCTTATTAACCCCTTCAGCCCTAGGCCTATTTGTACCCAAGTGCCTAAGCCAATCTGACCTGTGCCACTTCATGGGCTAATAACTTTGGAACGCTTTCACCTATCCAAGCCATTCTGAGATTGTTTTCTCGTGACATATTGTACTTCACGTCAGTGCTAAATGGGAGTCAATATATTTTACCTTTCTATATAAAAAAATGCTAAATATTCGGAAATTTTGGAAAAATCGGCAATTTTTTAACTTTGAAATTCTCTGCTTTTTACAAAAATACTGATACCCCCCATAATAGTTATTAATTTACACTCCCCACATGTTTACTTCATATTGGCATCATTTTGAAAATGAAACCTTATTGTTTTACGACGTAATAGGGCTTATAGTTTTATGCGCAATTTTTCACATTTACAGCAAAACCCACTTTTCAAAGGACCAAGTCACTTCTGAAGTCACTTTAAGGGGCTTACATAACAGAAACCACCCATAAATTACCCCATTTTGCAAACTACACCCCTCAAGCTGTTCAAAACTCATTTTTAAAAACTGTTAACCCTTTAGGTGTTCCACAGGAATTTTAGCAGAATGAAGGCGAAATTTCAAAATTTCATTTTTTTTCCAGATATTACATTGTAATCCAATTTTACCTGCAACCTAGCAAGGGTTAACGGCAAACCCAAACTTGGTTACCCTAATTCTGCAGTTTATAGAAACACCCCACATGTACTCGTAAACTAAAGTATGGGCACACAGCACAGCTCAACACGGAAGGAGCGCTATGTGGTTTTTGGGTGGCGGATTCACTGGAAGAAATCTAGGGGGCCATGTCACATTTGAAGGCTGCCTGAGGTACCCCCACAGTGGAAACCCCAAAAAGTGACCCTATTTTGGAAACTACACCCCCAAGGAATCTTTTAGGGGGTATAGTGACCACTTTGACCCAACCAGTGTTTCACAGTAGTTGGAAACACTTGGTTGAGAAAATGGAAAAAGTGCATTTTTTACATGAAGGTGTCATTTTAGGCTCATTTTTTTATTTTTAAGAGGTGTACCAGCAAAAAATGCACCCCACTATTTGTTCACCAATCTCTCCCGAACACAACAACACCCGATATGTTGTCGTACACTGCAGTATTGGGGAACGGCAGGCCTCGGAAGGGAAGGAGCGCCAAATGACTTTTGGAGTGCAAATTTTACTGGAAGAAATCTAGGGGGCTATGTCACATTTGAAGACACCCTGAGGTGCCCCAACACACGCACACACACTGACACATACACGTTCTGTGCTGAACAGGACTCTCCGGTCTTCTCTGCAGAGCTCCTATCTCCCTCTGTAGAGGCTGACACCTCCCAGGCTTGTGACTGATCACATGGCCGTGACATCACCACAGGTCCTGTAGTCCTGTACTGTGTGCTGCTGCTGGTAAGGAACTTGTGGAGAGAGGGGGAACAGTCACCTAGCACCAGCGCTCCCAGCTCTAAGAACGAGCGCCTCATGAAGGTGGGCCCCTGCCTCCTCCTTCCCTGCGCGGCGGCCTTTCCCCCCGGCGGCTGTATTCGGCGTATAAGACAACCGCCCTCTTGGAGCCATGTTTTTCATGGCTAAAAAGTCGTCTTATACGCCAGGAAATACGGTAAATAAAATTTTAATGTTTTTCTTTGTGTTTGCAGGTGTTTACTGACTATCTAACGGCATGATGGAAGTACCAGCAAGGAAGAAATCACGGATCGACTGTATCATACACTGCTCTAATGATGACAGCGATGATCTGGCGTCCCTTAAGGATTTGGACTCCTGGAAAACATTGCTTAGGGCTGCAGAGATCAGGCAGCATGAATCAGTCCTGGTAGCAGCTAAGGGCCTTGAAGAAGGAGAAATACCACACATACAATATCACCGTAAATGTCGTAGTATCTTTACAATGAAGAAGTCACTGGATTCTATCCTTGGCAAGGGTGTCAATGTCGAAACAGCAAGCAAAATCTCCATGAGGAAGCTACCGAGGGGTGCCCCCAGTGATAGCAGGGTGTATGCCAAAGTATGTATCTTCTGTGAGAAGTCAAGCAAGTACCTAAAAGGAAAACAAACAAGGGAGCCAATTGTCCAGTGTGTTGAGCTACGAGCAGATGAGACGATCCGCAGAGCAGCGATAAGGAAAGGCACACAGAGAATACTTGGTTTACTTAGCAGAGACCTTGTTGCTGCAGAGGGGCACTACCACAAGTCGTGCTACAAACTATTCACAAAAGATGATTCCCAAGTGGCCTGTAGGTCTAGTGCAGCTGAAAATCAGGTCGAAAGCGAGGAAGTACGCTACGAAGAGGCAGAGAAAGAGGCCCTTGAAGAACTCTTCTTGTATATAAGGACTAAATTGTTCCCAAACCCAGAAGTACTGCCTATGATAAACCTCACATCTAGGCTTGAGAGATTAATGATATCCCGTGGTATCATCCAACTGAAACCATCGACAAAGAAACATGTTCGACGAAAACTTGAAACAGAGATTGGGGAATCACTCCGCTTTCTCTCAGATGAGAAAGGTAAGCTTCTAGTCTATCCATGTAGCCTATCAATGGACGACCTTGTCCGGCAAGTACACAGCATGACAAAAGATCTGCAAGAAGCAAGAGCTGCTAACTCTGGAGATATCGTAACCAAAGCAGCAATGCAGCTAAGGAATGAGATCAAGAAGCAAGATGTGAGTCAGCCATGGCCTCCCAATACAGATCAGAATGTCGTTCCTGCATTAGTCACTCAATTCCTGCAAACCCTGCTTACAGGAGATTGTGAGTGCCAAACTACCTGTGAAAGAGCTCAACGTCTTGCCACATCCTTCGGCAGTGACTTGGTTTTTGCTGTTACCAATGGAAAGACAAAGCCACCAAAGCACGTACTGCTATCCTTTGCAGTTAAGTCTTTGACCGGCAATACAGAACTGATTCGAACTCTGAATCGTCTTGGCCACTGTGTGTCATATTCAATGGCTGAGGAGATCGATACAGCCCTTTGTATCCAGAAGTTGGAATGTTCAAAGGATGACATCCCAATGCCAGCAAGTATCTACCCAGGTGTGTTCACAACCCTGGCCTGGGATAACATTGACAGACTTGAGGAGACACTAAGTGGAGCAGGTACATCTCATAGAGTCAATGGCATTGCTGTTCAGTCCAATGTTGCATGCTCTGTGACAAAGAAAGTCCTGCCAGATGTAACCAAGTCGAAGAAAAGAAGCATAACTCTGACAGAATTAATGCTACCGATATACAATGTTGGGCAGCGGGGAGAGCCACCCAGGATTGAGACTTCGAATGTTAACACTACCAAGGAGGTCCAGGATTCAAAAACCAAAAACCATATCTGGCTTCTGGCTAGAATGTCAGACCATGAGGATCAGACCACCAGCAGTTGGACTGGGTTCAACATAAAAATCCGCAGCGACATTGTAGTGGCCCAGGACACTGTAAGCTACCTGCCCACTATCAATGCTCCTGCAACAGCCATGTCCACTGTGAATGAAGTCTTGGAGCAAACACATGCCATCATGCAGACCCTGAAGCTTAACAGAATTGTGTGTGTGTTTGATCAAGCACTCTATGCCAAAGCTGCCGAGGTTATCTGGAAACAGGAGAAGTTCAAGAACATTATAATTAGAATGGGTGTCTTCCACACAATCTGTAATCTCCTCTCTATCATAGGGAACAGATTTCAGGATGCAGGCCTTAGAGATCTGTGTGTTGAATCCGGTGTAATCGCTGAAGGATCAGTGTCTGGAGTGATGGACGGCCGGAGGTACAACAGAGCAGTGAGACTACACAAGCTGGTCTATGAAGCACTTATGAGGCTTGCATGGAAAAACTTCCTTCCATGGCTAGAAGAAAACCATGCAAGGGACCTTCACCATCTGGATGAAACACTGAAGAACATCACAAACTTTCGCATCAGTGTGTCGCAGGGATCCTTCGAAAAGCTCTTGGATAATGAATCTTGCACACTTACCCTGAAGCTCTTTCAAGTTTATCTTGAGACCCTCAGAAATGAACAACTCTCAGCATTCTGGATGTCATACTTGGACATGGTCGAGACCATGCTGGCCCTGGTTCGAGCTTCAAGAGAAGGCAACTGGATGCTTCACCTAGGAGCAATCCGACAGATGATACCATGGTGTTTTGCCTATGACAAGGTCAACTATGCCCGATACCTATCCTATTACTATGCCACAATGTCTCGGCTGCCCATAGAACACCCAGAGGTCCATGAATACTTCATGCAAGGTGGCTTTTCGGTCCAGATCGGTAGCAAGAATCCTTTTGGACGAATTCCTGTGGACCAGACCATTGAAGAGACAATCAACAAAGACACCCAGACACCAGGGGGCACAAAAGGCTTCAGCCTCAAAGTTGGAGCTGTTTCCAGGTTCTACCTGACATCAGAGTACCGCAGTATGTACTTGAGGCAGCTGAGGGCCCTGGTAGGCCAACAATATACTGACTTCAGCCATTCAGACCTACAGGTGTCTAGGATTAGAAGAGATGAAGCCGATGTCCAATCTTTCGTTCAACTGCTGGAGACAGGTTGGGTGAACCCCTTCAACAAAGAGCATAATGGTGAACTTATCAGTTTGTCAACAGCGACTGTAGCACCACCAGATGTAGCCAAAGACCTTCAAGGGGCATACAGTATAGGAGAGGATGCATATCAAACATTCAAGGATGAGCGTTTGGGTACCGATAAGCCAACTACATTGTTTCATGACAAGATGACGAAGAACAAACTTAAAACGTTCTCTAACATCCAAATGAAGACACGCAGACAAGGTCTTGGCAAGGAGGTAATTTTGAAGGCTGACAGAAACCTATTTGGCCAGATGATACTTGTAGCTGAGAACAGAAAGCTACAAATGAGTGATGTCTTGACTCATCCCCTGGGTCCATTGCCATGGGCACTTGCCAATGGTGATGGGTCTATCCGCAAGACCAACAAGGCTGCCCTCGCAAGGGAGTTGGAGAGGAATGCTCGTCCTGCAGAAGTGATCCCCGAGCCCTCTGCAACCATCATTGATGGGATGAGCCTGGTTCAGAAACTGAAGGGAAACAATGCAACATTTGGCCAGCTAGCAGGCACAGCAATGAGTCGCGCTATCCATGAGGGTGCTAAGAGCAAGCGCATTGATATTGTCTTTGACGTCTACAAGGAGACATCCATCAAAGATACAGAAAGAGTCAACAGATATGAAGGCACAGGGATCCATTTCAAGAACATTCAACATGGGCACAACATCCAGCAGTGGAAAAAGCTTCTAAGTAGTTCCTCCAACAAGGCAAGTCTCATAAAGTTTCTGGTAGAAGAATGGAAGGCGAAACACCACAGGGAGAAGCTTGAGGAGAAGGAGCTGTATGTCACATGTGAGCAGCTCTGCTTTAAGATCACCAAAGAACAGTGGGAAGAGGCTGCTGACCTTAAGTCAAATCAAGAAGAAGCAGACACACGCCTCCTTCTCCATGCTCTTCATGCAGCAGAATCTGGTTACAAGTCGGTCATCATCACTTCGGAGGATACTGATGTCATGGTCCTGTGTCTGGGCATGTGCCACAAAATCCCATCCCACCTGTTCCAGAAATGCGGTACACAGAACCGGACAAGATTCCTGGATATCACCACTCTGAGCCGAACATTGGGAGGCAGCGTATGTGATTCATTGATTGGTATGCATGCATTTACAGGCTGTGACACCGTCAGTGCATTCGCTGGCCGTGGGAAGATGACGACACTCAAGCAGTTGAAGATGAACAAGACATACCAGGATGCCTTTCAGGAAGTTGGTCGTTCATGGGAAGTGTCTACCGAACTTTTTGAGAAGTTACAGGAAATCACCTGCCACATGTACCTGCCAACTACCCAAACAACTGAGGTAAACAGGCTCCGTTATCAGCTGTTCTGTGCCAGACGTGGAGTGGTAGAGTCAAGTCAACTCCCTCCTTGCCAGGACTGCCTTTTCATGCATGCACTGCGTGCAAACTACCAGGCTGCGATCTGGAGGAGAAGTCTGCAGAGCCAGCCATGGGTTGCAAACCCAACAGACTGCGGTTGGATGATAGATAACGACGGAAAGCTTGTTGTCAAGTGGATGCAAGGGGCACCAGCACCAGAAGCTATTATACAGCTACTGTCCTGCAAGTGTGTGCGGTCATGTGAACTTCCTCAGTGTACTTGCCTCAGCAATGGCCTGAAGTGCACAGACATGTGCAGATTACAGACATGCCAGAACAAGGGTACTGAAGACGAGCCAGTAGAACAACAGTCAGATTCAGAGTCCGATGTTGAAGATATTATGGAGTAACATATATATATATATATATATATATATATATATATATATATATATATATATATATATGCACATGACATGTTCAGTGTGTATTTACATAACTTGGATTAAATTTTGTTACAAATACTACATCTAGTCACTCCGGGTGGTACCGATATCGTCATATTTGGTTCTTGGCTCATGCTAAAATTCCTGTGGAACACCTAAAGGGTTAACAGTTTTTAAAAATGAGTTTTGAACAGCTTGAGGGGTGTAGTTTGCAAAATGGGGTAATTTATGGGTGGTTTCTGTTATGTAAGCCCCTTAAAGTGACTTCAGAAGTGACTTGGTCCTTTGAAAAGTGGGTTTTGCTGTAAATGTGAAAAATTGCGCATAAAACTATAAGCCCTATTACGTCGTAAAACAATAAGGTTTCATTTTCAAAATGATGCCAATATGAAGTAAACATGTGGGGAGTGTAAATTAATAACTATTATGGGGGGTATCAGTATTTTTGTAAAAAGCAGAGAATTTCAAAGTTAAAAAATTGCCGATTTTTCCAAAATTTCCGAATATTTAGCATTTTTTTATATAGAAAGGTAAAATATATTGACTCCCATTTAGCACTGACGTGAAGTACAATATGTCACGAGAAAACAATCTCAGAATGGCTTGGATAGGTGAAAGCGTTCCAAAGTTATTAGCCCATGAAGTGGCACAGGTCAGATTGGCTTAGGCACTTGGGTACAAATAGGCCTAGGGCTGAAGGGGTTAATAAGCTACGTATATGTAAGGGCTATCATATCAAAAAATAAACTACAGACATGCATCTACCTAAAAATACCAAAGAGAATTAGTCACTCCGCTTGGTACCGATATCGTCAAATTTGGTTCTTGGCTCATGGACTATATGACCAACACCAGTACATCGGTATCAGGGGAGAAGAAAACCATCCTTGCATCCGGTGGGTTTCGTTGTGTTGCCAAGACAGCTTGGTAGATCAACAGTGTGTCTGCTTCTTCGTGATTGTTGTCGTCGAAAACTAAGTTTTTGTTGCTCCTGGTACACCCTGAAGAACAAGTGATGACCAGTTTTTGTGATGAACTGTTGAACTCTAGAGTCTTTGCAGCAAGATAGTTGGTCAGGTCAGCCTTTGTCTTGTCATGTGAAAGGAACCTGTTCATTGGAATATGATTAATGTTTGTTTCATCAAACATTTTCAAAGTCTGTGTTATCAACTGCAAAGAACACAAAGGTACCCTTCTTCAAGAATGGTGGCACGTAAAGACCTTTTAACTCTCGGGTGTTTTCTACAACAGCATTAGCCAAAGCAGTTTCCATTCGTAGGGTACGGCCATAGGGAACACAAAACCCATGTGAACTAAGAAGATTCATTAATTTCTTATCGCGAGTGGTGTGATGAACAGTCAGAGCTAGCCCCAGGACCTGTGGGTTTTCTCGTGCGTTGGGTTGTCTGAATACTGATGATTCGGTTTTTGGCTTGTAGTTGACCTGGCGTTTTGATTTGAATTCATACATGATGTTCTGACTCATAGTGAGTGCTGCTCGGTCAACAATTTTGGTCCTTCTTTGAGTTTCAAGGCTGTTAATCGGCCCTGTTATGATCCAACGGATAGCGGAATATAATTCTGCTGGAACGTCGTGTATGTCACTAGTGACCGTTATGGTGTTTTTATCATTGACTTCCGTTGTAAAATTAGCAATGCTTTTCCTAATTAACTGTGCTGCTTTGTAGATTGTCTGCATGTTGTCTGCATCATCACTACGACATTCCATTGCAGAATTAACCATGATTTCCTCACAGGCTTCTGGTGAATAAAGAACTGCTGATTCCCTTCTGTTTTTTGAAAGACAGGATTTCAGATGTGGCAAGGCATTCATTATAATTTCTTTGAGCCACTTTCTAGTGAATGTAGGTTTGTGATTTTCCACGCCTTCTATACCAAGCATATTCAAATAAGTGGTTTCGATATCTTGTATAGATAGATATGATTGGTTCTGTGTTTGAATATCCACTAGGTTTAGCAACTCTAGCAGACTTGCACGTTGTAATAAGGGTTCTTTGTGGTCTGTTCTGTTGGTACTACGTTCTCGTTGTCCATGAAAAACATGCTTTGTCCAACAGCTTTTGTGGTACCGGACGTCAATAGAATGTGCATCCCCTGGTGCAATGCATGTGTTCAGTCTTGTTTTCAGTGTTAAATTATCTGATGTTTCAATAGCTTGTTTCAACGATTTCCCTGCGTTGACTGTCCTCACATTATAAAGCTTCTCATTCTCATCGTTCTGACAAAAGAAACATTTTTCCTTATCCAGTGGCCATGTATGTGACCTCGTGAATGGTGATGAAGAGTCAGATGTTAATGAACCTGATTCGTCCATTTCAGCACGTCCTCTTTTTAATCCTCGTTTCTTGGTAATGTGGCTACCAGTAGCTAATGCATGTGCATAACGGTCCCGGGCTCGTTGTATTTGGTCGTTGTTAATTGCATTTGTGTAACAACTTCGATGGTAGACTGCCTGATGTGTAGCGATTGTGTCTTTCCTGTTGCTAATCCGTCGATGGATATCAACATAGTTGCCATCTTGTAAACTTGCCCTCTCTGCTACTATGTCCAAAACGCGCTGGTAAGACTGTATCCGAGGATTTTGCACCAACTTCTCATTGCCATTGGAAGACTGACAGAGCATACATAGCTTCCAGTTGATAGGTGCCTCACCTTCACAAGTGACTTCAGTAGCTTGTGGTTTGTCTGTCATGTTCAACTCCTGTAATAAAAGAAAAAAAAAACGTGATTCCTGTCATTATGTATTATTATGTCAATACTAATTAATTATAAAAAACTGCTGTAGTAAATATCTAAAACACATCTGCAACTAGTAATATTGCATTTCTTAGCCCTAAAATGTATGTTTAGCTGTCAAATTTTATTTTTATGTTATTTATAAGCTGAGATATTAACGAAAATTGGTTTTACGTCAGCCATTTTGTAAAATCCAATATGGCGGTCACGTGGGACTCGGGGCAAATGGAAACATTGTTTTTCGTATTGCTTATACTATAACCTTTCCAAAAATGTATAGTTTTCAGACTCTCCAAAAAATTCCGGCGAAGGCCTAAATCAATACATAGTGAACCGGGCTAAATGGAAGGAATCAAATATGTACTGATAATGGTCACTACCTATAGGGGAAATAAAAAGGAAATCGTCTAGGTAATGTATGTATGTATGTATTGCCTCGGTGTCAGTCTCACGTTGCACCACCCATTCAAACAAGGCTTCGTCGGCCATGGTCAGCTGGTGTGACGCTCCACGCTCATACAGCTGGTGTTGGTGAAGAGGAGCAAAAAAGTCTGGGCAAAACTTTTAAATCCCAGGTGCCAACTATCTAATGAAACAAGGGAGAAGGTGAAATGGGGAGGGCATGCTAAACATCCTGTGCATACTTGCCTGTGGGAGGGGATAATATATGAGATAAACCCTCTTTCACCTCAACTGTTGGACCAGCTCACTAGCTCAGAACTTAAACCTTTGGAGGAAGGAGATGGAGAGGAACCAGCAGAATGACAAGGAGGGACATACTTTTAAAGGCACAGGGCCTGTGCAGTCAAGGACCACTTCCCTACGGCTTGCAGAATACAATTTATCTGGTGACATGACATGATTTTTCCCATTAGATAAAACCACATAGCATGCATGTAAAACGCATATGGTAGTTTTCCAATAGTTTAAGAAGTATTTTGTAAAAAGAAAAATGCATTGTGCCACTACTGCAGCATGTAAATTCAGTCATAGGCTCAATTCATGAACTGCCAACAATAGGAGATAGTTCTGCCCTATTAGATCAGGAAAGCCTTTCCTGGTATCATAAGGGGGGATAAAGACCTTGGCACTAAGTGTATTGTAGGACTCATGCATGAAGCTGTAAAATTTTTATGGGAGTGAACCCTTACACTGCTCATTTGTCAACCAGAATGTAATGTCTTTTTCCCCATTCATAAGTATCACGCACTTATTTTAACACTTACCTAGCCAAAATGTGACTGGTGATGTTAGAACTAGAATAAGAATCTCCTACAGTATTGTATATACAGCAGCTATGCAGACCTATGGACAAAAAATATTGAGACACCCACAAATTATACCTCTGGAGATTTTCTGATCCGTTGTTTTACATCTATAGGCATTAATATGGAGATAGTCTCTTTCCAGATATAACCGCTCTTCTGGGAAGATTTTCTACAAAATGTTGGAGGTGTCTGTGGGAATTCTGCCTATTCATCCAGAAGAGCATTTGTGAGGTCAGACCCTGATGTTGGGAAGAGGCCGGGCTCACAATCCTCGTTCTTGTAGATCCTAAAGGTGTTGGATGGGGTTGAGGTCGGGACTCCCCCACCATGTCTTTATGGACCTTTGTGCACTTGGCACAATCATGGGGAACAGAAAAAGGGCCTTCCTTAATCTGTTCCTACAAAGCTGAAAGCTACAATTGTCCTCAATGTTTTGTGCTGATTTCCCTTCACTGGTACTGGAGGGCCCAGGATAGCCCCTGAGAAACAGGCCCATTATTATCCCTCCTTCTCCAAACTGCACAATGCAGTCAGGCGGGTAACATTCTCCTGGCACTCAACCAATCCAGACTCATCCATCAGATTCCAGAAAAGTTAGATCTGTCACTGCAGAGAACACATTCCCACTGCTCCAGAGTCTAAACATGGGCATTTAAGGTTCCGTGTAGAAGATCCCCTTTTTCTATGCATGATCTCGAGAAGTCAGTTATGGTGAAATGCTCTGTGGGGTGCAGACGGAAATCCTCCAGATCGGCTCGTTTTATATCAGAGTATTTATTATGTGTAGTATTCATTAGCAGCAGTTGACCAAACAAGCAGACTGAGTCAATACACAGAAGAGTAGCTGCAGGACACAAAGGTCAGGCCTGTGAGTTCCATCAACTGATATGTTTAGCCAAACTTTGTTCCCTAGGTTGGAACTAAGAAGGTTATTTTTCAGTATATTATTTGTGAGGCAGTGACCGGTGTTATATGCGAGGGTCGCTATGTGTCGCCTAGGATGTGCACAGAGGCGTATTGAGGCCACGGGAGTGCATTGCAGTCACAGGCATAGCTGTGATTGCAATGCAAAATAAAAGTAAGTGTTGGACTTGGGCAAGCTATTTGCACAAGGCAGATTTAAGAAAACCCGCCATGGGCTTTTATTTTTTAAATGACTACAGGAAAGTAGGGGGCGTTCCGTTTCCACCCGGCCAGGTCTTCCATGTGGCAGACGGCCACAGGTTCCTTGTAAAAACCCTGCAACAGAGGGTTGGGTGTGTCAGCATGGAGTTTGCAAGGTGCAGAGCAGACGGCTTTGCAAAAGCTCAGCCTATGTGAGGAAACACAGAGCCAAGCAGAGTGAACATCTGGCACCCTGCAGGATGATACAGTGGTGCAGTCGCCCTAGGCAACCGGATGCATTTATGGACTGTCTTGTTTCCTGGCTGCGATCCGGAGGATACCGTTTGTTTTGTTTGTGAGTTTTGGACATTAAAACTACGTTTACTTTAAACTTTCCTGGGTCACAGCCTCATCACTGCACAGTGTGGACACCGCTGCACTACATATTTTAAAACATATCTTTCACGAGACTCTTCAGAATAAGCTGTAATGCAATATGAGAAATAACACTATTTCTGTCCATTACTTGATGTGCAGGGCCAGAACAAGGGGTTGGCTGTTTAGTTACCTGTCTAGGGCGCTACCTCCTGTTGCCCTAGGGGGACACATTTCGGAGAAAAAAAAACTGACATTGCTGAACGCCTGGGAACACAGGGTAGCAGTGTCAGTCACAGACAATGCTCACCCCTCTTTGCCTGCGCCCCGGCCGTCACTTCTTTCTCACATTCAATTGTATTCACATCTGTAAGAAGCAATGGGATAGGAGCAGTAGAGCTGTAATCAATTCCCCACTTTGCCAGGAACTCTGGTGCCATCCAGTGCCCACTGCTGCACCACATGGAAGAGGAGATGGAGCTGCCCTGGATAGGGAGCCTGGATTAGAGGAGTATACGCTTTTTATTTCCAGTACTTAAAGGGATGTGTCACGGCAGCGGCGACCCGGTCCGTGACCCTGGGTGCCCATGTTAAAGGAAAGGTCTTTAAAGGGGTTTTTGAAATAAAGAAAGTTCATGATGCCACCTGTGGTATTCGGTCAGAGGTGACCAACAAGGTTTAAAGGGGTTCTCTAAGGTGATGTTATGGCAGCCAGATGGTATAACTTCCCACAGGTGAAGTAGGTCCCCAGGGCTCCCGGTGAATAGATGGAAGATGGTGAGTGGTGCAGTAAAGAACGAAGGATGCACTTGTGCAGTCTTTTTACCTGGTTTACTGATGGTAGCAGGCAGCCACAGTCCAGGGCACCAGATCACAGGTACAGGCAGGGTTCGGCCGGCTTGGAAGCGAGTTCAGAGTCCAGCTTGACCAGGTGGAGTTAAAAGCCTTCCTCTTAGCGTGGTGGTATTATAGTCCCTTACTGCCTGTGGCTTCTTAGCAAGGTCCTCTCAGTTATCTCTGTCCTTTATTGAAGTGGGACACAAACCCGTATGACAGGTGACTCGAGCCTTTTTACAGGGTCTCTATCATGACCCGGGCTCTATGTGTCACTGTGTCTCCTGGGCATTAGGGCAGATAGGTTACGTGTAATCTAGCTGTCCTACCGGTTTTTGCTGTGCCTCCTAGAGTATGACACAACCTCGGTCTTCCGGTTACCGGTATCTGCGCTCTATCAGGGAGGAAGCAAGGTCGTAGCTATTCTCCCTTGTTGTCACTCTCCTGTGCTTTGCTCTCCAGCATGTTAGCTAAAGGCTGTTCTTCCTTCTGTATCTCGCTATTTAGGGGCTACAGCACCTCAGGCTGTACGGCCCCTCACCCTTCCTTCTGCCTCAGACTGCTCCAGTCTTCTGTCTGGCACAAACTGTCTAAATCTTCCTAACTGCCTAGTAACTGCCTAGCAACTAACTCCTCCCGACCAGAGAGAGCAGCTCCCCAGAAGTCAGGTGTTGAGCTCCTCCCTCTGGCCTGGAGTCAGAACGGTGTTGTATGTGCTATTTAACTGTTAATAGGAATCTTCCATTGCTTCCAAGCGTGACATCACTCTCTCCATGAGGAAAGCAATGCCACTGTGACATCCAGGACCCTGGGGCATTACACTCCCCCCCCCCCCGTTAAATCCAGTACTCCCTGAACTGGAAAAGAAAACAACAGTTACAGGTTAGATGAGACATACAAAAATTTTTAAAATGCATGTAACAGGTTAAACTTTGGCTACCCTTTATGGGAGGTAATTAGGCTTGAACATTACAGGAACATATTTACATTAATACCATTTTTTTACTTCTTGTTCTTGGACAGGTCCTCAGGCCTGCATCCTCCTGGACTGGAGGCCAGCTGGATCTTCTCCTTTGGGGGCACTTGCATGGACTGCACAATTTTGTTTAAGGGCATAGACCCGTATACTGTCCTGCACCCTCTGTTTACATCCAAAGAATCTAATTTTTACCATTGCTGCAGTGCGAGTGTCAAAAGTGTCTTTCACTTTGGCTAATATTTGCTCAACAGTTCCTTTTTCAATATCCGACCAGGATTTTACTTCTCTTTGTGCTGCACCAATTAATTGGCCATTTAGGATGCTGACTTTACTTTTTGCTGTTCCATCAGCTCTATCTGCCTAGGGCACAAGAATACCTTGTCCCAGCCCTGCATTTCTCACTAGTTTTCCCATTTTCAGACTTGATCTCTATCTTTCACTTGTCTATGAGCTGGTGGGTGGAGACAAGCTGCTATGGCTTCTTCTATACACAACACACTCAGACATGAGAGCTTACTTCTCTACTGTCTCTATTCAGCACATGTGCTGTAGCAGGGCAGAGCAGTGTAGTTGTGAATCCAGCACAGTTTTAGGTAAAACACTTACTTGAAAGCAGCAACACCATGTGTTTCTCTGACTTTTTCTTCTCACTCTGCTCCTTCCCCATTACCTATACCTAGTCTTCACGATGCAGCTATAATCTGACCTCTCATTGAGCTTATGGATTTTAGCAGTTATTCAAAGTGTATGATGAGTTAAAGTGGCGGAAAGTACAAAAAATAAGTGGCTCATGAATGGAGAAAGATGTACATTTGTCATATAAGATACGTTATAAAGTTTTCTATATTTGCTTCTTGTATTGATATTCGCAAAGTTTGTTGAAATCATAGCCACCATTTAAGCAACTTAAAGTTTGATGTAATTACTTTTTCTGTTTTCATAGAAATGTTCCATACGATGGTGACTTAGCAGCAGACATCTATGTACGATACGATACACTTTATTGATTCTGAGGGAAATGATGGTATTACAGCAGTGCTACAAACAGCATTTCTAACATTACAACATTACAAATAGCATTACATAAAATAATTAGTAGACACAGATCTTGCACATGACTAACCACATTACGTAACAAACAAATATGGGTGAATGTAGGTAATTAAATCTCTGATCATTGCCATTTGCAGTAAGCCTGGAGGCATAGACTGTTATATATGTTGACTCTCCTTGTAGGTTGAATTGATATTTGTTAATTGATGTATGGTTGATATATACCTTTTATATCAGCTACTACAGTATATTGCACTGTTATCTTTGCAAAATGGGGATGGGGTCACTGAACAATGATGTTTGCTGATATGTTGATTACACATTATACCAGGCCATGCAGTTTGTTGACTTGCAAACATTGAAGGATAAACTACAAATAATCAAACAATGCGGGTGTAACAACTCTGCTGGCATCACGGCATGGCCTCCCATCTCTCACACTATCTTACCCACTGCTCCAGGTCATGTTGTGGTTTCTATTTCTTGCCAGCACCATGTTCTATGTCTCTGCTCTCTGCATGCTTCATGGCTGTGTGTGTATAGGGGGCCGGCACCTGAACTCTCTGGTTCTTATAGGAATCAGGTGCATCTGTCTAATCCGTTCCTGACCAATTACCAAGAGGCCTCCAGTATATAGTTCAGCTCCACCCAGTGGACTGGGCCGGTGCAATGTGTTTGCTCAGTTAGTGTCTAGCTGCTGAGTTTGCCAGGCCTTGCTCTATGTTACTCCCTCGCTGGAGGCTCTACTCTGTATTCTTGCCTTGATCTTGTTGTCCGCCCTCCAGGAGGCAGAATATCCTGGTCCCTGTGTCTTTGTCCTTGTGTCTTGTTCCATTGCCTTGTCTGTACTTAGTCTTATCTCCGTCTCCTTGTCTGTGGCTTCCTTCCCTGCTGTGTCTTTCCTTGTGTTCTCAGTCTGCTTATGCTCTGCACTCTTGCAGCTCTGCCTGCTCTGTACCTTTGTGGCTTTTACCTCTGATCCGCACTCCTGCGGTTCTGCTCCGTTCATCTCTGCTCCGCTCCCATTGCTGTAAGAATCTCTGCAGCACCTCTCCGCATTCCTTGCAGTTCTGCTCCGTTCATCTCTGCTCCACTCCCGTTGCTGTAAGAATCTCTTTCTGCAGCTCCTCTCCGCATTCCTTGCGGTTCTGCTCCGTTCATCTCCGCTCCCGTTGCTGTGCTATCTCTTGCTGCTCTACCGCTCCTATCCGCAGCCTTGCGGCTCTCTACCAGTGTGAACAGGTCCCAACCTGTTTCTCCATACTACATATCCGTTCCCGTACCTCTTGTGTGGACAGGTCCCTACCTGTTTCTCCACACTACATATCCGTACCTGCACCTCCAGTGTGAACAGGTTCCTACCTGTTCCTTCATAAACCACATCAACCAGTCCTGTGTTCTCTGTCGTGCCTTCCAATCCAGTGTTCCTGCCAGTCCTGCCATTCCTGCCATGTCTTCCAGTCCTGTGTTCCTGCCGTTCTAGCCAGTCCTTTGTTTCCTGCCGTTCCTGCCTGTCCTGTATACCTGCCAGCCCTGTGTTCTCTGCCGTGTCTCTGCCAGCCCTGTGTTTCAGCCGTGCCAGCCTACTCGTCTGAGTTTCAGCCGTGCTCTTCTGCCAGTCCTGCCTGATGCCCGCACCAATCCTGGTGTTCCTGTCTCCCGAGTGGGATCAGCAGCCACAGCCAGACATCACCCTGGAGTAGCACCTGGCAGCTGCCTGCTGCACAAGCCTGACCTCACCATCAGAGGCTCCAGTGAAAACCCAGGCAGCTGTCATAGTCACGCCCCTTCCAGGGTAGTCTGGTTTGTGGCACAGTGGGGCCACAAACCCTCCGAGCTCACGCCTACCAGTCAGGGTGTGAGCGTGACAGCGGGTTAATCTCATCCCCCCTTGCCCTTGACCTGTGGATGATGGTTTGAAGGACAACAGTTGTGAATTATAAAAAGGGGATAGTCCTCTGTAACATGTTATCCAAGAGATCCAGAGACCAAAAAAACAGAGACTCTTTACAAAACCACAGCCAGGAACACTCTACATAATAGTTGCCAGATAATGGTTCCATCATGAGGGTCACAGATTTGACTTTCTCCAAGATGCCAGCTTAGGGAATACAGATCTGCTCCATTGATCATCACTGAACCTATGGTAATCAGGATTACCCTTGTGGTAGTTAGGATTTGGACCCACCGGTCATCTGAGCCCCATGGATAAGTTTGGGAAAGCCAAGATTGGGACCCGTTGGTCACCTGGCTTCATGAAGATGTTCGGAGAAGCCAGGTTGTGACCCTCTAGTCACCTGGCCTTGTACCTCATTGGACTGTCAGCTTTCTAAGCTTGTCATTACCTCCTCTCTGTGCATGTCACAGGTGGGGGTAGTTGACCCTGGAATCTCTGAAGCCACAGCTGCTGTTATCCCAGCAAGTCAACGGAAGGGTGAGAAGGGTTAGAATTTTGCACTATTGGAGTATTTTGCTGGGACTTTTCTATGTGTTATTTCCTGTTTTGTGATTCAATATAGTATTACTACATTGTTTTACCCTCACCCTGTGTTGTCTGCATAGTATTACGAAGACACAAAAGAACACAGTAAGACCAAAAACACTGTTGTAAAAAAAAAAAAAATCACAGTAATAAGCAAGTGCTAGTAAAAAGATGGAAAAAACCAGGGTATTTAGTTGATACTTTTTTTTGCAAAAAATGTATACTAAGCTGCTCCACCAAACGTCAAGGTATACCCATATAGAGCAGTCCTAACTAGTGTTGAGCATTCCGATACCGCAAGAATCGGGTATCGGCCGATACTTGCGGGTATCGGAATTCCGATACCGAGATCCGATACTTTTGTGGTATCGGGTATCGGTATCGAAACAACATTAATGTAAAAATGTATAAAAGAGAGAATTAAAATAAAAAATATTGCTATACTCACCTCTCCGACGCAGCCTGCACCTTACCGAGGGAAGCGGCAGCGTTCTTTGTTTAAAATTCGCGCGTTTACTTCCTTACGTGAAGTCCCGGCTTGTGATTGGTCACGTGCCGCCCATGTGGCGGCGACGCAACCAATCACAGCAAGCCGTGACGTAATTTCAGGTCATTCAGTATTTTAAAATTACGTTCCGGCTTTGTGATTGGCCGCGTCGCGGTCACATGGGCGACGCAACCAATCACAAGCCGGGACGTCACGGGAGGCTGGACACGCGCGCATTTTAAAATGCGCGCGTGTCCAGCCTCCCGGCTTGTGATTGGTTGACCGCGACGCAACCAATCACAAGCCGGGACGTCACGGGAGGCTGGACACGCGCGCATTTTAAAATGCGCGTGTGTCCAGCCTCCCGGCTTGTGATTGGTTGACCGCGACGCAACCAATCACAAGCCGGGACGTCACGGGAGGCTGGACACGCGCGCATTTTAAAATGCGCGCGTGTCCAGCCTCCCGTGACGTCACGGCTTGTGATTGGTCGCGTCACCCATGTGACCGCGACGCGGCCAATCACAAAGCCGGAACGTAATTTTAAAATGCTGAAGGACCTAAAATTACGTCACGGCTTGCTGTGATTGGTCGCGTCGCCGCCACATGGGCGGCACGCGACCAATCACAAGCCGTGATGTCACGGAATGAAGAAAACGCGCGCATTTGAAGCAAAGAAGGCTCCCGGTTACGGCGGTAAAGTCCAGGGTGAGTATATCCCTATTTTTTTATTTTAATTCTTTATTTTACACATTTATATGGATCCCAGGGCCTGAAGGAGAGTTTCCTCTCCTTCAGACCCTGGGAACCATCAGGAATACCGTCCGATACATGAGTCCCATTGACTTGTATTGGTATCGGGTATCGGTATCGGATTGGATCCGATATTTTGCCGGTATCGGCCGATACTTTCCGATACCGATACTTTCAAGTATCGGACGGTATCGCTCAACACTAGTCCTAACTGATGTATGTAATCCCTATCTGATGTATTTAAAACCTGATCATCTGCATATTACCCGTATAAGCAGGGTTCAGAGAGGGAACTTGTGGTTCAATAAAGTGTTACTACATTGTTTTACCCTCACCCTGTGTTGTCTGCGTAGTATTACGCCCACAGTAAAAGGAGAGAGGTCAATTGGTGGGATGAGCACTGGTCCATCTGGTTCGGGTTAGCCGACTAGAGCACCCACTGACCCTGCGTGTCTCTACAGTCTGTTAGTGTAATTAAAGCTGCAACAGCATCTTGACATATTGGAATATTGTTAGGCATGAACACAAACAGGAGAGAAGTTCAAGAGTCTTTCTGACACTGACCATCTATTTTGGATCAAGATATTTATGGATAGCACATCTCTTTGATAAGCAGCAGAAATTTACACCATTCAAAGGAGATCAAAAATATTTTAATGTTCCACTGCAGAGTAGAATGGATGGAAAGACTGGGAAAAAATAGTTAACTTTCTGTTCCTGAACCATCTGTACGGCATAAATGGTGATTAATGGTGCAGTAATACTGTATAGATGCTGAGGTGGAAGTTCTCTTAGACTATTTCCTCCAGCAGACATCTCCATGTTCAGAATGCTATGAGGTTGGCCAGTGAGTGACTTGGAGTATGGTGCTGGAAATTATGAGACCCAAGGTTTGAGATCTTGCAAACAAATCTAGAAAAGGATGGAAAATAACTGGGGAGAACAATCTAGAGCAGTGTTTTTCAACCAGTGTGCCGCGGCACACTAGTGTGCCGCGACACATGGTCGGGTGTGCCGCGGGGAACGGGAGTCAGCTGTTCTCTGTGCCGACTGTCAAGCTGACAGCCGGCACAGAGAAGCTGCAGCGCGCCGGCTCCCGGAGATCAATTGTACTCGCAGACATCTACCAGCTGCGAGTACAATTGAGGCTCTGACTGCCGGGTCAGAGCGACGCCAGCAGCGTGATCAAGTCATGTGATCACGCTGTGACGTCACTATCCGGCGCGCAGGAGAAAGAAGAGACTTGGTGGTAAGTGCTCCTGTGCTGTGGAGCTGAAGACACCGAAGATTCAGCGTGGGGTGGGTTTATGGGGAGTATGTGGGGGGATTTATTCAGTGTGGGGGGGGGATTTATTCAGTGTGTGGGGGGATTTATTCAGTGTGTGTGGGGGATTTATTCAGTGTGTGGGGGGATTTATTCAGTGTGTGTGGGGGATTTATTCAGTGTGTGTGGGGGATTTATTCAGTGTGTGTGGGGGATTTATTCAGTGTGTGTGGGGGGGGGGATTTATTCAGTGTGTACGTGGGGGGGGCTGGAATTTATTTAGCATGTGTGGGGCAGGGTGCATTTATTCTGTGGAAGGGGATGGATTTATTCTATCGGAAGGGCAGTGGATATATTCTGTGGGGGTGAGTGGGGAGATGGGGGTGGACACAGTAGCGAGGGGAAAAATGTGTGCTGACAGTACTGGGAGCAACGGTGATGGGATGTGTGAGGACAGTATGGGGAGTCGGGGGAATGTGTGAGGGGGGAATGTGTGAGGAGGAAATATGGAGAGAGCAAAGGGGTATGTTAGCAGGGGGGGGATGTACAGGAGGAGGCTATTAGAAATGTGTGCAGACAGTATGGGGGGATGAAAGTGTGAGTGGACACATAATAGATACTGAGTAGTGTGAGGGTAACAGCCAGGAGGAGACAGTATGCCAAGTAGGAGGAGTGTAATTAAGGGGCACAGTAGAGAGACTGGGCTCTCTATGAGGGACACCGTATGAGAAGGCAGTGTGAAGTATGGAAAAGAGAGAGAGGGTAGTGTGGATGGCATGTACCATAAGAGGGACAGTGAGGGTCATATTATGTGCTGGGAATAAAGTGAGGGGCAATTATTTACTCAGAGGCTCAGCCTAGGGCAGATATTGTTATTCCGGAGCATTATAATAACACTGCTATCTTTAAGGGTGTTGTGTCGGGATGTGCTGCAGAAGACAGGAGAAGATGGAATTCTGCAGAAACGAGCTCTGCCGGTGGATGAGAAGAGTCATCATGGCATCTGGACAAGGTGAAGATGAAAAGAAAGAGGCGACTCCACAAACAACGTCATCTATCAGGTACATGGATGTAAATGTGTTTTTTTTGTGATACTAATTCTCATTTTTATTTGTTAGGAACATTAAAGGGGATGTCCAAGGTTGTGATGAGTCTGCAGTCATACTATGTGACTGCAGACTTCTGAATTCTCACAGTGCACACTGCTATCATAATTCTCTGATGTTGGTGATTTACATACATGCGGTCACGTGCTGACTAGACATGTGTGGCCTCATTCAATGAAAATGAATTGACTGAGGCCGGACACGTCTAGTTAGAATGTGACCAGAAGTATCCAAATCACATACTTGTGCTGTCATGACCGTCCACTCTGGCCACCGGCAAGGGAGAATCCTGAAAGTGTGCAGTGCTTGCGCTGTGAGAATTCAGAAGCCTGCAGTCACATAGAATGACTGCGGACTTTCATCTCAAACCTGGACGCACCATTTTGTGCCATTTTGGTTGGTGGTGTGCCTCGGGATTTTTTAAGTATAAAAAGTGTGCCGCGGCTCAAAAAAGGTTGAAAATCACTGATCTAGAGCATCAGCAGACATGCTGATAGCTCAATGTACAGAAGAAAGGTAAAGTGGAAAAGATAATGTTCAGCTACAATCTGGCTGATGACTAAATGGTGCTTTCATACTAGATAAATTATTCTTGGATTTGAGGAGATGAAATTAGTGAAGTCTTCTTGCTTAGTCTAAGTAGAAGATTTTTTTTTTACTTGAAAAACCAATTATAAAGAAAGTGCCATTTTGCATCACCATAAAGGCACAGGTTTTCCAGATGTTAATGATGAGTCCTCGGATTCTGCAGTTTCAGATGTTTTTCCTGCATTGATGGTATTTGCCATGGCATACTACAATGGTCTCTGAAATTAAAGAATATGTGAAAAATGTGTAGGATGTAGACATAACCTCTCTTAGATAAGGTAGAACATCTCCAGGAAGATGAGCCAAAGTAAATAGCTGCCATCAGGTTGAACTATCATTGTTAAAACATTGATGATCTGTGCTCAGTTTTATGACTTCTGTAAGGACCTGGTTTCTGATGTGATAATTAGTGCCAGGAAGCTGCTGCCAACGCAAATAAGATCATGTGATACGTTAAAATAGGAAAAGATGCAAATGACAAGAATAAAGTTTTGCTTCTATACAAATCACTAGTCAGATGACACAAGGATATTGCATCCATATATTGGGCATATGTAGAAGAAGGGCATAGCCGAACGAGAGCCAGTGCAGAGAAGGGCGACCAAGGTAATTACTGGTGAGGATAGGCTACATCCAACTTGGGGTTTGGAAAAAAACATGGCTTACGAGGGTGACCTAATTACTATCTAATGGCAGAGGTCTGTCTGATGATCTATTTATGCCCAGGACTGTGCTTGAACTAAGGGACTGCCACTGCGTGTAAAGGAGAGAAGTTTTCGACATCCTCATGCTTGGCGGGATTCTTTACAGTAAAAGCACTGAGACTATAGAAATCTCTTCCAGAGAAAGTTGTATAATTAATTAACAGTAGTTGAAAAAAAATATCAATAAATAGTGTTTCTAAATTTATATATTTCAAGTTATATTCAATAGATTAATGGTTATTAGTTTTAATCCAGGGATATTTGGGATCAGGAAGGAATTGCGAAGCATGTTTCGATGTTCATTGGGTTAAAATTGAAGGATAGGGTCTGAATTTGCAGGACTTTTGTGTTTAAATCAATCTGATTTGTTTAGGACGTGTTCACTTTTCTTTTGATCTCTACATTTGATGAAAGGCCACATCGACATGACTTATATCAAGAGGGGCTATTTGATTTCCCTGGGTCGATGCGCCTATTTTTTTTTTACAATAGGACACTATGGGTAACATATGAGACTATGGGTACTGTCACACAGTACCATTTTGATCGCTACGACGGCACGATCCGTGACGTCGCAGCGATCGTATGAATATCGCTCCAGCGTCGTAGACTGCGGTCACACGTTGCAATCACGGCGCTGGAGCGATGCCGAAGTCCCCGGTAACCAGGGTAAACATCGGGTAACTAAGCGCAGGGCCGCGCTTAGTAACCCGATGTTTACCGTGGTTACCAGCGTAAAAGTAATAAAAAAACAAACAGTACATACTTACATTCCGGTGTCTGTCCCCGGCGTTCTGCTTCTCTCCACTGTGTAAGCGCCATAGCCGGCAAGCACAGCGGTGACGTCAGACGTCACCACTGCGCTCGCTTTCCGGCCGGCAGACGCTCACACAGTGGAGAGAAGCTGAGACGCCGGGGACAGACACCGGAATGTAAGTATGTACTGTTTGTTTTTTTACGTTTACGCTGGTAACCAGGGTAAACATCGGGTTACTAAGCGCGGCCCTGCGCTTAGTTACCCGATGTTTACCCTGGTTACAAGCGAACACATCGCTGGATCGCTGTCACACACAACGATCCAGCGATGTCAGCGGGTGATCAAGCGACGAAAGAAAGTTCCACACGATCTGCTACGACGTACGATTCTCAGCAGGATCCCTGATCGCTGCTGCGTGTCAGACACTGCGATATCGTAACGATATCGCTAGAACGTCACGAATCGTACCGTCGTAGCGATCAAAATGTGACTGTGTGACAGTACCCTATGTCTATGCCTTTAATTAAGGCCACATGCTAGCAAAATCCTCAAAAGGCTGCAACTCACATCACAACCAAGGAGTGTCCACATATACCAGAAACATCTCCTGGCAGAGTATCGCAATTTTTTTTTTGTTTACTTAAACGGTGGTCATCTCGTGTCACTCATTGTAGAACATGTTGAGAAAAGAGCAAAAGTAAAGAAAGGACACATCAGTATCTATAAAAATGGGTAACTCCCATGATAAATTGTTTAATATATTTACTATATTTTTACATGTTCTGAACGTTGCGACCTCCAGATTGGGAAATAGTAATAAAAATGAGATCATTGCAGTTAATCGATGAGGAACAGGAACACTGACCAGGAGAACACTGCTACATTCACTGCTCAGAAAATCAATACTGGCTTATTTGTTATCCCTGCAACCTGGCGAGAAAGTTCAGGGTCTTTACAAATTCTTCCCAGGCAGATCATCAGTGTTTGCCTACATCCGCTGGCTTCGTGATCCTTGCGCCTGGTAGCAGAGTCACACGACTCCTCTTGGTGGAACGCGTCTCTCTTTGGTCTCCTCTCTCCATTTATTTCCTCTCGAATTTCCCAGGTATGTAAAATATATAAGAATTAGTAATATACAGGTTTCATAGGGTGGAAATCACTTGGTCTGAATATACAGAAAAATTATAGAATTGTAGCTCCCTTATATAAGACTGAACTAGCAACTAAAATCCAAATTACCCTATAGACACAACATCCAACTTCCTTTACTCTTGTATGTTCCTGGATAATAGGGGAGGTTATGAACCTTTATTATCTCCAAACTAACTACTCAACAGATCAATCCTCCCGACATTCACTTTTGCGATACCTGAGATGGTCAGGGCTGTAGAGGTAAGTTGTACCTGGACCCATTGTCCGAGGACAGCTCATAAGAAAACACCGATCATGTAAATCACAGGTGTATCTTGAATCTTCTGGGGCCAAGTTGAAAAAAAAATGTGTCCACTGGCTATCTTGTGCCATGGATAATATTAGTTTATACTTATGGCTAATTATGGAGTATTTTGGCTACACTCATTAATTATGCCATTGTGTTAAATTACACATGATGGCTGAGGAACCATATTCATTGGGAACCAGGATCTTCTGGTTACACTAGTGCAGCTGGCGTAGTCTTACTTTTCTTTTGCAAATTACTTGCAATATTTTCCTGGCCATATCACAGCTGCTTGTCCCTAAAAAAGTTATTCCTGCCTTATAAAGTAACATGCACTATATGGAGACAGGTATTGGGACACCCCCACATTACACCTACAGGAGCCCTTCTGACCTCCACTTCTATATCCATAGACATTAATATGGAGTTGTCTCTCGCTCTTCTGGGAAGGTTTTTTACAAAATTTTGGAGGTGTCTGTGGGAATTTTTGCCCCTTCATCCAGAAGAGCATTGGCCTTCCCCAAAGCTGGACACATCAATTGTCCACCATATATTGTCTTGTGCTAAAGCATTAACATTTTATTTAGCTGGAACTAAAAGTCCGAGGCCGACCCCTAAAAAACAAGTCCATCGTTATGCCTCCGCGACCAAACTGTACAGCGGGCACAATGCAGTCAGGCGGGTAACGTTCTCCTGGAGTTTCGAGATCCAGACTCATCCATCAGACCCCAGATAGAGAAGTGTGATCCATCACTGAACAGAAAACATTCCCACTGCTACAGTGTCCAGTGTTGGCGGCTTTACACCACTCCATCCGACACTCGACATTGTGCTTGGTGATGTAAGGCTGCATGCAGCTGCTTGGCCATGAAGCTCCTGGTGGGGGCGCAGTGTTTGTTCTGATGTTACAGCAGAGGAGGTCTGTCCTCTGCAGTTATTGAGTCAGCAGAGAGTTGGTGAATTGTAAAGGCAAGGGACTGGATTTTATACACCTGTGATTAGGATTGAAAGCACTGAATTCAGTGATTTAATGGTGTGTCCCAAAACTTTTGTGTATATCTCTAGAATATGTCATCACTGTATGATCAGTGTGGGCCCGACCTCTGGAACCCCCACTAATACTCCGCACAGGTGACAGTAAAGTCCGTCCAATATAGGAAAATTATAAAAAATAGCCGCTAGAATAGATTTTTGGGACCCAACTTCTATATATTTCTAGTCACTGATTGTACGACTGGCTTCGAGGTTTAGCCGGACAAGATTCTCAGTGGACTTGTCTTCACTTTCTATTTTTCCCCCCTTGGCTTCAAAGAGGTACAACTTATTTATTTTTTGCCGTTACATTTGTATCAGGGCTTGTTTTTTGCAAGGCGAGATTTAGTTTACTATTATATTAGTTTATTAATTTGGACAGATACGCACACAGCCATACTAATATGGTAATTTTTTACATTTTATATACATTGCAGGAAAAGGAAGGGATATATTTATATATACTGTATATTTGTTTAAATATGTTACTTTTTTTACATTTTTTTATTGGTCCCTTTAACCCCGAGCCTGTTTTCACCTTCCTGACCGGGCCAATTTTTACAATTCTGACCACTGTCACTTTATGTGGTCATAACTTTGGAAAGCTTGAATAGATCCCACCGATTCTAAGACTGTTTTTTCATGACACATTGTGCTTTATGTTAGTGGTAAATTTAGGTCGATATTATTTGCATTTATTTGTGAAAATATCAGAATTTGGGCAAAAAGTTAGAAAATTTTGCAATTTTACTTTTAAACTTTTAATTTTTATGCCCTTAAACCAGATAGTTATATCACATAAAATATTTAATATATAATATTACCCGCATGTCTACTTCACATCACCATCAATTTTTAAACCTATTTTTTTTTTGTTAAGGAGTTAGAAGAAGGGTTAAAAGTTTATCAGCAATTTTTTTTTATTTTTCCTACAAAATTTACAAAACCATTTTTTAGGGACTACATTACAGTTTCAAAACTGCACCCCTCAAAGTGCTGAAAACCACTTTCAAGAAGTTTATTAACCCTTCAGGCGCTTCACAGGAAATAAAGCAATGTGGAAGAAAAAAAAAAGGAAATCTTACTTTTTCCCACAAAATTGTTGCTTTAGCCCCAAATTTAACATTTTCACAAGGGTAACAGAAGAAAATGGACTTTGGGAATTTGTTGTGCGATTTCTCCTGATTTTACTGATGCCAAAACTAGTGTTTGCGCACACGGCAGAACTCGGAAGGGAAGGAGCCCCAATACAATTCTGGAGCGCAATATTACCTGGAATAGATTGCGGATGCCATACTTGAAAAGCCTCTGACATGCCAAAACAATAGAAACCCCACAAGTGACCCCATTTTGGAAAATACACCTATTGAGGAATTCATTTAGGCGTGTAGTGAACATTTTTAACCCTCAGGCCAGAGTCATACATAGAAATCATTGGGCCCTATAGCAGAAGTTCTAGTTGCCCGTCACCCCCAAACTGATGAGGGGCAAATACCCCGAAACAGCTGTCTGTGGATGGATACTATGTTTTGGCATAGGTGGTTTTCCTTTATTGGATGCTGCCGTTCCCGTGGTTGTTCCTTCCCGGTGAAAGACCTGGCTATTCATTGCTTGCGTTGAGAAACACATGATGGTGTCTCCGCGGCTTTTCTACATGCATTTGCATATTTCCCATTAGGGATGGGGCAGTGTTCTGGATCACTGCATTGAGAAACACGTGATGGTGTCTCCGCGGTGTTGGATGTTTTGATCTCCCCGAGGTCATTCACCCTTATGTTTATAGTCCCCCAACTGTGACTCCCATACAGCCTTCCATGCAGTATAATGGGCCTACATATAGTATAATGGCCCACACAGCTTGATGGATCACACAAAAACCTTCATGCTGAATAATTGCTTGCATATAGTATAATGGTCATCCAAATAATATAATGGCCCCACACAGCCTTCCATATAGTATAATGGGCTCCATATAGTATAATTCTCCCCCATAATTCTCCATATAGTATAATACACTCCCCATGGTTCTCCATACAATATACTGCACTCTCATGGTCCTCCATAGAATATAATGCACCTCAATGGTCCTCTATACAATATAACGCAACCCCCATGGTCCCCAATTCAAAATAATACACTCCTATTGTCCTCCATACAATATAATGCACCCTCCACGGTCCTCCATACAATATTTTGCTTCCCCCATGGTCCTTCATACAATATAATGCATCCCCATGGTCCTCCATACAATATAATGCACCCCCATGGTCCTCCATACAATATAATGCACCCCCATGGTCCTCCATACAATATAATGCACCTCAATGGTCCTCTATACAATATAACAGAACCCCCATGGTCCCCCATTCAATATAATACACTCCTTTGGTCCTCCATACAATATAATGCACCCTCCACAGTCCTCCATACAATATATTGTACAACCATGGTCCTCCATACAATATACTGCCCTCCAAATGGTCCTCCATACAATATAATGCACGCCCCATGGTCCTCCATACAATATAATGCATCCCCATGGTCCTCCATACAATATAATGCACCCCCATGGTCATCCATACAATATAATGCATCCCCCATGGTCCTCCATACAATATAATGCATCCCCCATGGTCCTCCATACAATATAATGCATCCCCCATGGTCATCCATACAATATAATGCACCCCCATGGCCCTCCATACAATATAATGCACCTCAATGGTCCTCTATACAATATAACGCAACCCCCATGGTCCCCAATTCAAAATAATACACTCCTATGGTCCTCCATACAATATAATGCACCCTCCATGGTCCTCCATACAATATATTGTACCACCATGGTCCTCCATACAATATACTGCCCTCCAAATGGTCCTCCATACAATATAATGCACCCTCCACGGTCCTCCATACAATATTTTGCTTCCCCCATGGTCCTCCATACAATATAATGCATCCCCATGGTCCTCCATACAATATAATGCACCCCCATGGTCCTCCATACAATATAATGCACCCCCATGGTCCTCCATACAATATAATGCACCTCAATGGTCCTCTATACAATATAACAGAACCCCCATGGTCCCCCATTCAATATAATACACTCCTTTGGTCCTCCATACAATATAATGCACCCTCCACAGTCCTCCATACAATATATTGTACAACCATGGTCCTCCATACAATATACTGCCCTCCAAATGGTCCTCCATACAATATAATGCACCCCCATGGTCCTCCATACAATATAATGCATCCCCATGGTTCTACAGACAATATAATGCATCCCCATGGTCATCCATACAATATAATGCATCCCCCATGGTCCTCCATACAATATAATGCATCCCCCATGGTCCTCCATACAATATAATGCATCCCCCATGGTCATCCATACAATATAAGGCACCCCCATGGTCCTCCATACAATATAATGCACCCCCATGGTCTTCCAAACAATATAATGCATCCCCCATGGTCCTCCATACAATATAATGCATCCCCCATGGTCCTCCATACAATATAATGCATCCCCCATGGTCATCCATACAATATAATGCACCCCCATGGTCCTCCATACAATATAATGCACCCCCATGGCCCTCCATACAATATAATGCACCTCAATGGTCCTCTATACAATATAACGCAACCCCCATGGTCCCCAATTCAAAATAATACACTCCTATGGTCCTCCATACAATATAATGCACCCTCCATGGTCCTCCATACAATATATTGTACCACCATGGTCCTCCACACAATATACTGCCCTCCAAATGGTCCTCCATACAATATAATGCATCCCCCATGGTCCTCCATACAATATAATGCATCCCCATGGTCCTCCATACAACATTGATTGCTCCTACTCCTGCGCTGAGAACAAGCACTTCTTTGTTTTAACGGTGTTTATTTCTTTTAGCAGATCAGGGGTTAATTGGCCATGTTGGAAATCCCTGTGCTCACAGCTGAGCTCAGATAGCCACTCCCATCCCCTTTATAATCTGTGTCCTGATTCAAACCCATGTCAGAGATAGTCTTTGCTGCATGACTTAAGAGGAGAGGTGTTCACATTAGAAGGAGTTTTGGAGGTGTTATCTGTGACTTTTGCATGGTTTGAAAGTGTGGTAATTCCCCTCCCTCCTCTACTCTGTTTTTTCCCCATCCTTCACTCCCCGGTGCATTCCTCTGTTATATGTGAGTGAATACTTTGTATGCCTGGTGTTTTCAGTTTACCCTTGTTTGTGTGGCCTTTTTTGTTGGCTTGGTATACTGTGGTGCACAGTAGCGCCCCTCTTCCCTGGGTGGGGGAAGAGAACAGACGGAGGCCTAACTCAGGAGATAAGGTAAGGGTGGCGGCCCTGGCATCTTCACCATCAGAAGTATCATGGGGAATAGGGCGAGCTATGGTACCCCCTAGTGTTAGGGACAGGGAAGAAGCCCCTTGTCCCTGGTAACCTGACAGCTGAGTTGTGATATTGGGGCTCAGACGGGAGAGAGGCATTTGGACTTGGGAGTACAAAATTTGCTGGATTTCTTTTGAGGGGCGAGGAATCATAACGCTTTTCCAGAGCCTTTGTACTACCAGTAACGTGGAAGCCTCCTATATCTCCATTGACAGATGATGGAACTGAGCAGGAACATTTTACATACCGTTTGGGATCACATTTAACTTTCGCTCTACGCTGAGCACTTACATCAGGGTTTCCATCTAAATCTCCGAAGTATCGTTTCTCCTTGCGGAAAGTGACATGTTAAGCATGCTGAGATAAGGAGACTTAAAGCCACAATGCTCCTCCGGGAAATATGCAAATTGTCTCTTCAGAGCGGAAGAGGATTAGAATTGTAGAGCCACTAGAAATCTTTGAGTGACGTAATTCAGATGAAACCCCCGAGGGATCCATTCACCATAATGAGGCAGCAGAGTTACTTTGGACTCCGTCGGCCTCTGTTCAGCGTTGTCCTTCTTGTCAGAACTGCACAAAACTGTGGTCAATTGCACTTTTATGCACGTCTAAAAAGACGGACACTGCCGGACAATCGTGCAGCATAAGTGAGTAGACAACTTTATTATTCGAGTCGGTGCGATTACAGCGATACCAGATTTATATCGTGTTTTTCTTTTTGCAAAAACTAGTTTTTACTTCACCATGTTTTGAGAGCTATAATTTTTCCGACTGAGTCATGTGAGGGCTTGTTTTTTGCGGGACGAGTTGATGTTTTTATGGGTACCATTTTCGAGCACATGACATTTTTTGATCGCTTTCTATTATGATTTTTGTTAGTCAGAATGAACAAAGACCAGCAATTCAGGAATTGTTTTATTTTGCCATTATGTGTATGGTATAATTCATAGCTTCATTCTTCAGGTCAGTATGCATACAGCGATACCACATTTATATCTTTTTTTATATTTTGGGGCTTTTACACAATAAAAACTATTTTATGGAAAAAAATTGTTTTTTGCATTGCTTTATTCTGAGAGCTTTAACTTTTTTTTACTTTTCTACCGTTCAAGCTGTATGGTGGCATTTTTAGCCATCTTACATTTATACATTTATATTTACATTGGACTTTTTAATCACATTTTATTCCACTTTTTGTTCAGAGGTATGATTAAAAGACATAGTTGTTTTTTGCTACTCTTTTTCCACGGCATTCGTTGAAGGGGTTGAATAGTGGAACAGTCTTACAGATCTGGTCAATTCGGATGCGGCAATACTAAATATGTGTACTTTTTTAATAAATATATGTATTTATTGGTATAATTTTTTTAATTCATTTTGTGAGATTTTTTTAAAATATTTGTCCTTATTTTTCCCTTTTTTACTTAATCTCTCTATGGGACTTTAACCCCTTAATCCCAGGAGCTTTTTTCGTTTTTTTGTTTTCGTTTTTCGCTCCCTTTCTTTCCAGAGCCATAACTTTTTTTTATTTTTCTGTCAATGTGGCCATGTGAGGGCTTATTTTTTGCGGGCCAAGTTGTGCTTTTGAACAATACCATTGGTTTTACCATGTTGTGTAACAGAAAACGGGACAAAAATTCCAAGTGCGATGAAATCGCAAAAAATGTGCAATCCCACACTGGTTTTTTGTTTGGCTTTTTTGCTAGGTTCGCTAAATGCTGAAACTGACCTGCCATTATGATTCTCCAGGTCATTACGAGTTCATAGACACCAAACATGTCTAGGTTCTCTTTTATATAAGTGGTAAAAAAATTTCCAAAGTTTGCTAAAAGAATAAATAAATAAATTGCGCAATTTTCTGATACCCGTAGAAAACAGCTGACATGTCGCGGCTTTAAAGTGGGCTCACCGCCGGAGTCCACCTCAAAGCCGGGGTTAACTGTTATTACTTTCATTGATGATACCATTGAGATGCACCAGCATTATGATGCATTTTACCTGTCAGTGCTGCACAGAAGCCTCGTAGACCCTACTCTGAGCATAGGCTAAACAGACTGCCAAAGCTGGCAGACTCGGAGGACAATCGGGCCCTCGTGATGATGTCGCGTGGGCACCAATCACAAGGTAGAGGGAGCCCCCTCCCTCTCCTAGCCTTCTAAATGCTGCAATCGCCATTGACCACAGCATTCAGGGGGTTGAATGGCACTGCTTCTGGTTGTGACAGCCGGGGCTCTGCTTTCACTTAAGCTGAGCTCCTGATGGAGATCGTGCGGCCACTGCCTGCATGATCGCCATTATGTACATTTGCTTCATTTTGGGGAGACCCTTCTCTACAATGATTTAAACTTTTGTCAAATGTTGTGCTAAAGACGATACACTGCCATGCTGTATTATTACAGATTATTATCAAATTTCCTATGACGCCCGGCCTCTAGTAGGCCCCCAGACTACCTTGACAATTCCATCAAAGCCACTGCAATCATGTTGTGGGGGAAAGGGGCAATGAGCAATGGGCATCATGATTCACAATGGTTGCTAATAGGATAAACTGTGCAGCACAGCTTGTACCCGCGCTGTATGGCGCTTCCTTAGCTCTTGTCTGCATTAGGTACATCCGCCGTACAGGACCAGCAGTCATGACAAAAAGTGGGAACCCAATGTGGCATGAGCACTTGCACGGATTAACTGGGCGTTACTGCCGGTCCTACTAATATCGTACATGACGGTTATTAGTGTCTGTCTTTAATGTGTATACAGTGTATATATATAGGATAGAACAGGATAGCATTTTTTAGTTCTGCCATATAAATAACCTCCATCATTCTGAAAGCAGGACAACTTCCCTCTACACTGATCAGTGTGATTGATCGGAAGATTTAGAGTGCGACGAACCAGAGACATTTACCATCGGTTTATAATATGCTGCTTAACTTGTCACAACTGGAATACATATTTGCTTAATGCATAGTCAATTGCCTAAATTGCTAGTTGTCCCTCTGTCAGGATTCAGAGGGAACATGTATGTAGGTTTTACTATGTTTTCCATTAAAGTGCTGCCCCTCTCCGACACTGAAAAAAACAAAAACATTTATTTTCCAAAGCTGCCTGGGACCTGCGATGATCTCCATACTTATTCTTCACTCTGATATGCATGTGACCACTGCTGCCAATCAGTAGTGGTGGGAAATAAAGATTCATTTTTAATTCTTCGCAAGTAGACACAAATACTTGATAGATGATTTTTCATATTTAGCAAGCACTTGATATACCTGCAGATCGGTTGGGGTCTGGGTACTGAGATTCTCACTAATCGTGCAAAAGACCCCGGAGAAGTGAGCAGGTCAGCATACATCTCAGGGATCTATTGCACAGTTGATGGGGATCTCAGGACTTCAACCTTCACTGATCTGCAGGAAATGCAATTCCATGGTAAAAATGACAAAATCATCAAGAAAGATTAGTTACTCTTTCGTGAGCAGTTCTTCACCACGGCCAGGGAATTAACAACTCTCCACTGGTCCAGGTCAGGAGCCAGATTGTGCCAAGAGTAAATGCTGGCTTTCTCCTGTCCTTCATTGCGGCTGTGGATCCTCTGGGAGGTCTCTCCCTCTTTAGCCTACCTCAACTAGGAGATACTGTACTTGCCGGATTAAACTAGCCACTCAGTAGTCTTCTCCCCAACACCTTTCGAGGTTCTCTTGACCAAAGTCTACAGAATCCATAGCAGCGAGCATGGAAATATGCACATTGACATCTCCCAGACCACTAGGTGGTCACACATTCAAACTTTAAGTTCAGGCTTGCAAAGAACTCAACTTCTCGAAAGGTGCGCTCAGGTTAACTTGCAGTAACTGGAATACCAGTCACATGGGACACAGCAACTTCATCCAGGTTAATGTTAGTAGACCAACTTTAGCTTGTCATCACGCCTTCTCTAACACGCTTTATAGGAACTCATTAATCCAGCCCCATTCCTTCACTTTCAAGTCAGAAGATCTCACGGAGTCTACACAGGCCTCACTATGGATTTCCAAAAGGGCTGAAAGAGTCATGTGGTTCAATTCCTTCTCACACTCCTCATCACACTTGGTAACTATACCTCATGGCTGAAATCCACAATATTTCAATATTCTCAACCATAGCGAATGAATGGAGTGGCAGCACACATTTTCACGGGGTAGTTCAGTGCCCTGTTCTCAGCATTGGCAGGATTCCAGTGGATGGACTCCAACAATTTGCAAATTACCACCTATTCTGTCCCTAAAATGTGCAGAGACAGGTAACTGTGTTGGGATTAAATTTTGACCAGGTATCTTCAAGTTATTGGATATGTAATGTCTTAGTCATAGTTTTTTTTGTGCCACATGGCCGAAAGCCAAGCTTACTGATTCCTAGTGTAATTGTAGAGTTGCCCTTTGGAGTTGTATTGATTATAATCAGAGTTACACATTACAGTAGAAGCTACTCCCTATGTGTTTCCATGTCAGCGACCTCAAACACAGACCAATAGACTCCTGTCACAACACGTAATGAGAAGATGTATTTAGCAAAGACTCCAATCCTGTGTTTGCTAATTCGAGAGAAGGCCTAAAGTGTCCACATTTGTGCTCCACCTGCTCCTGCCATCTGTTGACCTATTGTGCAATATGGATTTCACTGTTTGCTTAACAAACATACAATTCAATAAAGTCGGGGTTACTTAGTGGAAAGTGAATACATCACTTAGGAATAATTTATGGCTGCTCCTCAACGTTCTCGTGGACATGGATTTCAGCTCATGGTCATGGATTGATAATACATGGATCAATGTCTGGTCGGATTTCTACAGTCAATGCATAGCAAATTTTACAACTTTTGAGGATCAGGAAGAGTCAGAGAAGTGATCGACTGTATTACAGAAGTTTTCCAAGAGAGTGAAGACCTATTTTTAACATAGGTCACCAATATCATGGGGTCAAACACCTGTCACTTCTACACATCAGCTTTTATCATGTCCAACGAACGCCAGAAGTTCACAGCTCATTGAGTCTGAACACCACAGCTCCATACATTGTGCAGTGGACTTTCTCAGGTTCTGCAGCTCAGCTTCCGGTCACATCAATAGGAGCTGATAACGACAACTACAGTCTATGGAGCATTGACACCCCGGATCTGTGTACTTTCAAAATAGTAAAGTTTTTTTCAATGTCACTTTCCAGGAGTCATAACATTTTTTTTAGACATAGCAGTATGAGGGTTTATTTTTTGCAGAAATTGTATTTGACAGTTCAACCCTTCTAATTTCCTAACCAAAAAAAATTATATTTCAATAATTATGCTGGTGTAAACTATACATGGGGGAGATGTTATTTATTAACTATTTTGTGTGACAAAACTCTCTGGTTTAAGGGCATAAAAATGAAAAGTTTTAAAATTGTGATAAATTGCCTTTGTGCACTATGATTGATCCGTGAGTATTGTGTTGCACACATGGACTCACACGCAAAAAAAAAGCTTCATGTGAATGTTTTCTAAGCAGATTTGCTCCAAAATCCTCTTAAAAACACTTTGAAAACACTTGGATCAGATATTCATCAGTGATTGATCAGTGTCTCAGTTTTTACCATGAGTGATTTTCTCGTTTGCGATGGTAAGACCGGACAACACACGGATTCCAAACAGATCGTGGGTGATTTTGTTCTGTGACTCAAAGAAAAAAACAAACGAGTCTTTGTCTTTTTTTTTGCGAACATTTGATCTGTGAAAAAACACAAACATGTGAAGAGCTCCATAGGATATAACAGATATGTGAAAAATGGAGGAATGTTTTACAAGGATCTGAGCACAGTTTCACAATTAGTCCACTGTTCTGTATGTTTTTATATACATGAGGCACTGACGGGACAAGTTTTCTCCTTGCTGGACTTCAAGTTTACGCTTAAAAAAAGAAAGACAATTTATTTCAAGGGCCATGCAGAAATTCCCTAAAATGTCTAAAAGTTAAACATAATTCATTATACTCAGACATATAAACAAGTAAAAAATCTGTAGAAAAAAAACTTTGCGAGCTGAGAAAACATTTACATAATGCACACCAGATGTCTCTGGGCCTGATATCAATGTACTGATATCAGGAAATCCATTCATAGATGTCTACATTCATATTTACTTACAGAAAGTGAAAAATAATCAGGATAATTCACATTGTCATAAAGAATTGATTGTATTTTTGCTCCATAAAGGCTGGTAGAATACCAGACACTGCATATTTTGTATATATGGGCAGTATTATAGTAGTTATATTCTTGTACATAGAGAGCAGTATTATAGTAGTTATATTCTTGTACATAGAGAGCAGTATTATAGTAGTTATATTCTTGTACATAAGAGCAGTATTATAGTAGTTATATTCTTGTACATAGGGGGCAGTATTATAGTAGTTATATTCTTGTACATAGGGGGCAGTATTATAGTAGTTATATTATTGTACATAGGAGCAGTATTATAGTAGATATATTCCTGTACATAGGGGCAGTATTATAGTAGTTATATTCTTGTACATAGGGGTAGTATTATAGTAGTTATATTCTTGTACATAGGGGACAGTATTATAGTAGTTATATTCTTGTACATAAGGGCAGTATTATAGTAGTTATATTCTTGTACATAGAGAGCAGTATTATAGTAGTTATATTCTTGTACATAGGGGCAGTATTATAGTAGTTATATTCCTGTACATAGGGGCAGTATTATAGTAGTTATATTCTTGTTCATAGGGGGCAGTATTATAGTAGTTATATTCTTGTACATAGGGGAAGTATTATAGTAGTTATATTCTTGTACATAGGGGGCAGTATTATAGTAGTTATATTCTTGTACATAGGGGAAGTATTATAGTAGTTATATTCTTGTACATAGGGGGCAGTATTATAGTAGTTATATTCTTGTACATAGGGGGCAGTATTATAGTAGTTATATTATTGTACATAGGAGCAGTATTATAGTAGATATATTCTTGTACATAGGGGCAGCATTATAGTAGTTATATTCTTGTACATAGGGGCAGTATTATAGTAGTCATATTCTTGCACATAGGAGGCAGTATTATAGTAGTTATATTCTTGTACATAGGGGCAGTATTATAGTAGTTATATTCTTGAACATAGGAGCAGTATTATAGTAGTTATATTCTTGTACATAGGAGCAGAATTATAGTAGTTATATTCTAGTACATAGGAGCAGTATTATAGTAGTTATATTCTTGTACATAGGAGCAGTATTATAGTAGTTATATTCTTATACATAGGGGCAGTATTATAGTAGTTATATTCTTGTACATGGGAGCAGTATTATAGTAGTTATATTCTTGTACATAGGAGCAGTATTATAGTAGTTATATTCTTGTACATAGGGGCAGTATAATAGTAGTTATATTCTTGTACATAGGAACTGTATTATAGTAGTTATATTCTTGTACATAGGAGCAGAATTATAGTAGTTATATTCTAGTACATAGGAGCAGTATTATAGTAGTTATATTCTTGTACATAGGAGCAGTATTATAGTAGTTATATTCTTATACATAGGGGCAGTATTATAGTAGTTATATTCTTGTACATGGGAGCAGTATTATAGTAGTTAGGGGCAGCATGGTGGCGCAGCAGCCTTGCAGCGCTGGAGTCCTGGGTTCTAATCCCACCTTGGACAACATCTGCAAAGAGTTTGTATGTTCTCTCCGTGTTTGCGTGGGTTTCCTCCGGGCACTCCGGTTTCCTCCCACATTCCAAAGACATACTGATAGGGAATTTAGATTGTGAGCCCCATCAGGGACAGCGACGTTAATGTGTACAAACTGTAAAGCGCTGCGTAATATGTTAGCGCTATATAAAAATAAAGATTATTTATTATTAGTTATATTCTTGTACATAGGAGCAGTATAATAGTAGTTATATTCTTGTACATAGGAGCAGTATTATAGTAGTTATATTCTTATACATAGGGGCAGTATTATAGTAGTTATATTCTTGTACATAGGAGCAGAATTATAGTAGTTATATTCTAGTACATAGGAGCAGTATTATAGTAGTTATATTCTTGTACATAGGAGCAGTATTATAGTAGTTATATTCTTGTACTTAGGAGCAGTAGTATAGCAGTTATATTCTTGTACATAGGAGAAGTATTATAGAAGATATATTCTTGTACATAGGGGAAGTATTATAGTAGTTATATTCTTGTACATAGGAGCAGTATTATAGTAGTTATATTCTTGTACATAGGAGCAGTATTATAGTAGTTATATTCTTGTACATAGAAGCAGTATTATAGTAGTTATATTCTTGTACATAGGAGCAGTATTATAGTAGTTATATTCTTGTACATAGGAGCAGTATTATATTAGTTATATTCTTGTACATAGGGGAAGCATTATAGTAGTTATATTCTTGTACATAGGAGCAGTATCATAGAAGATATATTCTTGTACATAGGGGCAGTATTATAGTAGTTATATTCTTGTACATAGGAGCAGTATTATAGTAGTTATATTCTTGTACATAGGAGCAGTATCATAGAAGATATATTCTTGTACATAGGAGCAGTATTATAGTAGTTATATTCTTGTACATAGGAGCAGTATTATAGTAGTTACATTCTTGTACATAGGGCCAGTATTATAGTAGTTATTTTCTTGTACATAGGAGCAGTATTATAGTAGTTATATTCTTGTAAATAGGAGCGGTATTATAGTAGTTATATTCTTGTACATAGAAGCAGTATTATAGTAGTTATATTCTTGTACATAGGAGCAGTATTATAGTAGTTATATTCTTGTAAATAGGAGCGGTATTATAGTAGTTATATTCTTGTACATAGAAGCAGTATTATAGTAGTTATATTCTTGTACATAGGGGCAGTATTATATTAGTTATATTCTTGTACATAGGGGAAGCATTATAGTAGTTATATTCTTGTACATAGGAGCAGTATTATAGAAGATATATTCTTGTACATAGGGGCAGTATTATAGGGGCAATATTATAGTAGTTCTATTCCTTTCTATTTGGGACAATATTATAGTAGTTATATTCCTGTACGTTGGCGCAGTATTATAGTAGTTTTATTCTTGTACATTGGGGCAGGATGATTGTAAATATATTCTTGTTCATTTGTGCAGTATTATAGTAGTTATATTCTAGTGCAAAAGGCCAGTAATATAATAGTAATTTTCTAAGCAGAGTGCATAAAATGTGTGCAATATCATCCATGACCTTCATAAATAATTTACAATAATATATATTATCTGTCATTGCAGTCTGACCTGACCATGTGTACGGGGAAATGTGCAAAGTTTATTGGCAAAACACTCTTCCCATTGGGAGTTTGTGCTATAATTGCAAATCTTCTCCTGTACTTCCCAAATGGAAAAATCCTAGAAGTGGAACAGATTACAGATTTTGTCTGGTTTTTCCATGGAATTGTTGGGGCTGGATTGTTGGTGAGTCAATACATCATATTTATGACCTGAAACATATGGTATTAAAGAACATCATTGTACTATAGTATCTAATGATACTTGCATAAGATTGTAATATAATGGTTATATAACAGTGCCTACATATTTGTTTAGTGTCTTCTTATTGACACAGCTCACCTCCTCCTCCTGTACAATGACTGATCACACCTCTATATACCGAAGATAACACAGGATCCCCCATTTATAATAGGTGAAGTCACAGCTCACCTCCTCCTCCTGTACAATGACTGATAACACCTCTATATACAGTAGATCACACAGGATCCACCATTCACAATAGGTGATGTCACAGCTCACCTCCTCCTCCTGTACAATGACTGATATCACCTCTATATACCGAAGATAACACAGGATCCCCCATTTATAATAGATGCTGTCACAGCTCACCTCCTCCTCCTGTACAATGACTGATAACACCTCTATATACCGAAGATAACACAGGATCCACCATTTATAATAGATGCTGTCACAGCTCACCTCCTCCTCCTGTACAATGACTGATAACACCTCTATATACAGTAGATCACACAGGATCCACCATTCACAATAGGTGATGTCACAGCTCACCTCCTCCTCCTGTACAATGACTGATAACACCTCTATATACAGTAGATAACAGAGGATCCACCATTCACAATAGGTGATGTCACAGCTCACCTCCTCCTCCTATACAATGACTGATAACACCTCTATATACCGAAGATAACACAGGATCCCCCATTTATAATAGATGCTGTCACAGCTCACCTCCACCTTTCACAATGGTCTGGGTCTGATGCTGCTAATTTCCATGTAAAGAACAGGAAGTAGGACTCAAATATTAAATCTGGTGATTAGATTGAAAATGTATTTTTTTTTTGTGTTAGTGATATAAAAAATAAAAGGGACATGAAAATTATTTAAAAAAAATACATAAAAATAAAAAAAATATTTAAACAATTTTTGAAAGTTTCTGACAACAAATTCTCTCTAAGATATGTTCAGATGGCTGTGTTAATTCGCATGCCAATCACATCTGCAAATAGAGCGGCTCTGCTGGCGGACGGGCTCACAAGTTTTTTACCATTTGGCACAATTGAAGCCAACACTGAATGAAAATTTGCAGCATCAGCCTGTTTAATGGGTTGTCTATGTTAGTGTCTTGACTAGTCCTCAAAGTGCGCACACCACACACTGCCAGGATTCTCTGGTGTGGGCACACCCGTCATAATAGCTTGGGTGCACATCACTTTAGCAGGTTTTTAGATCAACACTAGCTTATGAAATGCCGATCTTGATAAATTCAGAGCTTGTAAAGCTAAAAAAAAGCCTTTCAATTCAGCTTAAAAGTTTTTTTACTTAAATGCAGACTAAAAATTGTTTTTGCAGTTGGGTTTTAAGTGCACCCTCTGCACATTTAAAGGCTCCTTTTTTCCTTGAATATTTCTGCATTCATAACGAATCGAGAAAGAATCAGTCATTAAGCTCATTTTCACACATAAATGTGACCACATAAATGTTTATGACCACATCAAAGTTTAACACAACTTTTATGTGGCCTGTGGTCATAATTCGGCAGAGAGGACTATAGAAACAGGCAAACAAAAATTACATTTTCCCTGTCAGAAACAGCTAACTGATCAATTCTTAGTTAACTTATTCTGCAGCCAGAAATTTGCAGGGAAACCACGAGCCCGTAAGAGCAAAAGCATACAAAATTTCAATTGAATTTTAAAATTTTTTTGTCAAAAATGTATGCATTTAATGTGGTTGGACAGGCTTGTGGTTCTAAGTGGCCACAAAGACATGGTCATTTCTGCACATGTGGAGACATCCTATGATCTCAGTCTACACTCATGTCTCTCCTTTCTTCTAAAGGTTTTCCTACCAGCATTTATGATGATTGGTGCGGGTGGAGAGGGATGCTGTGCCAACAGATGTGGGGTAAGGAATAACATGTCTAATTAACATTCAGGAAATTACATTAAGGAGTTTTCTCAAGTCTGAAAGTTGTCCGCTCCCCTATCCATAGGATAAATGTCTGATCGATGGTGGTCCAACCACTGGAACCTCCATCAATCCTGAGAACCAAGGCTCTGAAGAACCCTGGGTGAATGGATTGTTGGTCGATCATTCCTCCTTAATGGGAGCGCCGGAGATATCTGATCAAATCCCTATGGCACTCCCACAAGAATGGTTGTTCAGTAAGCATGATCAACCTCTGTTACATTCACAAGGTTCTTTTCAGAGCTCTGATTCCCAAGATCAATGCGGGGAAACCAAAAGGTGAGACCCAAGTCATCAGGAAGTTATCCCCTATTGTCCTGTGAGAACAGACTGACAATTACTAAGGGTACCGTCACACAGTGCAATTTTGATCGCTACGACGGTACGATTCGTGACGTTCTAGCGATATCGTTACGATATCGCAGTGTCTGACACGCAGCAGCGATCAGGGATCCTGCTGAGAATCGTACGTCGTAGCAGATCGTTTGGAACTTTCTTTCGTCGCTTGATCACCCGCTGACATCGCTGGATCGTTGTGTGTGACAGCGATCCAGCGATGCGTTCGCTGGTAACCAGGGTAAACATCGGGTAACTAAGTGCAGGGCCGCGCTTAGTAACCCGATGTTTACCGTGGTTACCAGCGTAAAAGTAAAAAAAAAAAAACCGTACATGCTCACCATCTGATGTCCGTCCGGTCCCTTGCCGTCCGCTTCCCGCTCTGACTGTCTGCCGGCCGGAAAGTGAGAGCAGATCACAGCGGTGACGTCACCGCTGCACTCTGCTCTCACTGTACGGCCGGATCTGTCAGAGCAGGAAGCGGACGGCAAGGGACCGGACGGACATCAGATGGTGAGCATGTACGGTTTTTTTTTTTTTACTTTTACGCTGGTAACCAGGGTAAACATCGGGTTACTAAGCGCGGCCCTGCGCTTAGTAACCCGATGTTTACCCTGGTTACCCGGGGACTTCGGCATCGCTCCAGCGCCGTGATTGCAACGTGTGACCGCAGTCTACGACGCTGGAGCGATAATCATACGATCACTGCGACGTCACGGATCGTGCCGTCGTAGCGATCAAAATTGCACTGTGTGACGGTACCCTAAGTTGAATGAGCAAAACGCTCGTTCGTTGAGGGAAATGATTTTTAAGCTTCCCGACAGCACATCAGCCTGTGTAAACATGATATGTGTTGTCGAGAACAATGGCAGCCCTTGAGCACAGAACAATCTAGTAACGATTGTTTTGTGTGCATCTGAAGCTCGGTAAGCCTATCTAAGCAGACTATTAGACTAACTCTGATCGGTGGTCGTTTACGGCTGAAGTTCGGCCAGTGAAAACAATCCTTTATTGAGATGGTGTGTTTTATATGCCGAGTCGATTTTAGTCCTGGTTGACCCATTATTTAGTTCAGTTGCCTAATGAACAAGTTGTCAATCCCCCTGAAGGCAACATTTGCATTTCTCATGTTGGGGGATTCAGTAATAACGTGTAATACTTGACTAACCAGTGGTCACTGAGCGATTTTGAAATTGGCAGGTGCTACTGGTGCCTGGCTGACGATAACTGAGCCACCCGATCAGAGGAGCCATTGTTTGGGCTGTCCAGTTTTAGGTCTAGTGCTAGCCAGAGGAACCACATTGTAAATACTAAGGGAAACCGTAAAATCACTTACAATGGACACCTGTGGTCCTCCAAGGTGGAGAACCAGATGTGACATGGCCATGGTGCTCATGTTCTTCTCTTGCCTGATGGATGGTGCACTACAGCCTCAGGGTGAATATAGGTTTTCATAGGTAACTTAGGTACCCTATAAGGAACATTACTTAATATTATGGACTTGTTCCTAGTTTACTATATGTCTATGTGCACCATAATGAGATAATCATGTTTGTGGGTCACCAGATGTTCCTGACTGTAATCCTATCTGCCCTGGGCACCATTGGAGGAGCGTACTGTGTGGTCATCTCAGCCATGGGTTTGGTTCGTGGACCTCTGTGTGACACAGGAGATGGTGAATACATATATCCCTTCCGGAATGATACAGATGAGTAAGTGTCCTAAACATCACTAAGGTTATGTCTACATGTTCTGTTTATGGAAACTTGGAAATTGTCATCCAGCCTTTCCGAAAGTCATTCATGGACATTGCTGAAGTATAGGGAGTGCACATGGGGGTACACGCCTCAGAACCCGCTACAGTGGGGGTCTATATCAGCCGTTATCATCCCGACCAGGATGTTTCTAGTCTAGTTCCTAAAATTACACAGACATACTAAGAATGGGTAGTATAGTTGGTAGCTCAGGCACTTTGCAGGCTAATTCTAGCTTGTGACGATCCAGACTTACTCTTTTTGGGTGGGTTTGGTAGTTACTAATTATGTGGGGTAGTAAAGATGTGTTTGCCCGTACGTTTTCACAGTTTTTTTTACATATCCATTATTTATTAATACGGTCTCATTTTTGACAAACAGGGTTGGGGAGAACATTTAGGATTTTGCTCCAGTTTTTTTTCATAAACAAGTTGGCATTTTGTTACAGTTCGTTTTTCACAAAAAAATTTCACTTTTGCAAATGTAGCACCGATCCTGGCACTTTTATAAAGGCAGTGTAGTCTCGACATGTTTAGCTATGCAAGTAATATGTATGAATTATGACTTTCCAAAAGTTGCAAAAAAGTTACAAACTCACTCCAAAAAAAAGAGGATAATCATGAAGAATTACCCCCTTACACTAGACACTTATAAAATGTGCCAAATTTACCAAACTGGTTCACGCACAGAAAAGTGGATGAGTTTTAATATTTTCCATATCTCCCTTTTTTACTATATAATCTGCACAAAAATTGGCTTTTGGTTTTTTTTAATCTACAGCATGAAATGTCTGCTGTGGAAACAAACCTCTGTGAATTTTACTCATTTAATGGAGACCCTTAAAAACCCCTTCAAGTTGCAGCCATTTTTCGTTTTTCGCTCCCCTCCTTCCCAGAGCCATAACTTTTTTATTTTTCCGTCAATATGGCCATGTGAGGGCTTATTTTTTGCAGGACGAGTTGTACTTTTTAACATCACCATTGGTTTTACCATGTCTTGTACCAGAAAACGGGAAAAAAATTCCAAGTGCTGTGAAATTGCAAAAAAAGTGCAATCCCACACTTGTTTTTTTGTTTGGCCTTTTTGCTAGGTTCACTAAATGCTAACACTGACCTGCCATTGTGATTCTCCAGGTCAGTACGAGTTCATAGACACCAAACATGTCTAGGTTATTTTTTATTTAAGTGGTGAAAAAAAAAATCCAAACTGCTAAAAAAAAAATTGCGCAATATTCCGATACCCGTAGCGTCTCCATTTTTCGTGATCTGGGGTCGGTTGAGGGCTTATTTTTTGTGTGCCGAGTTGACATTTTTATTGATACCACTTTTGTGCAGATACGTTCTTTTGATCGCCTGTTATTGCATTTTAATGCAATGTCGCGGCGACCAAAAAAACGTAATACTGGCGTTTTGAATTTTTTTCTCGCTACGCCATTTAGCGGTCAGGTTAATCCTTTTTTTATTGAGAGATCGGGCGATTCTGAACACGGCGATACCAAATATGTGTAGGTTTGATTTTTTTTTTATTATTATTTTATTTTGAATGGGGCGAAAGGGGGGTGATTTAAACTTTTATATATTTTTTATTTTTTTCATATTTTTTAAAACATTTTTTTTTACTTTTGCCATGCTTCAATAGTCTCCATGGGAGGCTAGAAGCTGGCACAACTCGATTGGCTCTGCTACATAGAGGCGATCTGAGCATTGCCACAGGGTGGCGCTCATAGCAATCCGGCATTAGTAAGCATAGAGGTCTCAAGGAAACCTCTGGTTGTTATGTTGACGCATTGCTGACCCCCGATCATGTGACGGGGGTCGGCAATGCACGCATTTCCGGCCCGATGGCCGGAAGTGGTAGTTGAATGCCGCTGTCAGTGTTTGACAGCGGCATTTAACTAGTTAATAGCGGCGGGTGAATCCCGCCACTATTGCGGGGACATATCAGTTGTTCAAAACAGCTGACATGTCCCGGCTTTGAGGTGGGCTCACCGTCAGAGCCCACTTCAAAAGGGAAGATGTGACCTCCGCCGTACTAGTACTGTGCATGTCACGAAGGGGTTAAAGGTAATCTGTCAGTAAGATCAAATCTCATACTGGATATATGGGCATGCAGGTCTTTGAAAGCTAAATCCTTTAGCACCTTTATGTCTTCTATCTGTTGCTGCATTTCCATGAAAGCAGTGAGGTTGTTGCCTCACCTAGCACCATTCTCTTTAGTTTAATTGAAAGCTCATTGTCTGATTTCCATGCTTGAGATTACACAGACCTATGAATCAAGCTGAAGAGGTTGGTGCTGTGAGGGGCAATAACTTCTGGAAACAAAAGCTGTTACCTGTCCACTCTGTCTAAAGTACCAATACCTGGTTTGCAGACAACAGTATCACTGTGATCGATTGGCAGCAAACTCGCCTGACCTTAACCCAATAGAGTATCTGTGGGATATTGTTAAGAGGAAGATGAGACACCAGACCCAACAATGTAGCGAGCTGAAAGCTGCTATCAAAGCAACCTGGGCTTCCATAACCCCTCAGCAGTGCCACAGGCTGATCACCTCCATGTCACGCTGCATTGATGCAGTAATTTGTGCAAAAGGAGCCCCGACCAAGTATTGAGTACATTTACTACACATACATTTCAGTAGGCCAACATTCCGGATTTTAAAATCATTTTTCAAGCTGGTGTTATAAAGTACGGTATTCCAATCTACTGAGATAATTACTTTTGGGTTTTCATTGGCTGTAAGCCATAATCATCAACATTAACAGAAATAAACAATTGAAATAGATCACTCTGTGTAATGACTCTAATATGTGAGTTTCACTTTTTGTATTGAAGAACTGAAATAAATTAACATTTTGATGATATTCTAATTTTGTTAGAAGCACCTGTGTGTTTAAAGTGTATAAAGGTTTAAATTTTGCCCTTTTGTTTTAGAACATAAAATCTAAAAAAAAAAAAAAAGAACACTTTTGGTATCGCTGCATGCGTAACCGTCTGCACTACTAAAATATAATATTTATCTCATAGGGTAAACTCAAAAGCAAAAATAAAAATGGCAGAATTGCTTTTTTTTTTGCCATTTAGGCTTCCAAAAAAAGAGATAAAAAATATATTGACCCCAAAGTGGAAGGATAAAGCTTGTACCCCGAAAACAAAAACCCTAATACAGTTCTATACTGACAGAAAAAATTACAGTAAAAATTAAAAGTGAAGAGGTGCTCACTGTGATTCTGTCACACAAGAGCCCACATAAAGCATAAACCCGGAGCCGAGCCCTGGGTGCTGTAATTGTGGCCATTTTGATTTGGTCTCCCAGATATCACTAAGGGGTTGTCATAGCAACACTGGATTAGAGCTTTAGGCTATTGGAAAGTCTTTCACTTCTTAAATATGGCGCAAAGTAGATTTATGGAGTTCCCGTTCACGTTACGTCTTATACTGAAGGTTCATGATAAATTCTGTATTTAAGCCTTTGTGACTCATTTTCTGAAGATCTGTAATACCTACTAACTGCCACCAGATGGCGGTACTTCACTGTTCACTATGTCTGCCTAGTCCATGGCGCCTTCATGTTGTCTGCAGCTGTGATTTCACCATATGACATTTCTCTGCCTACAGGGACAATTATCTCTTTAATCATGACTCTTGGAGCCTGTGTAAAGAACCTGAGAAGGTTGTGCTGTGGAACATTGTCTTATTCTCCATCCTTTTAGGGATAGGATTCATTGAGGCCATATTGTGCCTCATTCAAGTCATTAATGGCATCGTCGGAGTGATCTGCGGCACTTGCATGAGAAAAAGAAAAATCAGTGTACGTCATCTCCTTATATATTAATATCGCAAAAATAATAATAGTAATATCGCTCCATGTAGTTCTAAAATCTAACATACTACAGCTATCACCACCCACATGTACAGCACACATGATCATAGCCACCCTAACATAAGTACCACCATTCATCATGATCCCGCTACACTGTGACAGCCCTTCAGATATTTGTAGACAGCCATTAAGTCTCCGTAAAGCCTTCTTTTTTGCAAGCTAAACATTCCCAGATCCCTTAACCGTTCCTCATAGGACATACTTTGCAGTCCGCTCTCCATCCTGGTCGCTCTTCTCAGAACTTGCCCCAGTTTTTCAATGTCTTTTTTTAAATGCAGTGCCCAGAACTGGACACAGTATTCCAGATGAGGCCTGACCAAGGAGGAGTAGAGGGGGATAATTATTTCATGTGATCTAGTCTCTAGGCTTCTCTTAATACATCCTAGAACTGTGTTTGCCTTTTTTGCTGCTGCATCACACTGTTGACTCATGTGCAGTCTGGAATCTATTAGTATACTCAAGTCGTTTTCACATGCGCTGTTGCTTAGTTCTATTCCTCCCATTCTGTAGATGTAATTTTTTTACTTGCCGAGATGTTAAATCTTGCATTTCTCCCTGCTAAATACCATTCTATTAGTTGCTGCCCATTGTTAAAGCTTATCTAGATCCTTTTGAATCCTTTCTCTGTCTTCTGTAGTGTTAGCTATCCCTCCCAGCTTTGCATCATCTGCAAATATGATCAGTTTACCTTCAGTTCCCTTATCTTGATAATTTATATATCATTCATCAAGCACAAGTCAAATGATCACTACCACCATTCATCATGAATAGTCTCTACTTCCCACATAGCACATATAGTCCATATATCTTTATTGGCCCTTATGTCGCTGTCTCATATACCATACCGCCACTACGTGCATATATAACACATATGTAGTGTTATATACAGCATAGTCCTCATTTATATGTTGCTTTCTCTTGTTTCAGACAACTACGGCGTGAACCTGAAGACTGCGGAGAAGTAGAGAAGGGCACAACTAGAAAAACTCCAGTCACAAATAAAAAAAAGGAAAAAAGAATTCAAGATAGAATATAGTGTTTGTACAGATGTAACAAAGCTAAATTTATAAATGCAGTAAAAGTGACTGTCACTTAGTAGCACCCATTGTGATATGATGATGTGTTGTCTGCGGTGCTGCGGGTCTGCACTGACTTATCACCAAGGGTTGTCTAGTCTTATGTAAATAAAGCTGAAATGGACGGCGTAATTTATCATGAAAATCGCCTCTGTGCTTTCAATCCTTTCCTCACCAGTATCTCTGTTTGTTGTCATTGAATACAAATAGTCTCATTTAACTACAATATGCCAGATTAGACCAAACGGGGATGTGAAAACCAGAAATACAACAAAAACGATCCAATGTATATGTATGGAAGTCCGGGTCCGCGCCAGTCTCCAAAACGCGCGTCGGGGTAAGACGTGAGGACCCGGACTTCCACATCCAACATCTTCGGCTTTTGAGGTAATTACTTTACAGATGGCTCGTGTGATAGATAGTGCGAGGGATAGTGTCAACAACTAGAGACACACCTTTAGTGATATGACTATAGGGGCATTTGTTTTATAGTGGACACGAGCATGATGGTCATATGACCAGGTTATCGGTACAAGTAATTTAAATATTGGGCAATGCCCTTCCCAGGTAGTTTAATTTTAAACATGGGATACCGAAATTAGAATATCTTGTTACTCATTCGTTGAAGTGTATATTATTATGACATCTTGCTGGCTTATAATCCACTCCCTATTGGTAGGGTATCTAACCTCATTATTAATAGTGTCTTGCCGATTAATGAATCTAAAATATATGATATATGGTAAATACAAATACAATTACTAAATGTGGTTTGTCCTGGTCCAAACGTCATTTTTGCACGATTGCACTTTCTGCTTGTGCGGCGCGCCCCCACACCGCCGCAGGGCCGAGGGGATACCCGGAGCCGGGCCTCTGGGTCTCAGTCTCGGGGTTGTCACGGTGGCTAGACCCGGTCCGTGGCCCTGTCCGTCAGTGGGGGACGCCCGGTGTAATAGGTGGTAGTAATGATAGCGGTGGAGCGGTGCAGTTGTGGGGTGTAAGTCGCGGTAAATAACGAGGACACCAGGTTGCAGTCTCTTTACCTCTTTACTGGAGATCTCTGAGTCCTCAGTCCAGAACACGGTTCACCAGGCTACGCAAGTCCGGCCGGTCCAATGGCACCTCCAGAGTTCTCCTCTCAGGTGGAAATCTGTGCCTTCCTTCTAGCGCTATGTGTTGTAGTCCTTCCCTGCTGTGCTTACGGAAAGTAACCCCACAACGGTTGTGTCTGTTTCTTAAGTTCCCTCACAACTCGATTTGATGTTCCTCTGTAATCCACCCCTTCCCTGTATTCAGGTTGGAATGGCACCCGTTTGTCAGGTAGGCCTGGAGTTCTTCCGGGACCCTAGAGTCGCCCCTCTCCCGCAATTGCCCCCCAAGACTTCATAGGTGATATGTGGTAGACAGCCCGCCTGAGACCGACTGTCCTGCCGCTGTTTGGAGTATGGCTTGAAGCTGTATTCTAATCCACTCCCTCGGCGTTCCGGCCACCGGTATTGCGCCTCAGCAGGGTGCTGCCTCTTTCAACAAAACCCCTACTGGTATTCTCCTTCTGCTTGATCTCGTTTCTCACTCAGCACAATCTGTCTCGCTTCTAGTCCTTTCCTTGAGTCCCGCCGCTTCCAGGAGCCTGCGCGGACCCGTTACGTTCTTTCAATGCCAAGCCTCTGCCAGGATCCCACCCCTGGCAGAGACCCTACAGTCTCTCCCTTCACAACACCCCCTGCCACAGGGTGTTGCTCCGTTCAATCCCGTCAGCGTTCTCTCCTAACTTCCTGCCTGACCCCCAGTTTACCCACTATGGTGGGGAGTGGCCTAATGAATAGCACCCTTAGCTCCCCCCGGAGGCCCAGCTGTGAAACATATTGGTGTCTGTGATACCTGATTGGAGGAACTCCTTCGGTGCCATCGAACGTACCATGGCTCCCCTTAGCGGCGAAGCCACAGTACTGCAACGACCAGAACTCTGGGGCGCTGCACTCCCCCCTGGTTAAACACAGTACTCCGGGACTGGGAAGAAAAACAACAATACAGATTAGTAAACAGACATACAATTTTGTTGAGTGCAAAACAATAAGTATACTTGAACAGGCTTCCCTTTATGGGAGGTGAGGACACTTTTAACGTTACAAACATGGTCAACATTATAAATTACAGGCTATGCATAACTCCTGTTACCCAACCGGGTATTCTACTTAGTGCAAATTCTGGAACAATAAATTAACATTGCCTTTAAGAAACATACACTCTTAGTTTACCAAAGGCCTTCCTATAATCACATTACAGGGTAAGGTAACTTCACATTCTCCTACTTTGAACCTGCAGGACCGCCTGTCCCTATGGCACCAGACCTACTGCCTCTCCTTTCTTTTACAGGACCGCCCTGTTCATCCAGGGCCTACTGCCTTTCTCTACTATACATGGTATAGACATAACATTCCTTTCGTTTAAAGAACTCTGAGCCAGCTCTACTCGGCTCCTTTAAGGACTCACTCTCTAACCCCTACGGGTTCACTCTCTGTCCTTAGTAACAAAGTAACTTTCAATGGGGACGCGGGGTTTACCTTCTATCCTCACCTTCATTATTACTTTGCTTACTTTCAACTATGCAGACCTCTATCTCTACCCCTACGGGCTCTCTGCATCTTTTCTTTCTGCAAAACATTATTTAGACATTTCAACAAATTCAACACATATAACTTAGCATGTAAAACAGTTACATTTCTTTTCAAGGCATCATTATGGCATTACTGTTCTGCAACAGTATCTCTCTCAAGTTCAGTTTCTCACATCCCCTTTAAGAGGAGACCAAGTCTTTCTAAGGTAGCTCGTCTTCTCAGCCTACCAGCCCACGCAAAGGTTCCGGTATGGTATCTTCGCAAAGTGTCTTTAACTAGAACCGGTAGGAAAGGTATCTTCACAAAGTGTCTTTGGCTCAAACAAATAGGACAAATATCTTCGCAAAGTGTCTTTGGCTAAAACCAGTAGGGAGCACCTTTAAGAAGGTGCAAACTATTTACAAGGGAAGTTCGAATCATGCACAGTCCATGATTTCTGCAGTTCGTGTAACTTTTGTGCAACAACTTCAGAAAAGGAAAACAAACAAAGAGGATGCCGGGTTAACAGAGGGATCCATTAACCCTGGGCGGGTTTAGCAACAACTCAAAAGAACAAATAGTAACTATTTACATTTTCACAAAGTGACTCTTCTTTCAGAAGTTTCCATGAGGCGCCTCCTGGCGGGCGGACCCCTGCAATCCAGGTTTCAGGTCCACTCCCGCTGCCAGATACACCCCATGGGTTCGGGTCTGTTGCACGACCAGGTCGTGCGCGGCGATCAAGGTCTGTGTTCCCACTTCTCTCTGTGCTGGCACATCCGGAACATCGGTCACTCGAAGGGGCACCTCTTTAGGCACGACAGTGGTGGCGGCGATCGGGTGGCAGATCGCAAGTTCTGTGGTCAGGCAGGTGGGGCCGACCAGGGTGGTTACAGATCGGTCACACGGCGGCACTTTGGCCACAGGGGCTGGTTTCTATTTCTTGTAGACGTTCAGAGCGAACCACCCCTTTTCCCCAAGGTGCCGGGTGTAGGTAACACTGTCTCCCGGATAGAGGTCTCGATCGGGGTGACCCTCTCTAAGGTGTGACTCGACATCCCGTCGGTTAACAAAGACCTCTGCGTATAGCCCCGGTTCTTTAATGAAGCCCCAGCCTCCTTGGAGTTTAAAGACGGTGATGATGCCCTGCCTGCGCGGGGCCTGGTGAGTGGTGGGGTCCTTACGGGCCCGGTCCTTGACCGCCAAATCTTTTTGATGATAGGCCTCCCGTTTAGCCTGATGTGTTTTCTCTTCCTCTCGCCACCGCTGTTCTAGCTGGATCTGGTATTCCTCCCAGCTTAGGGCCTGCACCATTTCTCCCTTCTGGGTCTCCACCCCGGGGAACCCCATGAGATTGGATCCAGGGTTCACCCAGCGGCACACCGTGCGCTCCGCACTGACCCCACACGGCAAGGGAGTAGGGGTGATTGGGGCTCGCATACGGTGTTCCATGCCCGTGGCTTCCTCCCATGGTAACAGGCGCTGAAGTCTATGGGTCCCCGGGAGAGGTGGTGCTGCTACGGGACCCACTAACACACCCTCTGCTAGTGGGGTAGGATCGGCGGACTCACCCACTGGTACGATTCCACTTTCCGCGACAGGTCCCGCTGGTTCTTCCGATGTCCGGGAATCCACTGCCGGTCCCACCTGATGCGGGGCCTGGACTCTTACATGCAGTTGGAGGAGCTGGTTATATAAATCCTCCATCTCGGCTCTCAGGAATTTGGTGTTATCCACGGAGGACAAGCTGCTGGGCTCAGCCGGGTAGTCAGGGGAGACTTCCACTTCAACCCCGCTGTCGGGTTCGGAGCTGCTGGCCATAGCGTCCTCCACGTGGGTCGCTTCCTGGTCTTTTTCCCGCTCTCTCCTGCGTGAGCAGTTTCGTTTTCTCTGCCTCCGCCCCCCTTTAAGGATTAGGAGGCGGATCTCTGCTGCTGACGGACACGTCCTCACTGCACAGAAATATTTAGACTGGGCGGCCATTATTCTTCGCGCTCTCCAGCTCGTCTACGCCCACTCCACGCCCCTCTTCTCTTCCTGCGCTTTCCTCAGCGCTGCAATGGCGGCGGATTTTGGCGGCAAATGGCACAACACAGTCTTTTCAATAAAGTACGGTTCAAGTACAGTAAATCACAGTCTCTAGGCACACATGACCTGATTCTTCAGGCTTAAGTAGATCCTGTTCGTGACGCCAAGTTGCGGCGCGCCCCCACACCGCCGCAGGGCCGAGGGGATACCCGGAGCCGGGCCACTGGGTCTCAGTCTCGGGGTTGTCACGGTGGCTAGACCCGGTCCGTGGCCCTGTCCGTCAGTGGGGGACGCCCGGTGTAATAGGTGGTAGTAATGATAGCGGTGGAGCGGTGCAGTTGTGGGGTGTAAGTCGCGGTAAATAACGAGGACACCAGGTTGCAGTCTCTTTACCTTTTTACTGGAGATCTCTGAGTCCTCAGTCCAGAACACGGTTCACCAGGCTACGCAAGTCCGGCCGGTCCAATGGCACCTCCAGAGTTCTCCTCTCAGGTGGAAATCTGTGCCTTCCTTCTAGCGCTATGTGTTGTAGTCCTTCCCTGCTGTGCTTACGGAAAGTAACCCCACAACGGTTGTGTCTGTTTCTTAAGTTCCCTCACAACTCGATTTGATGTTCCTCTGTAATCCACCCCTTCCCTGTATTCAGGTTGGAATGGCACCCGTTTGTCAGGTAGGCCTGGAGTTCTTCCGGGACCCTAGAGTCGCCCCTCTCCCGCAATTGCCCCCCAAGACTTCATAGGTGATATGTGAATAAACATGAAGAACAAAAACCGAACTATTGTCCATATAGTAATTAATTTTATTAAAGAACAAAATAAAAATAAAAAAGATAGTACTACATGAATTGGTAGGGGCGAGAAAGAGACCAAAAAATATGGCACAAAGAGGATACAGCAGTATGGAGTACTCAGTCAAAATTTATAACAATACTGTATGAATCAATAAATAGATAAATAAATAAATAAATAAATAAAGATGTACATATCATACAGAAAAGACTGGATAAGATTTACAGTGTCAGTCTGTTTTATATATGTATACACATATATATACACATACCCATGGGCAAAGTGCAGAAACTAGTACAAAAATAGTAATAATAAAGTGCATGGTGCAAAAATTACCATTGTTAGAGTGCACTGCTCAGGTAACAACTGACTGCAGGTTACTGCCATCTAAATATACGGGCACAGATCCAAATTTGGCTTCCATTATTCCCCATGAGTGATTGTAATGTTCACAACTGTGATAATCATAATACAAGGAAACAAAGAAAAAAAGGGGAAGGGAAAGAAGGAAAAAGTGCCCTGGGCAAATCTATACCTGCAATGCCGCTGTGTCCAGGATGTGCCAGTCCCCGACGCGCGTTTCGGCGCTAGCCTTCGTCAGGGGGTGGCAACATCCAGCAGGGAGGAGGATTATAAAGAAAGGGCGTCCAATAGGCAGCGGACACGAATGTGGGGCGACGCACAGAGCAGCTGGATGGAATCCCGGCACGCACACCGCCGCCGGACCATGTGGACCCCAGCGTCGCGTACCAGTGACGCAGCGCCGGGGGACATGAGACCGGAAGGCGGGGATGCCAGGACTCCAGCCACAATGCGCGTACCATCCGGTCCGCCGTCATTGGTTGGCCGGGAACACGTGACTTAAGGTCCTGGAGGGGTAAAGAGGACAGAACAAGACATGTGACCACAGGTCCTAGAAGGGTAAAATGAAAAATAGGAGAAACAACGGAACACTATGGCAATGGGAACCTGGTAATAATATATGCATAGAGAAAGGAACTGAAAAAGATTTGTAATGGACAGTTTGAATGCACATTTAACTGAATAAATATATAAATATATATATGTATATGTGGGCGAGTTAAATAACTCTATATATACCAAATATCTAACCAAAAAATTAACGGAAATAATAAAAGAAAAATGATTGAATAAATATAAAATACTAAATGAAATAAACACAGGCTAAATAATGGAAACTAAAAAATAAAAAATAAAAAATAATAAATGAAAAATAAAATAAATATATGGGTGAGTATATTATATGAAAAGAATAAGTGTAAATGTGTATATGAATAAATAAAAAGAGAAGGTGAAAGTGTATATATATATATATATATATATATATATATATATATATATATATATATATATGAGCATATTACGAAATAAAATGAATAAGTGAATGGATGAATAGTATAAAATGTAAAAAATGTGTAAAAGAAGTGTAGAAAAATATATACATACAAAAGTGAGGTGACACAAATGTAAACGTACAATATTGATACCAACAATAAAAAACCATAATGGTAGAGTGAAAATTATAAACTTGTGCATACAAATATAAAACCATCATACAAATGTGCAAGAAAAACAAAAAATAATAAATTTAATAATGAAAATTAAATTATTATTAATTAATAAAAAATTAATAATAAATAAATAATGAAAATGAATAAATATAAACTAATAATAAAAAATACATAAATAATAAATAATAAATAATAAATTATTTTAAGTTATTATTTATTATTTATTATTTATGTATTTTTTATTATTAGTTTATATTTATTCATTTTCATTATTTATTTATTATTAATTTTTTATTAATTAATAATAATTTAATTTTCATTATTAAATTTATTATTTTTTGTTTTTCTTGCACATTTGTATGATGGTTTTATATTTGTATGCACAAGTTTATAATTTTCACTCTACCATTATGGTTTTTTATTGTTGGTATCAATATTGTACGTTTACATTTGTGTCACCTCACTTTTGTATGTATATATTTTTCTACACTTCTTTTACACATTTTTTACATTTTATACTATTCATCCATTCACTTATTCATTTTATTTCGTAATATGCTCATATATATATATATATATATATATATATATATATATATATATACACTTTCACCTTCTCTTTTTATTTATTCATATACACATTTACACTTATTCTTTTCATATAATATACTCACCCATATATTTATTTTATTTTTCATTTATTATTTTTTATTTTTTATTTTTTAGTTTCCATTATTTAGCCTGTGTTTATTTCATTTAGTATTTTATATTTATTCAATCATTTTTCTTTTATTATTTCCGTTAATTTTTTGGTTAGATATTTGGTATATATAGAGTTATTTAACTCGCCCACATATACATATATATATTTATATATTTATTCAGTTAAATGTGCATTCAAACTGTCCATTACAAATCTTTTTCAGTTCCTTTCTCTATGCATATATTATTACCAGGTTCCCATTGCCATAGTGTTCCGTTGTTTCTCCTATTTTTCATTTTACCCTTCTAGGACCTGTGGTCACATGTCTTGTTCTGTCCTCTTTACCCCTCCAGGACCTTAAGTCACGTGTTCCCGGCCAACCAATGACGGCGGACCGGATGGTACGCGCATTGTGGCTGGAGTCCTGGCATCCCCGCCTTCCGGTCTCATGTCCCCCGGCGCTGCGTCACTGGTACGCGACGCTGGGGTCCACATGGTCCGGCGGCGGTGTGCGTGCCGGGATTCCATCCAGCTGCTCTGTGCGTCGCCCCACATTCGTGTCCGCTGCCTATTGGACGCCCTTTCTTTATAATCCTCCTCCCTGCTGGATGTTGCCACCCCCTGACGAAGGCTAGCGCCGAAACGCGCGTCGGGGACTGGCACATCCTGGACACAGCGGCATTGCAGGTATAGATTTGCCCAGGGCACTTTTTCCTTCTTTCCCTTCCCCTTTTTTTCTTTGTTTCCTTGTATTATGATTATCACAGTTGTGAACATTACAATCACTCATGGGGAATAATGGAAGCCAAATTTGGATCTGTGCCCGTATATTTAGATGGCAGTAACCTGCAGTCAGTTGTTACCTGAGCAGTGCACTCTAACAATGGTAATTTTTGCACCATGCACTTTATTATTACTATTTTTGTACTAGTTTCTGCACTTTGCCCATGGGTATGTGTATATATATGTGTATACATATATAAAACAGACTGACACTGTAAATCTTATCCAGTCTTTTCTGTATGATATGTACATCTTTATTTATTTATTTATTTATCTATTTATTGATTCATACAGTATTGTTATAAATTTTGACTGAGTACTCCATACTGCTGTATCCTCTTTGTGCCATATTTTTTGGTCTCTTTCTCGCCCCTACCAATTCATGTAGTACTATCTTTTTTATTTTTATTTTGTTCTTTAATAAAATTAATTACTATATGGACAATAGTTCGGTTTTTGTTCTTCATGTTTATTCATGTATTCTCCGAGTTGTCTAGTACCACGTCCATTATTTTAGGTATATGCGCACATATAAATATTGACCATCTATGTACATGTGGAGTTTTGCATATCCGTTGCCTTGAGTAATTTATTTAATAGGTGATATGTGGTAGACAGCCCGCCTGAGACCGACTGTCCTGCCGCTGTTTGGAGTATGGCTTGAAGCTGTATTCTAATCCACTCCCTCGGCGTTCCGGCCACCGGTATTGCGCCTCAGCAGGGTGCTGCCTCTTTCAACAAAACCCCTACTGGTATTCTCCTTCTGCTTGATCTCGTTTCTCACTCAGCACAATCTGTCTCGCTTCTAGTCCTTTCCTTGAGTCCCGCCGCTTCCAGGAGCCTGCGCGGACCCGTTACGTTCTTTCAATGCCAAGCCTCTGCCAGGATCCCACCCCTGGCAGAGACCCTACAGTCTCTCCCTTCACAACACCCCCTGCCACAGGGTGTTGCTCCGTTCAATCCCGTCAGCGTTCTCTCCTAACTTCCTGCCTGACCCCCAGTTTACCCACTATGGTGGGGAGTGGCCTAATGAATAGCACCCTTAGCTCCCCCCGGAGGCCCAGCTGTGAAACATATTGGTGTCTGTGATACCTGATTGGAGGAACTCCTTCGGTGCCATCGAACGTACCATGGCTCCCCTTAGCGGCGAAGCCACAGTACTGCAACGACCAGAACTCTGGGGCGCTGCACTTGTTTTTTGCATGTTCCCCATGAACCCCATTTTTTCTGTCATATATGCCATAAAAGACTTTTTGTACATATATATTGGATCATTTTTGTCGTATTTGTGGTTTCCACTTCCCAATTTGGTTAATTTTTTGGCGACTAGTCAATAAAATGTCCAAGATTAACAGCAAATCTATTTGAAAAAATAGGCTTACCATAAGGTGGTTGATATAATGCTGTTATGTACCATTATCATCCTATAATATGCCAGATTAGGCAATGCTCTGTATATGTGTCGGTGTAGGTGAAGTGTATGAGTCTGGAGTACAAGCTGTTTCGCTCACAGAGCATAGCCTACACTGACCTAATGTGCATGTATTGTGCATCCAGTGCTGTGATTGGTGGATGATGTGTCTGCAGTACACACCACCAGTGGCATATTCTACTACTAGCTCAGATCAGGGGGCTGCTATGTGGCCCAGGAGTTGAGAGCCTTGCTCTCCCAGCTGCCCCCTCAGGCGCGCCATCACACTTTCAACTGTGTGTGCATCCTGTGTGTGATGTTACCTTACAAAGGTATCTTCATAGCGTTGCCCATGTGGTCTCCTCAGATTTGAAGAATGGCCCACTGTGATAGAATCTGTGCTGCAGGTGAAACTAGATGTCACATACTGAACCTAAGGCAACATTGTCTACACAAACTATCAGGAGGCGTTGGCACGACATTGGGCTACTAGCCTGATGTCTGGCTACAGGTGTCCATTGACCTCTAGCCACCACTGTCAAAGTGCAGAGTAAGTGCCATCATGGTGCAGAGTAAGATTGGAATGGAAGATGGAATGGAGGTCTGCCCCACTGACTATGAGAGCTTACACTCTACAGGAGAGAACCCTGCTGACCATAAGAGCTTACACTCTACAGGAGAGAGAGAGGACCCCACTGACCATAAGAGCTTACACTCTACAGGAGAGCGAGAGGACCCCGCTGACCATAAGAGCTTACACTCTACAGGAGAGAGAGGACCTTGCTGACCATAAGAGCTTACACTATACTGGACAGGGAGGATCCCACTGACCATAAGAGCTTACACTCTACAGGAGAGAGAGAGGACCCTGCTGACTGTAAGAGCTTACACTCTACTGGAGAGAGAGAGAGGATCCCACTGACCATAAGAGCTTACACTCTACTGGAGAGAGAGAGGACCCTGCTGACCGTAAGAGCTTACACTCTACTGGAGAGAGAGAGGACCCGACTGACCATAAGAGCTTACACTCCACGGGAGAGCGAGGATTCTGCTGACCATAAGAGCTTACACTCTACTGGAGAGAGAGAGGACCCTGCTGACCATAAGAGCTTACACTGTACAGGAGAGAGAGAGAGAACCCTGCTGACCATAAGACCTTACTCTCTATAGGAGATAGGATCTTGCACACAAGAGCTGACACTCTATAGGAGAGAGACAATTACCCTGTGACTCTGGAGATGGAAAATAACTCTGCCATACAAACTGTGCTCCTCTGGGACCCGCCGATCCATGATGTCCCAGGTACTGACCACCACTCTACAAGGTATGATAATCCACAAGATGTCATAGATGTAGGGCATTAAGGGGAGCTCTTGTGGCAATTCAAAAAGACGTTGGCCTGCTCTCTGATGTGTGGGAAATGGTTCTGGCCAAGTTTTTTTTTTTTTGCTAAACGTGAATCGAATTTAAAATTAATTTAATTCACATGAAACCACAGATTTTAGGAACAGCGATTGTCAGAAGGTCAATTCACTCATCTATACAAATAATAATTAATATATAAAAAATGCACCTAATGATGCTTCCTATAGTGTCCACATAATACTACAGATTAATTCCCAAATAATATCACGAAAAACTGTTAAATAATTATGGATGGCTTTAGTTTCACTGGGTTCTTGTCTTCTGTGTTCTCCCAGGAAACTACGGGCCATGGGCACTAGCCCAGTTTGTCAACCCCTTAAAATACCAGCCAAACAGTTGAGCTCTAAATACATTAGGTTTATCTAATGACTCCTACTGCCGATATCTAGAAGAGAGCTGTCAGTTAATCATGTGACTGACAGATACTATTTGTTCCTCATTTAAATTTTGTAATTAGTTGTCCTCCTAAGAAAGTCTCTATAGTGCCCCCTATTGGAAGTAGCTTCCATATTTCTCAGTGCTTGATCCTTTAAGGTCTAAGGACTTGAATAACTAATAATTTTAAACAATAATCTGGGGAGAGCTGTTTCAGAGTTCCTGCCCCTCATTGGTGCAAGGGTTGTCTATGGCTTTACCAAGGTCGTGGGCAGTGTCTGAACATCTGTTTCTTGGAGGAACATGGAACAGCTTAGGCTGGTTTCACATTTGCGTTTTTTGCCGCTGCGTTTTAGCGCAAAAAAAACCATGCGTTTTTTTCCTATATTTAACATTAAAAACGCATGCGGTTTTTTTGTATGCGTTTTGCCGCGTTTGACGACACAGGCGTCGTTTCTATGCTTGCGTTTTGTTGCGGAAATGCAACATGTAGTAATTTCTAGAGGCTTTCTTTGCCGCAAAAAAACGCATGCGTTTTTTTGCGGCAAAAAAACATATTGCTGTCTATGTAAACGCATGCGTTTTTAAGCACATGCGTTTGGTTGCGTTTTTAAACGCATGCGTTTCAATAGAAAAAAACAAGAATACACACTGATAAGCCACCCCCCACCATCAAGGTGATAAAGGGATCCAAACCCTAACCCTAAACCTACCCCTAACCCTACCCCTAACCCTAGCGATCCTAACCCTACCCCTAACCCTACCCCTAACCCTAGGGATCCTAACCCTAACCCTAACCCTAGGGATCCTAACCCTAACCCTAGGGCTCCTAACCCTAACCCTAACCCCAACCCTAGCTATTTCTATTTATAGTGGGTTTTCTTGTTGATTTTGATGATTGGCAGCTGTCACACACTTCTCAGCATGCGTTTCAAAAACGCAAACTCAGGAAAAAACGCATGTAAACGCGTCAAAACGCCGCGTTTTTTTTTACCGCATGCGAAAACGCATGTGTCTAAAAAACGCAGCGTTTGCACGCGTTTACATGCGTTTTTTCTCCAGTCACCTTCCACGACAGCAGTATCGGAGGATGTCTCCCCGCCCTAATAGGGGACAGGAAACAAAGAGGTTAAATACCCCTCCCCTTCCTGCAACCACCAGTGTTTTTCCTGTCCCCTATGGGGCATGAAGAGGTTCTCTGATAGTGCTGCCGTGGCCGGCGATCGGGAGCACTGTTACCTTTCTAGCCGGGCAGTCAAGGTCGGGGGCTCCGCTCTCCTCCTCCATCCAGACTGCTTCCATCTCCGTGCTTCCACGCAACTTGGGACCCCTGCCCGCCCTACCCGCGCCTCTTTCGGGAGGCAAAGCAGGGCGGTGCGGTGCTCCGGGGTCCTTCTCACGCTCCCCGGCTTCCTCCTCCCTCCACGCTGCTGCTGGAGCTGGCGCGCGCGCACCGGAAGTGACGTTCAGCCGAACTTCCGGTTTTTTTGCCGTTCAGCGTCCTGAGCCAGGACATGCAGTGGCGGCATGGACGGGGCGTCCCTGACCCCCCCCCCATCAGACGGACACCACGAGGGGGAGGAGCACCACCAATCTCGCTGGGAGCCTCGGTAACCTATTTATTCCTGGCTAAGGAAGCCTCCAGGTAAGACCTCCTGTCTATACCCTCTATAGTCAGATCTCTGATATGGATGGCGACAAATCCCTTCACTCTGCTTCTGCAGAGCCCAGCGCTCACCCCCCTGCCGTAAGTAGTGGGATAAAGTCCCTTGCTGTCCATTTTTCTAAAATCAAGTGACTTAGTCCGTCTTCTCTCTCTCTCCTTTAGGGAGACAAGACTTCTGCCCCTAAGAAGGTGCCCAGTCGCAAGTGTGCTGCATGTGCGTCCAAGCTTCCCTCCACATATAAAAAGAAGCTCTGCCAGCCATGCACAGACGAGGTTCTGCGTGCTGAACAGCCCTCTCTTATGGACAGCATCAGGACTCTCATCAGGCAGGAAGTTCAATCTTACATGGCGACCTTCTCCCAGCCCCCGACACCACAGCCTCCTCCTGCTAAAAAAAGGAAAATAGCCCCTGTAGTCTCTGACTCTGACTCAGGAGAAGTGCATACTTCTGACTCAGGGGACCATTGGGAGAATGAGAGTTCTGCCTCTACCTCTGCTCCCAAATCAGACAACAAAAAATATCTCTTTTCCTCCGAGGATTTGGAGGAATTAGTGTCTATGGTAGGGGGCACCATGGGGGTGGAGGAGGAGGTGGAGGGCCATTCTGTACAGGATGTCATGTTCGGGGGGTTAAAGCCCAAATCGGTAAAGGGATTCCCCATACACGAAAATATAGAAAGCCTCATCCTCCATGAGTGGGGCCTTCCAGAGAAAGGGTTAAATGTGCCATCAGAACTCAAGAACCGTTTTCCCTTGGAGGGAGACTGTTCTCTTTTCGAAATGCCCAAGGTTGATGTCCAGGTTTCGAGGGTAACCAAAAAAACGGCCCTGCCTTTTGAAGATTCCTCCCAGCTAAAAGATCCCATGGATCGCAAAACTGAGAGTTTATTAAGAAAATCCTGGGAGACTTCAACTAACCTACTGAGGTCCAACGTGGCATCAACATGTGTAGCCAGATCCCTGTTCCTCTGGCTGCGTACATTGGAAAATCACCTGGTGCAGGGTACACCCAGAGAAGAGATTCTTAATTCTCTTCCTCTGCTCCAAAGGGCAACCGGATTCCTCGCGAACGCCTCCGCAGAATCAGTACGGGTTGCCGCTAAATCAGCGGTTCTCACTAATTCCGCTAGAAGAGCTTTGTGGCTTAAATCCTGGGGAGGTGATATTACCTCAAAGTCTAAGCTTTGCGGTATACCTTTCCAGGGTCATTATGTATTTGGGCCAGTCCTGGACGAAATCTTGGACAAAGCTTCGGATAAGAAGAAGGTCCTTCCGGAACAAAGGAACCCTAAGAAGCGTTTTTTTCGTCCCCCCCGTGACCAAACCCCCCAGCAGAATTACAGGGGTAAGGGCAAATCAGGACGATGGAGTTACCCCAAGGGAGGAAAGGCCAGAAACATCCTGGTCCCCCAACCGACTCAGGCCTCTGAAAAACAATGACTGCCCTCCGGTCGGGGGTCGACTCTCGGGATTCCTCTCCCAGTGGCAGGTGATTACCACAAACCAGTGGGTCCTACGTACCATATGGGAGGGACTAAGGTTGGAGTTCGAGAGTCCTCCTCCCCATCGTCTGTCTATCACTTCCCTACAATCCCCAGGACTTCGGGAAATTTTGATGCCGGATATCCTAGACCTGCTTCGAGCGAAGGTGATCTCCCAGGTACCACATCGGGAAATAGGAGAAGGTCACTATTCCCACCTCTTCGTGGTGAAAAAACCCTCAGGGAAACATCGCATCATTATCAACCTGAAACCTCTAAATCAGGTAATAAAATACCGGAGATTCAAAATGGAATCGATCAGATCAGCAATCCCGCTGATCGGTCAGGACTGGGTGATGGCGACGCTGGACCTGAGGGACGCATACTATCATGTGCCAATACACCCAGACCACAGAAGATTCCTCAGGTTCGCAATCTCCCAAAACAAACGGGTCAGCCATTACCAATTCAACGTCCTCCCGTTCGGAGTCTCGTCGGCTCCACGAGTCTTCTCCAAGATCATGACAGAAGCGGTAATCTTTATTCGTCAACAGGGGATCTGTGTCATACCATACCTGGACGATTTTCTTATCATCGCTCCATCCGCTTCACGTCTCAATCAGGATGTGACAAGAGTCCTCGACATTCTAGAATCTCTCGGGTGGATCCCGAACCTGGAGAAATCAGACCTCCAGCCTTCACCACAGAAGAAATTCCTAGGAATCCTTCTGGATTCGGAGAACAGAATGTCCTTTCTACCCGAGGACCGTCAGACCGATCTTGTCCGCAGGATCTCCAGGTTCAGAGATCAAAGAGCCCCGACTCTAAGAGACTCTATGTCAGTCCTGGGTTCATTGACATCCTGCATTCAAGCAGTCTCCTGGGCACAAGCCCATACGAGAATACTTCAATCACACATCCTGGCATATTCAAGAGGACATCAGATGGCCTTAACCAGGAAGATTCCCCTTCCCTCGCATGTGAGATCCTCTCTGTTATGGTGGCTGAACCCCCAGAATCTACACCGAGGAGTCAGCTGGGACCAGCTTCCCCTCAGAGTTCTCACAACAGACGCAAGTCAGAGAGGTTGGGGCGCCGTGATAGAAGGCTTCCACTTCCAGCGGTTGTGGGCCCCAGATGTGAGACGCAGTTCCTCAAATCTGAGGGAATTGAAAGCGGTGGAAGAGGCGCTAAAAGCTGCATCTATCATCATCCAGGGCTACCATGTCCGGGTGATGTCCGACAATATGACCACCGTGGCATATCTCCGACACCGAGGGGGCACAGGACACTCGAACCTGAAGCTGACTGCTGGAAGGATTTTTTCCTGGGCAGAAAACCACCTGATGTCAATCTCGGCAGTTCATATAAGGGGATTGGACAATTCCCAGGCGGATTATCTCAGCCGGAGAGACTTCCATCCAGGAGAATGGTCTCTAAACCAGGAGGTATTCCTAGCCCTGGTCCAAAGGTGGGGAACTCCCGATGTGGACCTATTTGCCAGCATTCAGAACACAAAATCAAACACCTTCTTCTCCCTGACCCCCTCAAACGGGACACTAGGACTGGACGAGTTCTCCCACCCCTGGGAGTTTACCCTGGCATATGCTTTTCCACCAATACCATTGCTACCCAGGACGTTGCAGAAGATCCGGACGGATCAGGTCACAACGATTTTGGTGGCCCCATTATGGCCAGGAAGGAGCTGGTTCAGCGCACTAACTGGCATGTGTCTAGAAGGCCCGATTCCGCTACCACAGAGACACGACCTTCTTCAACAAGGTCCCCTGACCCATCCAGACCTACACAAACTAAAGTTGACAACCTGGTTACTGAAGCCGAGATCCTGAGAGCCAGAGGACTCTCGCAGGAAGTAATCGAAACCCTACAGAAAAGTAGGAAGCCAATAACGAACGCCATTTATGGCAAGATATGGAAGAAATTTTCATCATGGTGTGCCCCGAACAGACCGGATCCTTTCAACCCAAATATTGCGCAGATTCTTCAATTCCTACAGAAGGGCTTAGAGCTGGGTCTTTCACCAAGTACCCTAAAAGTTCAGGTGTCAGCTCTTGGTGCTTTCTTTGACCGGGATCTAGCAAGTCATCGATGGGTGAAGCGATTCATATCATCGGCAACCAGAATCCGTCCGAGACTCCAGATCCATACCCCACCTTGGGACTTAAACCTGGTGCTAAAAGGTCTGACCGGGGACCCCTTTGAACCCCTTTCAGCATCTAGCTTAAAGATCTTAACCCTCAAAACGGTCTTTCTGGTAGCTATCACTACTGCCAGGCGTATAGGGGAGTTACAAGCCTTATCGATTCAGGAACCATTCCTGACTATAACTACGGATAGTATAATCCTCAAATTAGACCCGTCCTTTACACCTAAGGTAGCTTCAAGCTTTCACAGAAATCAGGACATCATATTACCTTCTTTCTGTCCCAATCCCTCTAATCCTAAAGAGGAGGTCTTTCACACCCTGGACGTCCGCAGGGTGGTCCTGTTCTACCTCCAGCAAACGGAGGATTGGAGGTTGGATCAAAACCTGTTCATCCAGTGGTCAGGGCATAATAAGGGCAAGAAGGCAGCCAAAAGCACAATCGCTAATTGGATAAAGCAGGCCATTAGCCTAGCATACTCTTCTCAAAAGCTATCACCCCCAGCTTCTCTGAAGGCCCACTCTACCCGCTCAGTCTCAACCTCCTGGGCAGAAAGGGGAAGCGCATCAGCAGAGCAGATTTGCAGAGCCGCCACCTGGTCATCAATACACACGTTCACCAGGCACTACAGGCTCAACTTCAACAGGGATCTAACATTCGGCAGACGTGTTCTGCAGGCGGTTGTCCCTCCCTAAAGAAATTAGCGGTTGGTATCACTCCGATACTGCTGTCGTGGAAGGTGACTGGAGAAAATAGAATTAGTTCTTACCGGTAATTCGGTTTCTAGGAACCTTCCACGACAGCACTAATTTCCCTCCCTATCTGTTTTATAAATTTATGATTCCTGCACTTAAATGGTAACTATACATGCTACTGTGTCCAGAAAAAACACTGGTGGTTGCAGGAAGGGGAGGGGTATTTAACCTCTTCGTTTCCTGTCCCCTATTAGGGCGGGGAGACATCCTCCGATACTGCTGTCGTGGAAGGTTCCTAGAAACCGAATTACCGGTAAGAACTAATTCTATTTTTCACCACCTGCGTTTGCGTTTTAAACGCAAATGTAAAACTAGCCTTAGCTATCGTTTAAAGCTCATTAGCACCAATAAGAGCTAATGCCATGACAGTAGTCCACAACATGTGGCCAGGGTCCTGATCCTGGAGCCTAAGAGGACCCATACGCAAATCTACCACATAAGATACCAAAGTCAAAAATAGCACATGATAGGTCAGGAGTCTGTAGGACCAGGATTTCTAAGCTATTTCCCTCCTTAAGGCTCTTCAGATGCTTTCAAAATTCAACACCCTGGATACACAGGACAGATGTGAAGAATTTATAAGGGAAAATGCATAAATGTACATGTCAGAAGGTCACAAGTCTCCACTCAACATTGAGTCCCATTTGACAGAATTCAGAAATCTCCGACACGAGATAAGACAAGGAGACACTATTTTATTGAATGGCGCTTTGTTTCGAAAGATCATCAAAGGTTTCTTGCTGTTCAGTAGGACCCACATGTCTGCTCACAAGACAGTAACTTGTCTGCAAAGCATTATTGGTCTTTCTCATTCACCACTGTTGATTTGTGATGGCTCTGAACGTCCCTGCTCTGCTGTCTGTACTTCTGTTCTATGCGGCGACATTGGGGATCGGAGTCTGGGCTTCAAAAAAAGCCAAAAGGTTGCAAAAAAATGGAAATCGGATGGAAGTTGCCATTGTTGGGGGAAGAAAAGTCAATATGGTTATTGGATTATTTACTACTACAGGTATGTCTGGTGATTGCAGGATATGGGTCTATTATTACCCTGTTAGGGTATGTGCACACGCTGCGGATTTTGCTGCGGATCCGCAGCTGTTTTCACGCTGCGGATTTGCAGCAGTTTTCCATGAGTTTACAGTACAATGTAAACCTATGGAAAACAAAATCCGCAGTGCACATGCTGCTGAAAAAAACGTGCGGAAATGCTGCGTTGTTTATTCCGCAGCATGTCAATTCTTTGTGCGGATTCCGCTGCGGTTTACACCTGCTCCATAATAGGAATCCGCAGGTGTAAAACCATATGTGAAATCCACACAAAATCCGCAAAGAAAACGCTGTAAATTCGTGGTAATTCCGCAGGTAATCCGCAGTGCGGTATACCTGTGGATTTACCAAAAGAGGTGCGGAACAATCCGCAGGGCTTCCATCCACATGTGCACATACCCTTAAGTACATAGATCATTTTAATTTGGGCACCTTAATAACACAGTTACTTAGAGCCTTAGAATATTTATATATATATATATATATATATATATATATATATATATATATATATATATATATACCTTTTATACTGTACTGTATATTCCTTTTTACTTTTCCATAGCTTGTTTTTTTTCAGGATGACCTAATTTTATTTGGCTTTTGTGGGGGTGAATACAAGGGAGTAATTATAATAGGAGCAGAGATTGCAGATGGATCTATGACCTGAATCCTAGAAGGTGGTGAGGTGGAAACAAAAAGATCCCTTTGAATCCTATAACAATATCCATATAGTGGTCCGTGTGATACTTAGGGGCCTGTTGGAGATTTTGGACTTTGGCATACAATCTTTATATAATGTATTGAATGATTTTTAGTATTTTTTAGGGAGGAAATGGTAAAAAAAAAATCTGTCCAGTTACACCAAATTTATGCACAAGATTTACACCTACTTGTAGTTTTGATTGGTACAATTTTGGGGTACATAAGACTTTTTTCATTACTTTTATTCTTAAAATGTAAATGTATTTATTTATTGCATTACTGTATTGGAAAAATGATCCTTTCATTTTTTTAGTAGAAAGTCGTTGCTAGTGATGAGCGAATATACTCGTTACTCGAGATTTCTCGAGAACACTTGGGGGTCCTCCGAGTATTTTTTAGTGCTCGGAGATTTAGTTTTCATCGCCGCAGCAGGCTGCTTTACAGCTGTTAGCCAGCATAAGTACATGTGGGGGTTGCCTGGTTGCTAGGGAATCCCCACATGTAACCAAGCTGGCTAAGAGATGTAAATCCTTCAGCTGAGGGGAGGAAAACTAAATCTCCGAGCACTAAAAAATACTCGGAGGACCCCCAAGCGTGCTTGGGAAATCTCGAGTAACGAGGATATTCGCTCATCACTAGACATTGCGGATGTCACAAGCCAACTATGTGTATTTTTCTAATGTTTTAAACTTTTTTTTCAGTGTAAAACACCATGTGTCCCACAGGGGCAAGTCTGGTAAATAAATAACAACAGTCAAATGGGGCGACCATGGGACCAATGAAGACAAATACTTTTTTCAAACCCCTCACTCCCACATACATGCCATCAAATATCATTGTTCAGTGACCCTGCATCCCCGTTTTGCAAAGATAACAGTATAATAAACTGTAGCAGCAGATATAAAAGGTAAATAATCATTCATCAATTTACAAACATCAATTTAACCTACAAGAAGAGTCAACACTTCAGACTCTAGGCCAGACCTGGGCAAAGTGCGGCCCACGGTCCACATCCGGCCCTCTGGCTGTTCCAGTCCGACCTGTGGACCGAGACAACCGAGGGGCTGAAAACAGTGGCCCACGTCTGCCGCTGATTGTCTCTGCACGCCCACCCGCCCACTCACTCGTCCATCTGCTCATTTTCTCTGCCTGCCTGCTCACTCGCTCGTCCGTCCACTCATTGTCTCTGCCTGCCCGCCCTCTTGCTCATCTGTCCGCTCGTTGTCTCTGCCCACCCGCTCGCTATCTCCGCAGCCACTCTCCATACACGCTGACTGCACTGATGGAGGAGGGGGATCTTTCCTCCACCAATCAGAGTGTGAAACAGCTAGCGATGATGTCATGTCATCTCATCAGCTGTGTACTGCGGAGATTCAGCGCACCGGAGGCAGAAGCAGAGTACTGTGGAAACGAGAGGAAGATGAATATGTGGTGGTTGTTTTACATTTATCTAAGTATATGGGATGCTTAGTTGCACATGGGGAGGCTATATGGGACTTATCATGGACATGGGAAGGCTTTATGGGACTTATCATGGACATGAGGATGCTATATGGGACTTATCATGGACATGGGGAGGCTATATGGGTCTTATTATGGACATGGGGAGGCTATATGGGTCTTACTATGGACATGGGGAGGCTATATGGGACCTATCATTGACACGGGGAGGCTATATGGGACTTATCATGGACATGCGGAAGCTATGGGGGTATTAACATGAACATGCGAAGGCTGTTTGGGGCTCATATGGTGGCCAAGGTGAGGGCTGTGTGGGTCTCATATGGTGGCCATGGGGAGGCTATGTGGGTCTCATATGGTGGCCATGGGGAGGCTGCATGGGCCTCAGATGCTGGCCATGGAGTGGCTTTATGGGCCTCAGATGCTGGCCATTCAGAGGCTGCATGGGCATCAGGTGCTGGCCATTCGGAGGCTGCATGGGCCTAAGATGCTGGCCATGGGGAGGCTGCGTGGGCCTCAGTTGCTTGCCATTTGGAGGCTGCATGGGCCTCAGATGCTGGCCATTCGGAGGCTGCGTGGGCTTCAGATGCTGGCCATTCGGAGGCTGCATGGGCCTCAGATGCTGGCCATTCGGAGGCTCCGTGGGTTTCAGATGTTGGCCGTTCGGAGGCTGCATGGGCCTCAGATTCAGGCCATTTGTAGGCTGCGTGGGCCTCATACGATATAATAAAGGGGCTGTATTTGAGTTCAAATGGTATATAGGGGGATGTCAGCATACTTAATTCTGCTCAATATTAAATGATATAATTAATATTAAGATATTTGTTAATATAATAATTATAATTAATATGTCGATATTACTATTGAGCCTAATTAATTTCAGCCTATTGGTTCAGCATTCTACCACAGTCACGGTCTCTCATGTGGTCCCTCGGGAAAATTAATTGCCCACCCCTGCTCTAGACCAACATAAGAAAGAAACACGTCAACATAGAGTCTATTCCTCCTAGCTTACTGAAAATACACGTCTGGTTAGTTAAGATAACATGCTGCGCTGTCACAGTCTACTCAGCTCAAAGCTGTATGAACACTTAGAGTGAAGGGCCCCCCAGGATGTTGGTCTGTGCCACACGTGACACCCGCCAACCACTTATACAAAATTATGCACTTTAATACACACATGTTTACATATAAATCCCCATATATGACCACAGGGAGAAACATGTCACTCATGAGGAGAGGGAAGGGAGAAACTGTCAGAGACCCGCCTGTCTGACCAGTCTCCCATGCAGCTCGGTGCAGCTTAGGCTACTTTCTCACATCAGTTTTTTGCTGTCAGGCTCAATCCGGCAAACTTTTAAAAAGACGGAATCCATCGCCATATTCGTCATTTTACGGATCCGGTGCCATAGGCTTCCATTATAGCAAATGCCGGACGCTGCCGGATCCGGCGCTGTCCGTTTTTTCGACGGACACAAAAACATTAGTATGTCCATATTATCTATCTATGACAGAAAAACGGTTCCGGCGGCAACTTTTGCCGGATCCGGTTTTTTTCAAAATTCGCCAGATTGTGATTGACAGCAAAAAACTGATGTGTGAAAGTAGCCTTAAAGTATGTTTTTCGCTGAAATGCCGCTAGGGAGTTTTTCCTAACTGTCCAGTTTGGAGGGATGAATAGAATTAGTGGACTGAGATCTAATTTTCTTAAAGGGATTATCTAACCAGAAGTTTACATCTATCTATATAATTGTCTAAGGGTCACTTCCGTCTTTCTGTCTGTCTTTCTGTCTGTCTGTAACGGAAATCCTGTGTCGCTGATTGGTCGCCAATCACCAATCAGCGACGGGCACAGTCCGGCCGCGAATTCACCCCTTCCTACCCTCCGTCAGTGCCCCCTCCATACTCCCCTCCAGTCACCGCTCACACAGGGTTAATGGCTGCGTTACACCGCGTTATGCCGCGGTGTAACGCAGTCCGTTAACGCTGCTATTAACCCTGTGTGACCAACTTTTTACTATTGATGCTGCCTTTGCAGCATCAATAGTAAAAAGATCTAATGTTAAAAATAATAAAAAAAATTAAAAATCATTATATTCTCACCTTCCGGCGCCTTTCCCACTCCTCGCGACTCTCCGGTCCAAAGAATGCATTGCGGTCTCGCAAGATGATGACGTAGCGGTCTCGCCTAATTGTCCTAAAATAGGAAAGGTTTATACTGATATAATGTCAAATATTGAAAAAAACATGCATATATGTCTTTTTATATGATGTATGTAAACTTCTGGTTTCAACTGTATATATAAAAAGACAGGGTATGTAGTACTAGAGATGAGAATTCGGAAAACATTTGCCAATCTCAAAATTGGCACGAACATAGCACATTTGAATTTGTGCTCAGTTTCCCGAGTGTTTTTCCTCAAATGCGGCAACATTCAGTCAAATGTCGATAAATGATTGCATTTGTTTTGACTTTGTCTAGGATAGTGGTGCTGTATGATGAGCGGGGGTTGTGTTTTATGATGGGAAGGGGTGTGTCTAGGTCAGAGGAGATGCGGAGTGTAATTTTTTTCATTTAATAGCCTAATATGTTCATATTACCGCAGCCAATCAGGGCACAGAAACCATCCACAATGTCATAACACAAGTACTTCTGTGATTGGCTGGTGAAGTCACATGTCCCTCTCCGTATAAAAAGCAGACATCTTGTTTTGCTGGCTGCATTTTCTCAATGTAAGGCTGCCGTCACACTAGCAGTGTTTGGTCAGTACTTTGCATCAGTATTTGTAAGCCAAAACCAGGAGTGGGTGATAAATGCAGAAGTGGTGCATATGTTTCTATTATACTTTTCCTTTATTTGTTCCACTCCTGGTTTTGGCTTACAAATACTGATCTAAAATACTGATCAAATACTGCTAGTGTGACGGCAGCCTAACAGCGCAGACTGGCCGCTGCTGCTGCAACTGAACTTGTAATTCGTTAGATAAGATCATGTCCTGTTTCAAATCGATCTTTCAGTATCTAACTAGATTGTGCTAAAACTGTGTTGCATTGATGAATCAGGATCACCCATTTGCTAATCAAAATCATTAGGCCTAATATTAGGGTTCAGCCAGGAGGCCCCATTTGCTAATTCAAATCGTTTGGGCTAAAACTGTTTTGCAGTGAGGAATCAAAAGGCCCCATTTGCTAATCAAAATCGTTAAGGGCTTAATATTGGGGTTCAGCCAGGAGGCCCCATTTGCTAATCCAAATAGTTTGTGCTAGCGCTGCATCAAGTGGCCTCTCCTCCTTGTCATCCACCTTAACATTACACAGTACAATCCTAAGAGGTAGCAACCCAATCACCCTTGTTTCCCCTGCGTCAAAAATTTCCAACCGCCCAACTAACTGTGGGGAACAACAGATGGGACAATCTGCAGAGCTGTTCAAACATTCTATTCCATGGGCATCAGAGGTCTGCTCCAAAGATTCACAGAATCCAGAGGAGGAAAGCATCTGCACCGGTGTCCAAAATTGTTTCCCGTTGGATCCAGGGCTGGATAAAGTAGGATCTGAGCAGAATCCAGGATACTTTGTGGTTTCCCACATAGACACAAAGTGATGCAACCATGACAAGCACAGTATCCTCAGCCACAACTGCAGTTCAAGAGTTGTCAAGCCTGGGCCTTTTTTGAGACTGCAAAGGATGACCCAATTCACGTTATCTGTCAACTTAGCAAAAAACAACTCAATAGAGGCAAAAGTTGCAATAATTTGACAACTACATGCATGAATCGACACATGCGCTATCAACATGCCTTAGTCTGGGAATCACACTGCACTGAAATGCGGACTAGCGGGCCTCGCCATCCACCAGCTGTCCCATCAACTACATCTGCTGCTTCTTCCTCCTTCATCGCTGTGGCAAGTGTTCTCATACAGGTCTCCGGCCGCAGAACCTCCACTTGTTTACCCCTACAGTAGGGGTGAGTGAGAGCTCGTTAGTTGTTACTTAAATGGAGAGGACTGCTGTTTTTGTTTCACTTAATACACCATAAAATCTCCCCCTGCACCTCACTCACAGTCCAGCAATTTCTCCTGTTTACCCTATCCCACCCACTCTCAGCACAGCAGCCAGCCCTCAGTCTCTCAGTTGTGATCACATAAAAGAATGTTTCCTCCTACCTGTGCGAAACATAAAAGCTTGAACTCCTTCATCTTCAATCTGTTGGCCATGGAAATGCTGCCTTTCCACCTGGAAACACCTGGATACAGAAGGTTTCCAAAAGATGATGGCCGTTGCAGTCCCCCAGTACCAGTTGCCCAGTCGCCATTACTTCTCTACGAAAGTTGTGCTTGCACTACACCAGCATGTCGCAGACAACATCCCCTGTTCCCTGAAAAAATATATGTCTGCCAGGGTGTGTTTCACCACTGAAACCTGGACAAGCAAATATGGGCAGGGGTGTTACATCCTCTAAGTTTGTGGGAAAAACCTCTGTATCTATCACTTCCTCCACTGCTTATGACTCCTCCACCTCCTCTATTGCCTCCATCTGTGCCCTCAACTTCTCCCTGAATGAGACATGTGTTCCAACAGTGCAGAGAGAATAACTCCCACCTCTGCACTGCACAGCCAGGGCTCACCGCAATATAGGCAGTGTTTAAATTAATATGATTTGGAGAGTCACACATATCAGGAGTTGCGGACAGCTATCCAAGCCGAGTTAGTGCAATGGCTGAGTCCACTGAACCTGGAGCCAGGGAAGACAACGTGTCATAACGGTGCAAACCTGGTGGCAGCCCTAAGCTGGGACAACCTCACATACGTGCCTTTCATGGCTCATGTCCTCAACTGGTGGTACAGCAATTTCTTTGCTACTATCCTGGCCTGGATGCACAGCTACAGAAAGCATGGACGCCATGTTCTCACTTCCGCAGATCGAAACCCGCAGGTCATCGACTTGCATCACTACAGAGATCTTTTGGCCTACTGTTTGATTTGCAATGTGCCGACATGGTGGAATGCCACTCTGCACATTTTGCAGTGACTGTGGCAGCAGCAATGAGCCCTGGTACAGTATGTTCTTATGCATAGCCTGGGCAAAAACACTGTACGGACGTGGTGCAAATCACGCTTGTGGAGTGGGCACAGCTGAAGGACCTCTGCACCCTTCTGCACAGTTTCAAAATAGCTACTAAGATGGTTAAAGCTGGCGATGCTGTCATCAGCATCACTATTCCAGTCATCTACATGCAAGACCACACTTTCAGTAGTCTGCGTGAGAAGATGGTGGTCGCAGAGGAAGAGGTGGGAGCAGAGGAAATGCGGAAGGGATAAAATATCTCTAATTTCCGGACTGTCGTCACACAGGCAAATGCTATATTGATTACAGCAATTGAGGGGGCTCATGGTACTAGACAAACTGTTAGTGAAGCTGTTTTTGTCACCCCTTAAGGTATTGTGTATACGTTTGGTTTTTCCTCCCATTGAACTTAATGGGGTTCGGCTATGTTCACCGACCTGTTTGGCAAACATGTTTGGCAAACATAGGGACTTTCGCTGAACCGAACCGAACCTTGAAAGATAGGCTCATCTCTATGTAGTACCAAATTTTGTAAAGAAAGCAACTTTTATAAATGTTTTAATTTCCGCGTAATGTCACAGCTCAAAGAAGGCAAAGTATGAGGTAAAGAGATTCGAATAATACATTAATGACTAAGATTCTAATAATCTTTTTCAGCTACTTGGGTTGGAGGTGCGTACATTAATGGATCTGCTGAGATCGTCTACCTTCCTGGACGAGGACTGGCATGGCTTCAAGCTCCCTTGGGATTTTCCATAGCATTAATCTTAGGTAACAGACAACATGTAACCTCCATATAATGGCCTGATGATAATTATAGAGAAAAACATTAAGGTGGAAGCACTTTATTTTAATCACACCAACATATTTTACCATGGAGATAATAACAAACTAGTAAAACTACAAATCAAAGTAATGAGCAGATAATAAGAAAAAAGGAGAGAGGACCTTGCACGAGAGCTGACACTCTACAGGAGAGAGGACCCTGCACATAAGAGCTGACACTACAGGAGAGAGGACCCTGCACATAAGAGCTGACACTACAGGAGAGAGGACCCTGCTAGTGATGAGTGAATATACTCGTTACTTGAGATTTCTCGAGCATGCTTGGGGGTCCTCCGAGTATTTTTTAGTGCTCTGAGTTTTAGTTTTTCCTGTTGCATCTGAATGATTTACATTTACAGCTTAAGTACATGTGGGGATTCCCTAGCAACCAGGCAACCCCCACATGTACTTAAGCTGACTATCAGATGTAAATCATTCAGCTGCAACAGGAAAAACTAAAACTCCGAGCACTAAAAAATACTCGGAGGACCCCCGAGCATGCTCGAGAAATCTCAAATAACGAGTATATTCGCTCATCACTAGACCCTGCCCATAAGAGCTGACACTCTATAGGAGAGAGAGGATCCTGCACATAAGAGCTGACACTGTACAGGAGAGAGGATCCTGCACATAAGAGCTGACACTCTACAGGAGAGAGGACCCTGCACATAAGAGCTGACACTCTACAGGAGAGAGGACCCTGCGCATAAGAGCTGACACTCTATAGGAGAGAGGATCCTGCACATAAGAGCTGACACTACAGGAGAGAGGACCCTGCACATAAGAGCTGACACTGTGCAGGAGAGAGGACCCTGCACATAAGAGCTGAAACTCTACAGAAAGGAGGGCCCTGCACATAAGAGCTGACACTCTACAGGAGAGAGGACCCTGCACATAAGAGCTGACACTCTACAGGAGAGAGGATCCTGCACATAAGAGCTGACACTCTACAGGAGAGAGGACCCTGCACATAAGAGCTGACACTGTACAGGAGAGAGGACCCTGTACATAAGAGCTGACACTGTACAGGAGAGAGGACCCTGCACATAAGAGCTGACACTCTACAGGAGAGTAAAATAGCCCAAACACCCTGACTATGGGACACACCAAAGATAAGCACCACACCAGGGAATAAGATTAAAAATTAACTTTTATTGTACAATTATGGTAGCAACAAATAATTCATAAAAACATGTGTTATATAAAACATATAGTATATCAGTGCGCACCACAGGACATATAAAATTAAATAAATTCAAGCTAAACTCAGTATTCCATTAATACTGTAGGTCCCACTCCAAATATAAAGCATATAAAACTGTGTATATCACAAATATATTAATCACTATGTATAAAGTGCAGCGTGCTGAAAAAATTCCTCTATATATATTGCACATGTGCTATGCATCCGAACAGCATTCATATGTTTAGCTGAAAAAAGTGCCGTGTGCCAAAAAATACATATGTGTTCACTAAAAAAAGTGCTATGTGCCAATTGCACTATATAAACAGCTAAAGGTGCTCATGCGCTCACACACCTCTAAGCCTGAAGAAAATTACCGTATTTTCCGGCGTATAAGACGACTTTTTAACCCTTGAAAATCTTCTTAAAAGTCGGGGGTCGTCTTATACGCCAGGAATCGTCTTGTACGCCGGGTGTATATGGTGGGTGGGGGGGGGAGTGATCCTGATGACGACGAGGGGGCGTCTCATAGGAAAGTGAGTATCCCCCATTACCTTATCGTAGTGCTGCAGCGTGGGGTCTCTGTGCTGGGAGCGGCGGCTGCTGTGCTGTGGGGCGGCGGCTCCTCTTCTGCAGTGTGGGGCCTCTGGTGCTGTGGGGCGGCGGCGTATCTTCATGCAGTCGGGGCTCCTCCGGCATCTCCTTAAAGCCTGGAGGCCCCGCCGGCAACTCCATCGGTACAATGTGGTGGCCTCCGGGAAAATGGCCTCTGCTCAGATTCAGATCTCGTGTCCCGAGATTTCGGGACGAGATCTGAATCTGAGCATGCGCAGCCCCCAGCGGCCATTTTCCCGGAGGCCACCGCATCGCACCTATTGAGCTGCCTCCGGGAAAATGGCCGCTGCATTGCACCGAAGGAGTTGCCGGCGGGGCCTCCAGGCTTTAAGGAGATGCCAGAGGAGCCCCGACTGCATAAAGATAAGCCACCGCCACCCCACAGCACAGAGGCCCCACACTGCAGAAGAGGAGCCGCCGCACCACAGCACAGCAGCTGCCGCTCCCAGCACAGAGACCCCCACGCTGCAGCGCTACGATAAGGTAATGGGGGATACTCACTTTCCTGTGAGACGCCCCCTCGTCGTCATCAGGATCACTCCCCCCCCCCAAAAGGCACATATTCACCGGCCCTATAAGACGACATACGGTGTATAAGAAGACCCCCGACTTTTAAGAAGATTTTATATTTTAACTGGTAAAGTTGGGGGGTCGTCTTATATGCCGGAAAATACGGTAAGTGACCAATGTATAAATAAAAATGAATCAAAACAAACAAAGTGCTGTGTGCCAAATGATCAATATGGACTACAAGCTTTAAAATGTGCTTGCAGGCTCGCACACCATGAGCCTGAAAGTGAAAGTGACCACCGTGCACAGAGGGGACCTAAAGAAATCCTATACCATCAATACCTTGAGTAGCTGGGTCCTGTGGAAGCGTACCCCAACGCGCGTTTCGGACAATTAACCTTCGTCAGGGGGTGTTAAATGGTGGTCCGTAAGGAGTTTATATACCGGCGATCACCTATCCCTGGCGCCTTCAGTGTAGCCGGCACATGCGCAGTCAGGAGGATCCGGGAACCTGTGGCCACGCCCCACGTGACCGGACGTACGGGGCCGAGTACCCGACGTTGCCAAGGACACTGGGACGCGACAACAGACTCCGGATCGCAGACCGCGCATGCGCTCCACTCAGGAGCACAGTATAGGAAAGAAAGCCTTTGTAAGTGCAACTGAACTATTGGAGTGACTATATAGTAGAAAGGGGTACACATACTAACCATACCATTAACCGCAGTACCTGTGTTATATAGCAAACCATATTACTATCTACACATACTGCTTTACAGATGTTAACCGCACCATGTGAATGCATGGTGCAAATGTATACTATTTACGGTAATCCAGTTAAATATCTGAATATACTATTCTATATAGATATGTATAATAAAGTGTTCACTCTAGAACACAAGATAACTTAGATGGTATTAACATAAAAATCACATATATCCGTTTTTATCATACTAAGTCCCTGTGGGAGATGAGATATACTCTATCCTACAAAATATCATACATTACCAGACCATTATATATATATAGTAGAATAATTAGAATGAATATAAATAACCGTATACATATATATACATATACATACACATGCACACATACACATATGCATACACATATCTCCATAAAAAGTGGCATATCAAATCTATCTCTCATTATTTATACACCACAAATAATATCCATATCCATATTGATATTCATATCCATAACGAAATCCTTCTCCACAGGGAACGACGATTTCCACTCGAATCCATGTATCTCGGTATATCACCATCCAGAACCCCAAAGACACCCACAACAGTGCATAAATTGGGTAAGTATCAATCTAAAATATGTAAAAGAATAAAAAATTAAAATCCAAGAACCATGATAAAAACATGTCAGAGAATAAAAACTGGTTTATTAAAATCAATATCATAAGAAAGGTGCAAAACTTAAATTTTCATTTAGGCCCATTGGTGAAACTGTATTTAGAACCCAAATCCATCTTGTCTCCTTTTTAGATAGTGGTATTGTGATTGGTCCACCATGCTCCCCATTTTTGATGGTATCAATACCAATCACTTTAAATAATGAGGGATCACAATTGTGATAAATTCTAAAGTGTTTTGGTATTGTTTTCAATAGTGAGACATTTTCAGCTTCTTTCGCTGCCACAATTCCCAGCACATGCTCACGGACACGTATTTTGAGCTGCCTAGTGGTCATGCCCACATATATCAAGGAACAAGGACATGTGGCATAGTAGATGACTGCCTTAGATGTACAAGTTATACTATGTCTAATTTGAAATACATTTGTTCCATCAGAATTTACAAATGTCTGTTCCCTTGCTATATTTGGGCATGCCACGCATTTACCACAAGGCCTACACCCTAGAGTCTGTCTTGTATTATCCAAAAATGAAGGCAAAGTCTGGTCATGTGGATAATGACTCTTTACCAAACACTCTTTTAAATTCTTTGCCCTCCTATACGTGATGGTAGGTTTCTCACCTATATATTTGGATAAAATAGGATCCGCCTTTAAAATTCCCCATGACTTACTCAGCTGAGATCTTACCATTTCACTTTGCCCATGATACTGTGTTATATACCTTACTACTTGGTTGGTTTTAGTTGGTTTTGTTCCATAAAGTGCCTGGTGCCGTGAAATATTTTTAGCCCGATTGTACCCCTTCTTTACTGAACGTCGGCTGTACCCACGTTCCAGGAATCTATCTCTGAGTTCAGAGGCCTGTTTTTCAAATTCAACATCCTCAGAGCAGATTCTCCTCAATCGCAGGAATTGGCCAATAGGGATGGAGTTGATCATTGTAGGAGGATGTGCGGATGTTGCATGCAGGAGTGAGTTTACAGATGTCTCCTTCCGAAACATCCTAGTTTGCAAACAATTATCATGATTCCTGTGTATACTAACATCCAAAAACTCCATCATATTTGTGTCATATTTGTATGTTAGCCTTAAATTGCAAGAGTTCTGATTCAATTCTGACATAAAATCTTTAAGGGACTCAGCTGAACCCTGCCATATGAAGAAAATGTCGTCAATGAATCTCACCCACATTGGGATGCGATCCATTGACAACCCAGGTCCTGACATCAAGAGGTCCCTCTCCCACAGCCCCAGGAATAAATTTGCATAACTGGGCACAAAAGCTGCGCCCATTGCAGTGCCCTGGAGCTGTAGGTACAGGGACCCCTTGAAAAGGAAAAAATTCCTTGTCAGTGAAAATTCCAGCAACTGAGTAATAAACTGTCTCATTGATGTGGGCAATACAGATGACTCCAGAAAATATTCCACAGCTCGAACCCCATCACTGTGTCTGATATTCGTGTATAGACGTTCAACGTCACAGGACACCAACAGGGAATCTATGCCAATATATAGGCCATCCACTTTTTTTAAAAACTCATTAGTATCTTTTATAAAAGATGGAAGCTCTTCAACCAATGGTTTTAGTTTTTCATCCACAAATTTATTTACTTTTTCTACATAATTACCACACCCTGAGATTATAGGTCTCCCAGGTGGATTATTACGATCTTTGTGGACCTTAGGTAGTAGATACATAGTTGGTACAGTAGGTTCCGCTACTTGAAGAGCCAAGAACAGGTCCTTAGAGATCACTTTACCCTCATAGGCCACACGAAGTATACCCATAAGTTCACCCTGAAATTTTACCAGTGGATTAAATGTCATTTTCCTATAACATACCTCATCCCTAAGTTGGCGGAAGGCCTCTTTTTCATAAAGGCTCTTGGGCCATACAACTACATTCCCACCCTTGTCAGCTGGTTTAAATATTACATCCTTCATATTTTGTAAATTTTTTAAGGCGACTTTTTCACCCATACTTAGATTATCACTCTGAGAAAATTTAGGGATTTTATCAAACGCCTTACTCACTGTTTTCACAAACACCTCAAGAGTAGAACAAGCTGACAAGGGTGGGAACTTACGTGATTTGGGACGAATGGACGGTGGAACCTTACCTCCTATTAATTCCTTGTGTTCCTGAGCCAATTCCTCCAGGGTAGCTAGTGCCTCTTGTTCCACCTCTGTAGGGAACAACCGCAACGTATCCTCATTATGGAAGTGTTTTTTGAACAAAAGTTTACATGCAAATAAATGCAAGTCCTTAACAGCCTCAAATTTATTAAAATTGGCCGCTGAACAAAACATCAACCCTCTCTGCAAGACATCAATTTCATTTAATGACAACACATGAGAACTTAAATTAATCACCTTTAAAGTGTTACCAAATCTCTCAGGGGATTGTCCAAAGTTCCGTTTCGCTGCTGTATACCGTGGCTCCCGTTTACGTTTGGGTGTAGAAGCTGCGGCTGTAAACCCAGAGGCGGAAGAGGAGGCACCAGACATATCCACAACTGCAGTGCTCGAGGACGCAGAAAGATTCCGGTTCCTGGTATCCACATTTTCCTTCCGCCATCTATAGATCTTTCCACTTGAGAAGTCCTTCTGGTCTCGTACTAATTTCTTTGTCTGGTTTATTCGGATCTCGTTTATCCATTGATCCATCAATTTTTCAAGTTGGCCATCCATGGATGAGATTTGATCATTTGATAGGCACGCATTAGCCTTAATGAACATTTCATCCAGTAATTTATCCACTTCCAATAAATTCTTGGAGTGGTGTTTTACCAATAATTCCATAAGTTGTTTTGATGCAGAATTACATACCTCCTCCCAGTTTTTAATAAATTCTTCATCATTTACTGGAAATGCTGGGGTAACATGTATGCGTAAACCCCTTGGTATGAGATGATGCTGGATATAGTTATCTAAAAAGGCTCTATTCCACCATGAGCGGGTTCTCTTGAATGCTAAGTTTTTTATTGCTTTAAACATCTCCTCAAATTGTGAAGTACCAGTTATTAGAGTTGCCACATCATTGTTTGAGGAGATGTTTAAAGCAATAAAAAACTTAGCATTCAAGAGAACCCGCTCATGGTGGAATAGAGCCTTTTTAGATAACTATATCCAGCATCATCTCAACTATGTATCTACTACCTAAGGTCCACAAAGATCGTAATAATCCACCTGGGAGACCTATAATCTCAGGGTGTGGTAATTATGTAGAAAAAGTAAATAAATTTGTGGATGAAAAACTAAAACCATTGGTTGAAGAGCTTCCATCTTTTATAAAAGATACTAATGAGTTTTTAAAAAAAGTGGATGGCCTATATATTGGCATAGATCCCTGTTGGTGTCCTGTGACGTTGAAAGTCTATACACGAATATCAGACACAGTGATGGGGTTCGAGCTGTGGAATATTTTCTGGAGTCATCTGTATTGCCCACATCAATGAGACAGTTTATTACTCAGTTGCTGGAATTTTCACTGACAAGGAATTTTTTCCTTTTCAAGGGGTCCCTGTACCTACAGCTCCAGGGCACTGCAATGGGCGCAGCTTTTGCGCCCAGTTATGCAAATTTATTCCTGGGGCTGTGGGAGAGGGACCTCTTGATGTCAGGACCTGGGTTGTCAATGGATCGCATCCCAATGTGGGTGAGATTCATTGACGACATTTTCTTCATATGGCAGGGTTCAGCTGAGTCCCTTAAAGATTTTATGTCAGAATTGAATCAGAACTCTCGCAATTTAAGGCTAACATACAAATATGACACAAATATGATGGAGTTTTTGGATGTTAGTATACACAGGAATCATGATAATTGTTTGCAAACTAGGATGTTTCGGAAGGAGACATCTGTAAACTCACTCCTGCATGCAACATCCGCACATCCTCCTACAATGATCAACTCCATCCCTATTGGCCAATTCCTGCGATTGAGGAGAATCTGCTCTGAGGATGTTGAATTTGAAAAACAGGCCTCTGAACTCAGAGATAGATTCCTGGAACGCAGGTACAGCCGACGTTCAGTAAAGAAGGGGTACAATCGGGCTAAAAATATTTCACGGCACCAGGCACTTTATGGAACAAAACCAACTAAAACCAACCAAGTAGTAAGGTATATAACACAGTATCATGGGCAAAGTGAAATGGTAAGATCTCAGCTGAGTAAGTCATGGGGAATTTTAAAGGCGGATCCTATTTTATCCAAATATATAGGTGAGAAACCTACCATCACGTACAGGAGGGCAAAGAATTTAAAAGAGTGTTTGGTAAAGAGTCATTATCCACATGGCCAGACTTTGCCTTCATTTTTGGATAATACAAGACAGACTCTAGGGTGTAGGCCTTGTGGTAAATGCGTGGCATGCCCAAATATAGCAAGGGAACAGACATTTGTAAATTCTGATGGAACAAATGTATTTCAAATTAGACATAGTATAACTTGTACATCTAAGGCAGTCATCTACTATGCCACATGTCCTTGTTCCTTGATATATGTGGGCATGACCACTAGGCAGCTCAAAATACGTGTCCGTGAGCATGTGCTGGGAATTGTGGCAGCGAAAGAAGCTGAAAATGTCTCACTATTGAAAACAATACCAAAACACTTTAGAATTTATCACAATTGTGATCCCTCATTATTTAAAGTGATTGGTATTGATACCATAAAAAATGGGGAGCGTGGTGGACTGTTATGATCCTAATGGCAGAGGATCTCAGGAGTACCAGCTAAGTCTGCAAACACAAAAAACCAGCTCATAGGGAAGTGGTAACTTGACTGACCGTATACCTGATCCTAGCACAAACAACTAGCAGCAGCCGGGGAACGTACCTACGTTGGTTCTAGACGTCTCGCGCCAGCCGGAGAACTAACTAACCCTTTCAGAGAAAATAAGACCTCTCTTGCCTCAAGAGAAAGGACCCCAAAGTTATAATACAAGCCCCCAACAAATAATAACGGTGAGGTAAGAAGAAATGACAAACGTAAGAATGAACTAGATTTAGCAAAGAGAGGCCCACTGACTAATAGCAGAAAATAGAAAGATGACTTATACGGTCAGCAAAAAACCCTACAAAATATCCACGCTGAATATCCAAGAACCCCCACACCGACTAACGGTGTGGGGGGAGGATAACAGCCCCCCTTGAGCTTCCAGCAAAATCAGGAATCACATTTTAAACAAAGCTGGAACAAAATAAGGGAAATTCAAATGCACAAAAATAAGAAAGCAGGACTTAGCTTATCTTGCAAAATCAGGAGACCAGGAGACAGGAGAAAACAGACAAGGTCTGATAACAACGAATCCAGGCACAATACAGAGTCTCCAGGAAGTTTATATAGGCACACCCAGGCCTGGGGAAAGACACTCCAAGTGCCATACCGCTAATGACCACAAGAGGGAGCCAAGAACTATAGTTCACAACAGTACCCCCCCTTTAAGGAGGGGTCACCGAACCCTCACCAAGACCACCAGGGCGATCAGGATGAGCAGCGTGAAAGGCACGAACCAAATCGGCCGCATGAACATCAGAGGCGACCACCCAGGAATTGTCCTCCTGACCATAGCCCTTCCATTTGACCAGATACTGAAGCCTCCGTCTAGAGAGACGAGAGTCCAAGATCTTCTCCACCACATACTCCAACTCGCCCTCAACCAACACCGGAGCAGGAGGCTCAACAGCAGGAACCATAGGCACCACGTACCGCCGTAACAAAGACCTATGGAACACATTGTGAATGGCAAACGACACCGGAAGATCCAAACGAAACGACACCGGATTAAGGACTTCCAAAATTTTATAAGGACCAATAAAGCGAGGCTTAAACTTAGGAGAGGAAACCTTCAGAGGGACATACCGAGAAGACAACCAAACCAAATCCCCAACACGAAGTCGGGGACCCACACCGCGGCGGCGGTTGGCAAAGCGCTGAGCCTTCTCCTGTGACAACTTCAAGTTGTCCACCACAAGATTCCAAATCCGCTGCAACCTATCCACCACGGAATCCACCCCAGGACAGTCAGAAGGTTCAACATGACCCGAGGAAAACCGCGGATGAAAACCAGAGTTGCAGAAAAATGGCAAAACCAAAGTAGCGGAACTTGCCCGATTATTAAGGGCAAACTCAGCCAGTGGCAAGAAAGTCACCCAATCATCCTGATCCGCAGAAACAAAACATCTCAAATAAGCCTCCAGCGTCTGATTAGTTCGCTCCGTTTGGCCATTAGTCTGAGGATGAAAGGCAGATGAAAATGACAAATCGATGCCCATCCTAGCACAAAAGGATCGCCAGAATCTGGACACAAACTGGGATCCTCTGTCAGACACGATATTCTCAGGAATGCCGTGCAAACGAACCACATTCTGAAAGAACAAAGGAACCAAATCGGAAGAGGAAGGCAACTTAGGCAAGGGCACCAAATGGACCATCTTGGAAAAACGATCACAGACCACCCAGATGACAGACATTCCTTGAGACACCGGAAGATCTGAAATGAAATCCATGGAAATGTGCGTCCAAGGCCTCTTCGGGACGGGCAAGGGCAAAAGTAACCCGCTGGCACGAGAACAGCAAGGCTTAGCCCGAGCACAAATCCCACAGGACTGCACAAAAGATTGCACATCCCGCGACAGGGACGGCCACCAAAAGGACCTAGCCACCAAATCTCTGGTACCAAAAATCCCAGGATGCCCCGCCAACACTGAGGAATGAACCTCGGAAATAACTCTACTGGTCCATTTATCAGGAACAAACAGTCTGTCAGGTGGGCAAGAGTCAGGTCTACCAGCCTGAAATCTCTGCAACACACGTCGCAAATCAGGAGAAATGGCCGACAAGATTACTCCCTCTTTAAGAATACTCGCTGGCTCTGCAACTCCAGGAGAGTCAGGCACAAAACTCCTAGAAAGAGCATCAGCCTTCACATTCTTTGAACCAGGCAGGTACGAGACCACAAAGTCAAAACAGGAGAAAAACAACGACCAACGAGCCTGTCTAGGATTCAGGTGCTTAGCGGACTCAGATTTTTATGATCAGTCAAGACCACCACACGATGCTTAGCTCCCTCGAGCCAATGACGCCACTCCTCAAATGCCCACTTCATAGCCAACAACTCCCGATTACCAACATCATAGTTCCGCTCAGCAGGCGAAAACTTCCTAGAAAAAAAAGCACATGGTCTCATCACAGAGCAACCAGAGCCTTTCTGCGACAAAACAGCCCCTGCACCGATCTCAGAAGCGTCTACTTCAACCTGAAAGGGAAGTGAGACATCAGGCTGGCACAAAACAGGCGCCGAAGTAAACCGGCGCTTCAGCTCCCGGAAAGCCTGCACGGCCGCAGGAGCCCAATTAGCAACATCAGAACCTTTCTTGGTCATATCCGTCAAAGGTTTTACAATGCTAGAAAAATTAGCAATAAAACGACGGTAGAAATTAGCAAAACCCAAGAACTTCTGAAGACTCTTAACGGACGTGGGTTGTGTCCAATCATGAATAGCTCGGACCTTGACTGGGTCCATCTCCACAGTAGAAGGGGCGAAAATAAAACCCAAAAAGGAAACCTTCTGCACTCCAAAGAGACACTTTGAGCCCTTCACAAACAAAGCATTATCACGCAAAACCTGAAACACCATCCTGACCTGCTTTACATGAGAATCCCAATCATCAGAGAAAACCAGAATATCATCCAGATAAACAATCATAAATTTATCCAGATACTTCCGGAAAATGTCATGCATAAAGGACTGAAACACTGAGGGGGCATTAGAAAGCCCAAAAGGCATCACCAAGTACTCAAAATGACCTTCGGGCGTATTGAACACAGTTTTCCATTCATCTCCCTGCTTAATGCGCACAAGGTTGTACGCACCGCGAAGATCTATCTTGGTGAACCACTTGGCACCCTTAATCCGGGCAAACAAGTCCGACAATAGTGGCAAAGGATACTGAAATTTGACAGTGATTTTATTCAAAAGCCGATAGTCTATACACGGTCTCAAAGAGCCGTCTTTCTTGGCCACAAAAAAGAATCCCGCACCAAGAGGGGAAGAGGATGGACGAATATGTCCCTTCTCCAAAGACTCCTTAATATAAGCACGCATCGCGGCATGCTCAGGTACAGACAGATTAAATAGTCGTCCCTTAGGAAATTTACTACCAGGAATCAAATCTATAGCGCAGTCACAGTCCCTATGAGGAGGAAGGGCACTGGACCTGGACTCACTGAATACATCCTGATAGTCCAACAAATACTCAGGGACTTCAGAAGGAGTAGAAGAAGCAATAGACACCGACGAGGAATCGCAATGAATACCCTGACAACCCCAACTTGACACGGACATTGCCTTCCAATCCAAAACTGGATTATGGGTCTGTAACCATGGCAGACCCAGAACGACCAAATCCTGAATTTTATGCAAAGCAAGAAAACGAATCACCTCCCGATGTTCAGGAGACATGCACATGGTCACTTGTGTCCAATACTGCGGTTTATTCTCCGCCAATGGGGTAGCATCAATTCCTCTAAGAGGAATAGGATTTTCTAAAGGCTCTAGGACAAAACCACAGCGCTTGGCAAATGATAAATCCATAAGACTCAGGGCAGCACCTGAATCCACAAATGCCATAACAGGGTAGGAAGACAATGAGCAAATCAAAGTCACAGACAAAATGAACTTAGGCTGCAAATTACCAATGGCGACAGGACTAACAACCTTTGATGGCCGTTTAGAGCATGCCGAGATAACATGTGTAGAATCACCACAGTAAAAACACAACCCATTCTGACGCCTATGATTTTGCCGTTCGGTTCTAGTCAGGATTCTATCACATTGCATTGGGTCAGGTGTCTGTTCAGACAACACTGCCAGAGGATTAGCAGTTTTGCGCTCCCGCAAACGCCGATCAACCTGGATGGCCAGAGCCATAGAATCATTCAGACTTGTAGGAATGGGAAAACCCACCATCACATTCTTAATGGCTTCAGAAAGGCCATTTCTGAAATTTGCGGCCAGAGCACACTCATTCCATTGAGTAAGCACGGACCATTTCCGAAATTTTTGGCAGTACACCTCAGCTTCATCCTGGCCCTGAGAGATAGCCAGCAATGCTTTTTCTGCCTGTATTTCAAGATTGGGCTCCTCATAAAGCAATCCGAGCGCCAGAAAAAACGCATCAATATTTGCCAATGCCAGATCTCCTGGCGCCAATGAGAAAGCCCAATCCTGAGGGTCGCCACGCAAGAAGGAGATAACAATTTTAACTTGTTGAGCTGAGTCTCCAGACGAACGAGGTCTCAAAGATAGAAACAATTTACAATTATTCCTAAAATTCCCAAATTTAAATCGATCTCCAGAGAACAGCTCAGGAATAGGTATCTTAGGCTCTGACATAGGACTGCTAATAACAAAATCCTGAATGCCCTGCACACGTGCAGCAAGCTGATCCACACTAGTAATCAGAGTCTGAACATTCATGTCTGCAGCAGAGCTTCAAGCCACTCAGAGATAAAGAGGAGGAAGAAAAAAAAACAAAGAACTCAGACTTCTTTTCTTATAGTCCCGCTTCAGCAATGCACTTCTTGGCCTGGATTACTGTTATGATCCTAATGGCAGAGGATCTCAGGAGTACCAGCTAAGTCTGCAAACACAAAAAACCAGCTCATAGGGAAGTGGTAACTTGACTGACCGTATACCTGATCCTAGCACAAACAACTAGCAGCAGCCGGGGAACGTACCTACGTTGGTTCTAGACGTCTCACGCCAGCCGGAGAACTAACTAACCCTTTCAGAGAAAATAAGACCTCTCTTGCCTCAAGAGAAAGGACCCCAAAGTTATAATACAAGCCCCCAACAAATAATAACGGTGAGGTAAGAAGAAATGACAAACGTAAGAATGAACTAGATTTAGCAAAGAGAGGCCCACTGACTAATAGCAGAAAATAGAAAGATGACTTATACGGTCAGCAAAAAACCCTACAAAATATCCACGCTGAATATCCAAGAACCCCCACACCGACTAACGGTGTGGGGGGAGGATAACAGCCCCCCTTGAGCTTCCAGCAAAATCAGGAATCACATTTTAAACAAAGCTGGAACAAAATAAGGGAAATTCAAATGCACAAAAATAAGAAAGCAGGACTTAGCTTATCTTGCAAAATCAGGAGACCAGGAGACAGGAGAAAACAGACAAGGTCTGATAACAACGAATCCAGGCACAATACAGAGTCTCCAGGAAGTTTATATAGGCACACCCAGGCCTGGGGAAAGACACTCCAAGTGCCATACCGCTAATGACCACAAGAGGGAGCCAAGAACTATAGTTCACAACAGTACCCCCCCTTTAAGGAGGGGTCACCGAACCCTCACCAAGACCACCAGGGCGATCAGGATGAGCAGCGTGAAAGGCACGAACCAAATCGGCCGCATGAACATCAGAGGCGACCACCCAGGAATTGTCCTCCTGACCATAGCCCTTCCATTTGACCAGATACTGAAGCCTCCGTCTAGAGAGACGAGAGTCCAAGATCTTCTCCACCACATACTCCAACTCGCCCTCAACCAACACCGGAGCAGGAGGCTCAACAGCAGGAACCATAGGCACCACGTACCGCCGTAACAAAGACCTATGGAACACATTGTGAATGGCAAACGACACCAGAAGATCCAAACGAAACGACACCGGATTAAGGACTTCCAAAATTTTATAAGGACCAATAAAGCGAGGCTTAAACTTAGGAGAGGAAACCTTCGGAGGGACATACCGAGAAGACAACCAAACCAAATCCCCAACACGAAGTCGGGGACCCACACCGCGGCGGCGGTTGGCAAAGCGCTGAGCCTTCTCCTGTGACAACTTCAAGTTGTCCACCACAAGATTCCAAATCTGCTGCAACCTATACACCACGGAATCCACCCCAGGACAGTCAGAAGGTTCAACATGACCCGAGGAAAACCGCGGATGAAAACCAGAGTTGCAGAAAAATGGCGAAACCAAAGTAGCGGAGAAAACAAACAAGGTCTGATAACAACGAATCCAGGCACAATACAGAGTCTCCAGGAAGTTTATATAGGCACACCCAGGCCCAAACGAAGCAGGTGAGTGCCAACCTGGGGAAAGACACTCCAAGTGCCATACCGCTAATGACCACAAGAGGGAGCCAAGAACTATAGTTCACAACAGTGGACCAATCACAATACCACTATCTAAAAAGGAGACAAGATGGATTTGGGTTCTAAATACAGTTTCACCAATGGGCCTAAATGAAAATTTAAGTTTTGCACCTTTCTTATGATATTGATTTTAATAAACCAGTTTTTATTCTCTGACATGTTTTTATCATGGTTCTTGGATTTTAATTTTTTATTCTTTTACATATTTTAGATTGATACTTACCCAATTTATGCACTGTTGTGGGTGTCTTTGGGGTTCTGGATGGTGATATACCGAGATACATGGATTCGAGTGGAAATTGTCGTTCCCTGTGGAGAAGGATTTCGTTATGGATATGAATATCAATATGGATATGGATATTATTTGTGGTGTATAAATAATGAGAGATAGATTTGATATGCCACTTTTTATGGAGATATGTGTATGCATATGTGTATGTGTGCATGTGTATGTATATGTATATATATGTATACGGTTATTTATATCCATTCTAATTATTCTACTATATATATATAATGGTCTGGTAATGTATGATATTTTGTAGGATAGAGTATATCTCATCTCCCACAGGGACTTAGTATGATAAAAACGGATATATGTGATTTTTATGTTAATACCATCTAAGTTATCTTGTGTTCTAGAGTGAACACTTTATTATACATACCTATATAGAATAGTATATTCAGATATTTAACTGGATTACCGTAAATAGTATATATTTGCACCATGCATTCACATGGTGCGGTTAACATCTGTAAAGCAGTATGTGTAGATAGTAATATGGTTTGCTATATAACACAGGTACTGCGGTTAATGGTATGGTTAGTATGTGTACCCCTTTCTACTATATAGTCACTCCAATAGTTCAGTTGCACTTACAAAGGCTTTCTTTCCTATACTGTGCTCCTGAGTGGAGCGCATGCGCGGTCTGCGATCCGGAGTCTGTTGTCGCGTCCCAGTGTCCTTGGCAACGTCGGGTACTCGGCCCCGTACGTCCGGTCACGTGGGGCGTGGCCACAGGTTCCCGGATCCTCCTGACTGCGCATGCGCCGGCTACACTGAAGGCGCCAGGGATAGGTGATCGCCGGTATATAAACTCCTTACGGACCACCATTTAACACCCCCTGATGAAGGTTAATTGTCCGAAACGCGCGTTGGGGTACGCTTCCACAGGACCCAGCTACTCAAGGTATTGATGGTATAGGATTTCTTTAGGTCCCCTCTGTGCACGGTGGTCACTTTCACTTTCAGGCTCATGGTGTGCGAGCCTGCAAGCACATTTTAAAGCTTGTAGTCCATATTGATCATTTGGCACACAGCACTTTGTTTGTTTTGATTCATTTTTATTTATACATTGGTCACTTAATTTTCTTCAGGCTTAGAGGTGTGTGAGCGCATGAGCACCTTTAGCTGTTTATATAGTGCAATTGGCACATAGCACTTTTTTTTAGTGAACACATATGTATTTTTTGGCACACGGCACTTTTTTCAGCTAAACATATGAATGCTGTTCGGATGCATAGCACATGTGCAATATATATAGAGGAATTTTTTCAGCACGCTGCACTTTATACATAGTGATTAATATATTTGTGATATACACAGTTTTATATGCTTTATATTTGGAGTGGGACCTATTAATGGAATACTGAGTTTAGCTTGAATTTATTTAATTTTATATGTCCTGTGGTGCGCACTGATATACTATATGTTTTATATAACACATGTTTTTATGAATTATTTGTTGCTACCATAATTGTACAATAAAAGTTAATTTTTAATCTTATTCCCTGGTGTGGTGCTTATCTTTGGTGTGTCCATAGTCAAGGTGTTTGGGCTATTTTACTTCATGTGGTGGTGGTAATCACCCATTCTGCACAGAATACACCAAATGGTATATATATACATATATATAAAAAAATTCTTTTTGTGATTCATATATAAAATATTGATAACCTGCGGTATCTCTGTGTTGTAACACGACTCTACAGGAGAGAGGACCCTGCACATAAGAGCTGACACTCTATAGGAGAGAGGATCCTGCACATAAGAGCTGACACTCTACAGGAGAGAGGACCCTGCACATAAGAGCTGACACTCTACAGGAGAGAGGATCCTGCACATAAGAGCTGACACTGTACAGGAGAGAGGACCCTGCACATAAGAGCTGACACTCTACAGGAGAGAGGACCCTGCACATAAGAGCTGACACTCTACAGGAGAGAGGATCCTGCACATAAGAGCTGACACTGTACAGGAGAGAGGACCCTGCACATAAGAGCTGACACTGTACAGGAGAGAGGATCCTGCACATAAGAGCTGACACTCTATAGGAGAGAGGATCCTGCACATAAGAGCTGACACTGTACAGGAGAGAGGACCCTGCACATAAGAGCTGACACTCTACAGGAGAGAGGACCCTGCACATAAGAGCTGACACTGTACAGGAGAGAGGACCCTGCACATAAGAGCTGACACTCTACAGGAGAGAGGACCCTGCACATAAGAGCTGAAACTCTACAGGAGAGAGGACCCTGCACATAAGAGCTGACACTCTACAGGAGAGAGGACCCTGCACATAAGAGCTGACACTCTATAGGAGAGAGGATCCTGCACATAAGAGCTGACACTCTATAGGAGAGAGGATCCTGCACATAAGAGCTGACACTGTACAGGAGAGAGGACCCTGCACATAAGAGCTGACACTCTACAGGAGAGAGGACCCTGCACATAAGAGCTGACACTCTACAGGAGAGAGGACCCTGCACATAAGAGCTGACACTCTACAGGAGAGAGGACCCTGCACATAAGAGCTGACACTGTACAGGAGAGAGGACCCTGCACATAAGAGCTGACACTCTACAGGAGAGAGGACCCTGCACATAAGAGCTGACACTACAGGAGAGATGACCCTGCACATAAGAGCTGACCCTCTACAGGAGAGAGGACCCTGCACATAAGAGCTGACACTGTACAGGAGAGAGGATCCTGCACATAAGAGCTGACACTCTACAGGACAGAGGACCCTGCACATAAGAGCTGACACTCTACAGGAGAGAGGACCCTGCACATAAGAGCTGACACTCTACAGGAGAGAGGACCCTGCACATAAGAGCTGACACTCTACAGGAGAGAGGACCCTGCACATAAGAGCTGACACTACAGGAGAGAGGACCCTGCACATAAGAGCTGACACTCTACAGGAGAGAGGACCCTGCACATAAGAGCTGACACTCTACAGGAGAGAGGACCCTGCACATAAGAGCTGACACTCTACAGGAGAGAGGACCCTGCACATAAGAGCTGACACTACAGGAGAGAGGACACTGCACATAAGAGCTGACACTCTACAGGAGAGAGGACCCTGCACATAAGAGCTGACCCTCTACAGGAGAGAGGATCCTGCACATAAGAGCTGACACTCTACAGGAGAGAGGACCCTGCACATAAGAGCTGACACTCAACAGGAGAGAGGACCCTGCACATAAGAGCTGACACTGTACAGGAGAGAGGACCCTGCACATAAGAGCTGACACTCTATAGGAGAGAGGACCCTGCACATAAGAGCTGACACTGTACAGCAGAGAGGACCCTGCACATAAGAGCTGACACTCTACAGGAGAGAGGACCCTGCACATAAGAGCTGACACTCTACAGGAGGGAGGACCCTGCACATAAGAGCTGACACTCTACAGGAGAGAGGATCCTGCACATAAGAGCTGACACTACAGGAGAGAGGACCCTGCACATAAGAGCTGACACTCTACAGGAGGGAGGACCCTGCACATAAGAGCTGACACTCTACAGGAGAGAGGACCCTGCACATAAGAGCTGACACTCTACAGGAGAGAGGACCCTGCACATAAGAGCTGACACTCTACAGCAGAGAGGAACCTGCACATAAGAGCTGACACTCTACAGGAGAGAGGACCCTGCACATAAGAGCTGACACTCTACAGGAGAGAGGACCCTGCACATAAGAGCTGACACTACAGGAGAGATGACCCTGCACATAAGAGCTGACACTCTACAGGAGAGAGGACCCTGCACATAAGAGCTGACCCTCTACAGGAGAGAGGACCCTGCACATAAGAGCTGACACTACAGGAGAGAGGATCCTGCACATAAGAGCTGACACTCTACAGGAGAGAGGACCCTGCACATAAGAGCTGACACTCTACAGAAGGGAGGACCCTGCACATAAGAGCTGACACTACAGGAGAGAGGACCCTGCACATAAGAGCTGACACTACAGGAGAGAGGACCCTGCACATAAGAGCTGACACTCTACAGGAGGGAGGACCCTGCACATAAGAGCTGACACTCTACAGGAGAGAGGACCCTGCACATAAGAGCTGACACTACAGGAGAGAGGATCCTGCACATAAGAGCTGACACTGTACAGGAGAGAGGACCCTGCACATAAGAGCTGACACTGTACAGGAGAGAGGACCCTGCACATAAGAGCTGACACTCTACAGGAGAGAGGACCCTGCACATAAGAGCTGAAACTCTACAGGAGAGAGGACCCTGCACATAAGAGCTGACACTCTACAGGAGAGAGGACCCTGCACATAAGAGCTGACACTCTACAGGAGAGAGGACCCTGCACATAAGAGCTGACACTCTATAGGAGAGAGGATCCTGCACATAAGAGCTGACACTCTATAGGAGAGAGGATCCTGCACATAAGAGCTGACACTGTACAGGAGAGAGGACCCTGCACATAAGAGCTGACACTACAGGAGAGAGGACCCTGCACATAAGAACTGACACTACAGGAGAGAGGATCCTGCACATAAGAGCTGACACTCTACAGGAGAGAGGACCCTGCACATAAGAGCTGACACTCTACAGGAGAGAGGACCCTGCACATAAGAGCTGACACTCTACAGGAGAGAGGACCCTGCACATAAGAGCTGACACTGTACAGGAGAGAGGACCCTGCACATAAGAGCTGACACTGTACAGCAGAGAGGACCCTGCACATAAGAGCTGACACTCTACAGGAGAGAGGACCCTGCACATAAGAGCTGACACTCTACAGGAGGGAGGACCCTGCACATAAGAGCTGACACTACAGGAGAGAGGACCCTGCACATAAGAGCTGACACTCTACAGGAGAGAGGACCCTGCACATAAGAGCTGACACTCTACAGGAGAGAGGACCCTGCACATAAGAGCTGACACTCTACAGGAGAGAGGACCCTGCACATAAGAGCTGACCCTCTACAGGAGAGAGGACCCTGCACATAAGAGCTGACACTGTACAGCAGAGAGGACCCTGCACATAAGAGCTGACACTCTACAGGAGAGAGGACCCTGTGTTATGACCCCAATGGCGAGGGTCTCAGAGGAACGTGGAAGTCTGCAGAATACAAAAATCCAGCTCATAGGGCAGTGGTAACTGGGTTGACCATATATCTACTCCTAACGCCAACACTAGAAGTAGCCGGGGATCATTCCTACGTTGATTCTAGATGACACGCGCCAGCCGGAGAATCTAGCTACCCCTAGTAGAGGAAAACAAAGACCTTTCTTGCCTCCAGAGAAGGGGACCCCAAAGCTGGATAGAAGCCCCCCACAAATAATGACGGTGAGGTAAGAGGAAATGACAAACACAGAAATGAACCAGATTTAGCACAGAGAGGCCCGCTTACTGATAGCAGAATAAAGAAAGGTAACTTATATGGTCAACAAAAACCCTATCAAAATCCACACTGGAAATTCAAGAACCCCCGAACCGTCTAACGGTCCGGGGGGCGAACACCAGCCCCCTAGAGCTTCCAGCAAAGGTCAGGATATAGATAAGGAACAAGCTGGACAAAAATACAAAACCAAAACAAATAGCAAAAAGCAAAAGGCAGACTTAGCTGATTTAACTGGAACCAGGATCAGTAGACAAGAGCACAGCAGACTAGCTCTGATAACTACGTTGCCAGGCATTGAACTGAAGGTCCAGGGAGCTTATATAGCAACACCCCTAACTAACGACCCAGGTGCGGATAAAAGGAATGACAGAAAAACCAGAGTCAAAAAACTAGTAACCACTAGAGGGAGCAAAAAGCAAATTCACAACAGTACCCCCCCCTTAGTGAGGGGTCACCGAACCCTCACCACGACCACCAGGGCGATCAGGATGAGCGGCATGAAAGGCACGAACTAAATCGGCCGCATGAACATCAGAGGCGACCACCCAGGAATTATCCTCCTGACCATCGCCCTTCCACTTGACCAGGTACTGAAGCCTCCGCCTGGAGAGGCGAGAATCCAAGATCTTCTCCACCACGTACTCCAACTCGCCCTCAACCAACACCGGAGCAGGAGGCTCAGCAGAAGGAACTACAGGCACAATGTACCGCCGCAACAAGGACCTATGAAATACATTGTGAATAGCAAACGACACAGGAAGATCCAGACGAAAAGATACAGGATTAAGGATTTCCAATATCTTGTAAGGCCCAATAAAACGAGGTTTAAATTTGGGAGAGGAGACCTTCATAGGAACAAAGCGGGAAGAAAGCCATACCAAATCCCCAACGCGTAGTCGGGGACCCACACCGCGGCGGCGGTTGGCAAAGCGCTGAGCCTTCTCCTGTGACAACTTCAAGTTGTCCACCACATGATTCCAGATCTGCTGCAACCTATCCACCACGGAATCTACCCCAGGACAGTCAGAAGGCTCCACATGACCCGAAGAAAAGCGAGGATGGAAACCAGAGTTGCAGAAAAAAGGCGAAACCAAGGTGGCGGAACTAGCCCGATTATTAAGGGCAAACTCAGCCAACGGCAAGAATGTCACCCAGTCGTCCTGATCAGCAGAGACAAAACACCTCAAATAAGCCTCCAAAGTCTGATTGGTTCGCTCCGTCTGTCCATTAGTCTGAGGATGGAAAGCAGACGAAAACGACAAATCAATGCCCATCCTACTACAAAAGGATCGCCAGAACCTGGAAACGAACTGGGATCCTCTGTCTGACACAATATTCTCAGGGATGCCGTGCAAACGAACCACGTTCTGGAAAAACACAGGAACCAGATCGGAAGAGGAAGGCAGCTTAGGCAAAGGAACCAAATGGACCATCTTGGAGAAGCGATCACATATCACCCAGATAACGGACATGCCCTGAGATAGCGGAAGATCAGAAATGAAATCCATGGAGATATGTGTCCAAGGTCTCTTCGGGACAGGCAAGGGCAAGAGCAAACCACTGGCACGAGAACAGCACGGCTTAGCTCGAGCACAAGTCCCACAGGACTGCACAAATGACCGCACATCCCTTGACAAGGAAGGCCACCAAAAGGACCTGGCCACCAGATCTCTGGTGCCAAAAATTCCCGGGTGACCTGCCAACACCGAGGAATGAACCTCGGAAATGACTCTGCTGGTCCACTTATCCGGGACAAACAGTCTGTCAGGTGGACAAGACTCAGGCCTATCAGCCTGAAATCTCTGCAACACACGTCGCAGATCCGGAGAAATAGCTGACAAGATAACTCCATCTTTAAGAATACCAACAGGATCAGCGACTCCAGGAGCATCAGGCACAAAGCTCCTAGAAAGAGCATCGGCCTTCACATTCTTTGAACCTGGTAAATACGAGACAACAAAATCAAAGCGGGAGAAAAACAATGACCAGCGGGCCTGTCTCGGATTAAGGCGTTTAGCAGACTCGAGATACATCAGATTTTTGTGATCAGTCAAGACCACCACACGATGCTTAGCACCCTCGAGCCAATGACGCCACTCCTCAAATGCCCATTTCATGGCCAACAGCTCCCGATTGCCCACATCATAATTTCGCTCGGCAGGCGAAAACTTCCTAGAGAAAAAGGCACAAGGTTTCATAACAGAGCAACCAGGGCCTCTCTGCGACAAAACGGCCCCTGCCCCAATCTCCGAAGCATCCACCTCAACCTGAAAGGGAAGTGAGACGTCAGGCTGGCACAAAACAGGCGCCGAAGTAAACCGGCGTTTCAACTCCTGGAAAGCCTCCACGGCAGCAGGAGCCCAGTTAGCTACATCGGAGCCCTTCTTGGTCATATCCGTCAAAGGTTTCACAATGCTAGAAAAATTAGCGATAAAACGACGGTAGAAGTTAGCGAAGCCCAAGAACTTCTGAAGACTCTTAACTGACGAGGGCTGAGTCCAATCAAGAATAGCTCGGACCTTGACTGGGTCCATCTCCACAGCAGAAGGGGAAAAAATGAACCCCAAAAAGGGAACCTTCTGTACACCAAAGAGACACTTTGAGCCCTTGACAAACAAAGAATTTTCACGCAAAATTTTAAAGACCAACCTGACCTGCTCCACATGCGAATCCCAATTATCAGAAAAAACCAAAATATCATCCAGATAAACAATCAAAAATTTATCCAGATACTTCCGGAAAATGTCATGCATAAAGGACTGAAAAACTGAAGGCGCATTGGAGAGCCCAAAAGGCATCACCAAGTACTCAAAATGACCTTCGGGCGTATTGAATGCGGTTTTCCATTCATCACCTTGCTTAATGCGCACAAGGTTGTACGCACCACGAAGGTCTATCTTGGTGAACCACTTGGCACCCTTAATCCGGGCAAACAAGTCAGACAACAGCGGTAAAGGATACTGAAATTTGACAGTGATCTTATTTAAAAGCCGATAATCAATACAAGGTCTCAAAGATCCGTCCTTTTTTGCCACAAAAAAGAATCCCGCACCAAGAGGGGAAGAAGACGGACGAATATGTCCTTTCTCCAGAGACTCCTTGATATATGAACGCATAGCGGTATGTTCAGGTACCGACAGATTAAACAGTCTTCCCTTAGGAAATTTACTGCCTGGGATCAAATCTATAGCACAGTCACAGTCCCTATGAGGAGGCAGTGCACTGGACTCAGACTCACTGAAGACATCCTGATAATCAGACAAATACTCCGGAACTTCCGAAGGCGTAGAAGAAGCAATAGACACAGGCAGGGAATCCCCATGAATACCACAACAGCCCCAACTTGAGACTGACATAGCCTTCCAGTCCAGGACTGGATTATGGGTCTGTAACCATGGCAGCCCTAAAACAACCAAATCATGCATTTTATGTAAAACCAGGAAACGTATCACCTCGCGGTGTTCAGGAGTCATGCACATGGTAACCTGTGTCCAATACTGCGGTTTATTTGCTGCCAATGGTGTAGCATCAATACCCCTAAGAGGAATAGGATTTTCTAATGGTTCAAGAGTAAAACCACAGCGCTTAGCAAATGAGAGATCCATGAGACTCAGGGCAGCACCTGAATCTACAAACGCCATGACAGGATAAGATGACAGTGAGCAAATCAAAGTTACAGACAGAATAAATTTAGGTTGCAAATTACCAACGGTGACAGGACTAACAACCTTAGCTATACGTTTAGAGCATGCTGAGATAACATGTGTAGAATCACCACAGTAGTAGCACAAGCCATTCCGGCGTCTATGAATTTTCCGCTCATTTCTAGTCAGGATTCTATCACATTGCATTAAATCAGGTGTCTGTTCAGACAACACCATGAGGGAATTTGCGGTTTTTCTATCACATTGCACCGAATTAGGTGTCTGTTCAGACAACACCATGAGGGGATTTGCGGTTTTGCGCTCCCGCAACCGCCGGTCAATTTGAATAGCCAGTGCCATAGTATCATTCAGACCTGTGGGAATGGTTAAACCCACCATAACATTCTTAATGGCTTCAGAAAGGCCATTTCTAAAATTAGCGGCCAGTGCACACTCGTTCCAATGTGTCAGCACGGACCATTTCCGAAATTTTTGGCAATACACTTCAGCCTCGTCCTGCCCCTGAGACATAGCCAGCAAGGCCTTTTCTGCCTGAATCTCAAGATTGGGTTCCTCATAAAGTAAACCGAGCGCCAGAAAAAACGCATCAAGATCAGCCAATGCCGGATCTCCTGGCGCCAGCGAAAAAGCCCAATCCTGAGGGTCGCCCCGTAAGAACGAAATAACAATTTTTACTTGCTGAGCAGAATCTCCAGATGAACAGGGTCTCAGGGACAAAAACAATTTACAATTGTTCACGAAATTCCTAAACTTAAACCTGTCTCCGGAAAACAGTTCAGGAATCGGTATTTTAGGTTCTGACCTAGGATTTCTGATAACATAGTCTTGTATGCCCTGCACACGAGTAGCCAGCTGGTCCACACTTGTAATCAAGGTCTGGACATTCATGTCTGCAGCAAGCATAGCCACTCTGAGGTAAAGGGGAAGAAGAAAAAAAAAAACTCAGAATCTTCTTTCTTATAATCCCTCTTCTGCAATGCATTAAACATTTAATACTGGCCTGGCAAACTGTTATGACCCCAATGGCGAGGGTCTCAGAGGAACGTGGAAGTCTGCAGAATACAAAAATCCAGCTCATAGGGCAGTGGTAACTGGGTTGACCATATATCTACTCCTAACGCCAACACTAGAAGTAGCCGGGGATCATTCCTACGTTGATTCTAGATGACACGCGCCAGCCGGAGAATCTAGCTACCCCTAGTAGAGGAAAACAAAGACCTTTCTTGCCTCCAGAGAAGGGGACCCCAAAGCTGGATAGAAGCCCCCCACAAATAATGACGGTGAGGTAAGAGGAAATGACAAACACAGAAATGAACCAGATTTAGCACAGAGAGGCCCGCTTACTGATAGCAGAATAAAGAAAGGTAACTTATATGGTCAACAAAAACCCTATCAAAATCCACACTGGAAATTCAAGAACCCCCGAACCGTCTAACGGTCCGGGGGGCGAACACCAGCCCCCTAGAGCTTCCAGCAAAGGTCAGGATATAGATAAGGAACAAGCTGGACAAAAATACAAAACCAAAACAAATAGCAAAAAGCAAAAGGCAGACTTAGCTGATTTAACTGGAACCAGGATCAGTAGACAAGAGCACAGCAGACTAGCTCTGATAACTACGTTGCCAGGCATTGAACTGAAGGTCCAGGGAGCTTATATAGCAACACCCCTAACTAACGACCCAGGTGCGGATAAAAGGAATGACAGAAAAACCAGAGTCAAAAAACTAGTAACCACTAGAGGGAGCAAAAAGCAAATTCACAACAACCCTGCACATAAGAGCTGACACTCTACAGGAGGGAGGACCCTGCACATAAGAGCTGACACTCTACAGGAGAGAGGATCCTGCACATAAGAGCTGACACTACAGGAGAGAGGACCCTGCACATAAGAGCTGACACTCTACAGGAGGGAGGACCCTGCACATAAGAGCTGACACTCTACAGGAGAGAGGACCCTGCACATAAGAGCTGACACTCTACAGGAGAGAGGACCCTGCACATAAGAGCTGACACTACAGGAGAGAGGACCCTGCACATAAGAGCTGACACTCTACAGGAGAGAGGACCCTGCACATAAGAGCTGACACTCTACAGGAGAGAGGACCCTGCACATAAGAGCTGACACTACAGGAGAGAGGATCCTGCACATAAGAGCTGACACTCTACAGGAGAGAGGACCCTGCACATAAGAGCTGACACTCTACAGGAGAGAGGACCCTGCACATAAGAGCTGACACTCTACAGCAGAGAGGAACCTGCACATAAGAGCTGACACTCTACAGGAGAGAGGACCCTGCACATAAGAGCTGACACTACAGGAGAGATGACCCTGCACATAAGAGCTGACACTCTACAGGAGAGAGGACCCTGCACATAAGAGCTGACCCTCTACAGGAGAGAGGACCCTGCACATAAGAGCTGACACTACAGGAGAGAGGATCCTGCACATAAGAGCTGACACTCTACAGGAGAGAGGACCCTGCACATAAGAGCTGACACTCTACAGGAGGGAGGACCCTGCACATAAGAGCTGACACTACAGGAGAGAGGACCCTGCACATAAGAGCTGACACTACAGGAGAGAGGACCCTGCACATAAGAGCTGACACTCTACAGGAGGGAGGACCCTGCACATAAGAGCTGACACTCTACAGGAGAGAGGATCCTGCACATAAGAGCTGACACTGTACAGCAGAGAGGACCCTGCACATAAGAGCTGACACTCTACAGGAGAGAGGACCCTGCACATAAGAGCTGACACTGTACAGGAGAGAGGACCCTGCACATAAGAGCTGACACTCTACAGGAGAGAGGACACTGCACATAAGAGCTGACACTACAGGAGAGAGGACCCTGCACATAAGAACTTACTGTGTTACTTTGCTTCTGCCTCTAGGCTCCATCTTTTTTGTAAAACCAATGAGATCAAAGAAGTACTTGACAATGATGGACCCTTTTCAAGAAGTTTATGGGAACTCCATGACAATTCTCCTCTTCATCCCGGCCCTCATAGCAGATGTTTGCTGGTTTGCTGCCATCCTCGCATCTTTAGTTAAGTGTTTATCTAGATGTATTTTATTAATTTTTTTTAATGTTGATGAATAAGATGATTATGACAGGATGGTTCGCCTGATGAATTGTAGCCAAAAACATTTAATACAAATCCACTTGTAAAGGTGATAAATACTAGATCGATGGATAAAGGCTAAGAGGATGAATGTTTCTGGCCCGGATACCCCTATAATAGTGCAGTTTAAACGCAGATAAAATCTGCAAAAAGACCAAAGCGACATTGTGTAGATTATATATTTACTGTACCTTGTAGTGATCCACAGTTACAGCCTGTATGATACTCCAGAGCAGCACTCACAATTCTGCTGGTTGTCATTAGAAATAGATGGAACAACTTGTTGACAAAAGGTTCTGACCTAATCTCATAAGACATGACTTGAAGAAGATTCTCCTGATTGTGGTTATTGCTATAATAATGTGATACTGTGCGCTACTTCTCCATTACAGCTTCTGCAGTCAGTGTCATATTGGATATTCGTAATTACCTGTCAATCCTGATATCAGCTTGTGTTGTCATTACATATACATTGTTTGGCGGTTTCTACTCTGTGGCTTATACCGATGTCATACAGATTGTTTTTATGGTACTTGGATTGGTAAGTAGAATTTTTTTTCATTGTTGGCTAAATACAAAGGGGGCAGTATTATAGTAGCTATATTCTTGTACATAGGGGCAGTATTATAGTAATATTCTTGTACATAGGAGCAGTATTATAGTAGTTAAATTCTTGTACATAGGGGCAGTATTATAGTAGTTATATTCTTGTACCGTAATTTTCAGACTATAAGACACACTGGACCATAAGATGCACCTAGGTTTTAGATGAGGAAATTAGGGGGAAAAAATTGAAGCAAAAAAATTGTCAATTCTGTGCTGAAATATCCCCTATCCTGGTATATATGGTCCCCTCATCTCCATTCTGATACACATGGCCCATCATCTCTATCCTGGTATGCATGGCCCCCTCATCCCCACCCTGGTATGCATGGCCTCCTCATCCCTATCCTGGTATGCATGGCCCCCTCATCCCCACCCTGGTATGCATGGCCCCCTCATCCCTACCCTGGTATGCATGGCCCCCTCATCCCCACCCTGGTATGCATGGCCCCTCATCCCTACCCTGGTATGCATGGCCCCCTTATCCCCACCCTGGTATGCATGGCCTCCTCATCCCTATCCTGGTTTGTGAAGTGTCCGAGGGCAAGGCCGCCCATGCATTTCCATGATCTGGCCCAGCAAAACCTCCACACTCAGATTCCATCTTAACAAACGTATCTTTACTGTTATACATTTTTCTTAACACAGCAGAACACAATAATAGACAGTACAAAGTATGCTTATTCACAGGAATAACGTGTAATTACAAACTATCCCTCACTGTCCCTATCCACACGTTACCAGTTCCTTTGCTCCAAGAGGTTATCTTCCCACGTCGCAGGCCTGTCGGTCACAGCAGGGAGACGCTCCAGCCGAAGAGAAAAAAGGAATTAAACAAAACTCTGTCCTTCAGGTCCAGACTGTAGTCCTTGGGGTTCAGCAGGTAGGGGTGGAATGTTCGGCCTCTCAATAGAGGACCCGCTTACAGTTCATGAGCTCCGGGATCTGTGAAGATGTCACCGCTGAGTGCTCCGCAGTGTGGGAGCTGGGAACAATCTGGATGTCAGCTTCCAAGAGAGAGGGGTAATCCAGGCAATCTTCTATATCGCATCAACAGGAGGACGCCAGCACACACAGACCTCTCTCTGCACCGACTGGTTTCCCGGGCTCTCTCTCTTCTCCCTCCCCTTCCTGTTCACATGACATAACAGGGGGGAGTTTAGCCAATACAGTTTGTTTCTCTGTAATCACATTCGGCATAGGTATAACTTCTGGCCACACGGGGGCAGTGTCTGTCACAGATTCTATGTCAATGATAACAGAACAGTCACAGCCAGCCAGCTCACTACACGCCCCCCCACTTAAAGGTTGGCAGTCCCTGTCAACGACTGTCTCCAGGGCGGCGATGGCTGTGTAGGTTGTAGGACCCGGCTGTGAAAAGGGCCACACATATTGGTCTCTGTAGGACTGTCCCGGGGGCACTCCTGCGGTGGTCCTCGTTGTCCGCCTAACTGGTGCTAGTCTCTCTCCCCGATCAGTCACCCCACTCTCCGCCCCAGTCGGTAAGTCAGTCGAGGAGGTAAGGGGTTCACACGGGTCAGTCAGGCGAGCAGGGGTAGGGATGTCTTCCACCTCTACATCCCCGGTATCGGTGTCTCCCACAGTATTAGTGATATCCGTCTCTCTAGGCATTATGGGAGGGGAGTCAGGCTGAGAACGACAGGGGCGCAACATGTTACGGTGCAGGGTGCGGAGGCTGCCGCTGTCTTCGCCTTGTACTTGGTAGACGGGGCCACCAGGGTACGGGTGTCCAATTATTCGATAGACTTCGGTCTCCCACTTGGGCCGGAGTTTTCCTTGCGGTTTCTTTATACGAACTAGGACTAGTTGACCCACACTCAGTAGGTCTTCTTGTACTGGAAGTGGATCAGCGTGGACCTGGTCCTGGATCTGCTGTTCCACCAGCCGGTAGACAGTTTCCATCCTTTGACGGTGTGCTTGTAGCCAGGAAGGATAGGTACCACAGGTGTCTTCATCAGAGTTAGACAGGTGTAGCTCATGGATGCCTTTGCCTGGGCGGCCAAAAAGGAGGGTGTAAGGCGTGTATCCGGTGACAGAATGGACTTGATTGTTATAGGCCCACAGCAGTTCTGGGAGGAATCGAGGCCAGTCGGGCTTTTTGTCTTCTGCTAAGGTTCGGATCAGTTGTAAGAGGGTCCGGTTGAAACGTTCACACGCGCCATTCCCTTGTGGATGATACGGGGTGGTCCTGGACTTCTTGATTCCATACATCTGCTGAAGTTCTTCAATGACTCATCCTTCGAAACACGCCCCCTGATCAGAGTGCAGCCGCTCCGGACACCCGTAGACCCGAACGAAGTGTTGACAGAAGGCCTGTGCAGCTGATTCGGCAGTCTGATCTTTGGTAGCAACAGCGACGGCGAATTTCGTGAAGTGGTCCACCATCACCAGACAGTACTGGTAGCCACTATTCGCCGTTCCGATCAACAGATAGTCCACCATCAACAACTCGAGGGGCCTGGATGTGCTAATAGTCTGGACGGGTGCACGCTGCTCAGTAGACGTGTGGAGTTCACATGTACGACATGTTAGGCAGATGTTTTCAACCAGCTTACGGAGTCCTGGGCAAAAAATGAATTGCTGGGTCCACCGGAGGGTCTTGTCTATGCCGAAGTGGCCGTTCCTTCTGTGGGCTTCAGCCACCATCTCATGGGCTAGCTGCACCGGGACGACAATCTGCAAACATTCTTCCAGCATATGGGATAAAAGGGCCCTGCGATACAAGACTCCATCCTTCATGATAAGCCGATCCCATTGGGCAAGTAGGGCAGAGGCCCTGGTTGATAGTCGGGCTCTTACTTCGGAGGGTGGTTTCTCTTGTGTCTTCACGTACTGTTTCAGTAAGACGTGTTCAGGGTCTCGATCTTGAAGCTTGGCCCATTCTTGTTGGGACAGGGGGGACCCCACTACGGCTTCGATCCCGCCTACAGCATACTGGCGGCTATCTTCTATTTGTTTAGCTAGCCGGGCAAAGTCGGGCAGTTCATCTTCCTCCAACTCTTCATCCCGGTCCCCCACTGGCGGGGATGATGTCACTCTGGAAAGGCTGTCAGCATTCTGATTCTCCGTCCCCGCTCTGTATTTAATTTTGTATTGGAATCTAGAGAGCCTTGCCATCCAGCGCTGTTCCATTGCCCCTAGTTTGGCATTTTCTAGGTGGGCAAGAGGATTGTTGTCTGTCACGACCAGCACCTCCGCCCCTGTCAGGTAGCCAGCAAATTTCTCTGTCATAGCCCAGGTCAGGGCCAGGAGTTCCAGGGGGAAAGAGCTGTAGTTGACGGGGTTCTTTTCGGTGTCACGGAGGGATCTACTGGCATAGGCTATTACGCGTTCCTTGTTATCTTGGACTTGGGAGAGGACCGCCCCGAGACCTTGAAGGCTGGCGTCGGTGTATAACTGGAACGGCAAGGTGTAGTCTGCAAATGCCAGAATAGGGGGTGATGTCAGAGCAGCTTGAAGCGCCCGGAAGGATCTTTCTTGGTCGGGCCCCCAGCTGATGCGTCGTCCTCTGGGACTGTTCGCGGTCCCTTGGAGGGTCTCATGCAGTGGTTCCGCAAGCAAAGTCCTTGACAAATCGGCGGTAATAGCCCGCTAGCCCCAGGAAAGCCTGGACCTCTTTGATGGTAGTTGGTTGTGGCCACTCTCAGACAGCTGCTATCTTCTCTGGAGAGGGTTGGACACCTTCGGCCGAGAACCGGTGTCCCAGGTAATCGATCTCCTGCTGGAATAGACGGCACTTGCTGGGCTTCAACTTCAAGCCGTGTTTCTTCAAGCGCTGGAACACTTTGCCAAGCTTGTGAAGATGATCCTCAAAGGTGGCGGAGTATACCACGATGTCATCAAGGTATATCAGCGTGAATTCGAAGTTGAAATCTCCCAGACAGCGTTCCATCAGTCTCTGAAAGGTCCCTGGTGCGTTATTCAAGCCGAATGGCATCCGGTTAAACTCGTACAGGCCCATGGGAAGGATGAAGGCGGTCTTTTCTCTGTCCTTCTCACTCATGGGGACCTGCCAATATCCACTGGCCAAGTCTAGAGACAAAAAATATTTGGCCTTTTTCAGGGCGGTCAGTGACTTTTCGATCCAGGGGAGTGGATAGGAGTCCCGGGTCGTGCAAGCGTTCAACCGACGGTAGTCTACGCAAAATCTCAGGGATCCATCTTTCTTTTTGACTATCACCACGGGTGCAGCCCATGGGCTCTGGCTTTCCCGCACCACTCCGGCGTGTAGCATAGATTCTAAGAGGCTTTTCACCTCCTGGTATTGTTGAGGTGGTATTTGTCGGTACCTCTCGCGAATAGGGGCAGCATCGCCCGTGGGAATCTCGTGTTGGATACTGGTGGTGTACCCGAAGTCGGTGTCATGCTTTGCAAAGGAGTCTTGGTGTTCTCGCAGTAGTTTCTCCATTTGAGACACTTCCTGTTTGGTGTACTGGGACGGGTCCAGTTGCACTTTTTCCAGTAGTTTTCGCCCAATGTCTTCATCATCTGCTTGAGCATTTATGGCTGAGACAGTTACCGTCCAGCCATCTTCTGTAGACGGGGTGAATTGTAAGGGTCCCATGGGGTTCACTTCTGTGGGTAGAGCATATACTCTGGCAAGTTGCGTGCCAGCTTCAAGGGCTACACCTACGTCTGCGGTGTTGTTTAGCCTGACAGGGACTCTTCCGTTCCTCACGACGGCTAGGGTGCGGGCGACTAGTGGGTTTAGCTTACTCCCACTTGGAGCCCTCGGCTCGATTAACACTTCGACTCCTTCAAGCTGTCGGTTGGTGTTAAGAGGCAGGGAAATGACTGTCTCTTTTTCAGCGGGCAAAGTAATCCGGGTACAGCGGGGCACTTTAATGGCTGCTAGGGGTAGTTGTTCCTTTGCCATCTGTTGAAGTCCAACGGTCCGGATTACGCGCTGGAACGCCAGAGGAGTCGGTTTATGTTTGGTAACTTTCTGCCAGTACTTGGGCCCTTTTCTTGTCAACAGCATAAGATCCAGGTCTTTCAAGATATTCATTCCGATTATTACTGGGGTCTCGGAGCCGAAGCCTTCCTTGACAATGACGATTCCTCGTTTCCCTACGTCTTGTCCACAGGCCTTCGTATCCATCCAGGCGACTCCGGTTACTGGAATGGGTAGGTTATTAGCCGCAATTATCTTAATGGTGGTATCTGGATCACAAGCAGTTCTTGGTTTGAGGTACTTTTCATAAAACTGTTCAGAAATCGTGGTCACTTGCGACCCAGTGTCCATCAATCCTTGCACTGCAGCTCCCTCCAGAATTACTTCAAGTGTAGGACTACTCGAGGCGAGAGTACTCCGTTGCTGGCTCTGTTTTTCTACACCCCATTCTCTGTCCCCCCCTGCTGCTCGAACCTCAGCTGCAGGGGTGTCTAGTTTAACGGCGGCCATTGTGGTGAGACCTGGTGTGGTGGCTCTGCTTGTGGATGTAACTGATATTCTGTTCGTCGTGGTAACTGATGGTTTGTTCGTTGAGGACAACGATTCGCCCTGTGGCGAGGGTCACCACATGACCAACACGATCCCGCGGGACGGCTAGGTCGTATCCACTGGTCTCTCTGTCGTTCTAGTGTTAACTGTGACACCTGTTGCTGTAAATCTGCTACCATCTGTTTCAGCTCCTCGGTGTCACTGTTGGGCTGTTTAATGTCTAATATGGATCTGCACGCAGCGCTTTGAGTCCCCACATCCATGACGGGTCCCCTAGAACGTTCTATGGCTTCCTGCTTGACTTCAGCGAAGATGAGAGTCGGCGTCATCCGAATCAAGTCCTGTAGCGTACGGTTAAGATACTGGTCTCTCAGCCCTATAACGAATTGGTCTCTCAGTACCAGGTCACGAGGAGCTATAGTAGCCAGTTGTTCCCCTTTTGCACAGACTTGTTCAAGGAGTACCTGAAGGGCATTTGCATATTGGGGAATGTCCTCTGTTATGACCCCAGTGGACAGGGTTTCAGAGGAACGTGTAAGTCTGCAAGATACAAAAATCCAGCTCATAGGGCTGTGGTAACTGGGTTGACCAAATAGCTACTCCTAACGCCAACACTAGAAGTAGCCGGGGATCATGCCTACGGTGATCGCTAGATGACTCGCGCCAGCCGGAGAATCTAACTACCCCTAGGAGAAGAAAACAAAGACCTCTCTTGCCTCCAGAGAAAGGGACCCCAAAGCAAGATACAAGCCCCCCACAAATAATAACGGTGAGGTAAGAGGAAATGACAAACACAGAAATGAACCAGGTTCAGCAAAGAGAGGCCAGCTTACTAATAGCAGAATATAGCAAGATAACTTATCTGGTCAACAAAAACCCTATAAAAATCCACGGTGGAGATTCAAGAACCCCCGAACCGTCTAACGGTCCGGGGGGAGAACACCAGCCTCCTAGAGCTTCCAGCAAAGGTCAGGATACAGATAGGAACAAGCTGGACAAAAATACCAAACAAAACAAAAGCAAAAAGCAAAGAAGCAGACTTAGCTTGAAAAACAGGAACCAGGATCAGAGGACAAGAGCACAACAGATTAGCTCTGATTTGAACGATGCCAGGCATTGAACTGAAGGTCCAGGGAGCTTATATAGCAACGCCCCTGAACTAACGGCCCAGGTGAGGATATAGGAAAAGACAGACGCTCCAGAGTCAAATCACTAATGACCACTAGAGGGAGCAAAAAGCAAAATCACAACAGTACCCCCCCCTTAGTGAGGGGTCACCGAACCCTCACCACGACCACCAGGGTGATCAGGATGAGCGGCATGAAAGGCACGAACTAAATCGGCCGCATGAACATCAGAGGCGACCACCCAGGAATTATCTTCCTGACCATAGCCCTTCCACTTGACCAGGTACTGAAGCCTCCGCCTGGAGAGACGAGAATCCAAGATCTTCTCCACCACGTACTCCAACTCGCCCTCAACCAACACCGGAGCAGGAGGCTCAGCAGAAGGAACCACAGGCACAACGTACCGCCGCAACAAGGACCTATGAAACACGTTGTGGATAGCAAACGACACAGGTAGATCCAGGCGAAAGGATACAGGATTAAGAATTTCCAATATCTTGTAAGGACCAATAAAACGAGGTTTAAATTTGGGAGAGGAAACCTTCATAGGAACAAAGCGGGAAGAAAGCCACACCAAATCCCCAACACGTAGTCGGGGACCCACACCGCGGCGGCGGTTGGCAAAGCGCTGAGCCCTCTCCTGTGACAACTTCAAGTTGTCCACCACAAGATTCCAGATCCGCTGCAACCTATCCACCACAGAATCCACCCCAGGGCAGTCAGAAGGTTCCACATGACCCGAAGAAAAACGAGGGTGGAAACCAGAGTTGCAGAAAAACGGCGAAACCAAGGTGGCGGAACTAGCCCGATTATTAAGGGCAAACTCAGCTAACGGCAAGAAGGTCACCCAATCGTCCTGATCAGCAGAGACAAAACACCTCAAATAAGCCTCCAAAGTCTGATTAGTTCGCTCCGTCTGTCCATTAGTCTGAGGATGGAAAGCAGACGAAAACGACAAGTCAATGCCCATCCTACTACAAAAGGATCGCCAGAATCTGGAAACGAACTGGGATCCTCTGTCTGACACAATATTCTCAGGGATGCCGTGCAAACGAACCACGTTCTGGAAAAACACAGGAACCAGATCGGAAGAGGAAGGCAGTTTAGGCAAAGGAACCAAATGGACCATCTTGGAGAAGCGATCACATATCACCCAGATAACAGACATGCCCTGAGACACCGGAAGATCAGAAATGAAATCCATGGAGATATGTGTCCAAGGTCTCTTAGGGACAGGCAAGGGCAAGAGCAACCCGCTGGCACGAGAACAGCAAGGCTTAGCTCGAGCACAAGTCCCACAGGACTGTACAAATGACCGCACATCCTTAGACAAGGAAGGCCACCAAAAGGATCTGGCCACCAGATCTCTGGTGCCAAAAATTCCTGGGTGACCTGCCAACACCGAGGAATGAACCTCGGAAATGACTCTGCTGGTCCACTTATCAGGCACAAACAGTCTGTCAGGTGGACAAGAATCAGGCCTATCAGCCTGAAATCTCTGCAACACACGTCGCAGATCAGGAGAAATAGCTGACAAGATAATACCATCCTTAAGAATACCAACAGGTTCAGCGACTCCAGGAGCATCAGGCACAAAGCTCCTGGAAAGAGCATCGGCCTTCACATTCTTTGAACCTGGTAAATACGAGACAACAAAGTCAAAACGGGAGAAAAACAATGACCAGCGGGCCTGTCTAGGATTCAGGCGTTTAGCAGACTCGAGATACATCAGATTTTTGTGATCAGTCAAGACCACCACACGATGCTTAGCACCCTCGAGCCAATGACGCCACTCCTCAAATGCCCATTTTATGGCCAACAACTCCCGATTGCCCACATCATAATTTCGCTCCGCAGGCGAAAACTTCCTAGAGAAAAAGGCGCAAGGTCTCATAACAGAGCAACCAGGGCCTCTCTGCGACAAAACGGCCCCTGCTCCAATCTCTGAAGCATCCACCTCAACTTGAAAGGGAAGCGAGACATCAGGCTGGCACAAAACAGGCGCCGAAGTAAACCGACGTTTCAACTCCTGGAAAGCCTCCACGGCAGCAGGAGCCCAATTAACCACATCGGAGCCCTTCTTGGTCATATCCGTCAAAGGTTTCACAATGCTAGAAAAGTTAGCGATAAAACGACGGTAGAAGTTAGCGAAACCCAAGAACTTCTGAAGACTCTTAACTGACGAGGGCTGAGTCCAATCAAGAATAGCTCGGACCTTGACTGGGTCCATCTCCACAGCAGAAGGGGAAAAAATGAACCCCAAAAAGGGAACCTTCTGTACACCAAAAAGACACTTTGAGCCCTTGACAAACAAAGAATTTTCACGCAAAATTTTAAAGACCATCCTGACCTGCTCCACATGCGAGTCCCAATTATCAGAAAAAAACAGAATATCATCCAGATAAACGATCAGAAAATTTATCCAGATAGTTCCGGAAAATGTCATGCATAAAGGACTGAAAAACTGAAGGGGCATTAGAGAGCCCAAAAGGCATCACCAAGTACTCAAAATGACCTTCGGGCGTATTGAATGCGGTTTTCCATTCATCCCCTTGCTTAATGCGCACAAGGTTGTACGCACCACGAAGGTCTATCTTGGTAAACCACTTGGCACCTTTAATCCGGGCAAACAAGTCAGACAACAGCGGCAAAGGATACTGAAATTTGACAGTGATCTTATTTAAAAGCCGATAGTCAATACAAGGCCTCAAAGATCCGTCCTTTTTAGCCACAAAAAAGAATCCCGCACCAAGAGGGGAAGAAGACGGACGGATGTGTCCTTTCTCCAGAGACTCCTTGATATATGAACGCATAGCGGTATGTTCAGGTATCGACAGATTAAACAGTCTTCCCTTAGGAAATTTACTGCCTGGAATCAAATCTATTGCACAGTCACATTCCCTATGAGGAGGCAATGCACTGGACCTGGACTCGCTAAAGACATCCTGATAATCAGACAAGTACTCCGGAACTTCCGAAGGCATAGAAGAAGCAATAGACACAGGCAGGGAATCCTCATGAATACCACGACAGCCCCAACTAGACACTGACATAGCCTTCCAGTCAAGGACTGGATTATGGGTCTGTAACCATGGCAGCCCCAAAACAACCAAATCATGCATTTTATGTAGAACGAGAAAACGTATCACCTCGCGGTGTTCAGGAGTCATGCACATGGTAACCTGTGTCCAATACTGCGGCTTATTTTCTGCCAATGGCGTAGCATCAATACCCCTAAGAGGGATAGGATTTTCTAATGGTTCAAGAATAAAACCACAGCGCTTAGCAAATGAGAGATCCATAAGACTCAGGGCAGCACCTGAATCTACAAACGCCATGACAGGATAAGATGACAGTGAGCAAATCAAAGTTACAGACAGAATAAACTTAGGATGCAAATTACCAACGGTGACAGGACTAACAACCTTAGATATACGTTTAGAGCATGCTGAGATAACATGTGTAGAATCACCACAGTAGTAGCACAAGCCATTCCGGCGTCTATGAATTTTCCTCTCATTTCTAGTCAGGATTCTATCACATTGCATCAAATCAGGTGTCCGTTCAGACAACACCATGAGGGAATTTGCGGTTTTTCTATCACATTGCATCACATCAGGTGTCTGTTCAGACAACAACATGAGGGAATTTGCGGTTTTGCGCTCCCGCAACCGCCGGTCAATTTGAATAGCCAGGGACATGGTATCATTCAGACCTGTGGGAATGGGAAAACCCACCATAACATTCTTAATGGCCTCAGAAAGGCCATTTCTAAAATTAGCGGCCAGTGCACACTCGTTCCAATGTGTCAGCACGGACCATTTCCGAAATTTTTGGCAATACACCTCAGCCTCGTCCTGGCCCTGAGACATAGCCAGCAAGGCTTTCTCTGCCTGAATCTCAAGATTGGGTTCCTCATAAAGTAAACCGAGTGCCAGAAAAAACGCATCAATATCAGCCAATGCCGGATCTCCTGGCGCCAACGAAAAAGCCCAATCCTGAGGGTCACCCCGTAAGAATGAAATAACAATTTTTACTTGTTGAGCAGAGTCTCCAGACGAACAAGGTTTCAGGGACAAAAATAATTTACAATTATTCCTGAAATTCCTAAACTTAAATCGGTCTCCTGAAAACAGTTCAGGAATCGGAATCTTGGGTTCAGACCTAGGATTTCTGGTAACATAATCTTGTATACCCTGCACACGAGCGGCAAGCTGGTCCACACTTGTAATCAAGGTCTGGACATTCATGTCTGCAGCAAGCTTAAGCCACTCTGAGGTAAAGGGGAAAAGAAAAAAAAAAATGAGAGAGGGAAAAAAAAAACTCAAAATTTTCTTTCTTATAATCCCACTTCTGCAATGCATTAAACATTTAATACAGGCCTGGCATACTGTTATGACCCCAGTGGACAGGGTTTCAGAGGAACGTGTAAGTCTGCAAGATACAAAAATCCAGCTCATAGGGCTGTGGTAACTGGGTTGACCAAATAGCTACTCCTAACGCCAACACTAGAAGTAGCCGGGGATCATGCCTACGGTGATCGCTAGATGACTCGCGCCAGCCGGAGAATCTAACTACCCCTAGGAGAAGAAAACAAAGACCTCTCTTGCCTCCAGAGAAAGGGACCCCAAAGCAAGATACAAGCCCCCCACAAATAATAACGGTGAGGTAAGAGGAAATGACAAACACAGAAATGAACCAGGTTCAGCAAAGAGAGGCCAGCTTACTAATAGCAGAATATAGCAAGATAACTTATCTGGTCAACAAAAACCCTATAAAAATCCACGCTGGAGATTCAAGAACCCCCGAACCGTCTAACGGTCCGGGGGGAGAACACCAGCCCCCTAGAGCTTCCAGCAAAGGTCAGGATACAGATAGGAACAAGCTGGACAAAAATACCAAACAAAACAAAAGCAAAAAGCAAAGAAGCAGACTTAGCTTGAAAAACAGGAACCAGGATCAGAGGACAAGAGCACAACAGATTAGCTCTGATTTCAACGATGCCAGGCATTGAACTGAAGGTCCAGGGAGCTTATATAGCAACGCCCCTGAACTAACGGCCCAGGTGAGGATATAGGAAAAGACAGACGCTCCAGAGTCAAATCACTAATGACCACTAGAGGGAGCAAAAAGCAAAATCACAACAGTCCTCCCATTCAAGCTGTGTCCGTCTGAAGAACAGGTATCGCAGTGTTCCCTGGTACGTAGTAGGTCCATAGGTCTTTTCCAGCACCTGCACCAAATCCTCCAATGCACGCTGCCCCCCTGACCGTCTCCAGTCTGACTGTCGTCCATGCCTCCCCCTCCAGCGTCAGTACCGCCATTTCTGCCAAGGTCTTAGGGTCAATATTATAAATTTCTCCCAGTATCCACACTTGTTCCGCCCACTCTGGTACGGGGTAGTTTCGCCCGCCAAACTTCCTGACCTGGTTTACAATGGACACCGGCGGCAGTTTCTGACTGTACACTGGGCCTGGGTGGGAATCTTGCTGGGCACAGATCCTGCCGACTACGCCAGATGAAGTGTCCGAGGGCAAGGCCGCCCATGCATATCCATGATCTGGCCCAGCAAAACCTCCACACTCAGATTCCATCTTAACAAACGTATCTTTACTGTTATACATTTTTCTTAACACAGCAGAACACAATAATAGACAGTACAAAGTATGCTTATTCACAGGAATAACATGTAATAACAAACTATCCCTCACTGTCCCTATCCACACGTTACCAGTTCCTTTGCTCCAAGAGGTTATCTTCCCACGTCGCAGGCCTGTCGGTCACAGCAGGGAGACGCTCCAGCCGAAGAGAAAAAAGGAATTAAACAAAACTCTGTCCTTCAGGTCCAGACTGTAGTCCTTGGGGTTCAGCAGGTAGGGGTGGAATGTTCGGCCTCTCAATAGAGGACCCGCTTACAGTTCGTGGGCTCCAGGATCTGTGAAGATGTCACCGCTGAGTGCTCCGCAGTGTGGGAGCTGGGAACAATCTGGATGTCAGCTTCCAAGAAAGAGGGGTAATCCAGGCAATCTTCTATATCGCATCAACAGGAGGACGCCAGCACACACAGACTTCTCTTGGCACCGACTAGTTTCCCGGGCTCTTCTTCTTCTCCCTCTCCTTCTTGGTCACATGACATAACAGGGGGGAGTTTAGCCAATACAGTTTGTTTCTCTGTAATCACATTCGGCATAGGTATAACTTCTGGCCACACGGGGGCAGTGTCTGTCACAGATTCTATGTCAATGATAACAGAACAGTCACAGCCGGCCAGCTCACTACATTTGCATGGCCCCCTCATTCCTATCCTGGTGTACATGTGTAATGAGCTGGCCGACTGTGACTGTTCTGTTATCATTGACATAGAATCTGTGACAGACACTGCCCCCGTGTGGCCAGAAGTTATACCTATGCCCAATGTGATTACAGAGAAACAAACTGTATTGGCTAAACTCCCTCCTGTTATGTCATGTGACCAGGAAGGAGAGGGAGAAGAAGAAGAGCCCGGGAAACCAGTCGGTGCAGAGAGAAGTCTGTGTGTGCTGGCGTCCTCCTGTTGATGCGATATAGAGGATTGCCTGGATTACCCCTCTCTCTTGGAAGCTGACATCCAGATTGTTCCCAGCTCCCACACTGCGGAGCACTCAGCGGTGACATCTTCACAGATCCTGGAGCCCACGAACTGTAAGCGGGTCCTCTGTTGAGAGGCCGAACATTCCACCCTTACCTGCTGAACCCCAAGGACTACAGTCTGGACCTGAGAGACAGAGTTTTGTTTACTTCCTATTGTTTTCTCCTTGGCTGGAGCGTCTCCCTGCAGTGACAGACAGGCCTGCGACGTGGGAAGATAACCTCCTGGAGCAAAGGAACTGGTAACGTGTGGATAGGGACAGTGAGGGAAAGTTTGTTATTACACGTTATTTCTGTGAATAGGCATATTTTGTACTGTCTATTATTGTGTTCCGCTGTGTTAATGAAAATGTATAACAGTAAAGATACGTTTGTTAAAATGGAATCTGAGTGTGTAAGTTTTGCTGGGCCAGATCATGGATATGCATGGGCGGCCTTGCCCTCGCTCACTTCACATGGCCCCATCCTTATCCTGGTATTATTGGCACCATCCTGATATGCACGAACCCATCCCAGTCTTGGTATGATTGGCCCCATCACGGTCCTGGTTCGATTGGTCTCTTCCTTATTCTGGTATAATTGTCCCCATCCCATTCTTGGTATAATTGGCCCCATCCTTTTTCTTTTATAATTGGCCCCATCCCGTTCCTGGTATGCATGGCACCATTAGGAAACATAAAAAAAAAAACACTACACTCACCTACACGGCGCTCCCTCCCTTGTTCCAATGCCAGCAGCTGCTTAATGCTTGCAAGCGGCGCATGGCAGGGACGTCATGTGCTGCTCACAAGCAGAGCACAGCTGTCAGAATACTCACCGGGACCATTCATGGCAGAGAGCAGTGAGTATCCATTCCTCTTCAGTAGCGCGCAGTGTCAACCAGCGGCTTCCTACTGGGGCCGGCGGTTACATGTGCTGATAATTAAGAGATACTTAGTTATAGCAGTTATAGTTTTATACATAGAAGGCAGTAATATAGTAGTTATATTCTTATATAAAGGGACAGTATTATATCAGTTATATTCTTGTACATAGGAGCAGTATTATGTACTATATAATTGTCTAAGGGTCACTTCCGTCTGTCTGTCTGTCACGGATATTCATTGGTCGCGGCCTCTGTCTGTCATAGAAATCCAAGTCGCTGATTGGTCGTGGCAAAACGCCCACGACCATTGCCACGACCAATCAGCGACGGGCACAGTCCGGCGGCAACATGGCCTCTCCTTCCTCCCCGCAGTCAGTGCCCGCTCCATACTCCCCTCCAGTCAGCGCTCACACAGGGTTAATGCCAGCGTTAATGGACCGCGGTGTAACGCACTCCATTAACGCATCTATTAACCCTGTGTGACCAACTTTTGACTATTGATGCTGCCTATGCAGCATCAATAGTAAAAAGATCTGTTACAAATAATAATAATAAAAAAAGGTTATTCTCACCCTCAGACGTGGCGCGGTGTCCTCGGCAGTGCAAGCGTTAGGTTCCGGTGCCAAGGATGCTATGCGAGAAGGACTTGCCATGACGTCACGGTCATGTGACCGCGACGTCATCACAGGTCCTGCGCGCCTGCGCGAGAAGGACCTCCCATGACGTCGCGATCATGCGACTGCGACGTCATCACAGGTCCTGCGCTCGTACCAACCCTGGGACCGGAAGCTGCCGCGTGCACCGCACACAGGCGCCAGGACTTCAACGGCACTTCGGAAGGTGAGTATATGTTTATTTTTTATTTTACATCACTGTGCAATATACTACGTTATTGGGCAATATACTATGTGGCTGACCAATATACTACATACTACGTGGGTGGGCAAAATACTACGTCGCTGGGCAATATACTACTTTACTGGGCAATATACTACGTGACTGGGCAATATACTACGTGGCTGGGCAATATACTACGTGGCTGGGCAATATACTACGTGGCTTGGCAATATACTACGTCACTGGGCAATATACTACGTGGCTGGGCAATATACTACGTCACTGGGCAATATACTATGTCGCTGGGCAATATACTACGTGGCTGGGCAATATACTAAGTGGCTGGGCAATATACTACGTGGCTGGGCAATATGCTATGTGACTGGGCAATATACTATGTGGCTGGGCAATATACTACATCACTGGGCAATATACTACGTGGCTGGGCAATATACTGCGTCACTGGGCAATATACTATGTCGCTGGGCAATATACTACGTGGCTGGGCAATATACTACGTGGCTGGGCAATATACTACGTGATTGGGCAATATACTACGTGGCTGGGCAATATACTATGTGATTGGGCAATATACTACGTGACTGGGCAATATACTACGTGGCTGGGCAATATACTAAGTCACTGGGCAATACACTACGTGACTGGGTAATATACTACGTGGCTGGGCAATTTACTACGTAGCTGGGCAATATACTACTTGGCTGGGCAATATACTACATACTACGTGGGCTGTGCAATATACTACGTGGACATGCATACTCTAGAATATCCGATGCGTTAGAATCGGGCCACCATCTAGTAGTAGTTATATTCTTGTACATAGGAGCAGTATTATAGTAGTTATATTCTTGTACATAGGAGCAGTATTATAGTAGTTATATTCTTGTACATAGGGGGCAGTATTATAGTAGTTATATTCTTGTACATAGGGGGCAGTATTATAGTAGTTATATTCTTGTACATAGGAGCAGTATTATAGTAGTTATATTCTTGTACATAGGGGCAGTATTATAGTAGTTATATTCTTGTACATAGGAGCAGTATTATAGTAGTTATATTCTTGTACATAGGAGCAGTATTATAGTAGTTATATTCTTGTACATAGGGGCAGTATTATAGTAGTTATATTCTTGTACATAGGAGCAGTATTATAGTAGTTATATTCTTGTACATAGGAGCAGTATTATAGCAGTTATATTCTTGTACATAGGGGTAGTATTATAGCAGTTATATTCTTGTACATAGGGGACAGTATTATAGTAGTTATATTCTTGTACATAGGGGACAGTATTATAGTAGTTATATTCTTGTATATAGGGGGACAGTATTTTAGTAGTTATATTCTTGTACATAGGGGCAGTATTATAGTAGTTATATTCTTGTACATAGGAGCAGTATTATAGTAGTTATATTCTTGTACATAGGAGCAGTATTATAGTAGTTATATTCTTGTACATAGGGGTAGTATTATAGCAGTTATATTCTTGTACATAGGGGACAGTATTATAGTAGTTATATTCTTGTACATAGGGGACAGTATTATAGTAGTTATATTCTTGTATATAGGGGGACAGTATTTTAGTAGTTATATTCTTGTACATAGGGGCAGTATTATAGTATTATTATTATTATTATTTATTTATATAGCACCATTGATTCCATGGTGCTGTACATGAGAAGGGGTTACATACAAGTTACAGATATCACTTACAGTAAACAAACTAACAATAACGGACTGATACAGAGGGGCGAGGACCCTGCCCTTGCGGGCTTACATTCTACAGGATTATGGGGAAGGAGACAGTAGGTTGGGGGTTGCAGGAGCTCCGGTGTTGGTGAGGTGGTAGCTTCGATAGTGATGAGGCGGCAGCGGTGTCAGTGCAGGCTGTAGGCTTTCCTGAAGAGATGAGTTTTCAGTATTAGTAGTTATATTCTTGCACATAGGAGCAGTATTATAGTAGTTATATTCTTGTACATAGGGGTAGTATTATAGTAGTTATATTCTTGTACATAGGGGACAGTATTATAGTAGTTATATTCTTGTACATAGGATCAGTATTATAGTAATATTCTTGGAAATAAGAGCAGTATTATAGTAGTAATATTCTTGTAAATAAGAGCAGTATTATAGTAGTTATATTCTTGTACATAGGGGCAGTATTATAGTAGTTATATTCTTGTACATAGGAGCAGTATTATAATAGTTATATTCTTGTACATAGGAGCAGTATTTTGGTAGTTATATTCTTGTACATAGGGGTAGTATTATAGTAGTTATATTCTTGTACATAGGGGACAGTATTATAGTAGTTATATTCTTGTACATAGGGGACAGTATTATAGTAGTTATATTCTTGTATATAGGGGCAGTATTATAGTAGCTATATTCTTGTACATAGGAGCAGTATTATAGTAGTTATATTCTTGTACATAGGAGCAGTATTATAGTAGTTATATTCTTGTACATAAGGGTAGTATTATAGTAGTTATATTCTTGTATATAGGATCAGTATTATAGTAGTTATATTCTTGTACATAGGGGACAGTATTATAGTAGTTATATTCTTGTACATAGGGGACAGTATTATAGTAGTTTTATTCTTGTACATAGGGGACAGTATTATAGTAGTTATATTTTTGTACATAGGAGCAGTATTATAGTAGTTATATTCTTGTACATAGGAGCAGTATTATAGTAGTTATATTCTTGTACATAGGGGTAGTATTATAGTAGTTATATTCTTGTATATAGGATCAGTATTATAGTAGTTATATTCTTGTACATAGGGGACAGTATTATAGTAGTTATATTCTTGTACATAGGGGACAGTATTATAGTAGTTATATTCTTGTACATAGGAGCAGTATTATAGTAGTTATATTCTTGTACATAGGGGACAGTATTATAGTAGTTATATTCTTGTACATAGGGGACAGTATTATAGTAGTTATATTCTTGTACATAGGAGCAGTATTATAGTAGTTATATTCTTGTACATAGGAGCAGTATTATAGTAGTTATATTCTTGTACATAGGAGCAGTATTATAGTAGTTATATTCTTGTACATAGGGGTAGTATTATAGTAGTTATATTCTTGTATATAGGATCAGTATTATAGTAGTTATATTCTTGTACATAGGGGACAGTATTATAGTAGTTATATTCTTGTACATAGGGGACAGTATTATAGTAGTTATATTCTTGTACATAGGAGCAGTATTATAGTAGTTATATTCTTGTACATAGGGGACAGTATTATAGTAGTTATATTCTTGTACATAGGGGACAGTATTATAGTAGTTATATTCTTGTACATAGGAGCAGTATTATAGTAGTTATATTCTTGTACATAGGAGCAGTATTATAGTAGTTATATTCTTGTACATAGGAGCAGTATTATAGTAGTTATATTCTTGTACATAGGAGCAGTATTATAGTAGTTATATTATTGTACATAGGTGACAGTATTATAGTAGTTATATTCTTGTACATAGGGGCAGTATTATAGTAGTTATATTCTTGTACATAGGCGCAGTATTATAGTAGTTAAATTCTTGTACATAGGGGACAGTATTATAGTAGTTATATTCTTGTACATAAGGGCAGTATTATAGTAGTTATATTCTTGTACATAGGGGACAGTATTATAGTATTTATATTCTTGTACATTGGAGCAGTATTATAGTAGTTATATTCTTGTAAATAGGAGCAGTATTATAGTAGTTATATTCTTGTACATAGGAGCAGTATTATAGTAGTTATACTCTAGTACATAGGAGGCAGTATTATAGTAGTTATAATCTAGTACATAGGAGGCAGTATTATAGTAGATATATTCTTGAACATAGGAGCAGTATTATAGTAGTTATATTCTTGTACATAGGTGACAGTATTATAGTAGTTATATTCTTGTACATAGGGGCAGTATTATAGTAGTTATATTATTGTACATAGGAGTAGTATTATAGTAGTTAAATTCTTGTACATAGGGGACAGTATTATAGTAGTTATATTCTTGTACATAAGGGCAGTATTATTGTAGTTATATTCTTGTACATAGGGGACAGTATTATAGTAGTTATATTCTTGTACATAGGGGTAGTATTATAGTAGTTATATTCTTGTATATAGGATCAGTATTATAGTAGTTATATTCTTGTACATAGGGGACAGTATTATAGTAGTTATATTCTTGTACATAGGGGACAGTATTATAGTAGTTATATTCTTGTACATAGGAGCAGTATTATAGTAGTTATATTCTTGTACATAGGGGACAGTATTATAGTAGTTATATTCTTGTACATAGGGGACAGTATTATAGTAGTTATATTCTTGTACATAGGGGACAGTATTATAGTAGTTATATTCTTGTACGTAGGAGCAGTATTATAGTAGTTATATTCTTGTACATAGGGGTAGTATTATAGTAGTTATATTCTTGTATATAGGATCAGTATTATAGTAGTTATATTCTTGTACATAGGGGACAGTATTATAGTAGTTATATTCTTGTACATAGGAGCAGTATTATAGTAGTTATATTCGTGTACATAGGGGACAGTATTATAGTAGTTATTTTCTTGTACATAGGAGCAGTATAATAGTAGTTATATTCTTGTACATTCTTGTACATAGGGGACAGTATTATAGTAGTTATATTCTTGTACATAGAGGACAGTATTATTGTAGTTATATTTTTGTACATAGGGGACAGTATTATAGTAGTTATATTCTTGTACATAGGAGCAGTATTATAGTAGTTATATTCTTGTACATAGGGGACAGTATTATAGTAGTTATATTCTTGTACATAGGGGACAGTATTATAGTAGTTATATTCTTGTACATAGGAGCAGTATTATAGTAGTTATATTCTTGTACATAGGAGCAGTATTATAGTAGTTATATTCTTGTACATAGGAGCAGTATTATAGTAGTTATATTCTTGTACATAGGAGCAGTATTATAGTAGTTATATTATTGTACATAGGTGACAGTATTATAGTAGTTATATTCTTGTACATAGGGGCAGTATTATAGTAGTTATATTCTTGTACATAGGCGCAGTATTATAGTAGTTAAATTCTTGTACATAGGGGACAGTGTTATAGTAGTTATATTCTTGTACATAAGGGCAGTATTATAGTAGTTATATTCTTGTACATAGGGGACAGTATTATAGTATTTATATTCTTGTACATTGGAGCAGTATTATAGTAGTTATATTCTTGTATGTAGGAGCAGTATTATAGTAGTTATATTCTTGTACATAGGGGTAGTATTATAGTAGTTATATTCTTGTATATAGGATCAGTATTATAGTAGTTATATTCTTGTACATAGGGGACAGTATTATAGTAGTTATATTCTTGTACATAGGAGCAGTATTATAGTAGTTATATTCTTGTAAATAGGAGCAGTATTATAGTAGTTATATTCTTGTATATAGGAGCAGTATTATAGTAATATTCTTGTAAATAAGAGCAGTATTATAGTAGTAATATTCTTGTAAATAAGAGCAGTATTATAGTAGTTATAATCTTGTACATAGGAGCAGTATTATAGTAGTTATATTCTTGTACATAGGAGCAGTATTATAGTAGTTATACTCTAGTACATAGGAGGCAGTATTATAGTAGTTATAATCTAGTACATAGGAGGCAGTATTATAGTAGATATATTCTTGAACATAGGATCAGTATTATAGTAGTTATATTCTTGTACATAGGAGTAGTATTATAGTAGTTAAATTCTTGTACATAGGGGACAGTATTATAGTAGTTATATTATTGTACATAGGAGTAGTATTATAGTAGTTAAATTCTTGTACATAGGGGACAGTATTATAGTAGTTATATTCTTGTACATAGGGGTAGTATTATAGTAGTTATATTCTTGTATATAGGATCAGTATTATAGTAGTTATATTCTTGTACATAGGGGACAGTATTATAGTAGTTATATTCTTGTACATAGGGGACAGTATTATAGTAGTTATATTCTTGTACATAGGAGCAGTATTATAGTAGTTATATTCTTGTACATAGGGGACAGTATTATAGTAGTTATATTCTTGTACATAGGGGACAGTATTATAGTAGTTATATTCTTGTACATAGGGGACAGTATTATAGTAGTTATATTCTTGTACGTAGGAGCAGTATTATAGTAGTTATATTTTTCTACATAGGGGTAGTATTATAGTAGTTATATTCTTGTATATAGGATCAGTATTATAGTAGTTATATTCTTGTACATAGGAGCAGTGTTATAGTAGTTATATTCTTGTAAATAGGAGCAGTATTATAGTAGTTATATTCTTGTATATAGGAGCAGTATTATAGTAATATTCTTGTAAATAAGAGCAGTATTATAGTAGTAATATTCTTGTAAATAAGAGCAGTATTATAGTAGTTATAATCTTGTACATAGGAGCAGTATTATAGTAGTTATATTCTTGTACATAGGAGCAGTATTATAGTAGTTATACTCTAGTACATAGGAGGCAGTATTATAGTAGTTATAATCTAGTACATAGGAGGCAGTATTATAGTAGATATATTCTTGAACATAGGAGCAGTATTATAGTAGTTATATTCTTGTACATAGGTGACAGTATTATAGTAGTTATATTCTTGTACATAGGGGCAGTATTATAGTAGTTATATTATTGTACATAGGAGCAGTATTATAGTAGTTATATTCTTGTACATAGGGGACAGTATTATAGTAGTTATATTCTTGTACATAAGGGCAGTATTATTGCAGTTATATTCTTGTACATAGGGGACAGTATTATAGTAGTTATATTCTTGTTCATAGGAGCAGTATTATAGTAGTTATATTCTTGTACATAGGAGCAGTATTATAGTAGTTATATTCGTGTACATAGGGGACAGTATTATAGTAGTTATATTCTTGTACATAGGAGCAGTATAATAGTAGTTATATTCTTGTACATTCTTGTACATAGGGGACAGTATTATAGTAGTTATATTCTTGTACATAGGGGACAGTATTATTGTAGTTATATTTTTGTACATAGGGGACAGTATTATAGTAGTTATATTCTTGTACATAGGAGCAGTATTATAGTAGTTATATTCTTGTAAATAGGAGCAGTATTATAGTAGTTATATTCTTGTACATAGGAGCAGTATTATAGTAATATTCTTGTAAATAAGAGCAGTATTATAGTAGTTATATTATTGTATATGGGAGCAGTATTATAGTAGTTATATTCTTGTAAATAAGAGCAGTATTATAGTAGTTATAATCTTGTACATAGGGGCAGTATTATAGTAGTTATATTCTTGTACACAGGAGCAGTATTATAGTAGTTATATTCTTGTACATAGGAGCAGTATTATAGTAATATTCTTGTAAATAAGAGCAGTATTATAGTAGTTATATTCTGGTACATAGGGGACAGTATTATAGTAGTTATATTCTGGTACATAGGGGGCAGTATTATAGTAGTTATAATCTTGTACATAGGGGCAGTATTATAGTAGTTATATTCTGGTACATAGGGGACAGTATTATAGTAGTTATATTCTGGTACATAGTGGACAGTATTATAGTAGTTATATTCTTGTACTGTATATAGGAACAGTATTATAGTAGTTTTATTCTTGCAGATGGGGGAATATCAAAGTCCTTTTAATGTAGTTACTGCATAATCTTGTCCATTCATTTGCATGAACTATAAGCTCTTATTTTCCCATTTACAGTGGATCTGTATACCATTTGCACTTCTGAACTCTGCCACTAAGAATATTGCAGAAACTGCAATCCATGGCTTTTTTCAGGATCCCTGGCTTGGAAAAATTGATATACAATATATTGGAATATGGGTAGATGATATTTTATACCTGGTAAGATTAATTTTATAATATTTTAACTCTACCCGTTGGTGTGCATGAAAATAATAAAACATTTTTGTAATACATGACTTCTTCAAAGTTTAACTCCCTATGGACTGAGCCACTTTGTAGGTTAATGACCAGTCCTCATTTTTTAATCTGACCACTGCCACATTATGAGGTAATATCTCTGGAACACTTTAACGGATCTGAGATTTTTTGTGACATATTGTACTTCATAATAGTGGTAAAATTAGTTCGTGATTTGTGAAAATATTGGAAATTTACAAAAAAAATTCAAATATTCAAATTGCCTCTTCTGAGAAAAAGAGGACTTAACTCTATAGCGCCACCTGTTGGAAATAGTGATCCTACAAGTCACAATCAACCCTTTAACGAGTCGTGCAATATGACTTAGGATAAAAGCCAAATCAGTATCTCAATTCGCAGACACGGTGTTTCGGGCTGTTGGCCCTCGTCAGTGCGAAGCATGAGAACTGATTTGGCTAGGTGAGAGGCTCTGGACTGGGGTCTAAGGCTGGGTTCACATTGCGTTAATGTGTGCACGCTAACGGACAGCGTTGCACGGCGAAAATGTCGCAATTAACGCCGTGCAACGGGTCCGTTAGCGTGCCCATTGACAGCAATGTAAATTTCTCCTGCAGTGCATCACTAGCGCGTGCCTTTTTCGGCTCGCGCTAGTGATGTGCCGTTCTTCTGTGACGCGCCTCGGACGCTGCTTGCAGCGTCCGCGGCGCGCCCGAGGTCTGTTCCCCGCTCTCGCAGATCGGGGATCTGCGAGAGTGGGGACGTTAACGCGACCCCTAACACGGCCCCTAAATAAACATTGCGTTAGCGCAATCCGCTAGCGCTAAACGGATTGCCCTAACGCAATGTGAACCTAGCCTAAGGGGTAGCGTTTCTCCTTATGAAGACTGACATACCAGCTGGCTTGTCAAGGTAAGAAGGCTTATTGCATGACTCGTTAAAGGGTTGATTGTGACTTGTAGGATCGCTACTTCCAACAGGTGGCGCTATAGAGTTAAGTCCTCTTTTTCTTAGAAGAGGCAATTTGAATATTTAATTTCCCAGAGGAGCATTGTACGGCAAATAAGCCTCCTTACCTTGACAAGCCAGCTGGTATGTCACTCTTCGTAAGGAGAAACGTTACCCCTTAGACCCCCCAAAAAATTCACAATTTTCAAACTTTGAATTTTTATTCTGTTAAACCAAAGAGATATGTCACACAAAATATTTAATAAATAACATTTCCCACATGTCTACTTTACATCAGCACAATTTTTGAAACATGATTTTTTTTTTGTTAGGAAGTTATAAGGGTTAAAAGTTGACCAGCAAGTTCGCATTTTTACAACAAAAGTTACAAAACCATTTTTTTTTAGGGACCACCTCACATTTGAAGTGACTTTGGGGGTCTATCTGACAGAAAATACCCAAAAATGACCCCTTTCTGAAAACTGCACCCCTCAAAGAGTCCTTAAAACCACATTCAAGAAGTTTATTAACCCTTCAGGTGCTTCACAGGAATTAATGCAATGTGGAAGGAAAAAATGAACATTTTACTTGTTTGGCAAAAATTTTACTTTATCCCCAAACTTTTTATTTTCATAAAGGTAACAGGAGAAATGTAACGTCAAATATTGCCATGCAATTTCTCCTAAGTACGCCAATACCCCATATGTGGGGAAAATCCACTGTTTGGGCACACAGAAGGGAAGGAGCACGGTTTGATTTTTTGAACGCAGAAATGGCTGGAATCGAGAGCAGACGCCATGTTGCATTTGGAGAGCCCATGATGTGCCTAAACAGTGGAAACCCCCCACAAGTGACACCATTTTGGAATCTAGACCCCTCAAGGCAGGGCTGGACTGGCCATCGGGCACTTCTGGCAAATGCCAGAAGGGCCGGTGCCAGTAGTGGGCCGCTGCACGCTGACTCACCCCTCCCCCCACCAGTACCACCGCATTCAACTATACCGGCGTCTATAACGCCGATACAGTTGAATGCAATGATGGAGGAGAGAGTGTCTGCTGACGCCCCCTCTCCCATCATTCCCCGCTCTGCCTCTGACACTGCGTGTGCGCGCCACACTCACTGTGTGCCAGGCAGTGCAGCGGCAGCCACCGAGGGCTGTGCTGTATACTGCTATGTGGGCTGTGCTGTATACTGCTACGTGGGCTGTGCTGTATACTGCTACGTGGGCTGTGCTGCATACTGCTTCGTGGGCTGTGCTGTATACTGCTACATGGGCTGTGCTGTATACTGCTACGTGGGCTGTGTTGTATACTGCTATGTGGGCTGTGCTGTATACTGCTACGTGGGCTGTGCTGTATACTGCTACATGGGCTGTGCTGTATACTGCTACATGGGCTGTGCTGTATACTGCTACGTGGGCTGTGTTGTATACTGCTACGTGGGCTGTGTTGTATACTGCTACGTGGGCTGTGCTGTATACTGCTACGTGGGCTGTGCTGTATACTACTGTGTGGGCTGTGCTGTATACTACTATGTGGGCTGTGTTATTTGCTATGCCGGTTGTGCTATATACTATGCGGGCTTTGCTATATACTATGGGGGGATATATTCTATTCTATGGGGGAGGCCGTGTTATATACTATGGGGGGTATATTATATTCTATGGGGGAGGCTGTGTTATATGCTATGGGGGGTATATTATATTCTATGGGGGAGGCTTTGTTATATACTATGGGGGCTGCATTATATTCTATGGGGGCTACATTATATATTATGGGGAGGGAGGTGGGCTGTATTATATTCTATGGGGGGCTGTATTAGATTTTATGAGGGATGATTGCATCATACTCTTTGTTGGGGCTGCATTATATTCTGTGGGGAGGTGGGCTGTATTATATTCTATTCGGGGCTACATTATAGTCTATGGGGGGCTGTATTATATTTATATTCTTTGAGGGGTGATTGCATCATACTCTGATGGGGCTGCATTAAACTGTGAGGGGGGCTGCATTACATTCTATGGGGTGGCTGCATTATACTCTGGGGTGGCTGCATTATATTCTGTAGGGTGGTGGCTGCATTATACTATATGTGGGCTGCATTATACTGTATCGAGGACTATGGGGAATACGTTATACTATATGAAGAACTATGGGGTGCATTATACTATGGGAAGTGAATTGTACTACATGGATGACTATGGCGGTGCATTATACTATATGGAGCACTATGAGGAGTGTATTATGCTATATGGAGGACTGAGCAGTGTATTTTAATATATGGAGGACTATAGGGAGTGTATTATACTATATGGAGGACTGTGGTGCACATTATAATATATGGAGGACTATGGGGTGTATTTTACTAAATAAGTAAAATGCTGCATATTCAGATTGTTTTTGCTGGAACAAAAATCATTGTTCTCAGCAGCACATCGCCGGTGTAAACTGTACATGTGCTGCTGATAACATGATACTGTATGGTGATCTGTTAGTGATCGTTCTGTCTCATCATTATTCCTCAGCTGGTGGAAAGAGGCCAGGAAACAAGCGTTGAACAACAGTATTGTCGATCAAACTCATTTAGCAGCCTGAAGTCAGCGCATGTAAATACAACCAAAATGCTTTTGTGTGATGTGCAATATGTTAGCATTTGGGGACCCATTTTAAACTTTGCCTAGGGCCTCACTTTGCCTAAAACCGGCGCTGCCTACAAGTGTACAAAGATATTATACAGTCACCATGTGACAAGTGGGCCTGTGTAACTTCAAATGCCAGGGCTGAATTTTAGTCCCAGTCCGGCCCTGCCTCAAGGATTGTATTTAGATGTGTGGTGAGCACCTTGAACCCCCAGATGCTTCACAGAAGTTTATAACATAGAGCCATGAAAAAAAAAAAATCACATTTTTCCAACAAAAATGTTCTTTTAGCCCCAATTTTTTTTATTTTCACAAGACTAACAAAAGAAACTGAACAGTACAATTTGTTGTGCAATTTCTCCTGAATATGCCAATACTCTGTATGTGGTTGAAAACTGTTTTTGAGACACAGTGCAAAGCAAAGGGAAGAAGCTCCATATTGAAGTTCAGATTTTGCTGGAATGGTTTGAGGGTGCCATGTCACATTGGCAGACCCCTTGAGATGCCAGAACAGCAGAAACCACCCCCATAAGTGACCCCATTTTACAAACTGCACTTCTCAATTAAATAATTTAGGGGTGCAGTAAGCATGTTGACACCACATTTGCTATTGGGTGGTGAAGAAAAAATAATTACATTTTTACCTCTAAAATGTTGTTTTTGCCCCAAATTTTTAATTTTCATAAGGGCGGATAGGAAAAAATGGAACCTCACAGTTTGTTGTGCAATTTCTCTTGAGTGCGCCAATACCCTACATGTAATCAGGAACTACTTTTCAGGCACAGTGAAAAATTCAGAAGGAAAGGAGCACCATATTATAGAATTTTATTCCATTGGGCAGTAAAGAAAATATAACTACATTTTTATCACACAAATTTAGTTTTAGCCCCAAATTTTACATTTTACATTGCAATGTATTAAATCTATACAGAAGCTTCTTAGACCATGCTTTGCGCATGGTCTAAGAAGCTTTCTGTAGCTTGGTGAACCGAGGGTCATCATGATGACCCTGGGTCACCATGGCAACAATCACGCCCCTGCTATGACGCTGATGTGAAGGCTGCGCCTCTCTCTGCCTGCCTACTAAATGTTGCAATTACTCTCGATCGCAGCATGGTTAAAGAGGGAGGGGCGGTGCTGGATTCATTCCTGGCTGTCACAGCGGGAGCTCGTTCACTAGTAGCGCTGAGCTCCTGCTGTAATCGGGTGGGTGGCGCTGATATATATTACTTAGTTATGTAATATTATTTGCCACTTTTTTTATATGCCCTCATTGGCTCTGTTTTTTGGATATTGATCAGCAATTACACAGGTATGCATTTGGCTTTATGAAAATAGTTTCAAATCCAGTTACTGATTCTTATGATGTTTACTATCACGTAAAGGATTTTGCATGAAATGCAAGTGAAATTATGTACAAACTAGATGAACACTAAAAATCTTTAATGTAGCCAAAAATGGACACAATATTAAATACAGTATAAAAATAAATTGAACAATCATTCTGAAACTTTATTGGAAATTATTATTGCACCTTTTCCTTTTCTGTTTTAATCTTCTCTTGATACCTTTTCTCTTATATAAAGCCTGTGGATCTTCTCTGTGAAGCATCCCGCAGTAGTCCCCCATCATGTTCACGTTCGCTGTACCTTGGTATCTTCGTTCCACCTCCTTGATATCCTGATGAAATCTTTTTCCTAGCTCTTCCCTAACAGCACCAATGTTTTCAAGAACGTAGTTCAAATGAAAATGTAAAAAACTTCAAATTCATCGGACAAACTAAGCCTTTGAAACGTTTCATCATGTTCTCCACGATGGATTTAAATTTTGGATCTTTGTAACCTTGAAATTTCTTCAAGACTTCCTTAAAAGACTTCCTTAAAAGAATCCCAAGCCCTTTTCTCAATAGCTTTAATTTTTTCATCAAACACGTCGTCCTTCAGGACTTTCCAAATATCTGAACCCACAAAAATTACTTCCTTCCTTAAGTTTTACTTCGGACAGTTCCTGAAACTTGCTACACCCGTACTTAAAAATCTCTCCTTCTGTAGGTAGAGCTTTCACAAACTGCTTCATCAAGGTTAATGTGGAGCGGTGGCAGGAAAACTTTAGTGGCATCAAGTAAACTTTCTGCAGCTATGTTCTTGACTCCAGGTTGCAAAGATGTTCTCGTTGGCCAAGTTTTTTTGCGCCACTGATAACTGTTTTCCCAGCTATCCTATCCACACAAAGGGCATGGGTACTATGTGTATCCTTCTTGCGATGGCAAAGTCACTTAGACAAGAGTTATTGACCCGAGGCCGACAGCGAGTGGAGAAAGGAGGAGAGAGGCGCGAGAGTTGTTAGGGCAGTGCTAGCTTAATTAGCGTCAAAATTGTGAGGTTGCGCAAAGGACTTCTAAAAACAAAAAGGAAAATCAAAGTTATGAATTTATTTTTTTTTACAGTAACTTTGCTTAGATGCTATTAGTTTGGGTTGGAAAAACCTGCTGTCAGGTTCCCATTAATTCATTAAACTGTTAAAGGGAAGTAGGGAGTAGCCACAGCTCTCACTTCCTCTTGATTACTTATGTATCTGGAGGCGGGCGGAGACACTGGCGCCAGCGCTGACTGAGCGCAGGGCTCACTTGACATAACAATTGCATGTAAGCCACAGAAACACGAGTGTCAACACTGCTGGAATGGTGGCGGCACCAGAGGTGAGTATAGATGTGTTTATATTAACGGGGTCAAACATTCAGAGTGAGAAGGAACTGTCCTAGGAATGGACAACCCCATTTAAGATAAATTAGCCAAATCTCAATTGTGGTAGACATATATATTCATGTGCACTTTTTCTTTTTTTTAGAGCCTTGGTAGTATCGCATGGCAGATATATTTTCAGAGAGTCTTATCCGCTTCTACTACAACCCAAGCAAAAGTAATGTCTGCTCTTAGTGCCGTGGGATTAGTGGTGCTGACAATCCCGTCTGTATTAATTGGAGCTGTAGCGGCTTCTACCGGTAAATATTAATGACATCATTCTTTAGCCCTACGCTGGCCTTCACAACAGCTAAGCAATTACCTGTTCACCTCCCTTCCCCTTCCCCCTCAGATCCTGACAAGCTGCTGTTATAAATCTTGCAAACTCACTAGCATCAGCTGCAGTGGTGGTCACCCAAGAGGCTTGAGGTCCTTTTAACATGGGCGGATGATTGGCCAAACATAGGATGCTATTAACCAGTTAACTTTTTTTTTCTTTTGCATAGATTGGAACCAGACAAGCTATGGATTGCCATCACCGTATGTTAGAGGAGAAGCTAGTATGATCCTACCGATTGTCCTGCAAAACCTGTGTCCTCTCTATGTGTCCGTGGCAGGTTTGGGAGCAGTGGCAGCAGCTGTCATGTCATCGGCGGACTCTGCTCTCTTGTCATCTAGCTCCATGTTCGGATACAATATCTATAAAAGGATTCTCCGTAAAATGGTAATTTTTCAGCAGCATTTCCTCCATGTTCTTATTGTCACCAGCGCACAAATTTAAAAGTAAAGTCTCATTGTACCCTTCTACGCATCATGCTTGAAAGTCAGTGGAAATAGAATACCCTGCAGCCAATAAGATACTGAAAATGGCTACACCAGTAGAGGGGGAGTGGGCTGACTCTGTAGAAGCAGTGACCATTTGTTTACAGTGTGTAAGTGAGGGCAGGGCTCAGTATTATTGGGCAAGTATCATCATGTGAGGAGAACTATCTTGCAGTGACGTACAGTATTGTAATTAGAGCTGAGCACATTTTTCAGTATTCAATTTGGATTACGATCGCTGGCGAATATTGTATTTGCAATATTCGCCAAACATAGCCAAATGCCAATGGAGTCAATAAGAGTAGAAACGAGCAAATACAGCTCTGGCAAAAATTAAGAGACCACCACATCAAAACCCTGTCATGGGCAGCCCAATCTCCAGACCTGAACCCCAGTGAAAACCTCTGGAATGTAATCAAGAGGATGATGGATAGTCACAAGCCATCAAACAAAGAAGAACTGATTCAATTTTTGCGTCAGGAGCAGTGTGAAAGACTGGTGGAAAGCATGCCAAGACACATGAAAGCTGTGATTAACAATCATGGTTATTCCACAAAATATTGATTTCTGAACTCTTCCTGAGTTAAAACATTAATATTGTTGTTTCTCAATGATTATGAACTTGTTTTCTTTGCATTATTTGAGGTCTGAAAGCACTGGTTTGTTTTGTTTTTTTAATTTTGACCATTTCTCCTTTTCAGAAAAGAAATACAAAATGTATTGCTTGGAACTTCGGAGACATGTTGTCAGAAGTTTATAAAATAAAAGAACAATTTACATATTACTCAAAAATATACATATAAAGAGAAAAGTCAGACAAACTGAACACTTTGCAGCTGTCTCTTAATTTTTGCCAGATCTGTATGTTCGGAAACAATTGTCAAACATAAATTCGGCACGAATAGGTTACAAATATGGCAAACTCAGATTTGGCAATCGTTTCCGAACATATTCACTCATCTCTAATTATAATGCTAAGGGCAGAATTGTCTGAATATTTAGCACGATTGCTATCGATTGATTTAGTTTTAGATTTCACTTTTTTCGTTACAAATCTGCAGCAAAATTGATGTCAAATGATAAAATATTAGGTAAAAATATCTGGCACTTACAGTCACAGAGCCTAAACCTAGAGGCCCAATTTTGACCTCTTACAATATATCACAGTTATCAATTTCTGATATCGGTATCTAAAGGGAACCTGTCAGCCGGATTGTGCTCAGTAACCTACAGACAGTGTCAGGTCGGCGCCGTTATACTGATTACAATGATACCTGCTGATGAAATCTGTCTTGTGGTTGTTTAATCTTTAATTGTAGTCTTCAGTTAATGAGCTTCTCGTGCTTTGGTGTGGCCTCTGGGTGGGGCTTTATGTGATGCTCTGCTTACATATTCATTTGTATGGCTTATGACAGGTCAGTGATCTCTCATTTATAGAAAAGACAGCGTGAGCACAACTACGAAATAAAGGGAGGTGCTAGGGTTAGGTTCCCAAACCATATAGATGCAAGATAGTAAACCCAGCATTCAACTTAAGTATATATTGCAGCAAGGTTTATTGTAGTATGAACAATAAAACGTTTCGGTCCGTGGTGACCTTCATCAGTTACTACATAGATAAATCAAAATATAGATTACAAACACAAATATAATGTATACAAAAGTACAACCAAAAGTGGTTATATTAAACAAAAAGTGGACATATTAAACAACTAAGGTATATACAATAGAGTGGCACAAAGTCATGGTACATAGTAAATATGCAGACGCACAGCCAAATATCCTGCACAACCCTAAATCCATACCGGCGAAGTGGAGTATATAAGAGGAGAGTGAACGGAAGTAGGTAAAAGACATACCATAATGTTCAATAGCAGAAGTAGACCGTAGATAAGTAGTGCCGTTTGTATAAGGCCTATATGAAAATAGGATTAAAATGGTGGACACTAAATAATATCAAAGTTATTCACTGCTGGGGGGAGTAGGAGAATAACTTATAAGTATGAGGCTTCAAGCGCAATGCAGATCGCTATAGGAGAGAGTGAATGGTGTTAGTAAACTCCTATATAGAAAAGAAATACCAGAAATAATGACCTTATGTAGTCAATGAATATAACTACAAAATATAACCCTCAAAAAATATTCATCAGACCAAAGTTTTTAATAAAAAACAAGATATTAATTTTATTTTAACAGAATCACAATTATATCACCACAACAATTCATATACTTGAAATCTTTATTGATATTTGACAAGATAAAATAATTAAAAGCAATTAATAAAAATTAAAAATCTATATAACGTATAAAATGTGTATATATATATCTCCTGTAAATGCGGTTTGTGAAAATCAAAATTTGTTGAAACCTATGTATGCGCAGGGCAGGGCATACCCAAACTGATTGGCACAAATAATATATATAGTAATTATATAAGTATATGCAATGCTAAAATTAATTTGCAGCAATGAAATAATAATTAATATAAATATGTGATAATATATATATATATATAAAAAATCTAAATATAAAATTCAAACAAATCCAGTGGTAAAAACTATATGTATGTGTGCATATAATTTATCTCAATTTATTTAATAATCATAATCCCAGAGTGCAAATTACTCAAAATAATCAAAATATATGTTAAACAATACTTAAATGTGTAACACCAGTAAACAGTAACAACAAGTGCATAAATCCAAAAGATGTACCAAAATATAGTTATACCCAAGATCACAATTGCTACCAAAATGAAGTGCCACATAAAATTAGTGCAATATACCAACCAGTATCAGGACGCCACTGCCCCGCATACACCACTCCACTGGATTTGTTTGAATTTTATATTTATATTTTTTATAAATATTATCACATATTTATATTAATTATTATTTCATTGCTGCCAATTAATTTTAGCATTGCATATACTTATATAATTACTATTTATATTGTTTGTGCCAATCAGTTTGGGTATGCCCTGCTCTGCACATACATAGGTTTCAACAAATTTTGATCTCTACAAACCGCATTTACAGGAGATATATATACACATTTTATACGTTATATAGATTTTTAATTTTTATTAATTGCTTTTAATTATTTTATCTTGTCAAATATTAATAAAGATTTCAAGCATATGAATTGTTGGGGTGATATAATTGTGATTCTGTTAAAATAAAATTAATATCTTGTTTTTTATTAAAAACTTTGGTCTGATGAATATTTTTTGAGGGTTATATATAAATGGTATTAGTACCTGAAAGGGATTAAGAGAATTAGCCGGGGATTGCCCTGCGTTGTGGGAATAGGGTGGCTAGCTGTGTGCTACCTTACCTGGAGCAAACGTGCTTCCTGACGCGGAGTCCACCGCTCGTCTGAGGGCAGTGTGGCAGTGTGAGTAGCTTAAAAGAAAAAGGGGCGGTACTAGGAGGAGGGGCGGCCAATAGGAGGAGAGAAGTGGCGTGTCGGAGGCCGGAACAAGATGGATGTACGTTCCACCCACCGATGTGAGTGCCTCCCAGAAGTAAAAAACAACGTGGAGAGTTAGAAATAACTCCCAGTACTAAGGAAGATATTGTAAGGCGCTAAGATAGGGTGGGAAAGATAAATGGGAAAATAAGGCGCGAGGTTGAGCTGAGAATTGAGCCAGAGGAGTGTCTATAATGAGTAATGGGCAGGGTTAGGGATGAGGAGCGGAGGAGCCGTGGAAAAAGATGTGAGTGAGAAAAAGGGTATCAACAACTATTATTCTGAGTAGGTGCAGAAGCCAGTGCAAGGCAGGTGAGAAAGGATCCTCTCATAGTATCAAGATATCCGTGAGGAAGGTGGTGGTGATAGGCATTCCATCTATTCGTGTCTATGTAGTCAGGTCCACATATATTAGTATAATCGACTCTAAAAGCAGAGAGAAAAGTGAATTAGAATGGGATAAATCACAATATAATAATAAATAAATAAACAATATGAATGGATCACTTATAAAGTATTATAACACTTAATATAACAACGACTAATATTCTAAAGATCACGGATAGGGAGATATGGCATATAACAGGGGCCCCCTGGTTTTAAAGGAAAGCTGATAGCTCATACTCGCGATTGAGGCCCTTGGGGCTCATGGTGTCCAGAGTGTGTATCCAATATGCCTCTCGTTTTTTGAGGTGAAGAATCCTGTTACCACCACGCCGGAGGGGTGGGATTTGTTCGATTACCTGAAATCTTAGCTGGGATATGTTATGGCCTGAGGAGATGAAATGATGAGGGATAGGGAGGAGGAGGTTTTTACATCTTATTGTGGACTTGTGTTTAGATATCCTATCACGAATGGGCTGGGATGTTTCTCCTACATATAAGAAGCCACAAGGGCATTTAATGAGGTAGATAACATATGATGAGTCACAGGTGAAAAAATTACGAATTTTGAATTCTTTACCCGAAAAGGGATGTACAAACGTATCCCCCTTGAGAACATTGTTCCATTGAATGCAATGTAGGCATGGAAATGTTCCCATTTTTGGGTTCTGTAAGAACCGTTGTTTATGTGGGTTCAGTTTAGGGCCGACGTCAGCTTGTACAAATGAGTCTCGGAGATTCGGTGCTCGTTTGAAGCACGGGAGGAAAGGATAAGCCGTGGTGAGGAGGTGCCAGTGTCTCCGTATAGATTTATGTATAATGTAGGCAAAAGGGTGGAATGTGTGTTTATGCGATTTCACTGGGGCATCACGTGACTCAGTCAATAGCCGTGGTGGGTATCCTCTTGCACTAAACTTAGTGGTCATCTCGTCTAACCTACGATTTCTAGTGTCAGTATCAGATACAATACACCTTACAAGTTGGTATTATGATTTCGGTATCGCCCGTTTCGTGGCTGGGGGGTGGAGACTATGGAAATATAGTAAATTGTTGCTATCTGTCTCCTTCACATGCAGGTCAGTGGAGAGAGTGCCGTCCAAGTTTTTAATAATGACGGTATCTAGGAAGTTGATGTGACCAAGGTCATATCCCATGGTGAACTTATATGCCTGGCCATGAAACATTTAATGTATCCACGAACATTAATAGAGACTCAACAGAGCCACCACATATGCAGAAAACATCATCTATATAGTGTTTCCATACTATGGCATTTTTACAGAACAAGTCATGTTTATACTGTAGATGATGCTTTCCTCAAAATCCGCCATGTAGGCGTTAGCATACGGGGGCGCTACGTTAGAACCCATTGCGGTCCCCTGTACCTGTAAAAAGAAGGTATCCTGAAAGAGAAAGAAGTTAGAGGTGAGTATCAATCGTAGAAGGTCAATACATAGATGTATCTGATCACTGTCCATTTCTGTGGTTGATAAGAGGCGAAGTGTGGAGTTGATACCCTCATTGTGAAGGATGAAGGTATATAAATCTTTCACATCTAGTGTCACAAGTAACGCACCTACCGAGATGGTATGTAGGTGATGGATGACCGAAAGAAAGGCCCCTGTGTCCAAAATGAAGGAACTGGTTTCTTTTACTAGGGGTGTCAATATTTTTTCTAGGAAAATGGCTAGTGGTGACAAGAGGGAATTGGTGGATGCCACAATCGGTCTACCAGGAGGATTTTCTTAAGTTTTTGTGAACCTTAGGGAGGGTGTAGAATACCGGGACAACCGGGTCTCTATTTCTAAGGAAATCACAGGTTTTCTGGTCAAGTACGCCTATACTGGAGTATTTATGAAAGATAGCATCCACTTCATGACTAATGTCAAAAGTGGGATCCTTCTGTAATGGAAGGTAAACAGATGGGTCCTCAAGTTGGCGCATAATCTCAGATAGATACATGGATTTGTCCATGACTACCAGGGCTCCCCCTTTATCTGCCGGTTTAATGACAATAGATTTGTCCTCCTTAAGGGACTTGAATGCCATCCTTTCCTCTGGTGTGAGGTTGGATGGATAGAATAGAGAACCCCTGTCGATACCTTGCCTCAATGACTGAAAGGAGTCTTGTATGAAACCAATAAAGGTTTCAACAGCATGTGAGGAATGTGGGGGCCGGAAATGGCTTTTATTACATAACCCTAAGGGTACTGTCACACAGTGGCACTTTGGTCGCTACAACGGCACGATCCGTGACGTTCCAGCGATATAGTTACGATATCGCTGTGTCTGACATGCTACTGCGATCAGGGACCCCGCTGAGAATCGTACATCGTAGCAGATCGTTTGAAACTTTATTTCGTCGTCAAGTGTCCCGCTGTGGCGGCATGATCGCAGCGTGTAACAAAGGTGTGCACGATATTCCCAATGTCCCGTATGACTTCTAAATCGCAACTACGTCATGAAATTATCGCTCCAGCGCCGTGCATTGCAAAGTGTGACCGCAGTCTACGACGCTGGAGCGATAATCAAGCGACGCTGCAACGTCACGGATCGTGCCGTCGTACCGACCAAAGTGCCACTGTGAGACAGTACCCTAAGTGTTGGGAGGATAAAAGCTTAGGATTAATGTCCCGGGGGGAGGCTCAGTGTTGGGTATCGTGGAGAAATGGGCCTTGAGTCTAATGAGGCGATAAAATCTTAGAAGATCCATGTCCAAATCAAAGGTTCGGCACCTATGTGAGGGGCAAAAGGTTAGTCCCTTCTGAAGGACCAAATGTTCCTTATACAAATGGCACTACTTATCTACGGTCTACTTCTGCTATTGAACATTATGGTATGTATTTTACCTACTTCCGTTCACTCTCCTCTTATATACTCCACTTCACCGATATAGATTTAGGGTTGTGCAGGATATTTGGCTCTGCGTCTGCATATTTACTATGTACCATGACTTTGTGCCATTCTATTGTATATACCTTAGTTGTTTAACCCCTTCCCGACCTTTGATGCCACGTAGGCGTCATGAAAGTCGGTGCCAATCCGACCTGTGACGCCTATGTGGCGTCATGGAAAGATCGCGTTCCTGCAGATCGGGTGAAAGGGTTAACTCCATTTTCACCCGATCTGCAGAAACAGGGGGAGTGGTACTTCAGCCCAGGGGGGGTGGCTTCACCCCCCCGTGGCTACGATCGCTCTGATTGGCTGTTGAAAGTGAAACAGCCAATCAGAGCGATTTGTAATATTTCACCTATGAAAATGGTGAAATATTACAATCCAGCCATGGCCGATGCTGCAATAGCATCTGCCATGGCTGGAGACCCCGATCTGCCCCCCCCACCGCCACCGATCGCCCCCCCAGTCGTCCTTTCTGCCCCGATCTCCTGTCCGCTCCCCTCCTCCCTCCTGTCCGCTCCCCCGGTCCTCCTGTCCGCTCCCCCGGTCCTCCGATCCCCCCCCCCCGTGTTCAGATCCCACCCCCCCCATACTTACCTAGCTTCGATGTCCCTCCCGGTGTCCGGCAGTCTTCTCCATGGGCGCCGCCATCTTGGAGAATGGCGGGCGCATGCGCAGTGCGCCCGCCGAATCTGCCAGCCGGCAGATTCGCTAAACGTACATTTTGATCGCTGTGATAGGTTCTATCGCAGCGATCAAAATAAAAAAATAATAAATAAACCCCCCCCTTTATCACCCCCATAGGTAGGGACAATAATAAAATAAAGAAAATATTTTTTTTTCTTTTTCCACTAGGGTTAGGGTTAGAACTAGGGGTAGGGTTAGGGTGAGGGTTACGGGTAGGGGTAGGGTTAGGGGTAGGGTTAGGGTTATGGCATGTGCACACAGAGCGGATTAGGCCGCGGATCCGCAACGGATTGGCCGCGGATCCGCAGTGGATTGGCCGCTGCGAATTCGTAGCAGTTTTCCATCAGGTTTACAGTACCATGTACACCTATGGAAAACCAAATCCGCTGTGCCCATGGTGCGGAAAATTCCGTGCAGAAACGCTGCTTTGTATTTTCCGCAGCATGTCAATTCTTTGTGCGGATTCCGCAGCGTTTTACACCTGTTCCTCAATAGGAATCCGCAAGTGAAATCCGCACAAAAAAACACTGGAAATCTGCTGTAAATCCGCAGGTAAAACGCAGTGCCTTTTACCTGCAGATTTTTCAAAAATCGTGCGGAAAAATCTCACACGAATCCGCAACGTGGGCACATAGCCTTAGGGTTAGGGTTGGAATTAGAGTTAGGGTTGGAATTAGGGCTAGGGTTGGAAATAGGGTTAAGATTAGGCTTGTGGTTAGGGTTACGGATAGGGTTAGGGGTGTGTTGGGGTTACAGTTGTGGTTAGGGTTGGGATTAGGGTTAGGGTTGGGATTAGGGTTAGGATTAGGGTTAGGGTTGGAATTAGGGTTACGGGTGTGTTGGGGTTAGGGTTGTGGTTAGGGGTGTGTTGGGGTTAGGGTTGTGATTAGGGTTATGGCTACAGTTGGGATTAGGATTAGGGGTGTGTTGGGGTTAGTGTTGGAGTTAGAATTGAGGGGTTTCCACTGTTTGGGCACATCAGGGGTCTCCAAACGCAACATGGTGCCACCATTGATTCCAGCCAATCTTGCGTTCAAAAAGTCAAATGGTGCTCCCTCCCTTCCAAGCCCCTACGTGCGCCCAAACAGTGGTTCACCCCCACATATGGGGTACCAGCGTACTCAGGACAAACTGGGCAACAACTGTTGGGGTCCAATTTCTCCTGTTACCCTTGCAAAAAAAAAATTACTTGCTAAAACATAATTTTTGAGGAAAGAACAATTATTTTTTATTTTCACGGCTCTGCGTTATAAACTTCTGTGAAGCACTTGGGGATTGAAAGTGCTCACCACACATCTAGATAAGTTCCTTGGGGGGTCTAGTTTCCAAAATGGGGTCACTTGTGGGGTGTTTCTACTGTTTAGGCACATCAGGGGCTCTGCAAATGCAACGTGATGCCCACAGACCATTCCATCAAAGTCTGTATTTCAAATGTCACTACTTCCCTTCTGAGCCCTGACGTGCGCCCAAACAGTGGTTTACCCCCACATATGGGGTACCAGCATACTCACAACAAACTGGGAAACAAATATTGGGGCCCAATTTCTCCTGTTACCCTTGTGAAAATAAAAAATTGATTGCTAAAACATCTTTTTTGAGGAAAGAAAAATTATTTTTTATTTTCACGGCTCTGCGTTGTAAACTTCTGTGAAGCACCTGGGGGTTTTAAGTGCTCACTATGCATCTAGATAAGTTCCTTGGGGGGTCTAGTTTCCAATGTTTAGGCACACAGGGGCTCTCCAAACGCGACATGGTGTCCGCTAACGATTGGAGCTAATTTTCCATTCAAAAAGTCAAATGGCACGCCTCCCCTTCCGAGCCTTGCCGTGCACCCAAACAGTGGTTTACCCCCACATATGAGGTATCGGCGTACTCAGGAGAAATTGCCCAACAAATTTTAGGATCCATTTTATCCTGTTGCCCATGTGAAAATGAAAAAATTGAGGCTAAAAGAAATTTTGTGTGAAAAAAAAGTACTTTTTCATTTTTACAGATCAATTTGTGAAGCACCTGAGGGTTTAAAGTGCTCACTATGCTTCTAGATAAGTTCCTTGGGGGGTCTAGTTTCCAAAATGGGGTCATTTGTGGGGGAGCTCCAATGTTTAGGCACACAGGGGCTCTCCAAACGTGACATGGTGTCCGCTAGCGATGGAGATAATTTTTCATTCAAAAAGTCAAATGGCGCTCCTTCCCTTCCAAGCCTTACCATGTGCCCAAGTAGTGGTTTACCCCCACATGTGAGGTATCGGTGTACTCAGGAGAAATTGTCCAACAAATTTTAGGATCCATTTTATCCTGTTGCCCATGTGAAAATGAAAAAATTGAGGCTAAAATAATTTTTTTGTGAAAAAAAAGTACTGTTTCATTTTTACGGATCAATTTGTGAAGCACCTGGGGGTTTAAAGTGCTCACTATGCTTCTAGATAAGTTCCTTGGGGGGTCTAGTTTCCAAAATAGGGTCACTTGTGGGGGAGCTCTAATGTTTAGGCACACGGGGGCTCTTCAAACGCGACATGGTGTCCGCTAAAGATTGGAGCCAATTTTTCATTCAAAAAGTCAAATGGCGCTCCTTTCCTTCCAAGCCCTGCCGTGTGCCCAAACAGTGGTTTACCCCCACATATGAGGTATCAGCGTACTCAGGACAAATTGGACAACATCGTTCGTGGTCCAGTTTCTCCTTTTACCCTTGGGAAAATAAAAAAATTGTTGCGAAAAGATCATTTTTGTGACTAAAAAGTTAAATGTTCATTTTTTATTTCCATGTTGCTTCTGCTGCTGTGAAACACCTGAAGGGTTAATAAACTTCTTGAATGTGGTTTTGAGCACCTTGAGGGGTGCAGTTTTTAGAATGGTGTCACTTTTGGGTATTTTCAGCCATATAGAACCCTCAAACTGACTTCAAATGTGAGGTGGTCCCTAAAAAAAATGGTTTTGTAAATTTTGTTGTAAAAATGAGAAATCACTGGTCAAATTTTAACCCTTATAACTTCCTAGCAAAAAAAAAATTTGTTTCCAAAATTGTGCTGATGTAAAGTAGACATGTGGGAAATGTTATTTATTAACTATTTTGTGTCACATAACTCTCTGGTTTAACAGAATAAAAATTAAAAATGTGAAAATTGCGAAATTTTCAAAATTTTCGCCAAATTTCCGTTTTTTTCACAAATAAACTCAGAAATTATCGACCTATATTTACCACTAACATGAAGCCCAATATGTCCCGAAAAAACAATCTCAGAATCGCTAGGATCCGTTGAAGCGTTCCTGAGTTATTACCTCATAAAGGGACACTGGTCAGAATTGCAAAAAACAGCAAGGTCATTAAGGCCAAAATAGGCTGGGTCATGAAAGGGTTAATATGTCCACTTTTTGTTTAATATACCCACTTTTGGTTGTACTTTTGTATACATTATATTTGTGTTTGTAATCTATATTTTGATTTATCTGTGTAGTAACTGATGAAGGTCACCACGGACTGAAACGTTTTATTATTCATACTACAATAAACCATGGTGCAATATATACTTAAGTTGAGTGCTGGGTTTACTATCTTACTGATCCCTCACTGACCAACCCCCTATTTTACATACTGATTATAATATGGTTTAAAAAAAAAATCACATTCAGCAGACAGGCACTGGCGGCGGTGCCTGTGCTGTAGCATGATCACATCATTAATACCCATTTAATTATTTTACTTAGTGCTAGAATTTTTTTTTTTTTCAGAAAAAATGTATTTCTAAAAATGGCGCCTGCGCAGTAGCATCTATCGTTGCTCCGATAAATGCTACTGCACAGGCGAGGCCAGCGTCATTTTGCTAGTGGGAAAAAAATTGTCTCCACCAAGATGGCACCTGCGCAGTAGCATCTATCGGCGATCTATCAGCGATAGAACAAACCACTGATAATTGAATGTGTTAGAACTTATGATGAGCTTTGTAGATCCACTAATTCAACAGCTCTGTTGCTCACCGTAACTGTCACTCAAGGAGGAGGAGAACCCGCCCTGCCAGAAACAAGGAATGTAAGGAGACTGTAAGGAGACTGCATAGCTCTGAGAAACTCAGCAAACCACTTAAAAATGCCCCTTTAATAGACTTAAAGTAATAGGAATGTCTGTTTAATTTAGCTTCCATCAAACTATGCCACAGGCAGTAAAGAATTTTATCTGTCCCTTTACAGGCTTTATGGCTGTAGGGGCATTGTCTTCTCACTGGTGATTATTACTATGAAACGTCTTCACTTCTGTGTATTTTCTGGCAAACTTTCTGAAAAAAATTACCCTTCCTAATGTATTCATTATTTACAGGCTTCACAGACAGAAGTGATGGTGGCCATGAGGATTTCCACCATTGTATTGGGAAGTACAGCAGCTGGATTGGCTTTCTTTTCTAACTCCATCTATGACCTGTGGTTCATGTGCGGAGAGATGGTCTATGCTTTGGTTTTCCCTCAATTGTGTTGTGTTCTCTTTGTCCCAAGAACTAACACTTATGGTTCGGCGTCTGGTTTCTTCCTGGGCTTCGTATTGAGAATCCTGGGAGGTGTGAACTCCATAAATATTCCACCCACCATCCACTATCCCTGGTGCACACTTATCAATGGAGTTTACGTCCAACTCTTCCCATTCAAGACCTTCACCATGCTGGTGGCTTTAACCACACAGGTTCTCGTATCGTACATCTCAGAATTCTTATTTAGAAAATCTCTACTGCCGAAGCGGTGGGATATCTGCAAAGTATTTGAAGCAGAGGATGTGAGTCAGCCGGCAATGGAAGGGCTGGTGGGTTGTCATCTCCAGAACATAAGTAACAATGGCCATGAATAGGTGGGAAATTCAAGGTCCGAGATAAACTCTACCCAATATTGCAACAACATTCATTTTTATTGCACAGTCTTTGAAATACGTGAAAATCTGCTTCCTGATTAAGGCCTGTGTTTCATGCAAATGTTAACAACTTACTGTATAGCGGATAAAAAAGTTTTTACCAACGAATCTGGCCAGTACATTTTTATTGATGACCTATCCTTAGGATCATTGGGGTATGGCACCCTGTGGTTCCCCTGACGGCGGTGGCTAGAAGTTCTTTCAAAACTATAATGGCCACATCTAAGTACTGCATATCTACCCCCTATTGATTTCAAGTGATTAGCGGGTGGATCTGCAGTACCCATCCATGGCCACTATAGAAATGATGGAGCTGCTGTGCATCTGGGAACTTTCATCCAGCACTGGTAACAACTGATCGGCAGGGGTGCCTTGTGTTACACTCCCATTAATTAGATATTGATGGCTTATTCCAAGGATAGGTCATCAATAAAAAAAAGTATTGGACAAACCCTTTAAAAGACTAAATATATTTTACCTTATCAAAAAATATATTTTAACGTATAAATTAATTTTTGTTTTTGCCCTCAATAAAGTTTATGCAAAAAAAAAATTATACTGTGTTAATACATTTTTGTTTTTATCTTTTTATAAAGATTTTATTGAAAAAAATATTATTTTACAAAATTAATGCATTTTTGTTTTTCCCTGATTTTCCACTCTGTAGCCCCCAAAATGAAAATTTTGCAGATAGAATTCCTCCTGTGCGCAGTTGTATGTTGCTCTACATAAGTTAATCTAACTAACTGTATGACGATGAAAGACGTAAATTAAAAGGGTTAGTCTCCACATCCTTAAAGGTTAAAATTGCAAAGTGCTTGTAAAGTTAAGCAAGTGTGCAATTTATTTATTAAAAATCTTCTCTGTTCTCTATTGTTTTCTGTTCATAGTCTAAGTTACCAACCACTGCTGCAGCCTAGCAGCAGTATTTGAACATGTGCAGTGCTTACAAGCTCTTTTTAATAGCTCTGATGTTGTGAATTTGGATTCTGGGCTCCCCCGGTGGCCGCTTGTGGAATTGGACTTGTCATCCTCTTTCCTGTTTCACCTGGTTCCATCAGTAGTGGGTGTCGCTATTTAAGCTCATTTCTCTGGTGGTTTCTTGCCGGTCAACAATGTTATCTGATGCCTCTCAGTGCTTGTTCCTGCTTCTGACAACTACTAGATAAGTTGGACTTTTGTCCATGTTTCGTTTTGCCTATTTGTTCCAGTTCACAGCTGAAGTTTTGTTACTGTGTCTGGAAAGCTCTCGTTGATCAGGGATTGCTACTCTGGCGTTATGAGTTAATGCCAGAGTTTAAGGTAATCTCTGGATGGTGTTTTGTTAGTGTTTTTCTGCTGACCATGAAAGTATACTATCTGTCTTCTGCTATCTAGTAAGCGGACCTCAAATTTGCTAAGACTATTTTCCTGCTGCGTTTGTTGTTTCATCTGAACTCACCGTCATTATATGTGGGGGCCTACTGTCTTCTTTGGAATATTTCTCTAGAGGTGAGCCAGGTCTTATATTTCCCTCTGCTAGCTATTTAGGTCTTAGGCCAGAGCTGGGCATCTAGCAATAAATAGGAAATGCTACCTGGCTATTTCTAGTTGCGCGGCAGGCTTAGTTCATGGTCAGTATAGTTCCATCTTCCGAGAGCTTGTCCCTCTATAGGCTTGCTATGATCTCTGCCTGCAGAGATCATGACAGTTTGACCGGCCTATAAAGTGTTAAAGACCCAGGTTTAGAAAGGAGAGTTATAAGAAGTCTGCTGGAATTTTTTTTTTTTTTTTTTTCCTCCAGTTTGCCTTGCTGCAGTCTTTTTTCTCTCTCTCCTCCTAATCTCTGTATGGCTCTGTGTGCACCTGACAATAATGGATCTTCAGAGTGTAACTGCGGGTTTGAATAATCTCATCACGAAAGTACAAAATTTACAAGATTTTGTGGTACATGCTCCAGTATCTGAGCCGAGAATTCCTTTGCCGGAGTTCTTCACAGGGAATAGAGCTAGCTTCCAGAATTTCCGAAATAATTGTAAGCTTTATTTGTCCCTGAAGTCTCGTTCAGCTGGAGACCCTGCTCAGCAGGTTAGGATTGTGATTTCCTTGCTCAGGGGTGACCCTCAAGATTGGGCCTTCTCATTGCCAGCAGGGGATCCTGCGTTGCGCGATGTGGATGCGTTTTTTCTGGCCTTGGGCTTGCTTTATGAGGAACCTCATTTGGAACTTCAGGCAGAAAAAACTTTGATGGCACTATCTCAGGGGCAAGACGAAGCTGAGGTTTACTGCCAAAAATTCCGTAAATGGTCTGTGCTTACTCAGTGGAATGAGTGCGCCTTGGCGGCAACTTTCAGAGAAGGTCTCTCTGATGCCGTTAAGGATGTTATGGTGGGGTTCCCTGTGTCTGCAGGTCTGAATGAGTCCATGACAATGGCTATTCAGATTGATAGGCGTCTGCGGGAGCGCAAACCGGTGCACCATCTGGCGGTGTCTATGGAAAAGACGCCAGAAAGTATGCAGTGTGATAGAATTCTGTCCAGGAGCGAGCGACAGAATTTTAGACGGAAGAATGGATTGTGCTTCTATTGTGGGGATTCTACTCATGTTATATCAGCATGCTCTAGGCGTACAAAGAAGCTTGATAAGTCTGTTTCCATTGGCACCATTCAGTCTAAGTTTATTTTGTCTGTAACCCTGATTTGCTCTTTGTCATCCATTGCCACGGACGCCTATGTTGACTCTGGCGCCGCTCTGAGTCTTATGGATTGGTCCTTTGCCAATCGTTGTGGTTTTGATTTAGAGCCTTTGGAGACTCTTATTCCTCTGAAGGGGATTGACTCCACCCCATTGGCTAATAATAAACCACAATACTGGACACAAGTAACCATGCGTATCAATCTGGATCACCAGGAGATTATTCGTTTCCTGGTGCTGTATAATTTACATGACGATTTGGTACTGGGATTGCCATGGTTGCAGTCTCACAATCCAGTCTTGGACTGGAGAGCAATGTCTGTGTTGAGCTGGGGATGTAAGGGTATTCATGGGGACTTACCTTTGGTTTCTATTTCGTCGTCCATTCCCTCTGAAGTCCCTGAGTTCCTCTCTGATTATCAAGACGTCTTTGACGAACCCAAGCTTGGGTCGTTACCTCCGCACCGTGAGTGCGATTGTGCCATAGATTTGATACCGGGTTGCAAATATCCAAAGGGTCGTTTGTTTAATCTGTCTGTGCCGGAACATGCTGCTATGCGGGAATATATAAAGGAGTCTTTGGAAAAGGGACATATTCGTCCATCTTCTTCTCCCTTGGGAGCTGGGTTTTTCTTTGTCTCAAAAAAGGACGGCTCTTTGAGACCATGTATTGATTATCGGCTTCTGAATAAGATCACTGTTAAGTACCAATACCCATTGCCATTGCTTACTGATTTGTTTGCTCGTATAGAGGGTGCTAAGTGGTTCTCTAAAATTGATCTTCGTGGGGCGTATAATTTGGTGCGGATCAGGCAGGGGGATGAGTGGAAGACCGCATTTAATACGCCCGAGGGCCACTTTGAGTATTTGGTCATGCCTTTTGGTCTTTCTAATGCCCCTTCAGTTTTCCAGTCTTTTATGCATGATATTTTCCGTGATTTTCTGGATAAGTTTATGATAATATATCTGGATGATATTCTGATTTTTTCTGATGACTGGGACTCTCATGTCCAGCAGGTCAGGAGAGTTTTTCAGGTTCTGCGGTCTAATTCTTTATGTGTGAAGGGGTCTAAGTGCGTTTTTGGGGTCCAGAAAATTTCCTTTTTGGGGTATATTTTTTCTCCCTCTTCCATTGAGATGGATCCCGTCAAGGTGCAAGCTATTTGTGACTGGACTCAGCCCTCCTCTCTTAAGGGTCTTCAGAGATTTTTGGGCTTTGCCAACTTTTACCGCCGATTTATTGCTGGTTTTTCGGATGTCGTTAAACCACTGACTGATTTGACCAGACATGGCGCTGATGTTGCTAATTGGTCCCCTCATGCTGTAGAGGCCTTTCAGGAGCTTAAGCACCGTTTTGCCTCTGCCCCTGTGTTACGTCAGCCTGATGTGAATCTGCCTTTTCAGGTTGAGGTTGACGCTTCGGAGATCGGAGCTGGGGCAGTGTTGTCGCAGAAAGGTTCCGACTGCTCCGTCATTAGGCCTTGTGCCTTCTTTTCTCGCAAATTTTCGCCCGCAGAGCGGAATTATGATGTTGGGAATAGGGAGCTTTTGGCCATGAAGTGGGCGTTTGAGGAGTGGCGCCATTGGCTAGAGGGGGCTAAGCATCAGGTGGTGGTGTTGACTGACCACAAAAATTTGATTTATCTTGAGACTGCCAGGCGCCTGAATCCTAGACAGGCGCGCTGGTCTTTATTTTTTTCTCGCTTTAATTTTGTGGTGTCATACCTACCGGGTTCTAAGAATGTTAAGGCAGATGCCCTTTCTAGGAGTTTTGACCCGGACTCTCCTGGTAATGCTGAACCCACAGGTATCCTTAGGGAGGGAGTAATTTTGTCGGCCGTTTCTCCTGATCTGCGGCGGTCCTTGCAAGAGTTTCAGGCGGATAGACCGGATCGTTGTCCGCCTGATAGACTGTTTGTTCCGGATGATTGGACCAGTAGAGTCATCTCTGAGGTACATTCTTCTGCATTGGCAGGTCATCCCGGAATTTTTGGTACCAGGGATTTGGTGGCAAGATCCTTCTGGTGGCCTTCCCTGTCACGAGATGTGCGAGTCTTTGTGCAGTCATGTGACATTTGTGCTCGGGCCAAGTCTTGTAGTTCTCGGGCTAGCGGACTGCTGTTGCCCTTGCCTATTCCTAAGAGGCCTTGGACACACATCTCGATGGATTTTATTTCAGATCTGCCTGTTTCCCAGAAGATGTCTGTCATCTGGGTGGTCTGTGACCGTTTCTCTAAAATGGTCCATTTGGTTCCTCTGCCCAAGTTGCCTTCTTCTTCTGAGTTGGTTCCTCTGTTTTTTCAGAATGTTGTCCGATTGCACGGTATTCCTGAGAATATTGTTTCTGACAGAGGTACCCAATTTGTGTCTAGATTTTGGCGGGCATTCTGTGCTAGGATGGGCATAGATTTGTCTTTTTCATCTGCTTTTCACCCTCAGACTAATGGCCAGACCGAGCGGACTAATCAGACCCTGGAGACATATCTGAGGTGTTTTGTCTCTGCTGACCAGGATGATTGGGTTGCTTTTTTGCCATTGGCAGAGTTCGCCCTCAATAATCGGGCCAGCTCTTCCACCTTGGTGTCCCCGTTTTTCTGTAATTCGGGGTTTCACCCTCGATTTTCCTCCGGTCAGGTGGAATCCTCAGATTGTCCTGGAGTGGATGCGGTGGTGGAGAGATTACATCACATCTGGGGGCAGGTTATGGACAATTTGAAGTTGTCCCAGGAGAAGACTCAGCGTTTTGCCAACCGTCATCGTCGTGTTGGTTCTCGGCTTTGTGTTGGAGATTTGGTGTGGTTGTCTTCTCGTTTTGTCCCTATGAGGGTCTCTTCTCCTAAGTTTAAACCTCGGTTCATCGGCCCTTATAGAATATTGGAGATTCTTAATCCTGTTTCTTTCCGTTTGGACCTCCCTGCGTCCTTTTCCATTCATAACGTTTTTCATCGGTCGTTATTGCGCAGGTATGAGGTACCTGTTGTACCTTCAGTTGAGCCTCCTGCTCCGGTGTTGGTTGAGGGTGAGTTGGAGTACGTTGTGGAGAAAATTTTGGACTCTCGTGTTTCCAGACGGAGACTCCAGTATCTGGTCAACTGGAAGGGTTACGGCCAGGAGGATAATTCTTGGGTCAATGCATCTGATGTTCATGCTTCTGATCTTGTTCGTGCCTTCCATAGGGCTCATCCTGGTCGCCCTGGTGGATCTGGTGAGGGTTCGGTGCCCCCTCCTTGAGGGGGGGGTACTGTTGTGAATTTGGATTCTGGGCTCCCCCGGTGGCCGCTTGTGGAATTGGACTTGTCATCCTCTTTCCTGTTTCACCTGGTTCCATCAGTAGTGGGTGTCGCTATTTAAGCTCATTTCTCTGGTGGTTTCTTGCCGGTCAACAATGTTATCTGATGCCTCTCAGTGCTTGTTCCTGCTTCTGACAACTACTAGATAAGTTGGACTTTTGTCCATGTTTCGTTTTGCCTATTTGTTCCAGTTCACAGCTGAAGTTTTGTTACTGTGTCTGGAAAGCTCTCGTTGATCAGGGATTGCTACTCTGGCGTTATGAGTTAATGCCAGAGTTTAAGGTAATCTCTGGATGGTGTTTTGTTAGTGTTTTTCTGCTGACCATGAAAGTATACTATCTGTCTTCTGCTATCTAGTAAGCGGACCTCAAATTTGCTAAGACTATTTTCCTGCTGCGTTTGTTGTTTCATCTGAACTCACCGTCATTATATGTGGGGGCCTACTGTCTTCTTTGGAATATTTCTCTAGAGGTGAGCCAGGTCTTATATTTCCCTCTGCTAGCTATTTAGGTCTTAGGCCAGAGCTGGGCATCTAGCAATAAATAGGAAATGCTACCTGGCTATTTCTAGTTGCGCGGCAGGCTTAGTTCATGGTCAGTATAGTTCCATCTTCCGAGAGCTTGTCCCTCTATAGGCTTGCTATGATCTCTGCCTGCAGAGATCATGACACTCTGATGTAAAGTTTGCTGGAAATCTATAGAGATTTAGTACCATTGCGCGCCTCTAATGTTGCCCAGGCAAAGCTGCCTCTGCTTCAACATCATAGAGCTCACAGTTTGGCCAAACTTCTGAACCATGCTGCTGGTATGAACTGTCAATCTTCCGACTAGCACTGCCCCCAGCGAACAGGAAGCTACAAGGCAGGGGAGTGGTGGGCTCATGAAGATGAAACACAAGAAAACCCTTTTTGAAGTGGATACTGATTTTGATTCTGCTTCCATTGCCCATATAGCTCTGTTTTTCGAGACACCAGGAAACCATCAAATTGGTTTATTTTGGCTGCTGTTTCTAATTATCACAATTGATCTTGAAGACGGGCATTTGCTTTTGCTCATTTGGCTGACAGATATTCTTCCTGACTCCCCTTATACACATTTATTCTTACCTCGGTGTGACTTATCTTCTTAAACGTAACCTGACAGATGATTCATGATGTCCAAACCACTGGCACAAAGAATAAGGAACATGGTTCATAATTTTAGATAGTGATGTTTTAGTCTGGAACTTTGCAAGGTTTCAGAGAAATACATTAAAAGAAAATAGGAATGTAAGAAAGTCATCTGAGCGGATCCTGCTGACTTCTCTCCTCATTGGCCAGCTAGATGGGTGGCAAGAAGCCAGCGGGGGACTCGCCCAGATGACTGATCTTCCTGTTAAGAACAAAACCATTTGGCTTAATGAAGCTTAACATGTCCAACCCTTCTTTCCCCGTCTCATCTGCGGGCAGACATGAGTCAGTACACCATCATACACAATAGATTCTCTTGACCTGTTAGTACATGCTCTTTATCTGGTACTCCATGATTTTGAACTGGTACTCCAAGCTCTTGATCTGATACTCCATGCTCTTAACCTGGTACTCCATGCTCTGTTCTGGTACTCCATGCTCTTGTTCTGGTACTTCATGCACTTGATATTATTATTATTACTTATTATTATAGCGCCATTTATTCCATGGCACTTTACATGTGAGGAGGGGTATACATAATAAAAACAAGTACAATAATCTTAAACAATATAAGTCACAACTGGTACAGGAGGAGAGAGGACCTTGCTCACAATCTACAAGGGATGGGTGAGAATACAGTAGGTGAGGGTAGAGCTGGTCATGCAGCAGTTTGGTCAATCGGTGGTTACTGCAGGTTGTAGGCTTGTCGGAAGAGGTGGGTCTTCAGGTTCTTTTTGAAGGTTTCGATGGCAGGCGAGAGTCTGATATGTTGTGGTAAAGAGTTCCAGAGTAGGGGTGATGCGCGAGAGAAATGTTCAGCTGGTCCTGCCGAACTCTGCTCGTTAAACCAATATATACCATAGGGAGATGATAAGATATTCTGGGCAGATCTTTGGCCAGATCCTGGCACAACATGTCCACAGATGAATTCATAGATTCCTTTTAGGTTATTATTAGTGGCGATTTCCAAAGATTGCAATTCTGTGTCTTTAGTATTTAGACTAAACATTCAGGTTTTGTGCTGATTTTCAAAAGTAGTAAGAAAAAAAGTGAGGGCCATCTACTGTATAGCAGAGTACCTGCAAGATGCAACAAGTGCTATAACGAACACAAAGGTCAGAATTCATTTAATTTGCATAATTTTTATCTCTAACTTTTGCTGTTTGTCGCCTGTTTTTCATTTGCGCCTTGTTATTCTTTAATTTAAACCTTTTTAAAAAGTTAAATTTATTTAATGTATTTGCCTGAGGTTTTTTTTAATGTATATATTTTTTATTATTCGCTTAGGTGGATGTGAATTGGAGTGTCCAGATGTTTACAGTTGATTCATCAATTGCAATTTTTGGTAAAAGGTCATAAAAAAATTGGCACAAATGTACTAAAGTTCCCACCAAAGGGAGTACGGCTCATTTTTTTTTGTTCAAATATTGTGAAATTTTAGCAGAACCTGCCATTTGTTTTGTTCTAAAAAAGACAAAAAAAAAAAACATTTTTCATTTTGTGCAACATTCATGAACCACATGCACCATTTAGAAGAATTTGGAGGGAAAAAATGTCAGCGAATAGTACATTAAAAAAAAGTGACTTAAAAAAAAAGTGCAAATGCTTAATCGAGTCCTGGACGAAGGTAAACAGGAGATACACTCGTCTCGAGTATTATCAGTATGTAAATTTTCATCAGCTGCTACAGTAAATCGCTAGGGATCCCGGTAGGAAGAGACTAGGTGGTCTTTTGGAGATGTTTCACTGCATATGTTGGTGGCATCAGTGGTGCAGGTTGGCGCCTGGAGGAGCATTTGTCTGGATGCTAGCGGTCAGGGTGCACAATTAAACTATTGATCCGTGGCCGAGGTATTTAGATGCAGGACTTGGGTAGTGAACTGAATCTTTGTTCCTCGGGAAAAGAAAGTCATGACTTCGGGTCACTTTCCAGTAACAGATCTAACTTTTCTTCCTTCCAGGTCTCGTATATTTTTTTATTCTTATATGTGATTTTAAAGATCAATACCCATTGTACATATATTTAGAAAATAACCCATTAATAAGCCAAGCAGTGTAAGAACAGGAATGTAAGGGGTAGGACAATCCGTGCACTTAATTACATAAAATTGTACATTTTGGGGGAAAACGCGTGGACAGGATAATGGACTTCTCTCTACATGATCACATATAGCAGCAGATTACATTTTCCAGTTAAATACCTTCATACATTAAACATATTTTTTTATAGAAATAGATTTATTGGTATGGTTTCGGATGATATGGCTCCAGTAAAATTGCAATCTTACGAAAAAGGTCAAGCCAATTTGTGACCACTGTAAAAAAAAAAAAACACGTAGAGAAAGATTAAAGTTATGTCAATTCTAGAAATGGCGCAAAATTACCCAAACCTGGAGATTGAGGATTTCCCTTGATTTATTTCTTGTTTTTTTTTTTTTTTTGCATTAGTGACGGTAAAATTAGGTGTCACCTACCACATGACTAGCCCTAATTAATAAAAAAGTCATAGTCTACATATTTACAGTCACACTTGACTTTTGCCCCCATAGTGGAACATTTACTCTGTTTAACATTGGTAATTTTTAGGCATGTGTCCAAAAATTATCTTTAATTCAGTTCTCAGATGATAAGTTCTCAGTTTGTCCTGCAGTAGTTAGAGCATGGCATGGCCAAATAGTTCAGTGCATTGTTTCACCTATTTGTTTTCCATCTATCTCTGCCCCGTTCTTCCTTGATTGACAGCTCTGACTTTACAGGATCCAGAAGAGGGTAAAGATAGATAGTAGGTGGGAAGGAGCAGTGCTAAGCACCTCTGCTGTGTTTTAAATATCATTCTGTACTGAATGAAAGTCAAAAACAAAATGATAATTGGAAGTGATAAAAAAAATGTTGACTATAAATATAAGGGATGGAGACATTCTAAATACTGGATGATTTAGCAAAATATACTGCGTGCCTCCTAAGCCTATCGGAAACCTCTCAAAAACAGCACTCCTGGAAGATCTTCTCTCCCTGAAACCAGCAGCCATTGAGTCATGCATTAGAGGGGTGTAGAACGGGGGGCCGGCAGGGGTTAGAATAAGGCCTGGATTTGTACAACCTTATAAAAGTTCACCTAACTATTCGTAAAAATTCCCATCATTGCCCTGCTCTCCATGATTCTTTGTATATCATAATAAAATTTTGGTTTATTTATATAAAAAAACTTTTTGGAAGAAAAAAACATGGCTGTTGTAATCATTCTTGTTTCCTACTATTCAAACTTTTTAAGCTTTAGCACACCTAAGCCATTTCTGACCTTACTACAGTGTGAGAATGACCTACACAACCTCCATTCTCGAATCCGTAGAGTTTATTAGGTCAAGCTTTATTGGCTGAACATTTTTAAAATAATTATAAAAGACATGGCTGCTTGTGTCTAAAAAACAGGGCCACACCTGTCCACAGGTTGCATGTGGTCTTGCGGTAGAACTTCATTTACATAAATTAGCTAAGCTTTGGTAACAGAGACTAACTATGGGCAGGTGTGGTGCTGTTTCTGGGAGAAGGTCGTATGTATTTGTAATATTGCTCAACAAGAGGTACTGCACTCACTAAACAGCCCTATAAACTCCAGGCACTGGCTGGCTCCTTAGGGCACATATTAGTACCAAGTAGTACCTTATTTCTTCAATATTGACCTTTTTTTTTTACCTCCGTTGTTTGGACCCTACTTTGCTCATTGACTGCAGCTTCTCAGATTTGTCTATTGGAATCTCAGGTAGCCTCATGCTAGGAGCTAACGGAGATTTTTGAGGGAGTCAAAAACTACAACATTTCTGAGTTCAACATCTTTAGGGCTCACACTGGCATATAACACGGCCAAGTGCTATCTGATGCTTTATCAGATAGCAGTTGGCCAAATGTTCTACTATGGGGCAGTGCAGATCTGTGATGTTTTATCAGATAGCACTTGGCTCAATGTTATACTATGGGGCAGTGCAGATCTACGATTTTTTTCTCATGCTGATCCGGCATAAGAAAACAATCATATCAATATAATCAGATCATTCGCATCCATACAAGTCTATCGGTGACTGCGAAATATCGGACTGCACTCAGATGACATGTGCATTCACAGAGACAATGGAGAAGATGGAGAAATTAAGTTCTCCATCTTCTCCACACCTGTGCTCGATTCTCTCATGTGAAATGATCGGATCACACTCAAATGGATCTCAGATCAAACTGTGATGGAAATTGAGTCGAGTGACATTAGCATAAGCGGCCAAATTCTCTCGCATGAAAAAATGGACGGCCGTGTGACCCTGGCCTAATTTCGAGTCCTGCCATCATAAACAGGAAGAAGTGAGTTTCTGAAAAATGCAATATGCACTTTGCTCCATGGTTGGCACCATTAATTTGGGCACGTTGGTGGCTTTCTTCACAGGTTTGTAAAGGAGTGAGAAGTTGTCTGACACCCACACTGGAGACTTTCATGCAATATTATAACATATATTATTGTTGAGCACTGTCTTATGCTGAATTTTTTGCAATGTCTCCCATTAGAGCTGCAAACGTTTTTGTATCTGGGAAAGGAAAAGTTAGCAGTGACCAGCCCAGTTGGTGGGACAAGTTGTTAGCTAAGGAGTTGAGTAGTTTTCCTGTAAAGGTAAGTTCACACAGGGCGTTTTTGCTGCGATTTTTTTCTGCAGCAAAAACGATCATCTTGGCAGGAAATAAGCTGCGCCAAAAACTCAGGTTTAGGTGCGTTTTTGGTGAGTTTTTTGCGGCTTTTTTGCGGCATTTTTTCATGCTTTTTTTTTTCTCTTTGTGCATGCCAATAAAGTTGAGTGCACACAGAGAAAAAACAACAACTTCCTGTAGATAGAATGAATAGATAGATTGATAGAATAGATAGAATGAATAGATAGAATAGATAAATAGATAGAATGGATAGATAGATAGAATGGATAGATAGATAGATAGAATGAATAGATAGATAGAATGAATAGATAGAATAGAATAGATACATTACCTGCGGTACCTCTTCCCCGGCATTTTCCCACGGTGCAGAGGTTACCTCAGGTCAGGCTGTGAGGGTGCGCAGGCTTGTTGACGTCACCTCTAGTTACTGAGCCTGCGCCCGCTCCGTCTCATTCAATCTCATTCATTCCCCAGTACTAACAGCCAGGAGCGGTCGCATTAGCATCACTCCCGGCTGTAAGCTTTATCTCCCCCAGATACGTCGTGGGACACTCGTTATATCGGACTACGTTGGAACAGGGAGTATATGCAGCGCCCCAGAGTCCTGGTCGTTGCAGTACTGATGCTCAGCCGCTAAGGGGGGCTATGGTACGTCTGATGGCACTGAAGGAGTTCACCTGACCAGGTATCACAGACACCAATACACTTCACAGTCTGGCCTCCAGGGGGAGCTAAGGGTACTATGTATTAGGCCACTCCTCACAATCTGGTAAAACTGGGGGTTGGACAGGAAGTTAGACAGAAGCTGACTGGGAATCGAACAGGCAACATTCTGTGGCAGAGGGTGTTGCGGGGAGAGACTCAGGGGGGTCCTTGTCAGGGGTGGGATCCTGACAGAGGCCTAGCGAACAGAGAGAACGTTACGGGACCGCGCCTGCTCGAGATAGCGGCGGTGCCCTAAGAAAGGACAAGAAGCGAGGTATATTGTGCTGAGTGAGAAACGAGATCAACGCAACAAGGAGAATACCAGTAGGAGTCGTGCTGTAAGACGAGGCAACATCCTACTGAGGCGCGCAGCCGGTGGCCGGAACGCCGAGGAAGTACTAGGCTCCAAGCAATACTTCAAACCTACGGCAGGACAGTCAGTCATAGGCGGGCTGTCTCACCCAAATCACCTATGAAGACACAGGGAGGGTAACAACAGGAGCAGGGAGAACTCCGAGCCCACCCGTCATACGGGTGCGTCCTAACCATAGCATCTGGGGGACGAAGAAGAACATCATAATCGAGTTGTGAGGGAACACGAGAAACAGACACAACAGTTGTGGGGACTATCCCATAAGCACAGCAGGGGAGGACCACAACACACAAGCGCTAGAAGGTAGGCACAAATTTCCACCTGCAAAGGGAACTCTGGAGGTGCCATCGGACCGGCCGGACTTGCGCAGCCCGGTTAACCGTATTCCGGACTGAGGATCCAGAAGCCTTCAGTAAAGAGGTAAAGAGACTGCAACCTGGTGTCCTCGTTATTTACTGCGATCAGCACCACACCACAACAACATCGTCACCACAACACCACCTTTATTGTACGCCCCTCAGCAGGGTCACGGACTGGGTCTAGCCACTGTGACAACCCCCAGAACAGAGACTCAGAGGCCCGGTACCGGGTACCCCTCGGCCCTGCGGCAGTGGGGGCGCTACATATACTTTTACTTTTTTATTTTATTTTTCTTACAGGAGATCAAGGGCTTCGCTATGGAATGGCAGAACAATAAAAATATGGTTAAAACTGTGTGGTGTTTTATTTCATTAACCCCTTCCCGACCCATGACGCCACGTGGGCATCATGAAAACCCGTGCCAATCCGACCCATGACGCCTATGTGGCGTCATGGAATGATCGCGTCCCTGCAGATCGGGTGAAAGGGTTAACTCCTATTTTACCCAATCTGCAGAGACAGGGGGAGTGGTACTTCAGCCCAGGGGGGGTGGCTTCACCCCCCCCGTGGCTACGATCACTCTGATTGGCTGTTGAAAGTGAAACTGCCAATCAGAGCGATTTGTAATATTTCACCTAAAAAACTGGTGAAATATTACAATCCAGCCATGGCCGATGCTGCAATATCATCGGTCATGGCTGGAAAACCTGAAGTGACCCCCCCCACCCCACCGATCGCCCCCCCAGTCCTCCGTTATGGGGTCCGGTCCCCTCCGTCCTGTGCTCCGCTCCCCCGTCCTCCTGCCCGCTCCCGCCTGCTCCTATGTCACCCCCCCGTGCTCCGACGCCCCCCCGTGCCCCGATTTCCCCCCCCCCCTTATACTTACCGAGGCTCCCGGTGTCGGTTCGTCTTCTCCATGGGCGACGCCATCTTCCAAAATGGTGGGCGCATGCTCAGTGCGCCCGCCGAATCTGCCAGCCGGCAGATTCATTACAAGTACATTTTGATCGCTGTGGTAGGTTCTATCACAGCGATCAAAATAAAAAAAATAATAAATAAACCCCCCCCCTTTATCACCCCCATAGGTAGGGACAATAATAAAATAAAGAAAATATTTTTTTTTATTTTTCCACTAGGGTTAGGGTTAGAACTAGGGTTAGAACTAGGGGTAGGGTTAGGGTTACGGGTAGGGTTAGGGTTAGGGTTATGGCATGTGCAGATTTGGCTGCGGATCCGCAGCGGATTGGCCGCGGATCCGCAGCGGATTGGCCGAGGATCCGCAGCGGATTGGTCGCGGATCCGCAGCAGATTGGCCGCTGCGAATTTGTAGCAGTTTTCCATCAGGTTTACAGTACCATGTACACCTATGGAAAACCAAATCCGCTGTGCCCATGGTGCGGAAAATTCCGTGCAGAAATGCTGCGTTGTATTTTCCGCAGCATGTCAATTCTTTGTGCGGATTCCGCAGCGTTTTACACCTGTTCCTCAATAGGAATCCGCAGGTGAAATCCGCACAAAAAAACACTGTAAATCTGCTGTAAATCCGCAGGTACAACGCAGTGCCTTTTACCTGCAGATTTTTCAAAAATCGTGCAGAAAAATCTCACACGAATCCGCAACGTGGGCACATACCATTAGGGTTAGGGTTGGAATTAGAGTTAGGGTTGGAATTAGGGCTAGGGTTGGAAATGGGGTTAAGATTAGGCTTGTGGTTAGGTTTACGGATAGGGTTAGGGGTGTGTTGGGGTTACAGTTGTGGTTAGGGTTGGGATTAGGGTTAGGTTTGGGATTAGGGATAGGGTTAGGGTTGGAATTAGGGTTACGGGTGTGTTGGGGTTAGGGTTGTGGTTAGGGGTGTGTTGGGGTTAGGGTTGGGATTATGGTTATGGCTACAGTTGGGATTAGGATTAGGGGTGTGTTGGGGTTAGTGTTGAAGTTAGAATTGAGGGGTTTCCACTGTTTAGGCACATCAGGGGTCTCCAAACGCAACATGGCGCCACCATTGATTCCAGCCAATCTTGCATTCAAAAAGTCAAATGGTGCTCCCTCCCTTCCAAGCCCCGACGTGCGCCCAAACAGTGGTTTACCCCCACATTTGGGGTACCAGCGTACTCAGGACAAACTGGGCAACAACTGTTGGGGTCCAATTTCTCCTGTTACCCTTGCAGAAATAAAAAATTACTTGCTAAGACATAATTTTTGAGGAAAGAACAATTATTTTTTATTTTCACGGCTCTGCGTTATAAACTTCTGTGAAGCACTTGGGGGTTGAAAGTGCTCACCACACATCTAGATAAGTTCCCTCGGGGGTATAGTTTCCAAAATGGGGTCACTTGTGGGGTGTTTCTACTGTTTAGGCACATCAGGGGCTCTGCAAATGCAACGTGACGCCCGCAGACCATTCCATCAAAGTCTGCATTTCAAATGTCACTACTTCCCTTCCGAGCCCTGACGTGCGCCCAAACAGTGGTTTACCCCCACATATGGGGTATCACTGTACTCACAACAAACTGGGCAACAAACATTGGGGCCCAATTTCTCCTGTTACCCTTGTGAAAATAAAAAATTGCTTGCTAAAACATCTTTTTTGAGGAAAGAAAAATGATTTTTTATTTTCACGGCTCTGCGTTGTAAACTTCTGTGAAGCATTTGGGGGTTGAACGTGCTCACCACACATCTAGATACATCCAGGCGCGCTTGTGATGCATGACGCCCTCTACGGCACGGGACTCGGCGTGCGACGCGCGCATGCGCCGATACACCCGGCATTCATTGGCTGCCGTTTTACATGTTACCGGTCACATGATTATCTGCCGGCCACATTTAAAGATGGCGGACACGCTCAGGGGCATCACCCCTTGATAAAGCAATCAACATCGTGGGCGAAACGCGCGTCGGGGACCGTGCCTGATGATCTGTCCAGGTGTGCGCCACCTTGGTGCTCAGCAGTGGTAAGAGTAACCTTTATTATTGGTCTTTTTCACGCCAGTTGGGCTCATAGATTTGCATGCTAGTATAGCAGTAGGTCTCTTATCAATAATGGTATGCATGCTGGCCCCATAGGTGGTGCACATCAGGCGATCCCCACTCATCTTTTTTACCATCCTGGTTTTTTACTATATTCTGTCTTTTTTGCACGGATTTGCTATTATGTATATGTATATGTATTAATAAAGTATTTATTACCTATATACTCCTAGTTTTCTCCTATTTCTTATAAGTTCCTTGGGGGTCTAGTTTCCAAAATGGGGTCACTTGTGGGGGGTTTCTACTGTTTAGGCATATCAGGGGCTCTGCAAACGTAACATGATGCCCGCAGACCATTCCATCAAAGTCTGCATTCCAAAACGTCACTACTTCCCTTCCAAGCCCCGGCATGTGCCCAAACAGTGGTTTACCCCCACATATGGGGTATCAGCGTACTCAGGAGAAACTGGACAACAACTTTTGGGGTTCAATTTCTCCTGTTACCCTTGCAAAAATAAAAAATTCTGGGCTAAAAAAATATTTTGGAGGAAAGGAAACACATTTATTATTTTCACGGCTCTGCGTTATAAACTTCTGTGAAGCACTTGGGGGTTCAAAGTGCTCACCACACATCTAGATAAGTTCCTTCGGGGGTATAGTTTCCAAAATGGGGTCACTTGTGGGGTGTTTCTACTGTTTAGGCACATCAGGGGCTCTGCAAACGCAACCTGACGCCCGCAAAGCATTCCATCAAAGTCTGCATTTCAAAACGTCACTACTTCCCTTCCGAACCCCGACGTGTGCCAAAACAGTGGTTTACCCCCACATATGGGGTATCGGCGTACTCAGGAGAAACTGGACAACAACTTTTGGGGTCCAATTTCTCCTGTTACCCTTGGGAAAATAAAAAATTGTGGGCTAAAAAATCATTTTTGAGAAAAGAAAAATTATTTTTTATTTTCACGGCTCTGCGTTATAAACTTCTGCGAAGCACTTGGGGGTTCAAAGTGCTCACCACACATCTAGATTAGTTCCTTGGGAGGTCTAGTTTCCAAAATAGGGTCACTTGTGCAGGAGCTCCAATGTTTAGGCACACAGGGGCTCTCCAAACGCGACATGGTGTCCGCTAATGATTGGAGCTAATTTTCCATTCAAAAAGCCAAATGGCGTGCCTTCCCTTCCGAGCCCTGCCGTGCGCCCAAACAGTGATTTACCCCCACATATGGGGTATCATCGTACTCAGGACAAACCAAACTGGACAACAACATTTGGGGTCCAATTTCTCCTATTACCCTTGGGAAAATAAAAAATTCTGGGCTAAAAATCATTTTTGAGGAAAGAAAAATTATTTTTTATTTTCACGGCTCTGCGTTATAAACTTCTGTGAAGCACCTGGGGGTTATAAGTGCTCACTATGCATCTAGATAAGTTCCTTGGGGGGTCTAGTTTCCAAAATGGGGTCACTTGTAGGGGAGCTCCAATGTTTAGGCACACATGGGCTCTCCAAACGCGACATGGTGTCCGCTAACGATTGGAGCTAATTTTCCATTCAAAAAGTCAAATGGCACGCCTCCCCTTCCGAGCCTTGCCGTGCACCCAAACAGTGGTTTACCCCCACATATGAGGTATCAGCATACTCAGGAGAAATTGCCCAACAAATTTTAGGATCCATTTTATCCTGTTGCCTATGTGAAAATGAAAAAATTGAGGCTAAAAGAAATTTTGTGTGAAAAAAAAGTACTTTTTCATTTTTACGGATCAATTTGTGAAGCACCTGAGAGTTTAAAGTGCTCACTATGCTTCTAGATAAGTTCCTTGGGGGGTCTAGTTTCCAAAATGGGATCACTTGCGGGGGAGCTCCAATGTTTAGGCACACAGGGGCTCTCCAAACGTGACATGGTGTCTGCTAGCGATGGAGATAATTTTTCATTCAAAAAGTCAAATGGCGCTCCTTCTTTTCCGAGCCTTACCATGTGCCCAAACAGTGGTTTACCCCCACATGTGAGGTATCGGTGTACTCAGGAGAAATTGTCCAACAAATTTTAGGATCCATTTTATCCTGTTGCCCATGTGAAAATGAAAAAATTGAGGCTAAAATAATTTTTTTGTGAAAAAAAAGTACTGTTTCATTTTTACAGATCAATTTGTGAAGCACCTGGGGGTTTAAAGTGCTCACTATGCTTCTAGATAAGTTCCTTGGGAGGTCTAGTTTCCAAAATGGGGTCACTTGTGGGGGAGCTCCAATGTTTAGGCACACGGGGGCTCTCCAAACGCGACATGGTGTCCGCTAAAGATTGGAGCCAATTTTTCCTTGAAAAAGTCAAATGGCGCTCCTTCCCCTCCGAGCCCTGCCGTGCGCCCAAACAGTGGTTTACCCCCACATATGAGGTATCAGCGTACTCAGGACAAATTGGACAACAACGTTCGTGGTCCAGTTTCTCCTTTTACCCTTGGGAAAATAAAAAAAATTTCACTAAAAAATCATTTTTGTGACTAAAAAGTTAAATGTTCATTTTTTACTTCCATGTTGCTTCTGCTGCTGTGAAACACCCGAAGGGTTAATAAACTTCTTGAATGTGGTTTTCAGCACCTTGAGGGGTGCAGTTTTTAGAATCGTGTCACTTTTGGGTATTTTCAGCCATATAGAACCCTCAAACTGACTTCAAATGTGAGGTGGTCCCTAAAAAAAATGGTTTTGTAAATTTTGTTGTAAAAATGAGAAATCACTGGTCAAATTTTAACCCTTATAACTTCCTAGCAAAAAAAAAAATATTGTTTCGAAAATTGTGCTGATGTAAAGTAGACATGTGGGAAATGTTATTTATTAACTATTTTGTGTCACATAACTCTCTGGTTTAACAGAATAAAAATTAAAAATGTGAAAATTGCAAAATTTTCAAAATTTTTGCCAAATTTCCGTTTTTTTCACAAATAAACTCAGAAATTATCGACCTAAATTTACCACTAACATGAAGCCCAATATGTCCCGAAAAAACAATCTCAGAATCGCTAGGATCCGTTGAAGCGTTCCTGAGTTATTACCTCATAAAGGGACACTGGTCAGAATTGCAAAAAACGGCAAGGTCATTAAGGCCAAAATAGGCTGGGTCATGAAGGGGTTAAAATACTTTTTTCTTACTGTGTGTGTGTTTATTTAACACGTTAATTAACATAGGATTAGTAAAGGATGGGTGTCTTATTTACGCCTCTCCATTAGTAAGCCGGCTTAATGCCACCTTACAATAGTAAGGTGACATTAACCCCTTATTACCCCGCTTGCCACCACTACAGGGCAAGTGGGAAGAGTCGGGCAAAGCGCTAGAATTGGCGCATCTAATAGATGTGCCTTTTCTGGGCAGCTGCGGGCTGCTATTTTTAGGCTGGGAGGGCCAATATCAATGGCCCCTTACCAGTCTGAGAATATCAGCCCCCAGCTGTGAGCTTTAGCAAGGCTGGTTGTCAAAAATGGGGGGGACCCCACGCCGTTTTTTAAAATTATTTAAATATTTTTTTTAAAAAGCGTGAGGATCCCTCTATTCTTGATAACTAGCCTTGCTGAAGCTGACAGCTGAGGGTTGCAGCCCCCAGCTGTGAGTTTTGTCTGGCTGGTTATCAAAATTAGGGGAGAACCCATGCCGTTTAAAAAAAAAATATATATTTATTTATAGCGCAGGAGCGGCAGATAAAAACTCCCATTCGCCACTCCTGCTATCACTGTAATTAGCAGCAGTAGGTGTCAGGTGATGGGAGCATCATCTGACACCAGTGATCGGAGGTGAAGTTTACACCTCCGATCACAGCTGAGCGCTCCCCGCTTTCTTCTGACAGCGGGGAGCCGCGGCTCTCTGACCAGCGAGGATGATTACCCCACGGATCAGAAGCGGTGTTTGCACTAAACACTAATGTCGGGCGGGGGGGTCCACTGCTGGATGACAGGCTGTATGAACGCATTATGCAGCCTGTCATCTAGAGGTAGCAGAGCACAGTGTAATGATGTCACATCCGGCTCTCCTTGACTTTTCTGCAGCAAATACGCTGCAGGAAAAGTCAACCTAGCGTATTTTTCACCACCCATTCAAGTCAATGGGTGAAAAACGCTAAAAAAACGCTAAAAAAAGGTTGAAAGAAGTGACATGCCCTATGTAAAAAAAAAACGCTGCAAAGCACAAAATACTGACCAAACAAAAACCCAATGTGTGTGCATAAGATTTCTGAAATCTCATAGGCTTTGCTGGTACTGAAAAAGAAGCTGAAAATTAGCAGAAAAAAAAACGCAGCAAAAACGTCCTGTGTGAACTTACCCTAAGAAGTTACTGTGAGAACCCAGAGGAAGTGAGATCTGTGGCCATAGTGAGGAGTGTGTGGAGGGAAGAAGCAGAACAGATTTAGAAAGATATTTTGTAACTGGATCCAGTGGCAGAGTAATAGGACTGTAACATCCCAGACCCTGTGCCGTGGTGTGGACTAGAGACAGATTGACAGCTCACCTTCAGTGGACAAGGCCTGGAGCCCAGAGGAGGTAGAGTTGTGGGTTTCTGGATAACCCTGAGACAGTACAGGTGAAGTGGGGCTGAAGAGGCAATGTGTAGGCCAGACCTGGAGGTTATAGTGAATAAATACTCGACATGTCAGGTTGGGGCAAGGGTATGACTAAAGAGGTCTGTAGTCGGTGAAGCACAGAATAAAAGGAATTCAGGCCAGGCAAGTGGTATTGTTGAAATGTCAATCACCAGTGAAGTGCCGCCAGGTGTGACCAAAATGTCTGTGCCTCTGTCTAAGAAAGATGAAGATGTGAACACTAAGTGTTGTGCCTGCTATCTTTTGTGCATAAGTTACACCAGCTTCATCAGTAAAGACAATTTTATTTTTATAAAATAGACTTCTACTTTCCTTGTATTCATAATACATCAGTGGTTCTTGCACCATCTGAGGGTCTGCAACCTGAAAGTACTAACAACACACACTCAAAGGAACCCGTTTTACTCGTGCCTGGGGTTGTAGCGGTAGATCTTGACCAGTGCAACCCTTACAGGGTCACTATTATGTTGGCATTCTAGCTAGTAATATATGGAAACTTGGACTTACAGCATTCATAAGGGCACTATGTCCCTTTTCATGCTGGTTGGCATGATGTCTCATGTTTACCGCGACAGAGAGGGGCCACAAGACCGCAGCATCCGATTTCTCCTCCTGCACTGATTAGAAGCACTTCATCTTCATATTAAATGGTGTACATTTCTTTTAGTAGTGCAGGGGTTAATCTGCTCAGGTGAGAGTTCCTGGAAGCATTTGTTTAGGCTCAGCTGTTCACTGTTAGCCATTCCCATCTCCGATATAAACTAGGCCCTGGCTAGGTTGTTGTTGGTTGTTATTGGAGAAGGTGTTTGGTGGATTTATCTGTGACTGTTGCTAGGTTTTGAATGTGGGATAATTCCCTGTAAGGATTCTGGACTTTCCTGGTGCCTGTTGACCCTGATCCAAGATGGAGTCTTGGATCTCGCCCTGTCATGGAACTTCCTGTCTGTCCTGATTATTTAAGTCCGGGTCATGTGTTCTAAGGTGCCTGAGTATTTTGTGCTGCTGGCTCCTGAGCTTCTGCCGGTTGCTGGTGAACTCCCTGCTTCTTCTGCTCACTACTCGGTGGTCTGCCTTTCTCCATTCAGCTACCTCTCGCCTCTGGAACTTCTGCAACGGGCTGCGCACCAGTGGAAGTATCTTCCTTGTTTGCAAGACTTTTCCCAGTGTTGTGCCTCTTTGCACAACCACACCAGGTGAGCAAGATTCAAGTTGTGCTTGTCTCATCCAGAAATATTTACTCATCTGCTTCGCTTAGATAGCGCTCTCTCTCTTTCCCAGGACTGCATTCACACAACGCATCATCTGTGAATTATTGGACTCCTACTAACAAGTACTGGCACATGTGTGATCAAGTTTTGCTGGACTTCCTCATTTAAAATACTGTGTGCATTCGCACTATAAAATGGACTTCCTTGTTTAAATATCTGTTCGCCTCTAAGTTTGCTGTGATTTACTTTATTGTGCTGAGGACCTTGTTACTACTGCAGGAATATCTGTATTATGCTCTGTTTGCTATTTACTATATAGAGCTGAAGACCTCGTTGCAATTGCAGAAATATCTGGGTCTATTCTGTTTACATTTCTGTTTTGAGTAAAAACATTCTTTGCTGCAACTTTGTTCTCAGTCTGGCTTTATCCCATGCTATTAGATTCCGTAGTATCCATATAATTATTACATTCCCTTTCTACTCCTACTTTGGTTTAACCCCATTCTCCACTCCCCAGTGTTTACATTTGTTATATATGTGAGTATATTTCATAGAATCATAGAATGATAGACTGTATGCTTCTGTTAATACATCCCAGAATTGCATTTGCCTTTTTTGCTGCTGCATCACACTGTTGACTCATGTTCAGTCTGTGATCTATTAGTATACCAAAGTCTTTATCACATGTGCTGTTGCTAAAGGCCCCGTCACACTTAGCGATGCTGCAGCGATACAGACAACGATGCCGATCGCTGCAGAGTCGCTGTTTAGTCGTTGTGTGGTCGCTGGGGAGCTGTCACACAGACCGCTCTCCAGCGACCAACGATGCCGAGGTCCCCGGGTAACCAGGGTAAACATCGGGTTGCTAAGCGCAGGGCCGCACTTAGTAACCCGATGTTTACCCTGGTTACCAGTGTAAAATGTAAAAAAAACAAACAGTACATACTCACCTTCGCGTCCCTGGCGTCCGCTTCCTGCACTGACTGAGCGCCGGCCCTAACAGCAGAGCGGTGACGTCACCGCTGTGCTGTACTTTCACTTTACGGCCGGCAGTCAGTCAGTGCGGGAAGCAGACGGCAAGGGACCTGACGGACACCGGAATGTGAGTATGTAGTGTTTGGTTTTTTTACATTTACGATGGTAACCAGGGTAAACATCGGGTTACTAAGCACAGCCCTGCGCTTAGTAACCCGATGTTTACCCTGGTTACCAGTGAAGACATCGCTGAATCCGTGTCACACACACCGATTCAGCGATGTCAGCGGGACCTCAACGATCAAAAAAGGTCCAGGCCATTCCGACACGACCAGCGATCTCACAGCAGGGGCCTGGTCGCTGGTACGTGTCAAACATAGCGAGATCGCTACTGAGGTCGCTGTTGCGTCACAAAACTTGTGACTCAGCAGCGATCTCGCTAGCGATCTCGCTTAATGTGACGGGGGCTTTAGCCCTATTCCTCCCATTCTGTAAATGCTTTTTTCATTTTATTGCCCAGATGTACTTTTGCATTTTTCCCTGTTAAAAACCATTTGGTTAGTTGCTGCCCACTGCTCCAGTTTATTTATATCTTTTTGAATCCGCTCTCTCTTCTCTAGTATTAGCTATCGCTCCTAGCTTTGTGTCATCAGCAAATTTAATCTGTTTACCCTCAATTCCTTGATCTAAATCATTGATAAAGATGTTGAACAATACAGGGCCCAGGACAGAGCCCCGTGGTACCCCACTTGAGACATTCTTCCAACTGGATGTGCAGCCATTTACGACCACTCTTTGGGTCCGATCACTAAGCCAGTTATGAATCCACCTAACAGTTGCCTTGTCCATTCCATACTTAGTAGTTTTTTCAATAAGAAAATATATTTGGTATTTTTCTTTATCCCTGTTTGTATTACCTTGTTAGTCTGGTTGCTGTATTACAGTACACTACTACTCTCCTCTTCCCTGGGTGAAGGAAGGTTACAGGCTGAGGGCGGATTCAAGAGTTAAGGCAAGGTATGTGGCCCCAGCATCTTCACCATCAGAAGTAACCTGGGGAACAGGGTGAGCTAGGGTGCCCATAGTGTTAGGAACAGAAAAGTAGCCCCTGGTCCTGGGACACCTAACAACAGAGTTGTGACACAATTTATTTTAGTATTCTGGCTGGCACTTCACAGGGGTTTGCTTGCCCACAATTTTCTTGAGGACCCTTCCCCTCTTAGTTTTTATAAGGGCACTATTGCTGGCACTATTCGTGGAAGTAATCTGGCACAAATTTTTAACGGCGACACTCCACCTCTTACTTTTCACAAGGGCACTATAAATGGCTCTATATATGTGGACATTCTGTATATGTGTAAGGGGCGAACACTGACAGAAGAGGGTTCCTGTGCAAGAACAGTATATGGACTCTTTGCAGCCCAATAACTCATCATAATGCACCTTTAATGTGTCTGTGACAGAAGCTGCTTTCAGTTTTGAAGATGGAAGAGGACCCCTTACCTGTTGGGCTTCTGTGTGGAAGCACCGATATTATGTCCTCCCTTGTTATGTGGTTCTGCAGCTGGAACTACTCATAAGGGCATTATGGCTGCACTTTTCATGATAACACTATGGCTGGTACACTCATTCATGTGACAGCATTTTTAGGATGTATCAGTATAAAGGTAGGGAGGTCTTGCCTGGGTTCTATGTGTGTATTTAAAGGGAATCTGTCACCCCATTTTTGTGATAGGAGGTAAAAATATCCATCAATTCAGGGTCAGTTCTGCATTACAGCAGTACTTTTGATAACCCCTGACTCCCCACCTTTGATGAATAAATACCTTTTTTTATCTCTCCTGCGTAGCATGTAAATCTTCTCTGTCCGATCCGATGGGTGTGGCTTATTCTCCTTCTCTCCATACCTCCTGTCTTGCTCTACGCATTTATTTCTCCTCATTCCTGAGATCCCGTACAGTTGCCGCGCGTGCGCATTGAAATGACCTCTCACGCGTGCGCAGTATACTTCGCCCAACTGTGGGCAAAGCATAAAAATCAGTATTGCGCAGGCGCTGGCATTTTTCATTACGTTCTATGCCCCTGAAGTTTTGCCATGCAAGGGGGTATAGAACGCAATAAAAAATGCAGGCACATGCGCAATACTGATTTTTATACTTTGCCCACAGTTGGGCAAAGCATACTGCGCACGCGCAAGAGGCCATTTCAATGCGCACGCGCGGTAACTCTACGGGATCTGTGCTATTCACAGATCTCATTACGTACAGCAAGCCAAGGAGTGGGGGGAGAGAAGGAGAATAAGCCACGCCCATCAGACCGGGCTGAGGATATTTACATACAACGCAGGAGAGATAAAAAAAGGTATTTACTCATGAAAGGTGGGGAGTCAGGGGGTATCAAAAGTACTGCTGTAATGCAGAACTGACGCTGAATTGATGGATATTTTTACCTCATATCACAAAAATGGGGTGACAGATTCCCTTTAAGGGATATGGTGTTTGGTCTATATTATGTTTGGGGTAAGGTGTGTGTTCTGCATTCATTTTTGTGGTGTGCTGAAATATGCGCTCTTCCTTAGGTGCAGAGTGTCCTATATAAATGGGTGTGGTATAAGCAAAAAAAAAAATTTCTTCTTCCGTTTTGGAATATCAAAGATATGCCTTCTCAAAAGTTGGCGTTGTACATACATTGAGCCTTGTAGGCTTGGAGATTTGCTGTTTACGACCATCATGTCTGGATCCTCATATTTCAATTTTAGGTAGAAAGTGTCATTCATATGACGTAGTCACTGCATCTAGCATAATGAATATAGGCAAAGCAGATTTGATTATTAGCCTTTTACATCCACGCAGCCTATATAACAGATTATCACTCTGCTCTTATTTACATTGTAGTATTAATATTGCATACAATTATTTTTGGAAAAATATATGGATAATTGTTCTCTGGAAAAGTTCTCTCAACTCTATGTGGTCTGCAGGCCCACCCGTTCCTCTAGTTCATGTTCACTGAGGGGAGATGGATTCTTCCGAAATACTTGGCACACATCCCACTGAACGGGCAAAATCTTCTTCATGAATAAAACCTGCGCCAGATATGAAGTGACGATGATGGTGATCAGACTGACCAACATGGTAAATGTCTTAAAGGGAAATAACTGCACATAGGTATCATCAACCAGGATGCATCCCGGGTAGTGGAGCACCGGAGGAATTTTTAGTGAATTTTCTCCTCCGAGGAGTCGTAATAGAAAACCTAAGAAAAATCCGGCTGCTGAACCGTAGACGTTGGTGCTGGGGATGAAGAGGGCGCAGCAAAGCTGTGGGAACAGCAGAGCATATACAAGCTCCCCGCTCAGGAACCAAAGGTCATACACAGAGTTGGAGAGGAAGGCCAATCCCATGCCTGCAGAGCCCAGCAAGATCATCGAGAGACGCATGACCCATAAGACTTCTCGTTCAGAGGCCTGCAAATTAGAGAAAAAAATCCTTAGATTTCATTCAAATATAACAGGAATAATGTCCATCACGGTATTTAAGGTGACCATGCCCTGAGAGCCATTAAATTAGCAGCTTTTGTTGGTTTTTAGAAAGAGGGTTAGATCAATCATATTAACTATTAGGTGATGAGAACCTGTATTAGACTGAAGCAGGGTGTTGGAGAAGTGACTTAAATGGCGTGGATGAGGAAATAAAACACCATTGGTACAGGTCAACACCTGATCCATACCCAATCCCTGTCTCAGGGTAGTAGGGCTACCCCCAGGACAAAGAAAATCTTGGAATAGAGCAGCTTTGAGGGATGTTAGGTGGTGCTCTTGAACATGTCTCCTAACTGTCCCAGATCCAGTGGGACAATTCAAGGTTTGGAGAGTTGTCTCGCTGTCCTGGGAGATGTTTCACTTTATAGATCTGCTTCGCTGATTGTCAGAACAGTACAAAGTGAGTATTGCTTTTTATACCTGCCGTTGGAGTGAAGGGGCACCATACTGGGGGGTGAGCCGGTGGCACGGAGAGGCATGATACTGTGTATGGGGAGCATTATAATAAGTGGAGGGAGTCTTAGGGGCATCATGCACCCTGACTTGGCCTCAAGGTGTTCCACTTTGCTGCCCTTCAGAGTTGGGAGGTATGCTTATGAGACGCATGAGACTCAACTCCTCTGGAAGTCTGGAAGGTCTCCCATTTTTTCTGGATCGTTCCGGATGTATGTAACCTTAGCATATACACCAGTGCATGATAATTATTGGAAATTATGCCATATGTTTTTATCGATAACAGAGGAAACAATCACAATCTTGTTAAATAGTAGGACAAGTTGAAAGTTGGAGTAAACCCCTACTGGGTTCTACATAACTCTTTCAGTAGATACTATGATATCACAGCAAGATGGATAGCAATTTAGTGCCAACCTCCTCATATCATGGGCCCCATGTTAGTCACCTTCCCTGCCTCTGCTCCATATCTGACAGACGTCCTCATAGACTGGCAGATAATACAGAGTTTGTGTTCCAGTACAAGAGATCCTCATTTTAGGGCTATCTGACAATTATCTGACAACTTACTGTTTTCCGTAGCATCTTCTTGTAGATATTGTAGGCAAACATAGAGCTGGCTGACAGAAGTGAAGAGTCCGCAGAGGACATAACAGCAGCAGCGATGGCTCCCAGCCCGGCAACTGACACATAGGTTGGACATAGGTACTGGAGAACCAGTGGAAGAATCATATTTGCCTCATTTCGCTCATATGGCGTTGGCAAGCCGTAGCTAGTCTGGTTCCAATCTGAAAGAAATACAGCAAGTGGCAGATGGCGGCATCATAACATGGAATCTGCAGTTGTACAATTGTATCCTTCATATTTAAAATGGTATTTTCATCTTAAAATGTTATTCCATATCACCATGCCATCCTGATAGGAAGGGTCCGGCTTCTGAGATGTCCACCGATTACAAAAGCCAATGGAGAGCTCTCCTGCACAGAGGTGCTCCCTGAGGCGCCCAAGAAGAAGTCTTACCTAGGTGATCCCCACTGACTGAGGAATACAGATATCTGTCGGCTGGCCACTACGTCCGCCTGCTACTACAGGTCGCTCACAGTCACTATATACAGAAAATGACTCGATGAGCCCAGGGATGGAAGTGAGTTATTACTCACCCATATCCTGAGCCATGTTATGTATCTGCTGCATGAGCCTGAGAAGTACAGGAAACCTATAGAAATGGCCGACTGGAAAACATCTATCATTTCAAGTTAGCGGAGACCAGGTGGATAAAACTTTTGAGAGTGAGCTAAGCTTTTCCTCATGTATAACTTTAGAGTAATTATATCCAGCACAATTTTGAAGTCAGGAACTTTGGAACGTAAGGGTGTGTGCACACAACTTCTTTTTCAGACTGCTGAAAAAGCACTTAAAGCTGTAATCCCATCTCCAAGATCCAAACCCAATAAGTAGTAGGTGTAATAATAATATTAGCAAATACCTCCAATTAGAAATGCAGCATAGTTCTTCTGATTCGCTATGTCTCTTACCCCATATACAGGGCATTGCAATAGCTGAGGTATCCATGGTTACGAACACTTGCAATTAGCTAACCATGGATATTGCCTGCACATAAGAAACGAGATATAGTGAATGAGAAAAACTATACTACATTTTCAATTGGAGGCATTTGCTAATATTATTATTACATCTACTACATATTGGGAGATGGGTATACCCCATTAAGTGTTAAAAAGGATAAATGTATGCACAGCAATGAAAAGAGGACTTTGCTTTACATATTTTTAGTCTTTGGATCTTATTTGAACAGCTTCACTTCTCTAGAGACGAGCAGCGGTCCATTCTTTTATTTTACTCTCTTATATCGCGCCATTAATTCCACCACGCTTTATAGATATTATCATCACTTTCCCCATTGGGGCTCACAATCTGTACTCCCTAACAGTGTGTTTTTAGACTGTGGGAGGAAACCGGAGAGCCATCCTTGAAGATGTTGTCATTGGTGGGAGTTGGAACCTGGACCAAGGCGCTGCTACCCACTAAGGCTAGTTTCACACTAGCGTTTTGAGGAGCTGCGTGGGGCTGCGGACTTCCACTGTGAAGCCCTGCCCTCGGCCGCTAGCTCCGCCTACTTCTGCATGCGACCGGCATGCGGCCTGTGTACCTATCTTTAACATTAGGTACGCAGGTCGTGCGGCTGTATGCGGATGCTTCCGCATGCGTCGTTTTGACGATGCGGAGAAAAAAAAATTGCTACAAGCTCCGTTCTACGCTGGTCGCCACATCGTCAAAACGACGCATGCGGAAGCATCCGCATACAGCGGCATGACCTGCGTACCTAATGTTAAAGATAGGTACGCAGGCCGCATGCAGAAGTAGGCGGAGCTAGCGATGGAGGTGCGGCCGAGGGCGGGACTTCACAGAGGAAGTCTACAGCCCTCCGCAGCTCCTCAAAACGCTAGTGTGAAACTAGCCTTAGTCACCATGTTGGCCAGCTCAGTTGGCTTCCACTGGGAAGCCACTTACTAGTTTAAAAATACGAGTTTAAAAAGTATACCGTTGGCGTAAGACAATGCAAAAAAAGTCCGAAATGAGGCTTTAAAAGATGCTTTAGAAAAAAAAACGCAGACTTTTCCTAAAGTGTCTTCTGTTTCTGTTCTGCATTTAAGAGCCTGAGAGATTGTATCCACGTAGAAAGCTTAGTATTCACAGCATATTTTACCATGCGCCGTGCAAAGGGCGAAAACAAAAATCTGCGGCTTTTCTGCGCAAGATTGAACAAGCTCTGATTTCCATGTGCTTTTTTCCCATTTCTTAACATGGCCCTAAAACACTGAATGTTTTTCCAAAAAGGCCAATTATTAATACAGAGAAGTTTGCGATGTACCATGGCCGTGATGTATTAATACTTGGTTAGACCTTCATTATAGTACTATTAGGCCCCATTCACACATTTGATTTGTGCTAAACATGTTCTATTCTTATTTTTTTACCAATGGAGCACTTGTCCATTAGAGCACATCAGCCTTTTTACCTGTCTGCATTTTTATTGTTGCGCATCATCGTTCCACAAAAAAAGGAATATCTGTCTTAATTCAATTCCCCCTCCAAAAAAAAAAAATACAAATCCGTTCAAGTGAATTGGTCTGCAACACAAATTAAGACCTTCATTGTATCCAGCAAACTGATGACATTGGGTCAGTTTTACATATGAGGACGAAGACTGGCTTCTGAATTTGGCCAAAGTCTTTATTATTGATAACATTCATCATCTACTTACCGGTGGAGGCCGCCACAGCCCCAATGAGAATAGATGGAATACCCATGATGGCGCAGAGCACTCCTGAGAGATAGGATGTCACCATCGCTTGCTTGGAAGACGATGCAGCAAGGACTCTCTGAAAGTAAGTCTGCCATGCAATGCCTCCCAGACTCTGAAATAAAAGCACTAACAATCTAGAGATATTCTATTCTATGTTCTAGAGAACAGAGACTGACATCAAGTTGATCCATTATCCAGATTTTTTAAAGCGTTGTCCAACCAGGTCATTCTCCAGATGTTCACAGGAGAATCAACTGGATGATTAGAAGGGAGATGATTCCATGTAAGAGGACCCCTCTATGTCCTCCAGCTTTCTAGAAAATTGGTTCCAGAGTATGCATGATATCTGAAGTGAGCCACAATGGAGATAAGGACCAATATGACTATAGACTGGGTTTAAAAAGACTTGTTGTGTCCAATAAAATTGTCAATTAGCCCAGACAGTTTTAGAGCAGATCTGTGTGATCTTGTGAGACCTACAGTGATCTTCTTTAAAAGCTCACGGAGAGAGAATGCATTTTCAACCCTGGTTTACCCTTTACCCCTAAGATCCAGAGTTTCCACCCCAACCATCTCTTCCCAGCATGAGGAGGAACGCATGAAGCAAGAAACTACAAATGGAGCAAGGTGGGAGGGATATCAATGCTGATGAGCATGGGATATTGACTATGTTACCTATAATGTGTTCCGACATTGTCGATCAGCTCTCTGCCTCCGTTCCCTGCCTGACACATGACAGTACACATTATGCAATGTCATGGCTTGTCCAGTACTTGCCTACAACCTGTACCTGCACAGCTTCTTTGGGGCATGTCCAGGAGCATAAAAACTGGAAACTGGACCCATCACAAAGAAGCTGTGAGTTAACAGGCAGAGCACAAAGGACGTCAGGCATGGTCAGGGGGGCTGGTTTGTAAAACAAACAATGATCAAGCCACATTCTTCCCCTGATCTGTGACTTAATGGAATAAGCAGTTATAAGGAGGCTAGCTTGTATAAGAAATTAGTAGCCCGATTTGTGACATAGCATCTCATAAGAGAAGGGGATCACTCAGAAGCTGCGCCTCCTTCACAGTGCGTAGTTCCAAAGAGCAGATACTGTGACAACTGAAAACATTAATAAATATGTCTTCCTTTATAGCTACTGAAATTATGCCAATGAGAATACTTTTTTTAATCTCCTTTTTAAATTATAAAATTTTGGTTGCGTGGAGAGCCAACTGGAAGGAGCTCACTAGATAAAGATTTACTAGACACAGCTATTATAGAATTTCATTCGAGATGGGGAGGCCTGTTATCAAATTATTTGGGTGCTCTAGTGGTCGGACGGCCGCAGTCATAGTTATTTCCTACCTCATTGATAAGGGATAACTGGTGATTTTGGAGTGACCACTAGATCTAGATTTACTGTACACAGCTACCGTAGAACAAAGTACTATCTGTATAAAGTAATGGATTCCGTACATAGAGATATATTACTGTACATAATATATAAAAGCCTCGTGATGCGATTCCAGCCTCTACTCAGTAACAGAATAACTTACCAGAAACGCCAAATCATCCAACCATCTTGCAATGTACTTTGGTTGTATATTACCAATCCAGGGCCCTTGGTACACTTCATGCACTGCTGTGTAAGCAATGTTTTCAGATGCAGAATTTAGAAGAGTAAATGGTACACAAATCCACTACGTTTAAAATAAGACAAATGATTAGTATTCATTTAATATGTAATAAAAGTTAAAAACAATAAGGGTCAGAGCCTGTCTATTATTTATTTCACATCACTCAAAGACCATGAACACCCAAAATACAGAAACAGCCTTGAAACAGTGTTTTCATGGCGGCCATTTTGAAAAACAAACAGGAAGTTCAGCTATATTAGTTTTCACGAAGGCTAAACTGAGGATGGGAGGGTGGTAGGTGGCATAAGGGGGCTGTTAGGGGAAGTAGTTGTGATTTATGGATATAAAAATATTTGTATGATCAATTTGGACAATTTTACATTTTGGGAGGATATTGTCTTAGAAAGGTTCCCAAAATTGACATTTATGACAGGTAAAATACACTGGTTGCTGAGACCTGAACACATTTTTTAGGGGCCCTGGTCCCTGAAGAGGTGGCCATTCATATGTTAACATAGAGAGTAGAGATGATGAATAGATTCAAAGAGAATCAAATTCATGTTGGATTTTAGGAAAGTAACAGGTCTGGGTGAATTTGAACAATTTGCAAATCAATTCAGGTGATTTGCCAAAAGGATACATCAGCTATAGAAGGTTCACATGACCCCTGATGCAGCCACATGGGTTTCCAAATAATGCTTTGCAGCTATCACATCACATGGTATATAATGCAGCCAATTAGGAGCCTGTATAAAAGCCAAGGCAGAGAACACAGCAGTCATTCTAGGGTGATTTATGATAATGAATTTACATCAGAGCTCACAACTCAGCAACATAAATAAGAAGACAAAGCCCTAAACCATTGGACAAATATGCCAGCCTGTAATGTATTGCATAACACCTTCACAAGACACATGCCCACAGAAGATTTTTATATAGAATAAAAAGTATTATATTGCATAGTGGACCATATCATTGGATATTATGGGGTAATCGCAACTTGATGAACTAAGGAACCGCAGCAAAACACGATCAAAGAAACCCCAAAACACATAGATATATTATAAACATAAGAAATGCTTTATTAAGAAAAAATTGACAGGGTAGGAGACATAGGAAGAAACAAGGCTGATGTCGTTCAACACATGCTTGGAAACGCTGAAGTGCACGCTAGGCAGTGGGAATACAACCCCAGAGAAATGACAATAATTATAATCAAAGTGCATATACAATGTAGACCTCTGGGCTGGCTATTCACAGGCAACTGTACTCATATCATGAAAAACCATTAAGAAACCATAAGGAGACAATACGATATATGATTTACCTGAGAGGCACAGAGAGCAATCCCACCGCGGCGTGCACTTCGCCCCGACGCGCGTTTCGGCGTGATGGCCTTTTTCAAGGGCTGTAATGTATTGTAGAAGACTGAAATAGTCTGTAAATAATTCAGCTAGTCAATTGATAGGGTATGGCACTGAGTCACTTTTCATGGACAAGCCATGAGACGGGATAGTCAAGGAGTCCGAGGTCAAAAGCCAGGAGGGTATGTCATAAACAGAAGGGAGAGACAAAGGCGTAGTATCAGGATTGGAACCCAGCAGCTCTTGTGCACCAGGCGGCAGCTCTTGCCTCTGAGCTATTCAGCTCAATGGACAAGACAGTTCCTTGCTAAGCCAAATACTATTACCTGTGTGGTTACTGATTGACTATCCTGTTGTTCTTGATTATCTCTATCCCGAGTTCCTGATTGACTGAATCTCCTGATTGAACACCCTACTTAAACCTGGCACTGCACTTCCTTCCTTGCGAGATTATTAAGCTTCCGGCCCTTAGTCTAGCTTTTTCCCTCCTGCTGCTTGTCCTCAAGATCCTACTGCTGTTCAGTGTACCGAACTCTGGTGATATCCTAACTACATTACCTGCTTATCCTCCCAACTATACTGCTGCTTCATGGACCGACTTCTGGCTACATCCTGACTACGATTTCTGCTTATCCTCAACATTCTACTGCTGCTCCGTGTACCAACCGCTGGCTGTATCCTGACTACATTACCTGCTTATCCTCCCAACTATACTGCTGCTCCATGTAGCAACCTCTGGCTATATCCTGACGATGCTACCTGCCGGTGCTAGTGCAGCGCCCCAGAGTCCTGGTTGTTGCAGTACTGTTGCTCCGCCACTAAGGGGGGCTATGGTACGTCTGATGGCACTGAAGGAGTTCATCTGACCAGGTATCACATACACCAATACACTTCACAGTCTGGCCTCCAGGGGGAGCTAAGGGTTCTATGTATTAGGCCACTCCTCACAGTCTGGTAAAACTGGGGGTTAGGCAGGAAGTTAGGACAGAAAGCTGACTGGGTTGGAACCAGGCAACACCTTGTGGCAGAGGGTGTTGTAGGGGAAGATTCGGTAGGGTCCCTGTCAGGGGTGGGATCCTGACAGAGGCCTGGCAGCCAGAGAGAACGTTACGGGACCGTGCCTGCACGATATTGCGGCGGTACTCCAAAGAAAGGATAAGAAGCGAGGTTTATTGTGCTGAGTGAGAAACGAGATCAACGCAACAGAGAAATACCAGTAGGAGTCGTGCTGTAAGACCGAGGCAACATCCTATTGAGGCGCAAATAACCGGTGGCCGGAACACCGAGGAAGTATAGAGCTCTAGGCATTACTTCAAACCAACGGCAGGGCAGTGAGCTATAGGCTGGCTGTCTCACCTACATCACCTAGGAAGACATAGGGGGCAACCTTCGGAGAGGGGCGACTCTAGGGTCCCGGAAGAGCTCCGAGCCTACCCGTCATACGAGTGCGTCCTGCCATAAGATCTGGGGGGACGAGAAGAAGAACATCAGAATCGAGTTGTGAGGGAACACGAGAAACAGACACAACAGTTGTGGGGACTACCCCGGGGTGCTCAGCAGGGGAGGACCACAACACACAAGCGCTAGAAGGTAGGCACAGATTTCCACCTGCAAAGGGAACTCTGGAGGTGCCATCGGACCGGCCGGACCTGCGCAGCCCGGTTAACCGTACTTCGGACTGAGGATCTAGAAGCCTTCAGTAAAGAGGTAAAGAGACTGCAACCTGGTGTCCTCGTTATTTACTGCGACCGGCACTTCACCGCACCATAACATCGTCATCATACCTACACCTTTATTGTACGTCCCTCAGCAGGGTCACGGACCGGGTCTAGCCACCGTGACAACCCCAGAACAGAGACTCAGAGGCCCGGTACCGGGTACCCCTCGGCCCTGCGGCAGTGGGGGCGCTACACTGCCCCTAGTGGTTGCAATATTACTACTTCAACTCAGGTCAGTCCATAACATGTAGTTAGGTAATGGTCCAAGGTGAGAATACCAGGAGGATAGCGGATCAATGCAGAAGGCGTTAAAGAGATGGATGGTCAGAACGCGGTCCAAGGTCAGGCAACGAAATGTCAGCAAACAGAACACGAGGCACAAAGAGACAAAACACACAATAGTGGAATGTACATCTGGCAGAGGTCTGGGACTAACAGCCCAGTTCAGTAGCCTGGCAACTTGGACAATGAACACCTGAAGACAGCCAACACCTTCCAGTCTGAGATTGGACAGCCGAGCTGTCAATCAACACACCGACAGCTCAGCACGCCCCTGCACCAGACTGGATGACTGAGCTGTCAATTAAAGTATTGACAGCTTCAGCATGCCCCTGTACAAGATTGGACTGCTGAGCTATCAGTAACTGCATCTCAGATACATTGAGGGGTTGAATTGTGATATAGGGAATGAGAGATAGGAAATATGCCAGCAGTAGTGCCAGATTCAGTGTAACAAATCAGTGATATGGTGTATTTGGGATCTGAACTGCTGCCTCTCATTTCTTTTACTTATTTGTATTGCACTAGAAAGCAGCAGTAAGGCAACACAATATTTTTTACAGAAAAGAGAGATAAAATCTGTGCCAGTGAGAAACTTTCTCGTCACAAAGGTCTATGCTGAGTTTTTGCATATGTTGTGCAATTCTTTTTGTAAATGGGGGAGTATTAGTAATTTCTTTTTATAAATACTAAAGAAAATTCCCCAAAATCCAGACATGTAGCTATGACTGTCTATGTCACAAAATGTGTGCCACAAACTTTTTTTTTTTTTTTTAAACAACTGTTTTAATAGTCACATTTTACATCCGTACACGCTTCACAGATATTGTGGTCTTCTGTCATGTTTTTCTTTCTATATGAATTACAACCTAGCGTTTCTTGTTTATGTCATTTTTGGGAAGGATGAGTTGAATTTTATTAATAAAAATAGACATAAGACAATTTAAAAACAAATTTACATTTAACTGTGCATTTCTTTTTTTTACACTTCTGTCTTTACTAGTCCAATTTGACAACTGTACATGCTGCACCTATACTGCCACCTGATGCTATGTTCTTTTCGGCATGGGTTACATAATTAGGGTATGTGTCCACATTCCGGATTGACGGCGCTTTGGATGGAGCGGAAAACCCGTTCCGCCCAAAGCGCCGCCACCTTCTGTACGTGCGGTGATTCTTCATCCGGAATCGCCGCACCCTATACATAGGACCTGGTCATTTACCTAAACAGATATGCTGCGTTCTAAAAACAGGCGCCGCATGTCCGTAAACGCAGGGCCGCCGGATGCGTGTTCGCACGCATAGTGGAGACGGAATTTCATAAAATCCTCTCCACTATGCTGTAACATCTGGACGCTGCGGGTTGAACTCTGTGGCTGTACGCAGCGTTCAATCCGCAGCTAATCCGGATGTAATCCGGCCCGTGGAAACATACCCTTAGGGTTCAAAAGATTGTCAAAGGTTATTTATAGTGTTGTACAAAGTATATGGTAAAAGAAAAAGTGCAATATAAAAGAAAAGAAAATCCATATCACTAATACGAGTGAAGAAGCTGCGAACAGCGGCAGCATTAGCACCACTACTTCTACTGGCACTAGCAATCATGGCTATAAAGCTATAGAGATCACAACTGGTCTCCTGTTGTGAATTTACCTTTTGGCTCCCTCTAGTGGCTACTAGTGATTTTACTCTGGGTATGTCATTCATCCCTTGTATGCTCACCTGGGTCGTTAGGTCAGGGGTGTTGCTATATAAGCTCCCTGGACCTTCAGTTCAATGCCTGGCAACGTTGATATCAGAGCTAATCTGTAGTGCTCTGGTCTTCTGATCCTGGTTCCTGCTTGATTAAGCTAAGTCTGCTTTCTTGCTTTTTGCTATTTGTTTTTGTTTGCATTTTTGTCCAGCTTGTATATAATCTGTTTCCTGACCTTGCTGGAAGCTCTAGGGTGGCTGGTGTTCTCCCCCCGGGCCGTTAGACGGTTCGGGGGTTCTTGAATCTCCAGCGTGGATTTTGATAGGGTTTTTGTTGACCATATAAGTTATCTTACTACATTCTGCTATTAGTAAAGTGGGCCTCTCTTTGCTAAAATCTAGTTCATCTCTGTGTTTGTCATTTCCTCTTACCTCACCGTTATTATTTGTGGGGGGCTACTATCCTACTTTTGGGGTCTATTCTCTGGAGGCAAGAGAGGTCTTTGTTTTCCTCTTCTAGGGGTAGTTAGTCCTCCGGCTGGCGCGAGACATCTAGCGACCAACGTAGGCATGTTCCCCGGCTACTGCTAGTGTTGGCGTTAGGAGTAGATATATGGTCAACCCAGTTACCACTGCCCTATGAGCTGGATTTTTGTACGTCGCAGACTTACTTGTTTCTCTGAGACCCTCGCCATTGGGGTCATAACAGTTTGCCAGGCCAGAATTAAATGTTAAATGCATTGCAGAAGCGGGATTATAAGAAAGAAAGTTCTGAGTTTTTTTTTCTCTCTCTCATTTTTTTTTCTTTTCCCCTTTACCTCTGAGTGGCTTGTGTTTGCTGCAGACATGAATGTCCAGACCTTGATTACAAGTGTGGACCAGCTTGCTGCTCGTGTGCAGGGCATACAAGATTATGTTATCAGAAGTCCTATGTCAGAACCTAAGATACCGATTCCTGAACCGTTTTCCGGAGACCGATTTAAATTTAGAAATTTCAGGAATAATTGTAAATTGTTTTTGTCCCTGAAACCCTGTTCATCTGGAGACTCCGCTCAGCAAGTAAAAATTGTTATTTCTTTTTTACGGGGCGACCCTCAGGATTGGGCCTTCTCGCTGGCGCCAGGAGATCCGGCATTGGCTGACATTGATGCGTTTTTTCTGGTGCTCGGTTTGCTTTATGAGGAACCCAATCTTGAGATTCAGGCAGAAAAGGCCTTGCTGGCTATGTCTCAGGGCCAGGACGAGGCTGAAGTGTATTGCCAAAAATTTCGGAAATGGTCCGTGCTGACCCAGTGGAACGAGTGTGCATTGGCTGCTAATTTTAGAAATGGCCTTTCTGAAGCCATTAAGAATGTGATGGTGGGTTTTCCCATTCCCACAGGTCTGAATGATTCTATGGCCCTGGCTATTCAAATCGACCGGCGGTTGCGGGAGCGCAAAACCGCTAATTCCCTCATGGTGTTGTCTGAACAGACACCTGATTTAATGCAATGTGATAGAATCCTGACTAGAAATGAGCGGAAAATTCATAGACGCCAGAATGGCTTGTGTTACTACTGTGGTGATTCTACACATGTTATCTCAGCATGCTCTAAACGTCTTACTAAGGTTGTTAGTCCGGTCGCCATTGGTAATTTGCAACCTAAATTTATTCTATCTGTAACTTTGATTTGCTCACTGTCATCGTATCCTGTCATGGCGTTTGTGGACTCGGGTGCTGCTCTGAGCCTTATGGATCTGTCATTTGCCAAGCGCTGCGGATTTGTTCTTGAGCCATTGGAAAATCCTATCCCTCTTAGGGGTATTGATTCTACGCCATTGGCAAAAAATAAACCGCAGTTTTGGACACAGGTTACCATGTGCATGACTCCCGAACATCGGGAGGTGATACGTTTTCTTGTTCTGCATAAAATGCATGATTTGGTTGTTTTGGGTTTGCCATGGTTACAGACCCATAATCCAGTCTTGGACTGGAAGGCTATGTCAGTGTCAAGTTGGGGTTGCCATGGAATTCATGGAGATTCCCTGCCCTTGTCTATTGCTTCTTCTACGCCTTCGGAAGTTCCGGCGTATTTGTCTGATTATCAGGATGTCTTCAGCGAGTCTAAGTCCAGTGCACTGCCTCCTCATAGGGAATGTGACTGTGCAATAGATTTGATTCCTGGCAGTAAGTTTCCTAAGGGGAGACTGTTTAATCTGTCGGTACCTGAACATACCGCGATGCGTTCATATATCAAGGAGTCTCTTGAGAAGGGGCATATCCGTCCTTCTTCTTCCCCTCTTGGTGCGGGATTCTTTTTTGTGGCCAAAAAGGACGGATCTTTGAGGCCTTGTATTGACTATCGGCTTTTAAATAAGATCACTGTTAAATTTCAGTATCCTTTGCCGCTGTTGTCAGATTTGTTTGCCCGGATTAAAGGTGCCAAGTGGTTCACCAAGATAGACCTTCGTGGTGCGTACAACCTTGTGCGCATTAGGCAGGGCGATGAATGGAAAACCGCATTCAATACGCCCGAAGGTCATTTTGAGTACTTGGTGATGCCATTCGGTCTCTCTAATGCACCTTCAGTTTTTCAGTCCTTCATGCATGACATTTTCCGGAAGTATCTGGATAAATTTTTGATTGTTTATCTGGATGATATTCTGTTTTTTTCTGATGATTGGGACTCGCATGTGGAGCAGGTCAGGATGGTTTTTGAGATTCTGCGTGAAAATTCTTTGTTTGTAAAAGGCTCAAAGTGTCTCTTTGGTGTACAGAAGGTTCCCTTTTTGGGGTTCATTTTTTCCCCTTCTGCTGTGGAGATGGATCCAGTCAAGGTCCGAGCTATTCATGATTGGACTCAACCCTCGTCAGTTAAGAGTCTTCAGAAGTTCTTGGGTTTTGCTAACTTCTACCGTCGTTTTATCGCAAATTTCTCTAGCGTTGTTAAACCGCTGACGGATATGACCAAGAAAGGCTCTGATGTAGCTAACTGGGCTCCTGCTGCCGTGGAGGCTTTCCAGGAGTTAAAACGCCGGTTTACTTCGGCGCCTGTTTTGTGCCAGCCTGACATCTCACTTCCTTTTCAGGTTGAGGTGGATGCTTCGGAGATTGGGGCAGGGGCCGTTTTGTCACAGAGAGGCCCTGGTTGCTCTACTATGAGACCTTGTGCCTTTTTCTCTAGGAAGTTTTCGCCGGCAGAGCGAAATTATGATGTGGGCAATCGGGAGTTGTTGGCCATGAAGTGGGCATTTGAGGAGTGGCGTCATTGGCTCGAGGGTGCTAAGCATCGTGTGGTGGTCTTGACTGATCACAAAAATCTGATGTACCTCGAGTCTGCTAAACGCCTGAATCCTAGACAGGCCCGCTGGTCATTGTTTTTCTCCCGTTTTGACTTTGTGGTCTCGTATTTACCAGGGTCTAAGAATGTGAAGGCCGACGCTCTGTCTAGGAGCTTTGTGCCTGATGCTCCTGGAGTCGCTGAACCTGTGGGTATTCTTAAGGAAGGAGTTATCGTGTCTGCTATTTCTCCAGATCTGCGACGTGTGTTGCAGAGATTTCAGGCTGGTAGGCCTGACTCTTGTCCACCTGACAGATTGTTTGTGCCTGCTAGATGGACCAGCAGAGTCATTTCCGAGGTTCATTCCTCGGTGTTGGCAGGGCACCCGGGAATTTTTGGCACCAGAGATCTGGTGGCCAGGTCCTTTTGGTGGCCTTCCTTGTCAAGGGATGTGCGGTCATTTGTACAGTCCTGTGGTACTTGTGCTCGAGCTAAGCCTTGCTGCTCTCGTGCCAGCGGGTTGCTCTTGCCCTTGCCTGTCCCGAAGAGACCTTGGACACACATCTCTATGGATTTCATTTCTGATCTTCCGGTGTCTCAGGGCATGTCTGTCATCTGGGTGATATGTGATCGTTTCTCCAAGATGGTCCATTTGGTTCCTTTGCCTAAGCTGCCCTCTTCTGATCTGGTTCCTGTGTTCTTCCAGAACGTGGTTCGTTTGCACGGCATTCCTGAGAATATTGTGTCGGACAGAGGATCCCAGTTTGTTTCCAGGTTCTGGCGATCCTTTTGTGGTAGGATGGGCATTGAGTTGTCGTTTTCATCCGCTTTCCATCCCCAGACTAACGGACAAACGGAGCGAACTAATCAGACTCTGGAGGCTTATTTGAGGTGTTTTGTCTCTTCTGATCAGGATGATTGGGTGACCTTCTTGCCATTGGCTGAATTTGCCCTTAATAATCGGGCTAGTTCCGCCACCTTGGTTTCCCCATTTTTCTGCAACTCTGGTTTCCATCCTCGTTTTTCCTCGGGACATGTGGAGCCTTCTGACTGTCCTGGGGTGGATTCCGTGGTGGATAGGTTGCAGCGGATCTGGGGGCATGTGGTGGACAACTTGAAGTTGTCACAGGAGAAGGCTCAGCGTTTTGCCAACCGCCGCCGCGGTGTGGGTCCCCGACTTCGCGTTGGGGATTTGGTATGGCTGTCTTCTCGATTTGTTCCTATGAAGGTCTCCTCTCCCAAATTTAAGCCTCGCTTCATTGGTCCTTACAAGATATTGGAAATCATTAATCCTGTATCCTTTCGCCTGGATCTTCCGGTGTCGTTTGCCATCCACAAAGTATTTCATAGGTCCTTGTTGCGGCGGTACGTTGTGCCTGTGGTTCCTTCTGCTGAGCCTCCTGCTCCGGTGTTGGTTGAGGGCGAGTTGGAGTACGTGGTGGAGAAGATCTTAGATTCTCGTCTCTCCAGGCGGAGGCTTCAGTACCTGGTCAAGTGGAAGGGCTATGGTCAGGAGGATAATTCCTGGGTGGTCGCCTCTGATGTGCATGCGGCCGATTTAGTTCATGCCTTTCACGCCGCTCATCCTGATCGCCCTGGTGGTCTTGGTGAGGGTTCGGTGACCCCTCACTAAGGGGGGGGGGGTACTGTTGTGAATTTACCTTTTGGCTCCCTCTAGTGGCTACTAGTGATTTTACTCTGGGTATGTCATTCATCCCTTGTATGCTCACCTGGGTCGTTAGGTCAGGGGTGTTGCTATATAAGCTCCCTGGACCTTCAGTTCACTGCCTGGCAACGTTGATATCAAAGCTAATCTGTAGTGCTCTGGTCTTCTGATCCTGGTTCCTGCTTGATTAAGCTAAGTCTGCTTTCTTGCTTTTTGCTATTTGTTTTTGTTTGCATTTTTGTCCAGCTTGTATATAATCTGTTTCCTGACCTTGCTGGAAGCTCTAGGGTGGCTGGTGTTCTCCCCCCGGGCCGTTAGACGGTTCGGGGGTTCTTGAATCTCCAGCGTGGATTTTGATAGGGTTTTTGTTGACCATATAAGTTATCTTACTACATTCTGCTATTAGTAAAGTGGGCCTCTCTTTGCTAAAATCTAGTTCATCTCTGTGTTTGTCATTTCCTCTTACCTCACCGTTATTATTTGTGGGGGGCTACTATCCTACTTTTGGGGTCTATTCTCTGGAGGCAAGAGAGGTCTTTGTTTTCCTCTTCTAGGGGTAGTTAGTCCTCCGGCTGGCGCGAGACATCTAGCGACCAACGTAGGCATGTTCCCCGGCTACTGCTAGTGTTGGCGTTAGGAGTAGATATATGGTCAACCCAGTTACCACTGCCCTATGAGCTGGATTTTTGTACGTCGCAGACTTACTTGTTTCTCTGAGACCCTCGCCATTGGGGTCATAACAGTCTCCTTTGCCTCTGGCAAACATATTGGTGGGGAGAATATGGAATATATAGCTCATCACTCATCTCAGTCAATGCAGGATGTTACCTCTGACAGCGACCCTGACAGTTTGTGTCAGTGTTCTGCACAAAATTGTCTGACTGTTCATAACAGACCAAGAGGGATCTTTTTTGGACCTTTTTTTTAATTCAAATTTTGGGGAAAAAGTCATTGACCCTGTTGTTATCAATTTCAAAAGGTTGAATTATCTCAGAAACAATTTAGGGGTACCACGGAACAGGTACCCACTGATTTCATATGTTAATATCTAAAGTAATATACGTTTCATAAAATCTACCGTAATTCCAGGAAAATATCTGTAAATAGAATCATGTTTGTGGCAAATCTGACAGCCAGCACTCACTCCTATGTTATCTCAATAAGTAATGTACAAAAGTTTAAGGCAGGTGGGGAAAGATGCTGCACAGTAAGAATGCTTTCAAAAATAGAATGTTTTTGTCACCCCAGGGGTCCGGGTGCTACAGTGGTATGGCCTGCATCTCGGGAAGGGTGATGCCATGCCTGATAGCAAGAAGGGATCCCCTTAACAGGTAACACTAGCATATATCACTTTCCTGACTCCAGGCCAGAAGGGGGAGCTCTAAACCCGGTTACAGGGTAGCTTCCCTTTAAGTTCAGGTCTGAAGGAGGAGTTAGGGGCAGTCTGTGTGAGACAGTGTAGGGAGAGGAAGCACAGGAGGAGAGAGAAACTGGAGTGGAGCTGCGACTGGGCTCACCCCAGGTTTGAGGGCAAGAAACCAGACACCAGAGTCTGAGGTTGTGTGGGAACTGTAAGCCCCACAGCAGAAACCGGAGGGCAGGAGATTGCAGGTCTCCTGGACACCACTGACACCCAAAGGCACAGCAGCAGATTAGAGCCCGAAGTCACCACGAGGGAGGGACACCTGTAAAAAGACTCGAGCTGCCTGACATGAGGATAGTGTTCCATCTGAGGGACAGATTGAGAGAGGGACTTGAGGAAAGCTAATGCATCAAGAACCCAGAATTCAGCGCAGAAAGGAAGACTTCCAACCCCACCTGGCTAGGGGGATTCCGAACTACTTCCAGGCTGCCTGGAACTCAAAGATCACCTATAACCTGTGCCACGGACTGCACTGGCAATTAAAAGGTAAAGAGACTGCAAACCCTGTGTCCTCCAATTATTTCCTGCACCCCAACATCTACAATCTCTCATAGACTGTCCAGGTAGCCCTGGGGCCTCTGCTCCACCTGTGGGGAGCAAAACCACCTAAGCTGCATCACCATCGGCCCCAGCCGCGTTGGCCATCACTGGCCGAGTACCACAGGTGGCATCACGAACATTTATCCATAGACTTTATTTGTCACTACACTTCATCCCATTTAATTGGATGCCCAGTGCCACGGACCAGGTCCCAGCTTCCGTGACCACCCCTTTAAGTACTGCCGGACCTGGCCCGAGTACCCCGTGGTCCTGGTGGGCGCTCCAATGTTCATACTTTATTTTTATCAAATAATAAAATGCAAAGTGAAAGAACAAAACAGACCTCTAATCAACATTTGGTGACTGCCCTTTACCTTCAGAACAGCATCAGTTCTTCTAAGGATACTTGCATGCAGTTATGGAGGAACTCAGCAGAAAGGCTGTTCCAAACATCTTGGAGCACTGACCACAGATCTTCTGTTGATGTCGCTTGTACAAATTCTTCTGTGTCTTCATGTAATCCCAGACAGCCTGGATGATGTTGAGTTCAGTGGCCTGTGTGGCCATATCATTCCAGGACTCCTTGACCTTCTTTATGGTGCGGATAGTTCATAAAGGGAACCTGTCACCAGGTTTGGCCGATATTAGTTACAGCCATCACCTTTCAGGGCTGATATACAGCATTCTATAATGCTGTAAATCTGCCCCCAACCAGTAAGAGAAGAAAAATAACTTTTATTATATGCATCTGCGGGGCAGTCCGGTCTGAGGGGCGTCATTCTTCTTGGTCTGGCGCCTCCCATCTTCTTGCAATGCCGCCCTCCTGCTTGCTTCCCGTGGATAACGCGTCCCTGCATCATCCATACAGTCTCCTCAGCACAGCGCTCCTGCACAGGCGTACTTCTCTGTCCTGTTGAGGGCAGAGCAAAGTACTGCAGTGAGCAGGTGCCAGGGCTCTTTGACCTTTCCCTTCACCTGCACACTGCAGTACTTTGCTCTGCCCTCAACAGGACAGAGAAGTACGCCTGCGCCGGAGCGCGATGCCGAGGAGACTGTGCGCATGACGCAGGGATGTGTCATCCACACGAAGCAAGCAGGAGGGCGGCATCGCAAGAAGAAGGAAGGCCCGAAACAAGAAGAGTGACACGCCTTAGACCGGACCGCCCTACAGGTGAGTATAATAAAAGTTATTTTTCTTGTCCTGCAGGTCTGGTTGGGGGCTTATATACAGCATTATAGAATGCTGTATATCAGCCCTGAAAGGTGATGGCCGTATCTCATATTGGCCAAACCTGGTGACAGGTTCCCTTTAATAACATTGGTTGTATGGATGGGGTTGTTGTTGTGCTGCAGAATAAATTTGGATCTAATCAGACGCCTCTCTGATGGTATTACATGATGGATACGTTTCTGCCTGTATTTCTCAGCATTCAGGAAACCATTAATCTTGAACAAATCCCCATCTCCATTTGCTGAAATGCAGCCCCAGACTTGCAGGACCCTTTACCTGCATCTTTACTGGCTGCAGACATTCATTATTAAGCCGTTCTCCATCCCTCCGTTCTCCAGCCCTTCGGCAAGCAAACTGCACCTGCTGGCATTTTTCTGAACCCCAGTTGCAATGTTGAAGGTATGACTTTTGGCCGTAATTCTTCCTTGCAGACCAATTCTGGACAGACTTCTCTGAATAGTAGATCTGTGTAGCTAGGCTCCACAGGTTAATGCCAGTTCTGAGCGGATTACACTCCTGGATATTTTCTGATTTCAAAGGGAATTTAGTATGATGCATCTTTATTCTGCTTCATGATTCTATGGTCCTCAACATTGCAATTTCTTGGTGTCCTGAAAGCTGAGTGTTCAATACCGGCCCGTGCTTTGTTTCCCTCACCCCAGGCCGCTAGACTCTGTTGTGCTCCACATCAGGCTTTGCAGATGGAACAGCATGATCTCTCTATCAGACTCACCATGACACACGCATGTGTTTTGGTATTAAGACTTCAGTGTTGCTAGATTCTGGCTTACTCTATACACCTTGACCTGCTCATCTGCTATCTGCAGTCTTCTTGACATCTCCCGCCTGCTTGCCTGTGGTCTCCTGAATGTCTCCTGCCTGCTTGCCTGTGGTCTCCTGGATGTCTCTCACCAGCATCTTGCCTGCTAGCCTGTAGTCTCCTGGACATCGCCCATCTGCCTGCAGTCTCCGTCATCCTGCTTGTCTGCGGTTTCCTACATCCCATCTACCTGCCTGAGGTCTCCTGTCCCTCAGCTGTCCATGTCCCGCCTATCTGCTGCACCAACAACTGTAGGGTTTAGTGGATCCACTTCAAGAGGTGAGTCTAATATTGAAAAATACAGCAAGGTATTTATCCATCATGCAATACTATCAAGAAGGCTTCTGACTGACCCCAAATTTATTCAGTAACAGGACAATAGACCCCAAACATACAACCAATGTCATTGAGAACTATCTTCAGCATAAAGAACAGTCCTGGAAGTTATGATCCGTCCCTCCCAAAACCCTGATCTCACCATCATTGAATCTGTCTGCGATTACATGAAGAGACAGAATATTTTACACAAATGATGTCCACAGATCTATGATTAGTTTTCCAAGATGTTTGGAACAAACTTGCTGACGAATTCCTTCAAAAGCTGCATGGAAGTATACCAAGAAGAACTGATGCTGCTTTCAAGGTAAAGGACGACCAAACCAAATATTGATATGATTTACATTTCTCTTTTGTTCATTCACTTTACATTTTGTTAATTGATAAAAAATAAACTATTAACACTTCTATTTTTTAATGCATTTCTACTTTTCAGCATTTTTTCCACTCCTGCCTAAAACTTTTGCAAAGTGGTGTATGTAATACTTCAATTCCCCCAGCATAATTTTTAATTCTCGTTTTATTTTTTTACATTGTGGTATACTGTCTTCTATGATCCTTCACATGTAAAGCTATATAAACATTTAAAAAAAAGACACTATCCCAAATGGGAGGGACATTAAATAATATAGACGGGAAGATTTACTAAGGCCATTGCACAAAGGAAAACACTACAAACCTAACATACGTGCACTACTCCAGATTTACTTTGTATTTTAGATATTTTTTGCACCTCTTTAGACAGTGGAGAGATGAAAAGAAAAAGTGAAAAGGCCTAAAACATCCTGCAAAATTTTGGCTCAAAATATAGTTGTAAAGTAAGATAATATTGTCTAACTATGCAGCAAAGCTGATACACAGACCGCACTGCTGCGCTACTCTAGATCAAACTATTTATAACTTTTGGTCATATCTACCATTTACTCCATTGTTAACAATGCTTTGCTTCTAGATAATTACTATTAAATTATATCATGTTAAATACTATTGCAGTAGGGCCTTGGACCAAGGGCGTAACGATCACAGTCACAGATTGTGCCCGAAAGAGGAGGGGATCCCGCCAATGCCATCGCATATTTCAGCTTGATGTGCATCCGAGGAAGCAACCCAGGATGGGAGACATATATACCAGGATGGGCCAAGGATTGGAGAGATATACAGTATATCAAGATGAGCCCAGGATGGGAGAGATATATACCAGGATGGGCCCAGGATTGGAGAGATATACAGTATATCAAGATGAGCCCAGGATGGGAGAGATATATACCAGGATGGGCCCAGGATTGGAGAGATATACAGTATATCAAGATGAGTCCAGGATTGGAGAGATATACAGTATATCAGGATGAGCCCAGGATGGGAGAGATATTCAATATATCAAGATGAGTCCAGGATTGGAGAGATATACAGTATATCAAGATGAGTCCAGGATTGGAGAGATATACAGTATATCAGGATGAGCCCAGGATGGGAGAGATATTCAATATATCAAGATGAGCCCAGGATGGGAGACATATATACCAGGATGAGCCCAGGATTGGGGAGATATACAGTATATCAAGATGAGCCCAGGAGTGGAGACATACTGTATATTCCAGAATGGCAGAAAAATATTTAGAACTAGATGGCAGCCCGATTCTAAAGAATCGGGAGTCTAGAATCCATATATACTTTAATTATTCAAATGTAAGAATAATTTGGTGGGCGGGGACCCTCGGCCTCCGATTTGGTTGGCGGGGCCCCACGGCCTCCGATTTGGTGGGCGGGGTCCCTCTGCCTCCGCTTTGGTGGGCGGGGCTCCTCGGCCTCCGCTTTGGTTGGGGGGGCCCCTCGGCCTCCGATTTGGTAGGCAGGGCCCCTTATCCTCCGATTTGGTGGGCGGGGACCCTCGGCCTTCGATTTGGTGGGCGGGGCCCCTCGGCCTCCGATTTGGTGGGCGGGGCCCCTCGGCCTCCGATTTGGTTGGAGGGGCCCCTCGGCCTCCGATTTGGTGGGCACGGACCCTCGGCCTCCGATTTGGTGGGCGGGGCCCCTCAGCCTCCGATTTGGTTGGTGGGGCCCCTCGGCCTCCGATTTGGTTGGTGGGGCCCCTCGGCCTCCGATTTGGTGGGCGGGGACCCTCGGCCTTCGATTTGGTGGGCGGGGCCCCTCGGCCTCCGATTTGGTTGGTGTGGACCCTCGGCCTTCGATTTAGTGGGCGGGGACCCTCGGCCTCCGATTTGGTGGGCGGGGACCCTCGGCCTCCGATTTGGTGGGCGGGGACCCTCGACCTCCGATTTGGTGGGCGGGGACCCTCGGCCTCCGATTTGGTGGGCGGGGACCCCCGGCCTCCGATTTGGTGGGCGGGGCCCCTCGGCCTCCGATTTGGTGGGCGGGGACCCTCGGCCTCCGCTTTGGTGGGTGGGGCCCGTCGGCCTCCGATTTGGTGGGCGGGGCCCCTCGGCCTCCGATTTGGATGGTGTGGACCCTCGGCCTCCGATTTGGTGGGCGGGGACCCAGGGCCTCCGATTTGGTGGGCGGGGACCCTCGGCCTCCGATTTGGAGGGCGGGGACCCCCGGCCTCCGATTTGGTAGGCGGGGCCCCTCGGCCTCCGATTTGGTGGGCGGGGACCCTCGGCCTCCAATTTGGTGGGCGGGGACCCTCGGCCTCCGATTTGGTGGGCGGGGACCCTCGGCCTCCGATTTGGTGGGCGGGGACCCTCGGCCTCCGATGTGGTGGTCGGGGCCCCTCGGCCTCCGCTTTGGTGGGCGGGGCCGGGCCCCTCGGCCTCCGCTTTGGTGGGCGGGGCCGCTCGGCCTTCGATTTGGTGGGCAGGGCTCCTCGGCCTCCGATTTGGTTGGCGGGGCCCCTCGGCCTCCGATTTGGTTGGCGGGGCCCCTCAGCCTCCGATTTGGTGTGTGCTCTGCCTGGGGCCACTGTGCTCTGCCTGGGGCCCCATATGCTGCCTGGGGCCCCTGTGCTCTGCCTGGGGCCCCATATGCTGCCTGGGGCCCCTGTGCTCTGCCTGGGGCCCCATATGCTGCCTGGGGCCCCTGTGCTCTGCCTGGGGCCCCTGTGCTCTGCCTGGGGCCCCATGTTCTGCCTGGGGCCCCTGTGCTCTGCCTGGGGCCACTGTGCTCTGCCTGGGGCCCCATGTTCTGCCTGGGGCCACTGTGCTCTGCCTGGGGCCCCATAAGCTGCCTGGGGCCCCTGTGCTCTGCCTGGGACCACTGTGCTCTGCCTGGGGCCCCATATGCTGCCTGGGGCCCCTGTGCTCTGCCTGGGGCCACTGTGCTCTGCCTGGGGCCCCATATGCTGCCTGGGGCCACTGTGCTCTGCCTGGGGCCCCATATGCTGCCTGGGGCCCCTGTGCTCTGCCTGGGGCCCCATATGCTGCCTGGGGCCCCTGTGCTCTGCCTGGGGCCCCATATGCTGCCTGGGGCCCCTGTGCTCTGCCTGGGGCCCCTGTGCTCTGCCTGGGGCCCCATGTTCTGCCTGGGGCCCCTGTGCTCTGCCTGGGGCCACTGTGCTCTGCCTGGGGCCCCATGTTCTGCCTGGGGCCACTGTGCTCTGCCTGGGGCCCCATAAGCTGCCTGGGGCCCCTGTGCTCTGCCTGGGACCACTGTGCTCTGCCTGGGGCCCCATATGCTGCCTGGGGCCCCTGTGCTCTGCCTGGGGCCACTGTGCTCTGCCTGGGGCCCCATATGCTGCCTGGGGCCCCTGTGCTCTGCCTGGGTGTAGGACACTGGTGACGTCACTTATCTCCGGACATTAGCTCCGGACATTAGCTCCGGACATTAGCTCCGGACAAAGCCACGGAAGTTGGCACAAATTGCAGGAAGTAGTATTCTAGGCAATTATATATTAGATTGAGAGTTCTCAGTGGTTGATACCTTTTAATGGCTAACTGAAAAGATGGTAACAAATTGCAAGCTTTCGAGACTACTCAGGTCTCTTCATCAGGCATAGACCAGGACTTAGAACGTTAGAAAGGCCCATACATCTAACTAACATGCAGGTGGGGGCCCAGGTCTAAATTTTGCATCAGGGCCCATCGGACTCTAGTTACACCACTGCCTAGGACTCCAAATCCCCATGTTAAATAAATAGAATGCTTCTCACGTATCACTCACCAGACTGACGATCATAAAGAGTAGCTGGATGACATCTGTGTAGGCGACGGAATAGAGGCCACCGAGCAAAGTATACAGAATAACTGTACAAGCCGAGATTATAATAGATAAGTATCCCTTGACATCCAGGATAACTCTGACGGTGGCTCCTATGAAAAAGTACAGGACTGATGAGATTATTCTTACCTATACCACTGTATTATACATAGAGGGCCCGATTTATTTTTGCATCTGTGCCTTTTTTTTCTGCATTTTGGTATTTTTCACCTGCTTTTGAATTACGCCAAATTATTCTTTTAGTATGCGTCATTTTTAAAGGAAACTGGTTAGCTCGGAAAAACACTATTTTCCTGCAGATATAGGGTTAATCTGCAGGTTAAAGTGGTTGTCCGGTCTTAGAGGGCAAGTCTGCAGTTGCTCTATATGATTGCATACTTGTGCATCCTCCGCTGCTGGCGCCTGAAGTGGCAGGCACGGTGCTGTCACGTGCCGACTGGATGGGCGCAGCTTAGCTCAATGCAAATATATTGAGCAAGGCTGGACCCATCTAGTCAGAATGTCGAAATCGCATACTTTCAGTCACTTGATCGCCCGGCACCGGAAAATTCTCACAACGCGCAGTGCCTGTGATGCAAGGATATACTAGTCTGCAGCTACACAGCTTGACTGCAGACTTGTACCCTAATTCCAGACAACCCCTTTATTAGTGATACAAAGCTGCCTGGATAACTTCCTGAACCTGCGGCTACCTGGAGAAAACAAACTTATATTCTCCCGGGAGCCAATCGCTTTCAGTCATGAAGGCGTACAAGGAGTGGCTCAGTCATTGCTCACTATACTGTGAGTGAAGGCTGTAAGCATACCACAGCACTTTGATTGACAGGCGGCTCTACAGAACAAGCTGTCAATCAAAGTTCCGGGATGTGCTTACAGCCGCCTCCGCTCACAATATAGTGAGTGGTTTTGTGTGCGGGTGACTAGACGCTCCGTTCACGCCCCCATAACTGAAAGCCGGCAGCTCCTGGAAGGAGATAAGGTCATTTTCTGCCAGTAGCCACTCTCTCCGTAATCCGTTCAGGCAGCATTATAATGATATTTACCTTCAGACTAAATCTATATCTGCAGGTAAATAGTGTTTTGAGAGGTGACAGGTTTCCTTTTAGTCTTTTTTGTATGTTCTCGACTTTTCAAGTTTTTTTATGTTTGTCATTGTGGGCGTATTTTTTGTTTTCCAGATTTTTGCCGTCAATTTATCAATTGCAACTTTTTTAAAAGGTCTCACATTGTTTCATGAAAATGTACTCCTGAAGTGTTTTTATGCTCTCCTGAAATTTTGATGGAAATTGTGCAACAGATCTATGGCACAAAAATGTTTATTTATTCATGAACCACATGCCCAATTTTGAAGAATTTGGCGCAAGAAATATTGACTTTAAAATAAACCCATAAAAGATTAATTGGACCAGGTGGGTCTGATATAACGGTACTCTATAATTTATTTCATGTAGGGTCTTGATGCCTCTTCTTGATCTTTTTTCTTGGTAGACAGTTAAGGTCACACAGTAGGTGGTTTCAGAATTTCAACTTGCTTTATGCCTCATTATGGAAGAGTTTGGTGTTAAATCAAAATCCACTAAACTCTTTTAGAAATCTTGGATATGTGACACCACTCTTTTCCTAGAGTGATCCTCAGTTTCATGAGTGGTAATGAGTTAGGTATCTTCAAGATTCTGCTCTAGATGATTTTAATTTGACTACTAATGGTTTCACCAGGACAGGTTTGGATGACATCCTCCATATAAGACCTGGCGTTTAGTAGAAATTAGGAATTATGACTCACCCAGTGAGGCCAGAATTGATGCAAACCAAAAAATGTCTCCCAGCAGTGGTGGGATAAACAGAATACTCCCCATCGTATCTCCAAACGTTTCTTGAAGAGGATCCATCATCGTCACATAATTTTTAGACCTCATTGGCTTAACAAAGAAAAGTGCACCTGAAAATACACGAGATTATCAAAGAACAGATCCATATAAGATAGAAGTGGTTGTAGAACATCAAAGTGGTGGGACCATGACACAAAGCTTTAGGATTAGTGGGAATTCGATGAAAAGAACTAGGCAGTGAACATGACCACAATCTTTACGAGAACGTCAGACGATTGGGGGGCTGAGAAGATGGAACACCTGGCTCATGGGGTTGTCCACTTTTAGAGACTTTTTTTCTTCTTACTTAAATGCAATCTGGCTTGCGGCCACATCACTCCACTCAAACTGCCCTAACTAAATTCACCAATGACCTATTAACTGCCAAAGCCAAGCGGCACTACTCTGTCCTCCTCCTCCTAGACCTGTCCTCTGCCTTTGACATAGTGGACCATTCCCTACTATTACAGACCCTCTCATCTCTTGGCATCACTGACTTGGCCCTATCTTCGATTTTGTTGTAGCTAACAGACCGGACATTCAGCGTCTCCCATTCGCCCTCCACCAACTCACCTCGTCCCCTATCTGTCGGAGTCCCGCAAGGTTCAGTCCTAGGACTTTCGTTCTTCTCCATCTATACCTTTGGTCTTGGACAGCTCATAGAGTCCCATGGTTTTCAGTATTATCTCTATGCTGATGACACAAAGATCTACATCTCTGGACCAGATATCACCACCTTACTAACCAGAATTCCACAATGTCTGTCTGCTATTTAATCCTTCTTCTCCGCTAGATTTCTAAAACTTAATATGGATAAAGCAGAATTCATCATATTTCCCCCATCTCACTTGACTCCCCCAATAGACCTATCCATTAAAGTAAATGGCTGCCCACTCTCCCCAGTCCCAAATGCTCGCTGCCTCAGGGTAATCCTTGACACTGATCTGTCCTTCAAACTACATATCCAAGCCCTTTCCACTTCCTGCTGACTCCAACTCAAAAATATTTCCCAGATCCGTTCATTCCTCAACCAAGAATCTACAAAAACCCTAGTCCATGCCCTCATCATCTCCGGCCTTGACGACTGCAACCTCCTGCTCTGTGGCCTCCCCTCTAACATTCTTGCACCCCTCCAATCTATTCTAAACTCTGCTGCCCGACTAATCCACCTGTCCCCCCGCTATTCCCCAGCCTCTCCCCACTGTCAATCCCTGCACTGGCTCCCCCTTACCCAACGACTCCAGTTCAAAACCCTAACCATGACATACAAAGCTATCCACAACCTGTCTCCTCCATACATCTGTGACCTCATCTCCCGGTACTTACCTGCACGCCACCTCCAATCCTCACAAGATCTCCTTCTCTACTTCCCACAATCACATACAAGATTTCTCCCATGCATTCCCCATACTCTGGAACTCTCTACCCCAACACATCAGACTCTTGCCTACCGTGGAAACCGTCAAAAAGAACCTGAAGACCTACCTTTTCCGACAAGCCTACAACCTGCAGTAACCACTGATAGACCAAACCGCTGCATGACCAGCTCTATCCTCGCCTACTGTATTCTCACCCATCCCTTGTAGATTGTGAGCCCTCGCGGGCAGGGTCCTCTCTCCTTATGTACCATTCATGACTTGTATTGATTAAGATTATTGGACTTGTCTTTTATTATGTATACCCCTCCTCACATGTAAAGCGCTATGGACTAAATGGCGCTATAATAAATAATAATAATAATAATGTATTTTGAGCTTAAAATATTTTTTCCAATTGTCTTTCAATTAAAATGTTACATTGTTTGTCTTTTACAGGTTATTTCCCTACGCATTCAACTTTAGTGTAGTCTGTAGTCGTAATTCAGCTGAAAGGCGCTCAGAAAAGACTGATAAAAGACTTACAAGCTCTCCTGTTAGACCATCAGAATGAGCTTACTGATGGATTATTAGTTAACTCATTCTACAGCAACACAGTGGCTATAGAGGGCAAACCGGGCAAACATTTTAATGATGTCACATTGCAAAAATGATTTTAGGCTTAATTACATGCATTTAAATTAAAAAAAAAAAAAGAGAAACTTGCCAGTCTTAGCAAAATAACTGATGCCATATACCAGGACTCTCTTCTTATACAAGTAATTTGTTTGGCATAGTTGAATATCTACATGATTGTGAAGATCTATCAGTATCAGAAGTGGGTCAAGAAAATGGAGTACCAGGCCAAGAGAATGGAGTTCCAGGTCAAGAGCATGGAGTATCAGGTCAAGAGCATGGAGTACCAGGTCAAGAGTATGGAGTACCAGATCAAGAGCATGGAGTATCAGGTCAAGAGCATGGAGTATCATATCAAGTGCATGGAGCATCAGATCAAGAGCATGGAGTACCAGGTCAAGAGTATGGAGTACCAGATCAAGAGCATGGAGTATCAGGTCAAGAGCATGGAGTATCATATCAAGTGCATGGAGCATCAGATCAAGAGCATGGAGTACCAGGTCAAGAGTATGGAGTACCAGATCAAGAGCATGGAGTATCAAGTCAAGCGCATGGAGTATCAGGTCAAGAGCATGGAGTATCATATCAAGTGCATGGAGTATCAGATCAAGAGCATGGAGTACCAGGTCAAGAGCAAATAGTACCAGGTCAAGAGCAAGAAGTACCAGGTCAAGAGCATGTAGTATCAGGACAAGTGCATGGGAGTACCAGGTCAAGAGCAAGGAGTACCAGGTCAAGAGTAAGGAGTACAACATCAAGAGCATGGAGTGCCAGGTCAATAGCATGCAGTATCAGAACAAGAGCATGGAGTACCAGGTCAAGAGCATGCAGTACCAGGTCAAGAGCAAAGAGTACCAGGTCAAGAGAATGGAGTACCAGGTCAAGAGCATGGACTATAAGGTCAAGAGCATGGAGTACCAGATCAAGAGAATGGAGTACCAGATCAAGAGCATGGAATACCAGGTCAAGAGCATGGAATACCAGGTCAAGAGCATGGAGTACCAGGTCAAGAGCATGGAGTACCAGGTTAAGAGCATGCAGTATCAGGACAAGAGCATGGAGTACCAGGTCAAGAGCAAGGAGTACCAGGTCAAAAGCAAGGAGTACCAGGTCAATAGCATGCAGTATCAGAACAAGAGCATGGAGTACAAGGTCAAGAGCATGTAGTACCAGGTCAAGAGCATGCAGTACCAGGTCAAGAGCATGTAGTAACAGGTCAAGAGCATGGAGTACCAGGTCAAAAGCAAGGAGTACAAGGTCAAGAGCATGGAGTACCAGGTCAAGAGCACGCAGTATCAGGACAAGATCATGGAGTACCAGGTCAAGAGCATGGAGTACCAGGTCAAGAGCATGCAGTACCAGGTCAAGAGCATGGAGTACCAGGTCAAGAGCATGGAGTACCAGGCTTATATACAGACCACAGACCAGCTACACAAATACATATTAACACATGAGCACCGGGACAGGAGCCGAGTAGTACTCATCAGCCCCACAACCTGATGTGCAGCAATTAGTGATGAGCGAACATGCTTGAATAAGGTGTTATCCCAGCATGCTTAGGTGCTAACCGAGTGACTTCAGCGTGCTCAAAGAATGCGTTAGACTCCTCATGGCTGCATGTCTCATGGCTGTTGGACAGCTGCAACACATCCGGGGATTGTCTGTTTATTAGGAAATCATGTGTTGCGGCTGTCTAACAGCCGTGAGACATGCAGCCGCGGGGACTCAAATGCATTTTTCGAGCACGCTGAAGTCACTCAGCACCAGAGCATGCCGGGATAACACCTTATCCGAGCACATTCACTCATCACTAGCATCAATGTAATGAGGTCATCACGCTACTGACCCCATCTCACTGCTGTTACTACCACAGTGTCATAGAGGCGTTGAAAACGCAACAGAAACAGCGGGGAATAGTAAGCGCTCTACGGAGGAGCCAAAGATTGAATGGGCGGACTATTATTGTAGATAGGGGTGTGGTGGTGTTACTCTGAGGGCTTATTATGGGGCACTGGGGGATAATTGTGAGAGGGAGCACAGTATAGAGAGGGCCAATGTGGGGACATTATGGTTAGGGGCAGTGTGGAGGGACATTATGGAGCTGTATGGGGGATAGTATGGATAGTTGAAAGTGTAGCGTGGGGGAACAGTATGCAGAGGTGAAAGCATCAGGGGACAGTGGAGAGGAGCAGCATGGGATACCAGTATGGAGAGGTAGCAGCATGGAGAGACACTAAAGATGGGGACAGCATGAGGGTGATCAGTTTGGAGGACATAGTTCACGAGGAAGAACAATGTGGCAGTTATAGTTCATAAGAGAAGACTGTGTGGTGGTTATAGTTCATAAGGGAGGACAGTGTAGTGATTAGAATTTATAATAATTGACAGTGTGGTGGTTTCAATTAATATGGGGGGACAGTGTGTAGGCAATGATTGAAGTACTAAGTTTGGTGCTGAATTCATATACGGATGATGGTTCTGGCGCTGAATTCATGTACTGATGGTAGTTTTGGTAATGGATTAATTTACGTTATAAGGTTCCATTTAAAAAAATTGTTTGCAGCCTTTCGGATTGATTCAGTATGACAAGGTGGTGTTTGGACCCAAAAATATTTTGTACCCCTCTAGTAGAAGGTGCCTGCACATTTCCCCAAGAGCACCACTGTGTCCATACAAGCAAATTTTGCAACAATCAATCTTGCCTATTTTTACAATTGGGTTTCGTTAAAAATGTTGCACTGCTTGGCTTTTAAGGTTTCTTTGTTTTCATGCTCATTCAACTTTGATGTGGTCTATGGTCATCAATCAGCTGAGAGAAGCTCAAAAAAATAATTAAAAAAAAGATTTACAAACTCTCCCATTGGAGCATAAGAATGCGCTCACTGACAGATCCTTAGTTAACTCATTCTGCAGCAAACACTAGACAGTGTAAAGCCAAATATAATTTTCTCTATATTCAGGCTGTTGTCTGGAGCAGGAAATGCATGAGAAGTAATGAATAAAACAAGAACGAAAACTGGACACTTAACTTGCTGAAAAATCCTCTTTAAAGTACCAGATAAAAGCCTCTTTAAAAATAGGTAGTGTTAAAGGGATTATCTATAGTGATGATCGAACGTGCTCGGATAACGTACATGTGTTGTGACTGTCTTCCACCGCAAAACATACAGCCGCAGTGTTTCAAAAATATTATCCAAGCACTCCCAAAATATTCAGATAACATGTTATCCGAGCACGTTCGCTCATCACTAGTTATCTACCTTTGTGAACATTTTTTTATTTTTGTTTAAATATATGGATTTGGGGCTATAAATCATTTTTGAAATTGGGTTTTTATTAAACATTTTGCACCATTTGGCTTTTACAGGTTCCTTATTTTTCCAACACATTCAACTTTGATATGATCTATGGTCATCTATCAACTGGGAGAAGCTCATGAAAAAAAATTACAAAGTCACCCACTGTACAGTCAAAATGAGATCACTGATAGATTCTTAGTTAACTCATTCAGCAGCTAACAATAGACAGTGCAACACAGAGGCTATAGAAAACAAACTTTTTAGTGAAACCAAATAGTAATACTAAGTTGTTGCAATGCTGCTGCAGTGCAGTATAGCGCAACCTCCACCAGGGGATGCTGGTGAGGGAAGAGAGGTTGCACACACAGCTTAACACAACAGCACAGCAGCACAAGCGCCACCTGGTGCCGAAAGAATGGTCATATGAGCCGAGTCAGAAAGAGTCAGGACAAGAAGTACCAGAGGTCACAGCAATACACGTGGTCAAATACAAGCCAGAAGTCAGAGCCAGATGGGAGCAGAGATAACAGAGACAAGAGAAAGTCATTAAAGTCAGAAGACAAGCCGGGTCACATACCGAGAGGTCCAAGAAAGAGGAGAGAACACTAAGACAAGTGGGGAGGCAGGAAAGGGAAGTCACGGGAACATAGTAAATGGGCAGAGGACAAGACACGGTATCAAGGGGTCAGCTGCTCTAGCCTGGGAGTATGAGCTATTACTGACATTGGTCTGCAGGCCACAGCAGACTGAAATAGCCACACAGAAACCAAAACAAGGCAGAGAAGGTTAACCCCCACATGACCAGACTGGGGAGAGAATAACATGAAACAAACCCCGGCCTGGATCATGACAGTTTTATTCACAAATTCATGCATTTAATAAAAAAAATACATTGAGATTCATTGAGATTATACTTGTGAAAAGGTTTCTACAGCCATTCTGATGCAGATGATTAAAGTAAATACACCAGCCACATCAGGTATACAAGATCTATTTAATAATGTATGTCCTATTATAAAATGTTATGACAGATTCACTTTAAACCAAATATTGAACATGGAGCCTTAATAAAGCTAGGCCAAACAGATATCAATGCTGGTTCTTATTTGGTGAATTATAGTTCAAATGTTATAGTCAGGGCACAAACAACAGAAGGAGGTCACGAGGCACCAAACTCACCAATAATGAATGTTGCTGCAAATCCTAGTGGGGCGTGAACCCACGCAAGTCCTTTTGTAGGAAGGTAAACTATTTCTGCTGTGCCATTTATATAGGCGCCTCCGACCCATGTGGCTGTGCAAACAGAACAGAGAAAAGGCATTCGTGCCATTGAGATCTTTCTGAAACCGTAAAGAGGTTACATCACATTCTGTTCACTATGGGCAAAATCTGCTATTAAAGGTTCTGCTGGTCACCCTTGGAAACAGACAACAGTTTAAGTCCACCCGCCGACAGACATGTGACCTAAGTGACATCATACACATCGGAGTAATGTCGGATGAACCATCCAATCTGCACAAGAACAGCAGTGTGTATATGGCGGCCTCTTATACTGGAGCCCTGTTACATCTCCTGCGACTCCAGCGCTGAAGTTCCGATGGTTCACAATGGTTATGTTTGCTTTGCTAAAGCAATGAGGCACCAGATATCCAGAAGTGTAAAAATCATGTAGATGTACATAATTTACTTACTGTTACATACTTAGGCTGATAACTGGTTTATGCAGCTTTACATGATCACCCAATTCTTACACTATGGCTGGTCCGAACATCGAAAGCAATTGTTACCATCCACCTCTCGTGTCTCCCCTTTTCCTCATAGATTGTAAGCTTGCGAGCAGGGCCCTCACTCCTCCTGGTATCTGTTTTGAACTGTGATTTCTGTTATGCTGTAATGTCTATTGTCTGTACAAGTCCCCTCTATAAGTTGTAAAGCGCTGCGGAATATGTTGGCGCTATATAAATAAAAATTATTATTATTTATTATTATTATTACTTATATATTGTATACAGTGGGGAAAAAAAGTATTGAGTCAGCCACCAAATGTGCATGTTCTCCCACTTAAAAAGATGAGAGAGGCCTGTAATTTACATCATAGGTAGACCACAACTATGAGAGTCAAAATGAGAAAACAAATCCAGAAAATCACCTTGTCTGATTTGGCAAGATTTATTTTGCAAATTACGGTGGAAAATAAGTATTTGGTCACCTAAAAACATGCAAGATTTCTGGCTCTCACAGGCCTGTAACTTCATCTTTAACCCCTTACTGACCTCGGACGGGATAGTACGTCCAGGGTCAGCTCCCCTGCTTTGATGCAGGGCTCCGCGGTGAGCCCGCATCAAAGCCGGGACATGTCAGCTGTTTTGAACAGCTGACATGTCCCCGCAATAGCGGCGGGTGAAATCGCTATTCACCCGCCGCTATTAACCTGTTAAATGCCGCTGTCAAACACAGACAGCGGCATTTAACTACCGCATCCGGCCGTGCGGCCGGATATGACGTCATCGCCGACCCCCGTCACATGATCGGAGGTCGGCGATGCATTAGGAAGGTAACTATAGAGGTCCTTGAGACCTCTATGGTTACTGATCGCAGGTAGCTGTGAGCGCCACCCTGTGGTCGGCGCTCACAGCACACCTGCAATTCTGCTGTGTAGCAGCGATCTTATGATCGCTGCTACATAGCAGAGCCGATCGAGTTCTGCCTGCTTCTAGCCTCCCAAGGAGGCTACTGAAGCATGGCAAAAGTGAAAAAAAAAAGTTAAAAAAATGTGAAAAAAATAAAAAAAACATAAAAGTTTAAATCACCCTTTTCGCCCTAATCAAAATAAATCAATAAAAAAATAATCAAACCTACACATATTTGGTATCGCCGCGTTCAGAATCGCCCAATCTATCAATAAAAAAAAGCATTAAGCTGATCGCTAAATGGCGTAATGAGAAAAAAAATCGAAAAGCCAGAATTAAGTTTTTTGGTCGCCGCGACATTGCATTAAAATGCAATAACAGGCGATCAAAAGAATGTATCTGCACCAAAATGGTGTCATTAAAAATGCCAGCTCGGCACGCAAAAAATAAGCCCTCACCTGACCCCAGATCATGAAAAATGGAGACGCTACGAGTATCGGAAAATGGCACAATTTTTTTTTTTTTTTAGCAAAGTTTGGAATTTTTTTTCACCACTTAGGTAAAAAATAACCTAGTCATGTTAGGTGTCTATGAACTCGTAATGACCTGGAGAATCATAATGGCAGGTAAGTTTTAGCATTTAGTGAACCTAGCAAAATAGCCAAGCAAAAAACAAGTGAGGGATTGCACTTTTTTTGCAATTTCACCGCACTTGGAATTTTTTTCCCGTTTTCTAGTACACGACATGGTAAAACCAATGATGCCGTTCAAAAGTACAACTTGTCCCGCAAAAAATAAGCCCTCACATGGCCAAATTGACGGAAAAATAAAAAAGTTATGGCTCTGGGAAGGAGGGGAGTGAAAAACGAAAACAGAAAAACGAAAAATCCCAAGGTCATGAAGGGGTTAAGAGTCTCCTCTGTCCTCCACTCATTACCTGTAGTAATTGCACCTGTTTGAACTTGTTATCAGTATAAAAGACACCTGTCCACGACCTCAGACAGTCTCACTTCAAACTCCACTATGGTGAAAGCCAAAGAGCTGTCGAAGGACACCAGAAACAACATTGTAGCCCTGCACCAGGCTGGGAAGACTGAATCTGCAATAGGCAAGCAGTTTGGTGTGATGAAATCAACTCTGGGAGCAATAATAAGAAAATGGAAGTCATACATGATGAGAGCATTATACTGCCTCTGTACAAATCCCTAGTTAGACCGCACATGGAGTACTGTGTCCAGTTTTGGGCACCGGTGCTCAGGAATGATATAATGGAATTAGAGAGAGTACAAAGGAGGGTAACAAAATTAATAAAGGGGATGGGAGAACTACAATACCCAGATAGATTAGCGAAATTAGGATTATTTAGTCTAGAAAAAAGACGACTGAGGGGCGATCTAATAACCATGTATAAGTATATAAGGGGACAATACAAATATCTTGCTGAGGATCTGTTTATACCAAGGAAGGTGACAGGCACCAGGGGGCATTCTTTGCGTCTGGAGGAGAGAAGGTTTTTCCACCAATATAGAAGAGCATTCTTTACTGTTAGGGCAGTGAGAATCTGGAATTGCTTGCCTGAGGAGGTGGTGATGGTGAACTCAGTCGAGGGGTTCAAGAGAGGCCTGGATGTCTTCCTGGAGCGTAACAATATTGTATCATACAATTATTAGGTTCTGTAAAAGGACGTAGATCTGGGGATTTATGTGATGGAATATAGGCTGAACTGGATGGACAAATGTCTTTTTCCGGCCTTACTAACTATGTTACTATGTTACAAGACCACTGGTAATCTCCCTCAATCTGGGATTCCACACAAGATCTCACCTCGTGGGGTCAAAATGATCAAAAGAATGGTGAGCAAAAATCCTAGAATCACATGGGGGGACCTAGTGAATGACCTGCATAGAGCTGGGACCAAAGTAACAAAGGCTACCATTAGTAACACACTACGCCACCAGGGACTCAGATCCTGCAGTGCCTGACGTGTCCCCATGCTTAAACCAGTACATGTCCGGGCCTGTGTGAAGTTTCCTAGAGAGCATTTGGATTATCCAGAAGAGTATTGGCAGAATGTCATATGGTCTGATGAAACTAAAGTAGAACTGTTTGGTAGAAACAAAACTCATCATGTTTGGAGGAGACAGAATGCTGAGTTTCATCCAAAGAACACCATAACTACTGTGAAGCATGGGGGTGGCGACATCATGCTTTGGGGCTGTTTCTCTGCAAAGTGAACAAGACAACTGATCCATGTACATGACAAAATTAATGGGGTCATGTATTGTGGAGATTTTGAGTGCAAACCTCCTTCCATCGGCAAGGGCAATGAAGATGCAACGTGGATGGATCTCTCAGCATGATAATGATCCCAAGCACACCACCAGAGCAATGAAGGAGTGGCTTCGTAAGAAGCATATGAAGGTCCTGGAGTGGCCTAGCCAGTCTCCAGATCTCAACCCCATAGAAAACCTTTGGAGGGAGTTGAAAGTCCGTGTTGCCAAGTGACAGGCCCAAAACATCACTGCTCTGGAGGAGATCTGCATGGAGGAATGGGCCAACATACCAACAACAGTGTGTGGCAACCTTGTGAAGACTTACAGAAAACTGTCATTTCCAACAAAGGATATGTAAAAAAATATTGAGATTAACATTTGTTAATGACTAAATACTTATTTTCCACAGTAATTCGCAAAATAAATCTTACCAAATCAGACAAGGTGATTCTCTGGATTTGTTTTCTCATTTTGACTCTCATAGTTGTGGTCTACCTATGGTGTCAATTACAGGCCTGTAAGTGGGAGAACTTGCACAATTGGTGGCTGACTAAATACTACACCCCCCCCCCCCCACTGTATATATCTTTTATAGCAATCTATCTATCCCATGTCTAGCTATTTATGGATTATAACCAGCTGGTGTGCTCCAGATAGTTGCTGCTTTTTGTCTAGATAGATTTATACACGTGAGATAGAGAGAAAGAAAGAAAGAAAGAAAGAAAGAAAGAAAGAAAGAAAGAAAGAAAGAAAGAAAGAAAATTGAAAGCAGCACAAGCAAACAATGCAGTTATATGGGTGCCAAAAACTTTCCAACCATTGACCGCTCCTCAAAAAAAATGAGGACAGCACATAATTTAGGGAAAAAGTAGAAATTGTGGTTTAATAGCTTATTGGGGCTCAGCAATGTTCCGGTTCAACTGGAACCTTTTTCAAATAGATAGATAATAGATACATAGATGATAGATAGATAGATAGATAGATAGATAGATAGATAGATAGATAGATAGATAGATAGATAGATAGATAGATATGGGATAAATAGATAATTATCTATCTCATATTTATCTATGCAGTATCTATCTATCTATCTATCTATCTATCTATCTATTTATCTATCTATTTAATTAAAGGAAATTGGGCAGCATACCAAAAAATAGGCTTGAGAAAGGCAGAGAAATCTGCCGCAACGTTGCTTCTAAGGGATCAGTAAAGCCATGTTTTTTCACTTTAATTTTTGGAGTGCTGCCTGTTTTTTTCTGATTATCTATCTATCTATCTATCTATCTATCTATCTATCTATCTATCTATCTATCTATGGTATGTATCCCATCCACCTACCTGTTTTTCTTTCCGATTAATTAATGTACCTTTGACTATTTGTACTAATTATCTCCTGTTCGGAGATCCACAGACATAATCCCTTCCACTTCACTTAGAGGATCCTGAACTTCCTAATCAGTTTACTATTTCAAGTCACAGAATACATAATTGATAACAATTTAAAACTTAATGAATATAAAACAGGAAACTACAATAACGATTTTAAAAACTGAAGAATGGACTAAATGACTCAGCTCCATAGATGACTTTAGGGTAGATGGAGGTTCTATTTGTGGCTCCCAACAAGCTTTCTAGTGTTTCCGATGGAATGAAAAGTGTATACAAAATACCACAATCTGACAGACCCCCAAAAAGTGAATGATGAAGCAGTGTCCACTTGTACCTATTTTGACTATTTGGGAAACAGACAAATGGATCTGACACATTGGTGATCCTTCTGGTTTGGGTTATCTCATTAAAGTCCTAGGTCTGTTAACCCATTATCTTAGCCTAATCTTTAGCTTCTAGCAACTAAGATTTTATAATTTTTATAATTAGGTCCAATTTTTTGTGTTGTGTTTATAAAATGAATGTTTACAAAATAGGAAATCATGTCATTGTCATTTTTAATTGAATATTGGGACGCCTTTTTCTGAAAAATCCGTACTTGAAAAAAATTTTGCAAATTATGTTTCTGATTCATTAGGACCCAAATCATTAAAAATCTGTCATTAAAAAAAATAATAATAATGAAAATTGCTATGGGTTAATATTTATTTGGATTTATTGGAACATGTCTCCAACATCAATGGTAATCATGATGGAAATTTACTACTATCACTTGATAAATTAAAGGCACCTTCAGGTGCCGCCCTCTCCGAGGATGAAGGTAACCTACTAGATCTTCCTGTACAAGAATGTTAGTTTATATACCCCAAATTGCAGACAAAAGAAAAACAAACAAAAATGAGGGAATTATTTGTAGAAAATGTAAAAAAGTTTAAGTGAAAAATGTCAGAATTTTTCAAATTCTCTTCTTAATCCCATAGACATTAGCCATTTCGTATACTTACCTGTAGTTGTGAATAACCCTACGAATATATTCAAGTTCCTTCCTCCGACAATGGCCACTTCGGTTTGCTTCATATTTTTCTCACTTCTTTTAGCTTTCCAGGCAGCCCAGAGACCGGTCAATAAAGTCATAGCGTAGAAAATGATGACCGCTATCAAGCCGGGAACATTCAGAGCCATCTTCTTAAAAACTTTCTAAAGTAGATAGACAGAGGCAAGCATAGTAGATTCACCGATGGCTCCTGATGTAGAAAATCCTTTGAAATTTACCCACTTGTGGTTGACTGATCTATTTACTGGGTCACCATGTGCCGCAGTACTGCTGGGTCAGCTCATCTCCTAGACCTCTTGTACTTGTGCGAAAAAAAAAAACTTTTCTAGTCCCTCCAACAATAACTGGCAGGGGGGGACGTTTTTGGCTGAAGGCCCAGGAGCTTCATTCAGATGTGGATGAAGTAGAAGGAAGCTTGTGTTTATGTTCTTTATGTTTGTCTCTTTTTTTGTCTTTTCTTTGTTTCTTTCACTTTGCCCTTGCTCAAATTTCAGGACCAATTCAAGATCAAGACACTACTGCAGAAATGTATTCGGGGGCAGCTGGCAATTGACAAAAACATCACAATGGTTCCTGCCCCCTGTACCTGGGACAGCAAGGAGACCCGACTTCTATACCCAAAGGGGTTGTCTTCATAGGACCTCTTTGAATGGTAAAATAATTTTGAGATATTGTAAATGTTGGCAGATATGCAACAGATACAGACTTATTTGTGTGCAGGAGGAGTTTACACTTTTCTGACAGTAGATGGCGATGTTGTTACTGTTACATGCTTAGTTGAATGTAATGCATATACTTGTTATACTTTATGCCCATAGAAAATAAACTTTTACCACCAAAAAAATGTCCTTATAAGATTGTTTATGGCACTTCCAAAACAGTATATTATCCAAAGCGGACTTAAATCTAATTAGCCACAAGAAGAGAACCATATGATAAACAAGTACATTTAGATCTTTATTTACCTTTAAATGTATAAAAACAGCAAGACAAAACAATATCTCCAAAACAGAGTATCCAAAGGAGAGAATGATCGGCTCACACTACAGCAGATTATATCATAATGTTTCAATAAACCTATATGGTGATCTACTGTGTGCTTTGAAAAAATCCAAATGCAATGCTACCTTCTGCTGCAGGTATGTAAGGGCAATGGTAATCCATACAAAGTTTGCCCTACCCACAAAAAGGAGATCCGGCCCTTAATAGCCGGCACATGTATCCACTATACCTAATTATTAGTTATTTACTTACGGTATTTATTTAGGGGCGCACGAGGGAGGATCGATCGGCTCCTGCTCTGCCCGACGGGAATTTATTTGGGGATTCTCTTCCCAAGGTAAATAACTAATAATTAGGTATATGTCATGGCTGATTCAGACAGTGAGAGAGAAGGAGGCTGGCTTAGTTATATATATGAGCCAGCCAGCCAGGTCCATTCGTACACCGACAAGGGGAAGAGGAGGTGAAATATATTGCGGCAAGAGACCTGCAATACACACTGCTGGCCAATCAGAGTCTGGCAGCTGATGTTGGCATGCCCGTCACAGGCAGCGCCACCAGTGGCTAGCATGATGAACTCAGCTGCCAGCCGGCAGACAACAGGACGCCATACACGGAGGATGGTAAGATTAATAGGGTTATTTTAATGATTGCAGGAACGGGCCCAGCATGGGTGACAATTTACCAAGAAATAGCCCAGAGTGGGGGTTATTTTACCAGGAAGGAGCCCAGGATTGGGGACATTATTCCTGGAAGGGGCTCTAGATGGAGGACATTATTCCTGGAAGGGGCCCAGGATGGAAGACACTATTACTGAAAGGGGCCCAGGATGGAGAACATTATATCAAGAAGAGGCCTCAGGATGGAGGAAATTAGTAATGGAAGAGGCCCAGTATCGGGGACACTATACCAAGATAGGGGACATTAATACAGAAAGGGGTCCATAATGAGGGACTTTATGATAGAATAGGGGACATTATACCAGAAAGGAGCACCAAACAGGGAACATTATATTAGGAGACATTATTACATGATGAGGGGGGTGAACATGTATGTCTTTATAGGATCTAGAAGCTACAAGGACATATACAGTTGTGCTCAAAAGTTTACATACCCCGGCAGAATTTTTGCTTTCTTGGCCTTTTTTCAGAGAATCGGAATGATAACACTAAAACTTTTTTCCACTCATAGTTAGTGGTTGGGTGAGGCCATTTATTGTCAAACTACTGTGTTTTCACTTTTTAGATCATAATGACAACCCAAAACATCTAAATGACCCTGGTGAAAAGTTTACATACCCCATTTCTTAATGCCGTGTATTGCCCCCTCTAATATCAATGACAGCTTGAAGTCTTTTGGGGTAGTTGTGGATTCTTTATTTTCTCAGATGGTAAAGCTGCCCACTCTTCTTGGCAAAAAAGCCTCCAGTTCCTGTAAATTCCTGAGCTGTCTAGCATGAACTGTGCGCTTGAGATCTCCCCAGAGTGGCTCAATGATATTGAGGTCAGGAGACTAAGATGGCCACTCCAGAACCTTCACTTTTTTCTGCTGTAGCCAATGACAGGTTGACTTGGCATTGTGTTTTGGATCATTGTCATGTTGGAACGTCCAAGCACGTCCCATATGCAGCTTCTGGGCTGATAAGTGCAAATTTGCCTCCAGTATTTGCTGCATTCATCTTTCCTTCAACTTTGACCAAGTTTCCTGTGCCTTTGCAGCTCACACATCCCCAAAACATCAGTGATCCACCTCCATGCTTTACAGTAGGAATGGTGATCCTTTCATCATAGGCCTTGTTGACTTCTCTCCAAATGTAACGTTTATGGTTGTTGCCAAAAAGTTCAAGTTTGGTATCATCAATCCATATTACCTTGCTCCTGAAGTTTTTAGGCTTGTCTCTGTGCTGTTTTGCGTATTATAGGCTAGATATGTTTAGCGTTTGCACAGTAATGGCTTTCTTCTGGGACTCGACCATGCAGCCCATTTTTCTTCAAGTGCCTCCTTATTGTGCATCTTGAAACAGCCACACCGCTAGTTTTCAGATAGTCCTGTATTTCAGCTGATGTTATCTGTGGGTTTTTCTTTGCATCCCGAACAATTTTCCTGGCAGTTGTGGATGACACTTTTGTTAGTCTACCTGACCGCGGTTTTGTTTTTACAGAGCCCCTGATTTTCCATTTGTTAATCACAGTTTGAACGCTGCTGACTGGCATTATCAATTCCTTGGATATCTTTTCGTATCACTTTCCTGCTTTATACAGTTGAACTACCTTTTCCCGTAGATCCATTGACAATTCTTTTGCTTTCCTCATGACTCACAATCCAGAAATGTCAGTGGCTGGATGAAAGATGCAAGAGTCTGTCTGGATCCCAGAAACTCACTCAGCTTTTATGCACACACACTGATTACAAGCAAACAGGTCACAGGTGAGGATTAGTGATGAGCGAGTGTACTCGTTGCTCGGGTGACCTCCGAGTATTTGTTAGTGTTTGGAGATTTTGTTTTCATCGCGGCAGCTGAATGATTTACAGCTATTAGCCAGGCTGAGTACATGTGGGGGTTGCCTGGTTGCTAGGTACCCACATGTAATCAAGCTGGCTAATAGCTGTAAATCATGCTGCTGAGGCAATGAAAACTTAATCTCCGAGCAGTCATAAATACTCGGAGACCACCCGAGCAACGAGTACACTTGCTCATCACCAGTGAGGATGTTATCTTTAGTAGCCATTCAAACCCATTTCTATCAACTTCTGTGCATGTTATCAGGCCAAAATCACCAGGGCATGTAAACGTTTGATCAAGGTCATTTGGATGTTTTGGGTTGTCATTATCATTTAAAACCAGAAAACACAGTAGTTTGTCAATAAATGGCTTCACCCAACCACTAACCATGACTGGAGAAAAAGTTTTGGTGTTATCATTCATATTCTCTGAAAAAAGGAAAAGAAAGCAAAAATTCAGCAGAGGTATGTAAACTTTTGAGCACAACTGTATATCTGACCAACATGCAGGTGGGAGGCTCAGGTCCAAATTTTGCCCATTGGACTCCAATTATGCCACTGATTGTCCCAATTAAATCTCAGAAATATTGGAAGTGTTTTGATTGGCCAGGCCTTGTAAATTCACTATGCTACCCATAATATACTCAAAGGTGTGCACCAACATCATGGATCAAAATCATCTGTTTTTTTCACTGTTTTTAACACTGTTCAATTTCAAAGCTTGATTTTATTAAAAACGTCTTTATTATTCATGATCGCAATGAGGTTCTTCATGACGCTAAACCTCTCACTCTTAAAGGGGCTGTCCTGAACAAGAAAAACATGGCCGCTTTCTTCCATGGCCGCACCACGATTGTTCATATATTGTCTCATCTACTGCAGCTTTGATTCATCAAAATGAATACCGGTAGATTTGCTTGCTATAGCACATGCAACCTGTATTTTTGGAACAATGTATCCATGTTTTTAAATTTAGGAAAAACCTTTTAAATCAAATACCCTGTCAAAATGTAAAGGAACATTCTACATAAAAAACTGATACCTTGTACTATACACAGTGTGAAGAAAAGTCTATTTATGACATTTCTTCCCTATTTTTTTTTGGGCATCTCCTAAACGGACCTTCTATTCTTAGATCACAAAATTCCGTCTTGCTTTACAACACAAATAAAGGATGAAACTGCATTCATTTACCACAATTTACTGTGACAAGTGATTTGGCCTCACTGCTACACGACGCGCGTCCAGAATTGCAATTATCCCCGAGAATAGTAACAAAGAAAAAAGTTACAAAACTTCCCAAAAAGTCACAAAACATGATGGCAACTTCAGAGCCTTTCCATCCCCCGGTGGTAGATACCAGGGTTAGAGGATTATCCTCTTCATCAGCATAATACATGCAGGATTTAGAAGCGTAGGATTCTGCCAGCAATTAACAGTTGCTTTTCAACTTTTTGTACAAGAGCTCGAGGCACAAGATTTCTTTGTCGCATCTTATTGTACAAATTTAGATCAACATCTCATTTCGGCAATCATTAAACTGTGCACACATTGCCGGCCTGGCCTCCTGCCATACTGAATAAAAACTTGGCCCATTAATAAGAGCAGATCAGAGTTACCCATAGCAGCCAAAAAGTTGACGATGGATGAGTCTATTTTTGCAGTAGTTACACCAGGGAGGCAAATCCATTGGATACAGTACTGGTGATGGGGTAGGATTGAACAAAGAAAAGAGGTTTTGTGCTATGTTCCATAAGCATTAAAGAGTTACCTCCGTATTCACTGATGGATATTGTTGGATAGAGCTTTTAAAAACAAACACTTTTACAATTTACTGCTTAATAAAATATGCAGCTGTTCTTGAGATATTAACACTTTACTTCTGTGTAGAGTTCATTGCTTAGGAGACCGACCACCCGTGTAGCTTGTAAGCATTGTGCTGAAGCCCACCGGGATTAGGAGGTCACAGCGTGCTCCAGCGATGCTTCAAAATAGTGCTTACAAGCTCGATATAAAAGAGATTGTAAGCACTTAGCATGTTTTGCTGTCTACTGTAAAGTGCACAAATAATGTACAGTCAAAATAATACCATCATATAGTGCTCAAAATAAAGACTTTACAATATCCAACTAACCGAGCAAAATAGTGCCTAAATAATAACTGTATAGAGGGCATTAATAATACTGCCATACAGTACTTAAATATTATTTATTAACAGAATCATGAAGCACTACAGTAGATGATGAAAGAGAGCAGACTACGCTAGCTCTCCCCAAGCACCAAACAGGTGCCAACACAGCAGGACAGCTCCAAACATAAGGCAACACGAAAAAGTGGAGCAAGAACATCCATAACATCATAGTTTTAAAAAAGGTATATAAAGTTTATTAGATAATTATATCAATACAAATATCCACACCATAAATAGGTGCTATGTGCACTATGCACACAAAGGAGGGCAATAAAGAGAGGACACGATCAAGCACCAGGCCAGTTGGGGACGCTCTTTTTTGAATAAACAGCAATGGGTAAGCTTGATCGTTGCTATGGCATATTTAGTGCACGTTGCTGATGCTAATTAATGTTTGGGTACCGGTTGGACCATGTATTCAACAGGAAGCGATCACTCGAAATGCGCGTCCAGCAGCACCAGGCCAGTTGGGGACGCTCTTTTTTGAATAAACAGCAATGGGTAAGCTTGATCGTTGCTATGGCATATTTAGTGCACGTTGCTGATGCTAATTAATGTTTGGATACCAGTTGGACCATGTATTACAGTGACCATCTGCTTGCAAACCTATGTAACTGACGCAATATATCCTGTGTTTCCCTGCTGTTAGCCTGGTAATTGTCATGTCCTCTCTTTATTGCCCTCCTATGTGTGCATAGTGCACATAGCACCTATTTATGGTGTGGATATTTGTATTGATATAATTATCTAATAAACTTTATATACTTTTTTTAAAACTATGATGTTATGGATGTTCTTGCTCCACTTTTTCGTAGTACTTAAATATTAGCATCATAATGCTCAACTAACAGAGCTAAATAGTACCTAAATAATAATTCTATAGAGGGCATTAATAATACCACCATACCGCTTAGAAAATAATGGCACAACTAACTTTGCTTCATAGTGCCTAAACAAATAATTCTTTAGAGGGCATAATTAATTAATACAGTGTGACAGGGTCACTGGCGCCGTATGTGAGGGGAGATATGTGTTGCAAAAGTTATTATCCTGTGTTATATGAAAGCCATAAGTTTTCCTCCAGCATGATAGGTGCTGAGAGTAAACCAGTCATTACCAGGGTCTGGCTTTCATAGTGAGTAGGTCAGAGATGGGCGGGACGCTGTTGTGAACTATATTTCTGGGCTCCCTCTTGTGGTCACTAGCGGTATGGCACTAGTATTGTTTTCTCCCCAGGCTGGCACTCACCTGGTTCGTTAGGCTATGGGTGTTCCTATTTAGTCTTCCTGGAATCTCAGTCTAGTGCCTGGTCTCGTTGTAATCAGTCCATGTCTGTTTTCTTCTGACTCCTGGCCATCTGACAAGATAAGCTAAGTTCTGCTGTCTTATTTTTTGTTTATTTACATTGTTCATATTTTTGTCCAGCTTGTTCAATATGTGATTCCTGATTTTGCTGGTAGCTCTAGGGGGCTGATATTCTCCCCCCACCGTTAGTCGGTGCGGGGGTTCTTGGATATTCAGCGTGGATGTTTTTGCAGGGTTTTTGCTGACCGCATAAGTATACTTTCTATTTTCTGCTATTATTATTATTGGGCCTATCTTTGCTGAATCTAGTTCATTTCTATGTTTGTCTTTTCTTCTTACCTCACCGTTATTATCTGTTGGGGGCTTGTATTTACTTTGGGGTACTTTTCTCTGGAGGCAAGTGAGGTCTGATTTTCTCTGAAAGGGTTAGTTAGTTCTCCGGCTGGCGCGAGACGTCTAGAATCAACGTAGGTACGTTCCCCGGCTACTTCTAGTTGTGTGCTAGGATCAGGTATGCGGTCAGCCAAGTTACCACCTCCCTATGAGCTGGTTTTTGTGTTTGCAGACTTAGCTGGAACTCCTGAGATCCTCTACCACTAGGATCATAACAGGACGCCTACTCACCATATGTCCACCTCCAGGGTATGATTGGGGGGAGTTAAATGTCCAGCCAGTGTTTTTTTCCTGTCTGTGCTGTCTTGGAGGAATGAAGCCTCCAGACTGAAGCTCCAGTGAGAGCTGCCCTGTGTGTTTGTCCCAGAAGGCAGGAGCCATACTGGGGAAGGACTTTGCATGGACCTTTTATTTTAATTTGTACCAGAAAGGCTGTGTTTTTGTTACTATTTTGGCTTTATGTTTTATGAAGCAATAAACCACCCAGAGACTTTAACCTAAAAGTGTTCCTGTGTCTACCTCGGGGGAGCAGCTAAGAGAACCGACCTTCCACAACAGCCATATAGTACAGAAAATAATGGCACCACAGTGATTATTATTATTTATTAATATAGCACCATTAATTCCATGGTGCTGTAAATGAGAAAGGTGTTACGTACAGAGTTATAGATATCGTTTACAGTAAACAACTTTACAATGACAGACTGGTACAGAGGGGAGAGGACCCTGTTCTTGCGGACTTACATTCTATGTCTCACATTCTTCTGTCTCATCCTCATTGAGGATGAGACAGAAGGTCGGGGGTGCAACAGCTCGGGTGATGGTGAGGCGGCAGCTCGAGTGGTGGTGAGGCGGAATGGTTATTGCAGGCTGTAAGCTTTCTTGAAGAGATGGGTTTTAAGGTTCCATCTGAGGGATCCGAGGGTGGTGGATAATCGGACGTGTTGAGGCGTGGAATTCCAGAGGATGGGGGATATTCGGGAGAAATCTTGGAGGCGGTTGTGTTGAGGAACGAATAAGTGTGGAGGAGAGTAGGAGGTCTTGGGAGGATCGAAGATTACGTGAGGGAAGATATTGGGAGATTAGTTCAGAGATATAGGGAGGGGACAGGTTGTGGATGGCTTTGTAGATCAGTGTTAGTAGTTTGAACTGGATTAGTTAGGGAATTGGGAGCCAGTGGAGGGATTTGCAGAGGGGAGAAGCAGGAGAGTAGCGAGGAGAGAGGTGGATTAGCCGGGCAGCAGAGTTGAGGACAGACTGGAGCGGTGCAAGACAGTTAGCAGGGAGGCCACAGAGGAGGGCGTTGCAGTAATCGAGGCGGGAGATGATGAGGGCATGCACAAGAGTTTTGGTAGATTGTGGGCTGAGGAAGGGACGGATTCTGGAAATATTTTTGAGTTGGAGGCGACAGGAGGTGGCAAGAGCTTGGACGTGAGGTTTGAAGGACAGGGTAGAGTCAAGAATTACCCCGAGGCAGCGGATCTCAAGTGCGGGAGAGAGAGTGATGCCATTTACCATAATAGATAGATCAGGTAGGGGGGATACGCGAGATGGAGGAAAGATGATGAGTTCGGTTTTGTCTACATTGAGTTTAAGGAAGCTAGAAGTGAAGAAGGAGGATATGACTGACAGACACTCCGGGGTTCTGGACAGCAGAGAGGTGACATCTGGGCCAGAGAGGTAGATCTGAGTGTTGTCTGCATACAGGTGGTACTGGAAACCATGGGACTTTATGAGTTGTCCTAGGCCAAGGGTATAGATGGAAAATACTAGGGGCCCTAGGACAGAGCCTTGAGGGACTCCAACAGAGAGAGGGCGGGGTGAGGAGGTAGTGTGGGAGTGGGAAATGCTAAATGTGCGGTCGGAAAGGTATGAGGCAATCCAGGACAGGGCAAAGTCTTTCATGCCAAGGGAAGAAAGAATCTGTAGCAGTAGGTAGTGGTCGACTGTGTCTAAGGCAGAGGACAGGTCGAGAAGGAGGAGGATGGAGAACTGTCTGTTAGCTTTGGCTGTGAGTAAGTCATTAGTAATTTTTGTCAGGGCAGTTTCAGTAGAGTGGTGGGGGCGGAAGCCATATTGGAGGTTGTCAAGGAGAGAGTTAGATGAGAGGTGGGAGGAAAGTTGAGCATGGACATGCTGCTCAAGGAGTTTCGAAGCAAACGGGAGCAGTGATATGGGGCGATAGCTAGGCATAGCAGTTGGGTCAAGGTTAGTTCTTTTGAAGATGGGTATGATGGTGGCATGTTTGAAGGCAGAGGGGAAGGTACCAGAAGATAGAAATAGGTTGAAGAGATAGGTTAGGGCTGGAATGAGTGTGTTAGTGAGGTTGGGGAGCAGGTGGGAAGGGATGGGGTCAAGTGTACAGGTGGTGAGGTATAATTTGGAAAGGAGGTGAGTAAGTTCTCCTTCAGTGATGTTGGAGAGGGAGGTTATTAGGGAAAGGCAGAGGTCTGGTATATGGAGTGGTTGGGGTGGTGGAACAGTAAAGGTTTGCCTTGTTTGGTCAATCTTGTTTTTGAAGTAGGTGGTAAAGTTCTCGGAAGAGATGACGGGAGTTGGAGGTGGCAGTGGTGGGTGGAGGAGAGAGTTAAATGTGCTGAACAGTTGTTTTGGGTTGTAGGATAATGAAGATACAAGGTTTGTGAAATAGGTCTGTTTGGCAGAGGTGAGGGCTAATTTGAAGGCAAGTGTAGCTTGTTTGAAAGCAGCAAAGTCGTCTGGCAGGCGTATTTTCTTCCAGCGCCACTCCTCGACCCTGGATGCTTGTCGAAGTTTTTTGGTGAGGTTGTTATGCCAGGGTTGCCTATTGATTTGTCACACTTTGCCACGCATGAGAGGGGCGACTGAGTCTATGGCTGATGTGAGGGTGGTGTTATAGAGAGCGGTGGCGCTGTCTGTGTCATGGATTGAAGATATGGAGGACAGGGGTAGAAGAGAGTCTGAGAGTCTGTGAATGTCTAGGTGTACGAGGTTTCTGCGAGAATGTGGTAATGGCTGGACATGGAGGGAGGGTGAGGAGGACAAGGATGAGAAGGTGAGTAGAGTGTGATCAGATAGGGGAAGGTAGAGGTTGTGAGATTAGATAAGGAACAGAGGCAGGTTAAAATGAGGTCTAGTGTATGTCAGTCTGTGTGGATGGCTGTGGAGGACCACTGGGTGAGTCCAAAAGATGAAGTAAGGGCCAGGAGCTTGGAGGCTGCTGGCTGGCGGGTGTCAGTAGGGATATTAAAGTCACTAAGGCTAGGTTCACATTGCGTTAGGGCAATCCGTTTAGTGCTAGCGCTAGCGGATTGCGCTAACGCAATGTTTTTGTAGGGGCCGCGTTTAGGGGTTGCGCTAACGTCCCCGCTCTCGCAGATCCCTGATCTGCGAGAGCGGGGAACGGACCTCAGGCGCGCCGCGGACGCTGCAAGCAGCGTCCGAGGCGCGCTACAAAAGAACGGCACATCGCTAGCGCGAGCCGAAAGAGGCACGCGCTAGTGATGCGCTACAGGCGAAATTTACATTGCTGTCAATGGGTGCGCTAACGGACCCGTTGCACGGCGTTAATTGCGACATTTTCGCCGTGCAACGCTGTCCGTTAGCGATCACCCACTAACGCAATGTGAACCTAGCCTAAGAGAGATACATAATGCCTAAATAATAAGTCAGTAAATGATATTAATAATACTGCCGTACAGTACATAAAATAATGGCACCATAATGACCAACTAAGAACTAATGATGCCATGCTGGTCGTTATTAAAACACAATGCCTAAATTTCAGTGGTGCAAATCAATGCCCAGTTTGACCTGAGAAGGCAGTCGGGAGCCCTGGGGCATTTGCCCCTTTGTAATCCAGCACCTGCATACACAGTATTGGACCCTCACTGTCACAATTGGATTGGCACAAGGCCAAGCTAAACCGCAAAGAAGAATTGTACAAATACCCCTGTAGGCTATTGTCAGGGTACCAGCACGAAACAACAAAACATTTCCTGAAAAGACTAGACCTGCAGTGGGTAACAGCCAGGAGCAGTATTTTTGGGCAGACAATCTCGCTGTAGGAAAACAAAGCAGCCCATGGGACTTGAGCTATCCTGAGATCAGTGGCACAAGACACCCAGTTTTGCAAAGGTTTAGCAGTTTAAAAAAAATCAGAAATTTGTAAAACAAAATTTAGGCTTTTGTCGCCATTTTCTGAGACTTGTAACGTTTTTATTTTCCATGGATGGTGTTATCTAAGGGCTTCTTATTTGTGCCATGAGCTGATGTTATAATTGTTTCAATCTTGGGGTTCATACGATGTTTTGATTACATTTATTGATTTTATTTTTAATTTATTTTTTTTCCACGTTATCCCCTTTCCCCTAGGGGAACAGAAACCTACTATCAGGGAATATGTTAGCAGCAGGCCAAGCTATAACTCAGCCTGCATCCTCTGAATATGGAGTGAGAAGGGGGTAAAGTGAATACGGTTGCTCTGCAGTTCCACACACAGCCTGTGCTCAGATGTGGCGCTATTTCGGAAGAAATCAGCAATGATTTTCTTATCCTTCACGACCCCTGCATGAAGAAATGTCTCACATCCCACCGTCCCCTTGTGATGTCATCTGCAACTTTTTAGAACCCGACTTAAAACCAATAAGTGCATTTTTTTCATTCCCTAAAAAATAAAAAAAAGTAATTTGAACTTAAAAGCAAATTATATTTTTTTCTATTGAGCTTTTTTTTTTTATAAGCAATTACATTTAATGATTATGATGGATGTGTAATGCATCTCTGCTCAGCCTCCTGCTGAACACCCAGCCATCTACTTCAATCTGTTAATTCCTGGAACATAAAAGGTAGCGGCTCCTGGGGGATCACGCTGAGTCCTAATTGCCTTCTTGGCTCTCCTTCATTAGTGCTTGGGTTAGAGTTGGGGATTGCCTTTGTCATCGATTAACCACAAGATCATACCAGGCTTTTACATATGGCCAAAAATAAACGTAAAAACAGCTTCTACCGCAGTAGTACAAGCACTTTACTCCGGTCTGTAGTGCAGCGGGGTTGGTGCATTGTGTCAGACAGGCAGGAAAGTTCAAAACAAAGTCTCTTTTAATCGCATACTCACAAACAGAAAGCAAATAGTATCCTCCGGATCACAGCCGGGAAACAACCGGGACCACTTGCCATGGGCGACTGCACCGCCATGTACACTGAGGTGTGCCAGGCCTTTTGGCATGTTGCTTCACACAGGTTGAGCTCTGCAGAGCCTCCTGCTCTGCACGCTTGCAAAATAAAAACTGATCCACCCAACCCTCTTCTGCAGAGTTTTTACAAGGACTGCCCCCACATTACCATCCTGTAGTCCGTTTCAAAAATAAAAGCCATTGGTGGGTTTTCTTAAATCTGTCTTGGAGAAATAGCTTGCCCAAGACCAACACTTACTTTTATTTTGCATTGCAATCACAGCTATGCCTGTGACTGCAATGCACTCCCGCAGCCTCAATTTCCTTCTATGCGCATCATGGGGGACACATAGCGACCTTCGCATATAACACCGATCACTGGAAAATATAATACGGAAATATAAAATTGTCATGATTCTCAATGGCGAGAGAACATAGCCCAGCATATATGAGAACTAGCTCTTGGAAGATGGAAACTATACTGACCATGAACTAAACCTGCCGCACAACTAGAAGTGGCCGGGTAGCATGCCTACGTTTTTTTATCCCTAGATGCCCAGCGCCAGCCGGAGAACTACCTAATCCTAGCAGAGGAAAAGACAGTCCTGGCTCACCTCTAGAGAAATTTTCCCAAAAGGCAGACAGAGGCCCCCACATATATTGGCGGTGATTTTAGATGAAATGACAAACGTAGTATGAAAATAGGTTTAGCAAAAATCGAGGTCCGCTTACTAGATAGAAAGAAGACAGAAAGGGCACTTTCATGGTCAGCAGAAAACCCTATCAAAACACCATCCAGAAATTACTTTAAGACTCTAGCATTAACTCATAACACCAGAGTGGCAATTTCCGCTCACAAGAGCTTTCCAGACACAGTAACGAAACAGCAGCTGTGAACAGGAACAAAATGCAAAAACACACAAGGACAAAAGTCCAACTTAGCTGGGAGTTGTCTAGTAGCAGGAACATGCACAGAAAGGCTTCTGATTACATTGTTGACCGGCATGAAACTGACAGAGGAGCAAGGTTATATAGCGACTCCCACATCCTGATAGGAGCAGGTGAACAGAGGGGATGATGCACACAAGTACAATTCCACAAGTGGCCACCGGGGGAGCCCAGAATCCAATTTCACAACAGTACCCCCCCCTCAAGGAGGGGGCACCGAACCCTCACCAGAACCACCAGGGCGATCAGGATGAGCCCTATGGAAGGCACGGACAAGATCGGAGGCATGAACATCAGAGGCAGTGACCCAAGAATTATCCTCCTGACCGTATCCCTTCCATTTGACCAGATACTGGAGTTTCCGTCTGGAAACACGAGAGTCCAAGATCTTTTCCACAACGTACTCCAACTCACCCTCAACCAACACCGGAGCAGGAGGCTCAACGGAAGGCACAGCCGGTACCTCATACCTGCGCAACAATGACCGATGAAAAACATTATGAATCGAAAAGGATGCAGGGAGGTCTAAACGGAAGGACACAGGGTTAAGAATCTCCAATATCTTGTACGGGCCGATGAACCGAGGCTTAAACTTAGGAGAAGAAACCCTCATAGGGACAAAACGAGAAGACAACCACACCAAGTCCCCAACACAAAGCCGAGGACCAACACGACGACGGCGGTTGGCAAAAAGCTGAGTCTTCTCCTGGGACAACTTCAAATTGTCCACCACCTGCCCCCAAATCTGATGCAACCTCTCCACCACAGCATCCACTCCAGGACAATCCGAAGATTCCACTTGACCGGAGGAAAATCGAGGATGAAACCCCGAATTACAGAAAAACGGGGACACCAAGGTGGCAGAGCTGGCCCGATTATTGAGGGCGAACTCCGCCAAAGGCAAAAAAGCAACCCAATCATCCTGATCCGCAGACACAAAACACCTCAAATATGTCTCCAAGGTCTGATTAGTCCGCTCGGTCTGGCCATTAGTCTGAGGATGGAAAGCAGACGAAAAAGACAAATCTATGCCCATCCTAGCACAGAATGCCCGCCAAAATCTAGACACGAATTGGGTCCCTCTGTCAGAAACGATATTCTCCGGAATACCATGCAAACGAACAACATTTTGAAAAAACAGAGGAACCAACTCGGAAGAAGAAGGCAACTTAGGCAAGGGAACCAGATGGACCATCTTAGAGAAACGGTCACACACCACCCAGATGACAGACATCTTATGAGAAACAGGCAGATCCGAAATAAAATCCATCGAGATGTGCGTCCAAGGCCTCTTCGGGATAGGCAAGGGTAACAACAATCCACTAGCCCGAGAACAACAAGGCTTGGCCCGAGCACAAACGTCACAAGACTGCACAAAGCCTCGCACATCTCGTGACAGGGAAGGCCACCAGAAGGACCTTGCCACCAAATCCCTGGTACCAAAGATTCCAGGATGACCTGCCAACGCAGAAGAATGAACCTCAGAGATGACTCTACTGGTCCAATCATCAGGAACAAACAGTCTACCAGGTGGGCAACGATCAGGTCTATCCGCCTGAAACTCCTGCAAGGCCCGCCGCAGGTCTGGAGAAACGGCAGACAATATCACTCCATCTTTAAGGATACCTGTGGGCTCAGAATTACCAGGGGAGTCAGGCTCAAAACTCCTAGAAAGGGCATCCGCCTTAACATTCTTAGAACCCGGTAGGTAAGACACCACAAAATTAAACCGAGAGAAAAACAACGACCAGCGCGCCTGTCTAGGATTCAGGCGCCTGGCAGACTCAAGGTAAATTAAATTTTTGTGGTCAGTCAATACCACCACCTGATGTCTGGCCCCCTCAAGCCAGTGACGCCACTCCTCAAAAGCCCACTTCATGGCCAAAAGCTCCCGATTCCCAATATCATAATTCCGCTCGGCGGGCGAAAATTTACGGGAAAAAAAGGCACAAGGTCTCATCACGGAGCAGTCGGAACTTCTCTGCGACAACACCGCCCCAGCTCCGATTTCAGAAGCGTCGACCTCAACCTGAAAAGGAAGAGCAACATCAGGCTGACGCAACACTGGGGCGGAAGAAAAGCGGCGCTTGAGCTCCCGAAAGGCCTCCACAGCATCAGGGGACCAATCAGCAACATCAGCACCCTTCTTAGTCAAATCAGTCAATGGTTTTACAACATCAGAAAAACCAGCAATAAATCGACGATAAAAGTTAGCAAAGCCCAAAAATTTCTGAAGACTCTTAAGAGAAGAGGGTTGCGTCCAATCACCAATAGCCTGAACCTTGACAGGATCCATCTCGATGGAAGAGGGGGAAAAAATGTATCCCAAGAAGGAAATCTTTTGAACCCCAAAAACACACTTAGAACCCTTCACACACAAGGAATTAGACCGCAAAACCTGAAAAACCCTCCTGACCTGCTGGACATGAGAGTCCCAGTCATCCGAAAAAATCAGAATATCATCCAGATACACAATCATAAATTTGTCCAAATAATCGCGGAAAATGTCATGCATAAAGGACTGGAAGACTGAAGGGGCATTTGAAAGACCAAAAGGCATCACCAAATACTCAAAATGGCCCTCGGGCGTATTAAATGCGGTTTTCCACTCATCCCCCTGCTTGATTCGCACCAAATTATACGCCCCACGGAGATCAATCTTAGAGAACCACTTGGCCCCCTTTATACGAGCAAACAAATCAGTAAGCAGTGGTAACGGATATTGATATTTAACCGTGATTTTATTCAAAAGTCGATAATCAATACACGGCCTCAAAGAGCCGTCTTTCTTAGACACAAAGAAAAAACCGGCTCCTAAGGGAGATGACGAAGGACGAATATGTCCCTTTTCCAAGGACTCCTTTATATATTCTCGCATAGCCGCGTGTTCAGGCACAGACAGATTAAATAAACGACCCTTAGGGTATTTACTACCCGGGATCAAGTCTATGGCACAATCGCACTCCCGGTGCGGAGGTAGTGAACCAACCTTGGGTTCTTCAAAAACGTCACGAAAGTCAGACAAGAATTCAGGAATCTCAGAGGGAATAGATGATGAAATGGAAACCAAAGGTACGTCCCCATGAGTTCCTTTACATCCCCAGCTTAACACAGACATAGCTCTCCAGTCGAGGACTGGGTTATGAGATTGCAGCCATGGCAATCCCAGCACCAAAACATCATGTAGATTATACAGCACCAGAAAGCGAATAACCTCCTGGTGATCCGGATTAACACGCATAGTCACTTGTGTCCAGTATTGTGGTTTATTACTAGCCAATGGGGTGGAATCAATCCCTTTCAGAGGTATCGGAGCCTCCAATGGCTCCAAATCATACCCACAGCGTTTGGCAAAGGACCAATCCATAAGACTCAAAGCAGCGCCAGAGTCGACATAGGCGTCCGCGGTAATAGATGACAAAGAACAAATCAGGGTCACAGATAGAATAAACTTAGACTGTAAAGTGCTAATTGAAACAGACTTGTCAGGCTTCTTAGTACGCTTAAAGCATGCTGATATAACATGAGTTGAATCACCACAATAGAAGCACAACCCATTTTTTCGTCTAAAATTCTGCCGCTCGCTTCTGGACAGAATTCTCACATTGCATATTTTCTGGCGTTTTCTCAGTAGACACCGCCAAATGGTGCACAGGTTTGCGCTCCCGCAGACGCCTATCGATCTGAATAGCCATCGTCATGGACTCATTCAGACTCGCAGGCACAGGGAACCCCACCATAACATCCTTAATGGCATCAGAGAGACCTTCTCTGAAAATCGCCGCCAGGGCGCACTCATTCCACTGAGTAAGCACAGACCATTTGCGGAATTTTTGGCAGTATATTTCAGCTTCATCTTGCCCCTGAGACAAGGACATCAAGGCCTTTTCCGCCTGAAGCTCTAAATGAGGTTCCTCATAAAGCAACCCCAAGGCCAGAAAAAACGCATCCACATTGAGCAACGCAGGATCCCCTGGTGCCAATGCAAAAGCCCAGTCTTGAGGGTCGCCCCGGAGCAAGGAAATTACAATCCTGACCTGCTGTGCAGGGTCTCCGGCAGAGCGAGACTTCAGGGACAAAAACAATTTGCAATTATTTTTAAAATTTTGAAAGTGAGATCTATTCCCCGAGAAGAATTCAGGCAAAGGAATTCTAGGCTCAGACATAGGTGCATGAACAACGAAATCTTGCAAATTTTGTACCTTTGTGGCGAGATTATTCAAACCTGTAGCTACACTCTGAAGATCCATTTGAAACAGGTGAACACAGAGCCATTCAAGGATAAGAAGGAGAGAAAGAGAGGAAGGCTGCAGTATAGGCAGACTAGCAAGTGATTCAATTAAGAGCACACTCAGAACTAGAGGAAAAAAAAAAAAAAAAAAAAAAATTGTAGCAGACTTCTTTTTTCTCTCCTTTCTCAGCCAGTAATTTAACCCTTTTTTTTGGGCCGGTCAAACTGTCATGATTCTCAATGGCGAGAGAACATAGCCCAGCATATATGAGAACTAGCTCTTGGAAGATGGAAACTATACTGACCATGAACTAAACCTGCCGCACAACTAGAAGTGGCCGGGTAGCATGCCTACGTTTTTTTATCCCTAGATGCCCAGCGCCAGCCGGAGAACTACCTAATCCTAGCAGAGGAAAAGACAGTCCTGGCTCACCTCTAGAGAAATTTTCCCAAAAGGCAGACAGAGGCCCCCACATATATTGGCGGTGATTTTAGATGAAATGACAAACGTAGTATGAAAATAGGTTTAGCAAAATCAAGGTCCGCTTACTAGATAGCATGAAGACAGAAAGGGCACTTTCATGGTCAGCAGAAAACCCTATCAAAACACCATCCAGAAATTACTTTAAGACTCTAGCATTAACTCATAACACCAGAGTGGCAATTTCCACTCACAAGAGCTTTCCAGACACAGTAACGAAACAGCAGCTGTGAACAGGAACAAAATGCAAAAACACACAAGGACAAAAGTCCAACTTAGCTGGGAGTTGTCTAGTAGCAGGAACATGCACAGAAAGGCTTCTGATTACATTGTTGACCAGCATGAAACTGACAGAGGAGCAAGGTTATATAGCGACTCCCACATCCTGATAGGAGCAGGTGAACAGAGGGGATGATGCACACAAGTACAATTCCACAAGTGGCCACCGGGGGAGCCCAGAATCCAATTTCACAACATAAAATATTATATAAAAATGGATTTGGATGTTTTGAAGGATATTAAAGATGTTTGCTATGGTTTGGGTTGAAAAAAAAAATGTTTTCTACAAAATGTCCTGAACATTACCTTTCATTGTATCACAAAGAAAAGACCTCTAGGTGTGAAAGAGACCCAATCCAGAGTATCTTATGGAAAAAAGTAATTTTATTAAACAGATTAGATTACAATTATCAATAATCAGAGTATAGCTAACCAAGCAGGATAGGAGAGGGACACGTTCACCTCGTGAATCTCAGTAGTTTATGCACACTATAAGACATTTCTGTGTAGTAACAATCCAGTATTTAAAATATAGGCTCACTAATAAAAGCCATATCAAAGGTACTACAACAATTCAACAATTAGGAAATCTATAAATAGTCTAGAATATAATAAGGCTTATTGCATAGTTTAACCCAATACAAGTATATAAAGTGCATCTGCATAGAGGTATTTTACAACACAGCAATTAGCAACCATCAAGTATCCTAGTATAGCCACTATAATAGACAATTACTGCATAGGATGTCCTCAAAGTTAAATGCAAAGTGCAGGGAGAACCAAATGCAGGGCAAAGGAAAGTGAAGGGTGCAGAGCTGCGTCGTTTGGCTAAAGTGTATCGGTAATGCAGAGCTACATAATTAAGATAGGGTGCATGTATAAATATATACCTTACATGTGGTGAGAGACCTGGACCCCAGCCTGCCGCCTCAACGCGCGTTTCGCCGATATTCATCAGGAGGCGTGGCTTAGGTCGCGCTTGTGTCATTATTTAAAGTAGAGCCTGACCAATGGGATGGATCTATTACAGAATGACGTTGGCTAATAGTAGGCGCATGCGCGGGCGTCGCCGCATCACTGAGGGCACTTCCTCCTGCACCCGTGGAACACAAGCGATCCACTGTCGCTTAGCAACGGTGATCACGTGCGAACTCAGTGGGCATATCGGGAAGATCCGGATGCCGCGGTGATGCAGCTTACTCCAGCATCCTCATCAGCGGAGTGGACCGACATCGATGGAACCACATCAGACGCAGGTATAGAAAACGACCCTGCCCCGGTGACCGATCCCGCTTCGGTGACAGTCCCTCTCCCAGACTATGACCAGACCCCAGCCTTCGCTCCTGCTCCAGTGACTCCCAACACCACCGACGAGACACTAATCCCGCTCCCAGCACCCGAGGGCATAGCGCTGGATGTGAGCCCTGAGGGGGTGATTTTCCGATGGGACGCTCCGAGAGCTGGGTCGAGCGGGTCCACTGGGGAGGCCCAATCGGGAGGGTTCTATATCGGAGTCCTCACCTGGGAGGAATATAGACAATGCTTGATATTACAATGGAAAGAGAGAAAGGAGCATAAAGCCCAACGTAAAACACAGGACAATCTTCCAGTGAGATGGGGTGTAGTAGTGACCTTTCACCTCCAAAAAGGGAAGGGTTTCATTCAGCAATCTGGACTACCGGTAAAGGTCTATGTCACAAGGGGTGAAGTGGAATCTCACCTTAGAGAGGGGCATCCAGACCGGAACCTGCACCCAGGGGATCCTGTAACTTACACTCGTCACTGGAATGAAAAGGGATGGTGTGCTCGAAACGATAAGAGATGCACATCATTAACAGCACCACAAAGTGTCAAAGAAACTGTCCCTGCTACTACCACAGTCACTACATCAGCTATATCGCCAGCAACCCCTCAGACCAACATTACAACTAGAGTGTGTATAATCACCCCCAGAGACAACAGCCGCTGTATCTGCCGTAGCCAACGTGCACACTAAAGCCACGCAAACTCTCATTGCGGCCAATGACTTGACTATACTTGAGCAACTGATCCATGATGTTGATATAGCAGATGAAAGTTTTTCTGGGCCAGGAATTGTTCACCAACGACTGTTATCCTGGATGCTGCTCCAATAAACTGAAAGCAAATAAAGATGAAAAATGATTGTACATAGTTACTTAAGTTTTCCCTGCAAATTTCCGGAAGTGACTTTCTCTTAAAGATTAAAAATTTAAAAAGAACATTCGGATCATGGACAGTGAATGGTCCACGAACTTACTTTGTAATTAGTTGGCACCCTCATGGTGCACCCTGGTCCTGCCCACTTGCCGGTGTGGTAAGGACCTTATTTGTTCACAGATACGTGAAGAAAAACCCATTGGTGTGGCAGAATTCCGGGTCAGGATACACGCCTTGTAGCCCACCCAAGGTTAACGTTGGGGGTTCATAACGGGTCCCTCGCTTCACATCATTCTAATTGACCTGAATATTAATGTGAATTATATTATTGCACGATTAATTGCACTACCTCAAAATGACAAACTTGAATGTTGTGTGCACCCTTAGAGGGAATGTTTAGTTGTTGCACTGTTTTCTATAATGTTAATGTTAATGTTATATGATAATGTTGCAAGTATTGAGAAGTCAGACAGCATTGTACTTTATATAGCCAAGAGTATGTGATGAGATAAAATAAAATGGAGACTTTGAGAACGAATGTACTTTTGATAAGCTAGAGTGAATAAAGTAAACCCGTGAGGGTTAGTCAAGAACTTTGCACTTAATGGAGAATAAAGAAAATAAAAGGTTTTTTTTGCACTTAAAGATAGAATACCCTCAGAGGGTACTTGCACTTAATAGTTAGGTAATATATTGTCTTCTATGGTTAATAGTAGTAAGTATGCATACGATGTAAATATGTTTTGTTACGTAACGTTCAAGTGTCCTCACCTCCCATAAAGGGAGGCCTTAGATATAGTATTAACTTGTTTCATAGCATTCCAAAAATGTGTATGTCTGTTTGCTAACCTGTAACTGTTGTTTTCTTTTCCCAGTCCGGGAGTACTGGATTTAATGGGGGGGAGTGTGGCGCCCCAGGGTCCTGGTCGTCACAGTAGTATTGCTTTCCTCTTGGGGAGAGTGATACTGCATTTGGAGGCAAAGAAGGATAACTGCATCCAGGTATCACAAACATGCAACACATTTCACACTCCAGACCACCAGGGGGAGCTTTAGATCCTATTTATTAGGTCACTCCCCATATATATATAACTGGTAGTCTGTAGGGAAAGTGAGTCATATCCAGACAGTAGTCTGTTCGTGGCAGAGCTCCAGACAAGAGTTCTGTTAGTTCCAGACCAGAGTCTGAGGAGGATGGAAGGTTAAAGGAGCTGTGTATGCCCTCAGAGCTGCAGCTCCCAGAAAGAGACATTGAAAGGCAGAATTGTATTGCAGAGAGCGTGAAGGAAGTTGAAGCAAAGGAGAGGATACCAGAAGGGGACCAGCCCCGCTCAAGCTGTCTCCCTCTGAGGCGCAACTTCCCGGTAGCCGGAACTGTTGTGAACTCTGTTTTCGGGCTCCCTCTTGTGGTCACGGGTGGTATGGTGTGACTTTTGTTTTGGGCTCCCCCTGGTGGCTTTGTTTGTTATCCTGCTGGTCTTGGCTGATCAGCTGCCTCGTTATTCTCTGGGAGGTTCCTATATAGCTCTGTTTCACTTCCACTTGTTGCCGGCTGCCGATGTAATCAGTACTATTCAGATTCCTTCTGACTACCTTGCTCCCAGTCTCTCCAAGACCAGCTAAGTTTTTGTTTGTTCATTTTTTGATCATCAGTGTTCATCATGTTATTTGTCCAGCTTGCTAAAATGTGATTCCCTCGCTTGCTGGTTGCTCTAGTGGACTGAGTTTCTCCCCTCACACCGTTAGTTGGTGCGGGGGTTCTTGAAATCTCAGCATGGATATTTTGTAAGGGTTTTTTACTGACCGCATAGATCCCTTTTCTATTTTCTGCTATCTAGTATTAGTGGGCCTCATTTGCTGAATCTGTTTTCACCCCTATGTATGTGCCTTCCTCTTACCTCACCGTTATTATTTGTTGGGGGCTTCTATATCTTTGGGGATTATTTATCTGGAGTCAAGCGAGGTCTTTCTTTCTCTCTAGGGGTAGTTAGTTTCTCAGGCTGGCTCGAGACGTCTAGGATTTCAGGCACGTTCACCGGCTACCTCTAGTTGTGTTTGGATAGGTTCAGATTTGCGGTCGGTCCAGTTACCATCTCCCTAGAGCTTGTCCTCTGTTTAGTTACCTAGCTGGTATATTTGTGATCCTCAGCCACTAAGGATCATAACAGTACAGCCGGTCCATAAAGTGTTAATTGCATGGCAGAAGCAGGAGAAAAGAAGCCTTGAGAAATTTTTTTTTTTTTTTTGCTGCCGTGTGTCTAGCTGCAGTGTGTCTAGCTTCTCTCCTCCTCTTAATCTTGGTGTGGCTCTGAGTTCAGCTGCTGACATGGATGTCCAGAGTTTGGCTTCCAGTCTGGATCATCTTGCTGCTAGGGTTCAAAGTATTCAGGATTTTGTTGTTCGCAGTCCTATGTCAGAGCCTAGAATACCTATTCCGGAGTTGTTTTCTGGAGATAGATCTAGGTTCCTGAATTTTAAGAACAATTGTAAGCTGTTTCTTTCTTTGAAATCTCGTTCCTCTGGTGATTCCGTTTAGCAAGTTAAAATTATCATTTCTTTTTTGCGTGGTGACCCTCAAGATTGGGCCTTCGCATTGGTGCCAGGGGATCCTGCATTGCTCAGTGTGGATGCGTTTTTTCTGGCCCTTGGATTGCTCTATGAGGAACCTAATCTTGAGAACCAGGCTGAAAAAGCGTTATTGGCCCTCTCTCAGGGGCAAGATGAAGCAGAGGTGTACTGCCAGAAATTTCGGAAATGGTCGGTGCTTACTCAGTGGAATGAGTGTGCCCTGGCTGCAAATTTCAGAGAAGGTCTTTCTGAAGCCATTAAGAATGTCATGGTGGGGTTCCCTACGCCTGCAGGTCTGAATGAGTCAATGACTCTGGCCATTCAGATTGATCGGCGTTTGCGGGAGCACAAACCTGCGCAATATTTGGCGGTGTCTTCTGAACAGACGCCTGAGTCTATGCAATGTGATAGAATTCTGACCAGAAGTGAACCGCAAAATTATAGACGGCAAAATGGGTTGTGTTTTTACTGTGGTGACTCAGCTCATGTTATCTCAGCATGCTCTAAGCGCAAAAAAAAGGTTGATAAATCTGTCACCATCGGTACTTTACAGTCTAAGTTCATTTTGTCTGTTACCCTGATTTGTTCTCTGTCATCGTACCCGGTTATGGCTTTTGTAGATTCAGGTGCGGCCCTGAGTCTGATGGATTGGTCATTTGCCAGGCGCTGTGGTTTTGATTTGGAGCCTTTAAAATTCCCTATTCCATTAAGGGGAATTGATGCTACACCATTGGCTACGAATAAACCTCAGTACTGGACACAAGTGACCATGTGCATGACTCCTGTTCATCAGGAGGTGATTCGCTTTCTTGTACTGCATAATTTGCATGATGTTGTCGTGTTGGGTCTGCCATGGTTGCAGACTCATAATCCAGTCCTGGATTGGAAAGCAATGTCTGTGTCAAGTTGGGGTTGTCAGCGAATTCATGGTGACGCTCCTGTGGTGTCAATTGCTTCGTCCACTCCTTCTGAAGTCCCGGCGTTTTTGTCAGACTACCAGGATGTATTTGAGGAGCCCAAACTCAGTTCTCTATCTCCTCATAGGGATTGTGATTGTGCTATAAATTTGATTCCTGGTAGTAAGTTTCCTAAGGGACGACTTTTCAATTTATCAGTGCCAGAGCATGCTGCCATGCGTAGTTATATAAAGGAGTCTTTGGAGAAAGGACTTATTCGCCCCTCTTCCTCCCCTCTTGGTGCGGGGTTCTTTTTTGTGGCTAAGAAGGATGGTTCCCTGAGACCTTGTATTGATTATCGCCTTCTGAATAAGATCACGGTCAAATTTCAGTATCCTTTGCCATTGTTAACTGATTTGTTTGCTCGCATTAGGGGGTCTAGTTGGTTCACCAAGATACATCTTCGTGGTGCGTATAACCTTGTGCGTATAAAGCAGGGTGATGAGTGGAAAAGTGCATTTAATATGCCTGAAGGCCATTTTGAGTACTTGGTGATGCCTTTTGGACTTTCTAACGCTCCTTCTGTCTTTCAGTCCTTTATGCACGACATCTTCCGCGAATATCTGGATAAATTTATGATTGTGTATCTGGATGATATTCTGTTTTTTTCTGATGATTGGGAGTCTCATGTTAAGCAGGTCAGGATGGTGTTTCAGGTCCTGCATGCCAATGCTTTATTTGTGAAGGGCTCAAAATGTCTTTTTGGAGTCCAGAAGGTTTCTTTTTTGGGTTTCATTTTTTCTCCTTCTACTATTGAGATGGACCCAGTCAAGGTTCAGGCTATTCATGACTGGACACAGCCTACATCTGTTAAGAGTCTTCAGAAGTTCTTGGGTTTTGCTAATTTTTACCGTCGCTTCATCGCTAATTTTTCTGGTGTTGTTAAGCCTTTGACGGATTTGACCAAGAAAGGTTCTGATGTGACTAATTGGTCTCCTGCGGCTGTGGAGGCCTTTCGGGAGCTGAAGCGTCGGTTTTCTTCGGCTCCGGTCTTATGTCAGCCAGATGTCTCTCTTCCCTTCCAGGTTGAGGTTGATGCTTCCGAGATTGGAGCGGGGGCTGTTTTGTCACAGAGAAGCTCCGATGGCTCTGTGATGAAGCCATGTGCTTTCTTTTCAAGAAAGTTTTCGCCTGCCGAGCGGAATTATGATGTCGGTAATCGGGAGCTGTTGGCTATGAAGTGGGCATTTGAGGAGTGGCAACATTGGCTCGAGGGGGCTAAGCATCGTGTGGTGGTCTTGACTGATCACAAGAATTTGATTTATCTTGAGTCGGCCAAGCGGCTGAATCCTAGGCAGGCTCGTTGGTCATTGTTTTTCTCTCGTATTGATTTTGTGGTCTCGTACCTGCCTGGTTCGAAGAATGTGAAGGCTGATGCTCTTTCTAGGAGTTTTGTGCCTGACTCTCCTGGAGATTCAGAGCCGGCTGGTGTCCTCAGAGAAGGGGTGATTTTGTCTGCCATCTCCCCAGATTTGCGACGAGTGCTGCAGGAGTTTCAGGTGGATAGACCTGACCGTTGTCCACCGGAGAGACTGTTTGTCCCGGATAGATGGATGTTATGGTTCTCAATGGCAAGAGAACATAGCCCAGCATAAATATGAACTAGCTCTTGGAAGGATGGAAACTTAAACTGACCATGAACTAAACCTGCCGCACAACTAACAGTAGCCGGGTAGCGTGCCTACGTTTTATCCCTAGACGCTCAGCGCCAGCCGGAGGACTAACTAATCCTGGCAGAGGAAAATACAGTCCTGGCTCACCTCTAGAGAAATTTCCCCGAAAGGCAGACAGAGGCCCCCACATATATTGGCGGTGATTTTAGATGAAAATGACAAACGTAGTATGAAAATAGGTTTAGCAAAATCGAGGTCCGCTTACTAGATAGCAGGAAGACAGAAAGGGCACTTTCATGGTCAGCTGAAAACCCTATCGAAATACCATCCTGAAATTACTTTAAGACTCTAGTATTAACTCATAACATCAGAGTGGCAATTTCAGATCACAAGAGCTTTCCAGACACAGAAACGAAACTGCAGCTGTGAACTGGAACAAAATGCAAAAAACAAACAAGGACAAAAGTCCGACTTAGCTGGGAGTTGTCTAGAAGCAGGAACATGCACAGAAAGGCTTCTGATTACAATGCTGACCGGCATGGAAGTGACAGAGGAGCAAGGTTAAATAGCGACTCCCACATCCTGATGGGAACAGGTGAACAGAGGGGATGATGCACACAAGTTCAATTCCACCAGTGGCCACCGGGGGAGCCCAAAATCCAATTTCACAACAGTACCCCCCCCTCAAGGAGGGGGCACCGAACCCTCACCAGAACCACCAGGGCGATCAGGATGAGCCCTATGAAAGGCACGGACCAGATCGGAGGCATGAACATCAGAGGCAGTCACCCAAGAATTATCCTCCTGACCGTATCCCTTCCATTTGACCAGATACTGGAGTTTCCGTCTGGAAACACGAGAGTCCAAGATTTTTTCCACAACGTACTCCAACTCGCCCTCAACCAACACCGGAGCAGGAGGCTCAACGGAAGGCACAACCGGTACCTCATACCTGCGCAATAATGACCGATGAAAAACATTATGAATAGAAAAAGATGCAGGGAGGTCCAAACGGAAGGACACAGGGTTAAGAATCTCCAATATCTTGTACGGGCCGATGAACCGAGGCTTAAACTTAGGAGAAGAAACCCTCATAGGGACAAAACGAGAAGACAACCACACCAAGTCCCCGACACAAAGCCGAGGACCAACCCGACGCCGGCGGTTGGCAAAAAGCTGAGTCTTCTCCTGGGACAACTTCAAATTGTCCACTACCTGCCCCCAAATCTGATGCAACCTCTCCACCACAGCATCCACTCCAGGACAATCCGAAGATTCCACCTGACCGGAGGAAAATCGAGGATGAAACCCCGAATTACAGAAAAAAGGAGACACCAAGGTGGCAGAGCTGGCCCGATTATTGAGGGCAAACTCCGCTAAAGGCAAAAAAGCAACCCAATCATCCTGATCTGCAGACACAAAACACCTCAAATATGTCTCCAAGGTCTGATTCGTCCGCTCGGTCTGGCCATTAGTCTGAGGATGGAAAGCAGACGAGAAAGACAAATCTATGCCCATCCTAGCACAGAATGCCCGCCAAAATCTAGACACGAATTGGGTTCCTCTGTCAGAAACGATATTCTCCGGAATACCATGCAAACGAACCACATTTTGAAAAAACAGAGGAACCAACTCGGAAGAAGAAGGCAACTTAGGCAGGGGAACCAAATGGACCATCTTAGAGAAACGGTCACACACCACCCAGATGACAGACATCTTCTGAGAAACAGGAAGATCCGAAATAAAATCCATCGAGATGTGCGTCCAAGGCCTCTTCGGGATAGGCAAGGGCAACAACAATCCACTAGCCCGAGAACAACAAGGCTTGGCCCGAGCACAAACGTCACAAGACTGCACAAAGCCTCGTACATCTCGTGACAGGGAAGGCCACCAGAAGGACCTTGCCACCAAATCCCTGGTACCAAAGATTCCAGGATGACCTGCCAACGCAGAAGAATGAACCTCAGAAATGACTTTACTGGTCCAATCATCAGGAACAAACAGTCTACCAGGTGGGCAACGATCAGGTCTATCCGCCTGAAACTCCTGCAAGGCCCGCCGCAGGTCTGGAGAAACGGCAGACAATATCACTCCATCCTTAAGGATACCTGTAGGTTCAGAATTACCAGGGGAGTCAGGCTCAAAACTCCTAGAAAGGGCATCCGCCTTAACATTCTTAGAACCCGGTAGGTATGACACCACATAATTAAACCGAGAGAAAAACAACGACCAGCGCGCCTGTCTAGGATTCAGGCATCTGGCGGACTCAAGATAAATTAAATTTTTGTGGTCGGTCAATACCACCACCTGATGTCTAGCCCCCTCAAGCCAATGACGCCACTCCTCAAAAGCCCACTTCATGGCCAAAAGCTCCCGATTCCCAATATCATAATTCCGCTCGGCGGGCGAAAATTTACGAGAAAAAAAAGCACAAGGTTTCATCACGGAGCAGTCGGAACTTCTCTGCGACAAAACCGCCCCAGCTCCGATTTCAGAAGCGTCGACCTCAACCTGAAAAGGAAGAGCAACATCAGGCTGACGCAACACAGGGGCGGAAGAAAAGCGGCGCTTAAGCTCCCGAAAGGCCTCCACAGCAGCAGGGGACCAATCAGCAACATCAGCACCCTTCTTAGTCAAATCAGTCAATGGTTTAACAACATCAGAAAAACCAGCAATAAATCGACGATAAAAGTTAGCAAAGCCCAAAAATTTCTGAAGACTCTTAAGAGAAGAGGGTTGCGTCCAATCACAAATAGCCTGAACCTTGACAGGATCCATCTCGATGGAAGAGGGGGAAAAAATATATCCCAAGAAGGAAATCTTTTGAACCCCAAAAACGCACTTAGAACCCTTCACACACAAGGAATTAGACCGCAAAACCTGAAAAACCCTCCTGACCTGCTGGACATGAGAGTCCCAGTCATCCGAAAAAATCAGAATATCATCCAGATACACAATCATAAATTTATCCAAATAATCACGGAAAATGTCATGCATAAAGGACTGAAAGACTGAAGGGGCATTTGAAAGGCCAAAAGGCATCACCAAATACTCAAAGTGGCCCTCGGGCGTATTAAATGCGGTTTTCCACTCATCCCCCTGCTTAATTCGCACCAAATTATACACCCCACGGAGATCTATCTTAGAGAACCACTTGGCCCCCTTTATGTGAGCAAACAAATCAGTCAGCAGTGGCAACGGATATTGATATTTAACCGTGATTTTATTCAAAAGCCGATAATCAATACACGGCCTCAAAGAGCCATCTTTCTTAGACACAAAGAAAAAACCGGCTCCTAAGGGAGATGACGAAGGACGAATATGTCCCTTTTCCAAGGACTCCTTTATATATTCTCGCATAGCAGCATGTTCAGGCACAGACAGATTAAATAAACGACCCTTAGGGTATTTACTACCCGGAATCAAATCTATGGCACAATCGCACTCCCGGTGCGGAGGTAATGAACCAAGCTTAGGTTCTTCAAAAACGTCACGATAGTCAGACAAGAATTCAGGAATCTCAGAGGGAATAGATGATGAAATGGAAACCAAAGGTACGTCCCCATGCATCCCCTTACATCCCCAGCTTAACACAGACATAGCTTTCCAGTCGAGGACTGGGTTATGAGATTGCAGCCATGGCAATCCAAGCACCAACACATCATGTAGATTATACAGCACAAGAAAGCGAATAATCTCCTGATGATCCGGATTAATTCGCATAGTTACTTGTGTCCAGTATTGTGGTTTATTACTAGCCAATGGGGTGGAGTCAATCCCCTTCAGAGGTATAGGAGTTTCAAGAGGCTCTAAATCATACCCACAGCGTTTGGCAAAGGACCAATCCATAAGACTCAAAGCGGCGCCAGAGTCGACATAGGCGTCCGCGGTAATAGATGATAAAGAACAAATCAGGGTCACAGATAGAATAAACTTAGACTGAAAAGTGCCAATTGAAACTGACTTATCAAGCTTCTTAGTGCGCTTAGAGCATGCTGATATAACATGAGTTGAATCACCACAATAAAAGCACAACCCATTTTTTCGTCTAAAATTCTGCCGTTCGCTTCTGGACAGAATTCTATCACATTGCATATTCTCTGGCGTCTGCTCAGTAGACACCGCCAAATGGTGCATAGGTTTGCGCTCCCGCAGACGTCTATCGATCTGGATAGCCATTGTCATGGACTCATTCAGACCCGCAGGCACAGGGAACCCCACCATAACATCCTTAATGGCATCAGAGAGACCCTCTCTGAAATTCGCCGCCAGGGCGCACTCATTCCACTGAGTAAGCACAGACCATTTACGGAATTTTTGGCAGTATATTTCAACTTCATCTTGCCCCTGAGATAGGGACATCAAGGCTTTTTCCGCCTGAAGCTCTAAATGAGGTTCCTCATAAAGCAACCCCAAGGCCAGAAAAAACGCATCCACATTGAGCAACGCAGGATCCCCTGGAGCCAATGCAAAAGCCCAATCTTGAGGGTCGCCCCGGAGCAAGGAAATCACAATCCTGACCTGCTGTGCAGGATCTCCAGCAGAGCGAGATTTCAGGGACAAAAACAACTTGCAATTATTTTTGAAATTTTGAAAGCAAGATCTATTCCCCGAGAAAAATTCAGGCAAAGGAATTCTAGGTTCAGATATAGGAATATGAACAACAAAATCTTGTAAATTTTGAACTTTCGTGGTGAGATTATTCAAACCTGCAGCTAAACTCTGAATATCCATTTTAAACAGGTGAACACAGAGCCATTCCAGGATTAGAAGGAGAGAGAGAGAGGAAGGCTGCAATATAGGCAGACTTGCAAGTGATTCAATAGAAAGCACACTCAGAACTGAAGGAAAAAAAAAAAAAAAAAATTTTCAGCAGACTTCTTTTTTCTCTCCTTTCTCTGCCAATTAATTTAACCCTTTGTAGGCCGGTCAAACTGTTATGGTTCTCAATGGCAAGAGAACATAGCCCAGCATAAATATGAACTAGCTCTTGGAAGGATGGAAACTTAAACTGACCATGAACTAAACCTGCCGCACAACTAACAGTAGCCGGGTAGCGTGCCTACGTTTTATCCCTAGACGCTCAGCGCCAGCCGGAGGACTAACTAATCCTGGCAGAGGAAAATACAGTCCTGGCTCACCTCTAGAGAAATTTCCCCGAAAGGCAGACAGAGGCCCCCACATATATTGGCGGTGATTTTAGATGAAAATGACAAACGTAGTATGAAAATAGGTTTAGCAAAATCGAGGTCCGCTTACTAGATAGCAGGAAGACAGAAAGGGCACTTTCATGGTCAGCTGAAAACCCTATCAAAATACCATCCTGAAATTACTTTAAGACTCTAGTATTAACTCATAACATCAGAGTGGCAATTTCAGATCACAAGAGCTTTCCAGACACAGAAACGAAACTGCAGCTGTGAACTGGAACAAAATGCAAAAAACAAACAAGGACAAAAGTCCGACTTAGCTGGGAGTTGTCTAGAAGCAGGAACATGCACAGAAAGGCTTCTGATTACAATGCTGACCGGCATGGAAGTGACAGAGGAGCAAGGTTAAATAGCGACTCCCACATCCTGATGGGAACAGGTGAACAGAGGGGATGATGCACACAAGTTCAATTCCACCAGTGGCCACCGGGGGAGCCCAAAATCCAATTTCACAACAGATGGACCAGCAGAGTTATTTCCGAGGTTCATTCTTCGGTGTTGGCGGGCCATCCTGGAATATTTGGTACCAGAGACTTGGTGGCCAGGTCCTTTTGGTGGCCTTCCTTGTCACGGGATGTGCGTTCCTTTGTGCAGTCTTGTGGAATTTGTGCTCGGGCTAAGCCTTGCTGTTCTCGTGCCAGTGGGTTGCTGTTACCTTTGCCTGTCCCTAAGAGGCCTTGGACGCACATTTCCATGGATTTTATTTCAGATCTCCCTGTCTCTCAGAGAATAGTTCAAAGTGAAGGACAGCATCCAATCCAGGTGAAGATTATAAACACTTTATTGTGCCATAAATGCCATTTATGGCACAATAAAGTGTTTATAATCTTCACCTGGATTGGATGCTGTCCTTCACTTTGAACTGTTGGTATGTAATTCTCCATTTTGGATCCTGTGGAGTTAGGACGGGCATCCACTTTTCTGCAGTAGTGCTGTCAGCCGCCATTCTTCTAATTTGTCTCTCAGAGAATGTCTGTCATCTGGGTGGTGTGTGATCGTTTTTTCTAAGATGGTCCATTTGGTGCCCTTGCCTAAGTCCTCCTCCGAGTTGGTTCCGCTGTTTTTTCAAAATGTGGTTCGTTTGCACGGGATCCCTGAGAATATTGTTTCCGACAGAGGACCCCAGTTTGTGTCTAGATTTTGGCGGACCTTTTGTGCTAAGATGGGCATTGATTTATCTTTTTCGTCGGCCTTCCATCCTCAGACGAATGGCCAAACCGAGCAAACTAATCAGACCTTGGAAACTTATTTAAGATGTTTTGTTTCTGCTGATCAGGACGACTGGGTGACTTTTTTGCCATTGGCCGAGTTTGCCCTTAATAATCGGGCTAGTTCTGCTACTTTGGTTTCTCCTTTTTTTTGTAATTCGGGGTTTCATCCTCGTTTTTCCTCGGGTCAGGTGGAGCCTTCTGACTGTCCTGGAGTGGATGTTGTGGTGGATAGGTTGCATCAGATTTGGAATCATGTGGTGGACAATTTGAAGCTGTCACAAGAGAAGGCTCAGCTCTTTGCCAACCGCCGTCGCTGTGTGGGTCCCCAACTTCGTGTTGGGGACTTGGTGTGGTTGTCTTCTCGCTTTGTTCCTATGAAGGTCTCCTCTCCTAAGTTCATGCCTCGGTTTATCGGTCCTTATAAGATTTTGGAAGTTCTTGGCCCTGTGTCATTTCGTCTGGACCTCCCAGCGTCGTTTGCTATTCATAATGTGTTCCATCGGTCGTTGTTGCGGAGGTATGTGGTGCCTGTGGTTCCTCCGGTTGAGCCTCCTGCCCCGGTGCTGGTTGAGGGAGAATTGGAATACGTGGTGGAGAAGATCTTGGATTCTCGTATTTCTAGACGGAGGCTTCAGTATTTGGTTAAGTGGAAGGGCTATGGTCAGGAGGATAATTCCTGGGTTGTCGCCTCTGATGTTCATGCGGCCGATTTGGTTCGTGCCTTCCATGTGGCTCATCCCGATCGCCCTGGGGGTTTTGATGAGGGTTCGGTGACCCCTCCTCAAGGGGGGGGGGGTACTGTTGTGAACTCTGTTTTCGGGCTCCCTCTTGTGGTCACGGGTGGTATGGTGTGAGTTTTGTTTTGGGCTCCCCCTGGTGGCTTTGTTTGTTATCCTGCTGGTCTTGGCTGATCAGCTGACTCGTTATTCTCTGGGAGGTTCCTATATAGCTCTGTTTCACTTCCACTTGTTGCCGGCTGTCGATGTACTACCTTGCTCCCAGTCTCTCCAAGACCAGCTAAGTTTTTGTTTGTTCATTTTTTGATCATCAGTGTTCATCATGTTATTTGTCCAGCTTGCTAAAATGTGATTCCCTCGCTTGCTGGTTGCTCTAGTGGACTGAGTTTCTCCCCTCACACCGTTAGTTGGTGCGGGGGTTCTTGAAATCTCAGCATGGATATTTTGTAAGGGTTTTTTACTGACCGCATAGATCCCTTTTCTATTTTCTGCTATCTAGTATTAGTGGGCCTCATTTGCTGAATCTGTTTTCACCCCTATGTATGTGCCTTCCTCTTACCTCACCGTTATTATTTGTTGGGGGCTTCTATATCTTTGGGGATTATTTCTCTGGAGGCAAGCGAGGTCTTTCTTTCTCTCTAGGGGTAGTTTCTCAGGCTGGCTCGAGACGTCTAGGATTTCAGGCACGTTCACCGGCTACCTCTAGTTGTGTTTGGATAGGTTCAGATTTGCGGTCAGTCCAGTTACCATCTCCCTAGAGCTTGTCCTCTGTTTAGTTACCTAGCTGGTATATTTGTGATCCTCAGCCACTAAGGATCATAACACGGAACACCGAGGGAGTAAGGACCTCTATGCCTTATTTCAGAGACCGGCATGACAGCTAATTGCAGGTTACCTGTCCGCACCTACACCCAGGAGGCACGGTGACACTTACAGAGCCGGGTTATCTAAGAGACCCTATAAACAGGCTCAAGTCACCAGTCATCAGGGTATTGTCCTATCCTATATGGGGGACAGAGAGAACGGAACACCACAACTGTGAGACCCTTATGTGAAGCCATAGGCAGTAATGGACTACACCACCGCAGCGCAAGGGAAGGCTACTGATTTCCACCTGGACAAGGGGACCCTGGACTTGCCTCCAAACTGGCCGGACTCTGCCTGCCCTGTGATCTGGTGCCCTGGACTGTGGATGCTGAAGTCTTCAGTAAAGGTAAAGAGACTGCAACCCTGTATCCTCATTCTTCACTGCGCCATTCATCATTCACCATCTATACACCGGGAAGCCCTGGGGTACACTTCACCTGTGGAAAGGTATACCATCTAGCTGCCATAACATCACCCCAGCGGACCCCTTAAAGCAGCGTCGGTCACCCTGACCGAGTACCACAGGCGGTGTCACGAACATTCCCCTTAAAGACCTTTCCCTTTAACACAGACGTCCCAGGGCCACGGACCGGGTCAGCCACCGTAACATCCCCCTGTGAAGTACCAGACCCAGTACCGAGTACCCCCTTGCCCTGATGGAGCGCTCCAATGTCACAGCTCACCTCCTCCTCCTGTACAATGACTGATAACACCTCTATATTCAGTAGATAACACAGGATCTATCATTCACAATAGGTGATGTCACAGCTCACCTCCTCCTCCTGTACAATGACTGATAACACCTCTATATACACTACATAGCACAGTTACCATTGACAGTAGGTGATGTCACAGCTCACCTCCTCCTCCTGTTTAATGACTGATAACACCTCTACATACGGTAGATAACACAGGATCCACCATTCACAATAGGTGATGTCACAGCTCACCTCCTCCTCCTGTACAATGACTGATAACACCTCTATATACACTACATAGCACAGTTACCATTGACAGTAGGTGATGTCACAGCTCACCTCCTCCTCCTGTTTAATGACTGATAACACCTCTACATACGGTAGATAACCCAGGATCCACCATTCACAATAGGTGATATCACAGCTCACCTCCTCCTGTACAATGACTGATGACACCTCTATATACAGAACATAACACAGGATCCACTATTCACAATAGGTGATGTCACAGCTCACCTCCTCCTCCTGTACGATGACTGATAACACCTCTATATACAGTAGATAACCCAGGACCCACCATTCACAATAGGTGATGTCACAGCTCACCTCCTCCTGTACAATGACTAATAACAGCTCTATATACAGTACATAACACAGGATCCACCATTCACAATAGGTGATGTCACAGCTCACCTCCTCCTGTACAATGACTGATAACACCTCTATATACAGTAGATAACACAGGATCCACCATTCACAATAGGTGATGTCACAGCTCACCTCCTCCTGTACAATGACTGATAACACCTCTATATACAGTAGATAACACATGATCTACCATTCACAATAGGTGATGTCACAGCTCACCTCCTCCTCCTGTACAATGACTGATGACACCTCTATATACAGTAGATAACACAGGATCCACCATTCACAATAGGTGATGTCACAGCTCACCTCCTCCTGTACAATGACTGATAACACCTCTATATACAGTAGATAACGCAGGATCCACCATTCACAATAGGTGATGTCACAGCTCACCTCCTCCTGTACAATGACTGATAACACCTCTATATACAGTAGATAACACATGATCTACCATTCACAATAGGTGATGTCACAGCTCACCTCCTCCTCCTGTACAATGACTGATAACACCTCTATATACAGTAGATAACACATGATCTACCATTCACAATAGGTGATGTCACAGCTCACCTCCTCCTCCTGTACAATGACTGATGACACCTCTATATACAGTAGATAACACAGGATCCACCATTCACAATAGATGATGTCACAGCTCACCTCCTCCTGTACAATGACTGATAACAGCTCTATATACAGTACATACAGTAACACAGGATCCACCATTGACAGTAGGTGATGTCACAGCTCACCTCCTCCCCTCTTGTGCAGTGCATTGCATTTTTAGTTTTCTGCATCAACAGTCAGTTATGTGTGTTTTTATTGTCAGGCCTTGTGACTCTGCGACCATATGAGGTATTGCCAGATCAGTATATTTATTGTTCTTGACATTTTTTCTACTTGGCCTTTGGGGATTCCTTGCACCTGCAGTTCTGGTGCGTATGCCAATGGTGCGATATGTCAGCTCCAACAGACGTTCTGCATGTGGGGACGTTTATTTGTTCAGCAGACTGACTCAGGGTATGTGGCATCATTACACAGAAGAGAACAGCTTGTGAGACCGGATCACGATAGCGGAAAATCTGCCTCCACCGACTGCAGAAATCATAAAGGTACATTTCAATCAGATATGTATTTCCGATTCTCGTCCATCTTCGTGTCTTCAGGATACAGGATCACAGTGGTCAGATATGCAAGGCTTGTGTGTCCGGCTGATGAATGCACTTAGAAGCTGTAACCAGGGCCGTTTCTTCAACAGGGCGGGCAGGGCGGCCACACGGGGCGCCGTGGGGCCGGGGGGCGCAGGAGAGGCCTCGGGCCCCGGTGGTCCCCTGCCCGCTGCTGCTGCTGTTTAAGGGCTGTCAGGGGCGCGGATGCCGCGCTCAGTGCTGGGCGCGCCCTGCCCGAACTCAGCTGCAAATCTGACAGCTGAGCGGTCAGATCATCGCCTCGCGTCGCCGCGCCCCCCCCCCCGCACCGCACACACCACAGTCTCACAACCTGCACTCCCACACTGATAGTATTATTTTCGGTGCCGGGGGGGGGGGGGGGGGGGGGAGAAATTTCCTACTCTCGCCCTGTGTCATTTTTGGGCTAGAAACTGCCCTGGCTGTAACCATATATGTTCAACAGAAATGTTCTCAGAGCAGTTGTCAGTTCCCTCCTTCACTGTTCCTAGTGGTACCTCCAATACCACCTGCGTAATATTCTGCAGGATCCCCTTGTGCCACCTGAGCAGCTTGGACCTGTTGAGGCATGGACTTCACACAGTGTCCTATGGTTTCCAGCACCAATATGTTGGCAGCAGATCCTTTAAGTCCTGTAAGAAGCTCAGTAAGGTCTTGTGTTTCCATCCCAAAGATGCTCGATTGGATTGAGAACTGGGAAATTTGAAGATAAGTCCTCACTAGAGATGAGTGAATTGATTAGCAGGACCTTGGTCGGGAGTCCTCCTGACCATTTCCACCTGCAGTCATCCACACACCATCTTACATCGTCCCAGGCTGGCTAATCAAAAGAGGAGCCGGAGATGTCAGCAGGCAGGAGGTGGTTCCAAGGTCTCCCATCCAACAACTACTGAATACTGACCTGTCCACAGGACCAGGGTTCTCCAACTCAATTCACTAATTTCTTGTTCTCACCATGAACTCATCATACTCCTAAAACCACTCCTGAACAACGTATTTTTGTATCCTGTCCCCCATTAAATTGCCTTTCCTGATCTTCTTCTCAATGTACATCCTACTACTTCCTCTTCTCCAGGTAAGTTCTAAACACACAACTGGCCATCCACATGGTGTAAAAGAAATTGTGATTCATCAGACGGGGCCACCTTCTCCTTCAAAAGCTTCCATGGTCCGGTTTGCACGTGCAACAGGCCTCACAATGGATGGAGGTCAGAGCTGGACCTGGTCTTGACTGTTGTACACTTCCGTGTGGAAAGCTGAGTAGACACGTTGCACAGACCAAGGAGACGGCTAAAACCCCAAATGTACTGAGTACAAAAGACTTGTACTTTTTCAGCAGTGGAAAGGGCCCTCTGACTGGTCTGGCTGCAATGTTTTTTTTGTGTCCTGACACCTTTCTATCGTACCAGTAACGTCTTCAGTAAATTGTGATACATAAGTTTTCCTTTCAGCTACACTTCACTCAGCGTGAACTTTTGCTTGGATCGGGGACATCTACTGTATGGACAGACTCAGCGTGTGCTGGGAACGAGGGGGCTATTTTGTGGTACTCGGTAAATTAGTCTAAAGTTCGGTAATCAAAATGAAAAATTTCAACTCAAACCAATCTTTCCTTGGGCAAATTTTTTCAATCAATCAGTGGATTAGACAACAGTTCTAGGGAGAGGTTCTACATTTTTATGACTTTTTTGGTGGTCAAAATGTGAAGAATGCTCCTAGAAAAATGATTCTTCTTTCACTCGGTCTCGTTGAACATATTTGGGTGGAAAAACCAATACGGCCTACAATGTGTTTATGGCTAGGTCCATTCAGATAAATTATTGTTCATCAGATCATCATTTATTCAACCATCAGCCAACTTCTACATCATGTAATATGCATGGGCGCCTAAATTTAAGATGTCCACAGTTCATCTTTTTCACGTCTGGATTAGAGGAACAAGTTGTCCATACACAAGATAACTGTTGGATGATTGATCATTGGACAGACAGCTATCTCTCCTAACCAATCCACAAATATGAGCACTTGCCTTGGCCGAGCATTCATGAGTATTTAATGGGGAGAGAGGGAAAAAAGCCTCTGCTGGACTCCTTTGTGAGCTCCTTTTATTCCCTAAAAACCACAGGATCGGCCTTTGAAATTCCAACTTTCAGATCTTTCTCTCCTCTGACTTCACCTGTTGGGGGGAGAGTTGTGAGGCTCCTGCCCACATCAGATGGTTGACGAGATCAGCTGGCTTTCATCTAATAAGTTTGGCAGCCTTAGTTCACATTAATGACTAAACTTAGAAAAAAAAATGTGGAAAAAAGGAATAAAAAGACTAGAACGTTAATCAAAATAACTTTTATGAAGATCACACATGCAAATGTTCTTCCAGGATTAGAGCAAAGTGACGCTTGCTTTGGTTCTTTTTCAATAAAGGTATGCATCTTTTCAAAGAAATAGGGATGAACTGCAATACCAGACATGATTAAGACCAGAGTGTCAAACGCGTCGGTTGGTAGCTCTTTGGGATCTATATGTTGTCCGCATTGTGCCTATTTTTATGAATTTTCTCCATTTCAGCCATTAGACATGGGTGGCGCTGTTTAAGAAAATAAACACAGACCATTATTACTAATTTTAATTAACCTTTTTTTTTCATATCAATTAATACCAGGAATGCTAACAGCAATACATTATGCAGATTGGCGGATTTGCTACTGATTCTAGGATTTTTTTTGGCATATCGCACTTATATGACTGTGATCATCAGCCATCGCTCATGTTACTGCATCCAAACGCCCCTACAACTCGGGATGACTCATTGGCATATTCATCACACTTTTGTTCGGAGGATTATTTGCTGTGATCGGGTCCAAAATTCCATCATTACTCACGTCAACCCGATATACTGCATCCCAGTGATTAGATAACTCCAGTCGCGGCTGGTTAACCGCTTAGATGCTGCAAGTAATTGCAACAGTGGCATGTAAGGGGGTAACGCCAACTTAGGAAGACTGAATTTTAATGTCCATGTAAGGACCATGATTTTTGGACCAGCTAGGGGTCTCCTGACCAAAACTTCACACCCACATAAGCATGTAGGAGGCTGCTGGGTTCCGGTCCGTAGACCAGTGTCCGATTTGGTAGTTGTGGTCTATACTTGCATCATGAAACGTGAATGGCTGAAACTTGACTTAGGCGCACGAAGGGGGCTCCATCTGTCGCCCCATCTTCCCCCTGACTGCACCCATGTGTCGCTGTGGCACTACATAGATTAGGTCCTGTGAAAAAAAACGTAAGCAAAATGTTTAAAAATTTAAATATATATATATATATATACAGTATATATATATATATATATATATATATATATATATATATATATAAAAATACACAAAACCCTTGCCATTTAGATCCACATACCGTAGTTAGTGTTGTCATGTTCGTAACGACTCAAAGGATTACACAACTACATTACTTAATCACTATGGTGAACGAAAATTGCTGTTATTGTTCATCCTGCCCCCTGAATAAAGAAAAAGTGTCATAAACCCGAAAATGGGACTGATGAAAACCAAAATTTAATCCCAGCATTTGCTCTAAAGTGTCGCCCCAAACTCCCGTTTAGGGTACTGGTCAGCGGATCTATACAACCATAATTTCTGTAGCACGAGACGCTGCGTTATTCTTGAGCAATGAAAAGTGACAGAAAAGCCTCTTGGAGTCTTGTAGCTGCGGTGCTATTTACAGGTAATGCATTATCAGAAAATTACATTGTTAAAGTTGTTTTTTATTCAATTTTTTTATATATATGTTTATTTCATGTTTTGTTTTTCAAATAAATAAATAATATTAATAATAATAATTAAAAAAAACAAAACAGAAGTTGTGCAATTTCCATACTTACCAATAAGGCTTATGGTAGACATAAACCACCTGTTCTGTACAGAAGACTTTTCAGCACTCTCATTATCATCATAGCAAGTATTATTATGACTGTTAACACCTCTATATACAGCACAGAATCCTCCATTCAGAATAGGTGATGTCACAGCTCACCTCCTCCTCCTGTACAATGACTGATAACACCTCTATATACAGTAGATAACACAGGATACACTATTCACAATAGGTGATGTCACAGCTCACCTCCTCCTCCTGTACAATGACTGATAACACCTCTATATACAGTAGATAACACAGGATACACTATTCACAATAGGTGATATCACAGCTCACCTCCTCCTCCTGTACAATGACTGATAACACCTCTATATACAGTAGATAACGCAGGATCCAGCAATCACAATACGTGATGTCACAGCTTACCTCCTCCTCCTGTATAATGACTGATAACACCTCTATATACAGTAGATAATGCAGGATCCACCAATCACAATAGGTGATGTCACAGCTCACCTCCTCCTCCTGTACAATGACTGATAACACCTCTATATACAGTAGATAGCACAGGATCCACCATTCACAATAGGTGATATCACAGCTCACCTCCTCCTCCTGTACAATGACTGATGACACCTCTATATACAGTAGATAACACAGGATCCACCATTAACAATAGGTGATGTCACAGCTCACCTCCTCCTCCTGTACAATGACTGATAACACCTCTATATACAGTAGATAGCACAGGATCCACCAATCACAATAGGTGATGTCACAGCTCACCTCCTCCTCCTGTACAATGACTGATAACACCTCTATATACAGTAGATAGCACAGGATCCACCATTCACAATAGGTGATATCACAGCTCACCTCCTCCTCCTGTACAATGACTGATAACACCTCTATATACAGTAGATAACTCAGGATCTACCATTCACAATAGGTGATGTCACAGCTCACCTCCTCCTCCTGTACAATGACTGATAACACCTCTATATACAGTAGATAACTCAGGATCTACCATTCACAATAGGTGATGTCACAGCTCACCTCCTCCTCCTGTACAATGACTGATAACACCTCTATATACAGTAGATAACACAGGATCCACCATTCACAATAGGTGATGTCACAGCTCACCTCCTCCTCCTCCTGTACAATGACTGATAACACCGCTATATACAGTAGATAACGCAGCATCCACCATTCACAATAACTGATATCACTGATTATTTTCAAACAATACATTTTACAATTAAAACCTGATTTAAACAATTGGTCATTTCCTGGTGACACATATCATTCACTGGTGTCTGTCTTGTGGCAGGTGCCCTTTAATTTTCCTTAGTACATTAGCAAATGTGACCACAAGAGGGCTCACTACATGTTCCCCAGTCACTCCTATCAGAATATATACCGACTGTCAGGTGTCTCATAAGTTCCCACTCTGCAGCGCAGCTTATACTCTGTACCGTATAGTGGGTTTCACTTTGCTCTCCACATCACAATTTATTCCAGAATTTTTCAGCTGTCACTGATCAGAAACTGTACAATTAAGGAAATTTCCTCCAGATGGGTTCTTCTGTTTTTCACTGACAGATCACACTATAATCTGTGGGACTGTTCACGTCTTTTTTTCTGCAGAAAAAAAGAAAGAAAAAAAGTGTTTGTTAAAGGAGTTGTCCGGACTTTAACATTGATGACCCATCCTTAGGGTAGGTCATCAATGTCAGATCAGTGGGGAGGCGACACCCAGCACCCCCTCAGCTGTCCCTGGTGTCAGCGGTGGCTGGAACTGCTCCGTTATGGAGCTGCACAGCACAGCGCCATAGATGGAGTAGTGGCCGCGGTCGTGTCCTGCACATACGCCCCCTATTGATGTGAATATGGGATGGATGTGCAGTACCAGGACGAAGCCACTAAACAGTCGTCAGGGCTGTGCTGTAGAGCTCCGTAACAGAGCAGTTCCGGCCACCATTGACACTGGGAATAGCTGTTCAGCGGGGGTGCTTGGTCTCACACCAATGTTAAAGTCCTGAACAAGTTCTTTAAGTAAATGGGTCTGAGAAAAAGGGTGTAGTCATTTTATGTTTTATTTTCATCAAGAGGAAAGAAGAGCAAGTGTAAGTCAGAGGGGGCCTTCACCCCATTCCCCATACTGACTGAGGACATTACAAATCCAGTGAGCTGACGCGGAGTTAGGGCTGAAGTGGCCCCTATAAGTGTTAGGGTATGGCCTGATGGTGCAGCCATGGACCAATGCGTGTGTAACGTGGTGCAGAACGTTAGCCGTGGGAGAGGTGCTCATCTCTTTTGCCCAGGCGCATTACATGAAGGTGGGGGTCCTGGCTCGGTGTGTAGACTTGTGCTGTGGAGGCGCTACACCCTTGCAGGCCGCACGTATCCGATGACATTGGTTGGCTAGGACCAGATGTTTGACAGTTCAACGAGGGAGACTAAGAGGCAACATGTTCTGACTCCAGGCCAGAAGGGAGAGCTCTGAAGCTGGTTTAAGGAAAGCTTCCCTATATATATTCTGGCTTTTAGGAGGAGTTAGGTTAGTTAGTAGGAGTCCGTAGTGGAGGACAGTCAAGAGAAAATCTGGAGCCGTGCAGACACAAGGTTCTGCAGCTCCTGACAAGACAGTCTGTAGAAAAGTGTGAGGGGAGAGGAAGCACAGGAGTGAGGAGCTGGAGGGGAGCTGCAACTGAGCTCCCTCCACGCTGAAGCACAGGAACCGGACACCGGGAGTCCGAGGCTGTGTGGGACTGTATGCCCCACAGCAGAAACTGGAGGGCAGGGGATTTCAAGTCACCTGTCCACAACCACACCCGATGGCACAGCAGCATATAGAGCTCAGAGTCGCCGCAAGTAGAGACACCTTTAAAAAGGCTTGCGTTGCCTGCTGTTCTACATATAGGACAGATTGAGAGGACCTTGTTTTAAGTGTCAGGCAGCAAGGGACGCACACTACAGCGCAGTAAGGAAGGCTTCCAACCTTACCTGGCTAAGGGGACTCCAAATCGCTTCCAGGCTTGCCAGACCTCACCATCATCTGTTATCGGTACCCTGGACTGTGGCTGCATACTACCAGTAAAAGTAAAGAGACTGCAACGTTGTGTCCTCTAATTCTTTCTGGCACCACACCATCTATTATCTTTGCCACTACACTGGGAGCCCTGGGGACTAAACTTTACCTGTGGGAAGCTATACCATCCCCGCTGCAATAACATCATCCCCAGTGGACCCCTTTAAGCAGCGTCGGTCATCCCTGACCGAATACCATAGGTGGTATCAAAAACAAACTTTATAAACTTTATTCCCATTTACTTCAATAGCTTTTATTGGATGCCCAGGGCTACGGACCGGGTCACTGCTGCCGTAACACATCCTCTTTAAGAATCGGCCCAGTACCAAGTACCCCACAGTCCTAGCAGGTGCTCCACTACCTCATGCAGGCCGCATGTAACCGATGTTGCTAGTTGCTGGTTTCCTTAATAATGTGTAATATTTTCCTAGCACAAATTCAGTCCCTTTCTCTTCTCTCTTTGTTTCTCTGTCTTCACTATTCCTCACTACTTCACCACAGCCCAGCTCGACACTACTGTTCAGCTAGTAAGAGTCCTTTTCTCAACCCGCGGTTCCGCGTCTTCTTTCCCCACTAGGGAACTATGTTGCCAGTATGGCCGCTACTAATCTTCTCTGATGCTTTGGAACGCCTGCCCGGGGTACTCTCTTTATCTCGTGTACATTGTCCTGTCCTATACTGTTATCTTTAGGAGATATAAACTCTGGGCAGTACTGCTAGGTGTCCTCTCCCAGGATCCGTCTCCAATAGATCACTCTGTCTCTCAGTCACTCTTCCTCGTTTCAGCTCCGGATCACGCTCTCTCTTTCTCCCGATCTCCTCTCGCTACAAGTGACATCCTTGAAATGAGGCACTGCTTACATGAGAACTTAGATCTGTTCTCTATGCACTCCAGGCCCTTTCTGATGCCTCAACAGGAAACTGTCACTTTCCCTTCAGCTTAGCCCCTTCCCACTCTGGGCTAGTCCCAACCATTTACTCTTACTTTCCCTACTGTCAATAAAATGCACATCATTAGCACCATTAATCATAGCACAATTTATATTACACATTATAATAACACTTGTTTGTTCAAGAAGGAACATGGACAATATGTCCATTTCCTTACAGGTACACAACTTGATGGACTTTTCCTTTACAATACGGAGCATTTTCCACACCCAATTTCACTTCCTTCTTCTTCACTTGCTTGTTCTCTATCATTTCACTTCCTTCTTCTTCACTTGCTTGTTCTCTATCATTATTGTTCCTTTCAACTTCACCACAGCCCTGGTCAGTACAGTACAGTTAGCAAGAGTCCTTCTCTCAACCCACAGTTCCGCATTTTCTTTCCCCTCTAGGGAACTACATTGCCAGTATGGCCGTTACTTATCTTCTCTGTCTCTTATGCCATGGAACACCTGCCTGGAGCACTCTCTTCATTTTACGCACTCTGTCTCATCTAGGCTTGTTACTTTTATGAGTTATAAATAGTGTTGAGCGATACCTTCCGATATTGAAAAGTATCGGTGTCGGATTGGATCGGCCAATATTCAAAAAATATCGGATATCGCCGATACCGATACCCGATACCAATGCAAGTTAATAGGTCCAAAATATCGGAATTAAAATAAACCCTTTCTTTCCTTGTAGGTTCATTCTACATGAAGGAAAACAACTAAGAGTAATGTAGGATGTATTGGGGGAGGTGGAGGAGACATTAAAGGCATAGAGGTTTAGCCCAATCAAATGGACTAGCAGGAATTAATTTTTTTTTTTAAAGACGTTCGGAGATACAAAGATATTGACTATGTTAAGATTTTTTATATTTTGTCAGATATTGATGTTTCACTAATTCCATGCTCTTCACATTCTTTTTTAATTCTTCGACACTTTCTTCTTCATCATCCTCAGCAGCAGCATCTTTTACATCAACTTCTTCACCTTATTCATCTTCTTCTTCACCTTCTTCCTATTATTCATTTTTTGTTGCATTCTTCATATTCTTTTTATTAAACTATTATTATTCTTCATATTCTACTTCTTCATCATATTCTTATTTGTGACAGGCATTCCTGTAGTTGTTATCTATAAAAGTTTGAAGATTACACCTTCCGTTCTGCCTGTCACAAAAGAGTTACAACAGGATTTGTCCGCGTTCAGTTTGGCCTGCAGCAGCAGCAGGCTTTTTCCAGGGGCACCACGAGGAGGAACGGACTCACCCCCATACACTGCTTAGTCTTCTTCTGCTTATAATTTAGATAATATCTTTTGTTATGACCTGATGGGTACGAAGCAGTGCTGAGATGACCTGGTGGGTAAAACCAATCAAGTACAAGCTCTGAGGAGGTGGTAACTTTACTGACCGCAAGCCCTACACCTAACACCAACACTAGAAATAGCCGTGGAGCGTTCCTATCTCTGCCTAGACGCCTCTTCACAGCCTAAGAGCTAACTACCCCTGAAGATGGAAACGGAAAACTATCTCGCCTCAGAGAAACCCCCAAAGGAAAGATAGCCCCCCACACATATTGACGGTGAGTGGAGAGGGAAATGACGAACTCAGAAATTAAACTAGATTTTAGCAAAGGAGGCCAAAACTATCTAAATAGACAGAGATAGAAAAGGCTACTGTGCGGTCAGTATTAAAAAACTAAATATCCACGCAGAGTTTACAAAAAATAACCTCCACACTGACTCACGGTGTGGAGGGGTGTTGTGAATTCCGTTCTCGAACTCCCTCCTGTGGTCATGAATGGTACTTTGGCGAGTTCTGTCTGTGAACTCCCTCTGGTGGCTGTGAGTGGAGCTACTAGCCATTGAGGTGTCTTTCTCACCTGCTCCTCATTTGTTGCTAGACTGGCTTCTCTATTTAACTCCACTCAGATCGTTAGAGTATGCCAGCTGTCAATGTCTTAGCCTTGGTTCAGATCTCTCTGGGACCTTTCTGAGGACCTGTCTTTTCCAGCAGAAGCTAAGTTCCTGCTTGTTTATTTTTTGCTCATTGTTTTCTTGCTAATTTTCTAGTCCAGCTTGCAACCATGATATTTCCTTGCTAGTTGGAAGCTCTGGGGGTGCAGAGTGGCACCACCGCACCGTGAGTCGGTGCGGGGGTCTTTTTGCACACTCTGTGTGGTTATTTGTAGTTTTTTGTGTTGACCGCTATCACGCTACACGGGGGTGAGCCAGGGAGGGAGAGGTGAACCCCAAAGTGGACCCTCTGGGTCACGATCCCAGAGCCCCCTAGGGCGAGCGAACCTGATGGGAGCACCCCCTATACAGGGAGTGTTAGGAGCAGGCCCAGGGAGGATGGAACCGCAACTGCCGGAGCCAAAGGGACGACTGGGTGGAGCAGGAGAACTGGTATGCAGAGGATGACTGATGCGGAGCACTGGAAGGGAAAAATACAAGTTAACCAGGCAGTTGGAGCTGAAGGATAAAGGGGACGGAGGGCGAGGGAAGGAGCCGAAGAAACAGAGCACAAGGCAGGAAAGGGAACAACGAGGCTTAAGCTTAGAATGGGCCAGAGCACAACGCTGAACTACGGAGCAGAAACAACGAAGATACGCAGGCGCTTTACCTGGGGAAGCGCCGAGCTGAAATACCTGATGGGCGCCGCCATATTGGAGGCGGGACCACCGGGTCACGACCTCCCAGAAGGCAGAGCGGCGGAGGAGACCCTACGGCGCATGCGTGGACCGGCGACGCGCAGAGAGGCCTAGAAACTGGAGGCAGAAGAAGAAGAAGGAACGCTGGGAGCGCGCCGGCCGGACAGATAAGTATCAGGAATCGTTACAACCGCAAAGATCTCTTTCCTATCCTCAATCTGTTTAGTTAGACTGGCCTCCTTTGCTGAAACCTATTTCATTCCTGTGTTTGTATATTCCTCTTAACTCACAGTTAATACTTGTGGGTGGCTGCCTTTACCTTTGGGGAATTTCTCTGAGGCAAGGTGAGGCTTTGTTTTCTATCTTTAGGGGTAGTTAGCTCTTAGGCTGTGAAGAGGCATCTAGGCAGAGTCAGGCATGCTCCACGGCTATTTCTAGTGTGTGTGATAGGAGTAGGGTTTGCGGTCAGCAGAGTTCCCACTTCCCCAGAGCTAGTCCCGATTTCGTGTACAACTATCAGGTCATTCCGGGTGCACCTAACCACCAGGTCTATAACAGTACAGCTGGCCCACAAAGTGTTAATGCATCTCAATAGAGGGAAAAGAGAAGTTCTGAGACCATTTTTTTTTCCTCTGCAGTTTGTTTTGTCTCTCTTTTCCCCTTAACCTCTGGGTGGTTCAGAACTCAGGTGCAGATATGGACATTCAGGGTCTGTTCTCTAGTGTGGATCAACTCACTGCAAGGGTACAAAGCATTCAAAATTATGTGGTTCAGAATCCGATGTTAGAGCCTAGAATACCAATTCCTGATGTGTTTGCTGGGGATAGATCTAAGTTTCTGAGTTTCAAAAATAATTGTAAACTGTTTCTTGCTCTGAAACCCCGCTCTTCTGGTGACCCCATTCAGCAAGTAAAAATCATTATTTCTTTGTTGCGTGGCGACCCTCAAGACTGGGCATTCTCCCTGGCGCCAGGAGATCCTGCATTGTGTAATGTAGATGCGTTTTTTCTGTCGTTGGGATTACTTTATGATGAACCGAATTCTGTGGACCAGGCAGAGAAAATTTTGCTGGCTTTGTGTCAGGGTCAGGATAAAGCGGAGGTTTATTGCCAGAAGTTCAGAAAGTGGTCTGTGCTTACTCAATGGAATGAGTGTGCCCTGGCAGCAATTTTCAGAAAGGGTCTTTCTGAAGCCCTTAAGGATGTTATGGTGGGGTTCCCCACGCCTGCTGGTCTGAATGAATCAATGTCCTTGGCCATACAGATCGATCGGCGTTTACGTGAGCCCAAAACTGTGCACCATTTGGCGGTATCCTCTGAGCAGAGGCCTGAGCCTATGCAATGTGATAGGACTTTGACCAGAGCTGAACGGCAAGAACACAGACGTCAGAATGGGCTGTGTTTTTACTGTGGTGACTCCACTCATGCTATCTCTGATTGTCCTAAGCGCACTAAGCGGTTCGCTAGGTCGGTCACCATTGGTACTGTACAGCCTAAATTTCTTTTGTCCATTACTCTGATTTGCTCTTTGTCGTCCTACTCTGTTATGGCATTTGTGGATTCAGGCGCTGCCCTGAATTTGATGGACTTGGAGTTTGCCAGGCGCTGCGGTTTTTTCTTGGAGCCATTGCAGCATCCTATTCCTTTGAGGGGAATTGATGCTACGCCTTTGGCCAGGAATAAGCCTCAGTACTGGACCCAGTTGACCATGTGCATGGCTCCTGCACATCAGGAGGATATTCGCTTTTTGGTGTTGCATAATCTGCATGATGTGGTCGTGTTGGGTTTGCCATGGCTACAGGTCCATAATCCAGTATTGGATTGGAAATTGATGTCTGTGTCCAGTTGGGGTTGTCAAGAGGTACATGGGGATGTTCCATCGTTGTCAATTTCGTCCTCTACTCCTTCTGAAATCCCTGAGTTTTTGTCGGATTACTGGGATGTATTTGATGAGCCCAAGTACAGTGCTCTACCTCCTCATAGGGATTGTGATTGTGCTATTAATTTGATTCCTGGTAGCAAATTCCCTAAGGGACGACTTTTCAATTTGTCTGTCCCATCACACGCCGCTATGCGGAGTTATATAAAGGAGTCCTTGGAGAAAGGGCTTATTCGCCCGTCGTCGTCACCATTGGGAGCAGGGTTCTTTTTTGTGGCCAAGAAGGATGGTTCTCTGAGACCTTGTATAGATTACCGCCTTCTCAATAAAATCACGGTCAAATTTCAGTACCCTTTGCCTCTACTGTCTGATTTGTTTGCTCGGATTAAGGGGGCTAGTTGGTTCACCAAGATAGATCTTCGAGGGGCGTATAATCTGGTGCATATTAAACAGGGCGATGAATGGAAAACAGCATTTAATACGCCCGAGGGCCATTTTGAGTACTTGGTAATGCCATTCGGGCTTTCTAATGCCCCCTCTGTGTTTCAGTCCTTTATGCATGACATCTTCCGAAAGTATCTGGATAGATTCATGATTGTATATTTGAATGATATTTTGGTCTTTTCGGATGATTGGGAGTCTCATGTGAAGCAGGTCAGAATGGTGTTCCAGGTCCTTCGTGCTAATGCCTTGTTCGTGAAGGGATCTAAATGTCTCTTTGGAGTTCAGAAGGTTTCCTTTTTGGGCTTCATTTTTTCCCCTTCTACTATCGAGATGGACCCTGTTAAAGTTCAGGCTATTTTTGATTGGACAGCCTACATCTGTGAAGAGCCTTCATAAATTCCTTTGCTAATTTTTACCGTCGCTTCATCGCTAATTTTTCTAGTGTTGTCAAACCGCTGACCGATTTGACCAAGAAGGGTGATGTGGTGAATTGGTCCTCTGCGGCTGTTGAAGCTTTTCAGGAGTTGAAACGTCGTTTCTCTTCGGCTCCTGTGTTGTGTCAGCCAGATGTTTCGCTCCCTTTTCAGGTCGAGGTGGATGCTTCTGAGATTGGAGCAGGGGCTGTTCTGTCTCAGAGAAGTTCTGATGGCTCTGTAATGAAGCCATGTGCTTTCTTTTCTAGAAAGTTTTCGCCTGCTGAGCGTAATTATGATGTTGGCAATCGGGAGTTGTTGGCTATGAAGTGGGCATTCGAGGAGTGGCGACATTGGCTGGAAGGAGCCAAGCATCGCGTGGTGGTCTTGACTGATCACAAGAATCTGACTTATCTCGAGTCTGCCAAGCGGTTGAATCCTAGACAGGCTCGTTGGTCGCTGTTTTTTCCCGTTTCGATTTTGTGGATTCATACCTTCCGGGTTCTAAGAATGTGAAGGTTGATGCCCTTTCAAGGAGTTTTGTGCCTGATTCTCCTGAAGTTCCTGAACCGGCTGGTATCCTTAGAGAAGGGGTGGTTCTGTCTGCCATCTCCCCTGATTTGCGGCGAGTGCTGCAGGAGTTCCAGGCTGATAGACCTGACCGTTGTCCAGCGGAGAAACTGTTTGTCCCTGATAAATGGACTAGTAGAGTTATCTCTGAGGTTCATTGTTCGGTGTTGGCTGGTCATCCTGGGATTTTTGGTACCAGAGATTTGGTGGCTAGGTCCTTTTTGTGGCCTTCCTTGTCGCGGGATGTGCGTTCTTTTGTGCAGTCTTGTGGGACTTGTGCTCGGGCTAAACCCTGCTGTTCTCGAGCCAGTGGGTTACTTTTGCCCTTGCCGGTCCCGAAAAGGCCCTGGACGCATGTTTCCATGGATTTTATTTCAGATATCCCTGTTTCTCAAAGGATGTCGGTCATCTGGGTGGTTTGTGATCGTTTCTCTACAATGGTCCATTTGGTACCCTTGCCTAAGTTGCCTTCCTCCTCTGATTTGGTTCCATTGTTTTTCCAGCATGTGGTTCGTTTGCATGGCATTCCGGAGAACATCGTGTCTGACAGAGGTTCCCAGTTTGTTTCAAGGTTTTGGCGGTCCTTTTGTGCTAAGATGGGCATTGATTTGTCTTTTTCTTCGGCCTTCCATCTGTTATGGACCTGGTGGTTAGGAACACTTGAAGCGACCTGATAGGTAAACCAAAATATAGGACAAGCTCTGGGGATGTGGGAACTTTACTGACCGCAACCCTGATCCTATCGCACACACTATAGGCAGCCGTGGAGCGTTACCTAACTCTCCCTAGACGTCTCTTCACAGCCTGAGAGCTAGCTACCCCTAGAGAGAAACAAAAGCCTCACTTGCCTCAGAGAAATTCCCCAAAGTAAAGGCAGCCCCCCACAGATAATAACGGTGAGTTAAGAGGAAAATACAAGCATAGAAATGAAAACAGGTTTTAGCAAATAAGGCCCACTAATAACTAAATAGTCAGAAGATAGCAAGGGAACTGTGCGGTCAGTATAAAATGCTACAAAAATATCCACGCAGAGAATACAAAAAGACCCTCACACCGACTCACGATGTGAGGGGCGCAACTCTGCACCCCAGAGCTTCCAGCTAGCAAGGAAATAGCATATAAGCAAGCTGGACTGAACTCATCATATACTGAGAAACATTTTCCAAAATCAATGAGCAAAAATGAACTAGCATGAACTTAGCTTCTCCAGGAGGAGACAGGTCACAAGAGAAGTCCCAGAGAGATCTGAACCAAGACTGAATACAACGACAGCTGGCAACAAGTAAAGACCTAGGTGGAGTTAAATAGGCAGCCAGCATAGCAGAAAACGAGGCAGCTGGGAACCCAGCTAAAGACCAGCAGTATCACTCAAAGCCACCAGAGGGAGCCCACGAACAGAACTCAACAAAGTACCATTCATGACCACAGGAGGGAGCCCAAGAACGGAATTCACAACAGTATCCCCCCCCTTGAGGAGGGGTCACCGAACCCTCACCAGAGCCCCCAGGCCGATCAGGACGAGCCAAATGAAAGGCACAAACCAAATCGGCAGCATGGACATCAGAGGCAACAACCCAGGAATTATCCTCCTGACCATAGCCCTTCCATTTAACTAAGTACTGAAGCTTCCGTCTCGAAATACGAGAATCCAAGATCTTCTCCACCACGTACTCCAATTCTCCCTCGACCAACACCGGAGCAGAAGGATCAACAGAAGGAACCACAGGCACCACATACCTCCGCAACAATGACCTATGGAACACATTATGGATGGCAAAAGATGCTGGGAGGTCCAAACAAAATGACACAGGATTGAGGATTTCCAAAATCTTATAAGGACCGATGAAACGAGGCTTAAACTTAGGAGAGGAAACCTTCATCGGAACATAACGAGAAGACAACCAAACCAAATCCCCCACACGAAGTCGGGGACCCACACAGCGACAGCGGTTAGCAAAGCGTTGAGCCTTCTCCTGTGACAACGTCAAATTGTCCACTACGTGGTTCCAAATCTGCTGCAACCTATCCACCACAGAATCCACCCCAGGACAGTCAGAAGGTTCAACCTGCCCTTAGAAAAAACGAGGATGAAAACCAGAATTACAAAAAAAAGGTGAAACCAAAGTAGCCGACCTAGCCCGATTATTGAGGGCGAACTCAGCCAATGGCAAAAAAGTCACCCAATCATCCTGATCAGCAGAAACAAAACATCTCAGATAGGTTTCTAAGGTCTGATTAGTTCGTTCGGTTTGGCCATTCGTCTGAGGATGGAAAGCCGAAGAAAAAGACAAATCAATGCCCATCTTAGCACAAAAGGACCGCCAAAATCTGGACACAAACTGGGACCCTCTGTCAGACACAATGTTCTCCGGAATACCATGCAAACGAACCACATTCTGAAAAAACAGCGGAACCAAATCAGAGGAAGAAGGCAATTTAGGCAAGGGCACCAAATGGACCATCTTAGAAAAACGATCACAAACCACCCAGATGACAGACATCCTCTGAGAGACTGGAAGATCCGAAATAAAATCCATGGAAATATGCGTCCAGGGCCTCTTTGGGACAGGCAAAGGCAAAAGCAATCCACTGGCACAAGAACAGCAAGGCTTGGCCTGAGCACAAATCCCACAGGACTGCACAAAGGAACGCACATCCCGTGACAAGGAAGGCCACCAAAAGGACCTAACCACCAAATCTCTGGTACCAAACATCCCAGGATGACCCGCCAACACCGAACAATGAACCTCGGAAATAACTCTACTGGTCCATCTATCCGGGACAAACAGTCTCTCCGGTGGACAACGGTCAGGTCTATCGGCCTGAAATTCCTGCAGCACCCGCCGCAAATCAGGGGAGATGGCAGACAGAATCACCCCCTCTCTGAGGATACCAGCCGGTTCAGAAACTCCCAGAGAGTCAGGCACAAAACTCCTAGAAAGGGCACCAGCCTTCACATTCTTAGAGCCCGGAAGGTACGAAACCACGAAATCGAAACGGGAGAAAAACAGCGACCATCGAGCTTGTCTAGGATTTAACCGCTTGGCAGACTCGAGATAAATGAAATTCTTGTGATCCGTCAAGACCACCACGCGATGTTTGGCTCCCTCAAGCCAATGTCGCCACTCCTCAAATGCCCATTTCATTGCCAACAACTCCCGAGTACCAACATCATAATTCCGCTCGGCAGGCGAAAACTTTCTAGAAAAGAAAGCACATGGCCTCATCACAGAGCCATCAGAGCTTCTCTGTGACAAGACGGCCCCTGCTCCGATCTCAGAAGCATCAACCTCCACCTGAAAAGGGAGAGAAACATCCGGCTGACGCAAGACAGGAGCCGAAGAAAACCAACGTTTCAGCTCCTGAAAGGCCTCAACAGCCGCACAAGACCAATTCGTCACATCAGCACCCTTTTTGGTCAGATCCGTCAAAGGCTTAACCACACTAGAAAAATTAGTGATGAAGCGACGGTAAAAATTAGCAAAGCCCAAGAACTTCTGAAGACTCTTCACAGATGTAGGCTGAGTCCAATCATAGATGGCCTGGACTTTAACTGGATCCATCTCGATAGTAAAAGGGGAAAAAATAAAGCCCAAAAAGGAAACCTTCTGGACTCCGAAGAGACATTTAGAGCCCTTCACAAACAAGGCATTGGCACGCAGGACCTGAATTACCATCCTGACCTGCTTCACATGAGATTCCCAATCATCAGAAAAGACCAAAATATCATCCAGGTACACAATCATGAATCTATCCAGATACTCTCAGAAGATGTCGTGCATAAAGGACTGAAACACGGAAGGGGCATTAGAAAGCCCAAATGGCATCACCAAGTACTCAAAATGGCCTTCGGGCGTATTAAATGCTGTTTTCCATTCATCGCCCTGTTTTATACGCACAAGATTATACGCTCCTCGAAGATCTATCTTGGTGAACCAACTAGCCCCCTTAATCCGAGCAAACAGATCGGACAGCAGAGCAAAGGGTACTGAAATTTGACTGTGATTTTATTAAGAAGGCGATAATCTATACAGGGTCTCAGAGAACCATCCTTCTTGGCCACAAAAAAGAACCCTGCTCCCAATGGTGACGAGGACGGGCGAATATGCCCTTTCTCCAAGGACTCCTTTATATAACTCCGCATAGCGGCATGTTCTGGCACAGATAAATTAAAAAGTCGACCCTTAGGGAACTTACTACCAGGAATCAAATTTATAGCACAATCACAATCCCTATGAGGAGGTAGGGCACTGGATTTGGGCTCATCAAATACATCTTGGTAATCCGACAAAAATTCATGGACTTCAGAAGGAGTAGAGGAAGCAATTGACACCAAAGGAACATCGCCATGTACCCCTTGACAACCCCAACTAGACACAGACATTGCTTTCCTATCCAGGACTGGATTATGAACCTGCAGCCATGGCAAACCCAACACGACAACATCATGCAAGTTATGTAACACCAGAAAGCGAATAACCTCCTGATGTGCAGGAGTCATGCACATGGTCACTTGAGTCCAGTACTGAGGCTTATTCTTGGCCAATGGCGTAGCATCAATTCCCTTTAGTGGAATAGGGAATTGCAAAGGCTCCAAGATAAAACCACAGCGCCTGGCAAATGCCAAATCCATCAAATTCAGGGCAGCGCCTGAATCCACAAAAGCCATAACTGAGTAGGATGACAGAGAGCAAATCAAAGTAACAGACAAAATAAATTTAGGCTGTACAGTACCAATGGTGACAGACTTAGCGAACCTTTTAGTGCGCTTAGAACAATCAGAGATAACATGAGTGGAGTCACCACAGTAAAAACACAACCCATTCTGATGTCTGTGATTTTGCCGTTCAATTCTGGTCAGAATCCTGTCACATTGCATAGACTCAGGCTTCTGCTCAGAAAATACCGCCAGATGGTGCACAGGTTTGTGCTCCCGCAAACGCCGATCAATCTGAATGGCCAAAGACATTGACTCATTCAGACCCGCAGGCATGGGGAACCCCACCATAACATCCTTAAGGGCTTCAGAAAGACCCTTTCTGAAAATCGCTGCCAGGGCACACTCATTCCATTGAGTAAGCACAGACCACTTCCTAAACCTCTGGCAGTAAACCTCCGCTTCATCCTGACCCTGAGACAGAGCCAGCAAGATCTTTTCTGCCTGGTCTACTAAATTAGGTTCCTCATAAAGCAATCCAAGCGCCAGAAAAAACGCATCCACATTTAGCAATGCAGGATCTCCTGGCGCCAGGAAAATGCCCAATCTTGAGGGTCACCACGTAACAAAGAAATAATAATTTTAACTTGCTGAGTAGGGTCACCAGAGGAGCGGGGTCTCAGAGCAAGAAACAATTTGCAATTATTTTTGAAATTCAAAAACTTAGATCTATCTCCAGAAAACAAATCAGGAATTGGTATTCTAGGCTCTAACATAGGATTCTGAACCACATAATCCTGAATGCTTTGTACCCTAGCAGTGAGATGATCCACACTAGAGGACAGGCTTTGAATGTCCATATCTGCAGCTGAGTCCTGAACCACCCTGAGATTAAGGGGAGGAGAGAGGCAAAACACACAGCAGAGAAAAAAAATGAGCTCAGAACATCTCTTATCCCTCTTTTGCGATGCATTAACACTTTAGGGCCAGCTGTACTGTTATGGACCTGGTGGTTAGGAACACTTGAAGCTACCTGATAGGTAAACCAAAATATAGGACAAGCTCTGGGGATGTGGGAACTTTACTGACTGCAACCCTGATCCTATCGCACACACTATAGGCAGCCGTGGAGCGTTACCTAACTCTCCCTAGACGTCTCTTCACAGCCTGAGAGCTAGCTACCCCTAGAGAGAAACAAAAGCCTCACTTGCCTCAGAGAAATTCCCCAAAGTAAAGGCAGCCCCCCACAGATAATAACGGTGAGTTAAGAGGAAAATACAAGCATAGAAATGAAAACAGGTTTTAGCAAATGAGGCCCACTAATAACTAAATAGTCAGAAGATAGCAAGGGAACTGTGCGGTCAGTATAAAATGCTACAAAAATATCCACGCAGAGAATACAAAAAAACCCCTCACACCGACTCACGATGTGAGGGGCGCAACTCTGCACCCCAGAGCTTCCAGCTAGCAAGGAAATAGCATATAAGCAAGCTGGACTGAACTCATCATATACTGAGAAACATTTTCCAAAAGCAATGAGCAAAAATGAACTAGCATGAACTTAGCTTCTCCAGGAGGAGACAGGTCACAAGAGAAGTCCCAGAGAGATCTGAACCAAGACTGAATACAACGACAGCTGGCAACAAGTAAAGACCTAGGTGGAGTTAAATAGGCAGCCAGCATAGCAGAAAACGAGGCAGCTGGGAACCCAGCTAAAGACCAGCAGTATCACTCAAAGCCACCAGAGGGAGCCCACGAACAGAACTCAACAAAGTACCATTCATGACCACAGGAGGGAGCCCAAGAACGGAATTCACAACATCCATCCTCAGACAAATGGCCAAACCGAACGAACCAATCAGACTTTGGAAACATATCTGAGATGCTTTGTTTCTGCGGATCAGGATGATTGGGTGACCTTCTTGCCATTGGCTGAGTTCGCCCTTAATAATCGGGCCAGTTCAGCTACTTTGGTTTCCCCTTTTTTTTGTAATTCTGGTTTTCATCCTCGTTTTTCTTCGGGGCAGGTTGAGCCTTCGGACTGTCCTGGTGTGGATTCTGTGGTGGACAGGTTGCAACAGATTTGGACTCACGTGGTGGACAATTTGACTTTGTCCCAGGAGAAGGCTCAACGTTTCGCTAACCGCCGTTGCCAGGTTGGTCCCTGACTTCGTGTTGGGGACTTGGTTTGGTTGTCGTCTTGTCATGTTCCTATGAGGGTTTCTTCTCCTAAGTTTAAGCCTCGTTTCATTGGTCCGTATAAGATTTCGGAAGTTCTCAATCCTGTGTCATTTCGTTTGGCCCTTCCTTCTTCTTTTGCCATCCATAATGTGTTCCATAGGTCGTTGCTGCGGAGATATGTGGCGCCTATGGTTCCCTCCGTTGATCCTCCTGCTCCGGTGCTGGTCGAGGGGGAGTTGGAGTATGTGGTGGAGAAGATCTTGGATTCTCGTATTTCGAGACGGAGACTTCAGTACTTGGTCAAATGGAAGGGCTATGGTCAGGAGGATAATTCCTGGGTTGTTGCCTCTGATGTCCATGCTGCCGATTTGGTTCGTGCCTTTCATTTGGCTCGTCCTGATCGGCCTGGGGGCTCTGGTGAGGGTTCGGTGACCCCTCCTCAAGGGGGGATACTGTTGTGAATTCCGTTCTCGAACTCCGTCCTGTGGTCATGAATGGTACTTCGGCGAGTTCTGTCTGTGAACTCCCTCTGGTGGCTGTGAGTGGAGCTACTAGCCATTGAGGTGTCTTTCTCACCTGCTCCTCATTTCTTGCTAGACTGGCTTCTCTATTTAATTCCACTCAGATCGTTAGAGTATGCCAGCTGTCGATGTCTTAGCCTTGGTTCAGATCTCTCTGGGACCTTTCTGAGGACCTGTCTATTCCAGCAGAAGCTAAGTTCCTGCTTGTTTATTTTTTGCTCATTGTTTTCTTGCTAATTTTCTAGTCCAGCTTGCAACCATGATATTTCCTTGCTAGTTGGAAGCTCTGGGGGTGCAGAGTGGCACCACCGCACCGTGAGTCGGTGCGGGGGTCTTTTTGCACACTCTGTGTGGTTATTTGTAGTTTTTTGTGTTGACCGCAAAGATCTCTTTCCTATCCTCAATCTGTTTAGTTAGACTGGCCTCCTTTGCTGAAACCTATTTCATTCCTGTGTTTGTATATTCCTCTTAACTCACAGTTAATACTTGTGGGTGGCTGCCTTTACCTTTGGGGAATTTCTCTGAGGCAAGGTGAGGCTTTGTTTTCTATCTTTAGGGGTAGTTAGCTCTTAGGCTGTGAAGAGGCGTCTAGGCAGAGTCAGGCACGCTCCACGGCTATTTCTAGTGTGTGTGATAGGAGTAGGGTTTGCGGTCAGCAGAGTTCCCACTTCTCCAGAGCTAGTCCCGATTCCGTGTATAACTATCAGGTCATTCCGGGTGCACCTAACCACCAGGTCCATAACAGAGGGGCAAATCTGCTACCCCAGAGCTTCCAACTAGCCGCAATAATTCATACTGGCAAGCTGGACAAAAAGACATAACATTAACTTGAACTGAAGATCATAAGCAGGGAAATACCCCAAAAACTAGCAGACTTATCTTAAGCTGAAATGAACTGGCCAACAGAGCACTTCCAGGAAAGGACTGAGTCCACAGGAGGAACATTGACAGCTGGCATTGACTACAGACAAGAGCCCAGTTAAATAACAAGACCAGGGAACCGATTAGTGAATGCAGCTGCTAAGTTCCACCAGAAACCACCAGAGGGAGCCCAAGAATGGAATTCACAACAATCTTTTGCTCTGATTTTTAGTCTTATGCTTAATGTTCTTTTGCTCTTTGTTCTGCAGCTTCCTGTTCTTCTGCTTCTCGGTCTTCAGGGTCGTCGTCTCCAGGGTTGTCATCTGCAGGGTTGTCATCTCTGGGGTCGTTGTCATCTTAGGGGTGGTCTTCAGGGTCGTCGTCTTTAGGGTCTTGAACTTGGAAATGTAGCAGAAGGTACAAGAAGGCTGAGGAAATGCCGAGAACCAGCTGATGGTACTGGAACCCGGATGGCTACCCGAAGGTCCAAGAGCCAATGGAACTACTGAGGACCAGCTGATGGTACTGGAACCCGGTTACTAAGCAGGAGGTACCTGTGCCAGAAAGCACTACCAAGGACCACCTGAAGTTGGTGGAACTCGGATAACCAGTAGGAGGCACCTAAGTCAAAGGCTCTGCCCGGAACCATCTGATGGTACTGGAACCAGGATGGGGAACAGAAGGTACAAGAGCCAAAGACACTGCCGAGAACCAGCTGACGGTACTGGAACCCGGATGGGTAGCCGAAGGTCCAAGAGCCAATAGAACTACCGAGGACCAGCTGACGGTAATGGAACCCGGTTACTAAGCAGGAGGTACCCGTGCCAGAAAGCACTACCAAGGACCACCTGACGGTGGAACTCGGATACCCAGAAGGATGCACCTAAGCCAAAGGCTCTGCCCGGAACCAGCTGATGGTACTGGAACCAGGATGGGGAGCAGAAGGTACATGAGCAAAAGACACTGCCGAGAACCAGCTGACGGTACTGGAACCCGGATGGGTAGCAGAAGGTACAAGAGCCAATGGAACAACCGAGGACCAGCTGACGTTACTGGAACCTGGTTACTAAGCAGGAGGTACCCGTGCCAGAAAGTAGGGTTGAGCGAAACGGGTCGATCATTTTCAAAAGTCGCCGACTTTTGGCTAAGTCGGCGTCTCATGAAACCCGATCCGACCCCTGTGCTTGTCGGCCATGCGGTACGCGACTTTCGCGCCAAAGTCGCGTTTCAATGACGTGAAAAGCGCCATTTCTCAGCCAATGAAGGTGAACGCAGAGTGTGGGCAGCGTGATGACATAGATCCTGGTCCCCACCATCTTAGAGAAGGGCATTGCAGTGATTGGCTTGCTGTCTGCGGCGTCACAGGGGCTATAAAGGGGCGTTCCCGCCGACCGCCATCTTACTGCTGCTGATCTGAGCTTAGGGAGAGGTTGCTGCCGCTTCGTCAGAAGCAGGGAGAGCGTTAGGCAGGGTCCACTAACCACCAAACCGCTTGTGCTGTAGCGATTTCCACTGTCCAACACCACCTTCGGTGTGCAGGAACAGTGGAAGCTATTTTTTTTTTTTTTTTTCCTCAGCGTTGTAGCTCATTGGGCTGCCCTAGAAGGCTCCGTGATAGCTGTATTGCTGTGTGTACGCCACTGTGCAAACCAACTGCTTTTTTCAAAGCACATATCCTCTTGTTCCTTTCTGCACAGCTATCTTTTTTGTTTGTCCACACTTTTTATTTAATTTGTGCATCAGTCCACTCCTATTGCTGCCTGCCATACCTGGCTTAGATTACTGCAGGGAGATAGTAATTGTAGGACAGTCCCTGTTTTTTTTTTTTTTGTGGGAGATTAAGATTGGCATTTCTGCTACAGTGCCATCCCTGTGTGTGCCATCTCTCACTGAGTGGGCCATAGAAAGCCTATTTATTTTTTCCGTGATTTGTGTTCTAAATTCTACCTCAACACAAAAACACTACATCAATCAGTGGTAGAAAAATATTGGCCTCAGTCAGGGCTTGTGTGCCACTGCTGTGTGTGCTATCTCTCATTCAGTGGGCTATAGAAAGCCTATTTATTTATTTTTTTTTTTTCTTATTATTTGGTTTCTAAAGTCTCCCTGAAAAAAAAAAAAAAAAAAAAAAACAGTGGGAGAGTAATATTGCCCTTTCAGCTTGTGTGCCAGTCTTGACTCCTGGGTGTGCCACCTCTCTCTCATTCAGTGGGCCATAGAAAGCCTATTTATTTTTTTGGTTTTTTTAATATTATTTGGTTTCTAAAGTCTCCCTGAAAATAAAAAAAAAAAACTTAAAAAAACAGTGGGAGAGTAATATTGCCCTTTCAGCTTGTGTGCCAGTCTTGACTCCTGGGTGTGCCACCTCTCTCATTCAGTGGGCCATAGAAAGCCTATTTATTTTTTTTTTTAAATATTATTGGGTTTCTAAAGTCTCCCTTAAAAAACAAAAAATACATAAAAAAACAGTGGGAGAGTAATATTGCCCTTTCAGCTTGTGTGCCAGTCTTGACTCCTGGGTGTGCCACCTCTCTCATTCAGTGGGCCATAGAAAGCATTTTTTTTTTTTCCTTGATTTGTGTTCTAAAATCTACCTCAACACAAAAACACTACATCAATCAGTGGTAGAAAAATATTGGCCTCAGTCAGGGCTTGTGTGCCACTGCTGTGTGTGCTATCTCTCATTCAGTGGGCTATAGAAAGCCTATTTATTTATTTATTTTTTTTCTTATTATTTGGTTTCTAAAGTCTCCCTGAAAAAAAAAAAAAAAAAAAAAACAGTGGGAGAGTAATATTGCCCTTTCAGCTTGTGTGCCAGTCTTGACTCCTGGGTGTGCCACCTCTCTCTCATTCAGTGGGCCATAGAAAGCCTATTTATTTTTTTGGTTTTTTTAATATTATTTGGTTTCTAAAGTCTCCCTGAAAATAAAAAAAAAAAACTTAAAAAAACAGTGGGAGAGTAATATTGCCCTTTCAGCTTGTGTGCCAGTCTTGACTCCTGGGTGTGCCACCTCTCTCATTCAGTGGGCCATAGAAAGCCTATTTATTTTTTTTTTTAAATATTATTGGGTTTCTAAAGTCTCCCTTAAAAAACAAAAAATACATAAAAAAACAGTGGGAGAGTAATATTGCCCTTTCAGCTTGTGTGCCAGTCTTGACTCCTGGGTGTGCCACCTCTCTCATTCAGTGGGCCATAGAAAGCATTTTTTTTTTTTTCCTTGATTTGTGTTCTAAAATCTACCTCAACACAAAAACACTACATCAATCAGTGGTAGAAAAATATTGGCCTCAGTCAGGGCTTGTGTGCCACTGCTGTGTGTGCTATCTCTCATTCAGTGGGCTATAGAAAGCCTATTTATTTATTTATTTTTTTTCTTATTATTTGGTTTCTAAAGTCTCCCTGAAAAAAAAAAAAAAAAAAAAAACAGTGGGAGAGTAATATTGCCCTTTCAGCTTGTGTGCCAGTCTTGACTCCTGGGTGTGCCACCTCTCTCTCATTCAGTGGGCCATAGAAAGCCTATTTATTTTTTTGGTTTTTTTAATATTATTTGGTTTCTAAAGTCTCCCTGAAAATAATAAAAAAAAAACTTAAAAAAACAGTGGGAGAGTAATATTGCCCTTTCAGCTTGTGTGCCAGTCTTGACTCCTGGGTGTGCCACCTCTCTCATTCAGTGGGCCATAGAAAGCCTATTTATTTATTTTTTTTAAATATTATTGGGTTTCTAAAGTCTCCCTTAAAAAACAAAAAATACATAAAAAAACAGTGGGAGAGTAATATTGCCCTTTCAGCTTGTGTGCCAGTCTTGACTCCTGGGTGTGCCACCTCTCTCATTCAGTGGGCCATAGAAAGCATTTTTTTTTTTTCCTTGATTTGTGTTCTAAAATCTACCTCAACACAAAAACACTACATCAATCAGTGGTAGAAAAATATTGGCCTCAGTCAGGGCTTGTGTGCCACTGCTGTGTGTGCTATCTCTCATTCAGTGGGCTATAGAAAGCCTATTTATTTATTTTTTTTTTTTCTTATTATTTGGTTTCTAAAGTCTCCCTGAAAAAAAAAAAAAAAAAAAAAAACAGTGGGAGAGTAATATTGCCCTTTCAGCTTGTGTGCCAGTCTTGACTCCTGGGTGTGCCACCTCTCTCTCATTCAGTGGGCCATAGAAAGCCTATTTATTTTTTTGGTTTTTTTTAAAAAAATTTGGTTTCTAAAGTCTCCCTGAAAATAATAAAAAAAAAACTTAAAAAAACAGTGGGAGAGTAATATTGCCCTTTCAGCTTGTGTGCCAGTCTTGACTCCTGGGTGTGCCACCTCTCTCATTCAGTGGGCCATAGAAAGCCTATTTATTTATTTTTTAAAATATTATTGGGTTTCTAAAGTCTCCCTTAAAAAACAAAAAATACATAAAAAAAACAGTGGGAGAGTAATATTGCCCTTTCAGCTTGTGTGCCAGTCTTGACTCCTGGGTGTGCCACCTCTCTCATTCAGTGGGCCATAGAAAGCCTATTTATTTATTTTTTTAAATATTATTGGGTTTCTAAAGTCTCCCTTAAAAAACAAAAAATACATAAAAAAACAGTGGGAGAGTAATATTGCCCTTTCAGCTTGTGTGCCAGTCTTGACTCCTGGGTGTGCCACCTCTCTCATTCAGTGGGCCATAGAAAGCATTTTTTTTTTTTCCTTGATTTGTGTTCTAAAATCTACCTCAACACAAAAACACTACATCAATCAGTGGTAGAAAAATATTGGCCTCAGTCAGGGCTTGTGTGCCACTGCTGTGTGTGCTATCTCTCATTCAGTGGGCTATAGAAAGCCTATTTATTTATTTATTTTTTTTCTTATTATTTGGTTTCTAAAGTCTCCCTGAAAAAAAAAAAAAAAAAAAAAAACAGTGGGAGAGTAATATTGCCCTTTCAGCTTGTGTGCCAGTCTTGACTCCTGGGTGTGCCACCTCTCTCTCATTCAGTGGGCCATAGAAAGCCTATTTATTTTTTTGGTTTTTTTAATATTATTTGGTTTCTAAAGTCTCCCTGAAAAAAAAAAAAAAAAAAATTAGGTGGGAGATTAATATTGACATTAGTGCTTGAGTGACAGTCCTGCGTGTGTGTCATCTCTGTGATTTTGTGCCACAGAAAACAGAGTGTGTAACATTGTGCCTGATTTTCCTTGTGGTCTCACCAACCTGTTAAGGGATATTGAAATCATACTGAAGTTATAGCTCACCGTGTAAGTTGTTTGACAGCAACAAATAAAGTTACTTTGGTTAAGATTTTAAAACAATGAGGAAGTCTGGTGCAAGAGGTCGTCGTGGGCGTTCATTGTCAGCTGGTAATGATGGTAGTGGTAGTGGAGCATCAGGTGGTCGTGGGGATAAAAATATTCCACCTAAGTCTGGAGCTGTGGAGCCAGTTTCGTCGTCAGGCTACACAAGGCCTCGAACGCTCTCTTTTCTGGGAGTAGGAAAACCGCTTTTAAAGGCGGAGCAGCAACAGCAAGTTTTGGCTTACATTGCAGACTCAGCCTCTAGCTCTTTTGCCTCCTCTTCCGAAACTGGTAAATGTAAAAGCAGCGCGTCGCTTGTGGATGTTCACGGTCAGGGACAAGTCGCTTCCTTGTCCTCCTCAGCAAAAACTACAACAAGAGAGAAGGATGCAGCAGGCGACACAACGGGTCACTCCATGGAGCTCTTTACACATATCGTCCCTGGCTTAGAAAGTGAAACATTTAACAGGCCATGCCCATTACAAGTATATTCTGACATGGAGTGCACTGATGCACAGCCACAGCCAGAGTACTATGCTGCTCCTTTGACTCAGACCACCACATTGCCCTCTCAGGGTACAGATCCACAATCAGACCCTGATGAGACTATGTTGCCCCGCCACGAACGCTATACCACCGACCGACACAGTGACACAGACGAAGTTGCACACGAGCTCGAAGAGGAGGTAATAGATGACCCAGTTATTGACCCCGATTGGCAGCCATTGGGGGAACAGGGTGCAGGCGGCAGTAGTTCAGAAGCGGAGGTGGAGGAGGGGCCGCAGCAGGCATCAACATCGCAACAGGTTCCATCTGCCGGGCCCGTATCTGGCCCAAAACGCGTGTCAAAGCCAAAACCTGTTGGAGGACAGCGTGGCCATCCGGTTAAAGCTCAGTCTGCAATCCCTGAAAAGGGATCCGAGTCTAGGAAGAGTGCAGTCTGGCATTTTTTTAAACAACATCCAACTGATCAGCGCAAAGTCATCTGTCAAAAATGTTCAACTAGCTTAAGCAGAGGTCAGAATCTGAAAAGTCTAAATACTAGTTGCATGCATAGACACTTAACCACCATGCATTTTCAAGCCTGGACTAACTACCAAACGTCCCTTAAGGTTGTAGCACCCTCGGCCAATGAAGCTAGTCAGCAACGCAACATCCCTTCCGTCACTGTAAGGCCACCATTTTCCGCACCACCGGCAGTATCTGTGCAGGTTTCTTTGCCAGCCAAAAGCAGTCAGGGTCAGGGAACCACCAGTTTTGTAGGAGGAAATATTGCATCTAGGGCACCGGCGGAAACAATACCGTCTCCAACCGTCTCTCAGTCTGCCATGTACACCGGCACACCCGAAAGTTCCACGATCTCCAGCTCTCCAGTCCAGCTCACCCTACATGAGACTCTGGTTAGAAAAAGGAAGTACTTATCCTCGCATCCGCGTACACAGGGTTTTAACGCCCACATAGCTAGACTAATCTCGTTAGAGATGATGCCCTACCGGTTAGTTGAAAGCGAAGCTTTCAAAGCCCTGATGGAGTACGCTGAACCACGATACAAGCTACCCAGTCGACACTTTTTTTCCAGAAAAGCCACCCCAGCCCTGCACCAGCATGTTAAACAGCGCATCGTCCATGCACTCAGGCAATCTGTGAGTACAAAGGTGCACCTGATTACAGATGCATGGACCAGTAGGCATGGCCAGGGACGTTATGTGTCCATCACGGCACACTGGGTGAATGTGGTGGATGCAGGGTCCACAGGCGACATCAATTTAGGGACAGTTGTGCCTAGCCCACGGTCTAGGAAACAGTTGGCTGTAGGCGTTCGCACCCCCTCCTCCTCCTCCTCCTCGTCCTCCTGCAGAAGCTACAGCTCTTCCACAGAACGCAGTCTGCCAACCACTCCATCGGCAGATGACACTGTTGCACACCAGTTGTCCCATTATGGGCCAGCTACTGCCAAGCGTCAGCAGGCTGTATTGGCTATGAAGTGTTTGGGCGACAACAGACACACCGCGGAAGTTCTGTCCGAGTTCTTGCAACAAGAAACGCAGTCGTGGCTGGGCACAGTAGATCTTGAGGCAGGCAAGGTAGTGAGTGATAACGGAAGGAATTTCATGGCTGCCATCTCCCTTTCCCAACTGAAACACATTCCTTGCCTGGCTCACACCTTAAACCTGGTGGTGCAGTGCTTATTGAAAACTTATCCTGGGTTCTCCGACCTGCTCCTCAAAGTGCGTGCACTTTGCTCACATATCCGACGTTCGCCTGTACACGCCAGCCGTATGCAGACCTATCAGCGGTCTTTGAACCTTCCCCAGCATCGCCTCATCATAGACGTTGCAACAAGGTGGAACTCAACACTGCACATGCTTCAGAGACTGTGCGAACAGAGGCGTGCTGTTATTTATTTGTGGGAGGATACACGGGCAGGCAGTAGGATGGCAGACATGGAGTTGTCAGGTGTGCAGTGGTCTAAGATACAAGACATGTGTCAAGTCCTTCAGTGTTTTGAGGAATGCACACGGCTGGTTAGTGCAGACAACGCCGTAATAAGCATGAGCATCCCCCTAATGCGTCTGCTGATGCAAAGTTTGACGCACATAAAGGAGCAGGCGTCTGCACCAGAGGAAGAGGAAAGCCTTGATGACAGTCAGCCATTGTCTGGTCAGGGCAGTGTACAGGACGAGGTAGCGGGCGAAGAGGAGGTGGAGGACGAGGAGGATGATGGGGATGAGTATATTTTTAATGCCGAACCTTTCCCGGGGGCACAGGAAATTGGTTGCGTGTCACGGCCGGGTTCTGGTTTTTTGAGGGACACAAGTGACGTAGATTTGCCTGCAACTGCCCCTCAACCAATCACAACCGGAGATTTGACAACTGGAACTTTGGCCCACATGGCGGATTATGCCTTACGTATCCTAAAAAGGGACACACGCATTACGAAAATGATGAACGATGACGATTACTGGTTGGCCTGCCTCCTTGATCCACGCTATAAAGGCAAATTGCAAAATATTATGCCACATGAGAACTTGGAACTAATATTAGCAACCAAACAATCAACTCTTGTTGACCGTTTGCTTCAGGCATTCCCAGCACACAGCGCACGTGATCGTTCTCACACGAGCTCCAGGGGGCAGCAGACTAGGAGTGTTAGGGGTGCACACATCAGAAGTGGCGTTGGACAGAGGGGTTTTCTGACCAGGTTGTGGAGTGATTTTGCTATGACCGCAGACAGGACAGGTACTGCTGCATCAATTGAAAGTGACAGGAGACAACATTTGTCCAGTATGGTTACTAACTATTTTTCATCCCTTATCGATGTTCTCCCTCAACCGTCATTCCCATTTGATTACTGGGCCTCCAAATTAGACACCTGGCCAGAATTGGCAGAATATGCATTGCAGGAGCTTGCTTGCCCGGCAGCAAGTGTCCTATCAGAAAGAGTATTCAGTGCTGCAGGTTCAATATTAACCGAAAAAAGGACTCGTCTGGCTACCCAAAATGTTGACGATCTAACATTCATTAAAATGAACCACAACTGGATTTCGAAATCTTTTGCCCCACCTTGCCCGGCCGACACCTAGCTTTCCTATGAAAAGCTCTTGCCTGTGAATTACTTTTCTAATGTCTAATTTGCTGCAGCTGATTGTACAGCATACGACATGTTTACACCTCCCTAAATGGCAAAACTCCCCACACGGGGCCGTGGTATCGCGACTTGGCGCAAGCACCCGTGAGACTGCTGTTTGTCTGAAGAGGTGGGTGTGCTCGCTTTTGGTTGACGGCATTGCTACTGGGTCCCTCATAGTACAATGTAGTGTCTCTGGCGGTGGTGGTGCGCACCCAACGTCAGACACACCGTTGTAACATGAGGGGCCCTGGGGCGGTCCCGCCGGCCTCAAGAGAGTTCCCCCCTACCCCAGCTCAAAATGTGCTCTACCACGTGCAAAATTATGTCGCACAGCTCCACCAATCTTTAGTCTATTCGCTGACATCATTCAATGTCTGGCACTGACAATACAAATTTGTAGACATCTATGATGCAACTTAAAGTAGTCTGTGTCTGTGTCCTATATTGGCACCATTAAATAGTTACTGCCAAATTACTATGTCAGAAACTCAGTAGATGAGCCCACCCCTGTACCTAAGTATGCCACCTTTTTTTTTGTTTTGGTTGTTTTGCGAGACATTAACATCTATTTATATTTTGGGAGTACTGGGACAGACACTCCTTGCACTACTCCTCCACTCACCACCAAGCTGCCTGTGTATCCATGTAACCGCTGTAAAGCTGCCATGAGCCTATTGTTTGTTATTTTAGACCTTTGATAGCCTGTCTGCGGTCCCTACTTTAAATACTCCTCCACTCACCACCAAGCTGCCTGTGTATCCATGTAACCGCTGTAAAGCTGCCATGAGCCTATTGTTTGTTATTTTAGGCCTTTGATAGCCTGTCTGCGGTCCCTACTTTAAATACTCCTCCACTCACCACCAAGCTGCCTGCCCGTGTATCCATGTAACCGCTGTAAAGCTGCCATGAGCCTATTGTTTGTTATTTTAGGCCTTTGATAGCCTGTCTGCGGTCCCTACTTTAAATACTCCTCCACTCACCACCAAGCTGCCTGTGTATCCATGTAACCGCTGTAAAGCTGCCATGAGCCTATTGTTTGTTATTTTAGGCCTTTGATAGCCTGTCTGCGGTCCCTACTTTAAATACTCCTCCACTCACCACCAAGCTGCCTGCCCGTGTATCCATGTAACCGCTGTAAAGCTGCCATGAGCCTATTGTTTGTTATTTTAGGCCTTTGATAGCCTGTCTGCGGTCCCTACTTTAAATACTCCTCCACTCACCACCAAGCTGCCTGTGTATCCATGTAACCGCTGTAAAGCTGCCATGAGCCTATTGTTTGTTATTTTAGGCCTTTGATAGCCTGTCTGCGGTCCCTACTTTAAATACTCCTCCACTCACCACCAAGCTGCCTGCCCGTGTATCCATGTAACCGCTGTAAAACTGCCATAAGCCTATTGTTTGTTATTTTAGGCCTTTGATAGCCTGTCTGCGGTCCCTACTTTAAATACTCCTCCACTCACCACCAAGCTGCCTGCCCGTGTATCCATGTAACCGCTGTAAAACTGCCATGAGCCTATTGTTTGTTATTTTAGGCCTTTGATAGCCTGTCTGCGGTCCCTACTTTAAATACTCCTCCACTCACCACCAAGCTGCCTGTGTATCCATGTAACCGCTGTAAAGCTGCCATGAGCCTATTGTTTGTTATTTTAGGCCTTTGATAGCCTGTCTGCGGTCCCTACTTTAAATACTCCTCCACTCACCACCAAGCTGCCTGTGTATCCATGTAACCGCTGTAAAGCTGCGATGAGCCTATTGTTTGTTATTTTAGGCCTTTGATAGCCTGTCTGCGGTCCCTACTTTAAATACTCCTCCACTCACCACCAAGCTGCCTGCCCGTGTATCCATGTAACCGCTGTAAAGCTGCCATGAGCGTATTGTTTGTTATTTTAGGCCTTTGATAGCCTGTCTGCGGTCCCTACTTTAAATACTCCTCCACTCACCACCAAGCTGCCTGTGTATCCATGTAACCGCTGTAAAACTGCCATGAGCCTATTGTTTGTTATTTTAGGCCTTTGATAGCCTGTCTGCGGTCCCTACTTTAAATACTCCTCCACTCATCACCAAGCTGCCTGTGTATCCATGTAACCGCTGTAAAGCTGCCATGAGCCTATTGTTTGTTATTTTAGGCCTTTGATAGCCTGTCTGCGGTCCCTACTTTAAATACTCCTCCACTCACCACCAAGCTGCCTGTGTATCCATGTAACCGCTGTAAAACTGCCATGAGCCTATTGTTTGTTATTTTAGGCCTTTGATAGCCTGTCTGCGGTCCCTACTTTAAATACTCCTCCACTCATCACCAAGCTGCCTGTGTATCCATGTAACCGCTGTAAAGCTGCCATGAGCCTATTGTTTGTTATTTTAGGCCTTTGATAGCCTGTCTGCGGTCCCTACTTTAAATACTCCTCCACTCACCACCAAGCTGCCTGTGTATCCATGTAACCGCTGTAAAGCTGCCATGAGCCTATTGTTTGTTATTTTAGGCCTTTGATAGCCTGTCTGCGGTCCCTACTTTAAATACTCCTCCACTCACCACCAAGCTGCCTGCCCGTGTATCCATGTAACCGCTGTAAAGCTGCCATGAGCCTATTGTTTGTTATTTTAGGCCTTTGATAGCCTGTCTGCGGTCCCTACTTTAAATACTCCTCCACTCACCACCAAGCTGCCTGTGTATCCATGTAACCGCTGTAAAGCTGCCATGAGCCTATTGTTTGTTATTTTAGGCCTTTGATAGCCTGTCTGCGGTCCCTACTTTAAATACTCCTCCACTCACCACCAAGCTGCCTGCCCGTGTATCCATGTAACCGCTGTAAAACTGCCATGAGCCTATTGTTTGTTATTTTAGGCCTTTGATAGCCTGTCTGCGGTCCCTACTTTAAATACTCCTCCACTCATCACCAAGCTGCCTGTGTATCCATGTAACCGCTGTAAAGCTGCCATGAGCCTATTGTTTGTTATTTTAGGCCTTTGATAGCCTGTCTGCGGTCCCTACTTTAAATACTCCTCCACTCACCACCAAGCTGCCTGCCCGTGTATCCATGTAACCGCTGTAAAGCTGCCATGAGCCTATTGTTTGTTATTTTAGGCCTTTGATAGCCTGTCTGCGGTCCCTACTTTAAATACTCCTCCACTCACCACCAAGCTGCCTGTGTATCCATGTAACCGCTGTAAAGCTGCCATGAGCCTATTGTTTGTTATTTTAGGCCTTTGATAGCCTGTCTGCGGTCCCTACTTTAAATACTCCTCCACTCACCACCAAGCTGCCTGCCCGTGTATCCATGTAACCGCTGTAAAACTGCCATAAGCCTATTGTTTGTTATTTTAGGCCTTTGATAGCCTGTCTGCGGTCCCTACTTTAAATACTCCTCCACTCACCACCAAGCTGCCCGTGTATCCATGTAACCGCTGTAAAACTGCCATGAGCCTATTGTTTGTTATTTTAGGCCTTCGAAGCCTGTCTGCGGTCCCTCCTTCCACTAGGCCTCCACTGACCAGACCACTGCTGCCCGTGTACCCCTGGAACCAATTTTAAAGTGCCTACAGCCAGCCCATTTTATTGTGTTAGGCCTTCGAAGCCTGTCTGCGGTCCCTCCTTCCACTAGGCCTCCACTGACCAGACCACTGCTGCCCGTGTACCCCTGGAACCAATTTTAAAGTGCCTACAGCCAGCCCATTTTATTGTGTTAGGCCTTCGAAGCCTGTCTGCGGTCCCTCCTTCCACTAGGCCTCCACTCACCTGACCACTGCTGCCCGTGTACCCCTGGAACCAATAATAAAGTGCCTACAGCCAGCCCATTTTATTATGTTAGGCCTTTGAAGCCTGTCTGCGGTCCCTCCTTCCACTAGGCCTCCACTGACCAGACCACTGCTGCCCGTGTACCCCTGGAACCAATAATAAAGTGCCTACCGCCAGCCCATTTTATTATGTTAGGCCTTCGAAGCCTGTCTAAGGTCCCTCCTTCCACTAGGCCTCCACTCACCTGACCACTGCTGCCCGTGTACCCCTGGAACCAATAATAAAGTGCCTAGAGCCTATTTTTTTATTTAATTTAATATTAATAAAGCCAGGATGAACTACGATATACCACGCTATGAGCTACCCAGTTGACAATTCTTTTGCGAGAAAAGCCATCCCACCCCTCCACCTGCATGTTAAAGACCGCATTGTCCTTGCATTCTGTCAATTTGTCAGTCCAAAGGTATACCTGACAACAGACACATGGACCTGTAGGCCTGGCCACGGAAGGTTACGTGTCCTTTGTGGCTAAATGGGTTAATGTATTGGATGCATGGTCCACACAGGGGACAGCCTGCAAAGTCTGTCTGCAGTCCCTAGTTCAAGTTGTCCTCAACTGAATAAAGCTGAGCTTCTACCTTCTGGCTCTGATTAACTGCTGTTTTTAAAAAAATTGGCTGTTCCGTCCTTCTAAAGGTGTCTGCCCCTGCCTGGTGTTGTCCTCAACTGAATAAAGCTGAGCTTCAACCTTCTGTTCCAAATTAACATTTTTAAAAATGCAATTGGCTGTTCCGGCCTACTAAAGGTGTCTGTCTGCCCCTGCCTGGTGTTGTCCTCAACTGAATAAAGCTGAGCCTCAACCTTCTGTTCCAAATTACCATTTTTAAAAATGCCATTGGCTGTTCCGGCCTACTAAAGGTGAATGTCTGCCCCTGCCTGGTGTTGTCCTCAACTGAAGAAAGCTGAGCTTCAACCTTCAGTTCCAAATTACCATTTTTAAAAATGCCATTGGCTGTTCCGGCCTACTAAAGGTGTCTGTCTGCCCCTGCCTGGTGTTGTCCTCAACTGAATAAAGCTGAGCTTCAACCTTCTGTTCCAAATTACCATTTTTAAAAATGCAATTGGCTGTTCCGGCCTACTAAAGGTGTCTGTCTGCCCCTGCCTGGTGTTGTCCTCAACTGAATAAAGCTGAGCTTCAACCTTCTGTTCCAAATTACCATTTTTAAAAATGCAATTGGCTGTTCCGGCCTACTAAAGGTGTCTGTCTGCCCCTGCCTGGTGTTGTCCTCAACTGAATAAAGCTGAGCCTCAACCTTCTGTTCCAAATTACCATTTTTAAAAATGCAATTGGCTGTTCCGGCCTACTAAAGGTGAATGTCTGCCCCTGCCTGGTGTTGTCCTCAACTGAATAAAGCTGAGCTTCAACCTTCAGTTCCAAATTACCATTTTTAAAAATGCCATTGGCTGTTCCGGCCTACTAAAGGTGTCTGTCTGCCCCTGCCTGGTGTTGTCCTCAACTGAATAAAGCTGAGCTTCTACCTTCTGCCTCTTACTAACTGCTGTTTTTTTTAAAAATTGGCTGTTCCGGCCTACTAAAGGTGTCTGTCTGCCCCTGCCTGGTGTTGTCCTCAACTGAATAAAGCTGAGCTTCAACCTTCTGTTCCAAATTACCATTTTTAAAAATGCAATTGGCTGTTCCGGCCTACTAAAGGTGTCTGTCTGCCCCTGCCTGGTGTTGTCCTCAACTGAATAAAGCTGAGCCTCAACCTTCTGTTCCAAATTACCATTTTTAAAAATGCAATTGGCTGTTCCGGCCTACTAAAGGTGAATGTCTGCCCCTGCCTGGTGTTGTCCTCAACTGAATAAAGCTGAGCTTCAACCTTCAGTTCCAAATTACCATTTTTAAAAATGCCATTGGCTGTTCCGGCCTACTAAAGGTGTCTGTCTGCCCCTGCCTGGTGTTGTCCTCAACTGAATAAAGCTGAGCTTCTACCTTCTGCCTCTTACTAACTGCTGTTTTTTTAAAAAATTGGCTGTTCCGGCCTACTAAAGGTGTCTGTCTGCCCCTGCCTGGTGTTGTCCTCAACTGAATAAAGCTGAGCCTCAACCTTCTGTTCCAAATTACCATTTTTAAAAATGCAATTGGCTGTTCCGGCCTACTAAAGGTGAATGTCTGCCCCTGCCTGGTGTTGTCCTCAACTGAATAAAGCTGAGCTTCTACCTTCAGTTCCAAATTACCATTTTTAAAAATGCAATTGGCTGTTCCGGCCTACTAAAGGTGTCTGTCTGCCCCTGCCTGGTGTTGTCCTCAACTGAACAAAGCTGAGCTTCCACATTCTGGCTTTCGCCCTATACTATCAGATATTAAACTGCATTTGGCCTACTAGTGTGGTTATGCCCTTGAAACAGTGTCTGCTGCTCTTGGGTTTGCTACTCCACTGAACAAAGCAATGCCGCCTGTTTAGTCCTGTTACCAATTTTGAACTGCATTTAGCCTACTTTATTCTTTGGCCCTATATCTGTTTCCTCCTCATCCTGCCCATTGCCCAGCCACTGCTAGATGAGTCTGCTGGTACATTGACCTAGACCACTACATTCCCCTTATACTCTACACAGCCAGAATCTGACCCTGCTGAAAGTAAGGTTCCCCTTCCCGCATGTTATACCACCTTACACAGGGACAGAGAGGAAGGTGCAGATGAAAGTGCAGGTTCCTTCATCAGGTGGGGGGGCATACTCGTTGGCGACGTCACTGGCACAGGGCCCCTCAGAGTACGCAAAAGTGTCGCTGCTGGTGGGAGGCGCCCCCGCCATGCAAACACACATCGCTGTACTTTGAGGGGCCCTGTGCCAGTGCCAATGCGAACGAGTGGGCCCCCCCTGCTTGCTCAGGATCACAGCACTTGCAACGTTGAAATACTTACCTTTCCCTGCAACACCGCCGTGACGTAGTCCGCATTTCCTGGGCCCACGAAAAACTTGAGCCGGCCCTACTCCCCCCACAACTTTTGCCAAATGACCCCCAATTCCCTATGCCCAACTATTATTATAAAGTTAATTAAGATTGACAAGCTTCAGAAACAAGAATGGATGTTTTTGGCATTAAAATGGGCACTGTAGGTGTTTTCCTGGCCTCCACTCACTGCCGACTATGCTTCCCCATTGACTTGCATTGGGTTTCGTGTTTCGGTCGATCCCCGACTTTTAGCGATAATCGGCCGACTGCACTCGACTCGACTCTGGACAAAATCGGGTTTCACAAAACCCGACTCGATCTTAAAAAAATGAAAGTCGCTCAACTCTACCAGAAAGCACTACCAAGGACAACCTGACGTTGGTGGAACTCGGATACCCAGAAGGAGGCACCTAAGCCAAAGGCTCTGCCCGGAACCAGCTGACGGTACTGGAACCAGGGGGACCTATTCAAGATTGTCTTCCTAAGAACCAGCTAATGGTGCTGGAACTCAGATAGGCAGCAGAAGGTCCACAGGAAAAACAAAAGTTGCTAGGCTGCGAGCCGGCTGTAGTTACCGAAAATCCACAGTCCTACAGGGGGAGCTTGTCCTATTGGCACTACGGAACCAGCCTTGATTGCCAGTTCCCGCAGCCCACAGAGGAAGCACCTAAACTGCAGGCACCATAGAGTCGGCTAACCTGACCGCAACACGACAGGACAATGTATTGGAGACAAAGTGACCTTGACACTACCCGGAAACAGCTGGCGTGCTGGAACTGGGCTGGGCAGGAGGGAGTACCTGTGCCAAAGACACTTCTGAGCAGCAACTGGCGTTGTTGGAGCCCAGGGAATAAAGGAGAAGCAGAGTGTAGGCTGAGGCCTAATTGGAGCAAGTTGAAAGGGAACCTTTAACCCCCTCAGGCATTAGCAACTAGAAGAGCCACCTTGGGCAGCAGTAATGCTGCACAAGGAAAAGGTGGCTCTTTTAATTATGCTCCTTGCATACGCTGAACGAAACACTTATAAAATTTGTCCCCTCGTACAGTGAAATTGTCCCGGAGGCAGGACTTTCCTTCTTAATGAGACGCAGCACAGCTGTCATTCATACCCCCTTGGCGCCGGGCGCAGCCTCCTGAGCGTTGTTTGTTTGGGTACCGGAGTCTGCGCTGTTATGTTATCCCTTGGCCAGTTAGCGCTGCCCGTCTTCTGACTTCATTTGATGTCACCTTGACTGCGCCTGTTTGGTCGCTCTGCCCGACATCAGGGCCCGCAGTGTCTTCTGAGTTATTCACACTGCGTGGCTGAGATTCATGGCCTTGCACAGTGCATATCTTCGCCTCTCTAACTCATCTCCTTCCGCCTTCTTCAGACTGTGCGGTGTCAGCTGATCCCTAATCACATGCCACGGCCGTGACGCCGCACAGTCTGAAGAAGGCGGAAGGAGATGAGTGAGAGGCGAAGATATGCACTGCGCATGCTCATCCTACCCAGCCCCGGAGTGTCTTCTGATTTATTCACACTGCGGGGCTGGGATTCATGGCCTTGCGCAGTGCATATCTTCGCCTCTCTAACTCATCTCCTTCCGCCTTCATCAGACTGTGCGGCATCAGCTGATCCCTAATCGCATGCCATGGCCGTGACGCCGCACAGTCTAAAGAAGGCAGAAGGAGATGAGTGAGAGGCGAAGATATGCACTGCGCATGCCCATGAATCCCAGCCCCGCAGTGTGAATAAATAAGACACTGCGGGGCGTGATCTCGGGCAGGGCGGCCGCACAGGCGCAGCCAGCCTGACAACAAATGATGTCAGAAGACGGGCAGCGCTAACTGTGCATGGCCAAGGGATAACATAACAGCATGGCCCCCTGAGGAAGCCCACGCGAAACGCGCGTTGGGGCCGCGTTTTTCAACCACGTGCATGGACCTACCTGGGTGAGACATTATTGTTTGTATTAATGCACACTGCATAGAGTTCTGGATACTTAATTTTGGGCCACAACTGTGGTGATCTATGTGGCTTGAATTCACCCTAGATCTTCCCTGGTGATATATGCTGTAACATATATAATGTCACTTTTCCCTGGTCCTACTTACATATATGCAATTGGGTTGATTCCTGTCTGTGTCCTTCACCATTGAATCTGTCTGTCCACAGTATATATTTTTTTACTTACTATTTTGTATTTTGGTGTGATACCTTTTATATTTATTACTAATAAATATTTTGATTATATTTCATTGGTAGTTTGGTACTCCTTTCCTTTTTTGTTTAGTATCCTTTACGGAGTATGTTTTATGCCTGTTTTTAACAGTGCTGGTTTTTATTAACCTTTCTGGGTATTTTTTGTTTGTGGATAACTGTTGTGAATTGGATTTTTGGCTCCCTCTTGTGGTCACTAGCGACATGACACTTTGAGTTTCTTTCCTCTGCTTGGTACCCACCTGGCTTGTTAGTCCAGGGGTGTTGCTATTTAAGCTTCCTGGATTTTCAGTCTGGTGCCTGGCATCGTTGTAATCAGTTCCTTTCTGTTTGCTCCTGTCTGCTGGTCCTGGTTCTTGCAAAATAAGCTAAGTCCTGCTTCCTTATTTTTTGGTTATTTGCATTGCTCTTATTTTTTGTCCAGCTTGTACTAAATGTGATTCCTGATTTTGCTGGAAGCTCTAGGGGGCTGATATTCTCCCCCCGGGCCGTTAGACGGTTCGGGGGTTCTTGAATATCCAGCGTGGAAATTTTGATAGGGTTTTTGCTGACCGTATAAGTCATCTTCCTATATTCTGCTATTAGTCAGTGGGCCTCTCTTTGCTAAAAACCTAGTTCATTCTTACGTTTGTCTTTTCTTCTTACCTCACCGTTATTATTTGTTGGGGGCTTGTATCCAACTTTTGGGGTCTTTTCTCTGGAGGCAAGAAAGGTCTTTCTTTTCCCTTCTAGGGTTAGTTAGTTCTCCGGCTGGCGCGTGACGTCTAAAACCAACGTAGGTACGTTCCCCGGCTGCTGCTATTTGTGGTGCTAGGATCAGGTATACGGTCAGCCTAGTTACCACTGCCCTATGAGCTGGTTTTTGTGTTTGCAGACTTGGTTATCACTTCTGAGGCCCTCTGCCATTGGGGTCATAACAGTATGCCAGGCCAAAGGTGAATGTTTAATGCATTGCAGAAGTGGGATAATAAGAAAGGAAATTCTGAGTTTTTTTTTTTTTTCTTTAGAGAACTCTTTCTTCCTCCCCTTTACCTCTGAGTGGCTTGAGCTTGCTGCAGACATGAATGTCCAGACTTTGATTACTAGTGTTGATCAGCTTGCTGCTCGTGTGCAGGGCATTCAAGATTTTGTTACCAGTAGTCCTATGTCTGAACCTAAAATACCTATTCCTGAACTGTTCTCTGGAGACCGATTTAGGTTTAGGAATTTCAGGAATAATTGTAAATTGTTTCTATCTTTGAGACCTCGTTCGTCTGGAGACTCAGCTCAGCAAGTTAAAATTGTTATCTCTTTCTTGCGGGGCGACCCTCAGGATTGGGCCTTCTCGTTAGCGCCAGGAGATCCGGCATTGGCAAATATTGATGCGTTTTTTCTGGCGCTCGGGTTGCTTTACGAGGAACCCAATCTTGAAATTCAGGCAGAAAAAGCCTTGCTGGCTATCTCTCAGGGCCAGGATGAAGCTGAAGTGTATTGCCAAAAATTTCGGAAATGGTCCGTGCTTACTCAGTGGAATGAGTGTGCTCTGGCCGCAAATTTCAGAAATGGCCTTTCTGAAGCCATTAAGAATGTGATGGTGGGTTTCTCCATTCCTACAAGTCTGAATGATTCCATGGCGCTGGCTATTCAAATTGACCGGCGTTTGCGGGAGCGCAAAGCCGCTAATCCTCTGGTGGTGTTGTCTGAACAAACACCTGATTTAATGCAATGTGATAGAATTCAGACTAGAAATGAACGGAAAAATCATAGATGTCAGAATGGGTTGTGTTTTTACTGTGGTGATTCTACACGTTATATCAGCATGCTCTAAACGCCTAACAAGGGTTGTTAGTCCTGTCGCTATTGGTAATTTGCAACCTAAATTTATTTTGTCTGTGACTTTAATTTGCTCATTGTCTTCCTACCCTGTTATGGCGTTTGTGGATTCAGGTGCTGCCCTGAGTCTTATGGATCTGTCATTTGCCAAGCGCTGTGGTTTTGTTCTTGAGCCGTTGGTAAATCCTATCCCTCTTAGAGGTATTGATGCTACGCCATTGGCGGAAAATAAGCCGCAGTTTTGGACACAGGTAACCATGTGCATGACTCCTGAACATCGGGAGGTGATTCGTTTTCTTGTTCTGCATAAAATGCATGATTTGGTTGTTTTGGGTCTGCCATGGTTACAGACCCATAATCCAGTCTTGGATTGGAAGGCAATGTCTGTGTCAAGTTGGGGCTGTCAGGGAATTCATGGTGATTCCCCGCCGGTGTCTATTGCTTCCTCTACTCCTTCGGAAGTTCCTGAGTATTTGTCTGATTATCAGGATGTATTCAGCGAGTCCAGGTCCAGTGCTCTTCCGCCTCATAGGGACTGTGACTGCGCTATAGATTTGATTCCAGGTAGTAAATTTCCTAAGGGAAGATTATTTAATCTGTCTGTACCTGAGCATACCGCAATGCGTTCGTATATCAAGGAGTCTCTGGAGAAGGGGCATATCCGTCCATCCTCTTCCCCTCTTGGCGCGGGATTCTTTTTTGTGACCAAGAAGGATGGATCTTTGAGACCTTGTATAGACTATCGGCTTCTGAATAAAATCACTGTTAAATTTCAGTATCCTTTGCCTCTGTTGTCGGACTTGTTTGCCCGGATTAAGGGTGCCAAGTGGTTCACCAAGATAGATCTTCGTGGTGCGTACAACCTTGTGCGCATTAAGCAAGGAGATGAATGGAAAACTGCATTTAATACGCCCGAAGGTCATTTTGAGTACTTGGTGATGCCTTTTGGGCTCTCTAATGCTCCTTCAGTGTTTCAGTCCTTTATGCATGATATCTTCCGGAAGTATCTGGATAAATTTATGATTGTTTATCTGGATGATATTCTGTTTTTTTCTGATGATTGGGACTCCCATGTAAAGCAGGTCAGGATGGTGTTTCAGGTTTTGCGTGAGAATGCTTTGTTTGTTAAGGGTTCAAAGTGTCTCTTTGGAGTACAGAAGGTTCCCTTTTTGGGTTTTATTTTTTCCCCTTCTGCGGTGGAGATGGACCCAGTCAAGGTCCGAGCTATTCATGATTGGACTCAACCCACGTCAGTTAAGAGTCTTCAGAAGTTCTTGGGTTTTGCTAACTTCTACCGTCGTTTTATCGCTAACTTTTCTAGCGTTGTTAAACCTTTGACGGATATGACCAAGAAAGGTTCTGATGTTGCTAACTGGGCTCCTGCAGCCGTGGAAGCTTTCCAGGAGCTGAAGCGCCGGTTTACTTCGGCGCCTGTTTTGTGCCAGCCTGATGTCTCACTTCCCTTTCAGGTTGAAGTGGATGCTTCTGAGATCGGGGCAGGGGCCGTTTTGTCGCAGAGAGGCCCATGGTAATGAGACCATGTGCTTTTTTTTCTAGGAAGTTTTCGCCTGCTGAGCGGAATTATGATGTTGGCAATCGGGAGTTGTTGGCCATGAAGTGGGCATTTGAGGAGTGGCGTCATTGGCTCGAGGGTGCTAAGCATCGTGTGGTGGTCTTGACTGATCACAAAAATCTGATGTATCTCGAGTCTGCTAAACGCCTGAATCCTAGACAGGCCCGTTGGTCATTGTTTTTCTCCCGTTTTGACTTTGTGGTCTCGTATTTACCAGGTTCAAAGAATGTGAAGGCTGATGCTCTTTCAAGGAGCTTTGTGCCTGACTCTCCTGTAGTCTCAGAGCCAGCTGGTATTCTTAAAGAGGGAGTAATCTTGTCAGCCATTTCTCCGGATTTGCGACGTGTGTTGCAGAGATTTCAGGCTGGTAGACCTGACTCTTGTCCACCTGACAGACTGTTTGTTCCTGATAAATGGACCAGCAGAGTAATTTCCGAGGTTCATTCCTCGGTGTTGGCAGGGCATCCGGGGATTTTTGGCACCAGAGATTTGGTGGCTAGGTCCTTTTGGTGGCCTTCCTTGTCACGGGATGTGCGGTCATTTGTGCAGTCCTGTGGGACTTGTGCTCGAGCTAAGCCTTGCTGTTCTCGTGCCAGCGGGTTGCTCTTGCCCTTGCCTGTCCCGAAGAGGCCTTGGACACACATTTCCATGGATTTCATTTCAGATCTTCTGGTGTCTGTCATCTGGGTGGTATGTGATCGCTTTTCCAAGATGGTCCATTTGGTGTCTTTGCCTTAGCTGCCTTCCTCTTCCGATCTGGTTCCTTTGTTCTTTCAGAATGTGGTTCGTTTGCACGGCATTCCTGAGAATATCGTGTCTGACAGAGGATCCCAGTTTGTTTCCAGGTTCTGGCGATCCTTTTGTGCTAAGATGGGCATTGATTTGTCGTTTTCGTCTGCCTTTCATCCTCAGACTAATGGCCAAACGGAGCGAACAAATCAGACACTGGAGGCTTATTTGAGGTGTTTTGTTTCTGCAGATCAGGATGATTGGGTGACCTTCTTGCCATTGGCTGAGTTTGCCCTTAATAATCGGGCTAGTTCCGCTACTTTGGTTTCGCCATTTTTCTGCAACTCTGGGTTTCATCCTCGTTTTTCCTCGGGACATGTTGAGCCCTCTGACTGTCCTGGGGTAGATTCTGTGGTGGATAGGTTGCAGCGGATCTGGAATCATGTGGTGGACAACTTGAAGTTGTCACAGGAGAAGGCTCAGCGTTTTGCCAACCGCCGCCGCGGTGTGGGTCCCCGATTTCGTGTTGGGGATTTGGTGTGGCTGTCTTCTCGGTTTGTTCCTATGAAGGTATCCTCTCCTAAATTTAAGCCTCGCTTCATCGGTCCTTATAAGATTTTGGAAATCCTTAATCCAGTGTCCTTTCGCTTGGATCTTTCGGTGTCGTTTGCCATTCACAACGTGTTCCATAGGTCTTTGTTGCGGCGCTACGTTGTGCCTGTGGTTCCTTCTGTTGAGCCTCCTGCTCCGGTGTTGGTTGAGGGCGAGTTGGAGTACGTGGTGGAGAAGATCTTGGATTCTCGTCTCTCCAGACGGAGGCTTCAGTATCTGGTCAAGTGGAAGGGCTATGGTCAGGAGGATAATTCCTGGGTGGTCGCCTCTGATGTTCATGCAGCCGATTTTGTTCGTGCCTTTCACGCTGCTCATCCTGATCGTCCTGGTGGTCTTGGTGAGGGTTCGGTGACCCCTCCTTAAGGGGGGGGTACTGTTGTGAATTGGATTTTTTGGCTCCCTCTTGTGGTCACTAGCGACATGACACTTTGAGTTTCTTTCCTCTGCTTGGTACCCACCTGGCTCGTTAGTCCATGGGTGTTGCTATTTAAGCTTCCTGGATTTTCAGTCTGGTGCCTGGCATCGTTGTAATCAGTTCCTTTCTGTTTGCTCCTGTCTGCTGGTCCTGGTTCTTGCAAAATAAGCTAAGTCCTGCTTCCTTATTTTTTGGTTATTTGCATTGCTCTTATTTTTTGTCCAGCTTGTACTAAATGTGATTCCTGATTTTGCTGGAAGCTCTAGGGGGCTGATATTCTCCCCCCGGGCCGTTAGACGGTTCGGGGGTTCTTGAATATCCAGCGTGGAAATTTTGATAGGGTTTTTGCTGACCGTATAAGTCATCTTCCTATATTCTGCTATTAGTCAGTGGGCCTCTCTTTGCTAAAAACCTAGTTCATTCTTACGTTTGTCTTTTCTTCTTACCTCACCGTTATTATTTGTTGGGGGCTTGTATCCAACTTTTGGGGTCTTTTCTCTGGAGGCAAGAAAGGTCTTTCTTTTCCCTTCTAGGGTTAGTTAGTTCTCCGGCTGGCGCGTGACGTCTAGAACCAACGTAGGTACGTTCCCCGGCTGCTGCTATTTGTGGTGCTAGGATCAGGTGTACGGTCAGCCTAGTTACCACTGCCCTATGAGCTGGTTTTTGTGTTTGCAGACTTGGTTATCACTTCTGAGGCCCTCTGCCATTGGGGTCATAACAGATAACATAACAGCGCAGGCTCCGGGACAGATGCAAACAACGTTGAGGAGGCGACGCCCGGCGCCAAGGGGGTAGGAATGACGGCTGTGCTGCGTCTCATTAAGAAGGAAAGTCCCACCTCCGGGACGGTTTGAAGGTACGAGGGGACACATTTTATAAGTATTAACTTCAGCGTGTGCAAGGAGAATAACTAAAAGAGCCACCTTTTCCAAATGCAGCATTAATGCTGCACAAGGTGGCTCTTCTAGTTACAAATGCCTGGGGGGGTGGACAGGTTCCCTTTAATTTCTGTTGTGTCAGAGTGGAGATTGCAGGACACATTGCCGGATACACAGCTGGGGATCAGCAGACGTTACTGAAACCCAATAACACGGCATCAAGTGTTGACTGTGCAAACGGCACTTCCGGGCAGCAACTGTCGGTGTTGGAGCCCAGGGACAGCAGGAGGAGCAGACTGGAGGTATTGCCGCACACACAGCAGGGGAGCAGCTGGCGTTACTGAACCCCAATAACAGAGGGGCAACTGTTGACTGTGCAGACAGCACTTCCGGGCAGCAACTGGCAGTGTTGGAGCCCAGGGACAGCAGGAGGAACAGAGTGTAGGCCGAGGCCTGCACTCAAGGCAGTTTAATATCTGTTGTAGTGTCAGCGTGGCGGTCGCAGGACACATTGCCGGATACACAGCTGGGGATCAGCTGACCATTACTGAAACCCAATAACACGGCAGCAAGTGTTGACTGTGCAAACGGCACTTCCGGGCAGCAACTGGCGGTGTTGGAGCCCAGGGACAGCAGGAGGAGCAGACTGGAGGTATTGCCGCACACACACAGCAGGGGAGCAGCTGGCGTTACTGAACCCCAATAACAGAGGAGCAACTGTTGACTGTGCAGACAGCACTTCTGGGCAGCAACTGGCAGTGTTGGAGCCCAGGGAATGCAGGAGCTGAGGCCTAATTGGAGCAAGTTGAAAGGGAACCTTTAACCCCCCAGTCGTTTGTAGCTGAAAGAGCCACCTTGTGCAGCACTAATGATGCAAAAGGAAAAGGTGTCACATTTTATTATGCTCCTTCCAAACGCAGAACTAAACACTTATAAAATGTGTCCCCTGATACTGTGAAACCGTCCTGGAGGTGGGATTTTCCTTTGTAATGAGACGCAACACAGCCGTCATTCCTACCCCTTTGGCGCCGTGCGCCGCCTCCTCAGCGTTGTTTGAATCTGTCCCATAGCCTGCGCTGTTATGTTAAACCTTGGGCATGCGCAGTTAGCGCTGCCCGTCTTCTGACATCATTTGGTGTCAGGCTGACTGCGCCTGTGCAGCCGCGCTGCCCAAGATCCCGCCTCGCAGTGTCTTCTGATTTAATCACACTGCGGGCCTCGGATTCATGGGCATGCGCAGTGTATATCTTTGCCTCGCACTCATCTCCTTCCGACTTCTTCAGAAGTCACGGCCGTGGCATTCGATTAGGGATCAGCTGACGGCACATAGTTTGAAGAAGGCGGAGGGAGATGAGTGAGAGCCTGAGGTGAAGATATGCACTGCACATGCCCATGAATCCCAGCCCTGCAGTGTGAATAAATCAGAAGACACTGCGAGGCGGGATCTCGGTCAGTGCGGCCGCACAGGCGCAGTCATCCTGACAACAAATGATGTCAGAAGACTGGCAGCGCTAAGTGCGCATGCCCAAGGTTTAACATAACAGCGCAAGCTCCGGGACAGATTCAAACAACGCTGAGGAGGCGGCTCACGGCGCCAAGGGGGTAGGAATGACAGCAGTGTTGCGTCTCATTACGAAGGAAAGTCCCACCTCCGGGACGGTTTAACGGTATGAGGGGACACATTTTATAAGTGTTAAGTTCAGCGGGTGCAAGGAGCATAACTAAAAGAGCCACCTTTTCCTTGTGCAGTATTACTGCTGCACAAGGTGGCTCTTTCAGTAACAAACGTCTGGGGGGGGGGGGGGACAGGTTCCCTTAAATTTCTGTTGTAGTGTCAGCATGGAGGTAACAGGACACATTGCCAGATACACAGCTGGGGATCAGCTGACGCTACTGAAACCCAATAACACTGGGTCATGTGTTGACTGTGCAGACGGCACTTCTGAGCAGCAACTGGCGGTGTTGGAGCCCAGGGATTACAGTTCAGGTGGTAGAAACATGAGCACAACAGGAGACCTGGATACTGTAGCCAACCAATTAATTAATCTGGAAGAGGAGTGGCAAATTCCTGCGAGATCCAGGCCTTTCAGAAAAGTAAGCCGGTCTACGTTATCGCAGGATAGTCGCATGCGACGGTCTGTTAGTACACCCCCTGCGGCATTAAAGATGCGTTCTGATAATACACTAGCAGCAGGGCAAGCCAGCACCTCCAATGCATACTGGCTAAGCTCTGGCTATGTATCCAGCTTAGAGACCCAAAACTTGAAGGGGGAAGAGCTGTCTGGGAGTACACTGAGAGGGCAAGACATGTAGTCTGTCACCATCTGACGGAAACGTTGCCTCCTGCTGACTGGAGCCGTCTGTGATGGTGTAGACATTTGTGGTGGGCACACAAAACTGTGCCACAGTTGGGCCATATTGGTCTTGCGTTGTGCTGAGGCACTGCTTCTGCTCCCTCTTTGTGCGGAGCTTCCTCCACTGCCTCGACGCACTGAGCTGCTTTGTAAAGCACTAGTAGCACTGCTCTCAGTTGGACTGGAGAAGATGATGAAATTCACCAGTGTGTCTTGGTACTCCCGCATTTTAAGCTCCCGGTTCAACGGTGTTATGAGGCTTTGTAAGTTGTCCCAGTAGCGAGGATCTAGGAGGGTGTACACCCAATAATCAGCCGTGTTGAGAATGTGGGCGATGCGGCGGTCGTTTCTCAGGCACTGCAGCATTAAATCAACCATGTGCTGCAGACTGCCAACTGGCCAAGAAACGCTGTCCCCTGCTTGAGGCGTGATCTCTGCCTGCTCTGCATCACCCCACCCTCGCTCTACACACTGACTACTGGAGAATTGTGTAACTCCCTCCTCTGGACAGATGTCTTTCTCCTCCATTGACTCCTCCTCATCCTCCTCACAAAGTGTCCCCTGCCTAGGCCTTTGTGAGGAACCACGTTGCGCTGACTGTCCAGAAGCAGATGGAATTGGTGACTCCTCATCCTCCACCTCTTCCACAACATCATCCCTTAACACTTGCAGTGTTCTTTCAAGCAGGCAGATAAGGGGGACAGTCATGCTGACTAGTGCATCATCTGCACTCGCCTTCCGCGTGGAATTATTGAAGGTACGCAAAACCTGGCAGACGTCCTTCATAGTGGCCCGCTCAGTGGTTGTGAAGTCTGAACGGCGCGGAGTGTGACTTCTTTGTGCCTGATGCAGCTGGTACTCCATTACTGCTGGCTGCTGCTCACACAACTGAACCAACATATGTAACGTGGAATTCCACCTGGTGAGTAGGTCACTATGATGCGATGTTCCAGAAGGCGGGATCGGCGCTGGAGAGCTGCAATGCGCGATCTTGCCATGCTGGAACGAAGCAAGTGAGCACACTCTAGGCGGACCTTGTGCAGCAGTGCATCAAGATCCGGATAGTCCCTCAAAAAACTCTGAACGACCAAGTTGAGCACATGTGCCAAACATGGGATGTGAGTGAGTTTGCCTAGGGCCAGAGCTGCCACCAGATTTCGGCCATGGCTGGAGATTCGCTGGCACAAACCACACGTCGCTCTCCTGCTTGATGGCATTCCAGAGCTCCTGCGCTGTGTGGCTTCGATTTCCCAAAAGAAATTAATTTCAATACGGCCTGTTGACGTTTGGCCATGGCTGTGCTCATATTGGTCGTAACAGGTAAACGTTCACGGGTCCATGTGGAGGTGGACTGTGACGGCTCCTGCAGCGCTGATTCAGAGGAACTCGAGTATGAGGAGGAGTCAATGTGTACAGACTGGATTCCTGCAATCGTTGGAGTTGGCAGAACATGTCCTGCGCCACTCGCACGATCTGTACCCGGCCGCACATGTTTCCACATATTTGTGGTATTGAGGTTGCTGACACTTTTCCCTCTTTTGACTTTCTGATGACACACCTTACATTTGACAAAGCAAATGTCATCTGCAACTGTGTCAAAAAAGGACCAGGCACTGCAAGTCTTGGGAGCGCCCGTTTTGGCTTTTGGAAGAGGCATGCTCCTAACGGGTGCCGAAGTGGAGGCTACAGGCACCGCAGTCTTCCCCCTCCCTCTCCCTCTTTGGGCCGTTCGGGGAATCTCTTCCTCAGAGCTGCTCCCACCACCTTCCTGTACCTCACGCCATGATGAGTCAAGGACCTCATCATCTACACTACCCTCTTCCACCAACTGCTTCTCCTGGGTAGTCTCGGCAGCACAGTACGCACCGGAACGTGGCTCCTGAGTCTCATCATCAGATGCATACTGAGGTGTGCTGACCGGAGGCACTGGCCCACCCGTCTCTTCAGAGTCAGAGAGCAAAAGCCGTTGGGCATCACTGCATACTGCCTCTTCTTCCATTTCTCCAATGCTGCTTGGCTGGCCCCCTCTTTCCAAGCCAAGAGATTCAGAGAACAGAAGTACAGATGGCTCCTGTCCTGGGCTCTCTGACTGCCTGGGCAATTTGGCAGGTGGTGAAGAGACAGATGGGTGCTCTTCAGTGCTCTGTGCCTGAGAGGATGTGGCACTAATTGAAGTCGATGCGTTAGCTGCCATCCAACCGACAACATCTTCAATTTGTTCGTGCTCCTACAAAGCTGCACATGAAGGACTATTCCCTGCTAAAACTGGGGGATGATGAGTCACTGGTGCCCACAGCAGGCACAGAATCCCCACGTCCTCTCCCTGCTCCACCTCCACGCTCACGCCCACGTGCCTTACTCCCTGCCTTCTTCATCTTGGTAAACTGATAAAGATAGGCAGAAAAGTACTAAGGGCTTAAGGTACCTTCACATTAAGCGACGCTGCAGCGATAGCGACAACGATGCCGATCGCTGCAGTGTCACTGTTTGATCGCTGGAGAGCTGTCACACAGACCGCTCTCCAGCGACCAACGATGCCGAGGTCCCCGGGTAACCAGGGTAAACATCGGGTTGCTAAGCGCAGTGCCGCGCTTAGTAACCCGATGTTTACCCTGGTTACCAGCGTAAAATGTAAAAAAAACAAACAGTACATACTCACATTCACGTCCCTCGCCGTCTGCTTCCTGCAATGACTGAGCGCCGGCCCTAACAGCACAGCGGTGACGTCACCGCTGTGCTGTACTTTCACTTTCACTTTACGGCGCTCAGTCAGTGTGGGAAGCAGACGGCGGGGGATGCGAAGGTGAGTATGTTCTGTTTGGTTTTTTTACATTTTACACTGGTAACCAGGGTAAACATCGGGTTACTAAGCGCGGCCCTGCGCTTAGTAACCCGATATTTACCCTGGTTACCAGTGTAAAACATCGCTGGTATCGTTGCTTTTGGTGTCAAACACGACGATACACGCCGGTCTGACGACCAAATAAAGTTCTGAACTTTGTTCAACGACCAGCGATATCACAGCAGGATCCTGATCGCTGCTGCATGTCAAACTAAACGATATCGCTAGCCAGGACGCTGCAATGTCACGGATCGCTAGCGATATCGTTTAGTGTGAAGGTACCTTAAGTGTGCTTATTCCTGAACAGCTGCCAACAGGTATAAGGAACACTAATTTTATCAAGTGTGGACTAGACTTTAATATGAGCTAATGTGGCCTACACAACTCTAAAGTGGAGTGTTTGGTGAACTTTATAAACTGTTTGTTTCTTCCGCAGAACAGACTAGAGTGAGCTGAGCTGCACTCACACAGAGACCGTGCAGACAGCCCTTAATGGCGCTGCAAGGCCAAAAAAAAGCTCCTCTATGTAATCCTATATAGTGTTTTTCCACAATCTAGCAGGATACGGATGGAACACCACTAATAGGATAAATTTGAAAAAATGTGCAGCAGGCTGCAGAAATTGAGAAACGGACAATGGAACGGTATGAGGCAGTGACGCACCCTGAGCTGACTACAACCGGCTGTGGCGGCAGAACAGACTACAGAGTGAGCTGCACTCACACAGAGACCGTGCAGACAGCCGTTAACGGCACTGAAAGGCCAAAAAAAGCTCCTATATGTAATCCTATATAGTGTTTTTCCACAATCTAGCAGGATACGGATGGAAAGCCACTAATAGGATAAATTTGAAAAAATGTGCAGCAGGCTGCACTAATTGAGAAACGGACAATGGAACGGTATGAGGCAGTGACGCACCCTGAGCCGACTACAACAGGCTGTGGTGGCAGAACAGACTACAGAGTGAGATGCACTCACACAGAGACCGTGCAGACAGCCATAAACGGCGCTGCAAGGGCAAAAAAAACTCCTCTGTTATGATCCTTAGTGGCTGAGGATCACAGATCTGACCAGCTAAGTAACTGAACATAGGACGAGCTCTAGGGAGGTGGTAACTGGACTGACCGCAATCCTGATCCTATCCAATACACACTAAAAGTAGCCGTGGAACATTACCTGAAATCCTAGACATCTCGTCACGGCCTGAGAAACTAACTACCCCTAAAGAGAGAAAGCAAAGACCTCACTTGCCTCAGAGAAAATACCCCAAAGATATAGAAAGCCCCCCACAAATAATAACGGTGAGTTAAGGGGAAAATACAAACGTAGAAATGAAACAGATTTAGCAAATGAGGCCCGCTAATCAGTAGATAGCAGAAAGTAGATAGGAACCTGTGCGGTCAGTAAAAAACCCTATGCAAAAAATCCACGCTGATAGTTCAAGAACCCCCACACCAACTAACGGTGTGAGGGGAGAACCTCAGCCCCCTAGAGCTACCATCAAGCGAGGAATCACATATTAGCAAGCTGGACAGAACTCATCATAAACAAAGAAACATATAGAACGTAGATGAGCAAAATATGAACAAACAGAAACTTAGCTTCTCTTGGAGAGACTGGTAACGAATGTAGTCAGGGGAAATCAGAATAGCACTGAATACATTGACAGCAGGCAACAACTGAAAGTCCAGGTGAGCTAAATAGGGAACCAACTAGCAGAAGACGAGACAGCTGAGCTAGCCACAGACCCGCAGAATGACAAAAAGAGCCACCAGAGGGAGCCCAAAGACAGCACTCACTCAGTACCACTCGTGACCACAAGAGGGAGCCCAAGAACAGAGTTCATAACACTCCTCTATGTAATCCTATATAGTGTTTTTCCACAATCTAGCAGGATACGGATGGAAAGCCACTAATTGGATAAATTTGAAAAAATGTGCAGCAGGCTGCACTATTTGAAAAACGGACAATGGAACGGTATGAGGCAGTGACGCACCCTGAGCTGACTACAACCAGCGGTGGCTGCAGACCAGACTACAGAGTGAGCTGCACTCACACAGACACCTTGCAGACAGCCGTGAACAGCGCTGCAAGGCAAAAAAAAGGTTCTCACACAGTGGTTGCTATACTAGCCTGGGTAAAGCACAATGAAGCAAATCGCTATCTCTAAACTGGCCCTCAGTCAGAACACAGCGTCTTGTCCCTAACTGAATTCACAGTGAAACCATCCTGGAGGTGGGATTTTCCTTTGTAATGAGACGCAACACAGCCGTCATTCCTACCCCTTTGGCGCCGTGCGCCGCCTCCTCAGCGTTGTTTGAATCTGTCCCATAGCCTGCGCTGTTATGTTAAACCTTGGGCATGCGCAGTTAGCGCTGCCCGTCTTCTGACATCATTTGGTGTCAGGCTGACTGCGCCTGTGCAGCCACGCTGCCCAAGATCCCGCCTCGCAGTGTCTTCTGATTTAATCACACTGCGGGCCTCGGATTCATGGGCATGCGCAGTGTATATCTTTGCCTCGCACTCATCTCCTTCCGACTTCTTCAGATGTCACGGCCGTGGCATTCGATTAGGGATCAGCTGACGGCACATAGTTTGAAGAAGGCGGAGGGAGATGAGTGAGAGCCTGAGGTGAAGATATGCACTGCACATGCCCATGAATCCCAGCCCTGCAGTGTGAATAAATCAGAAGACACTGCGAGGCGGGATCTCGGTCAGTGCGGCCGCACAGGCGCAGTCATCCTGACAACAAATGATGTCAGAAGACTGGCAGCGCTAAGTGCGCATGCCCAAGGTTTAACATAACAGCGCAAGCTCCGGGACAGATTCAAACAACGCTGAGGAGGCGGCTCACGGCGCCAAGGGGGTAGGAATGACAGCAGTGTTGCGTCTCATTACGAAGGAAAGTCCCACCTCCGGGACGGTTTAACGGTATGAGGGGACACATTTTATAAGTGTTAAGTTCAGCGGGTGCAAGGAGCATAACTAAAAGAGCCACCTTTTCCTTGTGCAGTATTACTGCTGCACAAGGTGGCTCTTTCAGTAACAAACGTCTGGGGGGGGGGGGGGACAGGTTCCCTTAAATTTCTGTTGTAGTGTCAGCATGGAGGTAACAGGACACATTGCCAGATACACAGCTGGGGATCAGCTGACGCTACTGAAACCCAATAACACTGGGTCATGTGTTGACTGTGCAGACGGCACTTCTGAGCAGCAACTGGCGGTGTTGGAGCCCAGGGATTACAGTTCAGGTGGTAGAAACATGAGCACAACAGGAGACCTGGATACTGTAGCCAACCAATTAATTAATCTGGAAGAGGAGTGGCAAATTCCTGCGAGATCCAGGCCTTTCAGAAAAGTAAGCCGGTCTACGTTATCGCAGGATAGTCGCATGCGACGGTCTGTTAGTACACCCCCTGCGGCATTAAAGATGCGTTCTGATAATACACTAGCAGCAGGGCAAGCCAGCACCTCCAATGCATACTGGCTAAGCTCTGGCTATGTATCCAGCTTAGAGACCCAAAACTTGAAGGGGGAAGAGCTGTCTGGGAGTACACTGAGAGGGCAAGACATGTAGTCTGTCACCATCTGACGGAAACGTTGCCTCCTGCTGACTGGAGCCGTCTGTGATGGTGTAGACATTTGTGGTGGGCACACAAAACTGTGCCACAGTTGGGCCATATTGGTCTTGCGTTGTGCTGAGGCACTGCTTCTGCTCCCTCTTTGTGCGGAGCTTCCTCCACTGCCTCGACGCACTGAGCTGCTTTGTAAAGCACTAGTAGCACTGCTCTCAGTTGGACTGGAGAAGATGATGAAATTCACCAGTGTGTCTTGGTACTCCCGCATTTTAAGCTCCCGGTTCAACGGTGTTATGAGGCTTTGTAAGTTGTCCCAGTAGCGAGGATCTAGGAGGGTGTACACCCAATAATCAGCCGTGTTGAGAATGTGGGCGATGCGGCGGTCGTTTCTCAGGCACTGCAGCATTAAATCAACCATGTGCTGCAGACTGCCAACTGGCCAAGAAACGCTGTCCCCTGCTTGAGGCGTGATCTCTGCCTGCTCTGCATCACCCCACCCTCGCTCTACACACTGACTACTGGAGAATTGTGTAACTCCCTCCTCTGGACAGATGTCTTTCTCCTCCATTGACTCCTCCTCATCCTCCTCACAAAGTGTCCCCTGCCTAGGCCTTTGTGAGGAACCACGTTGCGCTGACTGTCCAGAAGCAGATGGAATTGGTGACTCCTCATCCTCCACCTCTTCCACAACATCATCCCTTAACACTTGCAGTGTTCTTTCAAGCAGGCAGATAAGGGGGACAGTCATGCTGACTAGTGCATCATCTGCACTCGCCTTCCGCGTGGAATTATTGAAGGTACGCAAAACCTGGCAGACGTCCTTCATAGTGGCCCGCTCAGTGGTTGTGAAGTCTGAACGGCGCGGAGTGTGACTTCTTTGTGCCTGATGCAGCTGGTACTCCATTACTGCTGGCTGCTGCTCACACAACTGAACCAACATATGTAACGTGGAATTCCACCTGGTGAGTAGGTCACTATGATGCGATGTTCCAGAAGGCGGGATCGGCGCTGGAGAGCTGCAATGCGCGATCTTGCCATGCTGGAACGAAGCAAGTGAGCACACTCTAGGCGGACCTTGTGCAGCAGTGCATCAAGATCCGGATAGTCCCTCAAAAAACTCTGAACGACCAAGTTGAGCACATGTGCCAAACATGGGATGTGAGTGAGTTTGCCTAGGGCCAGAGCTGCCACCAGATTTCGGCCATGGCTGGAGATTCGCTGGCACAAACCACACGTCGCTCTCCTGCTTGATGGCATTCCAGAGCTCCTGCGCTGTGTGGCTTCGATTTCCCAAAAGAAATTAATTTCAATACGGCCTGTTGACGTTTGGCCATGGCTGTGCTCATATTGGTCGTAACAGGTAAACGTTCACGGGTCCATGTGGAGGTGGACTGTGACGGCTCCTGCAGCGCTGATTCAGAGGAACTCGAGTATGAGGAGGAGTCAATGTGTACAGACTGGATTCCTGCAATCGTTGGAGTTGGCAGAACATGTCCTGCGCCACTCGCACGATCTGTACCCGGCCGCACATGTTTCCACATATTTGTGGTATTGAGGTTGCTGACACTTTTCCCTCTTTTGACTTTCTGATGACACACCTTACATTTGACAAAGCAAATGTCATCTGCAACTGTGTCAAAAAAGGACCAGGCACTGCAAGTCTTGGGAGCGCCCGTTTTGGCTTTTGGAAGAGGCATGCTCCTAACGGGTGCCGAAGTGGAGGCTACAGGCACCGCAGTCTTCCCCCTCCCTCTCCCTCTTTGGGCCGTTCGGGGAATCTCTTCCTCAGAGCTGCTCCCACCACCTTCCTGTACCTCACGCCATGATGAGTCAAGGACCTCATCATCTACACTACCCTCTTCCACCAACTGCTTCTCCTGGGTAGTCTCGGCAGCACAGTACGCACCGGAACGTGGCTCCTGAGTCTCATCATCAGATGCATACTGAGGTGTGCTGACCGGAGGCACTGGCCCACCCGTCTCTTCAGAGTCAGAGAGCAAAAGCCGTTGGGCATCACTGCATACTGCCTCTTCTTCCATTTCTCCAATGCTGCTTGGCTGGCCCCCTCTTTCCAAGCCAAGAGATTCAGAGAACAGAAGTACAGATGGCTCCTGTCCTGGGCTCTCTGACTGCCTGGGCAATTTGGCAGGTGGTGAAGAGACAGATGGGTGCTCTTCAGTGCTCTGTGCCTGAGAGGATGTGGCACTAATTGAAGTCGATGCGTTAGCTGCCATCCAACCGACAACATCTTCAATTTGTTCGTGCTCCTACAAAGCTGCACATGAAGGACTATTCCCTGCTAAAACTGGGGGATGATGAGTCACTGGTGCCCACAGCAGGCACAGAATCCCCACGTCCTCTCCCTGCTCCACCTCCACGCTCACGCCCACGTGCCTTACTCCCTGCCTTCTTCATCTTGGTAAACTGATAAAGATAGGCAGAAAAGTACTAAGGGCTTAAGGTACCTTCACATTAAGCGACGCTGCAGCGATAGCGACAACGATGCCGATCGCTGCAGTGTCACTGTTTGATCGCTGGAGAGCTGTCACACAGACCGCTCTCCAGCGACCAACGATGCCGAGGTCCCCGGGTAACCAGGGTAAACATCGGGTTGCTAAGCGCAGTGCCGCGCTTAGTAACCCGATGTTTACCCTGGTTACCAGCGTAAAATGTAAAAAAAACAAACAGTACATACTCACATTCACGTCCCTCGCCGTCCGCTTCCTGCAATGACTGAGCGCCGGCCCTAACAGCACAGCGGTGACGTCACCGCTGTGCTGTACTTTCACTTTCACTTTACGGCGCTCAGTCAGTGTGGGAAGCAGACGGCGGGGGATGCGAAGGTGAGTATGTTCTGTTTGGTTTTTTTACATTTTACACTGGTAACCAGGGTAAACATCGGGTTACTAAGCGCGGCCCTGCGCTTAGTAACCCGATATTTACCCTGGTTACCAGTGTAAAACATCGCTGGTATCGTTGCTTTTGGTGTCAAACACGACGATACACGCCGGTCTGACGACCAAATAAAGTTCTGAACTTTGTTCAACGACCAGCGATATCACAGCAGGATCCTGATCGCTGCTGCATGTCAAACTAAACGATATCGCTAGCCAGGACGCTGCAATGTCACGGATCGCTAGCGATATCGTTTAGTGTGAAGGTACCTTAAGTGTGCTTATTCCTGAACAGCTGCCAACAGGTATAAGGAACACTAATTTTATCAAGTGTGGACTAGACTTTAATATGAGCTAATGTGGCCTACACAACTCTAAAGTGGAGTGTTTGGTGAACTTTATAAACTGTTTGTTTCTTCCGCAGAACAGACTAGAGTGAGCTGAGCTGCACTCACACAGAGACCGTGCAGACAGCCCTTAATGGCGCTGCAAGGCCAAAAAAAAGCTCCTCTATGTAATCCTATATAGTGTTTTTCCACAATCTAGCAGGATACGGATGGAACACCACTAATAGGATAAATTTGAAAAAATGTGCAGCAGGCTGCAGAAATTGAGAAACGGACAATGGAACGGTATGAGGCAGTGACGCACCCTGAGCTGACTACAACCGGCTGTGGCGGCAGAACAGACTACAGAGTGAGCTGCACTCACACAGAGACCGTGCAGACAGCCGTTAACGGCACTGAAAGGCCAAAAAAAGCTCCTATATGTAATCCTATATAGTGTTTTTCCACAATCTAGCAGGATACGGATGGAAAGCCACTAATAGGATAAATTTGAAAAAATGTGCAGCAGGCTGCACTAATTGAGAAACGGACAATGGAACGGTATGAGGCAGTGACGCACCCTGAGCCGACTACAACAGGCTGTGGTGGCAGAACAGACTACAGAGTGAGATGCACTCACACAGAGACCGTGCAGACAGCCATAAACGGCGCTGCAAGGGCAAAAAAAACTCCTCTGTTATGATCCTTAGTGGCTGAGGATCACAGATCTGACCAGCTAAGTAACTGAACATAGGACGAGCTCTAGGGAGGTGGTAACTGGACTGACCGCAATCCTGATCCTATCCAATACACACTAAAAGTAGCCGTGGAACATTACCTGAAATCCTAGACATCTCGTCACGGCCTGAGAAACTAACTACCCCTAAAGAGAGAAAGCAAAGACCTCACTTGCCTCAGAGAAAATACCCCAAAGATATAGAAAGCCCCCCACAAATAATAACGGTGAGTTAAGGGGAAAATACAAACGTAGAAATGAAACAGATTTAGCAAATGAGGCCCGCTAATCAGTAGATAGCAGAAAGTAGATAGGAACCTGTGCGGTCAGTAAAAAACCCTATGCAAAAAATCCACGCTGATAGTTCAAGAACCCCCACACCAACTAACGGTGTGAGGGGAGAACCTCAGCCCCCTAGAGCTACCATCAAGCGAGGAATCACATATTAGCAAGCTGGACAGAACTCATCATAAACAAAGAAACATATAGAACGTAGATGAGCAAAATATGAACAAACAGAAACTTAGCTTCTCTTGGAGAGACTGGTAACGAATGTAGTCAGGGGAAATCAGAATAGCACTGAATACATTGACAGCAGGCAACAACTGAAAGTCCAGGTGAGCTAAATAGGGAACCAACTAGCAGAAGACGAGACAGCTGAGCTAGCCACAGACCCGCAGAATGACAAAAAGAGCCACCAGAGGGAGCCCAAAGACAGCACTCACTCAGTACCACTCGTGACCACAAGAGGGAGCCCAAGAACAGAGTTCATAACACTCCTCTATGTAATCCTATATAGTGTTTTTCCACAATCTAGCAGGATACGGATGGAAAGCCACTAATTGGATAAATTTGAAAAAATGTGCAGCAGGCTGCACTATTTGAAAAACGGACAATGGAACGGTATGAGGCAGTGACGCACCCTGAGCTGACTACAACCAGCGGTGGCTGCAGACCAGACTACAGAGTGAGCTGCACTCACACAGACACCTTGCAGACAGCCGTGAACAGCGCTGCAAGGCAAAAAAAAGGTTCTCACACAGTGGTTGCTATACTAGCCTGGGTAAAGCACAATGAAGCAAATCGCTATCTCTAAACTGGCCCTCAGTCAGAACACAGCGTCTTGTCCCTAACTGAATTCACAGTGAAACCATCCTGGAGGTGGGATTTTCCTTTGTAATGAGACGCAACACAGCCGTCATTCCTACCCCTTTGGCGCCGTGCGCCGCCTCCTCAGCGTTGTTTGAATCTGTCCCATAGCCTGCGCTGTTATGTTAAACCTTGGGCATGCGCAGTTAGCGCTGCCCGTCTTCTGACATCATTTGGTGTCAGGCTGACTGCGCCTGTGCAGCCACGCTGCCCAAGATCCCGCCTCGCAGTGTCTTCTGATTTAATCACACTGCGGGCCTCGGATTCATGGGCATGCGCAGTGTATATCTTTGCCTCGCACTCATCTCCTTCCGACTTCTTCAGATGTCACGGCCGTGGCATTCGATTAGGGATCAGCTGACGGCACATAGTTTGAAGAAGGCGGAGGGAGATGAGTGAGAGCCTGAGGTGAAGATATGCACTGCACATGCCCATGAATCCCAGCCCTGCAGTGTGAATAAATCAGAAGACACTGCGAGGCGGGATCTCGGTCAGTGCGGCCGCACAGGCGCAGTCATCCTGACAACAAATGATGTCAGAAGACTGGCAGCGCTAAGTGCGCATGCCCAAGGTTTAACATAACAGCGCAAGCTCCGGGACAGATTCAAACAACGCTGAGGAGGCGGCTCACGGCGCCAAGGGGGTAGGAATGACAGCAGTGTTGCGTCTCATTACGAAGGAAAGTCCCACCTCCGGGACGGTTTAACGGTATGAGGGGACACATTTTATAAGTGTTAAGTTCAGCGGGTGCAAGGAGCATAACTAAAAGAGCCACCTTTTCCTTGTGCAGTATTACTGCTGCACAAGGTGGCTCTTTCAGTAACAAACGTCTGGGGGGGGGGGGACAGGTTCCCTTAAATTTCTGTTGTAGTGTCAGCATGGAGGTAACAGGACACATTGCCAGATACACAGCTGGGGATCAGCTGACGCTACTGAAACCCAATAACACTGGGTCATGTGTTGACTGTGCAGACGGCACTTCTGAGCAGCAACTGGCGGTGTTGGAGCCCAGGGATTACAGTTCAGGTGGTAGAAACATGAGCACAACAGGAGACCTGGATACTGTAGCCAACCAATTAATTAATCTGGAAGAGGAGTGGCAAATTCCTGCGAGATCCAGGCCTTTCAGAAAAGTAAGCCGGTCTACGTTATCGCAGGATAGTCGCATGCGACGGTCTGTTAGTACACCCCCTGCGGCATTAAAGATGCGTTCTGATAATACACTAGCAGCAGGGCAAGCCAGCACCTCCAATGCATACTGGCTAAGCTCTGGCTATGTATCCAGCTTAGAGACCCAAAACTTGAAGGGGGAAGAGCTGTCTGGGAGTACACTGAGAGGGCAAGACATGTAGTCTGTCACCATCTGACGGAAACGTTGCCTCCTGCTGACTGGAGCCGTCTGTGATGGTGTAGACATTTGTGGTGGGCACACAAAACTGTGCCACAGTTGGGCCATATTGGTCTTGCGTTGTGCTGAGGCACTGCTTCTGCTCCCTCTTTGTGCGGAGCTTCCTCCACTGCCTCGACGCACTGAGCTGCTTTGTAAAGCACTAGTAGCACTGCTCTCAGTTGGACTGGAGAAGATGATGAAATTCACCAGTGTGTCTTGGTACTCCCGCATTTTAAGCTCCCGGTTCAACGGTGTTATGAGGCTTTGTAAGTTGTCCCAGTAGCGAGGATCTAGGAGGGTGTACACCCAATAATCAGCCGTGTTGAGAATGTGGGCGATGCGGCGGTCGTTTCTCAGGCACTGCAGCATTAAATCAACCATGTGCTGCAGACTGCCAACTGGCCAAGAAACGCTGTCCCCTGCTTGAGGCGTGATCTCTGCCTGCTCTGCATCACCCCACCCTCGCTCTACACACTGACTACTGGAGAATTGTGTAACTCCCTCCTCTGGACAGATGTCTTTCTCCTCCATTGACTCCTCCTCATCCTCCTCACAAAGTGTCCCCTGCCTAGGCCTTTGTGAGGAACCACGTTGCGCTGACTGTCCAGAAGCAGATGGAATTGGTGACTCCTCATCCTCCACCTCTTCCACAACATCATCCCTTAACACTTGCAGTGTTCTTTCAAGCAGGCAGATAAGGGGGACAGTCATGCTGACTAGTGCATCATCTGCACTCGCCTTCCGCGTGGAATTATTGAAGGTACGCAAAACCTGGCAGACGTCCTTCATAGTGGCCCGCTCAGTGGTTGTGAAGTCTGAACGGCGCGGAGTGTGACTTCTTTGTGCCTGATGCAGCTGGTACTCCATTACTGCTGGCTGCTGCTCACACAACTGAACCAACATATGTAACGTGGAATTCCACCTGGTGAGTAGGTCACTATGATGCGATGTTCCAGAAGGCGGGATCGGCGCTGGAGAGCTGCAATGCGCGATCTTGCCATGCTGGAACGAAGCAAGTGAGCACACTCTAGGCGGACCTTGTGCAGCAGTGCATCAAGATCCGGATAGTCCCTCAAAAAACTCTGAACGACCAAGTTGAGCACATGTGCCAAACATGGGATGTGAGTGAGTTTGCCTAGGGCCAGAGCTGCCACCAGATTTCGGCCATGGCTGGAGATTCGCTGGCACAAACCACACGTCGCTCTCCTGCTTGATGGCATTCCAGAGCTCCTGCGCTGTGTGGCTTCGATTTCCCAAAAGAAATTAATTTCAATACGGCCTGTTGACGTTTGGCCATGGCTGTGCTCATATTGGTCGTAACAGGTAAACGTTCACGGGTCCATGTGGAGGTGGACTGTGACGGCTCCTGCAGCGCTGATTCAGAGGAACTCGAGTATGAGGAGGAGTCAATGTGTACAGACTGGATTCCTGCAATCGTTGGAGTTGGCAGAACATGTCCTGCGCCACTCGCACGATCTGTACCCGGCCGCACATGTTTCCACATATTTGTGGTATTGAGGTTGCTGACACTTTTCCCTCTTTTGACTTTCTGATGACACACCTTACATTTGACAAAGCAAATGTCATCTGCAACTGTGTCAAAAAAGGACCAGGCACTGCAAGTCTTGGGAGCGCCCGTTTTGGCTTTTGGAAGAGGCATGCTCCTAACGGGTGCCGAAGTGGAGGCTACAGGCACCGCAGTCTTCCCCCTCCCTCTCCCTCTTTGGGCCGTTCGGGGAATCTCTTCCTCAGAGCTGCTCCCACCACCTTCCTGTACCTCACGCCATGATGAGTCAAGGACCTCATCATCTACACTACCCTCTTCCACCAACTGCTTCTCCTGGGTAGTCTCGGCAGCACAGTACGCACCGGAACGTGGCTCCTGAGTCTCATCATCAGATGCATACTGAGGTGTGCTGACCGGAGGCACTGGCCCACACGTCTCTTCAGAGTCAGAGAGCAAAAGCCGTTGGGCATCACTGCATACTGCCTCTTCTTCCATTTCTCCAATGCTGCTTGGCTGGCCCCCTCTTTCCAAGCCAAGAGATTCAGATAACAGAAGTACAGATGGCTCCTGTCCTGGGCTCTCTGACTGCCTGGGCAATTTGGCAGGTGGTGAAGAGACAGATGGGTGCTCTTCAGTGCTCTGTGCCTGAGAGGATGTGGCACTAATTGAAGTCGATGCGTTAGCTGCCATCCAACCGACAACATCTTCAATTTGTTCGTGCTCCTACAAAGCTGCACATGAAGGACTATTCCCTGCTAAAACTGGGGGATGATGAGTCACTGGTGCCCACAGCAGGCACAGAATCCCCACGTCCTCTCCCTGCTCCACCTCCACGCTCACGCCCACGTGCCTTACTTCCTGCCTTCTTCATCTTGGTAAACTGATAAAGATAGGCAGAAAAGTACTAAGGGCTTAAGGTACCTTCACATTAAGCGACGCTGCAGCGATAGCGACAACGATGCCGATCGCTGCAGTGTCACTGTTTGATCACTGGAGAGCTGTCATACAGACCGCTCTCCAGCGACCAACGATGCCGAGGTCCCCGGGTAACCAGGGTAAACATCGGGTTGCTAAGCGCAGTGCCGCGCTTAGTAACCCGATGTTTACCCTGGTTACCAGCGTAAAATGTAAAAAAAACAAACAGTACATACTCACATTCACGTCCCTCGCCGTCCGCTTCCTGCAATGACTGAGCGCCGGCCCTAACAGCACAGCGGTGACGTCACCGCTGTGCTGTACTTTCACTTTCACTTTACGGCGCTCAGTCAGTGTGGGAAGCAGACGGCGGGGGATGCGAAGGTGAGTATGTTCTGTTTGTTTTTTTTACATTTTACACTGGTAACCAGGGTAAACATCGGGTTACTAAGCGCGGCCCTGCGCTTAGTAACCCGATATTTACCCTGGTTACCAGTGTAAAACATCGCTGGTATCGTTGCTTTTGGTGTCAAACACGACGATACACGCCGGTCTGACGACCAAATAAAGTTCTGAACTTTGTTCAACGACCAGCGATATCACAGCAGGATCCTGATCGCTGCTGCATGTCAAACTAAACGATATCGCTAGCCAGGACGCTGCAACGTCACGGATCGCTAGCGATATCGTTTAGTGTGAAGGTACCTTAAGTGTGCTTATTCCTGAACAGCTGCCAACAGGTATAAGGAACACTAATTTTATCAAGTGTGGACTAGACTTTAATATGAGCTAATGTGGCCTACACAACTCTAAAGTGGAGTGTTTGGTGAACTTTATAAACTGTTTGTTTCTTCCGCAGAACAGACTAGAGTGAGCTGAGCTGCACTCACACAGAGACCGTGCAGACAGCCGTTAATGGCGCTGCAAGGCCAAAAAAAAGCTCCTCTATGTAATCCTATATAGTGTTTTTCCACAATCTAGCAGGATACGGATGGAACGCCACTAATAGGATAAATTTGAAAAAATGTGCAGCAGGCTGCAGAAATTGAGAAACGGACAATGGAACGGTATGAGGCAGTGACGCACCCTGAGCTGACTACAACCGGCTGTGGCGGCAGAACAGACTACAGAGTGAGCTGCACTCACACAGAGACCGTGCAGACAGCCGTTAACGGCACTGAAAGGCCAAAAAAAGCTCCTATATGTAATCCTATATAGTGTTTTTCCACAATCTAGCAGGATACGGATGGAAAGCCACTAATAGGATAAATTTGAAAAAATGTGCAGCAGGCTGCACTAATTGAGAAACGGACAATGGAACGGTATGAGGCAGTGACGCACCCTGAGCTGACTACAACAGGCTGTGGTGGCAGAACAGACTACAGAGTGAGATGCACTCACACAGAGACCGTGCAGACAGCCGTAAACGGCGCTGCAAGGGCAAAAAAAACTCCTCTGTTATGATCCTTAGTGGCTGAGGATCACAGATCTGACCAGCTAAGTAACTGAACATAGGACGAGCTCTAGGGAGGTGGTAACTGGACTGACCGCAATCCTGATCCTATCCAATACACACTAAAAGTAGCCGTGGAACATTACCTGAAATCCTAGACGTCTCGTCACGGCCTGAGAAACTAACTACCCCTAAAGAGAGAAAGCAAAGACCTCACTTGCCTCAGAGAAAATACCCCAAAGATATAGAAAGCCCCCCACAAATAATAACGGTGAGTTAAGGGGAAAATACAAACGTAGAAATGAAACAGATTTAGCAAATGAGGCCCGCTAATCAGTAGATAGCAGAAAATAGATAGGAACCTGTGCGGTCAATAAAAAACGCTATGCAAAAAATCCACGCTGATAGTTCAAGAACCCCCACACCAACTAACGGTGTGAGGGGAGAACCTCAGCCCCCTAGAGCTACCATCAAGCGAGGAATCACATATTAGCAAGCTGGACAGAACTCATCATAAACAAAGAAACATATAGAACGTAGATGAGCAAAATATGAACAAACAGAAACTTAGCTTCTCTTGGAGAGACTGGTAACGAATGTAGTCAGGGGAAATCAGAATAGCACTGAATACATTGACAGCAGGCAACAACTGAAAGTCCAGGTGAGCTAAATAGGGAACCAACTAGCAGAAGACAAGACAGCTGAGCTAGCCACAGACCCGCAGAATGACAAAAAGAGCCACCAGAGGGAGCCCAAAGACAGCACTCACTCAGTACCACTCGTGACCACAAGAGGGAGCCCAAGAACAAAGTTCATAACACTCCTCTATGTAATCCTATATAGTGTTTTTCCACAATCTAGCAGGATACGGATGGAAAGCCACTAATTGGATAAATTTGAAAAAATGTGCAGCAGGCTGCACTATTTGAAAAACGGACAATGGAACGGTATGAGGCAGTGACGCACCCTGAGCTGACTACAACCAGCGGTGGCTGCAGACCAGACTACAGAGTGAGCTGCACTCACACAGACACCTTGCAGACAGCCGTGAACAGCGCTGCAAGGCAAAAAAAAGGTTCTCACACAGCGGTTGCTATACTAGCCTGGGTAAAGCACAATGAAGCAAATCGCTATCTCTAAACTGGCCCTCAGTCAGAACACAGCGTCTTGTCCCTAACTGAATTCACAGCAGAGTGAACCCAAAATGGCGGCGGCGACTTTTATACTGCATCATGACATCTGTTATGACCCCAATGGCAGAGGGTCTCAGAGGTTACAACAAAGTCTGCAAACACAAAAAAAACAGCTCATAGGGAAGTGGTAACTAGGCTGACCGTATACCTGATCCTAGCACAACAACTAACAGTAGCCGGGGAACGTACCTACGTTGATTCTAGACGTCTCGCGCCAGCCGGAGAACTAACTAACCTTATAAGGGAAAATAAGACCTTTCTTGCCTCCAGAGAAAAGACCCCAAAGTTGGATACAAGCCCCCAACAAATAATAACGGTGAGGTAAGAAGAAAAGACAAACGTAAGAATGAACTAGGTTTTAGCAAAGAGAGGCCCACTGACTAATAGCAGAATATAGGAAGATGACTTATACGGTCAGCAAAAAACCCTATCAAAATATCCACGCTGAATATTCAAGAACCCCCGAACCGACTAACGGCGTGGGGGGAGAATATCAGCCCCCTAGAGCTTCCAGCAATATCAGGAATCACATTTTGTACAAGCTGGACAAAAATAAGAACAATGCAGATAACCAAAAATAAGGAAGCAGGACTTAGCTTATCTTGCAAAGAACCAGGACCAGCAGACAGGAGCAAACAGAAATGAACTGATTACAACGATGCCAGGCACCAGACTGAGAATCCAGGAAGTTTAAATAGCAACACCCCTGGCCTAACGAACCAGGTGGGTACCAAGCTGGAGAAAGACAATCCCAGTGTCATACCACTAGTGACCACAAGAGGGAGCCAAAAAGTAAAGTTCACAACAGTACCCCCCCTTTAAGGAGGGGTCACCGAACCCTCACCAAGACCACCAGGGCGATCAGGATGAGCAGCGTGAAAGGCACGAACCAAATCGGCCGCATGATCATCAGAGGCGACCACCCAGGAATTATCCTCCTGACCATAGCCCTTCCATTTGACCAGATACTGAAGCCTCCGTCTAGAGAGACGAGAATCCAAGATCTTCTCCACCATGTACTCCAACTCGCCCTCAACCAACACCGGAGCAGGAGGCTCAACAGAAGGAACCACAGGCACAACGTACCGCCGCAACAAAGGCCTATGGAACACGTTGTGAATGGCAAACGACACCGGAAGATCCAAATGAAAGGACACTGGATTAAGGATTTCCAAAATCTTATAAGGACCGATGAAGCGAGGCTTGAATTTAGGAGAGGAGACCTTCATAGGAACAAACCGAGAAGACAGCCATACCAAATCCCCAACACGAAGTCGGGGACCCACACCGCGGCGGCGGTTGGCAAAACGCTGAGCCTTCTCCTGTGACAACTTTAAGTTGTCCACCACATGATTCCAAATCCGCTGCAACCTATCCACCACAGAATCCACCCCAGGACAGTCAGAAGGCTCAACATGTCCCGAGGAAAAACGAGGATGAAAACCAGAGTTGCAGAAAAATGGCGAAACCAAAGTAGCGGAACTAGCCCGATTATTAAGGGCAAACTCAGCCAATGGCAAGAAGGTCACCCAATCATCCTGATCTGCAGAAACAAAACACCTCAAATAAGCCTCTAGTGTCTGATTAGTTCGCTCCGTTTGGCCATTAGTCTGAGGATGAAAGGCAGATGAAAACGACAAATCAATGCCCATCTTAGCACAAAAGGATCGCCAGAACCTGGACACAAACTGGGATCCTCTGTCAGACACGATATTCTCAGGAATGCCGTGCAAACGAACCACATTCTGAAAGAACAAAGGAACCAGATCGGAAGAGGAAGGCAACTTAGGCAAGGACACCAAATGGACCATCTTGGAAAAACGATCACATACCACCCAGATGACAGACATTCCTTGAGACACCGGAAGATCTGAAATGAAATCCATGGAAATGTGTGTCCAAGGCCTCTTCGGGACAGGCAAGGGCAAAAGCAACCCGCTGGCACGAGAACAGCAAGGCTTAGCCCGAGCACAAGTCCCACAGGACTGCACAAATGACCGCACATCCCGTGACAAGGAAGGCCACCAAAAGGACCTAGCCACCAAATCTCTGGTGCCAAAAATCCCCGGATGCCCTGCCAACACCGAGGAATGAACCTCGGAAATGACTCTGCTGGTCCATTTATCAGGAACAAACAGTCTGTCAGGTGGACAAGAGTCAGGTCTACCAGCCTGAAATCTCTGCAACACACGTCGCAAATGAGGAGAAATGGCCGACAAGATTACTCCCTCTTTAAGAATACCAGCTGGCTCTGAGACTCCAGGAGAGTCAGGCACAAAGCTCCTAGAAAGAGCATCAGCCTTTACATTCTTCGAACCAGGCAGGTACGAGACCACAAAGTCAAAACGGGAGAAAAACAATGACCAACGAGCCTGTCTAGGATTCAGGCGTTTAGCAGACTCGAGATACATCAGATTTTTGTGATCAGTCAAGACCACCACACGATGCTTAGCACCCTCGAGCCAATGACGCCACTCCTCAAATGCCCACTTCATGGCCAACAACTCCCGATTCCCAACATCATAGTTCCGCTCAGCAGGTGAAAACTTCCTAGAAAAAAAAGCACATGGTCTCATTACAGAGCAACCAGAGCCTCTCTGCGACAAAACAGCCCCTGCACCGATCTCAGAAGCATCCACTTCAACCTGAAAGGGAAGTGAGACATCAGTCTGACACAAAACAGGCACCGAAGTAAACCGGCGCTTCAGCTCCTGGAAGGCCTCCACGGCTGCAGGAGCCCAATTAGCAACATCAGAACCTTTCTTGGTCATATCCGTCAAAGGTTTAACAACGCTAGAGAAGTTAGCGATAAAACGACGGTAGAAGTTAGCAAAACCCAAGAACTTCTGAAGACTCTTAACAGACGTGGGTTGAGTCCAATCATGAATAGCTCGGACCTTGACTGGGTCCATCTCCACAGCAGAAGGGGAGAAAATAAAACCCAAAAAGGGAACCTTCTGCACTCCAAAGAGACACTTTGAGCCCTTCACAAACAAAGCATTCTCACGCAAAACCTGAAACACCATCCTGACCTGCTTTACATGAGAGTCCCAATCATCAGAAAAAAACAGAATATCATCCAGATAAACAATCATAAATTTATCCAGATACTTCCGGAAGATGTCATGCATAAAGGACTGAAACACTGAAGGAGCGTTAGAGAGCCCAAAAGGCATCACCAAGTACTCAAAATGACCTTCGGGCGTATTAAATGCAGTTTTCCATTCATCTCCCTGCTTAATGCGCACAAGGTTGTACGCACAACGAAGATCTATCTTGGTGAACCACCTGGCACCCTTAATCCAGGCAAACAAGTCCGACAATAGAGGCAAAGGACACTGAAATTTAACAGTGATTTTATTCAGAAGCCGATAGTCTATACAAGGTCTCAAAGATCCGTCCTTCTTGGCCACAAAAAAGAATCCCGCACCAAGAGGGGAAGAGGATGGACGAATATGCCCCTTCTCCAAAGACTCCTTGATATAAGAACGCATTGCGGCATGCTCAGGTACAGACAGATTAAATAATCTTCCCTTAGGAAATTTACTACCCGGGAATCAAATCTATAGCGCAGTCACAGTCCCTATGAGGAGGAAGAACACTGGACCTGGACTCACTGAATACATCCTGATAGTCAAACAAATACTCAGGAACTTCTGAAGGAGTAGAGGAAGCAATAGACACCGGCGGGGAATCGCAATGAATTCCCTGACAGCCCCAACTTGACACAGACATAACCCTCCAATCCAAAACTGGATTATGGGTCTGTAACCATGGCAGACCCAAAACGACCAAATCATGCATTTTATGCAGAACAAGAAAACGAATCACCTCCCGATGTTCAGGAGTCGTGCACATGGTCACTTGTGTCCAAAACTGCGGCTTATTTTCCGCCAATGGCGTAGCATCAATACCTCTAAGAGGGAAAGGATTTACTAAAGGCTCCAGAACAAAACCACAGCGCTTGGCAAACGACAAGTCCATAAGACTCAGGGCAGCACCTGAATCCACAAACGCCATAACAGGGTAGGAAGACAATGAGCAAATTAAAGTCACAGACAAAATAAATTTAGGTTGCAAATTACCAATGGCGACAGGACTAACAACCTTTGTTAGGCGTTTAGAGCATGCTGATATAACATGTGTAGAATCACCACAGTAAAAACACAACCCGTTCTGACGTCTATGATTTTTCCATTCGATTCTAGTCTGAATTCTATCACATTGCATTAAATCAGGTGTCTGTTCAGACAACACCACCAGAGGATTAGCGGTTTTGCGCTCCCGCAAACGCCGGTCAATCTGAATGGCCAGCGCCATAGAATCATTCAGACTTGTAGGAATGGAGAAACCCACCATCACATTCTTAATGGCTTCAGAAAGGCCATTTCTGAAATTTGCGGCCAGAGCACACTCATTCCACTGAGTAAGCACGGACCATTTCCGAAATTTTTGGCAATACACTTCAGCTTCATCCTGGCCCTGAGAGATAGCCAGCAAAGCTTTTTCTGCCTGAATTTCAAGATTGGGCTCCTCATAAAGCAATCCGAGCGCCAGAAAAAACGCATCAATATTTGCCAATGCCGGATCTCCTGGCGCCAACGAGAAAGCCCAATCCTGAGGGTCGCCCCGCAAGAAGGAGATAACAATTTTAACTTGCTGAGCTGAGTCTCCAGACGAACGAGGTCTCAGAGATAGAAACAATTTACAATTATTCCTAAAATTCCCAAATTTAAATCGATCTCCAGAGAACAGCTCAGGAATAGGTATTTTAGGTTCTGACATAGGACTACTAGTAACAAAATCCTGAATGCCCTGCACACGAGCAGCAAGCTGATCCACACTAGTAATCAGTCTGGACATTCATGTCTGCAGCAAAGCTTAAAGCCACTCAGAGAAAAAGGGGAGGAAGAAAGAAAAAGAAAAAAAAAAAAAACTCAGAATTTCCTTTCTTTTAATCCCACTTCGGCAATGCACTAACTATTCACTTAGGCCTGGCATACTGTTATGACCCCAATGGCAGAGGGTCTCAGAGGTTACAGCAAAGTCTGCAAACACAAAAAACCAGCTCATAGGGAAGTGGTAACTAGGCTGACCGTATACCTGATCCTAGCATAACAACTAACAGTAGCCGGGGAACGTACCTACGTTGATTCTAGACGTCTCGCGCCAGCCGGAGAACTAACTAACCCTATAAGGGAAAATAAGACCTTTCTTGCCTCCAGAGAAAAGACCCCAAAGTTGGATACAAGCCCCCAACAAATAATAACGGTGAGGTAAGAAGAAAAGACAAACGTAAGAATGAACTAGGTTTTAGCAAAGAGAGGCCCACTGACTAATAGCAGAATATAGGAAGATGACTTATACGGTCAGCAAAAAACCCTATCAAAATATCCACGCTGAATATTCAAGAACCCCCGAACCGACTAACGGCGTGCGGGGAGAATATCAGCCCCCTAGAGCTTCCAGCAATATCAGGAATCACATTTTGTACAAGCTGGACAAAAATAAGAACAATGCAGATAACCAAAAATAAGGAAGCAGGACTTAGCTTATCTTGCAAAGAACCAGGACCAGCAGACAGGAGCAAACAGAAATGAACTGATTACAACGATGCCAGGCACCAGACTGAGAATCCAGGAAGTTTAAATAGCAACACCCCTGGCCTAACAAACCAGGTGGGTACCAAGCTGGAGAAAGACAATCCCAGTGTCATACCACTAGTGACCACAAGAGGGAGCCAAAAAGTAAAGTTCACAACAGACATCATTTCAGCAGCCAATCACAGCCATGCCAGTAGCTACATGCCTACCATGCAGAACAGGATGTGCCCACACTTCTAATTATTCCTCATTGGCTGAATTCTGGCTCTTTGAATTATGGGAACTTCCGATTCCGGTATCCGATATACTGAAAGTATCGTGTTGTGAATTTGGATTCTGGGCTCCCCCGGTGGCTACTGGTGGAATTGAACTGGTGTCTTCATCTTCTCTGTTCACCTGTTCCCATCAAGATGTGGGAGTCGCTATATAACCTTGCTGCTTTGTTAGTTGCTTGCCGGTCAACAATGTTATCAGAAGCCTCTCTGTGCTTGTTCCTGCTCCTAGACAACTACTAGATAAGTTGGACTTTTGTCCATGTTTGTTTTTGCATTTTTGTTCCAGTTCACAGCTGTAGTTTCGTTACTGTGTCTGGAAAGCTCTTGTGAACAGGAATTGCCACTCTGGTGTTATGAGTTAATGCCAGAGTTTTAAAGTAATTTCTGGATGGTGTTTTGATAGGGTTTTTAGCTGACCATGAAAGTGTTCTTTCTGTCTTCTGCTATGTAGTAAGTGGACCTCAAATTTGCTAAACCTATTTTCATACTACGTTTTGTTATTTCATCTTAATTCACCGCCAATACATGTGGGGGGCCTCTGTCTCCTTTCGGGGTATTTCTCTAGAGGTGAGCTAGGACTTATTTTCCTCTGCTAGCATTATTTAGTCCTCCGGCTGGTGCTGGGCATCTAGAATCAACGTAGGCATGCTACCCGGCCACTGCTAGTTGTGTGTTAGGTTTAGTTCATGGTCAGCTCAGTTCCCATCTTCCAAGAGCTAGTTCCTATATATGCTGATGCTATGTTCTCTTGCCATTGAGATCATGACAGTTTGACCGGCCCACAAAGTGTTAATTGTTTGGGCTGAAGCAGGAGATAGAGAAGTGTTTAAGGGAAATTTTTTTTTTTTTTTTTTTTCCCTTCAGAGTTTTGCTGTCTAGCCCTTAATTGCTGTCTAGCTGCTTCTTACCTCCTCTTAACCCTTGAATGGCTCTGTGTCCACCTGTTTGTAATGGATCTTCAGAGTGTAACTGCAGGTTTGAATAATCTCGCCACGAGGGTACAAAATTTGCAAGATTTTGTTTGTCATGCACCTGTATCTGAGCCGAGAATTCCTTTGCCGGAATTTTTCTCGGGGAATAGATCTGGGTTTCAGAATTTTCGAAATAATTGCAAATTATTTTTGTCCCTGAAATCTCGCTCTGCCGGAGACCCTGCACAGCAGGTCAGGATTGTGATTTCCTTGCTCCGGGGCGACCCTCAAGACTGGGCTTTTTCATTGACACCAGGGGATCCTGCGTTGCTCAATGTGGATGCGTTTTTTCTGGCCTTGGGGTTGCTTTATGACGAACCTCATTTGGAGCTTCAGGCAGAAAAAACTTTGATGTCCCTATCTCAGGGGCAAGATGAAGCGGAAATTTACTGCCAAAGATTCCGTAAATGGTCTGTGCTTACTCAGTGGAATGAGTGCGCCCTGGCGGCGACTTTCAGAGAGGGTCTCTCTGATGCCATTAAGGATGTTATGGTGGGGTTCCCTGTGCCTGCGGGTCTGAATGAGTCCATGACAATGGCTATTCAGATCGATAGGCGTTTGCGGGAGCGCAAACCAGTGCACCATCTGGCGGTGTCCACTGAGAAGTCACCAGAGAGTATGCAGTGTGATAGAATTCTGTCCCGAAGCGAGCGGCAGAATTTTAGACGTAAAAATGGGTTGTGTTTCTATTGTGGTGATTCTACTCATGTTATATCAGCATGCTCTAAACGCACTAAAAAGCTTGGTAAATCTGTTTCCATTTGCACCTCACCGTCTAAGTTTATTCTATCTGTGACCCTGATTTGCTCTTTGTCATCTATTACCACGGACGCCTATGTCGACTCTGGCGCCGCTTTGAGTCTTATGGATTGGTCCTTTGCCAAACGCTGTGGGTATGATTTAGAGCCTTTGGAGACTCCTATTCCTCTGAAGGGGATTGACTCCACCCCATTGGCTAATAATAAACCACAATACTGGACACAAGTAACTATGCGTATTAATCCGGATCACCAGGAGATTATTCGCTTTCTGGTGCTGTATAATCTACATGATGATTTGGTGCTAGGATTGCCTTGGCTGCAATCTCACAACTCAGTCCTCGACTGGAGAGCTATGTCTGTGTTGAGCTGGGGATGTAAGGGGGCTCATGGGGATGTACCTGTGGTTTCCATTTCATCATCTATTCCCTCTGAAATTCCTGAGTTCCTGTCTGACTATCGTGACGTCTTTGAAAAATCCAAGCTTGGTTCGTTACCTCCGCACCGAGAGTGCGATTGTGCCATAGATTTAATCCCGGGTAGTAAATACCCAAAGGGTCGTTTATTTAATCTGTCTGTGCCTGAACATGCTGCTATGCGAGAATATATAAAGGAGTCCTTGGAAAAGGGACATATTCGTCCATCGTCATCTCCCTTAGGAGCCGGTTTTTTCTTTGTGTCAAAAAAAGACGGCTCTTTGAGAACATGTATTGATTATCGGCTTTTGAATAAAATCACTGTTAAATATCAATACCCATTGCCGTTGCTGACTGATTTGTTTGCTCGCATAAAGGGGGCCAAGTGGTTCTCTAAGATTGACCTTCGTGGGGCGTATAATTTGGTGCGAATCAGGCAGGGGGATGAGTGGAAAACCGCATTTAATACGCCCGAGGGCCACTTTGAGTATTTAGTGATGCCTTTTGGTCTTTCAAATGCTCCGTCAGTTTTCCAGTCCTTTATGCATGATATTTTTCGCGATTATTTGGATAAATTTATGATTGTGTATCTGGATGATATTCTGATTTTTTCGGATGACTGGGACTCTCATGTCCAGCAAGTCAGGAGAGTTTTTCAGGTTTTGCGGTCTAATTCTTTGTGTGTGAAGGGTTCTAAGTGTGTTTTTGGGGTACAGAGGATTTCCTTTTTGGGATATATTTTTTCCCCCTCTTCCATTGAAATGGATCCTGTCAAGGTTCAAGCTATTTGTGATTGGACGCAGCCCTCTTCTCTTAAGAGTCTTCAGAAATTTTTGGGCTTTGCTAACTTTTATCGTCGATTTATTGCTGGTTTTTCGGATATTGCTAAGCCATTGACCGATTTGACTAAGAAGGGTGCTGATGTTGCTGATTGGTCCCCTGATGCTGTGGAGGCCTTTCGGGAGCTTAAGCGCCGTTTTTCCTCTGCCCCTGTGTTGCGTCAGCCTGATGTTGCTCTACCTTTTCAGGTTGAGGTCGACGCTTCTGAGATCGGAGCTGGGGCAGTGTTGTCGCAGAAAAGTTCTGACTGCTCCGTGATGAGGCCTTGTGCCTTCTTTTCCCGTAAATTTTCGCCCGCTGAGCGGAATTATGATGTTGGGAATCGGGAGCTTTTGGCCATGAAGTGGGCTTTTGAGGAGTGGCGCCATTGGCTTGAGGGGGCCAGACATCAGGTGGTGGTATTGACGGACCACAAAAATTTGATTTATCTTGAGACCGCCAGGCGCCTGAATCCTAGACAGGCGCGCTGGTCATTATTTTTCTCTCGGTTTAATTTTGTGGTGTCATACCTACCGGGTTCTAAGAATGTTAAGGCGGATGCCCTTTCTAGGAGTTTTGAGCCTGACTCGCCTGGTAACTCTGAGCCCACAGGTATCCTTAAGGATGGAGTGGTATTGTCAGCCGTTTCTCCAGACCTGCGGCGGGCCTTGCAGGAGTTTCAGGCGGATAGACCTGATCGTTGCCCACCTGATAAACTGTTTGTTCCTGATGATTGGACCAGTAGAGTAATCTCTGAGGTTCATTCTTCTGCGTTGGCAGGTCATCCTGGCATTTTTGGTACCAGGGATTTGGTGGCAAGGTCCTTCTGGTGGCCTTCCCTGTCACGAGATGTGCGAGGCTTTGTGCAGTCTTGTGACGTTTGTGCTCGGGCCAAGCCTTGTTGTTCTCGGGCTAGTGGATTATTGTTGCCCTTGCCTATTCCTAAGAGGCCTTGGACGCACATCTCGATGGATTTTATTTCAGATCTGCCTGTTTCTCAGAAGATGTCTGTCATCTGGGTGGTGTGTGACCGTTTCTCTAAGATGGTCCATTTGGTTCCTCTGCCCAAGTTGCCTTCTTCTTCCGAGTTGGTTCCTCTGTTTTTTCAAAATGTTGTTCGTTTGCATGGTATTCCTGAGAATATCGTTTCTGACAGAGGGACTCAATTCGTGTCTAGATTTTGGCGGGCATTCTGTGCTAGGATGGGCATAGATTTATCTTTTTCGTCCGCTTTCCATCCTCAGACGAATGGCCAGACCGAGCGGATTAATCAGACCCTGGAGACATATCTGAGGTGTTTTGTGTCTGCTGACCAGGATGATTGGGTTGCTTTTTTGCCATTGGCGGAGTTCGCTCTCAATAATCGGGCCAGCTCTGCCACTTTGGTGTCCCCGTTTTTCTGTAATTCGGGGTTTCATCCTCGATTTTCCTCTGGTCAGGTGGAATCTTCGGATTGTCCTGGAGTGGATGCTGTGGTGGAGAGATTGCATCAGATCTGGGGGCAGGTGGTGGACAATTTGAGGTTGTCCCAGGAGAAGACTCAGCTTTTTGCCAACCGCCACCGTCGTGTTGGTCCTCGGCTTTGTGTTGGGGATTTGGTGTGGTTGTCTTCTCGTTTTGTCCCTATGAGGGTCTCTTCTCCTAAGTTTAAGCCTCGGTTCATCGGCCCGTATAAGATATTGGAGATTCTTAACCCTGTTTCCTTCCGTTTGGACCTCCCTGCATCCTTTTCTATTCATAACGTTTTTCATCGGTCATTATTGCGCAGGTATGAGGTACCGGTTGTGCCTTCCGTTGAGCCTCCTGCTCCGGTGTTGGTTGAGGGTGAGTTGGAGTACATTGTGGAGAAAATCTTAGACTCTCGTGTTTCCAGACGGAGACTCCAGTATCTGGTCAAGTGGAAGGGATACGGCCAGGAGGATAATTCTTGGGTGAATGCATCTGATGTTCATGCCTCTGATCTGGTTCGTGCCTTTCATAGGGCCCATCCTGATCGCCCTGGTGGTTCTGGTGAGGGTTCGGTGCCCCCTCCTTGAGGGGGGGGTACTGTTGTGAATTTGGATTCTGGGCTCCCCCGGTGGCTACTGGTGGAATTGAACTGGTGTCTTCATCTTCTCTGTTCACCTGTTCCCATCAAGATGTGGGAGTCGCTATATAACCTTGCTGCTTTGTTAGTTGCTTGCCGGTCAACAATGTTATCAGAAGCCTCTCTGTGCTTGTTCCTGCTCCTAGACAACTACTAGATAAGTTGGACTTTTGTCCATGTTTGTTTTTGCATTTTTGTTCCAGTTCACAGCTGTAGTTTCGTTACTGTGTCTGGAAAGCTCTTGTGAACAGGAATTGCCACTCTGGTGTTATGAGTTAATGCCAGAGTTTTAAAGTAATTTCTGGATGGTGTTTTGATAGGGTTTTTAGCTGACCATGAAAGTGTTCTTTCTGTCTTCTGCTATGTAGTAAGTGGACCTCAAATTTGCTAAACCTATTTTCATACTACGTTTTGTTATTTCATCTTAATTCACCGCCAATACATGTGGGGGGCCTCTGTCTCCTTTCGGGGTATTTCTCTAGAGGTGAGCTAGGACTTATTTTCCTCTGCTAGCATTATTTAGTCCTCCGGCTGGTGCTGGGCATCTAGAATCAACGTAGGCATGCTACCCGGCCACTGCTAGTTGTGTGTTAGGTTTAGTTCATGGTCAGCTCAGTTCCCATCTTCCAAGAGCTAGTTCCTATATATGCTGATGCTATGTTCTCTTGCCATTGAGATCATGACAGTATCGGAACTCGGTATCGGAATTCCGATACCGTAAATATCGGCCGATACCCGATACTTGCGGTATCGGAATGCTCAACACTAGTTTTAAACTTTGTCCGGCACTGTTAGGCATCCTGACCCAGGACCTGTCTCCGATCGATTACTCCGTTCATGCGGTCACTTCTCTCTCTTGCTGTCTGCTAGGATCTCACTATCCTCTGGCTCGGTCTTCTCTCTTGTTAGGAACACCCACATCATGCAGCACTGCTCACATCAGACCTTAGGTCTTCTTTTTACGTACTCTGGGTCCTATCTCCCATTCTCACCCTATCCTCTCACACTCTGGGCTAATCCCAACCATTAACTTTAATTTTCCCTACTGTCAATCAACACACATCATTAACGTATTAAGACCATTAACCAATACTTCCTTGAATTTGCCACAAGACTGTGCACTACACTAATGAGGGGCAAACTCCCCGAAACAAGTCACCTGTAAGGTAGTTTATGGTTCGAATGTTATCTCTAATCATGTTACAAAGCCTGCTAAAGGGTAAAACATTGACTTATAGGGTAGTCACCTCTTCTAGGAGGTTCTTTACCAAATAGCTTCTTTTGTTCTCGAAGAGAGAGCTAATTTGCATTCAGGTTCCTGGTGAAGTGATGAACTCCAGTGACATTTATTCAGATAATGAAGTGCATGACCCTCTATTACTAATTAACAGAGCAATTCATTTTATGGTTGCATGGAGATAGGAGCCACTACGTGATCTGCATGTGACAGGCTCAACACACATTAATAACATTGATGGTTTAGGTGATATTTTAGGTAAGAGATGTACGACTTTAGATAGACACTAACAAGACCAATGTCTTCGGAAACATGCCAACGGGTTAATCATCCTCCCAATTAATTAGCATTGCCGACAACATATAATTAAAGGTTAAAAAACATTGTCAAAATAGCTGGGTGAGAATACGAGCAGTTAAAGTATTCGGCCTCATTCAGACGTGTTTCTTAATTGTATGTTCTATCTGTGTTTTTCATAGAACATTTACCCATTATATAATATAGGGTTGTTCACATCTCCTTTTTAGTCTTCGACCTTCTGTCCGCTCCCTCCACACCCCACCCCAAAAATTAAAGCCATGCCAATTTTTGATGTGAGTCATGGATCAAAATTACCCTTTAATATCAATGGGCTGTGGAAAAAATGGACAAAGATGACATCCACGAGTCATCCGACTGATGTCTATTTTTTTACTGTCTTTGGGTAGGACAAGCTTGCAAATTTTTTTACTTTTCTTTTTTTTACATATGAGAAAAATGAATGCCATGTTGAAAAACGAACACACGGACCAAGAATGGGTGAAAATAGGATCCAGCACAATGATGACAAATGTTTTTTTTCATGTTCAAAAAACGTAGTCTGAATGAGGCCTTACCAGTATTCTGCTTAGGCTACAGTCATCATTATGTGGTCAGTATTTTACCTCAGTATTTACAAGCCAAATCAGGTGAGGAACAATCAGAGGAAAAGTATAATAGAAACGCGTCACCACCACTTCTGTATTTTTCACCCACTCCTAGTTTTTCCTGTGATATTTCAGTTTTTCTTTTTTATTAAATTTGCAAAAATTTCTACATTTCTTTTTTTTTTTTTCAGTCAAGATGGAGTGCAAAACAAAATAATTTTTAATCTTCTTAAACATCATCGTTCTCAGCAGCACTTTGTTCTATGTAAACAGGACATGTGCTGCCGAGAACAATAATATTCTATGCGCAGAGAGCAAATGTATTAACAATTGTTTAAACCATCTATTATATCAGGGGTGGCAAATTAATTTTCCCGAGGGGCCATATGAGAGACCATGACTGTTGTGGAGGGCTGAACCAATAGGCTGAAATTAATTCTACTCAATATTAATATTGATATATTATAATTATTCTATTATTGATAATTATATTAATATTAATCGTATCACTTAATATTGAGCAGAATTAAGTATGCTGACATCCCCCTACATATCATTTGCACCCCAATACAGCCCCTTCCATATATCGCATGAGCTCCACATAGCCTCCCTATATACTGCATGAGCCACACACAGCCTCCCTGTGTACATCATGAGCTCCACAGACCCTCCCCATGTCCAGGATGAGACCCCATAGCCTGATGATGCCCAGCATGAGGCCCCCTTAGCCTCCCCATGTCCATGATGAGGCACCCATAGCCTCCCCATGTCCATGATAAGGCCCCCATAGACTCCCCTTGTCCAGGATGAGGCCTCCATAGCCTCCCCATGTCCAGGATGAGGCCCCATAGGCTCCCCATGACCAGCATGAGGTCCCCATAGCCTCCTCATGTCCAGGATGAGACTCCATAGCCTGATGATGTTTAGCATGAGGCCCACTTAGCCTCCCCATGTCCATGATGAGGCCCCCATAGCCTCACCATGTCCAGGATGAGGCCCCTATAGCCTCCCTATGTCCAGGATGAGGACCCTTATAGCCTCCCCATGTCCATGATGAGGCCCCCATAGCCTCCCAATGTCCATGATGAAGCCCCCATAGTCTCCCCTTGTCCAGGATGAGGCCTCCATAGCCTCCCCATGTCCAGGATGAGGCCCCCATAGCCTCCCCATGTCCAGGATGAGGCCCCCATAGCCTCCACTTGAGTCGCCCGCCTGGGCTGTGGGGACGGTCTTAAAGGGGATGTCATGGTGGCTGCGACCTGGTCCGGGACCTGGGCGCCCAATTAAAGGGGAAAGGTCTTTTAAGGGGAATTGTGGATAAAGTCTATTGTTCGTGACGCCCACCTGTGGTTCTCGGTCAATAGGGACCGACGCTGCTTAAAGGGGTCCTCTGGGGTGATGTTGTTGCAGCAAGATGGTAACGCTTAGCACAGATGAAGCGGGGTCCTCAGGGCTCCCAAGGTGTGTGGCAAGGATGGTGTATGCCGACGAATAAGTGGAGGACACAGAGTTGTAAAGTCTTTACCTGGTTTACTGGTGGTAGTAGGCCACAGTCCAGGGTACCGGCCACAGGTATAAAAGGAGTCCAGGCATCCTGAAAACAAGTGGAAATCCCCTTGGCAGGTCAGGTTGGGAGCCTTGCACTATGCGCTGGGTTTCTCATACCTTGCTACCAGTGGTTTGCTGGGAAAGTACTCCTTTCTCTCTCCTGTCCTGGGACAGAACCTGCACGACAGGCAGCTTAAGCTGTACTCTTGGGGTCTCTGAGACACGGTGACTCCAGGATCTATCTGCTGCTGTGCCTCAGGTATGGTATGAGTATAGGAAAAATCAGCCGCACTCAATTGGTTGAAAGTTCAGCAAACTGTGTAGTTTCTTTATTAACATATACAATAAACATCACCAGGTGCTTTTTTAGGAGGTAAATGGGTGGCGGACTATTCAATTCGGGTAACGTTTCGACCCCAGCGGGTCTTTATCAAAACCTCACTTGTGCCAAAGAGGTAGAGGAGAGGAGAAAGAGCCGAGTTCCCATAGGGCAGCTCTGGTGCAGTTGTGGATAAAGTCTATTGTTCGTGACGCCCACCTGTGGTTCTCGGTCAATAGGGACCGACGCTGCTTAAAGGGGTCCTCTGGGGTGATGTTGTTGCAGCAAGATGGTAACGCTTAGCACAGATGAAGCGGGGTCCTCAGGGCTCCCAAGGTGTGTGGCAAGGATGGTGTATGCCGACGAATAAGTGGAGGACACAGAGTTGTAAAGTCTTTACCTGGTTTACTGGTGGTAGTAGGCCACAGTCCAGGGTACCGGCCACAGGTATAAAAGGAGTCCAGGCATCCTGAAAACAAGTGGAAATCCCCTTGGCAGGTCAGGTTGGGAGCCTTGCACTATGCGCTGGGTTTCTCATACCTTGCTACCAGTGGTTTGCTGGGAAAGTACTCCTTTCTCTCTCCTGTCCTGGGACAGAACCTGCACGACAGGCAGCTTAAGCTGTACTCTTGGGGTCTCTGAGACACGGTGACTCCAGGATCTATCTGCTGCTGTGCCTCAGGTATGGTATGGGCAGTATACTTCTATGCCCTCTGGCTCTGCTGTGGACCTTACAGCTATCCACAACCTCGGGCTCCCGATGCTCGATTTCTGCGCTAGGACTCTTAGAGGCCTAATCGTCGCCTTCTTGAGCCCTCAATCTCTCCTCTGCTCCTTTCCTGTCTGCTCCAGACTGAACTGCTCTCACTGGTCTCCTGGGACCAACTGTCGAGCTCCTCCTCCAGACCAGGATGGATATCAGGGAAGTTCCCCTAAAACAGGGTTTTGAGCTTCCCCTCCTGGCCTGGATTTAGAAGGTGTTGTCTGTGGGATTTACCTGCCAAAGGAATTCCTCTTGTTTCCAGGCATAGCACTACCCGAACTCCTGGGGTGCCACACCCATGTCCAGGATGAGGCCTTCATAGCCTCCCCATATCTAGGATGAGGCCTCTTTAGCCTCCCCATGCCCAGGATGAGGCTCCGTAGCCTCCTCATGTCCAGGATGAGGCCTCCATTGCCTCCCATGTCCAGGATGAGGCCTCCATTGCCTCCCATGTCCAGGATGAGGCCTTCAAAGCCTCTCCATGTCCAGGATGAGGCCTCCATAGCCTCCCCATGTCCAGGATGAGGCCCCGTAGCCTCCCCATGTCCAGGAAGACGCCCCTATAGCCTTCCCATGTCCAGCCTAACATCCCATACATGAAAAAAAAAGAGCATCACATGCTCACCTCAGTGCCGTTCCCCCGGCACTCTGCTTCTGTTCCTGTCTTTGGTGTTCTAAGTCTCCGCAGTGCACAGCTGACACGAAATGACGTCATCGCGTCAGTTGTTTCACACGCTTATTGGTGGAGGAAGTGGACGGAGGCCCCTCCTCCACCAATGAAGTCAGTAAAGTTGAAGACAGCGAGCGGGCGGGCATGGGTCATTGTTTTCCAGCCCATCGGCTTTCTCGGTCGTGGGCCGCACTTTGCCCAGGTCTGTATTATGTGATTGCTGATCGGCGGGCAAGGATCAGCCAGTCTAAATGCACATTTTGGCTGGTTTTGCAAGTCCTATTGTTTGGTACGTGTGGTAAACGTTATCTTTACAGAAATGTCTGATAAAGTTTGATCCCTTCCTGGTGGACCATGGAGGACGTCTGCTTCACTGCTTTATGTTTACTGAATTTTATTATACTTTATATCATTCTAAACTAGACCTACTCAATACTTATTACATTATAAAGCTCTGGGTTTAGGAAGTACTGGAGATAATTGCATCTAACATGCCGAAATCGGGAACAGAGATGAACACCAATAAACTAAACGTGACTCCATCTGTGGTAATTAGGAGCAGTTGGTAGTGTCCTCTTTTGTGTTTTTAAACAATAGGATGTTTGGTATTGGAAAAAAAAAAACATTTTTATTTCCTTATTCGTCGGGCATTCAAGACCCTCATCTACAAACCAGATTGGGCAGCAGATACAGGGAGAAACTTTACTGCTTAGTGGGAACCATCTTTTTATTGCATGGACATCCTTTTGATTATATTGGGAAACTTCAGCAAAAATAAATAGTATTTAACCTGGTAATCTGTATGTTTAAGTGAAAGTGCAGCTGCAGGGTGGAAATTAAGTTTTATTTTCCCTGCAGCCGCTTATCAGGTTTAAAGCAGCCTGCTCCGTAACAGACAGCCTGCCCTACAGCGTTTCCTGCAGTCAAGGTGTGGTAAGCCCTGATCATATTCAACCCAGATGACTGGAAGAAAGCGGCTGCAGGGAAAATATACCTTCATTTTCTCTTTTCTCCCTGCAGCTGCACTTCCAGTTAGACAAGTTTAAAATGGTATTGACTTGAAGATTACCTGTCGATACTGTTCATGTTTGCTGACAGGTCCCCCTTATTGGGAACAGTGTCCTACCTTATTTTCCCTCTGGGGGCACTGCAGTGAGATTAAACACTTGCTGTCAGGTTCCACAACAAATTAGAGTTGATCATTCTCTATTAGCAACTTATGGTTGAGGGACTTGGATAAATAAAAGGGATTGACCGATAAAGAGAGCTCCTTTACATTTAAAGGGATTTTCCAGTTTTGGAAAATCACTGTTCCCCGGATGAAGTTTGTTTAAAAAAAGATGAAAAAAATTGTGCTTTATTCTCTTTGTCCACTTCTGCTCCCGGTGTCTGTTATTCTCTGCAAGGTTGGCATCATAACAAAGGCGCTGCAGTCAATCAGTGAGCTTAGTGCTGCTGAGCAGGTCGCTGTCAGCATGGGCTGAGCCACTTTAACCAATTTTGGGAAAAATGGGTCTAAACAGCTGTGTTTCTTTTAGATATTGAGTATTTTGCCCCTTGGATGTTAATTATCTTCCTACCATTTTATGGTAGCACGACGCACCTTAGGCATTAATGTAATTGTGCAGGGCTACTATAATTATGGGGTCACTAAATTGCCATTATGTGAGGTCTGAGGCTCATTCTGGTATGGGGTCACGCTGGCTAGTTATGTATGGGACCACTGTGCAGGTTGTGATTACATGGCCTTGTAGATGCTATTGTTATGGGGGTAAGGCAAGCTGTAGTATGCAAACAGTGTGGTTGGCGTTGTTAGTGGATACTGTGGCTATTGCTGTTAAAGGCTATGAACACCTTTAACATGCAAAAACAATTTTTTTTTCACTTATCTTGACTAGCTAATACATCACTTTGTAATCTTCATTTATTTTAGGACCCCCTGATTGGTTTGCAGTCTGATCCTAGTTTCAGATTTTTCTCTTCTGGGAGTGTCTCTCTCAATAATATAGGCTGAATGTGATGCCTGTGTGTATCCAATGTGCTGCTGCCTTCCTTAGCTTAGCTTTATATATCAGCACAGCTTCTACTCTGCACTTATTTCCTCTTCATGTGCTTTACTCCTTAACTATGGCTTGTTATCTCCGCCCTCCCTGAAACTGTAGATACTTTCCCCTCTCACCACACTGTGTACAACTCCCTCCAATTCTATCCCTAACACTGAGGCCGGCGTCACACTAGCGAGTTTTACGGACGTAAGAGCGCAGAAAATACGTCCGTAAAACTCGCCAAATAAACGGCACAATTATTCTCATTGGGGCTGCTCCTATCAGCCGTATATTACGTATCAGTATACGGCTTTCTACGGCCGTACAAAATCGCAGCATGCTGCGTTTGTCAGCGTATTGCGCAAAAAAATCGCCAATGAAAGTCTATGGGGGCGAGAAAAATACGGATTCCACACGGACCAGCAGTGTGACTTGTGAGAAATACGCAGCGGTGTTAGTGAAAAGTCGGTAATTCAATTGCCGGCTTTTCATTTCTCCTGCACAAACCCGACAGGATATGAGACATGGTTTACATACAGTAAACCAACTCATATCCCCTTTTTTTTTGCATATTCCACACTACTAATGTTAGTAGTGTGTATGTGCAAAATTTGGCCGCTGTAGCTGCTAAAATATTAGCACTTTTTAATAATGTGTGTGTGTGTTTTATTAACCATTTCGTACAATTGGATTAATAATGGATAGGTGTCAGAATTGACGCCTCTCCATTATTAATCTGGCTTAATGTCACCTTACAATAGCAAGGTGACATTAACCCTTCATTACCCCATATCCCACCGCTACACGGGAGTGGGAAGAGAGTGGCCAAGTGCCAGAATAGGCGCATCTTCCAGATGTGCCTTTTCTGGGGTGGCTGGGGGCAGATGTTTGTAGCCACGGGGGGGCCAATAACCATGGACCCTCTCCTGGCTATTAATATCTGCCGTCAGTCACTGGCTTTACCATTCTGGCGGAGAAAATTGCGCGGGAGCCCACGCCAATTTTTTCCGCCATTTAACCCTTTATTTCAGCAGCTACAGCGCTGAAATTTTGCACATACACACTACTAACATTAGTAGTGTGGAATATGCAAAAAAAAATGGGGATATGAGATGGTTTACTGTATGTAACCATGTCTCATATCCTGTCGGGTTTAGGCAGGAGAAATGAAAAGCCGGCAATTGAATTACCGGCTTTTCACAGATATCGCGCTGAATGAAATCTAAATACAGAATATATATATATGTGTCTCAATGACATATATATATATATATATATATATATATATATATATATATATATATATATATATATACTGTATATATGTTTTAACGGACATTTGAGCACATAAATCCATTAGATGTCGGTTTTGCAAGCCTGCGCGAAAATCTCGCAGTACGGATGCCATACGGATTACATACGGAGGATGCCATGCGCAAAATACGCTGACACACCCTGACTACGGATCACTATTTTGGGAACATTTCTCCGTATTACGGCCGAATTACGGCCGTAAAAAACGGACCGTATTGTCTTACGCCGAGTGTGACGCCGGCCTGATAGATGGGAGGTGAAGAGATGAGAGACCTGTCAGGAGCAAAACGCTAGATAAAGGATTTACAATGTGTAGCAGTAAATCAGGAGAAAATTTTCAATAAAGACTATCTAGAAAGTTGCTTAAAGCGAGCCTGTCACTAGGTCAAAAGTATTCCATTTTAGTCTTGTCTTATGGTTGCTGCTATCCTTAGTATTCTTCTATCTTTTTTTAAATCTACCATACAGCTCCATATGGGCTTTTTAAATTAGTGCTAATTTTTTTTTTTTAACCAAGAGGCTGTGGCTCACAGGGTAATGCTAAGCAGCCTAGACACGCCCCTGAGGATCCTGAGAGGACTGCCCCCTTGATAAAGACCCATAAAAATAGCATATACTGGCGCCAAACTGACACAATGGGAAGTAGACATTTTAATCCCACTGCTTTACAGGTGTCCGGTAATGGGGACACCCTGGCACCTAAAGAGGCACGAGGAAACAGTTAATTGAGATGTACATGTTGTTAATACCGCTCTGTCATTAGTAGAGCAGAGCTAAGAGATTTGCAGGACACTGGTCCAGCGGCCACCTCAGTGGTCCAGACCCCTACGAACCTCCTGTTAGTTGTCAGCATCTCTGATGCTTCTTCTGATTAGTAAGTCTGGTGCATTATCATATTATGCTCATTAACCCTCCGTCAGGGGCAATATGTTTCATAACGAGTTTAGGGGCATTGCGCCTGTCCGGCACAGGCTAGATAATTGGCTATATTTTCCTTTTTTTTAAATTTCAATGCTCTAAAAGTGATCAGTTACCTTAATAGGAATGTAATAAATGAGAATACACATAATCAGGTGGAAACAAAATGTTTAATAACCAGAAAAGTAATATGTTTGTATGTCTTGAGCATCCTCCTCACTCTCTCCATCTTGACCTGTATCAGACACATCTGGACATTCTTCCACATCATCTTCTGAAGCAATGTCACTTTCTTCCCCTAAATCTTCTAGCTGTAAGGGGTCTGTCTCATCATCAATCAGGATATTTTGCACTTGCTCAACAGGAAGGGCATTGGACAAGTCAAATATTCTCCTCGCCATTTCAGAAGAAAAGCTGAAGCAAGAGAGAATATGTGTTAGGGCGCAATGTGCCTGAGCAGCACAATCTTATTTCTAACAAAACCTTTTATGACAAATCCACAAATTTAGCACTAGCTATTCATAAAACAAGCTAAAAAAACAACTGGGATGAATAAAAACAGCAAATTCTATCCGTCAAAGGTGTGACGCATTCAGGGGCAATGAGCCTGAGAAGCCAAAACACTGATATCTGATCTCCTGCAGCTCTGCAGCACAAGAGGCTTCTCAGGTTTCACACAGCCTTTAAAGTTAGGAAGGTACTGGGAGGAGGGTGTTTCCCTGACAAACCACTGAAAATAGAGAAATGAAACTAAGTGAGCTGCGCCTGTCAGATCAGTTGCCCCTGACGGAGGGTTAAAGGGAATCTGTCAGCAGGTTTTTGTTATGTAATCTGAGAGCAGCATGTTGTAGGAGTTCAGACCTTGATTCCAGCAATATGTCACTTACTAGGCTGCTCCCTGTAGTTTTGATAAAATCCCTGTTTTTTTCTGCAGCAGATCTAGCAATGCTCTGTATTACCCCACCCACATCACTGATTGGCTGATTTCTGGGTACAGTGTGCAGAGGCAGAAAGCTGCCAATCAGTGCTGAGGGCGGGGCAGGACTGGGAGACACCAGACTCCTAGTCCTGCTATGATACTCTCCTACTGTAAAACAGGGATTTTATTACAACAGCAACAGACAGCCCAGTAAGTGACACATCGCTGGAATCGGGCTCTCAGCCCCTACATCATGCTGCTCTCAGATTACATAGCAAAAAATGCTGACAGATTCCCTTTAATCAGAAGAAGAGCCAGGGATGCCGGCAGGTAGGAGGAGGTTTGTAGGGCTCTGTGACCACTGGATATCTTTTCGCCCATTGGGAATTTTGGAGAGCTGCATTCACTTGCAGCCCTTGCTAATTTGCTGTAGCGGCGCCGGCAGCCATCTCTCTCTGCTCTCTACAGATGTCTTTGTAGTGCGTCCAGCGTAACCATAAATCAATAACTGGGCATGTGCGGTAGATAGGCTCGCTGCATTTGCTGTGTGTGTTTCTTTTAGAGGACGTGCCTATGAAAACTGGTCTGACCAGAGTGTCAGCGACTGCAGCGTCTCAGCAACAGATATAAGGAGCGGTGAGGAGCACAGAGATGGGCATAGTGCAGGTGCTGCGCACACTCCAGGGCTGGTCCGTCACCTCGCCTCCATCTATGAAGAAGGAATAACATCATCCTCATCATCATCATCATCACCATGCGCTACTTCCACGCCAGATACAAGGCAGCCTGACATGTGCCCGCACCGCCTCTCCCATGAAGAATCACGCAGGCTGGAGCCCGCTCAGCGCATCTGGAGTGTTCTTCACATTATGTCTCATTCATCAGATCCCACAAAGTAAGTGACAATTATTTCCATGCACTTCACCTATGGTGCGGCAGTCATTGTGGAACCATAAGTGCCAGCAATTATTTCCATGCAGTGTCCACACACCCACACTTGTGCTCTTACAGCAACAGGAAGGCCACATGTTGCATCTCCGCAAATATTCGGTTCAATCCACCTTTAAGTACTCCCGTAAAGATGGAGCAGAGCCGGGATTGTCAGATGTAGCAGGGCCAAGATAGGTGTAGCAGAGCTGGGATTGTCAGGTGTAGCAGAGCGGAGATTGCCAGGTATAACAGAACCTTGAATGTCAGATGTAGCAGAGCCGAGATTGTCAGGTGTAGCAGAGCCAATATAGTCAGGTGTAGCAGAGCCGGGATTGTCAGATGTAGCAGGGCCGAGATTGTCAGGTGTAGCAGAGCCAAGATAGTCAGGTGTAGCAGAGCCGGGATTGTCAGATGTAGCAGAGCCGAGATTGTCAGCTGTAGCAGAGACAAGTTTGTCAGATATATCAGAACCTTGAATGTCAGATGTAACAAAGCTGAGATTGTCAGGTGTAGCAGGACCGAGATTGTCAGGTGTAGCAGAGCCAAGATTGTCAGATGTAGCAGAGCCGGGATTGTCAGATGTAGCAGAGCCAGGATTGTCAGATGTAGCAGGGCCGAGATTGTCAGGTGTAGAAGATCTGGGATTGTCAGATGTAGCAGAGCCGAGATTGTCAGGTGTAGCAGAGCCAAGATTGCCAAATAACAGAACCTTGAATGTCAGATGTAGCAGAGCCGGGATTGTCAGATGTAGCAGAGCCAAGATAGTCAGGTGTAGCAGAGCCGGGATTGTCAAATGTAGCAGGGCCGAGATTGTCAGGTGTAGCAGAGCCGGGATTGTCAGATGTAGCAGAGCCGAGATTGTCAGCTGTAGCAGAGACAAGTTTGTCAGGTATATCAGAACCTTGAATGTCAGATGTAACAAAGCTGAGATTGTCAGGGGTAGCAGGACCGAGATTGTCAGGTGTAGCAGGACCGAGATTGTCAGGTGTAGCAGAGCCAAGATTGTCAGATGTAGCAGAGCCGGGATTGTCAGATGTAGCAGAGCCGGGATTGTCAGGTGTAGCAGAACCAAGATTGTCAGATGTAGCAGAACAGAGATTGTCAGGTGTAGCAGTGCCGAGTTTGTCAGGTATAGCAGACCCTTGATTGTCAGGTGTAGCAGTGCTAAAATTATCAGTTATAGCAGAGCCGGGATTGTCAGGTATAGCAGGCGCGGGTTTGTTGGGTGTATCAGAGCCGAGATTGTCAGGTATAGCAGGCGCGGGTTTGTTGGGTGTATCAGAGCCGAGATTGTCAGGTGTAGCAGAGCTGAGATTGTCAGGTGTAGTAGAGCTGAGATTGTCAGGTGTAGCAGAACCAAGAATGTCAGGTGTAGTTGAGCCAAGCTTGTCAGGTATAGCAGAGCTGGGATTGTCAGGTGTAGCAGAGCCGAGATTGTCAGGTAAGGTGTAGCAGGGCTGGGATTGTCAGGTATAGTAGAGCCGGGTTTGTTGGGTGTAGCAGAACCGAGATTATCAGATGTAGCAGAGCCAAGATTGTCAAGTGTAGCACAGCCGAGATTTTCATTGGGCACAACTCAATGGTGATATCTTTATAATTTTACGCAACGAGAAGCGATAGACATTTGGCCACCAGTGACTGCCAAAATACTGCCCCTGTTTTTTATTAACCCATTGTTTGCTTTAGATTTCAACTGAGTTTCAGAATATATTCAGCTAATAATACGGTAATTACTATTTATAACATCTAACATTATATAATATTCATTCATGCAGTGACGATCAGTGATTGAGTCGATCGTTATATCAACCCTATGCCTATGATTACCAAAATTGTGATGAAAATTGTAAAAAAAAGAATTTAAATGAATGGCAGCAACGTATCAGTGCCTGTGAATGCTGAGCTCAGCCCCGGGTCTCTGAGACTTCATCTGTCACAGCCGTCTGATTGATTGATAGTTTTTTTCTACTGTGTTTTAGACAAAACACGTGATCATTGTAGGAATTCGATCACAATTATTTCCACCATTTTGACCTGTAAATTGTAAAATTAGATTTTCAGTTCATTCCATATAAAAACTGATCTCAGTCCGATGTCTCTATGATGCGTCATCTGCACATCCATCTGATGGAAACGAATTCCCCTGTGCATAGGCAGAAATGCTGATGGCACAATGTGTATAGGTACAATGTGACCGGAGCAGCGATCAAGAGATCAGTGATCGACCCGATCAGCGTACATTGTATCAACCCGATCACTATGATCACTAAAATTGTGATATACATTTTTCTCACTGGATTTATTTATTTATTTTTTAAAGTGTAAAATCAATGGCAGCAGCGGATCAGTGCATGTGAATGCTCGGTGTAGCCCCCTGTCTCTGTGATGGCGTCTGATTGATTCAGATTTTGTCTGAGTTTGATGCTGCAATCTGACGGTAGTGACGATCAAGTGATCGGTGATCTACCCGGTCATTAAAAATTCTTTCAATCCGATCACTATGACATCTGATCACTATGATCGTAAAAAATAGTAAAATTGATTTTCTTTTTTTACCTTTGCAAATAAACGAGTATTTTTTTGGTTTTCGAAAACTCCTGTCCCTTGCCTGCACTTTGCAAAAAAAAAAAAAATCACCTCGCTCACCCTCACCAGGTACAGCGCTGATTCTCCACCGCTGTTCCCAGTGTCTGTTAGCTTAACGGCTTAGAACTGCTGAGCTCACTGATTGGCTGCAGTGCTGTTGACGTTATGGCAGATATTGGGAGCAGCTGTAGAGACTCAGTGCTGGACCCGGGGAGGATGAGTATAGCTCAGTTTGTGGGGACAAAGGTTTACCAAAACTGGAAAACCCCTTCAAGGCCGGTTTCACACGTCAGTGGCTCCGGTACGTGAGGTGACAGTTTCCTCACGTACCGGAGCCACTGACACACGTAGACACATTGAAATCAATGCATCTGTGCAGATGTCATTGATTTTTTGCGGACCGTGTCTCCGTGTGCCAAAATGGAGACATGTCAGTGTTCGTGGGAGCGCACGTATTACACGGACCCATTAAAGTCAATGGGTCCGTGTAAAACATGTACCGCACACGGACGTTGTCCGTTTGCAGTCCGTGTGCCGTGCAGGAGACAGCGCTACAGTAAGCGCTGTCCCCCCCACATGGTGCTGAAGCCGCCATTCATATCTTCTCTGCAGCAGCGTTTGCTGTAGAGAAGATATGAATAATCCTTTTTTTGGTTTATTTCTGGTCTTTAACATAAAGATCCATGTCCCCACCCCCTGTGCGCCCGCCCGCTGTTATTAAAATACTCACCCGCCTCCCTCGCAGTGTCCTGTCCTGGCCGCACCTTCTACTGTATGAGCGGTCACGTGGGGCCGCCCATTACAGAAATGAATATGCAGCTCCACCCCTATGGGAGGTGGATCAAACAGGATCATGGGGTACATTAAAAGAGGTCTGGATACACATGATGAGAGCATTATACTGCCTCTGTACAAATCCCTAGTTAGACCCCACATGGAGTACTGTGTCCAGTTTTGGGCACCGGTGCTCAGGAAGGATATAATGGAACTAGAGAGAGTACAAAGGAGGGCAACAAAATCAATAAAGGGGATGGGAGAACTACAATACCCAGATAGATTAGCGAAATTAGGATTATTTAGTCTAGAAAAAAGACGACTGAGGGGCGATCTAATAACCATGTATAAGTATATAAGGGGACAATACAAATATCTCGCTGAGGATCTGTTTACACCAAGGAAGGTGACGGGCACAAGGGGGCATTCTTTGCGTCTGGAGGAGAGAAGGTTTTTCCACCAACATAGAAGAGGATTCTTTACTGTTAGGGCAGTGAGAATCTGGAATTGCTTGCCTGAGGAGGTGGTGATGGCGAACTCAGTCGAGGGGTTCAAGAGAGGCCTGGATGTCTTCCTGGAGCAGAACAATATTGTATCGTATAGTTATTAGGTTCTGTAGAAGGACGTAGATCTGGGGATTTATTATGATGGAATATAGGCTGAACTGGATGGACAAATGTCTTTTTTCAGCCTTACTAACTATGTTACTATATATAGTGGTGCGATGGGTTTGTCATTTAGAGGGCTTGTCCATGAGTATGGTTGTAAAAGACTACTGATAGGAATGTGCTTGAAATAGAGAAAAATAAACCTATATGACCCATTCATTTGATTGAGCAGCGTGTAATGCCTCATTTCACCTGCAGTGGTCGCTACAAGGTTTTTCAGCGATCAAGGTCTCCTGATGATAGCTGATGATCACTAAAGGGTTTTTTCCACTTATTTAAAAAAAAAAAAAAAACAACCTGCTATTTACTCACCCTCCCTAGGTCCAGCGCTGATATCACGCTGACACCGCTGCTGGCAATCAGTGAGCTCGGTAGCTCAGAGCAGCTTGTGCCGTCAACTTATGCAGGACCACTGATTGGCTGCAGCGCTGTTGATGTGGCGTCAGGACTGTAGACAACAACAGATACCAAGAGCAGCGCCGGAGACTCAATGCTGGACCCAGGAAGGGTGAGTAAAGCGCAGTTTAAAAAAAAAAACTGCAACAGACGGACATGGGTTTCCCAAAACTGGAAAACCACTTTAATTGGCAGGTAAAAAATAAATAAATTACAATTGACATCCCAATGTTAGTCATCACAGTGATTGGATTGATACAATTTAGGATTACCGTGTCGATCACATTTTGGCTTCATACATTCCCCACTAGTGGGCGCTCAACGCATACAGGCTTATGCAGCTTTCAATCGCTGATTGGCTGTCACTTAAACCCTTACCCACTTTGCATGTACCGGTACCTTCCAGTGTCACCTGGTGTGTATGGAGCGGGCTCAGGAGCTGAGCCCGCACATTAGCTGACAGTCGGCTGTAAACGCACGGTTAATAACTGTAGCACAGCGTGATAATAATGATATATTGACAGGCTGTAAGCGTACTCTCAGTCACTATATGTCAGACGCAGGTAATGCAATCAGCGTTTGACTTGTGGATCGATTTATTGCATCTTCTAATTAATGATTTATGTAGATCTGTGTTAGTATTACACACAGTGATAATCGCTGGTTTATTAAAATCTCTATGATCTTTACGCTATCCCTTCTTTAATCTGTTCCTACATTGGAGCAGGGCACGCTAGTCCTGAGGCGCGTTTCGCCAGTGTTCCCGGCTTCTTCTCAGGCCAATTATTACTATGTCTAATACTAACCCAGCTCAACATTCCTCATTGATCAGAAGATGCAGCTCATCAATCCGCACGTGAAACGTTGAATGCATTACCAGCATCTGACATATAGAAGCTGACAGTATGCTTACAGCGCGCACTCCAGCTCTGCTGCCTGTCAATATAACATCATTATCACACTGCGCTACAGCTACTTCCAGTGCGTACCTGTCAGTGCAAGTCTGTCACCAGTGAATGACAGGAGCGTGGTTGATAATGTAGAATGATGCTTCACCGTTGTATGGGGACGGAATAAAGCGCATGTTTTGCCCTCCCTATACTAATGTAATAGAAGCAGAATAATAATAAAAGGGGACTTTGGCTGCTGTCTCTACCTGACAATTTTGTTTTTTCCTTAAAGGGAACCTGTCATTCCGTTTTTTCGATATGAGATAAAAATATGGTTCAATAGGGCCTGAGCTCAGCTTTACATCAGTACCTTTCATATCCCCCGATTCTCCACCTTTGCTGCGAAAATACCATAGTAATGTCTCCGTTTTCGTATGTCAATCACCCCGGTCCGGTCAGATGAGCGGGGCCTAATCGCCGATTCTCCCCACCTCCGGCTTTGCTCTACGAATCTTCTTTCCTTTCTTTGGCGTCAGTTTCTACGGTTGCGAACTGAATTAGCGTCTCACGCGTGCGCAGTATGCTTTGACCAACTGTGGGCAAAGCATGAAATCATTATTGCGCATGCGCCGGCTTTTGACCCTATGCTCTGTGGCCCAGAAGCATAGAAAGACTTCTGGGACACAGAACGTCAAGGAAAATGCCGGCGCATGTGGAGCGCCCCCGTAGGGTTATGTGGTACTCGGTATCGGGCCCTTTGGTTCTCAAAGGAGATGTCACGGTGGCTGACCCGGTCCGTGTCCCTAGGGACGTCCGTTGTAAATGGGGGAAAGGTCTTTAAAGGGATATGTTTGTGACGCCTCCTGTGGTATTCGGTCAGGATGACCGACGCTGCTGTAAGGGGTCCGCTGGGGTGATGTTATGGCAGCTAGCTGGTATACCTTCCCACAGGTCAAATGCATCCCCAGGGCTTCCCAGTGTGTAGATGGTGGATGGTGAGAGGCGCAGTGAATAACGAGGACACAAGGTTGCAGTCTCTTTACCTTTACTGAAGGCTTCAACATCCACAGTCCAGGGTACAGACCACAGGGTAGGCAAAGTCTGGCTGGTCTGAAGGCAAATCCAGAGTCCCCTTATCCAGGTGGAAATCAGTAGCCTTCCTCTAGCGCCTGGGTGTTGTAGTACCTTACTGCTGAGCCTCTCATAAGGTCCTCACAACTGTTGTAGATGTTCTATATGTTATGTCTTTCTCTGTCCCCCAGATGGATAGGAACAACCCGTATGACTGGTGGCCTGAGGCTTTTTACAGGGACTCTAGCACGCCCAAGCCTCTGAGAGGTGCCACCGTGCCTCCTGGGTGTAGGTGCGGATAGGTAACTTGGAATTAGCTGTCCTGCCAGTCCCTGAAGTAAAGCGTAGAGATCCTTACTCCCTCGGTATTCTGGCTACCGGATTCCTGCACCTCAGAAGGAAGCAGCCTTTTTCAGGGCAGAACTCCTTCTGGTTTCCTCTCCTGTGCTCGGCTTTCCTGCACACTCTCTGCCATATATTCATTTTAGTGTCTTCTTCCAGGAGCTGAAGCACTTCAGACTCCAGGACTCCTTCCTCTCCCTCTGTCTTCCTGACAGGAACTGAACTCTGAACTTCTTTTCCCTCCAGATCAGGATGTTTTATAGGGGAGTTCACCTAAAACAGGCTTAGAGCTCCCCCTTCTGGTCTGGAGTGTGAACATTTTGCATGCACTGTGTTACCTGACAAAGAGATCTCCTTTATTGCCTTCAGACGTAACATCACTCCCCCCTAGAGGAGAATAATATTACTGCAACGACCAGGACCCTGGGGCGCTGCACATGTGCAATAATGATATCATGCTTTGCCCACAGTTGGTCAAAGCATACTGCGCACGCGCGAGATGCTAATTCAATGCGCAACCGCAGAAACTGACCGCGATCTGTGCTATTCACAGATCTAGTTACGTCTGACACGCCGAGGTGCGGGGGGGGGAGACAGCGATTAGGCCCCGCCTATCTGACCGGAGCGGGGTGATTGACATATGAAAATGGAGAGATTACTAAGGTATTTTCTCAGCAATGGTGGGGAATCGGGGGATATGAAAGGTACTGATGTAAAGCTGAGCTCAGGCCCTATTGAACCACATTTTTATCTCATATCAAAAAAATGGGGTGATAGGTTCCCTTTAAGTATCTCATAGCATATAGAACGAATGCCTGTGTTTGATAATATACATATTTTGGCATAAAATTATACCTGCTCACCTGAGCACAACTGGCAGGGCACAGTGCAAAAAAAAATTCTGCAGCTCACTTGTCAGTTTTGGTGTACAGTATATAGATAGCGTGCGCCAAACTATAAGCCTAGATAGTATACATTATTGAACGTGAGGGTGCTACATCATGTATGGATGCGACAATATTGAAAAAGGGAGAAATTCATAACTTGGGGTGACGAGAGGGGGCACCAACAAGGGCAGACACCTGCTATGATGGGTATAAATAGGTCCAATGTTACTTAGCACAGATAGGGGGAGTGATGGGCTATGTATGGCCCAAAAATATGGAGATAGCACGGGACCCACCATTGTTCCACCAAGAATGTATACAAAACTAAATGCCAAAGTATACATACGATCCCATATTGTAATATCAGAAAAAAGACGGCATAAATGTCCAGTCCAGATGTATATGGATATAAAAGTGAATCGTTAGATGGTTGGACACCGGTAAGCAGCATACCATTATGCGGACCCTGTAAAGTAAACAAGATCCCAAAGTATGTGGTGCACCCCAGCGGCGGTATTATGGGCACAGAAGAGTAATATAATAGGGCCCCAAATGTTAATAATAATATTAATCTTTATTTATATAGCGCCAACATATTCCGCAGAGCGTTACAGTTTAAAGGGAATCTGTCACCCCATTTTGGGCCTATAAGCTGCGACCACCGCCATCAGGGGCTTATCTACATCATTCTGTAATGCTGTAGATAAGCCCCGATGTAACCTGAAAGATAAGAAAAACAAGTTAGGTTATACTCCCCCAGGGGCGGTCCCGGTGCGGTCCGGTCCGATGGGCGTCGCGGTCCGCTCCGGGGCCTCCCATCTTCATGCGATGAAGTCCTCTTCTTTACTTCCTGCCACAGCTCCTGAGCAGGCGCGCATACTGATTTGCCCTGTTGAGGGCAGAGCAAAGTACTGCAGTGCGCAGGCGCCGGGAAAGGTCAGAGAGGCCCTGCGCCTGCGCACTGCCAATAGACAGAAATGAGGGAGGAGATGTAAGGGGGTGCCGCACTGTGGAGAGCTTTGTGGGTGAGAACAAGTGCTTTGAATTGGATCCTATAATGAATGGGCAAACAGTGCAATGACTGGCGAAGAGAGGATGCGTCCGAGTAACAATTAGCCAGATGGACGACCCTGGCTGCTACATTAAGTATGGACTGGAGAGGGGAAAGTCGAGTGAGGGGGAGGCCAACTAATGGTGGGAGTAGATCAATGCGACAGTGAGGGTTTTTGTTGTTTCCATGGTTAGAAGAGGGCGAATTCTAGAGATGTTCTTTAGGTGTAAGTGGCAAGAGCCGGCAAGAGATTGTATATGGGATGTGAAGGATAGATTGGTGTCAAACAGAACACCCAGACAGCGTGCCTGCTGCCGGGGTGCTATAATGGTGTCACCCATTTAGAGGGAAATGTTAGGTTTAGGGAGGTTAGTAGATGGTGGGAGCAGAAGAAGTTCAGTTTTGGAGAGGTTAAGTTTCAGATAGAGAACGGGCATGATGTTGGAGACTGTGGACAAACAGTCACTGGTGTTCTGTAGTACAGCGGTAGTACAGCGAGGGTAAGGTCAGGGGATGACATGTATGGTTGTGTGTCATCAGCATAAAGATGGTACTGAAAACCAAATCTGCTGATGATCTGTCCAATTGGGGCCGTGTAGAGAGAGAAGGGGGCCAAGGACTGAGCCCTGAGGTACCCCGACAGTGAGAGGAAGAGGGGACAAAGTGGAGCCAAAGAACGAAACACTGAAGAAGTGGTCAGAAAGATAGGAAGAGAACCAGGAGAGAGCAGTGTCCTTAATGCTTAATGACTGGGGCCTAGAGAGTAGAAGACAGTGGTCAACAGTGTTGAAAGCTGCAGAAAGGTCGAGAAGAATGAGCAGAGAGTGGTCATTGTTACATTTTGGTGTCAGAAGGTCATTGGTAACTTTGAGTGCAGTTTCTGTCGAATGTAGGGGGCGGAAGCCGGACTGTGAAGGTTCTAGGAGGGTGTGAGTGGAGAGGTAACGGGTATGGCGGCAGTAGATCAGGCACTCCAATAGTTGAGAGATGAAGGGGAGATTGGAGACTGGTCTGTAGTTATTTGTGCAGGATGGGTCGAGAGCAGGTTTCTTTAGTAATGGAGGAACAATAGAATGTTTGAAGGAGGATGGGAAAATGCCAGAGGAGAGGGAGAGATTAAAGATTGTAGTTAGGTGAGTTGTGACGACTGGAGAGAGAGACTGGAGGAGATGAGAGGGAATGGGGTCAGTAGTGCATGTAGTCGGATGAGAAGAAGAGAGGAGTCTGAGGACTTCTTCTTCTGTGATGGGATCAAATGTGGAGCGTGAGCCAGGGAAAATGCAGGGAGGGATGGGAGTCAAAGCACTTAGTGGTTGGAGCGGATTTCCTGATGGATATTATCTATTTTCTCTATAAAGTGGGAGGCCAGGTCATCAGCACAAATATCTGTGATAGGGGCTTGTGCTTTTGGCCTGAGGAGGGAGTGAAAGGTGCCAAAAAGTTTCTTGGGGTTGTTGGCTGGTGAGGAGATCAGGGTGGTGAAGTAAGTCTGTTTTGTGAGGTGAAGGGCAGAGTTATAGGTTCTAAACATAAATTTGAAGTGGATGAAGTCTTCTGATGTCCGTGTTTTTCTCCATCGGCATTCAGCACTCCTAAATGCTAAGAGACAAGGATGCAAAACATTGAAGATGTTAAATGAGGCACCACTGAGGCTCACCAAAAATTAGTTACCAAGTCAGACAAGCAAGGGATCACAGGACCAAGGATGGGCAGCTCCACCCATATGTATAAGAGATGGATAGATTCCCTAATAGGATCAGCCTAATACAGATAGTAAGCTGGGAAGGACCTGCTTAGTTGTATTGATAATTATATAGTCAGAATACTGATAAGTGGATGGAGGTGTCATAAATAGAGAGTCCATCACACCTATCAGAGTGGTAAAATGAGTACCGGAATAGAAAACTATATATTTGTTAATGATTTTTCATTTCCTAGTACACAGTTGTGCACATCTTCTACATATTGGCCTTTTTCACTAGTCGGCTTTACTGTGCAGACTCTGACAGATTTGGTAGAGTCATGACATTATTATTAGAGAGCAGGTGAGTTGAAGACAGTTCGAGTAGGAGGCTAAATAAGGGTTAACTATTGGTTGTACACCAGAGAGGGTCAGTTAGTATCTGAGCACCTTGTTAAAAGAAGACGATCCCGGGGGTGCAGCTGCCATTCAAGATACAGGAACAAGGGACATTCTGCCCACCCGTGTCTTTTTTTGTTAAGGCTTGGTTGGTATTGGTGGGTGAGAGATTTTGGTGTAAAATTTGTCTATGTCATAGTAATCGGTGATGATGAGATCAGGGATCACCTTGGATAATGGGATCGGGGTCCCATTGGAGGTATGGTGACCCCTCATTATTACGTGTGGTGAGTTGCCGCTGGGATGGTTTCCTGGGAACTGGAAAATGGTTCAGGCAGTACCATGACGGTTTGTCAACCCCGGGTTGGAGTCGTGCGACTGGGGAGTGTTGTGCTCCAGTACTGCACTAGTGTTGGTGGCCGTCCAGGATCTCCTCAGAGAAGTTAATGGAGTTATTCTTATTCAAATAATTGTTATGTTTAATAAAGGCTGCTGTGGCCATTTATACTCCATTGTCACTCAGCGTTACGTGGTTATGTATTAATGCCGTAGACATAGTAATGTCTCTGTGATCACATCGTGCATATCTACCAGGGTGGAGATAGTAGGACTTTTCACCATGTAAAGTTTCCACACCCCTCACATCTGTCTCGTACTCCACTATGGCTACACCTACAGATAAGACCGGGATGGGCAACGTGTTTGTTTTACAGTAAAGGTAGAAGTACGGTTTACAGGAGGAAGTGACAATCGAGGAACACATGTTCTATGCCACGGCTGACCGCATTTTACAACGTGAATCAGTCTGAAAAGTTGCATAAATTTGCTCATAGTTTCCTGCTTTAATTATTTGGCCCTGATTTTAACCCCTTCCCATTGTGGCAATTTTTCACGATCGCATTTTCAGATTTTACTCCCTTTTTTTAAGATCCATAATTTAATATTATTATTTTTTTATTATTATTATTATTATTATTATTACTATTATTATTATTATTTTTCTGTCAATATAGCCATAAAGAGCTTATTTTTTGCAGGAAGACTTGTAGTTTTTAATGACATTATTTTACCATGTGTTATAATAAAAACTGGGGAAAAAATCCAAATGGGGTGAAATTGTTAAAAAAAAAACCCCGCAAATCCGATATTGTGTTTTTGGTGTTACGGCATTCATTGTGCGGTAAAAGTAACTGAGCAACACAATTCTCCAGGTCAGTACGATTACGAATGTACCAAACTTTTTTTTTTGTTTTTTTTTTTAAAAGTGAACTTTGTAAAATATAAATTTGGTTGGTGTCGCCAATTTCTGAGATCCTTTTTTTATTTTTCAGCTGTGTGAGGGCTTGTTTCCTGTGTGTCAAGCTGTTGTTTTTATTAGTATCATTTGATAATGTGATTTTTTTTCTTTTTTTTCATTTTATGAGGGAGGTATAGCGGATATCAGAAAGTGATGCATGATTTTTCTCCTCTATTCATTTCAAAGCAAAATTTTAAAAAATATTTAAAGGAATGTGTCTAGACAGGTAAAAATTATCCCATATATACGTCAAGTCACAGCTTTAAAGAAAAGAGAAAATTACCTTTTGTTTACACCAAATTATTGAGTTAAATCTATTTTTTTATTTCATTGTGTTTTTTGCTACATACTACAGTCTGTATTAAAAAAAATAAAAAAAACTAGAAATCTTCCAATTTTGACACTGACCACTGGGGCTTTTTGTTAGTCTAACTTCCTGTCGTTTCAGGAAATAACACATGTACATTAGCCACTATGATCAGTCTCAGACCCTGTCTCTGTATTGAAGCATCTAATGAGCGTGTGCAAAGGTCATTGTGATAGGAGGGGGAGGAGGTGAGCTGTGGTATCGCCTACGGTGATTGGTGGATCCTGTGGTGTCAGATCAGCTGTTACCTGCCATTGTAATCCTGTCTCTGATGATAAGGATCCTGGTGAAAACTTTTCCTGAAACCACAGACTGTAGGAGTCTAAAAAATCCCTAGTGGCCAGTGTGAAAATTGCAAGATTGCTAATTTTGTTTTTTAACAAAAATCATAGTACATCTGTTTTGTCAGCATTGAAAATGCTCATACAGTAAAATCGGGGTGTGATGATTTTGCACACTGTGAATTTTTTACACTATAGTTAATAGACAAACAATGAGGCTTCTTAACCCCTTCCCGACATGTGACGGAATAGTACGTCACATGTCGGGACCCCCGCTTTGATGTGCGCTCCGGCGGTGAGCGCACATCAAAGTCGCGACATGTCAGCTGTTTTTTACAGCTGACATGTGCGCGCAATAGCGGCGGGTGAAATCGCGATCACCCGCCGCTATTAACTAGTTAAATGCCGCTGTCAAACGCAGACAGCGGCATTTAACTACCGCATCCGGCCGTGCGGCCGGATATGAGCGCATCGCCGACCCCCGTCACATGATCGGGGGTCGGCGATGCTCCTCCATTGTAACCATAGAGGTCCTTGAGACCTCTATGGTTACTGATCGCCGGTGGCTGTGAGCGCCCCCCTGTGGTCGGCGCTCACAGCACACCTGCATTTTAGCTACATAACAGCGATCTGATGATCGCTGTTATGTAGCAGAGCCGATCGGGCTGTGCCTGCTTCTAGCCTCCCATGGAGGCTATAGAAGCATGGCAAAAGTAAAAAAAAAAAGTTTTTAAAAATGTGAAAAAAATAAAAAAAATATAAAAGTTTAAATCACCCCCCTTTCGCCCCAATCAAAATAAATCAATAAAAAAAAACCCCAACCTACACATATTTGGTATCGCCGCGTTCAGAATTGCCCGATCTATCAATAAAAAAAAAGCATTAACCTGATCGCTAAATGGCGTAATGAGAAAAAAATTCGAAACGCCAGATTTACGTTTTTTTGGTCGCCACGACATTGCATTAAAATGCAATAACGGGCGATCAAAAGAACGTATCTGCACCAAAATGCTATCATTAAAAATGCCAGCTCGGCACGCAAAAAATAAGCCCTCACCTGACCCCAGATCACGAAAAATGGAGACGCTACGAGTATCGGAAAATGGCGCAATTTTGTTTTGTTTTTTGCAAAGTTTGGAATTTTTTTTCACCACTTAGGTGAAAAATAACCTAGTCATGTTAGGTGTCTATGAACTCGTAGTGACCTGGAGAATCATAATGGCAGGTCAGTTTTAGCATTTAATGAACCTAGCAAAATAGGCAAGCAAAAAACAAGTGTGGGATTGCACTTTTTTTGCAATTTCACTGCACTTGGAATTTTTTTCCCGTTTTCTAGTACACGACATGCTAAAACCAATGATGTCGTTCAAAAGTACAACTCGTCCCGCAAAAAATAAGCCCTCACATGGCCAAATTGACGGAAAAATAAAAAAGTTATGGCTCTGGGAAGGAGGGGAGCGAAAAACGGAAAAAGCTCCGGGGGTGAAGGGGTTAATATTTGAATAAGTGATATTTTAAGCCCCTCCCCCTGTCTGAACAGGCAGGTCCACAAAATTCAACAATTGGCAATTTTGGGTCGTGCTTGTATACTTCTACCTTCATAGAGCCCTCAGCTAAGTTAGCATATGACATTCAAATTATTTCATATATCAAGACGGTGGTCAACGTAAATGTTTCGGTCCATCAGGACCTTTGGTAATGGTCTGGTGTGATGTGGTGTAATGTGAATTGGCACGCAGCCTCACATCACTAAGCACAATGCCAAGCGTCAGATGGAGTGGTGTCAAGCTGCACCATTGGACTCTGGAGCTGTGGAAAACATGGTCTTTGCAGTGGGATATCTAACTTTTCTGGCATCTGATAGATGAGTCTGTGTTTGGTGAAAGCCAGGAGAACGTTACCTGCCTGACTGCATTGTGCCCGCTGTAGTGTTTGGTAGAGGAGTAATAATGATGGACTTGTTTTTCGTGGGTCAGCCCCTTAGTTACAATGAAGGGAAATCTTAATTCTTCAGCTCAAGATATTTTGGAAAATTGTAGCTTCCGGCTTTGTGGGAACAGTTTTGGGAAGGTCCTTTTCTGTTCCCCATGACTGTGCCCAGTGCCCAAGGTCTAGAAAGACATGGAAGGGGGAGATTGATGGAAGAACATGACCGGCTACACAGACCCCGGACTTCAGCCACATCCCTAGAGCAGGGATTGTGAGCTCGGCCTTTCCTCCTACATCAGCAACTGACCTCACAAATGCTCTTCGGGATAAGGGGGGCAAAAATTCCCACAGACTCCTTCAAAATCTTAGCAAACGTTAGCCCAAAAGACCTTATGCAAGAAGGTCACACTTCATATCACATGAATAAATGTAGACTCTGGATTGGGATCCAGAATCAAGAAGAATAATTACAGAAAGCTTCTGGAGGACCTGTCCTGTCCTGTATTACGCAGACATGTCATTGATATGAATAGGCACTGTGTAATGATCAGTTTCCCCTAAGGAATGAACAATTCCTGTCAGAATTCCTCATAGATCACAGCTTAAAATGGGGGTCCCAGTAGGAGGAATCTTTGTAAACTACCTATTGCCAAGGAACCCCCTCTAAGGACTGTCCATAGCAGACCACCCATTTAAGAAATAAATTATACAGTTTTAAACATCCTGCCGGAAAATAAGGTCACAGACTTATTATTATTTTCTTGGCAAGGTCTTTCCCAGACTCTGTAGAACCGTTCACTTTGCTTCTCTTAGGCTCAGAACTCTCCGCCATGCACTTAGCCGTATCGGCCTATCTCCACTCAATAATGCATTCCCGTTATTTCCTGTCAGGAAGCGTCTGCAGTTTACTACATCAATTACTGACTGTAGATGCATGAATAAAACAATGCCCAAAATAATTGATTTCTCCACTTCATTCATTTCATATATACAGGGGCTTCTCACAAAATTAGAATATGGTCAAAAAGTTCATTTATTTCAGTTCTTCAATACAAAAAATGAAACTCATATATTATATAGAGTCATTACAAAAAGAGCGATGTATTTCAAGTGTTTATTTCTGTTAATGTTGATGATTATGGCTTACAGCCAATGAAAACCCAAAAGTCATTATCTCAGTAAATTAGAACATTTTATAACACCAGCTTGAACAAATGATTTTAAAAAATGAAATGTTGACCTACTGAAATGTATGTTCAGTAAATGCACTCAATACTTGGTCGGGGCTCCTTTTGCATCAATTACTGCACCAATGCGGCGTGGCATGGAGGCGATCAGCCTGTGGCACTGCGGAGCTGTTATGGAAGCCCAGGTTGCTTTGATAGCAGCCTTCAGCTCGTCTGCATTGTTGCGTCTGGTGTCTCATCTTCCTCTTGACAATACCCCATAGATTCTCTGTGTTTTATCAAGATCAAAGTCAGTGCAGCCGTCTACCTGGAAAGTTTAGAGCACTTCATGCTTCCCTCTGCTGACAAGGATCCAGGACATGGGCTACAAGTGTCGACATTCCTTGTGTCAAGCCACTCATGACCAAAAAACAATGCCAGAAACGTCTTACCTGGGCCAAGGAGAAAAAGAACTGGATGTTGCTCAGTGGTCCAAGGTGTTGTTTTCAGATGAAAGTACATTTTGCATTTCATTTGGAAATCAAGGTCCCAGAGTCTGGAGGAAGAGTGGAGAGACGCACAATCCAAGCTGCTTGAGGTCTAGTGTGAAGTATCCACAATCAGTGATGGTTTGGGGAGCCATGTCATCTGCTGATATAAGTACACTGTGTTTTATCAAGACCAAAGTCAGCGCAGCCGTTTAACGCAACATGTTGCATTTTGTTGCAGTCGGCGCAGCGTCAAAACGGCGCATGCATAGGCATCCACATACATTCGCATGGCCTGCGTAACCAATGGTAAAGATAGGTACGCAGGACGCATGCCGACGTAGGAGGAGCTGAATGGAAACGCTCTGCCCAACGCAAGTGTGAAACCAGCCTAACAAGTAGGTCGCCTCTCATTGTCATTGAGAAGAAGCATGCTTCTTTCTCCATTTATGAGCCACTTCTTCTCCCTCACTTCCTGATTTCATCATGTACAGACACAGCGCTGCTGCTTTCTAGTAAGTGTTTATATTACCTTACTAGAAAGCAGCTACACTGCTCAGTACTGCTGTATAATGTCCTCCATGCTGCTGCTGCTTCTGAAGCTCCTGGTAGTAGATCATGAGTCACTCATTCACTCATTTCTGTGTGTGCTGTGTATTGGAGACATCATAACAGTTATTCTCCACCCACCAGCTCAGAGACAACTGAAAATTAGACTAAAGCTTTCAGAGGGGAAACTGGTGAAAAATGCAGGATACAAGTCATATAATGGGCAATAATAGTGTTATTTCTCATGTACATAGCTTATTCTGAAAGGTTACCTGAAAAAAAACAGGTAAACTTTATAGCAGACTTAGGCAAAGTGTGGCCTGCCAGCAACATCCGGCCCAGTGGCTGTTCCAGTTGGTCCCATGGACTGAGACAGCTGAGGGGCCTAAAACAGTGTCCCACGGGCCACACCATACCTTTCTCCGCCCCTCGCTCGATATAACCGCTATCTGCATTTTCAGGATGAGGGCTCATACTGTGTATAGGAAGCTATGTGAGGGCTCATACTGTATATAGGAAGCTATGTGAGAGCTCATACTGTATATAGGAAGCCATGTCAGGGCTCATACTGTATATAGGAAGCTATGTGAGGGCTCATACTGTATATAGGAAGCTATGTGAGGGCTCATACTGTGTATAGGAAGCTATGTCAGGGCTCATACTCTATATAGAAAGCTATGTGAGGGCTCATACTGTATATAGGAAGCTATGTGAGGGCTTATACAGTATATAGGAAGCTATGTGAGGGCTCATACTGTATATAGGAAGCTATGTGAGGGCTCATACTGTATATAGGAAGCTATGTGAGAGCTCATACTGTAAGGTGGACTATGTGAGGGCTCATACTGTATGTTGAAACTATATGAAGGCTTATACTGTACATAGGTGGGCTCACACTCTACATGGGGGCTATGTGAGGGCTTATACTGTATATAGGAAGCTATGTGAGGGCTAATACTGTATATAGGAAGCTATGTCAGGGCTCATACTGTATATAGAAAGCTATGTGAGGGCTCATACTGTGTATAGGAAGCTATGTGAGGGCTTATACAGTATATAGGAAGCTATGTGAGGGCTCATACTGTATATAGGAAGCTATGTGAGGGCTCATACTGTATATAGGAAGCTACGGTATGTGAGAGCTCATACTGTAAGGTGGACTATGTGAGAGCTCATACTGTAAGGTGGACTATGTGAGGGCTCATACTGTATGTTGAAACTATGTGAAGGCTTATACTGTACATAGGTGGGCTCACACTGTACATGGAGGCTATGTGAGGGCTTATACTGTATAAAGAGGAACTATGTGAGGGCTCATACTGTATATAAGAGGACTGTGTGTGCTCATATTGTGCATAGGGGGCTGTGCGTGGGCTCATACTGCATATTGGGGGCCTCATACTATATATGGAGTCTATGTGAGGGCTTACACTGTATATAGGAAGACTATGTGGGGGCTCACACTGTATAAAGAGGACTGTGTGGTGGCTCATACTGTATATATATATACTGTATATGTGTATAGGTGTAGTGTGTGGACTCATGGTATACTGTATAGAGGGGCATTCTGAAGGCTCATATTGTATATAGGGGGCTAAACGAGAGCTCATACTGTATATAGGGGGCTGTGTGTGGGCTTAGATGGTATGTAGGGGGGTGTCATCATACTTAAGTGATACAATTAATATTAATATAAAATAATAATTGTAATATGTTAATATTAATATTGAGCAGAATTAATTTCAGCCTATTGGTTCGACCCTCCACAACAGTCACGGTCTCTAATGTGGCCCCTCGTGAAAATTAATTGTCCACCCTTGTTTTAAAGGGTTATTCAATGGAAGTCTTCAAACAGAGGCTGGACAGACATCTGTCCGAGATGGTTTAGTGAATCCTGCATTGAGCAGGGGTTGGACACATGACCTCAGAGGTCCCGTCCAAGTCTAATATTCTATGATTCTTGGGAAAAAAAAAGTTAACCCTATCCATAGGATAAGAGATAAATTGCTGATTGCTGGGGGTTTCAACACTGGGACCCCCATAGAGTCTGAGTTTGAAGCTCTGGAACCCCAATAACGGGGCTCTGTCCTAAATGGAGCATTCTTGGTCTCCGCACCATTCAGTGAAATATCCCGCTGTACTTGTCAGTCCCATAGACAATGACTGTAACTCGGAGCTGCAGAACTCCATCACTGGGTTCCCAGGGCCCAGATCACTGGATCCATGGGGGGCCCAGTTGTGCACATCTGTGATATTCCTGGCCCCCAACATGGAGCGCGATGCACATCATGGTGAATCGAGAGGGGAACCGGGCAGAGAGCGACAGTGGCAGGAAAGGTGACAGCCATGTCTAGGACTGGTCACTATAATATTTTATTATTTTATGTTTTCTATACTTTTTATTGAGTTTTAAAATTTTTCAAACAAACAAACAAACAAACATTAACAAAAAAAAAAATATATATATATATTTTTTAAGCCCTTCACAGACCTGTTCATTATGCTTTGGGGTCTGGAGAGGGTTTTTGGGACAAATTCGATTCGGGACAAATTTTATTTGGATTGAATCAAATCTACCGGCCGATGTGAGAAAGTGTTATTACCGTATTCCCTTTATCTACATAGTCAGATTGTATACGACGCAGTCTGTGCAGGCGGGGAATATTAGCAGGCTATAGGGCCACTCCCATTGCCTGTGAGAATGGTAAAACGCAGGGGTCAATATAGTTATTCATTTCCAGGAGGAATAGTAAAGGGACGTCACAATGTAGAGATCAAAGACTAAATGCGGCAGAATTGCTGTTTTATGGTAAAACATGTGAGAATCTATAGCTGCACCTCACAGGGGTCATAATTCCCACAGAGGGGAGAGGCGTACCTAGCATTGTTATCTATAGTATAGATATTGCATAAAATCTATAGAACATTATTAGTGAACGTGGTTTATGGCTTCATGATCAAAGTGCAGAGCATTACCCTGAGTGTCTGCAGAGTATACATAGAAACACATCACACAGGGTCGTACGGCGACAACCTCTGCTAAACTGAGATGTGTTCAATAACCCCATTATCTATAGATCAGCCATTAACCTTTAGATAACATAACCATATACTGGTCATTTTATGAAATTCTGTTCTTTGGTCATGTTTTCAGGGTAAAAACACTAGATTTCACAATACAAACTGCATTCATTAGTAAATAAATCACTTAGACCTGATGAGGCCAATGTACTCACTTTGTAAATCAGAGTTAAAATGTCTTTCAAAATGTGTTATTTTTAAAATTCCGATTTGATGAGAATTGTATGGGTGTGAACGTCATTTTTATTTTTAAGTCATAAATCAATAGTACACAATAGTACACATGAAAATATCTTATCAGAGAAATCTGCTTTTTTTCTCCTCTTGGACTAATCTGTACTTTCCAAAATTCTAAATTCCTTCAGTGAACACAGATTTTCCCATTATGGAGATAGGAGATGGCAGTTGGTGATTTTAAAATTCTATGGAAAAGGAAGGAAGGAGGAGCTGCAGGCTCCCTCCTGCCCCCCTCTACATAGAATCTGATAAGCATCTTCTATCTCAGTAATGTGACAATCTGTGTGGGTACTCGTTGCTTGGGTTTTCCCGAGCACGCTCGGGTGGTTTCCGAGTATTTTTTAGTGCTCGGAGATTTAGTTTTCATCACGGCAGCTGAATGATTTACAGCTACTAGCCAGCCTGAGTACATGTGGGGGTCGCCTGGTTGCTAGGGAATCCCCACATGTAATCAAGCTGGCTAGCAGCTGTAAATCATTCAGCTACGGTGATGAAAACTAAATCTCCGAACACTAACAAATACTCGGAGAACACCTGAGCGTGATCGGGAAAACCCGAGCAACGAGTATATTCGCTCATCACTAATCCTAATGAATTGGGGGGTGGGAAAAAACGTTATCAGGGTTTTATAATGAATTGGAGGTTGGAGAACTCGAATCGCTGTACGTTCCCCAGCGGTATCGCTTCTTTCTCCTTCATCGGGAAAATTCAAAATTACACAGGCACGTGCTGCTTGCTGACGTCATCTAAGCTCAGGATGGATTCCTGCATCTCCGCTGCCATTTTCTACTAAAGACATGCTGCCTTTGATGAGGGCAATCTGACCATGGGCCCCTCGCAGCTTCGGGCTCTTAGTCACTGGCCGATTGTCCTCTTTATTAACCGCCCTGCATGTGCCCTTGTTAACCTCCGGGCTCCGGTGCAGCGGCATCAGCTATATGTCCACCGCTGCCATATCCACATTTGAATGACCAGTGGCCGTTCCAATACAATTATACATGTATTAAGTATCCTTTAGACAGATCATATACAGTTGAGCAAAAACAATTTGCAAGACGCTGATCCAGCAGCCAGGTCGGTAGTCCAGCGTAGCTGGACAAGAGACCTGTGAATCTCGTTCTATAGGATGTAATGTGGAGTAAATTTACATGGGTTTCCTACGGCTTTTCTGTTTCCTCCCACACTCCCATACTGAAAGGAGAGCCCCAATGGGGACAGCGATGATGTCTTTAATTGCCTGTGGAAATTAATGGCGCTATATAAGTAAGTAAAATACATAAGTAAATCGATAGGCCTGTCTAAAAAGAAATGTCTTTAGGTCACACTTAAAACTGTGAAAACTGGGAATTAATCAGATTGCCTTAGGTAGTGTATCCAGGGAACTGGTGCAGCACAAGAAAAGTCTCTGAGACGGGACAGGGCGGCTCAGTCATAGATCATTAGCGGAATGGAGATCACGGGGAGATTCTTTATCCTAATTAAGGTATGAACCATAATCTAATGTCACCTCATGGAAATTTTTCTAATCTTTTTGTAGGTAAAGGAATCGTCCTGCTGGTACCGGAGCCCATCATAAACGCGACAGTGACCCAAAATGTCCTCCTTTCTGTTGAATACGCAACTAACGGAACCCCGTGGATACAATGGCAATACATGTCGAGCTGGAAGGCGCAGTGTATCATTGAGTGGAAGGTGAACTCTTACGTTAATGTTTCCGCCAGCTATGCCGGTCGGGTTCACAGGTTTGACAACGGCTCCATACAACTTCAGAATGTGGAAGTGAGAGACACTGGTTTCTATATGATCACAGTGAGTGATGACTTTGGAAGTACCAAGCAGAGCACAATTATCCTCAATGTTCATGGTAGAAATTCTCTCCTCCTCTCTTGGCGTTTTCTTAGCTCATTTTTTCTTTTTTTAAGCTTCCGCCGTTTTCTTCATGACTGTTTCTCGTTTCAGAAATCCGCTATGAAGAGTTCTACTTCGTGGCTGTGTTCATTGCCTTTCTAGCTGCCGGATCGGCCGTGTTAGTCTGCCTCATGTGGGTCTGCAACAAATGTATTAACATCGCCCAGAGGAGAAAGCAGCATCGGAGAGGTAATTATGCCCCCAAATCCGTACATTACTAGTTGCGTTGGCATGGGCAAGGAAGCACTAAGGATAGCGGATGCAGGAGGTGGAAGCCGCGGCACCGTACATTTTCTTGTGACCGTGTCCGGCTCACTGCAGATCTCTTTCAGATGCATGGAACATCTTCAGTACCAGGGACAGCCACCATCCAAGGTGCATCCGCCTTGTTAACAAGAGCCATTCATATCAGTTGATCAGGGTAGGGGTGAGGACTTCTACAAGACAGACTCCTTTAAAGGACTTATCTAATACCCCTTTTAAATTAAATAGTCTCGCATGAAAATATAAAACAAACCAAAACCATATACACAGGGTGGGCTGTTTATAAAGTTGCATCCAAAATGGCCGACTTCAAAATGGCCGCCATGGTCACCACCTATCTTGAAAAGTTTTCCCCCTCCCATATACAAATGTGCCAGAAACAGGAAGTTAATATCACCAACCATTCCCATTTTATTTAAGTGTATCCATATAAATGGCCCACCCTGTATATTCATTCCAGCGACATTATGCCACGTGAGCCCAGAAGCCAATCAGCGGCCATTATCGGGGTGCTGCGCTCAATCACTGCTACTTGTCCAACATTCATCCAAGGACCACGTGAGCCCTGCATTCTAAAGCGTCCACTATTGGACTGCTGCGAACTCTCACTTCTGCAGGGCTCACATCCCTTAACAATGCCATGAAAATGATGGTGCCAACATTGCTGGTAGGTGAGTATATGTTATTTTTCTTATTTTACAGCGTGGACTACTTCATTTAAAAAGGGGTTATCCAGATAGTGGACAATCCCTATAAATAAGATCATCTATTTTTTTAGGAAAGAGTTAATTTCCAGTTTTTAAGGAGTTTTTCAAATCAGCCATACAGTTCCAGACATAGGGGCCTTTTTATTTAGTGCTGATTTGTAGCGTTTTTAAGAAGATGGCGTGCCTCACAGGGTAATTATGCAAAGCACATAAAAACACGCCCCAGAGGATCTTTTGAATCACGCCCTGTCACGGGTTCCTTCTCCAGTATCACACAATCAACAGAGCGAGAGATGAGTGAAAAGATCCAAGAACCTTTATTTATGCAAAAATACAAAAGGTCCATATATACGATCCACCACACTGAGGATACACTAGTCCAGAACACGAATGCAGTTCAGTAACAGGATAAAAGTCCAACAATCCAGCAGACAGAGGATAGCTGTTGTGAATTTGCTTTTTGCTCCCTCTAGTGGTTACTAGTTTTTTGACTCTGGTTTTTCTGTCATTCCTTTTATCCGCACCTGGGTCGTTAGTTAGGGGTGTTGCTATATAAGCTCCCTGGACCTTCAGTTCCATGCCTGGCAACGTAGTTATCAGAGCTAGTCTGCTGTGCTCTTGTCTACTGATCCTGGTTCCAGTTATATCAGCTAAGTCTGCCTTTTGCTTTTTGCTATTTGTTTTGGTTTTGTATTTTTGTCCAGCTTGTTCCAAATCTATATCCTGACCTTTGCTGGAAGCTCTAGGGGGCTGGTGTTCTCCCCCCGGACCGTTAGACGGTTCGGGGGTTCTTGAATTTCCAGTGTGGATTTTGATAGGGTTTTTGTTGACCATATAAGTTACCTTTCTTTATTCTGCTATCAGTAAGCGGGCCTCTCTGTGCTAAACCTGGTTCATTTCTGTGTTTGTCATTTCCTCTTACCTCACCGTCATTATTTGTGGGGGGCTTCTATCCAGCTTTGGGGTCCCCTTCTCTGGAGGCAAGAAAGGTCTTTGTTTTCCTCTACTAGGGGTAGCTAGATTCTCCGGCTGGCGCGTGTCATCTAGAATCAACGTAGGAATGATCCCCGGCTACTTCTAGTGTTGGCGTTAGGAGTAGATATATGGTCAACCCAGTTACCACTGCCCTATGAGCTGGATTTTTGTATTCTGCAGACTTCCACGTTCCTCTGAGACCCTCGCCATTGGGGTCATAACAGTTTGCCAGGCCCGTATTAAATGTTTAATGCATTGCAGAAGAGGGATTATAAGAAAGAAGATTCTGAGTTTTTTTTTTTTTTTTCTCCTTCCCCTTTACCTCAGAGTGGCTATGCTTGCTGCAGACATGAATGTCCAGACCTTGATTACAAGTGTGGACCAGCTGGCTACTCGTGTGCAGGGCATACAAGACTATGTTATCAGAAATCCTAGGTCAGAACCTAAAATACCGATTCCTGAACTGTTTTCCGGAGACAGGTTTAAGTTTAGGAATTTCGTGAATAATTGTAAATTGTTTTTGTCCCTGAGACCCTGTTCATCAGGAGATTCTGCTCAGCAAGTAAAAATTGTTATTTTGTTCTTACGGGGCGACCCTCAGGATTGGGCTTTTTCGCTGGCGCCAGGAGATCCGGCATTGGCCGATCTTGATGCGTTTTTTCTGGCGCTCGGTTTACTTTATGAGGAACCCAATCTTGAGATTCAGGCAGAAAAGGCCTTGCTGGCTATGTCTCAGGGGCAGGACGAGGCTGAAGTGTATTGCCAAAAATTTCGGAAATGGTCCGTGCTGACACATTGGAACGAGTGTGCACTGGCCGCTAATTTTAGAAATGGCCTTTCTGAAGCCATTAAGAATGTTATGGTGGGTTTTCCCATTCCCACAGGTCTGAATGATACTATGGCACTGGCTATTCAAATTGACCGGCGGTTGCGGGAGCGCAAAACCGCAAATTCCCTCATGGTGTTGTCTGAACAGACACCTAATTCGGTGCAATGTGATAGAAAAACCGCAAATTCCCTCATGGTGTTGTCTGAACAGACACCTGATTTAATGCAATGTGATAGAATCCTGACTAGAAATGAGCGGAAAATTCATAGACGCCGGAATGGCTTGTGCTACTACTGTGGTGATTCTACACATGTTATCTCAGCATGCTCTAAACGTATAGCTAAGGTTGTTAGTCCTGTCACCGTTGGTAATTTGCAACCTAAATTTATTCTGTCTGTAACTTTGATTTGCTCACTGTCATCTTATCCTGTCATGGCGTTTGTAGATTCAGGTGCTGCCCTGAGTCTCATGGATCTCTCATTTGCTAAGCGCTGTGGATTTACTCTTGAACCATTAGAAAATCCTATTCCTCTTAGGGGTATTGATGCTACACCATTGGCAGCAAATAAACCGCAGTATTGGACTCAGGTTACCATGTGCATGACTCCTGAACACCGCGAGGTGATACGTTTCCTGGTTTTACATAAAATGCATGATTTGGTCGTTTTAGGGCTGCCATGGTTACAGACCCATAATCCAGTCCTGGACTGGAAGGCTATGTCAGTCTCAAGTTGGGGCTGTCGTGGTATTCATGAGGATTCCCTGCCTGTGTCTATTGCTTCTTCTACGCCTTCGGAAGTTCCGGAGTATTTGTCTGATTATCAGGATGTCTTCAGTGAGTCTGAGTCCAGTGCACTGCCTCCTCATAGGGACTGTGACTGTGCTATAGATTTGATCCCAGGCAGTAAATTTCCTAAGGGAAGACTGTTTAATCTGTCGGTACCTGAACATACCGCTATGCGTTCATATATCAAGGAGTCTCTGGAAAAAGGACATATTCGTCCGTCTTCTTCCCCTCTTGGTGCGGGATTCTTTTTTGTGGCAAAAAAGGACGGATCTTTGAGACCTTGTATTGATTATCGGCTTTTAAATAAGATCACTGTCAAATTTCAGTATCCTTTACCGCTGTTGTCTGACTTGTTTGCCCGGATTAAGGGTGCCAAGTGGTTCACCAAGATAGACCATCGTGGTGCGTACAACCTTGTGCGCATTAAGCAAGGTGATGAATGGAAAACCGCATTCAATACGCCCGAAGGTCATTTTGAGTACTTGGTGATGCCTTTTGGGCTCTCCAATGCGCCTTCAGTTTTTCAGTCCTTTATGCATGACATTTTCCGGAAGTATCTGGATAAATTTTTGATTGTTTATCTGGATGATATTTTGGTTTTTTTTGATAATTGGGATTCGCATGTGGAGCAGGTCAGGTTGGTCTTTAAAATTTTGCGTGAAAATTCTTTGTTTGTCAAGGGCTCAAAGTGTCTCTTTGGTGTACAGAAGGTTCCCTTTTTGGGGTTCATTTTTTCCCCTTCTGCTGTGGAGATGGACCCAGTCAAGGTCCGAGCTATTCTTGATTGGACTCAGCCCTCGTCAGTTAAGAGTCTTCAGAAGTTCTTGGGCTTCGCTAACTTCTACCGTCGTTTTATCGCTAATTTTTCTAGCATTGTGAAACCTTTGACGGATATGACCAAGAAGGGCTCCGATGTAGCTAACTGGGCTCCTGCTGCCGTGGAGGCTTTCCAGGAGTTGAAACGCCGGTTTACTTCGGCGCCTGTTTTGTGCCAGCCTGACGTCTCACTTCCCTTTCAGGTTGAGGTGGATGCTTCGGAGATTGGGGCAGGGGCCGTTTTGTCGCAGAGAGGCCCTGGTTGCTCTGTTATGAAACCTTGTGCCTTTTTCTCTAGGAAGTTTTCGCCTGCCGAGCGAAATTATGATGTGGGCAATCGGGAGTTGTTGGCCATGAAATGGGCATTTGAGGAGTGGCGTCATTGGCTCGAGGGTGCTAAGCATCGTGTGGTGGTCTTGACTGATCACAAAAATCTGATGTATCTCGAGTCTGCTAAACGCCTTAATCCGAGACAGGCCCGCTGGTCATTGTTTTTCTCCCGCTTTGATTTTGTTGTCTCGTATTTACCAGGTTCAAAGAATGTGAAGGCCGATGCTCTTTCTAGGAGCTTTGTGCCTGATGCTCCTGGAGTCGCTGATCCTGTTGGTATTCTTAAAGATGGAGTTATCTTGTCAGCTATTTCTCCGGATCTGCGACGTGTGTTGCAGAGATTTCAGGCTGATAGGCCTGAGTCTTGTCCACCTGACAGACTGTTTGTCCCGGATAAGTGGACCAGCAGAGTCATTTCCGAGGTTCATTCCTCGGTGTTGGCAGGTCACCCGGGAATTTTTGGCACCAGAGATCTGGTGGCCAGGTCCTTTTGGTGGCCTTCCTTGTCAAGGGATGTGCGGTCATTTGTGCAGTCCTGTGGGACTTGTGCTCGAGCTAAGCCTTGCTGTTCTTGTGCCAGCGGTTTGCTCTTGCCCTTGCCTGTCCCGAAGAGACCTTGGACACATATCTCCATGGATTTCATTTCTGATCTTCCGCTATCTCAGGGCATGTCCGTTATCTGGGTGATATGTGATCGCTTCTCCAAGATGGTCCATTTGGTTCCTTTGCCTAAGCTGCCTTCCTCTTCCGATCTGGTTCCTGTGTTTTTCCAGAACGTGGTTCGTTTGCACGGCATCCCTGAGATTATTGTGTCAGACAGAGGATCCCAGTTCGTTTCCAGGTTCTGGCGATCCTTTTGTAGTAGGATGGGCATTGATTTGTCGTTTTCGTCTGCTTTCCATCCTCAGACTAATGGACAGACGGAGCGAACCAATCAGACTTTGGAGGCTTATTTGAGGTGTTTTGTCTCTGCTGATCAGGACGATTGGGTGACATTCTTGCCGTTGGCTGAGTTTGCCCTTAATAATCGGGCTAGTTCCGCCACCTTGGTTTCGCCTTTTTTCTGCAACTCTGGTTTCCATCCTCGCTTTTCTTCGGGTCATGTGGAGCCTTCTGACTGTCCTGGGGTGGATTCTGTGGTGGATAGGTTGCAGCAGATCTGGAATCATGTGGTGGACAACTTGAAGTTGTCACAGGAGAAGGCTCAGCGCTTTGCCAACCGCCGCCGCGGTGTGGGTCCCCGACTACGCGTTGGGGATTTGGTGTGGCTTTCTTCCCGCTTTGTTCCTATGAAGGTCTCCTCTCCCAAATTTAAACCTCGTTTTATTGGGCCTTACAAGATATTGGAAATCCTTAATCCTGTATCTTTTCGTCTGGATCTTCCTGTGTCGTTTGCTATTCACAATGTATTTCATAGGTCCTTGTTGCGGCGGTACATTGTGCCTGTAGTTCCTTCTGCTGAGCCTCCTGCTCCGGTGTTGGTTGAGGGCGAGTTGGAGTACGTGGTGGAGAAGATCTTGGATTCTCGCCTCTCCAGGCGGAGGCTTCAGTACCTGGTCAAGTGGAAGGGCTATGGTCAGGAGGATAATTCCTGGGTGGTCGCCTCTAATGTTCATGCGGCCGATTTAGTTCGTGCCTTTCATGCCGCTCATCCTGATCGCCCTGGTGGTCGTGGTGAGGGTTCGGTGACCCCTCACTAAGGGGGGGGGGTACTGTTGTGAATTTGCTTTTTGCTCCCTCTAGTGGTTACTAGTTTTTTGACTCTGGTTTTTCTGTCATTCCTTTTATCCGCACCTGGGTCGTTAGTTAGGGGTGTTGCTATATAAGCTCCCTGGACCTTCAGTTCCATGCCTGGCAACGTAGTTATCAGAGCTAGTCTGCTGTGCTCTTGTCTACTGATCCTGGTTCCAGTTATATCAGCTAAGTCTGCCTTTTGCTTTTTGCTATTTGTTTTGGTTTTGTATTTTTGTCCAGCTTGTTCCAAATCTATATCCTGACCTTTGCTGGAAGCTCTAGGGGGCTGGTGTTCTCCCCCCGGACCGTTAGACGGTTCGGGGGTTCTTGAATTTCCAGTGTGGATTTTGATAGGGTTTTTGTTGACCATATAAGTTACCTTTCTTTATTCTGCTATCAGTAAGCGGGCCTCTCTGTGCTAAACCTGGTTCATTTCTGTGTTTGTCATTTCCTCTTACCTCACCGTCATTATTTGTGGGGGGCTTCTATCCAGCTTTGGGGTCCCCTTCTCTGGAGGCAAGAAAGGTCTTTGTTTTCCTCTACTAGGGGTAGCTAGATTCTCCGGCTGGCGCGTGTCATCTAGAATCAACGTAGGAATGATCCCCGGCTACTTCTAGTGTTGGCGTTAGGAGTAGATATATGGTCAACCCAGTTACCACTGCCCTATGAGCTGGATTTTTGTATTCTGCAGACTTCCACGTTCCTCTGAGACCCTCGCCATTGGGGTCATAACAGATAGCATAGTCCATATACTCTTCTTTCTCTCTGATATGCTCTTCACATCATGGTTCCACACAGGATCTGATCTCTGTCTCAAGTCCCTGATGTTTAAAAATCCCTCTCCTCATTCACAGATTAGGGGGGTGGGTTGCAGGGGCTCATTGTTTCAACAAGCTAGGTCAACATGTCATTAGCATTAGCAAACAACATTATTCACTGACCCTGTGGAGAGATAACAATACAGAACTGTGGGGAGAATATCAGATGGCAAATAACAACTCATCCGATAAGAGAACATCATGAAAATAAGTAAAATAGAAATATACACAAAAATGATCCCCACATAGTATATCACACCATCACACGCCCCTTTGTAAAAGACCATAAAAATTAGTGCTACATAAAAAGCCCCATAACTCCGTAGCTGTATGGTGCATTTTAAAAAAAAAATCTGAGTACTCAAAGGAGCAGCGGGAATAGAATAAGAACAAAGACTGGCCGCCTGGTGACAAATTTTCTTTAAAGACAGTATCTATTCTGCAGTTTCTGCATGTTGGTTTCCAGATTGGTGCTCAGGAGTCAGACTACCCTGTCACCTGGAGGAGATGGCAAATTTCTCGACTGTCAGCTAACCTCCAAAATCTCCAGAAACAAGGATTTCTGGGAGGTTTCCCGCTCCAGACGCCACCAACATCCAATAGTGCCCTTGAGGGCTGCCAAAGCGAAAAGTGTTCTAATTTCAATTTATAAGGTCACATGTCATATCCAATCCCGTCTCTCCATCCTCATGTATGCTTCGCCGCACACCATAAATTTATCTAATTCATGCAATAAAGAACAGTGAAGATTTCTCAAAGCTGCCTAAAGTAAAACTGTATTTGTTGCCCATAGCAACCAATCACAGTGCAGCTTACATCTTAGCAGAGCTGTTTAAAAAATGAAAGCTGAGCTCTGATTGGTTGTGCTGGGCAACAGAGATTTTCTTTTAGACAGTTTTGATCATTTTTGAGGCTCACTTGGGGATATTTATGAAATTCTGACTATGTCCAGACAAACGTCGCCATTGCTGGACCAGTCACATCTGAAAATTGTGAACGTGACTGGGTTCGTGTGTATGTAAATATGCCTCGCGTGTAAAATGAACACGGCTAGTGCTTGCCGCTAAGAAGTCCGTCTGTAGAATTACTTATGTGCGCTAGCACATAGGATACCATTGTGCTATCTGTGTGCACCTGGACAACGCATTGAATGAAGATACATTTCTGTGAGTATAGCCTTTCTAAAAGAAAAATTGTCTTTCTTGCTCATAGCAACCAATCATAGAGCAGCTTTTATTTCATATCCTGACATTCAAAAATGAAAGCTGTGCTGTGATTGGCTACTAAAGGCAACAAATGCAGTTTTTCTGTATACAGTACAGACCAAAAGTTTGGACACACCTTCTCATTTAAAGATTTTTCTGTATTTTCATGACTATGAAAATTGTTCATTCACACTGAAGGCGTCAAAACTATGAATTAAAACGTGGAATTATATACTTAGCAAAAAAGTGTGAAACAACTGAAATTATGTCTTACTGTATATTCTAGGTTCTTCAAAGTAGCCACCTTTTGCTTTGATGACTGCTTTGCACACTCTTGGCATTCTCTTGATGAGCTTCAAGAGGTAAAATATTTTTGAGCTTCAAGAGGTAGTCACCGGGAATGGTTACACAGCTGATAGTCCTACTAAATAGACTGTTAGAATTTGTATTATGGCAAGAAAAAAGCAGCTAAGTAATGAAAAACGAGTGGCCATCATTACTTTAAGAAATGAACGTGAGTCAGTCTGAAAACTTGGGAAAACTGTGAAAGTGTCCCCAAGTGCAGTGGCAAAAACCATCAAGCGCTACAAAAAACTGGCTCACATGAGGACCGCCCCAGGAAAGGAAGACCAAGAGTCACCTCTGCTTCTGAGGATAAGTTTATCCGAGTCACCAGCCTCAGAAATCGCAGGTTAACAGCAGCTCAGATTAGAGACCAGTAGAAATCCGTGCTTTGGTGTGATGAGTCAAAATTTGAGATCTTTGGTTCCAACCACCGTGTCTTTGTGCGATGCAGAAAAAGTGAACGGATGGACTCTACATGCCTGGTCCCACCGTGAAGCATGGAGGAGAAGGTGTGATGGTGTGGGGGGGCTTTGCTGGTGACACTATTGGGGATTTATTCAAAATTGAAGGCATACTGAACCAGCATGGCTACCACAGCATCTTGCAGCGGCATGCTATTCCATCTGGTTTGCGTCTAGTTGGACCATCATTTATTTTTCAACAGGACAATGACCCCAAACACACCTCCATGCTGTGTAAGGGCTATTTGACCAAGAAGGAGAGTGATGAGGTGCTACGCCAGATGACCTGGCCTCCACAGTCACCAGACCTGAACCCAATCGAGATGGTTTGGGGTGAGCTGGACCGCAGAGTGAAGGCAAAAGGGCCAACAAGTGCTAAGCATCTCTGGGAACTCCTTCAAGATTGTTTGAAGACCATGTCCGGTGACTACCTCTTGAAGCTCATCAAGAGAATGCCAAGAGTGTGCAAAGCAGTCATTAAAACAAAAGGTGGCTACTTTGAAGAATCTAGAATATAAGACATATTTTTAGTTGTTTCACACTTTTTTGTTAAATATATAATTCCACATGTGTTAATTCATAGTTTTGATGCCTTCAGTGTGAATGTACAATTTTCATAGTCATGAAAATACAGAAAAATCTTTAAATGAGGTGTGTCAAAACTTTTGCTCTGTGCTGTGTATATATATGATATGTGTATGTAGTTTATCTGCCACTTACCATAAATATGTAATTTATTTTTACCTGGTGTAAACGACGCTTTTCTCCTGAATCCGACGCTGTTTTTCTTATGCTCCTGCGCCTCTCCGTTGCTGAGATATGGCCTCCTATTCTCCGTATATAAATTTAGTCTTGTTAGCCAAGAGGGTGTATTCCTCAAGGACCTGCCTAAAACTGGCCACACCCATTTGGAGAAAAAGACTAGATTCATCTACAGTGAAGAAGGGGCTATATCTCAGGAACGGAGAGGCGTAGGAAGTAAAGAAAAACCACGCCGGATTCAGGGGAACATCAGCGTTTACACCAGGTAAAAAAATATACACAATTTAGGTCTTCTTGAAAGGGTTAATCATATCTTTTTCAGGGATGGTGGGATGAAATACCCCAATTTATGATCAGTAGGGAACTGATCTTTCGGACCTCCACCAATTCAGAGAATAAAATAAATGGTGTCGGCCTGAGCTCATGGAAAACCTAGAAGGGGACACTACACTAAATTAATGCCTCAGGCCAGGATGGGTGGGGGGTCCTAGAGGTGATATAGCATATCTTGGCATTTATAATGATCGGAGGACCCCTTTAATAGCCTTTAATGACTTTCTTCACTCTCGTCACTTGCAGCAGAACAGATCGAGCTACGTATCATTTCAGATTGACCTGTGGATCACCTACCTCAAGAGACTATTGTCCAGTGAATGTCATGTTTACCAGTGATCGGGGTGCGGGTGGGGAGGCGGTGAGTGTTGTCCAATATGTTGCTATGGTAACAGATTCGTACCCACCGGATGCCGCACTAATGAGAGGGGTCTGCAGTATTGTCCTTAGCAATCGGAAAAAAAAAAAATTCCCCATCTGATGGATTGGAGTCTACAAGCGAATGCACAGAATGAGCGCTGAGAGCGAACTCGAGCGACCGCTGCTCCCCATTGTCTCCGGAAGCCTTATCAGTGACACAACCAGTCAGTGGAGATTCCGCCGAGCCGCTATAACATGAGCTCTCCATGGTGATGGGGGTCTCCGTGTACATTTACGCCGTCCTATGATGCACTGTATGGAGCCTATTGTTTACAGTCTACGTGTACGTTGTGACTACCTGGATCCGACGCCATCGAGTCGTCAGCGCTTGTAACGCACTGTGTGGAAATATACGTTTTATAAATGTCACTGTGAATCGCACTTCCAGCATTCCCTGCTGTTCGACATAGTCACAGAGAGGGCTGTTCACCTCTTGTAACAGATTTTCTATTTAAACGCGAGTATTTTTGGTCTAAAAATCATTTTCGAAATTCTATTTCATTAAAGTTTTGGCACCGTTTAGCTTTTACAGGCTTCATATTCATTAATCAGCTAAAAAAAAACAGATAAAGAGTTAAAAACTCTTTGCCGGAAGGAGCTCACTGATAGATTCTTAGTTAACTCATTCTGCAGCCGACAATAGACAGTGGCTATGGAAGGCAAACGGTGCAAAAGTTCTAATGAAACCCAATTACAAAAATGATTTTTAGCCCCAAATATGTACATTTAAGTAATAAAAAAGCCCAAATATTACCCCTAAAGGTTGACAATTTCTTTAACGTTTCATATTTTTTAGACGGTTGCCTGGTCAAGTGGATTGTGCATGCATGGCATCGATCTTGCATCTTAGTGTCTGTTTTTCACTAAAACCTCATTCAGACGTCCATTTTTTTTGCGTATGATACAAAAGCGACTGCTAATTAAAAAACATTCTGAATACAATTTTCATCAATTTTTGGTCCGGACGTCCGTTTTTACCTTCAGTGCAGCATCTATTTTTCTCTTATACAAAAATAAAATTCTAAACTTGTTCTACTCACAAACCCCTGATTTTTACACTTTGTTTTTTTTTTCCCCCCTTTCTTCCAAGAGACATAATTTTTTTTAATTATTTCTGACGATATGAGGGCTTGTTTTTTGCAGGACGAGTTGTAGCTGTTAAAGACACAATTAGTTTTACCATATAATGTAGTGAAAACAGGAAAACCTTTTTATTTTTTGACATTAATAAAAATAAATAATTAATAAAACGGCATTTTTTAAAATCTGTAACTTTTTTTTCTATGGAACAGATACGGTTTTAGGGTAGATATAACATATTGGTCACTTTTTATTGCAATTTTTTTTTTTTTTTGGGGGGGGGGGACTGTAAATCTGGGTTTTGGATTAATTTTTTACTTTTATTTATTTTTTTAAATTTTATACAACTTTTTTTGTCTACCTAGAGGATTTTAACCATTTTAAATGCTGTGATGTCCCTCTGCCCCGACGCGCGTTTCGCTCTGCTTCTTCGGGAAGCAGAACACAACTATTGTGTATGGTGAATCAGAAGTCACTGACACTTACCGTGTGTGCAGGGCACTGCAGTAGCTTAGGTATCCCTCGATACAACCACTAGCTACTTTTGCTATATGAGTGGTTGTAACCATGTATACTGCAATGCAATGCCCTGCACATGGGGTAAGTGACACAGCGAATCAGAAGAATTATACCACATTTCTAATTGCAGGTATTTGCTAATATTATTATTACACCTACATATTTGGATATGATCTTGAAGATGGGAATACCCCTTTAATCTTGCATTTTTTTATTTTTTTTATACATATGAAGAAAAAGGATGCCAAACAAACCAAAAACAGATGAAAATTGGATCACAATTATGGCTTTAACAGGGCATGTCTACATGAAACATTCACTGAGCCTATGGCCACATTCACACTATCAGTATTTGCTCAGTATTTGTAAGCCAAAACCACCAGGAGTGGGTTATAAATACAAAGATATATATATCGCCACACACACACATTTATTATGTATATTGCAGTCCCTCATTATACAGTCCTCTTGTTATGTACTGCACTGTCCCTTACATATTGGATTTTATAGAGCCCTGTTTTTTATTACATACCGTCCTGTCTTGTTAGCTGTACTGTATAATGCAATGATGGCTGATGGAACATGGGAAAGCTTCTTTTCTAAAGGAAGAGCTGATGGACTGGTCGTCTGGTCACCGGCTCCTCCATCATTAGTCATTTTACATCTAACAAGAGAGGGGACTATGTAATAAAAGAGGGCACTGTGAATAACAAGAATACACTATGCAAGAGACAGCACTGTACATAACAGCAGAGGAAGCTATATAATAAGGGATGGCATCATGTACAACTAGAGAGGATGGTATGTAATAAGGGATGGTGTTATACATAAGAAAAGAGGAAATTATGTAACTAAGGATGGTGTTATACATAATAAGTGAGTACTCTATACACTAAAGGACTGTGCTATACGTAATAAGTGAGTACACTTTATAGTAAGGGACTGTGTTAGACATAATAATTGATAATAACGTCTTCCTCCACTTCCCCCTGTTCCTAAATCCATTATAAATCCCCCTTCCTCCCATCCCAATCCCCCACACCCCTCATTGTCCTCCTTCCCCCGCATCCCACTATTGCCCTCTCCCCCACCCCCGTGATTGCTCTCTACACCACCACCATCATTGCTTTCTTCCCACCACTCCATTATTGCCCATTCCACCACCTCTATAATTGTCTCCTCCCCACCACCCCCATCATTGTCCTTTCCACTGACACCATCATTCCCTTCTCCTCCACCCCATCATTACCCATTCCACCACCTCCATCATTTTCCTCCTCCCCACCACCCCCACCATTGTCTTTCCACCGCCAACATTGTCTTCTCCCTCACCACCCCCATCATTACCCATTCCACCCCCATCATTACCCATTCCCCCACCTCCATCATTGCCTCCTTTCCACCACCCCATCATTGTCCTTTCCACTGCCATCTTTATTGTCTTCTACCCATCATTACCCATTCCATGACCTCCATCATTTCCTCCTCCCCCACCATCCCCATCATTGCCCTTTCCACCACCACCATCCTTGTCTTTCCCTCCAGCATTCCATTATTGCCCATTCACCACCTCCATCATTTGCTCCTCCCCTCACCACTCCCATTATTGCCCTTTCCACCACCCCATCATTGCTTTCTCCCTTATCACCCCCATCATTGCCCTCTCTGTCAACCCAATCATTGCCTTCTGCCCAATCACTGCCCTGTCAACCCAATCATTGACTTCTGCCACATCACCCCTATCATTGCCCTCTCCTCCACACAGCACCATTCACCTCTGCACACACACACACACACACACACACACACACACACACACACACACACACACACCACCATTCACCTCTCTGCACACACACACAGCACATTTCCCCTCTCTGCACACACACACACACACACACACACCCACACACCTCTGCGCACGGTATCCTGAAACCGCACCATCGCCGGCAGCTTCCTATCTCGCACAGCCACGGCGCTGCATGTATGAGACAGGAAGTGCGGGCAGGAAGCAGGACGGATACATTACCTGCAGCTCTGCTCCGCTGCCATTTTCTCTTGTAGGGATTGCTTCCTGCCCGCCGCACATGAGGGCAATCTGGCCAGGGGCCCCCCGGAGCTGGATAAGCTGGCCAGATTGCCCTCATTAATTGCCGCCCCGCCGGGGCCCCCTGGAGCCTCCGGGCCCCGCTGCAGCCGCATCGGTTGAACCGGCAGTAAGTCTGCCCATGTGGAGCACGCCGAAGACACTTGGTTAGCACCCGAGCATGACGGATAACTCCTTATCCGAGCACAATCGCTCATCACTATTGCCGATCTCCCCTCCTCCCACTATCAGCAAGTTAGCGCTTATCCTGTGGATTTCTGATTTGTTTTCACCGGAGAACCCCTTTAAAAATGTGGAGCAGTTTGTGGTTGGATTTGTCCTGTTCTGCGGTGCAGTCCTGCCGTGTCACGTTATGTATTATTACTTAAGCACAGCGGTGCAGCGGAATGAGCTGCTGGGAGACTCCCGCCGAGATGTTGACACAGATGTAGGAATGTTTTACTTGCGAGTTGTGGGTTTTTCGTTTGATGTGTTTACATATGAGAAAAGGGAGAGCACAAATCCAACTAAAAGAGGCCGTCCGCCATACTGCCGTGCGATGCTATAGAGTCTGCTTTGTGCGCATATTATCATTACGTGAATAAATCATGTCTGATACCATCCGATAGCGAGGACTGATGCAGAAAAAGCTTGTCTCTGCTGAGAGGGAAAACAACGTCTCCCCCCACAACACTCCCCTCCAGTGACGCTGAACTGGAAAATTGAAGCTGACCTAATGGGACCTGTCGACCTTTCGCTTGCTGCATCCTGCCAGCAAGCTGGAATCGCTTCCATGGGATATTATGTGGAAAATACTTATTTTACCTTCATTGAAAGGTCCATAAATAAGAGAAAGATACCAGCACTCCAAGCCAAATCCTTCTTTCAAAAGACACCGGGCTCCTCCGGCCATCATTGTAAGTTTAGAAGTGCAATATTATATATATATATATTTTTTTTTTAAAGCAATTAAGAAAAGGGGAGTGTCAACTGACGATCCCTCTCCCATCACTCTTCCTTGGCGTCTGGTGTCTCAGCACGGTGGGCGTATCAGCGCGGCGGGCGTAATGTCGCTACATGGCGCCTGCTACGCTAAGATGTGTAGTACTTCAGGAGGACGCTGCAGACCAGAGCAGCGGGGGTACGAGAAGGAGAGGCAAGTATTACATTTTTTTTTTAAATGGGTGAGAAAATGGTGGTGATCAGAATACTGTTGTAATAATTATAGGGGATAACTCAGGAGACTCTTTGCGTGGAACAAGACAACTACAGGACACAGTTTTATAAGTGGTAAAGTCTATATTATCACACGGTGATTCAAACAAGTACAGAGAGAAACTCAAGTCCACAACACTTGGAGTAAATATTAAATGCAGCTTAGCAGTCTATAGGAAACTTCAGAGGAAAATGCAATCACGCAGAAAGTCTATGAAGCACAATTATTCTTGAGCATACTTGACACGAATAAGTCCTTGCTTAGTCCAAAACACAGATAGATATGCTTATAAGGCAGTTCAAATAATATCTTAGGCCTGGGTGATAATCTCAGGTTTAAGCAGAGCAGCAACAGCTTACATGACCAGCAAATGCAGATGGAAGTAAACACGAGCAGCAGATGAAGGAGGATTACTGGAACTGGTGTATGCAGCAGGAACTCAGAGCAGAGTAGCAGGATAACTCCACAGGTTCACAGGAGCAGGTATATAACCAGGGAGTAACCAGAGGTCAGGAGCTGGATGCAAGGCAGAATACTCTAGCACAGACTGAAGTCTGGGGTGGAGTTTTATAGCAGGAAGACACAGTGCAGATGAGACCAAAGACGCCATCTTGGAAAAGGGCAGTAATGCACAAAAGGTAATAAAAATGTTCAGAGTCCTGACATTACTCCCTCCTTAGAAGCGGCCTCAGGGTGATCAGGATTCTCAGGGAATCTCTGATGAAAACGAGAAATATTCTGTTGGGCATTGATATTTTCCACAGGTTCCCAAGAGTCTTCCTCAGGGGGATATCCCTGCCATCTTATCAGATATTGAAGCCGATTCCTGCGAATCCTGGAATCAACAATTTCCTCCACCACAAATTGTTCGTGCCCATCAATCACCACAGGCTGCGGAGGTGGCACAACACGTCCCTGGAAGGTATTAGGAGATTCAGGCTTTAGTAAAGATACATGAAAAACTGGGTGTACCTTCATAGTCCTAGGCAGCTTCAGCCGGCAGGCCACAGAGCTCACAATACCATTGATCTTGAAAGGGCCAATGAATTTCTGTCCAAGTTTTTGTGAAGGAACGTTTAACTTCAGATTCTTAGTTGCTAACGACACGGAATCTCCTACCTTGAACATGGGTGCAGGTTTACGGAATCTATCAGCCGATCTCTTATAACGTTTTTGAGCTGTGGTCAGGGATTCCTTCAGAACCTCCAGATTTTGCCTCATCGCAGTCAGCCTTTCCTCCACTGCCAGAACCGGAGAATTAATTGGAGACCTAGGTAAGATACACGGATGATAACCCAGATTGGCAAAGAAAGGTGTAAATTTAGTGGAGGCGCTCTGAGAATTGTTATATGAAAATTCAGCTAATGGCAGCAACTCCAACCAATCATCCTGGAGATGGCTGACATAGCATCTTAGATATTGTTCCAGCGTCTGGTTGGTACGCTCAGTCTGACCATTTGTCTGGGGTTGGTAAGCGGAAGAGAGACAGACATTAATATTGAGTGCAGAGCAAAACCCCTTCCAGAATCTTGAAGTGAACTGCACTCCACGGTCAGAGATGATCTCATCCGGAACCCCATGCAACCGAAAAACATTCTGTATAACCAAGTTTACTGTATCTTTAGCTGAGGGGAGGACGGTGCATGGAACAAAATGAGCAGCTTTAGTCAGGCAATCAACTACCACCATAATTGTATTCATGCCCCTCGATGTAGGCAGCTCCACAATAAAGTCCATTGATATAGACCCCCAAGGGCGGGACGGAACAGGTAATGGTTGTAGAAGACCCGTAGGTGCCACATGAGGAGTCTTATAACGAGCACATACCTCGCAAGAGAGAACATAGTCCTTGGTATCCTTCAGGCAAGTTGGCCACCAGAAGAATCGGCTCAGGAACTCTTGTGTCTTCTGTACCCCCCTGTGACCAGCCAACTTGGAGTCATGTACCAACTTGAGGATCTGCAGACGGACGACCTCAGGGACGTAGATACGTCGATCTCTGAACCACATGCCACCCTTAAAGACAAGATTAATATCCACAGGTGGGTTGGCCAGAAATACATCACTGTCATAGGCCTCCCTGCACTCCTTCCACAAGTCCTGATCGTGGATAACTCCGATGAAATTGGCATCAGATAGAATGGTCTTGGACAGGGCTCCAGGTACGGAATCCGCAGCATGGATTCGGGAAAAAGCATCAGCCTTCCCATTACGAGAAACTGGACGGTATGAGATAAAGTTAAATTGATTTAAAAATAAGTTCCAACAAGCCTGACGAGGAGAAAGACATCTAGCAGATCTAAGGAACTCTAAATTGCGATGGTCAGTTAGCACTATGATCTGTTGTGCAGCTCCTTGCAGATGATGCCTCCATTCTTTGAAAGCCGCAATAATAGCCAGCAATTCCTTGTCTCCCACGTCGTAATTCTCTGCTGAGGTTAGTCTACGGGAAAAGAAAGCACAAGGATGTAGCAGACCCTTCTCTCCAGTTTTTTAGGAGAGAATAGCCCCCAAAGCATTATCAGAAGCGTCCACCTCCACAATGAAAGGAAGTGTTGGATCTGGGTGTATCAACAGCGGTGCTGATGTGAAACAGATCTTAAGCCGATCAAAAGCTTCTTGAGCCTGTGATGACCACTTAAAGGGCTTTTCCTTCTTTGTCAAGGAAGTAATGGGATGGACAATATCAGAAAAATTTTGAACGAAGCGTCTGTAGAAATTTGCAAAACCAATAAAACGTTGGACCTCCTTAACGTTCTTGGGTACCGGCCAGTCAAGGATAGCCTGAATCTTACCAGATTCCATGTTCAGCCCCTGGGGAGAGATGATATAACCTAAGAACTGTATCTCAGAATGATGGAACTCGCATTTCTCTGGCTTAATATACAGATGGTTCTCTTTCAGACGTCTTAAAACAGTTTTGACATGTTCTTCATGTTCCTGTAGAGAGTCAGAAAAGATTAGTATATCGTCCAAATAGATCACTGCAAACTGGTCCAACAAATCTCTGAATATGTCATTAGCAAGGTGTTGAAACGTTGCAGGGGCGTTACAAAGCCCGAAGAGCATCACAAGAGATTCAAAGTGTCCATACCGGCATCTGAATGCTGTCTTCCACTCATCCCCTGGATGAATACGCACCAAATTATAAGCCCCACGAAGATCCAGTTTAGAGAACACCTTAGCATGGCAGACTCTTTCCAGTAATTCGGGAATCAGAGGCAAAGGGTAACGGTTTCGTACGGTTACCTTATTGAGTTCCCGATAGTCAACACAGGGTCTCAGGGTCCCATCCTTCTTTACAAAAAAGATAGGTGCCCTTGCTGGTGAGGAAGAAGGACGTATGAAGCCTTTGGCCAGATTTTCATCAATATACTGCTTTAAGGCTTGAAGCTCAGGTGCCGTCAAAGGGTATACGTTACCAAAAGGAATAGCTGCCCCAGGAAGCAACTCAATGGGACAGTCATAATGCCTGTGTGGAGGAAGCTGATCTGCATTCTTTTTGTCACAGGTGTCAGAGAACTCTTTATATGCTGGAGGTAAAGAAAATACCTGTACATGTGGTTCCGTAGCCGTGGACTCAGGGACTTCTTCTGTTAACGCTGAGTTGCTCCTTGTTGGAAAGATAATCTCCTTGGTCTCCCAGTTTATAATTGGGTTCTGAGAACGCAACCAAGGAATGCCTAAAATCACAGGAAAATGAGAAGAAATTAGCAAGAAAGAAAGTTGCTCCTGATGATTAGGCTCCAACACAATTTCAAGGGGTACGGTCTCCTGATCCACAGGCCCAGAGATTAAAGGTGACCCATCCACTGTTTCCATGGTAATTGGAGAGGCTCTTTGCTGAATTTCAATACCATGTTCCTTGGCAAATGCGATATCCATGAAATTGCCACCTGCACCAGAGTCAATCATAGCTGCACTGGAAATCCACTGTCCTGAACACAGGATCTTAATAGGGAGAGAACAGTGAGAGTTCTTTTCCTTCAGCTCCTTGGGGGGTGAAGTCATAGAAAGTGAATGGAATACAGCGTTTAAAGGCAGGCTACATTCAGAAATGTCAGATTCATCATCACAGTTGTCATACTCCGCTACTGCTGCTAGCACCTTGTTAGGCCGTCGAGGACACTTAGGACAATTGATCAAGAAGTGGTCAGACTGGCCGCAGTAGAAACATAGACTTTCACGAAGGCGATGCTCCCGGCGCTCATTGATCTCGCACCTCTGAACGGAATCAGTTTGCATGGGCACCTTCTCCACTTCCCGAGATGTTTTACCTGCAGGCTCTTTGGAAGGAAGGGAAAAGTTAGAAACACGGTTATAAGCAGCAAATTTCTCCAGCCTACGCTCAGTAAGGCAAATGTCTATGCACACACAATGCTGTATAAATGTCTCTAGTTCTTGTGGTGACTCTGAGCGAGCTAGTTCATCTTTTACAATACTAGACAGACCCCTTTTAAAAATAGGCAATTGTGCATAACTCTCCCAATTAGTATCTACCGCTAATCTCCTGAATTCAGTAGCATACTCAACAACAGAACGTTTTGCCTAGCGTAAAGACAATAAAGCAGATTCAGCGGTTGCACGGCGATTAGGATCATCAAACATTAATGCCATAGCGGCCAAGAAATCATCCAAGTTATTTAACCGTGGGTCACGAGACTCAATCATCGGATTCGCCCAGGCGAGCGCTCGTGCGGTCAGCAGCATTATTACACACAATACTTTGGATCTATCATTAGGAAAACGGTCAGCATGCACATCAAAATATAGCATACATTGATTCACAAAGCCACGAAATTTGTCGCGATCACCATTAAATCTGAATGGAGGCAACTTAAATGGGCTAGCTGGTGGCGGTTGCCCAGATGGTAAAGTCGCTTGTGCAGCTATATACGTGCTTATGTCCTGAAAAGCCCGTCCATACTGGGACTCTATACCAGCAAGTTTGTTTTCCTGGACTGCCATGCGGGTGCTTAAGTCCTGCAAAGTCTGTCCAAACACTTGTTGATTGTGTTCAAAGCTTCCAAACTTCTTTTGCAGACCTTCCACATCTTTCTGCAGTGATCTAATTATGGAAAACACCTGCTCTAGTCTGCTTTCTGCAGTCATTGTTCCAGCAGTCTCCTTTTTTTTTTTTTTTTAGGCTAGAGTATCCTGTAATAATTATAGGGGATATCTCAGGAGACTCTTTGCATGGAACAAGACAACTACAGGACACAGTTTTATAAGTGGTAAAGTCTATATTATCACACGGTGATTCAAACAGGTGCAGAGAGAAACTCAAGTCCACAACACTTGGAGTAAATATTAAATGCAGCTTAGCAGTCTATAGGAAACCAGAGGAAAATGCAATCACGCAGAAAGTCTATGAAGCACAATTATTCTTGAGGATACTTGACACGAATAAGTCCTTGCTTAGTCCAAAACACAGATAGATATGCTTATAAGGCAGTTCAAATAATATCTTAGCTCAACCAGGGAGGCCTGGTTATTAGTCTCAGGTTTAAGCAGAGCAGCAACAGCTTACATGACCAGCAAATGCAGATGGAAGTAAACACGAGCAGCAGATGAAGGAGGATTACTGGAACTGGTGTATGCAGCAGGAACTCAGAGCAGAGTAGCAGGATAACCCCACAGGTTCACAGGAGCAGGTATATAGCCAGGGAGTAACCGGAGGTCAGGAGCTGGATGCAAGGCAGAATACTCTAGCACAGACTGAAGGCTGGGGTGGAGTTTTATAGCAGGAAGACACACTGCACATGAGACCAAAGATGCCATCTTTGAAAAGGGCACTAATGCACAAAAGGTAATAAAAATGTTCAGAGTCCTGATAACTGTATGAAGGACTATGGGGAATGCATTATACTGCATGGAGGACTATGGGGAGTGCATTATACTGTATGGAGGACTATGGGGAGTGCATTATACTATATGAAGGACTATTGGGTGCATTATATGTAGGAATATGGGATGCATTACACTATGTAGGACTATGGGGAGTGCATTATACAATATGTAGGATGACGGGGAGTGCACTAAGGTATTTTGAGGACTATGGGGGGCATTATATGAAGGCTATGTGGGGGCTATTATCATATTTGGAGGGTTATGTGAGAGCTTTTATACTGTATGCAATTATACAGGGTGAAGGTATGTGTGAGGCCCATAATACTATGTGGGGCCATTACACTGTATGTAGGCCCATTATACTGCATGGAAGGCTGTGTGGGGGTCACAGTTGGGGGATCATACTGTGTTGGCGGTCACCATACTTTTCCAGGTGAGTTGAGGGGTGGGGTACAGTAGGGTCATTATACTGTGCGTGTATTCACTGTGGGGGTATCTTACAGTGTTCATAGGGCACTTTTGTTGACAGAATAGTTTATGAGTGCATTGAATCTAGGGCTTCAGTAGGAGGAAAATTAGAGGGCACACAGGTGCAGTAATAGGGGCACATACGTCAGCGGCTCAGCATTGGGGGGGATCAGCAGAATGAGGAGTTTGTGAAGGTTGGGGATAGATGGGGACAGTGCTGGAAATGTGAGAAGTCATATACAGTGGGAAAAATAACTATTTGACACTGCTGATTTTGCAAGTTTTCCCACCTACAAAGAATGGAGAGGTCTGTAATTGTTATTGTAGGTACACTTCACCTGTGAGAGACAGAACCTTAAAAAAAAAAATCCACAAGATCACATTATATGATTTGTAGATATTTCATGCAATAAAATGCAATTTAATTAGGTATTTTATCACCTGCCAACCAGCAAGAATTCTGGCTCTCACAGACCTGTTAGTTTTTCTTTAAGAAGCCTCCTTACCTGAACCCATTACCTGTATTAATTGCACCTGTTTGGACTCATTACCTGTATAAAAGACACCGGTCCACACAATCAATCACACTCCAACCTCTCCACCATGGCCAAGACCAATGAGCTGTCTAAGGACACCAGGGACAAAATTGTGGACCTGCACAAGGCTGGGATGGGCTACAGGACAATAGGCAAGCAGCTTGATGAGAAGGTGACAACTGTTGGCACAATTATTAGAAAATGGAAAAACACAAGATGACTGTCAATCATCCTCGGTCTGGGGCTCCATGCAAGATCTCACCTCAAGGGGCAAGGATGATTCTGGAAAAACGTCAGGAATCAGCCCAGAACTACACAGAAGGACCTGGTTAATGACCTGTGGAGAGCTGGGACCACAGTCTCAAACATTACCATTAGTAACACACTATGCCATCATGAATTTCATGACCTTGCCGTTTTTTGCAATTCTGACCAGTGTCCCTTTATGAGGTAATAACTCAGGAACGCTTCAACGGATCCTAGCGATTCTGAGATTGTTTTTTCGTGACATATTGGGCTTCATGTTAGTGGTAAATTTAGGTCGATAATTTCTGAGTTTATTTGTGAAAAAAACGGAAATTTGGCAAAAATTTTGAAAATTTCGCAATTTTCACATTTTGAATTTTTATTCTGTTAAACCAGAGAGTTATGTGACACAAAATAGTTAATAAATAACATTTCCCACATGTCTACTTTACATCAGCACAATTTTGGAAACAATTTTTTTTTTTTGCTAGGAAGTTATAAGGGTTAAAATTTGACCAGTGATTTCTCATTTTTACAACAAAATTTACAAAACCATTTTTTTTAGGGACCACCTCACATTTGAAGTCAGTTTGAGGGTTCTATATGGCTGGAAATACCCCAAAGTGACACCATTCTAAAAACTGCACCCCTCAAGGTGCTCAAAACCACATTCAAGAAGTTTATTAACCCTTCAGGTGTTTCACAGCAGCAGAAGCAACATGGAAGTAAAAAATGAACATTTAATTTTTTAGTCACAAAAATGATCTTTTAGCGAAATTTTTTTTATTTTCCCAAGGGTAAAAGGAGAAACTGGACCACGAACGTTGTTGTCCAATTTGTCCTGAGTACGCTGATACCTCATATGTGGGAATAAACCACTGTTTGGGCGCACGGCAGGGCTCGGAAGGGAAGGAGCGCCATTTGACTTTTTCAATGAAAAATTGGCTCCAATCTTTAGCGGACACCATGTCGCGTTTGGAGAGCCCCCGTGTGCCTAAACATTGGAGCTCCCCCACAAGTGACCCCATTTTGGAAACTAGACCCCCCAAGGAACTTATCTAGAAGCATAGTGAGCACTTTAAACCCCCAGGTGCTTCACAAATTGATCCGTAAAAATGAAACAGTACTTTTTTTTCACAAAAAAATTATTTTAGCCTCATTTTTTTCATTTTCACATGGGCAACAGGATAAAATGGATTCTAAAATTTGTTGGACAATTTCTCCTGAGTACACCGATACCTCACATGTGGGGGTAAACCACTGTTTGGGTACATGGTAAGGCTCGGAAGGGAAGGAGCGCCATTTGACTTTTTGAATGAAAAATTATCTCCATCGCTAGCAGACACCATGTCACGTTTGGAGAGCCCCTGTGTGCCTAAACATTGGAGCTCCCCTACAAGTGACCCCATTTTGGAAACTAGATCCCCCAAGGAACTTATCTAGATGCATAGTGAGCACTTATAACCCCCAGGTGCTTCACAGAAGTTTATAACGCACAGCCGTGAAAATAAAAAATAATTTTTCTTTCCTCAAAAATGATTTTTAGCCCAGAATTTTTTATTTTCCCAAGGGTAATAGGAGAAATTGGACCCCAAATGTTGTTGTCCAGTTTGTCCTGAGTACGATGATACCCCATATGTGGGGTAAACCACTGTTTGGGCGCACCGCAGGGCTCGGAAGGGAAGGCACGCCATTTGGCTTTTTGAATGGAAAATTAGCTCCAATCATTAGCGGACACCATGTCGCGTTTGGAGAGCCCCTGTGTGCCTAAACATTGGAGCTCCCGCACAAGTGACCCCATTTTGGAAACTAGACCTCCCAAGGAACTAATCTAGGTGTGTGGTGAGCACTTTGAACCCCCAAGTGCTTCACAGAAGTTTATAACGCAGAGCCATGAAAATAAAAAATAATTTTTCTTTTCTCAAAAATGATTTTTTAGCCCACAATTTTTTATTTTCCCAAGGGTAACAGGAGAAATTTGACCCCAAAAGTTGTTGTCCAGTTTCTCCTGAGTACGCTGATACCCCATATGTGGGGGTAAACCACTGTTTGGGCATATGCCGGGGCTCGGAAGGGAAGTAGTGACGTTTTGAAATGCAGACTTTGATGGAATGGTCTGCGGGCATCATGTTACGTTTGCAGAGCCCCTGATATGCCTAAACAGTAGAAACCCCCCACAAGTGACCCCATTTTGGAAACTAGACCCCCCAAGGAACTTATCTAGATGTGTGGTGAGCACGTTCAACCCCCAAGTGCTTAACAGACGTTTACAACGCAGAGCCGTGAAAATAAAAAATAATTTTTCTTTCCTCAGAAAAGATGTTTTAGCAAGCAATTTTTTTATTTTCACAAGGGTAACAGGAGAAATTGGACCCCAGTATTTGTTGCCCAGTTTGTTGTGAGTACGCTGATACCCCATATGTGGGGGTAAACCACTGTTTGGGCACACGACAGGGCTCGGAAGGGAAGTAGTGACATTTGAAATGCAGACTTTGATGGAATGGTCTGCGGGCGTCACATTGCATTTGCAGAGCCCCTGATGTGCCTAAACAGAAACACCCCACAAGTGACCCCATTTTGGAAACTAGACCCCCCAAGGAACTTATCTAGATGTGTGGTGAGCACGTTCAACCCCCAAGTGCTTCACAGAAGTTTATAACGCAGAGCCGTGAAAATAAAAAATAATTGTTCTTTCCTCAAAAATTATGTTTTAGCAAGTAATTTTTTATTTTTGCAAGGGTATCAGGAGAAATTGGACCCCAACAGTTGTTGCCCAGTTTGTCCTGAGTACGCTGGTACCCCAAATGTGGGGGTAAACCACTGTTTGGGTGCACGTCGGGGCTTGGAAGGGAGGGAGCACCATTTGACTTTTTGAACGCAAGATTGGCTGGAATCAATGGTGGCGCCATGTTGCGTTTGGAGACCCCTGATGTGCCTAAACAGTGGAAACCCCTAAATTCTAACTTCAACACTAACCCCAACACACCCCTAATCCTAATCCCAACTGTAGCCATAACCCTAATCACAACCCTAACCCCAACACACCCGTAACCCTAATTCCAACCCTAATCCTAACCCTAATCCCAACCCTAACCCTAATCACAACTGTAACCCCAACACACCCCTAACCCTATCCGTAACCCTAACCACAAGCCTAATCTTAACCCTATTTCCAACCCTAGCCCTAATTCCAACCCTAACCCTAAGGCTATGTGCCCACGTTGCGGATTCGTGTGAGATTTTTCCGCACGATTTTTGAAAAATCTGCAGGTAAAAGGCACTGCGTTTTACCTGCGGATTTACAGCAGATTTCCAGTGTTTTTTTGTGCGGATTTCACCTGCGGATTCCTATTGAGGAACAGGTGTAAAACGCTGCGGAATCTGCACAAAGAATTGACATGCTGCGGAAAATACAACGCAGCGTTTCTGCACGGAATTTTCCGCACCATGGGCACAGCGGATTTGGTTTTCCATAGGTGTACATGATACTGTAAACCTGATGTAAAACTGCTACGAATTCGCAGCGGCCAATCCGCTGCGGATCCGCGGCCAATCCGCTGCGGATCCGCGGCCAATCCGCTGCGGATCCGCAGCCAAATCCGCACTGTGTGCACATGCCATAACCCTAACCCTACCCCTAACCCTACCCCTAACCCTACCCCTAGTTCTAACCCTAACCCTAGTGGAAAAAGAAAAAAAAAATATTTTCTTTATTTTATTATTGTCCCTACCTATGGGGGTGATAAAGGGGGGGTTTATTTATTATTTTTTTATTTTGATCGCTGTGATAGAACCTACCACAGCGATCAAAATATACTTGTAACGAATCTGCCGACCGGCAGATTCAACGGGCGCACTGAGCATGCGCCCGCCATTTTGGAAGATGGCGGCGCCCAGGGAGAAGACGGACCGACTTCGGGAGGCTCGGTAAGTATGAGGGGGTGGTGGGGGGGTGGATCGGAGCACAGGGGTGGGGATCGGAGGACAGGGGGTGCGGACAGGAGCACGGGGGAGCGGACAGGAGCACGGGGGAGCGAACAGGGGGACGGAGGGGGGTACCGGACAGAACGGAGGACTGGGGAGGAGATCGGGGGCGGTGGGGGGGGGGGCCAGAACATGATTTCCAGCCATGGCAGATGCTATTGCAGCATCGGCCATGGCTGGATTGCAATATTTCACCATTTTCGTAGGTGAAATATTGCAAATTGCTCTGATTGGCTGTTGCACTTTCAACAGCCAATCAGAGCGATCGTAGCCACGTGGGGGCAAAGCCACCCCCCCTGGGCTGAAGTACAACTCCCCCTCTCCCTGCAGATCGGGTGAAATAGGAGTTAACCCTTTCACCCGATCTGCAGGGACACGATCATTCCATGACGCCACATAGGCGTCATGGGTCGGGAAGGGGTTAAAATCCTGTAGGGCACATAAGGTCCCCTCTGCTCACATCAGCACATGTCCAGGCCCGCTTTAAGTTCGCCAATGACCATATGGATGATCTAGAGGAGGCATGGGAGAAGGTCATGTGGTCATACGAGACCAAAACAGAACTTTTTAGTATCAACTCCACTCGCTGTATTTGAAGGAAGAAGGACGAGTACAACCCCAAGAACACCATCCCAACCATGACGCATGGTGGGGGAAACATTTTTTTGGGGTGCTTATCTGCAAAGGGGACAGGACAACTGCAGGGTATTGAAGGGAGGATGGACGGGGTCATGTATTGCGAGATTTTGGCCATCAACCTCCTTCGCTCAGTAAGAGTCTTGAAGATGGGCCGAGATTGGGTCTTCCAGCATGACAATGACCCGAAACACACAGCCAGGGCAACTAAGGAGTGGCTCCATAAAAAGCATTTCAAGGACCTGGTGTGGTCTAGCCAGTCTCCAGACCTGAACCCAATAGAAAATCTTTGGAGGAAGCTGAAACTCAATGTTGCCTAGCAACAGCCCCAAATCCTGAAAGATCTGGAGAAGATATGTATGGAGGAGTGGGACAAAATCCCTGCTGCAGTGTGTGCAAACTTGGTCAAGAACTACAGGAAACGTCTGACCTCTGTAATAGCAAACAAAGGTTTCTGGACCAAATATTAAGTTCTGTTTTTCTATTGCATCATATACTTATTTCATGCAATACAATGCTAATTAATTATGTAAAAATCATCCAATGTGAGTTTCTGGTTCTTATTTTTAGATTCTGTCTCTCACAGGTGAAGTGTACCTACGATAAACATTACAGACCTCTCCATTCTTTGTAGGTAGAAAAAAACTGGCAAAATCAGCATTGTATTTGTTGTAATCTTTGCAGACGAGTCCTGGCTGGAAGAAGCTGCCATGTCGGTCTGGGCCAGATGGAAAAAGATGAGAAAGTGAATGTCTCAATCAGTTATAATCAGGGTTAACTCGTTAGGGACCAGCTCAGAAGTTTAAACCCCCTGAACCAAACCCCTTAGCTACGCCGCTGGGGACACATGTACAAACACAGAGCAGGTCCAGAAATGTGGCACAGGTTTGCTATTAGGGACAGCGCTAAACTGGTGCTGTAGTTTCCATTTAGGATTCATATATGATCTATTTAAATAAAGCGTTGGTCGGCCCATCAATAAGGGGGCGAAGTTATTATGAGATGACATTTTAAAGTCACTTTAGTGACTGTGTTGCACTTATCTGCTCTGAATAATACCAAAGCGTCTAAACGGAGTTACACAAATGTTAACCCATTTTTTATGACCACCATTACTAAAATTTATTGCCATGGCAATGTAAAATTGCAAAAAGTTGATGTTATTTGTGAATTTAAAAAAAAAAAAAAAAAAAAAAAAGTGTGAGCGAAAACTTTGTATTTTTTTTAGTACAGAAAACTTATTGGATGTGCACTCAGTACTGATGACAGTCCATCATAGATAAAGAACACTACGAGATGCAAACAGGATTCTGGTGCCCCTATAGGATGTTTTAGGCCACGTTCAGTATTTTACCTCAGTATTTTGTAAGACAAAACCAGGAGTGGAACAATCAAAGGAAAAGTATAATAGAAACATATGCTCCACTTCTGTATTTATCACCCACAAATACTGATGTAAAATACTGACGAAATACTGAACGAGACCTTAGTCATTTATCAACCAAGAAGGAACCATTATTATTTTTCAGAATTCTCATCTCTTGGTAAAAATAAAAAAGGGTCTCTTGTTCTGGAGGACTAGTGCCATCCTGTACTACACCCTTTGATATGAATGGGTACTGTGTAATGCATCATTTCTCCAGTGGGGGCACTGCAGGGAAATTCAACACTTGCTGTTTGGCTTCTCCACACACTAGAGCCGATCAATGGGGATCACAGACCTGTTGTGATCATCTTCCATGGAATTTTTTGTATGCAAATAATAAGCTGCGTTTTACAGTGCTAGGAAAAGCTATGAGAGAGCAGAAATCTCAAGCACACGCGTTTTTTTTTTGTTTTTTTTCTAGACTGAATTTAAGAACTGAAACATTTTTTACATTTGTAGCATGTCAATTCTTTCAGTTTTTTTTTGCACACGCAAACGAGAAAGTGCAAAACCAAAAAAAACCCCAAAACCGCAATAAATAAGGCTTTGCTGCGTTTTTGGTAAATAAGACTAACTTTATTAAAATGTGAACTGCACCAAAAAACAAACAGAAAAGGTGCAAGAAAACGCTGCTTTTTGTATAATAATATATATATATATATATATATATATATATATATATATATATATATATATACCGTATATATATTTATTAACATGCATTTCTGACCCCCCATCCGGCATTTTTCAAAATCTTGACAGGAAAAAAAGTCTCCTTATATGAACAGCAGAGCAGTTTCACCTTGGAAATCAATAAAAAAAAGTTTTTGAAGAAGGAGTTTGGAGCTCAAAATTATAAACAAACAAAACTCCTTTGCGTGAGCTTTAGGAAGCGTAGCACTGACGACGCCACGGTCTGCTCCCTAGAAGTTCTGATATTTTGAAGTGAAAGTTGCCTCAAGAAAAATCAAGAATAAGTTGATGGTTTGGGCTTCCATAGAGGAGCAGTCACAGAGTAAGTTTTCTCTACCATAGGTATGAACTTTGTGAATTGGGGAGTCTATTCAGAGTCGCGGGGAGAACATGCCAAGTTCCCCCCATGTCACCGCTGAATGAAACCCTTTTCTAGATCTTTCAGAGGCCTCTGGGCACATGCAGCGCTGAACTGCACGTTATATTTAGCAGAGGATTACGGTAATTTTCACACAAACTAAACAAACTGGAAATTCAAGTTCTTCCAAAAGATTGCGGTAGTGAAAAGCATGTAGACATTTTATAGCTATCAAACTGCAAGAAAAAGCATTGGCTATGTGCACAAAACTTTTGCCAAATTTTTGGAGCAAAAACTGCAAGTTTTTGAGACATTTTGCACTTATTTTTCTTAGGGGGGTGAGGGGGAATTTGGAAAGTTTCTGCTCTGATATATATAAAAAAACCCCCAACTGTGAATATACCCATTCACTGGGAACCAATGGTTCTTACTATTTTATTTTAAGGCTATGTGCACACAGATTTTTTTAAGGTGTTTAAAAAAAAAAAAAAAAAAATCGTCATTTTTGGAGGAACTGCTTCAGGAATTGATCACTGGTAATATTCACCTCTTTTTTTCAGGAGGATTCTATTAAAAGATTGTATTTCTATGTAAAAAGGAAAAAAAAAAAAATTTAACAAAAAAGTAACATGTCCATTCCGATTCGTTTTTTTCCGCTCAGTGGACACTCTGTACTTTACAATACAAATCAACGGGAAAGCTAAGAAGTTGATCGGACTTCTTTTGGTGACCTTTGCCATAGTTTTAACAAATACATCAGAAACAAAAAAAAAAAGAAAAAAAAAAAAAAAAAAAAAAGAGCTTCCTGAATGTTGAAGCGTTTTCAGCTTGAAAAATAGTGGGGTTCACTTGAGTTTAAAAAACGTGTGCACATAACCATTCTTTGCGGCTTTTATTTTTGAGGAGTTTTAATTTCTTCAAAGTCTTTAAGATATGCTTGGAACAGATTCCATTAGAAGCCACTTAAAAAAAACAAAAAATAAAAAACATAAAAAGCACAACAATGAATAGAGCGTTGTTTTTTTACTTTACTCCAAAATTCTTGCTTGAAACAAATTTGAAGACTTTTGCAGAAAAATGCTGATCTGTTAGAGTTTGTCCTATTAGGCAACGTGAAGCTCCTTCCGTTTTTCAGAACGTTGACGGAACTGGCCTGGACAGTCGTAAAAATGCCAAACGTTGAAACATTTTTGCGCAACTATAATTTGAAAGTCTTAAAATATATGAACTTTATAGAAACTGGTTCCCCAGTGACATGGCGAGGCTGCGCATTACAGGGACGGTAGAGATCAGCAAAAAAATATAAGAAGGGCCCTGGTTTGACGTCCATGTCGGTAACGCCGTAGCATATGGGCAAATTTCCTTGCCTGGCAACGTCTTGTGCACCTCTGGAAGACCCCCGTGATGTCATGGAGTGCATTGAGTCATGAATTTCAAGGGACCTAGTAGATACCAGAGGTGCCAAGGGTATTCTCCTTCAAGTTCCAGACTAGGAAGTTCCCAGGACACTAGTCAGTTTGCCACGGAGTGCCAATGTGGACAACAGATCAGGGTCCGGCGTATATACTTTTGTTCTGCTCTAATGCACCTCAATTTATTTTGGACAGCTACCGTGTAATACTACATTTGACCTGTAGTGGCCACTGCAGGGAGAATGTGTGGCTGGTAATAGCACCACCTCGGCGATCACAGCTGATCACTATTGAAGTCAGACAACCTCTTATTAAAATAGGAAACACACCAAAAAAACTATAAAAAAAAATTCTTGTTTATTAAAGCAATTTAGGTGATCTCCTACTTGTGTGCGTGGGAATATCGAGACTATGTACACAATCTAGCACGGCGTTAGTGCAGCCATCAATAATTCCATTTTATAGACAAAGTTGCGCCCCTCCATTTTATTCCACTGGACTTCTTTAAAGGGTCCTCGGAGGTAATTCCACTTGGTGTCCTGCAGGACGTCGCTCTTGGGGAGCTCTTTACTCTGACATCGGGGGAACTGCACCATGACTTTGCTGCCGCTCTCCGGTCCGTTGCGAACTGCGAGGGATATATAGAGAAAAATCCATATTATACAGGAGCACCGGTCTAATGACTAGAAGCTACGGCCCTAAGCCAGCCTGCGATACGAAAACTCCTCTGAAAAAAGGAACATCACTAGTGATGAGCGAACGTGGTCCTATAAGGCGTTATCTGAGCATGCTCGGGATTAGAAAAACAAAAACGTTGATTGAGTGATAAATCCTGCAGATCCCCCAATGTGTAATTGATGGATACATATAAAATAATTCAACGTGAGATTGGTAAATGCAGCCAACACTGATACATAACCTAGATGAGGGAAACTGATCACTTGATGTGGGATGGATGTACATGATACAGAAGAGATAAATAGATCAGAATCAAATAAATAATCTAGATTAAACCTTACAGTATAATAATTAGCGGACCAATATTCCGATTAAAGGGAATCTATCAGCAGGTTTTTCTGGTTTATTGTGAGAGTAGCATAATGTAGGGGCAGAGAGTCTGATTACGGGGAAATCTGCGACTTGCTCATCAGCTTGCTGCAGCTTCAAAACAAACATTGTTTTATCAGCAGGAGATAATCACTCCAGGACTAGGTGTCTTGTGCAGGCTAGTCAGGCTAATATAACCCTGCCCCCAACACTGATTGGCAGCTTCATGTGCATGCTGTCAGCAAGCTGCCAATCAGTGGTGTGGGCAGGGTTATACACAGCTCAGCATTCTGACCACAGCTACATCTACAGCAGAGAAAACAGGGATTCTATCAAAACTCCATCAAGCAGTCCAGTAAGTGATACATGCCTGGAATCGGGCTCCCTGTCCCTACATCATGGTGCTCTTAGATTACATAGCAAAAACCTGCTGACAGATTCCCTTTAATGCTCCCCAATGATCGGAAATGTGTTATGTTGATGACGGTAGGCCCTGTGCAGGTCCTGGGAGACGACTTAGGCTATGACCAGCTCATGGAGACACAGATTCTCTGCGGGTTTTCTCTGGAACCAACAGGGAGGCTGGAAGTGAAAAGCCTCGGCTCATACAGAATATGTTCTTGGTGCCAAACAATCACTTGTGAGAAGATACAGATATAATCACACACTCATTCCTTTATGGCTCCCAGGGCAAAGGTTGCTGCAAAGTGGGTGGCGAAACAAATCTGGAGGCCAAAAATAGTAATTTGACCATGTTGAAAGTTTTATTTTCCTTCTTTTAAACAATCAAGATTTTCTAATGCAGAATTTTGAAAAAAAAAAAAAAAAAAAAAAAAAAAAAAAGCTAAAAAAAGCAAGAAAGATAAATGCAAGAGTCTCTAAAGTGTGGCTATTAAGGGGAACCAGTCATCTGATTCACGCTTTCCAAACCGCGGGCAGTGTGAATGGGGGCCCAGCTGCACAATTGCACCCAGGTATATTTTTCTCCCTATGTGCAACACAAGGGAGACACCGGTTAATCATCTGCAATGGTGCTGGGAATAGTCTGTCTAGGACGAATCCAGACGGATCTTTAAAAGGGGTATTCCGATTTCAAAGATCCTATCCCAATAAGTAGTAGCTGAAATAATAATAATAATAATAATAATAGCAAATTACTACATTTATAACTGGAGGTAAGTTCTTCTGATTCGCTATGTCTCTTTCCTCATGTGCAGGGCCTTAGGTATCCATGGTTACATCTACTGATGAAGTGACAGCTAGATGGATACTTCTAGTCCTGCAATGCCTGCACATGAGGAAAGATACATAGCAAATCGGAAAAACTATACTACATTTCTAATTGGAGGGATTTGCTAATGATATTTTTATAATATTATACCATTATACCTTCTATATTTTTTTAATAGGATCTTGGAGATGGGAATATCCCTTTAAAGTTTATTTTCTCTGAAATGTTGGAGTATTTCAGAGAAAAATATATCTTGCTTCATTTGTGTAACCGGTCTCGGATTCATGCTGCCTGCTGTTTGAGAAACATAAATCAAATGACAGGTTCTCTTTAACCCCTTCACTCAGTTTTCACCTTCCTGACCAGGCCAAATTTTACAATTCTGACCAGCGTCATGTTGTGTGGTCATCTTTGGTCGATGTGATCTACGTTTATGAAAATATCGAAAATATGACCGAAAAAAAAAAAGTTAACATTCAGCAATTTTTAAAACTTTGAATTGTTATGCCCTTAAATCAAATTGTTTTACCACATAAAATAGATCATAAACATTTACCACACGTCTACTTTACATCAGGATCATTTTTTAAATAATTTTTTTGTTAGGAAGTTAGAAGGGTTAAAAGTTAAGCAGCATTTTATTCATTTTTCCAACAAAAGTTATAAAATATTATTTTTTCTTTTAGGGGCCACATTACATGTTAAGTGACTGAGGGGTCTATATGACAGAAAATACCCAAAAGTGACACCACTCTAAAAACTGTACCCCTCAACAAAAACAATTATTAACTCTTTAGATTCTTCACAAAAATGTAAGCAATGTGAAAGCAAAAAAAATAAAAATAAATAAATGTCCAACAAAAATGTAACATTACTGATCCTGAGTTACATCCTGTATTATACCCCAGAGCTGCACTCACTTTACCTATGACTGTTGTGTTTGAAACTGTTAAACTGTAAAGCACTGCGGAATATGTTGGGGCTATATAAATAAAGATTATTATTATTATTATTACATTACTGATCCTGAGTTACATCCTGTATTATACCCCAGAGCTGCACTCACTATTCTGCTGGTGCAGTCACTGTGTACATACATTACTGATCCTGAGTTACCACCTATATTATACTCCAGAGCTGCACTCACTATTCTGCTGGTGCAGTCACTGTGTACATACATTACATTACTGATCCTGAGTTACATCCTGTATTATACTCCAGAGCTGCACTCACTATTCTGCTGGTGCAGTCACTGTGTACATACATTACATTACTGATCCTGAGTTACATCCTGTATTATACTCCAGAGCTGCACTCACTATTCTGCTGGTGCAGTCACTGTGTACATACATTACATTACTGATCCTGAGTTACATCCTGTGTTATACCCCAGAGCTGCACTCACTATTCTGCTGGTGCAGTCACTGTGTACATACATTACTGATCCTGAGTTACATCCTGTATTATACCCCAGAGCTGCACTCACTTTACCTATGACTGTTGTGTTTGAAACTGTTAAACTGTAAAGCGCTGCGGAATATGTTGGGGCTATATAAATAAAGATTATTATTATTATTATTATTACATTACTGATCCTGAGTTACATCCTGTATTATACCCCAGAGCTGCACTCACTATTCTGCTGGTGCAGTCACTGTGTACGTACATTACATTACTGATCCTGAGTTACATTCTGTATTATACTCCAGAGCTGCACTCACTATTCTGCTGGTGCAGTCACTGTGTACATACATTACATTACTGATCCTGAGTTACATCCTGTATTATACTCCAGAGCTGCACTCACTATTCTGCTGGTGCAGTCACTGTGTACATACATTACATTACTGATCCTGAGTTACATCCTGTATTATACTCCAGAGCTGCACTCACTATTCTGCTGGTGCAGTCACTGTGTACATACATTACATTACTGATCCTGAGTTACATCCTGTATTATACTCCAGAGCTGCACTCACTATTCTGCTGGTGCTGTCACTCTGTACATACATTACTTATCCTACAGTACGGTGCTCTCCTTCTCCCTTTTCTGCTGTAAAGGCAATCTATAGAGCAAACCTTTTATTTAATGAGCTGGCGAGGAAGGGAAAGTAACAGGGAGACCAGAGCGAGAAGCTCCACATACCTGAGACAGAATAATCCCCATTGGGAGATGCCACAGTGATGGATGACGCGTTGCCGATACTCTCTACTGGGCCCAGACCGACATGGTTGCTGAAGCTAAGGACGTGCCAACCCATTACTTTGGCCAATTGCTGAACAGCGAGGATCTGGTGCTGAGACATCTGAGAACACACAGGAGGAAATGGAGAATATAAATGTACAGGTGCTTCTCACAAAATTAGAATATCTTCAAAAAGTTAATTTATTTCAGTTCTTCAATATAAAAAGTGAAACTCACTATATAGAGTCATTACAAACAGAGTGATCTATTTCAATTGTTTATGTCTGATAATGTTAATGACTTTTGGGATATCATTGGTTGTAAGCCATAATCATAATCTCAGTAAATTAGAATAATTAACAAAAAACACCTGAAAAGGCCTCCTAAGCATTTAAAAACATCCCTTAGTCTGTTTCAGTAGGCTCCACAATCATGGGGAAGACTGCTGACTTGACAGAGGTCCAGAAGGCAGTCATTGACACACTCCACAAGGAGGGTAAGCCACAAAAGGTCATTGCTAAAGAAGCTGGCTGTTGTCATCACAATCATGCCATCACTATGATTGGTGGGGTCCAACCTTGAAAACCACCAGCATATACCAGTATTGCTGTAGCTGACAGTCGCTTGCATATGCCATCTGAGATAACATTGATTGTGGCAGTTAAGCCCTTTATACAGGGCTGTGCAAATTAAATGGGACAAAGCATTTTTTTTTTTTTTTAAAGTAAAATCGTAAGTTGGTTACCAGTCAGTGATTCCAACCAGTTTTAATATATAATAAATAAATCTTGGTCAACTAGCCAGTGGAAAAAGGTAATTTTCAGAATTAGTATGTAACCGTGCATTGTAACATTTTATTTTTTTGCTTTGTCCCAATTAATTTGCACAGCACTGTATGTCACTGTGAGTAGCGACTACAGCCCAGCCCTCGCATACCCCTTTCGAGTCCCACAATTCTCACAGTGTCCTATTTAAAGGGAACCTGTCACCACGTTTTTGGAAGATGGGATAAAAATAGCGTTAAATAGGGGCAGAGGTGGGCGTTACATTAGTGTGTTTGTTATGCGTTTATTACCCACCTAAGTTGCCGAAATACCTTTGCAAAGTCTCCGTTTTCGCCTGTCAATCAGGCTGGTCTGGTCAAAAGGGCGTTGTCTTCCCCCAGATTTTGCGTAGTTTTCCGTTGGTGGCGTAGTGGTGTGCGCATGCCCAAAGTCCTGAATCCTCTGCCAGGGGATTTAAAAGAGCGCGCTGTTCGTTTTCATTGGTGATCGGTGGGCGCGGCCATCTTCCTTTGGCCGCGCGTGCGCAGAAGCGGCGCTCTGCTGGCCGCGGCTTCAGGAAAATGGCCGCCGCGATATCCATCTGCGCACGCGCGGCATCCCGCGGCCATTTTCCTGAAGCCGCGGCCAGCAGAGCGCCGCTTCTGCGCACGCGCGGCCAAAGGAAGATGGCCGCGCCCACCGATCACCAATGAAAACGAACAGCGCGCTCTTTTAAATCCCCTGGCAGAGGATTCGGGACTTTGGGCATGCGCACACCACTACGCCACCAACGGAAAACTACGCAAAATCTGGGGGAAGACAAGACGCCCTTTTGACCAGACCAGCCTGATTGACAGGCGAAAACGGAGACTTTGCAAAGGTATTTCGGCAACTTAGGTGGGTAATAAACGCATAACAAACACACTAATGTAACGCCCACCTCTGCCCCTATTTAACGCTATTTTTATCCCATCTTCCAAAAACGTGGTGACAGGTTCCCTTTAATGCTGCTTAAATCTCCCTGCCTCCGGCTCGTGATAGGTTTCTTTATGTCAGCTTTTACAAGCAGGAGGCAGAGGAAACAGGATGGATCCCTGTCAACGCTATGTACAGAACCTACTTAAACTGCAGCTAATCATTATATGGACTCATCTGTTATATCAAGAAATTATATCTTCAGCTGCATGGGAGGCCACATAGAAGCGCTAAGAGGGCAGAGCTCTGTGGGGAGTGGAGGCAGTGTTGTAAGCTTTGCAGTTACAGTTGAACACAATGGTCAAACTGAGCATTGGCTCTCTACTCAACATTCAGTCTGTCCGAGTCTCAGCGATGACGTCACTAAGGACTGCGTCAGCAGCATGGAACCTCAATCCACACTCTGTACTGGAACAGTTGTCAGACTGGGATCAGATGACAAGTGCCCAAAATGCGATGGTCAGATGGTAGCGGAGCTGAATATTGCTGGAGGGCAGGGAGGAGATGGGAGGCTCACCTGGGACAGCAGGAAGTCCTGCAGCTCTTGCTCCTGATGGGACAGGGTGATCACTCTGCCATCTCTGTGGACGACTCTTATCTGATCCACCGCGATGTTCAGCTGTAACTGAATTGATCTGGAGGAAGAAAAATCACAAAGAAAGTAATCCAAGGGAAAATAATACAAGCGCTGCTCATGGGACTGGCGAATATACGCCCCAAATCCCGTCATTTCTCCACCGCGAGTTACATAAAGACATGTTTGATCATTTCCGACCATTTGGCTACCCATAATGACACGGCTCCAGGAAACTGATCGCGCCTTTATCAGTGTGCAATGCTTTGCAAAAGTAACTAATTAATTCCTTTTGAATAGACCCAAAAGTCTACAATTATAGCCTCTACCTGCTTGACATATAAACATGACGAGCATGCTGGGATTTGTAGTTTTGTAAAGTAACTTTTTGGCTAATGGTTGGGCTCAGGCATAGTATGTATACACTATGTTCCAAATTATTATGCAAATGATATTTTTCTCGGATTTTCCTAAATGGTCGGTGCAAACGACACTCAGTCTAATAAAAGTCATCACCCGTTAGAGTATACATCGACTTTTATTGAGAAACCTCCCAATGATAACAGTATAATCTCCAAAATGAATAAAACCTCACAATGCACTGTTCCAAATTATTAGGCACAGTAGAATTTCTAAACATTTGATATGTTTTAAAGAACTGAAAATGCTCATTTGTGGAATTTGCAGCATTAGGAGGTCACATTCAGGGAGCAAAAAAGCTAATTAACTCCAAAACATCCTAACAGGCCAAGTTACATGTTAACATAGGACCCTTCTTTGATATCACCTTCACAATTCTTGCATCCATTGAACTTGTGAGTTTTTGGAGAGCTTCTGCTTGTATTTCTTTGCATGAAGTCAGAATAGCCTCCCAGAGCTGCTGTTTTGTGTGAACTGCCTCCCACCCTCATAGATCTTTTTCTTGATGATACTCCAAAGGTTCTCTATAGGGTTGAGGTCAGGGGAAGATGGTGGCCACACCATGAGTTTATCTCCTTTTATGCCCATAGCAGCCAATGACTCAGAGGGATTCTTTGCAGCATGAGATGGGGCATTGTCAGCATGAAGATGATTTTGCTCCTGAAGACACGTTTCTGCTTTTTAGACCATGGAAGAAAGTTGTCAGTCAGAAACTCTATATACTTTGCAGAGGTCATTTTCACACCTTCAGGAACCTTAAAGGGCCCTACCAGCTGTTTCCCCATGTCTGGCCCAAACCATGACTCCTCCACCTCCTTGCTGACGTCACAGCCTTGTTGGGACATGGTGGCCATACACCAACCATCCACTACTCCATCCATCTGGACCATCCAGGGTGGCTCGACACTCATCAGTAAACAAGACTGTTTGAAAATTAGTCTTCATGTATGTCTGGGCCCACTGCAACCGTTTCTGCTTGTGAACACTGTTTAGGGGTGGCCGAATAGTAGGTTTATGCACCACAGCAAGCCTTTGAAGGATCCGACACCTTGAGATTTGAGGGACTCCAGAGGCACCAGCAGCTTCAAATAACTGTTTGCTGCTTTGTAATGGTATTTTGGCAGCTGCTCTCTTAATCCAATGAATTTGTCTGGCAGAAATCTTCCTTATTATGCCTTTATCTGCATGAACTCTGTCTGTGCTCTGTTTCAGTCACAAATCTCTTCACAGTATGATGATTACTCTTAAGTTTTCATGAAATAGCTAATGTTTTCATGCCTTGACCAAAGCATTGCACTATTTAACACTTTTCAGCAGCAGAGAGATCCTTTTTATTTCCCATATTGCTTGAAACCTGTGGCCTGCTTAATAATGTGGAACATCATTTTTAAGTAGTTTTCCTTTAATTTGAATCACCTTGAAAAATAATTATCACGTGTTTAAGATTGATTTCAGTGATCTATTGAGTCCTGAGACACAATACCATCCACAAGTTTATTTGAAAAGTGAAACAATTAAATCTTTATGACACTTAAATGCAATTTGCATAATAATTTGGAACACAGTGTACAGACACCGCCACTCACTTGCAGATCTGTTCATAACCTTGGGAAGTTATTAAGACCTTCACGCTGGACTCGTAGACATCGTTGATATTGGACCAGTGGGCCTGGATTTGAGGGTCTTCGATTCTGCTGGCCAGAGTGTCTATAGTGCGGGCGGTCCTACAATGAAAAAAAAAAAGAAAAAAAAAATAGATTTAATGTGCATTAAAATGTATGATTAGAAAGTTTACCTGCAGTTACAGAATCTCAATTGTATTCCCCCATGATTCTTCCTGAAAAAGAATATTATTAAATACTGACAACCCCCCCTGCACTAGGAATGATGCTGGGAGGGCTCTGGGCGGAGACAGATCTCCTACTACCTCCGCTCCCAGCCTAACTCCACCCCCCACGAGGTGATTGACAGTCAGCCCTTCTACAGTTTGGGGGTGAAGGAGGAAACATTCCCCAACTAAAAAGGAACCTGGAAACTACTGGGACAAATCAGCTTTAGTAAAAGTATTCCATAAAGTGTGATTATGGAGCACATTGTGGCAGACCTCCGCATTGTGATGTTCCCGTGTTATTCCCCCTGGAAATGTACCAACATAGAGCATTGGATTGTGTAAGGTTACGCCCAGTTGTCAATTTACTTCTACATATGCATGAGGAATAACAGAGGAACGGCATGAAAGCAGGATCTCAGAAAAGGACTTACTACTCCAGACTTGTCTCAGACCTTTAGGGTTTCTTTGAAGATGGACGTAGCGTAGGGTTTACAGCTCCTGTGTTATAGGGTCGTGGGTCAATATAAAAGCATATCCTAGAAATAACAGGACACTTGGCAACAAAGAATTTTTCCCAAATTTTTGGGGTCAAAGATTCCTGGCTACATTATAAAAAAAAACAACACACAGTAATGCACCATCCATTGAAAAAAAGGTGACAGAAGGTGCTGCCTCCTCCCTCTGTCAAGCACCGTAGGTACCATGGTAAATAACAGGTTAAAACCCCAGGATCAGATCTAGCAATGATCACACAGTATGGAACCGCTGATCTCGCTGGTGTAGCGGCAACCCCTCCTGCTGGAGATCGCACGCAACTGCAATATTCATTTTTTGTCCCTGGAAGGGAAACCAGTTGTCCCAAGTGATGACCTTCAGGAAGAATCCTCACTAATCATAAAGGGACTGCACAGCCTAAAGACTGGCCATCACTAACAACTGGGAATCCCCCTGTAAACCCTATAAGGACCCAGCAATTTTTCATTTTCTCCTCCCCTGGTTCCAAAAAGTAATTTTTTAAAAATTTTCTGTTGACATGTACAAAGGCTTGATTTTGTTTTGCGGGTTCAGGTGTAGTTCAGTTACTTCACTGTGCAATGTACTGAAAAATAAGTAAAACTTTCCAAAGTGCGATGAAACTGCCAATAAAAAAAAAAAAAAAATTCTGTCTTTTTTGGGGGGGTTTGTATTTACATTTTTCTTTAAACCGCAAAATAAACAAGGAAAAGAAAAAGAAAAGGCCTGACAACATAATACTCTGAGAAGGCATTATTATGGTGACACCAATATTTGTCTTTTATTATTATTTTTGGGGTGAAATTTTTGAATTTCTTGCCATTTTCTGGGACCCATACTTTTTTTGTTTTTATGCCCATGACATGTATGAGGGCTTGTACTTTTGCGACTTGAGCTGATGTTTGATATCTTTGTAACGCTGGTGGGTGTGGACCCACTGCACCACGGGCCCGGCTTACCCTGGAGGGGCATAACTAAGTGACTACCGGGTATTCCCTACAGCCTCTGATGGTGAGGATAGGCTGGGATGCCAGAAGTCACCAAGTGCCTCTCCAGGACAGGCCTTGGGTCAGAGACACTGTTGCGAGGTATAGGTGGAGAGTGAGACTTAATAGCAGGAGGATGCAGCAGTGTTGGAAATGCTACAAGAGGCAGCTCAGCGAGACAGCCCACGACGGGGAGAGCAGAGCAGCGATCGCAGTGAGTAGGGTGGTGCTAATAGTCCGTGCAAATTGCCAGCGTGACAATCATTTTGGGCTTAATATGACACTGTGATCACCTTTAATTGTAGTTTTTTCATTGGAACGTGCGTGAACTGGAAAATGGCAATTTACTTTTTTTTTTTTTCCTTTTTGGCATTTAACGAATAGTTTAAATCATTTTACAATTTTATATTTTGATAGATCGGATTTTTTGGACATGACAATACCCAAGACGTTTCCTTTTTTTCTTGTTTCCTATTTCTGTATTTTTAATAGTCGAAAACCAGGGAAAACAGGAATTTTTATATTGTGCAAAACACCCCTCCATTTTTATTTTTTTCTTCTAGTCCTCTTAAGAGAACTTGAACCTCAGATGTGTGTATATAGTGAAATCACAGTTCTCCTACAGCTAAGCCTGTGGTGGACATGCATATGAGAAGTTGTCTGTTACAGGGGTCTTCAGTAGGTTTCATCAGTTCCCCTGTGATTGTATAGTGTAATGACGTCATTTAAATGACGCTGTTAGCGATTGATCGCAACATTTAAAGGGTATCCACTACTTGGACAAACCCTTTTGAATTCCTATTTATTTCCCTCAGTAAAATAAAACACCTATACTCTTCTCCAGTGCTGGGGCTGTTCCAGTGCTGTTGGCACTGGCTCTCCAGGGATTGCGTGACATTATGTTACGCAATCCCAAAGGCCAATCAGTGCTGGCTTCATTCTCCTCTCCTACGAGTGTAGTTGACATCGGGGGAATTCAGAGCTGCGGCAGATCGGTCACTTCCTCCAGATGTCTTGATTTATCTAAAGGAGAGGAGAGTGAAACCAGCGCTGATATGCTGCAGGGATTGCGTGACAATGTCACACAATCTCAGGGAGAAACAGTGTCGACAGCGCTGGAACAGCAACATCACCGGAGAGGAGTATAAGTGTTATTATTTTAGAGTAAACATAGGGATTGAGAGTAATGTAAAACCCCTTTAAATGGTTAATCTGCATCGATCTAAGAGTGCACTAATCGCTGCAGTTGCAAGCTTTGTAATACAGTAGCCATCTGCGGCAGCATCAGCTCCTGAGCCCGCTCCTGTCCTTATCGACCCATGATGAAAATCTACCGCTCAAGTTGTTAATCGTACATAGCGATCATGATAGGAAACCCGCTGACCTTCCATGTGCGCGCTCACCTGCTTCTCAGGAATATGTGCTTCGCCTGTTTGATGATCTTCTCCAGGAGGCCTTCGCTCTGCTGCATGGCATTAATATCATTCTTGTCATATGCCTGCGGTCCCGCGAGTCGCATCCGCTTGTGACCGAACGGAGCACTGGCTGGATGGGGCATGACGATGTTACTTATCGTCTGCTTGTGGAACTGAGTAAATAAAGGGGAAATAGGGGAAGTCAGCCCTGAAATCTGTGCCGAGAGTAGTAACTCCAGGGTGCCCCCCAACCCTCCGGATGTCTCACCTCTCTCATGAGCTGGTGCAGGTTGTGCTCCAGGACGTACAGGTGATCTTCTGCGTTTACCTTATCGGAAGACGACTTTTGAGACTTCTTGTCATTTGTGGAGTGACAGAATGAGATGGAAAGCTGGAGGCCTGAGGGAATACAAAAGAAAAAAAAAATAATTATAATTAAATGATATAATTAAAATAATATATATAGAAGTCACAGGTGTGCTGGGGAAAATGGAGGGAATAATCCTGCGTGTTGTGAGAATTCGCCAGTGCTGGGAGTGGCAACTACATGACCGCAAGTATGTGATTTGCATACATGCAGTCACATGCTGGCTAGACGTGTGCAGCCTCGCTCAATGCAAGTGTATGGAGAGAGGCCGGACATCTAGTCTGAATGTGGCCGGAGGTATGAAAATCGCCACTGCCAGCACCGGAGAATCCTCACAGTGCACAGTGCAAGCAATGTGGCTGCAGACTTGTAGCTTAAGGTCGGGCAACCCCTTTAATAGGTTAAACATCCCCAATTGCTGCTGCCAGAAGCAGGCGCTGGCTGTGTGATACATACAGAATCTGTCCTGCGTGAAGTCTTCTTGGCTCCCGAGCTCGCTCCTTGACTGGCATTTACTTCATAGCGCTTGAAGGGGTTAATGACTAAGGACACAAGTCAGACCAATAGAAAGGGACACCCGGCTGTTTTTGGGGTTCTTGCCTCCCGACAGTGCAGAGCAGGATACTGGATGAGAGACCATGGATGGCGATTTATGGGGGGGAGACTACTTGCCGGAGCAGGGAGACTTTGGTCGGGCAATGTTCCCAAGGGAAAAAAAAAAGAAGTATGCAGCTCTCCTGCAGAAAACAGAAGGGTGGTTCCCTAGCGCCCCTTCTGGAGGTCGCCACCTTGTATATCAATGTCTGCCATCTCAGGGTCCTGGCTGGGTAGGTGAAGCGTCTTTACCTGGTGGGGTGGGACGGTTACAAGTAACCCCAGTGAGCGGTATACAGAGCCCCGCACACACAGAGGCCGTGTGCAGCGCCAGAGAGCGGCCCGAGCTCAGCCCACGATGGATGTGCGCAGACAAAGGCAACCAAGGAAACGGCATAGCGTGCAGCTCTCCGGCTAAGCCTCTTTATGCCGAGGAGCCCGAATGTTCCCGGCTGCAGAAAGTACCACAGCTCCGTCTATGTACACAAAGAGCAGCCTGCGGGGGGCGCCGCAGCTACAGCAAACACCGGCGCGTTTAACATGGAAAAGTGGATATTTTAAGGACATTGTATCGCGCTCCTGGAGACGCTTTGTTCCTGCGTTTAATGACTGCAGCGCGGCACAAACACGCTGCGTTTTACAGGCGCCGAGGCCTCCGCTGTGCCACCTTTTATCTGTTGGATTTTCCATCTAGGAGCACAAAGAAAGCTCAATAATAAAACAGCGAAAACCAGGAACAAAGAGCCGAGGAACATTAGATGCCGCGAAACTGCGCACTTAACCCCTGCACCGCCACTCCGCTGACGTCAGGACACAAACCAAGGGAAGGATTCCTACCAAATAACGGGGGGACGGGTTACTAATAAAATCACAGCTGGGAACAAAGAGCCCCCCCCAAAATAAAGTAATTATTTACTTATTAAATTTATTATCGCCAAAACTCTTGCATTTTTCCAATCAATGTAACATGAGACTTGATTTCGGAGGCACGATTTGTATTTCTCACCTTCTCAGCCTTCTATTAAATACAAAACACCACCAGATCCTCGCCTATTTCACCCCCGCTGCTCCTCTGCCTGTGTCCCTGCAGTCAATCAGCAGCCATCGAGGGATTAAATTCCAAGAGTAGCCACTGATCGGCTGCAGCGGTCACGTGATATCCTCTGCCGAAAGAGGAAGTGCAAATACAGGTGAGGGACACAAGCAGCAATGACACCACATCAGTAGGAGGAGTGACCCAAGTGTCCCACAGCGTCAATGCCGTAAGAAACAATGGCTGCCACATAGCATGGGAACCAAGAGACCAACGCCGCCATGACACTATGCCAGTGGGGGGAGAGACCCAGGTGCCTTACAGCAACCATACTGCCAGGCAAAACAACGCTATGGGTCACACCACCCCACAGTCACAGCAACAATGGCCGCTACAGAGACAACAACCAAAAAATGGGAGGGACAGGCTATGCAATAACTGTACAAAGAGGCGCTGCCCCTGCTGGCCCGGTGTTGTAGTGCAAGTGGATCATGTTGAATTCTGCTTTGCCACAGTCGGTCAATGGATAATATTTCGATCTGTGGTTTAGATTTTTTTTTTTTATTGCGCATTCTATTTTTATAAGATCTGAATGCTAGTTTCCAGCCCCACATACATGCTGACTGTTTCTAGCTCAGCGCTATAAGGAGGTATCTGCATCATATGAAAAGGTCAGTAGATATGATCCTATATATAGGGGGAAAAGAAGTTGTTGATTGCAGGCAGCCCAGTCTACAAGATTGCTGGAAATAGCCAAGCTCTGTCCTCCGCGATCCCTAGCAGTCCCATAGACAATGAATGAGGCTGTGCACACAATCCAGATGGGACAAAGCTGAACCCCTTTCTCAAAATTGGTGCGGGTCCCAGCAATCTGCAAGCTATGACTTCTCCATAGGAGAGATGATCACAAGAGTGGAGCACAATTCACACCAAAGCCCCAAGAATCCCCCTTCTACCTGCAGAGACCCCCCCTCCACACCTCTTCTGATAAGTAGACCTGGCATGCCACCATGCATGCGTTGTGCTGCACCGTCATGACGTTGCACCAGACCTGCCGCTGTAGGAGGATCATGGTCCTGCGGCCATGGACTATTGACGTGACCGCCAAAATTTAAGGGAGGTCAAGATTTTGACCGCTGTTCCCATTATGGCTGCTTCTTGGTGCAGATATTGGAAAGGAGAGGTGAAATAAAAAAAAAAAAAAAAAAAAAAGGGATTCCATCTCTGTAGCCACTATTACATCGTGTGTCTAAATCAACATGAAAAAGTTGGTGAAAAGACCTTTGTGGGTCATTCTACCAATAGATATGTATTTATTTTATTTCTCTGAGTAAATCAGTCTCGTGGGGGCATCAGTGGTCTGGATCTCCTACGTTCCAGCAGCTCCTGCTCCCTCAAAACCCACCGACCACAGCTCTGTGTATACAGCCATGGAGAAGGCAGACACAGTGATAAACCATCTCTGCCTTCTCTATGGGGAGCCTGGCTGTGTCTCACAACCGGCTCCTCGGCCACACGATAATGTGCAGCTGATCTACTATGCAGTGGCGTTTTAAAACATCGAAGCAAAACGCAGACCGCCAGGACATCTATTGTCTATGGGTGACCCAGAAGTAAATAAGTGTTCCCTGTATAAAAATAATAGTACATTTTAAATAATAGAAAGTGTAAAAAAAATTGTGTTTAAGGCTAAAGTAATAAAACAATTTTTTTTCCCCTCGCACAATATCGTAAAAATATATATAATGTTATTTTTGAAATTTTATGATTTTTAGCAATAATCTGAAAATGGTAATAAAATGGTGGAAGAGAGTGAGGTTCATGGGTTTGGGGATGCGCATTATACTTGTCTTGCCGCTGGTGTCAGGAGTAGGTTCTACATGATTGGGGGTAAAAGTTGCACACTGGTATAGGAGCCCCCTACCCTCCAGGCGGTAATTACAAGCAATAATGATAGGCACACACTGATGTACATGGCCAAAATAAATTCTGTAGAACCAGGATCAGCAACCTTTGGCACACCAGGTTACCGGATGGCCCCCCCCGGACATGCTGGGAGTTTGACAACCGCTGCAGAGTGCAGACCCCTACCGTAGGGAGAGTATTTCTTACCAGGAAATGGCTGGGAGATGATCTGGTTCTTGACGACGATGTGAGGGATTTGGGATTTGATCTGGACGGCTTCACGAGACAACTGCGCAAATATTTCTTTGCAGAGCAGGACGTTCTGTGCGGCTTCCAGCCTCGTCTGCCAATGTGGAGTCCCTGCAATCAGGAAGCATGGGGGTGCAATTAAATATTGAGTGTGCTGGACGGATCCGCAGCAGATGGCACCACAGAATGGTTGTCCTGGCACATGTGACATATAATAAATACGAGGCAAAGAGGAAGAAGCTGCGGCTACTGCTAGTAATGGATGAGCGCTGCCCTCCCCCTCTCTGACGTCATTCTCTAAGTTTTACAAATCCCTAAATACATAAAAATTGGTGTCCGACATACTTTATTTTTCATGATCAGGATCTCCGCTTGCTGTCAGCGACTCCACTATGGAACAAAAGCCATTCTACAAAACTTACCGGGCTTGGCTTTGGGCAAGGTCCTTCTGAACAGATTCACCGTACCGAGGTCCCCGATATCTGACGACTGCTTCTGAATGGAAACCTGCAACCAAACAAATGCAGTCCTCCGATTAATCAATAGGTTACAAGAAAAGCTCATGTCATAGCACAGGGTAAAAAAAAAAAAAAAAAAGATAAAAACACCCACAAAAAGAGGGGAGAAAAGCCTCCTGCTATGCCCCAAATCACTGGCAGCGCCGCTTTGAGTCTACTAGGCCCCCCTCTCTGCTGGGCAGATTCCCAACGGTCATCTGACCACCAGGTCCTGTCCCACTAGAAATGGTCTCCAATCTGCAGATGCAATGTATTTTATTCATTGAAATCCCTGGTGTTTTGTGTATAAGAGTCCAGTGGGCAGTCCCTACTAGTGATTGACAGTCTTCCCTTTATGCACGCAGGGATAGTCATTAACCATTAGTAGGACCGCCCACTGTCTCCTCTTATACAGAAAGACACCAGGGATTTTAATGAAAAAAAAAAAAACAACCCAATTTCTAGTGAATAATTTCTAATACGCCTACATATTCTGCGCTGACTGGCTCCTAATAATAATCACTATGATAAAAATATAAATGTCACACCTTCAGATAAGCAGATCCCTCCAGATCGCTGGGGATCTGCACATCTAGCGGGCAGTAATCTTCAGGGATTTTCTTATCCAAGTCAATATCAGTGTTCTTTATGACTTCGAATATTCCCTGATGAGGAAAGAGCGACCCTATAACAATGGGAAAAAGTGGAGACGTCAAAACAGGAACAGAGACCCCCGATTCTACCTGACATGTGATCCTCCACTAGCCCTACTAAGAACACGCGCACAATTGTTTAGGTCGAGCGTTATGCGGTACTGCAGAGCTCAGCGGACCCCCATCTAAGCATACGGGCAGCTTTACATCAGACCCTGTAATGGAGGCAGTCCGGTTCTGCAGTCCTATTTCCCAATCATCTCTGCACCTAAACTCGTGGTTGTGCTGCTTTTGCTCTTTTGGTCAGTCAGGTATGAGGGATTTGGTTACGCTCCAGCTTTTGGACGCACTTTGTCCCACTCAAACTTCTTTCATGTTCTATTAGGCTACGTTCACATTTGCGTTGTTGTGTGCTGCGTCAGCGACGCAACACACGCAAAAACGCAGCGTTTTGTGACGCATGCGTTCATTTTTATAGCGCAAAAAAAATGCAACATGCTGCGTCCTCTGCGCCCTGACGCTTGCGCCAAAAAACGCATGCGTCACAAAACGCAACACAACGCATGTCCATACGCCCCCATGTTAAATATAGGGGCACATGACGCATGCGGCGACGCTGCAGCGCCCGACGCTGCGGCGCACAACGCAAATGTGAACGTAGCCTTAATTGGACAACTATTTTCACCCATTTCTGGGAAAGCAATGTGAAAATCAATATGGCTTCCCCCATATAGGAGGGTGCAACAGGAAAGCTTCTTACCTGCACTCCTGTAGCTCAAGTCCCCCAGGATCTTATCACCCAGCTTCCTCAGCTTCCAGTGCTGGCGTAATCTCAGCAGCTCGGAGTTAAAGTCGCGCTGCCTCTTGTTCTCCTGGTTTTCCGCCACAGACTTAGACAGACGCTCACCGCCTTTCAGTAGGATCTGGGCAGCACCCAGGAGGGATTTCCGCTTAGAAACCAACAGTAAACCGGGCTGACTCTGAAAAGAGAAGACAGTCACTCAATTACGACTTATACTATATCCTCAGCATGGATCATCAGCATCAGGCCGGTAGTGGTGCCGTTACATAGGTTACCCTGGGAGACTCAGCAGATGCGATGACATCACTACATCGCATCTGCTGTGCGGAGCCTCGGTGCACACAGCTAAGACCAGAGCGTCGGGGGAATGAGTGTGCATCCGAGGGGGAAGCTGGGGAAGTACAATGGCTGAATATCCGGAGCAAATGATTGACAATCTATAGAAAGCTTTATATTATATGGTTTTGAATCACTGTTACTGATAAGAATACACGTTACAATCAGACCCATTACATCATGAATTAGCAGAGAGTCAATATCAATTCTGATCAGTATTAAGTGATACAATTATTATAAAATATTAACATTGAATAACCAAAGTAATGGGAAGCCAAGAAGCCCATAAAGAAATCGAAATATAAAAACTTTATTAGAATTAAAAAAAATAAGACCAATAAAATCATAAAGGGAGAATGGACAACAGAAATCCCTTTACTCCAGAACCATAATTCATACATAGATTTGTAATGGTAATACCTATATGCATGAAATAAAAAAATAGAAATCTGTAAAGACCAATAAGCCCAAAGAGGGGGTACATAGAGTAGAGCCAAATCAAAACATATCAGGGGTAAAATTCAGGAAAAAAAAACTAAAGTGCAAAAATAAATATGAAAGGGGAATTACTAAGGATATTAAAGAGAGTTTAACATGAATAGAAAATGCAAGTACTTTTACTGGGAGCAGAATAAAGACAAGTGTGAGATAGACGCCCTCTAGTGGCTGATGTGTAAAATAACAATGCATGATAAACAGATCTAGTAAAGTGGCCTGGAGAGTACGGACCAGAGACCCTGACGTGCGTTTTGCGTTTGCTTCTTCCAGGGGGTGTATGTGCACGTAGGGATCTGTGTTCCCTGCAGGCAGACACAGAATGAGCCTACTCACCGCCACAGTGGCTCCTGGGGCATCCTTACCTGCTTTGGGGTCAGGGACTCTTGGGACACGGGATCTAGGTGCATGTACCTCTTGTCTTTCACCACAGTCAGCACGTCGTACAACACACACATCTCCGTCAGTGAGCCTCGAAGATGGTTTCGCACGGAGTCCCATGGCCACAGCGATGGCTGGAATTTGACCAGACCTGAAAGGGGAAGGACGGCCATAATTAGTGCAAAAGCAATCATATTTAACCATTTCATCCAGAACACATGAATACAACTGAACTTATCTGACAGATTCATTAACATGTGATACCAACCAACACGCTGCAATAGTGTAAGAGGCCGACGTTGCCACTTGTCCAGACTGTCGATCAAGCGGAAATCTGAAGTGTGGGAGCAGGACGCTCATGAAGATCAATGGTGACACAATCATTTAATAAGCAGCTGTAATCAGATCCCTCAGTGACCTGACTATTACATCCAAGAAACATTTAAGCAGTTTTTCTTTCCCCAGAGTGGGTGGTGATTTCAGTATGCAGGGGAAGAAGTGGCTCACAAGTGGAGAAAGCAGCAGATTTATTACAAAGGTTTTTTAAAGTCACTTGTACAGCGATTTAGATAGTTTGTAGAAATATCAGTGGCCACTGAAAAGGGAACCTGTCACCTGATTCATGTTGCCCATAACCTAGAGCTGCAAAATTACATCCGGGTATATTTATTTCTGAAAATCTCCAGCAATTCAGGGAAAATAAAATGTATAAAAGGGTCATTGGTCTAGTCCGTTATTAGCAGGTCTCTTCTATAGTGAGACACCTGTCAATCACCTGGAACAATACTGGTCTCAGCCTATAGTCCCCGACCCGATCTAATAACTATATTTTGCCTGAAACACTGGAGCATGTCAGAGATGAATCTACCTGCCTCAGGCCGTGCTGCTGGGATCTGCGGTGATGGATTCCCTAAAAAAACACCCATTGTTTCTGAGATCAGGGGCTGGGGCATTTAATCGGTGTGATCCTGCTCATTGGAGGTCGCTAATTACACATCATATTGCAACACTGTAATATCACAGTATATAGTGCAAGTCATGAAAGTCCCCGGGTGTCATGAGAGGGAACAACAAACAGATTGGACTTTGTTTTGCATACAAAAGAAAAAACAAACAAACAAAACATTTCTTATATAAACAGTAAATTGAAAACCAAAATAAAGAGATCACAGACCGGCAACAAAGACCCTCGTTTGAATCATGCTTTTCCCAGTGCAAAATAACAAAACATTTAGTATCTTCAGCTCCATAAAAGCATAACATTATGAAATCCTTTAAATGAAAAAAAAAAAACAAAACAAAAAAACACTGCACTTGCCCCCCAAAACTGGAATTATAAGTCAGGAAAATGTTGCAAAACTGGTACCCATAAAACGACAGCTCACAAGATGATCATCATCCAGCGGCAGAGCCTCATCCTCCCAGTGGCAGAGCCTTATCACTGTCATTTCCCAATTTTGATTTTTTTTTCTTGTTTTTCAGGTCATTATTCAATAAAGTGAACGGCGTCATTGAAAAGTACAACTGCCCTCACAATAAGCCTTGTCACCCGCACAATGTATTGGACACAGTGAATCCGCACGGTTCAGTGATCACAGCGGAGTCACCTGCGTTCAGCAGCCGGCAGCGCTCTGGATACAGCGGACATGTGCTGCATTCAAAGCGCTGCCAATTCCGGATCGTCGACTCCCGGCCTGAATGCACTGAAAAATGCAACATTTTGGAGGCTTCGTTTTTCTTCGCTCACACACACACACACACACACACACACACAACACGCGCGCGCGCGCACACACACACAACGCGCACACACACACAACGCGCACACACACACACACAACGCGCGCACACACACACACACAACGCGCACACACACACACACACAACGCGCACACACACACACACAACGCGCACACACACACACACAACGCGCACACACACACACACAACGCGCACACACACACACACAACGCGCACACACACACACACAACGCGCACACACACACACACAACGCGCACACACACACACACAACGCGCACACACACACACACAACGCGCACACACACACACACAACGCGCACACACACACACACACAACGCGCACACACACACACACAACGCGCACACACACACACACAACGCGCACACACACACACACACAACGCGCACACACACACACACAACGCGCACACACACACACACACAACGCGCACACACACACACACAACGCGCACACACACACACACACAACGCGCACACACACACACACAACGCGCACACACACACACACAACGCGCACACACACACACACAACGCGCACACACACACACACACAACGCGCACACACACACACACAACGCGCACACACACACACACAACGCGCACACACACACACAACGCGCACACACACACACAACGCGCACACACACACACAACGCGCACACACACACACAACGCGCACACACACACACAACGCGCACACACACACACAACGCGCACACACACACACAACGCGCACACACACACACAACGCGCACACACACACACAACGCGCACACACACACACAACGCGCACACACACACACACAACGCGCACACACACACCGCGCACACACACAACGCGCACACACACAACGCGCACACACACAACGCGCACACACACAGCGCACACACACAACGCGCACACACACAACGCGCACACACACAACGCGCACACACACAACGCGCACACACACAACGCGCACACACACAACGCGCACACACACAACGCGCACACACACAACGCGCACACACACACAACGCGCACACACACACAACGCGCACACACACACAACGCGCACACACACACAACGCGCACACACACACAACGCGCACACACACAACGCGCACACACACAACGCGCACACACACAACGCGCACACACACAACGCGCACACACACAACGCGCACACACACAACGCGCACACACACAACGCGCACACACACAACGCGCACACACACAACGCGCACACACACACAACGCGCACACACACAACGCGCACACACACAACGCGCACACACACAACGCGCACACACAACGCGCACACACACAACGCGCACACACACACAACGCGCACACACACACAACGCGCACACACACACACAACGCGCACACACACACAACGCGCACACACACACAACGCGCACACACACAACGCGCACACACACAACGCGCACACACACAACGCACACACACAACGCGCACACACACAACGCGCACACACACAACGCGCACACACACAACGCGCAGACAGTGACAGATCATGGAAGGGGAAAAACTGCCAGTGACAGGAAGGGGTTAAACGCATATTCCCACCAGTGAGGGCGGAGAAGGTGCCGCTGTCACTCGCACCAACAAGCCTGAGAGGAGCAACAGATGGTGGAAGCTCCTGCCCGATCACATCGGCCGATCTCAGCGCACTCACCTTCCTCCTCCTCCGGCTGCTCCCCCCAGTCGTTCTCCCGGGGAACGAGTCCATCTTCGATCCCTTCTTCATCAGAGTCCTGGCCGAAGTCTATTCTCTGCGCCAGACGGGCCAGGTTCTGCGACATAGACAGCGGCTGCACGTAAGTCTCCGAGCCATCCAACCCCACCTCCTGCACCTGCTTCTCTGCGGAAGACTCGATGCTGATCTGCACCGGCGGCCCCCCCGACATGATCCGCCCGGCACAGACACGGCAACGCTCTAAGGAACTTAGCGTCGGCGCGCACTGAGGGCATCACAGTCATGTGACCGGCGCGTAGTGACGTCACTGCACCACGTGAGCGCCGGCGTCCCTCGTGACCGCTTGTGTACCACGTGCTCTGAATAGGCTATATATACCCCTGCCTACCGCGCTCAACGCCATTTTCTCGGGGCTACGCAAGGGGAGGGAGAGGGAAGCAGCGGGCTCTGCGTCCGTGCGGCCTACCGCGTAATGGCGTCAAAGCGACCGACAAAGAAGTCGCTAATAATAATGATTGAACGTAGAATATTAATGATACCCTGCACTCCAGGGCGCTTTGTTTTCCGACAGGGTCTGGTTAGTCCCTCAGGGTCTGGCGCCATTTTTTTTCACTCAGTCTTGTGAAACAAGTTAAATAATTCTCCACTATTTTGTTTTTGTTGCTGTTTGCCCTTGAACTTAGGGTAGAACGGGTGGATGAGGCCAGGGTGGGTGGTTGTGCCCTTTTTTTTTTTTTTTTTTTTTTTACAACCTCGATTTTTTTTCTTTTTTGATTAAATCAGGAACAAAATTTATCATAGGCTACGTTCACATTTGCGTTGTGCGCCGCAGCGTCCAACGCAAACAAACGCATGCACAACGCTGCGTTTTGCGCCGCATGCATGCTTTTTTTCAGTGATTTTGGATGCAGCAAAAATGTAACTTGCTGCGTTCTCTGCGCCCGGACGCCGCAGTGACGCATGCGGCGCAAAACGCAAGTGCGACGCATGTCCATGCGCCCCCATGTTAAATATAGGGACGCATGCGGCGACGCTGCGGCAAGTGTGAACGTAGCCATAAAAAGACAATATAAATGAAAGAAATTAAAAAGTACTTTAAGCGGGATGGGCCGAGATGCAAATGCACAAAATGGAATAATTCTCATGTATAGCACGATGGCGCTGATTGGGGCCCTGTGTGCTCTTTATTGCCTTTAACCCCCGGAGCTTTTTTCGTTTTTGTGTTTTTGGTTTTCACTCGCCTTCCCAGAGCCATAACTTTGTTATTTTTCCATCAATACGGCCATGTGAGGGCTTATTTTTTTACACGACGAGTTGTACTTTTGAACGACACCATTGGTTTTAGTATGTCGTGTACTAGAAAACGGGAAAAAAATTCCAAGTGCGGTGAAAGTGCAAAAAAAAGTGCAATCCCACACTGGTTTTTTGGTTGGCCCTTTTTTGCTAGGTTCACTAAATGCTAAAACTGACCTGATATTATGATTCTCCAGGTCATTACGAGTTCATAGACCCCAAACATGTCTAGACTGTTTTTTATCTAAGTGGTGAAAAAAAAATTCCAAACTTTGCTAAAAAAATAAATTGCGTAATTTTCTGATACCACTTTTTTTTTGGTCCGCTAAATTTGCTAGATTATCACCATTTCATGTTTCGGTGCATTTTCCTAATCATTTTAGAATAAAAATAGACACCGTAGAAAGGGAAATATTAGAAATGGAGCAGGGGGCAGGGCCTTAGGCTGAAAACAAATGCACAAAAGGGAATAATGCTCATATATATCACCTTATATGCATCCAGCAAGTCCGGACGTGGTGCTAAAATCAGCTGCCCCTCCAACAAAAACGTTAGAATGTACACACACGTGTGCGGCTAATTCGTAGCAATTGCAAAAATACCCAGTACAAACAGTATTAGTAATGAGAACTATAATAAAGGTAATATAAAGAAATATCATATATCAGATCAAATATCAGAAATACAAGGTGTGTAAAAGTGCAATTAGTCACAAAAATACTCTGTACAAACAAAGTTAGTGCTGAACATTAAATGATGGTGAACTTCCAGTTCTGCACAGGCGCTTGTCTTTAGAGTATGACTCAGTAGGTGCTTTATGCGCATTCTAAAGTGTGAGAATCTATCTCCTGCCTCTCCTGCCTTTTATAAAAAAAAAAAAAAGAAAAATCTGCTTTTGAAGGTGCATTTTGTTTTTTATATTTTGGGGATTAGCACCAGTTTATCTCAGGCATGTGCACCATGGTTGAATTCTTTTTTTGCCCCTTTGTGTCTTAAAAACACACTTTAGAAAGGAAATATAAGAGACAAAAAAGCATGTATGGGACAGGACCAGAAGCTAAAAAAAAGAGGACTAGAGCACATAAATGTCGCTGTATATAAACTTGTAGCAGGACAATGGGTAATTGCACTTTGTGAGCAAACTAGTTTTGCACCATTTTATGTTTAGGTGCATTTTGCTAATAATTTTGAATTATAAACACACTGTAGAAAGGAAATATTAGACATTGTGCAGTGAAAGGCCGAAAGACAAATTAACAAAAAGAGGAATAATGCTCATAAATGTTGCTATATATACATCTTGCAAGACAGGACATGGTGTTAAAATACAGCTGCCCCTCAAACAAAGGCGTTAGAATTTACACTGCCGTGTGCGACTAATTCATGGCGTTAAGCTAGAAAGCAATCACAAAGATACTCGGTACAAACAATGTTAGTATTTAAAATAAAATGATAGCGAGATTCCAGCCCTGCACATGCGCTTGTTTTTGGAGAGGGTGTAATTTGATTTCTTGTTAGTGATGAGCGAGTGTACTCGTTGCTTGGGTTTTCCCGAGCACGCTCGGGTGGTCTCCGAATATTTGTGACTGCTCGGAGATTTAGTTTTCCTTGCTCTTATTTTTGGGGATTCATTTTTCCACTTTCTGTATTCTGATTTTGGACAAAAAAACAGACACCTTAGGAAATATATAAAGAATAATACATGTAGAGGGACAGGACCTGAAGCTAAAAAGCAAATGCAGAAAATGTGAAAAACAGAATATGGTGCTATAATGTAGCTGCCCCAATAAAATAAATGTACTTGTACAGACATGCGTTAATTTATCACATTTAGCAATTTACTTGTAATATAGCAGCAACTTGTAAATGACATTAGAAAAAATCTTGTTGCTTTCTGAGGACACGTACACAGAATCTCCCAATCTTTTACATGTCTCAGTGGGGGACACGGTCAGGCTCTGGATGGCAGATACTCCTTTTAAAATATGGCAGTATGTCATATTCTGCTGATTTTCTCCTAATTAAGTCAAAAGGTATTATCAGCGGCAAAACTGCATCAATTTCACAACCAAATTAACGTGATTTTGTGCAGATTTTGCAGATCATGGAAAACTCACATGTACAAGTACCTTAATGAAGGAATACATTGGGCAATAGCTTAAAATCAAGTTTCGCTCTGGCTCCTTTTTATCATATTGGTTTAGAAAAAAAATAGGTTGGTACATTGTTTATTTTGTTACTTAATTCACCTTAAGAAAAGTTAGACATTAACCCTTAGTGAAAAAGCCAATTTGCAACTTATTGACCAAGCCAGTTTTTACAATTCTGATCACTGTCACTGTGGTTATAACTCTGGAACGCTTTAACGGATCCTGCTGACTCTTAAGATTGTTTTTTTCGTGATGTCGTAGCTGTTTGCATTCTGACCCAATGTCAGATATGACAGATCACCAGTGAGGCCAAATCAGGAGGTTACGCCTTTCATTGACAAGCGTGCTTGGAGAAAAAGGAAACTGCACACATGTTGTGAGCAAAATCACTTTATCTGATCTAATGGAGCAAGAGGCAGTATTTTATACAATTTACAACAAATGTAACTCAATGTAAGTCATGTAGCCCCTGTTACCCCGGGTCATGCTGACCTTTATTTACCATGTTCCCAGAACATGTTTGCTGACTATTGAAAACATATATAATAAGATGTATAGTATCTTTGAAGAGGAGACTACCAGACTGTTTGAACGACTAAACACATTCAAGAAATTACAGGCAAAATATTAACCCTTCTATATCAGTGACATATTGTACTTCATGTTAGTGGTAAAATGTCTTCGATATTACTTGCGTTTAGTTATGAAAAAAATGGAAATATGGAGAAAATTTTTAAAATTTTGCAATTTTCAAACTTATATTTTTATGCCCTTGAATCAGAGAGATATGTCACAAAAAATACTTAATAAATACCATTTCTCACATGTATACTTTACATCAGCACAATTTTGGAAACACATTTTTTGTTAGGAAGTTACAATAAGGGTTAAAAGTTGACCAGCGATTTCTCATTTTTACAACCAAATTTACAAAATCATTTTTTTAGGGACCACCTCACATTTGAAGTCACTTTGAGGGGTGTACATGACAGAAAATACCCAAAAGTGACACCATTCTAAAAACTGCACCCCTTTGAGGTGCTCAAAACCACATTCAAGAAGTTTATTAACCCTTCATGTGCTTCACAGGAACTGAAGCAATGTGGAAGGAAAAAATGAACATTGAACTTTTTCACAAACCTTTTTATTCAGAAACAATTTTTTTTATTTTCACAAGGGTAATAAGAGAAAATGAACCACAAAATTTGTTGTGCAATTTCTCCTGAATACGCCGATACCCCATATGTTGGGGCAAACCATTGTTTGGGTGCACGGCAGAGCTTGGAAGGGAAGGAGCGCCGTTTGACTTTTTCAACGCAGAATTGGCTGGAATTGACGCCACGTCGCGTTTGGAGAGCCCTTGATGTGCTAAACAGTGGAAAACCCCACAAGTGACACCAATTTGGAAACTGGACTCCCTAAGGAACTTATATGTGTGGTGAGCACTTTGAACCCCCCCCCAAGTGCTTCACAGAAGTTTGTAATGTAGAGCCATGAAAATAAAAAATCATATTTTTTCCACAAACATGATCTTTTCACTCCCAAATTTTTATTTTCCCAATGGTAACAGGAGAAATTAGACCCCCAAAGTTGTTGTGCAATTTGTCTTGAGTATGCTGGTACCCCATATGTGGAGGTAAACCACTCTTTGTGTGAATGGCAGAGCTTGGAAGGAGCACTGTTTGCATTTTTCAACACCGAATTGGCTGGAATTGAGATTAGACGCCATGTCACGTTTGGAGAGCCCCTGATGTGCCTAAACAGTGGAAAACCCCCACAAGTGACACCATTTTGGAAACTAGACCCCAAGCAACCTGTCTAGATGTGTTGTGAGAACTTTAAATCCCCAAGTGTTTCACCACTGTTTGTGTGAACGGCAGAGCTTGGAAGGGAAGGAGCACCGTTTGACTTTTTAATCTCAAAATTGTGATAGTGGAGTCCATGTCGGGTTTGGAGATATGTCTAAACAGTAGAAACCCTCACAACTGACCCCATTTTGGAAGCTACACTCAAGAGATTTTATCCAAGGGTATATTGAGCAATTTGAACCAACAGGTGTGACATAGAATTTGATAACATTAGTTCGTCATTTTGAAAGGTTCATTTTTTTCATAAAAATCTTGTTTTAGACCTGAATTTCTCATTTTTGTCAGATTACACCAAAAAGTGGACCCCACAATTTGTTACCTACTTTCTTATGAGCGCGACGATATCCCATATGTAGTCAAAAAGTTCTGTTTGGACAAATGGCAGAGCTCGGACAGGAAGGGGCACAATGTGACAAATTTGACTTTATTTGAAATAGATTGTCATACTGGCAGAGCCTGTGTGGTTCAAGAGCAACAGAAATCCCCCATAAATGTATTTTTTTTTTTTTTTTACAAATTGTACCCTCTAATCTATCTAGGGAGGTAGTGAATAGTTTTATACCACCATTTTTATGCAGTTGATGCAACACAAGTTTGAAAATTTACAATACAATTTGCATTTTTTTCAACATCCCTTTCATGATTCTTTTTTGTACATTCTGAGGAATAAACCTAAAATTTTGTTGCAGTAGTTTTTATGTGTTCAGAAATATATCCAATATGGCACCAATGTGAGTACTGGACACGTCTTTGCCTATAATAGATGGCACACCATTTGCTCTTTAGGGTAAAATTAAAGTTTCAGGACCCTTTCAAAGCTTCTAAATACATTGAGCAAACAAGAAAATCCTTCCAGGAATTATTACTTACAGAGGGAGGCATACTCTTAAAACACTTTGGCTGATTATAAAATTTGGTCTTGCCAACAAAACAGTTGTCCCGTATTTGCGTATTTTTTATCAGGAAGAATAAACAGCACTGGAATGAAGGGGAAAATGCAGCCAACTGGCAAAGCTGAGTTTGTTCCAAAGATAAAAGAACACCAGCAGGGCTAGAATGGCAGAAACTTTCAGACTGGTCATACAACGCCCGTTTATCTCCATCATGTCACAATCCATTTTTGGATTGTTGCAGATCTGGTTCCATAGAGTTATTACTTATTGTTATAGCGCCATTTATTCCATGGCGCTTTACATGTGAGGAGGGGTATACACAATAAAAACAAGTACAATAATCTTAAACAATACAAGTCATAACTGGTACGGGAGGAGAGAGGACCCTGCCCGCGAAGGCTCACAATCTACAAGAGTTAAATCATTTTTCCTTTTGGACTATTGGGGCTTAATGTCAGTTTTTCCACTATGGCAAGCTGATGTAATTGCATTGCTGCTGGGTCAGCTGATGTGGGCGGTGACCACTCCCATCATCGTTTAAAAGATCACCTGATGGAACAACTGACTGTCGGTGTTAGAGCAATCTGCAGTGACCAAGCTGTGGAGTAAGGAGCTCTCTGGGTGCAGTGGTGCTTTTGCTGAGTTCGCTGATCTGGTGCCTTCTGCTGTGCGGTGCTTTGCAGCAGAGAAAACTAAGTGAAATTTCTGTTACCATGTCCCTTTGGTGTCTCACTTCCCCCTGTGTTTATTATCTGCAGTGGTGCGGCTAGTGCCAGTCACCGTTCAGGGCAGAGATAGGTTACAGGGACGAGGAATCCTGACGGCGGGGGGGAAGGACCCGCATAGGGCGTTACGGGAGTGCATGGTCAGGCTCAGGTTTGAGCTCAGGTGGTGACCATTCCCTTTGGGTAGGGCCTTCCTCTCACCTATGCCATCCCCGTTGTATGTGCATTGTGTCGTTAGTTGGCCAACCATCCTTTGAGTTGAGTCACACCGTGATAGTCACCACTTGACACATCAATCCCTGTATGAGAGACGAATGTGCCAATAGACGTGGTACACCATAGCAAGCACCCACCCGCCAAGGTCGGAACTGATATATGCACAAAACAACCAGCTCTCTACAGAAACCGTAAAGTATTGTCTGGTACCAGAGATTCGGCAAGAACCATAAAGTAAAGCCTATATTGTATAAGTACAGAACTTCCTCATTATCAGAGACCCTTCAATAAAATGATCATGCCCGTATCACCAACATAAATAAGTATAAGTACTATAAATGGAGGCCAAAGTTTTGTGTAGCAAGATAGGCGTTAAAACATTCAGAGTTAGATAAATGGTCAAAAATTAAATCTATAGGCAGGCGCAAGTAAAAAAAAAGGGTATCAGCTGCAAACAGGACAATACCACAATGTTGTCAAATGCTAGACACAATACTATATGGTTTGCTCCATAAATACCCTTTCAGGCGATAGGAAAAAATACATTTAACCCTCCGTCAGGAACAATATTCGCACTAACTCGTAATGGAACAATGTGCCTGTCAAGCGCAGGCTAGAAAAATGCCTAGAATATCTAATTTTCTCAATTTTAGTGATCTAAAAGTGATCAGAGACCTTCGTAGGGATGTAATAAAAGAGACTACACATTATCAGGTGCAAAACAAACCCATTTACTCAACATAAAAGTAATAACTTTGATATACACAAATATCAAAACTCCCACCAAATAGCCCCCAATGATATCAAGTAACGGTTATTAACCCCTTACTGACATCGGACGGTATAGTACGTCCGATGTCAGCTCCCCTGCTTTGATGCAGTGCTCCTCGGTGAGCCCGCATCAAAGCCGAGACATGTCAGCTGTTTTGAACAGCTGACATGTGCCCGCAATAGCGGCGGGTGAAATTGCGATTCACCCGCCGCTATTAACTAGTTAAATGCCACTGTCAAACGCAGACAGCGGCATTTAACTACCGCATCCGGCCGGGCGGCCGGAAATGCCGACCCCCGTCACATGATCAGAGGTCGGCGATGCTTCAGTATTGTAACCATAGAGGTCCTTGAGACCTCTATGGTTACTGATCGCTGGTAGCTGTGAGCGCCACCCTGTGGTCGGCGCTCACAGCACACCTGCATTTCTGCTACATAGCAGCGAACAGCAGATCGCTGCTATGTAGCAGAGGCGATTGGGTTGTGCCTGCTTCTAGCCTCCCATGGAGGCTATTGAAGCATGGCAAAAGTTAAAAAAAAGTAAAAAAAAATAAAAGTTTAAATCACCCCCCTTTCGCCCCAATCAAAATAAATCAATAAAAATCAAATCAAATCTACACATATTTGGTATCGCCACGTTCAGAATCGCCCAATCTATCAATAAAAAAAAGCATTAACCTGATCGCTAAATGGCGTAACGAGAAAAAAATCGAAACGCCAGAATTACGTTTTTTGGGTCGCCGCGACATTGCATTAAAATGCAATAACGGGCGATCAAAAGAACATATCTGCACCGAATTGGAATCATTAAAAACGCCAGCTCGGCACGCAAAAAATAAGCCCTCAACCGACCCCAGATCATGAAAAATGGAAACGCTACGAGTATCGGAAAATGGCGCAATTTTTTTTTTTTTTTTAAGCAAAGGTTGGAATTTTTTTTCACCACGTAAAAAATAACCTAGTCATGTTAGATGTCTTAGATGTGTAAAAAAAAAAAAAATTCCTAAATAAAGAAAAAAAAATATTGTTCCCATAAATACATTTTATCTAAATAAAATAAAATAAAATAAAAGTACACATATTTAGTATCATCGCGTCCGTAACGACCCGACCTATAAAACTGTCCTACTAGTTAACCCCTTCAGTGAACACCGTAAAAAAAAGTCAAAAAACAACGCTTTATTATCATACCACCAAACAAAAATTGGAATAAAACACAATCAAAAAGACAGATAAAAATAACCATGGTACAGCTGAAAACTTCATCTTGTCCCGCGAAAAAATAAAGTTACAGTCCTCAGAATAAAGCAATGCAAAAATAATAATTTTTTCTATAAAATAGTTGAATAATAAAACTGCTTTATCCATTTTACCAAACAAGGAACGATATAAACGCCCCCCCCAAAAAAAAACAAAAACAAATTCATGAATAGCTGGTTTTTGGTCATTCTGCCTCACAAAAATCGGAATAAAAAGTGATAAAAAAAGTCACGTGCCCGAAAATGTTACCAATAAAAACGTCAGCTCGTACTGCAAAAAACAAGACCTCACATGACTCTGGACCAAAATGTGGAAAAATTATAGGTCTCAAAATGTGGTTACGCAAAAAATATTTTTTGCAATAAAAAGCGTCTTTTAGTGTGTGACAGCTGCCAATCATAAAAATCAGCTAAAAAACCCGCTATAAAAGTATCAAACCCCCTTCATCACCCCCTTAGTTAGGAAAACATAAAACCCCCTTCATCACCCCCTTAGTTAGGAAAACATAAAAAAATAAAAAAATGTATTTCCATTTTCCCATTAGGGTTGGGGTTAGGGTTAGGTGTGGGGCTAGGGTTGGGGCTAGGGTTAGGGTTGGGGCTAAAGTTAGGGTTAGGGTTGGGGCTAAAGTTAAGGTTAGGGCTACAGTTAGGGTTGGAGCTAAAGTTAGGGTTGGGGCTAAAGTTAGGGTTGGGACTAAAGTTAGAGTTAGGGTTGGGGCTAAAGTTAGGGTTGGGGAGAAAGTTAGGGTTTGAATTACATTTACGGTTGGGAGTAGGGTTAGGGGTGTGGTTAGGGTTATGGTTGGGATTTGGGTTATGGTTGGGATTTGGGTTAGGGGTGTGTTTGGGATAGGGTTTCAGTTAGAATTGGGGGTTTCCACTGTTTAGGCACATCAGGGCTCTCCAAACGCGACATGGCGTCTGATCTCAATTCCAGCCAATTATGCGTTGAAAAAGTCAAACGGCGCTCCTTCCTTTCTGAGCTTTACCATGCGCCCAAACAGTGGTTTACCCCCACATATGGGGTATCGGCATACTCAGAACAAATGGCACAACAACTTTTGGGGTCCAATTTCTTCTCTTACCCGTGGGAAAATAAAAAATTGAGGACGAAAAAATCATATTTGTGAAAAAATATGATTTTTTATTTTTACGGCTCTGCATTATAAACTAAAGTGCTCACCATACATCTAGATAAGTTCCTTAGGGGGTCTAATTTCCAAAATGTTGTCACTTGTGGGGGTTTTCAATGTTTAGGCACATCAGGGGCTCTCCAAACGCAACATGGCGTCCCATCTCAATTCCAGTCAATTTTGCATTGAAAAGTCAAACGGCGCTCTTTCCCTTCTGAGCTCTGCCATGCGCCCAAACAGTGGTTTACCCCCACATATGAGGTATCAGCATACTCAGAACAAATTGTACAACAACTTTTGGGGTCCATTTTCTCCTGTTACCCTTGGTAAAATAAAACAAATTGAAGCTGAATTATTTTTTTTGTGAAAAAAAATTAAATGTTCATTTTTTTAAACATTCCAAAAATTCCTGTAAAACACCTGAAGGGTTAATAAACTTCTTGAATGTGGTTTTGAGCACCTTGAGGGGTGTAGTTTTTAGAATGGTGTCACACTTGGTTATATTCTATCATGTAGACCCCTCAAAATAACTTCAAATGTGATGTGGTCCCTAAAAAATATTGGTGTTGTAAAAATGAGAAATTGGTGGTCAACTTTTAACCCTTATAACTCCGTCACAAAAAAAAATTTTGGTTCCAAAATTGTGCTGATGTAAAGTAGACATGTGGGAAATGTTATTTATTAAGTATTTTGCATGACATATCTCTGTGATTTAAGGGCATAAAAATTCAAAGTTGGAAAATTGCGAAATTTTCACAATTTTCGCCAAATTTCCTTTTTGTTTTTACAAATAAACGCAAGTTATATCGAAGAAATTTTACCACTATCATGAAGTACAATATGTCACGAGAAAAGAATGTCAGAATCATCAGGGTCCGTTGAAGCATTCCAGAGTTATAACCTCATAAAGGGACAGTGGTCAGAATTGTAAAAATTGGCCCGGTCATTAACGTGCAAACCACCCTCGGGGCTTAAGGGGTTAAATTTCTTTTTATTAAATGGTGTACATGTAATTTTTTCAAATTCCTTCTGTATGATGTCACTGAAAGTATAAATTTGATGACTGTTTTTCGCTCCCCTTTCCAGAGCCATAACTTTTTTATTTTTCCGTCTATGGCCATGTTAGGGCTTATTTCTTTGCGGGACGAGTTGTACTTTTGAACAATACCATTGGTTTTACCATGTCATGTAACAGAAAACAGGGAAAAAATTCCAAAGTGTGATGAAATTGCAAAAAAAATGCCATCCCACACTTGTTTTTTTGGTTTGGCTTTTTGCGCTAGGTTCACTAAATCCTAAAACTGAATCCCACACTTGTTTTTTTTGTTTGGCTTTTTTTGCAAGGTTCACTAAATCCTAAAACTGACCTGCCATTACGATTCTCCAGGTCATTACGAGTTCATAGTCACCAAACATTTCTAGGTTCTCTTTTATTCAAGTGGTAAATAAAAAGGCAATTTTCCGATACCTGTAGTGTCTCCATTTTTTTGTGATCTGGGGTCATGTGAGGGCTTATTTTTTGCGTGCCGAGCTGACGTTTTTAATGATACCATTTTGGTGCAGATACGTTCTTTTGATCGCCCGTTATTGCATTTTACTGCAATGTCACGACAACCAAAAAAAGCGTAATTTTGGCGTTTTGATTTTTTTTCGCGCTACGCCATTTAGCGATCAGGTTAATCTTTTTTTATTGATAGATCGGGCGATTCTGAACACAGCGATTCCAAATATGTGTAGTTTTTGTTTTATTTTGATTATGGTGAAAGGGGGTGATTTGAACTTTTACATATTTTTTTTAATATTATTTTTACATTTTGGCATGCTTCAATAGCCTCCATGAGAGGCTAAAAGCATGCACTACTTGATCGCCTCTGCTACATAGAGCAGCAGAATTGCAGCATTGCTATGAGCGCCGACCATAGGGTGGTGCTCATAGCAATTAGTCATCAACAACCATAGAGGTCTCGAGGAGACCTCTGGTGTTGATGGCAATGCACCGTTGACCCCCGATCACGTGACGGGGGCAGCAGTGCAAGTACTTCCGGCAGCGCTTGTTAAATGCCGCTGTCAAAGATTGAAAACAGCTGACATGTCGCGGCTTTGAGGTGGGCTCACCGCCGGAGCCCACCTCACCGCCGGAGCCCACCTCACCGCCGGAGCCCACCTCACCGCCGGAGCCCACCTCACCGCCGGAGCCCACCTCACCGCCGGAGCCCACCTCTCAAGGCGGGGGATACTGCCAGCTGATGTACTGTTCCGTCAGCTGGCAGAAAGGGGTTAACTATATATACTTGTGATGCCTGTAAATATTGTGTGGTATTTCCTGATGAAGGGGGCATGAGACCCCCGAAACGCGTAGTATAAACCTCTGAGAATCCTTGATATTTTTCCTGAATTTATCCTTAAGGCAGCGCGGAGTATTACTTCAAATTCCCTTTGAATATAAGTTAATAGATTTGAATGTTGGGTGGGAATATTTTTATGGGAAGAGGTGAAAAGATATTTAAAAAGGACTTCTTGTAAAGCTTTATTATTATTATTCTGGTCTTTTTCCATTTCTTTCCAAAAAGGTCCTGGTTTCCCTTTGAACCAATAGATACTATGTCTGATTAGTGTGGCTTGATGGTAGGCCCATATGTTTGGCAGTTCCAGGCCTCCATTATATTTATTTTTATATAAGATCTGTAGCCACTCTTGACTTTCTCCTACACCATATATAAGACTTCAGTAAATTTTGTAGCTTTAATAAATATGGTGGAGGGACATTGAGTGGTAGAGTTCTAAATATATTTAAGATCCTTGGTAAGATAAAGGATTTAATCACCATAATCCTCCCGAACAAAGAAAAATTAGTTTGTTTGTAGCTAAAAAGGTTTCTGGAGATAATTAAAATAACATTTTCAATATTGACTTGTATTAATAAGTGAGGCTTCTTAGTAAGGATGATACCAAGGTAGTCTATTTCCTCTTCATCCCAAATGTATTCTGAGCATTTTTTAAATTGTTCCACCGTATCATGACTTAAATTAAAATGGAGAATTTTTGATCTTTTTGAGTTCATGTTAAAGTATGATAGGTTGGAGAAGGTGTCTAGTTCTGACTTCAGTGCCTCAAGAGAAGTTTCAGGATCAGTCAAGGTCGGGAATAAATTGTCTGCAAACAAGTTAACCTTGTAACAGCAGTTAGGAGTTTTCTTTTCAAAAGATTTATTGAATTTTCAATTAAACAGGATAGTTAAGAGGTGGGTAGGGGAGAGAGGAAAAGGGAGGGGGGAGGATAAGATGGGAGAAGGGAAGGGATAGTATGACAATAACAAACAGTCAAACGATTTGTTGACAACATAAGTAGTGTAAACATATAAAAAGCACCTAGGTGCTATATCTATAAGTAAACAAATTAACATGAGCAAGTAGACAACATGTATGTAACCTATGTCGTTCTGCGTATTAATGGAGTGAAGTAACAAACAAATAAACACATATGGTCAACGAAATACCTCATAATACATTCAAAGTACAAATCGCTGTATCTAAATATCGAGGTAACCCGTAACCCAAAGATAGGACTATCAGGACCCACTAAAGTCACTAAGACAAACCACAACAGAAACTAGTGGAAAAAATGTCCAAATCAGTTTGCAAAGTTAAAAAACACATTTTATTAAATATAACCAAAGGAAACAGAACAGCAGTGTGACTGAAACAAGCGGTAAATCACATAACACAAAGAAAGCATGGTGAGAGACCGCACATGCATAGCCGGTCACAATGATGGATGCCTAGTACACATAAGTCACAAATAAATAATACAAGGCAACACATACATGTATAGAAAAATAACGTACCGAGTGGTATGTGACCAGGACATATGCAGTCTCCCGCCGTCCCCGACTCGCGTTTCGGAAGTACAGAGACTTCCTTCCTCAGGGGGTATGCCATGAGATGGAACAGAAGCATTTTATGTGTGTATCACCGGAAGTGTCCGCAAGAAGAGCAGCGGACAAAAAGACACGCCCACATCCGGCGCCATCACCGACGTCATCACCGACGTTGATGCGCGTGCACATGGGGCCCCATGTGACCACACCAACAGGCGGCGGGCAGCACGGAAGGAGGGGCGATACGTCCAAAACCATGTATAGGCACTGCAGCGGCCATTAACAGTAAGGGCATATTGCCAGTAGTGTCGGTGCCATATACATTATACCTTATACCGCTACAAAAACATACCAACAGGCATGACACAGGAGCTATAGATAAACAAAGAAAACTTATAAACAAACAAACAAAAAAAAAGGTTAACAGCCCCACTACAGAATGCAGGATGTCCGAACAATGAATAAATATATATTCACACAATGATAAATATACAACTACAAAAAATGAATACATTAGAGCAACACAATAAAAAATGAAAAAAACACCACAAAATGCAGAAAAAATAAAGAAAAATAATCCAGCTCCATCTTGACAACGTAGGTATACTTCACAAATACATGGAAACCATCACAAAGATGTAGAGGGTATCACTAAAAAGTAAATACAAAGTATTAAAAATATATAAAAACAATGTGGAATGTGAAACACCGCTATTACATATCAGCAAGAGGACCCCAAGAATGGAGCAAACGAGAGACATTAATTGAGACTATTGGAATGAACAGTGTTCAGAGCCCAAATCCATCTCGTCTCAAGTCTGGATAGACGTTTGGACAAACCACCCCCCCCCCCGAACATTTATCCTCAGGGCCTCAATACCACGCACTTTCAACAGGGTACCATCACAGTTGTGGAATGGAGTGAAGAAGTTAGTCTAGAGGTTCAAGTAATCGGTGTGGGAAAAATTTGGTCCCATTTAGACCATTTTTTTGCAAATTTGGCGAACTGATTGTTTGCTAATGCAAACTGAAACTCGTGTGATCTATGTTGAGAAATTAGTAGCATTATGTCACCCAATGGAGGTATGTATTGACTTTTCCAATGATAGGCTATACTGTTCTTCACAACTATACAGATGTGGATTATGATAAGCTTCAGTGCATGTTCCATTTTGTCGAGTCCTAGCGAGAGTAGGGCTGTCTGAGGCAAGAGAGTGAAAGGTGTTAGGGCTGTCGGAGGCAAGAGAGTGAAAGGTGTGGTAAGGAGTTTACTGAATATATTTTTGGAGATTTGTACCCAAAGGGAATTTTCAGTTGGGCAATTCCAGAAGACATGTAACATGTCTCCTTTTTGTCCGCATCCAGTGAACCCTATGTGGGCTAGCCTGTTTGGGGTATAATACCAGCGTGTCATGACTTTAAAATGAGTCTCTTGCAGAGACATTGAAAGAGTAGATTGGTAAGAAGTGGATATGGCCTCTTCCCAGTCTTCAATGCTGTAGGTAGAATTTAGGTATTTTTCCCATTTCAGAGTTGATGGGCTTTTGGAGAAGTTATGTTCAAAGTTAAAACAATTGTAAACGAAGTTGTGGCTCCAGAAGATGCGGTGACCAACATTACTTAGCATCTTAATCGATGCTTCTGAGAATTTCGTTTTTTTTCCAAAGAATATTTTGATATTCTTAAGAATCAAGTATTCCATGAAAAAAGATGAGTGGATACCAAATTTGTTTTTTAATGTTTGGAAGTCTAAGAATTTTTGTCCAGTAAAAACATCTCCTATTTTTTTTTATTTTCGAATCGGGCCAGATATTAGGTAAAGTGCCGTTGATTATAGAATACGTGAGTGATAGGGGGATTTCCCTAATGATGTCTGAGTGGTTTAAACCTCTTTGTTGTGATATTTTGTGCCACGCCTTGGCCACCGCCTGAAATACAGGATGTGCAACGGAATTAGGTAGGTTATCGGATAAAGCTTTATAAATGATTAGCTTGGGGTGGAAATTGCCGTTTATTGCAGTCTCTAGGTCAAACCACACTAGGGGGTCCAAATCTTGAAGCCAGTGAATGCTTTATTTTAAAAGTAAGGAATTATAGTGGGCCTTAAGATTTGGAATGTTAATCCCTCCATTAAGTCTTTTGAAAGAGGATTTGCATGGCCGTTCTCGGTCTCTTAAAGTTCCAAATAAAGGAATTGATCTGGGTTTGCAGATTCGTAATATGGATGGCAGGTATTGGTAGGGGAACGCATCTAAGGATGTATAAAACTTTCGGGAGAGTGAACATCCCCATTGTGAGGGTTTTACCCCACCACGATAGAGATTTATCTCTGTGTATCAGGCAATCTTTGTTCACTGTTTAAGGTTTGACTTCATTGTTCCTTCTAGAGTCCTATTTATTATAATTCCTAAATAGGGGAATTCTCTCTTGCTCCAATTGAATGACGTGTTTTTAATGTATCGAATTTGATTCTTATCTAGGTCTATTGGTAAAATGTTTGACTTGTTTTCATTGATCTTAAAGTTTGAGAGTGAAGAGAATTTTTTTATTTCCAAGGAGGGTTACAGGAATTGAGTTTTCCGGGTTGGTTAATGTTAAGATGACATCATCGGCAAAGAGGGTTATTTTGTGGTGGCGTGTTTTGGTAGTGATCCCTGTAATTTTGGTGTTAGATCGAATTAATTCTGCTAGGGGTTCCATAACTAAATTAAATAGAATGGGTGACAAAGGGCAGCCTTGTCTAGGGGTTCCATAACTAAATAAAATAGAATGGGTGACAAAGGGCAGCCTTGTCTAGTGCCGTTATTGATGTTGAAGGGGTCTGATATCTGATTGTTGCAGCAAACACTGGCCTTGGGTTTCGAGTATAGCGCCATTATGCGAGCAACCAGTGTTTCATCGAAACCAAACTTCTTGAGAGTTGATCTTAAAAAGTCCCAGTTTATTCTATCGAATGCCTTTTCGGCGTTCAAAGATAATAAGGCTAATGGGGTTTTGTTTTGACTTGCCCATTTTATAGTATCGATGATCCTTATGGTTGCATCGGCTGGCTGCCTTCCTTTTATGAAACCCATCTGATCATTTATGATAAGTCTAGGTAGAATTAAACTAATTCTGTCTGCCAAGATCTTAGAATATATTTTTATGTCAGTATTTATGAGTGATATTGGCCTGAAGTTTTCCATGGCTTCCGGGTCACCCTTTGTTTTAGGTATGACTGATATTGATGCCATCAACATCTCTGGGGGAAAAGAACCTCCTTGAAAGATGTGATTGAAAACTTCAGCTAGATGCGGAGAGAGAATGTTAGAATAGGATTTGAAGTATGCGTTCGTGAACCCATCTGGGCCCGGGGATTTATGAACATTGAGTTCTTTAATAATATGTTCTATTTCACTTGATGTAATCGGGGATTTAAGGGATAAACAGATCATTAGATGACAAAGATGGTAAGTTGATTTGTGACAGAAATTCCTCGATTTTATCAATTTTTTCCACACTTCGTGTAGGGTCATTCTGTTTGGGGTTTAGGTTGTAGAGTTTAGCGTAACATTTTGCGAATTCATTCGCTATATCCTGTGGGTGTGACATTTTTCCCTTGCCATCCATCGAATTAATTCTGTTGATCCTGCTATAGAGTCTCTTTTTTTAAATTTTGATGGCCATAAATTTAGTTGGTCTGTTGTGGGACGTGTAAAATTTGTACTTAGATGCTTTAACAATAGCGTCGTAGGGTGAGAATAATAAGTCCCTGAGATCGGATCTCAGTTTATTAATTTATTAAGCTCAGTGCGTGTGCCATGGGGTGGCGATGTAAGATTGAGTAGTTTATTTTCCAATTTACGTATTTTATGTGATATTTCTTGGATTTTTTTCCTGGACTCTTTCTTTTCTTTAGAGGCAATGCCCATTATTACTGCTCTGACTACAGCCTTATGGGCACACCAGTTAGTACAGGGGTTTGTCTTGATTGACTTGTTGTCCTTAAAGTAATTATCAATAGCTTTATGGATAATTTGGTTGTTTGTTGGATTATGTAAAATTCTGGCACCGCATCTCCAAAGTCTAGCATTTAGTAAGGGAGGACCAATTATAATTTTTCCAAAGACTGGGGCGTGGTCAGAAATAGTTCTGTCACCAATTGAAATCTCTCTGCACTTAGGGAAAATATGTCTGATATGATCAGATCAATTCATGAGACAGTTTGGTGTTCCTCTGAGAAGTGCGAGTATTCTTTGGCTGTTGAGTTGATGCATCTAAAGGAATCGAATAACTCATTTTTGTCCAACCATGAATTTAGATTGTCCGTATTAGGTCTAACCTAAGAGTCTATTTTGTTATCTGGGGTGATATTGAAGTCACCTATCAAAAACAGGCTCCCTCTTTTGACCTCGGCAACTTTTCTCATTACGTTGTTCAAAAATGGGATTTGCCTTTGGTTTGGGGCATATATATTTACCAATGTACACTCCTGTTCATTTAATTTACATATCAATATATGGTATCGGCCTCCCTTGTCCCTGTATTCTCCCAGGGCTTCAAAGGGGGTTGAACTCCCTATTATCGTTATCACTCCCGCTTTCTTTTTCGTGTTACACGCCTCAAATATGTGTTGGAATTTATGATGGGAGTGATTCCCGTCCAGGAATTTTGATTCCTGAATGCATGCGGTACTTACTTTGGAGTCAATCAATTCCTTCCAAAGGGCGTGTCGTTTTCTTGGATTATTTAAACCTCTGACATTATAAGAAACAATTTTCAACTTCATTATTTATGTGAGCAATTGATTAGGCTAAGTTAGTAGCAGTTAATGCTCAAAGGGATTCAGCGTTACCAGCTTATACAACTTTAACAGTTATCAACAACAATTCAACCAATTTTCTGTGGAGAAAAAGATTAGTGTGAATAATTATAACTGCTCAGGTAGATCAATAGAGAAACTACCTCCTCTCAACGGGATATACCTGTGGAAGGGAAAAAAGAGAAAGCATCCAAAAAGTGGACAATCGGGCCCAATCCGCCCCACTCTGTGGCAATGATCACTCTGAGGCAATGATCACTCTGAGGCCAACATACTTCAATATTTCGTGTTGGGATGGGTTTCTTTTATTGATTGGATGAAGTCCATGCCGTCCTCCGGAGTGTGTAGGGGAATGGTTCTTCCTCTGAAGAGCACCAGTAGTTTCAATGGGAAACCCCACTTATATTGGATTTTCTTCTCTCGAAGAATGGTGGTGACCTTGTTAAACTCTTTACAACCATCCAGTGTCTCTCGTGAGTATTTTCAGCTCTTTGTAGGGTTCAGGAAAAGTTTTATCAGTTTTCAAGTAATTTAAAATCCTTTCTTTCGTCTGGTAGAATTGGATTCTTAGAATTGCATCCCTGGGGACCTCTGGAGCAAGTCTAGATGGTCGGGGAAGCCTATGTGCCCTATCTATGATAAGGTCAGAGGGTGTCAGATCAGGAATGGCCGACTTAAAGATACGTTGTATGTGGTCCAAAAGTTCTTCCTGAGTTATCCTTTCCGGTATCCCTATGATTTTTAAGTTATTGCGGCGTCCCCTGTCCTCTATGCCCGCCATTTTTATTCTGAGTTTGTGAAATTCAGCAGAAATGTATTCAAGATCTACAGATGTTTCAACAGCGCCTCGTTCCAGTTTCTGAATCCTACTTTCATGGTTTGATAGTTGTTTGTCGACCTCACAGAATTTCAAAAACTGCTAAGTGCTGTAAATTTTTTGATTCTGTACGAACTTTTTGTCTAGTAAAATGTTTAGTTTATTGGATACAGTGGGGCAATAAAGTATTTAGTCAGTCAGCAATAGTGCAAGTTCCACCACTTAAAAAGATGAGAGGCGTCTGTAATTTACATCATAGGTAGACCTCAACTATGGGAGACAAACTGACAAAAAAAAATCCAGAAAATCACATTGTCTGTTTTTTTAACATTTTATTTCCATATTATGGTGGAAAATAAGTATTTGGTCAGAAACAAAATTTCATCTCAATACTTTGTAATATATCCTTTGTTGGCAATGACAGAGGTCAAACGTTTTCTGTAAGTTTTCACAAGGTTGCCACACACTGTTGTTGGTATGTTGGCCCATTCCTCCATGCAGATCTCCTCTAGAGCAGTGATGTTTTTGGCTTTTCGCTTGGCAACACGGACTTTCAACTCTGTTATGATCCTTAGTGGCTGAGGATCACAGATCTGACCAGCTAAGTAACTGAACATAGGACGAGCTCTAGGGAGGTGGTAACTGGACTGACCGCAATCCTGATCCTATCCAATACACACTAAAAGTAGCCGTGGAACGTTCCTAAAATCCTAGACGTCTCTTCACGGCCTGAGAAATTAGCTACCCCTAAAGAGAGAAAGCAAAGACCTCACTTGCCTCAGAGAAAATACCCCAAAGATATAGAAAGCCCCCCACAAATAATAACGGTGAGTTAAGGGGAAAATACAAACGTAGAAATGAAACAGATTTAGCAAATGAGGCCCGCTAATCACTAGATAGCAGAAGATAGATAGGAAACTGTGCGGTCAGTAAAAAACCCTATACAAAATATCCACGCTGAGAGTTCAAGAACCCCCACACCAACTAACGGTGTGAGGGGAGAAACTCAGCCCCCTAGAGCTACTAGCAAGCGAGGAAATCACATATTAGCAAGCTGGACAGAACTCATAATAAACAAAGAAACATATTGAACACTGACTGATGAGCAAAAAATGAACAAACAGAAACTTAGCTTCTCTTGGAGAGACTGATAACGAATGTAGTCAGGAGGGATCAGAATAGCACTGAATACATCGACAGCAGGCAACAAGTGAAGGTCCAGGTGAGCTAAATAGGAAACCAACTAGAAGATGACGAGACAGCTGATCCCAGCCACAGACCCGCAGAATGACAAAAAGAGCCACCAGAGGGAGCCCAAAGATAGCACTCACACAGTACCACTCGTGACCACAAGAGGGAGCCCAAGAACAGAGCTCACAACACAACTCCCTCAAAAGGTTTTCTATAGGGTTGAGATCTGGAGACTGGCTAGGCCACTCCAGGACCTTGAAATGCTTCTTACGAAGCCACTCCTTCGTTGCCCTGGCGGTGTGCTTTGGATCATTGTCATGTTGAAAGACCCAGCCACGTTTCATCTTCAATGCCCTTTGCTGATGGAAGGAGGTTTGCACTCAAAATCTCACGATACATGGCCCCATTCATTCTTTCATGTACCCGGATCAGTCGTCCTGGCCCCTTGGCAGAGAAACAGCCCCAAAGCATGATGTTTCCACCACCATGCTTTACAGTAGGTATGGTGTTTGATGGATGCAACTCAGTATTCTTTTTCCTCCAAACACGACAAGTGTTTCTAACAAACAGTTCCAGTTTGGTTTCATCAGACCATAGGACATTCTCCCAAAACTCCTCTGGATCATCCAAATGCTCTCTAGCGAACTTCAGACGGGCCCGGACATGTACTGGCTTAAGCAGTGCGACACGTCTGGCACTGCAGGATCTGAGTCCATGGTGGCGTAGTGTGTTACTTATGGTAGGCCTTGTTACATTGGTCCCAGCTCTCTGCAGTTCATTCACTAGGTCCCCCCGCGTGGTTCTGGGATTTTTGCTCACCGTTCTTGTGATCATTCTGACCCCACGGGGTGGGATTTTGCGTGGAGCCCCAGATCGAGGGAGATTATCAGTGGTCTTGAATGTCTTCCATTATCTAATTATTGCTCCCACTGTTGATTTCTTCACTCCAAGCTGGTTGGCTATTGCAGATTCAGTCTTCCCAGCCTGGTGCAGGGCTACAATTTTGTTTCTGGTGTCCTTTGACAGCTCTTTGGTCTTCACCATAGTGGAGTTTGGAGTCAGACTGTTTGAGGGTGTGCACAGGTGTCTTTTTATACTGATAACAAGTTTAAACAGGTGCCATTACTACAGGTAATGAGTGGAGGAAAGAGGAGACTCTTAAAGAAGAAGTTACAGGTCTGTGAGAGCCAGAAATCTTGATTGTTTGTTTCTGACCAAATACTTATTTTCCACCATAATATGCAAATAAAATGATAAAAAAACAGACAATGTGATTTTCTGGATTTTTTTTTCTCAGTTTGTCTCCCATAGTTGAGGTCTACCTATGATGTAAATTACAGACGCCTCTCATCTTTTTAAGTGGTGGAACTTGCACTATTGCTGACTGACTAAATACTTTATTGCCCCACTGTATATCATCCGAAATGTCTTTGTTCTGTGGGGTTGTAGATGATTGCAAAGGCACATGAGTTTGGCTCTGCTCGCAAATGTTTTCAGGATCCTCCATTCTAAATTTTTGTTTGGCTGGACTTGGGTTTGGGGTGGAGTCGCTTGAAGAGTCCTCTGAGTCATAAACATTCTGTAGGTTGTCATATTTTTCTCCGAGGGCTCCTGGCATGCTTCTTTTGGAGGAGAATAAAGAGTCCATCTTATCCGGTGTGTGAGATCTTTTGGTGAATCTCACTTTTCTGTTTACTTCCGGACGGTGATTTACGTCTCTTGTTGGAGATCTTTATTTGGTAGGGCTAATGAGATTTACATGGTCTTTTAGGACTTGGTGCTTGCTGTAGTGTTTATTTTGCTTTAGAATACTTTGAGATTTGGGCAAGGGTTGATCTTAGCTCCTCCTCTTGATTTTGAGTTGCTCATGTTGTTTGTAAAGTGTAAGTTATACAAGCCTTAACCAATAGAGAAAACTGTAGAGCTGAGTCTGTAATACTGTGAAATTTGCTGTTGGGACTATTTTATTAACCCCCACAATGTGCAGCGATCAGTCAAATTGTTTCCCTTGTGGGATATCAACCTTTTTTTCGCTTTCGGGGATGTCAGAGGTGTCCGGTGTTCCCTATTTGCGATACGGATCCATTTTTCTTAGAGTCTGTATGGCGTGGCATTGTTCCTTTTTTCCCTCTACACTTTGGTACATATGGGGACTATTTTATTTGTCCCAGTCAGTGCGCAGTGATCATCTAAAGTGCCTCCAATGTGGTTTATCAATGTTTTATTATGGTTAACTATCCCTTTTCCGGGATGCCAAGGGTGTCCAAGATAACCTTAATGTCAGAGGGGGAAGCCCGCTGTGTCCCACTACTCTGACCGCTAATCCGTCCTGCTATTTCTGCAGCTGTTCCTGGTATATTCCTGTGAGCTGCGTGCGTTGTTGGAGCTCTACCAGGATTATAGATCCCTCCGCCCTGCACACATCGCTGATGGCAGAGGAGCTTATGAGACTAGGCTGCGACTGCGGCCGGGAACTTCTTCGCCGCCGCGGCCGGAACTTCTTCGCCGCCGCGGCCGGAACTTCTTCGCCGCCGCGGCCGGAACTTCTTCGCCGCCGCGGCCGGAACTTCTTCGCCGCCGCGGCCGGAACTTCTTCGCCGCCGCGGCCGGAACTTCTTCGCCGCCGCGGCCGGAACTTCTTCGCCGCCGCGGCCGGAACTTCTTCGCCGCCGCGGCCGGAACTTCTTCGCCGCCGCGGCCGGAACTTCTTCCCGGGGGGGGATAAAGGGCACCCGTCTTGTTCCCTTCGTTATGGAAAATTCTTTTGATAAATGATAGTTTATTTAGATCTTTGCATTGGGTTCAGAATATAATGCAAAAATTGTGGAACAAAATCTATCATCAAAGCCTATCATCAAAGCCAAATTTCAAAGGAGTATTTTTTAAGTATAGCCTATTTATTCGGTAAAAGGCCTTTTCAGCGTCGAGTGTTAGAAAGATAGAGGTATTATTAGATTTTGTGCTAGATGCTATTAACCCCTTACTGACCTTGGCTCGGACGGGATAGTACGTCCGAGGTCAGCTCCCCTGCTTTGATGCAGGGCTCCGCGGTGAGCCCGCATCAAAGCCGGGACATGTCAGCTGTTTTGAACAGCTGACATGTCCCCGCAATAGCGGCGGGTGAAATCGCTATTCACCTGCCGCTATTAACCTGTTAAATGCCGCTGTCAAACGCAGACAGCGGCATTTACCTCATCCGGCCGTGCGGCCGGATATGACGTCATCGCCGACCCCCGTCACATGATCGGGGGTCGGCGATGCATCAGGAAGGTAACCATAGAGGTCCTTGAGACCTCTATGGTTACTGATCGCAGGTAGCTGTGAGCGCCACCCTGTGGTCGGCGCTCGCAGCACACCTGCAATTCTGCTGTGTAGCAGCGATCTTATGATCGCTGCTACATAGCAGAGCCGATCGAGTTCTGCCTGCTTCTAGCCTCCCATGGAGGCTATTGAAGCATGGCAAAAGTGAAAAAAAAAAGTTAAAAAAAATGTTAAAAAAATAAAAAAAACATAAAAGTTTAAATCACCCCCCTTTCGCCCCAATCAAAAATCAATAAAAAAAAATCAAACCTACACATATTTGGTATCGCCGCGTTCAGAATCGCCCGATCTATAAAAAAAAAGCATTAACCTGATCGCTAAATGGCGTAACAAGAAAAGAAAATCGAAACGCCAGAATTACGTTTTTTTAAAATAAGCCCTCAACCGACCCCAGATCATGAAAAATGGAGACGCTACGAGTATCGGAAAATGGCGCAATTTTTTTTAATTTTTTTATTTTTTTTTAGCAAAGTTTGGAATTTTTTTTCACCACTTAGGTAAAAAATAACCTAGTCGTGTTAGGTGTCTATGAACTCATAATGACCTAGAGAATCATAATGGCAGGTCAGTTTTAGCATTTAGTGAACCTAGCAAAATAGCCAAGCAAAAAACAAGTGTGGGATTGCACTTTTTTTGCAATTTCACCGCACTTGGAATTTTTTTCCCGTTTTCTAGTACACGACATGGTAAAACCAATGATGCTGTTCAAAAGTACAACTTGTCCCGCAAAAAATAAGCCCTCACATGGCCAAATTGACGGAAAAATAAAAAAGTTATGGCTCTGGGAAGGAGGGGAGTGAAAAACGGAAAAACGAAAAATCCCAAGGTCATGAAGGGGTTAATATATTACTCTATATTAAGTCTATATTAGGCTTTTCCTTCCTCATTAGAATGCGACTGCGCTGTGGATGCTGTACGGTGTGGGGATCCTTTTACAATCTTGTGTTTCTTTCTCTACACCTGTTAATATATTACTCTATGTAAGTCCCAGAGAAAGATTAGATGATAAAAAAAATATATATTTTCCCACTTGCTGTAGGGCAGCCTGCTGACCAGTTGTGAAGTAAGAATCAGACATTTTTGAGAACCAATTCTCTACCTTTAAAGCTGTGATAAAATAACACTGGACAGGTGCTGTACAACTACCTTTGATTTAATCAGAATTTGCTAAAGACCAGAATGTCTTTCTTTAATTTGAGATTTGTTTTAGATGGACTAGACTAACTGTAAACTCATTGTTAGGGCTGGCTGAGCGCACCGAGTATATTTAGATATTATTGGTGTATTCGCAGCCCGGGGTCCACCGTGCAGGAGCCGAACCTGGTGCTAGCAAATGGCGGCACAATATGGCGGTATAAGCGAACTCTGTTAACTCACAGAGTCGCACAGAAGGGAAAACACTGTGCCCTGTTAGCGTCACAGGGGAACACAGCTGCCTAACTGAGCAAAAGCAATCAGTGGTCAGGGAGTAGCAAACACACTTAACACCTCCTCTCCAGTGGAGCCGAAATTCTAATGGCTTTACGCCAGCCCTGAATTCACCATACAAACTCCTCACTGGAGGTGTCGGTATTCTAGTGGCTTATTTCAGCCAGACCCTGACCACAAACAGACAAGACCACTGAATAGCTAAAGCTCTAAACATAAGCTGACATAAGTTGACACTAGCGCATGGCCATGCGGGCATGGCCATGCAAACATGGCCATGCAAACCTTTTAGAGCTTTAGCATTTAAGGACCTTCCTAGTGGTCCAATAGGAACCGTTTCAGGACCTGCACATGTGACCATGCAAACCTTTTAGAGCTTTAGCATTTAAGGACCTTCCTAGTGGTCCAATAGGAACCGTTTCAGGACCTGCACATGTGACCCCCCGACCTCCAATGGGAGGTCATCCCATGGGCATGCCCAGTATGGGAAAAGCAGAACTTCGTTCCAGAAAGATCTGCTCGCTGCTGATCAGTGATGGCTACAAAGGCAGAGACTGGAAGAACAGTGGTAACCAGTCGCCCAGTATCAGCCTGAGATAAATGCTGGGACCGACGTCTCTGCTGAGCAGGCTCCACTGCGGCTGGAGAAGAATGGGAAACCGCAGTGGAGGAGGTTCGAGGTTTCCCCTGTGCAGAGGCGGGAACTCGACACCTAACATTACCCCTCCCTCCTTGGACCTCCCCCTCGGACCTCGCTACGCTAGAAGGCAGCAATGAGCTGTGGAGCTCGGATGTACTCAGCAGGCTCCCAGGACCTGTCCTCTGGGCCATAACCCTTCTAGTCCACTAAATAAAATGTTTTGCCACTTACCACCTTTAACCCCAAAATAACGTTCACTCGTAATCGTCCGTAGATGATCCCGATGTCCCGGCAGATGACTCGGAAAACTGGGACATGTATACGGGCTTCAAGAGGGACACATGAAAGGTGTCGGTGATACCCAGGCGTGGAGGAAGGGCCAGACGGTAGACAACAGGATTAACCTGTTCGAGGTCCTTGAAGGGACCCAAGTAGCGAGGTGCGAACTTAGTGGACTCAACTCGCAGCCTGTTGTTACGGGCGGAGATCCACACTAAGTCGCCAGTAGCAAAGGTCAGAGTGAGGCGCCGATGTGCATCGGCGGAGGACCTCATTATCTCCTTGGAGGCCCAAATGGCGTCCTGAGTGTGGTCCCAAATGTCCCGTGCCTCCACAGCCCAGTCTGCTACCCTGGAGTCGGCAGAAGACACGGGCATGGGCACAGGGACAAGCGGATGCTGGCCGTAATTAAGGAGGAATGGAGTCTGACCGGTGGAGTCCACGGTAGCAAGGATGCCCAGTCATCCTGCCTGGCAAACAAAATCGTAGATATGTGACCAGGGTCTGGTTGGCCCTCTACCAACCCATTCGTCTCGGGATGATATGCTGAAGAGATTCAACTCGATACTGAGTAGACGACAAAGCTAACACTCATTATTTAAAAACACGATTTTCTCCTCACTCACAGAATCTGAGGCATTTGAAAAAATGTTGGTCATGTCAAGGTCAACTAAATTTTTGTTTTCACTCTCTGAATCCTATCCAGTTTCATAGCTTTCCACCTGCGAGCAATAGTTTGAGTTGGAACTGAACTGTATGTCGTGGTCCATTTGATGTGCGCCTCTGGTCAGCAGGGCTTATGGTGAAAGACTGTTTATTTCTTTGTTGCCCATCTGGTTGGTCTTTTCTCTTCATAGCTGCTTCTGATTAATCATCCTTGCGCCTTCTCTTTTTAATTGTGTTCCTTAATTATTCTTCCTTTCTGCAGCATTATGATTACGTACCCCTGTCCTTGTACAGTTATATGAAAAAGTTTGGGCACCCCTACAGTTCAGTTAAGTTTGATGTTCGCCGAGCATGGACAGCCCTCTTCAAATGATCCAAAGGTATCCACAGATGTTCAATGATATTCAGGTCTGGGGACTGGGATGGCCATTCCAGAACAGTGTTAATTGTTCCTCTGCATGAATGCCTGAGTAGATTTGGAGCGGTGTTTTGGATCATTGTCTTGCTGAAAGATCCATCCCCTGCGTAACTTCAACTTTGTCACTGATTCATGAACATTGTCAAGAATCTGCTGATACTGAAAGGAATCCATGCGTCCCTCAACTTTAACAAGATTCCCGGTGCCGGCATTGGCCACACAGCCCCAAAGCATGATGGAACCTTCACCAAATTTTACTGTGGGTAGCAAGTGTTTTTCTTGGAATGCTGTGTTTTGTTTGTGTAAATCAGGTTTATTAAATGAAATCGCAAATAAAGATACATTTTAAATTAGGATAATAGCAAACAGATATTACTCATAATAACATTTGACATTTCCTAGTTCTGTAACTCAGGAGAAAATACAATAAATTTTTTTTTCACATAAGCCTGTGTAGTGGCTCCTTTGGCTCCTTTAGTATAAAAGCTATTCTGGAAATTTTTCATAAGAGAATCAGAGATCATTAAGTTAGTTCTAGAACACGAACTCAAGAACGCTCTACCCCTTAACCATGAAAAAATCTAACTATTAGCAAAGGGATTCATGGTTAGTAAGATTCCAATTCTCCGAGACCCATTCTGTGAACTAGATTTAAGTGTGATATTGGGGTAAAGGTATCCAAATTGTTTCACTAAACATAACCATAATGTAATTTAAACCAACTTTATGATTAATAGAAGAGAAAGTGAAAGTGAACAGAGAGAGAAGAAGAAATAGGATAGGAAGGGAGGGTATGGTTTCCGTTGTCTCGTCCAACTCAACTGTCAGTATTAATGCACATTTGTTCCACCGCCCAAAAGATAAATGTATGACGGTATCAATAGTATATTCCCTAAACAAGCCAAGCCAAGTAGTTAGTTCTACGGTCTCTTTAAACACTATCCAAGGAGTCCATATGTTTAGTACTTTATCCAAAGTTCCCGTGTCCTGGCCAACCAATTGTTCCATTCTAAAGACATGGTTTAGTTCTGCTACAAATTCAGATCTTGAAGGGGAATTCAATTGCTTCCAGTAACGGGGTATTAGATTGCGTGCAGCTGTCAAAAAGTGTCTTAGAAGGCCTCTCTTAAATTTGGCTATGGAGAGATCACAAATAGACAGCAGAGCCACCTCCATTGTAGGCCGGACCTTATGAAGAGATAATCTGATATGGAGATCGAAAACAGCCTCCCAGAAACCCCTAATGTGTAGACAAGACCACCAAATATGTGTATACGATCCCTTCTCCTTCCAACATCTCCAACACGTATCTGGGGTAGTGGGGAACAGAATATTAATACTGTCTCGGCATCTATACCAACGAGTCAACAATCTATAACTTCTCTCTTGGTAATCTGCACATAATGAACATCTGAACGTGTGGAGGAGACTCTTATTCCTGTCTTCTAGCGTTAATGGTTTATTCAGGTCGTTTTCCCATTTCAAGAAGAAAACTGGAGGGTCAAATGTAGACATCCGATACCCCTGAAACATTTTATATAAAAGTGATACTGTGTGTGATGGAGGGTCCCCATCCAAGCATGCTGACTCGAAGGAAGTGGTCTAAATAGATCAACCTGTCTCTATATTTTGAGTATATAGCCTCTAAGTTGTTCATAAAAAAGCCATACCCCAGGGGGAGGCTCTGCCCCCCCAAAGAGGAATTGCAAGGGTTTTATAGAAGATTGAGTAATGTAATCATAGACTATCGGGTGGCCATCTTTGTGTTTATGTAGGAATGCAACTTTATGTAAACCTGCAGGGAAATCTGGATTGTCATAAATCGGGGTTAGTGGGCCTGGTGTGGATGAGATTGAGCTTTCGATTATTGCGTTTAACGAAGAGGCTCAGATTTCTCGTGAGAAAGGGGAGGCTCCCCCCCTGAGCTTTTATATTTCCACTCTGCCAAATGCTTGCTTTGGGATTGTTCATTGAGATCTTTGATTCTAAGTCCACCCATTTTATTTTATGTTTATGATGGTATAGATCTAAAAGACAGGTTCCGAGGGAGGCGTAATTATAGAGCAGAAAGTTAGGGAGGCTCAATCCTCCCGCTTGTTTAGATCTGCTTAATAGTTGGTACGACAAGCGAGGACGCCTGCCCGACCATATATATCTTGTGATTGCTGTCTTGAGTCTGGAGAAAAAGGAGGCGGGCAGGACCATAGGGATGGTCTGAAAATAATAAAGTAGACGTGGTAATAAATCCATTTTTATCGTATTGATCCTCCCAAGCCAGGATAAGTGCAATCTATTCCATTTCTCCAGATCAAGTTCTGCTCTACGAAGGGCCATTTTATGGTTGGCTTCATATAGTTGTGACGTCTTGGCAGTTAGGGCTATACCCAGATATCTAAGGGAATCAGTACGCCATTTAAACGGGAAGGAGTGTAACTGAGAGACTAGTGCGGGTGATAAAGAGATATTTAGTATTTCAGATTTATGGGAATTTATTTTGAAGTTGCTCAGTTGACCAAAGCAATGCAGTTCCGATAAAATATTTGGAATGGTGGTTATAGGGAAGTAATAAACATGAGCACATCGTCAGCAAAAACTGCCAACTTATGTTCTTCTGAGAAGATCTTCACCCCTTTTATAGATGTATTATTACGGATTGCATTGGCCAAATTTTCCATAGTTAATATATACAACAAGGGCCTTGTGCCGTTTCGTATGTGCATGGAGTCTGATAAAGAGCCATTAACTTTGATCTGTGCAGAGGGGGACTCAAAGAGCCATGATACTCCTCAGCATTTTCTTTGAATGCTGTGTATTTTTGTCGCCATGCATAACGCCTTTTTGTATGACCAAACAACTCAATCTTGGTTTCATCAGTCCACAGGACCTTCTTCCAAAAAGAAATTGGCTTCTTCAAATTTGCTTTTGCATACCTCAGCCGACTCTATTTGTGGCGTGCTTGCAGAAACGGCTTCTTTCGCATCACTCTCCCATACAGCTTCTCCTTGTGCAAAGTGCGTTGTATATTTGACTGATGCACAGGGACACCATCTGCAGCAAGTTGATGCTGCAGCTCTCTGGAGGTGGTCTGAGGATTGTCCTTGACTGATCTCACCATTCTTCTCTGCATTTCTGATGTTTTTCTTGGCCTGCCACTTCTGGCCTTAACAAGAACTGTACCTGTGTTCTTCCATTTCCTTACTATGTTCCTCACAGTGGAAATTGACAGGTTAAATCTCTGAGACAGCTTTTTGTATCCTTCCCCTGAACAACTATGTTGAATAATCTTTGTTTTCAGATCATTTGACAGTTGTTTTGAGGAGCCAATGATGCCACTCTTCAGAGGAGATTCAAACAGGAGAACAACTTGCAAGTGGCCACTTTAAGTAGCTTTTCTCATGATTGCATACACCTGGCTATGAAGTTCAAAGCTCAATGAGGTTACAAAACCAAAAAAGTGCTTTAGTAAGTCAGTAAAAAGTAGGTAGGAGTATTTAAAACAAGAAAATGATAAGGATGCCCATACTTATTCACCTGTCAAATGGCTATGAAGTTCAAAGCTCAATGAGGTTACAAAACCAAAAAAGTGCTTTAGTAAGTCAGTAAAAAGTAGGTAGGAGTATTTAAAACAAGAAAATGATAAGGATGCCCATACTTATTCACCTGTCAAATTTTGTTTGAATGCAGATTGCACATTTTCTGTTAGTACTCAAAATCTTGTCTTTCTTCCTCTACATCTGTTAATATCTTACTATGTACTGTACATTTCAGAGAAAGATGAGATAAAAAAATATTTTATTTTCCCATTTACAGTAGGATAGCCTGCCGACCAGTTATGAACTAAGTATCGTAGATATTCTTGAGAACCATTGCTCCACCTTTCGTGCTGTACTACTACCTTTGATTTAATCAGAATTTGTTAAAAACCAGAATTGCTTTCCTTGAGATTTGTTTTAGGTAGACTAGACTAACTGTAAATTCATCATTTGAAAACACATTTTTCTCCTCACTCACAGAATCGGAGGAATTTGAAAAATGGCTGGGCTTATCAAGGTCAACTAAATTTTCGTTTTCACTGTCCGAATCCGTAGGTGAAGTAACAGTAAAATTATCATTTGGAAACATGATTTTCTCCAAATCTAAAGAATAGTTAAGAAGGTTTGGCTTGTCTAAATTTTTTATTTTTAGTATGTGAAACCAAAGCTAAAGTAAGAGTAAACTCGTCATTTGGAAACACAATTTTCTCAGTTTCAGAAGATTGGAGTAGTCAAGTTCAACTAAATTTTTGTTTTTCCTCCCTGCTTTCATAGCTGAAGTAACCGTAAATTTATTTGTAAACACTATTTTCTCCGCACTCTTTAGAATCTTGAGATATACGAATGAAGGTTGAGCTTGCCAAGGTCAACTAAATTTTTGTTTTCGCTCTCTGAATCCATAGACCTATGATACATTTGTTGAAGCGATATTTCAGAAAAAACATCTGCTATCATAGCTTTCCGCTTGCGAGCAATTGTTTGAGTTCAAACTGGACGGTATGTGGTGGTCCATATGATGTGCTCCTCTGGTCAGCAGGGCATATGGTGAAAGACTTAAGGTTATTTCTTTGTTGCCCATCTGGTTGGTCTTTTCTCTTCATAGCTGCTTCTGATTAATCATCCTTGTGCCTTCTCTTTTATTGTGTTCCTTAATTATTCTTGCTTTTTGCAGCATTATGTTTACGTACCCCTGTCCTTGTATATGTCAACTCCCTTCTGATATACAACAAATATGCAACTGGGCTTTTTCTTCCTAATTTAGACGCCGGCTGCGCCGTGGTTTCTGTCTTATGTGGTGGTCATGTCAAACTTTTGTCTGTCTAGGATGGGATTTGTGATTTCTGTTGTGTGCAAGTGATCTATTTCTCCTTTTCTCAACATTAATAGTTACTCGAACAACCCGAAGCCATAAGAACCTTCTCTTATATTGGAGCGAAGTGCTACTGCACGGTGGGCTTCGCTGAAGACTTTCATTTCAGCATCGGAAATTCCTAAGTCGCGAGATGCTGCTGCATTCCCTTGGCCGATTGTTCTATTTGCCATTTCAATTCCCAACTTATAATACTCATGTTCATTGACATAAGCTCCACTGATATATCCGGACATGGATGGCAGCACATAAGTGGCGTAACCGACTGCGAAAGAATGCAAGAATTCATAATTGTGGGGATTGAATCTGCTGCCGAAAGGGTGACTCAAGAACTTTAGGTATGGAGCATCTTCTCTCAAATTCTTGTATGTTTTCATGAGATTGACAAAGAAATTAACCTCTGCCCTACAAGCTCCTGTGGCCAATATCGGCGACTTGGCTTGCACTACAAACTGGCACACCATCTGGAATCCTGTGAGACCGGCCATTTTGAGGTAGGTGCCTGCATGCGCAACAGCGGATGCAATGCCGGTTGCCGATGATGTAGTGGATTCACAGGCTATGATGAGATCCACGATGGCTCTTCTGAGAGGAACAAAGGCTTGAATCCTTGAATCCCATCCTAGCCACGACAGCACTCAAACACTAGCTCAAATGACACTCAACCGACCCCCCACAAAAGCCACAACCCCAGTGGCCTCCGCCAGACGACCACCACCACAATCCCTAACGAGAAGCCCAAAGAGCAACCCAACGGAAAACAAAAACCCAAAAAATAAGCCTCGCACAACGAGCCTCAACAAGAAACGCACCTGGCAAACCGCCCGATACAAAATGCCAAATCCCAACGAACACAAGCACTCCCCGCCCAATCGCACAAAGAAAGACACCGACGACTGCAACAATCGTCCCGATACAACCAACCACAATATGCACCATAACCAGAAGAATCAACGCTATGACCCTTGTTTTTTTATCTTGATTTTATTTTAAACCTTTTAAAAATGTAGACTGCCTTTAAGTTTGTAGTTAAGAAAAAAAAAAAAAAAATCTTGTCTGTCTTCCTCTACATCTGTTAATAGATTACTCTCCGTGCATTTCAGAGAAAGATGAAATAATAAAAAATATTTTTATTAATAAAAAAATATTTTATTTTCCCATTTACAGTAGGACAGCCTGCCGACCAGTTATGAACTAAGTATCGCAGACGTTCTTGAGAACCATTGCTCCACCTTTCACGCTGTGATAAAATAACACTGGACAGGTGCTGTACAACTACTTTTGATTTAATCAGAATTTGTGAAAGACCAGAGTTGCTTTCTTTGAGATTTGTTTTAGATGGACTAGACTAACCGTAAATTCATCATTTGAAAACACAAACTGATGGAGCAAATTTGTTATTTGGCGCTACAGAACATTTACGCACGTGGTGTGAGGAGCAAATTTTTATTCTGGGGTCCGGGAAAGTTTCTGTTCGAATCCTCGCGCTCTGCGGCCTGAAATATCACTCCTGAGAGGGTCTACGCCAAAAAACACCGTAAAAACGTTTCGTTAGAGCTTGCTATCACGTATTTTTATACCTGTTTTTTCGTCCTTTAGCCGGCTTTTGGAAATTCCACCGTGTGACACTGTTGGTTAACACTTTTTTTTAAAACACAGGAGTGTAAATCCACCAGATGGCGTCGTTGGTCCTTCTAATGTGTTACAGTCTGTCAATGGGACTTTCAGCCGGCTAAAGAGACGATTTTGAGTTCCATGAGTCAGCTCTCATAAAAGTGAGTCGGCTACAGGAACAAATACAGATACCATGAGCCAGCTCTCACCATCTGAATATTTTATTTATTCATTTATTTATTTTTAAAGTGAGAGCAGGCTATAGGAACAAATACAGATTCCATGAGCCAGCTCTCACCATCTGAATATTTTTTTTTTTTTAAGTGAGAGCCATTTTTGCACATGCCTAAGCTTTTTTTTGGGGGGGGAAATTGAAGGAAAAATAAAGGCAAAGTGCTTTTTGTGCCCATATATGCTGACACATATTTGCACAACTTTTTTTTTTTTTAAATATATAACCTTTTGTACAAAAAATTATTTTGTAATTAAAATGTTTTAGGCTAGTTTCACACCAGCGCTTTCCTGAGCGGCGGACTTCTTCCGTTAAGCCCCGGCCGCGCTGCCGCTGTTCAGCTCCGCCTACGGCCTGCGCACCTATCTTTAACCCCTTCATGACCTTGATATTTTCTGGTTTTCCCCATGTTCATTTTTCGCTCCCCTCCTTCCCAGAGCCATAGCTTTTATTTTTCCGTCAGTATGGCCATGTGAGGGCTTATTTTTTTTGCAAAGAGTTGTACTTTTGAGCGACATCATTGGTTTTACCATGTTGTGTACCAGATAACGGGAAAAAAAATTCCAAGAGCGATGATGTTGATTTTTTACTAGGTTCACTAAATGCTATAACTGGCCCGCCATTAGGATTCTCCAGTCCATTACGAGTTCATAGACACCAAACATGTCTAGGTTTTCTTTTATCTAAGTGGTGAAAAAAAAATTCCAAACTTTGCTAAAAAAAATAAAAATATTGCGCCATTTTCCGATACCCGTAGTGTCTCCATTTTTCGTGATCTGGGGTCGGTTGAGGGCTTACTTTTTGCGTGCCGAGCTGATGTTTTTCTTGTTACCACGTTTATGTAGATACGTTCTTTTGATCGCCCGTTACTTCTTTTTAATGGAATGTCGTAACGAAAAAAAAAAAAAAAGTAATTCTGGCGTTTCTAATTTTTTCTCGCTACGCCATTTAGCCATGAGGTAAATTTTTATTTTTAAATTGATAGATCGGGCGATTCTGAACCCGGCAATACTAAATATGTGTAGGTTTGATTTTTTTTTTTATTGTTTTATTTTGAATATTTTATTTTACTTTTGCCATGCTTCAATAGCCTTCATGGGAGGCTAGAAGCTGCCACAACTGGATCGGCTCAGCTACATAGTGCTATGTAGCTGAATTGCAGGCTTGCTATAAGCGCTTTCTTTTTTTTTTTTACTTTTGCCATGCTTCAATAGCCTTCATGGGAGGCTAGAAGCTGCCACAACTGGATCGGCTCAGCTACATAGTGCTATGTAGCTGAATTGCAGGCTTGCTATAAGCGCCGACCACAGGGTGGCGCTCACAGCAGGCCGGCATCAGTAACCATAGAGGTCTCAAGGACCTCTATGGTTACTATCCTGACGCATCGCTGACCCCCGATCATGTGACGAGGTCGGCGATGCGCTCGTTTCCGGCCTAATGGCCGGAAGTGCCGGTTAAATGCTGCTGTCAGCGTTTGACAGCGGCATTTAAATAGTTAATAGCGTTCAAAACAGCTGACATATACCGGCTTTGATGCGGGTCACCGCCGGAGACCCGCATCAAAGCGAGGGTTCTGACCTCAGACGTACTATCCCCTGCGAGGTCAGAAAGGGGTTATCATTAGGTACGCAGGTCGTGCGGATGCCTCCACATGCGCTGATTTGACAATCCGGCGACCCACGTCGAACGCAGCTGGTTGGAATATCTTTTTCTCCGCATCGTCAAAACGACGCATGCAGAGTGTAACAATTATAGCGGTACACTCAAGAATCTCTTGGCTTGAGACAAATAAGGCAGCAGAACCAAAGTAAAGTGTAAAGTCTGTATAATTCAATAAACACAGATGCAAGGCATGAGCAAGTACAAAACACAGCAAACAAGGTGATATCAGGAGAAGATTGCCTGTAGCAGAGCTGCAAAGTGAGTCAATGTTTATATGCACAAACGTGGTTGCAGCATGTGCACATAAGTTCAAGTGAATGGCAAACAAGGTCCTTCTTAGGAGTAGTTTATTTGCAGCTCCGCTGCGGGCAAAGTCTTATGGGTGTAGCACTCTCTGGAGTAAAGCAGATCATAGAACACAGTTCATACCAGGGTTCGCAGTCACTACAAAAGAGTCCTGAAGAAGAGCAGAGCTTCGAGTCCAGAAACAGTCAAATAAACTGGCAACTGATACCAAACTAGATAGCTGCAGCAGGCCGAGCTTACATGTCCACACAGGCAGGAGGAGGAGCTTACATGTCCACACAGGCAGGAGGAGGATGCAGAGAAACAGGCAAAACAGCTTGCTGCACAAACACCTCTGAGAGCTGGAAAGGTTTGCTGAGGAGGCGGAGCAGGAGTATCTGAAGCAGGAAAATCTCAAGCAGGAAAATCTCATGCAGCACAAGCCAGGAGTACTAGCAGAATACACAAGCAAGGAGTGGGATGTGAACCAGGGTTATAAAGACAGGTAAGGCGGATCACATGGGCAGAAGCGAAGCAGCAGACGCCATCTTGGAAAAAGGCAAACAGTACCACAAATGAAACAGGGAATCCAGAGTCCTGACACAGGCATCCGCACGACCTGTGTACCTAATGACCCAAGTTCCTTGACCCAAATTGTCAACTGCAATTAATTCCGACACCTGTGACTCCTCAACTACCTCTGTGCTGTATTCACGAGCGTAGTTGTGGAGAACACAGCATGCCTTTATCACAGTGTCCACGGTCTCCGGATCTAACTGGATGGCAGTGTGAAAGATCCTCCACACATGATCCCGAAGGTACAATTCACATAACTTCGTGCACGGCTCGGCCTGTAATTAAAAATCCTCCACCAGTCATCAAGTGCCCTTCGCGGGTATGAGCGCAGCAGGTTGGGCTTTAAGGGAAATGCCTCATCCGATACCATCACAAAAGGCACTGAAAGTGTGGAACCCGGCAAAGGTCTTGGGGCTGGGAGCGTTCCGCCATCTCGAAGAATTTGAAGTCCAATCTGTGATGATTGCAGCACCCGAGAGTTCCCAGAACTGCCATAAGCACTGACGTCGATGGCAACAAACTTGTAATGGGCATCAGCCACCGCCATCAGGACCACAGAAAAATACTTTTTATAATTAAAGAAGCGTGATCCTGATCCTGGTGGCTTCAGCACTCTCACGTGTTTGCCATCGACAGCACCTACGCAGTTGGGGAAATTGGCCACAGTTTGAAAGCCTGCTGCAACCAAGTCTCCTCGGTTGGGCAAGGCATCGCGATGGGCTGCATCTTCTGCCAAATGACTGTACATGTGCACCTCACAATTTGAGAGATGGTGGATTTGCCAACCCTAAATTGGAGGTGCCGGGATGTGTAGCTTTCTCCTGTGGCCAAAAACCTGAAAAAAAAAAAAATTAGAATACCTAATAAAGTTAAAAATATGTATGCCAAGATACAAAATACGATTCATGGGCACTATATCTGTCAGCATTATGGCGCAGTGTGGCAGCATTATGGGGGCACTGTGGCAGCATTAATTATGGGGGCAATGTGAAATTGGCTTTACCGCAAGGTGAAGAGCAGCCTTTCCTCTGCAGAGATGACTCTTCGCATGACCGTGTCTACATAATTGAGGTGTGGATCCAGAAGAATTAAAAGACGATCAAATGCCTGAATGCAAAACTCGGGAAATTCCTCTGGATAACTGAAGAAAAAAAAAAATTTAAATAAATTTGAAACACACAGATAATGTTACACTACATTGTATAAAACCAATAAAAAAAATACAAGGAACACAGATGACTATAAACCTTTTTTCCCTTAATATACTGTATCTTACCTCCTTAAATCCTGGTAAAGGACATGGAAGTGCCCCTTTTCCGCCTTCTCCTGAATAATTGGATGAACCCACATCCGTTTAGGTCTTCTACTCCTCCGAGAGTACTCCTATGGGAGAATATAGTCTTTATTACATGGTACTGTACAACGCATGGAAAACTGCTGTAAATCCGCAGCGTCAGAAACGCTGCATATCAGCAGCCTAATCCACAAAGTGTGCACATCTAATGACATTATCTTACCTGCTCGCTGTGGTGCTACAGCAGAAGCAGTGCCGTAAGCAACAAAGCTGATTCTGTTCTGGGGTAAGACGCCACTGAGGCTGAACGTGCAGCATGTTGAATCCAACAAGAAAGCAAAATGGAGAAGAGGGATTGGACCAGGAAATGACCTCATGCAAGACTTTTTTTTTTTTTAAACCAACTTTATGTGGTTAAAAATGCTAAAAAAGGGCATAGGAAAACGCATAAAAAACGCATGCAGATTTCCTGGGAGTGGTGTCAGGTTTTTCACAGGAAAATTCTGCACACTTTCTTGAACGTGACACATGCTCTTCATTCGATCAATGACGTGCTTGGGCATACTCCACGAGGATGCTCATATATAATGCTTTAATCCCAGTCAACCCAAAATCAGGACAGACTTAAGGAAACCTTTGCCTGGTTAAAAGTTTAACTGCACCTATTGCATGCTGAGGTTACCCAGGCAACCTCTGTTAGAGCCAATGAGGCAAACATAGTCCAGAGATACACTGCATACCTTTAGACATTGAGAAACTAGATACCAACAAATTTATGCAACTTTTTTGAAATTTTATTAGGAAAAGGTAAAATAGTACATGATGACAAGATAGTAACTTCAAAATAGCATAGGCCTTCTCTCTTAGGCTGGGTTCACACTGCGTTAGTGTGACCCGTTTAACGGACTACGTTACACCGTGGCATAACGCGGTGTAACGTAGTCCGTAAAAGCCGCCATTGCGTGGTGTAACGTAGTCCGTTAACACTGCCATTGAATGCAATGGCGGGCGCATCACTAGCGCACGCCCACAATGGGCATGCGCTAGCGATGTGCCGTCATTGAGTGACGGACCCCGAGACGTGGCCTGCAGCGTTTCCGGGTCCGTCACTGCTAGCGCAGATAGAGCTAGCAGAGCTCTATCTGCGCTAGCGGGATGCAAACGCCGGCACTTGCGCTAGCAGCAGCCCGTTAGCATATGTGCTGAACGGGCTGCTGCTAACGCAATGTGAACCTAGCCTTACTTTCTGTGCCTCACTTTGCCCCTCTGTGTCTCTGAAAATGTTCTAAGGATGAGAGTTGGCTACTGAAAATGATAGGTGTCCGGATAGCCGACTCTCTAAATTCTAAAATTCTTCAGTTACCCCTTAAAAAACAACAACTATGTTTTGCATCTAACCTGTGATACTCAAAATCTACCATGCACACGTTACTGTAGGCATAGAACGCCTGGGAACTGTCCCACAACCATCACAGTAGTGATGTGTGTTTTGGTTTTCCTGGCCTGTTCCTGCCCACAATGGTGACATGCAGTGTGTCCCCAGTTTTCTCCACCAGCATGCATTACTAATTTCCAGTGGGCGGGTAAATCTTGGGGTACCCCATGTCATTACTGTTGGTGGAGACAGCCTAGGAATGCAGTACCATTTGTGGGGTAATTGCCAAACTCTACCCTACCAATGTGGTGATTGGGGTGTTCCAACGTTTCCTTACCCACAGTAGACAGAGAATACTAGGGACATCACTTCCAGCAATGGTGAGTCGAGCATTTTGCTCAAATATTGCTGTAAAGCCCCCGTCTCACATAGCGAGATCGCTAGCGATATCGCTGCTGAGTCACAAGTTTTGTGACGCAACAGCGACCTCAGTAGCGATCTCGCTATGTGTGACACGTACCAGCGATCAGGCCCCTGCTGTGAGATCGCTGGTCGTGTCGGAATGGCCTGGACCTTTTTTTGGTCGCTGAGGTCCCGCTGACATCGCTGAATCGGTGTGTGTGACACCGATCCAGCGATGTCTTCACTGGTAACCAGGGTAAACATCGGGTTACTAAGCGCAGGGCCGCGCTTGGTAACCCGATGTTTACCCAGGTTACCAGCGTAAATGTAAAAAAACCCAAACACTACATACTCACCATCTGATGTCCGTCAGGTCCCTTGCCGTCTGCTTCCTGCTCTGACTGAGATCCGGCCGTACAGCGAGAGCGCAGCACAGCAGTGACGTCACCGCTGCGCTCTCGCTGTACGGCTGATCAGTCAGAGCAGGAAGCAGACGGCAAGGGACCTGACGGACATCAGATGGCAAGTATGTACTGTTTTTTTTTTTTTACATTTACGCTGGTAACCAGGGTAAACATCGGGTTACTAAGCGCGGCCCTGCGCTTAGTAACCCGATGTTTACCCTGGTTACCCGGGTGCTGCAGGGGGACTTCGGCATCGTTGAAGACAGTTTCAACTATGCTGAAGTCGTTCCCCTGATCGTTGGTCGCTGGAGAGAGCTGTCTGTGTGACAGCTCCCCAGCGACTTACCAACGATCACGGCCAGGTCGTATCGCTGGTCGTGATCGTTGGTAAATCGCTATGTGAGACGGGGCCTTTACTCAATTGATTAGCGAGCAGTTCCAAGCATGCTCACTCATCACTAATAGGGGGCAGGGACATGTGTGGGTATTCCTGGGGTGTCATTGCCCACCCATATACAATGGGTGTTTACACCCACATTGACAACTTGTAAGGATGTCCCATGGTTTGCTTGCCCACCTACATGCAGTGATGCATATTTTTGGGTGGGGAACCCTGGGGACACCCCCACTTGCATCACTGCTGGTGGAGACAAACAGACAGGTGTCACCACTGTAGGCGTGGGGGGAGTATATCCCTTATTTCCTCTCAGACTCCTGGACGCTAAATTGCATGTGTCCAGTGCATTTTCCTAACAATAATGCATATTGCAGCAGCATCCAAGATGCATGCTGAATATGCCCAGATATATTCAATTTACATTACACCTAACTACTATACTAAGGAGGCAAAAAAACACATGTCAAACATTTATAATATTTTATTTATTGTAAGAAATTAGGCATAGGCCAAAAATAATGTCAAGCAAGAAAACTAATAATAAAAAAAATTAAACAGTGTAGTATATTTTATAAGGTGCATGTACAGCTGGGCAGTTCAATATGACATATTTCAGTCCCATTACTAGTCTCTCAATTTGTGGTGCTAAGCCGGTGGGGCCTGGGAGAATAAGTGTGGCTCTCCACGGGTCTGTGCAAGGCCGTGGCCCTCCAGGGGGATTAAAGAGGACGTGTGGCCATCCAGAGGGCTGTCAAGGGGCTGAAAGAGGAAGTGTGGCTCTCCAGAGGGCTGGATGAGGCAGTGTGGCGCTGCAGGGGGATGGATGAGGCAGTGTGGCGCTGCAGGGGGATGGATGAGGCAGTGTGGCGCTGCAGGGGGATGGATGAGGCAGTGTGGCGCTGCAGGGGGATGGATGAGGCAGTGTGGCTTTCCAGGGGGCTGCCAAGGGGATTTAGGAGGCCGTGCGGCCCTCCAAGGGGCTGAAGGAGGCCGTGCGGCCCTCCAAGGGGCTGAAGGAGGCCGTGCGGCCCTCCAAGGGGCTGAAGGAGGCCGTGCGGCCCTCCAAGGGGCTGAAGGAGGCCGTGCGGCCCTCCAAGGGGCTGAAGGAGGCCGTGCGGCCCTCCAAGGGGCTGAAGGAGGCCGTGCGGCCCTCCAAGGGGCTGAAGGAGGCCGTGCGGCCCTCCAAGGGGCTGAAGGAGGCCGTGCGGCCCTCCAAGGGGCTGAAGGAGGCCGTGCGGCCCTCCAAGGGGCTGAAGGAGGCCGTGCGGCCCTCCAAGGGGCTGAAGGAGGCTGTGTGGTTGTTGATGGCTCTGTGTAGTTGTTGATGGCCCTGTGTAGTTGTTGATGGCCCTGTGTAGTTGTTGATGGCCCTGTGTAGTTGTTGATGGCCCTGTGTAGTTGTTGATGGCCTGACAAATCATTCTATGAAAACACTTGCGTATTTTTCAATGATTCTGTTGCTTTATTTTGTTAACTGACCATTCCCTTTAATTGTCAGGAAGCATCCTGCAGCAACAGAATCCTTAAAATATAGTGAAGTGTTAAACACTGTGTAGCTTTGTGGTTACTTATATTTTCATGTTCTCTGCTGCAGCTGGAGCTTCCAGGGCTTTCCTGATTTGCCTCAATAGCAAGAAGTGCTTCTGACCTTTGACAAACAGAAAGAGATGTGCATGAGAGAGGCAAGTAGAGGCACAGAGAGGCTCAGGGAGTCATGGAAAGGTACAAGAGTGAGAGCATGCCAGAGAGCGATGCACTGGGGAAAGAACAAGAGAGAAACAGACAGAAAGCACTGCACTGTTGAGAGAGAGAGAGAAAGCACGAGAGATTGGTGCACTAACTAAACAAGAGGTCATTTCTTCAGACAGTGCTATATGTCAGGACCCTGGAGAGCTGGGGGTCCCACTTACCGTTGTTAGGGGGTGGTAATATTTTCTTGTTCCCTAGGCCCGATTTCCAGGGACCTACAGAGCTCTGACTGGCAGAAAAGCTTTGCTGGCTACCTACCCTTTAAATTATTATTTTATTCTAGTGATACTGACAAAGTATTCGAATAAACAGCTTAGGAGCCTGATGGTAGTAAATGGTTATGCCATTTAATCTACATTTGTCAGATTAGTTTCATCATAGCCATTGACCTCCGCTTTATCTTTATCACTAAAATAAAGTCATTAACACTAATACAAACAGTATGTTTATAAAAAAAAAAATTAAAAAAATAGTATATCCCATTTCTTCCAGGGCCCAGTTCACTTGGAATTGTAGACTTGAACACCACCTAGAATAGAGAAAAAAACAAAACACATACAACATGAATTCAAAACCGTTAACAAGACTAGGACTTAATTTGTCCAAATGCCTCAATTATAGGTGGGGAACATTTTCTTTCTTGAGAGCTGATCACTGCTGTCTTCTTAATCTATTTAAAGGAAAGAAGAGGAATACATACTGTATATGAAGACACAATCGTTTATTGTTCAAAGACAATGTCAATGAGCATATTCACCAATTACCTGGGGCGTTTCCTTTTCCTCAACTGCATCCCTGTCATCATGGACTCTGTTCTGGCCTTAGGTTCGATTGGTGCTCTCTGCCTGATAAAAATAATAACATTACATTTTCTGGGCACTTTGAGTGGTAAAAGTTGATTAGACCAGGTCTGATGTGATATCATCTAAGTGTGATTCTTTGTGTATGCCATATCTGCATGTAGATCGGGATATCCTCTATTTATCCTAAAAGTTTGGGGACTGAGGCTCCTTCTGCGATGGAGATATCGGCAATAGAATGCCGGTAGTATGCCTTTTCTGTATACTGTCTACAAGCTGCCGCTATGGAGAGCACTTTGTCCGTTTATTGGGTTGAGGCTCCTCCGAAGAACAAGTCATTGTCCCCAATATCACAAGCTATGTACAGGACTTTCAGGGCTACGAGAGCTACTTTGCAGCGTTTAAATAAAGACCTCCAGTACCGGAGTTTGGTCAATGCTGGTGCCCAAAGTGTTGGTCAATATACAAGTGCTGCATATCTCCATGTAGGCCTGGATGTCCTATTTACCTTGAAAGTTTGGGGACAGCGTCTCCTTCTGCAGAAGAGAAAATGGCATCGGAATAACATAAAAAAAATGTTACAGAAAAATGGCCACAAGATTTCATCACTGAATGGTTTTCGGGCTGTTGCTCTTCAGGGTAAAAAGTCATGGACCCCAAATTCATTGAATCAAACTTACAGAAACAGAGTTACCGGAACCTACTGACACCCGTACATAGGCAGTTTCCAAACTCCTGTTGCTTATTTAGTCTTTTGGACTCATTCAGTGGTCCTCCGGAGCCACCCACCCAGACAGACAGACATACATTAGACCTTATCTTCACCTGTCTGTTTCCTATCTAATCTCACAACCTCCTCTCTCCCTCTAAATACTCGGTGACTGGCAACTCTTGAGTGACAGCTACCGAGTGCCCTTTGATATGACATGTTTATATGGCCTGACAGTCAACCAAATGTGCTCATTTGAGCAATAACTCAGTTGTTTGGCCCTGCACAGCTACCCTTATTCTGTAGATCTATTCTATATAACTTATTCTATATAACTTATAATTTTAGCGTTAATTTGACCTTTCAGTCCTAATATTTGAACTTGAGTCACTGAAGTCATCTCACCCTGTGCATTGTTGTCTTCCTGGACCCTTTGCTCCTCTCCTCTATTGCTCCCTTCTGCTTCTCTTTAGGGGTGATAGAAAACAGAATATTACAATTTTTCAACAGTTTGTTGAAATAGGAGATCAAAACGGCTTTGCAGTAAATTACCTTGAGCTGCTGGGTTGGGTTTATTTTCTGGTGCTCTACCTGCTGCCGAGACTAGTGTGTGTGCTCCACAAAGGTCCCCTAAAGTTCTCTCTCTGTAATTCCTCTCTGCTGTCATGTTTGAATGACTGAGATATTTAGAAAAAAAGATACCTCTTTCTGTTAAATTAGACACGTTCCATGTCTGACAAGTTTTTCTGGCCACCTGACTGGAGACTTGTTTAATTTTATACCTAGATAGGAATAGAGTAGATCATAAATACATGGCACAACATTTAAAATGTAAGATTTTTGACTTTTAAGACTTAATTTTTCTGGTAGCGGCCAAGGTCATTGGATACATTATGAATCAGTCTTCCTGTAGTCGATATGAAGAATGTATCCGGACTGTCTTGTGTGGCCTGCAGCGGTCTCACTTTGCTAAGGTAGACATTAAATCATTTGATAAAGTTTGAGTTGTGCTCTTCAATCTTAAGGCAAGAAAATTTTAAAATAACTAAATTACTTGGTGGAGTCAATGACAGCACCCACATGAGAACGGAACCTTCCTGCCTGACCAGGACAGGGAAACCTACAAACTAAGTGGGCAGTATCACTCCTCCTCAGTTGAATTTCAGAGCATTATATCAAAGCATGTGAGAAAAACCTGGAGGGAGGGAGAGAGAAATTACCCAAAAATTATTTGTGCATACCTCTGTAAGGGTGTTAGCTGATGACATACCTTTTGCCGACAACCTCTTTTGCAATCCCCTTGGAAAATGTCTTCTGGATGTCCTCAGTCACATTCTTGAAGTATTTCATGGCCTTGTAGAGTCTTTTATTTTGCCGTGTTAAACTGGTCGCAAACAGTATATGGCGTACAAATCTCCGCACATGCTTAAGGTAGTTGGTGACAGTTTGGTTGCACAGGCAAATGTCTTGCAGCTTTTTGAAAAATAAACGGGCTTTTTCAATCCTTTTTGCAAAGTTGAGGCTCAAACGGTGCTTGTTCATGAAGTATAGAAACCTTGACAAATCTTCAACATTTTGTTTGTATTGTTTCAGCCTGCAATGGTTCTTCAAATAATCAGAAAAACCTTTTAATATTGGATCAGACAAAGGATGGCGATCATAAAATCCTGCTTCCATCATTTTGATCCTCTTGTCAACAGTCCATTTCTGCCTTTGAATTCTACAAATTTTTGAGGAAAGAACAATAGGTCAGATTATGAACAAATTTCAATTTTGAGAAAAAACTATATATTTATATACATTATATATACAGTGGCGTACCAACAATAGCATCAAACCATGTTGCCGCTAAGGGGCTTGTGAGTCAGGGCCCTGTGCCAGCGCATTCACTGGGCCCCCACTCAGTGCCGGCGGCAGAATCTGGGCCCCCACTCAGTGCCGGCGGCAGAATCTGGGCCCCCACTCAGTGCCGGCGGCAGAATCTGGGCCCCCACTCAGTGCCGGCGGCAGAATCTGGGCCCCCACTCAGTGCCGGCGGCAGAATCTGGGCCCCCACTCAGTGCCGGCGGCAGAATCTGGGCCCCCACTCAGTGCCGGCGGCAGAATCTGGGCCCCCACTCAGTGCCGGCGGCAGAATCTGGGCCCCCACTCAGTGCCGGCGGCAGAATCTGGGCCCCCACTCAGTGCCGGCGGCAGAATCTGGGCCCCCACTCAGTGCCGGCGGCAGAATCTGGGCCCCCACTCAGTGCCGGCGGCAGAATCTGGGCCCCCACTCAGTGCCGGCGGCAGAATCTGGGCCCCCACTCAGTGCCGGCGGCAGAATCTGGGCCCCCACTCAGTGCCGGCGGCAGAATCTGGGCCCCCACTCAGTGCCGGCGGCAGAATCTGGGCCCCCACTCAGTGCCGGCGGCAGAATCTGGGCCCCCACTCAGTGCCGGCGGCAGAATCTGGGCCCCCACTCAGTGCCGGCGGCAGAATCTGGGCCCCCACTCAGTGCCGGCGGCAGAATCTGGGCCCCCACTCAGTGCCGGCGGCAGAATCTGGGCCCCCACTCAGTGCCGGCGGCAGAATCTGGGCCCCCACTCAGTGCCGGCGGCAGAATCTGGGCCCCCACTCAGTGCCGGCGGCAGAATCTGGGCCCCCACTCAGTGCCGGCGGCAGAATCTGGGCCCCCACTCAGTGCCGGCGGCAGAATCTGGGCCCCCACTCAGTGCCGGCGGCAGAATCTGGGCCCCCACTCAGTGCCGGCGGCAGAATCTGGGCCCCCACTCAGTGCCGGCGGCAGAATCTGGGCCCCCACTCAGTGCCGGCGGCAGAATCTGGGCCCCCACTCAGTGCCGGCGGCAGAATCTGGGCCCCCACTCAGTGCCGGCGGCAGAATCTGGGCCCCCACTCAGTGCCGGCGGCAGAATCTGGGCCCCCACTCAGTGCCGGCGGCAGAATCTGGGCCCCCACTCAGTGCCGGCGGCAGAATCTGGGCCCCCACTCAGTGCCGGCGGCAGAATCTGGGCCCCCACTCAGTGCCGGCGGCAGAATCTGGGCCCCCACTCAGTGCCGGCGGCAGAATCTGGGCCCCCACTCAGTGCCGGCGGCAGAATCTGGGCCCCCACTCAGTGCCGGCGGCAGAATCTGGGCCCCCACTCAGTGCCGGCGGCAGAATCTGGGCCCCCACTCAGTGCCGGCGGCAGAATCTGGGCCCCCACTCAGTGCCGGCGGCAGAATCTGGGCCCCCACCCAGTGCCGGCGGCAGAATCTGGGCCCCCACCCAGTGCCGGCGGCAGAATCTGGGCCCCCACCCAGTGCCGGCGGCAGAATCTGGGCAAATGTCAGGGCCCTCAACAGCTGGGGATCTCACTCACTGTTGTCAGAGGTGGTGAGAGAGAGAGTATGTTGAGCGCGTAAAACACTAAAAACTGACCTCGGCCTGTCTTCATCTGTTTGGCTGGGATTCTCCTCACTTTCTCTGGTCTCTGGTTGTTGATCAGCTTCATCATCATTGACCTCTTCACTGGTTTCAGAGTGAGAATCCTCTTCACTTGCTTCAGAGTGGTCAGCACTGTCATCGCTGGACTCTTCCGAGGATGTAGAGTCCTCTTCAGCTGCAAGATCCATCAATTCAGGATTTGGTATGGCTGTGTGTGCCGATATGCCAGTGGATGTAGATGGCTCCTCATCTTCAATAGTCCTGTAAATTAAAAAAAAAAATCCTTAGTAAGAAATTCAAGTGCAAACTTGAGTAGGCCAGCGTTGTTCACGTGGCCTAAAAGCCAGCATGTGCCGAGGCCTATGAAATGTTCGAGCAAGGGGTTGAAGTAAATTCCTTGTACGATTTTACACTGACCTTTAGCCACCATTATCCTCCACGACCGGCAGCTCTTCCTGCACGGGTAATGCACTAGATGAAGTAGATACCCCCTCATCTTGAACAATCCTGTAAATGAAAAATCCAAGTGATTATTTGGCATAGTTGAGAACATAAATTCAAACCTATAAAGCCCACACAGGTATGAGCGCAAGTATTCAAAGCAAAAGATGTTATTGGGGCATACCTGGCCATAGTTGGTTTATCGGGTATCGTAAACACTCTGTCCTCCATGAAGGAGATAAAATCATCCTTTGTTTCGATATCTGAAATCTTGTCATAAGTGATGTATGTTCCCTTTGTTGCAACTTTTATCAGTGTCTTCTTAGATTTTTCCAGTGCTGCATGCCTCTCCTCTTTTGTACTGTATCTAAGGCATTGCTGTGCCAGTTAAGTAAATGTTTTGTAGCAGAATGGGCATGTCTTCGGCATCCTGAAATGGCTTTAGAAAAGAAAAATGTAAGATCAGAAACAATATCACTGTCCATCCATTAATATCAACCAGCATTTGTTTTTGGTTTCAGCCGGACAATTAGACATTTTGCATTAGTTAGCCAATTGTCATCTTGGGAACATGAGTTTAATGCAAAATGTTCAATTGTCAGGCTCAATTTAGAGTTAGCTGACTCTTATTTTTTGCAAAAAAAGCGAGTGCACATACATTTGAGCACAAATCTGAGTTTTTATAGCATACAACTCAAACTGTGGCAAAATCATGAAAATAACCTGGGTTTTTACCACTTGCATGCCCAGAGATGTTGCACAAATCTGATTTTTTACAATACATAGCTCATGAGACTCTTTAGATTTCTAATAGCCAACTCTCATCATTAGAATTTTATTTTTTTTTTAAGCTGGGTCATGGTAGACCTATGACTTGCAAGAGCCAGCTCTCATAATTGCAATTTTTTCTTTTTAATTAAGGCTGTCTAAGGCATCAATTTCCAAAAACCAGCTCTGATGGCAATAATTGTATTCTTTTGATGAGACCTGGCTTGTGAGTCAAATTTGATCTCCAATAGCCAGCTCTGATGGCAATATTTTTTCGCCAGCCCTCATTTTTGGTCAAAAAGGGACACAATTTTTTAAACCGCAATTGTACATACAATTTAGCACAAGTCTATGCGTTTTTATAGCATACGACACAAATTGTGGCAATATCGTGTTGATAACACATGCATTTTTTTACCATATGCATGTCCATGATGTTTTGCAAAAGATTATGCAGATTGACAAAATACCATGGCAAAAACAATAGCAGTTTTGATAACACAAATGCCTGCACAGTTTTGCACAAGACCGGCCCTCATTTTTGGTAAAAAAAAAAAAACAGGCAAAAATGTACACTATTTTTGAACAAGCGAGTGCACATACAGTTTAGCATATGTCTGAGGGTTTTTATAGTATAATACACAAACTGTAGCAAAATTGTGCCAATAACATACTTTTTACCACATACATGCCCATAGAGGTTACACAAATCTGATTTTTTGAAATAAATATCATATTGTCACAATACCATGGCAAAAACACTTGCGGTTTTGATAACATGCTGCAATGATATGTGGAAAATGTCTTCTTAGAAGCAACACATACCTTTGCAGATTCACAATTCCCTCCCAGGAGCACTTACCTGTCTTTGGACTCCATAGTTGTAATCAGCATAGGCCACAGCTTCTCCCTTGTGGAACAAATCACTGTTGTAGCTTCTGATCACAGAATCAAACACTGAACTCCTCTTAAAATGATTAACTTGCAAGTGATTGGTTCATTTGAATCTAATTTGTGAGTCTGCTGTGATTGGTTAATGCAACTTAGTACTAGGAGCTTTTTTATGAGGGCTGGCTAAACAAACGCTTTTGAGGTTCAATAGCTGGCTTTCAATTTTTTTTAATTTTTATTAAAAGTGACAGCTGGCTAACGGGTCTCTTATGACTTCCAAGAGCCGCCTCTCACCATTGAGATCATCTTACATGTGGGCAGTATTGTGGAGAGACTGCGCAAAAAGGCTTACGGTATTTGCCATCACTGTTTTTGCGCAAGTCTTAGCATTTTTACAAAAAAATATGCAAATTGAATTAAAATTGCTGTAATAACACATGCTTTCTTGACCATGCAAATGCACAGAGGCACAGAGTCATTGAAAGGCACATATAGGCAGAGAGGGGCACACAGAGGCACAATGAGGCACAGAAATTAAGAGAGAGAAGACTCACATCTGTTGCCGATTGGCAACAAGCTGGGCTGTGCCAGAGCCTGTGGGAGAGCCTGCCAGGGGCTGTGGGAGAGCCTGCCAGGGCTGTGGCGGGCTGCTGGTCCTGTCAGAGCCTGTGGCGGGCTGCTAGTCCTTTCAGAGCCTGTGGCGGGCTGCAGGTCCTGTCAGAGCCTGTGACGAGCTGCAGTGGCCAGTAAAGGGGGGCTGAGGGAGTCAGGGGGGCTGCGGGGTGCTGTAAAGGGGGCTGCGGGGTGCTGTAAAGGGGGCTGAGGGAGGCTGCGGGGTGCTGTAAAGGGGGCTGCGGGGTGCTGTAAAGGGGGCTGAGGGAGGCTGCGTAGTGCTGTAAAGGGGGCTGCGGGATTCTGCGTAGTGCTGTTAAGGGGCTGCGGGAGGCTGCGTGGTGCTGTAGATGGGGCTGCGGGAGGCTGCGTTGTGCTGTAAAGGGGGCTGCGTGGTGCTGTAAAGGGGGCTGCGGGAGGCTGCGTGGTGCTGTAAAGGGGGCTGCGGGAGGCTGCGTGGTGCTGTAAAGGGGGCTGCGGGAGGCTGCGTGGTGCTGTAAAGGGGGCTGCGGGAGGCTGCGTGGTGCTGTAAAGGGGGCTGCGGGAGGCTGCGTGGTGCTGTAAAGGGGGCTGCGGGAGGCTGCGTGGTGCTGTAAAGGGGGCTGCGGGAGGCTGCGTGGTGCTGTAAAGGGGGCTGCGGGAGGCTGCGTGGTGCTGTAAAGGGGGCTGCGGGAGGCTGCGTGGTGCTGTAAAGGGGGCTGCGGGAGGCTGCGTGGTGCTGTAAAGGGGGCTGCGGGAGGCTGCGTGGTGCTGTAAAGGGGGCTGCGGGAGGCTGCGTGGTGCTGTAAAAGGGGCTGCAGGGAGCTGTAAAGGGGACTGCGTGGTGCTGTAAACGGGGCTGCGTGGTGCTGTAAACGGGGCTGCGTGGTGCTGTAAACGGGGCTGCGTGGTGCTGTAAACGGGGCTGCGTGGTGCTGTTAAGGGGGCTGCGGGAGGCTGCGTGGTGCTGTAAAGGGGGCTGCGGGAGGCTGCGTGGTGCTGTAAAGGGGGCTGCGGGAGGCTGCGTGGTGCTGTAAAGGGGGCTGCGGGAGGCTGCGTGGTGCTGTAAAGGGGGCTGCGGGAGGCTGCGTGGTGCTGTAAAGGGGGCTGCGGGAGGCTGCGTGGTGCTGTAAAGGGGGCTGCGGGAGGCTGCGTGGTGCTGTAAAGGGGGCTGCGGGAGGCTGCGTGGTGCTGTAAAGGGGGCTGCGGGAGGCTGCGCGGTGCTGTAAAGGGGGCTGCGGGAGGCTGCGCGGTGCTGTAAAGGGGGCTGCGGGAGGCTGCGCGGTGCTGTAAAGGGGGCTGCGGGAGGCTGCGCGGTGCTGTAAAGGGGGCTGCGGGAGGCTGCGCGGTGCTGTAAAGGGGGCTGCGGGAGGCTGCGCGGTGCTGTAAAGGGGGCTGCGGGAGGCTGCGCGGTGCTGTAAAGGGGGCTGCGGGAGGCTGCGCGGTGCTGTAAAGGGCTGCGGGAGGCTGCGTGGTGCTGTAAAGGGGGCTGCGTGGTGCTGTAAAGGGGGCTGCGGGAGGCTGCGTGGTGCTGTAAAGGGGGCTGCGGGAGGCTACGTGGCGCTGTAAAGGGAGCTGCTGCGGGAGGCTGCGTGGTGCTGTAAAGGGAGCTGCTGCGGGAGGCTGCGTGGTGCTGTAAAGGGGGCTGCGGGAGGCTACGTGGCGCTGTAAAGGGAGCTGCTGCGGGAGGCTGCGTGGCGCTGTAAAGGGGGCTGCGTGGCGCTGTAAAGGGGGCTGCGTGGCGCTGTAAAGGGGGCTGCGTGGCGCTGTAAAGGGGGCTGCATGAGGTTGCGTGGTGCTGTAAAGGGGGCTGCGTGGCGCTGTAGATGACTACAGAGCCTCACAGCCCCATGGTGTGGCTTCCCCAAGTGTTATGACAGCTGACTATATATACATGTATACACATACATGTATGTACATGTGCCATGACAGCTCCTTAGACTATACATACATAGATTGTTACTTACCCAAACCGAGGATGAAGAGGCTTAGCTGTTCCACATGATCATGGAATCTGGAGAGACGCTTTCATGCGTGGTGATGTCGTCCATTAGGGAAACTTGTAGTCCTTGCCCCACGGAGCCAGTTTAGTGTCCGTGATGCCTTGTTACCTATTTGAAAAAGAAAAAAAAAATCAATAATTTTCTTTTAAGTCCTATTAATTCTACTGGTGCATTAACCCCTTCCATGAGCGTATATTCGCAGCAGACACACAGCGAGCCGGGCGACTGCCCCAAGTGTTACCTGTGTGTGACGCTCTGTTACCTACTGAGAGACAGGGAAAGAAAAAATAATAATTAGGGAAATATTGTATTTTATAATTAGTGTTCATAGCAGAGTGACAACACAGCGCCCCTAAACCTCCCCCCACCCCACAGGGGCCGCCCACAGCTGGCCCTATACACTGTGCTCAGCTACCCCTCCCCCCACAGGGACAGCCTGTACCCGCTGTGCCCCACACAGCTGACGCTATACACTCTGCTCAGCTCCCCCTCCCACCACAGGGACCACCTGTACCCCTTCAGTGTCCCCCACAGCTGACCCCATACACTCTGCTTAGCTACCCCTCTCCCCACAAGGACAGCCTGTGCCCCACACAGCTGACCCCATACAGTCTGCTTTGCTCCCCCTCCCCCCACAGGGACTGCCTGTACCCCCGCCGTGCCCCCATCCACTGCTCAGCTAACCCTCCCCCCCACAAGGTCTGCCTGTACCCCGCCGTGCCCTCACAGCTGACCCCATACACTGCTCATCTCCCCCTCCCCCCACAGGGACTACCTGTACCCCCGCCGTGCCCCCCACAGCTTACCCTATACAGTAGGCATGTAGCGGTGGTGCCGATACGGGCACATAGTTACCGTCCGGCAGCTCCAAGGTTCAAATTCCGCGCTCTCTGCTGTGACATCACGGTTCCTGCAGTCAGACTGGGAAGGAGCAGGGGACGGGCTTGCAGATACGTCACACACAGAGCCTGGCCACACCCTCCCCAGCCACTGCCGATGTTACTGCACACAGTAGGGGAGATGAAGTGACCCCCGCTGCACAACACTGGCCCCACCCCCTCCGCACTGGCCCTGCCCCCTCTGCATTCCCTCCGCACTGGCCCCGCCCCTCCGCACTGGCCCCGCCTCTCTGTACTGGCCCCGCCCTCCGCACTGGCCCCGCCTCTCCGTACTGGCCCCGCCCCTCCGTACTGGCCCCGCCCCTCCGCACTGGCCCCGCCCCTCCGCAATGGCCCGCCCCTCCGCAATGGCCCGCCCCTCCGCAATGGCCCGCCCTCCGCACTGGCCCCGCCCCCTCTGCACTGGCCCCTCCCCTCCGCACTGGCCCACCCCCTCCGCACTGGCCCACCCCCTCCGCACTGGCCCCACCCCCTCCGCACTGGCCACAGTGCAGAGGACCGGGAATTAGTGACAAGCTACCCTGTCATACACACAGCCGGGGAGATGAAGTGTGTGCATTAGAATGAGGGCACCCCCCGGAGGCTGAGGGTCCGAAAAAATTAGCTAATTAGTCCCCTTACGCTAAAGTATATAAAAACCAGAGATGACATTTTTAAACAGAACTTTATTTTCCAAACAATAAAGAAATTATGACAAACATTTTCATAAATTTTTCAATATGAAAAAAACAAGTGGGCATTTTCTTGCCAACGTGCAACTTGACCAGTCAAATTTTAAATTATTGCAAACTGAATTGCATATTACTGCAAGTACCATATGTATAGTCCGGACAATACCCATAGGAGGTAGCAGGGTCTGTCTGGAAATTGGGAGTCGGTGATGGTCCCAGTTGTTGGGTATTTTCTCCTTCAGAATAAGTGGTGGCTGGTCGATTGCTTGAGTAAGCAGGCTGTCTTGCTTGTGGCTCCCTGTGTGGTCTAGGTCGGGGCCGAAATAGTCCAAACACCCCCATCAACATCTCGTCATACGGAAGAATTGGAGCAGGGTCCCCCAAAGCGGTGAGGGACATTTGGACCATTGACAAAAAGAGTGACTGCGTATCCGTTGGCAGTGAGCGAGTCTTCCGAGCAATTGTTAATGTGAAGAAATCGCAATGGTCCTCTGTTGATGATTTTTTTTTAGCAAATCTAGTGTATCAGTGGCAATCTGAACTGTTTTATCCTCATTTTTCTTCTTGTTTTTTTTTTTACTCTGCTCTCCTGCCACCAGATAGGCAGCTCTCTTCTCCGTTACCACAGCTTCTGTGGAACCAGATGCTCCTACAGCTGATGAAGCGGATGTGCCTGCAGCAGCTGCTGAACATGTGGTAACGGATGGAGAGATGGTCCCTCCCACTCCAGAGGAACTGCCTGCTCCATCTTCTGAGGCGTCGGCGTCATCCGCAGGAGGCTCGGGTAGAAATGTTGCCTTCATTCCTGTGTGAAAAAAAGAGAACAATAATTATTTAGGATGGTATTTTAGAAGGATGCGAAGTAGCAAAGTTTTAGACGCAGCAAAAAGGCCGCTATGTCCAAATGGCTGTCCACTATTTTGCTTGTGTGGTGATAACGCATGTTTTCATGAAATACATGCGTTATCACCACCTTATCAATACAATGTGGTAGTTATCTTGCGGAGTCAAAGCACCAACGCAAGATACATAAACATGGTGTGGTGTCAAGAAACACAACGCATGTGTGGTGCCGTAGGTATGACACCTCCATCATTAGAAGCATAGTGGAGACGGGATTCCTGAAAATCCTCTCTTCACTATGCTATAACATCTGGATGCTTGCGTATTGAACGCTGCGGCAGAACACAGTGTTCAATAGGCAGCCAACTGTGCTACACCACATGGAAACATTGAGGCTACAAATATATTTGTGGTTTATAAATTACCTCCGCAATGTCCGGCTTGTGATTAGGAACTGTAGCTCATCATAGAAAGGGAAGGTTCTACCACTGGGAGACGATCCGCTTTTGTCACCTGAGTTAACATATTTATGGAACCGGTCCCTCACCGACTTCCATCTTTGCTTAATATCTTTCTCTAAAAAAAAATAAATACATATAATCAGTACATTTTTAATAAACTCTAATATTAATTGGTAAATAACATTATAATTACCAATTTGCAAGTGCCTGGCACCGGAATACGAATCCCATTCAGGATAAAGGTCTCTTAACGATTTTTGTCCAGCAAAGGTCCCTATAGTACTTGTCCTTATAGGACTCGTCAGCAGCGTCCCAAATGGCAGGAAAATCACGAACCTACAATGAATACAATAGTGTCATTAGATACTATATCGAACAGCGAAGTAATCTTAAAGAAAATATGTAAAAAATTTGGGATATATTTAGATATCACCCCTTCCGTAACCCAAGGAGAAACAAAAAAGCCAAACACCAAATAAGACCAAAAAACACAAACAAAACATAACGGCAGACCGAACAGAAGAACACAGCGTCGTAACTTGAAACTCATGGGCAACAATGTGAAAGGTAACTGGGCCCCCTATTTTTTTAAATCTTTAATAGCCATAGTCTTTTTATATAGGCCAAAGAGACTTTGTAGGCCCACCTAGGCTCCAGGGCCCGGGTGCAACTGCAACCCCTGCACCTGTTGTAGTTAAGCCCCTGCCAGAGCCCTAACCCCAACACACCCCTAACCGTAATCTCAACTCTATCCCTAATCACAATGCTGCTCATCTACAATCGGAGGTCCCACGTGAAGATCAGGAAATCCAGCGGGTCCAGATTTCTGGTGCAGGTCTTCTTCACCGGTGTCCATGAGCGACTAATGATTGTCAGAGCGGGTTCTGCGGATCCAATTCATCACTCTGTAGTAATAGTAGAAGAAACCTTGTCTCCTCCCTGCAACAAAATAACACTAAAGTCCAGTGAGAGATGTAGCAGAGCTCCAGATCACGGGCCCCACTGTCAGCCTGAATAAAATGTCAGGGGGGCCCGAGCGGAGCGCGGACCGGGCTGCCAGCATGCTCGGGCCCCCCGTTTTGCTCCTCATCACCGGGCCCCATACTGCAGTAATGCCTGTAATGCCCTGTTGGCGGCCCTGATGCAAATGCACAGAGGCACAGAGTCATTGAAAAGCACATATAGGCAGAGAGGGGCAAACAGGCACAGTGAGGCAAAAGGAGGCACAGAGAGGAACACACAGAGGTCTCATGCTCAGAATTTTTTTTTTTTTAGAGGACTAAAGAGCCACACAGCCCCATGGTGTGACTTCCCCAAGTGTCATGACAGCTGACTATATATACATGTATACAGATACATGTATGTACATGTGCCATGACAGCTCCTTAGACTATACATACATAGATTGTTACTTACCCAAACCGAGGATGAAGAGGCTTAGCTGTTCCACATGATCATGGAATCTGGAGAGACGCTTTCATGCGTGGTGATGTCGTCCATTAGGGAAACTTGTAGTCCTTGCCCCACGGAGCCAGTTTAGTGTCCGTGATGCCTTGTTACCTATTTGAAAAAGAAAAAAAAATCAATAATTTTCTTTTAAGTCCTATTAATTCTACTGGTGCATTAACCCCTTCCATGAGCGTATATTCGCAGCAGACACACAGCGAGCCGGGCGACTGCCCCAAGTGTTACCTGTGTGTGACGCTCTGTTACCTACTGAGAGACAGGGAAAGAAAAAATAATAATTAGGGAAATATTGTATTTTATAATTAGTGTTCATAGCAGAGTGACAACACAGCGCCCCTAAACCTCCCCCCACCCCACAGGGGCCGCCTGTACCCCGCAGTGCCCCTCACAGCTGGCCCTATACACTCTGCTCAGCTCCCCCTCCCACCACAGGGACCACTAGTTCCCCTTCAGTGCCCCCCACAGCTGACCCCATACACTCTGCTTAGCTACCCCTCCCCCCACAGGGACAGCCTGTGCCCCACCGTGCCCCACACAGCTGACCCATAAAGTCTGCTCTGCTCCCCCTCCCCCCACAGGGACTGCCTGTACCCCGCTGTGCCCTCATCCACTGCTCAGCTAACCCTCCCCCCCACAAGGTCCACCTGTACCCCGCCGTGCCCTCACAGCTGACCCCATACACTGCTCATCTCCCCCTCCCCCCACAGGGACCACCTGTACCCCCGCCATGCCCCCCACAGCTTACCCCATACAGTAGGCATGTAGTGGTGGTGCCGATACGGGCACATAGTTACCGTCCGGCAGCTCCAAGGTTCAAATTCCGTGCTCTCTGCTGTGACATCACGGTTCCTGCAGTCAGACTGGGAAAGAGCAGGGGGCGGGCTTGCAGATACGTCACACACAGAGCCCGGCCACACCCTCCCCAGCCACTGCCAATGTTACTGCACACAGTAGGGGAGATGAAGAGACCCCCGCTGCACAACACTGGCCCTGCCCCCTCTGCATTGGCCCTGCCCCCTCTGCATTGGCCCTGCCCCCTCTGCATTGGCCCTGCCCCCTCTGCATTGGCCCTGCCCCCTCTGCATTGGCCCTGCCCCCTCTGCATTGGCCCTGCCCCCTCTGCATTGGCCCTGCCCCCTCTGCATTGGCCCTGCCCCCTCTGCATTGGCCCTGCCCCCTCTGCACTGGCTCCGCCCTCTCCACACTGGCCCTGCCCCTCAGCACTGGCCCCACCCCCTCCGCACTGGCCCAACCTCCCTCCGCACTGGCCACACAGTGCAGAGGACCGGGAATTAGTGACAAGCTACCCTGTCATACATACAGCCGGGGAGATGAAGTGTGTGCATTAGAATGAGGGCACCCCCCGGAGGCTGAGGGTCCGAAAAAATTAGCTAATTAGTCCCCTTACGCTAAAGTATATAAAAAACAGAGATGACATTTTTAAACAGAACTTTATTTTCCAAACAATAAAGAAATTATGACAAACATTGTCATGAATTTTTCAATATGAAAAAAACTGAAGTGGGCATTTTCTTGCCAACGTGCAACTTGACCAGTCAAATTTTAAATTATTGCCAACTGAATTGCATATTACTGCAAGTACCGTATGTATAGTCCGGACAATACCCATAGGAGGTAGCAGGATCTGTCTGGAAATTGGGAGTCGGTGATGGTCCCAGTTGTTGGGTATTTTCTCCTTCAGAATAAGTGGTGGCTGGTCGATTGCTTGAGTAAGCAGGCTGTCTTGCTTGTGGCTCCCTGTGTGGTCTAGGTCGGGGCCGAAATAGTCCAAACACCCCCATCAACATCTCGTCATACGGAAGAATTGGAGCAGGGTCCTCCAAAGCGGTGAGGGACATTTGGACCATTGACAAAAAGAGTGACTGCGTATCCGTTGGCAGTGAGCGAGTCTTCCGAGCAATTGTTAATGTGAAGAAATCGCAATGGTCCTCTGTTAATGATTTTTTTTTAGCAAATCTAGTGTATCAGTGGCAATCCGAACCGTTTTATCCTCATTTTTCTTGTTTTTTTTTTTTTTACTCTGCTCTCCTGCCACCAGATAAGCAGCTCCCTTCTCCGTTACCACAGCTTCTGTGGAACCAGATGCTCCTACAGCTGATGAAGCGGATGTGCCTGCAGCAGCTGCTGAACATGTGGTAACGGATGGAGAGATGGTCCCTCCCGCTCCAGAGGAACTGCCTGCTCCATCTTCTGAGGCGTCGGCGTCATCCGCAGGAGGCTCGGGTAGAAATGTTGCCTTCATTCCTGTGTGAAAAAAAGAGAACAATAATTATTTAGGATGGTATTTTAGAAGGCTGCGAAGTAGCAAAGTTTTAGACGCAGCAAAAAGGCCGCTACGTCCAAATGGCTGTCCACTATTTTGCTTGTGTGGTGATAACGCATGTTTTCATGAAATACATGCGTTATCACCACCTTATCAATACAATGTGCTAGTTATCTTGCGGAGTCAAAGCACCAACGCAAGATACATAAACATGGTGTGGTGTCAAGAAACACAACGCATGTGTGGTGCCGTAGGTATGACACCTCCATCATTAGAAGCATAGTGGAGACGGGATTCCTGAAAATCCTCTCTTCACTATGCTATAACATCTGGATGCTTGCGTATTGAACGCTGCGGCAGAACACAGTGTTCAATAGGCAGCCAACTGTGCTACACCACATGGAAACATTGAGGCTACAAATATATTTGTGGTTTATAAATTACCTCCGCAATGTTCGGCTTGTGATTAGGAACTGTAGCTCATCATAGAAAGGGAGGGTTCTACTACTGGGAGACGATCCGCTTTTGTCACATGAGTTAACATATTTATGGAACCGGTCCCTCACCGACTTCCATCTTTGCTTAATATCTTTCTCTAAAAAAAATAAATATATATAATCAGTACATTTTTAATAAACTCTAATATTAATTGGTAAATAACATAATTACCAATTTGCAAGTGCCTGGCACCGGAATACGAATCCCATTCAGGATAAAGGTCCTAACGATTTTTGTCCAGCAAAGGTCCCTATAGTACTTGTCCTTATAGGACTCGTCAGCAGCGTCCCAAATGGCAGGAAAATCACGAACCTACAATGAATACAATAGTGTCATTAGATACTATATCGAACAGCAAAGTAATCTTAACCCCTTACTGACCTCGGACGTACTATACCGTCCGAGGTCAGCTCCCCTGCTTTGATGCAGGGCTCCGCGGTGAGCCGGGACATCAAAACAGCTGACATGTGCCCGCAATAGGCGCGGGCAGAATCGCGATCTGCCCGCGCCTATTAACTAGTTAAATGCCGCTGTCAATCGCAGACAGCGGCATTTAACTACCGCATCCGGCCGGGCGGCCGGATATGACGTCATCGCCGACCCCCGTCACATGATCGGGGGTCAGGGATGCTTCTGAATGGTAACCATAGAGGTCCTTGAGACCTCTATGGTTACTGATCGCCGGTGGCTGTGAGCGCCCCCCTGTTGTCGGCGCTCACAGCACACCTGCAATTCTCCTACATAACAGCGATCTGATGATCGCTGTTATGTAGCAGAGCCGATCGGGCTGTGCCTGCTTCTAGCCTCCCATGGAGGCTATTGAAGCATGGCAAAAGTGAAAAAAAAAAGTTTTTAAAAATGTGAAAAAAATAAAAAAAACATAAAAGTTTAAATCACCCCCCTTTCGCCCCAATCAAAATAAATCAATAAAAAAAAAATCAAACCTACACATATTTGGTATCGCCGCGTTCAGAATCGCCCGATCTATCAATAAAAAAAAAGCATTAACCTGATCGCTAAATGGCGTAATGAGAAAAAAAATCGAAACGCCAGAAATATGTTTTTTTGGTCGCCGCGACATTGCATTAAAATGCAATAACGGGCGATCAAAAGAACGTATCTGCACCAAAATGCTATAATTAAAAACGCCAGCTCGGCACACAAAAAATAAGCCCTCACCTGACCCCAGATAACGAAAAATGGAGACGCTACGAGTATCGGAAAATGGCGCAAATTTTTTTTTTTTTTTTTTGCAAAGTTTGGAATTTTTTTTCACCACTTAGGTAAAACATAACCTAGACATGTGAGGTGTCTATGAACTCGTACTGACCTGGAGAATCATAATGGCAGGTCAGTTTTAGCATTTAGTGAACCTAGCAAAATAGGCAAGCAAAAAACAAGTGTGGGATTGCACTTTTTTTTGCAATTTCACTGCACTTGGAATTTTTTTCCCGTTTTCTAGTACACCACATGGTAAAACCAATGATGTCATTCAAAAGTACAACTCGTCCCGCAAAAAATAAGCCCTCACATGGCCAAATTGACGGAAAAATAAAAAAGTTATGGCTCTGTGAAGGAGGGGAGTGAAAAACGAAAACGGAAAAACGAAAAATCCCAAGGTCATGAAGGGGTTAAAGAAAATATGTAAAAAATTTGGGATATATTTAGATATCACCCCTTCCGTAACCCAAGGAGAAACAAAAAAGCCAAACACCAAATAAGACCAAAAACACAAACAAAACATAACGGCAGACCGAACAGAAGAACACAGCGTCGTAACTTGAAAATCATGGGCAACAATGTGAAAGGTAACTGGGCCCCCTATTTTTTTAAATCTTTAATAGCCATAGTCTTTTTATATAGGCCAAAGAGACTTTGCCCACCTAGGCTCCAGGGCCCGGGTGCAACTGCAACCCCTGCACCTGTTGTAGTTAAGCCCCTGCCAGAGCCCTAACCCCAACACACCCCTAACCGTAATCCCAACTCTATCCCTAATCACAATGCTGATAGCAACCCTAAGCCTAATAGCAATCCCAACCATAACCCTAATCTCAACACCAACCCTAATCACAATCCTACCCCTAACCAAAATACTAATTAAAAAAAAGGAAACATAAGGACGATGGGCCAAAAATTTGTGTGGCCTCCCGTGGAATTTTCAGCACCAGAGTGGGAAAGCTGACGGGTGGGGGCCAATATTTGTTGCCTGGGAAGGGGTTAAAATACCCTTGGATGTTCCCAGGCTATGAATGTTAGCCCACAGCTGTCTGCTTAGCCTTTCTGGCTTTAAAATATAGGGGGATCCCAAAAAAAAGAATTAATGCTCCACCTATCACGCTGTGATAAAAGAACACTGGACATGTGCTGAACAACTACCTATTGATGTAATCAGAATTACTTTCTTTTCTTTGAGATTTGTTTAGAGGAACTTAACTAATGGTAAACTCATCATTTGAAAACATGCAAATTGCCTCTTCAGAGAAAAAGAGGACTTGAACTCTATAGCGCCACCTGTTGGGAGTAGCGATCCAACAAGTACATTTGAAAACATGATTTTCTCCTCACGCTCAGATTCTGTGGAGCCTGAAAGGTTAGGTTCGTCAAGTTTAACTAAATTTTCGTTTTCACTGTCTGAATCCATAGCTGAAGTTAACTCATTTGGAATCACGATTTTCTCCTCACTCTCAGAATCTGAGAAATACAAAAGATAGTTGAGCTTGCGAAGGTCAACAAAATTTTCATCTTTACTCTGTGAATGCATAGCAGATTCTTCCGTCCTATAATACATATCGTTAAAGTGATTTTTTAGAAAAAACATCTGCTTTTAAAGCATCTGCTTTCAAAGCTTTCCACCTGCGAGCAATTGATTGAGTCAGGACTGGACTTTCAAAGCTTTCCAGCTGCACGAGCAAATGATTGAGAGACGACAGTGTGTGGTATTCCACATGGCGGGCTCCTCTGTGGTCAGCATATGTTAAAACACTACAAGTTTTTTCTTAGTTGCCCATCATCTTGTTGGTCTTTTCTCTTCTTGCGCCTTCTCTTAGATTTGGGTTCTTAGATTTTTCTCCATTTCTACAGCCTTAGGATTATGTCCCCCTGTCTGTCCCCTTCCTTCTGATATACTTTAGTTTTGGGTACATAGCATCAAATGTGTAATTAGGCTTTTCCTTCCCCATTAGAATGTGGCTGCGCCGTGGTTGCTGTACTGTGTGGGAATCCTTTTACAATCTTGTCTTTCTTCCACTTCATCTGTTAATATATTACCCTCTGTAAGTTTCAGAGAAAGATGAGATAATAGGAAATATATCCCACTTACACTGGGGCAGCCTGTTGACCAGTTGTAAAGTAAGAATAATAGAGATTTTTGATTCCAATGCTCCACCTTTTACGCTGTGATAAAATAACACTGGACGGACGCTGTACAACTACCGTTGATTTAATTAGAACTTGCTAAAGACCAGAATTGCTTTCTTTAGTTTGAAATTTGTTTTAGAGGAACTAGAGTAACTGTAAACTCATCATTTAAAAAACACGATTTTCTCACTCACAGAATCTGTAGAATTTGAAAAAAGGTTGGGCTCGTCAAGTAAATTTTCTTAAATTTTCGTTTTTACTCTCTGAATCCATAGCTGAAGTAACAGTAAACTTATATGGAAACATGATTTTCTCCAAATCTGAGGAAAAAGAAAGAAGGTTGGGCTTGTCAAAATAAACATTTTGTTTTCTTTTTACTGTGTGAATCCATAGCAGACATAAGTAAATTTGGAAACACAATTTTCTCCTCGGTCTCAGAAGGTTGGGCTTGTCCAGTTCAACTACATTTTTGTTTTCACTCTCTGCGTTCATAGCTGAAGTAACAGTAAACTCATTTGTAAACACAATTTTCTCCTCACTCTTTAGAATCTTCAGGTATACGAATGAAGGTTGAGCTTGCCAAAGTCAACTAAATTTTTGCTTTTTCTCTCTGAATCCATAAATTCTTTCATCCTATGATACATACTGTATGTTGAAGCGATTTTTTAAAACAAACATCCGCTTTCAAAGCTTTCCACCTGCGAGCAATTGTTTGAGTCTGGACAGGACGGTGTGTGATGGTCCATATGAGACGTGTTCCTCAGTGGTTAGCAAGGCATATGCTGAAAGACTAAGTTTTTTCTTGGTTGTCCATCTTGTTGGTGTTTTTTCTTCAATTGGGTTCCTGGATTTTTTTTTGCTTTCTGCAGCATTAGGAATACGTACCCCTGTCCTTGTATATGTCACCTCCCTTCTGATATACTTCAGTTCTGGGTACATAGCAACAAATGTGTAATTGGGCTTTTTCTTCCCCATTAGACGCCGGCTGCACCGTAGTTTCTGTCCTGCGTGGTGGTAATCTCACAATCTTGTCTTTCTTCCTCTACATCTGTTAATATATTACTCTGTGTAAGTCTCGGAGAAAAATTAGATAATAAAAAAAATATTTTCCCACTTACAGTAGGGCAGCCTTCTGACCTGTTGTGAAGTAAAAATCATAGACATTCTGGAGGACCAATGCTCCTCCTTTCACCCTGTGATAAAATAACACTGGACAGGCGCTGTACAACTACCTTTGATTTAATAAGAATTTTTTAAAGACCAGAATTGCTTTCTTTTCTTTGAGATTTGTTTTAGAGAAATTTAAGTAACAATAAACTCATCATTTAGAAAGAAGGTTGAGCTTACCAAGGTGAACTACATTTTTGTTTTCACTCTGAATCCATAGATTCTTTTTGTCCCGTGATACATAGGGTGAAGCATTTTCTCATAAAAAACATCCGCTTTCAAAGCTTTCCACCTGCAAATAATTGTTTTGAGTCAGGACTGGACAATGTGCGGTGGTTCATATGATGTGCTCCTCTGGTCAGCAGAGCATATACTCGAAGACTAAGTTTTTTTCTTGGTTGCACATCTTATCATCTTGTTGGTCTTTTCATAGCTGCCTTTGGTTCATTATGCTCGTGCCTTCTCTTTTATTGTTTTCCTGGATTTTTCATGCTTTCTGCTTTTTGTCCTTGTGTATTCCGCCTCTTCTAAGGTATTTTAGATCTGGGTACTTAGCATCAAACGTGTAATTAGGCTTTTCCCTTCCCATTAGAATGTGGCTGCGCTGTGGTTGCTGTACTGTGTGGGGATCCTCTTACAATCTTGTGTTTCTTCCTCTACATCTGTTAATATATTACTCTCTGTAAGTCTCAGTGAAAGATGAGATGATAAAAAATATATTTTCCCACTTACAGTAGGGCAGCCTGCTGACCTGTTGTGAAGAATCACAGACATTCTTGAGAACCAATGCTCTACCTTTAACACTGTGATAAAATGACACTGGGCAGGTGCTGTAAAACTACCTTTGATTTAATCAGAATTTGTTACAGGCCAGAATTGCTTTCTTTTCTTTAAAATTTGTTTTAGAGGCATTAGGCTAACTCATCATTTAAAAACACGATTTTCTCCTCACTCACAGAATCTGAATCCAAGAAGTATCATTTCAATTTGAAAAAAAGTTGGGCTCGTCTAGGTCAACTAAATTTTCGTTTTCACTCTCTGAATCCATAGCTGAAGTAACAATAAACTTAGTAACAGTAAACTTATCATTTGGAAACATAATTTTCTCTTCACTCAGAATCTGAGGAATAGGAAAGAAGTTTGGGCCTGTCAAAATGAACAATGCTATTTGTTTTGGGATGTGAATCCATAGCTGAAGTAAGAGTAAACTCGTCATTTGGAAACACGATTTTCTCTTCACTCAGAAGGTTGGGCTCGTCAAGTTCAACTAAATTTTGGTTTTCACTCTCTGAGTTCATAGCTGAAGTAACAAACTTATCATTTGGAAATAGGAAAAAATGTTGGGCTTATCAAAGTTAACAACATTTTTCTCTTCACTATTTGAATCCGTAGCTGAAGTAAGAGTAAACTCATCATTTGAAAACACTATTTTCTCTTCACTCAGAATCTTGAGAATACTGAAGAAGGTTGAGTGTTGTGAATTTGGATTCTGGGCTCCCCCGGTGGCTACTGGTGGAATTGAACTGGTGTCTTCATCTTCTCTGTTCACCTGTTCCCATCAAGATGTGGGAGTCGCTATATAGCCTTGCTGCTCTGTTAAGGTACCTTCACACGAAACGACATTATAACGATATCGCTAGCAATCCGTGACGTTGCAGCGTCCTCGCTAGCGATATCGTTTCGTTTGACACGCAGCAGCGATCAGGATCCTGCTGTGATGTCGCTGGTCGCTGAATAAAGTCCAGAACTTTATTTGGTCGTCCGATCGCTGTGTATCGTTGTGTTTGAAAGCAAAAGCAACGATACCAGCGATATTTTACACTGGTAACCAGGGTAAACATCGGGTTACTAAGCGCAGGGCCGCGCTTAGTTACCCGATGTTTACCCTGGTTACTAGCGTAAAATGTAAAAAAAACAAACAGCACATACTCACATTGCGTCCCCTGCAGTCTGCTTCCTCCTCTGACTCAGCGCCGCAAAGTGAAAGTGAAAGCAGCACAGCGGTGACGTCACCGCTCTGCTCTCACTGTACGGCGCTCAGTCAGTCAGGAAGTGGACGCAGGGGGACGTGAATGTAAGTATGTGCTGTTTGTTTTTTTTAGATTTTACGCTGGTAACCAGGGTAAACATCGGGTTACTAAGCGCGGCCCTGCGCTTAGTTACCCGATGTTTACCCTGGTTACCAGGGGACCTCGGCATAGTTGATCGCTGGAGAGCGGTCTGTGTGACAGCTCTCCAGCGACCAAACAGCGACGCTGCAGCGATCGACATCGTTGTCGCTATCGCTGCAGCGTCGCTTCGTGTGAAGGTACCTTTAGTTGCTTGCCGGTCAACAATGTTATCAGAAGCCTCTCTGTGCTTGTTCCTGCTCCTAGACAACTACTAGATAAGTTGGACTCTTGTCCATGTTTGTTTTTGCATTTTTGTTCCAGTTCACAGCTGTAGTTTCGTTACTGTGTCTGGAAAGCTCTTGTGAACAGGAATTGCCACTCTGGTGTTATGAGTTAATGCCAGAGTTTTAAAGTAATTTCTGGATGGTGTTTTGAAAGGGTTTTTAGCTGACCATGAAAGTGTCCTTTCTGTCTTCTGCTATGTAGTAAGTGGACCTCAAATTTGCTAAACCTATTTTCATACTACGTTTGTTATTTCATCTTGATTCACCGCCAATACATGTGGGGGGCCTCTGTCTCCTTTCGGGGTATTTCTCTAGAGGTGAGCTAGGACTAATATTTTCCTCTGCTAGCTTTATTTAGTCCTCCGGCTGGTGCTGGGCATCTAGAATCAACGTAGGCATGCTACCCGGCCACTGCTAGTTGTGCGTTAGGTTTAGTTCATGGTCAGCTTAGTTTCCATCTTCCAAGAGCTAGTTCCTATATATGCTGATGCTATGATCTCTTGCCATTGAGATCATGACAGTTTGACCGGCCACTAAAGGGTTAAAATCCTTGGCTGAGAAAGGAGAGAAATAAGTAGTCTGCTGAAATTTTTTTTTTTTTTTTTCTCTCCTTTGAATGGCTCTGTGTTCACCTGTTTGCAATGGATCTTCAGAGTGTAACTGCAGGTTTGAATAATCTCGCCACGAAGGTACAAAATTTGCAAGATTTTGTTTGTCATGCACCTGTATCTGAGCCGAGAATTCCTTTGCCGGAATTTTTCTCGGGGAATAGATCTGGGTTTCAGAATTTTCGAAATAATTGCAAATTATTTTTGTCCCTGAAATCTCGCTCTGCCGGAGATCCTGCACAGCAGGTCAGGATTGTGATTTCCTTGCTCCGGGGCGACCCTCAAGACTGGGCTTTTTCATTGACACCAGGGGATCCTGCGTTGCTCAATGTGGATGCGTTTTTTCTGGCCTTGGGGTTGCTTTATGACGAACCTCATTTGGAGCTTCAGGCAGAAAAAACTTTGATGTCCCTATCTCAGGGGCAAGATGAAGCGGAAATTTACTGCCAAAGATTCCGTAAATGGTCTGTGCTTACTCAGTGGAATGAGTGCGCCCTGGCGGCGACTTTCAGAGAGGGTCTCTCTGATGCCATTAAGGATGTTATGGTGGGGTTCCCTGTGCCTGCGGGTCTGAATGAGTCCATGACAATGGCTATTCAGATCGATAGGCGTTTGCGGGAGCGCAAACCAGTGCACCATCTGGCGGTGTCCACTGAGAAATCGCCAGAGAGTATGCAGTGTGATAGAATTCTGTCCCGAAGCGAGCGGCAGAATTTTAGACGGAAAAATGGGTTGTGTTTCTATTGTGGTGATTCTACTCATGTTATATCAGCATGCTCTAAGCGCACTAAAAAGCTTGGTAAATCTGTTTCCATTTGCACCTTACCGTCTAAGTTTATTCTATCTGTGACCCTGATTTGCTCTTTGTCATCTATTACCACGGACGCCTATGTCGACTCTGGCGCCGCTTTGAGTCTTATGGATTGGTCCTTTGCCAAACGCTGTGGGTATGATTTAGAGCCTTTGGAGACTCCTATTCCTCTGAAGGGGATTGACTCCACCCCATTGGCTAATAATAAACCACAATACTGGACACAAGTAACTATGCGTATTAATCCGGATCACCAGGAGATTATTCGCTTTCTGGTGCTGTATAATCTACATGATGATTTGGTGCTAGGATTGCCTTGGCTGCAATCTCACAACCCAGTCCTCGACTGGAAAGCTATGTCTGTGTTGAGCTGGGGATGTAAGGGGGCTCATGGGGATGTACCTGTGGTTTCCATTTCATCATCTATTCCCTCTGAAATTCCTGAGTTCCTGTCTGACTATCGTGACGTCTTTGAAGAATCCAAGCTTGGTTCATTACCTCCGCACCGAGAGTGCGATTGTGCCATAGATTTAATCCCGGGTAGTAAATACCCAAGGGGTCGTTTATTTAATCTGTCTGTGCCTGAACATGCTGCTATGCGTGAATATATAAAGGAGTCCTTGGAAAAGGGACATATTCGTCCATCGTCATCTCCCTTAGGAGCCGGTTTTTTCTTTGTGTCAAAAAAAGACGGCTCTTTGAGACCATGTATTGATTATCGGCTTTTGAATAAAATCACTGTTAAATATCAATACCCATTGCCGTTGCTGACTGATTTGTTTGCTCGCATAAAGGGGGCCAAGTGGTTCTCTAAGATTGACCTTCGTGGGGCGTATAATTTGGTGCGAATCAGGCAGGGGGATGAGTGGAAAACCGCATTTAATACGCCCGAGGGCCACTTTGAGTATTTAGTGATGCCTTTTGGTCTTTCAAATGCTCCGTCAGTTTTCCAGTCCTTTATGCATGATATTTTTCGCGATTATTTGGATAAATTTATGATTGTGTATCTGGATGATATTCTGATTTTTTCGGATGACTGGGACTCTCATGTCCAGCAAGTCAGGAGGGTTTTTCAGGTTTTGCGGTCTAATTCTTTGTGTGTGAAGGGTTCTAAGTGTGTTTTTGGGGTACAGAGGATTTCCTTTTTGGGATATATTTTTTCCCCCTCTTCCATTGAAATGGATCCTGTCAAGGTTCAAGCTATTTGTGATTGGACGCAGCCCTCTTCTCTTAAGAGTCTTCAGAAATTTTTGGGCTTTGCTAACTTTTATCGTCGATTTATTGCTGGTTTTTCGGATATTGCTAAGCCATTGACCGATTTGACTAAGAAGGGTGCTGATGTTGCTGATTGGTCCCCTGATGCTGTGGAGGCCTTTCGGGAGCTTAAGCGCCGTTTTTCCTCTGCCCCTGTGTTGCGTCAGCCTGATGTTGCTCTACCTTTTCAGGTTGAGGTCGACGCTTCTGAGATCGGAGCTGGGGCAGTGTTGTCGCAGAAAAGTTCTGACTGCTCCGTGATGAGGCCTTGTGCCTTCTTTTCCCGTAAATTTTCGCCCGCTGAGCGGAATTATGATGTTGGGAATCGGGAGCTTTTGGCCATGAAGTGGGCTTTTGAGGAGTGGCGCCATTGGCTTGAGGGGGCCAGACATCAGGTGGTGGTATTGACTGACCACAAAAATTTGATTTATCTTGAGACCGCCAGGCGCCTGAATCCTAGACAGGCGCGCTGGTCATTATTTTTCTCTCGGTTTAATTTTGTGGTGTCATACCTACCGGGTTCTAAGAATGTTAAGGCGGATGCCCTTTCTAGGAGTTTTGAGCCTGACTCGCCTGGTAACTCTGAGCCCACAGGTATCCTTAAGGATGGAGTGGTATTGTCAGCCGTTTCTCCAGACCTGCGGCGGGCCTTGCAGGAGTTTCAGGCGGATAGACCTGATCGTTGCCCACCTGATAAACTGTTTGTTCCTGATGATTGGACCAGTAGAGTCATCTCTGAGGTTCATTCTTCTGCGTTGGCAGGTCATCCTGGCATTTTTGGTACTAGGGATTTGGTGGCAAGGTCCTTCTGGTGGCCTTCCCTGTCACGAGATGTGCGAGGCTTTGTGCAGTCTTGTGACGTTTGTGCTCGGGCCAAGCCTTGTTGTTCTCGGGCTAGTGGATTGTTGTTGCCCTTGCCTATTCCTAAGAGGCCTTGGACGCACATCTCGATGGATTTTATTTCAGATCTGCCTGTTTCTCAGAAGATGTCTGTCATCTGGGTGGTGTGTGACCGTTTCTCTAAGATGGTCCATTTGGTTCCTCTGCCCAAGTTGCCTTCTTCTTCCGAGTTGGTTCCTCTGTTTTTTCAAAATGTTGTTCGTTTGCATGGTATTCCTGAGAATATCGTTTCTGACAGAGGGACCCAATTCGTGTCTAGATTTTGGCGGGCATTCTGTGCTAGGATGGGCATAGATTTATCTTTTTCGTCCGCTTTCCATCCTCAGACGAATGGCCAGACTGAGCGGATTAATCAGACCCTGGAGACATATCTGAGGTGTTTTGTGTCTGCTGACCAGGATGATTGGGTTGCTTTTTTGCCATTGGCGGAGTTCGCTCTCAATAATCGGGCCAGCTCTGCCACTTTGGTGTCCCCGTTTTTCTGTAATTCGGGGTTTCATCCTCGATTTTCCTCTGGTCAGGTGGAATCTTCGGATTGTCCTGGAGTGGATGCTGTGGTGGAGAGATTGCATCAGATCTGGGGGCAGGTGGTGGACAATTTGAGGTTGTCCCAGGAGAAGACTCAGCTTTTTGCCAACCGCCACCGTCGTGTTGGTCCTCGGCTTTGTGTTGGGGATTTGGTGTGGTTGTCTTCTCGTTTTGTCCCTATGAGGGTCTCTTCTCCTAAGTTTAAGCCTCGGTTCATCGGCCCATATAAGATATTGGAGATTCTTAACCCTGTTTCCTTCCGTTTGGACCTCCCTGCATCCTTTTCTATTCATAACGTTTTTCATCGGTCATTATTGCGCAGGTATGAGGTACCGGTTGTGCCTTCCGTTGAGCCTCCTGCTCCGGTGTTGGTTGAGGGTGAGTTGGAGTACGTTGTGGAGAAAATCTTAGACTCTCGTGTTTCCAGACGGAGACTCCAGTATCTGGTCAAGTGGAAGGGATACGGCCAGGAGGATAATTCTTGGGTGAATGCATCTGATGTTCATGCCTCTGATCTGGTTCGTACCTTTCATAGGGCCCATCCTGATCGCCCTGGTGGTTCTGGTGAGGGTTCGGTGCCCCCTCCTTGAGGGGGGGGGTACTGTTGTGAATTTGGATTCTGGGCTCCCCCGGTGGCTACTGGTGGAATTGAACTGGTGTCTTCATCTTCTCTGTTCACCTGTTCCCATCAAGATGTGGGAGTCGCTATATAGCCTTGCTGCTCTGTTAGTTGCTTGCCGGTCAACAATGTTATCAGAAGCCTCTCTGTGCTTGTTCCTGCTCCTAGACAACTACTAGATAAGTTGGACTCTTGTCCATGTTTGTTTTTGCATTTTTGTTCCAGTTCACAGCTGTAGTTTCGTTACTGTGTCTGGAAAGCTCTTGTGAACAGGAATTGCCACTCTGGTGTTATGAGTTAATGCCAGAGTTTTAAAGTAATTTCTGGATGGTGTTTTGAAAGGGTTTTTAGCTGACCATGAAAGTGTCCTTTCTGTCTTCTGCTATGTAGTAAGTGGACCTCAAATTTGCTAAACCTATTTTCATACTACGTTTGTTATTTCATCTTGATTCACCGCCAATACATGTGGGGGGCCTCTGTCTCCTTTCGGGGTATTTCTCTAGAGGTGAGCTAGGACTAATATTTTCCTCTGCTAGCTTTATTTAGTCCTCCGGCTGGTGCTGGGCATCTAGAATCAACGTAGGCATGCTACCCGGCCACTGCTAGTTGTGCGTTAGGTTTAGTTCATGGTCAGCTTAGTTTCCATCTTCCAAGAGCTAGTTCCTATATATGCTGATGCTATGATCTCTTGCCATTGAGATCATGACAGTTTGACCGGCCACTAAAGGGTTAAAATCCTTGGCTGAGAAAGGAGAGAAATAAGTAGTCTGCTGAAATTTTTTTTTTTTTTTTTCTCTCCTTTGAATGGCTCTGTGTTCACCTGTTTGCAATGGATCTTCAGAGTGTAACTGCAGGTTTGAATAATCTCGCCACGAAGGTACAAAATTTGCAAGATTTTGTTTGTCATGCACCTGTATCTGAGCCGAGAATTCCTTTGCCGGAATTTTTCTCGGGGAATAGATCTGGGTTTCAGAATTTTCGAAATAATTGCAAATTATTTTTGTCCCTGAAATCTCGCTCTGCCGGAGATCCTGCACAGCAGGTCAGGATTGTGATTTCCTTGCTCCGGGGCGACCCTCAAGACTGGGCTTTTTCATTGACACCAGGGGATCCTGCGTTGCTCAATGTGGATGCGTTTTTTCTGGCCTTGGGGTTGCTTTATGACGAACCTCATTTGGAGCTTCAGGCAGAAAAAACTTTGATGTCCCTATCTCAGGGGCAAGATGAAGCGGAAATTTACTGCCAAAGATTCCGTAAATGGTCTGTGCTTACTCAGTGGAATGAGTGCGCCCTGGCGGCGACTTTCAGAGAGGGTCTCTCTGATGCCATTAAGGATGTTATGGTGGGGTTCCCTGTGCCTGCGGGTCTGAATGAGTCCATGACAATGGCTATTCAGATCGATAGGCGTTTGCGGGAGCGCAAACCAGTGCACCATCTGGCGGTGTCCACTGAGAAATCGCCAGAGAGTATGCAGTGTGATAGAATTCTGTCCCGAAGCGAGCGGCAGAATTTTAGACGGAAAAATGGGTTGTGTTTCTATTGTGGTGATTCTACTCATGTTATATCAGCATGCTCTAAGCGCACTAAAAAGCTTGGTAAATCTGTTTCCATTTGCACCTTACCGTCTAAGTTTATTCTATCTGTGACCCTGATTTGCTCTTTGTCATCTATTACCACGGACGCCTATGTCGACTCTGGCGCCGCTTTGAGTCTTATGGATTGGTCCTTTGCCAAACGCTGTGGGTATGATTTAGAGCCTTTGGAGACTCCTATTCCTCTGAAGGGGATTGACTCCACCCCATTGGCTAATAATAAACCACAATACTGGACACAAGTAACTATGCGTATTAATCCGGATCACCAGGAGATTATTCGCTTTCTGGTGCTGTATAATCTACATGATGATTTGGTGCTAGGATTGCCTTGGCTGCAATCTCACAACCCAGTCCTCGACTGGAAAGCTATGTCTGTGTTGAGCTGGGGATGTAAGGGGGCTCATGGGGATGTACCTGTGGTTTCCATTTCATCATCTATTCCCTCTGAAATTCCTGAGTTCCTGTCTGACTATCGTGACGTCTTTGAAGAATCCAAGCTTGGTTCATTACCTCCGCACCGAGAGTGCGATTGTGCCATAGATTTAATCCCGGGTAGTAAATACCCAAGGGGTCGTTTATTTAATCTGTCTGTGCCTGAACATGCTGCTATGCGTGAATATATAAAGGAGTCCTTGGAAAAGGGACATATTCGTCCATCGTCATCTCCCTTAGGAGCCGGTTTTTTCTTTGTGTCAAAAAAAGACGGCTCTTTGAGACCATGTATTGATTATCGGCTTTTGAATAAAATCACTGTTAAATATCAATACCCATTGCCGTTGCTGACTGATTTGTTTGCTCGCATAAAGGGGGCCAAGTGGTTCTCTAAGATTGACCTTCGTGGGGCGTATAATTTGGTGCGAATCAGGCAGGGGGATGAGTGGAAAACCGCATTTAATACGCCCGAGGGCCACTTTGAGTATTTAGTGATGCCTTTTGGTCTTTCAAATGCTCCGTCAGTTTTCCAGTCCTTTATGCATGATATTTTTCGCGATTATTTGGATAAATTTATGATTGTGTATCTGGATGATATTCTGATTTTTTCGGATGACTGGGACTCTCATGTCCAGCAAGTCAGGAGGGTTTTTCAGGTTTTGCGGTCTAATTCTTTGTGTGTGAAGGGTTCTAAGTGTGTTTTTGGGGTACAGAGGATTTCCTTTTTGGGATATATTTTTTCCCCCTCTTCCATTGAAATGGATCCTGTCAAGGTTCAAGCTATTTGTGATTGGACGCAGCCCTCTTCTCTTAAGAGTCTTCAGAAATTTTTGGGCTTTGCTAACTTTTATCGTCGATTTATTGCTGGTTTTTCGGATATTGCTAAGCCATTGACCGATTTGACTAAGAAGGGTGCTGATGTTGCTGATTGGTCCCCTGATGCTGTGGAGGCCTTTCGGGAGCTTAAGCGCCGTTTTTCCTCTGCCCCTGTGTTGCGTCAGCCTGATGTTGCTCTACCTTTTCAGGTTGAGGTCGACGCTTCTGAGATCGGAGCTGGGGCAGTGTTGTCGCAGAAAAGTTCTGACTGCTCCGTGATGAGGCCTTGTGCCTTCTTTTCCCGTAAATTTTCGCCCGCTGAGCGGAATTATGATGTTGGGAATCGGGAGCTTTTGGCCATGAAGTGGGCTTTTGAGGAGTGGCGCCATTGGCTTGAGGGGGCCAGACATCAGGTGGTGGTATTGACTGACCACAAAAATTTGATTTATCTTGAGACCGCCAGGCGCCTGAATCCTAGACAGGCGCGCTGGTCATTATTTTTCTCTCGGTTTAATTTTGTGGTGTCATACCTACCGGGTTCTAAGAATGTTAAGGCGGATGCCCTTTCTAGGAGTTTTGAGCCTGACTCGCCTGGTAACTCTGAGCCCACAGGTATCCTTAAGGATGGAGTGGTATTGTCAGCCGTTTCTCCAGACCTGCGGCGGGCCTTGCAGGAGTTTCAGGCGGATAGACCTGATCGTTGCCCACCTGATAAACTGTTTGTTCCTGATGATTGGACCAGTAGAGTCATCTCTGAGGTTCATTCTTCTGCGTTGGCAGGTCATCCTGGCATTTTTGGTACTAGGGATTTGGTGGCAAGGTCCTTCTGGTGGCCTTCCCTGTCACGAGATGTGCGAGGCTTTGTGCAGTCTTGTGACGTTTGTGCTCGGGCCAAGCCTTGTTGTTCTCGGGCTAGTGGATTGTTGTTGCCCTTGCCTATTCCTAAGAGGCCTTGGACGCACATCTCGATGGATTTTATTTCAGATCTGCCTGTTTCTCAGAAGATGTCTGTCATCTGGGTGGTGTGTGACCGTTTCTCTAAGATGGTCCATTTGGTTCCTCTGCCCAAGTTGCCTTCTTCTTCCGAGTTGGTTCCTCTGTTTTTTCAAAATGTTGTTCGTTTGCATGGTATTCCTGAGAATATCGTTTCTGACAGAGGGACCCAATTCGTGTCTAGATTTTGGCGGGCATTCTGTGCTAGGATGGGCATAGATTTATCTTTTTCGTCCGCTTTCCATCCTCAGACGAATGGCCAGACTGAGCGGATTAATCAGACCCTGGAGACATATCTGAGGTGTTTTGTGTCTGCTGACCAGGATGATTGGGTTGCTTTTTTGCCATTGGCGGAGTTCGCTCTCAATAATCGGGCCAGCTCTGCCACTTTGGTGTCCCCGTTTTTCTGTAATTCGGGGTTTCATCCTCGATTTTCCTCTGGTCAGGTGGAATCTTCGGATTGTCCTGGAGTGGATGCTGTGGTGGAGAGATTGCATCAGATCTGGGGGCAGGTGGTGGACAATTTGAGGTTGTCCCAGGAGAAGACTCAGCTTTTTGCCAACCGCCACCGTCGTGTTGGTCCTCGGCTTTGTGTTGGGGATTTGGTGTGGTTGTCTTCTCGTTTTGTCCCTATGAGGGTCTCTTCTCCTAAGTTTAAGCCTCGGTTCATCGGCCCATATAAGATATTGGAGATTCTTAACCCTGTTTCCTTCCGTTTGGACCTCCCTGCATCCTTTTCTATTCATAACGTTTTTCATCGGTCATTATTGCGCAGGTATGAGGTACCGGTTGTGCCTTCCGTTGAGCCTCCTGCTCCGGTGTTGGTTGAGGGTGAGTTGGAGTACGTTGTGGAGAAAATCTTAGACTCTCGTGTTTCCAGACGGAGACTCCAGTATCTGGTCAAGTGGAAGGGATACGGCCAGGAGGATAATTCTTGGGTGAATGCATCTGATGTTCATGCCTCTGATCTGGTTCGTACCTTTCATAGGGCCCATCCTGATCGCCCTGGTGGTTCTGGTGAGGGTTCGGTGCCCCCTCCTTGAGGGGGGGGGTACTGTTGTGAATTTGGATTCTGGGCTCCCCCGGTGGCTACTGGTGGAATTGAACTGGTGTCTTCATCTTCTCTGTTCACCTGTTCCCATCAAGATGTGGGAGTCGCTATATAGCCTTGCTGCTCTGTTAGTTGCTTGCCGGTCAACAATGTTATCAGAAGCCTCTCTGTGCTTGTTCCTGCTCCTAGACAACTACTAGATAAGTTGGACTCTTGTCCATGTTTGTTTTTGCATTTTTGTTCCAGTTCACAGCTGTAGTTTCGTTACTGTGTCTGGAAAGCTCTTGTGAACAGGAATTGCCACTCTGGTGTTATGAGTTAATGCCAGAGTTTTAAAGTAATTTCTGGATGGTGTTTTGAAAGGGTTTTTAGCTGACCATGAAAGTGTCCTTTCTGTCTTCTGCTATGTAGTAAGTGGACCTCAAATTTGCTAAACCTATTTTCATACTACGTTTGTTATTTCATCTTGATTCACCGCCAATACATGTGGGGGGCCTCTGTCTCCTTTCGGGGTATTTCTCTAGAGGTGAGCTAGGACTAATATTTTCCTCTGCTAGCTTTATTTAGTCCTCCGGCTGGTGCTGGGCATCTAGAATCAACGTAGGCATGCTACCCGGCCACTGCTAGTTGTGCGTTAGGTTTAGTTCATGGTCAGCTTAGTTTCCATCTTCCAAGAGCTAGTTCCTATATATGCTGATGCTATGATCTCTTGCCATTGAGATCATGACAGTTTGACCGGCCACTAAAGGGTTAAAATCCTTGGCTGAGAAAGGAGAGAAATAAGTAGTCTGCTGAAATTTTTTTTTTTTTTTTTCTCTCCTTTGAATGGCTCTGTGTTCACCTGTTTGCAATGGATCTTCAGAGTGTAACTGCAGGTTTGAATAATCTCGCCACGAAGGTACAAAATTTGCAAGATTTTGTTTGTCATGCACCTGTATCTGAGCCGAGAATTCCTTTGCCGGAATTTTTCTCGGGGAATAGATCTGGGTTTCAGAATTTTCGAAATAATTGCAAATTATTTTTGTCCCTGAAATCTCGCTCTGCCGGAGATCCTGCACAGCAGGTCAGGATTGTGATTTCCTTGCTCCGGGGCGACCCTCAAGACTGGGCTTTTTCATTGACACCAGGGGATCCTGCGTTGCTCAATGTGGATGCGTTTTTTCTGGCCTTGGGGTTGCTTTATGACGAACCTCATTTGGAGCTTCAGGCAGAAAAAACTTTGATGTCCCTATCTCAGGGGCAAGATGAAGCGGAAATTTACTGCCAAAGATTCCGTAAATGGTCTGTGCTTACTCAGTGGAATGAGTGCGCCCTGGCGGCGACTTTCAGAGAGGGTCTCTCTGATGCCATTAAGGATGTTATGGTGGGGTTCCCTGTGCCTGCGGGTCTGAATGAGTCCATGACAATGGCTATTCAGATCGATAGGCGTTTGCGGGAGCGCAAACCAGTGCACCATCTGGCGGTGTCCACTGAGAAATCGCCAGAGAGTATGCAGTGTGATAGAATTCTGTCCCGAAGCGAGCGGCAGAATTTTAGACGGAAAAATGGGTTGTGTTTCTATTGTGGTGATTCTACTCATGTTATATCAGCATGCTCTAAGCGCACTAAAAAGCTTGGTAAATCTGTTTCCATTTGCACCTTACCGTCTAAGTTTATTCTATCTGTGACCCTGATTTGCTCTTTGTCATCTATTACCACGGACGCCTATGTCGACTCTGGCGCCGCTTTGAGTCTTATGGATTGGTCCTTTGCCAAACGCTGTGGGTATGATTTAGAGCCTTTGGAGACTCCTATTCCTCTGAAGGGGATTGACTCCACCCCATTGGCTAATAATAAACCACAATACTGGACACAAGTAACTATGCGTATTAATCCGGATCACCAGGAGATTATTCGCTTTCTGGTGCTGTATAATCTACATGATGATTTGGTGCTAGGATTGCCTTGGCTGCAATCTCACAACCCAGTCCTCGACTGGAAAGCTATGTCTGTGTTGAGCTGGGGATGTAAGGGGGCTCATGGGGATGTACCTGTGGTTTCCATTTCATCATCTATTCCCTCTGAAATTCCTGAGTTCCTGTCTGACTATCGTGACGTCTTTGAAGAATCCAAGCTTGGTTCATTACCTCCGCACCGAGAGTGCGATTGTGCCATAGATTTAATCCCGGGTAGTAAATACCCAAGGGGTCGTTTATTTAATCTGTCTGTGCCTGAACATGCTGCTATGCGTGAATATATAAAGGAGTCCTTGGAAAAGGGACATATTCGTCCATCGTCATCTCCCTTAGGAGCCGGTTTTTTCTTTGTGTCAAAAAAAGACGGCTCTTTGAGACCATGTATTGATTATCGGCTTTTGAATAAAATCACTGTTAAATATCAATACCCATTGCCGTTGCTGACTGATTTGTTTGCTCGCATAAAGGGGGCCAAGTGGTTCTCTAAGATTGACCTTCGTGGGGCGTATAATTTGGTGCGAATCAGGCAGGGGGATGAGTGGAAAACCGCATTTAATACGCCCGAGGGCCACTTTGAGTATTTAGTGATGCCTTTTGGTCTTTCAAATGCTCCGTCAGTTTTCCAGTCCTTTATGCATGATATTTTTCGCGATTATTTGGATAAATTTATGATTGTGTATCTGGATGATATTCTGATTTTTTCGGATGACTGGGACTCTCATGTCCAGCAAGTCAGGAGGGTTTTTCAGGTTTTGCGGTCTAATTCTTTGTGTGTGAAGGGTTCTAAGTGTGTTTTTGGGGTACAGAGGATTTCCTTTTTGGGATATATTTTTTCCCCCTCTTCCATTGAAATGGATCCTGTCAAGGTTCAAGCTATTTGTGATTGGACGCAGCCCTCTTCTCTTAAGAGTCTTCAGAAATTTTTGGGCTTTGCTAACTTTTATCGTCGATTTATTGCTGGTTTTTCGGATATTGCTAAGCCATTGACCGATTTGACTAAGAAGGGTGCTGATGTTGCTGATTGGTCCCCTGATGCTGTGGAGGCCTTTCGGGAGCTTAAGCGCCGTTTTTCCTCTGCCCCTGTGTTGCGTCAGCCTGATGTTGCTCTACCTTTTCAGGTTGAGGTCGACGCTTCTGAGATCGGAGCTGGGGCAGTGTTGTCGCAGAAAAGTTCTGACTGCTCCGTGATGAGGCCTTGTGCCTTCTTTTCCCGTAAATTTTCGCCCGCTGAGCGGAATTATGATGTTGGGAATCGGGAGCTTTTGGCCATGAAGTGGGCTTTTGAGGAGTGGCGCCATTGGCTTGAGGGGGCCAGACATCAGGTGGTGGTATTGACTGACCACAAAAATTTGATTTATCTTGAGACCGCCAGGCGCCTGAATCCTAGACAGGCGCGCTGGTCATTATTTTTCTCTCGGTTTAATTTTGTGGTGTCATACCTACCGGGTTCTAAGAATGTTAAGGCGGATGCCCTTTCTAGGAGTTTTGAGCCTGACTCGCCTGGTAACTCTGAGCCCACAGGTATCCTTAAGGATGGAGTGGTATTGTCAGCCGTTTCTCCAGACCTGCGGCGGGCCTTGCAGGAGTTTCAGGCGGATAGACCTGATCGTTGCCCACCTGATAAACTGTTTGTTCCTGATGATTGGACCAGTAGAGTCATCTCTGAGGTTCATTCTTCTGCGTTGGCAGGTCATCCTGGCATTTTTGGTACTAGGGATTTGGTGGCAAGGTCCTTCTGGTGGCCTTCCCTGTCACGAGATGTGCGAGGCTTTGTGCAGTCTTGTGACGTTTGTGCTCGGGCCAAGCCTTGTTGTTCTCGGGCTAGTGGATTGTTGTTGCCCTTGCCTATTCCTAAGAGGCCTTGGACGCACATCTCGATGGATTTTATTTCAGATCTGCCTGTTTCTCAGAAGATGTCTGTCATCTGGGTGGTGTGTGACCGTTTCTCTAAGATGGTCCATTTGGTTCCTCTGCCCAAGTTGCCTTCTTCTTCCGAGTTGGTTCCTCTGTTTTTTCAAAATGTTGTTCGTTTGCATGGTATTCCTGAGAATATCGTTTCTGACAGAGGGACCCAATTCGTGTCTAGATTTTGGCGGGCATTCTGTGCTAGGATGGGCATAGATTTATCTTTTTCGTCCGCTTTCCATCCTCAGACGAATGGCCAGACTGAGCGGATTAATCAGACCCTGGAGACATATCTGAGGTGTTTTGTGTCTGCTGACCAGGATGATTGGGTTGCTTTTTTGCCATTGGCGGAGTTCGCTCTCAATAATCGGGCCAGCTCTGCCACTTTGGTGTCCCCGTTTTTCTGTAATTCGGGGTTTCATCCTCGATTTTCCTCTGGTCAGGTGGAATCTTCGGATTGTCCTGGAGTGGATGCTGTGGTGGAGAGATTGCATCAGATCTGGGGGCAGGTGGTGGACAATTTGAGGTTGTCCCAGGAGAAGACTCAGCTTTTTGCCAACCGCCACCGTCGTGTTGGTCCTCGGCTTTGTGTTGGGGATTTGGTGTGGTTGTCTTCTCGTTTTGTCCCTATGAGGGTCTCTTCTCCTAAGTTTAAGCCTCGGTTCATCGGCCCATATAAGATATTGGAGATTCTTAACCCTGTTTCCTTCCGTTTGGACCTCCCTGCATCCTTTTCTATTCATAACGTTTTTCATCGGTCATTATTGCGCAGGTATGAGGTACCGGTTGTGCCTTCCGTTGAGCCTCCTGCTCCGGTGTTGGTTGAGGGTGAGTTGGAGTACGTTGTGGAGAAAATCTTAGACTCTCGTGTTTCCAGACGGAGACTCCAGTATCTGGTCAAGTGGAAGGGATACGGCCAGGAGGATAATTCTTGGGTGAATGCATCTGATGTTCATGCCTCTGATCTGGTTCGTACCTTTCATAGGGCCCATCCTGATCGCCCTGGTGGTTCTGGTGAGGGTTCGGTGCCCCCTCCTTGAGGGGGGGGGTACTGTTGTGAATTTGGATTCTGGGCTCCCCCGGTGGCTACTGGTGGAATTGAACTGGTGTCTTCATCTTCTCTGTTCACCTGTTCCCATCAAGATGTGGGAGTCGCTATATAGCCTTGCTGCTCTGTTAGTTGCTTGCCGGTCAACAATGTTATCAGAAGCCTCTCTGTGCTTGTTCCTGCTCCTAGACAACTACTAGATAAGTTGGACTCTTGTCCATGTTTGTTTTTGCATTTTTGTTCCAGTTCACAGCTGTAGTTTCGTTACTGTGTCTGGAAAGCTCTTGTGAACAGGAATTGCCACTCTGGTGTTATGAGTTAATGCCAGAGTTTTAAAGTAATTTCTGGATGGTGTTTTGAAAGGGTTTTTAGCTGACCATGAAAGTGTCCTTTCTGTCTTCTGCTATGTAGTAAGTGGACCTCAAATTTGCTAAACCTATTTTCATACTACGTTTGTTATTTCATCTTGATTCACCGCCAATACATGTGGGGGGCCTCTGTCTCCTTTCGGGGTATTTCTCTAGAGGTGAGCTAGGACTAATATTTTCCTCTGCTAGCTTTATTTAGTCCTCCGGCTGGTGCTGGGCATCTAGAATCAACGTAGGCATGCTACCCGGCCACTGCTAGTTGTGCGTTAGGTTTAGTTCATGGTCAGCTTAGTTTCCATCTTCCAAGAGCTAGTTCCTATATATGCTGATGCTATGATCTCTTGCCATTGAGATCATGACAGTTGAGCTTGCCAAGGTCAACTAAATTTTTGTTTTCACTCTCTGAATCCATAGATTCTTTCATCCTATGGTATATATGTTGAAGTGATGTTTCAGAAAAAGCATCCGGTTCAAATCTTTCCACCTGCTAAAAATTGTTTGAGTCAGGACTGGTCGATGTATGGTGGTACATATGACATGCTCCTCTGGTCAGCAGGGCATATGCTGAAAGACTAAGTTTTTTCTTGGTTTCCCATCTTGTTGGTCTTTTCCTAACTGCCTTTGGTTCATTATGCTCGCGCCTTCTCTTGTATTGGTTTCACTGATTTTTCATGCTTTCTGCAGCATTGGGATTGTGTACCTTGGTCCTTGTATATGCCACCTCTTTCCTTGTATATGCTACCTCTTTCCTTGTATATGCCACCTCTTATATATGCCACCTCTTTCCTTATGTATTTTAGTTCTGGGTACATAGCATCAATCGTGTAATTGGGCTTTTCCTTCCCCATTAGACAGCAGCTGCGCCGTGTGGGGATCCTCTTACAATCTTGTCTTTATTCCTCTGTATTTCTTAATATATTACTCTTTGTAAGTCTCAAAAACATAATAATATATTTCACGCTTACAGTAGGGCGCAGCCTGCTGTCCAGTTGTGAAGTGAGAATCAATGCCCTACTTTTAATGCTATATTAAAATAACACTTGACAGGCGCTGTACAACTACCTTTGATTTCATCAGAATTTGTTAAAGACCAGAGTTGCTTTATTTTCTTTGAGATTTGTTTTACATGGACTAGACTAACAGTAAATTTATCACTTGAAAGCACGATTTTCTCCTCCCTCACAGAATCTGAGGAATTTGAAAAATGGTTGGGCTCGTCAAGGTCCACTAAATTTTTTTCAATCTCTGAATCCATAAGTGAATTAACAGTAAACTTATCCTATGATACATATGTTAAAGCAGTTTTTCAGAAAAAAAAATCAGCTTTCAAAGTGTTCCACCTGCAAGCAATTGTTTGAGTGGGAACTGGACTTAATGTGGTGGTCCATATGATATGGTCCCCTTGTCAGCAGGGCATTTGCTGAAAGAGTATAAGTTTCTTTGTTGCCCATCTGGTTTGGTCTTTTCTCTTCATAGCTGCCTCTGATTCATCATCCTTGGGCCTTTTTTATTGTGTTCCTTAATTATTCTTGCTTTCTGTAGCATTATGATTGCGTACCCCTGTCCTTGTATATGTCACCTCCATTCTGATATACTTCTGGGTACATAGCAGCAAATGTGTAATTGGCCTTTTTCTTCCCAGGTTTCTGTCCTGTGTGGTGGTCATCTCGAAATCTTGTCTTTCTTCCTCTACATCTGTTAATGTATTACTCTGCATTTCAAAGAAAGATGAGATAATAGAAAAATATTTTCCCATTTACTGTAGGGCAGCCTGCTGACCAGTTGTGAAGTAAGTATCATAGACATTCTTGAGAACCATTGCTCCACCTTTCACGCAGTGATAAAATAACACTGGACAGGCGCTATACTACTATGATTTAATTTTAATTAATGTCCAAAAATAGAAAATGGCACTTCCGAGTAGCAGAAACAACTCAAAAGGGGCAGCATAATATACCTCCACCTAAATGAAGTGAACCATCAATATAAAATCAATTATCTTTTATTGAAAGAATTGAAAATTAATATAAAAGTCACATATCTATTATTCAAAAAACATACCCCATAGAGGGCAAAACTGACAGATATCCAATTCATCTATTATGGGATACAGATATGCATTAACATGTAATTTGTAAATCAGTCCAAGTGCTAAAACCATCCCATATATATACAGTTAGGTCCATATATATTTGTACAGAGACAACATTTTTCTTATTTTGGTTATAGACATTACCACAATGAATTAAACAAAACAATTCAGATGCAGTTGAAGTTCAGACTTTCAGCTTTCATTTGAGGGTATCCATATTAAAATTGGATGAAGAGTTTAGGAGTTTCAGCTCCTTAACATGTGCCACCCTGTTTTTTAAAGGGACCAAAAGTAATTGGACAATTGACTCCAAGGCTATTTCATGGACAGGTGTGGGCAATCCCTTCATTATGTCATTCTCAACTAAGCAGATAAAAGGCCTGGAGTTGATTTGAGGTGTGGTGCTTGCATTTGGAAGGTTTTCCTATGAAGTAAACATGCGGTCAAAAGTGCTCTCCATGAAGGTGAAACAAGCCATCCTTAAGCTGCGAAAACAGAAAAAAACAAGCCGAGAAATTGCTACAATATTAGGAGTGGCAAAATCTACAGTTTGGTACATCCTGAGAAAGAAAGAAAGCACTGGTGAACTCATCAATGCAAAAAGACCTGGGTGCCCACGGAAGACAACAGTGGTGGGTGATCGCAGAATAATCTCCATGGTGAAGAGAAACCCCTTCACAACAGCCAACCAAGTGACCAACACTCTCCCGGAGGTCGGCGTATCAATATCAAAATCTACCATAAAGAGAAGACTGCATGAGAGTAAATACAGAGGGTTCACTGCACGGTGCAAGCCACTCATAAGCATCAAGAATAAAAAGGCTAGACTGGACTTTGCTAAAAAACATCTAAAAAAGCCAGCACAGTTCAGGAAGAACATTCTTTGGACAGATGAAACCATGATCAACCTCTACCAGAATGATGGAAAGAGAAAAGTATGGTGAAGGCGTGGTACAGCTCATGATCCAAAGCATACCACATCATCTGTAAAACATGGCGGAGGCAGTGTGATGGCTTGGGCATGCATGGCTGCCAGTGGCACTGGGTCACTAGTGTTTATTGATGATGTGACACAGGACAGAAGCAGCCAAATGAATTCTGAGGTATTCAGAGCCATACTGTGTGCTCAGATCCAGCCAAATGCAGCCAAACTGATTGGTCGTCGTTTCATACTACAGATGGACAATGACCCAAAACATAAAGCCAAAGAAACCCAGGAGTTTATTAAAGCAAAGAAGTGGAATATTCTTGAATGGCCAAGTCAGTCACCTGATCTCAACCCAATTGAGCATGCATTTCACTTGTTAAAGACTAAACTTCAGACAGAAAGGCCCACAAACAAGCAGCAACTGAAAACCACCACAGTGAAGGCCTGGCAGAGCATCAAAAAGGGGGAAACACAGCGTCTGGTGATGTCAACGAGTTCAAGACGTCAGGCAGTCATTGCCAGCCAAGGGTTTTCAACCAAGTACTAAAAATGAACATTTTATTTAAAATTATTGAATCTGTCCAATTACTTTTGGTCCCTTTAAAAACAGGGTGGCACATGTTAAAGAGCTGAAACTCCTAAACCCTTCATCCAATTTTAATGTGGATACCCTCAAATGAAAGCTGAAAGTCTGAACTTCAACTGCATCTGAATTGTTTTGTTTAAAATTCATTGTGGTAATGTCTATAACCAAAATGAGAAAAATGTTGTGTCTGTCCAAATATATATGGACCTAACTGTATATATATATATATATATATATATATATATATATATATATATATTCCTACTATATTCCAGTATCGATGTCAGGACAACATATGCTTGAAACATAAAAAGTAAGGTAACCCATTCACAAGGATTCACATTACTAATGTATAAGTGACATTACCTCCTTGGTTGGTGGATGCAATATGATGTCCGTGATCTGCCAGTGACCCTCCGCGCCCCGACGCATGTTTCGCCCTTTTGCCTCTTCCGGGTGTGTGCCTAACTAGATTAGGGGGTGCTTATATACTATAGATGGGCCAATAAGCAAGCTGATAAATTAAATACGTAGAATCATACCGCCAGTTTAAAGGACTCCATGGCGCATGCGCCCGTCATAATGCCCCGGAACTAGAATCAATCTCTTCCGGACATGCACCAAATGAACCGCATGATGAATACACATAGCGGTCCCGTGAATGGCGCTGTCGGAAGAGCCGGAGCAGTGACTGAATGCGCATGCGCTCCTTCCCATAGACTGGATTTACGAGAATGTGAATCACCGTGTGCCTTGAAAGAGTGGTAGAAAATTATATAAAACTTACAGAGCGAAAGTGAGCAGTGAGTTCCGAAAAAGTGGATAAATGCCGATGCATAATAGAATTAACAACTAAATCAATTTTATTATATTAAAAAGGTGAATAGTGCTAATACATTATAATTTAACTTCACCATTCTATTGATAACAGTGATAGATAATAAACATCATATAATTCATGAATGTTGATGAAGTGACATGTGAAAAGACTATTCATTGTGTATCCCTTTATATTCGATGAAATGAAAGCCAATGTCTTGCAAGCCTTGCTGTTAAAAGATAGGTTCTCAGAATAAATCCTTCTTGAAGCCCTCTTCTGAGCCCAGAAGATAATATATCAGTTTATTAAATCAATAAACTTAGTCTTTCTTCAGTTGCTGCCCCGATCCTAAACAAGTGACAAGAAATATTGACATTGCCTAATTCTAGTAAGCGCAGACATTTTTTCAGCACCAAGTTAAACTGAAATTTTGTTAGAGGTGACAGATTCTTTTGTATTAAAAATGCCCCCTGTACTACTGGTCTCAATTAAAGGCAGCTTCTTACATTACTACTGGACACAATTCCGATCCATGGAAAGCATTCAACTTTACCCAACACCCTTTTCCTAATTGATCAGTTTTGGATCTTTTTAATAAAATCTCTTATCGATTCCTGGTTTAACGAAACATCCTCGTAAAATAAACCAGAAGGTATAGTTTTCTTTTCAGACACCAACTCGCTCCTCCGAAAGGCAGCAAAGAAAGGAAGAACAAAGGCTGTTCTAATTAAACATAGCACAAAACTGTCAAAACGAACTTTAGATAAAAATTACCTAGCAAGCTCATCGAAATGGGTCGTTTCTTATCCACCGCGTGAAATGACTTCCAATAGCCTTTAAGCATCTGCTTCACTAAGAAAAAAATTAATTGCTTTGTAGCCAAAAAGTTTTCAGAAAAAATGATATGCCTGCCAAAATCCTGGTCACAGAAGAGTAAGCTAACTTTCTGTATTAAATTCGAAAAAAAATAAAATAAAACCACATTTACGTCACTATAACAATAATCCACATTAATCGAGTTGCGGAATAATATCCAATCCCGCCAGCTGGCTGAATAACTAGCCCATGTTTTGGGGTTACAGTTTTTCTGATGATTTCTGAAATTAGCTCAATACCACACCCTATAAATGATTTGGACAAGGAATCCCATCTAGTTCCACCTCCGGTTGTAAAGTCCAATGTACAGGTTGCAGAACCTTTAACCGCTTCTGCTAGCTGTCGGGATACACCTGTTTTCACCAGAGCCCACCTCAAAGTTGTTTTCAACAGCTGACATGTGCCCGCAATGGAGCTTCAAGCATTGGCACTTCAGTGCTCACTTCACTGGAGGCGGTAGACAGTGAACTGTTGAGGTCTGGGGGCGAGGCTGGCATCTATTCTTCGTTAGTGTCGAAAACCGTCGAATTGAGAGCATTGATTCCATGCTTGGGCCCATTGGACAGACAGGGCCGCCACATGCTACGGTGAACTACCCGGGTAGGCTCTACTTTTGCCCGTTCAGGCTGGACTTCATACACCAGCCCGTCAGAACCGACTCGGTGTGTCACTTGATGCGGGGTCCTCTCCAAGCGGCTTTCGCGCTTCCTTCGGGGCCACTTGTTCTGGATCAACACCCGGTCCCCTGATCTCAGAGCTGTCCCTCCAGTAGGTGCCACTTTATGATGCTTGAGTTCTTGAAACTTCGTCTGCACCAGCCGGCGGAGAGTCTGCAGTCGTTCTTGAACCCAGGAAGCCATCCCCATTCGTGAGTAGTCCTCTTCTGAGTCCAACTCCAGCTTGGTGATCTCTCAGCCCTTTCGCCCATACAGCAAGATATACGGAGTGAATCCCGTCGTACTGTGCACTCGATTGTTGTATACCCACACTAACACAGCCACAAACTCAGGTCATCGTATCCTCCGTTCTTCCTCCAATGTTCGATGCATCTGTATCAGCATCCGATTAAAGTGTTCACAGGCCCCATTCCCCTGAGGATGATGAGTAGTTCTTGACTTCTCAATCTGGTATAATTTGTGCAATTCTTCCATCACTCGGCCTTGGAAGCAGGTGCCCAGGTCAGAGTGGATCCCCTTCGGGCAACTGTACATACAGATTAAATCCTGCCATACGGCCTGTACAGCTGAATCAGCAGTCTGGTCTCGGGTCGGGGTTACTACAGCAAATTTAGTGAAATGTCATCACAGACAATGTTCATAACCGAGATGCGCCGGGCCTGCAGTTAAGTAATCGATCATCAGTACCTACAAGGGGGCAGAAGTCACGATGGTCTGTATCGGGGCCCTCTGGTCGGTCATCACAATGTTCATACCCTAGATGCGCAGGGCCTACAGTTAAGTAATCGATCATCAGTACCTCCAAGGGGCTGAAGTCACGATGGTTTGTAGGTTTGGCTAGCTCGCAGCTGCCAACCTCAATCGGGGGTAATACACCAGCTTCTGCAACCAATAAAATGTCTTCTCCAGACTCTCTCGTGGGCTTCTGTAGCCACTACGCTGATCAACTTTTCCGGGAACACTACTTGCTAGGTGACCCCCAATTCTTGTAGTAGCTACACTCTCCGGTATAGCAACCCATCTTCCAACTGGAGCCTCTCCCACTGCTTCAGAATCCCTGGAGACAGAGTGCCAGCTGGGAAGTTGCTTCAGGGCCACCCACTGTCACAGCTGGGCAATTTCTTTTTCTGTCAAAGTCGCACCCATTCATTCCGGGGCCTTCCTAGCACCTCGCCACCACCAATGATTTGACAAAGTCCCGGAAATGAGGAATCTCTTCCGCCTCCAACTGTTCATCTCTGTCACGTTTGGGGGTTGCTCATGGGTCACCCTTGAGAAGGCATCAGCATGGGTATTCTCAGCCCTGGCCCCTTAGGCGATCTTGTACCGATACTTCATCATGCGGGCCACCCATCGTTGCTCTAAGGCCCCCAACTTCGCATTTTCCAGGTGAGCTAGGGAGTTATCCGTCTGCACCAGGACTTCTGACCCAGACAAGTATTCTGTGAACTTTTCTGTCATCACCAACACCAACGCTAGTAGTCGCAACTTAAAGGAGCTTTAATTGTCCGGGTCCCTATCTGAGTTGTGAAGAGACCGGCTTGCGTAAGCTATCACTCGTTCCTTTCCTCCCTGCATCTGTGATAGAACTGCACCCAGACAATGTAGACTAAAGGTACCTTCACACGAAACGACATTATAACGATATCGCTAGCAATCCGTGACGTTGCAGCGTCCTCGCTAGCGATATCGTTTCGTTTGACACGCAGCAGCGATCAGGATCCTGCTGTGATGTCGCTGGTCGCTGAATAAAGTCCAGAACTTTATTTGGTCGTCCGATCGCTGTGTATCGTTGTGTTTGAAAGCAAAAGCAACGATACCAGCGATATTTTACACTGGTAACCAGGGTAAACATCGGGTTACTAAGCGCAGGGCCGCGCTTAGTTACCCGATGTTTACCCTGGTTACTAGCGTAAAATGTAAAAAAAACAAACAGCACATACTCACATTGCGTCCCCTGCAGTCTGCTTCCTCCTCTGACTCAGCGCCGCAAAGTGAAAGTGAAAGCAGCACAGCGGTGACGTCACCGCTCTGCTCTCACTGTACGGCGCTCAGTCAGTCAGGAAGTGGACGCAGGGGGACGTGAATGTAAGTATGTGCTGTTTGTTTTTTTTAGATTTTACGCTGGTAACCAGGGTAAACATCGGGTTACTAAGCGCGGCCCTGCGCTTAGTTACCCGATGTTTACCCTGGTTACCAGGGGACCTCGGCATAGTTGATCGCTGGAGAGCGGTCTGTGTGACAGCTCTCCAGCGACCAAACAGCGACGCTGCAGCGATCGACATCGTTGTCGCTATCGCTGCAGCGTCGCTTCGTGTGAAGGTACCTTAACATTGTGGAGGATGAAGGGTTGTGAGAAATCTCCTTCTGTCAAGGCCATTTTCAAAGCTCCTGACTGCTACTCCATCGAATAGTTTAGTTCTTTGAGCCGGCTGGCACTCCTTTTAACAGTTCTAATAAGGGGTTGGCAAGGCGGGTAAAATCTTTTACGAATATGTGGTAGTACCCAGTGAGCACCAAGAAGGCTTAAAGGGAACCTGTCACCCCGTTTTTTTCAAGATGAGATAAAAATAGCTGTGCTTTACATTAGTGTATTTTTTGTGCCTTTATTCCCCACCTATGCTGCCGAAATACCTTTGTAAAGTCGCCGTTTTTGGCTGTCACGCTGGTCTGGTCATATGGGCGTGGTGACATCGCTGTTTCTCCCCCAGATCCTGCTCATCTTTCCGTTGGTGGCGTAGTGGTGTGCGCATGCCCAACAGGCGAATCCACTGCGCGTCTGAAGGAAAAGAGCGTGATCTGCGCTATTCAGCGGTTTATCGGTGGGCGCAGCCATCTTCCTGAGGCCGCGCGTGCGCAGATGGTAGTGCTCGGCTTCCCGGGGCTTCAGGAAAATGGCCGCGGGATGCCGCGCGTGCGCAGATGGAGATCGCGACGGCCATTTTCCTGAAGCCGAGTTCGCATCTTATAGGTGCATGGGTAAACTCTCCACTAGGCATTACTGCGTTGTCGGTCTTTTGAGTAATGAGAATTGCAGGAGTCTGTATGGTTGGGGCTTCTGGATCCATGGTTACTGGCAAGAGGGGTCTTGAATTCATGATGGCTGGCACTTCAGCTAGAAGAGTGACTAGAGTTATGTGTGACTCTTAAAAAGTTAATGTCCATTAGCATGGAGTTCAAAATGTTGCGTAACATCCCGATCATTCTTTCCCAAGAGCCTCCCATGTGAGAACTATGAAGGGGGTTGAAGGTCTATGTGCAACCCTTTTCTGCTAGCTGATCTTGGATTTTCTTGGTGTGAATGTTGAGTTCTCTACATGCTCCCAACAAAGTTGTTTCCACTGTCAGATCTCAGCTGTTTCACAGGTCCCCTGATGGCAAAAGAACCTTCTCATTGCATTAATCAGGCTGGAAGTGTCCATTGATTCTATCACCTCGGTGTGAACGGTGAACAGTACAGCCCAACCCTTACTATTTGCATGGCCGCCGCGGGTCCTGCTTGTGGTCACCATCCATGACCCGAAGGGGTCTAGACCAAAGGTGAAAGGTGGCTCTGTAGATAATCTGTCTGCAGGCATGTCAGCCACTTGTTGGCATAGTTGACTTCCTCTCGTTTTTCGACAGTGCACGCAGTCATGCAGTACTTATGCCACACGGTTTCTTAAGTCCAATTATAAGTAACCTTCCCTCGGTGATTTGCCTGCCTTGATGTTGGATCCTTTATTGATGTTATGGAATCAGCAAGACTGTGACATGGTGTTTGCTGGGAATGATGAGAGGGTTTTTTTCTGCAACTCCAAGGCGGGCCAGCTTCAAACGACCACCAGCTTTCAGTAAGCCAGAACTGTCCACAGCTGGGTTTAAATTGGCGAGAGGTTTTTTATTGGAATCTGTTATTTATTGTGTAAGCACTTCCATTCTGTGGCAAATTCTCCCTGTTGTAGGTGACTTATTATGAGGGACTCACTGAGATATGTCCTCAGCGGAGAGGTGCCCATGGCAGATATCCCAACCATGAATATCATTATCTTCAAGGTTATTCCGATAACATCTGGCAATATGCACTAACCCTTGCGATTGTCCTGACGAGTCTCTTCCAGCTGGAGACACTATCGAAACACTGACAACCAAGGCTGGAGGTTTTCTCTGTACCTGTGAACATGGCGTTAACTTCTGCACGGACTTATGGGTCATTATCTGGATCTTGGATACTGTAGGTTTCCTGTACATATTCATCTGTCTGTCTCAGCAGAAATCCGGGACCTGTAAGCCAAGAAGAGCTAGCAAAGGAGCCGACAGACATAGGCCTTGTGGCATGGTTTGCTGGGTTCAGTTCGGATGGTACATAATGCCATAGTTCGATTTAGAGGATCTCCTGATCCTTTCATTGCGGTTATCAACTTATACATAAAATTGCCTTGTTTGGTTGTAGATGCAACCTACAATGACCTTACTTTCTGTGAAATATTGGACCTCATCTACGTCGACACTCAGTTCTTGTTGTATGATGTTGGCGATGTCCACTGCCAACACGGTCCCACACTATTCGAGTCTGGGAATGGTGTGATCTGGCTTAGGGGCTCGTTTAGCCTTGCCAAAGACAAATCCAGCGTAGTTTTGCCTGTTGGGTTCCATCACTTTCCAGTAAGCAACCGCTGCTATTTCCTCTGTGGAAGTGTCTGAGAAGACGTGGAGTTCCTTCTTTATACTAAAGGCGAGTGATGTTTTGACGTAGCGTCTTGCGATGTGGATGTTGTTCAAGCTGTACAAAATTTTTTTCCAGGCTTCCCAATTTTGCTCCTAGTGAGGAGAGTGTGTCATCCCAGTCCTTGACAGTTTCAGTGAATTGTCTCAGCAGGGCAGCAGGGATTTGCCTTGTATGGTGAAGGGAGCTATAAATCCAAGCCGGTCGAATTAGCAGTTCACTTCAGAAAGGACACCACATTTTGTGAATGGCTTGTCTGAGCAACTTGAAATCCGAAGGAGTCAGCTGCAAGATGTCATATGATGCCCAGGTTTCTCTGCATAGGAGAACTATCTAGCCCCAAGTCGATGTTCTTGAACCCAGGCGTGTGATCACCTGACTCGAAAGCTCTCATTACAACCAGGCTGTTTGAAGTAATTTTGTGTAACTAGAGTTTAGCCTGAAAAACCATACCTTGAGTTCTTTTGAGCAAATCGATTGCTACTTCCTCGGTGGGAAGTGATTTGAGCTTGTCATCTACATAAAAAGTCTTTCTCTACAAAGTCTCTGGCATCTGTTCCGTACTCAAACTCTCCCTCTAAATTCTCCGAAGGCCATAAGTTGCAGCTGGAAGGGTTGTTTCCAAATACATGGACCCTTATATGATATTCCACCATCTCTTTATTGGTATCATTGTCCTTGTCCATTACACTGTTGACGCACCTTGTGTACTCTTAGATTGTCTCTGCAGAGCAGGAGCAGTGTCTCGGCAATGACATCCATAGAAAGGAATAACACTGGTCAGGTGTCTTAGGTGTGGTTGGTGAAATGCGGCTTCAGGAGTAGGAATCTCTTCCTTGTGACTGGATACCTGGTCACACTCAATAAGGGTTGGTAGCGGTATTTCGGTATCCCCATTGATAGGAGAAGCAATGAATCCCTGAGCTCTTCTGCCACTTGTCTCTAAGTGGCCTGAGCAGGTGTTTAAAGTGTAGGGTTCTGATGGACCTTTAATTGCAGAGTTTCCAAAGAACTTGGGTCCTGCTAAGGACCGGTTGCTTTGGTCATCTATGATGGCATACATCTTCACTGCCTTTTCTGGAAGCCCCTCTGGATAGAACTTGATTAGACATATTCGGGCACATTTCTTTCTTTGGCCAACATCACACACATCAGAGCATGAACAAAAGACAGCCGTGGTGGTGTTAGTCTGATTCTGGTGCTCCCTGCCATGACTTGCAGTGGGAGCGGTGGTGACTTAAGCAGATGAATCTTCAGCGAGTGGGGTTGCATGCATAGCTGAGGCGTGTTTTTCACTATGGCACACCATACTTGGCGACAGATTTACCGTCCTCGGCCATGTGCTCCAGTGAAGCGCAGCATCTGAAACATACCCCAAGCTCGGTGAGGACTTTCTTGAGCTCCAGTAAGGTTTTGACTCTACACCCTCTGCACTTGTTCAGTGAGTGAGGTTTCTTATCAATGGGACATTCCCCATTGAATGACATTGAATGACACAATGTTCTTAAAGTCTCTACTTTTCCGTATGATGCCTTCATACTTTGATAATGTTGAAGTAGTTGAAGTTTCAGTGTTGGAAGTCGTCGAAGCTGGGGTCATTCCTCATCTGGGATTGTTTGTCGATGAACCTACAGAAGTGAATAAATTGGGGAAGGTGACGTCATGCACTCTTTTATACCTTGTGACTGATGTTGCCCAGTTCTCCTGCAGACTGTATGGTAGCTTCACCACAAATGGGTTCACTCCATGCGCTGTATCTGGGTAACACAGGCCGGACAGTCAAGGGTCTCTTGGCGAGCTCCAGCTCCATAAGCAAATCACTTAGGTCTTGAAGCTTGTGACCTTCTTTGAGGTGGATATTCGGGACATTCTGAAGTCTCTTGAATAGGGCTTTCTCTATTGCTTCTTCGCTGTCAAAGGTGCGTTCCAGTCTTTGCCAGGCAACAGCGAGACCTACTCCTCCTTGTCCCACGTAAACTTAAGATTCTTGCTGCAATTTGTAGCGTCTCAGCTCAACCATTTCATCATGAGATCAAGCTCCTCCTCTGCGGTTAGATTGAGATTGGCGATGGCTGCCTTGAAGGTTGCTTTCCAGGCCCTGTAGCTCTCTGCGCGATCATTGAATTTTGAGAGGCTGGTGTTGATTAGTTCTCTTCTCACCATAAACCTGGTAAACTCAGACATCGGATTTCTCACTGTTTGTTGCCACGACAACTTGTGATGCTCCCTAGGCTTATGGGCTGGCTGGCGTGAAAGGGTGAGATATTCCTGGGTAGAAAGACGTTGCTACAGGGTTGAGCTGTGGTTTAGCCTTTGATTCTGATGACTGCTACTTGAGCTGAGAGGATGGGTCTGGAAACGCTTGAGGGCCAGCTCGCTGTAGTGACTGACTTTGAGAAGGCACCTCCTGGTGACTTATTAACTTGCTTGGGTGCTGCGAAAAGTACTGGCGCTGCAGGTAGAGCTGACTTGGAGGTCTCAGTGTTGTTGGCTTGGATGGTGTTGTAATCCAGGGTTGACTCAGGTAACTGGTTCAGCACATAGTCTCTGGTGCGATCAACCGGATCATCTGTTTCTTGTGGTGGCGAGCAAACTGGATCAGTACCTCGGCTCAATGCTTGTTCGAGTACCTTCACTTCAGCTTGCACAATTTCTTCCATCTGTGAACGAAGAATTGTTATCTAAGCCTCCACTACTACTTTTGCAAGGGCTTCTGCCCTTTTGGTCCCTGCTTCTACCCTCTTGATATCTGCTTCTACCCTCTTGATATCTGCTTCAGCTTCTTTTTCTGTGAAGAATTGTTCTGCTCTTATACTGACCTCTAGCATTCTATTGCTCATAGAAATATCTATAACGAATAAGTACCTTTAATCTATTCAAAACAAGAATTACCATTTATCACACAAATGTTATGCATAGAGGCTAGTTGGTGCTCATAGAAGGAACTATAGCACATGCCTGTAGGCAAGTAGTGCTTATAAAGTAGATTGTAAAAAAGGGAACTAAAGGTGATCTGTTAGATAGCAAGAGCTTCAACAGTTGGGATTCGGGTAAGGTTATTAGTGGGAAGGTGTTATGATCCCAGTGGTAGAGGATCTCTGGTATTCCGGCAAGAGAACAAAAACATTAAAACTGCTCTAGGGAGGTGGAAACTGGGCTAACCGCATACCTGATCCTAACACAACAACTAGAAGTAGCCGGTGAACGTGCCTACGTTGGTTCTAGACGTCTCGAGCCAGCCGGAGAACTGACTACCCCTAGAGGGAAAATAAGACCTCACTTGCCTCCAGAGAAATTGAACCCCAAAGATATAGAAAGCCCCCAACAAATAATAACGGTGAGGCAAGAGGAAAACACAAACGTAGAGATGAACTAGATTCAGCAAAATAAGGCCCACTAGTCTAGATAGGCAGAAAATAGACAGTGAACTATGCGGTCAGCAGAAAACCCTGCAAAAACATCCACGCTGAATATTCAAGAACCCCCACACCGACTGACGGTGCGGAGGGAGAATATCAGCACCCTAGAGCTTCCAGCGAGCAGAAATTCACATATTAAGCAAGCAGAAATTCACATATTAAGCAAGCTGGACAAAATCTCTGAAAAATGCAAATGATCCAAAGTATTCAAAACGGACTTAGCTTTTCTTGCATGAGACAGACAGAAAGGAATCCGGAGGAAACCATATAGGACTGGATACAACGATGCCAGGCAAGAGACTGAGTCCAGAGGAGACCTAAATAGGGAACACCCGCTGCTTAATGACCCAGCTGGAACCCAGGCCTGCAACAAGACATGCCTAACACAATACCGTTAGTGACCACCAGAGGGAGCCCGGAAACACAGTTCACAACAGTACCCCCCCCCCCCTTGAGGAGGGGTCACCGAACCCTCACCAAGACCCCCAGGGCGATCAGGATGAGCAGCGTGAAAGGCATGAACCAAATCAGCCGCATGAACATCAGAGGCGACAACCCAGGAATTATCCTCCTGACCATAGCCTTTCCACTTAACTAAATACTGAAGTCTCCGTCTAGAGATACGAGAATCCAAAATCTTCTCCACCACGTACTCCAACTCGCCCTCAACCAAAACCGGGGCAGGAGGCTCAACAGCAGGAACCATAGGCACCACGTACCGCCGCAACAAGGACCTATGGAACACATTATGAATAGCAAATGACGCTGGAAGGTCCAAGCGAAAAGACACCGGGTTAAGGATTTCCAAAATCTTATAAGGACCGATAAAGCGAGGCTTGAACTTAGGAGAGGAGACCTTCAAAGGAACATGCCGAGAAGACAACCAAACCAAATCCCCAACACGATGTCGAGGACCCACAACGCGGCGGCGGTTGGCAAAACGCTGGGCCTTCTCTTGTGACAATTTCAAATTGTCTACCACATGGTTCCAAATCCGCTGCAACCTATCCACCACAGAATCAACCCCAGGACAGTCAGAAGGTTCAACCTGGCCCGAGGAGAAACGAGGATGAAAACCAGAGTTGCAGAAAAAGGGTGAAACCAAAGTGGCAGAACTAGCCCGATTATTAAGGGCAAACTCGGCCAGTGGCAAAAAGGTAACCCAGTCGTCCTGATCAGCAGAAACAAAACATCTTAAATAAGTCTCCAACGTCTGATTAGTTCGCTCGGTCTGGCCATTAGTCTGAGGATGAAAAGCCGACGAAAAAGACAAATCAATAACCATCTTAGCACAAAAGGATCGCCAGAATCTGGACACAAACTGGGATCCTCTGTCAGACACAATATTCTCAGGGATGCCGTGCAAACGAACCACATTCTGAAAGAACAAAGGAACCAAATCAGAGGAGGAAGGCAACTTAGGCAAGGGCACCAAATGGACCATTTTGGAAAAACGATCACACACCACCCAGATGACCGACATCTTCTGAGACACTGGAAGATCCGAAATGAAATCCATGGCAATGTGCATCCAAGGCCTCTTCGGGATAGGCAAGGGCAAAAGCAACCCGCTGGCACGAGAACAGCAAGGCTTAGCCCGAGCACAAATCCCGCGACAAGGAAGGCCACCAAAAGGACCTAGCCACCAAATCTCTGGTACCGAAAATCCCAGGATGTCCTGCCAACACCGAAGAATGAACCTCAGAAATAACTCTGCTGGTCCATCTGTCAGGGACAAACAGTCTCTCTGGTGGGCAACGATCAGGCCTATCAGCCTGAAATTTCTGCAGCACTCGTCGCAAATCTGGGGAAATGGCAGACAAAATCACTCCCTCTCTGAGAATACCAGCCGGCTCCGAGACTCCCGGAGAGTCAGGCACAAAACTCCTAGAAAGTGCATCAGCCTTCACGTTCTTCGAACCAGGCAGGTACGAGACCACAAAGTCAAAACGGGAGAAAAACAAAGACCAACGAGCCTGTCTAGGATTCAGGCGCTTGGCAGACTCGAGATAAATCAGATTTTTATGATCAGTCAGGACCACCACACGATGTTTAGCTCCCTCGAGCCAATGTCGCCACTCCTCAAATGCCCACTTCATAGCCAACAACTCCCGATTACCAACATCATAGTTCCGCTCAGCAGGCGAAAATTTTCTTGAAAAGAAGGCGCATGGCTTCATCACGGAGCCATCAGAACTTTTTTGCGACAAAACGGCCCCTGCACCAATCTCAGAAGCATCAACTTCAACCTGGAAGGGAAGAGAGACATCCGGCTGGCACAAGACTGGCGCTGAAGTAAACTGACGCTTCAGCTCCCGAAAGGCCTCCACGGCCGCCGGAGACCAATTAGCAACATCAGAACCCTTCTTGGTCATATCCGTCAAAGGTTTATCCACGCTAGAAAAATTAGCGATAAAACGACGGTAAAAATTAGCAAAGCCCAAGAACTTCTGCAGGCTCTTAACAGACGTGGGCTGAGTCCAGTCATGAATGGCACGGACCTTGACTGGGTCCATCTCCACAGTAGAAGGGGAAAAAATAAAACCCAAAAAAGAAACCTTCTGTACCCCAATCATCAGAAAAAAACAAAATATCATCCAGATAAATAATCATAAATTTTTCCAGATATTTCCGGAAGATGTCATGCATGAAGGACTGAAACACAGAAGGAGCATTAGAGAGTCCAAAAGGCATCACCAGGTACTCAAAATGACCCTCGGGCGTATTAAATGCTGTTTTCCATTCATCTCCCTGCTTTATGCGCACAAGGTTATACGCACCACGGAGATCTATCTTGGTGAACCAACTGGCACCCTTAATCCGAGCAAACAAATCAGACAACAATGGCAAAGGATACTGAAATTTCACCGTGATCTTATTCAGAAGACGATAATCTAGACAAGGTCTCAAAGACCCGTCTTTCTTGCCCACAAAAAAGAATCCTGCACCAAGAGGAGAAGAGGATGGGCGAATATGTCCCTTCTCCAAAGACTCCTTTATATAACTCTGCATCGCGGCATGCTCTGGCACAGATAAATTAAAGAGTCGTCCCTTAGGAAATTTACTACCAGGAATCAAATCTATAGCACAATCACAGTCCCTATGAGGAGGAAGGGCACTGGACCTGGGTTCATTAAATACATCCTGATAGTCTGACAAAAACTCAGGGATCTCAGAAGGAGTAGAAGAAGCAATAGACACCAATGGAGAATCGCCATGAATCCCCTGACAACCCCAACTTGACATAGTCATAGCTTTCCAATCTAAAACTGGAATATGGGCCTGTAACCATGGCAGACCCAAAACAACAACATCATGCATTTTATGCAGTACCAGAAAACGAATCACCTCCTGATGTACAGGAGTCATGCACATGGTCACTTGCGTCCAATACTGAGGTTTATTCTCTGCCAATGGCGTAGCATCAATTCCTCTAAGAGGAATAGGATTTTCCAAAGGCTCCAGGACAAAACCACAGCGCCTGGCAAACGACAAATCCATCAGACTCAGAGCAGCACCAGAGTCCACAAAAGCCATAACTGAGTAAGAAGATAATGAACAAATTAAGGTCACAGACAAAATAAACTTAGGTTGAAAAGTACTAATGGCGACAGGATTAACAATTTTTTTTAAGCGTTTAGAGCATGCTGAGATAACATGTGTTGAATCATCACAGTAAAAACACAACCCATTTTGACGTCTATGATTTTGCCGCTCGGCTCTGGTCAGAATTCTGTCACATTGCATAGAATCAGGTTACCGTTCAGACAGCACCGCCAAAGGATTAACAGATTTGCGCTCCCGCAAACGTCGATCAATTTGAATGGCCAGAGCCATTGAATCATTCAGACCTGTAGGGATAGGAAACCCCACCATCACATTCTTAATGGCTTCAGAAAGACCATTTCTGAAGTTTGCGGCCAGTGCACACTCATTCCATTGAATAAGCACGGACCATTTCCGAAATTTTTGACAATACACCTCAGCTTCGTCCTGACCTTGAGAGATAGCCAGCAACATCTTTTCAGCCTGATTTTCAAGATTAGGCTCTTCATAAAGCAAACCAAGTGCCAGAAAAAACGCATCAACATTCACCAATGCAGGATCTCCTGGCGCCAGAGAGAAGGCCCAATCTTGAGGGTCGCCGCGCAAGAAGGGGATAACAATCTTAACTTGCTGAGCGGAATCACCAGAGGAACGAGGTTTCAGAGACAGAAACAATTTGCAATTATTCCTAAAATTCAGGAACTTAGATCTATCTCCAAAAAACGGCTCAGGAATAGGTATTTTAGGTTCAGACATAGGGCTATGGATAACAAAATCCTGAATGCTTAGCACCCTAGCAGCAAGCTGATCCACACTAGAAGTCAGAGTCTGGACATTCATATCTGCAGCAGAGCTCCAGCCACTCAGAGTAAAAGGGGATGGAAGAAGCTAGGCAAACTGCAGCAACACACAAAAAAAAACAAAAAAAACCTCAAAACTTCTTTTTAATCCCGCTTCTGCGATGCAATAAATATTTTCGTTTGGCCTGGCATACTGTTATGATCCCAGTGGTAGAGGATCTCTGGTATTCCGGCAAGAGAACAAAAACATTAAAACTGCTCTAGGGAGGTGGAAACTGGGCTAACCGCATACCTGATCCTAACACAACAACTAGAAGTAGCCGGTGAACGTGCCTACGTTGGTTCTAGACGTCTCGAGCCAGCCGGAGAACTGACTACCCCTAGAGGGAAAATAAGACCTCACTTGCCTCCAGAGAAATTGAACCCCAAAGATATAGAAAGCCCCCAACAAATAATAACGGTGAGGCAAGAGGAAAACACAAACGTAGAGATGAACTAGATTCAGCAAAGTGAGGCCCACTAGTCTAGATAGGCAGAAAATAGACAGTGAACTATGCGGTCAGCAGAAAACCCTGCAAAAACATCCACGCTGAATATTCAAGAACCCCCACACCGACTGACGGTGCGGAGGGAGAATATCAGCACCCTAGAGCTTCCAGCGAGCAGAAATTCACATATTAAGCAAGCTGGACAAAAACTCTGAAAAATGCAAATGATCCAAAGTATTCAAAACGGACTTAGCTTTTCTTGCATGAGACAGACAGAAAGGAATCCGGAGGAAACCATATAGGACTGGATACAACGATGCCAGGCAAGAGACTGAGTCCAGAGGAGACCTAAATAGGGAACACCCGCTGCTTAATGACCCAGCTGGAGCCCAGGCCTGCAACAAGACATGCCTAACACAATACCGTTAGTGACCACCAGAGGGAGCCCGGAAACAGTTCACAACAGGAAGGGCAAAGAACATCAACTACGTAGCAGAGAACTAGGACAACAGAAACTCTTCCTGAACTAATCAGCCCAATCATGACTAGGAAAGGCAGGAGCAAACAGAACCTATGACACATTTATCAGATAAACAGAGCGTACTAATTTATACAATAAAAGTGCAAAATGCGATACAACAATATGTCACCGATTAAAAGTTCTTAGTTGATTAGAATTTAAATACAGGGTGGACCAAAATTAGGTGAACAGAAAATAATATTTATTTTGATTTATATATAAAATTATATTTACTAACACAAGCATAACATTAAATTTTATTCTGAACAATAATACAAAAGCCCTTACATTTTGTCAACGCAGGTGCTCAAACTGTTTTCCATCACAATTTGCACAGCTTTGAAGTCTTACGCTTCGACAAACATTTTTGCACAACTCTCTTTGGAAAAAACAACAGAAGAAAAACGACCATAAATCCACTAAAATCAATTTTATTAATTATAATTACAAGATTTAAAATCACAGTAAAGAGGAAATTACAGGTTTCAAAATTGTAGGACGCTGTTGAAAATCAATAATTTACATAGCACTGAGAAATAAATATACTTTAAAAACATGTACAAAAAATGTGTACAAAAAAATGCCCAAATGGTGAAAAAACGTTGTGCAATATCACAAAAAAATAGAAAATGAGGCTATAAAAAGCAAAGAGTGTTTAATAGTAAAATACTAGTGAGTATGTGCAAATATGCAAAAAAGGAAAGGGGCATATAGGATGTCCTAACATAACCAGTATGTAAAACCGTCAGTGCCAAGTAGTATGTACTGGGTATCCACAATAATAATAGTGTAAATGTTCGCAAAAAGTAATTCAACTTACTAGATACAATGTGTGGCCCAGGATTCCAGAAACAGCGTCTACCCCAACGCGCGTTTCGGCGCTATTGCCTTCGTCAGGAGGGCCCCTGATGTGCCTAAACATTAAAAACCCCCACAAGTGACACCATTTTGGAAAGTAGACCCCCTAAGGAACTTATCTAGATGTGTTTTGAGAGCTTTGAACCCCCAAGTGTTTCACTACAGTTTATAACGCAGAGCCGTGAAAAAAAAAAATAATTTTTTTTCACAAAAATGATTTTTTAGCCCCCAGTTTTGTATTTTCACAAGGGTATCAGGATAAATTGGACCCCAAAAGTTGTTGTCCAATTTGTCCTCAGTACGCTGATACCCAGATATGTGGGGGGGAACCACTGTTTGGGCGCATGACAGAGCTCGGAAGGGAAGGAATGCCATTTGGAATGCAGACTTAAATGGATTGGTCTGCAGGCGTCACGTTGCATTTGCAGAGCCCCTGATGTACCCAAACAGTACAAACCCCCCACAAGTGACCCCATATTGGAAACTAGACCCCCCAAGAAACTTATCTAGATGTGTTCTGAGAACTTTGAACCCCCAAGTGTTTCACTACAGTTTACAACGCAGAGCCGTGAAAATAAAAAATCCTTTTTTTCCCACAAAACTTATTTTTTGGCCCCCAGTTTTGTATTTTCCCAAGGGTAGCAGGAGAAATTGGATGCCAAAAGATGATGTCCAATTTGTCCTCAGTACGCTGATACCCAGATATGTGGGGGGGAACCACTGTTTGGGCGCATGACAGAGCTCGGAAGGGAAGGAACGCCATTTGGAATGCAGACTTAAATGGATTGGTCTGCAGGCGTCACGTTGCATTTGCAGAGCCCCTGATGTACCCAAACAGTACAAACCCCCCACAAGTGACCCCATATTGGAAACTAGACCCCCCAAGAAACTTATCTAGATGTGTTCTGAGAACTTTGAACCCCCAAGTGTTTCACTACAGTTTACAACGCAGAGCCGTGAAAATAAAAAATCTTTTTTTTCCCACAAAACTTATTTTTTGGCCCCCAGTTTTGTATTTTCCCAAGGGTAGCAGGAGAAATTGGATGCCAAAAGATGATGTCCAATTTGTCCTGAGTACGCTGATACCCCATCCCCTGTTTGGGCACACGGGAGAGCTCTGAAGGGAAGGAGCACTGTTTTCCTTTTTCAACGCAGAATTGGCTGGAATTCAGATCGGATGCCATGTCCCGTTTGCAGAGCCCCTGATGTGCCTAAACAGTGGAAACCCCCCAATTATAACTGAAACCCTAATCCAAACACACCCCTTACCCTAATCCCAACAGTAACCCTAACCACTCCTCTAACCCAGACACACCCAACCCTATTCCCAACCGTAAATGTAATCCTAACCCTATCTTTAGCCCCAACCCTAACTGTAGCCCCAACCCTAGCCCCAACCCTAACCCTAGCAATAACCCTAGCCCTATCACTAGCCCTAACACTAGCCGTAACACTAGCCCTAACCCTAGCCCCAACCCTAGCCCCAACCCTAGCCCCAACCCTAACCCTAGCCCCAACCCTAGCCCCAACCCTAACCCTAGCCCCAACCCTAGCCCTAGCCCCAACCCTAGCCCCAAACCTAGCCCCAAACCTAGCCCCATACCTAGCCCCATCCCTAGCCCTAACCCTAGCCCCATCCCTAGCCCTAACCCTAGCCCCATCCCTAGCCCTAACCCTAGCCCCATCCCTAGCCCTAACCCTAGCCCCATCCCTAGCCCTAACCCTAGCCCTAGCCCTAACCCTAGCCCCATCCCTAGCCCTAACCCTTGCCCTAACCCTAGCCCTAACTCTAGCCCTAACCCTAATGGGAAAATGGAAATAAATACATTTTTAAATTTTTTTATTTTTCCCTAACTAAGGGGGTGATGAAGGGGGGTTTGATTTACTTTTATAGCGGGTTTTTTAGCGGATTTTTATGATTGGCAGCCGTCACACACTGAAAGACGCTTTTCATTGCAAAAAATATTTTTTGCGTTACCACATTTTGAGAGCTGTAATTTTTCCATATTTGAGTCCACAGAGTCATGTGAGATCTTGTTTTTTGCGGGAAGAGTTGAAGTTTTTATTGGTAACATTTTCGGACACGTGACATTTTTTGATCGCTTTTTATTCCGATTTTTGTGAGGCAGAGTGATCAAAAACCAGCTATTCATGAATTTCTTTTGGGGGAGGCGTTTATACCGTTCCGCGTTTGGTAAAATTGATAAAGCAGTTTTATTCGTCGGGTCAGTACGATTACAGCAATATCTCATTTATACCATTTTTTTTATGTTTTGGCGCTTTTATACGATAAAAACTATTTTATAGAAAAAATAATTATTTTGGTATCGCTTTATTCTCAGGACTATAACTTTTTTATTTTTTTGCTGATGATGCTGTATGGCAGCTCGTTTTTTGCGGGACAAGATGACGTTTTCAGCGGTACCATGGTTATTTATATCAGTCTTTTTGATCGCGTGTTATTCCACTTTTTGTTCGGCGGTATGATAATAAAGCGTTGTTTTTTGCCTCGTTTTTTTTTTTTTCTTATGGTGTTTACTGAAGGGGTTAACTAGTGGGGCAGTTTTATAGGTTGGGTCGTTACGGACGCGGCTATACTAAATATGTGTACTTTTATTGTTTTTTTTATTTTATTTAGCTAAAGAAATGTATTTATGGGAATATTTTTTTTTCTTTATTTAGGATATTTTTTTAATTTTTTTTTTTACACATGTGGGGATTTTTTTTTAAACTTTTTTACTTTGTCCCGGGGGGACATTACAGATCATTGATCTGACTGTGCACAGCACTCTGTCAGATCGACGATCTGCTGTGCAGGGCTGCAGGCTTACCAGCGCCTGCTCTGAGCAGGGACTCGGTAAGCCACCTCCCTCCCTGCAGGACCCGGATGCCGCGGCCATCTTGGATCCGGGACCTGCGGCGAGGATGGAGGTAGGAGACCCTCGGAGCAACGCGATCACATCGCGTTGTTCCGGGGGTCTCAGGGAAGCCCGCAGGGAGCCCCCTCCCTGTGCGATGCTTCCCTATACTGCCGGTACACCGCAATCATGTTTGATCGCGGTGTGCCGGGGGTTAATGTGCCGGGGGCGGTCCGTGACCGCTCCTGGCACATAGTGCCGGATGTCAGCTGCGATATGCAGCTGACACCCGGCCGCGATCGGTCGCGCTCCCCCCGTGAGCGCGGCCGATCGCGTATGACGTACTATCCCGTCGGTGGTCATACGGGCCCACCCCACCTCGACGGGAAAGTACGTCAGATGTCAGAAAGGGGTTAAAATCAATTTTTTTAAAATCTATTTAAATTACTTGCCATTATGAGTTATCTGAATTATCTGAAAAGAACACCGATTTGGGGGAGATTTATCTGTGAAAACTGGATCTGTGAAACTGACTCAGTTGCCCTTAGCAACCAATCAGATTCCACCTTTCATTTTCCAAAGAGTCTATGAAGAATGAAAAGGGAAATCTGATTGGTTGCTAAGGGCAACTGAGTCAGTTTCACTTTACACCATGTTTGATAAATCTCCCCCTTCATAACCCTATTACACATGCTGCCCACCTACTTTTGGACCACCCTGTTAATCAATATGCTGTTAGTTTTCAGACACAGACCTTATTGATCTCATTTAGACCCTGTGGTTTCAAGCTCCCCAATTTATAAATCCAGTAGATCTCTTTTCTGTTAAGTTTAATATTTCTATCCAGGACATTTGCTGAAATGTGATCAATCGGGCTAATTTTTAGTATTAAAGTTTTTTTGATGTTTTAAAGTATTTTTGATGTTTTAAAGTATAATGGCGCGATAGTCCATGCCCATGCAATAAAAAACCTTTTTTAATATTGTGTCTGTGTGAGTTTAACCGTAAATGCAGCGGTTGGGTTGTTCTTCCCATATATTGTTTGCCACAAGAGCATTCTATAACATAAATTACAAAATCCGTATTGCAGTTTAAAGTGACAGATGGTAAATTTCTTATTAGTAGAATAAGACATTAAGCTGTATGCTTAATAGATAAAGTTCTGACAGCACAGTTTCTTGATCAGCATTGAAAGATCCCTCTGATTATTTTGGTGGCATGATTTTCGCAGGTGTTAATCGACTGGGAGCTAAAATGTTCCTAATAGTGGGGGCTCTACGTAAATTGACCTTTGGGTTTCTAGGAAGAATTTTACTTAATATCGGGTTATTTAGTAAAATACCAGTTTTTATGAAGAATGTCACGAATGTCTCTATGTTCAGAGCTGAACTGTGTTATAAAGTTCATATATTCCTTATCCGTAGATATTCTATTCTTAGGTTTCAAAAGAGTCTCCTGATCTGATTTCAACAAGTTAATATAAGCACGTCTTACTAGTTATGGAGGATATTGCTGGGTAGCAATTTTGTTGTCCAATATACGGGCTTGTTCTTTATAATTTTTGAATGTAGTGCAATTTTTTCTGATTCTGCGATATTGATTGTTAGGGATATTGTTCAGCCATATAGAATAGTGTCCACTATTAAAGTGGATGTATCTATTTGCATCCACCGTAAAAAAAAAAGGTTCAATTCGAATTAGGTTGTCTTCAATGAAAAGAGTGACATCTAAAAAATTAATACTGGTGGTGTCATAAAAAGTAGTAAAAGTTGTGAAGTTTATTTTGCCATTGAATATTGGTCATTAACTAATATTCTTCATTTCCCATCTTTGATTAATACTCTTATTTCTCAAAAGTAGTATACACTGCAGTTTTTGTATAGTTCATACCACTTTATGCAAACTGAGTAAACCTACAAAGATATTCTTACATTTCATTTATATAGTTTTACCTGTGTCCGTCTAAAGGTGGATACATCCATCACTAACTTATATAGGATCTTCTTTGTTGAACGATGTTGCTGCCGGGGTTGTGCAGAGAGGAATATGGCTCCTGCGCTGGCGATGTGTCTGGTCGGTTTTACATAGTCACGGCACTCTCAGCCAAAAGTCTGCACTTCTATCTCTTGAGATTGCAATCATCCTCAATAATAATTTCGCTTCTGTGTTGGGGGCGGGATCCCACCTTGTGTTGGCTTGGAGTTGTGCTGTTGGTCTTGCTTCACTGTGGCTGCAGTCGGTTCCATTTTGTTATAGCTGCGGACAGGAATCAATGACTCCTGATTCCTTTTGTTCCCGTGTAAAAAAACTTTTTTTTATCACTGATGATGATTTTAATGAATCTTGAATTTTTAAAATAATGAACATCTATTTATTTCTCTTCTTTTTTCAAGGATTTTGAAAGATACTCATTTTTTTAAACTGTAAACAATAAAAGAAAAAAAGAAATCCTTTTAAACCAATTTATATTGAATATTCATAGGAAAGTGTTCATTAAGAAATATTAATAAAGACTTTGTCCTACTTATATTTGTATATTTTTTTTGATGACAAGTTCAATTGAGCTCCTGATTGGCACGAATACAACAAAGCTAAATAGGGAGTGTGAATCCCTCTCTCGTCGGGTCCTCGCCCGATTTCCATCTTTTTTCAATCAGGAGACTTTTCTTCTCTTTTTGGTTTTTATTTTTCTGCTTATTTGCCTACAAAATATACACTCACTGGCCACTTTATTAGGTACACCATGCTAGTAACGGGTTGGACCCCCTTTTGCCTTCAGAACTGCCTCAATTCTTCGTGGCATAGATTCAACAAGGTGCTGGAAGCATTCCTCAGAGATTTTGGTCCATATTGACATGATGGCATCACACAGTTGCCGCAGATTTGTCGGCTGCACATCCCTGATGCGAATCTCCCGTTCCACCACATCCCAAAGATTTCATGTTGTTTACGCCAAATTCTGACCCTACCATCCGAATGTCGCAGCAGAAATCGAGACTCATCAGACCAAGCAACGTTTTTCCAATCTTCTACTGTCCAATTTCGATGAGCTTGTGCAAATTGTAGCCTCAGTTTCCTGTTCTTAGCTGAAAGGAGTGGTACCCGGTGTGGTCTTCTGCTGCTGTAGCCCATCTGCCTCAAAGTTCGACGCACTGTGCGTTCAGAGATGCTCTTAGGCCTACCTTGGTTGTAACGGGTGGCGATTTGAGTCACTGTTGCCTTTCTATCAGCTCGAACCAGTCTGCCCATTCTCCTCTGACCTCTGGCATCAACAAGGCATTTCCGCCCACAGAACTGCCGCTCACTGGATTTTTTTTCTTTTTCGGACCATTCTCTGTAAACCCTAGAGATGGTTGTGCGTGAAAATCCCAGTAGATCAGCAGTTTCTGAAATACTCAGACCAGCCCTTCTGGCACCAACAACCATGCCACGTTCAAAGGCACTCAAATCACCTTTCTTCCCCATACTGATGCTCGGTTTGAACTGCAGGAGATTGTCTTGACCATGTCTACATGCCTAAATGCACTGAGTTGCCGCCATGTGATTGGCTGATTAGAAATTAAGTGTTAACAAGAAGTTGGACAGGTGTACCTAATAAAGTGGCCAGTGAGTGTATGTACTCATTGATAACTAAACAGATCTTCATCAACTTGTCAAATTCAAAGTAGACAAAACTTATTTGTATCATCTGTTACTTTTGAACTTTATCAGGTGTCACGTGTAGACTTGACTCGGTTTTTTGAATTTCCCATGCAATTTTAAGAAGTGAAAGTGTACTGTTTCTCTAGTGTTTTTGTGTGGCATTATCTGAAGAAGGGGTCACTGAGACCCTGAGACAAAAAAAAGGTTAGTTATTTTAAGAATAAGGGGTTTATAAGTAAGTGAGTCGCCCACCAGATCAGTGGTGGGGTACTCGGTACTGGGTCCCGTCGCAATTATAGCGGTGGCAGCGACCCGGTCCATGGCCCTGGAACTCAATAAAAGGGGAAAGGTCTTTAAAGGGTTTAATAAAGTTTGTATTAGTGACGCCACCTGTGGTTCTCGGTCAGAGGGGACAGACGCTGCTTAAAGGGGTCCTCTGGGGCGATGTTACTGCAGCAAAGATGGTGGCGCTTCCCACAGGTGAAGCAGGGTCCCCAGGGCTCCCAAGGTGTATGTCATGGATGGGTTAGTGTTCATGTCTAAGTTTTGGAATTTCATTATTTTAGCTATTCCCTCCTGTTCTGTAATATCCTATTATAATGTGATTACCGGAATTATTGAGCAACACAGTTCAGATACTGAGTGTGCTCCTGAAACGCCACACTCCAGATCAACCCTCGGACAACGACGCCACACACCAGACCACCCCTCGGACAACGACGCCACACACCAGACCACCCCTCTGCGTGACGCTACAGACAGGACCACTGCTTGGTGAAAAGTCATGTACTGTACCACCCGTCATTGTGATACCAGTATACTGTATCACCTGTCATCAAGACACCATAATGTGTGCCTATTCTCATAATTGTACCAGTACAGCACGGTCATCACGTGGCCATTAGTGCCCGACACATCCGGCATTATTACAGCCTTGCTATAAGTCCTAGTGGGGCCTCTGCCCGCACAGCTTGAAATGTAAGACCACACTCATTAATACTGAAATCTCACCATACAAAAAAAGCTAAGCGAGAATTCAATCTCGCAAGAGTGCCATGCACCACAGCAAAACCTCTGGTAAAGCTCCGAGGTGCCACCATGAGGCGAACCGAATACGTGTAATACATAAAAGATTCATGATACATGCATGTAATGGGGGAAATGTTCTGACCGTGCCAAGGACGTACATGTGAGGCTGTGTGTGGCATGTAACAAGGGAAAGGAGCCTGTTAAGACCATGTGACGGCTTGTGGCCAGGTCACGGCCCTAGGTCTACCCCATTCTCCACTAGTGTATCCCCAATCATGGCTAATACTGACAGTGTAACAGGTGCCATCGCTCCAGGCCCCGCACTGCTCCAGGCCCCGCACTGCTCCAGGCCCCGCACTCCACCAGGGTGCAGGAAATCGCAACCCAACATCTAGAATCCTGGGCAGATGGTCAGTGGTCAGGATTTTACTTGTGGTGTCTCCTGGTTTGGAAATTTCCGAGTGGCTAATATCGTCATGGTCTTGCGTGGTCCATGTTGTGCAACATAAATTCAGAATAAACTAGCCTCAGACTGGCAGGAACACGTACATCTTCACCATATAGGGCACAGGAGCAGCTGGCCTCAGGAAACAGATGAAGAGGACGAGGGATGCCAGAAGCACCATTTACTCTTGCTGTGCTGCTTACGGATCATCTCTTCGCGCTTGCGCTCCTTCTTACAGCACAGGTAGAGATCTTCCTCCTTCAGGTACCAAACAGGTGGCCAGCGACAGCGCTCAAAGTGGCTCTTGTTATCTGGTGGGGAGAGCAGAGAAAACCTCATTATAGAGCACCAGATGCCTGAACTAGCGCTTCTGTACCGCAGTACAATAGTCACCTGGCGACGTACTTCATGTCCCGGGGGAACTTCCAGCACACAGCATTGTAGTTGGTACCAGTCCGTTAGCTGCTTGGGGTTGTGGAACTAGAAAAGAAAAAGACAAGGCAGCCGAGTCATCCAGGAATGCTTTCATCCACAAGCAGTCGAAGACGGACAACCAAAACTGTTCACCGAGGAAGATGCTCTACCATAGACTGCCTACTGAAGATGACCCACCAGGAAAGACAGCTTACTGAAGACGACCCCACAAGGAAACAGCCATCTGAAGATGGCCCACCATAGAAGATGACCCACCAAGGAAGATGGCCCACGAAAAACAGCCCACTGAAGAAGGCGACCTACAAGAGACGGGCAGCTAGGATGATCAACCAAGGGAGACTGCCCACTGAAGAAGACCCATCATAGACTGTTCACCAAAGAAGTTGGCCCATCGAAGAAGATGGTTCACCGAAGAAAACGACGACTCACCAAAAAACGGCCCACCGAAGACGACTCACCTGTGCTATGTTCAGATACACGAGAACTTGTCCATCGATATCTGCTCCCTGCACATAGGATTCCAGGAGCTCGTCCACAGCGTGTTCTAGAACAGGACAAAAGTACGTGACAAGTAAAAGACTGCACAGAATAGACCTCCACCCCAGAGAGACCTCTACCCCAGAGAGACCTCTTCCCCAGAGAGACCTCCACCCCAGAGAGACCTCCACCCCAGAGAAATTACACAGAGGGTATATATGTTATATACATTGTGTGCATAACATTACATGTGTTGTATTATATAGTGTACGTACCCCCACCACCACATTCACATCCGTAGACATTAATATGGAGAAAAGTATGTGCCCCCCATATTCACCTCATGGGGCTTCTCTTTCTTCATCTACGTCCATAGACATTCATATGGAGAAAAGTATGTACCCCCCGCATCCTCCGGGGGCTTCTCTCTCGTCTACATCCATAGACATTAATATGGAGAAAAGTATGTGCCCCCCACCTCCACGGGCTTCTCTCTCTCCTCTACATCCATAGACATTAATATGGAGAAAAGTATGACCCCTCACATCCAGTCATCCCTCTGCAGATATAATAGCTCTACTGTTCTGGGAAGGATTTTTACAAGATATTTCAGGCAAAACCAAACGAATGAGTTGGAGCATAATACCGGTATATGTGCAATATGTAAGAGAACATTCACACTGTCCATTTCACAGAAAAAACCCAAGAACATTTTTTTGGGGGTGGAGGTGTCTGTGGGAATTTTCACCCGTTCAACCACAAGAGCATTTGCGAGATCAAACCCTGATGTTGGGGGGATGCCAGGCTCACAATCTCTGATCTTGGATGGGATTGGGGTCCGGGGTTCTGTGCGGCCGCTCATGTACTTTGTGAGAGGAGTGAGTGTCTGATGCGCTCCTGTCCCACAAAAGACTGCAGCAGGAACCATGTCTTCTCCTGTGATGTTTATGCCGCAGCTCCATTGTCTTCTGTGATGTGCATACTCCAATCCAGGTTTCTTCTATGTGTTGCATACACAGCAGTCTCTGTGTCTCCTGTGTGATGTATAGACAGCAGTCTTTGTGTCTCCTGTATGATGTATAGACAGCAGTCTTTATGTCTCCTGTATGATGTATAGACAGCAGTCTCTGTCTCCTGTGTGACGTATAGACAGCAGTCTTGGTGTCTCCTGTGTGCTGTATAGACAGCAGTCTCAGTGTCTCCTTTATCGCATGTATATACAGCAGTCTCGGGTGTCTCCTTTATCGCATGTATATACAGCAGTCTCGGGTGTCTCCTATGGCATATACACAGCAGTCTCGGTGTCTCCTATGTGGCGTATACACAGCAGTCTCAGTGTCTCCTATGTGACGTATATACAGCAGTCTCTGTGTCTCCTATGTGACGTATATACAGCAGTCTCGAGGTCTCCTATGTGACGTATATACAGCAGTCTCGAGGTCTCCTATTTGACGTATATACAGCAGTCTAGGGGTCTCCTATGTAACATTTTTACAGCAGTCTCAGGGTCTCCTATGTAATATATACAGCAGTCTCAGGGTCTCCTATGACGTTTATACAGCAGTCTCAGGGTCTCCTATGTGACGTATATACAGCAGTCTCAGGGTCTCCAATGTGATGTATACACAGCAGTCTCGGGGTGACATATATACAGCAGTCTTGAGGTCTCCTATGTGATGTATATACAGCAGTCTCGAGGTCTCCTATGTGACGTATATACAGCAGTCTAGGGGTCTCCTATGTAACATGTATACAGCAGTCTCAGGGTCTCCTATGTAACATACAGCAGTCTCAGGGTCTCCTATGTGACGTATATACAGCAGTCTCAGGGTCTCCTATGTGACGTATATACAGCAGTCTCAGGGTCTCCTATGTGACGTATATACAGCTGGGTCTCCAATGTGATGTATATACAGCAGTCTCGGGGTCTCCTACGAGACGTATACTGTCATGATCTCAATGGCAAGAGAACATAGCATCAGCATATATAGGAACTAGCTCTTGGAAGGTGGGAACTGAGCTGACCATGAACTAAACCTAACACACAACTAGCAGTGGCCGGGTAGCATGCCTACGTTGATTCTAGATGCCCAGCACCAGCCGGAGGACTAAATAATGCTAGCAGAGGAAAATAAGTCCTAGCTCACCTCTAGAGAAATACCCCGAAAGGAGACAGAGGCCCCCCACATGTATTGGCGGTGAATTAAGATGAAATAACAAAACGTAGTATGAAAATAGGTTTAGCAAATTTGAGGTCCACTTACTACATAGCAGAAGACAGAAAGAACACTTTCATGGTCAGCTAAAAACCCTATCAAAACACCATCCAGAAATTACTTTAAAACTCTGGCATTAACTCATAACACCAGAGTGGCAATTCCTGTTCACAAGAGCTTTCCAGACACAGTAACGAAACTACAGCTGTGAACTGGAACAAAAATGCAAAAACAAACATGGACAAAAGTCCAACTTATCTAGTAGTTGTCTAGGAGCAGGAACAAGCACAGAGAGGCTTCTGATAACATTGTTGACCGGCAAGCAACTAACAAAGCAGCAAGGTTATATAGCGACTCCCACATCTTGATGGGAACAGGTGAACAGAGAAGATGAAGACACCAGTTCAATTCCACCAGTAGCCACCGGGGGAGCCCAGAATCCAAATTCACAACAGTACCCCCCCCTCAAGGAGGGGGCACCGAACCCTCACCAGAACCACCAGGGCGATCAGGATGGGCCCTATGAAAGGCACGAACCAGATCAGAGGCATGAACATCAGATGCATTCACCCAAGAATTATCCTCCTGGCCGTATCCCTTCCACTTGACCAGATACTGGAGTCTCCGTCTGGAAACACGAGAGTCTAAGATTTTCTCCACAACGTACTCCAACTCACCCTCAACCAACACCGGAGCAGGAGGCTCAACGGAAGGCACAACCGGTACCTCATACCTGCGCAATAATGACCGATGAAAAACGTTATGAATAGAAAAGGATGCAGGGAGGTCCAAACGGAAGGAAACAGGGTTAAGAATCTCCAATATCTTATACGGGCCGATGAACCGAGGCTTAAACTTAGGAGAAGAGACCCTCATAGGGACAAAACGAGAAGACAACCACACCAAATCCCCAACACAAAGCCGAGGACCAACACGACGGTGGCGGTTGGCAAAAAGCTGAGTCTTCTCCTGGGACAACCTCAAATTGTCCACCACCTGCCCCCAGATCTGATGCAATCTCTCCACCACAGCATCCACTCCAGGACAATCCGAAGATTCCACCTGACCAGAGGAAAATCGAGGATGAAACCCCGAATTACAGAAAAACGGGGACACCAAAGTGGCAGAGCTGGCCCGATTATTGAGAGCGAACTCCGCCAATGGCAAAAAAGCAACCCAATCATCCTGGTCAGCAGACACAAAACACCTCAGATATGTCTCCAGGGTCTGATTAATCCGCTCGGTCTGGCCATTCGTCTGAGGATGGAAAGCGGACGAAAAAGATAAATCTATGCCCATCCTAGCACAGAATGCCCGCCAAAATCTAGACACGAATTGAGTCCCTCTGTCAGAAACGATATTCTCAGGAATACCATGCAAACGAACAACATTTTGAAAAAACAGAGGAACCAACTCGGAAGAAGAAGGCAACTTGGGCAGAGGAACCAAATGGACCATCTTAGAGAAACGGTCACACACCACCCAGATGACAGACATCTTCTGAGAAACAGGCAGATCTGAAATAAAATCCATCGAGATGTGCGTCCAAGGCCTCTTAGGAATAGGCAAGGGCAACAATAATCCACTAGCCCGAGAACAACAAGGCTTGGCCCGAGCACAAACGTCACAAGACTGCACAAAGCCTCGCACATCTCGTGACAGGGAAGGCCACCAGAAGGACCTTGCCACCAAATCCCTGGTACCAAAAAAATGCCAGGATGACCTGCCAACGCAGAAGAATGAACCTCAGAGATTACTCTACTGGTCCAATCATCAGGAACAAACAGTTTATCAGGTGGGCAACGATCAGGTCTATCCGCCTGAAACTCCTGCAAGGCCCGCCGCAGGTCTGGAGAAACGGCTGACAATACCACTCCATCCTTAAGGATACCTGTGGGCTCAGAGTTACCAGGCGAGTCAGGCTCAAAACTCCTAGAAAGGGCATCCGCCTTAACATTCTTAGAACCCGGTAGGTATGACACCACAAAATTAAACCGAGAGAAAAATAATGACCAGCGCGCCTGTCTAGGATTCAGGCGCCTGGCGGTCTCAAGATAAATCAAATTTTTGTGGTCCGTCAATACCACCACCTGATGTCTGGCCCCCTCAAGCCAATGGCGCCACTCCTCAAAAGCCCACTTCATGGCCAAAAGCTCCCGATTCCCAACATCATAATTCCGCTCAGCGGGCGAAAATTTACGGGAAAAGAAGGCACAAGGCCTCATCACGGAGCAGTCAGAACTTTTCTGCGACAACACTGCCCCAGCTCCGATCTCAGAAGCGTCGACCTCAACCTGAAAAGGTAGAGCAACATCAGGCTGACGCAACACAGGGGCAGAGGAAAAACGGCGCTTAAGCTCCCGAAAGGCCTCCACAGCATCAGGGGACCAATCAGCAACATCAGCACCCTTCTTAGTCAAATCGGTCAATGGCTTAGCAATATCCGAAAAACCAGCAATAAATCGACGATAAAAGTTAGCAAAGCCCAAAAATTTCTGAAGACTCTTAAGAGAAGAGGGCTGCGTCCAATCACAAATAGCTTGAACCTTGACAGGATCCATTTCAATGGAAGAGGGGGAAAAAATATATCCCAAAAAGGAAATCCTCTGTACCCCAAAAACACACTTAGAACCCTTCACACACAAAGAATTAGACCGCAAAACCTGAAAAACTCTCCTGACTTGCTGGACATGAGAGTCCCAGTCATCCGAAAAAATCAGAATATCATCCAGATACACAATCATAAATTTATCCAAATAATCGCGAAAAATATCATGCATAAAGGACTGGAAAACTGACGGAGCATTTGAAAGACCAAAAGGCATCACTAAATACTCAAAGTGGCCCTCGGGCGTATTAAATGCGGTTTTCCACTCATCCCCCTGCCTGATTCGCACCAAATTATACGCCCCACGAAGGTCAATCTTAGAGAACCACTTGGCCCCCTTTATGCGAGCAAACAAATCAGTCAGCAACGGCAATGGGTATTGATATTTTACAGTGATTTTATTCAAAAGCCGATAATCAATACATGGTCTCAAAGAGCCGTCTTTTTTTGACACAAAGAAAAAACCGGCTCCTAAGGGAGATGACGATGGACGAATATGTCCCTTTTCCAAGGACTCCTTTATATATTCTCGCATAGCAGCATGTTCAGGCACAGACAGATTAAATAAACGACCCTTTGGGTATTTACTACCCGGGATTAAATCTATGGCACAATCGCACTCTCGGTGCGGAGGTAACGAACCAAGCTTGGATTCTTCAAAGACGTCACGATAGTCAGACAGGAACTCAGGAATTTCAGAGGGAATAGATGATGAAATGGAAACCACAGGTACATCCCCATGAGCCCCCTTACATCCCCAGCTCAACACAGACATAGCTCTCCAGTCGAGGACTGGGTTGTGAGATTGCAGCCAAGGCAATCCTAGCACCAAATCATCATGTAGATTATACAGCACCAGAAAGCGAATAATCTCCTGGTGATCCGGATTAATACGCATAGTTACTTGTGTCCAGTATTGTGGTTTATTATTAGCCAATGGGGTGGAGTCAATCCCCTTCAGAGGAATAGGAGTCTCCAAAGGCTCTAAATCATACCCACAGCGTTTGGCAAAGGACCAATCCATAAGACTCAAAGCGGCGCCAGAGTCGACATAGGCGTCCGTGGTAATAGATGACAAAGAGCAAATCAGGGTCACAGATAGAATAAACTTAGACGGTGAGGTGCAAATGGAAACAGATTTACCAAGCTTTTTAGTGCGTTTAGAGCATGCTGATATAACATGAGTAGAATCACCACAATAGAAACACAACCCATTTTTACGTCTAAAATTCTGCCGCTCGCTTCGGGACAGAATTCTATCACACTGCATACTCTCTGGCGACTTCTCAGTGGACACCGCCAGATGGTGCACTGGTTTGCGCTCCCGCAAACGCCTATCGATCTGAATAGCCATTGTCATGGACTCATTCAGACCCGCAGGCACAGGGAACCCCACCATAACATCCTTAATGGCATCAGAGAGACCCTCTCTGAAAGTCGCCGCCAGGGCGCACTCATTCCACTGAGTAAGCACAGACCATTTACGGAATCTTTGGCAGTAAATTTCCGCTTCATCTTGCCCCTGAGATAGGGACATCAAAGTTTTTTCTGCCTGAAGCTCCAAATGAGGTTCGTCATAAAGCAACCCCAAGGCCAGAAAAAACGCATCCACATTGAGCAACGCAGGATCCCCTGGTGTCAATGAAAAAGCCCAGTCTTGAGGGTCGCCCCGGAGCAAGGAAATCACAATCCTGACCTGCTGTGCAGGGTCTCCGGCAGAGCGAGATTTCAGGGACAAAAATAATTTGCAATTATTTCGAAAATTCTGAAACCCAGATCTATTCCCCGAGAAAAATTCCGGCAAAGGAATTCTCGGCTCAGATACAGGTGCATGACAAACAAAATCTTGCAAATTTTGTACCCTCGTGGCGAGATTATTCAAACCTGCAGTTACACTCTGAAGATCCATTACAAACAGGTGGACACAGAGCCATTCAAGGGTTAAGAGGAGGTAAGAAGCAGCTAGACAGCAATTAAGGGCTAGACAGCAAAACTCTGAAGGGAAAAAAAAAAAAAAAAAATTTCCCTTAAACACTTCTCTATCTCCTGCTTCAGCCCAAACAATTAACACTTTGTGGGCCGGTCAAACTGTCATGATCTCAATGGCAAGAGAACATAGCATCAGCATATATAGGAACTAGCTCTTGGAAGATGGGAACTGAGCTGACCATGAACTAAACCTAACACACAACTAGCAGTGGCCGGGTAGCATGCCTACGTTGATTCTAGATGCCCAGCACCAGCCGGAGGACTAAATAATGCTAGCAGAGGAAAATAAGTCCTAGCTCACCTCTAGAGAAATACCCCGAAAGGAGACAGAGGCCCCCCACATGTATTGGCGGTGAATTAAGATGAAATAACAAAACGTAGTATGAAAATAGGTTTAGCAAATTTGAGGTCCACTTACTACATAGCAGAAGACAGAAAGAACACTTTCATGGTCAGCTAAAAACCCTATCAAAACACCATCCAGAAATTACTTTAAAACTCTGGCATTAACTCATAACACCAGAGTGGCAATTCCTGTTCACAAGAGCTTTCCAGACACAGTAACGAAACTACAGCTGTGAACTGGAACAAAAATGCAAAAACAAACATGGACAAAAGTCCAACTTATCTAGTAGTTGTCTAGGAGCAGGAACAAGCACAGAGAGGCTTCTGATAACATTGTTGACCGGCAAGCAACTAACAAAGCAGCAAGGTTATATAGCGACTCCCACATCTTGATGGGAACAGGTGAACAGAGAAGATGAAGACACCAGTTCAATTCCACCAGTAGCCACCGGGGGAGCCCAGAATCCAAATTCACAACAGTATACACAGCAGTCTCGGTGTTTCCTGTGTGACGTATGTACAGCAGTCTCGGGATCTCCTATGTGACGTCTCCTATGTGACATTTACACAACAGTCTCGGGTTCTCCTATGTGACATTTACACAGCAGTCTCGGGATCTATGTGACGTATGTACAGCAGTCTCGGGGACTCCTATGTGATGTATATACAGCAGTTTCTAGGTCTCCTATGTGATGTACAGTTAGGTCCATATACATTAGGACAGAGACAACATTTTTCTAATTTTGGGTATAGACATTACCACAATGAATTTTAAACAACAATTCAGATGCAGTTGAAGTTCAGACTTTCAGCTTTCATTTGAGGGTATCTACATTAAAATTGGATGAAAGGTTTAGGAGTTTCAGCTCCTTAAGGGGTTTAGGAGTTTCAGCTCCTTAACATGTGCCACCCTGTTTTTAAAGAGACCAAAAGTAATTAAACAGATCCAATAATTTTAAATAAAATGTTCATTTTTAGTACTTGGTTGAAAACACTTTGTTGGCAATGACTGCCTGAAGTCTTGAACTCATGGACATCACCAGACGCTGTGTTTCCTCCTTTTTTATGCTCTGCCAGGCCTTCACTGCGGTGGTTTTCAGTTGCTGTTTGTTTGTGGGCCTTTCTGTCTGAATTTTAGTCTTTCACAAGTGAAATACATGCTCAATTGGGTTGAGATCAGGTGACTGACTTGGCCATTCAAGAATATTTCACTTTGCTTTAATAACCTCCTGGGTTGCTTTGGCTTTATGTTTTGGGTCATTGTCCATCTGTAGTATGAAACGACGACCAATCAGTTTGGCTGCATTTGGCTGGATCTAAGCACACAGTATGGCTCTGAATACCTCAGAATTCATTCGGCTGCTTCTGTCCTGTGTCACATCAATAAACACTAGTGACCCAGTGCCACTGGCAGCCATGCATGCCCAAGCCATCACACTGCCTCCGCCGTGTTTGTTTTAGAGATGATGTGGTATGCTTTGGATCATGAGCTGTACCACGCCTGCGCCATACTTTTCTCTTTCCATCATTCTGGTAGATGTTGATCTTGGTTTCATCTGTCCAAAGAATGTTCTTCCAGAACAGTGCTGGCTTTTTTAGATGTTTTTTTTAGCAAAGTCCAGTCTAGCCTTTTTATTCTTGATGCTTATGAGTGGCTTGCACCGTGCAGTGAATCCTCTGTATTTACTTTCATGCAGTCTTCTCTTTATGGTAGATTTGGATATTGATACCTCCTGGAGAGTGTTGTTCACTTGGTTGGCTGTTGTAAAGGGGTTTCTCTTCACCATGGAGATTATTCTGCGATCATCCACCACTGTTGTCTTCCGTGGGCGCCCAGGTCTTTTTGCATTGATGAGTTCACCAGTGCTTTCTTTCTCAGGATGTACCAAACTGTAGATTTTGCCACTCCTAATATTGTAGCAATTTCTCGGATGTTTTTTTTTCTGTTTTCGCTGCTTAAGGATGGCTTGTTTTACCTGCATGGAGAGCTCCTTTGACCACATGTTTACTTCACAGCAAAACCTTCCAAATGCAAGCACCACACCTCAAATCAACTCCAGGCCTTTTATCTGCTTAATTGAGAATGACATAACGAAGGGATTGCCCACACCTGTCCATGAAATAGCCTTGGAGTCAATTGTCCAATTACTTTTGCTCAGTTTAAAAACAGGGTGGCATATGTTAAGGAGCTGAAACTACCCTCAAATGAAAGCTGAAAGCCTGAACTTACTGCATCTGAATTGTTTTGTTTAAAATTCATTGTGGTAATGTCTGTAACCAAAATTAGAAAAATGCTGTCTCTGTCCAAATATACATGGACCTAACTGTATATACAGCAGTCTTGGCATTTCCTGTGATACATATACAGCACTCGGGTCTCCTATGTGACGTATATACAGCAGTCTCTAGGTCTCCTATGTGACGTATATACAGCAGTCTTGGCGTTTGCTGTGTGATGTATATACAGCAGTCTCCTATGTGACATATCAGCAGTCTCTGTGATACATATACAGCACTCGGGTCTCCTATGTGACGTATATACAGCAGTCTCTAGGTCTCCTATGTGACATATTTACAGCAGTCTTGTCGTTTCCTGTGTGATGTGTATACAGCAGTCTTGGTGTTTCTTATGTGGTGTATATTGAAGACCTCCCACTTGTGTTTTATAAATGTAAAGCGACCAGTGATGAGTTTCCCACTATGAGGAGACCTCCTGGGTTATATACATCTGTGTTCGGTGTACCTTACGGCTGCGAGTTCATTACAAAACTTATCACAAACAGTTGCCTGTGATCGAGGCCAGCGCAAATCTGGAAAAGCAGCTGTGAGTAACATCATCCATACCCAGGGCCGGACTGGCCATCGGGCTGTTCTGGCAAATGCCAGAAGGGCCGTTGGCAGTAGTGGGCTGCTCGCCAGCGCCGCCTCACCCCCCACCCCGCCTCACCCCCCACCCCGCCTCACCCCCCACCCCGCCGGCTCTGCCTCACCCCCCACCCCGCCTCACCCCCCACCCCGCCGGCTCCGCCTCACCCCGCCGGCTCCGCCTCACCCCCCACCCCGCCGGCTCCGCCTCACCCCCCACCGCGCCGGCTCCGCCTCACCCCCCGCCGGCGCCGGCTCCGCCTCACCCCCCGCCCCGCCGGCGCCGCCTCCGCCTCACCCCCCGCCCCGCCGGCGCCGCCTCCGCCTCACCCCCCGCCCCGCCGGCGCCGCCTCCGCCTCACCCCCCGCCGGTGCCGCCTCACCCCCCGCCGGCGCCGCCTCACCCCCCGCCGGCGCCGCCTCACCCCCCGCCGGCGCCGCCTCACCCCCTGCCGGCGCCGCCTCACCCCCTGCCCCCGCCGGCGCCACCTCACCCCCCATCGCCGCCTCACCCCCCGCCGCCGCCTCACCCCCCGTCGCCGCCTCACCCCCCGTCGCCGCCTCACCCCCCGTCGCCGCCTCCCCCCCGCCGCCGCCTCACCCCCGTCGCCGCCTCACCCCCGTCGCCGCCTCACCCCCCGTCGCCGCCTCACCCCCCGTCGCCGCCTCACCCCCCCACCGCCGCCTCACCCCCACCCCGCCTCACCCCCACCCCGCCGGCGCCGCCTCACCCCCACCCCGCCGGCGCCGCCTCACCCCCACCCCGCCGGCGCCGCCTCACCCCCACCCCGCCGGCGCCGCCTCACCCCCCACCTTCGCCGTGCTGTATTACATTCTGTGGGGGCTGTGCTGTATTACATTCTATGGGGGCTGTGCTGTATTACATTCTATGGGGGCTGTGCTGTATTACATTCTATGGGGTAGGGCTGTATTACATTCTATGGTGTGCTGTATTATATTCTATGGAGGGGCTGCATTATTCTCTATGAGGGGGCTACCATATATTATACATGCAGGGGCTGCATTATACTATATGAGGGGGCTGCATTATATTCTCTGGGGGGGTTACATTATACTCGGGGCTACAATATATTCTGTGGGGTGGCTGCATTATACTCGGGTGGCATCATTATACTATATGTGGGCTGCATTATACTGTATCGAGGACTATGGGGAATAAATGATACTATATGAAGAACTATGGGGTGCATTATACTATGGGAAGTGAATTGTACTACATGGATGACAATGGTGGGGCATTATACTACTGTATATGGAGCACTATGAGGAATGTATTATACTATTTGGAGGACTGAGGAATGTATTATACTATTTGGAGGACTGAAGAGTGTATTATACTATATGGAGGAATTGCAGTGTCTTTTATTATATGGAGGTCTATGAGGAGTGTATTATACTATATGGAGGACTATATGGATTGTGTAATACTATATGGAGGACTGAGGAGTGTATTATACTATATGGAGGACTGAGGAGTGTATTATACTATATGGAGGACTGAGGTGCACATTATAATATATGGAGGACTATGGGGTGTATTATACTAAACAAGCAAAATGCTGCCTATTCATCGAGTGATTGGATTGTTTACGTGGGAACAGAAATCCTTGTTCTCAGCAGCACATTGCCGGTGTAAATTGTAGTTGTGCGGCTGATAACATGATACTGTATGGGGACAGATTGATCTAATTGTGATTGTTCTGTCCCCATCATTCTTTCTCAGTTGATGTAAAGAGGCCGGGAAACAAGCGAACGACTTCAGTATTGTCGATCACACTCGTTTAGCGGCCTGAGATCAGCGCATGTAAATACAACAGAAATGCTTCGCAGGGTGATGAGGCAAGGATGATGACTGTTGTAGTTAGCACCCGGTGCCTGGGAATAGCGCTAACTACTGCTTTTCCCAGCTGCCAGAGCATTTAATTCTGGTATGTGTAATGATTTTTAGGGTTCATGTCAGCTGCTATCAATCCCTGGTGTAAGTAATGGAGAGTTGTCTATCAGACATCCCCACTACTAGCCCAGACCTGGCGAGACCCGGCGAGACCCAGCGACTCTGAAGAGCAGTGACGGTAGTAACAATACCACTCTTCACAGTCACTGAGCTCAGTGCAAGACCCGGAATATCTGAAGAGCAGTGATGTTACTGATGTCACCACTTTTCAGAGTCACCGGGTCTCGTGCTGCGCAGCGGAACAAAAAGTGGCTGTAGGCAAAGTTTATGGAGCATCAGAATGAGGTTCCATAGCCTTTGGTCGTCTCAATCCCTTCATTATCTACGAGATCCGGTTATGTAGTTAAAGTAGAAGCTTTTCTTGGTACTGCAACTAAAAGCAATATATAGGACTGAGCTGTAATGCTGAATACAGCTGTGATTATATGTTATATAGTCGTGTTACACTCCCCTCACTTCTTGTAACCTACAAGTGTACAAAGATATTATACAGTCACCATGTGACAAGTGGGCCTGTGTAACTTCAAATGCCAGGGCTGAATTTTAGTCCCAGTCCGGCCCTGTCCATACCATCACGCGTCACCTAGGAGAAGCAGCTACAGATGTCACATTAGGGGAAGTTAGTTAAATGTTTCACCAAATATAACAGGGGAATTTTCAACCTGATAATTTTGTACGACCCCCGAAGGAAGATCTAAATATCCAAATGGCCTTCTGCAGAAAAAAGGTGCCCCATGATGGAGACTCATTGTAGAGCAAGTGCTGCCGGGATGTTTGCATTGATCGTGATCTCATTCTGGAGGTCGCATTGATGGTCAACAGCATTTTTGGTGCCAAAGATATTTCATCGAATTTAGGGTAACTTTGGGGTGCTGATTCTGAATATGTCATCAGTTTTGCCAGATTGGCTCAAGTTTTTGAGATTTTTCGTAAAATGTGTAAAAAAAAGACGTAATTTGCTACACGCGCATTAACTTTATTGATATTGTCATGAATACAATAAATTTAACAAAGTAAATGTTGATTTTAGTTTATTTTAACTAGTTTTAGAAAGTAATCTTCAAAAATGAACAAGACATGAAAGATAGGAGACATTTAATCGCTGGAAAAGCGCTTTTTATATGATTTTCTTCTATGTGAGCTATTCGGGCAGTCACGCTGTAGATTCCAGCAGTAATCAGCCATCATATGTCTGTCCCATCTGCCTTGGTACCTTTCCTCCATCACCATAATATCCTGATGAAATCTCTCCCCTTGTTCTTCGCTAAAATCTCCAAGGTTTTCTGGAAATCTGTCCAAGTGACTGTGAAGATAATGCAATTTAATGCTCATGTGTACACCCAGATTTCTAAATCTCAATAGCATGTTTTGTACCAGTTCTTCATAATTGTCTGCCTTTTGATTTCCCAAGAAGTTCTTCACTACCAACACAAAACTACACCATGCAGCAGCTTCAATGTCATTCATTTCCTTAGGAAAATTTGAATCTTTAATGAGTTTCCGAATTTGAGGACCATCAAAGATTCCTGCCTTCAGTTTTTCGCTACTAAGACCAGGGAAAGATCTGCAGATCTACATGAAGCAATTACCATCTTTGTCTAATGCCTTGACGAACTGCTTCATTAATCCTAACTTTATGTGAAGTGGTGGTAGAATGATTTTTTCCCTGTCCACCAAAGGTTCGTTCACTATGTTTGATGCTCCTACTGTCAAGGTGTCCCTTGGAGGCCAATACAGTTTCTCCCAGTGCTGATGTTTTGCTCTACTATCCCACATGCAGATGAAGCAAGGATACTTTGTGTATCCACTTTGCTGTCCAAGTAAAAAGTTGACCATTTTTAAATCAACACATATCAGCCACGAATGTTCATGGTAGCACAGTTTTTCCAAGACCATTTTGACATTTTTGTATTGTTCTGCAAGTTTAGTTGAGTGAGCTACTGGAAGAGATGCACACTGATTGCCATTGTTCAACAAAACACATTTCAAACTCCTTTTAGAACTATCTATGAAAAGCCTCCAGTCTTCAGGACGATATACTTGTAAACCCATTTGCAGCATCAGGCCAGGAATATCCTTACAATATACAAGTAGGTCATCTTCACAGAAAAATTGAAGAAGTGCTTCTTCTCTGGTCCTGTAAGATGTAATTTTAGTTCCAGGCGTCAGACAATTTTTTTCACTTAGCCTTGAAGCTAAAAGTTCGGATGCACTTTTTGAGAGGTTGAGGTCTCTTATTAGATCGTTGAGCTCTCCTTGGGTAAATTGCGTAGGTGTTCTGAAACTTCCTTCATATTCTAGTTCACTTCCAGAACTGATGTTTAGCTCCATACCCTGCATTTCATCATCATCAGGTGGGGGAAGGTCAGGTAACATGGTAAACACAGGTACAGGCACATCTTCACAATGAGGGACAGGCCTTCTTGCAGATTCCATGTTAGGATACTCCCATTTTCGTTTCTTATGCTTATTGAATCCTTGCACTTGCACTGCACAGAAATAACAGTCATCATGATGATTTTTTTGCTCTCTCCACACAATTGGAACACCAAATTTGAAGCTTTTTCTTTGTCCTTTGCTCCATTTTCGTAATAATTCGATACATGCTTTGCACACTATGTGTGGTGCCCAAAACTTGTCTTGGTCCCCAAGCATAACCCCAAAATAGGCAAAATACACTTTTTTTTACGAAGTCTGTTATGTTTCTTCTATGTTTTGGCAGTGTGTATTCACCACAAATGTAACAGAATGAGTCTGGATCGTTAAGACAACTTCTTCTTGATGAGTTCATGCTTTTCACTGGAAAACAGACAACAACATAAAGTTAGTGCAAAAATCAAGCTATGATCAACTTTTAGAACACTAATTAACACAAAACTATATTGAGAACTGCTCAGTTCAAGTACTAATCCAAAGAAATTAATGAGATGATGCGTCGCATTTACCAACAAGTGCTATAAATAAGATACCAAAAATCTCAAAAACTTGAGCCAATCTGGCAAAACTGATAGCATATTCAGAATCAGCACCCCAAAAATACCCCAAATTCATTAAAATATTTTGGACACCAGAAAAAATTTTTTTTTTTGTTGACCTGTGAATAGAGGACGGGGAGCAGCGCGTCCCTCACATGTCATCCCATGTGAAGAGCAAGGACACGGCTCAGTGCAGATGGAGGAAACCTTTGCCTGTCTTACACAAGACCTGAGGCTCAGCCGACTGACCGCACAGCAGGCTGAGGGCATTCACCACAACCGGCCCTTACTGTTTTTGGGAATTTGTCTTCTTCATTTTTCTTTTGGCTCACACACAAGGATAGTGTCGCGGGACTCGGGGTGGCCTCGCGGGAAACCATTATCACAATTTAGTGTGACCACCAGTAACTATGGTGTGACCCAGTGTGTCTATAGTATGTGAACCCCCTTTTTGTCTTAGTCGTGCATGGTCAAGGGTGGCGTAAACTGCTTACCGGTCAGGGCCTGCAGTCCAGCTCAGGTTTTGGAGAGAAGTGACCCAGATACAAATACTCCAGGACCGCCTGCAGGCAGGAGGATGATGTGCCCGGCAGAGAGACCTGTGGGAGATGGACAGAGAGCTCCGTGATTACGTCATGGTGGACACTGCTGAATCAATAAGAGTCCACCTCAGTCTCAGATACAGAAGCCACCAGAAAACTCCCAGTGCCCCACAGGGACCACCGGCCACACTGAGAACTAAGAGCCGATTCATCAGAGCTTTTATGTCAGCATTCTACTCTAACAGCTATAGGTCGCAAAATGTTGGCGCAACGCGAAGCTGTGAAAAACTATGCAACAATTGGTGTTTTCATGGAATTTTCACCCAACACCAACAGGGTGGGGAAAGCTGAGGTGGGACGGGAGCGCACACAGATGAGCATGCGGAGGCACACAGAGGAGCACGCAGGGGCACACAAGGATGAGCATGCAGGGGCACACAGGAGGAGCACGCAGGGGCACACAGGAGGAGCACGAAGAGGCACACAGGAGGAGCACGAAGAGGCACACAAGTAGGAGCACGCAGGGGCACACAAGGAGGAGCACGCAGGGGCACAAGGAGGATCACGCAGGGGCACACAAGGAGGATCACGCAGGGGCACACAAAAAGGATCACGCAGGGGCACACAAGGAGGAGCACGCAGAGGCGCATTCAGAAGTACACGGGCGCACGCGGAGGCACACGGGCGCATGCAAAAGCACACAGGAGCATGAGGGGCACACAAGGAGGAGCACACGGAGGCACACGAGCACACAAGGAGGAACACAAGAAGGGGCATGCGGAAGCACACAGAGGAGCATGCGGAAGCACACAGAGGAGCATGCGGAAGCACACAGAGGAGCATGCGGAAGCACACAAGGAGCACGCGGAAGCACACAAGGAGGAGCACACAGGAGCACAAGGGGCACACGAGGAGCACGCGGAAGAACACAGGAGCACATAGGAGTACGCAAGCGCACAGAAGGAGGAGCACGCAGAAGCACACAGAGGAGCACGCAGAAGCACACAGGAGCACACAGAGGAGCACGAGGAGGCACACAGGAGCATGCGGAAGCACACAGGCGCACGCGGAGGCACACGGGAGCACACGGGAGCACACAAGGAGGAGCACAAGGGGCACACAAGGAGGAGCCCGCGGATGCACACCTAGGAGCACACAAGGAGGAGCACGCTGAAGCACACAGAGGAGCACATAGGAGTACACAGGCGCACACCAGGAGGAGCACGCAGAAGCACACAAGGAGGAACACGCAGGGGCACACAAGGAGGATCAGGCAGGGGCTCACAAGGAGGATCACGCAGGGACACACAAGGAGGATCACGCAGGGGCACACAAGGAGGATCACGCAGGGGCACACAAGGAGGATCACGCAGGGGCACACAAGGAGGATCACGCAGGGGCACACAAGGAGGATCACGCAGGGACACACAAGGAGGATCACGCAGGGGCACACAAGGAGGATCACGCAGGGGCACACAAGGAGGAGCACGCAGGGGCACACAAGGAGGAGCACGCAGGGGCACCCGAGGTGGAGCACGCAGGGGCACACAAGGAGGAGCACGCACAGGCACACAAGGAGGAGCACACGGGCACACAAGGAGGAGCACGCAGAAACACACAAAGAAGAGCACGCAGGGACAAACAAGGAGGAGCACGCAGGGACACACAAGGAGGAGCACGCTGGGACACACAAGGAGGAGCACGCTGGGACACACAAGGAGGAGCACGCTGGGGCACACAAGGAGGAGCACGCAGGGACACACAAGGAGGAGCACGCAGAAACACACAAAGAGCATGCAGAGACACCTATCACTTTTCAGATGCCGCTAAATGAATTGGGAGCACCTGGCTCCAGCATCACAACATAATAAAACTACCGGTCTTCATGAATCTGCCCCCAAGATGACAGTTTTCAGAACCAGCAGCAAATCTTCCAGCAGAACTCTGATCTCTGCTGCATGCCGGTCAGCTTTCAGGATATTAAGTCTGATGACTGTACTTTAGTGCCAGCGTGACCTCAGTGCTGAGGGATAAGTCACGATGCAACAGAATAGTGAGTGCAGCTCTGGAGGTGACTGGAGGTTAAGACACGATGCAACAGAATAGTTAGTGCAGCTCTGGAGGTGATTGGAGGATAAGACACGATGTAACAGCAGAATAGTGACCAGCTCTGGAGGTGACTGGAGGATAAGACACGATGTAACAGCAGAATAGTGAGTGCAGCTCTGGAGGTGACTGGAGGATAAGACAATGTAACAGCAGAATAGTGACTAGCTCTGGGGGTGACTCAGGGTCAGATGTGCAAAGCACAAATTTCGTCTGTCTTCACTGTGTGGAGCTGCATGAATGAGGTGTCCTGAAGGCTGGAGTCATCATTCACATTACCAGACCCCCCCTCCCTCGTCTGACAGCAAACACATATCCTCCTAGTAATACACACTAAAAGAACAAGATGTTACCCCTCGGGTACAGCTCTTCCGGAATGAGCCCCGGAACATGGCCACCATCCAGTCACAGTTTGCAATCAGAAGCGGCACAGGCCCATCGTCCACTGTAAACACCACATCTGATAGGAGGACAGAGTCATATTTAGTGGAGGAGACGACCGCCCCCCCCCCCCCACAGGATTCAATCCACCTGTTCATTCCCCGGGAATCCAATCCTCCTGTTCATTCCCCAGGAATCCAATCCTCCAATCCACCCCCACAAACCCATTCCCCCAGGAACCCAATCCTCCGATCAACCCAATTCCCCCAGGAATCCAATCCCTCCTCTTCCCCCCGGGAATCCAATCTTCCGATACCCCCACCTCCCCCGGAACCCATCCCCCTGGAAATCCAATAATGCAATCCACCCCACATCCTTCAATCCACCCTTACTCCCAGAATCCAATCCTTTGATCCACCCCCTGGGAATCCAATCCTCCGATCTACCTCCCCAGGAATGCAATCGTCCCCCAGCAACCCAATTCTCCAATCCTACCTCCTTCACCCTGGACTCAGATCCACCCCGCATTCCTCCCGAAAATCCACCCCGCATTTCTCCCGAAAATCCACCCCATACTTCCCACTGGAAATCCAATAATCCAATATTGCGATGCACCTTACCCCCAGGAACCCAATCATCCAATCCACCCCCAAGAACCCAATCCTCCGATCAACCCATTCCCCCCTAAAAATCCAAATCCTCCAATCCACCCCATTGGAATCCACCTGAAAATCCAATAATCCAATCCACCCCACCTCCAGGAACCCAATCCTCCGATCCATCCCCAGGAAACCAATTATCTCCAGTCCACCCATTTCCCCGGGAATCCAATCCTTCAATCCACCCTATGGGAATCCATTCCCTTCCCCCTGGAAATTCAATCCTCTGCTCCACCCCATGGAGCCCAATCCTCCTATCCACCCCCACTCCTGGGATTCAATCCTTCACTCCCAAATCCAATCCACCACCATTTTCTCCCCAGGGATTCCAATTCTTTGATCCCCCTCTCCCCCCCCGGGAAACCGATCCTGCGATCCACCCTGCCCCCCCCCCCCCCCCCCCGAGACTCCAATCCTCCCAAGCAACCCCCTCGGGACCCAATCTTTCTATCCATCCCCCGGGAAACCCAATACTCCCCCTGGGATTCAATCCTCCAATCTATTCCCCTCTTCTGTGATTAAGTGCCAGAGAGAGACCTCGATTCAGACACTCCCGGATCCGGTTCGCTCTCCTGACATGAAAGGCTTTTGTGATCTCCTGATTTATGAAGCCTTCTTTATTCAGCAAATTGGAGACCATCATACGAAGGTCAAAGACCCCTAGGGCCTCTGCTATGGTGTCGATCTGCATGAGCTCTGCCCTGCTCTGGTCCAGGTGTCCTGTATACAAGTACTCCAGTACTGCCCGCAGCGGCTGCTCCTTTCTTAAAATTGTCTTTTTATTGAAAATTTTCAAAGATAACAAACAGCTTTAGATATATGTGACTATAGCAAATACAAACAATCAAATGTCTTGTTAGCATAACAAGCTTCACATGTCTACTATAAAAGAGCTAACATAATACTAATGTTATTACATGTGTTCTGGCTCTCTTATTTGATTGTCAGGATAACTTTAACATATAACAAGAAAAGTAAAGAGAAGAGGGTAAAGAGAGAAAGAGAAGGAGCGGAGAGGGAGGGGATTGTGGGAAGGGTAAGGACAGGTTTGGTGACACCTTGGGGTCTGTAATTATTTATGGCGATAATATATCGTAGAATGTAGGCTGTGTCCTGAACTGGGTCCAAGGCTTCCAAGTGTTATGAAAGATAGCTGTGGTATGATTAATTCTCGCAGCTAGTTCCTCAATGTGGTATAGTTGTTCAATTTTGGAGTATAACTGATGGGCGGTGGGTACTGTTATAGAGTTCCAAAATGTGGGAATTAAGGATTTTCCCCTGCCAGAATGAATTGGGTCAATTTGGTGGCGTCCTTATCATTTGGCCAGATTGGGAGATTAAGAAAAACATTTTCTGGTTTCAAGACAATACATTTACCTAATACTCTACGTGTGATAGAGGTTAACTCTTTCCAGAATGGGGAGAGCAACGGGCAGGACCACCATATATGATTATAGCTACCTTCATCTGCTTCACATATCCAACAATTAGTGGTTGAGGTGTGGTTCCATCTCTGTATGCGTTTAGGCGTTATATACCATCTGGTAATAATCTTAAATGAGTTTTCTTCAATGCGTACGCAGTTGGAGGGACCATGTGAGTGCCTGTATATATGGTTGATCTGTGACTCGGAAAAGGAAGTACCCAAGTCCCTTTCCCATCTGGCTATATAAGCTCGTTTCAGTGATACATCCATTTTAAGTATAGATTGATATATTATTGAGAGGATTCGGGTGGGAGGTTGCGGTCTGGAACATAGTGTTTCATAGGGGGTCAGGGGTCTATTGAAATCAATCGAAAGGTATCTCCAGCCGGAGATATGTGAGAGTTTACCATGCTGTAGAAAAGTTAGTCCCGAAAGTCCGGGTATTTTGTGTATTTCTTGCAAGGGTAGAAGTGCTCCGTCCTCAAACAACTGCTCTAATGGGATTTGGGCAGCCCGTATAGGCAGGGAATCTAAGAGGTCTGTGATTTTGTTAATGGGGAGAGAGGGGGAGCCAGGTTGTGGTATAGTTTTTTCCATATCTTAGTTGTGGCTAATGTGTGAATATTTGTTAGTTTGGGTAAGGGCAGATCATTGTTTTGTCCCAGCAAGATGGAACGCAGAGGGATAGGGGACATTGCTTCTTCTATCTTTAGCCATTGCTTATCCTCTGAATTTCTGATCCAGTGGATCGTTCTTGAAATATGTGCTGCTTGATAATATTTTGCAATATCTGGAGCACCCATTTCTCCCATGTCCTGTGGGAGCGTGAGGGATTTAGAATTAATTCGCTGTTCACTTTTTTGCCAGATGTAATTAAAGAATAGGGAGTGTACTTTAGCTAAAAAGGAGTAGGGAATTTGGATTGGGAGCATATTAAACAGGTAAATATATTTTGGTAAGATTAAACTTTTTCGAATGTTTTTCCTTCCTATCCAAGATAGAAAAGTGTCTTTCCATGACCGGAGGCATGAAGTCGTGTTTCCTAATAGATGATTATAATTAAGGGTAACAAGATCTTTGTCAGTTGCACATAACTGAATGCCTAAATATGTTAAACTCTTCTGTTGCCAGGAGAAGGGAAAAGCAGTTTTAAGGTGATTCACCACCTTGTTTGGTAAGCCTAGGTTTAATAGTTCAGATTTTGTTTGGTTTATTTTAAAATTAGAGAGTTTGCTGTAACACTCTAGAATGTCCATTATGGCCGGAATGCTCTTTAAGGATTTTGAGATTACTAATAGAAGATCGTCTGCAAATGCCGCTGTTTTGCAATGGGTATCACGGATTTGTAAACCTTCTACATCTTCACATTGTTGAATGGCCTGTAGAAGTGGTTCCAGTGATAGGACAAAGAGTAATGGAGACACTGGACAACCTTGCCTTGTACCATTGAGGATCTGGAATGAGTCCGTAAGAAATCCATTTAATCTTATTTTAGCTGTGGGCATTGAGTACATACCCATAATCGCAGTTATTGTTGGAAGGGGGAAACCAAATTTTAATAACGTTTCCTGTAGGAATGTCCAGTCAACCCTGTCAAAAGCTTTTTCAGCATCTATACTCATTAGCACAATCGGTATTTTCTTCAGTTTTGCGTATTGCATCAGATGAAGGATTTTATATGTATTGTCTTTCCCCTCTCTACCTTTCACAAATCTGGATTGATTTAAGGAGATTAACTGAGGCAGCATGACCGCAATTCTGTTCGCCATCATTCCCGCATAAAGTTTTAGATCCATATTCAACAATGATATAGGCCTATAGCTGCCGCATTGTTCCGGATCTTTCCCTTCTTTATAAATCAGTGAGATTCTGGCTTCCAGAAGCTGACATGGTGCCCTTCCACTTCCCTGAAGAGAGTTGCACATGTTAACAGCAGCTGCTGCTCCTGAATCAAGGCATCCATCTGGGCAACCATCATTGGCCTCCTGCGATGCGTTAGTGGATCGTCTACAATATCTATCTGTACACCAACGAAGCCTCTGCCCCAATCTGATAACTTCCTACCCCAATCTGATAACTTCCTACCCCAATCAAGAGGTGTACTCTCCACACTGTCCACATCAATACCACTATCATCATCCTTGCCTGGAATCCTAACAGAAAACGATGCCTAATTAAGGCCTCATGATTCTCATCCTCAATGAGGTTCCTGGTCCATAAAGGTTCAGTCACCCTTGAACTCCGACATGTTGCTGTCGCATCAATCATCTCTGCAGGAAGCAATTCCAGCTTGAAGAGGTCATAAAATTTGGAGCAGGCAGTGGCCAGATAAACCTTATGGGCAAAGATCTTCTGTCCACTCAGCAGCAGGAACACCACATCAGCACATAGTGGCGTGGAGAGCAAGGCCGCCGGGGCTTGGCCATTACACTGTGGGGTATCTGGGAGGTGAATGATGGGTTGTGGCGGCTTTGGAGGTAAGAACTGGGCTTGGAGCAATGGATGTTGAACTTTCTTCAGATGAGACTTCCAGAACGGCAAGTGTATTCTGGAAATGAGGGCAACTCGGATGGCACTGTCGAAGACGTCCTTCACCCCAAACTGTGCCACCACGCTGGTTTCATAGTAGGGAATGCCCAGCTCCTTGGCCACCTCGTGACCCTTCTCTGGAGACAGGATATCAGTCGGCATTATAGGTCTAAGACAAAACGCACAAGTAAAGTGTTAAGATTTGGACTGTGGGTAATGGATGTCAGGTAATGGATGGCAGCCAAATCAATCACTTGGCTAGGGGGCGACGGGCTCTATTCACAGCATCCAAATCAGCATATCTAAGGTCCAGCTGACATCCCACAAGAACCACGGGTGTCCGGGGGCAAAAGTGTTTGATTTCCAGAAGCCACATGCTCTGGACGTGATGCAGAGAATGAGGGTTAGCCAACGAGAATCAAAGCACCACCACATCTGACCTGCGAGGAGACAACTGAGCATCAGGGCAGGAAATGTCTGAGTATTAATGTGAATACCACTCCTCACACGTAAACAAATCTCCATCCATTCCCATCCGCCCTCTCAAATTCACATGTATCTCATCCACAAGTTCTCCCCGTGAAAGTCTCCCTTGTGTGACCTCCCTGCATGACAAGACAACCTAAGCATCAGGCCAAGAAACAACGCCTGAATATCAACGTGCGGATACCACCCTTCACAAGTCTCTATCTGTACTCAACCATCCTCTCACATGTACCTCCTCCACGTGACCTCCCAGTATGAGGCGGTCATATCCTACCATGGCTGATACACAGTATGCAATGCTGTACAGTGGAGTAGTCTGGTTTGTAATCACAAGAGTCCTCGATACAGCAGATATCCGCAGAGGAGACCATGACCCAAGTCAGAATGTGACTGAGAAAGCCACCATGTTATGTGCGGTACAGAAGTCAGGACAGCATTGTGTGGGGCCCATGCAGTATGACGAACCAGAGGTGGCGGCGGCATGAGCTTTGTACACAGCTGGGTCCTGAGAGGAGTCATGTCAGAAAAGCACCTCCTGACAAAAAAACTTCAAGCACTTCACAAAACGTCAGAGCTTTATAGATACTCACAAGAGAGGGTGGATTTTCATGGTGTGAAAAAGTATTTCGCCCCTTCCTGATTTCCTATTCTTTTGCATGTTTGAATGCAGTTAGCTTTGCTCTGCTGCTCGACTAATTCATCTCTCTCCTTGCTACTCCTCCACTTCCCCTCCGCTTCCCCCCTCTGCAAATCTCTTCACTGGCTCCCATTCCCTTAGCATATCCAGTTCAAATTACTAATACTGACCTACAAAGCCATCCATAACCTGTCTCCTCCATATATCTCTGAACTAATCTCCCGATATCCTCCCTCACGTAATCTCCAGTCCTCCCAAGACCTCCTTCTCTCCTCCACACTTATCCGCTCCTCACCCAACCGTCTCCAAGACTTCTCCCTAACATCCCTCATCCTCTGGAATTATCTGCCCAAAAAGTCCGACTATCAACCCCATTCGGATCCTTCAGCCGGAACCTGAAAACCCACCTCTTCAGGAAAGCCTACAGCCTGCACTGACCCCGCTGCCTCCTCATCACTACCGTAGCTACCGCCTCACCAACACCGGAGCTCCTGCAACCCTCAACCTACTGTCTCCTCCACCATCTTGTAGAATGTAAGCCTGCAAGGGCAGGGTCCTCGCCCCTCTGTCTCAGTGTGTCATTGTTAGTTTGTTTACTGTAAGTGATATCTGTAACTTGTATGTAACCCATTCTCATGTACAGCACCATGGAATCAATGGTGCTTTATAAATAAATAATAATAATAACTGCACAGTCACTTTTCTTCATCCAGTAGCTTTTATTAGGTTTCTTTAGACTTCTACTGATAGGTATTTCATACTGAAGTCTCGTAAACTATTACTTCCACTCATTCATAGATTACATGTGTACCAACTTTAGCAGTTCCAATGCTTTTCCATTTGATGCCCAGGATGTCCATGGCACGGCAACTTACCTCCTACACCTCAGTAGGATAGAACCGAGTAGCGAGGCACCTCAATCCCTTAAACATGTTACATAATGCTGATGGATAGAGTTCTTTATAGGGTAAAGTGTCTCTTATCACAGTCACTTATCATAGTGAGGTGTTTCAGGGACAGCGTCTACCGTATAAAACATTTCAGTACTCTGGATCAGCATCTTCACCAGAAGGGCAGGTTCTTTTTGCCCAAGTTGTTCATATGTTTGGCAGGATTTTATACCGTCAGTACTTAACAGCTCTTCAGTATTCTTACATCCGATGTAAGGAAGACAATGCAATAAGGCTGCAGTACTGGATGCCTTAATCTGCTTGTATTTACTGTGTATCTTTATCAGTATGGCCAGGTTCACATTAGCGTATCTGTGCCCAGCGTAGGCCTGCGTACTCCTTTCCCAAGATCCGTATGCGTCTTGCGTACCTATATTTAACATTGTGTATGCAGGGACATGCATTGGCATCAGTTTGTACGCGGATGCTTGCCCGTGCGTCAGTTCCCGCCGAATGCAACATCTTGCATTTTTTGAGCCGTCAAATATGCGCAGGCATGCGGATGAGTGCGTCAAAACAACGCATTAGGCTATGTGCACACGTTGTGGATTTACCTGGGTATATGAGCGATGGACTATGGGATAGAGGATATGTATGATGATATATGGGCACTGGACTATAGGATCAAGGATGTGTATGATGGTATATGGGCACTGGACTATAGGATGAAGGATATGTATGATGGTATATGGGGATGGGACTAAGGGAAGGAGAAGAATCATGATAATTTGTTTCAACAGACACCACTTAGTAAATAGAAAACTAACCACATGAAATTAACAATACATTTTTTATTACATACAAATCAAGATGAAATTAAAAAAACAAAAACGTAATACACAATTTTATATTGATATTGGATGCTTCTGACAGAATTTGATAGTGATCTTGGCTTCACACATTTCAATAGTGATCTTAGCATCTTCTTTTTGGTGGAATAAAGGATAAAAAATAGTTAACATATGATAAAATGTTTGGAAACACATTTTAATTCGGAAATTGTCTTTAGAAATTTGGCAATTTACCTCCTCAAATCGGTGTAAAGCACATAAAAGTGCCCTTTCTCTGTGCGCTCAGCTACCAGAGGATGCACCCCCATTTTTTTGAGAGCTCGCCTTCTCTGCTGCGCCTAAAATAAAAAAAGAAAAAAATATTGTTTAGAGCACAACACAGTGAAAAAAAATACATGTAAAGATTTTTTGACATCTACTTTAGCTTACCTGATCTCTGTGATGATTGAGGATTTGCAGCAGCAACCCCATCATCAGAATCCTGTAGGGCCTGTGGACCTGTAGCTGCGGGCTCTGATCTTGGCTCTGCTCTGCGCTCTGCTGAGCACTCTCATCTTGGAGCAAACGTCCACTCTTTATTGGTGTGTTTCCAAAATGAAGAATGGAAGAAGGGGTTGGACAAGGAAATGACATAAAAAATTTTTTTTTCTTAGTGAAGTTTGTCAAGTTTATAGCTTTATAGGTGTAAAAAACGCAGACAATTCTGCAGGAAAAACCGCAATGAAAACCGCGTAAAAAACGCATCAAAACAGCATCTGCGTTTTCTGCCAAGAGATGCGGATTCAGTGCGGAAAAATCCGCAAGTAAATCCGCAATGTGTGCACATAGCCTTAATCTCTATGGGAACGCATTGGTACGCAAGGACATGCGCATGGATGCGTTTGATGTGCATGCGTACTTCAGAATGAGCTTTAATGTATGTAAAAGAAACAATTTTTTGTATTTTTCTTAATAGAAATAGTTTGTTTTCATAATCCCTGTGTTTTCTGTCTCTTTATTTGAAAACACGTGTGTATTGTATTGTTGAGTGAAGTAGTAACGGGTGTTCCAGTGTAGGTGTTATTATTATTAAAGACAGCAAACATTACAGGAACATTTACTTGCAAGTGGATTAAACCATTTCGTCTTGCCATGCCACATGTCCAATATCTAAAACAAAGTAAGCAGCAATGTTGTTTCTCATTTGGACAACTTCCACTGTAGTCCTCAGAGGGTGATATTGGTAATCCTGCAATGTAATAGCAACAGATTCCTCAAGTTCTAAGTGGTGTCGCTCTTTCTCAAGGATGTAATTGTGCAGATCAAGACAGGCTTTGACAGCATCATCAATTGTCTCAGTTTTTAGATAGAGGCACAATCCACAGTTCTTCGTGCCCTTGTCAGTTGGTATTTGTAAATCCTTTTGGTGTGATTCAAGTCCTGTCTCAACGGGTTTATGAAGTTGGCACACATTTGAAATGCCTCATCCCCAACCACAACAAATGGCATTGGTTCTTCAGTGTTCGGAAGAGGTTGTGGCGTTGGAAAATTGAAATTATTCCCATACAAACGTTGGCCCATGTCAGAGTCTTTGAAAGTCTGAGAGTAATTTCCTCATCCAAATGAACCAGCGTCCACGGCGACAAATCGTCAGCATCTGCAATCGCCATGAGAACAATCGAAAAGTATTTTTTTGTAATTGAAATACTCGGATCCCCTTTCAGTAGGTTTCATAATCCGAATGTGTTTGCCGTCCACAGCCACCAAACAGTTTGGAAAGTTACAAATGTCCTGGAATTTTACAGCATTTTCCAGCCAGAATTCAGTTGTGGGTTGGTGAGGAATTCTTCACGCAGAACGTCACATAAAGCACAGCTGGTGTCTACAACTACCCCAGAAAGGGTGGACACTCCAATCCAGAATTGAAAATGTAGACATAAGGTCTCTCCGGTAGCCAGGAATCTGCCAAACAGAATATGGAAAAAAAAATCAGTACATGGCTTTTAAACAATAATGCTAATGATGTGTTTCTTTTTCAAACACGTAGCAGCAAGTCATTGAAGCTCTGTTCCGACATCCTCGTGTAGTCGAAAAACTTCTCCATGTTTTCACACAGCTCGGTGTACAACGAGTGGTAGGCTCCACGGCTCTCTCGTACGTCAACGATGGGGTTTTGCCAATAGCGACGACGACGTCTTCTCCATCTATCTCTTCTTTCTTTTTCACAATCACAGCAAAGGCAACAGCCAATTTTAATGACAAATCACGATTAAGGGCTCCTACTCACTTGCGAGCAACTCGGATGAGTCTTGCACGGCAATACCCCGGCACTGCACCTGGTATAGAGGAGCGGTGTGTGTGGCTGCATGTATTCCTATGCAGCCGCACGCTCCGATCTGAATGGCGGGTGCAGAGCCGGGTTTTAAACATGCGAGACTCATCCGAGTTGCTCGCAAGTGAGTAGGAGCCCTAAGATTGAAGCAATCCATGCTAAAATCCATCTTGCAGCTGGATACAGCAGCAAACGAAGAGGATTTCATCTGTGCAGGGTCTATATATATATAGAAATCCCATGAGACACGCCCATTGTGTGTGGCTTTTGTGAAGGAAATTCTACTAAAAAAGCATTGGCCGCATACCCAAATTCTACTGGAAATATCGAACCCATGCGCATAAACAACGCAAACGCATGCAAAAACGCATGCACACGCATGCGTTAGCCGATGCGTATAAAAACCGCATCATAAGCATGCGTTTAAATGCGTTTTGGCATGCGTTTGCGCATGCAGATGATAGGCTTTGCATGCAGATGATACGCTTTGCACGCAGATGATACGCTGTGCACAGAAACGCTAATGTGAACCTAGCCTAAGTCAGGTTGGTATCTCCTGACGTCTTGGCAGAAGTCTCTCATTCCAGTTGTAGGTCTGGTCGAAATCTGCAAATAGTGAAGTGGAACATGTCTGGATCAGCAGTTTTGGGTGATTTAGATGTACAGTACAAAGACTGACAATCCTCCCAAATATCCTGCCAATTTTTTTTTTTCCAGCAAGCTGGCAATTTTTAACAGGGCTTGTAAGCTTTGTATGACAACTTTTAGCTTCCGATGACCCGATAATTTACTGCAAACGACGTCTTTGAGTTGATGCACCTGTCTTAGGGCACCTTTACTGGAATTTCCCATAGCTTATACAGCAAGACAGACCTCAAGCTCGTCCTAGCTTCCCATCTTTGAAGCCATTAATGAGATTAAATCTTTTGCCATATTCTCCTCCAGGAGCTCAGAATGGCGTAAGAGCTCTGAGGAAAACATGACACTTTGCTTTTTCTGACAGCAGAACTTATTGTTATAAGCATGTAATGGATGACCTTTCTCCTTTCCTCATCAGTTAAGACACATGTAATGTAATAACACATTGCAGCCTGGGCTGTGTCTGCGTTACAGAGAACACCAGAGTCATCCTGGTGGTTTATGAACCCATACTAGGGCAGAAGATGGTAACAAAAAGGTCAAAGTTTTCTGGTGGTCCAGCTTTGTATTGTGTATGTACAATCAAATCATCCACTGTCAGTATATTCTGCGCTGCACTTTTTCTGTCTTTACAATATCTTATGGTTTTGGTATAAATCAGATCCAATATTTTCAGCGTACTGCAGTGTGGATGCTCATCATCGATTTAATTTCCAGACGCTCCATGACTTTTTCGGAGTGGCATAGAGTAATTTTAGCCAGGATCATCATAGCTGCGCCAGTTATTCCCTGACGTGTCAAAAAAAGGGGAGAAAGAAGTGCAGTAGTGATGTGCACACCTCATCTGATAATAAAAAAAGATACTTTATTAATCAAACATGTAAAGTATTTGATTTATAAAAACAACAGCAACATAACCTGATGCACATACATACATATCTATGCAAGAGCCTGTCATGTAAATACCCTTGCTTAGATGCATGGCAAAAGCCTATGGGAATTGGCTAATGTTACCAGCAAAAAATCTAAGGCCACTTCAACCATATGGTTGAAGTACACATAAGGTGCTAGATGTAGATAAGGTGCAATTTAGGCAATTATAGAATGAACTAGATGGTGGCCCGATTCTAACGCATCGGGTATTCTAGAATATGTATTTAGTTTATCTATTTATCTATGAAGATTTAAGAATAATGCAATGAACACCCAGGATTTTCTGGGTAAAATATATACATTATTATTACATTTTATTGCTCATAGAACTTAATATAATTGAACGAAATTATTAAACAGATCATCGAAATATATAAACCATTACATGAATATCTAACTGTATTTAAATAAATCATCGGACAAAAGAAGTACATCGACACTATAATATATTTGTAACAATATCAACCCAAAATATTTTTGTACACCACATTTCTTGTGAATACCTTCTGACTACCTATAAGCAACTTTCCTTGTAAAGGGGTAGGAAGAACTTGCACCTTGATGTTGTATCTCATTTTAACTCTTGAAAATGCAACGCAGAGTTGTCCTTCACCAAAAACGGGCTCCGGTAGATATATGCCAACACGGTGTAGAGTTTGACCTAGTGACTTGTTTATTGTCATGGAAAAAGCTGGTTTTACTGAAAACTGTTGACGCCGAAGCCTAAATGGAAGACCGGTGTCCGAAGGACATAAATCAGTGCGTGGAATGAACACTCTCTCCTTTTGCTGATCCAGTGATCACTCTTGCTTGAATTACGTGAGAATGGAGTCTAGTAACAATAAGGCGAGTTCCATTACATAGACCATTTTTTGTATTTTGATTCCGCAGCAATATTATGATTGTTCGAACGTTGAGTTGTAGTCTGTGGGATGGCATTCCTGATGATGTAAGACTATTTAAAAATTCAACTTGATAATGCTCTCGTTCATCTTCATTGTCTACATCCTCTGAATCATCACTTTTGTACGACTTATACTCTCCAGGCATTCTATCCATCACACAGGAATTTAGCAGAGCCGCGTCATCGTTCTTGGGACAGAGAATTGCATGGGAAGAGGCCCTCAACACTGCTTTGCCAAGGTTGTATTCGTTGCTAAGTTCAACGTTACCAAGTTTAAGAAGCCAGTTGCTATACTCTGGGTCAAAAGATCGCATGTTGTTAATTAGTTGGAGTTTATTAAACTGTTTCCAAAGGTCAGCCATTTTTAAGCTGGACTCGATAACCTCTGTTCTTGTTCCATTTGGTATGAAGGCATTTCCTAAAATCTCCGCCAATGACAAAAACTTTACCTCCAAACAGAATTTCATTTTTTTTCAGCAACATTTGTAGTCATGACTTCACGCAGAAGTCTGTCAATTAAGCTCAAAGCGTATTTGGGTGCCATGGTGTACTCTTCAATATCAAAAGATTTGCGTTGTTTAACTGTCTTCCTGCAAATGTGTCTTGTTTTATTCTGGAAACGCAGATTTCGTTGACTGGAACTAGTATTCCAAAGATTGAATGGATAGTGCGATGTCATGGTTCCCAATGGCAAGGGAACGTCAGAGAACTTAAATAACAGACTAGCTCTTGGGTGATGGAATCTCGAGCTGACCGTGAGCTAAACCTACCACACAACTAACAGTGGCCGGGTGACGTGCCTACGTTTTATCCCTAGACGCCCAGCGCCAGCCGGAGAACTAACTAACCCTAATAGAGGAAAAAACAGACCTGGCTTACCTCTAGGGAAATTCCCCCAAAAAGGAGACAGAAGCCCCCCACATATATTGACGGTGAGTTCAGAGGAAAAGACATACGCAGTATGAAGGTAGGTTCAGCAAAGCGAGGTCCGCTTACAAGATAGTAAGAAGATACAATAGGGAACTTCACGGTCAGCTGAAAACCCTATTAAAATACCATCCAGAAATTACTTTAAGACTCATGTGTCAACTCATGACACCGGAGTGGTAATTTCGGCCCACAAGAGCTTCCAGCTACAGAAACATAACATAACTGTGAACTGGAACAAAAATGCAAACAAACTTAGGACTAAGAGTCCAACTTAGCTGATAGTAGTCTAGAAGCAGGAACATGCAACAGAAAGGCTCTGGTTACATTGATGGCCGGCACTAGAATAACTGAGCAGCAAGGCTAAATAGGATACTCCCACATCCTGATGGAAACAGGTGAACAGAGAAAGTGAAGCACACAAGTCCAGTACCACCAGCGACCACCGGGGGAGCCCAAAAACCAAATTCACAACAGTGCGACCTCCTCATAAAATGTTTGCTGCAATACCTGTTGTAGCCGATGGCAATACGACTTTTCTCAACCCTCTATCGTGATGTATGAAAACTTCATAGAGGTATGTTTTACCGCCCCCTCCTGGACCGTCAATAAGGAAACATTTCAGCCTTGCATCTGCTTGGTTTTCTATAACGCTCACAATAGTGTCATATGCAATCCGTTGCTGTTCATTTAAGGATTTTCTCTTCTCTGTTGCCAACAATAATTCGTAAGCCTCATCATACTCTGGAACTTGTGGAACTTGAATTGCAGGCTCTGGCAAATTAAAGTCTGGAAACGTTTTTCCATGCAGTAGTTAGACATTTTGGACATCTTGCATGGCATAAGATTCGCAATTTTGACAATTTCCACTTCTGTTGTGAAGACGTAAGCAGTAATCCTCAATTATATGTTCTTTGAAATTTGTCCAAAGTTGAGCCGGATTTGTACGCGGTCCAAATACGTCCAAGTAAGTCTCCACACACTATCATTCAATAGAAGTCCTAAAGCCAAAGCTGCAGCTTTAAATGTATCGTGCAATACTCCATTAACCGTTTTCAAATTGTCATAACTTGTAGTTCCTTTGACATGCAGTAGTGATAGCCGAAAGCAATATCTTTCTTGATCCTTGACACTAACAGTATACATGCGTCCAATTATTCTGCTAACTCCTCGTTGTCTTGGATTCTAAGTTTCTGGAATCTCTCAATACAAATACTGCCTTGCGTTTTCGTCACGTTGGTTCAGCAAAAACCATTCCATTAATGTTGACGTCGTGCTTAAAGTTTTTGCAACATCTTTGACTTGAGCATCTTTAAAGAAATGAAGCTGCTGTTCATTTGGTAAATGATAAGCTAAACGTATAATGGCATGGGACTGTGAATGCATTGGAAACGCAAATATCCTCCAAGCAGCTTCTGGAGCACTGACATATCTTGAGTCAACAAAAGTTGATGATTCATCGTGATTGACTGTTTTCTGGTGTATTTCGACATTAGCTTTGTCATGCCCCTTGTAGATGTACTTGAAAAGATATTTTACACTTTATTGAAGCACAGATTTCTACGTTGATGTGACAGTTGTAGCGTTTTGATAAGTACGGGTTGTATGGGACTATCCATGAGTTATTTATAATTTTTTTGTTGCGAACAATGTTATCAATCTGTTGTCGCCGGTAGGATGGGTAGCCATCCAAGTCTTTAACAGTGTGCTGTTTCAACTCCTTTGGAAACACTTTTGTACACTTTCCATTTTCCATGCATGGACTTTTTGGATTTACTACACCGCATGGGCCATGAACCATATGAGAGACTACAATATTATACAGTTCAGGATACTTTTCTTGGTTAGGAATTTCAGTCCACACTATGTTGTTTATTACTTCCTCCGTACGAAACTTTGAATCCGCGTCTAAGATAATTAGTATATGCGCATGTGGGAGACCTCGTTTTTAAAACTCTGACGTTTACCATTGCTATGACTGTTCCAAAAAGCCCATTTTTTATGTCTTTCAAAAGGCTGCTGAGTTTCAGTCGAAATACGCGTGCGACTAAGTCCAGCCTGTGTTCAACTTGTTGCCAGGGTTCTAGATTTTTGGTAATTTCCGGCCATTTAGGTTTACAGGTCATTGTCACAAAAATGTCAGGTCCTCCATAGTTTGTTACTATTGCCATTGCATCTTGATAACGCTGTTGCATGTTGCGGGGGCTACCTTCAAACGACGATGGGAGGATTACTGTTTTAACAATTGGAATTCCCTTTTGAATTGATTTTTTTTGCAAATGTTCTTGAAGAACGCAGTAGTTTTCAACTTTAAGTTGTTTTTGGTTCATTTGTATGAAATTTAGATGATTTCCCACCGTTTAAAATAGGATTGAAGTCATTTCGGACAGACAGAAGAAAACTAGTACTGCAGTTGTGTAATTCTTGAAGTTTCTTGCTTGTTTAGGCTTTCATGCCACCCTTGTTTACCTCTTGGAAAGAATAGCGGATACAGAAGAGCATCAAGGTTGCTGTGCAAAATGCTAATTCGTTGTGTCTTAGGAACCAAAAGGGTTCTTTTGGTCTGGCTTAAGATGGACTAATATATCCCTTAGAAAAGGAGGCTCTCCGTCATCGTTTTGAAAAACAACTGCGACTTCACTTACACGTGGTTTGTTGTAAAGTCGGGGATCCTGTTTACGTTCTTGTTTAATGGCCATGACAATAGAAGGCATTTCAATCCCATTTTGTATAGCCCTCTGTTCCTCCTCAGCTTTGACGTCTTTTAGCATGCCATATGTGGCAGCAAATGGGATGATTTTTTGTAAATGTATGGCAATTTCGTTCATCATTTCAGCATCACACTTTTCATTTTCTTTCATGTTCATCCTTTGTTCTGTAACCTCATTTGTATCAATGATGTATAATTGCAAATTTTGGTGGTTGTCCTATTTCTGGGTGAAGTGTTCCAGTGCGGTGGTAGATCTGGCTGTGAATTTTAAAACAATACGGTCCGAATCCAGGGGGCGGTGCAATGTTGGCACGAAATGAAGCATGAGAACTGTTGATGCTATGGATATTTTCCATAAAATTTCTACTGTGTTGATGCGTTAATTTCATCCACTGCTCAAACAGATCTGAGTAGTGAGGTCTCGGTAGCATAACTTTTCCTTTTTGGCAGCATTGAGTAAATTGATTGTCAGATGTTTTTTCATCAATGAAATTCAGAGAGTCCCATTTAGAGCAAACTGCATTCATAGTCTGGCTTTTTTATATATAAATCGTGGAAACGTAGGGATGCAACTTCCCAAGATTTTGTCGTCTTTTAGTTTCCCCCAGTGTTTGTTCACTATTTTTTTGAGAATACTGACATTTGAGTTATACTGTGTAATAATTGAGACGACATTAATTTCTCATTGTCCATTTTTCCATGTATTTCTTTAAGAAGATCCTGGCGGCGTAGGTCAGAGACATAGGTTTTTGATGCTTCTAGTGATTTTATATTATAACCTTTTTCCAAAATTTGGCAGTAAGTGATTCTGCCTCTTTCTCAAACTGTTGGAGTCTAGAGCAGTTCCGGTAAAGCCTCATATGCTGACTCTTTGATACATTTAGTAACCAATCGGGCAAATGTCAACTGTCATTGGGGATAAAGCTATTTGCATCCGTGGGTTTGTTATAAGTGCAAGTTTGTATAGAAGAATTGTCAATAAAAATGTTTAGAACTAAAAAATTTATAGTGTGAGTGCTGGTAGTGGCAGTGAATTTTAAAAAGAATTCATTTTTATTAATATCAATTAAAAATTGGTCCAAGAACTGAGAGCCACCTGCCCAAATAAGACATCATCGATAAAACGGCGCCATAGGACCAGGTCTGCGCGTAAAGAGCCTCCAGGAGATATGCTATCCTTTTCCCAATGCCCCACATAGAGGTTTGCATAGCTTGGCGCGTACCTGGTCCCCATTGCCATACCCCATTGCTGGGTGTAGTAGTGCGCCTGGAATTTAAAAAAATTATGGGTTAAAATAAATAGCATACATTCCGTCAAAAAATCTGTTTGTTCCTTTCTTATTCTCTATAACAGTATATAGTGAAGTAATGTCTAAAGTGCCTAAGATGTAATTATCCTTCCACTGTATACTCTCAAGTATTTTCAGTACATGAGTACTGTCTTTCAGATGGTCTGGTAATGATGGTATAAGTTTCTGTAGGTGAGTATCTACAAAGCATGACATATTGGCTGTGAGACATTGTATTCCAGAAATTATTGGACGTGTGTCACCTAGAAGGCGTAGGGCTTCCACATGATAATCCTCCTGGTTGAGGATAACAATCCCTCCTCCCTAATCTGCTGGACGTATTACTAGTTCTTTATTTCTTTGAAGAGCTATTATGGCCTGTCTTTCTTTGAATGTCAAATTATCTTTGAATTTTGAACATCTATTTGCGCTTAATCTCATATCATCAATGACATTTTTTTGGAAAGTTTCCATGGATTCTGAATATTCATTCCTAGGATTGAATTAAGATTTTTTTCTTAATGCGGTATGGATGTAAGGATCTAAAGGACTCTTTAAGGCTGGTGTGGTAGCAGCAGGTTTCATGTAGTATCTTTTAATAGCCAATTTTCTCATAAAGAGCTATACACTCACTGGCCACTTTATTAGGTACACCTGTCCAACTTCTTGTTAACACTTAATTTCTAATCAGCCAATCACATGGCGGCAACTCAGTGCATTTAGGCATGTAGACATGGTCAAGACAATCTCCTGCAGTTCAAACCGAGCATCAGTATGGGGAAGAAAGGTGATTTGAGTGCCTTTGAACGTGGCATGGTTGTTGGTGCCAGAAGGGCTGGTCTGAGTATTTCAGAAACTGCTGATCTACTGGGATTTTCACGCACAACCATCTCTAGGGTTTACAGAGAATGGTCCGAAAAAGAAAAAAAATCCAGTGAGCGGCAGTTCTGTGGGCGGAAATGCCTTGTTGATGCCAGAGGTCAGAGGAGAATGGGCAGACTGGTTCGAGCTGATAGAAAGGCAACAGTGACTCAAATCGCCACCCGTTACAACCAAGGTAGGCCTAAGAGCATCTCTGAACGCACAGTGCGTCGAACTTTGAGGCAGATGGGCTACAGCAGCAGAAGACCACACCGGGTACCACTCCTTTCAGCTAAGAACAGGAAACTGAGGCTACAATTTGTACAAGCTCATCGAAATTGGACAGTAGAAGATTGGAAAAACGTTGCTTGGTCTGATGAGTCTCGATTTCTGCTGCGACATTCGGATGGTAGGGTCAGAATTTGGCGTAAACAACATGAAAGCATGGATCCATCCTGCCTTGTATGGAGCATCTTTGGGATGTGCAGCCGACAAATCTGCGGCAACTGTGTGATGCCATCATGTCAATATGGACCAAAATCTCTGAGGAATGCTTCCAGCACCTTGTTGAATCTATGCCACGAAGAATTGAGGCAGTTCTGAAGGCAAAAGGGGGTCCAACCCGTTACTAGCATGGTGTACCTAATAAAGTGGCCGGTGAGTGTATATCTATAAAGGCCTGGAATTTGTCTAATTTGCTAGATGGAGCGTATTTAAGTCCTTTATTCAATAAGGCTATTTCATGTGTATCCAGCTTATGTTTAGTAAGGTTGAAAACAGTAGAGTCAGTATCCTTATTTGGCTTCAATTGCTTTTTCTTTTTGGTGAGTTTTTTTCTTATCTGTTGGTTTTTGTTTGTTTTTTTATTATTTATTTTGGACATGGACGGTTTGTTTGAGTTGTGATAATTAGATTCATTGGCTTGATTAGACTCCCAAAATTTCGAACCTATTCATAGTGGTTATATTCATAGTGGTTATAGGTGTAGACATTGAGGTGGTAGGAGTGTTTTCTTCAACTGAGTTAGAATTCAAGGTTGGGAAATCTGTAGTTGTACTTGGCCATCTGTTAGTATCCCGCATAGGGTCAGGAGTACATAAAGTAAAAGACGGTGAGTTGGGGTATATAGAAAATTGGTTCTCAGAGATAGGGGAAGTAGATAAATTACTGCCCGTCTCATCAAGGACTTCGAAGACCGGTTCCTTGTGGGACGAGTTCCTAATTGCACATTCTGGAATGACGTCCCTGTCAAATTTTTTCCTTTTCCTCCCCATAATTTCCTGTTCTTTACTATGAGTTATTTTGGTTATATTGTTTGAAATTTTTATAATTTCGGGGGTGGTTTTTATAAGGTTTAGTAATGTCAAATAGTGCTGCTATTTTATGTTTACTTTCCATGAGTTGTTTTCATCTATTCAATAATAAAACCAACCGCTTGTCTGGAAAACTCTTTAAACATAGATTCTCATTCATTAAGAGTGCTAGGGTCCCCAATGTCGCCTGATAGGGCTTTTTAGACTGTCAGACCCTTGGGAATGCAGTCATAAGCTAGATACCGTTCAAGGGTGGCAACTTCCCACAGATCCCTCATTTCTTTAATTAGGAGGTGTTGCAGTTTACTTAGAGAGTCCTTAATTAGGGTAAGGTCTTGTTTATTTGTTTCTGTGGGGCCCTGTTGGTATGAACGGTGAAAGAATTTATGGATGTTATCTATACGATTCTTACGGTCTACCCATAAGTCTCCCATATTTGATTAGAGTCTAGGAGAGTGAAATTATACTGCTGCCAACTGAAAAAGTGGTAAAAGGAATACAGTGCAATACAAAATACAGTGGCGCAAGTATAAAAGGTTTTTTCGTGCTGCAAATGAAGACAACAACAACAAAGTTGTCAGTAAATAAATGTTATAGTGGCAATATATTGCGCAAAGTGAGACCTTGGAAAAAAATCAGTATGTTTACTGAAAATGGTACGCTGATATGCAAATTATAGCATATATAGTACAATCAACTTATAATACGCTGCTCAAAAAAGTAAAGAACACTAAAATCCCACATCCTAGATATCACTGAATGAAATATTCCAGTTGTACATCTTTATTCATTACATTGTGGAATGTGTTGAGAATAATAAAACCTAAAAATTATCAACGTAAATCACAACTAATATCCCACGGAGGTCTGGAGTTGGAATGATGCTCAAAATCAAAGTGGAAAATGAAGTTAAAGGCTGATCCAACTTCAGTGGAAATGCCTCAAGACAAGGAAATGATGCTCAGTTGTGTGTGTGGCCTCCACGTGCCTGTATGATCTCCCTACAATGCCTGGGCATGCTCCTGATGAGGCGGCGGATGGTCTCCTGAGGGATCTCCTCCCAGACCTGGACTAAAGCATCCGCCAACAATCTGGTGCAACGTAATGTTGGTGGATGGTGCGAGACATGATGTCCCAGATGTGTTCAATCGGATTCAGGTCTGGGGAACGGGTGGGCCTGTCCATAGCTTCAATGCCTTCATCTTGCAGGAACTATTGACACACTCCAGTCTCATGAGGTCTGTCATTGTCCTGCATTAGGAGGCACCCAGGGCCAACCGCACCAGCATATGGTCTCACAAGGGGTCTGAGGATCTCATCTCGGTACTTAATGGCAGTCAGGCTACCTCTGGCAAGCATATGGAGGGCTGTGCGGCCCTCTAAAGAAATGCCACCCCACACCATTACTGATCCACTGCCAAACCTGTCATCCTGAAGGATGTTGCAGGCAGCAGATCACTCTCCACGGCGTCTCCAGACTCTGTCACATGTGCTCAGCGTGAACCTGATTTCATCTGTGAAGAGCACAGGGCGCCAGTGGCAAATTTGCCAATCCTGTTCTGTGGCAAATGCCAAGCGTTCTGCACGTTGTTGGTCTGTGAGCACAACCCCCATCTGTGGATGTCGGGCACTCAGACCATCCTCATGGAGTCGGTTTCTAACCGTTTGTGCAGACACGTGCACATTTGTGGCCTGCTGGAGGTCATTTTGCAGGCTTCTGGCAGTGCTCCTCCTGTTCCTCCTTGCACAGAGTCAGAGGTAGAGGTCCTGCTGCTGGGTTTTTGCCCCCCAACGGCCATCTCCATGTCTCCTGGTGTACTGGCCTGTCTCCTGGTGTACTGGCCTGTCTCCTGGTAGCGCCTCCAGTTTCTGGCCACTACGTTGACAGACAGCAAACCTTGCCACAGCTCGCATTGATGTTCCATCCTGGATGAGCTGCACTGCCTGAGCCACTTGTGTGGGTTGTAGAGTCCGTCTTATGCAACCACGAGTGTAAAAGCACAACCAACATTCAAAAGTGACCAAAACATCAGCCAGAAAGCATTGGTACTGAGATGTGGTCTGTGGTCCCCACCTGCAGACCCACTCCTTTATTGAGTGTGTCTTGATAATTGCCAATAATTTCCATCTGTTGTCTATTTTATTTGCACAACAGCCGAGGAAGTTTGATATCACAGAAGTTTATACTTGGAGTTATATTCTGTTGTTTAAGTGTTCCCTTTATTTTTTGAGCAATGTATGTAGTTTATATATACTATGAGTCTATCAGTCCAGAATAAGACAACATATCAAGTACAGTGTGTCCATGAAAGTCATGAAGTCATGGTGCACTTTTGACCAGTCCCTGGAAAGCAACAAAAGACGATCGAAATGTGAAATCTGCTCCAAATAAAAGAAAAACTCCCAGTTTCATATCTATTCAGTGCAGTTAGATGTGGGCTCCATTTGTTGCACACATCCAAATGATAGTGAAGTTCTTGCCACACATGGGTAAGGACTAGTGATGAGCGAGCACTAAAATGCTCAGGTGCTCGTTGCTTGGGTCGAGCAGATTGTAATACTTGGGTACTCGACCCGAGCAACGAGCCCAATGTAACTCTATGGGAGACCCGAGTAGTTTTACCACGATCCCCCCGGGGGTCCTTTTAAAGTCTAAAAACGTCTGAAAATGGTGGAAAAATATTTAGAATTGACAGTCCTCAGTGGTTGATATCTTTTAATGGCTAACTGAATTTTTTTTTTTTCTGTGCTATGTTGTGCATAAATATGTGATTCTTCAGAAGTTCTTTTAGTCTTTGCCTGATGAAGAGACCTGTGTAGTCTCGAAGGCTTGTAATTTGTTACCATCTTTTCAGTTAGCCATTAAAAGGTATCAACCACTGAGGACTCTCAATTCTAAATATTTTTCTATCTACTGGCTAACACGTTACCAAGATTTATATCTTTCCTGTATGAAAATGGTGGAAACACAGCTCAAATGACACAGGGACATCATGGGGATCGCCCTGGAAGCATTCCTAACTCCTAGTTCACAGCTGTAAACAATTTTTTCCGAGATTCATGCCATTTTTCCTGGTGCAAACAAGAACACACTAAAATAAAACCAAAACTGATTTTGCTGGGAAATATGTTAAGGTACATCCTGCCACGAAGTGACTTTCCTAGCGTGATACGACCCGACGAGTGGTTGGTCACAAAATGGCTAAAAACACACAAGGGAACACCAAGGACACTTTAACAACGGCGGGCCCTGTCGGTAGGGAATGGACACCTCCTGCACTCACCTGAGGATGAGCCCTGCTCTTACTACCGTCCCTATACGGGTTCTTTCAACCCGTCGCCGACCAGGATGCCTAGTCCCTCACTTGCCCTGCACCTATCCCTAAGTAGGCAACTGGAAGGTGAGAGCACTGGTGCCACCGCTGCACTAATACAACACAAGGTAAGGTAAGCCAAACACCAGGAGAAAAGGAAACACAAAACACCTAGCTTTGTCTGCTGCAATGCACCGCACAGCAGAGTAAGGCACCAAATGGCAGAATTCAACAGAAGCACCACTGAACCCAGCAAGCTCTTTCTCCAACTTAGTTGATCTCCAGAAGGACCTGTATAACCAACAGTCAGCTGATGCATCAGGTGACCTTATGAAAGATGGTGGGAGTGGCCATCACCCACATCAGCTGACCCAGCAGCAATGCAATGCAATAACACCAGCGGCCACTGGGGGGGGAAACTGCATTAACCCCCGATGACCAGAAAGGAAAAAAGGTTTACATCAGAGGGAAACCAGATCTGTCACAGATCCAAACATGGATCGTGACACATCCTTTGCAGGTTAATGACTTGCCTGTAATGTCAAATAATTAAACCCAGACCGAAAATTTCCTCCCCCATTTGGGCTTAGTTCAGACGCAGCGTTTTTCAACTTTAACATTGATTTCAATCACTACAAATGCATTCACTGGGAAACGTCATTGTAACATTTACCAGCCCTAGCTGGCCATGTGGTGTGTGACACATAAGCAGATCCTAATTTTATTGTGATAAAGCAAGGAAATGTGCAATATATGAAATGTGAACAGCATAATGGCTTGTGAAATTCATGAAAAAACACATGAGATTTTTAGCACAAGATTTGGCCAAAAGTTGTGAGCCCATCCACCAAACGTCAAGGTAATCTCAAAACGGATGGGTAACTAACCTGTCTGCCTAGTGTGAACACTTACCTATGGCTAATAACATGGTAAAGCCTGCATTTATAGGGGAGGTTAGAACCAACTGTGTTTGGATGTAATTAAAATCACAGCATGGTGAAGGGCGGGGCGTTCAAGTCAGAAAAAGCAATAGTATGCCATTATGCTGTTCACATTTCATATATTGCACATTTCCTTGCTTTAGCACAATAAAATTGAGTGCAGCCATTATCTATTTGCTATGTAAGACTTTTTGGTTATGCACCAGTTCAGACTAGATGGCTGTTCAGTCAGTTTTTCTATATTTACATAAGCAGATCCATCTTGTTTCATTTACGAAAGAGGGACTCTTAAAGTCACAGAGCCTATTTTTACTGGTGCATCAGGAGGCATTAATCTTCTTAAAGGGCCATTATTAAACATTGGGTCTCCTAAGCTGTTGTAGCCTACGCTGTGAGTGGATGGGCTGCCAAGAATTACGACGCACCATAATACCACTTTCTTAAGATGTCCAGGAGGGCCTCCTGAAAAAATGTTGCATTGAATGCAAGGCCTCCCCTGCTACCAATTCATATGCACCCCAATAAGCATTTGAACCCACATACTGGATGGGCCCATGAAAATCCACTTCACAATATTCACTTTGTACTCCCATACTCCTTTGTTTTACAAATTGGCAGCAATGTTTGCCCTGCTGCATAGTCATATGCACCCTATTACGCCTTGGCACCCACATACTGGATGGGCCCATGAAAATCCACTTCACAATATGCATTTTGTACATCCATAAGTCGCGAATGATAGACATTAAGGGTATGTGCACACGTTGCAGCTTTCCTGCAGAACGGCAGCTTTTTTTTCAGCGCAGAAACGCTGCAGTTCTGCAAGTGATTTACAGTACAATGTAAATCAATGGCAAAAAAAAAAATGCTATGCTGATGGTGCGGAAAAATCTGCACGGAAAAGGCAACAGATTCAAAAAAGGACCATGTCAATTCTTTGTGCAGATTGCACCCATTCCATAATAGAAATCTGCAGGCGTAAAAAAAGGAAGAAATCTGCACAAAAATCTGCAACGTGTGCACATACCAAAAAAAAAAAAAAGGCGCAGATTCTGACCTGCGTTTTCTGCCAAGAAATGCAGAATCTGCACAGAAAATTCCACAGTCAAATCTGCAACGTGTGCAGATACCCAAAATGTCTGAGTTAATCTACCCAAGTAATTATTAATGGGGCTTCAGTGCAAGATTTCCAACATATCAAAGTAAATGTTTTCCACGCTAAAAAAAATAATTACACCTCCATGTCCATGCAAAGTGTGCGTTTTCTCCACAGAAACACTTGATGATCATTATATTTTTTTTCGACCGGTATTGTATCAGATAAAGAAAATAATGTTGCTTCCCTGAAATCATCTTCTGACGGAAAATAAAAGCATTCAGTGAACTGTTGGCTATATGCACACGTTGCAGATTTGACTGTGGAATTTTCTGTGCAGATTCTGGCAGAAAATGCAGGTTAGAATCTGCGCCTTTTTTTGGTATGTGCACACGTTGCAGATTTTTGTGCAGATTTCTTCATTTCATTTACCCCTGCAGATTTCTATTATGGAATGGGTGCAGAAACGCAGCAGATCTGTAAAAAGAATAGACATGGTCCTTTTTTGAATCTGCTGTTTTGTCTGTGCAGATTTTTCTGCACCATAATCAAAGCATTTTTTTTCTCCATTGATTTACATTGTACTGTAAATTACTTGCGGATCTGCAGCGTTTCTGCGCTGGAAAAAAAAGGTGCAGATCTGGAGAAAATCTGCAACGTGTGCGCATACCCTTATAAACTGTAGGCAGATATCTTACATTGGAAGATGGTGGACGTTAAACAAGGCATCATTGGAAGATGGTGGACGTTAAACAAGGCATGGTTCCAAATGGTTATTTTCAGATGTCAGAAAAGAGCGTTCTTGCCCTACCAAATTTCTCAATGTTCAAATAAAAAAATCACATATAAATTCACACAGAATTAAGGAGAACTGACTGCAATGGAAAAAAAGAAAATAATCTATCTCTTCCACCAAAACTTGCTAACACTTCAGAGTTGTGGCTGATTAAAATGTCACCAAGTTCTCCAAAAGCGAGTGAAACAGATTACTTTAAATTCTTGCAAGACTATAAAGTTTAGTAATGTGACACAAAATGATGTCTGTTTTCAGTTACGCTTTTGAGAATACCCAACAAATCAGTCTGAATATCGTGATTGGAGACAGGAGACTGTTAGTGTGAAAAAAAAAAAATTGTGTACCATGAAACCTCAAGCTGTCAAACCCTTTCTTGATTTTCAAATGGTAATGGATTCCCGACAATATGTTGAGAGCAGGATTCACTACATTGAAGGACGATCAACTTTTTGTATTTTTTAATGGTATGATGGTTCCCTCTTGGCAGAACTATTTACAGGAGAATTTGGCAATTTTATTTGCCAAGTTTTTAACACTAAGGTTCAGATACGGCTTTAAAGAAGGCTAATACTTGCAATACAACGCAATTTTATTTCAAAGTACAAAATTCAAGGAATGGTATGATTGAGTAGTATGAGTGCATCCACTTTTGTATATGTTAACATACAAAGGTTAAGTACATATTTGGATTAAATACATATAAAGATTAAGTATATCTAAAGATTAACAACATACAGTATACTTACTTACATCATCACCAAGAGGCTTTTAAGCATCATCCGTCTGGAATATCAGAGAAGCAACACCAAGACAGAGAACCCCTGGGAGATTCACTACACTGCATGGGCGTCCCCAGTTATGCAGGTATGAGCACACTATACATGTACAGGTACCCCAGTTTTTGCATCTGTCTTAGTCATGATTCTCTGGTCTTATATAGTGATTTATACTATGTAGTAACTCTAGTTTCACCCAGCCCTTCAATTGGCCAGCTTTCAAGGTCGGATGAAACTGAGATATCATGGAGTCATCAGTCAAGGGGCCATAAATCCTTTGAATATAAAAGCCAAAAGGATTTAGATACAAGCACCACAGGCAGAGGTTCAGTAAACGTTAATGTTTTACAATGCCAAACAATAAGCAAACATTTCTCAAGATTGTGTCACTAATTGGCTATGGGTTCATCCAGTTCCACGTTCAGTCTCTCTTTGGTCAGAATATAATTGTGGAGAACCACACACGCCTTCACCACCTCATCCACTGTCTCAGTTTTCAGATTAATGGCGGATCCTAATATCCGCCATTTGGAGACAAGGATGCCAAAGGCACACTCCACAGTCCTTCTGGCCCTGGACAGCCTGTAATTGAAAACCCTTTTTGTATGGTCCAAGCCCCGACTGGAGTAGGGTTTCAATAGGTTGGCAGACATTTGGAATGCCTCATCCCCAACCACAACAAATGGCATTGCAGGGCCTTCGGTGTGGGGAAGAGGTCGTGGCTGGGGGAAATTAAAATTGTTGCTATATAATTTTTGGCCCATATCCGACTCCTTAAATGTGCGTGAGTCATTTGCACGGCCAAACGCACCAATGTCCACTGCGAGAAAACGGCAGTCCGCACCGGCAATTGCCATAAGCACAGTGGAAAAGTATTTTTTGTAGTTGTAGAACATGGATCCACTTTTTCCTGGCTTGGTAATGCGAATGTGCTTCCCATCCACCGCGCCAATACAGTTTGGAAACGAACACACTTCGTCAAATTTCTGTGCGTTGTACTCCCAGATTTCTCTTGTAGGGACGGGTAAAAATTCCTCCCGGAGATTATCCCACAAAGCGCGGCATGTCTCAGCAATAATTCCAGAGAGAGTGGAGACTCCAATCCGGAACTGAAAATGAAGTGATCTCAAGGTCTCTCCGGTAGCCAGGAAACTGTCAAGAAGAGAAAGAAATTACATTAAAGTACATTGTAATTTAAAAAAGTACATTGACCATGCCACCCCCCCCCCCCCCCAAAAAAAAAAAAAAAAAAAGGTAAGAACATATCACAGTCATTCAGCTACGTACCGTAGAGTCACCAGCAGCCATTCCTCTGCGGAAATAGCTCTCCGGAGCTGTGTGTCCTGCCTGCTTATGTCTCCTTCCACCCGACGCAGAAGATACCGGAAGCTGTCCTGAGACATCCTGGTGTATTCGAAATATTTCTCCAGGTTCTCATTCAGTTCGCCAAACAAGCAATGGTATGCTCCACGGCTCTCCCGGACTTCCACGATAGGGTGTATCCAAAAGCGGCGACGACTACATCTCCGTTTTTCCCTTTCCCTTTGATGACAACAGGCGAAAGCATAGGCATGAGCCAAGGCAAATTCCATCTCCATATCCATGATGATACTGTCCATGGGACGCTCCATCATGAATACCAGCAAAATGGGAGGAATTCATGTCTGCCAGGGTATATATACACAATTACATAAACACCAACCCTCTTCTACCTATTGGTTGTTCTTTATCTATTGTGTAGAAAGTTTTTTTTTGGGGGTGGGATGAAGAATGACTCACTGAACAAAAAACGCATGCGGCGCAAAACGCTGCGTTTTTTTGTTCAAAACGCAACTGCGTTTCAAAAAAACGCAGCGTTTTGCGCCGCATGCGTTGAACGCATGCGGCGCAAAACGCAGCGTTGTGCATGCGGTTTGCTGCGTTTTTGTTTGCGTTGTGCGTTGCGGCGACGACGCTGCGGCGCACAACGCAAATGTGAACGTAGCCTAAGAGCATTGTCTGTCACGTCTGTAAATGTTTTACAAGAAATGCAACTATGTAATTGTCTGAATGCATTCGGTATATTTCAATCTGGATTTAAAATCGACATTTGTATATTCGCACTACACTATTAACAGCAATCATATCTATATTCAGACTTTCTAGAAAAACTTACGCTTAACCCATTGAATACTCTGGGTAACCATGACAATCTTCTTGACCAGTATCTATAGGTAAGTAATGTTAAAACTAGCTGCTACTATGTATTCCGGAAATAAAAGTGAGAACTGCAAGAATGTGAAGATGTTCTAAAACATAACTGTGACCATGCTCAAGTGTCCATAAATGTTCCGTTTGGCTTTGTAGTAAATATTGGGGACACAATAGATGATCTGACATCCTTTCAAATAATTACTTTACAGATAAAAAGAGCATTTATTATTATTCCTGTTTATTATCCTAGAAAGAAAGAAGGAACATGCAGTCTCCCTCATACAAGTTATCTCAGCCAAAATTGATTAAGTCCTCTGCATCTACAAGCATTCAGCCATCACTTTTTTGTATTGAACTTGTACTATTTGATGCAGCCAAAGTTATGGCTCTCAAGGAAAGAAACTAATATAGTGGACAAAGAAATATTTGCAATGAACTACTGAGCCAAACTAACAGCATTGCTTTATCAAATTTATATGAAGTGTATTGTGTCCAATATGAGCAACCAGGCAACACAAAAAGGAGCTTTTCATGCAAGCTGTTTAAGGTACACAAATGTTATGAAGACTTTGCCAACAAGGATGTGGTTTCACCAATGGGGGTACCTTTTTTAAAAATATACTATTGCCATCTGCGCCCCCCGTTGCCCAAAATTCAGTGGCCTATAACAGTACAGAGCTTGTTCACCCTGGTCATCTAGTGGCAGGTGAGGAAGAGACATTGCAGGAAACAGAGTTAAGAAGTAGACCCAATGTAGGGGTGTGGGTCTCTGAGACTTGTAATGGAGCGCATGAGCTGACAAACAATTCCCCAATGGGGGGTTAATTTTTTTCAACATATTTCATGGGGATCATAGACACCCTTGCCAAAAAATTGACTGTCTGTTGCAGCATGGAAAACGTGAACCCTGGTGATCTAGTAGTGGAAAATGAGAGGTGGAGGAAGGCATCATTAAAAACTGTCCCAATTTAAGAAGCGGGTCTCCTAGACTTGTAATGCCCATACACTAAGTGTATGGACTAACAAACATTTCCCCTTGGGGGGGTACATTTTTAAAAAATATAAAATGGGCATCATAGACACCCTTGCAAAAACTTGGACTGCCTGTAGCGGCACAGAAGACCTTAAGCCTGGTAATCTCGTGGTCGAGAATGAGGAGACAAAGATGAATCATAATGAAATCAAACAAATAAATAAAGGATGTGAATCCACCCATGTAAGTAAATAACAAAAGGGAGGGGCGAGCACTGGTTCATATATTTGAATCCAGAACGTGTCCAACGAGATCTGTTTGTCCCTAGCAACAGCTCAGAGACGGCTATAAATAGAAATAAAAGACTTTGAATAATTTGCTATTGTAGAGGTATACACTACCTTATTAGAGGACTGTCCTGAGATAGGTATAGTGGAAAATATAACAAAAAATGGGAATAATAGACGTACATCTCTTTTATGACATTTCCCCCTGTGGGAGTAACATTTGTTTTGGTTTCCAATTAGTAACGGGCATCATAACACCCTTGCACAAAAAAATTGTGACTTGGGCATCACGGACTCCGTTCACCCTGGTGCTCTACTGGTTGTGGATGAGGAGGCTAACACCAAACCGACCAAATCTAAAAGCATATACCCATGTGTGGTTGTGAAGAGGTGCATGAGAATACACCTCCCCAAAAAACAGAAAGTATTAGAGGTTATGTTTCGCTGTTTTCACTTGGTGGTGTACAGAAGTCTGGCCCTATCCAGCCCTTGTTCATTTTTATAAGAGTCTGCCTGTCGGCATTTTCAGTGGACAGGCAGATGCTTTGTTATAATTCCACCAGCAGCACTAAAAACCCGCTCAGACAGAACTCTAGCAACAGGGCAGGCCAGGACCTCCAAGGCTTAGAGAGCCAGTTCATGCCACGTGTCCAGCTTGCATACCCAATAATTAAAAGGCACAGAGGAGTTCCGGAGGATATGCAATCTGCAAGGTACTCCCTCAGCATCTTCCCAAACATCGCACTTCTTGAGACAGCACCCCTTGCCTCTGTGCCGCCACGATGGGAGGGTCTGAAAAAAATTCAAGAACTTAGCCATTGTTCCCCTGCCTGTGCTGGATTGTTGTTCTGTCTCTCGCTTGGACTCCTTGGTTGTACAACAAACTCTGACGTCTGCTGCCAGCGTTCTCACATGGGAATTTTCTAAGTAATTCCGCTACAAGGGCCCTCTGGTGCTGCAACATTTTAGTACACCTCTCTGCCTCTGGCAGAAGAGATTGAATGTTCTCCTTGTAGCGTGGGTCTAGAAGTGTCACCAACCAGTAATGAGTGTCACCAAAAATTTTTTAATGCGAGGGTTACGTGAAACGCAGCGCAACATAAAGTCAGCCATGCGTCCCAGACTGCTAACAGGCAAGACTTCCATGTTCTCATCAACAGGACAACTTAAAGTGCTGTCCTCCTCCCTGTCCTCCTCCTCCTCCCTGTCCTCCTCCTCCCTGTCCTCAGGCCATCCCCGCTGAACAGACGGTATGACAGCTGTGCTTGTAGTACCATCTATAGCTCCTGAAAGTAGCTTCTGTTCTTCCTCCTCATTGCCTACCAATCCACGTTGGGAAGACATGAGGCTGGGCTGAGTGTAATCCCCCTGTATGGTTTCTTGATCCATGTCCTCGTGCTCTGCCTTAAATGCATCCTCTTTTATTGTGAGCAGAGAGGTTTTCAGAATGCTGAGAAGCGGAATGGTGACGCTAATTATGGCGTCACCGCCACTCACCATCTTGGTGCAGTCCTCAAAGTTTTGTAGGATGGCACATATGTCTGACATCCATGTCCACTCCTGAGGTCTTATGTGTGGAGTCTAAACTGAATATCGACGGCCTTGTTGATGTTGGTAGTCAACAACTGCCCTCTGCTGCTCCCAAATCCTTTCCAACATATGCAGCGTAGAGTTCCAGCGCGTTGGGACATCACACACCAATCTGTGAGCCGGAAGCTGCAAACGCTGCTGAAGCACGGCAAGGGCGGCTGAAGCTGTGGCGGACTTTCTAAAATAGGCAGGCAGACAGTGAACTTTCACTAGCAGATCCGGAAGCTCCGGCTAGCTTTTCAGAAAACGTTAAACCACGAGGTTAAGCACATGGGCCAGGCAAGGTACGAGTATGATCTCACCTTGCCTCAGAGCCCCCACTAGGTTCCGGCCATTGTCACACACGACCATGCCTGGCTGTAGGTTCAGCAGTGTCATTCAAATATCTGACTGCTCTTTCAGCACGGTCCACAACTCTTCTGCCTTGTGCGGTTTGTCACCTATGCAGAATAGCTTTAGCAGAGCCTGTTGCCGCTTGGCTGAGGCAGTGCTTCCAGCTTCTGACTGATGTGTTGATTTCAGAGATGTAGGCTGAAGAGGAGGAGGTGCAGGAACTGTAGACTGTGCGGGCAACCGTGATTGACGTAGAGCCTGCAAACCTCGGCGTTTGGAATATGTGTTCCATTCCAAGGTCCGCCTGGGTCCCGGCTTCCACTATGTTAACCCAGTGTGCCGTCAGTGATATGTACCGTCCCTTGCCATAAGGTGGACTTTCCCTGTAACAGCATTGTTGAGGGCACGGGTAATGTGGGACACATGCTGGTCTAATGCCGGTACGGCACACCGGGAGAAATAGTGGCTACTGGGGACCAAGTACCTTGGGCCGGCCGCCGCTATCAGGTTGCGGAAAGCTTCCGTCTCAAGGAGCCTAAAAGGCAACATTTCGAGCGCAAGTAGAAATGTTAGAATTTAGGACTGTGGCCTATGGGGCATTGGCTGGGTATTTCCGCTTGTGTTCCAATGTCTGGGGTACAGATAACTGAAGGCTGTGCTGGGACAAGGACGGGGACGGGCTTGATGACGCTGCTGCTTGAGTAGGCAACAACAGGTGCAGGTCTAGAGGCATCTTCACATGCACGGTGGACTGGGGATTGGCTTCTACGCAAAACAGTGGAAGAAGCAGTGGTATCACCTGCAGACAGTGTTCCTGGAGCCTGGGGTTCGGCCCACAAAGTCGGGTGCTTTGCTGCCATGTGTCTGATCATGCTGGTGGTGGTCAGGCTGGTAGTTTTGCTACCCCTGCTGATGCGGGCATGGCAGTTTCTGCAAATGGCCTGTTTGGGGTTATTGGCAGTCTTTAAAAAATAACCAGACTCGTAAAGATTAACAGTTGGAATGGCAACTTCCCTCATGTTAGTGTTACGGGGAAAGGATGCACGCCTTCTGTCTGGCCACCACACTTCTGTCTGCCTGTTGGGGTGATATGCCTCCTTCCCCTTGTGTGCTGCTGTCGTTGCTCTGCATGTCCTCATGCCAGGTTGGATCAGTCACTATGTCATCCACCACCTCGTCTTCCACATCCGCACCCTGCTCCTCCTCCTGACTTTCTGGCAATTGTGTCTCATCATCGTCCACCGCTTGTGACTCTTTCCCACCATCGCCTTCATGTGACCATGGCTGTTCAAAGCTTTGGGCATCGCTGCATGCGATCTCATCTGGCCCCACTTCAAGTTGACCAGACGAGAGTCTGGAATCTTGAAAAGGAAAACTGTACAGCTCTTCGGAGTGTTCAAGTGTTGGATCAGTTGTCTCAGGGCACTCGGCTGTTATGATCCTAGTGGGAAAGGATCTCTTGTATTCCTGCTAGGTTTGCAAAACTAAAAACCAGCTCTAGGGAGGTGGTAACTAGGCTGACCGCATACCTAATCCTAACACACAACTAGAAGTAGCCGGTGAACGTACCTAAACAATTCCTAGACGTCTCGAGCCAGCCGGAGAACTAACTACCCCTAGAGGGAAAAGAAGACCTCACTTGCCTCTAGGGAAATTAACCCCAAGATATAGGAAGCCCCCAACAAATAATAACGGTGAGGTAAGAGGAAAACACAAACATAGAGATGAAAATCAGATTCAGCAAAGTGAGGCCCACTAAGACTAGATAGCTGAAAATAGGAAGTGGACTATGCGGTCAGCAGAAAACCCTGTAAAACATCCACGCTGGATATTCAAGAACCCCCACACCGACTAACGGTGTGAGGGGAGAATATCAGCACCCCTAGAGCTACCAAGAAAATCACATTTTGGCAAGCTGGACAAAAAAACATGAATAAGACAAATGATCCAAAGTATGCAAACAACACTTAGCTTCTCTTGCTAGAGACAGATGGCAGGAATCAGGAAGAAACAGATTTGGACTGAATACATTGTTGACCGGCACAAGACTGAGGCTCCAAGAGGGCTAAATAGGGAACATCCACAGCCCTAACGAAACAGCTGAAGTCCAAGCCAGAATAAAGACAAAACTATACAATACCGCTTGTGACCACAAGAGGGAGCCCAGAAACACAGTTCACAACACTCGACATGGTGGGAGGAAAGAGGATCAGGGTGAGGAATATCCGTTCCACACTCATGGCTACTCAGACTTGACCATGTGGAAGACGTGGTGGTGGTGGCTAAGTGACTGGAAGCATTATCCGCTATCCAACCAACAACCGTTTCACACTGCTCTGGCTTCAATAGTGGTTTGCTGCGGTCCCCTAGAAACTGGGACAGGAAAGTCAAGCAAGAGAAAATGTGGGTCTTTGTTGTGGCCCACTTTCAGCTTGGCCTCGTCCTCTGCATGCACCATCAGCGTCACGTCCACTTCCCCGTCCCTTGCCTTGCCCATTTTAAATTGACTACTGCAATATTTCAAAAGCTTAACACAAATGTATTTATTTGGAGCTAAATTATATCTGATCAGTATGCCTGCAAAGCTACGATTTTTCCACCACCGATACACCAGTATTCAGCCTGACATAGACTGTTAAAATTCTTTTTTTTTTTGGTGAATTGTAGAAAAAAAAAATGGAACAAGGCTAGCACACAGAACTATGGCTAGTTTCACATTTGCGGTTAAGTCCGCAGCGTATCGTCCGCAAACGCATGCAAAAACGCATGCAAACGTCTGATAACGCAGCGTTTTTTATCCGCATCAGCTTACACATGATGGTAAAAAAAACGCATTGTTTGCATGCGTTTTTACATGTGTTTGCGCTTTTTATGCACATGCGTTTGATATTTCCTGGAGGGTGTGTCTTTAATAGGCATGTCTTCCTGGACATGCGCAGTCCGAAGTACGCAAGCGCATCAAGCGCATGCGTACGCAAAGACATGTGTACACATGCGTTCCCATAGACAGTAATGCGTTTTTTTGCCGCATTCCTTGTGCTAACAAAATTACTACATGTAGCGTTAACCGCACCAAGCCGCAGACGACGAAACGACGCATGCGACGTCGAACGCCAGACACCTGCGTCCCTAATGTTAAAGATAAGAATACACGACGCATGTGGAAAATTGCGGCACAAACGCTGCGGACACAACCGCCAATGTGAAACCAGCCTATGCTACGTATGCCTGCGAAAATACGATTTTTCAAACACAGATACACCAGGACTCAGCCCAACATAAACTGTATACATTTTTTTTATTTTTTTGTTTTTTTTGGTGAATTGTAGAAAAAAAAAATGAACAAGGCTAGCACACAGAACTATGCTACGTATGCCTGTGAAAATACGGTTTTTCAAACACATACACCAGGACACATCCTGCATAAATTATTTTTGTTTTTTTGGTGAATTTTAGAAACAAAATAAAATTTAAACAAGGCTAGCAGATACAACCATGATACGTATGCCTGTAAAGCTACGAATTTTCCTCCACCGATACACCAGGACTCAGCTTGACGTAGACTATACATTTTTTTAATGGTTTTTGATGAATTGTAGAAAAAAAAATTAACAAGGCTAGCACACAGAACTATGCTACGTATGCCTGCGAAAATACGAATTGTCAAACACAGATACACCAGGACTCAGCCTGACAGACTATAAATTATTTTTTGCTTTTTTGTGAATTTTAGAAAAAAAAAAATTTGAACAAGGCTAGCACATACAACTATGATACGTATGCCTGCAAAGCTATGAATTTTCCACCACCGATACACCAAGACTCAGCCTGACATAGACTGTATACATTTTTTTTTTTTGGGTGAATTGTAGACAAAAAAAATGAACAAGGCTCGCACACAGAAGTATGCTATGTATGCCTGCGAAAATACGATTTTTCAAACACAGATACACCAGGATTCAGCCTGACAGACTGTGTAAATTATTTTGTTTTTTGGTGAATTTTAGAAAAAAAAAAAATGAACAAGGCTAGGACGTAGAACTATGATACGTATGCCTGCAAAGCTACGAATTATCCACCACCGATACACCAGGACTCAGCCTCATATACACTCACTGGCCACTTTATTAGGTACACCATGCTAGTAACGGGTTGGACCCTTTTGCCTTCAGAACTGCCTCAATTCTTCGTGGCATAGATTCAACAAGGTGCTGGAAGCATTCCTCAGAGATTTTGGTCCATATTGACATGATGGCATCACACAGTTGCCGCAGATTTGTCGGCTGCACATCCCTGATGCGAATCTCCCGTTCCACCACATCCCAAAGATTTCATGTTGTTTACGCCAAATTCTGACCCTACCATCCGAATGTCGCAGCAGAAATCGAGACTCATCAGACCAAGCAACGTTTTTCCAATCTTCTACTGTCCAATTTCGATGAGCTTGTACAAATTGTAGCCTCAGTTTCCTGTTCTTAGCTGAAAGGAGTGGTACCCGGTGTGGTCTTCTGCTGCTGTAGCCCATCTGCCTCAAAGTTCGACGCACTGTGCATTCAGAGATGCTCTTAGGCCTACCTTGGTTGTAACGGGTGGCGATTTGAGTCACTGTTGCCTTTCTATCAGCTCGAACCAGTCTGCCCATTCTCCTCTGACCTCTGGCATCAACAAGGCATTTCCGCCCACAGAACTGCCGCTCACTGGATTTTTTTTCTTTTTCGGACCATTCTCTGTAAACCCTAGAGATGGTTGTGCGTGAAAATCCCAACAACCATGCCACGTTCAAAGGCACTCAAATCACCTTTCTTCCCCATACTGATGCTCGGTTTGAACTGCAGGAGATTGTCTTGACCATGTCTACATGCCTAAATGCACTGAGTTGCCGCCATGTGATTGGCTGATTAGAAATTAAGTGTTAACAAGAAGTTGGACAGGTGTACCTAATAAAGTGGCCAGTGAGTGTAGACTGTATACATTTTTTTTTGGTGAATTGTAGAAAAAAAATTGAACAAGGCTAGCACACAGTACTATGCTACGTATGCCTGCAAAAATACGATTTTTCAAACACAGATACCCCAGGACTCAGCCTGACAGACTGTATAAATTTTTTGGGGGGGTTTTGGTGAATTGCAGAAAAAAAAAAACTTGAACAAGGCTAGCAGACAGAACTATGCTACGTATGCCTGCAAAAATAAGATTTTTCAAACACATAAACACCAGGAGTCAGCCTGACAGACTGTTAGGTGTTGAGTTCCCGCCTCTGCACAGGGGGAATCTCAAGCCATCTCCGCTGCGGTCTCCCATTCTTCTCCAGCCGCAGTGGAGCCTGCTCAGCGGAGACATCGGTCCCAGCGTCTTGCTCAGGCAGATACTCTGCATCTGGTTATTGCTGTTCTTCCAGGTTCTGCCATTATAGCCAGTACTGGTCAGCATGCCCAAGGTAAGACCTCTCATTGGAGGTCAGGGGTCACATGCTCAGGTACTGCAGCAGCTCCCATTGGTCCTCTAGGAAGGTCCTGAAGTTGCTCAGGTACTGTGTCCTTTCCCATTTGTCCTCTAGGAAGGTCCTGAAGTTGCTGCAGCTATAAAAGGTTTGCATGGCCATGCGCTAGTATCAACATGTGTATGAGCTTTGCTATTGTGGTCATGGCTGTATGTGGACAGGGTTTGGCTGAAGTAAGCCCCTAGAATACCGGCACCTCCGTTGAGGAGTTTTGCATGAATGTATTCAGGGCTGGCTCAAAGCCTCTAGAATTCCAGTTCCACCGGAGAGGAGTGTTTGTATGCTTCTCTGAGTGCGTGACCACTGACTGCCATCAGCTCAGCAGTTACCTGTGTTCCCCTGTGACATTAACAGGGCACAGTGTCTTCTTTCTGTGCGACTCTGTGAAGTAACAGAGTTCGCTTATACCGCCATATAGTGCCGTTATTTGCTAGCAGCAGGTTCCTCCTGCACGGTGGACCTCGGGCTGTGAACGCACCAATAATAACATATATATTTACTAGGTGCGTTCCGCTAGCCCTAACACAGACTGTATAATTTTTTTTTTTGTTGAATTGTAGAAAAAAAATGAACAAGGCTAGCGCACAGAACTATGCTACGTATGCCTGCGAAAATACTTTTTTTCAAACACAGATACAACAGGACTTAGCCTGACATAGGCTGTATAAATTTTTGGGGGTTTTTGGTGAATTTTAGAAAAAAAAAATTGAACAAGGCTAGCACACAGAACTATGATACGTATGTCTGCAAAGCTACAAATTTTCCACCACAGATACACCAGGACTCAGCCTGACATAGACTGTATACATTTTTTTTTGTTTTTTTGGTGAATGTTAGAAAAAAAATTGAACAAGGCTAGCACACAATACTATGATACGTATGCCTGCAAAGCTACGATTTTTCTACCACCGATACACCAGCCGTGTGCCTTAGATAACAGACTGATCTAAATGTGGGTTTGATTTTGGGGGGCACAACTAAATTGTGTCAACAAGTTGGCTATGACACAAAAAACTAAAAAAATGTATATATTTTTTTGGTGAACTCACATCTGGTGTCTGGGACAAAAAAAAAAAGGTTAGTTTTGCACGTTCTTAGATTTCTATAACCTGACTGTAGTAGGCAGCACCTGTGTCCAGAACTGGGGCTTATTTTTAGCCAAAGGTGTAGCATCAATGCCCCTTAAAGGAATAGGGTTCTGCAAAAACTGCAAGGGAAAACTACAACGCCTGGCAAACTCAAAGTCCATTAAGTTCAAGGCGGCGCCTGAATCCGCAAACGCCATGACAGAAAATGATGATAATGAGCAGATCAAGAACACAGATAATAAAAATTTAGGTTGTACAGTACTGATGGTAATTGAACTAGCGATCCTCTTTGTACGCCTAGGACAGACTGAAATGACATGAGAAGCATCGCCACAATAAAAACACAACCTATTCTGATGTCTGAATCCCTGTTGTTCCATTCTAGACAGAATCCTATCACACTGCATTGACTCAGGCATCTGCTCTGAGGACAACGCCACAGCGCGCACAGTTCTGCGCTCCCGCAAACGCCGATCAATCTGAATGGCCAGAGACATAGAATCACTCAGACCGAAAGGCGTGGGAAACCCCACCATAACATCTTTAACGGATTCAGAAAGACCCTTTCTGAAAATTGCCGCCAAAGCATCATCATTCCATTTAGTCAGCACAGACCATTTTCTAAATTTCTGACAATACAATTCTGCCGCTTCTTGACCCTGAGACAGGACCAACAAGGTCTTCTCCGCTTGATCCACAGAATTTGGTTCATCATATAATAATCCTAAAGCCTGAAAAAAGGAGTCTACATTAAGCAAGACCGGATTCCCAGATTCCAGGGAAAATGCCCAATCCTGAGGATCACCACGCAGCAGGGAGATGACAATTTTAACCTGCTGAATGGAATCACCAGAGGATCGAGGTTTCAGAGCAAAAAACAGTTTACAGTTGTTTTTAAAACTCAAAAATTTGGACCTGTCCCCAAAAAACAAATCAGGAGTAGGAATCTTAGGCTGAACTGGAGTCTGAACAATATAATCAGAAATACCCTGTACCCTAGCAGCAAGCTGGTCTACACGAGAAGCTAATCCCTGAACATCCATGCTAGCACAAGACTCCTCAGCCACCCAGAGAAAAAGAGGGAAGGAAAGACAAAGCAGGCTACAGAAAAAAAAAATGGCTCTTTCTTCCCTTCTTCTGAGATGTATTTAACTCATTGTTGGCCAGTTGTACTGTTGTGATCCGGTGACCTTGGAGCCGCATGAGACTTTCTCAGGAGTAGGTGGAACCTGTACTGACCGCAAACCCTAAACTGGCACCGCAACTAGAAGTAGCCGTGGGGTGTACCTAACACATCCTAGACACCTCGACACAGCCGGAGGACTAAATACCCCTATAGATGGAAATGGGAATTCTATCTTGCCTCAGAGCAGAACCCCAAAGGATAGGCAGCCCCCCACAAATATTGACTGTGAATATTAGAGGAAAGACACACAGGCAGAAATCAGGATTTAGCAAAAGAGGCCACACTAGCTAAATAGGAAAGGATAGGACAGAATACTAAGCGGTCAGTATTAAAACCCTGAAAATATCCACAGCATATAATACAAAAATTCCACCATCTAACTAAAGACATGGAATGTATATCTGCATCTCCTGAGAATCCAACTTGACTGAAATATCCAAACACAGACTAAGCTGGACAAGAAAAAACATTGAATAGTACTGAATTGTAAAGCACACAGCATGTGTGCTGTAGAAACAAAAACCAGACACTTATCTTTGCTGATTTGGGAGCAGGGCAGGAGGAACCAGACAGAGATGCAAAACCTCCAAGAACAATGGACAACTGGCAAGGGCTAATGAATCCTGCACACCTAAATATCCCAGTCAGAGCTGCAATCAGCAGGGACACCTGCCCAGGATTGCAACCCAGGGACAACTGCATTACCACCAACAACCACCGGAGGGAACCCAAGAGCAGAATTCACAACACCTACCCGGAGCTGCTACTCTCATCCATAAAGCAATATCTTTGTGATCCCAGCGGATGCTCGGTCAGACAGCCTTACGTTGACGGAATTGCTCATCATATCTAAGCCAACCCTGACCCCCATAAACTCTATATGCTTCACCAATAGTATCCATATAACAAAATAAGGGGGCACAAGTTTCCGGCGACTTTTCTCCTATAATACTTCCTAAAATAGCAAATGCCTGTAACCAATTAGAGAAAGTACGGGGAATCAACCTAAACCTTCTCCTGTCCTCGTCCTCTATTTTAGAATCTTCATTGCAAGCTTTATCCAAATTGAAACGTTCTAGAGGGAGTAGCGAAAATATTTCAACATACTCCCCTTTCCATATTCTTTCCTTTACCTCTTGTTTCAAATGAGCCCCTAAAGGCCCCTCGAAGCAAACGTATACCTCCCCCTTTGCCGCATCATCTACCCGTACCGACTCGTCCTTATCCTTTTCCCCGCCTTCTAAAGCCGAAGATCCCTGGTTTGTTACCTCGCTGCCCACAGCCACTACCTCCCCAGCAGGCATGGGAACCCCCGGCAATGGACTTTGTACTGACCTACCAGAACCCATAGCCCCATCAGCATTTAACACTCCCCTAACTCTCGCATTACCCAACCAAGCGGACAGCGGTGACACGTCGCTCTGACTACCTCTCACATCCCAAAGCCTAATCAAATCCTTTAGCCCCTGTAATAAGACGCCCACACCAGAACTAGCCCCCCACACCAGAACTAGCCCCCCCCCCCACAGAAACATCCCCTATTCCCACATTAACGCTAGGAGCTAGTGACGGCAATAAAGGAGTAATAGTGCTTCTCTCACCTAGCTGCCTTGGTGCTCTGTTCCCAGCAGCCGCCGATCCAGGATCCGGGAGCGACCCATCCATCTGTCGTCCTCCATGGCGATGTGGGCTCGCGATTCCATAAGCCCCATCCGGCCGGTCTTGAGAAACCGCCGCGCCGCCGAAGTCCATGGTACTGTCCTGGGCCGTAACATAGCCCCCCGGCGATTCTGGCCGTATGGGTACCCCAGGATGCGTGGGCGACCAACCCCTGCTAATAACCCCGTCCCCACCTAAATCTGTCCCGGTCGCCGCATTTGCCGTCCAAGGGGCCCTGAAATAGACATCGCCCCCCCCTATTGGCCGATGAAGACGCCGCATCAGGCTGGCCGCTGCAGCTTGCACACACAGCAGCAGCGGCTAACAAGTGGGCGGAGCTATGGCTGCGCCCATCATCAGCCACCTTGCGTTCAGGGGCCTGTGCTGCTGCCGCCCGCCGATCTCCTGAATCGCGCCGAGCGGAGGCCTGGTTGGGCAGGGCCCCCACCGCTCCGGTACCTGGTTCCTGCGCAACCGACGATCTCAGTGAGTAGGCGGATCTTCCCCGCCGTGCCGGAGCTGAAGGCACCTGACGTGCAGGCCCTTGCCTGGTCCCTCGCGCCGCACCTTGCTGCTGAGCTGGGCCCGTTCCAGGCTGGGCACCGGCGCACCCATCCCTGGCACCGGCGCACCCATCCCTGGCTCCCCTTGCGGTCTAGCTGCTCCAGATGAAGGGGAGGCCGACACCTCCCCCCGCTGCGGGCACTGCCAAGATTGTGCATTCTCCCGGCTCCCTGACCGCACGCCCTAGGCCTGCTACGCGCAGCCTCAGCCAGAGGGTCCCCGGAGGGGCTCCTCATATGGCGCCGGGCCCGGGGGTAACCTCGGGGCTAAGGCGCTCTGGAGATCTGGATCTCCGAGGCCGGTGCCCCTCGTTCTGCGGCTGAGAAGGCCTGGCTCCCCCGTCAGTTAGCAGGCCCTGTAATGATGCCTGCAACCAGCCCTCTCCTCTGGTCCTGGCAGCGTCCCTAAGATGCTGCAGTATTGCCTCGACCTCCATTCCTAAAAATACCCTCCAAGTAAGCTAGCTTTCTTCTCTGCTATGGGGGCACCAAAATGGTTGCTCCCCTAAAATGGATGATCCCGTTTATACCAGTCCCCCTAGCTACACCCTATTACCCACCTACTTCTCCGCGGCCCAATCCCGGCCCTGCAATTCAAATCCTATACCCCTCATTCTGTTAACCCCTTTCTTTTGTTCACTCCCTACCGTCCCTCTCAACCCTGTCATGTTGTCCTCCCTTGAAAGGCCTGCGGCCCAGTACGTCCTCCCTGACAAGGGAGACATGTTGTAGGTCAAATGGATATGCAATTCATTCTTGTTGATTGCTGTAATGAAATCCTTGCATTCTTCCTTCGTGCCTGTCCATACAAAGGATATATCATCTATAAAATGATACCAGTGTGAAACGTTATTTTGAAAGGCATGGGAGATATTGTAAAACGGTTTGTTTCCACCAGCCTAAGAATAAATTTGCATAGGCTGTCACACAACGAGCTCCCATTGCCACACCCGAAATCTGATAATAGAAAGTCCTATCGAAAACAAAATAATTATACTACAGAACAAAATCCAATAGGTCAATCAGAAAAGAATCATGCATCCTATCTGACTGTACCTGTTGAACCAGAAAATACGTGATGGCTCTTATTCCATCCCCGTGAGCAATGTTCGAATAAAGGGACTCCACATCGCAGGTCACCAAAAATGAGTCAGATTGGAGGGTAACGTCCTGTAACAATTGAATAAAATGGGTGGTATCCTATACATATGAAGGCAGATGTTTCACCATAGGCTGTAGAAAAAAAATCAATATACGTGCTGGCTTTCTCACACATACTGCTTATACTTGCAACGATAGGCCGGCCTGGCGGCTTCAACATTTCCTTATGTACCTTTGGTAACAAGGTTGGTAGTTTTTGGTCCTCCACCCACAAAAAAATTCTTCTCTTTGGCCACGATGACTCCATATTCACATGCTCTGTCCAGTAAATCAAACAATTTGCCTGCAAAAACCATAGTAGTATCCGAGGGTAGTCTCTGATAAAATCTGTCATCCAAGAGTTGCCTTTTGGCCTCATCCAAGTACATTTCTGTGGGCCAAAGGACCACGTTGCTCCACTTGTGTACCTCCTTAATCACAAATTGATCATTCTCTATAAGGTAGCATAGGGATTCTGTTCTTGTTGATTAAGATTTTGTCGTTGATGTTTCCTTAATGGCAGTTTGAGAATATCAGCTTTAGTTAGTTCAAAGAATAAATTGACTGATGGGACCAGATTGAGGGGAAGGGTTGAAGTAGACTTACTCTTTGTTAGAGTTGGCGGATTGCAGTAAATAATATTTAAAATGAAGTGTAATCGCAACCTGGGGTCCACCATGCAGAGATGAACCCTGCTGCTAGTGAACAATGACAGAACAATACAGCAAGAATTACCTAGAACACACTGAGTTAACGTCACTCAATTTGAACGGAACACTGAGTACCAAGCTCAGTTACTTCACCGAGAGGTACGGCATGAGTATGCGAAGTGCTATACCCTGTTAACGTCACGGGGACAATAACACGTGGATTAGGCTGGCTCTGCAACTAAACGGTACTAACTGCACACACGAATGAAGCAGCTGCTGAACCAAGAGAGCTCTTTGACGCTAAATACAATACCCTGTTGCTTTCACTGAGAAGTATAGCACACGGGTTGAGCTTGCTCTGTAACTGAACTGTGCTAACCGCACACAAGAACGAAACAGATGCTAAGCCAAGCGACTAGTTACCCCAGTCCTGACACTACTGAACCTGTGCCATTCTGGCACCCTAAGCATGTAGCAGACTAAAGACTCGGGCGTTGAGCCAAGGGTACGAAACCGCCTAAGTGTACACCCTACCTCAGAGCAAAGACACACACACAAACGCGTGTAGACAGAGTGGTAGAGTAGCCACCCACACACACCAAATATAAATGACACTAGCGCCTGTGTGTGCCACTGAGAGCCTTTTATACGCTACGCTCCACCCCAAACACTCATGCCAGGTTGGCCGAGACATCTCCCACTGGCCAATCGGGGGCGGCCACATCATCAGAGCATCTAACGTAATGAGAAGCTGCCACATCACGGACATGCTCAGTAAGGTGATCTCTGGACTTAGACTCCAGAGCCCAAGACTGCACCTGCATATCACTGGTTACCATAGACTTGGCTGAAGAGCCAGCAGTAACCAAACGTATACCACGAGCCTGAGCAAGACTTTGGGACTGACATCTGTGCTGAGCAGCAACTGCAGCGGCCAAACCAGAATGGGAGACCGCAGTACCAGACAATGCTTGGGATCTATCCCGTGCAGCTCATGACTGGAAACTGTCTCCTACCTGTTGTTGGTTTGTTTTCCTGTAGAAGTTCAAGTAGGTCCTGGAAGACCTGTCGTTCATTATCCGCCATATTGTCCATAAGATCCGGTTGTCTGTGAAATACTTGGAAGTACAGTCTTTCTGCAAAACAGGTAGAGGTCTTCAATCAAAGTGAATTTATCCAACCCATGCATTGGTGAAAAGGTTACACCCCCTTGCAGTATTGATGTTTCTATGGGCGACAGTGTGTAATCTGATAAATTAATCACCTGTAAATTTGAAGATGATGATGGATCCAGGCATAGAGATCTTTGCATCCTCTACTTGTGTCTCCCTTGTCTGTTTGTATAGTTCACGACATGTGGACCCTTGTATCTGGTCCCTCTTCTTTGATTTTTTACGTTCTCTCTTGGTCCTGTGTCTGTACTGCTTGTTGATAAAAAAAATCATTAGAGCTAATATCCCTGGCAGGAGTAGTGCTGGGCCCACCATTTCTATGGGAAGGTGCAGTGGCCCCCTGCCGAGTATTACCCTTGTGTCGCCATTTATAGGTCGAGCCGCTGCTATAGTCCATTCGATCCCTCTGAAAGTTCCTATTTTTCCTTTCAATTATATCCTTTTCAAGCTAATCCAGGATATTTTTTAGTCTATCCTGAATGGGCCCAACTGTTTTAATTTTGTTAATATTGGCAAGTTTCGATTCCAGAGTTCTAATTTTGGTTTTAGTCACTACCAACAGCCCTCTATCATGTTCCAACAACATATTGACAATAATGCCTGGGCATTTGAAGAGACCCTGTTTCCTAAGTTTTAGCAACATTCCCACACAGCCCTGGAAGTATACCCAACCACTTCCGGGGTACTCTGGCGATTGCGCATGCGCGCGTGTGCACGCGGCCTACTCACCTCCGCGTCCCCCAACTGCAGCGCCCGGATCCCGGACTGGAGACCACCACTACTGTGGCCTTTGAGGTAGAGCATTAACATCACGCCCACTTTCCTCCTGCTTGTGTTAGGGGTACCGCCAAACGAGAGAACAGTGCCCCTTGGAATAGAATCCTCTGGTGGCACCACTGTAGTAAGAGCCAGGATGGGATCGGATATTACTCCGCTCAGAGGAGGGGGGGAGCTATAAAAGACCATTCCCCTGGCACTGGTGCTGGAGCCCCTGCCACTCTAAGAAACCGCACAGGCGGCAATCCAGCCCAGGCATCCTCTTCTTAGTCAAATCTTCAGAGTACAATCTCTGCAGGCTCCCTTCTAGGAACAGGAAACCAACTGAGGAGCGAGGTGGGGCCGCCCCTTTTATCTCTCTGTAGGTTTCCTGTTCCTAGGGGCATATCCTCTCTCTTAAGTGGGTGCTGTCATTGTGAAGAGAAAAACACATTTGTGGACTGGTCCACGCGGCCTCTCGTGCCTCCCAATCCATAGTAACAACCAACCCAAAAAAAGAGGAACCAAAGAAAAGCATATATATATATATATATACACTGTATAATTATACCATAACAGTATTATATAAATGTATACAGTAATATACTGCAAATTCAGGGTGTGCAATCCCAGAAACAACCACACAGTGTAAAAAACTAGAGGATAGTAAAAAGGGGAGGGGGATGCACAGCTATATAACTCAAAGAGTAATGGGGTGCGACATCATGCATAGAACAAACTTGTCAAAAACATGTTATCCCCTGACTTCTCTCACTTTCTGCTTTTAGCATGTGGCTATAGGTCTTATCAATAAGTTTATTAGAAAGGTGTCCGCATCCGCTCTGGCAGATATTATAGTTAACAAGAACAGGAGGGCATTCACCAAAACCTGTCCATCCAGATCATGCAGATGTTCTATAAGCACGCTGGTCAGTGTCTTCATTTTTCCAAGCTCAATTGTTGTGACAATGCCTGAAATACTGTACTCCAGGAGCGGGACAGTGAGCAGGTCTAACGAGGCCAACAGGCGTTTATAGTGATGGTTGGATCTCATGCTTGGACACTTCATGATATAAGAGGAAATCTGCCCAAAATAGAATATGATATTAGAGGAAACGTCATGTAAATTGAGAATGGACTTAACTCATAATTTAAAAGTAAATAATTATTTCTGCAGTATAAAGGCAATGTGATTAGGACATCCACTATAATGAGGGAGTTGGTGTCAGTTTAAACACACATCTGTTGATGTCCATTCTTTCAGAGGTGTACAAAAGCTCGGTCAACCACAGTCTTGTGTACACTGAAAAAGGAGGACACTACTGAACAGAGGCCAGAGAATGGATCCGTCAGGGGTTTCATCCGAATCACGTACATCAGTGATTTACATTGATGTAAGTTCTCAGCCCAGATCACAGGATGGATTTGAACTAAAATGTTATGTGCCCCAAAGTGCTACCAATAAAAGCTTCCAGTTACTTCACAAAAAACAAGTCCCCAGTTAGATCTGTTATCGGAATTATTGGGGAGTTCCTCGTTAATAGTAGCAAAAAGGCTGTAGAAAACTGACATGGCTCTCCCCAAAAAATAACCCAATCTGAATTCTCAAATTGAAATGTCCCAGTGTGCCTAATCACTAGTTATTGTCTACATGCTTGGCAATAGTTTACCGAGGTGAGCCCACTAAATTTACAGGGTGCGTGTCTTCAGAAGCACGAGCTGTGCACAACATATTGGACACTTAAATGGCAGATTTTCAATTTTTATTCCGTAACTTCTGCTGCTTGTTTCTGGAAGAATTCCATGGAGTCAAAATTGTCACTATATGTGTAGATGTAATTTCCTGAATTTGGTCACTTAAGGGGAATTCAGCTGTTCTCGCTCTTAGGCACTCTGCAAATGTAGCTTTCAAACCATTTCCGGCAAAGCACCCTGCAAAATTAAAATAGTGCTCCTTCCATCTCAAGCCCAGCCGTGTAGCCATGCAGTACATTCTGCCACATATGGGATGTCACTGCAGATCTTACAATGGAGTCTTGTAAGTCGATTAATAGCCCCCAACCCCCCCCCCCCCCTAAAAAAAAAAAAAATAACAATAATAATGAAGTAAAATCTTAAACCGGTGCTCTTAAATTCAGGCACTAATTTATAAGTTGTAGGCCAGAATTTATAAGTTATAGGCCAGACATTGTCCACAACGGAGATTACCCTGAACTGGAGGACAATTTACATTTTATAGCTAGGTTTTGATTTTTTTCTCATTTGAGTAAATTAAAACATTTACATCCAACAAGATATGTTCCTTGTAAGGCTGGAGTCACACTAGCATATGGCATATGATGCGAGAGCCATAATAATAATAATTTTTATTTATATAGCGCCAACATATTCCGCAGCGCTTTACAACTTATAGAGGGGACTTGTACAAACAATAGACATTACAGCATAACAGAAATCACAGTTCAAAATAGATACCAGGAGGAATGAGGGCCCTGCTCGCAAGCTTACAAACTATGAGGAAAAGGGGAGACACGAGAGGTGGATGGTAACAATTGCTTTAGTTATTTGGACCAGCCATAGTGTAAGGCTCGGGTGTTCATGTAAAGCTGCATGAACCAGTTAACAGCCTAAGTATGTAGCAGTACAGACACAGAGTGCTATTAACTGCATAAAGTGTATGAGAACACGATGCAAGGAACCTGATTATGTGTTTTTTTTTTTTTTCTATTTTTAATAGGCCACACAGGGATAGTTAGGTTAATGCGTTGAGGCGGTAGGCCAGTCTGAACAAATGCGTTTTTAGGGCACGCTTAAAACTGTGGGGATTGGGGATTAATCGTATTAACCTAGGTAGTGCATTCCAAAGAATCGGTGCAGCACGTGTAAAGTCTTGGAGACAGGAATGGGAGGTTCTGATTATTGAGGATGCTAACCTGAGGTCATTAGCGGAGCGGAGGGCACGGGTAGGGTGGTAGACTGAGACCAGAGAGGAGATGTAGGGTGGTGCTGAGCCATGGAGTGCTTTGTGGATGAGGGTAGTAGTTTTGTACTGGATTCTGGAGTGGATGGGTAGCCAGTGTAATGACTGGCACAAGGTAGAGGCATCGGTGTAACGGTTGGTGAGGAATATGATCCTGGCAGCAGCATTCAGGACAGATTGGAGCGGGGAGAGTTTGGTAAGAGGGAGTCCGATTAGTAGAGAGTTACAATAGTCCAGACGGGAATGAATAAGAGAAACAGTAAGAGTTTTTGCAGAGTCGAAAGTAAGAAAAGGGCGAATTCTAGAAATGTTTTTGAGATGCAGATAAGAAGAGCGAGCCAGTGATCGGATGTGGGAGGTGAATGAAAGCTCGGAATCAAGGATGACCCCAAGGCAGCGGGCATGTTGCTTTGGAGTAATGATTGAACCGCACACGGAGATGGCAATGTCAGGCAAAGGTAGGTTAGTAGATGTATATGTTAATGACCCTCGGCTCCTGCTCTGCTGCGAACGGGAACTAAAAGTCATGCCACTGTGCTTCGATCCTCTCAGCATGAGAAAAAAATCGCAGATGTGAGCCTCCCCATAGAGTAACATTGGGCTGAGTGCTATGCTCATAGCACTCGGCCGTATTGTACAATAGTGTGACTCGGGCCTAACAGTCAAAATAAGAAGGTATGAGAAAATAAATCAGCAAAACATAGAAAGTATTTACATGGGAACTATACATTCAACAAATTGCCTAAATCAATAGTTTAAGTGAATATAAGAAACTTTGTGAATATAAGAATCTTTGTAATATATCTTATCAGAGAAATTAGCTTCATTCTATTCTTATGAGTCAATTCTTCCTCTCCCCCATCTCCTGAACTCATTACCTCTGAATAAACTGCTCAAATCTGACTTGCTCAGCAGGTATATTAACTTTTACCAGAGCTGGATTCACAGCTACAATGCTCAGTACTGCTATATAATTTCCTCCATACTTCTGTGCTACCTAAAGAAAGAGCTGAATTACTTTTTTGTATGGGAGACACTGATTCAAAGTCAATTGCAAATTAGAGATAGTGCCAGTGGGGTGAAAACTAGAGAACAATGCAAAATGCCATATAATGGCCATAAATAGTGCTATTCCTCACATCATATAACACACATAATTTATTTTTACATCTTACACAAAAGTATAATTACCCTTTAACTACTTTACTCTTCTAGGTGATCCAAGAAATGTGTTGTCAGTAGTAATACTAGAGAATGTAGCTAGTATCTAAGTAACAGAATGGGATCTTCCTGACAAGATTTCAGCACTGGAATAGTGTAACAACCGTAAAATGATCAATAGATCGGTCAGAATTTATTCTTTTATTTTCAGCAGTAAATGTTTGTTATATTACCCTCAGAATACTTACAGTAATAGCTGGTGACTTCCTAATATAAATGAGGTTTATTCTCCAAAACCAAAGTTTACACTGGAGTTTTTCACCTCTCCACAAGCAAAACATTGAAACCTTCAATCAGTTGAGTGATAGTCCAACCTACAATATAAGTAGCAGATTAGTTTTTGCCATTTTTTTTTGCCCCAGTTCTGTGTGTGCAGTGATGGTATACCCCATCACCACAAAACAAAAATTTTTTGTGCAACGGCAAGCATGATGCACGCACTGCTTCTGGGGTCACCCCCTACTTGATGAGCTTGCAGACAAGGGACACTTTAGTAATCTGTACCCTGACTTGCGCATGTTTTTGGACACAATGTTACTTTTTTCATTTATGTGCTAATTTATTTTTTTGCGGATATCCAGAAAAATGTCATTTTGCCGTCCATATTTCTTGTTATGTTTTTCTAGTATACTATTAATGTAATGTTATTGCAAAACAGAAGGTTTGAAACAGTAATTTACTGCATCGCACAGTCCACCAACGCTCTTGTCTCCTACAAGAGAATTAATTAAAATAAAAAAATACAATATTCCTTACCTGTCCGCCTAGAAGATATACATACTGTCCCACAATGAGTACAGATCTGCTACATCTGGATGCCTTGGGCATTATGCCACCATTCAGCCTCGCCTCCAGAAAACAGCTGAGCTTGAAGCTGATGCTGGTGACCAGAGAGAACTCCGTTCTCGGCTGTCATGTGCTCTGCATTTCCCGCAATTAGCTGATCATGAAAACTGTAGTGAAGGTGACTGCCAAGGATGGAGTTATCTTTTTTAAATTATTTATTTATTAATAAAAGGAATGGAGGACATTACATTAAACTGACCGCTCTGTGCTTTCCTCAACTTCCTGTGTCATGTACTTCTGGCTGTGTCACAAGATTCATCATTATTTAAATTAGTACACATGCATATTAAGCTTCGTTTCCGCACTTAATACACATGTGACTAGGAAGATAATGCGGTTTTACCGCATCTAATGAAAGTGAATGGCTAATTTACGCAGCGGAGACTGAGCGGCTCCGCTACATAAATTTTCATGCTCCGGTCTTGAGAGACGCACCGCATGTCCGTCTCCGCAGGTGAGCCGTGGGTGTCTCTGGACACATAGTGGGAATGGGATTTCTTGAATCCCCCATCCTCTATGCCAGGGGTCTCAATCTCGGCAGAGTAAATGGGCCGCACATAAAAAAAATTTAAGCTGGCGGGCCACATTCCTTTCAAACTTAATACAGTATAAAATTATTGTTAAACAATTGTTTATTTGAACTACTATAGCAATTCTATATTACTGTATTATAATACTGCTAGGTTTAAACTTAATTGAAATTTGCAGGCTTACTCCACATGCTTATTTTAACAATCAAGTTTTCCAGTTCAAGTGTCACAAAATCCAGTCTAGCTGCTCAGTTAGCAGCGTTTGCCAGATACGAGAATGTCAAGATTGGACTTGAAATCATGAGCGTTGGCCAATCGCAATGTTGCACGAAGATGTACATCTGTAAGTCTTGACCGTAGTGCTGATTTGTTAAGCTTCATTGAAGAGAAAAACTGTTCGCATACGTATGTACTTCCAAATATGGCCATGATCCTGGCGGTGTCTTTAAGAAATTTTGGAAATTTTTCTCGCGCGACAAACCTATATAAATCTGGAACACCAATGTCCATATACTTCTGTTTAAGAAGAGTGTCGCATTGCAAGACCACAATCTCCATCTGCAGATCTTCTGAAACACAAGCAATGTCTGTCGCAAATGCGGGGCGAAGAGTGCAAATTCTGTTTCAAGCTCCTGAAACTCATGAAAACGTCTATCAAACGCTTGTAGTAACTGAGAAATTATATTGGAATAGTAGTTCAAGCGTTCTGGTTCAGCTCGTACCAGCGACTGCATACCTGAGAAATAAACCAAATTGCCAGACTGCAGCTGCTGGGCCCACAAGGACATCTGAATGCTTTTATATTATCAAACATCACTGTAGTCATCTGCTTTGGGCCCTGGAGCTTCAAGTTGAGTGCATTGTGTTATGTGACATCTGTTAGAAACGCTAAGTCAGATAGAAAAGCTGAGTCAGAAGGTTGGAAAGCGTCATTATCTTTCAGTGCCATAAAAATCTCTCAGCAAAAAAAAATTTTCAACACTCTTTCCCGACTCAACCATCTGACCTCGGTATGATACAACAAATCTCCATGACAATTGGCTATTCGTGATACCTGTGAGTTTCACCCAACTTATTCCAAATAAAATAGCCCGACCCCCTCCACCCTATCCAACTAAATACCCGTCCTTGACCCAATAATGACTCAACGTACTTTCAATTTTGGATAAATTGGCCACAGCAGCCTTTATTAACATTTAACACAGCAATTTATTTTCATTTAACATCAACCACAGGGAGGGTGGTCCTCGAGGCCCCAAAACTGTAACCGCCTCAGTTCAAAATCCATAAACTTGGCCTTCTTAGGTCTAGTCATGCCTCTAGCCGTTAGGCACCAGCTCAGAGACCCTAATAGACTCGACCGGCCAGTCTTCGCTATAATTACTCACGGATCCCAGTTCTCCGTGTGACCATTAAGTTCCATTCCACTTAAACCACCCAAGGGGGAGTCCAGGATCATTGATGATCTCCCCTTTCGAGCCGCCATTTACTAGCACCACCAACCTCGAGTACCTCCCCCCTACGCCACCAACATAAATGTTCTGACCCCTTAAACATTTATGTCACTCCACACCAACAAACCTTTTTCAATGCCTTCTTGTATTGCCAAACACCACATATCCAATCCGATCGCATTCAGATGAATGCCGTCCTTACTCCAAAATTCCCCTTTTCCCGATTCCAAATCAATACGCCGCACCACAACTGCCCCATTTCTCACCATGAAGCGGGATACTGCCCTATTTAGTTTAATCCTGGCCCTATTTATGCCTTGCATTGACCCTGCCCCATACCATACCTTCCTAGGAATGTTGTCTGACCATACCACCAACAACCTGGGAAACATAGCCCACAACCTCAACATATCAAACTTCATATCCTTGATTAGGTCCCTGCATGGTCGTTTACCCAAGTCGTTTCCACCTAAATGTATCACCAGCACATCAGGCGCTCGATCCAAACAAACGAATCTGTGAAATTCAGGAAGCAATTGTTTCCACACCATCCCCCTTTTGCCAATTCACCTCAGTATCGCTTATGTTCTTGGCACACCCAGTTGTCTCCCATCCGGGCAAACTTCTGCCCTCATTGCTGCCCAAAAGACAAAGGAATGACCCATAATCCACTTGAGCAGCTGTCTTGGCTTTGAAACAAAGAAAAAAACACCACAACCAAATAAATTCAAACAGATGTTTCACATGCTTTTCATACCAAAGATGGGCAAACATATGAACGAAATCTCGCTGACTCCCAGCGACTGATCCTCTTTACTATTTCCTCCCCCATACCCCTCCTTGCAGCTTCCGTAGCTGCTCCAATACGGAAAGAATGCCCGCTAAAATTCTTTGCCGGAATACCCCATTTTTTTAAACATTTAAACACCGTTAAAAACTGAAATCGTGACAAAAGGAACCGCCCTCATGTACCAACAACAGATTATCTCCAACCCCTTTACCCATCAAAAACTTCCTCATACAAAGCAAAGGGCATAAAGGGGAACCCTTCACCTCAAAAAACACCACCCTACAACCCCTTCCCTCAGTATTCGTCTTAGAGGACTTCAGGATTTATGACCAACCTATCCCCATACACATCCAGATCTTGCCTTAGCAATCCCCCTTTTTTTCAATCTAGAAGGGCTGGCCAACTCCCCGAAACGAAATGCCCCAAAAAACGCCAATGAAAAAGCCAATTTGAACAAAACTACCCATTGAGAGGAACAAATGATGTTTAATTGCTCACCCAAGATCAATAGCACCTCGTACGATACCGGTCGTCTGCCATCCACCACCTTCCAACCTTTACGTCACTCCTTAACCACCTGATGAACCAAAAATGACTTTGTTAAATCTAGCAAGCCCCTAAACTTAAAGTCAAAGGCTAAACCCGACAAAAAATTATTGAGTTTCGGAATTGACCAGCCCAATTTCCAATTGTGTTCTATCAACAACAGCAACTTGTGCTCATCCTCTAAACCCACACCCAACTTAGTTTTCCATTCTTCCCATATAGCCCATGCCTTTGCATAATGTGACCATGTTCCAGCTGCCAAGGACCTGGACAACAGATCTCTTACTGCCCCAACGGCAGGATCCACAAATCCACTGGACACTCCAGGCCTCAGGCCTGCTTGTTCCGCTTGAGGTGCCAACTCCCGGAAACGAGACCACTGTGAATAAGAAAGAGCTTCAAGAATAGGGTAATTTTTATTAGGTTTAACCTCCGCCGTAACCCACAAGTTAAAGTGCAAGCACGCCCACACCATACTCTGTAAAACTCTCACCACAGCCTGATCGGGTGAAGATAATGAATTTATAACTCTCATAGACATTAATGATTCACAACCAAAACAAATCTTTTTGTTTCGAACACTCCCTCCCCACAATGATAGCTCCACGACAGTGGGAAACAGCTCACACAGCACCTGATTGGCTAACAGGCCCTGTTTCTCCCAGATTCGAGGCCAACGTTCCACCAACCACCTGCCTTGAAAAAACAGAAAGAAGCCGCTACCATAGGCACAATGCAAATCGACCTCCCATTATAGGAATCAAGAAAAAGAGCCCAAACCTTTAAATCATCCTGCAACTCCTTCTTGATCCTGATGAAATGCGACAGAACCTGAATCCCTACCTTAGCCAAAGAAAGTCTACCACAAAATGCTCTACCCAAGGGCATGATCGGACATGCAAAATTCAATTTGCCTAGCAGTGATTGGACTTCACGCAACGTTGCCTTCTTCAGACGACAAACCCTTCTAACCTCAACTCTGAAATCTACCATTTTCTCTTCTGGCAATCTGCACTCCATTGCGACCGTATCAATTTCGATACCCAAGAAACTCAATGCCGTCACTGGGCCCACTGTTGTTCCAGCCGCCAAAGGGACCCCGAATTTCTTAGTTAAACTCTCCTTTGTGCGCAGTAAAAACAGAGCAATCTGAAGAGTTCGCCGAACCAACAAACAAGAAGTCATCCAAGTAGTGAAGACATGAGCTCAACCCAGACACTTCCTTAACCGTCCATTCCAAAAATGTGTTAAATGTTTCAAAATACGCGCAGGACAGCGAACAGCCCATTGGCAAACAGCAATCCACAAAAAATCCCCCATTCCAAAAACACCCGAACAAATGCATGCTATCCGGGTAAACTGGTAGCAAGCGAAAAGCCGATTCTATGTCCGTCTTTGCCAAAAGAGCCCCCTGTCCGCATTCCCTAACCCAAACCATGGCCATATCAAAAGATGTGTATAAAACCGAACATCTGCGGGTCAATCCCGTCATTTACCGAGGAACCCTTTGGGAATGAGAGGTGATGAATCAATCTGAATTTATTTGGTTCCTTTTTTGGAACAACACCCAATGGAGAAACCCTCAAGTCAGCGATGGGAGCTAAGTCAAACGGTCCAGCCATTCTCCCCAATGCTACTTCTTTATTAAATTTTTCCGTGACCACGTCCGGAAACTCCCTAGCTGATTTCAAATTTTTTGTTGACAACCGCACCTCAACATCCACAAAAGAAATTTTAAACCCATCCCGAAAACCGTCACAAATTAGTACCGCCGCCTCCCTATCTGGATACCTACTTAGAAACCGCTCCATCTCTGCCAGACGCACTGGTGTCACCCTTTTCAAATCCCTCTGACCCTGTTTGCTTTCCGGCCCTAAAACATTTGGATGCCCCATGACTACCTCCACAGGAAGAACATTCATGTTTAAATTTACATTTAGCACCGAATCTGCATGCTCCTTCGTTGAAGGAAAACACAGTCCCTTTTGTACCGACACCGAGTGCTCTGACTGTCCTGAACCCCCGGTGCTCCGGTGAAAAGACTGCAACCCTTGGCCTGTTCTAACCGAAGCCGTTACTCTCATCCATAATGCTATGTCTTTGTGATCCCAATGGATGCCAGGTCGAACCGCTTTCCGTTGGCGGAATTGTTCATCGTATCTAAGCCAACCTTGTCCCCCATAAACTCTATATGCCTCACCGATCGCATCCATATAGCAAAACAGGGGAGAAAACGGCGACTTCTCCCCGATGACACTAGCTAGTATTGCAAATGCTTGCAGCCAATTAGAGAAGGTGCGGGGAATTAGCCAAAATCTCCTCTTATCTTAATCCTCCTTCCTAGACTCGTCCCGTCTTGCCCTATCCAAATTAAAATGTTCTAGAGGGAGTAAGGAAAAGATTTCTACATATTCCCCCTTCCAAATTCTTTCCCTCACTTCTTGCATCAAATGAGCTCCCAATGGCCCCTCAAAGCATACATAAACTTCACCTTTAGCTGCATCATCCAACTGTACTGACTCATCTTTTTCCTTCTCCCCACTGTCCCCTACCAAAAATCCCTGACCTGTTACCTCGCCGCCAGCTGCCACCACTTCCCCAACAGCTACAGAACCTCTTGTTACTGTACATGGTGCCGAACTAGATGAACCCATTGCCCTATTCGTGTCCACAAATCCCCTTTCCCCTACATTACCCAACCATGCTGACAATGGCGATGCCTCGCCCTGACCACTCCCTGACTCCCACAGTCTAACCAAATCCTTCAAGCCCAGCAATACAATACCCATTCCATCACTAGCCCCCCCCCCCCCGCAAACAGACCCTCCCTCGTATTTACATCAGAAGCTGGTAACGGTTGAAAAGAATTTAATGATCCCCTTACACCTAGCTGCCTGGGTGCTGTGTTACCAGCAGCCGCCAGTCCCGAATCCAGAGGCGTCCGATCCGAGAGCGATCCATCTGTGACCTGTTGACTCGCCGTCTCTGAAGCCCCAAACAGTCGATCTCGACTGACCGCTATGTGATCTGCCCGTGTAGTGCTACATTGGGCTGCATTCTGTATAACCGGCCTCTCAGGTGATGCCGGCCATTGTCCCGTACTACCCCCCTTCCCCCCACGCTACTAACTATCCCTCCCATCAGGGGTTAAGTGAGTCCCCTGTGCGCCTCTCTCATTCCTCCCCCTTTGCTCCTGCACTAAATAGGCAGAATTGAACCGCCCATCATCATTCTCCCCAGCAACAGCAGCTAATGAGTGGGAAGAGCTATCACACCGCCACTCACCAGGCACTCTGCGCTGTGCGGCCTGCACCGATGTCTCCCGACGAGTCCCTTTGGGATGCTGAGCAGCAGCTCGGTCTGTAGTGGCTACCGCCAACCCTGCGCTCGGACCTGTTTTCTTCACCGCCGGTGAGTGTGCGGATCCCCCATGCCGCGTCCTGGATGAAGGCACCCGGGCCGCGGGCCCTCGTGCCCATACCTGCACTGCCCACTGCTGCTGAGCTGAGCCCTTTCCTGGCTGGGCACCAACCGCACCTGGTACCCGATCCCTCTCCTTCGTTGCCCCGCTGGTCGAGGGGGAGGCCGACACCTCCCCCCGTTGTAGGCCCCGCCAATTCTCCGGATTCCTCCCGGCTCCGGGTCCTCACGCCCTAGGCCTGCGACCTCAGCCGGATGGTTCCATGAGGGGCTCCTTACATGACGCTGGGCCCGGGGGGGGGGGTAACTTCAGGGCTCAGGCGCTCTGGAGGCCTGGTTCTCTGAGGCCGTCTCCCCTCCTGATGGGCCTGATGGTGCCCGGTCCCCCCTCCTTGCAGCAGGCCTTGAATCGATGCCTGCAGCTAACCTGCGCCCCTCGAACCAGCGGCATCCCTCAGCTGTTGTAAGATCACCTTAACTTCCATCGCACATGCACCCTATAGCTTGTTTAAACTATGATGGGGCACCTAAAATGGTTGCCCCACTAAGATGGCAACTCTCTTTTATAATGGTCCCCTCAACTCCACCTGTAGCCCCCCCTCCCCCTCCACAGCCCAATCCCTATCCTGCTATTCAAATCCCCTTAGCCTTTATTAAAAGGCCCCCTTTTTTGCCTGTTCCACTCCCTGTATGTCCCCTCAACCCTGTCATGTCCTCCCTTTAAAGGCCTGTGGCCCAGTACGTCCTCCCTTATTCACTGGCCATATCAGACATGAAAGAAGTGAACTGCCTATGGTTAAGACCTCTTGCCCGTATAAAGTTAACAGTCTTAACCACAAAGTCCATAACTTCTTTCATTTGTACACTTTTCCGCACAGCACTTCCTGATACAGAATGCAGTGTATTGCACTGAAAGGACCTGACAATGAAAGCTGGTTTCGTTTTGCTTTCAATAATCCCACAACACCAATGTTTTCAGAACACATTGCTGGTGCACCGTCCGTGACCACAGACACCAGTTTATCCCATGGCAGTCCTGCTGTGTTAATGCATCCTTCAAGTTCTTTAAAAATGTCACGACCGGTCATTGTGCCTCTCATTGGTAATAAATCCAATATTTCCGCGGCTAAGTTTTCATCAACCCCACGAATGAGCAGGGCACAGTATGAAGTATCAGTTAACCTGATGCTCTCGTCAAGCGCTATGGAAAATGCTTCAAAACTTTGCGCTACTGTAATCAGTTGCAACAGTATTTGCCGACAAGCTTATACCTTCTAACAATTTCTTTTTGTCCGGACAAATAATTTCACTTGCTTTTGTAAAACAGTCTTTAATGAACTGACCCTCAGTAAATGGTCGTGAATGTTTTGCTATCATGTTACTGAGTACAAAACTGGCTTTCACAAAAGCTTCACTTGACTTTTTAACACTTGAGAAGAAGTTTCGCTGTTTTTTAAGAGATGATTTCAGCTGTTGAAGCTTTTCCTTTCTGTTTGCCGGACAGTGCTTCATACTGTTCTCCATGCTGCGTCATGTAATGTCGACACACATTGTAGTCCTTAAGCACTGCGAGAAACTGAAAACAAATCAGACACTGGGCTCTCTCCAACCTCCATGACAAAATATGTTTTCCCACTTTTCCTGAAATATTGGTTTTTCATCAGCAATCTTGCGCTTTTTTGATGACGTTGCCATTTATGATTTTAAAGAGGTCCTCTGTGTATTGAAAAATATGTCTGTTAGCGACTCCGTCCTGCTCCTATAGAAATGCAATAGAAATGGGGCCAGCAGAGCGAACATGTGCTCTGTCGTGCATCATTTTCAGGTCTATTTGCATACTTCAGGCAGACACTCAGACATAATAAACTGCATCCAGTAGGTGTATACGCCCGAAAATGATGCAAGACAGAGCACACGTTGTCTGTCAGCACCATTATATATTCTATGGCCCCGTCGGCACGGCACATATGTCCAAATCCCATTATATATCGGTTCGAACATAAGCCTCGACGAGACCAACGAACATGAGCAAGGACACAATGTTAAAGAGGCCTTAGTAATATATGAGGCTGCTGTGTTCTGCCCTTACATTGCTTAGTTCACTGCCAGAGAATATTAGGTCAATCTTATATTGACAGTTCACATGTAGGACCCTGCATATTCCAGGCCCCAAAGACAGCTAACCTAAAGGCCATTACTTGGCCTCTGGTTACCATAGGCTTAAGAGTAAGCCCCTCCCTTAATTAGCCATGTAGATGCTGCTGTCACAATTGATAGCGGTATCTAAGGGGTTAAATGGCCGCGATTGGTGCTAATACCGATCGTGGCCTTTCAAATAGGTTGGCTGCATGTGAGCCGGTGCTATCATCTCGCTGTACACGCACAGCCACGGTCACCTGCAAAATCCAGCAATGGGGGGAAGTCACACCTCCACTCTCTGCGCGCTGGCGTGATGTCATTACATAGCGCCAGAGGGATGTCATCACGCAGGGCCAACAGCCACTATGGAGCGGCTCACTCCTCTCTTCCAGCGTGAGACATGTGGTGCACCGCGGGCTGCAGATGCCCATGACCGTGGGAACATACCCTTAAGGTGCCACATTCACATCTTCAGTATTTGGTGAGTATTTTACATCAGTATTTTTAATCCACAACCAGGAGTGGGTGATAAATACAGAAGTAGTGATGTGTTTCTATTGTACTTTTCCTTTGATTGTTCCACTCTTGATTTTTTGTTCCAAATACTGTGATGTAAAATGCTGACTACTGAGCTTTTGAACGAGGCCTTATATCAATAATCTAGAAATCCATACTTTTTGCGGGCCAGTTATTTATGATCTTCTGTGTCTATAATTATATTTTATGTCAAAATGCATTTAGTAAATCACATGTACAGATTGCCGCCACGATAAGCTACATATAGATGAGTGGGTTTGTGTATGAAAGATCATCTTTTTCACAGTTTTGTCACTTGCAACAAAATACAGGTTATAATTGCAGTTCACGTGTCTTAGGTTACATGCGTTACATGGCAAAATAGGGAAAAAGGTAATGTATGAAGATGATTATGATATTACTACAGCGGGAGACATTTCCGGATAGAGAATTGTTAGTATGTAGTGTAGACCAGTGGTCCCCAACCTTTTTGCACCAGTGACCGGCTTCAAGGAAGACCATTTTTCCATGGTGGAGTGGGGTTATGGAGGGGTTCATAATAAGTGGGAGCACCAGGCTTTTTTCCCTGGATCAGTGGGATCACTGAGCTTATTTTCCTGTAACAAGATGGTCCCATCTAGGGGGTGATGGGAGACAGTGACATCCAAAGTTTGTTCCTTATGTCCAGTCTACGCCTTAATCTTGTATTTGCTGTTGTCATTGCAGAAAATCCAGTTTCACAAAGATAAGATGTTGGAAATGGAAGCAGAGTTTTCAGTGCTTTCGTGGCGATCTCAGAATATTCTGCATTGTCTTTAATCCAGAACGTTGGGAGATTTGAAGTCTCAATCATACTATTAAGGCTACCATCATTTGCAATCTCAAGCTACTGGTATTCTTCAAGCACAGACAAGGTCGATTCACCTGGCTTGTTCATAAATGAGTTGCAAATCTATTCCTTCCTAGTTAGTGGGTCTTTTGTGGTTGGAAACTATCACTCAAACTTTACTGAAAGGTGAGATAGGATCATGCACCAGCTGGGAGAATGAGAGCTCATTCTAGGTCTCTTCCAAATATCACTGTTCTCACTCACCGTCCCCACACTTCCTGTTTGGCTTTGAATGCAGACACTTTATCTACCAATTTGAAGGCAGTTGTCATTCTCCCTTGAAGTGACAGATTAAGTTCATTCAACAAGTTGAATATGTCACACAAGTGAGCAAGTTTTGTGACCCATTCCTTACTATTGAAATATGATTCTTTTTCACGAAATCTATGAAGCGGTTCTCATAGCTCAAAAACTCTGGCCAGTGCTCTACCTTTAGAAAGCCATCTGACTTCTGTGTGTAAAAGAAGATGTTTGTGCTCCTCGTCCATTTTTTCACAGAGCTGCTCAAACAGACGTGAGTTAATAACTTTAATCACATCTTGCAAAACGCCGTTAAGTTCAGGTGACCTTTTTCGACTTGCCAGCATTTCTCTATGGATGACACAGTGCGTAGACTCATTCAGATGGAGTGCCGTAACTACAAAGTTATGGGCCCCGATGCAAACTTTCAAATGCGGCCTCCCCATGCCAAAATATTTTCCACCCAACTTCACATTTTCCTAATTAATTTCACACACTATAGTTTTGTTGCAATGTTTTATACTGCAATATTTAATACATATAGGCATAGGTTTTTAAAGCAAAAAATATTCAAATAATACAGAAACAAAGCTGGATATATGTCTTGGTAAGTCACCAACAAATAGAATTATCATTATGTCATAACTGAGATGTGGTAAATCAGTTTGCTTTCGTTATAGAAATTTATGTTGTCCTGTAGTGTAAGGAAATACCACTATGGTTTTATACAATTAGAATCTCCATTATTTATCAGTGACATGTGGGGGAAGGGAGGTGACCTCCATGACATCCATTACACAGGTCTGCAAAAAAAAATTAAAAATTTCAAGAGCTGTTTTGGTTATTCCACGCAATCTTTATGTTTTTAAGTGCGCTGAATCTGAAAATGACCTCCGTTTTGTCATAGGACATCACGTTTTCTGACAATTTAAGTAACTGTTAAATAAGACGATACCTCAAAATAAATGAAAATAGACTCAGAAAATTAGTTTTTTAATACAAATGTTTCATGAAAATAATTTTTTAACTGCAATGAGTAGTGTTGAGCGATACCGTCCGATACTTGAAAGTATCGGTATCGGAAAGTATCGGCCGATACCGGCAAAGTATCGGATCTAATCCGATACCGATACCCGATACCAATACAAGTCAATGGGACTCAAGTATCGGACGGTATCCCTGATGGTTCCCAGGGTCTGAAGGAGAGGAAACTCTCCTTCAGGCCCTGGGATCCATATTAATGTGTAAAAGAAAGAATTGAAATAAACAATATTGCTATACTCACCTCTCCGACGCAGCCTGCACCTCACCGAGGGAACCGGCAGCGTTCTTTGCTTAAAATGCGCGCATTTACTGCCTTCTGTGACGTCACGGCTTGTGATTGGTCGCGTGCCGCCCATGTGGCCGCGACGCGACCAATCACAGCAAGCCGTGACGTAATTTTCAGGTCCTGAATGCCTAATTCTAGGCATTCAGGATTTGAAAATTACGTTACGGCTTGTGATTGGTCGCGTCGCGGTCACATGGGCGACGCGACCAATCACAAGCCGTGACGTCACGGGAGGCAGGAAACACGCGCATTTTAAAATTACGACACGGCTTGTGATTGGTTGCGTGCCTCCCATGTGACCGCGACGCGACCAATCACAGCAAGCCGTGACGTAATTTTCAGGTCCTGAATGCAGAATTAGGCATTCAGGACCTGAAATTACGTCACGGCTTGCTGTGATTGGTCGCGTCGCGGCCACATGGGCGGCACGTGACCAATCACAAGCCGTGACGTCACGGAAGGCAGTAAACGCGCGCATTTTAAGCAAAGAAGGCTGCCGGTTCCCTCGGTAAGGTGCAGGCTGCGTCGGAGACGTGAGTGTCATGGTTCCCAATGGCAAGGGAACGTAAGAAACATATAAGTAACGAACGAGCTCTCGGGTGATGGAAACTCGAGTTGACCGTGAGCTAAATCTACCACACAACTAACAGTAGCCAGGGAGCATACCTACGGCTTCCTATATGCCACGCGCCAGCCGGAGGACTAACTACGCCTGGTAGAGGAAGAAACAGACCTGGCTTACCTCTAGGGAAATACCCCAAAAAGATGATAGCAGCCCCCCACATGTAATAACGGTGAATTAAGAGGAAAAGACATACACAGTATGAAAGTAGATTTAGCAAAGAGAGGTCCACTTACTAGATAGCAGAAGGATACAAAAGAGGACTTCACGGTCAACTGAAAACCCTTTCAAAAACCATCCTGAAATTACTTTAAGACTCTTGTGTCAACTCATGACACAGGAGTGGCAATTTCAGCCCGCAAGAGCTTCCAGCTACAGAGAATTACAAAAACTGCAAACTGGACAAAAGGTACAAAACAAAAGGACAAAGTCCACTTAGCTGATCAGCAGACTAGTAGCAGGAACATGCAACCGAAGGCTCTGGTTACAATGATGACCGGCAAGGAAATGACTGGAGAGCAAGGCTAAATAGGAAACTCCCAAACACTGATGGAAGCAGGTGAACAGAAGCAGCAAAGTGCAAACAAGTCACCAGTACCACCAGCAACCACCAGGGGAGTCCAAAAAGCGGATACACAACAGTACCCTCCCCTTAAGGAGGGGGCACCGAACCCTCACAAGAACCGCCAGGGCGATCTGGATGAGCCCTATGAAAGGCACGAACCAAATCCGAATGCATGAACATCAGAGGCAGTTACCCAAGAATTATCTTCCTGACCATAGCCTTTCCATTTAACCAGATATTGAAGTCTCCGTCTGGAAATACGGGAGTCCAAGATCTTCTCTACGACGTACTCCAATTCACCCTCCACCAGCACAGGAGCAGGAGGTTCAGTAGAAGGAACCACCGGTACCTCATATCTCCGCAACAACGACCGATGGAACACATTATGGATAGCGAAAGATGCCGGGAGGTCCAAACGAAAGGAAACAGGGTTAAGAATCTCCAAAATCCTATAAGGACCGATGAACCGAGGCTTAAATTTGGGAGAAGAAACCCTCATAGGGACAAAACGGGAAGACAACCACACCAAGTCCCCAACGCGAAGGTGGGGACCAACACGACGACGACGGTTAGCAAACTGCTGAGTCCTCTCCTGGGACAATTCCAAATTATCCACCACTTGTCCCCAAATCCGATGCAACCGATCCACCACCGCATCCACTCCAGGACAATCCGAAGATTCAACCTGACCAGATGAAAAACGCGGATGAAACCCTGAATTGCAAAAGAAAGGAGAAACCAAAGTGGCAGAACTAGCCCGATTATTAAGAGCAAACTCCGCCAACGGCAGAAAGGCAACCCAATCATCCTGATCCGCAGACACAAAACACCTCAAATAAGTCTCCAAAGTTTGATTAGTTCGCTCCGTCTGGCCATTGGTCTGAGGATGGAATGCAGACGAAAAGGACAAATCAATGCCCAACCTGGCACAGACTGCCCGCCAAAATCTAGACACGAACTGGGTACCCCTGTCAGAAACGATGTTTTCCGGAATACCATGCAAGCGAACCACATTTTGAAAAAACAGAGGGACCGACTCAGATGAGGAAGGCAACTTAGGCAATGGCACCAAATGAACCATTTTAGAAAAACGGTCACACACCACTCAGATGACAGACATCTTCTGAGAAACAGGGAGATCCGAGATAAAGTCCATAGAGATGTGCGTCCAAGGCCTCTTCGGAATAGGCAAGGGCAACAACAACCCACTAGCCTTAGAACAACAAGGCTTGGCCCGAGCACACACATCGCAAGACTGCACAAAAACACGCACATCTCGAGACAGGGAAGGCCACCAGAAGGATCTAGCCACCAAATCTCTGGTGCCAAAAATTCCCGGATGACCTGCCAGAGTAGAAGAATGAACTTCCGAGATGACTCTAGTGGTCCACTCGTCAGGAACAAACAGTCTACCAGACGGACAACGATCAGGTCTATCCGCCTGAAATTCTTGCAAAGCACGTCGCAAATCTGGAGAGACAGCAGACAAAACCACTCCATCCTTAAGGACACCAGCAGGTTCAGAATTCCCAGGAGAGTCAGGCTCAAAACTCCTAGAAAGAGCATCTGCTTTCACATTCCTAGAACCTGGTAAGTACGACACCACAAAATTAAACCGGGAAAAGAACAACGACCAACGTGCCTGTCTAGGATTCAGGCGCCTGGCAGACTCCAAATAAATTAAATTCTTGTGATCAGTCAAAACTACCACCTGATGTCTGGCACCCTCAAGCCAATGACGCCACTCCTCAAATGCCCACTTCATGGCCAAAAGCTCCCGATTACCAACATCATAGTTTCGCTCGGCGGCCGAAAATTTTCGCGAAAAGAACGCACAAGGTCTCATCACTGAGCAGTCGGAACTTTTCTGCGACAAAACCGCCCCCGCTCCGATCTCGGAAGCATCGACCTCAACCTGAAAGGGAAGAGAAACATCAGGCTGGCGCAACACAGGGGCAGACAAAAAGCGGCGCTTAAGCTCCCGAAAGGCCTCCACGGCAGCAGGGGACCAATTGGCAACATCAGCACCCTTTTTAGTCAAATCCGTCAGAGGTTTAGCAACGCCAGAAAAACCAGCTATAAATCGACGATAAAAATTAGCAAAGCCCAAGAATTTCTGGAGACTCTTCAGAGAAGTAGGCTGCGTCCAGTCGTAAATAGCCCGAACCTTGACAGGGTCCATCTCAATAGAAGAAAGGGAAAAATATACCCCAAAAATGAAATTTTTTGAACCCCAAAAACACACTTTGAACCCTTTACACACAAAGAATTCTCCCGCAAAACCTGAAAAACCCTCCTGACCTGCTGAACATGAGACTCCCAGTCATCAGAAAAAATCAAAATATCATCCAAGTACACAATCATAAATTTATCCAAATATTCCCGGAAAATATCATGCATTAAGGACTGAAAGACAGAAGGTGCATTAGAAAGGCCGAAAGGCATTACCAAATACTCAAAATGGCCCTCAGGCGTATTAAATGCGGTCTTCCACTCATCCCCCTGCTTAATTCGCACCAAATTATACGCCCCACGAAGATCAATCTTAGAGAACCACTTAGCCCCCCTTATGCGAGCAAACAAATCAGTCAGCAAAGGCAACGGATACTGATATTTGACTGTAATTTTATTCAGGAGACGATAATCAATACAAGGCCTCAGAGAGCCATCCTTTTTAGAGACAAAGAAAAAACCGGCTCCTAAAGGTGATGAAGAAGGACGAATATGTCCCTTTTCCAGGGACTCCTTAATATACTCGCGCATAGCAGCATGTTCAGGTACAGATAGGTTAAACAAACGACCCTTTGGAAATTTACTGCCAGGAATCAGATCTATGGCGCAATCACAATCCCTGTGAGGAGGGAGTGAACCAATCTTAGGCTCTTCAAAAATATCACGATAATCAGACAAAAATGCCGGAATCTCAGATGGAACAGATGACGAAATGGACACCATAGGAGTGTCCCCATGAGCCCCCCGACATCCCCAGCTTAACACAGACATAGCCTTCCAGTCAAGGACTGGGTTATGAGACTGTAACCATGGTAATCCAAGCACCAAAACATCATGTAAATTGTACAACACAAGGAAGCGAATCACCTCCTGATGGTCTGGAGTCATACGCATAGTCACTTGCGTCCAGAACTGTGGTTTATTACAAGCCAAAGGTGTAGAATCAATACCCTTCAGAGGTATAGGGACTTCCAGAGGCTCTAAATCAAACCCACAGCGCCTGGCAAAGGACCAGTCCATAAGACTCAGAGCGGCGCCAGAGTCCACATAGGCATCCACGGTAATAACTGATAATGAACAAATCAAGGTTACAGACAAAATAAATTTGGACTGTAAAGTGCCAATTGAAATGGACTTGTCAACCTTCCTAGTACGCTTAGAGCATGCCGATATAACATGAGCAGAATCACCACAATAGAAGCATAACCCATTTTTACGCCTATAATTCTGCCGCTCGCTTCTGGACATAACTCTGTCACATTGCATTTTCTCTGGCGTCTCTTCAGAAGATACCGCCAAATGGTGCACGGGTTTGCGCTCCCGCAAACGCCGATCAATCTGAATTGCCATTGTCATGGACTCATTCAGACCTGTAGGCGCAGGGAACCCGACCATAACATCTTTAACGGCATCAGAAAGGCCCTCTCTGAAATTTGCCGCTAAGGCGCACTCATTCCACTGAGTAAGCACAGACCACCTACGAAATTTTTGGCAGTATATCTCCGCTTCATCTTGCCCTTGAGATAGGGCTATCAAAGCTTTTTCAGCTTGAATCTCCAAATTAGGTTCCTCATAAAGCAACCCTAAAACCAGGAAAAACGCATCTACATTGAGCAACGCAGGATCCCCTGGTGCCAATGAAAATGCCCAATTTTGAGGGTCACCTCGCAGCAAAGAGATTACAATCTTAACCTGCTGGACAGGATCTCCTGAGGAGTGAGGTCTGAGAGAAAGGAATAATTTACAATTATATTTGAAATTCAAAAACCGAGATCTATCTCCGGAAAACACCTCTGGTGTAGGGATTTTAGGTTCAGAAATAGGAGCATGTATAACAAAATCTTGTAAATTTTGAACCTTCGTAGCAAGATTATTTAAACCTGCAGCCAAACTCTGAGGATCCATCTTTAAACAGGTGAGCTCAGAGCCATTCAAGGATTATAAGGAGAGAAAGGCAAAGGCTGTAATAAAAGCTGAAATACAACTGATCCAACTATGGAGCAAGCATAGAGGAAAAAGGGAAAAAAAAAAAAAATTACAGACTTCTTTTTTCTCTCCTTTCTTCTGCCAATAAGTTTAACACAGGCCGGTCATACTGTCATGGTTCCCAATGGCAAGGGAACGTAAGAAACATATAAGTAACGAACGAGCTCTCGGGTGATGGAAACTCGAGTTGACCGTGAGCTAAATCTACCACACAACTAACAGTAGCCAGGGAGCATACCTACGGCTTCCTATATGCCACGCGCCAGCCGGAGGACTAACTACGCCTGGTAGAGGAAGAAACAGACCTGGCTTACCTCTAGGGAAATACCCCAAAAAGATGATAGCAGCCCCCCACATGTAATAACGGTGAATTAAGAGGAAAAGACATACACAGTATGAAAGTAGATTTAGCAAAGAGAGGTCCACTTACTAGATAGCAGAAGGATACAAAAGAGGACTTCACGGTCAACTGAAAACCCTTTCAAAAACCATCCTGAAATTACTTTAAGACTCCTGTGTCAACTCATGACACAGGAGTGGCAATTTCAGCCCGCAAGAGCTTCCAGCTACAGAGAATTACAAAAACTGCAAACTGGACAAAAGGTACAAAACAAAAGGACAAAGTCCACTTAGCTGATCAGCAGACTAGTAGCAGGAACATGCAACCGAAGGCTCTGGTTACAATGATGACCGGCAAGGAAATGACTGGAGAGCAAGGCTAAATAGGAAACTCCCAAACACTGATGGAAGCAGGTGAACAGAAGCAGCAAAGTGCAAACAAGTCACCAGTACCACCAGCAACCACCAGGGGAGCCCAAAAAGCGGATACACAACAGGTGAGTATATCCCTATTTTTTATTTTAATTCTTTATTTTACACATTAATGTTGTTTCGATACCGATACCCGATACCACAAAAGTATCGGATCTCGGTATCGGAATTCCGATACCCGCAAGTATCGGCCGATACTTGCGGTATCGGAATGCTCAACACTAGCAATGAGCTCACTAACACTAAAATCGATTCTTCTTCCCTGTGAGGCTTCTCTTGGTACATTTACGCTTGTGAGTAGCATTTGGAATGTCTCTCTGAAGCGTCCAACAGTAGTCTGCCATCATTGTAATGCTCCATCTTCCCTGGTATCTCCTTTCCATCTCTTTAATGTCCTGTGGAATCGTTCACCTTGCTCTTCACTCACAGCTCCCAAATTTTCAGGAAAGTTTTCAAGGTTGGAATGGAGGAAATGTACTTTCTTTTTTCAAATAATTTTATTAACATTTTTAAACATTTATATTGCATTTATTATTCGGTTGAGATGCTTCAACTATGGGGGGAGGGAAGGTAATGAGAAGGGGAAGGGAGGGCGAAATTAGGATGGGTAAGCCAATAACAAGTAAACAATAACCTTGCATTTCGGGCCACTGACCTAAGTAGGCCAAAACTGCCCTAATAAACCTATGATTTAATTAATCATCTTAACTAGATCTAGATCGTCAACAGCACCTGCAGTTCATTGAATATACTAGTGATTTTGGAATCTAATGTTCCATTTATTCCACTTTTTTTTTCATACTTTTGTAAGCATCCATTCGCTATTGCGAATTTAAGGTCTAAAGAGTTGTGTGAATTTAAGTTGTCCGCAATGTTAGGGAAGCTCGGAATCTCTGAGCTATTCCACATAGCTGCAATTCTATTTTTTACCATCAACAAGATGTGGATTATTGCAAATCTCGTTGAGTAATGGAATTTTTCGGTGTCCACTGAGAGGAGAGCAGTCTGGGGAGTAAGGACAAAATCCTCATTGAGTAGAGTGCCTATGTATCTGGAGACCTGTTTACACAGATTTGTTAATTTTGGGCATGACCAAAAAATATGAAGGGATTCCCCCCTATTTCCACATCCCCTCCAGCACTGTGGTGAGGAGTTTCCACCAAAGTGAGAAATCCTGTCCGGTGTGAGGTACCACCTTGTTAGTAGCTTGTAATATGTCTCGTGGAGTTGTAGAGAAATGTTAGAGGCATATGTGTTTTTTAGTGCTTCTTCCCACTGATCCTCATTAATATTTAGGCTTAATGTTTTTCCCCATTTTTTCATATATTTGTTTTTTTGGAATATATAGTCTTTGCTAAAAATGCTGTATAGGTACTCAGTGCTCCAAAAGAATTTGTAATCAGCATTTCTAAGCAGCAAGTAAATTGATTCAAATTTGGGGGAAGCCCTAGAAATGAATATCTGGAGGAATTCTTTAACCCCTTTCTGCCAGCTGACGGAATAGTACGTCAGCTGGCAGATCCCCTGCTTTAAGGTGGGCTCCGGCGCTGAGCCCACCTTAAAGCCGCGACATGTCAGCTGTTTTGTACAGCTGACATGTGCGCGCAATGAGCGCGAGCGGAATTGCGATCCGCCCGCGCCCATTAACTAGTTAAATGCCGCCGTCAAGCGCTGACAGCGGCATTTAACTAGCGCTCCCGGCCGCGCGGCCGGAGTTGCTCACGCTGCTGACCCCCGTCAAATGATCGGGGGTCAGCAGTGCATCGCCATAACAACCAGAGGTCTCCTTGAGACCTCTATGGTTGTTGATGGCCGATTGCTTTGAGCGCCACCCAGTGGTCGGCGCTCAAAGTACACCTGCCTTTCTGCTACATAGAGGTGATCTGTATGTCACCTCTATGTAGCAGAGCCGATCGAGTTGTGCATGCTTCTAGCCTCCTATGGAGGCTATTGAAGCATGCCAAAATAAATAAAAAAAAGTGGTTAAAAATATAAAAAAAATAAAAAATAATATAAAAGTTCAAATCACCCCCCTTTCGCCCCAATCAAACTAAAACTATAAAAAAAAAAATCAAACCTACACATATTTGGTTTCGCCGCATTCAGAATCGCTAGATCTATCAATAAAAACAAAGGATTAACCTGACCGCTAAATGGTGTAGCGAGAAAAAAATCAACGCCAAAATTACGTTTTTTTGGTCGCCGCGACATTGCATTAAAATGCAATAACGGGCGATCAAAAATATCTACACCAAAATGGTATCATTAAAAATGCCAGCTTGGCACGCAAAAAATAAGCCCTCACCCGACCCCAGATCATGAAAATTGGAGACGCTACAGGTATCGGAATATCGCACAATTTTTTTTATTTTTTTTTAGCAAACTTTGGAATTTTTTTTCACCACTTAGATAAAAAATAACCTAGACATGTTAGGTGTGTAAGAACTCGTAATGACCTGGAGAATCATAATGCCAGGTCAGTTTCAGCATTTGGTGAACCCAGCAAAAAAGCCAAACAAAAAACAAGTGTGAGATTGCACTTTTTTGCAATTTCATCACACTTGGAATTTTTTTCCTGTTTTCTGTTACAAGGCATGGTAAAACCAATGGTATAGTTCAAAAGTACATCTCGTCCCGCAAAAAATAAGCCCTCACATGGCCATATGGATGGAAAAATAAAAAAGTTATGGCTCTGGGAAGGAGGGGAGCGAAAAACGAAAAAAGCTCCGGGGGTGAAGGGGTTAATTATATGGTACTGAGTAAATTCTGACGGAATGTTAAATTTTTGTTTGATTTCTGAAAAATTTATCGTTTGCTAGCAGGTCTCCTAATTTTTTTATGCCTTTTTGTTCCCATAAAGCCGGCATTTGTTGCCCAAATACTGATGCTATTAATGAGATTGGTAGATTTTCCCCAATTGTTATTTTATTCTCCTTTCCAGGAAATTTAGCCAGTTTATCCCATGCTTGGATAATGGCTGAAATAATCGGATGACCAAGTTTATACTTGTTTAAATTGAGAGTTTGCTTAAGGAGAAGATTCTCCAAAGAGCCAGATTTATGTAAAGACAATTCCATTTCAAGCCACACTGGGTTTTCTTTTTTATTTAACCATCCCTGACTATGCTTTATTAAATTTACGTTATGATATGCTGACAAATTTGGGAGACCTAACCCCCCGTTACTTTTACTTTTGTAAAGGATATCCCTAGTAGAGATGACCGGTGTTCGAGTCGAACTGTTCGCCAATTTCAAATTCGAGCTGTTTTGGGCGGTGTTCGAGTCGTTCGACGAACCCGAACAATTTGCTTAAAATTCGGCTGTTCGAGTTTCTCTTCGATAACTGTTCGTTCACCAAAAGCCTAGCTTGATTTGCACATTAAAACTTTATCATTGTTAATGGACTGTTTCAGTGTATAGTGGGAGGGGGATAGATCTGTGCTGAAATAACGCCGATCTCCATTTTTTTTTCTTTCCCACATTTACAGAGGGGCTTTGCAGTCTCTCAGCCTATCAGCAGTGCACACACACACAGCAATGTGGGGTTTGGGGCCTAGGAGCAGTGTCTGCACGTCAGCAGAGTAGCCCGCCTGTGAAACAAACTATACCGCCTGTGTATCTCAATTTTTACTGCATCTAATCCAGTTAATAGTTTTGGGGTTTTGGGCCTAGGAGCAGTGTCTGCACGTCAGCAGAGTAGCCCGCCTGTGAAACAAACTATACCGCCTGTGTATCTCAATTTTTACTGCATCTAACCCAGTAAATCGTTTTGGGGTTTTGGGCTTAGTAGCAGTGTCTGCACGTCAGTAGAGTAGCCCGCCTGTGAAGCTAGCTACACCGTCTGTGTATCTCAATTTTTACTGCATCTAATCCAGTTAATAGTTTTGGGGTATTGGGCTTAGTAGCAGTGTCTGCACGTCAGCAAAGTAGCCCGCCTGTGAAGCTAGCTACACCGAATATGTATCTCAATTTTTACTGCATCTAATCCAGTTAATAGTTTTGGGGTTTTGGGCCTAGGAGCAGTGTCTGCACGTCAGCAGAGTAGCCCGAAGGTGAAGCTAGCTACACCGCCAGTGTATCTCAATTTTTACAGCATCTAATCCAGTTAATAGTTTTGGGCCTAGGAGCAGTGTCTGCACGTCAGCAGAGTAGCCCGCCTGTGAAGCTAGCTACACCGCCTGGGTATCTCAATTTTTACTGCATCTAATCCAGTTAATAGTTTTGGGTTTTTGGGCCTAGGAGCAGTGTCTGCACGTCAGCAGAGTAGCCCACCTGTGAAGCTAGCTACACCGCCTGGGTATCTCAATTTTTACTGCATCTAATCCAGTTAATAGTTTTGGGGTTTTGGGCCTAGGAGCAGTGTCTGCACGTCAGCAGAGTAGCCTGCCTGTGAAGCTAGCTACACCGCCTGTGTATCTCAATTTTTACTGCATCTAATCCAGTTAATAGTTTTGCCTGCCATTGGTTTCAATGGGGTTCGACTGTGTTTGTCGAACGTTCGACAAACAGTTCGTTGAACATCTCCCTGTTCGACGAACCGAACCCGAACACTAGGGAGGTGGCTCATCACTAATCCCTAGATACCTAGATATTCTGGCCCTTTTCCCATTCCAGATAAAAGATAATATTTTTGGTGACAATTTTTGAAGAAATCTGAAGAAAATTTCAAAGGCAAGGCTCTAAAAATATACAAAATTTTTGGAAGGACAATTGATTTAATAGCCAGTACCCTGCCCATCAATGACAGGCCAATTTTACCCCATGATTGGAGATCTTTAGTAATTACCGATAGAATGTTTTCCCCATTGGTCTTAGATAGAGTGTTAACCCTCTTCGTGAATTAAATTCCTAGGTACAAGATCTGTTCCTCTTCCCAGACAAAGTCTACTGTTCGTTTTAGTAAATTAATAATTTCTTCCTGTAAATTGAGTTGGAGAATCTTTGATTTAGAATTGTTTATTTTAAATAGAGAAATTCTGGAGAATTCCTCAAGTAACACCAGAAGATTTTTAATAGAATTGAAGGGGTCTGTAAGAGTTAGTATCATATCGTCTGCGAAAAGTATTACTTTATATTGTTTATGACCAATGTCCACTCCTAGGATATTCTTATTTATGCAAATCATTTCTGCTAGGGGTTCGATTTGCTAGGGCGAAGAGAAGGGGAGATAATGGGCAGCCCTGTCTAGTTCCATTGTTTATTGGGAAGGTTTGTGACAAGTTGTTATTAATGTATATTTTTGCACTAGGTGTCGAGTAGAGCGCAAACACTGATGTCAGCCATCTCTCATCAAAACCAAAACTCTCCATCACCATTTTAAGGTATTGCCAATTTATCCGATCAAAGGCCTTTTCGGCGTCAAGCGTCAACAGGACAGATGGGATCCCGTTGGTGTTAATTTTGCTGAGGATGTTGAGTAATCTCCTAGTGGCATCAGAAGTCTGTCTCCCCTCGATAAACCCCGACAGATCAGGCTTTATTACTTTTGGTATAATCTTTTTTAATCTATTGGCCAAGATTTTCGAATAAACTTTAAACATATGTATTTATAAGCGATATTGGTCTATAATTTTTTATTTTGTCCATGTTGCTCTGTGGTTTTGGTATCATTATTAAGGTTGCTTCCAGCATATCTTTGGGAAAAACCCCAGAACTTGATGCCAAGTTAAAAGTTTTGGTCATATGGGGGGCCAATAATTCCGAAAAGATCTTATATTCATTAACTAACGCATCGGGTCCTGGCGATTTTGTGGTTTGAGGGTTTTTATTGTTTCTAACACCTCAGATACTGTTATAGCAGTTGTGAGGTTGTTTAGATCTGAAGGTTCCACTTTTGGAAGCCGTAGCTTCCTGAGAAATGACGTAATTTACTTGGGGTCTGGTTTAGGTATTAAAGGATCATCTTTTAGATTGTACAATTTATAGTAAAATTTGGCAAATTCCTCTGCTATGTCTGTTGGGTGATGTTTAGTTTCTCCCGAGTTATTTTTTATTTTATTTATTCTGTTATTTATCCTGTCTCTTTTGAGTATGGCTAGCATATATATTTCGTCGGTTCATTGGTTTAAGAGTGGTTTCTAAATTTAGATGCTTTTATGAGTTTTTCGTTGTTTTCCATAATGGCTTTATTTGGTAATTGTCTTAAATCCAGGATTTCTTTGTATGCCTTTTGTGCATCGTTGTTTAAGTTGTTAAAAAACTTTTTTCTTTTTCTCGAATTTTTTCTTGGATATTCTTAATTTTTTCCCTTTTTTTAGCATTGTGCCTGGCTGAGATCTGAATTAATTTTCCCCTTATGACTGCTTTGTGGGCGTTCCAGATCACAAACGGGTCGGTTTCACCGTTTACATTTTCTTTAAAATAATTTTGCAAAGAGCTGTTGCATTTCCACAAAGCAGAATGTTTAAAATAGGGTCCAATCATCACCTCAGTCACAATGGGGGAGTGGTCAGATATTGACCTGTCCAGAACAATAGATTTTTTTATTTTTGTTATAGTAAATATTTCTGTGAGGAACAGGTCAATCCTGGACTTAGATTTATGCACCGAGGAAAAGAAAGTAAACTCCCTCGAGGTAGAATTTAAACATCTGAAAGTGTCGAATAACTTGTTACTGGTAATCCAGCTGTCGAGGTTATTTGAGGAATAGCGCGAAGCAGATGTAGAGTCGAGTTTTCCATTGGAAACCATATTAAAATCATCTAGAATATATAATTCTTCTTTTTTGCATTTTCGGATTTTCCTAATGACTTTATTAAGGAAGCTTAGTTGTTTTGTGTTAGGGGCATATATATTTGCAATAGTGCAAATTACTGCATTAATTTGGCAAATTAAAATGTGGAATCTACCATTTGGGTCTTTAACCTCTTCTATAAGCTGAAATGGAACTGTGTTTTTGACAAGTGTAATCACACCTGGTTTCCTCCTTTTTGTCAAAGATGAAAAGCAGTGCGAAAAGTTTTTATTTGAGAATGTGGGATGGTTACCTTCGGAAAATTTTGTTTCCTGTAGGCACACGACCTCCACTTGCAATTGTTTAATCTCTCTTCATATGGCACACCTCTTCCATGGACTATTGAGTCCCCTAACATTGTAGGACAGGAACTTCAGCTGCATGTTTGGGGCCGTTGACGATACTGCAAAGAAAAACTTTAAACAAATTCAAAAACTTAAGTTCAACAAATTGAACAAGAAAATGACTTGTAGTGTTGTTCAACTACAAACAAAAATGAGTTCAATGTTCCGATCTTCGTCCCTAGTGGGACTGTTGATCTAATGGGGGGAAAGTTTGTGTATGGTGATCTCCACAATACCCCATTATTTTGAGACCATCTATTGATTAAAGCTTGCTATAAAAGGAAAAAAATTGGGTTAATTAAGCATCCCTGTATAAACTCTTATTATACCAGTTAATAAATCAGAAATGGGATCTGAAAAGATTCATGCCCTCCTCCACCGAGTTAATAAACATAAATGTATCCTTGTAGTGAAACATCAGCTTTGTAGGGAAACCCCACTTATATTGAATATGTTTCTCCTTAAGAATTTCGGTCAGAGGTTTAAAGGACCTGTGCGTGTCCAACGTATGTTTAGAAAGATCTGTAAATACTTTCAGATGATCATAAGTTGCCGGCAAAGATCCCTTATCTTTGATATAATTTTGTATTCTTTCTTTAGTACCATAGAAATGCAAGCGTAGAATAGTGTCTCTAGGCTTTTCTTCTTGTATGCCTTTTGGTTTCGGTAATCTGAGTTCTGTCGATGCAGAGCTCCAGACTGGAGATGTTGGGCAGAGCTTTTTTGAAAACCGTTTTTACAAAGTCTGGAAGATCTGACTGTTTCACCTCCTCCGGGATACCTCTTATTTTTAAATTGTTCCTGCGGCTCCTATCTTCAAAATCTTCTATTTTAGACCTCATGTCATTTATTTCCTTTTTAGAGCCGTATTTTGGGTAATTAAGGAGTCCGTTTTCTGTTCTAATTCAATTATTTTAGAATTATGTAATTCCAGTTTTTGTGTAATACCTCTGCATACTTCTTCAAATGATGAGTTGTGCTTTGCAAATCCAGCATTTAATTTATCATCAATTAACGATATGACGCTTCGAAAAAAAACTCTTCCTGAAGGCTTGTTTTTAATACCCCTTGTTCAGAGTCAGGACGGTCCCTTTTGTTATTACCATCAGGTTCCAAAGACTCTTCTGGGGCGCTTCTTTTTGCTGATACAGATGTATCCATCGTCTGTGCCCCAGTTGGGATAACAACAGATGAGGGAGAGGCATTTTTAACTTTTGTGTCTGTATTTGTTTTTGTGCTGTTAGAGCGTTGTGCAGAAGCATTTTTTTGTGAAGCCATTTTGATGCTACTTGGTTGTGATATTGTTGCTTTAATTGGTTTATAATCATCCCCTTTTTGGGGGGATCTGGACTTGTTTGGACTTAGCAAATTGGGTATGTCAACATATGATCTGGAAATGTGTTTTTTAGTTCCAGGTCTTTGATCCATTTAGTAAGTATTACGATTATATAGTGACGACTGCCCCTTTAAGGATTTACTTTTATGGAATCTCCTCAAAGTTATTTTCTACAGCTATAATATCCACACAGTTATAAGGCTTTTTTATGTATACCACAACTGTGCAAAAGAGTTCCACAATACCGGCTCCCGCTGCTCCAGCCTGGCTCACCTGCAAGATTCAGTAGCCTCTCTCACTTATTTGTGCCTACATGCGCACTTATGTGATGGTAGTTTTAATAATACACAGTTCCAGAGCCACCTCTAGCATACAGTCTTTGCCCCGCGGAATAAGATCCTGTTTGTTTGTGTGATTAATTAGCTGTTCCACAGCTTTTCTACCCGCTCGCCACCGCTATACTGCCCGGTGCACAGTCCCGTTCCACAGCGCAGCCCCGCCAACAAAGTCAATGATGTTCCACAGCGGCGGGCTCCCAGCGTTAAACAACACGCTCGTCAGTGCTAGGGGAGATCTCTGCTGCAGGCTTACCTCCTGAGTTCAGCCTGTGAAAGGCGGCGCTGCGGCGTTCCCGGCTCCGGTTCCTTCAGCCACTGCTTTAGTCTGGCGGCGGCGTGCAGGCGCTTTGTGGCTGTGTTTTCCTCTGCTTACCCCGCTCGTGCAGATTCAGCTGGCTGGTGGCTTCTCCGGCGGCGGCAGTCGCTCCTTTGTCTCCAGTCTTCTGGGCGTCCGCGCCCTGACTGCTGGAGCCGATGATGTGTCACTTCAACCGGTGGGGGGGGGGAGGGATATGAGCGTTCTCCACGCAGAGAACTCTGCAGTGCTCGGCGGCAGGGATGCACCTCTTGATTTCCCGCGCTGGCTGCATACCTGGAGTCTGCTGTTAATTTCCTGCAGTATTCAGCTCTGCTAACTCTTCTCCGAGCCCGATGAGGCACAGCTCCAGCTGCAGTGTTTTCTTTTAATAAGAGTTAAGGCGCCAATATACAGGAGCTGGATCTCCGGTAAACATCCACAAAATGGCGGCTCTGTCTTCCTGGGGGCAGGGAGAGCTGCACTATGTCACCTCAGATTTTTGTGTCCCGTTTCTCAGGTTTCCATGATAGTAGAGACTTAATTTTTGTCTCCTCTTGTTACTTGGGACAGGCTCTTTGATATTGTGCCTTAATAAAGACAATTTTTGGTCTCTTTCGTCGCTTTTTTGTAGCTTGTTAAGGGATTTATGTATGAGCTCCAAGCTCCTGCTTCCTCACATGCCAAGAGCTAGGCCACGCCCCCTGGAAATGCTCTTTCAAACTCATCAGGCAACCTAAAGCTTGAAATGCTTTCAGCATTCGTCCGACGATTTTTTTGTAGTCGGGGTCTTGTATATCTTCAATGCATTTATGTGAATTAATTAATAGTCATTTTGACTTTCAAAACCCTAAGATAAAAAATATACTAAATTTGAAGAGAACTTTGCATTTTGTGGCAAATCCTGACATCCAGGATTTTTTCAATATTTTTTTCGTTTTCAGCACGCCAAAATACATGGAAATTATGAACATATAAAGAAACCAGCAATATAAATTCACATACATATACTAAACTCAGAAATAATCATAAACAATAAGGAGAAATCAAGAGTTTTTTGCGTATAAAAGTATATATTTTTTATTATTACATATAATGTTAACAAATATTCATTATTATAATAGTACTAAAGACAATATGTCAGTATGAAAACAAAAATGATCCAACTTAGGTGATAGCGCAAAAACGCGATCACTAGCAGAGAACTAACAGTGTGAATAGGTTCCAAATAATTATTAGCTACCAAAATAGGTGTGTGCAAACTAACACAAAAATCCTGTGTTAGCTATAGGTGTAACACAGGTTTGGATAAGAGTAGTCCAAACCACGCTGATCTGAGTAACAGCGACGATCTAATAATAAGCAGCTTCACACCTAACATTTACTGAGGAACCACACATAAAATAAAACAGTAAAAAGGTTATTTACCCATATTATGAAAATGTCAGCTCTGCGAGTGATCGCTCTCCCCGACGCGCGTTTCGCGAGACAGAGTCTCGCTTCCTCAAGGGGCGTGGATACCTTCACTTGCTCACCATCCTCTCCCAGTACCCGCAGGGTTTCCTTGGCAGTGCCAGGTCCAGAGCGGGAAGGATTTACCACACCTGGTTCAGGTGGCCTCTGGTCCTCTTTGGCATAAGCCGGGCTCTGCCGGCTGCTGGTGGCTTGAGAGCCTCTCTCTTCATGGTTGCTTTCGGTGTCTGTGGTTGAGTCCTGGCAGCCATTAGTAGGGGAAGCTCCATGCTCAGTCCGTCCTCTGTAATGAATCTGTGTCACATCTGGGATGTCTTCATGGCCCTCTGCTGCTTCACGGTTTCCTGGCATGTCTGGCCGTCCTGACATAGGCTGTAGCTGGGTGTACACTGAGCTAATGACTGGCGTTATTTCTGAGATGCAGTTTGTGGGTGGCAAGCGCAATGGACCTCCAACAAAAGCTAATGGATTTCCATATGATGGGTCAAGAGGGTGGTGAGGAACCATCTCTATGTCCTTCTCAAAACTAGAGTTCATGTCATATGGAAGATCAGCCCCTTGAGGAAGCGAGACTCTGTCTCGCGAAACGCGCGTCGGGGAGAGCGATCACTCGCAGAGCTGACATTTTCATAATATGGGTAAATAACCTTTTTACTGTTTTATTTTATGTGTGGTTCCTCAGTAAATGTTAGGTGTGAAGCTGCTTATTATTAGATCGTCGGTGTTACTCAGATCAGCGTGGTTTGGACTACTCTTATCCAAACCTGTGTTACACCTATAGCTAACACAGGATTTTTGTGTTAGTTTGCACACACCTATTTTGGTAGCTAATAATTATTTGGAACCTATTCACACTGTTAGTTCTCTGCTAGTGATCGCGTTTTTGCGCTATCACCTAAGTTGGATCATTTTTGCTTTCATACTGACATATTGTCTTTAGTACTATTATAATAATGAATATTTGTTAACATTATATGTAATAATAAAAAATACATACTTTTATACGCAAAAAAACTCTTGATTTCTCCTTATTGTTTATACATGGAAATTAGATGAAAATAAGCTTTTTAGTCGCAGACCTGTGTTATCCTTTTATTTCTACAACAGCAGTACCACAGATGACCTCCAGGATTACTTTTAAGATTTGGACAAGGTTCATTGCCAGCATTGCCTCTATAGACATGTTTTTTTTTGCAGCTGGCGAGTGGGTAAATATTGTGAACCATGTAAAGTACCCTGTTTTGCTTACTAGAAAGGAAGGCGGCTATTCTAAAAGAAACCATTTACACTTGAGAGCCGGTGCCTGGGAGAAATGCCGCATGTGTGTTATGGCCAGTGCACACATCAGACATGTCAGAATCTCAGGTACATAGCAGTTTCTGGTACATAGCCGTCTGTTACATAGCAGTCTCTTGTACAATGCTGTGCCTGCAAAAGAGGAGACAATTGTGTCTTATGGTTACCCCAGAAGTATCAGAAGCTCCTGTATGCTCCATTCTGGCTGCTATCTGAGTCCTCGTGTGTGCCTGCTTCTTCACTGCTGTGACTGACAGTCATGATATGCAGGTACACGGGGACTCAGAGAGTGGGGCACACAGGAACTGCTGCTGCTGGAGGTCACTGTTCTTTTTGCTTTGGCTGCATAAATTACCTCAGTCCAAGAGAACATAAGCAGGACAATGAGCTGAGCTTTCTGAAAGACGAGAAGAGGTGGAGAAAGAGAAGGTGTGTCCTGATACAAGAGGGGGCGTGTCGGCTGCTTCTTACTAGGTTGGGAGGTATGTGTCATGCTCTTAAAAACTTTACATTTGGCCGGCCTCAAGCTCTCGCACTCACCCAACAGGAGCTTCCTTTGGCTCGTACTTCCCTTTGGTGTGGCTTAAGGACCTGCGGTGACATATGCCTCTCCGGGTTACGAGGTTAGATCACGTGACCGCCTTCATTATTCCTGCACAGCATGAGAATTGCCTTCAATCCATCTTCCCCCTAATGTGGTTGGAGGACCTGTGGTGACACACGCCCAGTGACGCCTCCCTCCGGGACACTTAGTAGTGTTTTTCACTATTGTGCTCCCTGTTTCTCTTTTTTCTGCATCTTTGCTAGACTGGGTTCGCAGGAGAGCGGGCCCCTAAGCACTCCGGGCCCCTAAGCACTCCGGCCTCGTCGCAGCTGCGTCCGTGGTAGTTACGCCCATGTTCAGACACAACGTTTTTGACCCAAGTAGTTAATTTAGAAAGCCATCCAGTCATGGCAGCTGCTCCATCTGTTCATATACCGACACAAAATGACCAGTTTAATTTTCCTGAGATGTAAAAGACCAGAGACTTGAATAGTTCTGCAGCTATGGTTTTGGCTGGCAACAATAATGCATATAATATATACTCACGCAAATCCTCCTGAAAAATATATTGCACATAAACAAGCATCATTGCCTTGTTTCAAGGTCAGTAGAGTCGTCAACCTGAATTGCGTGCCATGATGACGCATTAATCCTCTCTGACAATTGTAACTCAATATTTTCTGCTATTTCATTATTTCGTCTAGTGACAGTGCTCACTGAAAGAGGAGCCTGTGCCACCTTTTTTTACTGCAGCTTCTCCAAAAAGTTCATGACAAATGTCCTTAGTGTTAGGCAGGATCAACTCTTAAACAGTAGTGAAAGGCTTCTTAGCCTTGGCAATATGATTAGCCACTAAGAATGATGCTCTCAGTGCAGACACATTTGTTGATGTGGTGGCCTTCAATAATTGCTTCTGTCCTTTGCGTTCACATTTGTTCTTTCAAAAAACTCCAAAGGCTTGTATTTTGATGCAGGATGCTTGGTCTGTAAGTGGTGAACCAGTTTTGAAGTCTTCATGGCATTGTTGGATAGCTGATCGCCTCATATCAAACAGAGTGGGCTTGGGCCCTGTGAATCGCCTCTTGGTATTAATTCATAATTTAAGTAGGACTCATGTTCTAGTTAAAATATACACCTTTCTCTTTTTTAGCAGTCATAGAGTCTTCATCTGCCTCATCATTGGGTCCGTTTCCCTTTTCAAATAAGCTCTCTGGCAATTTTTGTTTTTACTCATTTTACAATGGTTTGAGGCAAGAGGCATAGTGGGCCCCTAACGCTGAAAAATTGCTACTGACAACAGGCACTGTTGCTGATGATGACTGCTACTTAGCAGTAATGTACACCAAATAGCGCTTTAGACTGGGGGGTGCTGGCGGGACCTCGGTGTACAGCGCTGTAGACCAGGTCCCCGCCAGGAGCTATGTCTGAGGCCACGACACTGTGACCAGATCCCCAACCTACCACACCAGGCACCACATAATGACATAATGTGTTGTGCCGAGAGCCGCGTTACTGAGGCTGGCAAGCCCCGCATAATGTTCTCTGCTGGGAGCCGCATCTACTAAGGCCATCCTGATCCCTGCCCCATCATGCCCTGCTGCAGGGCGGGGCAGCATCCACCCCACACAGTGTGCTCTGAGCTGCTGAAGAGCACACTGTCAGTTTTTAGTGCTGGTCAGCGGCGCAGCCCAACAAAAAAAAAGCCAATGACACGGTCTTGGTCTGGTCTGGTCCTGGTCCTGAACTTTTTCAAGTAGACGATCATCTACCTGAATAAAATTATGTCTGGGCTTTACCATCTATAGCAGAACGCTGTGCTATTCAAATTAAAATAAGTTTGTCAATTTACTTTTTTTTTTCATTTTTCCCAGTATAACATGAAGTACATACAGATCAAACACATTTACTGTCTGAAATAGTGATTTCTGCAGGTGAATAAAGGATTTCTATGAACCAGTGTGTTCCGCGGAGAACAATAATAATCTGTGCACACAGAGCTATCTATTACTGGTTATTCTATGAGCAGAAGAAATGCCTAAATGGGCTACCAAACGACCAATAATCAGCCAACAAGAAGCCGATTGATAGTTGTTGCATGCCGCAAATCAGCATGTACAATCCTGGCCTAACTCAGTGGTCGGTGCCGACAACCATGATCTCGCCTCCTCCACTTACCTAATTAGTGTAAGGAGACGGAGTCGGCACCTCCTCCATTATACTCACTATAAAGATGTCCGGCTCTCAGCTGTGTCCTGTACACGCTGAAGTTCTCTCCTCAGCTTATGTATGGTGTTCACTGACTTCCCTTCTGTCATTTAGTTCTTGACCAGACAGAAAGATCTACAGGAGATTTAAAACAATTGATTACAATTCAACGTGCCATAATACATGATGCCTTGTGCCATAATATATGGTGCAATAATACATGCCATGTGCAAAAATATATTTTCCTATAATACATGGTGCCAGGTGCGCGTTACACCTGGTGCCATGTGACATAATTCATCATGCCATAATAAATCATCCCATGTTCTATAATGCATGGTACCAACAGCCGTTGTCTGGCCTCTTCCACTTACCTAATTAGTGTAAGGAAAAAAGACCGAGAAGCCGTCACCTCTGCCATTATACATAGTAATATATAGTAACATAGTTATTAAGGTTGAAGGAAGACTTTAAGTCCATCTAGTTCAACCCATAGCTTAACCTAACATGCCCTAACATGTTGATCCAGAGGAAGGCAAGAAAAAAACCATGTGGCAAGAGTAAGCTCCACATTGGGGAAAACAATACCTTCCAGACTCCACATATGGCAATCAGACTAGTTCCCTGAATCAACGCCCTATCAAGGAATCTAGTGTATATAACCTGTAACATTATACTTTTCAAGAAAGGCATCCAGTCCTCTCTTAAATTTAAGTAATGAATCACTCATTGCAACATCATGCGGCAGTGAGTTCCATAGTCTCAGTGCTCTTACAGTAAAGAATTTGCCTCTGTTATTATGCTTAAACCTTCTTTCCTCCAGATGTAGAGGATGCCCCCTTGTCCCTGTCTCAGGTCTATGATTAAAAAGATCATCAGAAAAGTCTTTGTAATGTCCCCTCATATATTTATACATTAAAATAAGATCACCACTTAGCCTTCTATTTTCAAACTAAATAGCCCCAAGTGTATTAACCTATCTTGGTATTGCAGACCCCCCAGTCCTCTAATAACCTTGGTCGCTCTTCTCTGCACCCGCTCTAGTTCAACTGTCTTTCTTATACTCCGGAGACCAGAACTGTACACGGTATTTTAAGTGTGGTCGAACTAGTGACTTATTAACAAACAATGACATAAATAACATTTTTTAACAATACGTATGCAAAAACTTGAGGGGAGGGGTCTTGAAGCTAAAGGATCTGGCTTACTATTGGCAAAACCACAACAAAATTGAACCAACACTTTTTTTACCCTCAGCCATAACCACCAGCTTGAGGGCACCATGTAACCCTTTCCGGGCAGAAAAAACACCAAAGCTCCCGAGGTAAATCCCCGACCAGAGCCTGTAACCAAATGCCAGATCAACCCCTAGCCAAATAAACATCGTCAACTCCAAGATCCCTGCCAACCACGAAACAGCCCTGACCACCTCAGGCTCGTGAGTGCCCCACCCCTGCCATATCCCTCTCCAACCCTTCTTGTATTGCAAGCGCCCACAAATCAATCCTTATATCATTTAAATGAACTCCATCATCCCTCCAAAAGTTACCATTCCCAGATTCCAAATCAAAGTGTCTTACAGAAATACCCCCATTCCTAGATGCAAAACTCGACTGCCCTATTCAGTTTTACCCTAGCCCTATTAATCCCCTTTAAAGACCGCGCCATCCACATTTTCCTTGGCACGATGTCTGACCACACCGTTAACACCCCCGGAAAAGATACTCATAATCTCAACAAACCAAAGCGAATATCCCTAATCAATTTCCTAACTCGTTTTGTCTCCAAATCACTCCCACCCAGATGTACAATAAAAATATCTGGCGCCCTATCTAATCTAGCGGCCCGGGCAAACTCGACAATGCCGTGCTCCACAACATACAGTGGGGCAAAAAAGTATTTAGTCAGTCAGCAATAGTGCAAGTTCCACCACTTACAAAGATGAGAGGCGTCTGTAATTTACATCATAGGTAGACCTCAACTATGGGAGACAAACTGAGAAAAAAAATCCAGAAAATCACATTGTCTGTTTTTTTATCATTTTATTTGCATATTCTGGTGGAAAATAAGTATTTGGTCAGAAACAAAATTTCATCTCAATACTTTGTAATATATCCTTTGTTGGCAATGACAGAGGTCAAACATTTTCTGTAAGTCTTCACAAGGTTGCCACACACTGTTGTTGGTATGTTGGCCCATTCCTCCATGCAGATCTCCTCTAGAGCAGTGATGTTTTTGGCTTTTCGCTTGGCAACACGGACTTTCAACTCCCTCCAAAGGTTTTCTATAGGGTTGAGATCTGGAGACTGGCTAGGCCACTCCAGGACCTTGAAATGCTTCTTACGAAGCCACTCCTTCGTTGCCCTGGCGGTGTGCTTTGGATCATTGTCATGTTGACAGACCCAGCCACGTTTCATCTTCAATGCCCTTGCTGATGGAAGGAGGTTTGCACTCAAAATCTCACGATACATGGCCCCATTCATTCTTTCATGTACCCAGATCAGTCGTCCTGGCCCCTTTGCAGAGAAACAGCCCCAAAGCATGATGTTTCCACCACCATGCTTTACAGTAGGTATGGTGTTTGATGGATGCAACTCAGTATTCTTTTTCCTCCAAACATGACAAGTTGTGTTTCTACCAAACAGTTCCAGTTTGGTTTCATCAGACCATAGGACATTCTCCCAAAATCTCCTCTGGATCATCCAAATGCTCTCTAGCAAACTTCAGACGGGCCCGGACATGTACTGGCTTAAGCAGTGGGACACGTCTGGCACTGCAGGATCTGAGTCCATGGTGGCGTAGTGTGTTACTTATGGTAGGCCTTGTTACATTGGTCCCAGCTCTCTGCAGTTCATTCACTAGGTCCCCCCGCGTGGTTCTGGGATTTTTGCTCACCGTTCTTGTGATCATTCTGACCCCACGGGGTGGGATTTTGCGTGGAGCCCCAGATCGAGGGAGATTATCAGTGGTCTTGAATGTCTTCCATTTTCGAATTATTGCTCCCACTGTTGATTTCTTCACTCCAATCTGGTTGGCTATTGCAGATTCAGTCTTCCCAGCCTGGTGCAGGGCTACAATTTTGTTTCTGGTGTCCTTTGACAGCTCTTTGGTCTTCACCATAGTGGAGTTTGGAGTCAGACTGTTTGTGGGTGTGCACAGGTGTCTTTTTATACTGATAACAAGTTTAAACAGGTGCCATTACTACAGGTAATGAGTGGAGGAAAGAGGAGACTCTTAAAGAAGAAGTTACAGGTCTGTGAGAGCCAGAAATCTTGATTGTTTGTTTCTGACCAAATACTTATTTTCCACCAGAATATGCAAATACAATGATAAAAAAACAGACAATGTGATTTTCTGGATTTTTTTTTCTCAGTTTGTCTCCCATAGTTGAGGTCTACCTATGATGTAAATTACAGACGCCTCTCATCTTTTTAAGTGGTGGAACTTGCACTATTGCTGACTGACTAAATACTTTTTTGCCCCACTGTACCTCTAAACCCTAACCATCTAATGACCACTCTGTCCCTACTAAAGCCCAATTGCCTACCATCTGGTCTAGCATCGGCCCGAAGTGCACCCCAATGTACAAATGAGTGTCCAAAAATTCAGGTCAATAAGGGATTCCCACCTGAAAATAACATGACAACTGTTAACGACAAGCATAAAACTACCAACCCCCAATTACCTAATGACGTACATAAGTCAGATAACGGTTTGAACTCCCATCTGCTGATCCGCTTAAATCACCTCAGCTCCCAATCCCAGACCACCCGCCTCTGAAGCAGCACCAATTCTGAAAGAGTGCGACCCATATCTGCTGGGGTCGAGGCCCAATTCTACCAACCCTTTTTTTAACACTGCCTTAAACTGAAAACATTACAAAAATGCCCCCCATGACATAATGGGCCCAACCTCCCAGACCAAAAACTCCAGTAGTCTTCCAAACAACGCTGTGGGCACATCAAATACCCTTAAACCCTTCCAAGCACTACCCGCTTACCCCTTCCCAATTGATCCGTTTTGGAACGCTTAATCCAAAAAGCAATACCACCTGTCCAAAACTCCACATCCACCGCTAGTAAACCCCCAGCCCTGTTTTTATTGGGAGACACCAGCTCACCCAGTCGCAACGCCCAAAAAATGCCAAAGAAAAAGCCAACCTAAAAAGCACCACCTCAAAATGAGAACAACAAATACTCTCCACTATACTAACCAAATTTCTCCAACGCGCTAAACAAAATGGGTCTACGCTTGTCAAGACTCGAATTGCCACTCCGAAAGCCCTTTAATTCCTGCTTTATCCAAAAAGTTTTGTAATATCCACAGACCCCTGCAGCTTAAAACCGAATGCAGGGCCGGCAATAAACTTATTAACCTTTGAAACAGACCAACCACTTTCAGCAGCCCAACCTACCAAACACAACACCGCAAATATCCTATCACCGTCCGACTCCACTGACAGCTTTCCCATATTTGCCATGTAGATTCATAAACTGACCATGGCTGGCTTGTAACTGAAGCTTTTATCAACCATCCTCCTTGTCCGTAACAATCTGCCACAAATGTGAAGGGCATCCTGCTCCTGAGGCCTCCACGTCTGGTGCCAACTCTCGGAAACGCTCCCACTGCGAACGAGATAAAGCATCCTCTAAAGAATTTTGAACACCTGGCACGTGTACTGCAGAAATCCAGGCATTCAATTCCAGGCACCAAAAAACTAATTCCCTCACCAACCTAATCACCGGGAAATGAAGTAGACAAGCTGTTGATCATCGAAACCACACTCAAGTTATCACAATGAAACCTAACTCTGATTTTCAAACATGTCACCCCCAACCCAGACCGCCACCACAATTGGGAATAACTCTAGAAGTGCAAGATTCTTGATGAAGCCTTTTTGATGCCACAATTCCGGCCCCAACCCCTCACTCCACCTACCACCACAATATGCACCATAACCGACCCCTCCAGCTGCATCAGTGTAAATTTCACAATCAAAATCATTCAACGGCTCCTGCTGAATCAAAGATCTTCCATTATAATTCTCCAAAAAATGCTGCAAGACCATCAAATCCTCCTTATGTTCCTTGTTTAAGCGGATAAAATGGTGTGCCGCCCGAACTACTGCTGTCACCCCAGACTACCTCCGGCAAAAAATTCTGCCCATGGCCATGATACGACATGCAAAATTTAAACGGCCCAATAACGTCTGCAACTCCTTCAATGTCACCTTATGCAGTCTCCCAATTCTCTGCACTTCCTGTTTAAGCAACAACAGCGTATCATCCGGCAACCTGCACTCCATTCTCTCAGGGTCAATAAGTATTCCAAGAAAACTTAAAATTGTGCTAGGGCCTTCCATCTTTTCTCTTGCCAATGGCACACTGAAAAGCCCTGCTACCCACTCCATGGTGGCCAATGAATTCCTGCATAAAACAGAGTTCGGTGGACCTATAAACAAAAACTCGTCCAAATAATGAATGATGGAGGAAACGCCAGCAATGTCCCTAACCACCCATTCAAGAAAAACACTAAACGTCTCAAAAAACGAATAGGGAATGGAACAACCCATGGGTAAACATCTGTCCAAATAAAACCCCCCATTCCAAAATTAACCCAACAAAGGAATACTATCAGGGTGCACTTGGAGCAATCTAAAGGCCGATTCAATATCCGTTGAACCCATTGTACTGCAAAATCAAACGATATGTACACTACGGAACATAACTCCTCAGCAATCCCATCATTAACCTACCGACCTCTCGGATAAGACAAATAATGAATCATATTACCAACAAGTCCAACCATAGACACCATATGGCACTTCCGAAATACATAAGAAAACCACTAGATGGCAGCAGAGTCACTGTCATCCAAAAAGAAGCTAGCCAAAAATTAAATAGATTTAAAATCAATTTATTGGAAATAACATAACAAACCAAACATGTAAAATAAATACATAAAAAAGCTACAGTATATCCTCAGGATAGTACCTCATGGGGGAAGTGGGAAGCACAATACAGACAAAGTCCAAAAGGACAGATGGATATATGTATATATATAAATAAATAAAGAGCACCTACCCACCTATGGTCTTAAATGGGCCTATAGACCTTTAGGTGCAAATAGCATCCATGATAGGAAAAATATTAACAGGTCCCAGATACATAGGTAGACTGAAGTCTCCATTCCTACCCACTCTCCATATGCCTATGATGAAACCAAGTAACACATGGTATGAAGAGAGGACAAGTATACAAAAGTGCTCACCGAATAAAGAGGTGGATGAAGTGCGTCCTCCCACGTTTCCTACCCAGCGCCCCGACGCGCGTTTCGCCCTGGCTTCTTCCGGGGGCGTCATTTATTTATATATATACATATATCCATCTGTCCTTTTGGACTTTGTCTGTATTGTGCTTCCCACTTCCCCCATGAGGTACTATCCTGAGGATATACTGTAGCTTTTTTATGTATTTATTTTACATGTTTGGTTTGTTATGTTATTTCCAATAATTTGATTTTAAATCTATTTAATTTTTGGCTAGCTTCTTTTTGGATGACAGTGACTCTGCTGCCATCTAGTGGTTTTCTTAAATAATGAATCAGCTGAAATTTGTTCGCTTCCTTCTTCGGCACAACCCCTAAGAGGGAAACAATCACCCATTCAACTGATAAAACAGTAAATGGCCCCGCCATTCTACCCAATTCCATCTCCTCCAACTTAGCGCTAACTACCTCGGGAATGTAGTCCCGCTGACCTCAAATTTCTAATGGAAAATGGTACCATGTGGTTAGGGGGAGGAATTCTAAAACCTTCAGAAAAAAAACCCAAAAGAACCCCCGCATTCACCTTATCCGGGTACCTACTAAGGCTACGTTCACATTTGCGTTGTGCGCCGCAGCGTCGTCGCCGCAACAAAACGCATGCGTCGTGCGGCCCTATCTTTAACATTGGGGCCGCATGGCGCCGCATGTACATGCGTTGTCATGCGTTTTGGTGCGTCGTACGCCGCATGCGGCGTTAGGGCGCACCTGTCAGGGCGCGGCAAACGCAACATGTTGCATTTTTTTTGCGGCGCTGACTTTTTAAAAAACGCATGCGTCGTGTTTGCGTCGCTTTTGCGTCGTCGATGCGCCTTTTTTACCATTGATTTGTATTGACAACGCAGACGACGCAAGTACTTGCGTCGTGGTGCGTTGTACGACGCATGCGTTTTCCAATAAATATGCAAAACATTGTATAGATTTTGGGGGGCGCATGCGGCGCAAAACGCAGCGTTTTTTGTTCAAAACGCAACTGCGTTTTTGTTTGCGTTGTGCGTTGCGGCGCCGACGCTGCGGCGCACAACGCAAATGTGAACGTAGCCTTAGATAGGGTTAGGGCTAGGGTTAGGGTTAGGGTTGGGGCTAGGGTTGGGGCTAGGGTTAGGGCTAGGGTTGGGCTAGGGTTAGGGCTAGGGTTAGGGCTAGGGTTGGGGCTAGGGTTAGGGTTAGGGCTAGTGTTACGGCTAGTGTTAGGGCTAGTGATAGGGCTAGGGTTATTGCTCGGGTTAGGGCTAGGGTTGGGGCTAGGGTTAGGGTTGGGGCTAAAGATAGGGTTAGGGTTTGGATTACATTTACGGTTGGGAATAGGGTTGGGTGTGTCGGTTAGAGGAGTGGTTAGGGTTACTGTTGGGCTTAGGGTAAGGGGTGTGTTTGGGTTAGGGTTTCAGTTATAATTGGGGGGTTTCCACTGTTTAGGCACATCAGGGGCTCTCCAAACGGGACATGGCATCCGATCTGAATTCCAGCCAATTCTGCTTTGAAAAAGGAAAACAGTGCTCCTTCCCTTCAGAGCTCTCCCGTGTGCCCAAACAGGGGTTTACCCCAACATATGGGGTATCAGCGTACTCAGGACAAATTGGACATCATCTTTTGGGGTCCAAGTTCTCCTGCTACCCTTGGGAAAATACAAAACTGGGGGCCAAAAAATAAGTTTTGTGGGAAAAAAAGGATTTTTTATTTTCACGGCTCTGCGTTGTAAACTGTAGTGAAACACTTGGGGGTTCAAAGTTCTCACAACACATCTAGATAAGTTCCTTGGGGGGTCTAGTTTCCAATATGGGGTCACCTGTGGGGGGGTTTGTACTGTTTGGGTACATCAGGGGCTCTGCAAATGCAACGTGACGCCTGCAGACCAATCCATTTAAGTCTGCATTCCAAATGGCGCTCCTTCCCTTCCGAGCTCTGTCATGCGCCCAAACAGTGGTTCCCCCCCACATATGGGGTATCAGCGTACTCAGGACAAATTGGATAACAACTTTTGGGGTCCAATTTATCCTGATACCCTTGTGAAAATACAAAACTGGGGGCTAAAAATCACTTTTGTGAAAAAAAAAAGAATTTTTATTTTCACGGCTCTGCGTTATAAACTGTAGTGAAACACTTGGGGGTTCAAAGTTCTCACAACACATCTAGATAAGTTCCTTGGGGGGGTCTAGTTTCCAATATGGGGTCACTTGTGGGGGGTTTGTACTGTTTGGGTACATCAGGGGCTCTGCAAATGCAACGTGACGCCTGCAGACCAATCCATTTGTCTGCATTCCAAATGGTGCTCCTTCCCTTCCGAGCTCTGTCATGCGCCCAAACAGTGGTTCCCCCCCACATATGGGGTATCAGCGTACTCAGGACAAACTGGACAACAACTTTTGGGGTCCAATTTATCCTGATACCCTTGTGAAAATACAAAACTGGGGGCTAAAAATCATTTTTGTGAAAAAAAAAAGAATTTTTATTTTCACGGCTCTGCGTTATAAACTGTAGTGAAACACTTGGGGGTTCAAAGCTCTCAAAACACATCTAGATAAGTTCCTTAGGGGGTCTACTTTCCAAAATGGTGTCACTTGTGGGGTTTTTTAATGTTTAGGCACATCAGGGGCTCTCCAAACGCAACATGGCATCCCATCTTAATTCCAGTCAATTTTGCATTGAAAAGTAAAATAGCGCTCCTTCCCTTCCGAGCTCTGCTATGCGCCCAAACAGTGGTTTACCCCCACATATGGGGTATCGTCGTACTCAGGACAAATTGCACAACAACTTTTGTGGTCTAATTTCTTCTCTTACCCTTGGGGAAATAAAAAAATGGGGGCGAAAAGATCATTTTTGTGATAAAATATGATTTTTTATTTTTACGGCTCTGCATTATAAACTTCTGTGAAGCACTTGTTGGGTCAAAGTGCTCAACACACATCTAGATAAGTTCCTTAAGGGGTCTACTTTCCAAAATGGTGTCACTTGTGCAGGGTTTCAATGTTTAGGCACATCAGGGGCTCTCCAAACGCAACATGGCGTCCCATCTCAATTCCAGTCAATTTTGCATTGAAAAGTCAAATGGCGCTCCTTCCCTTCCGAGCTCTGCCCTGCGCCCAAACAATGGTTTACACCCACATATGGGGTATCAGCGTACTCAGGACAAATTGCACAACAATTTTTCGGGTCCAATTTCTTCTCTTACCCTTGGGAAAATAAAAAATTGGGGGCGAAAAGATCATTTTTGTGAAAAAATATGATTTTTTATTTTTACGGCTCTGCATTATAAACTTCTGTGAAGCACTTGTTGGGTCAAAGTGCTCACCACACATCTAGATAAGATCCTTAGGGGGTCTACTTTCCAAAATGGTGTCACTTGTGGGGGGTTTCAATGTTTAGGCACATCAGGGGCTCTCCAAATGCAACATGGCGTCCCATCTCAATTCCAGTCAATTTTGCATTGAAAAGTCAAATGGCGCTCCTTTCCTTCCGAGCTCTGCCATGCGCCCAAACAGTGGTTTACCCCCACATATGGGGTATCAGCGTACTCAGGACAAATTGTACAACAAATTTTGGGGTCTATTTTCTCCTGTTACCCTTGGTAAAATAAAACAAATTGGAGCTGAAATAAATTTTGTGTGAAAAAAAGTTAAATGTTTATTTTTATTTAAACATTCCAAAAATTCCTGTGAAACACCTGAAGGGTTAATAAACTTTTTGAAAGTGGTTTTGAGTACCTTGAGGGGTGCAGTTTTTAGAATGATGTCACACTTGGGTATTTTCTATCATATAGACCCCTCAAAATTACTTCAAATGAGATGTGGTCCCTAAAAAAAAATGGTGTTGTAAAAATGAGAAATTGCTGGTCAACTTTTAACCCTTATAACTCCGTCACAAAAAAAATTTTGGTTCCAAAATTGTGCTGATGTAAAGTAGACATGTGGGAAATGTTACTTATTAAGTATTTTGCGTGACATATGTCTGTGATTTAAGGGCATAAAAATTCAAAGTTGGAAAATTGCGAAATTTTCAAAATTTTCGCCAAATATTCGTTTTTTCACAAATAAACGCAAGTTATATCGAAGAAATTTTACCACTATCATGAAGTACAATATGTCACGAGAAAACAATGTCTGAATCGCCAAGATCCGTTGAAGCGTTCCAGAGTTATAACCTCATAAAGGGACAGTGGTCAGAATTGTAAAAATTGGCCCGGTCATTAACGTGCAAACCACCCTTGGGGGTGAAGGGGTTAAACACCTATAAAGTATCAAACAACTCATTTTGAGATATCCAGTTATCCAGGGTATTTGTTCTGTTTCTACTTAATGTAGAAGAATCCATTATAGCATTTGGGACCATGTTAAAGTCGCCTAGCCAAATCAGATCTCCTTTTCTGTCTGATTCAACCTTTTTTTTAAGCTTATTAATAAAGTTTAATTGGCCGTTATTTGGGGCATAAATATTAATTATTGTACAAGTTTGATTGTTCAGAGTACAAATTAGTATGTGGTATCTTCCTTTTGAATCCTTGAACTCTTCTATTAGCTCAAAGGAAAGGGAATTTTTTACAATCGTAGCGACCCCAGCTTTTTTCTTTGAATTCTCAGATTCAAATATGTAACGAAAATTTTTGGGTGATCATTTTTCTTGAATTTTGACTCTTGGATACAAATTACATCAGCTTTTTCTCGAATGATTTCCTTCCAGAGGGAAAATCTTTTTGTGGGCTATTTAACCCCATAACATTATAAGTTAGAATTTTAATACTCGTAGCGAGGAGATTAGAAATTGTGATAAAAGAGTGTCTATATTTATGTCACTGAACCTGTTTTGTTAATGTAGCAGGAACCTGTAAAACCTGCAAAGAAAAACCTGTAAGTAAAAAATTACCTCTAAACTGTCTTATCAAACAACAGTTCAAAAGTCCTCTTGAAGGGGTTCACTTTTGTGAACTTCACTTCTCTTTTTGGGGAATGTTCGTGTAATTCACTCCTGAGGAGACAACCAATTATGTAGAGAAGAACTAGTTCTTAAGCACTAACAACAAATGATAATAACAATTACCAGGCCAAAAAAGGAAATTTTACCTAACATAGGCCTAACAATCTTTCTTTTTTTAATTACATCGTTTATGACCTTTCAGACTTATATGTTGAGTTTTGGGTCCATTTGTCAGTCCCCTAGTTCAAGGTTATTTACCCATTAGCTAGAATCAAGTCTTATAATTGGATTCTTGAGACATGTTTTGTTTTGAGTATGGGGAGATTTTTATTGAATTTAGAAAATCTATGCCCTCTTCTGGTGATAATAAGGAAATAGGTTTGTCTTTGTAATGTACTAAAAGTTTTAGTGGAAAGCCCCACTTATAGGGTATTTCGTTATTTCTCAGTGGTATGGTTATGTTTTTGAATTCTCTCCTCCTTTCAATTGTGGCTTTTGAAAGATCAGCATATAGCCTAAGATTTTCATATGGTTCTGGGAAGCATTTTTTTTCTTTTATGTAGTTCTAAATTTGTTCCTTCACCTTAAAAAAATGGACTCTCAAAATGGTGTCTCTAGGTAGCCCTTTTGGGATGTTTGTTGGTTTTGGTAATCGGTGAACGCTATCTATTATTAAGTCTTGTTCAGTTAAGGTAGGGATTGTTTTTTTGAATAGTGTTCTTATGTAATATTCAAGCTTATTTGGAGTAATATTCTCAGGAATGCCTCTTATTTTTAGGTTGTTTCTCCTATTTCAATCTTCTATGTCTGCAACTTAAATTTTTAGCTTATGCAATTCAATGGAAATGTCCTTGTTTTCTCATAACATCTGATTTTTTTTTCTACCACTTTAAGTCTTTCTTTGTGGTTTTCCAACTTTTTGCTAAATAAATCAAATGTATCCTGAAAATGTTTTGCTTGTTTGTCAAAACTCTCTTTCATACTATTGTTAATGTTATCAGCTAGATTAAACATATAGTTTTCTATAGTATTTTGGTCAGTTTTTTGAGTTTCAACAAAAGTTAGTTCTCTTTTTTTTTATTTTGTTTTCTCAGGACTATGATTTGGTGAATAGTCTTCTGAATCATTATGTGTTTTCTCATATGACGAATCATATTTTTCTCCTTGTGAACCTGGAACCTTTCTCTTTGCAGAGAGGGAGGTATCCATGTTCTCTGAAATTTTTGAGGGGTTGTTTTTTTTTTTCTTTGCTTGGCTTAGGGGATTTGTTAAAGCTTTTATTTTCTTCCCTTCTGTGTGGGGATCTGGATTTCATAGGGCTTAAAATATTGACCAAGTTTTCCGATGGGTTTCGTGATGACCCTTTGTACCTCTGGGGTTTTGGTGGTATAGTTGATGTCAAATTTGTAGGTTTGGTTTTAAGATTATTTTGACTCTTTTGAGTAGGAAAATGTCTTAAGAGGGATGTACCGTATTTTCTGGTGTATAAGTCGAATGGGCGTATAAGACGACCCTCAACTTTTCCATGTAAAATATGGAGTTTGGGATATACTTGCCGTATAAGACAGGGGGCATCTTATACGCCCAATCGTCTTATACTGCGTGTGCGGTGCGGATGGTTCCCAGGGTCTGGAGGAGAGGAGACTCTCCTTCAGGCCCCGGGATCCATATTCATGTAAAAAAAAAAGAATAAAAATAAAAAATATGGATATACTTACCCTCCGACGGCCCCCGGCTCTCAGAGATGCAAGCGGCGGCCTCCGTTCCTAAGGAACACAGGTCCTATGTTCAATGCATCCTTAGGAACGGAGGTTGCCGCTTGCACCGCTGAGAGCCGGGGGCTGTCGGAGGGTAAGTATATCCATATTTTTTATTTTTATTCTTTTTTTTACATGAGTATGGATCCCAGGGCCTGAAGGAGAGTCTCCTCTCCTCCAGACCCTGGGATCCATCCAGGATCGCTCCCTGCACATGCCGTCCCCGGCGTATAAGACGACCCCCGACTTTTGAGATGATTTTTAGGGGTTAAAAAGTCATCTTATACGCCGGAAAATACGGTAATCCAATATCTTCACCGAATTTTAAGAGTTCTCCACTTAACGTGGCCCCAAGCAAAAATGCTGGTTTTAAAGATAATTAATTAATATATAAACTTAACCCCTTAGATGTGATTTAGACTTAGATTTTTAGTCTTGTATAAATATTTACCACTAAAGTGGCCTCAGAGTGGCATAAGAAAGACCGCCTCTTAATTGAAAGAATTCTCCGCAAAGTGGTCCCAAACAATAATAATATTGGATTTAAGATTTAGTACAATATAGAGTATCCCACTAATTGTGGTTTCAGAATAAAATTCTGATTTATAAAGTTATCCGATTCAGTATTTTTAATTACCTCCTTAAGTGATAGAAGGTAACCCACTCAAATTGAGTTTAAATCAGAAATTAGACTTTTACAGTCTTACATTTTTAGTATTATAATAGAAATGCTTATTGTTTGAGGAGCTGCAAGGACAAATAGCAAAGACATTAGTGAGATTTATGGTGGTTTATATTAATGATCCTCTTTTGTGGTATCTTATTGATTGTATAATTAGATCTTGTGTAGCACTTATATAAAAGGCATTTTTGAGGCTAAATACAACTATAATATCAATTATATGACCTTTCAAGTATTTGCTCCTCACTTATTATAAACCTAATGGGAGAAGAGGTATATTATTAATATTTTATAGGGAACTATTACCTTTTCTTTCCCCTAGTGACCGCTACTGCAGATCTTCAGGCTCCTGCAATAGCAATCACTACGGAATTAACCCGAGATTACTAACACAACGAACACCACTCTGACCAATGGTCCTTCGACCGCAAGTAAACCAGTGCAGAAATGGCGAATAATCCTCTCCGTTAGTCAATGTCCCTCGGTGTCGGGCTTCTGTCCCAGGGAATCCTCTCCCACCTTAGCTGCGTCAACAGAGTCAGCCGGAGGTCCGTAGTGATTTGGCTTCAGTAGCTTCTAAGCTATTCTCAATATTATGGTTGACCCAGTTAGAATGGGATATCAGAGTCAATGATTTAATGTATTATCAGATGGTTCCAATCCTATGCTGCAGAATGTGGTAGGTGGTAACGTGCACGTCTCTTATATTAGCAGTCTTAAATGGGCCTTATCCCTAGGTTAATGCCACCAGTGTTTGAATGTTGAAGTAAATTGGTCTGGCCCCGCGCACTGTAGGATCCTTCTTGCTTTAGTGCTCAGGTTAGCCCTGGGTTCAGGAGAAGCAGCTTGATGTATACAACTGAGGGATCCCTTTTAATAATATAGCAGAGAGGAGTTCCACTTAAGTGATAGGTCTGGCTCTATAGACGTAGACCCTTAAGCCTTGCGGCTTATAGGGATCAATATATTAGCACCAGTAATAACTGGGACCGGGGATAAGGGGAGCCCAAGGGAAGGAAGGCCACCACCTGCACACTGTGAGTGCCAGGAGCTACTTTTCTTTCGGTTCCCGCTGTTATCAATTGTTTTTTAAGTGCAGGATACGGAGGTGAGTGCTCAATTACCTGAGGCAGCCTTAGACCAGGATACCGTGGATGGGGTCTCCTTGTCCCTCTTACGGCGGGTGTCTGTGCAGCTCTTCAGTGCTTGCCGGCCTCCTCCCTGCGCATCCCGGCCTCCTCCCTGCACATCCCGGTGCTTCGGCGCTTCTGCAGTCACTGTGCTTGTCTGTCTTCCACTGGGCTCCTACTGCTTGTCCAAGGGGAGTAGAGAGGTCCACAGTATCCTCACGCTCTTCTTCGAGGATGTCGGCAATCAACCGAGCTATTGCCACGGTGTCCTCGGGGGTTGCCAGCCGCCGAGATAAACTGAAATGGAAAACAATAATGGTGTAATATTGGTAGTAACATACAGAATCGTCATCCTAGCTATTATCTCAGTAATACTAATTGCAGCAGTAATAATGTGGCAGATAACATTCCACTCATCCCCACAATTTATTGTAATAATAATTTTTATTTTTATGATGCCAGCATATTCCGCAGCGCGCCTGGAACTGAACCACAAATATGCAATTTGTATACATGCAGTCAGGTGCTGACTAGACATGTGCTGCCTCTCTCAATACAAGTGTATCGCCCAGAGCTGGGTACTCAGGTCACCGGGCAGGGTTGGATTCAGGGCGTCACGAGGATGGCAGCTGTGCCTGGTGCCTGTGCTCTGGGGACAGTGAAATTGGGATTAAAAATAAAAAGGAAAACAAAAATTGAAAAGAAGAGTTTGTGACGCCAGTTGGAGTGTTCGGCTGTAAGATGTCCGGCACTGCAGATGATCCCTGGGGGGTAGGTGATGATGGCAGTGCAGGTGTTTAACCCCTTCCAACTAGGGCGGGCCCCCAGGGATAGTGATGGAAGTAGATGGTGCAGAGTAATAAGGCAGGAGACAGGGAAAGTCACTTCACCATTTACTGAAGTCCAGATGCAGTTTCAGAGGATGGAATACAACTCTCACCAGTTATACAGTCTGCTCTGCATGATGGGAATTATCTCTTTCTGAAGTCTGAAACTTCCAGTACAGCCACGAACTCGCTGTGTTTTCTCCCCCGGCAGCCCATAGGGTGAATCCTATGTGAAGCACGTGTTTGTTCTTGCACAATCCTTCACTGATTCTCTGTTGCTATGGAACACTTCATTGCTGGTTATGAAAACCACACAGCATCTCAGTTTACCACCCGAATCTGGAAGCCTAGATGGCCTAGGGGCTGATGCCCTGATCCTTCTCAGCACTGTCCCTGGAGCACAGTGTTCATTTTAGGAGCTGTCAGCCTTACCATTGCACCACAAGCTCAAGTGATATCAGGTACTAATTTTATGAGATGAACCATTCACATACTGTATGGAGGGAATCTAAATAACCTTCTGATTCTGATGTTTGAATGTTTCATGTATCAGACTTAGGTATCAGAGTCAAGTATCAGACTCAAGTATCAGAGTCAAGTATCAGACTCAGGTATCAGAGTCAAGTATCAGACTCAAGTATCAGACTCAAGTATCAGTCAAGTATCAGACTCAGGTATCAGAGTCAAGTATCAGACTCAGGTATCAGAGTCAAGTATCAGACTCAAGTATCAGAGTCAAGTATCAGACTCAGGTATCAGAGTCAAGTATCAGACTCAGGTATCAGAGTCAAGTATCAGACTCAAGTATCAGAGTCAAGTATCAGACTCAGGTATCAGAGTCAAGTATCAGACTCAGGTATCAGAGTCAAGTATCAGACTCAAGTATCAGAGTCAAGTATCAGACTCAGGTATCAGAGTCAAGTATCAGACTCAAGTATCAGAGTCAAGTATCAGACTCAGGTATCAGACTCAAGTATCAGACTCAGGTATCAGATGCAAGTATCAGAGTCAAGTATCAGACTCAGGTATCAGACTCAAGTATCAGAGTCAAGTATCAGACTCAGGTATCAGAGTCAAGTATCAGACTCAAGTATCAGAGTCAAGTATCAGACTCAGGTATCAGACTCAAGTATCAGACTCAGGTATCAGATGCAAGTATCAGAGTCAAGTATCAGACTCAGGTATCAGACTCAAGTATCAGAGTCAAGTATCAGACTCAGGTATCAGTCAAGTATCAGACTCAGGTATCAGAGTCAAGTATCAGACTCAGGTATCAGAGTCAAGTATCAGACTCAGGTATCAGAGTCAAGTATCAGACTCAAGTATCAGAGTCAAGTATCAGACTCAAGTATCAGAGTCAAGTATCAGACTCAGGTATCAGAGTCAAGTATCAGACTCAAGTATCAGAGTCAAGTATCAGACTCAGGTATCAGAGTCAAGTATCAGACTCAGGTATCAGAGTCAAGTATCAGACTCAGGTATCAGACTCAAGTATCAGACTCAGGTATCAGACGCAAGTATCAGAGTCACGTATCAGACTCAGGTATCAGACTCAAGTATCAGAGTCAAGTATCAGACTGAAGTATCAGAGTCAAGTATCAGACTCAGGTATTAGAGTCAAGAATCAGACTGAAGTATCATAGTCAAGTATCAGACTCCGGTATCAGACTCAAGTATCAGAGTCAAGTATCAGACTCAGGTATCAGACTCAAGTATCAGAGTCAAGTATCAGACTCAGGTATCAGACTTTAGTATTTATGATGTTTGAGTACTTCTGATGTTTGACTTTCATTTATGACCATGTGTGAAAGTCAGGTATCAGAGTCAAGTATCAGAATGAGGTATCAGACAGAGTATTTCTGATGTTTGACTTTGATTTGTGACCATGTCCTAAAATGAACACTGTACAAGAGATATTTTATTATAATGTGAAAGAATAAACACTGGTGCTGTATTGCAGGGTAGTCTGTAACCATGGAAATGAGAAGTATATACTGCAATAGAAAGATGATTAAACCACAAAAAGGGATCAATCTGGACAATCACAATAGTTTAGTAAAAGCCTTTTAGTAGCATTCGCTACATGATAAATGGCTGAAGTGAACAAAACACTTTTAACATGCAAGTTAGGACTTTGATGCAATGAAAACCCCTCCTTTGGTGTTGTTGCACCAAATCTCAATTCATTGATGTGGGTGTCCCATTCCTGACTGCTTTGATTGACAGCTAAGCAAGGGCAAAGCAGCCAAGTAGGGTATAGCAACAGAAAGGAGCAACAAGAGCAATGGTGAAGTGCTAACTAAATAAATGGACTTATAATGTTAATAAAAAGCATTATAACTAGGAACCTGAGCCTGAGATCAACAAACAGAAAACAGCATTTCAATCAGGTGTCTATGTAAACCATTTGATATGATGGTCACTGCTGACAAATTCTCTAAGCATCTTACTTACCAAGTTGGAGAAATTATCTACATTTGCAGCTGATGAGCATGCCCCAAATGGAAAACTTGGAACAGCATTAGCGGAGATGTCTTAGGAAAGAAAGAAAAGTGATTAAATTATGTTCAATGTAGCTTCAACATTTTATCTCTTGGTTTTATCTGGTTAAAGCCTACCTTTTTTTTCATACCAATGCAGAAATGACGTTTCCACATGTCTTGAATTTCTCCAAGTGTTTTGTGTTCCATTTCAAAATCAGTTTTTATCCATCTAGTTCCATCCAGGTTGCACAAATTGAATTCATATTCCTCATTGCTATGATTTGGCCAATATAAATCCTTTCCTTTTTGCACTAATTGTTCATAACCATCCTCCCTATTCATAAAAAGGTGTGATGGCTCTTCATCGAGCACAATTTTGGTAAACCTTCCCGTTTTAGTTTTAGTTTTAGATGTCCATTGCATTGGAATAATTTTTACCTAGATGTGAAATAGGGATTTTTGTGTACTCACCGTAAAATCCTTTTCTCCAAGCCACTCATTGGGGGACACAGGACCATGGGTGTTATGCTGCTGTCACTAGGAGGCTGACACTAAGTTGAGACAAAAAAGGTTAGCTCCTCCCCTGCAGTATACACCCTCATGCTGGCTTCCAGATACCCAGTTCAGTGCAAAAGCAGTAGATTAATATCAATATAATACAGAACATTAGAGTATAACATGTCAGAAAAAAGTCAAGAACCAAAAAGGTAACGAGCCGTAAGGCTAACAGGGTGGGTGCTGTGTCCCCCAATGAGTAGCTCGGAGAAAAGGATTTTACGGTGAGTACACAAAAATCCCTATTTCTCCTTCGCCACATTGGGGGACACAGGACCATGGGACGTCCCAAAGCAGTCCCTGGGTGGGTAACAATACAACCAAATAACTCTGTGTACCATCTGACTTATAAATGCACAACGGCCGCCTGCAGAATACGTCTGCCAAGGGCCGCATCCGCGGAAGAATGAGTGTGGACATTGTAGTGCTTTGTGAAAGTATGCAGGCTAGACCATGTTGCGGCCTTGCAAACCTGCTCTGCCAACGCCTGGTGCCGAATGGCCCAGGAAGCACCAACCGACCGCGTAGAGTGAGCTCTAATCCCTGTTTGGATGGGCCTGCCCCTGACCCGATAAGCTTCTTGGATAGCCGATCGGATCCATCTGGCTAACGTAGCCTTAGACGCGGCTGAGCCCTTCATGTGACCCTCATGGAGGATAAAGAAGGAATCCGATTTACGGAAAGAGGCAGTCCTGGAGACGTACCTCCTGAGAGCCCGTACCACATCTAAAGAGTGAAGGGCCTTTTCGACCCTATGTTTTGGCTGTAGACAAAAGGAGGGAAGAATAATATCTTCGTTGAGGTGAAAAGATGACAGCACCTTAGGGAGAAAAACGGGAGATGGGCGTAAGACTACTTTGTCCTGGTGGAGGGAAAGGAAGGGCGCCTGGCAGGAAAGTGCGGTCAACTCTGAGACGCGCCTGATAGACGTTATTGCCACAAGGAAGGCCACCTTCCAAGAGAGAATAGATAGTGGGACGTCTTGCAGAGGTTCAAACGGAGATTCCTGAAGGACGCTCAGGACCAAGTTGAGATCCCAGGTCTCTAGTGGCATTCTGTAGGGGGGAAACCCCTTGAATGAAGGTCCTGACCTGCGAGTTAGTAGCAATCTTACGCTGGAACAACACTAACAGCGCTGAAATCTGGCCCTTGAGGGAACTGAGGGCCAGGCCGGAATCCAAGCCGGACTGGAGAAATTCCAGAATGAAGGAAATGGAGAAAACAAGAGGGGGAAGACCCCGGAGTCTGCACCAAGAGAAGAAGGCTTTCCAGGTGCGGTGGTAGATGCGAGCGGAAGACGTCTTGCGAGCTCTGATCATGGTGGAAATGACCTGCTGGGAGAAACCTGCCTGGGTTAGGATCCAGGTTTCAACAGCCATGCCGTTAAACGTAGGGCCCCTGAGCTCTGGTGGAAGATCGGTCCTTGGCGCAGTAGATCTGGGCGGTCTGGCAACCGCCAGGGAACGTCGGATACGAGATGCACTAGTTCCGCATACCATGCGCGACGCGGCCAATCCGGGGCGATAAGGATCACCGGAATCCTCTCTATCTTGATTTTTCGGATCACCTTCGGTAACAGAGGAAGTGGAGGGAACACGTACGGGAATCGGAACCGTTGCCATGGGAATATCAGAGCATCCACCCCAACGGCCCGGCGATCCCGAGAACGTGCTAAAAAGTTGGGGACTTTGGCGTTGAGCCTGGATGCCATCAGATCCACGTCCGGAGTCCCCCAGCGAAGGCAGATTTGATGAAAAACCTCTGGATGGAGCTCCCACTCTCCCGAGGCGAGGCGAGACCCTGACGGCTGAGGAAGTCCGCCGCCCAGTTCTCGACACCCGCAATGTGTACCGTGGAAATGGTGGAGTGGTTGTCCTCGGCCCAACGGAGAATGTGTGTGACCTCCTGCATCGCTGCTCTGCTGCGGGTGCGCCCCCTTGATGGTTTATGTACGCCACCGCTGTGACGTCCGACTGTATTCGGACTGGGTGGCCCGCAAGCAGAGGGTGAAAACGTCTCAGGGCAAACCTGATAGCACGGATCTCCAGAATGTTTATGGGAAGTTTTGACTCCCGCATCGACCAACGCCCCTGGGCAGTGTGGTGGAGAAACACCGCTCCCCAACCGAGGAGACTGGCGTCGGTGGTCACCACCAGCCAATGGATCGGAAGAAAAGACCTCCCCTGGTGGAGAGTTGACTGCAAGGTCCACCACGTGAGCGCCTGCCTTGTCCGTGGGGACAGAGGGCATGGACGGTCGAGAGTAAAGGGACTCCTGTCCCAGTTGTCCAGTAGAGCTTGTTGTAAGGGACGGAGATGCAGTTTGGCGAAGGGAATCGCTTCCATTGAGGCCACCATCTTCCCCAGGATCGTCATGGCAAACCGAATGGACTGCGGGCAAGGACGAGAAAGTGTCCGGGCCCCTTGTTGAAGCGCTTGGACCAAGGAAGGAAGATCAGACCCTTGGACGTGTCTAGGATCATGCCTAGGAAAGAGATCCTTTGAGCTGGAACAGGAGAGGATTTGTCCAGGTTGATTAACCAGCCTAGGCGCGAAAGGGAATCCAACGTAATGCGGACACTTACTTCGCAGGCCTGAAAAGATGGACCTTTGACCAGAAGGTCGTCTAGGTATGGCAACACTACCACTCCTCGGGAGTGCAGCATGGCCATGACCACCGCCATGACCGTCGTGAATACCCAGGGTGCTGTAGCAAGACCGAAGGGCAAGGCCGTGAATTGAAAATGGTCCTCTTGGATGGCAAAACGAAGGAACCTTTGGTGAGATGGAAAGATTGGAATGTGAAGATAAGCATCCCTGATGTCTATTGATGCTAGGAACTCGTCTCGCTCCAATGAGGAAATAACCGACCGAAGGGACTCCATCCGGAAGTGTCGTACCTTTACGTGCTTGTTTAGGAGTTTCAAGTCCAAGATGGGGCGCACGGACCCATCCTTCTTTGGTATGATGAAGAGGTTTGAGTAGAAACCTCTGAATCTCTCGTGTTCCGGAACGATGACCCCGTTTTGGCAGAGGGAATCGATGGCGGAATGGAGAGCGCGAGACTGAGCTCTTGAACTTGGGAGACGAGAGGGGAAAAAACGAGCTGGAGGGGAGACGGAAAATTCTATTTGGTAACCAGGCGACACCAAGTCTCTGACCCATTCGTCGGGGATGACGGAAAGCCAGACATGACGAAAAAGAAGCAGGCGTCCGCCTACCTTGGTGGTGTCGACTGGAATACTCCCCGAGTCATTGAGGAGGAAATCTGGTAGGTCGAGAACCTCTGGTTCTGGGTTGTCTAGGTCTTCCTCTCCAGGACTGATTTGGCTTGTAAGAAGGCCTGGAGTCTCTGTCTGTGCGTGTAGATCGATCTGATCTAGACGATGCAGTGGAGTTGGACCAGAAAGGGCCACCTCGAAAGGGGCGAAAACGAAAATACTGTTGGCGCTGAAAAGCAGCTTTTGGTCTGTGTTGAGGGAGGAACTTGCTTTTTCCCCCTGTAGCATTGTAAATAAGTTGGTCCAATTTTTCTCCAAATAGGCGTCCGCCCTGAAAGGGGAGAGAAATCAGAGAATTTTTTGAGGAGGAATCCGCCCACCACTCCCTAAGCCAGATAGCTCTCCTGATGGTGACGGCGTTTGAAGCCGCTGTTGCCGCGCAGTCTGCTGCGTCTAAAGATGCGTACATCACATAATCTGCTGCCATAGCAAGTTGTTTGGCGAGGTCCGCCGCTTTAACCAGGAGAGCGTGGTCCTGAAAGGAATGTGCCAGAGTATCTGCCCAGGAAACCATAGCTTTGGCGACCCATGCCGCAGCGAAGGAAGGGGACAGGGAGGAACCTGAGGCTTCATACACCGATCGCGCCAAGCAGTCCAACTGGCGCTCTGTCGGACTTTTAATTGATCCCCCGTCCAGTACTGATAACAGCGTTTTGGTAGCCAAACGCGACACCGGAGGATCCACCAGCGGTGGCTCCGTCCAATCCTTAACCAGCTCTGAGAAAAAAGGATATTTAGATTCCAGAGCCTTTTTGCCCGTAAAGCGTTTATCCGGTCGCTCCCTGTGCCTCTTAACTATCTCTAAAAAATCCGGATGGGAGGAGAACACCTTATGGGATCGCTTGTTTCTAGTGAAGGAAATTAGGGTCCTCATTAACCTTTAGCGTATGATTGACAGCCTCAATGAGGGAGTCAACAGTTGAACGGAACTCCGGGGAATCCGGGTCCATGGACGCCTCAGACTCATACTCCGAGTCGTGATCGCTTTTAGCCCCTGGGGAGGGTGAGCGAGAAGTGGAGCTATTGGAGGCTGAATGGCGTGGTGAATGATTAGGAGAGGTAGTGCGGATCCGTTTTGTGGATGTCCGACCCTCCTGTGGGTGAGAGCGGCCCTTGCTGGTCGACGATTCCCCTGTAATAGAGGGGTCTCTTAACCCAGGAAAATGAACGCCCCGTTCCCCAGAGGGGTCATGAAGGGATTCAATCGCCTTAGCTAGTGAAGCCACAGATTGAGACAGGGACGTGGCCCACTCAGGGGGGCTAGGAGCACTAGGGTCGGTAGCGGCGGAGGGGGGCTCCTGGGCACATTGGGCATCACAGGTTTGGCAGAACGGAGAGATCTGAGGCCTGGCAAGAGGAGCCTGGCAGGTGGTACAAGCAGAGAAAAAGGTGGAATGCACCTTAGTGACCTTTTTACCCCTCGACTGGGACATGTTGCACCCCAATGTATGCAGAAAGCTGCTATGAGGAAGCTGAGGGGTAGTGCTGCAGGGAAGCAGATAAAGCCGTCTCCTTACCCGGTCCTGTGCCCCGCAAGTGAGTGTGATAGGAAGATCCTCCGTGGGGGAGACAAGAGACCGGCCGGCGCTGCGTGCTGCAGGGGAAAGATGGCTGCCGAGACCCTGCAGTGAAGTCTCGCAGGGAGCGAGAAGCGCCAAAAGCGTGGGCGGAGCCGCAGAAGTGATGCGTGAGGTGGGCGGAGCCTGCCGGAATGCGGCCTACACAAGGGCCGAAGCCGGGGACTAAATTTCTGGCCTCGGCCGGCGCGCACCCGCGGACCGCGGGGCAAGGAATCGCGGCGGCAAGGGAGAATCCTGCCGCTATGGAGCCCCCCAAAAAAGCTGTGACCGCCAGAAAAAAAACGACCCTTGAAGCACTTACCCCAGAATGAAGGTGCCCGGGGTAGATAGGACGGTGCAGGGGTTGGGGAGCCTCCATCCACCATCCCCTGAAAGGGGGGTGGAGAGGAACCGTCCGCCTCCTTCCATCATCCGCTCTTTTTCAGTGGTGATGCAGTGGGGGCTGCACGGACGCCACAGTGGTATAGTGCCTCTGTACAGCCGAGGGTGAAACCTGGTGGGCAGGGCAGATGTCCGGCAATAGAAGGCCTGGGTGCAGAAGAGGATACTGGAGGAAAACACCAGTGCTCGTCTGTTACTCGGGGGGAGATTGGTGCCCGTGAAAAGGGCCCGTCGCCCAAAAAGGTCAGCTCAGGCAGTGGCTTCCCACGTCGCAGGAGAGGTGAGACTCCCGTGCTCGCCTGTTGTTGGTTCGGGGGAGATCGGAACATGAAAGAATCCGTCGCCCCCTTTGTCCGGAATAGAAAGGTTTAAATCCAGTGTGCCTCCTACGGACACTAAGCTTGAACTGGGTCTCTGGAAGCCAGCATGAGGGTGTATACTGCAGGGGAGGAGCTAACTCTTTTTGTCTCAACTTAGTGTCAGCCTCCTAGTGACAGCAGCATAACACCCATGGTCCTGTGTCCCCCAATGTGGCGAAGGAGAAATTAAATAATTGTAAAACAATATATTTTTCCATAAGTATTTTATATATGTATGCAATTAAGTATATTTATTTGTGAAAATGCATACCTTGAGAAAAGATGGTTTGGCATCATCATTTAAAGGGTATTGTTTCTTTTTAACATTTTTGGATTTTCCTTGAAGGCAATTCTGCATTTCTTCAAATATCAAAGCTGCTTCTTTAAAAATATAAAATATTATTTGTAGATCCAAGACATATTAGTAGTTCTAACCATGTAAAAAACATAACATTTACACACTCTTTTTTGACACATTTTCTGTTATGGTTATGCTTACATCTTTGACAGCCGCCCCATTTATTTGTGTTTGGTTATGAAAATAAATGTAGGACTTTTTTGATATATGTGTGGATTTTATTTTTATATCAAGGAGCAGGTTTGTGTTTAGTTTGAAAATAAAAAAGGAAAGAAAAGACTTGTTTTCACATAGATTAGGTTTAAATGCTTTATAAAATTGTGTCCTTTATATAAAAAGTATTTTGATATAAAACATAAATGTAAATGAGGTCAGAACAAGACAATATGTTATGTCCTTCGTAAGGTCTTAGCTCTCATGTTGTTTCTTCTGTTACTGAGGCTAATATATTTTTTTCAATTATGGGGCAATACAGTTTCCAAGTGCTTCACAAGTGAGTTTGAGCAGATACCAGACCCCAGCAGTCACATTATCACTAATACCAGAGTAGAAAGCAGCAGTGTTACCTGAGCTGTATATACAATGCTCATTGATCACTATTTATATATTGGTGTAAAAGACAGGAAAAGTTAAAAGACATTTCTGTTTTCTCTATGGGCAGCTTAATAAGTGAGCAACTTCCTGTGTGCAAGGACGTTCAGGAATGTCCTTGCAGAAATCTGACAGATAATGACTGCAAGGAAACTTACAGTCTATGGGCAATCACAAATTGGTTAATGTGGCACAGACCTTGTGTAGGTCAACAAGGATTGTATATACTTGTACAGTGGAGACCAGGCTCAGAAAAATATGCAGATAATGTGCTAGGAAATTTACTTGTGATCGTGATATCAGAAAATTTAAATAGAAATATTGTATTTCATCAATGAGAATTTGTTACATTAGTTGACAAAAGCAGCACTCTAGCGTTTAGGGTTTTGTTTTCCGCACTGGAGTGGTGCTTTAAATCGAAGCCCCTGAGCACTGTCATATACTCACCTACATTACCGACGCCGCTCCACTCAGTGACTTCAGAAGCTATGTCACAGGCACTGAATGATTGTCTATGAGAGGCAGAAAAAGGCTCCCACTGAGATGTATTGAAAAGTTTTCACCGCAGACTGACCAGAGTGGTGGTGGAAAAAGAAGAAGTTGCTAGAAGGTGAGTATAATACAGGGCGTAGGCAACTTAGAATTAAAGCACCACTATAGCGGTGGATTAAAGCAAAATGCTGGGGTGGTGCTTTAAGCAAATATGTGCAATGAAGCAAAACATGTGGACATTAGAGCTTAAACTACAGAATAATATAATTACATTTAATATTACAAGGTAATTGGCCAGCAGGATAAATGTTCAACATTTTAAACTTCTTTATAAAAAGCATTTACTAATACAAACATTAAAGTGAACCTATCAGCAGTTTTATCGCATATAAGCTGTGGCCACCACTAGTAAGGCCTTATATACAGCATTATGAAATGTATATAAGTCCCCAGGCTGATCTTTATAATGTAAAAACAGCTTTTGTTTCACTCACCTGATGGTCAAGTCTGATGGCTTTCGCTGGTCCTGGTCTTGTGCCTTCTTTATTCTTGCTTTTGCTGTCATCCTTCTTGTGGATGACGCTTCTTATGTCATCCACTCACTGGCCTTCATCGCGCTGCTGTGCACTTGCACTTTTATGTGCCCTGCTGAGGGCATAGCAAAGTGCATTAATGCATAGATGGAGGGAAAGGTGCAGGCCTGCGTATTACCGCCCTTTGCTCTGCACTAAGCAGGCTAGATAAAAGTGCAAGTGCGCAGGAGCGCAATGGCAGAGACTATGTGGATGACACAGGACGCGTCACCCATGAGAAGCATAAAAGAAGAACAGCAATCACAAGAAGAGAAGAGGTGCTGGGCCAAGACCAGCAACACTGAGTTTAACCCCTTCCTGACGTCGGACGGGATAGTACGTCCGACGTCAGGTCCCCTGCTTTGATGCAGGGCTCCGCGGTGAGCCCGCATCAAAGCCTGGACATGTCAGCTGTTTTGAACAGCTGACATGTGCCCGCAATAGCGGCGGGTGAAATCGCGATTCACCCGCCGCTATTAACTAGTTAAATGCCGCTGTCAAACGCAGACAGTGGCATTTAACTACCGCATCCGGCCTGGCGGCCGGATATGACGTCATCGCCGACCCCCGTCACATGATCGGGGGTCGGCGATGCTTCAGTATTGTAACCATAGAGGTCCTTGAGACCTCTATGGTTACTGATCGCCGGTAGCTGTGAGCGCCACCCTGTGGTCGGCGCTCACAGCACACCTGATTTTCTGCTGCATAGCAGCGATCTGATGATCGCTGTTATGTAGCAGAGGCAATTGAGTTGTGCCTGCTTCTAGCCTCCCATGGAGGCTATTGAAGCATGGCAAAAGTAAAAAAAAAAAAGTTAAAAAAAATAAAAAAAAACATAAAAGTTTTAATCACCCCCCTTTCGCCCCAATCAAAATAAATCAATAAAAAAAAAATCAAACCTACACATATTTGGTATCGCCGCGTTCAGAATCGCCCGATCTATCAATAAAAAAAGCATTAACCTGATCGCTAAACGGCGTAATGAGAAAAAAATCCGAAACGCCACAATTACGTTTTTTTGGTCGCCGTGACATTGCATTAAAATGCAATAACGGGCGATCAAAAGAACTTATCTGCACCAAAATGGTATCATTAAAAACGCCAGCTCAGCACGCAAAAAAAAACCCCCCCCTCAACCGACCCCAGATCATGAAAAATAGAGACGCTACGAGTATCGGAAAATGGCGCAATATTTTTTTTTTTTAGCAAAGTTTGGAATTTTTTTTCACCACTTATATAAAAAATTACCTAGTCATGTTAGGTGTCTATGAACTCGTAATGACCTGGAGAATCATAATGGCAGGTCAGTTTTAGCATTTAGTGAACCTAGCAAAAAAGCCAAGCAAAAAATAAAGTGTGGAATTGCACTTTTTTTGCAATTTCACCGCACTTGGAATTTTTTTCCCGTTTTCTAGTACATGACATGGTAAAACCAATGATGTCGTTCAAAAGTACAACTCGTCCCGCAAAAAATAAGCCCTCACATGGCCAAATTGACGGAAAAATAAAAAAGTTATGGCTCTGGGAAGGAGGGGAGTGAAAAACGAATACGGAAAAACGGAAAATCCCACGGTCATGAAGGGGTTAAGAAAAGCTGTTTTTGGCATTATACAGATCAGCCTGGGGACTTATATGCAGTATTCTAGAATGCCATATACAGTGGGGCAAAAAAGTATTTAGTCATTCAGCAATAGTGCAAGTTCCACCACTTAAAAAGATGAGAGGCGTCTGTAATTTACATCATAGGTAGACCTCAACTATGGGAGACAAACTGAGAAAAAAAAATCCAGAAAATCACATTGTCTGTTTTTTTATCATTTTATTTGCATATTATGGTGGAAAATAAGTATTTGGTCAGAAACAAACAATCAAGATTTCTGGCTCTCACAGACCTGTAACTTCTTCTTTAAGAGTCTCCTCTTTCCTCCACTCATTACCTGTAGTAATGGCACCTGTTTAAACTTGTTATCAGTATAAAAAGACACCTGTGCACACCCTCAAACAGTCTGACTCCAAACTCCACTATGGTGAAGACCAAAGAGCTGTCAAAGGACACCAGAAACAAAATTGTAGCCCTGCACCAGGCTGGGAAGACTGAATCTGCAATAGCCAACCAGCTTGGAGTGAAGAAATCAACAGTGGGAGCAATAATTAGAAAATGGAAGACATTCAAGACCACTGATAATCTCCCTCGATCTGGGGCTCCACGCAAAATCCCACCCCGTGGGGTCAGAATGATCACAAGAACGGTGAGCAAAAATCCCAGAACCACGCGGGGGGACCTAGTGAATGAACTGCAGAGAGCTGGGACCAATGTAACAAGGCCTACCATAAGTAACACACTACGCCACCATGGACTCAGATCCTGCAGTGCCAGACGTGTCCCACTGCTTAAGCCAGTACATGTCCGGGCCCGTCTGAAGTTTGCTAGAGAGCATTTGGATGATCCAGAGGAGTTTTGGGAGAATGTCCTATGGTCTGATGAAACCAAACTGGAACTGTTTGGTAGAAACACAACTTGTCGTGTTTGGAGGAAAAAGAATACTGAGTTGCATCCATCAAACACCATACCTACTGTAAAGCATGGTGGTGGAAACATCATGCTTTGGGGCTGTTTCTCTGCAAAGGGGCCAGGACGACTGATCCGGGTACATGAAAGAATGAATGGGGCTATGTATCGTGAGATTTTGAGTGCAAACCTCCTTCCATCAGCAAGGGCATTGAAGATGAAACGTGGCTGGGTCTTTCAACATGACAATGATCCAAAGCACACCGCCAGGGCAACGAAGGAGTGGCTTCGTAAGAAGCATTTCAAGGTCCTGGAGTGGCCTAGCCAGTCTCCAGATCTCAACCCTATAGAAAACCTTTGGAGGGAGTTGAAAGTCCGTGTTGCCAAGCGAAAAGCCAAAAACATCACTGCTCTAGAGGAGATCTGCATGGAGGAATGGGCCAACATACCAACAACAGTGTGTGGCAACCTTGTGAAGACTTACAGAAAACGTTTGACCTCTGTCATTGCCAACAAAGGATATATTACAAAGTATTGAGATGAAATTTTGTTTCTGACCAAATACTTATTTTCCACCATAATATGCAAATAAAATGATAAAAAAACAGACAATGTGATTTTCTGGATTTCTTTTTCTCAGTTTGTCTCCCATAGTTAAGGTCTACCTATGATGTAAATTACAGACGCCTCTCATCTTTTTAAGTGGTGGAACTTGCACTATTGCTGACTGACTAAATACTTTTTTGCCCCACTGTATAAGGTGTTACTGGTGGTGGCCGCAGCTTATAAGCCAAAAAACTGGTGAAATGTTCACTTTAATGTTGTTACTGTTTACTATGTCAAAATGCTAATTAAGTTATATACAGTGCTACAGTGTCTTTTAGGAATCCATACACCAGCCACATGTTCCTGTAAGTGATCTTTCTAAATTACCTACAGTATTTAAAATTAAATCTATTGAGGTCAAGTAGTGGCACGAAATAGTTAAAAAATGCACCTGAGGTAAATCAGACTCTACAAAAGGCTACACACAGGGCATGGTAATGCAATTAGAGGCTTAAAATTTCAAATTATATTTAGGCTAAAGGTACCGTCTCACAGTGGCACTTTGGTCGCTACGACGGCACGATCCGTGACGCTCCAGCGTCGCTCCATTATCGCTCCAGCGTCGTAGACGGCGGTCACACTTCCCAATGCACGGCGCTGGAGCGATAATTTCATGACGTATTTGCGATGTAGAAGCCGTTGGTTACTGTGCGCACATCGTATACAACCTTTGTTACACGATGTGATCATGCCGCCACAGCGGGACACTTGACGACGAAACAAAGTTTCAAACGATCTGCTACGACGTACGATTCTCAGCGGGGTCCCTGATCACAGTAGCGTGTCAGACACAGCGAGATCGTAAGTATATCGCTGGAACGTCACGGATCGTGCCGTCGTAGCGACCATAGTGCCACTGTGAGACGGTACCCTAACAGTTTCTTGTTGATATGTCTTATTTAAAGATAACCTATCAGCTGTTTTGTCATTTTGGCTTCAAGACTCAATTTAGTCTTAAGGCCTAAGATTATTCCTCATGAACAGATACAAATAAGTTAACCAAAGAAGAATAACAGAGAAATGATCCAATGCAGAGTTGAGAGAATAAATACTACACAAATTCTTCTTTGATTGGGAATTATTTTAAGAAATAGACAAGTTTGGAGAGTTGTGATGTGGTTACTTAATTTACAAAGTATATATGATTGCCGAAATTTCTGCATCAAACTTGTATCTCCTGTCTGGAAAAACGCAATGCATTTTTTACATTTTATTGTAAAAAAAATTTCATGCGTTTTCCATGCATTTGGGGTGTAAAAACGCTGCCAAAACGCACCAATAACTGACCTGCTGCAGATTTATTTCTGCACCAAATCTGCAAGGGAAGAAAAGCAATGTGTGGACAAGTCTACTGAATTTTCATTGCCTTTGTGCAGTTTGTGACAAAAATGCACTAAAAAAAATTAATTGTGTGCACCGAGCCTAAGTGTAAGCATTTTGCCCACTGTGGTCTACTGTGTGGTACACAACTTCACATGAACAGAAGACAGACAGACCCAGATAGACAACAAGATACTATAGTACAGTATGAAATACCATCCGAGCAAATCCAAATGCCACAGTGCAGCACACAACACTCCTCATTAGCTGCCCCTCAGTGGTGGCCAGTAATTGCTGGCAAGATCCATTCTTTTCACAATATCTCTGATTAAGATATGTTGCAGGGGGATTAAGTGGTGAGATGTTGGCCAAAGAACTGCACTTGCCTTACCTTGAGCATGGCTCCTGGATTCCCCTAGTAATGATCTCAAAAGTGTATTGAGTAGTATTCTCTCCCAGTGACCAAGGAAAGGCAAAAAAATTAAATATGTGTTCAAATCCACTGTATACAGTAGTGTAGGACTCTGTCCTTTTCAAGCCTATGGGATAACATTTCAGTGACCCCTGGATCATTTGGACACTCCTTTATATAGTGGCCTATGAGGGTGAACAATAATGTAAGGACCTGCATATCTGTAGAATTATTGACTAATTATTTGTAATGCAAAATCTGCTCTACATATTGGTTTATCCAAGTATTTATATGCAACACACATGCATTGTAAAGTTACTTCCCTCTTGGATAATATATCCAATATATATATATGTATATATATATATACATATATATATATTATATACACACAGTATATACATACACTGTATTTTTCTGATAAGACGCAACCAAAATTGTGAGGAGGGCAATAGGAAAAAAATTATTATTAATAACATGGTGGTGCTTGTTATAATCCATGCATCTTATTGCTTACCGGGTGTGGTGGCTGCGGTGAAGCTGGGTCCCAGATTAGCTGCTAGAGGAGGCAGGAGTGGGATGATGCTGCAGGCTGCACGCTGGGATGAGGGGGTGTTCGGATGTGCGGCACTGAAATCTCATCTCCTGAGATCTACATCTGCGCATGCGCCGCCCCCTGGCGACCATTTTCACGGAGTACACCACATAGGAAACCATGGAACTGCAGGGGCTCTGGCCTTTCACAAAATGTCAGCAGAGCCTCTGCAGCACTGGTGGAGACAGCTGCAGCACCTGACACCCCCGCAACACCGCCAGACACACCCGCAGCACAGCCACACACACCCGCAGCACCGCTGGACACCCCCTCATCCCATCCTGAGGCCTGCAGCAACGGTATTGGTAAGGTATAAATGCATTATAAGACCCCCCAATTTTCCCCTCAAATTTGGGGCCAAAAAGGGCGTCTTATAATCCACAAAATACAGTATATATATAGAAATATATATATATATCTTAATATATACTTACCTTGTAATGTCTTCACATCCTGTTCCATCCAGATGTGTCCGGAACCCAGAATACCAAGCAGCGGAAGTTCACCGACTTCCATATTGGGACACGCAAGTGATGAGTGTCTCAATATAGAAACTGCTGGTGGTACCAGCCTCTTGCGCGGTACCACCAGTGGAACACCATTGCAACACACACATATACTCTATACGCCGTACGCACCACACACACACACACAGTATACGCCGTACGCATCCTCTTGCGCAGTACCACCAGCGGAACACCGTCGCGAACACGCCACCACTGGGATCAGCCGAATGATTCACTGAATGCCGCCATATTTATACAGGAGGAGCGCATGCGCAGTTTTAATGTGAATTCCGCACAGGAGTAGTGAATCATTCAGCTGATCCCGGCGGCAGATGTGTGACGAGTCTACAGGCAGAGGAAGCCGGTCACATTAAAGGGGTTTTCCCACAAACGAAAGTTCATTTTAAAACATGTCAGTGTCTGACCGTGTACGGAGCATACCACAGCTCCTGTGCAGGGGAGGAAGCAAAAGACAATACTGACATTACAGCAGGGGATCACAGAGGATTTCTTTTGTCAGGTAAAATATTTCACTGACTGTTTTTAAACAATATTTTACCTCACAAAATGTATCCTCTGCGATCTCCTGCTGTAATGTCAGTATTGTCTTTGAGGAGAGAACACAGCACAGGAAAGAGAGACAGTTGACAAGGGGTAGAGCACATGGGGTAGACAGGTCAAAGAAGAGAGCACAGACGGGAGAAGTCAGCACATGGGGAAAGAGAGAGGATAGGTGGGTGAGCACAAGGGGGGAGAGATTCTCAACGCTGCAAAATCAGCCCCCATCATGACATTACCGCCCTCCCAATGCGATAGCATCAGGCCTCCATCTAGTATATATATATATACTTTACTTACAAACTATTTTATTATTATTATTTATTTATATAGCACCATTAATTCCATGGTGCTGTACATGAGAAGGGGTCACATCAAAATACAAATATCACTTACAGTAAAAAAACTAAAGGCCCCGTCTCACATAGCGATTTACCAACGATCACGACCAGCGATACGACCTGGCCATGATCGTTGGTAAGTCGTTGTGTGGTCGCTAGGGAGCTGTCACACAGACAGCTCTCTCCAGCGACCAACGATCAGGGGAACGACTTTGGCATCGTTGAAACTGTCTTCAACGATGCCGAAGTCCCCCTGCAGCACCCGGGTAACCAGGGTAAACATCGGGTTACTAAGCGCAGGGCCGTGCTTAGTAACCCGATGTTTACCCTGGTTACCAAAAAAACCAAACAGTACATACTCGCCTTTCGGTGTCCGTCAGGTCCCTTGCCGTCTGCTTCCTGCTCTGACTGAGCCGCCGTACAGTGAGAGCAGAGCGCAGCGGTGACGTCACTGCTGTGCTGTGCTCTCACTGTACGGCCGGATCTCAGTCAGAGCAGGAAGCAGACGGCAAGGGACCTGACGGACATCAGATGGTGAGTATGTACTGTTTGTTTGTTTTTTACATTTACGATGGTAACCAGGGTAAACATCGGGTTACTAAGCGCGGCCCTGCGCTTAGTAACCCGATGTTTACCCTGGTTACCAGTGAAGACATCGCTGGATCGGTGTCACACACACCGATTCAGCGATGTCAGCGGGACCTCAACGACCAAAAAAAGGTCCAGGCCATTCCGACACGACCAGCGATCTCGCAACAGGGGCCTGATCGCTGGTACGTGTCACACATAGCGAGATCGCTACTGAGGTCGCTGTTGCGTCACAAAACTAGTGACTCAGCAGCGATCTCACTAGCGATCTCGCTATGTGAGACGGGGCCTTAACAATGACAGACTGATACATGGTGAAGAGGACCCTGCCCTTGTGAGCTTACATTCTACAGGATTATGAAGAAAGAAACAATAGATCGGGGGTTGCAGTAGCTCTGATGGTGTTGAGGTGGCCGTGTGGTCTTTACAGGCTGTAAGCTTCTTTGAAGAGATGGGTTTTCAGGTTTCTTTGAAGGATCCAAATGTGGTATAGCCGGACATGTTTGGGCACAGAATTCCAGAGTATGGGGGATATTCGGGAGAAGTCTTGGAGGCGATTGGGTGAGGAGCAAATAAGCGTGGAGAAGAGAAGAAGGTCTTGGGAGGACTGGAGATTACGTGAGGGAAGATATTGAGAGATTAGTATGGAAATATACAGAGGAGAAAGGTTGTGGATGGCTTTGTAGGTCAGTGTTAGTAGTTTAAACTGGATACGCTGGGAAATTGGGAGCCAGTGAAGGGATTTGCAAAGAGGGGAAGCAGGAGTGTAGTGAGGAGAGAGATTAATTAGTCGGGCAGCAGAGTTAAGGACGGACTGGAGGTGTGCAAGTGTTAGAAGGTATATAAATATATAAACTATATACACTGTTCTAAAAATAAAGGGTAAATTTAACCCCTTCCCGTCGCGGCCCTTTTTAGTTTTTGTGTTTTCGTTTTTCGCTCCCCTCTTTCCCAGAGCCATTACTTTTTTATTTTTCCGTCAATATGGTCATGTGAGGGCTTATTTTTTGCGGGACCAGTTGTACTTTTGAACGACAACATTGGTTTTACCATGTCTTGTACTAGAAAACGGGAAAAAAATTCCAAGTGAGGTTAAATTGCAAAAAAAGTGCAATCCCACACTTGTTTTTTGATTGGCTTTTTGCTAGGTTCACTAAATGCTAAAACTGACCTGCCATTATGATTCTCCAGGTCATTACGAGTTCATAGACACCTAACATGTCTAGGTTATTTTTTATCTAAGTGGTGAAAAAAAATTCAAAACTTTGCTGAAAAAAAAAAGAAATGCGCCATTTTCCGATACCCGTAGCGTCTCCATTTTTCATGATCTGGGGTCAGGTGAGGGCTTATTTTTTGCGTGCCGAGCTGGCGTTTTTAATGACACCACATTTGTGCAGATACATTCTTTTGATCGCCTGTTATTGCATTGTAATGCAATGTTGCAACGACCAAAAAAACGTAATTCTGGCGTTTTGAATTTGTTTCTCGCTACGCCGTGTAGCGATCAGGTTAATGCTTTTTTTTAGTGATAGATCGGGCGATTCTGAACGTGGCGATACCAAATATGTGTAGGTTTGATTTTTTTTTGTATTGCTTTATTTTGGATGGGGCAAAGGGGGGGTGATTTAAACTTTTATATATATGTATTTTTTTTTTCATATTTTAAAAACATTTTTTTTTAACTTGTGCCATGCTTCAATAGCCTCCATGGGAGGCTAGAAGCTGGCATAGCCTGATCGGCTCTGCTACATAGCAGCGATCATCAGATCTATGTAGCTGAAATGCAGGCTTGCTATGAGCGGCGACCACAGGGGGCGCTCACAGCAGGCTGGCATCAGTAACCATAGAGGTCTCAAGGACCTTTATGGTTACCATCCTGATGCATCGCCGACCCCCGATCATGTGACGGGGGTTGGCGATGCGCTCATTTCCGGCCACGCGGCGGAAGCGCCGGTTAAATGCTGCGGTCATCGTTTGACAGTGGCATTTAACAGGTTAATAGTGGCGGGTGAATCGCGATTGCGCGCACATGTCAGCTGTACAAAACAGCTGACATGTCGCGACTTTGATGTGGGCTCACCGCCAGAGCCATCAAAGGGGGAGACCCGACATGCGCAGTACTAGTACGGCGCATGTTGGGAAGAGGTTAAATAACACAATGTAACTCCAAGTCAATCACACTTCTGTGAAATCAACCCATCCTGTTATGAAGCAACATTGATTGTGAATCAATTTCTCCTGCTGTTGTGAAAATAGAGGAGACAACAGGCAGAAATGATCTGAAATTAGAAAGACACCCCTATAAAGGAGTGGTTCTGCAGGGGGTGACCACAGACCATTTCTCTAATCTCATCCTTTTTGGCTGTTTTGTTCACTTTTGCATTTTGTCATTTCTCTCACCCATAGAGGTAGAATGAGGCTGTGTCTACAACCCATAGAAGTTGCTTAGGTAGTGCAGCTCATCCAGAATGGCACATCAATGCGAGCTATGGCAAGAAAGCCAGCTGTGTCTGTCAGTACAACGTACAGAGCATGGAGCAGATTCCAGGAGACGTAGGGGCTGCAGGAGGGCAATAACACAGCAGCAGGACCACTATATATTCTTATGTACAAGGAGGAAAAGCAATTTTCCTGAATGGAGAGATGATCTCTGAAAAATTACATTTTTTTTTCGGAGGCATTAAAAAGGCATGGGCTAAAATGCAAACAAGATGATATGTGTTCACTTGATGCATCACACATGGACGGAAAATTCACTCTAGTAAGTAGCTTAAAAATGAAATTTATTAGGCCACTTGTTATGAAAATTATGTTGGTGATGTACATAATACATAATTTGTGTATATGTTGGGAGGCTTGAGGGAGAGTGAAAAAAAATCAAAGCCACCTAGAAGTAAAAGATTTTGTTTAGGAATATACATAATTTTGGATTCAAGTGATATAAAATTATTAAGCTATCACAACAAGTATTGAGAATGGAATAAGCATGGGAAAAAATGAAAATACTAGCTCAGAAAACTACTTTAAAAAATGTGTTTTATATTGAAGAAAACTAGCATGGAAATATTAATAAGTTCCTATCTTTGTTTTGAAAAGTGTGATAGTGCAAGTACAATAGTCAGTTTGGTTACAGTTAACAACAACTGTTACATCTGTTCCTTTACTATTCTGAGCAGATGTTGAAAGGCAGCAATTCTCAAATAGTTGTTTTACTTTAGCATCAAAACCTTTTTCAGTAATCATTCCTGAAAATGCAGAAAATAAATAGAACAAATAATTTAATCTATACCTTTTTTTAAAAAGACAAATGAAACAGGTGAATTAAAATGCATTGCAAGGATTATAATATTGAAAACCTATTCTCAGAATAGGTTCTCAAGAGGATATTGGCTGGGACTTCACTTTCAGGGCGCCGGCCGATCAGCTGTATGTAATGGCCATATTTCTTGATGAGGACCTAGGCCTCTAGGTCATTGCTTTCAGATTGGTGAGGGCCTTTAAGCCATGTGTAGTCACATAGGCTAGGCACAGCTCAGGCTCAGCCACATTCAAGTATAGGTGATGAGCTGGGATACTAAGTACACCCATTGGAAGGAAGATGATTAATAGCAGGAATAAAAATGAAGAAAATATTTCATTACTTAGATATCTGTTACTTCTAGGCTTAGATGCTATGTAGATGGTGCTAACAAAAATTCACAGCCTTGTACTTGTTTTTGTGTATGTATTGTGACTGAACTTATAAGCTAAGGCCGGTTTAACAGGAGCACTACATTGACATTCGTGCATGGATCCTTAATGATCTTGTAAACAAATGCCCCCTTACCTGTCTCCAGAATTTACATTTAATTTATGGGAATGGCAAACATATTGTCAAAGCAGCTGATCCGTTCATTTGGGCAAATGGGTAAGGGACCCTGTTCTCGATATTGGTGTGGGTCCCAGAGGTAGACCATACCCCGATGTAATAGTTATCCCCTACCCAATAGATAGGACAGAACTTCAGTAATGTGTAATACCCCTTTAAATCAGGTTTGTGGCTCCATAACTGAGATATTGAAGCCAAAATTTAAAAATGTGTTTTGACTATTGTAAAATCACAAAGAGTTGAACATTTTTTGCAAACTGAAGGTGAAATGTTGCAATAGACTAAAAGCCACTAGCTGAAGAGCCCGGCGTTCCCCAGGCATAGTAACTAACTGTGGTTAGTAATAAAAAAAATTATAATGATTATCCTCCGTCCCATAGTTCAGTGGCCATATACTCATCATACATAACCTCCATCCCATAGTCCCGTGCCCAAATACCCATCATACTTATCCTCCATCCTTTAGTCCTGTGTCCATATACCCATCATACATATCCTCCATCCCATAGTCCATTGCCCATATACCCATCACACATCCTCCATACCATAATCCATTACAGAATGCTGTAGATAAGCCCCTGATGCCGGTGGGCTTACCTCATATACGATTTTGGGGGTGACAGTCCCTTTAAGAGTTCTGGCTCCTACAAACCAGTTACACGCTAGTAATGAACTTATTACCTGCATTAAAGACAGCTGTCTTACATAGTAACCTTTATAAAAGACTCCTGTCCAAACACTCAATTAATCAGTCAGACTGTAACTACCACAACATCACAAAATGGGCAAGACCAAAGAGCTTTCTAAGGATGTCAGGGACAAAATCATAGACGTGCACAAAGCTGGAATGGGCTACAAAACCATAAGTAAGACGCTGGGTGAGAAGGAGACAAGTGTTGGTGCAATAGTAAGAAAATGGAAGAAATACAAAATGACTGTCAATTCATATTGATCTGGGGCACCATGAAAAATCTCACCTCTTGGGGTATCCTTGATCATGAGGAAGGTGAAAGATGAGCCTAAAACTAAACGGGGGAACGAACTAGTTAATGATCTCAAGGCAGCTGGGCCCACAGTCACCAAGAAAACCATTGATAACACATTACGCTGTAAAGGTTTAAAATCCTGCAGTGCCCGCAAGGTCCCCCTGCTCAAGAAGGCACATGTGCACGATGATTCTGTGAGTGATTGGGAGAAGGTGCCTTGGTCAGATGAGACAATAATTGAGGTGTTTGGCATTAACTCAACTCGCAGTGTTTGAGTGTTTGGAGGAAGAGAAATGCTGCCTGTGACCAAAAGAACCCTGTCCCCACTGTCTAGCATGGATGTGGCAACATTATGTTTTAGGGGGGTTTCTCTGATAAGGGCACAGGAGTACTTCACCTCATCAATGGGAGAATGGATGGAGCCATGTACATTAAAATCCTGAGTCGCAACCTCCTTCCCTCCGCCAGGACATTAAAAATGGGTCGTGGATGGGTCTTACAGCAAGACAATGACCCAAAACATACAGCCAAGGCAACAAAGGAGTGGCTCAAAACGAAGCACATTAAGGTAATGGAGTGGCCTAGCCAGTCTCCAGACCATAATCCCATAGAAAACTTATGGAGGGAGTTGAAGCTCCGAGTTGCAAAGCGACAGCCTTAAAGTCTTAATGATTTAGAGATGATCTGCAAAGAGGAGTGGACAAAAAATCCTCCTGACATGTGCGCAAACCTCATCATCAGCTACGAAAACGTCTGACTGCTGTGCTTGACAACAAGGATTTTACCACCAAGTATTAAGTATTAAATCTTGGTCTTCCCAGTTGCCAGCAGCATGCCGCAGCAACCATACTCTTGACTCCTGTGAGCCGCTCGACAGCTGCTTACAGCCTACCACAGTGAGCCAGATACAGTATATCCGCACTACAAGACGCACCTCAGCTTCCCTTAGAAATCTGGGGGTAAAAAATGTGTGCTACAGGCCCAAAAATAGGGTATTAAAATGGAAAAGCTTTACTAAAATACAATACATTCAGTTTTCTTGGTGATGGCACTTGAATTCACAGACAAAAGGTCAATTTACAAGGAGTAGTGATAATATTAGATTGTCTGTGATAAACATTTGTATAAATCCTTGATTATTTCTTCTACACAAGGAAGAAATCACATTATGAATGAGCAAACACTCCCATCATGGGATGATTCTGTCATTCTGATTAGCCCAAAAGTCAAAAATTGGATGTGCTAAACAAGAGCAGTGAATGTTGAAGATAAATTGAACCCTCTTCTCCACTGACAAGGAAACTGTTATCCTGATAGACGGGATCATGGCCACACAAGGCCCATTCATACATTTAAATAAAGAAACCACACAATGTTTGGAATAAATGGCCGTGTCATTTATTTTTGAGTTACTTGAAATCCAATCACATACCAGTTTAACTTTAAACTTAACTCTTAAGTTAACCACCAGTTTTAACCACCGTTAATGACCAATCCACCCAATAAGGGCGATTTCCCCACAAAACAAATGATCACGACAGGAAAGTACATAAATTAGGGAGGGAGGGCGGGATCTTCGGTTTCTTCAGGGAACCGTTGAATGAGGTAAATTCATAAATACAGGGCTTTTTATAACCCCTAAAAAGCCCGCCAAACAACAACCCACCAATGGAAAACTGTTATTTTGAGCGCAAAACAGCTGGACAAAACCGGTTCTGACTGCTCATGGTCTTGTTACCACAGCTAACTTTAATTAACAATTTACCTCATAAACCACTCTCATGAGGTAAATAATTTGTTTATTCAGGGCCTGTGTGTCCATGAGACCCCCCCTATAATGCTTTATTATGGACGGGGGAGGGCTAACATGGCCACACAAGGCCCATTCATATATCTAAATAAAGAAACCACACAATGTTTGGAATAAATGGCCGTGTCATTTATTTTTGAGTTACTTGAAATCCAATCACATACCAGTTTAACTTTAAACTTAACTCTTAAGTTAACCACCAGTTTTAACCACCGTAAATGACAAATCCACCCAATAAGGGCGATTTCCCAAACGCCAGGGCTCAAAGAGACCTGGCCCCCCACTAAGCCACAGCCATTTTTCCACCATTGTTTGAAGATTTAAATTAAATATATCTAGGCCTATATCTGAAAGATGAACTAAATCATTTCTGTAAAATCCAGGCAAAAAACCCTCCAGATCCTCATGTCTGAAAGAAAATCCTTTAATCATAGGAAGGAATTTAGCCATCTCTCTGTTAACCCTTTTTCTTATCTTCTCCAAAAAGGACAGAGCACTCTTATTCCATAACAATCTGGGAATGATCTCAGAAAAAGCAAAAGACGTATGTGGAAAAGATTGTTTAAGAAAAATAATGTCTGCTCTTAAGGTAGCAATTAAATCGAGCGTTTTGATTTTTCCGAGATCATTTCCGGCTAAATGCAAAATGACTAAATCTGGGTGAGGAAGTTTAATACAACATTTGTTAAATCCAGTAACTAGTCTCTCCCAAGACAAGCCTCGAACACTATGCCAAAAAATTTGCACTGTCTCATGGCTAAATGAAAGGTTCTCTGAGTAGGAACGCTGGCAAGCTCTCTTCTGCGCCCAGAATATATAGGAATGTCCTAGAATCCAAACCACCCTGGGACCTGAAAGCAAATTCAAAGTTAATTGTCATATAAATCATGGCGCACGTAAAGTTTAAATCTCCCTGATTCCCACCTGCCCAATTTCATTATTTCAGAATCGTGAAGACCAGATCTTGCTGCCTTTGTTGTTGCTCCTATTCTAAATGAATGCGAGGTAAACCTTAAATGCTCTTTTCCTAAAAACCGCAAACACTTTTTAAAAACCGAATTAAATTGAAAAACGGTTGCAGGGGTGCCATTCGAATGAACAAATAGCGGGCCAGGAATGCAGGGTCTAACTCGTAACCAATTTTTAGTGTTGAGAACTGGACAAAAATTTTGATCTGGCAACGCGTTAATTTTTAGCCTAATACCCCTACCCAGCTGATCAGTCTTTGATCGCCTGACAAATAAAAATAAATGGGACTCGTACACTGTTACATCCGAGTTCATAAGTCCCGAAGGATCCGATTTCTTTGAAGAAACTAGCTCACCTACCCGTAAGGCACCGAAAAATGCCAACGAAAAAGCCGATAAAAACAAAAGGGTCTCGAAAGTATTGAGACAAACTGTTTGAAGAGATGAACATAGATCTTTCAAGAGAGGGAGTGAAATAGGGCGTCTAGAATCCGGTTTGAATTTAGATCTTTTAAACCCCTTTAAAAATTGTTTGATCGGGAATAAGCCTGTCAATGGGACTTTGCCAAATAACTTCAGAAAGAATGACACTCCAGCAAGTGACTTGGCTACTGCCTAATAAGAAAGACCCTTATGGCATAAAAATTCAACAAATCTCAAGCCGGAAATAGGGCTAGATATATTGAAATCAAAATTGTTCATGTTACAAAATGTGATCCATTGCTGCCATGCGGCTGAGTAATCAGCCCATGATCTTGCAGACAATGAATATTCAATAAAATGAGGTATCAGTTCAATACCATGTCCCAAATCTCTTGAGGGCAAGGCGTCGCGTCCACGTGTGCGTCGGGCACCTGTTGGCGAAACATTTGCCATTGTTGACTACAGAGAGAGTCCGTAATTGATGCCAACATACTTGTCCCGAATCTGGCTTTCAGCCAGATGTTAAATTTTAGGCAAGTTAATACTATCCGCCTCAAAATCCTAGCCGCCCTAAAATTCTTGGAAGAAAGGGTGTTAATTGAAAAAATAACCCCGTTATTACTGGAAAGAATCAATATCCTGGCATTCTGCATCTGGTGACCCCATAGCTGTAAGCCTATGAGAATAGCAAAAATTTCCAAAACCATCGGGCTCAATGTTATATGTTCAGACATCCATGCCTCCGGCCATGTCTGAACAAACCAATGTGGAGAAAACAAAACTCCACAGCCCAAGTCGCCACTGGCTGAAAATGCAAAATTCAAATCGTCTGCCAAAACAAACGAGGACTGCCAACAAGATTTGCCATTGAATCCTGACAAGAAGGATAGCCAGGTTTTTGCGTCGTCTCTTAAATCTGCTGACACTCTAATGTGAGACTCAGGGGATGATAAACCTATTGTTGCGTCGTAAAGCCGTCTGGAAAAAACTGCCCATGGGGATGACACGTAACGCAAAATTTAAAAGACCTAAAAGAGATTGCATCTCCTTCAATGTCACTTTCTTTTTTAATAAAAATTTTTCCAAAGCTTCGCGTAATTTAAACATTTTTTCATCGGGTAATCTGCATTCCATTTTAATGGAATCTAAAGTAATACCCAAGAATTCAATGACTTCCGTGGGGGGACAAGTTTTCTCGTATGCTAACGGGACACCAAAAGTGCTGCACATTTCAATGAAGCTATTTAGCGTGGCAAGGCAATTTCCTGACTGGGGGGGACCGACAAAAAGAAAATCATCCAGGCAATGTAAAATACCTGAACCCTGAACATTATACTCTAAGACCCAGTGTAAAAAGGATGAAAAGGTTTCGAAATAAAAACAGGATAAAGAAAACCCCATGGGAAGACATCTGTCAAAGTAAAATTGATCCTCAAAATGGAAGCCTAAAGAATTAAAGCCTGATGGGTTAACGGGGACCAATCTGAATGCGGACTTGGTGTCAGATTTCGCCATTAATGCATTCCTGCCAAATCTTCGGAGAAGGTCAACAGCTGTATCAAAGGATGCGTAAGAGACTGAACATAGCGCTTTATCAACCTCATCATTGAGGGAGGAGCCAATGGGGTATGATAAATGGTGAATCATACGGAAACTACTAGGTTCCTTCTTAGGTACAATACCTAAAGGAGAAATACGGAAATTTAAAAAGGGGGGGGGAAGAAAAAGGGCCTGCTATTCTGCCCAATTTCAATTCCTCATTAATCTTTTTTCTAGCCACTTCAATATGAAAATTCAATTAAGACAAATTTTTAACTAGGACGCATCCGGGGCCTTTAAATTGCGGAATTTCAAAACCCGAAGAAAAACCATTAAGTAAAAGCTTACTGCTCTCCCGGTTTGGATATATGCTTAGCCACCAAAGCATTTCTCCCAGCCTCACTGGGTTCTGAGCCCTTTGAACTAAAATCTCTGGTAGTTGGTTGAGAGGCTTGTTTACGAAAGCATTTTGACATCGGGTGCGGATTTCCACAGAAGGAGCATTCATGGCGAAACCGGCATGAGTTATTCCACTTGCAGATCGACTCATTGAACGCAAAACAAACTCCCTTCTTTGCTATACAGGAAACCGGTTGTTTGCTTGTGTAATGCCTCTGTGGCAACATAAGGTTAATCCACAAACCTACATCTTTTGTCCCCCAATTAACGTCAGGGTGGACCGCCAACTTCTGTCTAAAAGCCTCATCGTAATGAAGCCATGCAAGGCCACCAAAATTACGGTAGGCCTCCAAGATGATATCAATATGTTGGAATAATTTACTGCATAATTGAGGAAACTTCTCTCCCAAGACTGCTGAGTAAATTGAAAAGGCCTGTAACCAATTGTTGAACGACTTCAAAGAACCACGTTTGGATTCATCAACTTCTGATTTTTCCTCCTTCTTTTCATATTTACTCAGGTAGTCTTTACGGGGGAGAAGTGAAAATAAATCTATATAATTGTTATTCCAAATGTGCTCCTTAGTTACTGAGCTCAGATGGAAACCCAGGGGTGAAAGGTCACAGGTTAAAGCCTCCTTAAAGGGGTTCTGAGGAGGGGGTCACATTCCACTAAAGGTCTAATAAAAGGGGGTGGGGCAGGGGTAACTACATCCCCAAAAGATTCAGATAAAATGCTTTTAATGATATCCCTAAGTTGGTGATGTGGGAAGGTAGGGGTACATTATGAATCTCACCCCTTCCTGAAGAGTCTCCTCCGGTGTTCGGATCCGCTGGGCAGCCAGTACTCCAGCCCTGCGGGGAGGGCGAGTACAGCTGTGGGTGAGCCTGCGGTGAAGAGTTCAGCCCGTCATCCGAGTCCTCTTCTTGGGCGATGGCAGCCGATGATTGCTGCTGAAAGCTGGAGACCGGAGTTGATGTGGAAGCTGCCGCCTGACAGGTTGATGCCGCAGCGCTTTTACGGCTGCGGGAGACGGGTAACCTGCAAGCAGCTTCAGGTGGCGCCACCCGGTGGCCGTGCCGGGAATCACGCGCCGGGCTCCGAGACTTGGTGGGAGATGGGTGGCGGGACTTCCTGCGCACATCCGGTGCGCGGCTGCTGGATCTCGTCGGCTGCGATGGCGGCGAGTAAGATCTCCGGGGTGTCTTCCTCCTCCCCCGGCTGGATATATTCACCGCTGGCTCCTCATTTTGACCCGACAGAAGGACCGGAAGACACGGCACAGGATTAGGGGAGACGGCATTAGAAACTGCAGGTAAAGGTTTAATAGCAAGGCAGCTCTTAAGCCAATCTGCCCCGTCTTCCTGGCCGGCCCTAGCCAGGATCTGCTGCAACAGGCTCTCCATTCTTCTCCAGGTATCTTCGGTTTCTTCAGGGAACCGTTGAATGAGGTAAATTCATAAATACAGGGCTTTTTATAACCCCTAAAAAGCCCGCCAAACAACAACCCACCAATAGAAAACCGTTATTTTGAGCGCAAAACAGCTGGACAAAACCGGTTCTGACTGCTCATGGTCTTTTTACCACAGCTAACTTTAATTAACAATTTACCTCATAAACCACTCTCATGAGGTAAATAATTTGTTTATTCAGGGCCTGTGTGTCCATGAGACCCCCCCTATAATGCTTTATTATGGACGGGGGAGGGCTAACATTGGCAAAAAGCTGCTATATTATCTGCAAGTGTAAAAAGATCACCAATTTGTACAATTTTCAACTACATTATTCCTGCAGAGCTCTCCAGCTATTTAAATGGGTTTTCTACATTTTTATAATAATGACTTATCCAATTGGTAAGGTTATGATTATGAGGTTGTTGAGGTTCGACACACGGGATCCCCGGCAATCAGCTCACCATGCACAGTGACATACATTGTGTGGTGGCTTTGCTTAGTTTAGAGCTAACGACATGAATAAGTCTGAGGTGCAACGAGGACTTGTGACCGATTTTCAGTGGTATCACTGGCCTAAGAAAATACAGCGGTGCTCAGAGATCAATGACCTAGCCTCTTCAAACAGTTGTACCAGACAACCGCTGATTTGATAATAATGACCTATCCTGAGGAATGATCATCATTATTAAAAACTGGATAACCCTTTTAACCTGTTCAGAGGACTCGGAGAACCAATGCAATGCATACCTTCTTTCAGCTCTTTTTTCATTTCATCATATTTTGATAACACATCTGATTTTTTATCCATGGTTTCAAATCTGTTTAAAAATACAACAAGAACAATTCAAGCAACTATAGGACTGTGATGTAATAAATTGCATGTGATTTGTACCATCATGCGATAATAATGGATATAATCAGTGCAAAAAGCATTGGATAAAAAATGAACAAAGTCTTTGATTGAAAAGTTTTGGCTTTGTATGATTTTTATACATTTATAATAATAATAGTTTTTATTTATTTAGCCCAAAAAACATTACTCAGCACTTTAGGCTATGTGCTCACATTGCAGATTTGATTGCGGAAAGTTCTATGCGGATTCTATATCTCTTGGCAGAAAATGCAGTGGAAATTCCATGCGTTTTTGTGCAGATTTCATGCGGTTTTGATGCAGATTGACATGTGGATTTGGATGTGGCTTTGTCTGTGGATTTCTTAGCTCACTAAAGATGTACTACTGTAAAAAAAAAAAATTGCCTATTTCAAGACCTCCCTCCATTGTTGAAGTGTTTCAATTAAGATTGGCTCTATTTTTGATTCTTCTCCCACACTCTTCCTCCTTCTGTTTTATTTGCTTTTTAAAAATCCACTGCAGTTTTTCAGTAAAATATGCATGAAATCCGCAAACATTTTTACACCTGTGGATTTGTTGCGGATTTGAGTGCCTCAATGTAAGTCAATGGGTGCAGAAACGCTGCAGATCAGCAAAAAGAATTGACATGCTGCGGAAAATAAACGTAGAGAATTAGTAATCATTGACGGATTTGGTGCAATTCCACGCTGAAAAACCGCTGCAGATCCGCAACGTGTGCACATAGCTTTACAATTCAGAGGGGACATGTACATACAATATGAGACAATACAGAGTAACAGAAAATTCAACAGATACCAAGAGGAGTGAAAATACTGATCACAAGAGCTTACAATCTATGAAGAAATCGAAGGAACAAAAGGTAATTGGTAAAAACTGCATTGATATATGGTCCAGCTATCAATATAATAAATAGAAGATTCACATAACGCTTCATGAACAGGTTACCAGCCAGGATCTGTACAAGTCAGATAAAGTGCTATTACAGCCATGGAGGGTGCAATCAGATGACACAAGGGACCAGACTTTTTTGGGGAGAAAAATTGTAAAGGGCAGAATGGGGATAGTTAGATATGTCAGGTGAGGAGATGGCAAGTCTGCAGAAATGCGTTTTTGGGGCATGCTTAAACCTGTGGGTATTGGGAAGTTATTCAATTGTTATTGGTAGAACATTAGAGCATTTGTGCAGCTCGTGAGAAGTCTTGAAGACGGGAGTGGGAGGTTCGGATTATTGAGACTTAGAGTCTAAGGCCGACGACACACTGGCAACTTAAACGGACGAATGCAATGCAATAAAAAAACGCATTGCACTTGGACCAATGTTACAATGTGGGGCAGCTCCCAGCTGCCGACTTTTTGGCCATTTTCCTTGGGCCAAGAAAATCGCAGCATGCTCCGATTGTCATGGACACTCGTCCAACTCTTGGCTCACTCGCACCTATATAAGCCTATGGGTGCGAGTGAGCCAACGCACATCACTCGGATGTCATCCGAGTACTGTGCGTTATAAGCGGACCCCAGTAATGGAGGAGATGGAGAAATTAGTTTCTCCGCCTCCTCCGCAGCTGTGGTCCGATCCGCTTTATGCGAGAGGCTCAGAGCACAGACGCATGACACTCAGCTCCGCTCTTGCATCAGATGCAATATGCCAGTGTGACGTCGGCCTTAGGTCATTAGCGGAACAGAGGGAACAGGTAGGGTGATAGACAGATATACATTTTTTTAATTTTAGAAGATATTACTTTACAATATGTTATTAAAAGTAATTAATATTTGTGGCTTGAGGTGGAATGCTTTTGTGTAACATAGCAAAAAAAATATATTGGATAGATCTGAAACTGCATGCAAACAATATTTTCAACTCAATTTTATTTTCCACACGTATTTTTGCCCTTTCTAACACTCACTGTGTTGTAAGACACACATAGTGCACTACCTCATGCCACTGGGCGCATTCAGGATGTATAAATCGAGAAGTCATGAAGAAAATAAGGAGGGAGGAAGCTTGCGCACTGCACTGCCAAAACATTAACCAAAAATATCAGTCATGTGACCCTATGATTACCTTTGGGACATCCTGCACCTGCAAGGGAGATATCAAGACCGTCATATGACATGTCAGTCTTGATAAATGTTCCCCCAACAGTGTATTACGAAATGTACGGAGTCAAGAGGCTGGCCTACATTACAATTAACAGGAGAAAACTGTGATGAGTTATGAAAAAGGTGGAAAGGGTATGCAAAGATTTTTAAAGAAATAGCAAATCTAGGTTTATACATATTTGTACAGCAGTAACAATAAACTTTACCTTGATTTTTTCCAGCACACAGCAGCACTCCCAGCCATTAGCAGTGGAAGTTGTTAAAAAAGGGTTTTAATTGCTTGATGGACACCTAGTTTTTAACTTGGAGCGTGTACATTAGGGTCCTGTTTTGCACATGTACTGAATGGTAGAACACTTGGTCCTTGAGCATAAGATCAAAAAGAAAATCTTTTCTTGCAGCTGTGGGGTGACCCTTCACATTCGTCTATTGGGCTCTAAACACTGACACTGGGGAGACATGCTGCTACATCATTGGTAGAGAAGCACTAAACTGTTCTTGAAAAGAAGTAAAATGATTCTGTTTTCATCAGTACTTCAGAGAAGATGCCTTTCATCGCAACTGCTTATCAAATAACAGAAAGGTACATAGTGAATTCACTTAGCTTGACTACACAATTTTGGAAAAGTGCTTGAGAAATCATGGTTGGAGATATAATGGTACTGCAAAAACACTTGGACAAGTTGAATCAAGGTATAACTTACAGAGAGAAACGATGCTCCGCAGATCTGTGAGATGGCACTGAAGACATGCACTTCCCCTGCAGAATCAGATAGTGTAGGACACTCCCATAGTTCCTGTTTTTGCTGCTACAGAAGGACCACGCCTCGCAGACTGAAGACAGTGGATGAATTTGCAACCAGTTCTTGGGTGGATGCAAAGAAAACAATTGTATAACGTAATTTGATCATTAGACCCTTTCCTATGACTTTAAGTAAATGTACAGTCACTTGGAAATAGATATATAGTAAATCAGTGGCTCCCACCCAATTTCTTTGGCCATGTGATGTAAATACACAGCATGTCTGAAACTATTTGCTAACAAGGCAGGAGGATAAGAATGTCAGATATTAAAAGTGTAACATGATTGAGTTTGTGTGGTAACCCGCATAATTAAAAAAAAAAATGTCAAACATGGGATTTGTACCCAGGAAAAGCTTCATGTGAGACTCCGCAGCCAGCAACCTTCCCACCAGACCATAAGCCCAAATGTTACCATGCATTGATTTTCTTTGGCTATGAAATCTATTCACACTCTCAGTAACTGGAAAAATCATTTTGATTTTTTTTCTGACATAATATGTCACATATAGTGTTGAGCATTCCGATACTGCAAGTATCGGGTATCGGCCGATACTTGCTGTATCGGGATTTCCGATACCGAGATCCGATACTTTTGTGGTATCGGGTATCGGGTATCGCAACAACATTAATGTAATAATGTGTAAAAAAGAGAATTAAAATAAAAAATATCGCTATACTCACCTGTCCGACGCAGCCGGGACCTCAGCGAGGGAACCGGCAGCGTTGTTTGTTTAAATTTCGCGCTTTTACTTGGTTACGTGAAGTCCCGGCTTGTGATTGGTCAGGGCGGCCATGTTGCCGGGACGCGGACCAATCACAGCAAGCCGTGACGAAATTACGTCACGGCTTGCTGTGATTGGTCCGCGTCCCGGCAACATGGCCGCCATTAACCAATCACAAGCCGTGACGTCACGGGAGGCTGGACATGCGCGTATTTTGAAAAGCGCGCGTGTCCAGCCTCCAGTGACGTCCCGGCAACATGACCGCCATTAACCAATCACAAGCCGGGACGTCACGGGAGGCTGGACATGCGCGTATTTTGAAAAGCGCGCGTGTCCAGCCTCCAGTGACGTCCCGGCAACATGGCCGCCATTAACCAATCACAAGCCGGGACGTCACGGGAGGCTGGACATGCGCGTATTTTGAAAAGCGCGCGTGTCCAGCCTCCAGTGACGTCCCGGCAACATGGCCGCCATTAACCAATCACAAGCCGGGACGTCACTGGAGGCTGGACACGCGCGCTTTTCAAAATACGCGCATGTCCAGCCTCCCGTGACGTCACGGCTTGTGATTGGTTAATGGCGGCCATGTTGCCGGGACGCGGACCAATCACAGCAAGCCGTGACATAATTTCGTCACGGCTTGCTGTGATTGGTCCGCGTCCCGGCAACATGGCCGCCCTGACCAATCACAAGCCGGGACTTCACGTAACCAGGTAAAAGCGCGAATTTTAAACAAACAACGCTGCCGGTTCCCTCGCTGAGGTCCCGGCTGCGTCGGACAGGTGAGTATAGCGATATTTTTTATTTTAATTCTTTATTTTACACATTAATATGGTTCCCAGGGCCTGAAGGAGAGTTTCCTCTCCTTCAGACCCTGGGAACCATCAGGGATACCGTCCGATACTTGAGTCCCATTGACTTGTATTGGTATCGGGTATCGGATTGGATCCGATACTTTGCCGGTATCGGCCGATACTTTCCGATACCGATACTTTCAAGTATCGGACGGTATCGCTCAACACTAGTCACATAGTGAAACATCTCTTTGATGAGTGCAGAAAGTCACATATCATATGTTACTTAAGAAAAAAAAAAAAAGATTATTTGGGGATAGAACTCAAAAGTTTGCTATTCCATAAACCAGGAGCTTAACCACTCAGCAGCCTAAGTCTAGGGACTACAGCCGTCACCCTTACCTGTTAGGGGTCGAGTTCCCACCTCTGCACAGGGGGAATCTCGGGCCATCTCCGCTGCGGTCTCCCATTCTTCTCCTGCCGCAGTGGAGCCTGCTCAGCGGAGACATCGGTCCCAGTGTTTCGCTCAGTCTGACTCTGTACAAAGAGTTACTGCTGCTTTTCCTGCTTCTGCCATTGAAGTCAGTGCTGGGCAGCTGCAAGCAGACGATTCTGGGACTAAGTCCTGCTTTTCTCGTACTGAGCATGCCCAGAGTAAGATCTCTGAGTTGAGGTCGAGGGTCACATGATCAGATACTGCAGCTAGGGCCATTGGTCCTTCAGGAAGGTCCTGTAGGTGCTCACGCTCTGTGGCAGCCTCTCATTGGTCCTTCTAGGAAGGTCCTGTACGTGCTGCAACTATTTAAGGCTCGCATGGCCGCATTGTTCTATGTTATGTGCTTTGCGCCAGTGTGGTCTTGTGAGTTTGTGTTCAGGGACCCGGCTGAAATAAGCCCCTAGAATGCTGGCACCTCCGGCTAGGAGTTTGTGTGCATGCATGACCACTGACTGCTCTCAGTTGGGTAGTTAGCCTCTGCCATTGTGAAGTCTAACAGGGGTGCAGTGCTTTGAGTTCACAGCTACTCTGTGAAGTAACAGAGTTAGCTCATACCGCCATATAGTTCTGCCTTTTGCTAGCAGCAGGTTCTCCTGCACGGTGGACCCCGGGCTGCGAACGCATCAATTATAATAATAAAACCTCTATATTTACTCGGTGCGTTCCGCTAGCCCTAATACATACCATTGCACCACAAGCTCAAGTGATGCCAGGTACTAATTTTATGAGATGAATCATTCACATACTGTATGGAGGGAATCTAACCTTCTGATTCTGATGTTTGAATGTTTCATGTATCAGAGTCAAGTATCAGACTCAGGTATCAGACTCAAGTATCAGACTCAAGTATCAGACTCACTCAGGTATCAGAGTTTAGTATTTATGATGTTTGAGTATTTCTGATGTTTGACTTTGATTTATGACCATGTGTGAAAGTCAGGTATCAGAGTCAAGTATCAGAATGAGGTATCAGACAGAGTATTTCTGATGTTTGACTTTGATTTGTGACCATGTCCTAAAATGAACACTGTACTATTGGAGAGAGCACATGTCTCTCCTCCATAAACATGGCCTCACAAAACCCATTTATACAAAGAAGACATGAAACACTTTTAATGTGGATAAAAATGGCCGTGTAGTTTATTCAGGGTTACATAAGTTAAATAAATACCAATAAATAACTCATCACTTAAAACCAAATTTCCATACTTCACCAGTAAACCAATCCACCCATACATGGGTGATTTTCCCACAACTAAACTACACGACAGGGATGTACAAGCTTTAATAAAGGGGGAGGGAGGGAGGGCTTCTTCTTTTCTTCTTAGTCCGGTAGAATGACAAAAACCCCAGAAACCCGGGTTTATATAATCAAAATATGGGCGCCAAAACCCCCAACATCCAATAAAAAGCGGCTAAAAATAGGTGCCAGGCAGATTAGAAAAACTGGATAAAACCAGTTTCCAAACTCCCTACCTGACTGACCTGAACTTTAGATGACCTTTCATAAGGAAAGCCATATAGCTAAAATAGGGTTTATGATGCCATGAGACCCCCGCTGTATTCATTCTTGGTTTACGCGGGGGGGCTAACATGGCCTCACAAAACCCATTCATACAAAGAAGACATGAAACACTTTTAATGTGGATAAAAATGGCCGTGTAGTTTATTCAGGGTTACATAAGTTAAATAAATACCAATAAATAACTCATCACTTAAAACCAAATTTCCATACTTCACCAGTAAACCAATCCACCCATACATGGGTGATTTTCCCACCAGGCCAAGGCTCAACGAGACATGGCCCCCCCACAACTACACAGCCATTTTTCTATAATCGACTGTAAGTCGAGGTTAAAAATGTCCAAACCAATATCTGATAAATGGACTAGATCAGACCTGTAAATGCCTGGTAAAAGGCCTTCCAATTCAGAATGCCTAAAAGAGAACCCCGAAATCAAAGGGAAAAACTTCTCCATAGATCTGTTCACTCTTTTCCGAATCTTCTCAAGGAAAGAAAAACGATTATTATGCCATAAGAGTCTGGGGATAATCTCGGAAAAAACAAAAGAAGTGTAAGGCAACATCTGCCTAATACCAATAATATCCGATCTCATAGCTGATAAAAGATCAAGAGTCCTGATTTTTCCGAGATCGTTGCCAGAGACATGAAAAATTATTAAATCGGGAGAAGGGTATTTAAATAGCCATTTTTTAACCTGAGCAACCAAACAAAACCATTTCAAACCTCGAACTCCGAGCCACCAAACCTGAATATCGGAAGGATTAAAAGATAAGTTTTCTGTGTAAATTCGCTGGCTAGCCCTCTTCTGGGCCCAGAAGACAAAAGAATGTCCGACTATCCAGATAACTAGCGGACCTAAAAGAAAATCAATAATTAATAATCATAAAGATCATGTCTAATATACAATTTGAACCTCTTGGAGTTCCATCTACCCAATTCTTTTATTCCAGACTCAGAAAGCCCGGCCCTAGAGGCCTCTGTAGCCGCTCCAATTCGAAACGAATGTGAAGTAATTCTCAGATGTTTCAAATCTAAAAAGCTCAAGCATTTCTTCAGGATAAAGTTAAATTGGAATACTGTGACCGGTGATAAGTCCCTGTGAATGAATAATGGGCCTTGTTTTACAGGTCTAGTTTTAATCCAAATTGACAGCTTATTCACAGGGCAAATGGTTGGAACAGATATTGCGTTAATCTTCAACCTGGAACCTCTACCTAGCTGATCCGTCTTTGATTTCCTAATGAATAGGATTAAAAAGGCTTCGTGAATTTGCACATCAGATATCATAAGTCCTGAAGGTTTAGATTTTTTAAGAGACACCACTTCGCCAATGCGAAGTGCACCGAAAAATGACAAAGAAAAAATAGCGCTAAATAATAATGCCTCGTCAGAATTCAAACAAACATGGATGAGACTAGAGCATAAATCCCTGAGCAGCGATAGAGATATAGGTCTTCTAGCATCGGGCATAGTTAGACTTCCTGAAGCCTTTTAAAAACTGTTTCACCAGAAAAAGATTGGTTAAAGGCGTTTTGCCAGAAAGCTTAAGGAAAAAAGAAACTCCTGCGAGGCTTTTTGCCAATGCAGAGTATGACAAGCCCCTCTGGGCCAAGTCCGCAGCAAATTTCAGTGCTGCTCTTGGATCAGAAACTAGTGGATCAAAATAATGTAAGTCACAAAAATTATTCCAATTACGCCATGCGGCTGAATAGCCAGCCCATGATCTCTCGGATAATGAATGTTTAATAAAATGCGGTATTAGATTGTAATCAGGTCCCAAATTGAAGGGGGTAAGAGAGTCGCTTCTGAGTCCGCACTGGGAACCTGGAGAAAAAAATGTGACCACTGACGATTAAGTAAAGAGTCCGTTACACCTAGCAGTTTGCTCTGTCCTAACTTAGCCTTAAGCCATATATTAAATTTAAGGCATAGAAAAACCAATTGTCTCAAGATTTTGGCTACGACAGTATTTTTAGAAGATAAAGTATTAATCGCAAAAATTACCGCTTGGTTAGAAGAAAGAAATAAAATTCTAGAGTTCTGCATTAGAGATCCCCAAGTAAAAATTCCAGCAAAAATGGAAAAAATTTCTAGGACTGTCAAATTTGAAACTAAACGATCCGACATCCAAGTCGTTGGCCAATGGAAGGAAGTCCAATGGGAAACAAAAAAGATGCTACCGCCGAGATGCTTATCAAACGAAAAAAGAAATGGAAAAGAATCAGCCGACACGAAAGATGACTGCCACAAAGATCTGCCGTTATGCTCTGATAAAAAGGAAAGCCAAATTTTGGCATCCTCCTTCAGATCAGAACGGATCCTAATGTGAGAATGAGGTGAAGATACACCCTTGGTGGCATCATATAGACTTCTACAAAAAGCCCGACCAATCGGAATCACCCGAACCGCAAAATTCAATAATCCTAACAAGGATTGAAGTTCTTTAAGGGTAACCTTATCCTTTGTTATAAAATTCAATAAAGCAGTGCTAAGTTTCAAAATTTTTTCCGTTGGAAGCCTAGATTCCATTTTCTGGGAATCGAGAGTGATTCCTAAGAACTCAATGGATCTAGAAGGACCAACTGTCTTTTCATGAGCGATAGGGACACCGAAGTAATCACACATAAGAATAAATTTATTAAGGGCGTTCTCGCATGTGGAGGAGCCAAAAGGCCCAATAAACAAAAAATTGTCTAGATAATGCAGGATACCTGCATCTTTACACTCGTTTTGTAAAACCCAATGCAGGAAAGAGGAAAAACTTTCAAAATAAAAGCAGGACAAAGAAAAACCCATAGGCAAGCATTTATCATAAAAGAAACAGCCATCAAAACAAAAACCTAGTGAATTAAAACCGGATGGGTGGACGGGGAGGAGCCTAAAAGCAGATTTAATGTCCGACTTGGACATTAAGGCATTGGAGCCGAATTTCTTAAGGATCTCTAATGCAGAATCAAATGAAGAGTAAGATACTGAAACTAAGGACTTGTCCACTTCATCATTCAGGGATGAACCCAATGGGTAGGATAAGTGATGAATTAATCGGAATGAGCCCTCGTCTTTTTTTGGAACTATACCCAAAGGAGATATACGAAAGTTAGAAAACGGAGGTGTTTCAAAAGGGCCTGCAACTCTGCCTAGTTGAATTTCATTAATAATTTTGTCCCTAGCAACCTCTGGATTGGCCTTTAAGGAAGGTAAATTGGGAGCAACTGAACAGCCCACCCCTTTAAATTGAGGCACAAAAAATCCCTCGGAAAATCCATAAAACAACAATTCACTGATCTCCTGATCTGGAAATCTGCTTAACCATGGGGACATGTTTGCCAGATTCACTGGTGTCTGTGCTTTTTGTAGTATGCTCTTTAGCAGAGGACTGCTGAGCTGCTTGTTTTTTGAAGCATTTTGCCATTGGGTGTGCGTTACCACAGAATGAACATTCGTGGCGGAATCTACAATTGTTGTTCCACTTGCAAAAGGAATCATTGTAAGCGAAACAAACGCCACGTTTTAAACTGCTAGAGAGGATCTGTTTAGGATTACTGTGTCTCTGTGGAAGCATAAGGTTAATCCACAACCCGATATCCTTCACTCCCCAATGGAGCTCAGGGTGGACTGATAATTTGTGCCTGAAAGCTTCATCGTAATTCAGCCAAGCGAACCCGCCGAAATTACGATAAGCTTCCAATATGATATCTAGGTGTTGAAATAATTTGCTGCAGAGATGAGGGGATTTCTCCCCCAAAACTGCAGCAAAAATGGAAAATGCTTGTACCCAATTGTTGAATGATTTAGCATTGGTGCGTTTAAAATCGTCTGGGTCAGTTTTATCATCCCTTTTATCTGGCTTACCAGGCTGATCTTTTCTAGGCAGTAATGAAAAAATATCCACATAGTTATTATTCCAAATAAGCTCTTTCACAGAAGAACTTAAGTGGAATCCCAAAGGAGACAACTCACATGTGAGAGCTTCCTTAAAAGTATTAATAGGAAGAGTGCTAGCTGGCAAAGTGTCAGATAATGCAGCACTACGTATATCTGAAGTGCTCACATGAGATGGGATAGCATCCCTTAATGTCTCAGCTAACACCTTCCTAATAATACTTGTCAGATGAGAGTGAGGGACAGACATGGGTACATTGACAGTCTCACCCCTCGCTGAAAGATGGTCGGTCCTGGGATGTCTGCTGCAGCTGGAGCTCAAGCCCTCCGAGTTAGGCAAGCTCACATGGGAAGCTGCTGCGACTGGTGAATCTTCCTCCTCTTCAGACTGCGAGGTGATAGGTTCCTCCCGGATGCTGGCGTGGGCCGGGAGTGTGGAAGCCGCAGCCGCTGCGGGAGCCGCTGACACCGCAGCGCTTTTACGGCCGCGGTGAGTTGCGGGCCTCCCGTCCAGAACAGCTGAGGAGGACGGAGCTGTGGCCTGGTGCTGGCTGCGGAAGTCTCGCGCAGGACTGCGAGACTTCCTGGTGGGGCGTCGCCGCGACTTTCCCTTCTCTTCCTGTCCCGTGCGGCTGGAGGCAGGCGGCGACGCTGAAGGGGAGTAAGGGATCCTCTGTCTTCTACGCCGCACTGAAGCAGGAGATGCCGGCGGGACCGGAGAGGCTTGACACGGCGGCTGCAGGGAGGCTTCTGGAGGAGGAGGGACCGCATCAGCTGCCGCCGAAACAGGTTCTATAGCGAGGCAGCGCTGAAGCCAATCCACTCCACCCTCGGCGCCGGCTCTGGTCAGGAGCTGCTGCAAGAGATTCTCCATCTTCCGGGTACCTCTTCTTCTTTTCTTCTTAGTCCGGTAGAATGACAAAAACCCCAGAAACCCGGGTTTATATAATCAAAATATGGGCGCCAAAACCCCCAACATCCAATAAAAAGCGGCTAAAAATAGGTGCCAGGCAGATTAGAAAAACTGGATAAAACCAGTTTCCAAACTCCCTACCTGACTGACCTGAACTTTAGATGACCTTTCATAAGGAAAGCCATATAGCTAAAATAGGGTTTATGATGCCATGAGACCCCCGCTGTATTCATTCTTGGTTTACGCGGGGGGGGGGGGCTAACATTCTCTATTTTCTTTTCACACACTGTCTCCTCACAGACTAACTATGCCCCTCCCCTCCCAGTTAGGGTATCTCTGCAAAGCAAGAAGCTTCAGACAGAGTAAGGGAATGGGGTAAATTGTGTGTGCAGTTGTCCCCAGCAGAGAAAGCATAACTTCCATTCATTTACAATACACATATAAAATAGTAAATAATTTACCATTTTGTGGCGACACAGACACAGGGCGCCACAGATACAGGGTGCCACACAAGTGAACTGAACAAGTCCCGAGACGTCTAGTTTGAATGTGGTTGAAAGCATATTGCGTACTTGCTGTCATGTGTCTGCTCAGCACCAGAGAATCCTCACAGCCTGTAGTGAACGTGCTGTGAGGACTCAGTCTGCAGTCACATAGACTGTCTGCAGTATAGAAAATGTTCAGCACAGCCTCACAGGGGGAGGTGCATAGAGATAGGTTCCCAAACCTTAATATGTGAAATATTAACAACTAGCACACTCCAATAAATGTGATGCCAAGGGGTTTGTTTAATATACATACAGTAGTCACAAACGTTTCGGTCTACAATGGACACACCTGGCTGTACTGCTTCCATCTGCCGCTCACCATGTACTGAGCAGTGACTGAAGCCGCTTCTCTGACTGAATGTCAGATGCTGCCGGTAGGAATAAAGTTAATTTCGTCCCCGTTGCTGGGCTTTCTAAGGGTACGTGCAGACAACCAGGAATTGCTGTGGGTTTGATGTTGTGTACTTAAGCAGGGTCAAAACCGCAGCGGCCAGATGATACTGCATATTGGATAGGATTTCAAGAAATCCCATGTTTACTATGCATCCACAGACGCCCGCAGATCACCTGTGGACACTGACATGTGGCGCGTCATTCAGGACCGCAATATGTTAATTTGTCTTGCGGAGACGTGAGCTCTATAACAGAAATGACATCAATAGAATGTATAGGACACGGTGAATCTGCACGATTCAGTGATCACATGCGGATTCACCTGCGTTCATGGTAACACAAGCCCCGTTAAAAACATCCCCAATAAAAAAAACACACGTGACACGAGATTTTGGTTGGAAATAAATTGGCCGTGGCGTTTATTTTTAATTACATGTAAAATTGTAATTAGTCCGAAAATAATTCATAAACCATTGAATACTGAATAAACTGACTTAAAACCAATCACATTACCAAATCCACCCGAAACCAACGGGTGATTTTCCCACAAATAAACGACACGACAGTTATAAATAACAAATAATCATAACTTAAGGGAGGGATCTTCAATCTCGTCAGGTGACTGGTGACAAGCCGCTCGAACAGCTGATTTTTATAGAAGAAATTGTTCCCGCACATTTTGCCTAAGCCAATCAAAACAACCGAAAAGTGCGGGAAGCAGACCAGATAAAACCAGAAAGAACCTGCTCGTGCCTAGCGCAGCTTACTGGAAAATATTAACCCTTTACAAACTATACCATTTAAAACCTAAAATACCACAGTAAATTACAGCCATAAAAAGGGGGTGAAAGAGAAGTAAAGAGGGGGGGAGAGGCTGTGTTATCATGCGACCCCCTTTGTACATGACAAAGGGAGGGCGTCCATGGTAACACAAGCCCCACTAAAAACATCCCCAATAAAAAAAACACACGTGACACAAGAGATTTTGGTTGGAAATAAATTGGCCGTGGCGTTTATTTTGAGTTACATGTAAAATTGTAATTAGTCCGAAAATAATTCATAAACCATTGAATACTGAAAATAATTCATAAACCATTGAATACTGAATAAACTGACTTAAAACCAATCACATTACCAAATCCACCCGAAACCAACGGGCGATTTTCCCATACGCCTAGCCTTATAAAGGCGAGACCCCCCCAAAACGCCAAAGCCACTTTTCAATAATGGTCTGGAGATCCAGATTTAAGATATCCAGACCAACATCGGATAAGTGAACCAAATCCCTTCTGTACATGCCTGGGATAACTTCCTCCAGATCTGAGTGCCTGAAAGAAAAATTTTCGGTGAGGGACATAAACTTTTCCATACTTCTGTTGACTCGCTTACAAATTTTTTCCAAAAATACCATATCTCTACTAAACCATGAAAACCTAGGAATAATCTCAGAAAATACTATGATTGTATTAAAAAACTCTGCTTTCAAAATAGAGATATCCCTCCTCATAAAAGCAAGCAAGTTAAGGGTGCTGATTTTACCCAAATCGTTTCCTCCCAAATGCAAAATTACTAAGTCCGGATTAGGCCATATTTTTTTTAATCTTCACATGTCGTCAATTAAATTCTTCCACTGCATTCCACGCCTGCCAAACCAAAAAATTTGAAGAAAAGAGGTGTTAAAAGAAAGATTTTCAGTATAAGATCTCATATTCACCCTTTTTTCAGCCCAAAATATATAAGAATGTCCGATGATCCAGACCGATAAAATACCTAGAAAATGAACCACATGTTAAGAGGAATACAAATCAGGGCGAATGTACAATTTAAATCTATTTGAATCCCATCGGCCGATACTTTTTATCTTACTATCCTGAAGGCCTAATCTAGAGGCCTCAGTTGCAGCTCCAATACGAAAAGAATGGGATGATATTTTTAAATCAGACAAATTCAATTCTTTTAAGGATTTTTTGAGAATAAAGTTAAACTGAAAAACTGTAGCAGGTTCAGAGTTAAGATGAAAGAAAAATGGACCATTGCCTTTAGGCCTTAATAAAACCCATCTTTTCGTATTGGACACAGGGCAAATAACATTGTCGGAGATAGCATTCAAACGCAAGGAAGTGCCTCTACCTATCTGGTCTGTCTTTGATTTTTTAATAAGTAGCATGACATGCGAATCTAAAAGCTTTACATCCTCAAAGAACAGACCAGAAGGAACAGACTTCTTTTGTGATACCAATTCGCCAACCCGTAAAGCTGCAAAAAAAGCCAAAGAGAAAGCTGTGGAAAAAAGGCAAGATTCAAAATCATTAGTACAAACTGATGAAAGACAGGAACAAAGATCCTTAAGCAAATGGAAAGAAATAGGTCGTCGCTCGTCAGGTTTAAAGTGAGTCCTTTTAAAGCCCTTTAAAAATTGCCGGACATGAAACAGATCAGATATTGGCTTAACGCCTAAAAATTTAAGAAAAAAGGAAACTCCCGCAACATTTTTTGCTAGTGCCGAATAAGATAAACCTCTTAACACTAGATATTCCAAGAAACTTAGCGCCATCTCCACATTGCAAACAGCATGCAGATGATTTTTAGCCAGACAAAAATTAAACCACAACTTCCATGCGACCGAATAATCGACCCATGTTCTATCAGCCAAGAATTTAGCAATGAAGTGCGAAATTAATCCTGTATCACATTCCAAATCCATTGAGGGCAAATTGCTCTGTTTCCGACTGCATCTGGGATTTCCCTCTTGGGTAGAAAAAGCTGGCGGTGACAAACAAATGCAGCCTTATTATTGCTCACGTTAGACGAGAAAGAAGCCTTTATCCAGATGTTACAATCCAAACACAGAAAAACCATATGCCTAATGATCCGAGCAGCCCATTTGTTTTTTGATGATAAGGTATTCACTGCAAAAACTAAACCTTGGTTATTAGAAGAAAACAAAATTCGCTTATTCCTAAGAAAAGCACCCTAAAGCTGTAAACATAAAAATAACGAGAATAAATCCAACACGGTCTGATTATTTATGACATTATCTTGATGCCATGAAGACGGCCAAGCCTCGGAGGCCCAATTGGAAGCAAATGACACACCAAAACCCACCTGTCTGTCAGCACAATAGAACAATGATAATTCCTCTGCTGGAACAAATGATGTTTGCCACACTGTCCTTCCATTAAAACTAGACAAAAATTTTAACCAGACCTTCAAATCCTCTTTCAACACTTTACCAAGCCGTATGTGAGAATGTGGAGAGGAATGACCAGCAGTGGCTTCATATAATCTTCTGGAAAAAAAACCCTGCCTATGGGAATAATTCTTAACACAAAATTTAAAACTCCTAACAAGGATTGCAATTCCTTCAAAGTAACTTTCTCCAAAGACAAACAACGGGAGATAGAAGTACGTAATTTAGATAATTTTTCAGGGGGTAGGGAACAAGTCATATTTTCTGAATTTATTAAAATACCTAAAAACTCAAGGGATTTACAAGGGGAGACCGTTTTGTCTCTAGCAATAGGAACGCCAAAATGATTGCAAATTTTTAAAAATTTGTTCAGCAAAGAATCACAAATTCCTGAATCTACCGGACCAATAAATAAAAAATCGTCTAAGTAGTGTAACATACCGCCACCTTCAAAATCTAACTCCACTACCCACAGAAGAAAAGTAGAGAAAGACTCAAAGTAAAAACATGAAAGGGAAAAACCCATAGGGAGGCATCTATCAAAAAAGAATTTATCACGAAAAGAAAACCCAAGAGAGCTGAACCCATCAGGGTTAACTGGTAAAAGCCTAAATGCTGACTTTATATCAGATTTCGCCATAAGAGCATTGTGACCAAATTTGCGCAACAATTCTAATGCCTCTCTCTGTCTCTTTTGGGTATGTCTGCTGAGTAAGCACTTCTTATTACTTGGATCTAGCTTTTCTATTAACCCATCTTACTCTTTCACCATGTTTACATATGCCCCTACAGTGTTTGCTCCACTAGTCCTCTCTCTCCTTCGCTATCACAAAGCCCATCACTCTCTAACCTAATAATCATCTCCCCTTCCCTCTTACCTCCCCACCTGACCTCCTTTGCTGACCTGATCCTCAACCTCAAATCTGTCCTAAGAGAACATAAAACAAGTCGCCCACTCTCTTTCTCCCACCTGCGCTCTCTCTCTGCTTCTCCTCACTGCTGGAGACATATCTCCCATCCCTGGACTCCCACATCTCATACCTCCCATTACTACTCCCTCCTATCGCTCCCTATCCAACATGAACTACCGCAATGTTTCCAACATAAAACCCGTGCCCCTGACGCCCACCCCCCTGCTCCCTCTCTCTGGAGCACTCTGGAATGCCCGCTCAATCTGCAATAAGCTTCATGTGATTTACGACCTTTTTCTCTCCCGCAATCTTGCCTTCCTTGGCCTCACAGAAACATGGCTAACACCCTCTGACACCGCCTCCCCTGCTGCGCTATGTTACGGAGGCCTCCACCTCACCCACACTCCTCGACCCGGCAACAAACATGGTGGAGGAGTGGGTCTTCTCCTTTCCTCAAACTGCACCTTTAACCCAATCCCGCCTCCTCCCTCCCTTATCCTCCCCTCTTTTGAAGTCCATTCTGTCCGCATCTACTCCCCCTCCAACCTCCAAGTGGCCATCATATACCGACCTCCAGGCCCGACCACTGCCTTTATTGACCAATTCTCCACCTGGCTTCTTCACTTTCTCTCTGCTGACATTCCCACCATCATCATGGGTGACTTCAACATTCCCATTGATACCCTTCAGTCAATAACCTCCAAACTTCTGTCCCTTACCTCATCCTTTGGACTTACTCAATGGTCCTCCGCAGCCACCCACACGGACGGGCATACACTAGACCTGGTATTCACCCGTCTCTGCTCTCTATCTAACTTCACCACCTCCCCTCTCCCTCTATCCGACCACCATCTGCTCACCTTCTCATCCCTGTCCTCCTCACCAGCAACATGCGCACCCCCGCAGAAACCTTGCACACCTAGACGCCCACACACTCTCTGACTCCATCCTACCACTGGCATCCATATCCTCACTCCATGACACAGACACTGACACTGCTTTCTACAATGCCACTCTCGCATCAGCTATTGACACAGTTGCCCCTCTCGTCCATGGCAGAGTGCGACGTATCAATAGACAACCTTGGCACAATAACACCACTAAAAAGCTCCGGCAAGTGTCCAAGGTTGCGGAGCGGCGTTAGAAGAAAACACACTCGCAAGACGATTTCACTGCATTCAAACAGGCAACACTCACTTTTAAATCTGCTCTCACCTCTGCTAAACAGGCCTACTTCACAACCCTCGTATCTTCCCTATCCTACAACCCCAAACAGTTATTCAAAACCTTTAACTCCCTCCTCCGCCCCCCACTGCCCCCTCCAACCTCCCTCATCTCTGCTGAGGACTTTGCCACACACTTTAAAAATAAGATCGACCAAACAAGACAAGTCTTCATTGTTCAACCACCACAACCCCTTTGTATACCAGACCAATGCCCAAACCCCATATCATCCCTATCCAACATCACTGAGCGGGGGCTTAACTTTCTCCTCTCCAAATTGCACCTCACCACCTGTGCGCTCGACCCCATCCCACCCCCTCCCCAACCTCACCACCACACTTATCCCATCCCTAACCCACCTGTTCAACCTATCACTAACTTCTGGCACCTTCCCTTCTGCGTTCAAACATGCCACAAACACGCCTATCCTTAAAAAGCCAACCCTCGATCCAACTGCCATGTCCAGCTATCGCCCAATATCGCTGCTCCCATTCGCTTCCAAACTCCTGGAGCAGCACGTCCACGCTGAACTTTCCTCCCACCTCTCATCTAACTTGTTGTTCGACAATCTACAATCTGGTTTCCGCCCCCACCACTCAACTGAGACTGCCCTGACCAAAATCGCTAACGACCTGCTTACCGGCAAAGCTACTGGACAATACTCTGTACTCCTTCTAGACCTGTCCTCTGCTTTTGACACAGTTGACCACTGCCTCCTACTACAGATCCTCTCCTCCTTTGGCATCAAAGATCTCGCCCTATCCTGGATCGCCTCGTACCTTTCCAACCGCACTTTCAGCGTCTCCCTCTCCCACACTACCTCCTCATCCCACCCTCTCTCTGTTGGAGTCCCCCAAGGCTCTGTTCTAGGACCCCTACTCTTCTCAATCTATACACTTGGCTTGGGACAACTCATAAAGTCCCATGGATTCCAGTACCACCTCTATGCTGATGACACTCAGATCTAACTCTCTGGCCCAGACGTCACCACTCTGCTGTCCAGAATCCCAGAGTGCTTATCAGCCATATCCTCCTTCTTCTCCTCTCGCTTCCTCAAACTCAATGTGAACAAATCTGAACTCATCATCTTTCCTTCATCCCACATATCTTCCTTACCCGACCTATCTATCGCAATCAGTGACATCATGCTTTCCCCCGTACCGGAAGTCCGCTGCCTCGGAGTAACCTTCGACTCTGCCCTGTCCTTCAAACCGCACATCCAAGCTCTTTCCACCTCCTGTCGCCTCCAGCTCAAAAACATCTCAAGAATCCGTCCTTTCCTCAACCTTCAATCTACTAAAATGCTTGTGCATGCCCTCATTATCTCCCGCCTTGACTACTGCAACATCCTTTTCTGCGGCCTCCCTGCTAACACCCTTGCACCTCTCCAGTCCATCCTTAACTCTGCTGCCCGACTAATCCATCTCTCTCCTCGCTACTCCTCCGCTTCCCCCTCTGCAAATCTCTTCACTGGCTCCCATTCCCTCAGCGTATCCAGTTCAAATTACTAATACTGACCTACAAAGCCATCCATAACCTGTCTCCTCCATATATCTCTGAACTAATCTCCATATATCTTCCCTCACGTAATCTCCGATCCTCCCAAGACCTCCTTCTCTCCTCCACACTTATTCGCTCCTCATCCAATCGCCTCCAAGATTTCTCCCGAATATCCCCCATCCTCTGGAATTCTCTGCTCCAACACGTCCGGTTATCCACCACATTCGGATCCTTCAGACGGAACCTGAAAACTCATCTCTTCAGGAAAGCCTACAGCCTGCACTGACCCCGCTGCCTCCTCATCACCACCGAAGCTACCGCCTCACCAACACCGGAGCTCCTGAAACCCCCAACCTACTGTCTCCTTCCCCTTAATCCTGCAGAATGTAAGCCCGCAAGGGCAGGGTCCTCGCCCCTCTGTATCAGTCTGTCATTGTAAGTTTGTTTTCTGTAAGTGATATCTGTAACTTGTATGTAACCCCTTCTCATGTACAGCACCATGGAATCAATGGTGCTTTATAAATAAATAATAATAATAATAATAATAATAATGCAACATCAAATGAAGTATACTGAAGAGAACAATTATAATGAACGACATCGTCATTTAAAGACGCACCCTTGGGGTAAGACAAATGATGGATAAGTCTATAAGACCCAGTGTCCTTTTTTGGAACTATTCCTAAAGGAGAGATCCTAAAATTCTTAAATGGAGGGGTATCAAAAGGACCAGATACCCTACCAGTTTCTAATTCTTTTAATATTTTCTCCTCAACAATGTGCGGAAGGAAACTCAAGTGCAGATGGCAGGTTAGTCACTAGCTTGCAACCATTACCAGTAAAGGGGGGTACGAAAAATCCTTTAAAAAAAACATCAAATAGAAGAGAGCTACTCTCCTGATCTGGATACAATTCTAGCCATGGGGCCATTTTTTCCAGTATCAGTGGAGTCACTGCCCTTTGAAAAAGGCTCTCTATTGTTTCCGTGTTGGCTAGTCTGCATTTGTTTTTTGAAACATTTGGACATTGGGTGAACGCCCCCACAGAAGGAACATTCATGGCGAAAGCGACAATTCTGAGCCCATTTACAGCTTGACTCATTAAAGGCAAAGCACACTCCTTTCTTAAGGGTACTGTCACAGAGCAATTACGATCGCTACGACGGTACGATTCGTGACGTTCTAGCGATATCGTTACGATATCGCAGTGTCTGACACGCAGCAGCGATCAGGGACCCTGCTGAGAATCGTACGTCGTAGCAGATCGTTTGAAACTTTCTTTCGTCGCTGGATCTCCCGCTGTCATCGCTGGATCGTTGTGTGTGACAGCGATCCAGCGATGCGTTCGCTGGTAACCAGGGTAAACATCGGGTTACTAAGCGCAGGGCCGCGCTTAGTAACTCGATGTTTACCGTGGTTACCAGCGTAAAAGTAAAAAAAAACAAACCGTACATACTCACCATGTGATGTCCGTCAGGTCCCTTGCAGTCTGCTTCCCGCTCTGACTGTGAGCGCCGGCCGGAAAGTGAGAGCAGATCACAGCGGTGATCACCGCTGCGCTCTGCTCTCACTGTACGGCTGCACTCAGTCAGAGCAGGAAGCAGACTGCAAGGGACCTGACGGACATCACATGGTGAGTATGTACGGTTTGTTTGTTTTTACTTTTACGCTGGTAACCACGGTAAACATCGGATTACTAAGCGCGGCCCTGCGCTTAGTAACCCGATGTTTACCCTGGTTACCAGCGAACCTCGGCATCGCTCCAGCGCCGTGATTGCAAAGTGTGACCGCAGTCTACGACGCTGGAGCGATACTCATACGACGCTGCGACGTCACGGATCGTGCCGTCGTAGCGACGAAAATTGCACGGTGTGACAGTACCCTAACAGATGGGTTAGAACTTTGTCTGGATGTCGGGAACCTCTGAGGTAACATAAGATTAATCCATAATCTGACATCCTTCGTACCCCATGCTAAATTAGGGAACATTGATAATTTTTGCCTGAATGCCTCGTCATAAAGCAATCAGGCTATACCCCCAAAATTACGGTATGCCTCAAGAATAGAATCCAAATGCTGAAAAAGCCCAGAGCAGAGATTGGGATACTTCTCGCCTACGACAGCAGAATAAATAGAGAAAGCTTGGATCCAGTTATTAAAAGATTTAACTGGATTAACTTTCTTTTTATCATCCATGTCGTCTTTTTTCTCATACCTATTCTGCTGATCCCTGCCAGAAGGTAAAAGTGAAAATATATCAATAAACGATCTGCTCCAAATCTGTTCTTTTACTACGGGGATCAAGTGAAAGCCCAAAGGTGACACCTCGCATGTAAGTGATTCCTTCAGAAGAATTTCTGGCAGGCCAGGTTTTAAAACCACACCGGAACTGCCAGAATTTGTATTATTGAAAGAAGATCTGGGCACAGCAGGAAAAGCACTGCTGCCCAAATAATCTTCCAAAGCTTCCCTGACTAAATCCTTCACATTAAGAGAATGGACAGACAAAGGGACACTTAATCTCTCACCACTTCCATGATGTCTCAGGTCCTGTGCGACTGGGACGCCAGCACTCAAGCCTAGGCCTGTAGGCGAATTCAAGTGATGAGAAGGAAGCATCTCGTCCCGGCTGGATGGCGATGGTTCAATGATCCAGGATATGGCAGCAGCAGCAGATGGAGTGCCCGGGAATATATTCTCAGCATTATGCAGCGCTGCTGTGGCCCATGCTCACTGGACCGCCGCAGTGCTTGTACGGTGACAGCGGTTAGAATACTCTTCTGTGATCTTCTCTGGCAGTGGAACTACTTCCGGGTCTTCCATCTGTGACGCGCCGGCCCTGTCATCTGTATCCGGCGCCTGCGCTTGAGAGAACAGCTGGCCGCGGCGAAGATCTCGCGGCGGGCTCCGAGACTTCCGCAGCATCGAACTCCGCCTGCTGCCGCGCCCACCTTGTGAGCGCTCAGGGACCCGGGAAGATGGCGGCAACGGCGAGTACACGACTCTCGCCCTCCGATTTCTCCTGGGGCTGCAACTTGACCTCGCCGGCATTGGAAACGATTCTGTAGGCTGAGGGGAAGGCGACGACCGAGGAGCAGGAGAAGCCGAGACCTCTTGATCGGAGGTAGGTTTTATAGCCGGTCCCATAGCCAGGCAACTCTGCAACCATTCAGCGCCGCACTCCGCCTCCGCCCGCTGGATCAGCTGTTGCAGGAGAGAATCCATCAGCTGTCTTCAATCTTCATCTGGTGACAAGCCGCTCGAACAGCTGATTTTTATAGAAGAAATTCTTCCCGCACATTTTGCCTAAGCCAATCAAAACAACCGAAAAGTGCGGGAAGCAGACCAGATAAAACCAGAAAGAACCTGCTCGTGCCTAGCACAGCTTACTGGAAAATATTAACCCTTTACAAACTATACCATTTAAAACCTAAAATACCACAGTAAATTACAGCAATAAAAAGGGGGTGAAAGAGAAGTAAAGAGGGGGGGGGAGAGGCTGTGTTATCATGCGACCCCCTTTGTACATGACAAAGGGAGGGTGTCCAATAGACGGCAGAGCTTTGGACGCAGCGTATAAAGTGCTGCAACGTCCGGATCGGGGGCACATAGCCTAAACCTATTTACCTACAGATTAACTCCATACCTGCAGGTAAACAGAATTATCTGGCCTGATAGGTCCCGGTAATAATTTTATTCTAATTAATGCAAATAATGAATACTCCCCTTCGGCAGTGACACTGTTCTAGCAATGTGTTGACACTGCTGTTGGCGGAGGATAATGTGACATGGCTGCAGCTGATCAATACTCTGTCAGGGTGGATGTCTGCTCTGACAAAATTGTAAAGTCTGCAGCCTAATAGTTCCGGCTCACTGGATAACCTCAATACTGGTAAACCACTCTCTATATGTCAGTAAACCGCTACATAAAATAATTTTAAAAATACATCGGCGTCTTTCAGCTGCTCTCAACCATGTGTCTCTTGTCGCTGTGGATAACTGCAGGCTTCATGTGAGAATTACATGGGTACACGGGGCTCAGTATAAGAGAATAGAGTATAAGTGTACGTTATTTAATGATATTTTTCAGTTATGGGTTTCTAGCCTCTAATAGCCAGTAGTAGGTCACAATAATAAAATGGGATGTTATGCGCTCTCCCCGATTCCATGGCTACCTCACGGCCTCCGCTATGGTCTCTGGTTACTGACTGCAGTGGTGATGGGACGATCTTAATTAGGATCCTAAAATTATTACCGCAACCTATCAGGCCAGATAATTCTGTTTACCTGCAGGTATGGGGTTAATATGTAGGTCAATAGCTTTAGGCTATGTGCCCCCGATCCGGACGTTGCAGCACTTTATACGCTGCCTCCAAAGCTCTGCCGTCTATTGAACGCAGGTGAATTTGCATATGATCACTGATCGGTGCGGATTCACCGTGTCCTATACATTCTATTGATGTCATTTCTGTTATGGAGCTCACGTCTCCGCAAGACAAATGAACATATTGCGGTCCTGAATGACGCGCCACATGTCAGTGTCCACAGGTGATCTGCGGGCGTCTGTGGATGCATAGTAAACATGGGTTTTCTTGAAATCCTATCCAATATGCAGTACACTCACATTAAGCAAGGCTCTGAGTATGTAAATCACATACTTGCGGTCACACAACTGCCTGCTCGCTCGCTCCTGGAGAATTGCACACACAGCGTTATGTAAGGATTCACATATAGAATTCTGTGTCACACATCAAATAATAACATTAGACAGTGTCTGTGGCCTTGGTGCAGGGTCTGGTACCTGACAATCATCACACTGACAGAGAAGCCACAAATTGCAAATTTCTTCAAGATAACACACATTGTCTACTGAGGTTTGTTGCATTATTCACGCAAACACATTGTTAAAGTGGAAACACGCTCTGGGCCCATGAATGTACCTTCTTTCCTCACAGTAGGCGGAATGTCATTTAACTTCATGTACATGTGAACAGGGGTGGATTATGGGTAGCCAGGGCCCCGGGCTGTTCAGACTCTGTGGGCCCCCCGGTCATGTGACGGGGTCATGCGATGGGGTCGTCATATACCTGAACCAGATTATTCCAGAAAAATAGTTGCTAATTGAAACTATAACCTGTCAAACATCCATTGATGTAGTCAATTTACCGTTCAGTCAGGAAGAAAAAAAAAACACTTTAAGCCATAGTATTGAACAGTCCAATTTTAATCTGTAGACAAGACTGTTGCCAATTTTCACAAGTTTCTCATCAAAAGTGCAATGCAAAACAGTTGAAAAAACATTTAAAGTATCACATTTCCATTATAATACAAACAGTCAAAACAATGACAAGAGTGTCAAATGCATAACTTATATAAATATTACTTATACACGCACATTTCAAAAGCTGCCAGAACCAGAAACTATAGATCAAAGTATATTCTCAAAAAATCTAAACTCAAGCACAGCACCAATAGTTTCAGGTATATCAGTACTAAATGCTATGTTAATTTAAGCTTCAACCAAGGGGTGTTAATAGAGACTGGTCAACATCAAACACGAAAAGGCGACACTCCAAGAGTCCAATCCTAACCTGGAGCCAACATGCAAGAGAAATAGAAAACACCTCCAGATTAGGCAAAACTCGCCTTTTCTATGTAATAGAATCCATGTTGCTGCACAATGTAAAGCTCGTTTTTTTCTTATCTCCAGTCAAAAGAAAATTAGATAATGATGTAGCGCATTGAAGCCACAAAGACTGACATTCTGGAATCAGCCTATAATATTTGAGCCTGCTGGATAGACTCCTATCCTCATCTTCTTCTAAACCCCTCCTTAAATATATCACCCTGAATGATATAGTCCTCGACTTACGACGTTGATCCGTTCTTATGCGGCGTCGTAAACTGAATTTCGACGTAAGTCGGACCATACGTTCATACAGTACTGTACCATAATAACAGTACAGTACTAAGTCCTAATGACCTGCCAATTTCTGTTGGTGTTTCCCCCTTATCAGATCGCCTTATGATATCCACTTTCACCTCCATGGTGATGGCCTTCCTTTTCTTTGATGCACTGGTATCAGATAAGTCTAGCTTACGTTTGGGATCCAAAATGAAGGGTGTTATGGCATGCAGGAGATTCGTTTTCCTCGTGTAACCGGGTACAGTGTACAGTACTGGACTCTATTCTTCCACCGCTGCGTGTAGTTCGACTTACGATGCAAAACCGCGTAAGTCGGAATGAGGCGTCGTATAAAGCGTCGTAACCACGAAAACTACGTAACTCGAGACCGTCGTAACTCGAGGACTAACTATATGAAATGACAAGCTGTTATTTTTTATCTTAAGAATAAGCTCTCTGTCTATATCAAGTTATTTACGAGACAAGCTATAATACAGTGCACAAAATATACCAAACACTAGATAAAGTGTTTGGTATAAGTGAAAGTAATTGACTAAAAGTCTGATGAAAGACAGTATTCAAATATATCATCAGGATGTTTTTCCTTAAGTAAACATCCTCCTCCATCCTTGTTACTTCTATGCATGATAATCATGTCTCTGACTAATAGTCATGAACTTCCTGCATTGGGTAATTTTACGCTTTGAATTTATGTCTCATCGGAATTTAGAAACCCTCAATTAGACTTTTTTTATGCCTAAATTAACACATTTTTTTCCTGCATTTCTTTGCACTGCATTCATCAATTATTTGCGATATATCAAGGGTTTTCCAAAGTTTGCATTCAATGCTTAAAAGAGAAAGGTGATTTAACCGCTCTTAGCCCATTTGGCTCCTAAGCTCATTTTTTATTCTTTTGACTTTTGTAAAAGACCTTTCGCCAGTACAGTTTGACACCGTCATACTCAAATATATCCTGAGTATAATTTCAGTGTTATAAAATGTCTGAGTTAAATTATTAGAAGTAGAAACAAATTCAGTTCAGACAATTCATTTCTTTCCTGTCTTCTCTCTTATAAAGGAGGTGGATAAAAATTTTGAAAACTGAACTAACTCTGTTTCAGTTACACCTGGCATTAGGTCTTCTGGATATGAACGAACAAGATTGCTTCCAGCTTCTTTAATCTCCAATGGAGAAAGTTTTGACAAAAAGCCAAATTTGGAGCAAACATCTGAATATGCTCCAAGATGTTGACTCAGGCCACTCATTAGATTGTCTATGAGATCTATAAAAACTTCAATTTTGAATTTATCCCTTGGGGTTCAGACAATTGCTTCGGAGTTACCATCATCATAGCGCCGATTTCTCTGCCGAAATCGACGTACAGATGAATTATACATATTATGGCCACAAATCTTGACATCCTCATTTTCATATTTATTAAATTCTTCTCTAACTCTTGACAAAGTCTAACAAAGTAAAGCCACAACATTATTTCAAATTAAACCTGCCTCTTGTAGGGACAAATTGATTTTATGAAACCGATCCAAAATTGCATGCAGCACCACGAGAATTAAAGTAGAATCAAATTCACTTCTCACCCAAAGCCTCAGCCTCATTTTTACATGAACTGAAGTCTGGATCTGTAGTCATGCTGTGTAAAATATCACATATTGGCTGGTCACCTTTGTTCAAAGCTAAAACTGCCTCATATCTTGCTGACCACCTTGTGGTAGAAAGCTGTTTCACAACTGTTAGCCCAAGGGGTTTTAGTTTGTCTACCAGTACTCTCCATCTACCAGTAGATGATGAAAAAAAAGACATAAAGTTGTTGAAAAATCTGAAAATTTCTGGAATACTTTCAGCACAATTTTCCCCTACTAGGTTAAGGGAATGGGCGGCACAGGGAATGAATGTGGCATAAGGACATACATTCCTGACATGTGTTTGTACACCATTGTATTTTCCACTCATATTGGCGGCATTATCATAAGACTGGCCACGGCAATCTTTAATATCGATATCGTTTTTAGAAAGAATACCAACAATCAACTCAGCTATTTGTTTGCCAGTGTGACCAATAACAGGAATGAATTGTAAAAATCTTTCAACAGGTCCAGAAGGCAAAACATAACGGACTATAAATATTAGTTGGTCACAGTTTGAGGCATCTGGTGTAGAATCCACAGAGAGTGAGTAGAATTTAGCTTTCTTCAGTTCCTGCCCAATTAGTGACAGGACATTGGTTCCTAAAATTTGTATCAGTTCCTCACACACAGTAGAAGACAAGTAAGATGTATGCCCCCTACCTTTATTTTCATGTAGTTTTATATGTTCATCAAGGAATTAATCCATATTCGCCATTACTTCTATGAACCCAAGATAATTCCCATTGTGAGAAGAACCAATTGTTTAATTTTTCCCCCTAAAAAGAAGCCCTCTTTCAGCAAGGAACATTAGAACTGAAAGGGATCTCTTCAACACTTTACCCCAGTATAGTTTTTCGCTTTCCATTTGAAAAAGCATCTGACTGTCTAACCGACATGTTGTCTGTTCACTACTGACAGGACAGTTTGCTTGTAGTTTTCACTACATTCATGCATAACTAGCCTGTCCTCACCATATTTCCAGTCATTAAAACCATATGTAAATGCACAACGCCTGCTAGAAAACAGTTTACATGGCAAACAGAACAATTTGCCTTGAGATGGTGAATAGCATAGCCAATTTCATGATGAAATTTCATTAGTCTTGGGGTTTACTTGTGTGAAGTATTTTTTATTACAGTACCTATGATAGTTAGCATTGGTAAGCACAGCAGAGTTGTGGAAGTCTGCCTCAGAATTTTGGAAAAAAGTAGCTCCTTTAGCATTACAATATTCTTGCATTTCTTTTGAAATTTGTTCACCCCACAGCCCAATATCTGATGAACACTCAAACAGCTTCCACCACTTCCTGAGCATGCTCCATTTCAACAACTACGTTTTCTGGCTCTGCATCAGGTTTTTGGGGCAATATGATTAAAGAATTTATGTCATCAGATGAGTGACATGGAGATGTATATTTATCACAGCTGTTGTTATTTTCGTCACTTTGACTTGGCCCGTCAGATTCTGTAGATTTTCTTTTAACCCCTTCCTGACATCCGACGTACTATCCCGTCGAGGTGGGGTGGGCCCGTATGACCGCCGACGGGATAGTACGTCCAGCGCGATCGGCGGCGCTCACGGGGGGAGCGCGGCCGATCGCGGCCGGGTGTCAGCTGCCTATCGCAGCTAACATCCGGCACTATGTGCCAGGAGCGGTCACGGACCGCTCCCGGCACATTAACCCCCGGCACACCGCGATCAAACATGATCGCGATGTGCCGGCGGTGCAGGGAAGCATCGCGCAGGGAGGGGGCTCCCTGCGGGCTTCCCTGAGCCCCCCGCAGCAACGCGATGTGATCGCGTTGCTGCGAGGGTCTTACCTCCCTCCCTGCCTGCTCCAGACCCGGATCCAAGATGGCCGCGGATCCGGGTCCTGCAGGGAGGGAGGTGGCTTCACAGAAGCCTGCTCAGAGCAGGCACTGTGAAGCAGCCTGCACTTCTCGCAGATCGGTGATCTGTCAGAGTGCTATGCAAACTGGCAGATCACCGATCTGTATTGTCCCCCCCTGGTGCAAAGTAAAAAAGTAAAAAAAAAAATTTCCAAATGTGTAAAAAAAAAATAAAAAAAAAAAAATTTCCGAAATAATGAAAAAAAAAAAAAAATATTCCCATAAATACATTTCTTTATCTAAATAAAAAAAAAAAACAATAAAAGTACACATATTTAGTATCGCCGCGTCCGTAACGACCCGACCTATAAAACTGGCCCACTAGTTAACCCCTTCAGTAAACACCATAAGAAAAAAAAAAAAAAACGAGGCAAAAAACAACGCTTTTTTATCATACCGCCGAACAAAAAGTGGAATAACACGCGATAAAAAAGACAGATATAAATAACCATGGTACCGCTGAAAGCGTCATCTTGTCCCGCAAATAACGAGCCGCCATACAGCATGATCAGCAAAAAAATAAAAAAGTTATAGTCCTGAGAATAAAGCGATGCAAAAATAATTATTTTTTCCATAAAATAGTTTTTATCGTATAAAAGCGCCAAAACATAAAAAAATAATATAAATGAGGTATCGCTGTAATCGTACTGACCCGAAGAATAAAACTGCTTTATCAATTTTACCAAACGCGGAACAGTATAAACGCCTCTCCCAAAAGAAATTCATGAATAGCTGGTTTTTGGTCATTCTGCCTCACAAAAATCGGAATAAAAAGCGATCAAAAAATGTGACGTGCCCAAAAAGTTACCAATAAAAACGTCAACTCGTCCCACAAAAAACAAGACCTCACATGACTCTGTGGACCAAAATATGGAAAATTTATAGCTCTCAAAATGTGGTAACGCAAAAAATATTTTTTGCAATAAAAAGCGTCTGTCAGTGTGTGATGGCTGCCAATCATAAAAATCCGCTAAAAAACTCGCTATAAAAGTAAATCAAACCCCCCTTCATCACCCCCTTAGTTAGGGAAAAATAAAAAAAATGTATTTATTTCCATTTTCCCATTAGGGTTAGGGCTAGGGTTGGGGCTAGGGTTAAGGCTACAGTTAGGGTTGGGGCTAAAGTTACGGTTAGGGTTTAGATTATATTTACGGTTGGGAATAGGGTTGGGATTAGGGTTAGGGGTGTGTCAGGGTTAGAGGTGTGGTTAGGGTTACTGTTGGGATTAGGGTTAGGGGTGTGCTTGGATTAGGGTTTCAGTTATAATTGGGGGGTTTCCACTGTTTCGGCACATCAGGGGCTCTCCAAACGCGACATGGCGTCCGATCTCAATTCCAGCCAATTCTGCGTTGAAAAAGTAAAACAGTGCTCCTTCCCTTCCGAGCTCTCCCGTGTGCCCAAACAGGGGTTTACCCCAACATATGGGGTATCAGCGTACTCAGGACAAATAGGACAACAACCTTTGGGGTCCAATTTCTCCTGTTACCCCTGGGAAAATACAAAACTGGGGGCTAAAAAATAATTTTTGTGGGAAAAAAAAAGATTTTTTATTTTCACGGCTCTGCGTTATAAACTGTAGTGAAACACTTGGGGGTTCAAAGTTCTTACAACACATCTAGATAAGTTCCTTGGGGGGTCTAGTTTCCAAAATGGGGTCACTTGTGTGGGGCTTCTACTGTTTAGGTACATTAGGGGCTCTGCAAACCCAATGTGACGCCTGCAGACCATTCCATCTAAGTCTGCATTCCAAATGGCGCTCCTTCCCTTCCGAGCCCTCCCATGCATCCAAACGGTGGTTCCCCCCACATATGGGGTATCAGCGCACTCAGGACAAATTGGACAACAACTTTTGGGGTCCAATTTCTCCTGTTACCCTCGGGAAAATACAAAACTGGGGGTTGAAAAATAATTTTTGTGGGAAAAAAGTTTTGTTTTATTTTTACGGCTCTGCATTATAAACTTCTGTGAAGCCCTTGGTGGGTCAAAGCACTCACCACACATCTAGATAAGTTCCTTAGGGGGTCTACTTTCCAACATGGTGTCACTTGTGGGGGGTTTCTACTGTTTAGGTACATTAGGGGCTCTGCAAACGCAATGTGACGCCTGCAGACCATTCCATCTAAGTCTGCATTCCAAATGGCGCTCCTTCACTTCCGAGCCCTTCCATGCGTCCAAACGGTGGTTCCCCCCCACATATGGGGTATCAGCGCACTCAGGACAAATTGGACAACAAAGTTTGGGGTCCAATTTCTCCTGTTACCCTCGGGAAAATACAAAACTGGGGGCTGAAAAATAATTTTTGTGGGAAAAAATTTTTGTTTTATTTTTACGGCTCTGCATTATTAACTTCTGTGAAGCCCTTGGTGGGTCAAAGCACTCACCACACATCTAGATAAGTTCCTTAGGGGGTCTACTTTCCAACATGGTGTCACTTGTGGGGGGTTTCTACTGTTTAGGTACATTAGGGGCTCTGCAAACGCAATGTGACGCCTGCAGACCATTCCATCTAAGTCTGCATTCCAAATGGCGCTCCTTCACTTCCGAGCCCTCCCATGCATCCAAACGGTGGTTCCCCCCACATATGGGGTATCAGCGCACTCAGGACAAATTGGACAACAAATTTTGGGGTCCAATTTCTCCTGTTACCCTCGGGAAAATACAAAACTGGGGGCTGAAAAATAATTTTTGTGGGAAAAAATTTTTGTTTTATTTTTACGGCTCTGCATTATTAACTTCTGTGAAGCCCTTGGTGGGTCAAAGCGCTCAAAACACATCTAGATAAGTTCCTTAGGGGGTCTACTTTCCAAAATAGTGTCACTTGTGGGGGGTTTCAATGTTTAGGCGCATCAGTGGCTCTCCAAACGCAACATGGCGTCCCATCTCAATTCCTGTCAATTTTGCATTGAAAAGTCAAACGGTGCTACTTCCCTTCCGAGCTCTCCCATGCGCCCAAACAGTGGTTTACCCCCACATATGGGGTATCAGCGTACTCAGGACAAATTGTACAACAACTTTTGGGGTCCAATTTCTTCTCTTACCCTTGGGAAAATATAAAATTGGGGGTGAAAAGATAATTTTTGTGAAAAAATATGATTTTTTATTTTTACGGTTCTGCATTATAAACTTCTGTGAAGCACTTGGTGGGTCAAAGTGCTCACCACACCTCTAGATAAGTTCCTTAGGGGGTCTACTTTCCAAAATGGTGTCACTTGTGGGGGGTTTCAATGTTTACGCACATCAGGGGCTCTACAAACGCAACATGACGTCCCATCTCAATTCCTGTCAATTTTGCATTGAAAAGTCAAACGGCGCTCCTTCCCTTCCGACGTCTCCCATGCGCCCAAACAGTGGTTTATCCCCACATATGGGGTATCAGCGTACTCAGGACAAATTGTACAACAACTTTTGGGGTCCAATTTCTTCTCTTACCCTTGGAAAAATAAAAAATTGGGGGCGAAAAATAATTTTTGTGAAAAAATATGATTTTTTATTTTTACGGTTCTGCATTATAAACTTCTGTGAAGCACTTGGTGGGTCAAAGTGCTCACCACACCTCTAGATAAGTTCCTTAGGGGGTCTACTTTCCAAAATGGTGTCACTTGTGGGGGGTTTCAATGTTTAGGCACATCAGGGGCTCCCCAAACGCAACATGGCGTCCCATCTCAATTCCAGTCAATTTTGCATTGAAAAGTCAAATGGAGCTCCTTCGCTTCCGAGCTCTGTCATGCGCCCAAACAGTGGTTTACCCCCACATATGGGGTATCGGCGTACTCAGGACAAATTGTACAACAACTTTTGGGGTCCATTTTCTCCTGTTACCCTTGGTAAAATAAAACAAATTGGAGCTGAAGTAAATTTTTTGTGAAAAAAAGTTAAATGTTCATTTTTATTTAAACATTCCAAAAATTCCTGTGAAGCACCAGAAGGGTTAATAAACTTCTTGAATGTGATTTTGAGCACCTTGAGGGGTGCAGTTTTTAGAATGGTGTCAAACTTGGGTATTTTCTATCATATAGACCCCTCAAAATGACTTCAAATGAGATGTGGTCCCTAAAAAAAAATGGTGTTGTAAAAATGAGAAATTGCTGGTCAACTTTTAACCCTTATAACTCCCTAACAAAAAAAAATGTTGGTTCCAAAATTGTGCTGATGTAAAGTAGACATGTGGGAAATGTTACTTATTAAGTATTTTGTGTGACATATCTCTGTGATTTAAGGGCATAAAAATTCAAAGTTGGAAAATTGCAAAATTTTCAAAATTTTCGCCAAATTTCCATTTTTTTTGCAAATAAACGCAGGTAATATCAAAGAAATTTTACCACTATCATGAAGTACAATATGTCACGAGAAAACAATGTCAGAAACGCCAAGATCCGTTGAAGCGTTCCAGAGTTATAACCTCATAAAGGGACAGTGGTCAGAATTGTAAAAATTGGCCTGGTCATTAACGTGCAAACCACCCTTGGGGGTGAAGGGGTTAAAGAAACTGTAACTTTGGAATTTTAGAAACCTTTTAATGTATTTGTTGAGTTCTCTGTCGCAGCTCTTTTCTTTTCTGAGCACCCGATTTTTGTAAAGAATGCATCTAGGGGCTTAGGATGATACAGTGTAGGAGAAAGAATAATTTAGTAAACTAAAAATGGTTGCTGTGTCAGCCTGTGTGTGTTTTGTGAAGCACTTACAGTTTGGCTGGTACTTTCAAGAGGAAGCGCACAATGGTATGTACTTGAGTTTTGGAGTTTTGAATACCTAAAAGAAATAAAAGAAGAACTATAAGTTTCTAACATCTGTGTACACTTAATGCTTTGATGTGAGTACGTGGCAGGAGACATACACTTACTAGAAAATTGCTGGGTCTCTGTTCCACTTTAGCTTTGTCTTTCTCCAGCAGCTTCTTTGTCTTGCCTCCTGATCTCTTTTCCATTGATTATTCAAGTTATGAGAGAAGTTGCGGTAGATAAAACCCCCCAACTAACGTAAGTGAGAGAACGAGAGACTGAAAAAAAGACAGACATCACAAAACAAGAGTGAGACAGAAGCACACAAGGAGCCAAAAAGGTAGGCTATGTGCCCACTCTGCATATTTGAATGTGCTGCTTTTTTCCTGGCTCAAAAAGGCAGCTGTGTAAAAAAGTTTGTATGCTTTTCTGGTGCGTTTTTGTAAGAGCTGCATTTTTCAGCTGATTAGATTGACGGCAGCTGGAAATGCACATCAAAAAAGCACAACATAATTGAAAGGAACATGCGTTTTGGGCACCTCACAAATACTCAGCGTGTGTTAGGTGTCGAGTTCCCGCCTCTGCACAGGGGAAATCTCGAACAATCTCCGCTTCGGTCTCCCATTCTTCTCCAGCCACAGTAGAGTCTGCTCAGTGGAGATGTCAGTCCCAGCATCTAGCTCAGGCTGATACTGGACGACTGGTTACTACTGCCTTTCCAGGCTCTGTTATTGTAGCCAGCAATGTTCCGCAGTGAGCCAGGTCTTTCTGGGATTAAAGTCCTGCTTTTCCCTTACTGAGCATGCCCACGGGATGACCTACCATTGGAGGTTGGGGGTCACATGCTCAGGTCCTGTTGCGGCTTCTATTGGTCCATCTGGAAGGTCTTGTAGCACTGCCGCTATAAAAGGTTCGCATGGCCGCTCATCCACGCGCTAGTGTACACTTGCAAACGTGTGTGTGTTGACGTGTGAAAGTCGTTCATTAATTATCCCCTCCCTTGTGTATGACTGATCGCGTAAGGAGGATGATTGCTATCTAGTGCCCGACTTAGCTATCAGCACGTGACACACAAAACAGTGTCAAATTGCTGTGACCGCCAGTGCGGCACCGTGCGCTTTCACAGCGCTTTCCTTACCCAAGCCTGAGTGGTTAGTGGCGTCCACCAGAGCGGCACCGCACGCACTCCCGTGCATCTAAATTGTTATTTCAGTTACGCTGACACCCCAGTTGCGGTGTCAAGTGCAAGAGGTCTAATTGTACTCTAATCCCGAGTCTAGGGGTAGAGTTCTGTGACTCCTTGCTTGCGCTCTTTGTGCGGTACCGCGGCCCTGTGACGTAACAGGGTTCGCTTTCTTCATACTGGGTGAAGTTAACCCGTGTGTGTGAATCCATATTGTACCACTATATAGTCCGTCATTACTTAGCAGCAGGTTCCATCCCTGCACGGTGGACCCCGGGCTGCGAACGCACCTTACTCTATCTTTCTAATTATTTGGTGCGTTCCGCTAGCCCTAACAAACCCTTGCTGAAATTGCAGCGTATTTTTTGTTTCTTGCAGTGGTGGGATTTCCTGCTATTATCTGAATAATTTCTAAACTGTGGAGCTCTTGTTGATGTTTCAGACAGTTAATGAACCTGTATATATTTGGGAAAAGAGTACCACATGTTTCTTCAAAGCTACGGTGCCATCCTTCAACCTCATTATTTGTTCGCTGTTGATTAATGTTCGTTCATACATATTCCAAAGTTGAACTGAAAACAAAGGTTCCTGATGTCCTCTGCGAGTCATTTGACCAATATAGGTATCTTCAAAATAATTGCCAATATGTATGGCTTATTGTGGAAAGTCAGGATTTTCCACTAACTCTTCAAATGAAGGCGCAACATTTTGTGTTGGTAGAAAGGCAAGGGCAGATATCATTGTTTATTCAATGAGCAAATTCATGGTCACCTTGATATTGCACCTTGAGTCCTTCATTTTGAACTTTACGCCAAACTGACTGTGATAGGTGGAAGAAGCAACCGGTCTTCTTGAGGTTGGAGAATTCATTCTCAAATGCCTGGATTGCAGCTAGTTCAAAATCCAACGTCAGGTTGTGTGGCTGCAGTCCAGGTTGCATGTTCTTCAGCTCTTGTAGCAATCTCTGGTATGTTGAACGGCTCTTGTCCGTCAGCAAGGCGTACACTACAGGAGGAACAAGGCCACTGTGGACTACATGGATTGTATAAAGTTGCTTGAACAGGGATGGTATAGTGGAAAAAATGCCATCAGCAAACCACTCTTTACTTTGGGCCAGTAGATGGAGATTGTCTCTTGTTCCAAGTATCAAGATACGCCTGTGTCCACTTCCTAATTAAAAGTGAAAGTATTGGTACAGGAAATAATGAGAGACAAAATAAAAAGTAACAAGTAGCAGACAGAGAATTTCAGGATGAATTCACAATAGATTTTCCCAATCAGAAGCATCTGTTGTTCATATCTCATAATAAAAACTCACATTTTGCTTCAGATTTTCTGATTTTATAACAGAAACGTAAAACTGAAGCAAAATCTGGTGTGAAGGGGCTAAACAATATTTCAGGCATGTCAAACTCAGGGTACCCCGAGGGCCACATGAGTAACAAGAGGTTGTTGCGAGGGCCGCACAAAGCAGCTAATGTCACACACGTATTTTAACAGCAGTCATGAAAACAAGATATGAAGTAGTAATATGTAACAGCAACATATATTTGCAGTGCGCAACAGCAACTAATATATTTAACAAAAATACAGCAATTAAAAGCTAAACATTTATTTGCTATCATTTTTTTCAATCATTTTTAGTGTTTTGTCCTGAGGCTTGACACCTCTTTGTGCTAACAATTGTTGGTATATCAGGCTGAAATTACAACGCAGTGCCTACTTTGATCAAAGATGATAAGTGGTGATCAGTCAGCCTTGTTCTCTGAGAAGATTTTGTTAGTTTCATAAAAGAAAATAACTGTTCGCAAACATAGGTTGAACCAAACATTGCCATAATCTTTGTGGCAAACTTTTTAAAGTTGTTAAACTTTTCAGGAAGGTATGAAAAGAAACCAGGTATTCCCACTTCAAGATACTTTGCTCTGAGTGTAGAATCAGATTGTATTTCTAAAAGTTCCATCTGCAGCTTTCTTCTGCCTTTGCAACATCAAAGGTGAATGGTGCTGAGAATAATGCAAACTGGTGTTCAAAAGATGAGAAATCACAAAATCTTTCCTGGAATTCCTTTGACAATAGCTTCAGATGACTGTCATACTTAGCAAAGATAAGTACAGACTCAGTATTAGCTGTGTTTTTTAACTCTTTGCATGTAGGAAAATGAACTAAATTTTCATTTGACAACTGCGACTTCCATAAGCTTAGTTTTGCAAGGAAGCACTTGATATCATCATACAGATTAGTGATGAGTTTGTTTTTACCTTGTAATTTCAGATTAAGATCAGTTAAATGTGCAGTTATATCCACAGCAAAAGCCAGGTCTTGTAGCCAGCCTTTATCTGTTATTTCATCCGTGTTTTGACCTTTCATCTCCAGAAACATAACTATTTCTTGTTCAGTGGAACAGATGGAGCTGTTCCACTGGCCAATATAGTAATGTTTCCCCCAAAAGGTTATGTACAGATGGTGCTGTAATACTGGTATCTAGAGTAACAGCACCAATGGCAGGTTACATACAGATGGTGTTCCACCAGTTCATAGAGTAACAGCTCTCCATTTGCATCACAATTATTTATATTCTAAGTGCTCACCCCTCTCTTTAGTTTTTAATGGTTACATACAGGAGGGCCACTCACTTGCTTGGACTTTGCCTGTGCGGCAGTGGGTCCCTTCTTCCTCAGCACGGTCACAGTATCCCAGTCACTCTCAGCCACGACTCTTCCTCTCACAACAAAACTGACTTAGGACGGTGATCAGCAGCCACGCGAGGCGCAGATGTACAAAACTCACGATCAGCACTTCCGGGTCGTCATTCATTGGCCCATATCCCTGCATATGACCTGCTTACGTGATCAGCAGCCGACCAAACTACACATGTCATGGATTGACACAGAGCTAGTTGGTCAGCTGCTGATCACGTAAGCAGGTCATATGCAGGGATATGGGCCAATGATTGAAGAGCCGGAAGTGCTGATCGTGAAGCTTTGAGCATCTGCGGCCCGCACAAAAGTCTCAAACTTTGTGTTTAGAGACAAAGTTTGAGACTTTTGTGCGGGCCGCAGATATGCCTGTAAAGGGCCGCAATGCGGCCTGCGGGACGCATGTTTGACATGCCTGCAATATTTGTTTCAACGACATGTATTGTCCCAGTGGAAAATGATATATTCCTGTTTAAAAATGCTTCCAAGCTTCAAAAATGTCACATTTTCAAAGTCCTGAAATGATTAACGGCAGCAGAAACTAGCAAAATGCAGAATTCCATGATAATACAAGGTTGACATCAGGAAAAACAAGCAAACATGTAAGAAGTATTTGTGAAAAAAAAAGCATAGTAACTCAATGGTTCATTAGGTCGGGGTCATATGCAGCGTAAATGTCTTAATCCACATGCTGATGAAAAAATGCACAGTTAAAAAAAATGACATGCAGTGCAGCAGTGGCGTACCTACCATGTAGACAGGGGATGCCACTGCCCCCAGGCCGTCAGGGGGCCTGCCGCCAAGGGGTCTAATGCACCCATGACCAGTGGGCCCCCTGGATCTACCAAGGTATGGTACAGTAGGTGCCTGTCACCTACTGGAGTATGGCAAGGATAAATTAATACCGCCTGCTGCTGCACTGCTTTCCTCACTCTGCTTTGATGCAGATCCTGAGACATGAGTGATCACATGATTGCATACATCATTCCAGGACCTGTATCAAAGCAGAGGAACGCAGCGTGTGGCAGCAGATGGTGAATATTACTTAACCCCCTGCCATGCTCCGGTAGCTGACAGGCACCTACTGGAGCATGGTGTACCCTCTTCCCAGCACTAATTCGGCATTGGAACTTCATTTCAAGCTGTTGGCAGGGGATGTGGCTAACAGGGCAGGGCATCGCGGAGGAAGGGGGGCCAAGGCCCCTTCAAAACTTTGCTATGGGGCCAGAGCCAAGCTACTTTTGTCCCTGCATGTGAATGTATGCTGCCATTATGCAAAGAAGATTCCAGCCATTCAGACAAGGGGCTAAAATCCTGCACTAAAACCTGCACCTAAATCATAGAGCTAAATAGAGATTTTGGTGTAGAATTATCTACAGCAGAATAGCTGTAGATCTACAGTTGTGGACAATCCACAGAGGTTAGGAGGCATGTTAATGAATCATAGAATGTTAGAGTTGGAAGGGACCTCCTGGGTCATCTGGTCCAAGCCCCTGCTCAAAGCAGGATTCACTAAATCATCCCAGACAGATCTCTGTCTAGCCTTTTGTTTGAAGACTTCAATTGAAGGAGAACTCACCACCTCTCGTGGCAGCCTGTTCCACTCATTGATCACCCTAACTTTCAAAAAGCTTTTTCTAATATCTAGTCTGTGTCTCCTCCCAATTAGTTTCATCCCATTGCTTCTAGTCTTTCCTTGTGCAAATGAGAATAAAGATGATCCTTCTACAATGTGATGTGACAGCCATTGAGATATTTGTAGACAGCTATTAAGTCTCCTCTCAGTCTTCTTTTTTGCAAGCTAAACATTCCCAAATCCTGTAAACATTCCTCATAGGACATGGTTTGCAGACCGGTCACCATTCTGGTTGCTGTTCTCTGAACTTGCTCAAGTTTGTTGATGTCTTTTTTAAAATGTTGTGCCCAAAACTGGACACAGTATTCCAGATGAGGTCTGTCCAAAAAGGAGTAGATTCCTTAAGTTCCATTCACATGCAATAAGTAGTTGCAGCAGACAATCTGCAGCTAATTTATAGCAGAAAATTTGACACTAAAATTGACATCTAGTTATGCGGGTTTGATGAGACAACCTTGTCCTCTGGCTGTGATTGACAATGGCTGGATACCTGCAAATCATGATTGGTGGACAAGGTTACCACTCTGCTTATGAACATTGCAGACCACTGTATCTTAAAGGCAGGACTTCTACTTTGAAGCTGAGCAGAGAATTAGACTGCAACTAAACAAGTGAGGCATAGTTGGAATCAGTAGGCCTCATCCTATCTCAAAGGTTCCCTTTAAGGCAAAAAAAAATCACAATATTCCATATCAGCACTTTGTAATATATAATTTTTCACATTTGTGCAACATAAACTTTGCAATAATTCTGCATAATGGAAATGTTAAATGCTTACCAGAGTCATGCAGAAGGAACTGCTGCTGGATGCCATCAATATTGATCCCCTGGAACTCCTGGGGAATAACAAGTTTATCAAGGGTTTGGGGCAACCTTGGAATATTGCCAAGTTGCCTTGATAATCATATTGTTCTCTTCAGTGATGCTTTCTTTGGGAGAAGTGCTGCAACATTAGAATGGGTTCCTGAAATGACTTCTGTGAGAATCTGTTGTGGTGTCTCCTGTGTTGTCCTTGCCCTGGTGACCACCTCATTGACAAGTCGGATTGCTTCAGGTCTTGCTGCTTATGCTGCGTGGTTGTGAGGATTGGTTACTTTCACCACTTCACCAGTTGCTTCATTGGTCCAAACACGTCCCTTGCAAGTCGACCGTTTTTCACACACCCAGATGGAATGGACATCGTCAGCTGTTCGTTTGGAAAATACGTAAATGTGATTCTCGTAGACCAACTTCTTCCCACGTTTGGATAGAACTGAATTCATACTTGTAGAAAGTGAATTGCTGTGGAAGCTGACTGATTTTTTTGTGCTAGTACACCTCTCTTTTTCTAGAGATTTTAGACGCTGCTATATTCTGATGTAAAGATGGAATAAGAGCTAGTCTAATGTAACTTGCAGGAGGAAACCTGACATGAAAATTGTTACATCTGCAACAAAACTTGCAAACAAGCAGGTCAGTGATGGGTCAGGTAAAAGTTCACAAACTGTTTTGATTTTAGATTGGTTTACATTCCCCACCTAAATCAGGCCTCATTTACACTACATTTTTTTAATCCGTTTATTTTTTTCGTGTTATGTTTTTGTAACGCAAAAATGTTTTAGAAAAGTTTTGGAAAATGTCTTGTTAAAATTGCGGGCAAAATGCTCTGACACTATAATGCAATCATTTGTGAGGTTTACAGATGGAAACAGTTAAGTTAACATGTCACAAAACTGCAGCACTCTGTACAGTACTTTTGTGGTTTGTGGATTGATGACGGACGGGAATACATGAACCACAAGGACAAACTGGTGAAACATCCAAACACAAAATTCTGGGGGCAAAACAGGGTACAAACATCCAGTGGTGAACTGCTGAGGGTGAAAGATTGATGATGGATGGGAATTCATGAACCCCAAGGGTACAAACATCCGGGGGTGAAATGGGCAAAATGTGCAGGGGCGAAACATCCTGGGGGCCAAATGCTGGGGATGAAATGTGAGGGGGCAAAATATAACCAGGGGCAAACTATGGGGCGAACTGCTGGGGGTGAAATGTGCGGGGGTGAAACATCCGGGGGGCCAAATGCTGGGGACGAAATGTGTGGGGACAAAATGTACCCAGGGGCGAACTGCTGGGGAAGAAACATCCGAATCCCATAATATACACATATTTATGTGGGATATGTGTTCATTCTCCTATTCTCTACATGCATTTCATGTTCATTCCCCAACTATCAATCACAGGGATTATAATATACACCTGTTTATGTGAAATATGTGTTCATTCCTCTATTATCTACATATATTTCATGTTCATTCCCCAACTATCAAGCACAGGGAATATTATATACACCTGTTTATGTGGGATATGTGTTAATTCCTCTATTATCTACATATTTTTCATGTTCATTCCCCACCTATCAGGCTCAGGGAATATAATATACTCCTGTTTATATGGGATATGTGTTCATTCCCCTATTATCTACATATATTTCATGTTCATTCCCCACCTATCAGGTACAGGAAATATTATATACACCTGTTTATATGAGATATGTGTTCATTCCTCTATTATCTACATATATTTCATGTTCATTCCCCACCTATCAGGCTCAGGGAATATAATATACACCTGTTTATATGAGATATGTGTTAATTCTCCTATTCTCTACATATATTTCATGTTCATTCCCCACCTATCAGGCTCAGGGAATATAATATACTCCTGTTTATATGGGATATGTGTTCATTCTCCTATTATCTACATATATTTCATGTTCATTCCCCACCTATCAGGCTCAGGGAATATAATATACACCTGTTTATATGAGATATGTGTTAATTCTCCTATTATCTACAAATATTTCATGTTCATTCCCCACCTATCAGGCTCAGGGAATATAATATACACCTGTTTATATGAGATATGTGTTCATTCTCCTATTATCTAAATATATTTCATGTTCATTCCCCACCTATCAGGCTCAGGGAATATTATATACACCTGTTTATATGAGATATGTGTTAATTCTCCTATTCTCTACATATATTTCATGTTCATTCCCCACCTATCAGGCTCAGGGAATATAATATACTCCTGTTTATATGGGATATGTGTTCATTCTCCTATTATCTACATATATTTCATGTTCATTCCCCACCTATCAGGCTCAGGGAATATAATATACTCCTGTTTATATGGGATATGTGTTAATTCTCCTATTCTCTACATATATTTCATGTTCATTCCCCACCTATCAGGTACAGGAAATATAATATACACCTGTTTATATGAGATATGTGTTCATTCCTCTATTATCTACATATATTTCATGTTCATTCCCCACCTATCATACACAGGGAATATAATATACATCTGTTTATATCGGATATGTGTTCATTCTCTACATATTTTTCATGTTCATTCCCCACTTATCAGGCTCAGGGAATATAGTATACACCTGTTTATATGGGATATGTGTTCATTCTCCTATTCCCTACACATATTTCATGTTCATTCCTCACCTATCAAGCTCAGGGCATATAATATACACCTGTTTTATGGGATCTTTGTTGATTTCCTAATTTTCTACATATAAGTCATGTTCAGTTCATATCCAAGATGCATAAGAAATTTATAATACCTCCATCTCTTTGGACCTAAAAGTTATTATGTTCGTTCTTTTTATTTATTCCGTTTTTTCATTCTTTTGAATGTCTCTCAAGTGTTCACCTATTCTTCTGCGTAATTCTCTAGTGGTTTTGCCTATATATTCCAACCCACATTCAGCTCTATAAATGACACCCTTGGTTCGACAGTTTATAAAGTGTCATATCTCAAACTTCTGTCCTGTGACGTTACTCTCAAAGGACTTTCCCTTTTGATTACTGGACAAGCCACACAACCACTGCATTTAAAACACCCTTTTATCTCTTGTGATAGCCACATCTCTTCCACTCTATCTCCAACTGATCTTCCTTTCTGAAAGGTAATCTTTGGGTAAGGACCCACTAGATCTCCAATATCATCATCTATCCTTAGGATTGGCCAGTGTTTTTTCAAAATTGACTGCACCTGGTTGGCTCCATTATTAAAGATGGTGATGAATCTACATGTTTGAGGCCCAGTTTGGGGTGTCGATGAAGTCAGGAGTTGCGTTCTATCCAATTTTTTTACATCATTAAATGGTTTTTTTCAGGATTCCATGAGGACATCCTTTCTCCTGAAAGCGTATACGTAGGTCTCTTGCCTGATCCAGAAAATCTGTCTCCAAGGAACAGTTTCGCTTAATTCGCAAATACTGTCCCTTGGGAATATCTCTCCTCAGTGGTGCTGGATGGTGGCTATCCCATCTGAGGAGGGCATTGGTTGAAGTTGGTTTTCGATAGACCTTAGTGTTCAACAATCCCTCAGAATTTTTCTGGATCAAGAGATCCAAAAAGGGAAGTTCTGTAGAGTGACATTCAAACATAAATAGGAGACCCAGAAAATTAATATTCCATTTTCTCACAAATTCTCTGAAACTTGGGGGATCACCATTCCAGATAACAGGACATCGTCGATATAACGTATCCATAATGCAATTTTGGTAGAATTTTCCAAACAATCTTCCCCAAAGAGGCATTTCTCCTCCCACCAGCCCAGGAGCAAATTTGCATACGAGGGCGCACAAGGTCTGCCCATCGCAGTGCCCCTGAGCTGGTGGTAGAAAGCGCCATTGAACAAAAAGAAATTAGTTGTTAAACAAAACTCCAACAAATTTAGAACAAATGTGTTGTGTGACCCAAATTGTCGACCTCTCATTTTCAGAAAAAATTCTATGGCCCTTATGCATGCCATCATGATGATTAATTGACTAATAAAGGGCCTCCACGTCAATTCTACATAATAACGAGTCAGGTTCCACTTGTAACCCTTCTAATTTTCTTAATAGATCTGTGGAATCTTTTGTAAAAGAGTTCAGGGATGTGACAAAGGGTTTTAAGACTTCATCAATGTAAGTTCCTGCATGATGACCAATGCTATCAATCCCGGATACTATTGGCCTGCCTTTTAGAGGGGATAACCCCTTGTGGATTTTAGGCAGACAGTAGAATGTTGCTAAAATTGGGTACGTAGGTAATATGAAGTCATATTCGTTCTGGTCAATAACTGAATCTTTCAGTCCTTCACCCAAAATTTGTTTCAGCTTATCCGTATAGATGGAAAGAGGATTTGAGGTCAGCTTTTCATAGTTATTTCTATCCCTCAAAATATTATAACAAATTTTTTGATAGGTCTCGGGGTTAATCAGCACGATGTTCCCCCCTTTATCTGAAGGTTTTATAACGAGATTCCTATCATTCTCTAAAGATTTCAAAGCCTCCATTTCCATCTTTATTAAATTCCGGTAGCCCCCTATTTTGCCACTCCCTAACTCCTCAAGTTCCTTTGTTACAAGTTCTAAAAAAAAATCAATTGTCGACTGATCCCCTTGAATCGGGGGCATTCCTTTACTTTTAGTTTTTAATCTAGTAAAGGGGCCTTCGCCCGTACTTTCAGGGTTGGAATCAGACAAACCGTAGAGTAATCTAACATTAGATAATAGGAAATCAGGAATATCCATGTCCTTACAAAGCCGTCTTTCCTCCCTTATAAAGTGTTTACGCCACTTTAATCTTCTTACAAAGAGATGAAGATCCTTCAGGCTTTCAAAGACATGGAAATCTGATGTGGGTACAAAGTTCAAGCCGTTTTTTAGAACTTTCGTTTCATTCTCATTCAAGACCCGGGAGGATAGATTTATAATCTGAGATTCGTTTAGGGATTTTGATTGTTCAGGTTCATCCGATTCCTCAACGGGTATCCCTGGTCTAAAAAACGCACCCCAGTTGGTCTCTCGTTCGGTCGCCCTCTATGTCTACCTCGTCCCCGTTGTCTATTTCTCCCTACTTTATGATGAGATTCTGAGTCCAATAAGTCAGTGTCTGTTGAAGAGATGTCAGTTTCAAAGTTACGTGATACGTTTCTATTAGTGGGAAGTTGATAAGCTTTTTTATCCCTGAAATCCTGTAGGTCCCTCACAAAATTTCGGTGTTTACGTTCTTTTAAATTATATTGATATCTTTCAACTGTATTTTGAGGAGTAAGTTCTTTTGCCACAAAGTCTGTCTCCCCAGAAAATTTTTTTGTGATTTCAATTAGTTCTTTAAGTCTATCGTTAGCACTTGAAAGAGTTTTCCTTTCTTCCTCTAGGAGGATATGCATAAATCTAAGAGAACTCGCCGTGCCTTCTTTTTCCCACTGTTCACTAAGGGAGACGTTTCTATATCTAAAGCCTGGTTGTAGGGTAATCCTTAGATGACGCGGTACTATACCAGTTTTCCAAAATCGTTCTGATTAGTTGAGTGTTAAATCCAAATTTTGACAGAGTAGTTGTTAATAAGTTCCAATTGATTCTGTCAAATGCCTTTTCTGCGTCTAAGGCCTGTAAGGGCTTGTTCACACGATCCGTTTTTTGCTGCGTTTTTTTTCAGGTCCTGATTTGGAAAATCCGCAGAGCAAAACTGCACTGCTGATTTTCCTGCTTTTTCTTCTGCGGATTCCTCTGCGGGTTTTCAACAGCACTTTCCTATTGGTGCATGTTGAAAACAGGAGCGGAATCCGCAGAAAGAATAGACATGGTACTTCTTTTTTTCTGCAGGCAAATCCGCGCGGATTTGCCTGTGAAAAAAAGGATAGTGGGCACAGCGGTTTTTGTTTTCCATAGGGTAGCATTGTACTGTAACAATGAAAAACAGGGTTGATTCCAGCTCCACAAAGATGCCTTCAATAAAATTAAATCCTTTATTGGTGCATATTTAAAAGACAAGGGTTGTCATGCTCTCCATGATAAAACGGGAAACGAGCTACGCATTTCGATCTGTTACAGATCTTTTTCAGAGCTACATAAACACAGACATATCAACATTTTAAAGGTACTACCAACCAATCAGCATGAAGTACAAAAACATGTGACTTAAGGTCCTTCTAATGCAATACAAAAATCATTTTTTTAAAAACAACATATTTATGTAAAAATTCATTACAATGTGAATATACATAAAAAGGATGGAAACGAAAAATTATATAAACAGCTCATAATGTGATGTTAGTAATGATACATTAACTCGTTACGTTTATTAAGACCGGCTGGAAACCGGGTGTTTAGGTGATAAATCCAAAAGGCTTCACGTGTAAGAAGACAACGTTTGAAATTCCCACCTCGCTGAGGTTTGTTAACACGTTCAATGCCATGTGCCAAAAAATATTTGGTGCTGCAAGCATGTTGAGTAATAAAATGTCTGGATGCAGCTGAAACTGATCGAGAAGAATTACCTGCATTTTCTATGTCATATAAATGTTCATTGATCCGTACTTTTAGCTTACGTGATGTGCAGCCAACATATGACAATTGACACATAGTACAATCAATTTTGTATATCACAAAGGCAGTATTGCAATTAATGTATTGTTTGATAATAAAATTTTGTGATTTATCAGAGTTAGTGAATGACTTATTAACTGACGTGTGGGCGCACATTTTGCATCTATTACTGCCGCATTTGTAAAACCCATTATGATTTAACCATGTTTTACTTATGTTTTTATCTGAGCGGAACATACTCGGAGAAATTCTGTTGCCTATAGTGGCAGCCCTTCTGGGAATTACATTAATGCCCGTGTCAAGAATTCTTGCCAGACTTGAATCCTCATAGAGGATGGGTAGAAATTTATTAATAAGGTTTTTAATTTTACTAAACTGGGGACTAAATTGAAAACAAATAAAAGGTTTTTTATTTCTATCTCTATTGATTGGGTTTGAAACAGATTCATTTGTACTAATTGGTATAATTAAATCGTGACGATCTCTGTGATCAACAATTTTACGAGCCCTGTTTAGCATCCAATGTGGATAGCTACGACGTTTTAATTTATTTGCTGCCATTTTAATTTCATCTTTTAATACTAAATTGTCACTACAATTTCTCTTGACTCTGACAAACTCACCAACCGGTATAGACTGAATGGTATGTAAAGGGTGTCCACTTCGAGCATGTAGAATAGAATTGCCGCTAAGAGATTTATGGTGGGTTTTTGTCTCTATAACATGATCAGCAATACCAATTAAATTTAAATCCAAAAAACTAATTTCATTTTGATTAAATCTGTGAGTAAACCGTAAATTATAATCATTCAAATTCAAATAATTGATGAAATCAGGTATGGCAGATACATCGGCAGACCAAATGATAAGTAGATCGTCGATGTATCTGCCATACCATTGGATGCAGGAAAAAAAAGGATTGGAAACAGAAAAAATATAATTATGCTCCCAAAATGCCATGACTAGTGTTATGACCCCAATGGCGAGGGTCTCAGAGGAACGTGGAAGTCTGCAGAATACAAAAATCCAGCTCATAGGGCAGTGGTAACTGGGTTGACCATATATCTACTCCTAACGCCAACACTAGAAGTAGCCGGGGATCATTCCTACGTTGATTCTAGATGACACGCGCCAGCCGGAGAATCTAGCTACCCCTAGTAGAGGAAAACAAAGACCTTTCTTGCCTCCAGAGAAGGGGACCCCAAAGCTGGATAGAAGCCCCCCACAAATAATGACGGTGAGGTAAGAGGAAATGACAAACACAGAAATGAACCAGGTTTAGCACAGAGAGGCCCGCTTACTGATAGCAGAATAAAGAAAGGTAACTTATATGGTCAACAAAAACCCTATCAAAATCCACACTGGAAATTCAAGAACCCCCGAACCGTCTAACGGTCCGGGGGGAGAACACCAGCCCCCTAGAGCTTCCAGCAAAGGTCAGGATATAGATTTGGAACAAGCTGGACAAAAATACAAAACCAAAACAAATAGCAAAAAGCAAAAGGCAGACTTAGCTGATATAACTGGAACCAGGATCAGTAGACAAGAGCACAGCAGACTAGCTCTGATAACTACGTTGCCAGGCATTGAACTGAAGGTCCAGGGAGCTTATATAGCAACACCCCTAACTAACGACCCAGGTGCGGATAAAAGGAATGACAGAAAAACCAGAGTCAAAAAACTAGTAACCACTAGAGGGAGCAAAAAGCAAATTCACAACAGTACCCCCCCCTTAGTGAGGGGTCACCGAACCCTCACCACGACCACCAGGGCGATCAGGATGAGCGGCATGAAAGGCACGAACTAAATCGGCCGCATGAACATCAGAGGCGACCACCCAGGAATTATCCTCCTGACCATAGCCCTTCCACTTGACCAGGTACTGAAGCCTCCGCCTGGAGAGGCGAGAATCCAAGATCTTCTCCACCACGTACTCCAACTCGCCCTCAACCAACACCGGAGCAGGAGGCTCAGCAGAAGGAACTACAGGCACAATGTACCGCCGCAACAAGGACCTATGAAATACATTGTGAATAGCAAACGACACAGGAAGATCCAGACGAAAAGATACAGGATTAAGGATTTCCAATATCTTGTAAGGCCCAATAAAACGAGGTTTAAATTTGGGAGAGGAGACCTTCATAGGAACAAAGCGGGAAGAAAGCCATACCAAATCCCCAACGCGTAGTCGGGGACCCACACCGCGACGGCGGTTGGCAAAGCGCTGAGCCTTCTCCTGTGACAACTTCAAGTTGTCCACCACATGATTCCAGATCTGCTGCAACCTATCCACCACAGAATCCACCCCAGGACAGTCAGAAGGCTCCACATGACCCGAAGAAAAGCGAGGATGGAAACCAGAGTTGCAGAAAAAAGGCGAAACCAAGGTGGCGGAACTAGCCCGATTATTAAGGGCAAACTCAGCCAACGGCAAGAATGTCACCCAATCGTCCTGATCAGCAGAGACAAAACACCTCAAATAAGCCTCCAAAGTCTGATTGGTTCGCTCCGTCTGTCCATTAGTCTGAGGATGGAAAGCAGACGAAAACGACAAATCAATGCCCATCCTACTACAAAAGGATCGCCAGAACCTGGAAACGAACTGGGATCCTCTGTCTGACACAATATTCTCAGGGATGCCGTGCAAACGAACCACGTTCTGGAAAAACACAGGAACCAGATCGGAAGAGGAAGGCAGCTTAGGCAAAGGAACCAAATGGACCATCTTGGAGAAGCGATCACATATCACCCAGATAACGGACATGCCCTGAGATAGCGGAAGATCAGAAATGAAATCCATGGAGATATGTGTCCAAGGTCTCTTCGGGACAGGCAAGGGCAAGAGCAAACCGCTGGCACGAGAACAGCAAGGCTTAGCTCGAGCACAAGTCCCACAGGACTGCACAAATGACCGCACATCCCTTGACAAGGAAGGCCACCAAAAGGACCTGGCCACCAGATCTCTGGTGCCAAAAATTCCCGGGTGACCTGCCAACACCGAGGAATGAACCTCGGAAATGACTCTGCTGGTCCACTTATCCGGGACAAACAGTCTGTCAGGTGGACAAGACTCAGGCCTATCAGCCTGAAATCTCTGCAACACACGTCGCAGATCCGGAGAAATAGCTGACAAGATAACTCCATCTTTAAGAATACCAACAGGATCAGTGACTCCAGGAGCATCAGGCACAAAGCTCCTAGAAAGAGCATCGGCCTTCACATTCTTTGAACCTGGTAAATACGAGACAACAAAATCAAAGCGGGAGAAAAACAATGACCAGCGGGCCTGTCTCGGATTAAGGCGTTTAGCAGACTCGAGATACATCAGATTTTTGTGATCAGTCAAGACCACCACACGATGCTTAGCACCCTCGAGCCAATGACGCCACTCCTCAAATGCCCATTTCATGGCCAACAACTCCCGATTGCCCACATCATAATTTCGCTCGGCAGGCGAAAACTTCCTAGAGAAAAAGGCACAAGGTTTCATAACAGAGCAACCAGGGCCTCTCTGCGACAAAACGGCCCCTGCCCCAATCTCCGAAGCATCCACCTCAACCTGAAAGGGAAGTGAGACGTCAGGCTGGCACAAAACAGGCGCCGAAGTAAACCGGCGTTTCAACTCCTGGAAAGCCTCCACGGCAGCAGGAGCCCAGTTAGCTACATCGGAGCCCTTCTTGGTCATATCCGTCAAAGGTTTCACAATGCTAGAAAAATTAGCGATAAAACGACGGTAGAAGCTAGCGAAGCCCAAGAACTTCTGAAGACTCTTAACTGACGAGGGCTGAGTCCAATCAAGAATAGCTCGGACCTTGACTGGGTCCATCTCCACAGCAGAAGGGGAAAAAATGAACCCCAAAAAGGGAACCTTCTGTACACCAAAGAGACACTTTGAGCCCTTGACAAACAAAGAATTTTCACGCAAAATTTTAAAGACCAACCTGACCTGCTCCACATGCGAATCCCAATTATCAGAAAAAAACAAAATATCATCCAGATAAACAATCAAAAATTTATCCAGATACTTCCGGAAAATGTCATGCATAAAGGACTGAAAAACTGAAGGCGCATTGGAGAGCCCAAAAGGCATCACTAAGTACTCAAAATGACCTTCGGGCGTATTGAATGCGGTTTTCCATTCATCACCTTGCCTAATGCGCACAAGGTTGTACGCACCACGAAGGTCTATCTTGGTGAACCACTTGGCACCCTTAATCCGGGCAAACAAGTCAGACAACAGCGGTAAAGGATACTGAAATTTGACAGTGATCTTATTCAAAAGCCGATAATCAATACAAGGTCTCAAAGATCCGTCCTTTTTTGCCACAAAAAAGAATCCCGCACCAAGAGGGGAAGAAGACGGACGAATATGTCCTTTCTCCAGAGACTCCTTGATATATGAACGCATAGCGGTATGTTCAGGTACCGACAGATTAAACAGTCTTCCCTTAGGAAATTTACTGCCCGGGATCAAATCTATAGCACAGTCACAGTCCCTATGAGGAGGCAGTGCACTGGACTCAGACTCACTGAAGACATCCTGATAATCAGACAAATACTCCGGAACTTCCGAAGGCGTAGAAGAAGCAATAGACACAGGCAGGGAATCCCCATGAATACCACGACAGCCCCAACTTGAGACTGACATAGCCTTCCAGTCCAGGACTGGATTATGGGTCTGTAACCATGGCAGCCCTAAAACAACCAAATCATGCATTTTATGTAAAACCAGGAAACGTATCACCTCGCGGTGTTCAGGAGTCATGCACATGGTAACCTGTGTCCAATACTGCGGTTTATTTGCTGCCAATGGTGTAGCATCAATACCCCTAAGAGGAATAGGATTTTCTAATGGTTCAAGAGTAAAACCACAGCGCTTAGCAAATGAGAGATCCATGAGACTCAGGGCAGCACCTGAATCTACAAACGCCATGACAGGATAAGATGACAGTGAGCAAATCAAAGTTACAGACAGAATAAATTTAGGTTGCAAATTACCAACGGTGACAGGACTAACAACCTTAGCTATACGTTTAGAGCATGCTGAGATAACATGTGTAGAATCACCACAGTAGTAGCACAAGCCATTCTGGCGTCTATGAATTTTCCGCTCATTTCTAGTCAGGATTCTATCACATTGCATTAAATCAGGTGTCTGTTCAGACAACACCATGAGGGAATTTGCGGTTTTTCTATCACATTGCACCGAATTAGGTGTCTGTTCAGACAACACCATGAGGGAATTTGCGGTTTTGCGCTCCCGCAACCGCCGGTCAATTTGAATAGCCAGTGCCATAGTATCATTCAGACCTGTGGGAATGGGAAAACCCACCATAACATTCTTAATGGCTTCAGAAAGGCCATTTCTAAAATTAGCGGCCAGTGCACACTCGTTCCAATGTGTCAGCACGGACCATTTCCGAAATTTTTGGCAATACACTTCAGCCTCGTCCTGCCCCTGAGACATAGCCAGCAAGGCCTTTTCTGCCTGAATCTCAAGATTGGGTTCCTCATAAAGTAAACCGAGCGCCAGAAAAAACGCATCAAGATCAGCCAATGCCGGATCTCCTGGCGCCAGCGAAAAAGCCCAATCCTGAGGGTCGCCCCGTAAGAACGAAATAACAATTTTTACCTGCTGAGCAGAATCTCCAGATGAACAGGGTCTCAGGGACAAAAACAATTTACAATTATTCACGAAATTCCTAAACTTAAACCTGTCTCCGGAAAACAGTTCAGGAATCGGTATTTTAGGTTCTGACCTAGGATTTCTGATAACATAGTCTTGTATGCCCTGCACACGAGTAGCCAGCTGGTCCACACTTGTAATCAAGGTCTGGACATTCATGTCTGCAGCAAGCATAGCCACTCTGAGGTAAAGGGGAAGAAGAAAAAAAAAAAAAAAAAAAACTCAGAATCTTCTTTCTTATAATCCCTCTTCTGCAATGCATTAAACATTTAATACTGGCCTGGCAAACTGTTATGACCCCAATGGCGAGGGTCTCAGAGGAACGTGGAAGTCTGCAGAATACAAAAATCCAGCTCATAGGGCAGTGGTAACTGGGTTGACCATATATCTACTCCTAACGCCAACACTAGAAGTAGCCGGGGATCATTCCTACGTTGATTCTAGATGACACGCGCCAGCCGGAGAATCTAGCTACCCCTAGTAGAGGAAAACAAAGACCTTTCTTGCCTCCAGAGAAGGGGACCCCAAAGCTGGATAGAAGCCCCCCACAAATAATGACGGTGAGGTAAGAGGAAATGACAAACACAGAAATGAACCAGGTTTAGCACAGAGAGGCCCGCTTACTGATAGCAGAATAAAGAAAGGTAACTTATATGGTCAACAAAAACCCTATCAAAATCCACACTGGAAATTCAAGAACCCCCGAACCGTCTAACGGTCCGGGGGGAGAACACCAGCCCCCTAGAGCTTCCAGCAAAGGTCAGGATATAGATTTGGAACAAGCTGGACAAAAATACAAAACCAAAACAAATAGCAAAAAGCAAAAGGCAGACTTAGCTGATATAACTGGAACCAGGATCAGTAGACAAGAGCACAGCAGACTAGCTCTGATAACTACGTTGCCAGGCATTGAACTGAAGGTCCAGGGAGCTTATATAGCAACACCCCTAACTAACGACCCAGGTGCGGATAAAAGGAATGACAGAAAAACCAGAGTCAAAAAACTAGTAACCACTAGAGGGAGCAAAAAGCAAATTCACAACAGACTAGGTTAGCCAAAGAGGGTGAGAATTTAGCCCCCATGGCCACACCTGTTTTCTGTAAATAATAACGAGAATCAAATGTGAAAAAATTGTGAGTCATAAGGAAAAAAGTAACCTGTAAAATATATTGTTTTAAATCCACAGAATAATTACTAAGACTGTCTAACTGAAACTGTAAAGCCTGCATAGCTACACAGTGTGGAATACATGAATACAGTGAGACCACATCGCAGCAGAGCCACGTAAATTTTGCTGACCATTTTTTATCAGAAAAAACTCCCAAGACTTCCCGTGAGTCCTTGATATACCCAGGGATTTTACTTACAAGCGGTTGTAATAGGGAATCAACCCATTCACAGAGATGCTCATTAGCTGAGCCAATGCCAGATACTATTGGTCTTAGGGGGGGGATCCTTTCGCTTTTGTGTACTTTTGGTAAGCCATGTATGATTGGGCACACAGGGTCTTGTACAATTAGATAATCCGATTGTTTTTTAGTTATAACCCCCAAACTGACACCCTCTTCGATTATTTTGATTGTTTCATTTTTAAATTCCATGGATGGATTTCCCTTCAGTTCAATATAGGTGGATGAATCAGACAACAATTCCATTAGTTTGAAATGATAATCAATTACATTAAGGACAACCACTAAACCACCTTTATCAGACATTTTAACTATAATATCTTTCATGTCCTGTAACTGATGTAAAGCTTGCCATTGCTTCCCTGAAAAATTGTTATCAAATTCAGATCTATTGAGGGTTACATTCTGATCCAGATTACGCAATTCTCGCTCCATCACCTCCTGGAATCTGTCCATACATTCGGATCTGGACTGGATGGGATAAAAATTGGGGTTTTTTGTTGTAAAATTATGAGATTGGTTAGTTGTTATTACATTTGCCTGGTTCTCATTGTATAAAGATTGTAAAGAAACTAAAGAAACCTGATCGAAAAAATCCATTCCATGAAATTCATTAGTTTGGGAAGAGATCTCTTGTTGTTGTTGTTCAACATCTCCTGCATTATCCACATTGGTCAAAAAATGCTTTTTAACTGTTAAATTGCGGATGAACTTGTTGATATCCAAAAGGGTGGAAAATAAATCAAATCTCTGGCTGGGGACGAAATTCAAACCAAGGGATAAAACCGCAAGTTGATCATTAGTTAGGACTCTAGATGATAAATTCAAAACATTGTCATTATTGTTCACTTGAACATGCGTCTCCTGTTGCGCGTTGTAACACCTTGATTTTCCACGATGTTTTCTGCCCCCACGCCTTTGGCGTTTTTTGAATGCCGAAAAAACTTTTTCTTTCCACCCGCTCCTGCATCATTAACAGACACATCTGATAAACTGCGATTATTATCCGAAGAATCTGGATCGGAGGAAGTAAAATTCACATGCATTTTTGCTGCCGTTTGTCTAAAGTGAGACTGGTTTCTTTTCAAAATAGATCTGGGAGTTCTATTTATGTTCTCCCACTGCCCCCATTCATAGACTTTATTAGTAGCATAGTCATTCATGTCTCTAGTAAACTTTCTCTTTTTTCTCTCCATAATGTCATCCTCTAATGTAGAGATATTTTCATGCATTTTCTCCACGAGAGAATCAAACTGAGACAAGTCCTTATATTGTACTAATAGCGCATTAACATCTTCCATTTGTTTCTGTATTTCATTCAATTTCATATCCTCATATTTGACAATAAGCCTCATTAAATTCAAAGAGCAATTGCTCAAAATATTATTCCATTCTTCTTGAAATTCTGATGAAAAAATAGTAGTAGGAATCTTTTTAATGCGTAATCCACGTGGGATCATATCCTTTGCCAAGTAATTGTTCATAGTAGTTTGATCCCACCAAACTTTTGTCTCCTGTGATAGGAGTTTTTCCAAATTATTCACATTGTCCTGTAAATCAAGTGCGGTTTTGGGATCTGCACCATCTTGTGAAAACACACGTGCTGCCTTCTGAGATCTATCACGAGATAGGATGGTAGCCATAGAAATAATAAATCCAAATACTGTGCAAACAGTCCCGTAAATATTTTCAAATATATATATAGTCAATTTAAAATATGGGAGCAGTGTTCGGGAGCAGCGGCAAACGGTATCGTAAACACAGAAAAACAAAAAGCCAGCTCACCAGACAACCGTTGGTAGGTGCACGGAAACTCCACGCCGATCCACGTGGTGAAATATAACAATGAAAAACAGGGTTGATTCCAGCTCCACAAAGATGCCTTGAATAAAATTAAATCCTTTATTGGTGCATATTTAAAAGACAAGGGTTGTCATGCTCTCCATGATAAAACGGGAAACGAGCTACGCGTTTCGATCTGTTACAGATCTTTTTCAGAGCTACATAAACACAGACATATCAACATTTTAAAGGTACTACCAACCAATCAGCATGAAGTACAAAAACATGTGACCAGGGGCGTAACGACCGCGGTCGCAGCGGTCGCCATTGCGACCGGGCCCCGCAGGTCAGGGGCCCCGGGCCGGCAGGTCAGGGCAGGGCCGGGCTGGACATCGGGCACTTCTGGCAAATGCCAGAAGAGCCGATGCCAGTAGTGGGCCGCTGCACTGTTCCTCGCCGCCGCCGCCGCCGCATTTAACTATACCGGCGTCTATGACACCGGTATAGTTCAATGCAATGATGGAGGAGAGCGTCACCTGACGCTCCCTCTCCCATCATTCCCCGCTCTGCCTCTGACAGTACACTGCGGGTGCGCGATGACGTCATATCATCGCGCACCTGCAGTGTCCTGGGCAGACTGCAGCCACCAGGAGCAGCGCGGGCAAAAGGAAAGGTGAGGAGAGTTTTTTTTTTTCTTTTTCACCGGACTGTGGGGCCATTATCGGGGGGGGGGAGATGAGATGCGGGCTGTGCTCTATATACCCCTGTGCTGGCTGTGCTCTATATACCCCTGTGCTGGCTGTGCTCTATATACCCCTGTGCTGGCTGTGCTGCATATACCCCTGTGCGGGCTCTGCTGTATATATCCCTGTGCGGGCTGTGCTGTATATATCCCTGTGCGGGCTGTGCTCTATATACCCCTGTGCTGGCTGTGCTCTATATACCCCTGTGCTGGCTGTGCTGCATATACCCCTGTGTGGGCTGTGCTCTATATACCCCTGTGCGGGCTGTGCTGGATATACCACTGTGCGGGCTGTGCTGTATATACCCCTGTGCGGGCTCTGCTGTATATACCCCTGTGCGGGCTGTGCTGTATATACCCCTGTGCGGGCTGTGCTGTATATACCCCTGTGCGGGCTGTGCTGGATATACCCCTGTGCGGGCTGTGCTGGATATACCCCTGTGCGGGCTGTGCTGGATATACCCCTGTGCGGGCTGTGCTGGATATACCCCTGTGCGGGCTGTGCTGGATATACCCCTGTGCGGGCTGTGCTGTATATACCCCTGTGCGGGCTGTGCTGTATATACCCCTGTGCGGGCTGTGCTGTATATACCCCTGTGCGGGCTGTGCTGTATATACCCCTGTGCGGGCTGTGCTGTATATACCCCTGTGCGGGCTGTGCTGGCACCCAACACCATGTTGCAGTGCAGGAGATTCCTGCAACAGTCCGAGGCGTATCTAGGGGAAGGGGGTGGGGGGGCGTCACGGAGGTGGGGGGGGGGCCCCATTTGGAAGTTCGCACCGGGGCCCATAACTTTGTAGTTACGCCACTGCATGTGACTTAAGGTCCTTCTAATGCAATACAAAAATCATTTTTTTAAAAACAACATATTTATGTAAAAATTCATTACAATGTGAATATACATAAAAAGGATGGAAACGAAAAATTATATAAACAGCTCATAATGTGATGTTAGTAATGATACATTAACTCGTTACGTTTATTAAGACCGGCTGGAAACCGGGTGTTTAGGTGATAAATCCAAAAGGCTTCACGTGTAAGAAGACAACGTTTGAAATTCCCACCTCGCTGAGGTTTGTTAACACGTTCAATGCCATGTGCCAAAAAATATTTGGTGCTGCAAGCATGTTGAGTAATAAAATGTCTGGATGCAGCTGAAACTGATCGAGAAGAATTACCTGCATTTTCTATGTCATATAAATGTTCATTGATCCGTACTTTTAGCTTACGTGATGTGCAGCCAACATATGACAATTGACACATAGTACAATCAATTTTGTATATCACAAAGGCAGTATTGCAATTAATGTATTGTTTGATAATAAAATTTTGTGATTTATCAGAGTTAGTGAATGACTTATTAACTGACGTGTGGGCGCACATTTTGCATCTATTACTGCCGCATTTGTAAAACCCATTATGATTTAACCATGTTTTACTTATGTTTTTATCTGAGCGGAACATACTCGGAGAAATTCTGTTGCCTATAGTGGCAGCCCTTCTGGGAATTACATTAATGCCCGTGTCAAGAATTCTTGCCAGACTTGAATCCTCATAGAGGATGGGTAGAAATTTATTAATAAGGTTTTTAATTTTACTAAACTGGGGACTAAATTGAAAACAAATAAAAGGTTTTTTATTTCTATCTCTATTGATTGGGTTTGAAACAGATTCATTTGTACTAATTGGTATAATTAAATCGTGACGATCTCTGTGATCAACAATTTTACGAGCCCTGTTTAGCATCCAATGTGGATAGCTACGACGTTTTAATTTATTTGCTGCCATTTTAATTTCATCTTTTAATACTAAATTGTCACTACAATTTCTCTTGACTCTGACAAACTCACCAACCGGTATAGACTGAATGGTATGTAAAGGGTGTCCACTTCGAGCATGTAGAATAGAATTGCCGCTAAGAGATTTATGGTGGGTTTTTGTCTCTATAACATGATCAGCAATACCAATTAAATTTAAATCCAAAAAACTAATTTCATTTTGATTAAATCTGTGAGTAAACCGTAAATTATAATCATTCAAATTCAAATAATTGATGAAATCAGGTATGGCAGATACATCGGCAGACCAAATGATAAGTAGATCGTCGATGTATCTGCCATACCATTGGATGCAGGAAAAAAAAGGATTGGAAACAGAAAAAATATAATTATGCTCCCAAAATGCCATGACTAGGTTAGCCAAAGAGGGTGAGAATTTAGCCCCCATGGCCACACCTGTTTTCTGTAAATAATAACGAGAATCAAATGTGAAAAAATTGTGAGTCATAAGGAAAAAAGTAACCTGTAAAATATATTGTTTTAAATCCACAGAATAATTACTAAGACTGTCTAACTGAAACTGTAAAGCCTGCATAGCTACACAGTGTGGAATACATGAATACAGTGAGACCACATCGCAGCAGAGCCACGTAAATTTTGCTGACCATTTTTTATCAGAAAAAACTCCCAAGACTTCCCGTGAGTCCTTGATATACCCAGGGATTTTACTTACAAGCGGTTGTAATAGGGAATCAACCCATTCACAGAGATGCTCATTAGCTGAGCCAATGCCAGATACTATTGGTCTTAGGGGGGGGATCCTTTCGCTTTTGTGTACTTTTGGTAAGCCATGTATGATTGGGCACACAGGGTCTTGTACAATTAGATAATCCGATTGTTTTTTAGTTATAACCCCCAAACTGACACCCTCTTCGATTATTTTGATTGTTTCATTTTTAAATTCCATGGATGGATTTCCCTTCAGTTCAATATAGGTGGATGAATCAGACAACAATTCCATTAGTTTGAAATGATAATCAATTACATTAAGGACAACCACTAAACCACCTTTATCAGACATTTTAACTATAATATCTTTCATGTCCTGTAACTGATGTAAAGCTTGCCATTGCTTCCCTGAAAAATTGTTATCAAATTCAGATCTATTGAGGGTTACATTCTGATCCAGATTACGCAATTCTCGCTCCATCACCTCCTGGAATCTGTTTGTTTTCCTAGCATTGTACTGTACCCTGCATGGAAAACGGCTGCGGATCCGCAGCCTAAAAACCGCTGCGGATCCGCAGCAAAAAAAGGATCGTGTGAACATAGCCTAAGATCAAGAGAATTTTGTTATATTTGATAATATTTATCAGATTGAGGCTTCTCCTTGTCCCGTCTGTTGTTTGTCGGCCTTCCACGAAGCCTAGTTGGTCTCTGAATAATATCTGGTAATATGTTTCTTAGCCTATTCGCGATAATTTTAGCATATATTTTCACATCAGTATTGATTAACAATATAGGTCTATAGTTTTTCACTAGTTCTGGGTCCCCCTTGGGCTTCAGGATTAAAGTTATAGTAGACTGTAATATCTCAGGGGGAAACTCTCCAGTTGTGGAGGATTTGTTGAATACTTCTACCAAGTGTGGCACTAATTGGTTACCAACGAGTTGATAGTACTCATTACAGAATCCATCCGGGCCTGGGGATATTTTCTGTTTTAAATTTTTGATAACCTCCATAGTTTCTAAATCTTTTATTGGGGAATTTAATTAAATTTGTTGTTGGTCAGAGATTGTGGGCAAATTTACACGTGACAGGAATTTATTAATAGTTTATTTACTGGGTTGTTGGATCCCGTGCTCAAATTTGAGGTTATAAAGGGAAGTGTAATATTCCGCAATTTAGTCTGCTATATCTCTAGGATGTTCTAGGAGGGAGTCTTTGTTTTTAATTTTATTTATTCTATTTTTAACTCTTGTTGCTTTAAATTTTTGGGCCATTAATCTTGTGGGTTTATTATGGGATGAATAATAGTTGGATTTCATTATTTTCTAAATGCAGTTCTCAGTTTGAGGATCTCAACATGGATAACAGTTGAGGGCAGGGCCGGCGTCAGCATCCGGCGCACCCGGGCAAGTGCCGGGGCCCTGACAAGACAGGGGGGCCCACTCACGCAGTCATACATCCATCTGGCCGCTTTAACCCTTTCTACCCTTTCAATTTGCCCTGCCTGGCACAAGCATCTTCTCAGTCAGTGCAGGGCCAGGCACATAGGGGTTAAGGACACAGCCAGCGTGACATTGTGGGCGGAGAGTTCTCCTGCTCTGCTCTCCTGGCTGTGTGCACTGTGCAGTGCTGAACTAATCAGGCACAGGCAGATTCCGGACTGGAGGAGCTGCTACCAGCACCTGAGTGAGTGCCATGCTATATCGCTGTATATTCTGACAGTCTGGGTGACCTGGGGCGGCCATGGGCTGGGCGGCTGCAGCTGACATATATATATATATATATATATATATATATATATATACACACTACAGCAGCCGCCCAGCCCAGGCCCCCAGCACAGCCTGTATAGATACAGTGTACATAATATATATACAGGACAGGTGCTGGGGGCCTGGGCTGGGCGGCTGTTGAAGTATATACACCGCACAGTACCTCTCCCCTGTATATATACACCGCACAGTACCTCTCCCCTGTATATATACACCGCACAGTACCTCTCCCCTGTATATATACACTGCACAGTACCACTCCTCCTGTCCTGTATATATACACTGCACAGTACCACTCCCCTGTATATATACACTGCACAGTACCACTCCTCCTGTATATATACACTGCACAGTACCACTCCTCCTGTCCTGTATATATACACCGCACAGTACCTCTACCCTGTATATATACACTGCACAGTACCTCTCCCCTGTATATATACTCCGCACAGTACCTCTCCCCTGTATATATACACCGCACAGTACCACTCCTCCTGTATATATACACTGCACAGTACCTCTCCCCTGTGTATATACACCGCACAGTACCTCTCCCCTGTATATATACACTGCACAGTACCACTCCCCTCTATATATATACTCCGCACAGTACCACTCCTCCTGTCCTGTATATATACACTGCAGAATTTACAATAGCTATCACTCATGTAAGAAGTGAAATCTGGCATTGTACTCTACCTATATTTCTCTGCTGTATCTGGGCATCATGAATCGTGGTATGTGTTAAAGGGGGGGGGCCCACTGAGACTCTTTCGCCCGGGGCCCTCAAAAACCTGGAGGCGGCCCTGGTTGAGGGGGTATGTAGCTGTTGTTGAGGATCTTCTTTATTTTTAAGGTCTTTTTTGCAGTTTACAGTAAATTTTTTCCTTGTTTTGTTTTTTTTTGTTGATAGATGCTATATGCATTAAGAAACCTCTTATTACCGCCTTATGGACATTCCATATTGTAAACGGACACATATTCTCCGTTTTGTTTTCTTTAAAGTAATTGGATATCTCATTCTCAATTTTTTTTTTTTATTTAGGGGATTGTAGAAGAAGTGAACTACTCTTCCAGATATAGTAAGAGTCTGTTGATCTTCCCAACAAAATCTCACCCAAAACAGGAGAGTGGTCAGAAAAAGATATGGGTAATAGCTCTACTTTTTTCAATTTAAGGTAAGGTTTTTAATATTAAACAGTATAGGTTCTGTCCCGATCAGGGGCACCTTTACGGTATCACTAAGAACCCTGAGTTATTTAAATGCACTTGCTTTGTACTTATTTAGCTACAGCAGGGTTTTTGCTCATTATGTTTCTTGTAGGTTTTCAGCTCCCAAAAAATGACACTGCAGACAACGTAGTAGCAAAATGGCATTCTCCTGTTTATTTCACAGACCATGGTCTTTTATATTAGACATACAGCAAAAGCAAAGCATCGTGTTACATTCTTATTGGTCATTCTTTATTTTATGAAATATCTTAATAGACAGTTTATCTTGTAGTCCTTGATAACCTTCTAACCTATACTCAGGAGGGGCATGATCTGTTGACCAGCAATGCGAAATGCTAGCTGCTTTTGCCAATTACCCCCATGGACTTAACAATCAACCATCTCAATGCTAAAAAAGAAGAAAGAAGAAACATACCCCATATGTACAATGGTGAAATGTTTGTCCTCTCCACAATAACCCGAGTTATTACTGTTGATGCTAGCAATGCTCCGCTATCCATTTCTTCAGTTTGCATGTGATGTAACCTATGTAATACAGATGTCCGGGCAGTTACTGTAGTAAGGTAGATTAACAGGTATCCAACATATGTATTTTTTGACCATTTCATGAAAAAGGCCTGTTAACGGGTATCACATATCCCAGAGTAGTGTCCCCCTAGAAGAGTACAGACATCCACCTCTATTGTTGCACTTTGTCCTTCTACAAAGGTGAGGTTTGTGGCTGCTCAATCTAAGTTAAAGGTATAACTTCACCCCTCCCAGACACCAACTTCTGTTCCCCCTCCTGCTGTTATCTGCAGTAGTCCCAGTATAAATATCCCTAAAATGTCCATTTTCCTAAGGTGATTTGCTTGATTACCCAGGTGGGGGGAAAGGATTTCTTCACCACAGTTGAGGCGGGCCTTCCCTTTGTAATGGTCTTAAAAAATAGGATCTGAATGACTTATCATTAACTAACTGCCTGACCAATTTACAGTGTAACAGATGTATCAAAGTCTTTCAGCAATTTTGACAGCAGTAGATATAGTGAGGAGACTTTAGTAAGGTCCTTCCCACTTGGGTTTGTACCAGTGTTTCTTTTTGATGATTCTGATCAGCACCCAACTTCCCGGCTTCAGATCGTTAGGGTCTGCAACTGGTGCACCTGGAATTAAACTGGGAACAAAGAGAGGAGACACAGATTAGATATTAGAAAATTCTTTTTGATAGTGAGAGTGACACAGGTTGCCACAAAAGGTGGTGAGTTCTCTTTGAATGGAAGTCTTGGGAGAAATACTACATTTTCTGGGAAACCCCATAACTTTGCAGTCAAGAGACGTAGTGCTTCACGAAGGGTGGCATTGGATTCGGGGTGCTTTAAACTACTGGGGGATTCCCAACAGTTTCTGTGGGACGCGTTGTTTCCGAGATATCGGGGGTCAAAGTCACCCCACCTGGGCCCCATAGACTTCAATGTTAATCCAATAGAGGCCAATGTAGGGTGAATTTGGGGTGTTCCTGTTTGATGTAGAAAGTAGCTATGAACGCCAAATATCTTGGGGGTGTCGGGGACATATGGGGGCACCTGTATGCCAATTTTCAGATTTTAACGAAAACAGAATGAGGCATACAAAAAAACCCACAGTACCTGCAATGAAATAGGGTGCCTAACTATATCCTGTGGAGAGATCTTAAAATTATTGCAGGGAGAAGGCACCCTTGTTCTCTGTTTTTTTGTGTTGTTTCAATACATACATAGTGTAACAAAACGTGTAATTCCAATACTTTTTGGGGAGAAATACTTTTGTTTTGTGCCAACAATTATGGCCATGACTTTCTGTCTGACTGGCATCATGAAAGAAAAAAACTAAAACGATTACCTAGATTTGTTAATTTACTCGATTGTCACTGAAAGACAGGCTTTTCAAAAAAAGGAATTTGATCCCATGATCTGAAGGTGTGTTAGCTAAAAATAACAAATATATACAGTCAGGGCATTACATTGAGGCTGGGCTGGGACTCCTGACAAGATTTTGCTGCGTGTACCTCCCTGACGATTGATGTAGGCTACCGTAGTGGAGTTGTCTGAGTATTTTTACATGTTTGTCTTTTAAGTTTGGCGCGAGCTGTTATAGAGCTTGTTATGGCTGCAACCGTGGACGCCTCCGCGTCGCCCGACCACAACGACGTGGAGCAAGCGTCCCAGGTAGTGACGGAATGTGGACCCACTGAACCACATAGGGTAACGTGGACCTACCCAGACTAGGGAAGGACAGCGAGCAGGGTCTGTGGCAGCTGAGCATGTGAACAAAATGGCGACATGCAGTCCTGAGGGACTTCAGGAATATAACACTTATTCATTAGCCACTGGCTACTGTACTCTGCCCAGCAGCCCCCCGCGGAGTTTACCTTGGGCAGAACCACTTCTGGCTTGTATTTACTTGCATATACCTATGCAAGTAAATACATACATTTAAATATTCGTTAAATGTTCTTAATTGGTTGGTTATTACTAACTAACCAAGCCGAATATTTACATGTTCGTTTCATTATTAATAAAGAAACAAACATTCTGATGTTCACTCATCCCTAACGGGCTTTATGATGGCCCGTATACATACTGGGTCCTCTCACCATCCCGAGCACAGAGGAAGCTGCAGGATCATGTGACCAGTCATGTGTGCGCCCTATCCCAGCATGACCTATGGGAGGTCATGTGATGCAGCTTCGGGCTGCAAGCACCAATTGCGGGGTACAGGAGCCTTTTTCATGGGTAAGAGTGGGCTTCCCAGACTCCCCCAATCACCCCCTATAAGCCCCATATCTCAGGTTATGGAATGGAATTTATTACAAACCAGTGAACAAATATGATTAATTTACGGGTCTCTTACCAGGTGACCCCCCTTTACTATTTTGGTCTTTTGGGGTAGGTTACCATGGAAGCAAAACCCATCCATACTCATAAAATGACACAAACACAGTAAATGGAAAAAAATGGTCGTGATATTTATTCAGGGTAACCACATTAATTTTATAATAAATTAATTAATAGACAGAATAACCATAACTAAACCTCCAATCCACCCAGAGAGCTGGGCAATTTTCCCAAAAGCCATGAATCAAAGAGACATGGCCCCCCCACAATATCGCTGCCATTTTTCGACCTTCAATTGGAAGTCCAAATTAAAAATGTCCAGTCCGATATCAGAAAGGTGAACCATATCACGCCTAGAAATTCCGCGGTAAAGCCTTCTAGATCCACGTGTCTAAAAAAACCCAATTAATTAAAGGCATAAAGTTTTCCATTCCCTTATTAACCCTTCTCCGAATTTTCTATAGGAACGATAATTTATTCCTAGACCAAATTAACTTAGGAACGATCTCAGAAAAAACGAAACCAGAGTGAGAGAAGGACTGCTTAAGACCAGAAATATCCTTCCTCATTGTAGCTAATAAATCTAGGGTTTTAAGGTCGTTTCTGCCCATGTGAAAATTAATAAGATCGGGATAAGGAAGGCGAATAGATAAATTTAGTCACGGAGCTCAATAAATTATCAACTTCATTCCCCTTATGCTGCGCCAAAAAACCTGAACAGAAGAGGAATTAAAAGATAAGTTCTCGGTACAGGACCGCTGGCTAGCTCTCTTCTGCACCCAGAATATAAAAAAATGTCCAACAGTCCATACTACCAGGGGACCTGAAAGTGAATATTAAAATTAATGATCATGACGAACATATAATTTATACCTACCAGACTCCCATGTGCCTAACTTCATAATTTTGCCATCACACAGCCCTGACCTAGACGATTCCGTAGCTGCACCAATTAAAAAAGAATGGGATGTAATTTTAAGCGCATCCTTTCCCAAGATACATTAACATTTCTTAAGAACAGAAATAAATTGATAAATGGTAGCTGGTTTACTATCCAGGTGAATAAATAAAGGGACAAAAATGTTAGGTCTACTCTCTAACCATCTCTTAGTATTGGCTACTGGACAGATTACCGAGTCAGGAATGGAATTGAGCTTTAATCTTGCTCCACTTCCCATTTCATCTGTTTTAGACTATTGTATAAATAAGGTTAAATAACAATCTTTTAGTGAAACATCTGAGAACAATAGCCCGGAGGGTTTAGATTTCTTTGCCAAAACCAATTCACCTACTCTTAAGATCTCTAAAGAAGGGTAAGGGAAAAGCGGCACTAAATAAACATGTTTTGTCTAAATTCGTCCAAACTGTATTTAATGATAAACAGAGATCCTTCAACAAAGCAAAAGATATAGGGCGTCTAAAGTCGGCTTTGTAGTTGCCTCTCTTAAAACCATTTAAAAACTGCTTTATTGGAAATAAGCCAGTTAAAGGGGGTTTACCGATTAGCTTCGAGAAGAAAGATACCCTAGCCAGAGATTTTGATCCTGCTGAATAAGATAGGCCTTTATTAATCAAAAACTCAGCAAACTTCAAACTCAAAATAGGACTAGATACCGCAAAGTTAAAATTGTTCAATAGGCAAAAATTAACCCACTGTTTCCATGCAGCCAAATAATCAACCCATGATCTATCCGCTAGAGAATGTTCAAGGAAATAAGGAATCAACCCAAAATTATGTCCCAAACGAGATGGGGGAGAGTGTTCCCGCTTCATCGGCGTGTGGCGCCTGTTGATGAAATATCGACCACTGGCGGTGACAAAGAGAATTAGCAGCTAGAATCTTTTTGTTCGTGCCTAATTTAGCCTTAATACAGATATTAAATTTTAAACAGATCAAAACTAGCTGTCTGATAATCCTAGACGCACATATATTCTTAGAGGAGAGGGTATTAATAGAAAAAATGAGACCTTGGTTGGCTGAAAGGATTAAAATTCTAGAGTCGCACAAGTGAATGCCCCAAAAAATAGAAAAAAGTTCGAGTATCACGGGATTTTTAGTTACGTTATTGGCTACCCAGCTTTCTGGCCAATGATGCACCGACCAATGGGAAGAGAATAAATTTCCATAACCTATCGATGCATCAGTAGAACAAATAAAGGGTGAAGAGTCTGCTAAAATAAAGGGATTTTAACATCCTCTTTTAAATCTGAACAAACTCTAATATGCGAACCAGGAGACAAAAGGATTTTTGTCGCATCGTAAAGGCGCCTAGAAAAGGCACGGCCTACGGGAATAATTCTTAGAGCAAAATTTAATAAGCCTAACAACAATTGAAGTTCCTTAAGAGTAACTTTTTTTTTCGATACAAAACCTGATAGTGCATTTTGCAGTTTAACAACCTTCTCTTCCTGGAGTCTACATTCCATTTTAGATGAATCCAACGTTATGCCCAAAAAATCTAAAGTAAGTATTGGTGAAACTGTTTTCTCTAGTGCAACTGGAATGCCAAAATTTTGACACATTGACATGAATTTGCTCAATAACTGCATGCAATTCTGGGACCCAGGGAGGGCCAATAAAAAGAAAATCGTCGAGATAATGGAGTAGTATGCCCACATGCTGGGAGTCCGATTCTATGACCCAATGTAAAAAAGAAGAAAAAGTTTCAAAATAAAAACAAATTGGGAAAAACCCATGGGCATGCATCAATCAAAGAAAAAATAGAACTCTAAGGAATTAAAGCCATCCGGATGTACCGGGAGGAGTCTGAATGCCGATTTAATATTCAATTTGGACATTAACATATTCTGACCAAAATTTCTAAGTAAGTCGACGGGCGTATCAAATGAAGAGTAGCTAACTGAACACAAAGATTTATCTACCTCGTCATTTAGAGAGAAACCGTGGGGGTAAGATAAATCATGTATTAAGCGGAAAGAGCCTGAATCCTTTTAGGGACAATACCCAGAGGGGAAATAAGAAAATTCAAAAAGGGTGGGCTATTCTGCCTAATTGTAGTTCCTTGTAAATTGTTTCCCTTGCTATATCAGGGTGTCTCGACAGGAAGGGTAAATTTTTAACTCATTTGCAGCCCATACCTCTAAAAGGGGAATATAAAAACCTTGCAAAAAATCTTTGAAAAGCAGCTCGCTACTCTCCCGATCTGGATACCGGTCTAGCCATGCCACGCTATCATTTTTTCCAGTTTCACTGGTGTCGGAGCTTTTGAAATTAAACTCATTAATTGATGACTGTTGAGTGTTTTGCTGCCTAAAGCATTTAGACATGGGGCGCGAGCCTCCGACAGAATGAACATTCGTGGCGAAGCCTGCAATTATTGAGCCATTTGCAATACGTTTCATTAAACGCAACGTAATCGCCCTTCCTATTGAAATTGATGGCAGGTTGCTTTACTACGGAATGTATCTGAGGGAGCATTAAATTGATCCAAAGGGCAACATCTTTGGCACTCCATGTAGCGTTTGGATGGACGGCCAATTTTTGTCTGAAAGCTTCATCGTAATTATGCCAGGCCATGCCTCCAAAATTACGATAAGCTTGCAATTCGACATGTTGAAAGAGTTTACTACACAAGTTAGAGAACTTTTCACCGAGAACAGACGAGTATTTAATTAAAGTAAATTTTCAATAGTTTACTTTATTCATATTGAATCTATAGTAAGGCAGCGTAGCTGAGCAGTGCTGCAACCATGGTGTCTCAGTCTATGCATGCAGGCTTACCTCTCCTCCTCCAGGCTCCTCTTCTACTCAGCCTCTAACTTTAGAGCCTCCTCCTGACCACCTCCAGCCCACACCACTGGGCCCTGGGCTACTGCCCAGATTGACCCCATTATAATCCACCCCTGATTGTACCCTGTGGTCAATCAGTGGCCGCATCACTCTCCCCGCCTTCTAAGCAACCTCTTATATCTGTAGGAAGTAAATGTTGCTGCATTTTTTTTAAAATAACAAATGTAAGCCATTTTCCTAAGGCAAAGACAGTGAAGCAGCCACTGATTGTCCACAGGGTTCACATAATGATACTGTCACAAAATCTCCATGAGAGAAACTGTGGTGACACCATTGGAAGTATTCAAATCACATCCTTGCAGTCAAATGACTGTTTGCTCCCTGTGTGTGATGTGAGGAATCACAAATCTGCATTTACAGTCACTACTGACTTTAAGTACAAATATTAGTTACACTGTTATTTTTAGACATGACATGTTAAACTTTAGTAGCGTGTTGCATTCTCTTCAATAATTTTTTGTTTATCCTGCTTGGGGACCGAAGCAATATTTGGTGGAAACTCTGTGCGTTTAGAACTCCAGGTGGTTTGATGTTCCTTTTTCATAATTCGAATGACATCAGCCACGATTTCTTGTTGAAAATCTTGTGATGTGGGCTCACATAAACATTTTACAACCCAAGCTTTGCGTGCTTTTGAAAATTCAAGATGGTATCTAACACTGCCAGTGGAATCAGTTTCATTGTCATGTTGAACCACAGCCTTCAATCTATCAATACTCCTATTGTGGTCCAAGGCTGCCAACTGGCTGCAAGCAATCATGCCATCAATAAAGAAATGTAAGCACTTAGGCCGGTATTTTAAACATACGCTATGATACAATTCCAATTCTCCTGTGTGACAGAAGTAGTTGATCTGTCTTATGTCCCGTTGAAGATTTTTGCTCTCCGCTATTCCTTTCAACAGGCTCATGGCTGTCGGTGTAGGCTCTAGCCATTTGGTATTGTCCAATTTCTCAGCAGTGAGTGGTAAATGCTCACATGCAATATAGGGTTCAGAACCAGACCACTCAAGGATATTCCTCACATGTTGCAACTTTAATTTCCATCCTAAAATCTGTTGGTCAGCAGCTCTTCTGCAGGTACGCGAAGAGCACCATAAATGGTTTTTGATTGGCTGTATCCAATGTGACAGTATTTCACCTTCCTCTTTTTTTGGATGCTGCTAGAATCTTCTTGCCCACTGACTTAGCCAGAAGCCAAACGTCAAATTGATGTTGAATATTTGGATATTTTTCCCGCATAAGTTTACGTATTGCAACGTATCGATCAGTGGCAATAACCTGAATGTCAAGTCCTTGTTCAAGGAAGAAATTAATATTTCTTTCAAAGGCTATTTTTTCAAGGGAAACTGACCTAGTTGGTGGAACCACCTGCTCAACAGAAAGACGGCAAATTTTCTTTGATTCTGTGTCCATCATAGAATATATGCAATATTTTACACAGAATCCAGGGCTGTCTGACTGTCCATCCCCTGTGAGACACACTGAGGCTTTTTTCATGTCCTCAAGTACGTTTCTTTGTTCCAGGTTCCAGTGGTGATCTATTGCAGGGAAGATGTAAATTTTTTTTATTTTTGAAATGTGTTTGAGTCGCCCGCCAAGGCCGTGGGGGTACTCGGTACTGGGTCCGGTCGCAATTAAAGGGGTGGTCATGGTGGCAGCGACCCAGTCCGTGGCCCTGGGCGCCCAAGTAAAAGGGACGGTCTTTAAACGGGTTGTGGAAATAAGGAACGTTCGTGACGCCACCTGTGGTTCTCGGTCAGAGGTGACTGACGCTGCTTAAAGGGGTCATCTGGGGGCAATGGTGCTGCAGCAAAGATGGTGTCACTTCCCACAGGTGAAGCGGTGTCCTCAGGGCTTCCGGTGTATTTGGCAGGGATGATGAATGCCGCAAATAATTGGAGGACACAGGGTTGCAGTCTTTACCTGGTTTACTGAGATGGTATTCAGCCTCAGTCCAGGGTACCGGTAACAGGTGTAGCTGGAATCCAGGCAGCCTGAAGACAGGTGGAAATCCCCTTGACAGGTCAGTTTGGGAGCCTTCCACTATGCGCTGGTCTGTGGTCCCTTGCTGCCTGTAGCTCTCTAACAAGGTCCTCTTTCTTCCCTGTCCAGGGACAGTACCTGCACGGTAGGCAACTTGAGCCGTCTCTTTTGGGTCTTTATTCACGATGACTCTGGACTCTGATTGCTGCTGTACCTCAGGTATTATGTGGGCAAGTCCCTTTTAGTTTCCTGCCTTCCGATTCTGCCGTGGGGCTTGCAGTCCCCCTCAGCCTCGGGCTCTCGGTACCTGGTTTCTACACTCAGTTTAGATAGGCCCAGTAGCAGTCCTTCTCTAGCTCCTAAGTACCTCTGTCCTCCTTCACTGTCTGCTACCAACTCTGCTTGTCTGCCTAGCAACTGCCTAGCAACTGACTCATCCTCCCAACCAGAGAGAGCAGCTCCCCTCAAGTCGGGTGTAGAGCTCCCCCTTCTGGCCTGGAGTCAGGATATGTTGCATGTAAGGTTACCTGCCAAAGGGATTCCTCCTGTCTCCAAGCATGGCATTACCCTCCCCGAGAGGAAGGCAATACCACTGTGGTACCTGGACTCCTGGGGTGCCACATGCTGATTTTCCTATACTACACATTTTTAGAGTAGTAAAGAAGTGCTTCATTCTTAGAAAGCTTTGGCCACTTAAAATTATTGCAGATGATATCAATACATTGCCCAGTGGCCTCAATTCATGCTTGGGTTGGCTGTCCCACAGTTTAAAATGATGCCCATTTTCACACTGCACAAATATTGTTATCATGCTCCCAACTAATTTTTGTTTTAATTTGGTCAATTTACCTTGACGCCGAGGTGTCTGTTGACAAGGTACCTTAGAAATTAACAATCTCAAACAACAGTCAAAGACAAGATTTTGTTTTTCAGCTGCATGGTTGTCATACTGAAATTGTAAGTCTTCAAAATCTTTGTCTTCGGTATCCTCATTACTGTCCTCAGAAAAAACATCATTTTCCTCTGCACAATGTGAACAATAAAAAGATGTGTCACGTGGGTTAACATAAGAGGTTCCACTTTGCTCAATTGTACGATCACGCACATCTTCAGTTTGTGGGGACATTTCTAGTACTTCAACTTCTTCTTGTATTGGAGATAGTGGCAAAAATCCTTCCTCCAATGCTGAAAACAGATCACCCGATTGTTGTCCATGTTCCTTTTGGTTTGAATGTTCTGTAGTTTGATAAGCATAGTAATCATGGTCAACCAAACCTGATGATTGAACAGTGGGAATAAAATGTTTTACTGGTGGAGATGTTAATTGTGATGCTCTTGCCAAGGACACTTCAAAATCCATCTCATCATATTCCAATACATCTTTACAAGGCTTTTCTATATGAACAGCACTGGGTGCATTTAAGTCAAGTTGTATTTGTTTCTTAGTGGAACCCTGTGTATCTGTTTTTGGTTAGGACTCATTTTTTTCCATGTCTGAGTCACTACTTGACTTCACATACCCATGTTAGTGGTTCAAAAACAGTCTTTGTTTGTTCATACTTTGGTCTTTGTGAAGGACCCATTTTGCACATAGTGCATCTATTTTTGAAAATCGTATTTGCGTCATTCTTGATCGCTGAAATTTCTCATGCTCTGTGTTCACAGCAAATGATTGTCTGTTAGGCACTTTAACAATAAGTGTAAGGGAGTCTGAAGATTCACTAGTATGTGCAGCGTCGGACTGGAGTACCTTGGGCCCACCAGAGAAAAATCATTCTTGGGGCCCACCTTGCAGTTATATAGAAATAATACCAATTATGTTGCAAAATGATGTCATATCAAACGAAGTGTTTATTAACCAATAAATAACCAATTTAACTTAATGTATAAAAAACAAACTAAAGAAACACTCCAATACTTTGACAACAATAAATACTTTCAAGGTACATTTCCTTAAAGTAGAAGTCCCACAAATGGAACTTGCATTTATTTTGCGCACGGGGCCCCGTCACACAGTGATGTAAGTGGTGAGGTAGTCAAAATTCTGTCCATCTCTCCACTAACCGCAAAACAGATGCCTGTTCCATTTGTGAGAACCACATCTACTATTCTGGCACATCCTGGAAATATGGGAGCACCCATTAAAGTGCAATAACAAAAAATGAGTATTGTTTACTAGATAAAAATAAATATTATATAAAACCGATTTTACTAAACAAAATGTATAATTCCCAAAGAAATAGGAATTTCACTTTTCCCAATTTTAAAAATTGGAAATCAAATTTGCCTACAAGCCTTCTCAGCATATTCTTAGAATTTACTCAGTAATGCAAATACACAACATTAGCTCAAAGCATGTTGAGAATAAGCTGGGATCACCCAGCAGCACCATTGAAGCAGCACATCAAACTTGCCCCACTGGAAAAAGTTTAAAAATTATATGAACATTGTGAACTTTAGTTTTGCATGTTTCCTTCCCCTCTTTAATACAATATCATTCAATTGTTAATGATAAGACCCATGATAGCAAAGTAAACGTACACTAATAATCATGCCGCAGCAAACTTACAAAAGCATTTTTTTCAGAACAGAAGATGACATTGCATAAGTATTAATAATGTCATCATAGTCTAAGTTCCTTGAAATGTCACGCTCAATGTTCAACAGAAGAAGTGACTCTAAAAGTTCCTGTCCAATTAAAGACCTCAGACGATTTTTTACAATTTTCAGTTTTGAGAACACTCTTTCACATGAAACTTGGGTGCAAGCAAGTGTAAGAAGTGTCTTGTAAACTGCAAAAAGGTTTGTATATGCTGCAGAATGTAAATTGTAGTCATATAAAAGTGTTTAGCAACAGGAAAGACAGTTTTCACATGCTAACTTTTTGGTATCAATGGCTTCCTCTTCATCCTCCTCTATTTTTTCTGTGATTTCAACCACAGGAGGGCATGGATTTTTGAGAACGGAATAGTTCTCTTTAAAACTAGTTAGCTCAACTTTACGTTGAATAATATCGACTTCAGCCAGTTCAGCTACAGTCTTCAAAGCCTCAGACGGAATGTCAGTATAGCTCATTTGGTCAAACTGCCTGGGGTCAAAGTACACTAGATCTTGGATAAGGTTTTTGTTTTTTGAGAATTTTTTTTTCAATGCTCATTGCTGCCTGGTCAATGACGACATAAAAAACCTGATGCTGAAAACTATTCAGCGGGTCAGAAGAAAGCTCATCCTTTGCTAACTCACCCGGCATTGTTTTTTTTCTAGTTATTCATTTCTGTGGTAAGGCTTTTTCAAAAATGACATTTATTGAGTGTTCTTCAAGTGTGGAATCCATCTTTTCAATAAATGAATTGACTGTTTTAACCCCTTCCTGACATCAGACGTACTATCCCGTCGAGGTGGGGTGGGCCCGTATGACCGCCGACGGGATAGTACGTCATCACCGATCAGCGGCGCTCACGGGGGGAGCGCGGCCGATCGCGGCCGGGTGTCAGCTGCATATCGCAGCTGACATCCGGCACTATGTGCCAGGAGCGGTCATGGACCGCCCCCGGCACATTAACCCCCGGCACACCGCGATCAAACATGATCGCAGTGTACCGGCGGTATAGGGAAGCATCGCGCAGGGAGGGGGCTCCCTGCGGGCTTCCCTGAGACCCCCGGAGCAACGCGATGTGATCGCGTTGCTGCGAGGGTCTCCTACCTTCTTCCTGGCTGCAGGTCCCGGATCCAAGATGGCTGCGGCATCCGGGTCCTGCAGGGAAGGAGGTGGCTTACCGAGTGTCTGCTCAGAGCAGACACTTGGTAAGCCTGCAGCCCTGCACAGCAGATCGTCGATCTGGCAGAGTGCTGTGCACACTGCCAGATCAATGATCTGTGATGTCCCCCACTGGGACAAAGTAAAAAAGTAAAAAAAAAAATTTTCCACATGTGTAAAAAAAAAAAAAAAAAAAAAAATTCCTAAATAAATAATAAAAAAATATATATATTATTCCCATAAATACATTTCTTTATCTAAATAAAAAAAACAAAACAATAAAAGTACACATATTTAGTATCGCCGCGTCCGTAACGACCCAACCTATAAAACTGCCCCACTAGTTAACCCCTTCAGTAAACACCGTAAGAAAAAAAAAAAAAAAACAAGGCAAAAAACAACGCTTTATTACCATACCGCCGAACAAAAAGTGGAATAACACGCGATCAAAAAGACTGATATAAATATCCATGGTACCGCTGAAAACGTCATCTTGTCCCACAAAAAACAAGCCGCCATACAGCATCATCAGCAAAAAAATAAAAAAGTTATAGTCCTGAGAATAAAGCGATACCAAAATAATTATTTTTTCTATATTTTAGTTTTTATCGTATAAAAGCGCCAAAACATAAAAAAATGATATAAATGAGATATCGCTGTAATCGTACTGACCCGAAGAATAAAACTGCTTTATCAATTTTACCAAACGCGGAACGGTATAAACGCCTCCCCCAAAAGAAATTCATGAATAGCTGGTTTTTGGTCATTCTGCCTCACAAAAATCGGAATAAAAAGCGATCAAAAACGGTCACGTGTCCGAAAATGTTACCAATAAAAACGTCAACTCGTCCCGCAAAAAACAAGACCTCACATGACTCTGTGGAGCAAAATGTGGAAAAATTATAGGTCTCAAAATGTGGAGACGCAAAAACTTTTTTGCTATAAAAAGCGTCGCTGGTTTCACACTTGCGTTTTTGTCTGCAGCGTTTTTTGCACAAAAAACGCATGCGTTTTTTCCCTATATTTAACATTGAAAACGCATGCGGTTTTTTTGTACGCGTTTGGTCGCGTTTTCAAACGCATGCGGTTTTTTTCTGCATGCGTTCATTTTCAGAAATACAACCTGCAGTATTTTCTTGCGTTTTTAAGCACATGCGTTTGTTTGCGTTAAAAACGCATGCATTTTTTCGAAAAAAAAACAGAAAACACACTGAAAAGCCACCCACCACCATCAAGGTGATAAAGGGATCCTAACCCTAACTCTACCCCTAACCTCACCCCTAACCGTTTAATGAACATTTTCTGACAGTCATAGTGCCACGTATTTCAGTGCCACGTATTTCAGTGCCACGTATTTCAGTGCCACGTATTTCAGTGCCACGTGTTTCAGTGCCACGTGTTTCAGTGCCACGTATCACGTATTTCAGTGCCACGTATCACGTATTTCAGTGCCACGTATCACGTATTTCAGTGCCACATATTTTAGTACCACGTATTTCAGTTGCACATATTTCAGTGCCACGTATTTCAGTGCCACGTATCACGTATTTCAGTGCCACGTGTTTCAGTGCCATGTATTTAAGTGCCACGTATCACATATTTCAGTGCCACGTATTTCAGTGCCACGTATTTCAGTGCCACGTATTTCAGTGCCACGTATTTCAGTGCTACGTATCACATATTTCAGTGCCACGTATTTCAGTGCCACGTATTTCAGTGCCACGTATCACATATTTCAGTGCCACGTATTTCCGTGCCACGTATTTCCGTGCCACGTATTTCAGTGCCACGTATTTCAGTGCCACGTATTTCAGTGCCACGTATTTCAGTGCCACGTATCACATATTTCAGTGCCACGTGTTTCAGTGCCACGTATTTAAGTGCCACGTATCACGTATTTCAGTGCCACGTATTTCAGTGCCACGTATTTCAGTGCCACGTATTTCAGTGCCACGTATTTCAGTGCCACGTATTTCAGTCACGTTTAGGGTTAGGGTTAGGGCTAGGGTTGGAGGTAAAGTTAGGGTTGGGGCTAAAGTTAGGGTTGGGGCTAAAGTTAGGGTTAGGGTTTGGATTACATTTACATTTGGATTAGGGTTGGGATTAGAATTATGGGTGTGTCAGGGCTAGGGGTGTGGTTAGGGTTACCGTTGGGATTAGGGTTAGGGGTGTGTTTGGGTTAGGGTTTCAGGTAGAATTGGGGAGTTTCCACTGTCCAGGCACATCAGGGGCTCTCCAAGCGCGACATGGCGTCCAATCTCAATTCCAGCCAATTCTGCGTTGAAAAAGTAAAACAGTGCTCCTTCCCTTCCGAGCTCTCCCGTGCGCCCAAAAAGGGGTTTACCCCAACATATGTGTTATCAGCGTACTCGGGACAAATTGAACAACAACTTCTGGGGTCCAAGTTCTCTTGTTATCCTTAGGAAAATAAAAATTTGGGGGGCTAAAAATCATTTTTGTGGGAAAAAAAAGGTGTTTTATTTTCACGGCTCTGCGTTATAAACTGTAGTGAAACACTTGGGGGTTCAAAGTTCTCACAACACATCTAGATAAGTTCCTTGGGAGGTCTAGTTTCCAATATGGGGTCACTTGTGGGGGGTTTGTACTGTTTGGGTACATCAGGGGCTCTGCAAATGCAACGTGACGCCTGCAGACCAATCCATTTAAGGCTGCATTCCAAATGGCGCTCCTTCCCTTCCGAGCTCTGTCATGCACCCAAACAGTGGTTCCCCCCCACATATGGGGTATCAGCGTACTCAGGACAAATTGGACAACAACTTTTGGGGTCTAATTTATCCTGTTACCCTTGTGAAGATACAAAACTGGGGGCTAAAAAAATCATTTTTGTGAAAAAAAAAAAGAATTTTTATTTTCACGGCTTTGCGCTATAAACTTTAGTGAAACACTTGGGGGTTCAAAGTTCTCAAAACACATCTAGATAAGTTCCTTGGGAGGTCTAGTTTCCAATATGGGGTCACTTATGGGGGGTTTGTACTGTTTGGGTACATCAGGGGCTCTGCAAATGCAACGTGACGGCTGCTGACCAATCCATTTAAGTCTGCATTCCAAATGGCGCTCCTTCCCTTCCGAGCTCTGTCATGCGCCCAAACAGTGGTTCCCCCCCACATATGGGGTATCAGCGTACTCAGGACAAATTGGAAAACAAATTTTGGGGTCCAATTTATTCTGTTACCCTTGTAAAAATACAAAGCTGGGTGCTAAAAAATCATTTTTGAGAAAAAAAATAAAAATTATTTTCACGGCTCTGCGTTATAATCTGTAGTGAAACACTTGGGGGTTCAAAGCTCTCAAAACACATCTAGATAAGTTCCTTAGGGGGTCTACTTTCCAAAATGGTGTCACTTGTAGGGAGTTTCAATGTTTAGGCACATCAGGGGCTCTCCAAACGCAACATGGCGTCCCATCTCAATTCCAGTCAATTTTGCATTGAAAAGTCAAATGGCGCTCCTTCCCTTCCAAGCTCTGCCATGCGCCCAAACAATGGTTTACACCCACATATGGGGTATCATCGTACTCAGGACAAATTGCACAACATTTTTTGGGGTCCAATTTCTTCTCTTACCCTTGGGAAAATAAAAAATTGGGGGCAAAAAGATCATTTTTGTGAAAAAATATGATTTTTTATTTTTACGGCTCTGCATTATAAACTTCTGTGAAGCACTTGGTGGGTCAAAGTGCTCACCACACATCTAGATAAGTTCCTTAGGGGGTCTACTTTCCAAAATGGTGTCACTTGTAGGGAGTTTCAATGTTTAGGCACATCAGGGGCTCTCCAAACGCAACATGGCGTCCCATCTCAATTCCAGTCAATTTTGCATTGAAAAGTCAAATGGCGCTCCTTCCCTTCCAAGCTCTGCCATGCGCCCAAACAATGGTTTACACCCACATATGGGGTATCAGCGTACTCAGGACAATTGCACAACATTTTTTGAGGTCCAATTTCTTCTCTTACCCTTGGGAAAATAAAAAATTGGGGGCAAAAAGATCATTTTTGTGAAAAAATATGATTTTTTATTTTTACGGCTCTGCATTATAAACTTCTGTGAAGCACTTGGTGGGTCAAAGTGCTCACCACACATCAAGATAAGTTCCTTAGGGGGTCTACTTTCCAAAATGGTGTCACTTGTAGGGGGTTTCAGTGTTTAGGCACATCAGGGGCTCTCCAAACGCAACATGGCGTCCCATCTCAATTCCAGTCAATTTTGCATTGAAAAGTCAAATGGCGCTCCTTTCCTTCCGAGCTCTGCCATACGCCCAAACAGTGGTTTACCCTCACATATGGGGTATCAGCGTACTCAGGACAAATTGTACAACAACTTTGGGGGTCCATTTTCTCCTGTTACCCTTGGTAAAATAAAACAAATTGGAGCTGAAATAAATTGTGTGTGAAAAAAAGTTAAATGTTCATTTTTATTTAAACATTCCAAAAATTCCTGTGAAACACCTGAAGGGTTAATAAACTTCTTGAATGTGGTTTTGAGCACCTTGAGGGGTGCAGTTTTTAGAATGGTGTCACACTTGGGTATTTTCTATCATATAGACCCCTCAAAATGACTTCAAATGAGATGTGGTCCCTAAAAAAAAATGGTGTTGTAAAAATGAGAAATTGCTGGTCAACTTTTAACCCTTATAACTCCGTCACAAAAAAAAATTTTGGTTCCAAAATTGTACTGATGTAAAGTAGACATGTGGGAAATGTTACTTATTAAGTATTTTGCGTGACATATGTCTGTGATTTAAGGGCATAAAAATTCAAAGTTGGAAAATTGCAAAATTTTCAAAATTTTCGCCAAATTTCCATTTTTTTCACAAATAAACGCAAGTTATATCGAATAAATTTTACCACTAACATGAAGTACAATATGTAACGAGAAAACAATGTCAGAATCGCCAAGATCCGTCAAAGCGTTCCAGAGTTATAGCCTCATAAAGGGACAGTGGTCAGAATTGTAAAAATTGGCCCGGTCATTAACGTGCAAACCACCCTTGGGGGTGAAGGGGTTAATAAGATCAGGGAAGGTACCCCTGAGCCTAAGAATCTGGCTTCTGGCACTTTCGATCATGCGCCATGCCTGTAAAACATCCAGTCCACATTTCTGGAGGTAGTCTGAAATGGGAGTAGCAATTTCGGAAATTTTAATAAACAAAAATGCAACAAGCAAGGTTTCATACTTTGTCCATCAATGAAGTAGGTTATTTGCCTCAGTTATTGCTTTGTCATCAAAAGTTGGGCATGTTGAAATGTAATGCAAGCAGTACAATAGTGTGCTGTAGAGTTGCTTTAATTGGTCATGGAAGGATCCAAAAATTGTATGTAAGGCCCTTGGTTTGCTCCACCAGCGAGTGTCACCAATTTTCTTAAGTCTAGCCCATCTGTCATGACCTTCAGTCTGTGATCTAACATGTTGAGTCCATACAGCAGATCTTTTATAGGATTCTGAGAAAAAGACTGCTGTCTTCTCTAAAATGCTAAAGAACAATTTTACCTGATAGGCAGATTTTGTAGCATCAACAATGACCAGGTTAAGTTTGTGCGCATAACACCAAGTAAACACAGAGTTGCATGACATGGTCTTTATATGGGCCTGAACACCATTTTAGCATCCACTCATGTTAGCAGCTCCATCAAAAGAACAACCAATAATATTGGTAACACTCAAGGAAAATTTATCGAATTGTTCTTTCAACCCTGAGAACAGCTCTTGCCCAGTTGTGCTACTGACATTAGAGAAAAAAGTCGTTCATGGACAGTCCTGTCCTTCACATAACGCAAAATTATGCTGCACTGTTCTTGAACAGAAATATCTTGTGTGCTGTCCATTTCCACACTGAATTTAACAGCATTTTGTACTTCCTGACTTATTTGGTCTTTCACCATTTTTCCCATTATTACAATTAGACGGTTGACTGAAGTTTTTCTTAAAAATGTCACCAAACCACCACGTCCTTTGCTTTGTGGATGTGCTTTCTTTTTTTTCTCAATAATTGCCACAACATCATCTACATGTTTTTTCAGCGTTCTATCACAATTGCTAAGAAGCAATGCTATCTCCAGAAAATTTCCATGATTGAGATCAGGATTTAGCAAATGAGCAGCTTCATCCACTCCTCTATATGCAAGGCTAAGCTTGGCTATGCACAATATAATGTCAATAACTCTTTTAACAACAGTGCGATTTTGTTGTATTTTTTCTTTCTTTTTATTGACTAAATTTATATTGATCATCGTTTCAAAGTCTTTTTTTTTTCAGCAGACAAATAAGCTGTTGCAGATGACTGATGTTGGATTGATTCCTCATGTTCCTTTATGCGAGCATACACAATTGTTTTATCAACTGTTCAGCCAGTAATGAAATGGCTTCTTCTGTTACTACAAAATGCCATGCATGTAGAGCAAAATAGCTTTTGAGTTTGCACACAGTAGGACAGCCATTTTCTTTGAATGGCACTACCACCTGGCACAGCCCTGAAGTACACTTTGTGTGCATGGAATGGCAATGTATGGGTACCATCAGATGATGGTTGAATTGGATGTTTTTTCATAAACTCCAACTTTGTAGTTAAATTGCACATTGGATCTGCTACTCTAAATGCAATGGAAGTGTCTAGTGTTGAAGACTCATCACATGTTACATCATAGACTGAACTTTCTGAATCGGAGTCACTTATCTTCTCTGACTCACAATCCAGTTTAATGGTATGTGATGTGTACGACTACGAAGTAGAGTCATCTGGTACTAACTCAGGTTGAGTAGCACTAGCAGCTTCCGAGGTTGGCCCGCCATGACGACCAATCCACTTTCCAGGACACTGTTCATGTAGGAATGCTCGGACCTGACACCCATAATGTGGTGGTGCACAATCTTGCTGAAAAAACTCAGGGAACGTGCCATCTTCAGTGCATAAAGAGGGCAACACATCATCATGTAGCAATTTCAGATATCCAGTGGCATTTAGGTTTCCATTGATGAAGAATGGCCCCACTATCTTTGCACCATCTCATATACCACCCCATACAAAGATAGTGGGGCCATTCTTCATCCTCTTCTATGTTGGTGGAAAAACCTTCTCTCCTCCAGACGCAGAGAATTCCCCCTTGTGACCGTCACCTTCCTTGGTATTAAACAGATCCTCGGAGAGATATTTGTATTTTCCCCTTACATACTTATACATGTTATTAGATCGTCCCTCAGTCATCTTTTTTCTAGACTAAATAATCCTAATTTTGCTAATCTCTCTGGGTATTGTAGTTCCTCCATCCCCTTTATTAATTTTGTTAACCCTTTCACGATGGGGAAATTTTCCAGTTTTGAGCTCTAGTTTTGTGCTTCCTTTTTTTTTTTCTCCAAGAGCCATCATTTTTATTTTTATGTTCATATAGACCAGGGGTGGGCAATTAATTTTCCCAAGGGTCCACATGAGACCGTGGCTGCTGTGGAGGGCCAAATCAATAGGCCAAAATTAATTCTGCTCAATTTTAATATCAATATATTATAATTATTATACTATTGATCATTTTATTAATATTAATTGTAGCACCTAATATTGAGCAGAATTAAGTATGTTGACATCCCCCTATATATCATTTGAACCTGAGCACAGCCCCTTCTATATATCATATGAGCCTCCCATAGCCTCCCCATGTGCAGCATGTCGCCCCCATAACCTCCCCATGTGCAGCATGTCGCCTCCAAAGGCAGCACCATGTGCAGCATGTCACCCCCTTATGCAGCACCATGTCACACACCCCCATAGCCTCCCCATGCCCACCCAAATAGCCCAAACACATGAGAAAAAAAAATGAACACCACATACTCACCTCGGTCCCATTCCCTGGCGCTCTGCTTCTCTCCCTGCCTCCAGTGCGCTGATTCTTCGGGGTACACCGCTGACACAATGAAGTGACGTCATCGCATCATCTGTTTCACACGCTGATTGGTTGAGGAATTGGCAGGAGGCCCCTCCTCCACCAAAGGAGTCAGCGGCGCAGCGCAGAGCCACAGATGGAGAGACAGCGAGCGGGCGGGCACAGTGCGGCCCATGGACCTCTGATTTCCAACCCCACGGCTGTCGTGGTCCGTGGGACGGACTGAGACAGCCAGAGGGCCAGATGTGGCCCGCGGTCCGCACTTTGCCCAGGTCTGAAATTAGACATATGAGGGCTTGTTTTTTGCAGGGCGAGTTGTACTTTTGAATGACACCATTGATTTTTACCCATAGTGTACCTGAAAAAGGGGAACAAGTTCCAAGTTCAGTGAAATTGTGAAAAAAAAAAAATTCAGATTTTTTGTTTTTAATTGAGCATTTTGTGATAAAAATTACCTTGCAATATCATTCGGCTCATCAGTATGATGACGGCGATACCAAACATCAATTTATTTAATTATTTTAGTAGTAAAAGAAAAACAGAAATTTGAGAAAAAAAAAAGATTTTGTGTCACCTTATGAGACCAGTTACGTTTTTATTTTTCAGACGATGGAGCTGTGTGATAGCTTATTTTTTGCAGGGCTAGATAACATTTTTATTAGTATAAACACAGAGAACAAAACCCGAACTGATGTCCATATGATAATTGATTTTATTGAGAAAAAATAATAAAATAACACTACATAAATTGGTAGGGGACGAGAAAGAAACCAAACAAGTATGGCACACAGAGGAGATACAGCAGCATGGAATACACAGTCTCAAAATGTAGCAATACTATACTAATACTAATTCCAATTACGAAGACTAGCGCCGAAACGCGCGTCGGGGACTGGCACATCCTGGAGTCAGCAGCATTTCAGGTATAACCTGCCCGGGGCACTTTTTCTTTGCTTCACCTTCTTTTCCTCCTATTATGATTGTTACACTTGTAAACATTTTACTATTTATGGGGGTAATTGGAACTAGTTTAGGATCAGTGCCTAGACATCAGATGGCAGTTACCTGTAGTTAGTTGTTACCCGAGCAGCTCATTTTTTTGTTGCACATGTGCACTTTATTTTTGCACTAGTATTTGCACTTTGCCCACACATATATTTATTTATTACTATTTTTGTGGTATTTTATGCTGGGATAAACAGACTAACATCAACATTTACCAGTCATTTATTTTATTATATGATATATATGAATTTATTTATTTATTTATTTATTCATATAGTATTGCTACATTTTGAGACTGTGTATTCCATGCTGCTGTATCTCCTCTGTGTGCCATACTTGTTTGGTTTCTTTCTCGTCCCCTACCAATTTATGTAGTGTTATTTTATTATTTTTTCTCAATAAAATCAATTATCATATGGACATCAGTTCGGGTTTTGTTCTCTGTGTTTATATATGAAATTTCCGAGTTGTCTAGTATTACGTCCATTGTTTTGGGTATATGTGCACGTATAAATTCATACTGTCCATTTGTGTACACGTGTGGTTCTGCATATCCCTTGCCTTGAGTTATTTATTTAACATTTTTATTAGGACAATTTTAGGATGGATGTGAATTTTTCATCGCTTGTTACTGCTTTTCTGTGGAATTGTGGCAACCAGAAAAAAAGAAATTTCACATTCTTGAATTTTTTGCTGTTTAGGCTACGTTCACACATTGCGTTTTTCTTCGTTTTTAACCCCTTCACCCCCAAGGGTGGTTTGCACGTTAATGACCGGGCCAATTTTTACAATTCTGACCACTGTCCCTTTATGAGGTTATAACTCTGGAACGCTTCAACGGATCTTGGCGATTCTGACATTGTTTTCTCGTGACATATTGTACTTCATGATAGTGGTAAAACTTCTTTGATATTACCTGTGTTTATTTGCAAAAAAAATGGAAATTTGGCGAAAATTTTGAAAATTTTGCAATTTTCCAACTTTGAATTTTTATGCCCTTAAATCACAGAGATATGTCACACAAAATACTTAATAAGTAACATTTCCCACATGTCTACTTTACATCAGCACAATTTTGGAACCAAGATTTTTTTTGTTAGGGAGTTATAAGGGTTAAAATTTGACCAGCAATTTCTCATTTTTACAACACCATTTTTTTTTAGGGACCACATCTCATTTGAAGTCATTTTGAGGGGTCTATATGATAGAAAATACCCAAGTGTGACACCATTCTAAAAACTGCACCCCTCAAGGTGCTCAAAACCACATTCAAGAAGTTTATTAACCCTTCTGGTGCTTCACAGGAATTTTTGGAATGTTTAAATAAAAATGAACATTTAACTTTTTTTCACAAAAAATTTACTTCAGCTCCAATTTGTTTTATTTTACCAAGGGTAACAGGAGAAAATGTTTGGGCGCATGACAGAGCTCGGAAGCGAAGGAGCGCCATTTGACTTTTCAATGCAAAATTGACTGGAATTGAGATGGGACGCCATGTTGCGTTTGGGGAGCCCCTGATGTGCCTAAACATTGAAACCCCCCACAAGTGACACCATTTTGGAAAGTAGACCCCCTAAGGAACTTATCTAGAGGTGTGGTGAGCACTTTGACCCACCAAGTGCTTCACAGAAGTTTATAATGCAGAACCGTAAAAATAAAAAATCATTTTTTCACAAAAATTATTTTTCGCCCCCAATTTTTTATTTTTCCAAGGGTAAGAGAAGAAATTGGACCCCAAAAGTTGTTGTACAATTTGTCCTGAGTACGCTGATACCCCATATGTGGGGATAAACCACTGTTTGGGCGCATGGGAGACCTCGGAAGGGAAGGAGCGCCGTTTGACTTTTCAATGCAAAATTGACAGGAATTGAGATGGGACGTCATGTTGCGTTTGTAGAGCCCCTGATGTGCGTAAACATTGAAACCCCCCACAAGTGACACCATTTTGGAAAGTAGACCCCCTAAGGAACTTATCTAGAGGTGTGGTGAGCACTTTGACCCACCAAGTGCTTCACAGAAGTTTATAATGCAGAACCGTAAAAATAAAAAATAATATTTTTTCACAAAAATTATCTTTTCACCCCCAATTTTATATTTTCCCAAGGGTAAGAGAAGAAATTGGACCCCAAAAGTTGTTGTACAATTTGTCCTGAGTACGCTGATACCCCATATGTGGGGGTAAACCACTGTTTGGGCGCATGGGAGAGCTCGGAAGGGAAGTAGCACCGTTTGACTTTTCAATGCAAAATTGACAGGAATTGAGATGGGACGCCATGTTGCGTTTGGAGAGCCACTGATGCGCCTAAACATTGAAACCCCCCACAAGTGACACCATTTTGGAAAGTAGACCCCCTAAGGAACTTATCTAGATGTGTTTTGAGCGCTTTGACCCACCAAGGGCTTCACAGAAGTTAATAATGCAGAGCCGTAAAAATAAAACAAAAATTTTTTCCCACAAAAATTATTTTTCAGCCCCCAGTTTTGTATTTTCCCGAGGGTAACAGGAGAAATTGGACCCCAAACTTTGTTGTCCAATTTGTCCTGAGTGCGCTGATACCCCATATGTGGGGGGAACCACCGTTTGGACGCATGGAAGGGCTCGGAAGTGAAGGAGCGCCATTTGGAATGCAGACTTAGATGGAATGGTCTGCAGGCGTCACATTGCGTTTGCAGAGCCCCTAATGTACCTAAACAGTAGAAACCCCCCACAAGTGACACCATGTTGGAAAGTAGACCCCCTAAGGAACTTATCTAGATGTGTGGTGAGTGCTTTGACCTACCAAGGGCTTCACAGAAGTTAATAATGCAGAGCCGTAAAAATAAAACAAAAATTTTTTCCCACAAAAATTATTTTTCAGCCCCCAGTTTTGTATTTTCCCGAGGGTAACAGGAGAAATTGGACCCCAAAAGTTGTTGTCCAATTTGTCCTGAGTGCGCTGATACCCCATATGTGGGGGGAACCACCGTTTGGATGCATGGGAGGGCTCGGAAGGGAAGGAGCGCCATTTGGAATGCAGACTTAGATGGAATGGTCTGCAGGCGTCACATTGCGTTTGCAGAGCCCCTAAAGTACCTAAACAGTAGAAGCCCCGCACAAGTGACCCCATTTTGGAAACTAGACCCCCCAAGGAACTTATCTAGATGTGTTGTAAGAACTTTGAACCCCCAAGTGTTTCACTACAGTTTATAACGCAGAGCCGTGAAAATAAAAAATCCTTTTTTTTCCCACAAAAATTATTTTTTAGCCCCCAGTTTTGTATTTTCCCAGGGGTAACAGGAGAAATTGGACCCCAAAGGTTGTTGTCCTATTTGTCCTGAGTACGCTGATACCCCATATGTTGGGGTAAACCCCTGTTTGGGCACACGGGAGAGCTCGGAAGGGAAGGAGCACTGTTTTACTTTTTCAACGCAGAATTGGCTGGAATTGAGATCGGACGCCATGTCGCGTTTGGAGAGCCCCTGATGTGCCGAAACAGTGGAAACCCCCCAATTATAACTGAAACCCTAATCCAAGCACACCCCTAACCCTAATCCCAACAGTAACCCTAACCACACCTCTAACCCTGACACACCCCTAACCCTAATCCCAACCCTATTCCCAACCGTAAATGTAATCTAAACCCTAACCGTAACTTTAGCCCCAACCCTAACCCTAACTTTAGCCCCAACCCTAACTGTAGCCTTAACCCTAGCCCCAACACTAGCCCTAACCCTAACCCTAATGGGAAAATGGAAATAAATACATTTTTTTATTTTTCCCTAACTAAGGGGGTGATGAAGGGGGGTTTGATTTACTTTTATAGCGAGTTTTTTAGCGGATTTTTATGATTGGCAGCCGTCACACACTGAAAGACGCTTTTTATTGCAAAAAATATTTTTTGCGTTACCACATTTTGAGAGCTATAAATTTTCCATATTTTGGTCCACAGAGTCATGTGAGGTCTTGTTTTTTGTGGGACGAGTTGACGTTTTTATTGGTAACTTTTTGGGCACGTCACATTTTTTTATCGCTTTTTATTCCGATTTTTGTGAGGCAGAATGACCAAAAACCAGCTATTCATGAATTTCTTTTGGGAGAGGCGTTTATACTGTTCCGCGTTTGGTAAAATTGATAAAGCAGTTTTATTCTTCGGGTCAGTACGATTACAGCGATACCTCATTTATATTATTTTTTTATGTTTTGGCGCTTTTATATGATAAAAACTATTTTATGGAAAAAATAATTATTTTTGCATCGCTTTATTCTCAGGACTATAACTTTTTTATTTTTTGGCTGATCATGCTGTACGGTGGCTCGTTATTTGCGGGACAAGATGACGCTTTCAGCGGTACCATGGTTATTTATATCTGTCTTTTTGATCGCGTGTTATTCCACTTTTTGTTCGGCAGTATGATAATAAAGCGTTGTTTTTTGCCTCGTTTTTTTTTTTTTTTCTTACGGTGTTTACTGAAGGGGTTAACTAGTGGGCCAGTTTTATAGGTCGGGTTGTTACGGACGCGGCGATACTAAATATGTGTACTTTTATTGTTTGTTTTTTTTTATTTAGATAAAGAAATGTATTTATGGGAATTTTTTTTTTTTTTTTCATTATTTTGGAATATTTTTTTTTTTTTTTTTTACACATTTGGAAATTTTTTTTTTTACTTTTTTACTTTGCCCCAGGGGGGGACAATACAGATCGGTGATCTGCCAGTTTGCATAGCACTCTGACAGATCACCGATCTGCGAGAAGTGCAGGCTGCTTCACAGTGCCTGCTCTGAGCAGGCTTCTGTGAAGCCACCTCCCTCCCTGCAGGACCCGGATCCGCGGCCATCTTGGATCCGGGTCTGGAGCAGGCAGGGAGGGAGGTAAGATCACATTGCGTTGCTGCGGGGGGCTCAGGGAAGCCCGCAGGGAGCCCCCTCCCTGCGCGATGCTTCCCTGCTCCGCCGACACATCGTGATCATGTTTGATCGCGGTGTGCCGGGGGTTAATGTGCCGGGAGCGGTCCGTGACCGCTCCTGGCACATAGTGCCGGATGTCAGCTGCGATAGGCAGCTGACACCCGGCCGCGATCGGCCGCGCTCCCCCCGTGAGCGCCGCCGATCGCGCTGGACGTACTATCCCGTCGGCGGTCATACGGGCCCACCCCACCTCGACGGGATAGTACGTCGGATGTCAGGAAGGGGTTAATGCAAATTTTCAGCTGTGTTTTACAGTAGCAGCAAAGTATGCGATTTCAGAAATCTCATGCACACACAGCTTGATTTTTTTTTGTCCTCACTATTTTGTAGAAAAGCATAGGTTTTGCAAAATGCCTCATGTCATTTCTTGCAGCAGCTTTTCAGTGATGCCAAAGCATCGCTGTGTATTGCAGGAATCACAATCTCCTGTGGTGTTTCAAAGGAGCTCCGTAATGACAGGTACAGGGGTCATCAGCTGACCCTTTGCTGTCATGGCAACCCATCGGCGACCCGCGATCAAGTAACAGGTGCTCCAATGGGCAAAAAGAATGATGCACACACATGTCGGCGCCACATGTTTAATGCGGCTGTCAGAGATTGACAGTGGCATTTAACATGCGCCATACATGTAAGGCGAATGTCATGAAGGGGTCAAATATCTGAGGACGCCTTCCCTACTGTGTCACCTAATTTCATGAGGGCCCCCTTCCCCACTGTGTCACCTAATTTCCTGAGGGCCCCCTTCCCCAGTTTCACCTAATTTCCTGAGGGCCCCCTTCCCCACTGTCACATAATTTCCGGAGGGCCCCCTTCCTCACTGTGTCACCTGATTTCCTGAGGACCCCTTCCCCACTGTGTCACCTAATTTCTTGAGGGCCCCCTTCCCCAGAGGTGAAATGGTGGGAGAGGTGACCCACAGTAAATTAGGAGACAGTGGGGAAGAGGGACCACAGGAAATTAGAAATTTTCTATGTGGGACCCCCACCTTGTGTCACCTTTAGATTGCAGGGGGGCCTCCCATAACTGTCTCAGTGGCTGGAGAACTATGCTGCAGGCTGCCTGCAGGCATATTTTACTTACACATTACTGACTGCGATCATCAAATGTCCCTCAGCTCCAGCCTCGCTCCGACTATATGATATTGCAGTGCTGTGTGCCTGTGCTGCTTGGGCAGGACAGCCGACCAATCACAGCACAGCTCATTGAGGTGTGCTGTGACTGTGAGGTCACACAAAGAAAACTAATGCTGATTGGCTACATGTCAGCCAATCAGCATTAGAACACCTTAGTCCACAGTTTTAATGATGAAGAGGCGGAGATGCAATGCAACAAGATTGAAACAGGTGACCGTGACTGAGTGACTGTGGTGGGTCTGCTGAGCCTGTTGTGTGCAGTGCAGTGCGTGCGTCCGTGTGTGTCTCTCTGTCTCCTCTCTGACTCAGCCTCACACAGTCAGCTGTTCCTCGGACTGTGCTGGCTGAAGTGAGGTCGGCACTTACACACACTCGCACCACGCTGCGCACGGGCCGCACTTGTCAAGAGCACAGTTGGCGTCGGCAGCAGTAGCCAGTAGCCAGCTGGTGATGATGATCAAGTCATGTGAAGGAGCTGCCGCGCGGCTGCACTTCACATCATTTCTTCCATACAGTACAGCGGCAGCCTGTGCACCGGGCCGCCGGCTATAGAATAAACTGTGCGCACCGCATGCAGGGCAGGGACAAATGAAGGAGGCAGGGGCTAGGGACAGGGCCCACCGGAGGATTTTCCGGTGTCCCGGTGCCCCAGTCCGACAGTGAGTATGTGGTTTAGGGAATGTATGTTGGGTACTTCTCTTCCTCTTTCTTGACTGCTCCTCTGGTTGAAGTAAAGGCTGTTCAATGGAAGTTGTTATATATACATCTTCAACACATTTTCCATAACTAGTTGAAGTAACCGTTTCAGTTGATGCACTATTTGAGATTAGAGTGTACGACACGCTAATAGTTGAATTTGTGTTTGTTGCCAGACACGAAACAAGAGTCCCACAGCTTGTCTTAATTGTGTTACTTGTTGTCGGTTGATCAACATAATACTCAGTAGGTGGCAGAAGTATTGATTTCTTTGGAAAGAGGCTAGGAATTGCATCTGGTCTCAGAGAACGACGGTCATCAATATACACTGCTCAAAAAAATAAAGGGAACACTCAAATAACACATCCTAGATCTGAATGAATGAAGTATTCTCATTGAATACTTTGTTCTGTACAAAGTTGAATGTGCTGACAACAAAATCACACAAAAATCATCAATGGAAAACAAATTTATTAACCAATGGAGGCCTGGATTTGGAACGATACTCAAAATCAAAGTGGAAAATCAAATTACAGGCTGATCCAACTTCAGGGGAAATGCTTCAAAACAAGGAAATTATGCTCAGTAGTTTGTGTGTGGCCTCCATGTGCCTGTATGACCTCCCTTCAATGCCTGAGCATGCTCCTGTTGAGGCGGATGGTCTACTGATGGATCTCCTCCCAGACCTTGACTAAAGCATCCGCCAACTCCTGGACAGTCTGTGGTTCAACGTGAAATTGGTGGATGGTGCGAGACATGATGTCCCAAATGTGTTCAATTGGATTCAGGTCTAGGGAATGGGCGGGCCAGTCCATAGCTTCAATGCCTTCATGTTGCAGGAACTGCTGATACACTCCAGCCACTTGAGGTCTGGCATTGTCCTGCATTAGGAGGAACCCAGGGCCAACCGCAACAGCATATGGTCTCACAAGGGGTCTGAGGGTCTCATCTCGGTACCTAATGGCAGTCAGGCTACCTTTGGTGAGCACATGGAGGGCTATGCGGCCCTCCAAAGAAATACCAGCCCACACCATTACTGATCCACTGCCAAACTGGTCCTGCTGAAGGATGTTGCAGGCAGTAGATCACTCCACGGCGTCTCCAGACTCTGTCACATGTGCTCAGTGAACCTGCTTTCATCTGTGAAGAGCATAGGGTGCCAGTGGCGAATTTGACAATCCTGGTGTTCTGTGGCAAATGCCATGCGTCCTGCACGGTGTTGGGCTGTGAGGACAACCCCCATCTGTGGACGTCGGGCACTCAGACCATCCTCATGGAGTCGGTTTCTAACTGTTTGTGCAGACACATGCACATTTGTGGCCTGCCGGAGGTCATTTTGCAGGGCTCTGACAGTGCTCCTCCTGTTGTTCCTTGCCCTCCTACGGCCCCCTCCACGTCTCCTGGTGTACTAGCCTGTCTCCTGGTAGCGCCTCCAGCCTCTGGACGCTACGCTACGCTACGCTACGCTACGCTGACAGACACAGCAAACCTTCTTGCCACAGCTCGCATTGATTAGCTATCCTTGAAAAGCTGCATTACCTGAGCCACTTTTGTGGGTTGTAGTGTCTGTCTCATGCTACCACGAGTGTGAAAGCACAACAAACATTCAAAAGTGACCAAAACACTAGCCGGAAAGCATTGGTATTGAGATGTGGTCTTTGGTCCCCATCTGCAGAACCACTCCTTTACAGGGGGTGTCTTGATAATTGCCTATAATTTTGATCTGTTGTCTAAGTGGACAGTTTGATTTCACCAAAGTTTGATTTACTTGGAGTTATATTCTGTTGCTTAAGTGTTCCCTTTATTATTTTGAAGAGTGTGGTTATAAGTAGTGATGAACGGGCACTAAATTGCTCGGGTGCTCTTTGCTCGGGTCGAACAGATTGGTATACTTGAGTACTCGGCCAGAACAACGAGCCCAATGTAAGTCTGTGGGAGACCCAAGTATTTTTACCGCGATCCTCCCCTGGGATCCTTTTAAGGTCTAAAAAAGTTTGTAAATTATGGAAACACTGCTCAAATGACACAGGGACATCATGGGGATCGCCCCTGGAAGCATTCCTGACTCCTAGTTTACAGCAGTAAACCTTTTTTTCCGAGATTTACACCATTATTCCCAGTGCAACAAAAAAACACTAAAACGAAACCAAAACGGATTTTGCTGGGAAATATGTCAAGGTACATCCTTTCCAGGTTAATGACTTGCCTGTAAGGCCAAATAACTAACCCCAGTCCAAATATTTCCTCCCCCACTTCGGCTTAGTTCATACGCAGCGTTTTTGAAGCGTTTTTCAACTTTAACATTGCTTTCAACTACTACAAATGCATTCACTGGGGAATGTCATTGTAACATTTAACAACCCTAGCTGGCCATGTGGTGTGTGACACATAAGCAGACTCATCTTGTTTTATTTAAGAAGGAGGGACTCTTAAAGTCACAGAGCCTATTTTTACTGGTACATCAGGAGGCATTAATCTTCTCAAAGGGCCATTATTAAACAGTGGGTCTCCTAAACTGTTGTAGCCTATGCTGTGAGTGGATGGGCTGCCAAGAATTACGACGCACCACAATACCCCTTTCATAAGATGTCCAGGGGGACTCCTGAAAAAGTGTTGCATTGAATTCAAGGCCTGCCCTGCTACCAATTCATATGCACCCTATTACATCTTGGAACCCACATACTGGATGAGCCCATGAAAAGCCACTTCACAATATGCATTTTGTGCTCCATACTCCGTTGTTTTACACATTGGCACCAAGGCCAGCCCTGCTGCATAGTAACCCACATACTGGATGGGCCCATGCAAATCCACTTCACAATATGCATTTTGTACTCCCGTACTCCTTTGTTCACACAGTGACAGCAAGGCCAGCCCTGTTGCATAGTCAGTCATATGCACCCCATTACGCCTTGTAACCCACATACTGGATGGGGCCAGGAAAATCCACTAGTATTTTTTAATGATATGATGGTTCCCTCTTTGCAGAATTATTTACAGGAGAATTAGGCAATTTTATTTGCCATGTTTTTAACATTAAGGTTCAGATACAGCTTTAAATAAGGCTAACACTTGCAATACAATGCAATTTTATTGCAAACTGCAAAATTCATTGAATAGTATGATTGAATAGTGTGAGTGTGTAAACTTTTGTATATGTTAACATGCAAAGGTTAATAAGTACACATAAGGATTAAATACATTTAGTGATTACGTATATATGATGATTAACTACATAGAGTATACTTACATCATCCACAAGAGGCTTTTAAACATCATCCATCTGGAATTTCAAAGAAGCAACACCAAGACCGAGAACCCCTGGGAGATTACCTGCACTGTATGGGCGTCCCCAATTGTGCAGGTATCAGCACACTGTACATGTACAGGTACCCCAGTTTTGGCATCTGTCTTAGTCATGTTTCTCTGGACTTATATAGTGATTTACACTATCTAGTAACTATAGTTTCACCCAGACCTTCAAATGGCCAGCTTTCAGGGTTGTATAAAACTGAGATATCATGGAGTCAGTCGAGGGGCCATAGACCACTAGAAAATAAAAGCCACAAGGATTTAGATCAAACCACCACAGGCAGAGTTTCAGTAAACCTTATCCGCAGCGGTCTCCCATTCTTCAGTGGAGCCTGCTCAGCGGAGACGTCGGTCTCAGCGTCTCACTCAGTCTAACTCTGTGCAAAGAGTTACTGCTGCCTTTCCTGCTTCTGCCATTGAAGTCAGTGCTGGGCAGCGGCGAGCCGACGCTTCTGGGACTAAGTCCTGCTTTTCTCGTTCTGAGCATGCCCAGAGTAAGAGCTCTCAGTGGAGATCGAGGGTCACATGATCAGATACTGCAGCTAAGGCCATTGGTCCTTCAGGAAGGTCCTGTAGGTGCTCATGCTCTGTGGCAGCCTCTCATTAGTCCTTCTAGGAAGGTCCTGTACGTGCCGCAACTATTTAAGGCTCGCATGGCCGCACGGCCATGCGCTAGTATTGTCCTTTGTTATGTGCTTTGCGCCAGTATGGTCATGTGAGAGTGTGTTCAGGGACCCGGCTGAAATAAGCCCCTAGAATGCTGTCACCTCCGGTGAGGAGTTTGTGTTTGTATGTATTCAGGGACCTGGCTGAAATAAACCCCTAGAATACTGGCACCTCCGGTGTGACCACTGACTGCTCTCTGTTTGGGCAGTTAGCCTGTGCCTCTGTGAAGTCTAACAGGGCACAGTGCTTTGCTTTCACGGCTACTCGGTGAATTAACTGAGTTAGTCCATACCGCCATATAGTGCCGCCGTTTGCTAGCTGCAGGTACTCCTGCACGGTGGACCCCGGGCTGCGAAAGAACCAATATCAATAAAAACATCTCTATTTACTCGGTGCGTTCCGCCAGCCCTAACAGAATACTAGCGCCGGGGTCTGGCTAGTAAATGGCGGACATTCAGCAATCCTTGCGGTATATCCAACAGCTGGAGGGTAGGTTGGCGGCTCTCGAGAGCTCAACCTCAGCTGTGGATGTTACCGCAGTTGCTGTACAGGCTGCTAGCGTGGCTGCAGCAACCTTGTCCACTGCCACCCCTGTTCCGACATTATCTCGCCTCCCGCTGCCAGAAAAATTTTCTGGAGATAGCAAATCTTGTAGGGGATTCGAGAGTCAGTGCTCTATTCACCTCGAGCTCCTGGCTGCACGTTTTCCCACTGAGCGGGCTAAGGTGGGATTTATTCTGTCTCTCTTGTCGGACATGGCGTTGGAATGGGCTACGCCGCTGTGGGAGCATGGCGATCATGTGGTGCAGAGTGCTCCGCTGTTCCTGAGAACTCTGAAACAGGTCTTTTTGGGACCTCAAGTCACCCATGACAAGGCGATCCAACTGCTGGCATTAACTCGGTGAGTCCTTGGTCAGCCATTTTGCCGTCCGCTTTCGTACTTTAGCTTCTGAGATGGAGTGGCCGGATAAAGCCCTTATCCCCATATTTTGGAGGGGCCTGGCTGATCACGTTAAGGACGCTCTGGCCACTAGGGAGATTCCTGCCACAATGGAGGAGTTAATAACTGTCTCTACTCGAATTGACCTCTGTTTTAAAGAGCGGAGGTTAGAGCGAGCCCAGTGTAGGCAGAGGTTTCGGCTGGCTCCCACCTTCGCCAAACCTCTGGAATCTCAGGTCCTGGTTCCTGAGTCACATGAGGCCATGGAAGTGTCACGAGCGGGATCTAAGTCCTGGACCGCTTGTGCACTCAAGGTCTGTTATGTTTGCCAGCAGTCAGGACATCTTGCCACCAGATGTCCCCAGCGGTCGAGGAAACGTCAGCGTCTAGTGGTAGTAGGTGGAGGTACACTAGACACGGCGACGTTTGCCTCCAAATTGTCCTTTAAGGGGACAATTATAGGCTCATCCTCCCACTCGGTAGAGCTCTGCGTGGATTCTGGGGAGGAGGGCAATTTAATGTCTTCTGCCTTCGCCCAACGTCACGCAATACCCCTGGTTATGCTAGCTCAACCAGTAACGGTACGAGTGGTGAATGGGTCAACACTGCCCGCACAGATAACACACCAGACCATGGTGAATGGGTCAACACTGCCCGCACAGATAACACACCAGACCATCCCTCTTACTCTGTCCATGTCGCCATCCCATCAGGAGATTATATCTCTGCTCGTCATTCCTGAGGGAATTGATGATGTCCTGTTGGGGATACCTTGGCTTCGGTACCACTCTCCTCATATCAAGTGGTCCTCAGGCAGAATTCTGGGATGAGGTGAATCTTGTGGGAAAAGGTGTCAAAGGGAGTGCGCTCAGGTTGCGACTACAGAGGTACCCACAGATCTATCCTCTCTCCCCAAGCAATATTGGTCTTATGCAGACGTGTTCTCCAAAAAGGCGGCGGAGACCCTTCCGCCCCATCGCCCCTATGACTGTCCTATTGATCTCTTGCCTGGTGCTGAGCCTCCCCGGGGTCGAGTTTATCCGTTATCTCTCTCGGAGAAGGAGGCAATGTCTCAGTACATTCAAGAGAATCTGGAAAGAGGGTTCATCAGGAAGTCAGTGTCACCTGCTGGGGCTGGGTTCTTCTTCGTGCAGAAGAAGAATGGGGAACTGCGTCCATGTATAGACTACAGGGGTCTTAACGCCATCACCGTTAAGAATAAGTATCCTTTGCCCTTGATATCTGAGCTCTTCGATAGGCTTCGGGGAGCAAGGGTGTTATGGACTGGTGATTTAGGAGTGACATGCGACTAGCTCTGAGCAGGTGGTAACTATACTGACCGCAGTTCCTGATCTAAACACACTAGAAGTAGCCGTGGGATGTTCCTGTCACTCCCTAGACACCTCGTCACAGCCTAAGAACTAACTACCCCTAAAGGTAGAAACAGGAAAGCTATCTTGCCTCAGAGAAAATCCCCAAAGGATAGGACAGCCCCCCACAAATAATGACTGTGAGTGGAGAGGGAAATTACATACGTAGAATGAAACAAGATGCAGCAAAGGAGGCCAATTCTAGCTAGACAGATAGTACAGGACAGAACACTGTGCGGTCAGTAATAAAAACTAGAAAAAGTCCACCGCAGAGAATGCAAAAATCTCCACACCTGACTAAAGGTGTGGAGGGCAAAATCTGCTGCCCAGAGCTTCCAGCTTAGCTGAATAGATCCATACTGATAAGCTGGACTAAGAGAAAAACATAGAATGTGCTGAACAATCAAGTCCACAACAAGTGGACTGCAAAAGGACAAGCAAGGGCTTATCTTTGCAGAACTGGTCAGAGTGTCAGGGAAATCCAAAAGAGCTGTGACTCCAAGCAGGAACAATTGACAACTGGAATTGATTGAGGGATAAGTGTTATGACCCCAGTGGACAGGGTCTCAGAGGAACGTGTAAGTCTGCAAGATACAAAAATCCAGCTCATAGGGCTGTGGTAACTGGGTTGACCAAATAGCTACTCCTAACGCCAACACTAGAAGTAGCCGGGGATCATGCCTACGGTGATCGCTAGATGACTCGCGCCAGCCGGAGAATCTAACTACCCCTAGGAGAAGAAAACAAAGACCTCTCTTGCCTCCAGAGAAAGGGACCCCAAAGCAAGATACAAGCCCCCCACAAATAATAACGGTGAGGTAAGAGGAAATGACAAACACAGAAATGAACCAGGTTCAGCAAAGAGAGGCCAGCTTACTAATAGCAGAATATAGCAAGATAACTTATCTGGTCAACAAAAACCCTATAAAAATCCACGCTGGAGATTCAAGAACCCCCGAACCGTCTAACGGTCCGGGGGGAGAACACCAGCCCCCTAGAGCTTCCAGCAAAGGTCAGGATACAGATAGGAACAAGCTGGACAAAAATACCAAACAAAAGCAAAAAGCAAAGAAGCAGACTTAGCTTGAAAAACAGGAACCAGGATCAGAGGACAAGAGCACAACAGATTAGCTCTGATTTCAACGATGCCAGGCATTGAACTGAAGGTCCAGGGAGCTTATATAGCAACACCCCTGAACTAACGGCCCAGGTGAGGATATAGGAAAAGACAGACGCTCCAGAGTCAAATCACTAATGACCACTAGAGGGAGCAAAAAGCAAAATCACAACAGTACCCCCCCCTTAGTGAGGGGTCACCGAACCCTCACCACGACCACCAGGGCGATCAGGATGAGCGGCGTGAAAGGCACGAACTAAATCGGCCGCATGAACATCAGAGGCGACCACCCAGGAATTATCTTCCTGACCATAGCCCTTCCACTTGACCAGGTACTGAAGCCTCCGCCTGGAGAGACGAGAATCCAAGATCTTCTCCACCACGTACTCCAACTCGCCCTCAACCAACACCGGAGCAGGAGGCTCAGCAGAAGGAACCACAGGCACAACGTACCGCTGCAACAAGGACCTATGAAACACGTTGTGGATAGCAAACGACACAGGAAGATCCAGGCGAAAGGATACAGGATTAAGAATTTCCAATATCTTGTAAGGACCAATAAAACGAGGTTTAAATTTGGGAGAGGAAACCTTCATAGGAACAAAGCGGGAAGAAAGCCACACCAAATCCCCAACACGTAGTCGGGGACCCACACCGCGGCGGCGGTTGGCAAAGCGCTGAGTGTTATGACCCCAATGGCGAGGGTCTCAGAGATATCAGCAAGTCTGCGAAGTACAAAAATCCAGCTCATAGGGCAGTGGTAACTGGGTTGACCATATATCTACTCCTAACGCCAACACTAGAAGTAGCCAGGGAACATGCCTACGTTGGTCGCTAGATGTCTCGCGCCAGCCGGAGGACTAACTACCCCTAGAAGAGGAAAACAAAGACCTCTCTTGCCTCCAGAGAATAGACCCCAAAAGTAGGATACAAGCCCCCCACAAATAATAACGGTGAGGTAAGAGGAAATGACAAACACAGAGATGAACTAGGTTTAGCAAAGAGAGGCCCGCTTACTAATAGCAGAATGTAGTAAGATAACTTATATGGTCAACAAAAACCCTAACAAAATTCCACACTGGAGATTCAAGAACCCCCGAACCGTCTAACGGCCGGGGGGAGAACTCCAGCCTCCCTAGAGCTTCCAGCAAGGAAAGGATACAGATAATGAACAAGCTGGACAAAAATGCAAACAAAAACAAATAGCAAAAAGCAAGAAAGCGGACTTAGCTTAATCACGCAGGAACCAGGATCAGTAGACAAGAGCACTACAGATTAGCTCTGATATCAACGATGCCAGGCATTGAACTGAAGGTCCAGGGAGCTTATATAGCAACACCCCTGACCTAACGACCCAGGTGAGCATACAAGGGATGATAGACATACCCAGAGTAAAATCACTAGTAGCCACTAGAGGGAGCCAAAAGGTAAATTCACAACAGTACCCCCCCCTTAGTGAGGGGTCACCGAACCCTCACCAAGACCACCAGGGCGATCAGGATGAGCGGCGTGAAAGGCACGAACTAAATCGGCCGCATGCACATCAGAGGCGACCACCCAGGAATTATCCTCCTGACCATAGCCCTTCCACTTGACCAGGTACTGAAGCCTCTGCCTGGAGAGACGAGAATCTAAGATCTTCTCCACCACGTACTCCAACTCGCCCTCAACCAACACCGGAGCAGGAGGCTCAGCAGAAGGAACCACAGGCACAACGTACCGCCGCAACAAGGACCTATGAAATACGTTGTGAATGGCAAACGACACCGGAAGATCCAGGCGAAAGGACACAGGATTAAGGATCTCCAATATCCTGTAAGGACCAATGAATCGAGGCTTAAATTTGGGAGAGGAGACCTTCATAGGAACAAATCGAGAAGACAGCCATACCAAATCCCCAACACGAAGTCGGGGACCCACACCGCGGCGGCGGTTGGCAAAACGCTGAGCCTTCTCCTGTGACAACTTCAAGTTGTCCACCACATGATTCCAGATTCGCTGCAACCTATCCACCACAGAATCCACTCCAGGACAGTCAGAAGGCTCCACATGTCCCGAGGAAAAACGAGGATGGAAACCGGAGTTGCAGAAAAATGGCGAAACCAAGGTGGCAGAACTAGCCCGATTATTAAGGGCAAATTCAGCCAACGGCAAGAAGGTCACCCAATCATCCTGATCAGAAGAGACAAAACACCTCAAATACGCCTCCAGAGTCTGATTAGTTCGTTCCGTTTGTCCGTTAGTCTGTGGATGAAAAGCGGAGGAAAACGACAAATCAATGCCCATCCTACCACAAAAGGATCGCCAGAACCTGGAAACAAACTGGGATCCTCTGTCCGACACAATATTCTCAGGAATGCCGTGCAAACGAACCACGTTCTGGAAGAACACAGGAACCAGATCAGAAGAGGAAGGCAGCTTAGGCAAAGGAACCAGATGGACCATCTTGGAGAAACGATCACATATCACCCAGATGACAGACATGCCCTTAGACACCGGAAGATCCGAAATGAAATCCATAGAGATGTGTGTCCAAGGTCTCTTCGGGACAGGCAAGGGCAAGAGCAACCCGCTGGCACGAGAACAGCAAGGCTTAGCTCGAGCACAAGTACCACAGGACTGAACAAATGACCGCACATCCCTTGACAAGGAAGGCCACCAAAAGGACCTGGCCACCAGATCTCTGGTGCCAAAAATTCCCGGGTGCCCTGCCAACACTGAGGAATGAACCTCGGAAATGACTCTGCTGGTCCATTTAGCAGGCACAAACAATCTGTCAGGTGGACAAGAGTCAGGCCTACCAGCCTGAAATCTCTGCAACACACGTCGCAGATCTGGAGAAATAGCTGACAAGATAACTCCTTCCTTAAGAATACCCTCAGGTTCAGCGACTCCAGGAGCATCAGGCATAAAGCTCCTAGACAGAGCATCGGCCTTCACATTCTTAGAACCTGGTAAATACGAGACCACAAAGTCAAAACGGGAGAAAAACAATGACCAGCGGGCCTGTCTAGGATTCAGGCGTTTAGCAGACTCGAGATACATCAAATTTTTGTGATCAGTCAAGACCACCACACGATGCTTAGCACCCTCGAGCCAATGACGCCACTCCTCAAATGCCCACTTCATGGCCAACAACTCCCGATTGCCCACATCATAATTTCGCTCTGCCGGCGAAAACTTCCTAGAGAAAAAGGCACAAGGTCTCATAGTAGAGCAACCAGGGCCTCTCTGCGACAAAACGGCCCCTGCCCCAATCTCTGAAGCATCCACCTCAACCTGAAAGGGAAGTGAGACGTCAGGCTGGCACAAAACAGGCGCCGAAGTAAACCGGCGTTTCAACTCCTGGAAAGCCTCCACGGCAGCAGGAACCCAGTTAGCTACATCAGAGCCTTTCTTGGTCATATCCGTCAGCGGTTTAACAACGCTAGAGAAATTTGCGATAAAACGACGGTAGAAGTTAGCAAAACCCAAGAACTTCTGAAGACTCTTAACTGACGAGGGTTGAGTCCAATCATGAATAGCTCGGACCTTGACTGGATCCATCTCCACAGCAGAAGGGGAAAAAATGAACCCCAAAAAGGGAACCTTCTGTACACCAAAGAGACACTTTGAGCCTTTTACAAACAAAGAATTTTCACGCAGAATCTCAAAAACCATCCTGACCTGCTCCACATGCGAGTCCCAATCATCAGAAAAAACCAGAATATCATCCAGATAAACAATCAAAAATTTATCCAGATACTTCTGGAAAATGTCATGCATGAAGGACTGAAAAACTGAAGGTGCATTAGAGAGCCCAAATGGCATCACCAAGTACTCAAAATGACCTTCGGGCGTATTGAATGCGGTTTTCCATTCATCGCCCTGCCTAATGCGCACAAGGTTGTACGCACCACGAAGGTCTATTTTGGTGAACCACTTGGCACCTTTAATCCGGGCAAACAAATCTGACAACAGCGGCAAAGGATACTGAAATTTGACAGTGATCTTATTTAAAAGCCGATAGTCAATACAAGGCCTCAAAGATCCGTCCTTTTTGGCCACAAAAAAGAATCCCGCACCAAGAGGGGAAGAAGAAGGACGGATATGCCCCTTCTCAAGAGACTCCTTGATATATGAACGCATCGCGGTATGTTCAGGTACCGACAGATTAAACAGTCTCCCCTTAGGAAACTTACTGCCAGGAATCAAATCTATTGCACAGTCACATTCCCTATGAGGAGGCAGTGCACTGGACTTAGACTCGCTGAAGACATCCTGATAATCAGACAAATACGCCGGAACTTCCGAAGGCGTAGAAGATGCAATAGACAAGGGCAGGGAATCTCCGTGAATTCCATGGCAACCCCAGCTTGACACTGACATAGCCTTCCAGTCCAAGACTGGATTATGGGTCTGTAACCATGGCAAACCCAAAACAACCAAATCATGCATTTTATGTAGAACAAGAAAACGTATTACCTCCCGATGTTCGGGAGTTATGCACATGGTAACCTGTGTCCAAAACTGCGGTTTATTTTTTGCCAATGGCGTAGAGTCAATACCCCTAAGAGGGATAGGATTTTCCAATGGCTCAAGCACAAATCCGCAGCGCTTGGCAAATGACAGATCCATAAGGCTCAGGGCAGCACCTGAGTCCACAAACGCCATGACAGGATACGATGACAGTGAGCAAATCAAAGTTACAGATAGAATAAATTTAGGTTGCAAATTACCAATGGCGACCGGACTAACAACCTTAGTAAGACGTTTAGAGCATGCTGAGATAACATGTGTAGAATAACCACAGTAGTAACACAAGCCATTCTGGCGTCTATGAATTTTCCGCTCATTTCTAGTCAGGATTCTATCACATTGCATTAAATCAGGTGCTTGTTCAGACAACACCATGAGAGGATTTGCGGTTTTGCGCTCCCGCAACCGCCGGTCGATTTGAATAGCCAGGGCCATAGAATCATTCAGACCTGTGGGAATGGGAAAACCCACCATCACATTCTTAATGGCTTCAGAAAGGCCATTTCTAAAATTTGCAGCCAATGCACACTCGTTCCACTGGGTCAGCACGGACCATTTCCGAAATTTTTGGCAATACACTTCGGCCTCGTCCTGGCCCTGAGACATCGCCAGCAAGGCTTTTTCTGCCTGAATCTCAAGATTGGGTTCCTCATAAAGCAAACCGAGCGCCAGAAAAAACGCATCAATGTCAGCCAATGCCGGATCTCCTGGCGCCAGCGAGAAGGCCCAATCCTGAGGGTCGCCCCGTAAAAAATAAATAACAATTTTTACTTGCTGAGCGGAGTCTCCAGATGAACAGGGTCTCAGGGACAAAAACAATTTACAATTATTCCTGAAATTTCTAAATTTAAATCGGTCTCCGGAAAATGGTTCAGGAATCGGTATCTTAGGTTCTGACATAGGATTTCTGATAACATAATCTTGTATGCCCTGCACACGAGCAGCAAGCTGGTCCACACTTGTAATCAAGGTCTGGACATTCATGTCTGCAGCAAACACAAGCCACTCAGAGTTAAAGGGGAAAAGAAAAAAAAACGAGAGAGAGAAAAAAAAACTCAGAACTTTCTTTCTTATAATCCTGCTTCTGCAATGCATTTAACATTTAATACGGGCCTGGCAAACTGTTATGACCCCAATGGCGAGGGTCTCAGAGATATCAGCAAGTCTGCGAAGTACAAAAATCCAGCTCATAGGGCAGTGGTAACTGGGTTGACCATATATCTACTCCTAACGCCAACACTAGAAGTAGCCAGGGAACATGCCTACGTTGGTCGCTAGATGTCTCGCGCCAGCCGGAGGACTAACTACCCCTAGAAGAGGAAAACAAAGACCTCTCTTGCCTCCAGAGAATAGACCCCAAAAGTAGGATACAAGCCCCCACAAATAATAACGGTGAGGTAAGAGGAAATGACAAACACAGAGATGAATTAGGTTTAGCAAAGAGAGGCCCGCTTACTAATAGCAGAATGTAGTAAGATAACTTATATGGTCAACAAAAACCCTAACAAAATTCCACACTGGAGATTCAAGAACCCCCGAACCGTCTAACGGCCCGGGGGGAGAACTCCAGCCTCCCTAGAGCTTCCAGCAAGGAAAGGATACAGATAATGAACAAGCTGGACAAAAATGCAAACAAAAACAAATAGCAAAAAGCAAGAAAGCGGACTTAGCTTAATCACGCAGGAACCAGGATCAGTAGACAAGAGCACTACAGATTAGCTCTGATATCAACGATGCCAGGCATTGAACTGAAGGTCCAGGGAGCTTATATAGCAACACCCCTGACCTAACGACCCAGGTGAGCATACAAGGGATGATAGACATACCCAGAGTAAAATCACTAGTAGCCACTAGAGGGAGCCAAAAGGTAAATTCACAACAGTGCCTTTGCCCAAGTTGCCTTCCTCATCTGAGTTGGTGCCTCTGTTTTTTCAGAATGTGGTTCGGTTGCATGGTATCCCGGAGAATATAGTTTCTGACAGGGGATCCCAGTTTGTGTCCAGATTTTGGCGGGCGTTTTGTGCCAGGATGGGCATTGATTTGTCTTTTTCATCTGCATTTCATCCCCAGACGAATGGCCAGACGGAGCGTACTAATCAAACCTTGGAGACTTATTTGAGGTGTTTTGTGTCTGCTGATCAGGATGACTGGGTCACCTTTTTGCCGTTGGCAGAGTTTGCCCTTAATAATCGGGCCAGTTCTGCCACTTTGGTTTCCCCTTTCTTTTGCAATTCGGGGTTCCATCCTCGTTTTTCATCAGGTCAGGTGGAATCTTCGGATTGTCCTGGAGTGGATACTATGGTGGACAGGTTGCATCGTATTTGGGGTCAGGTGGTGGACAATTTAAAGTTGTCCCAGGAGAGGACTCAGCATTTTGCTAATCGCCATCGTCGTGTTGGTCCTCGTCTTCGTGTTGGGGACTTGGTATGGTTGTCTTCCCGTTTTGTCCCTATGAGGGTTTCTTCTCCTAAGTTTAAGCCTCGGTTCATCGGTCCTTATAAGATTTTGGAAATTCTTAACCCTGTGTCTTTCCGTTTGGACCTCCCAGCGTCCTTTGCTATCCATAATGTTTTCCATCGGTCGTTATTGCGGAGGTATGAGGTGCCAGTTGTGCCTTCTGTTGAGCCTCCTGCTCCTGTGCTGGTTGAGGGTGAATTGGAGTACGTGGTGGAGAAGATCTTGGACTCCCGTGTTTCCAGACGGAGACTTCAATATCTGGTTAAGTGGAAGGGCTACGGTCAAGAGGATAATTCTTGGGTTACAGCTTCTGATGTTCATGCCTCTGATTTGGTCCGTGCCTTTTATAGGGCTCATCCAGATCGCCCTGGTGGTTCTTGTGAGGGTTCGGTGCCCCCTCCTTAAGGGGGGGTACTGTTGTGATTCGGTTATTTGGCTCCCCCAGTGGTCACTGGTGGTACTGGTGTCTTGTGTACTTTCCACCTGTTTCTATCAGGATATGGGAGTTTCCTATTTAGCCTTGCTCCTCAGTCTTTCCAGTGCCGGCCATCAATGTAACCAGAGTCATTCTGTTGCATGTACCTGCTCCCAGTCTGCTGACCAGCTAAGTTGGACACTTTTGTCCTTAGTCTATTTTTGTATGTTTTGTCCAGTTTGCAGTTATGTGATTCTCTGCAGCTGGAAGCTCTTGTGGGCTGAAGTTACCACTCCGGTGTCATGAGTTGGCACATGAGTTTAAGGTAACTTCAGGATGGTATTTGATAGGGTTTTGTAGCTGACCGCGAAGTCCACTATTGTATCCTTCTGCTATCTAGTTAGTGGGCCTCGCTGTGCTAAATCTGCTTTCATACTACGTGTGTCTTTTCATCTGAACTCACCGTTATTATATGTGGGGGGCTACTATCTCCTGTGGGGATTTTCTCTGGAGGCAAGCCAGGACTATATTTCATCTACCAGGGGTAGTTAGTTCTCCGGCTGGTGCGAGACGTCTAGCAAAAACGTAGATACGTTCCCTGGCTACTATTAGTTGTGTGATAGGTTTAGCATCGTGGTCAGCTCTAGTTTCCATCACCCGAGAGCTTGTCCGTTTTTCTATGCTCCTGATGTTCCCCTGCCATTGGGAACCATGACAGCGCTCCTTCCCTTCTGAGCTCTGCCAATGCGCCCAAAAGGTGGTTCCCTCCCACATGTGGGGTATCACTGAACTCAGGACAGATTGGACAACAACTTTTGGGGTCCAATTTCTCCTGTTACCCTTGGAAAAATACAAAACTGGGGGATAAAAAATAATTTTTGTGGAAAAAAAATGATTTTTTTATTTTCACGACTCTGCGTTATAAACTGTAGTGAAACACTTGGGGGTTCAAAGTTCTCACAACACATCTAGATAAGTTCCTTGGGGGCTCTAGTTTCCAAAATGGTGTCACTTCTGGGGGATTTCAACTGTTTAGGTGCATCAGGGGCTCTGCAAATGCAAGTGACGCCTGCAGACCAATCCATCTAAGTCTGCATTCCAAATGGCGCTCCTTCCCTTCCGAGCTCTGCCATGCGCCCAAACGGTGGTTCCACCCACATATGGGGTATCAGCGTACTCAGGACAATTTGGACAACAACTTTTGGGGTCCAATTTCTTGTCTTACCCTTGGGAAAATAAAAAATTTGGGGCAAAAACATCATATTTGTGAAAAAATATGTTTTTTTTATTTTTATGGCTCTGCATTATAAACTTCTGTGAAGCACTTGGTGGGTTAAAGTGCTCACCACACATCTAGATAAGTTCCTTATGGGGTCTACTTTCCAAAATGGTGTCACTTGTGGGGGGTTTCAATGTTTAGGCACATCAGGGGCTCTCCAAACGCAACATGGCGTCCCTCTCAATTCCAGTCAATTTTGCATTGAAAAGTCAAACGGCGCTCCTTCCCTTCCGAACTCTGCCATGCGCCCAAACAGTGGTATACCCCCACATATGGGGTATCAGCGTACTCAGAACAAATTGTACAACAACTTTTGGGGTCCATTTTCTCCTGTTACCCTTGGTAAAATAAAACTAATTGGAGCTGAATTAATTTTTTTGTGAAAAAAAGTTAAATGTTAATTTTTTTTTAAACATTCCAAAAATTCCTGTAAAACACCTGAAGGGTTAATAAACTTCTTGAATGTGGTTTTGAGCACCTTGAGGGGTGCAGTTTTTAGAATAGTGTCACACTTGGTTATTTTCTATCATATAGACCCCTCAAAATGACTTCAAATGTGATGTGGTCCCTAAAAAATATTGGTGTTGTAAAAATGAGAAATTGCTGGTCAACTTTTAACCCTTATAACTCCCTAACAAAAAAAAAATTTGGTTCCAAAATTGTGCTGATGTAAAGTAGACATGTGGGAAATGTTGCTTATTAATTATTTTGTGTGACATATCTCTGTGATTTAAGGGCATAAATATTCAAAGTTGGAAAATTGCAAAATTTTCAACATTTTCGCCAAATTTCCATTTTTTTCACAAATAAACTGAAGTTATATCGAAGAAATTTTACCACTATCATGATGTACAATATGTCCAGAGAAAACATTGTCAGAATCACCAGGATCCGTTGAAGCGTTCCAGAGTTATAACCTCATAAAGGGACAGTGGTCAGAATTGTAAAAATTGGCCCGGTCATTAACGTGCAAACCACCCTTGGGGCTTAAGGGGTTAAGGTAATGAAGTAGTGACAAATACATAGATCATATCCGTGAGAGCAAACTCTAATAGTTCCTCACCGTCTTAACCTCTCTTACCTTCTTGCGGTACTTTCTTACGTTTCCTGCCGCATCTTCTCTCCAAGTTTTCACCTCATGGCGCTGATCCTAGAGCCCGGAGGAGAAATACACAGGATAGAACAATGCATGTGGTGCTACAGAGCTCCTCCATGTTATGTCCCTGCTTCACCGGCTTCACAAAATCCAGCCTCCGATTTCTCCATCTAAAGAGATTGTCTGCACTTAGCGAATGTGATACTCGCTGATCGCTGGGGTCCCACAACGCCCGGACGAAGGGGCAGCTGTAAAAACACCACTGCTCTGTCCATGGACTGTGACGTGCGCTCACATCTCCACAGAGAACGAACGGTGCTGCGCCGGCGCGGTCATTGCTCCATTCATACCGGACACTTTCGTGCCCCTTTCTTGGGATCGGTGAGGGGTCCCAGTGGTGCGGCCCCTGGAGATTTCATCCTGTGGATAAGCGATAACATGTTGGGAAAACCGTCTTACAGAAAACCCATCAGCTCTCCAGACATGTCCGCTTTAGTGTTCTCCAGAGAACTACAGATCTGAAGGGTCTTTTCTTTCACCCCTGCACTGCGCAGTTCCTCTGTTACACCTCGTGCACATGTCAGAATAAGTTCCCTCCAGGCTGCAGCCGAGCACTTGTCAGTAGGATCTTCCCCTCCGAGCGACACAAGTTAGGGGGCAGTAACCTTGGTCTGGTGCATGCAATGGTTCCCGTAGAGTGCCCTGCTGCACTTCTATCTCAGACAGTCTGCCATCTTCCGGGGACCTCAACCACTTCCTTCAGCTGTCCTCCAACAGAAGAAACAGTTCTGTGAAAATAACGTAAGAAGTTACAGTTCTTTTACAACACATCAATAGAGACGAGAATAAACAGCGTAAAGGGTCATTAGCATCGTCATAGATGGACATTGTCGGATAGAGCTTGTAAATACAAACATTTTTTCAATTCACTCCTTATTAAAATTTGTAGCCGTTTTTGAGATAACACTTTTGTTTACAGCTCGTTGCCTAGGAGACCGACCATTGCTGCAGCCCACATCGTAATCACTGTGCTGAAGGTGACTGGGATTAGGAGGCAACAATGTGCTCCAGTCATCGTGGCCAGCTTCACAACACAACAGTGTTTACAAGCTCATTAGAAAAAAGCTTGTAAGCACTGCATATGCTCTGCTGTCTAGCAGCCTGAAGCAGCGTTTGGGGCAGGCAGACAAGGCAGGTGCTTAGGGCCCCCACCCACAAAGGGATCCCCCTGTGTCTACAACCCTTTATGAAATGCACAGAGGGTGTGCAGCATTACTTACAGTGAATAATGCTGTGCATCCTCTGTAGTCCCGGATCGTCTCTCTCCCTCTCCCCCGTCTCTTTCCTTCTCCCTGGCAGTGTAGTAGAAGTTGAGACTGAAGGAGAGGGGCCGTCTCACAGCACGGCAGAGGTCAGACGCTGGGGCAGGAAGATGCGAGTGCGGGGGAGAGAGCAGAGCAGTATGTGAGTGCGGGGGAGAGAGCAGCGCAGTATGTGAGTGCGGGGGAGAGAGCAGTTCAGCATGTGAATGCAGGGGAGAGAGCAGTGCAGTGAGTGTGGGGGAGAGAGCAGCGCAGTATGTGAGTGTGAGGGAGAGAGCAGCGCAGTATGTGAGTGTCGGGGAGAGAGCAGAGCAATATGTGAGCATGGGGGAGAGAACAGCGCAGTGTGTGTGGGGGAGAGAGCAGCACAGTATGTGAGTGTGGGAGAGAGAGCAGTGCAGTATGTGAGTGTGGGAGAGAGATCAGCGCAGTATGTGAGCGCGGGGGAGAGAGCAGCGCAGTATGTGAGCATGGGGGAGAGAGTAGTGCAGTATGTGAGCGTGGGGGAGAGAGCAGTGCAGTATGTGAGCGCAGGGGAGAGAGCAGTGCAGTATGTGAGCGCAGGGGAGAGAGCAGTGCAGTATGTGAGCGCAGTGGAGAGAGCAGTGCAGTATGTGAGTGTGAGGGAGAGAGCAGCGCAGTGAGTGTGGAGGAGAGAGCAGTGCAGTATGTGAGTGTGGGGGAGAGAGCAGCACAGTATGTGAGTGTGGGGGAGAGAGCAGCGCAGTATGTGAGTATGGGGGAGAGAGCAGCGCAGTATGTGAGTGTGGGGGAGAGTGCAGCGCAGTATGTGAGTATGGGGGAGAGAGCAGCGCAGTATGTGAGTATGGGGGAGAGAGCAGCGCAGTATGTGAGAGTGGGGGAGAGAGCAGAGCAGTATGTGAGTGTGGGGGAGAGAGCAGCGCAGTATGTGAGTATGGGGGAGAGAGCAGAGCGGTTTGTGAGCACAGGGGAGAGAGAAGAGCAGTATGTGAGTGTGGGGGAGAGAGCAGCGCAGTATGTGAGTGCAGGGGAGAGAGCAGCGCAGTATGTGAGCACAGGGGAGAGACCACAGCAGTATGTGAGTGCAGGGGAGAGAACAGCGCAGTATGTGAGTGTGGGGAAGAGAGCAGCGCAATATGCGTGTGGGGGAGAGAGCAGTGCAGTATGTGAGCACAGGGGAGAGACCAGAGCAGTATGTGAGTGTGGGGGAGAGAGCAGCGTAGTATGTGAGTGTGGGGGAGGGAGCAGCGCAGTATGTGAGTGCGGGGGAGAGAGAAGAGCAGTATGTGACTGTGGGGGAGAGACCAGAGCAGTATGTGAGTGTGGGGGAGAGAGCAGCGTAGTATGTTATGATCCTTAGTGGTTGAGGATCACAAATTACTCCAGCTAAGTGACTAAACATAGGACAAGCTCTAGGGAGGTGGTAAACTGGACTGACCGCAAATCTGAACCTATCCAAACACACTAGAGGTAGCCGGTGAACGTGCCTAAAATCCTAGACGTCTCGAGCCAGCCTGAGGAACTAACTACCCCTAGAGAGAAAGAAAGACCTCACTTGCCTCCAGAGAAATAATCCCCAAAGATATAGAAGCCCCCAACAAATAATAACGGTGAGGTAAGAGGAAGGCACATACACAGGGGTGAAAGCAGATTCAGCAAATGAGGCCCACTAATACTAGATAGCAGAAAATAGAAAAGGGATCTATGCGGTCAGTAAAAAACCCTTACAAAATATCCACACTGAGATTTCAAGAACCCCCGCACCAACTAACGGTGTGGGGGGAGAAACTCAGTCCCCTAGAGCAACCAGCAAGCGAGGAAATCACATTTTAGCAAGCTGGACAAGAAACATGATGAATGCTGATAATCAAAAAATGAACAAACAAAAACTTAGCTTGTCTTGGAGAGACTGGGAGCAAGGTAGTCACAAGGAATCTGAAGAGAACTGAATACATTGATAGCAGGCAAGGAACTGAGCATCCAGGTGAGCTAAATAGGAAACCAACCAAGGATAACGAACCAGCTGATGCAGCCAACCTGCAGAAAGACAACACTACACAGTACCGCTTGTGACCACTAGAGGGAGCCCAAAAATAGAGTTCACAACAGTACCCCCCTTGAGGAGGGGTTACCGAACCCTCATCAAGACCCCCAGGGCGATCAGGATGAGCCGCGTGGAAGGCACGAACCAAATCGGCCGCATGAACATCAGAGGCGACAACCCAGGAATTATCCTCCTGACCATAGCCCTTCCACTTAACCAAATACTGAAGCCTTCGTCTAGAGATACGAGAATCCAAAATCTTCTCCACCACGTACTCCAATTCGCCCTCGACCAGCACCGGAGCAGGAGGCTCAACAGAAGGAACCACAGGTACCACATACCTCCGCAACAAAGACCTATGGAACACATTATGAATGGCAAACGATGCTGGGAGATCCAAACGAAAAGACACCGGGTTAAGGATTTCCTAGATCTTATAAGGACCGATGAAGCGAGGCTTGAATTTAGGAGAGGAGACCTTCATAGGAACATACCGAGAAGACAGCCACACCAAATCCCCAACACGAAGTCGGGGATCCACACCGCGGCGGCGGTTGGCAAAGCGCTGAGCCTTCTCCTGTGACCACCTCAAATTGTCCACCACATGGTTCCAAATCTGCTGCAACCTATCCACCACAGAATCCACCCCAGGACAGTCAGAAGGCTCAACCTGACCCGAGGAAAAACGAGGATGGAAACCAGAATTGCAGAAAAAAGGCGAAACCAAAGTAGCAGAACTAGCCCGATTATTAAGGGCAAACTCGGCCAATGGCAAAAAAGTCACCCAATCATCCTGATCAGCAGAAACAAAACATCTCAAATAAGTTTCCAACGTCTGATTAGTTCGCTCGGTTTGGCCATTAGTCTGAGGATGGAAGGCCGACGAAAAAGACAAATCAATGCCCATCTTAGCACAAAAAGTCCGCCAAAACCTGGACACAAACTGGGATCCTCTATCAGACACAATATTTTCAGGAATGCCGTGCAAGCGAACCACATTCTGAAAAAATAGAGGAACCAAATCGGAGGAGGAAGGCAACTAAGGCAAGGGCACCAAATGGACCATCTTGGAAAAACGATCACACACCACCCAGATGACAGACATTTTCTGAGATACTGGAAGATCCAAAATAAAATCCATGGAAATGTGCGTCCAAGGCCTTTTCGGGACAGGCAAAGGCAAAAGCAGACCGCTGGCACGAGAACAGCAAGGCTTAGCCCGAGCACAAATCCCACAAGACTACACAAAGGAACGCACATCCCGCGACAAGGAAGGCCACCAGAAGGACCTAGCCACCAAATCTCTGGTACCAAAAATCCCAGGATGACCCGCCAACACCGAAGAATGAACCTCGGAAATAACTCTGCGGGTCCATCTATCCGGGACAAACAGTCTCTCTGGTGGACAACGGTCAGGTCTATCCACCTGAAATTTCTGCAGCACTCGTCGCAAATCTGGGGAAATGGCAGACAAAATCACTCCCTCTGAGAATACCAGCCGGCTCAGAAACTCCCGGAGAGTCAGGCACAAAACTCCTAGAAAGTGCATCAGCTTTCACGTTCTTCGAACCAGGCAGGTATGAGACCACGAAGTTGAAACGGGAGAAAAACAACGACCAATGAGCCTGTCTAGGATTCAGGCGCTTGGCAGATTCGAGGTAAATCAGATTTTTGTGATCAGTCAAGACCACCACACGATGTTTAGCTCCTTCGAGCCAATGTCGCCACTCCTCAAATGCCCACTTCATAGCCAACAACTCCCGATTACCAACATCATAATTCCGCTCGGCAGGTGAAAATTTTCTTGAAAAGAAAGCACATGGCTTCATCACAGAGCCATCAGAGCTTCTCTGCGACAAAACAGCCCCTGCTCCAATCTCAGAAGCATCAACCTCGACCTGGAAGGGGAGAGAGACATCTGGCTGACATAGTCACATCAGAACCCTTCTTGGTCAAATCCGTCAAAGGTTTAACCACGCTAGAAAAATTAGCGATGAAACGACGGTAAAAATTTGCAAAACCCAAGAACTTCTGAAGACTCTTAACAGACGTGGGCTGAGTCCAGTCGTGAATAGCCTGGACCTTGACTGGGTCCATCTCCACAGTAGAAGGAGAAAAAATAAAACCCAAAAAGGAGACCTTCTGTACTCCGAAGAGGCATTTTGAGCCCTTCACAAATAAAGCATTAGCACGCAGGACCTGAAACACCATCCTGACCTGCTTCACATGGGACTCACTCCCAATCATCAGAAAAGACCAAAATGTCATCCAGATAAACAATCATAAATTTATCCAGATATTCTCGGAAGATGTCATGCATGAAGGACTGAAACACAGAAGGAGCATTAGAGAGTCCAAAAGGCATCACTAAGTACTCAAAATGGCCTTTGGGCGTATTAAATGCTGTTTTCCATTCATCTCCCTGCTTAATGCGCACAAGGTTATACGCACCACGGAGATCTATCTTGGTGAACCAACTGGCACCCTTAATCCGAGCAAACAAATCAGACAATAGTGGCAAAGGATACTGAAATTTGACTGTGATTTTATTCAGAAGACGATAATCTATACAAGGTCTCAAAGAACCGTCCTTCTTGGCCACAAAAAAAAATCCTGCACCAAGAGGGGAAGAGGATGGGCGAATATGTCCCTTCTCCAAAGACTCCTTTATATAACTCCGCATCGCGGCATGCTCTGGTATAGACAAATTAAAAAGTCGTCCCTTAGGGAATTTACTACCAGGAATTAAATTTATAGCACAGTCACAATCCCTATGAGGTGGCAGGGCACTGGACCTGGGCTCATCAAATACATCCTGGTAGTCAGACAAAAACTCAGGGACCTCAGAAGGAGTGGAAGAAGCAATAGACACCAACGGAGTATCGCCATTAATTCCCTGACAACCCCAACTTGACACAGACATAGCTTTCCAATCTAAAACTGGATTATGAGCCTGCAGCCATGGCAGACCCAAAACGACAACATCATGCAAATTAGGCAGAACAAGAAAGCGAATCACCTCCTGATGTACGGGAGTCATGCACATGGTCATTTGCGTCCAATACTGAGGCTTATTCTCAGCCAATGGCGTAGCATCAATTCCCCTCAGAGGAATAGGAAATTCCAAAGGCTCCAGGACAAAACCACAGCGCCTGGCAAACGACAAATCCATCAGATTCAGGGCAGCACCCGAATCCACAAAAGCCATAACCGAGTAGGACGACAAAGAACAAATCAAAGTAACAGACAAAATAAATTTAGGCTGTATAGTACCAATGGTGACAGGTTTAGCGATTTTTTTTAAGCGTTTAGAGCATGCTGAGATAACATGAGTAGAATCACCACAGTAAAAGCACAACCCATTTTGACGTCTATGACTTTGTCGCTCAATTCTGGTCAGAGTTCGGTAACATTGCATAGACTCAGGTCTCTGTTCAGAAAATACCGCCAAAGGATGAGCAGATTTGCGCTCCCGCAAACGCCGATCAACCTGAATGGCTAAAGCCATAGAATCACTCAGACTTGTAGGGGTGGGAAACCCCACCATAACATTCTTAATGGCTTCAGAAAGACCTTCTCTGAAATTTGCAGCCAGGGCACACTCATTCCATTGAGTAAGCACCGACCATTTCCGAAATTTTTGACAATACACCTCTGCTTCATCCTGACCTTGAGAGATAGCCAGCAACGCTTTTTCTGCCTGATTCTCAAGATTAGGCTCCTCATAAAGCAGTCCAAGAGCCAGAAAAAATGCATCTACATTAAGCAATGCAGGATCTCCTGGCGCCAGAGAGAAAGCCCAATCCTGAGGGTCGCCACACAACAAGGAGATAACAATTTTAACTTGCTGAGCGGAATCACCAGAGGAACGAGGTCTCAGAGATAGAAATAACTTACAATTATTCTTAAAATTTAGAAACCTAGATCTATCTCCAGAAAACAACTCAGGAATGGGTATCTTTGGTTCTGACATAGGGCTATGAATAACAAAATCCTGAATACTTTGCACCCGTGCAGTAAGATGATCCACACTAGAAGTCAGAGTTTGAATATTCATGTCTGCAGCTGAGCTCAAAACCACCCAGAGTTCAAGGGGATGAAAGAAGCTAAACAGACTGCAGCAAAGGAAAAGCGGGAGGTAAAAAAAAAAAATGTACTCAGGTCTTCTTTTAATCCCACTTCTGCGATGCATTAAACACTTTTGGGCCTGCTATACTGTTATGATCCTTAGTGGTTGAGGATCACAAATTACTCCAGCTAAGTGACTAAACATAGGACAAGCTCTAGGGAGGTGGTAAACTGGACTGACCGCAAATCTGAACCTATCCAAACACACTAGAGGTAGCCGGTGAACGTGCCTAAAATCCTAGATGTCTCGAGCCAGCCTGAGGAACTAACTACCCCTAGAGAGAAAGAAAGACCTCACTTGCCTCCAGAGAAATAATCCCCAAAGATATAGAAGCCCCCAACAAATAATAACGGTGAGGTAAGAGGAAGGCACATACACAGGGGTGAAAGCAGATTCAGCAAATGGGGCCCACTAATACTAGATAGCAGAAAATAGAAAAGGGATCTATGCGGTCAGTAAAAAACCCTTACAAAATATCCACACTGAGATTTCAAGAACCCCCGCACCAACTAACGGTGTGGGGGGAGAAACTCAGTCCCCTAGAGCAACCAGCAAGCGAGGAAATCACATTTTAGCAAGCTGGACAAGAAACATGATGAATGCTGATAATCAAAAAATGAACAAACAAAAACTTAGCTTGTCTTGGAGAGACTGGGAGCAAGGTAGTCACAAGGAATCTGAAGAGAACTGAATACATTGATAGCAGGCAAGGAACTGAGTATCCAGGTGAGCTAAATAGGAAACCAACCAAGGATAACGAACCAGCTGATGCAGCCAACCTGCAGAAAGACAACACTACACAGTACCGCTTGTGACCACTAGAGGGAGCCCAAAAATAGAGTTCACAACAGTAGTATGTGAGTGTGGGGGAGGGAGCAGCGCAGTATGTGAGTGCGGGGGAGAGAGAAGAGCAGTATGTGAGTGTGGGGGAGAGACAAGCACAGTATGTGAGTATGGAGGAGAGAGCAGCGCAGTATGTGAGTGCGTGGGAGAGCAGCACAGTATGTGAGTGTGGGGGAGAGAGCAGTGCAGTATGTGAGTATGGGGGAGAGAGCAGAGCAGTATGTGAGCACAGGGGAGAGAGCAGAGCAGTATGTGAGCACAGGGGAGAGAGCAGAGCAGTATGTGAGCGTGAAGGAGAGAGCAGTGCAGTATGTGAGCATGGGGAAGAAAGCAGCGCAGTATGTGAGCACAGGGAAGAAAGCAGCGCAGTATGTGAGCATGGGGGAGAGAGCAGAGAGGTATGTGAGTGCAGGGGAGAGAACAGCGCAGTATGTGAGTGTGGGGGAGAGAGCAGCGCAGTATGTGAGCACAGGGGAGAGAGCAGAGCAGTATGTGAGCGTGAAGGAGAGAGCAGTGGAGTATGTGAGCACGGGGAAGAAAGCAGCGCAGTATGTGAGCATGGGGGAGAGAGCAGAGCAGTATGTGAGTGCGGGGGAGAGAGCAGTGCAGTATGTGAGTGCGGGGGAGAGAGCAGCGCAGTATGTGAGTATGGGAGAGAGAGCAGCGCAGTATGTGAACACAGGGGAGAGCAGAGCAGTAAGTGAGCACAGGGAAGAAAACAGCGCAGTATGTGAGCATGGGGGAGAGAGCAGAGCAGTATGTGAGTGCAGGGGAGAGAACAGCGCAGTATGTGAGTGTGGGGGAGAGAGCAGCGCAGTATGTGAGTGCGGGGGAGAGAGCAGCGCAGTATGTGAGTGCAGAGGAGAGAGCAGCGCAGTTTGTGAGTGCAGGGGAGAGAGCAGCGCAGTATGTGAGTATGGGAGAGAGAGCAGCGCAGTATGTGAGAACAGGGGAGAGCAGAGCAGTATGTGAGCACAGGAAAGAAAGCAGCGCAGTATGTGAGCATGGGGGAGAGAGCAGAGCAGTATGTGAGTGCAGGGGAGAGAACAGCACAGTATGTGAGTGTGGGGGAGAAAGCAGCGCAGTATGTGAGTGCGGGGGAGAGCAGCGCAGGATGTGAGTGCAGAGGAGAGAGCAGCGCAGTTTGTGAGTGCAGGGGAGAGAGCAGTGCAGTATGTGAGTGCAGAGGAGAGAGCAGCGCAGTACGTGAGTGCAGAGCAGTATGTGAGTGCGGTGGAGAGAACAGCAGTATGTGAGTGCAGGGGAGAGAGCAGTGCGGGGGAGAGAGCAGCGCAGTATGTAAGCACATGCCATAGACTTCGAGAAAGAGAACAGTCCATAGCCCCCATCCATCGTTCCTAAAGTCCCTATCCATACTTAAGGCTATGTTTCCTCAGTCAGGATTTGCTGCGGATTGGACATTGCGTACAGCTGCAGCGTCCAGTCCACAGCGTCCAGATGTTACAGCATGGTGGAGGGGATTTTATGAAATCTCATCTCCGCTGTGCGTACAAAGACGCAGGTGGCAGACCTGCGTAACCGGACATGCGGAGTGTCTTTATAGACTGCAGCATGTCTATTTACCGTATATACTCCAGTATAAACCGAGATTTTCAGCCCACTTTTTGGGACTGAAAGTAACCCTCTAGGCTTATACTCGAGTCATACCCAGCGGTCGGCAAGGGAGGGGGAGCGGAGCTGTGTAATAAAAAATCACCTGCTCCTGGCGACGTCCCTGGTTCCCCGGCGCCGTCAGCTTCTTCCTGTAGTGAGTGGTCACGTGGTACCGCTCATTACAGTAATGAATATGGACCTGACTCCACTCCTATAGGGGTGGAGCCGCATATTCATTACTGTAATGAGCGGTACCATGTGACCGCTCACTACAGGAAGAAGCTGCCGGCGCCGGGGAACAGACATGCAGGGACCGAGCCAGGAGCAGGTGAGTATAACTCAGTGCGCGATATTCACCTGCTCACCATTCCACCATCGGCGCCGCTGCGTCTTCCGCGTCCTCTGCACGGACGCTCAGGCAGAGGGCGCGGTGACGCGATTAGTGTGCGCCGCCCTCTGCCTGAGCGTCAGTGCAGAGGACGGGGAAGACACAGCGGCGCCGACAGTGGAACGGGGAGCAGGTGAATATAGCAAGTTCTGGGGGCCTGAGAGGTGAGTATGTAATTTTTTATTTTTTTTAATCGCAGCAACAGCATATGGGGCAAATGTCTGTATGTAGCATCTTATGGGTCCATGTGCAGCATTATATGGAACAAATATCTGTATGTAGCATCTTATGGGGCCATGTGCAGCATTATATGGGGCAAATATCTGTATGGAGCATCTTATGGGGCTATGTGAAGCATTATATGGGGCAAATATCTGTATGGGGCCATGTGCAGCATTATATGGGGCAAATATCTGTATGGAGCATCTTATGGGGCCATAATCCACATTTGTGGAGAATTATATGGGGCAAATGTGTCTATGGAGCATCTTATGGGGTCATAATCAACATTTGTGCAGCATTATATGGGACATATTTTAATATGGAGCATTTTATGGAGCCCATCATAAACTGTATGCAGCATTATATGGGGCGTATTTTGTATGGAGCATCTTATGGGGCCATCATGAACTGTATGGAGCATTATATGGGGGTCCTGATTCAATATGGATATTAAAAAACACTTAACCTACTGATGTCTCAATTAATTTTACTTTTATTGGTACCGTATATACTCGAGTATAAGCCGAGATTTTCAACCCATTTTTTGGGGCTGAAAGTCCCCCTCTCGGCTTATACTCGAGTCATACCCAGGGGTCGGCAGGGGAGGGGGAGCAGGGGCTGTCTAATAATACTCACCTGCTCCTGGCAAGTCAAGTCCCTGGTTCCCCGGCGTCGCAGCTTCTTCCTGTACTGAGCGGTCACATGGTACCGCTCATTACAGTAATGAATATGCGGCTCCACCTCCCATAGGGGTGGAGCCGCATATTCATTACTGTAATGAGCCGTAACGGTGATCGCTCAATACAGGAAGAAGCTGCGGCACCGGGGAACCAGGGACTGTACAGTGCCAGGAGCAGGTGATTATAATGGGGAGGGGAGGGCAGTGCTGCGCGATATTCACCTCTCCTCGTTCTGGTGCCGCTCTGTCTTCAGCATCTTCTGCAGTGACGCTCAGGTCAGAGGGCGCGGTGAGTGGTTAGTGCGCGCCCTCTGCCTGAACATCAGTGCAGAAGACGCTGAAGATGGAGCGGCGCCGGAACGAAGTCAGGTGAATATTGAAAGTGCCGGGGGCCTGAGCGATGAGATGTATGTGATTTTTTTTTTTTATCACAGCAACAGCAAATGGGGCAAGTGTCTGTATGGAGCATCTTATGGGGCCATAATTAACGTTTGTGCAGCACTATATGGGGCAAATATCTTTATGGAGCATCTTATGGGGCCATAATCAACGTTTGTGCAGCACTAACTGGGGCAACTATTTTTATGGAGCATCTAATGGGGCCATAATTAACGTGTGTGCATCTTTATATGAGGCAAATACCTTTATGGAGCATCTTATGGGGCCATAATCAATGTTTGTGCAGCACTATATGGGGCAACTATCTTTATGGAGCATCTTATGGGGCCATAATTATTGTTTGTGCAGCACTATATGGGGCAAGTGGCTGTATGGAGCATCTTATGGGGCCATAATCAACGTTTGTGCAGCACTATATGGGGCAACTATCTTTATGGAGCATCTTACGGGGCCATAATTAACGTTTGTGCAGCACTATATGGGGCAAATATCTTTATAGAGCATCTTGTGGGGCCATAATCAACGTTTGTGCAGCACTAAATGGGGCAACTATCTTTATGGAGCATCTAATGGGGCCATAATTAATGTGTGTGCAGCTTTATATGGGGCAAATATCTTTATAGAGCATCTTATGGGGTCATAATCGTTTGTGCAGCACTATATGGGGCAACTATCTTTATGGAGCATCTTATGGGGCCATAACGTTTGTGCAGCACTATATGGGGTAAATATCTCTATGGAGCATCTTATGGGGCCATTATTAAAGGGAACCTGTCACCTGAATTTGGCGGGACCAGTTTTGAGTCATATGGGCGGGGTTTTCGGGTGTTTGATTCACACTTTCCTTACCCGCTGGCTACATGCTGGCCGCAATATTGGATTGAAGTTCATGCTGTGTCCTCCGTAGTAAACGCCAGCGCAAGGCAATATTGCCTTGCGCAGGCGTGTACTCCGGAGGACAGAAAATGAACTTAAATCCAATATTGCGGCCAGCATGCAGCCAGCGGGTAAGGAAAGGGTGAATCAAACACCCGAAAACCCCGCCCATATGACCCAAAACTGGTCCCGAAAAAGTTCAGGTGACAGGTTCCCTTTAACCTTTATGCAGGATTATATGGGGCATATTTTAATATGGAGCATCTTATGGGGCCCATCATAAACTTTATGGAGCATTATATGGGGCGTATTTTGTATGGAGCATCTTATGGGGCCCATCATGAACTATATGGAGCATTATATGGGGCTCCTGATTCAATATGGATATTCAAAAACACTTAAACTACTGATGTCTCAATTAATTTTACTTTTATTGGTATCTATTTTTATTTTTGAAATTTACCAGTAGATGCTGCATTTGCCATCCTAGGCTTATACTCGAGTCATTAAGTTTTCCCAGTTTTTTGTGGAAAAATTAGGGGTCTCGGCTTATACTCGGGTAGGCTTATACTCGAGTATATACGGTATCTTGCGGAGACGCTCAGTCTCATTGTTTGAGAAGGATTACAGGAAGTACCGCTTGCCCGACCCTTACAGAAACTGCAAGATGTCAGTGAATAGTAAAGTGGTTACAGGACTGGTTGACACTACGGGGTCCCTGAGGCGATCCAGATCAGGGATCCTGGAGGTTGTCAGATCTTTCTACTCGCACTTCTTGGGGAAGAGTGATCTGGATTGAGATGAGATGTCGGCTTTCCTGGCCGAAGCCATCCCTGAACCAGGGGTAGACCCCTCTCTTGACGTTTTGACAGAAATGATCAGGGAAGAGGAAGTTAAGTTGTTAATTGAAGGGCTTGCCCCCCCCAAAAAAAATTGCCTGGTCCAGATGGCTTAACATCTGAATTCTATAAGACCTTTAAGGACGTCTTGGTTCACCTCTTGACTGAGGTATTCAATGTCTTTCCTCTGGCATGCTGCCGAAGTCAATGAGGAGGTCTGCCCTGATCATCTTGTCAAAGGGTAAGGACCCATCTTGCACTGAGAATTGGCGTCCCATAGCGCTTCTCAATGCAGACAGGAAGGTTCTGGCAAAGGTGCTGTTTAATCGGCTGGTGAAAATTAAACCCTAACTCGTTTCGGAGGCCCAGCATTGCTCTGTTCCAGGCCGCAGCATACTTAGTGCTGTGCTCTGTGTCCGAGAGGCAGTGGAGCAGGGTAGGGCTGGTCACTGAAAGGGGTACATGCTGTCACTGGACCAGGCAAAAGCGTTTGATCGAGTTAATCACGAGTACCTCTGGTCCGTCCTTCTGAGATATGGCCTGTCGGGGGGTTTGTTGATTGGCTTCAGACCTTGTACAGTGGGACAGAGTTTCCCGCTTATGAACGGTTGGATTGGCAGCTCTTTTGAGGTTGGGTCTGGTGTTCGCCAGGATTGTCCCTTGAGCCCGCTGCTGTACGTGTTTGTGGTTGACCCACTTCTTAGGAGGGTGGTGCGTGGACCGTTGGCTGGGATGGACCAGGCAGCACCGGAAGACACTCTAAGGGTGGTGACGTATGCCGATGATGTTACTGTTTTTGTTTCCTCTCACGAGGAGGCAGGGTGGATGATGTCAGAGGTAGATCGCTACTCTGAGGCATCCATGTCCAAGATCAACCGGGATAAGTATGAGAGTCTCTGGCTTGGAGGAGGAGATCCTGGTTCTGATCTCCCGGACACCCTCCCAGGAGCCAAAGTCTCTGCAAAAGACCTTGGCCTGGAATTTGGCCAGAGGGATTACCCCAAACAAAATTGGGACAGCAGGCTAGAAATCGCCACTCAGAAGGTGAACCAATGGAAGGGTTGGTCTTTGACCCTAAGGGAAAGGGTAACCTTGATCAAAATTTACCTGCTCCCTTTACTGATTTATCTGGGCAGTGTGTGAATCTTGCCGGAATCTCTCTGGACTCAAGTCTACAGTTCGTTCTTCCAACTGGTATGGGGGAATAGACTGAACCTGGTTAAGAGGGAGGTTACTTACCGTACGAGGAGACTAGGAGGGTTGGGTATGGTCAACCCTGTGGTATTCCTTGTGGATACCTTCATTAAGATCAATATTGAAAACCTCTGGAAAAAGAGGGCTCCTCCGTGGGTATTCTCCTGTAGGGGATGGTTCAGCCTTTCTTCCAGGAATGGAGACAGGCGGGCAAGTGAAGGATCTTCGCACACCGCATGGACATCTTCCGGCTTAAGCTACCTTGGTTCTGAAGGTAATTCGTCGGTGGGGTCTGGGAATGTGGGAGATCAGGACTCTGTCAAGGAAACTCCTTGACAATAGGGTTCTGTTGACCCATTTCCAGAGGCCCCTGGCGCTCAGGGACTGCCCAAGTTGGGATCTTAGGGTGGGTTTGCATCTTTTGAATTCTATCAGGATCCCCTCGAAGTTTTGGGACTTGGCGCTGCTTCCATAGGAAACTGTGTGTGAGGGACAATCTGAAGTGTAGGAGCTCTGAGGACAGTTCCTGTCCTCGGGAGCATTGTGGTACCATGCTGGAAAGCATGGACCACTTCCTGCTTCATTGTCCCTTCAACACAGAGGTGTACAACAGGGTGGGCGCCTCCATTGGCTGGTCTCGGCTTGCAGGTCTCTCCTATGCGGAATGGGCCTATGGGGCATTCAGAGACCTTGGTGGTCGGGACCGCTGCACCTTATTTCTAGTTAGCGCAGTGGTTAGGTATCACACGTGGAACGCACAGTGCTTAGTATCGACGCAACAGAAACTCCTCCCAGTGGACGATGTGTTTAGGACCATACTCAGTGACCTGGTGAAGGTGTGCTCTCTGGAGTATGGGAGACTGGGCACACGGAGGGCCGCTCTCCTCTGGAGGGGCTTTTCTTTTAGTGTGCCCTAGTCTGGTCATCTCCTTTCCTGGTGGTGGGCTGCTGCTGACACTGTAGATTTTGGTTTTGTTTGAGCATTATGCAGAGATGTAGGTCTGCAGGCGCCGAACTTGGGCTTCGTAATTTGTGGTTATTGTAGTGTGTGCTGCTGTATATATTGTATATAGAGATATAGATTTGGGTGTAGGTGTTAGGTTGGGTGGTGGGAAAAGGGGGGAGGTGGGATTATCTTGTGAGTCTATGGGACACTGGGGTGTTTGTGAGAACCAAAAACTGGCACTGCCTGATCTGGCCTATGGACGTTGGACATGGACTGAGGCATGAGATGCAGGACCAGCTCTCAGGTCAGTGCGGGGGGTTGGGAATGGAGGATAGCTTAATATTGTATATATTTGTTTAATGTGTGGTTATTTTATTTAAAACTGAAAAAAAAGGACATTTTTTTTAAAATTAAAAATAAAATAAAATAAAGTTTATGTATATAGTTGTTGTTTACCATTCTTTATTTTATTTGTTATTATTATTTTGTTTGGTGACCGGACCAGAACGTCAGAGTAGTTATTATTCTGTATATATAATATGTGTGAGAGGAGAGAATGAGCGGCTGGACCGCTGTTCAGTATACTGATTATTTTCTGGCTGATATTTTTGTTATGTTTTTCATTTTTATAATAAAAGATCTACAGGATGTAACTCAGGATCAGTAATGTAATGTACAGTATGTACACAGTGACTGCACCAGCAGAATAGTGAGTGCAGCTCTGGAGTATAAAACAGGATGTAACTCAGGATCAGTAATGTAATGTCTGTACACAGTCACTGCACCAGCAGAATAGTGAGTGCAGCTCTTGAGTATAATACAGGATGTAACTCAGGATCAGTAATGTAATGTATGTACACAGTGACTGCACCAGCAGAATAGTGAGTGCAGCTCTGGAGTATAATATAGGATGTAAGGATCAGTAATGTAATGTATGTACACAGTGACTGCACCAGCAGAATAGTGAGTGCAGCTCTGGGGTATAATACAGGATGTAAATAACGTGGCTTCTTCTCGCTGACAGGAAGCAGAGATCCTATATGTGGTGATAGAAGGGTTGGAACATTTCCTGATACAATGATCACTGCCATTTCCTCCATCACAGCGCTGTCCCTTTACTGCGGGCGGCGGCTGCACTCGGTGGTGCCGTTATTAGGACTGGGCTTCTCGTACTTTCTTCCTGGGACGTGCCTCAGGCTGTAGACGGGATGTTGGGAGAATCCTCCATATTGCACCTTCAGATCCCTCTCTGGACAGAGGCCCTGGCGGGAGGGAGATGGAAGACAGCAGAGAACAATAGTGGAGGGGACAGTCAGAGCCGTGAGCTCTGCGTGTGACGCATAATGGCACCATTTATTTTGAAAATCAGATGTGGCAGAGATGGATTACAGCATTGGACAGTATGGATTATCTTCATGTCGGACAAGTGAGGGATAGGGTTGTTTATTATTTTATTTTTTTTACAGGGGACAAGGGCTTCACTGGATTAGGTGATAGAATAATAGAATAGAATGTAAGTCCGCAAGGACAGGGTCCTCTCCCCTCTGTACCAGTCTGTCACTGTAAACTTGTTTACTGTAAACGATATCTATAACTCTGTATGTAACCCCTTTCTCATGTACAGCACCATGGAATTAATGGTGCTATATAAATAAATAATAATTACCGTATTTTCCGGCGTATAAGACGACTTTTTAACCCCCGAAAATCTTCTTAAAAGTCGGGGGTCGTCTTATACGCCGGGAATCGTCGTGTACGCCGGTGTATATGGTGGGTGGGGAGGGGGAGTGATCCTGATGACGAGGGGGCGTCTCACAGGAAAGTGAGTAATCCCCATTACCTTATCCTAGCGGTGCAGCGTGGGGGTGTCAGTGCTGGGAGCGGCGGCGGCTGCTTTGTTCTGGTGCGGCGGCTCCTCTTCTGTGTGGGGCCTCTGTGCTGTGAGGTGGCGGCGGCAGCGGCGTATCTTTATCCAGTTGGGGCTCCTCCGGCATCTCCTTAGCCCTGGAGGCCCCGCCGCAACTCCATCGGTGCAATGTGGTGGCCTCCGGGAAAATGGCCGCTGCTCAGATTCAGATCTCGTGTCCCGAGATTTCGGGACGAGATCTGAATCTGAGCAGCGGCCATTTTCCCGGAGGCCACCGCATCGCACCTATTGAGCTGCCTCCGGGAAAATGGCCGCTGCATTGCACCGATGGAGTTGCGGCGGGGCCTCCAGGGCTAAGGAGATGCCGGAGGAGCCCCAACTGGATAAAGATATGCCGCCGCCACCGCCACCTCACAGCACAGAGGCCCCACACAGAAGAGGAGCCGCCGCACCAGAGCACAGCAGCCGCCGCACCAGAGCACAGCAGCCGCCGCCGCCACTCCCAGCACTGAGACCCCCACGCTGCACCGCTACGATAAGGTAATGGGGGATACTCACTTTCCTGTGAGACGCCCCCTCGGCATCAGGATCACTCCCCCCCCCCCCAAAAGGCACATATTCACCGGCCCTATAAGACGACATAGGGTGTATAAGAAGACCCCCGACTTTTAAGAAGATTTTATATTTTAACTGGTAAAGTTGGGGGGTCGTCTTATACGCCCAGTCGTCTTATACGCCGGAAAATACGGTAGGTGTAAAGGAGAGTATAACTTTGGTTTTATTTTAGATAAACGTGTAATATATTTATGTTTTGTTTTATTTCAAGTACAGGATGTTATTCTTGCTGTGTTTGTTTCAATACTTACTATGGGGTTAGTAATGGGGGCGTCTAATCGAGCTGATATCAACCTCACAAATATTACCTCACTTGCCACCGCCACAGGGCAAGTGGGAAGAGCTCGGCTACGTGCCAGATATGGCGCATCTTATGGATGCACCATTTCTGGGGTGGCTGAGTGCTGATGTTGGTAGACTAGGAGGGAGCCAATATTCATAGCCCCTTCCCAGGCTATTAATTTCAACCCACAGCTGTTTAGCCTTTGCTGGTTTGAATTTATAGGGGGATCCTACAACTTTTTTTTCTGGGGTCACTGTAAATTCACCAGTAAAGGCTAAGCAGACAGCTGTGAGCTGTTATTAATAGTCTGGGAACCTTTTCGGATATTGTCCCTTTTCCCACATTAGTAACATCAGCCCCGAGCTGTGGGCTTTCCCTCTGCTGGTTATGAAAATTACACGGGACCCCACGCCATTTTAGTATTTAATTCTTAATTTTACGCAAGATATACACAGCACGTCTCCTGGTCACGCTGATCTCAGGGAGACCAGGCAACAATGATGAGAGCTGCCGTCAGCAGCCGGCGCCTGAACTGTACTTCTTTCCCCATGTGACGGTACGTGTCACATAGACGACACACGGATGTGAAACACGGACAAACGGATGACCCACGTACATGGACCACGGACCTCACAGTACTGGTTTTTCCTATACAGAAATCACCAGGATGTGAGAAGGAGCCCATGCAGGATACTGGGAGAGCTGGGTACGACACCATCTACTGTTGTAACTTGGGCTGGTCAGTGCTAGTATTAAAATGAATGAAAACCTGTAAGAGAGTAACACCGCCACCTGGTGGTAAAAATTGAGAATGCAGACTCAATTTTAGGCCTCTTTCACACGTCAGTGTCTCCGGTACATGTAGTGACAGTTTTCTCACGTACCGGAGACACTGACACACGTAGACCCATTCAAATTAATGGGTCTATGCACATGTCTCCGTGTTTTCACGGACCGTGTGTCCGTGTGCAAAACACGGAGACATGTCCGTTTTTCTCCAGCAGCACGTACAGCAATACGTCCTGCACACGTGCACACGGAGAACAGTGTGCACTCTCCTCCGTGTGCACGTACCGCCCGCAGGAGAGACAGCGCTACACTAAGCGCTGTCCCCCCCGCGTGTGGTGCTGAAGGCGGAATTCATCTCTTCTCCCCCAGCGTTCGTTGGAGAGAAGAGATGAAAGATCAAGTATTTGGGGTTTTTTTGTGAAAAATAAAGTTTGCATGTGCCCCCTGCCTCCCCCCCAGTGCGCCGCCCGGCCCCTTGCAGAAGAAATATACTCACCTAGCTCCCGCGATGTCTCCTCTCTCCTCTCAGCGCTGGCAGCTTCTCCTGTGTGAGCAGTCACGTGGGACCGCTCATTACAGTCAGGGAATATTCACTGACTGTAATGGGCGGCACCACGTGACCGCTCACACAGGAGAAGCTGCCAGCGCTGAGAGGAGAGAGGAGACATCGCGGGAGCTAGGTGAGTATATTTCTTCTGCAAGGGGCCGGGCGGCGCACTGGGGGGGAGGCGGGGGGCACATGCAAACTTTATTTTTCACAAAAAAACCCAAATACTTGATCTTTCATCTCTTCTCTCCAACGAACGCTGGGGGAGAAAAGATGAATTCCGCCTTCAGCACCACAGTGGGGGGGACAGCGCTTAGTGTAGCGCTGTCTCTCCTGCACGGTCCGTGTGGTCCTCAGGCGGCACACGGATGCCGCACGTGTGCCACACTGATGTGCCACTTGGACACACGGACACGGATAACTCCGGTACCGATTTCTCCGGTACCGGAATTATCTGGAAGTGTGAAAGAGGCCTCAGGAACAGATGGAACCCATTTTCCGTCACAGCCAATTTTTAGTTTTCCCTTCACCTTTTTCCCATGAGCCCTGACACTTCTATTGTTCTGTCCCCATCGCTGTATAGCAGTTTATTTTGGGGGAGGACCGGTACTTTTGTGACTGCTCCCATTCACGTTACAGTAGAATATCCTAAAAAACAAAAAAAATGTCACGTTTGGGCAAATAATGTGATTCTGTCATTGATGTTTGCGTTCTGTTTTTACAGACATCAACGTGCGGAGAAATGACCGGATTGTCCAGCTCAGTGCAGATACCATCTACAGTCAGGAAAAAGAAACATTTTTTTTTTTTCACTTTTTCTTTTCCGGGACCGAAAAACGACAATTTTTATGATGGTCACCTCGAGATTAGATCATTACACACGGATGGATCCAGATTTTGATACAGTTTTTATTTCTTTATTTTTGCTTTAGGATCTTCGGTTTTGTTTTTTGTTTAATATTTTTCCAATCTTTCTATAACTTTTTCCTGTGTTTTCGTCCCCTCTGATCACTTCTCCTATATGGGGGATCACTAGTATGGCGGCATTTATTCGGCTCCGTCCATGATGGCAAACCATCGGACCCCACGATCACGTGGTGGGTGGGCAGGTGGGGTCCTAACAGGCGCCGCTCCAGGGTCCTGCTAGTTACACAGCGCAGGCGTCACTGATCGGACCCCCACCTTTTGTTCCCTGGCCCAAAATCGGGGTCCGGAGGAGCGGCTGAAGTCAAAGTCTACTGCAGGAGCCTTGGAAAAGTTCCCACGCTCGAGTTCATATGAGGACATCCAGCAGAGGGCGCCTCACCACAACTCAAGGTAACTACAGGTCACCCTGCACTCCATTCAGTACCCGGGGTTTTACAGGCACGAGCGAGTGCATTAGCACAGCTCCTGGCTGTAAAATGATTTAACCCCTTCAGATGGATTTACATCGTGGGACATAACGACGGAAGGTATGGAATATGGTTGTTTGTTTTTTTAACTTTGTTTCAGGACGATGGTCTTCAGGTGGATTAAGAGTCTAATAAAATATTACAACACCCTGTGTCTTTATTTCATTAAAGGACTTTGTAATAATGTGTGTTTTATTAACCATTTAGTACTATTGGATTAATAATGGATAGGTGTCATAATTGACGCCTCTCCATTATTAACCTGGCTTAATGTCACCTTACAATAGCAAGGTGACATTAACCCTTCATTACCCCATATCCCACCGCTACACGGGAGTGGGAAGAGAGAGGCCAAGTGCCAGAATAGGCGCATCTTCCAGATGTGCCTTTTCTGGGGTGGCTGGGGGCAGATGTTTTTAGCCAGGGGGGGCCAATAACCATGGACCCTTTCCTGGCTATTAATATCTGCCCTCAGTCACTGGCTTTACCACTCTGGCGGAGAAAATTGCGCGGGAGCCCACGCCAATTTTTTCCGTGATTTAACCCTTTATTTTAGCAGCTACAGCGCCCAAATTTTGCACATACACACTACTAACATTAGTAGAGTGGAATATGCAAAAAAAAAGGGATATGAGATGGTTTACTGTATGTAAACCATGTCTCATATCCTGTCGGGTTTGGGAAGGAGAAATGAAAAGCCGGCAATTGAATTACCGGCTTTTCACATATCTCGCACTGAAGTAAATCTAAACATATATATATGTGTCATTGAGACACACACACACATATATATATATATATATATATATATATATATAGAGAGAGAGAGAGAGAGAGAGAGAGATACTGTATATATGTTTTAAATAACATTTGAACACATAAATCCATTCGATGTTGGTTTTGCAAGCCTGCGAGAAAATATTGCAGTACGGATGCCATACGGATTACATACGGAGGATGCCATGCGCAAAATATGCTGACACACCCTGCCTACGGATGACATACGGATCACTATTTTGGGGACTTTTCTGTCTATTACGGCCGTAAAAAACAGACCGTATTTACATACGCTGAGTGTGACGCCGGCCTAAGACTCAAGGCTGGGTTAAGAGTAAAAACTTTAAATCTCCAGCCTCGTGACATCACTAAAGGGGTTGAGTTAGGATCGCCCTCCTCCTTCCTCAGCTGTACAGTTTTCTCCAACCATTCTTCTGACTGTCATATCTTCGCTGGAGAATCTGGCAGAGTCATAACACACCCCTCATTCATCTTGTATTAAGATTTGCTCTCTATAGATACTAAATTCGGGCTAGTAGAGACACTCAGTTCCAGAGAAATCCATATTTTGTCCCTGTTTGAACTAGAAGCCCGCGTTTATCGCGGCCGATAGATCTGCCGATGGAGATTCGCAAACTGGATGTATTATTTTCCTAGCTTAAACCGTTGGCCCAATATCTTACTATAACAGAACAAAGGGCCGCATGTCTTGAGAAGGATATCAGACCGCTTTTCAGCTGGAGGGAGATTTGTGCCTCTACAAGCGCAATAAACCTTCCTGGGATTGGGGGCAGGGCAGAGCATTGAGAAGAATAGCTTCACACACTTAAGGTACCGTCACACTCAGCGACGCTGCAGCGATATAGACAACGAGCCGATCGCTGCAGCGTCGCTGTTTAGGTCGCTGCAGAGATGTCAAACACAGCAGCTCCAGAACGATGCAGGAGCGATCCAGTGACGTAACGGTGACGAACTTATCGTTCTCACAGGTCGTTAGCTCCATGTTAAACATTGCTGGCATCGTTGCTTTTGCTGTCAAACACGACGATACACGCCGACCTGATGACCAAATAAAGTTCTGGACTTCTAGCTCCGACCAGCGATGGCACAGCGGGATCCAGATCGCTGCTGCGTGTCAAACACAACGAGATCGCTATCCAGGACGCTGCAACGTCACGGATCGTTGTCGTTCTCGTTGTAAAGTTGTTTAGTGTGAAGGTACCTTTAGAAGCGAAGAGAGAAGGGGGGGAGGGGTTTAGCCCAAAGCAAAGCTACGAAATCATATTACATTCCATACAATATCGTGACAGTGGTGGTCTCTTAATTTTTGCCAGAGCTGTACACAGCCCACAGGTAACAGGCGAGGCCCCCGATACAGGAGGTGACAGGATGTACCCACCGGTGTCACCCGACCAATCCACGACTCTAGTCACCTGCAGCTCAAAGGCATGAAGATCCCGATATCTGAGGACAACAGAGAACAATCACTGCGGCCTGATAATGTACGGACCCCCATAATAGCGTCAACCACAAACCCCCCCATAACAGTGCGTCCTCCGCAGACCCCCATAACAGTTCGTCCTCCGCAGACCCCCATAACAGTGAATCCTCCACAAACCCCCATAACAGTGTCCTCCACAGACCCCCAAAAAAGTGTCCTCCACAGACCCCCATAACAGTGCATCCTCCACAAACCCCCATAACAGTGTCCTCCGCAGACCCCCATAACAGTGTCCTCCACAGACCCCCAAAAAAGTGTCCTCCACAGACCCCCAAAAAAGTGTCCTCCACAGACCCCCATAACAGTGCGTCCTCCTCAGACCCCCGTAACAGTGTCCTCCGCAGACCCCCATAACAGTGTGTCCTCTGCAGACCCCCATAACAGTGCGTCATCCACAGACCCCCATAAGTGTCATCCGCAGACCCCCATAACAGTGTGTCCTCCGCAGACCCCCATAACAGTGTCCTCTGCAGACCCCCATAACAGTGAGTCCTCTGCAGACCCCCATAACAGTGTGTCCTCCGCAGACCCCATAACAGTGAGTCATCCATACATCCCCATAACAGTGCATCATCCAGACCCCCATAACAGTGCGTCCTCTGCAGACCCCCCATAACAGTGCGTTCTCCACAGACCCCCATAACAGTGCGTCCTCTGCAGACCCCCATAACAGTGCATCCTCTGCAGACCCCCATAACAGTGCGTTCTCCACAGATCCCCCATAACAGTGTCCTCCGCAGACCCCCCATAACAGTGTGTCCTCCACAGACCCCCATAACAGTGTCCTCCACAGACCCCCATAACAGTGCGTCCTCCGCAGACCCCCATAACAGTGCGTCCTCTGCAGACCCCCATAACAGTGCGTCATCCACAGACCCCCATAAGTGTCATCCGCAGACCCCCATAACAGTGCGTCCTCCGCAGACCCCATAACAGTGTCCACTGCAGACCCCCATAACAGTGAGTCCTCTGCAGACCCCCATAACAGTGTACACAGCCCACAGGTAACAGGCGAGACCCCCGATACAGGAGGTGACAGAATGTTCCCACCGGTGTCACCCGACCAATCCACGACTCTCGTCACCTCCTGCAGTTCAAAGGCGTGAAGATCCCGATATCTGAGGACAACAGAGAACAATCACTGCGGCCTGATAATGTACGGACCCCCATAATAGCGTCAACCACAAACCCCCCCATAACAGTGCATCCTCCACAAACCCCCATAAGTGTCCTCCGCAGACCCCCATAACAGTGCGTCCTCCACAGACCCCCATAATAGTGCGTCCTCCGCAAATCCCCATAACAGTGTCCTCCGCAGACCCCCATAACAGTGCATCCTCCAGACCCCCATAACAGTGTCCTCCACAGACCCCAAAAAAAGTGTCCTCCACAGACCCCATAACAGTGTGTCCTCCGCAGACCCCCATAACAGTGCGTCCTCTGCAGACCCCCATAACAGTGCGTCATCCACAGACCCCCATAAGTGTCATCCGCAGACCCCCATAACAGTGCGTCCTCCGCAGACCCCCATAACAGTGTCCTCTGCAGACCCCCATAACAGTGAGTCCTCTGCAGACCCCCATAACAGTGTGTCCTCCGCAGACCCCCGATAACAGTGAGTCATCCATACATCCCCATAACAGTGCATCATCCACAGACCCCCATAACAGTGCGTCCTCTGCAGACCCCCCATAACAGTGCGTCCTCCACAGACCCCCATAACAGTGCGTCCTCCACAGACCCCCATAACAGTGCGTCCTCCACAGATCCCCATAACAGTGCGTCCTCCACAGACCCCCATAACAGTGCGTCCTCCACAGATCCCCCATAACAGTGTCCTCCGCAGACCCCCATAACAGTGCGTCCTCTGCAGACCCCCATAACAGTGCGTCCTCTGCAGACCCCCATAACAGTGCGTCCTCCGCAGACCCCCATAACAGTGTCCTCTGCAGACCCCCATAACAGTGAGTCCTCTGCAGACCCCCATAAGTGTGTCCTCCGCAGACCCCCCATAACAGTGAGTCATCCATGCATCCCCATAACAGTGCATCATCCACAGACCCCCATAACAGTGCGTCCTCTGCAGACCCCCCATAACAGTGCGTCCTCCACAGACCCCCATAACAGTGCGTCCTCCACAGACCCCCATAACAGTGCGTCCTCCACAGACCCCCATAACAGTGCGTCCTCCACAGATCCCCCATAACAGTGTCCTCCGCAGACCCCCATAACAGTGCGTCCTCTGCAGACCCCCATAACAGTGCGTCCTCTGCAGACCCCCATAACAGTGCGTCCTCCGCAGACCCCCATAACAGTGTCCTCTGCAGACCCCCATAACAGTGAGTCCTCTGCAGACCCCCATAACAGTGTGTCCTCCGCAGACCCCCCATAACAGTGAGTCATCCATACATCCCCATAACAGTGCATCATCCACAGACCCCCATAACAGTGCGTCCTCTGCAGACCCCCCATAACAGTGCGCCCTCCACAGATCCCCATAACAGTGCGTCCTCCACAGACCCCCATAACAGTGTCCTCTGCAGACCCCCATAACAGTGCGTCCTCTGCAGACCCCCATAACAGTGCGTCCTCCACAGACGCTTATAACAGTGTCCTCAGCAGACCCCCATAACAGTGCATCCTCCGCAGACCCCCATAACAGTGTCCTCTGCAGACCCCCATAACAGTGAGTCCTCTGCAGACCCCCATAACAGTGTGTCCTCCGCAGACCCCCATAACAGTGAGTCATCCATACATCCCCATAACAGTGCATCATCCACAGACCCCCATAACAGTGCGTCCTCTGCAGACCCCCCATAACAGTGCATCCTCCACAGACCCCATAACAGTGCGTCCTCCACAGACCCCATAACAGTGCATCATCCACAGACCCCCATAACAGTGTCCTCTGCAGACCCCATAACAGTGCGTCCTCTGCAGACCCCCATAACAGTGCGTCCTCTGCAGACCCCCATAACAGTGCGTCCTCCACAGACCCTTATAACAGTGTCCTCAGCAGACCCCCATAACAGTGCGTCCTCCGCAGACCCCCATAACAGTACGTCCTCCGCAGACCCCCATAACAGTGTCCTCTGCAGACCCCCAGAACAGTGAGTCCTCTGCAGACCCCCATAACAGTGAGTCCTCCGCAGACCCCCCCATAACAGTGCGTCCTCCGCAGATCCCCATAACAGTGCGTCCTCTGCAGATCCCCATAACAGTGCGTCCTCCGCAGATCCCCATAACAGTGTGTCCTCCGCAGATCCCCATAACAGTGTGTCCTCCGCAGACCCCCATAACAGTGTCCTCCGCAGATCCCCCATAACAGTGCATCCTCTGCAGATCCCCATAACAGTGCGTCCTCTGCAGATCCCCCATAACAGTGCGTCCTCTGCAGATCCCCCATAAGTGTCCTCCGCAGATCCCCCATAACAGTGCGTCCTCCGCAGATCCCCATAACAGTGCGTCCTCCGCAGGTCCCCATAACAGTGTGTCCTCCGCAGATCCCCATAACAGTGCGTCCTCTGCAGATCCCCCATAACAGTGTCCTCCGCAGACCCCCATAACAGTGCGTCCTCCGCAGATCCCCATAACAGTGTGTTCTCCGCAGATCCCCATAACAGTGTGTCCTCCGCAGACCCCCATAACAGTGTCCTCCGCAGATCCCCCATAACAGTGCGTCCTCCGCAGATCCCCATAACAGTGTGTCCTCCGCAGATCCCCATAACAGTGTGTTCTCCGCAGATCCCCATAACAGTGTGTCTTCTGCAGACCCCCATAACAGTGTCCTCCGCAGATCCCCCATAACAGTGCGTCCTCCGCAGACCCCCATAACAGTGCGTCCTCCGCAGACCCCCATAACAGGGCGTCCTCCGCAGACCCCCATTAACAGTGCGTCCTCCGCAAATCCCCATAACAGTGCGTCCTCCGCAGACCCCCATTAACAGTGCGTCCTCCGCAAATCCCCATAACAGTGCGTCCTCCGCAGATCCCCATAACAGTGCGTCCTCCGCAGACTAGAATCTGCCAGCGCCTCACTGCTCAGTGTCTAGAAGCCATGTTGTTTATGGGCAGATTACCTGTAAAAGTAACAAAATGCACTTTCTTTCCCTTCTGTGAATCGGTCCCATGATTAGATAGTTGGATAGAAGATAGATATATTTTACTGCGATTAAATTTTCAGTCCCAAATGTCCCGACTCAAACATGGCGGCTCTGCAGCCTCCGTCACGTTCAGCGCATGCGTGTTTCCGAAAAGGCAATTTAGTGGTGCGTCACAGCGGTTAGGCGCGGACTCAGCGGAGCGGTTGGCGCATGCGCAGACAGTAGTTTGTGCCGTTTGTGGACGCTGAGGCGGTGAGGAGCTCGTGGTGGCGTGTGGTTATCCCTTGTGGCAGTAGCATAGCTGGGGGAGGGCAGAGGGGGCCATGTCACATGAAGGGGCCCACCGGAAGCCAGGGCCACTTCTGTGAGGAGACAGAACACAGCATAGGAGCAGAGCAGTATAATGTCTGCTCCCGGCTGACGGAGACTCTGCAAGCTGGCTATTAGCACAGTGGCCGGCTGCAGAGTCTCCCTCCTGCAGTGAATGGTTTCGCCCGTCTGACCTGATGATGAAGCTTTTCCTGGCTGCAGTTATCTTCACTCTGTGCACGCTGGGATTGGCTCGTGCACGCTGGGATTGGCTCAGGCACGCTGGGTCCTAGTGCCCACCCAGCATTTTACTTACACTTCCTGGTCCTGCCTGCAGTGAAAGCTTTATCAGTAAGTGGGGATGGAACTTATTAGGTTTATTACATTCAGGTACGTCATTGTGAGACCATGGGGTATTGTGGGGGCTGAAAGTGAGTGAGGGGGGGACAGGGTACTGGGGGGTGAATGTGAGACTATGGGGGTATTGTGGGGGAGGGGGACAGGGTCCTGGGGGGAGGGGGGTGAATGTGAGACTATGAGGGTATTGTGGGGGAGGGGGGACAGGGTACTGGGGGGTGAATGTGAGACTATGGGGGTATTGTGGGGGAGGGGGACAGGGTACTGGGAGGAGGGGGGTGAATGTGAGGCCATGGGGGTATTGTGGGGGAGGGGAGACAGGACACTGGGGGGTGAATGTGAGACCATGGGGGTGTTGTGAGGGCAGAAGGTGGGTGAGGTGGGACAGGGCACTGAGGGGTAGATGTGAGCTGATGGGGTATTGGGGCTGAAGTGGGGGAGGGGGGACAGGGCACTGGGGGCTGAATATTATAATGTTTTGTTATGATATTATATGTACTCCATCATGTAATATTTGCTGGCTGGAGATTGGGGGGCGGTTAGGGGCTTTTGATACGTACCACCTGGGTCTTTTATGAGTATTAGTATAAGGAGCCACATACAGTAACCAATAGCTACATCACATTTACAGCACCACTCCAGCATTATTTTTTATTTCATTGCTGGAGCGGTGCTGAAAATCCCCGTCCCCTGCCCCCTGTCTGATACTCACCTTCCGGCGTTTTCATCTGTTTTAGTCTCCTCTCGGCTCCGTCTCCTGCAGTTTGTGGCCTGTCCGAGGCTCCAGTGTTTCATGGAGCAGCGCAGAGGTCACTAATCAGTGTGAGTCTGTGGGAGCCTCGTTCTGGACTCTTTCTCACTCTCAGGCTATGTGCACACGGTGAGGATTAGCCGCTGCGGATTCGCATCAGTTTTCCATCTGGTTTACAGTGCCATGTAAACCTATGGAAAACCAAATCCACAGTGCACATGATGCGGAAAATTCTACGTGGAAACACTGCGTTGTATTTTCCGCAGCATGTCAATTCTTTTTGTGGATTCTGCAGCGTTTTACACCTGCTCCTGTATAGGATTCCGCAGATGGTAAAACGCAGGTGAAATCTGCACAAAAAACACAGGAAATCCGCAACAAGTGCACATAGCCTCATAGTCTTACATTGAGCGCTTGTGACATTGCTTCTAACTTCTGGCCTGTCAGAAGCTGCGCTCACAAGTTTGAGCCGTGGGACTGCAGCAGTGCCCCAAAATAGTGACTACGCCAGAGGATGAGTAAATGAGCAGGGCATCCAAATCATGACAGGGAGCTGTGAGTCCATCACACTGTGCATATGGGAGCTGCGGGCCCATCACACTGTGTATATGGGAGCTGTGGGCCCATCACACTGTGTATATGGGAGCTGCGGGCCCATCACACTGTGCATATGGGAGCTGCGGGCCCATCACACTGTGTATAGGGGAGCTGCGGGCCCATCACACTGTGTATAGGGGAGCTGCGGGCCCATCACACTGTGTATAGGGGAGCTGCGGGCCCATCACACTGTGTATAGGGGAGCTGCGGGCCCATCACACTGTGTATAGGGGAGCTGCGGGCCCATCACACTGTGTATAGGGGAGCTGCGGGCCCATCACACTGTGTATAGGGGAGCTGCGGGCCCATCACACTGTGTATAGGGGAGCTGCGGGCCCATCACACTGTGTATAGGGGAGCTGCGGGCCCATCACACTGTGTATAGGGGAGCTGCGGGCCCATCACACTGTGCATATGGGAGCTGCGGGCCCATCACACTGTGCATATGGGAGCTGCGGGCCCATCACACTGTGCATATGGGAGCTGCGGGCCCATCACACTGTGCATATGGGAGCTGCGGGCCCATCACACTGTGCATATGGGAGCTGCGGGCCCATCACACTGTGCATATGGGAGCTGCGGGCCCATCACACTGTGCATATGGGAGCTGCGGGCCCATCACACTGTGCATATGGGAGCTGCGGGCCCATCACACTGTGCATATGGGAGCTGCGGGCCCATCACACTGTGCATATGGGAGCTGCGGGCCCATCACACTGTGCATATGGGAGCTGCGGGCCCATCACACTGTGCATATGGGAGCTGCGGGCCCATCACACTGTGCATATGGGAGCTGCGGGCCCATCACACTGTGCATATGGGAGCTGCGGGCCCATCACACTGTGCATATGGGAGCTGCGGGCCCATCACACTGTGCATATGGGAGCTGCGGGCCCATCACACTGTGCATATGGGAGCTGCGGGCCCATCACACTGTGCATATGGGAGCTGCGGGCCCATCACACTGTGCATATGGGAGCTGCGGGCCCATCACACTGTGCATATGGGAGCTGCGGGCCCATCACACTGTGCATATGGGAGCTGCGGGCCCATCACACTGTGCATATGGGAGCTGCGGGCCCATCACACTGTGCATATGGGAGCTGCGGGCCCATCACACTGTGCATATGGGAGCTGCGGGCCCATCACACTGTGCATATGGGAGCTGCGGGCCCATCACACTGTGCATATGGGAGCTGCGGGCCCATCACACTGTGCATATGGGAGCTGCGGGCCCATCACACTGTGCATATGGGAGCTGCGGGCCCATCACACTGTGCATATGGGAGCTGCGGGCCCATCACACTGTGCATATGGGAGCTGCGGGCCCATCACACTGTGCATAGGGGAGCTGCGGGCCCATCACACTGTGCATAGGGGAGCTGCGGGCCCATCACACTGTGCATAGGGGAGCTGCGGGCCCATCACACTGTGCATAGGGGAGCTGCGGGCCCATCACACTGTGCATAGGGGAGCTGCGGGCCCATCACACTGTGCATAGGGGAGCTGCGGGCCCATCACACTGTGCATAGGGGAGCTGCGGGCCCATCACACTGTGCATAGGGGAGCTGCGGGCCCATCACACTGTGCATAGGGGAGCTGCGGGCCCATCACACTGTGCATAGGGGAGCTGCGGGCCCATCACACTGTGCATAGGGGAGCTGCGGGCCCATCACACTGTGCATAGGGGAGCTGCGGGCCCATCACACTGTGCATAGGGGAGCTGCGGGCCCATCACACTGTGTATAGGGGAGCTGCGGGCCCATCACACTGTGTATAGGGGAGCTGCGGGGCCTTAGGCCGGCCTCACACTCAGCGTATGTAAATACGGTCCGTATTTTACGGCCGTAATACGCAGAAAAGTCCCCAAAATAGTGATCCGTATGTCATCCGTAGGCAGGGTGTGTCAGCGTATTTTGCGCATGGCATCCTCCGTATGGCATCCGTACTGCGATATTTTCTCGCAGGCTTGCAAAACCGACATCTAATGAATTTATGTGCTCAAATGTCCGGTAAAACATATATACAGTGTATATATATGTCATTGATATATATAATATTCTGTATTTATATTTAATTCAGCGCGATGTATGTGAAGAGCCGGTGATTCAATTGCCGGCTTTTCATTTCTCCTTCACAAACCCGACAGGATATGAGACATGGTTTACATACAGTAAACCATCTCATATCCCTTTTTTTTTTGCATATTCCACACTACTAATGTTAGTAGTGTGCCTAACTAATGTTAGTAGTGTGTATGTGCAAAATTTGGGCGCTGTAGCTTGTAAAATAAAGGGATAAATTGCGGAAAAAATTGGCGTGGGCTCCTGTGCAATTTTCTCTGCCAGAGTGGTAAAGCCAGTGACTGAGGGCAGATATTAGTAGCCAGGAGAGGGTCCATGGTTATTGCCCCCCCCCCCTGGCTAAAAACATCTGCCCCCAGCCACCCCAGAAAAGGCACATCTGGAAGATGCGCCTATTCTGGCACTTGGCCACTCTCTTCCCACTCCCTGTAGCGGTGGGATATGGGGTAATAAAGGGTTAATATCACCTTGCTATTGTAAGGTGACATTAAGCCAGATTAATAATGGAGAGGCGTCAATTATGACACCTATCCATTATTAATCCAATTGTATGAAAGGGTTAAAAAAACACATTATTAAAAAGTGTTTAGTTCATTAAAATAGACAGGTTGTTTTAATATTTTATTGCTCTCTCAATCCACCTGAAGACCCTCGCTCTGAAAAATAATAAACCAACAATATACATACCTTCTGATGATCTGTCACGACCCACGAAGTAAATCCATCTGAAGGGGTTAAATCATTTTACAGCCAGGAGCTGTGCTAAAGCACTCGCTCGTGCCTGTAAGCCCCCGGGTACTAAAAGGAAAGCTGGGTGATCTGTACTTACATTGAGTCGCGGTGAGGCGCCCTCTGCTGGATGTCCTCATGAACTGGAGCCTTGCAAAAGTTCACACGCTCGAGTTCATATGAGGTGGGCGCCTTGTCGCGTTTGGAGACCCCCTGATGAACCTAAACAGTGGAAATAAACGCCAACCCTAACAGCCCTACCCCTGACCCTAATCTTGACCCTAACCACAACCCCAACATAACTGTAACCCTCATACCACAATCGTAACACCCGACCCTAACCCTAGCTCTAACCCTAACGGAACATGGAAATTAATAATTTTTTTAAATTTTATTTTTACCTAACTAAGGGATGATAAAGGGGTTTTTTATTTAGTATTGTTTTTTATTTCTCCTTCGCCACATTGGGGGACACAGACCGTGGTGTATGCTGCTGTCACTAGGAGGCTGACACTAAGTGATACAAAAAAGTGTTAGCTCCTCCTCTGCATACACCACCCGCTGGCTCCAGACAGAACCAGTTATTGCTTAGTGTCCGTTGGAGGCACACTGGTCTGGTCTTCAGACCTAATGTTTTTTTTTTTTTAATTTTATTCATCTTTTTCCTTTTTAGATTTTTATTTTTACTATAGACGAATGGGGAGACGAATCCTTTCAAGGTTCCGATCTCCTCAAACCATCAACAGGCAAGCACGGAGAGTGTCGCCTCTCCGTATCCTCTCCTGCGACGTGGGATGCCAAGCCTGGGCTGATTCTTAGGGGCGACGGGCCCCTTCAAGGACACCGATCTCCCCGCACCATCAACAGACGAGCACATGGAGTGTCGCCTCCACGTATCCACTTCCGCAGCCAGGCCTAATGCCGGACATTCAGCCCTATCCCATCCTAGAGGATTAACCCTTTGGATGTACAGAGGCCCATCTCGTGGCGTCCAATCAGCCACCACTGTTAAAGCGGATGGTACAAGGAGGTGGACGGTCCCTCTCCACCTCCCTATTAAAGGGGTGGTGTATCGAGCATGATCCCTTTATCCCTGCATGTCCAAGACCAGCAGCGGCAGCAGGAGGATATGTACCCGCCGCATTTCGCTGGCTTACTTGCCACCCAGCAGCTTCTCCAGGTAAGTGCCGGGGCTGGAGGGCTCTGGGCAGGCGGTCTGTGGAGGCGCTGGATAGAGGAGGGGGCTTTTCCTGATGGTGGTGGCGCTGCCTGGCCCTTCTGGTACCTGCGCTGATAAATTTAGTCCCTAGCTTCGGTTCTCTGCTAGGCTGCATTCTGTAACTCCGCCCCCGCTATGATGTGTCCCAGCGGCTCCGCCCACCTTTCTGGCGCTTCTCGTACAGGACGAGAAGGGCCTCTTCTAATCTCGGCGGCCTTCTCCCACGGACCCTCTGGACACACACTGGCATTTGGCAGTGGTCTCAGGCAATTTGTCGGGAACAGCTCCCCGCAGGCGTCAGCACTCTCTGGGGAGGCTCAGCAGCTACAGTGCCATGCAGAAGGACTTGGGGACACAGGATCTGGGTAAGGGAGCGCTTCTCTAGACCACCCTCCTGCCTGCTGTAACCCTTTCACTGCAGAAGTTTCTTAAGTTTTTAAAGGGGACACATAGAAGGGTACAATGTCCCAACCTAAAGCATCTATAAAGGCTAACAAGGCTATTGCAGCCTTTTTCACTTCATGTACCTCCTGCCAGTCTTTGTTTCCTTAGGCTCAGACTAAGCTGCTCTGCAATGCATGTGACCCCCAAACGCCCTCTGGAGCCCGCCGCCACCACCGAGCCCAGTGTACCTAGCCCCCATGAGTGGACTTCGACACTGTCACAATCCATGGCTTCTCTGGCCAAAGTGATTGAGTCCCGCCACGATCCCTCCAGGGGTCAGAGAATGCGCAGGTCTGACATAAATGGATCCTCTCCCATATGGGAGCAGTCGATCAGTAGGTGTCAAAAGCACTCTTGAAACCTACAGGCGCCTAGGAAAAGGATCAGCAGCACGTCCCCAGAGCATTCACATGCATTCTTGTTTGCGAGTTACGCTTCTCGCTCTCCCTCCCTAGGGGTCAGTTACTACTGCGATTCTGAGTACAAATCAGGCGGCCCCTTGGACTTGGATTCGCAAGACTTCCAGGTGCTCGCATAGGCAGCACATATACTAAAATTGGAAGGATACAGAGAAGATTAGCATGGCTCCTGCGCAAGGTTGACACGCAAATTCGTGAAGTGTTACATAAAAATGGTGGATTCGCTGATAGAGGCGGTCAATCTGACACGTTGAAGAGAAATCTGATTCCGTTCCGGATCGAGCCGCGTCCTTTAAGAGGACTAAACACCCCCATAAGAATTTTGCAGTCCACCCTGAGTTTACGACCATACGCAATCGTCATAAGGAGCGACCGGACAAACGCGTCACAGGACAAAAGTCTCTTGAAGCGAAATATCCTTTTTTGGCTGTGCTGAGGAAGGATTGGGCTGATTCCCCTGTTGTAGACCCTCCAGTTTCTCGCCTGGCATCCAAGACCCTTTTATCTGTAACGGATGGGTCATCCTTTAAAAGTCCCACAGACCATCAGATGGAACACCAGGCTCGCTCTGTTTTTTGAGGCCTCAGGCTCGGCCCTCTGTCCTTCAGTCGCTGCAGCATGGGTTTCTAAGGCGATAGTCTTCTGGGCAGATACCCTGGCCAAATCCATTCAGAGCGGTAATTATCCCCTCTGAAGTAGTACATCTTGCCAGTCAAATTTCGTGGCCTGGACATTACCTGGTACACGCTTTTTGGTTGTGGCTGGCTGTTCTGCTCTATCGGCAGCGAATGCAGTCACAATCAGCAGAGCATTATGCTCAGTGTGGAAAGTGGACTCTGCGTAAAAAAAAAAAAAAAGTCCTTGATATCGCTGCCTTTCCAAAGTGGTTGCCTATTTGGTGAGAACATGGATCAGCTTATTTCTGATGCCACGGGAGGAAAGAGTAAATTTCTTCCCCAGCAGAATCTTAGGCGTCTTTTTCGGAGACATCAACAATTCCGTTTCCGATTTCTTTGCTCCAACCTGGGCTGGTCCACCGCCACAACCTTCCCCGGGTCAGGGCGCTCCCCACACAGGGACAGAGGTTCTCGAGTCTCCTACAGACCTAGTCGACAATGGCAATCTTGCCCTCAACAGTTGAGATCTAAGGGATCTAGGTCTAAGAGATTTTCCGCCGCTGACTCCTGGTATCGTCTGGTCGACACTGGCAGGGTGGGCGGCCGCCTACTTCTATTCAGTCAGGCCTGGCTGTCCGTATTTTACAAGACCTGAAACTTCTAAACAAGTTTGTCAAGGTTTGTCATTTTCGCATGGAATCTCTGCATTCAGTCTTCGCTTCTATGGAAGAGGGAGAGTTTTTTGGCATCCATCAACATCCAAGATGCTAAGCTACATATCCCGATCTTTCATCCGCCACTAGAGATTCCTGCGCTTCACCATTCACGACCAGCATTTCCCATTCTGAGTCACTCCGCAAGACGGGGTCATTACCCCGATTCCGGGAAATGAGAAGTTACAGGGTTTCTATTCGAATCTATTTGTGGTCCCAAAAGAGGATGGTACAGCCAGGTACATCCTGGACCTAAAGCTTCTGAACAATTCTGTCAGAGTACGACATTTGAGGATGGAGTCTCCCCTCTCCAAGGGTTCCTGCACTTCGCCATCCGCGAAGAACATTTTCAGTTTAGCCTTGCCCTTAGGCCTTGCCACCGCCCCCAGGGTGTTCTCAAAGGTCATGGCGGCCGTCATGTCCAGTCTACATTCTCAGGGCTTGGTCATCTTGCTAGCCCTTCAGCAAGGGGCCCGAGCACTTTGTCAACCATCTGTTCGTTCCATCCGTCTTGGCATGTGGGACAACATGCGCTTTGGACGCATGTGACAGGAGCCTCTTCTCCCTCGTCATCATACTGCCCAGGGGAAATGGTCTCCTCAGGAGTCTTCTCTTCCCATCTACTGTATGTGCTAGAGATCCGAGCGATCTGGTTGTTCCTGCGGCGGTTCCATCGTCTCCTGACAGGCTGTCCCATCCGAATTCATTCAGACAATGTCATGGCCATGGCTTACAGAGGGGTCATCTGCGGCAATGCGCGAGGTGGAACACATACTTCACTAGGCCAATAGGAACCACTCGGTTATCTCGGCTGTTCACTCCCGAGCATGGAAAACTGGGCTGCGGACTTCCTCAGCTGTCCAAGGCCTGCCCTCGGGAGAGTGGTCTCTTCATCCGGAAATTTTCTAGCGGACCTATCTTCACTAGAGGACACCAGACGTGGACCTGAATGCCAAGATGCTCGAGTTTGTAGCTCGATCACGGGACCTGAGAGCCATCGGGTGGACGTGCTCGTCCTTCCGTGGAGTCAGTTTCGTCTTCCCTACATGTGTTCCCCCATTGCTTTTGCTTCCAAAGGCCTTCAGGAAGATCAAAGCAGAGGGAGTACCGGTTATCCTAGTTGCTCCAGACTGGCCACGCCGAGCGTGGTACGCAGAATTAGTGCAGCTTGTCAGACATCCTTTTGCAACCACCAGATCGACCAAACCTGCCTTTCCAGGGCCCGTTTGACACCAGAACTCAGGGCCCTGAGTTTGAGGGCTTGGCCGTTGACTCCTTGTTCCTAACCGTAGCTGGTTTCTCCCATGAGGTAGTTTCCACCATGATTAATGCTCAGATGCCGGTGTCAGTACGCATCAGAAGCTGGTGTTAGTACGCATCTATCATCAGACCTGGAAAGCCTTTTTTGAATTCCTTCAGTCCGGGTCTGTACTCGGGCCTAGCGCCGAGCTCCCTCAAAGGGTGGGTCTGCCTTGTCCGTATTGTTTCAGAATAAAGTCTCTTCCAAACCGCAGGTGAGAACTTTTTCTGGGAGTCTCTTGTGTGGTACCTCTACATAGCGCCCTTAGACGCCTGGGGCCTTAACTTGGTCCTAGGTGTCCTATAGGAATCTCCCTTCGAACCGTTACAGGTTGTCTCTCCTACCTCTCATGGAAGGTCGCCTTCCTAGTCACGGTAACATCAATCAGAAGGGTCTCGGAGCTAGTTGCTCTCTCCTGCCAAGCGCCTTTTCTGACTTCAGACACAAGGTAGTCCTCAGGCCGTCCCTGCCCTTCCTTCCAAAAGTGGTGTAGTTGTTTCACCTTATCGAGGGTATTGTCCTACCCTCGTTTTGCCCAGCACCGTTGCACCGTGTGGAGAAAGCTTTTCACTCTTCGGATCTTGTGAGGGCTCTCAGAAGGTACGTGTCTAAGACGGTGCCTTTTTGCCAGACAGACGCCCTGTTCGTGCTCCCGAAGGGGCACCAGAAGGGATCGACCGCTTCTAAGTCGACAATAGCCACATGGATTCGGTCGGCTATTCGAGAAGCTTAATGCGGGGATCAAGGCACACTCCACTCGGTCGGTAGGTGCATCATGGGCCATTCTGCATCAAGAGTCTGCGGAGCAGGTTTGTAAAGTGGTGACCTGGTCTAGCCTGCACACTTTCTCAAAGCATTATGATGTCCATACTCGGGCACCAGCAGGTGCGGGCCTGGGTAGACTAATTTTGCAGGCAGCGCTAGCGCGTCTTTAGACAGCGGATGCTGGGAGTTTACTCTGTTATTTCCCACCCAGGGACTGCTTTGGGACATCAGACGGTCCTGTGTCCCCCAATGTGGCGAAGGACAAACGGGGATTTTTATGTACTCCTCGTAAAAACCTTTTCTCCGAGCCACTCATTGGGGGACACAGCACCCACCGTGTTGGACTGAAGGCTGCTATTGTTTTTCTGATTTAACATGATGTACCTATTCTTGATGATTATAATCTCCTACTGCTTGGTCACTAAACTGGTTTTGGGCTGGAGCCAGTGGGTGGTGTATACTGCAGAGGAGGAGCTTACTTTTTTTTTTGTATTCACTTAGTGTCAGCCTCCTAGTGGTAGCAGCATAACACCCATGGTCCTGTGTCGCCCAATGAGCGGCTCGGAAAAAAGGATTTTACGGTGAGTACACAAAAATCCCTGTTTTGATCATGTGATAGGGTCTATCACAGTGATCGAAATGAAACAATAGGAGAAATCTTTTCTTCCTGGAAGAAGATGATGAGGGGTGGGTGCCAGAGCCGGAGGTACTAGGGGCGGATCCCATTTCTCTCTGCTCTGATGTGCTAGATCATTTCAGAGGAGAGAGAAATAAATGGAAAATCTGAAACCGTTACCAGAAAGCAGCAGCATAAAGGACATTATATAGCACCACTGAACAGTATAGCTGTGAGTCCAACTCTGGGGTGGATCAAACACTTACTAGAAAGCATCTTCAGCCTAGAAGATATTATAGAGCAGTACTGAGTAATGTAGCTGGAAATCCAGCTCTGGGATGAGTTGAAGCAGTTACTAGAAAGCAAGATGGAGGTCATTGTACAGAGCCATGTACATGGAAATCCAGCTATTAGGTGAGATTAAACACTTACTAGAAAGCGGCAGCATGGAGACAGGCTAAGTTCACATTTGCGGTCGGCGCATGCTTCATGCGCCCCTATATTTAACATGGGGGCGCATGGACATGCGTCGCACTTGCGTTTTGCGCCGCATGCGTCACTGCGGCGCACGCGTCCGGGCGCAGAGGGTGCCGCAAGTTGCATTTTTGCTGCGTCCAAAATCAATGAAAAAAAGGACGCATGCGGCGCAAAAAGCAGCGTTGTGCATGCGTTCACATTTGCGTTGTGCGTTGCGTCGCCGACGCTGCGGCGCACAACGCAATTGTGAACGTAGCCTAAATTATACAGCTATACTGAGCAATATAGCTGTGAGTCCAACTAGGGTGAGACTAAACACTTACTAGAAGAAAGGCCTCTCACTGATCTCCGTATAGCCTTCAATAGGCAGCTATCCTGTGATCCCTCAGTGAGCCGGCAGTCAGCCTTGTAATGAGTAGGATGATGCACCTTAGCAGTTTTTCAGGGTGAAAAAAAAAATATATTTTTTTTTCCATTTATATATTGAAATTGATCTGTTTCCTTTGCAGAAGTAAAAGATGAGCGGACGAGCCAGATCCCGGGCCCGCGGACGAGCTCGTGGGCAGGAGCAGGCCCCACAAAGACCACCTGGACAGGTTTGTACCCCACTCATTAACCCTTTTAGTAATTCCTGCTGCTTTTTCATAATGGAGGGGCTTCAAGCGGTTTTTTTTTTTCCCACAATGCATTGCATTGCTCTCTAATCCTGCAGAGGCAGCAGAATTATGGGAGTCTGGGTCCAATTTTTTTTTTTTCCTTACTATATTATTGAATAACTCTCGAATTTACAGGTACAGCAGACCCAAGGACCCCAGCCAACAGTCAGACCACCGCAGCCCCAAGGACCCCAGCCAGCAGTCAGACCACCACAGCCCCAAGACCCCCGGCCAGCAGTCAGACCACCGCAGCCCCAAGGCGCCTGGGCAGCAGTCAGACCACCGCAGCCCCAAGGCGCCTGGGCAGCAGTCAGACCACCGCAGCCCCAAGGCGCCTGGGCAGCAGTCAGACCACCGCAGCAACAAGGCGCCTGGGCAGCAGTCAGACCACCGCAGCCCCAAGGCCCCCGGCCAGCCGTAGTCAGAGCACAGCAGCCTCAAGAATCCTGGCCGGCACTCGGACCACAGCAGCCCCAAGACCCCCGGCCAGCAGCAGTCAGACCTCAGCAGCCAGCACCTGAGCCTTTGCTGGTCGGAAGAGGGCGCCAGAGAGGCCCGCCGGCAGCGGCAGCAGAGAGACCAGCGCCCGAGGGTAAGTGACCTTAATGTTCCAGGGTTAAGTGTGAAATCTGACTGAGAGGCTTGTCCGTGTGTCATGAATCGGAGGTGTTTGGTTGCCCCCAGTTCTTCATCAGGGATTTATTTATATCCCAGTTCAAGTTTGGAACTTGCAGCTCTCTGGCACCCACCCCCCCCCCCTTCCTTACCCTCAGGTTAACTACACCTAGGATAATTAGTCACCAGAAAGGCTTCCTGCTCGTGTACTGACTATCGGGCACGCTGCAGTGAGGGCGTTATACCTATTCCCAATCACAGGCAGGAAATCCACTTATAAAACCCTTTCCGTCACTGCCAGCTTTGCTCGACAAGCTCAAAACGCTTTGCTGCCACCAGCTCCTATTACTATGATTAATAGTGGGTTGGCTCCTGACCCGATCAGTAGCAATGGCTTAGGTCGGAGGACTTGGGGTACGTTTAGAGCAAGGAGAACAACACAAGTAAATATTAAATCTTTTACTCTAAGAAAGATTAGGCAGTGTTTACAAAAAGTATAAAAACGATATTACAAGATGAGGCAATTACAGTATGTACAGAACGATTACAAAATAAAAAGGATTAAAGATGAAAAGCACTTACAGTTCACTCATATCATGGCTGCCATGGGGCGAAGGAAGTGACATCCCAATGCATCAGGCTGGTTGCTGAGCCTCCTGTAGCAGGCTTCCTAGGCAAAAGACCACCTCTCAACCCAGCTGGTCAATGTTATGCCCTGTGCTTCATGACCGCACTGATTGGGCGAAGCTATGACATGCAGTCCCTTCTGGAAGTTATGAAAAACATTACATAGGCCATAACTCAGGGTGGGAACCTCGTAGCAGGGCACCAAAACAGTCATTCTCCCAAGCATGAGATTGCCTTTCATTTAAGTTCAAACATGACTTGGCTATGTGACTTGGGTAAGCAGTAATGCTTTTCTCAGGTTCTGCTAGGCGCTGAGCTTCGAAAACGCATGGGAGGGTAGCTCTACTGATGCACATTCCAAAAATGTAAGATTCCCCCTATCCCACTTAATCGATGCCATTATATTTGGTCTTAAAATGAACACTGTACTAGACAAAGAGATGGCCATGAGGCTGTAGGCTGCTTTTAACCAGTTCAGAGCCATAAAACTAACCAGCGAGGTTGCTAGCACACTGGTTTCACATTACAGCTGCACAGCCTTTCTGGTGTCTCCGCAATATATTGGCATCTTTTGGTCACCTCACACCCCCCTTGGGGAAAAAAAAATTATCGTATTATAAAAATGAAGTTTCTTTTAAAAATATTTGTGGTTTGAACATTTTCGAAAAAAATATTTTTTTATTGAAAATTTCCCAAGCCACAAATTTGATACAATATATTTATAATTATTATGTGTGTATAGTATGAGTGTGTATAGTATGTGCATATATATTATTTTTGTGGCTTTAAATAATTTGTAAAAAGATATATGGTATGTACAATGCTCAAAAAAAAATAAAGGGAACACTAATAAAGGGAGTCCTTTTTGGAAGTGCATTTGAACAGCAAGGTGGATTGCTGTTGAGGTGAAATAGAGGGGAACAAAAAAATCTTTAAATCTTCAGCATAGCAAGTGTGAACGAGCTGAGTGGGACCTGAGTGTAAGTGTGAACGGCGGTAAGTGTGACTTGTGATTCAGTGACTTATGAATCAGGGAGTTTCCAAGGGAGGAATTGCTGTCTGGTTTTTTATTAATACTTTGTATTTATTTTTTATTTAACATTTGTGTGGTGCAATCCCCATTAGGAAATGTGCTCCACTATTGTTAATGCCATCCAGTGCACATCTTGCCACATGTATGCAGTCCTTGATCAGCCGGTCGAGGGTGCATACTGCTGTGCGAGATGTGAGCACGTTGTGCATTTGGAAACCCAGATTCTGGATCTAAATGTGCAGCTGGCAACACTGAGATCCATAGACAATATGGAGAGGAGTCTTCTGCTCACAGAGCAGACGCTCAATGGGATAGATGAGGGGGGGGATGGTAGGATGGAGCTGCAGGACAATGGAGTAGCAAGCTGGGTGACAGGAAGCAGGGTAGAGGGAAGAGTGCCAGGGAGGCTAGTCCTGATCTGGCACACCCCAATAAGTTTGCTAAGTTGGCAGATGAGGGGGGTGCCAGTACAGGGGTAGCACTGCTGCAGCCAAGCATGTCCTCTGAAAGCCGGAGGAGTGACTGCTCCAGTAAGGAGGGAAATAGGAGAGCAGGGCAGGCCAGACAGGTGCTGGTAGTGGGGGACTCAATTATTAGGGGAACAGATAGGGCAATCTGTCACAAAGACAGGGATCGTCGAACGGTGTGCTGCCTACCTGGCGCTCGAGTCCGACCCATCCCTGATCGGGTGGACAGATTACTGGGAGGGGCTGGTGAGGACCCAGCGGTCATGGTGCACATTGGCACAAATGACAAAGTTAGAGGTAGGTGGAAGGTCCCTATAGATGATTTCAGGGAATTAGGCTGCAAGCTGAAAGCAAGGACCTCCAACATGGTATTTTCCGAAATACTGCCTGTGCCACGTGCCACACCAGAGAGGCAACGGGAGATTAGGGAGGTTAATAAGTGGCTCAAGAATTGGTGTAGGAAGGAGGGGTTTGGGTTCCTGCAGAACTGGGCCGACTTCTCAGTTGGCTACAGGCTCTACGCTAGGGACGGGCTGCACCTCAATGGGGAAGGTGCAGCTGTGCTGGGAAGAAAATGGCTAGAAGGTTGGAGGAGTGTTTAAACTAGGGATTGGGGGGGAAGGGTATTCAATTTATAGGAGGGGAAGATAGTGCAGATAGAGACCTGGGCACAAATAAGGAAGTTGGGGGTGGCGGTGGCATGGGGGGTGGGGTTAGAACAGTTAGTAATTTAAGAAAGAATAGAGGTACAGAGAGTAACATCAAGTGCATGTATACTAATGCCAGAAGCCTCGCCAACAAAATGGACGAATTAGAACTAATGTTGTTGGAGCATAATTATGACATGGTGGGGATATCTGAAACGTGGCTGGATGAGAGCCATGACTGGGCTGTTAACTTGCAGGGCTATAGCGTTTTCAGAAATGACCGTACAGATAAGCGAGGGGGTGGGGTGTGTCTATATGTAAAATCGTCCTTAAAACCCATCCTGCATGATAATATAGGTGAATCTAAGGAAAATGTAGAGTCCCTGTGGGTGGAGATAAGGGGAGGGGGAAAAAAATAATTACTGATAAGGGTTTGTTATAAATCTCCAAAAATAATGGAAGCAATGGAGAATATCCTCGTAAAGCAAATAGATGAAGCTGCGACTCAAGGAGAAGTCATTATTATGGGGGACTTCAACTACCCTGAAATAGATTGGGGAACAGAAACCTGCAGTTCCAGCAAAGGTAATCGGTTTTTGACAACTATGGGAGACAATTACCTTTCACAACTGGTTCAGGACCCAACAAGAAGGGGGGCACTGCTAGACATAATATTAACCAACAGGCCAGACCGCATATCAAATATAAGAGTTGGGGGTCTCTTGGGGAATAGTGATCACAAAATAATAAGTTTTCGTGTATCCTTTAATAAGATGTGTAGTAGAGGGGTGACAAGGACACTAAACTTCAGGAGGGCGAATTTCCAACGGATGAGAGAGGATCTTGGTGCAATTAACTGGGACGATATCCTGAGACATAAAAATACACAAAGAAAATGGGAGACGTTTATTAGCATCCTGGATAGGACCTGTGCACAGTATATACCGTATGGGAATAAACATACTAGAAATAGGAGGAAACCAATATGGCTAAATAGAGCTGTAAGGGGCGCAATAAGTGACTAAAAGAAAGCATTTAGAGAATTAAAGGAAGTAGGTAGTGAAGAGGCATTAAATAAATACAAAAAATTAAATACATTCTGTAAAAAGAAAATCAAGGCAGCATAGATTGAGACAGAGAGACTCATTGCCAGAGAGAGTAAAAATAATCCCAAAATATTCTTTAACTACATACATAGTAAGAAATTAAAAAATGATAGTGTTGGCCCCCTTAAAAATAGTCTGGGTGAAATGGTGGATGAGGATGAGGAAAAAGCCAATATGCTAAATGACTTTTTTTCATCAGTATTTACAAAAGAAAATCCCATGGCAGACAAAATGACTAGTGATAAAAATTCCCAAATAACGGTCACATGCTTAAACCCAGCAAGAGGTACGGAGGCGTCTAAAAATCTCTAAAATTGACAAATCTCCGGGCCCGGATGAGATAATTCCTGCAGTACTCGAGGGTGTAAGTACAGTCATTGATAGACCATTATTTTTAATCTTTAACCCCTTCCCGACCCATGACGCCTATGCGGCGTCATGGAATGATCGCATCCCTGCAGATCGGGTGAAAGGGTTAATTCCTATTTTACCCGATCTACAGGGAGAGGGGGAGTTGTACTTCAGCCTAGGGGGGGTGGCTTTGCCCCCACGTGGCTACGATCGCTCTGATTGGCTGTTGCACTTTCAACAGCCAATCAGAGCAATTTGCAATATTTCACCTATGAAAATGGTGAAATATTGCAATCCAGCCATGGCCGATGCTGCAATAGCATCTGCCATGGCTGGAAATCATGTACTGGCCCCCCCCACCGCCCCCGATCTCCTCCCCAGTCGTCCGTTCTGTCAGGTACCCCCCTCCGTCCCCCTGTTCGCTCCCCCGTGCTCCTGTCCGCTCCCCCCGTCCTCCGATCCCCCCCCCCCTGTGCTCCGATCCACCCCCCCACCACCCCCTCATACTTACCGAGCCTCCCGGTGTCCGGCCGTGTCCTCGCTGGGCGCCGCCATCTTGGAAAATGGCGGGCGCATGCTCAGTACGCCCGCCGAATCTGCAGGCTGGCAGATTCGTTACAGGTACATTTTGATCGCTGTGGTAGGTTCTACCACAGCGATCAAAATAAAAAAATAATAAATAAACCCCCTCCTTTATCACCCCCATAGGTAGGGACAATAATAAAATAAAGAAAATATTTTTTTTTCTTTTACCACTAGGGTTAGGGTTAGAACTAGGGGTAGGGTTAGGGGTAGGGTTAGGGTTACGGGTAGGGTTAGGGGTAGGGTTATGGCATGTGCACACAGAGCGGATCGGCCGCGGATCCGCAGCGGATCGGCCGCGGATCCGCAGCGGATCGGCCGCGGATCCGCCGCGGATCGGCAGCGGATCGGCCGCGGATCGGCAGCGGATTGGCCGCGGATCTGCAGCGGATTGGCCGCTGCGAATTCGAAGCAGTTTTCCATCAGGTTTACAGTACCATGTACACCTAAGGAAAACCAAATCTGCTGTGCCCATGGTGCGGAAAATTCCGTGCAGAAACGCTGCATTGTATTTTCCGCAGCATGTCAATTCTTTGTGCGGATTCCGCAGCGGTTTACACCTGTTCCTCAATAGGAATCCGCAGGTGAAATCCGCACAAAAAAACACTGGAAATCTGCTGTAAATCCGCAGGCAAAACGCAGTGCCTTTTACCTGCAGATTTTTCAAAAATCGTGCGGAAAAATCTCACACGAATCCGCAACGTGGGCACATACCCTTAGGGTTAGGGTTGGAATTAGGGCTAGGGTTGGAAATAGGGTTAAGAATAGGCTTGTGGTTAGGGTTACGGATAGGGTTAGGGGTGTGTTGGGGTTACAGTTGTGGTTAGGGTTGGGATTAGGGTTACGGTTGGGATTAGGGTTAGGATTAGGGTTGGAATTAGGGTTACGGTTGTGTTGCGGTTAGGGTTGTGGTTAGGGGGTGTGTTGGGGTTAGGGTTGTGATTAGGGTTATGGCTACAGTTGGGATTAGGATTAGGGGTGTGTTGGGGTTAGTGTTGGTTAGAATTGAGGGGTTTCCACTGTTTTAGGCACATCAGGGGTCTCCAAACGCAACATGGCGCCACCATTGATTCCAGCCAATCTTGCGTTCAAAAAGTCAAATGGTGCTCCCGCCCTTCCAAGCCCCGACGTGCGCCCAAACAGTGGTTTACCCCCACATATGGGGTATCAGCGTACTCACAACAAACTGGGCAACAAATATTGGGGTCCAAATTCTCCTGTTACCCTTGTGAAAATAAAAAATTGCTTGCTAAAACATCTTTTTTGAGGAAAGAAAAATGATTTTTTATTTTCACGGCTCTGCGTTGTAAACTTCTGTGAAGCACTTGGGGGTTGAACGTGCTCACCACACATCTAGATAAGTTCCTTGGGGGGGTCTAGTTTCCAAAATGGGGTCACTTGTGGGGGGTTTCTACTGTTTAGGCATATCAGGGGCTCTGCAAACGTAACATGATGCCCGCAGACCATTCCATCAAAGTCTGCATTCCAAAACGTCACTACTTCCCTTCCGAGCCCCGGCATGTACCCAAACAGTGGTTTACCCCCACATATGGGGTATCAGCGTACTCAGGAGAAACTGTACAACAACTTTTGGGGTCCAATTTCTCCGTTACTCTTGCAAAAATAAAAAATTCTGGGCTAAAAAAATATTTTTGAGGAAAGGAAACACATTTTTTATTTTCACGGCTCTGCGTTATAAACTTCTGTGAAGCACTTGGGGGTTCAAAGTGCTCACTACACATCTAGATAAGTTCCCTTGGGGGTCTAGTTTCCAAAATGGAGTCAATTGTGGGGAGTTCCTACTGTTTAGGCACATCAGGGGCTCTGCAAACGCAACCTGATGCCCGCAGAGCATTCCATCAAAGTCTGCATTTCAAAACGTCACTACTTCCCTTCCGAACCCCGACGTGTGCCAAAACAGTGGTTTACCCCCACATATGGGGTATCATCGTACTCAGGAGAAACTGGAAAACAACTTTTGGGGTCCAATTTCTCCTATTACCCTTGGGAAAATAAAAAATTGTGGGCTAAAAAATCATTTTTGAGAAAAGAAAAATTATTTTTTATTTTCATGGCTCTGCGTTATAAACTTCTGTGAAGCACTTGGGGGTTCAAAGTGCTCACCACACATCTAGATTAGTTCCTTGGGAGGTCTAGTTTCCAAAATGGGGCCACTTGTGCGGGAGCTCCAATGTTTAGGCACACAGGGGCTCTCCAAACGCGACATGGTGTCCGCTAATGATTGGAGCTAATTTTCCATTCAAAAAGCCAAATGGCGTGCCTTCCCTTCCGAGCCCTGCCGTGCACCCAAACAGTGGTTTACCTCCACATATGGGGTATCATCGTACTCAGGACAAACTGGACAACAACATTTGGGGTCCAATTTCTCCTATTACCCTTGGGAAAATAAAAAATTCTGGGCTAAAAATCATTTTTGAGGAAAGAAAAATTATTTTTTTATTTTCACGGCTCTGCGTTATAAACTTCTGTGAAGCACCTGGGGATTATAAGTGCTCACTATGCATCTAGATAAGTTCCTTGGGGGGTCTAGTTTCCAAAATGGGGTCACTTGTAGGGGAGCTCCAATGTTTAGGCACACAGGGGCTCTCCAAACGCGACATGGTGTCCGCTAACGATTGGAGCTAATTTTCCATTCAAAAAGTCAAATGGCACGCCTCCCCTTCCGAGCCTTGCCGTGCACCCAAACAGTGGTTTACCCCCACATATGAGGTATCGGCATACTCAGGAGAAATTGCCCAACAAATTTTAGGATCCATTTTATCCTGTTGCCCATGTGAAAATGAAAGAATTGAGGCTAAAAGAAATTTTGTGTGAAAAAAAAGTACTTTTTCATTTTTGCGGATCAATTTGTGAAGCACCTGGGGGTTTAAAGTGCTCACTATGCCTCTAGATGAGTTCCTTGGGGGGTCTACTTTCCAAAATGGGGTCACTTGTGGAGGAGCTCCAATGTTTAGGCACACAGGGGCTTTCCAAACGCGACATGGTGTCCGCAAAAGATTGGAGCCAATTTTTCATTGAAAAAGTCAAATGGCGCTCCTTCCCTTCCGAGCCCTGCCGTGCGCCCAAACAGTGGTTTACCCCCACATATGAGGTATCAGCGTACTCAGGACAAATTGGATAACAACGTCCGTGGTCCAGTTTCTCCTTTTACCCTTGGGAAAATAAAAAAATTTTCGCTAAAATATCATTTTTGTGACTAAAAAGTTAAATGTTCATTTTTTACTTCCATGTTGCTTCTGCTGCTGTGAAACACCTGAAGGGTTAATAAACTTCTTGAATGTGGTTTTGAGCACCTTGAGGGGTGCAGTTTTTAGAATGGTGTCACTTTTGGGTATTTTCAGCCATATAGAACCCTCAAACTGACTTCAAATGTGAGGTGATTCCTAAAAAAAATGGTTTTGTAAATTTTGTTGTAAAAATGAGAAATCACTGGTCAAATTTTAACCCTTATAACTTCCTAGCAAAAAAAAAAATTTGTTTCCAAAATTGTGCTGATGTAAAGTAGACATGTGGGAAATGTTATTTATTAACTATTTTGTGTCACATAACTCTCTGGTTTAACAGAATAAAAATTCAAAATGTGAAAATTGCGAAATTTTCAAAATTTTTGCCAAATTTCCGTTTTTTTCACAAATAAACTCAGAAATTATCGACCTAAATTTACCACTAACATGAAGCCCAATATGTCACGAAAAAACAATCTCAGAATCGCTAGGTTCCGTTGAAGCGTTCCTGAGTTATTACCTCATAAAGGGACACTGGTCAGAATTGCAAAAAACGGCAAGGTCATGAAGGGGTTAAAGACTCCATAATTAAAGGATCTGTACCACAGGACTGGCGTATAGCAAATGTGGTGCCAATATTCAAAAAGGGGACAAAAACTGAACTCGGTAATTATAGGCCAGTAAGCTTAACCTCTACTGTGGGTAAAATCCTGGAGGGCATTCTAAGGGATGCTATGCTGGAGTATCTGAAGAGGAATAACCTCATGACCCAGTATCAGCACGGGTTTACTAGGGACCGTTCATGTCAGACTAATTTGATCAGCTTCTATGAAGAGGTAAGTTCCGGACTGGACCAAGGGAGCCCAGTGGATGTAGTGTATATGGACTTTTCCAAAGCTTTTGATACGGTGCCACACAAAAGGTTGTTACATAAAATGAGAATAATGGGGATAGGGGAAAATATGTGTAAGTGGATTGAGAGCTGGCTCAGGGATAGGAAACAAAGGGTGGTTATTAATGGAGCACACTCGGACTGGGTCGCGGTTAGCAGTGGGGTACCACAGGGGTCAGTATTGGGCCTTTTTCTTTTTAACATATTTATTAATGACCTTGTAGGGGGCATTCAGTGTAGAATTTCAATATTTGCAGATTACACTAAACTCTGCAGGTTAATCAATACAGGGGAGGACAATTTTATATTACAGGATGATTTATGTAAACTAGAAGCTTGGGCTGATAAATGGCAAATGAGCTTTAATGGGGATAAATGTAAGGTCATGCACTTGGGTAGAAGTAATAAGATGCATAACTATGTGCTTAATTCTAAAACTCTGGGTAAAACCGTCAATGAAAAAGACCTGGGTGTATGGGTGGATGACAAACTCATATTCAGTGGCCAGTGTCAGGCAGCTGCTACAAAGGCAAATAAAATTATGGGATGCATTAAAAGAGGCATAGATGCTCATGAGGAGAACATAATTTTACCTCTATACAAGTCACTAGTTCGACCACACTTAGAATACTGTGCACAGTTCTGGTCTCCGGTGTATAAGGCTACGTTCACATTTGCGTTGTGCGCCGCAGCGTCGGCGCCGCAACGCACAACGCAAACAAAAACGCAGCAAAACGCATGCACAACGATGCGTTTTGCGCCGCATGCGTCCTTTTTTTCATTGATTTTGGACGCAGCAAAAATGCAACTTGCTGCGTCCTCTGCGCCCGGACGCGGGCGCCGCAGGGACGCATGCGACGCATGTCCATGCGCCCCCATGTTAAATATAGGGGCGCATGACGCATGCGGCGACGCTGCGGCGCCGACTGCAAATGTGAACGTAGCCTTATAGAAAGACATAGCTGAACTAGAGCGGGTGCAGAGAAGAGTGACCAAGGTTATTAGAGGACTGGGGAGTCTGCCATACCAAGATAGGTTATTACACTTGGGGCTATTTAGTTTGGAAAAACGAAGACTAAGGGGTGATCTTATTTTAATGTATTAATATATGAGGGAACAGTACAAAGACCTTTCTGATGATCTTTTTAATCATAGACCTGAGACAGGGACAAGGGGGCATCCTCTACGTCTGGAGGAAAAAAGGTTTAAGCATAATAACAGATGTGGATTCTTTACTGTAAGAGCAGTGAGACTATGGAACTCTCTGCCGTATGATGTTGTAATGAGTGATTCATTACTTAAATTTAAGAGGGGACTGTATACCTTTCTGGAAAAGAATAATGTTACAAGGTATATACACTAGATTCCTTGATAGGGCGTTGATCCAGGGAACTAGTCTGATTGCCGTATGTGGAGTCGGGAAGGAATTTTTTTCCCCAAGGTGGAGCTTACTCTTTGCCACATGGGTTTTTTTTTCCTTCCTCTGGATCAACATGTTAGGGCATGTTAGGTTAGGCTATGGGTTGACCTAGATGGACTTAGTCTTCCTTCAACCTTAATAACTATGTAACTACAGCACCATATCCCAGATATCACTGAATGAAATCTTCCAGTTACAAATCTTTTTCATTACATGGTGAAATGCATTGGGAACAATAAAACCTAAAAATTACCAACGTAAATCACAACTAATATCCCATGGAGGTCTGGATTTAGAATGATGCTCAAAACCAAAGTGGAAAATCAAATTACAGGTTGATCCAACTTCAGTGGAAATGCCTCATGACAATGAAGTGATGCTCAGTAGTGTGTGCGGCCTCCATGTGCCTGTATGACCTCCTTATAATGCCTGGGCATGCTGCTGATGATGTGGCAGATGTTCTCCTGAGGGATCTCCTCCCAAACCTGGATTAAATCATCAGTCAACTCCTGGACCGTCTATGATGCAACATGGCGTTGGTGGACTGAACAAGACATGATGTCCCAGATTTGCTCGATTGGATTCAGGTCAGGGGAACGGCGGGCCAGTCCATAGCTTCAATGCCTTCATCTTGCAGGAACTGCTGACACACTCCAGCCACATGAGGTCTTGCATTTTTATGCATCTGAAGGAACCCAGGGCCCAGCACACCTCCATATGGTCTCACAATGGGTCTGAGGATCTCCTCCCGGTAACTAATATCAGTCAGGGTACCTCTGGCGAGCACATGGAGGGCTGTGAGGCCCTCCAAAGAAATGCCTCCTTACACTGTTACTCACCGTCATCCTGGAGGATGTTGCAGGCAGCAGAACGTTCTCCACGGTGTCTCTTGACTCTGTCACGTGCTCAATGTGAACCTGCTCTCGTCCGTGAAGAGCACAGGGCGCCAATGTCTCATCTGATAATCTTGGTGTTCTCTGGCAAATGTCAATAGCCCTGCATGGTGTTGGGCTGTAAGCACAACACCCACTTGTGGATACACTGGGCCCCCATACCACCACTCTCATGGAGTCTGTATATGACAGTTTGAGCAGACATATGGATGTTAGTGGCCTGCTGGAGGTCATTTTGCAGGGCTCTAGCACTGTTCCTCATTGCACAAAGGAGGAGGTAGCGGTCCTGCTGCTGGGTTGATGCCCTCCACATCTCCTGGTGTACTGGCCTGTCTCCTGGTATCTGCTCCATTCTCTGGACACTGTGCTCACAGACCCAGCTACCCTTCTTGCCACAGCTCTCATTGATGAGCTGCGCTACCTGAGACACTTCTGTGGGTTGTTGACACCGGTTCATGCTACTGTACAGTATCTCTAAGGGTGAGAGCAATGACAAAATGCAAAAGTGACCAAAGCTGCCAAAAAGGTTGAGAACAGAGAAATGGTCTGTGGTCAGCCCTGCAGACCACTCCTTTTATAGGGGCTGTCTTGCTAATTGCTTATTTGCCTGTTGCTCCATTTGCACAGCAGGAGACATTGATTCACAGTCGGTGCTGCTGGACAGGCTGAATATTTCAACCACCAATAATAATTATACGGTTATAATCCCAGACAATCCTATAAAAGGTTATTCCAAATATGGTAAGTGATCACCTATTCACAGGATAAGAAAGAACTTGCTGGATGCTGGGGTCCGGCTGTGGGGCCCCTACTGATTGCTAGGATGGGAGGCCTCCTGGTGTAGTCTCACAGGATGCTTCCTGCCACCACTGTGCAGTATTGGGGACCCCTTTTCTTTTCTGTCCTGTGACCCCTGTATGTGGAAGGGAGACCTGTTTAGCTAATAGTTTAACAAACCTTTTTCTCTCGCTTAGTTCTGCAGGTGTCAGCCGGACTTGCAGAAGTGTCTATCGGGGAGCGGGGCGGCCGTAGGCGTGACTTCCATGACGTCGGGGTGAACACCCGGCAGACTATCGAGCACGTCCAAAAATCGAAAGCTGGTAATCGCGTCCTTGAATCTTTTCACATCTATCGTGTTGTTTCTTGCTGTTCTGTGTAAAGCTGGATGACAAACATGTTTCCACCTCTACAACTCCTGGGTTTGTCATCTAGTTATCGCCAACTCAAAAAACTGCACATAAAGGGTTAAAACATGCCTGTCTCTGGTCCCCAAATCTCGCTGGGTGATTGGAGTCTTTTTATGACAAATAATTGGAAATGAGAAATCAATAGAGGTTACGGGGGTTTTTACACTACTGGAAAAGGGGGCCCCAAAAGATAGAAAGAAAGAAAAAGGCAAGCAGTACTCCTCTTACCCCGGTCCTCCGCCTGTTCTCTGCCGCTGCTCCGATTTGCTTTTCTGCTGTAGCAGTGACACCACAACAAAAGCGAACATCACTGCTGCAGCCAATCACTGGGCACAGCAGCTCCTGCTATCTACATGATTGACTGCAGCAGTGATGTGCGCTATTGAAGTGGTGTCGCCACTGCAATCAGACGAGAGTAGCGGTGAGGAACGGGCTTCCCACGATGACATTTGTGGGAAGAGACAGATTAGGTGTCTTAAGAAAGCAACTGAATGGACAGAGAAATGCTAAAATATTTTCTTTCTATAGCCCCAACATATTCCACAGCACTTTACATTTTACAGGGGAAATTGTACAGATAGTAAGGCCATGTTCACACTTTGCGGTTTTTACCGCGGAACCGCTGCGATTTTGATGCTGCGGGTCCGCAGCAGTTTCCATAGCGTTTACATTAACATGTAAACCCTATGGAAACCGCAGTGCACATGCTGCGGGAAAAACCGCGCAGAAACGCAGCGGTTTACAACCCGCAGCATGTCACTTCTTTGTGCAGAATCGCTGCGATTCTGCACCCATAGGAATGCATTGAACCGCTTACTTCCCGCATGGGGCTGTGCCCACGTTGCGGGAAGTAAGCGGTTAATGTGCGGGTGGTACCCGGGGTGGAGGAGAGGAGACTCTCCTCCAGGCCCTGGGAAGCATATTTGGGTGTAAAAAAAAGAATTAAAATAAAAAATCATGTTATACTCACCTCTCAGCGCTGCCCGCGGCGTCCGGTCTGGGTTGATGTGCGAACAGGACCTGCGGTGACGTCACGGTCACATGACCGTGACGTCACGAAGGGTCCTTCTCACACATCATCTTTGGAAGCGGACCGCCGAGTGCAGCGCCGAGGAGATCGGGACGTCAGAGAGGGTGAGTATAACCAATTTTTATTATTTTAACATTATACTATTGATGCTGCATATTGCTGCATATGCAGCATCAATAGTATAGGCGGAAACCCGCAGCGGAAACCGCGGAACAAGCCGCGATAAATCTGCAGGGATAACCGCAGCGGGTTTGCCCTGCAGATTTATCAATTCCGCTGCGGGAGAACCCGCAGAGCACACCGCAAAGTGTGCACATAGCCTAAACATTACAACATAACAATCACATAAACAACAAACACCAAGAGGAGTGAGGGCCCTGCTGCTCGCAAGCTACAATCTGAGGAAATAGGGGAGACACGAGAGGTGGATGGTGACAATTGCTTTCATTGTTCGGAGCAGCCATAGTGTAAGAAATCGGGTGTTCTTGTAAAGCTGCATGAACCGGTTATCAGCCAGATTATGTAACCGTACAGACACAGAGGCTATTAAATGCATAAAGCGTGTGAGAACATGATGCGAGGATCCTAGTTATGAAGAAAATGTTGAATGGGCAACACAGTGATGGTTAAAAAATGAGTTGAGACGGTAGGCCAGGCTAAAGAAATGCACTTTTAGGGCACGCTTAAAACTGTGGGTATTGGAGATTAATGGTATTATCCTGGGTAGTGAGAAGACTTGGAGACGGGAGTGGGAGGTTCTGATTATTGAGGATGTTGGCCTCAGGTTAGCAGAACGGAGGGCATGGGTAGGGAGGTAGACTGAGACCAGGGAGGAGATGTAGGGTGGTGCTGAGCCATGGAGCGCTTTGTGGGTGAGAGTGTTAAGTTATATTGAGCTCTGTAGCGGATGGGTAACCAGTGCAACGACTGGCACAGGCTAGAGGCATCGGTGTAACGGCTGGTGAGGAATATGATCCTAGCTGCTGCATTCAAGACAGATTGGAGAGGGGAGAGTTTAGTAAGAGGGAGGCCGATTAGTAGAGCGTTACAATAGTCTGGACGAGAATGAACAAGAGTTGAAAGTAAGAAAAGGTCCAACTCTAGAAATGTTTTTGTGTAGATGACAAGAGCGAGCCAGTGATCGGATGTGGGGGGTGAATGAAAGATCTGAATCAATTATGACCCCAAGACAGCAGGCATGTTTCTGGGGAGTGTAATGGTGGAACCAAACACGGAAATGGCAATGTCGCGCATAGGTAGGTTCGTAGAGGGAGGAAGCGCAAGGAGTTCAGTTTTTGACAGGTTCACTTTCAGGTAGAGGGAGGAAATGATGTTGGAGATGGCAAAAGACAATCACTGGTGTTATGTAATAATGCAGGTGAGATTGTCCAATAGGGGTGGTGTACAAGGAGAAAGAGTCTAGGACTGATCCTTGAGGAACCCCAATAGTAAGGGGAAGATGAAAGGAGGAGGAGAAGGAGCCGGCAAAAGATTCAGTGAAGGAGCGGTCAGAGATGGGAGGAGAACCAGGAGAGAACGGTGTCCTTGAGCCCTATAGAGCGGAGCATAGTGCGGAGGAGCTGATGATCCACAGTCACATACTGCAGAGAGATCCAGGAGATCGGCAGGGAGCAGAGACCATTAGATTGAGCTTCTAGTAGATCATTAGAGACTTTAGTGAGGGCAGTTTCAGTAGAGTGTAAAGAGAGGAAGCTGCATTGTAGAGGGTCAAGAAGAGTGATCTGAAAGATGACGGATTGCACGGGAGTGGACCAGGCATTCCAGGAGTTTAGAGATGAAGGGAGATTGAAGACAGGTCTATAGTTGGTAGCACAGTTTGTCGATGGATGTTTTTTTTAAGTAATGGAAGTATGCTGGCGTGTGTAAATGAGGAGGGAAAGATACCGGAAGAGAGAGAGGGGTTGAATATTTTTGTTAGGTCAGTGGTGACAGCCAGGGAAAGGGACTGGAGGAGATGTGAGGGAATAATGTCACTGGTGCAAGTAGTAGGGCGAGAAGATTCAAGGAGCCTGATCTCGTCGTCTTCCGTGACTGGTTCAAATGGGTCAAATATAACCATCTCCTCTAATATCGGCAGGCTCCTCTGGAACCCTGATTGCTCTTGTGACCAACCACATCAAGCTGGTGTCCCGACCACAGTGGGCCCTGTACCAGTATCACGTTGACTTCAACCCCGCTATGGAGTCCAAGCGTTTGCGGTATGCCCTCCTGTACCAGCACGAAGAAACCATCGGGAAGGCACGGGCGTTTGATGGAACCGTGTTGTTTTTACCAAAAAGACTGAATAAGGTAAAGTTGTTCCAAGGACAGCGGGTCATCGATGGAGAGCAGTGACGGAGGTGCCGCGTGTAACCAGACAAGGCCTCGTGGGTCACTTGGGACCATGTTTGATCTGACACTGATGACCTTTCTGATCACCAATATCTGTCCTTTCACTCCTCTCTGATAGTTGACATAACTGTGATTGCATTTGATGTTATTTGATTTTTCTTCTTGTTTTTGAAGGTCACCGAGGTGTTCAGCCAAACTCGAAATGGAGAGAATGTGCGGATAACAATCACCCTGACCAACGAGCTTCCACCGACCTCGCCCACCTGCTTCCATTTCTACAACATCATTTTCCGAAGGTCAGAGTGATGTAGGACTGTAACATTATCGGCTTTAACCCCTTACCGACATCGGACGTACTATCCTGTCCGATGTCGGCTCCCCTGCTTTGATGCAGGGCTCCGCGGTGAGCCCGCATCAAAGCCGGGACATGTCAGCTGTTTTGAACAGCTGACATGTGCCCGCAATAGCGGCGGGTGAAATCGCGATTCACCCGCCACTATTAACTAGTTAAATGCCGCTGTCAAACGCAGACAGCGGCATTTAACTACCGTCTCCGGCCGGGCGGCCGGAAATGACGTCATCGCCGACCCCCGTCACATGATCGGGGGTCGGCGATGTGTCAGGACAGTAACCATTGAGGTCCTTGAGACCTCTATGGTTACTGATCACTGGTAGCTATGAGCGCCACCCTGTGGTCGGCGCTCACAGCACACCTGCATTTCTGCTGCATAGCAGCGATCTGATGATCGCTGTTATGTAGCAGAGCCGATCGTGCTGTGCCTGCTTCTAGCCTCCCATGGAGGCTATTGAAGCATGGCAAAAGTTTAAAAAAATGTGAAAAAAAATAAAAAAAATATATAAGTTTAAATCACCCCCCTTTCGCCCCAATCAAAATAAATCAATAAAAAAAATCAAATCTACACATATTTGGTATCGCCACGTTCAGAATCGCCCGATCTATCAATAAAAAAAGCATTAACCTGATCGCTAAACGGCGTAACGAGAAAAAAAATCGAAATGCCAGAATTACGTTTTTTTGGTCGCCGCGACATTGCATTAAAATGCAATAACGGGCGATCAAAAGAACGTATCTGCACCAAAATGCTATCATTAAAAACGCCAGCTCGGCACGCAAAAAATAAGCCCTCAACCGACCCCAGATCATGAAAAATGGAGACGCTACGAGTATCGGAAAATGGCGCAATTTTTTTTTTTTTTTTTTTTTTTAAGCAAAGTGTGGAATTTTTTTTCACCACTTAGGTAAAACATAACCTAGCCATGTTAGGTGTCTATGAACTCGTAATGACCTGGAGAATCATAATGGCAGGTCAGTTTTAGCATTTAGTGAACCTAGCAAAAAAGCCAAGCAAAAAACCAGTGTGGGATTGCACTTTTTTTGCAATTTCACCGCACTTGGAATTTTTTTCCCGTTTTCTAGTACACGACATGGTAAAACCAATGATGTCGTTCAAAAGTACAACTCGTCCCGCAAAAAATAAGCCCTCACATGGCCAAATTGACGGAAAAATAAAAAAAAATTATGGCTCTGGGAAGGAGGGGAGTGAAAAACGAACACGGAACAACAAAAAATCCCACGTCATGAAGGGGTTAAAGGGTTAATCTCAAAATATTATTTACTCCCCCTTTCCCCGACCATTGGGACCCCACACCATCCCAAAATTGGACTCTGCAGAATCCGTTTTGAATGGAGCCGAGGTGAGCATGCTGGACCTCCCCTCCAGCAGTCAGACGAGGGGGTAACATGATAATTTGGGAGTGTTCCTTTTATAATAATGGTGTGAACCCATCAGTGAACAGTCCTGTATCTGGAGGCTCTCCTGCAAGACTGAAACTTTAGGCTCCTTGGCCCCAATGGAAAATCTTAAACCAGTCCCCCACCTTTCACGCTCTATTTATAATACTTTTAAAGGGGTTGTCCAGGGTTAGAAAAACATGTCTGCTTTCTTTCAGAAACAGCGCCACTCCTGACCATGGGTCGTATTGCATGCCAACTCCATTGAAGTGACTGGATCTGCGTTACCACGCACACTCCATGGTCGGGGGTGAAAGAAAGCAGCCATGTTCTTCTGATCCTCGACAACTTCTTTTAAAGGGGTCTTCCCATCTCCAAGATCTTATCCCAATATGTAGTAGGTGTAATAATAAAATTAGCAAATTAGAAATGTAGTATAGTTCTTCTAATTCGCTGTGTTGCTTAGGCTACTTTCACACTAGCGTTAACTGCATTACGTCTCAAAACGTCTTTTTTCCGAAAAAACGCATCCAGCAAAAGTTTTTGCTGGATGCGTTTTTTCCCCATAGACTTGTATTGGCGACGTATTGCGACGGATTGACATACGTCGTGTACGTTTTACGACGGATGCGTCGAAATTTGGCGATACGTCGTCGGCAAAAAACGTTGCTTGTAGCGTTTTTTGTCTCCGCCTAAAAAACGTGTCGCGACGCATCCTGCGGCATGCGTCGTTGGCTACAATGGAAGCCTATGAGCGACGGATGCGTCGGGACACGTCGTACGACGCAATGCAGCGCTGCAATACGTTTTTTTACACTGAGCATGCTCAGAAGCTGGATTTTGTTGCCAAATGGCCAGACACCCCCAAATCTATATAAACCTGGCCTGGGCCTTCAACCCCACATATATGGCCACGTATATACGTGGCACTTAAATACGTGGCACTTATATACGTGGCACTTATATACGTGGCACTTAAATACGTGGCACTGAAATACGTGGCACTTATATACGTGATACGTGGCACTTATATACGTGGCACTTAAATATGTGGCACTTAAATACGTGGCACGTATATAAGTGCCACGTATATAAGTGCCACGTATATAAGTGCCACGTATATAAGTGCCACGTATATAAGTGCCACGTATATAAGTGCCACGTATATAAGTGCCACGTATATAAGTGCCACGTATATAAGTGCCACGTATATAAGTGCCACGTATATAAGTGCCACGTATATAAGTGCCACGTATATAAGTGCCACGTATATAAGTGCCACGTATATAAGTGCCACGTATATAAGTGCCACGTATATAAGTGCCACGTATATAAGTGCAATCCTCACAAGAACACCTTCCATCGCTGCCACAAAACTAAAACCCTCAAAGATGGGCTGTAAAAACAGTAATTATATAGTTTTCCATATTTTCCAGTAGCCAATCAAATTTGGGAGCCTCCCATTTTAAAAACGGATCCGTCGTAAAAACGGATGCAACGGATGGTAAAAACGGATGCAACGTATGCAACGCATCCAGTATTTTCGACGGAAACGTTTAGCGGATTTGCGACGGATCCGTCGAAATGCTGTATGCGTTGCATACGTTTTTCACTTTTTTTGACGCATCCGTTTTTTCGGCAAAAAACGGATTTGCGACGTAATGCAGTTAACGCTAGTGTGAAACTAGCCTTACCCCTTGTGCAGGGCTTAGCAGTAAGCTTAGGTTTCCATGGATATGACCACTCATGTAGTGACAGTTGTTAGTGGTTGTAACCATGGATACTTAAGCTTACTGCAATGCCCTGCACATGAGCGACATAGTAAATCAGAAGAACTACACTACATATCTAATTGGAGGTATTCGCTGTTAACCCCTTCATGACCTTGGGATTTTCCATTTTTCCGTGCTCGTTTTTCGCTCCCCTCCTTCCCAGAGCCATAACTTTTGTATTTTTCAGTCAATATGGCCATGTGAGGGCTTATCTCACAAAAAATAAGTTGTACTTTTGAACGACATCATTGGTTTTACCATGGCGTGTACTAGAAAATGGGGAAAAAAATTCCAAGTGCGGTGAAATTGCAAATAAAGTGCAATCCCATGCATGTTTTTTGTTTGACTTTACTCTGTCGCCTCATTGGGGGACACAGGACCATGGGTGTTATGCTGCTGTCCACTAGAAGGCAACACTATGCATAATTTGAAAAAGATTAACCATGGCTCCTCCTCTGCAGTATACACCCCTGGACGGCGTCAGCCTTCTCCAGTTTTTGCTTAGTGTCGCATAGGAGGCACACCTAAGATTTTTACTCCGTTTTTTTTCCGACGGATTACAGATGAAGAAAAGTGGGTCTCCTGTGAGACTCCCGGCATGGCTCCTTCCTCGGCCCCCTATTACGGGGTGCCCAGTTGAAGTAGAGATGGCTATTCCCCATGTCGCTCCTTCCCCAGTCCCTCAGGTGCTGGTTCGACGTCGAGACACCCCCCCCCCCCCCCCCCCTCCTTCCCCAATTCCTCTTGGTTTCTGGGTTGAGGTCAAGGCGAGGATAAAGGCCCCTGAAGGTGACAACAGCACCCTCCCTAATCCCCTCTGGGGGTATTGGGTTGAGATGCCTCAGGTAGGGCCTGTACAGGCAGCACTCTGCAGCTCCCAGCAATGGGCCAGCACACCGCGCCTGCATCCAGGGACCCCAGCCCAGCTGCTTGCTCCTGTCGGGGCCAGGGGGAGTGCAGGCAGGCATGGCACAATAGAGACAAGGGCTCCCTGCGCCCCTGTCTCTGCGGCAGCACCAGCTCTATACTGCGTCAGGGGGACCCCTCACAGGGCCCACCCCTTCCGCTTATCGCCCCACCGCTACCCTGCCTTTAAATCCGGGGGGGGGGGGGGTCCGCCTCAGATCCGAGCCCCGTCCCGTAACACCCCCCCCCCTTGGACTTCCGCGCCAGGGCCTGGAGCCCTTCGGGGCATCAGGCATCTAATTCAGGCCCTGGTTTCGGCCTAGCTGAAGCCGCCGCCTCCTCTCCGCCCCCCCGGATGACTACAGTGTCATAGAGGGGGTGGATTGAGACAGAAATGGCACGTTTTTACACAGCTTTGCCGCCTTTTAACTCAGCTCTCCGCCCCCTTCTCCCCCTGCCTCTTTTCCTCGGGCGGCCGTTTCTACTGCAGCAAGGATTAACCCTGCATCTCCCGGTCAGCAGGACCAGACCAGGCCAGCCAGTCTCCGGGGGGCACAAGACTGTGGATGTTCGGCGCTGGACCTAGGGGCAAACTGGTGGGGTAAGATCACAGCTGGGTTTTTTACTCAGCTGTGAATCCATATTACTTATAAGGCTCCCCTATAGGGTCCTCTGCATGGCTACCCCTGTAAGGTCCTCTACAAGCTCTTCTGCACTCTGTGCACTATGCCGGGCTCAAGGTCCAGGAGAACCAGGCAGGACTGCTATTATGCATTCTGCACAGCCTGCAGGACCGCTCTCCCCAGTGGCAGCACGTACGCACTGCCAGGACTGCATCCAGACTACTGCGTGAGAGCCCCAAGAAGGCCCTGCCAATGCCTCGGTGTCTAATGCCACGCTGGAATGGGTCACTCAGAGGTCGCAATCTGTGACGCAGTCTATAGATAAAAACCTCCACATTGCTTCAGGCTCTGCAGAGTCATGCCTCAGCTATGACCGTTACCCAGCAAAGGGAGAGCTTGACTCAGGAAAAGAACGACCTGGCACATCCACGTCTAGGTCAGGACGCAAGCGGACCCATAGGTCAAGTCCATCTGCATCGTCCCATAGCACACGGTCATCCCATTCTAGGGAGAGACACCGTAGTTCCAGGTCATCTACCGTCCCCTTCCAGGGGCAGACAATGCAGATCTCCGCAATCCCCGACCAGAGAAGGCCTCCTCCCCTGCTCACCCAGCAGGGGACACCTGAATGATACACAGGATTCGGAAGGCATCTGTGACTCCGACTCAGACAGGGAAACGGAGGGGTCCCGGATGCCAATCCCCCCTAGCAATACAGTGCTAGTCGAGGACATAATCTCTTCCATCCATCGGGTGCTGGACATTTCTTATCTGCCACCAGAGGCCCCAGAACACAAGATTTCCTTTGAAGGACCTCTGAAGCCGCCTAAGGTTTTCTCTAACCACCCAGAGTTTAAAGCGATCCTTAAAAAGCAGCTCTCACAGCCTGAGGAAAAAATTCGCTTATCGCAAATATCTGGAGGCAAAGTACCATTTCCCACAGAAGGACACCAAGGAATGGACAGATACACCCGAAGTGGACCCCCCTAGTCTCTAGACTAGCAGCACAGACCCTATTTTCACTGCCAGGTAGCTCAACCCTCAGGGACGCAGCAGACCGGCAGGTAGAACGCATGGTTCGTTCAATTTTCGAGGCGGCAGGGGCCTCCCTGGCTCCCGAGTTCGCTTCGGTTTGGGCTGCTAAGGCCATACTGGCTTGGGCCAAAAAATTTACAAGCTGGCCTCCAAGCATCTGCTCCTGAGCTGTTGGACCAAGCGGTTCAAATAGCAGTTGTAGTAGATTACATGCTTCATGCAGCTCTGGATTCAGCAAGGGGCGTAGCGGGAATAGCATCAAACGCCATCACGATTCGGCGTATCCTCTGGCTGCGGAATGGAAAGTGGACGCAGCCTCAAAGAAGTCCCTCATGCACCTCCCGTATCTCAGTGGGTGACTTTTTTGGTGAAAAGTTGGACACAATGATATCCAACGCCACCGGGGGTAAGAGTACGTCTCTCCCTCAACTGAAACCTATACGCACTTACAAGAAGTGTAACAAACCCGGTTCCGATCCTTTCGGAATTCTACGCACTGGTCCGTCTCGCGTCCAGCACGTAACCGTTCCCCACACAGGGACAACTCACGGTCGACGCAAAGGTCTGACAAGACCTGGCAGTTAAAGGCAGGCCTGTGAAGACCCAAAGGAGGAAAACCTCAGACTTTTTCCTCCTCATGACTCACGGACCCCGGAAGACATCCCACCTGTAGGCGACTTTGCTCTTTTTCAGCAAGTCTGGATGCTTACTACAGAAGACAGGTGGGTCAGGGAACTAGTGTCTTCCGGATACAAGAGAGTTCACCTCCAACCCACCGAACCGATTCTTCCTCTCTGTTCCCCCAAAACCGCCAGCCAAAGCTCATGCCTTCCACCAAGCGGTTTCCTTGCTTCTTCAAGCAGGAGTCATAGTACCGGTTCCAGTGGCCGGGTGCTTCCGAGGCGGCTTCTCCAATCTATTCGTAGTCCCCAAGAAAGGAGGCAGAGTACGGCCCATACTGGACCTAAAACAACTAAACAAATGCGTACGGGTTCGTCACTTCCGCTGGAGTCCCTTTGGTCCATCATTGTGTCCATGGAGAAGGGAGAATATCTCGCCTTCATAGATATACAAGACGCATACCTGCATATACCGATTGCACCTGCTCATCAGAGTTTTTTCTCAGGCTCGCGATCGACCAGGACCACTACCAGTTCGTGGCTCTCCCATTCGGACTTGCCACGGCTCCCAGAGTGTTTACCAAGGTCATGGCAGCCACCATGGACGTCCTGCACTCCTGAGGCATAGTAGTCGTTCCATACCTGGACAATCTACTCATCAAGGCTCCTACCTTCAAGGACTGCGAGCTCAGCGTCTCAATCACAACTGACACTGAGTCACATGGGCTGGTTAGTCAACCTTCAAAGGTTATCACCAACCCTGAGTCAGTCTCTGACCTTCCTGGGAATGCTATACAACACCTCCAGGGGTCTAGTGCTCTTTCCCAGGGACAAGGCACTGGCTCTCCGCCTAGGAGTTCGCATCCTCCTCCGCAAACCCCCTCGATCTCTCTGGTTTGCCATGAGTCCTCGGCAGGATGGGGGCAGCAATAGAAGCGGTCCCATTTGGCCCAGTTTCACCTCAGGCCTCTCCAACTAGCCATTCTCAAGTCCTGGGACAGGAATCCTTTTTCCTCTCGACAGGGAATTCCAGCTAATGTCGTCAACCAGGAGGTCCCTGCACTGGTTGCTCAAGCCAACCTCGCTAGCAAAGGGGAAATCCTTTCTCACAGGCCAATGGAAGGTTCTGACCACCGATGCGAGCCTGACGGGTTGGGTTGCAGTGCACCTACACCATAGGGCACAGGGCAAGTGGTCCCCAGTGGAAGCGACCATGCCCATCAATATCCTGGAAATTCGTGCCATCTTCCTGGCATTGAGGGCCTTCAATCACTTACTGGCAGCCTCTCACATCAGAATACAATCGTACAATGCCACGACTGTGGCATATGTGAATCACCAAGGGGGACCACAGTACCCAGGCGATGCGAGAAGTGTCACACATCCTCCACAGGGTGGAGGACACAGGCTCGGTTCTCTTGGCGGTCCACATTCCGGGTGTGGACAACTGGGAAGCAGACTTCCTCAGATGACAAGGAATAGATTCGGGAGAGTGGTCTCTCCATCCCGAAATTTTTAGCCAGATCTGCCATCGCTGGGGGACCCCAGATGTGAACCTAATGGCATCCCACTTCTGGCCATGAAGTTGGAGACCTTGGCATTGAACACACGATCCGCGGTCGCTCGGAGCAGATGCTCTGGTTCAGGACTGGACCCAGTTCCAGCTTCTGTACATTTATCCACCTCTCCCCATGTTATCCGGAGTGGTGAGGAAGATCAAGAAAGATGGAGTTCCAACCATCTTAATCGCACCGGTCTGGCCCAGACGTACATGGTATGCCGACGTCGTACAACTTTCAGCAGACGCCCCCTGGCGCCTCCCCGACCGCCCGGATCTTCTATCACAAGGCCCGTTCTACCACCAGAACTCGGGCTCTCAATTTGACAGCGTGGCTCTTGAAACCAGGGTTCTAACCCAGGCAGGGTTCTCGACGGACGTCATTAGGACCATGATCAGGGCACGGAAGCCAGCCTCTGCCAAGATCTATGACCGTACCTGGAAAGTTCTCTTTACTTGGTGCGAATCTCGCGGCTAGACCCCATTCCCTTCTTCCCTCTCCAAACTACCTTGTTTTTCTCCAATCGGGTCTGGAGGCCAGGTTGTCCCTGGGCTCGCCTAAGAGCCAGGTGTCAGCCCTCTCAGAGCTTTTTTTCCAAATTCGCATTGCTACCTAGCCACGAGTAAGGACTTTTCTTCAGGGGGTTTCCTGATTGGTTACCCCCCTACAGACGACCACTAGAAACGTGGGACCTCAACTTGGTCCTGGCAGCATTGCAGGAACCGCCTTCTCTCCCAGAAGGTGTTTTCTTTCCTGTTCCTGGTGGCAATCACTTTGCTACGCAGGGTGTCTGAACTGACAGCGCTCTCCTGCAGACGGCCCTTCCTGGATTTTCACCAGGACAAGGTAGTTCTCCGTATGGTCCCATCCTTCCTTCCGAAGGTTGTGTCCAACTTCCACCTCAATGAGGAAATTTCTCTGCCTTCCCTTTGTCTGGTCCCGGTTCATAGAGTGGAGAAGGCTCTGCATGCTCTTGACCTTGCCAGGGCATTGCGTATATATGTGTCTAGGACTGCATCCTTCCGGAGGTCTGATCCCTTTTCCTTCTTCCGGAAGGCGGCCGCAAGGGTCTGCCAGCTTCCAAAGCTACCCTTGCCAGGAAGATCACATCCACCATACAAGAGGCCTACCGCCTTAAGAATTCTCCTCTTCCAGCCGGTATTACGGCACACTCTACACGGGCGGTAGGGGCCTCCTGGGTCATTCGGCTCCAGGCTTTGGCACAACAAGTGTGTAAGGCGGCCACTTGGACTAGCCCATACTCGTTTACTAAACACTACAGGGTTTATGCCCAGTCCTCAGCGGAAGCGAGCCTGGGTAGATGTGTTCTGCAGGCAGCGGTGCCCCAAGTATAGGGGCCTGTCTGCACAATATACGTCCATTGCTTCCCACCCAGGGACTTCTTTGGGACGTCCGATGGTCCTGTGTCCCCCAATGAGGCGACAGAGTAAAGGAGATTTTTGTGTACTCACCGTAAAATCTTTCTCCTAGCCTCTAATTGGGGACACAGCTCCCACCCTGTTGCCCTTTCCGGGCTGTTGGAACTGTTGAGTTCTCATATTGTTCTTTGAGCTCGTACATAGTGGCCTTCTTATAGGCATGTCTGTTATTCATGTTACGTTCCTCCTACTGCTTTTGCACAAAACTGGAGAAGGCTGACACCGTCCAGGGGTGTATACTGCAGAGGAGGAGCCACGGTTAATCTTTTTCAGATTATGCATAGTGTCGCCTCCTAGTGGACAGCAGCATAACACCCATGGTCCTGTGTCCCCCAATTAGAGGCTAAGAGAAAGATTTTACGGTGAGTACACAAAAATCTCCTTTTTTGCTAGCTTCACTAAATGCTAAAACTGACCTGCCCTTATGATTTTCCAGGTTATTATGAGTTCATAGACTCCAAACATGTCTGGGTGAAAAAAAAATCCAAACTTTGCTTAAAAAAAAAAAAAAATTGCGCCATTTTCCGATACCCGTAGCATCTCCATTTTTCGTGATCTGGGGTTGGGTGAAGGTTTATTTTTTGCACGCCCAGCTGACGTTTTTAGTGATACCATTTTGGTGCGGATACGTTCTTTTGACCGCCCGTTATTGCATTTTAATGCAATGTTGCGGCGACCAAAAAAGTAATTTTGGCGTTTCATATTTTTTTCTCGCCACACCGTTTAGCGATCAGGTTAATCCTTTTTTTAATTGATAGATCGGGCAATTTTGAATCCGGCGATACCAAATATGTGTAGGTTTGATTTTAGTTTTATTTTGAATGGGGCGAAAGGTGGGTGATATAAGAATATATATATATATATATATATATATATATATATATATATAATTTCTTATTTTTTTTTAACTTTTTCCATGCTTCAATAGCCTCCATGGGAGGCTAGAAGCTGGCACCACTGGATCAGCTCAGCTACATAGCAGCAATCAGATCGCTGCTATGTAGCTGAATTGCAGGCTTGCTATGGGCGCGGAACGTCTGCTCGGCACACAAAAAATAAGCCTTCACCCGACCCCAGATCACAAAAAATTGAGACGCTACGAGTATCGGAAAATGGCGCAATTTCTATTTTATTTTTTTTATTTATTTTGTTTAACAAAGTTTTGAATTTTTTTTCACCACTTAGATAAATAATAACCTAGACATGTTTGGTGTCTATGAACTCGTAATGACCTGGAGAATCATAATGACAGATCAGTTTTAGCATTTAGTGAAGCAAAAAAGCCAATCAAAAAACCAAATGTGGGATTGCACTTTTTTTTGCAATTTCACTGCATTTGGAATTTTTTTCCCGTTTTCTAGTACAAGACATGGTAAAACCAATAGAGTCGTTCAAAAGTACAATTCGTCGCACAAAAAATAAGCCCTCATATAACCATATTGTTGGAAAAATAAAAAAGTTATGGCTCTGGGAATGAGGGGAGCGAAAAACGAAAACACAAAAGCAAAAAAGGGCCGCGGCGGGAAGGGGTTAATCTTCAGGTCGGTCCTGGCCTTTTTAATGCCATCCCAATGTTGTCAGATGTGGGTGTGAGCGGTCTCAGTAGCTGCGCCTGCTCCGGCAGATGCTGGCATTATACAGCGGGGACTGGAGTCGGCTCTGATCGCTGTTTAACACCGTACATACTGCAGACAGTCGCTGACTGGCATTTGAGCTGCACGTTCCTGACTGGGGGGCGTCCAGGTGCAGAGCGGCCCCTCCGTGACACGACTGCAGGGTGGCACTAGACAACGTGTCCGCACCTCTGGGCTTTATAGGGGGCCGTGACGTTTGCTCTATACGTCAATACTGACAAGTTCTGGTCTCCGATGAAGAATATTAAACAAAAAAACACAATAGAAATCTACATATAAAAAAACATAAAATCTCTAACCTTCTGATCTGACCGCCTTTCCCTCATTAAAGATGGACACTAAATAAATCCTATTTGTTATCGCCACGTTCAAGAAAGACCGATCTATGAAAATCTAAAGTGATTCATTTCCTGCATTAAAGTCTGTTAAGCAAAAAGAAGAAAAATCCTGAATTATTTGTTGTCTGTTCCCCAAAATGATAAAACCTCAGTCACATCTTCCAGTGGATCCCACATCCCCTTGCCCACTGCTGGGATCACACAGGTCCTCCACCTGATGAGCTGACAGCGCCTGTTCTCTTCCCCCCAGACTCCTGAAGATCATGGACATGAAGCAGATAGGACGCAACTACTACAACCCGAGCGACGCAACCGAAGTCCGAGCCCACAGGTAACCAGCAGAGCAGGGTTTACATGGGACTGACCATGCTGTACTCATGGGAGCATGTAATGTATGTACACAGTGACTGCACCATCAGAATAGTGAGTGCAGCTCTGGAGTATAATACAGGATGTAACTCAGGATCAGTAATGTAATGTATGTAGACAGTGACTGCACCAGCAGAATAGTGAGTGCAGCTCTGGAGTATAATACAGAATGTAACTCAGGATCAGTAATGTATGTACACAGTGACTGCACCAGCAGACTAGTGAGTGCAGCTCTGGAGTATAATACAGGAGGTAACTCAGGATCAGTAATGTATGTACACAGTGACTGCACCAGCAGAATAGTGAGTGCAGCTCTGGAGGATAAGTAATGTATGTAGGCACAGAATCCTCCTGCTCTTTGCTGGCTCCCTGCTGTTGCCTGTAGGTGTTTGTACACACTGATGCTGTTACTTTTCTCCTCCATCTTCACCCTCCGTCCTGTCTCCTCTCCCATCAGACTCTCCATCTGGCCAGGGTTTTCCACCTCCATCCTCCAGTATGAGTCCAGCATCATGTTGAGCATTGATGTCAGCCATAAAGTCCTCAGGAACGAGACTGTGCACGACATCATGAGCAGCCTGTTCTCCTCGTGTGGCCCTCAGAGGTTCCAGGACGCCTGCTGCAAGGAGCTGATCGGACAGATCGTCCTCACCAAGTAAGGCCTCTTTCACACTTCTGTGTTTTAGCTCCCGTCGAAATCTGAAAAAAACAGGGTCCAGCAAATTTTTTTACTGGATCCTGTTTTTTCCCATAGACTTGTATTAGCAGCAAATTGTGACGGATGGCTTTCCGTTTCATCCGTCATGCACTGGATCCGTCGGAAAATCGCTGTCCATCGAGCGGAGAAAACGTTCAGAGGAACTTTTTTTCTGCACGTCAGAAAATCGCTCAGTGACAGGTCCTGCGCTGTCCGGCGTTGGCTATGATGGAAGCCTATGGGTGCAGGATCCGTCACTGACTGTGAAGAGCAGGAATCCAACGACGATGCCGTCTTTTGAAACTGAGCATGCGTGGAAGAATTTCCAGTCAAGGAAATTCTCTCTTGCTCGCTCTTTTTACTATTGATGCTGCCTATGCAAAGGTCATTGCACGTAAGGCATTATTGGGAACGCCAGCTGCCGGGAGCATCGCGAGCATCCGTAACGCTGCGCGGGATGCCGGAAGGTAAGAATATTGCAATTTTTTTTATTATTTTTAACCTAGGTTTTGTTGTGTATGCGTTTTCGCAGCGGAAAACCGCTGGGAAGACGCATACACAACAAGTCCACATAGCCTCGACGGGTCCGTCAGGAAAAACGGGCCCATTGCACCCGCTATATACAATCTGCACAGGATCCTTCATTTCAACATTTTGACGGATCCTGTGCAGATTGTAAAAACTGAAGTGTGAAAGAAGCCTAAGAGCCGCCATGTGCCTCGTACTCTGTCGCTCTGTGGGCAGCGGCGCCTCTAGAAGGAAACGGATCACCTGGGTACATTCTGTTCCTTCACTTTTGGAATCAAATTTATGTAATTGACGCTTAATGATGAGCAGTTTTCATTTGTGTTTAATTTTTCCTCTCCTTCAAAGATCCATAACTTTTTTTTCTCCTTCGCCTCATTGGGGGACACAGACCGTGGTGTATGCTGCTGCCACTAGGAGGCTGACACTAAGTGATACAAAGAAAGTTTGCTCCTCCCCTGCAGTATACGCCCTCCTGCTGGCTCTCTGCTCCTCCCCTGCAGTATACGCCCTCCTGCTGGCTCTCAGCTCCCCCCCTGCAGTATACGCCCTCCTGCTGGCTCTCAGCTCCTCCCCTGCAGTATACGCCCTCCTGCTGGCTCTCAGCTCCTCCCCTGCAGTATACGCCCTCCTGCTGGCTCTCAGCTCCTCCCCTGCAGTATACGCCCTCCTGCTGGCTCTCAGCTCCTCCCCTGCAGTATACGCCCTCCTGCTGGCTCTCAGCTCCTCCCCTGCAGTATACGCCCTCCTGCTGGCTCTCAGCTCCTCCCCTGCAGTATACGCCCTCCTGCTGGCTCTCAGCTCCTCCCCTGCAGTATACGCCCTCCTGCTGGCTCTCAGCTCCTCCCCTGCAGTATACGCCCTCCTGCTGGCTCTCAGCTCCTCCCCTGCAGTATACGCCCTCCTGCTGGCTCTCAGCTCCTCCCCTGCAGTATACGCCCTCCTGCTGGCTCTCAGCTCCTCCCCTGCAGTATACGCCCACCTGCTGGCTCTCAGCTCCTCCCCTGCAGTATACGCCCTCCTGCTGGCTCTCAGCTTCTCCCCTGCAGTATACGCCCTCCTGCTGGCTCTCAGCTCCTCCCCTGCAGTGTACGCCCTCCTGCTGGCTCTCAGCTAACCAGTTATTGCTTTGTGTCTGTAGGAGGCACACGGGTCTGGTTTAGACCCCATCATTTTTATTTTATTTTTTATTTTTCTGTAAATTTTTATTTTTTAATTAGGAGTGAAGGGGGCGACGGATCCTTTCAAGGTTCCGATCTCCCCCGAACCATCAACAGGCGAGCACGTCGAGTATACCTCCCCGTACCCTCTCCTGCGACGTGGGAAGCCATGCCTGAGCTCACTTCAGGGGCGAAGGTTCCTTCACTGCCCCGATCTCCCCACACCAGCAACAGGCGACCACATGGAGTGTCGCCTCCATGTATCCTCTCCTGGAGCCAGGCCTAATGCCGGACAACTGGCCCTGTCCACCCGGGGGCTGAACTCCGTGGATGTACAGAGGCCCCTCTCTATGGCGTCCGAGGAGCCCCCACTGTACCACCACTGTGAAAGCGGATGGCACAAGGAGGCGGATGGTTCCTCTCCACCTCCCTAATAAACGGATGGATTGATCCCTGCTTATCCCTGCACCGTCCACGCTGCACAGAACAGCGCTGAAACCCACATCCGCAGCGGCTCCATGCCGGGAGTGATGCCGGGATGGTGAGTGGATCCATCTGCAGAGGGATATCCACATGCTGACGGGCAGCCTCAGCCACTTTCCTGTGGCCCACCTCTCTGAGGTAACGCTCTGGCCAGCTGCAAAAATTTAGCCCCGGCTTCGGCCGATGTGTAGACCACATCCCGGAAGTCTCGCCTGGAACGTCCCGCATATGTGTCGCCCGCCGGCTACAGAAATTTAGGCCCCGGCTTGGGCCTATTCAACATCGTGTCCGAGGCTCCGCCCCCCCCCCCCCCCCCCCCCCCCGAATTGGCGCTTCTCGCTCTCTGCGAGATTTTATCAACTCTGCATCTCCCGGTGGCCATCTTGGTCCACCCGGCAGGCTCACACTGGGGCGATGGTTTTTTGCATTAAAGGGGCACATCGACTCTACATCAGTACCCGTGTAAGGAAGTACCTGACCAGTCCCTTAAAGGCACACGACCAGTATTCCCTGGTCTTAAAGGCACACGACCAGTATTCCCTGGTCTTAAAGGCACACGACCAGTATTCCCTGGTCTTAAAGGCACACGACCAGTATTCCCTGGTCTTAAAGGCACACGACCAGTATTCCCTGGTCTTAAAGGCACACGACCAGTATTCCCTGGTCTTAAAGGCACACGACCAGTATTCCCTGGTCTTAAAGGCACACGACCAGTATTCCCTGGTCTTAAAGGCACACGACCAGTATTCCCTGGTCTTAAAGGCACACGACCAGTATTCTCTGTTCATTGGGAGACACAGCTCCCACCCTGGTATTGGCTTGTGCTTGTTTTTATAATCTGATATGCTATACTCTCAAATATAATGTGACATGCTATACGCTCATATGTTATTGATCTCCTACTGCTTTTGCGCCTAACTGGTTAGCTGAGAGCCAGCAGGAGGGTGTATACTGCAGGGGAGGAGCTAACTTTCTTTGTATCACTTAGTGTCAGCCTCCTAGTGGCAGCAGCATACACCCACGGTCTGTGTCCCCCAATGATTGATTCAGAGAAAAGGATTTTACGGTGAGTACACAAAAATCCCTATTTTATTTTATTTATTTTTTACTTTCACTATCGCCATATTAGATCTTGTTGTTTTGCGGGACAAGTTGTAGTTTTAAATTACACCATTAATTTTACACTATAATGTGCTGAAAAACGAAGTGTCATGACATTTAAAAAAAATAAAATTCTGCTTGTTTTTTTATTTTGGTTTTCTTATTGATGGTATTTGTCGTATTAGAAAAATGACCCAATAACATTCTCCTTATTTGTACAGCTACAGCAATGCTAAACTTGTCTTTAAGTACCGTAGGTAAAAAAAAATAAATTTGAACTTTGTTTAAAATAAATAAATAAATAAATTAGTTTGACCATTTTCTGAGTCCTTTAATTTTTTTTTTTTTTCTATCCATGGAGCGGTGTGAGGCTTTGATTTTTGTGTGGTAAGCTGTAGTTGTTGTCGATGCCACTTTGAGGTACATACAATGGTTTCTTCACATATTGTATTTTTAGGAAACTTGGCTCTACTAAAAATCAGCAGTTCTGCCATTATTTTATTTTACTTTACAGCGTTAAATCATTTTATTTTTTTAATTCCTTCTTTTGTTACTGGTGTGATGATACTAAATATGATCTTATTTTATTTTTTAAAATTCTGTATTTTTGACCTAGGAAATAGTGATCGTTAGTTTGGGTTTTTTTTAGAATATTTTTAATATTTTATATACAATTATTTATTATTTTTTTAATTTCTGCTAAAGAGCGTGAAATTGAGATTTGTTTGATCACTTATTCTTTACTGAATTTTAAGTTTCACTGATCAGTACTGCTTTTTGTGCAGGTACAACAATAAAACCTACCGTATAGACGAGATCGCCTGGAACATGACTCCAGCGTCCACCTTCAAGAAGGCAGACGGAAGCGAGATCAGCTTTGTGGACTACTATAAGAACGTAAGACCTGCTGGGAATAATGAGAACTGGGAGCCTTGAGTGCGAAACTTCAGGAAATTTGTTTTGTTTTTTTTCTTTTTTAATTTCGTTGTTAAATACAGTTGAGAAAAAAAATCTTAAAAAAAAAAAAACACAAAAAACCTTGGATTGTCCACAACTCGCATTGAGGATTTATCCTTGGAGTTGGTGGACACCTGACACCAACAACGATTTGCTGTTTTCAGCTCCCGTTGCGACTGTGTACAAAGAAAGATTTTGGATACTTGCCGTAAAATCTGTTTCTTGGAACCTTCTTTTGGGGACACAGGAAACCATGAGTGTAAGCTGCTGACACTATGCAGAATAAGGCTTACTCCTCCGTAGCAGTATATACCCACCAGCTGGGAGAGAACCAACCAGTTTGGTCGAAAGCTGTGGGAAAGGGGTTAAAATAGATTACCCTAAATTGAACCCACAATGGCTCAAAAAGGGAGCGAGTGTCGTGGCCCCCAATGAAGGCTCAGAGAAAAAGATTTTACGGAAAGTACCCAAAATCTTCTTTCTCCTACGCCTCATTGGGGACACAGGACCATGGGTGTTATGCTGCTGCCACTAGGAGGACACTAAGTAAACACAGAAAGAATAGCTCCTCCCCTGCAGTATACACCCTCCTGCTGGCTCTCAGTGAACCAGTTCTTGCTTAGTGTCTGTAGGAGGCACTTGGGTCTATTTCAGACCCCACCGTTTTTATTTTAATTTTTGATATTTTGTTCTATTTTTTCCTTTAACGAGCGAATGGGGGCGACGGATCCTTTCTAGGCTCCGATCTCCCCGGAACCATCAACTGGCAAGTATGTGGAGCGTTCCTCCAGTATTCTTTCCTGCAACGTTGGATGCCAGCCCTGAGCTCACATTACGGGCGACGGTTCCTTCGCGTTCCAATCTCCCCCCTCCATAGCAGGCGACCACATGGAGTAGCCCTCCATCTACCTCTCCTGGAGCCAGGTGCATAGCCGGACATGATATATATGGCGTCCGTGCAGCCCCCCTCTGCATCACCACTGATATAGCGGATGACGCATGGCGGCAGAAGCTCTCCACCCCCTCCCTGACTAAGGCGACGGTGGATTGAGCACCGGCCCACCGCATCTACCGTGAGTACACTGCGGGGGCCGAGGCGCTGGGGGGTCCTGGTCCCCGGGGTATGGGAGGTCCGCACCTTAAGCCTGTGTCCGTGGTTGTTCCTTATTGTGGCAACCCCACGAAGGAGTGCAGCTAATGATGGCGCCAATAGCGGTCGCAGCGCTGTAGGCCGCAACTGCAGAGAAAAAAAAATTCCCTCAATACAGGCTGGAGTTTTGGCCCCGCCCACCGGCAGTTAGCCCCGCCCACTTTTTTCTGGCGCTTCTCGTTCTCTGTGATGAGCTCCCACTTCCTGGTCTCGGTGGCCATCTTGGGACACCCACAGCCCTGATGCTGCAGCACTGCTCCAGCATTTTCTATCACAGCCCTCAGGACTAGCGTTTTTCTCTGCCTACACTGCGGACCTGCCCTGGGGACTCAAGACACAGGACCTGGGTAAGCTGCAGACACATCGCTTACTAGCAGGGGAAGGGTTATGCTCTTTCCTCCAGGCTTTACTATGTCTCAACCAAAGCCTCACAAAAAGTCACAATACTGAATTGTGCACAGCTTGTGAACCGGTGACTGCTCAGGAACCACCTGTTGCTGATACTGAACCCAGTTAGCCTAGTCCACCTGAGTGGGCTACCTCCCTTAGCCGGTCTATGGCATCCCTGGCAAAAGCCATACGGATGACGTTTCCCATGGTCAGAACCCCTCGTACTCCAGGGGTCGTACCTTGCCAAGGAGTTCTGACTCTTCCAGGAAAAGGACTCATGCCATATCCCCAGACCATCAACGGGTTTCGGGTTCTGAGAGCTCCATTTCTCGCTCCCCTTCCATTGGGGCTAGTAGAGAACCTGTTTCAGAGGACGATTCTGATACGTCCCTAGATCAGGAATTTCATCACGATCAGGAGACCCTCGACTCTCTAATTGAGTCAGTGAATAAGGGTACCGTTACACAAAACGATTTACTAACGATCACGACCAGCGATACGACCTGGCAGTGATCGTTGGTAAGTCGTTGTGTGGTCGCTGGAGAGCTGTCACACAGACAGCTCTCCAGCGACCAACGATGCCAAGGTCCCCGGGTAACCAGAGTAAACATCGGGTTACTAAGCGCAGGGCCGCGTTTAGAAATCTGATGTTTACCCTGGTTACCATCGTAAATGTTAAAAAAAACAAACAGTACATACTCACATTCCGGTGTCCGTCAGGTCCCTTGCCGTCTGCTTCCCGCACTGACTGACTGCCGGCTTTAAAGTGAAAGCACAGCTGTGACATCACCGCTCTGCTTTCACTTTACGGCCGGCAGTCAGTGCGGGAAGCGGACGGCGAGGGACCTGACGGACATCAGAGGGTGAGTATGTACTGTTTGGTTTTTTTAACATTTACGATGGTAACCAGGGTAAACATCGGGTTACTAAGCGCGGCCCTGCGCTTCATAACCCGATGTTTACCCTGGTTACAAGCGAACGCATCGCTGGATCGGTGTCACACACACCGATCCAGCGATGACAGAGGGAGATCCAGCGACGAAAGAAAGTTCCAAACGATCTGCTACGACGTGCGATTCTCAGCAGGGTCCCTGATCGCTGCTGCGTGTCACACAGCGATATCGTATGGATATCGCTGGAACGTCACGGATCGTGCCGTCGTAGCGACAAAAGTGCCACTGTGAGACGGTACCCTAAGGCTTTCAGACTTGGAGGAATCCTTATCTAAAACGGATCATGCTGTGTCCTTTAAGAGGACCAAACGAGCTCACAGAGTGTTCGCCACTCATCCCGAGTTTAAGCAAATTGTTGAATCTCACAGGATCTGTCCAGATAAACGATTCACAGGGCAGAAGCCCATGGAGTCCAAATATCCCTTTGCCCAGGATCTAAGAAAAGATTGTTCACAATCTCCCCCAATAGATCCTGCGGTATCGCGCCTGGCTACCAAATCTGTTTTATCCTCCTCGGAGGGCACCTCTATCAAAAATCCAACCGATCGTCAGATCGACAATATGGCGCGTTCAGCCTTTGAAGCCTCAGCGGCCGCACTCTTTCCGTCTTTTGCCGCTACGTGGGTGGCTAAGGCTATGACCCACTGGGCTGAGGTCTTGTCTTCAGCAGTACTGGATACCAATCTTTCCCCCGAGATAGCAGACCTCGCTACTCAGATAGCCAGAGCTGGAGATTTTGTAGTGACCGCGTCCCTGAATGACGCTGACTGCGCTTCTCAAGCAGCAGCAAATGCCATCACCATCCGGAGGTCCCTATGGCTCAGGGACTGGCTTGCGGATTCTACTTCCAAAAAGTAATTGACTTCTCTCCCATATCAGAGCGGTCGCCTTTTTGGCGAAAAGCTCGACCAGTTAATTTCTGACGCCACTGGAGGGAAGAGTAAATTTCTTCCACAACAGAGACCCTCTCGTCGGCCCTTTTGGAACCTGCAACCACTGGCTCGTTCCCAATTTTTTTTTTTTTTTTTTGTTACAACTCAAACTGGTCCTCTACTTCCACATCTCCCGGTTCCGGCCGGGCACAATGTGGAGACACAGGTTCACAGGCCTCTTTTAAGCCTTCCCCTTCATGGAGAGGCAGGCCAAGGCAGCTGGGATCCAGAGGTGCCAGAACGGGCGGACCTTCCACACAATGACTCCCTGCGGTATCCGGGGGACACCCTCAAAGTAGGCGGCCGCCTGCTTTCCTTCAGTGCCGCGTGGCTCTCGGTCGTTCACGACGAGTGGGTCCGCGATCTAGTGTCCTCCGGATACAAGAGAGATCTCTTATCTCATCCTCCAAACCGTTTTTTCCGGTCTTCTCCTCCCAGGGCAAAAGCATCAGAGTTTTTCAAAGCTATAAGCTCTCTGAGAAAACACGGAGTCATTATTCCTGTCCCTCAAAGCGAAAGGTTTCAAGGTTTTTATTCAAACCTCTTCATTGTTCCAAACAAGGACGGTACAGTACGGCCCATACTGGACCTAAAAACTGCTGAACAGGTTCATCAGGGTACGACGGTTCCGGATGGAATCGCTTCGTTCTGTCATCGCCTCCATGGAAAAAGGCGAGTTCCTGGCGTCTATAGACATCCAGGACGCATACCTCCACATTCCTATTTTACCTTCTCACCAAAGGTTTCTACGCTTCGCAGTTCAGGAAGATCACTTCCAATTCGTTGCTCTGCCCTTCGGCCTCGCCACCGCTCCCAGGGTATTCATAAAGGTCAAAGCGGCTGCCGTGCTCATACTCCACACCCGAGGAGTGGTGTCGCTCCCGTATTTAGACGATATCCTCATCAAAGGCCCATCTTTCCGCTCCTGCAAGGAAGCCGTGGCCATCACAATAGATACCCTTTCTCGCCTGGGTTGGAAGATAAACTTCAAAAAATCTTCCCTAGTCCGGCTCAGCGAATTTCCTTTCTAGGAATGATACTCGACTCATCCCGGGGGTTGGTTCTTCTTCCCCCCCCCCCCGGAAAAGATCTCTGTCTTACAGCGAGAAGCTCAGAAGCTCTCTAAGCCTCCCTCTAACTCTCTGCGCTTTAGTATGAGAGTCCTTGGCAGGATGGTAGCAGCTATGTAGGCGGTTCCATTTGCCCAACTACACCTCCATCCTCTACAGCATGCCCTCCTGGCTGTTTGGGAGAGGAACCCGTTCTCCCTAGACCGTCGGTTCCTCCGTCCCCAGCGAGTCACAGTCTCACAGGTGGTGGACATTGAAATCCTCCCTGAATCAAGGGAAGTCTTTTTTTCCAGTACACTGGCTGGTTGTGACGACAGACGCCAGTCTTCTAGGCTGGGGAGCGGTGTTCCTTCATCACACTGCTCAAGGCCGCTGGTCCCCCCCCAGGAATCACGCCTTCCAATCAACATCTTGGAAATCTGGGCGATCAGGCTGGCACTTCTTCAGTTCCATCCCTTCCTAGCAGGTCGCCCAATCAGGATTCAGTCCGACAACGCCACTGCAGTGGCATACATCAACCGCCAAGGGGGAACCCGCAGCAGGGCGGCCATGACAGAGGTAGGCCACATCCTCCGATGGGCCGAGGAAAACCGCTCAATGATCTCTGCAGGTTCACATCCTGGGAGTGGACAATTGGGAGGCAGCTTCCTCAGTCGGCAATGCCTCGACTCCGGGGAGTGGTCTCTCTCCATCCAGAGATCTTCCACCAGATCTGCTGTCATTGGGGGAACCCCGGACGTGGATCTGATGGCCTCACGGCTGAATTCCAAGGTTCCCAACTTCATGGCTCGGTCCCACGACCCGGCAGCCATCGGGGCAGACGCTCTTGTTACTCCCGTGGCATCATTTTCGGCTTCCGTACATATTTCCCCCGCTTCCTCTCCTACCGAGAGTCATCAAGAAAATCAGAATAGAGAGGGTACTGGTAATCCTGATTGCGCCAGATTGGCCGCGCCGGGCGTGGTAGCGGAACTAGTTCAACTAGTTGCTGACGTTCCCTGGCGATTACCGATTCGCGCAGATCTGCTATCTCAAGGCCCCTTTTACCACCAGAACTCAGAGGCCCTGTGTTTGACGGCATGGCCGTTGAGTCCTGGGTCCTAACCCAGGCAGGTTTCTCTCCAGAAGTCATAGCTACCATGATCAACGCTAGAAAGCCTACGTCTATGCGTATCTATCATCACACTTGGAAGACCTTCTTTTCATGGTGTAGCGACCGAGGACGTTCTCCTCTACATTTTTTCCATCCCTGCCATTCTCGAGTTCTTACAAACGGGTTTGGACTTGGGTCTCGCCCTTAGTTCTCTCAAGGGGCAGATCTCAGCTGTCTGTTCTCTTCCAACGCAGGATTGCCAACAGATTACAGGTCAAGACGTTTATTCAGGGAGTCTTCCATCGGGCGCCCCCCTATAGGATGCCGTTGGAACCATGGGATCTTAATCTCTACAGGAGGTTTCCCTATCTCTCCTTTCATGGAAAGTTGCTTTTCTAGTTGCGGTCACCTCTATCAGACGAGTCTCCGTACTGGCGGCTCTGTCCTCTCAAGTTCCGTTCCTGAATTTTCATCAGGATAAAGTGGTTTTGAGGACATTTCCGTCTTTTCTACCGAAAGTTGTATCCTCTTTTCATCTCAATGAGGAGATTGTCTTACCCTCACTCTGTCCGGCACCAGTCCATTGCATCGAGAAGGCCCTTCACACACTGGATTTAGTGAGTGCTCTTAGGAGATATGTCGGGGTCGTAAACGACAATTACCCTTCCTTCACCAGTCATTCCAAATTAACGTATGAGCCGAGCATTTGGTACCGGGTAAGAATGACTCAGACAAGGTGTTGATTCAATCTCAATTGAATGCCCGTGCATCTACTCATGTCTGCAACGGTCACAACAACTGGCTTTATTCTAAAATACACAATACTATATTGAGTGTTAGGGGAAGGCGTGCATTAGGCGGGGTTTAAGCTAGCATCCAGTCTTTCTGATTTGTTCTGATGTCTTCTGGTGGATTCCTCCTTTTCTTCACATTCCTTAAGTTTCGATTTCCAAAGAAATGACTTAACCCTTCGGTCACTAACCTGAAACGAAACTGAACACTGGCAACCATCTTTAAATACAATTACATATGCATTAGCTAGCAGATAGGAAAAAACTTATTGTTTCACAGTATAAGAGTATAAAAGTACAAAGGTATATAAGAAATATATTTTCACCTTGACAATCCCCCCTAAACACTAAGTTTTTCCCTTAAAGAAAGATCCTTCGAGACTGTCCATGTGATGGGAAAAGGGGAGGTGGATTTCTTCATCCAGACACCTCAGAAACTCTCCCCTAGCGAGAGGCCTCCAGGCAGCTGAACCCTTCACTAACCTCACATGGAGTTCTCCCACTGTCCCTAAACTAAATCTCTTGGCATCATCTGAGAATGGGGGATTTTGTCTACTCTCTTGAGAGGAATATACTTCGGGATCTCCCCTGGATCAGTACCATTGTACTCTGGTGGGTCTACTTCTTGATTGAAGAAGGTGTCAGTCGGAGTTGCTTTGGAAATAACCTTTTTATACAAGGGAATAACACAACAGAGAATTATCGATCCAATTACAAGGAGGGCAATCAGTACTAAACAAGCTTGTTGAAGGAATCCCTTGATCCCACCTAACCAACTGGAGAAGAAAGATGTGTCTATTCCAGCATACATGACACATCGTCTTATTGTCCTAATTCGTTCAACTTCTTTCAGGTCTTTCGGATCTACATTTCGCCATTCAGGTCTGGCTGTCTATATTTCGTATCGTAAGTCTTTGGTCATACCGTCAATGAATGTATTTACCAATACTTTAACATCAAGTGGGTCTATGGGACTGTACCCCATGTCTTCCCATTTCAGCTGTAACTGTCCAAAGTATAGCTCTACACTCTCTCCTTTGTCACATTTGTAGAAAATCTTAATTTGCGTCCTAGCACGTCACCCGCTTTTGTGCTCACTAACTACCTAGGCCTGCCTAGGTGCACTTATACTTCCAACATATGGTCATTATTTGTCTGTAAAATGAGAAAGGTTGGTTCCCAGGGTCAGCCAAACGTTTTTGCGTAGCTAGCTAGTCAGAGGGCCTCCAGGGATAATACTCCTGTATCTGTCTTACCCTACCTGATGTGGTTGGTTCTCTGGTGGTGGGGGCGACATGACATGCTGGTCTACAGCTCCTTCCCAAAAGGATTACTGTCAGCCTACTCCTAAAAGTTAATGTCCCCACTATCCACCAACCACAATCCTGTGTCAGCTTCTTATATCACTGCATGTGATCTTGTCTGGACAGGATTCAGTGTAATACTCTTAGGTCGGGTTGCAGCACGGGTCATACAAGTGTTAGGGCCCAAGCCCTCAACTATATCCTGAAAGGCATCATAGCTATAATTGACAAATCTTTGTTCACTGTAATATATATAATTGATCCATTCAACATTTTTATTAATCTGCACCTGTGGGATTATAGAAGCAATGCCGGCATAGATCTGGTTCTGGGCTTTAAACTGGTCAGGCACCCCCCTTGGCACTCCAATGGCATCAATATATACTAGTAGATCTTCTTCATAACTCATGTGGAGCTGATCAAAACTTCTCCTCTTTCTGGTAGGTTCATCAGGTACCTCTGGATCCCAAGGTAAAATCTTGAACTGCATGGCTAGTTTAACAAGGGTACATTGGCCTATCCAGGCATTAGGCAACCTAGGACGGAGCTTACCGTCTCCACATAACCAATAAATGTAGTACATATATTGTGCATGTTTGATTAGCAAATCAGTATCTAGAGAACTGTTCCCTTTGCAGAAACCTGTCTCGAAGATCCCTACTAGTGTACCTGTGGTGTCGTGGGAATTATAGCAGGTGTAATTGTCAGCTAATACGGTTACTCCTCCTGGAACCTTTAGTCTGGGTTCCTTATGAATTAGTAGGACATAATCTGGACAATCAGTGGACTTCAAACCTTTCAACAAATTCATGACACAGGCGGTGGTGTTGTCATCAGGAAAAAGCAATGCATGCGTGTATAGATGCGTATTCGCAGCAGCACAAGCAATACATCCTACAGAGATATTCTGGACTCTTACATTGTATCTCACCCATTCTAACCATAGGTTTTTCCTTGGGGCTGTTTGTGTTTCTATGGAGAAAACCTCTTGCCAACTGAGACCTGGAATGGAGATCACTTCATTAACTACATTTTGCAAACGCTCACCTGGGCTTGTTTTAGGTGTACTAGTAACGGGGGCCTTGGTTGGTCTGAAACTAATATCCTGGAGCTGTATATGGCCTAAATTCCCATGGTATCCACTACTAAATACATAATTATAATGCCTTCCCAAAACGAACGTCTGTAGATCAGCAGATTGGGGGCTTTCGAGATTTAGGAGGAGGGGGTGACAACTTTTACCCCATCTACAGCCCCTAAGTGATTGCAGAAGGGCTGTTAGATGCATTCTCTCACGAAGACTCCTACCCGTCCCATCCTTAGGGAACATGGCTTCGCTAGGCTTATATCCCCAATCATCTCCCGTATTCCAGGCAGCATCTGACCAATAATAACAGTTATTGTTGTCATTTCTGGTAGCACGCATATAAAACTGGATGATTCCCTCTACCACCCGTTCAGTCTCGAGACACTTGACTACATCACAGAAATCAAATCGCCAGATATTTACCGGGGCTGTCAGGTTTATCCAGAGAATAGTGGGACCTTAGTATTTTCATTTACATTAGGGGCCGAGAAGGTAGGGGCGAGGATGGCCCCCATTTCCAGGATCAAAAACAACAGCAACATTTCCCTTCAGTCACTACTGTGACTAAACACTGGTTCGGTCTCTTTTACAATATGAGGCGTGGATCCAAGTGCTCTTTCCTTCAAGTTTTACTGCGGTGGGGGGTGACCAGGATCACCGTGTGAAGTCCTTCAAATCTCGGCTGGAGACAATCTCTGCACACAAACTTTTTCACATACACCAGGTCTCCTGGCACAAAGGGATGGTGTCCAGGAACCTTGTCTGGGTCTGGAAGAGAACTGAAGACAGTTAAATGCACTTTGGCAAGGTGTCCATGTAAGGCCTGCACATAGCTAGTCAAGTCCTGGTACTTGAGCTGCAACTGTTGTGGAAAGAAACATTCAAGATTGGGGCTCCTGCCAAACAGAATCTCATACAGTGACTGTCCTGTCTTCCTGTTTGGGGTATATCTTACTGAAAACAAAGCTAGAGGAAGGCATTCTGTCCATGGTTTACCAGTCTCTGCCATTGCCTTCTGGATTTTAAGCTTAAAAGTTCCATTTAGTCTCTCCACTTTTCCACTGCTCTGTGGATGGAGTATGCAATGCTTGACTTACCCCCAGTGCTGCCATTACCTCTGACATGATCTATCCAGTAAAATGGGAACTCCGATCGCTTTCAATGACTTCAGGAACTCCATACCTGCATATGATCTCAGCCATCAGTTTCTTCGCCGTTGTCTTAGCCGTAGCTTTGTCAACTGGGTAGGCTTCTGGCCAACCTGAAAATAAATCAATGCAGACCAACACATACTCATACGTCCCTACCCTGGGTAACTGAATATAATCAATCTGCAGTCTCTGGAATGGGTAAAGGGCCGGGGAGTGTGTTTGGATGGGGTTTTCACTGTCCTACTCTGATTATGTGTGGCACATATCATGCAGCTCTGTACCTGCCTTTCTGCGCAGGTGGAAAACCCGTGGGCAATCCATTGTTTCTGTAGGGTGTCACACATGGCCGTCTTCGAGTGGTGCACATTCTCGTGCAGAACCTGTGGTAGGCAGACCTTTTCACCCCTCCCCCATAGTCCAGTGACGGTATCAGAGCAAGCCCCTATCTTTTGCCACCTATTTTTCTCCTCCTTACTTGCCTGTTCTTGTAACCGGGCTAAGATGTCTTTCAACACAAATGGAGATGGTGGGGTGTCTAGGTGGTGTACTCTAGAGGCCACAGGAGTGCTTGCTGCTTTCTTGGCAGCCTGGTCTGCCAGTGCGTTACCCTTTTGTCCGTCCATCAGTGCCTTTGGTATGTGCCTTTACCTTTATGATGCCTGCTTGGGTGGGAAGCTGTAGTGCATTCATAAGTTGCTGGACTGCCTCAGCATGTTTAATGTGGTGGCCATTTGCTGTCAGAAAAGCCCTGGCTCTCCAGATAGGCCCATAATCGTGTGCAATGTCAAAGGCATACCTGGAATCAGTGTAGATATTTACAGTCTTACCTTCTGCTAGTTTGCACGCTTCTATGAGCGCCTTGAGCTCTGCTTCTTGTGCAGACATATGAGCAGGCATTGACTCTGCCTTGATTACCTCATGTTCTGAGACCACAGCATAGCTGGTACAGTAGCGTCCTTGGTCATCTTGGTGACGGGATCCATCTACAAAAAGCTCAAAATCAGCATTAGAATAGGCACACTAGAGACCAGCCGTTTCCTAAGACATTAATTCCAGACAATCATGTGATTTGGAAACCTAATCTTGTTCCGCTGGATCCATTCTTAAAAGAAAAAGAGTGTCCTTGCTCATGTCACCTACTCCTCCCCCCTTTGGATCCAGGGGAACTAGGAGAAGAGTAGCGGGGTTCAGGACAGTGCACCTTTTCAAAGTCACATTAGTAGGCATGAGAATAGCACACCGAAGTCGCAGCTGTCCAGCCATGGACATATGTGGCTAGATTGTACTTGGTTAAGGATACCATATACATCGTGGGGTATGGATCGTCAGTGGGTGATTCAAAACAATCTCTGAAGACTTGTATAGCAACAGCTGGACAGACAACACAGTCCAAATACAGGAGGGACTTCCTCTTGCCACCGTATCCAGGCGGCCGCTGTAATAAGCAACAGATCTCTATTTGTCTCCACGAAGCTGAGTCAGCACACCTGTAGCATGTCCTGCATAGGTGAGCTCTGTCTGCAATACTGTACGGCAGTGCTCAGGTGTCTTGTAATCATATACGGGGCCTGCAGTGTGTAGCACTATATCACAGGGCAAATTCCCTCCCTGGGTAGTCATAGCATCTCCTGGATGCAAGGGGCCATGAATGATAAAGTAGGCCTGACTCTCTTGGGCTATGGCTGGCCCCCCTTTGGCATAACTGTCCACGTCAATTGTCATCCCTGATAAATAAATGCAAACAGAACTGGCAATCTGGGTATAATGGAATGCTGAAGAAGACATTGGCAAGATCGATAACTATGAACCAAGCAGCATCCTGAAATATCTGGGACAAAAGAATATGTGGCTTAGGCACCACCGGAGTTTCTGGAACAGTAACTGCATTAAATGCCTGTAGATCTTGTACCAGCCGGTACACAGGGGGTTGGCCGGGTGGGGTCTTTTTCTTAACGGGAAACAAGGGTGTGTTACATGGGGAAACACAGGGTATCAGGGCACCATTATCGAATAACATTTGTATTTGCCCCTTGAGACACTGCTCCTGATCATATTTCAAAGGGTATTAATGGACTTTAGAAAAAGGGGCACCAGGTTTGAGAAACACTTTTACTGGTTCTACAGGCATTATTGGGGGAGAATCTGGGTCTATCAGGACCATCATAACCGTAGGAAGGGCAAGTAGGATACACATCTCTTTATATTCATCTGCATAGGAGTTATATAACGCAAGGACCATCTGACCATCATCTTGGAATTATATCCTGGAGCAGAACTGTAATAATAAATCTGCCCCCAGTAAATTTACTGAACATATAGAAAAGATTACGAACTGAGCAGTAACTTCAGGGAAAGGTCCCACAGAGATAGGTTTTATAAGAGTATATTTATTGGGTCTGTCATCTACTCTAATTAAAACAAGCTCTTGATCTGAGAATTTGCATGGCGGGGCTGAGGAGAGAGGTTCCCAGACAGGGTTAAAAGGGATATTTTAGTATGAGACTGGATTTGTGTAAGGTGGGGAGGGCTGGAGCTGATAAGAAACGCTGCTGTCCTCGCAGCTGTGAAAGGGGGGCTGTATTTGGAGCGGGGAATTGCTGTCAGCGTTTAGCAAGGGAAAGGTGGGGGCTACAACTCCGGGTCTTCTTGAACAGACCTCTCTACACTAAGAATTAGTAACTCCGCATACATCACAGATCCACGCAGCCGGATCACAGGATGGAGGCGCACCAAGTTCTGACAACCCAACATATATATTGGTGCCTTAGGATTGAGGGGCACAGCCAGATTTCACTTTCAATTCACAATATTTCACAGATCTACCAGCGCGTACAACACTAAGAAAACACAGGGAGACTCGAGCGCAGCGACCTGCTGCTGCCCCTCCCTACCAGAAACACGGAGATAAGGACAAAAATCACTGCATTCCTCAGCACAAAAAGGGAGAAGCGAGGCCCAGCTCCCTGCCCCCCCCCCCCTCTTTCTCCGGCACGTAGCGCAGATAAGGAGAAAGAAGAAGAACTGACAAAGAAATCTCGCAGCGGTCTGCCTCGCCCCTCCCCTACACTACACAGCACTGATACAAAGCTCCGTATCCTCTACAAAGTCACAAATTACAGCAGTTTTCAGACCTAATTTCTACAAAACTTTCCTATAATCCTCCGTGGTCTGGGCGGAGCCCCAAGGACGGTCCGTACACACACACGCGGCAGGTCTCCACCCAGGTTGGATTCTGCACAACACAAACAGGACACACCTACACTTCTGGAGAGCTCGTCCCGCCGCCATTACAGGGCGGTGGCTGGGACTACATTTTCATCATCGGTGGCACGGCGGCCATTTTACAATCTGTAAGATCACAGTTCACAGGCATTTTATAACCAAACACGGGCTCTACATTATCTGATCCTTCCTCTCCATCAACCTATTTTCATCCTTTGTTCTTTAAGCCTCGCGCAACTCGCAGATAAGCTTCTTGACTGTCTCTTGCCCTCCCGTGACTCCACTATTGCCTTAACTTCCACAGAATCCTCATCTAACTTGTGGGGCACAGACTTCTTTTGCTTTAAGATACGCAGCTTGACTCACAGAATACTATGATTTTCTGCAGTAAAACCACTGGCAGCGATATTCAACACTGTGTTCCACAGTACGGAGCCTCACGTTCGACGTACTAGGAAAAGAGCCTCGCGCTCAATATTTCCTGTCCCTAACCTGAACACAGTGATTAACAGACTATCCTGCCACGATATTCCAAACCGTTGGGAGGCAGCCTCCTAATGAGACCCATCCACAAAAATATAGGTGGTCCCCTCACGGAACGTCTTAAGTTACCTATCAGCACAGGTGGTCCCCTCACGGAACGCCTTAGTTACCTGTCTGGACAGGTGGTCCCCTCTCGGAACGTCTGATTTACCTGTCAGCACAATATCACAGAGGCTGCGTCTCCTATCCCTTTCTCTAAGCTGCCCCACAATCTACAACTAGCTCAGTTTATCACTCCACTTCACTACTAGACAATAGTCACGGGTAGGGTGGTTGAACGGAGTACAATGACCGGTGGAGGAGGTGTGGTGTACAGAGGACGCACAGAATGCAACGTCTCTTAGTTGCTGGTTCAGAGCGTGGCACAGGATCGCGTTCGGTCTCACCACTCGACCGGTCACCTCCCGGACCCAAAGAGACCACAGACAAACCAATAACGGCTGAGACACTAGCAAGTGTGACACATACAGTGTATATGATCACCACTTACCGTGTGCGGAGGGTGATCAGTCCTCGAGGTCAGCCACTACGGGTATCATCCACAGACATCCAGGCATGGGTCCAGAGGGTCTCGGATCGCTGGCCACGCCCCCCGTTGGACTGCCAAAATTGTCGGGGTCGTAAACGACAATTACCCTTCCTTCACCAGTCATTCCAAATTAACGTATGAGCCGAGCATTTGGTACCGGGTAAGAATGACTCAGACAAGGTGCTGATTCAATCTCAATTGAATGCCCGTGCATCTACTCATGTCTGCAACGGTCACAACAACTGGCTTTATTCTAAAATACACAATACTATATTGAGTGTTAGGGGAAGGCGTGCATTAGGCGGGGTTTAAGCTAGCATCCAGTCTTTCTGATTTGTTCTGACGTCTTCTGGTGGATTCCTCCTTTTCTTCAAATTCCTTAAGTTTCGATTTCCAAAGAAATGACTTAACCCTTCGGTCACTAACCTGAAACGAAACTGAACACTGGCAACCATCTTTAAATACAATTACATATGCATTAGCTAGCAGATAGGAAAAAACTTATTGTTTCACAGTATAAGAGTATAAAAGTACAAAGGTATATAAGAAATATATTTTCACCTTGACAGATACATCTCGCGGACAGCGTCTTTCCACAAGTCAGATGCCCTATTCGTGCTCCCGGAAGGACCGAGGAAAGGGTTTCCCGCTTCCAAGGCGACAATAGCCAAATGGATCCGTTCGGCTATTCAGGAGTCCTACCGAGTCAGAGGTCTTCCTGTCCCAGCAGGGATTAACGCTCACTCCACTCGATCAGTGGGTGCGTCTTGGGCCATCCGGCACCAAGCTTCGGCAGCACAAGTTTGTAAGGCTGCGACTTGGCCCAGCCTGCATACCTTTACAAAACATTACCATATTCACTCTCAGGCATCGGCAGATGCGACCATCGGCAGGCGAATTTTGCAGGTGGCTGTGCCGCATCTGTAACTTGTGGGTACAAGCTGCAATTGCAGTTAATTGTTTCCCACCCAGGGACTGCTTTAGGACGTCCCATGGTCCTGTGTCCCCCAATGAGGCGTAGGAGAAAAGGAGATTTTTGTGTTCTCACCGTAAAATCCTTTTCTCCGAGCCTATCATTGGGGGACACAGCACCCACCCTGTTAGCCTATTGGCTTTGGTTTTTGTTGAGTTAACTTGGTTTTTGACATAGTTCATCCTTGTTAAATATTAAGCTCCTACTGCTTTGTTACCGAACTGGTTCACTGAGAGCCAGCAGGAGGGTGTATACTGCAGGGGAGGAGCTATTATTTCTGTGTTTTCTTAGTGTCCTCCTAGTGGCAGCAGCATAACACCCATGGTCCTGTGTCCCCCAATGATTGGCTCGGAGAAAAAGATTTTACGGTGAGTACACAAAAATCTCCTTTTTCTCTATCGCTTCATTGGGGGGACACCGTAAACCATAGGACATCATAAAGCAGTCCTTAGTGTGGGAAGAGGCAGGTACTCAAAAATGTAAGGTTGGTCCACTGCTACAGGAGGGACGTCCCTAATCCAGGTTGGTGATCACTAAAGAATAGACGAGAATCGTGTAGCACTAGGCGAAAGTGTGGACTGAAGACGAGGAAGCGACCTAACAGCCCATGAAGCTCCCACTGTTGTGATCCTAAGTGGAATAGGTCTTTACCTCACTCAGTTCCTGGCAAGATCCTGATTGAAAATAGAGAATGGGAGGAAAGAAGTATGAAATGCCTAGAGAAGGAAGGGAGGTAACGGCCTTACAAGGAAGGAGTGCAACCAGGCTCAGTACCCCTTGCAACCAGACATATAATAACAATAATAATCTTTATTTTAATATAGCGCTAACATATTCCGCAGCACTTTACAGTTGGCACACATTATCATCGCTGTCCCTGATGGGGCTCACAATGTAAATTCCCTATCAGTATGTCTTTGGGATGTGGGAGGAAACCAGAGAACCCAGAAGTACCCACGCAAACACGGAGAGAACATACAAACTCCTTGCAGATGTTGTCCTTGGTGAAATTGAATCCAGAACCCCAGCGCTGCAAGGCTGCAGTGCTGTTCACTGACCCACCGTGCTGCCCTGGCGGGAAAAAGGTGGACACCGTGCTATGATTTAGTTAAACACTCTGGTTGGAGAGACCCAGCGGCCAACTAGTCTGCTGCTTTTGTGTCCTGACGCAGACTAAGGGGCTGAGAAATCTGGAGGATGAAGAAGGGACCATGTGATGAGCAGGACTGAGAAAAGGAACATTTAGTTCAGTTCAAAAAACACTAGACTGTCTTGTTTAGTGTTCCGCTCTGGATGTAAGTTACGGCTCGTGCGGAAAAGGTGGACCCTGAACTACGAAGGGTTGGTCGAAGGGAAGATTCCTGGTCTTAAAAAGTGTCCCTGTGCTGTAAGCTCCTCGTATACAGCTCTGCAAGCTGGGGAAAAGTATTCATTGACACAGCCTACCACCAATAGGCAATGGGATTGGCTCCTCCCGGTCAGATTTGCTTCACCCAAGGGGGGAGAAACTAAGGTGTGATCTGGGGACGGAACATCGTGTTCCTTGCAATGAAAGGAAAGAGTTGTTTCAATGTCAACTGAATTTGATGAACACGCTGATGGAGGGGAAGGGGCAGGGAGATGGACACCGAAGAGACAATATCACTAGAAGGACCAAAGACTCTATTCTCCATGGACGCCAAGGTCTTTCCATGGTAAAATTCCACACACAGGTGAAATAGGCGTGATAACATCTACAAGGGAGCAGTAACGACCGCTCGTCTGAAGGGAAGGCTCTGAAGAGAAGATCATTCCCTGTCTCTGGAAATGGAAAACTACTGGTCACGTTGTAAGCAGAAAAGAACCAGCAACCTAAGGACGAACTCTCACATCCTGATAGGCGAAGCTCAACTGACAAATGAGATTCGTCAAGAGACACAGCCTTAATGAGGTCCTTGCCTAGTATGGCGGGCCTAGGCTGCGGCATCAGATGCTTCATCTTGAGGCATATGGAAACAGTCGGTCCGTCACAATACGAGATAGGTGACGGCCCTGGAAGGATGGAAAAAGGCGAATACCTGAATGCAGGAACTTAAAACCAGAGATACAGTTGTGCTCAGAAGTTTACATACCCAGCAGAATTTTTGATTTATTGGCCTTTTTTTCAGAGAATATGATTGATAACACCAAAACTTTTCCTCCACTCATGGTTAGTGAATCCATTTATTGTCAGACTACTGTGTTTTCTCTTTTTAAATCATAATGACAACACAAAACATCCAAATGACCCTGATCAAAAGTTCACATACCCCATTTCTTATTACTGTGTATTGCCCCCTCTAACATCAATGACAGCTTGAAGTCTTTTGTGGTAGTTGTGTATGAGGTTCTTTATTTTCTCAGATGGTAAAGCTGCCCACTCTTCTTGGCAAAAAGCCTCCAGTTCCTGTAAATGGATGATGAGGGAGCAGAGGGGATCCAGACGTGGAACTGGCTTGTGCCTGCTTCCTGGACCTATGTGAGGTCTGTCATGACTGCATGCTTCTGAAACATGTAGGGAAATTATCAGAGCTGCAGGGACGGAGGATTAATCAGTCAAATGTGTGGAGACCTCTGCCAACGACTAAGATACCTCGGTCAGGTCTCTACTACGAGAGATCGGGGGGCAACCTACTTGGAAGAGGGGATACGCTCTTTTCTTTATCGCTTCATTGGGGGATACAGGACAACCATGGGTGTATGCTGCTGCTGCTGTGAGGAGGCTGACACTATGCAAAAAAGGAAAAAGGCTTAGCTCCTCCCCAGCAGTATACACCCACCAACAAGCACCAAGCACCTCAGTTTGTGCTTGGTGTCTGTAGGAGGCGGACCTGGATCTTCAGATCCGCTGCTAATCTTGATTCCTTTACAGGTTTTGTTGTTTTTATTAACATTTTGGCTTTTCTTTTTCAGATACAGCATTCAGCGATTCAGGGTGCAATCTTTCTGCCTCCCCAGGAGGGCGGCTGAGCGAGCAGTGTGGTGTCGTCCGCATCGCAGCTCTCAGACCGCCGGCAGGACACTATCCCCTGTCACCCTCCCAGGTGCTCCAGGGTCTTTATGGTGGCGGTCCTTGCCAAACAGTCCCCCTCACCCCTCTCCTCAGAGAGGGCTGAGAGGAAGACTGTGGTCACCAGCGGTGACCCTCCCCCTTGTTTTGGGGTCGAGGCCGTCTTCTGGACGAAGGATTCTGTTCCAGCGACCCCTCTCTCATCGGGCCCCTGGTTGATCCGCTCTCCCTCTACCTGTGGAACCGGAACATGCAGGTACCAGCGCTTCAGCAGCCACTCCCCCGCAGCAGTATTTCCCTGTCTAAATGTACAGTGCTATCACACAGTCACGGCCGTTTTTTACTTTCACCGATGCGGTCGGCCACGCCCCCTCGGGCGCGCTTTTTCGGCGCTCTTCCTCCTCCACTAAGAGGGGTTTTTACATCCCGGGCACACCCTTCCCTTTCAGTGCGGCCCTATCAGGAGCCTTGGCTTATTCCTCTCAGTACAGCACCGCCCCTTCTTCTCTGCTGGCACTTCCTGCTTCAGCAGCTCCATGCACAGGAGACATCGTGTGTTGGGGGACACGGACAACTCTGCTCTGCGGTGCGGTAGGATTGTGACGCTATATTGGCCCCTCCCTGGTATTATCCATAACACTTTAGGCCCTTTAGCCTTTTCTGTAGTATAGTGATGCAGAATATCCTTATGTCCAACTCCTCTGGAGCCTTGTTTACCAAACCTACCATAACTCACTACGCCTGTGCTCGTTGTAAGATAAAGTGGTCTGTAGGCCAATCGTCACCTCTCTGCCAGTCCTGCAGTCCTCCTGCCATGTCTGCCCCGCAGGAAGCTTCCGAAACTCGGGATGGGGGTGCTCCCCCCCTCCCCCTGAGTGGGCCGTTGCTATCTCGCAGTCGGTCTCTGATTTGACTAAGGTATCTCAGTCCCTGGTCCAGGCGCTTGAACGTCTTCCACAGCCTTCAGCCACCAGCGCTCCGACGTCGTCCATGGCGAGTCGGCCGCACCTGACCCTGAACCACAGGGAGACAAATCAGCCAGCCGCTCTAGAAAGAGGACTCTGGCTCTTCGTCTGGTTCTCCAGGTCCCTCCGCAGCGCTCAAGCTGCTCTCCTCCCAATTCCCCTCTTCGGAGGAGGACATTGGGTCTGATGTGGATTCCTAGTCCGGTTCTGACTCCGATTCAGACCAGGCTTCTAGCATGCAGGCTGTCGTAGATAGTCTTATTTCGGCTATATCGCTAACCCTCAAACTAAAACAAGATGAGGTTTCCCCCCAGGATTCCTCTGTCTCCTTTAAGCTGGTGAAGCGTCCCTCTCGCTCCTTTCCTACCCATGAGGAGTTTGAGTCTACCCTGTCTAAACACTGGGAACATCCTGAAAAACATTTTTCGGGTAGAAAACATCTGGACGTGCTCTATCCTTTCAGCACCGATCTTCTCTCCAAGTGGGCTGAATCTCCCAAGGTCGATCCTCTGATCTCCCGTCTTTCCTCCAAGACACTTCTCTCCTTACCGGACGGCGCGTCGCTTAAGGACGCATCGGACAGACAAACTGTGGCGCTGGCCAAATCCACTTTTGAGGCAACGGGTGCTTCCCTCTTCCCCAGCATTGCTTCCACATGGGTGGCTAAGGCCATATCTGCCTGGGCCAAGATTCTCCGCCGAGGCATTTTGGCTTCGGCCTCCCCTACCGAGCTGGCTGACCTCGCCGACCAGATTAACCCCGCAGGGAAATACCTTCTCACTGCCTCCTTAGATGCAGCAGCCTGTTCAGCCAGGGCAAGCAGCAACATTGTCGCTATGCGCCGCATTCTTTGGCTCCAAAGCATGGAATGCAGATGCTACTTCCAAAAAGTCTCTCACCAACTTGGCGTTTCAAGGTTCCAGGCTTTTTGGCGCTCGACTGGATCAAATTATCTCAGACGCGACTGGGGGCAAGAGTACCTCTCTCCCCCAGTCCAAGCCAAAACGCTTCTTTAACCCAAAGGCTCCTCGAACATTTTGCCCCTTTCGTCCGTTTGCAGCCTCAGAATCCTCTTCGCAACAAGAGCGACCCGCTACCACGGGTGAACGTAGAAAACCCTCTTACAAGCCAGCTCCCATGTGGAGATCCAGGGCTCCACCTCCCAGGTCTTCCGGAGCTCGTTCCATCAGATACCGTTCCAAGTGACGGGTCGCCCCCACCTGGGAGTCTTTCCAGGGTGGGAGGCAGGCTTCTCTTCAAAGACACCTGGCTGTCGGTGATCAGCGATGCCTGGGTCAGAGAGATTATCACCTCCGGGTACAAGATCGAATTTTCTACCCTCCCGGAAAATCGCTTCTTTCTCTCTCGCCCCCCAAAGCAACCGTCCCATTTACCCGGCTTGCTTCAAGCCGTAACGTCTCTGGTCGCCGCCGGAGTCGTAATTCCCGTTCCTTCCGAAGACCGTTTTTGCGGGTTCTACTCGAACCTTTTTGTAGTCCCAAAGAAGGACGGGTCTCTTCGCCCTATCCTGGATTTGACGCTTCTGAACCGCCACGTCCGACCTCGCCACTTCAGAATGGAATCCCTGCGGGCAGTGATCGCCGCCATGGAACCCGGGGAGTTCCTCTGCTCGGTCGACATCCAAGATGCGTACCTTCATGTCCCCATCTGCGTACGGCATCAGAGATTCCTTCGGTTGGCTGTCGGGGACAATCACTACCAGTTCACGGCTCTCCCCTTCGGTTTAGCGTCTGCCCCCAGGGTCCTCACCAAAATCATGGCGGCAGTCATGGCCCTCCTTCGTTCCAGGGGGATCCTCGTTATCTCCTACCTGGACGATCTGTTGATCAAGGGGTCCTCTCGTCTAGACTGTGCCACAGTCTCCAGGTCTCCCTGGACACCCTGACCCGTCTCTGCTGGATTATCAACCGGACCAAGTCCTCTCTGATTCCATCCCAACAACTGTCCTTCCTGGGCATGGTGTTCGACACGAACTTAGCTCGGTTCTTCTTCCCAGAGGACAAGTTCTCAGTACTCCTCAAGGCGGTCCGCCTTCTAAAACGCCCAGCCCCTCAGTCACTTTGTTTCTGCATGGGAGTACTGGGAAAGATGGTGGCCTCCATGGAGGTTGTTCCTTTTGGCCAGTTCCACACCCGCCCCCTCCAACTATTCCTCCTATCCACCTGGAACAGGTCCTTGGACTCCCTGGACCATCCCGTCCACCTTCCTCTCCAGGTCCGTCAGTCCCTAACCTGGTGGACGTTGTCCTCCTCTCTCCTGAGAGGAAGATCATTTCTTCTCCTTCAGTGGCAGGTCATCACCACCGATGCCAGCCTTCTCGGGTGGGGAGCAGTCTTCCGACAACACACGGCTCACGGCCGTTGGACCACCCAGGAAGCTCTCCTTCCCATCAACCTTCTGGAGATCAGGGCAATCTTCCTTGCATTAATCCGCTGGCAGTCTCTTCTGTCGACTCTTCCCGTCCGCATCCAGTCGGACAACGCCATGGCCGTGGCGTACATAAACCACCAGGGCGGGACTCGCAGCGGCCAAGTAATGGCAGAAGTGGCAAAGATTCTTCGGTGGGCGGATCGCCACGTTCCGGCCATATCAACCGTTCATATCCCCGGGGTCGAAAACTGGGCAGCCGACTTTCTCAGTCGCCAGGGCCTAGCAGCGGGCGAGTGGTCTCTCCACCCCGCAGTCTTCAATCAAATTTGCCTCCGCTGGGGTAAGCCAGACGTCGATCTTATGGCGTCCCGGATGAACCACAAGGACCCTCAGTTTGTCGCCAGGTCTCGGGATCCTCTTGCCGTCGGCCACGACGCCCTGGTAATTCCATGGTCCCAGTTTCAGTTTCCCTACCTGTTCCCACCCCTCCCCTTGATTCCAAGGGTGGTAAAGAAGATCAAGTTGGAAGGGATTCCAGTCATACTGATAGCGCCGGACTGGCCAAGGCGGCCGTGGTACGCAGAGCTCGTAAACATGCTCGCGGATACTCCTTGGAGACTCCTGGATCGGCCAGATCTCCTCTCGCAGGGACCTCTCTACCACCAGAGTTCACAGTCGCTGAGTTTAATGGCATGGCCGTTGAGTCCATAGTCTTGAAAAACTCTGGTCTCTCTTCCCAGGTCATACAGACCATGATCAGAGCCAGAAAACCGGCTTCTTCCCGTATCTACCATAGGTACTGGAAGGCGTTCTTTCGCTGGTGCGAAACCAATGAAGTTTTTCCAATGTCCTTTTCTCTTCCGGATCTTCTCGATTTCCTCCAGTCTGGTCTCGATTCGGGCTTATCCCTCAGCACACTCAAGGGACAAGTGTCCGCTCTGTCGATTCTCTTCCAGAGTGACCTTTCCTCCATTCACCAGGTTCGGACTTTTCTACAGGGAGTTGTGCATATCGCCCCTCCTTTCCGTCCTCCCTTGGAACCTTGGGACCTTAACCTGGTCCTTGGCGCTCTTCAGGCTGCTCCCTTTGAGCCTCTTCATGACGTGCCCTTTTCCCTTCTCTCTTGGAAGGTCGCCTTCCTCATTGCCATTACATCCATCAGGAGAGTCTCAGAGTTGGCAGCCCTGTCCTGTCGTTCCCCTTTCCTGATTCTTCATCAGGATAAGGTCGTTCTTCGACCGGTCCCTGAATTCCTTCCCAAGGTGGTCTCAGCTTTCCACATCAACGAAGACGTCCTTCCATCATTTTGCTCATCTTTTGGAGAAGTCTCTTCACAAGCTTGACGTGGTCAGGGCCATTCGGGTCTCTCTTTCTAGAACCGCTCCCTTCCGTCAATCCGATTCTCTCCTTGTCGTTTCTGAAGGTCGTTGGAAGGGTTTTCAAGCGTCTAAATCCACCATTTCGCGCTGGATTCGCTCGGCAATTTCAGAATCGTAACGTGTTCATGAGGCACGTCCTCCCCCGGGGGTGCGAGCTCACTCCACCAGAGCTGTCGGAGCTTCTTGGGCTGTTCGCCACCAGGCCTCCGCCTTACAAGTTTGTAAGGCCGCAACCTGGTCGTCTTTGCACACGTTTACGAGGTTCTATCGGGTTCATACCCAAGCCTCGTCCGATGCAGGTCTTGGTAGGAAGGTACTGCAGGCGGCGGTCGCACACCGGCCGACCTGAGACCTTTTCTTTTTTCCTTTCTACCCACCCTTGTCCGGGACTGCTTTTGGACGTCCCATGGTTGTACTGTTCCCCCAATGAAGCGATAAAGAAAGAGGGATTTTTGGTACTTACCGTAAAATCTTTCTTGGAGCCTTCATTGGGGGACACAGCACCCTCCCTACTGGTTTGTTCTGGTACCGTGTTTGGGGCCTGGAGACCCTAGTTGAGTTGGTACTTTTACTGTTATGAGTTCTTTCGCTTCTCCTACTGCTTTTTGCACTAACTGAGGTGCTTGGTGCCTGTCGGTGGGTGTATACTGCCGGGGAGGAGCTACGCCTTTTTCCTTTTTTGCATAGTGTCAGCCTCCTAGCAGCAGCAGCATACATCCATGGTTGTCCTGTGTCCCCCAATGAAGGCTCCAAGAAAGAGATTTTACGGTAAGTACCAAAAATCCCTCCATCCCTGGCGGTGGGGGGGGTTCCCGAGAGACTTTCATGTTTGGGTTCCTGCAGTCAATGCAAGGACCAATTCCATAAAGACACTAATAGTCTTAGTGTGAGATGGAAGAATTATCCCAGTCAGGCTGGTGAAGACTTTGACTGATAGAGGAAGGATAATGAAGGGACTGTATCGCTGGTCAGTGATGCCATGGTCTACGTCAGCGACAAAAGCCATGGGATGCCTGAGCTCACTTTAGGGGCGATCTCCCCACCCCAGCAACAGGCAACCACATAGTGTCGCCTCTATGTATCCTCTCCTGGAGCCAGGCCTAATGCCGGACATTCTGCCCTGTTCCATGGACAACAGAGGGCCCACTATGGCGTCCATGCAGCCCCACTGCATCACCACTGATTGAAAGCAGATGATGGAAGGAGGCAGAAAGTCCCTCTCCACCCCCCTGACTATGGGGATGGTGGATTAAGGGGGGGGGGACCAGACCGCAACAGGTCTGCACCAGCTCTGCTACATCACCTCAAAATGTGAGAATGACTGCGGCTGGCACCATCTGGTCGCAGAGACGGGGTCCTGGTCCCTGGGGGAGCGGTGTCACGGCGTCCAGCGGCATTTTACACCGCTTTATTCGTCTATCTGTTTGCGGCAGCGTTCATTTCTGGCAGGCTTCACAAATTTAGTCCCTGGCCTCTAGCCGGCCTAAGCCGTGTTTTTCATGGCTCCGCCCACCGCAGCCGGCGCTACCCACACTTCTGGCGCTTCTTATCCTAAACGAGAGGCACCACTCTTGCTCTCGGTGGCCATCTTTCTACACTTCAGGAATGGAGCCGGCCTCCAGACAGCGGTGACAGTAACAGCAGTGCTGACAGAAGCGCTGCGAGGCATGAGGACACCGACGCCTTCCCTGGGGACACTAGAGCAGGACCTGAGTAAGCTGAATCCTCCAGAAATTACAGCTTAACACCTGAGGTAACGCGCCGGTCGCAAAAATTTAGTCCCCGGCTTCATCCGAGGTGTAAGTCCCTCTCTACCTCCCTATTAAAGGGATGGCGGATTGAGGGTGACCCCTTTCTCCCTGTACCATGGTCCTAGACCAGCAGCGGCACTGGACAGGCGGTCTGCGGCGACGCTGGCAGGGGGGCTTACTCTGGCAGGGAGAACGCATTTCTGGGGCCGACTCGCAGGGGCGACAGTTTGGCATTTACAACGACTCTGCTTGCAGTTTCCTTAAAGGCGCAATTACAACGTCACTGTCCAAGCTTCCAAAGGGTCCAGTAAGACTATTAGTTTTATCTAACTTGCAAAACCTCAAATGCGTTCAGGAGCCCTCCATCGCCCCAATCCCAGTGTAGCTAGTTCCCTTTAGGGGCTTTGTCAATGAAGCAATCCGTGGCTTATCTTGCCAAAAGAGATTTATTTCCTCTGTGGATCGGAGCGTTTAGCAGGTCTGATATAACTGGATCCTCTCCTACACTGGAGTCATACGCTAGCAGGGGCCGCAAGCATTCTAGAACCGTACAAGCGTCTAGAAATCTGATCCGTGGTACAATTACCCGAGCAATCTCTGGCCTTGGCGTCCGTGACCTGTTTCTCGCTCTCCCTCACCAGTGATTTGCAGAACGAGACTCTGAGTTTGAATTGGATGTTTCCCGGATCTGCACTAACCAGAGTTCCAGAAAATGAGGGACTCTCTTATTGAGCCTGTCAGTCAGACTCTAAAGGTTGATGAGGATTCCGGTTCTGTCCCAGAACATACAGTGCCCTTCAAGAGGACTAATCGCTCTCATACAGCGTTTACCATTCACCCGGAGGTCTGGGTTATACTTAACCAGCGCTGAGAGCAACCTGTTAAACGTCTGAAGGGTCAGCACCCTCTTGAGGCATGGTACCCCCCTGTTTTGATCTGTGGAAAGATTGAGCTGAATCTCCTGCGGTGAACCCACCAGTATTCGTTTGGGTATTCAGAATCCTATCCTGGCCGGATGGATCATCACCCACAGACTATCAGAGACTCTGACTCACTCAGTCTTTGAGACCTCTGGTTCAGCATTATCCATCGTATGCCGCAGCAGGGGTAGCTAAAGCCATGGTATCCTGGGTGCCTTTTTGGAGGCAGTGTAGCGCAGCTAGCCATCAGCAGCGGATGCCATCACTTTCATAAGGGTTTTTTTTTATGGTTCATTGAATAGAAAACGGACTCTGTGTGCAAAAAAACAAAAACAAATCCTTTTTCGGACACCATAGATTTACGAGGGGCTCAAGGTGTTCTACTCTAATCTGTTTGACGTTCGCTCAGTACTTTGGCTGCATGGGGTCCTGGGATCAAAATCCCACCTTAGTTTATCGGACCTGCAGCACCATTGGGCAACAGCCCTGGGTAAGTGCTCTAATCCTGAGGCACGGTTGTTTTTCCCTGCAAAGGATTCATGAGATTAACAGGTCATGGGGTATTCTTTCTTACAGCCTCATTTTACTGAGGCTGGGATCTAGACTACACTGTACTCCAAACCCCCCATCCCCAGTGTGGTTTTTGTCGCTGATGCAGACCATGGCATCACTGACCAGCGATACAGTCCCTTCATTATCCTTCCTCTATCAGTCAGTCTTCACCAGCCTGACTGGGATAATTCTTCCATCTCTAATGCAGCACGCCGTTTCAGTGGTTAGTACTACAGCCTTGCAATCTGGAGTCTTGGCATCAGATCCCACCAAAGGATCATGGTCACTCGTCGATAAGAGGGACGCTTCTAATATCCATCGACAACGGGATGTTTTTTCCTACATATTCGAATTTCCCCTCTCTAAACAATCCTGTGCTTTGCCATTCCCAAACAGCGTTTTCAGTTCACATTGTGCTCTCAAAGGTCATGACGGCTGTCATGTTCATCTTGCACTCTCGAGGCGTGATCTTTCTGCCCTACTCAGACGACCTTCTCCTCAGGGGTCTTTACATCTCTGGCGATACTCTTCCTCCCCTGAGCTCGTGGATAAATGTATACAGGCTCCCCTCGTTCCAGCCCAGTGGATATCCTTTTAGGAATGACCCTGGATGCCTCCGAGGGTTAGTGATTCCCCCTCAATACAAAGTCCGAGACTTTTCTAACAGGGAGCCCACGCACTTAACCACTCACTCCATCATTCTATCCGGTTTGCTATGACGGCACTGGGGCAAAATGGTGACAGCAATGGAAATGGTCTTTTTCGTTCAGCTGACTCTCCGTCCCCTGTAGCATGAACCCGTTTTCTTCCTTGATCGCCGATGCTGCATGCTCCGGCGGATCAGGCAGCCTCTCAGGTGATGGACATTGAGGCCTTCTCTCTTCCAGAGGAAATATTTTCTCCCGGTTTAATGGCTAGTGGTGTCTACCGATGTCAGTCTCCTTGACTGGGGAGTAGTCTTAGGCACCTCATGGCTCAGGGGCGCTGATCAACTTGGGTGTCGAGCCTTCCGATTAATGTCTGGGAAATCCGAGCAATCAGGATAGCCCTGCCACAGTTCCATTATCTCCTGCCGAGTCACCCCATCCGAATTCTATCGGATAAAGCCACAGCTGTTGCATGTATCAATCATTAAAGGGGGTACCCACAGCAGGATGGCCTTGCATGAGGTAGCCCATATTGCCCAAAGGGCAGATAGGAACCACTCAGTATTTTCAGCAGTCCATATCCCAGACGGCAGTTTTTTCGTAGCCGTCAAGGTCTCGCCTTGGGACAATCGAAGGCCTTTCGACAGAAATGTATTCATTTAAGGACTCCGGGCGTGGATCGGATGGCTTCAAGATTGAACGCCAAGGTATTCCACTTCAGAGCTTGGTCTTGGGATCTATAGACCATCAGGGAGCATACACGAGTCTCTCCGCGGCTTCATCTTCAGCACGTGCTTTTTTTCCCTGCTTAATTTACTTCCGAGAGTCTTCAGGTAGACCTGAGCAGAGGGGATTCCAGTAATCCTTATCGCCCAGGTTAGGACACACTTGGCGCGATATGCAGATTGAGTGCAGATAGTCGTCTATGTCCTATGGCGACTGCCGGATCATCCAAATCTGCTCTGCCAGCGTCCGTTTTTTGTTAGGACGTCCTCATGTCTTCTCTGTTCCCTCCAATTTGGGAAATTCTCCAGACTGGTCTGGAATCAGATTTGGCGCTCAGCTCTTTTTTTTTTTTTTTTTTTTTTCTCTCTCTCTCTCTCTCTCTCCCTCTCCCTCTCCCTCTCCCTCTCCCTCTCCCTCTCCCTCTCCCTCTCCCTCCCCCTCCCCCTCCCCCTCCCCCTCCCCCTCCCCCTCCCCCTCTCCCCCTCTCCCCCTCTCCCTCTCTCTCCCTCTCTCTCCCTCTCTCTCCCTCTCTCTCCCTCTCTCTCCCTCTCTCTCCCTCTCTCTCCCTCTCTCTCCCTCTCTCTCCCTCTCTCTCCCTCTCTCTCCCTCTCTCTCCCTCTCTCTCCCTCTCTCTCCCTCTCTCTCCCTCTCTCTCCCTCTCTCTCCCTCTCTCTCCCTCTCTCTCCCTCTCTCTCCCTCTCTCTCCCTCTCTCTCCCTCTCTCTCCCTCTCTCTCCCTCTCTCTCCCTCTCTCTCCCTCTCTCTCCCTCTCTCTCCCTCCCTCTCCCTCCCTCTCTCTCCCTCTCTCTCCCTCTCTCTCCCTCTCTCTCCCTCTCTCTCCCTCTCTCTCCCTCTCTCTCCCTCTCTCTCCCTCTCTCTCCCTCTCTCTCCCTCTCTCTCCCTCTCTCCCCCTCTCTCCCCCTCTCTCCCTCACCCTCTCTCAAAGGCCAGATCTTGGCCTTATCTGTTTTATTCCAGCGCAGAATTACTTCCATTCTGTAAGTGAGCATTTTCTTTCAGGGGGTCTCCCATGTGGTATCCTCCTATAGCTTGCATTCAGAGCCCTGCGACCTTTTTATGGTCCCGGGTGCTCTTTAACAGACGCCTTTCGAACCGTTGCAGGATGTCTCTGAAGTCGTCTGTTTCTTCTCGCTGCGCTGTCTATCAACCACCGCTGTCTAGCTACCACTCTTTTCGGTCGAGTTCTGTTCCTTTCCTGATTTTCCCCCAGGACAAGGCTGTCATCGAATCATCTACTGTCTCCCGTTTTTTCCCAAGGTGGTTTTTCTCTTTCCACCTTAACAAGGACTTTGTCCTTCTCTCTTTTCTTGTCCAGCTCCAATACATCCGGTGGAATGAGCCTTTCACACCTGGACATAGTAAAGGCTTTGCAAAGGTGCATCTAGAAGACAGTGCCCTTCAGTAGGTCGGACGTCCTATCTGTGTTTCCTGAGGGTCTTGGGCACCGTTTAGCCATTTCAGGGCTACGATACCAAATGGTCTCACTTGGCTTTTCAGATGTCCTACTGTGTCAGGACACAAGCCTATCCCAGTGGGGATTACGGCGCACTGTACTCGGTCGGTAGACATTCTTTTTTGTGCCTTTCAGCATCAGGCGTCAGCACAAGAGGTCTGCAAGGCTGTAACTTGATACAGCCTACGCTCTCAGACTTCTGCACAAACGGCCCCTCGCAGATGTATTTTGCAAGCGGCGGTAGCGCAACTTTAGTCAGTTGGTACATGGGGTTAGATCTGTGATGTGATTCCCCACCCAAGGACTGCTTTGGAACGTCCCATGGTCTGTGTCCCCCCAATGAGGCATAGGGGAAATAGGGATTTTTGTGTACTAACCGTAAAATCCTTTTCTCCAAGCCAATCATTGGGGGACACAGCACCCACCCTGTTAATTTTTTGGCTTGTGCTTGGTTTTTCTTTAATCTGATATGAAGTTTATGATCTGCTACTGCTTTTGCACCGAGCTGGTTCTCTGGGAGCCAGCAGGAGGGTGTATACTGCAGAGGAGGAGCTAACTTTTTGTTGCAACTTATTGTCCTCCTAGTGGCAGCAGCATAACACCCATGGTCTGTGTCCCCCAATGATTGACTCGGAGAAAAGGATTTTACGGTGAGTACACAAAAATCCCTATTTTCAGTTAGCCAGGAGTCACTGACTGTGATCTACATGTTGACTTTTGAATTTTTCTTTCTGGTTCGTCAAGAAAACAGACTTTTCGTAACATTATCCTGTAATACTGACTTCTAAGTTGAAATTTGATGTAACGTATTGTGCTGTTATCCTGGGCAACTAGAGGCGCATAATAATTGAACAATAATGTTTGCTGAAATGTTGATTACACATTGTCCAGGCCAGCTGGCTTGTTGACTTGCAAAACAGGAGGAAAAACTATGCAAATAGATGAAATAATTAAACAATGCGAGTTGACCTTGTCACCATTCTGGATGTTTGAAGGACAGTTGTTAACTATAAAAAGAGGACATAAGCGCCTCTATAAGATATACCTTCGTAAATAGATGTACATCTAGACAGCCAAGAGATCCGAAGAACCAGAAACTCTACAGGACAGCAGCCAGGACATCATGGCTCCATCAGGAGGGACACAGATTTGACATTCTTCAGGATGTCAGCTTAGAGCAGGGGTGTCAAACTGCATTCCTCGAGGGCCTCAAACCATGCGTGTTTTCAAGATTTCCTTAGCATTGCACAAGGAGCAGGAATCATTATCTGTGCAGGTGGTTAAATTATCACCTGTGCAATACAAGGAAATCCTGAAAACATGACCTGTTTGCGGCCCTCGAGGAATGCAGTTTGACACCCCTGGCTTAGAGGACCACGGCCCCGGCTGAAAGAATGCAGATCTGCTCCATTCACTATCGCTGGACCATGGATACTTTTGCGATAGTCAGGATTTGGACCCACCTGTCACCTGAGCTCCATGGATATGTTTATGAAAGCGAGGAATGGGACCCACCAGTCACCTGGCTCCATGGAGATTTTCGGAGAAACCAGGTTGTGATCCTCTGGTCAACTGGCCTTCTGTCTCAATGGACTGTCCTCTTCCTAAGCTTGTCAATACCTCCTTTCTGTGCGTGCCACAGGTGGGGGTAGTCTGTCCTGGAAGCTGGAAGTGCCAGCTGCTTTAATCTTAATCCCGGTGAATCAGCAGAAAGGTGAGACTCTGTAATTTGCACCATCTTGGGTATTCATGTGTTTTGGCTAGCGGATCAGGGCACTCGCTGACCTCCCATCCCCACTCCTCGCAGTGTCTCCACAGAAGGCTCAGAGAAAAATATTTTACGGTAAGCACCCAAAATCATCTCTTTGATTCGGCTCAAATATCCCCACTACTTTGTGCATGGAGCTGTGCTGTTCTGGCTGGGTACACAGTTGCAATAGGAGCTGAAAATGAAGTGATAGAGCGAGTTTTTAAATGTTTTATTTTTTATTTTTTTTAAAGAATTTTGCTTATGGGTGATCTCCTTTTATTATTTGCTGGTGACTTGGACAAAGCTCTGATAGCTGAGACGTTCATCGTCCTGCTGTTTATTTTGCATTGCCCTCAGCAATACAATGAACAAGTGGAGGACATGAGCCAGCCGCTAATCGTGAACATCCCCCGGAGGCCCAAGCCAGGAGCCGAAAACGGAGCCATCGTACTGGTGCCAGAGTTATGTAACCTAACAGGTGAGCGCAGTCCCCGGCGGGTTACTAGCAGAGCTCGCTGACTACGCCACAGTTACCTCTGTGATTTGTAAATGGTGGCTAAATGGCTATAAGGCTGGATTTGTGTCCAACATTGGTCCAAGTGCTGACTGCTCTGTCCGTACTGGCCGTGGGCCTCCGGTCTTGGCCTCAGCTGACCGTAGACATATATAAGGTCTGGACATCGCACTGTGTGCACCGACCAATAATGTCATATGTGTGAGAACAGCCTAAAGTAAAGCTCAAGAAGGTGGTGGGAACGGTCGCAAATGCAATATTAATGCCTTCCCAGAAATAGACGTCCTGGGAAGGGTCTTCACTTGAGGAGGGAATGAGGAGCTGTGCTAGATTATATAGCCAGCATCTGTCTCTGACAGTCGTGGCCGTCCTGTTTGAGTTCCTGTTGCTGCTGTTAACCATTCAAATGCCGCTGTCAATCTCCGATAGCAGCATTAAACGGTGCGCATGCTCGTCCCCGATCCCTTTAGCTTCCCGCCGTGGAATTTTCACAATATGCTGCAGTACTGTGGTATAGCACATATGATTGGAAGTTGAAGTCCCCGAATAAACTTCAAAATAATGTAGAAAATTAAAGGAAAACGTTTTTAGAAATATATAAAGAATAAAAAAAAGTAAAATTCTTATTCCCCCCCCCCCCATTTTACCCTGTTGAAGAAAAAAACGAAAACAAACCCTGATTTGGTCTGCCCTGTCCGCTGTATGGCTGCTGTCTTGCAGATCGCTAGGGATCCCCTTCTGAAATGCGCCGCTCCCAGTAATGCACCCCAGGGCTCCTCACCAGGAGGCAGCTGCTCGTATTCTCATCTCTTACCGCTTCATCTTTATAACACAGGTCTGACTGACAGAATGAGAAACGACTTCAACGTCATGAAAGACCTGGCCGTTCACACCCGCTTACCGCCAGACCAGAGGGAGCGGCAAGTTGGGAAGTTTCTTAATTACATACACAAGTAAGTAGCCACGGTAGCTGGTAAGGGCTTTCTGCCTCTGACCTGGGCCTTCTATTGGGCAAGGTGAGTTTGGTTAGAAGCCATGTCTTGGGTTTGCTGTAGTTTCAAAATTGGTTCCCCATCGAGGCTGTGAATGACTCAGTACGGAGGCTCCTGATAGCAGCCTCAGCTGTCAGTATGATTGGCACATGACCGAACAGCTCACATAAGCTGGAATTTCTGAGATGTTGACCCTTCAGCCTGTTTACAGCAGTAGATCAGAGACATTCCTCTATTGCTTTGCTCGTTACTTGACTACAAACACGAGGGATACCTTGCGTGATGAGGCAAAAATAAGACCGCATAACAAGAGATGCATGACCACAGTTTGATGCTTACGTAACCCAATACACGTTTCGCCATTGCTTCCTCCGGGGAACCACACCTCCAGAAGAAGCAACGGCGAAACACATTCTGAGATGGTAAAGCCATATACTGGGGAAAGGCAGCTCTTGTGGTCCCTAAAGCTGCTGGATAGTCTCCTCTGGATCCAATAGACGTAATGGCCACTTCTCCATTCCTGACGGTGGGATCCTGTTCTAAAGATAGATACGGTGCCAATAGAGCACCAACATTTAAGACATTTATTGGGCTCCTTCCTTTCACCACCCAGTAGTGATGAGTCCGGGGATTGTATTTTTGTCCTGTCTTTAGGGACGAGAGTGTTCAGAAAGAGCTACGTGACTGGGGGCTGAATTTCGATACCGAACTCCTACAGTTCGAAGGGAGAATCGCACCTCCGGAGAAAATCCTGCAAAAAGACAGATCTGTGAGTATTTAGGTAGAGTGAGCGCACCACAGCACCTTCCCATTCCCCCTCCACTATTTATTTATTTATATTTTTCTATATGATTTTCATCTTCGCCATAGGAGGGCTTGTATTTTGCAGGATGAGATGTAGTTTTGAAGGATAAAAATTAAATTGCACTGAACGTGAATACAAGGAAAAATGGTATAATTTCTACAGTGTCCGCAGTGTGATACAATGGCCTGGAAACAATTCTGCAGGTCCGTACTTGTAAGGAAAATATAACACTGTGGTTTTGGGGGCTTTTTTTTAGACTTTTTCACCTTTTCTATTTTATCTTTTACATTGATCCGAGTGATGACTCGATTTTTTTTCTTTTTGCCCAATTAGCTGTAAGTTAAAATGCACGTTACATTTCAGGAGGCGTTTGTATGAAATATTCAGTAGTGGTTTTTTTTGGGTTTGGAAAATATTCCAGGGCCCAATAGTGCTTTGTGGGGTCTTCTTGAGCTGCAGCCTGGATTCTTTCCTTCTATTGACTCATTTTTCACCTTTTTCAGAGGCCGTTTGGGAGTCAGACACAGACTGCCCCTGGTCGAGCCTCCCCCACCAGCTTTCTTCTCTCTAAGTCAGGTTGACTCTTGGTTGCCCACTACTTTGCACAGACCTGGCATGTAACAAAGGCTGCTGAGAATCCGGGTGACGACCTCCCGGAGATCTTGCACTGAGGGGTAATTTGTGATTTCGGATTATTTGCAGGCAGAATATAATCCACAGTTTGCTGACTGGTCGCGAGAGTTGAGGGGTCCCGTCCTGATCAGCCCCCGAGATCTGAATAATTGGCTGCTCTTTTACACCCGGAGAAATTATGATGCGGCGAACGCTCTTCTGCAGAACTTGTTCAAGATCACACAGCAAATGCGCATCAATATGAATCGGGCAGTGCTGTGAGGCTCGGGGGCTCTGCCGGGGGGCTCAGCCGAGGGGCTCGCACAGTGCGGGTCTTAAACCATACTTTTTGTTTTTATGTTTTCTAAAGGGTTGAAGTTGAGGACACGGTGGGAGGATATTTACAGGCCTTCCAGCAGAACATTACGGACCACACCGAGATGGTGGGTAGATATTGGACTGGGTGGAGACGTGACCAGCAAGAATATCTGAAATGTCGCCATGATCTGTCTCTGCTCTCCAGGTCGTCTGTATCCTGTCCAGCATTAATAAGATGAAGTACGACGCCATCAAGAAGCACCTGTGCGTGGACTTCCCCATCCCCAGCCAGTGCGTCGTCGCCAGGACCTTGAGCAAACCCCAGACTGTCCTCTCAGTCTGCACCAAAATCGCCTTACAGATGAACTGCAAGTTAGGAGGAGAGCTGTGGACAGTGGAGATGCCGGTACGTGTGTCCTTACACCTATACATGGTCTCCTCTCCCCCCATGTGGCGAGGAGCAGGGAAGCTTGACCCCTCCATGTGGCAATACCCATAATCTATGCACAGTAAAATCCAGTTGTCACGGATCCCTTCTCCGTGGTGTTGTTGAGGGAGGATCTGGAGTGACCCTTCATGGTTGACTCAGTGATTTTCAAATTGATCCACAGGGTGTTGCCGGCAACTGAGAATGACCAGACGGAGACATGTCTCTGTTTGGGGGGGATCAACGTCAAATCCCTAATCCCGTTTATTGTGTCGCACTTTTCATAATCTTAGCAAGTTATACTTCAACCAATCAACATAGGAACACACAGTTTTCTTAACCTATAAGAATGCAGGAACAGCCTGTACGTCAAGGTCTCATAGAACAATACACCTTCAGTCTCATGCTCTTGTTCAAACTAGAACAATCAAGTTCTCATAACAACTATGAACTTTAGCCTAGTAACAGAATTTATCTCAAAACAGCAAAATGGAGTCGAAAAGCACAAAATTAAGCCTGCTTTAATTTTGATCTTAGTTTAACCCTTCACATTCCTCCCTAGATAAATTTTTACTAATATGCAGCATCAGAGGTACTATCCTGAGCTATAAGCTCGAGGGGTACGGTCTTCACATGACTGATGCCATGTTACCAGTCATGGCTGTTTCGGCGCACCCGTCCCCCTGTATGCTACAATTTACGGATAACAATTTTTGATGACGGTGGAGGAGGTCTTTTGAAGGTAGCCATATGCTTGGCTTCAGCATCTTCATCAGGTAACTTTGTGAAATTGGTGTAGAGAAGAGCAGGGGTGGCAACGCTTTTGGTATCATCATTAGTTGTCCTAGTGCAGAATTTCCTAATACATACAGAAATACACCAAAGAACAAGTTTTAGTATTACATACATGACAAGGATAAAGGCAGCGATGTGTAACAAACTTTGCAAGATTCCAGCTATCCAGCCCCCAAGTCCCTTAAACCAATTGGCTGGATTAAGAAAGGAGAAGGTGTCTGCCCACCAACTGTCCTTATTACGGTCATTGTCTTTATCATATTGATCTGAGTCTTTGAATGTCTTCTAACTTTAACTTCATAGTGCTATTGGGATCTATATAATGACAGCAAGCGGGTCCAATAACCAGACACATACCACCCTCTTCTGCTGTTTAAGTAATCCAGTACTACAGTATGTTGATTAGTGACTATGATAAGTTGGTTTTGGACAGCAACAGTAGTATTAAGTATTATGCCCCTTTCTCTATCGCCTTTCATTGGGGGACACAGGAACCATGGGTGTATGCTGCTGCCACTAGGAGGCTGACACTATGCAAATAAAAAAGTTAGCTCCTCCTCTGCAGTGTACACCCCACCGACAGGAAGTAGGATATCCAGTTTAGCTTAGTGTCAGTAGGAGGTGGACACGGGTCTTTCATTAGACCCTTATCTACCTCAATGTGCGTCGTTTCTTTTCAGATTTTCCGGAGGGATACAGGGTGAACAGTCACACCTGTAATCCCACATTATGGACTATGAGTACGGCGTGTACTGCCACCCCGTATCCTCATAGATCCGACAGCAGGACCATGATCCTAGCACACAAGCGTGCTCAGAAGTCCGGTCCTGGCTCCGTCCACCACCCACTCGCCCACCAGAGCCTGTCGGTTGGAGGAGACGAGGACGTCCATCAGCTCCCTGGGCGTCTGATACCTTCACCGGTTTGAGGTTAGTAACGGACGGCGTGGGATGTTTTAGGTGAGTATTCCTACTCCCCTTCCTCTGGGTCCTTCTCAATTTAGCGGGGTAACATGGGAAAGTCCTGTCTGGCGTGGCCGCCTTGCACCTTTGCGTGGCGGGTGCGCTGCTCCCCCACACTGTCTAGGCAGCCGCGCTGCCCTTTTTGCTGTGACCGCTCCTTTCTCTGAGCGGCGCAGCGGCCCTTCTGGCAGCCACGCTGCTTTTTGCTGCGGCGGCACACAGCCGCGCCGTTTTCCACCGGCGACCGCACTTTTCTGTAGGGCCAGTGCAGCGGACCTACAGGCAACCGCGCTACCTTTTACTCTGTCGCCTCATTGGGGGACACAGGACCATGGGTGTTATGCTGCTGTCCACTAGGAGGCGACACTATGCATAATCTGAAAAAGATTAACTGTGGCTCCTCCTGTGCAGTATACACCCCTGGACGGCATCAGCCTTCTCCAGTTTTTGCTTAGTGTCGCAAAGGAGGCACACCTAAAGATTTTTACTCCGTTTCCCGTTTTCCGACGGGATTACAGATGAAGAAAAGGGTCTCCTGTGAGACTCCCGGCATGGCTCCTTCCTCGGCCCCCTATTATGGGGTGCCCAGTTGAAGTAGAGATGGCTATTCCCCATGCTGCTCCTTCCCCAACCCCTCGGGTGTTGGTTCGAAGTCGAGACCCCCCTCCTTCCCCAATTCCTTTTGGTTTCTGGGTTGAGGTCGAGGCGAGGATAAAGGCCCCTGAAGGTGTGACAAAAGCACCCTCCCTATCCCCCTCTGGGGGTATTAGGTTGAGACACCTCAGGTAGGGCCTGTACAGGCAGCATCCTACAGCTCCCAGCAATGGGCCAGCATACTGCGCCTGCATCCAGGGACCCCAGCCCAGCTGCGGGCTCCTGTTGGGGCCGGGGGGAGTGCAGGCAGGCATGGCACATAGACACAGGGCTCCCTGCGTCCCTGTCTCTGCGGCAGCACCAGCTCTATACTGCCTCAGGGGGACCCCAGCCGGGCTCCCCCTTCCGCTTATAGCCCCACCGCCATCCTGCCTTCAAATCCGGAGGGGTCCGGTTCAGATCCGACCCCCTCCCGGACTTTCGCGCCGGCCTGGAGCCCTTCTGGGCCTCAGGCATCTAATTTAGGCCCCGGCTTCGGCCTAGCTGAAGCAGCAGCCTCCTCTCCGGCCCGCCCCCCGGATGACAAATATGACAGTCTACAGTGTCATACAAGGGGCGGATCGAGACAGAAAGGGCGGGTTTTTTTTATAGCCTTGCCGCCTTTTTCCAGCTCTCCGCCCCCTTCTCCTCCTCTCTCCTCTGTCTCTGCAGCCATTTTCGGCTGCAGATTAACCCTGCATCTCCCGGTCTGCAGGACCCAGGACCAGGCAGCCAGTCTCCGGGGGGCACAGGACTGTGGATTTTCGGCGCTGGACCTAGGGGTACACTGGTGGGGTAAGATCACAGCTGGGTTATCTTTACTCAGCTGTGAATCCATATTACCTATAAGGCTCCCCTGTAGGTTCTCTACACCTGTAAGGTCCATCTGCTGGCAGCACTTCTGCACTCTGTGCACTATGCCGGGCTCAAGGTCTAAGAGAACCAGGCAGAACTGCTATTATGCATTCTGCACAGCCTGCGGGACCGCTCTCCCCAGTAGTAGCACGTACCCGCATTGTCAGAACTGTATACAAACTACTGTGTCACAGCCTCAAGAAGCCCCTGCCAATGCCTCGGTGTCTAATGCCACACCGGAATGGGCTACTCAGATATCGCAATCTATGACGCAGTCTATAGATAACCTAACTTCCACATTGCTTCAGGCTCTGCAGGGTCATGCCCCGGCTATGACCGTTACCCAGCAAAGGGAGAGCTTGACTCAGGAACAAGATGACCCTGGCACATCCACGTCTAGGTCACGACGCAAGCGGATCCATAGATCAAGTCCATCTGCGTCATCCCATAGCACACGGTCATCCCCCTCTAGGGAGAGACACCGTTGCTCCAGGTCATCTAGACCGTCCCATTCCAGGGACAGACAATGCAGATCTCCGCAATCCCCAACCAGAGAAGGCCTCCTCCCCAGCTCACCCAGCAGGGGACGCCTCAGTGATACACAGGATTCGGAAGGCATCTGCGACTCTGACTCAGACAGAGAAACGGAGGGGTCCCTGATCCCAATCCCTCCTAGCAATACAGCGCTAGTTGAGGACATAATATCGTCCATCCATCGGGTGCTGGACATTTCTGATCCGCCACCAGAGGCCCCAGAACATCAGATTTCCTTTGAAGGACCTCTGAAGCCGCCTAAGGTTTTCTCTAACCACCCAGAGTTTAAGGCGATCCTTAAAAAACAGCTCTCACAACCTGAGAAAAAATTCGCTAATCGCAAATATCTGGAGGCGAGGTACCCCTTCCCACAGAAGGACACCAAGGAATGGACAGATCCACCTGAAGTGGATCCCCCAGTCTCCAGGCTAGCAGCACAGACCCTCCTTTCACTGCCAGATAGCTCAACCCTAAGGGACGCAGCAGACCGGCAGGTAGAACGCATGGCTCGTTCAATTTTCGAGGCAGCAGGGGCATCCCTGGCTCCCGCGTTCGCCTCAGTTTGGGCTGCCAAGGCCATCCTGGCCTGGGCAAACAATTTACAAGCCCTCCAAGCATCCGCTCCTGAACTGTCGGACCAAGCGGTTCAAATTGCTGTTGTAGCAGATTACATGCTCCATGCAGCTCTGGATTCAGCAAGGGGAGTCGCGGGGATAGCATCAAACGCCATCACGATTCGGCGTATCCTCTGGCTGCGGGAATGGAAAGCGGACGCAGCCTCAAAGAAGTCCCTCACGCACCTCCCCTACCTCAGTGGGAGACTTTTCGGTGAACAGTTGGACACTGATATCCAACGCCACAGGGGGTAAGAGTACTTCTCTTCCCCAACTGAAACCTAAACGCACTTACAAGAAGCGTAACCAAACTCGATTCCGATCCTTTCGGAATTCCTCCGGCTGGTCCGTCTCACGTCCAGTCCAAAATCGTAACCGTTCCCCACGCAGGGACAACTCACGATCGACGCAAAGGTCGGACAAGACCTGGCAGTCAAAAGCAGGCCAGTCTAAGCCCAGAGGAGGAAAATCTCAGACTTTCTCCTCATGACTCACGGACTCCGGAAGACACCACACCAGTAGGCGGCCGACTTTTGCTCTTTCATCAAGTCTGGCTGCCTATTACAGAAGACAGGTGGGTCACGGAACTAGTGTCTTCCGGATACAAAATAGACTTCACCTCCAACCCACCGGACCGGTTCTTCCTCTCTGTCCCCCCAAAACCGCCAGCCAAGGCTCGAGCCTACCACCAAGCGGTCTCCTCGCTTTGTCAATCAGGAGTCATAGTACCGGTACCCACGACCGACCGCTTCCGAGGGTTCTACTCCAATCTGTTCGTAGTTCCCAAGAAAGGAGGCAGCGTACGGCCCATACTAGACCTAAAACAGCTCAACAAATATGTACGGGTCCATCATTTCCGCATGGAGTCCCTTCGGTCCATCATTGCGTCCATGGAGAAGGGAGAATATCTCGCCTCCATAGACATACAAGACGCATACCTGCATATACCCATTGCACCTGCCCATCAGAGGTTTCTCAGGTTCGCAATAGGCCAGGACCACTACCAATTCGTGGCTCTCCCCTTTGGACTCGCCACGGCTCCCAGAGTGTTCACCAAGGTCATGGCAGCCACCATGGACGTCCTGCACTCCAGAAGCATAGTAGTCGTTCCATACGTGGACGATCTACTCATCAAGGCTCCCACCTTCAAGGACTGCGAGCTCAGCGTCTCAATCACAACCGATACGCTCAGTCGCATGGGCTGGTTAATCAACCTACAAAAGTCATCGCCAACCCCGAGTCAGTCCCTGACCTTCCTGGGAATGTTATTCAACACCTCCAGGGGTCTAGTGCTCCTTCCCAAGGACAAGGCACTGGCTCTCCGACTAGCAGTTCGCACCCTCCTCCGCAAACCCCCTCGATCTCTCCGGTTTGCCATGAGAGTCCTCGGCAAGATGGCAGCGGCAATAGAAGCTGTCCCATTTGCCCAGTTTCACCTCAGACCTCTCCAACTAGCCATTCTCAAATCCTGGGACAGGAATCCCTTTTCTCTCGACAGGGAGTTCCAGCTAACGTCGTCAACCAGGAGGTCCCTGCACTGGTGGCTCAAGCCAACCTCGCTAGCAAAGGGGAAATCCTTTCTCTCAGGTCAATGGAAGGTCCTGACCACCGACGCGAGCCTGACGGGTTGGGGTGCGGTGCACCTACACCACAGGGCACAGGGCAAGTGGTCCCCAGCGGAAGCGACCATGCCCATCAACATCCTGGAAATTCGTGCCATCCTACTGGCATTGAGGGCCTTCCATCACTTACTGGCAGCCTCTCACATCAGGATACAGTCGGACAATGCCACGGCTGTGGCATATGTGAATCATCAAGGGGGGACCCGCAGTACCCTGGCGATGCGGGAAGTGTCACATATCCTCCGCTGGGCGGAGGACACAGGGTCGGTTCTTTCGGCGGTCCACATTCCGGGTGTGGACAACTGGGAAGCAGACTTCCTCAGCCGACAAGGAATAGACTCGGGAGAGTGGTCTCTCCATCCCGAAATTTTTCAACAGATCTGTCTCCGCTGGGGGACCCCGGATGTGGACCTAATGGCATCCCATTTCAATGCCAAGGTCTCCAACTTCATTGCCAGAACACACGATCCGCGGTCGCTCGGAGCAGACGCTCTGGTTCAGGACTGGACCCAGTTCCAGCTTCTGTACATTTTTCCACCTCTCCCCCTGATATCCAGAGTGGTGAGGAAGATCAAACAAGAGGGAGTTCCAACCATCCTCATTGCACCGGACTGGCCCAGACGCACATGGTACGCCGACATCGTACAACTCACAGCAGACGCCCCTTGGCGTCTCCCCGACCACCACGATCTTCTATCACAAGGGCCGTTCTACCACCAGAACTCAGGGGCTCTCAATTTGACGGTGTGGCCCTTGAGACCTGGGTTCTAACCCAGGCAGGGCTCTCGGCAGATGTCATTGGAACCATGATCAGAGCACGGAAACCAGCCTCTGCCAAGATTTATTACCGTACCTGGAAAGCTTTCTTTACCTGGTGCGAATCTCGTGGCCAGATCCCACTCCCTTATTCCATACCCAAAGTACTTGGTTTTCTCCAATCGGGTCTGGAGGCCAGGCTGTCATTGGGCTCGCTTAAGAGCCAGGTGTCAGCCCTCTCAGTGCTTTTCCAAAAGCGCATTGCTACCAAGCCGCAAGTAAGGACTTTCCTTCAGGGGGTTTCCCGATTGGTTCCCCCCTACAGACGACCACTAGAAACGTGGGACCTCAACCTGGTCCTGACAGCATTGCAGGAACCACCCTTCGAACCTCTTAAGGAGGTCCCGCTCCGCCTTCTTTCCCAGAAGGTGGTTTTCCTGGTGGCAATCACCTCGCTACGCAGGGTGTCTGAACTGACAGCACTCTCCTGCAGACGGCCTTTCCTGGCATTTCACCAGGACAAGGTAGTTCTTCGTACGGTCCCATCCTTCCTCCTGAAGGTTGTGTCCGACTTCCACCTCAATGAGGAAATTTCACTACCATCCCTTTGTCCGGTTCCGGTTCATAGAGTGGAGAAGGCTCTGCATACGCTTGACCTTGTCAGGGCTTTGCGTATATACGTGTCTAGGACTGCGTCCTTCCGGAGGTCTGATTCCCTTTTCCTCCTTCCGGAAGGCGGCCACAAGGGTATGCCAGCTTCCAAAGCTACTCTTGCCAGGTGGATCAAATCCACCATACAAGAGGCGTACCGCCTTAAGAATTCTCCTCTTCCAGCCGGTATTACGGCACACTCTACACGGGCGGTAGGGGCCTCCTGGGCCATTCGGCACCAGGCTTCGGCACAACAAGTGTGTAAGGCGGCCACTTGGACTAGCTTGCACACGTTTACTAAACACTACAGGGTTCATACCCAGTCCTCAGCGGACGCGAGCCTGGGTAGACGTGTACGGGTGTACGGGCCTGTCTGCACAATATTCGTCCATTGCTTCCCACCCAGGGACTGCTTTAGGACGTCCCATGGTCCTGTGTCCCCCAATGAGGCGACAGAGTAAAGGAGATTTTTGTGTACTCACCGTAAAATCTCTTTCTCTTAGCCTCTAATTGGGGGACACAGCTCCCACCCTGTTGCCCTTTCCGGGCTGTTGTAACTGTTGAGTTCTCATATTGTTTCTTGAGCTCGTACATAGTTGCCTTCTTACAGGCATAATTATGTTATTCATGTTACGTTCCTCCTACTGCTTTTGCACAAAACTGGAGAAGGCTGATGCCGTCCAGGGGTGTATACTGCACAGGAGGAGCCACAGTTAATCTTTTTCAGATTATGCATAGTGTCGCCTCCTAGTGGACAGCAGCATAACACCCATGGTCCTGTGTCCCCCAATTAGAGGCTAAGAGAAAGATTTTACGGTGAGTACACAAAAATCTCCTTTTCTGCAGCCACGCTCTTTTCTATCCTGGCCTCTTTCCTGGTGGCTGCACGTCCGCCGCGGCCCTGTCCGGCGCTGCTTTTTACTGCGACCGCTCCTCCCTCTCTGGCGCGGCAGCACGCATGTCTCCTTGCGCTGCAGCCCCTTAGGCAGCCGCACAGCCCCCTTTTTCTTCCGGCGACCGCACCTTCTGTAAGGCCAGTGCAGCGGACCTACAGGCAGTCGCGCCGCTTTCCTGGTGGCTGTAAGTCTGCCGTCGCTGCGGCCCTCTCCGGCGGTCGCCGGCTTCCAATTTAGGCCCCGGCTTCTCCCGGGGCCTACTTACGGCCGTGACTCCGCCCACTTCCTTTCCATCGGGCGGGTTTTTCTCCTGCCCGACTGGTTCAATTCGGCGTTATCCGCCCACTGGCGTCTTCTTGGCGGTACTGACCTGGCAGTTAGCTCCGCCCCATTTTCTTCTGCGTCCCTAAGTTTGTTTTTCAGCACCAGGAACGCCTTGCTCCACTCCTTGCGGCCTGCAGCTGGTTCCGGACAGTCCCAGAAGTGTCCCAGAAGTCTGCTCGCATCTCTGCGTTAAGGATCATCGCCACCTGAGGTGCATCTTCTAACAGGATCCTCCTCTGGGCAGCTATGCAACCTTTCCATCCGAAGATCGCTTCGCCAGTCGTGAGTAGCTCTGCTCTGCAGACTGACACTCTCCTCTGCCCTCCTGTCCCTAACCTTCTGGCATTTTCTCAGGGGTTCGTTCGCCATGTCTAATTCTAAGGGAGGTTGCTCTCGCCCTCCTACTTCTGTTTTAGCCAAACACTTTGCGCTCTGTCAGACCTGAAGCAACCCCATTATGCCCACCGCCCAGGACCCTCCCACTGTTCCGCTACAGAGCGAAGCCTCCACTCCAGCCTGGGCATCCTCTCTATCACAATCCATAGCGGATCTAACACTGGTGTTTCAAACCCTTGTGTCCGTGGTTGATAGGTTGCCCCTGCAGACCCCCGCAGTAGCCAGCGGGTCGCAGGAGGCTCCGTCCGAGCCTTCTGTTATAGGCCGCAAAAGGGTCCAGACAGGGTCGCTGGTCTGAGTCCTCTTCCCGTTCCATCTCGCCCCACGGTCCTTCTCTGCGGTCAGCTTCCTCCCGGTCCTCCTCCCCTGAGTCAGGCGAGGGTTTTTTTCTCTGATGCGCCTACGGAGGATATTTCGGAGCTGGATTCGAATCAAATCTATAGCAAGGGATATGGTTCTGAACCTCATTGGAGCGATAAATCAGACCTGTGGCATCAAAGATTCCGCTACGGAACCCGCAGACCAGGCGGTTTCGATTAGACGGCCTAAACCAACTTCCAAGGTTTTTCTCTCCTCACCCTGAATTAGAGGAAATCATGACCAGAGAGAGCGAATCCGACCAGACTCTTTCAGAGAGGAAAGCGCCTTTGCTTTTTATATCCCTTTTCTCCGGAGCTCACCGCTAATTGGATTGCTCCCTCGGTGGATCCTCCAGTTTCCGGGCTGTCCACCAACACTGTCCTTCTGCTATCTGGCGGGGCATCTCTGAAGGATTCAAATGATAATGATAGAATCCTTTGCAAGGTATCCAAGTGGGCCAAACAGCTCCGTCAGGGCATCCTGGAAGGGGCTCCACCCGGACAGCTCCAGCTGGCGGAGCTTGTCAATCAGATTTCTCATGCAGGTGAATACCTGGTCTCCGCTTCCCTGGATGCCACGTCTTGTACGGCTCAGGCTTCCAGCAATGCTGTTCCCATTCGTCGGTCCGTTTGGCTCAAGGTCTGACAGGCGGAGTTGTCTTCCAAAAAGTCCCTTACCAGCCGGCCTTTTCAGGGTTCACGCAGCAGAGGCCACAGGCACGTCAAGAGAAGAAGAATATTCTTTAGACCCACTCCTTCCTGGCTTTCTCGCTACTCCCAAGGTAGATCCTCCAGGTCTAGGACTGGAAAATCCACCTCGGCAAGACTCGCGACAAGACCCCAGCCCACTTCCCAGGCTGGGCGGCCATCTCCTCTTCCTCAGGGACGTCTGGATCTCCTCAGTAGATAGTCAGGATAGTTGTATCCTCGGGATACAAAATAGGATTCGTTTCACGACCTCGGGATCATTTCTTCGAATCCTGACCTCCAAGAGATCCCGCTCTAGTTCCTTGTTTCTTCGCAACCATCGCTTCTTCTCCTCAAAGCCGGGGGTAATTGTTCCCGTCCCAGAAAAAGCACGGTTCACAGGTTTCTATTCCAATCCTTTATGGTACAGAAAAGACGGCAAGGTTTGTCCCATTCTGGATCTCAAATTGCTGAACAGGAGAGTTCGTCTGAGACACTTCAGGATGGAATCCCTTCGTTAAGTAATTGCTTCCATGGAGGCTCAACAATTTCTGTGTTCCATAGATATTCAGGATGCCTACGTCCATGTCCCGATATTCCCGGGACATCACCGATTCCTGTGCTTTGCGGTGCTCCAGGACCTTTTTCAGTTCGTTGCCCTGCCGTTCGGTCTCGCAACTGCTCCCAGGTTTTTTCACGAAGATCGTGACAGCACTGATAGCCATCTTGAGGGTCAGGGGACTGGTTCTTTTTCCGTACCTCGACGACATCCTCATCAAGGCTCCGTCCTTTTCTCAGGCTCACGAGAGCCTCTCCATCGTCCTCGACACTCTAACCCGTTTCGGGTGGCTTGTCAGTAAGAAGAAATCCTGTCTTGTTCCTTCCCAACACCTCTATATTTCTGGGCATGCTCTTCGACACTCGTCAGACCAAAGTCTTCCTTCCCGAGGACCAGAGATCCATCCTTCGCCCTGACGTACACTTGCTCCAGGGTCCTCGGCTTCCCTCCTTCCGACCATGACGGTTCTGGGGAGGATGGTAGCTACATTGGAAGCGTTACACTTCGCCCAATTTCATTCACAACCTCTTCAGCAGGCCATCCTGTCACAGTGGGACAGGTCTGTCTTGTCCCTAGATTGTCCGATCCGACTCTCCCCGGGTCAAATGGTCTCTCAACTGGTGGCTGATGTCACCTCTCATCACCCAGGGCAGGTCCTTCCTTCCAGTTCTCTGGCAGGTCGTGACGACGGACGCCAGCCTGCTCGGCTGGGGCGCGGTGTTTCGCCACCTGACTGTTCAGTGTCTTTGGTCGGCCAGGAGTCTTTTCTGCCGATCAACGTGCTCGAGATTCGGGCCATCTTTCTCTCCCTTCGTCACTGGGAAAGGATTCTCAGGGGTCTACCAATCCGAATCCAGGCGGAGAATGTCACGGCGGTGGCATATGTCAACCATCAGGGGATCCAAGATCTTCCTCTGGACAATTGGGCCGCTGACTTCCTCAGCCGCGAGGGCCTCGCGGCAGGGGAATGGTCCTTGCATCAGAAGGTCTTCCATCAGATTTGTCTTCAATGGGGGACTCCAGACGTGGACCTCACAGCGTCCCGAATGAACAGGGAGGTTCCTTAGTTCGTCTCCAGGTCTCGGGACCCTCTGTCAGAGGGCGTCGACGCTCTGGCCATTCCTTGGTCGCAGTTTGTTCTTCTCCATCTGTTCCCAACTCTTCCCTTGCTTCCCAAGCTTTTGAAAAAGATCAAGGCGGAGGGGTGTCGGTCATTCTGATCGCCCAGGAGAGTTTGGTTTGCGGAGATCGTCAATCTTCTCGCGGACGCCCCCTGGCGCCTTCCAGGCAGGCCCGATCTGCTGTCTCAGGGTCCGATCTGCCACCCGAATTATCGGTCGCTCAGTTTAACGGCATGGCTGTGGACACCACAGTTCTAAGAGCGTCCGGCCTTTCGGCCCGGATGAGTCGCGCTATAATCCAGGCTAGGAAGCCTTCGTCTTCCGGGATCCACTTTTGTACCTGGAAGGCTTACTTTCATTGGTGCCAGTCCAACCGTTTTTCCCCTCTGTCCTTTTCCCTGCCTTCCATTTTGTTTTCCTTCAGGCAGGACTGGATTCGGGCTTCGCCAGGACAAGGTGGTCCCAGGCCTCCGCCTTCCTTCGTTCCCTAGGTGATTTTCACCTTTCCACCTCAACGAGGACATCGTTCTACCTTCCTTTTGTCCAGCTCCGACTCATCCTCTGGAGCGATCGTTGAACAGGCTGGACCTCTTCAGAGCAGTGAGCATCTCCCTGGCTAGCACGGCCTCTTTCCAAAAGATGGATTCCCTTTTCGCCATCCCTGATGGCGCGCGTAGAGGCCTGCCATTTTCCAAGGCGACTATTGCTCACTGGATCAGAACGGCAATTTTGGAAGCTTACCGGGTCAATAACAGAGTGCCCCGTCCTGAGATATAGGCTCACTCTACCCGGGCAGTCGGCGCTTCCTGTGCGGTATGTCACAGGGCTTTTGCCAGACGGCTTCGCAAAGCGGCAACCTGGTCTTCCATCCACTCGTTTTGCCGAACTTTATATGGTCCATACCTATGCTTCGGTGGACGCCAGCCTGGGCAGAAGGATCCTGCAGGCGGCAGTGGTGAGTCCTCGGACCTGATGGAAGTCTGTTTTTCCCACCCCAGGGACTGCTTTGGGATGTCCCATGGTTCCTGTGTCCCCCAATGAAAGGCGATAGAGAAAACAGGATTTTTGGTTGCTTACCGTAAAATCTGTTTCTCAGAGCCTTCATTGGGGGACACAGCACCCTCCCAAGTTGAACAGCTCTTTTCCTGTTTACGTTTGAGTTCTTTGAACACTCTTTGAGTGTTTGAAACCGTTAATCTGTGGAGCGCCGTGGTATTTGTTGGCGCTATATAGATAAAGTTTATGATTATTATTATTATTGTATTATTCTTTCTCTTTTACACGTTGCTTCTTCTACTGCTTTCTCACTAACTGAATATCCTACTTCCTGTCGGTGGGGTGTACACTGCAGAGGAGGAGCTAACTTTTTTATTTGCATAGTGTCAGCTTCCTAGTGGCAGCAGCATACACCCATGGTTCCTGTGTCCCCCAATGAAGGCTCCGAGAAACAGATTTTACAGTAAGCAACCAAAAATCCTGTTTTATCTGCCACTAGTCTGTTTAACCAGCTTGCAGTGCGATGCGTGAATCCACGTCGGTCTCCCTTCCAGCTTTACTGACATAGGAGTAATGAGGAGGACTTGATAAGGACCGTCATACAAGGGTTCCAGTCCGTATTTCTGACATGCCTTTTCATGACCACAAAATCACCAGGCTTCAAGTTATAACAAATATCGGTTTCTGCTGATTCTGGAAGGGAAGAAGAAACTAGAGCATGGGTGTTAGCAAATTTTTTACTAAGCTGAATAACATATTGAACAGTACGGTCAGTTTCTTCTGATAACTGCTGAGGCCGGAAATTTGCAACTGGGGTCCTAGCACCAAACAATATTTCATATGGGGACAGGCCATGGTTTGCAATAGGGGTAGTACGAATGTGGTACAGTACAATGGGTAGGAGCTCTCGCCATGGAGCCGTAGTCTCCTGCATCATTTTGGTCAATTGTCCCTTCAGTGTGCCATTCAGCCTCTCAACTTTCCCACTGGATTGTGGATGGTACGGAGTATGGAGGGCTACAGTGGATCCAAGCATTGTCAGAACCTCCTGATACACATGAGAAGAAAAGGCCAGGCCTTGGTCACTTTCAACGACTTCAACGAGTGAGTGGCGAGAACTGCCCTCATGCAACTTAATGATGCCCGGGCCACGGGGTCGAGGCGGGCCGAATAATAGCCCACTGGCCGTTGTCTATTGCCATGCGACTGTGTGAGTACCCCTGCTGCGTGTCCTTCATTCACGGCACATACAAATGAAACGGTCGAGTATAGTCCGAGATGCCCAAGGCAGGGGCGGAAGCAATAAGCCGCTTTAATTCAGAGAAGGCACGATAAAGGCTTTCCATACAAACCGTTGATCTTTCCTTATAGTTCATATACCGTCTTTCAGGGTGGCATTGTAGAGGGGTTGCATTATGCGGGATGCGTCCGGTATCCACTGATGACAATAAGTACATAGTCCAAGAAAATGCTGGAGTTCAGTCTCCTCTTTCGGAAAATGAAGGGAGCTGACGGCTATTTTTCTTTCTTTTGTGAGGTGTCTGACACCCTGAAGGAGACAGTTACCCAAAAATATCAATTGACCAAGGCAGAACTGAAGTTTCGAGCCCGAAACCTGACAGTTCAGATCTGCCAGATACTTGAGGAGGCTAACAGTGGCAGCAATGGCTTCCTGCTCCATCCGTGCACACAACAAAACATCATCCACATACTGGAGCAGTGTGACATAGCGATGATCTAACTGCCAGGGTAAAAGACACTTGCCCATATTTTTTGCAAACTGATTGGGACTGTTTTGGGCCCCTTGTGGCATAACTGTCCACGTCAATTGTCGTCCCTGATAAGTGAATGCAAACAGAAACTGGCAATCTGGGTGTAATGGAATCCCGAAGAAGGCATTGGCAAGGTCGATGACTGAACCAAGCAGCATTCTGAGGTATCTGGGACAAAAGAGTATGTGGATTAGGCACCACCGGAGTTTCCAGAACAGTAGCTGCATTAACTGCCCGTAGATCTTGTACCAGCCGGTACACAGGGGGTTGGCCGGGTGGGGTCTTTTTCTTAATGGGAAACAAGGGAGTGTTACATGGGGAAACACAGGGTACCATTATCGAGTAACGTTTGTATTTGCCCCTTGAGGCCCCGCTCCTGATCATGTTTCAAAGGGTATTGATGGACTTTGGGAAAAGGGGCACCAGGTTTGAGAAACACTTTTACTGGTTCTACAGACATTATTGGGGGTGGATCTGGGCCTATCAGGGCCATCATTACCATGGGAAGGGCGAGATCTGTATCCTACACCTCATTGTGTTCATCTGCATAAGGGTTATGTAACGTAAGAACCATCTGACCATCATTTTGGAATTGTATTCTGGAGCGGAACTGTGATAATAAATCTGCCCCCAGTAAATTTACCGGACATGTGGGAGAGATTATGAACTGGGCTGTGACCACAGGGATGGGTTTTGTAAGAGTATGTTTATTGGGTCTGCCATCTCTTCAGTATGGGCGATTATCAGGATTTTGAGGCTATCTGAAACCAGAGTATCCCCCAGAATTCCCAGTATTCAGGTTACGGGTGGAAGGGGGAACCTGAAGGTAGCAACTGTCAGCATGGGTATGACAATCTCTCTGAAAGTGACCGGACCGGCCACAGCGCCAGCACTTCAAGCGAGAATTGGCACGGCGGGGCTGGGGAGTGAAATTCCCAGACATAGGGTTAAAAGGGATATTGGAGTAGGGAACTGAATGTGTAGGGGAGGAGGGCAGGAGCTGGAGTCTGTTGTGTGGGCCACTGATAAGGAACAAGCTGCGTCCTTGTAGCTGGGGTGGGGGCTGAGGTTGGAGCAGGAATCGCTGTGGCTACTGGTTTAACCTTTGATTTCCCTGCTGATTGCTATTTTCAATGCATCATCCGGAGTGGAAGTCTCGATATCAGGTCTGACTGACATTATTGCCTCTTTCAATTCAGATTTGAGGCCGTACATTAAAGCTGCCTCAAAAAGGTGTGAATGGGCTTTATTATACAGTGAGAATCCCAAATCTTTAACCCCTTCACCCCCAAGGGTGGTTTGCACGTTAATGACCGGGCCAATTTTTACAATTCTGACCACTGTCCCTTTATGAGGTTATAACTCTGGAACGCTTCAACGGATCCCGGTGATTCTGACATTGTTTTCTCGTGACATATTGTACTTCATGATAGTGGTAAAATTTCTTTGATATTACCTGCGTTTATTTGCAGAAAAAATGGAAATTTGGCGAAAATTTTGAAAATTTTGCAATTTTCCAACTTTGAATTTTTATGCCCTTAAATCACAGAGATATGTCATGCAAAATACTTAATAAGTAACATTTCCCACATGTCTACTTTACATCAGCACAATTTTGGAACCAAAATTTTTTTTTGTTAGGGAGTTATAAGGGTTAAAAGTTGACCAGCAATTTCTCATTTTTACAACACCATTTTTTTTTAGGGACCACATCTCATTTGAAGTCATTTTGAGGGGTCTATATGATAGAAAATACCCATGTGTGACACCATTCTAAAAACTGCACCCCTCAAGGTGCTCAAAACCATATTCAAGAAGTTTATTAACCCTTCTGGTGCTTCACAGGAATTTTTGGAATGTTTAAATAAAAATGAACATTTAACTTTTTTTCACAAAAAATTTACTTCAGCTCCAATTTGTTTTATTTTACCAAGGGTAACAGGAGAAAATGGACCCCAAAAGTTGTTGTACAATTTGTCCTGAGTACGCCGATACCCCATATGTGGGGGTAAACCACTGTTTGGGCGCATGACAGAGCTCGGAAGCGAAGGAGCGCCATTTGACTTTTCAATGCAAAATTGACTGGAATTGAGATGGGACGCCATGTTGCGTTTGGGGAGCCCCTGATGTGCCTAAACATTTAAACCCCCCACAAGTGATACCATTTTGGAAAGTAGACCCCCTAAGGAACTTATCTAGAGGTGTGGTGAGCACTTTGACCCACCAAGTACTTCACAGAAGTTTATAATGCAGAACCGTAAAAATAAAAAATCATATTTTTCACAAAAATTATTTTTCGCCCCCAATTTTTTATTTTCCCAAGGGTAAGAGAAGAAATTGGACCCCAAAAGTTGTTGTACAATTTGTCCTGAGTACGCTGATACCCCATATGTGGCGATAAACCACTGTTTGGGCGCATGGCAGAGCTCGGAAGGGAAGTAGCACCGTTTGACTTTTCAATGCAAAATTGACAGGAATTGAGATGGGACGCCATGTTGCGTTTGGAGAGCCACTGATGTGCCTAAACATTGAAACCCCCCACAAGTGACACCATTTTGGAAAGTAGACCCCCTAAGGAACTTATCTAGATGTGTTTTGAGCGCTTTGACCCACCAAGGGCTTCACAGAAGTTAATAATGCAGAGCCGTAAAAATAAAACAAAAATTTTTTCCCACAAAAATTATTTTTTTAGCCCCCAGTTTTGTATTTTCCCGAGGGTAGCAGGAGAAATTGGACCCCAAAATCTGTTGTCCAAGTTGTCCTGAGTGCGATGATATACCATATGTGGGGAGAACCACTGTTTGGGCGCATGGGAGGGCTCGGAAAGGAAGGAGCGCCATTTGGAATGCAGACTTAGATGGAATGGTCTGCAGGCGTCACATTGCGTTTGCAGAGCCCCTAATGTACCTAAACAGTAGAAACCCCCCACAAGTGACACCATGTTGGAAAGTAGACCCCCTAAGGAACTTATCTAGATGTGTGGTGAGCGCTTTGACCCACCAAGGGCTTCACAGAAGTTTATAATGCAGAGCCGTAAAAATAAAACAAAAATTTTTTCCCACAAAAATTATTTTTCAGCCCCCAGTTTTGTATTTTCCCGAGGGTAACAGGAGAAATTGGACCCCAAAAGTTGTTGTCCAATTTGTCCTGAGTGCGCTGATACCCCATATGTGGGGGGAAACCACCGTTTGGACGCATGGAAGGGCTCGGAAGTGAAGGAGCGCCATTTGGAATGCAGACTTAGATGGAATGGTCTGCAGGCGTCACATTGCGTTTGCAGAGCCCCTAATGTACCTAAACAGTAGAAGCCCCGCACAAGTGACCCCATTTTGGAAACTAGACCCCCCAAGGAACTTATCTAGATGTGTTGTAAGAACTTTGAACCCCCAAGTGTTTCACTACAGTTTATAACGCAGAGCCGTGAAAATAAAAAATCCTTTTTTTTCCCACAAAAATTATTTTTTAGCCCCCAGTTTTGTATTTTCCTAGGGGTAACAGGAGAAATTGGACCCCAAAGGTTGTTGTTCTATTTGTCCTGAGTACGCTGATACCCCATATGTTGGGGTAAACCCCTGTTTGGGCACACGGGAGAGCTCGGAAGGGAAGGAGCACTGTTTTACTTTTTCAACGCAGAATTGGCTGGAATTGAGATCGGACGCCATGTCGCGTTTGGAGAGCCCCTGATGTGCCGAAACAGTGGAAACCCCCCAATTATAACTGAAACCCTAATCCAAACACACCCCTAACCCTAATCCCAACAGTAACCCTAACCACACCTCTAACCCTGACACACCCCTAACCCTAATCCCAACCCTATTCCCAACCGTAAATGTAATCTAAACCCTAACCGTAACTTTAGCCCCAACCCTAACCCTAACTTTAGCCCCAACCCTAACTGTAGCCTTAACCCTAGCCCCAACCCTAGCCCTAACCCTAGCCCTAATGGGAAAATGGAAATAAATACATTTTTTTTTATTTTTCCCTAACTAAGGGGGTGATGAAGGGGGGTTTGATTTACTTTTATAGCGAGTTTTTTAGCGGATTTTTATGATTGGCAGCCGTCACACACTGAAAGACGCTTTTTATTGCAAAAAATATTTTTTGCGTTACCACATTTTGAGAGCTATAAATTTTCCATATTTTGGTCCACAGAGTCATGTGAGGTCTTGTTTTTTGCGGGACGAGTTGACGTTTTTATTGGTAACATTTTTGGGCACGTCACATTTTTTGATCGCTTTTTATTCCGATTTTTGTGAGGCAGAATGACCAAAAACCAGCTATTCATGAATTTCTTTTGGGGGAGGCGTTTATACCGTTCCGCGTTTGGTAAAATTGATAAAGCAGTTTTATTCTTCGGGTCAGTACGATTACAGCGATATCTCATTTATATTATTTTTTTTATGTTTTGGCGCTTTTATACGATAAAAACTATTTTATGGAAAAAATAATTATTTTTGCATCGCTTTATTCTCAGGACTATAACTTTTTTATTTTTCTGCTGATGATGCTGTATGGTGGCTCGTTATTTGCGGGACAAGATGACGCTTTCAGCGGTACCATGGTTATTTATATCTGTCTTTTTGATCGCGTGTTATTCCACTTTTTGTTCGGCGGTATGATAATAAAGCGTTGTTTTTTGCCTCGTTTTTTTTTTTTTTTCTTACGGTGTTTACTGAAGGGGTTAACTAGTGGGCCAGTTTTATAGGTCGGGTCGTTACGGACGCGGCGATACTAAATATGTGTACTTTTATTGTTTTTTTTTTTTATTTAGGTAAAGAAATGTATTTATGGGAATAATATTTTTTTTTTTTTTTCATTATTTTGGAATATTTTTTTTTATTTTTTTTTACACATTTGGAAAAAATTTTTTTTACTTTTTTACTTTGCCCCAGGGGGGGGACAATACAGATCGGTGATCTGCCAGTTTGCATAGCACTCTGACAGATCACCGATCTGAGAGAAGTGCAGGCTGCTTCACAGTGCCTGCTCTGAGCAGGCTTCTGTGAAGCCACCTCCCTCCCTGCAGGACCCGGATCCGCGGCCATCTTGGATCCGGGTCTGGAGCAGGCAGGGAGGGAGGTAAGACCCTCGCAGCAACGCGATCACATCGCGTTGCTGCGGGGGGCTCAGGGAAGCCCGCAGGGAGCCCTCTCCCTGCGCGATGCTTCCCTGCATCGCCGGCACATCGCGATCATGTTTGATCGCGGTGTGCCGGGGGTTAATGTGCCGGGGGCGGTCCGTGACCGCTCCTGGCACATAGTGCCGGATGTCAGCTGCGATAGTCAGCTGACACCCGGCCGCGATCGGCCGCGCTCCCCCCGTGAGCGCGGCCGATTGGCTATGACGTACTATCCCGTCAAGGGTCAGATAGGCCCAGGTCACCTCGACGGGATAGTACGTCAAAGGTCACAGAGGGGTTAAACACTACCATAAGACTCCCATAAAACTTCTCTGCAGTCTCCCCCTTGTCCTGTGTGACATCTGTGAGGGAGGTAGCTTGGTCCGCTAATCTATCTTGTGCCCAAACTTTTAAAGCATTGCAGAAATCAACACCACTCTCATATGTTCCCCATCCAAATTCACTTTATAGGTTATGCCACCCTCAATAATTGGAAGATACCCCTCCTCAGCCTTCACTTGGAGCAAGTGTAACAGATCTCTTCGGGAAGTGGAATAAATCTCTCGATTCGCTGCCATTTGCCTATAAAAGGCTATGGGGAGGTTTCTGGATCGGGTAACTGGATGCAGAGGGTGTTTTTATTTGGGATGGGGAAAAGGGGGTTTACTTTGGCCTGTCAGGAGTAGCTTTCACATCATCTTCTTCAAACTCTGATATTACTGACTCAGGGGCGGGAGGAGATGGTGGTAGTATGGGCACAAGAGGCATCTGCTGCAGAAGCGGGGCAGGAGGCTCTGTTACAATTACAGATTGTATTGCCAGATGGGCCGTTAGGCGGCTGTCGAGGACAAATTGGACCTCCTTCAATTTTATGTGGTTTTCCTGTATACACCGCTCTATTGCTGATACTATGACCATGGCGGCATCCTTCCTGGGATATTGAAAGATACCGGCAGAGATTATTGGTATGGCCATTGTACATTGACAGAGGAGGCATACAGGATTGCGTTCTGGACAGCCTCAGTAATTGGTGGGACCTAGGAATGTTGGTAGATTATATTGTGGTCCCACTGCATGTATTACATATTGACACGGCAGCTGTCCTGCTCTGGTTGCTGCGACCTGTCCTGTTTCTACCTGGCCATAAGTTTATATACATGAATTAGATTCTTCCTGTATCATGGGTCCGCCTTTCTGTGAAATCATTGCAGCCAATCCTCCAGCATGGCGGAGTTGGTTGTCTGCGGCATTCATTATAGCCCCAACATGTTAAGATCCCCTGTCCCTATTCTAAAGAGCACATCATGACATGGGGTCCAGGAATAACATTGGAATACATTTCCTGGAAATCTTCTATCTCCTCTGTGTATCCTGTCTCTAAGCGGGTGACTAAAGTAGGGGGGGGTGGATACTTATAACCGCCAGCAATACTAGGCATAGCAGGGACAGGTGCTGGCGGTGGCTGATAAGTGCCGTCAGCGTTTAGCATGGGAAAGGTGGGGCTACAACTCCGGGTCTTCTTGCTCCACAATTGTAACAGACCTCTCTCCACTGAGGATTAGTAACTCCGCATACATCACAAATCCACCCGGCAGGATCATAGGGTGGGGACGCACTGGATTTTGGCAACCCAGGATATATTGGTGCTTTGGGATTGAGGGGCACGGAGCTTAGTCGGGAGGAGAGGCTTGATTTCCTGGGGAGGGGCCATATCATCTAACCGGGAGCCCCCCCTGTCCCAAATCATCATTTTTAATTGTCTCTCTGGCACATTAATCTCAGTCACTTTCTCAGGTCCTTCTTGCACCACAAAACATCCAGTCTTTGTCATAGTAGTAGACAGCTTTCCTTTTTCAACGTAACAATAACAGAAACAATCAGAACTCACTTCCTCTGTTGATCCTCAATTTGCTATATATCAATCACTCAACTTGAAGCAGGTGAATCACTTACAAGTTTCTTTCTAAAACTAGGCACCATATTTTACTTCCAACTTCAACTTACAATATTTCTATCTACTTCAATACAGTACTGTTGCTTTAAACAAAACACAAATCTCCCAGCGTGTACTACACCAAGGACAGAAGAATATACAGAGAATCTTGAGCGCAGCTACATGCCCCCTCCCATCCAAGACTTTATCGGGAGATAAGAACTCACAGAATTCCTCAACACAGAACGGAGAAACTCAAAAGCAATCACGCAGCTGCTTAGACTGCCCCTCCCATCAGATTTTTAGAAATTTAGTGTCTTTCACACAGAAACAGAATGCTGCAGTTCTGAGACTTAATTTCTACAAAACCTTCATCACACAAATCCAAACTGTTCTTTTTCTTCCACGGAAACATGATTCTCCTTTAGATCTAAATATCCTTACTTCTATCCTATCTATATCTATCTATCTAATATATAAAGCTGAATGTGTGTGTGTGTGGTTGTCCGGGATTGGCATCTGCACCGTCGCAGCTACAGCCACAAAATTTTGCACAGTCACACGTCTGGACCCTGAGAGCGTCATAGGCTATGTTGTGAGGTGAAATTTTAACCCCGCGCGTTCCAATTCACGAAACAATTTTGCCCCTATCTACATAATGGGGAAAAAGTGAAAGGAAAAGTGTTGGAGGCAAATATACCGTACAGTTGCTAAGGTGGGGCCCCGACATGGGATACTCCCCACACACGGGGGTATGAACACACACAAAATGCGCCACACACTACCACGTGCTTGAACACATATCACCCTCAGCACACATTTCACCACACAGATACCAACCTCGCCACATAAAAGTCGAAACGCAAAAGTCGCCGCGCAAAACTCGCCACATGCAAAACTAGGCTCACGCAAAACTCGTCACACGTGCAAAACTCACCTCATGGAAAACTCGCCACAAGCAAAACTTGCACAAGCGGAAAAATTGTAACATGCACAAAAGTTGCAACACATGCAAAAGTTGCCTCACACAAAACTTGCACATACTCAAAATGCACCACACATAAAACTCGCCATACGCAAAACTTGCTGCACACAACTTGCTACACTAACCTGTCACATGCAACTCGAGACAAAAAGTTGCTACATGCATGTCTCCACACAAAACTCAACACACACAACTTGACACATGAAACTCGCCTTAAAACACACACACAAGTCTGGTATTATCCTTCAAAAATAAAAATCTGATTAATAAGCAGACAAACTACAAGAGCAACAACTGTACCATATAGGAAATACGGCAGCTGTCAGTCACATGACCTGTCTATTATGTGTATGTGTGAGCTAATATATACTGCCAGGGGGGGGGCTTCCTGTTGGCTGGGGATTTATCAGGCTGCCAATTTAGCTTACAAATACTGAGGTAAAAATACTGAGCAAATAACGTGTGAACGAGGTCTAATACAGGAGGAGATGACACACAGATATATACTATATACAGGAGAGATGACACACAGGTATATACTATATACGGGGGAGATGACACAGGTATATACTATATACAGGAGGAGATGACACACAGGTATATACAGGAGGAGATGACATACAGGTGCATACTATATACAGCGGAAATGACACACAGGTATATACTATATACAGGAGGAGATGACATACAGGTACATACTATATACAGGAGGAGATGACATACAGGTATATACTATATACAGGAGATGACATACAGGTGTATACTATATATAAGGGAGATGACAAACATGTATATACTGAGGGGAAAATGAGAGGTGAAAATGAGGGGTGTGAGATGAAAAGGTGTGAGTGCAAATTGATAGAGTGAGGGAAAATAGTGGAGTGATCGGAAAATGACAGATGTGAGGTCGAAATGACAAGTGTTAGGGGGGAATGAGAGGAGTGATGGGAAAATAAGAGAAGTGAGGTGCTATAACTAACCACAGATATTTACTATGCCCAGGCAACGCCAGGCTCTTCAGCTAGTGTGTGTATATGTGTGTGTGTATATATAAATATTGAATTTAGAATTATTAGGCAAGTTGTGTTTTAGAGGATTATTTTTATTATTGATCAACAACTATGTTCTCAATCAGCCCAAAAGTCTCGTAAATATCAAAGCTTAATATTTTTGGAAGTTGGAGTGGGGCTTTTTTAGTTTTAGCTATCTTAGGAGGATATCTGTTTGTGCAGATAACTATTACTGTGCAGAATTATTAGGCAACTTAATAAAAACCAAATATATCCCCATCTCACTTGTTTATTTTCACCAGAAAAAACAATATCACTGCACAAAATTTAGAAATAAACATTTCTAACATGCAAAAACAAAACCTCCAAAGATGAGTGACCAATATAGCCACCTTTCTTTATGATGACACTAACAGCCTTCCATCCATAGGTTGTCAGTTGCTTGATCTGTTTACGATCAACATTGCGTGCAGCAGCCTCCCTGACACTGTTCTGTTTTCCCTCCCTGTAGATCTCACATTTTATGAGGGACCACAGGTTCTCTATGGGGTTCAGATCAGGTGAACAAGGGGGCCATGTCATTATTTTTTTCTTCTTTGAGACCTTTACTGGCCAGCCACGCTGTGGAGTAGTTGGAGGCATCTGATGGAGCATTGTCCTGCATGAAAATCATGTTTTTCTTGAACGATACCGACTTCTTCCTGTACCACTGCTTGAAGAAGTTGTCTTCCAGAAACTGGCAGTAGGTCTGGGAGTTGAGCTTCACTCCATCCTCAACCCGAAAAGGTCCCACAAGTTAATCTTTGATACCAGCCCATACCAGTACCCCACCTCCACCTTGCTGGCGTCTGAGTCGGAGTGGAGCTCTCTGCCCTTTACTGATCCAGCCTCTGGCCCATCAAGAGTCACTCTCATTTCATCAGTCCATAAAACCTTTGAAAAGTCGGTCTTAAGTTATTTCTTGGCCCAGTCTTGACATTTTATCTTGTTTCTTGTTCAAAGGTGGTCGTTTTTCCAGCCTTCCGTACCTTGGCCATGTCCCGGAGTATGGCACACCTTGTACTTTTTGTTACTCCAGTAACGTTGCAGCTCTGAAATATGGCAAAACTGTTGGCAAATGGCATCTTGGCAGCTTCAAGCTTGATTTTCCTCAATTCATGGGCAGTTATTTTGTGCCTTTTTTGCCCGACACGCTTCTTGCGACCCTGTTGGCTATTTGCCATGAAACGCTTGATTGTTCGGTGATCACGCTTCAAAAGTTTAGCAATTTCAAGACAGCTGCATACCTCTGCAAGACATCTCACAATTTTGGACTTTTCAGAGCCCGTCAAATCTCTCTTCTAAACCATTTTGCCAAAGGAAAGGAAGTTGCCTAATAATTAAGCACACCTTATATAGGGTTTTGATGTCATTAGACAACACCCCTCCTCATTACAGAGATGCACATCACCTGACTTACTTAATTTGTAGTTGGCTCTCAAGCCTGAACAGCTTGGAGTAGGACATGTATAAAAAGGATCATGTGATCCAAAAAATAACTTGCCTAATAATTCTGCACGCAGTGTATATATTCCTGAGTTACGTATCCTACCCAATCTTCCATCACCTCACCACGCCTGATTCTAACAGTGATCAAGATTTCAGGATATTTTGACTAAAAACAGAGTTACAATCACTGGTCAATCCGGAGTGTCCGTCCCTTATGAGGTACGATTTGAACACTGGGCCCCCAACGGAACTACACCTCTATATGATTCCACCCAAGAATCACCCCACCATCGGGGACAACCTCAGATCCTCTTTGCAGCAACAAACACAGGAAAACCACACCAGATGGTCAGTCTGAACAGTATAACTGCCAACTTACAGTGGTTGTTGTGGGGGATGATCAGTCCCATTTTTCCAGTGCCTGTGTCTGGTCCGAGGGTCCTTTGTCTTCTTGTCCTCCGGGGGGCAGAGGCGTCCCTGTTTGGGGACCCCACGTTTGGGTACCCCACGTTTGGGTGCCAAGCTGTTGAGGGAGGATCTGGAGTGACCCTTCATGGTTGAGTCAGTGATTTTCAAATTGTCAAGGTCTCATAACAACAATGAACTTTAGCCTAGTAACAGAATTTATCTCAAAAGAGCAAAATGGAGTCGAAAAGCACAAAATGAAGCCTGCTTTTAATTTTTCTTAGTTTAACCCTTCACAGTGTAACTAATTCGTCACGTGCCCGCTCTTAGCACGTGACTTGGGCTGTGCCTGCAAGGGTTAATCTATCTCCCCACTCTCGGTCCAGCATTCAACCTCTGTCCTATGCTCTAATGGGAGCATAAATCACACACCGGCCCAGGCCACACACCCGCTCATACACGCTGCCACCACTTATCGAACACACGGGCGATGAGTCTCGGAAATATTAATACTAATAATGTCTACCACTCATAAGGCTCACACACCTTAGGCTATGGATTATTTTAGAACATTCAAGGTTCAACTTGTTAAAGTTTTATACTTTAATACAAAAAAGATTCAGTGTTTACAGTAAGAAAACGTATAAAAACATGATAATAAAGACATACAACTTATTCAAAACAGTATAAAAATAAACAGGAGAAAACTTACAGAAATCATCTGTTTGTTTTCTGCTCCCTGAGGGGGGGTGAATGGAGTTGGTGGAACACATGAGCGTCTCAGGCTACCCTCACATGTGAACACGTTTTTTAGGTATACAGGTCTAATTTATAGCTTTGGTCTGGAGGTCAGGTTTCTAGACCAGCCCCTCAGGTTAATATCATAATTGCTTGTATTTTGATTGGGAGGGCGCGGCCGTGGACCAATCAATATATTATTTTCTCTTGAGATCCTTTGTGTAACAGCTGTCACAGAGATACTATCAGGCCGTAATTAACATCTCTCTTTCAAGAGCTAGGAGATGTCAAATGTTGCCTTTCTTCTTGGCTTCCAGCAGGACCCCCTGGTGAGGCTAGAGACAGAAGTCTACTTGTCTCAGGAAAATACATATTAACACCTGGGTGCGACCTGCAGCTTTTCAAGACAGTTACATTAAATAATGTTACATTATTGCCAATGACACAATAGGTCTATACATAGTCCACTGCTCATATGTGTGTGTGTGTATATATATATATATATATATATATATATATATATATCTCTCTCTAGATATCAAGATAGATACGTAGATAGATATAGACACACACTAGATGGTGGCCCGATTCTAACGCATCTGGTATTCTAGAATATGTATGTAGTTTATTTATGAAGTTTTCAGAATAATGTAATTTATACACAGGATTCGGCCGGCTAGGCGCGACCAATTAGCGAAGCGTGGTACAAATTCCGCGCCAATTCCCGGCCGGGCGTGATAAGTCAGTGAAGCCAGGGCTGGCTCCAGGTTTTTGAGAGCCCCGGGCGACAGTCTCAGTGGGCCCTCCTCTTTAACACATACCACGATTCATGATGCACAAATACAGCAGAGAAATATACCACAGCCAAGCCAAATAGCATATAACACAGCCCAAGTAGTATATAGCAATGTGGGCACCATATCCCTGTTAAAAAAAGAATTAAAATAAAATAAAAAATAGTTATATACTCGCCTTCCGGCGGCCCCCGGATCCAGGCCAGGCGTTTAGCGATGCTTCTCACGACGCTCCGGTCCCAAGAATGCATTGTGACCGCTACGTCATCATCATTAGATCTTTTTACTATTGATGCTGCATAGGCACACAGGGTTAATAGCAGTGTTAATGGACTGCGTAACACAGCGGCATAACGCGGTGTAATGCAGCCATTAACCCTGTGTGAGCGCTGACTGGAGGGGAGTATGGAGGGGCAAATTCGCTGCCGGACTGTGCCCGTCGCTGACCAATCAGCAACGCGGGATATATATATGAATGTGTTTTGTTTTGTTTTTTTTTCTCAGCTGGATAAAGCAATAATTATTGGGATTGACTGCTACCACGACACCCTGCAGGGGAGGAGATCTATTGCTGGCTTTGTCGCGAGCACCAACAAACAAATGACTCGGTAATGTATCTGCCACATCTGGGTTCCTCATACATTGCTGGCTCTTCACTCCGACTAATGCAGAGAACTGAAGCAAGGACCTTGAGCGCCCCCTCCAGATACAGCCCCCATTGTACCGCAGCCCCAGGATAAACTAATTGCCCCTCCGGATACAGCCACCATTGTACCGCAGCCCCCAAAATAAACTAAATGCCCCTCCGGATACAGCCACCATTGTACCGCAGCCCCCAGAATAAACGGATTGCCCCTCCAGATACAGCCACCATTGTACCACAGCCCCCAAAATAAACTAAATGCCCCCACGGTCTACAGCCTCCGCACCCCTCAGCCCCGCACCCCAGAGTGGGCCGGCACTGATGCCATTGTGCCCCTGATGTCTTGTAGGCCCATAGCAGCCTATGAGATGGCAGCCTTATTCTGAATGAGCCCTAAGTAACCTCTGACCTTTCTATTTTAGCTGGTTTTCCCGATGCGTCGTCCAGGATCAGAGACAAGAGATTGTCGATGGCCTGAAAGTTTGTATGCAAGGTAAAAAAAAAAAAAAAAAAAAAGTACCAAATGTGCAGAACAAACATCTGGATGGATTTTCACTGTACAGAAGGGGAGTCTGGTGTAGGAGACCTCGGCGTAGATTTGTGCTACAATTTCTGCCATGTTTTAGTAAATGTGCCTGCTGCACCAGCTTCTCTGAGAAGTGCCATGGCTGATAAAATAGTGGGGGACAAATCTCCCCTTTGTTTATAGCAGACACCAGGTAACTGTGCTGAGATTTGTGTCTCATAGACTGGTGCAGGTTCTGTTCGCAGCTGTATCCGTACAACATTTAGTGGCCATTCTTGGTACTGCAGCTGAATGAAACGTGATCGGAGCTGCAGTACTGAGAGAGGCCACTACACGGTGTACGGCGCTGCACACATCTGATGCAGGGGTATCTGATCCCCACCGATCTGATGTTTGTGGCCTATAGAAGAATTTCAGTGCGCCTATGGGCGGCCTTATTTACTGGAGTATCACGATGCCATTATGACTTTTTTCTGTCTTTTCTTTATGTCCTTTCTTTCTCTTTCTCTAGCGGCGCTGCACGCATGGACCAAGACTAACGAAGGAAAGCTGCCGCAGCGCATCATCATCTACAGAGACGGAGTAGGCGACGGGCAGCTCAAGACCTTAGTGAACTACGAGATCCCACAGTTCATTGATTGCATCAAGTCTGCTCAACAGAATTACAGGTGCGGTGCAGAGGTGGCCCCAAACCCCTTATGTTTCCTGACACAATTTTAATTTTTGTACTTTTACTATTAAAAAAACAAAACAAAACCCTTTTTTTAATTTCTCCATCAATATATCCGTACGAGGACTTGTTCATTGCGGGATGAGTTGTAGTGTTGAATGACGCCATTCATTTTACCATAAAATGTACTGATAAATCGGGAAAATAATTCCTAGTGGGGGGAAAATGGTGGGGAAAAAAAATTCTGCCATAGTTTTAGTTTTCTTTTTTTTTTTGTTTGTTTGTTTTTACAACGTACCATGTGCAGTGAAATGACCTGACAATAAGATTCTCCGGACGATTACAGCGGCACCAAACTTCTCTACTGTTTTTACTTAAATGGTGAAAACATTTTTATGACTTTTTTTAAAAAGAAAGGAGAGCGTTGTTCCATCATCCTTCTATAGTCTAAATAATGAGAAGGAAGAGAAACTTCAAACTCCAGATGTTAAAAGATGTATAGTTAGAAGATATCTAAAGAAAAAACAGAGAAAAAAAACCCAATCAAAAAGTCCAGAGTAGTTAATAAAATTTTCATGATTTTATATTAAGTAATAATACATCAGATTTATAACATGAATGGAGCAAAGGCAATAGAAAATAATATTTAAAATGTATAAAGGGCGCACCTAACCAGGAGTAGAAACTCTATATTTAGTAGTTGTCACATATAAAGTGCAAAAGACGTGGTAAAAAATAGTAAAAAAAAATATAAATGCATAAAAAAAGTGATAACCACTAATGGGCACCGCTGAGACAGCGATCTCATGCGGAAAATGCTAGTGTACAAACAGTGTGCAAGCCAAAGTGCATATAAGAGAGTTGAAATAGTAGTTAGGCTAGACTGTACAAAAATACCACTAGGTGTTGCTGTTGATAACAGCAAGTGTTGGCACATGGGAAAAGAGACTGATAGTAATAAGAAAACATAATGCGGTCATGATAGACATGTACTTACTATGCTCTTAAGATCCCGGTTTCCTGGATGGCGCCCTCCCCAACGCGCGTTTCGGCACGCTGCCTTCGTCAGGCGCCATCCAGGAAACCGGAATCTTAAAAGCATAGTAAGTACATGTCTATCATGACCGCATTATGTTTTCTTATTACTATCAGTCTCTTTTCCCATGTGCCAACACTTGCTGTTATCAACAGCAACACCTAGTGGTATTTTTGTGCAGTCTAGCCTAATTACTATTTCAACTCTCTTGCATATGCACTTTGGCTTGCACACTGTTTGTACACTAGCATTTTCCGCATGAGATCACTGTCTCAGCGGTGCCCATTAGTGGTTATCACTTTTTTTTATGCATTTATATTTGTTTTACTATTTTTTTACCACGTCTTTTGCACTTTATATGTGGCAACTACTAAATATAGAATTTCTAATCCTGGTTAGGTGCACCATTTATACATTTTAAATATTACTTTCTATTGCATTTGCTCTATTCATGTTATAAATCTGATGTATTATTACTTAATAAAATTGTCATGATTTTATATTAACTACTCTGGTTTCTTTCTTTCTGTTTTTTCTTTGGCTAATTTTCCCGATTGTCCTTCACTATTAGTCTTGCTCCCTTAACAGGAATTATCACACTACATAGCGGTACTACTAGTATTATTATTATTATTATTATTATTATCATCACCACTACTACTATCATACTCCACGCTATGTAGCCGTATTTGGTAGTTCTATATGAAAAATTATTTTCTCGATCTAGGGTGGCACCCTCGTTCTGGTATTTTTTAGAAGATATCTGTCTGTTACAGAGGCCTGGAGGAAAAGACCGTTCCTTGTGTCCTTACAGGGACCCAGGAAGGGGTTTAAAGTGCCGCTGTCAGCAGGATTGTGCTCAGTGACTACAGACAGTGTCAGGTCGGCGCCGTTATACTGATTACAGTGATAACTGGTGATGGAATCCGTCTTGTGGTTGTTGTGGAATCTTCATTTTCAGTTTTGAGTGAATGATCTGCTCGTGCCCAGGGGCGGTCTGTGGGGGCTTCATCTGGTGGTCTGATTAGGTATTCATAATGCAGACTGCTGACAGATCACTGATCCCTCAAAAAAAAAATCCATTTTAAAATGGCACCTGCGCAGTAGCATCTATTTGTGTCTATAGAGGAGATCCGATAGCTGCCACTGCACGTGCACAGATGGCGCCATCTTGGAGGAGGATTTTTTTTTTTCTCGGGATAGCGGGGGCAGCACAAAATCTAGAAATGTACAAGCGTCTACTAAATTGATCCGCAGTACGACTCACGTGCCATGGCATCTCTGAGCTCCATTTCTCGTTCTCCCTCAACAGACGTTGGTAGTGAACTCTATTCTGAGTATGAATCGGACGTCTCCTTAGATCCCGTTTCGCCAGACTTTCAGAGGACTGTTGATTCTCTGAGACCGTCAACCAAAATCTGGAGGTTGATGAAGACTCCAGCTCTGTGCCGGATCACGCTGTGTGCTTCAAAAAAGCTAAGCGTCCTCATAAAACATTAGCCATTCACCCGGAGTTTCGGGATATAGTTAATCGACACAGGGAGCGACCGGATAAGTGCTTTACAAGACAAAAACCGCTCAAGGCGAAGTACCCTTTCTCAGCAGATCTCAGAAAGGATTGGGCCGAGTCCCCTGCAGTAGACCCGCCAGTCTCTTACCTGGCATCCAAAACCCTTCTATCCCTGCCGGACGGATCATCTATTAAAAATCCCACAGACTGCCAGAAAATTTGGCTCGATCTGTCTTCGAGGTTCTCAGGTGCGGCTCTATATCCTTCCTTCGCTGCCGTGTGGGTAGCTAAAGCAATAGTATCATGGTCGGAGACCTTGGTTAATTCTATTCAGAGCAGTAATCTTCCTCCGGAAGCAGCGCAGCTGGCTAGCCATATATGTCAGGCAGGAGATTACCTGGTACACGCTTCTTTAGATGTGGCCAACTGTGCGACTCTATCGGCGGCAAATGCCATCACGATCAGAAGATCTTTATGGCTCAGAATGGAAGGCGGATTCTGCGTCAAAAAAGTCTGGCATCTCTTCCTTACCAGTGTGGGCTTTGTTTGGAGAGAAGCTGGATCAGCTTATCTCGGATGGTACGGGAGGAAAGAGCAAATTTCTTCCCCAGCAGAGGCTTAGTTGTCCTTTTCGGCGTCAACAACAAATCCGTTTCCGATCCTTTCTTGCCAATCCGGATTGGTCCAATCCCACTACCTCTTCAGGATCAGGATGCTCTCCTCGCACGAACAGAGGACCCCCAGGCATCCTTTAGGTCCAATCAGCAATGGAAGGGCCAGACCAAACAGTCTGGATCTAAGGGATCTAGGTCCCACAGCTTTTCCTCTCAATGACTCATGGGGTTATCCAGTCGACACCAGCAGGGTAAGCGGTCACCTACTTCTGTTTCACCAGGTCTGGCTCTGTCGTTCACGACGAATGGGTCAGAGACCTGGTGTGTTCCGGATACAAAATCGATTTTTCTCTGCGTCTCCTGACTCGTTTCTTTCCTTCCCGACTTCCAGCATCAAGGGCAAAGACTCTTTCCCGAGCCATAGACTCTTTGCGCCACAATGGCGTCATTGTTCCGGTGACGGAAAACAAAAGGTTTGAGGGATTCTACTCCAACCTATTCATTGTCCCAAAAATGGACAGAAAAGTGAGACCCATACTAGACCTCAAACTTCTAAACAAGCTTGTCAAGGTCCGTCATTTCTGCATGGAGTCTCTGCGTTCGGTCATAACCTCAATGGAAAAAGGGGAGTTTCCAGCATCCATCAATTATTCGAGATGCTTACCTGGATATCCCGATTCCCCCACCCCCAAAAGTTCCTGCGTTTCACCATTCGCGAATAGCATTTTCAATTCACAGCCTTGCCCTTCGGCCTCGCTACTACTCCCAGGGTTTTCACAGGGCGACTGTCATGTCCATTCTGCACTCTCGGGGCGTGGTCGTCCTGCCCTGTCTGGACGAACTCCTGGTCAAGGGTCCATCTTTTTCCACGACTGCACGGAGTCCGTTCGTATCACTTGAGATACTCTTTCTCGTCTAGGTTGGCTGATAAACTTAGCCAAGTCTTCCCCCGTTCCAGCTCAGCAGATATCCCCTTTTTAGGCATGATTCTGGACACCTCGCGAGGGTTGGTGATTCTCCCTCAAGACAAGGTCCTTGCCCTTCAGCAAGGAGCCCCCGCACTTTCTCAGTTATCCCCTCATTCCATCCCCTTTGCGATGAGGGTACTGGAGAAAATGGTGGCAGCAATGGAAGCGGTTCCTTTCGCACAGATGCACCTCCGGCCCCTACAGCATGCTCTTCTTGCAGCTTGGGACAGGAACCCTTTCTCCCTCGACTGCCGATGCCGCCTATCCCCACGGGTCAGGCAAACTCTCAGATGGTGGACATTGAGTTCTTCCCTCAACCAGGGAAAGTCCTTTTTGCCGGTCCAGTGGCTAGTGGTGACTACCGATGCCAGTCTTCTGGGCTGGGGAGCAGTTTTTTGTCACCACGCCGCTCAGGGCCGCTGGTTATCTCAGGAATCAAAACTGCCAATCAATGTCTTGGAAATCCGAGCGATATGGCTAGCTCTAATGCAGTTTCATTATCTCCTAGCTGGTCACCCAATCCAAATTCGATCGGACAACGCCATGGCTGTGGCATACATCAACCATCAAGGGGATACCTGCAGCAGGGCGGCCATGTGCGTAGTAACTCATTCTCAGCAGTGCACATACCAGGCTTGGAAAACTGGGCGGCAGTCTTCCTCAGCTGCCAGGGTCTCGCCACGGGGGAGTGGGAACTTCATCCAGATGTTTTCCAACAGATCTGTCTTTGTTGGGGGACCCCGGATGTGGATCTGATGGCATCCAGACTGAACGTCAAAGTCTCCAGGTTTTTAGCTCGGTCTTGAGTTCCAAGAGCCATAAGAGCGGATGCTCTGGTTTTTTTGTGGTGCCAGTTCCGTTTTGCGTACATTTTCCCCCCGCTGCCGCTTCTTCCGAGAGTCATCAGGAAGATCAAAGCGGAAGTGGTTCCGGTGATCCTGGTCGCTTCGGATTGGCCATGCCGGTTTTGGTTCGCAGAGTTGGTGTGCCTCGTCGCCGATGTACCCTGGCAACTGTCGGTTCGTTCAGATCTGCTCTCCCAGGGACTGATTTACCACCAGAACACGGCGGCCCTGTGTTTAACGACTTGGCCGTTGAATTCTGGATTCTGTCCCAAGCCGGTTTTTCACAACGGGTCGCGTCCACAATGATCAGTGCTTGTAAGCCTGCGTCAGTACACATTTATCACCGTACCTGGAAGACATGTTTTGCTTGGTGCAAGGCTCGTGGACGTCTTCCCCCTTGTCTTCTCTATTCCCACCATTTTGGAGCTCCTACATACCAGCCTGGACTCGGGCCTGGCGCTCGAATCGCTCAAGGGCCAGATATCCGCCTTATCGGTCTTATTCCAACGAAGGATTGCAGCAATACCTCAGGTGAAGATGTTCATTCAGTGGGTTACACATGTGCTTTCCCCCTATCACAGGCCTTTAGACCCTTGGGACCTTAACTTGGTCCTGGGAGTCTTACAGGAAGCTCCCTTTGAACCGCTTCAGGACATTTTGCTCACCTTGCCATCCTGGAAGTTGTTTTTCTTGTTGCAATCACATCAGTAAGGCGGGTTTCAGAGCTGGCTGCTCTGTCCAGTCGGGCGCCTTTCCTTACTTTCCATCTGGACAAGGTTGTCCTCAGGCCGTCCCCATCCTTTTTGCCAAAGGTTGTCTCATCCTTTCAACTTGATGAGGATGCTGTTCTTCCTTCATTTTGTCAGACTCCAGTCCACATGGAGGAAAAGGCTTTCTATACTCTGGATGTAGTCAGAGCTCTGAGAAGGTACGTCTCGAGGATGGTGTCCTTTCAAAGGTCGGATTTCTTGTTCGTGCTTCCTAAGAGTCTAGCCGTTTCGAAGGCCATGATGGCTAGATGGATTTGTTCCACCATTCAGGAGTCCTACAGCATCAGAGGTAAGCCTATCCCAACGGGGATCAGAGCACACTCCACTCGGTCAGTGGGTGCTTCCTGGGCCATTCGGCATTGGTGGAGCAGGTCTGTAAAGCCGCAACTTGGTCCAGCCTACATACTTTCTCGAAGCACTATACACTATGTTCCAAATTATTATGCAAATTACATTTTTATCGGATTTTCCTAAATGGTTGGTGCAAATGACAGTCAGTCTAATAAGTCATCACCCGTTGGAGTATACATCGAATTTTATTGAAGAAACCTCCCAATGATAACATTATAATCTCCAAAATGAATAAAAACTCAAAATGCACTGTTCCAAATTATTAGGCACAGTAGAATTTCTAAACATTTGATATGTTTTAAAGAACTGAAAATGCTCATTTGTGGAATTTGCAGCACTAGGAGGTCTCAGTCACTGAACAAAAAAGCTATTTAACACCAAAACATCCTAATAGGCCAAATTACATGTTAACATAGGAACCTTTCTTTGATATCACCTTCACAATTCTTGCATCCATTGAACTTGTTAGTTTTTGGAGAGTTTTTGCTTGTATTTCTTTGCATGAAGTCAGAATAGAATCCCAGAGCTGCTGTTTTGATGTGAACTGCCTCCCACCCTCATAGATCTTTTGCTTTATGATACTCCACAGGTTCTCTATAGGGTTGAGGTCAGGGGAAGATGGTGGCCACACCATGAGTTTACCTCCTTTTATGCCCATAGCAGCCAATGACTCAGAGGGATTCTTTGCAGCATGAGACGGTGCATTGTCTTGCATGAAGATGATTTTGCTCCTGAAGGCACATTTCTGCTTTTTATACCATGGAGGAAAGTTGTCAGTCAGAAACTCTATATACTTTGCAGAGGTAATTTTCACACCTTCAGGAACCTTAAAGGGCCCCACCAGCTGTTTCTCCATGATTCCGGCCCAAAACATGACTCCTCCACCTCTTGCTGACGTCGCAGCCTTGTTGGGACATGGTGGCCATCCACCAACCATCCACTACTCCATCCATCTGGACCATCCAGGGTTGCTCGACACTCATCAGTAAACAAGACTGTTTGGAAATTAGTCTTCATATATGTGTGGGCCCAATACAACCATTTCTGCTTGTGAACACTGTTTAAGGGTGGCCGAATAGTAGGTTTATGCACCATAGCAAGCCTTTGATGGAGCCTACACCTTGAGGTTCGAGGGACTCCAGAGGCACCAGCAGCTTCAAATATCTGTTTGCTGCTTTGTAATGGCTTTTTAGCAGCTGCTCTCTTAATCTGATGAACTTGCCTGGCAGAAATCTTCCTCATTATGCCTTTATCTGCACAAACACATTTGTGCTCAGATACAGCCACAAATCTCCTAACAGTACGATGATCACGCTTAAGTTTTCGGGAAATTTCTAATGTTTTCATCCCTTCACCAAGGCATTGCACTATTTGATGCTTTTCAGCAGCAGAGGGATCCTTTTTTTTCCCATGTTACTTGAAAACTGTGACCTGCATAATAATGTGGAACATCATTTTTAAGTAGTTTTCCTTTAATTTGAATCACCTGGAAAACTAATTGTCACATGTGTTTAAGATTGATTTCAGTGATCCATTGAGCCCTGAGACACAATACCATCCACGAGTTTATTTGGAAAACAAAACAATTAAATCTTTATGGCACTTAAATCCAATTTGCATAAAAATTTGGAACACCGTGTAATGGTCATACTCAAACTTTGGCTAATTTGCTTTAATTATTGTATTGTTAATGTTGTTACTTATGACTGTTGTGTTTGAAACTGTTAACCTGTAAAGCGCTGCACTGCAGAATATGTTGGCGCTATATAAATAAAGATTATTACTACTATGCGGGGCTAGTCAGAAAAAGTGGCTGTCTCACATCTAGACAGTTGTTACGTGAAGCCTGATGTTTTCGGTTGTTGTTTCCCACCCAGTGACTGCTTTGGGACGTTCCATGGTCCTGTATCCCCAATTAGATGAAGGAGAAACAGGGATTTTTGTGTACTTGCCATAAAATCCTTTTCTCTGAGCCACTCATTGGGGGACACAGCACCCAACATGTTAGCCTAATGGCTTGTGCTTGTTCCTTTGTTTGACATGTTGTTGTACTCTTATGTGTTATTAATGTTCTCCTACTGCTTTTGCACTGAACTGGTTCTCTGGGAGCCAGCACGAGGGTGTATACTGCAGGCGAGGAGCTAACTTTCTTTGTATTAACTTGGTGTCAGCCTCCTAGTGGCAGCAGCATACACCCATGGTCTGTGTCCCCCAATGAGTGGCTCGGAGAAAAGGATTTTACGGTGAGTACACAAAAATCCCTAGTTTTTAACCACTAAAGTATACATATAAAACCTTACAAGTTTGCTATCACCATAATTGCACTGACCTGAAGAATTATGTTGAAGGGCAACAAAACAAAATCCAATGATGGAATTCCGTGTCTTTTGTTGTGTTGTTTTTTGTTGTTTTTGTTTTTTTTACCATTTGGTCCACTCCCCCCTCCCCCCCCCAACATCCTCTTTAAGAAGCCGGCTTGAAGTTGCCATCACTCCCAATAGATCAGCTTTAAGAGGACGTCCATTATCACATTGGCAAGTTAATGGGAGCCGCTCTGCTCACTTCTGCTGTGGTTTTGTATATACTGCTCATCAATCACAAGAGAAAAATTTTTTGTTTTTCTTTGGTTTTTTTTAGCCCAAGACTAACCGTGGTGGTGGTGAAGAAAAGAATAAATGCCAGATTCTTTGCCAATATGGGCGGCCGGCTCCAGAATCCACCACCGGGTACAATCGTTGATAGTGAAGTCACCAGACCTGAATGGTTAGTACACATGTGCCCAGAATAAGTATGGAGGGAGGACTAGTAATGTCTGAAGCGTGACTCCTGGGAGACCCCCACCTTATTCCAGACCCCACTCTGGGAGTTGTCCGGCAGTCAAGTAAACGAGGATGAGCTGCAATACCAGACACTGCCACATACATAGAGAAGCGCTGGTTTCTAATTTCAGACAACCATCTTTAATCCAGATCAAGGGAAAGTGGACACTAGGAGGTATTTTACTGTAAACCCCCCGACGTTTTAAATATCTCCATAGGTCTCTGTTCCTATGGCCTCCATGGTCGGGCGGCTCAAACATAGTGTGCTCAGTATCTTAAAGGGGTTGTCTATTACATGTAAAAAAAAATTGACCAATGGGGGGGTCTTAAATGAAAAAAAGCCCCCTACCGGACCCCTGACATTCCTCTGTGATACAGATCAATCCTCTTCCTGCTGAGACAGAATGTGATCGCTGAAGGTCATCAGTCATCACTAACTGGCTGCAGCGGTCACTTTGTGTTCCCTGCTGGAAGAAGTTCTGAGACTCTCAGGGATGGGGGGACACAGGTAGCATCACAAAGAAGTGGTGGGGCTCTTGTATCTTTTTGACTTTTAAGACACCTTTGGGCCCAATCTTAATATAACATTTAGTGGACATCCCCTTTAATAAAGTGGCCAGCAATGATCTGACCAATGCTCTCAGCAATGAATCCAAACTTCTTCTGTAAAGTCTCCGGAACAGAACTCGCTCAGAGGAGGCATGGACTTTAGGGCAACTGCAAAAAGCTTAACCAAATCCATTGTTCACGGACTTTCCTGAGTCCCCATAGTTGTCAGGTTAAACTGAAAGAAATGGAGTACAAGTCAGTATGTATGGAAACTAGGAGCATGTTCACACGGGCCATCAATACAGAACAAAGACAGAAAATATCTTGCTGTAAGTAGAAGCAATCGTGCATATGGATAACACTGGGTATTTAATAAACACTGATTTTATAAAAGAAAAGTGAAAGCAATCCCACCAACGTCGAGGTGTGCCCAAGTTCGGGATGGTGTTGACGAAGCACCCGATGTTCTCTATATCCACTATGTCTTTTACTTACAGCAGGTATTTATTGTTTGTCTTGGGTTTTATAGTTGCCAGGTTGCTCTCGATAGATTAGCGATGGCTGACACCATCGTCTATAAACCATTAACGCCCGTGTCGTCTGCTTCCACCCAGGTATGACTTCTTCATCATCAGCCAGTCTGTGAGACAAGGGACCGTCTCCCCCACACATTACAACGTTGTGTACGACACCGGAGGCCTGAAGCCCGACCACATGCAGCGCCTGACCTACAAGCTCTGCCACCAGTACTATAACTGGCCTGTACGTAGTTACTGGGAGATTACTGGAGAGGGGACTTCAAGAGTCCTGCCTGTTCACTGTTGTTTTTTCCCTCTTAGGGTGTCATCAGAGTTCCAGCACCGTGTCAGTATGCTCACAAGCTCGCCTTCCTGGTCGGGCAAAGCATCCACAGAGAACCACACAATTCTCTGTCCAGTCTCCTGTACTACCTGTAGAAATTGTGCAGGGCTGAGGATTGTTCAAGTGTCTGGTTTGCATTTAAGTTTTTGAGAAAATTGGCAGAGTTGGAAAAGCCAAAAGTGGCAGCCACCAAATTGTAGCTGTCGTATATATTTATTTTCTTTACTTTTATTTTATTAATTGGAAATTATATTGGTTAATGTTGACAAAAGGTTTAATAAAATAGTTATGTTCTGGCTTCTCAGTCATCCGATGTTTATTAGACTTGAGATTTTTCTGATAATTTTGCAGAGGAGCTAGGTTGTTCCAATAAAATCTTCCATCTTTCAGCCAAACAGAAATCATCCATCCTTCGGTATCGGAAGAGCCAGGGTGCACAATACTTGCCTTTTTATAAGAGCAAAGTGGCTTCTTTAGAGCTGAACCAATATTTCTAGGCATCCATTCAAAATCAGACTTTCTCCTTCGCCTCATTGGGGGATACAGACCGTGGGTGTATGCTGCTGCCAGTAGGAGGCTGACACTAAGGGCTTGTTCACACGTTCCTTTTTTTGCTGCGGATTTTTCAGGTCCTGATTTGGAAAATCCGCAGAGCAAATCAGCGGTGATTTTCACTGCGGTTTTTTGTCCTTTTTCTACTGCGGATTCCACTGCGGGTTTCCAACTGCACTTTCCTATTGGTGCTGGTGGAAACCCGCTGCAGAATCCGCAGCAAGAATTGACATGGTACTTCTTTTTTTCCGCAGAAAATCCGCGCGGATTTTCCAGCTGAAAAAAGGAACGTGGGAACAGCGGATTTCGTTTTCCATAGGGTAACATTGTACTGTACCCTGCATGGAAAACGGCTGCGGATCCACAGCTGCAAATCCGCTGCGGATCCGCAGCCAAAACCGCATCGTGTGAACATAGCCTAAGTGATACAAAGAAAGTTTGCTCCTCCCCTGCAGTATACACCCTCCTGCTGGCTCTCAGCTAACCAGTTCTTGCTTTGTGTCTGTAGGAGGCACATGGGTCTGGTTCAGACCCTAACATTTTTATTTTATTTTTTACTTTTCTGTAAATTTTTATTTTTTAAGTAATGGAAGTGAAGGGGGCGACGGATCCTTTCAAGGTTCCGATCTCCCCCGAATCATCAACAGGCGAGTATACCTCCCTGTACCCTCTTCTGTGATGTGGAAAGCCATGCCTGAACTCACTTCAGGGGTGACGGTTCCTTCATGGTCCCGATCTCCCCACACCAGCAGCAGTCCACATGGAGTGTCGCCTCCATGTATCCTCTCCTGGAGCCAGGCCTATAGCCGGACAACTGGCCCTGTCCACCCGGGGACTGAACTCTGTGGATGTACAGAGGCCCCCCTCTATGGCGTCCGAGCAGCCCCCACTGTCCCACCACTGTTAAAGCGGATGGTACAAGGAGGCGGACGGTTCCTCTCCACCTCCCTAACAAAGGGATGATGGATTAAAGTTTACCCCTCTATCCCTGCACCGTCCACACTGCAATACCCAACCTGCAGTCATCTGCGGCGGCTCCATGCCGGGATCCTGTCAGCGTTGGGCCTCTGCAGCGGGATATTCACATGCTCACAGGCAGTCTCAGGTTTCCCTGTGGCCCACCTCCCTGAGGCAACGTTCTGGCCGGCTTCAAAAAAGAAGACAGCTGGTCCCCCTACAATCTTCGGTGGTTTGGGGCCCTCCAGGTCCATGGGCGGACCCCTAGTGACCATCTTTGATCCGGACAACTGAGGCCTCCTGACATCATGATGTTCATCGGCCAGACGAGCGGCTTCCTCAAGAGTCGTTGGCCGCCTGTCCCAAAGCCATTCCTGTGTCTTGGGGGTTAGTCTATTAAAGAATCGTTCTAACAAGAAGAGCTGGAGGACGTCCTCCTTAGTGGTTGCTTGGCTCCCTTGTACCCACTAGCAGTGACTGCCGTAATTTACAGGCCCATTCAGCGTAGGTATCGGTTACACGTTTTATAAGTCCTTGGAACTTTTGGTGGTATGCCTCTGGTGTCAGTGCATACCGGGCCAAGATCACTTCTTTGATCCGCTCATAGTCCATACAGTCCTTATCAGGTACCGTGCGATAGGTGTCCGCTGCCCGGCCTGTCAGCTTGCTGGCCAGAATCTGAACCCGTTCCTCCGGCTTCACTTGATGAAGGGCACACTGCCGCTCAAAGTCCTGCAGAAAGCCATCAATGTCTTCCTCTGCCTCCCCCAACTGTCGGAAGGCATTATACTGGATCTTTTTGTGGCTTACTGTTGAAGATACCTGGTCGGAGACCAGAGCTCCCCCTGCTTGCTGACTCTCCTCTCTCCGCTCTGCAATCTCCATCTTGGCCAGCTCCACTCTGGTCCGCTCTGCCATCTCCATCTTGGCTAGCTCTATCCTGGTTCGCTCGGCCATCTTTTACTTCAGATCAGTACACACATCAGCCATCACCTATCGTATGATCTCTACTGCAAGGTTTGGGCCATAGAACGCCAGTCTGTTCTTTACCTCCCTCTGGAATTCAGTCTCCACCACGTTCACATTGGGGGGCGCTGCACTGTCGTGTTCCATGATGGCTGCTATCAAATCCGCTTTTGTTTTGTTGCTGGCGATTAACCCTCGGGCTTCCACCAGTTCTTTTAATGTAGTCCTCTTTAACTTCTGGTAGTTGTTTTCTATTCATTCCTTTCCTCCTGTAGAAGGGGTATCACATCCCGCTGTCTGCCACCAGTGTAACGGGGTCTACTGTGCTGGAGTACCTCTTCCAGTACCACACCATGTTTCAGGAGGTCCACTCTGCTTTGCCTGGAGTCTGAATGAAGGACGCTGGTTAGAATTGCTTGGTTACATGGGCGCATATAAAAGCTCACTGCTTCTCCACGTATTTCCAGTCTGACAACACTTTACTCACAGGACACAGAATATATCACACAGATATAGAGGGCAGGCCAATAGAAAAGCGGCAGGCCAGACATACATTACAATAGCCGCAGGTGGCCAGAGCCTGCAGATATTTACTGTGGGAATTACAAAGGTGGGGGGAGGTCAGAAGGGGCATATATTTGTCCCCTCTGCCTAGGGGCACAGCCTGTGGGCTGTTGCATTAGGGACATGCATCTCACATGGAACCTATTATACATACATATAACAGGCACAACATATTCTGGGTGCTGAGTGGTTCCGTAACACTTAACATCGCCTATTTATATCATCAACCAATCTCTGTACATTGATGAGGACTCCGGTCCTGCTCTAGACTACGCAGTGTCCCTCATAAGGAGACTAAACTCTCTCACAGAGCATTTGCCATTCAGTCTGGATAAGTGATTCACTGGACAGAAGCTTCTACATGGGATGCCATGCCTGGTATGATTTTTAAGGGCGGCGGGCCCTTTAAAGGGCACCGATCTCCCCACACAATCAACAGACGAGCACACGGAGTGTCGCCTCCATGTATCCTCTTCTGCATCCAGGCCTAATGCAAGACAACCTGTCCTGTCCACCCGGAGTCCTGAACTCTGTGGATGTACAGAAGCACCCCTTTTTGGCGTCTGAGCTCCCCCCTCTGCATCACCACTATTTAGCAGAGGATGCAAGAAGGCAGATGATACCTCTCCACTTCCCTGTTAAGAGGATGGTGGAGCGAGGGTTCCTAATTTTTGACTCTGCACTGTCAAAAGAGAGCGGCGATGGCAAGACACTATGACCTGCTGGATGCAGCCGTGCATTCTGCCACTTGGCAGATTAACCGGGTAGAATCTCCTGTGGTATACCTACCAATATCCCTGCCCGATGGATCATCAATTAAAAATACCACGGACTGTCAGCAAATCTGGTTCATTGCGGCTTCGGGCTCAGCTCTCTATCCTCCCTAGCCGCCGCATGGATTGCTAGAGCAATGGTCTCCTGGCTGGAGACCTTAACTACTTTGATTCACACCAGTAACCTTTTCCCGAAGACAGTACAACTGGCCAATCAAATCTTTTGAGCGGGAGACTAACAAAGGATCGTATGTTTCCTACAGCCCCTACCAGCAGTGGAAGGGTTGTCCAGGACAACTAGATCTTGGTTCCAAAAGGGGGAAAGAAAAGTAAGGCTTAAGGGCTACTGGGTTGACCTGCCTCAGAATCTTGAATGGCTCAAGGTACCGAGAGGCAAACTTGTACAAAGGCGCAAATGTTCCATGAAAACAACCAGAGCAATCTCCAGGGTGAATCTGAGGTAGCAAACTTCTCTTCTTGTCTGCATGTATCTTCATCCGAGGCAGGTCCTTAAAGGGAACCTGTCACCTAAATTTGGCGGGACCTTTTTTTGGTCCGATGGGCGGTGTTTTCGGGTGTTTTATTCACCCCTTCCTTTCCCGCTGGCCGCACACTGGCTGCAATATTGCCTTGAAGTTGATTCGCTTTCCTCCGTAGAACACACCTTCGCAAGGCAATCTTGCTTTGCGCGCGCGCAGTATGCTTTGCCCAGCTGCGGGCAAAGCCGAAAAGCATTAGTGCGCATGCGCCGGCGCACTATGTCCCGGAAGTATTTTGCTGTGTTCCGGGACATAGTGCGCCGGTAAATGCGTACTAATGCTTTTCGGCTTTGCCCGCAGTTGGGCAAAGCTTACTGCGCTGCGCAAGGCAAGATTGCCTTGCGCAGGCGTGTTCTACGGAGGAAAGCGAATCAACTTCAAGGCAATATTGCAGCCAGCGGGAAAGGAAGGGGTGAATAAAACACTGCCCGTCAGACCGAAAAAAAGGTCTTGCCAAATTCAGGTGACAGATTCCCTTTAAGGAATAAGGATGGAGTTTGCCACCAGATCTCAAGGAGGTCTTTATAAGAGGACTCGGCAGCTAGTACCCAGGAGAAAGACATAGGAGAGAGTGACGACACTGCGCCAATCTGAGCACTGGTGCGGGGGTGAATTATTCTTAATTATGGCAGATGTATTGTTAACCGTGGAGTGCTTACTGATTACGTATTGCATCAGCCTTCTGCGGTATTCTAGTCTGCACAACTTAGAGGACAAATATGTGTTCTAATTGAACAATAAGCAATTTACCTCTCCCCACCTTCCTCCAATCCTGTGGGAGTATGCCCAGAATGACCTGTATGGAATATAAAAGGGGGCTGCCTCTGTTTTCAGACCGACTCTACAGGACATCAACCAAGGAAGCACAGCTCCAGCTGGTAGAATGCAAATCTGCTTCACGGCCCTTCATTGAACTCCTGAGAAAATTTGGAGAACCAAGTTTGGGACAGTTAGGTCACCTGACCACATACCTCACTGTGCTTGCTCAGCTTCCTAAGCTTGCCTCTCTGCGGGAGCCCGCCAAAAGTAGGATACTACTGGTTGGGGTAGTTGGCCCTGAAGTCACAGAGGTTCCAAGGCAAGCCAGTGACAGTGTGAGATTCTGTCATTTTGCGCCATCTTGTGTACTTGTTGGGAATGTACTATATGTTGCTGACTGTTGGTGATAAGTAATGAGTGAGCATGCTTGTGTGCGAAGAGTATATTCAAGCACACCGAATATTATGCTCGAGTCGCCACTTGCATGTCTCACTGTTGTTTGACAGCCGCAACACATGCAGGCATTGTCTTCCAAACAGCCGCAAGTCGTGCAGCTGCCTCTGCAACTCGAGCATAGTATTCAAGCATGCCGAAGATACACAATTAACACATGAGTATGCTCAGATAACACCTTATTGGAGCATGCTCTCATCACTGTTGGCAGGGCCGGTTTTAGGCAAAGTGGGGCCCTAGGCAAAGTTTAAAATGGGGCCCCAAATGCTAACATATTGCACATCATACAGAAGCATTTAGGTTGTATTTACATGCTCAGAGTTCAGGCCGCTAAACGAGTGTGATCAACAATACTGAAGTCGTTGGACGCTTGTTTCCCGGCCTCTTTCCACCGTCTGAGAAAGAATGAAGGCGACAGAACGATCACTAATAGATCACTAACAGATCACCATACAGTATCATGTTATCAGTAGCACATCTACAGTTTACACCGGCGATGTGCTGATGAGAGCAATGATTTTTATTCCGGCATAAACAATCCAATCACCCAATGAATATGCATCATTTTGCTTGTTTAGTATAATACACCCTATAGTCCTCCATATATTAAAATATACTCCTCAGTCCTCCATATAGTATAATACTCTCCTCATAGTGCTCTATATAGTATAATGCACCCCATAGTTCTTCATATAGTATAATGCATTCCCCATAGTCCTCGATACAGTATAATTCAGCCCACATATAGTATAATACAGCCACCACCCCACAGAGTATAATGCTGCCATATAATATATATATATTATGTATAATACAGCCCACACAGTAGTGAATAGCACAGCCCACACAGTAGTGTATAGCACAACCCACACACTAGTATACAGCACAACCAACATAGTAGTGTATAGCACATCCCCCACAGTAGTGTACAGCACAGCCCACAGTCTTGTACAGCACTGCCCAGTCTTATACAGCACTGCCCACAGTAGTATACAGCACAGCCCAAAGTCGTATACAGCACAGCCCACAGTCGTATACAGCACTGCCCACAGTCGTATACAGCACAGCCCACATCCCCCCTTCCCTCCCCGCCTCTCTCCTCCCGAGAATGGCCGCACAGTCCACTAAAAAAAACAAAAAACACAAGCTCCTTACCGAGCCCATGCTGCTCCCTGCTCCTGTGTCGTCGGCTGCCGCCGCACTGCCTGGGACACAGTGCGCGATGATGTGCACCTGCTGTGTCAGAGGCAGAGCGGGCAATGATGGGAGAGGAAGTATCAGGTGACGCTCTCTCCTCCATCATTGCATTGAACTGTACCGGCAGATGCCGGTATAGATCAATGCGGCGGGGGAGTCAGCGCTGGCGGCAGGCGGGCCCCCCTGCCTCACAGGGGCCCCATAGCGGCTGCGTGACTTGCCGCTAGCTGGGGGAGCGGGGGCCCCAAGCAGCTGCCTGGTCTGCCTGCCCTTAACGCCGGCCCTGCCTGTTGGTGATCCAATAAAGTATTACAACAGTGTGGTATCCCCACCCTTTGTTGTCTGAGTAGTATTCTGCTCACGAGAAAGGAGTATGGGTGTGCGGTGGTACTGGCCCTGGCTTGTGTGGTCTTTCTAAAGACAGCCAGGCCAGCAGACAAGAGTACCCACTGACCTTTGTGTCTTCACAGAGGGCCCTTGAGGATACTGGGAGTATACAATGAAAAATGGAGAATCTCCAAAAGACTCTCCGATGTGATTCTAGGAAAACTCCATCCAGGGGTGTAGTTGTACCCAGTTATCCTGTTAGGTAAGATGGTGGCAATGGTAATTTCGATAATTTGATTAACCTGTTCCACTTCACTATTGGACTGAAGATGGTACATAGCGGAAGAATCCAGCTGTATATTCAGCAGCTTGCCAAGAACTCTCCAGAATTTGGAAGCGAACTGGATTCCATGAACTGATACCATGTAGAGTGGAAGACCGTGGAGACTAAATACATATTGGATGAACTGTATGGTGAGCTTGGGTGCAGAGGGAAAGCTGGCCAGGAGAATTAAGTGAGCCATCTTAGAAAACTGATTCACCATGCAACCCTTAGGGTACTGTCACACAGTGGCACTTTGATCGCTACAACGGCACGATCCGTGACGTTGCAGCGTCGCTTGATTATCGCTCCAGCGTCGTAGACTGCGGTCACACTTTGCAATGCATGGCGCTGGAGCGATAATTTCATGACGTAGTTGCGATGTAGAAGTCATACGGGACATTGGGAATATCGTGCACACCTTTGTCACACGATGCAATCATGCCGCCACAGCGGGACACTTGAAGACGAAATAAAGTTTCAAACGATCTGCTACGACGTACGATTCTCAGCGGGGTCCCTGATCGCAGTAGCGTGTCAGACACAGCGAGATCGTAACTATATCGCTGGAACGTCACGGATCGTGCCGTTGTAGTGATCAAAGTGCCACTGTGTGACAGTACCCTTAGAAAGAGGCAGGTCTGTGATGAAATCCATGACTATGTGTTGTCAGGGAGTGGAAGGAACGGCAGAGGCTTGTCCCTGGAGTACTTCTTTCTGGTGCACTAATGGCGGGTGGTTACAAAGTCCCAGACATCCTTTACTAGCGAGGGCCACCAGAAGTGGCGATCAATCAGCTCAGTGGACTTGCGTATGCCCATATGACAAGCCAGCTTGAATTTTTGTCACTAGCACAGACTTAACCTCTCAGGAGTAGGGACAAACGTTTTGACCAGAGTAATGTCTTTTAAAAGGACTGTAGCTGCTTTAATAATTTTGGTCTGGTCAGCAATGTGCTGAAGCTCCAACACAGAATCTGTCACATCAAAAAATTAAGACCGGGCATGTGCTTCTCCACATGTCAAAATTGTAATTGAAAGTTAAAATGAGTGAGAATGCCCACCTGGATTGATGAAGATTCAACCACTGCGTGGACTGCAGATAGGTCAAATTTTTATGGTCCTTGCATATTAATACCAGAGAGCTGGTACCATCCAGTTGATGTTCCTCGAGCATCATATTAATGGCCAGAAGCTCACGATCTCCTATGGTATCGATTCGCTCAGCCAGCAAAAACATTTTGGAGGAAAAACTGTAAGAGACAGACTTCCCACAAGAGTCCTTTGCAGGAGCACCGCTCCACCACTAATACAATAGGCATCTGCCTACAAGAAAAATTGCTTTTTGGGATCGGGGTGAGGCAGAACTGGAGCTTTTGCAAAGGCCTATTTCATCTGCTGGAAGGCTGACACTGTCGACTCAGCCCAGACTCTGGTATTATCTTCCTTCTTGATTAAACAGAGATGAGTGTCATGAAGGATGAAAAATGAGGGATACATTGTCTATAGCAGTTGGTGAAATGCATGAACCACTGGATGGCATGCAAGCCTTGGGGAGGAGGCCTGGAGAGAATACCAGAAACCTCTAAATCCATCTCAAGGCCCTGGCTGCAAACAATATAGCCACGGATAGGCAAAGAGGATCTTTTGAAAGACATTTTGGATAACTTTAGAAACAGTTTCTTGTAGGCTCCATAAAACTTGACAGACGTGTCTTATATGGGTAGGTAGATCAGCAAAGAATATCAGGATGTTGTCCAAATACATGACCAATGAGACAAATAGGTAGTCCCGGAAGATGTCTAATGGCTGAAATACGGTGGGTGACATTGCACAGACCAAGGGACATGACAACATACTTGTGACAGTCATGGGTATTTAAAGCTGTCTTCCATTTGTTGCCCTTATGGACCTGAAGCAATTCATAAGCTCTGAGTAGATCCAGTTTGTTGAACACCTTTGCGCCACAGATTCTACCAAACAGTTTGTAAATCAAGGGCAGGGGGTACTTGTTTTTTTATAGTTATTTTGTTAAGACCTCGATAGTCTGTACAGGGTTTTAGTAAACCATCCTTCTTGGTCACGAATAAGCTTACACCAATAAGAGAAGACTTACAGATGAATCCTTTCACTAAGTTATCTTGGATGTACTCTGACATGGCCTGAGTCACAGGTGGACGTAGACAATACACCCTGTCCCTCGTGATGTGCCAGGTCATAAGGTCTGTGGGGTGGCTGAACCTCCGCCTTCTTTTCACAGAAGACATCTACAAAGGCATGATAATTGACTGGGAGAAAAGCAAAGTTTGAGGGCACAGGAAGCGGAGTTTTGGGCGTGACATTGGCTAGGCAGTTGGAAGTACAATACGGTCCCTAATGAATCCCCCGACTGCCAGACCAGTCAATAACCGTCGCATGGAGTCTCATCCATGGAAGGCTCAGGAGAGCAGAATTCACAGATCTGGCAAGTATGTAGAAAGAAATATTTTCAGCATGCAGGGCTCCAATCCATAGCATGACTGGCAACGTAATGAATTGGATAGGCTCTGCCAAGAGTCATCCATCACTGGAGGCAATAGTCAGGTGATAAACCAGCTATTTTGTAGGGAGCTGAAGTCAATGAACCAGACACTGATCATTTGAAGTTGCCGGTTGAGGTGGAATTCAGATCGGCAGCCGCAGAAAGAGACCTTTCCATTTCAAGTCAGGATAACTTCTGTCAATAGCTTTGGAGAACCATTATTCTCACTTTCAGTCATCTCTACAGCCAACCCTAGGTGCTGGAGTTTCTCACAGGGCTCTGGCAAACAAAATGTCCCAAGCCTCTTGTGAAGAGGGAGCAGCCGCCATCTTGGATATGGGGCATAATGCTGCCCTCCTATCATAGTTTGGCCTGACTCCATTTTGTCTCATATCAGAATTCACCTGGTCACACGTCTGCAGGGACATGAGCACTCCTGACCCCCACCTTTTTCCTACTTGAATGAAGACCCTTTAGTATGGTAATGGACTGAGACCAGTGTAGCAGGCAGATGGCACTTCAAAGCTTGAATGAGGAAGCCACGCCAGCAGGGAGCATGGAGGTGCCTGGGGGCTCAATTAAAGCATACATGTCCGATGGCTACAGGACACATCTATTGTCTTCCCAGCCGGACCGTCTACAACATGAAATTATCCCCTTATTGACAGCCAATGTGTCTTTTAACTGACCTGAGTTATAAAAGAATAGCATCCCCATACAGGTGACAATCCAGCAGCTGTTGACTGTACACTATAGCTGACAACTTGCTGTATCAGCCACAATCAGTGTTTGCACCTTCCAAATCTGTTTAACCCCTTAGATGCTGCTGTCAATAGTGACTACATCATTATAAATGGTTAATAGAGTGTGGGGGCTTCCTCTTTATCCAAACTGGTGCCCTCAGATCATGATTGTGTGGTCCTGATGTTTGCCATGGCAATTCATGACCAAATAGTGGCCTTACAGTCTGACAGCTGTAGTAACCTGTTCAGAAGTTAGAGGCATTTAGGTGGTAAAAATACACATTTTCATTTCTGTCATACCACTTTGCATTAATTCCTGTAAAGCACCTGAAGGGTTAATAAACTACCTGTCAGCAGTTTTCAGTATGTCAGGGGGTGCTGTTTTTAAAATGGTATCACGTTTGGGGGTTTCCCAACATATGGGACCCCTAAAGTCACTTCCAGCATGGATAAGTCCCTAAAAAAATAAATTTTGTAAATTTCCTTGAAAAAATGAAAAATTGCTGCTACATTTTTAAACCTCCTAAAATGCTAACAAAATAAAATAACATTTTACAAATGGTGCTGATGTAAAGCCGACATGTGGGAAATGTTATTTATTAATGGTTTGCTGTGGTATGACTATCTGGATTAAAGGGATAGTCATTCAAATTTAGAAAATTGCTAATTTTTTAACATTTTTCTCAATTTTTTTATATTTTTTATAAATAAACACAATACATATTGACTTACATTATACTTTATGATAATGGTAAATTTGTCACGAAAAAACACACTCAAAATCACTGGGATTTGTTAAAGCGTTGCAGAGTTATTACCACATAAAGTGACACTGGTCAGATTTCAAAAATTTGGCTCCGTCACTAAGGGGTTAAGAATTATGGATGCATCGTCCCAGGTACAGGCTCATAAAAAATATCCTCATAGCCCTGAAGAAATTGCGCATCTGACAGTGCAACTCCTGGATCAGTGAGAGTTCTGGAACCTGAGATATAGAGATCAGCCTCTCACAGCGATCGAATGGGTCCAGGTTTGATCCCTGTACTACCGGCAGAACAAACCACATGCGCCGGTACCGCCCATGTACTGATCCGATCATCCTGAGAGAAGTTATTCCATTTATTAGGTATTGGGAATAGATTCTGCAGGGAAGCTGAAGGGTTGAGATTTAGTCCACCCAGGTACAGGGGGAGGGACACAGAAGGATTAAGATCTGAGGTTACATGGACAGTCAGACACAACAGAAGAAGATGATGATGAAATAAGGAACAGGGCATATGCCAGCCAGAAGGGAGCAAGCACATGCTTTTTGGGGGCTGCCCGACAACTAGAAGTCTTGTACCTGTAATATCCAAAGAAGAAAAGAGACATACACAAAACCAGGGATCACCAAAAAAAAGGAAATGTAGATATCAATAAAAGGTATCAAATTTATTATAGTCAAACAAGGCACACCAAACAATTAAAAACCAAAAGGTAGTACATACCCCAAAAAGGGGGGATGCCCCCCAAGACCACAAAAAGGCTTATTCCGCAACAAATATGCATATAAAATACCAAAGAATACATGCAAATAACAACAATATGCAGTTTATATAAACATATAGGATATGCGGCTGCTCTGAAAAATTTGTAGTTGCTCTATAGGCATATAGTCACCGTGACCCTTATAGTGCTAGATAAATAATATACACTAGATAATGGTAGAAAGGATGGAGCATATGTAGCCCAGCACCTATAATAGACCCAGATATTAACGCATTACAAATATCAAAAGGCTGGTAGATCTAATAATAGTCTAAGTGCCAGGTCAACCTAGTACAAAAAGTAGATAAACAATCAATAAACCCATGAGTCCTGTAATGCGCTAAAAAATACAGTGTAGAACTAAAGGACAATACCTAACCACACCTGCAGCAAATGAAACAGATATGTATGACTTCAACTCAAAAATATTGCACGAATCCGTTCATTCCTCAACCAAGAATCTGCAAAAACCCTAGTCCATGCCCTCATCATCTCTCGCCTTGACTACTGCAACCTTCTGCTCTGTGGCCTCCCCTCAAACACTCTCGCACCCCTCCAATCTATTCTAAACTCTGCTGCCCGACTAATCCACCTGTCCCCCCGCTATTCTCCGGCCTCTCCCCTCTGTCAATCCCTTCACTGGCTCCCCATTGCCCAGAGACTCCAGTACAAAACCCTAACCATGACGTACAAAGCCATCCACAACCTGTCTCCTCCTTACATCTGCGACCTCATCTCCCGGTACTTTCCTACACGCAACCTCCGATCCTCACAAGATCTCCTTCTCTACTCCCCTCTTATCTCCTCTTCCCACAATCGCATACAAGATTTCTCTCGCGTATCACCCCTACTCTGGAACCCTCTACCACAACACATCAGACTCTCGCCCACCATCGAAACCTTCAAAAAGAATCTGAAGACCCACCTCTTCCGACAAGCCTACAACCTGCAGTAACCACCGATCGACCAAACCGCTGCATGACCAGCTCTACCCTCACCTACTGTATTCTCACCCATCCCTTGTAGATTGTGAGCCCTCGCGGGCAGGGTCCTCTCTCCTACTGTACCAGTTATGACTTGTATTGTTCAAGATTATGTACTTGTTATTATGTATACCCCTCCTCACTTGTAAAGCGCCATGGAATAAATGGCGCTATAACAATAAATAATAATAATAATAATATATATACGATTTAGGTAGTCAGAAGCACAATACCAGACCTGCCTGCAGAAAGTGACTAAGCCTAGACCATTATGCAAGGAGAAGGCATGAAGATGTCAGGGAGCGCCCTATAGAGTCTGCCCAGAGCAGGAGACAGCACCCATGGAATATAAAGCCGGTCGAGGGGGGCAAAGGAGCCCAACGCGTGTCGCCACAGCTTGGCTTCGTCAGGGGCAAGAGTGATAGTGTCCTTGCGTTGACACTAATATATACTAGTAGATTAAGTAAATGGATTCATACCAGCTGCGTGGAGCCTCCTCGGGAAACACATGCAGACGCTGCAAGACATGCTGATATTTGGAACCGGAGGTGCCGCAATGTAATCAAGAGCTGAAGCGGCGGAAGCGGGTATACCAAGATGGAGAACAAGAACAGAGGTGCGCATGCGTCGATAAAGTTCACCAACCTATTACAAAGTACCAGAAATGCTGATATCAAACTAAATAGGAGATGACCCAATGAATACATACCAGCCAAAAGCGCAGGCGCGAGACCCCCTGTTACAGGGTACTGTCACACTCTGCAACTTTCCAACGATCACGACCAGCGATACGACCTGGCCGTGATCGTTGGAAAGTCGTTGTGTGGTCGCTGGGGAGCTGTCACACAGACCGCTCTCCAGCGACCAACGATGCCGAAGGCCCCGGGTAACCAGGGTAAACATCGGGTTACTAAGCGCAGGGCCGCGCTTAGTAACCCGATGTTTACTGTGGTTACCAGCGTAAAAGTAAAAAAAAAAAAACAGTACATACTCACATTCCGGTGTCCTTCAGGTCCCTTGCCGTCTGCTTCCCGCTCTGACTTAGTGCCGCCGTAAAGTGAAAGCAGAGCACAGCGGTGACGTCACTGCTGTGCTGTGCCACTGCCTTACGGCCGGCAGTCAGTCAGTGCGGGAAGCAGACGGCAAGGGACCTGAAGGACACCGGAATGTGAGTATGTACTGTTTTTTTTTTTTTACTTTTACGCTGGTAACCAGGGTAAACATCGGGTTACTAAGCGCGGCCCTGCGCTTAGTAACCCGATGTTTACCCTGGTTACAAGCGAACGCATCGCTGGATCGCTGTCACACACAACGATCCAGCGATGACAGCAGGAGATCCAGCGACGAAATAAAGTTCCAAACGATCTGCTACGACGTACGATTCTCAGCTGGGTCCCTGATCGCTGCTGCGTGTCAGACACAGCGATATCGTATGGATATCGCTGGAACGTCACGGATCGTACCGTCGTAGCGATCAAAGTACCACTGTATGACAGTACCCTTAGGAACAGTTAATAATTAAACCTACTGGAGGATTTTTCTTTCTTGCCAGGTCCAACACCACAACACTATGCAATGTGCCAATTTCCCCCCTGAAGAAATGCGTAGAGACCCACGGGGACATTACAAGGCTTAGTTACCACATAGGGTCAGATGTGGACTGCCCTTGTTAGAGCGGGAGTAATGGGAAGCCAGGGTCCGCTTAATATATAACCAGGACCTAGTAAGCTTTTCTTAGAATCTCGCTGTGAATCTGGAGTGGACAGGATCGACGCTCTATATGGTGAAATTCCTCCTGGATGCACTGAATTGGATGAGAGAGTTCTTATTTATTTATTTCCTGTCCGTTATCCACACCGTTGCCTAAGTGTTTGTTAGGGACTGGGTCGATGTTTGTTTGGTTTATCTCAGTACTGGCTTCAGTTTGATGAAAGTGAAACTGACTAGAGAAACTTTTCAAGGTTGAATTCGGTTCAGCAAACGTCCCAATGTTTGCTGAGCATGTTCACCGAACGTATTCGAACCCCATTGAATTCAATGGGAGGCTAAACCAAACGCATATGCAACACATTAAGGGGGCCCAAAAACTTCCCAATTGGCTCAAATTATGGTCAGACGCCAGGAAAAGTAGCATAAATTGACCCAGACCAGTATTTCTAGCTGAAACGTTGATCAGTAACAGGTGGATGAGTGACAGGTTTCGGCCTGGTACTCTAAAAGCTCTGCCAAATTCAGGCACCACTCATGAAGAAGACCCAACGTGGAGTCCAATCATTTCCAAAAATTGAGGGCAGACGCCAGAAAAAGTGGCATCAGTTTACCCACAGTAAAAATTTTATATTGGTACGGCAGCAGTCAGCCATGAGGCTCGCATGAAGTATCGGGGTCTGGGGCAGCATTTACCGCTTTGAATTGAAGTTTCAATTAAGACGCGGTGAGTAAAGGAGCGGAGTAAGACTGCTGTGCTGGAAGCCCTGATACCTCATGCAACAGCTCAAAGGATTTTTTTCCCAGCCACACTCAGATGGCAAGAACATCAGTTTTGTAGACTACCATTGGTAGAAAAATGTAAGGCTAGTAACACAGGTAGTTGACTAAAAGTAAGTGCAGGCCTGCCTGTCTGGGAACCATACTGCCACAGGCAACACACATGAAGGACACGCAAATTGGATTCTCCACACAAAATTGGCACACACCACTAAATTGTCATCAAATTCCACAGAGTAGAAACAGTATTATGGTCCTCTGACACACATTCCACCACAGGCAACCCACCAGAGACCCAACTTGGAGTTTCCACATGCAAAAAAATTGCAGCAGCAGTAGCGACAGCAGGCACAGAAGACACCACAAAGATGGCACAGACTGCAATAATGCAAAATCAATACATGACACTAAAAATGACACCATCGCCTAGTCTGCCCAATCTGCCACTGGGGTGCCACTTGTTCATTTTGATGAAAGTTAGGTGGTCTACACCTTCAGAGGACAGCTTGTTGTGCTTATCCGTCAGTACACCACCAGAAGCGATGAAGACACATTCTGAGAGAACATCAACAACCTCCAAGGCGTGACAGGTACACTCAAGCAACTCTTCAATTTTTGAAGGCCAAAATGCCAAAGGGTTCAAGCCCCCACCTCAATGTAATTGATATTGAGCTCCAGATACTCCTGCACCATCCTCAGACTTGTACTCTGTTGTGCTGGTGCATGGACTGGTTTAAAAAATGTGTGAAATTGCTTATGCCACTTACACTGATGCTGCTAATGTTTGAGTGGGGACTTCTTGATGGTCCCAGCGTTGGAAATCTAGAACTGCATTGCACACTGTGTGCCTCACTGATGTCTTGGGGAAAACCACAATTAAGATTGTCTACAAGCGTGCTTCGATACTCCAGCATGCGCGCGTCCCTTTCCGGGGGGGGGAATCTGGCAAAATTTACTCTTGTCTAATTGAGTGGCAACCCAATAATCAGCCCTATTTCTAACCCTATGAATATGGGCATAATGTTGAAGATAGTGCAGTAAGAAGGTGCTCAAGTGTCAAGCACTTCCATGAGTTCCAAGTCCATGGTGTGTTAGTAGCGGGGTAACACTCAAGCTTGTTTCCTCCTTCCCCTCCCACCAACCACGAGTAACAGAGAGCATCATTATCCTCTTCATCTTCTGACAGTTTCTCATACATCACCTCTTCCTCCTAGTCGTCCTATATTTGTTCCTCGGATCTTGCACCTTCACTAACAATTTCTCTGTTATCACCAACCCCCATCGATCACAGTAATCCACCCTCCCATGGCACCCGTCTGTGTGACGACAGTCTGGAACTAGAGGCAATGTTATACCTTCCGCATCCTCCTCTGATACAACTCTTCCTCTGGGACCACCACCTCCTCTTGCAGACTGTTAAAAGTATGCTCCAGCATCAGTGGCGTAACTACAAAGTTATGGGCCCCGGTGCGAACTTCCAAATGGGCCCCCCCCACCCCCCATGGGCCCCACCCCCCACCCCCCACCACCACAGTGATCGAATAATATCAAATACAAGGAACAAATACCACAACATCATGACCAGACCACATATTACCACCACATAGTGACTGAATACTACAATACTGATCAATAATAAAAAAAAAACCACAATACTATCACCATAAATGCCATTATACACAGGAGATCTGTACTTAGTATGCAGTGTCTGTGTACAGGTAATACAGTGATCACCAGTGACATTATACACAGGAGCTCTGTATATAGTGTATAGGTAATCCAGTGATCACTGGTGACAATATACACAGGACCTCTGTATATAGTATACAGTGTATAGTGTCAGTGTATAGGTAACACTGACTCACCAGTGACGTCTCTAGGTGAAGTCCTTCATCTTTCATCCCGCACAGACCGCCATCACTTCATCCAGCCAGGACTCATCTCTGCAGGAAATAACACAGTTATCTTGAGTTCCACTTGCATAACACATTAATTTTCCCAACTTCTACATTACACCACATGAAGAAAGCGACATAGTGTCACTCTACACAGTAATTGGACCGCCCCTCCATTTAAAACAGTGTACTCAAAAAATAAAATAAATACATCACTGCAGTAATAATATCCCTTAATTAGCCCCTATGGTAATAATATTCGCCATCCTAGCCCCCGTGTGTCTCATTCCTGGCTCCAGCCATATGTTCTCCCATCCTGCCCTAATGAGTATCCATCGTGCCCCATATGATCTTCCCATCCTGCCCCTTCTGTCTCCATCGTATCCATCCTGCCCCATGATCCTGCCCCATCTGTCTCCAATCCTGCCTCCAGTGTCTCCAGTCATGCCGCCATGTCTGTCATCCTGCCCCCTGTGTCTCCAATCATGCCCCGTTTCTCCATTCTGCCCGTGTCCAGCAATCTGCCCCTGTGTCCAGCTTTCTGCCCCTGTGTCCAGCGTTCTGCCCCAGTGTCCAGCGTTCTGCCCCAGTGTCCAGCGTTCTGCCCCAGTGTCCAGCGTTCTGCCCCAGTGTCCAGCGTTCTGCCCCCGTGTCCAGCGTTCTGCCCCCGTGTCCAGCGTTCTGCCCCCGTGTGCAGCGTTCTGCCCCCGTGTGCAGCGTTCTGCCCCCGTGTGCAGCGTTCTGCCCCCGTGTGCAGCGTTCTGGCCCCGTGTCCAGCGTTCTGGCCCAGTGTCCAGCGTTCTGGCCCAGTGTCCAGCTTTCTGGCCCAGTGTCCAGCGTTCTGCCCCAGTGTCCAGCTTTCTGGCCCAGTGTCCAGCTTTCTGGCCCAGTGTCCAGCTTTCTGGCCCAGTGTCCAGCTTTCTGCCCCAGTGTCCAGCGTTCTGGCCCCGTGTCCAGCGTTCTGCCCCAGTGTCCAGCGTTCTGCCCCAGTGTCCAGCGTTCTGCCCCAGTGTCCAGCGTTCTGCCCCAGTGTCCAGCGTTCTGCCCCTGTGTCCAGCGTTCTGCCCCAGTGTCCAGCGTTCTGCCCCAGTGTCCAGCTTTCTGCCCCCGTGTCCAGCGTTCTGCCCCCGTGTCCAGCGTTCTGCCCCTGTGTCCAGCGTTCTGCCCCTGTGTCCAGCGTTCTGCCCCCGTGTCCAGCGTTCTGCCCCCCTGTGTCCAGCGTTCTGCCCGTGTCCAGCTTTCTGCCCCCCTGTGTCCAGCTTTCTGCCCCCCTGTGTCCAGCTTTCTGCCCCCGTGTCCAGCTTTCTGCCCCCCTGTGTCCAGCTTTCTGCCCCGTGTCTAGCTTTCTGCCCCCCTGTGTCCAGCTTTCTGCCCCCCTGTGTCCAGCTTTCTGCCCCCCTGTGTCCAGCTTTCTGCCCCCCTGTGTCCAGCTTTCTGCCCCCCTGTGTCCAGCTTTCTGCCCCCCTGTGTCCAGCTTTCTGCCCTGGGCCCCCCGGATCGCCGCTCTCAATAAAAAAAAAAAAAACAAGTTCTGCTTACCTGACCGCGATCCTGCTCTCTGGTTATCGGTGGGGGCGGCCATCTTCCTGAGGCCGCGCGTGCGCAGGTGGAGTGCTCTGCTGCCCGGGGCTTCAGGAAAATGGCCGCGGGATGCCGCGCGTGCTCAGATGGAGATCGCGGCGGCCATTTTTCTGAAGCCGACATGCGAACAGGTAAATTCTGCGCCGCCGGCGACCCACCCCCCGCATTGTGCCGCCCCCCGCATTGTGCCGCCCCCCGCATTGTGCCGCGCCCCCGCATTGTGCCGCCCGGGGCGGCCCGCCCCCCCCGCCTTCCTACGACTCCGACCTGCCGGCCCTGGGCCCCTGACCTGCTGGGCCCGGTCGCAATCGCGACCGCTGCGACCGCGGTAGTTACGCCCCTGTCCAGCATATAGATGACCGGAAGAGTGATGCTGATGACGGCATCATCGGGGCTAATAATCTTAGTAGACATTTTGAAACTTTGCAGAAGGGTGCAGAGGTTCTTAATCTGTGTCCATTCTGCAAGTGTGATTTGCACCACATCGGCACTGCGCTGGCCCAGGCTATGCAAAAGGACATACTGCATCAGGGGTCGTCACTGCTGCCACAATCGCTGCAACATGTGCAGAGTGGAATTCCAACATGTCGGCACATCGCATATCATACGGTTAACCTGTAGACCGAAAGACCTCTATAGCGATGCCAGTTGAAGACCTGCTTGGTGTGATTGTCGGAAGTGAGCACACAGCGACTGTGCTATATGCAGCAGCGCATCTAGACCAGGATATTGGCAGAGAAATTGCTGTACCACAAGGTTGAGAATGTGAGCCATGCAGGGCACGTGTGTGAGGTTGCCCCTAAGTATTTCTGCCACCAGGTTTGCACCGTTATGGCTCACTGCCTTCCCTGATTCCAGGTTCAGTGGAGACAGACATTGCTCTAGCTTGGCTTGGATAGCTGTTCACAACTCTTTTGCTGTGTGACTGCGATCTGCAAGGCATACTAATTTAAACACTGCCTGATTGTGGTAAGCCCTGGCTGCCAGTGCGGAGGTGGGTGGGGATTCTTTCTGTTCTGTTGAAATGCTTGTCTCATAAAGGGACGGGTTGAGGGATCAGGTGGAGGCCATAGAGGAGGCAGAAGCAGTGGAGCAAGTGTAAAATATAGAGGTTTGTCCCAAAAGCCTTGGGGACTCCAAGACGACTTGTGAAACAGCCCCTTAACTGCCTGCCCCCACAGCCACCAGGGTCACCCTGTGCCCAGTCAGTGAGATGTAACACCCTTGCCCATGTTTGCTCGTCCAGGCGTCAGTGGTGAAATGCACCCTGGCAGACATGGATTTTTTTTCAGGGAACGGGTGATGTTGCCGGCAACATACTGGTATAGTGCAGGCACACTTTCTTAGAGAAGTAATAGTGAGTGGGCAGCTGGTACTGGGGGACTGCGACTATCCTCAACTTTTGGAAACCATCTGTATCCGCCAGGCAGAAAGGCAACATTTCTGAGGCCAACAGATTGGAAATGGTGTTTAAGTTTAAGCTCTTAGCTTTGTCATGTGTAGGAGGAAACATTCTTTGACCATAACTGCAGGAACGAGGGCTGGCTGCTGTGCTGATAGAGAGGGTGTATTAGGGTGAACAAAACAAACTACTGGACTGAGAGTGAGGTGCAGGTGGAGATGCTATGGTGGATTGAGAAAGATGTGTTGCGTTTAGTGAAAGAAAAACAGCAGGCATGTCCACTTCTGTAACAGCTGACGGGCTCTAGCTCACCCCAACTGTAGGAGGTAAACAAATGTGGTTCTGCGGGTGGAGACCTGTGTCGGAATACTTGGCACGGTGACGGAGGAAGAAGCAGCAGATGCGGTTGATTGGATAGTCGGTGGTTGGCGAGACCCGCTATTCCTCATTTTAGCACAGTGTGATTTCCAGACTAAAACATGTTGATTACACATGTGCCAGTTTCTGCATGTAGTAGCTGAATTATTGCAATTTTTGCCTCTACGGAGTTGTTTTTTGCAACGTTTGCAGATATCATGAGTTGGGTCATCCTTTGCAGTCTGAAAAAAAAAAAAGCCCAGGCTAGGCAACCATTACCGCCCCATGCGAAATGCAGACTTGTGACCAGTGCTGGCCACAGCCACAGTTGTGGCTAAGGATGCAGTACTTGTCATGGTTGTATCACTCTGTCTGTTCAGCAGACAACCTCCTCATCTTCCTCCTCCTATGCTGAGCTGCTCCGCTGCATGCCTCTGGGTTCACACCAAGTGGGAGCTACAACCTTATCGTTGTCCTCTCTGATCTCCCACTCCTCGCCCTGAGTCATCTTCCTCTTCCTGCCTTGACAGCACAGCACAGTACATGTGTGAGCCTCTGGTATCTGAGTTTCATCAGCATCACCTCCAACTCCAGTGGTTAAAGTCTGGTAATGAGGGTCTGGATTCTTCTCAGACCCTAGTTTGTCTGACCCGGATCCAACAGGAAAAAAATTTGCGCATCGGTGCAGATGCTTTCCTCCTCTGGATTCTGTGAATCTATGGAGCAGATCTGTGATGCCCATGAAACAGAATGTGTGAACAGCTCTTCAGAATGGCCCATCTGTGGTTCCTCACAGTCAATGGGGTGATTGGGAATTTGTGAAACAAGAGTGATTGTGGTGCAATCTCCGAGGATTGTACTATGTGTGATGTTTTGGTAGAGGAAGAGGAGTAGAGGCCAATTGATGCAGCGCTTGCAATCCACTGGAAAGGGACTCAAGTAGCCCGTCCAGTAACAGATGTTGTCAGTTGTCTTTAGGTGGGCAGAGACAGTGTTTGTTCAGTTGAGCAATTATTAACATTAACACCTAATCTACGTACAGGTCGAACATCAAGTCTATTGCCCCTTCCACCACGACCTCATTTTTTCCCACTCATGTTGTATGTACTCTTCCCCTCTTGTACCCTGCTGTTAGACTCACATCTGTCAGTCACTAAATGAACAATCACTTTTCTTAGATACTGTGCTTGAACAATAGTATTAGCCCTATCGATTTTGATTAGCAAATAGAGCCTCCTGGCTGAACCCCAAAATTAAGCCTAACAATTTTGATTAGCCAATGGGGCCTCCTGATTCCTGACTACAACACAGTTTTTGCCCAAACAATTTTACATAGGAAATGTGGACTCCTGCCTCCACAAAGCTATTAGCAAAAACAACTTAGATGCTGGAAGATCGATTTCACGCAGGACATGATCCTATCTAACCTCTCTGGGCCTCTCTGACCTTTGCGGCGCCTGCGCACTGCAGTACTTTGCTCTGCCCTCAACAGGGCAGACAAAGTACGCCTGCGCCGGAGCCGCGGCGTAAAGACCCGAAGAGGACGTCATGGAATGAAGATGGGAGGCGCCGGAGCGGACCGGAGACACCCATTTGACCAGACCGCACCGGGACCGCCCCTGGGTGAGTATAATCTAACGTCTTTTTCTCCTCTTTCAGGTAACATCGGGGGCTTATCTACAGCATTACAGAATGCTGTAGATAAGCCCCTGATGCTGGTGAGCTTACCTCACCAGCCATTTTGGGGGTGACAGGTTCCCTTTAAATTAAGAGCAGCTGTGGGAGACAAGGTCCATGTGTGGTCAACCTCATTGAGCGTTTGTCCAAAAATTATATGTTATTAAAGCTACATGAACATTGAAATTGTGTGCACGTGCCTCGGATATGATGTTTGCATCTGGGTACACTCATGACACATAATACATACCTCTTGGTTATACATACCTCTTGATTATCTATACCTCTTGGTTATCCGTGCTTCTTGGTTATACATACCTCTTGGTTATCCATACCTCCTGGTTATCCGTGCCTCTTGGTTATACATACCTCTTGGTTATCCGTACCTCTTGGTTATACATACCTCTTGGTTATCCATGCCTCCTGGTTATCCGTGCCTCTTGGTTATACATACTGTACCTCTTGGTTAGCTGTGCCTCTTGGTTATCCATGCCTCCTGGTTATCCATACCTCTTTTTCTCTACACATTGTGCTTCATCTGGTGTGTTCAGGGTTGCTCCCTTTTTGTGTGTCCACTCTGGGCAGATCAAAGGACATCACTGCTCATGCGCTAAAACACGTAATTCCGGCTCCATTGGAAGTGCCCCTGCTCAGGCTGGTGATGCTACTGTGCAGGCGCTAGATTTCGGTAATGTGGGATGCATCATCCACAGCAATCAGAGCCAGAGGACGGTGATTAGGAGCAGAGAGGAGGCACAGGCGCTGCAGTAAGAACGCCCAGAGTGAATCAAAATAGTGAGGAGTCCAGGAGTGAATTGAAATAGTATTTTTGGAGGGTCTACAGGGGAAGTCGGGAGATGATTAACACTTTTGTAGGAGCAGATAAAGGTGGTGGCATTTGTTGAGAAACTCAAAAACTGGTGAGAAGTTCCTGTTATTGGGTTCTTAGCATTAGGCTGCGTTCACACGGTCAGTATTGGTCAGTATTTCTGCAGCGCCCCAGAGTCCTGGTCGTTGCAGTACTGTTGCTCCGCCACCATGGGGGCTATGGTACGTCTGATGGCACTGAAGGGATTCATCTGACCAGGTATCACATACACCAATACATTTCACAGTCTGGCCTCCAGGGGGAGCTAAGGGTGCTATTCATTAGGCCACTCCTCACAGTCTGGTAAAACTGGGGGTTAGGCAGGAAGTTAGAGAGAAAGCTGACTGGGTTGGAACCAGGCAACACCTTGTGGCAGAGGGTGTTGTGGGGGAAGATTCGGTAGGGTCCCTGTCAGGGGTGGGATCCTGACAGAGGCTTGGCTACTAGCAAGAACGTTACGGGACCGTGCCTGCTCAGTATAGCGGCGGTGCCCTAAGAAAGGATAAGAAGCGAGATTTATTGTGCTGAGTGAGAAACGAGATCAAAGCAAGAGGAGAAATTCCAGTAGGAGTCGTGCTGTAAGACCGAGGCAACATCCTACTGAGGCGTAATTTACCGGTGGCCGGAACGCCGAGGAAGTATAGAGTTCCAAGCCATACTTCAAACCAACGGCAGGACAGTCAGTCACAGTCGGGCTGTCTCACATACATCACCTATGAAGACATGGGGGGGGCACACTAGGAGAGGGGCGACTCTAGGGTCCCGGAAGAGATCCGAGCCTACTCGTGAGGGAACACGAGAAACAGACACAACAGTTGTGGGGACTTCCCGTAAGCACAGCAGGGGAGGACCACAACACACAAGCGCTAGCAGGTAGATACTGATTTCCACCTGCAAAGGGAATTCTGGAGGTGCCATCGGACCGGCCGGACTTGCGCAGCCTGGTTAACCGTATTCCGGATTGAGGACTTGAGATCTTCAGTAAAGAGGTAAAGAGACTGCACCCCTGTGTCCTTGTGATTTACTGCGACCGGCACTGCACCGCACCATAATATCATCACCATCCACATCGAACTGTTACACCTTTCATTGCGCGCCCCTTAGCAGCAGGGCCACGGACCGGGTCTAGCCACCGTGACAACTCGGAGCAGAGACTCGGAGGCCCGGTACCGGGTACCCCTCGGCCCTGCGGCAGTAGGGGCGCTGCAAAACTTGGCGTCACGAACAGGATCTACTTAAGCCTGAAGAATCAGGTCATGTGTGCCTTGGAACTGTGATTTATTATACTTGGACTGTGACTTATTGCAAAGACTGTGGATTGCCACTTGCCGCCAGAAGTTCCCGCCAAAACCGCCGCCATTACAGCGCTAAGAGGAGCGCAGGAGAAGAAGGGCGTGGAAGTGGGCGTAGACAAGCTGGAGAGCGCGAAAGACAATGGCCGCCCAGTCTAAAGATTTCTGCCCCTTGAGGACGTGTCCGTCAGCAGCCGAGATCCGCCTCCTCATCCTCAATGGAGGGCGGAGACAACGAAAACTAAACCGCCCACGAAGGAGAGAGCGGGAAAAGGACGAGGAAGAAGAAGTCAGCGACATGGAGGACGCCATGGCCAGCCGCTCGGAGCCGGAGCGTGGGGTCGGAGCCGAGGACTCCCCCAGCTACCCGGAGAGGCACCGCAGCCAGACCTCCACAGTTGAGGCTGACCTCCTGCAGACCGGAGCGGACGAGCTGACCCACCAACTCCTGCAGACGCAGCTGAACACTAAGGCCGGGTTGAAGAAGACCATCGTCGGGAGCCTCGCCAGACGTCTGTCGGCAGCCTCGTCTGGTCCGGAGCAAGAAAGAAGTTCCAGCGCTCCGAAGCCAGAAAGCAAGGCCCTGCCAGAAAGCGAGATGCTGCAAGCTGAGATGACAACGTCGCAGCACGAGGCCCTGCAGCCAGCATTCCAGACCCCAGCGGAGGAAGAGCAGACCAGCACCGGAGGGACCGCATCTGAAGCAGGTATGAAGGACGACCCTGCCCTGACGACCGACACCACTCCAGTGACTGCTAGTGCCACAACTGCTGACTCCATTCCAGTGACTGATCTTGCAGCGGCCGCTACCTCTGCTGCAGCAAATGCCCATACTCAAGCTGCGCAGACCTCCATTGCTGCGCATGATTTAACTGTACATGAAAGACGGATTAACGGCGTTTGTCCAGCACTGGGTGTAACCTTGGACCTCACTTTTCCCAGGCCAAGAAGGGTTAAGTGCCAGGTACAGCCCTGGAAGCCGTCCAACTAAACCTCTGAAACCTGAAACTGTAAATAGTTAACTGTTTCTACTGTTTTGCTGCTAAAACCCATCTAGGGTTATTCTTAAAGAGATCCCTTTGTTGACCCGGGATCCCTATTGCCTTTTGTTTGTTTTCTATTTTTGCACAGTTATCCAGAACTACTGAATCATGAACAGTGCATGATACAAACTCCTTGTATATAGTTTGCACCTTCTTAAAGGTGCTCTTTACTGGGTTTACATACAAAGGACACTTTGCGAAGAAACTGTTTTGAAAACATCACTGGAGTCCTTATTGCAAACAGACTTGCAGCTTGAGAAGTTGCACTACCTCATAGAGACTTGGTCCCCTCTTAAAGGGGATGTTCACTGATGGTACTTAGAGAATGATGATGCTCTAAAAAGAAAAGTAATGATGCTGATATGTAAAGGTTATATGTAGCTAACTAGTTGAAGGAAAGAAATGTTTAATAATGTGTTCTGAAGTAAAGTAATTATTGGAAAGGTGCAGTAGACCCGTAGGGGTAGACATGAAGTCCTGCATAAGTGAAAAGTTAGGCTAGGTTCACATTGCGTTAGTGGGTGATCGCTAACGGACAGCGTTGCACGGCGAAAATGTCGCAATTAACGCCGTGCAACGGGTCCGTTAGCGCACCCATTGACAGCAATGTAAATTTCGCATGCAGCTCATCGCTAGCGCGTGTCTTTTTCGGCTCGCGCTAGCGATGTGCCGGTCCTTTGTAGCGCGCCTCGGACGCTGCTTGCAGCGTCCGCGGCGCGCCCAAGGTCCCTTCCCCGCTCTTGCAGATCAGGGATCTGCGAGAGCGGGGACGTTAGCGCGACCCCTAAACGCGGCCCCTACAAAATCATTGCGTTAGCGCAATACGCTAGCGCTAAACGGATTGCCCTAACGCAATGTGAACCTAGCCTTAGAAGAAAGATGCAGCAGGCCCGTAGGGGTAGACATAGCGTCCTGCATATCTGTCAGTAAGAAAAGTAATGATGGAAGTTTAATGTTTTATGATATGTTGATAGAAGAATGAGGACAGGAAGTGAACTCGTAGGGGTTAGTAGTGAGTCCTCCTAGGAGCCATACAGAGATGGCTCAGTGATCTTGAACTGAAAGAAAAATGATATGTTCTATACTGTGTATAGTAGTGGAAGGACAGTAGGCCCGGGCAGAAAGGGGCGGTCCTGTAACAGAAAGGAGAGGCAGCAGGCCTGGAGCAGTTAGGACAGGAGGTCCTGCAGACTTAAAGAAGGAGAATGCATAAAAGTTAATTAGCCTTATAATGTGATTATAAGAAGGTCTTTAGTGGATTCAGCGAGTACGTCCTTAAAGGCAATGTTAAATTATTTTTCAAAGTTTTGCACTTAGTAGAATACCCGGTTGGGTACGAGAAGTTATTTATAGTCTGTTATTTAAAGTATTTAACCTTGTTTGTAACGTTCAAGTGTCCTCACCTCCCATAAAGGGAAGCTCTGTTAAAAAGTTTACTTGTACTTGCATTTTCAAAATTGTATGTCTTTTTGCTAACCTGTATTGTTGTTTTCTTCCCAGTCCAGGAGTACTGGATTTAACCTGGGGGGAGTGCAGCGCCCCAGAGTCCTGGTCGTTGCAGTACTGTTGCTCCGCCACCATGGGGGGCTATGGTATGTCTGATGGCACTGAAGGGATTCATCTGACCAGGTATCACATACACCAATACATTTCACAGTCTGGTCTCCAGGGGGAGCTAAGGGTGCTATTCATTAGGCCACTCCTCACAGTCTGGTAAAACTGGGGGTTAGGCAGGAAGTTAGAGAGAAAGCTGACTGGGTTGGAACCAGGCAACACCTTGTGGTAGAGGGTGTTGTGGGGGAAGATTCGGTAGGGTCCCTGTCAGGGGTGGGATCCTGACAGAGGCCTAGCTACTAGCAAGAACGTTACGGGACCGTGCCTGCTCAGTATAGCGGCGGTGCCCTAAGAAAGGATAAGAAGCGAGATTTATTGTGCTGAGTGAGAAACGAGATCAAAGCAAGAGGAGAAATTCCAGTAGGAGTCATGCTGTAAGACGCAACATCCTACTGAGGCGTAATTTACCGGTGGCCGGAACGCCGAGGAAGTATAGAGTTCCAAGCCATACTTCAAACCAACGGCAGGACAGTCAGTCACAGGCGGGCTGTCTCACATACATCACCTATGAAGACATGGGGGGGGCACACTAGGAGAGGGGCGACTCTAGGGTCCCGGAAGAGCTCCGAGCCTACTCGTCATACGGGTGCCGTCCTAACCAGAACATCAGGGAGGGACGGAGGAGAAGAACATCATCCGAACGAGTTGTGAGGGAACACGAGAAACAGACACAACAGTTGTGGGGACTTCCCGTAAGCACAGCAGGGGAGGACCACAACACACAAGCGCTAGCAGGTAGATACTGATTTCCACCTGCAAAGGGAATTCTGGAGGTGCCATCGGACCTGCCGGACTTGCGCAGCCTGGTTAACCGTATTCCAGATTGAGGACTTGAGATCTTCAGTAAAGAGGTAAAGAGACTGCACCCCTGTGTCCTTGTGATTTACTGCGACCGGCGCTGCACCGCACCATAATATCATCACCATCCACATCGAACTGTTACACCTTTCATTGCGCGCCCCTCAGCAGCAGGGCCACGGACCGGGTCTAGCCACCATGACAACCCTGGAGCAGAGACTCGGAGGCCCGGTACCGGGTACCCCTCGGCCCTGCGGCAGTGGGGGTGCTGCATTTCACATCAGTATTTATAAGCCAAAACCAGGAGTGGAACAATTAGAGGAAAGGTGTAATAGAAATACATCACTTCTGTATTTCTCACCCACTCCTGGTTTTGGCTACAAATACGGATGGGAAGTACTGAGTAAATACTGAGTGTGTGAACGTGGCCTTAAAGTGAGATGATGCGATGAGCTTTACCTGTGTATAGAAACTTAATGATGTTTTGCAGCCCGTGAGGCTCCGTTTTATTCGACATTGGATTGATGAATCCACCTAGCGCAGGTGGTGGGTGATGAATACTCCCATCAGCCGCTCCAGCGGTCACTGTCATTAGCAGCAGCAGGTGTAGGCTGATGGGAGTAGTAGTCCCATCAGCCACTGCTTGATCTCACTGTTATCAGTTGAATATAACTCATTTTCACCTGCTAGCACCAATCACCGGCAGAGCTGGGGAGAATGATGAGTCATCTTCAGCACCTGGAGACGGGGAACAGCGCTTACTGTAGCGCCTCTTCCCTGGAGCCCGTCTGTGTGGTACTGATGCGGCACATGATTGCCACACGTGTGCTGCAAGTATTGGACACTGTCGCTGTCATCTCTGATACTGGAAAATAACGGATGTGTGAAACTAAGTCTGCGCTTTCTCCAAGGCTTTATTTTTTCTCTCCCTTCCTTTACCGCTCATCTCAGTCTCCTTTCTCCTTTTTTTGTATGACCTCCGTGACCTACCAAACCTTTTTCTGTAAAGAATGTTGCAGTTCCATTGAGGAAGGATCTACAGAAATTGCTGCAGATGGTGAACTAATTAAAAATCATGGCGGCTTTTATATATATAAAAAAAATAGCACCACATTTGGCGACAGGTTAGGTCTGGTATTGCAGATTAGCTCTATTTAATTGAATGACCCTGAAATGCAATACCACACATGACCTGTACACAGAGGTGGCGCTGTTTTTGTAGAAATTCTACCACTATTCAATGAAATCAGTAACTAAATGCAATTTGTCCAGCTGTAAAGGAAGTGTGGGGTCCGAGTGCATGCCAACCCAGTGATATAACATACTTATTCCAACTCTAGTATCGTTGATCCATTTGCTGTTTCTATTCACGATGGACTGCGAAGTGCAAGTCCGATACATTTCTTTTTTCGCATTGACACATCGGAGCCTTCACTAATGAAATCTGAGACTACGGCTGATGAAGCTTCCTCTGCCCCTTTCCCAGCAGAAACTCCCAGCACTGAAGACTTCCGGCCAGTGAGCAGCATCGGACGCCTGGTCTCATACTGCCCGATACTGAGCACTCTCTATTAAGGTGACTTTGTCATCAGCAGATCCTTTTTTCGTAGGGAAGTCATGTTGGCCAGGGACAAGACTATGCATAAAAAAGACGGACCTGCCAACCGGATACACAGGTTTCTATTAAATAAATTTTATTAGTTTAGTATCGCATTCACATTGTTGAGGGATTGGAAGGCTTCTGCTGCATTTTCTGTAACCGTCAGGCCATTTTTCTGATTGGACCCACAGCTTGTAGGCGATCCTCAGTCTCAACGAGGAAGATTTAAGTCCTGGGGATGCAACATCTGGAAGAGCAGAGAATTCTGATCAAAGAACAGTATAACGATTGTCAGACCCCATTACAGATCCCTGGGGGGTGGGCACTCAGACTTTCTACTGCCCTGATTGGTGTATCCCTATCCAGACAGTTTTCTGTCTCTGTAGAGAATATACTGACTCCTGGGAAAAAAAAGGGAAGGCACGGGTTAGACGCGGCGGCTGGGTGAGGGCACGAACATGGGGAAAAAAAGAAAAGGGAAGGAACGTGTTAGATACGGGGCTGGGTGAGCGCACGGGGATGGGAAAAAAAGGGATAGACGCGGCGGCTGAGTGAGCGCACGGGGATGGTAAAAAAGAAAAGTGAAGGCACGGGTTAGACGCGGCGGCTGGGTGAGCGCATGGGGATGGGAAAAAAAGAAAAGGGAAAGCACGGGTTAGACACGGCGGCTGGGTGCACGCGCAGGGGTGTGAAAAAGAAAAGTGAGCACGAGTGTTGACCGGTGAACTGCGTCACCAATCAACGCTCAGTGGCGCTAATGGGGGGTGAAAAAGAAAAGCAAGCACGAGTGTTGATCGGTGAACTGCGTCACCAATCAATGCTCGACGGCTGCTAAATTTGGGTCCTGAGGCGGCACAAAGTTGGGGTGGAGAGGGGATGGGGGTGAAGAGAGATCAGGCCAGGATGGGGGATCAACACTTACGGTTGTAGTCTCTCTTCTTTCTCTCTTTTTTATTCAGCAAAAACTGTGGTGCCACAGTAGCCCAGCACAGGAGGGGATCTCTCAGCGTGACTGCTCTGCAGGAATCCTTGAATTGATTCCTGCAGAGCAGTCAGGGACAGGTGAGACAGGTCACAGAGCGGTCATACCGCTGCTGTGACCGGTCATTCGTGGGATCGATGATCACACCGATCCCACCAATCAGAAGAGGCCCTGGTGATGCCGGCGTTGCTAGGCACCGGCATATGATCGGAGCTCACAGCTGCGATCCTAAGCGGGTCACCGGGAGGTCACCAGCAGGTGACCGGCAGGTCACAGCGTGGTCACACTGCTGCTGTGCCCTATGATTGGCACGATCGACGATCACATCGATCGCGCCAATAAGTAGCTGCAGCCTCCGGAGTAGGATCGGTGCTATTACAGCACCTATCCAGGAAGTAACCGGTAACACCGCCACTGTGCCCAGCAATTGGCGCGATCGATGTGATAGTTGATCGCACCAATCCGGGGGGTTTTGGCCGTTGCCTGGCGTCACCAGGCACCGGCCTAGGATGGAGTACATCGGTACTCAATCCTAGCCTGGGACCTCACTGTTTCAGCCAATCTGATTGGCTGAAACAATGAGAAAGGCTGCGTTTGGCTGTTCAGAATTGAACAGCCAATCCCAGCGATCGGGAGGCCAGGGGGGCTGAGACAGGCCCTGGGATGCCGACACCATCTTCCTCCAGGTAAGATGGCGTTGGAATTTTAATGCTATCACCGCGACTTAAGTCAGTGTCGCATTAAAGGGCATGACGTACTATCCCGTCAGTGGTCATACGGGCCCATACCACCTCAACGGGATAGTACGTCAGATGTCAGAAAGGGGTTAATGATTATTCAAGATACACAGTTGTCTATCTGCATCACATCAAAGATAAGTACCAAAGAAACTTGTAATATATCTCTCTGATTGCGTATATGTTTCCATGGTGATGGCTGTTTACTTCCGGGTTGCCAGATATCATTTCCGGTATGGAATGATATAAAACTATACCTTTGGCATCTCTTTACCAAGCCCTCTGAGGAAGGTGTGCGACCGAAACGCGCGTCGGGATGGATGCACGGACCCGAGGGAAGTTGGAAACATTGCTCTCCATTTGGAGGTAACGTATATTCCATATTTATCGCTACACTGGCCATCCAGCAGGGTTGTTATGTGGCGGATAGGACCATGGACCAATATTGTGTATTAATATACCTGCTAGAGTCCGCACTAAATATCTGTATGGGATTTTGATTTACCATGTGGGTTTTTGGTCTTTGTAAGCTCAGTTTTGCTTGCTATATTACTTATTAGCATGTGTCTTCCTTACTCGGTTCCGTGCGTCCGTGGTATTTTGTGTTTTGGTGCGGTGTTTATGTACACCGTGTGGTACTCTACCTCACCAGTTTTGTATTGTCTTGTACACTGTTTTAATTATTAATAAAAATCTCTTTTGATATATTTATTATATGGACTCTGTGGTCGTTTCTTTGGGCCCTAGTGACCCATATTTTGGTTTATATCTCTCTGAAGTATATAACAAATTTAGGAGAATGCCAAAAATTCTGCATGCAGATAGTGGAACTGAACATACAAATAATGAGACACAAAGCATTTTAACCCCTTCGCCCCAAAGCCTGCTTTCACCTTCCTGACAGGGCCAATTTTTACAATTCTAACCACTGTCACTTTATGAGGTCATAATTCTAGAAAGCTTCAATGGATCCCACTGATTCTAAGATTGTTTTCTCGTGACATATTGTAGTTCAAGTTCATGATAGTGGTAAAAGTTCTTTGATATGACTTGCGTTTGTGAAACAAATGGAAATTTGGCGAAAATGTAAAAAATTTCGCAATTTTCATTTTTTTAAAATTTTTATGCCCTTAAATCAGAGAGTCATATCGCACAAAATAGTTAAGAAATAACAATTCCCACATGTCTACTTTACATCAGCACAATTTTTGAAACATACCGTATATACTCGAGTATAAGCCGACCCAAGTATAAGCCGACCCCCTAATTTTGCCACAAAAAAACTGGGAAAACTTAATGACTCGAGTATAAGCCTAGGGTGGGAAATGCAGCAGCTACCGGTAAATGTCAAAAGTAAAAATAGATATCAATAAAAGTTAACCTACTGATGTCTCAATTAATTTGTGTTTTCGAATATTCATATTGAGTCAGGAGCCCCATATAATGCTCCATACAGTTTATGATGGGCCCCATAAGATGCTCCATATTAAAATATGCCCCATATAATCCTGCATAAAGGTTAATAATGGCCCCATAAGATGCTCCATAGACACATTTTCCCAATATAATGCTGCACAAATGTTGATTATGGCCCCATAAGTTGCTCCATAAAGATATTTGCCCCATATAATGCTGCACAAACGTTAATTATGGCGCCATAAGATGCTCCATACAGACATTTGCCCCATATAGTGCTGCACAAACGTTATGGCCCCATAAGATGCTCCATACAGACACTTGCCCCATTTGCTGTTGCTGCGATAAAAAAAACACATACTCACCTCTCCGTCCCTCCCTATGGGAGGTGGAGCAGCATATTCATTACTGTAATGAGCGGTACCATGTGATCGCTCAGTACAGCAAGAAGCTGGGGTGCCAGGGACCTGCAGGGACTGCACCAGGAGCAGGCGAGTATAACTTGACAGCCCCCCGCTCCCCCTCCCCTGCCGACCCCTGGGTATGACTCGATTATAAGCCGAGAAGGGGACTTTCAGCCCAAAAAAATGGGCTGAAAATCTCGGCTTATACTCGAGTATATACGGTAGTTTTTTATGTTTTATTTTGTTAGGAAATTATAAAGGTTAAAATTTGACCATCGATTTCTCATTTTTACAACAAAATTTGCAAAACCATTTTTTTTTTTAGGGACCACATCACATTTGAAGTCACTTTGAGGTGCCTATATGACAGAAATTACCCAAAAGTGACACCATTCTAAAAATGCACCCCTCAAGGCGCTCAAAACCACATTTAAGAAGTTTATTAACCCTTCAGGTGCTTCACAGGAATTTTTGGAATATGGAAGGAAAAAATAAACATTTACTTTTCTTTCACAAAAATTTTCCCTTAGACCTAATTTTTTTTAACCCCTTCATGACCAGAGCGTTTTTTCGGTTTTCGCACCCCCTTCTTTCCAGAGCCATAACTTTTTTATTTTTCCGTCAATATGGCCATGTGAGGGCTTACTTTTTGCAGGACGAGTTGTATTTTTAAACAATACCATTATTTTTACCATGTTATGTAACAGAAAACAGGAAAAAAATTTGAAGTGCGGTGAAACTGCAAAAAAAGTGCAATACCACACTTGTTTTTTTTGTTTGGCTTTTTTGCTAGGTTCTCTAAATCGGTGATTTTCAACCAGTGTTCCGCGGCACACTAGTGTGCCGCGACACATGGTCGGGTGTGCCGTGGGGAAAGTTCCCCAAACTATGGTGCCCCCTTTGTTTTGTTCCCCGGCAATGCGCAGCGATGCGCAGTCACGGAATAACACATGCGCGAGCTTTGAACGCTCGCGCGACTTAATGATGTCACCGAGGCCGGCGCGTCATCCTGAGAGCGGAGAGACTCTCGCATTTGCCCGCCGCCAAGGTAATGCCCGCCAATAATGCTGTGTATAATCATTAAGTCAGCAACAGCTCATTAACAGTTAATCAGCTGTTGCTGACTATATGAGCTTTTGCCTGAGTATATGAACTGTTGGCAGAATACTCAGCATATGAGCTGGTACTTTTAGTACCTGGCAGAGGTCCTTTAAGTGTGGCAGATAATGTAATACTCTTCTATTTTAGTGTGTGGCTGCGCACACTATCTCAGCAGTGATGGAGAAGTATTTGAGAATGGAAAAGGCAAATGCCGAACAGGACCCTGGACACAATTCTAACCCAGATGAAGGCCCTAGTATGAGAGGTCGACAAAAGAAAAAAGACAAGACGGTGAGCTCAAGGCAATACAGTGAAAGCTATCTTTCATTTGGATTTACTTTCACTGGGGATGCGACAGCACCAACACCACTGTGCTTGGTGTGTGGTGAGAAGCTATCCAATAGCGCCATGGTGCCAAGCAAGCTTAAACGCCATCTTCAAATGAAACACCCTTCCGTTCAAAACAAGCCGATGGAGTATTTTGTACGCTTACGTACAAACAATGAGAAAGGGGCAACTTTTTTGAGAAAAAGCACAAAGGTAAATGAGAGAGCCCTCAAAGCTAGCTACATTGTTTCTGAACTCATAGCTAAATCAAAAAAGTCACACACTGTGGCAGAAACATTAATACTGCCAGCTTGTAAAGCTATTGTAAATGAGATGCTTGGCCCTGACGCAGCCAAAGAGATAGCTAAAGTGCCTCTCTCAGATAACACAATTGCCAGACGGACTGATGACATGTCTGCGGACATTGAAATAGTTGTTTTGGAAAAGGTGCGGATCAGTAAGAAATTTGCCTTGCAACTTGATGAGTCGACGGATATCAGTGGACATTGTCAGCTGTTGGCCAATGTGCGTTTTGTGGATGGAGAAGCCATTAGAGAAAACTTCCTATTTTGCAAGGCACTGCCAGAAAAATCAACAGGAGAGGTAATATTCCAGGTCACATCGGAATATCTTGATAAAAGTGGGCTTACATGGGAAAACTGCACAGGTGTCTGCAATGATGGAGCCGCAGCCATGGTCGGGCACATCAAAGGCTTTGTAAGTAGGGTTAAAGAAAGAAACCCAGATGTTCTTGTTACCCACTGTTTCTTGCTCCGTGAGGCCCTCGTTGCAAAGACCTTACCAGCAGATCTAGCTCCCGTGTTGGATGATGTTGTGCGCATAGTGAACTTTGTGAAGACGCAACCTTTGAGATGTCGCTTATTTGCGTCTTTGTGTACAGAAATGGGAGCGGAACATAAAATCTTATTGCTCCACACGGAGGTCAGGTGGCTGTCACGCGGCAAAGTGCTGGCCCGTGTGTATGAGTTGCGAGAGGAACTTAAAATATTTCTGACAAACGAGAGGTCCGATTATTCAAAGCTGCTTGCAAGTGATGAGTGGTGTGCAAAGCTGGCATACCTGGCTGATATATTTCAATATCTGAATGAACTAAACACACGGATGCAAGGCCGAAATGTAAACCTGCTTACAAGCACTGATAAAATGAACGGATTCCGTTTAAAGTTGCAGCTCTGGCAGCAACATGTGCAGGGTGGCAACCTTCAGATGTTCCCGCTCACCGAGAAACTGCATGATGACAACACTGCTGCAATGTGCGAGGTGATTGGCAGACATTTGAAAACTCTTGAGGAGAAGTTATCGTTTTATTTCTCTTCAACCTTCACAGAATGCCTTGACTGGGTTAGGGACCCATACAGCTCATTATCCATTGCTGGAAAGGACATGACTTTAAAGGAGCAAGAGGAACTCATTGAACTGAAGCAAGATCGCGGTTTAAAGCTAAAGTTTGCTGATCTTCCTTTGGACAGTTTTTGGTTATCTGTTGCCAAGGAGTTCCCCATTCTGGCCAACAAAGCTATTTTGACATTGCTCCCATTTTCGACCACATATCTATGTGAGCTGGGCTTCTCAAGCTTGACTGCGATAAAAACTAAGAACAGAGAGAGACTAAGAACTGTTGAGGAAGAGCTTCGTATGTGTCTTTCCACCATTCCTGCCAGGATATCCCTTTTGTGTTTATCGAAACAGGCCCAGGTTTCACACTGAGTGAGTATAAATACATTTAGAATCTATATTATTAACTATATGTAGAATATGTACTGTTTGTGTGTCATTTTGTGCCATTTTGGTTGGTGGTGTGCCCCGGGATTTTTTAAGTATAAAAAGTGTGCCGCAGCTCAAAAAAGGTTGAAAATCACTGCTCTAAATGCTAAAACTGACCTGCCATTATGATTCTCCAGGTCATTAGGAGTTCATAGACACTAAGCATGTCTAGGTTCTTTTTTTATCTAAGTGGTGAAAAAAAAATCCCAAATTTGCTAATAAAAAATAAATTGCACCATTTTTCCAAACCTGTAGCGTCTCCAATTTTCGTGATCTCAGGTTGGGTGACAGCTTATTTTTTGCATGCTGAGCTGAAGTTTTTAATGATACCATTTTTGTGTAGATACGTTCTTTTAATGCAATGTTGCGGCGACCAAAAAAACTTAATTCTGGGGTATTCATTTTTTTCTCGCTATGCCGTTTAGTGATCAGGTTAATCCTTTTTTTTATTGATAGATCGGGCAGTTGTGAATGCGGCGATACCAAATATGTCTATGTTTGATTTTATTTTTATTGTTTTATTTTGAATGGGGCGAAAGGGGGGGTTGATTTAAATTTTTTTTTTTTCATATTTTTAAAAACATTTTTTTACTTATGACATGCTTCAATAGTCTCCATGGGAGGTTAGAAGCTGCCACAACTTGACTGGCTCTGCTACATAGAGGCGATGCTCAGATCACCTCTATGTAGCTGAATTGCAGACTTGCTATGAGCGCCGACCACAGGGTGGCGCTCACAGTAATCCGGCATCAACAACCATAGAGGTCTCAAGGAGACCTCTGGTTGTCATGCCGACGCATCGATGACCCCCGATCATGTGACGAGTGAGCGCATTTCAGTCCAGAAGCGCTAGTTAAATGCCGCTTGCAGACAGACAGCTGCATTTAACTAGTTAATAGGCGCGGGTGGATCATGATTCCACCCACGCCTATTGCGGGTACATGTAAGCTGTTCAAAACAGCTTACATGTCCTGGCTTTGAGGTGGGCTCACCACCGGAGCCCACATCAAAGAGAGGGATACTGCTATCGGACGTACTATCCCGTCCGATGGCAGTAAGGGGTTAAAGTTAAAAGGCCCAAAATATAAAATATTTGGCAGCATGTTCAAGGACGTGGTATAGCAAAAAAAAAAAAAAATAGAATGGAGTGGGAGACAAACACTTTTGTTCCTGTGTATTCTGAATAAATTCCAGGCCTGTCCCTTTTCTGCTCAAAGGTCTATATTGTCAGACTGAACCAATCCTTAGACCTGCAGTAAAGTTAAACAGGTATTACCATCCAAGAAATTTATGCTACAAAAAATTTGTGTGTTGGTGGGAGTCCTGGAAGTGAAACCTGAAAATTTTGGGAGAACTGGGGTGCTCTTCCCTCCCACATATGGGTCAACTTATTTTGCAGCGATTTACAGACATCATCATGAATGACCCCACTGGGACTCACCATCTACATTTCCTATCAGTATGTATTTGGAGTGTGGGAAGAACCCGGAGGAAACCCAAATAAACACAGGGAGAACATACCAACAACCCCTTGAGCTCAGGAAATCAAAGCTGCAAAACAAAGTGATAACTAGTGAGCCATCAGGTACTCCGTTTCATTTTTAGCATGGGAAATGCATACGAATATCTACACAACTGTATGGTTGGTTACCACACAGATGCTATAGATGCACCTGGCACTTTGGACACAAGTTATGAATCCCAGCTGTAGCTGAAATGAGGCTACTGTCTACTAATCATGGCTAGAGCTGCCTCTTTGTGCAGTTGGTTATAGATGAAGACAGCCTGCGACATGCATGCTGCTGCACAAACACAGTCATTGTCCTCTCTCTGGTGCTTTAGACCAGCATTCGCTTAGAATTTGGAACCGCCTAAATCATCATAGCTTCTGATTAATGTAATATTGCTACATGGGATTGAGGTATCCAGACACGTGAAGATTGCCAGAGCTGCTCCCATTCTTCAGTGAAGATGGCAAACCAGAGCTGAACTGTGGCAAGTTGGAGGTTGTAACAGAAAAGCACAAATATGTGGTCTACGTCAGACGGCACCCTAAACTCCAGAAGCCTGCACAGCACAACAATAAGAAAGTAAAGTAGGGGACAAAGTATTTAAATAGAAGTTTGAAGAACCATTTTCCTAAGTTGGCAATTTCTTATCAATCTTTCTACATAGGAGGGATATTTTCTACAAGATCAGATTTTGATAAGGTACAGTGGCATGTAAATGTTTGGGCACCCATGGTCAAAATTACTGTTATTGTGAACAGTTAGGCAAGCTGAAGATGAAATAATCTCTAAGAGGTCTAAAGTTAAAGATGACACATTTCCTTTGTATTTTAGGCAAATCTCTCTCTCTCTCTATATATGTCATTTTTTTACATTTTAAAAGTTACAAAAATGGGCAGATGCAAGTTTGGGCACCCTTGGAGATTTGTGCTTAGATAACTTTGACCATGGGTTCAGACCTTAATTAGCCTGTTAGGGCTATGGCTTGTTCACTATCATCTTTAGGAAAGGCCAGGTGATGCAAATTTCCCAGATTAATAAAAAACCAGCATCATCTATCCTTGTGCCAAAAGACATCAGCCATGAGTTCTTCTAAGCAGCTGCTTAACACTTTCAAAATGAAAATGGTGGGGGCAGACAAAGCAGAAGGAGGCTATAGGAAGATAATGCATTTTCAAGTTGCCCTTTCCTCAGCTCGAAATGTAAATAAGAAATGGCAGTTAACAGGAACAGTGGATGTCAAGATAAGGTCTAGAACGGTGATTTTCAACCAGTGTTCCGCGGCACACTAGTGTGCCGCGACACATGGTCGGGTGTGCCGCGGGGAAAGTTCCCCAAACTATGGTGCCCCCTTTGTTTTGTTCCCCGGCAATGCGCAGCGATGCGCAGTCACGGAATAACACATGCACGAGCTTTGAACGCTCGCGCGACTTAATGACGTCACCGAGGCCGGCGCGTCATCCTGAGAGCGGAGAGACTCTCGCATTTGCCCGCCGCCAAGGTAATTCCCGCCAATAATGCTGTGTATAATCATTAAGTCAGCAACAGCTCATTAACAGTTAATCAGCTGTTGCTGACTATATGAGCTTTTGCCTGAGTATATGAACTGTTGGCAGAATACTCAGCATATGAGCTGGTACTTTTAGTACCTGGCAGAGGTCCTTTAAGTGTGGCAGATAATGTAATACTCTTCTATTTTAGTGTGTGGCTGCGCACACTATCTCAGCAGTGATGGAGAAGTATTTGAGAATGGAAAAGGCAAATGCCGAACAGGACCCTGGACACAATTCTAACCCAGATGAAGGCCCTAGTATGAGAGGTCGACAAAAGAAAAAAGACAAGACGGTGAGCTCAAGGCAATACAGTGAAAGATATCTTTCATTTGGATTTACTTTCACTGGGGATGCGACAGCACCAACACCACTGTGCTTGGTGTGTGGTGAGAAGCTATCCAATAGCGCCATGGTGCCAAGCAAGCTTAAACGCCATGTTCAAATGAAACACCCTTCCGTTCAAAACAAGCCGATGGAGTATTTTGTACCCTTACGTACAAACAATGAGAAAGGGGCAACTTTTTTGAGAAAAAGCACAAAGGTAAATGAGAGAGCCCTCAAAGCTAGCTACATTGTTGCTGAACTCATAGCTAAATCAAAAAAGTCCCACACTGTGGCAGAAACATTAATACTGCCAGCTTGTAAAGCTGTTGTAAATGAGATGCTTGGCCCTGACACAGCCAAAGAGATAGCTAAAGTGCCTCTCTCTGATAACACAATTGCCAGACGGACTGATGACATGTCTGCGGACATTGAAATAGTTGTTTTGGAAAAGGTGCGGATCAGTAAGAAATTTGCCTTGCAACTTGATGAGTCGACGGATATCAGTGGACATTGTCAGCTGTTGGCCAATGTGCGTTTTGTGGATGGAGAAGCCATTAGAGAAAACTTCCTATTTTGCAAGGCACTGCCAGAAAAATCAACAGGAGAGGTAATATTCCAGGTCACATCGGAATATCTTGATAAAAGTGGGCTTACATGGGAAAACTGCACAGGTGTCTGCAATGATGGAGCCGCAGCCATGGTCGGGCGCATCAAAGGCTTTGTAAGTAGGGTTAAAGAAAGAAACCCAGATGTTCTTGTTACCCACTGTTTCTTGCTCCGTGAGGCCCTCGTTGCAAAGACCTTACCAGCAGATCTAGCTCCCGTGTTGGATGATGTTGTGCGCATAGTGAACTTTGTGAAGACGCAACCTTTGAGATGTCGCTTATTTGCGTCTTTGTGTACAGAAATGGGAGCGGAACATAAAATCTTATTGCTCCACACGGAGGTCAGGTGGCTGTCACGCGGCAAAGTGCTGGCCCGTGTGTATGAGTTGCGAGAGGAACTTAAAATATTTCTGACAAACGAGAGGTCCGATTATTCAAAGCTGCTTGCAAGTGATGGGTGGTGTGCAAAGCTGGCATACCTGGCTGATATATTTCAATATCTGAATGAACTAAACACACGGATGCAAGGCCGAAATGAAAACCTGCTTACAAGCACTGATAAAATGAACGGATTCCGTTTAAAGTTGCAGCTCTGGCAGCAACATGTGCAGGGTGGCAACCTTCAGATGTTCCCGCTCACCGAGAAACTGCATGATGACAACACTGCTGCAATGTGCAAGGTGATTGGCAGACATTTGAAAACTCTTGAGGAGAAGTTATCGTTTTATTTCTCTTCAACCTTCACAGAATGCCTTGACTGGGTTAGGGACCCATACAGCTCATTATCCATTGCTGGAAAGGACATGACTTTAAAGGAGCAAGAGGAACTCATTGAACTGAAGCAAGATCGCGGTTTAAAGCTAAAGTTTGCTGATCTTCCTTTGGACAGTTTTTGGTTATCTGTTGCCAAGGAGTTCCCCATTCTGGCCAACAAAGCTATTTTGACATTGCTCCCATTTTCGACCACATATCTATGTGAGCTGGGCTTCTCAAGCTTGACTGCGATAAAAACTAAGAACAGAGAGAGACTAAGAACTGTTGAGGAAGAGCTTCGTGTGTGTCTTTCCACCATTCCTGCCAGGATATCCCTTTTGTGTTTATCGAAACAGGCCCAGGTTTCACACTGAGTGAGTATAAATACATTTAGAATCTATATTATTAACTATATGTAGAATATGTACTGTTTGTGTGTCATTTTGTGCCATTTTGGTTGGTGGTGTGCCCCGGGATTTTTTAAGTATAAAAAGTGTGCCGCGGCTCAAAAAAGGTTGAAAATCACTGGTCTAGAAGACCAAGCAAAATTTCAGTGAGAGCTGCTCGTAGGATTGCTAGAGAGGCAAATCAGAACCCCCGCTTGACTGCAAAAGACATTCAGAAAAATTTAGCAGAGTCTGGATTTGTGGTAAATTCTTCTACTGTTCAGAGACGCCTGCACAAATATTTCCTTCATGGAAGAGTCATCGGAAGAAAACCTCTCCTGCATCCTCACCATAAAATTCAGTGTCAGATATATGCAAAAGAACATCTATACAAGTCTGATGGATTTTGGAAACAAGTCATATGGACTGATGAGATTAAAATAGAACTCTTTGGCCACAACGATCAAAGGTATGTGTGAAGAAAAAAGATCACAGAATTTCAGAAAAACAACATCTCGCCAACCATTAAGCATGGGGGTGGATCAATCATGCTTTGAGGTTGTGTTGCAGCCAAAGGCACAGGGAACGTATCACAGGTAGAGGGAAGAATGGATTCAATTAAATTTCAACAAATTCTTGATGCTAACATAACACAATCTATAAAAAAGCCGAAATTGAAAAGAGGATGGCTTCTACAAATGGATAATGATCCTGAACATGCATCAAAATCCACAATAGACTACTGCAAAAGGCGCAAGGTGTAGGTTTTACAATGGCCCTCACAGTCCCCTGCTCTGAACATCATTGAAAATCTGTGGACAGACCTCAAAATAACAGTGCATGCAAGACGACCCAGGAATCTCACAGGACTGGAAGAATTTTCCGAGAAACAATGGATGAAAATCCCTCAAATAAGAAATTTAAGACTCTTGTGTGGCTACAAAAAGCATTTACAAGCTGTATTACTTTCAAAAGGGAGTGCTACTAGGTACTAATCATGAAGGTTGCCCAAACTTGTGCATTGGCCCATTTTCCTAATTATAATTTTTAAAATGTAAAAAATAATATTATTTTTTTTGGTCTAGAATACAAAGCAAATGTGTTCTCTAACTTTAAGCCTTTTAGAGATCATTTAATTTTCAACTTGCTTAACTGTACACAATAACAGTAATTTTGACCAGGGGTGCCCAAACTTTTACATGGACATTAACTGCCTTCTCTTCCTTTGGACATTGTACCAGGGACTGACATACAATTGGTGCAACCAGTGCAGAGGCACATTGGCCCAGAGGGTAAGTTACAACTCAAAGGCGGTAAACAGCTCTGTCACAGACGCATTATTGGACTGCAGAGAGGCCATACACTGTCTCACCTGCATCGCAGGTACAATTGTTACCAAAATGTAATAAGTCTATACTTCTCTGGAACATTTCATGGCTAATTACTTTTAATTTGCAGGAACGACACTCGTCCTCTCTTTATAAGACGTTGAGTTCTCTCAGCTTTCCTGATCTGCAGCGGCATAACTAGAATATGATGGGCCCCAATGCAAGACTTGGACTGGGCCCTCCTTTTCCTGATATATATGCCCTCCATCCTGGTATATAGGTCCCTCATTCAGGTATATATGTCCCTTACCCTGGGCCCCATCCTCGTATATATTGCCCATCCTGGCATATATGTCCCTTACCCTGGGCCCCATCCTGGTATATAACTCCCATCCTGGTATATATGTCCCTTACCCTGGGCCCCATCCTTGTATATAACTCTCATCCTGGGCCCCATCCTGGTATATAACTCTCATCCTGGTATATATGTCCCCTTATCCTGGTCCCCATCCTGGTATATAACTCTCATCCTGATATTTATGTCCCTTACCATGGGCCCCATCCTGGTATATATGTCCCTTATCCTGGGCCCTATCCTGGTATATATGCCCCTTATCCTGGGCCCCATCCTGGTATATAACTCTCATCCTGGTATATATGTCCCTTATCCTGGGCCCTATCCTGGTATATATGTCCCTTATCCTGGTCCCTATCCTGGTATATAACTCTCATCCTGATATTTATGTCCCTTACCATGGGCCCCATCCTGGTATATATGTCCCTTATCCTGGGCCCTATCCTGGTATATATGCCCCTTATCCTGGGCCCCATCCTGGTATATAACTCTCATCCTGGTATATATGTCCCTTATCCTGGGCCCTATCCTGGTATATATGTCCCTTATCCTGGTCCCTATCCTGGTATATAACTCTCATCCTGATATTTATGTCCCTTACCATGGGCACCATCCTGGTATATATGTCCCTTATCCTGGGCCCCATCCTGGTATATATCCCTTGTTCTGCTGCTGTTCTTTAATGCATAGAAAAAAATAAAACAATTACCGTACACTCACCTTCTCCGCTCATCCACCTTTCCTCCTCTTCTAAAGTCGGCAGCTGACTTCAGAGCGCAAGCTCATGACGTCACTGCCATGTTCTCCCAGTAACGTGCACATAGACGTCAGCTGCTGGCCTCTGATTAGTCGGCAGCATTTATTGCCGCTTATGGACCCGGCGGGTTTGTGTGCCGCCATACACTTCAGCTAAAGTACACAATACACATCTAGCTGAAGTATTTGCTGGCGTTGGCGTGCTTCTCATCTACCGGGCCAGGTAGTGGCAGCGACATCTGCAGTGGTTACGGTCCTGCTCACCAGCCTTGTTCTTGCTGACCATCAGTATAGAAGAATAGCAGAATAACTTCAGAGACCTGGGACCCTGAACATGACACGGACAAAAGTGGAAACCCCTTCTGCTTGGTTGTCAGAATTCCAGATACTGAGACCACATCACATTTACAATAGTTACATTTATTATGAACAAGATCTACAGCCCTGAAATGATTCTAACCAAATGATTCCTTCATATACGTGAAGAACGGACATTACACTCGGTGCCTACGTCATACAGCCGAATACAATGAACTTACAGTCTAATGTCCACTTTAAATTGAAAAATGATGCAGCTGTTACGGTTCATCATTGTGGTTTCACCACTTTTCTGCTGTAATTTGCTCATTTTTAGCGGCTTTAGTAATTGCACCTTGTTCTCTATGTTTTACACCATATTGTAAGTTGTTTTTTTTTTTTATACGACAACTTTGCTCATCCAGATGTTTTAGATTAGACAGATTTCATGAAGTGTAACATTGTTTTTGAAGTTTCCAATTTGGCTCATTTTTAGACAAATGTGAGTTTTTAAAAGATTCGTCACTTTTAGGACTAAAAACTAACGAACAAAAAAAAATTAAGGACAAAAATATAAAGCATTTTTGATTTGCGCCAAACTCATAAACCACCTGGGCCATTTTGAAGAATGTTGCACAAAAAAAAGTCAGCGAATACCACAAGCCAAAACATGAAACTTAAAAAACAAACAAAAAAATAAATAATGAATTTCGCACTTTTTGTATATGGCTCCTCTGTAGACCCACTAACAAGACCTGTATAGTTTCCTCCAGCAGACATGCTCTTTTCCAGCCGTGATCTTTTCCTATTTCTTGCAAGCCTACTGAATGTTTGGTACCATGGAGAAGACAGATGGAATGGAGTGAGGACCGTGAGAACAGATTGCAATTGCACAGGGATCATCTCTATTTTTAAGTTTTGCTTTTATTTTAGATGCATTGGAGTCAGAAGGTGGAGGTAAGCTTTTAAAGAACACCTGAAATAAAAAGAAGAATGGCCAGAACCTTGAAATGTGTTTTTTTTCCTTCCAACTTCATACATCTATTTCAGCTATAAAAAAAAGTACCCAAAGCTAGAGATGAGAAAATGCTGGAATATTATGTGTATCTATGAATGTTCTGTCCTCTGCCGTAAGGGGTGAGTTTCACCTGCTCCTCGGTTTTGTATCACTCGGAGCTGGCGGTGTATGATCGCATTTCTAGACACATTGTTCTTTCATTGCATAAAGGGGATATCTAGGACTCTGAGAAGGAAAAAAAAAAAAAGAATGTGCCAAAACAGTAACAGACAGGCACTACCTGTCACAGACCATTCGTGCAGGCGATTCAGCTGTGGACATCACGTCGACAGAGCGGCAACTCTGTTTTCACGCCGCCCGGGGTTGCCGATGTCTTTCCTGTGTCATTCGCTGCTTCCTGTGGCTGAGAGATCATGTGTGCCCACTACCAAAGGCAAAGAATATTCACTGCTCTCCACTCCCATGGGCATGGAGAGCAGTGAATATTAATTCTCTTTAATAATATCAGACAGTGTTAGCCGCAGCTGGCGGTTCCTGCAGCTGCTGGCTGATTACGTGTGCCAGCTATTAAAGAGAATGAATATTCCCATTAGTTGCAGGCACACTTGATTGCGGCTGCTGTGCCCGTGATTAAAGTAAAATGAATAGTCATTGCTCTCCAGTCCTATAGTCCAAGACATGGGGAGCAGTGACTATTCCGGCACCTGTCCTCAGCTTGTAAGCAGCGTATGACAGTAAGTGTCATACGCTGTTTACAAGCTGAAATCAGCACAGGGCGCTGCGAGGGAGCGCAGGGAAGGTAAGTAGAATGGTTTATTATTTTATATGTTTCTTTGATGGGGGTCATGCATACCAGGATGGGGAAGTGAGCCATACGTACCAGGATGGGGAGGGGGTCCATGCATACCAGGATGGTGATGAGGGGGCCATGCATACCAAGATGAAGATGAGGGGACAATGTATTCCAGAATGGAGATGAGGGGGTGATACCAGGATAGGGATGAGGGGACCATGTATACCAGAATGAGGATGAGGGTGCCATGCATACTAGGATAGGGATGAGGGTGCCATGCATACCAGGACAGGGGATGAGGGTGCCATGCATACCAGGACAGGGGATGAGGGTGCCATGCATACCAGGATAGGGGCTATGCATACCAGGAGGATGATGAGAGGGTGATGGGTACATATACCAGGATGAGGGATATTAGTACAGAATTGACCACATTGTTTACTTCAAATTTTTCTCCTCTAAAACCTAGGTGCTTCTTATACTCGAAAAATACGAGTATGTCATTTATGTTATTTGAAAGATGGAAAAATTGTATTTGGAGTTTTTCAATAAAAAGAATGATGACTGTTGACATTACAGCCCTGTCAACAGGGCTGAGTGGAGTGGAAAAGCTGCCACTCTGTCGACATGACGTCAGGAAAGGCAGCTGAATCGACGACAGGAGAGGTCAGTGTTTAGGCATTCTTTTATTTTTACAAAGTCCCGGACAAACCCTTTAAGGGAGATGTAACTAGTTTGGAAAAAAAACATTTCCAAAGCATAGCAGATAAGCTGGAACCACCACTGATTCAGAGAATGGGGCTCACAGTCTTGTCTGAATGGAGCAGAGGTTGAGCATGCTGTGCTACACTCTATGTTAGTGCCAAGTACAGTGCTCTGCTATCTCCACCAGTACCGCAGAGAATGAATGGAGTGGAGGTGCTCATGTTCAACCTCTGCTCCACTGAGACGGGAGGATGGTTCTGAATGGAGATAGTTAGGGGTCCCAACGGTTAGTCCACCAGCGGCTGGGAAGTTATCCCTTATACATTTCCAAACTTGGTACAGTCCCTTTAAGGATCCAGCCTTAAGTGACAGCCCTTAAGACCTCCTTAATTATAACCCAACTTAACTGCAATTTTATTGATAAACTAATAAATATATTTTTAACTTCAAAGAGGTTAACCGATGGCCTTATATTTACAGGTGACTTAATGGTTTATTTTAGGGGACATGTTCTTTAATTATAAAAATATATTTCTATACAGGTAATTCCCACCCTACACTATGGGGATGCAGGGCCTGGAAAATGTACTGTCAAATCATAACTGTAGAAAGCACCTATACCAAAGACCAAGGGCGCCAAGAATTTATACAGGTATAGCAAATGGCAAGCTAACTGTTGACATGCCACGCCATTAACCTACACGGTACTATGCCATTTGTACAGATCAGACCTTTACATACAAAGCAACACTAACTCTAACTAACAGGATAGGCGTAAGTGGTATCTTGGTACCTGATGGGGCCGTTAGCTTGATGATCTCTATATTGATATTAGGGTGCATTCAGACTGTATAAATTGGTCTGAGATTGGACAGCAATGCACCGACTGGCCGCGGGTCTCCCGACTGAAGAGTGACAACTTCATGCATTTCTGGGTCTCGGACCGATTTATACGGACATCTGAATACGCCCTTAGAGTGCTCCTAAATTATAGACCACCTTCTGATCATTCCTGAATAGATGTCATTAATTCTTCCCTGGAATTTACAGTCAAAGGGACAAAATGCACCATTGCCTCCAGCCAAAGCTAATTATCTACATAACGAGAAGTGAAAATTCTAGTTAATTATAGTACAATGTCTGATGTCCATACAAGGGAGAGGGGGGAGATCATTTCATCATGGAAACTGTACATGGGAATAGTCGCATATATTCCTGACCACTGGCAATGCACACTATACAACATGTCATAAGGGTCCGCTTTCTACCAGAACGGCGCCACTCTTGTCTATAGGCAGTTTGTGGTATTACAGCTTAATATCACAAAATCCATGGCCAAGATCGTCTGAGAAACCTAGAATGGCTGCTGTATATGACGTGAAGCCTTCTTACAAGTCGTCTTGCTGACACATGTATCCCAGATATGATAGGTCCTCACATTACACCCAGGCTTTCCAGCCAGGGAACAGCTTGCTGAGATTTTTAGGATCCATGGCCTGCTGGATGAGGAGGTTTACTTGTCCTTCTGCGTTGAGCACAGTCCCCTCTTCTACTCCCTTCAGCTTCTCCTGGAGGCGCAGGAGGACGCGTTCCGCCACTTTATTGAAGCTCTGAGTGTCGTTGCTTGGGAAGAAACAGAGAAGAAAGGTTATCCAGACGTGCAAAATGCAAGCGATGACTTACTGATGGCTGAACAGTACAAGTCCTGTGTAGCACGCTGTAATAACCCGCCTTGTATTACCACAGCACAGCTGTGCGTCAGCAAGAACCGTGGCCTGCAAACAATGGCTCTACAACTTCTATAAGGTTATCAAATGGATACTGCTTGAGTCGATATTATATTCAGAATATTACATAAAATGTGAGAGGACTTCGGAAATGCTCTCTGCGTTCAGTTTCCAGCAGATGACCTCTTTTTATTACACGGTTCCTTTAATAATTTGGTGATCTTACTGACAAGACTCCCTTCCATCAGCTATGTGATCAACCCTCTTAAGAAGTCTATATGGGCATATAGGTCATAAGAAGCTGAAGAAAATTATACCTTGATATCTGCGATCCGATGTCTTATTCCAGAGAAATCCAAATTTTTCTTTTATGTGAATAAGATGTTAAGATCTCCGGGTCCGACATAGATCTCCCTGAGACTCCGCCTCCAGAGCTTATTTTAATGAAAAGGGGAGTTACCAGTGTGAGACATATAATGACTTACAGTCTGCTCTCCTGATCTACATGTCTCACACTGGTAACTCCCCCTTTCATTAAAACAAGCTCTGGAGGCAGATTCTCAGGGAGATCTACACTGTGTTCCAAATTTTTATGCACAAAGAGTTTAGGAGTGATAAGGTTAGAATTTTTTTTGTTTGCATTTACACTCATTGATGGTGATGTGTGTCAGGGCTCTTTATATCACTGAAAGCAATTGCAGATACCTGTGCAAAGTAGTTTGGCAGGTGTGTCCAAATAAAGGCAAGACTACTTAAGAAGGCTGTTCCACATTATTAAGCAGCCTACATTTTTGGCCAAAATGGGAAAGAAAAAGGATGTGTTGGCTGCTGAGAAGCAACAAATTGTGGAGTATTTAGGTCAAGGCATGACTACAATCAACATTGCCAAGACACTTCATCATGATCATCGCACAATCAAGAAGTATGCAGCTGATTCCCAGCACACACGTGTGCGTGCTGATAAGGAAAAATTGAGGACTCTTTCCAAGAGGCAATTGCGTAAGGTTAAAAGAGCAGCTGCAAAAATGCCTTGTCATAGCAGCAGACAAGTTTTTGAAGCTGCTGGTGCCTCCAACGTCCCCAGAACAACAAGATGCAGGGTCCTTCAGAGGTTTGCAGCTGTGCATAAACCATCCTGTCAACCACCTCTATCCACTGCACACAAGCAGAAACGGCTCCAGTGGGCCAAACGATACATGAAGACTGACTTCCAAACTGTTTTGTTCACCAATGAGTGCCGTGCAACGCCTGATGGTCCAGATGGATGGAGTGGAGGATGGTCACCCCATGAAAACACGGCTAAGGCGCCAACAAGGAGGAGGTGGAGTAATGTTTTGGGCTGGAATCATGGGGAGAGAGATTGTCGGCCCCTTTATGATCCCTGAAGGGGTAAAGATGAACTCCATAATCTATGTGGAGTTTCTAAAACAACACTTCCTGCAATGGTTCAAGAGGAAGAACCGTGATTTCCGCAAAAAGGTCATTTTCATGCATGATAATGCACCGTCTCATGCTGCAAAAAACACATCTGCATCTCTGGCTGCTATGGGCATAAAAGAGAACAAACTTATGGTGTGGCCACCATCTTCCCCTGACCTCAACCCCATTGAGAACCTCTGGAGCATCATCAAAAGGAGTGTCTATGATGGCGGGAGGCAGTTCACATCTAAGCAACAGCTCTGGGAGGGTATTCTGTCCACATGCAAAACAATAGAAGCACAAACCATCCAAAAACTGACAGATTCAATGGACGAGAGAGTTCAGAAGCTTCTTTCGAACAAAGGGTCCTATGTGCAAATGTAACATCACCTAGAATAAAGTTTTCACTTGAAAACTGTTTGATTTCATTTTGTAATAAGCTGATAATGCTTATAACTTCACAATTGACCATTTTTTTGTTCAAAATAAAAAAAAAGGTTGAAAACTCTGCTGTGCATAATAATTTGGAACATGCATTTTGAGTGTTTATTTTTTTTTAAAAAGATACTGTTTTCATAGGCAGTTTGTTCCAAAACATTGCAATTATACTAGAATAGTAGATGACTGGAAAATAACAATGACTGCAGTTCAGATAGGTAGTTTAGAGAAAATATGAGGAAATATTATTTGCATAATAATTTGGAACACAGTGTATTTCTGACCCATAGATCTTAACCCCTTTCTGATCTCGGACGGGATAGTACATCCGAGGTCAGATCCCCTGCTTTGATGCGGGCTCCGGCGGTGAGCCCACATAAAAGCCGCGACATGTCTGCTGTTTTGAACAGCTGACATGTGCGCGCGCAATAGCGGCGAGAGGAATCGCGATCCACCCGCCGCTATTAACTAGTTAAATGCCGCTGTCAAATGCTGACTGCGGCATTTAACTAATGCTTCCGGCCACGCGGCCAGAAATGCGCTCATCGCCGACCCCGTCACATGATCGGGGGTCAGCGATGCGTCAGGATAGTACCCATAGAGGACCTTGAGACCTCTATGGTTGGTTACTGATGCCGGTTTGCTGTGAGCGCCACCCTGTGGTCGGCGCTCATAGCAAGTCTGCAATTCAGCTACATAGGAGCAATCTGATGATCGCTGCTATGGAGCAGAGCCGATCAGGCTATGCCAGCTTCTAGCCTCCCATGGAGGCTATTGAAGCATGGCAAAAGTAAAAAAAAAATGTTTAAAAAAATATGAAATAAATAAAAAAAAAATATATAAAAGTTTAAATCACCCCCCCTTTCACCCCATTCCAAATAAAACAAAAATAAAATCAAATATGCACATATTTGGTATTGCCGCATTCAGAATCGCCCGATCTATCAATCAAAAAAGGGATTAAACTGATCGCTAAACAGCGTAGCGGAAAAAAAAAATTGAAACGCCAAAATTACGTTTTTTTGGTTGCCGCGACATTGCATCAAAATGCAATAATGAGCGATCAATAGAACGTATCTGCACCAAAATGGTATCACTAAAAACGTCAGCTCGGCACGCAAAAAATAAGCCCTCACCTGACCCCAGATCACGAAAAATGGAGACGCTACGGGTATCGAAAAATGGCGCAATTTTTAGCAAAGTTTGGAATTTATTTTCACCACTTAGATAAAAAATAACGTAGACATCTTTGGTGTCTATGAACTGGTAATGACCTGGAGAATCATATTGGCAGGTCAGTTTTAGCATTTAGTGAACCTAGCAAAAAAGCCAAACAAAAAACACGCATGGGATTGCACTTTTTTTTGCAATTTCACCGCACTTGGAATTTTTTTCCCATTTTCTAGTACATGACATGGTAAAACCAATGATGTTGTTCACAAGTACAACTCGTCCTGCAAAAAATAAGCCCTCACATGGCCATATTGATGGAAAAATAAAAAAGTTATGGCTCTGGGAAGGAGGAGAGCGAAAAACAACATGGAAAAATAGGGATTTTTGTGTGTACTCACCGTAAAATCCTTTTCTCCGAGCCACTCATTGGGGGACACAGGACCATGGGTGTTATGCTGCTGTCTCTAGGAGGCTGACACTAAGTTGAGACAAAAAAGAGTTAGCTCCTGCCCTGCAGTATACACCCTCATGCTGGCTTCCAGAGACCCAGTTCAGTGCAAAAGCAGTAGGAGATTAATAACAGTACAATACCTAACATTAGAGTATAACATGTCGAAGACAGTCAGGAACCAAAAAGGTAACAAGCTATAAAGCTAAAAGGGTGGGTGCTGTGTCCCCCAATGAGTGGCTCGGAGAAAAGGATTTTACGGTAAGTACACACAAAAATCCCTATTTCTCCTTCGCCACATTGGGGGACACAGGACCATGGGACGTCCCAAAGCAGTCCCTGGGTGGGAAACAAAACAACCAAATAAACTCCGTGTACCAACTGACTATAAATGCACTACGGCCGCTTGCAGAATACGTCTGCCAAGGGCCGCATCCGCAGAAGATTGAATATGGACATTGTAGTGCTTTGAAAAAGTATGCAGGCTGGACCACGTTGCGGCCTTGCAAACCTGCTCCGCTGTCGCCTGGTGCCGGATGGCCCAGGAAGCACCCAATGACCGAGTAGAGTGTGCTCTAATCCCCGCCGGGACAGGTCTGGCTCTGACCCGATAGGATTCTTCGATAGCAGACCGAATCCATCTGGCTATCGTGGCCTTAGACGCCGCTAAACCCTTTCTGTGACCCTCCGTGAGAACAAAGAGGGAGTCCGATTTGCGGAAAGGAGCAGTTCTGGAAATGTATCTCCTGAGGGCCCGTACCACATCCAGGGTATGAAGGGCCTTTTCGACCCTGTGTTTTGGCTGTGGGCAGAAAGAGGGAAGAATGATGTCCTCGTTAAGGTGGAAAGATGAGACCACCTTAGGAAGAAAGTCCGGAGATGGGCGTAGAACTACCTTGTCCTGGTGGAAGGCAAGGAAAGGCGCCCGGCAGGATAAAGCAGTCAATTCTGAGACCCGTCTGATAGATGTTACTGCCACAAGAAAGGCAACCTTCCAGGAGAGGACAGGTAGCGGCACGTCCTGAAGAGGTTCAAACGGAGGTTCCTGAAGAACGCTCAAGACCAAATTGAGATCCCAGGTCTCTAACGGTATTCTGTAGGGGGGTACCACATGGGAGACCCCCTGAATGAAGGTCCTGACTTGCAAGTTGGCAGCGATCCTATGTTGAAACAACACGGATAGAGCCGAGATCTGACCCTTGAGGGAACTCAGTGCCAGGCCGGAATCTAAACCGGACTGCAAGAAATCCAAAATGGAAGGAATAGAGAAAACAAGCGGAGGGCGACTTCGGAGCCTGCACCACGAGAAGTAGGTCTTCCAGGTACGGTGGTAGATGCGAGCAGAGGACGTCTTGCGAGCTTTGATCATGGTGGGAATGACCTGCTGAGAGAAACCGGCTTGGGTTAGAATCCAGGTTTCAACAGCCACGCCTTTAAACGTAGGGCCCCTGAGCTCTGGTGGAAGATCGGCCCTTGACGAAGCAGATCTGGGCGGTCTAGTAACCGCCAGGGAACGTCGGACACGAGCTGAACGAGCTCCGCGTACCATGCGCGACGTGGCCAATCCGGGGCAACAAGGATGACCTGAACCCCCTCCGTCTTGATTTTTCGGATCACCTTTGGTAGTAAGGGAAGCGGAGGGAACACGTACGGAAGTTGGAAACGATGCCACGGGTATATCAGAGCGTCCACCCCGATGGCCTGGGGATCCCGAGACCGTGCTATGAAGTTGTGAACTTTGGCGTTCAGTCTGGACACCATCAGATCCACGTCCGGGGTTCCCCATCGAAGGCAGATTTGCCGGAAAACCTCTGGATGAAGTTCCCACTCCCCCGAGGCGAGGCCCTGACTGCTGAGAAAATTCGCCGCCCAGTTCGCCACGCCCGGAATGTGCACCGCGGAAATGATAGAGTGGTTGGCCTCGGCCCAACGAAGAATGTGGGAGACTTCCTGCATCGCCGCCCTGCTGCGGGTACCCCCTTGATGGTTTATATACGCCACGGCTGTGACGTTGTCCGATTGAACTCGAACTGGGTGACCCGCAAGCAGGGGATGAAAGTGTCTCAGGGCGAGTCTGATCGCACGAATTTCCAGGATGTTTATAGGGAGCCTCGACTCCCGAATTGTCCAACGCCCCTGGGCAGAGTGGTGTAGGGAAACCGCTCCCCAGCCGAGGAGACTGGCATCGGTGGTTACCACCAGCCAGCGGATCGGGAGAAAAGACTTCCCCTGGAGGAGAGAGGATTCCAGAGTCCACCATGTGAGGGCTTGCCTGATCCGTGGTGACAGAGGGCATGGGCGATCGAGGGATAAGGGATTCCTGTCCCAGATGTCCAGCAGAGCCTGTTGTAAGGGGCGGAGATGGAGTTGAGCGAAGGGAACAGCTTCTATTGCGGCCACCATCTTTCCCAGAATCTTCATGGCAAAACGGATGGACCGGGTACGAGGGTGACAGAGCGTCCGAGCTCCCTGCTGAAGCTCTTGGGCCTTGGACCGAGGAAGTAAGATCAGTCCCCTCGATGTGTCCAGGATCATGCCTAGGAATGAAATCCGTCGGGCAGGAATGAGAGAGGACTTGTCCGAGTTGATTAGCCAGCCCAGGCGCGAAAGAGAATCCAAGGTAATGCAGACGCTTGCTTCGCAGGCCTGATAAGACGGACCTTTTATGAGGAGGTCGTCTAAGTATGGCAACACGACCACTCCTCGAGAGTGAAGAATAGCCATGACAGCCGCCATGACTTTTGTAAATACCCTGGGCGCCGTGGCGAGACCGAAGGGTAAGGCTGTGAACTGAAAATGGTCGTCCAGGATGGCGAAATGGAGAAACTTTTGATGTGGCGGGAAGATAGGGATGTGAAGGTAAGCATCCTTGATATCTATTGATGCTAGGAACTCCCCTCTTTCCATAGAGGAGATGACTGATCGGAGAGATTCCATCCTGAAGTGCCGTACCTTTACGTACTTGTTTAGGAGCTTCAGGTCCAAAATGGGGCGTACCGTCCCGTCCTTTTTCGGCACGACGAAGAGGTTTGAGTAGAAACCCCTGAATCTCTCGTGTTCCGGAACCGGAACAATGACCCCGCTTTGGCGGAGGGATTCGATGGCGCAGCGAAGGGCGCCGGAATGAGCTCCCGAACTTGGGAGACGAGATGGAAAAAACCGTGCTGGAGGGGAGGCGGAGAATTCTAGTTTGTAACCAGACGACACCAGATCCCTGACCCATTCGTCGTGGACGACGGAGAGCCAGACGTGCTGAAAAAGAAGCAGACGTCCGCCAACTTTGGAGGTGTCGACTGGAAAAGACCCCGAGTCATTGCGAGGCGAATCTGGCAGGCCTGGACCCTCTGGTTCTGGGTTGCCTAGGCTTTCCTCGCCAGGACTGATTCGGCCTGAAGGAAGGTCGAGAGTCCCTATCTGGGCGAGCGGATCGTTCTGATCTGGATGAGGGGGCAGAATTGGACCAGAATGGGCTACTGCGAAAGGGCCGAAAGCGAAAATATTGTTGACGCTGAAAAGCGGCCTTGGGCCTATGTTGAGGGAGGAACTTGCTCTTTCCTCCTGTAGCGTCGGAAATAAGCTGGTCTAATTTTTCTCCGAAAAGACGCCCGCTCTGAAAGGGAAGGGAAATCAGAGACTTTTTTTGAGGAGGAATCTGCGCGCCACTCTCTGAGCCAGATAGCTCTCCTAGTGGTGATGGCGTTAGAAGCTGCAGTTGCTGCACAGTCCGCCGCGTCGAGGGACGCATACATCACATAATCTCCAGCCATGGCAATTTGTTTGGCCAGGTCTGCCACCTCAGTCGGAAGTTCCTTTTCCTGAATGGATTTAGCGAGGGCATCCGCCCAGTAAACCATTGCCTTGGCAACCCACGCCGCAGCGAAGGAGGGAGACAGAGAAGAACCCGAGGCTTCGTACACTGAGCGAGCTAGGGAATCTAGCTGGCGTTCTGTGGGACTCTTAATAGAAGCACCGTCAGGAACGGATAGGAGAGTTTTGGTTGCCAAGCGCGAAACCGGAGGATCTACTTGTGGAGATTCCGTCCAATCTTTAACAAGATCTGCGGAAAAGGGATACTTCGACTCCAGAGTCTTTTTGCCTGTAAAACGCTTATCCGGATGCTCCCTGTGTCGCCTGACTATATCCAGGAAATCTGGGTGAGAGGCGAACGTCTTATGGGAACGCTTGTTTCTCGTAAAGGAAACAGAATGGTCCGGGGCAGAATTAGAATCATCGTCCACTTTTAGTGTATGATTGACTGCCTCAATGAGGGAGTCGACAGTAGATCTAAACTCCGGAGCATCCGGGTCTAAGGATGCATCAGACTCATACTGAGAGTCGTGATCGCTACGGGCCTCTAGGGAGGGTGAGCGAGAAGTGGAGCTACCAGAGGCTGACTGGTGTGACGAGTGCTCAGGGGAGGTAGTGCGGATCCGTTTTCTGGATGACCGTGCCTCCTTCCGGTGAGAGCGGCCCCTGCTGGCCGACGATTCCCCTGTTACGGAGGGATCTCTTAACCCAGGAAAAAGAGGGCCCCGCTCCCCAGAGGGGTCCTGAAGGGATTTAATCGCTTTGGCCAGCGAATCCACAGACTGTGACAGGGACGCCACCCACTCCGGGGGACTAGATACACTGGGGTCGGTAGCGGCGGAGGGCTCCTGGGCATCTGGGGCATCGCAGGCTGAGCAGAGGGAGGAACTCTGAGGCCGAGGAAGAGGAGCCTGGCAGGTGGTACACGTAGTAAAAAAGGTAGTATGCACCTTAGTGATCTTTCTGGTCCTTGACTGGGACATGGTGTACGCTAAAGTAAAAGACAGTGCACAGGGCCTGTAAGCTGTGGAAGCGAGGGCGATGCTGCAAGGGAGAACTAACGTCGTCTCCTTACCCATGGTCCTGTGTCCCGCTGAGAGAGGAAGAACGGCGGTGCTGGTGGAGAGACAGCCAGCGGACCGGGCGCTGCACTTGGAGGAGCGCAGCCGGCAGTCAGAGCTCTGCACGTGGAGCTGGAGCTGTGGCGTGCAGAGAGAAGAAAGATGGCCGCCGGGGGTTGGTGAGGGGAATCTCGCAGAGAGCGAGAAGCGCCAGGACCAGGGGGCGGAGCCGCCGAATGACACGAAAAAGGGGGCGGAGCCTATCGGGAACCGGCCTGCTAGGCCGAAGCCGGGGACTAAATTTGCGGCTTCGGCCCGGCGCGCGGCCGAGGATCGCCGGACCCTAGGGGAGACCCTGAAAAGGAGAAGGAGCCCTCCGGAACCGCTGGGGCGACCAACCCTCCCCCAAATGGTATGGCACTTACCCCGACAGAAGGGGAGAAAAAGCAGAGAAGCCTGCTGCACCAGTGGTCAGAGATGTTTTTCCATGGATCTGGTGAGCTGTGCCTGGGGGATTAGGACGGTGCAGGGTTGGGGGAAGCCTCCATCCACCATCCCCATGAAAGGGGGGTGGAGAGGAACCGTCCGCCTCCTTCCATCATCCGCTTTCTCAGTGGTGATGCAGTGGGGGCTGCACGGACGCCACAATGTAAGGTGCCCCTGAACAGCCGAGGGTAAAACCTGGTGGTCAGGGCTGAATGTCCGGCAATAGGCCTGGCTGCAGAAGAGGATACTGAAGGTGACACTCCAGTGCTCGTCTGATAAGGGAGGGGGGAGATCGGTGCCCTTGAAGGGGCCCGTCGCCCCTAAAAATCAGCTCAGGCAGTGGCTTCCCACGTCGCAGGAGAGGATACGGAGAGGTGAAACTCCCGTGCTCGCCTGTTGTTGGTTCGGGGGAGATCGGAACATGAAAGAATCCGTCGCCCCCTTCGTCCGGGATAGAAAGATTTAAATCCAGTGTGCCTCCTACGGACACTAAGCTTGAACTGGGTCTCTGGAAGCCAGCATGAGGGTGTATACTGCAGGGGAGGAGCTAACTCTTTTTTGTCTCAACTTAGTGTCAGCCTCCTAGAGACAGCAGCATAACACCCATGGTCCTGTGTCCCCCAATGTGGCGAAGGAGAAAAGGAAAATCCCAAGGTCATGAAGGGGTTAACAGCTCATTTACATATTAAGAAAAAAAAAATTTTCTGAAAAAACATCAGATCACAGATATCAATGCATTTAATTTTTTATAACCTGCATGTGCTCATGTAGACAGCTAAGGGGGGTTGACTCTACTAACAGACGCCCTTAATGGAGAATCCGCCAACATTAATTCAGAATTCCTTAACAGGATATTTAAAAGAAGGCTTGCTGCATCATGTAGTGCATTAGTTTTCTGTTGTTAGTCAATATGGCTGCCTTTTTTCTGTTATGTTTTTTCAGGGTATTTAAATGTAGGATGTTGAACCAGACAACCCCTTTAGGTTGGTAATAGACATCACATTTCGGATGATTGTCCTGATATTTGGCTACTGTTTTCCTTCGATATCGCTGGAGATATCACTCATCAGTATGTCACCCCCTCTGAAGGAGCAGCTAGAAAAGGACATGTGAGGGAGTGGAAGCAATGTAACTGTTAATGGTTTATGCCTGTCATATAAGGTTATGGTATATTCTAATGACGTGCCATACAATTGCTGATGGGTTTGTAGAAGCCGAATATACAGACTTACTGTCAAATTACATTCCTGTAATTTATATATGGCTCCTATCGGTGCAAAGTGAAAAGTCTTGAAAAAAATGGAGGATGGTTTGTAGTCGATAGCGACATGTAAAAGTTGAGTCCAGATGGTCACAGTACCTGCTGTTCCTGTTGCACTCGGGGTCCTCTGGCAATGTTGCATTGAGCTCCGCTTCATCCTGCTGTAAGTAGAGCGCTTTCAGAGGATTCATAGTCCAATCAAACAAGGGATCGTAGAGGAGGACCTGATGGAAAAATGCAGATTACACAAAGTATCACATGTATAAAAATAATCACATTAAGTCCCATTTTTCCCCCAGATATCCCCTTTGATTCTGCAGGAACCAAATGGCTGAATGAGACAACTAAGCTCTATGAGCTCAGAGTGTGAATAATTCCAGCATCTGCAATTTATTTTTATTTTTTTTAAATGACTATGACCAAGGGTCCTGCATGGCCCTGACAGTCGCAGGCAAAGTGTTTATTTTTCATATTTTTTGTCTTTAAAATTTTAGAATGACCAAATATTTTATTTTTTTTTTTTACATTTTTTCAATTGCAGATGCCGTAATTATCCATTTACTATATTCACATCCTGGGAACCGACCCACACCGTTGTCCGCGCACTGCACCCAACAAGCTGTTATTGTCACCTTAAAGTGGTGAGCTGATGAATTTTGTTTTTTTTCTGTATTGTTCTATGAGCTCAGACATACCTCAACGATGGTCAGCAGAGCATCCTGAGATCTTCTCATAACGGACATGGTCTTTTCACAGCATCTACAATGGTTAAATTAGGGCCAAAAGAAAAGTTACTCCATCAACGTTGCTGCTGATTAGAATACAATAAGTAGATGTCATCGGTGTATGATACAGAACAATCTGAACATTTCCTATGTGAACTGTGTGAAACGCCTGAAGGAACACTAGAGATGATGCTAGACGAGTTAACATGAACATGTATTATCTAAGGGTCGTACACACAGTCTGATCTGTGGACAGCACAGAATAGAGGAGGAGTTGAGCAAAAGGAGTTTGTTGGCAAAGTTAAAGTATAATTTGCATATAACTATACAGTATAAATGAGTCCGGTGGGCGGTCCTGATTCGTGATTGACAGCTGTCTTCATGCAGAGTCATTTATTTATGGTACTCCTTTATATAGTGCCATCATATTACACAGTACATTACAGACATTATCATCACTGTCCCCATTGGGGCTCACAATCTAGATTCCCTATCAGTATGTATTTGGAGTGTGGGAGGAAACCGGAGAACCCGGAGGAAACCCACGCAAACACGGAGAGAACATACAAACTCCTTGCAGATCAAGACCCGTGGAAGCGCGGTAGTGTGAAACGGCCGTCTTGTGGAATCACATTTGTTCCCTGATTCGTCCTGCCTTTTGACTACATGTCATAATAAAGAAGTGGATCTTAGCGGATGGTGAGTGCTCGCATTTTCTATTAGACTGTTGTACTTTAAGTTTGGATTTTTTCATGGAGAGCACCCGATATCTGCATGGGCATTTACGCATGATGAGGACATAGAATAAGTGTGTGCAGGTGACAAACCAGCTGTTGGTGCGGCTTCTTGGTCTTTTTTTTTCCAGTTATACAAACTCCTTGCAGATGTTGTCCTTGGTGGGATTTGAACCCAGGACCCCAACGCTGCAATGCTAACCACTGAGCCACTGCTGCTCTCATACAAAGCAGACTGAATACAACCGCCCACTGGACTCATTCATTCAAACAACAGGGATTTCAATTAATTAAATGAGGTTTTGCTAAAACCTTTCTCCCAATATTGATCTGATCAGCTCTTCCTGGTCTATAATATCCTGTCTGCAATTCAGAATCAATTTTCAACATGAAGGATTTCTTTTACACCATATGAGTATGTGTTACCTCCGGAAGACGCCCTCTACTCCAGTAATGCCCATGCCATCCACAATGTCCCGTGTCAAACGGAAAGGGACAGTCTCAGGAGTTGGAAGGATTTTTCCCTGTTCGAAGGCAACACCTACAAAACAGTAAATCACTCTCCTGTTAAAGGGTTGTCTCATGTTAGCTTTCAGGCGAGTACCGATTCTTGACCTCCCAGCTTCCTCCTTGTCGAAGGACAGTGTGTTTCAGCATAAGAGGATCTTAGGTCAGCTGAGGCAGACGGCTCCACTGATGCCACCAGCTTCAGAGCAGCGCCTACATGCTCTATTGGAAAGACCTTGTAAAGGCTTGCACTCATTGCCTGAGTATCGACCATTACTGAAAGACTGCAGAAGTAGAAGGTAATCTAGGCAGCTAAAGTAAGCAATAAAACTAAGAAAAATCCTCATTCTTGACTATTTTAATAAATAGTAAGTTGTAAAGTTTCCTGTTTTTTTACAAGCTATTAGTAAATTTTACCCATTCAAGAACTTGAAAATTATCTTTTAAGTTATATGGGCATACAGGCGCTTCTAGACTTGCTGTTTGAGGTGACAAATGATGTGGCATCCCGCTTCCATGAAAATAGAAATTGCAGGTACGGGCAGTGTATGTACCAAATGTTGCCTCGCACAGCCAGGGACTGCCTGCAGCAGTTACATGTCATTGCCGGGACATCAACACTTACGTAGGAACTACGGTAAAAGAACATTTGTATTGGCTCCTTGAATTGAAATCGCCAAATCATGACGGATTTGCTTAAAAGGAGATTATTGTGTACTCACCGTAAAATCCTTTTCTCTGAGCCAATCATTGGGGGACACAGGACCATGGGGTGTTATCTGCTGCCACTAGGAGGACACTAAGTAAACACAGAAAGAATAGCTCCTCCCCTGCAGTATACACCCTTCTGCTGGCTCTCAGTGAACCAGTTCGGTAACAAAGCAGTAGGAGCTTAATATTTAACAAGGATGAACTAGGTCAAAAACCAAGTTAACTCAACAAAAACCAAAGCCAATAGGCTAACAGGGTGGGTGCTGTGTCCCCCAATGATTGGCTCGGAGAAAAGGATTTTACGGTGAGTACACAAAAATCACCTTTTCTCCTACGCCTCATTGGGGGACACAGGACCATGGGATGCCCTAAAGCAGTCCCTGGGTGGGAAACAATTAACTGCAATTGCTACTTGCACCCACAAGTTACAGATGCGGCACAGCCGCCTGCAGAATTCGTCTGCCGACGGTCGCATCTGCCAAGGCTTGAGAGTGAATGTGGTAATGTTTTGTAAAGTGTTATGGTTACCCCAATGACCAGGGGAATAAAAATACAAAACGGACTAGCTCTCGGGTGATGGAAACTAAGGTCGACCGTGACCTGAACCTGACCCAACACTTACAGTAGCCGGGGGATGTACCTACGATGCCCTAGACACCACGCGCCAGCCGGAGATCTAACTACCCCTATAAGAGGAATATACAGGCCTGCCTTACCTCCAGTGAGGAACCCCAAAAGATGATAGTAGGCCCCCACAGATATTGACGGTGAGTTCAGAGGAAATGACATACGTAGGATGAACAGCAGATTTAGCACAGTGAGGTCCGCTTACTAGATAGCAGAAGGACAGGAAAGTGTTACTTCACGGTCAACCTAAAAACACTATTCAAAAACACCATCCAGAAACTACTTTAAACTCCAGTGACAACTCATGCCACTGGAGTAGTAATTTTCTGTCCACAAGAGCTTCCAGCACTGAAAGGTCACATTGCAGATAGCTGGACAAAAATAGCAAAACAAGAAACAAAATTCAACTTAGCTGAACTGGGACTTGAAGCAGGTGAATGCAACAGAATGCTACTAGCACATTGTTGGCCGGCATATGACTAACAGCCAAGCAGCCTTAAATAGGAAACTCCCCTAGAGGGTGGCGACAGGTAATCAGAGATGGAGGAAGGCACATAAGAGACACTACCATAACAGACCACCGGGGGAGCCCACAAACCGAATTCACAACAGTACCCCCCCCTTAAGGAGGGAGCACCGAACCCTCACCAGAACCACCAGGGCGATCTGGATGAGCACTATGAAATGCACGAACCAAATCGGGAGCATGAACATCGGATGCTGTCACCCAAGAATTATCCTCCTGGCCATAACCTTTCCACTTAACCAGATACTGAAGTTTCCGTCTGGAAACACGGGAGTCCAAGATCTTTTCCACCACATACTCCAATTCACCCTCAACCAACACAGGAGCAGGTGGATCAGCAGAAGGAACAACCGGTACCTCATACCTCCGCAATAATGACCGATGGAAAACATTATGGATATTAAAAGATGCTGGGAGGTCCAAACGAAAGGACACAGGATTAAGAACCTCCAGGATCCTATAAGGGCCGATAAACCGAGGCTTAAACTTAGGAGACGAGACCTTCATAGGAACAAATCGAGAAGACAGCCACACCAGGTCCCCAACACAAAGACGAGGACCAATACGCCGATGACGATTAGTGAACTGTTGAGTCTTCTCCTGGGACAACTTCAGATTGTCCACAACCTGTCCCCAAATCCGATGCATCCTATCAACCAGAGCATCCACTCCAGGACAATCCGAAGACTCCAATTGACCGGACGAAAACCGAGGGTGAAACCCTGAATTACAAAAAAATGGAGAAACCAAAGTGGCAGAACTGGCCCGATTGTTAAGGGCAAACTCTGCCAACGGCAAAAAGTCAAGCCAATCATCCTGATCAGCGGACACAAAACACCTCAAGTAAGTCTCCAAGGTCTGATTAGTACGCTCAGTCTGGCCATTAGTCTGAGGATGGAATGCAGACGAAAAAGACAAATCGATACCCATCCTGGCACAGAACGTCCGCCAAAATCTAGACACAAACTGAGTACCCCTGTCAGACACTATATTCTCAGGAATACCATGCAAACGCACCACATTCTGAAAAAATAGAGGAACCAACTCAGAGGAGGAGGGCAATTTGGGTAAAGGTACCAAATGAACCATCTTAGAAAAACGGTCACAAATCACCCAGATGACAGACATCCTACGAGAAACCGGAAGGTCAGAAATAAAGTCCATAGAGATGTGCGTCCAAGGCCTCTTAGGAATAGGCAAGGGCAACAACAACCCACTGGCCCTAGAACAGCAGGGCTTGGCCCGAGCACAAACATCACAAGACTGCACAAACATGCGCACATCTCGAGACAAAGAAGGCCACCAGAAGGACCTAGACACCAAATCCCTGGTGCCAAAAATTCCAGGATGACCTGTCAACGCGGAAGAATGAACCTCCGAGATAACTCTACTGGTCCAATCATCAGGGACAAACAGTCTACCAGGCGGACAGCGATCAGGCCTATCCACCTGAAACTCCTGCAAAGAACGCCGCAGGTCTGGGGAGACAGCTGACAATATCACCCCATCCTTCAGGATGCCGGTAGGTTCGGAATCACCAGGCGAGTCAGGCTCAAAACTCCTAGAGAGGGCATCCGCCTTCACATTCTTGGACCCAGGCAGATATGACACCACAAAGTTAAATCGGGAGAAAAACAACGACCAGCGCGCCTGTCTAGGATTCAGACGCCTGGCCGACTCAAGATAAATTAGATTCTTGTGGTCAGTGAGGACCACCACCTGGTGTCTAGCACCCTCAAGCCAATGACGCCACTCCTCAAACGCCCACTTCATGGCCAGAAGTTCCCGATTTCCCACATCATAATTTCGCTCAGCGGGCGAAAACTTTCGGGAGAAAAACGCACATGGTCTCATTACTGAGCAGTCAGGATCTTTCTGCGACAAAACTGCACCTGCTCCGATCTCTGAAGCATCCACCTCAACCTGGAACGGAAGTAACACATCAGGTTGGCGCAACACAGGAGCGGAAGAAAAGCGGCGCTTAAGCTCTTGAAAGGCCTCCACAGCCGCAGAGGACCAATTAGCAACATCAGCACCCTTTTTGGTCAAATCAGTCAAAGGTTTAGCAATGGCAGAAAAACCCGCTATAAATCGGCGATAGAAATTAGCAAAACCCAAGAACTTTTGCAGACTCTTCAAAGAAGTAGGTTGCATCCAATCACAAATAGCCTGGACCTTGACAGGGTCCATCTCCATAGATGAAGGGGAAAAAATATATCCCAAAAAGGAAATTCTCTGAACTCCAAAACTACACTTTGAGCCCTTTACAAAAAGAGAATTAGCTCGCAAAACCTGAAAAACTCTCCTGACCTGTTGAACGTGAGATTCCCAGTCCTCCGAAAAAACAAGAATATCATCCAAATACACAATCATAAACTTATCCAGATATTCACGGAAAATATCGTGCATAAAGGACTGAAAAACGGAAGGGGCATTTGCGAGACCGAAAGGCATTACCAAATACTCAAAATGGCCTTCAGGCGTATTAAATGCGGTCTTCCACTCATCCCCCTGCTTAATCCGCACCAAATTATACGCACCACGTAGATCGATCTTAGTGAACCACTTAGCCCCCTTTATGCGAGCAAACAGATCAGTCAGTAAAGGTAACGGGTACTGGTATTTAACTGTAATCTTATTCAAAAGTCGATAGTCGATACAAGGTCTCAATGAACCATCCTTTTTACCTACAAAGAAAAATCCTGCCCCTAGTGGAGACAACGAGGGGCGAATATGACCCTTTTCCAAGGATTCTCTGATATACTCCCGCATAGCAGTATGTTCGGGCACAGACAAATTAAACAAGCGACCCTTAGGAAACTTACTACCGGGGATCAATTCAATAGCGCAGTCACACTCTCTGTGGGGAGGGAGAGAATCAACTTTAGGCTCTTGAAAGACATCATAAAAATCTGACAGAAATGCTGGGATCTCAGAGGGAGTAGATGAAGAAATAGGAACCAAAGGTGCATCCCCATGAATACCCCGACATCCCCAGCTCAACACAGACATAGATTTCCAGTCCAAGACGGGATTATGAATCTGTAACCATGGTAATCCAAGCACTAAGACATCATGTAGGTTATATAATACAAGGAAACGAATAATCTCCTGATGGTCTGGGGTAAGACGCATAGTCACTTGTGTCCAATATTGTGGTTTATTACTAGCCAAAGGTGTAGAATCAATACCCTTCAGGGGAATAGAAACTTCCAACGGCTCCAAATCAAACCCACAACGCTTGGCAAAGGACCAATCCATGAGACTCAGAGCGGCGCCAGAATCCACATAAGCATTCACAGTAACAGATGATAAGGTACAAATCAATGTCACGGACAAAAGAAATTTTGACTGCAAGGTACCTGTAGAAAAAGATTTATCAACCTTTTTATCAACCTTATTTATACGTTTAGAGCATGCTGATATAACATGAGCTGGATCTCCACAGTAGAAGCACAATCCATTTTTGCGCCTGTAATTTTGACGTTCGCCTCTAGACAAAACACGATCGCATTGCATATGCTCTAATGCCTTTTCAGAGGTCACCGCCAAATGGTGCACAGATTTTTCCTCAGAAGACCCCGCCATATGGTGCACAGATTTGCGCTCCCGCAAACGCCGATCAATCTGGATAGCCAATTTCATGGCATCATTCAGACCTGTAGGCACAGGGAACCCCACCATGACATCCTTCACGGCATCAGAGAGACCTTCTCTGAAATTAGCTGCTAAAGCGCACTCATTCCATCTAGTAAGCACCGACCATTTACGGAATTTCTGGCAGTATATCTCAGCTTCATCTTGCCCTTGGGAAAGAGCTATCAAGGCTTTCTCAGCCAAAATCTCCAAATTAGGCTCTTCATAAAGCAACCCCAAAGCCTGAAAAAACGCATCTACATTTAACAACGCAGGATCCCCTGGCGATAATGCAAATGCCCAACTTTGTGGGTCGCCGCGCAGTAGAGAGATAACAATTTTAACTTGTTGAGTATGATCACCAGCAGAGTGAGATCTCAGAGACAAAAACAATTTGCAATTTTCCCTGAAACTCAAAAACCGGGATCTGTCTCCGGTAAAGTATTCAGGCAGAGGAATCTTAGGTTCAGACATTGGAGCACGTATAACAAAATCTTGTAGGTTCTGTACTTTTGTCGCAAGGTTATTCAAACCTGCAACTAAACTCTGTGAATCCATGATTCAAATGGGTGTAACCCAAGCATTCAGAGGTTAAGAGGAGAGGAGAAAAAAAAAGGCTGAAGACTGCAGTTTAAGCAAGGAATACAAATGAGCAAACTAAGGTGCACTTTCAAACACAGAAAAAAAAAAACCTTTTCTCCTCCTTCCTGCTTTAGTGCATATTTTAACACATAGATTTTTTACCGGCCGGCCAAACTGTTATGGTTACCCCAATGACCAGGGGAATAAAAATACAAAACGGACTAGCTCTCGGGTGATGGAAACTAAGGTCGACCGTGACCTGAACCTGACCCAACACTTACAGTAGCCGGGGGATGTACCTACGATGCCCTAGACACCACGCGCCAGCCGGAGATCTAACTACCCCTATAAGAGGAATATACAGGCCTGCCTTACCTCCAGTGAGGAACCCCAAAAGATGATAGTAGGCCCCCACAGATATTGACGGTGAGTTCAGAGGAAATGACATACGTAGGATGAACAGCAGATTTAGCACAGTGAGGTCCGCTTACTAGATAGCAGAAGGACAGGAAAGTGTTACTTCACGGTCAACCTAAAAACACTATTCAAAAACACCATCCAGAAACTACTTTAAACTCCAGTGACAACTCATGCCACTGGAGTAGTAATTTTCTGTCCACAAGAGCTTCCAGCACTGAAAGGTCACATTGCAGATAGCTGGACAAAAATAGCAAAACAAGAAACAAAATTCAACTTAGCTGAACTGGGACTTGAAGCAGGTGAATGCAACAGAATGCTACTAGCACATTGTTGGCCGGCATATGACTAACAGCCAAGCAGCCTTAAATAGGAAACTCCCCTAGAGGGTGGCGACAGGTAATCAGAGATGGAGGAAGGCACATAAGAGACACTACCATAACAGACCACCGGGGGAGCCCACAAACCGAATTCACAACAGTAAAGGTATGCAGGCTGGACCAAGTCATAGCCTTACAAACTTGTGCTGCCGAAGCTTGGTGCCGGATGGCCCAAGACGCACCCACTGACCGAGTGGAGTGAGCCTTAATCCCTGCTGGGACAGGAAGACCTCTGACTCGGTAGGACTCTTGAATAGCCGAACGGATCCATTTGGCTATTGTCGCCTTGGAAGCGGGAAACCCTTTCCTCGGTCCTTCCGGGAGCACGAATAGGGCATCTGACCTGCGAAAAGACGCTGTCCACGAGATGTATCTCCTAAGAGCTCTCACTAAATCCAGTGTGTGAAGGGCCTTCTCGATGCGATGGCCTGGTGCTGGACAGAGTGACGGTAAGACCATCTCCTCATTGAGATGAAAAGAGGATAAAACTTTCGATAGAAAAGAGGGGGATGTCCTCAAAACCACCTTGTCCTGATGAAAATTCAGGAAGGGAACTTGAGAGGACAGAGCCACCAGCTCGGAGACTCGTCTTATAGAGGTGACCGCAACTAGAAAAGCAACTTTCCATGAAAGAGACAGGGAAACCTCCTGTAGAGGTTCGAAAGGAGCCTGTTGCAAGACTCCGAGGACCAGATTAAGATCCAATGGTTCCAAAGGCATCCTATAAGGGGGGCGCCCGATGGGAGACCCCCTGAATAAACGTCTTGACCTGTAATTTGTTGGCAATCCTGCATTGGAAGAGAACAAACCGGGATGAGATCTGCCCCTTGAGAGAACTAAGGGCGAGACCCAAGTCCAAACCTGTTTGTAAGAACTCGAGAATGGAAGGGATGGAAAAATGTAGGAGAACGTCCTCGGTCGCTACACCATGAAAAGAAAGTCTTCCAAGTGCGATGATAGATACGCATAGACGTAGGCTTTCTAGCGCTGATCATGGTAGCTATAACTTCTGGAGAGAAACCTGCCTGGGTTAGGACCCAGGACTCAACGGCCATGCCGTTAAACACAGGGCCTCTGAGTTCTGGTGGTAAAAGGGGCCTTGAGAGAGCAGATCTGCGCGAATCGGTAATCGCCAGGGAACGTCGGCAACTAGTTGAACTAGTTCCGCGTACCACGCCCGGCGCGGCCAATCTGGCGCAATCAGGATTACCGGTACCCTCTCCGCTCTGATTTTCTTGATGACTCTCGGCAGGAGAAGAAGCGGGGGAAATATGTACGGAAGCCGAAAATGATGCCACGGGAGTACAAGAGCGTCTGCCCCGATGGCTGCCGGATCGTGGGACCGAGCCATGAAGTCGGGAACCTTGGAATTCAGCCATGAGGCCATCAGATCCACGTCCGGGGTTCCCCAATGACAGCAGATCTGGTGGAAGATCTCCGGATGGAGAGACCACTCCCCGGACTCGAGGCATTGCCGACTGAGGAAGTCTGCCTCCCAATTGTCCACTCCCGGGATGTGAACCGCAGAGATCATTGAGCGGTTTTCCTCGGCCCATCGGAGGATGTGGCCTACCTCTGTCATGGCCGCCCTACTGCGGGTTCCCCCTTGGCGGTTGATGTATGCCACTGCAGTGGCGTTGTCGGACTGAATCCTGATTGGGCGACCTGCTAGGAAGGGATGGAACTGGGGAAGTGCCAGCCTGATCACCCGGGTTTCCAAGATGTTGATTGGAAGGCGTGATTCCTGGGGGGACCAGCGGCCCTGAGCAGTGTGATGAAGGAACACCGCTCCCCAGCCTAGAAGACTGGCGTCTGTCGTCACAACCAGCCAGTGTACTGGAAGAAAACACTTCCCTTGATTCAGGGAGGATTTCAATGTCCACCACCTGAGAGACTGTCTGACTCGCTGGGGAAGGAGGAACCGACGATCTAGGGAGAATGGGTTCCTGTCCCAAACAGCCAGGAGAGCATGCTGTAGAGGACGGAGCGGTAGTTGGGCAAATGGAACCGCTTCCATAGCTGCTACCATCCTGCCGAGGACTCTCATACTGAAGCGCAGAGAGTGAGAGCGAGGCTGAGAGAGCTTCTGAGCTTCTCGCTGTAAGACTGAGATCTTTTCCGGTCGAAGAAGAACCAACCCCCGGGACGAGTCGAGTATCATTCCTAGAAAGGAAATTCGCTGAGCCGGCACTGGGGAAAATTTTTTGAAGTTTATCTTCCAACCCAGGCGAGAAAGGGTATCTATTGTGAGGGCCACGGCTTCCTTGCAGGAGCGGAAAGAGGAGACTTTGATGAGGATATCGTCTAAATGCGGGAGCGCCACCACTCCTTGGGTGTGGAGTATGGCCACGGCAGCCGCCATGAAGTTGGTGAATACCCTGGGAGCGGTGGCGAGGCCGAAGGGCAGAGCAACGAATTGGAAGTGATCTTCCTGACTGTGAAGCGAAGAAACCTTTGGTGAGAAGGTAAAATAGGAATGTGGAGGTATGCGTCCTGGATGTCTATAGATGCCAGGAACTCGCCTTTTTCCATGGAGGCGATGACAGAACGAAGCGATTCCATCCGGAACCGTCGTACCCTGACAAACTTGTTACGCAGTTTTAGGTCCAGTATGGGCCGTACTGTACCGTCCTTCTTTGGAACAATGAAGAGGTTTGAATAAAAACCTTGAAACCTTTCGCTTTGAGGGACTGGAATAATAACTCCGTCTTTTCTCAGAGAGCTTATAGCTTTGAAGAACTCTGATGCCTTTGCCCTGGGAGAAGACAGGAAAAAACGGTTTGGAGGACGAGATAAGAGATCTATCTACCTCTGGATCCCGGCTGCCTTGGCCTGCCTCTCCATAAAGGGGAAGGCTTAAAAGAGGCCTGTGAACCTCTGTCTCCACGTTGTGCCCGGCCGGAACCGGGAGATGTGGAAGTAGAGGACCAGTTTGAGTTGTAACGAAAAAATCGGGACCGAGCCTGTGGTTACAGGTTCCAAAAGGGCCGATAGGGTCTCTGTTGTGGAAGAAATTTACTCTTCGGCCTCCCTCTTACCAAACTCTCCCCGCTCCAATCTGTCCTGAACGCTGCTGCCAGGATCATATTCCTCACCAACCGTTACACCGATGCTTCTACCTTGTGCCAGTCATTACACTGGCTACCCATCCACTCCAGAATCCAGTACAAAACTACTACCCTCATCCACAAAGCACTCCATGGCTCAGCACCACTCTACATCTCCTCTCTGGTCTCAGTCTACCACCCTCCCCGTGCCCTCCGCTCCGCTGATGACCTCAGGTTAGCATCCTCAATAATCAGAACCTCCCATTCCCGTCTCCAAGACTTTACACGTGCTGCGCCGATTCTTTGGAATGCACTACCTAGGTTAATACAATTAATCCCCAATCCCCACAGTTTTAAGTAGGGTTGAGCGAAACGGATCGGTCATTTTCATAAGTCGCCGACTTTTGGTAAAGTCGGCGTCTCATGAAACCCGACCCCAGCGTGGGGTCGGCCATGTGGTACGCGATCTTGGCGCCAAAGTCGCGTTTCGTATGATGCGTTTAGCGCCATTTTTTCAGCCAATGAAGGAGTGTGGGCAGAGTGATGACATAGGTTCCGGCTTGGTTTCTGCGGCGTCATAGAGCCATATTACCGTTTGGGATGCAGCGATTCCCGTAGTCAAACACAACATATGCTTTGCACGGAGGAGAGAGAGGAGAGAGAGGAGAGAGATTAAAAATATAATTCCTATTGACTTGCATTGGGTTTCGTGTTCTGATCCGAAACCCGACTTTTGACTAGAATCGTCCGATTTCACGCGATCCGACTTTCGAGAAGGTCGGGTTTCACGAAACCCAACTCGATTCTAAAAAAGCAAAGGTCGCTCAACCCTAGTTTTAAGCGTGCCCTAAAAACGCATTTGTTCAGGCTGGCCTACCGCCTCAACGCATTAACCTAACTATCCCTTTGTGGCCTAATAAAATAAATAAATAAATAAATAATAATAAAAAAAAAACATAATGAGGTTCCTCGCATCATGTTCTCATACACTTTATGCAGTCAATAGCCTCTGTGTCTGTACTGCTACATACTTAGGCTGTTAACTGGTTCATGCAGCTTTACATGAACACCCGAGCCTTACACTATGGCTGGTCCAAATAACTAAAGCAATTGTTACCATCCACCTCTCGTGTCTCCCCTTTTCCTCATAGTTTGTAAGCTTGCGAGCAGGGCCCTCATTCCTCCTGGTATCTGTTTTGAACTGTGATTTCTGTTATGCTGTAATGTCTATTGTCTGTATAAGTCCCCTCTATAAGTTGTAAAGCGCTGCGGAATATGTTGGCGCTATATAAATAAAATTATTATTATTATTATTATTATTCCCTCCAGTGGCGCCAGAAATTAACTGGTCGAGCTTTTCGCCAAAAAGGCCGCTCTGATATGGGAGATAAATCAATGACTTTTTGGAAGTAGAATCCGCACACCAGTCTCTGAGCCATAAGGACCTCTGGATGGTGATGGCATTTGCTGCTGCTTGAGAAAAACAGTCAGTGGCACCCAGGGACACGGTCACTACAAAATCTCCAGCTCTGGCTATCTGAGTAGCGAGGTCTGCTTTCTCGGGGGGAAGATTGGTATCTAGTACTGCTGAAGACAAGACCTCAGCCCAGTGGGTCATAGCCTTAGCCACCCACGTAGCGGCAAAAGATGGAAAGAGTGCGGCCGCTGAGGCTTCAAAGGCTGAACGCGCCATATTGTCGATCTGACGATCGGTTGGATTTTTGATAGAGGCACCCTCCGAGGAGGATAAAACAGATTTCGTAGCCAGGCGCGATACCGGAGGATCTACTGGGGGAGATTGTGAACAATCTTTTCTTAGATCCTGGGCGATATTTGGACTCCATGGGCTTCTGCCCTGTGAATCGTTTATCTGGACGGATCCTGTGAGATTCAACAATTTGCTTAAACTCGGGATGAGTGGGGAACACTCTGTGAGCTCGTTTGGTCATCTTAAAGGACACGGCATGATCCGTTTTAGATAAGGGTTCCTCCTCAAGTCTCAAAGCCTTATTCACTGACTCAATTAGAGTCGAGAGTCTCCTGATCGTGATGAAATTCCTGATCTAGGGACGTATCAGAATCGTCCTCTGAAACAGGTTCTCTACTAGCCCCGATGGAAGGGGAGCGAGAAATGGAGCTCTCAAAACCCGAAAACCGTTGATGGTCTTGGGATATGGCATGAGTCCTTTTCCTGGAAGAGTGAGAACTCCTTGGCAAGGTACAACCCCTGGAGTACAAGGGGTTCTGACCATTGGAAGCGTCGTCTGTATTAGTGCCCTGGTTAGAGGAAGGGTCTCGGAACGAGTCTAACGCTTTTGCCAGGGATGCCATAGACCAGGAAAGGGAGGTAGCCCACTCAGGGGGGCTAGGCACACTGGGTTCAGTATCAGCAACAGGTGGTTCCTGAGCAGTCACCGGTTCACAAGCTGTGCAAAATGCAGTATTGTGACCCCAGGGTAATGATACCTTACAAGAGATTCATGCAGCGAAAAATACAGTGTGGGTTTTCCCAGACTTTTTGTGAGGCTTTGGTTGAGACATAGTAAAGCCTGGAGGAAAGCGCTTACTAGCAGGGGAAGGGTTAAGCTATGTGTCTGCAGCTTACCCACGTCCTGTGTCTTGAGTCCCCAGGGCAGGGCTGCAGTGTAGGCAGAGAAAAACGCTAGTCCTGAGGGCTGTGATAGGAAACGCTGGAGCAGTGCTGCAGCATCAGGGCTGTGAGTGTCCCAAGATGGCCGCCGAGACCAGGAAGTGGGAGCTCATAACAGGGAACGAGAAATGCCAGAAAAAAGTGGGTGGGGCTAACTGCCGGTGGGCGTAGCCAAAACTCCGGCCTGTATTGAGGGAAATTTTTTTTTTCTTTCTTCTGCGGTTGCCTGCAGCGCCGCGACCGCTATTAGCGCCATCATTAGCTGCACTCCTTCGTGGGGTTGCCGCACTACGGACCACCCACGGACACAGGCTTAAGGTGCGGACCTCCCATACCCCATGGACCAGGACCCCCCTAGCGCCTCGGCCCCCGCAGTGTACTCACGGTAGATGCGGTGGGCCGGTGCTCAATCCACCGTCACCATAGTCAGGGAGGGGGTGGAGAGCTTCTGCCGCCATGCGTCATCCGCTATATCAGTGGTGATGCAGAGGGGGGCTGCACGGACGCCATATATATCATGTCAGGCTATGCACCTGGCTCCAGGAGAGGTAGATGGAGGGCTACTCCATGTGGTTGCCTGCTATGGAGGGGGGAGATAGGAACGCGAAGGAACCGTCGCCCGTAATATGAGCTCAGAACTGGCATCCAACGTTGCAGGAAAGGATACGGGAGGAACGCTCCACGTACTTGCCTGTTGATGGTTCGGGGGAGATTGGAACCTAGAAAGGAACCGTCGCCCCCATTCGCTCCGTTAAGGAAAAATAGAATAAAAAGTAAAAAGATAGAATAAAAACGGTGGGGTCTGAAAGCAGACCCAAGTGCCTCCTACAGACACTAAGCAAGAACTGGTTCACTGAGAGCCAGCAGGAGGGTGTATACTGCAGGGGAGGAGCTATTCTTTCTGTGTTTACTTAGTGTCCTCCTAGTGGCAGCAGCGTAACACCCACGGTCCTGTGTCCCCCAATGAGGCGTAGGAGAAAACCCCTTCGGCTGGAAGGAATGGGGAGAGCAGAGAAAAGGTTTGTTTACAGTAGCCAACCGGCGGCAAAATGACCGAAGATCAGCTACTTGGTTGCTGATCGGCAGTCATTTTAATATCCTGTTTATACAGGCAGACAGTGCTTCAGATGCACACCGAGTAACCTGTAATATTTCATTCAGTGCGAATAGGCTGACATTCATCCCGGAAGTGCAGGTCCTGTTTACACAGGATGACGTGTTGCCGAGATGGACCTTTTGTGCAGTAGAAATGATGATTCCACCTGATGCATAAGCAAGAAAAAAGCATTATCTAGGAGCGCTGTTCACAATAACCATGCAGTGTAAATGGACCTTAAGCCACTGCCAGACTTATTTAGCAGCGTCTTTTCTTCCTTCAGAACAAAAGTATCTAGCGATTAAATTCAACATGCCCAATACTTATCGCCCCTGACAAAATTTGTTGGAATTCCCATTGGCTGTCTTTTACCTAATGAATGTGTATGGGGGTCTTGTGGCACATTGACAAATCTACAGGATAAACATAAATAAATGTTATTCCATTGCTCCACATAGGACGTTCTCTACAACTGTACATACTGAATAACATGTCACTTCAAACATCGTCACCCACATTTTTCATCAATGGAATAGAATCCTGTTCATTGAAAATAACCATTCCCATGCCCCCTATGGCTCTTAAATGAGGGTCCCAAGCAGGAACATCAGAGTACGTGGACAGGGGTTGTCCTTAGAAGACCTCTATATACATGTGTATAAGAATAGAATAAAGCCATGAATTGTGCACATAGGACATCCAAAGAAAGAAGCATGGAAAATGACTAACCCAAATCAATGTGAACAAGCTCGGCTGTCTCCTCGTCTATGAGAATGTTCTGCACATGTCGGTCTCCAAGTCCAACAATATAGCCAACTGAAATAAAAAAAATAACTAACATGTATTCATAGCAAGTACTAGGCCATGACTCCGGTGATATGACAACAGTGACCCCTAATAACGCTCCCCGCTGTAATGCATAATGGGAACACCTTACCTATGGAGGATGTAGCTACACTTCGTGTGTAAGCCAACCGCTTCTCAAACCAAATAGCCGGATCTAAAAACTTCTCCATACAGAAATAACGGAAGACGGGTCGGAAATGCTCTGAGATGTCAAGAAATACTTGATACTTATCTTCAAATCGTGCTCGCTGCACATCCTATCAAAAGGAAAGATTACATTTTATAATATTTTTATAAACTGTATCGAAATTTCAATGGACTCAGGAAGAGGGTAGGAAAGGTCCAATCGCTGGATATTCTAAAGGTAAGAAATGTCCAAGAAGGATGGGAGATTTTGCTAAATGAAATTCTCACTGCACAATCGGTAACAATCCCAAAAAGAAGGAAAAATTTGAAGCATTTAAAGAGACCAGGAAGGATGGACACAGAACTTAATAACTTGTTAAAAAGGAAAAAAGCATATGAAAAGAAGAATATATATAAGGCTCACGCAGAGAGCATAGACTGATCCAGAGAGTATGGAGAGTGGTGACATGACTGCGAAGTGGAGCAGAACAGCGCTTGATGCTGAGAAAATAGCAGTAGGTGAGTACAGTATATTTACACACACAGATTAAAAAAAATCTTAATGGGAGGGCTTCTTTAAAGCTACAGAACTAAAACTTGAGGCTGCACCACTGTGAGAGTCTGGTAGTAATATGTCCCTTTTGTTTTCTGTCCTGGATAGAGTCCTTGTATGGATTGAAAACTACCTCCCTCATTAATATCTATGCCTTAACAGACTTGAACAATGGTTATGTGTGTACATGTCAGTGTATTGATTGATGTGAATGGTGCTTTGGACCGGCAAGGAGTGTCAGTACCACTGCACCTGGCCAATCGGAAGACACGTTTATCAGAAACGTTCAGTAATGCAGCCTCACAGTTTTAACCTGTCAGAGCAGGCAATCATTTCTCATCATAGGTATATGACCAATATGTTATGATGATAGTAGGAGATGTGCAGCTTTCCTTCGCTGCTGTCCATATCCCACAAAGGATAACGGAGAGTCAATAAGATAAAAACATCTGTTTATTCTATGGTGTGCATCTACGTGTTTTGAGGTACACCAACCTCGTGCTCAGGAAACAACCACACTCTTCAAAACGTTATGATGATGTAGATGAGCGGATGATGTCACTTAGGGCGACTTACAAAGTCAGGGAATCTCAAAACTCCGTGTTCTTTAGTGTCCACTGCTAAATATAATTCTTCTAATCTAAGAAAAATAATTTATTTACAGAATAAATATATGTAGAATTGATGAGAACTAACCATCAGCTTCCTCTGACACTGCAGACTGCTGTAATCACCAGGACGGTAACGTTTGTGAGCACCATCGTCGGCATTCACCAAATATTCACCAATGGGCACTGTGCCGAAGCACCATTCCAGTACACCGCTCCTCTGGGATAATGGGACCACCTAACAATCGAAACGTGATGGTTACGATTTAACAATAGAAGCTGAATAAAAAGTGAACCTCTTCCACAGCGGTGACCAGAGACTTTTTAGATTTTATCCACCAGGACGAAGATAGAGTTGAGTCCATGACACCAGCACACCTCACCAAGAGGATGGAGCTCTAACTTATGCTATATTCAGCTCTGACAACACAAGTTCCCTAGGGAAACCATCAACCCAAACCCACTGGTACGTTGCGATGACTTTCAGAGTACAACTACATGTAGACATCAGCACAAGATATGTGTACGGAGCTGATGACATCACTAATGTGGTGTGTGATGTCATCAGATACGCGCCAGAAAAAAAGGCTCATGGGAGCAAAGAAGAGTATTTAATTTTCATATTTTAGCTCCTGCCAGTTCTTACTGGACCCCATTGGGAGCCCACGAACAATGTGTAGTAAGAAGTCTGGACATTTACTATGAACGCTGGTAATGATGCTATCAGTTATGGCTATTGCTGGTGCCAAGCGGTGCAACCACTTATTAAATCGAATTTCTGCTTATAATCTCTTTGTTTGTGATTTACCTTGTATCTGCGGATGGACAGCTTCCTCTTCCGCGTCTCACTATCCCTCTGTAACAGTGTATTACACATCTGGAAGACCTGCTGCATCACGGCGTCTTGTCTCAGGTCATCCCGGCCCTGGCATTGAAGGTAGAAGAAATGTTCATTACATTCCCAGAGTATTAGAAGGATGATGGACGTACTTATTTCTTAAGAATATTCGTGAAAAATTCTCCCCTACGTTATGCTTACATGCTTCTGTCAGTCATAGTCTCATTTTAATGTTTGTATTGAGGAACGGAAAAAAAAAATACTCAGCCAAGGACAGGAAAGAGTTTGCCATGTAAATCTCACCGATTCTCAGCTCTCTCAGGTCTTGTAAAAATAGGAAAATCTTCTGCAGAGTCACTGCCACTTACAGATGTGATCACATACAGTATCACTGCTGAAGTAATCAGTTCTATATTAAAAGCTAAGAAAAACTAAGCAAAAAAAAAAATCCATTTTAAAATAGACTTTTAGTGTTTGTGGGCAATGTTCTTTTGCCACCAAAGAGAAATGGAGAGAAATGTACTTTAAATGAGAAGTACAGTGGGAAAAAAAAAGTATTTAGTCAGCCACTAGTGATGAAATAGTGACAGCAATATGGATCTGGACTGATAAATTACTTATTTAGTGAGGATGAACGGTGATAAATGTATGATCACGGAATCCGACCGCTGAAACATCGATCACGGGTAAATGGAAGATGGTGAGCATGTGAGAATGGAGCAATCCTTCCACATACTCACTAACACTCCATACAGAGTACCATACTTTAGGCCCCCAGTCCTGGGGTCAGTGGTGGTCTCAGCAGCTGGACCCCCGAGAATCATATTCTTATCATCTCTCCTGTGTGTAGATGATAAATATTGATTATTGGACGACTGATTTACCTAAAGTCTTCATCTGCAAAAAAAGTTTATAAATGTGAGCCCCATTGTTGTATGGTACAGGTCAGGAATACAGGGAGGAAATCTTCTTTATAGGATGGATGTCTCCACTTTAGCATATTGGTTGCTCTAGTTCAAGACATGACACAGTAGCGGACCAGTGATTGGTGCAGCGTTGATCTACTATAATGCAGCCTAGGATGTGGTGGTAGAAATCTTATCTGTACGTTTACTGTAGAGGAAAATTAAGTGTTTTTTTTTCTGCACTGTTGGTGGAGTCCTATAAGAAGGATCCAGGACACACAAGAGTTGAAGCAATGGTGTTTTATTATCGATGCCTTTTGAAGTTATCAAACTTTAAAACGCATAGATAAAAAAAACACATTGCTTCAACCCTTGTGTGTCCTGGACTCTTCCTGTAGGAGTCCACCAACAGCGGAGAATAAACACTTAATTTTCCTCTACAGTATTGATTTTTCCTAAACATACAGATAAGATCTCTACCACCACACCCCTGGGCTGCATTATAGTAGATCAACGCTGCACCAATCACTGGTCCGCTACTGTCTCATGTCTTGAACTACAGCAACCGATAAGTCTGGTTTTGCTTCCCGTGGTTCTGCAACAGCTGATTTACCAAAGCTTATGCATGACAGAGTGGCAAACACTGCTTCTGATCGGTGGTACAATCATTACAGCCGCGGGTCCCTCGCTTTCAAATGAGAACATTAGCTCGCAGCTATGATCGGAGATAAAAAGTTTACCTCTGGTCACTGGAGTCGGCTGATTGGACTACTCCCATCAGCCTACGCCTGCTGCAGCTATTAGCAGCGAGAGAAGGTGCGACTAATGGAAGTATTCATCGCTGGCACCTGCGTTCTAAATAAATTTAAAAAACGGTGTGGGTTCCCCTGTATTTTTGATAACCAGACAGGTAAAACTGACAGGTGGGGGCTGCAACCCAGCGTTAGCAAGGCTGGTTATCAAGAATAACACATGGTGTGGATTCCCCCTATCATTTTTGACAACCAGTCCAGCTAAAGCTGACAGATGGGGGCTGGTATTCTAAGGCTGGTAAGGGACCATGGACATTGACCCCACCCACTGTAAAAATAGCAGCTCACAGCCGCCCAGAACAGGCACATCTATTAGATACGCCAATTCTGGCGCTTTGCCCGGCTCTTCCCACTTGCCCTTTGGCGGTGGAAAGTGGGGTTCTTATTTGTTGGGTTGATGTCACTTTTGTACTGTCCACGGCTTAGTAATGGAGTAGAGGTGTCTACAAGATGCCTGAGAGAATCTTATAAATGTGCTCCTGCTGTTCTGTGTAATTGCTGTGTCTGACCATGCTGTAACATGGTGTGATCATACTACATCTCCTAGCAAACATTTTTATTAACACATCACCAATTATGGAACATATTATTATTACAAGATATATTGATTAAAATGTACTTTGTTCTTGGGAAAAATGAACTTTGTTCTTGGGAAAAAAAATTTAAATGGGAGGAACTGAAAGCATTGATAACTACACCATATACACTTTTACGGAGGGCCAAAAAATTGTCAAGAGACCCCAATCCAATATATATATATTTTTTTTTTTATTCATTTCCAATCCAATATTTTTTCTTGTATGAAAACTACATTTAAGCAGCCACACAAAGGCAAGTATGTTTGTGTCCAAATAGTTGGGGGCTACACAGAAGTACATAGCGAGCTGTATGTGGCCCTCGGTCTAAGTTATCTACTCGGAAAGAACCCAGTAATAAAGAGTGCTGAAAACTTTGCACATTTCTGATTCCATTGTGCAAATTAGCTCCCAATGCTCATACATATCCTGTAAGAGATTATCGTGACAAATCCTAAACCGTGATCAATCCACAGTATATTAATTCAGTAGAAATTAATGCTCTGTGATCACACAGGGCTTCAGTCTGCTCATAAAATGCTGTGAGCTCGGAGCTCAGATCCTTCGCAGTCAGTACCTTCACAAGCTGTCGTCTTTCCTCCCCATCTGAACCCACACAGTCAATTATTTTTGGAAGATTCAGACCCCCGGCCAAGCGGAACTCCGGTTTGAAAGATGTAATTGTCACCAAGTTTTCATACTTCCCGCTAGGATCAACCTGAATATGGGAAAAGAGAGAATCTCAGGAAACTTCCACCAGTGATTTTACCAATTCATAATAGTGGTAGACGGAAGACATCCATGAAATCTCATCTGCATTGTCTACAAGCAAATGTGATGATGTGTTACACTATACTTCATGTGTGATATTTCAGCAGAGGCATTATTAATAGAAATGGAGACAGTCTTTGTATAGGGCCACAGGGTCCTGCTGTTATGGGGTAAGACAGACCACTGCATGGATTAGGCCGAGAGATGGATGCTTTATAGTGATGAGCAAATGTGCTCGGATAACGTCTTATCCAAGAATCTGGGTGTACTTGTATGTTATGTTCTAGTACCCGCCGCTGCATGATTTGAAGCTGTTAGACAACCTCAGCACGTGGGGACTCCCCAGTGGAGTAACTACAAAGTTATGGGCCCCGATGCGAACTTTCAAATGGGCCCTCCCCCCCCACGCCAAAATATTTTCCTCCCAAATTCAAATTTTCCCTATTCATTTCGCACACCATAGCTTTATTGCAAAGTTGCATAGTGTGACCTCAGTTGAATAACTATCCGGTGCCCCATCCTGGGATATATTTGTCCCCTGTACTACCATTGTTATGTAATGTATAAAAGAAAATAAACCATTATACTCATCAGGGGCTAACATAGAAGTCATGGGGATCCATATAAGAAGTATAATGCACCCCCATAGTCCTCCTTATAGTATAATACACTCCCCATAGACCTCCTTATAGTATAATACACTCCCCATAGTCCTCTATATAGTATTGTACACTCCTCAGTCCTCCATATAGTATAATACACTCCTCATACTCCTCCATATATTAAAATACACTCCTCATAGTGCTCCATATAGCATAATACACTCCTCATAGTGCTCCATATACACTTCTCAGTCCTCCATATAGTATAATACACTCCTCAGTCCTCCATATAGTATAATACATTGCTCATAGTGCTCCATATAGTATAATGCACCCCTCATAGTCCTCCATACAGTATAATACACTCCTCAGTCCTCCATTTTGTATTATACACTCCACATAGTCCTCCATATATTAAAATACACTGCTCAGTCCTCCATATAGTATAATACACTCCTCATAGTGCTCCATATAGTATAATGCACCGCCATCCTCATCCATGTCGCACAATTCACTTCCCACAGTATAATACACCCAAAAGTTCTTCATATAGTATAATATATTCCCCATAGTCCTCGATTCCGTATAATGCAGCCCACACATAGTATAATGCAGCCACCCCAGAGTATAATGCAGTCACCCCACAGAGTATAATGCAGCCACCCCACAGAGTATACTGCAGCCCTGTCATACAATTCAATGTAACCCCCATAGAATATAATGCAGCCCCCCTCATAGTATAATGCAGCCCCTCCATACAGGGGCAGTGAGAAAGACACGAGCAAATGGTGACGAGGGGGCAGGGGAGAGGGCACAAGGGGGCTAGGGGAGACAGGCACAAGGGTAACATAGGCGGGCTAGGGAGCAAGGAAGACAGGCACAAGGGGACACATGGGGGCTAGGAGGCAGGGGAGAAGGTTACAAGGGGACTAGTGGGCAAGGGAGACTGACACAAGGGGACTCACGGGGAGTAGTGGGCAAGGGAGACTGACACAAGGGGACTAGTGGGCAATGGAGACTGACACAAGGGGACACACGGGGACAAGGGACAAGCACAAGGGGACAAGGGAGACAGGCACAAGGGGACACACCGGGACTAGTGGTCAAGAGAGACTGACACAAGGGGACAAGGGATACAAGCACAAGGGGACACACAGGGACAAGTGGGAAAGGGAGACTGACACACAGGGACTAGTGGGCAAGGGAGACAGACACAAGCACAAGGGGACAAAGGAGACTGACACAAGCACAAGGGGACAAAGGAGACAGGCACATGGGGACACACAGAGACTAATGGGCAAGGGAGACTGGCACACGGGGACAAGGGACACAAGCATAAGGGGACAAGGGAGACAGGCTCAAGGGGACACACGGGCCCCTGACCTGCCAGAGCCGCTTGCAATGGCGACCGCTGCGACTGTGGTAGTTACGCCCCTGCCTCACACACACACACTACAGATATCACCCACACACATACTACAGATATCACCCACACACATACTACAGATATCACACACACACTACAGATATCACACACACACACACACACTACAGATATCACACACACACACACACACATACTACAGATATCACACACACACACACACACACACACACACACACACACACACTACAGATATCACACACACACACACACACACACACACACACACACACACTACAGATATCAGACACACACACCAGATACCAGCTCATAATACACAACTCACAATCTCCTCTCTGGTACAGGGGTGTCTTATGTAAACCTGCAGCTCCTCAGCTTCCCCTGACTAAAGCGGCTCTGTCCCGCACCTCCCCCTGCTCTCGCCTTCTGTCCCGGGGCTGCAGAGCAGGAGAAGCGGTCTCACCGTGATGACTGGAGCTGCTTCCTGTCTCTCACGTGCCCCGGCTGCCTCCTCCCCCTAGATACGCCTCGGACTGTTGCTGTGCGGGAGGAATCTCCTGCACTGCAACATGGTGTTGGGTGCCTCTGACCTGCCGAGCCCCTGACCCGCCGGGCCCGGTCGCCGCAGCGACCGCGGTAGTTACGCCCCTGGGACTCCCTAACAAACAGCAATCCCCACACGTGTCCAGGCTGTCTACAATAATATACGAGCCTCCCCGATGCTCAGATAACACCCGAGCGTGCTCGGCTAAGACGTTATCCGAGCACGCTCGCTCATCACTAAAAAAAAAAGAAAACATTACCAAGAATTAAGAAAATACACTTAGCATAAACATTTTATTTAAATACTAGGTAATTTTCTGCTGACACATTCTCTTTAATGTTTTTTTATGAAAAAGTAATAGCCAACTTGCATTAAGTGTTTGAATTTCAGCACCCGATAAGGAAATAGCAGTAATGTCAACTTTGTTTCTGGGTAACCCCCATGTTGCTATTGCACCCTAATCTGTGTTGAATCTTGATCTTTTTACAATGTGATAATCACAATGAATAGTATATAAAAATACATAAATATCCAAAGTCTATCATACATCTTTTCCTCCAAGGCCACAGATACATACGGTACTGTTCAAAATAATAGCAGTGTGTTCAAAAACAAGGGTTAATTACAAAATATTCTGGTTTTTATTTACATGCATTCAGAACACTGCACACTGTTTTCTAATTCAAAACATGAAGAGAAATGAATATAATTTTTAACTACTTTACAAAAAAAACAACAACATTGGGCATTCTAAAAAAAATTGCAGTGTCTGCATTTGTCTTTACAAACTCACAATATGTACTTTATTGTGGTGGATTTATCATTCCTGTGAATCACTAACCCAATATTTTAGTTGTTACCCACAGTTTTTTAGAACTGCTTTTTAGAAACTATGTTGCATAGAGTCAACCAACTTCTGGCTCCTGTTATTCCAGCCCAGGATGCTTGGACTACGTCCCACACTTTTTGGGCATTTGTTGGCTTTATTTCAGAAAAGGCATTTTTGATGTCACCCCACAAGTGTCCTATCGGATTACGGTCCGGGGTTTGGGCTGGCCACTCCATAAGCTCAATTTTGTTGGACACAAACCAAGCTTTTGCTCATTTACTTGTGTGTTTAGGGTCGTGGTCTTGTTGAAACCCCCATTTCAAGGGCATATCCTCTTCAGCGTAAGGTAACATAACCTCTTCAAGTATTCTAATATAAGCAAACTGGTCCATGATCCCTAGTATGTGTATAAATAGGTCCGACACCATAGTAAGAGAAACCTGCCCATATCATGATGCTTGCACCACCATGCTTCACTGTCTCAGAGGGTACTGTGGATTGAATGCAGTGTTTGGGGGTCGTCTGATGAACTGTCTTGGACCCAAAAAGAACAATTTTACTTTCATTAGTTCATAAAATGTTTCTCCATTTCGCTTTAGGCGAGTTGATATGTTCTTTGGCAAATTGTATCCGCTTTAGGTCTTTTTTTTAAACAGTGGGACTTTGCGGGGACTTCTTGCTAAGAGGTTAGCGTCACACAGGCGTCTTCTGTCACAGTCTTCACAGGTAACTTGAGACTGTCTGTGATAATCCGGGAGCTGATCATTGGCTGAACCTTTGGCATTCTGGCTATTCTTCCATCCATTAGAATGGTAGTCTCCAGATTTCTTCCACGTCTCTCTGGTTTGGCTTTCCATTACAAAGCATTGGAGATCATTTTAGCTGTACATCCGATCATTATCTGCACTTCTTTGTAAGGGTACTGTCACACTCTGCAACTTTCCAACGATCACGACCTGCGATACGACCTGGCCGTGATCGTTGGAAAGTCGTTGTGTGGTCGCTGGAGAGCTGTCCCACAGACAGCTCTCCAGCGACCAACGATGCCGAAGGCCCCGGGTAACCAGGGTAAACATCGGGTTACTAAGCGCAGGACCGCGCTTAGTAACCCGATGTTTACCCTGGTTACCAGCGTAAAAGTTAAAAAAAACCCCCGTACATACTCACATTCCGGTGTCCTTCAGGTCCCTTGCTGTCTGCTTCCCGCTCTGACTGAGTGCCGCCGTAAACTGAAAGCAGATCACAGCGGTGACGTCACCGCTGTGCTCTGCTTACTTTCCGGCCGGCAGTCAGTCAGAGCGGGAAGCAGACGGCAAGGGACCTGAAGGACACCGGAATGTGAGTATGTACGGTTTTTTTTTTTTTACTTTTACGCTGGTAACCAGGGTAAACATCGGGTTACTAAGCACGGCCCTGCGCTTAGTAACCCGATGTTTATCCTGGTTACAAGCAAACGCATCGCTGGATCGCTGTCACACAACGATCCAGCGATGACAGCGGGAGATCCAGCGACGAAAGAAAGTTCCGAACGATCTGCTACGACGTACGATTCTCAGCAGGGTCCCTGATCGCTGCTGCGTGTCAGACACAGCGATATCGTATGGATATCGCTGGAACGTCACGGATCGTACCGTCGTAGCGACCAAAGTGCCACTGTGTGACAGTACTTTAAGTTTTACTCTCTCTAATCAACTTTTTAATCAACGCACTCTGTTCTTCTCAACAATGTCTCGAACTACCTATATATCTCAGGCTTTCAAGGAGAAATGCATGGACAACATGTCTTGGCTTCACCTCTAAATAAGGGCCACCTGACTTGCACCTGTTTCTTCACAGACGGACTGACCTTACTAATTGACCTCCACACTGTTATTATATTGAACCTGCAGATCATGAATGCGGAGTCTGGTGGTTTTCTTAGAATCTACTGCACCAAATGGTAAATTGTTTGACGTGGTAATATAATTTGTACCAAGAACAGTGATTAATCTGGTTAGTAATATTGTAGTGATATTATTTTGAACACTACTTTATCGGCCACCACAATACATTTGGGCCACTGTTGAGCAAATACTGTGGGCAAATTGGGAGATTATTTTTATGGAGATAGCCAATAACTGCACATGCACAGTTGACATTATACACACTGATGATTACTTGCACATGCTCACTTGACATTATACACTGTGCTGTTTACCTGCACATGCTTAGTTGACATTATACGATCTGCAGATTACCAGAACATGATCAGTTGACATCATACACACTGATGATTCCCTGCACATGCTTAGTTGACATTATACACTCTGCTGATTACCTGCACATGCTCAGTTGACATTGACATTATACACTCTGCCGTTTACCTGCACATGCTCGGTTGACATTATACGATCTGCTGATTACCAGCACATGATCAGTTGACATTATACACATTGATGATTACCTGCACATGCTCAGTTGACATTATACACACTGATTATTACCAGCACATGCTCAGTTGACATTATACACACTGATTATTACCAGCACATGCTCAGTTGACATTATACATGCTGCTGATTACCTGCACATGCTCAGTTGACATTATAGACGCTGCTGATTACCTGCACATGCTCAGTTGACATTATACACGCTGCTGATTACCTGCACATGCTCAGTTGACATTATACGATCTGCTGATTACCAGCACATGCTCAGTTGACATTATACACACTGATGATTGCCTGCACATGCTCAGTTGACTTTATACCCTCTGCTGATTACCTACACATGCTCATTATACACTGTTTTAGATGGCCTAAAACTTCTGTGAAAAACACAGAATTTTGCTGTCTTAACAAAGTGAACGATATTTCTGAAATCTCATGCTCACGTGTTCCTCTGGCTACGTCTGCACCCACATAGACTGTAATGGAGAGTGAGCAGGCATGCAAGGACCTTTTGCTTCTGGGAATAACGACTGGAAATAAATGATCGATTCCGATCATGAGGTCTTGTACCTTGAGTTCTTCGGTAGGAATAACAACATCCTGCAGGTTCTTCAGTTTAGTGATGGGCTGATTTGATGGGATGGGTATTCCTTCTATGGTTAAGAAGACATGGATATTATTAATTGATGTAAATGTCTAACTAGAGTGTTTTCTAGAGTCCGGTTACGAGCAGTGTGCGCTGTACTTACTGCGCTGATTTTTCCACTGTTTGGCATCCAAGTTTGCTAATATTATGTATGCATCACAAAGCCGCTCGACATCTACTACCATGTGAGGCCTGTGTTTCTTTATGGTGTTCACAATATTGCATGCAGCTTCCATACGATCCTACATGGAATACACAAAACAAACACAATCTAGTCCAATGCGGACAATAATCAGAATTTTATAATAACATGCATGTAGTACATGGCTACCACGTCAGCAGTGCCTCACACCTCTCAATGCTCAATTAAGAGGAGACAGATAAAATCTTTAACCCTTATTGACCAAATGATGTAAATTTACATCATATGGCCACAAAGTGTGTGGTATGGAGCGGCTTCAGGAGCTGAGCCCACACCATACAAACCATCATCTGCCTTTAGGAGCAGCAGCCAGAGCTAGCTCCGATCTATGCTGCATACCAATTTAAATTCTGCTGACAATCACTGACAGCACCATTAAATGGCTTTCATCATCCTCCCTTCACCTCCCTCCCCAAAGAAATGGTTGCTTGCCAGAAGCTGTTGGGACATGGAAAAAGTTGTAGTTTTGCAGGAAGATAACGTTTTGGAACAGCTGAAGAACTGCAGATTGGAGACCACGGCTGTAAATGATTAAAGGGAATCTGTCACTCCACCCGGGACGTATATGACCTATTAATATGGGCATACAGATAATAGAAATGTTACACTAGTCCTACCTGTATGCCTCATATTAATGGTCTTTTTGTGGATAAATCTTTATTTTTCTTTATTTTTTTTAATATAGCGCTAACATATTCCGGAGCGCTTTACAGTTTGCACACATAAATGTTATGTTCTGTTTTTATGATAATGACTTCTCTGAAATCTCTGCCCCCTGTCCTCATTATAACACTACCCCGGCCCATGCATGTCAGTTATGGCCCCGCTATCCTGTGCCATGTCCTCCCTCCATAATACGTACCTCTTCCTCCCTTCTGTGGGCACTGCATTCAGGGATTTTCTGTGCAGGTGAGTCACTGTGACCTCTGATATGTGCACCAATAATATGTGCTCCCCACTTCCTCCCTGCATAGTCGTTGCTAGGAACCATGTGTACATAGTGATGACTATGCAGGGAAGAAGTGGGGAGAGCACCTTATCGGCGCGCACACTGGAGGTCACTGGAGCGGAAGTCGCCGGCGCCTGCGCAGAACATCCTTGAGTGTAGTTCCCACAGAAGGGAGGAACAGGTATGTATTTCTGAGGGTGTGCAGGGCGCAGGATACTGGGGCCATAACTGACATGCATGGGCAGGGGTAGTATTGTAATGAGGACAGGAGGCAGGGATTTCTTCCAGGCACTGCACGCCCTGGAGCCTGCAAGAAATCATTAGCATAAAGACAGAACATAACATTTCTATGTAACCCCTTCTCATGTACTGCACCATGGAATCAGTGGTACTGAATAAATAAAGAGGGATTTTGGTACTTACCGTAAAATCTCTTTCTTCGAGCCTTCATTGGGGGACACAGGACAACCATGGGTGTATGCTGCTGCTGCTAGGAGGCTGACACTATGCAAAAAAGGAAAAAGGCGTAGCTCCTCCCTGGCAGTATACACCCACCGACAGGCACCAAGCACGTCAGTTAGTGCAAAAAGCAGTAGGAGAAGCGACAGAACTCATAACAGTAAAAGTACCAACTCAACTAGGGTCTCCACGCCCCAAACACGGTACCAGAACAAACCAGTAGGGAGGGTGCTGTGTCCCCAAATGAAGGCTCCAAGAAAGAGATTTTACGGTAAGTACCAAAAATCCCTCTTTCTTTAACGCTTCATTGGGGGACACAGGACAACCATGGGATGTCCAAAAGCAGTCCCGGAAAAGGGTGGGTAGAAAGAAAAAGAGAAAAGGTCTCAGGTCGGCCGGTGTGCGACCGCCGCCTGCAGTACCTTCCTACCAAGACCTGCATCGGACGAGGCTTGGGTATGAACCCGATAGAACCTCGTAAACGTGTGCAAAGACAACCAGGTTGCGGCCTTGCAAACTTGTAAGGCGGAGGCCTGGTGGCGAACAGCCCAAGAAGCTCCGACAGCTCTGGTGGAGTGAGCTCGCACCCCCGGGGGGAGGACGTGCCTCATGAACACTGTACGATTCTGAAATTGCCGAGCGAATCCAGCGCGAAATGGTGGATTTAGACGCTTGAAAGCCCTTCCGACGACCTTCAGAAACGACAAGGAGAGAATCGGATTGACGGAAGGGAGCGGTTCTAGAAAGATAGACCTGAATGGCCCTGACCACGTCAAGCTTGTGAAGAGACTTCTCCAAAGGATGAGCCGGAGAAGGGCAAAATGATGGAAGGACAATGTCTTTGTTGATGTGGAAAGCCAAGACCACCTTGGGAAGGAATTCAGGAACCGGTCGAAGAACGACCTTATCCTGATGAAGAATCAGGAAAGGGGAACGACATGACAGGGCTGCCAACTCGGAGACCCTCCTGATGGATGTAATGGCAATGAGGAAGGGGACCTTCCAAGAGAGAAGGGAAAAGGGCACGTCATGAAGAGGCTCAAAGGGAGCAGCCTGAAGAGCGCCAAGGACCAGGTTAAGGTTCCAAGGGAGGAAGGAAAGGAGGGGCGATATGCGCAACTCCCTGTAGAAAAGTCCTACCCTGGTGAATGGAGGAAAGGTCACTCTGGAAGAGAATCGACAGAGCGGACACTTGTCCCTTGAGTGTGCTGAGGAATAAGCCCGAATCGAGACCAGACTGGAGGAAACCGAGAAGATCCGGAAGAGAAAAGGACATTGGAAAAACTTCATTGGTTTCACACCAGCGAAAGAACGCTTTTCAGTACCTATGGTAGATACAGGAAGAAGCCGGTTTTCTGGCTCTGATCATGGTCTGTATGACCTGGGAAGAGAGACCAGAGTTTTTCAAGACTGCGGCCTCAACGGCCATGCCATTAAACTCAGCGACTGAGAACTCTGGTGGTAGAGAGGTCCCTGCGAGAGGAGATCTGGCCGATCCGGGAGTCTCCAAGGAGTGTCCGCGAGCATGCTTACGAGCTCGGCGTACCATGGCCGCCTTGGCCAGTCCGGCGCTATCAGTATGACTGGAATCGCTTCCAACTTGATCTTCTTTACCACCCTTGGAATCAAGGGGAGGGGAGGGAACAGTTAGGGAAACTGAAACTGGGACCATGGAATTACCAGAGCGTCGTGGCCGACGGCAAGAGGATCCCAGGACCTGGCAACAAACTGAGGGACCTTGTGGTTCATCCGGGACGCCATAAGATCAACGTCTGGCGTACCCCAGCGGAGGCAAATTTGATTGAAGACTGCGGGGTGGAGAGACCACTCGCCCGCTGCTAGGCCCTGGCGACTGATAAAGTCGGCTGCCCAGTTTTCGACCCCGGGGATATGAACGGCTGATATGGCCGGAACATGGCGTTCCGCCCACCGAAGAATCTTTGCCACTTCTGCCATTACTTGGCCGCTGCGAGTCCCGCCCTGGTGGTTTAAGTACGCCACGGCCGTGGCGTTGTCTGACTGGATGCGGACGGGAAGATTCGACAGAAGAGACTGCCAGCGGATTAACGCAAGGAAGATTGCCCTGATCTCCAGAAGGTTGATGGGAAGGAGAGCTTCCTGGGTGGTCCAACGGCCCTGAGCCGTGTGTTGTCGGAAGACTGCTCCCCACCCGAGAAGGCTGGCATCGGTGGTGATGACCTGCCACTGAAGGGGAAGAAATGATCTTCCTCTCAGGAGAGAGGTGGACAACGTCCACCAGGTGAGGGACTGACAGACCTGGAGAGGAAGGTGGACGGGACGGTCCAGGGAGTCCAAGTACCTGTTCCAAGTGGATAGGAGGAATAGTTGGAGGGGGCGGGTGTGGAACTGGGCGAAAGGAACAGCCTCCATGGAGGCCACCATCTTTCCCAGGACTCCCATGCAGAAACGAAGTGACTGAGGGGCTGGGCGTTTGAGAAGGCGGACCGCCTTGAGGAGTACTGAGAACTTGTACTCTGGGAGGAAGACCCGAGCTAAGTTCGTGTCGAACACCATGCCCAGGAAGGACAGTCGTTGGGACGGAATCAGAGAGGACTTGGTCCGGTTGATAATCCAGCCGAGACGGATCAGGGTGTCCAGGGAGACCTGGAGACTGTGGGCACAGTCTAGACAAGAGGACCCTTGATCAACAGATCGTCCAGGTAGGGGATAACGAGGATCCCCCTGGAACGAAGGAGGGCCATGACCGCCGCCATGATTTTGGTGAAGACCCTGGGGGCAGACGCTAAACCGAAGGGGAGAGCCGTGAACTGGTAGTGATTGTCCCCGACAGCAAACCGAAGGAATCTCTGATGCCGTACGCAGATGGGGACATGAAGGTACGCATCTTGGATGTCGACCGAGCAGAGGAACTCCCCGGGTTCCATGGCGGCGATCACTGACCGCAGGGATTCCATTCTGAAGTGGCGAGGTCGGACGTGGCGGTTAAATGTTCGAGGAGCCTTTGGGTTAAAGAAGCGTTTTGGCTTGGACAGGGGGAGAGAGGTACTCTTGCCCCCAGTTGCGTCTGAGATAATTTGATCCAGACGAGCGCCAAAAAGCCTGGAACCTTGAAACGCCAAGTTGGTGAGAGACTTTTTGGAAGTAGCATCTGCATTCCATGCTTTGAGCCAAAGAATGCGACGCATAGCGACAATGTTGCTGCTTGCCCTGGCTGAACAGGCTGCTGCATCTAAGGAGGCAGTGAGAAGGTATTTCCCTGCGTGGTTAATCTGGTCGGCGAGGTCAGCCAGCTCGGTAGGGGAGGCCGAAGCCAAAAGGCCTCGGCAGAGAATCTTGGCCCAGGCAGATATGGCCTTAGCCACCCATGTGGAAGCAAAGCTGGGGCAGAGGGAAGCACCCATTGCCTCAAAAGCTGATTTGGCCAGCGCCTCAATTTGTCTGTCCGATGAGTCCTCAAGCGACGCGCCGTCCGGTAAGGAGAGAACAGTCTTGGAGGAAAGATGGGAGATCGGTGGATCGACCTTGGGAGATTCAGCCCACTTGGAGAGAAGAGCGGCGCTAAAGGGATAGAGCAGGTCCAGATGTTTTCTACCCGAAAAACGTTTTTCAGGATGTTCCCAGTGTTTAGACAGGGTAGACTCAAACTCCTCATGGGTAGGAAAGGAGCGAGAGGGACGCTTCAACCGCTTAAAGGAGACAGAGGTATCCTGGGGGGAAACCTCGTCTTGTTTTAGTTTGAGGGTCAGCGATATAGCCGAAATAAGACTATCTACGACAGCCTGCATGCTAGAAGTCTGGTCTGAATCGGAGTCAGAACCGGACTGGGAATCCACATCAGACCCAATGTCCTCCTCCGAAGAGGGGAATTGGGAGGAGGAGAGCAGCTTGAGCGCTGCGGAGGGACCTGGAGAACCAGACGAAGAGCCAGAGTCCTCTTCTAGAGCGGCTGGCTGATTTGTCTCCCTGTGGTTCAGGGTCAGGTGCGGCCGACTCGCCATGGAAGACGGTCGGAGCGCTGGTGGCTGAAGGAGGCTGTGGAAGACGTTCAAGCGCCTGGACCAGGGACTGAGATACCTTAGTCAAATCAGAGACCGACTGCGAGATAACAACGGCCCACTCAGGGGGAGGGGGAGCGCCCCCATCCCGAGAGTCAGAAGCTTCCTGCGGGGCAGACATGGCAGGAGGACTGCAGGACTGGCAGAGAGGTGACGATTGGCCTACAGACCACTTTATCTTACAACGAGCACAGGCGTAGTGAGTTATGGTAGGTTTGGTAAGGGAGGCTACACAAGAGTTGGACATAAGGATATTCTGCAGCACTATACTACAGAAAAGACTAAAGGGCCTACAGTGGTATGGATAATACCAGGGAGAGGCCAAATATAGCGTTGCAATCCTACCGCACCAGCAGAGAAGAAGGGGTGGTGCTGTACTGAGAGGAATAAGCCAAGGCTCCTGATAGGGCCGCACTGAAAGGGAAGGGTGTGCCCGGGATGTAAAAACCCCTCTGAGTGGAGGAGGAAAAGAGCGCCGAAAAAGGAGGGGGCGTGGCCTATCAGAGGGGGCGTGGCCGGCCGCAGCGTGAAAGTAAAAACAGGCCGTGACTCTGTGTGATAGCACTGTACATTTAGACAGGGAAATACTGCTGCGGGGGAGCGGCTGCTGAAGCGCTGGTACCTGCATGTTCCGATTCCACAGGTAGAGGGAGAGAGGATCGACCAGGGGCCCGATGAGAGAGGGGTCGCTGGAACAGAATCCTTCGTCCAGAAGACGGCCTCGACCCCAAAACAAGGGGGAGGGTCACCGCTGGTGACCACCGTCTTCCTCTCAGCCCTCTCCGAGGAGAGGGGTGAGGGGGACTGTTTGGCAAGGACCGCCACCATAAAGACCCTGGAGCACCTGGGAGGGTGACAGGGGATAATGTCCTGCCGGCGGTCTGAGAGCTGCGATGCGGACGACACCACACTGCTCGCTCAGCCGCCCTCCTGAGGAGGCAGGGTGAAAGATTGCACCATGAATCCCTGAATGCTGTATCTGAAAAAGAAAAGCCAAAACGTTAATAAAAACAACAAAACCTGTAAAGGAATCAAGATTAGCAGCGGATCTGAAGATCCAGGTCCGCCTCCTACAGACACTAAGCACAAACTGACGTGCTTGGTGCCTGTCGGTGGGTGTATACTGCTGGGGAGGAGCTACGCCTTTTTCCTTTTTTGCATAGTGTCAGCCTCCTAGCAGCAGCAGCATACACCCATGGTTGTCCTGTGTCCCCCAATGAAGCAATAAAGAAATAACAATAATAATTTCTCCACAACAAGACCATTAATATCAGGCATACAGGTAGGACTAGTTTAACATTTCTATTACCTGTATGCCCATATTAATAGGTTATAAACATCCCAGAGGGGACAGATTCCATTTAATAAGGTAAATGAAAAAAAAAGAAGAGCGCTACCTCATCAGTCTGTGATATCTTCTTTGGGGCATTCTTGGCAAGTCGTCCTCTTTTCACCTCCTCCGGCTGCAGTAACAAATCATCCTTGTCGGCATTTGCTAGAGCCAGTATAATGAAGAGAGTGTGGTATGGGTGATCCAGAGAGGTTTGGCTGATCACCTGGTAAGGAATGGAGAAGGTGGCAGGTTAGCGTACAAATTACTATATTAATATACGGTTGATGCAGCATTTGTTTTAGGAACGCGGGGGTTTGAGTTAAAGGGGTTTTACCACAAGAAAAAAAAAATCCATCCTATCTAATAAGAGATCTTGGAAAAATAAAACACTGCTCAAATGAAATAAAATTGCAGAAATGCATTTTTTCTATTTTAGATGCAAGTATGCAGCCTGATCACTGAATATGCATGTAACTGCATAGTTGGTCCCCCAGCACGCGTCTCCTGTGGCCGAGCATGTACACAGAGAGAGCACAGATCCTATACATGGGCCCAGGGAGACAACAGTGTTCTCATAGTAGGCAGTCAGATCTAGGGCCGAGCAGCCCAATGCAACCTTTTCTGCAGCGCTCATGACTAGATGCATAGGACACCCCCGTACACCCGCCCTGGACACCACCGTGCGCCCACACAGGACACCTCCGCGCGCCCGCACAGGACACATCCGTGTGCCCGCACTGGACACCGATGCGCCATTTAGTCGTACATCTTCATCACATGTTGCTGCGTACTGCATGCTGCAGGCTCAGGAGCGGAGCCAACTTCATATCCGGCAGATGCTAGCTGTGTTACACAGCTGCATCTGTAAGTAAGAACAGAGGACGGAGCTCAATGAGATCACTGCTGCTAAACCTATAATTTTTCTAGTCTTCACATGCCCTCTTAAATTTTCCGTCCCATTTATCCCAGGAGTATTATAAATATTACTGTGCTGCGGCTTCTGAGCTGCCCTAGAATTACATTAGTGAGCACTTCATGGAAATCCTGTCTCCCCATCTTCTTGGTCCCCATACGAGCGGCCAACTGGTACATCAGAGGGAGGAACTTGTAGGACGGGATCTTCTGGGAATCTTTCTACAAGAGAAACATGACAATATGAAATAGGGAGCTGGTCCATATACAATATAAGTCACCTATGTACAGGCTTATTTGCCAACTATCCCAGGATTTCCCAATACTCCTGGTGCAGAAGGGGAGATTTGTATGTAAACCCCAAAAAGTTGGGAGTTATGGGGTGTACTCTCAGGAAGGTGTCCCAGGAAATGTTGGAAACCATACTGAAACCCTCACTGATAATGATAACAGGGTCCCATATGACTGAACGGTTATCAAACAATAGTTTTCTTTTTCTAAGTTATCATAGACTTATGGTGCATAAATAATTAGAAAAGTGAATTCTATATCGACATTACAGCCTGCAGAAAAAGAATAGTAGAGTACTATACTCCAATATGTCTTTCACTTCTAAAAGTTTTAAGAGGATCTGTCAACTGATTTTATGACAAAAACAACCTAAAATCATTCCTAAATGGATCTCTAAAACCTGATGCGGCTGGTGTGCTTACTGTGAAAATCCATATCACAATTGCTGTATAATAATTTTTTAAAGTTTTCCTTGCCTAAAAATAATATTAGCATTTTGCAAGTCCAGCCTTGGACTCCTAAAACACTGATCTTAGTATAAGCCATTCTGGCATCAGTTTTCAAAATAAATACATCAGTCTCATCAGATCAACTGTAAGATAAACTAGTAATGTATGGGAGTTTGCATTATAAAATCTGGTGACAGATGCTGATTTTTAGCAATTTGATTTTTTTTTTACGTTTTCTATTCTGCTTTTTCCAATGTTATTGCTTAAAAAAAATTTCCATAAAGTTTACAGCACTAATGCAGAACTTTGTGTCTCGATGGAAGCAGACAACAAACCCTATGTAGTCAGATATTGCAGTCATACACTTTTCCAACTGTCCCCTACGTCTTGTAAATAGACAAAATGTAAGTTATCAAAAAATGAGGTCCAGTTAGAACAGAGTATGACTGCAGGATCCGACTACACAAGGATTGTTGTCTGTTTCCTTGAAGACACATTTCTCCAATTAGGATTATAGGTTGGACTTGAAAGACCCTTTTCAGTTTTGTTGTTTCCTGACCGTATCAACTATGTAACTAAGATTGTGAATAAATGCTATTTTGCATAATTCAATGATTCTATGATTTATTATATTACGGCTATATAATAAAATATTTATAAACTGTCTGATGATACTCAAGTAAAATTAAAGAATTACATTTTTACTTGGGTAAATTTACTTTATGGTCCCCACATGGCAGGAATATTCATAGACATTGGGAAAATTGAAAAAATCGAATTTAACATTACGGTGAAAAACTAACATCATCAGATACCTTCATAATGCTATTCACTTCTGGTAATCCGGAATTCTCCAACCAAAGGGAACAAAGGCGGAAAATCCACATGTCATGTTCCTCTCCGGACACCAGGCAGCTGATGTAGTTCCTTATTGCTGTGCAGAGAAAGTTTTTTCTGTCCTCCTTCAGAGCAGAAATCGCACATTCATCTAATTCCAGTTCTCGCTGAACCTTTACAGTGTATCTGAATGGCAAGAGGACCGCAATGGTTGTTACTAATTGTCACGGATCCCTCTCCGTGGTGTCACTAATTTGTCACGTGCCCGCTCTCAGCACGTGACTTGAGGTTGTGCCTGCAAGGGTAAATCTATCTCCCCTCTCCCAGTCCAGCATTCAACCTCTGTCCTATGCTGTAATGGGAGCATAAATCACACACCGACCCAGGCCACACACCCGCTCACACACGCTGCCACCACTCACCGAATACACGGGCGATGAGTCCCAGAAATACTACTAATACTGTCCACGACTCATAAGGCTCACACAGTTTAAGGCTATGGATTCTTTTAGAACATTCAAGGTTCAACTTATTAAAGTTTTATGCTTTAATACAAAAAACATCCAGTGCTTACAGTAAGAAAAAGGTATAAAAATATGATAATAAAAAGACATACCGGTATGCAAAACCGTATAAAATAAACAGGAGAAAACTTACAGAAACGTCTAACTTTGTAGTCTGCTTTCTGCTACCTGAGGGGGGGTGAATATGGAGTTGGTGGAACACATCAGCTTCCCAGGCTGCTCTCACATGTGAACACGATTCTATGTATACAGGCTTAATTTATAGATTTACTCTGGAGGTCAGACTTCCAGATCAGCCCCTCAGGCCAACACCATAATTGCTTGTTTTTGATTGGACCGCGGCCACTCCCTCAATGAATATATTATTTGCTCTGAGATATCCCTGTGTAAAAGTTCTCACAGATAGATGGTGTCAGGCTGTAATTGACATCTCTCTTCAAAGAGCTAGGAGGTGTCAAGTGTTTCCCTTTTTCTTGGTTCACAGCACGATCTCCTGGCGAGAATGGAGACAGTAGTCTGCCTTCTCAAGATATGTATGCTGTGACCTTTGTGAGGCCTGCAGTTTCAGGACAGATGTTCAACTACTGCTAGTTACATATATAACACTAGAGATATGTCACTACACACATATAGATATAAACATATTTCACCACACTAATGTTCAGTTACCAGCCAGAAAGCAACTGGTAAAGAAAAGAACCAATACAGCCCCATTATAATCCATAATTTACCAATATGTTATATATTAATTCTCATAGGCCAGCTATATACCAGCTAAAAGAAGCCAAGGCTATATTGTATAAATGTTCTATAAGACGCTGTTCTATAGATACTCACAGACAAGAGACGCCTCCAAGTCTCCTGCGGCAGAATTATCCTTGAAAACTAATAGCTGATTAATTTTTGGCCTATGAATTGTTTCCTTATTACTGATATCAACATTCTTTGGTCCGGGCATGTGCATAACTTTAACATTTAAATACTGAACCCCAATGCAACAGTTCAGATCCCCATCCCACATTTATAGGTGTCCCGTAGACGCCTTTTATATTTTATCTTTGTAGATCTTTTTTAATTGAAAACTTTAATAAAAATAAATTTCCATTTTATTCAAATCAACTGTGAAGATCTTTGCCGGGTTGGATTCTCCATATCACAACCTTAGAAGTTGAATATATTACTCCTTTTGAAAATAAGATAAATTTGGATATATCTAAAGTATTGTTCTGCTTCCAAGTATCCCACTACCAGGAGCCCCCATTGAGCTGAATTACATGTAGCATAGCACTACCCGGGATACGAGTATTAATGAACTGAACAATGATACTTCGCTCCGTGGTCCCACCTGGAATCTGACACCTTTTCTGCACTACATTTATGTTCTATCCTTCTATATGCCACAGATCACAGCCAGTGCTGGAGTAGGGAGGACATACTGTACCAGCACCAGTCAAAAGTTTGGACCCATCTATTTCTGAAACGGTTTTCCTTGTTCTTATAAGCTATGCGTACATTGTAGATTCCGACTGAAGGCACCAGCACCACAAATGAACACACATGGAAACAATAGTAAAGAAATATTTGTTAAACAGAAGGAGTTCCCAGAGGCACCGAGTGCTTGCTGGCTGCTTTCCTTCACTCTGTGGTCCTACTCATCAAAACCATCTCAGCTGGATTGAGAGTTGTGGAGGCAGAGTCACCCGACGTGGCCTCCATCCCACCCTTTCTTGGACACACAGTCCTTACATTGTCTGGAAGTGTTTTGTGCAATTGTCCAATCGCAACACAAACCAGATGGGATGGCATATCACTGCAGAATGCTTTTGTAGCCATGCCGGGTACTATACCTTGAATATGGAATAAAAATTACAGCCAGTGTTCCCAGCAAACAGCTGCACACCATCACCTCTTCTCCGTCATACTTCATGGTGGGCACCACACAAGTAAAAGACATCTAATCACCATTTCTGAGTCTCACGGATATGATGGATTGTATCACAAATTGCAAATTTTGACTTATCAGACCTCAGTACAGATTTTTCCTGATCGAATGTCCATGTGCTCCTTGGCCCAAGCAAGACTTGTCTCTTTCTTTGTGGTCTTCAGCAGTGGCTTCTTTGAGGCAATTCGGCCATAAAAGCCTGCTTCTCACAGACTCCTATGTACTCTTATTTTTGAGATGTGACTGCTACCTGATGTCTAGGCATCACTTTTCAGGGTTGTTATCCAAGGTGTGGTAAAATTTGCATTTTCTGAGGCTGGTAACTCTGATGAACTTATCCTCTGCAGCAGCAATAATTCTTAGTCTTCCCTTACAAGGGCGGTCCTCAAGAGTGCTAGTTTTTTCATAGAAATTGGTGCTTTTCATGATGGCATTTGAGGATACCTTCAAGGATCTAGCAAGTTTTACAGAATGATTGACCTTTGGGTTTTAAAGCAACATTGGACTATGGTTTCTGTTTACTTAGTTGAGTGGCTCTTGCCATATTCTGGCTTGTAACAGATGCGGAATAGGGCTCAACACTGTATGGAGCTGTGTATCAGCACTGCCTCAGCAGAAACTTTCTGAAAGCTGGCAATTGCACAAATTAACTCTCGATAAGGCAAACCTGTTCATTAGAAACCATTCCAGGTCATGATCTGATGAAGCTGTTTGAGACTGACAAGGGGGTGTTGTAATCAGAACAAAAATGAGGTACTTAGCGGAATCTAAGTTGTAACACATATTTTTGTTTGTATCACACTTTCCATGTGTGTTCATTTGTGGTTTTGCTGCCTTCAGTCTGAATCTACAATGTGCACATTCCAAGAACAACAAAGAAAACCATTACATGAACAGATGTGTCCAAATTTTTATTTGGTATTATATCTACAATATGTGTATACACACACTTTATGAGGCATTCTGACAGTATTTCACAAACATCAGTAAAATCCTCCCCGCTGCACTGAACAAAGTGCATTTCACACACTGTAAATGCAGTTGCATCGTAAGTAGAAACAGGGAAAAGAGAAATGTAGCCGTTTCCTTGTAGAAAACTTTATGATATACTTCTCCATAGAGGCCTGGTATTAGGTGCCACTTTCATATGGACAGCTAGATAAGCGTACTGCTGGGGTTTCTTTATTTCGCTGCACTCTCCCTCGGTTCCTTAGGTGGTTCGTGATACACTCGACAGCCTTTTAGGGAGCTAGGTCCGAGTGGTCTTCTCTAGCTTTCTCAGAGTTTATCCTAGTTGCTCTGTAGTCGCTAGGGCTTGCGTTACTGGATACTTTATAGGATTATAGGTGCCACAGGATATGAATTTCCAAAGGAAGGTATTTAGGATAAAACTTTTATTAGGCAACGCGTTTTAAAGGCAAACGGTCTTCTGCAAGCCAACGACAAGATGGTTGTAATGCCTTTGAAACGAGTTGGCTAGTAAGTTTTAGGCTATGTTCACACGTTCAGGATTTCCATCCTTTTTTTTTCCTGACTGAAACTGCAGGTCTCTGCAGAAAACGCAGGTGCGTTTTTGGTGCGTTTTTGGTGCGTTTTTTGGTGCGTTTTTTAGTGCGTTTTTAGTGCGTTTTTTGATGCAGTTTTGTCTGCAGATTGTCTGTGTTTGACAGAAATAAAGTTTACTGCAGTGGGGGAAAAAAAAAAAAAAAATGATGTCATTTCCTTGTCCAACCCTTTTCTTCTTCCATCCTCCATTTTGGGACTAAACACCAAAATGAGTGGACGTGTTTTGAATGACAGCGCTCCGCGTTTTGCGCCGCATGCGTCACTGCAGCGCACGCATCCGGGCGCAGAGGACGCAGCAAGTTGCATTTTTGCTGCGTCCAAAATCAATCAAAAAAAGGACGCATGCGGCGCAAAACGCAGCGTTGTGCATGCGTTTTGCTGCGTTTTACTTTGCGTTGTGTGTTGCGGCGCCGACGCTGCGGCGCACAACGCAAATGTGAACATAGCCTAAGTGCCACGTATTTCAGTGCCACGTGCCACGTATTTCAGTGCCACGTGCCACGTATTTAAGTGCCACGTGCCACGTATTTAAGTGCCACGTGCCACGTATTTCAGTGCCGCGTGCCACGTATTTAAGTGCCACGTGCCACGTATTTCAGTGCCACGTATTTCAGTGCCACGTGCCACGTATTTAAGTGCCACGTGCCACGTATTTAAGTGCCACGTGCCACGTATTTCAGTGCCGCGTGCCACGTATTTAAGTGCCACGTGCCACGTATTTCAGTGCCACGTATTTCAGTGCCACGTGCCACGTATTTAAGTGCCACGTGCCACGTATTTCAGTGCCACGTGCCACGTATTTAAGTGCCACGTGCCACGTATTTCAGTGCCACGTATTTCAGTGCCACGTGCCACGTATTTCAGTGCCACGTGCCACGTATTTCAGTGCCACGTGCCACGTATTTCAGTGCCACGTGCCACGTATTTCAGTGCCACGTGCCACGTATTTCAGTGCCACGTATTTCAGTGCCACGTGCCACGTATTTCAGTGCCACGTATTTAAGTGCCACGTATTTAAGTGCCACGTATTTCAGTGCCACGTGCCACGTATTTAAGTGCCACGTATTTAAGTGCCACGTATTTCAGTGCCACGTATCACGTATTTAAGTGACACGTGTCACGTATTTAAGTGACACGTGTCACGTATTTAAGTATCCACGTATCCCACGAAGATTTTTCATGGAGAACAGACACATCCAGAGATATGTCTGCTCTCCACGGATGCAGCAACACACTGACAGGAGCCATAGTTCCTGTCGGTGTGTCACTGCGCATGCGCGAGCGAGTTTACCGGCGGTCATTGACCCCGGCTCTCTCGCTTAACGGCAGTGCTGCGTGGGAAAGTTCAACGCAGCTGTACTGCTGTTAACCGAGACGCCGGAGCCATTGAACTCCGGGACAGTACGCGATACACTGCTAGGAGCTTCGCTCCTGGCAGTGTATCGCCGGAGAGCAGGGGATCGGCGTGGGACACTCGTTTTATGGATTCTGCGGACAGGGAGTATGAATTTGGTTTATTATTTTTGGATTTTTTCCTGGAGGATCGAGGGCTTCGCCTACCAGTGTGCTGTTGGTGAGTATATACTCTGTGTTATATGTTGTATGTACTGTACTGTGTGTCATGTATGTGTATTGTGTGTAGGTGTTTGGTGTAAACTTTACTATTGTGCTAAGTCGCCGGACACAGGGACAACTCTCCCATCCTAATACCGGATGGGAGTAGTAGTCCCATACGGCGACTTAGCACAATGGAGGCACTATCGTCGCATGGGGACACACACACACACACACACACACACACACACACACACACACACACACCAAATCAATCAAACGGCCGACACGATCCCCATGCGACGCTATGCCTCCATGTCTCTCCGCCCACGCACTTCCGGCCCCGCACTTCCGCCGGCTTCCCCGCACTTCCTGCAGCAGCGGTTCTGCACATCAAACCGCAGTAAAACACGCAGATATATTTTTGATCTGCGTGTTTTACTGCGATTTTGACCTCACAATGGAGGTCTATGGGTGCAGAACCGCTGCGGTTCAGGAAGAAGAATTGACATGCTCCTTCTTTTTTCCGGGAGCTATTCAGCACGGCTTTTTTTTTAAATTTCCGGACCATGTGCACAGTGTGTCCTGTTTTCCATAGGGTACAGTGTACTGTACCCTGCATGGAAAACAGCTGCGGAACCGCAGCGGCAAAACCGCCGCGGTTCCGCGGTAAAAAACGCACTGTGTGAACATGGCCTTATCCAGGATTGTGGAAATTCATATCCTGTGGCGGCCATATCTTCTCTGCTTTTTTTTTTTTATTCCTGATCTCACAATAATTGACTAGCAGTCATGTAATGTATGGATGAATCGCTACTGGTATGAGATGAGTAACGACGTTGTGGTCGCCTGGTTCTCAATTAAATTATTTTGTGAACAGATGCCACCAAATATATAGTAGAAATACAAGCCTCAAATGGGCAGTGCGGTCATTTTTAAAAGGGTTTATCCAACTTTTAGAAATGTTTTTTACAACAAACACAATCTAACATCACTTCATAGGTGACCTAGAGATAATGAAATGTATTACTGTTTATCCACCTGTTGGTCTCGACCTTGTGATGTCTCATTAATTCCACTTCTTCCTTTGCCTTTGCCAGTAACGCTTGCTTGTTTTCAAACTCGGAAGATTTCATATAATTATCGATTCGCTGATACTGGGCATCTGAGAAACGAGCTAATGACAGAAAGGCCTTCATCCGGCCTTCCTGCAGGCGGTCACAGCTGCCTGTGCTGTAGCTCTCTGCCACTTCCACTGCCTGCAGAGGGAGAAAACAAGGTCACCGGCTCCAGCCATTGTTACACAATGCTGGGACAAAATATATTCAGGACTTCGCCTCTTCTAGGTCAAGTTCACACAAACGTATTTTCGGTCCAAGTGTAGTGCATGGACAGCACTAGGAGCAACGTTACTCCAATCAGGAGGTGACTTACAACATGCGCCATAAATACAGGGTGATTCACGTACTACTTTACCCGGAAAAATTGCTGTAACTTCTAGAAGAGACAATCTATCGTACTGAAATTTGGATGGTTCATGAGAAACTGGTGTTTTAAAGTAGGTGTTGAAAATGTCCACGGATTCACATTCAATCAGGCCTGGACACAGTGTTCCATATTGTTGAATTTATTCCGCAAAACGTCTGGGGTCATAGCCTAAATTTCTCGCAGTATGTTCTCTCGGAGTGCCTGTAATGTTCATGGCTTGTTACTGTTATTGATCAGGCCCTTTCAATTCCTGAAAGACAGTGACTCTGTACGAGTGATCACGTCCTTTCTTGCCCGCTCGTTGACATGTAGAAAATGACATGCCTGTCTCCTGGGGAAGCTTGTGCAACGATTTACGTGGAAATGCCAGAAGTCACTGTTTCACCACTTGAATTGTTCCCTCAGACATTTTCGAATGTCCGGCATCATGCCTATCCAGTAATGTTACTGTACGTTCCAGCTTATTCACCAATGACAGAATACACAGTTTGGACGGTGGATTTCGACCTCCAAACCTCTTTAGAAATTCACTTTGGCACCAGATTAAGGACTCCGTTTCCAATAAGTTTTCACAATGAAAATGTGCTTCTCCAAACTGTATCTGTACATTGTAAACGAATGAAGAAAGAATACGGTAGGAGTGAAATGCAAGCACCACACAATCTACCGAAACACAGAGGTGTGCAAGTCTATCTCATAGTGGAGACAGCGAGGTGACAAGTCGGCGAGGCCAGTCGGCACAAGGATATTTTCGTTGCTGTGGTTCGTTGCTCTCTCACTTCTCATGAACCAAAGTATACATATAGTCAAAATTTCAGTACGCTCGACAGTGTCTTTTAGAAGTTACAGCAATTTTTCCTGGTGAAGTAGCGAGTGAATCACCCTGTACAATCCACACTGTCATTTCCTACTAGGTGACAATTGCCGCTTTGAGTTTCTAAAGTTTAATTTTACAAAACTTAAATGCAAGAAATTTGCAAATACCAGGATAAGGCAACACATGCTTCACTACAGGATATTGAAAATCCACGCCCCCTGAGGAAGCAGTGATTTGAACGTGAAACGCGCGTCGGGGTACGTGGCCGAGGCAAAGGCAGGATTAACCATTGTTATGGGTAAATAACCATTTTTCTATTTCACATGATAATGTATTAATGACAGGTTATGCAGCATGGAATGGGGATTATTATATTGACACTGAATTGGACATCTATGACACACTTAGTTGTGTATATGTGATATACTATAGTCCATTACAGTAGATTACATGTCCTGCTGCTGCACCCCACACACGTGTATATTTATCCTGTCCTTTCTTCGGCCCTATTTTGCACCTGTGGATTTAATCATCCAGTAACTTAATATCCATGTACTGTAAAGGTTGTACATATTTGTGATTTTTTTTTGTCTTTTCAATTTTCCTTGTTAAAATAAAATTTTGATACTTTTATTGGCTATTTGGATTCGATTTTCTCCTTGTGTAGAAGGATATTGAAAATGTTAGGGGCATTTTTATTTTTCATAGAAGCAACTGATGGTAGGGGGTGGTTATTTTGCAAGATTTGTAACATTAGCATGTCATGAGCCAAGCAGGGAACTGCTGTATAGAAATCAATGAGCTTGAAGAGAGCCGATTGGGATATTAGGAGTTAACTCCTCCTGGAATGTAACTCATGTGCTCACTCAGCTCCATGGAAACAAGCTGTACCCTATGTAAGATAAAAGCTCTCATAGCAGGAGAATCAACAACAAATACAAAAAGCAAGTCAATTGCTAATTTGCTTATTGTCATGCTAACTAAAGCAAATTAATAAAGCGAGAACACCCCTGCTGTGCTTTGTTGCAGATGTTTTCTTCCTAAGCCCACATTTTTCAAAAACGTATAATTTGAAAAGGATCACCAAGCTACAACTTGACTGCTTTTATCACATCATACGAAGAGAGCAATTACCGGAGAAGGACATCATGGTCGGTGAATAGAGGGAACAAGGCAAAGAGGAAGAACAGCAACCTGATGGCTTGATACAATCAAGATAACAGCGGTGAAGGCCCTGGTGGACCCATCTAGGCTTGCACAAGATCGATCTTGCTACAAAGCGTTCAACCATCAAGTCACCATTGCTCGAGATTGAGCTGAAGGCCGTTATTAATAATAATTATTTTTATTATTACCATAATTTGTGCCAAATCTCCAGCTCCTCTCCATATCTATGAAATGTGGGACCATAGTATTAAAGTTGCTGCTTCCAAATGTTAGATAAGATTTTAAGACCAATGTGCGAAATGTGGCAAGTTAATGCAACATTTTTTAGGAGGCAAATTTATATGTATGCTAATTGGTTAACTTCCTAATGTTAGAAAAGAGCACTTTGTCGAATTTTCACATCGATGTAGAATTTTGCCCAATTTTGACTTTTTAAGTCAGCTATGATGACAGAAATGTAATCATAAATATGTTGTAATTAATGCCAACAGATTAAACATGCCACCTTTTACAAACAAAAACTGATGAAACTCCGACTATATCCTCAAACTAACTAACTCAAAATAACTGATGTCTGACTGAGGCCTTAATCAACCAAATCCTACCTTCTCCAGATAATTCTGCATAATGATTGTGGGACTCTCCAGACAAGTTTCTGCCAACCAGTGCCCACATAACCTCAAGCATTCAACATAAATCAGCTGAAGACTGGGATCATTCTCAACCTTGAAAAAAAATAAATAATAATTATAATAATAAACAAACAATTAATGTAAAACCATATGTACAAACAGCAAAAATAGTAAACTCTAAAGCTTAAAGACAGTAATAATCAGTGGGACTGTACTTTCAATAAGTTTTACTTGAAGAGTTAACCATTTTTCAGACAAAATTATCTAAAAATATATTGAATCCGTTTTAAGCTTTTTTTTTTAATTATGGTATAATACTGACAAAGCTAAAGGGTGTACACGACAAGAAATTGTCTGGTCAAATAATATTATTAGGTCATTAATATCGGATCCTGGGGGGTCTGACACCTGTTATCCCCACCGATCACTTGTTATTTGCTCTGGCTATAAACACTGAATGGAACTGCATTGCAGAGCTCAATTCACCGTGTAGCAGCTACTGCAGAGTGCTGCTGAATATGAGCTGTTCTTCAGCGCCAAGCAGCAGCCACTACACATTGCTCCTTTAATTGTTGACATCCGACCGCAAGCAACAGCCGATTTTGGGGATGCTGAGTATTGATGACCTGTCCCAGGGATACATACTCTATATAAGGTGCCTGGACAACCCCTTTAACACTTTTCTTGCCATCCCTGTAGCAAGGTTTTAGCTTAATAATTATTTTTTTCATAAATCATTAGTACATGTAAATGTAAATGACACTGGTAGTTTCAGTTTTTAGGCGAAACAAATAGAAACTTTTGCCGTCACCATATAAATTGTTCTAGGTTTATACATTAACAGATGTTTTGGGCTTTATTTGTATCAGGCACGCTTTAAAGAGGAGATGAAACTGAGAAAATGATCGCTCTCCAAAATGTTCCTCCAAACATTCTTCAAAAACATTTCCTTTTCAATTCCCTGAGAAATCAACTTTGCTGTTTATATGAGTTGTTTTAAATTTTTTTTTTTTTTTCTAAAGAGGTACTGAAAAACAAAAAGTTTATTTTTTTTAAAAAAGAACGTGCATGTGACTTTTTTTAAATTGATTTTCATAAAATCTTCTCTAAACTAGGCACTGGCAAATCAAAAGGCTGGAAAAAAATCTCTTCCAAAACTCTTTCACACCACTTTGGGTAAATAAAAAGAGAAAGTCCCCCTAAAAAGAATCATCTTCTGACACTGGTTGTACTTAAAAAAATAAATAAATAAATAATTATATATATCCTAATTTTTTTAACACCTCAAAAAAACTGCATGGAAACATAATCAAGAAGATCATGGTACTACATAACCAACCTCCAAACTATTGACTTCCAATTTGTCCACCATTTGTCGGAGTAGTCCTAATGCCAGGCTTTGCTCCTTTTTAGCCCAAAAGACTTGCGCTTCTTCAAGCTGCCATTGGGATACAAGGAACTGAGCAGAATTATGCTGTTTTATCTGGAACATGGCCTTTTCTGGCAGCTGTAAGATAAGACATAACCAAATAAAAAGTCAGTAAATTATTCAAATCAAAGTTATTCCAACTTTGAGTTGAGATGACGTTTTAGGCCACTGAACGAGATCTCAGGACCCTTCAGCTCTGGGGAAAGCCCAGTGGACACTTCACAACACAGGGAGACAGAGCAAGACGTCTTCTTCTTGGTCATACGACAAGTATGACCATCTACCTAGATATAGTTTACCTGCTTTATGTCTCATCTATCTAATGCTGCCATCGGTAGAGAGGGGTCAAAAGTGTTGGCAGATTAACTCCTTAAAGACGCAGCCAATATTTGCAATACAGCTTTCTACATTTCCAATAGCCACACTTCATATATTTTTTTTTGTCGGCATGGCAGAATGATGGCTTGTTTATTTCATTTTTCAGAATTAATTGTATGTTTATAGTACATCGATCACTATACAATTTTGATGTATTGAAAAATTTGAAAAAAAATAAAATAAAATGAGACAAAATAGTGAAAAAACAACAATCCAAAAACAGTCATTCTGAACAATTTTTGGGTGCGGTTAGGCGGTGGGGGGATTTATTTGAAACTAGATGGTGGCCCGATTCTAACGCATCGAGTATTCTAGAATATGCATGTATGTACGTCGCGCTGTGAGTGGGGGTTAAATTCCGCGCCAATATCGCTGATTGGTCGCACCCGGCAGGCCGATCAGCGAAGCGTGGTTCAAATCACGTATAGGCATAGGCAGCATCAATAGCAAAAAGTTGGTCCGGCATGGGGCGACACACTGGCAGGCACTGGCTGGAGGGGAGTAGGGAGGGGCCAATTCGCGGCCGGACTAAGCCTGTCGCTGATTGGTCGCAGCCGGCCAGCCGTGACCAATCAGCGACGTGGGATTTCCGTGACAGACAGACGGAATTGAGCCATAGACGATTATACAGATAGATGCGTTCATAGGACTGTAAAAGTAACCTGGCAATATGATTCATCAGTTTAGTATGATTATGAAGATATAAAATTTCAGTACATTTCTTTTATTATTATTTTAATGGCTTAAAAAAATTCCAAGCTTATAAATAAATAATTGGTTTGTGTTAGCATTTTCCAAAACATTTCCATTTTTTCATTTTCCTGTAAATGGAGGCATTATGGCGACCCAAAACATCCCCACAAAAAAAGGTGTTTGATCTTTATAGATTCTATGATACTGAATAAATGTTTTTTTGCTTTAATTCTGTTATATAACTTTTAGGTGGGGAAAAAGTAGTTGATTAAAATGTTTACGATTTTTTTTTCATTTTTTAATTTCTTGAATTTTTTTTTTTTTTTACTTTTCACATAATTTATTTTTATTAGTTTCTGTCGTGGACCTGAATCTGTAATTGTTGATTGTGGTTGGGCTTCACAACAGCACCTGGATGGCAGCAATGGGAACCTTCAGCAGACCCACGGCCTCCGGTCGGAAATACACCAGACCTTACATCTAACATATCGACACAATTAAATCCCTTGACAGATGACATGATCAGGAATACCAGAAATTCTCCATTAAAGGTCACCTGCTAGAAGTACAGCGCCACCTCAGAAACACTAAAATAGACCCAGACGGCAGACACCCCAGAGTACAGCAGGAATTAAGCACCATGATAGACCAAAGCTTCTAATATTAAAGGATTCCTTAATGAGGCGGTCCACTACATTGGGTTTGTCGATGGTGCTATCAGGTATTGTCTAGATTTGTTCATAGCACTGTTTTTGCAGCATTTTAAAATGGCAAAAAAAAATAAAGAAGAAGAACCTGGGTGTTGTTGGCGAGCCGAGATACCCTCGATAACTCCACCAGATGCTTGGTGAGGATTTGATTGAGGCAGTCCTGATTAGTGACGTTTTTCTCCAGCATGGTCTCAAGGATGACCGATCTAAGGGCAAGGACCGGCTCCTGGAAGGCAAAGTCGCTGTCTTTAAGAAGTTGAGACTGCTGCTGCCACGTTATGTAGAAGTCACTTAGCTGACATTCAGTGATGGGTCTGGAAAAATAAAATGACCAAAACCAAGGTTTATCCAAAAAGGCAAGGGTACATAGGACTACACGGACAATGATATACCGGTGGTGACAAGCCCCAGACATGTACAGTACTAGCGCTGAATTCCACTGAATGCCCCATATTTTGGGCTACATTCCATTGAGTTAGATATTACATTAAACTTATACATTACTTGGCATTTAACATACCTGGAAAACATCTGCCCGGCATTTGCCAGTTCACCGATGGCTTGTAGCCTGCACAGCGTGGGGTACAGACAATACACAGACTCCAGGCTGCCTTTACACAACTCCTCTACTTCTTTGACCCTACAGATAAAAGAAGCCATGACAGCTTGTATTCTGCTTGCATCAGATGGTTCTCTCTGCAGAATTAAAGGGAACCTGTCACCCTGTTTTATCAGTATGAGATAAAAATACCGTTAAATACCGAGTTTGCATCTCGGCTTCATAAAAATGGCCGCCGCGATCTCCATCTGCGCACGTGCGGCATCCCGCGGCCATTTTCCTGAAGACCCGGGCAGCAGAGCGCTCCATCTGCGCACGCGCGGCCTCAGGAAGATGGCCGCCCCCACCGATCACCAGGGGAATAGCGCAGATCGCGCTCTTTTTCTTCACCTGTGCTGTGGATTCGCCAGTTGGGCATGCGCAAACCACTACGCCACCAACGGAAAGATAAGCAAGATCTGGGGGAAGAAACAGCGATGTCACCACGCCCATTTGACCAGACCAGCCTGATTGACAGGCAAAAACGGCGACTTTGGTAAGGTATTTCGGCAGCATAGGTGGGGAATCAGGGTACACAAAATACACTATTGTAACGCACAGCTCAGGCCCTATTTAACGGTATTTTTATCTCATACTGAAAAAACGGGGTAACAGGTTCCCTTTAAATATCTTTTAAGATAATTGAATTTGTGGCGTCGAAGCGCCCCCCGAAGGCCAAGGATTATCTACTATTTGCAGAAGAGAGAAGCACATGCACAGCCACTTCTCCGAGATAGGACCACTTATGTAAAGGGGTGTTCTGTCTCTGCTCACTTTCGGCAACTGGAGGTGAGCAGGGCCAGCGGCATCGTGTTTAGAGATACCATAAATGTTCACATAACCTGTCCCACAGCAGATGTGACGTCACCGGCCATGCTCGCCTCCCAATGCCAGAATGCCCCAGGGGTGAGCCCCACATACATCAGACCTGTATGGTTATTGCACAAAGGTCTGATGTGGGAAAACCACTTTTAATGAAAATTAAAGGGAGTTTGTTGCCAGCGTTTTGCTATCTCATTGAAGAGCAGCATGATGTGGGATCAGAGATCCTGATTCCAGCGATGTATCACTTAGTTTACAGAATGCAGCAGTTGTGATACAATCACTGTTTTCTCTGCAGAGCTCAGAATGCTAAGCCTTCTCTACACCCGCCCACACCACTGATTGGCAGATTTCAGTATACATTGTGCATCTTCAGCCAATCAGTGATGGGGGCGGGGTAACTGTCAATGCTGCACTGACACAAGTTAGTTAGATCATGCGCTGCGCATGATCTAACTAACTTGCTGGAGCCTGGCGACCCGGATGTCATCTGTCAGAATCGCTGAACACTCAGAGGTGATCGCTCGCGTACAGCTCCTGTGCGCCCAAAATCTCCCGGACGCATCCATACGTCCAAGGCTGGTAAGTACTCAATTGAAGAATTCTATATTGTACAAAAGCCATACGGAAAATAAGTGTAAATCCTGAAATACCTGGCAAATTTAATGTGGTCCTGAAAGGTGGGGAATTCTTTGTCTCTTAGGGACTGAATAGCACAATACAGAGATTCGTGATAGCCAGGTCCTGCACTGTCATTTCTGAAATAAAAAGGAAGAGGAGAAAAGGTATAAATATGGCAAATACGGCAACTGTAGAAATTCTGTCCATATAAAAGAACACGGTTCAACCATTACTTATAGGATGGACTCTGATCCCACTGCTTATTCCTCCACGCTGCCTGAAAGTGGATCTCCTGCAGCTCTGAAGACCACTCTGGATTCTCATGCTCAAGACCCCGCAGGTAAGTAGACAGCATGTGGCACAAGCCAAAGTTTTGTAAGGCCTGAAAGGAAATATTCATAGAAAACGTGTTATCATAGAAAATAAACAGTGACGGAAGCCACAAACTTAAAGAAGCCCCCTCCTCCTCCTTCCATCAAAATGGTAATCCTCTTAATATATTGCAGACATTATGTTATATAGCACACTGTACTTATAATTTCTCTTTATCATTAGGTCTATGACCTCACGTGATTAAAAACTGATTAGCTGAATCCTTCTAAGCTCTATGTGGAAACAAGAAGTCTACTTTCCCTCCATGAGTCATCATTAGAAGTACAATTCTATATCACTGCTAAGCCCCTATCAGCCCAGCTCCACCTCCTCTTCAACTCTTGACCCAGCTGCTCCCCCTCCTCTCTGCTAGGGACTTAGCAGTGATGTAGAATTGTAGTTCTAATGATGACTACTAGAAGGAAAATAAACTTTTTTTTTTCTGCTTTATGCAGCACCCAGGAGTAATGAAAAGGGGTTGTCCATCTCTCAGCTCTCAAAAGCATATATTTGAGGCTAAAAGTAATTTTGTGCAATTCATTAAAAATGGTGCGGGGGTTTTGCCTTTACCGGCTCTTTGTTTCTCTGCACATTTACCTTTGATATGATCTGTAGTCATCAATCGGATAAGAGCTATAAGAGTTAGAAGCTCTTCCAATCAACATGAAAAATGAGCTCGCTTACGGATTCTCAGTACAAGATAGTAGCTATTAAAACCTCAGATTACAAAAATGATTATTAACCAAAAACACATTCATTAAAATAAAAAAAATAAAATAAATTTGTCCCTAAAGGTTGACAACTCCTTTAATAATGGTCCGGTACTGGACGACCCCCCTAAATAGGTATTCATATATTAGTAAGTTGTGGCATATAATTGAGATTACTTAATGTTGTCATCAATTCATGATCGAAGGAGGTCCAACCTATAGCGTCCCCTTCATAGTGCCGCTCCCGTACACCTGGCAGGAGACTGCAGCCGCTCCCGTTTACATGCATGGAGCTGTGCGGCAGTAAAAGCCGTGATGCAGAGAGGAATTGATGAAGGGGACGCAGCATTGGAGCATTCTGATGATCGGGGGGGATTGTAGTGATCAGGCTGTAAGCTTATCAGGCTTATCACAGTCACTGTAAGGCTGTGTGCCCACGTTCAGGATTTTTAGCATTGTTTCGACGGTTTTCCGCTGCAAAAACGCTAAAAAAAACCGCTTACATTAAGCATCCCATTATTAGAATGCATTCCGCAATTTATGTGCCCATGCTGCATTTTTTGGCGCAAAAAAAGGCATAGCGGAAAAAAACGCAGAATGTTCATTAATTTGGAGGAAAGTCTGCGGATTTGACACTATATAATTGCATTGGGAAGCTCAGGAGATAAATGCGAAAAATCTGCGCAAAAAAATGTGTAAATTATGCGAACAATCCTGAATTTGGGCACATAGCTTAAGAAATGTTCTGACTGCAGTCATCAATACATAAATATACAAAAATGGAGCACAGAGAACAATTACCTGCATGATGCCGGCCTGCCGAGTCGCTGGAGTCAGATTGGTCTCCAGGTCATAAGTAACCAAGGCTTTCCCCCACATGGCTTCATGTTCATATGTTCGGATCCTGATGCAAAGAAATAAGTATGTTGGTTATTTTATTTATTTTTAATCTTGGGCTTAGGGGGTGCCCGTCACCGGGTTTTTCCCATATAAAGTACGACCACCACCATTAGAGCATCTTTTACAGCATACGGGAATGGTGTAACAAAAAGTCTGAAATCCCATCTGCAGATCCCAAAAATTAGCTTTTATTATACTCGCACACACTGCGGTCCTGTCCGATGGGCATCTCTGCTCTCGATCCGGTGGCTGATATCTGCTTGTGATTGGCATCCTCCTTCCATGATTAATGTGGAGGACGTGTCCTACGTCACACACACAGTGATCTCCAGCGCAGGTGCTCCTCTCTGCCCTGCCAAGGGTAGAGCAATGTACTGTAGAGCACATGCGCCAGCTTTACTTCCAGGTCATCAGCGCCATCTTGCCTTTTCCGGCACATGTGCTCTATAGTACTTCATTGTGCCCCTCGTTATCGCAGAGAGAAGCGAGCCTGCGCAGGACTGTGATGGAGGACACTGTGCGGATGACGTAGGACGCGTCATCCACAAGAAGCAGAGAAAGAAGGACAGCGATCTTGAGAAGAGGAGACGCCGGACTAAGACCGGAGATGCCCATCGTACTTGACATTCTTGTATGCTGTACAAGAGGCCCTAATGGTGGTGGCCGCACTTTATATGGGAAAAACCTGGTGACTGGTTCCCTTTAAACTCCTAGAAGTCAAAATTTTAGCATGGATGTACGTCTGACCTTGCAAGGGGGTGAAGCATTTTTCCACCACCACATCCATACAAGCTGTCAGGTTCTCCAATACTCCTGTAAATGTCCATCATGACATCCTAATAAGCATAAAAAAAGTTCAAAATCTGTTATTGATATACTGGTCAGAGGAAAGCACGTATTCCTCCCTGTGAATTGCTGTACATGAACATTTCTATATACGTATAATAAAGAGGAAAGGCTTTGCTGGGGGCGGGTAGCAAGGAAATCCTAAAAATGATAGTTGATTCTGGTCTTAAACCAATTTTTTTTAATTGTTTGTGTATAATGTGGGCCTGGATAATGCTGGGACGTCGGAGGTGATGGAGGAAAGGGTTGGTGTGAATGTGAAAGCATTTCTATACACTAGGGATCTACCAGTCACAGTAGTGGTATCACTGCTCACCTAGTAGGAAGGTCTGAGTTAGTCTTCATATGTCCAATAGTAAGCCATCAGAGGCAGCGTGAAATTGCAAAAATGCTGTTTTTTTTTTAATATAAATTGTGATATCAAAATAAAAACAATATCAAGGTGTTTAAAAACATATTTAGCATAAGTACCAATTTTAAACTGGTGGTTTAATAAAATTATTTAAAAACAGGATTTTTGGTTGCTTACCGTAAAATCTGTTTCTCGGAGCCTTCATTGGGGGACACAGGAACCATGGGTGTATGCTGCTGCCACTAGGAGGCTGACACTATGCAAATAAAAAAGTTAGCTCCTCCTCTGCAGTGTACACCCCACCGACAGGAAGTAGGATATTCAGTTAGTGAGAAAGCAGTAGGAGAAGCAACGTGTAAACGAGAAAGAATAATAATATAATAATAATCTTTATTTATATAGTGCCAACAAATTTAAGCAGCGCTTTACAGTTTAAAAGTTTCAAACACTCAAAGAGCGTTCAAAGAACTCAAACGTTAACAGTATAACACAATAAACAGAGCTGTTCAACTTGGGGGGGGGTGCTGTGTCCCCCAATGAAGGCTCCGAGAAACAGATTTTACGGTAAGCAACCAAAAATCCTGTTTTCTCTATCGCCTCTCATTGGGGGACACAGGAACCATAGGACGTCCCAAAGCAGTCCCTGGGGTGGGAACAGCAGAAAAACTCCATTCAGGTCGGAGGACTCACCACTGCCGCCTGCAAGATCCTTCCGCCTAGGTTGGCAACTGCCGAAGCGTAGGTATGGAGCTTATAACCTTTGGCAAAAGAGTGAACGGAACACCAGGTTGCCGCCTAGCAAAGTTGTAGGGCGGATGCCCCATGGTGTACCGCCCAGGAGGCGCCCACTGCCCGGGGCAGAGTGAGTCTTAATCCCAGGAGGAGTCACTCTATTCTTGACCCGGTGAGCCTCCAGAATGGCAGGTCTGATCCAGAGAACAATCATAACCTTGGAGGCCGGCAGGCCTCTTGGCGTGCCGTCTGGAATGACAAAAAGACAGTCCGTCTTCCTAAAGAAGGCGGTCCTAGACAAATAGATCCTCACCGCCCTGACCAGGTCTAGCCTGTTCAGCGAACGCCCCAGAGAATCGATCGGAGCAGGACAAAGGTGGAAATAACGATCTTATTCAAGTAAAAGGAGGACATCGCCCTGGGAAGAAAAGGCGACGTGCTATGATCTGGTGGCCTAGGAGCAGCATGGGACGTACTCTGGAGAAGGTGGTACCTGTACTGACCGCAGACCCTGAACTTAACACCACAACTAGAAGTAGCCGTGGAATGTACCTAACACTCCCTGGACATCTCGACACAGCCGGAGGACTAATTACCCCTAGAGATAGAAAAGGGAAAACTATCTTGCCTCAGAGAAAATCCCCAAAGGATAGACAGCCCCCCACAAATATAGACTGTGAGAGGAGAGGGAAATAACATACGCAGACTGAAATCAGAATTTAGCAAAGGAGGCCACTTCTAGCTAAATAGAAAGGATAGGACAGAGTACTATGCGGTCAGTATTAAAACCCTAGAAAATATCCACCACAGAAAATACAAAATCTCCACATCTAACTAAAGGCATGGAGGGTATATCTGCATCTCCAGAGATACCAGCTTGGCTGAACAAATCCTTATACAGACCAAGCTGGACAAAACAAAACATGGAAAATAACTAGAACGATCAGGCCCACTGCATGTGGACTGCAAAAAACAAAGTCAGAACTTATCTTTGTTGAAATGAACAGCAAGCAAGAGAGACCAGGCAGGGAAGTGAATCCTACAGGAAACAATGGACAACTGGCATTAACCAAAGGGTCAAGCAAGACTAAATAGCCCAGTCAGAATTGCAGTAAGTGGACACACCTGATGAATGCTGCGATCCAAAGACAGCAGCGCTACCACTTATAACCACCGGAGGGAGCCCAAGAGCAGAATTCACAACAGTACCCCCCCCCTTGAGGAGGGGTCACCGAACCCTCACCAGAGCCCCCAGGCCGATCAGGACGAGCCAAAGGAAAGGCACAAACCAAATCGTCAGCATGAACATCGGACGCAACAACCCAAGAATTATCCTCCTGGCCATAACCCTTCCATTTGACAAGATACTGAAGCCTCCGCCTCGAAAAACGAGAATCCAAAATCTTCTCAACCACATACTCCAACTCCCCATCAACCAACACCGGGGCAGGAGGATCAACCGAGGGAACAACAGGCACCACATATTTCCGCAACAAAGATCTATGAAAAACATTATGAATGGAAAAATAGGCAGGAAGGGCCAAACGAAACGACACCGGATAGACAATCTCAGAAATCCTATAAGGACCAATAAACCGAGGCTTGAACTTAGGGGAAGAAACCTTCATAGGAACATGACGGGAAGACAACCAGACCAAATCCCCAACCCGAACCTGGGAACCAACACACCGACGACGGTTAGCAAAACGCTAAGCCTCCTCCTGAGACAACACCAAATTGTCCACAACATGAGCCCAAATCTGCTGCAACCTGTCAACCACAGAGTCCACCCCAGGACAATCAGAAGGCTCAACCTGCCCTGAAGAAAAACGAGGATGAAAACCAGAATTACAAAAGAAGGGTGAAACCAAGGTAGCAGAACTAGCCCGACTATTAAGGGCAAAGTCGGCCAATGGCAAGAAAGCCACCCAATCGTCCTGATCAGCAGACACAAAGCATCTCAAATAAGTTTCCAAAGTCTGATTAGTTCGCTCGGTTTGGCCATTTGTCTGAGGATGAAACGCGGAAGAAAAAGACAAATCAATGCCCAGCCTAGCACAAAAGGCTCGCCAAAACCTAGAAACAAACTGAGAACCTGTGTCGGACACAATATTCTCCGGAATGCCATGCAAACGAACCACATGCTGAAAAAACAACGGAACCAAATCAGAAGAGGAAGGCAATTTAGGCAAAGGTACCAAATGAACCATCTTAGAAAACCGGTCACAAACCACCCCGATAACCGACATCCTCTGGGAAACCGGAAGATCTGAAATAAAATCCATAGAAATATGCGTCCAAGGCCTCTCAGGGACCGGCAAAGGCAAAAGCAACCCACTAGCGCGGGAACAGCAAGGCTTGGCCCGCGCACAAGTCCCACATGACTGCACAAAAGAACGCACATCCCGTGACAAAGAAGGCCACCAAAAGGACCTACCAACCAAATCTCTGGTACCAAAAATCCCAGGATGGTCAGCCAACACAGAACAATGAACCTCAGAAATCACTTTACTAGTCCATCTGTCAGGAACAAACAGTTTCCCCACTGGACAGCGATCAGGCTTATCAGCCTGAAACTCCTGAAGAGCCCGTCGTAAATCAGGGGAGATGGCAGAAAGAATCACCCCTTCCTTCAGAATGCCGCCCGGCTCAAGGACCCCAGGAGAATCAAGCAAAAAGCTCCTAGAGAGGGCATCCGCCTTAACATTCTTAGAACCTGGAAGGTACGAGACCACAAAATCAAAACGGGAGAAAAACAGGGACCATCGGGCCTGTCTAGGATTCAGCCGTTTGGCAGACTCGAGGTAAATCAGATTCTTATGATCAGTCAAGACCACAATACGGCGCTTGGCCCCCTCAAGCCAATGACGCCACTCCTCAAATGCCCACTTCATAGCCAACAACTCACGATTGCCGACATCATAATTGCGTTCCGCAGGCGAAAACTTTCGAGAAAAGAAGGCACACGGTTTCAACAAGGAACCATCAGAATTCCTCTGAGACAAAACGGCCCCTGCCCCAATCTCAGAAGCGTCAACCTCAACCTGAAATGGAAGGGAGACATCCGGCTGACGCAACACCGGGGCAGAAGTAAATCGGCGTTTAAGCTCCTGAAAGGCAGAAACAGCCGCAGAGGACCAATTCGCCACATCAGCGCCCTTCTTCGTCAAATCGGTCAGGGGTTTAACCACACTGGAGAAGTTGGCAATGAAACGGCGATAAAAATTAGCAAAGCCCAAAAATTTCTGAAGGCTCTTCACAGAAGTGGGCTGGATCCAATCATGAATGGCCTGAACCTTAACCGGATCCATTTCTATAGATGAGGGAGAAAAAATGAAGCCCAAAAAAGAAACCTTCTGTACTCCAAAGAGGCACTTAGACCCCTTCACGAACAAAGCATTATCACGGAGGATCTGAAATACCACCCTGACCTGTTTCACATGAGACTCCCAATCATCTGAAAAAATCAAAATATCATCCAAATATACAATCATGAATTTATCAAGATAATTCCGAAATACATCATGCATGAAGGACTGAAACACAGATGGGGCATTAGAGAGCCCGAATGGCATCACAAGGTATTCAAAATGGCCCTTGGGCGTATTAAACGCAGTTTTCCCATTCGTCACCCTTCTTAATACGAACAAGATTATATGCCCCTCGAAGGTCAATCTTAGTAAACCAACTAGCCCCCTTAATCCTAGCAAACAAATCAGAAAGCAAAGGCAAAGGGTATTGGAATTTGACCGTGATTTTATTCAAGAGGCGATAATCAATACAGGGTCTCAAGGAGCCATCCTTCTTGGCAACAAAAAAAAAACCTGCTCCCAATGGTGAAGAAGATGGCCGAATATGCCCCTTCTCCAAAGATTCCTTAACATAACTCCGCATAGCGGCATGTTCTGGCACAGACAGGTTAAAAAGTCGGCCCTTAGGGAACTTACCACCTGGAATCAAGTCGATAGCACAATCACAGTCCCTATGCGGTGGAAGGGAACTGGACTTGGGCTCATCAAATACATCCTGGAAATCTGACAAAAACTCAGGAATTTCAGAAGAGGGGGAGGAGGTAATTGACATCAAAGGAACGTCACCATGAACCCCCTTACAACCCCAACTAGTCACAGACATAGATTTCCAATCTAATACCGGATTATGCACCTGTAACCATGGGAAACCCAGCACAATAGCATCATGCAAATTATGCAACACCAGAAAACGACAATCTTACTGATGAGCTGGGGCCATACACATGGTCAGCTGTGTCCAAAACTGAGGTTTATTTTTAGCCAGCGGTGTAGCATCAATGCCCCTCAAAGGAATAGGACTCTGCAAAGGCTGCAAAGGGAACCCACAACGTCTGGCAAATTCTAAGTCCATTAAGTTTAAAGCGGCGCCTGAATCCACAAATGCCATGACAGAAAATGACGATAATGAGCAGATCAGGGTCACAGATAACAGAAATTTAGGTTGTACAGTACTGATGGTAACAGAACTAGCGATTCTCTTAGTACGCTTAGGGCAATCAGAAATAACATGAGCAGAATCGCCGCAGTAAAAACACAACCTATTCTGACGTCTGAATCCTTGTCGTTCAGCTCTAGACACAACCCTATCACACTGCATAGGCTCAGGACTCCGCTCGGAAGACAACGCCACAGCGCGCACAACTCTGCACTCGCGTAAGCGCCGATCAATCTGAATGGCCAGAGACATAGAATCACTCAGACCAGCAGGTGTGGGAAACCCCACCATAACATCTTTAACAGATTCCGAAAGACCCTTTCTGAAAATTGCAGCCAAGGCATCCTCATTCCATCTAGTCAGCACAGACCATTTTCTAAATTTCTGGCAATATAATTCTGCCGCTTCTTGACCCTGAGACAGGGCCAACAAGGTCTTCTCAGCATGATCCACTGAATTAGGTTCATCATACAATAACCCTAGCGCTTAAAAAAAGGTGTCTACATTAAGCAAAGCAGGATTTCCAGCTTCCAGGGAGAATGCCCAATCCTGAGGGTCACCGCGCAGCAGAGAGATGACTATTTTAACCTGCTGGATGGGATGACCAGAGGAACGGGGTTTCAGAGCTAAAAACAGTTTACAGTTATTTTTAAAGCTCATAAATTTGGACCTGTCCCCAAAAAACAAATCAGGAGTTGGAATTCTAGCCTCTAAAACCGGAGTCTGAACGATATAATCGGAAATACCCTGTACTCTAGCAGCAAGCTGGTCCACACGAGAAGCCAATCCTTGAACATCCATACCAGCGCCAAACTCCTGAACCACCCAGAGGTAAAGAGGAAAGAAAAGGCACAACAGACTACAGAAAAAAAAATGGCTCAGCACTTTCCTTCTTCTGAGATGCAATTAACTCATTATTGGCCAGTTGTACTTTATGATCTGGTGGCCTAGGAGCAGCATGGGACGTACTCTGGAGAAGGTGGTACCTGTACTGACCGCAGACCCTGAACTTAACACCACAACTAGAAGTAGCCGTGGAATGTACCTAACACTCCCTGGACATCTCGACACAGCCGGAGGACTAATTACCCCTAGAGATAGAAAAGGGGAAACTATCTTGCCTCAGAGAAAATCCCCAAAGGATAGACAGCCCCCCACAAATATAGACTGTGAGAGGAGAGGGAAATAACATACGCAGACTGAAATCAGAATTTAGCAAAGGAGGCCACTTCTAGCTAAATAGAAAGGATAGGACAGAGTACTATGCGGTCAGTATTAAAACCGTAGAAAATATCCACCACAGAAAATACAAAATCTCCACATCTAACTAAAGGCATGGAGGGTATATCTGCATCTCCAGAGATACCAGCTTGGCTGAACAAATCCTTATACAGACCAAGCTGGAGAAAACAAAACATGGAAAATAACTTGAACGGTCAGGCCCACTGCATGTGGACTGCAGAAAACAAAGTCAGAACTTATCTTTGTTGAAATGAACAGCAAGCAAGAGAGACCAGGCAGGGAAGTGAATCCTCCAGGAAACAATGGACAACTGGCACTAACCAAAGGGTCAAGCAAGACTAAATAGCCCAGTCAGAATTGCAATAAGTGGACACACCTGATGAATGCTGCGATCCAAAGACAGCAGCGCTACCACTTATAACCACCGGAGGGAGCCCAAGAGCAGAATTCACAACAGCGACGAAGGCCGTAAAACTACCCTATCCTGGTGAAGAACCAAGAAATGGGGCGACAGGAGAGAGCCACCAACTCCGAGGTGCGTGGAGATGGCCACCAGAAACGCCACCTTGCAGGCCAGAACAGACAGTGAGGCTCATGGGGAGGCTCAAGGGGGGGAACTCCACTGAGCCTCCAGAACAAGATTGAGGTCCCAGGGATCCACGGGAGTGTGGTACGGGAGAGCCGCATGCGCCACTTGGAGAAAAGTTCTGATCTGAGAACGGGACGGATATAAATCTTCGTACCGTGATAGCCAGTAGCTAAGGACTTCTGAAAGGGACTTTAGAAAAAGGATGGAAAGGGTTGCTATCTGACCCTTCAGAGAACTAAGGGCAAGGCCAGCATCAAGTCCCGCCTAGAGAAAACGGCCAAAATGGGAGGTTTCAAAAGCAAAGCTGTTAACTTGAGCCACCAAGAACTCTGCGGCAGATGGGTCCCTGGTACAGAAGATCTGGCCTGACTGGGGGCCCCCAGTGGGAGTCAGCGAGGAGATGGACGATCTCAGCGAACCAGAACCTTCTGGGCCAATCTGGTGCGGTCAGAATGACCGGCACCCCATCCGCATTGATCTTCAACAGCCTGGGAAGAAAGGGAAGGGAGGAACAGATAGGGAAGTACAAATTGCGACCCAGGAAGTGTCAAAGTATCGGTATCCACAACAAGAGGATCGCGGACTTGGAAACAAACGGTGGAACCTTCCTAAGCAGTCGGGACGCCAGGAGATCCGCGTCCGGAGTTCCTCATCAAAGGCAAATTTGAAGGAAGACCTCCTGAAGCAGGGACCATTGTCCTGCCGCAAGGCCCTCGTGGCAGAGAAAACACTGCGGCCTAGTTGTCCATGCCGGGAATATGCACTGCGGATAGTGCTGAAACCGTCGCATCTGCCCAGAGGAGGATCTTGGATACCTCCGCCATTGCCAAGAGACTGATTCCCTCCCTGGCGATTGACATAAGCCACAGCCGAGGCATTGGACATCTGGATTCTGACTGGCAGACATCTGAGAAGCCTTTCCCAGTGACTCAGGGATAGAAGAAAGGCCCCTATCTCAAGGGTGTCGATCGGCAGAGAGGACTCTTGCTCCGACCAACGCCCCCTTCAATGACCGATGGCGAGAAACCGCACCCCAGCTGGGAAGGCTGGTGACCGTCGTCACCACCTGCCTTGGGAGGACCGGAACTGGGAAATGAGAGGGGATGACAGCCACCAGTTGAGAGGCTATTAGAATTGGATGGAAAGTAGGATCGGAGGATCCAGAGACAGCACAGACGTGTCCCACTGAGGAAGGATGGCCTGCTGAAATGGTCTCAAGTGGAACAGCGCAAAAGAGAACGCTTACGGAGCTGTCACCATGCATCATAGGACCGTCATAGCTGAACGGAAGGAAGGCAGCCGAGGGCCCTGCAGAGAGCGAACTCCGTATGGAGAATTGCCCGATTCTCGAGAAGAAAACCCCCCGGCGGTGTCGAACAACATGCCTAAGAGGACGAGAAGCTGACTCGGAACAAGACAAGACTTTGTTCTGTTGGCCAGCCACCAGAAACGGGACAGGGAGTCGAGGACAATGGTCAGACTCTCCTGGGCCTGAGAGAGGGGCAGAGGCTTGATGAGGATGACTTCAAGGTATGGAATGAGCACTAGGCCCCTGATCCTCAAGAAAAATTAGGACATGGTGCAAGGCATCTTGAATGTCCATGGAGCACGGGAATTCCTGTGGATCCATGGAAGCCAGGACTGAACAGAGGAACTTCATCCTGAAATGCCGCAGGCGGAACCTTCTGTTCACTAACTTCAGAGACAGAATGGGTCGAACTGCGCCGCTCTTCTTCGGCACTACAAGCAGGTTTGAATATTAACCTGTGAAAAGTACCTGATGTGGGACGGAGACAATAACCACTGAACAAAGAAGGAAGGTAATGGACGCAAAGAAACCTGGGATCAGAGGAGGATTTTTAGAGGGCGGGATTCGAAGAAGCGATTCCGGGGCCGCGAAGCAAACTCTACCTTGTATCCAGAGGATACCACCTCCCTGATCTAAGCGTCCTCCGCCGAGGCCAGCCAAACATCCCTGAAAAAGGCAGGAGATGCCCACTCAAACTGGAAGAAACGCTGGGCCGTTAGCACGAGTTATGCCGAGGAAGATCTGCCAGGTCTAGGCCTGGTGGACCAACCATGGGAGTTGCGGGAACGCCGGGAAGGGGTAGGCTTAAAGGAAGCCTTTTCTCTAGCCAGACGAGATCGCAGTCTGTTCTTAGCTAGAGGAATCTTCTGACGCCGCAAAACAGCGAAAGGACAAAGCGAACTCGTGCCTCCCGTGGCGTCCTTAATAATTTGTTCCAGCATGTAGCCAAAGAAACAGGCCCCCTGGAAGGGGAGGCTGGTAAAGGACTTCTTGAAGACAAGTCCGCCTGTAGAGCCGAATATTCCGTCGGATGGCCACCATATTGCTGAACGCGTGAGCTGCACAAGCCGCGCATCTAGGGAGGCAGATACCAAATATTTCCCTGCATAGGAAATCTGGTCCATCAGGTCAGCTAGCTCCCCCGGAGGAGCTCCAGCCGGGGTGCTTTTACAAGGCTGTTTGGTCCATCTAGCTATGGTCCTTGAGACCCAGGTAGTGGCAATGGCCGAGGCACAAAATAGAAGCAGCCGTTTCAAAAGCTGATTTATCCAGCGATTCTATAATTGTATCCTTGGAACCCATGAGGGAAGAGGGGCCAAGTTGGTAGACAGTCTGGGAAATGACGAGTCCAGAATTGCCCGCTTCCTGCCGAGGAATCAGTCCAGTTAGCGATGAGCTCAGGGGAGAAGGAATATAGGATGCCGAGACGCTTCCCTGTCTGAAAGCATCTGGTATGGTTCGCATTTCCCCTGGCAAGTACCACCACAAATTCAGTGTGTGGGGCAAAGACCTTGGAAGGTGGTTTGACCGTCTAAACGAAACCGCCTATTCTGCGGGTTCCGTAGAGGTATCCATGATGCTTAGGGTCTGGTTAATCGCAATAATAAGGTTATGCACCTGTAGTGAAACAAAGTCTGAAACTTCCTCTGCAAACATGACCGAGGAAGCCCGTCTCTCTCTCTCGAGAGAGGAGGATCAGGAAGAGGGATCTCACCGGTCCAGACCGGAGGGCAAGATGGAGAGGGAAAGAAAGGTGTGAGACGTCCATGGAGCTGATGGTGGACGTCTTCGTCTCCTCCAACCGACAGGCTCTGGAGGGCGAGTGGGTAGCGAATGGAGCTGGGACCGAACTTCTAAGCACGTTTGTGTGCTAGGATCATGGTCCTGCTGTCGGATCTATGAGGATACGGGGTGGCAGTACATGTCGTACTCATAGTTCATAATGTGGGATTACAGGTGTGACTGTTCACCCTGTATCCCTCCGAAAAAAAGGAACCTAGAATTTTGCTCTGTATCTCTTGTGGCCTGAGTTGAAAAAGGCTGGACGGAGAAACCTGTGACCCACTAGCAACAGCGGTTAGGCACGGACACCAAGGTAGTGACATCCTGGTGAGGTCCGCCCCAGACTGAGACAGAAGGAAAGCCCACCCAGGATAGGGGTCTCGGTCTCACCCGGGGTCGGGACTCCTGGACAGGGAGTTGCTGCAGCTGACAAGCGGAAGCAGGAGGACGGGAACGCTCTCCTTATAGGATTAGGCCTGGGAGCAGACCCACTAAATGATGCCCGAAGGTTAGGGGAACAGGAGAGGGGAGTAATAGACTGCATAGCAGAGCTACTCACAGTAATAGTAGAGTCCTGTAGACTGCTCCCGGCTGTAGCTGCGACCGGCAACATGGCACAGGTCCAGGGCACCAGCGATGAGACGGCAACCTAAGGCCTCTTTCACACTTCAGTTGTTTGGCGTCAGTCAGAAACCGCTATTTTTTTTTTTGGCGGATCCGCTATTTTCCCATAGACATACATTAGCGACGAATTGTGGCGGATGGTCGTCCGTTCCATCCGCCATGCGACGGATCCGTCGAGATTTGGCGGACGTCATCTAGACATTGACGGACATTGTAACGTTTTTTGTCTGCGCCGAAATGGCGGTTCGCGACGGATCCGTTGCGTCCGCCATTCCATAGAATGGCCGCCTATGGGCGACATATCCGTCACGACCGTCATTTCGGCGGATCCGCCGCCCCAATCCGCTTTTTCAATTGCGCATGCTCCAAAAAGTTGATACTTTTCCCAGACAACCCCCAAGTAACGGATCCGTCAAAAAAACGGATCCGTTAGAACCATTTTCTCAACAATTGTGACGGATCCGTCGATCCATCACTATGTCGGAGCTGACTGACGCCAAACAACTGAAGTGTGAAAGAAGACTAAGGAGGATGCAGGGGACCCAGCCGGAGAAAGCGTGTGCTGGGGAAAAAAGGTACCGGCTGCAGTCTGGATGAACCGCAGATGGTGACCGCTGAAAGGGCGCGGGAACGTGCGCTCTGCGCGATGTGGCGCCAAACAGCGGCGTAGAAGTTGTGGGCCCAGGAGCACCAAGATGGCGCCGGTGGGCGGGGAGTAAAGAGATTGTCGGGCGGGAGAAAGCCCGCCCAATGAAAGCGGAAGTGGACGGAGCGCGGCACCGGAAGTAGGCCCGGGCAGAAGCCGGGGCCTAAATTACAGGCCAGCGACCGCCGGAGGAGAGAGCCACGGCGCCAGAGCAGTGCGCCGCAGTTAGAAAAACGGTGCGGCAGCCTGCCAAGGCTGTCACGCTGGAGAGGATGGAGCGGCCGCCATGAAAAAACCCCGCGGCGCCAGAGCAGTGCGCCGCAGGGAGAAGCGGCGCGGCAGCCTGACAGGGCTGTCGCGCTGGAGAAGGTAGTGCGGCCCCATTAAAACCGCGGCGACGGAGCAGTGCGCAGCAGGAAGAAACGGCACGACAGCCTGTCAGGGCTGTCTCACTGGGGAGAGTGGTGCCGCGTAGGAAGCGGCACGGCAGCCTGTAAAGGCCCCGTGCCGGAATAGAAGGCAGAGGGGCCGCAGATGCCGCATGGGAACAGTAATCCCGGGCCGTGCTGCTGCAATCTGGGTGCAAGCGACGACCAGGTATTCTGGGAGCCCCTAGCAAGACCCCCCTTGAAAGATCTGGGATGGGAAATACTCACCTCAACTTCCCACGCCGATACTAACCTGAAGAGAAATGAGACGTCCAAGCTGATGGACGTCCTCATCTCCTCCAACCTACAGGCTCTGGTGGGCAAGTGGGTGGGGGATGGAGCCAGGACCGGACATCTGAGCATGCTTGTGTGCTAGGATCATGGTCCTGCTGAGGGATCTATGAGGATACGGGGTGGCAGTACACGCCGTACTCATAGTCCATATTGTGGGATTACAGGTGTGACTGTTCACCCTGTATCCCTTCTGGAAAAACCTGAAAGAAAATGACGCACATTGAGGTAGATAAGGGTCTAGTGAAAGACCCGTGTCCACCTCCTACTGACACTAAGCTAAACTGAATATCCTACTTCCTGTCGGTGGGGTGTACACTGCAGAGGAGGAGCTAACTTTTTTATTTGCATAGTGTCAGCCTCCTAGTGGCAGCAGCATACACCCCATGGTTCCTGTGTCCCCCAATGAGAGGCGATAGAGAAAAATAATTTTTGCTTGTGTCGCCTTTTTCGAGACCTGTAACGCCTTCAATTCTCTGGTTCTGGGGCTGGGTGAGGGCTTATTTTTTAGTGCCCTGAGCTAACGTTTTTTACTGATACCATATTGGGGTAGATGCGATGTTTTTATCGACTCTTGTTGCATTTTATTGCAAAAAAAAAGAAGTTCTGGCAGTTTTCTTTAGTTACCGATTGGATTAATTTATTTTTAGATTTTGATAGATTAGACTTTTATGAACGCATAAATACTGAATGTGTATTTTTTTACTGGGGCAAAAGGATGGAGATTTAAACTTGTGGGGTTTTTTTTGTTTTCTCACATTTTAAAACCTTTATTTTTTACTTTTTTATTGTATTTAATACTCCCCTTAGGGGACTTGAAGCTGTGATCACCTGATCACTTGTAAGATACATAGAAATGCATCAGCACTGTTACGTATAGCAGAAATCACAGTCTCCTATGTATTCTAGTTGTTAAAGGCACATGATGACTGACTGATTCAGCCATCATCTGCAAGGACAGATGCGGGATTGGGGTAAGTGATTTGTTGTGAAGGAAATAAAGGGACTCTATTAGTACAGAATGAGTGTTCAAACCAAGCACAGGCGCTCGGTGCATCATGGCAAAGCCAAATATTTAACTACAACTTCATATTTGTTTGTTTCCCATTGATTGCCATCCCCTCCCTTCTTTGATTGCCAGCCCCGGCTTCATAGAGCCAGAGAAGGGTGGAAATAGAGGGAAAATAAGCAGGTGGGAAGGTGTACTTACATATGTGGCCACGCCAGGGTCGCCATCAGGGCATTACTGCCCTTACTGGTGTATGGGGCCTGGTGGGCAGAAGGAAAGAGGAGGGCCCAGAAATGCTGGCTGCTCGGGCCCCTCCCCTCTTTGCTTCAGCTCACCGGGAACCAGGCGCAAGGGGACTGGTCACCGTCACTTAATACCAATAGTAACTATATGTGTAGCATCTTGCATATCCTGTCTTCACAGCTGCTCCTCCTCCTGGCTCGTCCTGTCTGGTGCTTGTTGTTAGATCGCCTCCTTCTCCCTGCACACACTGGTTCCAGCCTGTGCAGAACGACATCTGCACACTCATGGCTGGAGGGAAGCTGCAGCTGTGTGCAGGACCTCAATCACCTAATGAACAGGAGGTAAAGATCGGCCTGAATGTGTCCGCCTGTTTAGCAGAGTAAAGAGGGGAGGCAGGGGCTGCAGTCAGAGACTAGAAGCAGTGATTTACTGACACTGACCCCAGAGGTTTGTGTTGTCTGGTCGGTGCAGGATTCTCATCCACAGACAGCACCAACCAGAGAGCTCGGCGACACACTCACTAAATCACTAGCTGTGTTCTCTGACAGGCGGCCCACTGTCATCACCGAAGATTACCTATCTTTAATATTGGGTAAGCAGGGACATGCGTTGTATGCGGATGTGTCCGCATGCGGCGATCGCACGGGAATGCAAAATTTTGGGGTGGAGCCTGGGCGAAGTCTCAAGGGCGCCCGAAAATTTTGACAGTATGGGACCCCAAAATTCCTGGTGGCAGCCGTGGGCCACACCATGAAGCACCGAGCGGCTGTGCTTTGTTTTGATCAGTCAATCTGTGCTGATAGAGTCCCTTTAAAATGGCAAATCTGGGCCTTCTAGAAACTCATATGACTGTACTTGCATATAATCTCGATACAATCAATTTACTAGCTAGAAAATCCAGAAATACCTGCAAACTTATCCCAGAGTCCTCTTTGCTTCTCTCGCTCATGCTGACGATGGTCATGGTTTGGCTTTCCTCTTCAAACTTAATAGACTTCCGTGCAGCGGACTTGCTCCTAAAAACACCAGCCAGATTGGACAATTTAGGGAGGAATAGACCACAAGTAAGCACTACACATAGTATACCATAAATGTAAAAAATGCAGTGTTTACAGGGTTTGCTTATGCTGTAAAATAAGAAAACCGGCAGTCCTTACTAGTGATGAGCGAACGTGCTGGGATAAGGTGTTATCTGAGCATGCTCGGGTGTCTTTGGCGTGCTCAAAAAATGTGTTTGAGTCCCTGCGGCTGCATGTCTTGAGGCTGATTGACAGGGGCAACATATGCAGGGGTTGCCTAACAATCAGGCATTCCCTGCATGTGTTGCGGCTGTTGAACAGCCATGAGACATGCAGCTGCAGGGACTCAAACACATTATTTGAGCACGCCAAAGACACCCGAGCATGATGGATAACACCTTATCCCAGCACATTCACTCATCAATAGTCCTTACCAACTTATTGCTCCAGCACTGCCTCTCCCTGTCTGCCTTTGAGACTGGGATTGGATGCAGCGGTGATGCCACATCTACAACATGTGACCACTGCAGCCAATCACTGAGCTTAGAGGTCTGGTGCAGTCTACCTTCCCGCTAAGCCCAATCATTGGAAGCAAACGGTGTATTTCATCTCAGCTCATATAAGCTGGGTAAAATAAATTAAATGATGAATAAAAAGAAAGAAAATAGAGACCTATTGCGATTAATCAGACCAAGAAGCGCTTACTTAGCCCTTTGTTCTCCATCCAGCTTGATCTTGTCAGCGTAGATTTCAGTGTACAGCAGAGCAGTAAAGTGAGCTGCACAGGACTGCACGGCCATGGCAACTTCAAGGTAATTTAGATCAAGCCAAAAATTATTATCAAAGGCTGTTCCCTGTCCTGGTCTGAAATGAGAGCAGATACAATATGTTTAATATTTGCCTTCGGATCATAGTAACATAGTACAAAAAATCAAATATTCACCACACACTCTGTTGGGAACGTAATGCCAAAAAAATGTTTTAATCCAAAAAGTGATAACAGCACAAAGTACTGAGAATTTTGGGAGCGACAGAAAAGTGACGTTTCGGCCTATCCCCGGCTTTAATCAGTACGTTGTGTAAAGTGATTTGACTTAATGGAACACAAAATAAATGTGTGTCTGGAGATGACGCAAAAAATAGAGGAACCAGGCTGTGGTCCTCAGGAAAACCATACGCTGTAGTGTGCTCAGTGGTGGATTGGCAGCGCTCCCGCGCTCAGCCCCTTATGCTGCAGCCACAGCCTGGTTCCTCTATTTTTTGGGGGCATCTCAGACACACATTTATTTTGTGTTCCACAGAGTGTGCGGTCAATATTTGATTTTTTGTGCTTAGGGTCCACAGGATCCATTACACCGGCACCTCGTATTATGATAGAGTGCAGGCCAATACTCCTCTCTTGCATAGTAACACAGTAACATAGTTAGCAAGGCCGAAAAAAGACATTTGTCCATCCAGTTCAGCCTATATTCCGCCAGAATAAATCCCCAGATCTACGTCCTTCTAAAGAACCTAATAACTGTAAGATACATTATTGTTACGCTCCAGGAAGGCATCCAGGCCTCTCCTGGAGGATCCTTTTGGAAGGAAACTGAAATATATTCATAATGCACAAATAATTTGTTAAGAACAAACTAAATTTTATTTTACCGCATTTGCTTCCTTAAGTACTCCACAATGCTGAGCATCGTTCTCCTGGATGCAATGTTCACTGTTCCCCGGGCCAGGCCTTCAGATTCTGCTTTGGAAATGAACAACCATATGTTACCTATCCAAGCATTGGGTTGGGCTGACATATCAACAAAGGCCTAACTGCAGACCTAGAAGGCTGCCTACATGACAAAACTTTGTCATGGAGAAGAAAACTTAGTAGTAACACCCCTGCATCTCAGTGCTTCCTTGTCCAATGCCCATAGCTAGCCAATGTCTATACACAATATTATCAGTAATGTAGGGGCAAAAGATGGTGGGCTCCTCAGTCCACTGCCATCTTATGCTGTATGCTTCTCCTAGTGGAGAATGATATCAGTTATCATAGGGTGAAGGTCCGTGTAAAGCTGCTCATTTCCACATTGGGCTAAGAGAGGTACTTCTCTGTGCCGGCCAGGACAGTTACTGTGGCAAGCTCGTCTTACACCTGGAAAGTATCTTGCCATGTCTTATTAAGATGGCAGCTCCTCTCAATGTTGGATAAGGAGATCAGATGTGTTATACAAGCCTTTTCAGTGAGAAAAACAAGATCCCTGAACTGATATATTGCAAGAGGAATTAAAATGATTGGTTTTCCAAGAAATATGTTTAGCCCATGGGCTAGCAAAGATAGAAATATACATAGCATTACTTACCTGCCACTGCGCCTGGTCTTTGTTGACAGCTGCAGTGGTGTAGTACTGATTACAGCGCATGTGACTACTTCAGCGAGTCAATGAGCTTGAGCCTCGGACCTCGGCATCACCGCTGTGAAAAGTTATTGGTTGCAGTGGTCACATGCGCTGCAGCCATCAACAAAGACCAGGGGCAGGGCCAGAGAGGAGGTGCTGGGTAAGTAAAGCAGTGATTGTACATTGTAACCTCTGCAAACCTATGGAATAAAAAAAGCATTTATTAGGAGAAACCCTCCCAGTACATAAGATAGAGCACAATTGTTCTATGATGACTTGTACAAATCTGAAAGCCATGGAAACACCATCTTCGATGATAATTAGTGAACATCGACACTTGACCATTGCTTAACAGCCGCTGAACATGTCAGATAAAATAGAATAAGCTGAAGTGTAAAAATTTTGACAGTGACAAAATGAATAAAAGAAAACAGTAGAATTACACAGAATGTACCCGAGTCTGAACTGGCCGGGGTGGCCGATCTGCTGGATGTTGGGGAAGAACGGCAGCATGATGCAAAGAATCCCTTAATATGCTTTGATAAAAGTGTCCTCCATGTGTCATTGGGGTCATTGAGTAGGATGTTGTGTATAAGATAAGGCAACATAGCCTGACAGAAGTCAGCCTTGACCTACAAAGATCAGAGACCACATAGAATTACATACGATATATAAAACATGACATACATAACAATCTACTAAAATGCTTGTGCATGCCCTCATCATCCCCCGCCTTGACTACTGCAACATCCTTTTCTGTGGCCTCCCTGCTAACACCCTTGCACCTCTCCAGTCCATCCTTAACTCTGCTGCCCGACTAATTCATCTCTCTCCTCGCTAATCCTCCGCTTCCCCCCTCTGCAAATCTCTTCACGGCTCCCGTTCCCTCAGCGTATCCAGTTCAAACTACTAATACTGACCTACAAAGCCATCCATAACGTGTCTCCTCCATATATCTCTGAACTAATCTCCCGATATCTTCCCTCATGTAATCTCCGGTCCTCCCAAGACCTCCTTCTCTCCTCCACACTTATCCGATCCTCACCCAACCGCTTCCAGGACTTCTCCAGAATATCCCCCATCCTCTGGAATTCCTTGCCCCAACACATCCGACTATCAACCACATTTGGATGCTTCAGAAAGAACCTGAAAACCCACCTCTTCAGGAAAGCCTACAGCCTGCACTGACCTCGCTGCCTCCTCACCACTACTGAAGCTACCGCCTTACCAACACCGGTGCTCCTACAACCCTCAACCTATTGTCTCCATCCCCACCACCCTGTAGAATGTAAGCCCGCAAGGGCAGGGTCCTCGCCCCACTGAATCAGTCTGTAATTGTTAGTTTGCTTACTGTAAGCGATATCTGTAATTTGTATTTAACCCCTTTCCATTGTGCTGTACATGGGATCAATGGTGCTATATAAATAAATAATAATAATACAGAAAAAGTAGTATATATGGCTGCTATTTCAAGGGACGGTTAGCACAGAATGAGTACTCAAACCCAGCACACGCGCTTGGTACATCACGGTGGGTCCAAACATTTAAGTGCATCTTCCCATCTACTTGTTATCCATACACGTATATCCACCCTTCTCTCGCTCTATTAAACCAGAGCTGGTAATCAAAATAGAGAGAGGCAGAGAGAAAATAAGTAAGTGGGAAAGAGCACTTAAATGTTCGGCCACAACAAAGGTGCACCGAGCGCCTTTGCTTGGTGTGGACAGTCACTCTGTGTTGCCAACACAGTCTGTTTAATACTATTTAGAGTGAACAAAGGCAAGGTGCCATGGAGAGTAAAAAAACAGAATCGGTGACTGCGATTTTCCCCTGAATTTAAGTACAACATCCACTTCAGTGCTCTCAACATTTGCAGCAAGTGTCCTGCCTGCCAAATGCACTAACAGCATCAAGCCCCTTGTCACAAGGATATCACAGGGTGCTTCTGCCCGGCAGAGGATGTCACAGGGTGCTTCTGCCCGGCCTAAAGTCACAGGGTGCTTCTGCCCAGCAGAGGTTATCACAGGGTGCTTCTGCCTGGCAGAGAATGTCACAGGGTGCTTCTGCCCGGCAGAGGATGTCACAGGGTGCTTCTGCCCGGCAGAGGATGTCACAGGGTGCTTCTGCCCGGCAGAGGATGTCACAGGGTGCTTCTGCCCGGCAGAGGATGTCACAGGGTGCTTCTGCCCGGCAGAGGATGTCACAGGGTGCTTCTGCCCGGCAGAGGTTGTCACAGGGTGCTTCTGCCCAGCAGAGGATGTCACAGGGTGCTTCTGCCCGGCAGAGGATGTCACAGGGTGCTTCTGCCCAGCCTAAAGTCACAGGATGCTTCTGCCCAGCAGAGGTTATCACAGGGTGCTTCTGCCTGGCAGAGAATGTCACAGAGAGCTCCTGCCTAGCATAAAGTCACAGGGTGCTTCTGCCCGGCAGAGGATGTCACAGAGCACTCATGTCCAGCAGCGGATGTTATAGAGCGCTCCTGCCCAGCAGAGAAAGTACACAGCAGCAGTAATGTAAGCATTCTGGGCTCGGCAGACATATGATGATTCAGACAGCTCCATTAGTGAACAAAAGGCAGCTCATCCATAGCCTCCCGTCAGCAGATCTAAGTGCACAATAACTCACCTCACACAGCGGTTTTAATAGAAGAACCACCTCGCTTCTCACTCCGCCGCTTGTAAGTAAAGTACAAGTCAGGTGCTTTATCCAGTCCTCATGGTTTCCATTTTGAGGGATCCATAAAGTGTGATCATCCACGCTGTTAAATGAACCATCTGCTACATGCATATCTTCTACCTGAACGACCTAATGAGGTCAAGAATATCAATCAGTTGGAATACAACATACTGCAGTCCAAAATTTGGACAAGTCAAATTCTTATCTCCCCTGACATCATATGTCTGCAGGGCTGCAACAGGGTGGATGTTATTGTAAGACACAACAAGGAGGTGCCAGTATTAACAGGTTACCATTAGGGAAGAGTCACGCGGCATGGACTGGCTGGTGGCTCTCCTGACCCAAGGATGTATTTCTATGCAACTGTCACGCTCGGGTGGGCAGAGCCGATGGCCAGTCCCAGTATTGTGATGTGATCCTTGTCTGACTCTTCCCTTAATGATATGACAGGTTACCTTTAATGTGATATCTATGTAATGCAGCAATATATTGGCTCCACAGTAGCAAAAAAAAATTTGACCGTCTCTCTGACCAATTTCTTGAAAGGAAGACTTTCTAAATTAACTTACACTTTACAATATCTGAGACTTGGTTTTCCTAACCAGACAACCCCTTAGCGATCTCCTTTTAAGTTTTACTTGCAGAGGGTGAGGGAAAATGTTCAGTCTTCTGTTGTGTCTTTTTAATTGTTTTCGAATGCACAGACTTTACAATATTAATGTCTGTGTCTGGTAGGTGGAGATGCTGAGCGCTGCCATATTTCACTTACCTTCCTTTTCGGAGAACGGAATGGCTGCAGGTACACAAGCATGGGATCTCCGCTGTCCTTATACATCTCCCAAAACTGACAACCGGTTTTTGTGGCCAAAATATTCTTCAAACAAGTAGCGGCAGCTGATCGCACACGGATGCTACACAAAATATATAAGAACACCCAAATGATATCAAAACCATTTACGTGTGGATTTTACATTGTGTGTTCCCCACCATGATGCACGGAGGGGAAGGTGCGACGCCCTGGGGGTACATAGCTGGTGACACTGTCAGTGATATACTCCAGAATCAAGGCACAATAAAGGTCTGTTTACATAGACCGACTAACATCACGATATGATCGCCAATGGGTAAACTTTTTAGTTGCCTTCTGAATTTCTTCTATATTTTTCCTTTTTGCAGACTTTGTACTTAAATAATCTGTGATAGTCGGTAATGGATTAGATTTGGACGCCGCATAACTGGACTTTGCATTTGGTAGGAAAGAAATTAAGACCGTTGTTCAAGCTTTGGTGTTATCCACTGGGACAGTATTTTTCCTTTGGGGTGAAGATGTTAAAGTGGCGGGTTTATCTCGTATAGAGGAATTGATATTCATGCCCAGTGAAATAAAAAAACTCAAGAGGGTCCGAGGGAAATATAAGGTGATAGATTGACTGCTGGTGAGAACTGAAAAAAATTACTACTTTTCCAGTAGTAGCAGCAGCGCAGTGGTCAAGCAGAAAGGTCCATCTCTTTTTGCTCCTCAATATATTTGCAAATGAAGATTTCCTCCTATCCGCGGGTGTGACTGCAGCAGCTGTATACTCTACCGGCACCGCGGGTGTGACGGCAGCAGCGATATACTCTACCGGCACCGCGGGTGTAACTGCAGCAGCGGTATACTCTACCGGCACCGCGGGTGTGACTGCAGCAGTGGTATACTCTACCGGCACCGCGGGTGTGACTGCAGCAGCTGTATACTCTACCGGCACCGCGGGTGTGAATGCAGCAGCAGCGGTATACTCTACCGGCACCGCGGGTGTGAATGCAGCAGCAGCGGTATACTCTACCGGCATACAGGGGTTGTGACACTCATAACCTGGTCAGGTGAGCGCCCCCTTTACTGTATCACCCTATGTGCACTTGTCTCTCTTTGCCGTTTTTCCTATTATATGCAGGATTGAGACTCAGGGCTTGCACACCCAACCATCATATTTTTTTTCATTTATATGCTAGATGATTAAAACTGATTCATCAATGCTTCTACTTCACAATTTACCTAAATATTTATGTATTAATGTGTGTTTAATATAGAAGGTGTAACGTTTCTCCTTGTGGAGGGTGGCAAGCCGGGCCTGCCATGTCAGAGTGAGGAGACTTATATGCCATGCATGATATTCTGGGAAATTAAATATGCAAATTGCCTCTTCAAAAAGGGAGAGAACTAGAACTCTAGTGTGGCACTAGAGTTCTAGCCCTCTTCCTCTGTGAAGAGGCATTTTTCATATTTAATTTCCCAGAGTATCATGCATGGCGTACAAATCTCCTCACTCTGACATGGCAGGCCTGGACTGTCACTCTCCACAAGGAGAAACGTTACTCCTTAGATCCCAGTCTTAAGCCTCTCATAAAGCCAAATCAGATCTCATGCTTTGCACTGATGAGAGGCAATACCCTGAAACACTGTGTCTGCAAATTTGGCTTTTATCCAAAGTCAGGCTCGTTATAGGGTTGATATTGACTTGTAGGATTGCCATTTCCAATAGGTGGCGCTAGAGTTCAAGTCCTCTTCCTCTCTGACGGGATAATCTACATATTTAATAACTGCACAGATAGCAATAATCTTATTTATTTTAACACCACAAAACTGGTAGGGATTTAGTATTGGATACCCACCACTGATCCGTCAGGATGTTATTTATTAGTGTCAGGATAATGAGTACACAATGAAGCTCCTTGTCTTCAAAAAACCCCCCGGCTCTGCCATACAGCAGCTCCTTCCTGTGCTGCAGGGCTATGGTGCAAAAGTCAATAGGTCCCAGCTCTCCGAGGCAGCTCCCGACCGCTTCTGGAGACGACAGCGAGTAAACAGCAGACAGTTACAACGTCATGAAGTTAGAGTTTACCGAGACCTTATGGAATAGTGACACCATGAGACTCAAGAATCCATAAAGTCAATAGTTGGTATTAACAGATGCGGAAGTAACTAGTAATGTGAACAGGCGCAGATTACGGCAAATGGCCACATTGTATAATCTTTTGTAGAATTTTTTAAATAAATATATATATATATATATATATATATATATATATATATATATATATATATATATATATATATATATATATATATATATATATACACTGTGTTCCAAATTATTATGCACAAAGAGTTTAGGAGTGATAAGGTTAGAATTTTTTTGTTTGTCATTTAAACTCATTGATGGTGATGTGTGTCAGGGCTCTTTATATCACTGAAAGCAATTGCAGATACCTGTGCACATTAGTTTGGCAGGTGTGTCCAAATAATGGCAAGACTACTTAAGAAGGCTGTTCCACATTATTAAGCAGCCTACATTTTTTGCCAAAATGGGAAAGAAAAAGGATGTGTCGGCTGCTGAGAAGCAACAAATTGTGGAGTATTTAGGGCAAGGCATGACTACAATCAACATTGCCAAGACACTTCATCGTGATCATCGCACAATCAAGAAGTATGTAGCTGATTCCCAGCACACACGTGTGCGTGCTGATAAGGAAAAATTGAGGACTCTTTCCAACAGGCAATTGCGTAAGGTTAAAAGAGCAGCTGCAAAAATGCCTTGTCATAGCAGCAGACAAGTTTTTGAAGCTGCTGGTGCCTCCAACGTCCCCAGAACAACAAGATGCAGGGTCCTTCAGAGGTGCGTAAGCCATCCTGTCGACCACCTCTATCCACTGCACACAAGCAGAAACGGCTCCAGTGGGCCAAACGATACATGAAGACTGACTTCCAAACTGTTTTGTTCACCGATAAGTGCCGTGCAACGCTCGATGGTCCAGATGGATGGAGTGGAGGATGGCTGGTTGATGGACACCCCATGAAAACACGGCTAAGGCGCCAACAAGGAGGAGGTGGAGTAATGTTTTGGGCTGGAATCATGGGGAGAGAGATTGTCGGCCCCTTTATGATCCCTGAAGGGGTAAAGATGAACTCCATGATCTATGTGGAGTTTCTAAAACAACACTTCCTGCCATGGTTCAAGAGGAAGAACCGTGCTTTCCACAGCAAGATCATTTTCATACATGATAATGCACCGTCTCATGCTGCAAAAAACACATCTGCATCTCTGGCTGCTATGGGCATAAAAGAGGACAAACTTATGGTGTGGCCACCATCTTCCCCTGACCTCAACCCCATTGAGAACCTCTGCAGCATCATCAAAAGGAGTGTCTATGATGGCGGGAGGCAGTTCACATCTAAGCAACAGCTCTGGGAGGGTATTCTGTCCACATGCAAAACAACTGAAGCAGAAACCATCCAAAAACTGACAAATTCAATGGACGAGAGAGTTCAGAAGCTTCTTTCGAACAAGGGGTCCTATGAGCAAATGTAACATCACCTAGAATAAAGTTTTCACTTGAAAACTGTTTGATTTCATTTTGTAATAAGCTGATAATGCTTATAACTTCACAATTCACCATTTTTTTGTTCAAAATAATAAAAAAAAGGTTGAAAACTCTGCTGTGCATAATAATTTGGAACATGCATTTTGAGTGTTTATTTTTTTTTTAAAGATACTGTTTTCATAGGCAGTTTGTTCCAAAACATTGCCATTATACTAGAATAGTAGATGACTGGAAAATAACAATGACTGCAATTCAGATAGGCAATTAAGAGAAAATGTGAGGAAATATTATTTGCATAGTAATTTGGAACACAGTGTGTATATATATATATATATATATATATATATATATATATATATATATATATATATATATATATATATATATATATATATATATATATATATATATATCTATCTTTCTAAGATGTTTTAGGGAATTGTATTTTAATATGGCAACACAAACGGCAATCATGTAATTTTCACACTGGTCTCTAGGTGTAATAGTAATTAGCTCTAATATAATTTGGACTTAAAGATGGTGAACTGTTGCCAGGTACTTCTCAATATACATGAGATCTGTATAACCCCGCCCCCACCATTGATTAGCAGCTTTCTGCCTATGCACAGTGTACACAAAAAGCTGCCAATCAGTGGTGTGGGTGGGGTTAAATCAAGCTCAGCATTCAGAGCACTGCTATATCTGCAGCAGAGAAAACTGTTGCATCAAAAATACAGCAATTAGCCCAGTAAGTGACATCATTGGAATCAGGGTCTCCACCCCTACATTATGTTGCTCTCAGATGGGGTGTCAAAAAATGCAGACAGATTCTCTTTAAACTTTTAAGGATCGTATATCGTTGACTTGAATATATTTATTTTATTTTCTATATAATTGGTAGGAAGTGGAGATAAATCACAGTATAACACTAACAAGAGAAACTTATACTCTGCAACTCGCTGTTCATACTACCGTGTGGTGCGCCATAGATGAATATTAGATTATTAAAGCCCACTGCCTCTTGATAACGCCGGTTAGCAGTGAAACATGTTGAGGGGAGCATAAGGTTAAAAAATGGAATCTGTCACCACATTTTACAGATCTAAACAATTAATATGGGAATATAGGTTATAAACTGCAGCGGAGAATGATGCCTGTATGTCTCATATCACATGACTTGCGGAGAAATCATCTTTTATTACTTTACATTTATGACCTCTTCTAGGTTGGTGCCTGAAAGATAACTCTGCCTCCAGAACTTGCTTTACATGAAGGAGAGTTACCAGTGTGAGACAAGTAACTAACACAGAACAGGAGAAATACATTTGTCTTCTTGCAGACACTTTTTTTGCTTCTCTCTGAGCTTTGCTGTGTTGCAACAAAATTACAGCACTGTTTGCTTGTAAGATGGAAGCTGAACCGAACCTGCAGATGTGTCAGGTATAATCACACACAGCTCTGCAGTGAGATCAGGAGAGCAGAGAGCGACCATTAGGGCTCATTTCCACTGGCGAGAGACAAATCGGTCCGTAATCTGGACTGAAAAAAGGGATGTAGCGTATGTGATTGTCATGCGAGTGTAATGCGATTTTTAATCGCACCATCCGTTTTACATCCGTATGCAATCCGTTTTGTTTCTCTGAAACTATTTTTAGACAGTCATTTACAGGACCATGGACAGTGTTCTAGGCCACAGAATGGTGATGTATCCGTAAAAAACAAACGGAATACGGATGGTCCGTATTCCGTCCGTTTTTTTTCTCGCACCCATTGACTTGCATTGGCGAGTCTCGTCCGAGACTCGCAGCAAATCGCAGCATGCTGCGATTTTTTTCTCAGTCCGATTTCGGCTGAGAAAAAAATTGCAAATGAAAAGACACCTATTGAATAACATTGGTCCGAGTGCAATCCGATTTTTTATCGGATTGCACTCGTCCGTTTTCCTCGCCAGTGGAAATGAGCCCTTACACAGCAAACCGGTCACACTGGTAACCATTACACATCACACTGGTAATCACTACAAATCACACTGGTAACTCTCCCTTATATTTAAAACAAGCTCTGGAGGCAGAGTTATCTCCAGGCACCATCCGCCCAAAGCCTGGTAAAAGTAATGTATATGAAATGATAAAAGATGATTTCTCAGCAACAAGGCATCTGATATGAAATGCACAAGTAGGACTTTTATCAGCAGTCTATAACCTGTAAGCCCAAATTAATAGCTTAGATGGTCAAATGTGGTAACGGTTTCCCTTTAAAGGGAATCTGTCACCCTGTTTTTTTCGATATGAGATAAAAATATGGTTCAATAGGGCCTGAGCTCTGCTTTACATCAGTACCTTTCATATCCCCGATTCCCCACCTTTGCTGAGAAAATACCTTAGTAATCTCTCCGTTTTCGTATGTCAATCACCCCGGTCCGGTCCGATGGGCGTAGCCTATTCGCCGTTTCTCCCCACCTCCTGCCTTGCTCTATGCATTAATTTCTCTTCTTTTCTGTGTTGGCGGGCGTTGTTTTCTGCGCCTGCGCATTAAAGAGGCCTCTCACGCATGCGCAGTATGTTTTGCCCAACAGGGGGCAAAGCATACAACTCATTATTGCGCATGGAACAGCAACACTTCCGGGTAACAGAGCGTAGGGTCAAAAGCTGGCATTATTGCATGCGCAATAATGATTTCTTGCTTTGCCCACAAGTGGTCAAAGCATACTGCGCAGGCGCTAGAGGCCAATTCAATGAGCACGCGCAGAAACTAAACGGGATCTGTGCTATTCACAGATCTCTTTAGGTCAAGCACGCCGAGGAGTGGGGGGAGAAACGGCGAATATGCTACACCCATCGGACTGGACCAGGGTGATTGACCTATGAAAATGGAGAGATTACTAAGGTATTTTCTCAGCAAAGCTGGGGAATCGGGGATATGAAAGGTACTGATGTAAAGCAGAGCTCAGGCCCTATTGTACCATATTTTTATCTCATATCGTTTTTTCGGTCGTTTTCCGCAGGAAAAATGCTTACAAAACGCATACATAAGCATCCCATCATTTTTAATGCATTCTGAAGTTTTTGTGCACATGATGCGTTTTTTTTCCGAGAAAAAAACACATCGCGGTAAAAAACGCAGCATGTTCATTAATTTTGCTGATTTTTCGCGCTTTTCCCGCTATTTAATGCATTGAGCAGCGCCGGAAAAAAACCGCGCAAAAACCAAGCAAAAAAACGCATCAAAAACATGCAAAAAAATTTCTTGCAGAAAATGTCCGGTTTTGATCAGGAAATTACTGCAAGAAATCCTGACATGTGCGCACAGCCTTAAAGAGAAACTGTCAGCACGATTTTGTAATGTGAAGTAAAGACATGGCTGGAATACTATTTCTTCTTTAACCATCATTTAAAGTTTTCTCCCATATAGATTTCAGTGCACAGGGTCTTCTCCCTGTCTGTGATTCCCCGGCCCCTCAGTCTGCCTCTGGTCTGTGAATGACCGGCCTCCTGTGTTTGAAATCTCAGCAGTGATCTGTCATTCCTAGACATGAGGCGGACAGTGGGGCCAGAGAATCACAGACCAGAGGCAGGCGGTGGGGCCGGGGAATCACAGACCAGAGGCAGGCGGTGGGGCCGGGGAATCACAGACCAGAGGCAGGCGGTGGGGCCGGGGAATCACAGACCAGAGGCAGGCGGTGGGGCCGGGGAATCACAGACCAGAGGCAGGCGGTGGGGCCGGGGAATCACAGACCAGAGGCAGGCGGTGGGGCCGGGGAATCACAGACCAGAGGCAGGCGGTGGGGCCGGGGAATCACAGACCAGAGGCAGGCGGTGGGGCCGGGGAATCACAGACCAGAGGCAGGCGGTGGGGCCGGGGAATCACAGACCAGAGGCAGGCGGTGGGGCCGGGGAATCACAGACCAGAGGCAGGCGGTGGAGCCGGGGAATCACAGACCAGAGGCAGGCGGTTGGGCCGGGAAATCACAGACCAGAGGCAGGCGGTGGGGCAGGGGAATCACAGACCAGAGGCAGGCGGTTGGGAGCAGGGAATCACAGACCAGAGGCAGGAGGTGGAGCCGGGGAATCACAGACCAGAGGCAGGCGGTTGGGCCCGGGGAATCACAGACCAGAGGCAGGCGGTGGGGGCTGGGGAATCACAGACCAGAGGCAGGCGGTTGGGAGCAGGGAATCACAGACCACAGGCAGGTGGTTGGGCCCGGGGAATCACAGACCAGAGGCAGGCGGTGGGGGCTGGGGAATCACAGACCAGAGGCAGGCGGTTGGGAGCAGGGAATCACAGACCACAGGCAGGTGGTTGGGCCCGGGGAATCACAGACCAGAGGCAGGCGGTTGGGAGCAGGGAATCACAGACCAGAGGCAGGCGGTTGGGAGCAGGGAATCACAGACCCGAGGCAGGCGGTTGGGAGCAGGGAATCACAGACCAGAGGCAGGCGGTTGGGAGCAGGGAATCACAGACCAGAGGCAGGCGGAGGGGCCAGGGAATCACAGACCAGATGGAAGCTGAGGGGCCAGGGAATCACAGACCAGAGTCAGGCGGAGGAACAGAGGAATCACAGACCAGAGGCAGGTGGTGGACCCAGGGAACAACAGACAAGGAGGAGCAGACCCAGTGCACAGTCTCGCCCTTGTGCATCAAAATCTAATTAGTAGAAAACTTCAAATGGTGATTGTAAAAGAACCACAAAGTGGATTCCTTCACAAAAGGTATCAATGTAATCAGTATTACAACCATGACTTTACTTTAGAGTGCAAAATCATGCTGACAGGTTCTCACTAAAGTATTATAAGTGTCTTTCATCCCTATATCTCAGTGGTGGTATATTGCAGATCCACCATTCTTTATTAATATAATAATATTACATTTGCAGTGGAAGCCATGATGCTACGCAGGATGTGTGCATTGCTTTATGACGATCTCCATGAGGGAATATTGTTACATGGACTAGAAAAAAAAACTGAACTTCAGATACATATGTAAGTGCAGCCTTAAACAGGACCTGTTAACAAGTAAAAAGTCTCCAGATTCTGCATTTATTTTATTCCCGCTGCCCTCCTGAGTAATCACATTTTTTTTTGTTTTGGCCGTCATATGATTCCAGAGATATGAAAATTTTTATTTAGTGATAATTTTTATTATCTTTCCAAGTGGGTGTGGCTCACAGGATTTTTAGGAATATGCATAATTACCCTGTGAGCACCGCCCCTTTGTAAAGTCCAAAAAAATGAGAGTAATAAAAATGCCCATATCTCTAGAACCACATAGTGCCGTTAAAAAACAAAAAAACAAATCAAAATTAATATAAAATCTGAGAATTTTTTTTCTTGTTTTTAGGATGGTTATGATTTCTATATCACAATGATGCTTTTTACGTGAGGTTTACCAGATGACAATGCAATGAGCGGATTTATTACTCACCTAATACATCTCTCCCATTGTCTAGATCAGCTGCATTCTTGCTTAATTCTAAAAGACTCATCACCAATTTTGGAATGACATTATTCTGAGGATTTCCTAAGTGAAAAGAAAAGTCCCTTTACAGAACAAGGTTCAGCATCTTACATGCTCTTCTAGACAAACTGTAGACACAATACCTTGGAAGTCGCGCACAATATCTTTCATTTCATCCTTGTGCTGCTGTAACTTTTTCCTTAAGTCATTTAGTCCTTCCAATCTTGTTAATGGTAGAGAATCGCAGACACTTACAGACAGAAAATGATTTACTTCCTATAAAAGAAAAAAAAAATTGCAAGAGCAAAGCTGGAGAAAGTCTAAAATTTCAACATCTTAAAGACATATTATAGCCAAAAGTGAAGAGGAACTGCAGCTTTCATTTAGGTCGACATCTGTTTTTCACATTCACAATTAAAAACCCATTGAGATCTATGGGCGAGTCTCAAAAAAATGCTGAGCTGTAGTTTTTTCAAAAGGGCAGTCGGGTTTATGAAGAAAAGTGCTCATCTACACTAGACCATCAACTTATATTGGTCCAAGTCCTATCTGTTTTGCATACACACAGCAAAGGGACATATGCTTAGGCCAGGGAGCCTCCTTCACAATCATCTTTTGGTTCAGCTGCTGAAACTCCTGACAATCCCCTGTTATCATTACCTTTTTAACAGCAGCTCTAGGATACAAAAGATGAAGGTCTCAAGATAGACATTCCCCTTGCCCATCGGTCCGGTAGTAATGAGATCCCATCCCTCATTCAAATAAGTGAATTAGCACTTACCGTACATAAGTTCTATCTATTTTGCATATAGACAGCAATGGGAAATACGATTAGGCCAGGGAAGCCTCCTTCACAATCAGCTTTTGGTTCAGCTGCTGAAACTCCTGACAATCCTCTGTTATCATTACCTTTTTAGTACCAGCTCTAGGACACAAAAGATGAAGGTCTCAAAGTAGACATTCCTCTTGCCTGCCGGTCCAGCAATGATAAGATCCAATCCATCATTCACGTAAGTGCAAAAAATTGATGCATACATGTACAGCACATGACATTAGAGGGTTGTGAAAGGCTGCAGAAGTCAAATGAATGAAACATTGGATGTCATCACTGCTGGACTGGTGGGGACCATCGGAGAAGCAGTGATTCACATATGACAAGGACTACATGCGCATGGAGTTAAATTTCCCATGGGCTTCTTTACACTCTCCTTGTTATTGTGGTTGTCCTATTTGGTCAGCCAGTTTTATGTATGTTGCTAAGGGTACCGTCACACAGTGCAATTTTGATCGCTACAACGGCACGATTCGTGACGTTCCAGCGATGCATTTACGATATCGCTGTGTCTGACACGCTACTGCGATCCGGATCCCCGCTGAGAATCGTACGTCGTAGCAGATCGTTTGAAACTTTCTTTCGTCGTCTAGTGTCCCGCTGTGGCGGCATGATTGCATTGTGTGACACAGGTTGTATACGATGTGCGCACAGTAACCAACGGCTTCTACATCGCAAATACGTCATGAAATTATCGCTCCAGCGCTGTGTATTGCAACGTGTGACCGCAGTATACGACGCTGGAGCGATACTTATACGACGCTGCAACGTCACGAATCGTGCCATCGTAGCGATGAAAATGGCACTGTGTGACGGTACCCTAAGAGCAGAATGTCTTTTCTGCGTGAAAACCAGCAGACTCTCCCTTAAAGGTTCCTTATTACATTGGTAACGATACCTCTATCAGCGAGAAAGCTCCTTTGCTGTATTTGATTTTATGGTGTGTCTGCCGCAGGTTCTTGAACAAAGGGTGGTCGGGGAAGGGATCCAGAAGTCTAATTGTGTGGTAGAGATTTTCATCATCCTGGCTTTCAATTACCAAAAATGTCAGTAAGTCGCACACCTGTAGGATGGAGATGAGAAAAAAAAACACTGCACTAATCCATCCTTCAAAAAAGAAACACAAAAAGTGTTAATTGCTGTTGGCTGAATGTGTAGGGACATTCCCGGTTCTGAATGTTTTCTTTTTATTCTGTTAAGTACATTGCGGTGAATTCTAACCATGAGAGCGTAATAATTGTTTTCTAACCAGGCTCTATTCACAACACGTCAGAATGTTACATTGCTAATTCTAGTTGTCTCTGAGCTGGTGGGAGAAGACTCTCTTATCTGATGTCTCCCATACACAGCACACACAGACTTGAGGGAATCCGGCTCTCCTTTATCTATGTTGCACATGTTCAGCAGCAGTGACACCGTGGAGGACAATAAACAGCATTAACGAGCAGTGAATATATGAACAGAATAATAGGATGAAATAAACACTTACTAGAAAGCAACACAGGTATTGATTCATCAAACAGTTTTTGCCAGGATTCTAGTGTAAAACTGAAAATTTTTGGACAACTCGGAAACGACGCACACTTAGGTAGATAAGGGTCTAATGAAAGACCCGTGTCCACCGCCTACTGACACTAAGCTAAACTGAAGAGTAGAATGCCAATCGGTGGGGTGTACACTGCAGAGGAGGAGCTAACTTTTTTTGTGCATAGTGTCAGCCTCCTAGTGGCAGCAGCATACACCCATGGTTCCTGTGTCCCCCAATGAAAGGCGATAGAGAAAAATTGTGTCTTTCAGCGTTTTTATGCCAGTTCCACCAACTTTTTGAAAACAGCGAGAAGATTTGGGGGGAGAGTGTGTGGTTGAGCACAGCTGACAAATTCATCATCACTTACGCCATAAAAGCCCGATTTTTTATGTTTCTGCATGGCAGCCACAAGATGCTCTTGGTATCTGTTGGATTTATGTGATTATTGTTATTTTTTAATGTCTTTTATTGTCTATACAAGTCCCCTAAAATGTTAAGTGTTGCGGAATATGTTGGCGCTATAAAAATAATAATAATTTTATTGAGAATTAATGAATAATTAATTTGGTGCATCTTACTTTAATGTACACTTTATTAAGACTGGCATGCAAAATGTCAGCCATGATTAATCAGGGTCACAATCTGTGTGTCTGTCTTTTACTCTTTTTCTCCCTAACCAGACTTCTATAATCTGATCCCTCAGTAAGGCGGATAGCTGCCAGTTTCTGACCAAGATGCATTTTAGCGGTTTTTCACGGTGAAAGAGGACTCGGAGTTTAGAAGACATGGGATTGAAGAAGTGGCTGATAAGTGGTGAAAAAACTTGATTTTTCTGATAAGATATATTACAAAGCTTCTTACTACTGATTTATGCAAAGTTTGGGGAAATTACACTGATTAAGTGACGTCATATCCTAGTAATATGTCATCACTTACTAAGATGGGAATGCCTCTACAAAAGGCTAGAAATAACACAAATGCACCATTGGGATTTATGTAACAGCTTTTACCTGTTGTTGGATTTCGGTCTGACAGTTCGCCAAAGGGATGAGACTTCCCACAATGACGTGCAGGTGGCTTTCAAGAGCGTCCTTGCAGTAAGCGACTGCTGCTCTGCACACCCGATGTAAAAGATCAAGACACAGCATAGTACTGCGCGTGCAAACGTCGTTTGTAGGGCAAACCGCTCTAAAAAATTAAAGGACAATTACACACAACTCAATATTTTAATTCCCTTCTAAGAAACATGATCATTATTCACAATAGCAAGAAATCCATTTAAGATCCACGTGGGAACCTGTTCCTTCTTCTGACGTGTCTCTAGTTTTTTTTTTTCCTATGAAAAAAAATGTAAAAACAAAAAAATGTACCTGTTATTAATATGGTGGATCAATGTATAAATGACATCTCTGAGGACAAAGGCCCATGCTCCTCCCAAACCATCTTTAATTTCCTCCAACACCAGATCAACAAACAGATGATAAATGATGAGAATACGGTGCTTTTTGTGGATATTGTTGCTTTCCGCAGCCTGTTTGCATATGGACAGCAAAATCTTTTGGTAAGCATCCTGCAAAACAAGACATAATGCTATAGATTTAAAAACACACTATTAATATCTGTAAAAATCAATTAAAAGGGATGTGTCATCAATATTTTTTCAGCTATAGAATATTTTTCAATTTACAAATTTTTTTCAATTTTTATCAGTTTTAACTCTTAGCGTCAGCCTCCGGGCAGCAGCAGTGTACACCTTATGGTCTCCTGCATCCCCCAATGAAGCGGACAAAAAATTGTACATTTTTATTTATAAATTTGTCATCGAAAATGGCAAATCCATTTTGTTATAATTTTGATCTGTGGAGATGACTTTTCAGCAGTCATTTCAATATCATCACAGACAGGATTACTATAGAAGGAAACCACATATGATTAGATTAACATGGGACTCGCCTTGTATCAGTTATGAAGAAAATAGTAGAAGAGGCATAGTGACTGTTTCCACATGTTACCAATGCAGGCAGGTGTGTGGTCACTTATTTTATGTGAATGTGGGGGGATTTCTTTTTAATTTTTTATCAACTGTTATAGGGTTTTTATTACACTAAATAAAGTCATTGAGCTTTAATATCTAGCTTTAGGTTAGATACTCACTGGTGTTTTAGAGAGAATGGATATAAGACTTTTTTGTTTGCTTTTGTGGCAACTGCTGATATAATTCAATGTTGCTTTAATCACGGAGGAAGGAAAGTATGGGGGGTTGGGCGCTGGATCCAATTCCCTAGAAAGAAAAGAAAACATTGTGAAATGGTGTACACAAGTAATTAAAGGGTGAGCAACTTTTATATTAAAAAAAAGGCTCAACACCTGTAACAATTTAAAGGGGTTGGTTGCCCGTCTGTGGGGTCATTTACTTTTTATTAATACATACATTTTATGGCTAAAAAACATTCTTTGCAATTGGATTTTATTAGAAAATTTGCACTGTTTATTTTTTATCTTTTACAGGCTCAGATAAAGACAGATAAAAAAATAAAATAAAAAAACATGGATTTTTGTGTACTCATTGTAAAATCCTTTTCTCCCAGCCACTCATTGGGGGACACAGGACCATGGCTGTATGCTGCTGCCACTAGGGCCGACCCTAAGTGAATACATAAAAATTAACTCGTCCAGCTCCAACCAGTTCAGTGACAAAGCAGTAGGAGATCAAAACCATCAAATGCTGGGTACATGTCAAACTGAAGAACAAACACAGCTGTCAGGCCAATAGGGTGGGTGCTGTGTCCCCCAATGAGTGGCTCGGAAAAAAGGATTTTACGGTGAGTACACAAAAATCCATGTTTCTTCTTTGCCTCATTGGGGGACACAGGACCATGGGACGTCCCAAAGTAGTCCCTGGGTGGGGAACCGACAACAGATCGAACCCCATGTCTATAGATGCACTACCGCTGCCTGCAAGATTCGCCTGCCCAGGCCCGCATCTGCAGAAGCCTGAGCATGAACATTGTAGTGCTTAGAGAATGTGTGCTGACTGGACCAAGTCGCAGCATTGCAAACCTGTTTCGCCGTCGCCTGGAGCCAAATATTCCAAGAAGCACCCATCGACCGAGTGGAGTGCACCTTAATCTCCACTTGGATAGGCTTGCCCCTGAGACGGTAAGACTCTTGAATAGCCGAGCATATCCACCTGGCTATTGTGGATTTTGAAGCGGTGAGTCCCTTCCTGTGACCCTCAGGTAGAATAAATAAAGTGTCTGACTTACAAAAGTACGCTGTCCATGAGACGTACCTCCTGAGAGCCCTCATTAAATCCAGAGTGCGAACAGCCCTCTCCACCCGGTATACCAGTGCCGGGCAAAAACTAGGGCAAGACAATGTCCTCATTAAGGTGAAAAGAGGAGACTACCTTGGGTGAGAAGGACGGGGATGGCCTGAGAACTACCTTGTCCTGGTGGAAAATTAGAAAAGGAGCTCGACAGGACAGAGCTGCCAGCTCTGAAACCCGCCTGATTGACGTCACCGCGACAAGGAAAGCAACCTTCAATGAAAGGTGGGTTAGCAAAATGTCACGCAGTGGTTCGAAAGCAGACTCCTGTAGAACACCCAGGACCAAGTTAAGGTCCCAGGGATCCAAGGGCATTCTATAGGGAAGCACCACGTGTGAGACCCCCTGAATGAAAGTCCTCACTTGTGGCTTGAAAGCGATTCTGCGCTGGAACAAAAAACAGATAAGGCGGAAACCTGGCCTTTGAGAGAACTTAGCGCCAGACCAGAGTCCAGACTAGACTGGAGAAACTCCAATATGATGGGAATGGAGAAGACAAGAGGAGGACGACCGCGGTCTCCACACCATGCGGAAAAAGTTTTCCAGGTGCGGTGATAGATGCGCACTAACATAGGCTTTCGAGCGGTGATCATGGTGGACACTACCTCTTTGGAGAACCCAGCTTGGGTTAGGACCAGGATTCAACAGCAATGCTGTTAAACACAGCGCCCCTGAGTTCTGGTGGCAAATTGGATCCTGGGAGAGTAAGTCCAGATGATACAGTAGTCACCAGGGGACGTTGACGACAAGTTGTACCAACTCCGTGCACCACGCTCGGCGTGGCTAGTCTGGAGCGACCAGGATCACAGGGACCCCCTCTTCCTTGATCTTCCGGATGACCATCGGGAGTAACGGAAGTGGGGGAAACACGTACGGAAGAAGAAACAGATGCCACGGAAGAACCAGTGCATCATTCGACAGCGACAGCATTCGGATCCCATCCGGAGTCCACCAGCGATGACAAATATGTTGGAAGACCTCCGGGTGGACCCGTGGGAGCGCCGGAGTTGGCGTGAAACGGCCGTCGTCCTCTCCCCGCTCACCTCACTCGTTTGTTGTCTCCCCCGTGCCGTGAAGATATGTTCACAGTTTCTTCAATAAAAGGACAAGTCTGAATCACAGGTCCGGTGAGTGTCGCCGCATTCTTTCCTATTTTTTGCTGTACACTCATAACCATGCCTATAAGAAGGCAACTATGTACGAGCTCAAGAAAACAATATGAGAACTCAACAGTAACAACGGCCCGGAAAGGGCAGCAGGGTGGGAGCTGTGTCCCCCAATTAGAGGCTAAGAGAAAGAGATTTTACGGTGAGTACACAAAAATCTCCTTTACTCTGTCGCCTCATTGGGGGACACAGGACCATGGGACGTCCCAAAGCAGTCCCTGGGTGGGAAGCAATGGACGAATATTGTGCAGACAGGCCCCTAAACTTGGGGCACCGCCGAATGCAGTACCCGTCTACCCAGGCTTGCGTCCACTGAGAACTGGGTATGAACTCTGTAGTATTAAGAAAACGTGTAGGCTAGTCCAAGTGGCCGCCTTACACACTTGTTGTGCCGAAGCCTGGTGCCGAATGGCCCAGGAGGCCCCTACCGCCCGTGTAGAGTGTGCCGTAATACCGGCTGGAAGAGGAAAATTTTTAAGGCGGTAGGCCTCTTGTATGGTGGAATTGATCCACCTGGCAAGGGTAGCTTTGGAAGCTGGCAGACCCTTGCGGCCGCCTTCCGGAAGAAGGAAAAGAGAATCAGACTTCCGGAAGGGCGCAGTCCTAGACACATATATACGCAATGCCCTGACAAGGTCAAGCGTATGCAGAGCCTTCTCCACTCTATGAACCGGGACCGGACAAAGGGAAGGCAGAGAAATTTCCTCATTGAGGTGGAAGTTGGACACAACCTTCGGAAGGAAGGGACCGTACGGAGGACTACCTTGTCCTGGTGAAAAACCAGAAAGGGCCGTCTGCAGGAGAGTGCTGTCAGTTCAGACACCCTGCGTAGCGAGGTGATTGCCACCAGGAAAACCACCTTCTGGGATAGAAGGGGGAGCGGGACCTCCTTAAGGGGTTTAAAGGGTGGTTCCTGCAATGCCGTCAGGACCACGTTTCTAGTGGTCGTCTGGAGAGGGGGAACCAATCGGGAAACCCCTGAAGAAATGTCCTTACTTGCGGCTTGGTAGCAATGCGCCTTTGAAAAAAAAACACTGAGAGGGCTGACACCTGGCTCTTAAGCGAGCCCAGGGACAGCCTGGCCTCCAGACCCGATTGGAGAAAACCAAGTACTTTGGGGAGGGAATAAGGGAATGGGGTCTGGCCATGAGATTCACACCAGGTAAAGAAAGCTTTCCAGGTACGGTAATAAATCTTTGCAGAGGCTGGTTTCCGTGCCCTGATCATGGTCCTAATGACGTCCGGCGGAGGTTTCAAGGACCACGCCGTCAAATTGAGGGCCCCTGGGTTCTGGTGGTAGAACGGGCCTTGCGAGAGAAGATCCGGGCGGTCGGGGAGGCGCCAGGGGGCATCTGCTGTAAGTTGTACGATGTCGGCGTACCATGTACGTCTGGGCCAGTCCGGTGCGATTAGGATGGTTGGAACTCCCTCTTGTTTGATCTTCCTCACCACTCTGGATATCAGGGGGAGAGGTGGAAAAATGTACAGAAGCTGGAACTGGGTCCAGTCCTGAACCAGAGCATCTGCTCCGAGCGACCGTGGATCGTGTGTTCTGGCCATGAAGTTGGAGACCTTGGCATTGAAGTGGGATGCCATTAGGTCCACATCCGGGGTCCCCCAGCGATGGCAGATCTGGAGAAAAATTTTGGGATGGAGAGACCAGTCTTCCGAGTCTATTCCTTGTCGACTGAGGAAGTCCGCTTCCCAGTTGCCACACCCGGAATGTTGACCGCCGAGAGAACCGACCCTGTGTCCTCCGCCCAGTGGAGGATGTGTGACACTTCTCGCATCGCCTGGGTACTGCGGGTCCCCCCTTAGTGATTCACATATGCCACAGCCGTGGCATTGTCCGACTGTATTCTGATGTGAGAGGCTGCCAGTAAGTGATGGAAGGCCCTCAATACCAGGAGGATGGCACGAATTTCCAGGATGTTGATGGGCATGGTCGCTTCCACTGGGGACCACTTGACCTGTGCCCTGTGGTGGGTGTGCACCGCACCCCAACCCGTCAGGCTTGCATCGGTGGTCAGAACCTTCCATTGACCTGTGAGAAAGGATTTCCCCTTTGCTAGCGAGGTTGGCTTGAGCCACTAGTGCAGGGACCTCCTGGTTGACAACATTAGCCGGAACACCCTGTCAGAGAGAAAGGGTTCTTGTCCCAGGACTTGAGGATGTCTAGTTGGAGAGGCCTGAGGTGAAACTGGGCAAATGGGACCGCTTCTACTGCTGCCCCCATCCTGCCGAGGACTCTCATGGCAAACCGGAGAGATCGAGGGGGTTTGCGGAGGAGGATGCGAACTCCTAGGCGGAGAGCCAGTGCCTTGTCCTTGGGAAGGAGCACTAGACCCCTGGAGGTGTTGAATAGCATTCCCAGGAAGGTCAGAGACTAACTCGGGGTTGGTGATGACTTTTGCAGGTTGACTAACCAGCCCATGCGACTGAGAGTATCGGTTGTGATTGAGACGCTGAGCTCGCAGTCCTTGAAGGTGGGAGCCTTGATGAGTAGATCGTCCAGGTATGGAACGACTACTATGCCTCTGGAGTGCAGGACGTCCATGGTGACTGCCATGACCTTGGTGAACACTCTGGGAGCCGTGGCGAGTCCGAACGGGAGAGCCACGAACTGGTAGTGGGTCCTGGTCGATTGCGAACCTGAGAAATCTCTGATGGGAGGGAGCAATAGGTATATGCAGGTATGCATCTTATATGTCTATAGAGGCGAGATATTCTCCCTTCTCCATGGACGCAATGATGGACCGAAGGGACTCCATGCGGAAGTGACGGACCCGTACATATTTGTTGAGCTGTTTTAGGTCCAGTATGGGCCGTATGCTGCCTCCTTTCTTGGGAACTACGAATAGATTGGAGTAGAACCCTCGGAAGCGCTCACCGTGGGGACCGGTACTATGACTCCTGCTTGAAAAAGCGAGGAGACCGCTTGGTGGAAGGCACGAGCCTTGGCTGGTGGTTTTGGGGGGACAGAGAGGAAGAATCGGTCAAGTGGGTGGGAGGTGAACTCTATCTTGTATCCGGAAGACACTAGTTCCCTGACCCACCTGTCTTCTGGAATAGGCAGCCAGACTTGATGAAAGAGCAAAAGTCGGCCATCTACGGGTGTGGTGTCATCCGGAGTCCGTGAGTCATGATGAGGAGACTGGGCTTATACTGGCCTGCTTTTGACTGCCAGGTCTTGTCCGACCTTTGCATCGAACGTGAGCTGTCCCTGCATGAGAAACGGTTATGATTTTGTGCTGGTCGCGAGACAGACCAGCCCAAGGAGTTCCGAAAGGATCGGAATCGAGTTTGGTTATGCTTCTTGTAAGTGCGTTTAGGTTTCAGCTGTGGAAGAGAGGTACTCTTACCCCCGGTGGCGTTGGATATCATCGTCTCCAACTGTTCACCGAAAAGTCGCCCACTGAGGTAGGGGAGGTGCGTGAGGGACTTCTTTGAGGCTGCGTCCGCTTTCCATTCCCGCAGCCAGAGGATACGCCGAATTGTGATGGCGTTTGATGCTAGCCCCACTACCCCCCTTGCTGAATCCAGAGCTGCATGAAGCATGTAATCTACTACAACTGCTATTTGAACCGCTTGGTCTGACAGCTCAGGAGCGGATGCTTGGAGGCCAGCTTGTAAATTTTGGGCCCAAGCCAGGATGGCCTTGGCAGCCCAAACTGAAGTGAACGCGGGAGCCAGGGAGGCCCCTGCAGCCTCAAAAATTGAACGAGCCATGCGTTCTACCTGCCGGTCTACTGCGTCCCTGAGGGTTGAGCTATCTGGCAGTGAAAGGAGGGTCTGTGATGCTAGCCTAGAGAATGGGGGGTCCACTTTGGGTGGATCTGTCCATTCCTTGGTGTTCTTCTGTGGGAAGGGGTACCTTGCCTCCAGATATTTGCGATTAGCGAATTTTTTCTCAGGCTGTGAGAGCTGCTTTTTAAGGATCGCCTTAAACTCTGGGTGGTTAGAGAAAACCTTAGGCGGTTTCAGAGCTCCTTCAAAGGAAATCTTGTGTTCTGGGGCCTCTGGTGGCGGATCAGAAATGTCCAGCACCTGATGGATGGTAGAGATTATGTCCTCAACTAGCGCTGTATTGCTAGGGGGGATTGGGATCAGGGACCCCTCCGTTTCCTTGTCTGAGTCGGAGTCACAGATGCCTTCCGAATCCTGTGTATCACTGAGGCGTCCCCTGCTGGGTGAGCTGGGGCGGAGACCTTCTCTGGTCGGGGATTGCGGAGATCTGCATTGTCTGCCTCTGGAAGGGGAAGGTCTAGATGCCCTGGAACTACGGTGTCCCTCCCTAGAAGGGGATCACCGTGCGCTATGGGATTACACAGATGGACTTGACCTATGGGTCCGCTTGCGTCCTGACCTAGATGTGGATGTGCCAGGGTCATCCTGTCCCTGAGTCAAGCTCTCCCTTTGCTGGGTAGCAGTCATAGCCGAGGCATGACTCTGCAGAGCCTGAAGCAATGTGGAGGTTAGGTTATCTATAGACTGCGTCATAGATTGCAACATCTGAGTGACCCATTCCGGCGTGGCATTAGGCACCGAAGCATTGGTAGGGGCTTCTTGGGGCTCTGACACAGTAGTCTGGATGCAGTCCGGGTGCGTGCTGCCACTGGGGAGAGCGGTCCTGCAGGCTGTGCAGAATGCATAATAGCAGTCCTGCCTGGTTCTCTTGGACCTTGAGCCCGGCATAGTGCAGAAAGGCTGGCTTTGCAGAGGACCCTACAGGGGAGCCTTATAGGGAATAAAGATTCACAGCTGAGTTAAAAACACAGCTGTGATCTTACCCCACCAGTTTGCCCCTAGGTCCAGCGCCGAAGATCCACAGTCCTGTGCCCCCCGGAGACTGGCTGGCCTGGTCCTGCTGACCGGGAGATGCAGGGTTAATCCTTGTACTGCAGAAGAAATGGCCGCCGAGAAGAAGAGGAAGGGGGAGAAGGAAGCGGAAAGCTGAAAAAGGGCGGCAGAGCTGTGTAAAAAACGCGCCCTTTCTGTCTCGATCTGCCCCCTCTATGACACTGTAGAGTGTCATATTTGTCATCCGCGGGGCGGACCGGGGGGCGGAGAGGAGGCGGCGGCTTCAGCTAGGCCGAAGCCGCGGACTAAATTAGATGCCTGATGCCCAGAAAGGCTCTAGGCCGGCGTGGAAGTCCGGGAGGGGGTCAGAAATGAACCGGACACCCCCCCGAATTCAAAGGCAAGATAGCGGTGGGGCTATAAGTGGAAGGGGGGCCCTGTGAGGGGTCCCCCTGAGGCACTATAGAGCTGGTGCTGCCGCAGAGACAGGGGCGCAGAGAGCCCTGTGTCTCTATTGTGCCATGTCTGCCTGCACCCCCCCCCCCGGCCCCGACAGGAGCCCGCAGCTGGGCTGGGGTCCCTGGATGCAACCGCAGTGTGCTGGCCCATTGCTGGGAGCTGCAGAATGCTGCCTGTACAGGCCCTACCTGAGGTGTCTCAACCTAATGCCCCCAGAGGGGGATTAGGGAGGGTGCTGCTGTCACCATCAGGGGGCTTTATCCTCACCTCGACCTCAACCCAGAAACCAAAAGGAATTGGGGAAGGAGGAGAGGTCTCGACTTCGAACCAGCACCCGAGGGACTGGGGAAGGAGCGACATGGGGAATAGCCATCTTGACTTCAACCGGGCACCCCGTAATAGGGGGCCGAGGAAGGAGCCATGCCGGGAGTCTCGCAGGAGACCCACTTTTCTTCATCTGTAATCCCGTAGGAAAAAACGGAGTAAAAAAAAAAAGTTTTAGGTGTGCCTCCTATGCGACACTAAGCAAAAACTGGAGAAGGCTGACACCGTCCAGGGGTGTATACTGCAGAGGAGGAGCCACGGATAATCTTTTTCAGATTATGCATAGTGTCGCCTCCTAGTGGACAGCAGCATAACACCCATGGTCCTGTGTCCCCCAATGAGGCGACAGAGTAATGGAGCTCACGGATGCCGAGGCACGAGAGGGCCCGGGAGAAGTGCTATGGGTCCGTTTTCTAGATGCCTGTGTATCTTTTCACTGACAACGGCCCCTGCAGGCTGACGGTTCCCGTGTGGTGGAGGAACTCTGTAAGACAGGCAGACGAATGCCCCAACCCAATGAGGGGTCTTGGAGGGACTTAATCGCTTTGGCTAGTGAAGCCATGGACCGCGACAGTGACGAAACCCACTCAGGGGGACTAGGTACACTAAGTTAGGTAGCGGAGGGGGGCTCCTGAGAGCATTCGGGATCACAGGCCTTGAAGAGTGGTGTACTCTATCCCCGTGGCAACGACATCTGGCAGGTAGTACATGAGGTAAAAAACACTGTGTTTTGGTGGCTCTCTTAGATGTCTTGGAGGATGACTTGATGTACCCCAGTCTATCCTGATTTAATGCCCCAATAGAGTTTAGTGGCTAATCGCTGGTGAAATACTGCAGAAAAAGAGACCAATGGGTGTCGCAGCACAGCTCTTACCCAGGTCCTGTGGCCCTGTGAGGTCCTCCCGGTGTAATCGATCTGGCCGGCGATAGCCGCTGGGATGTTGATTCTGTGATACTCTGTCCCCATGGCAACGTGCTGAGAGGCAGCCGGTAAGGAAAAGATGGCCACCAGGAGCACGAAAGTCAGTCTCGCTCTGAGCAAGAAGAGTCAAAAGGGTGGGCAGAGCCGCCAGCGTGACGAAAGTGAGCGAGCGGAGCTTCTGGGTATCAACCTATCAGACACCGAAGCCGGGGACTAAATTTCCAGCGCCTGCCAGGACGCACCTAGGGGAAAAATGGGAAAACCTGCGCGTGTGCTGCAGGAGCCCCTTCCTTGCTGAGCGCGACCCAGGCGCTTACCCATCCTGTCTGGAGTACATCTGAAGAAGAAGTGCAGAGCTCGACTGCTCTGCCTGCAGGTCAGAGGCTGCAGCGAGGACGGTGCAGGAACCATCCATCCACCATCCCTTTGATAGGGATGTGGAGAGGGACCGTCGGCCTCCTTCCATCACCACTGTTCAATCAGTGGTGATGCAGTGGGGGCCGCACAGACGTCATAGATGCCTCTGTACATCCTAGAGGTTAACTCCTTAAGGATGGGTCAGGGCTGTTGGTCCGGCCATAAAGAGACTGGCTGAAGAAGGGGGTACGTGGAGGCGACACTCCATGTTCCCGTCTGTTGTTGGTGTGGGAGAGCTGTGACCTGAAGGGACCCGTCACCCCTAAAATAGCGCTCAGGCATACCTTACAACGGTGCAGGAGGAGGTACATGGAGGCAACACTCCACGTTCCCGCCTGTTGTTGTTTGGGGGAGATCGGAACCCTGAAGGGATCCATCTCCCCTGTGATCCATAAAAAGGAAAAAATATTAAAAGGTGAAAAATAGAATAACAAGTAGTGTTGAGCGATACCGTCCGATACTTGAAAGTATCGGTATCGGAAAGTATCGGCCAATACCGGCAAAGTATCGGATCTAATCCGATACCCGATACCAATACAAGTCAATGGGACTCAAGTATCGGACGGTATCCCTGATGGTTCCCAGGGTCTGAAGGAGAGGAAACTCTCCTTCAGGCCCTGGGAACCATATTAATGTGTAAAATAAAGAATTAAAATAAAAAATATTGCTATACTCACCTCTCCGACGCAGCCTGCACCTTACCGCCGTAACCGGGAGCCTTCTTTGCTTAAAATGCGCGCGTTTAATGGCTTCCGTGACGTCACGGCTTCTGATTGGTCGCGTGCCGCCCATGTGACCGCGACGCGACCAATCACAACAAGCCGTGACGTAATTTTCAGGTCCTGAATGCCTAATTCTAGGCATTCAGGATTTGAAAATTACGTCACGGCTTGTGATTGGTCGCGTCGCGGTCACATGGGCGACGCGACCAATCACAAGCCATGACGTCACGGGAGGCAGTAAACGCGCGCATTTTAAAATTACGTCACGGCTTCTGATTGGTCGCGTGCCGCCCATGTGACCGCGACGCGACCAATCACAAGCCGTGACGTAATTTTCAAATCCTGAATGCCTAGAATTAGGCATCAGGACCTGAAAATTACGTCACGGCTTGTTGTGATTGGTCGCGTCGCGGTCACATGGGCGGCACGCGACCAATCAGAAGCCGTGACGTCACGGAAACCATTAAACGCGCGCATTTTAAGCAAAGAAGGCTCCCGGTTACGGCGGTAAAGTCCAGGGGCCTCCGGACAGGTGAGTATATCCCTATTTTTTATTTTAATTCTTTATTTTACACATTTATATGGATCCCAGGGCCTGAAGGAGAGTTTCCTCTCCTTTAGACCCTGAGAACCATACACTGGAAACTTCCGATTCCGATTCCCGATACCACGAAAGTATCGGATCTCGGTATCGGAATTCCGATACCGCTAAGTATCGGCCGATACCCGATACTTGCGGTATCGGAATGCTCAACACTAATAACAAGTAAAATAAAATATGAAATTGTGGTCTGAATAGCAGACCCATGTGCCTCCTAAGGATACTAAGCATGAACTGGTTTGAGCTGGAGCCAGTGGTAGGTGTATACTGCAGAGGAGGAAGAGTTAATTTTTATGTATTCACTTAGTGTCAGCAGCATACACCCACGGTGAGAAGGAGAAAAGATACCGACTTTCTTGTTAGATTGTCAAAAGTGAAAGACAAGCGCGCACATCACACACGTGGGCTAGGAAAAGGTGTTAAAGCTATTAAATCTACAACATGAAAAAACTATATAAATGGCGACAAATTATTTAATTGTAAAAAACTTTGGGACATTTATTTCTTTTAAGGAGTGAAACAAACTATCTAACTTTAGTTCGCCATTACGGTGCAGACCATAGAACGAAGTTAATGTCATTTTCACCATAAAATTAAAGTCATAAAACCAAAGCTCTTGCTCCTGCGCACAACCCAAAATTATCAGAAACGTTGCGATGCCATAAAAAATGATGAAGTGACAATAATTAGATTTCATCTACCTTGTGTACTGCAGGAAGTCTCTCTTGCTTGTTTCTCCATCACTTGGTAACTCGTGTAAAGTCATCAGTAACTCCACCACAACTTCTGGTAATTTCCGCTGAAATACATCGTCTATTTGCTGCAAACAATTTTGAGCAGATTTCATTATCAGACAATTTTGCATTTGGTTTCTATCTAACATACAGAATGGGACAGGCAAACAATACCATAGACATAATGTCCCCTTACCCACTCATTGCCCCATGCAGAAGTGAGAGGAGCAGGGCCAACCCCATGCAAAAACCTCTCCGACTCAGTATTGCCCTTTCAAATTCCATGCTGCTAGACGGAAGACCTTCACCTGAGTGTGGAATATTGGACCAGGAGTGAGAAGGTCTGGAATCTCTGGCAGGATCCATGGATCTGACACGGACTATGCCCTCAATGAGGAAAACCGTGGTCTTTTTGGCCAGAAAGGGGCAATCAGAATCACTCTTGCCTGATCCTCCCTCAGCTTTCTTGCGACTACTGGAATCATCTCTATTGGAGGGAAGACATACGCAACCCTGAAGTCCCAGGGGACCTGAAGGGCATCTACCGCATATGGGTTTTCTCTTGGGTTTAGTGAACAGAACTTTTTTACTTTACTTTTCTGTTTGTCGGCAAACAAGTTTATTTCCAGCCATCCCCGCGAGTGATTTATTCGCTGAAACACCTGGGAGTTTAGGATCCATTCCTCTTGCAGCTTGTTGCGGCTTAGGAAGTCTGCCTTAGTGTTCTCTGCCCTTTTTATGTGCAGCGCTGTTAGGGACAAAATATTTTGCTCTCCCAGCTGGAAGAGCCTATTTTCTCCTTCCATTAGGGAGTGGGAACTTGTTCCCCCTGGTGGTTGATATACCAAAACCCGGTTGTCCGACAGGACTCAGACATGGCAACTAAGGAGGAAATAGAGGAAGCCCTCTTTCTACATTCCAGAATTCTTTCAGGTTCGACAACTGACCCTTCTCTAAGCGTGACCAAGACCCCTGAATTGAATGATCCCTCAGATGAGCCCCCCAACCCGAGTTTCTCGCATCGGTTGTGAGTATGTTGTTTACTGGCCTCACCCATTGGACCCTTGATGTTATGTTTGCCCTGTCTGTCCACCAGGACAGGAAGTTTCTGACTTCCAAAGAAAATTCCATCTTCCCTTCTAAATGCCTTTTTAGCTATCTTTGTGCAGACAGAATTTCCCACTGAAGCTGGGCCCATCTGACCGCTGGGATGCAAGATGTCAGGGCTCCTAACAGAGACAATGCCTTCCTTAGGATCATTTTTGGAAGATCTCTAGCTGCTGACGCAAGGTTTACTACCTTGTTCAGTTTGTTCTCGGGCAAGAGACAAGCCTGAAGCTCGAAATTTAGAACAAGGTTCAGGAAAGTCTGTACTGATACTGGTTTTAGTCTTGATTTCTGAGAGTTCACCATCCACCAGCCTAGATCTTCTAAGATGACTCTCATGTCTTTCAACAGTGTTGCGCACTGGTATTCTTATCTCCCTACTATGAGGAAGTCGGCTATTAGCTTGGTGAAGCCCCTCAGAGCCACCAACAGCTCGAATGGAAGCTCCCTGAATTGATAATGTTTAACCTCCCCCTGTACATGCAAGACTACTCTTAGGTGTCTCTGATGGTCTAGATGAATCGGGATGTGGTAATAAGCATCCTTTAAACTGATGACCACCATGACAGAATTGTGATGCAGCAGTTTTATGGTTGTACTTACAAATTCCATCTTGAAGGTGCGATTTTTTATCCACTGATTGGGATTCTTCAGATTGATGGTGGTCCTGATTGAACCATCTATTTCTATTTATCAAAAAGAGGGGGAATAAAATCCCCTTCATTTTGTTCGTCTGGGATCTCGCACAGAACCTGCATCTCTATCAGGCCCAAGATCTCTGTCTCTTGAGCTAGCTGTTCTTCCACTGACGTTCTGGTGGGTGTCATTAAAAAGATTTGACAAGGCAGATGGTAAAACTCTATTTTCAGACCTTCCCTTACTAAATACAGAACCCAGGTGCTGGAGATGTTCTCCCAGGCCTGGGTGAATAGGGAAAGCCTTCCCTCAACTACTAGCCTGGCATCATTGTGAGGATTTTTTGGAAGCTGAAAAGGGACCTCCGAACAGGAATCCGTCCTCTTTCCTACTTTTAAACTCCCACTTTCTCCTCTCCCCCAGAGTCCCCAATTAATATTTTTTCCTCCAAAAGGAAGTCTCCCTTGAATCACTGGTGAATCAGGGAAAGCCCTTCTTCTTGTGACCAACCTTTTTTAAGATGTTGTCCAACTTTTTCCAGAACAAAAATTGGCCATCATATGGTATTGAGCCCAGTTTATTTCTTGACTTCTAATCCCCCAGACAGCCCTTGAGCCACAAAGCCCATCTCTCTGCATTCAATAATCCAGCAGAACCTAGCTGCTAGTTTCACCAAGTCTGTGGATGTGTCTGCTAGGAATGCTGCGGCTCTGTGTAAGAAGGGCAGGTTGGCCAAAATCTTATCCCTTGGGAGTTTTATTTCTGAGCTGTAGATTCATTTGTTGCAGCCAAATCATGAGGAAACAGGCGGTACCAGTTCTGACAATCACCACCTTCAGACCCCCTGCTGCTCTTCCCATGTGTGCTTCAGATAGCCATCTGCTTTTTTTTCTAAAGGATCTCTAAAGGTACCTTCACACTGAACAACTTAACAACGATAACGATAGCGATCCGTGACGTTGCAGCGTCCTGGATAGCGATATCGTTGTGTTTGACACGCAGCAGCGATCAGGATCCTGCTGTGATATCGTTGGTCGGAGCTAGAAGGCCAGCACCTTATTTCGTCGCTGGATCACCCGCTGACATCGCTGAATCGGTGTCTGTGACACGGATTCAGCGATGTCTTCACTGGTAACCAGGGTAAACATCGGGTTACTAAGCGCAGGGCTGCGCTTAGTAACCCGATGTTTACCCTGGTTACCAGTGTAAATGTAAAAAAAAAAAACACTACATACTTACATTCCGGTGTCTGTAGCGTCCCCCGGCGTCCGCTTCCCTGCACTGTTTCAGCTGCCGGCCGGCCGTAAAGCAGAGCACAGCGGTGACGTCACCGCTCTGCTTTAGGGCCGGCGCTTACACAGTGCAGGGAAGCGGACGCCGGGGGACGCTACAGACACCGGAATGTAAGTATGTAGTGTTTGTTTTTTTTTTACATTTACACTGGTAACCAGGGTAAACATCGGGTTACTAAGCGCGGCCCTGCGCTTAGTAACCCGATGTTTACCCTGGTTACCTGGGGACTTCGGCATCGTTGGTCGCTGGAGAGCTGTCTGTGTGACAGCTCTCCAGCGACCACACAACGACGAAACAGCGACGCTGCAGCGATCGGCATCGTTGTCTATATCGCTGTGGCGTCACTTAATGTGACGGTACCTTAAGTACCCCAGAATCTTCAAAGGGTAGGGATGACTTCTTTGAGGATTTTGATATGGTCCCATCAATCATAGGGATCTTATCCCATAATTCTGAGCCCTTTTCCTCAAAAGGATATCTGCTTTTTGCAGATGAGGGCATCGCACCGGTTTTCTCCACTGCTTGTTAATGAGTGCCTGGATTTTACTATTAACCAGAAAGGTGCACTTCTTTTTCTGCTCCAACCATCCAAACCACATCTTTCAGGGACTTCGCAGTCTTCTCCTCCTTTAAACCAATTGTTGACCTAACCAGCCTATCTGTATCATCCACCAGGAACATGGTCTGCCCCCCTATGTCACTATCCTAGGAGGATGAGGATGAAGACTCACTGTTATATTGCTCCTCTGATAATGGAGAACAGTCAGAATCGGTAGTTACTTCCCTAGGTCTTTTATTCACTTTTTTTAATAGGGTTTTTAGGGAGTCTTCCACCTCAGCCCTAGTAACAGGTCGAAGGCTTGCTGCAAAGTCTGGGGTCTCTTCACTGATTGATGCGGAAGTCTGAACAGATATTTTTCTTCCAGTCCATTGCTAGCGGGGTCTTACATAGCGCAAATTCCCTGTTTCTCCTCTTAGTCCTAGCTGAGCAAGTGTCCGTGGAGCGCGCTGACACTAGGCAAGCTTCCCGGCTGCTGCATCACGCTGACACCGAATGGAGAGTGGACACGGGAAGTGTGGCGCGGCGGTCTGAGACATGCTGTGCATCTCAGTCTCTGCCACCGGCACGTGGATAAGAGCCCTCATTGAATCTGTGAACGGCGCTTCCAGGCGCCTTAAGGCTGGCTTCACAGTCATGTAGCCTGCTCTTCTGGACACAGGGACAGAGCTGGGAAAAGACCACGGATTTCAGCAAAAGGTTCTCATCAAGGACAGGAAACCAACTGATGCGGAGGAGAGGTGCCGCCCTTTTATTTTAGTAGGTTTCCTGTCCTTGGTGGGCGGAACCCTCTCTCGGGTGTGAGGTCATGGGTGAAAGGAAAAAAATCCTTAGAAAGGCATCTATACCCTGTAAAGCAAGCAAAGAATTACCTTTATTCCTAAGCAGCTGTCGTCTCGTAGCAAATCGTAGACTTTTAATGCAACTGCCCTATTAGTCTTCTCAGAGTCACTTTTAGATTCCAATGCAAAATATGGCAAAATATTCACTAAAATTCTAGGGAAACAGTCAGCAAGTAGGACCTTCCAGTCCTCCTCAATACACTGAGCCATTGACTTGATCTCATCAAACTCGCTCCTTATGACTAGGGATGGAATAAGCACTTTGTAGCAGGACCTGTAGTGAAGAGCAGAAAGGGCAATACACACATACGCATATAATAATAATAATAATAATTTTTATTTATATAGCGCCAACATATTCCGCAGCGCTTTAATATATATAATGAATAATGATAATAATAATAGATATTTACTAACTTGTAGAAATCTCTGAGATTTGAGTAATCTAACAAGGTGTAAGGAAAAGTAGACAGGTTGTATTCCGGAATCTTCATTCTAAGCCATTCAAACACCAAGTAATCTAAGTGTGAGGTCACGAAGTCTTTCATATTTCTGTACCCCAGGGTGGTAGAAACCCTTTCTAAAACCTGTATCAAAATGGAGAAAAGACAAGTAACCATAAAAGTTACACCAATAACTTTCACACAACTTTAATGAATTTACCACATTTTTATACTCAGTCCCTCTATGTCTATTGCTCTAGATATTTTCTCTGGGTCAGCACAGTTTAATAGAAATTGTACTTTCAGCAAACTTTGCACAGATTAATAATTTAACTCTGCCTTGCTGAAGACAAAACAGAGTGTCAGGTTACACCTCTTACTACAATTTATAAAGAAGAGAGGGGTAAGGCTATGTTCACACGTTGCAGAATTGCTGCGGAAATTTCTGCGGCAATTCCGCAACTCCTGCCGCGGGTATATCGCATGCGGAATTGGCATGCATATTCCCGCTAAACACTAGCGTTTTGCAAGCGTAATTAGCCTGCAGAATGCTAGCGTTTTCCAAGCGATCTGTAGCATCGCTTGAAAAACTGATTTACAGGTTGGTCACACTTGTCAAACATAGTGTTTGACAAGTGTGACCAACTTTTTGCTATTGATGCTGCCTATGCAGCATCAATAGTAAAAAGATCTGTTAAAAATAATTTAAAAAAAAATTTAAAAAATGGTTATTCTCACCTTCCGACAGCCCCCGATCTCCTCAGTGGTGAACGCGGCGGCTTCCGTTCCCAGGGATGCTGTGTGCGAAGGACCTGGGATGACGTCACGGTCACGTGACCACGACTTCATCCCAGGTCCTTCGCACACAGCATCCCGGGGAACGGAAGCCGCCGCGTGCACCGCTGAGAGGCGAGAAGACTCCGGGGGCCATCAGAAGGTGAGTATATCACTATTTTTTATTTCAATTCTTTTAACAATTATATGGTGCCCAGTCCGTGGAGGAGAGTCTCCTCTCCTCCACCCTGGGTACCATCCGCACATGATCCGCTTACTTCCCGCATGGTGGACATAGCCCCATGCAGGAAGTAAGCGAATCAATGCATTCCTATGTGTGCGGAATCCCCGCGATTCCGCAAATTAATGAACATGCTGCGTTTTTTTCCCGGAATGCGTTTCCGCTCAGAAAAAAAAAACGCAGCATGTGCATACAAAATGCGGATTGCATTCTTTTAATAGGATGCTTAATGTGAGCGTTTTTTTCGCGGTTTTATCGCTTTTTATAGCGAAAAAACTTGAAAAATCCAGAACGTGTTCACACAGCCTAAGAGTAATAAAGAGCAGAGTGAGAAGACTGGCATAGTTAAAAACAAAAAAGATAATTGAGCTGAACTTTCTAACAAGTCTATTACCACACCCACATCCTCCCAGAACAGGATTCACATACACACAACTCAGTAGTGCTGAATAATTTCCTCGCTGCTGCTTCTGTCTGTGTTCTAATTAAAGGGAATATGTCAGCAGGCTTTTGCTATGTAATCTGAGACAGCAGGAGATAGAAGTTGAAACCCAGAATTCAGGGATGTGTCACTTGTCCAAGTGTGTGCTGTTGTTTACTAACCGTGAAGGATTTATCACTAAGAGATTAACATTGCAAGACTAGTGCGGCAACTAAGCGCCTCATGGTCTATGGACTCTGTGCTGTGTATGTTAGACGTCATAGCAGGGAGTCTCCTCCCAACAGCTCAGAGTCAACTGCAAGTTAAGAGAAAACTGGTGAAATATTAGGATTGCAGGGTAGAAGTCATCTAATGGCCAGGGATCATGTTATTCCTAATATACAGAAGAAAAATTATACTGAAAAGTTACTTGAACATACAGTTACCCTTTAATCAAAGCCCAACACTACTAACATACAGCCAATTGTTTAAAACTAATGAACCATCTTTAGCATAGGCCATCTGTCAGGAGCCCATAAAGTCCCTGTGGCTACATGAGAAGACTAACATTTTCAAAGACACATGATGGTTGAGGCCCTGCTGGAGATCTTGGAGCTGTGAGATGTGCCACTGCCATAGTTATTAGAACAGTAGGGATCCATCTTTAGGCACCACTGCCAAGTAAACCGGACAAAGTAAGGACTGGTCATCAGTTTAATAAAACTCGCATATGCCATGAAATGACTTGCCTTCTTGATCTGTTGAGGATCCAGGTTATTTTGTCTCACAGACTGACATATGGCAAATAACGCCTGCTTCTCACACACGGGGCTGGAGGACAGGATCACAGACACCAACATAAGAAGTGTAGAATTTCGGTTATACTTCTCATCAGGTAGATCTTCTGGGTCCTGACAATTGCGAGACTGAACAAGAGGATGAATGGGATGATAAAAATTATGAGTATGGCTGTATTCACAATTTAACAATTACATATCATGTGTTAGTTACAATTGACCCCTATTTCCATTACAGAAATTTAAGGCTGACGCTTAGATTTCTGGTGTGGATCCACATGAGGATTGTCATTTAATGGTGGCAATCATGTGGAAACATTACTAAAATTTTGCTGGTGACTTATTTCCATAATGCAGATAAAAATCAACTCCTTTAAAAATTAAGTTGTAACTATTGCAGAAAAAGTAGTAAATTACAGGCAAGAGGAAAATGTATAGACAGAAAGATGATGCAAAATGTAGGATGGTATTACCAAGTAACTCATTCCCTCCTGGACCTTCATGTAGACACTTTCAAAAGCCCTTTGCTGTAACTTCAGGGGCAGAGCCTGCAACTTCACATCCTGGAAGAGTCTGTCAGTAATCAGAATAATAGAGGTTAATGGTTAGGACGGCTCCGTTTTATCCTAGCAGTATAAGGGCCTTGTAGATACTTCACCAATCCCTGGTGGTGCACGATATTATTACCTATAATGTATACCTGTGAAATGGGATCACTGCAAAACCAGATGGAAACCACTCAAAAGAAGATATAACACTTAGGCCCCAATTCATCAAAGCTGTTACGCCAGAAATCTGGTATAAAAAGGATTGAAAAGTTGCAAAAGCTGCGCTAAACTTTTAGAGACTTTTGTCAGTCTCAGTCCATTTTTGCCTACCTCTAACAAAGAAGGTGGGAGTAGCAACCTCCACTTGTCAAATTCATGACGAGACGGCGATCCTTATTTCACAAATCTTACTCAGTGAATTTTATGGCGATGGGCACACGGAGGTGCATGACATTTTTCAGATGTGTCAAAATGATTAAAAGGCGTGCACACCTTAAAGAATCAGGAGTGTCTGACTCCAGTACGCCTCCTCATCAAGACTGGCATGAACAACGTCGGTCTTGATGAATCGGATCCTTAACTCCAAAAATTTCTCTTTGTTCATTAACACAGAAACATATTCTGGGAAGCCACTAAGTATATAACAATAAAGTGGTAGATAAGTGCTCTCAATGGTGAAATCTAAAGTTGGAGTTGAGTTAAAGGGGTTCACCTTTTTTCCACTTTTAGAAATAGGGATTTTTGTGTACTCACCGTAAAATCCTTTTCTCCGAGCCAATCTATGGGGGACACAGGACCATGTGTGTTATGATGCTGCTACTAGGAGGACACTAAGTTAACACAGAAAGATTAACTCCTCCTCTGCAGTATACACCCTCTCACTGGCCAGTATTCAACCAGTTCGGTAGTAAAGCAGTTAGGCGTATTAACCAAGAGACAATAAAACTATGTCAAAACCAAAGAAGTAACAACAAGCCAATAGGCTAACAGGGCGGGTGTCCCCCAATGATTGGCTCGGAGAAAAGGATTTTACGGTGAGTACACAAAAATCTCTATTTCTCCTACGCCTCAATGGGGGACACAGGATCATAAGACGTCCTAAAGCAGTCCTTGGGTGGGGAGCAACATAGCTGCTAATACCCCATGTACTATAGGCTTACAGCTAAGGTACTGCCGACTGCAGAATGCGCCTGCCAAGGGCAGCATCTGCAGAGGATGGAGAATGAATGTGGTAGTGTTTTGTAGAAGTATGCAAGCTGGACCAAGTCGCAGCTTTGCAGACCTGTTGTGCTGACGCCTGGTGCCGAATGGCCCAAGAGGCGCCCACCGACCGAGTAGAATGGGCCTTAATCCCTGCTGGGATAGGAACACCCTTGACATGATAGGATTCCTGAATAGCCGATCAAATCCATTTGGCTTGAGTAGCCTTGGAAGCGGGCAAGCCCTTTCTTTGTCCCTCTGGAAGTACGAATGGACATCTGACTTGCGGAAGGGAGCCGTCCGTGAGATATATCGTTGAAGGGCCCTAACCACATCAAGAGTGTGCAGGGCTTTCTCAATGCGATGGACTGGTGCTGGACAGAATGAAGGCAGAATAATCTCCTCATTGAGGTGGAAGGAGGAAATGACTTTGGGTAGAAGAGAAGGAAAAGTCCACAAGACTGCCTTATCTGGGTGAAAAATCAGAAACGGGGGTCAGCAGGAAAGAGCCGCCAACTCCGAGACGCGCCTGATTGACGTAATAGCCACTAGAAAAAAAACTTTCCAGGAAAGGAGGTTCAGAGAGTCGTCCTGCAGTGGTTCGAAAGGGGCCTACTGAAAAGCTCCAAGAACCAAATTAAGATCCCATGGATCCAAGGGCATTTATAGGGAGGCACCACACGGGAAACAGCATAGATTAGGCGTGCCCCAGTCGTCGCAGGAGAAGTAAGGGAAGGTATACTCCGCGTGCTCGCCTGTTGATGGTTCGGGGCAGAGCGGATCCTTGAAAGGAATCCGTCGCCCCCTTCACTCCGTTAATTAAAAAATAAAAATTTAAAGAAAAAGAAAATAAAAACGTTGGGGTCTGAAACAGACCCAAGTGCCTCCTACAGACACTAAGCAAGAACTGGTTGAACATTGGCCAGTGAGAGGGTGTATACTGCAGAGGAGGAGTTAATCTTTCTGTGTTAACTTAGTGTCCTCCTAGTGGCAGCAGCATAACACCCATGGTCCTGTGTCCCCCAATGAGGCGTAGGAGAAAAAAGTGCTCAACAAGCAATGAGATACTAGTACAAAAAGACAAATACAGATAGAACTCACTCTCTCCGAGGCCATTGCCGGCCCCAGTGGTGCAGCGGTGATATCAAATCCACAGCTCACATCACCGCTGTAGCCACTCACGGAGGTCAGTGACAAGCCACCGAGCTCAGGAATTTTCAACACTGGTGATGTGACCTAAGGATGTGACGCCATCACTAGAGCTAAAACACAAAAACAGGAGCATGTGATGGACCCCAGGAGCATGAGTACTACATGTATTTTATTTTTACAAATATCCAATTATTTGGGAACCACGATTCTAATACTGGAAACCCCTTTAAGCGTTAGATTTCTGAAAATAAGTGAGTCTACAACTGCATAATCATACCTGTTGGCAGCCTGAGCAGCGAGCATACGGACTTGCTGATGGGGATCAGCAAGGAATTCTGAGAATGCATCTCTCACAGTAAGATCGGTCTCTCCCACAGTGAAAATTGTCCACTTGCTATGAGGGTCAACCTGTGATACAAATAACAAAATAAGAATCTATTAAAGCAAATGGCAGTGAAGGAACTGGAGCATCTGCAGGTGCCGTAAAAGCCAACCTGCACCCCATACAGCAGTTTTACAGAGCAGTGTCATGCCAACTCTTACTAATAAAGCAATGACCTGTATCGCAGCCAAAGTCGCCGTGTAGCCCCAGTCTAAGGGAACATGAACCAAAAGCTCACAGATAGCAGCAACAAAAGATACCGCACCGCTCCAGCCTACGCCGTACCCCAATAGCACTGACATCCTGTTGGGTGATGTACACAGTCCTCCCAGTAAATGGGACTGTGCACATCTACAGTATAGCATGTATATATTTTTTTTCTCTAGAAGTCATACCTCAATTAAAGTTTTCATGCAGTTCACAAGTGCCACGCGAACCGCTGCTGTATATTTTCCATCTTTTGTTAAATGCCTATGAAGAATACATGGAAACAGAATGTAAGGAAATATCCTGCCATGACAAGTCCATTTACAAAACGATAATGTAGGACACATACCAGAAGGCGTAGATGACGTTCAGCAGCTGGCCCTCCGCATCAGACGTCTCCTCTGTGTCTTCTTCATCCTGTCCCAAGCACCTTACTAGAGGAAGGAGATTTCTGAGAATGGCGGTACACACCTCCTGGTCTCGTCTGTAGGCCGAGCAGACATCTCTGCAAGGAGCATAAAGACAATGGATGTAAAGCGAGGCAGGAAGGTAACTGTATTATGAAGCCAATAAATAAATATATATACATATTTATTATATATTTGGTATAATAATTAATGGGTGCATTATGTACAGATATCATAAGGAGGAGCGCTGATGATTTTTCCTAGCAGCCCATGTGAAGATAATCACACCTTGTTCCGACACATGCCGTATTATGGAGCCATTCTGCCCTCAACTCAATGCTTTTAGGGCACAACAAAGGTAACAGGATTGTCAGAGTCCTGCAGGTCAGTTTTGCTGGCAGATGCACATGTTTGAAGCTTTGCCAAATGTGTGAGGCTTAAGAGTCAGCATATGGACAATGGATGTTAAGCCACAAAAGGAAAGGTGAGAAAAAAAAAAAAAAAAAAAACTTACGGAACACTTTTTAGCAAAATATTAATGTCATCTATGGGCAAAGTGACGTCCTTCACTGGCAGGTCATTCAGAAGCTGTAGTAACTGCAAAGGCAAACAAAATATAAATAAAAAATGTAGAGGAAACAATTATATATATTTTTTGCTAACCTATAAAATTCTACACCAACTTCCTATTTAGGAAGGGAACCAGTCATTAGAATCATGCTGCTCACGCTACAGGCAGGAGGAATCTCAGCCCGACTGATTTATCTTTTACTCCGAAATGCTGAGTCATTGCTGAGAAAACATGGCTTGAAAAGCCGCTCGGGACTACAGGAAAAGACCTGACAAGTCCGGTGCTACCCCCGGCCATTTCCTCCCCACTCCGCTCCCATTTACTGACAGGTCTCTGCCATGTGTGCCCTATGGCATGCCATGTAGGGTGGGGAGAAAACGTTCGGAGTCAGCACCGGACAGTCAGGTCTCCATTACAGGGGTATTCCCATCTCCAAGATCCTATCCCAAGGTGTAGTAATTGTAATATTATTAGTAAATATCTCCAATTAGAAATGTAGTATAGTTCTTCGGATTCACTATGTCTCTTTCCTCATGTGCAGGCATTGCAGGAGCTTAGGTATCCATGGTTATGACCACCGATATAGTCACAGGGGGATTAATACACGTCACAATGTTCAGATTTATATTTCTTAAATAATTAGAAAACCATATATCATTTCCTTTACACTTAAATACTTGCTACTTTGTGGTTGTGTATCACATAAAATCCCAATAAACAATATTTAATTTGATGGCTGTAATGTGAAAAAATGTGGAAAAGTTCACAGGGTATGAATATGTTTTCAAGGCTCTTTATGTGCAGAAATGTTGAAAAATGAACATGCTGAGGATTAAACCTCAGCAGAGATGGACAATTTATGCTGCAGATATATTTTTCATTACAGGTGATTGAGATTTCTTAAAATTTCATGCACGATGTTGATAGTCTGAAGTACAGCAGATATTTTTATGAGAAAAATCCGAACAGAAAACCTCCTACATTTGCACTATACGGGAAGGTAGCCTAATAGTCCCTTCCAGTTAGCGCTGTCATCTTACCACACGAAGATGCAATGGTTTGCTGCTGTCTAGTGAGGTATCAATGAGATTCAAGAGTCTCCTCCTTATGTCAGAAGGTCTGAAATTGACATTATGGCTAATGGCAGTAGATGCACAGAAACACAGGAATTGCAGAGTCTGGGACAGCACCATCTCAGGTTTGGTCAGATGTTCCTCTGATAATGGACTCACTGCACCTATAGAGGAAAAACAAGAAATGGAGCTATTACCATCCAAACCTGATCTACAAAAAGACGAATGATATGAAAGCCATCATCTTCTAAACCTACCAGTGATATTCTGTAGCTCTCCGCTTTCTATATTTTCTGTGGCTTCATTAGACGAGTGGTCACCAAAGAAGTCTGCATCTCCTTGCTCTTCTATATCCATCCTGGCTTCTCTGTCTATACCTATGGGATCTGCGTCCACGGCCTCAGCTGTGGTGCCATTGCTAGTCACCTAGGAATACAATATACTGAGAATTTACCACCTAGAAAATAAGTCTCCATACATATTTGGTTCTCTTCAATGCGAGCATTTACCCCCTCTCCCATTGAGTTGTGTTTAGACACTATAATCAGCCTACCAGCATCCTGCTCTGTACTGATGAGGAGGAAAACCCTGGAACATTGCTGCCTACAGATCTGCCTCTAGTTTGACTGGTGTTAACTCCTTGGCAAAAAAATTTTCCAAGGAAGCATTGCCTTTAAAAATATAAAAGTCTCCGCTCATAATTGGGTGTCGTCAATGACCGCCTGCACAGCCTTAAGAATAACATCACCAAAATTTGCTGCGGACCCCTAGTGTTTTTTATCAAGCCTAAAAGATATCAATGAGACATATAGTATAGGCTGAACTTTATAGCCTCTGTTCGTTATGATGGAGATACATTTTCCGACCTTCCTATTACTTGGTGATCTTACCAGGTGTCGACATATTTCACACAAATCGGTTAACATCCTTGTTGTTAGAAGGCGAAGAAACAAGTCCGCAGAGAATCGAGCAGGACCCGTCTAGAAATAAAACACACGTGTAAGCTACAGGGAGTGAAAGGCGAGACCAGTAACCTCCTGACATATATTGGGGTTAACTTTTAAGTGAAATTCAGGATTGGGGCCTGTAATAAATACACAGACCGCCCCTTTGTGCATTACCTTTGTGCAGCTGCAGACACAGCTCAGACATTGGGATATCAGTGATCCCAGGAAAACAATTTTTGGCTCTTCACCTAATTTCCCCTTTACGATGGAAGTGCTCTCACCAACGCATTGCATTAACATCTGAAAAAAAACACAGAAGAGAGTAGGGACTTTAAATCCTTTCAACTACATGTGTTCTGGCCTTTACAAGGATTGTCTAGGCATAAAGAAAGATCCCAGAGGGAAAAATAATAAACCAATAACTGATACTCATGTACCGGCACCCACCTGGATCCAGGGCAGGCCATGCTCTGGATGGCAGGACCTCATCAGAAAAACATTGACTGACGCGCTGCAGTCGATCACTGAGCTCAGCGGCTCATGCCGTTCACATTGGCAGAGCCGTTAAAATCAGTGATTGCCATAGCGTCATCATGTGCTGCAGACAAACAATAGAGACCGGAGCAGCGACGGAGGCGAAGCACGCAGCACTCGTTTGTTGTTTACACTAAACTGCACCTGGGGACACTAGTTTACGGAAACAGGAAAAGCCCTTTAATAAACAGAACCTTGTTCTAGCTAGTGAGTGCACATACATACATACATGTAGAAAAGCCGCGGAGACACCATCACGTGATTCTCAACGCAAGCAATGAATAGCCAGGTCTTTCACCGGGAAGGAACAACCACGGGAAGGGCAGCATCCAATAAAGGAAAACCACCTATGCCAAAACATGGTATCCATCCACAGACAAATGTTTCGGGGTATACCGAAAACATATTTCCCATAAGGGATGGGGCAGTGTTCTGGATCACTGCGTTGAGAAACACGTGATGGTGTCTCCGCGGTGTTGGATGTTTTGATCTCCCTGAGGTCATTCATCCTTATGTTCATACATACATACATACATACATACATACATACAACAAGACATCCAAAAAGAAAAAGTGTGAGGCAACATTTTATTTTTGGACAACGTTTTTAGAGTTAATACATGATAGGAAACACAGTGATGTATTAATGGAATTTTGGAGGGAAATTCTGATTTTGGAAATTTGGACATGGCTTGAGACAGAGCCTGAGAGACAGGCAGAGATTAAGAGACAGGCAGAGATTAAGAGACAGGCAGAGATTAAGAGACAGGCAGAGATTAAGAGACAGGCAGAGATTAAGAGAGACAGGCAGAGATTAAGAGAGACAGGCAGAGATTAAGAGAGACAGACAGAGATTGAGACAGAGACATTGAGGCAGAGTCATTATGACAGAGACATTGAGACAGGCAGAGACATTGAGGCAGAGACATTGAGGCAGACATTGATTGAGACAGACCGAGATTCAGAGAGACAGACCGAGATTCAGAGAGACAGACCGAGATTCAGAGAGACAGACCGAGATTCAGAGAGACAGACCGAGATTCAGAGAGACAGACCGAGATTCAGAGACAGAGAGATTGAGAGACAGAGAGATTGAGAGACAGAGAACGACAGACAGAGAACGACAGACAGAGATCGAGAGACAGACAAGAGATTGAGAGACAGACAAGAGATTGAGAGACAGACAAGAGATTGAGAGACAGACAAGAGATTGAGAGACAGACAAGAGATTGAGAGACAGACAAGAGATTGAGAGACAGACAAGAGATTGAGAGACAGACAAGAGATTGAGAGAGATAGAGATTGAGAGAGACAGAGATTGAGAGAGACAGAGATTGAGAGACAGAGATTGAGAGAGACAGAGATTGAGAGAGACAGAGATTGAGAGAGACAGAGATTGAGAGAGACAGAGATTGAGAGAGACAGAGATTGAGAGAGACAGAGATTGAGAGACACAGAGATTGAGAGACACAGAGATTGAAAGAGAGATTGAGAGAGACAGAGATTGAGAGAGACAGATTGAAAGACAGAGATTGAGAGACAGACAGATTGAGAGACAGACAGAGATTGAGAGACAGACAGAGATTAAGAGAGACAGACAGAGATTAAGAGAGACAGACAGAGATTAAGAGAGACAGAGATTAAGAGAGACAGACAGAGATTGAGAGAGACAGACAGAACTGGAAGCAACGTTCCAATGGAAATCAGTGGAGAAAAGTGAGGAAGGCTCCAAATGTCGAGAAGAAACGTCGCATGTATCGGTGTGAATACAGTCCACTTTTCTCACTGATTTCCTTTGTAGCGCTGCTTCCAATCTATTATTTCCACATCTGGAGGCTTCTTGGCTGGCTGCTTGAGGAAGTAATACGCCCACAGCGCCTCGTACCTTGGCTTTCTGGAATAAGCTGGTCTGGCAAGCTTCATCTTCACTGATGACCTCGGCATGGCAGTAACAAGCCAACACTCCTGTTAGGAGACTTGCGCATCGCACTAAAGATTCAGGAGGTGTCGTCTACATGAAAGAAGAGAGATATTAATACAATCGGAATGTAATAAAAGTAATATTCACATACAAATATTAAAGCTTGATCCAGAGAAAAATTTGGTCCAGGCCCCTATGTACAGTTCCTATGTATTAAAGTGAGTCAAAATGACACATTGTGAATGACCTAAGGAAGGAACTAGGTAGTACCCAACATATAGACTGTATTTAGGGAGAACTCGGCAGTGCAGTATGTCGGAGCACTGATGATTGGCAGCAGTACCGCCCAACAGTCCCCTCGTACCTCCGAGGAATAGTTGTTGAGCAGCTGCTCAGAGACCGTGAGCAGATCCAGCTCCAGCTTCTTTCTGATACTCTGCTGCACAGTGAGACACGGGGAACTCGCTTCTTTACAGGGCGCCAAATCCGGCACATTGGGAGGCACAGTGATTTCATTAAAAGAGGACTCAAGATGGAGTTCTTCAGCACCAGAGAAACCACTGGAGTCACTTCCTCTTCCCTGCTCTGAACTGGAGATAAAAATGATACAACCAAAAGAAAAATAAAGTTAGTAGAGAACAATAAACCTCAGATAGCTGTAAAAACTGTCATATAACTGTGACATTAAAAAAATGTATGCGGTGGGAAACATATGTTAAAAAGAAACTGCACTCAGAACCTGAAAAGGACTCCTGTGATATAGATTTTTTTTTATGTGAGGTTACATTTAGTTAATAAAATTACACTAAGTGTCAGTCTGTAATATTCATCTTCCGGCCCCAGCATCTTCTCTTGTGGGATTGTCTCTCTCAGTAATATAGGTTGGATGTGAGCTCTTTGCAGCGTTCAGGGTGCTGCAGCTTTCACTCGCTTTCAAGTTTCAGAACAGCTTCTAGCCCACAATTATTTTCTTTCCATTTGCTTTCCTCCTTATGTATAGCTTGTTTTCTCAGCTCTCTGAGACTTTAGAAACTTTTCTCCCTTTCCACTGCAAATCTGTACAAAAACTACTCCTTTCTGCTATCTCAAAAACACTAACTGATGGAAGGAGGAGCAGAAAGAGCCGTCAGAACCTGAAACAGGATGGATTTGTATCAGTTTTGCAAAAACAAACACTCAACTATACAAAGGACTTACTGACACTCTGCAAAATGGTACATTTTTAATGAGGCCTATTTAGAATGTTGATAACCTTTGAATTTTAGTAAGCAAATTAACAATAAAATAAATCTGAAATAGTGTAACAAAGCCTTAAATGCCATTAATTCCAATATCGAAATCCCCAAAAACTCCAGTGATTACTGATCAAGTTTCTAGTGTGATATATGTCAACTTCTCGGATAACTGTAAAGGTGGGAAAGGAACGGGCGGAGTGGTACATTTCAGGTTTTGAGTGGAGTGATCTCCAGGAGACTGTACGGCAGCAGTGTCTGTGTGTTGTCATATAGCCAACATTCATCATATGGCAAGAAGAACACCACAGAAATATGACAATGGAGCATGTCACAATTTCTGTTGGTTTTGTACAGAAAACAAAAGCTGTGTAACTATATGAAATGGAAGTATGTGGAGAGTCCCAAAAAAGTTTATAACGGCTACAATACAAAACCTCAACATTAATTTAATTTTTCTCTGCTGTAACACATACAGAAAATCCCAGCCACTAAGCTGTAACCAAAATGACATTTTTTGCATTGATGAGAACATAAAAAAACGTAGACACATGATAAATTAAATAATCCTAATATATGCATTTCTACTCACCAATCTAAAAAGCTTCCAAAATAGTCCATAGCAGCGCTGGAATTCTTCATCGTGAGGCTAACAAGGGATTTCTGAAAGGATGGTTGGGAAAAGTATCTGCGGAAGTCAAAAAGCACAAAGTGAGCCATCATGTGGCCCTGCATGAACGTCCCCAACAAAGAGACTTGCAGAGATGTTGTGCAACTGGTTATTTGAGAGCAGCAAAAAGTAGTGACTATCACACCGATCTATGACTTACTGGTTTTCTTAGAATCATAGTTTATCCCCCGAAAGCCAAACTGCAGCGTGAACTGTTCATATGCAGAATTGTTACTTCCCTATACTGGATCCAATATTAGGTGCGGTGTGTGCCTCCTTACGCCATCTCTATGTTACTCAGCAAGTTGGGATGCCAAGCAACCTTAGAAATCACGCTCCTAAGCCTTGCAGGTCAGCTCAGGCTGCAGGATGCTGCCTGAGTATTTAGGTAGTTAGCGTCCAAGTCACTACCATGGGATCTCTTACTGCACTGTTTGAGATTCTGAAAAACTCAGCTCTGCTATATTGATGTGTAAGCCTGGCCACCTGTGCCTTTAACCCAGCACTGCTACTTCTGATACTTTGCTGGTTAATGCTGCTATATAGTTGTTCAGCTCTGCACGGGACTCTGTGACAAAGTCAGCTCTTCTACATACCAGTTCTGCTTTGGTGTGTGTGACAAACTCAGCTCTGCTAATTCACTGGGTAACTTTCCTCTGTTTTATGGGATCCTCCTCAGCTCCTCTGTGGATCACCACTCTCTTACACCTGTTGCTGTAATCTAAATCCTGCCACATCAGATTCCATTGGCTCCTTCTGTTGCCTTTCTACCATAAAGGATTCCATTGTTTTATCTGGATCATCCCGCTGCACTAAAATCATCTGTCCGTGCTTGATAGCAACTGCTAAACCGGACCAAGTTCTTTGAGGATCCATGCCACCAGGTGGGACATGTTTACAGAGCTACAGCCGCACACATGAAACTTGAAGGTTTATGAAAAATTAATGAAAAAAATTAATGCATCAGAAATGTGACGGACATAGCGCTCCTGGACCTCTACAGATTCCGCCCATTCCGGACTGATTTTCTTCTTGGCATACCCTATTCCTTAGTAAAAGTGAGGTTTTGACAAAGACCATCCTTGGTCGAAACGTTAACCCTAACTTAATTGTCCGTCAAATTCTTTATTCGCTATTGAGCACCTGGTGATGACTGTACGCACAAATAAAAGCATTAATTTTTCATAAACCTTCAAGTTTCATGTGTGCGGCTGTTTCTCTGTAAACATTGACTATTCGTTCAGCCTGCACCTTTCGCTCTTTGTTACAGAGTGCACCACATTTTTTGGACTACCAGGTGGGACATAACCTTGGAGGAAGAAAGCTGTCAACCAGCTGCAGTAAAAGAGCTTAGCGCTCCTCTCGTACTGCAGAAGATAAATGTTTTTATGAAAACTACTTATATCGGTGCATCGGAGGGGCTCCCAACGGAGGACATACTGCATTGTACTACTACTTAAATGGGAAGGGGTCTCAACAAAAACCCTGTGACCTTTAAGTTTTCAATTAGGAAGAAAATGAAGGAAATTGGCCACGGAAGGACAATACATGCTGAAACACACTGCAGCTTTATTCCCACTCACTGGTTTATTATTGGGCAGTGCTCGCTGGTGTCATCCATTTCATTGTCTAGATGACCAAACAATAGCCACTTAATGATCTCTTCCTTCAGCAGTCTCTTGCCGCCGGTGCCCTCATGTAATGGCAGCTTTAGGTCTGAAGTAAGATGATCCGGGACAATGCAGGAATGGAGGGCCAAACACAAGCACTGCACAGCGGAGCTAAAAAAGAAATGAACACAATTAAAGGTTATGGGGTTTAATCTCTAGTAATCAATATATTTTATCCAATAAAAGAAAACAAAGCTTACGTATATCAGCAACACTCAATATTGGTCAATGGCTACAAGACCGTGGGCAGATAAAAAAATCATGGAGGGTGGTAAAATTAAAAACGGATACATAGCCATAGGGCTGGACAAAACATCTAGAACGTTACCCTACATGCATCTGATAAATGGGGGGCACTGCTTTGACAATTGAAGGAATAAAGGACAAAACTATACAGTGAGTACTAAGGGACAACAGGAGATTAAAAAAAAAAAAAAAAAAATGTTGTTACAACAACTGGGTAAAAAAAAAAATTGCTGTGAGTAAGGGAAAAGGGAGGAAAAAATATATATTTCTGCTGTGACTACTGGGGGGGGGAATATAATAAATTGTGCTGTGACTACTGAGTGAAACGGGAACAACATTGCTGTGACTATTGGGAGACAAAAAGAACAAACTCTGTTATGACTATTGAGGGGAACGGAGGGAGAACAACAAACTCTGCTAAATACTGGCATCAAAAGAACAACATGGGAGAAAGAAAAAAACTCTGCTGTGACTATTGGGGGGAGGAGGGTCTTTTTTTTTTCTTTTTTTAAGACCTGTAATGTATAAGGCTTGTCTAACACATTCCTACCTCGAGCGCAGACTGCAGAAAATAGTGTGGAAGAGGGGGACCTGCTGTGATTATTGGGGATATAAAAGGGGCCTGTTGTGACTACTAGGGACGGCGAGAATTAAATAGTCGGGATGGTAGCGGGCAAACTCTGCGGCAGGGAAGATTTTTTGATCCGTACATCACCTGCTCCTCACCTGGGTTGCACGGACCTTGCTCTGCAGAAAGTTACTGCTGGATTCAAAATTTTAGCGTTGGCTTCGAAGCCTGCCTAAATATTCTCCAAGAACCATTAAGATTAATCGCTGATTTCTTTGTTATAAGGTTAATTTACAAAAGATGTAATAATAAAATATTAGTACACAAAAATAACTACCGTATATACTCGAGTATAAGCCGACCCGAGTATAAGCCGACCCCCCTAATTTTGCCACAAAAAACTGGGAAAACTTATTGACTCGAGTATAAGCCTAGGGTGGAAAATGCAACAGCTACCGGTGAATTTCAAAAATAAAATAGATGCTCCATACTGTTCATTATGGCCCCATAGCTGTGCCATATAGTGCTCTGCACCATTATTGCCCCATAGCTGTGCCATATAGTGCTCTGCACCATTATTGCCCCATAGCTGTGCCATATAGTGCTCTGCACCATTATTGCCCCATAGCTGTGCCATATAGTGCTCTGCACCATTATTGCCCCATAGCTGTGCCATATAGTGCTCTGCACCATTATTGCCCCATAGCTGTGCCATACAGTGCTCTGCACCATTACTGCCCCATAGCTGTGCCATATAGTGCTCTGCACCATTATTGCCCCATAGCTGTGCCATACAGTGCTCTGCACCATTACTGCCCCATAGCTGTGCCATATAGTGCTCTGCACCATTATTGCCCCATAGCTGTGCCATACAGTGCTCTGCACCATTACTGCCCCATAGCTGTGCCATATAGTGCTCTGCACCATTACTGCCCCATAGCTGTGCCATATAGTGCTCTGCACCATTATTGCCCCATAGCTGTGCCATACAGTGCTCTGCACCATTACTGCCCCATAGCTGTGCCATATAGTGCTCTGCACCATTATTGCCCCATAGCTGTGCCATACAGTGCTCTGCACCATTACTGCCCCATAGCTGTGCCATACAGTGCTCTGCACCATTACTGCCCCATAGCTGTGCCATATAGTGCTCTGCACCATTACTGCCCCATAGCTGTGCCATATAGTGCTCTGCACCATTATTGCCCCATAGCTGTGCCATACAGTGCTCTGCACCATTACTGCCCCATAGCTGTGCCATATAGTGCTCTGCACCATTACTGCCCCATAGCTGTGCCATACAGTGCTCTGCACCATTACTGCCCCATAGCTGTACCATATAGTGCTCTGCACCATTACTGCCCCATAGCTGTGCCATATAGTGCTCTGCACCATTACTGCCCCATAGCTGTGCCATACAGTGCTCTGCACCATTACTGCCCCATAGCTGTGCCATATAGTGCTCTGCACCATTACTGCCCCATAGCTGTGCCATACAGTGCTCTGCACCGTCCATTATTGCCCCATAGCTGTGCTGCTGCTGCTGCAATAAAAATAATAAAACACATACTCACCTGTCTTGCTTGCAGCTTCTCGGCGCCATCTTCCCGGCGTCTCCCTGCACTGACTGATCAGGCAGAGTGCGGCGCGCACACTATATGCGTCATCGCGCCCTCTGCCTGCAGTCAGTGAGGAGAGAGAGACGCCGGGAAGATGGAGACAGCGCCCGGCGTGTGGAACGCGGACAGGTGAATATGACATACTTACCTGCTCCCGGCGTCCCGCTCCTTCCCCCTGCCTGTGTTCGGTGCCGCAGCCTCTTCCTCTGTCAGCGGTCACCGGCACCGCTTCATTAGAGAAATGAATAGGCGGCTCCGCCCCTATGGGAGGTGGAGCAGCCTATTCATTTCTCTAATGAGCGGTCCCACGTGACCGCTCAGGGGAAGAGGCTGCTGCACCCGGAGACCGTGGGACGGGCAGGGGGAGCGACAGGATCGCCGGGACTAGGTAAGTATGCCTCAGCGCCCTCTCCCCCTCACCCGCCGACCCTGCCACAGACCGTGACTCGAGTATAAGCCGAGGGGGCACTTTCAGCCCAAAAATTTGGGCTGAAAATCTCGGCTTATACTCGAGTATATACGGTAATTACATAAAATTACCTGGATGGTTTGCCAGCAGACCCGGAGAAAATCTTCCAAAAATCTCTGTCTGCCGCTACGAGGCCTCCTTGTAAGAGGACACCTAATAGTGCAAAGCTGTCAGCCTCAGTCTGCGGAGAACTTAAACTACGTAAAGCAAGTGCCCAGATTTTTGTCCAAAGCTTCTGTAGATCTGATTTCGCGGCGACAGTCACATCCGTCTTCTGCTTTTGGCAAATGGCAACCTCCTTCAAACATCTCAGCACAAAGGCAGCTTTCTCTCCTCGCCTCTGCTCAGCCAGGAGCTGGTGAAGGACGGCGAGCAATGGCGTCACCTCGCTGCTTGGCAGGCTCATAGGATGCTGCGCTATCAGACATGATGCGATTTGTAACCTTGATTTAAAAAAAGGCAAAAACAGAAATAACCAGAATCCCAATCAAAGCTAAAGTCTTGCGATCATAGTAAGCTGAACATCATAAATATGCTACATGCACATAAAGTATTGGGGCACACCTCTTTATCTTTAATTTTTCAATTTCGTTCCATTGCCCCCGGTATATAACATCTAGCTCCTTCGCCCCTGGTGTATAACATCCTGCCTCCGCCATGCCGTCTGCCTTTATTGGTGGTGCAGAGGTGACTGATACCAGCGCGGTCCTGTATAGGAGCCACTGGTGTAACAAGTCAGGTCTTGACATTTTTTTCCTCCTAAATATTCATCATCAACTGTGAGTGATATAATTGAGAAGCAGAAGTAATCTCAGCAACTCAGCCCCGAAGTGGAGACCCAGCAATGTTACAGAGCGGGATCACCGAGTGCTGAGGAGCAAAGGGAAGAAAAGTCACCAAAGCTCTGCTGACCCCATAACTGCAGAGTCCAGACTTCTTCTGCTATTCTCAGCAGCACAAACACTGTGCTCCCGCCGGGAGCTTCGTGTAGCCTTCTATCACCAAGCACGATGTCAATGACCGAGTGGAGTAAAGCCGCCACCGATGGACTCATGGACAGGGAGCAATCGCGTTTTTCTATCTGGTGTCTGATGGCCGAGTCTGGGTTAGGTGACTCCAGGAGGATATTACCTGCTTGACTGCATTGTGCCCAGTGTACTGCTTGGTGGAGAGTGGATGCACTATAGGGTTGTTTTTCATGGGTTGTTCTAGGCAGTGTTAGAATGGGGAGTGTTAAGGGCCCACCAGTAACATTAACTCTGGGAGCCCACTGTCCAGCTACATGCAAATATTACATTACCCTCATTCACTAGTTCACATCTTCTTCTATATAATAATACACTTGGTCGTTTGTTAAATGAATGATGAAATGTGAGCCAAGTGTACAGTGCGGGGTGGTGGTGGGCCCATCGGGAGATTCACCTGTTCCCCTGTGGCAGTCCAAGCCAGGTTCAAGGTATTTTATCTCCAGCAAAGGGGAATCTTAATGCTTCAGCACAAGACATTTGTTGCTTGTAACATGTGCATTTGGGTGTCGAACATGACGGGACTGCACAGAACCCAGACCTCAACCCCATCCTATACCTTAGGAGTCGTCTAGAATAGGGATTGTGAGCTCGGCCTTTCCTCCAACATCAGTGTCTGACCTCACAAATGCTCTTCTGGAGGAAAGGGCAAAATTTCCAGACTCCTTCAAAATGTTCTAAAAAGCCTTCCCAGAAGAGAAGAAGCTGTTATACAAAAGGGGATAACGACGCCATCACAATGTCTATGGACTTAGAATGAGAAGTTATAAAATCTCATGGCCATGGTATGTCATGGCATGTCAGCAATGGACAAGATCACTAGGAAAATGTCAGATCACAAATTAAATCTCTTTAGACCTACAGGAGCACTGATTAAAGGAAACCTGTCATGTTGACATTGGTCTCTGATCGGGAGGCAGGATGTTATAGAGCAGGAGGAGCTGATCAGATTGTTGGACATTTTTATGGTTAAAGTCTCAGTAAACAATGCATTTTATTCCTTGACAAATCCTTGGGTTTGTATCATACGAGTCTGGTGGGCGGACCTACTGAGTGATTGACAGTCTCCCCTGTATGGCTATGAATGCAGAGATAATGGTCAATCACCGAGTAGGACGGCCCACTGGACTCAAATAGGCCCGCCCACTGGACTCGCACATTAAAGGCAACGGGCCTTCTCTAAACCATACTGTCTACAGATCGGACTGCATATACAACATTAAAGGTTCCATTTAAGGCTACAGGAATCTACAAACAACTGGAGAAATAGTGAACTACGATCATATTTACCATGGAACAACATCAAAATCATTCTTTGAGCTTTGAAGCTTATCACGTACTACTTCCCAACCCAGTTCTATCCTTCTGCGCTTGCTCGGTACCCCATTTCCAAGAGAGTGTCTCTGAGTCACCGCAAAAGAAGCCTGTGTGATTTCCAAGATGCGGGTGTCTTCTGTAAAGAGCTAAGGAGAAAATTATGAATATCGAGATTCAATAAGTATTAATGGGAATCTGACAGCAGGTTTTTGCTAGACAGCAGCATGATGTAGGGGCTAAAAATCTGGATCCAGTGACTTGTCTCTTACTGGGCTGTGTTTTACAGTTTCAATAAAATCAGTGTTTTATCAGCAGGAGATTATCACTACAGGACTAAATATCTCGTGCCTCCTAGTCAACTGCTCTATGTAACCACGCCCCCACCACAGTGACAGTGACATTTAAAAAGTAAAACAGCAGCGATCAGATCTAACTCCAGTCACTGCTGTTAAAAGGCAGGTGTCAGCTGTATACACCTGAACTGACCTGAAACGTAGAGTATATATGTCATAGGTTGTTAAAGAGGTAAATTTTACAGCAGAGCAGAATTATTGCTACCTGAAAGGTATTAAATAAATACCTGATGGCAAATGTCTGCCATTAATTCCACCAAGTTCTCCTTGACTGCAATGTTTCGAGATCCAGAAGAATATTTCCCTCTGCTGCCAATCTGACTGATCTCGCTCATCAGAGCCTCGTACAAGTTGTACAAATTTCTCTGCCACTTATCACCGTCAAATGCATAAGCACCTGTAAAGAGAAGAATGATCCGGTAAGGGATAGGGACAACTTTGGGAACAATTTTCATCTACAATATTGGGACACTGTGTAAAACGTAAACAAAACGAGGAACAATGAGTTTGAAATGTTTATATCGTCATATTTTATTCAACAGAACATAGGACAGAAGTTGAACATTGGACATTTTTCCATTTCATTTGAAAAGGTTAACTCATTTAGAAATTGATGGCAGCAACTCCTCTCACTAAAGTCGGCAGATTTAGCCTGGGGTTTGACGTGTCTATCCATAGGGTTTTTAAGAGAAGCAACATAAAAAAGTAGTAAAGTTGTGATTGTGGATAACCGGGACACCAGGGGGTCCACTGAAGGGGAGGCAGCACAGATGGTGAGGAGGTCTTCTTGGAAATCTCCATACACCTCTGTCTGTAGAAGCCTCTTCCCAGGTTCTTCCACTCTTTGACTAGTAGATCATCACACTCCTTGTAATTCGAGAAGCCTCTGGCAGCACCTCTGACCTTTTTGAAGGACACCGTCTCTATAGGGGGTGAAGGATCTGTTTTCTTGATGTTCAGGTACTGGCTGACGGGCCTGAACCAGATTATTGAGCAATGTCTGTCAACATACACATTTGGTCGGAGTCCAAGTACAGGTTAGAGCAAAGGTCTGATTCTTCTACAAAAGCTCCGCTGCTGGCAATACGGAATAGCAGCGGAGCTCCAACCAGTTGTTCTGTGACGTGCTGGCGCCAGTGAGATGACATCAGCAGCCAGTGCCATCAGCTCAGCCGCCACAATGACATCATTGCACCAGCATATATGTGTCAGTTACATGAATACAATGGGGGAGGAAGACAGGAAAATATGAAATTAAGGGTGTGGGATGGGAAAGAAGAAATTATTATGGGGGGAGGGGGCATGTAATTGTAATTAATTGGGTGAGCGGAAGTTCACAGTGGTGGAGTGTTGAGGACACAGGAGAGTGACTGGTAATATATTGTGGGAAAATAGGAAAAAAAATGTTTTATAAGATGGGGGTACAGGAGGCATGGTCCCTTCCTCAGGAAGCGGGCGGTGATAGAAGTGGGGTTATGTTGTGGGCCCTGGATGGGAGGAGGTGTTGCACAGTGGTGCCCGCTGTCGGCAGTGAGGCAGAGCGAAGTGGATTGCTCTCCCGGTGGTGGTTTTCAGCCGAGAACTTAATCTGCACAGGTGTCCATTTTTCTGAAGCAGTGGGTGTCAGGCAAATGGCAGCCGGAGGCAGAGCTTGCGCAGAATTAGATCTCGGTTGGGCCAAGATCCCAATCAGCATGTGCACCGCAGCCCACAGCTTCAGTAAAATGACCACCAGGAAAGCAATGCACTCTGCACTGCTTGCCACCACCACCGCCACCTCCTGCCACCGCGAGCTTTCACCTGAGGAAGGGACGCTGCCACTGTGATCCTGCTTCTACCACTACAGCAATCCCCTCCGGCATTTTTGAGGGACAAGTTGTACTTTTGAACGACAGGGCTGTAAGACAGACAAAATCAACATTTATTTTTAACAGCAATAGTGTGATGTAACTCACCTTCTTCTACAGTCTTGGCTCCACTTGGATGGTGAACATGTAGCATTAATCGAAAAAACTCTACAATTTCTTCTTTTAAGGCGTCCTTGGGTCTATGCTGGGTCCATACACGTAGCACTATGGGGAAAATATCTTCCCCCAATTTACACACTCTCATGCGGTAATTTAAAGACACTTTGGTGAGGAATATATTCAGAGCGGCAAAGATCTGGTCCAAGCCAGACAGATTTCTCTCCTCCCTGAGAAGAAATATTATGTACATATGAAGCATCATTATGATAACTTTATATTGTGTCGCCTAATGACATGCTATTAAATCAAGAAACCGAAAAAGCAATACAAAAACAGGTGCACACCTATAAATACAAGAATACTTTTATTGGACACAATGTTACTCCAAAGTAAAAAACAATTAAAACCATACAATAAATCAACGTACATATATGAGATCGCAGGCACTGGTATAATTAATATCGCAAAGTTTACATGAAAAAGTAACATTGTGTCCAGATAATTATTCTTGTATTTATAGGTAATCACCCGTTTCTGTATTGCATTTTCCTGTTTCTTTTTTTTTTTTTTTTTTTAAATTCGTTTATTGATTACAGCGTTAATCATACATACACTTGCTTATATTCATTGACATCCAGAAGGCACATAATATTATTACACATAACCATATTTGAGATATTGCCAAGGTTACAAGCAATGCATGACAATCATTTGTTCAATCTTGTTTAAACTTTAACAACCTTATCGCCTAATAAAACCTCTGAATCAACATGCTGCCATTCAAAAGAGAATTCCAGATAGATTCCGCCCAATAAGTAAATAGTATTCCATGCAATCTGACACCCTTTCCTTGTATAATCGTTAAGTTATGTTGATCTAAACAGTAAGGGAAGAAGAATTCCATCTTCCCCATATCTTCTCAAATTTGGCTGGATTACCTCTATTCTGATATAATGCCCGTTCATATGGAATAATGGAATTCACCAAATCGATCCACGCTCTAAGAGTTGGGCTGGAACCCCCCATCCACCGTAGAGCCAACACCTTCCGTGCTAAAAACAAAGTCTCCCTGAGAAAAATTCCCATATGACGGTCCCAAGTCTCAGCCTCCCATACTCCAAATAAACATACCAGAGGTTCAAGTGGGACAGGGATAGAAATCAGTGATGTCAACAGTGTCGTTACCTCATTCCAGAATTGGGAGACAATAGGACACTGCCATATCATGTGAATGAAATCTGCCTCGCTAGAATGGCATCTCAGGCAGTCTGATGAATTTAAACGACCCATTTTGAAGAGACGAATCGGGGTCAGATAGGATTGATATATGATGTATAATTGTGTCATCCTATTATTACCTGATGGGGAGACTTTAGTTGGGGATTCCAAAACCTCATCCCATTCCTCTCCCAGTGTGTCTGGGAGAAGTCGTCCCCATTTCCCTTTAATTGAATCTATGGTGGATCCCTCACTCATGGATAAGAGATAGGTATATAGAGAGGAAATAAGTCCCTGGGGACCCTGCGAATTAAGAATACCTATTAACGGTAAATCTGAGATAGCCCGACCTGTATCTGCACTCCGCACATGTGACTGGAAGGCTGACCTTAGTTGTAGGTAACGGAAAAATTGAGATTTTGGTATATTAAAAGTGTTTTGTAACTGCTCAAAGGAGGTAAAGATCCCCTGCTGGTATAAATTACTCACTGTAAGAACATTGTACGATATCCAGAATTCAGTGGACGGATGACCCAGCAATATCGGGAAATAACTATTGTTCCATAATGGCATTTCATTCGCTATATCAGCAAACCCTATTAATTTTTTAATTTGTCTCCATATTGATCGTGCTAGTCGGAGCATGGGAAGTAAATGAGGAACCGCAGTTCTCTCCATTTCCAAAAATCCCAGTGGGCAATCAACTTTGGCTGAGTACAGAATGTGGTGTTCAGAGTTAGGAAGAATTTTCCCTGGCATCCACATATTCAACATTTTGGCCTGGCCTGCTAGGTAATACAAATGGAAGTCTGGCAGGGCCATCCCACCCCCTTGTTTAGGTCTCTGTAGAGTGGATAATTTAAGCTTAGGTCTAGCCTTTCCCCATATGAAGGATGTAGTAAGGGAATTTAGGGTTGCGAAGAAAGATTTAGGTATTATAACTGCACTGTGCTGAAAACAATAACTCAATTTGGGGAGCAATATCATCTTTATAAGGTTAATGCGTCCAGCTACAGATAATGGTAATTTGTCCCAGGTGGCGAATTTGGATTTAACCACATCCAGTAACGGGAACGTATTAAGATGTAAATCTAGGTGACTACTCTGGGACATATATATTCCTAGATATTTAAACTGGGAAACAATGGGTAGCAGTGAGAGGGTTTCAAGGCAGGGTATTGGGGTATGGGAAAGAGGCATCAGAGCAGATTTTTCCCAGTTTATATAAAGGCCAGAAAATTTACTGAATCTGTCAATCATCGTTATTACTTTTGGCAACGTGTCTTCCGTTTGATCCATAAATACCACCATGTCATCCGCATACAAGCCGATGACATCTACCCTATCAGCAATATGTATCCCTTTAATATCTACAGATGACCTCATTCGTATCGCCAGAGCCTCTATCGCCAAGGCAAATAGAACCGGAGAAAGAGGGCACCCCTGTCGAGTTCCTCTATGTAAAGAAAACGATGTAGACATTAAGCCGTTCACCACCATACGTGCCCTGGGCCTCGCATACAATGTATCTATCCCTCTCAAAAATTTGTTCCCAAACCCATATTTCCGCAAACATGCAATCAAAAAGGGCCATTCAAGGGAGTCAAAAGCCTTGGCTGCGTCTAGCGAAGCCAATGCCCACTTGTTATCCGGTTCCAGAGAACTATATTGTATGACCGACTGTACCCTCCTGATATTTATAGAAGTATTTTTCCCAGGCATGAAGCCAGTTTGATCCGGGTGTATGAGATCTAATATGATCTTGTTCAGTCTAGTGGCTAAAATCTTAGTAAAGATTTTGTAATCTACATTTACCAAAGAAATTGGCCTATATGACCCACAATCTAAAGGATCCTTCCCCTCCTTCTTAAGTACTATAACATTAGCGTCATAAAACGTTTCAGGAATAGATTCCCCCTCCCATATTCCTCTGAGTACCTTGAGCAGCATGGGGGCTAGCTTGTCCCGGTATTTCTTATAAAACTCTATGGGAAACCCATCAGGTCCTGGGGCCTTTCCAGTTGCCATGTCAGTCATAGCCTGTTCCACCTCTTCCAGAGTAAATTCGGCCTCCATAAGAGCTTGTTGCGATGGATTTAGTGAGGGGAATGTTATATCTGATAAATAATCTAGGCACTCATCAACATCAGAGTCACTACTAGATTTATATAACAAGGTGTAATAGTCATAGAAGCCCTGAAGTATTGCATCAGAAGAGGATACTAGAGATCCATCCGACACCCGGATCTGCAAAATTGTATTGGAGGCATTATGTTGACGTACCAAAAAGGCTAGAAGTGTACTGGCCTGATTCCCTAACTCAAAATATGATTGACGAGTGAAAAACAGTTTACGTTTTGATTTAACATCTATGTGTTGGGTATAAAGTCTTTGGGAGGTGAGCCATTCAATTCTGTTACTGCTGGACTGATTGGTTATGTAAGCAGCCTCTGAATCTTTTAATTTTTGTTCTATCTCCTCATCCTCCCTCGCCGTTGCCCTCTTTATATAGGAGATAGTGGAGGAAAGACATCCCCTTAGATATGCCTTCAGGGTGTCCCAAAATAAACCGAGGTCCTGGAGCTCCGAATGTACCAGAATGAAAGTATTTAACTGAGCAACTGTCCTGTCACTAGAGTCTATTAATTTTAACCAGAAGGGGTTCAATTTCCAGGACCTACTGTTAGTATCGGAACGTCCAAATTTAAGTTTAAGAATAATTGGGGAGTGATCCGAGATCCCCCGGTTACCATGTTCAATACTATCCACCCATAATGCCAATCCACTCGACCCGAATATGTAATCTATCCGAGATAATGACTGTCTAGTGGATGAGTGACAAGTATACCCTTTGATCTCCGGATGACTCATTCTCCACAAATCCAGCCAACCACTACCATCCATAAATAATGCTAGTTGAGAGGGAGGTTGAGGTATAGTGTCTCCCGACGCTGCGTCATCTAATCTCAGCCTATCTATGGATTGATTCATAGTCAAATTGAAGTCTCCCATACAGATAACATTGGCTTCCGGGTACTTTAAGGAGAAGCCCAGGGCCATACGGAGAATTGAAATATTGGCAGGGGGGGGTTGTAGATACATAACAACACGTATTCTCGTGAGTCGATGAATGCATGTACAAAAACAAAACGACCCTCTGGATCACGCCTCGCCTCCTTCGCCTCCCATCTGACCTCTTTGTGTATTAGTAAAGAGACTCCTCTTGAATAACTAGTGTGAAAGGCATGTAGGGACCATTGTACCCACGGTTTTTGCATACATCGAACTGTGTCCCTTGTTAAATGTGTTTCTACTAGTGCTACAATGTGGGGGTGGTATCTTTTTATCTGTGAGAATACTTTAATTTTCTTTCTAGGGGTCTTTATGCCTCGGATATTCCAGGCCATGCATATAAGTTCAGCTCCCATATTTACTCTTAAGGGAAAAGTTAATACATATCATTATTATTCGGGTGTATTCCAACAATATCATCATACTGGGCATAGAGTTAGTGTCAGTGGCAGCTTTACCTAATAAACAACCAAAACTAAAACATAAAACCAAACTAAGCAAGAAAACTTGAACATTTGGGGAGAGTATTTCCATCCTCCCACAGTTAGGTTGAAAAGGGGATACCCTCACTGAATTCAGTGTCCGGTATTGTTGATTTTCCCGCACCTATACGGAAAGCTCAATTTTATTGCCAATATACAAGGAACCCAAATCAGGGGTCTTCCGTAGTTGGTCCTCCATTAGACCGCAGCCATTCAAACGCCTCCGCTGGGTCTGTGAAGAATAATGAGGAACTTTTATGGACGATACGGAGCCGAGCCGGGTAGAGCATAGAATAGACGATGTTTTTGTCTCTAAGCTGCTTCTTGACATCCACAAATCGTGCACGCTGTTTTTGAAGATCCGCAGAAAAATCTGGAAAAATCGATATGGTGGCATTATCGAATTTGATGAGGCCCTTCTGTCGCGCCAGACGAAGAATAGTATCCCTGTCTCTGCAATTAAGAAGACGCGCCAGGAGAGGACGCGGCGGAGCTCCAGGGGGGAGAGGCCTTGCTGGTATTCTATGGGCTCTTTCCACCGAAAATGTTGAGGAGAATCCATCTCCCAATGTGGACCTAAGCCAGTCCTCCAAGAATTGCTCAGGCTGCTGACCCTCTGACCGCTCCGGGAGACCTATAATTCGAACATTATTACGGCGTAGTCTATTTTCCAAATCATCTGCTTTTTGCTTCCAAGCATTTACAGATCCAGTGGCTTTGGTTAATTTGGCCTCCATAGGAGTAATGGTGTCTTCTATATTAGATACCCTCGTTTCGACCTCTGATATACGCCCCCTCATAGTTTGCATATCATGTCGCAGGCGGCCCACCTCAGTATGCACATCTTCTATTTTCTCTGTAAGAGAGGCTCTGGTGAGGGATATGGCCTGCATTAACTGCTCCGATGCCTGTTTGAGAGTCAGTTCCACCTCTTCCCCTTCACCAGTACCATCAGAGGGGCGACCCTTACGTTGAGAGGATGTAGGGTTATTTCTAAGGTTGCGTACATTATCGTGGGGGTCATCTTTAGCAAATTTTTTAAGTTTTTCAGCAGCCGCCGCTCCTCTAGATTGCTGCATATCGGGTATACACTTGAGGAATCCGCAGATTAATTTCAGAAATAATTATAAACAAGCTGTGCTCCAACTTTATAGTTATAGATGAGTCAGGCTCTCATCCCTGTTCCTATATAATATTAGATTGTACTCCAAGATTCCTCCAGTTTAACAAGTAATAATAATGAAGATCGTAGTGTGGATGTCCAAGTATTCACCCAGTTTATTCTCCAATAGCAGACCACACCAAGGGAGATATCCCAAGGAGGCAGACAGTTAGGTAGAGAATTGCCAGATTTGTGCAGATGGAGCAGCCAAGAGTTTATTCAGGCACCGTGCCCCAAAGCAGCCAACAGCCCCCACAGGCAGAACAGCAGGGAGGGGGGGGTAATCCCTCCAAAGTTATGGCGCTGACAGGAAGTTATTTAACCAGGGGGGGTGCAGGGCCCAATCTTTCTGAGCTCACACCGCACCTCCTCTCTATTATTTCAGGCTGGAAGCTTACTCCCTGATCTGCACCGCTAATGTGCTGTACCGCTCTCTCCTCGCTGCTGGAGAGAGCGCCGCGATAATGGCTGCAGTCTCCCTAGGCACCGCCCACCACTCCGGACCCGGCACCTGCTTTCTCTGCTCTATATCTCCTCCGGTGTTCCACAGCTCCTCCGCTCTGTGCAGGTGACCGCCGCTACTCCAGGGAATCCCCTCGGATCCAGATGCAGCCGGCGCCGCGTCCCGACCGCTGGCGCCGCTCTTAAAGATGGCGGCCGCAGCTCAGTGATCTTGCCGCCCTTTCAGGCCACTGCATTTACCGGCGTCCCAGAACTCCAGAATCGCCGTCCAAGGGGGGGTACCACGTCGCGATCCTGTCCTCGTCGGCCCCAGCGAGAGGAGAGTCCGGCTTCTGCAGGAGATGGTGGCGCCGCGTCCTGTGTCCTGGAGCGCGCGCGCCGAAGATGGCCGCCACTGCACGTGGATCCTCCTGGCGTCTCAGTCTCTGCAGCTCCTGCCGCCTCAGGTCACCGCAGCAGCCGTCCGGAGTGCTCACAAGGTTCCTCAGGATGAGGGGCTCCAGCCCCTGTCGGTAACGTCCGCTGAAGTGCTGTATAAGTGGCAGGATTAGTTTAGGATCTATGGAGCTTTCCTTTAGTGCGTCTTCCTTCTCCGGCTACATAGCCACGCCCCCATTTTCCTGTTTCTTGATTTAATATTTTCGCTTTTTTACATTGGTAGCACCCTTTTATATTTATTTTGGCTGTGCATCTATATTGTTTATTGTTCCTTATGACATTCATGTTGCTATGTCATCCAAAGAAAATCTCTACTCAGCTAACCGAGGAAGATTAATTGTGTGGAGGAAACAAAATTCAGGCAAGCATATTGAAAGGGTTTTTTACAGTTAGTTACAGAATAAATACTATGAAATGCTCCAACATAGACATTGTAATGGCATAAAGAATGACTTGTATCAACCTAAATGGTGGCGCACATACCAGTCTAATGTGTCCAGGAACTGTCCCAATGCATCATGCTCTGCATCGGTTTCAGACAGTGATGATAATCAGCATTATTTAAGTTAATAGACATTCTAACAAGACTATAGGTGCTGGAACTTCTTTTCATTCTCTTTCCGACATGCACCGCACTGCTATTTGTCCAAATAGTCTGCCAATTCTGAACTGAATGCCCACCTCGCGGTTATGCCTATATACATGTATTGACATGAAGCAGAGCAGGAACAAAGACCAGCTCCCGTTTCCTGTGGGGACAAAAATCCACCCCCACTACCTGTACAGCTTCATAGACCCACCCACACTTCTTGCAGAGTGACAAATACCTGTCTCAACTTCCTGTATAGTGACAAAGACCCGCCCACACTTCCTGTATAGTGACAAAGACCCGCCCATACTTCCTGTAGAGTGATGAAGACCCGCCCACACTTCCTGTATAGTGACAAAGACCCGCCCATACTTCCTGTAGAGTGATGAAGACGCGCCCACACTTCCTGTAGAGCTACGAAGACCAGCCTATATTTACTGTAGTGACAAAGACCCACCCACACTTCCTCTAGAAAGACAAAGACCCGCCCACACTTAAATTCTCTGTCGCTAATTATAACCCACAAGGCCATTTGTTGCGAGAAAAGCTTCTATCCCTTCTATAAACGTTGTTATAGTGTCTGCCTTTACTACCGCTTTTGGTCGGACATACCACAGTCTGACTGCTCTAACTGTAAAGAACCCTTTCCTGTTTAGCTGCCGGAATCGCCTTTCCTCCACAAGCAATGAATGTTCCCTGGTCCTTTGTAAGGTCTGTGGAAGTAATGAATGATGTGAAAGTTTGTAGGCGATCTCCTCCAACAAACTTTAATGAAGGTCTTCAAAGATTAATATTGACTACACCCTCAGATATTGATGGGTTCGTCCAATACGCTAATGTGTATGGAGACACCGGCCAACTGATTGTTGGGGAAGATGTTGATCAGCCATGTCTGATGTTGGATTGTCGATTACTTTGCTCTCTCTGAGATAAGCCGCTGGCATAGGTGTGTGGACATGTTTTCTCATAAAGAGAGCTAGCCGAGATGGCTGTTGGTTGAACAATCGGCTGAAGCATTGTTTGGCCAACAGCCTACAAACGTGTATAAGGGTCCAAAATTCAGCGGTGGTTAAACCTCTCTGACCCCTAAAGTTGCCGGAAAACTAGCAAGAAAAGCAGGATGATCATGAACTAGAACTCTGCAAAGATAGATATTAGAAAAAAGGCAGTCACCTGAGCCGATGCATCACGGCAGAAAAGAAGCTGAAGAACTTGGAGTGCGTCACCTCGGTCTGGAGGCAGCAGCCCCTGGTAAGCGTCTGGATTATACGAGCCGCCAGTAGACGGTTTATTGCACAGTTTGGTTTCAAGTACAGGTTGAAGTATATACTCAATAACTCTGCAATGTAAAAGTAAAAGTGCATGAGAAATAAATCACTGCACTACAACAAGTATTTCACGAGTTCAATAACCAAATCTTTAAGATGGCCAGCTAGTTGGTGAAATTGGCTAACAAGCTTATGTATATGGGGGCCTTCCAATTCTCACTCCATAGCAACATCTCAGGAAAAAAAATGATTGTGCATGATGACTTTAAGCATGTCTAATCTTTCCTTATGCATTGCAGGATATAAGCTGGTGTGAGGGATGTTCGGCTCATCCATGTAAACCTGCGTGATTGGCAGAGTGACGTGTGCATGATTATTGGAGAGTCGAGTGAAATAGCCATTTTGCCAAAAAATAACCATCTGCACAGTCAGATTGATTTTCCAAGATCCAAGCAGTTATAGGTTCTGTTGTGCACCAAAGACGACCTGGTTCTATGTGACTGCAGACTTCTGGATCCTTACAGCGTGCGGTGCAGGACCCACCTGTATGGCCGATGCTGGGATCTTATCTCAATACATGAGAATTGAGAGAGGGCGTGGATGTCATGGCACGTGACCGCATGCATGCAAATCAAATACTTGTGGTCAAGAGACCGCCTGCTCTCAACGGCAATACCGGAGAATCCTGACAGTGTTTAGGCCACGCACTGTAGGGATTCGGAAGTAGAAGTCTATAGTCACAGAGTGACCCATAGAGTGACCGCAGACTTATCAGAAGGCCAAAAGATTTTTAATTTTTCTGCACTTTTGTTTTTAATCTTCTCCTCTTCCTCTTTTTTTTCATTGTCCGTTGACATAGCTATAGGATTTGTTTTTCAAAGAACGAGTTGAAAAAAAATAGTTGAATTTTCATATATCAAGTACCAGAAATTGGAAATGAAAAAAAAATGCAATTACACCATGTTTTGGGGGGTTTTGGTTTAATTGAGCCCGTTCTGAAGTGAAAAATAACAGGAAATCAAGTGGAAATAAAAACAGAAGCAGCTTGCAAAAAAAGAAAAACATTTCTGGTTTCTGTCGCTAAATATTCTCGCCAGGACAAACATTTTTATTTTTCCATCAATCAAGTTTACGAAGGCTTGTTCTTTGCGTGATGAGACGTCATTTTTATTGCAACCATTTTTTGGCACGCACAACGCAGATTGATTAAGATTTGTGGAGCAGCAAATGCCGCCGCTCATCATGAATTTGACGAGCGGGAGACACCACGGCCTTCCCTTGTCCCTGCTCCGCTCACTGTCTCAGAGCTGGGGTAAAAATTACATTTGCACAAAAACAAAGCAACTTTTCAAAGCTTTTTCCAACAGAAATCTAAAATTTCCACCTTTGTTTATTCTAAAGCAGAAATGACAACATGCCGATCTACCCATGTGACCACTCACTTATCTCAGCAGTGATGCCACAGGACTACTGAGGCCAGTGATTGACAGGGGAAGGAGGACATGTTATCGCTGCAGTATAATAGGTAAAACAGAGAGGCTTCACTCCACAGCGGGAGGTAAACTTCAGGCATTTTCATTATTCTCTTATGGAGTTTCCCACTTTTAGCCATTTTTTTCCAAACTTGGAAAACCCCGTTAAACCTACCATAAGAAAAACAGCTCAGTTTAGTGAACTACAAAGAAATGGAAGTAATGGGAGGAAGTCTATTCTTTGATTTCAGCAATACTATCGCTACACATTTTACATTTCTTGGGGAGGAAAAAAAAATCCAAAAGACATTTTGTAAAAATTCGAAGCAACTATTTTAGCACTGATGACTAGGGTTGAGCGAAACGGGTCGTGCATTTTCATAAGTCGCCGACTTTTGGCAAAGTCGGCGTCTCATGAAACCCGACCCGATCCCTGTGTGGGGTCGGCCATGCGGTACGCGATCTTGGCGCCAAAGTCGCGTTTCGTATGACGCGTTTAGCGCCATTTTTTCAGCCAATGAATGAGCGTGGGCAGAGTGATGACATAGGTCTTAGGGGAGTGAACGCCTATCGTCATGTTATCGCTTGTACGCAGTAGGGATTTGGAATGTGCAATATGAAATTTTCTGTGAGAGAGAGAGAGAGAGAGAGAAAGAAAGAAAGAAAGAGAGAGAGAGAGAGAGAGAGAGAGAGAGAGAGAGAAAAAAAAAAAAAATTAAATTCCCTCATTGGGTTTCGTGTTTCGGCCGAAACCCGACTTTTCACGGTGGTCGGCCGATTTCACTCGACTCGGCTTTTAAGACAGTCGGGTTTCACAAAACCTGACTCGACCCTAAAAAACTAAAGGTCGCTCAACCCTACTGATGACCTATCCTTATGATAGGTCATCAATATCTGATTGCTCAGGGTCCAACACCCAGCACCTCCGCCTATCATCTGTTAACGGTGTCGGTGGCCACTGGCCAAAAATGATCACTTGTGGAGCAGCTCATCTTCTGTTAGTGACTGCCACAGGGTACTGCACATCTGCCTCAAATTGATTTGAATAGGAGGATTTGTATTACCCTGCCTCGGCCACTACCAGAAGACTGCCAGCTCCGCAAGCGAGTATTTCTGGCCTTCGCCACCACTGATAACAGCTGATATTCGGGGATGCAGGAAATTGGACCCCAACGGATGAGACATTGATGACCTATTGTAAGGATAGGTCATCAATTCTTAAGTAGTGGACATCATCTTTAAAGAAGAACTCCCATTATTTTTTTTTTGGTTCCTATACCTGTGTATATGTACTCCACTATCATTGTGTTAATATACTCACATTCCACTGTCTTCTCCAATATCCAGCGCCGCTCTGCTTCTCTTCTCATTCACATGATGGTAATTCAGACAATCCAGGTCACTCTATGCGTGAACCGAAAGTCTCTTTTACCATGTAAGACTACGAATCCTCGTTCTGACGCTCCATAGGCTTACATTATAAAAGTCACTTCTGGGTCAGGCAGAGAGCAGTGTGAGTCTGCAGACCGGTGACGTCACTGAGAAGAGGAGCAGAAGACCTATGGATACTAAAGATGGAGGTGATAAGTGAGTATATTAACACACGCAGTACATCCACAGGTTTAGGAAAAAGAAAAAAAGTAATCCGAGTGCTACTTTAATTTTGTTAACTATCTATATTCACTTATTCCGTTAATAACAGCATACCTGCCCACTGCTGGGGTGTAATCTCACACCAGTATTTCCGCACCGTCAGAATATCTTTCAGCAGGATACTGCTGTAATCCGCTCCATATGCAGCGCATTTTGTGGGGTCTTTCACAGTGTCGGTCATATGAAGTAAAAGCTCAGAGCATTTTAACCTTGGGGATCCTGCAGATATGAGACAGAGTAAGGTGTTAGAGTAAATTGAGGTATCATGTAGAATAGCTACCTCTCTTTCATTACAGGTATTAATCCCCATGCACATGGCAATGTTACACCTCTGCAAATACAGATTCATTCAGACTTGTATCATAGGGTGGTTCTTCAATACTACATCAGTAGGGGTCAGACTTTCAACATCCCCACAAATCAGCGGATTAGTGTCCCTGGAGCTCCAGAGAGAACCACAACCCTTTTATGATGAGGCTTGGCTGTGCCTGGTATTACAGCTTACTTGCATTCATTTATATTAGTCTGTAAAATGAGGCAGAGACGCTACATCAAACAGCTGATGGGTAAGGGGTAAGAGAGTCGGACCCCTATTCACCTTATGAACCCTTTTCCAGAAAAAGTTGGGTATCCGCGTAAAATGTAAAGAAAACGAGAATGCAAGAATTTGGAAATATCTTATTATATCCTATATAAATTTTCATCACAAAAGAACAAAGATCAGAAGTTGAACATTAGACATTTTTCCATTTATTTTGTAAAAATTAATTTAGAAAATAGCAGCAACACAAAAAAAGTTGGAACAGGGTTAAGGAAAACACTGAAAACAGTAAGTAGTACTAATTAAAAACAACTGAAGAGTCAATTTTTAACTAAGTCTCATGACTGTTTTAAAAAAGAGCATGTTAGAGGCAGAGTCTCTCAGAAGAAAATATGGTCAGAGGTTCAACAACCTGTAAACAACTGTGTCTAAAAATTGTAGGATAATCTCAGAAAAATGTTTTTCAACATAAAACTGCGAACACTTTGAATATTCCACCATGTACAGTACATTATATCATCCAAAGAGTCAGAGATTCTGAAGAATTCCATGAGCACAAGGGAAGACCTTGTATATTTCAGCAGGACCATGGTAAACCACATACTGCATCCATCACAGCAGCACAGCTCCGTGAAAGATGAGTTTGATTGATGAACGGCCGCCTGCAGTCCGGACCTTTCATCAATAGAAATCATTTGGCACGTTATGAAAGCAAAAACCCGGCAAAGATCCCGAACTGTAGAGCAGCGAGAATCCGATATCACACAAGAATGGGACATTCCTTTCCCAAAACTCCAGTGATTGTGTCCTCACTTCACAGATGTTTACCGACAGCTGTAAAAACAAGAGGAGACGCTGCACAATGGTGGACTTAGCCCAGACACAACTTTTTTGCGATTTGTTCCTGCTATCAACTTGTGAATGAGTTAATTTTTACAGAAGAAATGGAAAAATGGCCAACGTTCACCTTCTGATCTGTGATCTATGTTCTGCTGGGAATAAAATAGAGATTTCCAAATCATTGCATGCTCTCTTTTTAGCATCCCAACTTTCTTTTTTTTTTATAATTGGGGTGGTATATTAACATCTTATCTTGTCTCAAAATAGTGTTTTTGTAGTGCAGCACTATATTGCCGGGAGGCAGCATGCTCCTTATGGTTGATGGTTCAGCCCACCAAATTGGTTGCCCTGCTGGTCTAAACGGTGCGTTCTCCAGTGCGACAACTTAAAGGGCCACTGTCACCCCCTCCAGCCGTTATAAACCAAAAGAGCCACCTTGTGCAGCAGTAATGCTGCAGTCTAACAAGGTGGCTCTTTTAGTTTTTGATTTCGTTATTCCCTCAATAAAGCGTTTTAAAATTTGCCCTAACTACCTGTCTGCAGACCTGGAGGCGGTCCGAAGCCTCCTCTGTGAAGCGCCCAACTACCGTCACTCTTCTCTTCTGGGGATGTGGTCGCCGCCCCCTTCGTGCTGTTTCTTCTTAAATCCTGCGCCTGCGCTGTGCGTGCCTGCCTGGGACAGGCGCAGTCTTCATTGTCCGTCATAGGTCAGATGCAGGGACAATGAAGACTGCGCCTGTCCCAGGCAGGCCGGACCGGATTTAAGAAGAAACAGCGCGAAGGGGGCGGCGACCACATCCCCAGAAGAGAAGAGTGACGGCCGTTGGGAGATTCACAGAGGAGGCTTCCGACCTGCCTCCAGGTCTAAGGACAGGTAGTTAGGGCAAATTTTAAAACGTTTTATTGAGGGAATAACGGAATCAAAAACTAAAAGAGCCACCTTGTTAGACTGCAGCATTACTGCTGCACAAGGTGGCTCTTTTAGTTTATAACGGCTGGAGGGGGTGACAGTGGCCCTTTAACCTTGAAGCATCGGAGGACAGCAAGTGAACTGAAGATGGCCGGATCCAGCTGGCTCTAGAACAGCACTTACGGGCTATATATCAGACAGCTTGTAAGCGCTGCACTCTTTACCTAGGAAGCCAGCCACCACTTATATACTGCAGAAATGGCGGACACCCTAGGCAACGAGCAATAGAATTAAAAATACCTCCATTTTTGCGAATGGAGAGGATTTTTAATAAGAGGTAACTAGTTTTGACTATCAGTTTCCAATTTTACTCCTTAAAGGATAAGTCATCAGTTTAGAAATTCCACATATTCCCCTTTAGTGAAAAATTACCTCTGCAGCTACAATGTATGACAGAGAAACAACAAAAGCAAAGCAAGAAAATAGAAACAAGCTATGGATCACTCACTTTTATTTGCACACCGAATAAAATACTTAATCAGGCTGCTGATCTCTTGCATTTTCTTCTGTCGAGCCGATTGGGTGGATATGGAGACATTTGTTTTTGCAGATTTAAGGCTTTCCGTCTCTTTAAATATATATTTCTGCAGAAACCTGTGAAATACACATTGTATGTAATGTTCATGTTAATATTTACCAATTATCATTAAGTAGATTTATGTAGTATATGGCTCCGATTGATTTGATTTGGAGAAAAGTACAGGGTGGGTCATTTCTATGGCTACACCTAAATAAAATGGGAATGGTTGGTGATATCAACTTCCTGTTTGTGGCACATTAGTATATGGGAGGGGGAAAACTTTTCAAGATGGATGGTGACCATGGCGGCCATTTTGAAGTCGGACATTTTGGATCCAACTTTATTTTGTTCAATGGGAAGAGGGTCATGTGATGCATCAAATTTCACAAGAAAAACAATGGTGTGCTTGGTTTTAACGTAACTTTATTCTATCATGAGTTATTTACAAGTTTATGACCACTTATAAAATGTGTTCAAAGTGCTGCCCGTTGTGTTGGATTGTCAATGCAACCCTCTTCTCCCACTCTTGACACACTGATAGCAACACCTAGCACATGCGTCCAGTATCCGTTGTTTCATATGCTGCACATCTCGTATCTTCACAGCATAGAAGATGTGAAGCATGTGAAGATACGAGATGTGCAGCATCTGAAACAATAAGTTTGATGTCACATGACCCACTTCCCATTGAAAAAAATAAAGTTGGATCCAAAATGGCCCACATGGTCACCACGCATCTTGAAAAGTTTCCCCCCTCCCATATACTAACAAGAAGTTGATATCACCAACTATTCCCATTTTATTTAGGTGTATCCATATAAATGGCCCACCCTGTACATACATCCATGTATCCAATTTGATAAGTTGATGTATGTAAGGGACATTTTCTTGTCATTTGTAAGAACAACTAAAGAGGGTGTACAGTAGAAAAAACCCTAGTCTATGAAAAATGAGAAAAAGGGGTTTATTCTCTTTTTGGGGGACCTAAAATGTGTCAATGTTTTAGGTGGATGGGCGCCATGACAATTCCACTGTAGAGGTTATGCAGGAAAATTTAACACTTGCTACTGGGTTTCCTGACAAATTGTAACTGGGTTTTGGGGATTTCACCTAAGAAGTCGCTCACACATACCAACTGGACATTGTTTAATTTATACCTACACTTTAACTTTTTATATAAAGGGAACAAGTCATGTTCCAAAACGCAATTAACAAGCCAGGTATAGAGTAAATCTGCAGACATCTGGCTGCCACAGTGAAAGAGTGTGTAAGGGGAAAAAAATATCTTTATTCCTCAAGGGAGTCACCGGCTTTCAGTCATAGATGCGTGCCGATGCGGTTACAGTCACCACTCAATACATAGTGAGCTGTGACCAAGAACCACGACCCAGCACTTTGACTCCACGCTCTGCATCTGTACAAAGCAAGCTGTTAATCAATGTGCTGGGGCGTGCTTACAGTTGCTGCTCACTGTAAACTGAGTGGTGTGTGTAGGCGTGCCGGCCAGCCTCTATGACTGAAAGCCGGCAACTCCCAGGAGGAATAACGTTCAATTTCTCCCCCCAAGTAAGGCAGCCACGCAGCACTGCAACTCTATTTATTTGCAGATCAACTCCATTACTAGCTTTTCGGAACATGACAGGTTCCCTTTTATATGCGATATGTGCTGCCAAGCAATACAAATCTGAATCCGAAGACCCTCACTGAAAAGGAAGTACGCTGATTAGGTGAGCGTGTGCACATGGAATCTCCAAAAAAGAATAGGCTGCCATGTTATAAGGAAAATGTCAACTTGAGTCACGCTGTATAACTTTGAAAGCTTATTGGATGAAGCAGATCAAGTGATGTGTATTTGTGTAATGATGGGGGTGAGGCCTAAGGATAGAACACCCTTTATTAAGGGTGTGCAGAATTATTAGGCCCCCTTTTATTACTCAGGCAAAATGGGACAAAAAAAGATTTACCTGATTCTGAATAGTCAAAAATTGTTAAAGGGAGCCTGTCACCCCCCTCAGGCGTTTGTAACTAAAAGAGCCACCTTGTGCAGCACTAATGCTGCATTCTGACAAGGTGGCTCTTTTAGTTATGATGCCTGCACACGCTGAAATAATCACTTATAAAATGTGCCCCCTCATACCCTGAAATCGCTAGGGAGGCGGGTCTTTCCTTCCTAATCAGACACAGCACAGCCATCACTCCGGGCCTGTGCGCGCCGGGCGCCGCCTCCTCTTGCTTCATTATCGTCATCACTCCGGGCCTGTGCACGCCGGGCGCCGCCTCCTCTTGCTGCATTATCGTCTCAGGCGCCTGCGCATTAAGTTTTTTTATTTTCGGGTGTGCGCTGCAATTTGTACTTACAGCGCAGGCACCGGGGACGATAATGAAGCAAGAGGAGGCGGCGCCCGGCGCGCACAGGCCCGGAGTAATGGCTGTGCTGTGTCTGATTAGAATGGAAAGACCTGCCTCCCTGGCGATTTCAGGGTATGAGGGGGCACATTTTATAAGTGATTATTTCAGCGTGTGCAGGCATCATAACTAAAAGAGCCACCTTGTCAGAATGCAGCATTTGTGCTGCACAAGGGGGCTCTTTTAGTTACAAACGCCTGAGGGGGGGTGACAGGTTCCCTTTAAGTCTTTCAAAGGGATGCAGTTCCTGAAATTGCTAAGATATTGGGGCAATCACAGAACAAAAGTTTTGTTGCAAATAGTTAACAGGGTCACAAAAACGAGTTGAGATAAAAAGTCACACATTAACCACCAAAGATTTGAGAAGAAATAAACGTGAAGTGACCAAGAAGCCATTATCCTCACGTCCAGTACTGTCATATTCCAGAACGGCAACCTCCCTGGAAGCCCAGACATGGCCGAGATAAGGAGACTGAGCCCGACCACCAATGAGCAAGACACAGAAGTACAAGGTGTTCACTGCTCAGACATGGGCGAGGTGAGGAGGCTGAAATCTGACCACCATTGAATAAGACACAGATGTATAAGGTGTTCACTGCTCAAAGAAATGGCAGAGATAAGGAGGCTGAGCCTGACCACCTCTGAGCAAGACACAGAAGTACAAGGTGTTCACTGCTCAGACATGGTCGAGGTGAGGAGGCTGAAATCTGACCACCATTGAATAAGACAAAGATGTATAAGGTGTTTACGGCTCAAAGAAATGGCAGAGATAAGGAGGCTGAGCCTGACCACCTCTGAGCAAGACACAGAAGTACAAGGTGTTCAGTGTTCAGAGAGAAGGCCGAGGTGAGGAGGTTGAAACCCGACCACCACTGCACAAGACATAGAAAGAGAAACGTCAAGACTGGGTCAAGAAACATTTGAAGACAGATTCCTCAGAAGTTATATAGACTGATGAGATGAGAGTGATTTCTGAAAGACCAGATGGATGGGTCTGTGCCCGGATCAGTAACAGGAACACAGACCTTCACTTCCACTCAAGACACCAACAAGGTGGATCTGGGTACTGCTATGTGCTGGTAATATTAAAGATGAGCTAATTGGACCTTTTTAAGTTTAAGACAGACTCAAAATCAAGTTCCAAACCTACTGCCAGTTTTTAAGAAGACACTGTCTTCAAGCAGTAGTACAGGAAAATGTATGTAAGAAAACCCATGATTTTTCTACAGGACAATGTTCCATCGCAGCATCGAAGTCTCCACTGCCCGGTTGCCAGTAAAGGCCTAAAAGATTAAATAAAAATGACACCAGCCCCTTCCTCACCCGACCTAAACCCTGAGGGATTTACACTTAAGGAAACTAAACACCTCTCTGATCAGTGTCTGGGGCTGTGGTTGGTGCTGCCAAAAAAAGTGAATTGTCAACAGATTAAGACACGGACAGACTCCATGGATGGAGTTTAACTGTTATTGAAAAGAAGGGCGGCTAAATTACTATATTGGTCACCGATTTTTTTTTTGTCAGAAATGTATATTGTACATTTTGAGTTATTTGGTTATAAATCACACTTTAAAAGAAGAAAATAAACAATCAAGATGGTAAATTTAAGTTTTTCATTTAGCTGCATAATAGCGTATTTTTCGTACTATAAAATGCACTTTTGTCCTCCAAAAATGTGGAGGAAACTGGGGGGTGAACCTTATAGTCCAAATGTACCTACTCTGGCTGTGGAACTGGAAGAGGGGGAGCAGCATCGGCGCAGCAGCGGGTGACAAGAGGCAGGAGCAGGCGGCTGTGTCCGCTGCTAAAGAGAAATTACTATTCACTGCATTCCACGCCCATGGGAGTGGAAAGCAGTTAATATTCATTCCTTTTTGTTGCGGGGACACTCGAAAACCTGGCAGCTGCAGGAAGCCAACGGTTGTGGCCAACAGAGTGTCCACTATTAAAGAGCAATATAGTAGTGAGTATTCCAATAGCTGTCCTTGACTTGTAAGCATCGCATGACATCACTGCCACGCGCTGCTTACAAGCATAAAGCTGCTACTGGCATCGGAACAAGACGCTGAGAGGGAGCGGTGGAAGGCAAGTATAATGGTTTATGTTTTTTCTTAATGTTTTTCTGATGGCGGCCATGTATACAAGGATGGGGATGGGGGCAAATCATACCAGGATAAGGATAAGGCCATGCATACCAGGACGGAGATGAGGGCCCTGCATACCAGAATAGGGATGAGGGAGCCATTCCTATCAGGCTAGAGACAAGGGGGACATGCCTACCAGGCTAGGGATGAGGGGGCCATGCATATCAAGATAGGCATGAGGATGCCATGGATATCAAGATAGGGATGAGGGGACCATGCATACCAGGATGAGTGCTATGCATAACAGGATAGGGATGAGGAGGCCATGCATACTAAAAGAGGGGCCTTATGGTCTGGTGCGTCTTATAGTCCGAAAAAATATGGTAATTCTTCACACATATATTCTCCTAGAAAAGATAAAACCTCACTTTTACTTTCTTAAATATTCAGGTTTATTAACCTTTTGGATTAACAAACCGTAATTGTTCAGTAATAAAATGAATCAAAAATACAAATTACCGTATATACTCGAGCATAGGCTGAGATTTTCAGCCCACTTTTTTGGGCTGAAAGTCCCCCTCTCGGCTTATACTCGAGTCATACCCAGGGGTCGGCAGGGGAGGGGGAGCTGTCTAATATGTCTAATAATACTCACCTGCTCCTGGCGCGGTCCCTGCTTCCCGGCGCTGCAGTTTCTTCCTGTAGTGAGCGGTCACATGGTACCGCTCACTACAGTAAGGAATATGCGGCTTCACCTCCCATAGGGGTGGAGCAGCATATTCATTACTGTAATAAGTGGTAACGGTGACCGCTCACTACAGGAAGAAAATGCGGCGCCGGGGAACAGACGTGTAGCGACGGCGCCAGGAGCAGGTGAGTATGACGGGGCAGTGCGCGATATTCACCTGCTCCTCGTTCCACCGTCGGCGCCGCTGTGTCTTCCGCAGTGACGCTCAGGTCAGAGGGCGCAGTGACGCGATTAGTGCGCGCCGCCCTCTTCCTGAACGTCGGTTCAGAGCATGGGAAGACACAGCGGCGGTCAGCGGTGGAACGGGGAGCAGGTGATTATAGCAAGTTCCGGGGGCCGGAGAGGTGAGTATGTAATTTTTTTTTTTTTTTTTTTAATCGCAGCAACAGCATATGGGGCAAATATCTGTATGGAGCATCTTATGGGGCCATGTGCAGCATGATATGGGGGCAAATATCTGTATGGGGCCATGTGCAGCATGATATGGGGGCAAATATCTGTATGGGGCATCTTATGTGGCCATGTGTAGCATGATATGGGGGCAAATATCTGTACGGGGCATCTTATGTGGCCATGTACAGCATGATATGGGGGCAAATATCTGTATGGGGCATCTGTATGGGGCCATGTGCAGCATGATATGGGGCAAATATCTGTATGGGGCATCTGTATGGCGCCATGTGCAGCATTATATGGGGCAAATATCTGTATGGGGCATCTTATGTGGCCATGTGCAGCATTATATGGGGCAAATATCTGTATGGAGCATCTTATGTGGCCATGTGCAGCATGGTATGGGGGCAAATATCTGTATGGGGCATCTGTATGGGGCCATGTGCAGCATTATATGGGGCCATGTGCAGCATGATATGGGGGCAAATATCTGTATGGAGCATTATATGGAGCATCTTATGGAGTCCATCATAAACTGTATGGAGCATTATATGGGGCTCCTGATTCAATATGGATATTCAAAAACACTTAAACTACTGATGTCTCAATTAATTTTACTTTTATTGGTATCTATTTTTATTTTTGAAAATTACCAGTAGCTGCTGCATTTTCCACCCTAGGCTTATACTCGAGTCATTAAGTTTTCCCAGTTTTTTGTGGCAAAATTAAGGGGGTCGGCTTATACTCGGGTCGGCTTATACTCGAGTATGTACGGTACCTAATAATTCTGCACACAGTATACTCTAATTACTGTTCTGGAAAACATCGCTGTCACAAACCTGAACACTGTATCCCAGTTCAGCTGTTTACCATGGCGTGCATCAGAGTTGCGATCTAACTGCTGGACTGTCTCCTGGTCTTGAAGAAGCCGCTTAAACTTATCAATTTCTTTCTAAAAACACAGAAAAATGATGCAAAGACAATGTCATAAGAGAGCAACATATTACTGAAGATTTTCTAATTTATTTTTAACAGTGGGAATTGGGTAGAGCACATTCATCAGATGACCGTTATGGAAAGCTCTCCTGACGCAACTCAATTGCGGAATACTGACATGTACCCATGAAAGCCCCTTTCGCCATCATCTTTGAACTACTGTGATCTTGTAATTTCTCCTAGATGATGGAATTAAAAAAAAAAAAAAAACAGAACAAGCAATGAGAATGCAACTAAAATAAAAAATATATATATACACAAATAAATTTAAAAAAATCCAAAGATCAGAATTGCCTTCTCTTTTCTTTTTCAATCACTACATCCACATCTGCAATAAAAAAGGACTGAAATGTTGCATGTATCCACAAAACAGTATAAAAACAAAACGTTGGTGGCGTTTTCAAAAGCTAAGAAGAGCCATCACAAGTGAGTAGCTCCGACCTCAGAGCAATAAAATCCACTCGATCCATATGGGGGAAACCTCATCCAGGGTTGGGATAACCTTTCTCTTTACTTACAGGGCTGGAGGAACCTTTTAAGACTTCTCCTGTGGCCATATTCCGGCCCCACATTTAAATTTCTTACGTTCTATTAATTAATAAACTTCTTCAAATCGGTACAGAAGAACTGCTCAAGATGGACAAGGAATGCCTTTACATGGTTTGGTAAAAGCGCAGTCTTCACAATGATACAGGAAAGATACATATCTTGGTACCATGTTAGCCAGTAGATAGAAAAATTTAGAATTGAGAGTCCTCAGTGGTTGATACCTTTTAATGGCTAACTGAAAAGATGGTAACAAATTGCAAGCTTTCGAGACTACTCAGGCCTCTTCATCAGGATATTGTATGTTTTTCAAACTCTTCTGATTGAGAGTCCTTCTTCTTTGGCTCGGTTCATACCAGGTTTATTTGGTCTGGTAAACCTCCCCGCATCAGTAGAATTATCCTTTATCGATCTAAGTCCTCAGACGTATAGCTTTGCCTGATTTCAGATCTTATTATATTGCCACTCACCGCTCTACAGTTCTGGACGGGTGTAGGAAAGGGAAGAGGAAATCCTCGTTCGGGACTGAGCAAAGCTTTACAAATATCCCCTTGACGGCTATTCCTTGGCTGGACTTGTCCTTGATAACATCGCTTAAAACTAGCGATGAGTGAGTGCACTCGTTGCTTGGGTGACCTCCGAGTATTTATGACTGCTCGGAGATTTAGTTTTCATCGCTTCAGCTGAATGATTTAGAGCTACTAGCCTGCTTGATTACATGTGGGGATTCCCTAGCAACCAGGCAACCCCCACATGTACTCAGCCTGGCTAGTAGCTGTAAATCATTCAGCTGCCGCGATGAAAACTAAATCTCCGAGCAGTCATAAATACTCGGAGGTCACCCGAGCGTGCTCGGGAAAACCCGAGCAACGAGTACACTCGCTCATCACTACTTAAAACCCATTTCACAATTGGAGCTGCCGTTGCCTGTCGCCCTTGGTCCGGGCTCTTATTTTACCGCTATGTTCCTCTTTGCTCCCCACTCTAGGAAATCCACTTTTTCTACTAGGGTTAGAAGACAAAGTCTTCCATACCTGGCTAAACTAGGGGCTGTTTCAGAGTGTCTCATTTTGACGCCGGTCAAGTATGGCCTTCAAAAGGAACACCTTCTCGGCGTCTCTGCTCCCTCTCCCCTGGGAACCTGGAGAGTTGGTCAGTTTTCTTACTTTTTCCAATCATTCCCTCCTCAACCCTCTGACTACAATAACAATATGTTCAGACATGGGTCCATTAAGACATACTTTATCCTTCTCTTACTCCTTACATACCGATCCTCCAGACCAACCTAACACCAACTTTCAAACACAATTGGAGGGTGACCTGGGCCTCTCCCTATCGAAGGAGCAGTGTATGCATATTTTTGCATTGACTCAAAAGTCTTCTATCTGCTCCCGCTTTCTTGAGGCCACTTATAAATTGCTCTATCGCTGGTATAGGATCCCAACTCACCTACACTCTATCTTTTAGGAAGCCAGTCCCATGTGTTGGAATTGTGGGGACGAAGAGGGTGGTCTGTTACACATTTACTGGTCCTTTCTGGGAAAAGGTGCCGCAAGTGATGTGAAAAAATAACAGACCTCATCACAGAACTGGCACCGGCACTCGTCCTTCTACATCACTGTGATATCCCTTTAACCCCTTCACACCACGGCCAATTTGTGTTTTTTTTCCCTTCCCTTCTTCCCAGAGCCATAATTTTTCTCTTTATTTTTCTATCCACATAGACATATGAGGGTTTGTTTTTTTGTGGGACGAGTTGTAGTTTTTAATTTATCATCATTCATTTTACTACATAGTGTACTGGAAAATGGGGAAAAAAATTCCAAGTAGGGAGAAATTGTGAAAAAAAATACAATTCTGACATTGTTTTTTGAGAATTGTTTTTACAGTGTATATTTTGTAGTAAAAATGACCACGCAATATGATTCTCCTCATCAATACGATTATGGAGATATCAAAACATGTCCATTTTTTTTTATTATTGTAGAGTTGAATAAAAAAATCTGAAGTTTGCACACACAAAAAAACAAAATTCTGGTTTGCGTCACCATATTCTGAGACCTGTAACATTTTCATTTTTGGGCTGATTGAGCATATGATGGCTTATTTTTGCGGGGTGAGACAATGTTTTTATTAGTACCATTGTAGGAAAGATGTGATTTTTTTGATCACTTGCTACATTTTTTGTGGAATTGTGGCGACCAAAAAAAAAACAAAACAAAGTTTGGCATTCTTGAATTTTCTTCGTTTACGATGTTTACCGAGTGGGTTAATTATTTTTATATTTTGAGAGGTCAGACTTTTGTATATGAGTCGATACCGTATGTGTGTACGTGTGTATTTATTTATTTTTTTTATATATCTTTATTTCCAATGGGGGAACGGGAACTTTATGGGGTTTTTTAAGATTTTTTAAAACATGTTATACTTTTCACTGTTCTTGTTATCCCCCTTAGGGACTTGAACATGCGATCATTTGATCACTTGTGCTATACACAAAGATGTCACAGCGCTGCTGCATATAGGAGAAATCACGGTCTCCTCTGAAGGCTGGTCACGGGTAGGATTTAAAATAAGCTCCGTAAAGGCAGGCACGGGGGTCATCAGCAGACCCCTGGTTGCCATGACAAACCCATAGGCGACCTGCGATCAGAGATTGACAGCAGCATTTAACAGGTTAACAATTGTGTCATCTCTTTCTGCTTTCCCCTTTTTCTTAAGGCTGAGTCACACATAACGATATCGTTGCAACGTCACGCTTTTGGTGACGTATCAACGATCCCACTAACGATCTCGTTATGTGTGACAGCGACCAACGATCAGGCCCCTGCTGGGAGATCGTTGGTCGTTGGGGAATGATCAGGACCATTTTTTGGTCGCTGATCACCCGCTGGATCGGCGTGTGTGACGCCGATCCAGCGATGTGTTCACTTATAACCAGGGTACATATCGGGTTACTAAGCGCAGGGCCGCGCTTAGTAACCTGATATTTACCCTGGTTACCATTGTAAAAGTTAAAAAAAAACAGTACATACTCACATTCTGATGTCTGTCACGTCCCTCGGCGTCCACAGGGTTAAAACTGCTTTCGGCAGGAGCGCTGCTAATGCACGCGCTGCTGCCGAGAGCTTCCCTGTACTGACTGTGTCAGCGCCGGCCGTAAAGCAGAGCACAGCGGTGACGTCACCGCTCTTACTGCCGGTGCTGACACAGTCAGTGCAGGGAAGCTCTTACTAAGCGCGGCCCTGCACTTAGTAACCCGATGTTTACCCTGGTTACCCGGGTGCTGCAGGGGGACTTCGGCATCGTTGAAGACAGTTTCAACGATGCCGAAGTCGTTCCCCTGATCGTTGGTCACTGGAGAGAGCTGTCTGTGTGACAGCTGCCCAGCGACCACACAACGACTTACCAACGATCACGGCCAGGTCGTATCGCTGGTCGTGATCGTTGGTAAGTCGTTTAGTGTAACGGTACCTTTACTCCTCTCTTTTCCTCCGTCTCCTCTGTATTCTCTTTTGCATGTTTTATTCCAACCAGTTTGGGTAATTATGGTTGTTTGTTTTCTCATCCTGGTTTCTTTGTATTCACATGATGTTTTTGTCCTACATTGCTTTCAGGATCTGAGTCACAAGTTGATAACTTTGTTATTCCCCACCGCTCAGTGATTGTTTTTTGTTTCTAATATCCTCCTTTTTCTGTTTATAATTTCAATAAAAACAAAGTTTAATAATAAAAAGTCATCCAGAACACAAAAACAATGGTCAATAAGAATCTGAGCAGCAGAAGTAGCTTTTTCTCACTGACACTGGACACACTAGGTAGTTGTTTAGAGAGGGAAATCACAGCAGGGGGCGCCATGACAGGTATGTAACAGCACCACCAGTATAGGGCTACACTGAAGATTGGTTGGGAAACATTGCAATAGCGAAACATAAGGATGCCATAATGACACAATAAGGACACCATATAAGGACGCATAAAGGACACAAAAACACCATATAAGGACGCACTACGGACACAATAAAGACACCATATAAGGACGCATTAAGGACACAAAGACACCATATAAGGACGCACTACGGACACAATAAAGACACCATATAAGGACACAATAAGAACACCATATAAGGACGCATTAAGGACACAGACACCATATAAGGACGCACTACGGACACAATAAAGACACCATATAAGGACGCATTAAGGACACCATATCAGGACGCCATACCCGTCTTTCCGTGGCCTTGTCAGTTTCCAGCTGACGGCAGCAGAGCAGCAGCTCATGTAAAGCAAGACTCATGGTGCTGGGAATTCAACTCCTTTGGCGCAGCCAGGAGGAGAAACACCGACTAAGAAAGAGAAAACAGTGTTAGTGTTCATCCACTACAAAAAAAAAAAAAATCAAAGCATCCTACTCAACACATTGCTTTTCCAGCAGATTCACAAATAACTAAGGGTATGTACACATGGAGTCTTTTAGAAATCTCAAACCTGGTGACTTTTTCAGGAGCTAGACACTTTACAGGGCACTTTCTTTTTTTTAAGTTGTATTGAATAAACCAGTGAGCCAGTACAGACCGGTCACTTCTTTTAACCTTTTCAACAGGGGTGTAACAATCGCAGTCGCAGAGGTCACAACCGGGCCCGTGTGGGTGTTGGTCAGAGCGGGTGAGGTGATTGCCAATGCCAGCAGAAAGTTCACCTTGATGTGCTTCCTTGAACGCACATCCAGTTGAAGTGTACTGCGGCACACCAACCCTTCACGTCAGTGAGCGGCAATGCATGCTGCCAGCCAATCAGAGGCCAGCAGCCAACGCCGGCGTGCAAGCAACTGGGTGCACATGGCAGTGATGTAATGCGCTCCCGTCACTTGCACACTAAAGTCAGCTGTCGACTTCAGAAGAGGACGCCAGGTAGCAGAAGTAAGGTGAGTATAATTGTGTATTTTTGTTTCTATGCATTAAAGAACAGCTGCAGAACGGGATATATCCTGGTATATATGACATATCTCCTTTATCCTGGGCCCCATGCTATATATATATATATATATATATATATATATATATATACACACACACACATATAGGCAGTCAGGTCAGGGACCCATCCGATTTGAGATTACCTTGACGTTTGGTGGATGGGCTCACATTTTTTGGCCAAATCTTGTGCTAAGCATCTCATGTGTTTTTTCATAGATTTCACAAGCCATTATGCTATTCACATTTCATGTATCGCACATTTCCTTGCTTTAGCACTGTAAAATTGAGTGCAGCCATTATCTATTTGCTATGTAAGTCTTTTTTTTGGTTATGCACCAGTTCAGACTAGATTGCTGTTCAGTCAGTTTTCCTATATTTCCTGTCACGCGAGACAGTCTGATCACTGACACTCGGCTCCCGCTCGCAGCAGAGTTTGAGCAGCCTATCATTACAATATCCGATGCTCTCGCGACGGATACTATATGCTAAGGTGACCCCGGCCTTATTCCCAAAATAGCTAGAAATTCTTTGTCCATAAGATAAGGGATAATGCACTGATTGTTGGGTGTCCAAACGCTGGAACCGCCGACAATCCAGAAAAAAGGGCAATGCAGAGGCCAAGTCTTACGCTACGTGCACACTAGCAGCATTTGGTCAGTATTTCACATCAGTATTTGTAAGCCAAGACAAGGAGTGGGTGATAAATACAGAAGTGGTGACGTGTTTCCATTATACTTTTCCTCCGATTGTTCCTCACCTGGTTTTGGCTTATAAATACTGATGTATCATACTGACCAAATACTGATTGTCTGTCCGTAGCCTTATGCCAAGATACACGACCATGTTTATATACCTGAGAAAATCAGTCTGATGATGCTAATCACACTCTGATCAGTGAGAGATCTGATTTTCTCGTCGGAGAATAGAAAAAAAAATCCCCACTTTCTCTGTTGACCGAATGCGATCCAATAACCAGATGCAACTCGTACATGGTGCAATTGTTTTCCTTGGTCTGAGGAAAAGGAAAAATCGATGATGTGCACGTCCCCATAGTAATATCATGGGGATGAGTGTTATGTGCACAAGCCTTTAGTCCTGTACTCGGATTTCTCCAACAGTCCTATACACAATCCACAATGAATGGAGCTGTGGTCAAACATGGGCACCTCTGCTCCACTGAGGATGGGTCTCTGCAAGTCCCATTCTCAGGGTTCTGGCACTCCATTTTCAGGATCATTGGGGGTTGGGGGATTAACAAGTGATCCGCTATCTTTTGGATAGGGGACATCTTGCTATTTCGTGAACAATCCTTTAAAGTCTGCCGATCCCACTATTAGCGAGCATCCAATCTTCTTATGTATAAGGGGGATCTCCTAACTCGATCCTTATCCAGATGATGTTGGGGGGAAAAGGAGGATCAGGCATGTTAAATTTGACTGCCTGAGCCTTTTGTCTTTATGGCAGATATGGCAGTCAGCAGCTTCCTTCCATCTCACCATAGAAAACACATTCATTCTAGGCCAGACCAAATTAATAAATGAGCAACTTGTAAATGAAATATTGCAGGACAACATCTCAGGGAGCACAAATCATGATTATAAGGTTCAGTGCAGTCTATAAGCTTTATGATAATTGTCACATTGTGTGGCAGCAGGACAGGAAAATGCATTCTCCTAAAGCCAAGGCCTCCAGGCTCAAGTCTATGACAAAATCTCTATATAAATATGAGTCACGGTGCAAACAAGGAGACAGCAGCAAAAGTCAGATCTTCTCCCCCTTGGAAGGTTCCCAACAAAATTCCCACTCCAGCAATAGAAACGGAGACATTACAGTCAAGTACTGCAGCGAGGGCAGCCCACGCATCCTGCTGACGCTTCTTATAATGCAGCTTAAAGGGAAACTGTCAGCAGGATTGTGCTCAGTAACTAGACAGGGTCAGGTCGGCGCTGTTATACTGATTACGGTGGTACCTGGTGATGAAATCCGTCTTGTGGTTGGAGGTCAGAACTGCTCAGCTGCAGAGCAGCACAGCGCCCTCGGCAGAATAATGGCTGCGACTGGGAACTGCACATCGATGTGAATAGGTGGCGGATGTGGAGCAGCCGCCCGCTATATACTCACCGGGGCAGTGCTGTGCAGTTCTAGCTGCTACTGATACTGATCAGCCATGGGGCGCAGTATGTCGCACCCCCACTGATCAGTGGTGATCTATCCTTTGGATAGGCCATTAATGTTCAAGTCCTGGATAACCCATTTAGTGAGGGGGAATAAGTGTGGATTCCTTTTTTCTTAGGACACATGGATGCCACACTGATGGTAAAAACGGACGCAAGATGAAAATTGGATCCAGCGCAATGATGGAAAGTTTTTTGCAAAAAAAAAAAAAGTCAATACACAAAGACAACTCTTGTATTCCCTATGACAAACATGAGCAGACGAGCCATCAGTGTGTAAGCAGAGGGGCACAGCCCCTAGATCAGCAGGACCCCCAATAATCACACATTGCAGCCTGCCATTCAGGCTTTTCATGGGAAATCCCCATGACAGTTCTTCTAAACAATCAGTAAAGAAGTAAACACGCGTGTCTACAATGTAACATCGCTGAGGAGTAAACAGCCACTTGTAATGGGAACCTCCGTCCCTGCGGACACTGGCACTGCTGTGTGTCACTGTGCAGGACGGGCACAGGGGGTCTGCTCACAGTGCTCGGGGCTTGGTCCCCCCGTGGGACAGACACCCGCACCCCGGCCGGCAGCCCCAGCATTACCTCTCCACTGCTGCCGTCTTCTCCACGCTGCGGTGTCACACTCAAAGCCTTCCGCCACTTTCACTTTTCCCTCTGACCAGCAGGTGGCGCACAGCTCGAGTACACATCCATACCTACAATGATAACCATATACAGCCTCATCCAGACCGATCGAAAATGTCCCCAAGGAAACAAAAACTGTCCTTGTTGCTCAAAGCAACCAATCAGATCGCAGCTTACATACTACAAACAGCTCTGGTAAAATGAAAGTTGTGCTATGATTGGTTGTTACGGGCAACAAACCTGTTTCCTTGTAGACCCTTCTGATAAATGTGCCTCAATATGTCCCGAGATGAGTCCTGTACACCCACAACCACACCGACCACCGATGAAAACTGTACAAAACTGTACAAAAAAATTACAAGACATTTCCTCCATATGTGCAAAGCGCAGCACTAAAGTTCTAGTTAGGCCCCGTTCACACATCAGTTTTCTGCCGTCAGTCACAATCCATTGGCTCGACGGATCCATCGCATGTTTGTGAAAAGCTGATGCGACGGATTCGTTTATTTGATGGATCCACTGGCTAATTGGATCCTAAATATATCGCAAAAAAACACATATTTACAGCAAGGGGAATGGACAAGTTGCGGATGTCAGAAACATTTACTCTGCGTAAATAAAAAAGCACAGTGGGTGTGAGATTTCTATAAATCCTATCCACATTGATGGAACCGAGCTGAGGTTGTTAGACAGCGAATATATGCAGAATGAGAAACTTATTGTGGTATTCCCATCTCCAAGATCTTATTCCAATATGTAGTAATAATAATATTAGCAAATCCCTCCAATTACAAATGTAGTGCAGTTCTTCTGCTTCACTCTGTCACTTACCCCATGTGCAGGCATCGCAGTAACTTAGGTATCCATGGATACGACCACTCCTATAGTGACAGTAATCATAACCATGGATACCTAAGCTACTGCAATGCCCTGCACATGGGGTAAGTGACATAGCGAATCAGAAGAACTAGGCTACATTAGTACTAACTGTAGGGATTTGCTAATATTATTATTATTATACCTAAGGCCACAGTCACATGGTCAGTATTTGGTCTGTTTTTTACCTCAGTATTTGTAAGCCAAAACCAGGAGTGGATGATAAATACAGAAGTGGTGACGTGTTTCTATTATACTTTTCCTCTGATTGCTCCACTCCTGGTTTTGGCTACAAATACTGAGGTAAAATACTGACCAAATACTGACCGTATAAAAACATGGCCTAATACATATATTGGGATAGGACCTTGGAGCTGGGAATACCGCTTTAACCTTAGGGCTCATAGAGACGAGTATATTACACGTATGTGTGCTTTATGCAATGGCGTAATTTTAAGATCGTGGGCCCATATGCAAAATCTCCAAAGGCATCCATAACTATTACTGGTCTTTAATATTAATAATCTTTTGATATTGACAAGGGACGTTTTGGCCCCTCTTGGCTGCAGGGTCCTGTGCGATTGTAACCCCTGCACCTCCTATAGCGTCTCCCCTGGCGGTATGTATTATAATCGGAGATCACACGGACTGCCTATAGGGCTGTTCACATTATGCTTTTTAACACGGACACTTGGTCTGTACGAAGAGAATTGCAGCGTGCGCCATTCTCTTCTGTATGTCGGTTGAGACTCACCCATTGAAGTCTACGGGTGCGCCAAAAAATGGTATCCCGTATGGATCACCCGTATAGCACCTGATTCCTGCTGATAGATTATTATTAACATAGGAACCTGTATTTGGTCTTCTACATCATATTATTAAAAAAACGGACACTGCATGGATGTCAAAAACAGATACATGGATGACAATATGGATGAAAACAGGTTTTTTTTAATTTTTCATACAGTACACTGGTCTGAACCCAACCTTAGGGTATGTGCACACGTTGCGGATTTACCTGCGGATTCGCAGCAGTTTTCCATCCGGTTTAAAGTACCATGTAAACCTATGAAAAACCAAATCGGCAGTGCACATGCTGCGGAAAATACCGCGCGGAAACGTAGCGTTGTTTATTTTCAGCAGCGTGTCAATTCTTTGTGTGGATTCCACTGCGCTTTACACCTGCTCCTTAATAGGAATCCGCAGGTGTAAAAACGCAGGTGAAATCCGCCCAAAAAATGCTGCAAATCCGCGGGTAATCTGCTGGTAAAACGCACTGCATTTTACCTGCGGATTTTTCAAAAACTGAGCGGAAAAATCCGCACAGAATTCCACAACATGGGCACATAGCCTTAGGTCAAGTTCAGATGTCGGTGATTTTTCACGTGTACAAAAAATAAAAAAATGGTCCAACTGTGATTGGTTTTTACCTTCAGACTAAAGCTACTTTCACACTAGCGTTTTTGGCTGTACGTCGCAATGCGTCGTTTTGGAGAAAAAACGCATCCTGCAAAGTTGTCTGCAGGATGCGTTTTTTCCCCATAGACTTACATTACTGACGCATTGTGACGTATCGCCACACGTGCGACGGTTGCGTCGTGTTTTGGCGGACCGCCGCCACAAAAAAAGTTACATGGAACTTTTTTGTGCGTTGAGACCGCCATTTTCGACCGCGCATGCGTGGCCGAAACTCCGCCCCCTCCTCCCCGGACCTTGCAATGGGGCAGCGGAAGCATCGTAAGACTGCTTCCGCTGCCCCCGTTGGGCATTATTTTCACAACGCGCGTCAGCACGTCGGGCCGACTCATAGCGACTGCCCCGTGCCGACGCTAGTGTGAAACAGTCTTAATCAGTCTTTCTTGTGAATAAAACTGGTGGAGATTTCTCAGGCCTCTCATATCAAACAGACTGTGAAAATCGGACAGCGCAAAGATGGAGCCTGAGCATTGTCCGATTCCTCCACAGACTTGTATTGGAGAGTTTGACCTTACTTGATCGAAAATGGACATGTATTTGGTGTGGACACACGGTCTGCAAAAATATCAGCCCCACAGACTATAAGGCCACATTCACACTACCAGTATTTGGTCAGTTTTTTACCTCAGTATTTGTAAGCCAAATCCAGGAGTGGGTGATAAATACAGAAGTGGTGACGTGTTTCTATTATACTTCTCCTCTGATTGTTCCACTCCAGGTTTTGGCTGAGAAATACTGAGGTAAAATACTGACCAAATACTGAACGTGTGCACGTGTATAGTCTGTGGGGCTGCTCACACGGCCGTAGCTGCCATTTTCTTGTCACCTTAGTGGTCATTGAGAAGATTGGAAAAAATATGCTTTATTTAGTTGAGAGCAGAATTATGGGGAGAGGAAGCTCTGCTCGGACCATTATACTGGGATATTGGCATTACTCTATATGAAGGAATTGCTATTTATGCAGTTGTCCATTATTTGTCTGCTGGAGCGGCCATACACTAGAAGGTAGGCATCACTAGTTGTCATCGATAATGATATTTTCCAGTCATTATTATAATCTGAGCGGAACTGTGAGCGGGCTGCGCTCATCCGGAACTCCGGGCGCTGTTGTCGCTGGGGAAGTTTTACAGTGTGACACCGCACAGCAGCGCGGGAGAAGCTGGTCGCTGAGTGACGGGACGGGGCTGTGAGTTCGGGGAGAGGCTCCGGGCAGAGGCTGACGTCTCGGATGCCCCGCAGGAGGGGTCGCCATGCTGCTTCCTTCCGATGTGGCCCGGCTGGTTCTGGGTGAGTGCTCCCTGCACGGGCCACGTACTGCGCTGTACCTGTCAGTGCCCGGCGGCCTCCTCCGCCATCATGTCTGTTTATATACGGACACCTGTCACCTCCCCGTGTACGTGGTGACCCGCATGTGCCTCATCGTGGGCCACTACAACTCCCAGCAGATGACCCCAGGGCTCCGCACTCCCCTCCTCCCGTGTCATGGAAGCTTCTGGACATTCCTAATACTCCTCGCCTTAAGATCTTTTATTAGCAAAGTGCCCAATTTTTATATGTTTGTGCTTCTTTCTTCTTTTTTTTTTTTTTTTTTTGGCCGAAGACCCATAACATTTTCTTCATCGATATGTTAAAAAAGTTAATCCGTTAAAATAATAATAAATAATACTAAAAAAAAAATTAAAGCAGCTCTGGCATTGCTGTAATTGTGCTGATCCAAATAATACACAACAAAAGGGTGAAATGGTTAAAAAAAATACACAATTCTGCTTTTGTTGTGTGTGTTTTTTTTTTTTTTTTCCCTTGTAGCAATGATCTGGAAACAAATATTTGGATCAGTACGATTAAGGCAATGCCAGAGCTGCTCTATTTTTTTTTTTTTTTTTTTTTTTTTTTTTTTAGTATTTATTATTATTTTAATGGCTTAGCCTTTTTTAACTTTAAAAAAAAAAAGAAGTTTGGTCTGTAATGCCACTTTCTAATCCGTGTAAGGGTTCATTCAGATGTCAGGGATTTTCTCACATAGTGTCCTTTTATCGAGTTTCATCAAAAGTTTGGGCCAAGTTTCATCAGATTTTCTCAGATGAGAGAAGGAAAAATTCTCTTTTCCTGATCAGATTGTGATTCTGGTGTTGGCCAATTATTTTTCACGGATCCCTAGACTTGCATTGCCAATTTTGATCCGACAGGTTTTTTTTAGTTTTTTTTAACCAATACCAGACATGTCTCCGTGACATTGAGTGGACCGTGAAAAATCCCACTGCGATTAACCCCTTCATGCTCCATATGTCACGGAGTATGTCAAGGACTCAGGAGGGGGATGAGAAGTAGAAGCCTCTCCACAAAGGGCAGATCTGTATTATAAATGGCATCCCCCTCTAATAACAATCGCAGATTACTGCTGTTAACCACTTAAATGCTGCTGTCAATCACTGACAGCAGCATCTAAGGGCCACAATACTGAACTAAATGTAAATTGCCCCCCTTTGTCACAGTTAACAATAAGGAAATGTAAACAAAAAATTTCAAAAATCTGCTATCACTGTGAGAAGAAGTCTGATCTGTTGATATATATCATTAATTACACTGATTGGTTAAATGCTGTAAGGAGAAAAAAATCTCAAAACTCCAGAATAGATTTTTTTTTTTTTTTCAATAAGAAGCGATCAAAGCATAATATATACCCCAAGAATTAAGGTATATACATAAAAACACCAGCTCACCACGCAGAAAAAAAGCCTGTAAAAATCCATGGATTGTATCATAAAAAAAGTTACAGGTCTCAGAAAATGGTGACAACATTTTTTTTATTTTTTTACAAAAATCCAATTAAAAAATAAAATGTATGAAATGGATAAGAGTCTACGTATTTGGTATCTCTGTAATCATGTTTCCAGGTAATTTTTAGGCTACGTTCACACGATCCGTTTTTCACTGCGGATTTTTCCGGTCCTTTTTCGGGGAAATCCGCAGTGGAAAACGGCGGTGCTTCTCTCGGCAGATTTGTGTCCTTTTTCTTCTGCGGATTCCACTGCGGGTTTCCAACTGCAGTTTCCTATTGGTGCTGTTGGAAACCCGCAGCGGAATCCGCTGAAAGAATTGACATGGTACTTCTTTTTTCCGTTGGCAAATCCGCGCGGATTTTCCAGCGAAAAAAGGATCGTCGGCACAGCGGGTTTTGTTTTCCATAGGGTAACATTGTACTGTACCCTGCATGGAAAACGGCTGCGGATCCGTAGCTGCAATTCCGCTACGGATCCGCAGCAAAAAACGGATCGTGTGAACGTAGCCTGACTCTAATGCCGTAAAAAATAGAATCCAAAAATACATTGACAGAATTATGTTTTGTTTTTTCTTTTTTTCCACCATTTTACTTCACCTATAGTTTGACATTCTTCCTTGCTGTATGTGATAAAATCAGTGTCATTCAAAACTATATCTTGGTCCGCAAGGAACAAATCCTCATATGTACTGTATGTCAGTGCAAGAATGAAAGAAAAAAAGTGTCATGGTTATTGAAAAAAAAGTTGGAGGAAAAAAATGAAAATGCAAAAATTGGCTGCAGAGGGAAGTGGGCTAATGAATACATGAACTTCACTATTGCTATGCATGTAAAATCAAGAAGTACTTAGTTGTTTGATCAAAAAGCGTAGAAGCCATTCACCCGTGACAGGGTGACCTCATATGGATGGTCCCTAATCTCCATGACTGGCCTCACATGAAGTGGGGAAGAGATAGGAAATGGGCTTATTAAAGGGGCTGTGCCATAAACAAACATTTTAATCAGTAGGTCTTGGAATAATTGGATGCTTTATATAAAAAAAAAAAAAAAACCTGCTAAGATGATTTTATAAATTCCTTGTAATGTCTGTGTCTGACGATGCAGAGCTGCTCCAGTTCATATACCACATCTACTGGCCAGGGGAGGAAGCCTATGTCACTTATGATAAGCGAGTACACAGACAAAACAGCAGGGCTCACAGCTGTTATTTTCTAATGTAATACATTGCCCTGTGCCACGTCTCCAGTCCCCTGATCTCATCATAAATTGTCAGTGACATTAAAGCTCAGCAGCCACAGGAGCTCCCACCTCACTGACTGATTTATGATGAGTTGAGGAAACCGGAGATGTGGCAGAAACACTCGCTCCTGTGATAAAACACACAGGCAAATTGTCTTAACTCAGAAAGTAGCAGCAGCGATCCACTGCTGTTTCATCCGCATACTCGCTTTTTTCCCCATTTACATGCATAGAGACAATACCCTTTGTATGCAGTAAATAAATCTAGTGCTTTGCTGCAGAATGGATGTTCTGTCCTCACTGAATTAGTTTCTTTATTCTCAGTATTGATGCTTCTGCCTGCTCAGCATGATGCACTCTTATTTGGTTGTGCATCCATTGCTAGCATGCTCGGTCGCCGTCTGCTTTTGCTTTTCCGACTTACAATGTCACGTGGCTTTTATTTTAGGTTACTTGCAGCAAGAAAAGCTCCTGTCTACCTGCCAATCCTTTGTCGTAGAAAGTCCGAATCTCAAAGAGTATGCCGAGCATCATACAGAAGATGGCACCATCCCAGGATGCTTGCTAGTAAGAATTATTTTAATCGTTTTTATAATGGAGTCTGTAATTACTGTTCAAACCAAGCACATCCTCTCAGTGCCCCCATAATGTGGACTAGCATTTGCAGTGCACTTTTTTTAAACCACTTGTTTTCCATTTATCTCCACCCTAGTTTTCATCAATTGATAGCTCTTAGTTTTTACTGGATGCCATAGATGGAAAACAGTTGGGCACTGGAGTAACTGCTTGGCGATGCCAAGGGTGCAGGGCATGGCTGTGCTTGGTGTGAACAAACATTTTGTCCCTTTTTTAAACTGATTGTTGAGCTTCATTGACAGCAGTCTGAATAATAACATCTCCATAGGGCACACAAGTGTGTTTGTCTCCCAGCAGAGAGCGACACAAGGCCTGGGCACACAGTGCTTAGTAAAACTGCTCTGCCTCCAGAGGTCTGGCGTCAAAGCCAGGAGTGGATCCAAAAAGAAGGAAAGAGATAAAGGATGAACTAATACTTTGCCTCTGCTTTGCATCCACTGTTGTGTTTAGCTCCAGTCTCTACATGTGTGTTTGCAGCCTTAATACTTTTAGCTAATGGTAAAAGGCAGTCTAGGCTGGAATTGATTAAGTATGAAGCTCATTTATCAATGTGTAATATTCTCTCCTTTTCAGTCCCTATTCGGAAAAAACCTTACAACAATCTTAAATGAATATATTACCATGAAGGCAAAGGGTGAGTGTGTGGTTGAAGCTTTTCCTCTTGTAGACTCTGGGAATATTAGGACTCTTGATTTTCTGATGCATTTACATGAAAAATGCCATTTTGTACCACTAGGATTCCTAATTCACCAGTTTACATTTAAAGGTGATTTGGGGGCTTTTACAAAACTTGCCCAAATACAGGGACTGTTATAAAATAAAGGATTATTACTTAGCTATTGAGTCCCCTCCTACTTTAGTATCACGTCTCCAGCGGACCCTGCAGTGATCTTGTGCTGCCCATCTTTCATATGACCGCTGCAGGCAATTGGTGGTCTAAGTGGTCGTCTCCTTTGCAAACAACTGTTGGTCTTGAGGTTAATGATAGGCTGCTGCGGTCACGTGAATGATGGACAACATGTGATCACTGCAACACCAGCGTGCACCACCAAAGTGGTGAAGGAGTCTACTGATTAAATATTGGATATTTATTTATTTTATAACACATTGCACCTATGTTTTGGCCACAAGATTAAGACTCCGTGTTCAGGTTATACACAAAAGCGCTGCTAACACGAGCTGGGTAAGCACTAACACTGCTGTACCTGGTGGTCTGATGAATCTATTACTGGGAAACAATTGTACAAGTCACTATGAGGACACATTCAGTAATTTACGTCATTATTTGTAAGCCAAAACCAGGAGTGGGAGAAAAATGCAGATACAAATACTGATGTAAAATACTGACCAAAAACTGATCGTGGCCTATATCCAGGTGCAGACGATCTTAGACTGTCTCATCAGAGAGAATCAAGATGATGATGCAAATCCACTCTGATCAGTGTGGGAGCACAGTGTGATCCGATTATCTCAGATGAGAAGATTAAGAAAAATGTCTACATGTTCTCCATTCTGTGAGGCTGAGGAAACATGACTGCACTCAGATGTAATCTGAGTGTTTTGCGATGTTTCCCATGCAATGCACTCGTTGACTTGCATGGCTGTGTGTGATCCAAATATCACATTAAATTCAAGCATGCTACGATTTTACTTCTAACCTGCACTCTCCGAGGAAAAAAAAATCGAACATATGCACGGCCTCGTAGCATAACATTAGTTCAGGTGTGATCCGATGTCTGGTTGGATCGCATTCCGACCAAAAACACGCTAGTCTGCACTTGCCCTAAAATGTTCCAATCTGACTGGTTTATACCCAATTATGCATCCTAATAAATCATATGGAACTTACTTGAAACCTCTTGTTCAGAGAATCAAGCAGAAGTCCCATTCATGATGTCATCTCTGTGGAAGAAGCTGGACCTCACGTTATCCCAGATCAGGTATACTTATACACTATACTTATCTCCTACAGATAGTTCGGTATCTCACAGTATTATATGTGGTCCTATGTAATATATTATAATTTAAGCTGATCTCTTTACCTGCCAGGTCCATGCAAGAATCGGCAGCTTTTAACAGCCATCAAAGATGTAAGTGAGCAATGCTAATTATAGGCTTTAATGTTTTCTACAATCCTCTGCTCAGCAGCACAGATTTCTCAGCTTATCTGGATACCAGTGAGACACAGGAACAGGCCCAGTAGCTCTGTAGGCAGGACATGGTCAGCTCATGTCTGTTTCAGGAAACCGCACATGAACATTAGCCATGTGCCTCACTCTGACCCTATGTCTTATACTAAAGCATCTAATGAGCCTGGGCAAAGGTCATTGTGGATCCTGTATGATCAGCTGTGTACCGAGGTTTCCTGTCATTGTAATCCTACCTCTGTTGATAATGAGGCTTCTGAAAAAAAACTGGAAGTGAGTCTAACATATCCACAACGACCAGATCGAAAATTGCAATATTAATAATTTGTATTTCTCCTACGCCTCATTGGGGGACACAGGACCATGGGTGTTATGCTGCTTGCCATTAGGAGGACACTAAGTAAACACAAAGAGTTAACTCCTCCTCTGCAGTATACACCCCTGACTGGCCTGTAACGACTCAGTTCTTGCTTAGTGTCTGTAGGAGGCACTTGGGTCTGTTCTCAGACCCCAACGTTTTTTTTTATTTTATTTTTAGTTTTCTGTAAATTTTTATTTTTTAATTAACGGAGTGAAGGGGGCGACAGATCCTTTCAGGGTCCGCTCTCCCCCGAACCATCAACAGGCGAGCACGGCAAGTATACCTCCCCGTACCTCTCCTGCGACGTTTGGCGCACGCCTAATCTACGCTAGGGCGACAGTTCCTATACTGTCCCAATCTCCCCCCTTGTTGTGAATTTACCTTTTGGCTCCCTCTAGTGGCTACTAGTGTTTTTACTCTGGGTATGTCTATCATCCCTTGTATGCTCACCTGGGTCGTTAGGTCAGGGGTGTTGCTATATTAGCTCCCTGGACCTTCAGTTCTATGCCTGGCAACGTTGATATCAGAGCTAATCTGTAGTGCTCTTGTCTACTGATCCTGGTTCCTGCTTGATTAAGCTAAGTCTGCTTTCTTGCTTTTTGCTATTGTTTTTGTTTGCATTTTTGTCCAGCTTGTACATAATCTGTATCCTATCCTTGCTGGAAGCTCTAGGGAGGCTGGAGTTCTCCCCCCGGGCCGTTAGACGGTTCGGGGGTTCTTGAATCTCCAGTGTGGATTTGTGTTAGGGTTTTTGTTGACCATATAAGTTATCTTACTACATTCTGCTATTAGTGAGTGGGCCTCTCTTTGCTAAACCTAGTTCATCTCTGTGTTTGTCATTTCCTCTTACCTCACCGTTATTATTTGTGGGGGGCTTGTATCCAACTTTTGGGGTCTATTCTCTGGAGGCAAGAGAGGTCTTTGTTTTCCTCTTCTAGGGGTAGTTAGTCCTCCGGCTGGCGCGAGACATCTAGCGACCAACGTAGGCATGTTCCCCGGCTACTTCTAGTGTTGGCGTTAGGAGTAGATATATGGTCAACCCAGTTACCACAGCCCTATGAGCTGGATTTTTGTACTTCGCAGACTTGCTGATATCTCTGAGACCCTCGCCATTGGGGTCATAACACCCCTGTAAGATGGCGAGCATTTAGAGTATACCTCTCATGTGCATCTCCCGGGCTCCACCGCACTCAAGCCCTCACCTTGGCGTCTCGTAGTCCCCACAGTAGCCGTAAGCCCCCTGTGGCAGGCACATCCATAAGTCCCCTGCGGCAGGCACAGCTGTAAGTCCCCTAAGAAGGCAAGCACACTTCAGGATGCTCTCCGTCCCCCGACACAGGGATGATCGATTGAGCTGGAGGTGGTTCCTCCTCGGTGAGTACTATTCTTCCTCACGCTGCTGCGTGGGAAGATGCGGTCCGGGTCCCTGGGGAGAGGTACCGCTGGCATCTAGCCAGCGGCGATCGTTAGGCGCGGCGTCTCGGCCGCCAGCGCGCTTCGCCGGCCGGCTGCACTAATTTAGTCCCCGGCTTCTCCAGCCGGACTAGGCCGCAGTTCAAAAATCCCGCCCACCGCCGGAGCCCCGCCCACTGCTCAGGCGCTTCTCGCTCTGAACGAGAAGAGCCCTGCAAATCTCGAGCGCCATCTTGGGACTCCACTGCTGCATGGAAATACAGCCGAAAACGCTACTTCCCTCTCTTCCTCCCTGGGGGACACCAGCCCAGGACCGTGGATAAGCTGCTCCACTGCATAGGGAAAAGCTTAACCCCTTCTCTGCACCCATAGCTCTGCTATTGCAGTTTATCGGAGAATAGACATTCACTATGTCTCAATCTAAGGAGGGAAAATGGGGCAATAAAAAGCAGTGTTTTTTACTTCATGTGCCACTTGCAATTCTGCGTTGCCACGTGCCCACAATACCCCCTTGTTCCAGAACTGTGACCCGGTCTGTGCGCAGCCGCCTTCTGCTGCCACCCCCGATGTCTCCACTGACCCCGCCGAGCTTAACCCTCCTGAGTGGGCCGCGTCCTTGTCACGCTCTATGGATTCCTTGGTCAAGGCATTGGACTCTTTCCGAGGGTCCTCCTTAAGCCAGAACTCACCTCCGTTGGCTGCGACGGAATCTGGCGCCGGCGCGGGGCCGTCCGACCACAGGGGGCTTACCATACTACGGGAGTCTGGGGTGCCCGAAAAAGGACCCTTCCCTCATCTCCCGTCCAGGCTCGAGCTTCAGTATCTGTCAGCTCATCTTCTCGCTCACCCTCCCCCGAGGGTCGCAGCGTACATGACTCAGAATACGAGTCAGAGGAATCTTTAACCCAAGACTCCTCTATCGGTCAGGAGACTCTTGACTCCCTTATTGAGGCAGTCAACAAAACACTAATGGTGGACGAGGAATCGGTATCCACTCAGGAACACGTCTTGTCTTTTAAAAAGACTAAACGCGTTCAAAGGACATTTGCTAATCACCCTGAGTTTCAGGACATTGTCCAAAAGCACAGGGAACACCTGGAGAAGCGATTTACGGCTCAAAAAGCCATGGAATCTAAATATCCTTTCTCCAAGGATCTGATGAAGGAGTTTCTTCTCTCTCCCTCTGTGGATCCTGCCGTGTCGCGACTCGCATCCAAAACTCTTATCTTTGTCCGATGGTTCATCAGTCAAAAATCCTCCTGACCGTCAAATTAACTACCTGGCTCGCTCAGTCTTTGAGACCTCAGGAGCAGCACTCCTTCCATCTTTTGCCGCTACCTGGGTGGCTAAGGCAATGGTTGCCTGGGCAGAGGTGTTAACCTCTACCGTCCACGGCAGTAATCTTCCCCCAGAGGCGGCTAGACTAGCTAATCAGATAGCTCAGGCCGGAGATTTCGTAGTTAACGCTTCCATAGATGCGGCTAATTGCGCAGCGCAAGCGGCTGCAAACGCAATCTCCATCAGAAGGGCCTTATGGCTCCATGATTGGCGAGCAGATTCTGCTTCTAAAAAGTCGCTAACTTCTTTACCTTATCAAGCGGGTCGTTTATTTGGGGAGAAACTAGACCAAATCATTTCTGACGCTACCGGATGGTACAGTAAGTTTCTTCCCCAGCAAAAACTTGCCCGGCCTTTTCGGAATCAACAGCAATTTCGATTCCGGTCCTTTCAGAACAACTCAAGTTGGTCCTCCTCTTCCCCTGGTTCGGGACGGTGGGAAAACAGAAATCCTCAGGTCTCATACAGACCAAACCGTTCCTGGAAACCCAGACCGAGACCTTCGGGCCCTAAGTCATCCGCATCCCTTAAACCTTCTACACAATGACTCGTCGTCGTGTCCGGTGGACACCGACAAAGTAGGCGGACGCCTTCTTTCGTTCCGTCAAAATTGGCTCTCGGTCGTTCACGACGAGTGAGTCAGAGAGCTCGTGTCTTCCGGATACAAAATAGTTTTCTTCCATCCCCCTCCGCGCTTCTTCCAGTCTTCTCCCCCCAAAGCAAGGGCGTCACATCTTCTTCAAGCCATACAGCCGCTTCAAAGGGACGGTGTCATCGTTCCGGTCCCTCGAGACCAAAGGTTCAAGGGGTTTTACTCCAACCTTTTCGTGGTCCCAAAGAAGGACGGGACCTTACGGCCCATACTGGACCTCAAACTGCTAAACAAGTTTGTACGCGTCCGACACTTCAGGATGGACTCGCTCCGTTCTGTTGTCGCGTCCCTGGAAAAAGGAGAGTTCCTCGCATCCATAGACATCAAGGATGCTTATCTACATATTCCAATTTTCCCCTCTCATCAGCAGTTCCTGCGCTTCGCAGTCCAAGAAGAACACTTCCAGTTTGTGGCCTTGCCGTTCGGTCTCGCCACTGCCCCCAGAGTTTTCACGAAGGTCATGGCGGCTGTCATGGCCATTCTTCACACTCGGGGAGTGGTAGTCCTTCCGTATCTGGACAACCTTTTAATCAAGGGTCCGTCCCATTCTGCCTGCGAAGAGTCTGTAAGTATCACCGTGGATTCGCTTTCTCGCCTGGGTTGGAAAATCAACTTCGAGAAATCATCTCCAGTGCCGGCTCAGCAAATCTGCTTCCTGGGCATGATTTTGGACTCTTCCCACGGGTTAGTCATTCTCCCTCCAGAGAAGGTCTTGCCCTTACAACACGGAGCGCACAAGCTCTCCCGTCCAGTCCCTCACTCCATTCGCTTTGCTATGCGCATACTCTGGAAAATGGTTGCGGCGATGGAAGCCGTTCCGTTTGCGCAGTTCCATCTCTGTCCCCTGCAACAGGCGCTGCTGTCAACCTGGGACAGGAGTCCGTTTTCCATCGACCGTCGTTTTTGCCTCTCCCCACAGGTCAGGCAGACCCTCAGATGGTGGACACTACAGTCCTCTCTGAACCAAGGGAAGTCCTTTCTCCCAGTGCGCTGGTTAGTGGTGACCACCGATGCCAGCCTTTTGGGCTGGGGCGCAGTTTTCAATCACCACACGGCACAAGGTCGTTGGTCCACAAGAGAGTCGCGTCTTCCAATCAATATCTTGGAGATTCGAGCGATCACGCTTGCCTTACACAACTTTCATCATCTTCTCGCAGGCCATCCCATCAGAATCCAGTCCGACAACGCCACGGCAGTGGCGTATATCAACCGACAAGGGGGAACCCGCAGCAGGGCAGCCATGCTCGAAGTCTCCCACATCCTGCGCTGGGCCGAGACCAATCACTCGCTCATCTCGGCGATCCACATACCGGGTGTGGAGAATTGGGAAGTGGACTTCCTCAGTCGCCAAGGTCTTGCCTCGGGCAAGTGGTCCCTCCATCCGGAAGTCTTCCAGCAGATTTGTCTTCGCTGGGGGACGCCGGATGTGGATCTCATGGCCTCGAGGCTCAACAACCAGGTTCCCCAGTTCATTGCTCGATCCCGCGATCCTTGCGCCATCAGGCAAGATGCTCTGGTCCTGTCATGGCATCGGTTCCAGCTGCCATACATATTTCCACCTCTTCCTCTGCTCCCGAGAGTCATCAAGAAGATCAGGGCAGAGGCGAGACCGGTGATCCTCGTCGTGCCGGACTGGCTGCGCCGAGCATTGTACGCTGAACTCGTCCAAATGGTCGCCGATGTCCCCTGGCGGCTTCCAGATCGCAAGGATCTTCTCTCACAGGGCCCAATTTGCCACCAGAACTCCAGGGCCCTGTCTTTGACGGCGTGGCCGTTGAATCCTGGATTTTAGCCCAAGCCGGATTCTCTCCAGGGGTTTCTTCTACTATGATTTGCGCGAGGAAACCCTTATCCATGCGCATTTATCATCGCACTTGGTGCATTTTCTTCTCATGGTGCAATGCCCATGGACGTTCTCATCTGGTGTTTTCCATTCCGTCCATTCTGGAGTTTCTCCAATCAGGTTTAGAGTCAGGCCTTGCCCTAAGCTCGCTCAAGGGACCAGTGTCCGCATTATCTGTTCTATTCCAACGAAAGATCGCTTCCAGACTGCCGGTTAAGACGTTCATCCAAGGAGTCTCCCGGGTGGTCCCTCCCTATAGAATGCCCCTGGCTTCATGGGATCTTAACTTGGTTCTTGGAGTTCTTCAGGAGGCCCCTTTCGAACCATTGCAGGACATCTCTCTCACCCTCCTTTCTTGAAAAGTGGTCTTTCTCGTGGCGATTACGTCAATCGGGAGAGTTTCTGAGTTGGCGGCTCTTTCTTGCCGACCCTCTTTTCTGATTTTTCACCCAGACTAGGTAGTCTTGAGAACCTCTCCCTCCTTCCTACCTAAAGTCGTCTCCTCTTTTAATCTAAACGAGGACATTGTCTTGCCGTCATTCTGTCCGGCACCAACCCATCGTATCGAGAAAGCTCTCCATACTCTGGATGTGGTTAGAGCTCTTCGGCGGTACATATCTCGCACGGCTCCCTTCCGTAGGTCGGATGCCCTGTTCGTGCTTCCGGAAGGACATAGGAAAGGCCTACCCGCCTCAAGGGCCACTCTAGCCAAGTGGATTTGTACCACTATTCAGGAATCCTACCGCGTCAGGAACACCTCTGTCCCAGCAGGGATTAAGGCGCATTCGACTCGGTCGGTCGGTGCTTCTTGGGCCATTCGGCACCAGGCTTCAGCACAACAGCTTTGTCAAGCTGCGACTTGGTCCAGTCTGCATACTTTTACGAAGCACTATCACGTTCATACTCCGGCTTCGGCAGACGCTGCTCTTGGCAGGGTCATTCTGCAGACAGTGGTACCTCAGTAAGCCAGTGGTACATGGGGTTGTAGCAGTGCAATTGCTCCCCACCCAGGGACTGCTTTAGGACGTCCCATGGTCCTGTGTCCCCCAATGAGGCGTAGGAGAAAAGGAGATTTTTGTGTACTCACCGTAAAATCTTTTTCTCCTAGCCAATCATTGGGGGACACAGCACCCACCCTGTTAGCCTATTGGCTGTTTGTTGTTGTATTCGTTCCTCAGTTTTGGACATAGTTTACTTGTCTTGGTTTTACTCCTACTGCTTTACTACCGAACTGAGTCGTTACAGGCCAGTCAAGGGGTGTATACTGCAGAGGAGGAGTTAACTCTTTGTGTTTACTTAGTGTCCTCCTAGTGGCAAGCAGCATAACACCCATGGTCCTGTGTCCCCCAATGATTGGCTCGGAGAAAAAGATTTTACGGTGAGTACACAAAAATCTCTTTATTTTTTTTCACTACAGATTGTGATATGGAAAACATGCAACAAATTTTTGCTTTTGAAATTTGCTTTGTTACACAATACTGTACACTTCTCCCTATCTAGCTAATCCCTGAATGTTTTTAGTTTTTTGTTTTTTTTTTTTGTAAACTTTGTGTGTTTTGACAGTAGTTTCAAATGTAACGTCACAGGAGGTGTTCCAGCGTCCATCAACCCTCCTGGTACAGGATTCGCAGGGGACAGCGCTGCAGTTGCTTGCTAGTTTCTTGCATTGCCTCCCCCTCTGATGATGTCCTGGGTAATGGACTCTGTGGCAGATGTGAGAGCAGCGCCGACACTCTGCTTCTATCTCCGCCTTAGCTTCTGTGAAAGGCCTTAGCTGGGGATGGCGATAGAAGCAGTGACATCAGCGCCGCCCCACAGCTTCTAGCACGGCCCTCAAACACATCATCTTCAGTGGGTGGCTTGTGTTTCTCACTGCTTCTAGCTCTGCTCCCAGCTGAAGATTCATTTGAGGGCAGTGCTAGAAGCTGTACCGTAGCTCTGGTGTCTCTCACTACTTCTATCTCCGCCCCTTGACTACATCTTTCACAGAAGCTACTTCGGCGGCCGAGAGAGAAGCAGAGTGCTGGCCCTGCACTCGCCTCTCCCACATACTGTGTCCATCACTTAGGATCCAATGCATCTTCAGAGGGTGATCATGCATGAAGCTGGTAAGTAACTGCATAGCTGTACCCTGGTGATGTCCTGTTTCAGAAGGGGCGATGGACACTGCAGGGAGCACCCACTCTTGTGACATCATGTTTCGGAAACATAGGAAGTATAGTAAAAAAAGAAAAACACATTTAGGGATTAGCAGGATAGGGAAAAGTGTGTTTTGTAATAAAGCAAATTACAAAAGTGATTAGGGTGTAAGGTTTAGATATTTAGAAAATACATTTTAGATGCCAGACCAGCCCTTTTAATGATCACTAGGAGTCCAACTTCTTTGCCCATTCTGATTAAGGATTTGCAGCTTGTTCTCTTAATGTTTCCCACCTTTATTTACAAGGGTGCTGTCTGCCTTATGTTATCCTGCAGCTCCATTTGTGTGAATGGTGCCGGCTGCAGTTCCCCGCTCAATTGTTGGCAGGGGGTGCTGCTTGCACTGAAAAAGTGTGAAGGGGAAGTTTTGCTGCAGCCACTTAATTATGAAGATCTTTTGGCATCTGAGTGATCTGATTTCAGTTATTATTAAAGGTTTGTCGTCATCTTCGGTCTGGATGAGTTCGTCACTTCTCGAGCCTGGATTGTGCTCTTTCCAATGCTTCCTCCAGCAGGGGGACTGACGATATTCAGATCCAATAATCCGGGCAGCTTCAGAACAGCGCTTACAATCTCTAGACTGAGTGCAGAGAGAGGTTGTCGGTAACAAGATGTAAATTAAAAATCACTCTATTCTTGATAACAAAGAGGATTTTTAATAAGAAGCATGCTGAAAATGTTCTTGTTTTTCCAAGCGCTTTTAACATTTAAAATAATGAGAAAAAAAACTTTAAAGAGAATCTGGCAGCAGGGTTTTAATGTGTAATCTGAAGGCAGCATGAGGTAGGGTCTGAGACTGTTTCAGTACAATGAGTATGATCACCTCTACCTGGACTACAGCGCTCGTGAGCCCTGGTCCAGCTCCGTCCCCAGCACTGGTTGGCAGCTTACAGTCACTATACAATGCACACAGAGAGCTGTTCTGTGGGTGGGGGCAGCTTTCTGAGCTCTGCTACATCTAATAAATATCTCTGTGTCATAACTGCTGCATCCAGTAAACTAAGTGACACATCGCTGGAATCAGGGTATCATCCTACATTATGCTGCTCTCAGATGAGGTAGCAAAGACCTGGTGACAGATTCCTTTTTAACATATAATGGAAAGGGGGCACCACGGATCATGGGATACCACCAGGACCTGAGACATATGAGCATACACAAAAGGTGAAACAGACAAGGTCCTAAGAAAGGGGATCACCACAACAAGGAAATGGCGAAAAATTATATATACACAGCTTTATTGAAATATATATACAAACAAGGGTAACAAACACATGGACATATAAAAACACTTAAAAAGCATACAAATGCTATACACAACAGCCCCTAATACGGCCGTACCCCACATAGGACTCGAGTCATGTACATATGATGTAATTACCTAGAACCAAATTGCTCATAGAATGAAAGAAATAGGCCAAGCTACCTGGGCACTCCCCTGGGTACTGCAAATGGGAACAGACCACTAATAGTGTGAATGCAAAATAGCAAGAGTATAAAGCCCACATAGACATACAAATCCCTGCACTGCAAGTGCTAGATAAGGGACACACATGCACAAACCTGCCTAGCATGTAGAGACGACAGGTGTGTACATAACGGTACATAAATGTCAAGCAGCAAAAAATATATCAGCATAATGCCTCAATAGCATGTGACTAACTATCTAACATGCCACTATACAGAAAAATAGCACCAAGATAGTGTGAGCTGTAGAGATAGCATATTACCCAGGGCACATAATGCCCAAGCCTATAGCGCCTGGAAAAAGAGTCCTAATGTGGGCTACAAGGAGACCCAACGCGTATCGCCACCACACCGGGCAGCTTCGTCGAAGCCCTGACGAAGCTGCCCGGTGTGGTGGCGATACGCGTTGGGTCTCCTTGTAGCCCACATTAGGACTCTTTTTCCAGGCGCTATAGGCTTGGGCATTATGTGCCCTGGGTAATATGCTATCTCTACAGCTCACACTATCTTGGTGCTATTTTTCTGTATAGTGGCATGTTAGATAGTTAGTCACATGCTATTGAGGCATTATGCTGATATATTTTTTGCTGCTTGACATTTATGTACCGTTATGTACACACCTGTCGTCTCTACATGCTAGGCAGGTTTGTGCATGTGTGTCCCTTATCTAGCACTTGCAGTGCAGGGATTTGTATGTCTATGTGGGCTTTATACTCTTGCTATTTTGCATTCACACTATTAGTGGTCTGTTCCCATTTGCAGTACCCAGGGGAGTGCCCAGGTAGCTTGGCCTATTTCTTTCATTCTATGAGCAATTTGGTTCTAGGTAATTACATCATATGTACATGACTCGAGTCCTATGTGGGGTACGGCCGTATTAGGGGCTGTTGTGTATAGCATTTGTATGCTTTTTAAGTGTTTTTATATGTCCATGTGTTTGTTACCCTTGTTTGTATATATATTTCAATAAAGCTGTGTATATATAATTTTTCGCCATTTCCTTGTTGTGGTGATCCCCTTTCTTAGGACCTTGTCTGTTTCACCTTTTGTGTAGATTCCTTTTTAAGAGATGACCATCAACTTTCTGAGGTAGGAATACACTTATAAATTGATCGCCATTGATCTGCCTTTACACTACATTATGGACAAAGAGGAAATCTGGATAAGGATTGTATGATCAGTGCGTTTACTGCAGTGCAATTATTCTCTATTTCATGTGACAAATTGACCATTTAATTTTTTGTCATTTATTTCAGCTATGGTGTGTTGTTTTACTCTGTCGCCTCATTGGGGGACACAGGACCATGGGTGTTATGCTGCTGTCCACTAGGAGGCGACACTATGCATAATCTGAAAAAGATTAACTGTGGCTCCTCCTGTGCAGTATACACCCCTGGACGGCATCAGCCTTCTCCAGTTTTTTGCTTAGTGTCGCAAAGGAGGCACACCTAAAGATTTTTACTCCGTTTCCCGTTTTCCGATGGGATTACAGATGAAGAAAAGAGGGTCTCCTGTGAGACTCCCGGCATGGCTCCTTCCTCGGCCCGCTATTATGGGGTGCCCAGTTGAAGTTGAGATGGCTATTCCCCATGCTGCTCCTTCCCCAACCTCTCGGGTGTTGGTTCGAAGTCGAGACCCCCCTCCTTCCCCAATTCCTTTTGGTTTCTGGGTTGAGGTCGAGGCGAGGATAAAGGCCCCTGAAGGTGTGACAAAAGCACCCTCCCTATCCCCCTCTGGGGGTATTAGGTTGAGACACCTCAGGTAGGGCCTGTACAGGCAGCATCCTACAGCTCCCAGCAATGGGCCAGCATACTGCGCCTGCATCCAGGGACCCCAGCCCAGCTGCGGGCTCCTGTTGGGGCCGGGGGGAGTGCAGGCAGGCATGGCACATACAGACACAGGGCTCCCTGCGTCCCTGTCTCTGCGGCAGCACCAGCTCTATACTGCCTCAGGGGGACCCCAGCCGGGCTCCCCCTTCCGCTTATAGCCCCACCGCCATCCTGCCTTCAAATCCGGAGGGGTCCGGTTCAGATCCGACCCCCTCCCGGACTTTCGCGCCGGCCTGGAGCCCTTCTGGGCCTCAGGCATCTAATTTAGGCCCCGGCTTCGGCCTAGCTGAAGCAGCAGCCTCCTCTCCGCCCCCCGGCCCACCCCCCGGATGACAAATATGACACTCTACAGTGTCAAACAAGGGGCGGATCGAGACAGAAAGGGCGGGTTTTTTATAGCCTTGCCGCCTTTTTCCAGCTCTCCGCCCCCTTCTCCTCCTCTCTCCTCTGTCTCTGCAGCCATTTTCGGCTGCAGATTAACCCTGCATCTCCCGGTCTGCAGGACCAGGACCAGGCAGCCAGTCTCCGGGGGGGCACATGACTGTGGATTTTCGGCGCTGGACCTAGGGGTACACTGGTGGGGTAAGATCACAGCTGGGTTATCTTTACTCAGCTGTGAATCCATATTACCTATAAGGCTCCCCTATAGGTTCTCTACCCCTGTAAGGTCCATCTGCTGGCAGCACTTCTGCACTCTGTGCACTATGCCGGGCTCAATGTCTAAGAGAACCAGGCAGAACTGCTATTATGCATTCTGCACAGCCTGCGGGACCGCTCTCCCCAGTAGCAGCACGTACCCGCATTGCCAGAACTGTATACAAGAAGCCCCTGCCAATGCCTCGGTGTCTAATGCCACACCGGAATGGGCTACTCAGATATCGCAATCTATGACGCAGTCTATAGATAACCTAACTTCCACATTGCTTCAGGCTCTGCAGGGTCATGTCCCGGCTATGAACGTTACCCAGCAAAGGGAGAGCTTGACTCAGGAACAAGATGCCCCTGGCACATCCACGTCTAGGTCACGACGCAAGCGGATCCATACATCAAGTCCATCTGCGTCATCCCATAGCACACGGTCATCCCCCTCTAGGGAGAGACACCGTTGCTCCAGGTCATCTAGACCGTCCCATTCCAGGGACAGACAATGCAGATCTCCGCAATCCCCAACCAGAGAAGGTCTCCTCCCCTGCTCACCTAGCAGGGGACGCCTCAGTGATACACAGGATTCGGAAGGCATCTGCGTCTCTGACTCAGACAGAGAAACGGAGGGGTCCCTGATCCCAATCCCTCCTAGCAATACAGCGCTAGTTGAGGACATAATATCGTCCATCCATCGGGTGCTGGTCATTTCTGATCCGCCATCAGAGGCCCCAGAACATCAGACTTCCTTTGAAGGACCTCTGAAGCCGCCTAAGGTTTTCTCTAACCACCAGAGTTTAAGGCGATCCTTAAAAAAAAAAAAAAAAAACAGCTCTCACAGCCTGAGAAAAAATTAGCTAATCGCAAATATCTGGAGGCGAGGTGCCCCTTCCCACAGAAGGACACCAAGGAATGGACAGATCCACCTGAAGTGGATCCCCCAGTCTCTAGGCTGGCAGCACAGACCCTCCTTACACCGCCAGATAGCTCAACCCTCAGGGACGCAGCAGACTGGCAGGTAGAACGCATGGCTCGTTCAATTTTCAAGGCAGCAAGGGCATCCATGGCTCCTGCGTTCGCTTCAGCTTGGGCTGCCAAGGCCATCCTGGCCTGGGCAAAGAATCTACAAGCCTTCCAAGCATCTGCTCCTCAACTGTCGGACCAAGCGGTTCAATTGCAGTTGTAGCAGATTACATGCTCCATGCAGCTCTGGTTTCAGCAAGGGGAGTCGCGGGGATAGCATCAAACCCCATCAGGCGTATCCTCTGGCTGCGGGAATGGAAAGCGGACGCAGCCTCAAAGAAGTCCCTCACGCACCTCCCCTACCTCAGTGGGAGACTTTTCGGTGAACAGTTGGATACTATGATATCCAACGCCACAGGGGGTAAGAGTACTTCTCTTCCCCAACTGAAACCTAAACGCACTTACCAGAAGCGTAACCAAACTCGATTCCGATCCTTTCGGAATTCCTCCGGCTGGTCCGTCTCACGTCCAGTACAAAATCGTAACCGTTCCCCACGCAGGGACAACTCACGATCGACGCAAAGGTCGGACAAGACCTGGCAGTCAAAAGCAGGCCAGTCTAAGCCCAGAGGAGGAAAATCTCAGACTTTCTCTTCCTCATGACTTACGGACTCCGGAAGACACCACACCAGTAGGCGGACGACTTTTGCTCTTTCATCAAGTATGGCTGCCTATTACAGAAGACAGGTGGGTCATGGAACTAGTGTCTTCCGGATACAAAATAGACTTCACCTCCAACCCACCGGACCGGTTCTTCCTCTCTGTCCCCCCAAAACCGCCAGCCAAGGCTCGAGCCTACCACCAAGCGGTCTCCTCGCTTTATTAATCAGGAGTCATAGTACCGGTACCCACGACCGACCGCTTCCGAGGGTTCTACTCCAATCTGTTCGTAGTTCCCAAGAAAGGAGGCAGCGTACGGCCCATACTAGACCTAAAACAGCTCAACAAATATGTACGGGTCCGTCACTTCCGCATGGAGTCCCTTCGGTCCATCACTGCGTCCATGGAGAAGGGAGAATATCTCGCCTCCATAGACATACAAGACGCATACCTGCATATACCCATTGCACCTGCCCATCAGAGGTTTCTCAGGTTCGTAATAGGCCAGGACCACTACCAATTCGTGGCTCTCCCCTTTGGACTCGCCACGGCTCCCAGAGTGTCACCAAGGTCATGGCAGCAACCATGGACGTCCTGCATTCCAGAGGCATAGTAGTCGTTCCATACCTGGACGATCTACTCACCAAGGCTCCCACCTTCAAGGTTTGCGAGCTCAGCGTCTCAATCACAACCGATACTCTCAGTCGTATGGGCTGGTTAATCAACCTACAAAGTCATCACCAACTCCGAGTCAGTCCCTGACCTTCCTGGGAATGTTATTCAACACTTCCAGGGGTCTAGTGCTCCTTCCCAAGGACAAGGCACTGGCCCTCCGACTAGCAGATGAAGAAAAGAGGGTCTCTTGTGAGACTCCCGGCATGGCTCCTTCCTCGGCCCCCTATTATGGGGTGCCCAGTTGAAGTTGAGATGGCTATTCCCCATGCTGCTCCTTCCCCAGTCCCTCGGGTGCTGGTTCGAAGTCGAGACTCCCTTCCCCAATTCCTTTTGGTTTCTGGGTTGAGGTCGAGGCGAGGATAAAGGCCCCTGAAGGTGACAATAGCACCTTTCCTTTCCCTCTCTGGGGGTATAGGTTGAGACACCTCAGGTAGGGCCTGTACAGGCAGCATCCTACACCTCCAAGCAATAGGCCAGCACACTGCGCCTGCATCCAGGGACCCCGGCTCAGCTGTGGGCTCCTGTTGGGCAAGTGGTCCTCAGCGGAAGCGTCCATGCCCATCAACATCCTGAAAATTCGTGCCATCCTTCTGGCATTGAGGGCTTTCCATCACTTACTGGCAGCCTCTTACATCAGGATACAGTCGGACAATACCACGACTGTGGCATATGTGACTCAAGGGGGGACCCGCAGTACCCAAGCGACGCGGGAAGTGTCATATGTCCTCCGCTGGGCGGAGGACACAGGGTCGGTCCTTCGGCGGTCCACGTTCGGGTGTGGACAACTGGGAAGCAGACTTCCTCAGCCGACAAGGAATAGACTCGGGAGAGTGGTCTCTCCATCCCAAAATTTTTCATCAGATCTGTCTCCGCTGGGGGACCCCGGATGTGGACCTAATGGCATCCCATTTCAATGCCAAGGTCTCCAACTTCATTGCCTGAACTCACGATCCGCGGTCGCTCGGAGCAGTCGCTCTGGTTCAGGACTGGACTCAGTTCCAGCTTCTGTATATTTTTTCCACCTCTCCCCCTGATATCCAGAGGGTGAGGAAGATCAAACAAGAGGGAGTTTCAACTATCCTCATTGCACCGGACTGGCCCAGACGCACATGGTACGCCGACATCGTACAACTCACAGCAGACGCCCCCTGGCGTCTCCCCGACCGCCACGATCTTCTATCACAAGAGCCGTTCTACCACCAGAACTCAAGGGCTCTCAACTTGATGGCGTGGCCCTTGAGACCTGGGTTCTAACCCAGGCAGGGTTCTCGACAGAGGTCGTTGCAACCATGATCAGAGCACGGAAATCAGCCTCTGCCAAGATGTATTACCGTACCTGGAAAGTTTTCTTTACCTGGTGCGAATCTCGTGGCTAGGTTCCACTCCCTTATTCCCTACCCAAAGCTCTTGGTTTTCTCCAAGCGGGTCTGGAAGCCAGTCTGTCATTGGGCTCGCCTAAAGCCAGGTGTCAGCCCTCTCAGTGCTTTTTCCAAAAGCGCATTGCTACCAAGCTGCAAGTAAGGCCTTTTCCTTCAGGGGGTTCCCCGATTGGTTCCCCCCTACAGACGACCACTAGAAACGTGGGACCTCATCCTGGTCCTGACAGCATTGCAGGAACCACCCTTCGAACCCCTTAAGGAGGTCCCGCTCCGCCTTCTTTCCCAGAAGGTGGTTTTTTTCCTGGTGGCACTCACCTCGCTACGCAAGGTGTCTGAACCGACAGCACTCTCATGCAGACGGCCTTTCCTGGCTTGTCACCAGGCCAAGGTAGTTCTTCGTACAGTCCCATCCTTCCTTCCGAAGGTTGTGTCAGACTTCCACCTCCATGAGGAAATTTCACTACCATCCCTTTGTCCGGTTCCGGTTCATAGAGTGGAGAAGGCTCTGCATACGCTTGACCTTGTCAGGCCTTTGCGTATATACGTGTCTAGGACTGCGTCCTTCCGGAGGTCTGATTCTCCTTTCCTCCTTCTGGAAGGCGGCCACAAGGGTAGGCCAGCTTCCAAAAGCTACTCTTGCCAGGTGGATCAAATCCACCATACAAGAGGCCTACCGTCTTAAGAATTCTCTTCTTCCAGTCGGTATTACGGCACACTCTACACGGGCGGTAGAGGCCTCCTGGGCCATTCGGCACCAGGCTTCGGCACAACTAGTGTGTAAGGCGGCCACTTGGACTAGCTTACACACATTTACTAAACACTACAGGGTTCATATCCAGTCCTCAGCGAGCCTGGGTAGATGTGTCCTGCGGACGGCGGTGCCCTAAAGTGTACGGGCCTGTCTGCACAATATTCGTCCATTGCTTCCCACCCAGGGACTGCTTTAGGACGTCCCATGGTCCTGTGTCCCCCAATGAGGCGACAGAGTAAAGGAGATTTTTGTGTACTCACCGTAAAATCTCTTTCTCTTAGCCTCTAATTGGGGGACACAGCTCCCACCCTGTTGCCCTTTCCGGGCTGTTGTAACTGTTGAGTTCTCATATTGTTTCTTGAGCTCGTACATAGTTGCCTTCTTACAGGCATAATTATGTTATTCATGTTACGTTCCTCCTACTGCTTTGGCACAAAACTGGAGAAGGCTGATGCCGTCCAGGGGTGTATACTGCACAGGAGGAGCCACAGTTAATCTTTTTCAGATTATGCATAGTGTCGCCTCCTAGTGGACAGCAGCATAACACCCATGGTCCTGTGTCCCCCAATTAGAGGCTAAGAGAAAGAGATTTTACGGTGAGTACACAAAAATCTCCTTTTTTTCTGTTCTCCATAGAACACACTGACTGTCTGCTCTCGTTTATTTTATTTTTAGATTTTTAAAATAGCTTAAAAGAAACTTTTTTTTTTTTTTTCTTTAATGACTCCACAGCACGCACAAGAAAGGGGATAAATGACAGATTACGGCAGAGAATGCTGACCTCCCCTGTGGCTGTTTCAGGGTCCCTGAATCCACATCCTGCGATACAGCAGACCTCTACCCCAATATTGGCTACTCAGTATGTTTTACGACCTCTACACACACCAGGTGCCTTACAACCTATCGCCAGCTCTTCATTCGTAGCAGAGACATCTGCACAAAGCAATAACTCTACCTCCATCAGCCGTAAGTACATCTATGTCTTTGCAGTAAACGTGATTGATGTATTACTCCTGATTTTAAAAGGGTTGTCTAGGACTGTGACATTGGTGGCGTATCCTTAAAGGGAACCTGTCAGCAGATTTTGCCACTATAAGCTGCAGCCACTGCCTTTCAGGGCTTATCTACAGCATTCTATAATGCTGTAGATAAGCCTCCGGTCCGACCTGCAAGTGAAGAAAAATAAGTTGTATTATACTCCACCTAGGGGTGCGGTCCGGTCCGATAGGTGTCGCAGGTCCGGCGCCTCCCATCTTCTTGCGACGATGCCCTCCCGTCTTTTCATTGCTCCCTGGGACCGGCGCTTCTGCGCAGGCGTGCTTCTCTGCCCTGATTAGGAAAGTACTGCAGTGCGCAGGCGCTGGACCTCTCTGACCTTTCCCAGCGCCTGCACACTGCAGTACTTTCCTCTGACCTCAACAGGGCAGAGAAGTATGCCTGCACAGGAGTGCCGATGCCAGGGAGCGATGAAGAAGCAGAAGGGCGGCGTCGCAAGAAGATGGGAGGCTCCTGACCTGCGACACCCATCGGACCGGACCGCCTCCCAAGTGAGTATAATATTACTTATTTTTCTTCACTTGCAGGTCGGACTGGGGCTTATCTACAGCATTATAGAATGCTGTAGATAAGCCCTGAAAGGCAGTGGCTGCAGCTTATAGCGGCAAAATCTGCTGACTGGTTCCCTTCAAGATAGATCATCATTATCTGGTTGGTGGGGGTGCGACACACGGCAACCCCGTGAATAAGCAGTTCTTGGTGTCTGTGGCATGACACAGCTCAGTCGACGGAATAATGGCCGCTCCTAGGTACTAAACATCCACCCCTTATTGATATTGAATTGGTGTTGGATGTACAGTAACCCGCACCAGGAACAGCTGATCGGGGGGTGTCGCACCTCCACCGATCATATATTGTTGACCTGTCCTAACAATAGGCCATCAGTGTTTAAAGTTCCAGACAACCCTTTTAATACTCTCTAAGTTTCATAAATCTCATCACAGATTACATTAAAGTCAGTGGAATCCCCTACAATATGTCAGCATTGATGCAAATGTGAACAAATCCCAATATACTTGATTTATAAAGCAGAAAGCTCGGGCTCCGCCGCTGCGTCAGGGGCTCCGCCGCTGCGTCAGGGGCTCCGCCGCTGCGTCAGGGGCTCCGCCGCTGCGGCTGCGTCAGGGGCTCCGCCGCTGCGTCAGGGGCTCCGCCGCTGCGTCAGGGGCTCCGCCGCTGCGTCAGGGGCTCCGCCGCTGCGTCGGGCTCCGCCGCTGCGTCAGGGGCTCCGCCGCTGCGTCAGGGGCTCTGTTTATTTTCCCCTTTCACATCCATGTGAATAGTTTATACATGTGCCTGTTGTACGCACACATGGTAAATGTACAGTCACATCCCTTGACAGTATGATCTTCTGGTAAGTTTGCCAACTTCTACAAAATTAAACTGTTAAAACCTGCAGAGCATTACTGAACCTTAATCAGTAAATGGTATCACTAATGAACTGTCTTTTTGGCTTAGTTGTCGAAGCCGCACACAAAAAACCTCCTCCCACTGCCACCGCTTCTCCTGTGAGACGTAAACAGTGAGTTCTTCTATCCTACATTTCTATGACTACAGTACATTTACTTTTCGATGGAATAAAATACTAGCTGCTCATTATAACGTTTAATTTTTGCAGAGATACTCAGAGGAGGAGACGGGCCGCTACAGCAGCATCCGATGGAGACCTGGGTGAAAATGGTGACAACCTTCAGGCCATCATCGATAATGACTTTCCTGTAAGTGGATTGGAATAGACTGATGCTCTTTTTAATACTAAATTGCATAGAATCTTAGAATATGAGAGTTGTAAGTGACCTCCAGGGTCATTTTGTCCAACCCCCCGCTCAATGCAGGATTCGCTAAACCATCTCAGACCGATGTCTGTCCAGCCTCTGCATGTTTTTCCTTCTGCATACAATTTTTATCTTTACTCGTTTGTTACCTTCCCTTTTTTCAAAAAATTTTAACTTTTTTTTTTTTTTTTTTAATTTTAATTTCAACATAGCCGTATGAGTGGTGTTTGATTTTTGCAGAGCAAGTTGTAATTTTGAATAACTCCAATAATAAGAAAAAGAAGCTGCAAACTCTTTGGTCACATATCGTCAGTATGCGTGCATGCAGTAAAGTCTAGTCCCCTTAGGAGACCTGAAGGTGTGATTGTCCGATCACCTGTGCTATTCATAGTAGTGTATCGCCGGGAGTATGGTAATGACAGGCACGATGGGGGTCATCAACAGACCCTTGCTGTCAAAACAACCCATTGGCGCCCCACAAGAATGAATGACGTACTTCCGGCCAGAGCATGTTAAATTGCACTGTCGGTGATTGACAGCGGGACTTAACTGGTTAGCAGCCACGACTGGAGTTCCAATCCACCCACAGCTGTTAAAGGCACGTGATGGCTGACTAAATTCTCGTCCTCCCCAGACCTGGTTCCACTTCCTCTGGGGACTATTCTGCCCCCTTTTCAGGATCCTGGTGGCCCTGCATCTCAGAAGCCTCCAGTCTGTAGCTCCAGTATTTTCTGCTACAAGTAGGATTAGAGAACACAGCCTTGATTCTTCCTGTCAAGCACTTTCGTCGCTCTATTGGGCTGCTTTTCACTTTTTCTCCAGGAGCCATGTCTTATTCCTATTTTGTTTGTGCTGCGACAAACTCTTGACATGCAGTCTGCTGTGCTCCTTGTGCAGGAGGGGTCTGCTCAAGACCTCTCGGACTCCTCTAAGGAACCGAATGCCCCCTTTATTTGTCTGGTCTTTCCCTCTGGCAATAGTTAACATGGCCACCTTCACCTAATCTATGGTGGATCCTCTGTAGCACTTGCAAGCCCATTTTACCTGCCCCACACCTTCTCATGTGCTCTCACAAGAGATATAGGATTGCATCCCAGATCACTCCTAGGACTGATCCACAGTGCATGAGACCAGTTCTGCCCCCTGCTCAGTCTAAATCCCTGGGGGACACTTATGAGTCCAAGCAGGTTTACAAGCTGGCTTCATCCATGCAGGGTTTTATTTGGGCACTGATGAACAACCTCCAAGTTAAAGACGAGTTGGTCACCACTTCCCAGAAAGCAGTTTCCTTTCGTCGGCACCGCAGTCAACGGGTTGCCTTTCTTAACCATAAAAACTTTTGACTAAAGAATGGAAACGCCTTAATAGGCATATGCTTTTTCAAGGAGGCTTTAAGCCGCCTTATTGATTGTGCAGGAATTGGTTGCCAAATGATCCACATCTCCTTGTGTGGACCCCCTCGTAGCTTGGCTTTCTATGGCCAATACCGTACCTCTTTCTGACGTAGCACTCCCCATTGATCTGCTTGATAAGAATATTGGTTCCCTCTCAAGGGTCTGTTTTCCGACAGCAGGTTACGCCTTGCTCTTTGCATTGTCCTGTGATAGCAAGGCCTTTGTTCTTAGCCAAACAGCTTCACCAGGGTTTGTCATCTGTGTCCCCCTCGAGAATCTTCTCTATCTTTTCTCTTGATTACTACACAAATCAAATTCTGTTCCCTCGTATCAACACAGTTGGAGGCCTGTGACAAAACTTTGGCTTTTAGGCATGCCGTTTGGCTTAGTTCCTGGTCTGCTGACTGGGTCTAAAAGGTCCTTACAGGGCTTCTAGTCTCTGTAGCAAGCTCTTAGGCAGGAAGCGTTTAGATAATCAAGGATGCTACTTGGAGCCAGAGTGCTCTGCTGCCCCCAAATCATTGCCGATCTCCGTTTTCTAGATAATCCCAGACGCTTTGCTTCTTTCGTGACATCCCATGGGGGGGGGCAACAGAAAGTCTGCCTGTTCCTCCCGTTCTAGACACCACTCTTTCAAACCTAAACTTTATGGCATACCTGTCACAAGGTTCTCCGCTGCAAGGCTTTCCACTTTATGAAAATCTTCTTCAATTCAACTCACTTTTTTTGGCTGGGGGAACGTATCCTCTCCTTTTTTAAAGAGGTTTGGATGGCTCACGTAGACTACACTTGGGTCAAGGAGGTGGTTACTTGGGTTACACAATCGAATTTGCTTCTTTGCCTCCCTAAAAGGTTCTTTCGTCCCCTCTAAAGTCTCAACCTCGCTCATTTGCATTCTTCTGAACCAACCACAACCTTCAGCTGCAGGGAATCATTGTTCCTAGGGTGGCGCTACAACCTATTTGGATTCCCCCAAACTGACGGTTTAGTCAGTCCCATCCTGGATTCGTAAAGATGCAAAAATTTGTTCGGGTTCTTAGATTTTGCTTGGAATCCCTCCCTTGTGTTGGAGAATTTTGCTTTGTGACCGGATATTAGTAATTCCAGATGTGTTCGCCTGACTCGTCAATTGCAACTCTTTAAAAAGTCAGAAAAAAAATTGACATAACACCACTCCAGTTTCCCTCTTAATGTATTTTTGAATAACTACAGTATTTTTGGTGCAATGTTTGCACAATTTTGTGACCCGTGCAACTTTTTGCACTAAAGAGATGCAAAAAGAACCAAACTTTAGATAGAAATTGTTAGTGTCAAGTATTTATTGAAACCTAATGAATCGGACAAAACTTAGACACGTAAAAAAAAAGTTTTTATTTTATGATTTTCTTTGATTAAATAAAAATTATGTAACTTTTTCTCCTACGCCTCATTGGGGGACACAGGACCATGGGTGTATGCTTGCTGCCACTAGGAGGACACTAAGTAGACAGAAAGATTAACTCCTCCTCTGCAGTATACACCCCTTCACTGGACACAATTTCAACCAGTTCTTGCTTAGTGTCTTAGGAGGCACTTGGGTCTTTTTTCCAGACCCCACCTTTATTTTAATTTTTGATTTTTTTAATTTTCTGTAAATTTTTAATTTTTTATTTAACGGTGTGAAGGGGGCGACGGGTCCTTTTTTTCATAAGGTCCGCTCTCCCCCGAACCAACAACAGGCGAGCACGGCGAGTATACCTCCCCGTTCCTCTCCTGCGACGTATGGCGCACGAAAAGTTTGCGCCAGGGCAACGGTTCCTCTCGGTTCCGATTTCCCCCAACCCCCTCCAGGACCCTGCATTACAGCAATGTAATTCTGGAGAAGAATGCAGTCCGGAGGGGATGTTGTGCCGCAGCCCCCATCCGCTGCAGCAGCGTGATACATTCAGGGGCCTCTCCATCCCCATCCAGGGTGCATGGATCGAGTTCACTTCCTCACAGAAGCAACAGACCTGTGAGAACCGGGACATGGCGGCTGTAAGTACCTTCAGGGGACTCCCCCCTGCTCCCCCTTAGCGGCAGCAATGCGGTCCGGGTCCCCAGGGAGAGGCACCGCCGACCGGGGGTCGGTGGTGCTCGGCGGCGTTCCGTCGCGGCCGCCGCCGCTCATCGTCGGCAGGGCCCAGAAATTTAGTCCCCGGCTTCTTCAGCCGGAGTAGGCCGCAGTGGAAGAATCTCCTCCCCCGGCCGTAGCTCCGCCCCCCTACATCAGCGCTTCTCGTCTGGGACGAAAGGCGCCTTCCACATCTCGGGAGCCATATTTCCTCTCTCCCTGCACGGAGCCCACGCTATCTAAGAACGCCTTATCTCTCTGGGGACACAGATAGGACCGTGGGTAAGCTACTTCAAGAAAGCTTAACCCTTTCTCTGTATATACTGCCCGCTCTGGCCCTAAGGCACTATGTCTCAATCCAAGGAGACAAAGAAGGGTAACAAGAAGCACACAGTGTTTTTTACTGTATGTGCCACTTGCAATGCGGCACTGCCCCGAGCCCACACTAACCCTTTGTGTGCTGATTGTGTTTCGCCCTCTGTGCAGCCTCCCCTTGCCGACGCCGGTACCGTCGCCGATGCCGCAGCCGTCGACCCGGTAGAGCCTAGACCTCCTGAGTGGGCAGCCTCTCTGTCACGATCTGTGACTTCCCTAGCCAGGGCAATTGACTCCCTCCGGGGCCCCCCTCCAGGTCGGACCATGGAGGACTCAGACGATGATATGTATTCGTCTACCAGCAGGGGGCGTACCCGGTCACTTTCCACCCGGGGCTCTAGAAAAAGTGTTCACGTTTCATCCCCTGACCATCAGCTAGCGGGCCCTTCAGTACCCGCAAGCTCTGCTTCCCGGTCCCCTTCTCCTAAATCGGATGACTCTGAATATGAGTCCGACATTTCCTACGTTCAGGACCCCCCCTCCTCCCAGGAGTCTCTCGACTCTCTCATTGAGGCGGTAAACCAGACCCTGAAGGTGACTGAGGACTCCGCATCGGAACCCGAACACGCGGTGTCTTTCAAAAAAAACTAAACGGGTTAAAAAGGTTTTTGTCACTCACCCTCACTTCAAGGAGGTTGTACAAAAACATAGGGATCGCCCAGATAAACGCTCGATCGTCAGATTGATTATCTGGCTCGTTCCGCCTTCGAGGCCACAGGAGCGTCTCTCTTCCCATCCTTCGCCGCCTCTTGGGTGGCTAAGGCTATGGTCTCTTGGACCGAGACTCTTTCCTCTAACATCCAAGCCAGTGATTTACCTCCAGAAGCCAGCATCCTGGTTAACCAGATAGTGCAGGCCGGAGACTTCATAGTCAACGCCTCTATGGACGCAGCTAATTGCGCTGCACAGGCAGCCGCCAATGCAATCTCCATCAGGAGAGCCCTGTGGCTCAGGGATTGGCGAGCAGATTCGGCTTCTAAACGTTCTCTAACTGCCCTGCCTTACCAGGCTGGTCGGTTATTTGGAGAAAAATTGGACCAAATGATCTCGGATGCTACCGGAGGGAAAAGTAAATTTCTCCCCCAGCAAAAGTCTACCCGGCCCTTTCGGTACCAGCAGCAACCTCCATTTCGGCCTTTTCGGCCCAATACCAACTGGTCTTCCTCATCTTCTGCCCCCGCATCAGGACGAGGTTCGCGCGGTGGCCGAGGCATCCAGGTCTCTTACAGACCTAATCGTAACTGGAGACCCAGGCCTAAACCTCCCGGATCTAAGGGATCCGCATCCCAGGGATCCTCCGCCCAATGACTCCTTGCATCATCCGGTGGACTCCGACAAAGTAGGCGGACGTCTACTCTTGTTCCATCAAACCTGGCTCTCAGTCGTTTCCGACGAGTGGGTCAGAGAACTGGTGTCCACCGGATACAAAATAGAATTTTCCTCCCCCCCCACACACGCTTCTTCCAATCTTGCCCTCAAAGGTCAAAGGCCACAGCGTTTCTCCAGGCAATACGGGCACTACAAAGGGACGGAGTCATCATTCCGGTCCCCCTAGAACAAAGATTCAAGGGTTTCTATTCGAATCTGTTCGTGGTCCCAAAGAAGGACGGATCTCTTCGTCCGATCCTAGACCTGAAGCTACTAAACAGATTCATAAAAATCAGACACTTCAGGATGGAATCCCTCCGTTCTGTGGTCGCGTCTATGGAAAAGGGAGAATTCCTGGCATCCATAGACATCAAGGATGCCTACCTGCACATACCGATTTTCCCTCCGCATCAGCAGTTCCTTCGCTTCGCCTTTTGCGGGGAACACTTCCAATTTGTGGCCTTGCCCTTCGGTCTCGCCACCGCTCCCAGAGTTTTCACGAAGGTCATGGCGGCTGCCATGGCCATTCTTCATTCCAGGGGAGTGGTGGTAATACCGTACTTGGACGACCTACTGATAAAGGGTCCTTCCTACCCAGCGTGCGAAGAGTCCGTCGTTCTCACGGTGGATACTCTTTCCCGTCTGGGATGGAAGATAAACTTCGACAAAACTTCTCCAATTCCGGCTCAACAGATTTCCTTCCTGGGGATGATACTGGACACTTCCCGCGGTCTGGTCATACTCCCTCAAGACAAGGTTTTGGCCTTGCAGCAGGGAGCCCAGCGTCTTTCTCGCCCAGTATCCCACTCCATTCGCGCCAGCATGCGATTTCTCGGGCAGATGGTAGCGGCCATGGAAGCGGTCCCATTTGCGCAGTTTCACCTCCGTCCCCTGCAGCATGCACTATTGTCGGCTTGGGACGGCAATCCGTCCTCCCTCGACCGCCGATTCATCCTGTCCCCTCGGGTCAGGAAGACCCTCAAGTGGTGGACGCTGAAGTCCTCCCTAACTCAGGGAAGGTCCTTTCTCCCAGTATGGTGGCTGGTGGTGACCACCGATGCCAGTCTCATGGGCTGGGGAGCGGTCTTCAACCATCACACAGCCCAGGGGCGGTGGTCCGCTCAAGAGTCTCGCCTTGCCATCAATATCCTCGAGATTCGAGCTATCAGGCTAGCATTGTACCAGTTTCACCGACTTCTGGCAGGTCATCCAGTCAGAATCCAGTCCGACAACGCCACGGCCGTGGCATATATCAACCGTCAGGGCGGAACCCGCAGCAGAACGGCCATGCTCAAGGTGTCTCACATCCTCCATTGGGCGGAGTCGAACCATTCGCCCATTTCGGCGATCCACATTCCAGGTGTGGAAAATTGGGCGGCGGATTTCCTCAGCTGCCAGGGCATCGCCTCCGGAGAGTGGTCCCTTCACCCGGAGGTCTTCCAGCAGATTTGCCATCGCTGGGGGACCCCGGATGTGGATCTCATGGCTTCCAGGATGAACAACAAGGTTCCTCAGTTCCTTGCTCGGTCCCTCGACCCACGGGCCCTCGGGGTAGACGCCCTGGTCCTGCCTTGGCGCCAATTCCGCCTCCCGTACATTTTTCCTCCTCTCCCCCTACTACCGAGGGTCATCAAAAAGATCAGGGCAGAGGGGGTACCAGTGATTCTCGTCGCGCCAGACTGGCCGCGTCGGGCATGGTACGCCGAAATGGTTCAGCTGGTAACCGACGTCCCCTGGCGTCTTCCGGATCGCGCGGATCTTCTTTCACAGGGCCCAATTTACCACCAGAACTCAAGGGCCCTGTCTTTGACGGCTTGGCTGTTGAGTCCTGGATTCTAGGCCAAGCGGGTTTCTCTCCCAGGGTGTCCTCCACCATGATCAGAGCTAGGAAACCTGTTTCCATGCGTAGTTACCACCGTACCTGGCGAATTTTTTTCTCATGGTGCGAGGCACAGGGACGGTCTCCTCTAGTATTTTCTATTCCTTCCATACTGGAGTTTCTTCAGTCCGGACTAGAGTCGGGACTTGCCCTTAGCTCCCTAAAGGGTCAGGTTTCGGCATTGTCAGTTCTTTTCCAGCGGAAGATTGCCAATAGGTTGCCGGTGAAAACTTTTTTCCAGGGAGTCTCCCGTGTGGCGCCTCCCTACAAGTCACCCTTGGATCCGTGGGATCTCAACTTAGTTCTCGGAGCTCTTCAGGAGGCTCCCTTCGAACTGCTGCAGGACGTTTCCTTAATCTTCCTTTCTTGGAAGGTAGTCTTCCTGGTAGCCGTCACGTCCATCAGAGGGGTCTCGGAGTTGGCTGCGCTATCCTGCCGCCCTCCCTTTCTAATTTTTCATCCGGACAAGGCGGTATTGCGGACCTCTCCCACCTTTTTGCCCAAGGTCGTCTCCTCTTTCCACCTCAATGAGGAGATTGTTCTACCTTCGTTCTGCCCGACGCCTGTTCATCGCATCGAAAAGGCTCTACACACTCTTGATGTAGTGAGGGCTCTTCGTCGGTACGTCTCGAGGACGGCTTCCTTTCGCACGTCAGACGTCCTGTTCGTACTTCCAGAGGGGCCCAGGAGGGGTTCTCCTGCTTCAAAAGCCACTCTGGCAAAATGGATTCGGTCAGCCATTCAAGAATCCTATCGTGTCAAAGGTGTGCCTACCCCAGCTGGGATCAAGGCTCATTCCACTCGGTCGGTGGGCGCCTCGTGGGCCATTCGGCATCAGGCGTCGGCACAGCAGGTCTGCAAGGCTGCGACGTGGTCCAGTTTGCACACTTTTACCAAGCATTACCACATTCATTCTATCTCTTCTGCAGACGCCGCTCTTGGCAGGCGCATTCTGCAAGCGGCAGTTCCTTAAGCCGTAAGCCAGTGGTACATGGGGTATTAGCATATTGCTCCCCACCCAGGGACTGCTTTTGTACGTCCCATGGTCCTGTGTCCCCCAATGAGGCGTAGGAGAAAAGGAGATTTTTGTTTACTTACCGTAAAATCTTTTTCTCCGAGCCACTCATTGGGGGACACAGCACCCACCCTGTTAGCCTGTTTCGGCTTGTTGTTACTTCTTTGGTTTTGACATAGTTGTCTTTGTTCATGCTCCTACTGCTTTACTACCGAACTGGTTGAAATTGTGTCCAGTGAAGGGGTGTATACTGCAGAGGAGGAGTTAATCTTTCTGTCTACTTAGTGTCCTCCTAGTGGCAGCAAGCATACACCCATGGTCCTGTGTCCCCCAATGAGTGGCTCGGAGAAAAAGATTTTACGGTAAGTAAACAAAAATCTCCTTTTTGCAGCTTGGTAAAATGATCCATTATGGTATATAGCCATCTTTATATCTGTTTGCCATTCTTTATTAAAACGGATAAAGCATGTTCATTAAATACCGCCCTGTGAACAACCCCTATCACACATTTGTGACCTGCTTATTTTTACTTTTTAGCAAATGGTGATTGAAAACGCCAGGGAAAAGATTTTAAGCAATAAGAGTCTTCAAGAGAAGCTGGCAGAGAATATCAACAAGTTTCTTGGAGGGTAAGATTGTGTGTGTAATATATATTACATATATAATGGCAACAGTAGACACTCAGCTCACTGCTATGTTGATTATTCCTGGTGTGAGACAGTGACCGGCCTTGTTGTGAATGACCAGTATGTGTCGCGGAGGAGGAGGGCCTCTGCTCTGTAAGCCTGGAATGTTTCTCTGGGATTTGTAGTTCCATGAGCCTTGCTTAGTGTATAAGGGGCTGGGCTTGCAGGGTTAGTCGGAGAGCTGGGCGGGTCTGGCTAACCACACGCCTCCCATCAATGGGTGTGTCTCATCTATCTATATAATCGTCTAGGGGTCACTTCCGTCTGTTTGTCTGTCACGGAAATCCAGCGTCTCTGGTCGCGGCCGGCAGTCACAGTCCGGCCGCGAATTCGCACCTTCCTACTCTCCGTCAGTGCTCCCTCCAGTCAGCGCTCACACAGGGTTAATGGCTGCGTTATGCCGTGGTGTAACGCAGTCCGTTAACGCTGCTATTAACCCTGTGTGACCAACTTTTTACTATTGATGCCTATGCAGCATCAATAGTAAAAAGATCTAATGTTAAAAATAATTTTAAAAAAAGTAAAAAATCATTATTCTCACCTTCCGGCGTCTTTCCCGCTCCTCGCAACGCTCCGGTCCCAAGAATGCATTGCGGTCTCGCGAGATGATGACGTAGCGGTCCCGCGAGACCGCTACGTCATCATCTCGCAAGACTGCAATGCATTCTTGGGACCGGAGCGTCGCGAGGAGCATCGCTAAATGCCTGGCCTGGATCCAAGGGCCGCCAGAAGGTGCGTATATAACTATTTTTTATTTTAATTCTTTTTTTTTTTTTTTTTTTTTTTTTTAACAGGGATATGGTGCCCACATTGCTATATACTGCGTGGGCTGTGTTATATACTGCGTGGGCGGTGTTATAAACTACGTCTCTCTGCTATATACTACGTGGGTTGGGCTATTGTTGTGAATTCCGCTCTTGGGCTCCCTCCGGTGGTTGTAAGTAGCACTTTTGTGAATTCTGCTCTTGGGCTCCCTCCTGTGGTTTTGAGTGGTATAGCTGCTTCTTGGATTTAGCATTAGCAGCTGCTTCCACTGATCTTTCTGCTCGGCTATTTTAGTCTCCTTTATCCCTCAATCAATGCCAGATGTCAATTGTTCCTGCCTGGAGGCATGGCTCTTTGATTTCCCTGACACTCTGACCCGTTCAGCTAAGATAAGTCCTTGCTTTTCCTTTTGCAGTCCACTTGTTGTGGACTTATTGTTCAGCACATTTATGTTTTGTTCATTTGTCCAGCTTATCAATATGGATCTATTTGGCTAAGCTGGAAGCTCTGGGCTGCAGATTTTGCCCTCCACACCTTTAGTCAGGTGTGGAGATTTTTGCATATCTCTGCGGTGGACTTTTTCTAGTTTTTATTACTGACCGCACAGTGTTTCTTTCCTTACTGTCTATCTAGCTAGAATTGGCCTCCTTTGCTTAATCTTGTTTCATACTACGTATGTCATTTCCTTCTCCTCTCACAGCCAATATTTGTGGGGGGCTGTCCTATCCTTTGGGGATTTTCTCTGAGGCAAGATAGCTTTCCGTTTTCTACCTTTAGGGGTAGCTAGTTCTCCGGCTGTGACGAGATGTCCAGGGAGTGACAGGAACATTCCACGGCTACTGCTAGTGTTGTGTTAAGATCAGGAACTGCGGTCTGTATAGTTACCACCTGCCCAGAGCTAGTCTCATGTCGCTCCTAAATTACCAGTCCATAACAGTACAACTGGCCAAAGATGAGTTGAATGCATCTCAAAAGAAGGAAAAGAAAAAGAGTTCTGAGCCATTTTTTTTTTTCTTTAGTCTGTTTTGTCTTTTTCCTTCCTCTTAATCTCTGGGTGGATTTGGGCGCGGACATGGATGTTCAGGGTTTGTTTTCTCGTGTGGATCAGCTTGCTGCAAGAGTTCAGAGTATCCAAGATTATGTTGTTCAGATTCCAGCCTTAGAGCCTAGAATTCCTACTCCAGATTTGTTTTATGGGGATAGATCTAAGTTTTTGAACTTTAAAAATAACTGCAAATTGTTTTTTGCTCTGAAACCCCGTTCCTCTGGTGACCCCACTCAGCAAGTTAAAATAGTTATTTCTCTGCTGCGTGGTGACCCTCAGGACTGGGCATTCTCCCTTGAGTCAGGGGATCCGGCATTGCTTAATGTAGATACATTTTTTCAATCACTCGGATTACTGTATGACGAACCTAACTCTGTAGAGCATGCTGAGAAAACACTTTTGGCCCTGTGTCAGGGTCAGGAAGCGGCAGAATTGTACTGCCAGAAATTTAGAAAATGGTCTGTGCTCACTAAATGGAATGAGGACTCTCTGGCAGCAATTTTCAGAAAGGGTCTTTCAGAAGCCCTTAAAGATGTTATGGTGGGGTTCCCCACGCCTGTTGGTTTGAGCGAATCTATGTCCCTAGCCATTCAGATTGATAGGCGCCTGCGCGAGCGCAAAGTGGTGCACCATATGGCAGCGTCCTCTGAACAGAGTCCTGATCCTATGCAATGTGATAGGATTCTGACTAGAGCGGAACAGAGGGGATACAGACGTCAGAATGGGCTGTGTTTTTACTGTGGTGATTCTGCTCATGCTATTTCTGATTGCCCTAAGCGTATTAAGAGGGTCGCTAGATCTGTTACCATCAGTACTGTACAGCCTAAGTTTCTCCTGTCTGTGACCCTGATTTGCTCATTGTCATCTTTCTCTGTCATGGCATTTGTGGATTCAGGCGCTGCCCTGAACTGAATGGACTTAGACTTCGCCAGGCGCTGTGGTTTTTCTTTGCAGCCTTTGCAGAGCCCTATTCCTTTGAGGGGTATTAATGCTACACCGTTGGCCAAGAATAAACCTCAGTATTGGACTGACTGGGCTGACTATGTGCATGGCTCCAGCACATCAGGAAGATTGTCGTTTTCTGGTGTTGCATAATTTACATGATGTTGTACTGGGTTTTCCATGGTTACAAGTACACAATCCAGTGTTGGATTGGAAATCGATGTCTGTGACTAGTTGGGGTTGTCAAGGGGTACATAGTGACGTTCCTTTAATGTCAATTTCCTCTTCCCCCCTCTTCTGATGTTCCTGAATTTTTGTCAGATTTCCAGGATGTATTTGATGAGCCCAAGTCCAGTTCCCTTCCTCCTCATAGGGACTGTGATTGTGCTATCGACTTGGTTCCTGGCTGTAAGTTCCCTAAGGGCCGACTCTTCAATCTGTCTGTGCCAGAGCATGCCGCTATGCGGAGCTATGTTAAAGAGTCTTTAGAGAAGAGGCATATTCGGCCGTCTTCGTCACCATTGGGAGCAGGATTCTTTTTTGTTGCCAAGAAGGATGGCTCCTTGAGACCCTGTATTGATTATCGCCTTCTTAATAAGATCACGGTCAAATTCCAATACCCTTTACCTTTGCTCTCTGATTTGTTTGCTCGGATTAAGGGGGCTAGTTGGTTTACCAAGATTGACCTTCGAGGGGCGTATAATCTTGTTCGTATTAAACAGGGTGACGAATGGAAAACCGCATTTAATACGCCCGAAGGCCACTTTGAATACCTGGTGATGCCTTTCGGGCTTTCTAATGCTCCTTCTGTATTTCAGTCCTTCATGCATGATATTTTTCGCAATTATCTTGATAAATTCTTGATTGTGTATTTGGATGATATTTTGATTTTTTCCAATGATTGGGAGTCTCACGTGAAGCAGGTCAGGATGGTATTCCAGATCCTTCGTGATAATGCTCTATTTGTGAAGGGGTCTAAGTTCCTATTTGGGGTCCAGAAGGTCTCTTTTTTGGGGTTTATTTTTTCTCCCTCGTCTATAGGAATGGATTCTGTTAAGGTCCAAGCCATTCATGACTGGGTTCAACCCACATCTGTGAAGAGCCTTCAGAAATTTTTGGGACCTGTGCCCGGGCTAAGCCTTGCTGTTCCCGCGCTAGTGGGTTGCTTTTGCCTTTGCCTTTGCCTGTCCCTGAGAGGCCCTGGACGCATATTTCCATGGATTTTATTTCGGATCTTCCTGTGTCTCAGAGGATGTCTGTTATCTGGGTGGTTTGTGACCGGTTCTCTAAAATGGTCCATTTGGTACCTTTGCCTAAATTGCCTTCCTCCTCTGATTTGGTTCCATTGTTTTTTCAGCATGTGGTTCGTTTGCATGGCATTCCGGAGAATATTGTGTCTGACAGAGGTTCCCAGTTTGTTTCCAGGTTTTGGCGGTCCTTTTGTGCTAGGATGGGCATTAATTTGTCTTTTTCTTCAGCGTTCCATCCTCAGACAAATGGCCAAACTGAGCGAACTAATCAAACCTTGGAAACCTATTTGAGATGCTTTGTGTCTGCTGATCAGGATGATTGGGTGGCTTTCTTGCCGTTGGCCGAGTTTGCCCTTAATATAATCGGGCCAGTTCGGCTACTTTGGTTTCGCCTTTTTTTTTGTAATTTTGGTTTCCATCCTCGTTTTTCTTCAGGGCAGGTTGAGCCTTCTGATTGTCCTGGTGTGGATTCCGTGATGGACAGGTTACAGCAGATTTGGACTCATGTGGTAGACAATTTGACGTTGTCTCAGGAAAAGGCTCAGCGTTTTGCTAACCGCCGTCGGTGTGTTGGTCCTCGGCTTCGTGTGGGGGATTTAGTCTGGTTATCTTCTCATGTTCCTATGAAGGTTTCTTCCCCTAAGTTCAAGCCTCGGTTTATTGGTCCTTATAAGATTTCTGAGATTATCAATCCAGTGTCTTTTCGTTTGGCCCTTCCAGCCTCTTTTGCCATCCACAATGTTTTCCATAGATCGTTGTTGCGGAGATATGTGGTACCTGTGGTTCCCTCTGTTGATCCTCCTGCCCCGGTGTTGGTTGAGGGGGAGTTGGAATATGTGGTTGAAAAAATTTTGGATTCTCGTTTTTCGAGGCGGAGGCTTCAGTATCTTGTCAAGTGGAAGGGTTATGGCGAGGAGGATAATTCTTGGGTGGTTGCCTCCGATGTCCATGCTGACGATTTGGTTCATGCTTTTCACTTGGCTCGTCCTGATCGGCCTGGGGGCTCTGGTGAGGGTTCGGTGACCCCTCCTCAAGGGGGGGTACTGTTGTGAATTCTGCTCTTTGGCTCCCTCCTGTGGTTTTGAGTGGTATAGCTGCTTCTTGGATTTAGCATTAGCAGCTGCTTCCACTGATCTTCTTTCTGCTCGGCTATTTTAGTCTCCTTTATCCCTCAATCAATGCCAGATGTCAATTGTTCCTGCCTGGAGGCATGGCTCTTTGATTTCCCTGACACTCTGACCCGTTCAGCTAAGATAAGTCCTTGCTTGTCCTTTTGCAGTCCACTTGTTGTGGACTTATTGTTCAGCACATTTATGTTTTGTTCATTTGTCCAGCTTATCAATATGGATCTATTTGGCTAAGCTGGAAGCTCTGGGCTGCAGATTTTGCCCTCCACACCTTTAGTCAGGTGTGGAGATTTTTGCATATCTCTGCGGTGGACTTTTTCTAGTTTTTATTACTGACCGCACAGTGTTTCTTTCCTTACTGTCTATCTAGCTAGAATTGGCCTCCTTTGCTTAATCTTGTTTCATACTACGTATGTCATTTCCTTCTCCTCTCACAGCCAATATTTGTGGGCGGCTGTCCTATCCTTTGGGGATTTTCTCTGAGGCAAGATAGCTTTCCGTTTTCTACCTTTAGGGGTAGCTAGTTCTCCGGCTGTGACGAGATGTCCAGGGAGTGACAGGAACATTCCACGGCTACTGCTAGTGTTGTGTTAAGATCAGGAACTGCGGTCTGTATATTTACCACCTGCCCAGAGCTAGTCTCATGTCGCTCCTAAATTACCAGTCCATAACAGGCTATATACTACGTGGGTTGGGATATATACTACGTGGGTTGGGCTATATGCTACGTGGGTTGGGCTATATACTACATGGGTTGGGCTATATACTACGTGGGTTGGGCTATATACTACATGGGTTGGGCTATATACTACGTGGGTTGGGCTATATACTACTTGGGTTGGGCTATATACTACGTGGCTGTGCTATATACTACGTGGGCTGTGTTATATACTATGTGAGCTGTTATATACTACGTGGGTTGGGCTATATACTACGTGGGCTGTGCTATATACTACGTGGGCTGTGCTATATACTACGTGGGCTGTGCTATATACTACGTGGGCTGTGCTATATACTACGTGGGCTGTGCTATATACTACGTGGGCTGTGCTATATACTACGTGGGCTGTGCTATACACTGCGTGGGCTGTGCTATATTCTACGTGGGCTGTGCTTAAAACTACGTGGATGTGCAATATATTACGTGGCTGTGCTATATACTATGTGGCTGGGCAATATACTATGTGGCTGTGCTATATACTACGTGGCTGTGTTATATACTACGTGGCCTGTGCTATATACTACGTGGCCTGTGCAATATACTACGTGGATGTGCAATATACTACGTGGGCTGTGCTATATACTACGTGGCTGTGCCATTTACTACGTGGGCTGTTATATGCTACGTGGGCTGTTACATGCTACGTGGGCTGTTATATGCTACGTGGGCTGTTATACGCTACGTGGGCTGTTATACGCTACGTGGGCTGTTATACGCTACGTGGGCTGTTTATACGCTACGTGGGCTGTTATACGCTACGTGGGCTGTTATACGCTACGTGGGCTGTTATACGCTACGTGGGCTGTTATACGCTACGTGGGCTGTTATACGCTACGTGGGCTGTTATACGCTACGTGGGCTGTTATACGCTACGTGGGCTGTTATACGCTACGTGGGCTGTTATACGCTACGTGGGCTGTTATACGCTACGTGGGCTGTTATACGCTACGTGGGCTGTTATACGCTACGTGGGCTGTTATACGCTACGTGGGCTGTTATACGCTACGTGGGCTGTTATACGCTACGTGGGCTGTTATACGCTACGTGGGCTGTTATACGCTACGTGGGCTGTTATACGCTACGTGGGCTGTTATACGCTACGTGGGCTGTTATACGCTACGTGGGCTGTTATACGCTACGTGGGCTGTTATACGCTACGTGGGCTGTTATACGCTACGTGGGCTGTTATACGCTACGTGGGCTGTTATACGCTACGTGGGCTGTTATACGCTACGTGGGCTGTTATACGCTACGTCGGCTGTTATACGCTACGTCGCTGTGTTATATGCTACATGGCTGCGTTGTATACTATGTGGTCTGTGTTGTATGCTACGTGGCTGTGCTGTATGCTACGTGGGCTGTGTGATATGCTACGTGGCTGTTCTATATTTCTCTGCTATATCTGTGCATCATGAATCGTGGTATGTGTTAGAGGGGGGCCCACTGAGACTCTTTTGCCCGGGGCCCTCAAAAACCTGGAGCCGGCCCTGGCTTCACTGATTGTTCGTAACCGGGCGTGACCAATCAGCAACAGGTGCAGTCTGCCCACGCATTGGTGCGGAATTTGAACCACGCTTCGCTAATTGGTTGCGCTCGGCCGGCCGAATCCTGTGTATAAATTGCATTATTCTGAAAACTTCATAAATAAACTACATACATATTCTAGAATACCCGATGTGTTAGAATCGGGCCACCATCTAGTACATTATGAGACTGTGGTTTTGGTCACATGGTCTCTGTGTTGGATGGTCCTGAAAGTGTACAGGTTTTGGTGGAAGGCACATGGAGGAGGCATGTGCCTGTAGAGTCCGTGATGGCCATCTGTGTTGGGGTAAGCTTCCGTCCTTCTGAGGGTCTGGAACTGACAGAGTTTGAGCTTGTCAAGCAAGTCATAGTACGGGTCGGTGGTCCCATTAAGGCAGTTTCCCTGGAAGTCAGGACCAATGTGATGCCAGCCTGTGAAGCCTGCAATGCAGCCAAGCTGGTAACCCAGAGCATGGGAGACTGTGTGCACTGACGAGGGTCTGTTAATGAACTGTGCAGACATAACCGCAGTTGAGAGTGGACTGTATGTTAGGTCTGTGATGTATAACATGGCTTACAGTGGTTTATGAGTGCATAATAAACCGCATGGACTGGTTTAAGTGGAAAATCATTCCTGTGTGCCTTAATCCTGCTACCAAGTGAGTGTCCCCCAACACATTCAGTGCACTACTCTGAATACCTATTATTATTTAACAATTCTTTATTTTTAAAACCTTACATATTTATATAACACGGTGACCAAAACTTGCTTGAAATATTACATGATCTTACATCATGTCACTAAATACATCGAAAACAGAATAACAACTTGGTATCTAGACATCATAGGTTCGTCAGAAATTAGCTTAATTCAGGCTGGGATATCTGAAGTGTGGTGAGGGATTGGAAGAGGATCTGGTGTGTATTGGTATACAATAAGATATTGGGAGTTGATAACTATGGGCTATAGGTGAAAACGGATAGATCACCCTATGAAATGGCTATCGGGCAAATACATTGGGTATCTACTTTGGGGGTTTCACTTGCCCAAAGATTCCATATCTTAAGGAACTGTCAATGGGTATGAGATTCCCAACTAGTGAGTTCCTCAAATCGGCATATCAAATACTTTTTTGCCTCCTTACTCAGAATGGATGCATTTATTGATTCCAGTGCAAGGGGATTAGGTGTTTGGCAGGTCCAGTAGAAGTGCTAGTAGTTTTTTTTTTTTTTTTGAAGATTATAAATGTTTTTATGGGCTTGACAGTAAAACTTCTGTTGGGCTTACAGTGTGACTACTTAGACCTATTTGACGCAGGATTGACTCTACCTCCATCCAATATGGTCTTATTTCGGGAGAGAACTAGAGAATGCGGGAAAGGGTCCCTTTGTAAGATTTACATCTCCAGCATAGATTTGTTTCTGATAATCCAAAATGATGCAGATGTTCTGGGGTCCTGTACCAACTGGATAAGATTTTGTACACATTTTCTTGTAAGAGTGTGCACCTAGAAAAACCATGAGAATTACAACAGAGTCAACCTCATTATCAGACAGAGACACCGAATTCCTTCTTCCAAGAGAGTAGGAACGTTGGTTTATTGAAGGACAGTGTGGTTATCAAGTGATTTTTATAAGTCGGACCCTAGATTGTATGGGTCCAGGTAGTTTGGGTCTAGGAACTACTGAATAGTAGACATAGGAGCAAGTGCCGAAGGAGTTGGAGTAGGAGATAAGACTTTTTCTAAGGCTCGTTTTATGGCCACAGTCATGGATGTAATGATATCACAACTACTTTTTCGTATAAGCTTCGTCCACCGCCATACGCCGTCCACCGTAATTTTTTTTGTATTAATGTTTCCATGACCAGCATGAAAAGAGAGGACGCCCATGACGCATCCCTTTCTGCATGTTAAAGTTTTATGATAAGGTGCCATTTAAGCTTATTTTCGCAGAAGGAAAGGTGTAGAGGGAGTATGGCGTTTATAAATCTAGAATGAAACGCAAACCTTTCTAGAGTGTTTGCAAAAGCGCCAACTTATTTTGTCATATGATCTGTCAGCATCAGTTGAGACACGGGTCAGGGGAATCCTATCTCTACAGGTATAGGAGATGGCTTGTATGATTCTGGCACGACGATGATCTTTCTATCTACAGGGCAAGTGGGAAGAGCCGGGCAAAGCACCAGAATGCGCTTCTAATGGATGCTCCTTTTCTGGGTGGCTGCGAACTGCTATTTTTAGGGGGGGGGGGGTGCAATATTCATGGCCCCTTACCAGTCTGAGAATGCCAGCCCCCAAATCTTGCGTGGGGACCCATCTATTCTTGATAACCAACCAGGCTGAAGCTGACAGCCCCCAGCTGTGATTTTTTTCCTGGCTGGTTATCAAAAATACAGGGGAACTCGCTCCAGTTTTTGTTTTTTTTTATTTAATTTACAGCGCAGGTGCCGGCTGATGATCACTCCCATCAGCCGCTCCTTCTCTTACTGTTATTAGTGGCAGCAGGCGTTGTCTGATGGGAGCAGTAGTCCCATCAGCCGACAACAATGAACGGAGGTTAACTTTATACTTCCCATCACAGCTGCGCTGTCACGCTGTCTTTTGAACCGCGGCTGTCTGACCGACCGACGGTGATGATTTTACTGCCGATTAGAAGCAATGTTTGGAGCACTGTCATGCACATGACAGTGCAACAGACACCCGGTGTTTGGGCAGCCGAACCCGAACATAAAGATAAAGTCTTTGTTCGGTGTCCGTGCCCAAACAGTAGGTGTTTGGTATGGATGCCGAACTTTACTGTTCGGGTTTGCTCATCTCTACTCCTGGTCCTCCTTGGAGAGAAAAAAAAAAAAAGGACTTGTGAAATTGAAAAGAATACTGACCTTGGTCTTTAGAGGTGGGCTTCTTGATGTTTTCTTTACGACTTTGGGGTGGAGGGGGTTCGCTTTCTCCTGCATCGACCATTTCTCAGTCCTCTGAAGCTGAGGGAAGCTGGAATTATCGTCTAGGGGCATCCAGAAAGGAACTCCCACTGGTGGTGTTCCTAGAAATTCTTCTGGAGTGCGAGTGTAAATTTGCCCTCTTTTAGGTTTGCCAACCGAAAGGGAATAGCCTTCAGTATGACCTCTTATTTGCATGTAAAGCATCCAGAAGCAGTTTCATTTTCCTTCTCTTCGCTAGGGTGGATGGCGCTATATCCTGGAAAGTTTGTACCGGTGCGTTGTCATAGGATAGTTATGGTATTTCTCTTGTCTAATTAGAATGACTGAGACCTCTTCGAGAGTCAATCTGTGGCCTGATTGTCGTATTCCAGAGACTCCACTCAGTCTTGTCTGCTTTATAATAATAATAATAATGGTGATAATCGTTATATAGTGCCAACATGTAGAGCGTTTTAGGTCAGATCTGAGCCCCGACAATTCTTACATAATGAGTTTCATCACTTGTGCCAGGGTTTTTTCAAGGAACCTTCTGGACATTGAAGCTGGATCTGTTGAATGGGAGTCACTTTGTGATTCTTCATTGCTAGAGCCAGATTCTTCAGCTGCGGCTGAAGCCAGGGGTCGAGTGGTCGACTTTTGGAGTGGTTTTTTTGTTTGTTTGTTTTTTGAGTACTTGGTTTCTTTTTCAGAAATTTGTGGAATTGGAGTTTCTTTTACACACTCTTTACTTGTTTTAACCATATTGAGACATGAGCTTGTACGCTATTGTATCACCACCTGGTCATGCACAAGTCTTTGTCGTCATGGTATGTGTAGAAACGATTTGTCCTTCTTTTTTTTTTTTGTTATTGAAGGTGGATAAGAAAGAGTAAAAAAAAAAAAAAAAAAGTAAGAAATTATTTCACGAGATGGTGGAAATATTAAGTATTTGAAAATTCCCAGTGAAATGTTACAAGATGTTATAGCTTCACTTATACTGGATGGCGATATTGTATTTGAGAAACCTGCAACAGGTGAAAGAGGGGAAAAAAAAAAAAAGATAGAGGTTTTCATTCCTGAGCTTTCCCCACCCTGGATCACACGATCGGGGAACTGGGGGAGCAGCGGGAGGTGAGGTACAGTCAGGGCTTCTCTCCGCTTCCTCTCCTCACCGAGCTCCACTCTCGTGGGATGTAACTGCCAGCACCTTGTCTCACCTCAGGCTGCGGTGCCACGGCCATGTAAGAAAGATACCGCGTCTTATTTGTTGTTGGGGTCTCTCGTGCCTGCGGCAAATAAAGGCGGAGAAGAGAGGGAAAGCATGCGCTGGGTACGGCACTGTGACTTGTGGTGACAGTCAATCATGGGGGTGCGTGCAACGGGGTCACGCCTGGGGGAATCCAGGAAAGTTTACGTGACCTCAGCGGTTGCTGCAGCCGGGGTCACGTGATGTGAACTGATCGGTCAGCGATAGCACCGCTCACAGGCACATATGACAGAGGAAGGTACTTACAAAAAGACTTATTTACAAGGTTTAAATCGATGAGCGCATTCTACACTGCTCAAAAAAATAAAGGGAACACTTAAGCAACAGAATATAACTCCAAGTAAACCAAACTTCTGTGAAATCAAACTGTCCACTTAGGAAGCAACACTGTCTGACAATCAATTTCACACGCTGTTGTGCAAATGGGATAGACAACAGATGGAAATTATCAAGACACCCTCAATAAAGGAGTGGTTCTGCAGGTAGGGACCACAGACCACATCTCAGTACCAATGCTTTCTGGCTGATGTTTTGGTCACTTTTGAATGTTGGTTGTGATTTCACACTCGTCGTAGCAGGAGATGGACTCTACAACCCACACAAGTGGCTCAGGTAGTGCAGCTCATCCAGGATGGCGTTCTCCACGCCTTCCACTATATAATGAATAAAGATTTACAACTGGAATATTTTCATTCAGTGATATCTAGGATGTGGGATTTTAGTGTTGCCTTTATTTTTTTTGAGCAGTGTACAATGTAGTGGACAACCTTTTTAAGTTGAATCCTATAAAATGTCTAATATGTTAGTATAATTTAGACTTTTCATATAACCATGTGGCGATGGCTGTAATTAACACTGTTATTTCTCTTACTAAGTGAATCGGCTGCACAGAGCTCAAAACAGACAGATGGAACAATTGCTGAGCAAGATGCTTCCATTGATGAGATTCTTGGCCTCCAGGTAAATATAGCTAGCATCTATTCTCTTTTAAAGGGGTAATCCGTCTTCACTCCTGCATTAGGGGATGAACGGGGCCGGTGACGTCACGTCTACAGATATGTCGTGTCCAGTGGTAATGAGGCTGGTGTTGTCCTGCGGTGCACAACATCTGCTGCTCACACACACGGCCCATCACATGTGTACATGTGTCGTCATCTGCTTCACTCTCCTCCCAATATGGAAGTCAGCGGTGCTGGGTTACCCCTGTAAAGGGTGCGTATTGCTGGTCTGCGGCTAGTTCATTTTACTTAACACTTATTACTAATGTACCAACGCCAAGAGCCATTTAGCTTTTCCAGAGACGTTGTACTACCAGTAACGTGGAAGCCCCCTATATTTCCATTAACAGATGACAGAGTGGGGACTTGCTTTTTTGTGGATTGAGTTGAAGCTTTTATTGGGTATATTTTATATATTGCTTGGGATCATATTTATCCTGCGCTCTACGCTGAGCACTTTTGGGGTTCCATCTAAATCTCCAAGTGATGTAATTCAGATGAAAACCCAGAGGGAGGCACTGAATACAATTAGGCAGCAGATTTACTCTGGACTCCATCTGGCCTCTGTTCAGCTCCTGTGATCGCCATTACATAGGTTTACGTCATCGGATCTTCCTGTTGAAGGTCGTGAAGGGGTTAAAGAATCGGAATTTTCTGATTAATCCACACACCCCTCAACAAGACCAGCAAGAAAATTGCCGAACTCGATGAATTGGGCCCTTTGTTTTAAAAGGGAACCTAACCGTAAACCACAAGTCTGTCATTAGTCCGCTGGGATTTAGCGTTTCAGACATGGCCCTATCAAGACATTGCCCAGGCAATGAATCAGTCGGGACCGAGCGCAGGCATATTGAGCAGTTATTGTGAATAGAGGTCTAGCGAAAAGGTGTATTATAAACCTAATGCTTATTCTTCCAGGGAGGGGAGATACATATGTCTGAGGAGGCCATCCATGACATCTTAACACAAACCGAATTGGACCCCGACTTCCAGGAGCTGTATGATTTATTTGCATGTGGTAAGTGTTCCTAGTAGCCGTTCGTGCCATAAGTGCAGCATGTCTTGATGGCTTTACACCTGCTTCTAAATTTTCAGCATATGTAAAAAGGGAGTTGTCTTTTATTGGAGTCTCACTAACTTAATAGTTTGTCTAATAAATGCTTTGCAGTTACATCCAAGGCTCCAAAAGTATCGTCCCGGGACGCTTCAGCCAGTAATAACGATCCTAAGGCTGTGAGTGATAAAGGGAAAAAACAAGATGTTGTGGAAAGATTGCTGGACGTGGATGGCGGTGAGTCTGTTTTGCACAATTTGGGCACTACGAATCACATAGGGGTAGATATGTTGTAAATACTCTAGTATCTACCATGGAGTTCATTGGGAAGACCGACCTTTCTTAGACCGGCTTGTATTAGTAACGTGTGTGGAGTGTGACAGTACACACTCTGATGTATGAAATGCATCTTTTCAGCATGTTTTTAGTGTCTGACATTGCACAGCTTGTGTACGCAGAATGATCTTAATTCACGCGATGTGCATGGCACGTATGCAGCCTGTTATTATGTTAGTGACTTCTGTGCAACATCTCTTATGTGAGAATGTGTGTGGCACGTGCCGCTTACATCCGATATGTAGGTGGTGTGTAAGTCGTGTCAAAAATACATTGCTAGAGTGGTTTATGTGCAGGTTTTGTAATATAATTGCCATGTAATGTGCATACTGTGTGTACATATATAATACAACTTTTACATTTATTTTGCAGTTGAAGGGAAAGAGGCTTAGACTCACTTCCTGCACAGTAAAGGTTGCAAATTAAAATGTGAAAGATTTCCCTAGATCACATTCACTGCGTAGATGATGGAAAATCAATACTATTTGCAATTTACTGATTGACATCAACTTATAAAAGGATATCCCCTCTTGTCACCACTGTATAGTAATGTGCAGGTCCAACACTGCAGAGCAGACAACACAAGGAGCGTGCTGAGCAAAGAGTTAATGTAGTTTTCAGGCTATGAGACACACTTTTTTTCTCAAAAATTTTTGGGAGGAAAATGGTTGTTTGTCTTGTAGACCGAATGTAGCTTACCGGGGAATGGATGGGGGGTGAGAGCAGCGTAGCAGGGTTCATTGGAGGCAAGGTCACTGCTGCAGGTGTGGGGTGATGCTGCGGGCCTTAGGAGGAGGAGGTATCCCGGCAGTGTGAGGCAGAAGCCATTGATCTCCAGGCGGTGTGAGGCAGGAGCAGTGTCCCTGCTGCGCACAGTGATCTCCTGGCGGTGGTATTAAGGAGAATGGTGCCAGCGCATGCGCAGATTGACATCCAGTCCCTCACTTTAGTGAGATCAGGCACACGCCACTTTTCAAACGCTCCTGATTCATTAAGAGGAATGTAGGACTGCAAAAGACCCCTCATCAAGACTGGCATTGTTCACACTGGTCTTGCTATCTAGACAGACAAAACTATATGGAACCTTAAGATTTATTTACCAGAAGGAGCCATTGATCTCCCAGCGGCAGGCTTCAAATGCTGGCGTCGCCGCAGCTTGAGATTCCTCATAGCTATGGTCTGGTTGCTGACATATAGTTTCAAACTTTCATGTTAATGATTTCCAGGCTCCAGGGCATGAGGTGCCTACAAGAAATATCTTCCTCCTGACTTCTTCATACCACCCCCCTCCCGTCGGCATCACACTGCTCTGTGATGTACATAGTCCAGCCACTCTCGTGGTTATGGGTGCCTTATCCACCCTTCTCTAGGCACTGTCTTCATTGTTCTTTTGCGCAGGCACATCAATGTTTAGGCCATGTTCACACTTTGCGGATTTTACCGCGGATCCGCAGCGTTTTTGCAGCTGCGGGTCCGCAGCGTTTTTGCAGCTGCGGGTCCGCAGCAGTTTCCATTGTGTTTACATGTAAACCCTATGGAAACAGCAATCCGCTGTGCAAATGCTGCGGGAAAAACCGTGCAGAAACGCAGCGGTTTACAACCCGCAGCATGTCACTTCTTTGTGCAGAATCGCTGCGATTCTGCACCCATAGGAATGCATTGATCCGCTAACTTCCCGCATGGGGCTGTGCCCACGATGCGGGAAGTAAGCGGATCATATTCAGATGGTACCCGGGGTGGAGGAGAGGAGACTCTCCTCCAGGCCCTGGGAACCATATTAGTGTAAAAAAAAAAAAAAAGAATTAAAATAAAAAACAATGATATACTCACCTCTCAGCGCTGCACGCGGCTGTCCGGTCTCAGGGTTGCTGTGCGAGCAGGACCTGCGGTGACGTCGTGGTCACATGATATTGATGACGCCGCGGTCACATGACCGTGACGTCACGAAGGTCCTTCTCGCACAGCATCTTTAGAACCGGATCACCGCGTGCAGCGCCGAGGAGATCGGGACGTCAGAGGGGGAGTATAAACCATTTTTTATTATTTTTAACATAACTATTGATGCTGCATATTGCTGCATATGCAGCATCAATATTATAGGAGTAAACCCGCAGCGGAAACTGGAAGACAAACCGTGATAAATCTGCAGGGATAACCGCAGCGGTTTTGCCCTGCAGATTTATCAAATCCGCTGCAGGAGAACCCGCAGATGTCACCGTAAAGTGTGCACATAGCCTTATGCTCAGTGACTTTCCTGCACAGAAGGATGAAGACACTGCCCAAAGAAGGGTGAAAAAGGTACCCATTACTGCACAAATGTAGGGTGTAGGTGCAGAATTCCACCACCACAACTGTACGTCACCGGTCAATGTGACGTGCATAGGAGGGGGGTGGTAAGATAATGAAGACAGGAGGCAGAGATTTCTTGTAGACACCGCATGCTCCGGAGCCTGGAAAATATCATTAACATAAAAGATTAAAACCATTTCTCCACAACTAGACCGCATCTATGAGGCATATAGGTAGGACTAATCTAACCATTCTATTACCTGTATGCCCATAGTAATGGCTGAAAAGCGTCCCATGGGTGACAGATTCCTTTTAAAGTGTTTTACTCCTGATTTTTGTCCAAAACACTTTGATGAATCTTGGGCTTTTTATGTTTTATATTGCATCTTTATCTTATATTAACTGAAAGGTTTCTCACAGCAGGTCCTACGCAATCTCCAAAGAAAATTGATGCCTGCTCAAAGGGAAAAGATAGCGACAACTTAGCGGGCCAACATAATGAAAAATTCTCCATGGACCAAACTTCTCCCCTTCCCAGTACTTCCCAACAAGGTTGTGCAAATGAAAAGTCGAATTCAGTAGATCACAGCTCCGGTGACAGCCACTGCAACTCTGCTGTAATGGTTACTGATGGGGAGACGAGCACAGATTTATCAGGTGGTGATGCGGTGCTCGACGCACAAAATATTGAAGTGCAGAACACGTCTCCTTCTAAAGAAGAAGCAGCATGTGGTTCTCACATGGCAGAGGATAATTCACTACCGAGCATAGCGGTTGCAGATAAATCCATTATAAGGAATGGTAATGAGGTGACCATCAGTGGGACTCCTTCACATGTAACACAACTGGAAACCAGTAAAAATGACCCAATAATTCCATCAAAGTCTCCACAAATGGAAAAGGATGATCGAGCAACAAAGAACTCAAAACAAAGTCCTTTGAACAATTCCTGTAACGTTGCAACAAACCTGCAATTAAATGTATCTGAATCCATATCATCTGCTGTAAAGGAGCAACCAGTGCAAAATACTGATTTTTCAGCGTCTCCTGGGCAAAGCAGCACAGCACCCGAGACTTCAGCCCCCTGTAGTTCTCTGCCAAGTACCAGTCAAACAGTTTTAGACGATTCCAGCAATATAACACTTAACTTCAGCACAGAGTGTTTGCCCGAAGATCCAGAAATACATGACGCTGTGAAAAGTATAAATGAAGAGAATTATGCTGCTATTATATTATCGCCTCTAGTGAAAAGTCAAGATCTGATGAGAGTCGTTCCATCCCAGGAGAATGCCATCATCGATCTTACAGACTCGCCCCTTGCCGGAGATCAAACTCAGCTGGTGACTCAGTCAAATGATGCCAGCGTCAATACATTAAGTGGTGACTGCACCATTTATTCCATTTCTGGGACGTCTAATGGCACAGGGGAAAACAATGTTATACAGCTAATGCCAGCAACAAGCTCCTCGTTCGCACCAACTGGTAACATTTACTTTAACAGTTGTGGTCCGACCATGCCTCCTAATGTTGTGATGGTGTCCAAAAGTTCTGCTTCCAACCAAAAGCAACCAAGTCTTTTTCAGACTCCTCCCAGACCTGGCAGCATTTACTCCATCGGACAGACCATGTCGCCAAAACTTCCTCAAGGTATGTGATTGTGCTTTATCAATGCAGGCGTGTTAAAATATGTATTACTTATTTCTTTTTTTGACCCCTTAACCCCTCTGTGACCTTAGACGTACTATCCCGTTGAGGTGACCTGGGCCTATCTGACCCTTGACGGGATAGTACGTCATGGGCGATCAGCCACACTCACGGGGGGAGCGTGGCCGATAACAGCTGGGTGTCAGCTGATTATCACAGCTGACATCCGGCACTATGTGCCAGGAGCTGTCACGGACCGCTCCCGGCACATTAACCCCCGGAACACTGCGATCAAACGTGATCGCAGTGTTCCGACGGCATAGGGAAACACCGCGCAGGGAGGGGGCTCCCTACGTGTTTCCCTGAGACCCTCAGGACAACACAATGTGATCGCATTGTTCAGAGGGTCTCCTACGTCATCCTCCTTTCAGGCCCCCGGATCCAAGATGGTCCTGCAGGGAGGTGCCTGTCAGATCGCTGATCTGACACTGCTGTGCACAGTGTCAGATCAGCGATCTGACAATATATAGTGATGTCCCCCCTGGTTAAAAAAACTGTAAAAAATTTAAAAAAAAAAAAAAAAAAAAAATCCTAAATAAAGGAAAAAAATTATTCTAATGCATTTCTTTATGTAAATAAAATAACAAACAAATAAAAGTACACATATTTAGTATTGTCACGTCCGTAATGGCCCGACCCATAAGACTGTCCCACTAGTTAACCCCTTCAGTGAACATCATAAAAAAAAAAAACCATGGTACCGCTGAAAACGTCATCTTGTACCACAAAAAATGAGCCACCATACAGCATCATCAGAGAAAAAATAAAAGTTATAGCTCTCAGAATAAAGCGATGCAAAAACAATTATTTTTTTATTGTATAAAAGCGCCAAAACATAAAAAAATTATATAAATGAGGTGTCGCTGTAATCGAACTGACCCGAAGAATAAACTGCTTTATCTATTTTACCAAACGCAGAATGGAATAAACGCCCCCCAAAAGAAATTCAGGAATTGCTGGTTTTTGTTCATTCTGCCTAACAAAAATCGGAATAAAAAGTGATCAAAAAATGTCATGTGCTCGAAAATGGTACCAATAAAAACGTCCACTCGTCCCGCAAAAAACAAGACCTCACATGCCTCTGTGGACCAAAATATGGAAAAATTATAGCTCTCAAAATGTGACAGCTGCCTAACAAAAGCCCGCTATAAATAGTAAATCAAACCCCCCTTCATCACCCCCTTAGGGAAAAATAATAAAATAAAAAACATGTATTTCCATTTTCCCATTAGGGTTAGGGTTGGGGCTGAAGTTAGGGTTGGGGGTTAGGGTTTGGATTACGTTTGTGGTTGGGTTAGGGGTGTGTCAGGGTTAGGAGTGTGGTTAGATTTAGGGTTGGGTGTGTTGGTTAGGGGTGTGGTTAGGGTTGAGATTAGGGTTAGGGGTGTGTTGGGTTAGGGTTGGGGTTAGAATTGGGGGGTTTCCACTGTTTAGGCACATCAGGGGCTCTGCAAACGCAACATGACATCCTATCTCAATTCCAGCCAATTATGCGTTGAAAAAGTCAAACGGCACTCCTTCTCTTCCGAGCTGGGTGGGGGCCCAAACAATGGTTTACACCCACATATGGATATCAGCCTACTGGTAAAATAAAACAAATTGGATCTGAAGTAATTTTTTTTTAAACATTCCAAAAAGTCCTGTGAAGCACCTGAAGGGTTAATAAACTTCTTAAATGTGGTTTTGAGCACCTTGAGGGGTGCAGTTTTTAGAATGGTGTCACTTTTAGGTATTTTCTATCATATAAACCCCTCAAAGTGACTTCAAATGTGATGTGGTCCCTAAAAAAATGGTGTTGTAAAAATGAGAAATTGCTGGTCAACTTATAACCCTTATAACTCCCTAACAAAACCCAAAAAATTTGGTTAAAAAATTGTGCTGATATAAAGTAGACATGTGGGAAATGTTACTTATTAAGTATTTTGTGTGACATATCTCTGTGATTTAAGGGCATGAAAATACAAAGTTGGAAAAATGCTAAATTTTCGAAATTTTTGCCAAATTTCCATTGTTTTCACAAATAAATGCAAGTAATGTCAAAGAAATTAACACTATCATGAAGTACAATATGTCACAAGAAAACAATGTCAGAATCACCTGGATCTGTTGAAGCGTTCCAGAGTTAGAACCTCATAAAGGGACAGTGGTCAGAATTGGCCCGGTCATTAACGTGCAAACCACCCTTGGGGGTAAAGGGGTTAACGACCGCTGATAATGCCTTTTAACGTCAGCAGTTAAGGGTACTTATTTGTCAGTGCCGCTTTTAACGGCGCTGAGAAATAAGTGTATAGCGCCCCCTACCTGGGGTAACCGAGACCCCGGAGAACATGATTCGGGTCGGGGCTGGGAATCTGGAGCATGTGCAGAGTGATCACAAGCTGCAGACGAGTCGTATAACGCTGGTGGAAAGAGGGAGATGGGGACAGCCGCAGAGACTAACTGCACATGTGCCAGATTCCCAGCCCCGCAGTGTGAATAAATCCTAACACACTGCGGGGCGAGATCTCGGGCATCTGCTGTGCGCAGGCGCGATATCAGTGGATCAGCTGATGTGAGGTCCAGGGCAGAGCACATGCCCGAAAAACGAGAGCACAGCGCAGGCGCCGATGACGTGAATACAAACAGAGGAGGCGGCTCCCTGTGCACTGAGGGGATGATTGACGGCTGGGACGCCGTTGAGTCTGGGGGGAAAAAACGTGCCCCTCCGGGATACAATACAAGTATGGCGCGCAATTTATACAACTGAATATTTCAGCGTTTTTCAGGGAGCAAAAACAGAAGAGCCACCTTCACAGAATGCAGCCTTAGTGCTGCAGAAGGTGGCTTTTTACTTAAAAACACCCTGGGGGGGTGACCGGTTCCCTTTAAAGAGTGATGGGTTCACAGACTGTGATCTTAAGACATGTCCTAACATTTTAACTTGAATTCTCCTTTTTAAAGTCTGCTTCATGGATTTCAGGTCCATTTACTAAAATGGATTGCTTAAATCTAAAACGGTCTACCCCTTCTGTTCTTGTCCATGTTCTTAACCCTTCACGCCACAGCCAATTTCTCTTATTCATAGTTTAATTTTTTTTATTATTTTTTTAACTTTTCACTGTCCTTAAGTCTCCTAAGGGGACTTAAAGTTGTGATCGTCTGATCACACGTTTTATATACAGCAATATCACTGCGTATAGCAGAAATCAGTCTCCTTTGAAGCCCTGCCACAGGCTTGTATACAATGTAAAGTGTATCTTATAGACCTATAGTATTATGGTTTTTTTTTAATTCACATCTTTGACATGTATAATGTTTAATATAAGCTATTTTTTTTTTCTTCCAGGCTCCACCATTATACTCGCCTCTCCTGTGCCCCCTGTTTTGCAGGGAGTTGTGGGGATGTTCCCTGTGTCTCTTGTTGGCCAGAATAGTAGCACTTTCACAGCACCATCTCATCAGGTAATAGGAAATCACCGTTACGAATCCAAAACAGTTATGATATCGATCATTTTTACTTAAGAATAGCAGAAACAGACTTTCTTTTTCTTTTGTAGATCCTGCATGTTCCTGTATCCAAGCCTATAGTCCCGAAACTGCCATTGCCTCCAAGGTCAAAGAAACCTGAGCCACCGAGAACTACTGCAAATGCAGGTATTCATATGGCTTGTTTGAAATATATACCGTATATACTCGAGCATAAGCCGAGGCACCTACTTTTGCATTGTCCCCTCATCCCTATTGTGGTATGCATGGCTCCCCTGTCCCTGTCTTTAACCTTTATGCAGCATTATATGGGGCATATTTTTGTATGGAGCATCTTATGGGGCCCATCATGAACTGTATGGAGCATTATTTGAGGCATATTTTTTATGGAGCATCTTATGGGGCTCCTGATTCAATATGGATATTCAAAAACACTTAACCTACTGATGTCTCAGTTAATTTTACTTTTATTGGTATCTATTTTTATTTTTGAAATTTACCGGTAGCTGCTGCATTTCCCACACTAGGCTTACACTCGAGTCAATAAGTTTTCCCAGTTTGTGACAAAATTAGGGGTCTCGGCTTAAACTCGGGTCAGCTTATACTCGAGTATATACGGTATATATATTAGAGTGTATTTGTGTGTACATTAGACTCTTCAATTTCTCTGACTCCGACTCCACAGCCCTAGACACTACTGAGCATGTACATAAAGTGCAGCACAGATTCATCTCAACTAAAAGCCGAGAACCTTAGATCAGGCCAGAACAATGAAAACATTTACAGCACACCCTGCATTGTACTACAGAACCCAATGTATTATATATTTTAGGAGTAGGTTCATTTTATAATGACTCCACCATAATTGACCCAGACTCCATAACTTTGAAGGATTATATCGCCCCGTTTTTCCACCATTAAAAATAAATTCAGTTAAAAAAAAAAATATTTGGTGTATCCATATCCTCAGCTCGTCACTCAAAACTTAAGTGATGGCATGTCATTAGCCTCCCGGGATTCTGAGAGTTAGGCGGCCAATACACTGCTGTTGTACTGCATCCCTCCTCCTCCTTAGCTTTTGCTGCCACATCGTTGATACCGGGTGTGCAGGTAACTGAAGCTTCAGTCTGTACATTTTAGGGCTGATTGGGTGAGGCTGTCTTTTATGGCTCTTTCTTGCATCAATCATAAAGTTATAACATATCCTATATCTATGTCAATAACCTGGGAACTGGAACACCACCTTAAATGAAATCTGTCAGCAGGTTTTTGCTCTGTAATCTGAGAGCACCAGAAATCCTGATTAAAGCAGTGTCACTGGACTGTGCTTTGCTATTTCAATATAATCAGTGTTTTATCAGCAGAAGATTATCCCTACATGAAAACTGGCCTCATGACTCCTTTTCCAACCCTGCTCCCAGCACTGAATAGCCGCTTCCAGTCACTGTATAATATACACAGATCATTGGTGTGCGCAGGGTTATACACAGCTCAGCATTCTAAGCTCTGCTAGATCTGCAGCACAGAGAACTCTATTTCTTTCACAACTGCTGCGTCCTGTAAACTGACACATTACTGAAATCGGGGTCTCTGACCCTACATCATGCTGCTGTCAGATTCACTTTAATTGAAAAGTTAGTTTTGAATATTGTTTCGTTTTTTTTAGGCTCTTGGCCTACTTTCGCTCTACATTTTCTAGGCATTTACATTATTTTGCATTAATTGTACATCCTTTCATGTTTAAGATACATTTGTGCTTCTTATCCCTTTCTAGGCAAATCATTATCCAATTCTGCAGTTGATTCAGGTAGTTTGTCCAATTCTTTTGTGCAGAGGTGAGTACTTGGGTTAAACGTGGCCAAATTCATGATGACATTTGATAGGCTTGTATTTATTAAGAGCATCGTTATTCTTTTAACAGATTAGGAAATGACACCACTCATCCCGACGGCACCAATGCTGCTGACAAAGAAGGAGAAGCTCATCGGAGGGTGCTCTTCTTTGATGGGAAAACTTCAGCCAAAGCAAAGTTAGGGTCTTCGTCCTCAACAAGTTCCAAAAGTCAGAAAGCTGATCGGAGTGACTCTGTCCAGAGTACGGGAAATGTCTCTACATCTAGTTCAAAAGAAAGTAAAAATGCTGAAAGCACTGTCCCGTCTGTAGTAGGGAAACCAAGAGCTTCCACAACTACTTCTACCACAAAGGATCAGGGCACAGAGAAGAGACCTGTTGCTCCAAGCGGCAGCATGCTCGGCAACAAAGAGAATGTTCTGCAGATAGAGACTGGAGCGGTACAAGTTGATAAGAGGAGCAATACTCAGGAAAGCGAAAAAAATGTCAGACAACCCCAGGAAACCAGTAGGAAACAAACTTCTCTGCCAAATATTCTTAGGAGGACACCCCAAAAGGTGCCCCAAGAAAAAAGGGTCTGCCCCACAAGTCCTTTAGTGAAACAAGCCAGCCAGCTATTACAGGGCATGCAGTTTCAAAGTCCAAAGAAATCCTCTCAGGAAGATTTGTCCTTTCCACCTACCCCAGGCTCTGGATTGGAAGACAGGCCATTGGATAACCATGTAGATCAAACAAGAACCCCAACAAGCAAGCGTTACAACGAAGAAGGCGGCACGCCAAAACCCATGTTTCCACCTGCTACTCCTGATCTGCCCACTTGCAGCCCTGCCAGTGAGGCTGGTAGCGAGAACAGTGTCAATATGGCTGCCCACACACTAATGATACTGTCACGTGCCTCCCTTGCAAAATCTGGGTCAAACACTCCTCTAAAGGACAATTCTCAACAAGTAAAATCTTCCAAGAGCACTTCTAAAAAGAGAAAGCGTGATGAACCCGAAGGACAGGAGAGACAGTCACATAAAAGAGACCATCTAAGCCTGTCTGATTTACAGAAAAAGAAGAAAGCAAGGGTACTGCCTCATTTAGCCATTTTTACAGTGTGTTTTTTGCAGCCAAAAGTTATATGGGGTTATCAAAATTGATGGCGTAGGATAGGCGAGTGGGTGGGATCTGACCTCTGTGAACCTACGTGTAATTTTTACTGTTCACACTGATGCAGTGGCTCCTCCATACTGGCCCAACAGGCGAATGGGATGACCTGCAAAGCTGTGTGGATTAGCTTCTTTGTCATTGTACCCCGAAACACAGTGTCTGCAAATTGAGATTCTGGTTTGGCTATTATCCTAAGTCATGTGACGAGGCTCGTTAAAGGGTCGACATTGACTGTTAGGATTGCTACTTCCAATAGGTGGCACTAGAGTTCTAGTCCTCTTCCTCTCTGAAGAGACAATTTGCTTCTTTGTCAATGGAAGTCTTATAGTGGCTTTTTAACGGTGCTGAGAAATAAGGGTATAGCGCCCTCCAGCACCGGAAAATCTCTGGGGTCTCTGCTACCTGGGAAAGCTGAGACCCTGAAGAACATGATTTGGGTCGGTTTTTACCGTCCCTAGTGTTGCAATCGCCGTTATTCAAAATAATGCGATTGCAAAATAAAAAGTCTGACTTCCCATTTATTTCTCCTCTGATATGATCTAGCACATCAGAGTAGAGAGAAATGGGGTCCCCTGAGCCGCCCCTGTACCTGCGATGTCCCCCTATCCCTCCTGCTGTGTCCCCCAGTCCTCGGCATTTTCTTCTGGGAAGAAAATGGTGGGCGTATGTGCAGTGCGCCCCCGATGAGATTGGCCGGCACCCGGCAACAATAGGAGATTTCTCCTATTGGTTCATTTTGATCACTGTGATAGACTCTATCACAGTGATCAAAAAAAATAGTAAATCAAACCTCCCTTTATCACCCCCTTAGTTAGGTAAAAATAGAAAAATGTATTTCCATTGGAGTTTGGGCTAAAGTTGGGTTTAGAGTTGGGGCTAGGGTTTGGCTAGGGTTAGGGTTTGGCTAGGGTTAGGGTTTGGCTAGGGTTAGGGTTTGGCTAGGGTTAGGGTTTGGCTAGGGTTTGGTTTGGCTAGGGTTAGACTTTGGCTAGGGTTAGGCTTTGGCTAGGGTTAGGCTTTGGCTAGGGTTAGGCTTTGGCTAGGGTTAGGCTTTGGCTAGGGTTAGGGTTTGGCCAGGGTTGGGGTCGGGTTAGGGTTTGGCTACGGTTAGGGTTTAGCTAGGGTTAGGGTTTGGCTAGGGTTAGGGTTTGGCTAGGGTTAGGGTTTGGCTAGGGTTAGGGTTTGGCTAGGGTTTGGTTTGGCTAGGGTTAGACTTTGGCTAGGGTTAGGCTTTGGCTAGGGTTAGGCTTTGGCTAGGGTTAGGCTTTGGCTAGGGTTAGGGTTTGGCCAGGGTTGGGGTCGGGTTAGGGTTTGGCTACGGTTAGGGTTTAGCTAGGGTTAGGGTTTGGCTAGGGTTAGTGGTGTGTTGGGGTTAGAATCGGGGAGTTTCCAGTATTTAGGTACATCAGGGGGTCTCCAAACGCGGCATTACGCCCGCAATTGATTCCAGCCAATTTTGCATTCAAAAAGTCAAATCGTGCTCCCTCCCTTCTGAGCCCTGCCATGCACCTCCTGCATCCCCTGGTCCTGTCCCTCGGCGTCTTCTTCCAGGAAGAAAATAGCAGGCGCATGTGCAGTGCGCCTGCCGAGATCGGCTGACCGGCACTTGGCAACTATTGGAGATTTCTCCTACGTATCATTGGGGGACACAGGACGAACGGGTGTTATGCTGCTGCCACCAGGGGGACACTAAGTTAAACACACACAAAAGATTAACTCCTCCCCTGCAGTAAACACCCACAGGCTGGACAATCCAGAGCCAGTTCTTACTTAGTGTCTCAGGAGGCACTTGGGTCCTCAGGACCCCACCAATTTTTGTTTTTAACGGAAGGGAGCGACAGGCAAATTTTCAGCTCTGATCTCTCCCGCACCAACAACGGGCAAGTACATGGAGCGTTCCTCCTGTATCCTTTCCCGCGACGATGGATGCCAGCCCTGGCTCACTTTCCAGTGTGGCGACGGTTCCCTAGCGTTCCGATCTCCCTCCCTCCCTGTCAGGCGACCACGGGGACTAATCATCCACCTAAGTTTCCTGGAGCCAGGGCACAGCCGGACAGAATGCCATGGCGTCCGTGCAGCCGCCCACTGCATCACCACTGAACATAGCGGATGTTGCACGGCGGCAGAAGCTCTCCACCCTCTCCCTACTAAGGTGAAGGTGGATGGAGCATCGGCCCCATCGCACAAGGTAAGTGCGGGGGCCGACCAGATGACAGGGGACCGACCGTTCAGGGATCCTTTTTCTAATGCGGCGCTGCAGCCGCGGGGCACGGGCAATCCGGCGCTCTGCTAGGACGGTGACACAGTTTACCGTCCCTGGTCCGGATTCCAACATACAGCGGTATGGTGGTGGCAATGGCAGCGTTCCGACGCGCATAGCAGGGAATCCACCGCCCGCCCACGACACGCCTCTCTCCCTCTCTCTGGGCGCTTCTCGTTCCCGAGAAGCGCTCTTCTCACATCTCGGCGGCCATCTTGGACCAGGAAGTGCGCTGGCGGCTCTGCAGCACCACAGCGCACAGGACTTCAGGATCTCCCTGCCAAGCACGCAGAACTTGGTGAGACGCACTCAGTAGGATTATCTCTTCCCCTGCCAGTACGCTCACTTTATGGCAAAGATGTCACAGTCTAAGCAAAAACGGACTGGAAAGACCCACTCTGTTATTTTTGCTGTGTGCACCTCCTGCAAGGTATCTCTGCCCCGAGGTCACACTACCCCGCTGTGCTCCGCCTGCGAAATGTCTGCGGCACAGGATACTCCGGCCTCTGACCCGGAATGTAGTGAGCCTAGTACCCCCGCATGGGCGTCCTCCCTTGCTCGATCTGTGGCATCCTTGGAAAGGACGATACAGTCCCTCCGTGACCCGTCCCTTACCCAGGGCGCTTCCACGGATGATGTAACGCGGCCTAAAAACCCTTCTCGGCCTAGAGGTCGTACCGTTTCCAGAAGCCCTCTCTCATCTAGAAAGAAGTCCAGGGTAATATCTCCGGTCCGTGATCAGCCCTCTGGCTCAGAGAGCGAAGTCTCTCGTCACTCATCCCCAGCTCATAGCAGGGAATCCTTTCTGGACGACGCATCCAGCGTGTCCTGTCCCCCAGAGTATCGTCACGACCAAGAGACCCTAGATTCTCTCATAGACTCGGTAAGTCGGACGCTACAGTTAGAGGAGGAAACCCCGTCCAAGGCGGTTCATCCCGTGTCATTCGGGCGAACCACAAAGGCTCATAGATTTTTTCCTACGCATCCTCAATTTAAGGACATTGTCGATCTCCACAGGGTCCGTCCGGATAAACGCTTCTCAGGTCAGAAGGCTATGCAATTGAAGTATCCGTTTGCTCAGGACCTTGCTAAGGAGTGGTCTCAGTCACCCTCCGTGGACCCGCCAGTGTCGCGGCTAGCCACTAAGGCGGTTCTATCCTCCGAGGGCGCGTCCATCAAGCATCCCACTGACAGACAAATTGACCAGATGGCTCGCTCGGCTTTTGAAGCTTCCTCAGCTTCTCTCTTCCCTTCTTTTGCCGCCACATGGGTTGCAAAAACCATGACCCATTGGGCCGAGTCTTTAGCCTCTACAGCTCTACACGCCGACTTACCCCCCGAGGTTTCACACCTGGCCACTCAGATTGCCAGAGCGGGGGACTTTGTAGTTTCCGCATCCTTAGACGCGGCCAATTGTGCCTCACAGGCAGCGGCCAATGCTGTCACGATCCGCAGATCCCTTTGGCTCAGGGACTGGAAAGCGGACTCAGGATCCAAAAAATCTCTCACGTCCCTTCCATACCAGGGCGAACGCCTTTTTGGGGACAAACTAGATAAAATTATCGCAGACTCCACAGGGGGAAAGAGCAAATTCCTTCCCCAGCAACGGACCTTTCGCCCCTTTCGCAACCAACAGGGCCGAGGCCGATATTTCCGTTTCGGCTCCAATTGGTCCAATTCTCCCTCCGCGCCACCCGGCGCCGGGAGAGGTCAGCGCAAGGACAGAACCTCCCAGCCATCTTACAAACCTTCTCCCTCTTGGAGAGGCAGACCCAGACAACAGGGGTCCAGGGGACCTAGACCTAACAGGTCTCCACCTCAATGACTCTTGGCAGACGCCAAAGGACACCGACAGAGTTGGCGGCCGCCTACTCTTCTTTCGGGACGCGTGGCTCTCGGTAGTTCCCGACCGATGGGTCCGCGAACTGGTATCCTTCGGTTACAAGATAGAGTTTGTCTCTCTTCCCCACCTCGTTTCTTCCAGTCCCCTCCTCCCAGAGCAAGGGTCCGTCAGTATTTTTAGGCCATAAGATCGCTATGGGAAGACGGGGTCATCATCCCGGTACCTCAGAACGAGAGGTACCAAGGTTTCTATTCCAATCTCTTCATTGTACCAAAGAAGGACGGCTCAGTACGTCCGATATTGGACCTCAAGCTCCTCAACAAGTACGTCCGTGTACGTCAATTCCGTATGGAATCCCTCCGCTCAGTAATTGCCTCTCTGGAAGAGGGCGAGTTCCTTGCATCTCTAGATGTTCAAGACGCTTACTTGCACATTCCCATCCTACCGTCTCATCAGCGCTTCCTCCGCTTCGCGGTCCAGGGGCACCACTTTCAGTTTGTCGCCCTACCTTTCGGGCTGGCCACTGCTCCTCGGGTGTTCACCAAGGTCATGGCAGCTGCCGTGGCCATTCTACATGCTCGAGGCATAGTGGTGTTGCCCTACTTGGACGACATCCTCATAAAAGGCCCCTCTTTCCGGTCCTGTTCAGAAGCGGTAGACGTCACTATAAATACCTTTTTGCGCCTGGGCTGGAAAATCAATTTCAAAAAATCTTCCCCAGTCCCGGCCCAAACCATATCCTACCTGGGAATGATCTTAGACTCCTCTCAGGGTCTAGTACTTTTGCCTCCGGAAAAGGTATCCACTCTTCAGAGAGAAGCCCGGAAGCTTACTCAACCTCGCTCTCACTCCCTACGCTTCTCCATGAGGGTACTCGGCAGGATGGTGGCGGCAATGGAGGCAGTGCCATTTGCGGTTTTTCACCTCCGTCCCTTACAACACGCCATTCTGGCAGTTTGGGACAGGAATCCCGCCTCGCTCGACCGCCGTCTCCTTCTCTCTCGCCCAATCAGACAGTCCCTCAGGTGGTGGACCAAGAGGTCCTCCCTGACTCGGGGGGAAGTCTTTCCTTCCGGTGCACTGGCTGGTTGTCACAACGGACGCCAGTCTCTTCGGCTGGGGTGCAGTGTTCCAGCGTCACTCGACTCAGGGTCGCTGGTCTCCGCTGGAGTCCCAGCTGCCCATCAATATCCTAGAGATTCGGGCAATCAGACTGGCTCTCCATCATTTTCAGCCGTTCCTCTCCGGCCGTGCGGTCAGAGTCCAGTCCGACAACGCCACTGCGGTAGCCTACATCAACCGCCAAGGGGGCACTCGCAGCAAGGCGGCCATGATCGAGGTGACGCTAATTCTCCGCTGGGCCGAGGCACATCATTCCATACTCTCAGCAGTTTTTATCCCAGGCGTGGAAAACTGGGAAGCGGACTTTCTCAGTCGCCACAGCCTCGATCCCGGAGAGTGGTCTCTCCATCCCGCAATCTTTCACCAGATATGCTCTCGATGGGGGACCCCGGACGTGGACCTAATGGCATCTCGCCTCAATTGCCAGGTTCCCGTCTTCATGGCCAGGTCTCACGATCCCTCAGCCTTCGGAGCCGACGCTCTCGTCCTCTCATGGCAGGGTTTCAGACTCCCATACATCTTTCCCCCAATTCCTCTTCTGACAAAGGTGATCAGGAAGATCAAGGCAGAACGGATCCCAGTACTTCTCATCGCTCCGGACTGGCCGCGCAGGACATGGTATGCCGAGATGGTTCAACTGGTCTCAGACGTACCTTGGAGGCTGCCGAGTCGCACAGACCTCCTGTCTCAAGGGCCCATTTACCACCCGAACTCAGAGGCCCTGTGTTTAACGGTGTGGCCGTTGAGTCCTGGGTACTGAGGCAGAAGGGGTTGCCCCAGACGGTGATATCTACCATGCTCCGCGCACGCAAGCCTTCTTCTATGCGCATCTACCACCGCGCCTGGAAGGTATACTTCGCCTGGTGCAGGAAGCGGGGACGTTTCCCCCTCCGTTTTTCTATCCCTCACATTTTGGAATTCCTCCAATCAGGCGTAGACTTGGGTCTTGCTCTCAGCTCTCTTAAGGGCCAAATTTCTGCTCTCTCGGTTCTTTTTCAGAGAAAGATTGCAAACAGATTGCAGGTCAGGACCTTCATCCAGGGTGTTTCTCATATGGCTCCGCCTTACAGGATGCCCTTGGAACCATGGGACCTGAACCTAGTTCTCTGTGCTCTTCAAGAGCCCCCCTTTGAGCCCTTGCATGAAGTGTCTTTGCTGTTCTTGTCTTGGAAGATTGCCTTCCTCGTGGCTGTCACGTCTATTAGACGTGTCTCTGAGCTGGCAGCTCTGTCGTGCCGACCCCCTTTCCTCGTGTTCCACCAGGACAAGGTGGTTCTGCGGACATGTCCGACTTTTCTTCCGAAGGTCGTTTCCTCCTTCCATCTTAATGAGGAGATTGTCCTTCCCTCTCTGTGCCCTGCTCCTTCCCACCGCACGGAAAGGGCGCTCCACACTCTGGACTTAGTGAGGGGTCTTAGACGTTACGTCTCCAGGACTGCGTCTCTCCGTAGGTTAGACGCCTTGTTCGTTCTTCCGATGGGGCCACGGAAGGGACTACCTGCTTCCAAGGCCTCCATTGCCAAGTGGATTCGTTCCGCCATCCAAGAGTCCTACCGTGTCAAGGGTCACGCCGCACCTCCGGGGATCAAGGCTCATTCTACCCGGTCAGTCGGCGCGTCCTGGGCCATCCGGCACCAGGCATCGGCAGCGCAGGTCTGCAAGGCTGCTACATGGTCCAGCCTGCATACATTCACGAAGCACTACCATGTGCACTCTCAGGCCTCGGCAGACGCGTCCGTCGGTAGGCGAATCCTACAAGCGGCAGTGTCTCATCTGTAGCTCGTAGGCACGCACAGCATTTATAACTTCTTGTTGCCCACCCAGGGACTGCTTTGGGACGTCCCATTCGTCCTGTGTCCCCCAATGATACGTAGGAGAAAAGGAGATTTTTGTGTACTCACCGTAAAATCTTTTTCTCCGAGTCATCATTGGGGGACACAGCACCCTCCCTGTTAGCCTAGTTGGCTCAATTGTTCTTTTCAGTCTGTGTTTTGACTATGACATGTTTTCTGTTTGTTAACTGGCTTACTCCTACTGCTTTGTTACCGAACTGGCTCTGGATTGTCCAGCCTGTGGGTGTATACTGCAGGGGAGGAGTTAATCTTTTGTGTGTGTTTAACTTAGTGTCCTCCTGGTGGCAGCAGCATAACACCCGTTCGTCCTGTGTCCCCCAATGATGACTCGGAGAAAAAGATTTTACGGTGAGTACACAAAAATCTCCTTTTTTCCTATTGGTTCATTTTGATCACCGTGATAGACCCTATCACAGTGATCAAAATAGTAAATCACACACCCCCTTATCACCCCCCTAGGTAAAAATAATAAAATAAAATAAATGTTTTTCCTCTAGAGTTGGGGTGAGGGTTGTGGGTTTGGGGTTAGGGTTGTGAGTTTTGGGGTTAAGGTTGTGGGTTTGGGGTTAGGCGTGGTTAGAGGCGTGTTAGGGTTAGAGGTATGTTGGGGTTAGGGTTAGAGGTTTGTTATGGTTAGGGGTGTGTTGAGGGTTAGGGTTGGAATAAGGGCTGTGTTAGGGTTGTAGTTAGAATTTGAGGGGGTTCCACTGTTTAGGTACATCAGGGGGTCTCCAAACGCGACATGGCACCACCATTGATTCGAGCCAATTTTGCATTCAAAAAGTGAAATGGTGCTCCCTCCTGAGTCCTGCCATGCACCCAAACAGTGTTTTTTCTCCTCATACGGGGTATCTGTGTACTCAGGAGAAATTGCTCAACAAATTTTGTGGTCCATTTTCTCCTGATACCCTTGTAAAAATAAAAAAAAATGTATTCCAAAGTAAATTGTGAAAAAGTAAAATGTTCATTTTTTCCTTTCACATTGCTTTAACTCTCGTGAAGCACCTGAAGGGTTCATAAACTTCTTGAATGTGGTTTTGCTTACCTTGAGGGGTGCAGTTTTTAGAATGGTGTCACTTTTGGGTATTTTCTGTTATATTGACCCCCCCAAACTCACTTCAAATGAGAAGTGGTCCCTAAAAAAAATGGTTTTGTAAATTTTGTTGGAAAAATTGTGCTGATGTGAAGTAGACATGTGGGAAATGTTATTTATTAAGTATTTTGTGTGACACCACTCTGATTTAAAGGCATAAAAATTCAAAGTTTGTAAATTGCGAAATTTTCTCCATATTTCCGCTTTTTTCATAAAGAAACGCAAGTCATATCGAATAAATTTTACCGCTAACAGGAAGTACTCTGTCAGGAAAAAAGTCTCAATCCGTGGGATCCATTGAAGCATTCCAGAGCTATAACCTCATAAAGTGACAGTGGTCAGAACTGTAAAAATTGGCTTGGTCATTAAGTACAAAATTGGCTCTTACTAAGGGGTTAATTTTAATTATCCAGACTTCTGTTTTCAGTAAACCAGGAGGCATAGACTGGTATCTTTATGATGACACTTCTTGTAGATTGAATTGATATTTGTAAATTGATGAATGTTATTTACCTCTTATATCAGCTCCTACATTTTATTGTACTGTTATCTTTGCAAAACACGTATGCAGGGTCACGGAACAATGATTTTTGCTGATATGTTGATTACACATTATACCAGGCCATGCAGTTTGTTGACTTGCAAAGATAACAGTATAATAAACTGTGGGAGCTGATATAAGAGGTAAATAACAACGTTTATCAATTTACAAATATCAGTTCTACCTATATGTAGAGTCAGCATCTAGATAAGTCAGTGCTTTCAAGCTTACTGAAAATAGATGTCTGGATAATGAAGATGAAATGATGTGTCTTCACAATTAGGTTTTGCACTTCTATGATATTGATGAGATAGGTCATCAATATCCTTCTTGGTGGTTATCTGTCAGTCCTATTGATTACCTGTTACCAGCTTCGGCAGGTACTGGAGAGAGGAACATGTGTTTTATCACCCTGTGGAGTGATCATTAGTGATGAGCGAATATACTCGTTACTCGAGATTTCCCGAGCGTGCTCAGGAAATCTTGAGTAACGAGTATATTCGCTCTTCACTAGTGATCACTGATGTCACTATAGTATAGCAAGAGCCTGAACAAGCAGAGATAACTTGCGCAAATGTGATCTAAACCCATGCTTAACTTTCACCTTAGTTAATTCAGTGTTTTGTTTCTTTTAACCTCTTACAGAAGCATCGTAAGAAGAGCACGGACAGTTTCCCGGCTGGAATGGACGTGGATAAATTTTTAATGTCCCTTCGTTATGACGAATGATGTGATTTTAGAGCAAAAGTGCACAATGTACCTTATAGCAATTATGTGTAAAGATGTACAAATAATGTGTAAATAATAGGCTGGAGAGGTTACGGTCTTTTGTTTTATTGTTATTATTATTATATTATAGCACTTTTTGTGTTGCTTTTCCAAGCTGTAAATAATTGAACGCTTGGACAAAGTTTGTAATTACGGCAGCTTTGACCTACACCCCCAGTACTGTTGTAAATTTTATATATTTTTGATGCATTTTTTCCAGCTTTCAGCCCATGTTCTTTTATGGCAGTTCAGTTTTGGTAACATCTTATAATAAAAGACAAGTCTGTTAATGGGTGGCTGTGATTATCATTCTTGTGTATTGGATCCATCTTAAAAATTAGTAAAGAATAACAATAGCTTCATATCACCACTTGGATAAGGTGGTCATATTATTCCAGCTTCTTGTTACATGTTTCAGCTCAGGCTCTTAAAAGGAACCTTGCCTGTATAGTAAGAAAATAACTGACCGTTATCAGCAGAAGAATATTACTCACTAGATTAGATGGTGGCCCGTTTCTAACACATCAGGTATTCTATAATATGTATGTAGTTTATTTATGAAGTTTTCAGAATAATGCAATTTTTATACACAGGATTCGGCCAGCCGTACGCGACCAATTAGCGAAGCGTGGTCCAAATTCCACGCCAATTCGCGGCCGGACCTCGCCTGTCGTGAATAATCAGTGAAGCCAGGGCGTGCTCCAGGTTTTTGAGGGCCCCGGGCGAAAGAGTTTCGCCCACGTAGCGTATAGCACAGCCCACGCGGCGTATAGCACAGCCCATGCGGCGTATAGCACAGCCCCATAGTATATAACACAACCCACGTAGTATATAGCAATGTGGGCACCATATCCCTGTTAAAAAGAAAAAATTAAATTAAAATAAATAGTTGTACTCCCCTTCCGTCAGCCCCCGGATCCAGGCGATGCTCCTCACGACGCTCTTGTCCCAAGAATGCATTGCGGTCTCGCGAGATGACGTAGCGGTCTCGCGAGACCGCAGTGCATGACCCGGAGCGTCGCGAGGAGCTGGAAAGGCGCCGGAAGGTGAGTACACTGTGTTCCAAATTATTATGCATAAAGAGTTTAGGAGTGATAAGGTTAGAATTTTTTTGTTTGTCATTTAAACTCATTGATGGTGATGTGTGTCAGGGCTCTTTATATCACTGAAAGCAATTGCAGATACCTGTGCAAATTCGTTTGGCAGGTGTGTCCAAATAAAGGCAAGACTACTTAAGAAGGCTGTTCCACATTATTAAGCAGCCTACATTTTTTGCCAAAATGGGAAAGAAAAAGGATGTGTCGGCTGCTGACAAGCAACAAATTGTGGAGTATTTAGGTCAAGGCATGACTACAATCAACATTGCCAAGACACTTCATCGTGATCATCGCACAATCAAGAAGTATGTAGCTGATTCCCAGCACGCACGTGTGCGTGCTGATAAGGAAAAATTCTTTCCAACAGGCAATTGCGTAAGGTTAAAAGAGCAGCTGCAAAAATGCCTTGTCATAGCAGCAGACAAGTTTTTGAAGCTGCTGGTGCCTCCAACGTCCCCAGAACAACAAGATGCAGGGTCCTTCAGAGGTTTGCAGCTGTGCGTAAGCCATCCTGTCGACCACCTCTATCCACTGCACACAAGCAGAAACGGTTAGAGTGGGCCAAACGATACATGAAGACTGACTTCCACACTGTTTTGTTCACCGATGAGTGCCGTGCAACGCTCGATGGTCCAGATAGATGGAGTGGAGGATGGCTGGTTGATGGACACCCCATGAAAACTCTGCTAAGGCGCCAACAAGGAGGAGGTGGAGTAATGTTTTGGGCTGGAATCATGGGGAGAGAGATTGTCGGCCCCTTTATGATCCCTGAAGGGGTAAAGATGAACTCCATAATCTATGTGGAGTTTCTAAAACACTTCCTGCCATGGTTCAAGAGGAAGAACTGTGCTTTCCGCAGAAAGATCATTTTCATGCATGATAATGCACCGTCTCATGCTGCAAAAAACACCTCTGCATCCCTGGCTGCTATGGGCATTAAAGAGGCCAAACTTATGGTGTGGCCACCATCTTCCACTGACCTCAACCCCATTGAGAACCTCTAGAGCATAATCAAAAGGAGTGTCTATGATGGCGGGAGGCAGTTCACAGCTAAGCAACAGCTCTGGGAGGGTATTCTGTCCACATGCAAAACAATTGAAGCAGAAAACAACCAAAAACTGACAAATTCAATGGACGAGAGAGTTCAGAAGCTTCTTTCGAACAAGGGGTCCTATGTGCAAATGTACCATCACCTAGAATAAAGTTTTCACTTGAAAACTGTTTGATTTCATTTTGTAATAAGCTGATAATGCTTATAACTTCACAATTGACCATTTTTTTTGTTCAAAATAACAAAAAAAGGTTGAAAACTCTGCTGTGCATAATAATTTGGAACATGCATTTTGAGTGTTTATTTTTTTTAAAAAGATACTGTTTTCATAGGCAGTTTGTTCCAAAACATTGCAATTATACTAGAATAGTAGATGACTGGAAAATAACAATGACTGCAATTCAGATAGGTAATTTAGAGAAAATGTGAGGAAATATTATTTGCATAATTATTTGGAACACAGTGTATATAATGATTTTTTATTTTTTTTTAATTATTTTTAACATTAGATCTTTTTACTATTGATGCTGCATAGACAGCATCAATAGTAAAAAGTTGGTCACACAGGGTTAATAGCAGTGTTAATGGACTGCGTTACACCGCAGCATAACGTGGTGTAACGCAGCCATTAACCCTGTGTGAGCACTGACTGGAGGGGGCACTGACAGAGAGTAGGAAGGGGCGAATTTGCGGCCGGACTGTGTGCGTCGCGAGATTTTCGTTACAGACAAACCGATGGAAGTGGCCCTTAGACGATTATATAGATAGATTTATTTCCACCATCATGTACAAAAGTGACATTATCGATTCCAATCGGATTTTTTTCTAGAGCTTGCTTGACTATAAAACCAGATTGGGGTTGAATTGTTTTGTTCGTGATGGAGGAATAACGGATAAATATTTTCTCAATCAGTGAAGTTCTGTCACCATTTTTTCCAGAAATTTTGAACAAAGACCATGTGGGATTCCTTCTGGGTCTGCTGAATTGTTGCCCTAAACAATAAAGAACAAAGGAAAAGTAAAGTGTATATACCTATAGAGGCCGATTAATCAAGAATAACCAATAAATTGAGACGTAAGAAAAGGGGGGGGGGGAAATGCATACATACTACTGAACAGTAACTGCAAAAATACCAGTCAGAAGGAAAACAAGTGTGTAGAAAAGAAACACTTAACTGTTATTTTGATCACAAATAAAGTAGGCATACAAACAAAAAAAGGGGGTGCACATCAAAAATAAATTATTAATTATAAAGGCACTAAAATCATTCATGTGCAAATGGGAGAGAGACACAGTGGTTTGTAAATATAATTTGCAGCTAATTTATCCAGGTACATATGAACATTGATATAATGTAGACAGCTGTTTGTGCATCGGGGTATTAGATATACTGTACATGGCGCTGTGTGCACAAGGGTAAAATAAGTATATAATATAAATGGCTACATTGTCTATTAATATCCATGTCCAAACACCATATTAATAAAGATGTCAGACTTATCACAGGATGAGACACATAAGATGTTAAGTCTTGGCGCTGTATGAATACATACAGTCAAGCAAAGAGGTCACAAGTGTCTTACTACTGGGGAGCTCCACACTTATATTCAGAATGTGTGTAAACGTTTGGATGTTTTAGGTTATGATTTAAAAAGAAAAAACACAGTAGTTTGAAAATAAATGGCTTCACCCAACCACTAACCATGAGTGGAGAAAAAGTTTTGGTGTTATCATTCATATTCTCTGAAAAAAGATCAAGAAAGCAAAAATTCTGCTGGGGTATGTTAACTTTTGAGCACAACTGTAATAATAATAATAATTTTTATTTATATAGCGCCAACATATTCCGCAGCGCTTTACAAATTGTAGAGGGGACTTGTACAGACAATAGACATTACAGCATAACAAATCACAGTTCAAAACAGATACCAGGAGGAATGAGGGCCCTGCTCGCAAGCTTACAACCTATGAGGAAAAGGGGAGACACGAGAGGTGGATGGTAACAATTGCTTTAGTTATTTGGACCAGCCATAGTGTAAGGCTCGGGTGTTCATGTAAAGCTGCATGAACCAGTTAACTGCCTAAGTATGTAGCAGTACAGACACAGAGGGCTATTAACTTCATAAAGTGTATGAGAACATGATGAGGAACCTGTTTTGTTTTTTTTTTGTTTTTTTTTATGGGCCACACAGGGATGGTTAGGTTAATGCATTGAGGCGGTAGGCCAGTCTGAACAAATAAGTTTTTAGGGCACGCTTAAAACTTTGGGGATTAATCGTATTAACCTAGGTAATGCATTCCAAAGAATCGGCGCAGCACGTGTAAAGTCTTGGAGACGGGAGTGGAAGGTTCTGATTATTGAGGATGCTAACCTGAGGTCATTAGCGGAGCGGAGGGCACGGGTAGGGTGGTAGACTGAGACCAGAGAGGAGATGTAGGGTGGTGCTGAGCCATGGAGTGCTTTGTGGATGAGGGTAGTAGTTTTGTACTGGATTCTGGAGTGGATGGGTAGCGTAGTAGTGTAATGACTGCACAAGGTAGAGGCATCGGTGTAACGGTTGGTGAGGAATATGATCCTGGCTGCAGCATTCAGGACAGATTGGAGCGGGGAGAGTTTGGTAAGAGGGAGGCCGATTAGTAGAGAGTTACAATAGTCCAGACGGGAATGAATAAGTGAAACAGTAAGAGTTTTTGCAGAGTCGAAAGTAAGAAAAGGGCGAATTTTAGAAATGTTTTTGAGATGCAGATAAGAAGAGCGAGCCAGTGATCGGATGTGGGGGGTGAATGAAAGCTCGGAATCAAGGATGACCCCAAGGCAGCGGGCATGTTGCTTTGGAGTAATGGTGGAACCGCACACGGAGATGGCAATGTCCGGCAAAGGTAGGTATGTTATGCCTCCCCCGTCCTCCTGCCCCTCAGCAGTATTGAGACAATATTTCCATCACCCCTTTTAAAGAGCCATGTGAATGCACAATCACGGTTATAGACCTCTTTGGCACTAAGGCTAACCTCAAAAGCTGGGCTGTTGGCAGATTTTCACGCTTCCATGAGCATTCTGGTCTATACAAATAAACTGTTGTGAACAGTTTGTTTTCCAAATATCAATCCTCCCAAGTGCATCCCTCATCAGTAGTAGAGCATAGGGACCTTTCGTCAAACTCAATTTGACAGGTGGACACGCCCCTATCAAAGTGTGTAACCCCTCCCCTCCCTGGCTGGCAGCTGTCAGCAGCTGTGTGTCTGCTCCCCCCTTTTGATATAGTTTAATATTGTTATCACAGTGTTTAATATTGTTAATACTGTGATTATTATCACAGTATTTGCTTGCATTTATATTAGATTTATATGCAACTGCTGTGAGATTAAGGGCGTTGTGCTTTATTTTTTTTTATATTAGATCTTTCGTTACTGGTTTGGGATTATTCTATAGGACAGGGGCTATTCCTTAAATGCAAGCAGATGTGTGTCCATTAACTAGACAGCCAGAGTTTCTGTGTTGGAGATACAAACATTCCATACAAACATTCCTTAAACCACACAGAAATAATTTGATGTTGTGAATATTATCATAGTGTTGGATTGTTTTTATATCCTATTAGATTTTTATATTAAATGTAACTGCTATGAGTTGAATGAGTCTGATACTATATTTGCTAGATTATCCCAGTAATTGTTTTTATATTAGATCTTTCGTTACTGGTTTGGGATTATTCTGTAGGACAGGGGCTATTCCTTACTTAAATGCAAGCAGATGTGTGACCATTAACTAGACAGCCAGACTTTCTGTGTTGGAGATACAAACATTCCACACAAACACTCCTTAAACCACACAGAAATAATTTGGTGTTGTGATTATTATCACAGTGAATATTATCCCAGTAATTGTTTTATATTAGATGTTTATATGCTGTATTAAGATTACACTTATTTGATAATCCGATGATAGGGAGAATGACCCTGTGTTTCTGCAGTATTATTCTGCTGTGAGCTTGAATGAGTCTGATACTATAATTGCTAGATTATCATATCAAAGTGTATTATTACACCTATTATTACATAGACCCCTTTATTTATAGTCCCGATAATATTTATTCTCTGTTATTTACATTTTCATACAACTATAGTCCCAATAATATTTATTTGACCAGCAGTTAATTAAAATCGCATAAAGTGTGTTAAATAGACATCATACGGATACCGTAGTGAATCAAAATGTATTAAATTGATTACTGATACGATTCCAACAAATTGATAACAAATTGTTATCAATGTGGCAGCAAAGCATATTAAATAGATATCACACCGAAATCATAGTGTATCAAAGTGTATTATCACACCTATTATTACATAGGCCCCTTTATTTATAGTCCCGATAATATTTATTCTCTTTTATTTACATTTTCATACAACTATAGTCCCAATAATATTTATTTGACCAGCAGTTAATTAATTAAAATCGCATAAAGTGTGTTAAATAGACATCATACGGATACCGTAGTGAATCAAAATGTTTTAAATTGATTACTGATACGATTCCAACAAATTGATAACAAATTGTTATCAAAGTGGCAGCAAAGCATATTAAATAGATATCACACCGAAATCATAGTGTATCAAAGTGTATTATTACACCTATTATTATATAGGACCTTTTATTTAGAGTCCAATAATTTTTATTCTCTTTTATTGACATTTTCATACACCTATAGTCCCAATAATGTTTATTCTCTTTTATTTACATTTTCATACACCTATAGCCCCAATAATATTTATTATCTTTTGACAATTTGATACATCTATTATTATATAGGCCCTTTTATTTATAGTACATGCATGTACTATTGGAAGCGCCTGCTTCATTCTGAAGAGCACCCGATCTGAGCATATGTGGCTGGCAGTATAATGACTGTTGATTAGCGTTTATTTATAGTTAAACAATGTTTTTCTCTTTTATTGACAATTTGATACACCTACAGTATTTATATAGGTAGGCCCCTCTTTTATTGACAATTTGATACTATAAACAGTGCTGATCTTTGTAAAATAAAGAACGAGAGAACTTTTTCAGATAAAAGTAATAACGTTTATTGAACAAAATTATGGATCTCTACAATAAACACCATGTGTAGAAATTTGGTTCTAGAACTTGTTGGATTAGTGAATATAATAACGTTTGGCATATTTTATAACATACAGCTAGTGATTCTTGCTTTTAACTTGTATGTAACTGGTTAATGTTACTAATACCCTCTAACATGGGGTCATGGTTCTGCATTTTCTGAAGAGTTGAGCTTCATCTCCATCTCTCTTTAATTCTACATTATTTTATCACATATTAATTTCACAGCTGTCTGTGCTGGCTATTTGCACACAGCCTTCTTGAATTCAATGTTTTGTAGATTTTTCTGTCATGGGAAAAAAAAAAAAAAAAGGTGTACAAAGTTAAAACATAATTAAAATAAAGAATAATGACCTAGCTGGTTGTTTGGGCGATATTGTAAAATCATTTATTGTTTCTACTACTTGGCAACTGTTACACTCAGTTATTCTTATTTATTTATTTATTTATTTATTTTTTCCTTGGATTTTGTTAGTCATTACAATTATTTTTGCTCCCAAGATAGGGTTTTAGAGTCACCAAGTAACATAAATGTGCAGACTCCTGAATGTTACAATTATAAAACATTCAAAGTTTGTTTCTCCACTTTTGCAGATAATAAATCTTAATTTCTTTATAATTTGACTTTTAGTTATAGTTTGTTTCAGCTCTTTGCCGTTCTATGTATACCGTAAATTTTGCTTCCTTTCAGTGAATAATATAAGACAAATTATTTTTATTCAAAGACATCTAACTTATGTATACTTTTAAAGCTTTGTTACATTTCTATCTAGTCTACACCATACTGTGTAACATAAATACATGTGGTCTTGTAGTATGGTTTTTGGTTTCTCTTAACTGCCGCAAACAAAACATATAAGGTAGTACGGCACAAGATGTGAGCGTACCCGCAGCTCACTTAGCATTACCGCTGCACTCACTTCTCTTTGCAGCTTCTGAATGTACACTATTCTCACCCATGGAGAGTTTTCCTTTAAAAATATGAATATTATTGCATATAATGTTTTACATATGTTACGGTATTTTATTTTCCATGCAAAAATCCATCTTTGTGCTGACGGAGGCATCAACATTTTGCCATTATAAGTTTATGGTTCTGTAAAGAGAGAGGAGAATTGCAGAACGGAGATGGATGCAGTCACACACAACACACATAACATACAGAACACACACAACACATACAACACACACAACAAACATACACACACAACATACAGAACACACAACACATACAACACACACAACAAACATACACACACAACATACAGAACACACACAACACATGCAACACACACAACAAACATACACACACAACATACAGAACACACACAACACATGCAACACACACAACAAACATACACACACAACACATGCAACACACACAACAAACATACACACACATCATACAGAAGACACACACAACACATGCAACACACACAACAAACATACATACAACACATGCAACACACACAACAAACATACACACACAACATACAGAACACACACACAACAAACATACACACACAACACATGCAACACACACAACAAACATACACACACAACACATGTAAAACATTATATTCAATAATATTCATATTTTTAAAGGAAAACTCTCCATGGGTGAGAATAGTGTACATTCAGAAGCTGCAAAGAGAAGTGAGTGCAGCGGTAATGCTAAGTGAGCTGCGGGTACGCTCACATCTTGTGCCGTACTACCTTATATGTTTTGTTTGCGGCAGTTAAGAGAAACCAAAAACCATACTACAAGACCACATGTATTTGTTACACAGTATGGTGTAGACTGGATAGAAATGTAACAAAGCTTTAAAAGTATACATAAGTTAGATGTCTTTGAATAAAAATAATTTGTCTTATATTATTCACTGAAAGGAAGCAAAATTTACGGTATACATAGAACGACAAAGAGCTGAAACAAACTATAACTAAAAGTCAAATTATAAAGAAATTAAGATTTATTATCTGCAAAAGTGGAGAAACAAACTTTGAATGTTTTGTAATTGTAACATTCAGGAGTCTGCACGTTTATGTTACTTGGTGACTCTAAAACCCTATCTTGGGAGCAAAAATAATTGTAATGACTAACAAAATCCAAGGAAAAAAAAATAAATAAATAAATAAGAATAACTGAGTGTAACAATTGCCAAGTAGTAGAAACAATAAATGATTTTACAATATCGCCCAAACAACCAGCTAGGTCATTATTTTTTATTTTAATTATGTTTTAACTTTGTACACCTTTTTTTTTTTCCCATGACAGAAAAATCTACAAAACATTGAATTCAAGAAGGCTGTGTGCAAATAGCCAGCACAGACAGCTGTGAAATTAATATGTGATAAAATAATGTAGAATTAAAGAGAGATGAAGATGAAGCTCAACTCTTCAGAAAATGCAGAACCATGACCCCATGTTAGAGGGTATTAGTAACATTAACCAGTTACATACAAGTTAAAAGCAAGAATCACTAGCTGTATGTTATAAAATATGCCAAACGTTATTATATTCACTAATCCAACAAGTTCTAGAACCAAATTTCTACACATGGTGTTTATTGTAGAGATCCATAATTTTGTTCAATAAACGTTATTACTTTTATCTGAAAAAGTTCTCTCGTTCTTTATTTTACAAAGATCAGCACTGTTTATAGTATCAAATTGTCAATAAAAGAGGGGCCTACCTATATAAATACTGTAGGTGTATCAAATTGTCAATAAAAGAGAAAAACATTGTTTAACTATAAATAAACGCTAATCAACAGTCATTATACTGCCAGCCACATATGCTCAGATCGGGTGCTCTTCAGAATGAAGCAGGCGCTTCCAATAGTACATGCATGTACTATAAATAAAAGGGCCTATATAATAATAGATGTATCAAATTGTCAAAAGAGAATAAATATTATTGGGGCTATAGGTGTATGAAAATGTCAATAAAAGAGAATAAAAATTATTGGACTCTAAATAAAAGGTCCTATATAATAATAGGTGTAATAATACACTTTGATACACTATGATTTCGGTGTGATATCTATTTAATATGCTTTGCTGCCACTTTGATAACAATTTGTTATTAATTTGTTGGAATCGTATCAGTAATCAATTTAATACATTTTGATTCACTACGATATCCGTATGATAATATTACAAGTCCCAAAATCATATTAGTAGTCTGGAACAAACACATGTGTGTTATACACTCACCGGCCACTTTATTAGGTACACCATGCTAGTAACGGGTTGGACCCCTTTTGCCTTCAGAACTGCCTCAATTCTTCGTGGCATAGATTCAATAAGGTGCTGGAAGCATTCCTCAGAGATTTTGGTCCATATTGACATGATGGCATCACACAGTTGCCGCAGATTTGTCGGCTGCACATCCCAAAGATGCTCCATACAAGGCAGGATGGATCCATGCTTTCATGTTGTTTATGCCAAATTCTGACCCTATCATCCGAATGTCGCAGCAGAAATCGAGACTCATCAGACCAAGCAACGTTTTTCCAATCTTCTACTGTCCAATTTCGATGAGCTTGTGCAAATTGTAGCCTCAGTTTCCTGTTCTTAGCTGAAAGGAGTGGTACCCGGTGTGGTCTTCTGCTGCTGTAGCCCATCTGCCTCAAAGTTCGACGCACTGTGCGTTCAGAGATGCTCTTAGGCCTACCTTGGTTGTAACGGGTGGCGATTTGAGTCACTGTTGCCTTTCTATCAGCTCGAACCAGTCTGCCCATTCTCCTCTGACCTCTGGCATCAACAAGGCATTTCCGCCCACAGAACTGCCGCTCACTGGATTTTTTTTCTTTTTCGGACCATTCTCTGTAAACCCTAGAGATGGTTGTGCGTGAAAATCCCAGTAGATCAGCAGTTTCTGAAATACTCAGACCAGCCCTTCTGGCACCAACAACCATGCCACGTTCAAAGGCACTCAAATCACCTTTCTTCCCCATACTGATGCTCGGTTTGAACTGCAGGAGATTGTCTTGACCATGTCTACATGCCTAAATGCACTGAGTTGCCGCCATGTGATTGGCTGATTAGAAATTAAGTGTTAACAAGAAGTTGGACAGGTGTACCTAATAAAGTGGCCAGTGAGTGTATATAGCCAGACCCATCAATTCGCTCCAAAAAACATATAAATGAAAATAGGAGAACCCGGAGCATAATATAAAAAAGGTACTTTATTAATACAAAAGTTAAAACCAACATATATCAGCAATACTTAGAGGTGCATAGTAGTTACCAAGAATCACATATATCAGGGGAAACCCACCCCTCTAGAGTCCCCATACTATACAATAGCACTGGGAGGGGAATGGACAAGAACCCCTGCCATGCAATAAAGCCTGGTAAAGCGCCCAGCTAATAACTAAGTCACAAGCCCAAAGGTCAATATGCAAATATAAACAGATGGAAAATCAACCTGGGTCAGCTTACCAAAATGCAAGGGGGGAGACAGAGGAGCGGGGTCCCGCCAGAATAACGACCCCGACACGTGTTTCGCGGCTGGAAAGAGCCGCTTCTTCAAGGAAGTGCAAAGTAGAAAGCGAAAAGGACCTGCCTGACCTCCGTCACATGTTTGCAAATAGCCAATAACGGTGGCGCCAGCGGCGCATGCGCACGGCGACGGTAAGGTCCTCCATGGGAGCAGGGCGTCAGGCCCAGTGCGCACGCGCCGGGAAAACTTCTGTTTATATTTGCATATTGACCTTTGGGCTTGTTACTTAGTTATTAGCTGGGCGCTTTACCAGGCTTTATTGCATGGCAGGGGTTCTTGTCCATTCCCCTCCCAGTGCTATTGTATAGTATGGGGACTCTAGAGGGGTGGGTTTCCCCTGATATATGTGATTCTTGGTAACTACTATGCACCTCTAAGTATTGCTGATATATGTTGGTTTTAACTTTTGTATTAATAAAGTACCTTTTTTATATTATGCTCCGGGTTCTCCTATTTTCATTTATATGTTTTTTGGAGCGAATTGATGGGTCTGGTTATATATAACACACGTGTTTGTTCCAGACTACTAATATGATTTTGGGACTTGTAATATTATTAATTATTTCTGTGTGTTTCACAGTCTTTCCCTCTACACTCATGGACTTCCGTGCACGTGACCGCACCTGGCGTGCACAACTCAACGAGGTGTTCCATGATAGCATAGAAGGGGGTAATGATGGGCCCAGCAGAGAATTACAGGACACGATTACACGCTTTAAGGACCTTCTGCGCAAGAGAACGCGCATTTGGTGGAATCACGAGTTCCTGGATAAGTACATCCAAAAAGACCTCATCCCGAGGAGACTCCGTATACAGGTGTTCCCCTCATTTCCTATAGAGGATGAGGAATTTAAGGGGAAATGGGAAGATCTAATTAATAATTGCTCCAAGGGCTTTATGGTTCTCTTGAAACAAATGAACCAGAAATCATTGGAAAGTATGGAGATTGAGATTGATGGCCTACAAGCCACTTTACATAAAGACATGACAGGGGACTCTCTCAAAAAGTTGAATGATGAGGTTGATATTGAACTTCAGAGATGGGCTAATGATATTCAGTCAACCAAGGCTAAGAAATTTCATCGAGATGCCCAAGATAAACAACTTGGTCGAGTATACAGATGGCAACATTCTTATGGACGGTCTCGTGCCAGATCTAGGAACAACTATCAATCTAGATCTAGATCTACCTCCATACGTTCCAACAGATCTACCTATGATGAGGACCTGACTATTGTATCTCAACCTAGTGGCCCAGTCTCTACAGGATCTATTGACAACAAAAGAATGGCCACAAGACAACTGGTCAAAACTAAGACTACTGGAGGGAGGGCCGCCCAGGTAAATGCGCAGGGGCTGTTGCGGGTGATAAACCTTTCCACACATGTCCTCTCAGCAAGTCAGACTGAGGTTTTGAGTAGAGGATTGACATTCTCTCCCACTATTTCAATTATTTTGCAGCATTAAAAGATCTTCATTTATTTTCACGCAAACTGATTTTCAAGAAACTTCATACTACCAAATATACTAATGGAGATATGAGTGAAATTGAGAGGGAGACCCTACGGGATTTGGAGGATCTACTTGAAGAACAACAAACATCTAGTTCAAGTAAGTTTCCACCGTCCACCCGTCCAAAGTCCACCAGGTTCCCCTCCTTGGCCCTATCACCAGCGATTGAGATCTTCACCAAATTGGTTGGTGAGGAATTCAAAAGGCTGTCCTCACGACGCACGCATGATAATTTAACGTCACAACGTCATGCCATAAAACAACTGAAAGAAATGAAAGATGTGGTATTTAAGCCGGCGGACAAGGGGGGGAACGTGGTGGTTTGGCCGTGTGTGAAATATGAGTGGGAAGTGTTCCGACAGCTCAAAGATTCTAATACATATCTCAAGCTTTCTTCCAATCCCATGGTCTCCTCACGGGAACTACATGATATATTGGTGGGGGCCTTTGAGGCCAATATTATCACTAAACAGGTACTTGACGGACTCATTGTCAAGTCACCTAGGGTCCCCACATTTTATCTGCTCCCTAAAATCCACAAGGATGCCCTCGACCCCCCGGGACGTCCGATTGTGTCAGGTATTGATGGGATTTGTGATCCAGTATGTCAATTTATCGACTTTTATCTCAAACCATTTGTCAAAACGTTACCGTCATACATTAAAGACACTATGGACGTCCTGTTGAGGGTTGATGGCATCCTTGTGGATCAGGATACAATTTTAGTTACAGCCGACGTCAACGGTTTATATACGTGCATAGATCACTCCCATGGGTTGGATGCTGTTCGCCGCTTCCTGGGGGCCTCCGACCTGGGCGGCCCTCTCTGTGAGCTGATCCTCGAGCTGGTGGAGTATATCCTCACCCACAATTTCTTTGTCTTCAAGGACAGATTTTACCTACAGAAGCGCGGCACAGCCATGGGCGCGGCTTGTGCGCCCTCATATGCCAACCTCTTCCTTGGCGCCTGGGAGAGGGAGATTTTTGGTGACGGGGGCCCACCTGCCGCTGCCCATGTGCTGTGCTGGTATCGCTATATTGACGACATTATTTTTTTGTGGGGGGGGTCTGCCCGCCAGCTCGAGGATTTTATGGAGACTTTGAATAGTAACATGCAAAATATACGGCTCACATATATCTCTAGTGAGGCTGCGGTGGACTTTCTGGATGTCCGTCTGGAGGTCGATTCGGACCGGCGCATCCAGACGGATGTTTTTCGGAAGTCCACCTCAGTTAATTCCCTACTGCATGCTACTTCTGCTCACTATCCATCAACGGTGAGGGCAGTCCCGGTCGGACAGTTCCTCAGGATGCGGCGAATTTGCTCCTCTGAAGTAAGATTCGAAGCACAGGCGAATGATTTAAAACAAAGATTTAGGGATCGTGGCTATAGCCGCAGATCCATTAAGGCCGGTTACGATCGTGCTCGTAGAACCCAGAGGAGTGATCTGTTGCACCCTACCATTCGACGTCGTGCTGAAGGTGGAGATGGCCACATCAGATTCATCTCCACCTTCAATCATGAGTGGGAGAGCATGCATTCAATCCTCAAAAAACACTGGCCTGTCCTTAGGACCGAGCCTTCCCTGCGTATTGCCCTGGGCGATCTACCTCTTATGACACCAAGAAGGGGTATGAATCTTGGTGACATGCTAGTCAGGAGCCACTATGTCCCCAATTTGAACAACCCATTTGGTACTGCTGGCCCTCGCCCGGGGTGTATTTCGTGTGGGCACTGTCTTGCCTGCGCCAATGTCCTGCGCTGTTCCGAATTTAAATCTAGTGATGGTTCTAGGACTTTCCAAATAAGACATCGGATCTCCTGTGGGACATCTAATGTCATCTATTATGCCACCTGCCCGTGCCCGAAGATCTACGTGGGCCTCACTACACGTGAGTTTAGGGTCCGTGTACGTGAACATGTGCGGGACATTGACGCGGCCAGGACAGTGCCCACAGAGACAGAATTAAAAACACTTCCCCGACACTTCTGGTTGCATCATAACTGCAACTCAAAATTGCTTTCTGTTCGGGGAATTGATGCACTTCACCTGGGCGTGAGGGGTGGGGATAACAAAAAACGACTCGCGCAGATTGAAACAAAATGGATTGTTTTGTTGGACTGTATGACTCCTAAGGGGCTCAATGAATCCTTAAGCTTTGCTCCGTTTCTCTAGCTATTTACCAGCTTTATGTGTGATTTATATGGGTTTCCATCTTTATCTCGCCAGATTTAATTCTTTTTGTTTTTATTTTTTCTTTTTTCTTTTTTAACTTTTGTTGTTTTCGTCTTTGTAGTATCAGTAATTTCTCTTACCTATGGGCCCTCTGCTGACCATCGCCTCCCTCTCGTTGTGGCCGTTTGGATCCATCGTTCAGCATTTCCATCATTTTAGGATACGAATATCTATGGGAATAAAAGCCGGCTATTAAATCATCTGTGGATTACCAACTGGATACATATGATCTTTCTTTTTGCTGTGGGGTATAGATGTATTTTAGTATTGAAAAGATGTATGCACAATTATGTCTGATAAATATTTATTATCACTTTGTACTATATAAGCAATTGCCATTTCATTATGGCAATTTATCTCTTGTTACCCCCTGCATATTCCAGAATATGACGCTTTGCCCCTTCTATACATGCATATTAAAAGCTGTTTATATTTGGGGCTTAACTATGCTATATTTCCCTTACTATCCAGAGGTCACTACATTCTGACTCTTGGCCATTATTTCTTATAAATTTCTCATCCTGTGGCTGTGCGCATCGCCCGGCTGATGGGCGGCTCCTTCATGTGGGCGGGCGTCTCAGTGCTCTGTGCGGGCGCTCCGGGAAGTTTTCCCGGCGCGTGCGCACTGGGCCTGACGCCCTGCCCCCATGGAGGACCTTACCGTCGCCGTGCGCATGCGCCGCTGGCGCCACCGTTATTGGCTATTTGCAAACATGTGACGGAGGTCAGGCAGGTTAAGAGTAGGTCCTTTTCGCTTTCTACTTTGCACTTCCTTGAAGAAGCGGCGCTTTCCAGCCGCGAAACACGTGTCGGGGTCGTTATTCTGGCGGGACCCCGCTCCTCTGTCTCCCCCCTTGCATTTTGGTAAGCTGACCCAGGTTGATTTTCCATCTGTTTATATTTGCATATTGACCTTTGGGCTTGTTACTTAGTTATTAGCTTTATTGCATGGCAGGGGTTCTTGTCCATTCCCCTCCCAGTGCTATTGTATAGTATGGGGACTCTAGAGGGGTGGGTTTCCCCTGATATATGTGATTCTTGGGAACTACTATGCACCTCTAAGTATTGCTGATATATGTTGGTTTTAACTTTTGTATTAATAAAGTACCTTTTTTATATTATGCTCCGGGTTCTCCTATTTTCATTGATATCCGTATGATGTCTATTTAACACACTTTATGCGATTTTAATTAATTATCAATTTGTTGGGATCGTATCAGTAATCGATTTAATACATTTTGATTCACTACGGTATCCGTATGATGTCTATTTAACACACTTTATGCGATTTTAATTAATTAACTGCTGGTCAAATAAATATTATTGGGACTATAGTTGTATGAAAATGTAAATAAAAGAATAAATATTATCGGGACTATAAATAAAGGGGCCTATGTAATAATAGGTGTGATAATACACTTTGATACACTATGATTTCGGTGTGATATCTATTTAATATGCTTTGCTGCCACTTTGATAACAATTTGTTATCAATTTGTTGGAATCGTATCAGTAATCAATTTAATACATTTTGATTCACTACGGTATCCGTATGATGTCTATTTAACACACTTTATGCGATTTTAATTAATTAACTGCTGGTCAAATAAATATTATTGGGACTATAGTTGTATGAAAATGTAAATAAAAGAGAATAAATATTATCGGGACTATAAATAAAGGGGCCTATGTAATAATAGGTGTAATAATACACTTTTATATGATAATCTAGCAATTATAGTATCAGACTCATTCAAGCTCACAGCAGAATAATACTGCAGAAACACAGGGTCATTCTCCCTATCATCGGATTATCAAATAAGTGTAATCTTAATACAGCATATAAACATCTAATATAAAACAATTACTGGGATAATATTCACTGTGATAATAATCACAACACCAAATTATTTCTGTGTGGTTTAAGGAGTGTTTGTGTGGAATGTTTGTATCTCCAACACAGAAAGTCTGGCTGTCTAGTTAATGGTCACACATCTGCTTGCATTTAAGTAAGGAATAGCCCCTGTCCTACAGAATAATCCCAAACCAGTAACGAAAGATCTAATATAAAAAACAATTACTGGGATAATCTAGCAATTATAGTATCAGACTCATTCAACTCATAGCAGTTACATTTAATATAAAAATATAATAGGATATAAAAACAATCCAACACTATGATAATATTCACAACATCAAATTATTTCTGTGTGGTTTAAGGAATGTTTGTATGGAATGTTTGTATCTCCAACACAGAAACTCTGGCTGTCTAGTTAATGGACACACATCTGCTTGCATTTAAGTAAGGAATAGCCCCTGTCCTATAGAATAATCCCAAACCAGTAACGAAAGATCTAATATAAAAAAAAAAATAAAGCACAACGCCCTTAATCTCACAGCAGTTGCATATAAATCTAATATAAATGCAAGCAAATACTGTGGTGATAATCACAGTATTAACAATATTAAACACTGTGATAACAATATTAAACTATATCAAAAGGGGGGTGCAGACACACAGGCACACAGCTGCTGACAGCTGCCAGCCAGGGAGGGGAGGGGTTACACACTTTGATACACTTTGATAGGGGCGTGTCCACCTGTCAAATTGAGTTTGACGAAAGGTCCCTATTCTCTACTACTCATCTACAGAAACTTCTGTTTGATACGACAAGGGCCTACAACTCTGTCCTCTCTGTAGTCAGATTCCCTGGGACCGGTACCTCATGTGATCTATCATATGGTCAGGTCTTGACTAAAGCTCAAGCTACAGCGGGTGAAATTAAGTATTGAAGATTTCAGCAAGTAAATAATTTTGTCAATAGCATGTTTAGAAAAATGTCACCAGATATTGGTAACGACCCATCCAATCCACACAGGCTAAGAAATCGAACCATAAATTAAGTTGTGTAATAATGAGACCGGTGCTCAGGAAGTATATAAAGGAACTAGAGCGAGTACAAAGGAGGTCAACAAAATTAATAACGGGGTTGGGGGAACTACAATACCCAGAGAGATAAGCAAAATTAGGATTATTTAGTCTAGAAAAACATGTTGCATTTTGTTGCGGTCGGCGCAGCGTCAAAACGACGCATGCGGAGGCATCCGCATGGCCTGTGTACCCAATGTTAAAGATAGGGTACGCAGGATGCGTGCAGACGTAGGCGGGGCTGAAGGAAGAGGCGCGGCAGTGGGCGGGGCTTCATAGAAAAAGTATGCAGCTCTGCCGAACGCTAGTCTAAACTAGCCTAAAAAAAATATTGAACACATGACCAAAGGTACAGAAAGCCATGGAAAGTCTTGACGCCCACTGAAATCTAACAGTAGTTAGAAAGCAATCCTTCCACTTAGTGATAAATATTAACTGGTTCAACTGAGGCCTACAGTAGTGTTCAAAATAATATCAGTCCAGTATGATTAACCGGGTTAATCTCTTTTCTTGGTATAAATTATTTTACCACATATCAAACAATTTACCAGTTGGTGCAGTAAATTCTAAGAAAACCACCAGACTCCGCATTCATGATCTGCAGGTTTTTGAGTGTGTGTATTAGAATAATTGAAAGGAGGGTGTTTACAATAATAGCAGTCTAGTGATCAATTAGTAAAGTCAATGATTCTGTGAACAAACAGGTGAGTCAGGTGGCCCTTATTGAAGGGTGAAGCCAGGACATGTTGTACATGTATTTTTGTCTTGAAAGCCTGAGAAATATGGGTCAGTCGAGACATTGTTCAGAAGAACAGAGTACTTTGATTAAAAAGTTGATTGGAGAGGGTAAAACTTATAAAAAGTGCAGACTGTTAAATATTAATTATTAATTGAATTATTCTTATTCTCATTTCTGTAGTGAGCACATTGCCTCTCGCTGACATTACAAAAGCTATTACTGTATATATAGCTCAGAGTAAGTTAACATCATATAGAGAGAACACGTGCTCTGTGGGACATATATATAATCACGTCTCTTAGGAGGTGGAGGGGCTGTCACCTTGGGCCTCTTCATTCTCCATGGACTGCAGACGACACACAGAAGAAATGAACAGCTGGTATGTGAGTTAACAAGGATGACTAATACCATACTCCATGTCAGGGACAGACCATTTACCATTCAGATCTTTGGGAAAGATGTGGAACAAACGCTGATATGGACAAATGGGTAATCTATTTGTAACTGTTTTAATTATTTTGTTTTGCTGCAATGTGTTTTTTTCACTAAATAAACCACCACATTTTTTATGAAAATGTAATGACATTTTTCTTTAAGAGTAACGCATCTGGTAAAGAGTCCTGATTAAATAAATGTGCAAAATAAGCATATTTAACATTGGCCAAGCCAGCCAGGTCTGATTTTTTGCATGGATTTCCTTCTCCTTGCACACGGGGGAAGAGAAGAGCTTCGCTAAAGGTCAATTGTGCAAGTTTTCAGGAATTCCACTACAACACTTCAACTCACAAGGATCACATAGAACCTACGAGTAAAGACTAACAGGTGCCAGATGGATTGACAAGTACTGGAAGTACTACAAGTGCCAGACATGCTGAAAATAGACGTGCTGATGACCAGAGCCCAGCGTTGTCCAACAAAAGAACTACAAGCTGAGATATTTCAAGGTAAGAAAAATGGATTTAATTAATTCATATTCTAAGTCAAGTCAGCTGTAATTTTTAAGTTTTAATGAAAAGTCTAATTTAGAAGTATTTTGGCTGAGTTTATATGCAGAATGCAAGATCGCAAATCTAAAGATAGATTCTAAGCTAATATCCAGAGAAAAAGAGAAATTGAAAAATATTTTACATTTGGTTGACGTATTTCATAAGTTTGTTTCAGAGAAATCCAAAAAAGACTGTAAAAATAGTATCAGATGATACTAGTGATGTTCCCAAGATAGACTGTAATGTGGAGAGTGGACAAGATGTGAGGCACGTGTCTGTAATGGCCACTCAAGGTGACCTTGTGTCTCATGATATAAAACAAGATGGAGGAAACGTAGAAGGAGATATGAGAACTGACGAAGATGACGTACAAGGAACATGTACAAAGACCATTAAAAATAGAAAACGACTCAGAGGCCCAACTCCTCCAAACTAAAGCTACAAAAAACTTGTTAAAATTATGCAAAATCATTCCTGCATATGATAACAAAATCCATGTGTGCAGAAATTCAGAGATATTTGAGAGTTTTGCTGATAAGTTTGATTTGACTAATGAGGAGAAAAATCAGTTCTTTAAAATGTGGCTTCCAGTAACTTTTTCCAGAAGGTTATTATTGAAAATTCAGAATGATGAGTTCCATGAAGAAATATCCAATATAGGAAGATAAAAATGTTGATATTCTGTGGATCAAAAGAAAATTATCCAGATATTTGATATTCTTCTAAAATTAAGGATTGGACGGAAAGAATGTAGTTTTACATTCATGTCCATATTTGAAAGGACGTACAAAACTGTCATTACAAATTTCAATACACAATCAATGATAAATTGTTTTGTAAACAAATTTGGATTCCTAAATTCTGTATCTCGTGTTATTGCATCACAAAAAGATTTTTGTTTGAATGTGCGCAATCCCTTGATTTTTCTAGAAAACATGAGAATCTTGAAGGGAAAATAAATCATACTAAGTTTTTGAAATCAGACAGAATTAAATCTTTTCAGAAGCCAAAATCAAAATCTCCAAAGCAGAGTTATCTCCAAAATCAAATCTGTGAAGTACGAAGAAAATTACACATTTGTTACAAGCCCTGTCAAAACATTCAGGAGTCCTCTAAAGAAGTTGCATTGAAAGAGTTAAAAATTCAAGGTTTAGATCTCTGTAAAGTGACAAATGGCGGAAATTGACAAACTGGAACAGGTGTCTTCACAAACTCACATTATGGAAGGAAAGCTGAAGACTCCATTATCAAAGCTTTTCAAAAAATCCATAAGTCTAAAAATGACAATTTTAAATAAAGCTTTTCAAGACATTATTGACAGGAAAATAAAATTTGGTTTAGAAATTGGCTAAAAATGTACCGTAATTATATTATATGTTGTGTAAATGTGTTATACAATGTATTATTTAGTAATTGGTAATTATTTTAAACAGTATAATTCTGTAGTTCTATAGTTTTGTAGATACATATATAGATTGTATAACTATTTTTATATGTATAGTGAAATATTAAAATTTACTAAAGTAATAATATTTAGAACTAATTTAAATATATATATACGTGTAAGATATTTAAAGTAATTTATTTCTGAATAAATATGAAATTAACCTTTTATCTTTTGTTTTTCCTTCGAATTTTAATTTCAAAGCATGAATTGATCAAAAACTTCTTACATGGATTTATGTCTTTATTTGCACAGGAAGTTATAATAATAGCATGATTTTATATATTTAACACTTAAAGGAAATACATAACTAGTAATCTAGAATTTTTCTTTGCATGGTATTAAAATATATATATATAGATTGGAAGGAAAAGGAACAGCACAATGCTCACCAATGGCGGGTGCCTGGCCCCCTGGATAAAATGGTCCAAACATTTATCCAACATGTATACCAAGTAACAAAAAATGAAGGCAGCACTCCAAAGTATTCAGTTGAAAAAAAGGTGAAGTTTTAATCGACCCACATCACTGCGCGACGTTTCGGCTCCATGAGCCTTTTTCAAGCAGTGGGTGTTACCAAACATAGTGCTTTTATAAGAACAATTTAAGTTGATTTGCATATTACAATTGCCATTAATAAATTAATAAACAAATAGTTGTACATTATACCAAGACGTGCATATTATATATTTAGTGCAATCTCTGTGTTATATAAAGTGCTATGTGCTCTATTGCATATAAAATATAATAATCTCCCACTTTCTCCTCCGTTCCATAAATAATCCTATTAAGGTATATTAGATTTATGTCACTCTTATATTGTAACCCTCACCTTGCCGCGGTTCGGTAACACCACATGGAGGACTGTACTATTGCCGTTGTCGGCGTTCTTTTAGATCTATTGCGCATGTCTGGATGTCTAATTGCTATGTCACAGAGTGTCAGCCAATGGGAGTTCCTCTGCACTTTCATTTTGGTAGCGCATGCGCACTATGGCTGTATCAGCGCCGCAGCGCCATCTTTGGTGTGGCAAAGCATTATATTCTTACAGCTATATAAGCCATTACGCCGACAATATAACAGCGCATACAAAGACATCCCTTTCATTTGTGCATAATAGGTATTCATAAGCTCATTTAGGCTGTATATCCAAAGGGTAGGAATGTATATATTCTTTAATTAGATACAAAATGGCTAAACAGATATGGGTTTCACTCTGACAAGACGGATGAACGCCTTATTCAGGCTATCTCCATATGTCTATGTTTCTCCAAGTTGATGCACAGCCTCTCCAGGCCATAACATCGCCCTTTAGAGAGAACAGGAAAGTGAGCATATTAAGTTACCATGTATCTAAATATGAGGCTGACAGCTGTTACTGCTTTTTAATATGCAGAAATTTTTATTATAGATAAGGAACCATTACCATTGGTCGACATGTGTGACATAATTTAGATCAAAAAAACAAAATAGAATTTTTTCAAAGAAAAATAAAAAAAAGTAATATAAATGAAAACAAAAAAAATTTTTTCATTCCTCCATATGGGTACTCCATCAAGCGGCTGGTAGGGAGATATACAAGACCCACTGGTCATAGGGGTATCTACAGAACAACAAAAAAAGACAAAAAAAGAACATTAAAATCAATGCACTCTGCAAAGTGCCTATGCATAGTGCTACAGATCTTAAAAACTAGGAGCCTACATATACATCTGGTTCGGGGGTCTATCATAGGGGGTTAATTCACATACCCGACTGGATTTTAAATTCTGCATTGAGTCCTTTCGGTTTTAAGGTATTTAACTCATAAATCCATCTAAGTTTGAATTTCTTTAGAAGGCATACTCTATCCCCCCCTCTTCTTTGTATGGGTACCCTATCTATTATTCTAAATTTTAGATCTTTTTCCGTATGTTTGAATTCTGTAAAATGTTTAGAGACCGGGAGATCTAATCGCTTCTTTCTAATCGAATGCCGATGATTATTTATACGTGTTTTCAGCTCACAGGTCGTTTCTCCTACATACCACAATTTACAAGGGCATTCAAGTAGGTAAATAACATGGTCGGAATTACATGTCAAAAATTGTTTGATTGTATACATCTTATTAGTGTCTGGATGTTTGAATGTGGGACCTTTTATTATATATGAGCAATTTACGCATGACAGGCACGGGAAGCAGCCTTTTTGGATCTTGCCTGTGATTGTGGTCTGACCAACATTCTTTAGGGGACCAATATCTGCTTTAACCACATAATCTTTTATATTCTTACCCCTACGATATGAAAACAGTGGGGGCTCCCTTAGTTCTTAAAATCCCTGGTAAGCAGTTACCCAACATCCCCCAATGCTTCCTGATAATATTCACTATGGTTCCACTTTCCTCAGAGTATGTCATCACACAGGGTACCCTAGTTAGTATTTTTTTATCTTGATCATTTTTTCCCGAAAGGTTTATTCTATCTTTTTTGAAAGCCTTGTATTTTACAATATTAATCACTTCCTGTGGGTATTTTCTGTCTAAAAATTTTTTAACTAGGGTATCGATAACACCATCCATCTCTTTATCCTCTTTAACAATCCTACGCACTCTCAAGAGTTGGCTAAGGGGTATTGACCTTACCATACTGCGCGGATGTTGGCTGTCATATGTTAGAAGGTTGTTCTTATCAGTTTCTTTGACATACAGTGTAGTCGTTAGGTGTCCCTCGTTCTGTATCACTGACACATCTAAAAATTGTATTATTGACCTGGAGAAGTTTACAGTAAATTTAATGGTCTCATCTATTCCATTGAGGAACTGATGAAAGTTATTCAGTTCATCTTCTGTGCCTTTCCATAGGAGGAAGACATCATCTATGTATCTCCACCACACCAGCACATGCCGGAAGTGGTGGGACACATAGATGAGGTCCTCTTCCAGGACAGTCATTACCAGGTTTGCATATGCGGGGGCCATATTGGCCCCCATAGCAGTACCTCTTTGTTGCGCATAAAAAGTATCCCCAAATAGGAAGTAGCTCCGCCTCAGAATTATTTCCAACAGTTTGATTATGAATATTTTACCTTCAAGGGTTATCCCAGTTGTATTTAACTTCTTATTAACTGCTCCTATTCCCGAGTTGTGGTCTATTGAGGTGTAAAGTGAGGTGACGTTGAATGAGGCCAAGATGACATTACAGTCCAATTTAATAGATTCCAATTTGTTTAGGAAATCTGTGGTATCTTTAATATAAGATTTTGAATTTTTTGCAATTGGATTAAGGATTTTGTCTAGGAAGGTTCCTATTCTACTGAACACTGAATCCACACCAGCCACTATCGGTCGCCCCGGAGGGTCGACCAATGACTTGTGGATTTTGGGGGTTATGTACAGTACCGGGGTTCTTGGGAATTCTATGGACAAATAATCCATTAGTTCCTGGTCTATGATTTTATTATTTAGGGCTTCTTGTAGACAATTCTTGATCTCTCCCATTATTTTAAATTTAGGATCACTCCCCAGTTTTTTATAAACATTCTCATCCCCCAATTGTCGATTTATTTCTGCTATGTATTTGGACTTGTCCATGATGATGACAGCACCACCCTTATCAGCAGGTTTGATTATGATGTCGTCATCATGGACAAGTTCCTTTAAGGCCGCAGATTCCTCTTTTGTTATATTAGGGTATTTAAATTTATTTGAGGCCCCATTTCTGGTCTCTTCCACCTCCTTTCTTACAACCCTCTCAAATGCATCTATAATAGTGGAACTAGTGGGTGGTGTAAAATCACTTTTATTCCTCAATTCCATATTTTTGGAATTGAATTCACCACATCCTACTTTATTTTCTACATTCCTATCTTGGTTTCAAAATATTTTATTAGATTTCCAATTTTGACGGGGGAGGGGAGAGATGGGGGGGAGGGGAGAGATGGGAGGGGAGGGGGGAAGGGAAAGGGTATGGAAAATGGAAGAGAAAAAAAGACACCCCCCCTAACGATAGGGGGGGGGATAACAATTCTGCTTTCACATTTGAAATGCATGGAATATAATAATGCAGGAACTATGTACATTTCTAATATAGTCAAAGTCGTGTGTAAGAACCGTAGAAACATTAAACGTCAAGTTGTTTGACTTTTTATGAGTCAACGAAAGTGTTAAGGACAGGAGTACTTTCTATGATTAACAAATGGAGCATGAACAGGTCTGTTGTTTCAAGTGATAGGTGTAGGGAATTGCTGATCCCATCTGGACCATTTTTTTGCGAATTTTGAGCATTGGTTGTTTGTAATTGCGAAGTGGAACTCGTGAGATCTATGTAGAGAGATTCTTGAAATAATGTCTTTTGTTGATGGGGTTTGTTGAGTTTTCCAAAGGGAGGCGATGAAGTTTTTTACTACTAAGCATATGTGTATCACCAATAGTTTCAGATTATGGTCGAGCTGACCGAGTTCAAGAGACAACAAAGCGCTCTGGGGCTTCAGATCCAAGGGTTCAATGGTAAGTTTGTCAATTATCTCTTTAGAAATTTTCTTCCATAGGGGGTTTACCGCTGGGCAGCTCCAAAATATGTGTATTATGTCACCCCTCTGGCCACAGCCTCTCCAGCATTGAGCAGAATTTATAGAATTCATGTGTGCCAATCTGCTGGGGGTGTAGTACCATCTTGAAACTACTTTGAAGTGAGTCTCTTGAAGAGACATTGAAAGGGTGGACTGGTAGGAGGTGGTAAAAGCCTCTTCCCACTCATCAATGCTGTATGTGTTTTTTATGTCTTGTTCCCATTTAGTCATTGAGGGGCTCTTGGAAAGATTAGAATCTGAGTTGAAGTTGTTATATATAAATTTGTGGCTCCAAAATATGTGGTGTCTTGTATTGCTTAGAAGTTTGATGGATGTTTCTGATAATTTAGGTCTATTCCCCATGAAAGACCCAATGTTTTTTTTAAGTATCAGGAACTCGAAGAAGGAAGATGGGTGGATGCCGTATCGACTTTTCAGAGTTTGGAAGCTTATGAAGGTCTCCCCTGTGTGTATATCCCCAATTTTCTTTATTTTTGAATCTGCCCAAGTTTTTGGGAGGGTTTGGTCGATTATGGAGTAAGCCAGGGAGATGGGGATGTTTTTTTAGAATAGCTGAGTGTTTTGGTCTTTTTTTTTGGTATGATAATTTCTTCCAGGCTGTGGCTATTGCCTGGAAGAGGGGGTGCGATACTGAGTTTGGGAAGTTGCCAAATATTGTTTTGTAGATGACCGATTTCGGGTGGCAATTATTATTTAGTGCTGTTTCCAGGTCTAACCATACTGGCGGGCTAGAGCTCTGTAGCCAATGGGTACTCTGTTTTATAAGCAAGGTGTGATAATGGGCTTTGATGTTTGGTATGTTAATCCCTCCGTTGATTTACATTCCTATCTTGAAACCATTCTTTTAGTTTTATAGATCTAAAAAATCTCTCCAGATCAATCTGCAGGTCAAACCAATTAGTATGTGCACAAGGTGCAAACGACAGTCCTTTACTTAGGATTGAGACCTGTGAAGGGGTTAGTACCTTACTAGAAATATTGATCACAAGTTCTGATCCTTCTTCTTGGATGTTACTTGTCTCTGTGGTTGTGTTCTGTTCTTTTCTGATCTTTTTTTGAGCCCGGTGGTGCCGCTTGCCTCCTCTCCTCTTGCGTTTATTTGACCCTCCATAGTAATGTCCTGGTCTATGGGAAATAACATTATTGTTAGTCAGATTATTATTATCACCACATTGCTGATTGTTCCAACAACCACCTTTCTTTTTCCAGACAGGTTTACTGTTTTCTTTCTGCCATGCATATATTTGACCTGTTTCATAGTCCTCTAGGTCTCTATTCCACTTTCTCCTTTTAATCTCTTCCAGGTCATTGCGGAGTTTTGTACCCTCTTTATCTACCTTTTCTTTGAATATATTCCACTCTTCAGCAGTTAGTAATGCTTGTATTAATCTCAGACTCTCCAATATTCAATTGTAGTTTTTTAATTTCAGTTTGTAAGAAGTCAATATTAAGGAGTATTGTGTCCATTGCATACTTATTAGAAATCATGGCAAATCGTGCACAGTATGCTGCATTGCCTTGGAATAGATTGGGGCGTATCCCTGATCTCAATCCCCTGGGGATTTTGCCCTCTTTATAGTATTGTCCCAACGTCATCATATGTAGTTGTAGATTTATGTTACGTTTAACATCACTTTCATACTTGCGTTTCAGTTCCAGTACGGACGGTGTCTTAAGAAAACAAGCTTCACCCTGAATGCCCCCAAGGATTCGCTCCTCCTCCTCAGGTGTATAATTAAAGACTCCTACTTCCATGGTGCTACCATCCATGGAATAAAAAAATGGCTTGTAAAGCAAACAATTGCAAACAGTTATAAAAAGGTAAAATGTGCAAAAATTTCCGGACATAAGTAGATTGGAAGGAAAAGGAACAGCACAATGCTCACCAATGGCGGGTGCCTGGCCCTCTGGATAAAATGGTCCAAACATTTATCCAACATGTATACCAAGTAACAAAAAATGAAGGCAGCACTCCAAAGTATTCAGGTGAAAAAAAGGTGAAGTTTTAATCGACCCACATCACTACGCGACGTTTCGGCTCCATGAACCTTTTTCAAGCAGTGGGTGTTACCAAACATAGTGCTTTTATAAGAACAATTTAAGTTGATTTGCATATTACAGAGAAAAACACTCTGTGACATAGCAATTAGACATCCAGACATGCGCAATAGATCTAAAAGAACGCCGACAACGGCGATAGTACAGTCCTCCATGTGGTGTTACCGAACCGCGGCAAGGTGAGGGTTACAATATAAGAGTGACATAAATCTAATATACCTTAATAGGATTATTTATGGAACGGAGGAGAAAGTGGGAGATTATTATATTTTATATGCAATAGAGCACATAGCACTTTATATAACACAGAGATTGCACTAAATATATAATATGCACGTCTTGGTATAATGTACAACTATTTGTTTATTAATTTATTAATGGCAATTGTAATATGCAAATCAACTTAAATTGTTCTTATAAAAGCACTATGTTTGGTAACACCCACTGCTTGAAAAAGGCTCATGGAGCCGAAACGTCGCGCAGTGATGTGGGTCGATTAAAACTTCACCTTTTTTTCACCTGAATACTTTGGAGTGCTGCCTTCATTTTTTGTTACTTGGTATATATATATATATATATATATATATATATATATATATATATATACGTATATACATTTATGTATAATATATATTTACTGCATGGCTTGATATGTCACAACAGGTGACATCTGAACTGTGGGCTAGTAATAAGGATACCATCAGGGCCGGTTTTAGGCAAAGTGGGGCCCTAGGCAAAGTTTAAAATGGGGCCCCAAATGCTAACATATTGCACATCATACAGAAGCATTTCGGTTGTATTTACGTGCGCTGAGTTCAGGCCGCTAAACAAGTGTGAACGACAATACTGAAGTCATTGGACGCTTGTTTCCCGGCCTCTTTCCACCGTCTGAGAAAGAATGAAGGGGACAGAACGATCACTAATAGATCACTAACAGATCACCATACAGTATCATGTTATCAGCAGCACATCTACAGTTTACACCGGCGATGTGCTGCTGAGAGCAATGATTTCTCCTACGCCTCATTGGGGGACACAGGACCATGGGTGTTATGCTGATTGCCACTAGGAGGACACTAAGTAAACACAAAGAGTTAACTCCTCTGCAGTATACACCCCTTGACTGGCCAGTAACGACTCAGTTCTTGCTTAGTTTCTGTAGGAGGCACTTGGGTCTGTTCTCAGACCCCAACGTTTTTTATTTCATTTTTAATTTTCTGTAAATTTTTATTTTTTAATTAACGGAGTGAAGGGGGCGACGGATTCTTTCAGGGTCCGCTCTCCCCGAACCATCAACAGGCGAGCACGGCGAGTACACCTCTCCTGCGACGTTTGGGGCACGCCTAATCTGGTCCCAATCTCCCCCCTGTAAGATGGCGAGCACTTAGAGTATACATCTCATGTGCATCTCCCGGGCCCCACCGCACTCAAGCCCTCACCTTGGCGTCTCGTAGTCCCCACAGTAGCCGTAAGCCCCCTGTGGCAGGCACATCCATACAGCTGTAAGTCCCCTAAGAAGGCAAGCACACTTCAGGATGCTCTCTGTCCCCCGACACAGGGAGGATCGATTGAGCTGGAGGTGGTCCCTCCTCGGTGAGTACTATTCTTCCTCACGCTGCCGGCGTGGGAAGATGCGGTCCGGGTCCCTGGGGAGAGGTACCGCTGGCTGGATGCCAGCGACGATCGTTAGGTGTGGCGTCGTGGCCGCCGGCGCTCCGCCGGCCAGCTCCACTAATTTAGCCCCCAGCTTCTCCCCAAGCCGGATTCTCTCCAGGGGTTTCTTCTACCATGATTCGCGCTAGGAAACCCGTATCCATGCTCATTTATCATCGCACCTGGCGCATCTTCTTTTCATGGTGCAATGCCGATGGACGTTCTCCTCTGGTTTTTTCATTCCGTCCATTCTGGAGTTTCTTCAATCAGGCTTAGAGTCAGGCCTTGCCCTAAGCTCGCTCAAGGGACAATTGTCCGCATTGTCTGTTCTATTCCAACGAAAGATCGCTTCCAGACTGCCGATTAAGACGTTCATCCAAGGAGTCTCCCGGGTGGTCCCTCCCTAAAGAATGCCTCTGGCTTCATGGGATCTTAACTTGGTTCTCGGAGTTCTTCAGGAGGCCCCTTTTGAACCATTGCAGGACATCTCTCACCCTCCTTTCATGGAAGGTGGTCTTTCTTGTGGCGATTACGTCAATCAGGAGAGTTTCTGAGTTGGCGGCTCTCTCTTGCTGACCCCCTTTCCTGATTTTTCACCCAGACAAGGTAGTCTTGAGAACCTCTTTCCTACCAAAAGTCATCTCCTCCTTTCATTTAAATGAGGACATTGTCTTGCCGTCATTCTGTCCGGCACCAACCCATCGTATCGAGAAAGCTCTCCATACTCTAGATGTGGTTAGAGCTCTTCGGCGGTACATATCTCGCACGGCTCCCTTCCGTAAGTCGGATGTCCTGTTCGTGCTTCCGGAAGGACATAGGAAAGGTATACCCGCCTTAAGGGCCAGCCTCAAGGGCCACTCTAGCCAAGTGGATTCGCTCCACTGTTCAGGAACCTTACCGCATCAGGAACACCTCTGTCCCAGCAGGGATTAAGGCGCATTGGACTCAGTCGGTCGGTGCTTCTTGGGCCATTCGGCACCAGGCTTCAGCACAACAGCTTTGTCAAGCTGTGACTTGGTCCAGTCTGCATACTTTTGCGAAGCACTATCACGTTCATACTCAGGCTTTGGCAGATGCTGCCCTTGGCAGGGTCATTCTGCAGATAGCGGTACCTCAGTAAGCCAGTGGTACATGGGGTTGTAGCAGTTCAATTGCTCCCCACCCAGGGACTGCTTTAGGACGTCCCATGATCCTGTGTCCCCAATGAGGCGTAGGAGAAAAGGAGATTTTTTGTGTACTCACCGTAAAATCTTTATCTCCGAGCCAATCATTGGGGGACACAGCACCCACCCTGTTAGCCTATTGGCTGTTTATTGTTGTATTTTGTTCCTCAGTTTTGGACATAGTTTACTTGTCTTGGTTTTTCTCCTACTGCTTTACTACCGAACTAAGTCGTTACTGGCCAGTCAAGGGGTGTATACTGCAGAGGAGGAGTTAACTCTTTGTGTTTTCTTAGTGTCCTCCTAGTGGCAAGCAGCATAATACCCATGGTCCTGTGTCCCCCAATGATTGGCTCGGAGAAAAAGATTTTACGGTGAGTACACAAAAATCTCCTTTTTTTATTCCGGCATAAACAATCCAATCACCCAATGAATATGCAGCATTTTGCTTGTTTAGTATAATACACCCCATAGTCCTCCATATATTATAATGTGCACCACAGTCCTCCATATTGTAAAATGCACACCCCATAGTCCTCCATATAATATAATGTGCCCCATAGTCCTCCATTATAGTATAATACACTCCTCATAGTCCTCCATATAGTATTATACACTTCCCATAGTCCTCCATATATTAAAACATACTCCTCAGTCCTCCATATAGCATAATACACTCCTCACAGTGCTCCATATAGTATAATGCACCGCCATAGTCATCCATGTAGTACAATTCACTTTCCATAGTATAATGCACCCCATAGTTCTTCATATAGTATAATGCATTCCCCATAGTCCTCGATACAGTATAATTCAGCCCACATATAGTATAATGCAGCTACCACCCCAGAGTATAATGCAGCTATATATAATATATATATATAATATGTATAATACAGCCCACACAGTAGTGTACAGCACTGCCCACACAGTAGTGTATAGCACAGCCCACACAGTAGTGTATAGACCAGCCCACACAGTAGTATACAGCACTGCCCACAGTAGTATACAGCACTGCCCACAGTAGTATACAGCACAGACCACTGTAGTATATAGCATAGCCCACAGTAGTATACAGCACAGCCCACAGTAGTATACAGCACTGCCCACAGTAGTATACAGCACTGCCCACAGTAGTATACAGCACTGCCCACAGTAGTATACAGTACAGCCCACAGTAGTATACAGCACTGCCCATACAGTAGTATACAGCACAGCCCACATCCCCCTCCCCTCCTGAGAATGGCCGCACAGTCCAGTAAAAAAAAACTCAAGCTCCTTACCTCTCTCCGAGCCCGCGCTGCTCCCTGCTCCTGTGTCGGCGGCTGCCACCGCACTGCCTGGCACGCAGTGAGCGTGCGATGACGCGCACCTGCTGTGTCAGGCAGAACAGGGAATGATGGGAGAGGGAGCGTCAGGTGATGCTCTCTCCTCCATCATTGCATTGAACTGTACCAGCAGACGCCGGTATAGTTCAATGCGGCGGGGGAGTCAGCGCTGACGGCAGGCGGGCCCCCCTGCCTCACAGGGACCCCATAGTGGCTACGTGACTTGCCGCTAGCTGGGGGAGTGGGGGGCCCAGGCAGCTGCCTGGTCTGCCTGCCCCTACGCCAGCCCTGGATAACATACACCCGTTTCAGTTTAAAGCTGGTAATCTCAGTATGAAGAACTTTTGATTAGCCCTCAGCCTTTGCAAGTCAAATGGATTCAATTGCAGTCCATGCACCAAATATATGGTTAGAACTAAGGCTCAAGTTTCTTATGGATGAGTCTTTCTATCTATAGAATGTTTACAAAGTGTTAGGTAATGTATATTTGGGGAATATTCAAAGAAATATTAAAATATTAAATTTAATAGTTTACAATGCGCATTGATAATTAGGATACAATAATTTGGGATAATACACATGTATTCTTTGTATGTGAAATATGTAGTTTCAACTTGTGTGTCACAGTCTGAGTGACAGATGAGCGTATGAGCAGCTGCTAAGAATGAATTTAACGTAAGAATAACATGGAATGTGTATGTATGGGAGGCCTCATGATTCATGGTATGCTAGAAAAACTTGTGTTTATGGGAAATGATGCGATTCAGTTAAATTATTAGAATATTAAGATATATTTAAATATCTACTCAACATATATTTCTTTAGTAATTATTATTTCTTGATTTAGTTAATAGTGAATAAGAGCAATCACACATCAATATGGTTTATCAAGAAAATCTACATTTAGAACATTTTTTTTAAATGATAATTTTATGGTATTCAAATTTTTTTAATGGTTACATAGATGGGCACACATCCTCAGATAAATATATGGCATATAGCTGATATGACAGGTATAAAATTAATTATTTTTAATCTTGGTTTTTACAAATTATTTTTTTTTTTTCATAAAATTATATTTTTGGGTAATATGGGGGAAATGTTTCCATTCCTGATTACATCATCACATTTCATCAATACCTCTTCTTCACACATTTTAATAAAGAAGAAATATTAATAAGATACTATTGGGTATAATAACATTATTATTATTATTATTATTATTCTAATTTTTATTTTTAATTTTTATTCATTTTTATTCTTAACCCCTTAATCCCATCTGACGTACTATCCCGTCGAGGTGGGGTGGGCCTTAATTCCCACCGACGGGAGAGTACGTCATAGCGATCGGCCGCGCTCACGGGGGGAGCGCGGCCGATCGCGGCCGGGTGTCAGCTGCCTATCGCAGCTGACATCCGGCACTATGTGCCAGGAGCGGTCACGGACCGCCCCCGGCACATTAACCCCCGGCACACCGCGATCAAACATGATCGCGGTGTGCCGGCGGTACAGGGAAGCGTCGCGCAGGGAGGGGGCTCCCTGCGGGCTTCCCTGAGACGATCGGTACAAGGTGATGTACTCACCTTGTACCGAGCGTCTTCTCCCTGCAGGGCCCGGATCCAAAATGGCCGCGGGGCTGCATCCGGGTCCTGCAGGGAGGACTTCCGGGTCAGGAGCAGGCTGCAGATGAAAGCTGCAGCCTGCTCCGATGAAAGTATGATCGCCGATTTGACAGAGTGCTGTGCACACTGTCAAATCGGCGATCTGTGATGTCCCCCCCTGGGACAAAGTAAAAAAGTTAAAAAAAAAAAATCCCCATGTGTAAAAAAAAAAAAAAAATTCCTAAATAAAGGAAAAAAAAAAATATTATTCCCATAAATACATTTCTTTATCTAAAAAAAACAAACAAAAACAATAAAAGTACACATATTTAGTATCGCCGTGTCCATAACGACCTAACCTATAAAACTGCCCCACTAGTTAACCCCTTCAGTGAACACCGTAGGAAAAAAAAAAAAAAGGCGAGCCAAAAACCAACGCTTTATTCTCATACCGCCAAACAAAAAGTGGAATAACACGCGATCAAAAAGACGGATATAAATAACCATGGTACCGCTGAAAACGTCATCTTGTCCCGCAAAATATGAGCTGCCACAAAGCATCATAAGCAAAAAAATAAAAAAGTTATAGTCCTGAGAATAAAGCGATACCAAAATAATTATTTTTTCTATAAAATAGTTTTTATCGTATAAAAGCGCCAAAACATAAAAAAAATGATATACATGAGATATCGCTGTAATCGTACTGACCCGACGAATAAAACTGCTTTATCAATTTTACCAAACGCGGAACGGTATAAACACCTCACCCAAAAGAAATTCATGAATAGCTGGTTTTTGATCACTCTGCCTCACAAAAATTGGAATAAAAAGCGATCAAAAAATGTCACGTGTCCGAAAATGTTACCAATAAAAACGTCAACTCGTCCCGCAAAAAACAAGATCTCACATGACTCTGTGGACTCAAATATGGAAAAATTACAGCTCTCAAAATGTGGTAACGCAAAAAATATTTTTTGCTATGAAAAGCGTCTTTCAGTGTGTGACGGCTGCCAATCATAAAAATCCGCTAAAAAACCCGCTATAAAAGTAAATCAAACCCCCCTTCATCACCCCCTTAGTTAGGGAAAAATAAAAAAATTAAAAAAATGTATTTATTTCCATTTTCCCATTAGGGTTAGGGTTAGGGCTAGAGTTAGGGCTAGAGTTAGGGCTAGAGTTAGGACTAGAGTTAGGGCTAGGGTTAGGGTTAGGGTTAAGGCAAGGGTTAGGGTTAGGGTTAGGGCTAGGGTTAGGGTTAGGGCTAGGGTTGGGGCTAGGGTTAGGGCTAGGGTTAGGGCTAGGGTTGGGGCTAGGGTTGGGGCTAGGGTTAGGGCTAGGGTTGGGGCTAGGGTTGGGGCTAGGGCTAGGGTTAGGGCTAGGGTTAGGGCTAGTGTTACGGCTAGTGTTAGGGCTAGTGATAGGGCTAGTGTTATTGCTAGGGTTGGTGCTAGGGTTGGGGCTAGGGTTGGGGCTACAGTTAGGGTTGGGGCTAAAGGTAGGGTTAGGGTTTGGATTACATTTACGGTTGGGAATAGGGTTGGGTGTGTCTGGGTTAGAGGAGTGGTTAGGGTTACGGTTAGGATTAGGGTAAGGGGTGTGTTTGGATTAGGGTTTCAGTTATAATTGGGGGGTTTCCACTGTTTAGGCACATCAGGGGCTCTCCAAACGGGACATGGCATCCGATCTGAATTCCAGCCAATTCTGCGTTGAAAAAGGAAAACAGTGCTCCTTCCCTTCAGAGCTCTCCCGTGTGCCCAAACAGGGGTTTACCCCAAAATATGGGGTATCAGCGTACTCAGGACAAATTAGGTATCATCTTTTTGGGTCCAATTTCTCCTGCTACCCTTGAGAAAATACAAAACTGGGGGCCAAAAAATAAGTTTTGTGGGAAAAAAAAAATTTTTTATTTTCACGGCTCTGCGTTGTAAACTGTAGTGAAACACTTGGGGGTTCAAAGTTCTCACAACACATCTAGATAAGTTCCTTGGGGGGTCTAGTTTCCAATATGGGGTCACTTGTGGGGGGTTTGTACTGTTTGGGTACATCAGGGGCTCTGCAAATGCAACGTGACGCCTGCAGACCAATCCATTTAAGTCTGCATTCCAAATGGTGCTCCTTCCCTTCCGAGCTCTGTCATGCGCCCAAACAGTGGTTCCCCCCCACATATGGGGTATCAGCGTACTCAGGACAAATTGGACAACAACTTTTGGGGTCCAATTTATCCTGATACCCTTGTAAAAATACAAAACTGGGGGCTAAAAATCATTTTTGTGAAAAAAAAAATAATTTTATTTTCATGGCTCTGCGTTATAAACTGTAGTGAAACACTTGGGGGTTCAAAGTTCTCACAACACATCTAGATAAGTTCCTTGGGGGGTTTAGTTTCCAATATGGGGTCACTTGTGGGGGGTTTGTACTGTTTAGGTACATCAGGGGCTCTGCAAATGCAACGTGACGCCTGCAGACCAATCCATTTAAGTCTGCATTCGAAATGGCGCTCCTTCCCTTCCGAGCTCTGTCATGCGCCCAAACAGTGGTTCCCCCCACATATGGGGTATCAGCGTACTCAGGACAAATTGGACAACAACATTTGGGGTCCAATTTATCCTGATACCCTTGTGAAAATACAAAACTGGGGGCTAAAAAATCATTTTTGTGAAAAAAAAAAGAATTTTTATTTTCACGGCTCTGCGTTATAAACTGTAGTGAAACACTTCGGGGTTCAAAGCTCTCAAAACACATCTAGATAAGTTCCTTAGGGGGTCTACTTTCCAAAATGGTGTCACTTGTGGGGGGTTTTAATGTTTAGGCACATCAGGGCCTCTCCAAACGCAACATGGCATCCCATCTTAATTCCAGTCAATTTTGCATTGAAAAGTAAAATAGCGCTCCTTCCCTTCCGAGCTCTGCTATGCGCCCAAACAGTGGTTTACCCCCACATATGGGGTATCGTCGTACTCAGGACAAATTGCACAACAACTTTTGTGGTCTAATTTCTTCTCTTACCCTTGGGGAAATAAAAAAATGGAGGCGAAAAGATCATTTTTGTGAAAAAATATGATTTTTTATTTTTACGGCTCTGCATTATAAACTTCTGTGAAGCACTTGTTGGGTCAAAGCGCTCACCACACATCTAGATAAGTTCCTTAAGGGGTCTACTTTCCAAAATGGTGTCACTTGTGGGGGGTTTCAATGTTTAGGCACACCAGGGGCTCTCCAAACGCAACATGGCGTCCCATCTCAATTCCAGTCAATTTTGCATTGAAAAGTCAAATGGCGCTCCTTCCCTTCCGAGCTCTGCCCTGCGCCCAAACAATGGTTTACACCCACATATGGGGTATCAGCGTACTCAGGACAAATTGCACAACAATTTTTGGGGTCCAATTTCTTCTCTTACCCTTGGGAAAATAAAAAATTGGGGGTGAAAAGATCATTTTTGTGAAAAAATATGATTTTTTATTTTTACGGCTCTGCATTATAAACTTCTGTGAAGCACTTGTTGGGTCAAAGTGCTCACCACACATCTAGATAAGATCCTTAGGGGGTCTACTTTCCAAAATAGTGTCACTTGTGGGGGGTTTCAATGTTTAGGCACATCAGGGGCTCTCCAAATGCAACATGGCGTCCCATCTCAATTCCAGTCAATTTTGCATTGAAAAGTCAAATGGCGCTCCTTTCCTTCCGAGCTTTGCCATGCGCCCAAACAGTGGTTTACCCCCACATATGGGGTATCAGCATACTCAGGACAAATTGGACAACAAATTTTGGGGTCTTTTTCTCCTGTTACCCTTGGTAAAATAAAACAAATTGGAGCTGAAATAAATTTTGTGTGAAAAAAAGTTAAATGTTTATTTTTATTTAAACATTCCAAAAATTCCTGTGAAACACCTGAAGGGTTAATAAACTTCTTGAAAGTGGTTTTGAGTACCTTGAGGGGTGCAGTTTTTAGAATGGTGTCACACTTGGGTATTTTCTATCATATAGACCCCTCAAAATGACTTCAAATGAGATGTGGTCCCTTAAAAAAAATGGTGTTGTAAAAATGAGAAATTGCTGGTCAACTTTTAACCCTTATAACTCCGTCACAAAAAAATTTTTGGGTTCCAATATTGTGCTGATGTAAAGTAGACATGTGGGAAATGTTACTTATTAAGTATTTTGCGTGACATATGTCTGTGATTTAAGGGCATAAAAATTCAAAGTTGGAAAATTGCGAAATTTTCAAAATTTTCACCAAATATTCGTTTTTTTCACACATAAACGCAAGTTATATCGAAGAAATGTTACCACTATCATGAAGTACAATATGTCACGAGAAAACAGTGTCAGAATCGCCAAGATCCTTTGAAGCGTTCCAGAGTTATAACCTCATAAAGGGACAGTGGTCAGAATTGTAAAAATTGGCCCGGTCATTAACGTGCAAACCACCCTCGGGGCTTAAGGGGTTAATTTCTATTTTAAGAAAAAAATCAATATTTAATAAAGTAATGTCTAGTACAAGAATATTGCTTCATTAAATATAGTGATCATATGATTTCATTATAAGAGAAATGTTTAACCCCTTAACGACCACCGATACGCCTTTTAATGGCGGCCGCTAAGGGTACTTAAACCACAGCGCCGTTAATTAACGGCGCTGTGGAAAAAGTGAATAGCGCCCCCAGAGTCGGATTTTCTCTGGGGTCTCGGTTGCCGAGGGTAGCCGAGACCCCAGAGAACATGATTCGGGGGGGTTTTACCGAAACCCGAGTTGCGATCGCCGGTAATTAACCGTTTACCGGCGGTCGCAACAGAAAAAAAACGCGATTTGACATTTAATTTCTCTGTCCTCCGATGTGATCGCACATCGGAGGACAGAGAAATAGTGTCCCCGATGGCCCCCAATAGCCCCCCAATACTCACCTATCTCCCCCGGTGCTCCTCGTGGCTCCCGATGGGCGCCGCCATCTTTTTTCCGGGAAAAAATGGCGGGCGCATGCGCAGTACGCCCGCCGCCCGGCACCCGGAAGATCTTTGGGGTCTTGGCTGCCGGGGGTAGCCGAGACCCCAAAGAACATGATCGGGGTCAGTTTTTACCGACCCCTGTTTTGCGATCGCCGGTAATTAACTGTTTACCGGCGACCGCAAAAAAAAAAAAAAGCGATCTGTAATTCTCTGTCCTCTGATGTGATCGCACATCAGAGGACAGAGAAATAGGGGGATTAGGGGACCCTATCATACTCACCCGGTGTCCCCGGGTCCTCCTGCGTCTCCTCTTGCCGGCCGGCTTCTTCCTCTGCAAAGAATATGGTGGGCGCATGCGCAGTGCGCCTGCCATCTGCTGCCATCTGCCGGCCGGCAGGAGAGACGAGTTGGGGCTAAAATTAGGGTTAGGGTTAGGGCTAGGGTTAGGGCTAGGGTTAGGGCTAGGGTTAGGGTTAGGGCTAGGGTTGGGGCTAAATTTAGGGCTAGGGTTAGGGTTAGGCTACTTTCACACTAGCGTTTTTTGGCTTCTGTCGCAATGCGTCGTTGGAGAAAAAACGCATCCTGCAAAAGTGCTTGCAGGATGCGTTTTTTTCTCCATTGACTTGTATTAGCGACACATTGCGACGGATTGCCACACGTCGCATCCGTCGTGCGACGGATGCGTCGTGCTTTGGCGGGCCATCGGCACAAAAAACGCTACATGTAACTTTTTTTGTGCGACGTGTCCGCCATTTCCGACCGCGCATGCGCGGCCGGAACTCCGCCCCCCCTCCCCGCACCTCACAATGGGGCAGCGGATGCGTTGAAAAAACAGCATCCTCTGCACCCATTGTGCGGCGCTTACAACTCTAGCGTCGGTACCTCGGCCCGACACACTGCGATGGGCCGAGTACGAGGCTAGAGTGAAAGTAGCCTTAGGCTTCTTTCACACTTGCGTCGGTAAGGGGCGGTCGCAATGCGTCAGCCCGACGTACCGACGCACGTTGTGAAAATTGTGCACAACGTGGGCAGTGGATGCAGTTTTTCAACGCATCCGCTGCCCAGTCTATGTCTTGGGGAGGAGGGGGCAGAGTTACGGCCACGCATGCGCAGAAATGGCGGACGCGACGTACAAAAAAAAGGTTACATTGAACTTTTTTTGTGACGACGGTCCGCCAAAACACAACGGATCCAGTGCACGATGGACGCGACGTGTGGCCATCCATCGGTAATACAAGTCTATGGGCAAAAAAGGCATCCTGTGGGCACATTTGCAGGATCCGTTTTTTGTCCAAAACGACGGATTGTGACGGAGGCCACACGACGCAAGTGTGAAAGTAGCCTTAGGGTTAGGGTTGGGGCTAAAGTTAGGGCTAGGGTTAGGGTTAAATTTAGGGTTAGGATTGGGGCTAAAGTTAGGGTTAGGGCTAGGGTTGGGGCTAAAATTAGGGTTAGGGTTGGGGCTAAAGTTAGGGATAGAGTTGGTATTAGGGTTAGGGTTTGGATTAGGGTTGGTATTAGGGTTACGGTTGGGATTAGGGTTACGTTTGGGATTAGGGTTGGGATTAGGGTTAGGGTTGGGATTAGGGTTAAGGTTAGGGTTGGGATTAGGGTTAGGGGTGTATTGGGATTAGGGTTAGGTTTGAGATTAGGGTTAGGGGTGTGTTGGATTTAGAGTTTTGATTAGGGTTATGGTTAGAGTTGAGATTAGGGCTGTTTTGGGGTTAGGGTTGTGATTATCGTTAGGGTTGTGATTAGGATTATGGATCGGGTTGAGATTAGGGTTAGGGGTGTGTTGGAGTTAGGGTTGGAGTTAGAATTGGGGGGTTTTCACTGTTTAGGTACATCAGGGGGTCTCCAAACACGACAGACAATTTTGCGCTAAAAAAGTCAAATGGTGCTCCCTCCCTTCTGAGCTCTGCCGTGCGCCCAAACAGTGGTTTACCCCCACATATGGGGCATCAGCGTACTCGGCATAAATTGGACAACAACTTTTGGGGTCCAATTTCTCCTGTTACCCTTGTGAAAATAAAAACTTGGGGGCTAAAAATCTTTTTTGTGGGAAAAAAAATATTTTTTTATTTTCACTACTCTGCATTATAAACTTCTGTGAAGCACTTGAGCATTCAAAGTTCTCACCACATATCTAGATAAGTTCCTTAGGGGGTTTAGTTTCCAAAATGTGGTCACTTGTGGGGGGTTTCTACTGTTTAGGTACATCAGGGGCTCTGCAAACGCAACATAACACCCACAGACAATTCTATCAAAGTCTGAATTCCAAAATGGCGCTCCTTCTCTTTCGAGCTCTTCCGTGTGCCCAAACAGTGGTTTACCCCCACATATGGGGAACCAGCATACTCAGGACAAATTGGAGAACAAATATTGGTGTCCAATTTCTCTTGTTACCCTTGTGAAAATAAAAACTTGGGGGCTAAAAAAACTTTTTTGTGGAAAAAAAAAATATTTTCTATTTTCACTACTCTGCATTATAAACTTCTGTGAAGCACTTGGGCATTCAAAGTTCTCACCACATATCTAGATAAGTTCCTTGGGGGGTCTATTTTCCAAAATGGGGTCACTTGTTGGGGGTTTCTACTGTTTAGGTACATTAGGGGTCTGCAAACACAACATAACGCCAGCAGACAATTCTATCAAAGTCTGCATTCCAAAACGGCGCTCCTTCCCTTCCGAGCTCAGCCATGCGCCCAAACAGTGGTTTACCTCCACATATGGGGTACCAGCATACTCAAGACAAATTGGACAACAGCTTTTGGGGTCCAATTTCTCTTGTTACCCTTGTGAACATAAAAACTTGGGGGCTAAAAAATCTTTTTTGTTAAAAAAAAATATATTTTTTAATTTCACGACTCTGCATTATAAACTTCTGTGATGCACTTGGGCATTCAAAGTTCTCACTACACATCTAGATAAGTTCCATGGGGGGTCTAGTTTCCAAAATGGGGTCACTTTTGGGGGGTTTCTACTGTTTAGGCACATCAGGGGCTCTCCAAACGCGACATGGCGTCCGATCTCAATTCCAGTCAATTTTGCTTTGAAAAGTCAAATGGCGCTTCTTTGCTTCCGGGCTCAGCCATGCGCCCAAACAGTGGTTTACCCCCACATATGGGGTGTCGGCGTACTCAGGACAAATTGTACAACAACTTCTGGGGTCCATTTTCTCCTGTTACCCTTGGTCAAATAAAAATTTGGAGGCAAAAAGGTCATTTTTGTAGAAAAAATGCGATTTTTTTATTTTCATGGCTCTACGTTATAAACTTCTGTGAAGCACCTGGGGGTTTAAAGTGCTCACCACACATCTAGATAAGTTCCTTAAGGGGTCTAGTTTCCAAAATGGTGTCATTTGTGGGGGGTTTCCACTGTTTAGGCACATCAGGGGCTCTCCAAACGTGACATGGCGTCCGATCTCAATTCCAGCCAATTCTACATTGAAAAAGTCAAACGACACTCCTTCTCTTCCAAGCTCTGCGGTGCGCCCAAACAGTGGTTTACCCCCACATATGGGGTATCGACGTACTCAGGAGAAATTGCACAACAACTTTTGTGGCCTAATTTCTCCTGTTACCCTTGTGAAAATAAAAATTTGGGGGCAAAAAGATCATTTTTGTAGAAAAAATGCGATTTTTTATTTTCACGGCTCTACGTTATAAACTTCTGTGAAGCACTTGGGGGTTCAAAGTGCTCACCACACATCTAGATAAGTTCCTTAAGGGGTCTAGTTTCCAAAATGGTATCACTTGTGGGGGGTTTCCACTGTTTAGGATCTCAATTCCAGCCAATTCTGCATTGAAAAAGTCAAACGGTGCTCCTTCACTTCCAAGCTCTGCGGTGCGCCCAAACAGTGGTTTACCCCCACATATGGGGTATCGACGTACTCAGGAGAAATTGCACAACAAAATTTGTGGTTAAATTTCTGTTTTTACACTTGTGAAAATTAAAAAAAAATGGTTCTGAAGTAAAATGTTTGCAAAAAAAAGTTAAATGTTCATTTTTTTCTTCCACATTGTTTCAGTTCCTGTGAAGTACGTAAAGGGTTAATAAACTTCTTGAATGTGGTTTTGAGCACCTTGAGAGGTGCAGTTTTTAGAATGGTGTCACACTTGGTTATTTTCTATCATATAGACCCCTCAAAATGACTTCAAAGGTGATGTGGTCCCTAAAAAAAAATGGTGTTGTAAAAATGAGAAATTGCTGGTCAACTTTTAACCCTTATAACTCCCTAACAAAAAAAAATTTGGTTCCAAAATTGTGCTGATGTAAAGTGGACATGTGGGAAATGTTATTTATTAACTATTTTTCGTGACATATCTCTCTGATTTAAGGGCATAAAAATACAAAGTTTGAAAATTGCAAAATTTTAAAATTTTCGCCATATTTCCATTTTTTTCATAAATAATCGCAAGTAATATCGAAGAAATGTTACCACTAACTTGAAGTACAATATGTCATGAAAAAACAATCTCAGAATCAGCGGGATCCGATAAAGCGTTCCAGAGTTATAACCTCATAAAGTGACAGTGGTCAGAATTGTAAAAATTGGCTCGGTCATTAAGTACCAAATTGGCTCTGTCACTAAGGGGTTAAATTCTGAGTTAAATACAATAATTCTTTCACTCATTCATTCATATATATTCTTATTTTGGTTCATGGCTATACATTCTTACATATTATTGGTCTAATAAATATAGTTTATTAATAAAGTTTTAGTAATAAACATTTGTTACATAAAAGACACACTGACATCTATGGGTTCAAAAAGAAATTACACCTATAGCATAAAAATGTTCTATCACATGAAGAATATGGTTAATAATGTATTTTATTTTTACAAATATAAATTCCATATTAATATTCTGATAATTATATGGATATTATTGATTGCTATGGTACGCTGTGATATTATAGGTTAGGAAAATTACCAGATTTAGTATAGAATAGGGAACGAAGACTTTAATCAAGATACTGAAGTTACGTTAATAAAGACTTTTCATACTTCTCAATTCAATTGATTCTTAAACGTTGCAAGAAGGAAAAGCTGCTATCCAGAAGTTCCACAAGGTAACAAAGCTATGATTTCTGAGTAATAATAGACTGTGTCAATTACAATTCATGTCACCACTGCCATCCGTGACTGCAGTATCCATCACTCACAACCATAACTGCAGTATCCATCACTGACAACTATGAGTACAATATCTAAACTGACAACCACAATTGGAGAGGATAATGATCCTATGATGCTAAGATGAACTATGTTATTACGTTTTATCATGTTCCAGTGGTTTCCTATCACCTATAAGACTTCCATGAAAGCTGGTGAACAATAAGTTAATTGTCAGGACACTACAATCTTGACGTGTCATGTGGACTAAGGACTGGTTATGGTGCTATGTTTAGCAAGGAAGAGTCATTTTAACCCTTGCTGTGCTGACCAAAGATGTCACACCTGTTCCAAGACCAGTGCGGATGATATGGAGGATTCCAGATGATTTCCAAGGCGAGCCAATGTGTGTCCAGGTGACACTGCACAAATATTAAAGCTACATTTCATCTATTTACTTTGTTTTCTTATCAACATTTGAATTTATGGACTTTGATTGACACATGACACACGGTTTCTACAATATCTACATGCTATCATCTATTTCAAAAGAATTATAATAAAGATTCTTTTAAAAGAATCAAGATGAAGACCAGATGACATCAGACCTGAGATGCTTCAATTATGTATAGGGAAGTATAATTATATATTTTATATGAATATTAGTCACGGCTTACCATAACATGAATTTACATATCATTATGTTAAGTACGTATAACAATGTATTATTATTATTACTATGGACATTCAATTATTTTGCCAAAGAAGAAGATCTTATTAATATATTTACTTTGAGGGTTTCAATGTCTGTCACCCTCAAAAGGGGGAATTGTTAAATATTATTACTTGAATTATTCTCAATTCTGTACTAAGCACATTGCCTCTCGCAGACATTACAAAAGCTATTCCTGTATATATACAGTACACACCAAAAGTTTGGACACACCTTCTCATTTAAAGATTTTTCTGTATTTTCATGACTATGAAAATTGTACATTCACACTGAAGGCATCAAAACTATGAATTAACATGTGGAATTATATACTTAACAAAAAAAGTGTGAAACAACTGAAATTATTTCTTATGTTCTAGGTTCTTCAAAGTAGCCACCTTTTGCTTTGATGACTGCTTTGCACATTCTTGGCATTCTCTTGATGAGCTTCAAGAGATAGTCTCCGGGAATGGTTTTCACTTCACAGGTGTGCCCTGTCAGGTTTAATAAGTGGGATTTCTTGCCTTAAAAAAGGGGTTGGGACCATCAGTTGTGTTGTGCAGAAGTCTGGTGGATATACAGCTGATAGTCCTACTGAATAGACTGTTAGAATTTGTATTAAGACAAAAAAAAACAGCTAAGTAAAGAAAAACGAGTGGCCATCATTACTTTAAGAAATGAAGGTCAGTCTGAAAAATTGGGAAAACATTGAAAGTGTCCCCAAGTGCAGTAGCAAAAATCATCAAGCGCTACAAAGAAACTGGCTCACATGAGGACCGCCCCAGGAAAGGAAGACCAAGAGTCACCTCTGCTTCTGAGGATAAGTTTATCAGAATCACCAGCCTAAGAAATCGCAGGTTAACAGCAGCTCAGATTAGAAACCAGGTCAAAGCCACAGAGAGTTCTAGCAGCAGACACATCTCTACAACAACTGTTAAGAGGAGACTTTGTGCAGCAGGCCTTCATGGTAAAATAGCTGCTAGGAAACCACTGCTAAGGACAGGCAACAAGCAGAAGGGACTTGTTTGGGCTAAAGAACACAAGGAATGGACATTAGACCGGTGGAAATCTGTGCTTTGGTCTGATAAGTCCAAATTTGAGATCTTTGGTTCCAACCACCCTGTCTTTGTGCGACACAGAAAAGATGAACGGATGGACTCTACATGCCTGGTTCCCACTGTGAAGCATGGAGGAGGTGTGATGGTGTGGGGGTGCTTTGCTGGTGACACTGTTGGGAATTTATTCAAAATTGAAGGCATACTGAACCAGCATGGCTACCACAGCATCTTGCAGCGGCATGCAATTCCATTCGGTTTGCGTTTAGTTGGACCATCATTTATTTTTCAACAGGACAATGACCCCAAACACACCTACAGGCTGTGTAAGGGCTATTTGACCAAGAAGGAGAGTGATGGGGTGCTATGCCAGATGACCTGGCCTCCACAGTCACCGGACCTGAACCCAATTGAGATGGTTTGGGGTGATCTGGACCGCAGAGTGAAGGTAAAAGGGCCAACAAGTGCTAAGCATCTCTGGGAACTCATTCAAGATTATTGGAAGACCATTCCCGGTGACTACCTCTTGAAGCTCATCAAGAGAATGCCAAGAGTGTGCAAAGCAGTCATCAAAGCAAAAGGTGGCTACTATGAAGAACCTAGAATATAAGACATGTTTTCAGTTGTTTCACACTTTTTTGTTAAGTATATAATTCCACATGTGTTAATTCATAGTTTTGATGCCTTCAGTGTGAATGTACAATTTTCATAGTCATGAAAATACAGAAAAATCTTTAAATGAGAAAGTGTGTCCAAACTTTTGGTCTGTACTGTAGCTCAGAGTAAGTTAACACCATATAAAGAGAACACGTGCTCTGTGGGACATATATATAATCACATCTCTTAGGAGGTGGAGGGGCTGTCACGTGGGGCTGTCACCTTGGGCCTCTTCTCCTTCATTCTCCATGGATTGCAGACGACACACAGAAGAAATTAACAGCTGGTATGTGAGTTAACAAGGATGACTAATACCATACTCCATGTCAGGGACAGACGCCATTTACCATTCAGAACTTTGGGAAAGATGTGGAACAAATGCTTATATGGACAATCTATTTGTAACTATTTTAATTATTTTATGTTTTACTGCAATGTGTTTTTTTTCTGTGGATAATCCAATAAACCACTACATTTTTTATGAAAATATCATGACATTTTTCTTTAAGAGTAACGCATCTGGTAAAGAGTCCTGATTAAATCAATGTGCGAAATAAGCATATTTAACACAGACAAAGATAGGCTGTTCAGATAAAATGATCTCCAATGCTTTCAAATGGAAAGCCAAGCCAGTGAGACGTGCAAGAAAACGGAAATGACCATTCAAATGGATGGAAGAATAGCCAGAATGGCAAAGGCTTGGCCAATGATCAGCTCCAGGATGATCACACACAGTCTCAAGTTACCTGTGAGCACTGTGACAGTTAGAGGATTTGTGGATAATCTGGACTGCTGGTATCCCATGTAATAAATCAAAATCCAGACAGAAAGTACGTGCGTTTTTTCTTTATTTAGTCTACACGTTTCGAAGTAGTACAGACTTCTTCAGGACAAGAAAAGCACATCTCACATCACAATGCAGTTACATTTATAGTGGTAATAGTTCTAATCTTGGAGCCAAATAGATACGATAGACACCTGATGTGTCAAAGTTCATCAGGGACCAAAAAGGATTCTATATGTTTTGAAAGACACTGGTATTATTTTGAACACTACTACATAAATGTAGTCTCACTATCAAGGCACCACATAAGACACACCTCATGATAGGTAAAACCAGTGAGCTGTCTCAAGACCTTTGCATCATTATTGTTGCATAACATACTGATGACATTGGTTACAGAAGAATTTCTAAACTAATGAAGGGTCCAGTGAGCACTGTTTGGGCCATAATCCAGAAGTGGAAAGAACATAATTTAACCCTTAAATTGACCTCGATCAGGTGTTCCCCGCAAGATTTCAGACACAGGAATGAAAAGAATTATTAAAAAAGTCGCCTAAGAGCCGTTTTTGTTTTTCTCCACACTATCAACTTTTTTTTGCAACCTTATGCTGCCATAGCAAAAACATGTTTCTTTTTCTTCTGTCAAGATGGGTTCCTTTCACAGTTGGTCGCGACAGAATGATATTCGCAGGGAAGACAGCTTCTCCCCAGAATGGCCCATTCTTTTGAAGCACAATTTTTTTCTGTACCCAGATTTAACAGCACTTGCTCCATACAGAATGTAGCCCATCCTCTTCAGAGTCCCATATGATGTATACCTTGTGGCCAGCAATATCTCTACAGCTCATTTAGAGACAGAAGTTTGCTGTATGATCAGATTTCTTTTCCCTGGGAACTACTTTTGAGCCCGCCAATTTTTGCATCCTCCAATAGCACAGATGAGAAAAACTAATTTTTATTACCATAAAATCCTTTTGTCATGAAGCTCATTGAGGAACACCGCACCCACCCAACTTTTATCTGTTAGTTGCAGTGTCAACTGTCCTGAAGAAAAGTAGAGGAAAATGAGGATTTCTTCATTTTTATTTTCTTAACCATCTCAGTATTTCTCTGCTTCTACTTCTCGCTACAAACTGATTCAACTGAGCTGAACTTGTCGGTTTTGAGTCCTAGTCAGCTATAACCCAAGGTATCTGCGTCCCCTGATGAATGTGATGCTAAAAGGTTTTTACAGTGAGTAACAAAAATTACTATTAAAAAAAATGGATTTCAGGCACAATGGCCCTGATTCATCAAGACTTGCGTTTTTCACACTTGAGGAGGTGGTGTGGAGTGCGAGACTAGTGAAGTGTCAGATTGGAGTAAGATTGATGGGATAAGGTAAAATGTACAAAACCTTTTGGGTCCTCAGAGTATTTTTTAGTGCTCAGAGATTTCGTTTTTCATGCCGCAGCTGAATGATTTACATCTGTTAGCCAGCATAAGTACATGTGGGGATTCCCTAGCAACCAGGCAACCCCCACATGAACTTATGCTGGCTATCAAATGTAAATCATGCAGCTGTGGCAAGAAAAACTAAAACTCCGAGCACTAAAAAATACTCTGAGGACCCCCGAGCGTGCTCACGAAATCTCGAGTAACGAGTATATTCGCTCATCACTATTTACGAGTGAAGAAAGTGTACCACAATATTTTTATAACCATATTTGTCATGAACATAGCAATACCCTACATGTGGTCAGAAAGGTCTGTTTGCCCACAAAGCCGGGCTCAGATGGGAAGGGGCACTATTAGACTTTTGTAGTGCAGAATTTCCTAAACTAGTTGGCAGGTGCCATTTGCAGAAACCCTGGTGGACAATAACGGCAGATTGTTCCCACAGGTCACCCCTATTTTTTAAATTACACATCTCAGGAAAGTCGGCTACAGGTGTTGTCTAGAAAAAAAAAACTCAGTGGATGTTGCTGAAAGAAACTTGCAAAAATGCCATTTTGGTGCTCAATACATTGTCCCCAACTTGTGCTTCTGGAGACGCACCCTGTAAATTAAGTGGTGTCTCTCCACTCATCACTTCAGCAATGCCAAACATTTGGATGCTATCTGCTGTTTGGACACCCAGTTAGTTTCAGAAGAGCTCAGGACCACTTGGCTTCGGTAGTATGGATTATGCTTAATGTTTATTCTTCAGGAGCCATGTGTCTTTTCTAGTGCCTTTGTGCCACTAGTGACATGGAGACCCCCTATTTTTTCACTGGCAGACTCAGGTAGGGAGTTGATTCTTTTTGCTTGAGTAAAGTTTATATCAAAACCAATTTGAGTGGAAAAGGTAGTGTTGGAGGATTTTTTTTTTATGTATTGTGTTTTAAGCCTAGTTTATGTTTATCCTGTGTCCTATGATGATCAGTTCTATTGAGGCTTACAGTGTCTTGAAAAAAGTATTTAAACCGCTTGAACTCTTCCACATTTTTTCAAGGTACACCTAAAAAAATCTAAATGTATTTTATTGGCGTTTTATACATAGTTTTCTAATTATTTTGAAAATATAAATCTGAAAATTGTGAAGTGCATTTATATTCAGTCCTCCCATCATCGGATACCTTTAATGGAAATCTTGAGTTACCAATCGCCATCAGCAGTCACATAATTAGGAAATTGAGTCCACCTGTGTAATTTATTCTCAGTATAACTACAGCTGTCGTGTAGAGGCCTCAGAGATTTGTTTGAGAACATTAGGGATCAAACAGCATCATGAAAACCACGGAACACATCAGACAGGTCAGGGATAAAGTTGTGAAGAGTAAAGGTTAGGTTATATATAAAAAATAAAAAAAATAGCCCAAGCTCTGAACATCTCACAGAGCACTATTAAAAACACCATCAATAAATGTTAAAAGTATGGCACAACTGCAAACCTGTCAAGACATAGCTGTCAACCTAACACGGGATCCCAAGCAAGGAGAGCACTAATTAGAGAAGCAGCCAAGAAGTCCATGGTCACTCTGGAGGAGCTGCAGAAATCCACAGCTCAGGGGAAGAATTTGTCTACAGGGCAACTATTGAGTTGTATATTTCACAAATCTGGAATTTATGGAAGAGTGGCGAGAAGAAAGCCATTTTTCAAAGAAAGCCATAAGAAGTCCCATTTGCATTTTGCCAAAAGCAATATAGGGACAGGTAGCAGGTGCTTTCGTCAGATGAGACCAAAGTAGAACTGTGATGGTGTGATATGTTATGTGGGTATCATTTTGTGTATATTTCTATTTTACTTATTTTCCTGGTGTTGAGTTGTTATTTGCCATCTGATATTCTCCCCACAGTTCTGTATTGTTATCTCTCCACAGGGTCAGTGAATAAGGTTGTTTGCTAATATGCTAATGACATGTTGACCTAAGGTACCTTCACACTAAACTATATCGCTAGCGATCCGTGACGTTGCAGCGTCCTGGCTAGCGATATCGTTTAGTGTGACACGCAGCAGCGATCAGGATCCTGCTGTGATATCGCTGGTCGTTGAAGAAAGTTCAGAACTTTATTTGGTCGTCAGATCGGCGTGTATCTTCGTGTTTGACAGCAAAAGCAACGATACCAGCGATGTTTTACACTGGTAACCAGGGTAAACATCGGGTTACTAAGCGCAGGGCCGCGCTTAGTAACCCGATGTTTACCCTGGTTACCAGCGTAAAATGTAAAAAAAACAAACAGTACATACTTACATTCGCATCCCCCGGCGTCCGCTTCCCACACTGACTGAGCGCCGTAAAGTGAAAGTGAAAGTACAGCACAGCGGTGACGTCACCGCTCTGCTGTTAGGGCCGGCGCTCAGTCAGTGCAGGAAGCGGACGCCGGGGGACGCGAATGTAAGTATGTACTGTTTGGGTTTTTTTACATTTTACGCTGGTAACCAGGGTAAACATCGGGTTACTAAGCGCGGCCCTGCGCTTAGCAACCCGATGTTTACCCTGGTTACCCGGGGACCTCGGCATCGTTGGTCGCTGGAGAGCGGTCTGTGTGACAGCTCTCCAGCGATCAAACAGCGACGCTGCAGCGATCGGCATCGTTGTCGCTATCGCTGCAGCGTCGCTTAATGTGAAGGTACCTCTAGCTTGCTGAAGCAATGAGCCCCTGCGACCCACCCCCCTAACCTGTGAATGGGGAGGTGAGACAGAGATCAGTTTTGTTTGGAACTATGAAGTGAAGACAGCACATCAGAGAGAAGGGGAAGCATATGGACCATTTTTTATCCTCTGTGTGCTGGATTGTTGGACTGTTGTATCCTTAGTATGGTGGATTATATGGACCTTTCGTGTTTTTGCCTAAATAAAGGTTCTGAAATTGTTCACTATTCTCTTGCTCTGTTGATTGTGTGATACCGGAGAAGGAACCTGTGACAACTGGTGGCAAGCAGTGGGATCAACAGAGCGTAACCTATTAGAGAACACCACACAGAGTGAGTACAGAAATTGGACTGTATCCAGTTTACAGGAGAGAGCCAGAGACCTGGGCCTGAACTACCAGGGACTGACTAAAGAGGCCTTAATTGATCTACTGGTGGGTGCTAGCCAGACCACCTACTCCCATATGTCTGAAGAACGAGCACTGGAGACAAGGACCCCCACCCCAAAAAGCCAGTGGGTGGTGTGGTACGAAGAGATGGCGGTTCTGGGCCCAGGCGTCTCTCAGGAGTACAAGGAGGAGACTGCCCGCCGGGCACAGCGGAGACAAGAAGCAATGGAGCTTGAAAGAGGGAGTAACACAATGTGGAATGTAAACCCAACGATCCGGGAGCCTGTACGGATCACCCGGACAGAGTTTAAGCCATTTGATGAGGCTTCTGGAGATGTGGAGGGGTTCTTCAAGGACATTGAGCAGCAGTGTGCTGTGATGGAGGTGTCCCACTCTGGCTGGATGCGTTTGTTAGTGGGACTCCTGAACAGTAGCCTGGCGGAGGCTTACAGAACCATTGACTCACAGCAGAATCGGGATTATAACATTGTAAAGCAGACTATCCTGGATTACCATGTCATCACCCCAGACTCATATAGGGCCAAGTTCCGAGACCTCCCATGCACTACGGGGGGATCGTTTAGGATGTATGCACATAAGATGTCCCAGGCATGTCGGAGATGGCTAGAAGCAGAAAATGCCTTTACTGTGGAAGATGTTATACAGGCGTTCCTTATAGAACAATTTCTTGCCAAGTGCCCTGCAGAGGTACAGGAATGGGTCCGGGAGCGCACGCCGTGCACCGTGGATAGAGCTGCAGCCCTGGCCGATGAAGCCCTTACTATCCGACCACAATGGAGGAGGCTTCTAGACAATGAACCACGGCCTGCTCCCATGCCCCTTCCCCCTCCGATTATATCTGCCCCTCCACCCATAAAGTTCAAAAAAGAAGGCAGCACTCCATTTTCCGAATAACTGTGCAGAGTTTAATCAGACCCACATGTCTGGTGCGACGTTGGCCCAGTCACAATCCAGTCGTAAATCCCATTAAGAATCTGTGGCAAGACTTGAAAATTGCTGTTCACGGACACCGCCATCTAATGTCACTGAGCGAGAGAGCTGGTTTGCAAAGAACGATGGGCAAAAATTTCAACATCTAAATGCCCAAAGCTGTAGAGACAGACCCCAAAAGACTGCAGCAGTAATTGCAGTGAAATACAAAAAAAATCATCAGCAAATGTAATATGTCTGTTTTATGGAGTTTGATGTGCTGATTCCAAAAAGATGCTTAGTTTTGCTCTATCACATAAAGTTTCTGAGAGAAGTATTTTTGTTATGTTATTTCTGCATTTTCAATGTATGTAGTTTTTCCTATGTTATTCCCATTTATTTGCTTGTCTTACTTAACCCCTTCATGACCGTGGGATTTTTCGTTTTTCCGTTTTCGTTTTTCACTCCCCTCCTTCCCAGAGCCATAACTTTTTTATTTTTCCGTCAATTTGGCCATGTGAGGGCTTATTTTTTGCGGGACGAGTTGTACTTTTGAATGACACCATTGGTTTTACCATGGCATGTACTAGAAAACGGGAAAAAAATTCCAAGTGCGGTGAAATTGCAAAAAAAGTGCAATCCCACATTTGTTTTTTTTTTTTTTTTTTGCTAGGCTCACTAAATGCTAAAACTGACCTGCCATTATGATTCTCCAAGTCAGTACGAGTTCATAGACACCTAACATGACTAGGTTATTTTTCACCTAAGTGGAGAAAAAAAATTCCAAACTTTGCAAAAAAATTAATAAATAAAATTGCGCCATTTTCCGATACCCGTAGCGTCTCCATTTTTCGTGATCTGGGGTCGGATGAGGGCTTATTTTTTGCGTGCCGAGCTGGCGTTTTCAATAATAGCATTTCGGTGCAGATACGTTCTTTTGATCGCCCTTTATTGCATTTTAATGCAATGTCGCGGCGACCAAAAAAACGTAATTCTGGCGTTTCGATTTTTTTTCTCGTTACGCCGTTTTGCGATCAGGTTAATGCTTTTTTTTATTGATAGATCGGGCGATTCTGAACGCGGCGATACCAAATATGTGTAGATTTGATTTTTTTTTATTGATTTATTTTGATTGGGGCGAAAGGGGGGTGATTTAAACTTTTATATATTTTTTATTTTTTTCACATTTTTTTTTAACTTTTGCCATGCTTCTATAGCCTTCATGGGAGGCTAGAAGCAGGCACAGCCCGATCGGCTCTGCTATGTAGCAGCGATCATAAGATCGCTGCTATATAGCAGAATTGCAGGTGTGCTGTGAGCGCCGACCACAGGGGGGCGCTCACAGCCACCGGCGATCAGTAACCATAGAGGTCTCAAGGACCTCTATGGTTACAATATACAAGCATCGCCGACCTCCGATCATGTGACGGGGGTCGGCGATGCGCTCATTTCCGGCCGCCTGGCCGGATGCGGTAGTTAAATGCCGCTGTCTGCGTTTGACAGCGGCATTTAACTAGTTAATAGCGGCGGGTGATCACGATTTCACCAGCCGCTATTGCGCGCACATGTCAGCTGTAAAAAACAGCTGACATGTCGCGACTTTGATGTGCGCTCACCGCCGGAGCGCACATCAAAGCAGGGGACCCGACATCAGACGGTATAGTACGTCCGATGTCGGGAAGGGGTTAATTGTGAATTTTCTTACAGGGACAATGTCAGTAAAGGTTTTAGTGAGTTTTATGAATATTGACAGTGCAGTCAACCAATGACTGCTTCTCGGAAAGTCACATGTTATGGGGAGGAGCTAACTTATGAGGCGGTAAGATTTGAGTCAGTCAGAAAAGGATGGGAATGGCGGCAAGGACTGGTATGCGAGAATCTGACAGGAGACATCCTTGTGCCAGGGATCTGAGCCCTGGCACAGGGAGATAGAAGGGAAGACAGCGGACAGCCGCCATTGTGAGAGGATTTTCACTGCATTTCTGGGAGGGCAAGTCGCCTCAGAGGAAAGAAAACAACTCAGCCACTGAGGTGTAACTGAGTGAGTGTCTCCACAGAGAGAGAACCTGAAAGCAGCCAATATCACACTGGGAAACTGCCTGTCTGCAAATGTTCATCTGTAAGGAATAGGCTGACCTGTTTACCTCACAACTGTATATAGTTATCTACCATATTACCTCCAGTAAAATCAGTTCTAAATACAAGCAGCCTCTCTCATCTCTGGGGAAATATCTACATATAGACGGTCGGCTCATCGCATTTTTTTGGAGTCTGTCACCACCATTGAACTGAACTTACTCTACTGTTTCATCTCATTGAAAGGAGAAAAATGCCCCGACAGTGTATCAATCATCCGAACAGATTCTGCTATGTGTGTGGTTCTTTTACACTAAAAGGCCAAGTACGTTCAATCACTCATATTAAAAAGATGTACCAGATGTACTTTAAGTGTCCACTTGGTGATCAAGACAAAAGTTGGGCCCCTCGTCTGATATGCTCAAGTTGGTCAAATGGTCTTTGTGACTGGTTGAATATATGAGGAAAGTGGCCATCTGCTGTTCCCATGATTTGGAGAGAACCCAAAAATCATAGTGATGACTGCTACTTTTGTTTTGTCAAACTGAAGGGTTTTTCTACAAAGAACAAACATAAGATTAATTACACTAAACTTCAATCTGCGATTAGGCCAGTTCCACATGATGGTACCTTGCCAGTTCCTGTACCACCGTTGTCTGGATTGGATGAAAATGAAGTAGAATATGAAGACTATGGAGCTGAAGCTACTGGTGAAGACTTGGAGACCTCAAGTCAAGTTGAGTATGTACCTGATGGAGCAGCCAGAACGCTTTACTCAACATGAATATGAATTAAATGAACTCATCAGAGAACTTTCATTGTTAAAAGATAAAGCGGAGCTTCTTGCATCTAGGTTGAAACAGATGAATCTTCTTCACGATGATGTCAAAATGTGTTATTACCAAAACAGAAGTAACACTTCAACACAATTTTTCAGTTGATGGACCAATGGTGTACTCTAACAATGTGAATGGCCTCTTTGAAGAACTGAATCAAGAGTATTTTGTTGCAGATTGGCGATTGTTTATTCACGCATCCCAGAGAAGTTTGAAAGCAGTGTTGCTTCACAATGGAAATATGAAACCATCAATCCCTATTGCTCACTCATGTCATCTAAAGGAAAGTTACGAAAATCTGTCAGTTGTTTTGGATGCTATACAATATAAGCATCATCAATGGAGATTTGAAAGTGATTGGTTTGCTAATGGGAATACAAGGAGGTTTCACAAAATATTGTTGTTTCTTATGTTTATGAGACAGTAGAAATACAGTAGAGCATTATGTTCATCGTGATTGGGGACAGAGAAACATCAATGCTCCAGGTAGAGACAATGTTCAGCATAATCCTTTGGTTGCTCCAACAAAAATCTTTCTTCCTTCACTACATATAAAGTTGGGATTGATTAAAAACTTTGTGAAAGCCATGGCAAAGAAATTCACAAGGGTTCCAGTACGTTTCACAGAAATTCTCCAGCATTTCACCAGCAAAACTGAAGGAAGGGGTATTTGCTGGTCCTCAGATCAGAGAGCGTATGAGAGATGTTTGCAGGAACGGTAAATGATAAGGAATTGAGATCTTGGAAAAGCTTCAAGTGGATCTGTGAAAAAAAAAAAAAAAAAATCTCCAGAATATGTTGAAGGTGTTGAGGAACTGCAAAATGCCTACCAGTGTCTTGGATGGCACATGTCTCTGAAAATGCACTTTGTGCATTCACATTTAGATTTCTTCCCTCAAAATCTTGGGGATATAAGCGATGAACAAGGCGAGCGGTTTCACCAGGACATTAAAGTAATGGAACACCGCTACCAGGGTTTTTGGAAAGACTCAATGATGGAAGATTACTGTTGGATGTTATATAGGGACCACCCTGAAAAATCATATCGACGACAGTCTAATGTCAAGCACTTAATTTCTGCTCATATTTTGCATGCGAAATTATTTTGGTTCACTAAAAACTTTTGTAAGGTGAAGCATTTTTTTTTTTAAATGTAGATTACGGTTTTCTTAATGTCGCTAGTATATTTCCTACACCTTATAATAATGATGCTGCTCCATGGAAACTGTACATGCTACAGAAAAACTATATACATTTTTTAAATCAGGACAAAAAGATGATTCAGAAAAGTACAAAGTCACCTGGGATGATTACAAAAAAATATTTTTGTAGACCTGTGTAGAAAGCCCATGTATCATTTCCTTCACAAATACTTACTACTTTGTATGAATATATCACATAAAATCCCTATAAAATACACTTATGTTTGTGGGTGCAGTAAGGAAAGGTTCATGGGGGGGGGATGAATACTTTTTCAAGGCATTTCACATTTAAATCTGCAGAAAACAATTCTGACAAAACTCCTGCCATTCTGGCCTCTGTTCTGATGGGGTTGTTTTTTGGAATGGTCAAACCGCGCAAAGGGTAAGACATCTCACGAGCATTTTAGTAATAAATAACTGAAAACCAAGTCTAGTCAAAATTGTTTTATTAAACAAAATAATAACTTCAGCTCAGCTCAGAATTTGGATCAGCCGGACTTCTGTTCCTAGCTTGGAGCTCGTTCAGTAGACTGCTTGTCTTATATTCCACTTGGTTGTATATTTTTTAGTCCTTTGACGGGAGGCAAGGGCATGTGAGCTGATGTTTTTTTGTTATTCTAAACTGTAAATCTAAGATAAATATGCAACGTTTTGGAATTAGACTGTAAAAATGATAGTTACAGAGACAGATGTGAAATGATCAAACAAATTTAGTGGAACAATCCTGTTTTCTATACTCTAACCTAGAAACATTACCAATCTCATAAAACCAGTGGGGTCTGGTAATTACGTAAATGTGAATACCGGATCCAACCTACAGATTGGAGAGGCGCTGTTAAGATGGAACAAATCACAAATTAAGTAAACATGCCAGACATTGTAAAGATTCTAGAAACCTTATACATTCAGTTGTGTCCATAGTGGATTATTAGATATTTTTACAACAATACAAGAAAATTGTAAAAGGAAATCAGAGTTCAACTAAAGCCCTGATGGACCAATGGCCCTCAGGCCTACAGGTCCATGTTGATACTTTATGAAAAGAGTCTATTCCTGGGAAGACAAGTGGTAGTAAAAACCAAACTGTAAAGATTACGAAGTGTGTGGATTGCAGATGCTCCAATTTCCTGACTGATATCGGGATTGTGCTTTTATAACTTCTCAATCAAGATCGCTGAGGCTCCTCCACCACCATTACAGATGCTAGCAACACCGAACTGTCCTTTCTTCAATGTGTGGGCCATGTGGCCAACAATTCGAGCTCCCGACATTCTACAAGTGGAAATATAAAAATATGGCAGTCAGCAAAATAGCAGAATCAAAAGGATTATCCATGTATGTGGATTTTTATTATTCTACCTTCCCCCCAGGCCTAATATTGCCCCTCTGCCGCTGCTCTCATCCTTATTGACAGGCAGCAGTGTTGACATCAGTACTAAAGTGCATGGGACTGCTCATCGCTGGGCATGGGACTGCTGAGCCCAAACATTGACTGCAATAGTCACTTTCCCTGTAGTGGCCAAGCACCTCCATAATAATGCCATTAACCTGCTGATTTAACCCAATACCTGCTGTTAATGGCGATACCGGATCAGAGAGGTTTCCTTTAAATAAATGTAAAGGTCAATTAAGAGTATGGACTGCTGCCCAGCAAAATGCACCCCATGGCGTCATCTGTACAACTTACCCAATGGGATGTCCGAGAGACACCGCTCCACCATTGACATTGACTTTCGCAGGGTCAATATCCAACATTTTTATATTGGCCAACACAACAACACTGAAGGCTTCATTGATCTCCCACATGGCAATATCTTCTTTCTTTAGTCCAGCAGCACTCAGGATCTGTACAGAACAATGGAGTCAGCAGATAAGGGCACATTCTGTGTGGCTCTCTAATAAATCCAAAAAGGAGGGCTCCTCGGGTATAAAAGATACATAGTACTGGGATACACAGAGAAGGATACCTAACTGGATGAACACACATTTTGGCTCAAAGAAGACCTGTCACCAAAGCACCAAACTTTTCACGCCAAACTGGACATCGTGTAACAGTGACTAAATAAAACGTGGGTCTTTATTGTTTGGTTTTTTAACCCCTTAATGACCTGGGGTAGTTTCGTTTTTCGCTCCACTTTTTATTTTTCCGCCAATATGGCCATGTGAGGGCTTATTTTTTGCGGGACGAGTTGTACTTTTGAACAACACCATTGATTTTACCATGTCGTGTATTAGAAAACAGAAAAAAAAATTCCAAGTGCGGTGAAATTGCAAAAACAGTGCAATCCCACACTTTTTTTTGTTTGACTTTTTTTTTTGGGTAGGTTCACTAAATGCTAAAACGGACCTGCCATTATGATTCTCCAGGTCATTACGAGTTCATAGACACCAAACATGTCTAGGTTCTGTTTTATCTAAAGTGGTGAAACAAAAAATTCCAAACTTTGCTAAAAAAAAAAAAAAGAAAAAAAAAAATGAGCAATTTTTCCAATACCTGTAGCGTCTCCATTTTTTGTGATCTGGGGTTGGGTGAGGGCTTATTTTTTGCGTGCCGAGCTGACGTTTTTATTGATACCATTTTGGTGCAGATGAGCGACCAAAAAAACCCTGTTATTGCATTTTAATGCAATGTCACGGCAACAACAAAAACAAAACGTAATTCTGGCTCTTTGAATTTTTTTTCTCGCAATGCCGTTTAGCGATCAGGTTAATCTTTTTTTTTTTTTAATTTATTTATTTATTTTTATTGATAGATCGGGCGATTCTGAACGTGACGATACCAAATACGTGTAGGTTTGATTTTTTTTATTGTTTTTATTTTGAATGGGGTGAAAGGGGTGTGTGATTTAAAAATATATTATATATTTTTTTTCCCCCCCTCATATTTTTAAGAACTTTTTTTTTACTTTTGGCATGCTTCAATAGTCTCCATGGGAGGCTAGAAGCTGCCACAACTTGATCAGCTCTGCTACATAGAGGCAATGCTCAGATCACCCCTATGAAGCAGAATTACTGCATTGCTATGAACGCCGACCACAGGGTGGCGCTCATAGCGATCCAGCAGCCATAGAGGTCTCAAGGAGACCTCTGTGCTATGCCGACGCACCGATGACCCCCGATCACGTGACGGGGGTCAGTGGTGCGCGCATTTCCATCTGGATGCGCTTGTTAAATGCTGCTGTCAGAGTTTGACAGCGGCATTTAACTAGTTAATAGGTGCGGGTGGATCGCGACTCCACCTGCGCCTATTGCGGACACATGTCAGCTGTACAAAACAGTTGACATGTCCCGGCTTTGATGCGGGCTCACCACCAGAGCCCACATCAAAGCGGGGGTTCTGCCCTCGGACGTACTATCCCGTCCGAGGGCAGAAAGGGGTTAAACTTCGGGGACACTAGAAATACATAGGTTGAAACAAAAAAAAAAAAAAAAAAAGACAGGTCCAAGGTACACTTAGGATGAAGCTCATTTAATGCACAGATTATTATGGGAATGCAAAAGAATTTGAGTATTTTGGAAAGATGTGGCATCTCTGCTAAAACATGTCTTCCACTTCTAGATCATGCAGAGCGGTGACGGCAGTGAGAAGCAGAAATGCGCTGATCTTGGAGAAGATGGTGGTAGGGCAGTATATTAATACTATAGACAAGCTGAGCCATGGCAGTCATTGTGTGCGGATTATTTTCTGTAATATATCTTTACATCTACGTTAGGCTACTTTCACACTAGCGTTAACTGCAATACGTCGCAAATGCGTCGTTTTGCCGAAAATACGCATCCAGCAAAAGTTCTTGCTGGATACGTTTTTTCGTCATAGACTAACATTAGCGACGCATTTGCGACGCATTGCCAAACGTTGCGTCCGTTTTGCGACGCTTGGACGTGTGGTAGCGGACCGTCGTGAGAAAAAAACGTTACATGTAACGTTTTTTGCTCACGACGGTCCGCTTTTTCCGACCGCGCATGCGCGGCCGGGAACTCCGCCCCCACCTCCCCGCACCTCACAATGGGGCAGCGGATGCGTTGGAAAAATACATCCGCTGCCCCCGTTGTGCGGCGGAGACCACGCTAGCGTCGGGAACGTCGGCCCGACGCACAGCGACGGGTCTTTCCCGACGCTAGTGTGAAAGTAGCCTTAGTTTAAAGTTTGCAAACAAAATCATGAGTTTTGCGCTAGAATTCCTACCTTAGGAATCGCATAGGCAGGTGCAATGGGGAAGTCAATTGGGTCTACAGCAGAGTCAGCAAAAGCTAAACAAAAGGAGAAAACAACAAACAACAGACAAGAATGTGTGAGTACAGATCCTATGAACACTCTTAATTAACCCCTTCCCAAGATCACATGTCGAGTTCCTGACTCCAATGCGGGCTTGCAAGCCGAGCCCATATCTTTCCCAGCAGATGATGTCTGAATTACACAGCCATCATCTGTCTCTAACAGCCATGGGTGCAGCAGAGCTCTGCCTGTGTTGTTAACTTGTTAAGTGCTGCTGTCGATCTCTTACAATGGCATGTATTTAATGCACTCCGGCAGGGGGTGCGTCAGTTTATGTGTCAATCGGCGCGCCCCTGATAGGATTGTGGGGCACTGATGGGTTAACATGACAGACTAGCTAAAGACCTCCGTGCTTGTCATGAGGATTCTCCTGTGAAATCCAGCCTATAGCTGGCGTCCATAGGAGACCGTGATTTCCGCTATACACAGCAGTCCTTGGTACTGCTCCGGCAGTACAAATGATCAGATGATTGCAGGGTTCAAGTCGGAGCAGCGGCGAAAGCCATGCAACTTCTCCAAACTGTAAATCGACAAGAAATCATCGTGCTTTACCTAGGATCCGTGCCAAAGGCTTGACTTTGAGATTGTCGGCTGCTTCAGACATCATAAGGACCAAGGCTGCCGCCCCATCATTCAGTGTGCTGGCATTGGCAGCAGTTACTGTGCCTGGGAAGAGGTGAAAACACAAGTATGGAAAGTTTATAAACAGGCTTCAGTAACACAACAACAGGATTTACACAAAGCTTGCATCCCAATCCTTCCATTTTTTTTTTTTTTTTTTTTTTAGCTGGCCCAAACTTCCTCTATTTGTAATATTACAAAGGAGCATCAGAAGAGCGCAGGGACGCTGAAACTGGACAGTGTGTCCAGTTCAGCACAGCACTTACAAGCTCTATTGGACAGAATTTGTAAGCGCTGCACACCTTCTGTTGAAGACCAGCCATGGCTGCCCTTTTGCAGCTGGTACGCCAGGAAATGAGATGTAAAAGAAAATTAAGTTTCCTTTCCGCTCTCAAGATGGGAGTGATCATTAACATGTTGTTCTTACAAGAACTTAGTAGAGTTTAATAAATTGAGAAGGTCTTTATCTGGAACTGTTAAGGATATGGATAGATATATATATATATATATATTTTTTTTTTTTTAAATAGATGTGATGTGAGGCCATGTTTTCAGTTTTCCATGAAAGTTATAACTTTCAATACATCAAACGCTCAGCGTCACGTTTCCCCATATTCCTCACCATTGTCTTTTTGGAAAACAGTCTTGAGTTTTGGAAACTTGCTGAAATCTACCCGTTTGTACTCCTCATCTTCTTGTACAACAACATCAGGTTTCCCTGCAGGACAGAAGCATTTTTAGATTTATAAGCAGCAGATTATCAGATGCATTTTCTTTTTTAAACACAGTTTGTGAAGAATATTTTGGTCAGATCAGCACCTTTTTGCTGAATAGTAACTGGCGCAATTTCTTTAGCGATGACCCCAGACTCCCAGGCCGCTTTACTTCTGGAGTAAGAATTGATGGCGAAACTGTCTTGTTCTTCCCGTCCAATGCTGAACTTCTTTGCGGTGTTTTCTGCACAGTTTCCCTGTAGTACAAGGCACATGGTTATATATCCATCATGTCGGGTTCACACAAACTTGAGGTTTAGTGGGATTAGGTAGTAAAAAAAAAAAAAAAAAGTTTATTTGGGTAAAATATTTAAATGAAGACTGTTCAGCAAAAATTGACTGCTCAAACCAAGCACAGGCGCTCGCTCCACCCTTGGCCAAACCGTTCAACGCACCTACTGTAAAGTTAGATCTGTCAATGAAGGAAGGGGAGGGTGGACATAGAAGCAAACAAGCAGGTGGGCAGGTGCACTGAATGGGACGGTCATGTCAAGGTGCACCATGCATTTGTGCTTGGTTTGGGCAGTCATTTTCTGCTGATAGACTCTCTTAAAGCTAATTGCGATATACAAAATTTCTGTAGGCAAATGTGGGAATATTGATAATTTAGGAAAACGTAGTATTGGAACATGACAATACACAATGTCGCCACCATGTTATTACGTACCATGTGGATTTTGTTGTAGACGTCAGTAAGTCCATCTTTCACAATCAGATCTTCCAGTTTCACTCCACCATACGGCGTGGCTCCTCGTGTCATGCAATACGGTACATTGGACATGCTCTCCATCCCACCAGCTACCATTACTTTCTGTAGGACAATAAAACAGGTGGAATCAAGAATAACATGCTGTGCACAAGGTGATTTCAATGAAGAACCAGCAGACAGGAAGCCATAAAGTAGAAGGAAAGCAGCTAGTAAGTAACTGAGGGAAGGTTTGTGAAGGTAGTTTGGGGACTACACAAAAAAAAAAAAAAAAAAAGAAAAACACTACGAATCTTGGATAACTCTTTTAAATAACATTTTAGTTTCCTTCAACTAGAAGAGATGACTGCACCGATTACACAGCACTCATAGGACTCACTAAATCCATCCTTAGTAACCTCCAAGCACATAGATGAAGCAGCACACTGCAGGCTGCCAAGTTACTTAGTTGGGTTACTAGCTTTATACAATCACCTCCACTGTATAAAACATTTGCAATTCATACTGTTTAACCCCGTAATGACACAGCTAAAAGAGTTAATGAGCTGCCTTTTTTTTTCTTCTATTTCTGACTTTATATATTTCAGCAGCCATAACTACGGTACTTTTTTCATTGACATTGCTGTTTGAGGCTTTGTTTTCTGTGAGTCGCTTTAGACTGAAGAGTCTGTTAAATTCATCCGGATTAAAACATTTGTTTCAGATTATTATTCTGTGGATAGACCATATGTATAGTTGTTTTGGGATGTATACAGTGAAGGAAATAGTTATTTGATCCCTTCCTGATTTTGTAAGTTTACCCACTGACAAAGACATGAACAGTCTAAAATTTTATGGGTAGGTTAATTTTAATATTGAGAGATAGAATATCAAAAATAACCCCCCCCCCAAAAAAAAATAAAAAATAAATAAGTCACATGTTATTATATATATTTGCATTTTGCAGTGAGAAATAAGTATTTGATCCCCTACCAACCATTAAGAGTTCTGGCTCCTATAGAGCAGTTAGAGGCTCCTAATCAACTCATTACCTGCATTAAAGACAGCTAATGTGGCATTTTAAGCTAAACAATTTTTTCTTTTTTGCCATTTTTAAACTATGACAATGATCCAATATCACGTGTATGTCAGTGACAAAAATGTGAACGTTTGCTTTCATTATCTGGTATGATTCCCCTATGCAGCAATAACGGTAGCTACAGTAAACATATCTGATAATTGACGATTAGTCCTGCATATCGGCTTAGAGGAGTTTTAGGCCATTACTCCCTACAAAACAGCTTCAACCCTGTCAACCCTGTTATGTTGGTGGTTTTTCTCCCATGAACTAATCGTTTCAGGTCCTTCCACAAAAATTTCTATTGGATTGGGGCCAGGACTTTGACACAAATTTTACTCTCCTTTTAACCATTCTTTTGTAGAACGACTTGTGTTACTTTGAGTTGCTGTCTTGCTGTATGACCCACATTGTCTTCAGATTCAGTTCATGACAAATGTCCTGCCATTTTTACTGAGAATTTGCTGGTATAATTCAGAATTGTTTCATCAATGATAGGAAACGTAACAGCAAAGATGCAGCAAAACAACCCCAAACCATGATACTGCAATCAGAATGTTTTACAGATGTTTTTTGTCTCCAAAATAGAAGTATTTTTGTTTAACCCCTTTACCCCCAAGGGTGGTTTGCACGTTAATGACCGGGCCAATTTTTACAATTCTGACCACTGTCCCTTTATGAGGTTATAGCTCTGGAACGCTTCAACGGATCCCGGTGATTCTGACACCGTTTTCTCGTGACATATTGTACTTCATGGTAGTGGCAAAATTTATTTGATATTACCTGGGTTTATTTGTGAAAAAAAAAACAAAACTGAAATTTGGTGAAAATTTAGCAATTTTCCAACTTTGAATTTTTATGCAATTAAATCGTAGAGATATGTCACACAAAATAATTAATAAGTAACATTTCCCACATGTCTACTTTACATCAGCACAATTTTGGAACCAAAATTTTTTTTGTCCGGGAGTTATAAGGGTCAAAAGTTGACCATCAATTTCTCATTTTTACACCACCATATTTTTTTTTTTTTTTTTTTTTTTTTTTTTTTTTTAGGGACCACATCTCATTTGAAGTCATTTTGAGGGCTCTATATGATAGAATGGTGTCACACTTGGTTATTTTCTACAAACTGCACCTCTCAAGGTGCTCAAAACCACATTCAAGAAGTTTATTAAACCTTCAGGTGTTTCACAGGAATTTTTGGAATGTTTAAATATAAATATAAAAATGAACATTTAACTTTTTTTTTTTTTTTTTCCACAAAAAATTTACTTCAGCTCCAATTTGTTTTATTTTACCAAGGGTAACAGGAGAAAATGGACCCCAAAAGTTGTTGTACAATTTGTCCTGAGTACGCCGATACCCCATATGTGGGGGGGGAACCACCGTTTGGGCGCATGGGAGAGCTCAGAAGGGAAGGAGCGCCATTTGGAATGCAGACTTAGATGGAATGGTCTGCAGGCATCACATTGCGTTTGCAGAGCCCCTAATGTACCTAAACAGTAGAAACCCCCCACAAGTGACCCCATATTGGAAACTAGACCCCCCAAGGAACTTATCTAGATGTGTTGTGAGAACTTTGAACCCCCAAGTGTTTCACTACAGTTTATAACGCAGAGCCGTGAAAATAAAATTTTTTCCCACAAAAATTCTTTAGCCCCCCAGTTTTGTATTTTCCCAAGGGTAACAGGAGAAATTGGATGCCAAAAGTTGTTGTCCAATGTGTCCCGAGTACGCTGATACCCCATATGTTGGAGGTAAACCCCTGTTTGGGCACACGGGAGAGCTCGGAAGGAAGGAGCACCGTTTTACTTTTTCAACGCAGAATTGGCTGGAATTGAGATCGGACGCCATGTCGCGTTTGGAGAGCCCCTGATGTGCCTGAACAGTGGAAACTCCCCAATTATAACTGAAACCCTAACCTCCCCAATTCTACCTGAAACCTAAACACACCCCTAACCCTAATCCCAACGGTAACCCTAACCACACCCCGAACCCTGACACACCCCTAACCCTAATCCCAACCTTAATGTAATCCAAACCCTAACCCTTTAGCCCCAACCCTAACTGTAGCCCTAACCCTAGCCCCAACCCTAACCCTAGCCGTAACCCTAGCTGGAAAATGGAAATAAATAATTTTTTTACATTTTTTAATTTTTCCCTAACTAAGGGGGTGATGAAGGGGGGTTTGATTTACTTTTATAGCTGGTTTTTTAGCGGATTTTGTATGATTGGCAGCCGTCACACACTGAAAGACGCTTTTTATTGCAAAAAATAATTTTTTGTGTTACCACCTTTTGAGAGCTATCATTTTTCCATATTTTGGTCCACAGAGTCATGTGAGGTCTTGTTTTTTTGCGGGACGATTTGATGTTTTTATTGGTACCATTTTTGGGCACGTGACATTTTTTGATCGCTTTTTATTCCGATTTTTGTGAGGCAAAATGACCAAAAACCAGCTATTCATGAATTTCTTTTGGGGGAGGCGTTTATACCGTTCCGCGTTTGGTAAAATGGATAAAGCAGTTTTATTCTTCGGGTCAGTACGATTACAGCGATACCTCATTTATATAATTTTTTTATGTTTTGGCGCTTTTATACGATAAAAACTATTTTATAGAAAAAATAATTATTTTGGTATCGCTTTATTCTGAGGACTATAACTTTTTTATTTTTTCGCTGATGATGCTGTATGGCGGCTCGTTTTTTTTGCGGGACAAGATGACGTTTTCAGCGGTACCATGGTTATTTATATCCGTCTTTTTGATCGCGTGTTATTCCACTTTTTGTTCGGCGGTATGATAATAAAGCGTTGTTTTTTTGCCTTTTTTTTTTTTTTTTTTTTTTTAAACGGTGTTCACTGAAGGGGTTAACTAGTGGGACAGTTTTATAGGACGGGTCGTTACGGACGCGGCGATACTAAATATGTGTACTTTTATTGTTTGTTTTTTTTTATTTAGATAAAGGAATGTATTTTTTGGAATATTTTTATTTATTTTAGTTTAGTTTTTTTTTTTTACACTTTCTTACTTTGCCCCAGGGGGGACATCACAGTAAAGTGACAGATCGCTGATCTGACACTTTGCTGTGCACTGTGTCAGATCGGCGATCTGACAGGCAGTGCAGGAAGCCTGCCGGTGCCTGCTCTGAGCAGGCGCTGTGAAGCCACCTCCCTGCAGGACCCGGATGCAGCCCCGCGGCCATTTTGGATCTGGGCCTGCAGGGAGGAGGAGGAGGAGGAGGAGGTGGTAAGAGACCCTCGCAGCAACGCGATCACATCGCGTTGCTCCGAGGGTCTCAGGGAAGCACACAGGGAGCCCCCTCCCTGCGCAATGCTTCCCTATACCGCCGGAACACTGCGATCATGTTTGATCGCAGTGTGCCGGGGGTTAGTGTGCCGGGGGCGGTCCGTGACCGCTCCTGGCACATAGTGCCGGATGTCAGCTGCGATAGTCAGCTGACACACGGCCGCGCTCCCCCCGTGAGCGCGGCCGATCGCTCTGGACGTACTATTCTGTCCTTGGGAAGTAGGGCCCTGTCCTAGGGCCCACCCCACATGGACGGAATAGTACGTCCAATGGTAGAAAGGGGTTAAATAAGGAGGATTATGTTTGATCTCATCTGTCACAAAACATCATTCCAATAGCCTTATGGGTTGTCCAGGTGATCTTTAGCAAAGTTGAAAATAAACAGCAATGTTCTTTTTGGAGAGCAATGGCTTCCTTCTTGAAATCCTGCGATGTACACCATTGCTGTTCAGTGTCCACCAGATGGTGGATTCATGAACATTATCTTAGAGAGGCCTTTAGTTGCTTAGATGTTACCTTGGGTTCCTTTGTGGTCTCACAGATGATCATACATCTTGCTGTTGGATTGATATTTGTTGGTCTACCATGCCTTGGGAGGGTAATAATAGTCTTGATTTTCCTCCATTTGTACCCAATTTGTCTGACTGTGGATTGGTGGGGTGCAAATAATTTAGAAATGGTTTAATAACCTTTTCTTGACCCCGAGGTCCTCAGAAATCCGTTTGTGCCATAATGCACTTCCATATACGTGTTAAGATTTAAGATCAGACTTTAATATAACAGGTCGCCCACTCACAACTGATTGTCATCCCATTGATTTAAAAGAAAAAAAAAACAACAACAAAAACGACTATAATTTGAAGGTGAAATTATCTGCTAATTCTACTAAAGGTTCACATACTTTTGCCACTCACAGACATGTGATACTTGATTGTTTTCCTCAACAGAAATTAAAATAAGAAAAATAATAAATTTTACCCATTTCTATGATTTGGTTCCCTAGATCTACTTTTAGGAGTCGTGTGAAAATCTGATATAGTTTTAGGTCCAATTTATCTAGAAATAAAGACGATTCTTAAGTGTTCATAAACATTCAAGCACCAACATATGAGCTAGTCCACCTAATGAGAAGAGTTTTGTTTGTTTGTTAAAGGAGTTATCGTTTAATCAGAACTTAAAGGGATATTCCTATCTCCAATATGTAGATTGTGTAAGAATATTAGCAAATGCCTGCAATTAGAACTGTAGTATAGTTCTTCTGATTCGCTATGTCGCTTAACTAAGTGTACAACATTGCAGTTGCTTAGGTATCCATAGTTACGAACACTCATAGGTAACAGTTAGTTTGTGGTTGTAACCATGGATACCTAAGCTACTGAAAAGCCCTGCACATGAAGTAAGCAACATAGCTAATCAGAATAACTACACTATATTTCTAATTGGAGGTATTTGCTAATATTATTACACCCTACTACCTATTTGGATAGGATATTGGAGATGGCAATACCCCTTTTAAGTGTCTTATCGCTGGGGCCCCACTGTACTCCAAGACCTCAGTCAGAGCGGCGTCATGGGACTATTGCTCAAACAGAGGACTGCGCCATTGTCCGGCATGGTCTCACCTGGTGTCCACACATCAGGCTCTGTGCAGCCAACATAACAGACTTCATCCCTGAGGCGCAGACTTTGTTCACGGTGGTGGTGGGTGTAGAGATCTGCAGACCTAAGCTCCACCACAAAGAAAAAAAAAGAAAAAAAAAAAAGACTTAAGCAAATAATTCCATATGATGGTAATAAGAGACTAAGCATGCCCAAAAGCTGTACCTGCACCGAGCGCTGCCTGTCGGGTGGGTGCCTGTCCCTGCCCCGCCTGCAGGACATTGCCCATATACACCTCATTGACCTCCTCTGCAGGAATACCTGCAAATATAGGAGAAAAATAACGTGAACCCGTCTACTCAACCAGACGGCACCGGGCTACAAGAAGGCGGCACCGCACGTACCGGCTCGCTCAACTGCAGCTTTAATGGCAATGGAGCCAAGCTTTGTGGCCGGAAAAGAGGACAGAGACCCCTCGAATGAACCTATCGGTGTTCTTACAGCACTCACGATCACCACCTCCTGGAAAAAAAAAACGTCAATGGTAAATATAGGTTTCTGTTGGGAGAGACGTGCAACATTCGTAGAATTTCCAATATCCCCTCCAAAGCCGTACTTTGCCACATGGATGTCATATAGGAAATGTCATATATTCTCCAGCAATGTCTGCTACTCACCAGGATTCCAGGCAGACGGACCCCATGGTGAACCCTGCAGCGGCAGCAATGTGAAGAGAGCTGGCTTAAGTAGAGATGGGCGAACCCGAACAGTAAAATTCGGCGTCCGGACCGAACAGCTACTGTTCAAGAAGTCCGTGTTACTGTTTGGGTTCGGCTCCCGGAACACCGGGTGTTTGTCGCACTGTTATGTGCATGACAGCACGGCAAACAGTGCGGCAGTAAAACCATCACCGCGGGTCAGACAGCTGCGGGTCCCACACTGTCAAATGTCAAATGACAGTGAGCCCACAGATATGAGCAGAGGTAAAACGTTTACCTCTGGTCACGGTCGTAAGCTGATGGGACTACTGCTCCCCATCAGCCTACGCCTGCTGCCGCTAATAACAGCGAGAGCAGGCAGCGGCTGATGGGAGAATTCATGAGCCGGCGCCTACACTGTAAATAAATAAATAATAATTTAAAAAAAAAAAAAAAAAAAAAAAAAAAAAAAAGGCATGGGTGGTTCCCCTGTATTTTTGATAACCAGCCAGGCAAAAATCACAGCAGGGGGCTGCAACATTCAGCTGTCAGAAAGGTTGGTTATCAAAAATGGAGGGCTCCCCACTGGAATGGGCATTGGATGAGTAGAAAAGTGTGTTTTGTTTTATTTCAAATAAAATACTTTATTATGGCTGTGTCTTTATTTACACTACAACTATAGGATTAGTAATGGAAAGTTGTCTTATAGACGCTTCTCCATTACTAAGCTGTGGGCTTGATGTCAACGGACAATACAAAGGTGACATCAACCCCACAAATATGAACCCCACTTGCCACCACTGCAGGGCAAGTGGAAGAGCCGGGCAAAGTGCTAGAATTGGCCCATCTGATAGATGTGCCTTTTCTTGGTGGCTGTGGGCTGCTATTTTTAGGCTGGGTGGGGGCCAATATCCAAGGCCCTTTACCAACCTGAGAATACCAGCCCCCAGCTGTGAGTTTTCCCTGGCTTGTTATAAAAAAATACAGGGGATCTCACGCCGATTTTTTATTCATTTATTTTTTGTAATTATTTATTTACAGCATAGGCGCTGGCTGATGAATACTCTTATCAGCCGCTACCTGCTCTCGCTGTGATTAGCGGCAACAGTAGTCCCATTAGCCGATACCAGTGAGTGGAGGTAATCTTTTTACCTCCGACCACAGCTGCAAGCTCACGCTGTCATTTCACAGCATGGGAACCACGGTTGGCTGACCAGCAGTAGAGAGTTTTTCGCTGATCAGAAGTGGTGTTTGAACATGACAGCGTGGCAAACACGGGATGCTCGGGCCCCCAGTAAAGTGAATGAGGTCCAGGTCCTGTTCTAGTACCCGAACATACAGAGGTTTGTCCATCTCTAGCCTTAAGGTACCTCTTTGCTATTGGATGGACTAGGATATTACACAAATTTTGCACAAGCCGATGTTGCACACATTCTGGTGTCAAAATATTAACACTTGGGGCAGATGCATAAAAAACTGATGCAAAGAAAAAAAAAAAAAAGGGAGGGGGGTTAACCTTCATTTTGCAAGAAAAATAAAGAAGATCTAAATGGCGGTCGCAGAAAACGACTGTCCGGCATTAGTTATAGTGCTTCTCGCCCAGAGACATCTACATAGACAACACTTACATTTAAAGATCGCTGTGAGGCATAAGATCGGTGTGAATACTTCAGTGCCTGAAAAAAAAATAAAAAAAAAATTGAACATTATATAATAAGGATATAGGAAATAAAACTATGATTGGTGGAGATTTAAAGGGGTTGTCCAGACTTCTGCAAACCCCGGGGGTCGCGCTGGAGCCCTGATATTAGGGCACACCTGGCACTGTACTGTACCATCCCCCACTAATATCTATACAAAAGAGGCAGCAAATAAAACCCTGGGCCCCCAAAGTGCTGCTCAGGGGTCTCATTGTGACTTGGGGGGCAGCAGAAGTGACCCAGCTCTGCACGGCTTCACTACCCGCTATGGGCAGCTGCTCCGATACAAGGGCGCCCCGGCCTGGCACACTGCCGCCACCAGCTGCTCCTCACCGGCCATCATCACAGCGGAGGACACCGCGGACACTGCACAGCACTCACCCGGGCGGCGCTGGAGGACAGGCGAGCAGCAGGACGAGGGACGCAGAAGGCCATGACTGCACCGGCGGCTGTCGCTCTGTGACTGTCACTCTGCGAGTCACCTCTACTCAGGGCACCGGACAACACCCACTACCCCGACCAATCAACAACCGCAGACAGCCCCGCCCTCGAATTCTATTGGTGCAATCATTTATAGAGGCGCGACTTATAATACAGAAAGAGTTTGATTGGTGGAAGCTTGACCGTCGCCACGGAGATAAAATCGCTGGGCGGCCATATTTAGTCCTGGAAAACCTTGAACTGACACGGAGAGAGTGACTGGAGGAACTGCTGGCAGCTCGTCCTATACAGAGGGTGTTACTATAGGGGGGTGATGGCTGCTTGCAGGGGCTCATCCACAATTCAACAAAGCCAGGAAACTGACAGATTCTCCATGAAGTCATTTTTGTTACAGATTTCATGACCTTATTCACTTTATAATCAGCTTCATTTTTTTTTTTTTCATACCATTTTTTTGCTGCAGATTTGTAGAAATAAAATAAAATCTGCAGATGTTACCAATGTTTTTATGGGAAATTGCTGTAGATTTCTCCTAATGCATCGAGAAGGATAGAATCCGCAGTGGAAATCCATAGCAAAAATTGTCATGTTACAGAATTTAAATGAGTATTCCCATCTCCAAGATCCTATCCCAATATGTAGTATATTAGCAAATACCTTCAATTAGAAATGTAGTATAGTTCTTCTGATTCGCAGTGTCACCCCATGTGCAGGCATTGCAGGACCTTAGTTATCCATGGTAACAACCACTAACAACAACTGTCAGTATATCAATGGTCGTAACCATGGATACCTAAGGTCCTGCAATGCCTGCACATTGGGTATGTGCATCCTGCCCAAATCGTGTTAGCGTCACCTCAGCCTCCTCACTGACGGATGAAAAAATAAGGCAGAAAACTGCTGCAAAGCCTGAATTTACCTGATCTGCCGACTACAAGAAATGCTAGTTTTTGTTTTAAAAGGAATCATGAAAATCCCTTTTTTTAAAAATGTATATATTATCGTCCATACATAAAATATGCCCAGGTATCTGCTGCGGGATAACAAGTCAAATGACGCAGAGAGTTGCCAGAGAACGACAAATCTTTAATTTCGCTAATATATATGTTCTTTCATTTCTTTTTTTATGACATTTTGTACCGGCATGTTATATATATTATATATATGCCACTCACAGGGGATGACTTATCATTAGTGCATCGTGTGCAGTCGCACAGGGGTCCAAAAGGTAAGGGGCCACTACCACCTTCAGGTCCTGTCACAGAAGCAAAGTGGGGCCCATTCACTGTTCTTGCTCAGGGACCCTCTCTTCTGTATGTGTTTGAACCACCACCAAACCAGGGGTGGACATATTGGTGCAACCTGTGGGGCCCAAAGCAGATCCAATTTTGCATTTTTAGGAGCTCTTGGGCTGCAAAGGTCCCATATATTGTTCTTGCACAGGATCCCTTTTCTGTCCGTGTACTGAACGTACCTATATGTGTGTGTATGTTATAACATATACTATATACAGTATATGGCTTTTATCTCTTTTTTTTATGACATTTTGTATCAGCATTTTTTTCATTATTTTTGAAGATCAATACACAAGTCTATGGGAAAAATGGCAAAAAAAAGCCAAATTGGCCCTGAAAATGCAACATTAACTATTTCATATATCTTCCTGCAGACTTAGCACAAACACTCTGTCCAGAAAACTAAGATGCACCAAAAAAGCTGTAATTTCAGCCTAAGGGCTCCCTCAAAAGATCGTATTATGCAGACATATGCTGTCCGAGTAAGAATCGGGCAAGTACACCGACCAGTGTTATTCAATGTCCAGGTTACTTTTTCCTCCTCACACAGACCAAGTGTCCGTGTGAAAAAAAATAATAATCGCGGCATGCATTATTCTCTTTACTGTATCGGATAAGACTCACCCATTTAAGTCTATGGATGAGCAAAAAAAAAAAGCTAGATCCCATACGGATCATCTGTGTAGTATCTGATTTTTACGGATATGTAGCGCCCCCACTGCCGCAGGGCCGAGGGGTACCCGGTACCGGGCCTCTGAGTCTCTGCTCTGGGGTTGTCACGGTGGCTAGACCCGGTCCGTGATCCTGCTGAGGGGCGTACAATAAAGGTGGAGGGATGGTGACGATGTTATGATGTGGTGCAGGTCGCAGTAAATAACGAGGACACCAGGTTGCAGTCTCTTTACCTCTTTACTGAAGGCTTCAGGATCCTCAGTCCGGAATACGGTTAACCGGGCTGCGCAAGTCCGGCCGATCCGATGGCACCTCCAGAGTTCCCTTTGCAGGTGGAAATCTGTGCCTACCTTCTAGCGCTTGTGTGTTGTGGTCCTCCCCTGCTGTGCTTACGGGATAGTCCTCACAACTGTTGTGTCTGTTTCTGAAGTTCCCTCACAACTCGATTATGATGTTCTTCTTCGTCCCCCAGATCATATGGCTAGGACGCACCCGTATGACGGGTAGGCTCGGAGCTCTTCCAGGACCCTAGTGTCGCCCCTCTCCAGTTGTTGCCCCCTATGTCTTCTTAGGTGATTTGAGTGAGACAGCCCGCCTATAACTGACTGTCCTGCCGTAGGTTTGAAGTAAGGCCTGGAGCTCAATACTTCCTCGGCGTTCCGGCCACCGGCTACGCGCCTCAGTAGGATGTTGCCTCGTCTTACAGCACGACTCCTACTGGTGTTTCTCCTTGTTGCGTTGATCTCGTTTCTCACTCAGCACAATAAACCTCGCTTCTTGTCCTTTCTTGGGGTACCGCCGCTATCTCGTGCAGGCGCGGTCCCGTAACGTTCTCTCTGTTCACTAGGCCTCTGTCAGGATCCCACCCCTGACAGGGACCCCCCTGAATCTTCCCCTGCAACACCCTCTGCCACAGGATGTTGCCTGGCTCCAACCCAGTCAGCTTCTCCCTAACTTCCTGTCTAACCCCCAGTTTTACCAGACTGTGAGGAGTGGCCTAATACATAGTACCCTTAGCTCCCCCTGGAGGCCAGACTGTGAAATGTATTGGTGTCTGTGATACCTGGTCAGGTGAACTCCTTCAGTGCCATCAGACGTACCATAGCCCACCTTAGCGGCGGAGCATCAGTACTGCAACGACCAGGACTCTGGGGCGCTGCACTCCCCCCTGGTTAAATCCAGTACTCCTGGACTGGGAAGAAAACAACAATACATGTCAGCAAAAAGACATACAATTTTGAAATGCAATAACAATAAGTAAGTTTGAACAGAGCTTCCCTTTATGGGAGGTGAGGACACTTGAACGTTACAAACATGGTTAAATATTTTAAATAACATACTATAAATAACTTCTCTTACCCAACCGGGTATTCTACTAAGTGCAAATTTTTGAACAATAATTTAACATTGCCTTTAAGGACGTACACACTGAATCCACTAAAGACCTTCTTATAAAACGCTATAAGGCTAATCAAATTTTCCTTCATTTTCCATCCTTACATCTGCAGGACCGCCTGTCTATCTGCCCCAGGCCTACTGCCTCTCGTTCTGTTGCAGGACCGCCCCTTTCCGCCCGGGCCTACTGCCTTTCTGCTACTATACACAGTATAGAACGTATCATCCATATCTCAGTTCAGGATCACCGAGCCATCTCTGTATGGCTCCTAGGAGGACTCACCGACTAACCCCGTACGGGTTTACTTCCTGTCCTCATTCTCTAACACATTATTAAACATTCCTTACAATTAACTAGCTAACTACATATAACTGCTACATGTCAGCATTATTACTTCTTCTGTTAAAGTATCATCATTCTCTAAGTGCTATCGATGAACGTCCCCTTTAAGAAGGGACCAAGTCTCTATGAGGTAGTGCAACTTCTCACGCTGCAAGTCCGTATGCAGTAAGGACTCCGGTGCTGTTTCCAGGAACAGTTTCTTCGCAAAGAGTCCTTTCTTTTGTAAAACCAGTAGAGGGCACCTTTAAGAAGGTGCAAACTATTTACAGTGAGTTTGTAATCATGCAGTGTTCATGATCCAGCAGTTCTTTCAACAATGATAAAACAGAAAACAAAAACAAAAGTAGAGGAAGGGATCCCGGGTAAACAAAGGGATCCCTTTAAGAGTTAACCCTAGACGGGTATAAAGCAGCAAAAAGCAGGGAAACAAACAGTTAACTATTCACATTTGATTAAGCATTCTTGCTTACTCAGCTTTGGCTGCCCCCACCGAGGTTTTACCTGGCAGGTGGCCCTCTGCGGCCCAGACAGGCCGGACTCCAAGTCTACTCCCGATGCCAGGTGTACCCCGTGGGCTCGGGTCTTCTGCACGACCAGGTCATGCGCTGCGATAAGTGTCTGCGTGGGTCGATGGATGATGCTGGCGGCGGCAGAGGCTGCAGCAGCGGCTTCAGCGGCAAGCTCCTCCCCCTCGGTTTGGGGTACCGCCAGAACGGCCGTACAGCGCTGCATATCCCGGGCCCACCAACTGCTTCCCTTTAGACGCCGGCGGTACGTCACCACATCCCCCGGCTTCAGTAGGGACTTGGCGCTGTCTCCACACAGGCAGGGCTCCACTTCATCCCTGGTGATGCGGACCCTCAGGGCTGTTCCAATCTCCTGCACGAAGCCCTTCCCTCTCTGGGGCTGGTAGACGATTACGACGCATTTCAGCAGGGAGCCCTCCCGCAACTCACCACGCGCCTCCCGCTCCACTTCCCGCTGGAACTCCGCAACCAGGTAGTTCCTGTATTCTCCCCAAGGGAAGGGCCCCAGGTCCGGCCCCCCCGGTACTTTGGGGCCATGCTGCGGGAACGCTGGGGCACCAGTGCTCGCAGCGGTGGCCGGGTCTGGTGCAGAGGTGAGGCGGCCTCCCTGGGGGTCGCGGCACTCAGTACCCCCACTTGGGGTAACTCCTCTGGTGCCACTCCACTCTCCTGAGGGAGGCACACAGGTTGGGGACCGCGCAGGCAAAGGATGCCCCATCGACAGCTCCCACGGGTCCAAATCCTCCAGCAGGGGCATATCGGAATAATCCTCCGGTGATGGGGATCGATGCGGGGCCATCCTCTTTCGCAGGCCTTCTCTGGTCTCTAGTCCCACCTCATCTGAGTCATAGTTTCGTTTCCTCGGTCTCCGCCCGCCATAGAGGATCAGGAGGCGGATCTCCCATGCTGACGGGCACGTCCCCAGGACACAGAAATATTCAGACTGGGCGGCCATTGCCTTTCGCACTCTCCAGCTCAGGTACGCCCACTCCACGCCCTTCTCCGCTTCTCGGAGTGCTATAATGGCGGCGGTTTTGGCGGGAATTTTTGGCGGCAGCGGCAATGCACAGTCTTTGCACTAAGTCACAGTCCAAGCACAATAAATCACAGTTCCAAGGCACATATGACCTGATTCTTCAGGCTTAAGTAAATCCTGTTCGTGACGCCAAGTTGTAGCGCCCCCACTGCCGCAGGGCCGAGGGGTACCCGGTACCGGGCCTCTGAGTCTCTGCTCTGGGGTTGTCACGGTGGCTAGACCCGGTCCGTGACCCTGCTGAGGGGCGTACAATAAAGGTGGAGGGATGGTGACGATGTTATGATGTGGTGCAGGCCGCAGTAAATAACGAGGACACCAGGTTGCAGTCTCTTTACCTCTTTACTGAAGGCTTCAGGATCCTCAGTCCGGAATACGGTTAACCAGGCTGCGCAAGTCTGGCCGATCCGATGGCACCTCCAGAGTTCCCTTTGCAGGTGGAAATCTGTGCCTACCTTCTAGCGCTTGTGTGTTGTGGTCCTCCCCTGCTGTGCTTACGGGATAGTCCTCACAACTGTTGTGTCTGTTTCTGAAGTTCCCTCACAACTCGATTATGATGTTCTTCTTCGTCCCCCAGATCATATGGCTAGGACGCACCCGTATGACGGGTAGGCTCGGAGCTCTTCCGGGACCCTAGTGTCGCCCCTCTCCAGTTGTTGCCCCCTATGTCTTCTTAGGTGATTTGAGTGAGACAGCCCGCCTATAACTGACTGTCCTGCCGTAGGTTTGAAGTAAGGCCTGGAGCTCAATACTTCCTCGGCGTTCCGGCCACCGGCTACGCGCCTCAGTAGGATGTTGCCTCGTCTTACAGCACGACTCCTACTGGTGTTTCTCCTTGTTGCGTTGATCTCGTTTCTCACTCAGCACAATAAACCTCGCTTCTTGTCCTTTCTTGGGGTACCGCCGCTATCTCGTGCAGGCGCGGTCCCGTAACGTTCTCTCTGTTCACTAGGCCTCTGTCAGGATCCCACCCCTGACAGGGACCCCCCTGAATCTTCCCCTGCAACACCCTCTGCCACAGGATGTTGCCTGGCTCCAACCCAGTCAGCTTCTCCCTAACTTCCTGTCTAACCCCCAGTTTTACCAGACTGTGAGGAGTGGCCTAATACATAGTACCCTTAGCTCCCCCTGGAGGCCAGACTGTGAAATGTATTGGTGTCTGTGATACCTGGTCAGGTGAACTCCTTCAGTGCCATCAGACGTACCATAGCCCCCCTTAGCGGCGGAGCATCAGTACTGCAACGACCAGGACTCTGGGGCGCTGCAGATACATATCTATTATTAACCCAGGAAGCTGCATTTGATCATGTACATTTTAAAATGTTGATGTATAAAAACAGACCAGTCACATGGATGCAAATTGTCCCAGTTTTCTGGGTGAAAATTAGACACTTTTTCATAGACTCTTCTCAGTATTTTACCTCAGTATTTGTAATGCAAAACCAGGAGTGGGTGATAAATGCAGAAGTGGTGACGTGTTTCTATTATACTTTTCCCCTGATGGTTCTACTCCTGGTGTTGGTTTACAAATACTGAGGTAAAATACTGAACAAAAACCGAACGTGTGCACGTGGTCTGCTTTAGGGCAGTCTCACACGTCCAGATAATTCCGGTACCGGAGTTATCCGTGTCCGTGTGCCCGTGAGCTCACGTAGTCCATACGTGCGGCACACGTGTGCCGCCCGTGTGCCGAGTGGGTACCACACAGAGCGGGCAGGAGACAGCGCTAAAGTTTAGCGCTGTCCCCTGCATCGTGCTGATGCCGCGATTCATATCTTCTGTGCAGCAGCGTTTGCTGCATAGAAGATATGAATAATAGTGTTTAAAAGAAAGATCTATCTGTCCGCCGTCCCCCCACCCCCTGTGCGCCCCCCCGCTGTTCTGAAAATACTCACCCGCTTCCCTCGTTGGCTGTCGCTGCTTCCTGTCCTGGCTGCACCTTCTCCTGTATGCGGTCACGTGGGGCCGCTCATTTACAGTCATGAATAGGCGGCTCCACCCCTATGGGAGGTGGAGCCGCATATTCATGACTGTTATCGGCGGCCCCACGTGACCGCATACAGTAGAAGGTGCAGCCAGGAAAGGACACTGCGAGGGAGGCGGGTGAGTATTTTCAGAACAGCTGGGGGGCGCACAGGGGGTGGGGGGGGCGGCGGACAGATAGATCTTTCTTTTAAACACTATTATTCATATCTTCTATGCAGAAAACGCTGCTGCACAGAAGATATGAATCGCGGCTTCAGCACCATGTGGGGGGACAGCGCTTACTGTAGCGCTGTCTCCTGCACGCCACACGGAGAACGTCCGTGTGCGGTACGTGTTTTACACGGACCCATTGACTTTAATGGGTCCGTGTAATACGTGCGCTCCCACGAACACTGACATGTCTCCGTGTTTAATCTGAACTGGTGCATAACCAAAAAAAGTCATTATAGCAAATAGATCAATGGCTGCACTCAAAATTTTACTGTGCTAAGACAAGGAAATGTGCAATATATGAAATGTGAATAGCATAATGGCTAGGGAAATTTATGAAAAAACACATGAGATTCTTAGCACAATATTTGGCCAAACGTTGTGAGCCCATCCATCAAAACGTCAAGGTGATCTCAGATCGGATGGGTAACTGAGCTGACTGCCTAGTGTGAACACTTACCTATGGCTAATAACATGGTAAAGCCTGCTTTTATAGGGAGCTCAGAACCAACTGTGTATGGATGTAATTAAAATTACAGCATGGTGAAAGGCGAGGCGTTCAAGCCAGAAAAATAGTATATACTAAGTATGAGGCTGGGGTCACACTTGGCGTAAGACAATACGCCACGTATTATACGTCCGTACTACGGCCGTAATACGGAGAAATGTTCCCAAAATAGTGATCCGTAGTCAGGGTGTGTCAGCGTATTTTGCGCATGGCATCCTCCGTATGTAATCCGTATGGCATGCGTACTGCGAGATTTTCACGCAGGCTTGCAAACCCGACATCTAATGGATTTATGTGCTCAAATGTTAGGGAAAACATATATACAGTATATATATATATATATATATATATATATATATATATATCATTGAGACACATATATATATATATTCTGTATTTATATTTCATTCAGCGCGATATCTGTGAAAAGTCGGTAATTCAATTGCCGACTTTTCATTTCTCCTGCACAAACCCGACAGGATATGAGACATGGTTTTCATACAGTAAACCATCTCATATCCCCTTTTTTTTGCATATTCCACACTACTAATGTTAGTAGTGTGTATGTGCAAAATTTCAGCGCTGTAGCTGGTAAAATAAAGGGTTAAATGGCGGAAAAAAATGGCGTGGGCTCCCGCGCAATTTTCTCCGCCAGAGTAGTAAAGCCAGTGACCGAGGGCAGATATTAATAGCCAGGAGAGGGTCCATGGTTATTGGCCCCCCCGTGGCTAAAAACATCTGCCCCCAGCCACCCCAGAAAAGGCACATCTGGAAGATGCGCCTATTCTGGCACTTGGCCACTCTCTTCCCACTCCCTGTAGCGGTGGGATATGGGGTAATAAAGGGTTAATGCCACCTTGCTATTGTAAGGTGACATTAAGCCAGATTAATAATGGAGAGGCGTCAATTATGACACCTATCCATTATTAATCCAATTGTTTGAAAGGGTTAAAAAAACACACACACACGATTAAAAAGTATTTTAATGAAATAAACACAGCGGTTGTTTTAATAATTTATTGTTCTCTCAATCCATTTCCAGGCCCTCGCTTGGCAAAATAATAAACGCACAAGATACATACCTTCTGGTGAACCGTCTCGTCCCACGAAGTAATCCATCTGAAGGGGTTAACTAATATTACAGGCACGAGCTGCGATAAACCACTCGCTCGTGCCTGTAATCCCCGGGTGCTGAAAGGAAAGCTGGATCTGTACTTACATTGAGTCGCGGTGAGGCGCCCTCTGGTGGATGTTCTCATGAACTGCAGCCTGGGAACTTTTTCCCACGCTCCAGGTCATATGAGGATATCCACCAGGGGGCGTATCACCGCGACTGAAGGAAATGTAGGTCAATGACCTACATTTCATTCATTCGCCGGGGAATTACAAGCAGGAGCACACCGCTGCATTAGCAGGGCTCCTGCCTGTAATATTAGTTAACCCCTTCAGATGGATTACCTCGTGGGACGAGACGGTTCACCAGAAGGTATGTATCTTGTGCGTTTATTATTTTGCCAAGCGAGGGCCTGGAAATGGATTGAGAGAGCAATAAATTATTACAACAACCGCTGTGTTTATTTCATTAAAATACTTTTAAATCATGTGTGTGTGTGTTTTTTTAACCCTTTCATACAATTGGATTAATAATGGATAGGTGACATAATTGACGCCTCTCCATTATTAATCTGGCTTAATGTCACCTTACAATAGCAAGGTGGCATTAACCCTTCATTACCCCATATCCCACCGCTACAGGGAGTGGGAAGAGAGTGGCCAAGTGCCAGAATAGGCGCATCTTCCAGATGTGCCTTTTCTGGGGTGGCTGGGGGCAGATGTTTTTAGCCACGGGGGGGCCAATAACCATGGACCCTCTCTAGGCTATTAATATCTGCCCTCAGTCACTGGCTTTACCATTCTGGCGGAGAAAATTGCGCGGGAGCCCACGCCAATTTTTTCCGCCATTTAACCCTTTATTTCAGCAGCTACAGTGCTGAAATTTTGCACATACACACTACTAACATTAGTAGTGTGGAATATGCAAAAAAAAGGGGGATATGAGATGGTTTACTGTATGTAAACCATGTCTCATATCCTGTCGGGTTTGTGAAGGAGAAATGAAAAGCCGGCAATTGAATTACCGACTTTTCACTAACACCGCTGCGTATTTCTCGCAAGTCACACTGCTGGTCCGTGTGGAATCCGGATTTTTCTCGCCCCCATAGACTTTCATTGGCGATTTTTTTTGCGCAATACGCTGACAAACGCAGCATGCTGCGATTTTGTACGGCCGTAGAAAGCCGTATAATACTGAACCGTAATATACGGCTAATAGGAGCAGCCCCATTGAGAATAATTGTGCCGTATGTAATGCGAGTTTTACGGACGTAGTTTCTGCGCTCTTACGTCCGTAAAACACGCATGTGTGACCCCGGCCTAAGAAAACTGACTGAACAACAATATAATCTGAACTGGTGCATAACCAAAAAAAGTCATATAGCAAATAGATCAATGGCTGCACTCAAAATTTTACTGTGCTAAGACAAGGAAATGTGCAATATATGAAATGTGAATAGCATAATGGCTAGGGAAATTTATGAAAAAACACATGAGATTCTTAGCACAATATTTGGCCAAACGTTGTGAGCCCATCCACCATTTCCTTGTCTTAGCACAGTAAAATTTTGAGTGCAGCCATTGATCTATTTGCTATATGACTTTTTTTGGTTATGCACCAGTTCAGATTATATTATTGTTCAGTCAGTTTTCTTATACTTAGTATATACTATTTTTCTGGCTTGAACGCCTCGCCCTTCACCATGCTGTGATTTTAATTACATCCATACACAGTTGGTTCTGAGCGCCCTATAAAAGCAGGCTTTACCATGTTATTAGCCATAGGTAAGTGTTCACACTAGGCAGTCAGCTCAGTTACCCATCCGATCTGAGATCACCTTGACGTTTTGGTGGATGGGCTCACAACGTTTGGCCAAATATTGTGCTAAGAATCTCATGTGTTTTTTCATAAATTTCCCTAGCCCTTATGCTATTCACATTTCATATATTGCACATTTCCTTGTCTTAGCACAGTAAAATTTTGAGTGCAGCCATTGATCTATTTGCTATATGTCTCCGTGTTTGGCACATGGAGACACGGTCCGCAAAAAATCAATGACATCTGCACAGATGCATTGATTTTAATGTGTCTACGTGTGTCAGTGGCTCCGGTACGTGAGGAAACTGTCACCTCACTTACCGGAGCCACTGACGTGTGAAACCGGCCTTAGTAGTAGTGTACCTAGGCCACGTTCACACATTGAGTATCTTATGAGTTTTTTACCTCAGTATTTGTAAGCCAAAACCAGGAGTGGGAGATAAATACAGAAGTGGTGATGTGTTTCTATTATACTTTTCCCCTGATGGTTCCACTCCTGATTTTGGCTTACAAATACTGAGGTAAAATACTGACCAAATACTGAACGTGTGCACGTGGTCTGCTTTATTAGTAGTATACCTAGGCCACATTCACACATTGAGTATTTCATGATTTTTTTACCTCAGTATTTGTAAGCCAGAACCAAGAATTGGTGATAACTACAGAAGTGGTGATGTGTTTCTATTATACTTTTCCTCTGATTGTTCTACTTCTGGTTATGGCTTAGAAATACTGAGGGAAAAAAAAAAAAAAAAGAAAGAAATGCGGAGGTAAAAAACTGACCAAATACTGAGCGTGTGAACGAGGCGTAAAGGTGAAATCTGTCAGTGCCGCTGACCAGGCTTCTGTAATTAAACCCACCCACAGTGGCCTCACCATTAGGCCTATATCTACGTTCAGTAGATCACACACGGCTTATTTCTGATGATGCAGAGGGCGCCCCCTGTGGTGTCTGAGGTGTAATGGGTAGAGGAGCTGTGCACCAGAGGGCTGTTTGCTGGCTGATTGTGGTGAGGATGGCAATTGGGAGGTGAGGATGGAGTTATGGACGCCCTGCACAGTGCAGCCCTGACCAGAGAGGGTGGTACAGCGGAGATAGGGCCAAGTGGCCTATTGGCAGTGCAGTCACAATGGATGCAATCCCCCCCCCCCCCCCGCTCGCGCTGTAGTCTAGCAGCAGCGCTTCCGGCCGGAGCACGCCACCGTTTGAACAACTCTGCCAGCACAGTGCCGAGATGGGGAGCTGTAAGACCAGCACTAGTGAGTGCCCCATTTACAACAGTTACTGGAATTATCCATGCGCTTATACTGTTAATAGCCATTGGCAGACAGCGCCCCTTGTGGCTGACCAGGGGTCACTTTTGGGCACTTTGATTCCTTGCATATTTGTCAATTTTAGTCATTCTGGGCTTATATTATTCCTTAGCAACTAGCGGAGATTCCTGCAGCCACTAGATTGTACGCCGCCACGTCATAGGTTTGCTGAGCACGTCTGTGTCCTGTGGCAGCGCACCAGCTCACTATTATGGTATACAAGGGCTATTCATTAAAAACACAGACAGCGCTCGTACACAAAAAGCAGACATGTGAATGAGGCCCTATTCTACAGCTGGGTGTCACTGGTTGGGGGCTACACAGACTGACATTGTCAGGGACACATTGTGCAGGAATTTAGTAATTTATACATTTACAGGAAGAATAATAGAGGAACTGTACAATGCCCCCACTGAGGAAGCCAGTCAGGCGAAACGGCACTGTCGGGGTAGCTGAGGAGCATCCATAGCCTGGATATTTACCGATATCAGTGTAACCTTTTTTTACTCATGTTATTGGCAGCTGATTGTTGCTAGTCGCCTACACCGCAGTATGATAAATGATATGTTCCAAGCATTCTAAAGATTGTTGGGCCACATTTTGGTGATTTTACCGCAGAGTAACACGATTCACTTTAATTCAAGCACTATGCTGTATATGTCAGGTGGATCTAATTGAAGCAGGTCTCCATGTAGTATGGTTCCGTTATCTCTGTATACATGTAGATGATTAGGTCTTGCTACCCTATATTATTTTTGCCTGGCTTTGGTTACTGCTCTTGGCTGTATGTACTTAGAGAAATTTCCCTTGCTGAATGTTAATTGATTTTATTATTATTATTATTATTATTATTATTATTAAAGATACATTTTAACTATTTTGTTGCTTATGCCGCTTTGTCCCTGTGAAATTCATAAGGGAATTTGTTTAATATGATTGTAGGTGTGCGTAAAACCTTTATCGGACATTTGATATAATTAAGGAATTGTATAATGTAAGACAAGATGCTCCAGGATTGGTATTTAATAGGAAACACAAGATTTTACTAAACAAGAAATGTTAGGAGAGGTGACAGTTCCTCTATAATATTGAGTGTGTCAATTATTTTAGACTAGATTTGCATCTACATAAAATCTTGTTACTTTCCTGACAATTACATATACAGTGGCTTGCAAAAGTATTCACCCCTCTTGGCTTTTAACATTTGTTTTACATTACAACCTGTGTTTAAATATTTTTGTAATCCGATTTGCGTATGATGCATCAGCACTAAATAGTCTAAGTTGGTGAAGTGAAGTGAGAAAAATATAGGCATACATTACACCTTTGTGCACCATTTTCTACCACACTTTTTCCTTCCACTCAACTTTCCATTAATATGCTTGGATACAGCAAAGTGTGAACAGCCAGCTTCTTTAGCAATGACCTTTTGTGGCTTACCCTCCTTATGGAGTGTGCCAATGACTGCCTTCTGGACATCTCTCAAGCCAGCAGTCTTCCCCATGATTGTGGAGCTACTGAAACAGACTAAGGGACATTTTTTAAATGCTTAGGGAGCCTTTTCAGGTGTTTTTTGTTAATTATTCTTATTTACTGAGATAATGACTCATATATAATATATGAGTTTCACTTTTTGTATTGAAGAACTGAAATAAATTAACTTTTTGATGCTATTCTAATTTTGTGAAAAGCACTTGTAAATTTATAGCATAAAATAAATAAAAATTGCCATGTGCATATGTATTCATCCCCTTTCTGGTGCAAGCAATTCCCTTCATAAGTCACATGCTTAGTGACAGGAAGCCCACCTGTGTGCAATCTAAGTGTCACGTGTCCGTTAGTATATACACTTTAGCTTTTCTGATAGGTCACAGAGGCTGTAGCACCATTGAGCAAGAGCCACCACTAACCAAACACCATGAAGACCAAGGAGGTCACCAAACATGTCAGGAACATAGCTGTTGAGAAGACAAGTCAGGGTAGGGTCTTTAAAAAAATCCTAATCTCTGATGATCCCCGGAGCACCATCAAATCCATTATCATGAAATGGAAAGTACATGGTACAGCAACAAATCTGCTAAGAGAGGAACGCCTATCAAAACATTCAGTGGCATGCAGGGCAATAATCAGAGAGGCAGCACAGAAAGCAAAGGTAACCCTAAAGGAGCTGCAGAGTTCCCAAGCGGAGACTGGAGTATCTGTCCATATGACCACAATAAGCCGAATATTCCATAGAGGTGGCCTTTATGGAAGATTGGGCAGAAATAAGCTTTTACTCACAAACAAAAATTGTAAGGTTCATTTTGAGTTTGTGGGAGACTCCCCAAATGTATGGAGCAGGGTGCGATGGCCAGATGAAACCAAAACAAAATTGAACTTTTTGGCCACCAGAGTAAACGCTATGTCTGACACCAAACCAGAAACAGTTCATCACCCCAAGAACACCATTCCCACAGTAAAACACGGTAGTGAAATTAAAAGCAAAGCCACAAAAGAATAAAAAATCCTCCAAAAATCAAAGAATTAACACAGCAAAAAAGGGCAGTGGTTTTAACCTGCCCAGGTCTCAGAACTAATGAACTATCAGAATGCAGAAAACCCATATACCAAAGATGGCGGCAACACAGGTGCAAAATACTGATGAGATAACCACTCACAACCTACCAATTCATGGTGGGGTGATTGGTTAGTAGTAAATTGCACAAAAGCAACTTGTATAGGACGCTGGTCACACACAGGTAATGCACTGTGACTGGCTTACCACCTATTAGTGACACCCATATTATTAGATTAGGCGGCTGCCCAGCACTAAGTGCATCCCATGAGAACAGACACCCTAGTTACAAGACAAAACACTGGGCTTGGCTCCACACTGAAAAATCTACTCACCAATTTGCTCCATCTTTAGCTTCGCACCATTGTGGTACATGCACAGCCCTCTCATTCTATCCCGCTGCTCCTTTAAAGGGATTGTCCCATAAACAACATATATTATCTATCCATAGTATACAGTGCTTTTGAAAAAGTATTCAGACCCTGTAAACTTTTCCACATTTTTTTTCCAAGTTACACCCACAAACTTAAATGTATTTTATTGGGATTTTATGTGATATATCAACACAAAGTAGTAAGTATTTGTGAAGTGTAAAGGAAATGATACATGGTTTTCTAAATATAAATCTGAAAATTGTGATGTGCCTTTGTATTCAGCCCTCTGAGTTAATACTTTGCACCTTTCTCTGCAATTACTGCTGCAAGTCGTTTGGAGGCTGAAATATTTGCCCATCTTACCAGAGCACCGTCTTCCACATGTTAGCTGTACATCCTACATGGCATGTAGAAGAAGGTGCTCTGGTCACATGAGATCAGCCCTAAATGCAAAACGTATTTGTTGCAGAAAATTAACACTGCACATCGCCCTGAAAACACCATTCCCACCATCAAACATGGTGGTGACAGCATTATGCTGTGGGGAGGCTTCTCTTCAGCAGGGACAGGGAAGCTGGTCAGAGTTGATGAGAAGATGGAGGGAGCTAAATACAGTTCAATCCCAGAGGAAAACCTGTAAGAGGCTGCAGAAGCCTTGAGACTGGGGCATTGGTTCACCTTCCAGCAGGGCAACGACCATAAACATTCTACCGGAGCTATAACGGATAGTTCAGATCAAAGCATATTCCGGTGTGTGAATGGCCCAGTCACAGTCCAGACCTAAATCCCATTGAGAATCTGTGACAAGACTTGAAAATTGCTGTTCACAGATGTCTCCATCCAATCTCACTGAGTTAGAACGTGTGTGCAAAGAAGAAGGGACGATTTCAGCCTATAGATGTGCAAAGCTGACAGACACCAAAAGACTTACAGCAGTACTGACTCAGGGGGTCTGAATACAAATGCATGTCATAATTTTCAGATTTATATTTTAAAAATAATTGAACACCGTGTCATTTGCTTTATACTTCACAAACACTTGCTGCTTTGTGTTGGTATGTCACAGAAAATCTGAATAAAATACATTTGAGATGGTCTGTGTAACGTGAAGAAATGTGGAAAAGGTGACCGGTATGAATACATTTTCAAGGCACTAAGCGATAAATGTATGATCATTGGGGTCTGTATGTGGAACCCCCCACTGATCCTGAGAATGAGGGTCCCAAAATCTCCTGTATGAATGAAGAATAGTGAGCAGGAGCGGCCACTGTCAAATACACAATCCAGGGGCATAAAGACTGTGGATGCAGGGTCAAGAGCTCGCCGACGCCAGCAAAAACTTCAACTGGATGTGCGTGCTTGTACACACAGATCCAGTTGAAGTGTATTGCAGTGCACAATCATATTGGGTCCATGTGCGACAATACACGCTATTGGCCAGTCAAAGGCCAGCAGATGACGTCAGTGTGCACTTAACGAAAAGCTTGGCAGTGACGTTATATCCTCCTATCGCATGCCAAAGTCAGCTGCCGGCTTCACAAGAGGACGGTGCGTGACGGGGGAACAAAGAGAAGGTGAATATTTATTTGTTTTTCAATCAGTGGTCATACTACTATATGGATGCATATGAGGTGCATTATACTCTATGGATGACTGTCAGTGCATTATACTTTATGGATGACTATGGACTGTGCATTACACTTTATGGATGACTATATGGGCTGTGCATTATACTTTAGGGATGACTATGGGGGGTGCATTATACTTTATGGATGACTATGGACTGTGCATTACACTTTATGGATGACTATATGGGCTGTGCATTATACTTTATGGAAGACTATGGGCTGTGCATTATACTTTAGGGATGACTATGGGGGGTGCATTATACTTTATGGATGACTATGGGCTGTGCATTATACTTTATAGATGACTATGGGCTGTGCATTATACTTTATAGATGACTATGGGCTGTGCATTATACTTTATGGATGACTATGGGGGTGCATTACACTTTATGGATGACTATGGACTGTGCATTACACTTTATGGATGACTATGGGCTGTGCATTATACTTTATGGATGACTATGGGCTGTGCATTATACTTTAGGGATGACTATCGGGGGTGCATTATACATTATAGATGACTATGGGCTGTGCATTATACTTTATGGATGACTAGGGGGTGCATTATATTTTATGGATGACTGGGGTGCATTATAATTTATGGATGACTATGGGGTTGCATTATTTTTTTTATGAATGACTATGCACTGTGCATTATACTTTATGGATGACTATGGGCTGTGCATTATACTTTATGGATGACTATGGGCTATGCATTATACTGCATGGATGACTAGGGGGAGCATTATATTTTATGGATGACTGTGGGGTTGCTCTATACTTTATGTATGACTATGGGGTCCATTATACTTTATGGATGACAATGAGGGTCCATTATACTTTATGGATGACTATGGGGTGCATTATATGTTATGGATGACTGTGGGGTTGCATTATACTTTATGGATGACAGTGGGGGTCCATTATACTTTATGGATGACAATGAGTGTACATTATACTTTATGGATGACTATGGGGTTGCATTATACTTTATGGATGACTATGGGCTGTGCTCTATACTTTATGGATGACAATGGAGTGCATTATACTTTATGGATGAAAATGGAGTGCATTATACTTTATGGATGACAATAGGGGTCCATTATACTTTATGGATGACTGTAGGGTGTAGAGCTGAGGGAATTTCTTCGGGTCCCCGCTTATTCGGTAAGTGCTATAGGTTGCTGAATAAGCGGGGACCCGAAGAAATTTGCTGAACTCTAGTCATGACACCAACTGAAATCTATCAGTAATTAGAAAGCAATTCTGCCATTTAGTAAAAAATATTAGCTGGTTCAACTGTTGGCCTATAAAAGTCTCATTACCAAGGTGCCACACAAGTAACACTCTATGACGGGTAAAACCAGTGAGCTGTCTCAGGACCCTCACAACCTTAGGCCTGTCCCACACGTCCAGATAATTCCGGTACCGGAAAAATCGGTACCGGAGTTATCCGTGTCCGTGTGTCCGTAAGCTCACGTGGCACATCAGTGTGGCACACGAGCGGAAGGGTACCGCACGGACCGTGCAGGAGACAGCGCTACAGTAAGCGCTGTCCCCTGCTTTGGGTGCTGAAGCCGCCATTCATTTATTCTCTCCAGCAGCGTTCGCTGGAGAGAAGAAATGAAAAATCATTGTATTTTGGTTTTTTTTGCGGTAGAAATAAATATCTTTGTCTCCACCCCCCTCCCACCCCCTGTGCGCCCGACCGCTGAAAAGAAAATACTCACCCGGCTCCCTCGAAGCGTCCTCTCCGCGCCGCAGCTTCTCCTGTATGAGCGGTCACGTGGTGCCGCCCATTACAGTGATGAATATGCGGCTCCACCTCCCATAGGGGTGGAGCCGCATATTCATCACTGTAATTTCTCTTCAGGGTTTGTCTCCTACACACTCAGCACTCCGTTGACAAAGAGTATAACATGATCGAAAAATGAATGAACATTGGACACAAATAAACTTTAATATTTTTATTTTGAAGGAAAATAAATTATACAACTTAAATAAAATTGAAAAATTAGGTGGCACATTTCTGCACCACCATACATCATCACCTTGCCCAATGCAGCTTCGTGATTCATCACTGAATTTGACTTTCAACCAGTCATGCACAGTCCACGATTGCTTTTCCTTAGCCCATTGTAACCTTGTTTTTTTCTGTTTAGGCGTCAATGATGGCTTTCGTTTAGCTTTTCTTTATGTAAATCCCATTTTCTTTAGGCAGTTTCTTACAGTTCACAGACGTTGACTCCAGTTTCCACCCATTCGTTCCTCATTTGTTTTGTTGTGCATTTCCTGTTTTGGAGACATATTGCTTTAAGTTTCCGGTCTTGATGCTTTGAGGTCTTCCTTGGTCTACCAGTATGTTTGCCTTTAACAACCGTCACATGTTGTTTGTATTTGGTCCAGATTTTAGACACAGCTGACTGAGCAACCAACATCTTTTGCAACATTGCGTGATGATTTACCCTCGTTTAAGAGTTTGATAATCCTCTCCTTTGTTTCAATTGACATCTCTCATGTTGGAGCCACGATTCGTGTCAGTCCACTTGGTGTACCAGCTCTCCAAGGTGTGATCACTCGTTTTTAGATGCAGAATAACGAGCAGATCTAATTTGATGCAGGTGTTAATTTTGGGAATTGAAATTTAGAGGGTGATTCCATCATTTTTTCCTTCATAATTGAATGAGTCCATAATTTTTTCCCTATGCTTGTTCTAAAAAAGTAACCATTACTGACTCAACATTTTTTGATCTTGATTTTAGTGTTTATTAAAGCCAGAAAGTTGTCATTTATTTTGTGCCATGTCTGTCATCTGCTTTTTTTCTCCAATCCTCCAAGGCCGGTGATTCCATAATTTTTGCCAGGGGTTGTATATACTGTATAGAGTCCGCATACAAAGAAAGCGATCGTATCACCGAGTAGCACAGAGGTCATCAAGGAACCATTTACAATGACTGCATCCTCAGACAGAAAATAGTTTATTTTATGAAACATTCGGTAAACATTAAACCAAAGAAAAAAAGTGGGCCTTAGAGCAATTCTTGAGAAATGTATATATAAATTTTATTTGAAATTATGACAAGACAATATTTTACTCATAAAAACAGGTCCATATAAAAACAGACAGGGCATAGTGACATCATAGTGCCTCGCCCGCAACACAGTATTGTAAAATTGCAGTCAAGGGAATGGTAATATGGATATGTACGTATAGTTCCAAATTTTTATATGTACCTGTTTTTATGACTAAAATATTGTCTTGTCAGAATTTCAAATAAAATTTATATATACATTTCTCAAGAATTGCTCTAAGGCCCACTTTTTTTCTTTGGTTTAATGTTGACTGTTCTGTGGATGAGCTTATTATTTGTGGCTCTTATTTTTTGGAAATAACATTCGGTAAATTATTTTTTGGAAATAACATTCGGTAAAGTTTGTGAACTCGCCTCATCATTGTACTGATACAATTCTGCATTGCAAAACGAAAGGATAAAGCGAAAACAGGTCACCCTAAGACCCATGTGAAAAGTGAGTGCAAGTTGTAAAGATTAAAAAAAAATTGCATATGGTTTCAATGCAAATAAAACAGAAGACGAAAGGAAACTGCTACTTGTTTTGCAGGTTCTCTGAACACAAAATGTAATAGTTTACAGCCTGATATGTAATAATTACTGATGAGCGAATATACTCGTTACTTAAGATTTCCCGAGCACGCTCGGGTGACCGAGTATTTTTTAGTGCTTGGAGATTTCGTTTTTCTTGCTGCAGCTGAATGATTTACATCTGTTAGCCAGCATAAGTATATGTGGGGGTTGCCTGGGAACCCCCACATGTAATCAAGCTGGCTAACAGATGTAAATCATTCAGCTGAGGTGAGGAAAACAAAACCTCCGAGTACTTACTAATACTCGTAGGACACTTGGGCGTGCTCGGAAAATCTCGAGGAACGAGTATATTCGCTCATCACTAGTAATAATGAAAAAAAAAAACCTGGAAAAAACAATACAAAAAACCCCACATGATCAGAAGTTCTCTGCTTTTAGGAATAAATGCTTTTTGTATATAAATATCGTCCATTCTGTTTATGCCAGCGCCCAACGCAACATTTTTTGTCTAAGTGACGTTTTCTACATGAATGGGGCGGTGAAATGTCATAAAGTGGATCTGGTTCTTCTTATTGTTCATGTTAGACACTTGTTATATACCTGTATAGATTTACTGTAAATCTTACTTCTGCATCGGAGGTGAACGGGGCCCAGAGACATCATGTCTGTAGATATCGGCCAGTGCGAGCAGCAACGATCATGCATTTGTCATATTCAGATATCTAGTCACCTTGTCAACCGACCACTGTTTCTAGACAGCAGTGCTTATAAGTTCCTTTCTATTCGGCTTGTATGCACAGCTTTAATTCTAACTTTTATCGCTGTGTGGTCAGGCCGTGCACACAAATGTACCTGTAATGTGCCCGTCTGAAGCTGGATTCACACTGCCGTAACACAGGCGCACAATACCCAAACCTCGCATGGTGCCAATGAAACAAACCATTTTTAGTAAATAATTCAGAAGTATTTTATTTTTTAATTTTTAAGAACATGTGCTGTTTGTCTGATAATTCTGTAAATATGTGAAGAAATTAACAATTCAGATTATATATATATATATACACACACACACACACATACATACATATACATATACATACATACACACACACACACACACACACCCAAGAGATCACATTTTGAAACCCATTTCATTTATAAGAACATAATTACATTGTCAGCATCCTGGGATTACTGGGAGTCTACAAACAACTTTATTATCCTATTTAATTTTGGTAAAAAGAGGGAAAGCTTCCTAAGGTTTCGAAATTTACCCTCTTCCAAAAATAATAAAACACCAGTATATAAACAATGATCGTTAGGTCTCCAAAAAATCATAAATATAGCATAAAAAAATCCAGTGAGGGCCTGGTAAATGATTCATTATGGGGGAGGTTGCCTGGTTCTGTAACTCTGTACTCGTCATCAACCTCTGAATGCAGAGACCAGGATCCACCATTTTGCATTATGACTTTTGGGTCCAACACTGAAGAAATAATCCCCTTCATTACAAACAAGAGCCACAGGCTTGAAAAGTAATTAATAGTGATAAGCGAATATACTCGTTGCTCGGGTGATCTCTGAGTATTTGTGACTGCTCGGAGATTATGTTTTCATTGCGGCAGCTGAATGATTTACAGCTACTAGCCAGCCTGAGTACATGTGGGGGTTGCCTGGTTGCTAGGGAATCCCCACATGAAATCAAGCTGGCTAGTAGCTGTAAATCATGCAGCTGAGGCGATGAAAACTTAATCTCCGAGCAGTCGTAAATACTCGGAGGTCACCCAAGCGTGCTCTGGAAAACCCGAGCAACGAGTATATTCGCTCATCACTAGTAATTGACAAACCATATACCTTAGATAGGGAGTTATTCCTCCTGGTCCTTCTTAGCCAAATTAGGCAGCTGTCGTGTGTTTAGTGGTAACTTCCATAAATAAAATAACCCCAAAGAAACCTCATTCAGACGTTTGTTTTTAACATAGGTGTTCTGGTTTTTATCCTGGAGAAAATGTACTCATATTAATCTGTGTGGCCGTTCACGTGGCTGTGTATTTTTGTAGACCGTGTGTGTTCACAAAAAAATAAAGATAACACAGACAGTTTTGGCGCTATGGTTCAAAATCACCCTTACAAGACTATGGATCCATAAGAATCACAGATGGCACTGCGGATGGCATCGGTATACAATCTGTGTTCTAAAAATGTTTATGGTATTTGTCTAAGGGACATCAACAAAAAAAGAACATATGTAACACCCTAAAATATACTTTTATTGGATATGCATTAAAAACAGCCAAGAAACCTGGATGAACAAAATACCTCACACACACACACACACACAAGTAAAAGACCTTTGATAAACTTGTCCATAAATCACCTGGCGACACCAAGGACACTATATCCCTGCAGCAATGCCCTATATACCAATACTGCTTAGCCGCAGAGGTTGGCACACAAAGATAAACATGCTCAACGATGGCTCTCCCTAAATAGCCCTATAGATACCTGCCAATTTTATGAACCAGGTCAAGATACCCTCAGAAAGGAATTTTGGACAGGTGATCATAAATAGGCAACACCAGTTAGGAAGACTGTAGAGAACCGAATCAAAATTTATCATAATGATAGTATGTAAATGAAAACACAATGCTCGGCACTCATGCCTCGAGGCAATAACAGGTCCAGACATGTTCTCTTCATTATCGGTTCCTCCATCAAGTATCTGGCCTCCTGATAAAACTTTCATTTTGGGGAAACACGTTGAAGCATGAGTCCTGAACATTAAGTATTCTCATTTCCCTAGTATCGTTATGAGGAATTTTGATCTGATTCTCTACAGTCTACCTAACGGGTGTTACCGTTTTATGATCACTTGTCCATAATTCCTTTCTGGGGGTATCTTCATCTGGTTCATGAATTTGGCAGGGACCTAAAGGACTATTTAGAGATAGCCACTGCTGAGCGGGGTCACCTAAATTTAGTTTATCTTTCAAGGTGCCAACCTCCGCGGCTAGGCAGTATCAGTATATAGGGCATTATTGTAGGGACATACAGTGTCCTTGGTGTCGCCTGGTGATTTATGGAGCAGTTTTATCTAATACTCGTGTATATAGGCATTTTTTTTATCCAGCTTTTCCTGGCTGGTATTAATGCATATCGAATAAAAGTACATTTTAGGGTGTTACACATGTTCTTTACAATCTTTGTTCTGCCCGGTTTTAAATTTTTAATTGATAGTGGAAGCTTCGTAATTATTATTTTTTTGTCTATGAAATAAGTCACTGATGAAACACAGATGGTATAAACTGACCAAACACTCATGAAAATCAATCCACTTTTTTTTTTTTTAATGAAAAAAAAAAAAAAATGATGTCTAGATCCAGGCCTTATGTGTCACTTGTCCGACATTCACAGTATTAGCACAACCCGAAATGTTCGGATCAGCTGAAGATCTCTTGACCCAAATTTACTAGCATCGTAAAGTTATTAGTCTCATATATGCCTAAAATCCTGCAGAATTCAGGTTAGGAGAGTTGTGGCCAATGTAGACATTGTGATCAGTATTTGGACTTATCGTTGTGTGAATCCAAGCTTAAGGCATATTGAAACTCTTTTTTTCATCTGCCGTTAGAGGAACATTTGGACACTACTATAAAAAGTAGATGGTTGGCCGGTCCTGTTGAAATCTTCCAATGAGTATGGCCAATAGCGACAGGACTACTCGAGGATGCCACAATGCTGACTTGACAATGTGTATCATAAGGAAAAAGGAGATTTTTGTGTACTCACCGTAAAATCTCTTTCTCTTAGCCTCTAATTGGGGGACACAGGACCATGGGTGTTATGCTGCTGTCCACTAGGAGGCGACACTATGCATAATCTGAAAAAGATTAACCGTGGCTCCTCCTCTGCAGTATACACCCCTGGACAGCGTCAGCCTTCTCTAGTTTTGTGCAAAAGCAGTAGGAGGAACGTAACATGAATGACATAGACATGCCTATAAGAAGGCCACTATGTACGAGCTCAAAGAACAATATGAGAACTCAACAGTAACAACAGCCCGAAAAGGGCAACAGGGTGGGAGCTGTGTCCCCCAATTAGAGGCTAAGAGAAAGATTTTACGGTGAGTACACAAAAATCTCCTTTACTCTGTCGCCTCATTGGGGGACACAGGACCATGGGACATCCTAAAGCAGTCCCTGGGTGGGAAGCAATGGACGAATATTGTGCAGACAGGCCCCTATACTTGGGGCACCGCCGCCTGCAGAAAACATCTACCCAGGCTCGCTTCCGCTGAGGACTGGGTATGAACCCTGTAGTGTTTAGTAAACGAGTGTGGGCTAGTCCAAGTGGCCGCCTTACACACTTGTTGTGCCGAAGCCTGGAGCCGAATGGCCAGGAGGCCCCTACCACCCGTATAGAGAGTGTGCCGTAATACCGGCTGGAAGAGGAGAATTCTTAAGGCGGTAGGCCTCTTGTATGGTGGACGTGATCTTCCTGGCAAGGGTAGCTTTGGAAGCTGGGAGACCCTTGTGGCCACCTTCCGGAAGAAGGAAAAGGGATCAGACGTCTGGAAAGAAGCAGTCCTAGACACATATATACGCAATGCCCTGACAAGGTCAAGATCATGCAGAGCCTTCTCCACTCTATGAACCGAGACCGGACAAAGGGAAGGCAGAGAAATTTCCTCATTGAGGTGGAAGTTGGACACAACCTTCGGAAGGAAGGATGAGACCGTACGGAGAACTACCTTGTCCTGGTGAAAAACCAGGAAGGGCCATTTGCAGGAGAGTGCTGTCAGTACAGACACCCTGCGTAGCGAGGTGATTGCCACCAGGAAAAAAAACACCTTCTGGGAGAGAAGGCAGAGCGGGACCTCCTTAAGGGGTTTGAAGGGTGGTTCCTGCAATGCTGTTAGGACCAGGTTGAGGTCCCACGTTTCTAGTGGTCGTCTGTAGGGGGGAACCAATCGGGAAACCCCCTGAAGAAAAGTCCTTACTCGCAGCTTGGTAGCAATGCGCCTTTGAAAAAAAGCACTGAGAGGGCTGACACCTGGCTCTTAGGCGAGCCAAGGGACAGCCTGGCCTCCAGACCCGATTGGAGAAAAAAAACAGGTAGTTCGGGGAGGGAAGAAGGTAATGGGGTCTGGCCGCGAGATTCGCACCAGGTAAAGAGAACTTTCCAGGTACGGTCATAGATCTTGGCAGAGGCTGGCTTCCTTGCCCTGATCATGGTCCTAATGACGTCCGTCGAGAGCCCTGCCTGGGTTAGAACCCAGGTTTCAATGGCCATGCCGTCAAATTGAGAGCCCCTGAGTTCTGGTGGTAGAACGGGCCTTGTGATAGAAGATCCGGGCGGTCGGGGAGGCGCCAGGGGCGTCTGCTGAAAGTTGTACGACGTCGGCATACCATGTGCGTCTGGGCCAGACCGGTGCGATTAAGATGGTTGGAACTCCATCTTGCTTGATCTTCCTCACCACTCTGGATAACAGGGGGAGAGGTGGAAAAATGTACAGAGGCTGGAACTGGGTCCAGTCCTGAACCAGAGCGTCTGCTCCGAGCGACCGCGGATCGTGTGTTCTGGCCATGAAGTTGGAGACCTTGGCATTGAAGTGGGATGCCATTAGGTCCACATCTGGGGTCCCCCAGCGATGGCAGATCTGACGAAAAACTTCGGGATGGAGAGACCACTCTCCCGAATCTATTCCTTGTCGTCTGAGGAAGTCTGCATCCCAGTTGTCCACACCCAGAATGTGGACCGCTGAGAGAACCGAGCCTGTGTCCTCCACCCAGTGGAGGATGTGTGACACTTCTCGCATCACCTGGGTACTGCGGGTCCCCCCTTGGTAATTCACATATGCCACAGTGGTGGCATTGTCCGATTGTATTCTGATGTGAGAGGCTGCTAGTAAGTGATGGAAGGCCCTCAATGCCAGGAGGATGGCACAAGTTCCCAGGATGTTGATGGGCATGGTCGCTTCCACTGGGGGCCACTTGCACTGTGCCCTGTGGTGTAGGTGCACTGCACCCAGACCCGTCAGGCTCGCATCGATGGTCAGAACCTTCCACTGACCTGTGAGAAAGTTTCCCCTTTGCTAGCGAGGTTGGCTTGAGCCACCAGTGCAGGGACCTCTTGGTTGACGTTAGCCGGAACTCCCTGTCGAGAGAGAAAGGGATTCCTGTCCCTGGACATGAGAATGGCTAGTTGGAGAGGCCGGAGGTGAAACTGAGCCAAATTGGGACCGCTTCTATTGCTGCCCCCATCCTGCCGAGGATTCATGGCAAACCGGAGAGATCGAGGGGGTTTGCGGAAGAGGATGCAAACTCCTAGGCGGAAAGCCAGTGCCTTGTGCCTGGGAAAGAGCACTAGACCCCTAGAGGTGTTGTATAGCATTCCCAGGAAGGTCAGAGACAGACTCAGGGTTGGTGATGACCTTTGTAGGTTGACTAACCAGCCCATGTGACTCAGTGACGATTGTGATTGAGACGCAGAGCTCGCAGTCCTTGAAGGTAGGAGCCTTGATGAGTAGATCATCCAGGTATGGAACGACTACTATGCCTCTGGAGTGCAGGACATCCATGGTGGCTGCCATGACCTTGGTAAACACTCTGGGAGCCGTGGCGAGTCCGAACGGAAGAGCCACGAACTGGTAGTGGTCCTGGTCGATTGCGAACCTGAGAAAACTCTAATGAGCAGGTGCAATCGGTATATGCAGGTATGCGTCTTGTATTTCAATGAAGGCGAGATACTCTCCCTTCTCCATGGACGCAATGATGGACTGAAGGGGACTCCAGCGGAAGTGACGAACCCGTACATATTTGTTGAGTTGTTTTAGGTCCAGTATGGGCCGTACGCTGCCTCCTTTCTTGGGGACTACGAATAGATTGGAGTAGAACCCTCGGAAGCGACCGGCCTTGGGAACCAGTACTATGACTCCTGCTTGAAGAAGCGAGGAAACCGCTTGGTGGAAGGCACGAGCCTTGGCTGGCGGTTTTGGGGGAACAGAGAGGAAGACTCAGTTCGGTGGGTTGGAGGTTGAACAATATCTTGTATTCGGAAGACACTAGTTCCCTGACCCACCTGTTTTCTGTAGTAGGCATCCAGACTTGCTGGAAGAGCATAGTCGGCCGCCTACAGGTGGGATGTCTTCCGGGGTCCGTGAGTCATGAGGAGGAAAAAAAAAATCTGAGGTTTACCTCCTTTGGGCTTTGACTGGCCTGCTTTTAACTGCCAGGTCTTGTCCGACCTTTGCGTCGACCATGAGTTGTCCCTGTGTGGGGAACGGTTACGATTTTGTGCTGGACGCGAGACGGACCAGCCCGAGGAATTCTGAAAGGATCGGAATCGGTTTTGTTACACTTCTTGTAAGTGCGTATAGGTTTCAGTTGAAGGAGAGAGGTACTCTTCCCCCCCGGTGGCGTTGGATATCATTGTGTCCAACTTTTCACTGAAAGGTCACCCACTGAGATACGGGAGGTGCGTGAGGGACTTCTTTGAGGCTGCGTCCGCTTTCCATTCCACAGCCAGAGGATACGCCGAATCGTGATGGCATTTGATGCTATCCCCGCTACGCCCCTTGCTGAATCCAGAGCTGCATGAAGCATGTAATCTGCTACAACTGCTATTTGAGCTGCTTGGTCCGACAGCTCAGGAGCAGATGCTTGGAGGCCAGCTTGTAAATTTTTGGCCCAAGCCAGTATGGCCTTGGCAGCCCAAACTGAAGCGAATGCGGGAGCCAGGGAGGCCCCTGCCGCCTCGAAAATTGAACGAGCCATGGGTTCTAACTGCTGGTCTGCTGCGTCCCTGAGGGTTGAGCTATCTGGCACTGAAAGGAGAGTCTGTGCTGCTAGTCTAGAGACTGGGGGGGTCCACTTCGGGTGGATCTGTCCATTCCTTGGTGTCCTTCTGTGGGAAAGGGTACCTTGCCTCCAGATATTTGCGATTAGCGAATTTCTCAGGTTGTGAGAGCTGCTCTATAAGGATCGCTTTAAACTCTGGGTGGTTAGAGAAAACCTTAGGCGGCTTCAGAGGTCTTTCAAAGGAAATCCTCTGGTGGCAGATTAGAAATGTCCAGCACCCGATGGAAGAGATTATGTCCTCGACTAGCGCTGTATTGCTAGGGGGGATTGGGATCAGGGACCCCTCCGTTTCCCTGTCTGAGTCGGAGTCACAGATGCCTTCCGAATCCTGTATATCACTGAGGCGTTCCCTGCTGGGTGAGCTGGGGAGGAGGCCTTCTCTGGTCGGGGACTGCGGAGATCTGCATTGTCTGCCCCTGGAAGGGGACGGTCTAGATGACTTGGAACTACGGTGTCTCTCCCTAGAAGGGGATGACCATGTGCTATGGGATGACGCAGATGGACTTGACCTATGGGTCTGCTTGCGTCCTGACCTAGACGTGGATGTGCCAGGTCATTCTGTTCTTGAGTCAAGCTCTCCCTTTGCTGGGTAGCGGTCATAGCCGAGGCATGACTCTGCAGAGCCCGAAGCAATGTGGAGGTTTGCTTATCTATAGACTGCGTCATAGATTGCGACCTCTGAATGACCCATTCCGGCGTGGCATTAGACACCGAGGCATTGGCAGGGGCTTCTTGGGGCTCTGACGCAGTAGTCTGGATGCAGTCCTGGCAGCGCATTACGTGCTGCCACTGGGGAGAGCGGTCCAGCAGGCTGTACAGAATTCATAATAGCAGTCCTGCCTGGTTCTCTTGGACCTTGAGCCCGGCATAGTGCACAGAGTGCAGAAGGGCTGCTATGCAAAGGACCTTACAGGGGTAGAGAAACCTATAGGGGAGCCTTATAGGTAATATGGATTCACAGCCGAGTAAAACAACCCAGCTGTGATCTTACCCCACCAGTATGCCTCTAGGTCCAGCGCCGAAGATCCACAGTCTTGTGCCCCCCGGAGACTGGCTGGCCTGGTCCTGCTGACCGGGAGATGCAGGGTTAATCCTTGCTGCAGTAGAAATGGTCACCGAGAAGAGGCAGGGAGAGAAAGGGGCGGAGAGCTGAGAAAAAGGTGGTAAAGCTGTGTAAAAACGCGCCCTTTCTGTCTCGATCCACCCCCTTTATGACACTGTAGAGTGTCATATTTGTCATCCGGGGGGCGGGCCGGGGGGGCGAAGAGGAGGCGGCGGCTACCGCTAGGCCGAAGCCGGGGTCTAAATTAGATGCCTGATGCCCAGAAAGGCTCCAGGCCGGCGCGGAAGTCCGGAGGGGGGGGTCGGATCTGAACCGGACCCCCCCAGATTTAAAGGCAGGATAGCGGTGGGGCTGTAAGCGGGAGAGGGGCCCTGTGAGGGGTCCCCCTGAGGCAGTATAGAGCTGGTGCTGCCGCAGAGACAGGGGCGCAGGGAGCCCTGTGTCTGTATGTGCCATGCCTGCCTGCACTCCCCCCGGCCCCGACAGGAGCCCGCAGCTGGGCAGGGGTCCCTGGATGCAGGCGCAGTGTGCTGGCTCATTGTTGGGAGCTGCAGAGTGCTGCCTGTACAGGCCCTACCTGAGGCGTCTCAACCTAATACCCCCAGAGGGGGGATTAGGGAGGGTGCTGTTGTCACCTTCAGGGGGCTTTATCCTCACCTCGACCTCAACCCAGAAACCAAAAGGAATTGGGGAAGGAGGGGGGAGTATCGACTTCAAACCAGCACCCGAGGGACTGGGGAAGGAGCAACATGGGGAATAGCCATCTCTACTTCAACCGGGCACCCCGTAACAGGGGGCCGAGGAAGGAGCCATGCCGGGAGTCTCACAGGAGACCCTTTTCTTCATCTGTAATCCGTTGGGAAAAAACGGAGTAAAAAATCTTAGGTGTGCCTCCTATGCGACACTAAGCAAAAACTGGAGAAGGCTGACGCCGTCCAGGGGTGTATACTGCAGAGGAGGAGCCACGGTTAATCTTTTTCAGATTATGCATAGTGTCGCCTCCTTGTGGACAGCAGCATAACACCCATGGTCCTTTGTCCCCCAATGAGGCGACAGAGTAAATTAGATATTCCCCATCTTTGTTGGCCGTCATGAAAGTATAGTACTTACACATGAGTGACATTACATGTACGGCCTTCAGTATGTGATCCATTGGTGCCTGACTCTTCGACTCCCCATCAATTAGCATAAAGGAGGCCACAACTGTCCAGCATCGCTCTCGTCAATGATTCTGAGTTTGGTAGGTCACTTGCTTTAATTGAGCCAAGCTGCCAAAGACAAAAGGGCGCCGTAAAAATATGTGCTTCCAGCATAAGGTGATCCCCAGTGGAGAGAGAACCTCATGTCTTATCTTCTAGAAGACCTTCATTATATGGCAGCGCCTGAAATTGGGTTTCTGGAGCTGTTCAAAAATGTATACCTTGATAATTATGAAAAGTGACTGGCTGAAAAACACACGGCAGCAGCAAAACCCTGATGGCACACAAGTGGCCTAATTGTAGGATGGCCCTCTTGGCCACCACCTAGGCCACAAGGTGACATAACTAGTACTTTAGAGATGTACAAGTATTTCCCGAACTCCCAATAGTAAATGTTGAATGACTAGAGATGTAATGATGTAGAGAAAGGTGGTCTGATATTACATATATGGTCACTGTACAATCTGATAATAAAAATGCATTTGCACATGATACAAAGCTTTTATGCACCTCAAGGTTTTTATTGTACAGCTGAAAAGTCAATAAAACTGAAGGGTAACATGAAAAAGACAGGACATAATCTCTCCATTTACATATACATGATCACATTCACCCTTGTATTGTGTACAGGTTTACCTTCGTTCGGTGCTTTGTACATTCAGATTGCGATGTGTGCGGGCACTGGGCAGTAGGGATTAGGATTGACAGGTAGGAGGTAGGTCCATTATGCACCCTTTTAAATGAGCTGATAATTGTCCACATTAAGGGTACCGTCACACATTGAAATTTCCATCGCTACGACGTTACGATTCGTGACGTTCTAGCGATATCGTTACGATATCGCAGTGTCTGACACGCTACTGCGATCAGACACCCTGCTGAGAATCGTACGTCGTAGCAGATCGTTTGGAACTTTCTTTCGTCGCTTGATCACCCGCTGACATCGCTGGATCGTTGTGTGTGACAGCGATCCAGCGATGTCTTCGCTTGTAACCAGGGTAAACATCGGGTAACTAAGCGAGGGCCGCGCTTAGTAACCCGATGTTTACCCTGGTTACAAGCGTAAACGTAAAAAAACAAACCGTACATACTCACCCGTCGGTGTCCTTCAGGTCCCTTGCCGTCTGCTTCCTGCTCTGAGTGCCGGCCGGAAAGTGAGAGCAGAGCGCAGCGGTGCTGCGATCTGCTCTCACTGTACGGCTGCACTCAGAGCAGGAAGCAGACGGCAAGGGACCTGAAGGACACCGACGGGTGAGTATGTACTGTTTGTTTTTTTACGTTTACGCTGGTAACCAGGGTAAACATCGGGTTACTAAGCGCGGCCCTGCGCTTAGTTACCCGATGTTTACCCTGGTTACCCGGGGACTTCGGCATCGCTCCAGCGCCGTGATTGCAACGTGTGACCGCAGTCTACGACGCTGGAGCGATGCTTATACGACGCTGCGACGTCACGAATCGTGCCGTCGCAGCGATGAAAATTTCAATGTGTGACGGTACCCTTACTCTCAATTATCCCCCCGTGTAAACAAGACGGTGAATACCAATTAAACATGTGAAACACCTGTCTGTCAGGTGATAAAGTCATTTATTCTAGCGTATAAACAGTTATTGGCTGCATGTTGTCCTGCGCAAGCAGGAGATGTGCTGCTGAGAACATTGCAGTAGTAATCGTTCTACCTCAATTGGTTTTCATTGGCCCGTTTTTAAAAAATGCAGGCATCGATAGTTGAACATTGTAATTTACTAGGACAAAAATGGCGAGTCTAAATAGGTCTAAGGCTACGTTCACATTTGTGGTCGGCGCCGCAGCGTCGCCGCATGTGTCATGCGCCCCTATATTTAAAATGGGGGCGCATGGACATGCGTCGCACTTGCATTTTGCGCCGCATGCTTCGCTGCGGCGCCCGCGTCCGGGCGCAGAGGACGCAGCAAGTTGCATTTTTGCTGCGTCCAAAATCAATTAAAAAAAGGACGCATGCGGCGCAAAACGCAGCGTTGTGCATGCGTTTTGCTGCGTTTTTGTTTGCGTTGTGCGCTGCGGCGCACAACGCAAATGTGAACGTAGCCTTAAACAGGTTGTGAAAACAAGTTATCCCTTACCGACACGGTAGGTGATAACTTATTGATTGGTGGGGGTCTGACCAAGGGGACCTGCATTAAAAAGGTGGAAAGGGCCACTTATGTCCATTAGAATTGAGTGACAGTGCACACGCCCGACAGCTGCTTCATTCATTCCCAATACGGCTGCTGAGCGGTGCGCTCGGCTTTTTCTGGAAGCCCCACAGAGAATGAGTGGACCGGCGATCAATTATCCAACCGGGATAAAAGTGCCTCCATCAGAAATAAACATCCATCAGAAATAAACATTTCCCGTTCTGGCAATCGGTGTGCGTCCCATCTGAACGAATACCAACCCAATGAAGTAGTAAACATTTTTTCACTGGACTTCCCCTTTAGTCTGGTCACACCAGTTACCATCAGTGAGTTGTTTGTTTTTCCCTGCAGTTACTTACAATAACGATTTGTTTTTTTTCTTTAGACACTTTGTTCAAACCTATAGATTTCTATATAGTGCAATGAGAACAACCAGAATAAGTAAGAGCTATATGCAAGTGTCTACGGACTGGACCCTGTACTGGAGAATGGAGGATCGGTTCTCATTGGTAAAGAATCAGAAAACCAATGCTGATAAGTAGATATACTGCGGCAATGCCTTGTTGAGTCGCCAAGGACAGGATGGTATCCTATCCTATTTGATCAGGAAAGTCATCCCCACAGCTCCATATTTGCTAATTTCAGAGGAGTGCATCCGCTCTCATTGGCACTGCACATGTCACCTCTTGAGTCCATCACTGACCCTGACATTTACAGTACTGAAGTGCAGTTTCCATACTCTGGTCCTAGAGCCACAGCTCTGGTACGACCCCGAGTGAGGCCCTGTTCAGACGGCCATATTTTACAGACTTATGAAATAAAGCGGTCTTAACCCGTCCCAAGAAAACTAAACGTTCATTGTATAGATGTTACTATGCACCAGATATCTGCTCACAATAGAGGTCAATAAAGAATGAAGTTTCCGGTATGACGATGGTTTGCTCCTACCCCAAAATCCCTCCAGCTGCGCACATAACCTAAGGGTTCTTCCATAATGGCACATAAGCTGCCCAAGCGAATCTGGAGGAAGTCGTTGGCACATCTTCTACATGTGGTAATCATTCTGCCATCGGTACGGGGAGGAACAATCGTCACAACGACCCTATTTATTGGCGGCTGAATGAACGTTCCTAAAACTGCTCGTACTTGAAAACTGGCCCAAGTAATCACGGCAGGGATCAAGCGTAAAAAAAAAAATCATGTTACGTCAACAGCAAAACTTATGGTGTAAACAAGGAACGTGCTGCCGACAAAAAGCAAAAAACTGAACTGAACGACTATCTTCTCCTCGCAGTCTGAATCGGCAAAGGCTCTTATGTGAGCACTGATCAACTAACTATATTGTAAGCTCGGGGCTCGTTATCAGAAGAAATCTTCCCGTGTAATAGAACCTTACATGTCTGGTTGTGCTAACAACAATTATGATTTTTTCTTTATGCCTGCATAGAATGTGCAAACAGCCAATGAACTAGATCGTTTGTCAGCTAATCCCCGGGATATTTACATGGGCGATTCACGGGAACGAGCATTTCCATGAACCTTCATTCTGCAGAAAAATGGACCTTAAGTCATTAGTGTCTTTGGATGTCTAGTCATGACCAATGTATTACAATGCCTATCGATTGTAGTGGGAAGCTCCATTAACAAACACTAAAGCCGTTCTCACACATTCGTGGACGCAGGTCATCCTTCTGACCGACACTCAATACGGCTATGTGGCTGCCGAGATCTGGGCAAACTGTACACGGCCGGACCGGAAAACGGTCTGTACACGGATCGTGAAACCAACCGTACACCTTCATTAAACATAAAAATATACCTCCTGCTCTTTAGAAGCTACATGGCCCCATAGACAGGTTCATGGATGGGGGGAAAAAAAAAAAAGACTAATTTTGGGAATAACTATGCAGAAGTAATACTATATAAAAATATCCGGTGCAAATATTTAATTTATTTAGATATACATCCTAGAGCTGATTGTGTTGGCTTTGTGAAAATCATGATTATGTACAAACACGCACGCACATATATATACACACACATACATATGTACAATATATATACAGGCACATGCATATATATACACACATATGTGTGAGTATATGGGAAAAGTTAATACACAAAATGTATGTCTGGATGCATAAGAGCGTATCTAGACATATGTATATACAAATACATACATGTACAATACAGTCTTTATGATGGCAGTCTCTGCTGTAAGAGGCCTTCAAAAATAGGTGACATTTTCCTATAAAAACGGGAGAAAGTGCCAATGATTTTTTTGATGTGTATTTTTTTTGCTAATAGGCTCTGTTCACAGCACTATGTTGTAGGTACACCTTGGGAGTATTCCTTGGCATACCACTGTATTACCATACGTCAGCCATATTAAAAACATCTTTTTTTTTCCCAATGTCCCTTTGCATAGGAAAGCGTTGTAGACTTTGCTGTCCTATAAGAAGTATGGTGAAATTCAGCATATGCCCAAAGTGCACTCTTTTAGCATACGCCGGGTGCAGAGGACATTTGGATGTCAGTGGTTTGCTTCGAGGTAGACCCCAGAAGAATGTAACCAAAAACTACGTACCCAGAGCCTAACTACTGGTCCGCATGAAACTTGTGTATTAATGTTTTTCAGTTTTAATCAAAGTCTGAATCAACTACTGGCATGAACCGACAAGACGGTCCAAAGCCCAGTTCACGCGCATGGTCATCGGTTTTCGGTGCCAGATCAGTCAATCGATTGGACACTTGATATGCAACAGGGTCCGTTGGGTGTCCATATTTTTGACGAGAAGACTAGAGTTGCGATACTGCATAATTCTAACCAACCTGCTCGAATCTGCTACAGAGATTATAGATCTCACATCGGGGTATTTTCAGTCCAGGCTCACATACAGACCACACATGGGCACTAGCACATTGGCTATTCTTGACACAGACCCAGGTCCAGGTGGAAAAAATAAAAATGGCAGCATGCGCTAGTCTGGTCCGATTTACGGTTCAACTAGCGCAGGCGCAGCTCTTGCACCTATCAGCCATGCGGCAAACACATGGAGCAGTCTGAGAAATTCAGTGCCTGTGTGAACTTAGCCTTAAATGGATCATTTATACTATTACAGTGGATCCTAGCATTGACCAGACCTTAAAAAAAAAAAAAGAAAATATGAGAAGCAGTATTTGAAGAGGACCAACCAGCTTTCCCAACTGTTTCTCATCAACAAAATACAAACTCTGGAGTACCCTGTTTTAAATCTCTGTATTGTCCCGTTTCTCTGTTATTCCTCCTGGAAATAAATGAATGAAGTCACAAATGGATGTTACCTTCCCAATCAAGTGTGTGTTCCTGCACAGTCCAATACTGTCAGCATTGAATGGACATTTGCAGAAGCACAAGTTCAATGGTGATGCCCGTATTTCGGGGAGGAATAATAAAGGGATGACACAGTACAGTGAAGATTATCCAGGAAACAAGCATTCGGTAAAAATGAAGTGTCAGGAGAGCAGACAGAACCAAAATTAGTAAGAACCTCTCCAAAATGAATGACAGGTATTAAAGGAGTTACAAAAGTTGTGCAAGAGAAAAAAAGGACAATAATTATATTAATGCAATGTTTTGTTATGAAAGTGCGATTTTTTGGGGGGGATTTTGATTTTTTTTTTTTTAGTTCTTATTCTTCCTTCCTTTAAGTCTAACAGTAACAGCAATAATCAGTGCATGATGAAATGTGATAATCCCGTCCCATGGGCAGGAAAAAAAAAATTAGGAAAAAAATGAACACTATAGCTTCATGGTTGGAGGAAAAAAAAAATTTACCATACTCTACAAGCTCACAAGTTCTTCCAAAACGACTTTCCATTAAAACAGCATGCTGGTAAAAGCGATGTGAAAGATGCTGTCATGCTGGCAGAATGGCATTGGCAACAGAGTTTCGTCCTCATAATGTAAGGCAGGGGGACCGTCATATTTATGCAATACAAAAGTCCACAGTCCGTTTGCTTTTAGCATAAATATTCGAGTTGGCCTGCTCCAGCACTCACGTCATCCAGATATGTTAGGCGGGAGATTATGCCATGTATATGAAGGTGTTGATATCGGACTCGTCTCTTCGGATGTATTTGTGTTCTATAAGCCATTCAATTTGTTCTTTTATCATTTTTTTCTGTGGCAAAAACATGTTTTTCAAAATTTCTACAAGTTCTGTCTGGAGCTGGGCGTTTGTGATTTTCTTCCTCATCTTCATGATTTGAATAATGGCCTCCTAAAAGGAAAAAAAGAAAAGAAAAGGGGAAAAGTTTTAAGGAAAACACACTCTTAGTTGGTCCCGTACAGCCACTGATCAGGGGCTCTGCAGAGGCCGGCAACACTGGCCCATTTATCCCGTTTTAACAAAATCCACTTTGGAGTCTCTTTAACGAGTCCATCAGAGTATGGAGTCTTACTGGGAATGCTCCACTTGGTGAAGGTCAATGTCCAACACTTCAAAGGGATAGTTTACTACTTTTAAAAAGTTTCTTAAATGAATACAAAATGGTGGAAAAGTAGGAAAAAAACACACTCATTTGCTTACAGGACCTCCATTCTGCTCCTGGCATCATCATCTGGTGCTCACCACAGCTAATCAGCGGCCACTGCAGAGAGCCAGGACATCGGCAAGAGATGGAAAAGGAAGGAAGTACTTTCTTACTGGACCAGTGCCACAAGCTTTTTTTTTAACTTTTGCAAAACCCTGGAGCCATTGAAAAATAGTTTCAAAATGTGCAACCCCCTTAAAAGAGCTTTGCAACATGACTAGGATCGAACATTGATTTACGTGGTGGCCACCTCCACTTGGGCTAGCACTAATGTAAAATCCAAGCAAAAATTTGGGTTTGAAATGTGGTAATTTTTATTTTTTTCATTTTTACTGAAGGTTTTTTTTTTTTTCAATAAATATTTATTCACTAAATTTTTTATCCGTAGGCTAAGAGATAAATGTATGATCAGAGGGGTTTGGCAACTGAGAGGCTCAACCAATCCATTCCCGTCAAAAGAGCAGTAGTGCGCTTGCAAGACCAATGCTCCATTCAATTATTTCTATGGGCTTGGCCGAGATGACCGTTGAGTTACCCCAATAGAAGTGGTGGCCATACAAGTGCACCATGGCTCCATTCACACAGTGGAGTTTGGGACCCCCGTTCTTGGGATTGCTGGACATTGCAGTGGTTAGACCATGTACCTGTGTCCTCAGTATTCGTAGCTGCACAATGCCTTCATTTTCTTCCTCTCTCATCCTTTCGGTCGTCAGCTGTAAACGGCCAATCAGATTGATCTTTCCTCGCTTCTGAACTTTTCCATTTTTTCTGCAAAAAAAAAAGACATGTCAGGTTGTACAAAGTGGACAGTCGAGAGGAATAATTAAATATGTTCTCCATGTGCGTGCCAAACCTTCTTCCGTTTTTTACCACATTCCACAAATTGGACGAATAGTGCGCGTGTCAGATTGTGAGACTGATATACTTACAGTAGAATATATGCTGCCATGCATAGGGTGAGAGTCATCAAGATTGGCGTAGCACACAATCGCTAGCAGGAGTAGTAGGCGCTGAACTCATTAAAACGCGATTGCCACTTAATGAACTTAGCGCCTCTACTAAGTGGCATGCGCTGCGCCAGCAGAATGATTTACAGCTATTAGCCAGGCTGAGTACATGTGGGGATTCCCTAGCAACCAGGCAACCCCCACATGTACTCAGCCTGGCTAATAGCTGTAAATCATTCAGCTGCCGCGATGAAAACTTAATCTCCGAACACTAACAAATACTCGGGAGACCACCCGAGCGTGCTCGGGAAAACCAGAGCAACGAGTATATTGGCTCATCACTAGTACTGACTGTAAAATCTCTTTTCTCAGCACCTTCATTCGGTGACATAGGAAACCATGAGTGTATGTATGCTGCTGCTGCTGCCACCAGGAGCTGAAACTATGCAAAAAATGTTAGCTCCTCTTCAGCAGTGTTCAATCGTTAACTGGCAAATTAATCAGTTTGTGAGAAAGCAGTAGGAGAAGCAACAGTAAGGCAAGAACATAGCTGAAAACAACATAACAGAACCAATTTAACTTTTCACAAGGGCGGGTAGTGTGCAACAATGAAGGCTCGGAGAAAGATCTTATTTTCTCTATCGCTTCAAGAAGGGCACAGGAAACCATGGGACATCCAAAAGCAGTCACAAGGGTAAGAAAAAGGACAATACCCTCAAGTCAGAGCTCAGGCCACTGAGGCTTGCAGGACCCTTCTACCAAGGTTGCATCCAACAAGGCGTAGGTGTGAACCCTGTAGAACTTTGTGAAGGTATGAATGGAAGCTCTGCAAAACTGCCAGGCTGACGCATGTTAGTGAGCGGCCTACAGAGCGGCCACTGAGCGAGCAGAGACCCCAGGTAGACACACTGTCCCTTATCCAATAGGCATCCTGAATGGCAGAACAGGTCAAGCGGGCATTGGTAGATCTGTAAGCAGGGAGGGAAGAACAGAGAGTCCGCCCCTCTGAAGGGTGCCATCCTGGAGAGGTAGCGATGTAGTGCTCTCACAAGGTTTAGCTTGTTTAGTCACCGCTGCCAAGGATGAGAGGGAGATGAACAAAATGAAGGAACTATCATGTCTTCATTTAGTTGAAATGAGGAAACCACCTTAAGAAAGATGGGATCGGAGGCTGGACCACCTCGTCTTGATGGAACATCAGGTAGGGCGTAAGGCAAGAAAGAGAAGCAAGTTTTGACACTTGTCTGATTCAGGTGATGGCTACCAGGAAGGAGAGAGATTTCTCATAGGGGTTCGAATGGGGACTCCTGAAGGACGTCCAGGACTAGGTTGAGGTCCCAAGGTTCTCGGGGCGCGGTAAGGAGGTGGGACCCCCAGAAGGAAGGTTCTGATCTGAAGATGAAACATCAGATCCTTCTGAAACAGAATGAAAAGAGCAGAGAACTGAAGGAATAGGCCAGATTCCAGGCCCGACCACAAAAACCATGGTGGCGGTCTGATTGGCTTTGCACCAGCAGAAGAAGGCCGTAAATGTACAGTGGTAAATGCAACAGGAAGAAAGCTTCCTTGCCATGATCAGAGAAACCAGTGTACCTCAGTACTGCACCTTCAACAGCCATGACATTAACCTGAGCGTCTGAGAATTTTGGTGGAAGAGAGGGCCCTGTGAAAGAGTCTGGAAGTTTCCACGGAGTGTCAGCAATGAGATTGAATACTTTGGTGTACTAAGGTCTTCTTGGCCAGTCTGGAGATACAAGTATGACAGGCACTCCTTCCGTCTTCATCTTCTTGACCAGCCTGGTGATCAGCGACACAGGAGGAAACAGGTATGTGAGAGAGAATTGGGACTAGGAGAACGCTAGCACGTCGGAGGAAACTGCTAGGAGATCACAAGATCTGGATACAAACTGGGGAACCTTGTGGTTCAGTCTGGATGCCATCAGATCGACATCAGGAGTTACCCATCGGAAACAGATCTTGTCGAAGACTGACAGGTTCAGGGATCATTTGCCCGCAGTGAGGCCCTCCCGGCTGAGAAACTCGGAGGCCCCATTGTCCGCTCGTGGAATGTGTACTGCAAAGATTGCCAACGCATCCTGATCGGCCAATGAGAGCAGAGCATCTGAGACACTTCTGACATCATTGTTCGACTTCAAATTTGTCCTCGGTGGATTATGGTGGCATTGTTGTATTGGACTTTAGTTTCTTACTAAAACGTTTACCATGCCCTAACAGTTATTGCTTCGTCAATCCTTACCCTCCTTCACAATCCAAACAAATATTTCTCTCACCTTCCCCACCTGGCTTCATCTGCTAACCTGCTCCTCAATGTCACATCTCTCCTACAGAAACACAAAACAAGCCAGGCTCTCTCCTTCTTCCATTTGTTTGCTCTGTCTTTGCTTCTCTTCACAGCTGGTGACATATCTCCCAATCCTTGACCTCCACAGCTGATAGCCCCCATTAATTCTCCCTCATATATCACTGTACACCTGCTAATAACCATCGCAATCTCTCAAATATAAAACTCATTCCCCTGACCCCCACTCCCTCTCTCTGGAGCGCTCTGGAATGCTCTTTCCATCTGCAATAAGCTCCACATCATTCATGTCTTTTCACCTTTCACAACCTATTCTCACCAAAACATGGCTGACACCATCCAAAATGGCCTCCCTGGTTGCGATGTGCTATGGCAGCCTTCACTTCACCCACAGTCCTTGCCCTGGCAACAGACATGGTGGAGGAGTGGGTCTTCTCCTTTCTAACACTTGCACCTTCAACCTTTTTCCCCTTTCATTTTCTGTTATCCTCCCATCTTTTGAAGTGCATTATGTCCACATCTACTCTCCCTCCAACCTCCAAATGGCCATCATATACCGACCCCTGGGCCTGAACACTGCCTTTATTGACCAATTCTCTACCTGGATATAAAACACTCTCTGCCGCCATTCCCACCATCATCATGGGTGACTTGAATATCCCCACTGACACCCACCAATCGGCAACCTCTAAACTCCTGTCATTTGCTTCATCCTTTGGCCTCATTCAGTGGTCCTCTACAGCCACCCACACAGATGGACATGCATTAGACCTGACCTTCACTCATCATTACCACCTATCTAATGTCACTACCTCACCTCTCCCGCTATCTAACCACCATCTACTTAAATTCTATTCCATGTCCTCTTCGCCTGTACCCCCCCACTCCAGCGCCTAGCTCACCCCTGCAGAAACCTCACACACAAACTCTATTCTATCGCTGTCCTTCATATCTTCATTCCACAACACAGACAGCACTGTATTTCTACAATGCTACACTCACATCAGCTATTGACTCAGTCGCCCCTCTCATGCATGGCAGAGTGCGACAAATCAATAGACAGCCCTGGCACACAAACCTTACAAAAAACTTCAGCAAGTGTCCAGGGTTGCAGAGCGGCGTTGGAAGAAAACACCACATTAAAAAAACATTAAACATTAAGAGCTTACTCATATCTACAAATCACACCTCACCACCCGTGCACTTGACTCCATCCCACCTCCTCCCCAACCTCACCAGCACGCTTAACCCAGCCCTAAACCAACTCATCAACTTGTCATTTTATTACTTGTACCTTCCCCTCAGCTTTCAAACATGCCACAATTACACATATCCTGAAAAAGCCATCCCCTGACCCGTCCTCTAGATCCAGCTATCAGCCCATATCACTGACCCCATTCGCCTCCAAACTCCTCGAACAGCACATCCACAGTGTACTTTCCATCCATTTCTTATCTAACCTACCCACTGACAACCTTCAATCCGGTTTCCGCTGCCACCATTCCACCGAAACTGCTGTAACCAAAATCACAAATAACTTACTGCTAAAGCTACCAGACATTTTTCTATAGTCCTCTTCCTGCTAGATCTACCCTCTGCCTTTGACACAGTTGATCACTCCATTCTACTACAGATCCTTTCTTCACTTGGTATCACAGACCTTACCCTCGCTCTTGGTTCTCCTCATACCTCTCTAACCGCACATTTAGCGTCTCCCACTCCCACGCTACCTCTTCATCCCATCCTCTCTCTGTTGTGAGTCCCTAAAGGCTCTGTCTTAGTAAACCTACTCTTCTCCATCTATTCCTTTAGCCTGGGACAAAGTCCCATGGCTTCAATTACCATCTATCCACTGATGACACTCAGATCTACCTCTCTAGCCCAGACGACAACTCTCTGCTGGCCAGACTCCCGAAGTGTATATCTGCTGTATCCCGCTTCTCATCTCCCTTCCTAAACCTGTATGTCGCCAAAACATTACAATACCCTTCCCCTGTAACTTAAGAACGCTGCCTCCACTCTGCCTTAAAAACATAAGCTCTCGTCACCTCCAACTCAAAAATATTTATAGAATCCGTCTTTTCCTCAAACATTAATCAACTATAATAGTGCATGTATTCATCTTCCTCCTTGACTATTGCAACATTCTCATCCATGGCCTTCCTGCTAAAAGTCTCGCACCTCTCCAGTCTGTCCTCAAATCTGCTGCATGACTAATCCATTTCTCTCCTCGTTATTCCTCTGCTTCTTCCCTGTGCAAATCCCTTCACTGGCTCCCAATTCCGCAACATATCCACTGCTGATGCTGACCTACAAAGCCGTCCAAAACTTCTCTCCTCCACACTCGTACATTACTCATGTACACCAATTGCCTGCAAAACTTCTGCCAAGTATCTCCAATCCTCTGGAATTCTGTGCCCCAACACGTCCAACTATTCCCTACATTTGGAACTTTCAAAAGGAACTTGCAAACCCATCTAGCTAGTACAGGGAGCGAGAGGTGTTGTCCCATCTTGATAGGAGAAAGAGCTGTAGGGGGCATGTGTGGAACTGATAGAATGGGAATGCTTCCATTTAAGGCCACCATCTTAAAAATAACGCTCATACAGAACAGGAGTGAGCATGGGGAGGGACAGCTCATGTTGTAGGGCTGAGTAGTTTCTTTGAACAGAAAAGCGCTTCCCCGCACTGTTGAACTGCATTCCCAGGACAGCTATGCGTTGGGCCAGGGGTGGAGAAGACTTTGAACTGTTAATAATCCCGCTAAGGTGAGAAAGGGGGTCCAGAGTGATCTGCAAACTCTTGCGACATGCTGGGGGGGAATAGAGCCTTGATCAGGATGTCATCCAGATAAGGAATGACAAGAACGCCTCTGATCTCAAGTATGGCCAACCCTAGGTGCTGTGACTAGGCCTAATGGCAGTGTCATGAAATGAAACTGCGAAACAGAAGAACCTCTGGTAGGTGGAAAAATGTGCAGATGTGCATCTTCGGCTACGTTCACATTTGCGGTCAGCGCCGCAGCGTCGGGCGCCGCAGCGGCGCCGCATGCGTCATGCGCCCCTATATTTAACATGGGGGCGCATGGACATGCGTTGTGCTGCGTTTAGCGCCGCATGGCCGCAAGCGTTGGACGCAAGAAACGCATCAAGTTGCATTTTTTTTGCGTCCAACTTGCGGCCAAAAACGACGCATGCGGCGCAAAACGCAGCGTTTTAGCGTGCGTTTTGCCGCGTTTTTGTTTGCGTTGTGCGCTGCGGCGCCGACGCTGCGGCGCACAACGCAAATGTGAACGTAGCCTTCAATGTACATCAAGCATAGGAATGCCTCAGGCTCCATGGAGGTTATTACCAAACATAGGGATGCCATCCTGATATAAAGAAGGTCCAGGACGAGAAGAACTGAGCCATCCTTCTTTGCGACTATAAGCAGGGGTGAATAAATACCCGAAAAGAATTCCTGCGGAGGGACGGTAATGATGACGCCTGCCTTGTGGAGCAATTAGACAGCCTTATAGAAGGCTGGGAATGAGAGGATTCTTTTGACAAAGAATATGTTGGAACCAGGCCTGGAGGATCTGTTCTCGTGGCATCAAGGACACCAGAAAGGGACTGGCTTGAAGGAGGGTCTCCTCTTTTCCTAGCGGTCCAGACATTATTTCTGGTGGTTACTGTTCCGGCCTGAAAATTCCAAAAGGATCTAAACTGAATCGTGGGTCTCTTGGGAGGCGGATGTTTGGCCCTCTGTTGCGGAAGCAAAGTATCTTTTTCCCTCGCGGTGTCCAAAATGATCTTGTCTAGCTCTTTTTGGAACATGCCTTCAGCCATAAGACAATGCAGATTGTGATGATGTTGTGAACCTCAAAAGCTGATCAAGTGGCTGTGTCGAGAGAAAATGAAGGAAGGCACTTCCCTGCATGGGCAATCTGGTCTGCTAGATCCACTAATTTAGCAGTGATCTACCCTGGTAGGTTTGAGGGACCGGGTCGCCAAGGGAAGAAGACAGGAGCTCTGTGGCGGTAGCAGGATTGCGGGAAGTCACCTAATGACTGAAACCTAGGTATGGGACACTTTATTTAGGATGGCGACTGTTTTGGAGAGATATGTGGGGGAGGGGTACATTCTTGTGCAGGACAATAGCCATGGGATGAGAGCACGACTCCCTGGTGTTTGGCATAAAGGACGAGAAAAATGCCAGACAGCGTTTCTGGGGATACAGAGTTGCCCCCAGGTGACAAAACTTACCCAGGTGCTGGAGCCTGTGACCCTGGAGAACGGGTAGGAACAGTGGTTCAGCAGACCTGGTCATGGAGCTGCCGAGTCTGTATGAACCAGAGAGCCTGCAACGGTTGACTGTGAGCCGAAGACTAGAAGAACCAGAGGAGTCTGAGCGGAGTCCCCCTGCTTTTGAATGTAAAAAGCGCCCTGATAAGCTGAGAGCGGTGGGTGGCGAAGATAGCCAGCACGTGATTGGCCAGGCTGCTGTAGGCATGGCCTGGCTACTGAAGAAAGCCTAGGCAAAAGCCGGGGACTACCGTATATGCTCGAGTATAAGCCGACCCGTGTATAAGCCAAGATCCCTAATTTTGCCACAAAAAACTGGGAAAACTTAATGAATCGAGTATAAGCCTAGGGTGGAAAATGCAGCAGCTAAAGGTAAATTTCAAAAACAAAAATAGGTACCACTAAAAGTAAAATTAATTGAGATATCAGTAGGCTAAGTGTTTTTGAATATCCATATTAAATCAGGAGCCCCATATAATGCTCCATACAGTTCATGATAGTCCCCATAAGATGTTCCATACAAAATACACCCCATATAATGCTCCATAAAGTTTATGATGGGCCCCATAAGATGCCCCATATTAAAATATGCCCCATATAATGCTGCACAAAGGTTAATAATGGCCCCATAAGATGCTCCATAGACACATTTGCCCCATACAGTGCTGCATAAAGGTTAATAAGGACCCCATAAGATGCTTTATAGAGATATTTGCCCCATATAATGCTGCACAAATGCTGATTATGGCCCCATAAGATGCTCCATAGAGATATTTGCCCCATATAATGCTGCACAAATGCTGATTATGGCCCCATAAGATGCTCCATAGAGATATTTGCCCCATATAATGCTGCACAAATGCTGATTATGGCCCCATAAGATGCTCCATAGAGATATTTGCCCCATATAATGCTGCACAAATGTTGATTATGGCCCCATACGATGCTCCATCGAGATATTTGCCTCATACAATGTTGCACAAATGTTGATTATGGCCCCCATAAGATGCTCCATAGAGATATTTGCCCCATATAATGCTGCATAGAGATATTTGCCCCATATAATGTTGCACAAATGTTGATTATGGCCCCATAAGATGCTCCATAGAGATATTTGCCCCATATAATGCTGCACAAATGCTGATTATAGCCCCATAAGATGCTCCATAGATGCTCCACAGAGATATTTGCCCCGTATGCTGTTGCTGCGATTTAAAAAAAAAAAAAAAAAAAAAGGCATACTCGCCTCTCGTCGCTCAGGCCCCCAGCACTTGCAATGTTCACCTGTCCTCGTTCCACCGCCGGGCTCCGTCTTCCACGTCCTCTGCACTGACGTTCAGGCAGAGGGCGCGCACTAACCACGTAATCGCGCCTTCTGCCTGAGCGTCACAGCAGAGGACGCGGAAGACGGAGCGGCGCCCGGCGGTGGAACGAGGACAGGTAAATATCGCGCAATGCTGCTCACCCTCCCCATTATACTCACCTGCTCCTGCCGCGGTCCCTGGCAGCTTCCCTGATGGTCTTCTTCGGTGCCGGGAGCTTCTTACAGCGTTGAGTGGTCACCGATACCGCTCATTACAGTAATGAATATGCAGCTCCACCCCTATGGGAGTGGAGTCGCGTCCATATTCATTACTGTAATGAGCGGTACCATGTGACCGCTCAACGCTGGAAGAAGCTGTCAGCGCCCGGAGGCCAGCGGAGATGCAGTGACCGTGCCAGGAGCAGGTGAGCAGGTCACAGCCGCCGCTCCCCCTCCGACAATGACCCGAGTATAAGCCAAGAGGGGCACTTTCAGCCTAAAAAAAATTGGCTGAAAATTTTGGTTATACTCGAGTATATACGGTAAATTTTTAAAGCATGGGTGCCATGGGAGCCACAGCTGGTCTTGGAGGGGAAGACAAGGAGTGAATAGGGCGAAAAACTGCCAGGGAAGGGCTAGGAATTTTTTTTTATTTTTTGGGGAAAAAAAGCTATGTGTGCATGAGATGTCTGAAATCTCATAGCTTTTACTCGAGAGCTACATGTGGTTCATGGTCAAGTGATGTGTGGCCCGTGGCTGTTTGCCAACTTGGCGTACTAGCACCAGGTGTAGCAAGCAGCTTATTAAGAGTAGATCTCTAGATGGTGACTTGTGTGTAGCCTTGCACAGAAGAGCAGATCTGAATGGGGGTAAGATAGGAAAGCCTAGAGCTTGGCATACAGCCTTTGTCATTTCAGTGGAAAAGCTTTGGCTGTCATTATACTGGTAATGGGGACTGTGGATGTCAATAATGTAAGTGGGGCAGGAGCTTGATGTGGCTCGCGACCATCTCTCAGAGCTGAACGTGGCTTGTGACCCTCCGGCCTAAAGGGTCACAAATGTCCGATTGCTGGAGCATCACAGATCACAAGAATGGGAGTGTTGAGCCCCCCTGTTCCTTCTATAAGGATGACATTTACCATATCAGTAATCAGCCATGCACCCCGTCACCCCATTGTTTCTACAGCTGATGGTAACTTGGGCCAGTGTGCTCGTTTTACTGCCGCTCTGGTGAAACTTCAGCTCCCTGCACGACCAGTGGAAATACAAGTGGTCAATCAATTTGCAGACATTTGGTGAGTCATTATTAGCTGATATAACGCTATGTGATTACTTTCTGAAATAGAAACAGCAGCAACAAACGACGCCTGGCTCTAAAGTACTTACATTAAGCTGAACTCCTGGTTCACAGAAAACAAGGTGCCTTCAGCGAAGTCTTTTGGGGAGTTTACTTGCGGTTCATATGACAGAACTTGTCTTTTCAATTTAGGAAATGCTACTAGCGACTAAATACAGAGGAAATTATTAATATTAGCTTTGCCGGAACGTACACACAGAATGCTAACAACATACAGAAAGCCATAAGAACAAGAACATACCCACAGGGTCCTCCGCAGCTCAGCATCGGGCAACTCTGTTGCTAGTTTAAGATTTTCAAAGCTTATTTTTTCTTTAGGTCTTTGATTCCAGGCAAACAAAACTGCGAGCTGAAATGTGGTCACCTCCAGGTCGTACTGCCCTACTTCATTCTTAAATGTAATCTACAAAGTTGAATAAATGGATATTTAGGGGCGACGCAACATGTAAAGACACAGTGCATCTATATATAACAGGCGTTTAAGATGGGGTGTCCAATAAGTAGTCTGTAGATAAAAAAAAAATCCTTCTAATATATGAACCATTAAAGGGACTGTCCAATACATTGATATCGATGACCTGGAAATGTCATCAATACCAGATCGGTGGTGGTGGTCCGACATCCAGCTCCGCCAATGATCAGCTGTCAAAGCTGCATTCACCGATTTACGGGCGCTGCGGAGGACTGCAGCTCAGCTTCAAGAGTCACCGAAGCAGATAACAGCTGATTGCTGGAGTTACCCAGATGTCGGACCCCACTGATCTGATACTGAAACCTATCCCGAGGAACTGGTCATCAATATCCAAGTAGTGGAACCCCCATTAAAAATCCCCTTGTTCTACGCTGCCACGCTCTGGCTGGCTTGTGCATGGAGTCGGCCTCAGTAATATCACATTCATAGTAAAGAGACATCAGGTAGTCAAATTATCCAATGGCTTATGGCCTTCGTGAAAGGTGAAGAATTTTACTGATATTTTTAATTAAAACTTTTGTTTCTTCTTCTATATTTTATACGGGTTTTTGAAAGTTTAGGTAATGGCCAATGCCGAAACAACTCTTCATGTCAATCAGCAGCAGGACAGCCCAGAGCTGGAATTAGAGGCAGCACAAACCCGGTGACAGGTCCCCTTGGTGTAGACATTCGGGAAGCTCCAGCCAACAGGACACCCAGATGGCAGCTCGCCTACCGCTCATACGTACAATGCCGTTAGACATCAGATGGTGCCAGTGCAGTTTTCTACCACTGTGGTTCTTCTTATAGAATTCCTCTACTTCAGGAATAAGGTCTTCCAATTCGGTGGGTAAAGAAACAAATACTTTTTCAGAACTTCTCGACCAAGCACCAGCATTCAAAATTTTAATATTCACAGAATCAGCTGTAAAAAGAATTACAATAATCAAGAAAAAAAATCTACTGCACTATGAAAAAACGTCCAACATATAACATTCACCACCTCAAAAGTTTTAATTGGTGGAAGCTGATGCCGAGCCCCTAATGACGTGGGAGGACTGTTGTGCCCCCTTTGGTAAGATGGGTCTCTAATAAGCCCATTTTCAGGTGACTGCACCTCTCCAAGTAGAGCGAGCTACTAAAAGGACGGTATTCGGCAGAGATGTGTGGATCTAGAGAGACTGAAATCCATAAAATTGTGCGGATTTTACTGGCAAGTTCAATTTGCATAAAAAGAAGATTTTTGTGTACTCACCGTAAAATCTTTTTCTCCGAGCCAATCATTGGGGGACACAGGACCATGGGTGTCATGCTGCTGCCACTAGGAGGACACTAAGTAAACACAGAAAGAATAGCTCCTCCCCTGCAGTATACACCCTCCTGCTGGCTCTTAGTGAACCAGTTCGGTAACAAAGCAGTAGGAGCTTAATATTTAACAAGAATGAACTATGTCAAAACCAAGTTAACTCAAAACAAAACCAAAGCCAATAGGCTAACAGGGTGGGTGCTGTGTCCCCCAATGATTGCCTCGGAGAAAAAGATTTTACGGTGAGTACACAAAAATCTCCTTTTCTCCTACGCCTCATTGGGGGACACAGGACCATGGGAAGTCCTAAAGCAGTCCCTGGGTGGGAAACAATTAACTGTAATTGCTGCTTGCACCCACAAGTTACATTTGCGGCACGGCCGCCTGCAAAATTCGTCTGCCGACGGTCACATCTGCCGAGGCCTGAGAGTGAATATGGTAATGTTTTGTAAAGGTATGCAGGCTAGACCAAGTCGCAGCCTTACAAACTTGTGCTGCCGAAACTTGGTGCCGGATGGCCTAAGGCACACCCACTGACCGAGTGGAGTGAGCCTTAATCCCTGCTGGGACAGGAAGACCTCTGACTTGGTAGGAGTCTTGAATAGCCGAACGGATCCATTTGGCTATTGTCGCCTTGGAAGCAGGAAATCCTTTCCTCGGTTCTTCCGGGAGCACGAATAGGGCATCTGACCTGCGGAAGGACGCTGTCCGCGAGATGTATCTCCTAAGAGCTCTCACTAAATCCAGTGTGTGAAGGGCCTTCTCGATGCGATGGACTGGTGCCGGACAGAGTGACGGTAAGACAATCTTCTCATTGATATGAAAAGAGGATACAACTTTCGGTAGAAAAGACGGGGATGTCCTCAATACCACCCTATCCTGATGAAAATTCAGGAACGGAACTTGAGAGGACAGAGCCGCCAACTCGGAGACTCGTCTAATAGAGGTGACCGCAACTAGAAAAGCAACTTTCCATGAAAGAAGAGACAGGGAAACCTCCTGTAGAGGTTCGAAAGGAGCCTGTTGCAAAACTCCGAGGACCAGATTAAGATCCCATGGTTTCAACGGCATCCTATAGGGGGGCGCCCGATGGGAGACTCCCTGAATAAACGTCTTGACCTGTAATCTGTTGGCAATCCTGCGTTGGAAGAGAACAGACAGGGCTGAGATCTGCCCCTTGAGAGAACTAAGGGCGAGACCCAAGTCCAAACCCGTTTGTAAGAACTCGAGAATGGAAGGGATGGAAAAAATGTAGAGGAGAACGTCCTCGGTCGCTACACCATGAAAAGAAAGTCTTCCAAGTGCGATGATAGATACGCATAGACGTAGGCTTTCTAGCGTTGATCATGGTAGCTATGACTTCTGGAGAGAAACCTGCCTGGGTTAGGACCCAGGACTCAACGGCCATGCCGTCAAACACAGGGCCTCTGAGTTCTGGTGGTAAAAGGGGCCTTGAGATAGCAGATCTGCGCAATTCGGTAATCGCCAGGGAACGTCGGCAACTAGTTGAACTAGTTCCGCGTACCATGCCCGGCGCGGCCAATCTGGCGCAATCAGGATTACCGGTACCCTCTCTGCTCCGATTTTCTTGATGACTCTCGGTAGGAGAGGAAGCGGGGGAAATATGTACGGAAGCCGAAAATGATGCCACGGGAGTACAAGAGCGTCTGCCCCGATGGCTGCCGGATCGTGGGACCGAGCCATGAAGTCGGGAAACTTGGAATTCAGCCGTGAGGCCATCAGATCCACGTCTGGGATTCCCCAACGACAGCAGATCTGGTTGAAGATCTCCGGATGGAGAGACCACTCCCTGGAGTCGAGGCACTGGCGACTGAGGAAGTCTGCCTCCCAATTGTCCACTCCCGGGATGTGAACCGCAGAGATCATTAAGCGGTTTTTCTCGGCCCATCGGAGGATGTGACCTACCTCTGTCATGGCCGCCCTGCTGCGGGTTCCCCCTTGGCGGTTGATGTATGCCACTGCAGTGGCGTTGTCGGACTGAATCCTGATTGGGCGACCTGCTAGGAAGGAATGGAACTGGAGAAGTGCCAGCCTGAATGCCCGGATTTCCAAGATGTTGATTGGAAGGCGTGATTCCTGGGGGGACCAGCGGCCCTGAGCAGTGTGATGAAGGAACACCGCTCCCCAGCCTAGAAGACTGGCATCGGTCGTCACAACCAGCCAGTGTACTGGAAGAAAAGACTTCCCTTGATTCAGGGAGGATTTCAATGTCTACCACCTGAGAGACTGTCTGACTCGCTGGGGAAGGAGGAACCGACGGTCTAGGGAGAACCGGTTCCTGTCCCAAACAGCCAGGAGGGCATGCTGTAGAGGACTGAGGTGTAGTTGGGCAAATGGAACCGCCTCCATAGCTGCTACCATCCTGCCGAGGACTCTCATACTGAAGCGCAGAGAGTGAGAGGCTGAGAGAGCTTCTGAGCTTCTCGCTGTAAGACTGAGATCTTTTCAGGGGGAAGAAGAACCAACCCCCGGGAAGAGTCGAGTATCATTCCTAGAAAGGAAATTCGCTGAGCCGAACTGGGGAAGATTTTTTAAAGCTTATATTCCAACCCAGGCGAGAAAGGGTATCTATTGTGATGGCCACGGCTTCCTTGCAGGAGCGGAAAGAGGGGCCTTTTATGAGGATATCATCTAAATACGGGAGCGCGACCACTCCTCGGGTGTGGAGTATGGCCACGGCAGCCACCATGACCTTGGTGAATACCCTGGGAGCGGTGGCGAGGCCGAAGGGCAGAGCAACGAATTGGAAGCGATCTTCCTGAACTGTGAAGCGAAGAAACCTTTGGTGAGAAGGTAAAATAGGAATGTGGAGGTATGCGTCCTGGATGTCTATAGACGCCAGGAACTCGCCTTTTTCCCTGGAGGCGATGACAGAACGAAGCGATTCCATCTGGAACCGTCGTACCCTGACAAACCTGTTCAGCAGTTTTAGGTCCAGTATGGGCCGTACTGTACCATCCTTCTTTGGAACAATGAAGAGGTTTGAATAAAAACCATGAAACCTTTCGCTTCGAGGGACTGGAATAACGACTCCGTCTTCTCTCAGAGAGCTTATAGCTTTGAAGAACTCTGATGCTTTTGCCCTGGGAGGAGAAGACAGGAAAAAACGGTATGGAGGATGAGATAAGAGATCTCTCTCGTATCCGAAGGACACTAGATCGCGGACCCACTCGTCGAGAACGACCGGGAGCCACGCGGCACTGAAGGAAAGCAGGCGGTCGCCTACTTTGAGGGTGTACCCCGGATACCGCAGGGAGTCATTGTGTGGAAGTCTGCCCGTTCTGGCACCTCTGGATCCCAGCTGCCTTGGCCTGCCTCTCCATGAAGGGGAAGGCTTAAGAGAGGCCTGTGAACCTCTGTCTCCACGTTGTGCCCAGCCGGAACCGGGAGATGTGGAAGTAGAGGACCAGTTTGAGTTGTAACAAAAAAAAAAAATAAATAAATAAAAAATCGGGAACGAGCCTGTGGTTGCAGGTTCCGAAAGGGCCGAGAGGGTTTCTGTTGGGGAAGAAATTTACTCTTCCCTCCAGTGGCGTCAGAAATTAACTGGTCGAGCTTTTTGCCAAAAAAGGCGACCGCTCTGATATGGGAGAGAAGTCAATGACTTTTTGGAAGTAGAATCCGCACGCCAGTCCCTGAGCCATAAGGACCTCCGGATGGTGATGGCATTTGCTGCTGCTTGAGAAGCGCAGTCAGCGGCATCCAGGGACGCGGTCACTACAAAATCTCCAGCTCTGGCTATCTGAGTAGCGAGGTCTGCTATCTCTGCTGTAGACAAGACCTCAGCCCGGTGGGTCATAGCCTTAGCCACCCACGTAGCACCAAAAGATGAAAAGAGTGCGGCCGCTGAGGCTTCAAAGGCTGAACGCGCCATATTGTTGATCTGACGATCGGTTGGATTTTTGATAGAGGCGCCCTCCGAGGAGGATAAAGCAGATTTGGTAGCCAGGCGCGATACCGGAAGATCTACTGGGGGAGATTGTGACCAATCTTTTCTTAGATCCTGGGCAAAGGGATATTTGGACTCCATGGGCTTCTGCCTTGTGAGTCGTTTATCTGGACGGATCCTGTGAGATTCAACAATTTGCTTAAACTCGGGATGAGTGGCGAACACTCTGTGAGCTCGTTTGGTCCTCTTAAGGACACGGCATGATCCGTTTTAGATAAGGGTTCCCTCCTCAAGTCTCAAAGCCTTATTCACTGACTCAAGTAGAGAGTCGAGAGTCTCCTGATCGTGATGAAATTCCTGATCTAGGGACGTATCAGAATCGTCCTCTGAAATAGGTTCTCTACTAGCCCCAATGGAAGGGGAGCGAGAAATGGAGCTCTCAGAACCCGAAAACCGGTGATGGTCTGGGGATATGGCATGAGTCCTTTATCCTGGAAGAGTGAGAACTCCTCCTTGGCAAGGTACGACCCCTGGAGTACGAGGGGTTCTGACCATCGGAAGCGTCGTCCGTATTAGTGCCCTGGTTAGAGGAAGGGTCTCGGAACGAGTCTAACGCTTTTGCCAGGGATGCCATAGACCGGGTAAGGGAGGTAGCCCACTCAGGGGGACTAGGCTCACTGGGTTCAGTATCAGCAACAGGTGGTTCCTGAGCCGTCACCGGTTCACAAGCTGTGCATAATGCAGTATTGTGACCCCGGGGTAATGATACCTTACAAGAGGTACATGCAGTGAAAAATACAGTGTGGGTTTTCCCAGACTTTTTGTGAGGCTTTGGTTGAGACATAGTAAAGCCTGGAGGAAAGCGCTTACTATCAGGGGAAGGGTTAAGCTATGTTTCTGAAGCTTACCCATGGTCCTGTGTCTTGAGTCCCCAGGGGAGGTCCGCAGTGTGATGCCACGGGAGTTATGCACAGGAATCGCTATTCCTGAAGGCTGTCATTGAAAATGCTGGAGCAGCGCTGCAGCATCAGCCCTGTGCGTGTACCAAGATGGCCGCCGAGATCAGGAAGCGAAAGTCTCTCTTTTAAGGAACGAGAAGCGCCAGAAAGAGTGGGCGGTGGTAACTGCCGGTGGGCGTGGCCAAAACTCCGGCCTGTATGAGAGGGAAAAGCCAGGGGCTAAATTATAAACCTGCGGTTGCGGCCTGCAGCGCCGTGAACGGTATTAGCGCCATTCTTAAGCCACACTCTCTGAAGGAATTGCCGCACTGCAGACCACCCACGGACCCGGGCTTTAAGGTGCGGACCTCCCATACCCCGGGGACCAGGACCCCCCAGCCCCCGCAGTGTACTCACGGTAGATGCGGTGGGCTGGTGCGATAGTCAGGGAGGGGGTGGAGAGCTTCTGCGACATGCGTCATCCGCTATATCAGTGGTGATGCAGAGGGGGCTGCACGGACGCCATATATATCATGTCCGGCTATGCACCTGGCTCCAGGAGAGGTAGATGGAGGGCTACTCCATGTGGTCGCCTGCTATGGAGGGGGAAGATCGGAACGCGAAGGAACCGTCGCCCGCAAGATGAGCTCAGGGCTGGCATCCATCGTTGCAGGAAAGGATACGGGAGGGACGCTCCACGTACTTGCCTGTTGATGGTTCGGGGGAGATCGGAACCTAGAAAGGATCCGTCACCCCCATTCGCTCCGTTAAAGGAAAAAATAGAACAAAAAATCAAAAATTAAAATAAAAACGGTGGGGTCTGAAACAGACCCAAGTGCCTCCTACAGACACTAAGCAAGAACTGGTTCACTGAGAGCCAGCAGGAGGGTGTATACTGCAGGGGAGGAGCTGACAGCCAGCAGGAGGGTGTATACTGCAGGGGAGGAGCTGAGAGCCAGCAGGAGGGTGTATACTGCAGGAGAGGAGCTGAGAGCCAGCAGGAGGGTGTATACTGCAGGGGAGGAGCTGAGAGCCAGCAGGAGGGTGTATACTGCAGGGGAGGAGCTGAGAGCCAGCAGGAGGGTGTATACTGCAGGAGAGGAGCTGAGAGCCAGCAGGAGGGTGTATACTGCAGGGGAGGAGCTATTCTTTCTGTGTTTACTTAGTGTCCTCCTAGTGGCAGCAGCATAACACCCATGGTCCTGTGTCCCCCAATGAGGCGTAGGAGAAAATGTATGCTTCACAAACAATGTTTCTTATTATGTTCTGGGGTCTGGAGAGATCCCATATTTTAATAAATGTAAGGTCTTCTTCAGGGTCTCCAGTGTGTGTGGTGTGCTGTTTTCACACACAAACATTTACATCTGTGAGCTTGCACAAGTTTCCGTGTGATCCACACGTGGACATGTCCATTTTTAAAAAGAACTCCCTTACAATTACCCTCTTTTACCCACTTATTACCATAAAAAAAAATCCACAGTGTCCGCCGCAATCCATAATATAAATGTCCCATGACGATCTCCGACTGTGCTACATCCGGAGGCTGTGATAAGCAGTGACATCAGTAATGTTACCGCTCACCACGGCCACCGGAACACACAGTAGCGCGACAACCTGCGGCAGTGACGTCATTAAGGTTACCACAGGTCACCCCTGGCGGCTCACAGAGAGGTTACAGTGAGAACCGCCGGCTGTGACCTGCGGTAACCTTAATGACGTCACTACTGCTGGTTCTCATGCTACAGTGGTGCGTTGTGAGTGGTAATGTTACTGATGTCACAGCTCATCACAGCCTCTGGATGCAGTAGGACATCCAAATTATGGATGGCGGAGGATCCTGTGAATTATTATTTTTTGTGCTAATAAATGGGTAAAAGAGGGTAATTGTTGGGGAGTACTTTTTACAATTAAAAGGACTTTTGCATGTGTCTACTTCTTTTCACGACGGAGTTAATAATGGGGGTGTCTGACATACGCCTCTCCATTACTAACCCTTGTCCGCTAACATCAAGCCCATTATACAGCTGACATCAACCCTAAAAACATTACCCCAATTGCCAACGCACCAGGGCAACTGGGAAGAGCCGAGGTTAAGCACCAGAATTGGCACATCTAATGTCTGAGCCAACAGTGGGGCGTCTGAGGGTTGGTTTTATTAGCTGGGAAGGGGCCAATACCCATAGCCCTTCCCAGCCTATTCATATCAGCCCCCAACAGTCTGTTGTGGCGTATGTAGTGTCACTGGCACATGATTACAACATGCTAGTCTCTGCCTGAAGTTCCAGCACAATGTGAAGATGCATAGAGTTCCACTGTGTGGCGTGGGGAAGAAGAGTTACCGAGGACCTATGGGGGAGAGCAACCAGCAGAGGTGACCGAAGAGGTGAGCAGTAGGTTTTATTTTTAATCTTTTTCTTACGGCTTGCTATGATTTAGCAAAATGGCAGCAAACTGGAGACCAACTTGCTGAATGTGCACAGAGCAAATTACAAAAAAAAAAAACACATTCTGGAGAATATAGATTTTTGTCAAATTCGAGCAAAAATCAATTCCACTCAAATAAATTCCCCCAAATCTAGTGTTCGGCTGAGCGCCTCTTCCACCTAATTTCGGGGCCTTAGCACTCTGCTCCCACCCATCACAACCAGGGAATACGACTATATGTTGTGTCAAAAACATTTCTAAAAAGGAGCATTTACTCTGAGCTTTATATGATAATCTTTTTTTTAAATGGCCTATGTCAGATCTGGTAAATAGGATAAAAGGGTCTTGGCCCAGGATAGCGACGCTGGCATCTCTTGCCATACGGTTACTATGGACATAATATTCATATATATTGTATAGCCATCATCTACCTGCTGCACACTACATATTATCTGCAGGATCGATATTTTTCAAAGTACGGTCGAATGGTTACATGTGTCGAGTCATTACACACAAGGCAGACATATCTCATAAACCTCCTACCTGGAAGGGCTAATTTATTATTTTTATGCATTTCCTTAAAAGCCTGATTTAAATCTTCAGAAACTTTAATGTCTTGAAACATTCGAGCCAGTTTGTTGACATAATCTGCGGGCATTCCCACTTCCTGCAGAGAAATCATAAGAAAGCACCATGAGGCGAGACCTCCTCCAGATGTCGGAGTACAGAGAATGACAAAAACTATCTTAACAAGGAAATAAGGAATTCAGTAGTCAAAGATGAGATTCTGGTGATTCTGCGGCAAAAGTTTGGAAACATTAAAATCAATGTGGAGTAATGGAAACCGTAGAGCAAACACTTGAATATTGCGGAGATGCAGTTCTCCGAGTAGCACCTGGATAGAAGCAGAGCTATGCAAATAACCCAAACAATGGAAATACAAAAATATCATTGTCACCTTGTCCATATAACCTATTAGGGTATGAACATAACACAGGGCGCTTGGTTTCTCTGTATCCCCTTCAGTGTGTATGAAGGGAGAGCATCTCTCTACGAGAGTCTCCAGTCTCGGAGAAATAAAGCTGACCTTGTGATGAATGATAGTGACAGGACAGGTGGTTGGCGATGGCCATCATTGCCCCAGATTCGGCTATAGATACCAGACTCCAGGAAGTGTCTCATCCAGGTAAAGTTGGTGAGGTATAAGGAATCCGGAAAAGCTGGACTCCCTAGGAAAGTATCGTTTGTAAAGAAACTTCTGTTTTCAGGTCTGGAGGTCAGTTTTTGGGTAGCGGACCAGTCATTACTTCCTGACCTGGTCGTCTCTGTGGTCCTCACTCAGTCCAGGTATTGGACTCTGTCATCCATAAACTGGAACACAATATGTGCACTTTAGATGAAGAGAAGCTGTCTGAAGACACAGGATCTGTTTGTCCCAGAGTCCTTAAAAAGGAATCTGTCAGCAGGTTTTTGCTATGTAATCTGAGCGCTGTATTATGCAGGGGCAGCGACCCTGATTCCAGCGATGTGTCAATTACTGAGCGCCTTGCTGCCATTCTAATAAAATCACTGTTGACTGAAAGCTTTTTTGTACACTGTACATGGTCAGCAAGCTGCCAATCCCATGGGTCAGCAAGATGCCAATCCCATGGGTCAGCAAGCTGCCAATCACATGAGTCAGCAAGCTGCCAATCCCATGGGTCAGCAAGCTGCCAATCCCATGGGTCAGCAAGCTGCCAATCCCATGGGTCAGCAAGCTGCCAATCCCATGGGTCAGCAAGCTGCCAATCCCATGGGTCAGCAAGCTGCCAATCCCATGGGTCAGCAAGCTGCCAATCCCATGGGTCAGCAAGCTGCCAATCCCATGGGTCAGCAAGCTGCCAATCCCATGGGTCAGCAAGCTGCCAATCCCATGGGTCAGCAAGCTGCCAATCCCATGGGTCAGCAAGCTGCCAATCCCATGGGTCAGCAAGCTGCCAATCAGTGGTGGGGATGGAGTGCCACAGATGAGCCTGACTGACTTGCACGAGACACCTAGTCCGGCAGTGATAATCTCCTGCTGATAAAACACTGATTGCATTGAAATTACAGCAAGCTGCTGACTAAGTGTGTAAGTTGCCCTAGACTAAATAACAAAAACCTGCTGAGCTGACAGATTCCCTTTAATTGAGGACTGCTCGACTCCAGTAGGTGGTTATTGAAGTAAGGTAACACATGATCTTTTTCGGGTGCTTGGTAATATGCCAACTATATAGAAGAGGACTTTATTTTTAAAGAATAGGAGAAGCCCTGTGTGAACAGAACATCTGTCTCTGACTGCATGGATCCTATTTTTGCCCACCACTAAGCAGCTAATCTGCCACAGTGACCACTGATCTGGTAGCCATGGACTCGTCCAGCAAAATCAACTGCTTGATGCGGGTGCTGGCCAATTTGGGCAGTGCCACGGTTTTTGTAACATCAGCAGAGCTTTATAATGGTCTCTGGCTTGTCACCCACAAAATGTGGCCATCAGACTGCAAAGCCCAAACTGAGCTCCTAACACAGCAGCTCGCTGCGGAGAATAGACACCAGTGATCTGTCACACAGCGATGAAACTAGAAAACAGATCAAGTCTGAAAGTTGCCTAAAGTCTGTATGTGAATCCTGGTACAGTTCTCGTTCTTTTACCCTGAGCCATTCCACCATGTTCTCCTCAATCTCACTGTCCGCAGAGATGTCCAGGATGAGCCGTCGGGTGAGATGGGCCTTGTGGTATCTCATGAACACATCTTTGTTCTGAACATATTTCAGCACCAGCAGCTGCAAAAGGCAAAAACAGCAGTGGTGGTTACATGTACATAACACAGCGAGAGTCGCAGGCTGCGTTCACACGTGGAGCGCTTGTTCCAGTTTTGATACAGATTTAGAACCCCTACTTAAAGGGGCGGCGTGGCTCCACAGAGCACAGTGCCCCCCTCATGGCATTCACTGCTTCATACAGCACGGCTCCGGACCTGCAGGAGCGGCTGGGCTCAGCTTTACAGTTCTGTCCTATTTACCAAAATGCAGCAAATTACAATGCCAGGAACAGACGCTACTAAATGTATTGTCCGTGGTGGCAGGGGCCTGCTGAGAAATGAAGGTCCGTGTGTCCTGTGGCTGGTAAATGTTCCCTGAGTAAAAGAGGTGAGGTATTTTTTGGACAATAGAATGCACCTTGCTATAAGACGTACTACGGACTTAGACAGCAGAAAATAATGAAAAATATTCATTTTAATGCACGGGAGACTAGGGAGGTAATAAATCCATTGTTAGCTTCTTCTGCAGTATATGCATTACACATATTATAGCTTCACAGCACACATTCCGCACTCTCGTCAGCGCACACATTCCGCACCCTCCCTCGGCAGCGCACACATTCCCCACCCTTGGCAGCGCACACATTCCGCACCCTCGGCAGCGCACACATTCTGCACCCTTCAGCAACGCACACATATATACAACGCTGCTGCATGAATACTCAGCACTGCTGCATATACTCATATACTCAACTCTGCTGCACATACTAGCACATATTCCGCTACATCAACATTCACACGGCTCAGCTACATCAACATGCGCACGGCTCAGCTACATCAACATGCGCACGGCTCAGCTACATCAACATGCGCACGGCTCAGCTACATCAACATGCGCACGGCTCAGCTACATCAACATGCGTGCACGCAGTGACGCACACTTTGAAATTCCTTCTGGGCATGTGAATGAGCACATGTCCTGTAAGATCCTTCAGCCTTCTCTCCTGCACAGATCAGGCTGATCAGTGTCAGGAATGAGAAGAAAGCACTGCGCCTCTGCACAGTTCTCTCAGGAATCCTTCACGCATCTGTGTTTCCAGTACATGTGGCATTCATTTTTTCTTTTTCTTTTTACGAATACCACATGTACCCATTATAACCTCTGCTGCTATACGCATGTCTGTATTTACACTGACTGTATCCCTGCGAACCACATGGAGACATGTCCATCTTTTCCAGCAGCGCTGATGACAAGGGTCAATACAAATCTATAGGTCTGTGACCAGACAGGTAACACTGCAGTGTAATTTTCACACACAAACAGATATACTCCCATAATATATGCACACACAAATATACTGGAAATATGACAAACAATTAATTAACTCTTACCACTTCCTTGAGCTTTGCCTCAATTTCTTCAGATGTCAGTTTTTTACTGAGAGGTGTTTTTCGTAACAACATGTCACAGTAGTTTGCAAGTAATTCTGGACACTTTGATTCGGGCTGGGTTTTCAATCCAACACTATATAAAAAAAAATAATAATTTAGTCACATTATAAAGGGTTATAACTCCCACTGTATCCGCAATTCTAACTGTGCATCAAGAATGGACATGGGGACCTCTTCTTTAGGCCACATTCAGATGTCCATATTGTCTCTAGCTGTTGGCGCCATGCTCTCGTCCTGCCCCAGCTCTTCCCATTTTGGGTCAAGCTGGCAAGAACAGGCCAAAAGTCACATGTTTGAGACTTTTTAAAACGATTTAAGCCAGAATTCTGACAAAATTACTTTAATTAATCAGGGCAATTTGCACGGCCAGTTGTCTTTTGCCGGAGAGGGACAACTTATGCGGCTGGTATTCTGTACTGTGGTATTGATAAGCCTTCGTTAATGATTTTATACTTCATAGCCAGGCTAAAAATCACAATTCGGCTGAATTTCAGCTGGAAATGAGAAAAGTTGCACCCAACATGCCGGTCACACAAACAGAAATAGTTGAAGGAAAAAAAATGGGAGTTTTCTTTTAGCCTAATGTATAGTCACTGTAAAAAAGTAAATAAAATCAGTAAATTTGAATAACATTCTTTGCCACGGTTCACTTTTTATCAAAAATATGAAATATTGACTGAAATATATTACCCTTTCTGCTTTAGCGGCAGTTCCAGCTTAAATATAGTAGCATCATTCACAACGGCCTTGTACGCCTGAAATAAAAGCAAATCAGTAAAAATAAAGAAGAGAAGCTAACAAGGTTTCATTGTCTCATTATACTTTCTACATGTATTATGCATTATTTTCTAGTACGCATAGGTGCAAAGGAATTAATGGGGTTGTCTACTATTGATGCTATGTCATCAATATCAGATTGGTGGGGGTGTGAAGCACTGGTCAACTGTGAGCAGTGCTGGAATAGCAAACCTCGGAATACTGCAGTGCTGGAATACCTCTGTACATTGTAGTGGCCGCTTTCTGGTGCTGCAGTGCTGGACTACCTCTGTACATTGTAGTGGCCGCTTTCTGGTGCTGCAGTGCTGGACTACCTCTGTACACTGTAGTGGCCGCTTTCTGGTGCTGCAGTGCTGGAATACCTCTGTACATTGTAGTGGCCGCTTTCTGGTGCTGCAGTGCTGGACTACCTCTGTACACTGTAGTGGCCGCTTTCTGGTGCTGCAGTGCTGGACTACCTCTGTACATTGTAGTGGCCGCTTTCTGGTGCTGCAGTGCTGGACTACCTCTGTACATTGTAGTGGCCGCTTTCTGGTGCTGCAGTGCTGGAATACCTCTGTACACTGTAGTGGCCGCTTTCTGGTGCTGCAGTGCTGGACTACCTCTGTACACTGTAGTGGCCGCTTTCTGGTGCTGCAGTGCTGGAACACCTCTGTACACTGTAGTGGCTGCTTTCTGGTGCTGCAGTGCTGGAATACCTCTGTACATTGTAGTGGCCGCTTTCTGGTGCTGCAGTGCTGGAATACCTCTGTACATTGTAGAGGCCGCTTTCTGGTGCTGCAGTGCTGGACTACCTCTGTACATTGTAGTGGCCGCTTTCTGGTGCTGCAGTGCTGGAATACCTCTGTACATTGTAGAGGCCGCTTTCTGGTGCTGCAGTGCTGGACTACCTCTGTACATTGTAGTGGCCGCTTTCTGGTGCTGCAGTGCTGGAATAGCTCTGTACATTGTAGAGGCCGCTTTCTGGTGCTGCAGTGCTGGAATACCTCTGTACATTGTAGTGGCCGCTTTCTGGTGCTGCAGTGCTGGAATACCTCTGTACATTGTAGTGGCCGCTTTCTGGTGCTGCAGTGCTGGAATAGCTCTGTACATTGTAGAGGCCGCTTTCTGGTGCTGCAGTGCTGGAATACCTCTGTACACTGTAGTGGCCGCTTTCTGCTTTCTGGTGCTGCAGTGCTGGAATACCTGTGTACATTGTAGTGGCCGTGCTCAGCGGCTGCAATGCTGGAATACCTCTGTACACTGTAGTGGCCGCTTTCTGGTGCTGCAGTGCTGGAATACCTGTGTACATTGTAGTGGCCGTGCTCAGGGGCTGCAATGCTGGAATACCTCTGTACACTGTAGTGGCCGCTTTCTGGTGCTGCAGTGCTGGAATACCTGTGTACATTGTAGTGGCCGCGCTCAGGGGCTGCAGGCCAGCTTCTATTGAACTGCATAGGAGCTGATCTGACATACCTGAGGAACAATCAATACACAGTGTACAGAGCTTTGCTATTCCACCACAATATACTATTTCGAGCCATCGCTGGAGCTGACAACAGCTGATCAGTGGAGGTGCTAGGTGTTCAACCTCAATCAATCCGATAATTATGACCTATCCTAAGTGTAAGCCATCAATATCTCAGTAGTGGAAAACCAGAGCAGGAAGTCTGTATAGTAATGATTCAACCAATAGCCACACAGCAGGAAGTCTGTGCAGTGATGATTCAACCAATAGCCAGAGAGCAGGAAGTCTGTGCAGTGATGATTCAACCAATAGCCAGAGAGCAGGAAGTCTGTGTAGAGATGATTCAACCAATAACAGCCAGAGCAGGAAGTGATATCAGAGAAGGTAGAGGCATTTTGGTAATCACTCAATAACTAACTCAATGAAAAGCAGCACCACTTGTTGCCCGTGTTGCTATGGGCTAAAGTGTACACGATCAAACATATGAGGATGAGACAAAATTTACATTTCTAGTATATTAATGTAACCCAGTAGGTATATTTAGCTAATTATAAAATTGCTTCATACTCAAAATGTGACCCTCTATAAATCTATACAAAATGTCTTTGTTGGTTGGAAAGCCAACATTAACTACTCTCTCTTACAGGATAATCCTCCATTACGGCTGATACTTGTTAAAGGGGTTATCCACTACTCCGAAACCCCCTTCTCAATCACTACATTCCCCCCATGTAAAATAATAACAGCAATTCTCAATTCCGATGCAGACAGCTCCAGCAATGTCTGGTGCATGGTCTCTCGGGGCCCTGCATTCAATCAGCGGTTCTGCTCTTAGTCTTCCTCTGGATGTCAGTTTTGTCTGAAGGAGGAGAGTGAAGCAGCCACTGAATGAAGACAGTGCTCCCTTGACATTATGTCATGCAAGCCCTGAGATACCACGTGCTGACATAGTTGGAACGGTGCCAGCACTGGATGCAAGTATAATACTGCGAAGGAGTTGCCCTAGTAGTTGACACCCCTTTAAAACCATGTTGCCATTTTTACTGAACACATAGTGCAGTGCCTTGCCCATAACTTAAGGGTGATGTAGGTCATAGTCTACGACAGTCATTTCTTGCATTTATTTCCACCAATGTGAATTGTTCTGCTTATATGACTACCTATGTCACCTCGGCCTCTCTTATCTTTTGTTTTGCAGATATGGTTGTATTCTAAATCTTCACAAAATGACAACGAATTGCAGCTTTAAAAAAAATTACACAGAATTAGAAAATAAAAAAAAAAACAACCAAACTTGCCTTGTCCCGAGCTGTGAGAAACCTTGGATCATCTTGAAAAGCTTCTTTAACTAATTTGCTAAATCTATTAAACAATGTCAGTAATTGTTCTACGTATTTCTCTGAATCCTTGTAAAGACACAAGAGGAAAAATAAAAGAAAATGAAAAGAATCCACTATTGCATGATTCTGCAGTCACTCATTTATGGTTTTTGGCAACTGTCCTATATTATTTTTCTACAATCAGCTCCTTTCTCTGTAATTTCACATTTACTATAACCTTGCCATCACGGGGATCGGTGCTGTGTAAAGGAAGGATACTTACAGTAGTAATGGTCTCTGCCGCTGCCACCATATCGGCTAATCCAGCGCTCACAATGTGTTCTTCCAAGTCCTTTAACATTGGCTCAATCCCATTAGGAACTTTATCCATCAGCGAAAACATTAAATGTAATTCTAAGAATGAAACAAAGGAAACTCATCACATTGGTCACACTACTACGTCCACATAAGACCATCATGATATTTACCCCTCCATTCCCAGGCCAGTTTTCATTTTTGTTGTGCTTCCATTTCCCCCCCGCCATACTTCCAGAAGAGCCATGACCATTTTATTTTTCCTTCAAAATAGCCATACGAGGGCTTGTTTATGGAAGGGACGAGTTATAGTTTTTAAAGACACCGTTTATTTTACCTTACAAGGTACTCGAAAACGGGAAAAGAATGTGAAATGCGGTAAAATGGTGACACCCCCCCCCCACAACCATTAAAAAAAAAACAAAAACACGATATTACCGATTTCTTCAATTCAGTATGATCGTGATACCAACATGTATAGCTTTATATTTTTTTTAATTTGGTGGCAAAGAAAGTTTACCGTAATTAAAAAAAAATAAAAATAGTTTGTGTTGCAAATTTTGATATTTTATTTCTGATGATGGACCTGTATGTCGCTTTTTTTTTTTTTAAAGTCATGTTTTTACTTAAGCTTTTTGGCAGCTACAACACTGATCACTTTTTATTGCAGTTCTTAAATGAGGGGCGATTAACAAAAAAAAAATCCTGCAAGTTTTGAGTTTCGGGAAAAAAATAAAATTATATATATATATATATATATATATATATATATATATATATATATATAATTTTTATACATATTTCTAAGCAAAATCCACAGAGAATAAAGTGGAAGGCACAGAAATATATCAAAATTTAATTAAGAAATAGATTAAAAATTTATAAAACATGCAAGACAGGAAGATGCCACCAGGGAGTTGGGGGGTGCGTCTAGAGGGATAGGAGAAAGTCATCACGGAGCTCCAAACTAAAGTGGACGCAATAATCTGAAATTAGTGGGGCTGCCAGAACCGATCCACCCCTCCGATCTGCTAAAATTGACATCTGAGTGGCTGCCAAAGACTTTGGATATTCACCAAACATCGGGATTGATTGCTGTTGAAACGGCACAGAGTGGGACCACCGAGAGGTGGGGATAACACTAGATCTCGCCTGGTCTTATTCAAGGTCCTACTCACTGCCTATAGGAAGAAATCACAGCTCTTCTATGAAGGCCATAGGGTTCTGATGTTCCAGAACTACTCAGCCTTGGTGGTGGCCAAACGCAAAGCCTTCAACCCGGTGTGCAAGATTTTGGCAAATAAAAACATTAGAGATTTGGCCTACAATATCCTGCGGTGTTGCGCTTTAACAGGTCGGGGAATAGCTGGATCTTTGAGGACCCAGTGAAAGCCCTGAAGTTTGTCCAAGAGGCCACTCAACCGGTGTGAGTTACATCTAGTGTGGCTCATTCAGGGACACTTTCATAAATCGCACAAGGTGATGTCGTCTGATAATAGTTTGTCATGTTGTTGATATTTGTTGCTTTCCAAATTCTGTATCATATTTTTCGATGCCGGTTAAAGGGAGAGCCTAGGTTCTGTTTGCAGCTAAGAATGTTGGGATGGGGCGCGTATTCGGGGGGGGAGGGTCTTTGCATTCAATCTAAGGAAATTAACAACCCAGGGATTCTCGCGCCTACTTGCTGGGATAGGCAGGGATCCCAATCTTATGCATGTTAAACTTAAGCTAATTTCAAGAACTGGAGTGGGTTAATGGCAGATTTCACTGGGCAAGAGAAGTCCGCTGTGACGTCTTTTTTGTGGTGTTCGTGGAACGTTAATGGATTGAATTCCCCAGTCAAAAGGAGAAAGATCTTAAATTATTTGCATCGTGAGAATTTCCATATTGTTTTACTTCAGGAAACTCACTGGGTGAGGGACAATCATCAGCTGTTTCTAGCAAAAAAAAATTTACGTTATGTGCAGAAGACTCCTTCACAAAGGGGTGTTGCTATTTTGAGAAATAGAAATATTAGTCATGAAATAGTTGACGTGCTCGAAGATCAATAGGGGAGATTTGTCTGTCTCAGACTCGTCATAGAGGGAATGACCTACAGAGTTAATAACGTTTATGCGCCAAACCCACATTTTCAAGCTAAAGTGCTGAAACAGATCGCGGGTTGGGATACATCACATATGATTGTTGTTGAAGTTCAAATCATCCCCCTTTCGCCCCATTCAAAATTAAACAATATAAATAAAATCACACACACATATATTTGGCATCATGGCGTTCAGAATTGCCAGATCAAGAAAAAAAAAAAAGGATTAACCCGATAGCTAAACGGCATAGCGGGAAAAAAAATCAAAATGACAGAATTATGCTTTTTTGGTCGCCACGACATTACATTAAAATGCAATAACGGGCGATCAAAAGATTGTATCTGCACCAAAATGGTATCACTAAAGACGTCAGCTCGGCACGCAAAAAATAAGCCCTCAACTGACCCGAGATCACGAAAAATGGAGACGCTATGAGTCTTGGAAAAAGGCCCCCTTTTTTTTGTTTTTTAACCTCTTCATGACCCAGCCTATTTTGAACTTAATGACCTGGCCGGTTTTTGCAATTCTGACCAGTGTCCCTTTATGAGGTAATAACTCAGGAACGCTTCAACGGATCCTAGCGATTCTGAGATTGTTTTTTCGTGACATATTGGGCTTCATGTTAGTGGTAAATTTAGGTCGATAATTTCTGCGTTTATTTGTGAAAAAAATGGAAATTTGGCGAAAATTTCGCAATTTTCAAATTTTTAATTTTTATTCTGTTAAATCAGAGAGTTATGTGACACAAAATAGTTAATAAATAACATTTCTCACATGTCTACTTTACATCAGCACAATTTTGGAAACAAATTTTTTTTTTGCTAGGAAGTTATAAAGGTTAAAATTTGACCAGTGATTTCTCATTTTTACAACAAAATTTACAAAATCATTTTTTTTAGGGACCACCTCACATTTGAAGTCAGTTTGAGGGGTCTATATGGCTGAAAATACCCAAAAGTGACACCATTCTAAAAACTACACCCCTCAAGGTGCTTAAAACCACATTCAAGAAGTTTGTTAACCCTTCAGGTGTTTCACAGCAGCAGAAGCAACATGGAAGGAAAATATGAACATTTAACTTTTTATTCACAAAAATGATCTTTTAGGAACAATTTTTTTATTTTCCCAAGGGTAAAAGGAGAAACTGGACCATGAACGTTGTTGTCCAATTTGTCCTGAGTACGCTGATACCTCATATGTGGGGGTAAACCACTGGTTGGGCGCACGGCAGGGCTCGGAAGGGAAGGAGCGCCATTTGACTTTTTGAATGAAAATTTGGCTCCAATCTTCAGCGGATAGCATGTCACGTTTGGAGAGCCCCTGTGTGCCTAAACATTGGAGCTCCCCCACAAGTGACCCCAATTTGGAAACTAGACGCCCCAATGAACTTATCTAGATGCATAGTGAGCATTTAAACCCCCAGGTGCTTCACAAATTGATCCGTAAAAATGAAACAGTACTTTTTTTTTCACAAAAAAATTCTTTTAGCCTCAATTTCTTCATTTTCACATGGGCAACAGGATAAAATGGATCATAAAATTTGTTGGGAAATTTCTCCCGAGTACACCGATACCTCATATGTGGGGGTAAACCACTGTTTGGGCATATGGTAAGGCTCGGAAGGGAAGGAGCGCCATTTGACTTTTTGAATGAAAAATGATCTCCGTCGTTAGTGGACACCATGTCGCGTTTGGAGAGCCTCCGTGTGCCTAAACATTGGAGCTCCTCCACAAGTGACCCCATTTTGGAAACTAGACCCCCCAAGGAACTTATCTAGATGCATAGTGAGCACTTTAAACCCTTATGTGCTTCAGAAATTGATCCATAAAAATGAAAAAGTGCTTTTTTTTCACAAAAAAATTTCTTTTAGCCTCAATATTTTCACATGGGCAACAGAATAAAATGTGGGTAAATATATTTTTATTAAAGAGAAGAGAATTTTACAAGAAAAACAGTAGTTGAAAACTACGACAATGATCAAAGTACTTTTTCTTATAATATACAATTCGAGAAGAGTAACACAAAAAAACACTCGTTCACAAACCTTGCATAAATCTTACATAAAAGAAAGAAAAGAAAAAAAAATTAGAGGGAGTAAACCCTCTAGAATGACTACGGTAACTTTAACATATAAGCAATAACTCCTTGCCCCCGCAACAGGCGAGGACTTTAGCAACAGGATAAAATGGATCCTAAAATTTGTTAGCCAATTTCTCCTGAGTACGCCGATATCTCATATGTGGGGGTAAACCACTGTTTGGGCGCACGGCAAGGCTCGGAAGGGAAGGAGCGCCATTTGACTTTTTGAATGGAAAATTAGCTCCAATCATTAGCGGACACTATGTCGCATTTGGAGAGCCCCTGTGTGCCTAAACACTGGAGCTCCCCCACAAGTAACCCCATTTTGGAAACTAGACCCCCCAAGGAACTTATCTAGATGCATAGTGAGCACTTTAAACCACCAGGTGCTTCATAGAAGTTTATAACGCAGAGCCGTGAAAGTAAAAAATAATTTTTCTTTCCTCAAAAATGATTTTTTAGCCCAGACTTTTTTTATTTTCCCAAGGGTAACAGGGGAAATTGGACGCCAATAGTTATTGTCCAGTTTCTCCTGAGTACGCTGATACCCCATATGTGGGGGTAAACCACTGTTTGGGCACACGGCAGGGTTCGGAAAGGAAGGCACGCCATTTGGCTTTTTGAATGGAAAATTAGCTCCAATCATTAGCGGACACCATGTCGCGTTTGGAGAGCCCCTGTGTGCCTAAACATTGGAGCTCCCCCACAAGTGACCCCATTTTGGAAACTAGACCTCCCAAGGAACTAATCTAGATGTGTGGTGAGCACTTTGAACCCCAAAGTGCTTCACAGAAGTTTATAACGCAGAGCCATGAAAATAAAAAATAATTTTTCTTTTCTCAAAAATGATTTTTTAGCCCTGAATTTTTTATTTTCCCAAAGGTAACAGGAGAAATTTGACCCCAAAAGTTATTGTACAGTTTCTCCTGAGTACGCTGATACCCCATATGTGGGGGTAAACCACTGTTTGGGCACACGTCGGGGTTCGGAATGGAATGGAATGCTCTGCGGGCGTCACGTTGCGTTTGCAGAGCCCCTGATGTGCCTAAACAGTAGACACTCCCCACAAGTAACCCCATTTTGGAAACTAGACCCCCAAAGGAACTTATCTAGATGTGTGGTGAGCACTTCGAACCCCCAAATGCTTCACAGAAGTTTATAACGCAGAGCCGTGAAAATAATAAATACGTTTTCTTTCCTCAAAAATAATTTTTTTGCCCAGAATTTTTTATTTTCCCAAGGGTAACAGGAGAAATTTGACCCCAAAAGTTGTTGTCCAGTATCTCCTGAGTACACTGATACCCCATATGTGGGGGTAAACCACTGTTTGGGCACATGCCGGGGCTCGGAAGTGAAGTAGTGACATTTTGAAATGCAGACTTTGATGGAATGCTCTGCGGGCGTCACGTTGCGTTTGCAGAGCCCCTGATGTTTGCAGAGCCCCCCAAAGGAACTTATCTAGATGTGTGTTGAGCACTTTGAACCCCCAAGTGCTTCACAGAAGTTTACAACGCAGAGCTGTGAAAATAAAAAAATCATTTTTCTTTCCTCAAAAATGATGTTTTAGCAAGCAATTATTTATTTTCACAAGGCTAAAAGGAGAAATTGGACCCCAATAGTTGTTGCCCAGTTTGTCTCGAGTATGCTGGTATCCCATATGTGGGGGTAAACCACTATTTGGGCACACGCCGGGGCTCGGAAGGGAAGTAGTGACGTTTTGAAATGCAGACTTTGATGGAATGGTCTGCGGGCGTCACGTTGCATTTGCAGAGACCCTGATGTGTCTAAACAGTAGAACCCCCCCACAAGTGACCCTATTTTGGAAACTAGACCCCCAAAGAAACTTATCTAGATATGTGGTGAGCACTTTGATCAAAAATGATGTTTTAGCAAGCAATTTTTTATTTTCACAAGGGTAACAGATGAAATTGGACCCCAATAGTTGTTGCCCAGTTTGTCCCGAGTATGCTGGTACTCCGTACGTGGGGGTAAACCACTGTTTGGTTGCACGTTGGGGCTCGGAAGGGAGGGTGCACCATTTGACTTTTGGAACGCAAGATTGGCTGGAATCAATGGTGGCGCCATGTTGCGTTTGGAGACCCCTGATGTGCCTAAACAGTGGAAACCTCTCAATTCTATCTCCAACACTAAACCCAACACAACACTAAACCCAACACACCCCTAACCCTAATCCCAACTCTAGCCATAACCCTAACCCCAACACACCCCTAACCATAACCCTAACCGCAAGCCTAATCTTAAACCTATTTCCAACCCTAGCCCTAATTCCATCCCTAACCCTAAGGCTATGTGCCCACGTTGTGGATTCGTGTGAGATTTTTCCGCACCATTTTTGAAAAATCCACAGGTAAAAGGCACTGCGTTTTACCTGCGGAGTTACCACAGATTTCCAGTGGTTTTTGTGCGGATTTCACCTGCGGATTCCTATTGAGGAACAGGTGTAAAACGCTGCGGAATCCGCACAAAGAATTGATATGCTGCGTAAAATACAACGCAGCGTTTCTGCGCTGTATTTTCCGCACCATGGGCACAGCGGATTTGGTTTTCCAAAGATTTACATGGAACTGTAAACCTGTTGGAAAACTGCTACGAATCCGCAGCAGCCAATCCGCTGTGGATCCGCAGCCAAATCCACACCGTGTGCACATAGCCTAATTCTAAGGCTATGTGCACACGCTGCGGATTCCGCAGCAGTTTCCCTTGAGATTATAGTTCAATGTAAACCTATGGGAAACAAAAAACGCTGTGCACATGCTGCGGAAAAAACTGCGCGGAAACGCAGCGGTTTACATTCCGCAGCATGTCACTTCTTTCTGCGGATTCCACAGCGGTTTTACAACTGCTCCAATAGAAAACCGCAGTTGTAAAACCGCAGTGAAATCTGCAGAAAAACCACGTTGAATCCGCGATAAGTCCGCAGCGGTTTTACACTGCGAATTTATCAAATGCGCTGTGGAAAAATCCACAGAGGACCAGAACACCCTAACCCTAACCCTAGTTCTGAACCTAGTGGGGGAAAAAAAAAAAATATATATTTTCTTTATTTTATTGTTGTCCCTAGCTATAAGGGTGATAAGGGGGGGGGGTCATTTACATTTTTTTTTATTTTGATCACTGTGATAGGTTTTCACAGTGATCAAAATGTACATGGAACGAATCTGCCGGCCGGCAGATTCGGCGGGCGTACTGCGCATGCGCCCGCCATTTTGGAAGATGGCGGCGCCCAGGGAGGAGACGGACCGACACCGGGAGGCTCGGTAAGTATGAGGGGGTAAGGGGGGGGAGCTCGGGGGGTGGATCGGAGCACAGGGGAGGTGGATCGGAGCAAGGAAGGAGCGGGCAGGAGGACGGGGGAGCGGGCAGGAGGACGGGGGAGCGGACAGGAGGACGGAGGGGACCGGGCCACATAACGGACGACTGGGGAGGCGATCGGTGGCGGTGGGGGGTCAGATCAGGTTTTCCAGCCATGGCCGATGATATTGCAGCATCGGCCATGGCTGGATTGCAATATTTCACCATTTTCATAGGTGAAATATTGCAAATTGCTCTGATTGGCTGTTGCACTTTCAACAGCCAATCAGAGCGATCGTAGCCACGTGGGGGCAAAGCCACCCCCCCCTGGGCTAAAGTACCACTCCCCCTGTCCCTGCAGATCGGGCGAAATAGGAGTTAACCCTTTCACCCGATCTGCAGGGACGCGATCATTCTGTGACACAGCATATGCGTCACAGGTCGGATTGGCACCGACTTTCATGACGCATACGCTGTGTCACAGGTCGGGAAGGGGTTAAGCAAACGTTGGAATTTTTTTTCACCACTTAGATAAAAAAGAACCTTGATATGTTTGGGGTCTATGAACTCGTACTGACCTGGAGAATCATAATGGCAGGTCAGTTTTAGCATTTAGTGAACCTAGCAAAAAAGCCAACCAAAAAACAAGTGTGGGATTGCACTTTTTTTGCAATTTCACCGCACTTGGAATTTTTTTCCCGTTTTCTGTTACACGACATGGTAAAACCAATGATGTCGTTCAAAAGTACAACTGGTCTCGCAAAAAACAAGCCCTCACATGGCCATATTGAGGGAAAAATAAAAGTTTTGGCCCTGGGGTAGAGAGGTTAATGGGGTAAACGGAGGGTGATTTCAACAATTTTTTTCATATTTTTAATAACTTTTCTTTTTAACTTTTTACTGTAGTTTCTAACACCAATAAGGACAAGCTTTATACAACTTTCCTGGTCAAATGACCCATCTGGGTCACATACCGAGAGTTCCGCCTTCCCGTTAACCCAGTCACGTCAGGTCATATGACTGGCTTTCTTTATGCGTTGCCTAGGCATCGCTTCATTGTAAGTGATGCAATGCTGCACCTTTTCCATCAGGTCACATGATGAAACTCTTTGACAACGGCGCAATCATCCCCACTATACGGGTGGTATGTAATCATTGGACTTGTTGAGACAACTCTTCTCTCTTTCTTTTTATCGGCTCTAGATACCTTAAATACCTCACCAGTATCTAACTACCCCTGGATGAAGCATTTCAGTGCGAAACGCGCGTCGGGGTGGTGGGGTCCCTTTAGTGATCATTGTGGTAATGATATGTGCCTTATTTATTTGACATTGCTTTAATCAAGCCATCATATGCGTCCTAGGCACTGGACCGCATTATCTTTCTAACACTAGTGGCTTTCCATTCCTTGGCTTATTAAACAGATTTTACTGCTGGCCATTATTCATTATTTTGACGTGTATGATGCTGGATGCCTCTGAGCATCTTCTGATCGCCTGTGATATACATAGCAGTGCTTCAGCAGAAATCACGATCTATGAACACAGGCTACAGGGATCATCAGCAGACCCCGGATCTCATGGCAACCAATCGACGCCCCACGATCACGTCAGAGGCGCACAGATAGGAGATGGAGTGACACAAGCGTGTGTCAGAGACTGACAGCGGGACAGGTTAACAGTCAAGGATGGAGTGCCCCTCGTGGCTGTTAGAGGCACTTGATCGTCGATCAACTCAGCAGTCATGTGTGATAAAAGATACAGGCAGGGACACGACATGTGACGTAAATATACGTCATATGTCATGAAGGGGTTAGTTTGCATCATTTTAGCCTATCTTTTGGATACATTTTTTTTTCTTCTTTGGTCGCCATGGTGCGTGTGTTTTTGCTTCCAGACGTTTGTAGGCGACTTATCAACTGCGACTTTTGAAAAAGTAATCTCCTTTTTTGACAAAATCAACTCCAGAACAACGAATACAACAAGACAAAATAGAAAAGTGGCAGTTAATAAAAAACAAAAATATAATTTTGTAGTTCCACTTACTTTCTGTTTCATTTCGCTTGATCATTCCTTGGCACTCGGCTAAAATCGTCTCTTTGAAGGACGTTACAAGGGCGTTCACACAACACTCCATCAGCTGGAAGGTCAAACATGAAAGTCACTTTTCTGAATGAGTAAATCGTCACAGTATTTTGCATTAGCGGATTATAAGAGAATACAATATTCATGAAAACTGATAGATTAAAATTTCTTTAATTTAAAAAAAAAAAATCACTCATACACCCCGTTTCAGAGACGCAGTCGGAACGAGCGGCGTACGTGCACAGATTTGCAAGAGCTGGGGATAACGCCGGCTATTGCAAATTATGTTACACCCACAGGGACGTGATAACATGGCAGGAGGGCTGACTAATCAGGGGAAACTACCGCCCCATCGGCTAGTCAGCATTTATTTAACTGAATTATGCTATACAGGGATGATTAGGGAGGGAGTTTAATTACACATAGCTGAATACTGCTGCACTGGAGGGCATTGGGGACCCGGCAGGTTCCTAGTAACAATTGCTCCTTTTGCCTTTCTACATAGTTAATTCTTCTCTTTTCTCTGCTCTATGTTGAAACAGGAAGTCTCTGTTCCTTGCATTTATCATTCCCCTCTTCAACTCCTGACCCAGCTGCTCCGCTCCTACCTGTCAGGTGGTTACTTATGGCTCATACAGGGAATATTGCTTCTACAGAAAGCTTATAAGGATTCAGCTTCTAATTACGTGATGTCATAGACCTAATTAAAAAAAAGCCCCAGAAGAATTAACTGGGCAAAATGAGCAATTGTAAGTACACAGCACTATAAAAAAAAAAATGTGTGCAATATATTAAGAGGATAAAAATGTTGATGCAAGTGCCTCTTCAGCAGGGCAATCAAACATACCAGATTATATGCAATACTTTTACCCCCAAAATTATACGGGTGTATGTAGCTCTTTTAAAGAAAAAACAAACAATTCCTTTATATAGCCATACACTCCTCCAGTTCAGAGACATTAGTGTTCGAATTCACATGCAAATGAGGCTGATGAACGATTTGTAGCCTTCGTCACACCAGCTCTATTCCCCGCTCAGCGCAGCCTCCTCCTGCTGGACTGACAGCTATCCTGCGTGACTTCAGGCAAATGAGACACCAGTCAAGCAGGAGGAGGTGGCGCTGGGCAGCGAAGAGCTGGAGTGACGGAGACTTCAGATCTACCATAGTTCTCCAGCCTCATTTGTATATTAAGTATGGCAGTAACGGAGCAGCAGACAGGCCATGTAATGGTATTGCTGGACTGGTCTTTGAAAGAGCTACATATAAATAGTTTGGGGTGTGAATTTCATCTGATAGATCCCCTTTAAGGCTGGTCTAAGGCCACGTTCACACTTTGCGGCCTGCTCTGCGGGTTAATCCAGCAGCGGAATTGATAAATCTGCAGGGCAAAACCGCTGCGGTTACCCCTGCAGATTTATCGCGGTTTGTTCTGCGGTTTCCGCCTATACTATTGATGCTGCATATGCAGCAATATGCAGCATCAATAGTAATGTAAAAAATAATAAAAATTGGTTATACTCACCCTCCGATGTCCGGATCTCCTCGGTGCTGCAGGCGGCTGTGCCGACAAGGACCTTCGTGACGTCACGATCATGTGACCGCGGCGTCATCACGGTCATGTGACCGCGACGTCACCACAGGTCCTGCTCGCACAGCAACTGAGACCGGACGCCGCGGGTAGCGCTGAGAGGTGAGTATAGCATCATTTTTTATTTTAATTCTTTTTTTTTTTACACCAAAATATGGTTCCCAGGGCCTGGAGGAGAGTCTCCTCTCCTCCACCCCAGGTACCATCTGCACATTAACTGCTTAACTTCCCGCAACGTGGGCACAGCCCCATGCGGAAAGTGAGCGGATCAATGATTTTCTATGGGTGCAGAACCGCTGCGATTCTGCACCAAGAAGTGACATGCTCCTTTTTTTCCGCAGAAAAGCCGCGCGGCTTTTTCCGCTGAAATCCGCAGCGTGGGCACAGCGGGTTTTGTTTTCCATAGGGTAACATTGTACTGTACCCTGCATGGAAAACTGCTGCGGATCCGCAGTGTCAAATCCGCTGCGGATCCGCGGCAAAACCCGCAAAGTGTGAACGTAGCCTTAGAGTGCCAGGCTGGCTTTTACAACTCGTCATGTTTCACAAATGCTTAAAATGCGAGTCTCTGTATCTGGAAAAGCAGCAGCTGGACCAACACTGCTTATTAATTTTATATCTCCACATACTCACCGCCTGCACAGAATTGCATTCCCGCCTGGTTTCTAAATACCGCACAGCTCTTTTCTCTTCTTCTCTAAGTTTAGCATCTGCCTGTTTATGGAGAAATGATTATAAGAAAACTGCAGTTTACGCTAGATCACACACAAAAAAAATAACAATAATAAAAAAAATTATCTGTATTCGTGGCATCTTACATATTTCATATAGTTCTGTACACCATTTTGCTGAAGGTAAGAAGGGGCTTGGGTTCGGTAAAACCTTTCTGTCGAATCTAGGTAGGCTTTTTCAAAATTATCCCTATAGATCTGGAGTTTGTCTTCAGGATTTGAACAGAGGTTAACTGCAAAGTAACAAGTGACAAAAAACAACAAATTAAGATCGAAATAAAAGGCAGCCAACAACATAGGCAGGTTGTTGCTACCTGCCTGCCTGTTGTGCGTTCTTCCCCGGCACAGAGCGGTTACAGACCGCTCCTGCCGGCGATTCAGCTGCCTCTGCTGACTTCATGTCGACAAAGTGGCTGCTTCTTTTACACTCTGCTCTGATGACAGGGCATTACTACTGACGCCACTCTGACTGAAGAACGGCGCCTTGCACAACAAGCCGGTAGGTAGCAACGATCTGCCCGTTAGTGCTTACGCACATTATTTTATTGTTTTGCAAAGTCCCTGATATCCCCTATAAGGAACAGTACAGTTTGTTTCACACATTTCTTTACTCCTTTTTCCCATACGTGTTCATTCTCAATTTACAATGTGCACATTTCAATAAGAACAAGGAAAACCATTGCATGAACAGAAGAGCCACTAATTCCACAGCGTTTTACGGACATGATCATAACTATCCCCACTGGGGTTCACAATCTAAATTCCCTATCAGATTGTCTTTGGACTGTGGAGGTTCACGCATGCAAGCGCAGGGAGAACATTAACTCCTTGGTGATTTTAACTTTGGTGGGATTTGAATCCGGGACTTGGGTGCTGTAAAGTAACAGTGCTAACCACTGAGCCACCGTGCTGTACAGTACATACAATTCCATGACACAAAACAGATTTTCATTCTTCATGTGTACTCAGAACATATTTCCAAGCTGCAGGAAATTGCAGAAACTTTTGGCGGTAAAGACAGCTCAATGGGAAATCCTCTCAGCAACCATAACAATACCCTCAGAGCTAGGGAATCCTTATGTCAGCTAATTCAATGAGAATCCTCAAGTGCCATGCACATGATCATTAATTTTACTTTGAGTATTTGGAGTGCATTTTTTCTGCAGCATGTCAATTCTTTGTGCGGATTTTTAGTGTTTTTCACTTATTGACTTCAATTGAGTCAGTCAAATCCGCAGCAAAAACACAGGTATAAAAAAGTTTGCAGACTTGCTGCGTATTTGCTGAGTTTTTATTTGCATTTTTACAGACTTCCTATGGTTTTTCCCACGCTGCCATCTGTGTGACAGCGTGGGAAACATCGGCAAGGCGGTTCGGCGGTAACCCTACTTCCAGTAAGATTGTTACCCCTGTGGGTAAAAGCTTACCACAGGTCAGCAGGCATCAGCTGATGAGAGACTACTAAAATCAGTTAAACATGTAAAATAATTACCGTAAATACGTATTGAAATAAAAAACATTATACCCAGCTTAGCGCCACATCCACGATGCCCTTGTCCCCTGTAAAACAATCAACAACAATAAGCAAGCATATACTCTCCTGTCCGCCATAGACCACGTAATCTAGAGAGTCCCACGGGTCTGACAAACAGTCACATAGGGAGATGTGACTGCTCGACCCATCCACCAGCTACACTGACAGTAGCGTCATCGTTCCTGCAGTGATAGCGCTGAGCTGCCGTGAGACAGGTCATACGAGTTCATCAGCTGATGAGCTCCGGTGATCTCACTTACGGCACCACCGCTGTGTGAGAATGTTCTCAGCGCTACACACTGCAGGAGCGATTACCTCCTGTGTCAGCATGTAGCCGGCTGTCGTTGAGAGCAGTCACATCAGAGACTGCTCTCAAAGTCATCAGGATCGTTGTGGGACATTATGGATTATTATCTTCTCGGCGGACAAGTGAGGAATAATGTTGTTTATTATTTTATTTTTCTTACAGGAGACCGTGGGCTTCAGTGGATTGGGCGATGACGTTAGTCCGGCTTAGTTTAGATTCAATAAAGGAGTCTACGTCATTATTTCAAATAAAGGACTTTATTCTGGGTGTTTTTTTTATAATCATTTATGGGGTGTTTTGTATTTACTAAGGATTTAATCTCTGTCTTGCTCTATTCAAGTTGTTTTTAATTGATTTTATCCATTAGTAGGAGTATGGTTAGTGGTGATGACTCCAGCTGGGTTTGCACTCCCAGAGCGGAAGTGCATAAGTAAAGGTATCACCCACCTGCAGTCACCATCGGACCCGTTGAAGCGCAGGAGCGCGAAACGGCCGTCGTCCCTCCACTGCATCTCCCTGCCATGCTCTGCTTTTTATCGTAAAGCCACTTTAATAAAGACCGGACTTAACACACGGATGGTGAGTGCTCTTCCTTTTCTTCTATTGATTCATGTGGATTAGCTTTTTTCTGAATGAGCACCCTTGGTCCGTAGTGGTAGTGAAACGTTCCTAAGCCTAAGGGAGGTGAAACAGGAAGCTCAGGCTGAACAGTGCGCACGCCTTTTGTTTTACTGAGTTTATTCTGGGTGTGTGTTTGGCCACTCATGTGCCGTCAATTTTTCACAGACTGCATGACAAGAGAAGCTTGTAAAAATCTGATGCCAAAATGAGACCTAACTCTTCCTACAACCTATATTGGGGGCTGATCAACACTTCTAAGGCGTCTGTTGCTCTTGTGGGGAAACAAAGAATATCTCAGGAGATATGGAAAGCGCCTAAAGAAAAAGAGATGGACATAGCGGAGAGACTTACCGTAGGATTCTCTAACGCCAATGACTAGTTGGGAGTCGAATGCTTCCCCTAATCTCTCAGCATGGACCAGCTTCATGGCGCTATCCTGAAGACGATTTTTAATATTTGAAAATATAGATTCGTTCCAGGTATCCAGCATTAGCTGCAAAGGAAGACAATGAACAAGCAGATCAGAAGGCGATCCACAGAGAATCGGGTTCAGGAAAAAGTTAAACGCTTGGTCACCCGAGACCCTCAAGGAATGCAATATGTAGCAAGGCCTACCTTTCTAACAATACTGTCTTCCACATTGGATTTTTTGTTGCTTCCTTGTTTACCCATTAACGTAATTTCTAATTGACAGAAGGGCTTGGGCAAGATGTCGCACTGGGTGAAGAACTTGCGCCACTCTACAATATACGCTTTAAGTAAAGCGGTGTCATCCTGATGACTTAATACTCTCTTCAAAAGACAAGAAAGGAAACATGTATAGAATATTATTCACAAAATCAGAACTTAAACATTAGCCATTTTCATAAACTTCAGGACGTAGCCAAGGTCCCAGTGTGCGATGTAAGCTTAGATGCCATTCCTGGTAGATGATGGTTTGGTCATTCCGCCATCATCTGCCTTTAACAGTAACGAGTAGAGCCCGTGGCTCTTACCCTATTCCATGCCTTTGACATTCTCTAATGGCTCATGACAAATGAGGAGTCTGCTGTAGACCCCTGTGCCTGCCGTAGCCCCTTGTGCCTGCCGTAGCCCCTTGTGCCTATATATCCCCTCTTTTACCCCCATTTAAAGTAAATGCAATCAAAATGTTGCATACACCCCAAACTAGTATTAAGAAAAACATAAGGACATCCTGGCAATTAAAAGGTTAAAGTTCTTAAAAAATGGTGATTTAAGCAAAAATTTAATTTATTTTTTATAGTTTTTTTTAGAATTTTCTTTCACCACTTAAAGGGAAAAAAAGAAAAAGCAGCAACCTAAATCGTCCGAACCTGGAGAATCATGTTTTCACATATTTTTTTTACTGCACAATGAACATAGAAACACCCGTCCCCACAAAAAAAATGCAGAATTGTTGTTTTTCTGTCACAATTTCACCTCATTTTTTCCACCGTTTTCCAGCAAATTATTTGGCAATATGAATAGTGTAACTTAAAAGTACAACTCGTCCTGCAGAAAAACAAGCACTCAAATGGCTATGTGGGTGGAAATATAAAAACGTATGGCTTTTGGAAGAAGGCAAGGAAAAAAAACGAAAGTGCAAAAATGAAAAATCGAGGGTCCTGAATTGGTTGGCAGGCAATTTTCTGATGCCAGGTTCCCTTTAAGCTGCATTATTGCCATATGTACCTTCATCTTATAACTATTTTGGAGGTCGGCTGACAAGGTGAGGTTTTAACACTAGAGATGGAATAGGACCCTCCGGGACTGGATACACCTTGCTGCGGTGGGATGGCTTTTACGTTTTTTTTTTTTTTAATTTACAACTGTACAGATCCCAGTGCTATATGGTTGTGGGCTAAAACCCTGTTAGTGAAGACCACCGACATGGATGATCCGTCAGTACATTAATAATGACTACTCTACTTCTACATTATGCTGCTCCCAAATTACATAGCAAAAATCTGGTGACAGATTCCTTTTAAAAAAAAACTTAAAAACAAATAAAGAAAATAGTATTTACAAGCAGAAATAGAGCTAATCTGCAGATAAATACGTTTTTTCAGCCTATGCCGATGTAAAACTGGGAGTTCAGCCGCAGGGAAAATAGAACTCCATTTTCTCTCTGCAGCTGCATATCCAGTTAAACAACTGCACATGTTTATGGTATTTACCTGCAGATCAGCACTGCGGCTACATATAAATACGTTTAGAACTGGTCATTAAAATAAAAAAAGAGTTATCGTGAACAGTCCTATAACTGAAATTAAAAAGGACAATAACTTAGAAATTCATAAAGCACTTACTGCTTGAGCTTGCTTGATAAAATCTAGAATATCTTCCTTTAAAGCCTGATGAATTTTTGCTGGACCTTTATCATCCCATAGGCATACTGCATGCACATCGCTATAACACAAAACAGTAAAAATGCTCTAAGAATGCTAAGAGTACTGTGCAAAAGTATTAGGCAGGTGTGGAAAAAAAATCCTGCAAAGATGGAAAACTTTATAAAAATAGAAGTAGGTAGTTTATTTTTTATCAGTTAAGAAAATGCAAAAGTGAATGAACAAAAGAGAAACCTAAAATCACAAATATTTGGAGTGTCCGCCCTTTGCCTTCAAAGCAACATCAGTCCTTCTCATTACACTTACACACAATATTAGCAGGAACGTAGCATGGAGGGTGTTCCAAACATCTTGGAGAACTAACCACAGGTCTTCTGTGGATGTCGCATGTGAACATGGTGATTGAGAAAGGGTCGACTGAGTAGTCTAGGACAACCCTTTTAACACTTTGTTTGATTTTTTTTTCTTAAAACATTCTTACTACGCAACATTTTTCCACATCTGCATAAAATGTTTGCAGAATGCTATATATTGATGACCTATCATTATAACAAATCATGAATATCAAATCAATGGAGATCTGACCGCGAACACTCTCACTGATCACGTAACTCCGGCTGCAGCTAGATGTGCAGTGTACAGAGCTGGAACAGCACAGCTCCGTACACTGTGTAATGGCTGTTCTCAGGTTTCGCGGTTCTCCCCCTTGTGTATTACGGGATACAGCTATGCGTTTTGCCTTCTGTTCCATATGGAAGTCACAATGTAGATGTGAATACTCAGGATTATAATTGCGGATGTCAATCACAGCCAACCGTCCTCACAGCCACAGTATATAATTGTATAGGGAGCTGCTCCTCATCTGTGACACACATGTTCAGCAAGGAGCGGCGAGAGGTTAATAAGTATAGAAAGAGTCACTTTGTTTGCTTAAGTCCGTGCACTAAACTTTGTGACAAGAGCAAAACAGAGCTAACTTCCACATAAAATGGCATCAATAAAAACACACTTGTCATATGTAAAAAGTCAGTATATTTCCTGCTTACTCGTATTAGTTTTTCCTTTTTACAGTAGAAAAGTTTAATCTGGAAATAACAGAAACAACTTGATTATTTTTTGCATTTCTGGAAGTGTTTTGCCATGAAATACTAAGCATGCAACTTGGAAGAAGACTTACGAGAATAGATCAAACCACTGCTGCTTTGTGACGGACTCCTGGCGTAAAAGCTTCAGAACTATAGGCCTCATGAAATCCCATTTGTCCTCAAACTGAAGGGAACCTTTATTCTGGAAAAGAAATTAATGTAATATAATGAATGCAAAGCAATTCCGCCGTATGCCTAGTACTAAGCCAAGTTTCACACATCCATGAAGGACTAGGGCTCACTTAAGCCAACAGCCTCATAGGCATATTAGGTCATGACCTCAAGCCAGGAGACCTGATGGTCTGACAGGGTATCCTGATCAGAGTCCGCGTTTCAGACATGTGATACCTTACGTCTTTAAAGAGGACCTGTCACTTGGTGAAAGATGCGTCGAAAAACATTATAAAAATAATTGTGCAGAGATATTCACATTTGTATCTTCTGGAGCACAGCATGTGAAATCTCTATTTGTAGTTCAACTGGTAGCTTCTTCAGAATCTTCTCTCGGGGTGAGCGCTTTCACCCCTCCTTCCCAGACCCTGCTTAGCTTGGCAGCTAATTGGTCTCAAAAGCTGCTAGGCTATGATTGCCAGCATTTGGGAGGGAGAGGTGAAAGCTCTCACCCCCAGAGAAGATTCTGAAGAAACTTCAAGGTGAACTATAAGCATAAATTTCACATACTGAGCTCCGAAAGAAACAAATGTGAATATCCCTGTAATGGAGTGTTGCAGTGCAAAATGGAGAAGACAGGCAGAATCGTTGGGGTGCTCAATTTTGTCAATGTTTTTAACTTACCGTAATTTTTTTTTTTTCGACCGTGACAGTTCTACTTTACATTATTCCCAACTTTGAATATGTGATAACTTGTGAAATGCCCCGTTAAAATGGAGCAGCAGCAGTGCACCCACGCCACCGCTCTAGTCTTTGTCTATTAAGACTCTCTCGCAGGCCCACATTACAGGATAAATGATGACTTGCTGACATTGTGCAGACAACTTTTCTCCAATTTAAAATGGCCAAAAAAGTGGACAAAAATGAAAAAAAAAATACAGAAAAAAGAATAAAAATAAGAAAAAAATTTTTTTTAATTTTTTTTAAAAAAATTTTTAACACTGAAGTCTATGGAAATCAGATTAATTAGCTATCCGTCTGTTTCATTTGAAAAGGAGGAGTGTTTTTCTTAGGCCGGGATCACACTTGCGAGAAACTCGTACGAGTCTCGCATCTCAATACCCGGCACTGCCACCGGCACCTGGACCGGAGCGCTCAGCTGCACAGAAATACATCTAGCCGCACGCTACGGTCCCGAGTGCCGGTGGCAGTGCCGCCTATTGAGATGCGAGACTTGTGCGCGTTTCTTGCAAGTGTGACCCCGGCCTTACCAGATCAATTTCAAATGGAAGAAAACAGATGGCCATTTAACACATCCGTTTTCCATAGACTTCAATGTAATAAAAAAAAAGTTTCAATAGAAAACCGTTTTTTTTTCAGGTGGATGAAATAAAAAAGGAAGAAAAAAAAAAAAAAGGTGTGCCTGCACAACTTTTTCGATAACAGATTGATGCTGGATCCATACTAATGGATGATTACTGGACGTGTGTACATAGTCGTGGACATGTGAATGTAGCCATATTCTCAATTGGCAAATTATGGCGTGCAGTGTTAGGCTTCTTTCACACTTCAGTTGTTTGGCGTCAGTCAGCTCCGACATAGTGACGGATCCGTCACAATTGTTGAGAAAACGGTTCTAACGGATCCGTTTTTTTGACAGATCCGTTACTTGGGGGTTGTCTGGGAAAAGTATCTACTTTTTGGAGCATGCGCAATTGAAAAAGCGGATTGGGCGACGGATCCGCCAAAATGACGGTTGCGACGGATCCGTCGCCCATAGGCGGTCATTCTATGGAATGGCGGACGCGACGGATTTGTCGCAAACCGCCATTTCGGCGCAGACAAAAAACGTTACAATGTCCGTCAATGTCTGGATGACGTCCGCCAAATCTCGACGGATAGAACGGACGACCATCCGCCACAATCCGTCGCTAATGCATGTCTATGGGAAAATAGCGGATCCGCCAAAAAAAAGTCGGATCCGTTATTTGACGAAAACGGCGGATTCAAACTGACGCCAAAAGACTGAAGTGTGAAAGAGGCCTTAACTGTCCCAGAGATAAGGTGCCCAGTGAATCCCAGAAAGTGGTACTGAAATGCTGTTAAAATTTCCATAACTTGCGAAATAAAAATAACCTTTCAGGGTCTCTTTATGCTGCAAAAAAATAGAGCACATCATCATCCAATGTTTTACAACTGTACCAATACACACAAAATAAAAAAAAAACAAAAACAAAACAAAACTACTAAATAAATAAAACAAGATCAACAAAACAAAAACACTGGGTAAATAGAGTATGATGATTATTTTTAACATGGGTCGCAGGAGCTTTGTTGATGTTTATCAAATAGAAAAGCAATGTGAATTCAGCTTAATTTTTTTTTTTTTCCAAAAATGTAGAAGTATTTTTCCCCAAGAAAACAAATTACTGAATTTTTCCACCATTTTTAAAAAGGTTCCCCCATAAAGTATCATGAATATGTCAAAGTCACATCCTTGAGACAAATCATCACTATCTTATAATATGGAAAAATACATTAAACCAGAAGAAAAAAAAAGACCCCTCTCCTCATTTAAATCAAGATGAAGTCACAAGATATGAAAGGGGCCCAAGCGCTAAGTGATAAACACATGGTCACTGTGGGGTCCGCCTGCTGCATCTCGAGTATTTATGGCATATCCATATGATATACTCGAAAATGTCTGGCTGAAGTGGCTGCCACCCCAGCTATTACTCCCCTGTAAAGGAATGGAGAAGACTGGAATATTCGGCATACTCCCCTCCGGTCTCGGTAATGGGGACAATTCTTGTGCTGCTGGAACTCACATCTATCTCAATTACAAGGCCCTGTCGCTGTGCATAGGTCCCTGTCGCTGTGCATAGGTCATAAAAAGAGGGAAAGAAATTACCATGTTTAGGCTATGTTTACAAGTTGCTCTTTTTATTTCCAGTACCAGAAAAAGCCATGAGAATTCAGAAATCTCATGCACATGCATGCTTTATTTCTTGACTGAATTGGAAAACGGCTGTTTTTTTTTTTTTGTTTTTTTTTTTAATCTTTCAGCGTTTTTTTGCAGCTGTTTTTTCACCATAGAAAGAAATGAGAAAGTGCAAAAAAACTCAGCTATTCATTTTTTGGCTGAATAAAACATGTACAGCAGACAAATGACACGTAATCTGCACCAAAAAAAAGAAGCAAAACCTGCGTTTTGTAAGCAGATTGTTTAACGCCAAGAGAGCAGGTTTCGCAGCTAAAACGTAATGTGTGGACATAACCTTACAGCTATGGACACACGTTCAGGAATGTCTGCAGAATTTTCCTCAACAAAACCGGACTTTTTCTGCAGGAAATCAGCATAAGTTTTTTTGCAGGTTTTTTTTTTTTTTGCGGATTTTTCACGTTTTTTTCCGGAGCTTCCCAATGCAATAATATAGTGACAAAAACGCGAAAAATCCACAAAATGAATGAGCATGCTGTGTTTCTTTCGCGGAAAAAAACGCAGCATGTGCACAAAAATTGTGGAGTGCATTCAAATGATGGGATGCTTAATGTAAGCTTTTTCCTGCGGAAAACGAACAAAATACGTACGCTACTTACCTGGTGTTTTTTCAGGAGCCATGACAGCACAACGAGAGAGAGGGGATCCGCCCTTCAGGGACAGGAAACCTACAGACATAAAAGGGCGGTACCTCTCCCTCGCATCAGTTAGTTCCAGAGCATGAGAGGACCTCCTTGGTTAGTAACACAGAAACAGCATAAACTTTGATACAATTTATTAATTAAGTGAACACATCATTCAAAAGAGGAAAAAATAATAAATATAAGCGAGAGATATCGCCTCCCTGATCCATCTGGCTAAAGTGTTTTTGGATACTCTACAACCCTTTCTAACACCTTGATAAGATATAAAAAGGGAATTATCTTTCTTCCAGGGATCTGTAACTGAAATGTACTTAAGGAGGCATCTTCTCACATCTAGGGAATGAAAACTACGTTCTTTATCATTAGTGGGATTGGAACAAAATGACGGCAAAACCACTTCCTGTAACCTATGGAATTTTGTAGCTACTTTAGGAAGATAGAGGGGATCAGGTTTCATAATAACTATCTTCTCTAAACTGCATGTATGGCGGTTGTCTGGATAAGGCCTGTAGATCACTAACCCTTCTTGCCGACGTGAGAGCAACCAGAAGGGCTGTTTTGATCGACAGGATTTTTACTGAAATAGTATCAATAGGCTCAAAAGGGGTTTGTGTTAGAGCTGGAAGAACCAGATTTAGATCCCATGGAACTATGTTTTGCTTAATAACAGGCCTAGATCTAGTAACCGCCTTGAAGAATCTAGAAATCCAGTAATTGCTGGCTAGGTTAGAATTGTACAGTGCTCCTAGAGCAGACACTTGGACTCTAAGAGTGCTAGTGGCTAGGCCTAACTCTAAACCTTTTTGTAGAAATTCTAGAATTAGACTAATACAAGGTTCTTGGCCAATTTGTGCCCCTGAAACTGACAAGAACTTTTTCCAAATTCTGACATAGATGTTAGTAGTAGAGGCTTTTCTACTTTTAAGAAGTGTATTAATCAAATGCCTAGAGAACCCCTTCCCCCTTAGCAGCGACCTCTCAAATTCCACGCTGCTAGGTGTAAGTTGGCTACTCGTGGATGGAGTATTGGACCCTGAGAGAGGAGATCTGGCAATTCTGGGAGGATCCATGGCTGAGTGACTAACATCTTCCTCAGCCAAGGAAACCATGACCTCCTGGGCCAGAACGGGGCTATCAAGATCACACGGGCCCCGTCTTCCCGAATCTTCCTCAGAACTATCGGTATCAGGTTTAGAGGGGGAAAAGCATATGCGAGACTGAAGCGCCATGGTATTAAGAGAGCGTCCACTGCATACGGGTTGTCTCTTGGATTTAGGGAGCAGAATCGGTGTAGTTTTTTGTTTTCTTGGCTGGCAAAAAGGTCTATTTCTGGATATCCCCATAAGTGAATGATCTGATTAAAGATGGTTGGGTTTAAAGACCAATCCCCCTGTCTGAGCTTGTTGCGGCTTAGATAGTCGGCCATGCTGTTGAGTTTTCCTTTTATATGCAGTGCCATGAGGGATAGTAGGTGATTCTCGGCCACCTGAAATATACGATCCGCAACCTCCATTAATGAACTGGACCGCGTACCCCCTTGGTGATTAATGTAGGCCACGGTTACCTGGTTGTCCGAGAACAGCCTGACGTGACGACCCTGTAGGGGTATAAGAAAACTGTTTAAAGCGCGTTCCACCGCTAAAAGTTCTTTTAGGTTGGAGGACGAGTCTTGTTCTGATTGGGACCATAGCCCCTGGGCCCAATTACTATCCAAGTGTGCCCCCCAACCCTTGGGGCTAGCATCAGTAGTTATTACTCTAGTAACATGATTAGTCCAAGGAACTCCTCTACATAAATTTGAAACACGAGTCCACCAACTTAGTGAATGAATGGATTCGACGGACAACGAGAATTTGTCGTCAAGCTGGACCCCCAGCCGGCGCGAGTTATGTAGGATATCCCACTGTAGCGTTCTGGTGTGGTATTGGGCCCAAAGAACCGCCGGGATGCAGGATGTAAGAGAACCTAAGAGTGACATGGCATTTCTGACAGAAATTAAAGGAGCGTTAATCACCCTCGTGACCAGCCGACATATGCTAACCACCTTCGAATCTGGGAGACGACATTCCTGCCGACCAGAATCTATAACTAGACCCAGAAATTCCTGCATTTTTAAGGGTTGTAACCGGGATTTTTTATAGTTAACAATCCATCCTAAATCGTGCAATTCTGCAATCACCCTTTCTAGTTGGACTTTACAATGGGATTCTGAATGACCCACAATCAATAAGTCGTCCAGATAAGGAACGATTAATATGTTCTGCTCATGTAGGTGCGCCATAACCTCTATCATGATCTTGGTAAATACACGGGGTGCGACTGCGACACCAAAGGGAAGTGCCCGATATTGAAAGTGCTCTACTGTGCCAGCAAGTGAAACCGCCACCCTAAGGAATCTTTGATGATCTACATGTATTGGTACATGGTAGTAGGCGTCTTTAAGGTCCAAGACAACCATGAAGCAGTTTTCAAAAAGAAGCTTTATTGCCGTCTTCACAGATTCCATTTTGAAGGACGGTATTAACAGAAAATTGTTGAGGCCTTTCAAGTTAATAATGGTGCGAAAGGATCCGTCAGGTTTTTTGACCAGGAACAAAGGGGAATAGAACCCCTTACCTCTTTCTTCTACAGGCACCTTGATTAGGACCCTTTTCCGTAGAAGCTCCTGCACCTCTGATTCCAAAGCCAATTGTTCTGCAGGAGAAGAACGAATGGGTGTCAGCTTGAATTTATCTCGAGGGACTTGATGGAACTCGAATCTTAGACCTGCTTCTATGATGCTCAGAATCCAAGGACTATTAGTAATTTGTATCCAGGCAGGGTAGAAGGCTAAAAGCCTACCCCCCACCTGGTCCGCCAGTCATTGGGGCTTTTTATAGTCTCGGGAGGAATTAAACATGTATCCTCTACCTCTTCTCCTGGTGTTGTCAAATCTGGTATTTTCTCTATTGGATTCTCGGTTAGACCTTCTACGGTTAGACCAGCCTCTATTATAGTCCCGTCTAAAGAAGGGTTTCTTTAGGAAAGGAAACCGTTTCTTGTTGTCTCCGGCCTTATCCAGTAGATCATCCAGCACTGGCCCAAACAAATGTGATCCTTCGCAGGGAATGTTACAGAGCTTCGACCTGGCCTGTAAATCTCCCGGCCAACACTTAATCCATAGCGCTCTTCGGGCTGCGTTGGACAAGGCAGAAGATCTGGCGGCAAGTTTAACTGAATCCGCCGACGCATCAGAAAGGAAAGCAGCAGCGTCCTGTATAATGGGCATAGAGGCTAAGATCTCGTTCCTGGGGACCTTGTTCCTGAGTTGGTCTTCCAAATGTCTGTGCCACACCATCAGTGACCGAGCCGTGCAAGTGGCTGCGACTGCTGGTCTCAGGGAACCTGCTGATGTTTCCCAGGTACCCTTAAGGAACACGTCAGCTTTCCTATCTAAAGGGTCCTTCAGACTCCCCAAGTCCTCAAACGGAAGAGACGTTTTCTTGCACGCTCTGGCTACTGCCGCATCCAGCTTCGGAACTTTGTCCCATGAGGATGATGCTTCCTCCTCAAAGGGATACCTCCTTTTGAAGGCTGGAGGAAGTGACCCTTTCCTTTCGGGCTTCTTCCATTCCCTTGAAATCAATGTTTTGATCTTTTCTTCCACTACAGGAAAGGACCTCCGGGATTTCCGATCCAGACCCCTGAACATGATATCCTGAATGGAACATTCTGACTGAGGTTCCTCAATCCCCATCGTGTTGTTGACAGCTTTTACTAAGTTATTTATTCTGTCGAGCGATAGACAGGCTCGACTGGACTCTATGTCCTCTGATGAGACCGATGATGGGAGAGAGTCAGAACTCCGTCCATCCGAGTCTGAATCTGACACCGAGACTGGGGATAACTCTTTTTTTCTTTTTGGCCTCCTTTTGCGACCTCATGGAGCCTCTCACTTCTTGCCTAACCAACTGTCTTAGTGTAGAAGTGAGGTTAGGGGCCTCCTCCTCAACCAGGCGCTGTATACAGGATTTACACAGTGACTTTTTATGGCCATCAGGGAGTGGTTCAGTACACTCGGCACATTGTCTATGCCTGGATTTAGTTAAGCATTTCCTCCCCTAGTAAGGAGAGAGGGAATACAAGGGAGGACAATAATCAGTAAGTGAACTTTCACGTAGATCACTTACCCAGCCCTGCAGTGAATGGTACCATAGATGGGGGGTCCTTTCTAGCCGGGTTTTCTTTACGGCCTGAGGACTTATCCGATTTTTGAGCTTTACCAGCTGTACCAGTGCAACTGCTGCCACTGGATCGGCGCTGGGAGACCGCAGGTTCTTCTGATTCCACACTGCGCTGCTGCTGATGCTGCTGCTGCGGTGGAGTTCCATCTGGCGATTCCATCATGCAGGGAAATGGCCAGGAACACCTTGTGGTTTACATGCAGCGCTTAAATAATGCCCCCGGAAAGGTACCACCCCCGGATGGGGGGCAGCAGGGAGAGGAAGTGGCGAGTCCGGCACCACCAATAGGGTCCGCTCCACCCCTGGGCCCTGCCCCCGCCGCCGACATCGCCACTTCCTCCGGGATCTAACCGGCCAGAACGCCGGAGCGTCGCCATTGGCCGGAAGGACGCAACTGCGCATGCCCCGTCGCGTCATCACACCGCGCCGCCAAGCCGCGTCACTTCCGGTCGCGGCTGCAGCCGGCACAGCGAGACGCGATTGAGGATGCGAGCTGCGTCCCCGACCGATGCACGCGCCTCCCGGAGACGCGGACAGACGGCAGAGTCGCGGCAGGCGCAGTTATCCAGGAGGAGCCCCCATACTCACCAGGTAACCGGCTCTGTAGACCACGATAGAAGCTAGCCCCGTCACGTAGGCTGCTTCCTCCTGCCGCCACTGACACAAACAGTTCCCCTGCCGTGTGGTGCTTCCAGCCTCCTGGCTAAGCCGAGGTGGGGGACCCCCGCCACCTGTATCGGCCTGTCAGGAGTGGGATTCCTTCTAATCTTCGACCTTCTTCATAAGGCCTGCCTGAAGAGGTTCCGCTGTCAGGGACAGGAAACCAACTGATGCGAGGGAGAGGTACCGCCCTTTTATGTCTGTAGGTTTCCTGTCCCTGAAGGGCGGATCCCCTCTCTCGTTGTGCTGTCATGGCGACTGAATAAAAAATGCTAAATATACTAATGTGTGCACATAGCCTAAGGGGCAGGAGAAGCTTTGCAATTTTTTTAAATTCTTTTAGCATACGAAAAAAAATAGTTGATGGTAACAAAAGGACATGCTGACCAAACAAATATTGATGAAAATCTATAATTTCTCCAGATGCTTTTTTTTTTTTTTTTAAGCAGTGTAGGGGTATGCACACACAATGCCTTATTAAAAATAGGAAAAAAAAAAAAATTCAGAAAGGCAGATTTTAATGGAATGTATGGAAAATCCACAACGTGTCCACCATCAGTTAACATGCCCTAATAATCCATGACATGGCCAGGACATAAACGGTGATTCATATTGACTGACAGGGGAGATTTAAAGAAAAAAAAGGTGAGGAATTGTTGCACGATATTGGATATTTTGTTGAAAATGCAAACCTTACTAATAATGATAACTCGTAACTATATAACACAAATTTAATAGAAAAAAAATGTAAAACTTAGACGGTGTCAAATCTTCATGGATATGAAATGCCTGAAATAGAAACCAGACAGCAGAGCGAATAGCTCAGCAATGCGATCTGTGCGCGTCTATAAATAAGTGCACAGGCGCTCATCCAGGGTGCGACCCACCCAACACTTGCTTTGTCTGATCTGCGGGGACAGACCCACAAGTGTTCTCACACTGACATTTTCACCTACTTTTCAAGTCTCAATCAGACGTTTACAATTTCTATTACACAGAAAAACAGGGTATGTCTACGTTCACATTAGCGTCGGGCGCCGCCGCATGCGTCATGCACCCCTATATTTAACATGGGGGCGCATGGACATGCGTTGTGCTGCGTTTTGCGACGCATGCGTTTTTTTGGCCGCAAGCGTTGGGCGCAGAGGACGCAGTAAGTTGCATTTTATTTGCGTCCAACTTTCGGCAAAAAAGGACGCATGCGTCGCAAAACGCAGCGTTTTAGCGTGCGTTTTTGTTTGCGTTGTGCGTTGCGTCTCCGACGCTGCGGCGCACAACGCAAATGTGAACGTAGCCTAAGTGCACACATTGCAGATTTGCCTGTGCAGATTCTTCCTCTCTTGGCAGAAAATGCAGGGAAAAATCTGCGCGGATTTGATGCGGATTTTCATACTTTTTTTTTTCCCATGCGGATTTGTATGCGTTATTGTTGGCTAAATAAAGATCTATTATTTAACAACAAAAAAAAAAGAATTGTGATGTAATTTCTTGTCCAACCTCTTCATTTACATACTCCATTGAACAATAATCTTTACACACACAGATAGATAGATCTATCTATCTATAGAGCTATTTATCATCTATCTATAGGTATATCTATTCATCTATCTATCGATATATCTATCTATCGAACTATCTATCGATATATCTATCTATCGATAGTTATATCTATAAATAGATAATACCAAGCCCGATGTTTTGTAATAAACATAATATAATGGTACATAAGGAGTTAAATAAAGACACACACACACAAAATCTGCGTTAGGCCGGGGTCACACTTGCGAGAAACTTGCACATCAATACCCGGCACTCGGACCAGAGCGTTCAGCTACATAGAAATACATGCAGCCGAACACTCCGGTCCAAGTGTAGGCGGCAGTGTCGGGTATTGATGAGAGATACTTGTGTGAGTTTCTCGCAAGTGTGACCCCGGCCTTAAACAAAATATGTTTAAATTAAAAAAAGGAAAAAAAAATGGTGTGGGCTACCGCGCAATTTTTTTGCACCAGAGAGGGAAAGACAGTGACTGAAGTGCAATGTTTATAGCCTGAGAAGGGGTTAATACCCATGGATCTTCCCAGGCTATGAATCTCAGCCCGCGGCAGTATACAGTCATATGAAAAAGTTTGGGCACCCATATTATTCTTAAGCTTAATGTTTTATAAAAATGGGTTTTTTTGCAACAGCTATTTCAGTTTCATATATCTAATAACTGTTGGACACAGTAATGTTTCTGCCTTGAAATGAGGTTTATTGTACTAACAGAAAATGTGCAATCTGCATTCAAACAAAATTTGACAGGTGCATAAGTATGGGCACCCTTATCATTTTCTTGTTTTAAATACTCCTACCTACTTTTTACTGACTTACTAAAGCACTTTTTTTGGTTTTGTAACCTCATTGAGCTTTGAACTTCATAGCCAGGTGTATGCAATCATGAGAAAAGCTACTTAAAGTGGCCACTTGCAAGTTGTTCTCCTGTTTGAATCTCCTCTGAAGAGTGGCATCATGGGCTCCTCAAAACAACTGTCAAATGATCTGAAAACAAAGATTATTCAACATAGTTGTTCAGGGGAAGGATACAAAAAGCTGTCTCAGAGATTTAACCTGTCAATTTCCACTGTGAGGAACATAGTAAGGAAATGGAAGAACACAGGTACAGTTCTTGTTAAGGCCAGAAGTCGCAGGCCAAGAAAAACATCAGAAAGGCAGAGAAGAAGAATGGTGAGATTAGTCAAGGACAATCCTCAGGCCACCTCCAGAGAGCTGCAGCATCAACTTGCTGCAGATGGTGTCACTGTGCGTCGGTCAACTATACAACGCACTTTGCACAAGGAGAAGCTGTATGGGAGAGTGATGCGAAAGAAGCCGTTTCTGCAAGCACGCCACAGAGTCGGCTGAGGTATGCAAAAGTACATTTGGAGAAGCCAATTTCTTTTTGGAAGAAGGTCCTGTGGACTGATGAAACCAAGATTGAGTTGTTTGGTAATACAAAAAGGCATTATGCATGGCGGCAACAAAACACAGTGTGTTGTATAGTTGACCGATGCACAGTGACACCATCTGCAGCAAGTTGATGCTGCAGCTCTCTGGAGGTGGTCTGAGGATTGTCCTTGACTGATCTCACCATTCTTCTTCTCTGCCTTTCTGATGTTTTTCTTGGCCTGCCACTTCTGGCCTTAACAAGAACTGTACCTGTGTTCTTCCATTTCCTTACTATGTTCCTCACAATGGAAATTGACAGGTTAAATCTCTGAGACAGCTTTTTGTATCCTTCCCCTGAACAACTATGTTGAATAATCTTTGTTTTCAGATCATTTGACAGTTGTTTTGCGGAGCCCATGATATCACTCTTCAGAGTACGTCGATAACCCCATATGTGGAGGTAAACCACTGTTTGGGCGCACCGCTGAGCTCAGAAGCAAAGAAGCGCCATTTGACTTTTCAATGCAAAATTGACTGGAATTGACATCGGACGCCATGTCGCGTTTGGAGAGCCCCTGATGTGCCTAAACAGTAGAAACCCCCCAAAAGTGACCCCATTTTGGAAACTAGACCCCCCATGGAACTTATCTAGATGTGTAGTGAGAACTTTGAATGCCCAAGTGCTTCACAGAAGTTTATAATGCAGAGTAGTGAAAATATAAAATATTTTTTTTCCCCACAAAAAAGATTTTTAGCCCCCAAGTTTTTATTTTCACAAGGGTAACAGGAGAAATTGGACCCCAAAAGTTGTTGTCCAATTTATCCCGAGTACGCTGATGCCCCATATGTGGGGGTAAACCACTGTTTGGGCGCACGGCAGAGCTCAGAAGGGAGGAAGCACCATTTGACTTTTTTAGCGCAAAATTGGCTGTCGTGTTTGGAGACCCCCTGATGTACCTAAACAGTGGAAACCCCCAAATTCTAACTCCAACCCTAACTCCAACACACCCCTAACCCTAATCTCAACCCGATCCATAATCCTAATCACAACCCTAACGATAATCACAACCCTAACCCCAAAACAGCCCTAATCTCAACCCTAACCATAACCCTAATCAAAACCCTAAATCCAACACACCCCTAACCCTAATCCCAACCCTAATCCCAACTCTAACCCTAACTTTAGCCCCAACCCTAACCCTAACTTTAGCCCCAACCCTAACCATAATTTTAGCCCGTCGTCACAAAAAAAGTTCAATGTAACCTTTTTTTTGTACGTCGCGTCCGCCATTTCCGCGCATGCGTGGCCGTAACTCTGCCCCCTCCTCCCCAGGACATAGACTGGGCAGCGGATGCGTTGAAAAAGTGCATCCGCTGCCCACGTTGTGCACAATTTTCACAACGTGCGTCGGTACGTCGGGCCGACGCATTGCGACTGCCCCGTACCGACGCAAGTGTGAAAGAAGCCTAAGGCTACTTTCACACTAGCGTCGTACTCGGCCCATCGCAGTGTGTTGGGCCGACGTACCGACGCTAGCGTTGTAAGCGCCGCACAACGGGTGCAGCGGATGCTGTTTTTTCAACGCATCCGCTGCCCCATTGTGAGGTGCGGGGAGGCGGGGGCGGAGTTCCGGCCGCGCATGCGCGGTCGGAAATGGCGGACACGTCGCACAAAAAAGTTACATGTAGCTTTTTTTGTGCCGACAGTCCGCCAAAGCACGACGCATCCGTCGCACGACGGATGCGACGTGTGGCAATCCGTCGCTAATGCAAATCAATGGAGAAAAAACGCATCCTGCAAGCACTTTTGCAGGATGCGTTTTTTCTCCAACGACGCATTGCGACGGAAGCCAAAAAACGCTAGTGTGAAAGTAGCCTAACCCTAAATTAAGCCCCAACCCTAACCCTAAATTTAGCCCCAACCCTAACCCTAATTTTAGCCCCAACCCGTCTCTCCTGCCGGCTGGCAGATGGCAGCAGATGGCGGGCGCACTGCGCATGCGCCCGCCATTTTCTTTACCGAGGAAAAAGCCGGCCGGCAGGAGGAGATGCAGGAGGACCCAGGGACACCGGGTGAGTATGATAGGGTCCCCGAATCCCCCTATTTCTCTGTCCTCTGATGTGCGATCACATCAGAGGACAGAGAATTACAGATCGCTTTTTTTATTTTTTGTGGTCGCCGGTAAACTGTTAATTACCGGCGATCGCAAAACAGGGGTCGGTGCAAACCGACCCTGATCATGTTCTTTGGGGTCTCGGCTACCCCCGGCAGCCGAGACCCCAAAGATCTTCCGGGTGCCGGGCGGCGGGCGCACTGCGCATGCGCCCGCCGTTTTTTCCCCGGGAAAAAGATGGCGGCGCCCATCGGGAGCCACGAGGAGCACCGGGGGAGATAGGTGAGTATTGGGGGGCTATCGGAGGCCATCGGGGACCCTATTTCTCTGTCCTCCGATGTGCGATCACATCGGAGGACAGAGAAATTAAATGGCAAATCACGTTTTTTTTTTGTTGCGACCGCCGGTAAACGGTTAATTACCGGCGATCGCAACTCGGGGGTTGGTAAAACCCCCCCGAATCATGTTCTCTGGGGTCTCGGCTACCCTCGGCAACCGAGACCCCAGAGTAAATCCGACTCTGGGGGGCGCTATTCACTTTTTCCACAGCGCCGTTAATTAACGGCGCTGTGGTTTAAGTACCCTTAGCGGCCCCCGTTAAAAGGCGTATCGGCGGTCGTTAAGGGGTTAAGATTAATAGGGGTGCCCAAACTTTTTCATATGACTGTATTTATCCTTTACTGGCTTTTAAAATAGGGGGACCCCACCCCAAAAAAACAACGTGGGGTCCCCCTATGATAGCCAGAAAAGGCTATGCAGACAGCTGCGGGCTGATATTCACAGCCTAGAGAGGGGCCATGGATATTGCCCCCCCGGCTACAAACACCAGCACACAGCCGCCCCAGAAATGGTGCATCTGTAAGATGCGCCAATTCCGGCACTTAGTCCCTCTCTTTCCACTGCCCTGTAGTGGTGGCATATGGGGTAATAGTTTGGGGTTGATGCCACCTTTGAATTATAAGGTGACATCAAGCCGGCTTAGTAATGGAGAGGCGTCAACAAGACACCTATCCATTACTAATCCTATAGTTGTGAAAAGGTTTAATAAACACACACAGCCAGAAAAAGGCTTCTTTTACACATACCGTGGTATTGCAGGCCACAATAATTTCACGATGCGCCGTGAGGGCCATATTTACGGCCATGAAAAAAGATTGAGCCTGCTCGATCTTTTTCATGGCTTACGGACACTGAAGCTGGTTTTTCCGGTGCACCGAGACTTCTGGTTTTTCCGGAACACCGTTTTTTTCCAATACTTTTACCATAGTATTGGAAATCTGAAAAAAGTCGATCCTCAAGTTTTTCTCGGTCCGTTATTGCGGCAGACCGTGAAAAAAGCGGCGATGAGGCCCGCAATAGCGGGCTGCAAAAAACCTGGTAAGTGTAAAAGAAGCCTAAAGTAATTTAGGGTCATTCCATGTCAAGTGAACCAATGATTTTTACCTCTATATTTAAATTCTTTTGAGATTTTGTTATTTGGTAATAGTGTGTCAGAGAATGCAAAATGTGAAGGGAAAAAAGTCTAGATTTTTTTTTGTATTGATTTTCAAAGTTCTGAAAAAGAACGAATTTCGGTGTTGCCTCCCTTTACATTTCTCCTCATAACCCAGGCTAGAAAAAAGCTCATCAAGAGAATGCCAAGAGTGTGCAAAGCAGTCATCAAAGCAAAAGGTGGCTACTTTGAAGAACCTAGAATATAACACATAATTTCAGTTGTTTCACACTTTTATGTTAAGTATATAATTCCACATGTGTTATTTAACCCCTTCACCCCAAAGCCTGTTTTCACCTAAGTGACACGGCCAATTTTTACAATTCTGACCACTGTCACTTTATGAGGTCATAACTCTGAAACGCTTCAACGGATCCTGGTGATTCTGAGGTTGTTTTCTCGTGACATATTGTACTTTATGATAGTGGTAAAACTTCTTCGATATGACTTGCATTTATTTGTGAAAAAAACAGAAATTTGTCGAAAATTATGAAAATTTAGCAATTTTCAAATTTTTCGTTTTTATGCCCTTAAAGTAGAGAGTTATATCACATAATATAGTTAATAAACAACATTTCCCACATGTCTGCTTTACATCAGCACAATTTTGGAAACATAATTTTTTTTTGTTAGGGAGTTATAAGGGTTAAAAGTTGACCAGCGATTTCTCATTTTTGCAACAAAATTTGCAAAACCATTTTTTTTACGGACCACCTCACACTTGAAGTGACTTTGAGGTGTCTATATGACAGAAAATGTCCAAACGTGACACCATTCTAAAAACTGCACCCCTCAAGGTACTCTAAACCACATTCAAAAAGTTTATTAACCCTTCAGGTGCTTCACAGGAATTTTTGGAATGTTTAAAAAAAATTGAACATTTAACTTTTTTTTCACAAAATTTTTACTTCAGATCCAATTTGTTTTATTTTACCAAGGGTAACAGGAGAAATTGGACCAAAAAAGTTGTTGTACAATTTGTCCTGAGTACGCCGATACCCCACATGTTGGGGTAAACCATTGATTGGGCACATGGCAGAGCTCGGAAGGGAAGGAGCGCCATTTGACTTTTCAATGCAAAATTGGCTGGAATTGAGATCGGAACCCATGTCGTGTTTGGAGAGCCCCTGACGTGCCTAAACAGTGGAAACCCCCACAAGTGACACCATTTTGGAAAGTAGACCCTCTAAGGAACGAATCTAGATGTGTGGTGAGCACTTTGAACCTCCAAGTGCTTCACAGAAGTTTATAATGTGGAGCCGTAAAAAAAATTAATATTAATTTTCACAAAAAATGATCTTTTTGCCCCAAATTTTTTATTTTCCCAAGGGTAGCAGGATAAATTGGACCCCAAAAGTTGTTGTGCATTTCTCCTGAGTACGCTGATACTTCATATATGGGGATAAACCACTGTTTGGGCGCATGGCAGAGCTCGGAAGGGAAGGAGCGCCATTTGACTTTTCAATGCAAAATTGGCTGGAATTGAGATCGGAACCCATGTCGTGTTTGGAGAGCCCCTGACGTGCCTAAACAGTGGAAACCCCCACAAGTGACACCATTTTGGAAAGAAGACCCCCTAAGGAACTTATTTAGATGTGTGGTGAACACTTTTAACCCCCAGTTGTTTCACTAAAGTTTAGAATGTAGCGCTGTGAAAATCAAAAAATCATTTTTTCTTTCCACAAAATGATGTTTTAGCCCGCAATTTTTTTTCCCCCCAAGGGTAACAGGAGAAATTGGACCACAAAAGTTATTGTCCAATTTGTCCTGAGTACGCTGATACCCCATACATTGGGGGGAACCACTGTTTGGGCGCACGGCAGAGCTCGGAAGGGAAGGAGCGCCGTTTGAAATGCAGACTTAGATGGATTGGTCTGCAGGTGTCATGTTGCATTTGCAGAGCCCCTGATGTACCTAAACAGTAGAAACCCCCCACAAGTGACCCCATATTGGAAACTAGACCCCCCACGGAACTTATCTAGATGTGTTGTGAGAACTTTGAACCAACAAGTGTTTCACTACAGTTTATCACGCAGCGCCGTGAAAATAAAAAATATTTTTTTTTCCACAAAAATTATATTTTAGCCCCCACATTTTTATTTTCCCAAGGGTAACAGGAGAAATTGGACAACAAAAGTTGTTGTGCAATTTGTCCTGAGTACGCTGATACCCCATATATGGGGGGGAACCACTGTTTGGGCGCACGGCAGAGCTCGGAAGGGAAGGAGCGCCGTTTGAAATGCAGACTTAGATGGATTGGTCTGCAGGTGTCATGTTGCATTTGCAGAGCCCCTGATGTACCTAAACAGTAGAAACCCCCCACAAGTGACCCCATATTGGAAACTAGACCCCCCACGAAACTTATCTAGATGTGTTGTGAGAACTTTGAACCAACAAGTGTTTCACTACAGTTTATCACGCAGAGCCATGAAAATAAAAAATATTTTTTTTTTCCACGAAAATTATATTTTAGCCCCCACATTTTTATTTTCCCAAGGGTAACAGGAGAAATTGGACAACAAAAGTTGTTGTCCAATTTGTCCTGAGTACGCTGATACTTCATATATGGGGATAAACCACTGTTTGGGCGCACGGCAGAGCTCGGAAGGGAAGGAGCGCCGTTTGAAATGCAGACTTAGATGGATTGGTCTGCAGGTGTCATGTTGCATTTGCAGAGCCCCTGATGTACCTAAACAGTAGAAACCCCCCACAAGTGACCCCATATTGGAAACTAGACCCCCCACGGAACTTATCTAGATGTGTTGTGAGAACTTTGAACCCCCAAGTGCTTCACTACAGTTTATAACGCAGAGCCGTGAAAATAAAAAATATATTTTTTTCCACGAAAATTATATTTTAGCCCCCATGTTTTTATTTTCCCAAGGGTAAGGCTGGTTTCACACTTGCGTTTTTTTTAAAAACGCATGTGTGAAAAAACGCATGTAATCGCGGTAAAACGCATGCGTTTTTTTAGACGCATGCGTTTTTATAGAAAAACACAAGAAAACAAGAAAAAACCAAAAAACCCTAACCCTACCCCTACCCTGAAATACGTGGCACTGAAATACGTGGCACTGAAATACGTTTATATACGTATATACGTATATAAGTGCCACGATATTTCAGTGGCCACGTATATAAGTGCCACGTATATAAGTGCCGCGTATTTAAGTGCCACGTATTTAAGTGCCACGTATTTAAGTGCCACGTATTTAAGTGCCACGTATTTAAGTGCCACGTATTTAAGTGCCACGTATTTAAGTGCCACGTATTTCACGTAAATGCCACGATATTTCAGTGCCACGTATTTCACTGAAATACCGTGGCACTTAAATACGTGGCACTGAAAGAACGTGGCACTGAAATAACGTGGCACTGAAATAACGTGGCACTGAAATACGTGGCACTGAAATACGTGGCACTGAAATACGTGGCACTGAAATACGTGGCACTGAAATACGTGGCACTGAAATACGTGGCACTGAAATACGTGGCACTGAAATACGTGGCACTGAAATACGTGGCACTGAAATACGTGGCACTATGACTGTCAGAAAATGTTCATTAAACGGTTAGGGATGAGTTTAGGGGTAGGGGTAGGGTTAGGGTTTGGATCCCTTTATCACCTTGATGGTGGTGGGTGACTTTTCAGTGTGTGTTCTGTTTTTTTTCTATAAAAACGCATGCGTTTTTAACGCAAACAAACGCGTTGAGATCGGACGCCATGTCGCGTTTGGAGAGCCCCTGATGTGCCTAAACAGTGAAAACTCCCCAATTCTAACTGAAACCCTAACCCCAACCCTAACCCTAGTCCTAACCCTAGCGCTACTTTCACACTAGCGTTTTTTTGCATACGTCGCAATGCGTCGTTTTGGCGAAAAAACGCATCCTGCAAAGTCATCTGCAGGATGCGTTTTTTCCCCATAGACTAACATTAGCGACGTATTGACACACGTCGCAAGCGTCGTGCGACGGTTGCGTCGTGTTGTGGCGGACCGCCGGCAGCAAAAAACGTTACATGTAACTTTTTTTGTGCTGACGGTCCACCATTTCCGACCGCGCATGCGCGGCTGGAACTCCACCCCCACCTCCCCGCACCTCACAATGGGGCAGCGGATGCGTGGAAAAACAGCATCCGCTGCCCCCGTTGTGCGGCGCTTGCACAGTATGCGTCGGTATGTCGGGCCGACGCAGCGCGACGGCCCCGTACCGACGCTAGTGTGAAAGTAGCCTAACGGGAAAATGGAAATAAATATATTTTTTAAAATTTTATTATTTTTCCTAACTAAGGGGGTGATGAAGGGGGATTTGATTTACTTATATAGCGTTTTTTGGGCGGATTTTTATGGTTGGCAGCCGTCACACACTAAAAGACGCTTTTTATTGCAAACAATAGTTTTTGCATCACCACATTTTGAGAGCTATAATTTTTCCATATTTTGGTCCACAGAGTCATGTGAGATCTTGTTTTTTGCGGGACGAGTTGACGTTTTTGCTGGTACCATTTTCGGGTACATGACATTTTTTGATCGCTTTTTATTCCGATTTTTGGGAGGCAGAATGAACAAAAACCAGCAATTCCTGAAATTCTTTTAGGGGGTGCGTTTATACCGTTCCGCGTTTGGTAAAAAGGATAAAGCAGTTTTATTCTTCGGGTCAGTACGATTACAGCGATAACTCATTTATATAATTTTTTTATGTTTTGGCGCTTTTACACAATAAAAACTATTTTATATAAAAAATAATTGTTTTTGCATCGCTTTATTCTGAGAGCTATAACTTTTTTATTTTTCTGCTGATGATGCTGTATGGCGGCTTTTTTTTTGCGGGACAAGATGACGTTTTCAGCGGTACCATGGTTATTTATATCCGTCTTTTTGATCGCGTGTTATTCCACTTTTTGTTTGGCGGTATGAGAATAAAGCGTTGTTTTTTGCCTCTTTTTTTTTTTTTTTTTTTACGGTGTTCACTGAAGGGGTTAACTAGTGATATAGTTTTATAGGTGGGGTTGTTACGGACGCGGCGATACTAAATATGTGTACTTTTATTGTGTGGTGTTTTTTTTTATTTAGATAAAGAAATGTATTTATGGGAATATATTTTTTTTTTTTTTCTTTATTTAGGAATTTTTTTTTTATTTTTTTTTTTACACATGTGGAAAAATTTTTTTTTTACTTTTTTACTTTGTCCCAGGAGGGGACATCACAGATCGGTGATCAGACCGTGTGCATAGCACTCGGTCTGATCACCGATGTGACAGGCACGTTCCACAGGCTTGCCGGCGCCTGCTATGAGGATTCTCAGCAGACACCGGCAAGCAGGGTCATCTTATGACCCGGAAGGAGTCCTGCGGCCATCTTGGATCCGGGGACTCCTTCCAGGTCACCGGAGCAGCGCGATCTCATCGCGCTGCTCCGGTGGGAGAGCGCAGGGAGCCCCCGTCCCTGCGCGATCCCCCTCTATGCCGCTGTCACTATTGACAGCGGCATCAGAGGGGTTAAATGCCCGCGATCGGCGACAGCGCCGATCGTGGGCATTGCTGCGGGGTGTCAGCTGTCATATACAGCTGACACCCGCACCCGATCACCGCGGCGCTCAGCGTGAGACCGCGGTGATCGGGGCGCCGTACTAGTACTGCTGCTGTCACTAATGCAGTGCCGGCAGCGCCGTACTAGTACGGCGCATGTCGCGAAGGGGTTAATAGTTTTGATGTCTTCAGTGTGAATGTACAATTTTCATAGTCATGAAAATACAGAAAAATCTTTAAATGAGGTGTGTCCAAACTTTTGCTCTGTACTGTATGAATAGGTGGTAAAATATTGGTTCTTTTAATCTTGTTTTTAACATATAATTAGGATGAGACTGTATTTAGAAAATCACACTTGAGGATGTGATCAGCTTTTTTCTTTCGGTTTGTTCAATGCATTCAGGTTGAAAATGCACAGCAAGTTGTGTTATGATGATTAAGATGTATTTATTCTGGCACTTACGGTATTTGTTTTTGTGTGTTTCTTTATTGTTCCATATAAATGTTGAATTCAATAAGTTGTAATTTGAAAAGAAAAAAAGGAAGAAAATCACACAAACATAAAATCAGATGATTCAAGGCTAAAAAAAAAAAAAAATAAAAAAAAAAAATGTGATAGGTCCCAAGTTGAATCCCTGTACAAATATAATCAAGAAACAACACACATGCATTTTTTCACAATTTTAAAACAAACGTTTTTTTCACAATTGCGCATCAAAAGTTTGAATTTGATTTCTCCAAAACAAAATATAAAGAAACATAGTCTTGTGACATATCAAATGAAAGCCGGTAACGTTCTGAGAAAAATGATGTCCCTCCCACCTCTTTATCTTAAATCTAGCCCCAGATATGATAAAAAATGTAAAGCCACACCAGGCCAAAATTTGCGCTTTTTCAAACCTTTAGAAGTCTGTAAAAAATTAACTGATGAAAAAAATTCAAAACTTTTAATTTGTAATTAACTACAGTTGTACTTCATAAAAAAAATTTAAAAAATCTAAAGACGTCGGGTAAAAAAAAAAAATCATATTTGGATCACTTGATATGGAATGACCCTTTAATGAAATAAAACACTACACAGTTTTGCCATCTTTATTGTTCTGCCAATCCATGCAACACCCTCGATCTCCTGAAAAAATCTAAAAAATAATAAACCAATACAAATACTCCCTGGTTCGACGCAGTCCATTTAATAACGAGTGTCCTACGACGATCCCCCTATAGAGCTGTCACATCAGGAGATGTGACTGCTCTACAGGCCTCCCGCGATGCACTGACAGGAGACAATGGCTCCTGCAGTGCATCACTGAAGAGGTTGCCTGAGTTCAGGCTCTCACTTTACGGCAACGCTGGGTGAGAATTTTCACATGCAGCGGTGCCATAAGTGACAGCGACCTCTGACGGCGGCGAGATACAATGCGGAGGATTACCTCCTGTCACTGTATCACCGGAGCCCCTGGAGAGCGGTCGCATCTGCCGATGTGACAGCTCTCCAAGGGAGATCATCGTGGGACAATCGTTAGTACATGGATTACATGGATCAGGGAGCATACTGTTGGTTCTTTATTTTATTTTTTTTCCAGGTGATCGAGGGCTTCAGGGATTAACTGTATGTATAGTATACATATGTGAGTATATACTGTATGTTTTTATGTACTGTATGTGTATGTTTTGTTTGTCTTTTTTACACTTGAACACAGTAGCCGGATGATGGGACTACTGCTGTTCCATCATCTGGCTAGCTGTCATTATAGCAGGCATTGCCAGATAGGCATCATCCGATGGGACAACTAGTCCTAACACACACATAGCCCCACACACACCTGCAGACCCCCGCAAACCCACACGCACGCACATCTTCTCCACACACACAGTCTCCGCCCACACACTCTTCCTCCTCCCGATCTGCAGCGATTCTCGCAGGCACATCCGCAGCAAAACCGCAGATCTTTTTAAAACCTGCGGTTTTGCTGCAAATTGGCCTGACACAGTGGAAATCAATGGGTGCAGAAATGTTGCAGATCCGCAAAAAGAATTGACATGCTGCGTAAAATAAAACGCTGCAAATCCGTGCGTTTTTTCTCTGCAGCATGTGCACAACAATTCTCAATTTCATATTGACCAACAATGGCGGTGCACTACACGGTGGATTTGATGCAATTCCACGAATCCAAAAACGCTGCGGTTCCGCATCAAAATCTGCAACGTGTCCACATAGCCTCACTGTGTGAGAAGTGATTTCCTTGCATGAAAAAAAATAGTAAATAAATGATCAAGCTTCTCCTTCTCATTGCAATGTTGTACACGGACAGTATCCATGTGCGCTCTGTTAGGCTACATGGTGATATTTATCGTGTGACAATGCACGTTCAATACTTGTTCCCTGTGCAATTTCTCATTACTGCACATAATTTAATTTGTGGACATTATGGTTTGATTTCTTTGCCTGTGTGGATTGGATGGGTTGTTTCTGACATCTGGTGAGAATTTCATGTCAATAGCACCTTTAGAAAATTTGACATGATATGTTCAATATTTTTTCACTTGCTGTGTATAATAATGATATATTTAGGGTGGGGACTTAATTGTTTTACCTTTTAATCTCTTCCATAGGAAAATATACATATACCGTATATACTCGAGTATAAGCCGACCAGAGCATAAGCCGACCTCCCCTAATTTTGCCACAAAAAACTGAGAAAACTTAATGACTCAAGTATAAGCCTAGGGTGAAAAATGCAGCAGCTACCGGTAAATGTCAAAAATAAAAATAGATACCAATAAAAGTAAAATTAATTGAGACATCAGTAGGTTAAGTGTTTTTGAATATCCATATTCAATCAGGAACCCCATATAATGCTCCATACAGTTCATGATGGGCCCCATAAGATGCTCCATATACAATACACCCCATATAATGCTGCACAAATGTTGAATATGGCCAAATAAGATGTTCCATACAGACATTTGCCCCATATAATGCTGCACAAATGCTGATTATGGCCCCATAAGATGCTCCATAGAGATATTTGCCCCATATAATGCTGCACATGGCCCCATACAGATATTTGCCCCATATAATGCTCCACAAATGCTGATTATGGCCCCATAAGATGCTCCATAGACACATTTGCCCCGTATAATGCTCCACAAATGCTGCACATGGCCCCATAAGATGCTCCATACAGATATTTGCACCATATAACGCTGCACATGGCCCCATAAGATGCTCCATACAGATATTTGCTCCATATAATGCTGCACATGGCCCCATACAGATATTTGCCCCATATAACGCTGCACATGGCCCCATAAGATGCTCCATACAGACATTTGCCCCATATGCTGTTGCTGCGATTAAAAAAAAATAAAAAAAATCACATACTCACCTCTCAGGCCCCCGGCACTTGCTATATTCACCTGCTCCCCGTTCCACCGCCGACCGCCGCTGTGTCTTCCCTGTCCTCTGCACTGACTGTTCAGGCAGACGGCGGCGCGCACTAATAGCGTCATCGCGCCCTCAGACCTGAGCGTCACTGCATAGGACGCAGAAGACGCAGCGGCGCCAACGGTGGAACGCAGACAGGTGAATATCGCGCACTGCCTTATACTCACCTGCTCCTGGTGCGGTCCCTGCACGACTGTTCCCCAGCGCCGGCAGCTTCTTCCTGTAGTGGGCGGTCACATGGTACCGCTCATTACAGTAATGAATATGCGGCTCCAACCCCCATGGGAGTGGACTGGGGTCCATATTCATTACTGTAATGAGCGGTACCACGTGACCGCTCACTACAGGAAGAAGCTGCTTGCGCCGAGGAAGCAGGGACACCGCGCCAGGAGCAGGTGAGTATGATTACACAGCTCCGCTCCCTCTCCCCTGCCGACCCCTAGGAATGACTCGAGTATAAGCCGAGAGGGGCAATTTCAGCCTACAAAAATGGGCTGAAACTCTCGGCTTATACGCCAGTATACACGGTACATACACACATTGTGTATGTATATACATACACAAAACACACAGATACACACACACACACATATATATATATATTTTAGGGCAGAGCAAAGTGTGGATGCGCAAAACGACGATTCCAATGAGAAGCGCGAGACCTTTTGGCTATGTGGAGGACGCTGGATGTGTCCCTTCAGATCAAAGCAGGGGGGTGGCATTTACACTGTGTTCCAAATTATTATGCACGTAGAGTTTAGGAGTGATAAGGTTAGAAATTTTTTGTTTGTCATTTAAACTTATTGATGGTGATGTGTGTCAGGGCTTTTTATATCACTGAAAGCAAATGCAGATACCTGTGCAAATTAGTTTGGCCGGTGTGTCCAGATAAAGGCAAGACTACTTAAGAAGGCTGTTCCACATTATTAAGCAGCCTACATTTTTTGCCAAAATGGGAAAGAAAAAGGATGTGTCGGCTGCTGAAAGCAACAAATTGTGGAGTATTTAGGTCAAGGCATGACTACAATCAACATTGCCAAGACACTTCATCGTGATCATCGCACAATCAAGAAGTATGTAGCTGATCCCCAGCACACACGTGTGCGTGCTGATAAGGAAAAATTGAGGACTCTTTCCAACAGGCAATTGCATAAGGTTAAAAGAGCAGCTGCAAAAATGCCTTGTCATAGCAGCAGACAAGTTTTTGAAGCTGCTGGTGCCTCCAACGTCCCCAGAACAACAAGATGCAGGGTCCTTCAGAGGTTTGCAGCTGTGCGTGAGCCATCCTGTCGACCACCTCTATCCACTGCAACAAGCAGAAACGGCTCCAGTGGGCCAAACGATACATGAAGACTGACTTCCAAACTGTTTTGTTCACCGATGAGTGCCGTGCAACGCTCGATGGTCCAGATGGATGGAGTGGAGGATGGACACCCCATGAAAACACGGCTAAGGCGCCAACAAGGAGGAGGTGGAGTAATGTTTTGGGCTGGAATCATGGGGAGAGAGATTGTTGGCCCCTTTATGATCCCTGAAGGGGTAAAGATGAACTCCATAATCTATGTGGAGTTTCTAAAACAACACTTCCTGCCATGGTTCAAGAGGAAGAACCGTGCTTTCCGCAGCAAGATCATTTTCATACATGATAATTCACCATCTCATGCTGCAAAAAACACATCTGCATCTCTGGCTGCTATGGGCATAAAAGAGGACAAACTTATGGTGTGGCCACCATCTTCCCCTGACCTCAACCCCATTGAGAACCTCTGGAGCATCATCAAAAGGAGTGTCTATGATGGCGGGAGGCAGTTCACATCTAAGCAACAGCTCTGGGAGGGTATTCTGTCCACATGCAAAACAATTGAAGCAGAAACCATCCAAAAACTGACAAATTCAATGGACGAGAGCGTTCAGAAGCTTCTTTCGAACAAGGGGTCATATGTGCAAATGTAACATCACCTAGAATAAAGTTTTCACTTGAAAACTGTTTGATTTCATTTTGTAATAAGCTGATAATGCTTATAACTTCACAATTCACCATTTTGTTCAAAATAAAAAAAAAGGTTGAAAACTCTGCTGTGCATAATAATTTGGAACATGCATTTTGAGTGTTTATTTTTTTTAAAAAGATACTGTTTTCATAGGCAGTTTTTTCCAAAACATTGCAATTATACGAGAATAGTAGATGACTGGAAAATAACAATGACTGCAATTCAGATAGGTAATTTAGAGAAAATATGAGGAAATATTATTTGCATAATAATTTGGAACACAGTGTAGGTGCAAATGACACAAGACTGACTGGCACTTCCAATCTAGTGTGAACAGGTGCATATTAGGAGCAGCCATCTCCATATACACTATACAAAGAAGTTGCACTCTGTAGTGATAAAACATGTCAATATGAAATATGAATAGAATTACTGCTTCTGGATAACAGGAATTTTATGTTACAATTGTTGCAATTAAAATCTGACTGGTGCTTTGTATATTGTATATGGAGGTAGTTGCTCCTAGTTAGCACCTGTTCACATTAGCTTGGAAATGCCAGTCAGTCTTCTGTCATTTGTATATTAGCTTTCTGACTGAGAACTCGGCCCTCCAGCATGTGGTGGATTTTAATTGCAACAGGGTCCTGCCTACCCATAACAGCAGACTTTGAAGAGACGTATTCACATCTATCCAGGAATTCAGACTTCAGTCTTAGGCCGGGGTCACACTTGCGTGTGCAGCGCGAGACTCTAGCATCAATTCTCGGTACTGCCGCCAGCACTCGGGACCGGGGTTTTACTAGCGCTTACTTCTATTTTTTTAATTCCATGAGAATCTGCCTCCAGATCATATCTTAAATTAAACAAGGCATTACCAGCGTGAGACATGTAATGACTGACAGTCTGCTCTCCTGACCTACATGTCTCACACTGGTAATGCCACCTTCCATTTAGAAAAAGCTCTGGAGGCAGATTCTCAGGGAGCTGTATATCTGGCCCAGAGATCTTAACAGCTCATATTAGGAAAAACGTGGATTTCTCTGACATAAGACAGCGGGATCAGAGATATGAAGGAATCATTTTATTAAACTTTCCATGACCTGTAAACCCATACAGACAGCTTAGAAGGTTTCATCCTACTGACAGATCCCCTTTAAGGCTGTGTGCCCACAATGAGTATTTGATGAGTTTCTGATGCTGCATATTTTCCCCGTGTCAAAACGCATCATCTTAGGCTACTTTCACACTAGCGTTAACTGCATTACGTCTCAAAACGTCTTTTTTCAGAAAAAACGCATCCAGCAAAAGTTTTTGCTGGATGCGTTTTTTTCCCATAGACTTGTATTGGCGACGTATGGCGACGGATTGGCATACGTCGTGTACGTTTTACGACGTATGCGTCGAAATTTGGCGACACGTCGTCTCAAAAAAACGTTGATTGTAACGTTTTTTGTCTCCGCCTAAAAAACGTGTCGCGACGCATCCTGCGGCATACGTCGTTGGCTGCAATGGAAGCCTATGTGCGACGGATGCGTCGGGACACGTCGTACGACGCAATGCAGCGCTGCAATACGTTTTTTTTACACTGAGCATGCTCAGAAGCAGAATTTTGTTGCCAATTGGCCAGACACCCCCAAATCTATATAAACCTGGCCTGGGCCTTCAACCCCACATATGCCAGCAAGAAGACAGAGAGGAGAAGAGACTGCCAGCAAGACCCCAGCCAGCCACAAGACCCCAGCCAGCCTGCCACAAGACCCCAGCCAGCCTGCCACAAGACTCCAGCCACCATAGAGCCAGTGTGAGTATTGCAATTTTTGTGTGCATCTGTGTGCCTGTGCATTTCTGTGTGTATGAGGTACTACTGACTACAGCAAGAGCTTAAAACCTGAAGAGAACCTGAGGCGTGCCATCGTCCTGCACCAGCCAGTGCCATGCTAGAGTCCAGATCCACCATGATGCCAGCCACTGTGAAGACCTGCAGCTCCAACCAAAGGATTGTCAGCCTTTTGTATGTGTGTGTATGCGTCTTCTGATTGGGTTCACCTTTCTGCCTTTGTTGTACATATGTGTATTTGCATAAAGCTATGTGCGTGCATGTGTATGTGTGTATTTTTGGACGGCTGTATGCTTTTGTATCATGTGCCTGCACCTTATTATGCCTTTGTCAATCTTATGCCTGTTCATGTGGGAGGGTATGTGTCCATGTTCAGGATTGCATCAGGATTTGGCCAGGATTTTCCATCAGTATTTGTACGCCAAAACCAGGAGTGGGTGATAAAAGCAAAAGTGTGCCTGTTTTCCTATTATACTTTCCCTAATTGTTTTACACTCCTGGTTTTGGCTTACAAATACTGATGGAAAATCCTGACCAAATCCTGATGCGATCCGGAATGTGGACACATACCATGCATGTTTGTGTGCGTCTTGTTGATTGCATGTGCATTTGTCCATGCTTTAATTAGTTAATTGCCTTTTTCTGATGTATTGACTGTATAGTGGTCTGTGCAGCATGTGGTTTAAATGTGTTTTTTTTTTTTTTTTTTAAATCTGATGTATTTTTTAAAAGTCTAGCGGTCTGCAGCTTGTGGTTTGAATGTGTGAGTGTGGTTTTTTTTTTCTATTTAAAAGTGTTGGTTTTATTTAAAACCATTTGCAGTTGATGTACTTGTATTTAAAATAAAGAGCATGTCAGCTCCTAATTGTGATTTAAAAAAAAAAAAGAGTGAAAAAAAAAGAAAATAACATTTTTGTTAAAAAAAATGTCCGTAGTATCATTTCATAAAGGTAAATTTAAAACAGGTGTATGTACCAATGGTTATACTTGCAATACACAGTTGGTTGAGGGCACTTTTTTTTTAATAAAGGTTACACTTAAAGGGTTTTTTTGGGGAGGTGATTTTTGAAAATAAAATGTGGTAAATATATGTTTACATGGTGGGTTCACATTTAAAAATATTTTTTTGGGAACATGGAAATGAATGGTATAACGTGCACCTGTTTTGGGGTTTTGGTGTTCACATTTAATGAACTTTTCTCACATCATTTTAGCAGGGTGTTTATTAACCCCTTCATGACCCAGCCTATTTTGGCCTTAATGACCTTGCCATTTTTTGCAATTCTGACCAGTGTCCCTTTATGAGGTAATAACTCAAGAACGCTTCAACGGATCCTTGCGGTTCTGAGATTGTTTTTTCGTGACATATTGGGCTTCATGTTAGTGGTAAATTTAGGTCGATAATTTCTGAGTTTATTTGTGAAAAAAACGGAAATTTGGCGAAAAATTTGAAAATTTTGCAATTTTCACATTTTGAATTTTTATTCTGTTAAACCAGAGAGTTATGTGACACAAAATAGTTAATAAATAACATTTCCCACATGTCTACTTTACATCAGCACAATTTTGGAAACAAATTTTTATTTTGCTAGGAAGTTATAAGGGTTAAAATTTGACCAGTGATTTCTCATTTTTACAACACCATTTTTTTTAGGGACCACCTCACATTTGAAGTCAGTTTGAGGGTTCTATATGGCTGAAAATACCCAAAAGTGACACCATTCTAAAAACTGCACCCCTCAAGGTGCTCAAAACCACATTCAAGAAGTTTATTAACCCTTCAGGTGTTTCACAGCAGCAGAAGCAACATGGAGGGGAAAAATTAACATTTAACTTTTTAGTCACAAAAATGATCTTTTCGCAACAATTTTTTTATTTTCCCAAGGGTAAAAGGAGAAACTGGACCACGAATGTTGTTGTCCAATTTGTCCTGAGTACGCTGATACCTCATATGTGGGGGTAAACCACTGTTTGGGCGCACGGCAGGGCTCGGAAGGGAAGGAGCGCCATTTGACTTTTTGAATGAAAAATTGGCTCCAATCTTTAGCGGACACCATGTCGCGTTTGGAGAGCCCCCGTGTGCCTAAACATTGGAGCTCCCCCACAAGTGACCCCATTTTGGAAACTAGACCCCCCAAGGAACTTATCTAGAAGCATAGTGAGCACTTTAATCCCCCAGGTGCTTCACAAATTAATCCGTAAAAATGAAAAAGTACTTTTTTTTCACACAAAATTTCTTTTAGCCTCAATTTTTTCATTTTCACATGGGCAACAGGATAAAATGGATCCTAAAATTGGTTGGGAAATTTCTCCTGAGTACGCCAATACCTCATATGTGGGGGTAAACTACTGTTTGGGCACATGGTAAGGCTCGGAAGGGAAGGAGCGCCATTTGACTTTTTGAATGAAAAATTATCTCCATAGTTAGCGGACACCATGTCAGGTTTGGAGAGGCCCTGTGTGCCTAAACATTGGAGCTCCCCCACAAGTGACCCCATTTTGGAAACTAGACCCCCCAAGGAACTTATCTAGATGCATACTGAGCACTTTAAACCCTCAGGTGCTTCACAAATTGATCCGTAAAAATGAAAAAGTACTTTTTTTTCACACAAAATTTCTTTTAGCCTCAATTTTTTCATTTTCACATGGGCAACAGGATAAAATGGATCCTAAAATTTGTTGGGCAATTTCTCCTGAGTACGCCGATACCTCATATGTGGGGGTAAACCATTGTTTGGGTGCACGGCAAGGCTCGGAAGGGAAGGCGCGCCATTTGACTTTTTGAATGGAAAATTAGCTCCAATCGTTAGTGGACACCATGTCGCGTTTGGAGAGCCCCTGTGTGCCTAAACATTGGAGCTCCCCTACAAGTGACCCCATTTTGGAAACTAGACCCCCCAAGAAACTAATCTAGATGCATAGTGAGCACTTAAAACCCCCAGGTGCTTCACAGAAGTTTATAACGCAGAGCCATGAAAATAAAAAAAATTATTTTTCTTTCCTCAAAAATGATTTTTTAACCCACAATTTTTTATTTTCCCAAGGGTAACAGGAGAAATTGGACCCCAAAAGTTGTTGTCCAGTTTCTCCTGAGTACGCTGATACCCCATATGTGGGGGTAAACCACTGTTTGGGCACATGCCGGGGCTCGGAAGGGAAGTAGTGACGATTTGGAATGCAGACTTTGATGGAATGGTCTGCGGGAATCATGTTACGTTTGCAGAGCCCCTGATGTGCCTAAACAGTAGAAACCCCCCACAAGTGACCCCATTTTGGAAACTAGACCCCCCAAGGAACTTATCTAGATGTGTGGTGAGCACGTTCAACCCCCAAGTGCTTCACAGAAGTTTACAACGCAGAGCCGTGAAAATAAAAAAATCATTTTTCTTTCCTCAAAAAAGATGTTTTAGCAAGCAATTGTTTATTTTCACAAGGGTAACAGGAGAAATTGGACCCCAATATTTGTTGCCCAGTTTGCTGTGAGTACGCTGATACCTCATATGTGGGGGTAAACCACTGTTTGGGCGCACGTCAGGGCTCGGAAGGGAAGTAGTGACATTTGAAATGCAGACTTTGATGGAATGGTCTGCGGGCGTCACGTTGCATTTGCAGAGCCCCTGATGTGCCTAAACAGTAGAAACCCCCCCTAAGTGACCCCATTTTGGAAACTAGACCCCCCAAAGAACTTATCTAGATGTGTGGTGAGCACGTTCAACCCCCAAGTGCTTCACAGAAGTTTACAACGCAGAGCCGTGAAAATTAAAAATCATTTTACTGTCCTCCAAAAAAGATGTTTTAGCAAGCAATTTTTTTTTCACAAGGGTAGCAGGAGAAATTGGACCCCAATATTTGTTGCCCAGTTTGTTGTGAGTATGCTGGTACCCCATATGTGGGGGTAAACCACTGTTTGGGCGCACGTCAGGGCTTGGAAGGGAAGTAGTGACGTTTGAAATGCAGACTTTGATGGAATGGTCTGCGGGCGTCACGTTGCATTTGCAGAGCCCCTGATGTGCCTAAACAGTAGAAACACCCCACAAGTGACCCCATTTTGGAAACTAGACCCCAAAAGGATCTTATCTAGATATGTGGTGAGCACTTTCAACCCCCAAGTGCTTCACATAAGTTTATAACGTAGAGCCATGAAAATAAAAAATTGTTCTTTCCTCATAAATTATGTCTTAGCAAGTAATTTTTTATTTTTGCAAGGGTAACAGGAGAAATTGGACCCCAATAGTTGTTGCCCAGTTTGTCCTGAGTACGCTGGTATCCCATATGTGGGGGTAAACCACGGTTTGGGCGCACGTCGGGGCTTGGAAGGGAGGGAGCACCATTTGACTTTTTGAACGCAAGATTGGCTGGAATCAATGGTGGCGCCATGTTGCGTTTGGAGACCCCTGATGTGCCTAAACAGTGGAAACCCCTCAATTCTAACTTCAACACTAACCCCAACACACCCCTAACCCTAATCCCAACTGTAGCCATAACCCTAATCACAACCCTAACCCCAACACACCCCTAACCACAACCCTAACCCCAACACACCCGTAACCCTAAATCCAACCCTAACCCTAATCCTAATCCCAACCCTACCCACAACTGTTACCCCAACACAACCCTAACCCTATCCTTAACCCTAACCACAAGCCTAATCTTAACCCTATTTCCAACCCTAGCCCTAATTCCAACCCTAAGGGTACCGTCTCACATAACGATTTACCAACGTTCACGACCAGCAATACGACCTGGCCGTGATCGTTGGAAAGTCGTTGTGTGGTCGCTGGGGAGCTGTCACACAGACCGCTCTCCAGCGACCAACGATGCCAAGGTCCCGGGTAACCAGGGTAAACATCGGGTTACTAAGCGCAGGGCCGCGCTTAGTAACCCGATGTTTACCGTGGTTACCAGCGTAAAAGTAAAAAAAAAAAACCGTACATACTCACATTTCGGTGTCCTTCAGGTCCCTTGCCGTCTGCTTCCCGCTCTGACTGAGTGCCGCCGTACAGTGAGAGCAGAGCGCAGCAGTGACGTCACTGCTGTGCTGTGCTCTCACTTTCCGGCCGGCAGACAGTCAGAGCGGGAAGCAGACGGCAAGGGACCTGAAGGACACCGAAATGTGAGTATGTACGGTTTTATTTTTTTTACTTTTACGCTGGTAACCACGGTAAACATCGGGTTACTAAGCGCGGCCCTGCGCTTAGTAACCCGATGTTTACCCTGGTTACAAGCGAACGCATCGCTGGATCGCTGTCACAACGATCCAGCGATGACAGCGGGAGATCCAGCGACGAAAGAAAGTTCCAAACGATCTGCTACGACGTACGATTCTCAGCAGGGTCCCTGATCGCTGCTGCGTGTCAGACACAGCGATATCGTATGGATATCGCTGGAACGTCACGGATCGTACCGTCGTAGCGATCAAAGTGCCACTGTGAGACGGTACCCTAACTCTAATTCCAACCCTAACCCTAACGCTATGTGCCCACGTTGCGGATTCCTGTGAGATTTTTCCGCACGATTTTTCAAAAATCCGCAGGTAAAAGGCACTGCGTTTTACCTGCAGATTTACAGCAGATTTCCAGTGTTTTTTTGTGCGGATTTCACCTGCGGATTCCTATTGAGGAACAGGTGTAAAACGCTGCGGAATCCGCACAAAGAATTGACATGCTGCAGAAAATACAACGCAGCGTTTCTGCACGGAATTTTCCGCACCCTGGGCACAGCGGATTTGGTTTTCCATAGGTGTACATGGTACTGTAAACCTGATGGAAAACTGCAACGAATTCGCAGCGGCCAATCCGCTGCGGATCCGCAGCCAAATCCGCAGCGGATCGGCAGCCAAATCCGCACATGCCATAACCCTAACCCTACCCCTAACCCTACCCGTAACCCTAACCCTACCCCTAGTTCTAACCCTAACCCTAGTTCTAACCCTAACCCTAGTGGAAAACGAAAAAAAAAATAAAAATTTTTTCCTTATTTTATTATTCTCCCTACCTATGGGGGTGATAAAGGGGGGGGGGGTATTTATTATTTTTTTTATTTTGATCGCTGTGATAGAACCTACCACAGCGATCAAAATGTACTTGTAAGGAATCTGCCGGCTGGCAGATTCGGCGGGCGCACTGAGCATGCGCCCGCCATATTGGAAGATGGCGGCGCCCAGCGAGGAGACGTACGGACACCGGGAGGATCGGTAAGTATGAAGGGGTGGTGGGGGGGTGGATTGGAGCACAGGGGGGGTGATCGGACCACAGGGGGGGTGAATTGAAACAAGGAGGGAGCGGACAGGAGGACGGGGGAGCCGGCAGGCGGACGGAGGGGACCGGACCCCATAACTGAGGACTGGGGGGGCGATCGGTGGGTGTGGGGGGGTCACTTAAGTATTTCCAGCCATGGCCGATGATATTGCAGCATCGGCCATGGCTGGATTGTAATATTTCACCATTTTTTTAGGTGAAATATTACAAATCGCTCTGATTGGCTGTTTCACTTTCAACAGCCAATCAGAGAGATCGTGATCGTAGCCACGGGGGGGTGAAGCCACCCCCCCTGGGCTGAAGCACCACTCCCCCTGTCTCTGCAGATCGGGTAAAATGGGAGTTAACCCCTTCACCCGATCTGCAGGGACGCGATCATTCCATGACGCATACGCTGCATCATAGGTCGGATTGGCACAGACTTTCATGACGCAGCGTATGCGTCAAAGGTCGGGAAGGGGTTAAAACATTACCTAGTTTAGGGGGTGGTCTAACTAGAAATCCATTATACTTATTATAGATACACCAGGGACCAGGACCACAACCGCCGCCTGTCAGCCCAGAACCAGCCCACCAGGACCACAGCCACCAACTGTTAAAAGTAAGTTTTGAAGACCCCAAATCTGCTGCTTCAATGTGTAGAGCAGATTGCAAGTGTCTTTAAACTTACAGAAAAACCAGGACCACAGCCGCTGCCTGTCAGCCCAGGACCACAGCCGCCGCCTATCCGCCCAGGACCACAGCCGCCGCCTGTCAGCACAGGACCAGCCCACCAGGACCACAGCCACCAACTGTTAAAAGTAAGTTTTGAAGACCCCAAATCTGCTGCTTCAATGTGTAGAGCAGATTGCAAGTGTCTTTAAACTTACAGAAAAACCAGGACCACAGCCGCTGCCTGTCAGCCCAGGACCACAGCCGCCGCCTATCCGCCCAGGACCACAGCCGCCGCCTATCCGCCCAGGACCACAGCCGCCGCCTGTCAGCCCAGGACCACAGCCACCGGCTTACTTCCACAACAATGTCCTCTTCTGACAGCCCTCCTCCACAGCAACAGCGTGTATCGGTAAGTTAACACAAAATTTTATTTTTTTATTTTTTTATTTTTTTTTAAATTTACTTTTTTTTTTATCACTACATGCATAAATTATGTTTCAACAGGAAGCTGAATCAGATGAGGAGCTGTCAGAAGGGGGCGAGACGGGTGGAGAGATGCAAGTGGAGGAGGAACCAAGTGTAAGTAGTGGTGAAACAGTTGCTTCGCACATCACACTGCACCATACACAAAACAGATTTTCATACATAACTAAACACAGAAAATATCTGCCTACATTACTGAGAATTTGTTTCTTTTATTTCAGGCTGCTGCTGCTGCTCCTGCTGCTGCCGCTGAAGGTTCTCCCAGACACTCCCAGAGTTGGCGGACTCCTCGCCGCGGTCGGCCATCAGTGAGTTTGTTTTTTTTTTGGGAGGGGTATTCTATTGGTACTTTAGTGTTTCAGTGTACTAATTTGTTTGTTTTTCTTCTTCCTTTTTTTGGCACAGGCTTCACAGCGTGCTCCCGCAGTAGATGACGAAGAAGATGATGATATCGACATAGATGATCTCATTGAGGAGGTTCGCGAGCGGGAGCCGCTGTGGAACATGGCTGACCGCAGGCATGCCGATACCGGTGTCACCCGTCGGCTCTGGGACGAAGTGTGTCACAACCTGTTTCCAAGGCGGGAGGGCCTTCATCCTCAGCAGCTGAGCAAACTAGGTAAGTATTCACTTTCCAGTGATGTTTTGAGCTGACTGTAATGTATTGCATTTACCATTTTTTTTTTTTCTTTTGATTCTTGTCTTCACAGTTGGAAAGGTTAGGAAGCGGTGGCGGTCACTGAGGGATCGCTTTAAGAGGGAATTCAATGATGAGATGAAGGCCCCGAGTGGCTCTGCAGGAAGGAAGAGGAGGAAATACAAATATGGCCAGGCCCTCTCCTTCCTGAGGCGAACCATGCTGAGCAGAGTGTAAGTATTCTACAACCCACTAATAACCATGTTAACCTGTCTACTTAGTTTGCTTTCTGTCAGGGCTTTTTCATTCCAATGTATTAATTTCTTTTGTTTTTTCTTTCACAGCACCTTCTCCAGCCACCGGGCGCCTGCATCTTCCTCTGCGCCCTCTGGAGCGATCCCTCCTGAGTCCGCCACTGAGGGCCACGTCGGTAGGCCCCACACCACTGTCCCCTCCTCTGACCCCTCTGTCCCCTCCTCTGACCCCTCTGTCCCCTCCACTTCATCCGCCCCAAGCAGTGGAGCATTATTGCAGGCTTCATTGCTCGCATCTGATGCTGAACAGTTAGCGTTCCCTTTACCCCACCCCTCTGATCCTGCCACCTCGACACCACCATTAGGTTTGTGGCGGCAGCGACAGAGGGGTCAGGAAAGGAGCTATGCTCCTGAGTTCTTACACCTGAATGCATCCTTCCAAGGCTCTTTCAAAATTTTGGGAGAGCAAGTGACTGCTGGTTTGAACATGGTGCAGTCACGCATCAGTGAAACAAGCCAGGAAACCAGCAGTCGCTTGGATAGGCTGCATTCAGCTGTAAGTCCAGATCCGGCCAATCTTTTTTTTAACTCCATGCTCAGGACCATGGAGAAACTTTCTTTTGAGCAACAGATGCGGGTAATGAATACCTGCCATAATGCTCTACTGCAGGCCGTTAATGAATCTACCCACAGACCTCCCCATACCTCCACTCCAATTCCACCCCAGGCCCCATTTCCACACCATACCCCCCATTACCAAACCCAGCCCCAATACCCACACCAGCACCATTACCAAACCCAGCCCCAATCCCCACACCAGCACCATTACCAAACCCAGCCACAAACCCCACGCCAGCCCCATTACCCAACCCAGTCCCACTACCCTACCCAGTCACAATACCCAACCCAGTCCCCACAACAATCCCGGCCCCCAGACCAAATTACTTCCCCAATGTTTTCTTTACTCAGCTTTTCTCTTCCCCCTACCCCAACACCACCCCCCTCTGGTCAGCCTCTTGGTTTAACCCCCCCTTCCACTGCACCCCAAACAAGTAGGGTTTCCCCACCTATCGACGTGGTCCAACCTTCCTGCCCCCCCTCCTCTCATATCTCCACCCAACACTTTGAAGACTTGTAAATATGTTTTTTAAATGCTTATGTCAATAATTTAAAAAATTTTGCGAAGTTTTCCAAAAAAAAAATAAAAAATAAAAATAAAGAGTTAAAATAAAATTCTGATTATAATTCTACTCTTTGTGTGTGTGTGGATTTATTAAGGTAATATAATAAAAAAGGTTTAATAAAAACAAACACCAGACATGTTAAAGGTATAACATAATGGTTTTACTATCAAGACAACCACGCTTTTTGGCTTTTTTTTTTTTTGGGGGGGGGGCAGAAACACATTTTTTACATAAACAAAACACATGGGAAACAGGTTACACATGGGAAACAGGTTACACATGGGAAACAGGTTACACATGGGAAACAGGTTACACATGGGAAACAGGTTACACATGGGAAACAGGTTACACATGGGAAACAGGTTACACATGGGAAACAGGTTACACATGGGAAACAGGTTACACATGGGAAACAGGTTACACATGGGAAACAGGTTACACATGGGAAACAGGTTACACATGGGAAACAGGTTACACATGGGAAACAGGTTACACATGGGAAACAGGTTACACATGGGAAACAGGTTACACATGGGAAACAGGTTACACATGGGAAACAGGTTACACATGGGAAACAGGTTACACATGGGAAACAGGTTACACATGGGAAACAGGTTACACATGGGAAACAGGTTACACATGGGAAACAGGTTACACATGGGAAACAGGTTACACATGGGAAACAGGTTACACATGGGAAACAGGTTACACATGGGAAACAGGTTACACATGGGAAACAGGTTACACATGGGAAACAGGTTACACATGGGAAACAGGTTACACATGGGAAACAGGTTACACATGGGAAACAGGTTACACATGGGAAACAGGTTACACATGGGAAACAGGTTACACATGGGAAACAGGTTACACATGGGAAACAGGTTACACATGGGAAACAGGTTACACATGGGAAACAGGTTACACATGGGAAACAGGTTACACATGGGAAACAGGTTACACATGGGAAACAGGTTACACATGGGAAACAGGTTACACAATCATGTCTTGCCACGGGATCCGCCCAACAGGTGAGACAAAATAATCGGCAAACTGGTCCCTCATCCTTGTAACTGAACTTGTAGAGCGAACCGAGCTGCTGCGGTAGTCCCACAAGGTGGTCTCCAACTCTTCATCATCCAAGGAAACGGGCTCCTTTGAAAGGACAAAGTTGTGGAGCACCACACAGGCTTTAACTACCTCGTCTATAGTGGTGGTTTTCAGTTTGATTGCAGTCAGCAGAACTCACCACTTCGCCGTCAATATGCCAAAGGAACACTCCACTACTCTTCGTGCCCTAGTAAGCCGGTAATTAAAGACCCGCTTGGTATGGTTTAAGTTCCGGCTACTGTACGGTTTCAGTAGGTGCGGCGACAGTTGAAAGGCTTCATCACCTACAAAAACATATTCCAGGGCTGGGTCATTTGTTCCTGGCAGTGGTCTGGCTGGCGGTAAATCGTAGCTCTCTCCATAAAGGCAACGACCCATCGGAGAGTTTTTAAGAACTTGCGAATCGTTGGACCGTCCATATGCTCCGATGTCCACGGCAAGGAACCTGCAGTTGGCATCTGCAATAGCCATAAGGACGATGGAGAAATACTTCTTATAATTATAATACTCCGATCCTGTTCCTGCCGCTTTCGCAATCCTTATATGTTTCCCGTCAACTGCACCCACACAATTAGGGAAATTGCAAATTTGCTGAAACTCTTCAGCACTTCGCAACCAGATTTCCATGGATGGTTGGGGGATATACTCTGGTTGCAAAGTGGTCCAAATAGCCCGATGTGTCCTTCACTATTCCAGAGATAGTTGAAATGCCCAGCCGGAATTGGTAATGGAGCGAAGTCATAGATTCACCCGTAGCTAGGAAACTTAAAAAAAAAAAAAAAAAAAAGTTAGAAAAAATTGCACAGACCAACAAGTTTTAATATGGCACTGTTAATTTTTTTTAAGGACGGGACACACAATAAAACCAGCATGAAACCGGTGTAAAAAAACAGTGGAATGTACGCCAAGAAAACCCAAATTACATGCTGCAGAAAATAGTGCGCAGTATGCCAGCGCAGTATTGTCTGCAGCATGTAATATAACATTAAAAATGACCAATGACAGAAAAAAAAAGAGGCTTACCGCAGGGTCACCATCAGCCGCTCCGCCGGTGTGATGGCAAGCCTCATCCTTGTGTCCTGTCTTCGGATGACATCCTCCAGTTTTGCAAGCAAAAAATCAAAATGTTCAATCCTCATCCGCACGTAGTTGTGGAATTTGTGTGGATTGTGCCGCAACTCCAGGTACAGAGTGGACTGGACACCCCGGGTCATCCGTAGTTGATTAATCGGATGAATCCACAGTCGTCTCCGTCTCCGTTGCTGCAGAAGCATCCTACGCCTTTCCGCTGCCGCCTCCTTCTCCCGCACTATGATATCCAGGCGATTCGTCTCAAAGATAACGTCGGTAACCAAACTAGCAATCCTCCCAATAACACCTTCCATCGCTGCCACAAAACTAAAACCCTCAAAGATGGGCTGTAAAAACAGTAACTATATAGTTTTTCAAATTTTCCAGTAGCCAATCAAATTTGGGAGCCTCCAATTTTAAAAACGGATCCGTCGGAAAAACGGATACAACGGATGGTAAAACGTATGCAACGCATCCAGTATTTTCGACGGAAACGTTTAGCGGATTTGCGACGGATCCGTGGAAATGCTGGATGCGTGGCATACGTTTGTCACCGTTTTTCACTTTTTCGACGCATCCGTTTTTTCGGCAAAAAAACGGATTTGCGACGCAATGCAGTTAACGCTAGTGTGAAAGTAGCCTTACAGTTCCAGAAAAATGGATGGAATTTATAGAAAATGTATCGAAATCTCACAGCAAACTGACCTGCGGTGCACGTTTCAAATCACGTCACTTTCTCTATCATAAGTAAAAAACGCACTTAAGATTTTAGTGCATTTCTGAGGCGGTAACGCATCAAAGATGCATGTAATCCACACATGACTATATCAAGAAAGTGTTGTCAAAGCCAAATAATAATAATTTTTATTTCTATAGCGCCCAACATATACCGCAGCGCTTTACAAATTATAGAGGGGATTTGTACAGACAATAGACATTACAGCATAACAGAAATCACAGTTCAAAACAGATACCAGGAGGAATGAGGGCCCTGCTCGCAAGCTTACAAACTATGAGGAAAAGGGGAGACACGAGAGGTGGATGGTAACAGTTGCTTTCGTTGTTCGGAGCAGCCATAGTGTAAGGCTCGGGTGTTCATGTAAAGCTGCATGAACCAGTTAACTGCCTAAGTATGTAGCAGTACAGACACAGAGTGCTATTAACTGCATAAAGTGTATGAGAACACAATGAGAGTGATAATGTTGTTTTGTTTTTGTTTGTTTTTTCTTTAACCCCTTTCTGACATATGACGTACTATCCCGTCGAGGTGGGGTGGGCCCGTATGACCACCGACGGGATAGTACGTCATACGCGATCGGCCACGCTCACGGGGGGAGTGCGGCCGAGTGTCAGCTGCATATCGCAGCTGACATCCGGCACTATGTGCCAGGAGCGGTCACAGACCGCCCCCAGCACATTAACCCCCGGCACACCGCGATCAAACATGATCGCGGTGTGCCGGCGGTATAGGGAAGCATCGCGCAGGGAGGGGGCTCCCTGCGTGCTTCCCTGAGACCCCCGAAGCAACACGATGTGATCGCGTTGCTCTGAGGGTCTCCTGCCTCCTTCCTCGCTTCAGGTCCTGGATCCAAGATGGCCGCGGCATCCGGGTCCTGCAGGGAGGGAGGTGGCTTACCGAGTGCCTGCTCAGAGCAGACGCTGGTAAGCCTGCAGCCCTGCACAGCAGATCGCCGATCTGACAGAGTGCTGTGCACACTGTCAGATCACCGATCTGTGATGTCCCCCCCTGGGACAAAGTAAAAAAAAAATTCTCCACATGTGTGTAAAAAAAAATAAAAATAAATCCTAAATAAAGAAAAAAAATATATATATTATTCCCATAAATACATTTCTTTAGCTAAATAAAAAAAACAAACAATAAAAGTACACATATTTAGTATTGCAGCGTCCGTAACGACCCAACCTATAAAACTGCCCACTAGTTAACCCCTTCAGTAAACACCGTAAGAAAAAAAAAAAAAAACGAGGCAAAAAACAACGCTTTATTATCATACCGCCGAACATAAAGTGGAATAACACGCGACCAAAAAGACTGATATAAATAACCATGGTACCGCTGAAAACGTCATCTTGTCCCACTAAAAACAAGCCGCAATACAGCATCATCAGCAAAAAAATAAAAAAGTTATAGTCCTGAGAATAAAGCGATACCAAAATAATTATTTTTTCTATAAAATAGTTTTTATCGTATACAAGCGCCAAAACATAAAAAAATGATATAAATGAGGTATCGCTGTAATCGTACTGACGCGACGAATAAAACTGCTTTATCAATTTTACCAAACGCGGAACGGTATAAACGCCTCCCCCAAAAGAAATTCATGAATAGCTGGTTTTTGATCATTCTGCCTCACAAAAATCGGAATAAAAAGCGATCAAAAAATGTCACGTGCCCGAAAATGTCACCAATAAAAACGTCAACTCGTCTCGCAAAAAACAAGATCTCACATGACTCTGTGGACTCAAATATGGAAAAATTATAGCTCTCAAAATGTGGTAACGCAAAAATATTTTTTGCAATAAAAAGCGTCTTTCAGTGTGTGACAGCTGCCAATCATAAAAATCCACTAAATAACCCGCTATAAAAGTAAATCAAACCCCCTTCATCTCCCCCTTAGTTAGGGAAAAATAAAAAAATTTAAAAAATGTATTTATTTCAGTGTTGGGGCTAGTGTTGGGGCTAGTGTTGGGGCTAGTGTTGGGGCTAGTGTTGGGGCTAGTGTTGGGGCTAGTGTTGGGGCTAGTGTTGGGGCTAGTGTTGGGGCTAGGGTTGGGGCTAGGGTTGGGGCTAGGGTTGGGGCTAGGGTTGGGGCTAGGGTTGGGGCTAGGGTTGGGGCTAGGGTTGGGGCTAGGGTTGGGGCTAAAGATAGGGTTAGGGTTTGGATTACATTTACGGTTGGGAATAGGGTTGGGTGTGTCTGGATTAGAGGTGTGGTTAGGGTTACTGTTGGGATTAGGGTAAGGGGTGTGTTTGGATTAGGGTATCAGTTATAATTGGGAGGTTTCCACTGTTTAGGCACATCAGGGGCTCTCCAAACGGGACATGGCATCCGATCTCAATTCCAGCCAATTCAGTGTTGAAAAAGTAAAACAGTGCTCCTTCCCTTCAGAGCTCTGCCGTGTGCCCAAACAGGGGTTTGCCCCAACATATGGGGTATCGGCGTACTCAGGACAAATTGCACATCATCTTTTTGGGGTCCAATTTCTCCTGCTACCTTTGGGAAAATACAAAACTGGGGGCTAAAAAATAAGTTTTGTGGGGGAAAAAAAAGATTTTTTATTTTCACGGCTCTGCGTTGTAAACTGTAGTGAAACACTTGGGGGTTCAAAGTTCTCACAACACATCTAGATAAGTTCCTTGGGAGGTCTAGTTTCCAATATGGGGTCACTTGTGGGGGGTTTGTACTGTTTGGGTACATCAGGGGCTCTGCAAATGCAACGTGACGGCTGCTGACCAATCCATTTAAGTCTGCATTCCAAATGGCGCTCCTTCCCTTCCGAGCTCTGTCATGCGCCCAAACAGTGGTTCCCCCCACATATGGGGTATCAGCGTACTCAGGACAAATTGGACAACAACTTTTGGGGTCCAATTTATCCTGATACCCTTGTGAAAATACAAAACTGGGGGCTAAAAAAATCATTTTTGTGAAAAAAAAAAGGAATTTTTATTTTCACGGCTCTGCGTTATAAACTGTAGTGAAACACTTGGGGGTTCAAAGCTCTCACAACACATCTAGATAAGTTCCTTGGGGGGTCTAGTTTCCAATATGGGGTCACTTGTGGGGGGTTTTGTTGTGAATTTGGATTCTGGGCTCCCCCGGTGGCCGCTTGTGGAATTGGACTTGTCATCCTCTTTCCTGTTTCACCTGGTTCCATCAGTAGTGGGTGTCGCTATTTAAGCTCATTTCTCTGGTGGTTTCTTGCCGGTCAACAATGTTATCTGATGCCTCTCAGTGCTTGTTCCTGCTTCTAGACTACTACTAGATAAGTTGGACTTTTGTCCATGTTTTGTTTTGCCTATTTGTTCCAGTTCACAGCTGAAGTTTTGTTACTGTGTCTGGAAAGCTCTCGTTGATCAGGGATTGCTACTCTGGCGTTATGAGTTAATGCCAGAGTTTAAGGTAATCTCTGGATGGTGTTTTGTTAGTGTTTTTCTGCTGACCATGAAAGTATACTATCTGTCTTCTGCTATCTAGTAAGCGGACCTCAAATTTGCTAAGACTATTTTCCTGCTGCGTTTGTTGTTTCATCTGAACTCACCGTCATTATATGTGGGGGGCTACTGTCTTCTTTGGAATATTTCTCTAGAGGTGAGCCAGGTCTTATATTTCCCTCTGCTAGCTATTTAGGTCTTAGGCCAGAGCTCACATCTGGGGGCAGGTTATGGACAATTTGAAGTTGTCCCAGGAGAAGACTCAGCGTTTTGCCAACCGTCATCGTCGTGTTGGTTCTCGGCTTTGTGTTGGAGATTTGGTGTGGTTGTCTTCTCGTTTTGTCCCTATGAGGGTCTCTTCTCCTAAGTTTAAACCTCGGTTCATCGGCCCTTATAGAATATTGGAGATTCTTAATCCTGTTTCTTTCCGTTTGGACCTCCCTGCGTCCTTTTCCATTCATAACGTTTTTCATCGGTCGTTATTGCGCAGGTATGAGGTTCCTGTGGTACCTTCAGTTGAGCCTCCTGCTCCGGTGTTGGTTGAGGGTGAGTTGGAGTACGTTGTGGAGAAAATTTTGGACTCTCGTGTTTCCAGACGGAGACTCCAGTATCTGGTCAACTGGAAGGGTTACGGCCAGGAGGATAATTCGTGGGTCAATGCATCTGATGTTCATGCTTCTGATCTTGTTCGTGCCTTCCATAGGGCTCATCCTGGTCGCCCTGGTGGATCTGGTGAGGGTTCGGTGCCCCCTCCTTGAGGGGGGGGTACTGTTGTGAATTTGGATTCTGGGCTCCCCCGGTGGCCGCTTGTGGAATTGGACTTGTCATCCTCTTTCCTGTTTCACCTGGTTCCATCAGTAGTGGGTGTCGCTATTTAAGCTCATTTCTCTGGTGGTTTCTTGCCGGTCAACAATGTTATCTGATGCCTCTCAGTGCTTGTTCCTGCTTCTAGACTACTACTAGATAAGTTGGACTTTTGTCCATGTTTTGTTTTGCCTATTTGTTCCAGTTCACAGCTGAAGTTTTGTTACTGTGTCTGGAAAGCTCTCGTTGATCAGGGATTGCTACTCTGGCGTTATGAGTTAATGCCAGAGTTTAAGGTAATCTCTGGATGGTGTTTTGTTAGTGTTTTTCTGCTGACCATGAAAGTATACTATCTGTCTTCTGCTATCTAGTAAGCGGACCTCAAATTTGCTAAGACTATTTTCCTGCTGCGTTTGTTGTTTCATCTGAACTCACCGTCATTATATGTGGGGGGCTACTGTCTTCTTTGGAATATTTCTCTAGAGGTGAGCCAGGTCTTATATTTCCCTCTGCTAGCTATTTAGGTCTTAGGCCAGAGCTGGGCATCTAGCGATAAATAGGAAATGCTACCTGGCTATTTCTAGTTGCGCGGCAGGCTTAGTTCATGGTCAGTATAGTTCCATCTTCCGAGAGCTTGTCCCTCTATAGGCTTGCTATGATCTCTGCCTGCAGAGATCATGACAGGGTTTGTACTGTTTGGGTACATCAGGGGCTAATACGCTGGTTACTAATATAGGAATATCTATATATCGACTAGCCATTTATCACATTGGTTATAGCTTAGATGTACATTTATTAATCTCCCAGTAAGGTCTATTTTCTTGCCTACTTTTATTTATAGGATGGGAGCAATGAATTTATTTATAAAGTGTTCCCCTCTGACATCATTGTCCTTCTCGGCGCTCTAGTATATCAAAATAATAGGCTATCTTACATCGAGTGCCGAGCAACATGATATCACACTTGGCAGAAAAGGCGTGACGGGGCAGATGTTAGAAGCGCAACCATTGATGATCCTAGTGGCGGCACTACCTAAGCTTATAGTGTGCGCTGAAAATAGTGCATCTTGCTAATAACTTCTACGCAGGCGCAGCAACTAGGCCGCCAGAGATACCATAGGTGACACGCAAGCTGCGGCGCCCTTGTGCGCTCCACTTTGCGCATGCGGTGTAATTCACTTTAGGTGCCCTGCATCATCTTATAACTTCCGGGTTGTCTAACCGGAAGTACTAGTACGCGCGAATTTTCCGGCCTCCAAATAGATAAATTGAGGTAATACACAATAGAATTCACTCTTATCTTTCATCATCGAGATACATGACACCACGATCAGGCCTCCTGATGAGCCAGAGGGGCGAAACGCGTCGAGGCGAACTATGTTAGGTGGCAGACGGCGCGGCACCTAGAGAACGATGAGTATCAGCCGCACAGACTTATGCATATGACGTGCTCCATATTTGCCTATCGGGCTATAGCAATAATATGCACTATGACACTTTAAATGATTAATTATAGCTACAATAATTTGTCTTATAGGGACAATGTGGGATATATAAACTGTCCGCTTTTCTGCTACAGCATTCTTGTGCTCATTGTGGCACGGTACGTTTTTTCGGGCAGTGGGCCCTTTATTGGACTGATCTCTATGGTCCTGAATGCATTTTGCAGGCTGTTATTGCATAAACAGGTGCTGTGAATTTAATCTTAGACAAATATCGATCTACAGCAATAATATGCACTATGACACTTTAAATGATCAAATATAGATACAACAAGGTGCCTGGTTGGGGCAGTGCGTGCTGTTTAAACTGATTCGTTCTCTTGCTACGGCATTTTTTCTGTGCTCATTGTGGCACTGTATGTTTTTTCTTGGGCAGCTGGCCCTATATAGGACTGATCTGAAAGGGTCCTGAATACATTTTACAGGCTGGCATTGCATGAATAGGTGCCGTATATACTATCCCAGGCAAACATTGGCCTTTTTGGGAAATTATTTTACAAACGAGTCATCATAAGTCCACTACATGTACTCCATTGTTTTTAATTTCACGATGTTGGGGTTTAGGATTTCCTATTTGTAGGCTAACCTTTGTCTAGTCTATAGGGGCACCTTTAGACATATTCACTGTGTGGGTAGGGGAACCCAGAGCCATTGGTAGGGTCTTATAGGATCCTAGGGCAAGACGACGAGGAGTGGGGGTGCCAAAACGCATCCCCTAGGGCGCCAACCCCCACTGCCAGGTAGCCACCAGTATAGCAATCTTTATAGGGCAAATACCGGCCCCCAACACTAGTTTTTCCACTGTGTGTTTTGGTTTTTTCTTTGGTGTAGCCACAGGTTGGTGGCATTTTAGCTATCTCTAAATAAACATGTTGGGTTTTAAATGATTTTTGCATTAAGGTACCCCAATTTTTCATTCATTGACTTTGAAATTAAACATCAGGGGCTCTGCAAATGCAACGTGACGCCTGCAGACCAATCCATTTAAAGGGAACCTGTCACCTGAATTTGGCGGGACCGGTTTTGGGTCATATGGGCGGGGTTTTCGGGTGTTTGATTCACCCTTTCCTTACCCACTGGCTGCATGCTGGCCGCAATATTGGATTGAAGTTCATTCTCTGTCCTCCAAAGTACATGCCAGCGCAAGGCAATATTGCCTTGCGCAGGCGTGTACTCTGGAGGACAGAGAATGAACTTCAATCCAATATTGCGGCCAGCATGCAGCCAGTGGGTAAGGAAAGGGTGAATCAAACACCCGAAAACCCCGCCCATATGACCCAAAACCGGTCCCGCCAAATTCAGGTGACAGGTTCTCTTTAAGTATGCATTCCAAATGGCGCTCCTTCCCTTCCAAGCTCTGTCATGCGCCCAAACAGTGGTTCCCCCCAAATATGGGGTATCAGCGTACTCAGGACAAATTGGACAACAACTTTTGGGGTCCAATTTATCCTGATACCCTTGTGAAAATAGAAAACTGGGGGCTAAAAAATCATTTTTGTGAAAAAAAAAAGAATTTTTATTTTCACGGCTCTGCGTTATAAACTGTAGTGAAACACTTGGGGGTTCAAAGCTCTCAAAACACATCTAGATAAGTTCCTTGGGGGGTCTACTTTCCAAAATGGTGTCACTTGTGGGGGTTTTTAATGTTTAGGCACATCAGGGGCTCTCCAAACGCAACATGGCATCCCATCTTAATTCCAGTCAATTTTGCATTGAAAAGTAAAATAGCGCTCCTTCCCTTCCGAGCTCTGCTATGCGACCAAACAGTGGTTTACCCCCACATATGGGGTATCGTCGTACTCAGGACAAATTGCACAACAACTTTTGTGGTCTAATTTCTTCTCTTACCCTTGGGAAAATAAAAAAAAGGGGGCGAAAAGATCATTTTTGTGAAAAAATATGATTTTTTATTTTTACGGCTCTGCATTATAAACTTCTGTGAAGCACTTGTTGGGTCAAAGTGCTCAACACACATCTAGATAAGTTCCTTAAGGCCGGGGACACACTTAACGTATAAAAAAACGGTCCGTTTTTCACGGCCGAGAATCGCACAAATGTTTCAAAAACAGTGATCCGTGTGCAGTGCGAGGATGCAATTTCCTCGCATCAAATGATCCGTGTGACATCCGTGTGACATCCGTATGGCATCCGTATGCCGAGATTTTCTCGCAAGCTTGCAAAACCGACATCTAATGGATTTATGTGCTCAAATGTTCGGGAAAACATATATACAGTATATATATATATATATATATATAAATATATGTCATTGAGACACATATATATATATTCTGTATTTATATTTCATTCAGCGCGATATCTGTGAAAAGCCGGTAATTCAATTGCCGGCTTTGCATTTCTCCTTCACAAACCCGACAGGATATGAGACATGGTTTTCATACAGTAAACCATCTCATATTCCCATTTTTTTTGCATATTCCACACTACTAATGTTAGTAGTGTGTATGTGCAAAATTTGGCCGCTGTAGCTGCTCAAATAAAGGGTTAAATGGCGGAAAAAATTGGCGTGGGCTCCCGCGCAATTTTCTCCGCCAGAGTGGTAAAGCCAGTGACTGACGGCAGATATTAATAGCCAGGAGAGGGTCCATGGTTATTGGCCCCCCCTGGCTACAAACATCTGCCCCCAGCCACCCCAGAAAAGGCACATCTGGAAGATGCGCCTATTCTGGCACTTGGCCACTCTCTTCCCACTCCCTGTAGCGGTGGGATATGGGGTAATGAAGGGTTAATGCCACCTTGCTATTGTAAGGTGACATTAAGCCAGATTAATAATGGAGAGGCGTCAATTATGTCACCTATCCATTATTAATCCAATTGTTTGAAAGGGTTAAAAAACACACACACACATGATTAAAAAGTATTTTAATGAAATAAACACAGCGGTTGTTTTAATATTTTATTGCTCTCTCATTCCATTTTCAGACCCTCGCTTGGCAAAACAATAAACACACAATATACATACCCTCTCTGATGAACTGTCACGTCCCACGAAGTAATCCATCTGAAGGGGTTAACTAATATTACAGGCAGAGGTGCGATAATCCACTCGCTCGTGCCTGTAATCCCCGGGTGCTGAAAGGAAAGCAGTGATGTGTACTTACATTCAGTCGCGGTGATGCGCCCCTGCTGGATGTTCTCATGAACTGCAGCCTGGGAACTTTTTCCCACGCTCCAGGTCATATGAGGACATCCACCAGGGGGCGCATCACCGCGACTGAAGGTAACTATAGGTCATTGACCTACATTTCCTTCAGTCGCGGTGATGCGCCCCCTGGTGGATGTCCTCATATGACCTGGAGCCTGGGGAAAAGTTCCCAGGCTGCAGTTCATGAGAACATCCAGCAGGGGCGCATCACCGCGACTGAATGTAAGTACACATCACTGCTTTCCTTTCAGCACCCGGGGATTACAGGCACGAGCGAGTGGATTATCGCACCTCTGCCTGTAATATTAGTTAACCCCTTCAGATGGATTACTTCGTGGGACGTGACAGTTCATCAGAGAGGGTATGTATATTGTGTGTTTATTGTTTTGCCAAGCGAGGGTCTGAAAATGGATTGAGAGAGCAATAAAATATTAAAACAACCGCTGTGTTTATTTCATTAAAATACTTTTAAATCATGTGTGTGTGTGTTTTTTAACCCTTTCAAACAATTGGATTAATAATGGATAGGTGACATAATTGACGCCTCTCCATTATTAATCTGGCTTAATGTCACCTTACAATAGCAAGGTGGCATTAACCCTTCATTACCCCATATCCCACAGCTACAGGGAGTGGGAAGAGAGTGGCCAAGTGCCAGAATAGGCGCATCTTCCAGATGTGCCTTTTCTGGGGTGGCTGGGGGCAGATGTTTTTAGCCACGGGGGGGCCAAGAACCATGGACCCTCTCCTGGCTATTAATATCTGCCCTCAGTCACTGGCTTTACCGCTCTGGCGGAGAAAATTGCGCGGGAGCCCACGCCAATTTTTTCCGCCATTTAACCCTTTATTTGAGCAGCTACAGCGGCCAAATTTTGCACGTACACACTACTAACATTAGTAGTGTGGAATATGCAAAAAAAAGGGGATATGAGATGGTTTACTGTATGTAAACCATGTCTCATATCCTGTCGGGTTTGTGAAGGAGAAATGCAAAGCCGGCAATTGAATTACCGGCTTTTCTATAGAACACCGCTGCGTATTTCTCGCAATGCACACGCATGGTCCGTGTGTAATCCGATTTTTTCTCGCACCCATAGACTTGCATTGGCGAGTCTCGGCCGAGATACGCTGACAATCGCAGCCTGCTGCGAGTTCCCTCGGATCCGAAATACGGTGGAGAAAATATCGGATGATGGGAGCTGCACCATAGATTAACATTGGGCCGAGTGCTATGCGATTTTTTATCGCATAGCACTCGTCCGTATTACGGTCTAGTGTGACCCCGGCCTAAGGGGTCTACTTTCTAAAATGGTGTCACTTGTGGGGGGTTTCAATGTTTAGGCACATCATGGGCTCTCCAAACGCAACATGGCGTCCCATCTCAATTCCAGTCAATTTTGCATTGAAAAGTCAAATGGCGCTCCTTTCCTTCCGAGCTCTGCCATGCGCCCAAACAGTGGTTTACCCCCACATATGGGGTATCAGCGTACTCAGGACAAATTGTACAACAACTTTTGGGGGTCTATTTTCTCCTGTTACCCTTGGTAAAATAAAACAAATTGGAGCTGAAATAAATTTTGAGTGAAAAAAAGTTAAATGTTCATTTTTATTTAAACATTCCAAAAATTTCTGTGAAACACCTGAAGGGTTAATAAACTTCTTGAAAGTGGTTTTGAGTACCTTGAGGGGTGCAGTTTTTAGAATGGTGTCACACTTGGGTATTTTCTATCATATAGACCCCTCAAAATGACTTCAAATGAGATGTGGTCCCTAAAAAAAAATGGTGTTGTAAAAATGAGAAATTGCTGGTCAACTTTTAACCCTTATAACTCAGTCACAAAAAAAAAATTTTGGTTCCAAAATTGTGCTGATGTAAAGTAGACACGTGGGAAATGTTACTTATTAAGTATTTTGCGTGACATATGTCTGTGATTTAAGGGCATAAAAATTCAAAGTTGGAAAATTGCAAAATTTTCAAAATTTTCGCCAAATATTCGTTTTTTTCACAAATAAACGCAAGTTATATCGAAGAAATTTTACCACTATCATGAAGTACAATATGTCACGAGAAAACAATGTCAGAATCGCCAAGATCCATTGAAGCGTTCCAGAGTTATAACCTCATAAAGGGACAGTGGTCAGAATTGTAAAAATTGGCCCGGTCATTAACGTGCAAACCACCCTTGGGGGTGAAGGGATTAATAGGCCACACAGGGATAGTTAGGTTAATGCTTTGAGGTGGTAGGCCAGTCTGAACAAATGCGTTTTTAGGGCACGCTTAAAACTGTGGGGATTGGGGATTAATCATATTAACCTAGGTAGTGCATTCCAAAGAATCGGCGCAGCACGTGTAAAGTCTTGGAGACGGGAGTGGGAGGTTCTGATTATTGAGGATGCTAACCTGAGGTCATTAGCGGAGGGCACGAGTAGGGTGGTAGACTGAGACCAGAGAGGAGATGTAGGGTGGTGCTGAGCCATAGAGTGCTTTGTGGATGAGGGTAGTAGTTTTGTACTGGATTCTGGAGTGGATGGGTAGCCAGTGTAATGACTGGCACAAGGTAGAGGCATCGGTGTAACAGTAGGTGAGGAATATGATCCTGGCAGCAGCATTCAGGACAGATTGGAACGGGGAGAGTTTGGTAAGAGGGAGGCCGATTAGTAGAGAGTTACAATAGTCCAGACGAGAATGAATAAGTGAGACAGTAAGAGTTTTTGCAGAGTCAAAAGTAAGAAAAGGGCGAATTCTAGAAATGTTTTCGAGATGCAGATAAGAAGAGCGAGCCAGTGATCGGATGTGGAGGGTGAATGAAAGCTCGGAATCAAGGATGACCCCAAGGCAGCGGGCATGTTGCTTGGGAGTAATGATTGACCCGCACACGGAGATGGCAATGTCAGGCAAAGGTAGGTTAGTAGAGGGAGAGAACACGAGTTCAGTTTTTGACAGGTTCAGTTTCAGATAGAGGGAGGACATGATGTTAGAGACAGCGGTAAGACAATCACTGGTGTTTTCTAAGAAAGTCGGAGTGAAAGCAGGAGAAGAGGTGTATAATTGGGTGTTGCCAGCATAGAGATGGTACTGGAAACCAAATCTACTGATTGTTTGTCCAATAGGGGCAGTATACAAAGAGAAGAGGAGGGGGCCTAGGACTGATCCTTGAGGAACCCCAACAGTAAGGGGAAGGTGAGAGGAGGAGGAACCAGCAAAACATATAATGAAGGATCGGTCAGAGAGATAGGAGGAGAACCAAGAGAGAACGGTGTCCTTGATGCCGATGGAGCGGAGCATAGTGAGGAGGAGCTGATGATCCACAGTATCGAATGCTGCGGAGAGATCCAAGAGAATTAGCATGGAGTAGTGACCATTAGATTTAGCTGTTATTAGGTCATTAGAGACTTTAGTGAGGACAGTTTCAGTAGAGTGTAAAGAGCGGAAGCCGGATTGAAGAGGGTCGAGAAGAGAGTTATCTGAGAGATAGCGGGTAAGACGGGAGTGGACCAGGCGTTCCAGGAGTTTAGAGATGAAGGGAAGATTAGAAACAGGTCTATAATTAGCGGCACAGTTTTGGTCGAGGGAGGGTTTTTTAAGTAATGGATGTATGATGGCATGCTTAAATGAGGAGGGAAAAATACCGGAAGTGAGGGAAAGGTTGAATATTTTTGTTATGTGAGAGGTGACAGCCGGGGAAAGGGACTGGAGGAGATGTGACGGAATGGGGTCACTGGTGTAAGTGGTCGGGCGAGAAGATGCAAGGAGCCTGCTTACTTCTTCTTCAGTAACTGGTTCAAAGTCAGAGAGTGAACTAGATGCAGTGGGGGAGGGAGGACAGTGCCTGGTATGAAGAGATTGGGAGATGATTTCCTGTCGAATGTGGTCAATTTTTTCTTTAAAGTAATTGGCCAGATCGTCAGCGCGGAGATCTGTGGTTGGGGCCTGCTCTCTTGGGTTGAGTTGGGACTGGAAAGTGTCGAAGAGACGTTTAGGGTTATTGGACAGCGAGGTGATGAGGGTGTTGAAATAGGTTTGTTTGGAGAGGTGAAGGGCAGAGTTGTATGTTTTTAGCATGAACTTATAATGGATGAAATCTTTGGGTAGATTTTCTCCACAGACGTTCGGCGCACCTGGAGCACCGCTGCAGGAAACGTGTTTGCAGCGTGTGCCACGGTTGTCGCCGTCTGTGTATAGGAGGAGCAGCTTCATCCAGGGCACTTTGCAGGGTTTCATTGTAATGGTTCAGAGCAGAATCAGGACATGAGATGGAGGAGATTGGGGCCAATGAGGACTGCAAGTTATTCATAAGTTTCTGGGTGTTAATGGCCTGTATGTTTCTATAAGTGTGGAAAGTGGGGGTGATACCAGGAAGTATCAAACACTAAGCCACTTTATTTATAACATGACAACAAAAAGAAACAAGAAACGCAGAATCAAAGATGTGATAAAAACACATGTAAAAAAACAAAAACAAAACGCAATGAAAAAACATAAGTAACCTAATTATGTGCACGAAATCTGCAACCTCAAAAACTCTCCAAAAGCCCAAAATGGGAAAGTAGCCTAATTATTTGGTTTGATGAGCTGCTTTGTTTTTTATATTTCTTGGTACTTGGTTTTTGAAAACTTTATTGGTATAGTCATGTGTGAACTACATGGATTTATAGTGTCTTTCCACTTCCAGCAGGGCTGTGAAGTCGGAATAAAATGGACCATCTCGAACTCCTTTTATAATAAATTGGGTTCAGTAGTAGAATGCAGGATGTGCTGTACAAGTTTTCATAAGAATTTGAGACGGTTCTGAAATGTCTGTTTTGTTCCTGATCTGAGGATCTTTGCTTTTAGTTGAGATTATTCTGTGCTGCACTTTATGTACATGCTCAGTAGTGACCAGTGCAGTGGAGTCGGAGTCAGTGAAATTGAGGAGTCGGCGTAGGAGGTTTCGCTTACCGACTTCATATATGCCTTTTTTTACCTGCAGATTTTCCACATGTAATGAAGCTCTATGGGGAAAATCTGCATTCTTAGCATAACCGCAAGGGAAATTGACATGTTCTGGATATGAACACATGCACGTAGTGTTGAAGAAAAAAAAAAGAAAAAAAAAGTGGGCATGAGATTTCTATAAATCCCATCCATTTTGCTGAAACTGTAAGACGATGAGAATTTATGTTCACAGTGATAATACTCAGCGTCAAAAGCTCATCATGAGAACTTGACCTTAGAGGTCAGTATGTCAGAATGCGTTGTCCTGTTGGAGAAATACCAAAAATTTCACTGCTAATTTCCTTAGCATAGGAGGTCATCTGTAAGGGATCAAAAGAGAGTACATATACAGGGTATGTCAAACAGAATATGACCTTCAAGAGGGTCAGGAATTGGGAGAAGGGGTGGGGACATCAATTTAGTTAACGGGCCGCTTTATCACTGTAATATATATAGGGGACAGACCACTCAAGCTGTGCTACGCTTTTTATAACTCATCAATATCTAAATTGAGAGAACCAAGGGCGAGAGCCCACAGCTTCCCGAGAAAGCGGACACCACTCCCGAGGATATGTTTGTAATTCTTAAAGGGAAGCAGTCACCAGCAAAAACGCTATTAACCTGCAGCTATGGGGGTAATCTGCAGGCTAATGGCGTTACTAACCTGCCTGGCGCTTTCACGGGGACAAAAGCTGTGGGCACAGTCGCGATGTAACCACTCCTCCGGCACTGACTGACAGCCGGACCCCAGTGCAGAGCCAGTGTCAGTCAGAACAACGTTCATTTTCTCTCTGCAGCGTCCAGCTACGTGCAGGCACCGGGCAGGTTAATAACACTGGTAATCAGTGTACAAGAGCCTTATTATTACACACCACCTCCTGTCATTGCTGTGTCATCTGAGATGTCTGTGTGTAAGTGTAATCTTCCATTTTTAAATAGTAACTCAATAAAAGTTTGCCGATTTTTTAAATGAGCCCTGTGAGTGAGCTGGATCCACTTTTTTCATTTAAGAACATAGGTGAAGCAGACAATTAGTGGTGGAATTGCTGTCTTCTAAAGTGGAGACATACTGCTGAATGTTCAGCTTCTGCAAGATAAAAACTTAAAGGGGTTTTCAGATGTGTTCTGTGAAACTGGAAATCCCCTTAAACATGGGGCGCAGTGCTGTGCACCCCCTCATCTCATAGCATTAGGGGGATTTCATACATATAAATGGGTTATAAAGAGATGGACTAGCCTAGTGATCTAAAATGGGACTCTCTTTAATGCCGAGCATGGGGACTTATCCTACAGAGATTTATGGTAAAACAGAGAGAAGTCATCATCTAGATTTTGTTCAAACAGAAGACAAGACGGATTTTTGCAAAACGCACCTGAGAACATTCTGAAGCCACTGTAGTGGCAGCCATACTAGTTGTCACCCAAAAGAGACAGGCATGAATAACTAAAATCATAAACAGAAAAAAACTCCACAAAATGTGAACGTTTCGTACAGGAACTTCCTCCAGAATCACATCTACGTCATCCAAAGGTTGCAGGCAGCATTGATATATGACACCCGAGCGACAAGGGTCCAGTGGTTATGAAGGAACATCATGCAGCCATTGCCGGCATAACTACATCATTATTTTTTGGTAACGTTAAGTCATGCTGCCCATATACTGACGTTGTGCACGTTTTACTATGAGACTTTGTGGTGTATCAAAGAACAGACTTTGAGAGGCGGCTATGAAACTCAGATGACCAGTCCTTGCAGGTCCCCAGCAGTGTCTCAGACATAGACAGGTCTCGCTTGTAGGGAGCGATCAGTCCAGGGGCGGCTGAAGGACCTGCCTTGGACTAGTTATCTCAGATAGCCCTAACTTTTTGTGAATAGTGTATCTGGCTTTTGGGTTAAAATTTCAGCATGAACCTAAAATGCACGCTAACCTTTCAAAGGTGAAATTAATGTGATTGGCTCTAAACTTTTGGATGCACGTGTCCAACTGTTCAGTGTTTCAATACTTTTTGCACAACTTGCTGTTCTCTAACAAGGAGCATAATGGCAAAATTCAATTCACAACAGGTGTTTGATCCATGAATCGGGCAATAAGTTTTAGGGTTCAATTACAATTGGTGTTAGACCGTCATCATCAGGCTGTTCACATTTTGACATCATGAGACCAAGACGACACCTAACAATTGATCACAGTACCTCGCCATTGTGAGGCTTCAAGCAGGATGTTCTCAGACAAAAGTGGCCACAGAACTTAAGAGTGTCACAGAGTCAGAAGGGTGCAACAGAGATAAAGAGACTGGAAGAGCCACAGAAAGGCAGAGAAGTGGACGTCCTTTGGCCACATCCCACACTAAGGACCGCCGCATTGTGAACAATGTCCTTCCAAACCGGATGATGAATGTCGCATATCTCCAGGCACATTTGAGGTTAGAGGCATCCAAGTGTCACATCAGACCATTCAAAATGGTTTACATCAGTGTGCTAGATGACCTGAAAGAGTACCTGACCACACCACCAGGTACAGGGGGAATCTATGCTGGAAGAGGGACAAGTGGGCCTCAGTGCTGTTAACTGATGAAAGTCGATTCACGCCGAACAGAAACGATGGCCGCCAACAACGTTGGCGACGTCAAGGAATGCGCTATGCATCAGCCACCGTTGTCACATGAGCCTTTGGTGGTGGTGTTAGTGAGGGCAGGTGTCTAGACAATATCCAACTGGCCTACACTTTGTAAATGGTACAGTGACGAGCCCCTACTACCTGAATACCATCATTAATCCAGTTATTGTGCGTCTGCACTAACACAGGCCTAATCTCATCTTCAAGGACAACAATGCTCCAGCTCACGGAGGTCACATCATTAGGGAACAGCTGCTGGAGAGTGGGATACCTCCAACCTATGGGTATTGGTATTAAACAGTCCTCCTCCTCAGGCTGTTCACATTTTCACATCATGAGACCAAGACGGCAAACTTGTGTTTATTGGGCATTAAAGTATTTACATTGATATTTCTGGCTACCACAGTACCACAATATAACTTGTTAAGTATCACATACACGGCTGTAATAATGCAGAGTGTCCGATGCACTAGGTCTGAGGTTCGGGAGCATGAATCCACTATCAGGTTTAGAGTTGAAAAAAATCGATTTCCAAGATTCCGCTCCATCGTACAGGCCAGGAATCTGTGACTGCTGGATGAGAGGCCTGAGAATCTCCCAACATCCCGGCATTCCCGGAACACAGCGTGACAAAGACAACATTGTGGCATCCCGGCTAATCAAAGAGTCGGGAGGTAAAGTCGGGCTCCCGCATCCACAGACTACCGACCTCGCTGACGGAGCAGAATCCTACAAATAGATTCTCCCGTCTCTGATCAGGTCAAAGTGTTTATTTTTCAATATATTATAATAAAAGTTGGAGCAAATTGATTGTTAGGACCCAGGATCATCGGCCAGAACAGTGATCTGTGGCCGTAGGAAGGGTACCTGAGACCTGCCTCATCACTGATGGCATCTATAACTCCTCCTTTCATTAGCCGGCCTGGCATGACATCGCGCCCCAGTGACCACCACATCATCATCGCGCCCCAGTGACGACCGCATCATCATCATCATCGCGCCCCAGTGACGACCGCATCATCATCACGCCCCAGTGACGACCGCATCGTCATCATCATCGTGCCCCAGTGACGACTGCATCATCATCATCGCACCCCAGTGACCACATCATCAACATCGCACCCCAGTGACCACCACATCAACATCGCACCCCAGTGACCACCACATCATCAACATCGCACCCCAGTGACCACCACATCATCAACATCGCACCCCAGTGACCACATCATCAACATCGCGCCCCAGTGACCACCGCATCATCATCATCATCGCGCCCCAGTGACCACCGCATCATCATCGCGCCCCAGTGACGACCGCATCATCATCGCGCCCCAGTGACGACCGCATCATCATCGCGCCCCAGTGACGACCGCATCATCATCGCGCCCCAGTGACGACCGCATCATCATCGCGCCCCAGTGACGACCGCATCATCATCGCGCCCCAGTGACGACCGCATCATCATCGCGCCCCAGTGACGACCGCATCATCATCGCGCCCCAGTGACGACCGCATCATCATCGCGCCCCAGTGACGACCGCATCATCATCGCGCCCCAGTGACGACCGCATCATCATCATCATCACGCCCCAGTGACGACCGCATCATCATCGCGCCCCAGTGACCACCACATCATCAACATCGCACCCCAGTGACCACCGCATCATCATCATCATCGTGCCCCAGTGACCACCACATCATCAACATCGTGCCCCAGTGACCACCACATCATCAACATCGTGCCCCAGTGACCACCACATCATCAACATCGCACCCCAGTGACCACCGCATCATCATCATCGTGCCCCAGTGACGACTGCATCATCATCATCGCACCCCAGTGACCACCACATCATCAACATCGCACCCCAGTGACCACCACATCATCAACATCGCGCCCCAGTGACCACCACATCATCAACATCGTGCCCCAGTGACCACCACATCATCAACATCGTGCCCCAGTGACCACCACATCATCATCATCATCATCATCGCGCCCCAGTGACCACCGCATCATCATCACGCCCCAGTGACCACCGCATCATCATCGCGCCCCAGTGACGACCGCATCATCATCGCACCCCAGTGACGACCGCATCATCATCGCGCCCGTGACGACCGCATCATCATCGCGCCCCAGTGACGACCGCATCATCATCGCGCCCCAGTGACGACCGCATCATCATCGCGCCCCAGTGACGACCGCATCATCATCGCGCCCCAGTGACGACCGCATCATCATCGCGCCCCAGTGACCACCACATCATCATCATCATCATCATCATCGCGCCCCAGTGACCACCACATCATCATCATGCCCCAGTGACCACCACATCATCATCATCATCATCATCGCGCCCCAGTGACGACCGCATCATCATCATCATCGCGCCCCAGTGACCACCGCATCATCATCGCGCCCCAGTGACCACCGCATCATCATCGCGCCCCAGTGACCACCGCATCATCATCGCGCCCCAGTGACCACCGCATCATCATCGCGCCCCAGTGACGACCGCATCATCATCGCGCCCCAGTGACGACCGCATCATCATCGCGCCCCAGTGACGACCGCATCATCATCGCGCCCCAGTGACGACCGCATCATCATCGCGCCCCAGTGACGACCGCATCATCATCGCGCCCCAGTGACGACCGCATCATCATCGCGCCCCAGTGACGACCGCATCATCATCGCGCCCCAGTGACGACCGCATCATCATCGCGCCCCAGTGACGACCGCATCATCATCGCGCCCCAGTGACGACCGCATCATCATCGCGCCCCAGTGACGACCGCATCATCATCGCGCCCCAGTGACGACCGCATCATCATCGCGCCCCAGTGACGACCGCATCATCATCGCGCCCCAGTGACGACCGCATCATCATCGCGCCCCAGTGACCACCACATCATCATCATCATCATCGCGCCCCAGTGACCACCACATCATCATCGTGCCCCAGTGACCACCACATCATCATCGCGCCCCAGTGACCACCACATCATCATCGCGCCCCAGTGACCACCACATCATCATCGCGCCCCAGTGACCACCACATCATCACGCTGAGCCATTTAATCCCAAGACCTGGGGATCGGGGAGGTTTCCTCATGGTTCCCATCCTACAGCCACAGATGACGGTCCGGCTCCTGAGAAACGATTGGCCCCCGCTCTAGCTCCCCCCAGTGTCCGGCAGGGGCCGACCTCCAGCATATAAACACTTCTTGCCTCGTGAACAATCTGCTTCCAGGACCCCAGCCCTCACACTTCTGGGAGCGGCCCCCCGGGAGCTGTCGGGGCCCGATGCGTCTCATTGAGCACACACTTGGGCTCCTCAGGAAACACCGAGTCCCCGGCATCTGTGTACAGAATGGGATGTGACCTTCCTCTCTTCATCCACCTGGAAAAGTGTGAATTCAGCAACATCCGGGCGTCACCATCCTGTCAGTGCCCCAGCAGTGATTGGACAGTGGGTGACGGTGTAGGGTACCTCCCACTTGTCCATTTATCCCCAGGTTTCCAGGAGGAGCAGCAGAGGACAGAGGCACAGCAATCACACAGGAGCGGCGGCAGCTCCCCGCACACGGCCCGGACCGTCACCTCAGGCTCCGGGCACTGTCCGCCCTGCTGCACGCCGGCTCTGCTCACACGCTGCGGGACACAGACCTGTGTGTGCGGCTCCGGCCGGTGCTGCGGGCAGTGACAGCGCACAGACAAGGCGCCGCCCGGCAGCGGCCGTCACTCCAGACCGGAGAACGCGTCCACACCGCGGTGACCGGGGAGCAGCAGCGCACACCGGGGGGAGGGCTCCTTACCTTTAACAGATGAGACGTCGCCATGTTCCCTGAACTTGTCCTCCCGCCGGATCCCGCGAGATCTCTGTGCTTACGTCACATTCCGCGAGACCTCCATAGATTACGACAGTTTCTGGGTCACGTGACTTCCGTCTCCGCCAGCGTTAGCGCCATCCGCTGTCAGTCAGAATAAGTCGGCTTACCATTGGTCAGGGGGATCGCTGGGGGCGGGGCCAGAGACTATAAAAGCGTCAACTCGCCATCTGGGCGGGAAGTTATTAGTCAGAGGACAGGAGAGGCGTTGGTTCTGTGAGGGCGTCCCCCCAGGAGCTCCACAATTGGCAGGCCGCTAGTAAGCAGCAGAAGGCAGCAGCTTTCCCGTGGAGCACAGTGCTGCACCGCCAGCATCGAGATGATTCCGGAAGCTCCTCAGACACACCATGCTGGAGTGGGGCGCCTTCAGGCAGAATATGGCTGACAATGAGGCCCCGGAATAGGAATTACGTATTTATACCTAACCCTTTGATGACACCAGTTTCTTCGGTTTTCATTTTCTGCTCCCGTTCTCCCCAGAGCCATAACTTTTTTATTTTTCCGTCAATACGGCCACGTGAGGGCTTGTTTTTTGTGGGACGAGTTGTACTTTTGAACGACATCATTGGTTTTAGTATGTCGTGTACTAGAAAACAGGACACAAATTATTTCAAGTGCGGTGAAATTGCAAAGAAAAAAAAGTGCAATCCCACACTTGTTTTTTTGTTTGGCTTTTTTGCTAGGTTCACTAAATGCTAAACCTGACCTGCCATTATGATTCTCCAGGTCATTACGAGTTCATAGACACCAAACATGTCTAGGTTATATTTTAAGTGGTAAAAAAAAAAATTCCAAAGTTTGCTAAAAAAAAAAAAAAAAAATGCAATTTTCCGATACATTTTTCATGATCTGGGGTCAGGTGAGGGCTTATTTTTTTGCGTGCTGAGCTGACATTTTTAATGCTATCATTTGAGTGCAGCTACGTTCTTTTGATCACACTTTATTGCATTTTAATGCAATGTCACGGCAACCAAAATTACGTAATTCTGGCGTTTTGAATTTTTCTCGCTACGCCATTTAGCGATCAGATTAATCCTTTTTTTGTTACTGATAGATCGGGCGATTCTGAACGCGGCGATACTAAATATGTGTATGTTTTGATTTTTTTAAATTGTTTTATTCTGAAACGGGGGTGATTTAAACTTTTATATTTTATTTTTTTTCCCATTTTTTTTTTTTTACTTTTGCCATGCTTCATGATTCAATAGCCTCCGTGGGAGGCTAGAAGCTGGCATGGCCTGATCTCTGCTACATAGGAACGATGCTCAGATTGCCCCTATGTAGTAGAATTGCTGCATTGCTATGAGCACCGCTCATAGCAATGCAGCAATTCTACTACATAGGGGCGACACATCGCTGACCCCTGATCATGTGGCGGGGGTCAGCGATGCGCACATTTCCGGCCCGATGGCCGGAACCGCTAGTTAAATGCCACTGTCAGTTTGACAGCGGCATTTAACTAGTCAATAGCGGCGGGTGGATCGCGATTCCACCCGCCGCTATTGCGGGCACATGTCAGCTGTACAAAACAGCTGACATGTCCCTGCTTCGATGCAGGTTCACCGCCGTGGCGCGCATCAAAGGGGGGACTCTGTCCTTGGACGTACTATTCCGTCTGAGGACAGAAAGGGAAAGTGCCATCAAAAAATGTTTTCCCTTCCCCATGACAGCACCGCACATGACAGATGGGGTCCGCCCCCAGAAACAGGAAACCTGTTGCAGAGAAAAAAGAAGGGGGCGGCACCTCTCTCCTCAGTTTTGGTTTCCTGTTCCTGCAGGCGGATGCCTGTGGCTGAAATACCTCCAGAGGGATCCCCCTGTGATGATTCTGGTCCGGAGGCCGAGGTCCACGGGGGGATGCAGCTGGGCACGGTGGTGCGCGTCTAAATCCGGCCATGGGGAGCTGCCTATGACGTGCTCGTCCCCTCACTGGACTCCCCGGCGGCTGCTCCTGTCAGGAGGTTGGGCCGGGTGCAGGCGTGCCCAGCACGTCGCTGGCGCCGACTGAATGGGTGACGGCTTCCGGTCGTACCGGAAGTGACGTCACATAAAACAAAGCAGCGCACTGTACCAAGTGGTGAACAGCCTCAAGCATGGCGGACTCCGCTGCAGATGGACGCGCACAAGAGGAGGAAGGAAACCCACAGCCTGTCGTATTCATGGGTTTGGTGGGTGAGAGCCTTTGTAAGGCGAAACACACCAGTAGTGACTGCCCTATATCATGTTTATACTGTAGGGTAAAAAAAAGCCACAGCAAAACAGAAGAATAGGGTGTGTGTGTTATGCAGGGAAACCCTCCCTAAAACATACGAAAAACGGATCTGTCGGTCATGTATTGATAGAACAGTAGCCGAAGAGTCACCGTCCCTGCTCCAAAGCATTAAAACCATCATTAGGAATGAGGTGAAGATGTCAGTAAAACAGCAGTTAAAGGAACAAGCGACAATCAGCTCTGAAAAACCCACCCCTTCCCATACTTCTAAAAAAACCAAATTAAAGTTCTGATATAGACTCAGGAAGAATTGGGAGAATTAACCCCATCGGAAATGTCAGAACTAGACTCATCAGATGAGGATTGTGGCCACCCTTATTTTTTTTATCCGAGAATATTGGGGAATTGCTAAAATTGGTTAGGTCCACTATGGGGGTTGAAACGCCCAAGGAACAACGAATGGTACAAGATTCCATGTTTAGCAATCTAGAAGGGAAAAAACCTAAGGTTTTTCCTTTTCATGAAAACCTCCTAAATTTAATAAAAAAAGAGAATGGAAAAAACCTAACAAAACGATGTCGGTGCCGCAGACACTAAAACGTAAATACCCGTTTGATGAGGAAGTCTGTGATAAATGGGAGAAAGCCCCAAAACTAGATGCAGCCATCGCCAGCACTTCTAGAGGAATAGCCCTACCATTTGAGGATATGGGTGCCTTAAAGGACCCCCTTGACAAGAAGGCTGAGGCTATGTTCACACGGTGCGGTTTTTGCTGCGGATCCGCAGCAGATTTGCAGCTGCGGATCCGCAGACGTTTTCCATGCAGGGTACAGTACAATGTTACCCTATGGAAAACAAAAACCGCTGTGCCGACGATCCTTTTTTCCGCTCGAAAATCCGCGCTGATTTTCTGCGGAAAAAAAGAAGGACCATGTCTATTCTTTCTGCGGATTCCGCTCCTGTTTTCAACATGCACCAATAGGAAAGTGCTGTTTAAAACCCGCAGAGGAATACGCAGAAGAATCCGCAGGAAAATCAGCAGTGCTGTTTTGCACTGCGGGTTTTCCAAAAGAGGACCTGAAAAAAAAAGGATCAAAAAAAGGATCGTGTGAACAAGCCCTGATGCTTTCTTAAAATCTGCTTGGGAGGTGTCATCGTGGTCTTTCAAGCCTGGGGTTGCCACCACTTGCACAGCTCGTGCTAAGGTTAAGTGGTTGAAAGAATTAACTGAACAAATTAAAGGGAACCTGTCACCCCTGTTTTTTCCGTATGAGATAAAAATACTGTTAAATAGGGCCTGAGCTGTGCATTGCAATAGTGTAGTTTGTGGACCCCGATTCCCCACCTATGCTGCCGAAATACGTTACCAAAGTAGTCGTTTTCGCCTGTCAATCAGGCTGGTCTGGTCAAAAGGGCGTGGTGTCTACCCCAGATTTTGCTTAGTTTTCCGTTGGTGGCATAGTGGTGTGCACATGCCCAAGGTCCCGAATCCTCTGCCAGGGGATTGAAAAGAGCGCGCTGTTCGTTATTTCATTGGTGATCGGTGGGCGCGGCCATCTTCCTTTGGCCGCGCGTGCGCAGAAGCGGCGCTCTGCTGGCCGCGGCTTCAGGAAAATGGCCGCGGGATGCCACGCGTGCGCAGATGGATATCGCGGCGGCCATTTTCCTGAAGCAGAGTTCGCACCCATCACCAATGAAATAACGAACATCGTGCTCTGGGGGAAGACACCACGCCCTTTTGACCAGACCAGCCTGATTGACAGGCGAAAACGACTACTTTGGTAACGTATTTCGGCAGCATAGGTGGGGAATCGGGGTCCACAAACTACACTATTGTAATGCACAGCTCAGGCCCTATTTAACAGTATTTTTATCTCATACCGAAAAAACGGGGTGACAGGTGCCCTTTAAAAACAAATGCCCGAGAGAAAGGCTGTTAGAGGCAATACCCTCACTACAGAAAGCGGCAGGATTCCTAGCGGACGAGTCAGTCAATGTGCCGCTTGTGCGTGCGCCCTATCAAACTCGGGGCATTATGGCTAAAAAACTGGACTGCAGATTTTCAGTCAAAAGTAAAACTTTGTGCAGTCCCTTGTGAAGGTCAATACCTGTTATGATCTGGTGGCCTAGGAGCAGCATGGGGAACACTCTGGAGAAGGTGGGACCTGTACTGACCGCAGACCCTGGACTTAACACCGCAACTAGAAGTAGCCGTGGGATGTACCTACCAATCCTAGACACCTCGACACAGCCGGAGGACTAAATAACCCTATAGATAGAAAAGGGAAAACTATCTTGCCTCAGAGAAAATTCCCAAAGGATAGGCAGCCCCCCACAAATATTGACTGTGAGAGGAGAGGAAAAAACATACACAGGCTGAAAACAGGATTTAGCAAAGGAGGCCAATTTAGCTAGATAGAAAAGATAGGACAGAGAACTATGCGGTCAGTATTAAAATACTAGGAAAATGTCCACCACAGAAAATACAAAAAAAAACTCCACATCTAACTAAAGACATGGAGGGTATTTCTGCTTCTCCAGAGATTCTAGCTAAGCTGCATAAATCCTTACACAGATTAAGCTGGACAAGAAAAAACATGCAATGCACTGAACAATGAGGCCCACAACATGTGGGCAGCAAAACAAGCAGAACTTATCTTGTAGAAATGAACAGCAAGCAGGAGCGACCAGGAAGGGATGTGAATCCTTCAGAAACAATGAACAACTGGCACTCACTAAAGGGTGAAGCCAGACTAAATAGCCCCGTCCGAAGTGGACGCACCTGATGACTGCTGTGAAGGACAAACAGCAGCACTACCACTTATAACCACCGGAGGGAGCCCAAGAGCAGAATTCACAACAGAATTCACAACAAATACCTTTTTGGGAAAGCATTAGATGAACTATTGGAGAAAGCGTCAGATAAAAAGAAACGGTTTCCACTCCCTCCCTTCTCTAAACGCCGTTGGGGTGATACTCGCTCATCCTTTCAAGGATCAGGAAATAGAGGTGGTCGAGGACGCTTTGATGATAGGTCGATGCGAGGAAAACCCTGGAGGAAAGATACGGGATTCCTCTTCAATAAACCTCCCCCTAGATCACACCTCAAACAGCAATGACGCCAGGAATCCGGTGGGAGGAAGGCTCCGACATTTCCTCCATCAATGGTTAGCGTTACCTGTCTCAGTGGATAGCCAATTTATTATCCGAGGGCCTGTGACTAAATTTCATCAGACCCCGCCGGATGGATTATTTGGTAAATATGGACCCCACACTTCTACACCACAGGCTGAACAGATCTGAATTTGAGATTTTCGAACTGACACTAATAGTTTTATTTTTTAAAATATGATCCCATCACGATCCCAACATGTATTTTGGTACAGATGTGGCTAGGAGCATAGCAGGCACATGTGCAGTTTTTGAATTTTTTAAATTAAACGTTTTTTTCGGAAATGCATTTTAAAGTTTTGCGCTTTGCTTTCGCATGGGTAAAATATTATTAAAGATACTCTTGTGACATATCTGTTGAAAGCCTGTACAGTTCTGAGTAGAATGGTGTTTATTTGGTTTCTCTATCTTTTTTTCTAGCCTGAGTTATGAGAAATGTAAAGGCAGGCAACACCGAAATTTGCACTTTTTCCAAACCTTGAAAATCAATTAAAAAAATATATATATCTAGATTTTTTTTTTCTTCACATTTTGCATTCTCTGACACATTATTACCAAATAACAACAAAATCTCAAAAGAATTAAAAATATAGAGGTAAAAATCATTGGTTCACTTGACATGGAATGACCCTATATAGAGATGTCAAAATCATGGCGACAGTCATCAGCCCTTTTTGTATCCTTCCAGGGGACAAACGGGTAAGAAAGCTTCAAAATCAACTATTGCACGGTGGCTCCATATGGCTATTTCACTATCTTACTCTTCCTCAGGTCAGACTCCCCCATTGGGTATAAGGGCTCACTCTACAAGGGCCATAGCCACATCTTGGGCTGAAAGGGCTAATGCGTCTGTAGAACAGATCTGCAGAGCAGCAGTATGGTCTTCACCCTCCACTTTCTTCCGCCACTACAGACTAGATCTAGGGCCCTCAAATCTAGCTTTCGGTAGGAAAGTGTTATCTGCTGTTGTCCCACCCTAGGAGTCTCTTCTATTTCTTCCTCTCATGTGTGGTGCTGTCATGGGGAAGGTAAAAAATGATAATTACTTACCGGTAATTTGATTTTCCAGAGCCATGACGGCACCGTATTAGTTCCCGCCCTATCTTGGTGATGGTTGTGTGATGCACAATTTAAATTCCCAAAACGAACACCTGCATCAAATTAGATCTGCTCGTTATTCTGCATCAAAAAGGAGTGATCACACCTTGGAGAGCTGTTGCACCAACTGGACTGACATGAATCATGGCTCCAGCACGAGAGATGTCAATTGAAATAAAGGAGAGGATTATCAAACTCTTAAAGAGGGTAAATCATCACGCAATGTTGCAAAAGATGTTGGTTGTTCACAGTCAGCTATGTCTAAAATCTGGAGCAAATACAAACAACATGGGAAGGTTGTTAAAGGATATTCTTCCTCTTTTGGATTGCCTGGATGCTGGTAGGAGGGAAGGACGATCTCTTGAGATGGGTGAAAATCGAACACAACCTTGTTCCACCCCCATGCTTCACTGTAGGTATGGTGTTCTTTGGATGCAATTCAGCATTCTGTCTCCTCCAAACACGACTAGTTTTATTTCTACCAAACAGTTCTACTTTGGTTTCATCAGACCATATGACATTCTCCCAGTACTCTTCTGGATAATTCAAATGCTCTCTAGCAAACTTCAGACGGTGCAGGACATGTACTGGCTTAAGCAGGGGGACACATCTGGCACTGCAGGATCTGAGTCCATGCCGGCGAAGTGCGTTACTGATGGCAGCCTTTGTTACGGTGGTCACAGCTCTAAGGAGGTCATTCACTAGTTCCCCACCACCACCGTGTGGTTCTGGAATTTTTGCTCACAGTTGTGATCATTTTAACCCACGGGGTGAGATCTTGCATGGAGCCCCAGATCGAAGGAGATTATCAGTGGTCTTGTATGTCTTCCATTTTCTTATTATTGCTCCCACAGTTGATTTCATCACACAAAGCTGCTTGCCTATTGCAGATTCAGTCTTCCCAGCATGGTGCAGGGCTACAATTTTGTTTCTGGTGTCCTTCGACAGCTCTTTGGTCTTCACCATCGTGAAGTTTGGAGTGCGACTGTTTGAGGTTGTGGACAGGTGTCTTTTATACTGATAAGTTCAAACAGGTGCCATTACTACAGGTAACAAGTGGACGACAGAAGAGCCTCTTAAAGAAGAAGTTACAGGTCTGCGAGAGCCAGAAATGTTGCATGTTTTTATTTAGCAAAAATAAATCTTGCCAAATCAGACAAGGTGATTTTCTGGATGTTTTCTCATTTTGACTCTCATAGTTGTGGTGTACCTATGATGTCTCCCACACTACCTCCTCATCCCACCCTCTCTCTGTTGGAGTCCCCCAAGGCTCTTTTCTAGGACCCGTACTCTTCTCAATCTATACACTTAGCTTTGGACAACTCATAAAGTCCCATGGATTTCAGTACCACCTCTATGCTGACGACACTCAAATCTACTTCTCTGGCCCAGACGTCACCGCTCTGCTGTCCAGAATCCCAGAGTGCCTATCAGCCATATCCTCCTTCTCCTCTCACTTTCTCAAACTCAATGTGGACAAATCTGAACTCATCATCTTTCCTCCATCCCACAAATTTTCCTTACCTGACCTATCTATCGCAATCAACGACATCATGCTTTTCCCCGTACCCGAAGTCCGCTGCCTCGGAGTAACCTTCGACTCTGCCCTGTCCTTCAAACCGCACATCCAAGCTCTTTCTACCTCCTGTCGCCTCCAGCTCAAAAATATCTCCAGAATCCGTCCTTTCCTCAACCCTCAATCTACTAAAATGCTTGTGCATGCCCTAATCATCTCCCGCCTTGACTACTGCAACATCCTTTTCTGCGGCCTCCCTGCTAACACCCTTGCACCTCTCCTGTCCATCCTTAACGCTGCTGCCCGACTAATCCATCTGTCTCCTCGCTACTCCTCCACTTCCCCCCTCTGCAAATCTCTTCACTGGCTCCCATTCCCTCAGCGTATCCAGTTCAAATTACTAATACTGACCTACAAAGCCATCCATAACCTGTCTCCTCCATATACAGGTCCTTCTCAAAAAATTAGCATATAGTGTTAAATTTCATTATTTACCATAATGTAATGATTACAATTAAACTTTCATATATTATAGATTCATTATCCACCAACTGAAATTTGTCAGGTCTTTTATTGTTTTAATACTGATGATTTTGGCCTACAACTCCTGATAACCCAAAAAACCTGTCTCAATAAATTAGCATATCAAGAAAAGGTTCTCTAAACGACCTATTACCCTAATCTTCTGAATCAACTAATTAACTCTAAACACATGCAAAAGATACCTGAGGCTTTTAAAAACTCCCTGCCTGGTTCATTACTCAAAACCCCCATCATGGGTAAGGGTACCGTCACACATTGAAATTTTCATCGCTGCGACGGCACGATTCGTGACGTCGCAGCGTCGTATGATCATCGCTCCAGCGTCGTAGACTGCAGTCACACGTTGCAATCACGGCGCTGGAGCGATGCCGAAGTCCCCGGGTAACCAGGGTAAACATCGGGTAACTAAGCGCAGGGCCGCGCTTAGTAACCCGATGTTTACCCTGGTTACCAGCGTAAACGTAAAAAAACAAACAGTACATACTCACCCGTCGGTGTCCTTCAGGTCCCTTGCCGTCTGCTTCCTGCTCTGAGTGCAGCCGTACAGTGAGAGCAGAGCGCAGCACCGCTGCGCTCTGCTCTCACTTTCCGGCCGGCACTCAGAGCAGGAAGCAGACGGCAAGGGACCTGAAGGACACCGACGGGTGAGTATGTACGGTTTGTTTTTTTACGTTAACGCTTGTAACCAGGGTAAACATCGGGTTACTAAGCGCGGCCCTGCGCTTAGTTACCCGATGTTTACCCTGGTTACAAGCGAAGACATCGCTAGATCGCTGTCACACACAACGATCCAGCGATGTCAGCGGGTGATCAAGCGACGAAAGAAAGTTCCAAACGATCTGCTACGACGTACGATTCTCAGCAGGGTGTCTGATCGCAGTAGCGTGTCAGACACAGCGATATCGTAACGATATCGCTAGAACGTCACGAATCGTAACGTCGTAGCGATGGAAATTTCAATGTGTGACGGTACCCTTAGACTAGCGACCTGACAGATGTCAAGAAGGCCATCATTGACACCCTCAAGCAAGAGGGTAAGACCCAGAAAGAAATTTCTCAACAAATAGGCTGTTCCCAGAGTGCTGTATCAAGGCACCTCAATGGTAAGTCTGTTGGAAGGAAACAATGTGGCAGAAAGCGCTGTACAACGAGAAGAGGTGACCGGACCCTGAGGAAGATTGTGGAGAAGGACCGATTCCAGACCTTGGGGAACCTGAGGAAGCAGTAGACTGAGTCTGGTGTGGAAACATCCAGAGCCACCGTGCACAGGCGTGTGCAGGAAATGGGCTACAGGTTCCGCATTCCCCAGGTAAAGCCACTTTTGAACCAGAAACAGCGGCAGAAGCGCCTGACCTGGGCTACAGAGAAGCAGCACTGGACTGTTGCTAAGTGGTCCCAAGTACTTTTTTCTGATGAAAGCAAATTTTGCATGTCATTCGGAAATCAAGGTGCCAGAGTCTGGAGGAAGACTGGGGAGAAGGAAATGCCAAAATGCCTGAAGTCCAGTGTCAAGTACCCACAGTCAGTGATGGTGTGGGGTGCCATGTCAGCTGCTGGTGTTGGTCCACTGTGTTTCATCAAGGGCAGGGTCAATGCAGCTAGCTATCAGGAGATTTTGGAGCACTTCATGCTTCCATCGGCTGAAATGCTTTATGGAGATGAAGATTTCATTTTTCAGCACGACCTGGCACCTGCTCACAGTGCCAAAACCACTGGTAAATGGTTTACTGACCATGGTATTACTGTGCTCAATTGGCCTGCCAACTCTCCTGACCTGAACCCCATAGAGAATCTGTGGGATATTGTGAAGAGAAAGTTGAGAGACGCAAGACCCAACACTCTGGATGAGCTTAAGGCCGCTATTGAAGCATCCTGGGCCTCCATAACATCTCAGCAGTGTCACAGGCTGATTGCCTCCATGCCACGCCGCATTGAAGCAGTCATTTCTGCCAAAGGATTCCCGACCAAGTATTGAGTGCATAACTGAACATTATTATTTGATGGTTTTTTTGTTTGTTATTAAAAAACACTTTTATTTGATTGGACGGGTGAAATATGCTAATTTATTGAGACAGGTTTTTTGGGTTATCAGGAGTTGTAGGCCAAAATCATCAGTATTAAAACAATAAAAGACCTGACAAATTTCAGTTGGTGGATAATGAATCTATAATATATGAAAGTTTAATTGTAATCATTACATTATGGTAAATAATGAAATTTAACACTATATGCTAATTTTTTGAGAAGGACCTGTATCTCTGAACTAATCTCCCGATATCTTCCCTCACGTAATCTCCGGTCCTCCCAAGACCTCCTTCTCTCCTCCACTTATTCGCTCCTCATCCAATCGCCTCCATGACTTCTCCCGAATATCCCCCATCCCCTGGAACTCTCTGCCCCAACATGTCTGACTATCAACCACAGTCGGATCCTTCAGACGGAACCTGAAAACTCATCTCTTCAGGAAAGCCTACAGCCTGCACTGACCTCGCTGCCTCATCACTACCGAAGTTACCGCCTCACCAACACCGGAGCTCCCGCAACCCCCAACCTACTGTCTCCTTCCCCATAATCCTGTAGAATGTAAGCCCGCAAGGGCAGGGTCCTCGCCCCTCTGTATCAGTCTGTCATTGTAAGTTTGTCTACTGTAAGTGATATCTGTAACCTGTATGTAACCCCTTCTCATGTACAGCACCATGGAATCAATATATAGTTACATAGTTATTAAGGTTGAAGGAAGACTGTAAAAGTCCATCTAGTTCAACCCATAGCCTAACATGTTGATCCAGAGGAAGGCAAAAAAAACCCATGTGGCAAAGAGTAACTCCACCATGGGGAAAAAAATTCCTTCCCGACTCCACATACGGCAATCAGACTAGTTCCCTGGATCAACGCCTTATCAAGGAATCTAGTGTATATACCCTGTAAGATTATACTTTTCCAGAAAGGTATCCAGTACCCTCTTAAATTTAATTAATGAATCACTCATTACAACATCATACGGCAGAGTTCCATAGTCTCACTGCTCTTACAGTAAAGAATCTGCGTCTGTTATTATGCTTAAACCTTCTTTCCTCCAGACGTAGAGGATGCCCCCTTGTCCCTGTCTCAGGTCTATGATTAAAAAGATCATCAGAAAGGTCTTTGTACTGTCCCCTCATATATTTATACATTAAAATAAGATCACCCCTTAGTCTTCGTTTTTCCAAACTAAATAGCCCCAAGTGTAATAACCTATCTTGGTATTGCAGACCCCCCAGTCCTCTAATAACCTTGGTCGCTCTTCTCTGCACCTGCTCCAGTTCAGCTATGTCTTTCTTATACACTGGAGACCAGAACTGTGCACAGTATTCTAAGTGTGGTCGAACTAGTGACTTGTATAGAGGTAAAATTATGTTCTCCTCATGAGCATCTATGCCTCTTTTAATAATCCCATTATTTTATTTGCCTTTGTAGCAGCTGCCTGACACTGGCCACTGAATATGAGTTTGTCATCCACCCATACACCCAGGTCTTTTTCATTGACGGTTTTGCCCAGAGTTTTAGAATTAAGCACATAGTTATATATCTTATTACTTCTATCCAAGTGCATGACCTTACATTTATCCCCATTAAAGCTCATTTGCCATTTATCAGCCCAAGCTTCTAGTTTACATAAATCATCCTGTAATATAAAATTGTCCTCCCGTATTGATTACCCTGCAGAGTTTAGTGTCATCTGCAAATATTGAAATTCTACTCTGAATGCCCCCTACAAGGTCATTAATAAATATGTTAAAAAGCCGGATTACTCACCGGTAATGCTCTTTTAGTGAGTCCACGACAGCACCCCACATGAGAGAGAGGGATCCGCCCCATAGGAACAGGAAACCTACAGAATAAAAGGAGGCGGTCCCCTCTCCTCCTCAGTTTAGTTTACAGAGTACAAAAAGGGAACCGCAAAAGCTTTAGTATTAATTCTTATTCAGCAAAATATCTTAAACTCTATACAACCATTATTTGTGAATTTAAAAGGAAGAGCTGTGCATAACTTAGGGAGGGTAGTAAATGGGTGCTGTCGTGGACTCACTAAAAGAGCATTACCGGTGAGTAATCCGGCTTTTTACCCTTCGCCACGACAGCACCCCACATGAGAGATTTTCAGAGATTCATTATTTGGGTGGGATTACTGTATTAAGAACAGCTCTCCCAAAGGTCAGATCAGAAGATGCAGATAGATCAAGTCTATAATGGTTGTAAAAGGTAGAAGGTGTAGACCAAGTTGCGGCCTTACATATTAAATGGATCGGTACATCCGCTTGTTCCGCCCAGGAGGAAGCCATGGCTCGTGTTGAATGCGCTTTAATACCCACTGGAGGAATCTCGCCTTTTGACGTATAGGCCAAGCAGATAGCATCTCTGATCCATCGAGATATGGTAGCTCTCGTGACCCCATGTCCTTTCTTGTGGCCCTGAAAGGAGATAAACAGAGCCCTACTCTCCCTCCATGTCTGACACCTTTCTATATAGGTCAGGATGGCTCTTCTGACATCTAAGGTGTGGAATTTATGCTGTTCTGGAGTTACAGGTGAATCAAAAAAGGAAGGGAGAAATATCTCTTGGGACCTGTGGTAGGTGGACGCTACCTTAGGGAGGTATGAGGGGTCTGGTTTTAGGACTATCCGATCATGGAATATCAGTAAGAAAGGTGGGTCTACTGATAGGGCCTGGATGTCGCTAACCCGTCTAGCTGAGGTTAGGGCTACCAAGAGGGCTACTTTATATGTCAGGACTTTTAAAGGTATTGAATCTAGTGGCTCAAATGGGGAGCTGGTTAAGGCTTCTAGCACTAGATTTAAATCCCACGGAGGTAGACGGGGAATATGGACCGGTTTACTACGTTCACAAGATTTTATGAATCTGGAGATCCACCTATTAGCTGCTATATTGCATCCATATAGGGCTCCCAATGCCGAGACCTGAACTCTTAAGGTATTTACAGATAACCCCAACTCTCGGCCTTTTTGCAAGAACTCTAGAATAGGTGTGACTGGAACTTGCTTAGTGAACGGTACCGTGTAAAAGTCTAAGAATTTATTCCATACCCTACTATATATCAGGGTGGTAGATCTTTTCCTGCTCAATAAGAGGGTGTTTACTAGTTCTGCTGAGAACCCTCTTGATCTTAGTAGTTGCCTCTCAAATTCCACGCCGTCAAGTGAAGACCTTTCACTTGCGGGTGGAAAAAGGGGCCTTGGGACAGCAGTTTCTTGTCTGATGGGAGAATCCATGGATCGCATAGGCACATGGTCTGGAGACAAGAGAACCATGGTCTTTTCGGCCAGAATGGTGCAATGAGGATCACTCTTGCTTGTTCCCTCCTGATTTTTCTGATCACTAGTGGAATCAGAGACATCGGAGGAAAGGCGTATGCCAGCTGGAACCTCCAAGGATGGTGGAGAGAGTCCAACATATCTGGGTGATCCATGGCGTTCAGGGAAGCGAACCTTCTTACTTGCCGGTTGTCTCTTGTGGCAAATAGGTCGATTTGTGGTATCCCCCATGATTCTGTTATCATACTGAATATGGATCTGTTTAAGGTCCATTCCCCTTGACGTAACTCGTTTCGGCTGAGGTAGTCTGCCCTGATGTTCTCTACACCTCTGATGTGCAGGGCTGTTAGGGATGTTAGATGAGTCTCTGCCAGCTGGAAGATGTCTGCAGCTATGGTCATTAGACTTCCTGACCTTGTACCACCTTGACGGTTCACATATGCCACTGTGGTGGAATTGTCCGAGTAAATTCTTACATTTGCTCCTTGAATCTGCGGAAGAAAGTGATTTAAGGCATATTCTACCGCTTTTAGCTCCTTCCAATTGGAGGAACATGACAATTCTGCCTGGTCCCAAGTATCTTGGGCCAGACTGTCTTTCATATGTGCTCCCCACCCAATAGGGCTGGCGTCGGTGGTAATTATTTTAGACGGGTCTATTATCCATGGCACACCCTCTGAGAGGTGGTCCATGTCTAGCCACCAGGATAGTGATTCTAAGACATCTTTGGAAAGAGATATTCTGCTTTCTAGATGTCCGTCTTTTCCCTGAGCCGACAATACCTCATACTGTAATTGACGAGTATGAAATTGTGCCCATGGTACAGCAGGGATACATGATGATAATGACCCCAGCAAAGACATGCCCTTCCTTAGTGTCATGTAGGGGTTGCGTATTGCGTCTGATACCCTTGATTGTATAGTCAGTTTCTTTGCCTGGGGGAGGAAGCATCTCTGACTTACGGAGTCTAGCTGGATTCCTAGAAATGTCTGGACGGTTTCTGGATCCAGCCGGGATTTCTCGAAGTTGACGATCCAACCTAACTCCTGTAGGGACGAGATCGTATTAGATAGACGGGTTTTACACTGGAGCATAGAGTTTCCCACCACTAGAAAGTCATCTAGGTAGGGTATTATCAAGGTATCTCGTTGACGTAGATGAGCCATCACTTCTAATATCACCTTAGTGAAGACGCGGGGAGCCATAGAAAGCCCAAATGGCATTGCAACATACTGAAAGTGACGAACCTGTCCTTCCAGGATGATTGCTACCCTTAGATACTTTTGATGTTCGGCATGTATGGGAAGATAATAGGCATCCTTTAAGTCTATTCCGGCCATGACACACCTAGGAAACAAGAGTTTTATGGTTGAACTAATGGATTCCATTTTGAAGGTATGATTACGCAGGAAGGCGTTTAATCTCTTGAGGTTTATGATGGTTCTAAATGAACCATCAGGCTTATTGATCAAGAATAAAGGGGAATAGAACCCCTTCCCTTCTTGATCCTGGGGAACTTCTATCAGGACTTTTTTAGACAGAAGAGATAGGATCTCTGATTCCAGAGCCCTTTGTTGGTCTTGACCTTTTGGAGATGTTACTATAAAGGAATCCCAAGGGATTCGGTCAAAATCCAATTTTAGGCCGTATTGTACAATGTCCAGAATCCACTGGCTGGATGTTATTTGTTCCCATCTGGGGAGGAAGAATTTTAATCTGCCGCCTACCTCCTGGTTAGCGGTATTTACGTTTCGGGTTATGGGACCCGCTAAAAAAGGCACCTTTTTGCTTCGGGTCCTTCGACTCCCATCGCTCCCTTTGTTCGAACGGCTTGTTCCTGGTAAAGGGACGTCTTTTGAAGGCTCTCCTGTAGGATGGAAGATACTGGTTAGGGAAGCCTTTTTTCCTTTCTCCTGCTTTACTCAGGAGCTCATCCAGCGTTTTTCCGAAAAGAAACTCACCCTGGCAGGGGATCGCACAAAGTTTTGCTTTGGCCTGTGCGTCCCCTTTCCAGTTCTTTAGCCAGAGTGCTCGCCGGGCTGTGTTCACTAGGCCGGCTGACCTGGCTGCTAGGCGTAGCGAATCCACAGAGGCATCAGCCAGGAATGCTACTGCTTCCTTGATTAGAGGGAATTTCGGCAGGATTGACTCTCTCGAAGTTCTACCTCTAATATGTTCCTCCAGTTGCTCTATCCACACTAGTAGTGACCTCGCAGTGCAGGTGCTAGATATGGCGGGCCTGAACGCCCCCGTGTTGGCTTCCCATGACCTTTTTAGTAAAGCTTCCGCTTTACGGTCCAGCGGGTCTGTCAGGACTCCTGAATCCTCCACCGGTAGGACCGACTGTTTGGTTGTGGAGGCTACAGCGGCATCCACTTTCGGCACCTTCGACCAGGTATTTAACTCCTCGTCGCTGAAGGGATAGCGTCTTTTAGAGGATGATGGTAGAAAACCTCTATTTTGCTTATCCCACTCTTTTTTTACTATTTCTTTAATAGCTTTTATGACGGGGAAGGACCTACGTTTCCTCTGTCCTAACCCCGCGAACATGATGTCCTGAGCCGATTTACTTTCTTTCTCATCTGAGCACCCCATCGTGCTTCTGACGGATTTTATTAAATTGTCCACACTGCTGTTGGGAAGACAAAGTCCCCCTTCAGTCTCGGATGAGCTCGGCTGGGATTCCGCTTCGCCTGAGGATATACAGGTCCTTCTCAAAAAATTAGCATATAGTGTTAAATTTCATTATTTACCATAATGTAATGATTACAATTAAACTTTCATATATTATAGATTCATTATCCACCAACTGAAATTTGTCAGGTCTTTTATTGTTTTAATACTGATGATTTTGGCATACAACTCCTGATAACCCAAAAAACCTGTCTCAATAAATTAGCATATTTCACCCGTCCAATCAAATAAAAGTGTTTTTTAATAACAAACAAAAAAACCATCAAATAATAATGTTCAGTTATGCACTCAATACTTGGTCGGGAATCCTTTGGCAGAAATGACTGCTTCAATGCGGCGTGGCATGGAGGCAATCAGCCTGTGACACTGCTGAGATGTTATGGAGGCCCAGGATGCTTCAATAGCGGCCTTAAGCTCATCCAGAGTGTTGGGTCTTGCGTCTCTCAACTTTCTCTTCACAATATCCCACAGATTCTCTATGGGGTTCAGGTCAGGAGAGTTGGCAGGCCAATTGAGCACATTAATACCATGGTCAGTAAACCATTTACCAGTGGTTTTGGCACTGTGAGCAGGTGCCAGGAAGCATGAAGTGCTCCAAAATCTCCTGATAGCTAGCTGCATTGACCCTGCCCTTGATGAAACACAGTGGACCAACACCAGCAGCTGACATGGCACCCCACACCACTGACTGTGGGTACTTGACACTGGACTTCAGGCATTTTGGCATTTCCTTCTCCCCAGTCTTCCTCCAGACTCTGGCACCTTGATTTCCGAATGACATGCAAAATTTGCTTTCATCAGAAAAAAGTACTTGGGACCACTTAGCAACAGTCCAGTGCTGCTTCTCTGTAGCCCAGGTCAGGCGCTTCTGCCGCTGTTTATGGTTCAAAAGTGGCTTTACCTGGGGAATGCGGCACCTGTAGCCCATTTCCTGCACACGCCTGTGCACGGTGGCTCTGGATGTTTCCACACCAGACTCAGTCCACTGCTTCCTCAGGTTCCCCAAGGTCTGGAATCGGTCCTTCTCCACAATCTTCCTCAGGGTCCGGTCACCTCTTCTCGTTGTACAGCGTTTTCTGCCACATTGTTTCCTTCCAACAGACTTACCATTGAGGTGCCTTGATACAGCACTCTGGGAACAGCCTATTTGTTGAGAAATTTCTTTCTGGGTCTTACCCTCTTGCTTGAGGGTGTCAATGATGGCCTTCTTGACATGTCAGGTCGCTAGTCTTACCCATGATGGGGGTTTTGAGTAATGAACCAGGCAGGGAGTTTTTAAAAGCCTCAGGTATCTTTTGCATGTGTTTAGAGTTAATTAGTTGATTCAGAAGATTAGGGTAATAGGTCATTTAGAGAACCTTTTCTTGATATGCTAATTTATTGAGACAGGTTTTTTGGGTTATCAGGAGTTGTAGGCCAAAATCATCAGTATTAAAACAATAAAAGACCTGACAAATTTCAGTTGGTGGATAATGAATCTATAATATATGAAAGTTTAATTGTAATCATTACATTATGGTAAATAATGAAATTTAACACTATATGCTAATTTTTTGAGAAGGACCTGTACATACGTCCTCTGACTGTGAACTGACCGGAGATTTGGACCTACTAAGCTGACGGGTACTGGTGGTACTAGTCTGCGCCAACCCCTGCATTTCTTCCCGGATTATAGCTCTGACATCTGATGGAGTCATTATGTTTTCCTGCCGTAAGGTTTGCATGATACACTCCGAACACAGTTTTTTAACATAATCATCCGGGAGGGGCTGCGTACATAAAGCACATTCCTTGTGCTTGGATTTGTGTGTCCTTTTCTTAGTCTAGGAAAGATACAGGAGGAACATATATCAGCATATAGGTAGAGACTCTTTCAAAAACTCACCCAGTGAAGCTGACAGGTACCGGTTCTGGAGGCGGATTTCGTTTGGTGGTAGAACCCTTCTCTGGAGGTCGACCACAACTCTTTGTGCTGCTCCTAGCGCTTCTCTCCTTGCTGGGAGAACGCTGTTGCACTGCGGGCAAGTGCGCATCGTCGGCCGGTGAAGCCATCTTACACACACCGGCCCGACGCTAGCGCTGCCTTTTTAAATTTGCCGCCCATTCTCCTGCCTCCCCGGACCAACCCGGAAGTGCTCCAGCGACTTCCGGGTTAGACGCGCCGCTCTCACTCACCATGCGGCGGCTGGGGATATTAAGCCGGCCGCAGCAGCGCGCGCGTCCTCACGGTGCCGGGCGGACCCACGGTGACTGGACCCGGACCGTGGATGTTTGGCCAGACGAGGGGGGAGGCTGCAAGCAGGGGCTCCCCCGCCGCTGCTTCTGGAACCGCAGCCCCTACCGTTCCCACAGAGACCGACGCAGGCGGGTGCATGGCCCAGGGATCCTCTTCATCTGTAGGTAAGCTGGGTCCCTGTAGGAACAGGAAACCTAAACTGAGGAGGAGAGGGGACCGCCTCCTTTTATTCTGTAGGTTTCCTGTTCCTATGGGGCGGATCCCTCTCTCTCATGTGGGGTGCTGTCATGGCGAAGGGTAAAAAGAGGGCCCAATACTGACACCTGTGGTACCCCACTGCTCACCGTGACCCAGTCCGAGTGTGCTCCATTAATAACCACCCTTTGTTTCCTATCCCTGAGCCAGCTCTCAACCCACTTACACATATTTTCCCCTATCCCCATTACTCTCATTTTATGTAACAACCTTTTGTGTGGCACCGTATCAAAAGCTTTGGAAAAGTCCATATATACTACGTCCACTGGGTTCCCTTGGTCCAGTCCGGAACTTACCTCTTCATAGAAGCTGATCAAATTAGTCTGACATGAACGGTCCCTAGTAAACCCGTGCTGATACTGGGTCATGAGGTTATTCCTCTTCAGATACTCCAGCATAGCATCCCTTAGAATGCCCTCCAGGATTTTACCCCCAGTAGAGGTTAAGCTTACTGGCCTATAATTACCGAGTTCAGTTTTTGCCCCTTTTTTGAATATAGGCACCACATTTGCTATACGCCAGTCCTGTGGTACAGACCCTGTTATTATGGAGTCTTTAAAGATTAAAAATAATGGTCTATCAATGACTGTACTTAGTTCCTGCAGTACTCGGGGGTGTATCCCATCCGGGCCCGGAGATTTGGCAATTTTAGTTATTTTTAGACGCCGCTGTACTTCCTGCTGGGTTAAGCAGGTGACATTTAATGGGGAATTTTTATCACTAGTCATTTTGTCTGCCATGGGATTTTCTTTTGTAAATACTGATGAAAAAAAGTCATTTAGCATATTGGCTTTTTCCTCATCCTCATCCACCATTTCACCCAGACTATTTTTAAGGGGGCCAACACTGTCATTTTTTAGTTTCTTACTATTTATATAGTTAAAGAATATTTTGGGATTATTGTTACTCTCTCTGGCAATGAGTCTCTCTGTCTCAATCTTTGCTGCCTTGATTTGCTTTTTACAGAATTTATTTAATTTTCTGTATTTATTTAATGCCTCCTCACTACCTACTTCCTTTAATTCTCTAAATGCTTTCTTTTTGTCCCTTATTGCACCCCTTACAGCTCTATTTAGCCATATTGGTTTCCTCCTATTTCTAGTGTTTATTCCCATACGGTATATACTGTGCACAGGTCCTATCCAGGATGCTAATAAATGTCTCCCATTTTTTGTGTCTCAGGATACCGTCCCAGTTAATTGCACCAAGATCCTCTCTCATCCGTTGGAAATTTGCCCTCCTGAAGTTTAGTGTCCTTGTCACCCCCCCTACTACCCATCTTATTAAAGGTTACATGAAAACTTATTATTTTGTGATCACTATTCCCCAAGTGACCCCCAATGGTGCTATATAAATAATAATGTCAATTACAGGCCTCTTCTTTTTAAGTGGGAGAACTTGCACAATTAATGGCTGACAATACTTTTCTCCACTGTATTTTTTGGAGGCTCAATGCCAAAATATGAAGGGATGGAAAGAAAGTGACATGGGCAGTTTGGCCTGCAAAACGTATTCAAAATACTGTGGGACAGGGGCCCCTTGTGGAAAGTTTAGAGGTAGGCAGGTTTGGGGGTCCCTCAGTACACCCTACATTGTTTCATTTTAAGCCAAATCTTGGAAACGAAGTCCAAGTATAAACCTATTTGGAGTAATGACTTGCTCTCAGAATTTGACTGAATTCTGGAAGAGTATAGGTAATACAGTACGTTCACCAGGTGGTTAGTATTGAGTGGCTTACATCCTTTGACTGTCTGCAAAGAGTTCCATCTACCCGATAGTTGCTTCTTTTAATTCTTTCAACTCAAACAAACCTATAGAGCCCAATGTAAAGTGGAATATGATAAAAATCAGATGTGGTATTTGGACACTATTTGCTCAGAGGGAGCCATGAACGGTGTAATATCCAGTGTCTATAATGACTTTCTTTTCCTAAAGAAATTCCCTGTTGGTTAAACAGAAATGTGACAGAGAATTGGTGCCAGCACAGATGAGCAATGGGCTTTGGTGCTGGAATACATACCGTATCTTTCAGACGATGCGCAGCGGGTGGGTAGCGTGTGATCGAGAGCACTGGTGGAGCAGGGTCACTGAGGTTTTCAGTGGTCTGCCAATGATCCGACTCATTCCAGGCTGGTGCGACAGGTTCAATGGTACGAGGGCTCCACCATTTTCTGAAAACACTCACACATCCAGCCCAGGATGGTGCCTGGCAGTTTGGGAGATGCTCGGTGGTCTGGATGCTCCGCCAACATTTTGTGAAAGCCCAGAGCCACAGACTTCGATTGCTATAATGCTGTGGCCTCCAGAAAATTGCCACCAGAGGCGGCGCATGCATAGAATGAGATCTCAGCACCAAGATCTCAACCTATACATGCACTGCCTCCAGTGGCCATTTTTCTGTAGGCCACTGCATTACAGCAATGGAAGTGCAGAGGATCAGGGCTTTCACAAAATGTCGGCAGAGCCCTCACCACAAAGCATCTCCAAAATTGCCACGCATCAGCCTGGGATGACACTCTTGGTAAGTACATCCAGACTATAAAACACCGTCATTTTCCTCAAAAAATGTTTTGGCGGAAAGTGAGTCTTATAGAAAAATACGGTACCCAATCTTTCACTTTACGCCCAAACGACTCTTGCAGCTGTCATTCACAGAGTATACAAAATCACCTGAAATGTTTAAAGTAAGTCTTAGAAATTATTCTGGATACCTGAGGTGCATCCAAAAGGAAGTAGGAATATTGCACGTTATGGTCATGCCCACATCTGCACTCATATTAGGGAGCAGTTTTGGGCCATATAGAATCAGCCTACGGCTGTGTGGTGACTAGTAATCCTCTCACCTGCATATTGGTATATGTAGATGCACTGTTGAGACTGGGAAACTTGCCATAGCTTGTTTACTATATATACACACACACGGCTAGAAAACCGATTGCTAAAGACTTGATTTCTGCAACTGCTGACAGTTTATCAAGTAGAGTCCCTCATATCATACCTCAAAAGGGATAGAAGTAGTAAACATTTTGATAAATTATGGGGTCCCTGGCTTGAAGGTAACCAGCGATTAGCCTCGATAGGATCTTGTCAGGTGTATCAGTTGCTATGGAATCACTAGATATTGCATGTACAAATGCCAATTGACTGTGTGCCTTTCTAATTGGCTGGTCTTGATCAGCCTGATTTATTCTGTTATGTATGGTCATATACCATATTCTAGACATTCTGAAAAACGAATGGGGGGGGTAAGAGGGAGGGTGTTAAACACCTTTGGTTGAGAACGTTATTTGTGTATGTGTAACTTAATAAAAAAAAAAAGTAAGATAAGCAGAGCAGAATGTGATATTATCATAGCTCACTCTTAGTCCTCACTTCACTACATGGATTTTCTGGTTCAGCTCCTTCTGTGTCCCCAGTCCATACACCGAATTTAAGCAGAAGCTGCGTATGGGAGGGCAAACCGTGCTGTTAACTAGAGATAAGCAAATTTCTTTGGGTCCCTGCTTATTCGGCAAGCTATAGCTCTTACCAAATAAGCTGCAGAGGGAACTTTGCTTCCTGGATCGCTCTGGCTGATAATCTGTTTGGCTCTGCAGCTGCAGTCACGACACATGCATGAAGAACCTGTTTGTTGTGCTCTCCAAGCATGTGTCGTGCTGGAGGCTGGGTATAATGTCAGCTGTGACATTACGAGTAAACTTCAGCCAGAAAAGACTAGTTGGGCTAGACTTGGTAGAATCCTATTACCAGGAAAAAAAAAAAAATTACCACACCATGAACAGAGTAAAACAAAGCCCCCCCCCCCCCCAAAAAAAAAAACAACTGTATTTGCTTTTAGCACAATTTCACCCCATTCATGAACAGGCTACATGGACATTGAAGCCAAAACCAGTGGACAAATTTATTTTTAGAAATCAGTACAGACGCTGTGGTTTGCCCATAGTGCTCTTAATATAAAGAGCCCTTACATTCTGCCAATTCTTTTTCAGCAAAGATACCAAGAAGTTAATTGCCAGGTGGATATTGTAGACCAGCTCTTCTTCAGACATCTTCACATGGCCAACTGCAACAGCCAGACACAGGACCTAAGGATAAGAGACGTTTTTAATTTTTGAGTGATACAATAATAACCTGCGAGCCCACTGATCATGCTGTGTGGGGATTATGTGAACAATTATTTGAATCACACATTTTAGGACAAAAACAGTTTTGGATGGTAGTGTGGGACAACACTCGGTCAGAAAAAAAAAAGTGTCTTAGGCCTCTTTCACATTTCAGTCAGTACGGGGCCCGTCGCAAACAGTCGGCCCTACTTACCGACGGACGTTGTGCAAAATTGTGCACAACGTGGGCAGCGGATGCAGTTTTCCGACGCAGTCGCTGCCCATTCTGAAGTCCTGGGAGGAGGGGGCGGAGTTCCGGCCACGCATGCGCGGTCGGAAAATGCGGATCCAATGGACAAAAAAAAACAACAAAACATTCCCTTGAACGTTTTTAGTCACGACGGCCGGCAAAAACATGACGCATCCGTTGCACGACGGATGCAACGTGTGGCTATCTGTTGCAACCTGTCTGCAATAACAGTCTGGCAAAAAAACGCATCCTGCGGGCACAATTGCAGGATCTGTTTTTTGCCAAAAAGACGGATTGCAACGGATGGCAAAAAAACAGAAATGTGAAAGAGGCCTTACACAGCAAATTCCTGCTTTCATTTGAAAAGAGTGAAACATTAACAATTTAAAACTATTTTAAAGTTAACCTGTCAACAGAAGACACCATTAACCTACAGATATGGGGATGATCTACAGGTTAATAGTGTTAGGCTATATGCACACGTTGTAGATTTAGATGCGGATCCACAGCGTTCGTTGTGCACAGCCAATATTAATCTATGGGAAATGGAGATTTGTTGTGCACATGCTGTGGAAAAATCCACGCAGATTTGCAGAGTTTTTTTTCTGCAGCATGTCAATTCTTTGTGGATCTGCAGCGTTTCTGCACCCATTGACTTCCATTGAGTCAGGCACATCCACAGCAAAACTGCAGATGTAAAAGATCTGCAGACATACATACAACATAACATACTGTACATACTCCCCAATAACCTAGTCCCCGATCACTTGTCATAAAAATATAAAAAAAATCTTCCCACTGCCCTGTAGCAGTGGCATATGGGGTAATAGTTGTGGGGTTAATGTCACCTTTGTATTTGTAAGGTGACATCAAGCCCGGCTTACGAATGGAGAGGTGTCAATAAGATACCTATCCATTACTAATCCTACACAGCCAAAATAAAGTATTTTAATGAAATAAAACTACAGTTTCCCATCTTTATTGTACTCCTAATCCATGTGACGCCCTCAATCACCTGTAAAAAAAATAAAACCAACACAAATACTCCCTGCTCGTTTCCTACCATACATAGAGGAGTAATTCAGCCTGTAATTTTAATATGGATTAATAAAGAATTGGAATTTTACTCTCTGGAGCTGGAACGAATCCTTTTTCCTTGGCTTGTTCAACACCACGCACATCAACGTGGAAGTTCCGTGCACCTGCTGGGCTGCCTGGTGAGCTGGCTTTTTGTTTTTTTTATTGTAATCCATTTAATAACTAGTGTCCCACGATCTCCCCTATAGAGCTGTCACATCAGGAGATGTGACTGCTCTATAGGCCTCCATTGACACCAACAGGAGATAATTGCTCCTGCAGTGTTGTCACCGAGGGTTCACTGGAGTTCATGCTCTCACTTTACGGCACTGCTGCCATGAGAATTTTCTCACAGCATTGTCAGTGACGGCATGAACTCCAGTGACCTCTGACAGTGGAGTGAACCACTGCGGGAGGATACCTGCCGCCATTGTATCACCAGAGGCCCCTGGAGAGCTCTCCAACTCTACACAGGAGATAGTCATGGGACACTCGTTACTAAATGATTACGTCAAACAGTATATTTTTGTTTATTTTTACAGCTGAGAGCATCGGTGATTAGCTGTATGGTGAGCATGTACTGTGTTTTTTTGCTTTTTGCACTTGATGGGACAATAGTAATTCCTTCATACGGTTAGTGTTCATTGGCTAGCTGTCACTGTAGCAGGCATAGCCAGATGGGACTAGTAGTCCCATCGCACGATGCCTGCCTACAGACACCCGCACAGACACCCGCACATATTCACTGCACACACACAGTCTCTACCACACTCTTCCTCCTCCCGATCTGTAGTTTCTCGCACGCAACTCTGCAGCAAAACTGCAGACCTTTTTAAAGGGAACCTCGCAGCGCAAGTTTGGTGCCAAAATCGCAGTTCGGGCTGAGAAAACTTTACCGGCATCCAGATAAACACTATGCCCATATGATCACTTCCGGGGCACCAAGGCTAAAGTTACGACCCGCGCATGCGCAGTGATGTAAAATATGCTTTGCCCACAGTTGGGCAAAACATAATGCGCAGGCGCCGGAGGCAAATTCAATGTGCAACTGCTAAGAAAAAGCGCGATCTGTGCCATTCACAGATCGCGTTTACGAAAGACACGCCGAGAAGCAGGGGGAGGAACCGCTATTTAACCACGCCCATCCGACCTGACCAACTTGAGTGACAGGACAAAACGGCCACTTCACAAAGGTATTTCGGCGGCCTAACGGGGGAATAAAGTCTCCAAAAAAGCAGTAACGTAAAGCCCAGCTCTGCCCCTATTTCACACTATTTTTATCTAATCTTTAAAAAACGGGGTGATAGGTTCCCTTTAAGCCTGCAGATTTGCTTGACTCAATGGTAGTCAATGGGTGCAAATGCTGCAGATCCGCCAAAAGAATTGACATTTTGCGGAAAATAAAATGCTGCAAATCCGCACGTATTTTTCCATGGTATGTGCACACCAATTCTCTATTTCCCATTGACTAACATTGTTGGTGCACTACACTGCGGATTTGATGCAATTCCGCACGTCCAAAAACACTGCGGAAAGGCATCAAAATCTGCAATGCGTGCATATAGCCTTAAACAGCCCGTCACAGGTCTCAATCAGCCAAATCAAAATCTGCTTTGCACAGATTATGAAACATCCCAAAACATGTTGGAAAAGGGAGTACCTGGTTTGCTTTATACCAACTCATGCACCAAGAATCATTTAAGTAGATATTGAATTTTAGGATGGCTACATCCAATAGGTGGTGTAAGAGTTAAAGTAATTTTTTCTCTAGAAAGACAATTTGCGTATTTGTTCTGCTTTGAAGCAGTCATTGGGTGGAAATAAAAGTGACAGCCTGCGCCCACTGTGGACTCTACACATGTAGAACCTAGCTCAGATCTACAGTAACATCCATATGCGCCAAGGCATCTGCAGGGGTTCCTCAAGTACTGGACAACCCTTTTCAGTGATTTCCCCTTGTAAAATAACACCACTTCCTCTGGATGTCAATTACAGCTAAAGTGGGGGGAGATGAAAGCATCATGACAATTGCAGAGCATGACGGGGATCGCATGACTGATGCAGACATCGTGCGAACAACCCCAAGAGTGTGCCATTTTACAAGGGAGAAACAATGATTGAAATGGGTGTTGTCCAAGTAGTGGACCTTTTTAATAAACCACAAAGCTTAACAGTAAGCCCAACCTACCTTTTTCATCTGGAATTTGATGGTGGACTTGACTTCATCGACTTTTGCCACCATGTTTTCATTATGTGTTAGCAAGGAAGGAAATTTGCCAGCTTTGTTCAAACCAGGTCCTAAGATACGAGGAATCTGCTTGATCAATGATTCGGATGCTAAAAATGCATCGTACTTCTTCGCTGTGAAGAAATAAGCGTTATATCCATTAAGTCTGAATGACCCATAACTGTTTTTGACTCAAAACCTTAATCACTTTAGCAAAATAAATGTTATTGCCAATAAAAAGTAATATGTATCACACATACCCAGCTTTTTCACCATTTTTTTGTTCTTATTTAGCTTCTTAAGGGCTTCTATGTCCATGTGGGGCAATTCAACTGCCTTTGCCTCATCACAGTGCTGCTGGTCTCCCAAAACACAAACTGAAAATTTGGGTCTTGGTGTAGACTTTAGCCTGAAGGTACAGAAAGATTGGAGAACTCCTTGTTTAAAGCATATAATCACTTTCAAAACTTGATCAGAAAGGGACAGAAGATCTTACTGGTAGTGATACTTCTAGTTGTGATCATACACTTCAGCCTGGGACAGCTCATAAAAACGCACAGCTTTCAGGATCACCTCTATGCTGCTGACACACAGATCTACCTCTCTGGACCAGATATCACCACTCTACTAACCAGAATCCCACAATGTGTCCGCCATTTTATCCTTCTCCACTAGATTTCTAAAACTTAATATGGACAAAACAATTCATAATGTTCCCCCCACCCCCCATCTCACTCAACCACCCCCAAAAGGACCTAGCCATTAAAGTAAATGGCTGCTCACTCACCAGCCCCACATGCTCGCTGCTTTGGGGTAATATTGACTCCAATCTCATCTACAAACCACATATCCAAGCCCTTTCCACTTCCTGCCAAATTCAGATCAAAAATATTTCCCGAATCCGTACATTCTTCAACCAAGAACCTACAAAAACCCTAGTCCATTACCTCATCTCCCACCTTGACTACTGCAACCTCTTGCTTTGTTGGCCTCCCCTCTAACACTCTCGCACCCCTCCAATCTATTCTAAACTCTGCTGCCTGACTAATCCATCTGTCCACCAGCTATTCCCCGGCCTCTTCCCTCTGTCAATCCCTTCATTGGCTCCCCATTACCCAAAGAATCCAGATCAAAACCCTAACCATGACATACAGACATCCACAACCTGTCTCCTCCATACATCGGTGACTTCGTCTCCAAGTACTTACATGCACACAACCTCCGATCCTCAAAAGATCTCCTTCGACTCCTTGTCTCCTCTTCCCACAATTGCATACAAGATTTCTCCTGCACATCCCCCTACTCTGGAACCCTCTACCACAGAATATCAGACTGTTGCCTACCATAGAAACCTTCAAAAAGAACCTGAACAGCTACTCCAGACAAGCCTACAACCTGCAGTAACCACCGATCTACCAAACCACTGAATGACCAGCTCTACTCTCACCTACTGTATCCTCACCTATCCCTTGTAGATTGTGAGCCCTTGCAGGCAGGGTCCTCTCTCCTGTACCAGTTGTGACCTGTATTTTTTAAGATTACTGTACTTTTTTTTTTATTATGTATACCCCTCCCCACATGTAAAGCGCCATGGAATAAATAGTGCTATAATCATAGCTTTTTTGAAGGGCAATAGCACTCCAGTCTTACTTTTTCACACATTACAGTGCATTCAACATGTGCTGCTGATGCTACTATAGAAGATTACTCTTAAATGCTATTGAAAGGTTCAGTGGCAATGAAGCTGACGGATTATGCACAAAGTGCACCCCAGCTATTCCAAGTCAGCTTCAGTGTAGTGCTTAGAAGCTCTACTCTAGGTAGAATGAGGTTTTAAAGACAAGGAAACAGTTCTCTGTACTCTAGCATGTACATAAAGCTTATAGGTAGAATGGCACTAGAGGAAGAAAAAAAAAAAAAATACAAGAAGTTACATCTAGGTACAAACCTTGCATACAAACCTTGCATAATACCAAAGTATTATTCGGTGCATTTTCGATGACCGAATCACACCTTCCCTCATATTTTAAGACCCAGGGTGAGGGTCCGTCCAGCCAGCCTTTTGATTAAGGTAACTGAACTACCCATGTTTGCCTGAATGATTCGTCTCAAAGGATAAAAAGCAGGAGGTACAGGAAAGGCAAAATCTGGGTGAGAATAGGCGTGTCCAAACCTGACTGTTCCAGAGAAACGCTTGTCTTTCTGAGGGTCGTAGTTTTTAAGGCTGATCTGAAGCTCCACAGACTGCAGAAACCTGAAAGTGAAGACCATAATGCTGGCATGAGCAATGCAGTTATTGCACACAATACTGTGACACAATTTTAATCATCACAAAACCAATCCCGAACAGTGCACTTGACATCTTTGGCACTTAAAATAAATGTAAAGTTTCAAGAGAAATAAGTGTACACTCCTTAGAACAGCCCCTTATGATACAGAACAAAGTACCGTACATTCACAGTTCCTGAAGAATGATAGTTCAGACCAGCGGCATAGCTGCACCGTTGACTAAACTGAGCCCTTTAACAGGCCACTTAGCAGCTTGGTAGAAGTCCAGGGGGAGGTTGGCTGTACCCTTTGACCTAGCCATCCAAGCAAGCTCAAGCATACAGCCTTTGTTAGTGGCATCTGCTTCTTACCCAGGTGATCAGCTACTCAAACAGTGGCAGGGGCCAATAACATAGGCAATGAGCTGTTCACCTTATTAAAAATTCTGTGTATTTCCTCCCTTAGGTTCTGCCTACTTCTGCATGCGTCCTGCATACCTATCTTTAACAATGGGTACACAGGGACATGCGGCTGCGTCCGCATGCGACATGTTTCGTTTTCTTGCGATCGCCTGCACGTCAAAACGCCGCATGCAGACGCATCCGCATGTCCCAGTGTACCCAATGTAAAGATAGGTAAGCAGGACGCATGCAGTAGACGGAGCTTAAGGAAATAAGTACTCAGCTCTATACTGTGAGCTTAGCCCAAGAGAGCTTCAGAGCTTTCATGCCCCGAGATGCCTGGACATGTTCACTCTTGAACAAGCAATAGTCTCTACACAGGCATCAAGGGAGTCTGTGTGCTACAATATTGGTGTTTAATGTTTGAGTAGATTTTCTTATTAAGGGCTAATACACACAGCACTATTCTGAGTGATCATCGTTCAGAAAAACACCCCCTCCCACCCCAATTGATTTCAATGGGGTTAAACACATGCCGTGCTTTTGAAACACTCACAGAGTGAGTAAATCACTGCTTGCACTACTTTTTGATCGCTGCAATAAACGCAGCATTTATCACTATTTATATGAAAAGCTGCCATGGTTTTCACTACCGATAAAAAAAATTTGATAAGTAAAGTAGAACCACTGCACAAATATAAACAAGAACACAACACATACATTTTTTTCACAATTTTAAAACATACGTTTTTTGTTTTTTTTAAATGTGCATAAAAATTTTGAAATTGATTTCTCCAAAACAAAGTATAAAGAAACTGTCTTGTGACATATCAAATGAAAGCCGGTACCGTTCTGAGAAAAATGATACCTCTCCCACCTCTTAGTTCTAGCCCGAGATATGGTGAAGGGCCAAAATTTGCCCTTTCAAAACTTTAAAAGTCAGTGAAAAATTTACTGATGAAGAAAAAAATTCAAAACTTAATTTGTAATTACCGTATATACTCGAGTATAAGCCGAGAATTTCAGCCCATTTTTTTAGGCTGAAATTGCCCCTCTCGGCTTATACTCGAGTCATACCCAGGGGGCGGCAGGGGAGGAGCGGCAGCTGTGTAATAAGAGCAGGTGAGTATAACGGAGGCATACTCGCCTTTCCCGTTCAACCGTCGGCGCCGCTGTGTCTACCGCGGCCTCTGCAGTGATGCTCAGGTCAGAGGGCGCGATGAAGCGATTAGTGTGAGCGCCGCCCTCTGCCTGAGCATCAGTGCAGAGGAAGGGAAAAACAGGCGCCAGCGGTGGAACGGGAAAAGTGAATATAGCAAGTGTCGGGGGTCTGAGTGACGAGAGGTGAATGATTTTTTTTATCGCAGCAACAGCATGTGCGGCAAATATCTGTATGGAGCATCTTATGGCGCCATGTGCAGCGTTTTATGGGGGCAAATATCTGTATGGGGCATCTTATGGGGCCATGTGCCACATTATATGGGGGCAAATATCTCTATGGAGCATCTTATGGGGCCATAATCAGCATTTGTGCAGCATTATATGGGCGTATTTTGTATGGAGCATCTTATGGGGCTCCTGATTCAATATGGATATTCAAAAACACTTATCCTACTGATGTCTCAATTAATTTTACTTTTATTGGCATCTATTTTTATTTTTGACATTTACCGGTAGCTGCTGCATTTTCCACCCTAGGCTTATACTCGAGTCATTAAGTTTTCCCAGTTTTTTTGTGGTAAAATTAAGGGGGTCGGCTTATACTCGAGTATATATGGTAACTAAAGTTGTACTTCATAAAAAAAAAATCTAAAAAGTCAGGTAAAAAAAAATATTCATACTTGGATCACTTGATATGGAACGACCCTATCCTAATGAAAAAAGGACATACATACTTTTATTTTTCCCCTAACTAAGGTGATAAAGGGGGCTTGATTTACTATTTTGATCACTGTGATGTGGTCTATCACAATGATCAAAATTAACCAATCAAGAGGAAAAATTTCCTATTGTGGCCGGCCAGCAGTTCTCGGCATGCCATTTTCTTCCCGGAATACGCTGCTGGCCAGGGAAACTTCACAGATGCAGGAGGGTCCAAGGGGAGCGAGGAATCGGGGGACCCCATTTCTCTCTCCTCTGATGTGCGATCATATCAGAGGAGAAATTAAATGGGAAAGCGGAATCTTTTGCTGTCGCCGTTCTTCAGTTAATAACTGCGATCGCTACAACTGGAGTCAGTAAAACCATAACAAATCATGTTCTCTGGGGTCTCCACTTCCCCCGGTAGCAGAGACCCCGGAGGAATTCCAACTCTTGTGTCTGGCATTATAAACTTATTTCTAAAAAAATAATAATAAAAAAAAAAAAGCGGCACTGAGGCATAAGTACCCTTAACCCCTTCATGACCCAGCCTATTTTGACCTTAATGACCTGGCCGTTTTTTTGCAATTCTGACCAGTGTCCCTTTATGAGGTAATAACTCAGGAACGCTTCAACGGATCCTAGCGGTTCTGAGATTGTTTTTTCGTGACATATTGGGCTTCATGTTAGTGGTAAATTTAGGTCAATAATTTGAGTTTGTGAAAAAAAAAAAAACGGAAATTTGGCGAAAACTTTGAAAATGTCGCAATTTTCACATTTTTATTCTGTTAAACCAGAGAGTTGTGACACAAAATAGTTAATAAATAACATTTCCCACATGTCTACTTTACATCAGCACAATTTTGGAAACTATTTTTTTTTGCTAGGAAGTTATAAGGGTTAAAATTTGACCAGTGATTTCTCTTTTTACAACAAAATTTACAAGACCATTTTTTTTTTTTAGGGACCACCTCACATTTGAAGTCAGTTTGAGGGTTCTATATGGCTGAAAATACCCAAAAGTGACACCAATCTAAAAACTGCACCCCTCAAGGTGCTCAAAACCACATTCAAAAAGTTTATTAACCCTTCAGGTGCTTCACAGCAGCAGAAGCAACATGGAAGGAAAAATTGAACATTAACTTTTTAGTCACAAAAATGATCTTTTAGCAACCATTTTTATTTTCCCAAAGATAAAAAGAAACTGGAACCCAAAAGTTATTGTACATTATGTCCTGAGTACGCCAATACCCCATATGGAGGGGGAACCACTGTTTGGGCGCACAACAGGGCTTGGAAGGGAAGGAGCGCCATTTGACTTTTTCAATGAAAAATTGGCTCCAATCTTTAGCAGACACCATGTCACGTTTGGAGAGCCCCTGTGTGCCTAAATATTGGAGCTCCCCCACAAGTGACCCCATTTTGGAAACTAGACCCCCCAAGGAACTTATCTAGAAGCATAGTGAGCACTTTAAACCCCCATGTGCTTCACAAATTGATCTGTAAAAATAAAAAAGCACTTTTTTTCACAAAAAAAATTATTTTAGCCTTAATTTTTTCATTTTCACATGGCAACAGGATAAAATGGATCCTAAAATTTGTTGGGCAATTTCTCCTGAGTACGCCGATACCTCACATGTGGGGGTAAACCACTGTTTGGGTGCACGGCAAGGTTCGGAAGGGAAGGTGTGCCATTTGACTTTTTGAATGGAAAATTAGCTCCAATCGTTAGCAGACAGACACCATGTCGCGTTTGGAGAGCCCCTGTGTGCCTAAACATTGGAGGTCCCCCACAAGTGACCCCATTTTGGAAACTAGACCTCCCAAGGAACTAATCTAGATGTGTGGTGAGCACTTTGAACCCCCAAGTGCTTCACAGAAGTTTATAACACAGAGCCATGAAAATAATAAATGTGTTTTCTTTCCTCAAATATTTTAGCCCAGAATTTTTTAGTTTTCCCAAGGGTAACAGGGGAAATTTGACCCCAAGATCTGTTGTCCAGTTTCTCCTGAGTACGCCGATACCCCATATGTGGGGGTAAACCACTGTTTGGGCACATGCCGGGGCTCGGAAGGGAAGTAGTGACGTTTTGGAATGCAGACTTTGATGGAATGGTCTTCGGGCATCATGTTACGTTTGCAGAGCCCCTGATGTACCTAAACAGTAGAAATCCCCCATAAGTGACCCCATTTTGGAAACTAGACCCCCCAAGGAACTTATCTAGATGTGCCGTGAGCACTTTGAACCCCCAAGTGCTTCACAGAAGTTTATAACGCAGAGCCGTGAAAATAAAGAATAATTTTTCATTCCTCTAAAATTACGTTTTAGCAAGCAATTTTTTATTTTCGTAAGGGTAACAGGAGAAATTGGACCCCAATAATTGTTGCCCAGTTTGTTCTGAGTATGCTGGTACCCCATATGTGGGGGTAAACCACTGTTTGGGCGCACGTCGGGGCTCGGAAGGGAGGGAGCACCATTTGACTTTTTGAACGCAAGATTGGCTGTAATCAATGGTGGCGCCATGTTGCGTTTGGAGACCCCTGATGTGCCTAAACAGTGGAAACCCCTCAATTCTAACTCCAATACTAACCCCAACACACCCCAAACCCAACTCTAGATATAGCCCTAACCCCAACACACCCCTAACCCTAATCCCAACACACCCCTAACCACAAGCCTAATCTTAACCCTATTTCCAACCCTAGCCCTAATTCCAACCCTAACTCTAATTCCAACCCTAACCCTAAGGCTATGTGCCCACATTGCGGATTCGTGAGATTTTTCCGCACCATTTTTGAAAAATCCACAGGTAAAAGGCACTGCGTTTTACCTGCGCATTTCCAGTGTTTTTTGTGCGGATTTCACCTGCGGATTCCTATTGAGGAGCAGGTGTAAAATGGAATCCGCACAAAGAATTGACATGCTGTGGAAAATACAACAGCGTTTCCACGCGGTATTTTCCGCACCATGGGCCCAACGGATTTGGTTTTCAGTAGGTTTACATGGTACTGTAAAACATGATGGAAAACTGCTACGAATCCGCAGCGGCCAATCTGCTGCGGATCCACAGCCAAATCCGCACCATGTGTGCACATAGCCTAATTCTAACCTCAACTCTAGTTCTAACCCTAATTCTAACCCTAGCCCTAGTGGGAGAAGAAAAAAAATATTATATATATATATATATATATATATATTCTTTATTTTTATTATTGTCCCTACCTATGGGGGTGATATTTACTATTTTTTTATTTTGATCACTGTGATAAAACCTATCACAGTGATCAAAATGTTCCTGGAACAAATCTGCCGGCCGATTTGGCGGGCGTACTGCGCATGCGCCCGCCATTTTGATGTCGCTATTCCCCTGGTCATCGGTGGGGGCAGCCATCTTCCTGAGGCCACGCGTGCGCAGATTGCGTGCTCTGCTGCACGGGGCTTCAGGAAAATGGCCGCGGGATGCCGCGCGTGTGCAGATGGAGATTGCGGCGGCCATTTTCCTGAAGCCCCGTGCAGCAGAGCACTCCATCTGCGCACGCGCGGCCTCAAGAAGAAGGCCGCCCCCACTGATGATCAGGGGAATAGCGCAGATCGCGCTCTTTCTTCACCTGCGCAGTGAATTCGGCAGTTGGACATGCGCAAACCACTACACCACCAAAGGAAAGATAAGCAAGGTCTGGGGGAAGAAACAGCGATGTCACCACGCCCATATGACCAGACCAGCGTGAGTGACAGCCCAAAACGGCGACTTTACAAAGGTATTTCGGCAGCATAGGTGGGGAATAAAGGCCCAAAAAAGACACTAATGTAAAGCACAGCTCTGCCCCTATTTAACGCCATTTTTATCTCATCTTTAAAAAAATGGGGTGACAGGTTCCCTTTAAACTGCCGCTGTTAAACAGTGTTAATTGGAACATCTAGAAAGGAACTAATCGTTAAAAGGTTTCATTTTACCATGTTTTAATCTTTCCTCCACACATTACTACTTACTTTCTTTTCTTCTGCTTTGCTCCAACCAGTACTTCCTTCACCCCTTCATACAGCGTATCACGAGAAACTTTACTACCACTGTAACGAAAAAAAAACGCTGAACATTAGTTTTGTTTTATAAATCTAAACATTACTAATACTCACAGCTGTCCTAGTCTTTAAAGCACCGATGTCTCATTGCCTCACTGCAGCCAGTGAGCTAAGCAAATCATGCAGTCTACATTAAGGTCAGATGTCAGCCCTGCAGACAAACCAAGGGCTGGGACGAAGTACAGGCAGAAGTGGCGTTATGTACACCCAATACTTCTATCTCTACCAGTCAGATAACAGCAGTCTTATTCCAATAGCACCCACGCCAGTCCTGTGTACTGTTAGCCATGAAAGCCTGCTGTTGCTGCAAGTTTTGTAGTGCTCCCCAAGTAACTGATGTGCCTGATGAATGCATTTAGCTTTGTGGCACAGTGATTGATGGTGCAGGCACACCACCAGTGAGCACTAAGCATACGTTACAAGTGATTTATCCTTCTGCTATAGTAGAAACAGCCAGAGCGTCAACAGCAATAAGCTGGTTCTGTTCTGGACATTAATGCTGCCTAGTCTTAGACCACACATGCTGTTACTACTGTAGCACTGGCTCGAAAAGCAGCAGGACGGCATAGATTATCTCCGTACCGCAAACTATAAAGTTATTTAAACTCTACATGGGGCTACAGACGGACGGCCCTCACCGGCGGGGCCAGCACACCACCGACAGACGGACGGCCCTCACCGGCGGGGCCAGCACACCACCGACAGACGGACGGCCCTCACCGGCGGGCCAGCACACCACCGACAGACGGACGGCCCTCACCGGCGGGGCCAGCACACCACCGACAGACGGACGGCCCTCACCGGCGGGCCAGCACACCACCGACAGACGGACGGCCCTCACCGGCGGGCCAGCACACCACCGACAGACGGACGGCCCTCACCGGCGGGCCAGCACACCACCGACAGACGGACGGCCCTCACCGGCGGGGCCAGCACACCACCGACAGACGGACGGCCCTCACCGGCGGGCCAGCACACCACCGACAGACGGACGGCCCTCACCGGCGGGCCAGCACACCACCGACAGACGGACGGCCCTCACCGGCGGGGCCAGCACACCACCGACAGACGGACGGCCCTCACCGGCGGGCCAGCACACCACCGACAGACGGACGGCCCTCACCGGCGGGGCCAGCACACCACCGACAGACGGACGGCCCTCACCGGCGGGCCAGCACACCACCGACAGACGGACGGCCCTCACCGGCGGGCCAGCACACCACCGACAGACGGACGGCCCTCACCGGCGGGGCCAGCACACCACCGACAGACGGACGGCCCTCACCGGCGGGCCAGCACACCACCGACAGACGGACGGCCCTCACCGGCGGGCCAGCACACCACCGACAGACGGCCCTCACCGGCGGGCCAGCACACCACCGACAGACGGCCGGCCCTCACCGGCGGGCCAGCACACCACTGACAGACGGACAGCCCTCACCGGCGGGCCAGCACACCACTGACAGACGGACGGCCCTCACCGGCGGGCCAGCACACCACCGACAGACGGACAGCCCTCACCGGCGGGCCAGCACACCACCGACAGACGGACGGCCCTCACCGGCGGGGCCAGCACACCACCGAAAGACGGACGGCCCTCACCGGCGGGCCAGCACACCACCGACAGACGGACTGCCCTCACCGGCGGGCCAGCACACCACCGACCGACTTACGGCAGACAAGGGAGGGCGAGAATGCACTGTTGGGACAGACACGGCCTCCATGTCGGCAGCCATGGCTGATATCGGCGGCAGCGGCCTGCCCATGTCCGCACAGGCCTCCATCCTCCGAGCTTACAAGCCGCCGCTTCTTCCCTCACAGCACGAAGCTCAGCAGATCCGCGGCCCTTCCTCCACTATACAGAGACGTTACACGGCTACCGGCGGCACAGAACCCCATTCTCCTCCGCCGCGCTCACCTCATGGTGCTGCACACAGGAAAGGCTCAGCCACGAGAAAGGGCGTCTCCTTCCGCGCTGGCGCTTAAGAAGCGCATAATCTCGCGAGACTTGTCTACCTCCCTGTCTATGGAGTAATCCGAGATGACAGTCTATAACAGCTGCAGCGCCCTCCTGTGTCACTTTTAGCAATGGGCAGTCCGGCTCAAAACATGGCTCTTCTTGCACAGTGCACTACTTTTATCACTCCAGTCCCTTAGCCAGGCACAGACTGAGGGTGAAATTCAGCCCTGGCATTTGAGATCACACAGGCCCATGTTGTCCCCAAGCACTAGATGCAATATATCACTACTATTACCCTGGATGGAGGAAAGCAAGGTTTACTACAGGACCGATATTTCTAATGATACCCGTGGGTGCTGGGGTAAGGGACGGAGTCAGCGACTTTGTGCTCCCTCACAACTCTTAGGCTAGGTTCAGATTGCGTTAGTGCAATCCGTTTAGCGCGAGCGCTAACGCAATGTCTTTTTCGGGGCCGCGTTCAGGGGTCGCGTTAACGTCCCCGCTCTCGCAGATCCCCGATCTGCGAGAGCGGGGAACGGACCTCTGGCGCGCCGCGGACGCTGCGAGCAGCGTCCGAGGCGCGCTACAAAAGACCGGCACATCGCTAGCGCGTGCCGAAAATGACACGCGCTAGCAATGCGCTCTAACATTGCCGGCAATGGGAGCGCTAACGGACGCGGTGCACGGCGTTAATTTCGCCGTGCAACGCTGTCCGTTAGCGCTATCCCATTAACGCAATGGGAACCTAGTCTTACAGTATGGGGTGTCTTGAGAACACCGATTCTGTTAACAACGTAGCAGACAAGGAGGTCCACGAGCAGACAGGCCCTTCTGGCATTTCCAGACGGCCAGTCCAGCCCTGCCCTTAGCTATAAAGCCTGGGCCTCATTATACACCTGTACAGGCGCCTAGCGAAGGCTTTTCAGCATTGTCATGTTCTCAGGCCCTCACTCCTAGTCTGTACTGTGACTTGTGTTATTTTCTACAATCCATGTACTTCCCTGTCCTAATCGTCCCCCCCTGTAATGCTCTTGACCGCTCTTGCGGCCCTGGACCTCAGTGAGTGACAGGACGCCGCTCGCTAAGCGCAGCAAGGACCGGGCCCCGCTCTCTGCAGGCGTCATTCTTCCTGGCTCTTCATGATTGGTCGCATGGATTACAGTGGGGGACAATTAGTACAGGTGAGTATAAGGATTTTTTGTATTTTGCAGGTGGAGACAGTGGGAGCAGACTACTACTCTCATCATTATCCCCTGCTGGTGCTGGGAACCGTGATGACGGCAGCGTTCAGCACTCGGTGCTTGGGAAAAGAGCAAACTACACTGATTCCCAGGCTCCGATATGTGTTCCACGGATGGTATCCATGTGAGGTACGTGTCACATGGGCTCATTGACTTGAATGGGTCCGTGTGATCCGTGCTGTCGTCCACAACACGGTCTGTGGAAACACACTGACACGTGCGCAGACTCATTCATTTCAATGGGTCTACGTGTGTCAGCGTCTCCAGTACGTGTGGAATCTGTCACCACACGTACCAGAGATACTAACGTGTGAAAGACACCTAATAAAGAAGTGCATTTTAAAAAAAAAATTAATATAAACATGTCCACAAAAGAACAATCTATTTAAATCTAAAATTAACATGATCTGTAAAAACTATAAAAGAAAAAAAAAATGAATGCCAGAATTTTGGGGTTTTGGTCACAGTGCCACAAAAAAATGCAGTAAGAAGTAATCAAAGCATCATATGCACCCCAACATTTAATATATAGAAGTCCCAGATGTTTTGGAAAATTGCACCTCAAGTAATTTTTTTTGTTATGAATTTCTCAATTTTTTCACCCCAATAAAATAAAAAAAAAACCACAACATTTTCCCGCTGACAAAGTCAAAGTTATATCTCTTAGGCCTCTTTCACACATCCGTGTCTCCGGGACGTGTGGTGACAGTTTTCACGCTGACACCGACACTCATAGATGGGTCTATGCACATCTCAGTGTGTTTCCACGCGTGGGCCCCACACGTTGACGTGTCTGTTTTTTCCCGTCAGCACAGACAGCAAAACGTCCTGCACAAGGAGAACACACATGGATGTCATCCGTGTGACACGCATCGGCGCCGGGGAAGAAGCGCTACTGTAAGTTGTATGGGAAATAAAGACACGACCTGAATAAAGTCCTTTATTAGAAATAATGACACAACACAGTTATACTCACCTAACGCCTAATTCCACTGAAAACTAAGTAAAAAGCTCCCTCCTGCTGGCATTGCTCTGACTTGAATATAAGGCCGGGGTCACACTTGCGAGTGCAATGCGAGAAACTCGCGCATCAAGACACTGCACTGTCGCCGGCACTCGGGACCGGAGCGTTCAGCTGCATAGAAATACATGGAGCCGCACACTCTGGTCCTGAGTCCTGGCGGCAGTGCCGGGACTTCATGCTCGAGTTTCTCTCATTGAACTCGCAAGTGTAACCCCGGCCTAACTCTCATCATTCTCCCCTGCTCACACCGATCGCCAGCAGAGCAGGGGAGAATGAGGAGAGCCGTGTTCCGCACCTGGCGCCGGGGAACAGTGCTTACTGTAGCGCTTCTTCCCTGCCGTCTGTGTGGTACTGATGTGGCACATGGGCGGCACAGGGTTGCCACACGTGTGCCGCAAGTATTACACACATGGACACGGATAACTCCGGTACCGTTTTTTCTGGTACCAGAAATAAACCGGCCTTAGAAGAAGGGGAGGGAAAAATGAAAGAGCAGAATAGAAAACAGTAGCATTCCATGATTGCACACTTAGGCCGTTATCACACTTGCGTTTCAGTCCGCAGCGTCACCTGTGTACTTTTTTCCTTAAGATCTGCATGTGTCTTGCATACCTATGTTTAACATTATGTACGCAGGGATATGCGTTGTGTGCAGACGCTAGTTTTTAGTGCTCGGAGATTTAGTTTTCATCGCCACAGCTGAATGATTTACATCTGTTAGCCAGCATAAGTACATGTGGGGGTTGCCTGGTTGCTAGGGAATCCCCACATGTAATCAAGCTGGCTAACAGATGTAAATCATTCAGCTGCGGTGAGGAAAACTAAATCTCCGAGCACTAAAAAATACTCTGAGGTCACCCGAGCATGCTCGGGGAATCTCGAATAACGAGTATATTCGTTCATCACTAGTCCCCATGCGTCGTTTTGACGTGCCCGCCGAACACGTCAAAACGACTCACGGAAACGCATCCACACACCACCCATCTCCCTGCTACACAATGTTAAACTTAGGTACGCAAGACACATGCGGATCTTAAGGAAAAAAGCACACATGCGTACGCTGCGGACTGAAACGCAAGTGTGAAACAGGCCTTAAGGGGTTATAGAGGCCATGTGTGTGAGTCAGCGCTGCTGACTTATTATACTGTTGTTTTACATATACTTGGATCTGTCCACAGTATTTTTCTGCCTCAGATGTATATTATTACTTTCCTCCTCCTCCTCCTCCTCCCAGCCCCCAGTCAGACAGGAAGAAGCTTCCGCAGTCGGTGGTGTTTAGTATGCGGCGTTGATGAGGCCTAGGGTTTTTTTTTTGTTTTTTTTTTAATGAATATTACTTTCTAAGGAAAATACTTTCTTTTTAGCAACAATTGTAAAATTAAGTTTCTCTGTTCTTGTTATGAGGACGGTTTCTCTGGTCTTCACAGAAAAGTGCCCTAAACTCCATCTCTGATGAGCGAATATACTCGTTGCTCGGGTTTTCCCGAGCACGCTCGGGTGTCCTCCGAGTATTTTTTAGTGCTCGGAGATTTAGTTTTCATCACGGCAGCTGAATGATTTACAGCTGTTAGCCAGCTTGATTACATGTGGGGATTCCCTAGCAACCAGGCAACCCCCACATGTACTCAGCCTGGCTAGTAGCTGTAAATCATTCAGTTGAGGAGATGAAAACTAAATCTCCGAACACTAACAAATACCTGGAGATCACCCGAGCGTGCTCGGGAAAACCCGAGCAACAAGTATACTCGCTCATCACTAATCTCTATATAATGGCACGCTCACGTGTAAATTTAAGTCTGACCGCTCGTCCTGACTTATGTGATATAAATGAGAGAAGGTGACTTTTTGTGTGCAAAACGCCAACTTTTTCGTGTCAGAAAGTCGATTTTGCCACAATTTGCTTCAAAAACCTAAACCTCTCCCTAATTGCTGCCCACCACAGCTTTGTGATTTCGACACTGTGCGAGATCTTAATTTACCTCATATCGGGCTTCATAACATTTTTACAGGCATAATGGGCGCTTCTATCTTAATCTTTTGCTTGTGCAAAAAACAAACAAAATCAAGATGAATGAATCTACAGTTCTACACTATAATTGCTGCTATAGTCTGGTGTAAATAATAGTTAATGTAATTAGAATTCACCGCACACTCTAATTTTAGTGATGCAAGAAAAAAACATTTATTAAAGTCAGTGGAGAATCAAAAAAATGGGCACATTGCAGAGAAAATCAGAGTACGTTACAAAAGCAACTCTATTCAATCGTAGACGTTTCGGCCTATCCAGGCCTTATTCATTATGTCGTATGAAGATAAGTCAGGGGCAGTCCCCAGAGTACGAGGGTATATTGAGAGCTTTATAGTCGTGAATTTCCTGGAACTTTTGCGGTGTGCTGTCTTGGAAGGTGGTGGTGGCGTTCCCGCGCTGTGCTCCTGGAAGTAAGCATGTGCACACATAAATTTGGCAAAAATTTAGAAAATGTTGCAATTTTCAAACTTTTAATTTTTTGTACACTTAAATCAGAGAGTGGTGTCACACAAAAAAGTTAATAAATAACATTTCCCACATGTCTACTTTACATTAGCACAATTTTGGAAACAATTTTTTTTTGTTAGGATGTTATAAGGGTTAAAAGTTGACTAGCGATTTCTAATTTTTCCAACAAAATTTACAAAATCATTTTTTATAAGGACCACCTCACATTTGAAGTGAGTTTGGGGGGTTAATATAAAAGAAAATACCCAAAAGTTACACCATTCTAAACACTGCACCCCTCAAAGTGTGCAAAACCACATTCAAGAAGTTTCTTAAACCTACAGGTGCTTCACGAGAACTAAAGCAATGTGGAAGGAAAAAGTGAACATTTTACTTTTTTCACAAGAATTTTAATTTGGAACCATTTTTTTATATTTTCACAAAAGTATCAGGAGAAAATGGACCACAAAATTTGTTGTGCAATTTCTCCTGCGTAAGCCAATGCCCCGTATGTGGGGGAAAGCCACTGCTTGGGCTCATGGCAGGGCTCAGAACCAATGTTTTTTTACTTAGCTCGAGCAAAAAGACCTTTGAAACTCTCCCCAGGGGGGCCAAAAGGCATAGACCCTGTGTCACCCAGCACCAAGTCCAGCAATTATCACAGGGGTGCGAACTCTTGTGCAGTTACCAGCCAGCTGGCTTCCTTTCTTGGACACAGGCTGACAAGCAGACATATTGGCACTGCAGATTCCAGGCTCAACAGCACAAGGCTCTGAGATATTGAATCTAGAAAATGACCTATAATAAAAGAATGCAATATCTCTGAACCTAGCAGAGCATATTATCGGAATCTGCATCCCTTTCTCCACAAGCCCATCCCATGCATCCACCTCTAGATCTCTGCGTTATTGAGTTAGAAAGCATAGCTACCAGAAACTGAGAACAGTAGCCGTATTTGGTCTCCCTGCACAGATAAAATCCAGCAGAACCCAGTGGCGCTGCCACTGTCCCATTTAGAGCTTCGGGCGAAAAGTTATGGGCATCCCCGGTTCTGGCCGGAAAACCATGCTCTCAGATATGGGAGGAGAGAAACTGCACAGCCCAGGGGTTGGCGCAGCGTGTGGGAGGGAGCAGCCTAAGGGATAATAGACAGCTCCTCATTTTGGACTCAGTTTTTCTATTGGAAGGAGGCCTGTTAGCTGACGCTGCCAGAGAATCACGTAACAAAGATTTGGACCTGTGACTAATCAGCACCTCCCTGAGGTCGCATGCTACATAATGCGATAATTGTAATCTATCTGTATCCTACCCTTGTACTATACTCCTGACTGTATACTTGTATATTGTACATACCGGTATCTGTGTAGTGTGCCTTACGGTAATTTAATACAAAATTAATCTTGGGCTGCTCTTTTATCTTGATTAATTAATCCCCACGTCTGCAGACTCGGTTGGCTTTTATATGCTAACTGGGGTTGGTTCCTAACCCGATATAAGCCTGTTGTCGGACGGGGCTTATATCTAATGTGGAACTGGTGGTAGCATACCATACTGTGTTAGTGAGGAACTCTGACAGTGACGGACGGAAGGTTTACGTATATATCCTCAGCCTGGACTGGTGATATATATCCCCCCTCACTGGGAGCTCTTCCATAACTCGTACCTATAAGGGAAGTCCCTCCGGCGACTATTTGCCCTTGGTGCAGTTCCCCGACTGACCTTGGATAAGTGGTGGTGCAAGAGAGCTGATCCCTGCTGGGTCTTTCTCTCCCCACTCCAGAGGTGAGTGACATCGACACCCACCCCCCCCCCCCCCTGTGTGATCTGTCACAGTCTCTATGATAAGGAACATGTTTGCACTTCCTTGATTTGTCTGGCTAAAGGTACAGTCACACTAAACGATATAGCTAGCGATCCGTGACGTTGCAGCGTCCTGGCTAGCGATATCGTTTAGTGTGACACGCAGCAGCGATCAGGATCCTGCTGTGATGTCGCTGGTCGCTGAATAAAGTTCAGAACTTTATTTGGTCGTCCGATCGCCGTGTATCGTTGTGTTTGACAGCAAAAGCAACGATACCAGCGATATTTTACACTGGTAACCAGGGTAAACATCGGGTTACTAAGCGCAGGGCCGTGCTTAGTAACCCGATGTTTACCCTGGTTACCAGCGTATAATGTAAAAAAAACAAACAGTACATACTTACATGCGTCCCCCGGCGTCCGCTTCCCACACTGACTGAGCGCCGCAATGTGAAAGTGAAAGCACAGCACAGCGGTGACGTCACCGCTGTGCCCTGCTACTGCCGGCGCTCAGTCATTGCAGGAAGCGGACGCCGGGGGACGCATGTAAGTATGTACTGTTTGTTTTTTTTACATTTTACGCTGGTAACCAGGGTAAACATCGGGTTACTAAGCGCGGCCCTGCGCTTAGCAACCCGATGTTTACCCTGGTTACCCGGGAACCTCGGCATCGTTGGTCGCTGGAGAGCGGTCTGTGTGACAGCTCTCCAGCGACCAAACAGCGACGCTGCAGCGATCGGCATCGTTGTCGCTATCGCTGCAGCGTCGCTTAGTGTGACGGTACCTTTAGAGCAGGAAGATAAGGAAGATAAGACTCTGCCTACAGTCCTGCTCTGGAGCATGGTCACATAATTAACTGAAAACATCTGACACTGATTACACAAGACTGATTTCTTTACCCCAGGTATCATTTTTATTCTAACCTGGCAATGTCTGTAGTTTACTTAGCAAAATCCTGCTGACAGGTTCACTTTAATCCTTCTTCCTAGGACTTTGCAGTCCGCTCACCATCCTGGTAGCTCTTCTCAGAACTTGCTGCAGTTTTTCAATGTCTTTTTTAAAATTGGGGTGGTGCCCAGAACTGAATGTTGTATTTTAGATGAGGCCTGACCAAGGAGGAGTAGAGGGGGATAATTACTTCATGTAAGCTAGACTCTGCTTCTGTTAATACATCGTAGAACTGTGTTTGCCTTTTTTGCTGCTGCATCACACTTTTGACTCATGTGCATTCTGTAATCTATTAGTATACCCAAGTTTTTTTTTCACAAGTGCTGAAGCTTAGTTCTATTTTTCCCATTTTGTAAATTTAATTTTGGTTTTTCTTGTCCAGATGTAGGATCTTTCATTTTTCCCTGTTAAATACCATTCTATTAGTCGCTGCCCATTGTTCAAACTTATCTAGCTCTTTCTGAATCCTTTGTCTTCTCTAGTGTTAGCTATTCCTCCTAGCTTTGCGATACTTTATCAAATGCTTTGCTGAAGTTGAATTATACTATATCTTACGCATTTCCCTGATCCACAAAGTCAGTGATTCCATCATAGAAGGAAAGTAGATTAGTCTGGCATGACTTGTTTGCTTCAAACTAATGCTGGCTCTGGTTAATTACTGTATTTTTATCCAAGTACTTACATACATGCTGTTTAATAATTTTTTCAAAGATCTTTCCTGGCATATTATTATTTATTATTATACATTTTTTATAGTGCCATTTATTCCATGGCGCTTTACATGTGAAAAGTGGGCAAATATAGACAAATACAATAAACATGAGCAAAAAACAAGGCACTAACAGGTACAGAAGGAGGGAGGACCCTGCCCACGAGGGCTCACAGTTTGCAAGGGATGGGTATAGAAGTAAGGCTCACTGGCCTTTAATTTTCTGGCTCCATAGATAGGTGCAATATTAGCCTTTCCCCAATCTTCTGGGACTTCTCCTGTTCTCCACGATTTTTCAAAGATTCTGGCTAGTGGTTCTACAATTTCCTCGGTTATCTCTTTCAGTACCCTAGGATGTAATTCATCTGGGCCAGAAAATTTATATTCATTTAAATTAGCTAAGTGTTAACTCACCATCTTTCTGTTTATAGATAGGGTGGATTCTTTTATTCCTTCAAACATAGTTTAAACATTCAAAAGTCATACAATTCTCATTAAGATAACACCAACTGATATAAACATATTTGGTTCAAAAGGCTCCATTTGGGGTTGTCGCCCCTGTGGTGCATGCGTGGCATATCCAAATATTGAAGCTGCAAAAACTTTTACAGATTCTTCTAATAGTTAGGCCGGGTTCACATTGCGTCAATGGCAATGCGCTCACGGCATCCGTTACACAGCAGAACTAAAGCTACGTAACGGATGCGTTAGCACACCCATTGACTGCCACTATGTAGCGCATGAGTTAGCGATGTGCTGTCATTCTACGACGGATCCTCGGATGCGTGCTGCAGTGTTTCCGGGTCCGTCACCGATAGTGTAGGTGGAGCATCTGCGCTATTGCGATCGCATAACGCGATCTTTAAAAGGCACTAGCGTTGGTGCAGTCCGTTTAACGCATGCGTTGAACGGACTGCACCAACGCAATGTGAACCTAGCCTCAGGCCTACAAGATTACGAACAATATCAGTTCTAATACTGTAGGGGTAATTTCCAGCGCATGATGTGCCCTGCAATAAAATTTACTTGGGCCTTACAACAAGAGAACTTAGACGGAGAACCAGAGAGCATGTGTTGGATATAAGAGCAGCAGCCGAAACAGAAAAATCACAGAACTGAAGACACTCCCACGCCATTTTAAATTGTTCCATATTTGTAAGGCATCTCAGCTCAAGGTAAGTCAGATAGATAAAATCCAGGTAAACATAAGGGGAGGAGACTGGAAAAAAATTATGGGGCAAAAAGAAGGGAGGTAGATCACCATTCTTAACACCATGGCTCCACAGGGTTTGAATGAAACAATTAGCATCACACCCTTTTTAAGAAAAATATGTATAAATCTACTATAGATATAATATGACCCACACACCCTCTGTTTCTAATTTTGTTCTTGTTTTTATTGATTTTATTTCAATTTCATGTTTCTAATTTTTCTTTTCTTTGTCTGCAATTATTTCGCAATGAAGGAATTTGGGTTGGACTTTTTATTGGATTGAATCAACCCTTGGGCCCATGGACTATCTGTGGCTGTCCTATTAACAGCTTGTTGTCGGTTGGATTGACATCGACACCTCCGTACTGATTTTTATTTTTAGTCTTGGTTTTTTTTCAATTCTTATGGTTTCTTTTGTAATTATTGAAATAAGACTGATGTAAATATTGCTATGAGGATCTTTGACGTAACATCAGGAGAAAACATTTAGAATATAATTTTTATCTCTAATATCACATGTCTCTCAGTTGTTCACATTCATTATTTTTTGTTTCTCATTTGTTTCACATTGTCACACTTTTTTGTCTAAAAATACACTTATTAATTTTTTCTGTAGTGTTTTACTTTTTAACCTCACTAGTTATTTAGTATCGTCACATGGCACTTATCTTTACTATTCATTGAATTATTTGATCAGATTTCAATGTATTCTTTCTTCACCACTCAATGGTATAAAATTCTGTGAGGCACATGTGTCAATATGATCACTGCACCCCTAGGTGAATTCATTGTGGAGTGTAGTTTGTAACATGAGTTCACATATAGGGGGCTTCTGTTGTTCTGGCACCTCAGGGGCTCTGCCAATGTGACATGGCACCCTCAAATCATTCCAGCAAAAGCTGAACTCCAATATGACTTCCTTCTCAGTTTTGCACTGTGCCTCAAAAGTAGTATTCCTCCACATATGGGGTATCGACGAACTCAGGAGAAATTGCCCAACAAAATGTATGGTGCAATTTCTCCTGTTGCCTTTATGAAAATGCAAAATTTGGGGCAAAAATAACTTTTTTGTGAAGAAAATGTGATTTTTTTTATTTTCACGGCTCAACGGTATAAACGTCTGAGAAACACCTGGGGGTTCAAGGTGCTCACCAGACATTTAAATACATTCCTTGATGGGTGTAGTTTCCGAAATGGGGTCACTTGTGGTTGAGTTTCCACTATTTAGGCACATCAGGGGCTCTCCAAACGCCACATGGCGTCCGCTAATTTTTGAAGCAAACGTGCTGTGCACCCAAACAGTGTTTTTTCTCCATATATGGGGTATCAGCATATTAAGGAGAAATTTCCATTGTTTAGAAATATCAGAGGCTCTCCAAACGGGACAAGGCGTCCGCTAATGATTCCAGCAAATTTAACATTCAAAAAGTCAAATGACGCTCCTTCCCTTCCAATCCCTGCCATATGCCCAAACAGTCGTTTTGTCCCACATATGAGGTATTGGTGTACTCATGAAATGGTAAAACAAATTGTACGGTGCAATTTCTCCTGTTACACTTATGAAAATACAAAATTTGGGGCTGAAATAACATTTTTGTGGGGAAAATGTGATTTTTTTATTTTCATGACTCAACGTTATAAACTTTTGTGAATCACCTGGGGATTCAAGGTCCACACATTTAAATACATTCCCTGAGGGGGTCTAGTTTCCAAAATGGGGTCACTTGTGGGGGGGGTTACACTGCTTAGGCACATCAGGGGCCTACATGGCGTCCGCTAATGATTCCAGGAAATTTTGCATTCAAAACATCAAATGGCGCTCTTTCCCTTCCGAGCTCTGTCGTGCACCCAAACAGTGGTTTCCCCCCTAAATATAAATTATGATAAAGTGGGATCGCAACCCGGGGTCCACCGTGCAGAGATGGAAAACTGCAGCTAATATGAACAATGGCGTAACACACACAGCGAGTGATAGCTAGCTCGCACTGAGTTACACGTCACTCAATGTATAGCACACGAGGCTATGTCACTCGCACACAGCAACAGAATAGATGCTCTGAAATAGAGCTGTGTCACTCACACACAGTAATGGAAAAGATGCTCTGCAGTAGATCCCTTCTATGTGGTGTAACTAATTCGTCACGTGCCCGCTCTCAGCACGTGACTTGGGTTGTGCCTGCAAGGGTAAATCTATCTCCTTTCTCAGTCCAGCATTAAACCTCTGTCCTATGCTATAATGGGAGCATAAATCACACACTGACCCAGGCCACACACCCGCTCATACATGCTGCCACCACTCACCGAATACACGGGCGATGAGTCCCGGAAATATTAGTACTAATAATGTCTACCACTCATAAGGCTCACACTCCTCAGGCTATGGATTCTTTTAGAACATTCAAGGTTCAACTTGTTAAAGCTTTATACTTTAATACAAAAAGGTTCAGTGTTTACAGTAAGAAAAGGTATAAAAATATGATAATAAAAAGACATACAACTATGCACAACAGTATTAAAATAACAGGAGAAAACTTACAGAAATCATCTAACTTGTAGTTTGCTTTCTGCTCCCTGAGGGTAGGATGAATGTAGATTGGATCACACCAGCTTGGCCGCCCCCCTTATGTGAACACGTTTCTCTGTATACAGGTCTAATTTATAGCTTTGGTCTGGAGGTCAGGTTTCTAGACCAGCCCCTCAGGCTAATATCATAATTGCTTGGTTTTTGATTGGACCACGGCCGCGCCCCCCAATGAATATATTATTTTCTCTTGAGATCCTTTGTGTAAAAGCTCCCACAGAGATACTATCAGGCCGTAACTAACATATCTCTCTTCTAAGAGCTAGGAGGTGTCAAATGTTACCTTTCTTCTTGGCTTCCAGCAGGACCCCTTGGTGAGAATGGAGACAGAATTCTACTTGTCCCAGGAAAATACATATTAACACCTGGGTGCGAACCTGCAGTCTTCAGGACAGATGTTCCATTATTGCCAGTGACACAATAAATCTATACATACTGCACATATATATATATATATATATATATATATATATATATATATATATATATATATATATATATACATACATATACAACACACAGTGGTTTTCCCCCTAAATATAAATTATGATAAAGTGCGATCGCAACCCGGGGTCCACCGCGCAGAGATGGAAAACTGCTAATTTGAACAATGGCATAACACACAGCAGGTGATAGCTAGCTCGCACTGAGTTACACGTCACTCAGTGTTTAGCACACAAAGCTATGTCACTCGCACACAGCAACAGAATAGATGCTCTGAAATAGAGCTGTGTCACTCACACACAGTAATGGAAAAGATGCTCTGCAGTAGAGCTGTGTCACTCGCACACAGTAGCAAAGCAGGAATGGCGCTAAACACGATCCCTGTTAATCTCACAGGGGAACGCAACCCTCACAGGGGCAAGGGAACAGGTAGTGGATACAAACACAGCATGTGCACGCACAATGAACTCCTCTCCGGAGGTGCTGGAACTCTAAAGGCTATATGCCTGCCCTGAATTCACCCAAACTCCTCTCCGGAGGTGCCGAAATTCTAAAGGCTATACGCCTGCCTTCAACACACGCAGACAAGTCCACACACTCATAAGATATAAATGATCTTAGTGCGCCGGCGTGATCTCCAGAGAACCTTTTATATGTTCTGCTTAAGTCCAGTCAGACAGGACCTTGCTTGAGGACCAAACCGGAACTGCTACATCACCCAAGCTGCTGACGACCGACCACCAATGAGAAGTCGCCACCTCACGAGCATGCTCAGTAGAGTGATTTCTGGACTTAGCCTCTGAAACGTCTGTTTACCACTGCTTATTGCTGATCACTATAGCATTGGCTGGAAGGCCAGCCATAACAAAGCAAACAGCCCGAGTCTGAGCAAGATGCTGAGACCGACGACTTTGCTGAGCAGCCCCTACTGCGGCTGGATCAAAATGGGAAACCGCAGAGGCAGACAAGGCTTGGGATCTACCCCGTGCAGTGGGAGAATCCCACCTAACAGCACAACAAATTTTGGGGTCTAAAGTAAATTTTTTGTGAAAAAGTTAAATGTTCATTTTTTTCCCACATTCCAAAAATTCATTTGAGGCACCTGAAGAGTTAATAAACTACTTGAATGTGGTTTTGAGCACCTTGAGAGGTGCAGTTTATAGAATGGTGTGACCCATGGGTATTTTCTATCATGTAGACTCCTCAAAGTGACTTCAAATGTTAGGTGGTCCCTATAAAATAAAAGTGATTTTGTACATTTTGATGGAAAAACGAGAAATCACTAGTCAAATTTTAACCCTTAGGCTACTTTCACACTAGCGTTAACTGCATTACGTTTCAAAACGTCTTTTTTCAGAAAAAACGCATCCAGCAAAACTTTTTGCTGGATGCGTTTTTTTCCCATAGACTTGTATTGGCGACGTATGGCGACGGATTGGCATACGTCGTGTACGTTTTACGACGGATGCGTCGAAATTTGGCGACACGTCGTCTCAAAAAAACGTAGATTGTAACGTTTTTTGTCTCCGCCTAAAAAACGTGTCGCGACGCATCCTGCGGCATACGTCGTTGGCTGCAATGGAAGCCTATGAGCGACGGATGCGTCGGGACACGTCGTACGACGCAATGCAGCGCTGCAATACGTTTTTTTTACACTGAGCATGCTCAGAAGAAGTATTTTGTTGCCAATTGGTCAGACACCCCCAAATCTATATAAACCTGGCCTGGGCCTTGAACCCCACATATGCCAGCAAGACACAGAGAAGCAAAGAAGCCTGCCAGCAAGAGCCAGCCTGCCACAAGACCCCAGCCAAGCACAAGACCCCAGCCAGCCTGTCACAAGACTGCAGCCAGCCTGCCACAAGACTCCAGCCATCCTGCCACAAGACTCCAGCCATCCTGCCACAAGACTCCAGACATCCTGCTACAAGACTCCAGCCACCATAGCCAGTGTGAGTATTGCAATTTTAGTGTGCATCTGTGTGCCTGTGCATTTCTGTGTGTATGAGGTACTACTGACTACAGCAAGAGCTTAAAACCTGAAGAGAACCTGAGGCCTGCCATCGTCCTGCACCAGCCAGTGCCATGCTAGAGTCCAGATCCACCATGATGCCAGCCACTGTGAAGACCTGCTGCTTCAGCCAAAGGATTGTCAGCCTTTTGTATGTGTGTGTGTGTATGCGTCTTCTGATTGGTTTCACCTTTCTGCCTTTGTTGTACATATGTGTATTTGCATAAAGCTATGTGCGTGCATGTGTATGTGTGCATTTTTGGACGGCTGTGTGCTTTTGTACCATGTGCCTGCACCATATTATGCCTTTGCCAATTTTATGCCTGTTCATGTGGGAGGGTGTGTCCATGTGCAGGATTGCATCAGGATGTGGTCAGGATTTTCCATCAGTATTTGTACGCCAAAACCAGGAGTGGGTGATAAAAGCAAAAGTGTGCCTGTTTTCGTATTATACTTTACCTAATTTTTACACTCCTGGTTTTGGCTTACAAATACTGATGGGAAATCCTGCCCAAATTCTGATGCGATCCTGAATGTGGACACATACCATGCATGTTTTTTGGGTACGTCTTGTTGATGGCATGTGCATTTGTCCATGCTGTATAATTGGTTATTTGCCTTTTTCTGATGTATTGACTGTATAGTGGTCTGTGCAGCATGTGGTTTAAATTTTTTTTTTTTTTTTTTAAATCTGATGTGTTTTTTAAAAAAGTCTAGCGGTGTGCAGCTTGTGGTTTGAATGTGTGAGTGTGGGGTTTTTCTATTTAATAAAAGTGTTGAATTTTTTTTTATTACAGTTATAACCATTTGCAGTTGAAGTACTTGTATTTAAAATAAAGAGCATGTCAGCTCCTTGTGATTTTTAAAAAAAAAAGTGCAAAAAAAAAATTATAATAAAATGTTTATTAAAAAAATGTCCGTAGTATTATTTCATAAAGGTAAATTTAAAACTGGTGTATGTACCAATGGTTACACATGCAATACAGGGTTGGTTGAGGGCTCATTTTTTTTAATAAAGGTTAACCTGTAAAGTATTTTTTTTTTTTTTTGGGGGGGGGAGAGGTTATTTATTTTAAATAAAATGTGTCAAATATATTTTTTCATGGTGTTAACATTAAAAAATTTTGTTTTTTGGGACATGGAAATGAATGGTATAACGTGCAACTTTTTGGGGGGGTTTTGGTGTTCACCTGTATGAACATTTCTGACATCATTTTAGTAGGGTGTTTATCATTGAACATTACCTAGTTCAGGGGGTGGTCTAACTATAGATCCATTATACATATAACAGATAAACCAGGACCGCAGCCGCTGCCCACCAGGACACAGCCGCTGCCCACCAGGACCACAGCTAAAGAGCTAGAAGTAAGTTTTGAAGACCCCAATCTGCTACTTCAATGTGTCGAGCAGATTGCAAGTGTGTCTTTAACTTACAGAACCACCAGGACACAGCCGCTGCCCACCAGGACACAGCCGCTGCCCACCAGGACACAGCCACTGCCCACCAGGACACAGCCGCTGCCCACCAGGACCACAGCTAAAGAGCTAGAAGTAAGTTTTGAAGACCCCAATCTGCTACTTCAATGTGTCGAGCAGATTGCAAGTGTGTCTTTAACTTACAGAACCACCAGGACACAGCCGCTGCCCACCAGGACACAGCCGCTGCCCACCAGGACACAGCCACTGCCCACCAGGACACAGCCGCTGCCCACCAGGACCACAGCTAAAGAGCTAGAAGTAAGTTTTGAAGACCCCAATCTGCTACTTCAATGTGTCGAGCAGATTGCAAGTGTGTCTTTAACTTACAGAACCACCAGGACACAGCCGCTGCCCACCAGGACACAGCCGCTGCCCACCAGGACACAGCCACTGCCCACCAGGACACAGCCGCTGCCCACCAGGACCACAGCTAAAGAGCTAGAAGTAAGTTTTGAAGACCCCAATCTGCTACTTCAATGTGTCGAGCAGATTGCAAGTGTGTCTTTAACTTACAGAACCACCAGGACACAGCCGCTGCCCACCAGGACACAGCCGCTGCCCACCAGGACACAGCCACTGCCCACCAGGACACAGCCGCTGCCCACCAGGACCACAGCTAAAGAGCTAGAAGTAAGTTTTGAAGACCCCAATCTGCTACTTCAATGTGTCGAGCAGATTGCAAGTGTGTCTTTAACTTACAGAACCACCAGGACACAGCCGCTGCCCACCAGGACACAGCCGCTGCCCACCAGGACACAGCCGCTGCCCACCAGGACACAGCCGCTGCCCACCAGGACCACAAAACGATGTCCTCTTCTGACAGCCCTCCTCCACAGCAACAGCGTGTATCGGTAAGTTAACACAAAATTTTTTTTTTTTTTTAAATTTCTTTAAATTAAATTTTTATGGATAACTACATGCATACATTATGTTTCAACAGGAAGCTGAATCAGATGAGGAGCTGTCAGAAGGGGGCGAGACGGGTGGAGAGATGCAAGTGGAGGAGGAACCAAGTGTAAGTAGTGGTGAAACAGTTGCTTCGCACATCACACTGCACCATACACAAAACAGATTACTAAACACCTGCCTACCTTAACTGAGAATTTGTTTCCTTCATTTCAGGCTGCTGCTGCTGCTCCTGCTGCTGCCGCTGAAGGCTCTCCCAGACAGTCCCAGAGTCGGCGGACTCGTCGCCACGGTCGGCCATCAGTGAGTTTTTTTTTGGGGGGGGAGGGGGATTCTATTGGTACTTTAGTATTTCAGTGTACTAATTTGTTTGTTTTCCTTTTTTTTTTTTTTTTTTTGACACAGGCTTCACAGCGTGCTCCCGCAGAAGAGGAGGATGATGATGATGATGACATTGATGTAGACTGTCTCATCGAGGAGGTTCGTGAGCGGGAGCCGCTGTGGAACATGGCTGACCGCAGGCATGCAGATACCGGTGTCACCCGTCGGCTCTGGGACGAAGTGTGTCGCACCCTGTTTCCAAGGCGGGAGAGCCTTCATCCTCAGCAGCAGAGCAAACTAGGTAAGTATTCACTTTCCAGTGATGTTTTGAGCTGACTGTAATGTATTGCATTTACCAATTTTTTGTTTTTTCTTTTGATTCTTGTCTTCACAGTTGGAAAGGTTAGGAAGCGGTGGCGGTCACTGAGGGATCGCTTTAAGAGGGAATTCAATGATGAGATGAAGGCCCCGAGTGGCTCTGCAGGAAGGAAGAGGAGCAGATATAAATATGGCCAGGCCCTCTCCTTCCTGAGGCGAACCATGCTAAGCAGAGTGTAAGTATTCTACAGCCCAATTATAACCATGTTAACCTGTCTACTTAGTTTGCTTTCAGTCAGGGCTTTTTCATTCCAATGTATTAATTTCTTTTGTTTTTTCTTTCACAGCACCTTCTCCAGCCACCGGGCGCCTGCATCTTCCTCTGCGCCCTCTGAAGCGATCCCTCCTGAGTCCGCCACTGAGGGCCACGTCGGTAGGCCCCACACCTCTGTCCCCTCCTCTGACCCCTCTGTCCTCTCCTCTGACCCCTCTGTCCCCTCCACTTCATCCGCCCCAAGCAGTGGAGCATTATTGCAGGCTTCATTGCTCGCATCTGATGCTGAACAGTTAGCGTTCCCTTTACCCCACCCCTCTGATCCTGCCACCTCGACACCACCATTAGGTTCGTGGCGGCAGCGCCAGAGGGGTCAGGAAAGGAGCTATGCTCCTGAGTTCTTACACCTGAATGCATCCTTCCAAGGCTCTTTCAAAATTTTGGGAGAGCAAGTGACTGCTGGTTTCAACATGGTGCAATCACGCATCAGTGAAACAAGCCAGGAAACCAGCAGTCGCTTGGATAGGCTGCATTCAGCTGTAAGTCCCGATCCGGCCAACCTTTTTTTCCAATCCATGCTCATGAGCATGGAGAAGCTTTCTTTTGAGCAACAGATGCGGGTAATGAATACCTGCCATAATGCTGCACTGCAGGCCATTAATGAATCGACCCACACACCTCACCGCACCTCCACTCCAATTCCACACCAGGCCCCATTTCCACACCATACCCCCCATTACCAAACCCAGCCCCAATACCCACACCAGCAGCATTACCAAACCCAGCTCCAATCCCCACACCAGCACCATTACCAAACCCCACGCCACTCCCACTACCCTACCCAGTCACAATACCCGACCCAGTCCCCACAACAATCCCGGCCCCTAGACCAAATTACTTCCCCAATGTTTTCCTTACTGAACTTTTCTCTTCCACCTACCCCAACACCACCCCCCTCTGGTCAGCCTCTTGGTTTAACCCCCACTTCCACTGCACCCCAAACAAGTAGGGTTTCCCCACCTATCGACGTGGTCCAACCTTCCGGCACATCCTCCTCTCATATCTCCACCCAACACTTTGAAAATTTGTAAAGTGTGTAAATAAGATTCTAAAAAATGTTCTAATTTTTCTATAAAAATGTTGGAAAATATATATATATTTTTTTTGCAAAACAAAAAAAAAAAAAAAAAAAAAAGAGTTAAAATAAAATTCGGATTACAATTCTACTCTTTGTGTGTGTGTGGATTTATTAAGGTAATATAATAAAAAAAGGTTTAATAAAAACAAACACCAGACATGTAAAGGGTATAACATAATGGTTTTACTAGCAAGAAAACCACGCTTTTGGGCCTTTTTTTTGGGGGGGGGGGCAGAAACACTTTTTTTACATAACCAAAACACATGGGAAACAGGTTACACATGGGAAACAGGTTACACAATCATGTCTTGCCACGGGATCCGCCCGACAGGTGAGACAAAATAATCGGCAAACTGGTCCCTCATCCTTGTAACTGAACTTGTAGAGCGAACCGAGCTGCTGCGGTAGTCCCACAAGGTGGTCTCCAACTCTTCATCATCCAAAGAAACGGGCTCCTTTGACAGGACAAAGTTGTGGAGCACCACACAGGCTTTAACTACCTCGTCTATAGTTGTTGTTTTCAGCTTGATAGCCGTCAGCAGAACTCGCCACTTCGCCGTCAATATGCCAAAGGAACACTCCACTACTCTTCGTGCTCTAGTAAGCCGGTAATTAAAGACCCGCTTGGTATGGTTTAAGTTCCGGCTACTGTACGGTTTCAGTAGGTGCAGCGACAGTTGAAAGGCTTCATCACCTACAAAGACATATTCCAGGGCTGGGTCATTTGTTCCTGGCAGTGGTCTGGCTGGCGGGAAATCGTAGCTCTCTCCATAAAGGCAACGACCCATCGGAGAGTTTTTAAACACTTGCGAATCATTGGACCGTCCATACGCTCCAATGTCCACGGCAAGGAACCTGCAGTTGGCGTCTGCAATAGCCATAAGGACGATGGAGAAATACTTCTTATAATTATAATACTCCGATCCTGTTCCTGCCGGTTTCGCAATCCTTATGTGTTTCCCGTCAACTGCACCCACACAATTAGGGAAATTGCAAATTTGCTGAAACTCTTCAGCACTTCGCAACCAGATTTCCGTGGATGGTTGGGGGATATACTCTGGTTGCAAAGTGGTCCAAACAGCCCGACATGTGTCCTTCACTATTCCAGAGATAGTTGAAATGCCCAGCCTGAACTGATAATGGAGCGAAGTCATAGATTCACCCGTAGCTAGGAAACTTTATAAAAAAAAAAAAAAAAAAAATGTTAAAAATTGTTTGTCTGTGCAATTTTTTATAATATGGCACTGTTAATTTTTTTTAAAATGACAGGAGACCCAATAAAACCAGCATGAATCCGGTGTAAAAAAACAGTGGAATGTCCGCCAAGAAAACCCAAATTACATGCTGCAGAAAATAGTGCGCAATATGTCAGCGCAGTATTGTCTGCAGCATGTAATATAACATTCAAAATGACCAATGACAGGAAAAAAGCAGTTGCATGTCATCAAACCCAAAAAACCCCAAAAAAAAAAAACTGCAGAAAATGCAACGCAATATTTCAGCGCAGTATTTTCTGCAGTCTGTTATCTAACATTCAATATGAGCAATGACATTTAAATAAAGCAGTTGAATGTCCGCCAAGAAAACACAAACTACATGCTGCAGAAAATAGTGCGCAATATGTCAGCGCAGTATTGTCTGCAGCATGTAATATAACATTCAAAATGACCAATGACAGGAAAAAAGCAGTTGCATGTCATCAAACCCAAAAAAACCCAAAAAAAAAAAAACTGCAGAAAATGCAACGCAATATTTCAGCACAGTATTTTCTGCAGTCTGTTAACATTCAATATCAGCAATGACATTTAAATAAAGCAGTTGAATGTCCGCCAAGAAAACCAAAACTACATGCTGCAGAAAATAGTGCGCAATATGCCAGCGCAGTATTTTCTGCAGCATGTAATATAACATTCAATATCAGCAATGAAATAAAAAAAAGAGGCTTACCGCAGGGTCACCATCAGCCGCTCCGCCGGTGTGATGGCAAGCCTCATCCTTGTATCCTGTCTTCGGATGACATCCTCCAGTTTTGCAAGCAAAAAATCAAAATGTTCAATCCTCATCCGCACGTAGTTGTGGAATTTGTGTGGATTGTGCCGCAACTCCAGGTACAGAGTGGACTGGACACCCCGGGTCATCCGTAGTTGATTAATCGGATGAATCCACATTCGTCTTCGTCTCCGTTGCTGCAGAAGCATCCTACGCCTTTCCGCTGCCGCCTCCTTCTCCCGCACTATGATATCCAGGCGATTTGTCTCAAAGATAACGTCGGTAACCAAACTAGCAATCCTCCCAAGAACACCTTCCATCGCTGCCACAAAACTAAAACCCACAAAGATGGGCTGTAAATACAGTACTATATAGTTTTTCAAATTTTCCAGTAGCCAATCAAATTTTGGGAGCCTCCCCTTTTAAAAACGGATCCGTCGGAAAAACGGATACAACGGATGGTAAAACGGATACAACGTATGCAACGCATCCAGTATTTTCGACGGAAACGTTTAGCGGATTTGCGACGGATCCGTCGAAATGCTGGATGCGTGGCATACGTTTGTCACCGTTTTTCAATTTTTTTGACGCATCCGTTTTTTCGGCAAAAAAACGGATTTGCGACGTAATGCAGTAAACGCTAGTGTGAAACTAGCCTTATAGCTTCCTAACAAAAAAAACCCATTTGCTTCAAAAATTGTGCTAATGTAAAGAAGACATGTGGGAAATGTTATTTATTTACTATTTTTTGTTACACATCTCTCTGATTTAATGTTATAAGAATTCAACATTTGAAAATTGAAACATTTTCTACAAATTTCTATTTTTTCACAAATAAAAGTTACATTGGAGAAGTTTTACCACTATCATGCAGTACAATATGTCCGGATAAAACAATGTCAGAATCAGCGGGATCCATTGTAGCATTCCAGAATTTTAACCACATAAAGTGACAGTGGTCAGAATTGTAAAAATTGGCCCGGTCATTAACCAGTAAGGCTACTTTCACACATCCGTCGGTACGGGGCTGTCGCAAACCGTCAAATGTGTTTTTTCGTGACATATTGGGCTTCATGTTAGTGGTAAATTTAGGTCGATAATTTCTGAGTTTATTTGTGAAAAAAACGGAAATTTGGCGAAAATTTTGAAAATGTCGCAATTTTCACATTTTGAATTTTTATTCTGTTAAACCAGAGAGTTATGTGACACAAAATAGTTAATAAATAACATTTCCCACATGTCTACTTTACATCAGCACAATTTTGGAAACAAAATTTTTTTTTGCTAGGAAGTTATAAGGGTTAAAATTTGACCAGTGATTTCTCATTTTTACAACAAAATTTGCAAAACCATTTTTTTTAGGGACCACCTCACATTTGAAGTCAGTTTGAGGGTTCTATATGGCTGAAAATACCCAAAAGTGATACCATTCTAAAAACTGCACCCCTCAAGGTGCTCAGAACCACATTCAAGAAGTTTATTAACCCTTCAGGTGTTTCACAGCAGCAGAAGCAACATGGAAGGAAAAAATGAACATTTAACTTTTTAGTCACAAAAATGATTTTTAGCAACAATTTTTTTTATTTTCCCAAAGGTAAAAGGAGAAACTGGACCACGAACGTTGTTGTCCAATTCGTCCTGAGTACGATGATACCTCATATGTGGGGGTAAACCACTGTTTGGGCGCACGGCAGGGCTCGGAAGGGAAGGAGCGCCATTTGACTTTTTGAATGAAAAATTGGCTCCAATCTTTAGCGGACACCATGTCGCGTTTGGAGAGCCCCGTGTGCCTAAATATTGGAGCTCCCCCACAAGTGACCCCATTTTGGAAACTAGACCCCCAAAGGAACTTATCTAGAAGCATAGTGAGCACTTTAATCTCCCAGGTGCTTCACAAATTGATCCGTAAAAATGAAAAAGTACTTTTTTTTCACAAAAAAATTCTTTTAGCCTCAATTTTTTCATTTTCACATGGGCAACAGGATAAAATGGATCCTAAAATTTGTTGGGCAATTTCTCCTGAGTACACCGATACCTCACATGTGGGGGTAAACCACTGTTTGAGTACATGGTAAGGCTCGGAAGGGAAGGAGCGCCATTTGACTTTTTGAATGAAAAATGATCTCCATCGTTAATGGACACCATATCACGTTTGGAGAGCCCCTGTGTGCCTAAACATTGGAGCTCCCCCACAAGTGACCCCATTATGGAAACTAGACCCCCCAAGGAACTTATCTAGATGCATAGTGAGCACTTTAAACCCTCAGGTAATTCACAAATTGATCCGGAAAAATGAAAAAGTACTTTTTTTTCACATAAAAATTCTTTTAGCCTCAATTTTTTCATTTTCACATTGGCAACAGGATAAAATGGATCGTAAAATTTGTTGGGCAATTTCTCCTGAGTACGCCGATACCTCATATGTGGGGGTAAACCACTGTTTGGGTGCACGGCAAGGCTCGGAAGGGAAGGCGCTCCATTTGACTTTTTGAATGGAAAATTAGTTCCAATCGTTAGCGGACACCATGTCGCGTTTGGAGAGCCCCTGTGTGCCTAAACATTGGAGCTCCCCCACAAGTGACCCCATTTTGGAAACTAGACCTCCCAAGGAACTAATCTAGATGTGTGGTGAGCACTTTGAACCCCCAAGTGCTTCACAGAAGTTTATAATGCAGAGCCATGAAAATAAAAAATAATTTTTCTTTTCTCAAAAATGATTTTTAGCCCACAATTTTTTATTTTCACAAGGGTAACAGGAGAAACTGGACCCCAAAAGTTGTTGTCCAGTTTCTCCTGAGTACGCTGATACCCCATATTCAGGGCCGCCATCAGGGCATTACAGCCGTTACTGCTGTATGTGGCCCGGTCAGCAGCAGTGCACAGAGGGGCCCGCAGATCCGGGGCCCCACTGTTGTGCTTCTACTGATCGGGCCCCATCGTGCACTAAAATACTGTGCACTGCGGCGCACATGTCGGTGCTGGGGCCCGGGAGCCGTCTTGGAGCTGTGCACGGCCGTCTCACCTAATCGGCTGCACAGCTCCTGCTCGGCTGTAGCTAGAATTTATGGGCTCCCTGCAGGTCCTGACTACAGCCATTACATTCTAGCCAGTAGCTTAGGGAGGGGGGCGGGGGGGGGGGCCATCGCCCCGGGCCCTGTCACATGGAGGGGCCCACGGGGAGCCAGGGCAGGGCCACTTCTGTGACGAGGCAGAACACCGCTTAGGAGCAGAGCAGTATAACGTCTGCTCCCGTCTGACAAGCTGCACGCTGGATACTAGCACAGTGGCGGCTGCAGTCTCCCTCCTGCAGTGAATGGTTTCGCCCCTCTGACCTGATCATGAAGCTTTCCCCGGCTGCAGTTTTCTTCACTCTGTGCAGGCTGGGATTGGCTCAGGCACGCTGGGTCCTAGTGCACACACCCTGCATTTCACTGACACTTCCTGGTCCTGCAGTGCAAACGTTATCAGTAAGTGCTGGGGATGGGACATTTTAGGTTTATTAAATTCAGGTATGTCACTATAAGACCCTTGGGGTATTGTGGGGGCTGAAAGTGGGGGGACAGGGCACTGGGGGGTGAATGTGAGACCATGGGGGTGTTGTGGGGGCTGAAGGTGGGTGAGGTGCGACAGGGCACTGAGGGGTGGATGTGAGACGATGGGGGTATTGTGGGGGAGGGGGACAGGTCACTGGGGGCTGAATATTATAATGTTATGTTATGATAGTATATGTACGGGGAGGCTGGAGATGGGGGTCGGGGGCCTTTGATATGTACCACCTGGGTCTTTTATGAGTGTTAGTATAAGGAGCCCGCATACAGTAACCAAGAGCTGCATCACATTTACAGCACCACTTCCAGGTGCTGAAAATCCACGTCCCCTGCCCCCTATCTGATACTCACCTTCTGGCGTCTTCATCTGTTTTAGGCTACGTTCACATTTGCGTTGTGCGCCGCAGCATCGGCGACACAACGCACAACGCAAATGTGAACGCATGCACAACGCAGCGTTTTGTGACGCATGCGTCCACTTTTGCATGGTTTTGGGCGCAGAAAAAACTGCAACTTGCTGCGTCCTCTGCGCCCTGATGCATGCTCCACAGCGATGCATGCGTCAAAAAACGCAAGTGCAACGCATGTCCATGCACCCCCATGTTAAATATAGGGGCGCATGACGCATGCGGGGACGCTGCGGCGCCGAACGCAAATGTGAACGTAGCCTTAGTCTCTGCTTGGCTCCGTCTCCTGCAGGTTGTGGCCTGTCCGAGGCTCCAGTGTTTCATGGAGCAGCGCAGAGGTCACTAATCAGTGTGAGTCTGTGGGAGCCTCGTTCTGGCCTCGTTCTCACTCTCAGGCTATGTGCACACGGTGCGGATTGGCCGCTGCGGATCTGCAGCAGTTTTCCATCTGGTTTACAGTACCATTTAAACCTATGGAAAACCAAATCCACAGTGCACATGGTGCGGAAACGCTGCATTGTATTTTCCGTAGCATGTCAATTCTATTTGCAGATTCCGCAGCATTTTACACCTGCTCCTGTATAGGATTCCGCAGGTGGTAAAACGCAGGTGAAATCTGCACAAAAAACACAGGAAATCCGCAACAAGTGCACATAGCCTCATAGTCTTACATTGAGCGCTTTTGACATAGCTTCTAACTTCTGGCCAGTCAGAAGCTGCGCTCACAAGTTTGAGCAGCGGCACTGCAGCAGTGCCCCAAAATACTGAATACGCCGGAGGATGAGTAAATGTCCATCATACTGTGTATACGGGAGCTGCGGGTCCATCATACTGTGTATAAGGGAGCTGTAAGTCCATCATACTGTGTATAAGGGAGCTGTAAGTCCATCATACTGTGTATAAGGGAGCTGTAAGTCCATCATACTGTGTATACGGGAGCTGTGAGTCCATCATACTGTGTATAAGGGAGCTGCAGGCCCATCATACTGTGTATACAGGAGCTGCGGGCCCATCATACTGTGTATAAGGGAGCTGGGGGTCCATCATACTGTGTATACGGGAGCTGGGAATCCATCATACTGTGTATACGGGAGCTGCGGGCCCATCATACTGTGTATACAGGAGCTGCGGGCCCATCATACTGTGTATAAGGGAGCTGGGGGTCCATCATACTGTGTGGAAGGGAGCTGCGGGCCCATTATACTGTGTATAAGGGAGCTGCGGGCCCATCATACTGTGTATAAGGAAGCTGCGGGCCCATCATACTGTGTATAAGGAAGCTGTGGGCCCATCATACTGTGTGTAAGGGAGCTGCGGGCCCATTATACTGTGTATAAGGGAGCTGCGGGCCCATCATACTGTGTATAAGGGAGCTGCGGGCCCATCATACTGTGTATAAGGAAGCTGTGGGCCCATCATACTGTGTACAGGGGAACTGTGAGGGACATCATACTGTTTGACGGGAGCTGCCGGCCCATCATACTGGGTATAGGAAACTGTGAAGGCATATTGTGCATATGGGAGCTGTTGGCCCATTACACTGTATATAGGGGAGCTCTGGGGGCATTATACTTTCTATAGTGGAGTTCTGTCAGCATTATACTGTGTATAGGGGAGCATTGGGCTCATTATCTATAGGGGAGCAGTGGGAACATCATACTGTGTAAATAGGGGAGAAGTGGGAACATCATACTGTGTAGAGGGGAGCAGTGAGAACATCATACAGTGTATCGGGGAGTTATAGAATCATCATACTGTGTATAGGGGAGCTGTGGGGGCCTTAGACTGTGTATAGGGAAGCTTTAAGCTCACCATACTGTGTATAATGGAGCAGTACATGGGGGAACTTAGGGGACATTATTAAATGTTAAGTGGGCACTTAAGCATCATTGTTATAGGGGCACTCGGAGTATTGTGACCATCAAAGTTGCATATGGTCACAATATGGCGGTAAAGTCAATGTTCGTTTTTGTATAGAGATTTATTTTCAATAACAGTAGGGTCATATTCTGAGGTTCCCCTATATTCACAACTAGAGTGCGCAACCGTAGCTGTAATCAGGGTTAGCTGGTTAGGGGCCCACTCAGATGTTTCACGCCCCCCCCCCCCCTAAGTTGAAACCCTAGCTACGCCTCTGATTCTAGCAGTCTCAGTAGTGAATGTGCTAGAATGTAGGGGCTCCTGTCAGGTCCTCTCAGCAGCCCATACATGCTAGCTGCTGCTTCACTGCTGGAAACTCTAGACGCCCCGGAACGACTGAGGTAAGTATAAAAAACATTTTTATTTTTGTTTTTTTAAATGGGTGAGGTGGGGGGAGAGTGAGACTGCAGATGATGGAGTGTGTTTAAGGGGGCACTGCGCATGATGAAATGATAGGGGGCTGCAGATGATGAAGTGTGGTTGAGGGGGCACTGCGCATGATGAAATGATAGGGGGCTGCAGATGATGAAGTGTGCTTGAGGGGGCACTGCGCATGATGAAATGATAGTGGGCTGCAGATGAAGTGTGTTTAAGGGGGCACTGCGCATGATGAAATGATAGGGGGCTGCAGATGATGAAGTGTGGTTGAGGGGGCACTGCGCATGATGAAATGATAGGGGGCTGCAGATGATGAAGTGTGTTTGAGGGGGCACTGCGCATGATGAAATGATAGGGGGCTGCAGATGATGAAGTGTGGTTGAGGGGGCACTGCGCATGATGAAATGATAGGGGGCTGCAGATGATGAAGTGTGGTTGAGGGGGCACTGCACATGAAGAAATGATAGGGGGCTGCAGATGATGAAGTGTGTTTGAGGGGGCACTGCGCATGATGAAATGATAGGGGGCTGCAGATGAAGTGTGTTTAAGGGGGCACTGCGCATGATGAAATGATAGGGGGCTGCAGATGATGAAGTGTGTTTGAGGGGGTACTGCACATGATGAAATGATAGGGGGCTGCAAATGATGAAGTGGGGGTGATGGGGACTGCAGATGATGAAGTGGGGGTGATGGGGACTGCAGATGATGAATTGTGTTTGAGGGGGTACTGCACATGATGAAATGATAGAGGGCTGCAAATGATAAAGTAAGGGGGACTGCAGATGAAGTGAAGGGGGATAGGGGACTAAATGATGAAGTAAGGTGGACTGCAAATGATGAAGTGGGGGTGATGAGGACTGCACATCAAGTGAGTGTGAGGGACGGTGGACAGCAATTGAATTGTAGGTGGGGGTGGGGAGAGCCAATGGTATATTGAAGGTAGGGAGAGCAAATAATGAATTTTGAGGGTGGGGAAGAGCAGTTGATAATGAATAGAGGGTGGGAGAGAGAGAAGACATGACAATGAATTGAGGCAGAAGGGGCATGTAGCTATAATGAATCGGAGTTAGGGTTAGAGCGGGAGGTACATAGTGGGATCGTTGAGGATAAAGTGACTGGAAATAAATTGGGGGAAAGAGTACAGCTGCTAATTAATTTATATATTAAATGGGGAAAGTGGCTATGTATAGCTAGAAGGGGCTCAGTGGCGTATTATAATTTATATTTGGAATGGTGGGTTGCATAATAACCAATTACAGTATATATTAATGGTGGGTGAATGTCTGTATTCAGATGTGTAGTGTAGAAGAAAGGAAAAAAGTGGGGAATGTGCTCTGGAAGCGGTGCTCTAGATAACTGTGTTATTTTATGCAGAGACGAGTCCTGGCTGAAAGAAGTGATGGCGGTCTGCGCTGGATTAAAAAGAAACGCAAAGATGAAGGACTTCAGCTAGAGACATCACTGGTGAGTCAGTATGTTACCTGTACACTGACACCATACACTATATACTGTATACAGAGCTCCTGTGTATAATGTCACCGGTGATCACTATATTATCTGTACACTATACACTATATACAGAGCTCCTGTGTATAATGTCACTGGTGATCACTGTATTACCTGTAAACTGACACTATACACAGAGCTCCTGTGTATAATGTCACTAGTGATCACTGTATTACATGTACACTGACACTATATATAGAGCTCCTGTGTATAATGTCACTGGTGATCCCTGTATTACCTGTACACTGACACTATATATAGAGCTCCTGTGTATAATGGCATCGGTGACCACTGTATTACCTGTACACAGACACTGCAAACTAAGTACAGATCTCCTATGTATAATAGCACTTATGGTGATAGTATTTTTTTTTTATTAATGATCAGTATTGTACTATTCAGTCACAATGTGGTGGTAATATGTTGTCCGGCCATGGTGTGGTGGTATTTGTTCCTTGTATGTGCTATTATTTGGTCACTATGTGGTGGTAATATGTGGTCTGGTCATGGTGTGGTGGCATTTGTTCCTTGTACGTGCTATTATTCGGTCACCGTGTGGTGGTAATACGTGGTCTGGTCATGTTGTGTTGGTATTTGTTCCTTGTATGTAGTTGGTCACCATGTGGTGGTAATATGTGGTCTGTACATGCTGCGGTGGTATTTGTCCCTTGTATGCGATATTGTTCGGTCACTGTGGTGGTAATATGTGGTCTGCACATGGCATGGCAGTATTTATTCCTTGTAGATAGTATTATAGGTCACTATGTGGTGATAATATGGTGTCTGGTCATGGTGTTGTGTTATTTGTCCCTTGTATGTGGAATTATTGGTCATTTGAAAAATTGAAAAATAAATAAAAATATACCTAAATTGTAATGCATATTTTAACAAATGTTTAATAAGTTAGAGTAGAATAGGGCCCAGCCAAAAGAGTCTACCTTGTCATCGTGGCAGATTAAAAAAACCTTTTGGCCAAAACAAAATCTGCTGGCTATGTGTGTGATCTGGTGATGGGAACTGTTAATGTGTGATTGGTGAGAAGTGTAGTTTTTCCAAGAGTCAGTGGTGGTGCTGTAGACAGTTCGAGGTTTGGAGGCGGGGCTGGGGTGGAGCCTGGGCGGAGTCTTAAGGGGGCCCCGAAAATGTTGCCAGTATGGGGCCCTGAAATTTCTAGTGGTAGCCCTGCCCATATGTGGGGGTAAACCACTGTTTGGGCACACGTCGGGGTTCGGAAGGGAAGTAGTGACGTTTTGAAATGCAGACTTTGATGGAATGCTCTGCGGGTGTCACGTTGCATTTGCAGAGCCCCTGATGTGCCTAAACAGTAGAAACTCCCCACAAGTGACCCCATTTTGGAAACTAGACCCCCAAGGGAACTTATCTAGATGTGTGGTGAGCACGTTGAACCCCCAAGTGCTTCACAGAAGTTTATAACACAAAGCCGTGAAAGTAATAAATGTGTTTTCTTTCCTCAAAAATATTTTTTAAGCCCAGAATTTTTTAATTTTCCCAAGGGTAATAGGAGAAATTTGACCCCAAGAGATGTTGTCCAGTTTCTCCTGAGTACGCTGATACCCCATATGTGGGGGTAAACCATTGTTTGGGCACATGCTGGGGCTCGGAATGGAAGTAGTGACGTTTTGGAATGCAGATTTTGATGGAATGGTCTGCGGGCATCATGTTACGTTTGCAGAGCCCCTGATGTGCCTAAAGAGTAGAAACCCCAAACAAGTGACCCCATTTTGGAAAGTAGACCCCCCAAGGAACTTATCTAGATATGTGGTGAGCACTTTGAACCCCTAAGTGCTTCACAGAAGTTTACAACGCAGAGTCGTGGAAATAAAAAATCGTTTTTCTTTCCTCAAAAATGATGTTTTAGCAAGCAATTTTTTATTTTCACAAGGGTAACAGGAGAAATTGGACCCCAATAGTTGTTGCCCAGTTTGTCCTGAGTAGACTGATACCCCATATGTGGGGGTAAACCACTGTTTGGGCACAAGTCATGGCTCGGAAGGGAAGTAGTGACGTTTTGAAATGCAGACTTTGATGGAGTGGTCTGCGGGCATCACATTCCATTTGCAGAGCCCCTGATGTGCCTAAGCAGTAGAAACCCCCCACAAGTGACCCCATTTTGGAAACTAGACCCCCCAGGGAACTTATCTAGATGTGTAGTGAGCACTTAGAACCCCCAAATGCTTCATAGAAGTTTACAACGCAGAGCCGTGAAAATAAAAAATAATTTTTCATTCCTCAAAAATTATGTTTTAGCAAGCAATTTTTTATTTTTGCAAGAGTAACAGGAGAAATTTGACCCCAAGAGATGTTGTCCAGTTTCTCCTGAGTACGCTGATACCCCATATGTGGGGGTAAACCATTGTTTGGGCACATGCTGGGGCTCGGAATGGAAGTAGTGACGTTTTGGAATGCAGATTTTGATGGAATGGTCTGCGGGCATCATGTTACGTTTGCAGAGCCCCTGATGTGCCTAAAGAGTAGAAACCCCAAACAAGTGACCCCATTTTGGAAAGTAGACCCCCCAAGGAACTTATCTAGATATGTGGTGAGCACTTTGAACCCCTAAGTGCTTCACAGAAGTTTACAACGCAGAGTCGTGGAAATAAAAAATCGTTTTTCTTTCCCCAAAAATGATGTTTTAGCAAGCAATTTTTTATTTTCACAAGGGTAACAGGAGAAATTGGACCCCAATAGTTGTTGCCCAGTTTGTCCTGAGTAGACTGATACCACATATGTGGGGGTAAACCACTGTTTGGGCACAAGTCATGGCTCGGAAGGGAAGTAGTGACGTTTTGAAATGCAGACTTTGATGGAGTGGTCTGCGGGCGTCACATTCCATTTGCAGAGCCCCTGATGTGCCTAAGCAGTAGAAACCCCCCACAAGTGACCCCATTTTGGAAACTAGACCCCCCAGGGAACTTATCTAGATGTGTAGTGAGCACTTAGAACCCCCAAATGCTTCATAGAAGTTTACAACGCAGAGCCGTGAAAATAAAAAATAATTTTTCATTCCTCAAAAATTATGTTTTAGCAAGCAATTTTTTATTTTTGCAAGAGTAACAGGAGAAATTGGACCCCAATAGTTGTTGTCCAGTTTGTCCTGAGTATGCTGGTACCCCATATGTGGGGGTAAACCACTGTTTGGGCACACATTGGGGCTCAGTAGGGAAGCAGTTATGTTTTGAAATGCAGATTTTGATGGAATGGTCTGCGGGTGTCACGTTGCATTTGCAGAGCCCCTGATGTGCCTAAAGAGTAGAAACCCCCCACAAGTGACCCCATTTTGGAAACTAGACCCCCCCAAGGAACTTATCTAGATGTGTGGTGAGCACTTTGAACCCTCAAGTGCTTCACAGAAGTTTATAACGCAGAGCCGTGAAAATAAAAAAAAAATTTTCATTCCTCTAAAATTATGTTTTAGCAAGCAATTTTTTATTTTCACAAGGGTAACAGGAGAAATTGGACCCCAAATATTGTTGCCCAGTTTGTTCTGAGTATGCTGGTACCCCATATGTGGGGGTAAACCACTGTTTGGGCGCACGTCGGGGCTCGGAAGGGAGGGAGCACCATTTGACTTTTTGAACGCAAGATTGGCTGGAATCAATGGTGGCGCCATGTTGCGTTTGGAGACCCCTGATGTGCCTAAACAGTGGAAACCCCTCAATTCTATCTCCAACACTAACCCCAACACACCCCAAACCCTAATCCCAACTCTAGATATAACCCTAACCCCAACACACCCCTAACCACAACCCTAACCCAACACACCCCTAACCCTAATCCCAACCCTAACCCTAATCCCAACCCTAACCACAACCCTAACCCCAACACACCCCTAACCATAACCCTAACCACAAGCCTAATCTTAACCCTATTTCCAACCCTAGCCCTAATTCCAACCCTAACTCTAATTCCAACCCTAAGCCAAAGGCTATGTGCCCACATTGCGGATTCGTGTGAGATTTTTCCGCACCATTTTTGAAAAATCCGCAGGTAAAAGGCACTGCGTTTTACCTGCGCATTTACCGCGGATTTCCAGTGTTTTTTGTGCGGATTTCACCGGCGGATTCCTATTGAGGAGCAGGTGTAAAACGGAATCCGCACAAAGAATTGACATGCTGCGGAAAATACAACACAGCGTTTCCGTGCGGTATTTTCCGCACCATGGGCACAGCGGATTTGGTTTTCAGTAGGTTTACATGGTACTGTAACCCTGATGGAAAACTGCTACGAATCCGCAGCGGCCAATCCGCTGCGGATCCACAGCCAAATCCGCACCATGTGTGCACATAGTTAATCTAACCCTAACTCTAGTTCTAACCCTAATTCTAACCCTAACCCTAGCCCTAACCCTAACCCTAACCCTAGTGGGGGAAGAAAAAAAATATATATATTTTCTTTATTTTTATTATTGTCCCTACCTATGGGGGTGATAAAGGGGGGGTTCATTTACTATTTTTTTTTATTTTGATCACTGTGATAGGTTTTATCACAGTGATCAAAATGTACCTGGAACGAATCTGCCGGCCAGAAGATGGCGGAGCCCATGAGGAAGACAGACGGACACCGTGAGGCTCGGTAAACATGAGGGGGGGGAGATCGGAGCACGGGGGGGGATCGGAGCACGGGGGGGTGGATCGAAGCACGGGGGAGCGGACAGGAGGACGGGGAAGCGGACAGGAGGACGGAGGGGAGCGGACCACAGTACGGGGCAGAAAGGAGGACTGGGGAGGCGATCGGTGGCGGTGGGGGGGGCAGATTAGGTTTTCCAGCCATGGCCGTTGATATTGCAGCATCGGCCATGGCTGGATTGTAATATTTCACCATTTTCATAGGTGAAATATTACAAATCGCTCTGATTGGCTGTTTCACTTTCAACAGCCAATCAGAGCGATCGTAGCCACGGGGGGGTGAAGCCACCCCCCTGGGCTGAAGTAACACTCCCCCTGTCCCTGCAGATCGGGTGAAATTGGAGTTAACCCTTTCACCCGATCTGCAGGGACGCGATCATTCCATGACGCCACATAGGCGTCACAGGTTGGATTGGCACCGACTTTCATGACGCCTACGTGGCGTCAAAGGTCGGGAAGGGGTTAAAGTCAATGGCAAAAAAATGGATCCTACGGGCACATTTGCAGGATCCGTTTTTTTGCCATAACGACGGATTGCGATGGAGGAAAAAAGACGGAAGTGTGAAAGTAGCCTAAACCAATTTGGGGAGTAAAGGGGTTAAATTTTATTTATAGTCGTGCTTCATACTTATAGGTTATACATTCTGAATGGTCAAACAATATTAATTATTTTTGTTTTCTGTTAATAAAGTTAGTCTAATGTAAATAATTCTATCTCAGTGTATAACCCATGCGGGTACACTGTGTTCAATTTAAAAATCCACCTACTTTCTACCTGGGACATACTTTTTATGTAATCACCCCCCTCTCCAATGCATTTTTTCAGATTGTATCGCCCAATCTTCTAACTCTACAAATTGATCTCTATGTTTAACTGTTTAGTTTAGAGGGCGACTCAGTAATTTATTGGAGGTATTACTAATATGTTCCCCACTACGTTTTTGTAATTTACGTTTCGTACGTCCCACATACACCTTTTTACATGGGCATTTTCCATAAATAACATCTAAAAACATTTATCTCTCTTCTGACATGTTATACATGCCAGAGGAGAGAGAAATGAGGTCCCCAAGCCTGCCCCGGTACCACCGCCATCCCCCAGTTGCTCCACCCATCCGCCAATTCTTCCTGGACAACTAATTGGCAGGTGCAAGCACAGTATGCCCTGCGAGATTTGCCGGCCGGCACACGGCAACAGCAGAGATTTTTCCTGTTGCTTAATTTTAATCACTGTGATAGACCCTATCATAATGTTCAATAGCCAGTAATTTGTATGTCGTCACCTTTAGTTTACATTTGTTTTATTTTGTAATTTGTATTTATTTAATTCTCTGCCATTAGAACTTGGGTTGGGGTTTGGCTAGGGTTAAGATTAGGCTAGGATTAGAGTTAGCATTAAGGTTAGGGTTTTTTAAAAGTTTATTTTTTAAAAACCATGATGACGATATGATGACTAGTGTTGAGCGCAAGTGCCCAATGCACACTCGAGTAGCAAGCACTTGTGCTCAACCCTATTGATGACATATTCAGTATGACGACCTCATGATATCAAATCCTGTGTAGTACCTTTGGGTTAAAAATCCTTACTATACCCCTGGATAAAATCCTTGAGGTGTATAATTTCCAAAATGGGGTTATTTGTGGAAGTTTCCACTCTTAAAACACATCAGAGGTTATCCAAACGCAACATGGAGTCTGCTATTGATTCCAGCCATTTTTGAGCTCAAAAATCAAATGGTGTTGCCTCTCTTCTGAGCCCTGTCATGCTTCAAAATCGTAGTTTTCCCCTACATATGGACTAAATATGTTCCAAGAATAATCACTGTTGTGTGTGTAGCTATCTACAGCCCAGAGTGCAGATTATGATATAATAGTAATAGATAGTGTTTACAGTGTCAATATGGCTGTTATGCAAATACATACAACCAAGATAGGGCATAAGAAGAACACATGGTGTGCATAGGTATACAGACATGCAATACTAGTAGTCATCCGTTTGTGCATCTGTAAACAGGCATGCGTAGTTGTGAAAATGCAATTGCTCACACTACACTGTGTGCAGAATTATTGGGCAAGTTGTATTTTGATCCCATGATACTTTTTATACATGTTGTCCTACTCCAAGCTGTTCAGGCTTCAGAGCCAACTACCAATTAAGTAAATCAGGTGATGTGCATCTCTGTAATGAGGAGGGGTGTTGTCTAATGACATCAAAACCCTATATAAGGTGTGCTTAATTATTAGGCAACTTCCTTTCCTGTGGCAAAATGGGTCAGAAGAGAGATTTGACGGGCTCTGAAAAGTCCAAAATTGTGAGATGTCTTGCAGAGGGATGCAGCAGTCTTGAAATTGCCAAACATTTGAAGCGTGATCACCGAACAATCAAGCGTTTCATGGCAAAGAGCCAACAGGGTCGCAAGAAGCGTGTTGGGCAAAAAAGGAGCAAAATAACTGTGCATGAATTGAGGAAAATCAAGCGTGAAGCTGCCAAGATGCCATTTGCCACCAGTTGTGCCATATTTCAGAGCTGCAACGTTACTGGAGTAACAAAAAGCACAAGGTGTGCAATACTCAGGGACATGGCCAAGTTAAGGAAGGCTGAAAAACGACCACCTTTGAACAAGAAAAATAAGATAAAATGTCAAGACTGGGCCAAGAAATATCTTAAGACTGACTTTTCAAAGGTTTTATGGACTGATGAAATGAGAGTGACTCTTGATGGGCCAAATGGATGGGCCAGAGGCTGGATCAGTAAAGGGCAGAGCTCCACTCCGACTCAGACACCAGCAAGGTGGAGGTGGGGTACTGGTATGGGCTCAACTCCCAGACCTACTGCCAGTTTCTGGAAGACAACTTCAAGCAGTGGTACAGGAAGAAGTTGGTATCGTTCAAGAAAAACATGATTTTCATGCAGGACAATGCTCCATCAGATGCCTCCAACTACTCCACAGCGTGGCTGGCCAGTAAAGGTCACAAAGAAGAAAGAATAATGACATGGCCCCCTTGTTCACCTGATCTGAACCCCATAGAGAACCTGTGGTCCCTCATAAAATGTGAGATCTACAGGGAGGGAAAACAGTCCATCTCTCGGAACAGTGTCTGGAGGCTGTGGTGGCTGCTGCACGCAATGTTGATCGTAAACAGATCAAGCAACTGGCAGAATCTATGGATGGAAGGCTGCTGAGTGTCATCATAAAGAAAGGTGGCTATATTGGTCACTAATTTTTGGGGGTTTTGTTTTTGCACGTGAGAAATGTTTATTTCTAAATTTTGTGCAGTTATATTGGTTTACCTGGTGAAAATAAGTGAGATGGGAACATATTTGGTTTTTATTAAGTTGCCTAATAATTCTGCACAGTAATAGTTACCTGCACAAACAGATATCCTCCTAAGATAGCCAAATCTAAAAATAACCCACTCCAAGTTCCAAAAATATTAAAGGGCCACTGTCACCCCCCCCCCCCAGCCGTTATAAACTAAAAGAGCCACCTTGTGCAGCAGTAATGCTGCAGTCTAACAAGGTGGCTCTTTTAGTTTTTGATTCATTTATTACCTCAAAAAAGCGTTTTAAAAATTGGCCACAAATACCAGATATTGTGCCAGGAGGAGGTCCGAAGCGTCATGTATGAATCCCCCAACTGCCGTCACTCTTCTCTTCAGGGCCGATGGTCGCCGCCCCCTGAGCGCTGTTATCTTCTGAAATCCGGCGCCTGCGCTGTGCGTGCCTGCCTGGGGCCTGCGCAGTGTTCATTGTCAGTGCGGCCACACTGTTGCTGAATCCCCCGCCCCGCACTGTTATTCATTATGCACAGTGCGGGGCAGGGGTTCCTGGGCATGCGCACTGCGCTGTTTAGACGCTCCCCAGCTCCGACGCTCCCCAGCTCCCCCGCCTTCCCAGGAACCCCAGCCCCGCACTGTTATTCATTATGCACAGTGCGGGGCAGGGGTTCCTGGGCATGCGCACTGCGCTGTTTAGACGCTCCCCAGCTCCGACGCTCCCCAGCTCCCCCGCCTTCCCAGGAACCCCTGCCCCGCACTGTGCATAATGAATAACAGTGCAGGGCGGGGGATTCAGCAACAGTGTGGCCGCACTGACAATGAACACTGCGCAGGCCCCAGGCAGGCACGCACAGCGCAGGCGCCGGATTTCAGAAGATAACAGCGCTCAGGGGGCGGCGACCATCGGCCCTGAAGAGAAGAGTGACGGCAGTTGGGGGATTCATACAGGACGCTTCGGACCGCCTCCTGGCACAATATCTGGTATGTGTGGCCAATTTTTAAAACGCTTTTTTGAGGTAATAAATGAATCAAAAACTAAAAGAGCCACCTTGTTAGACTGCAGCATTACTGCTGCACAAGGTGGCTCTTTTAGTTTATAACGGCTGGGGGGGGGGGGTGACAGTGGCCCTTTAAGCTTTGATATTTATGAGACTTTTGGGTTGATTGAGAACATAGTTGTTGATCAATAATAAAAATAATCCTCTAAAATACAACTTGCCTAATAATTCTGCACGCAGTGTATATATGCTGATATAACCTGTACATCAGAATACCTTACTCATGTTCCAGAGTTTACTCCATGTTACCCCAACGCACGTTTCCCAAGGGCTTCTTCAGGGGTAGAGCCATATTAACATTGTAAACACTATCTTTTACTATTATTTTATGACATCATACTGTGTACGAGTTGTGTATAACTAAACACACAGTGATTATTCTTTGAACATATTTATGCTACATGACTGTTTGATATACTAAACGTTTTAGTTAATATCTCGGTGCCGATATACCCTTTGTTGTTACATATTTAAGTCATTTAAAAAATCCAAAGTTCAATAGAAAAAATGTTGCTATATTCTGAGACCTGTAGAGTCTCTATTTTTCTGGATCTGGGGCTGGGTGAGAGTTTATGTTTTGCAAGCCGAACTGAAGTTTTTATTTATACCATTTTTGGGTAGATAGAACGTTTTGATCACCTGTTATTGGATTTTATTGCATTGTAGCAGTGACCAAACAAACTAAATTGTGGTGTTTTGATTTTTTTTCTCACTACGCCGCTTACTGATCATATTCTTTTTATATTTTGTTAGATTGGGTGTTTCTGAACGATACCAAATATATGTATTTTTTATTTTTTTTATTGATTTATTTTAAATGGGGAGATTTGAACTTTTATATGTATTTTTTACATATATTTTTAAAAACATGTGAAGGAATTAAGAAAGCTCAAAATATTGGCAATCTAATTGCACCTAATGTACAAAAATTTCGGGGGAAACAGATTGATCTGTAGTGTGGATAAAGTTTTTTTCCCTCTCAAAAGTGTAAAATGTATTAAAAATAAACATATTCTGGGGAATTTATTAATGTAGGTCGCGTATACAAGATTATGAAACATTTAAGATAGATCCAAATGTGTTATTTATGGAAAATGCCCATGTAAAAATGTGAATGTGGGATGTACAAAACGTGAATTACAAAAACATATTGGGGAACATATTAGGCTACTTTCACACATCAGGTTTTTTGTTTCAGGCACAATCCGGCAGTTTTTGAAAAAAAACGGATCCGTTTTTTTTATGCCGGATCCGTTTTTTCCCATACAGTTGTATTAGCGCCGGATTGTGCCTGAAGGGCATGCGTTTCATCCGTTTTGTGCCGGATCCGTCCCTTCAGGCTTTTTTTTTTTGCCGGACACAAAAAACATCCACTGCAACGTTTTTTCTGTGCGTCGAAAAAGCCTGAAGGGACGTTTCCGTCAATAAACGCATGGAACGGGTGTGTGAATGAACGGTTTCGGCAACCGAATCTGTTTTTTACACATTGAGCATGCCCAGAAGCTTTGTTTTCGATTCTGCCATGGGTCTCTCTCTCTCTCTCTTTTTTCCCCGGAATCAGGAAGTCAAAAATCCATGCGCAGTAAAGAAAGCCGGATCCAGCTAAAAAACGGATCCGGTGCATCAGTTTTCCACAATTTACGCCGGATCTGTTTTTTTGCAAATTTGCCGGATTTAGCCTGAAACCAAAAACCTGATGTGTGAATGCAGCCTTAGTAATAATATATTGGAGAGGGAGGTGATTACATAAAAAGTATGTCCCAGGTGGAAAGTTGGTGGATTTCTGAATTGAACACAGTGTACCCGCATGGGTTATACATTGAGATAGAATTATTTACATTCGAGTAACTTTGATAGTTCAGTTGGTTTTATCTCAATAAGTATTGTATGGCTTTTAAATGAAGTCCCAGAAGATTGGAAAAGAGCAAATGCTGTCTCTATCTTCAAAAAAAGAAAAGAAGATGGAGCCAGAAAATTACAATCCTGTGAGCCTTACGTCTATACCAGGAAAGATTTTTGAACAAATTATTAAACAGCATGTATGTACTTGGTTAAGAATACAGTAATTAACCAGAGCCAGCATGGGTTTGTAGCAAACAAGTCATGCCACACTAATCTAATTTTGTTCTGTGATGGAATCACTGACTGGGTGGATCAGGGAAATGCGGTAGATATAGTATATCTCGACTTCAGCAAAGCATTTGGTAAGATATCTCATACTATCCTTATTGAAAAAATGATCAAGTATGGGATTGACAAGGCTACGGTTAGGTGTATTCATAACTTGATCAGTGATCATACTCAAAGAGTGGTAATAAATGGTTGCACAACCAATTGGAAAAGTTTCAAGTGGGGTACCACAAGGCTCTATCCTGGCCCCAGTGTTGTTTAACATTTTTATAAATGATCTAGATAAGTGAACTGAATGTAAATTAATCAAAATTGCAGTCGATGCCAAGCTACGAGGAATAGCTAACATTAGACAAAACAGAGAAGGGATTCATAAGGATCAAGATAGGCTTGAACAATGGGCAGCGACTAATAGAATGGTGTATAACAGGGAGAAATGCAAGATTCTACATCAGGTCAAGAAATACGAGAATTACATGTACAGAATTCGAGGAATAGAACTAAGCAACAGCACATGTGAAAAATACTTGGGTATACTAATAGATCACAAACTGCACATGAGTCAACAGTGTGATGCAGCAGCAAAAAAGGCAAGCACAGTTCTAGGATGTATTAACAGAAGCTAATCACGTGATATATAGTACATTCCCAGCAAGAACAAAAGATGGTGCAAATGACAGTCTCGACAAGGATTAAAACCTCTGTGACTTTGGGGGATCCAAGACCAACCCCAAACAGGATCACTCCCCTTTTGGTGAGCACCCACTGAGAGGAGGTAGCGGCAAGCTTAGCAGGGCCGGCTCCAGGTTTTTGAGGGCCCTGGGCGAAAGAGTCTCACTGGGCCCCCCCTTTAACACATACCACAATTCATGAATCACAGATACAGCAGAGAAATATAGGTATAGTCCAATGCCAGAATTCACTTCTTATATGAGTGATAGCTATTGTAAATTCTACAATACCATACAGCAGAGGGGCTTTATATAAGTCAACCCCTTATATGCCAATTTTTGTGGAAAACTTTTTAGGCTATGTGCACATGTTGCAGAATTGCTGCGGAAATTTCCACGGCAATTCCGTAACTCCTGCTGCGGGTATATTGCATGCGGAATTGGCATGCGTTTTCCCGCTAAACACTAGCGTTTTACAAGCGTAATTAGCTTGCAGAATGCTAGCGTTTTCCAAGCGATCTGTAGCATCGCTTGATAAACTGATTGACAGGTTGGTCACACTTGTCAAACATTGTTTGACAAGTGTGACCAACTTTTTACTATTGATGCTGCCTATGCTGCCTATCCCCGGCAGTCTTCCCGCTCCTCGCGATGCTCCGGTCCCAATAATGCATTGCGACAATGACCCCAGATGAAGTAGCAGTCTCGCGAGACCGACGTCATCACAGGTCATTTTCGCAATGCATTATTGGGAATGGAAGCATCGCGAGGAGCGGGAAGGCTGTCGGGGACGCCGGAAGGTGAGAATATCATGATTTTTTATTTTAATTCTTTTTTTTCTAACAATTATATGGTTCCCAGGGCCTGGAGGAAAGTCTCCTCTCCTCCACCCCGGGTACCATCCGCAGATGATCCGCTTACTTCCCGCATGGTGGGCATAGCCACATGCGGAAAGTAAGCGGATCAATGCTTTCCTATGTGTGCGGAATCGCAGGGATGAACATGCTGCGTTTTTTTCCAGAATGCGATTCCGCCGCGGAAAAAAAATCGCAGCATGTGCACAAAAATTGCAGATTGCATTCTAATAATAGGATGCTTAATGTATGCGTTTTTTTGCGTTTTTATAGAGAAAAAACGCGGGAAAAGAAGCAAAAAATCCTGAATGTGTGCACACAGCCTTAAAGTAAACATTAGAAAGTATTAACGTAGAACATTTGTAAAAGGGCAAAATGGGTTGCAGGCTGCAGCATCACAACACATCAGTATTCGTTGTCCCATTGTTTTGAATTCACTGTCGATTTGTAGTGCTGATGACTGACCCCAATAAGTGACATGTGCAAAAATGTATACATACAGTACATGTACATGGCACACACGTACATGACACACACGCGTTCATGGCACACACATACATACAGTACATATACACGGCGCACACACATACATACAGTACATGTACATATTGCACACACGTACATGGTACACACATACAGTACATGTACATGACACACACATACATACAGTACATGTACATGGCACACACATACATACAGTACATGTACATGGCACACACGTACATACAGTACATGGAACATACGTATATGGAACACACATGTACATGGCACACACACATACATACATGGCATACACATACATACATGGCACACACACGACACATACATACATGGCACACACATACATGGCACACACGACACATAAATACATGGCAGACACACATACATACATGGCACACACACATACATACATGGCACACACACACACATACATACATGGCACACACACATACATACATGGCACACACTCATACATACATACATGGCACACATACATACATGGCAGACACATGCTGCACAACAAATGCTCATTTGATACATGTGATTCATATAAACACATACACATAGCTCACAGACAGCACACACTACACATACCACACACTATACACACATCAATTACACACACCTCACATACACTGCTTTATGCTGGAGGGAATGAGATGTTGCACAGTATCAGCTGCAGCTCCTCCTGCTCCCAGCAGCACTGTCCCAGCAGACACCTCCCTGCCCTCCCCTCTGCTGGGACTGCCGACAAGAGCAGGAGGAGCTGACAGGAGCCATCATCACAGGAGCAGCACACACAAAGGGTGCTGCAGCACGACTTATGGTACCTCACATCACAGCTCAGGTATGTAGGTGCTGGCCCGGGTCTTAGCTCTCCCTCCCCTCAGAAGCTCCGTACAGGAGGACGGTGCACTGGCCTATGAATACATGGCCTGTGGTGACATCACGGTCACATGGCAGGTCACATGATCGTGATGTCACTACAGGTCCTCAACCAGCCTCTACATCGGAAGCTTCACTGATTATGATTATCAGTGGAGCTTCTGCTGTAGTGGCTGGGGGGCCCCTAACGCCGGCCCTTGCTGTATCCCAGACAGCATGAGTGGGCCTCCCTGTCTCGCCAGGGCCCCGACACTTGCCCAGGTGCGCCGGGTGCTGACGCCGGCCCTGAAGCTTAGGATGCTGACCAAGTACAGTGAGGTGTGTGGCAAGGTGACCTGAATTATCCAACCTGGGTTCTCCAAACATCTTTGTGGGTTCAGTGATGGGCAGTGGAGCAGATCTATATTCCACCAGCTTGCGCTGATGTCCCGTTGAGTCTCTGTCGAAACAGAGGCTGCAGCCTTTTATGTTCTACAGCTCTCATTCAGGGCAGTATCCCACAAGATTGGGGGTTGGTAATCCCTCATTGTTGGATTGTTCAATTAGCCTGCATATTTGTCCTCCAAGTTGTGCAGACTAGTACACCGCTGGGGGCTGATGCAATATGTAATCAGCAGGCATTCCACAAATTAACATACAACAGAGGTTAAAGGACAGATTCACATTAAATAATAGCTCATGTCTCTTAACCTTCTGAACCTGAACCAAGAAACTATATCTGTCACATAATTAAGAATAATTCACTCCTGCACCAATGGCCAGCGTGACACTGTATCGTCACATCAAGTATGACCTGAAGTCCGTTGCCTGCTTTGACAGCACCTAGGTGTGATTTGGAATTTTATGGCAAATACGAAATCCTTCATAACGAAGAAATATGTGATGTAGCAGCGAAATCAAGGTTCCGTACACCGATATTGGCAGGAATTGTGTCCTTACACAGTAAATTTGCGTATCTAGCTATACAAGCCCTGTCTCAGTCTCGAGTATTTTGACGCCAGAATTTGGTGAGATGCGTGCACAGTTACCCACTGCAGTGGCGCAAAGGGCTTTGGTTATGTTTCTGACCTGGGTCTGCTCCAGACAAACGACCAATGCTTGTGGACAGATGAGGACCCCTTTTGGCAAGTTAGCAGTACCGCTGATGACTTTGACTTGACTACCCTGCAATGTCCAGCACTTCTCATGTTAGGACCCTGCCTTTTCCCATCTTTCAGCAGAGTTCCTGACTGCAGTGTTCTCCCATCTGTTAAGGATCTGGTCATGGGCAGGATCAGCCCCACTTCTCTCGTCAATGGTCCCGGTGGGATGCTTCTATGCATGGATGTCACTGGATCCCTCTCCAGCACATCCTCTCTCTATTCTCAGTAACTCCAGTCTGCACCCAAGACGGCATCTCCTCTCCTTCCCGTGATCCACATCCACCTCTGTCCTGAGCTGTGCAGCGCCGCATGAAAACATCACTTTATTGATATGCGGAGAACCGCTTTTAATTCTGCACCAACTGGTACTTATCAACATTGATTTATTTCCTGGGCTTCTGTGTGTATTTTGCAGAGTATAGATGTGCAGAGTAATCTTTAATTTATGCTTAGGAAACAGCGGCCTCTTGTGACTGAATAACGGCATTTCAGTCCATGTAAAGCAGTAACACGTCATTACTGACAGCAAGCAGCTTATTAAATTTATATATAACAGGTACAATGTTTACGGTTATACTGACACACGTATGCACATCTATACCACGCTGGTGAGACGGGTGCTGTACTGTTTGTACAGGAACTTACCATCTGGCTTTCTAACCCCTTTATGACTTATGACATGTATGTACGTCATAAGTCGCCTCCTTCCTTTTGATGCAGACTCCGGCTCTGAGCCCGCATCTTTTCAGGCACATGACAGCTAATCTGATCAAACTCCGCCCATCGGCGCCCCTGTCACATGATCGCGGGGTGATGATGGATTGGCATGACAGTCGGCAGTCTGCAGAAGACCCCGTGCCCAGGGCCGCCATCAGGGCATTACAGCCGTTACTGCTGTATGGGGCCCGGTCAGCAGCAGTGCACAGAGGGGCCCGCAGATCCGGGGCCCCACTGTTGTGCTTCTACTGATCGGGCCCCATCGTGCACTAAAATACTGTGCACTGCGGCGCACATGTCGGCGCTGGGGCCCGGGAGCCGTTTTGAAGCTGTGCACGGCCGTCTTACCTAGTCGGCTGCGCAGCTCCTGCTCGGCTGTAGCTAGAATGTATGGGCTCCCTGCAGGTCCTGACTACAGCCATTACATTCTAGTAATCTCAGTAGTGAATGTGCTAGAATGTAGGGGCTCCTGTCAGGTCCTCTCAGCAGCCCATCCATTCTAGCTGCTGCTTCACAACTGGAAACACTAGACGGCCCGGGAACGACTGAGGTAAGTATAAAAAACATTTTTATATTGTTTTTTTTTTAAATGGGTGAGGTGGGGGAGAATGAGAAAAGCAGATATAGCGGGCACCACATCAATGTACTCAACAGGGATCTACCAACTGCATATGAAACAACACAGAAAAAAAAACAAGACAAAGGATATGCACATACAAGGGATCAACCTGAATATTCCACTTTATTTAAATGACTTATATAAACAAGGCAAAAAAAAAGGGGCAACACATTTAAAAACATTAAAAAACCACAAAAGGCTAAATAGCCCAAACATAATCACCTCAAACGGACCCAATGATGCAATGATGGCAGTGCTCATACAGGATATAGAAATAGATTAAATACAAATCTCCAAATACGGAAACTCTCATGTTAATCACAAAATATATACAATACAATAGGCTTCCAGCTGACCCATCAAAAAAGGCTTGTTCTAAATATATATAGGACATAGGAGATATACTGGTGGGTATCTTGTCCCCATAGTTTAATACAAATCCAGTATAGCCCCTATGTGTCCTGTCAGCCCTATGTAACGTACAATTAAAGTGCACTACCGACTAAGCACCCCCTGGCATATAAGTATTAAAGAATCATACTGAACACTATATCACACAAGTATAGTGACCAGCCTAAGCAAAATATCTCACAAAATAACACAAGCGCTGTTGGAGCGGCCGGCATCTCAATGCCATAATGGTGGTCAGATTTGCCAGAGCAGTAGCATGATACCAAATACAGTCCGTGAGGAGTGAGAAGGCCCCACGCGTATCGACGCTGCTGGAGCGTCTTCCTGAGCCCTCTCCCCTGAGCCCTCTCCCCTGAGCCCTCTCCCCTGAGCCCTCTCCCCTGAGCCCTCTCCCCTGAGCCCTCTCCCCTGAGCACCCAGGGGGTGCTTAGTCGGTAGTGCACTTTAATTGTACGTTACATAGGGCTGACAGGACACATAGGGGCTATACTGGATTTGTATTAAACTATGGGGACAAGATACCCACCAGTATATCTCCTATGTCCTATATATATTTAGAACAAGCCTTTTTTGATGGGTCAGCTGGAAGCCTATTGTATTGTATATATTTTTTGATTAACATGAGAGTTTCCGTATTTGGAGATTTGTATTTAATCTATTTCTATATCCTGTATGAGCACTGCCATCATTGCATCATTGGGTCTGTTTGGGGTGATTATGTTTGGGCTATTTAGCCTTTTGTGGTTTTTAAATGTTTTTAAATGTGTTGCCCCTTTTTTTTTGCCTTGTTTATATAAGTCATTTAAATAAAGTGGAATATTCAGGTTGATCCCTTGTATGTGCATATCCTTTCTCTTGTTTTTTTCTGTGGGGGGGAGTGAGACTGCAGATGATGGAGTGTGTTTGAGGGGGCACTGCGCATGATGAAATGATAGGGGGCTGCAGATGCTGAAGTGTGTTTAAGGGGGCACTGCGCATGATGAAATGATAGGGGGCTGCAGATCATGAATTGTGTTTAAGGGGGCACTGCGCATGATGAAATGATAGGGGGCTGCAGATGCTGAAGTGTGTTTAAGGGGGCACTGCGCATGATGAAATGATAGGGGGCTGCAAATGATAAAGTGTGTTTGAGGGGGCACTGCGCATAATGAAATGATAGGGGGCTGCAGATGATGAAGTGTGTTTGAGGGGGCACTGCGCATGATGAAATGATAGGGGGCTACAGATGATGAAGTGTGTTTAAGGGGGCACTGCGCATGATGAAATGATAGGGGGCTGCAGATGATAAAGTGTGTTTAAGGGGGCACTGCGCATGATGAAATGATAGGGGGCTGCAGATGATGAAGTGTGTTTGAGGGGGCACTGCGCATGATGAAATGATAGGGGGCTGCAGATCATGAATTGTGGTTGAGGGGGCACTGCGCATGATGAAATGATAGGGGGCTGCAGATGATGAAGTGTGTTTGAAGGGGCACTGCTCATGATGAAGTGTGTTTGGGGGGCACTGCGCATGATGAAATGATAGGGGGCTGCAGATGATGAAGTGTGTTTGAGGGGGCACTGCACATGATGAAATGATAGGGGGCTGCAAATGATAAAGTAAGGGGGACTGCAGATGAAGTGAAGGGGGAATAGTCGACTAAATGATGAAGTAAGGTGGACTGCAAATGATGAACTGGGGGTGATGGGGACTGTTCATCAAGTGAGTGTGAGGGATGGTGGGCAGCAATTGAATTGAAGGTGGGGGTGGGGAGAGCCAATGGTGTATTGAAGGTAGGGAGAGCAAATAATGAATTTTGAGGGTGGGGAAGAGCAGATGATAATGAATAGAGGGTGGGAGAGGGAAGACATGACAATGAATTGAGGCAGAAGGGGCATGTAACTATAATGAATCGGAGTTAGGGTTAGTGCGGGAGGTACATAGTGGGGGTCGTTGAGGATAAAGTGACTGGAAATAAATTGGGGAAAGAGTACAGGTGCTAATTAATTTATATATTAAATGGGGAAAGTGGCTATGTATAGCTAGAAGGGGCTCAGTGGCATATTATAATTTATATTTGGAATGGTGGGTTGCATAATAACCAATTACAGTATATATTAATGGTGGGTGAATGTCTGTATTCAGATGTGTAGTGTAGAAGAAAGGGAAAAAGTGGGGAATGTGCTCTGGAAGCGGTGCTCTAGATAACTGTGTTATTTTATGCAGAGACGAGTCCTGGCTGAAAGAAGTGATGGCGGTCTGCGCTGGATTAAAAAGAAACGCAAAGATGAAGGACTTCAGCTAGAGACGTCACTGGTGAGTCAGTATGTTACCTGTACACTGACACCATACACTGTATACTGTATACAGAGCTCCTGTGTATAATGTCACCGGTGATCACTATATTATCTGTACACTATACACTATATACAGAGCTCCTGTGTATAATGTCACTGGTGATCACTGTATTACCTGTAAACTGACACTATACACAGAGCTCCTGTGTATAATGTCACTAGTGATCACTGTATTACATGTACACTGACACTATATATAGAGCTACTGTGTATAATGGCACCGGTGACCACTGTATTACCTGTACACAGACACTGCATACTAAGTACAGATCTCCTATGTATAATGACACTTATGGTGATAGTATTTTTTTTTATTAATGATCAGTATTGTACTATTTAGTCACAATGTGGTGGTAATATGTTGTCCGGCCATGGTGTGGCGGTATTTGTTTCTTGTATGTGCTATTATTTGGTCACTATGTGGTGTTAATATGTGGTCTGGTCATGTTGTGTTGGTATTTGTTCCTTGTATGTAGTTGGTCACCATGTGGTGGTAATATGTGGTCTGTACATGCTGCGGTGGTATTTGTCCCTTGTATGCGATATTGTTCGGTCACTGTGGTGGTAATATCTGGTCTGCACATGGCAGTATTTATTCCTTGTAGATAGTATTATATGTCACTATGTGGTGATAATGTGGTGTCTGGTCATGGTGTTGTGGTATTTGTCCCTTGTATGTGGTATTATTGGTCATTTGAAAAATTGAAAAATAAATAAAAATATACCTAAATTGTATTGCATATTTTAACAAAGGTTTAATAAGTTAGAGTAGAGTAGCGCCCGGCCAAAAGAGTCTACCTTGTCATCGTGGCAGATTAAAAAAACCTTTTGGCCAAAACAAAATCTGCTGGCTATGTGTGTGATCTGGTGATGGGAACTGTTAATGGGTGATTGGTGAGAAGTGGAGTTTTTCCAAGAGACAGCGGTGGTGCTGTGGACAGTTCGAGGGTTGGAGGAGGGGCTGGGGTGGAGCCTGGGCGGAGTCTTAAGGGGGCCCCAAAAATTTTGCCAGTATGGGGCCCCGAAATTTCTAGTGGCAGCCCTGCCCGTGCCTGACATTGTTGATCACCTATGGACGCCCACAGGTTCATCTTATCATTGGCCTGCTCCTCCCTAAGACTAGAGTACATTTTTGGCATAAGTTATGCTATTAAACTCATGTTTCTTATGAAGAACTTGTCTGGTGGGCTTCACAACGCCCTGTTCTGCCCACTTTGATGAATCTGTATGGAAGTGGAGTAAAAACACCAAAAGTCACAAAATTGTTGCCCAACTCAAAGTTGTGAAAAAAATAGCATCTTTCCAAAGAATTTTTCATTAGAAATCTAGTGAAAATACTGATGAATCAGAGCCAATGTCTCCAGCGTCCGGCAGTACCACATATATGGACGCACACTGCTGTTTGGACACACTGGATGCATTAGAAGCAATGGAGCATCTTTTGACTTTTGGAGGACAGATTTTTCTGGGGTATGTGGGTGCCATTTGAAGTGCCCTGAGGTGCCAGAAAAGCAGAAAATTCCAAAAAAGAAAGCCTATTTTGAAAAATCCACCTTTTGATGATTTATTTAAGTGACATAAAGACCACTTTTACTCTACTGAGTTTTTACAGAAATCAGCAAGCTGTGGATGTTGCAGAGTAAAAATGGTAAATTTGACATTTTAGTGCCCAGTACATTGTGTCCATCTTGTGCTTCTAAATAAACCACAACAAACCATAGATACAAACACCAAGTAGCGTTATTATTGAGAAATCTTGGTAAGCCCACCATCAAGGTGAAAAAACTTGAACCGCTCCAAAAAATATTTCCGGTAATTGATGAATGCCACTATGATCCCATGATAAACTGACGTTTCCAGAATTATCGGAAGAACAAAAAACTAAAATAAAAACTGGATATGTTGCACTGGCTCCTGGAACTCAATTCACTCCCCTGCTGCCTGTTACTTCCACCTGTTGCTATAGGAAAAAGGGTCTCTAAGCGAAAAAGTCAGATCTCAAATGGCACTATGGGAGGAACGTGCAGACGTTGTTTCTATTATCAAGATAAAGATAAATTGCACAGAGATACTGTGATTCAATAACTATGTTCTAATGATTACAACAAAAAAGAGGCTGTTTCAATTAAATATACCTGCTGTGAGATAGCGTTTACCGCATGTGTTGGGGGACACTCGCTTAGCAACGGGATTCAAGGTACACAGGAACACTTTTTCACTTAAACAGTCTATGTGGTTTATTAAAAAATCATAAACCGTATCACAAACAGTCCATTACACAGTGTATCAGGACATCACATTAAGTTGCGGTCACTAATCATGCTGGACCTCAGTCCGTCCAGTTACCATGGGTGACCGCAAAGTTCATACGCTTCTTAGTACTCGGCTTTAATACAGAGTCTCTAAATACGCCAGACTTCTCTGTCCAGTTTCCGCAGGAGACCACACGCCGAACAGTTCATTATATCTGCAGCGCCCCAGAGTCCTGGTCGTTGCAGTACTGTGGCTCCGCCACTAAGGGGAGCTATGGTATGTCTGATGGCACTGAAGGAGTTCATCTGAGCAGGTATCACAGACACCAATACATTTCACCGCCGGGCCTCCAGGGGGAGCTAAGGGTTCTATTTACTAGGCCACTCTCCACACACTGGTAAAACTGGGGGTCAGCCAGGAAGTTAGACAGAAAGCTGACTGGGTTGGAGCCAGGCAACACCTTGTGGCAGAGGGTGTTGCAGGAGAAGATTCGGTAGGGTCTCTGTCAGGGGTGGGATCCTGACAGAGGCTTGGCAAACATAGAGAACGTAACGGGACCGTGCCTGCTCAGTATAGCGGTGGTGCCCAAGGAAGGACTAGAAGCGAGATAGATTGTGCTGAGTGAGAAACGAGATCAAAGCAACAAGGAGAATACCAGTAGGGGTCGTGCTGTAAGATCGAGGCAACATCCTACTGAGGCGCAAACAACCGGTGGCCGGAACGCCGAAGGAAGTATTTCTATATACAGCTTCAGGCAATACTTCGAACCTACGGCAGGACAGTCAGTCTCAGGCGGGCTGTCTCACCTAAATCACCTATGCAGTCTTGGGGGCAACTTGTGGAGAGGGGCGACTCTAGGGTCCCGGAAGAGCTCCGAGCCTACCCGTCAAACGGGTGCCGTCCTAACCGTAACATCAGGGAGGGACGGAGGATTAGCAGAACATCATCTAATCGAGTTGTGAGGGAACTTAAGAAACAGACACAACAGTTGTGGGGACTTTCCGTAAGCACAGCAGGGAAGGACCGCAACACATAGCGCAAGAAGGAAGGCACAGATTTCCACCTGTAAAGAGAACTCTGGAGGTGCCATTGGACCGGCCGGACTTGCGCAGCCTGGTGAACCGTATTCCGGACTGAGGACCCAGAGATCTTCAGTAAAGAGGTAAAGAGACTGCAACCTGGTGTCCTCGTTATTTATTGCACCGCACCACCACCACTACCATCATCCATCATATCTACCACTGACTGTGCGCCCCTCGGCAGGGTCACGGATCGGGCCTAGCCACCGTGACAACCCCAGAGCAGGGACTCAGAGGCCCGGTACCGGGTACCCCTCGGCCCTGCGGCAGTGGGGGCGCTACATATCCACTGGAGAAGCTGCCTAACGGGGATCACCAATTTACCTGACAGGCATACACCAGTCAGTTCCAGACCCACCAAAGGTCGGTAGCTTCCCCCACACAGTAGCCGTCACCGGCTCTGCAGATCCATGGCCTCACCTCGTGCTCTTCAGGGTTCCGGTCCTACTCTCAGAACCTCTCAACACAGAGGCCACTCAGGATCACGGCCTCACCAGATGCTATTCAGGGATCTGGTCCCCACTCTGGACCTCCCAACACCCAGGCCTTTCCTTTCACAGGACCTTCCTGCCAAGATCCATTCAGGTCCATACACAGGAACCATCACAGGAACCACGTGACCCACACCCTGGTCACATTATCAAGCTGTAACCACTCCCATAGATGGGTGGTGTGTGTGGGTGTGTGGCTAGTTCGACCCGCCCAGCTCTCAGAACCAGCCCTGCCAGCCTCCCTCTAAAACAACACAATTACTTGTGGGACTACAGGTCCCAGAACAACCTTACTTCAGGCTGACAGCGCAGAGTATCTTCCTCTGCGACACACATACCGGCCATTCACAATAATGCCGGACTTTGACTCATCACCACAGTTATGCCTGTGATTGCCATGCATTCCTATGGCCTCAATACGCCTCCATGCGTATTCTGGGGAGACCATGCAGCGCCTCCTACCTGTAACGGGTCACTACATCACACTGCATACGTATATGTAAATGAATTACTTGTGCACAGACCTGGGCTAATCATAAATACTACCCTATGGGACAGTGCGTTAGTACATACTACTGATTGTTCCGTCTCTATGCTACAAGGAATGTCAGAATAGTCATTGAGTACGGCTACGAGATAATGTCTGACCTTGTTATTACATCCAGAGTCCCGGCACCTATTCCTGCAGTCTAGATAAGGTAGATGTCTGTGTCTTGTAAGATAGTTACTATCGATCCAAACCACGTTCGGCCGGTGGCCCGTGTTTGAAAGAACCACTTGCGGTTGAGATCCACGTCCAGCTGGGTAAAGTTGAACGTGTCTCTCTCTGACTGCTGCAATGAACTCTGGTGATCATGCGTGACGTCACAAAGATCCAGGCTAAACCAAACCAACGTGTTTCAAAAGCGGCTTTCTTCCTCAGGGCTCCACGCTAGATGGAGTTGTCTTTAGATGTTAAAATCATGATGTTAATTGTGTCAGCGGCCAGTATTATTACCATACATAGCATTTTCATTATTGAAATGCAAACATCTCTACCTCACTCTTGAGGCCATTTGGTTTTAAAATGTTAAGTTCAAATATCCATTGGCTCTCTGTTCGTGAGTTTTTTTTAATAGATTCTTTTCCTCAGGAGTCTTCTTTCACTACTTGGATTCTCCATATTTTATTACCCAAAATAGTGCTCCGATGCTTGGCTACATACTGTAGTATTTAGATAGGAGGTGTCTATCAAATTTCTTTATAATGTTGCTCACCTATACGTTTTGTTAATGTTCTTTTAGTGCATGCAATGTATTTTTTTTTCAATACAGTAAATATCCCCCTTTGTCTGGCATGTTATGACATCCTTAATGATGAATTGATCTTGTCCATTATTAAATTCTTTTCTTTGTGTTGGAAGTAGCATGTGGCAGAACTTACAATGGCTGTAGGGTAAGAAGCCTCTAATATTAATATATGATGTAATTTGTCCATTGTTTTGGTCAAATCGTTGTGTAGTAGGGGCCACCAGATTTCCGATATTGCGTACTTTCCTAAATATAATAAATCGAGGGTGGTTCGGTAACAGTTCCCCTATTTTGTCCTCCCTTAGTATGCCCAATATTTATCAACAATATTTCTCAAATGTGGTTTTGAGATTTATATTGTGTAATTATAGGTATGTCGATATCACTGCAGTTGTCCTTAGTAGTGGATTTAGTATCAGAGATTAATTGGTGTCTTGGGGTATGTTTTACTTTAAATTCAATTGCAATTAATGGCACTGATATAAGAGGGAAGACATAGCTGCAAAACCGGACCACAACCACAGTAGTCTTAGGATATAAAAAAAATATATATAATTATTTGTGCTATAGGGCACTTCCAGAATAAGATAAAAAGGATATAAACAATTGTCAGCAGGGACCGGTGAGGTCCACAGAAAAATCCACAAGAGAAGTGTTGGCACTAGAGTGGTTTTTAGGTCCACAGGCAAATACATCAACCACTTAGTCAGTGCAATAAATGGTCCCAGAGAATAATATTTAATGGGTAATAATGTATATTCAAAGAGTGTTACCTCATGAGCCTCATGGTGGTGTTAGGCTGTGATATACTTTAAATGTCCATCCGCTCTCCCAGTGCCTTTTGTTCCATCCAGGTGTTGACCGGAGACAGTTGTTGAGTCAGAGCTATCCCGGACGGTGACAGACGCTCCTTGCTACTCAATGCGGTGCTGCATCGGACCATCTACCCAAGTGGGGTGCTGCGCGCGAACCTGGTCCTTTGGCAACGCTTCATAGATGACATTTTATTTACATGGTCAGAGGACCATAATTCACTATCTGAATTTTTAAGCGATATCAATAAAAATGAGTTTTATTTGAAATTCATTCAAACAACTGGAGCGCCCCCACTGCCGCAGGGCCGAGGGGTACCCGGTACCGGGCCTCTGAGTCTCTGTTCTGGGATTGTCACGGTGGCTAGACCCGGTCCGTGGCCCTGCTGAGGGGCGTCCAGTGAAAGGTGGTAAATGGTGGTGTTGTTGTGGTGCGGTACAGGTCGCAGTAAATAACGAGGACACCAGGTTGCAGTCTCTTTACCTCTTTACTGAAGGTTTCAGGATCCTCAGTCCGGAATACGGTAAGCCGGGCTGTGCAAGTCCGGCCGGTCCAATGGCACCTCCAGAGTTCCCTTCTCAGGTGGAAATCTGTGCCTACCTTCTAGCGCTTGTGTGTTGTGGTCCTCCCCTGCTGTGCTTACGGGATAGTCCCCACAACTGTTGTGTCTGTTTCTTAAGTTCCCTCACAACTCAATTCTGATGTTCTTCTTCGTCCCCCTGATGATATGGCTAGGACGCACCTGTATGACGGGTAGGCTCGGAGCTCTTCCTGGACCCTAGTGTCGCCCCTCTCCTGTTGTTGCCCCCTGTGTCTTCTTAGGTGAATTGAGTGAGACAGCCCGCCTATAATTGACTGTCCTGCCGTAGGTTTGAAGTCAGGCCTGGAGCTCTATACTTCCTCGGCGTTCCGGCCACCGGTTACGCGCCTCAGTAGGATGTTGCCTCGTCTTACAGCACGACTCCTACTGGTGTTTCTCCTTGTGCGTTGATCTCGTTTCTCACTCAGCACAATGAACCTCGCTTCTTGTCCTTTCTTGGGGTACGCTATGAAGTGCAGGCGCGGTCCCGTAACGTTCTCTCTGTTCGCTAGGCCTCTGTCAGGATCCCACCCCTGACAGGGACCCCCCTGAGTCTCTCCCTGCAACACCCTCTGCCACAGGGTGTTGCCTGTTCGATTCCCAGTCAGCTTCTCCTCTCACTTCCTATCTAACCCCCAGTTTTACCAGATTGTGAGGAGTGGCCTAATACATAGCACCCTTAGCTCCCCCTGGAGGCCAGACTGTGAAATGCATTGGTGTCTGTGATACCTGGTCAGGTGAACTCCTTCAGTGCCATCAGACGTACCATAGCCCCCCTTAGCGGCGGAGCATCAGTACTGCAACGACCAGGACTCTGGGGCGCTGCACAACTAGCATGCAAACAGTTAATTTTCTCGATTTAAACATCCTTATTGAAGAAGGATCCATACGCACTCGCACATTTAGTAAACCTACGGACTCCTACAGCTGCATCCCGTTAGAAAGTTTCCACCTACTTAAACAACGTCCCCAGAACTCAATATATGAGGACATTTCGTAATTGCTCCAAACCCAAAGCCTTCTACAGCGAAGCCAAAATATTAACAAAAAAATTCTTAAATAAAGGTTATAATAATAACTTCCTTATAGAAGCCAAAAAGAGAGTCGAAGAAACTTCGCGGATAAGTCTCCTCTTTTGAGATAATAGGACAGGCATGATTAGTAAATAAATCACAGACAAGACTATTATTATTCAGTTTAACTCCAATGATCACATCCTTAAAAAAATTGTAAGACCATTGAGACATACTGAAGGATGATAAAATCATAGGTGACAAACATATATAAAAAAGCATTACCCCATATCCCACCGCTACAGGGAGTGGGAAGAGAGTGGCCAAGTGCCAGAATAGGCGCATCTTCCAGATGTGCCTTTTCTGGGGTGGCTGGGGGCAGATGTTTGTAGCCAGGGGGGGGGCAATAACCATGGTCCCTCTCCTGGCTATTAATATCTGCCCTCAGTCACTGGCTTTACCACTCTGGCGGAGAAAATTGCGCGGGAGCCCACGCCAATTTTTTCCGCCATTTAACCCTTTATTTTAGCAGCTACAGCGCCCAAATTTTGCACATACACACTACTAACATTAGTAGTGTGGAATATGCAAAAAAAAAAAGGGATATGACATGGTTTACTGTATTTATACAACAATTGTCCTAAGTAGTGAGTTTTGGCACTTCATACTATATAACAACACATAGGAGGCTCAATGGGAATTCCCCCAGGCTCCAAAGAAGAGGACCAAGATATTATAACAATACAAATCAAGTTTTATTTGAACATATAAAAGATAAAAAGGTACAGGACATAAAATCCAAGAAATACCCAGGGAGACAATGAGTCACCACCCAATTATATATTTTATAGAGTATACTGAAAAAACACACTATATCATAACATGCGGTGTCCAATTGTTTATCTTAGCCGGCTGTGTGGAGTATATGTACGTATATTCATTCAAAGTCCCAATTCGGGTATATTTATAAAATACTCTCATATAACTCCCAGCACAGAAAAGTTACAAAAAGACACTGTATGTAGAACCTAACTAATGCAGTAACACATGAGCTTCACAGTGTAACAGAATTAGCAAAAAATGGTGCTACCCTAGTATCTTATAAATAAGGTAGCGCTATCCAAGCATCTATTTAGTATGTAGCACCAGTTCATAAGCACATATGAGACGCTCCCAAGGCTGTCCAAGTGGAGCCCGTGTGCTGCACAATGTGTGGAGTCAAGTTGCGCTAAGCATATTACCTGATATCAGTTATTCAGCCGATACAAAGATAGAGAGTGGTGGCGTGTTCCCCTGTTCGCCCCGACGCGCGTTTCGCCCTTAGCTTCTTCCGGGGGCGTGTCCACAGGATCGAAAGTATGGTTATTTATATCCCTGGCTACCAATAGACGCCTGGGGAAGGGGCGGGTCTAAATCCCTATCAGTATTCCACCGGATGTACGTGTATTGTGACTCCGCGCTAGATGATGACCTCAGTGACCCGCTCATGGAGCGCATAGTACGCAGAGTTACACTTGAAGGGGGGCGGGTCTAAATCCCTGCCGGTATTGCGCCGGATGTGCATGTATATTGTGAGTCCGTGCCGGAAAATAACAGTAGTGACCCGCTTGTGGAGCGCATAAAGCGCAGAATTATATATGAATAAAAATGAATGATATTATCGGCGCATGCGGCGATCATCACCATACCATGTAAGTGCATTTACATATCGGCGCTCCTTGGGTTTTGCCCATCTTAGTGCAGAAACCCGAAACAGAGCGCCTATGTAAATGCTGGGTGATGTGATACACCACGCATGCGCACTACCATTCTTGTGCATAAATACAAACTTATAGGGATACTATATGGTATTATCTAGGATATAATGTGATAATAAAGTGAACATGCTACACTTGTGGAGAGTGATTCCATATATTTAATGTAAAATGATTACAGATAGTGATAGGAGAGTCACTGATGACCCATAATAATAACATCCGCCAAGCGTAAGACAACCCCATCATATTGGGATCACAGTGCAATATTCCCGTAACCGGGTGAATTGATTAAATGTGATGAAGAAAGTGCAATAGTGATAAATGTAAAGATAAAAAATACCTCTATATAGGGCCATAAAAATAATGATGTGACCAAGGGTAATGTCCCTTGTATATAACCCAAAACCGAGATATATATCTATAACTGGGCCAGGGGCAAGAAGTGATCCAACATCGTGAATGATGGTGATTAAATCATGAATAAATATTATAACCATAAAAATACAAAGTGCAAAAAAGTCTAGTCCATATAATACATTACTCCCCATCAAATAAGAGTTTGCACAGTCCCATAGACATCTTGACCGAAGGCTTGGACTTCAGTGGGTCCTTCGTCATCCACAGCCACCCCTTAAATTTCACACGACTTCCAGGGATACGATATTGAAAAAAGCATCCTTCCAGACCTCAATGGAACCATGATATTAGGACCAATATTGGGGCATAGTGAATAATCTTAAGAAATAAAACAAAAATACATTAATAACATATCAAAAACTTTAAAATGCTTTAAAATACAAAAACCCCAACACCCCATCCCTAAAAAGACGCCTCACATATCCATAGCCTGTTAATGCAATAAATATGGCTCAAAAGGATCATATTATAGAAAAGCAGCAAATCCCAAGTTCTCGTTTAGGCCCCCTGGACTCATAGTACCCAAGCGGTAAATCCACTTGCTTTCAACCTGCGCTAGAACTTTGGATAAATCTCCCCTACGAGGTCCCAATGTGACTTGGTCAATGGCCTTTATGACTAAACCCCTAGCGCTACTTCCATGAAAGTGTTTGAAATGTCGGGGCAGACTTTTTAAAGAGGAATCTTCTGTATTTGTTTTGCCACTTTGAATATCCCCGACATATTTTTCTGTATTTTTAACTTTTTCGATGTCTCTGACATGTTCCCGGGTTCTTACCTTCAGTTCCCTAGTGGTCAGGCCTATATAGACCTTCCCACAGGGACAAGTCGCATGGTAGATCACTCCGGTAGATGTACATGTAAGGTGTTTTCGTATGTCAAAACATCGCGAGCCATTCCAATTCGAAAAAGTATTTGATCTGGTATGATTGTAACATCCTTTGCATAGGCCACAGGGGAAGAAGCCCGGCGATCCATTTGAATTAACCCGATTGGTAATCGTCCTCATAGATTCATAATGACTTTGGACTAATATATCCTTTAGATTAGCTGATCTCCTAGCCACAAAGGATGGCTTTGTGGGTAATATACGTCGTAGAACTGGATCCACCAGTAAAGTTTCCCAATGCTTACAAATGATATCTTTCAAGCCCCTCCATTCCTTGTTGTACGTTGAGATAAAACGTACTTGGTTGGTGTTATCTTGTTTCCTGTTGTTATCGGGGGGAGTGCGATATAAGAGTTGATCCCTCGTGGTTTTGTTAGCTCTAAGGTATCCTCTTTTAATTGTCCTTTTGGTGTAACCTCTATCTATGAATCTGCACGTAAGGTCAATGGCCTGGTGTTGTGAACTCTATTTCTGGGCTCCCTCTTGTGGTCACAGGTGGTACTGTGTGAGTGCTGTCTTTCTGCAGGTTTGTGACTGGCATCAGCTGTCTCGTTATCTGTGGGCTGGTTTTCTATTTAAGCTCACTTGGACTCTCAGTCTATGCCTGCTGTCAGTGTATTCAGTGCTATTCTGATTCCTTCTGACTACCTTGCTCCCAGTCTCTTCAAGAGAAGCTAAGTTTCCGTTTGTGCATTTTTTGATCATCAGTGTTCAATATGTTTCTTGTCCAGCTTGCTAATATGTGATTCCTTGCTTGCTGGTAGCTCTAGGGGGCTGAGTTTCTCCCCCCACACCGTTAGTTGGTGTGTGGGTTCTTGAATTCTCAGCGTGGATATTTTGTAGGGTTTTCTGCTGACCGCACAGCTCTCTATCTGTCTTCTGCTATCTAGTTTTAGCGGGCCTCATTTGCTGAATCTGTTTTCATTCCTACGTGTGTCTTTTCCCCTTACCTCACCGTTATTATTTGTTGGGGGCTTCCTATATCTTTGGGGTTATTTCTCTTGAGGCAAGTGAGGTCTTGCTTTCTCTTTAGGGGTACTTAGTTCCTCAGGCTGCGTCGAGACGTCCAGGCTTTTAGGCACGTTCACCGGCTACCTTTAGTGTGTTTGGTTAGGATCAGGTTTGCGGGCAGTCCAGTTACCACCTCCCTAGAGCTTGTTCTATACTTAGTAACTTAGCTAGTAGTTCTGTGATCCCCAGCCACTGGGATCATAACAGTACAGCAGGCCAAAAAAGTGTTTAATGCATCGCATGAAGTGGGATAAAAGAAGTCCTGAGTACAATTTTTATTTTTTTTTCCTCCTTTGCTGCAGTCTGTCCAGCTTCTCTCATCCCCTTAATCTCTGGGTGGTTTTGAGCTCAGCTGCAGACATGGATATTCAGAGTCTGACTTCTAGTGTGGATCATCTTGTTGCAAGGGTGCAAAATATTCAGGATTTTGTTGTTCATAGCCCTATGTCTGAGCCAAAGATACCTATTCCTGAGTTGTTTTCTGGAGATAGATCTAGGTTTCTGAATTTTAGGAATAATTGTAAATTGTTTCTATCTTTGAGACCTCGTTCCTCTGGTGATTCCGCTCAGCAAGTTAAAATTGTTATCTCCTTGTTACGCGGCGACCCTCAAGATTGGGCTTTCTCTCTGGCGCCAGGAGATCCTGCATTGCTGAATGTGGATGCGTTTTTTCTGGCGCTTGGACTGCTTTATGAGGAACCTAATCTTGAGAACCAGACAGAAAAGGCTTTGCTGGCTATCTCTCAAGGTCAGGATGAAGCTGAGGTGTACTGTCAAAAATTTCGGAAATGGTCAGTGCTTACTCAATGGAATGAGTGTGCCCTGGCTGCAAATTTCAGAGAGGGTCTTTCTGAAGCCATTAAGAATGTTATGGTGGGGTTCCCCACGCCTGCAAGTCTGAGTGATTCAATGGCTTTGGCCATTCAGATTGATCGGCGTTTGCGGGAGCGCAAATCTGCGCATCCTCTGGCGGTGTTCTCTGAACAGAGACCTGAGTCAATGCAATGTGACAGAACTCTGACTAGAATGGAGCGACAAAGTCATAGACGTCAAAATGGGTTGTGCTTTTACTGTGGTGATTCTACTCATGTTATCTCAGCATGCTCTAAGCGCTTAAAAAAAATCGCTAAACCTGTCACCATTGGTACTATACAGCCTAAGTTCATTTTGTCTGTTACTTTAATCTGTTCTTTGTCATCCTACTCGGTTATGGCTTTTGTGGATTCAGGTGCTGCCCTGAATCTTATGGATTTGTCGTTTGCCAAGCGCTGTGGTTTTGTTCTGGAGCCTTTGGAATTTCCTATTCCACTGAGGGGAATAGATGCTACGCCATTGGCTGAGAATAAGCCTCAGTATTGGACTCAAGTGACCATGTGCATGACTCCTGTACATCAGGAGGTGATTCGCTTTCTTGTGCTGCATAATTTGCATGATGTTGTAGTTTTGGGTCTGCCATGGCTGCAGGCCCATAATCCAGTTTTGGATTGGAAAGCTATGTCTGTGTCAAGTTGGGGTTGTCAGGGGATTCATGGCGATGTCCCTTTGGTGTCAATTGCTTCTTCCACTCCTTCTGAGGTCCCTGAGTTTTTGTCGGACTACCAGGATGTATTTGATGAGCCCAGATCCGGTGCCCTGCCTCCTCATAGGGATTGTGATTGTGCTATAAATTTGATTCCTGGCAGTAAGTTCCCTAAGGGACGACTTTTTAATTTGTCTATACCAGAACATGCCGCGATGCGGAGTTATATAAAGAAGTCCTTGGCGAAGGGACATATTCGCCCATCCTCCTCCCCTCTTGGTGCAGGTTTTTTTTTGTGGCCAAGAAGGATGGTTCTCTGAGACCTTGTATAGATTATCGTCTTCTAAATAAAATCACGGTCAAATTTCAGTATCCTTTGCCATTATTGTCTGATCTGTTTGCTCGGATTAAGGGATCCAGTTGGTTCACCAAGATAGATCTTCGTGGTGCGTATAACCTTGCGCGTATCAAGCAGGGGGACGAATGGAAAACAGCATTTAATACGCCCGAAGGCCATTTTGAGTACTTGGTGATGCCTTTTGGACTCTCTAATGCTCCTTCTGTGTTTCAGTCCTTTATGCATGACATTTTCCGAGAATATCTGGATAAATTTATGATTGTGTATCTGGATGACATTTTGGTCTTTTCTAATGATTGGGAGTCCCATGTGAAGCAGGTCAGGATGGTGTTTCAGGTCCTGCGTGCTAATGCTTTATTTGTGAAGGGCTCAAAATGTCTCTTCGGAGTACAGAAGGTTTCCTTTTTGGGTTTTATTTTTTCTCCTTCTACTATTGAGATGGACCCAGTCAAGGTCCAGGCTATTCATGACTGAACTCAGCCTACATCTGTTAAGAGTCTTCAGAAGTTCTTGGGTTTTGCTAATTTTTACCGTCGCTTCATCGCTAATTTTTCTGGCGTGGTTAAGCCCTTGACGGATTTGACCAAGAAAGGTTCTGATGTGACTAATTGGTCTCCTGCAGCAGTGGAAGCCTTTCGGGAGCTGAAGCGCCGGTTTTCTTCAGCTCCAGTCTTATGTCAGCCTGATATCTCTCTTCCTTTCCAGGTCGAGGTGGATGCTTCTGAGATTGGAGCAGGGGCTGTTTTGTCGCAGAGAAGCTCTGATGGCTCTGTGATGAAGCCTTGTGCCTTCTTTTCTAGAAAGTTTTCGCCTGCCGAGCGGAATTATGATGTTGGTAATCGGGAGTTGTTGGCTATGAAGTGGGCATTTGAGGAGTGGCGACATTGGCTCGAGGGAGCTAGGCATCGTGTGGTGGTCTTGACTGATCACAAAAATCTGATTTATCTCGAGTCTGCCAAGCGCCTGAATCCTAGACAGGCTCGTTGGTCGTTGTTTTTCTCCCGTTTCGATTTCGTGGTCTCGTACCTGCCTGGTTCGAAGAACGTGAAGGCTGATGCCCTTTCTAGGAGTTTTGTGCCTGACTCTCCGGGAGTTTCAGAGCCGGCTGGTATCCTCAAAGAGGGAGTGATTTTGTCTGCCATTTCCCCAGATTTGCGACGAGTGCTGCAGAAATTTCAGGCTGATAGACCTGACCGTTGTCCACCAGAGAGACTGTTTGTCCCAGATAGATGGACCAGCAGAGTTATTTCCGAGGTTCATTCTTCGGTGTTGGCAGGTCATCCTGGGATTTTTGGTACCAGAGATTTGGTGGCCTTCCTTGTCGCGGGATGTGCGTTCCTTTGTGCAGTCTTGTGGGATTTGTGCTCGGGCTAAGCCTTGCTGTTCTCGTGCCAGCGGTTTGCTTTTGCCTTTGCCTGTCCCGAAGATGCCTTGGACGCACATTTCCATGGATTTTATTTCAGATCTTCCAGTATCTCAGAGAATGTCTGTCATCTGGGTGGTGTGTGATCGTTTTTCCAAAATGGTCCATTTGGTGCCCTTGCCTAAGTTGCCTTCCTCCTCCGATTTGGTTCCTTTATTTTTTCAGAATGTGGTTCGCTTGCACGGCATCCCTGAAAATATTGTGTCTGACAGAGGATCCCAGTTTGTGTCCAGATTTTGGCGGATTTTTTGTGCTAAGATGGGCATTGATTTGTCTTTTTCGTCGGCCTTCCATCCTCAGACGAATGGCCAAACCGAGCGAACTAATCAGACGTTGGAAACTTATTTGAGATGTTTTGTTTCTGCTGATCAGGATGATTGGGTGACTTTTTTGCCATTGGCCGAGTTTGCCCTTAATAATCGGGCTAGTTCTGCTACTTTGGTTTCGCCTTTTTTCTGCAATTCTGGTTTTCATCCTCGTTTTTCCTCGGGTCAGGTTGAGCCTTCTGACTGTCCGGGGGTGGATTCTGTGGTGGATAGGTTGCAGCAGATTTGGAACCATGTGGTGGACAATTTGAAGTTGTCACAGGAGAAGGCTCAGCGCTTTGCCAACCGCCGTCGCGGTGTTGGTCCCCGACTTCGTGTTGGGGATTTGGTATGGCTGTCTTCTCGGTATGTTCCTATGAAGGTTTCCTCTCCTAAATTCAAGCCTCGCTTCATCGGTCCTTATAAGATTTTGGAAATCCTTAACCCGGTGTCTTTTCGTTTGGACCTCCCAGCATCGTTTGCCATTCATAATGTGTTCCATAGGTCTTTGTTGCGGTGGTATGTGGTGCCTGTGGTTCCTTCTGTTGAGCCTCCTGCTCCGGTGCTGGTTGAGGGCGAATTGGAGTACGTGGTGGAGAAGATCTTGGATTCTCGTATTTCCAGACGGAGGCTTCAGTATTTAGTTAAGTGGAAGGGCTATGGTCAGGAGGATAATTCCTGGGTTGTCGCTTCTGATGTTCATGCGGCCGATTTGGTTCGTGCCTTCCATGCGGCTCATCCTGATCGCCCTGGGGGTCTTGATGAGGGTTCGTTGACCCATCCTCAAGGGGGGGTACTGTTGTGAACTCTATTTCTGGGCTCCCTCTTGTGGTCACAGGTTGTACTGTGTGAGTGCTGTCTTTCTGCAGGTTTTGACTGGCATCAGCTGTCTCGTTATCTGTGGGCTGGTTTTTTATTTAAGCTCACTTGGACTCTCAGTCTATGCCTGCTGTCAATGTATTCAGTGCTATTCTGATTCCTTCTGACTACCTTGCTCCCAGTCTCTTCAAGAGAAGCTAAGTTTCCGTTTGTGCATTTTTTGATCATCAGTGTTCAATATGTTTCTTGTCCAGCTTGCTAATATGTGATTCCTTGCTTGCTGGTAGCTCTAGGGGGCTGAGTTTCTCCCCCCACACCGTTAGTTGGTGTGTGGGTTCTTGAATTCTCAGCGTGGATATTTTGTAGGGTTTTCTGCTGACCGCACAGCTCTCTATCTGTCTTCTGCTATCTAGTTTTAGCGGGCCTCATTTGCTGAATCTGTTTTCATTCCTACGTGTGTCTTTTCCCCTTACCTCACCGTTATTATTTGTTGGGGGCTTCCTATATCTTTGGGGTTATTTCTCTTGAGGCAAGTGAGGTCTTGCTTTCTCTTTAGGGGTAGTTCGTTCCTCAGGCTGCGTCGAGACGTCCAGGCTTTTAGGCACGTTCACCGGCTACCTTTAGTGTGTTTGGTTAGGATCAGGTTTGCGGTCAGTCCAGTTACCACCTCCCTAGAGCTTGTTCTATACTTAGTAACTTAGCTAGTAGTTCTGTGATCCCCAGCCACTGGGATCATAACACCTGGGCATTAAAGTTTGTTTCATTCGAGCAAATGCGCTTAGCCCGTAGATATTGTCCAATCGGTATACCACGGATTGTGGATGGGGGGTGAGATGAATCTGCGGACAGAAAAGAATTTGTTGACGTAGGCTTCCTAAATATATCAGTGTCAATACGTCCACTTACACCCACACTCATTTTGATGTCTAGAAAATCCATTTCTCTTCCATGTTTGAAAGTGAGTTTAATATTAAGATGATTCTCATTAAGCTGTTGCATCAATATATTTAATTCTTCAATTGATCCATCCCATAGGAAGAGGACATCATCAATGTACCTCATCCAGTTGTGAACCTGGTTCATTCCCTGGATGAGGTCACTATGGAAGATGTCCTCCTCCCAGGCCCCCAAAAACAGATTGGCATACGATGGGGCACACGAGGCCCCCATCGCAGTGCCCTATAGTTGCAGGTACGTGTGGGTGTTAAAGGTGAAAGCATTGTGAGTCAGAAGAAACTCCAGCAGGATCAGAATGAGTTCAATGAGTGGGCCATCCAGGGTACTGGAAGACAAAAAACGTTTGGCTGCTCTTAGGCCGTCCTGGTGTCGGATGGACGTATATAGGGACTCCACGTCGGCCGTGACAATGACCATACTGTCCTCCAGATACAGTTGATCCAATCTCTGAAGGGCCGACGTGGTGTCCCTGATATATGACGGTAGATTTGCAACCAAAGGTTTCAAAAAGTGGTCTACAATGTTTGCAATAAACTCACAAGGTCCGTCATTACCTGAGACTATAGGGCGACCTGGTGGATCCAAAGCGTTCTTGTGAAGTTTGGGGACTAAATACAAAGTAGGGAGCTTAGGTTGGCAAAGCCAGATGTTGTCCAACAGCTTTTTGGATGCAATTCCTTGTTCAAAGGCTCTTTCTATAATATCAATCAACAACTTCTGAAAAGAAGATACAGGGTTGAAGGTAAGTCTCTTATAACAGGTTGCATCATTCAGCAATTTGTTTGCTTGTTTTTCATACAGTTCCTTTGGCCATATTACAAGGTTCCCCCCCTTGTCCGCTGGTTTGTACACAACGTCATGCCAGCTTTTAAGTTCTTCTATTGCTGCCCGTTCAATTTTTGTTACATTTGAACAGCTTTTTTGAGTCTTGGCCAGCTTTTCTATGTCTTGAGATACCAATCTCGTGAAAATATCAATGGCTGGGCATAAACTTAAAGGGGGGAACTTGTTAGATTTAGTAAATAGCCATTGTGGAATTGTGCTTACCTCTGATGGATTTTTCTCCTCTTCCAAAGAGATCAAAATATCAAGAATTTCTCTATCCTCTGTACTGAGTGGAGGATCTTGATCAGTATTTTTAAAATGCAGCTTTTTTAATATAAGTTTCCTGGCAAGCAGATGAACATCCTTCACAGATGTAAATGCGTCTAAATGGTGTGAAGGGGAAAAAGTCAGACCTTTTTGTAATACTCTTACCTGTACTGGAGTCAGGATGTGTTCAGAAAGGTTAATTACCTGATATTGGTTGTTCTTCCTCCGACTTCTCTGTGCTTTATGGAACATCTCAGGAAATTTTTTCTTCCGGTCGCTGCTTCTTAGGTGGAAATCCCTAGTAGACTCTATATCACTATTGGAAGCATTACTTTCCATTCCAGACTGGCTGGAAACTTCAGAGTTCCTTCTGGATTTGGGAATCCCTGTGGGTTCATTGTTCTTTTGTTGCCATCTAAACACTTTATCTGTATCATAGTCCCCCACATCATGTAAGAATTTTTTAAGCTTGTCTTGGCTGACCTTTTCTTCCAGCATATTAATATCAGTTTCTAAATCCTTGGACCATTTTGTAAATTGGTCACTAGTAGTGTTGAGCATTCCGATACCGCAAGTATCGGGTATCGGCCGATACTTGCGGGTATCGGAATTCCGATACCGAGATCCGATACTTTTGTGGTATCGGGTATCGGTATCGAAACAACATTAATGTAAAAATGTGTAAAAGAGAGAATTAAAATAAAAAATATTGCTATACTCACCTCTCCGACGCAGCCTGCACCTTACCGAGGGAAGCGGCAGCGTTCTTTGTTTAAAATTCGCGCTTTTCTTTCCTTTACGTGAAGTCCCGGCTTGTGATTGGTTGCGTCGCAGTCACATGGGCGACGCAACCAATCACAGCAAGCCGTGACGTAATTTCAGGTCCTTAAGGATTTTAAAATTACGTCCCGGCTTTGTGATTGGTTGCGTCGCAGTCACATGGGCGACGCAACCAATCACAAGCCGTGACGTCACGGGAGGCTGGACACGCGCGCATTTTAAAATGCGCGCTTGTCCAGCCTCCCGTGACGTCCCGGCTTGTGATTGGTTGCGTCGCAGTCAACCAATCACAAGCCGGGAGGCTGGACACGCGCGCATTTTAAAATGCGCGCTTGTCCAGCCTCCCGTGACGTCCCGGCTTGTGATTGGTTGCGTCACGGTCAACCAATCACAAGCCGGGAGGCTGGACACGCGCGCATTTTAAAATGCGCGCTTGTCCAGCCTCCCGTGACGTCCAGGCTTGTGATTGGTTGCGTCGCGGTCAACCAATCACAAGCCGGGAGGCTGGACACGCGCGCATTTTAAAATGCGCGCGTGTCCAGCCTCCCGTGACGTCACGGCTTGTGATTGGTTGCGTCGCCCATGTGACTGCGACGCAACCAATCACAAAGCCGGGACGTAATTTTAAAATCCTTAAGGACCTGAAATTACGTCACGGCTTGCTGTGATTGGTTGCGTCGCCCATGTGACTGCGACGCAACCAATCACAAAGCCGGGACTTCACGTAAGGAAAGAAAAGCGCAAATTTTAAGCAAACAACGCTGCCGGTTCCCTCGGAGAGGTGAGTATAGCAATATTTTTTATTTTAATTCTTTCTTTTACACATTAATATGGTTCCCAGGGCCTGAAGGAGAGTTTCCTCTCCTTCAGACCCTGGGAACCATCAGGAATACCGTCCGATACTTGAGTCCCATTGACTTGTATTGGTATCGGGTATCGGTATCGGATTGGATCCGATACTTTGCCGGTATCGGCCGATACTTTCCGATACCGATACTTTCAAGTATCGGACGGTATCGCTCAACACTAGTCACTAGGCATGTCCTTTACTAATGATTTATGGAGGTCCTCTAACTGCTTATCCACTTCAAGCAGTGATGATGTATTTTTGGTGATTAATATTTCAATGAATTCAAAAGAACATTTAGAGGCTATTGATATCCATCTCTTGATCAGCTCCTGTTCCCCTAAATCATATGTGGGGTATAGTTGGATCCTGAGCCCTCTAGGTATAATTTTTTTATCCAAATAATTTTCCAATGATGAACGGTTCCACCATAGTTTTCCGGCACGGACTCACAATATACATGCACATCTGGCGCAATACCGGCAGGGATTTAGACCCGCCCCCCTTCAAGTGTAACTCTGCGTACTATGCGCTCCATGAGTGGGTCACTGAGGTCATCATCTAGCGCGGAGTCACAATACACGTACATCCGGTGGAATACTGATAGGGATTTAGACCCACCCCTTCCCCAGGCGTCTATTGGTAGCCAGGGATATAAATAACCATACTTTCCATCCTGTGGGCACGCCCCCGGAAGAAGCTAAGGGCGAAACGCGCGTCGGGGCGAACAGGGGAACACGCCACCACTCTCTATCTTTGTACCGGCTGAATAACTGATATCAGGTAATATGCTTAGCGCAACTTGACTCCACACATTGTGCAGCACACGGGCTCCACTTGGACAGCCTTGGGAGCGTCTCATATGTGCTTATGAACTGGTGCTACTTACTAAATAGATGCTTGGATAGCGCTACCTTATTTATAAGATACTAGGGTAGCACCATTTTTTGCTAATTCTGTTATACTGTGAAGCTCATGTGTTACTGCATTAGTTAGGTTCTACATGCAGTGTCTTTTTGTAACTTTTCTGTGCTGGGAGTTATATGAGAGTATTTTATAAATATACCCGAATTGGGACTTTGAATGAATATACGTACATATACTCCACACAGCCGGCTAAGATAAACAATTGGACACCGCATGTTATGATATAGTGTGTTTTTTCAGTATACTCTATAAAATATATAATTGGGTGGTGACTCATTGTCTCCCTGGGTATTTCTTGGATTTTATGTCCTGTACCTTTTTATCTTTTATATGTTCAAATAAAACTTGATTTGTATTGTTATAATATCTTGGTCCTCTTCTTTGGAGCCTGGGGGAATTCCCATTGAGCCTCATATGTGTTGTTATATGGTTTACTGTATGTAAACCATGTCTCATATCATGTCGGGTTTAGGCAGGAGAAATGAAAAGCCGGCAATTGAATTACCGGCTTTTCACATATATCGCGCTGAAGTAAATATAAAAACAGAATATATATATATATATGTGTCTCAATGATATATATATATATATATATATATATATATATATATATATATATATATATATATATATATATATATACTGTATATATGTTTTAATGGACATTTGAGCCCATAAATCCATTAGATGTCGGATTTGCAAGCCTGCGAGAAAATCTCGCAGTACGGATGCCATACGGATTACATACGGAGGATGCCATGCGCAAAATACGCTGACACACCCTGACTACGGATCACTATTTTGGGAACATTTCACCGTATTACGGCCGTATTACGGCCGTAAAAAACGGACCGTATTGTCTTACGCTGAGTGTGACGCCGGCCTTAATGAAATACAATTGCAAAATATCCATTGTGACTAACATGAGGTATTTCTTTCTGGCACTATATGTTTAATGGACACCTAGAATTTAATAGTTATATATAAACAATTGACTTGCATTTTTCCAATTGTAGACCATGGTAACTGGGCAGCGTCTTCTTTATGTCATGAGGCACCACATACTTTATTGATTGTATTGTATTATACTAATGAAAAATTATTTTTACTTTTCCATTGAAAACACTTCTTGACTCTGGACTATTATCTGCTGTCAGTGGTTTGTTATGTCTATTGAAGTGTGACCTTGCTAGTTCAAGGTTATTTGGACTGATATATTTGCTAGAGGATTTTATGTCTGTTGTTTATCTTATCTTAAACAAATTTTTTACCTTTTCTCTCACTTTCATCGGTGTCCTGCCTATCAGACAGTTTTCTTAGATTTTTTTACATTATTGTAGAAAGAAAAATATTTCATGTTAACATTTAAAAGCAGATTACTGCATATACCTGAGTATAAGCCGACCCAAGTATAAGCCGAAGCGCTTAATTTTGCCATGAAAAACTGGGAAAACTTATTGACTTGAGTATAAGCTGGGTATACATGGCTCCTCATCCCTATCCTGGTATGCATGGCCCCCTCATCCCTATCCTGGTATACATGGCTCCCCATCCCTATCCTGGTATGCATGGCTCCTCATCCCTATCCTGGTATGCATGACTCCTCATCCCTATCCTGGTATACATGGCTCCTCATCCCTATCCTGGTATGCATGGCCCCCTCATCCCTATCCTGCTATGCATGGCTCCTCATCTCTATCCTTCTAAACATGGCTCTTTCTCCCTATCCTGGTATGCATGGCTCCTCATCCCTATCCTGGTATGCAGGGCTCCTCATCCCTATCCTCGTATGCATGGCTCCTCATCCCTATCCTCATATGCATAGATCCTCATCCCTATCCTAGTATGCATGGATCATCATCTCTATCCTAGTATGCATAGCTCCTCATCCCTATCCTGGTATGCATAGCTCCTCATCCCTATCCTGGTATGCATGGCTCCTCATCCCTATCCTCATATGCATGGCTCCTCATCCCTATCCTCATATGCATAGATCCTCATCCCTATCCTAGTATGCATGGATCATCATCTCTATCCTAGTATGCATGGCTCCTCATGCATATCCTGGTATGCATGGCTCCTCATCCCTATCCTGGTATGCATGGCCCCCTCATCCCTATCCTGGTATACATGGCTCCTCATCCCTATCCTGGTATGCATGGCTCCTCATCCCTATCCTGGTATGCATGGCTCCTCATCCCTATCCTGATATACATGGCCCCCTCATCCCTATCTTGGTATGCATGGCTCCTCATCCCTATCCTTGTATCCATAACTCTTCAACCCTATCCTGGTATGCGGCACCCTTATCCCTATCCTGGTATGCATGGCTCCTCATCCCTATCCTGGTATGCATGGCCCCCTCATCCCTATCCTGGTATACATGGCTCCTCATCCCTATCCTGGTATGCATGGCTCCTCATCCCTATCCTGGTATGCATGGCCTCCTCATCCCTATCCTGATATACATGGCCCCCTCATCCCTATCTTGGTATGCATGGCTCCTCATCCCTATCCTTGTATCCATAACTCTTCAACCCTATCCTGGTATGCGGCACCCTTATCCCTATCCTGGTATGCATGGCTCCTCATCCCTATCCTGGTATGCATGGCCACCTCATTCCTATCCTGGTATGCATGGCCCCCTCATCCCTATCCTGGTATACACGGCCCCCTTATCCCCCTCCTGGTAGGTATGCATGGCTCCTCATCCCTATCCTTGTATCCATAACTCTTCATCCCTATCCTGGTATGTGGCACCCTTATCCCTATCCTGGTATGCATGGCTCCCATCTAAAAAGCATAAAAAAATAAACCATCCTTCTTACCCTTCCTGCGCTCCCTCACAGCATCTAGTTCCGGTACCAGTGCTGCTTACAAACAGAGCACAGCTGCTGGAATTCTCACTGCTCTCCATTAATACTTGGATGCGCACTTTGGAATAAATAACTTCAATCAATCGCTTCTTATAAACATCAACAAGCTTTTAACACCTCTTAACTGGAAATTTGACCACTCTTGTTTTGAAAACTGCTCCAGGTCTCCCATATTTGAAGGGTGTCTTCTCCAATCAGCAATTTTAATATCTCTCCACAGGTGTTCAATAGGATTTTGATCCAGACTCATTGCTGCCATTTCAGAACTCTCCGGAGCTTTGTTTCCATTCATTTCTGGGTGCTTCTTGAAGTATGTTTGGGGTCATTGTCCTGCTGGAAGACCCATGACCTAGGATGCAAATTCAGCTTTCTGACACTGGGTACTGCATTGCGACCCAAAATCCCTTGGTAATCTTTAGATTTCATGATGACTGCAGTTGACTGTTGCAGACAGTCAAGGCACACAGTGTCAGAGGCAGCAAAGCAACCCCAAAACATCTTTGAACCTCCACCATATTTGACTGTAGGTACTGTGTTCTTTTCTTTGTAGGCCTCATTCTACTTTTGGTAAACAGTAGAATGATGTGCTTTACCAAAAAGATCTATCTTGGTCTCATCTGTCCACGAGATGCTTTACTAGAAGGATTTTGGCTTACTCACAAACATTTTGGCAAACTGCAGTCTAGTTTTTTTACTTCTCTGTGCCAACAGTGGGGTGCTTGTGGGTCTGCTGCCATAGCGTTTCATTTAATTCAAATGTAACGGATAGTTTGCACAAACATTGATGCACCCTGAGTCTGCAGGACAGCTTGAATTTTCTGGAACTTGTTTGGGGCTGCTTATCCGCCATCCGGACTATCCTGTGTCAAAATTCATAAATAATGTTGCCAACTTGTTTTAAAGAGAAGTCACTGAACAAAGATAACTTTGTTGTTTTTTTTTGTTTACATGGCTCTATGATGGCCTGTTATTTTGTGTAAATAGCTCTAGTATTTGGACAAATTTTGAATAAATAAAACTTTATTTCTTGTAACAGGGGATGAAAATACGGTAATGGCAATTTTAGCTGAGTCATGGTGAGAGATAAATATAATGTAGTTTTATAGCACACTACTGCGAAAACGGGAACACTGAATTTCTGACTTTTTAGTTAAGTTCATTTTTTTTTCACATTAAATTTTTTTTTTCATAGGGAAATTTTTTTAGGTTGTTTTTTTTACTTTTGTTTTATAATATTTATTAGTTCCATATGGGGACTTTAACATGCAACCTCATGACTGGCATATGAGGGGATAAACTGCTAGGATATGTAAGAACTGTGATCCTAATAGGTAATGCAGGAGCCTGGCTGTGTGTAAGGGCTTGTTCACATTACCGTATTTTTGGTCTGATTTTTGTAAAAGAAAAAAAACAGCATTCAGTAGGTCTGGGGGTCATAATGTGTGGTAGTTGGACTCCTCTAGTTTTCATTTCAGCTTGGCATTACATTGACTTGATCATCTCCAGTGTCCCTAGAATCATTTTATAAGACGGCAATGAAAGGCCACATGTTGCTTGAGCTACTGTAAGCATCCTGTGTGGCCATAACTTGCTACCATGGCCTGCATCATTTCTGGGATATCATTGGTTAATAATTGCAAAGGGAGCTGCCAGCAGTAGATTTTGATGATTTAAAGTTGGGTTTATCTGGTCTTGTAGACCAGAAAACATGTTAAAATACAGTAATGTGTCTGTGTACAGTCTAGTACAAAAAAAAAATAGCTCACGGATGATAAAAATGGATGTGGGAATTAAAACTTAAAATTATATGCTACGGCTAAAAACAAAATACAGTTCAAAAATTCTACAGTGCTTCTTTATCCTCTTCCTGACATGGCTATTTTCTATTTGTGCAGTGTGGCGAAACTGTGAAAAAAAGAGCAATTTCACAAATAATTTTTGTTATTTATAGTGTTCACTATATGGCAAAAATTAGGCATCAGTCTGATTTTCCAGGCCAGATTATAAAGATACAAACATGCAGTTCCTTTCCTATTTAAACATTGAAAAAAAAAATTCAGAAATTCGTAAAAATAAAAACAAAAAACTTTTTTGTTTGTCTCGTTGTTTTCCAAGACCCATAACGTTTTAAATTTTTAGTTGGTGGAGCTGTCTGAGGGCTTCTTTTTTGCGACCTGAGCTAATGTTTTTCTAGCTAAAATTTTGGGGAAGATATAATGTTTTGAGGGCAGAGCAATGTACTGCAGTGCACAGGCGCCGGGAAAGGTCAGAGAGGCCCGATGCCTGCGCATTGCAGTACTTTGCTCTGATCCTCAACAGTTTCAATGGGTGAAAAACGCTGAAACAAGTGACATGCTCCATTGTGCAAAAAAAACATGTAAAATCCTGATGACAAAAAAAAAACAAGCTGTGCGCATGAGATTTCTGAAGTCTCATAGGCTTTGCTGGTACTGTAAAACACAGCTGAAAATTTGCATTTAAAAAATGCTGTAAAAAAGCCTAGTGTGAACTTAGCCTGAAAGTGGAGTATTATGCCCTTGGTTGAAACAAGTGGCACAGAGATTTAATTCATATGACCTTCAGTCTGAACGCTATATTTTTCATTGAATTTATATTACTGAGGACCAATACTTTTGAATGATCACATGTGGATAGTAAGGCTTTTATCGGAACACTATTGAAGTTTCTGTGCTTTTTCTGCACCTTACTGACACAGCCCTCTAGTTGAAATTCTCAAAGACTCTCCTGTGGTGAGTACACGGAATAATTACAGCCTCAAACCGACTAGTGCTGTACTTAGTCAGGTTCCTCTATTTTGAGCTCTATTTGCACTTCTGGTAAATATTAGAGGTTGTAATTTGTAATCCTGCGACATTTCCCAAACCTGTAGTTTACAGCATATTTATACTGCATAAATGACTAGTAATATATCAGAGAGCCATAATAATAGAGGTAGAACATAACTAAGCATTTGTTTTCTGCGTTATTTTGAATCTAATTAAATAATCAAAATGTTTCTAAATAAGAGAAAGAGACAGAAGATCCTACAGAAATTACACGAAAATGTGGCAAAATATAACGGTTCCCATTTAAAGCACCTAACCTAAATTTACAAGATGCACATTTTTCGTGAGGATTTGCAAGCAGAAAATCCAGAACATAATACAGGACCATTTGAGATTTTAAAAAGCTTGGCTACACATTTCATGAAAACTTGTTCACCTTTTTTTGTTTGTGTGGAGTGTGAACACAATAACCCATACACATATATGATATAATGGGTGCAGCGCTTGGGTTTGGGTCCTCTGTTTACTTCAGAAGACTCAGGTAGTCACTGGCGAAAAATAAAGGTTTGTCACAGGCCCTATTTAGGTGAGAAAAATGGATGACAATAAGATGTTAAATGAATAATGACGTTTTATTCGCCTGAAATAAAAAGGAATTTTTGGTTATGTTGCCAATTGTTAGGTAAAAATGAGATGAGCGGCATCAGGAATCAGTGCGTTACTTTACTCCAGCTGGAACAGTCACTTGAAAGATTTTCATTCTATGATTAGGCTAATTACATTTTCTCTGTGTAAGGCCGGCGTCACACTTGGCGTAAGACAATACGCCACGTATTATACGTCCGTACTACGGCCGTAATACGGAGAAATGTTCCCAAAATATTGATCCGTAGGCAGGGTGTGTCAGCGTATTTTGCGCATGGCATCCTCCGTATGTAATCCGTATGGCATCCGTACTGCGAGATTTTCGCGCAGGCTTGCAAAACCGACATCTAATGGATTTATGTGCTCAAATGTTCGGGAAAACATATATACAGTGTATATATATATATATATATATATATATATATATATATATATATATATATATGTCATTGAGACACATATATATATATTCTGTATTTAGATTTCATTCAGCGCGATATCTGTGAAAAGTCGGTTATTCAATTGCCGGCTTTTCATTTCTCCTGCACAAACCCGACAGGATATGAGACATGGTTTACATACAGTGAACCATCTCATATCCCATTTTTTTTGCATATTCCACACTACTAATGTTAGTAGTGTGTATGTACAAAATTTCAGCGCTGTAGCTGCTAAAATAAAGGGTTAAATGGCGGAAAAAATTGGCGTGGGCTCCCGCGCAATTTTCTCCGCCAGAATGGTAAAGCCAGTGACTGACGGCAGATATTAATAGCCTAGAGAGGGTCCATGGTTATTGGCCCCCCCTGGCTACAAACATCTGCCCCCAGCCACCCCAGAAAAGGCACATCTGGAAGATGCGCCTATTCTGGCACTTGGCCACTCTCTTCCCACTCCCTGTAGCGGTGGGATATGGGGTAATGAAGGGTTAATGCCACCTTGCTATTGTAAGGTGACATTAAGCCAGATTAATAATGGAGAGGCGTCAATTATGACACCTATCCATTATTAATCCAATTGTATGAAAGGGTTAAAAAAAACACACACACATGATTTTAAAGTATTTTAATGAAATAAACACAGCGGTTGTTGTAATAATTTATTGCTCTCTCAATCCATCAGGAACACCCTCGCTTGGCAAAATAATTAACGCACAAGATACATACCTTCTGATGTCCTATCACGTCCAACGAGGTAATCCATCTGAAGGGGTTAACTAATATTACAGGCATGAGCTGCGATAAACCACTCGCTCGTGCCTGTAATCCCCGGGTGCTGAAAGGAAAGCTGGATCTGTACTTACATTGAGTCGCGGTGATGCGCCCCCTGCTGGATGTTCTCATGAACTGCAGCCTGGGAACTTTTTCCCACGCTCCAGGTCATATGAGGACATCCACCAGGGGGCGCATCACCGCGACTGAAGGAAATGTAGGTCAATGACCTACATTTCACTCATTCGCCGGGGAATTACAAGCACGAGCACAGCTGCATTTGCAGGGCTCCTGCTTGTAAATTATTTTAACCCCTTCAGATGGATTACCTCGTGGGACGTGACGGTTCAGCTGAGGGTATGTATCTTGTGTGTTTATTATTTTGCCAAGCGAGGGTCTGCAAATGGATTGAGAGAGCAATAAATTATTAAAACAACCGCTGTGTTTATTTCATTAAAATACTTTTTAATCATGTGTGTGTGTGTTTTTTAACCCTTTCATACAATTGGATTAATAATGGATAGGTGACATAATTGACGCCTCTCCATTATTAATCTGGCTTAATGTCACCTTACAATAGCAAGGTGGCATTAACCCTTCATTACCCCATATCCCACCGCTACAGGGAGTGGGAAGAGAGTGGCCAAGTGCCAGAACAGGCGCATCTTCCAGATGTGCCTTTTCTGGGGTGGCTGGGGGCAGATGTTTTTAGCCACGGGGGGGGCCAATAACCATGGACCCTCTCCTGGCTATTAATATCTGCCCTCAGTCACTGGCTTTACCATTCTGGCGGAGAAAATTGCGCGAGAGCCCACGCCAATTTTTTCCGCCATTTAACCCTTTATTTTAGCAGCTACAGTAACATTAGTAGTGTGGAATATGCAAAAGAAAAGGGGATATGAGATGGTTTACTGTATGTAAACCATGTCTCATATCATGTCGGGTTTGTGAAGGAGAAATGAAAAGCCGGCAATTGAATTACCGACTTTTCACTAACACCGCTGCGTATTTCTCGCAAGTCACACTGCTGGTCCGTGTGGAATCCGTATTTTTCTCGCCCCCATAGACTTTCATTGGCGATTTTTTTGCGCAATACGCTGACAAACGCAGCATGCTGCGATTTTGTACGGCCGTAGAAAGCCATATATTACGGATCCGTAATATACGGCTGATAGGAGCAGCCCCATTGAGAATAATTGTGCCGTATGTTATGCGAGTTTTACGGATGCAGTTTCTGCGCTCTTACGTCCGTAAAACTCGCCAGTGTGACGCCGGCCTAAGGCTGCATTGACGTGATGTACTTTTTTCTGCAATGTTCCGAAAACACTGTAAAATTACCATGTTTTGGAAAATCGTGGCAAAAAAACATTGTGTGAACACAGACTAAAGCATTTTTCTTGCCACGATTATGGAAAATCACAGCAAAACATTTTGTTTTTTTCCACAACTGCAGCAAAAAAAGTTTGAGAAGGCAGACCAAAAAAATATTAATACTTTATATGAAAATGTAAGTGATTTTTTGAAAAAAAATATGAAAACTGTAGAAACACTTGGATACCAAGTAAAATCAGAACAATGCACACTTTCTGTGCTGATCCCCAGGATTAGCATAGCGTTAACCCACTTCCCAACACTGGTAAGTCCTATGTGTTCCCGCAAATGGTCCCCACTAATAGATAAGACAGGCCAGGCCCACATATAGTTTGGACAAAGAGATTGAGCCTCCCACCTTTTGGTAGTTTAATTGTTTTTCAGATATTTTTGTAATCAGGCAGTTTTTGATAAATTTTTCACTTTTAATCATATTGGGTGTGCAGCTACTTATGACACCGTAATTTTTTCTTTTTTGTGTTCCCGTAAATGGAGCGTGATCACAGCGGGATCTCAGCTTAACTGACAGCCGAGCTCCTGATGCTGCAGACAACAGTGACAGCAGCATTGAAAAGGTTGTGAGAGGGAGGGGGCTCCCCTCTCTGTGATAAAATCTTGGGGTGCCGAGCTAGCGGGAATCCATCATATACAATTTTTGCCCACAATATACTTTTGACCCTCACTTCTTGTCATATGGCATGACCTAACCTTTTCTGAGCCCTCTCAGGTATAAAAATAACACAAATAAGTCTTTTGGCTATGAATACAACCCTTTCTCCAATATGCGATAGTTTACCTTTTACTTGGTCCACTTCTAGGATAGAAGATCTGGGTGTTTGGATCACTCCTTTACATTCGCAATTGTTTCAAGACAACTATCCACCTTTAGTGGGAATCTGTGTGCAAGTTATATTGCTATGTAATCTGAGAGCACTCTGATGTAGTGGAAGAGAGCCTGATTACAGGGATGTGTCACTTACTGGTCTGTGCTTTGCTGTTTTAATACAATTAGTGTGTAACGTGTGTAACGGGGATAGCAGAGTGGGGTCAGACAATTCCAGCGCCTGGTAACACATACACCTGCGGTAGATAGAAAGGCTTCACCATCCTATTAGCAGATCTGGCTTTCTTTGCTCCAGTGCTGCAAGTGTTAAACTGTTAAGTTGGACTCCTGGAGTTTTCTGTCTTGGGTTGTATAAGCTGTTCTGAGTTTCTTCCTCCCAGCCGGTATAAGAACTCACCTCCTTGCTTCTGACCATGCCAGTGATAGCTTAAAACTACCTGGTTTGGAGTTGGCAGGTGGAGAGTTTTTCAGAAGATTGCTGCTGGAGCTGTTTAGCATGTTTATCCTTATCCTCTCCCATTTGGTTTTTTCCTTCCTATTCCTCCTGTTTCCCGCTCTGTTGTTTTGTGAGTGTATTTGTATGATTGTAGTTTTCTTTTATCCCTGTCTGTTTACCCCTGTCTGTCTGGTTTAGTGTGTGCCTATACACTTTGGCCTTACACCTCCCTCAGTGTGGAAGGGAACAGATAAGGGTAAGATAGGAGCATAACAAAGTATGAGACCCTGGCATCTCCACCATCCTGGGGACAGGATAGCCTAGGGGCGCGCCTAATTTGAGGTATCTGGTAGGTGCCCACAGTCTATTGTCATTACGTGACATTGTGTTTTATCAGTAGGAGAATATCACTAGAGGAAAGCTGCCTCATGCAAGGTATTCCAACCCCACCGCCAATTAGCAGATTTCTGTCAATAAATGATGTACCCAGAAAACTGTGGTGTGGATGGGGTTATGCACAGATCTACAGCTGAGCTCTGCTAGATCTGCAGCAGCAAAAACTGCGACTCTATCATAACTGCTGCACTCAGTAAACTAAGTGACACATCGCTGGGATCAGGGTCTCTGTCCCTACCACATGCTGCTCTCACATTACATAGCAAAAACCTCCCTAACTGATTCTCTTTAATCAAAGTGTATACCTACTTTATACAAAGTGGAAAAATTTGCCACTATCATGGATGGGGCAGATGGCAACTGTCAAGATGACCCTTCTCCCAAAACGTTTATATCTGTTCAGAGACTTACCGGTCTTAATACCTTTCCACATCTTAAAGATTCTGCAGGTGAGAAGATTCACATTTACGTCTCTCGACAAGACTTCGAATTGCTAGGACCACTGTTTATACATAGAAAACAAGTAGGACTGGAAGTCGATAATATAATATGACTAAATGTCATTATGCAGAAGTTACAGCCCAGATCTCCCTTTTGCATAAAAAAGTTTAATATGTTCTTTTGGAAATTCCCAACTATTCTCCTCTTCTGATGGACTCTCTACTGTAAATCAGATTTAGTCAGACCTTGTAGAGTTTTCTAGGAAATTAATAACTTTCTCATCTTCATTTATTTTAACCTCTGGTTCAACCCAGACTTCCGGGATCCTCAAATGTCCAAGCATTCCACTGGTGGAGATTTAAAGGTTTCATCAAAGTTTATCATGTCTTAACCTTCTCAAGGGCAATTTCTTTTTGCGGCAATTTTCTCCCTTGTAATGAAATATTTAGGTACCTGCAGCTAAAGCACTGGATCGCGATTCTCACTAATTACAATCCACTTTATAAATTGACCAATTTTGAGTGATCAGATTTTAACTACCCTTTCTAAGAGCGTGACCAGTCTCCCCTACTCCTCTTATAAATAACATCTCTCATAAGTATATAACTAAATGGCAGACGGACATAAGGGTTATTTGGGAGGTCGCAGAATAATACTAAGCCTGATCCCATATCTCAATCAACACTATAACCATAGATTCAACATATAAAGTCCTTATGAGATTGTATATGGCACCAAACCGAATCGCAAAGGCCTTTCCAGGTTTCTCCCTCATTGTTTCTGAAGGTGTGGCCATATGTTTCACATTTGGTGGTCATGCCGTAGACTCACCCAATTTTGGTCTAAAATGTATGGTTTAATTTTATCTCTATTCCATATAAAATAAAGAAGCAGAATTTAAATAAAATTTAATATGTGTCAAATAAAACTAGAAATTTCATAGTCCCTATCAAGTCCTTTAAGTTGAAGAGTGTCCAGCCTATGTATCCAAAAGGCTTCTTGACATTTCAGTGTTTTAATCCTATTTCCTCCTCTTCTGGGTACAGGAATATGCTCCAAAACTTGGAACTTCAATTGAGAAACATTATGTTTCATTTTCTCAAAACGGCATGGAACGGATAAGTAGGTTTTACCACACCAGATACTCCACTTGTGCTGCGACATGGGGTCTTGTATATGTTGGGTAGTCTCACCAACAGGAGACCGCATGGACATTTCAAGGCATAAACAACATAGGATGAATCGCAGGTAAAGAAGCCATGGATCTCAATTCCTTCACCTGTATGGTGATTAATTTTTTTTCCCCTTTCTGTACTTTTCCACACTGTGGAGAATAGAGGCGAGGAAATGTGCCTCGCTTAGGGGTATTTAAAAATGTCTGTGTAGGAATTTTTCGATCAGAACCTACATCTGCCCACACTAGTTTGGTTTGGAGATTGGCCGGTCGACGAAGGCAAGGCAAGAAAGGAACTTTGAATTCTTCAATTTTGGGATAACTGGCTGATAATAGATGACAGAATTTCCGAATACTTTTATGTATTTTAGTAAGTCATATGCAGTGGCACATAATAAAAATGGCATAGAGAGATCTGTGCATAATAGGTAAAAACCACAAAGAGATGTCCCGATGCGCGTTTTCCAGGGAAACCCATGCAGTTTTATTTATTTATTGCACAGGTGTTGGCTGATGAATACTACCATCAGCCGCTCCTGCTCTCACTGTTTTTAGCCAGCAGCAGGATTTGGCTGATAGGAGCAGTACTCCCATCATCCGAGCCAACACCAGTGGCTGGAGGTAAACTTTATGTCTCTGATCACAGCTGCATGTTCACATTGTCGTTTAACAGTATGGGAATTGCAGGTCTCTGACCGGCAGTAATGATTTTATCACCAATCAGAAGCGATGTTTGCTGCGCTGTCATGCACATGACTGCTTCGAAAACACTGGATGTTCGGGCCCCCCCATTCAAGTGAATGGGGTCCGAGTACTGTTCTGTACGCGAACCTGAACTTTTTTAAGGCTGCCGTCACACTATCAGTATTTGGTCAGTATTTTACCTCAGTATTTGTAAGCCAAAACCAGGAGTGGGTGATAAATGCATTAGTGGAGCATATGTTTCTATTATACTTTTCCTCTAATTGTTCCACTCCTGGTTTTGGCTTACAAATACTGATGTAAAATACTGACCGAACCTGAACATCCAGGGGTCCACCCATCTCTACTAGTGTCGTATTAGAAAAGTACATTGTCCCATTAATCCAGTCTTTGATATGTCTAGTTAATGCTGCTAGGTTATAGATTCTAATCAGGGGCATCTGAATTCCCCCATCCTGTTTCTGTAAGCAGGGCAGTATTTAGAGTTTCTGCTGCCCTAGGCACTTTTAGTTTTGCCTCCCCCATTGGTGAGTATGACACTATCGGCAGTGACTTTGGCAAAAATCGCTGATGTGAAAGTCGCCTTTTGCAGCAGATCTGGCAGTTTTTCCGCATCTGCCGCATAACGGATCACTTACGGCAACACTGCGTTTGGCCTCATTCATTCCCTATGGGACTTGCAGACATGTGTTGCACTTGCGGTTTTGCCGCGATCCGGCAAATGCGGTACTTGCAGCAATGGGGAAAAAACGCTGCTAGCAGTGTTTTTGTCTCACCGCAAGTGCAAAACCGCAAGTGCCGCACATGTCCGCAAGTAGCCATCACTACCTGTCCCTGCACCTTGCTAGCTCATCCCTAACCATCCCTCCCTGACCTAAAACTGCACTATAAAGCTTTAGAAAAACAATTTATTAAAAGGAGTCTGTCACCACAAAAATCTTATATGAGATAAGGCCACTGGCATAAGGGGCTTATCTACAGCATTCTGTAATACATTCTGTAATGCTGTAGATAAGTGTTGTGATTTTGCTTTTTGCTCCCTCTAGTGGTCATTAGTGATTTGACTCTGGAGCTTCTGTCTTTTCCTATATCCTCACCTGGGCCGTTAGTTCAGGGGCGTTGCTATATAAGCTCCCTGGACCTTCAGTTCAATGCCTGGCATCATTGAAATCAGAGCTAATCTGTTGTGCTCTTGTCCTATGATCCTGGTTCCTGTATTTCAAGCTAAGTCTGCTTCTTTGCTTTTTGCTTTTGTTTTGTTTGGTATTTTTGTCCAGCTTGTTCCAATCTGTATCCTGACCTTTGCTGGAAGCTCTAGGGGGCTGGTGTTCTCCCCCCGGACCGTTAGACGGTTCGGGGGATCTTGAATCTCCAGCGTGGATTTTTATAGGGTTTTTGTTGACCAGATAAGTTATCTTGCTATATTCTGCTATTAGTAAGCTGGCCTCTCTTTGCTGAACCTGGTTCATTTCTGTGTTTGTCATTTCCTCTTACCTCACCGTTATTATTTGTGGGGGGCTTGTATCTTGCTTTGGGGTCCCTTTCTCTGGAGGCAAGAGAGGTCTTTGTTTTCTTCTCCTAGGGGTAGTTAGATTCTCCGGCTGGCGCGAGTCATCTAGCGATCACCGTAGGCATGATCCCCGGCTACTTCTAGTGTTGGCGTTAGGAGTAGCTATTTGGTCAACCCAGTTACCACAGCCCTATGAGCTGGATTTTTGAATCTCGCAGACTTACACGTTCCTCTGAGACCCTGTCCACTGGGGTCATAACAGTATGCCAGGCCAGTATTAAATGTTTAATGCATTGCAGAAGTGGGATTATAAGAAAGAAAATTTTGAGGTTTTTTTTTCCCTCTCTCATTTTTTTTTTTTTTTCTTTTCCCCTTTACCTCAGAGTGGCTTAAGCTTGCTGCAGACATGAATGTCCAGACCTTGATTACAAGTGTGGACCAGCTTGCCGCTCGTGTGCAGGGTATACAAGATTATGTTACCAGAAATCCTAGGTCTGAACCCAAGATTCCGATTCCTGAACTGTTTTCAGGAGACCGATTTAAGTTTAGGAATTTCAGGAATAATTGTAAATTGTTTTTGTCCCTGAAACCTTGTTCGTCTGGAGACTCTGCTCAACAAGTAAAAATTGTTATTTCATTCTTACGGGGTGACCCTCAAGATTGGGCTTTTTCGTTGGCGCCAGGAGATCCGGCATTGGCTGATATTGATGCGTTTTTTCTGGCGCTCGGTTTACTTTATGAGGAACCCAATCTTGAGATTCAGGCAGAGAAAGCCTTGCTGGCTATGTCTCAGGGCCAGGACGAGGCTGAGGTGTATTGCCAAAAATTTCGGAAATGGTCCGTGCTGACACATTGGAACGAGTGTGCACTGGCCGCTAATTTTAGAAATGGCCTTTCTGAGGCCATTAAAAATGTTATGGTGGGTTTTTCCATTCCCACAGGTCTGAATGATACCATGTCCCTGGCTATTCAAATTGACCGGCGGTTGCGGGAGCGCAAAACCGCAAATTCCCTCATGTTGTTGTCTGAACAGACACCTGATGTGATGCAATGTGATAGAAAAACCGCAAATTCCCTCATGGTGTTGTCTGAACGGACACCTGATTTGATGCAATGTGATAGAATCCTGACTAGAAATGAGAGGAAAATTCATAGACGCCGGAATGGCTTGTGCTACTACTGTGGTGATTCTACACATGTTATCTCAGCATGCTCTAAACGTATATCTAAGGTTGTTAGTCCTGTCACCGTTGGTAATTTGCATCCTAAGTTTATTCTGTCTGTAACTTTGATTTGCTCACTGTCATCTTATCCTGTCATGGCGTTTGTAGATTCAGGTGCTGCCCTGAGTCTTATGGATCTCTCATTTGCTAAGCGCTGTGGTTTTATTCTTGAACCATTAGAAAATCCTATCCCTCTTAGGGGTATTGATGCTACGCCATTAGCAGAAAATAAACCGCAGTATTGGACACAGGTTACCATGTGCATGACTCCTGAACACCGCGAGGTGATACGTTTTCTCGTTCTACATAAAATGCATGATTTGGTTGTTTTGGGGCTGCCATGGTTACAGACCCATAATCCAGTCCTTGACTGGAAGGCTATGTCAGTGTCTAGTTGGGGCTGTCGTGGTATTCATGAGGATTCCCTGCCTGTGTCTATTGCTTCTTCTACGCCTTCGGAAGTTCCGGAGTATTTGTCTGATTATCAGGATGTCTTTAGCGAGTCCAGGTCCAGTGCATTGCCTCCTCATAGGGTATGTGACTGTGCAATAGATTTGATTCCAGGCAGTAAATTTCCTAAGGGAAGACTGTTTAATCTGTCGATACCTGAACATACCGCTATGCGTTCATATATCAAGGAGTCTCTGGAGAAAGGACACATCCGTCCGTCTTCTTCCCCTCTTGGTGCGGGATTCTTTTTTGTGGCTAAAAAGGACGGATCTTTGAGGCCTTGTATTGACTATCGGCTTTTAAATAAGATCACTGTCAAATTTCAGTATCCTTTGCCGCTGTTGTCTGACTTGTTTGCCCGGATTAAAGGTGCCAAGTGGTTTACCAAGATAGACCTTCGTGGTGCGTACAACCTTGTGCGCATTAAGCAAGGGGATGAATGGAAAACCGCATTCAATACGCCCGAAGGTCATTTTGAGTACTTGGTGATGCCTTTTGGGCTCTCTAATGCCCCTTCAGTTTTTAAGTCCTTTATGCATGACATTTTCCGGAACTATCTGGATAAATTTTTGATCGTTTATCTGGATGATATTCTGGTTTTTTCTGATAATTGGGACTCGCATGTGGAGCAGGTCAGGATGGTCTTTAAAATTTTGCGTGAAAATTCTTTGTTTGTCAAGGGCTCAAAGTGTCTTTTTGGGGTTCATTTTTTCCCCTTCTGCTGTGGAGATGGACCCAGTCAAGGTCCGAGCTATTCTTGATTGGACTCAGCCCTCGTCAGTTAAGAGTCTTCAGAAGTTCTTGGGTTTCGCTAACTTCTACCGTCGTTTTATCGCTAACTTTTCTAGCATTGTGAAACCTTTGACGGATATGACCAAGAAGGGCTCCGATGTGGTTAATTGGGCTCCTGCTGCCGTGGAGGCTTTCCAGGAGTTGAAACGTCGGTTTACTTCGGCGCCTGTTTTGTGCCAGCCTGATGTCTCGCTTCCCTTTCAGGTTGAGGTGGATGCTTCAGAGATTGGAGCAGGGGCCGTTTTGTCGCAGAGAGGCCCTGGTTGCTCTGTTATGAGACCTTGCGCCTTTTTCTCTAGGAAGTTTTCGCCTGCGGAGCGAAATTATGATGTGGGCAATCGGGAGTTGTTGGCCATGAAATGGGCATTTGAGGAGTGGCGTCATTGGCTCGAGGGTGCTAAGCATCGTGTGGTGGTCTTGACTGATCACAAAAATCTGATGTATCTCGAGTCTGCTAAACGCCTGAATCCTAGACAGGCCCGCTGGTCATTGTTTTTCTCTCGTTTTGACTTTGTTGTCTCGTATTTACCAGGTTCTAAAAATGTGAAGGCCGATGCTCTTTCCAGGAGCTTTGTGCCTGATGCTCCTGGAGTCGCTGAACCTGTTGGTATTCTTAAGGATGGTATTATCTTGTCAGCTATTTCTCCAGATCTGCGACGTGTGTTGCAGAGATTTCAGGCTGATAGGCCTGATTCTTGTCCACCTGACAGACTGTTTGTGCCTGATAAGTGGACCAGCAGAGTCATTTCCGAGGTTCATTCCTCGGTGTTGGCAGGTCACCCAGGAAAGGAATTTTTGGCACCAGAGATCTGGTGGCCAGATCCTTTTGGTGGCCTTCCTTGTCTAGGGATGTGCGGTCATTTGTACAGTCCTGTGGGACTTGTGCTCGAGCTAAGCCTTGCTGTTCTCGTGCCAGCGGGTTGCTCTTGCCCTTGCCTGTCCCTAAGAGACCTTGGACACATATCTCCATGGATTTCATTTCTGATCTTCCGGTGTCTCAAGGCATGTCTGTTATCTGGGTGATATGTGATCGCTTCTCCAAGATGGTCCATTTGGTTCCTTTGCCTAAGCTGCCTTCCTCTTCCGATCTGGTTCCTGTGTTTTTCCAGAACGTGGTTCGTTTGCACGGCATCCCTGAGAATATTGTGTCAGACAGAGGATCCCAGTTCGTTTCCAGATTCTGGCGATCCTTTTGTAGTAGGATGGGCATTGACTTGTCGTTTTCGTCTGCTTTCCATCCTCAGACTAATGGACAGACGGAGCGAACTAATCAGACTTTGGAGGCTTATTTGAGGTGTTTTGTCTCTGCTGATCAGGACGATTGGGTGACCTTCTTGCCGTTGGCTGAGTTTGCCCTTAATAATCGGGCTAGTTCCGCCACCTTGGTTTCGCCGTTTTTCTGCAACTCTGGTTTCCACCCTCGTTTTTCTTCGGGCCATGTGGAACCTTCTGACTGCCCTGGGGTGGATTCTGTGGTGGATAGGTTGCAGCGGATCTGGAATCTTGTGGTGGACAACTTGAAGTTGTCACAGGAGAGGGCTCAGCGCTTTGCAAACCGCCGCCGCGGTGTGGGTCCCCGACTACGTGTTGGGGATTTGGTGTGGCTTTCTTCCCGCTTTGTTCCTATGAAGGTTTCCTCTCCCAAATTTAAACCTCGTTTTATTGGTCCTTACAAGATATTGGAAATCCTTAATCCTGTATCCTTTCGCCTGGATCTTCCTGTGTCGTTTGCTATCCACAACGTGTTTCATAGGTCCTTGTTGCGGCGGTACGTTGTGCCTGTGGTTCCTTCTGCTGAGCCTCCTGCTCCGGTGTTGGTCGAGGGCGAGTTGGAGTACGTGGTGGAGAAGATCTTGGATTCTCGTCTCTCCAGGCGGAGGCTTCAGTACCTGGTCAAGTGGAAGGGCTATGGTCAGGAAGATAATTCCTGGGTGGTCGCCTCTGATGTTCATGCGGCCGATTTAGTTCGTGCCTTTCACGCCGCTCGTCCTGATCGCCCTGGTGGTCGTGGTGAGGGTTCGGTGACCCCTCACTAAGGGGGGGGTACTGTTGTGATTTTGCTTTTTGCTCCCTCTAGTGGTCATTAGTGATTTGACTCTGGAGCTTCTGTCTTTTCCTATATCCTCACCTGGGCCGTTAGTTCAGGGGCGTTGCTATATAAGCTCCCTGGACCTTCAGTTCAATGCCTGGCATCGTTGAAATCAGAGCTAATCTGTTGTGCTCTTGTCCTATGATCCTGGTTCCTGTATTTCAAGCTAAGTCTGCTTCTTTGCTTTTTGCTTTTGTTTTGTTTGGTATTTTTGTCCAGCTTGTTCCAATCTGTATCCTGACCTTTGCTGGAAGCTCTAGGGGGCTGGTGTTCTCCCCCCGGACCGTTAGACGGTTCGGGGGTTCTTGAATCTCCAGCGTGGATTTTTATAGGGTTTTTGTTGACCAGATAAGTTATCTTGCTATATTCTGCTATTAGTAAGCTGGCCTCTCTTTGCTGAACCTGGTTCATTTCTGTGTTTGTCATTTCCTCTTACCTCACCGTTATTATTTGTGGGGGGCTTGTATCTTGCTTTGGGGTCCCTTTCTCTGGAGGCAAGAGAGGTCTTTGTTTTCTTCTCCTAGGGGTAGTTAGATTCTCCGGCTGGCGCGAGTCATCTAGCGATCACCGTAGGCATGATCCCCGGCTACTTCTAGTGTTGGCGTTAGGAGTAGCTATTTGGTCAACCCAGTTACCACAGCCCTATGAGCTGGATTTTTGAATCTCGCAGACTTACACGTTCCTCTGAGACCCTGTCCACTGGGGTCATAACAGATAAGCCCCCGATGTATCCTGAAAGATAAGAAAAACAGGTTATATTATACTCACCCAGAGGTGGTCCCATTCTGGTCCAATGGGCGTCGTGGTTCGGTCCGGCACCTTCTATCTTCATACGATCACGTCCTCTTCTTGTCTTCCCTCTGTGGCTCCGGCACAGGCGTACTTTGTCTGCCTTGTTGAGGGCAGAGCAAAGTACTGCAGTGCGCAGGCGCCGGGAAAGGTCAGAGAGGCCCAGCTCCTGCGCACTGTAGTACTGTGCTCTGCCCTCAACAGGGCAAAGTACGCCTGCACTGGAGCCGTGGCAGGAAGACAAGAAGAGGACGTGATCGTATGAAGATGGGAGGCGCTGGACCCGGACCGCGACACCCATCGGACCGGACCGCAGCGGAACCGCACCTGGGTGAGTATAATCTAACCTGTTTTTCTTACCTTCCAGGATACATTGGGGGCTTATCTACAGCATTACAGAATGCATTACAGAATGCTGTAGATAAGCCCCTGATGCTGGTGGCCTTATCTCATATACGATTTTTGGGGTGACAAACTTCCTTTAACTGACATATTCCTATGATAATGAGGCTCCAGGCTACGGCGTAGATTGGGACGGGTATTCTCCGGGTCTCCATTCTCTCTCTGTGCACACCCTCAGTCCCTGCCTCACTGCCTGTGCACAGACATCCCTCCACCGGACCCGGTAATCACCGCTCGCAGAAGCATACCGGCAGAGGTGTATCTACAGTAGGTTTTCTGGCACCAGGGGCAAGAATTAATTTTGGCGCCCCCCTTCCCAAGGACATATGAGATTTGCACACTTAGTCATGTACCAACGACCTCGTCTCCCTAATGTTCTCAGTGATCAGTGAAAAACAGAGAAGCTTGTTGTCACAAGACCACAAGTATGAAAATCGCATATGAGTGAAGTGTCCATGTGACGACTACTAGAACCTGTAGAGCTGAATCCTGACATCGCAGCTTCTGAATTCTCACAGCTAATGCACTGCACACTTTTAAGATTCTCCCTTGCCGGTGGACAGTCATGACAGCACAAGCATGTGATTTGTATCATTCTGACCACATTCTGACTAGACGTGCCCGGCCTCGCTCAGTTCATTTTCATTGAGGCCACACATGTCTAGTCAGCACGTGACCGCATGTATGTAAATCGCCAGCACGAGAGAATCCTGACAGCGTGCAGTGCGCACTTTGAGAACTCAGAAGTCTGCAGTCACAAAGAATGACTGCAGACTCATTACAAACCTGGACATCCCCTTTAATGCTCCTAACATAAATAAAAACATGAGAGTTAGTCAGTATCACAAATAACATTTACATCCAGGTACCTTATAGATGACGTCGTATCTGGAGTCGTTCTTCTTCTTTTCTTCATCTTGTCCAGATCCCATGATGAGTTTTCTCATCCACAGCCATCTCTGCAGACCTCCATCTTCTCCGCTCTTTTGCAGAAAATCTCCACATGATACCCTTAAAGATAGAAGTGTCATTATAATGCTCATGAATAAAAAATTGCCCCTCACTATATTGTCTGCACAAAATATGACCCCCACACTGTCCCTCTTATGGTACATGCTCTTCACACTGATCTCTCCTTTCCATACCGTCCCCCTCTTCACACTGTCCTCTTACACTGTGTCCCCCCTATAGGGCCCAGTATTTATACTGTACTCTCATCACACCCCCCCTCCTTGGTATACTGTCCCCTCCTGGCTGTGCCCTTACACTGTCCCCCATACTACGAACCCACTACTCAGTTTCTATTCTGTGCCCACTCACTTTTCTCCCCCCATACTGTCTCCTCACACTATTCCCCTCCCTCCTCATACTGTCTCCTCTCACATCCCTCCTGTTCACCATACTGTCTCCCCATATACTTCCCCCCTCACTTTCTATACTGCCTGCTCACCTGACTCCCCATACTGTGTCTGCACACATCCCATCACCCTCACTCCCCGTACCCTGTCCACATACATTTTTCACATCGCTACTCATACTGTGTCCACATACATTCCCCCGTCGCTCCTCATAATGTCTGCACCCATCCCCCAGTACTGTTTACTCATACATGCCCCCATTCTCCCAGTACTGTTTCCCATCTCCCCCTTTGCTCTTCATTTTGTGCCCTTAAATCTCACCCCACACATTAAGCACCCCCATCCCGACTCCAATTCTCCCCACACATAATAAATCCCCCATCCCCACTCAAATTGTCCCCCCCATGCACTTAATCTTCGGTATCTTCTGCTCCACTGGAGCACTTACCACCATTGTTCGCCTCTGCAGCGCGAGTGAGCGACGTCAGCAGCGTGATCACATGATCTGATCACGCTGCTCACATCGCTCTGACCCGGCAGTCAGAGCCTCAATTGTACTCACTTCTGTAAGATGCGAGTACAATTGTTACCTGGGCAGACGTGGACACTGACCACTTGGGGCCCCTGTGCAAGAACCGTGTCTAGGTCCCCCTCGTTTTATAGTGACAAAGCTATATAGATATAGCCACACACACATACATGTGTATATATTACGTAACGTATATACTCGAGTATAAGCCGACCTGAGTATAAGCCGAGGCACCTAATTTTGCCACGAAAAACTGGGTAAGCTTATTGAGCCGGGTATGTATTGACCCCTCATCACCATCCATCATGTGTGTCTCCCCCTCCTGTACTGCTCTGTGTGGCTCCCCATGTTATATGCATGGCTCTGCTCCCCCCTCCCATCCTTTATATGCTTGGCTCTGCTCCCCCCTCCAATCCTTATATGCTTGGCTCTGCTCCTCCCTCCCATCCTTATATGCGTGGCTCTGCTCCCCCCTCCCATCCTTATATGCTTGGCTCTGCTCCCCCCTCCCATCCTTATATGCGTGGCTCTGCTCCCCCCTCCCATCCTTATATGCTTGGCTCTGCTCCCCCCTCCCATCCTTATATGTGTGGCTCTGCTCCCCCCTCCCATCCTTATATGCTTGGCTCTGCTCCCCCCCTCCCATCCTTATATGCGTGGCTCTGCTCCCCCCCTCCCATCCTTATATGCGTGGCTCTGCTCCCCCCCTCCCATCCTTATATGCGTGGCTCTGCTTCCCCCTCCCATCCTTGTATGCATGGCTCTGCTCCCCCCATCCTTATACGCGTGGCTTTGCTCCCCCCTCCCATCCTTGTATGCGTGGCTCTGCTTCCCCTCCCATCCTTGTATGCGTGGCTCTGCTCCCCCCATCCTTGTATGCGTGGCTCTGCTCCCCCCTCCCATCCTTGTATGCGTGGCTCTGCTCCCCCCTCCCATCCTTGTATGCGTGGCTCTGCTCCCCCCTCCCATCCTTATATGTGTGGCTCTGCTCCCCCCTCCCATCCTTATATGCGGGGCTCTGCTCCCCCCTCCCATCCTTATATGCGTGGCTCTGCTCCCCCCTCCCATCTTTGTATGCGTGGCTCTGCTCCCCCCTCCCATCCTCGGTTGACACCAGACTTAAAAGAAAAAAAAAACCTTGCTCAGGTGCCGCCCCCGCATCCTGGCGCCCTTGGCACGTGCCCTCACGGCCCTGTCTGTAAGGATAATTTATTATACTATATTCTCCGTCTTTTCCCATGCCATAGAAATTTGACAAAAGCAGTTTGTAGATTTTTAATGTCCGAGTGCTTCAATAATAAGGGTATGGTTTGCAATGGATAAAGGCAAACGCGAAAAGCTGATCATCTTTATTAGGTGAGCTCTGCCAAATATTTATAGTGTTGGGTTACGTCATCTATCTAATTCTTTGATTATTTTGTCAATTAATTGGGGGAAATTATATCAATATAGCGACATACAATCTCTTCCAATCTTTATTCCCAGATATGGTAAATACTGTGAGGCTATAAACACTGGTATTCATTTTGTTTTTTCCTATTGCTTCTCGCAAGTACAGAAGCTGACATTTATCAATATTAATTTTATATCCCGAAAAAGATCTAAAATATGACAATTCATCTAAGGCTTGTTGTATATGATTATCTGGCTCTGATAAAAAATAATAACATGTCATCAGCGAAGCACATTATTTTAATTTCTTTACTTCCGACTAGTGATGAGCGAGTGTACTCATTGCTCGGGTTTTCCTTAGCGCGCTCGGGTGGTCTCCGAGTATTTATGACTGCTCGGAGATTTAGTTTTCATCTCCTCAGCAGCATGATTTACAGCTACGAGCCAGCTTGATTACATGTGGGGATTCCCTAGCAACCAGGCAACCCCCACATGTACTCAGGCTGGCTAATAGCTGTAAATCATTCAGCTGCCGCGATGAAAACTAAATCTCCGAGCAGTCATAAATACTCGGGAGACCACCCAAGTGTGCTCGGGAAAACCCGAGCAACGAGTATACTCGCTCATCACTACTTCCGACCATTATTCCCGAAAAAGAGTTTGAGACCAACAAGTGTTGAGCTAATGGGTCGATGGCTAAACCAAACAATAAAGGTGAGAGTAGGCACCCTTGTCTCATGCCTTTTTCTAACTCCAGTGAGCCTAACGAAAAACCTGTTGTGAATATCTTGCGGATTAGTATAAAGAGCGGTTAAGTAATTTCTGAATATGCCTTTTATTCCAGATCTATCCAACTCTCGACCATTGCTAATTTACATTATCAAGCGCCTTTTCGGCATCTAAGGGCAGCAGAGCTTGGTTCCCTTTCACTAACTTATCCCTTTTCAGCCCATCTTGGACTTCCAGCACTGTTCTGATATTAAAAACTGCTGCCCTGTTTTTTACAAACCCTATTTAATGTGGACCTATATGTCAGGGTAGTATCTCTGTTACCCGATCAGCCAGTATTTTTAACATACCGTTATCTTAATGTCTTGATTTATGAAAGATATGGGTCTATAAGAACTAGGGTCTGTTATATATTTTCCATATTTATATATCAACTTGATATGTGCCATATTTCCTGATTTTAGGATAATTTTTTCTTGTAACATGTATTTAAATACTTTTACCAAGATTGTCGCAATATCTTCATTTAATAATTTATAGAACTCGCCCGTGAGTCCATCAGGGCCCGGGGCTTTGTTATTTTTTTTATATCTTTATTGTCTTAACCACCTCCTCTTCTTTTATCAAGGCATTAAGTGTATCCCTGTCTGAATCATATATGATAGGCAGTGTCAATGTATTTAGAAAATGTTCACGCTCTTCCTCATCTACTTCCTCCCGTTTATAAAGTGTTGAATAGAATTTGCCAAGAGTTTCATTTTTTTTTTAAATCATTTTGTAATTTTCCACCAGAGTCCCTGAAGCTATTGAAATAATTCATGGGTCTCTTCCCATGGGCCATCTTTGCTAAAAGTGATCCTGCCTTATTCCCAATTTTATAAAATTCAGATGATTTCTGCTGTCCCTTTAATCTTTCTAATCTATCCAGCCATAAATCAAATTCCGATTTGGCTTTCACCCATCTATCCCGATTTATTACAGTAGGATCTTTGAAATAGGTTGCATCTGAATTTCTTGTTTCTTTGCTTGTCTGTTTGTAAGCTGTTAGAGCTTTATTAAGTTCTTACATATCCTATTATCCTGCCTCTTAATACAGTGTTCCAATATAAATGGGAATCCTCCTCATGTTCGTTATTGTCTAAGCTAAATTGAAGCGGCCAGGTTTTTATGATCCTCTGGAAATTCTCAACTTTTGTGAGATAGCTTGAAAGTTTCCATAAAATATCTGTGGCTTTCGGAAAAAATATCAGATAGAGATAATAAGATAGGTGAATGATCTGATATAACTAGATCCTGAATACCGATATTATTAAAGCTTTTTATCAGATCCTGCAATAATAATAAGTAGTCTATTCTAGACCATGTATTGTGTATATGTAAGAAGGGTGTGCACTTCCGGCCTATTAGATATGTACTATGCCATGCATCTATCATGTTTGAATTTTCTATAAAAGGGGCCAGAACTTTATCATGTGAACTTTCTATCCCTATTTTTCCTTTTGATCCAGATTTATCTTCTGATACGTTTGAGGCTGGGGTCACACATGGCGTAAGACAATACGCCACGTATTATACGTCCGTACTACGCGTTCAATACGCCAAAATGTCTCCGTAATCGACTTCCGTAGTTACTGCGTTGCTTAGGTGTGGTCACGTATTTTGCGCATGTGCTTGTGCGTGTGTAATCCGTATGTGATCCGTATGGCGTATTTATCACGCACCATGACAAAATGGACATTTAACGGTTTTCAGGCCTGCAAATCATTTAAACCATCATTAACCACACTATTTAAGCCCTCTACAACAGGTGTAGCCCTCCCATCTGCCATATATGTTCTCTAGCATATTTTGGCTGTGTTGCTTTGAGATTACAAACATGTCTGACCCTGTGTATTTAAGCACAACTCAGCGGGTGTTGCTTCACTGGGTGTTGTCTCGTCGCTTTGGCCAGCCATATCAGGTCAATGTGGATCCGCGAAGGAGGAGACAAAGATTGTGGGTACATCCTATATTGTCCCAACGCCAGAGTAAAGGCCATTTCCCGAGACTATATTCAGCTTTGAGGGCACATCCAGACAAGTTTTACCAGTATACTCGTATGTCCATCCGGACTTTTGACATGTTGTTGGAGATCTTACGTCCTGGCCTCACCTTTCAGGACACCTGGATGAGAAAAGCCATCTCTGCTGAGGAGCGTCTGCTCCTAACCTTACGGTAGGTATTCCACATTTGCAAATACGGTTTTTGGTTTTTTTTGGGGTTCAAAATGTGTGGTGTCCTACTAGGTTTCATTAACTTCACTTGGACATGAAGCCACAAGCACATATAAAAGAATGTTGTCAAGCTTCAAGTCGATTTAGATTTTCTATTGAAACTTTTTATACTGTAAATAATTGAATAGTAAATGAAATATACACTTGTGCTTATTCCTTTTTTCGTCGTCCTCATGTTTTTTTTTTTCCCTTTTTGTTGTATTGCAGCTTCCTGGCCACAGGCTTGTCCTATGCGGGTCTACACCTGGAGTTTCTGATTGGGCGGTCGACCATTTCAGGCATTGTTAGGACAACCTGTTCACAAATCTGGCAGAAACTACATGAAGCTGTGTTGCCTGAGCCAAAACAGGACGATTGGATTCAAATCGCCACAGGTTTCAGAAATAATTGTGACTTCCCTAATTGCATTGGAGCTGTGGATGGGAAACATATCAGGGTGCGTAAGCCGCCGAACTCTGGTTCCCAATTCTACAATTACAAGCAGTTTTTCTCTGTAGTTCTGTTAGCAGTTGCTGACAGTAACTACAGGTTTATAATTGTAGACATTGGGGCCTATGGGCGAACTGGAGACTCTAGGGTCTTCAATTCGTCCATAATGGGTCGGCGGCTACGTGACAACCAGTTGAACCTCCCACCACCACAACAACTCCCAGGCTCAAATGCGGAAGCAGTGCCTTTTGTTTTGGTTGGAGATGAGGCCTTCCAACTGTCGAGGCACGTCATGAGGCCTTACCCCAGGCGCAACCTTGACCACCGGCGGAGGGTGTTTAATTTGAGACTTGCCAGGGCACGGAGACTGGTTGAGTGCGCCTTTGGGATTCTTGTTGCCAAATGGCGTGTTCTTCAGTCTGCCATCCAGCTGAGTGAGGCTTCAATCAACGAAGTGATAAAAGCCTGTGTAATTCTACATAATTTCACAAGAATACATGATTGTTCCTCGCCAAATTTTGAAGATAACCTCATGAACAATGTTAGTAGGCCTACCCCATATGTCCCTCCTCCGCGTCGTCCACTTTCTGGTCTTAAAGTTCGTGATATCTTTACAAATTATTTTTTGACTCCTGAAGGTGCTACTCCCTGGCAAGACTATTCCTTTTTGCATGTGTAATTAATTAGCTCTATAAAGTATGTGTTAACCAAGTTTAAAACTCTGTGTGTTGTAATTTATTTTTTCACATATGGTTATCAGCATATCATGTGTGTGTGATTGAAGAATGAATACAGCGCATCCAGACGGTGATTGGTAATAATCAAACGTTTTACTGTATAACTTTTTGAAATGTCTAGGTTATTATTTTGTCCTAACCTTTTTTTTATCCTAAGACAGGCCTATTTTTGTTGTCATCCAAAACTTGGTACTACATCCACAATAAACAATGCTCTGTAGGGACAATACAAATGAAAGTTGTGTCTAAAAATCATATTAACAAAAAATTTAAAAAAAGTTTAAAGAAACATAAAAAAATAAAAAAAATAAAAATAAAATAAAATTACAAGTCCTGGTAGGTTGGTGCAGGAGAAGTAGCTTGCTCAGTGTCTGCATCAGGTGGCACTTGTAGGCCCAATTGTCCAGCACCCTGTGCAGATGTTGTAGTGGCCTGAGGGACATTAGCCCAGCTATGATGCTGGGAACTTGGAAGAGTGGGGCGTGGATTTTGGAGATACCCCTGCTGGGGATGACCATATGGCCGGGAATCATAACCCAAACCAAAATGACCATATTGTCCATACCCAGGTTGGGACCAGCCTCCAGCACTGGGTGTGGACAAGTGGCCATATTGGGATGTTTGATGATATCCCGCCATATGTTGCTGAGGTGGCCATTGTGTGTTTGTTGTGGGTTGGGGCTGAGGTGTTGGCTGACGTGGAGGGGGTGCTTCAGATCCTTGTGGAGCTGCCAGGCCTTGTAATCTCTGAGGCCGCAGAACATTTTCAGGTGACATCTGCCACTGTTCAATCATCAGCATGAGATTGTATGGGTTATTTGGGGGGGTGCATGCGTCCACAAGGATCTGAAAACAGCCTCTCACACGAAGCCTTAACTCCCGCTCTATGGACCTTAAGTACTGGGCAAGGCTCCTGGTAAATCCCTCCTCCCCATCATCGTCTCGGACACGTGCCAAATAGCTCATGACCCCAGCATCCACGTTTTGGCGGCTTTGGATCAGCTGTCTTCTGCGGCGTGCACGCTGTGGTCTTACTGCAGCCTGTGGGGATGGATCCAGGGCAACAGTCGGGCTGCTGCTATTTCCAGGGTCATCCTGGCTAGGTGGTGGTGCTGCTGATGATGCTGCGGCGGAAGAGGCAAACTGTGGGTCCTCTTGGTGTGGTATGGATGCAGATGGAGCTGCCTGACCAGATGAGGAGGATCCAGGAGGGATGGAGCCAGAGGGAGCAGCAGATGGACCAGCCACCTCTTCACCTTCACCAACTGGGTCAATGACCAGTTCCGAGTCAGACCCTGTCTCCCTGTCAGTGAGGTTAGACTGAGTTCTGAAAAGGAACAATGTTTTAGGTACAAAATTTTGCCCAAAAAAAATTACACTAAAAAAGATATTCAAAAAATTAATTGAGGTGGTTACTTACGGCCTGAGGTCCATGCTGGGATTCAGAAAGTTGAGCCGGTCAAAATAGATGTATTTCTTTTTTTTGGGAGGTGCCCCGGCTCCACTTCTCTCCCGCTGCTGCCTCTCCCTCCTGTACTGATCGCGGATACTCCGCCACCTTGTTGTAACATCACCCACTGAAACCACAAAAAATACACACATTCATTAGCCCATTAAGCAGAGAGCTCACAAAAGGTGTAACTGACTAGACAGATTTAAGTGGAGCATCCAAATAGGCATTTGGGGAGCACATTTAATATAAAATTAAAAAAAAAAGTAAGCAAGGCCACAAGGCCAGAGTCCAATAACCTCCATCACAGAAAGGACAAATAATGGGAAACACTGTGTAGTAAAAGGGCCACCGATTGTAATTATTAATGAAAACCGGTTATCATGTACAACACCATGTATCTACTAGTGGGCTTTCTATTTCCTTCATGAAGATTTCTGCCATTCTTGATGAGAAAATCAAAGTAGTAAGCGCCTGATGATTCCCAATAAAATTACATTTCAAACATGGGTGTACTTACTTATCTGTCGCTGTGCCGCACGTGGCTGCTGGTCATAATGTGGGAAGAGGGCCACACAAACGCTCCTCCATGCTGCCTCTTTTAGTGCCCTGTTGGCATAATTTGGGTCTCTTTGGTCCCAGATGACAGGCCTCTCTTGTACCAAAATGATCAGCATGTCCGCGTTCACAATGTTGGCCATGCTGAATATCACTCCGTGGAGGCGTGCAGCAGACTTCCGGGTTCACTGTCTGGCTTTTTCAGCTAATTAGCATGTCTCACCTGCCTGATTGAGGCCTTTGGACGTTTCAGGACATCTGCCAGTAAGTTGCGTATTTCTCGCAAGGCACACGCAGGGTCCGTAAGCATTCCGTATTATACGCTCTCCCATAGACTTTCATTGGCGTATTTTTTGCGCGATACGCTGACAAACGCAGCATGCTGCGATTTTCTACGCCCGTACAACGCCGTATATTACGGATCCGTAATATACGCCTGATAGGACTAGACCCATTGAGAATCATTGTGCCGTATGTAATGCGTGTTTTACGGACGTAGTTTCTGCGCTCTTACGTCCGTAAAACACGCATGTGTGACCCCAGCCTAACACTGTATTTAAATCTCCTCCTATAATATTTTTTTCCCTTTTCTTTCAATATCTGTTTTCCAATTCTTTAAGTATTTATTAGCATTGTTTGGGGCATATAGTTCTCCATATATAGTATAATACACTAAAATAGATCAACTGACCGAACAATATATATATATAATTTATACTAGTGCATAGCCAAAAAAAGTCAAATACAAAATAGATCAATGGCCGCACTCATCTGTGCTAAAAATAAGGAAATGTGAAATATGTGGAATGTGAATAGCATAATGGCTTATGAACTTTATGAAAAAACACATGAGATTTTTAGCACAAGATTTGCAAACATTGTGAGCCCATTCACCAAAACGTCAAGGTAATCTCAGATCGAATGGGTAACTACACTGACTGCCTGGTGTGAACACTTACCTATGGCTAATAACAGGATAAAGCCTACTTATATAGGAGGCTCAGAACCAACTGTGTTGAGATGTAATTAAAATCACAGCATAAGTAGGCTTTATCCTGTTATTAGCCATAGGTAAGTGTTCACACCAGGCAGTCAGTGTAGTTACCCATTCGATCTGAGATTACCTTGACGTTTTGGTGAATGGGCTCACAATGTTTGCAAATCTTGTGCTAAAAATCTCATGTGTTTTTTCATAAAGTTCATAAGCCATTATGCTATTCACATTCCACATATTTCACATTTCCTTATTTTTAGCACAAATGAATGCGGCCATTGATCTATTTAGTATAATACACTCCCATAGTTTTCCATCTAGTATAATGCACTCTCCATAGTCGTCCATAAAGTATAATACACTCCCCATTGTCCTCCATATAGTATAATACGCTTCCAGTAGTCCTCAATATAGTATAATGCACAACACATAGTCCTCCAAACAGTATAATACACCCCATAGTCGTCCTTACAGCATAATGCACTCCCAATAGGCCCTTCATATAGTGTAATGCACAGCCCATATATTTTACCTCCATCTCTTATGTACTAGACTGTATAGTATACACTTCTCCCTTCTGGTCACTCTGCTTCTATAATTCTTTTATATGGTATTTTAACGTGACTAATAAATTTTTTTTAATATTTCACGTTCTAGTTCTCTTCATCGACTACTGTTATGTTAAGTCTGAATTTGCATGTGTAGCCACCCCATAGAGTATAATGCAGCCACCCTATAGAGTATAATGTGGACACCCCATAGAGTATAATGCGGCCACCCCATAGAGTATAATGCGGCCACCCCATAGAGTATAATGTGGCCACCCCATAGAGTATAATGCAGCAATCCCATAGAGAATAATGCGGCCACCACATAGAGTACAATGTGGCCACAAGGGGATTGGCTGTTGTGAATTCTGCTCTTGGGCTCCCTCCGGTGGTTGTAAGTGGTAGCGCTGCTGTCTCTGAATCGCAGCATTTATCAGGTGTGTTCACTTTCTGCAAATCTGACTGGGCTATTTAGTCTTGCTTCACCCTTTAGTCAGTGCCAGTTGTCCATTGTTCCTGGAGGATTCACATCTCTGCCTGGTCTCTCCTGCTTTGCAGTTCTTTTCAACAAAGATAAGTTCTGGCCTTGATTTTTTGCTGTCCACATGCTGTGGCCTTATTGTTCAGTTCTTTTCCATGTTTTTTGTCTTGTCCAGCTTGGTCTGTATAAGGATTTGTTTAGCCAAGCTGGTATCTCTGGAGATGCAGATATACCCTCCATATCTTTAGTTAGCTGTGGAGTTTTTGTATTTTCTGTGGTGGATATTTTCTAGTGTTTTAATACTGACCGCATAGTACTCTGTCCTATCCTATTTAGCTAGAAGTGGCCTCCTTTGCTAAATTCTGATTTCAGTCTGTGTATGTTTTTTCCCTCTCCTCTCACAGTCAATATTTGTGGGGGGCTGCCTATCCTTTGGGAATTTTCTCTGAGGCAAGATAGTTTTCCCTTTTCTATCTTTAGGGGTAATTAGTCCTCCGGCTGTGTCGAGATGTCCAGGGAGTGCTAGGTACATTCCACGGCTACTTCTAGTTGCGGTGTTAAGTTCAGGGTCTGCGGTCAGTACAGGTACCACCTTCTCCAGAGTATGTCTCATGCTGCTCTTAGGCCACCAGATCATAACAATTGGCCTATCCATATATAAACCAGGCTAATAACATGTAAGAAGGTAGTTACTTGTGGAAAATGATGCTCCTGGCGTCCCCTTACCCCGACGTGCGTTTCGCCACCAGCTTCTCCCTTGGAACTACAGGGGCTTTGGAGTAATTTATTATTGCTTATTCGGTCTGCTCCTGTCTTACCGTATTTAGAGGCATAGTATATATATTTCTTTGACTGGTATTTTTGACCTTTATTTGGATTTTCATATAAACTTGGTGTTCACATTTACTATTTCATTTATCCTGTGGAACCATTATTTCATGTAGAGGGGTCAATTTTTTAGCAGTTTTTACTGTACCGATATGCATTGACTAACATTATAAGTATGTACCCATTATAGATTAGTGCTGGAGTAGTGATCTCCCCGGTATATCCTTTATTATACTGCTCTTATTGGTTTTCACCCCTACTTTATTGATTTTGTGCTCAGCGTCCCCTATAATGGCATTTTGCTTTTTTATGCATTTCTTTTAATATTTTGATCAATAAAAATATTGGTTTTATGCATATCTTGTGGGATTTCTTCCTTGTCCTGTATGCATGATATATGGGTTTGGTTGTTGCATTATCTTTGAAGTGCCCCTGTAAGACTGGACACATGTTGAGCAGGTCATGAAGGTGAAACCAGGCTTGGAGTGTGTGAAAAGGTTAATATTAAATAGATTGCAAATAACTTTTTACTATATTGTGCATTATCTTACGAATTATACCTGTAGTTATAAGTTATGCAACTGAGGGATAAGTTATGTAATGACTCTACAAATAATTAACACAATAACTATACATTTCTGCAGACAAATATTAATACTTTGACCTAAGAGATAGGAGACTGACTACAGCTAAATATAAAAAAGATAGATGAAGTGTGAGCTAATTAATCATTAAATCTTTAAATTTTTGTAACATACCTTTTTCCTGTGCTGTGGAAAGCTATTGTGTTATGAGTGTGAATGATTTTCTCCTAAATTATGTCATGTCATTCGCTAACTAAGAAAAAATACCCATTTCCACATCTTGGACTAGTTACAGAATGTGCCTGAACCTTGTTAAGACAGTTAATGATTCAGCGGCTCCCTATAAAGAGTATGTACTGCGGCTCAGCATTTTTAGCCTTTGACACGTGTTACAGTGCATCAGTCGCTTCTTTTGCAACCTGAAATGAAGATCTGTCACTAAAATGGACCTTATAAACACTAATGAGAGTTCTGTACAGCTTGAGCCTAGGAGAAGCCGCTTCATCAATGGTCTTCTAAATGTGAAAGAGAAGGTTTTCAATTGGTATGTAGACTGTTATCTTATTTGTAATCCAACATGCAGAGTTAAGCCAGAAAGGGAATGTTATACAGATAGTGAAATATGTTTGTCCACTGAAAAGAGGAAAAAAACATTTTATAATGGCCATCAACTATTATACGTAGTTTGAATATTGAATAAAAGAGTTGTTGGCCTATAGGGAAATGAGGTTTTGTAAACCCCCAAGTGACCCCATTTTGGAAACTAAACCCCTCACGAAACTTGTCTAGATGTGTGGTGAGCACCTTGAATCCCCAGGTGCTTCACGGAAACTTATAACATTGAGTTGTGAAAATAAAAAATCTAATTTTTTCCAAAAATGTTCTTTAAGCCCCATATTTTTTATGTTCACAAGGGTAACAGGCGAAAATGGACCCCAAAATTGGTTGTGCAATTTCTACTGAGTGTGCCAATACCCCATATATGGGGGAAATCTATTGTTTCGGCGCACGGCAGGGCTCGAAAGGGAAGAAGCACCATTTGACTTCTTCAACGTAAAATTGGCTGGATACGAGAGGGGACACCATGTCACGTTTCAAGAGCCTCTGATGTGCCTAAACAGTGGAAACCCCCTACAAGTGACCCAATTTTGGAAACTAGAGCCCTCAAGGAATTTATCTAGAATGTGTGGTGAGCACCTTGAACCCCTGGGTGCTTCACAGAAATTTATAATGCTGAGCTGTGAAAATAAAAAAATTACATTTTTATAGGGGCCAGATCACGGTTTGAGGGGCCTGTATGACAGAAAATACTCAAAAAAGGCAACATTTTAATATCTGCATTAAAACCACATTCTACAAGTTTATTAACCCTTCAGATGCTTCACAGCAACTGAAGCACTGTGGAAGGAAAAAATGAACATTTAACTTTTTTCTCAAAAATGTAAATGTAGACCAAATTTTTTAAAAATTTTCACAAGGGTAACAGAAGTGGATCCAAACATTTGTTGTACAATTTCTCCTGAGCACACCGATACCCCATATGTGGGGGGAAATCTTCTGTTTGGGCGCACTGCAGAGCTCGGAAGGGAAGGAGCGCAGTTTGACTTTTTCAACTCAAAATTGGCTGAAATCGAGAGTGGACACCATGTCTCGTTTGGAGAGCCTGTAATGTGCCTAAACAGTGGAAATCCAAACAAGTGACACCATTTTGGAAACTAGACCCTTCAAGTTACTTTTCTAGATGTGTGGTGAGCACCTTGAACTCTCCTGAATATTTTTTTCATGCACTGATGTTTTATGTAGCTTCCTTATGCCTGCATTCTATGTCTGTGACCATTGTGTCTATTATGCTTTCTTTTACTAAATACAATGCAGGCATTTTTTTTAATGCCCATTACACTTGGGCTGTGCCAAGTGCCTGGATACCTATGTACTGTCTAATTGGTCTTCAATTATTGTCTATGTTTTTTTTTAATGTTTGCATTAATAAACATATTTATCAAGCATAAAACTTACGGTAATATTTCCTCCGTTTTGTCCACCTAAATCTATGTTGTTGAAAGTTGCTTTTTAAAGGAAAGCAGCTGAGCAATGTAACTCCATCAGCTTGGCTTCATCATAAGTAACAGCTCGGTCTGTGCTGTCAATAATATAAATAATAAGATAGTTGGATATATTTGTAATTGCAATCCAGCGTAAGTGTTCTAGTGGTCTGTATTATTTCAGGAAAGTATCTCTTTTGGATTGCAGTGGGACCTAAACTTCATTCATTACTCAACTGCGTCCCATTTCCGTATAATAGGTAGAGTAACAACAAGTTTATACATTAACCCTGGCAATTAGCTGCTTGTGTGATGTTGCCGTAAGGTTTATTCCTACTTGGAATATCAATTATTAACACTATCTTGGAAGTTTTTGCTTTCAAATCACTTACTAAGCAAGCCTTTCTGAGAACTATCCTTGTTAAAGAAATTATCCTTAGAATAGACTATCAATATGACATTGGAGGTAGTCCATCACTTTCACAATTAGCTGACCGGAGGGGCCTTGGACCTCTGGTAAGAGCTGTACCCCCCTTATTGTTTATCTGTCACAATTTGTACATTTGTGTAAATAAAGTTTATCGAATAAATTGTACAATACAAGTTCAATTGTTATTAATAGACAGAAAAAATTCCAACTTAGTCAATCACATAAAAGTAATAATCACAAGTCAATTGTAATAACTGTGTGCTCATTGTCAAGCATATCACGACTTCAAGATGTTGACATACATTGTTAGACTAATAAATCAATAAAATCCATTAAATAGCTCAATAATTTATTATGCTTATTCATTAGTACAAAAATACTTCAGATGAGATTTCAAGTGGGTAAAAGAAAGAGAAAAGGAAGAAGAGGGTAAAAGAAGGAGAGAAAGAGAGGGGAAGAGGGAGGGAGAAGGATTATGTAGGATGGGATAGGGTCACGAATCCCCCCGTCAGGCAGACCCGCAACTCCCAGAAATCACACGAGAAGACCAGGGACCCGATCCACTAGTTCATATAATCAGGGTAGTCCAGGTGTAGATTATCCATGTTATGGAGGTACCGAAACTAAAGGTGGATATGAATTAGGAACCCGACAACCAAGAGTCCAGCTCCGGCTCTCCCTAAATGCAATCCAAGGGGCCCAGGTACTGTAGACCACATCAGGACTCCCCATCGTTTGACCTATCATTTGTTCCATTCTATAGATATCATTAAGTTCTGTGACAAAGTGGCAGTGAGGAAATGTCTGAGGAGACTCCTCTTAAACCCGGTAATCGATATGTCACTTAAGGGTACTGTCACACTCTGCAACTTTCCAACGATCACGACCAGCGATACGACCTGGCTGTGATCGTTGGAAAGTCGTTGTGTGGTCGCTGGGGAGCAGTCACACAGACAGCTCTCCAGCGACCAACGATGCCGAAGGCCCCGGGTAACCAGGGTAAACATCGGGTTACTAAGCGCAGGGCCGCACTTAGTAACCCGATGTTTACCCTGGTTACCATCGTAAAAGTAAAAAAACAAACAGTACATACTCACATTCCGGTGTCCGTCAGGTCCCTCGCAGTCTGCTTCCCGCTATGACTGAGTGCCGCCGTAAAGTGAAAGCACAGCACAGCGGTGACGTCACCGCTGTGCTCTGCTTTTACTTTACGGCCGGCAGTCAGTCAGAGCGGGAAGCAGACTGCGAGGGACCTGACGGACACCGGAATGTGAGTATGTACTGTTTGTTTTTTTTACTTTTACGATGGTAACCAGGGTAAACATCGGGTTACTAAGCGCGGCCCTGCGCTTAGTAACCCGATGTTTACCCTGGTTACAAGCGAACGCATCGTTGGATCGGTGTCACACACACCGATCCAACGATGACAGCGGGAGATCCAGCGATGAAAGAAAGTTCCAAACGATCTGCTGCGACGTACGATTCTCAGCAGGGTCCCTGATCGCTGCTGCGTGTCAGACACAGCGATATCGTATGGATATCGCTGGAACGTCACGGATCGTACCGTCGTAGCGACAAAAGTGCCACTGTGAGACAGTACCCTTAGGGATAATAGCACTGTTTCCATTGTGGGTCTAATCCTAGTAAGGGATAATCTATTTTAATCCTATAAGCTTACCAAGAGCATAATGCCCCATAATAGATATAACATCATCAAATTCGTATTAACAGTATAAACTTTGCTAACATGATACAATATTTTTAAGAGAACAGTAATTAAACAATTGTAAGTGATGAGGGTCGATAAATGATAAGATGGACAATTTCAGCAGGGAAACCCACATTAAAATATGTAAAGGTGCAACCCAAAACAGTACATATAATAATAATAATTTTATTTATATAGCGCCAACATATTCCGTAGCGCTTTACAAATTATAGAGGGGATTTGTACAGACAATAGACATTACAGCATAACAAAAATCACAGTTCAAAATAGATACCAATAGGAGTGAGGGCCCTGCTCGCAAGCTTACAAACTATGAGGAAAAGGGGAGACACGAGAGGTGGATGGTAACAATTGCTTTCGTTGTTCCAACCAGCCATAGTGTAAGGATCGGGTGTTCATGTAAAGCTGCATGAACCAGTTAACTGCCTAAGTATGTAACAGTACAGACACAGAGGGCTATTAACTGCATGAAATATATGAGAACATGATGTGAGGAACCTGATTAAGGTTTAAGTTTTTTTTTTTTTTAATGGGCCACACAAGGGATAGTTAGGTTAATGCGTTGAGGCGTTAGGCCAGTCTGAACAAATGCGTTTTTAGGGCACGCTTAAAACTGTGGGGATTGGGGATTAATCGTATTTACCTGGGTAGTGCATTCCAAAGAATTGGCGAAGCACATGAAAAGTCTTGGAGACGGGAGTGGGAGGTTCTGATTATTGAGGATGTTACATAGTATGATGCTAGATAATGTAGGGCATACCAAAGAGCCTTGGAGATGTAAGGGGTGGGCAGGAATAGCCCAGTCTGGACCAATATGGAGTTACTAATAAAAATTAAGGACCAGCTATCCTCTCCTGTAACTTACCTCCCATATTGCATTTAGCCCATTTAAAGTCAGAAAAAACACATCAGTACAAAGTGCCGTAAGTGTTGCTTACCCATGTGTGGTTATGTGCTGAGTATGTCCACCACGAGCCCTGACGCGCGTTTCGCGTACTGAGCTTCCTCGGGTGGGGGGGATAATCTATTATAGAGTTGGAAGATCGCTAACCACAGATTTTTAATAGGCAGGCAGTTCCATCAAATGTGTGTATATGTGCCCTCCTCTCTTAGGCATCTTCTACAAGTATCCGGTGTCGTCGGGAACATAGAATGGATAGTAGAGGGGCACCTGAACCACCTTGATAAAATCTTATAGCTCCTCTCCTGTGACGTTGAGCATAATGACGACCTGAACATAAACAACAGAATATTTGATCTGTCCTCAGGCGATAAGGATTTCCCCAAGTCAGTCTCTCACTTGGAGAAAAATACTGGAAAGTCCTGTGTGTGTGTGGGGGGGGGTGTTTGTCTTTCATGTAAGAGTTTGTACAACAGAGAAACAGTGTGGTCTGGAGGGTTCGTTGATAAGCAGAGTTTCAAAGGGGGTCAATAATCTACATGGATTAGATTGTTGAGCAAGTTTGGTTATAAAACTTTTTAGTTGCCCAAAGAAGAACCAAGTACCTGTAGGTGGCTCCTCGCCCTGGAATATTTCTCTTAGGCTACTTTCACACATCTGTTTTCTGCTGTCAGGCATAATCCGGCGGCGGGACGGATCCCTGGATCCGGCGAAATTAGTGAAAAACTGAAGCGCTGGATCAGTTTTTCTGCCGGATCCGACTAGCTGTTTTGGCCAATCGGATAAGGTCAGTTTCTAGAGAAGAGAAAGAGAGAGAGAGAGATCCGACTAGCTGTTTTGGCTAGCTGTTTTGGCCAATTGGATAAGGTCAGTTTCTGGAGCAGAGAGAGAGAGACCAGAATTGAAAATCCAATTCCGGTGCCATAGGCTTCCATTATAGGAAAAGCCGGACACTGCTGGATCAGGCGCTGTCCAGTTTTTTGATGGACACAAAAAACGTTCCTCTCCAACATTAAATGAACAGCGCTCCACTCGGGTGTAAATATCTCCAAAGGGTATTTTATTCAGCCATGGTACAGCAATATTTTGACCATAAAGTGGTCTTTTTCAAGCATACAATACAGCATACTGGGCTGTCTTGAATAGTGTGAATGCCACACAGTGCACCAATCACCATTAAGCACCACCCACATACACCAATCTACAAAAATATCACATATAACAGACATCAGATATATGTATACACACTATCCATCAACGCTCACACATATAGCTCATAAATAGTTACAATAATAAATACAAAGCAAAAGATCTCTTCTTTGTTTATCCCATGGTCGACGAATCCACTCCATGCATCGTCGTTTCCATAGGGACCACCAGCAAATCAGCCGCGTTGTAAGAGGGTTGTCATAGGGACAATAAAGTCCAATCCGAAATATCGGCGCCAAGAAATTCAACAACCTATCATCTAGCTTAATACATATAGCACAGCTATTCTACCCAATACAATAGCCCCTTCCTTAAATGGGAACACGCCTAAGTCGTCATCTTGCGTTAAATACCTGGATACACTGCCGGGTCACTCAGGTTCACCAGAGACGCACCATGGGAGCGCAGGCGCACCGGACGAGCCCCTTCACGTGACCGCAATAGGAGCACGCCCGAGCCACGCAACACGCATGCGTCACCACCCGGCCGTCTCATGTGACCGTGACCCGGACAGGTCATCAGGGCAACCCATGTAATCCATATCGCAGATCCCGTCAGAGACACATTGCAGACGCGCAGGAGCGTCGCACTCCACACGAGACCCCAACATGCAATCGCAGTGGGAGCACGTCATGGTAGTACAGCGCGCATGCGTCATCAGCAACTGCTCCATATGATCGCGATCCAAATGGATCTCCAGGGCAACATAGGTAAATAATAAATCCATATCATCATCAAATAGAAAAAATACCTCCTAAGCCAGAACAAATCTCCCAGGTATCGCAGATAAATCATGTATTCACATTATAAACAACTATACACCAAAAAGATATCCCAAATAATGAAAAGAGAAAAAAAGGACAAAAAATAACTCATATATAGGAATACTAGATGGTGGCCCGATTCTAATGCATCGGGTATTCTAGAATATGCATGTCCACGTAGTATATCGCCCAGCCACGTAGTATATTGCCCAGCCACGTAGTATATTGCCCAACTACGTAGTATATTGCCCAGCCACGTAGTATGTAGTATATTGGTCAGCCACGTAGTATATTGCACAGTCACGTAGTATATTGCCCAGCCACGTAGTATATTGCCCAGTAACGTAGTATATTGCTCAGTGACGTAAAATAAAAAATAAACATATACTCACCTTCCGAAGGGCTGTTGAAGTCCTGGCGCCTGTGTACGGTGCACGCGGCAGCTTCCGGTCCCAGGGTTGGTATGAGCGCAGGACCTGTGATGACGTCGCGGTCACATGACCGTGACGTCATGGCAGGTCCTTCTCGCATACCATCCTGTTGTGAATTCTGCTTTTGGGCTCCCTCCGGTGGTTGTAGGTGGTAATGCAGTTGCCTCTGAGTTGCAGTCCTGGTCAGGTATATCTGCTGATTGCAGTTCTGACTGGGGTATTTAGGTGTGCAGGATTCATTAGTCCTGGCCAGTTGTCAATTGTTGTTGGGAGGTGTTTGACCTCTGCTAGGTTCCTCCTGCCTTCCTGCCAAATCAGCAAAGATAAGTGTCTGGTTTTTTTTTCCTGTGACACACATGCTGTGTGTTTCACAATTCAGTGCTATTCCTTGTGTTTTCTTGTCCAGCTTAGATTGTGTCAGTATTTTCTCAGTCTTGCTGGATTCTCTGGAGTGGCAGATATACATTCCATGTCTTTAGTTAGATTGTGGAACTTTTTGTATTATCTGCTGTGGATATTTTTGGAAGGGTTTTAATACTGACTGCCTAGTAATCTGTCCTATCCTTTCCTATTTAGCTAGAGTGGCCTCTTTTGCTAAATCCTGTTTTCTACCTGCGTGTGTCTAATCTTCTCCTTCTCACAGTCATTATTGGTGGGGGGCTGCCTATCCTTTGGGGGTCTGCTCTGAGGCAAGATAGCATTCCTATTTCCATCTATAGGGGTATTTAGTCCTCCGGCTGTGTCGAGGTGTCTAGGATTGTTAGGCACACCCCACGGCTACTTCTAGTTGCGGTGTTAGTTCAGGATTTGCGGTCAGTACAGGTTCGACCGACTCCAGAGAAAGTTTCATGCGGCTCCAAGGTCACCGGATCATAACAGTACAACTGGCACATAATGAGTTAGTAAATGCATCTCAGAAGAAGGGAAGAAAGGTGTTGAGCCATTTTTTTTTCTGCAGCCTGTTTTGTCTTTTCTTCCCTCTTTATCTATGGGTGGCTGAGGAGTCTTGTGCCAGCATGGATGTTCAGGAATTAGCTTCTCGTGTAGACCAGCTTGCTGCTAGGGTACAGGGTATTTCTGATTATATTGTTCAGACTCCTGCTTTAGAGCCGAAGATTCCTACTCCTGATTTGTTTTTTGGTGACAGGTCCAAATTTTGGGGTTTTAAAAACAATTGTAAACTGTTTTTTGCTCTGAGACCGCAATCCTCCTGTGATGTTGTGAATTCTGCTCTTGGGCTCCCTCCGGTGGTTGTAAGTGGTAGCGCTGCTGTCTCTGAATCACAGCATTTATCAGGTGTGTTCACTTCTTGCAATTTTGACTGGGCTATTTAGTCTTGCTTCACCCTTTAGTCAGTGCCAGTTGTCCATTGTTCCTGGAGGATTCTCATCCCTTCCTGGTCTCTTCTGCTTTGCAGTTTGCTTCAACAAAGATAAGTCCTGGCCTTGATTTTGCTGTCCACATGCTGTGGTCTTTTTGTTCAGTTCTTTTCTATGTTTTGTCTTGTCCAGCTTGGTCTGTATAAGGATTTTTTTTAGCCAAGCTGGTATCTCTGGAGATGCAGATATACCCTCCATATCTTTAGTTAGGCTGTGGAGATTTTGTATTTTCTGTGGTGGATATTTTCTAGCGTTTTAATACTGACCGCATAGTACTCTGTCCTATCCTTTCTATTTAGCTAGAAGTGGCCTCCTTTGCTAAATTCTCATTTCAGTCTGTGTATGTTTTTTCCCTCTCCTCTCACAGTCAATATTTGTGGGGGGCTGCCTATCCTTTGGGGATTTTCTCTGAGGCAAGATAGTTTTCCCTTTTCTATCTCTAGGGGTAATATGTCCTCCGGCCGTGTCGAGATGTCTAGGGAGCGCTAGGTACATTCCACGGCTACTTCTAGTTGCGGTGTTAGGTTCAGGGTCTGCGGTCAGTACAGGTACCACCTTCTCCAGAGTTCGTCTCATGCTGCTGTTAGGCCACCAGATCATAACAGGTGATTCCATTCAGCAGGTTAAAATTGTCATCTCCCTGCTGCGTGGCGATCCTCAGGATTGGTCATTTTCCCTGGAATCTGGGAATCTGGCCTTGCTTAATGCAGATTCCTTTTTTCAGGCTTTAGGATTATTATATGATGAACCGAATTCTGTGGATCAAGCGGAGAAAACCTTGTTGGCCCTGTCTCAGGGTCAAGAGGCGGCAGAATTGTATTGTCAGAAATTTAGAAAATGGTCTGTGTTGACTAAATGGAATGATGATGCTTTGGCGGCAATTTTCATAAAGGGTCTTTCTGAATCTGTTAAAGATGTTATGGTGGGGTTTCCCATGCCTTCCGGTCTGAGTGATTCTATGTCTCTGGCCATTCAGATTGATCGGCGCTTGCGGGAGCGTCAAACTGTGCGCGCTGTGGCGTCGTCCTTAGAGCAAAGTCCTGAGCCAATGCAGTGTGATAGGATTTTGTCTAGAACGGAACGACAGGGATTCAGACGTCAGAATAGGTTGTGTTATTATTGTGGCGACGCCTCTCATGTCATTTCAGTCTGCCCTAAGCGGACAAAAAGGATCGCTAGTTCATTTACTATCAGTACTGTACAACCTAAATTTCTGTTATTGGTGTCCTTGATCTGCTCATTGTCATCATTTTCTGTCATGGCATTTGTGGATTCAGGCGCCGCCTTGAACTTAATGGATTTTGAGTTTGCCAGGCGTTGTGGTTTTCCCTTGCAGCCTTTACAGAACCCTATTCCTTTAAGGGGGATTGATGCTACACCTTTGGCTAAAAATAAGCCCCAGTTTTGGACACAGGTGACCATGCACATGGCGCCAGCCCATCAGGAAGATTGTCGATTTCTGGTGTTGCATAATTTGCATGATGTTATCGTGCTGGGTTTCCCGTGGTTGCAGGTACATAATCCTGTGTTGGATTGGAAATCTATGTCTGTGACTAGTTGCGGTTGTCAGGGGGTTCATAATGATGTTCCTTTGATGTCAATCTCCTCTTCTTCCTCTTCTGAAATTCCAGAGTTTTTGTCTGATTTTCAGGATGTATTCGATGAGCCCAAGTCCAGTTCCCTTCCACCGCACAGGGACTGTGATTGTGCGATTGACTTGATTCCAGGCAGTAAGTTTCCTAAGGGCCGACTTTTCAACCTGTCTGTGCCTGAACATACCGCCATGCGGAGTTATATTAAGGAGTCTTTGGAGAAAGGGCATATTCGGCCATCTTCTTCACCGTTGGGAGCAGGTTTTTTTTTTATTGCTAAGAAGGATGGCTCCTTGAGACCTTGTATTGATTATCGCCTCTTGAATAAGATCACGGTCAAGTTTCAATACCCTTTACCTTTGCTTTCTGATTTGTTTGCTAGGATTAAGGGGGCTAGTTGGTTTACGAAGATTGACCTTCGGGGGGGCATATAATCTTGTTCGTATTAAGCAGGGTGATGAATGGAAAACTGCGTTTAATACGCCCGAAGGCCATTTTGAATACCTTGTGATGCCATTCGGGCTCACTAACGCTCCATCTGTTTTTCAATTCTTCATGCACGATATCTTCCGGACTTATATTGTTAAATTCTTGATTGTATATTTGGATGATATTTTGATTTTTTCCGATGATTGGGAGTCTCATGTGGAACAGGTCAGGATGGTATTTCAGATCCTTCGTGACAATGCTTTGTTTGTGAAGGGGTCTAAGTGTCTCTTTGGGGTGCAGAAGGTTTCTTTTTTGGGCTTTATTTTTTCTCCCTCATCTATGGAGATGGATCCGGTTAAGGTTCAGGCCATTCATGATTGGATTCAGCCCACATCCGTGAAGAGCCTTCAGAAATTTTTGGGTTTTGCAAATTTTTATCGCCGTTTCATTGCTAACTTCTCCAGCGTGGTTAAACCCTTGACTGATTTGACGAAAAAAGGCGCTGATGTGGCGAACTGGTCCTCTGCGGCTGTCTCTGCCTTTCAGGAGCTTAAACGCCGATTTACTTCTGCTCCGGTGTTGCACCAACCAGATGTTTCTCTTCTGTTTCAGGTTGAGGTTGATGCTTCTGAGATTGGGGCAGGGGCCGTTTTGTCTCAGAGGGATTCTGTTGGTTCTTTGATGAAACCGTGTGCCTTCTTCTCCCGCAAGTTTTCGCCTGCTGAACGCAATTATGATGTCGGCAATCGGGAGTTGTTGGCTATGAAGTGGGCATTTGAGGAGTGGCGACATTGGCTTGACGGAGCTAAGCACCGTATTGTGGTCCTGACCGATCATAAGAATTTGATTTACCTCGAGTCTGCCAAACGGCTGAGTCTTAGACTGTTGTGAACTCTGTTTCCGGGCTCCCTCCTGTGGTCATGAGTGGTACTGTGTGAGTTCTCTCTTTGGGCTCCTCCTGGTGGCTCTTTTTGTTATTTTGCAGGTTTCTGGCAGGATCAGCTGTCTCGTCATCTGCTAGTTAGGTTTCCTATTTAATCCACCTGGTCCTTCATTCCTTGCCTGTTGCCGTTGTATTCAGTGCTATTCTGATTGCTCCTGTCTACATCCGTTATCAGTCTCTCCAAGAGAAGCTAAGTTCTGTTTTCTTATTTTTGCTCATCTGTGTTCAAGATGTTTCCTAGTATATGATGAGTTTTTTTCCAGCTTGCTAATATGTGATTTCCCTGCTTGCTGTTGCTCTGGGGTGCTGAGTTGCTCCCCCCACATCGTTAGTTGGTGTGGGGGTTCTCGCATTTTCTGCGTGGATATTTTTGCATAGGGTTTTTTACTGACCGCACAGATCCCTTGCTATTTTCTGCTATCTAGCGTTAGCGGGCCTCATTTGCTTAACCTGTTTCATCTCTGCGTTTGTCTTTTCCTCTTAACTCACCGTTATTATTTGTGGGGGGCATCTATATCTCTGGGGGATTTCTCTGAGGCAAGTGAGGTCTTTACTTTCTCTTTAGGGGTAGTCAGTTTCTCAGGCCGTGAAGAGACGTCTAGGATTTCAGGAAACGTTCCACGGCTGCCTATAGTGTGTGCGGTTAGGATCAGGTTTGCGGTTAGTCCAGTTACCACATCCCCAGAGCTCGTCCTATTATTTTCTACTTAGCTGGTTAGATTTGTGATCCTAAGCCACTAGGATCATAACAGTGCAACAGGCCAAAAGTGTTAAATGCATCGCAAAAGTGGGATAAGAGAAATCCTGAGTTCAATTTTTTTTTTTCTGCTCTGCAGTCTCTCCTGCTTCTCTCCTCCCCTTAATCTCTGGGTGGCTTTGAGTTCTGCTGCAGACATGGATATTCAGAGTCTGACTTCTAGTGTGGATCATCTTGCTGCAAGGGTGCAAAGCATTCAGGATTTTGTTGTTCACAGTCCTATGTCTGAGCCAAAAGTACCTATTCCTGAGTTTTTTTCTGGAGATAGATCTAGGTTTCTGAATTTTAAGAATAATTGTAAATTATTTCTTTCTTTGAGACCTCGTTCCTCTGGTGATTCCGCTCAGCAAGTTAGAATTGTTATCTCTCTGTTACACGGCGACCCTCAAGATTGGGCCTTCTCCCTGGCACCAGGAGATCCTGCATTGCTGAATGTGGATGCGTTTTTTCTGGCGCTTGGATTGCTTTATGAGGAACCTAATTTGGAGAACCAGGCAGAAAAGGCCTTGCTGGCTCTCTCTCAGGGTCTGGATGAAGCTGAGGTGTATTGTCAAAAATTTCGGAAATGGTCGGTGCTTACTCAATGGAATGAGTGTGCCCTGGCTGCAAATTTCAGAGAAGGTCTTTCTGAAGCCATTAAGAATGTTATGGTGGGGTTCCCCACGCCTGCGAGTCTGAATGAGTCAATGGCTTTGGCCATTCAGATTGATCGGCGTTTGCGGGAGCGCAAACCTGCGCACCATCTGGCGGTGTTTTCTGAACAGAAACCTGAGTCTATGCAATGTGATAGGATTCTGACCAGAATTGAACGGCAAAATCATAGACGTCAGAATGGGTTGTGCTTTTACTGTGGTGATTCGGCTCATGTTATCTCAGCATGCTCTAAGCGCACAAAAAACCTTGCTAGATCTGTCACCATTGGTACTATACAGCCTAAATTCATTTTGTCTGTTACTTTGATTTGCTCTCTGTCATCCTACTCAGTTATGGCTTTTGTAGATTCAGGTGCCGCCCTGAATCTGATGGATTTGTCATTTGCCAAGCGCTGTGGTTTTATCCTTGAGCCATTACAGTTCCCTATTCCATTGAAGGGAATTGATGCTACACCATTGGCCAAGAATAAACCTCAATACTGGACTCAAGTGACCATGTGTATGACTCCTGCACATCAGGAGGTGATTCGCTTTCTTGTGTTATATAATTTGCATGACGTTGTCGTGTTGGGTCTGCCATGGTTGCAGGCTCATAATTCAGTCCTGGATTGGAAAGCTATGTCTGTGTTGAGTTGGGGTTGCCAGGGAATTCATGGCGATGCTCCCTTGGTATCAATTGCTTCCTCTACTCCTTCTGAAGTCCCTGAGTTTTTGTCGGACTACCAGGATGTATTTGATGAGCCCAAATCCAGTGCCCTACCTCCTCATAGGGATTGTGATTGTGCTATAAATTTGATTCCTGGTAGTAAGTTCCCTAAGGGACGACTGTTTAATTTGTCTGTACCAGAGCATGCCGCTATGCGGAGCTATGTAAAGGAGTCTTTGGAGAAGGGACATATTCGCCCCTCCTCGTCCCCTCTTGATGCGGGATTCTTTTTTGTGGCCAAGAAGGATGGTTCGTTGAGACCCTGTATAGATTATCGCCTTCTAAATAAAATCACGGTCAAATTCCAGTATCCCTTGCCATTGTTGTCTGATCTGTTTGCTCGGATTAGGGGGTCTAGTTGGTTCACCAAGATAGATCTTTGCGGTGCGTATAATCTTGTGCGTATAAAACAGGGCGATGAATGGAAAACAGCATTTAATACGCCCGAAGGCCATTTTGAGTACTTGGTGATGCCTTTTGGACTTTCTAATGCCCCTTCTGTGTTTCAGTCCTTCATGCACGATATCTTCCGAGAATATCTGGATAAATTTATGATTGTGTATCTGGATGATATTTTGGTCTTTTCAGATGATTGGGAATCCCATGTGAAGCAGGTCAGGATGGTATTTCAGGTCCTGCGTGCCAATGCCTTGTTTGTGAAGGGTTCCAAATGTCTCTTCGGAGTCCAGAAAGTTTCCTTTTTGGGCTTTATTTTTTCTCCTTCTTCTATTGAGATGGACCCAGTCAAGGTCCAGGCTATTCATGATTGGACTCAACCTACATCGGTTAAGAGTCTTCAGAAGTTCTTGGGTTTTGCTAATTTTTACCGTCGCTTCATTGCTAATTTTTCTGGTGTGGTTAAACCTTTGACGGATTTGACCAAGAAGGGTTCTGATGTGACTAACTGGTCTCCTGCGGCCGTTGAGGCCTTTCAGGAGCTGAAGCGCCGGTTTTCTTCGGCTCCAGTTTTATGTCAGCCAGATGTCTCTCTTCCCTTCCAGGTCGAGGTTGATGCTTCTGAAATTGGAGCAGGGGCTGTTTTGTCACAGAGAAGCTCTGATTGCTCTGTGATGAAGCCATGTGCCTTCTTTTCAAGAAAATTTTCGCCGGCTGAACGAAATTATGATGTTGGTAATCGGGAGTTGTTGGCAATGAAGTGGGCATTTGAGGAGTGGCGACACTGGCTAGAGGGAGCTAAGCATCGTGTGGTGGTCTTGACTGATCATAAAAATTTGATTTATCTTGAGTCGGCCAAGCGGCTGAATCCTAGACAGGCTCGTTGGTCGTTGTTTTTCTCACGTTTCGATTTCGTGGTCTCGTACCTTCCTGGTTCGAAGAACGTGAAGGCTGATGCTCTTTCTAGGAGTTTTGTGCCTGACTCCCCTGGAGTTTCTGAGCCGGTTGGTATCCTCAAAGAGGGGGTAATTTTGTCTGCCATTTCCCCAGATTTGCGACGGGTGTTACAGGAATTTCAGGCGGATAGACCTGACCGTTGTCCATCAGAGAGACTGTTTGTCCCAGATAGATGGACCAGCAGAGTTATTTCCGAGGTCCATTCTTCAGTGTTGGCGGGTCATCCTGGGATTTTTGGTACCAGAGATTTGGTGGCTAGATCCTTCTGGTGGCCTTCCTTGTCGCGGGATGTGCGTTCCTTTGTGCAGTCCTGTGGGATTTGTGCTCGGGCTAAGCCTTGCTGTTCTCGTGCCAATGGTTTGCTTTTGCCTTTGCCGGTTCCTAAGAGGCCTTGGACGCATATTTCCATGGATTTTATTTCGGATCTTCCAGTCTCTCAGAGAATGTCTGTCATCTGGGTGGTTTGTGATCGTTTTTCTAAAATGGTCCATTTGGTGCCTTTGCCTAAGTTGCCTTCTTCCTCCGATTTGGTTCCGTTATTTTTTCAGAATGTGGTTCGTCTGCACGGCATCCCTGAAAACATTGTGTCTGACAGAGGATCCCAGTTTGTGTCCAGATTTTGGCGGTCCTTTTGTGCTAAGATGGGCATTGATTTGTCTTTTTCGTCGGCCTTCCATCCTCAGACGAATGGCCAAACCGAGCGAACTAACCAGACCTTGGAAACTTATTTGAGATGTTTGGTTTCTGCTGACCAGGATGATTGGGTGGCTTTTTTGCCATTGGCCGAGTTTGCCCTTAATAATCGGGCTAGTTCGGCTACTTTGGTTTCGCCTTTTTTTTGTAATTCTGGTTTTCATCCTCGTTTTTCCTCGGGTCAGGTTGAGTCTTCTGACTGTCCTGGGGTGGATTCTGTGGTGGATAGGTTGCAGCAGATTTGGAACCATGTGGTGGACAATTTGATGTTGTCACAAGAGAAGGCTCAGCGCTTTGCTAACCGTCGTCGCTGTGTGGGTCCCCGACTTCGTGTGGGGGATTTGGTGTGGTTGTCTTCTCGTTATGTTCCTATGAAGGTTTCTTCTCCTAAGTTTAAACCTCGTTTTATCGGTCCTTATAAAATTTTGGAAATCCTCAACCCTGTGTCATTTCGCTTGGACCTCCCGGCATCGTTTACCATCCATAATGTGTTTCATAGGTCTTTGTTGCGGAGGTATGTGGTGCCTGTGGTTCCTTCTGTTGAGCCTCCTGCTCCGGTGCTGGTTGAGGGAGAATTGGAATACGTGGTGGAGAAGATCTTGGATTCTCGTATTTCAAGATGGAGGCTTCAGTATTTGGTTAAGTGGAAGGGCTATGGTCAGGAGGATAATTCCTGGGTTGTTGCCTCTGATGTTCATGCGGCCGATTTGGTTCGTGCCTTCCATGTGGCTCACCCTGATCGCCCTGGGGGTTCTGGTGAGGGTTCGGTGACCCTTCCTCAAGGGGGGGGTACTGTTGTGAACTCTGTTTCCGGGCTCCCTCCTGTGGTCATGAGTGGTACTGTGTGAGCTCTCTCTTTGGGCTCCTCCTGGTGGCTCTTTTTGTTATTTTGCAGGTTTCTGGCAGGATCAGCTGTCTCGTCATCTTCTAGTTAGGTTTCCTATTTAATCCACCTGGTCCTTCATTCCTTGCCTGTTGCCGTTGTATTCAGTGCTATTCTGATTGCTCCTGTCTACATCCGTTATCAGTCTCTCCAAGAGAAGCTAAGTTCTGTTTTCTTATTTTTGCTCATCTGTGTTCAAGATGTTTCCTAGTATATGATGAGTTTTTGTCCAGCTTGCTAATATGTGATTTCCCTGCTTGCTGGTGCTCTGGGGTGCTGAGTTGCTCCCCCCCACATCGTTAGTTGGTGTGGGGGTTCTCGCATTCTCTGCGTGGATATTTTTGCATAGGGTTTTTTACTGACCGCACAGATCTCTTGCTATTTTCTGCTATCTAGCGTTAGCGGGCCTCATTTGCTTAACCTGTTTCATCTCTGCGTTTGTCTTTTCCTCTTAACTCACCGTTATTATTTGTGGGGGGCATCTATATCTCTGGGGGATTTCTCTGAGGCAAGTGAGGTCTTTACTTTCTCTTTAGGGGTAGTCAGTTTCTCAGGCCGTGAAGAGACGTCTAGGATTTCAGGAAACGTTCCACGGCTGCCTATAGTGTGTGCGGTTAGGATCAGGTTTGCGGTTAGTCCAGTTACCACATCCCCAGAGCTCGTCCTATTATTTTCTACTTAGCTGGTTAGATTTGTGATCCTAAGCCACTAGGATCATAACATAGACAGGCTCGATGGTCCTTGTTTTTTTTCCCGTTTTGATTTCGTGGTTTCGTATCTTCCGGGTTCTAAGAATATTAAGGCTGATGCCCTTTCTAGGAGTTTTTTTGCCTGTTTCTCCTGAGGTCCTTGAACCGGTCGGCATTCTGAAAGAAGGGGTGGTCCTTTCTGCCATTTCCCCTGATTTACGGCGGGTTCTTCAGGAATTTCAGGCTGATAGACCTGACCTCTGTCCTGTGGAGAAATTGTTTGTTCCTGACAGATGGACTAGTAGAGTGATTTCTGAGGTTCACTGTTCTGTGTTGGCTGGTCATCCTGGTATTTTTGGTACCAGAGATTTGGTTGGTAGGTCCTTTTGGTGGCCTTCGTTGTCACGTGATGTGCGTTCTTTTGTGCAGTCCTGTGGGACTTGTGCGCGGGCTAAGCCTTGTTGTTCCCATGCTAGTGGGTTACTTTTGCCATTGCCGGTCACTGAGAGGCCCTGGACGCATATTTTTATGGATTTTATTTCTGATCTTCCGGTTTCCCAGAGGTGACCGGTTTTCTAAGATGGTTCATTTGGTGCCTTTGCCTAAATTGCCTTCCTCTTCAGAGTTGGTTCCGTTGTTTTTTCAGCATGTGGTTCGTTTGCATGGTATTCCGGAGAATATTGTGTCCGACAGAGGTTCCCAGTTTGTTTTTAGGTTTTGGCGGGCCTTTTGTGCTAGGCTGGGCATTGATTTGTCTTTTTCTTCTGCATTTCATCCTCAGACAAGTGGCCAGACCGAGCGAACTAATCAGACTTTGGAGACTTATTTGAGATGCTTTGTGTCTGCCGATCAGGATGATTGGGTGGCCTTTTTGCCATTGGCCGAGTTTGCCCTTAATAATCGGGCTAGTTCGGCTACTTTGGTTTCGCCTTTTTTTTGCAATTTTGGTTTTAATCCTCGTTTTTCTTCTGGACAGGTTGAGCCTTCTGACTGCCCTGGTGTGGATTCTGTGGTTGACAGGTTACAGCAGATTAGGGCTCATGTGGTGGACAATTTGGTGTTGTCTCAGGAGGAGGCTCAACGTTTTGCTAACCGTCGTCGGTGTGTTGGTTCCCGGCTTCGGGTTGGGGATTTGGTTTGGTTGTCTTCCCGTCATGTTCCTATGAAGGTCTCTTCCCCTAAGTTTAAGCCTCGGTTTATTGGTCCTTATAGGATTTCTGAGATTATTAATCCGAGGTCTTTTCGATTGGCGCTTCCGGCCTCTTTTGCTATCAATAATGTCTTCCATAGATCTTTATTGCGGAAATATGTGGTGCCCATTGTTCCCTCTGTTGATCCTCCAGCCCCTGTTTTGGTTGATGGGGAGTTGGAGTATGTGGTTGAGAAGATTTTGGATTCTCGTTTTTCGAGGCGGAGGCTTCAGTACCTTGTCAAATGGAAGGGTTATGGCCAGGAGGATAATTCTTGGGTTTTTGCTTCTGATGTCCATGCTGCTGATTTGGTCCGTGCCTTTCATCTGGCTCGTCCTGATCGGCCTGGGGGCGCTGGTGAGGGTTCGGTGACCCCCCCTCAAGGGGGGGGTAGTGTTGTGAAGTCTGCTTTTGGGCTCCCTCCGGTGGTTGTAGGTGGTAATGCAGTTGCCTCTGAGTTGCAGTCCTGTCATGATTCCCAATGGCAGGGACATGGGCAAAAACGGACTAGCTCTAGGAAGATGGTAACTCAGGTAACTGCGATGCTGAACCTAACATGCAAATTGAAGTAGCCAGGGGGTGTGCCTACGTTGATCTCTAGACACCTCGCGCCAGCCGGAGAGCTAACTACCCCTAGAAGAGGAATACACAGACCTGGCTTGCCTCCAGGGAAACCCCAAAAGTTATAGTAGCCCCCCACATGTAATAACGGTTAGGTAAGAGGAAAACACAAACGCAGTATGAATATAGTTTCAGCAAAGTGAGGCCCTCTGACTAGATAGATGAAAATACAAAAGAGGACTTCGCGGTTACCTCAAAACCCTAAGCAGCCATCCTGAAACTACCTTAACTCCGTTATCAACTCATGACACCGGAGTAGTAATTTCAGATCACTAGAGCTTCCAGCAGCACAAGAAATATAAATGCATGCTGGACAAAACAAACACAAAAAAAGCCAAAGATTCAACTTAGCTGAATTGCAGACTTGGAGCAGGTAGCAAGCAACAGAGATGCTCTGGTAACATTGATTGCCGGCACTAGAGTGACTGAGAAGCCAGACTAAATAGGAAACTCCCAATTTCCTGATGAAAACAGGTGCACTGGAAACACAAGACCAAAGTCAACCAGTACCACCAGTAGCCACCAGAGGGAGCCCAAAAACAGAATTCACAACAGTACCCCCCCTTAAGGAGGGGGCACCGAACCCTCATGAGAACCACCAGGGCGATCTGGATGCGCCCTATGAAAGGCGCGAACCAAATCAGAGGCATGAACATCAGAGGCAGTCACCCAAGAATTATCCTCCTGACCGTATCCCTTCCATTTAACCAGATATTGAAGTCTCCGTCTGGAAATACAAGAGTCCAAAATCTTCTCCACAACATACTCCAATTCACCCTCCACCAGCACAGGAGCAGGAGGCTCAACAGAAGGAACAACCGGTACCTCGTACCTCCGCAACAACGACCTATGGAAGACATTATGAATGGTGAAAGATGCTGGAAGGTCCAAACGAAAAGATACAGGATTAAGAATCTCCAAAATCTTATAAGGACCTATGAACCGAGGTTTGAACTTAGGAGAAGAGACCTTCATAGGGACAAAGCGAGAAGACAACCACACCAAGTCTCCAACACGGAGATGATGACCCACACGACGATGACGATTAGCAAACTGCTGAGTCTTCTCCTGAGACAACTTCAAATTGTCCACCACATGACTCCAAATCCGGTGCAGTCTATCCACCACAGAATCCACTCCAGGACAATCCGAAGACTCCACCTGACCAGACGAAAAACGAGGGTGAAACCCTGAATTGCAAAATAAAGGAGAAACCAGAGTAGCAGAACTGGCCCGATTATTGAGGGCAAACTCTGCCAACGGCAAAAAGGCGACCCAATCATCCTGATCAGCAGACACAAAACACCTCAAATACGTCTCCAAGGTCTGATTAGTTCGCTCCGTCTGGCCATTAGTCTGAGGATGGAACGCAGATGAAAAAGACAAATCAATGCCCATCCTGGCACAGAACGCTCGCCAGAACCTAGACACAAATTGAGATCCTCTGTCAGACACGATGTTTTCCGGGATACCATGCAAGCGAACCACATTCTGAAAAAATAAAGGAACCAACTCCGATGAAGAAGGCAATTTGGGCAAGGGTACCAAATGAACCATCTTAGAAAAACGGTCACACACCACCCAAATGACAGACATTTTCTGAGAAACCGGGAGATCCGAGATAAAGTCCATAGAGATGTGCGTCCACGGCCTCTTCGGAATAGGCAAGGACAACAACAATCCACTAGCCCGAGAACAGCAAGGCTTGGCCCGAGCACAAACATCAGACAAACATCAGACTGTACAAAGGTACGCACATCCCGAGACAGGGAAGGCCACCAGAAGGACCTGGCCACCAAATCTCTGGTACCAAAAATTCCAGGGTGGCCCGCCAACACAGAAGAATGAACCTCTGAGATGACTCTACTGGTCCACTCATCTGGAACAAACAATCTCCCAGACGGACAACGATCAGGCTTATCAGTCTGAAACTCCTACAAAGCACGTCGCAAGTCTGGGGAGACAGCAGACAAAATCACTCCATCCTTAAGGATACCCGTAGGCTCAGAATCACCAGAGGAGTCAGGCTCAAAACTCCTAGAAAGAGCATCTGCCTTCACATTTTTCGAGCCCGGCAAGTATGAAACCACAAAATTAAACCGAGAGAAAAACAATGTCCAGCGCGCCTGTCTAGGATTCAGACGCCTGGCGGACTCAAGGTAAATCAGATTCTTGTGATCAGTCAAGACCACCACCTGATGTCTAGCACCCTCAAGCCAATGACGCCACTCCTCAAATGCCCACTTCATAGCCAAGAGCTCCCGATTGCCGACATCATAATTTCACTCGGCGGGCGAAAACTTTCGAGAGAAGAATGCACATGGTCTCATCACTGAGCAATCGGGACTTTTCTGCGACAAAACCGCCCCCGCTCCAATCTCGGAAGCATCAACCTCAACCTGAAAAGGGAGCGAAACATCAGGCTGGCGCAACACAGGGGCAGAGGAAAAGCGGCGCTTAAGCTCCCGAAAGGCCTCCACAGCCGCAGAGGACCAATTGGCAACATCAGCACCCTTCTTAGTCAAATCAGTCAGAGGTTTAGCAACACTTGAAAACCCAGTTATAAATCGACGATAGAAATTAGCAAAGCCCAAGAACTTCTGAAGACTCTTCAGGGAAGTAGGCTGCGTCCAATCACAAATAGCCCGAACCTTGACAGGATCCATCTCAACAGAAGAAGGGGAAAAAATATACCCCAAAAAGGAAATCTTCTGAACCCCAAAGATACACTTTGAGCCCTTTACAAACAGAGAATTGGACCGCAAAACCTGAAAAACCTTCCTAACCTGTTGAACATGCGACTCCCAGTCATCCGAAAAAATCAAAATATCATCCAAATACACAATCATAAATTTATCCAGGTATTTACGGAAAATATCGAGCATAAAGGACTGAAAGACTGAAGGAGCATTAGAAAGACCAAAAGGCATTACCAAATACTCAAAATGGCCCTCGGGCGTATTAAATGCAGTTTTCCACTCATCTCCCTGCTTAATCCGCACCAAATTATACGCACCCCGAAGATCAACCTTAGAGAACCACTTTGCCCCTTTAATACGAGCAAATAAATCAGTCAATAGTGGCAAAGGATACTGGTATTTGACTGTAATCTTATTCAACAGGCGATAATCAATACAGGGCCTCAGGGAGCCATCTTTTTTACCCACGAAAAAAAAACCTGCTCCTAAAGGGGATGAGGATGGACGGATATGTCCCTTTTCCAAGGACTCCTTAATATACTCTCGCATAGCAGCATGCTCAGGCACAGATAGATTGAACAAACGACCCTTGGGAAACTTGCTGCCCGGAATCAAGTCTATAGCACAATCGCAATCCCGGTGAGGGGGGAGAGAACTAAGTTTAGGCTCCTCAAAAACATCACAATAATCAGACAAAAATGCCGGAATTTCAGAGGGAGTAGATGAAGCAATGGAAACCAAAGGTACTTCCCCATGAGCCCCCTGACATCCCCAACTTAACACAGACATTGTTTTCCAGTCAAGGACTGGATTATGAGTTTGCAACCATGGCAATCCAAGCACTAAGACATCATGCAAGTTATGCAACACAAAGAAGCGAATCACCTCCCGATGGTCAGGAGTCATACACATAGTCACTTGTGTCCAGTATTGTGGTTTATTCCTAGCCAAAGGTGTGGAGTCGATACCCTTCAGAGGGATAGGAACTTCCAAAGGCTCTAGGCTAAACCCACAACGTCTGGCAAAGGACCAATCCATAAGACTCAAGGAAGCGCCAGAATCCACATAGGCATCCACAGAAATAGTTGATAATGAACAGATCAAAGTTACAGACAAAATAAACTTAGACTGTAAGGTGCAAATTGCAAAAGACTTATCAACCTTTTTTTTGCGTTTAGAGCATGCTGATATAACATGAGCAGAATCACCACAGTAGAAGCACAACCCATTTTTACGCCTATAATTCTGCCGTTCACTTCTGGACAGAATTCTATCACATTGCATAATCTCTGGTGCCTGCTCAGAAGACACCGCCAAATGGTGCACAGGTTTGCGCTCCCGTAAACGCCGATCAATCTGAATAGCCATAGTCATGGATTCATTCAGACCTGTGGGCGTAGGAAACCCCACCATGACATCTTTAACGGCGTCAGAGAGACCTTCTCTGAAATTCGCCGCCAGGGCGCACTCATTCCACTGAGTAAGCACAGACCATTTTCGAAATTTTTGACAATATATTTCAGCTTCATCATGCCCTTGAGAGAGGGCTATCAAGGCCTTTTCAGCCTGAATCTCCAAATTAGGTTCCTCATAGAGCAACCCCAGTGCCAGAAAAAACGCATCCACATTAAGCAGCGCAGGATCCCCTTGTGCCAATGCAAATGCCCAATTCTGGGGGTCACCCCGCAACAAGGAAATAACATTCTTAACCTGCTGAGCGGGGTCTCCAGCGGAGCGAGATCTCAGAGAAAGATACAATTTACAATTGTGCTTAAAATTCAAAAAGCGAGATCTATCTCCAGAAAAGAACTCAGGTATAGGGATCTTGGGTTCAGACATAGGAGCATGTATAACATAGTCTTGGATATTTTGAACCTTAGAGGCAAGAGTATTAAGATTTGAAGCTAAACCCTGGATATCCATTTCTCAACAGCAGAGGTCTGAGCCATTCAGGGGTTAAGAGGAGAGGAAAAAAAAACAAAAAACAGCAGATTGCAATTATGGCTAGACAGAACCTCAGAACCTCAGAACTGTCAGAAACTTCTTTTTTTTTTTTTTCTCTCCTTCTTTAGCCAATACCTTTAATACATTATGGCCGGCAATACTGTCATGATTCCCAATGGCAGGGACATGGGCAAAAACGGACTAGCTCTAGGAAGATGGTAACTCAGGTAACCGCGATGCTGAACCAAACACGCAAATTGAAGTAGCCAGGGGGTGTGCCTACGTTGATCTCTAGACACCTCGCGCCAGCCGGAGAGCTAACTACCCCTAGAAGAGGAATACACAGACCTGGCTTGCCTCCAGGGAAACCCCAAAAGTTATAGTAGCCCCCCACATGTAATAACGGTTAGGTAAGAGGAAAACACAAACGCAGTATGAATATAGTTTCAGCAAAGTGAGGCCCTCTGACTAGATAGATGAAAATACAAAAGAGGACTTCGCGGTTACCTCAAAACCCTAAGCAGCCATCCTGAAACTACCTTAACTCCGTTATCAACTCATGACACCGGAGTAGTAATTTCAGATCACTAGAGCTTCCAGCAGCACAAGAAATATAAATGCATGCTGGACAAAACAAACACAAAAAAAGCCAAAGATTCAACTTAGCTGAATTGCAGACTTGGAGCAGGTAGCAAGCAACAGAGATGCTCTGGTAACATTGATTGCCGGCACTAGAGTGACTGAGAAGCCAGACTAAATAGGAAACTCCCAATTTCCTGATGAAAACAGGTGCACTGGAAACACAAGACCAAAGTCAACCAGTACCACCAGTAGCCACCAGAGGGAGCCCAAAAACAGAATTCACAACACAGTCCTGGTCAGGTGTATCTGCTGATTGCAGTTCTGACTGGGGAATTTAGGTGTGCAGGATTCATTAGTCCTGGCCAGTTGTCAATTGTTGTTGGGAGGTGTTTGACCTCTGCTAGGTTCCTCCTGCCTTCCTGCCAAATCAGCAAAGATAAGTGTCTGGTTTTTTTTTTCCTGTGACACACATGCTGTGTGTTTCACAATTCAGTGCTATTCCTTGTGTTTTCTTGTCCAGCTTAGATTGTGTCAGTATTTTCTCAGTCTTGCTGGATTCTCTGGAGTGGCAGATATACATTCCATGTCTTTAGTTAGATTGTGGAACTTTTTGTATTATCTGTTGTGGATATTTTTGGAAGGGTTTTAATACTGACCGCCTAGTAATCTGTCCTATCCTTTCCTATTTAGCTAGAGTGGCCTCTTTTGCTAAATCCTGTTTTCTACCTGCGTGTGTCTAATCTTCTCCTTCTCACAGTCATTATTCGTGGGGGGCTGCCTATCCTTTGGGGGTCTGCTCTGAGGCAAGATAGCATTCCTATTTCCATCTATAGGGGTATTTAGTCCTCCGGCTGTGTCGAGGTGTCTAGGATTGTTAGGCACACCCCACGGCTACTTCTAGTTGCGGTGTTAGTTCAGGATTTGCGGTCAGTACAGGTTCCACCGACTCCAGAGAAAGTTTCATGCGGCTCCAAGGTCACCGGATCATAACACCATCCTTGGCACCGGAACCTGCCGCTTGCACTGCCGAGGACAGGGGGCGACGTCGGAGGGTGAGAATAACTTTTTTTATTATTATTATTTGTAACAAAAAAATAAACATATACTCACCTTCCGAAGGCCCGTTGAAGTCCTGGCGCCTATGTACGGTGCACGCGGCAGCTTCCGGTCCCAGGGTTGGTATGAGCGCAGGACCTGTGATGACGTCGCGGTCACATGACCGTGACGTCATGGCAGGTCCTTCTTGCATAGCATCCTTGGCACCGGAACCTGCCGCTTGCACTGCTGAGGACAGCGGGCGACGTCGGAGGGTGAGAATAACTTTTTTTTTTTATTATTATTTCTAACATTAGATCTTTTTACTATTCACACAGGGTTAATAGCTGAGTTACCAGAGTGCGTTACACCGCGCTCCGGTAATGCTGGCATTAACCCTGTGTGAGGGCTGACTGGAGGGGAGTATGGAGCGGGCACTGACTGCGGGGAGGAAAGAGCGGCCATTTTGCCACCGGACTGTGCCCGTCGCTGATTGGTCGTGGCAATGGTCGTGGGCGTTTTGCCACGACGAATCAGCGACTTAGATTTCCATGACAGAGGCCGCGACCAATGAATATCCGTGACAGACAGACAGAAGGACAGACAGACGGAAGTGACCCTTAGACATTTATATAGTAGATATACAATATAACAAAGCCCAACAACCCACTGAAACAAAAAAACAAAAAATAAATATACAATCACACATATATAGTGAGGCAGTCGGAAGGCAAAGGAGGAAAAGACAATATACCAAAACCCATCTGTTTATTTAAGTGATACAATATCAATCCTCTAATGTCTCAATTCATTCAGCCCCCGAATGTCCCATCAATCTCCTAAAAAAACAAAAACAAATTATAATAAATCTATATCTGACATCAATAAAAACAACATATTCACTGATGATACACACTAACCTGAGGAGTACAAATCCCTTCACGGGGTACACAATTGTAGATTAAAATCTATATTCAAACCCTTGGGCTGTAAAGACCCAAGTGTATAGATCCATCTCATCTCCTTTTTTTTGAGTATCTGAACTCTGTCCCCCCCTCTCCTTAGCATAGGAACACTATCAATGACCCTGAATCTCAGTTGACAGAGTGTCTTTTTTCCAAAAAATGTTTAGGGATTGGTAAATCTGTTAGTCCCGTCCTAATTGTGCTCTTATGTTTGCTAATACGGGCCTTCACCTCCATAGTAGTCTCACCTACGTATGTCAAGCCACATGGACACAAAATCATATATACCACGTAGCTCGATATACAGGTGTATCTCTCTTTCAAACAATTTTTTTTACCGGTGTGAGGGTGATAAAAAAAAACTCCCCTTTAAGCATATTATTACAGCAAGCACAGCCCAAACACGGAAAATTACCATGTCTGGCTGTGCTCAAAGTCCGTTGAACCGAGACCTTCTCTGGACCAACATCCGATTTGACTAATTTATCTTTCAAATTCCGACCCCTTCTAAATGACATCTGTGAAGAAACCAGATTGTATCTTACTTTCCCAGACAGCCATGTTTTTGCAAAGCCAAAAGAACTGGCTTTTTATCTGTATATTGGCTTGTGAATTTAAGTGTTTATGTCTGGTGGGTCAAGAGGACAGACTTGCCCACTGATATACTATTTAACATACTGTGTTAAGGTACCGTCACACTCAGCGACGCTGCGGCGATATAGACAACGAGCCAACCTAAACTAGATCGCTGGAGCGTCGCTGTTTAGGTCGCTGTAGAGACGTCAAACACAGCAACTCCAGAACGATGCAGGAGCGATCCAGTGACGTAACGTCGACTCACTTCTCGTTCTTGCTGGTTGTTAGCTCCATTACATCCATTGTTAGCGTCGTTGCTTTTGATGTCAAACATGACGATACACGCTGACCTGGCGACGAAATAAAGTTCTGGACTTCTAGCTCCGACCAGCGATGGCACAGCGGGATCCAGATCGCTGCTGCGTGTCAAACACAACGAGATCGCTATCCAGGACGCTGCAACGTCACGGATTGTTGTCGTTCTCTTTGCAAAGTTGCTGAGTGTGACGGTACCTTAAGTCTGTAAGGGTATGTGCACACGTCCGGATTTCTTGCAGAAATTTCCTGAAGAAAACCGGAAATTTTCTGCAAGAAATCCGCATTTTTTTTTTTGCGTTTTTTTTCGCGTTTTTTTTAGCATTCTGCAAGCGTAATTAGCTTGCAGAATGCTAAAGTTTTCCAAGCGATCTGTAGCATCGCTTGGAAAACTGACTGACAGATTGGTCACACTTGTCAAACATACTGTTTGACAAGTGTGACCAACTTTTTACTATAGATGCTGCTTATGCAGCATCTATAGTAAAAGATAGAATGTTTAAAAATAATAAAAAAAATAAAAAAAATGATTATACTCACCTGCAGACCTCAGCGGAGTCCGTTCCGTATAGATGGTGTGTGCGCGCAGGACCTTCCATGACGTCGCGGTCACGTGAGCGGTCACATGACCGGTCTCAACCAATCACAGGACAGTGACGTCATCGCAGGTCCTTCACCGCACACCAGCTACGGGAACCGAAGCGGCAGCATGCACCTGAGAGGCGGGAAGACATCGAAGGTGAGTATATCACTATTTTTTATTTTAATTCTTTTTTTTTTACCACTTATATGGTGCCCAGTCCGTGGAGGAGAGTCTCCTCTCCTCCCCCCTGGGTACCAACCGCACATGATCTGCTTACTTCCCGCATGGTGTGCACAGCCCCGTGCGGGAAGTAAGCAGATCAATGGACTCCTAGGTGTGCGGAATCCCCGCAATTCCGCATTTTTAATGAACATGTTGCTTTTTTTTCCGCGATGCGATTTTTTCGCGGAAAAAATCTCAACATTTGCACAAAAAATGCGGAATACACTGTAAATAATAGGAGGCATAGGTTAGCGTTTTTTTCGCGTTTTTATCACGTTTTTATAGCGAAAAAACGCGAAAAAAACGCGAAAAATCCTGAACGTGTGCACATGGCCTAATGGTGACTGTACATTGAGTGTGTGAAGCTTTGTTTATTGATGTGTGCTTATATGCTAATAGTGCTACTTATCCCATCATCATTGTTTACCTTATCTTGATGTTGGACTGAAAGACCCTGGGTAATTCTAAAAATAGCTTACATGCCTTGGGTATAAAAAAGACTCAGAGATCACATCCTGGGAGTCTGAAGTTATACAGAGCTACCAGCCAGACATTCTGCAAACCACACAACAGACAAGAGAAAGGACTGCAGCCAATTCATCATGGCACCATCACGAGGGACACTGATCTATGATTCTATAGGATACAACCCAGGGATTTTCGGCTCCGGTTGGAAGGACACAGATCTGATCCAGTGACCATCTCTGAACCATGGATATGTTTGGAGAAAGCCAGGTATGGGACCCGCTGGTCGCCTGGTTCCATGGAGATGGTCAGATAAGCCAGGTGGTGACTCTCGTGTCAACTGGCTTTGGACCTTGTATGGACTCTATGGACAGTTCTTGGTCATCTCCCTATGCTTGTCATTACCCCTTCTCTGTGCGTTCGTCCACAGATGGAGTAGCGACCCTGGGAGCTCTGACATCGTGTCATACTGGAAATACATGGAGACGCAGTGATCTTTTATATGCGCCCATGTGACCCTGGGAGCTCTGACATCATGTCATACTGGAAATACGTGGAGATGCAGTGATATTTTATATGCGCCCATGTAACCAAACAATTCCAGCCATGGTGGGATTGTTCTGTTTTCTATTGTGTGTTGTGGTTCAATAAAGTATTGCCACACTGTTTTACCTCAACCCTGTGTTGTCTGTGTAGTGTATTGCCCACGGGGAGATAGAGTGGGCGTTCAGTGGCATGAGCCGTGGTCCATGCAGTCTTGCTAAAGACAGCCGGGCCAGCAGATGAGGGCACCCACTGACCCTGTTTCTCCACAACATCATTGGATATGATCTAAAACCTAGAACAGATGGTAGTCCACGTTGTAGGAAGGCCCAATGCTTCTTTAAAACCCTGACAATCTGATTGCTAGCTGAATTATTTGTTGACACAAAGGGGATGCGTTCACATGGTTGTCTAATAGATGTCTTATTTCGAATACTCGCACGTGATGAGTTGCGAGCCCTTGTTTTGTACCTATCCACTTCCACTCTCGGGTATCCTCTTGTAATGAATTTAGTGCACATTTCATCTAATCGTAGATCAACCCTCCCCTCGTCCGATATTATCTGCTGGACTCTTAACAACTGACTCCAGGGTAAAGAACTTATCATCCTCCTTGGGTGGTTACTATCAAATAACAAAAGACTATTTCTATCAGTTTCCTTGATGTAAATATCCATCTTCAATTCCACCCCATCCTTATACACCAAAGTATCCAAAAATTGTATTTGAGTTGTCGAATATGTCAAAGTAAATTGTAATTCAGGGTATACACCATTGAGTTCTCCCCAAAAATCTTCCAATCCTTTAGGGTTACCATCCCATATAAAAAAAACATCGTCAATATAGCGCAACCAGGCTCTGATGTGGCGCCAGAGGTTGGAATTGTACACAAACCTGTCCTCGAATACCGCCATGTAGATATTAGCATACGTGGGGGGCCACATTGGACCCCATGGCGGTACCCCTTAACTGCAAGAAGAACTCATCCCCAAAAAGGAAATAATTCCTCCTGAGGATGAACTCCAACAGTGCGAGAACAAGCTGCGCACACTCGAGGGCCACGTCAGAGCCCGATAGCACACAAGACACGGCCTCAAGGCCCTTATGTTCAATCGATGTGTATAACGATACCACGTCGAATGAGGCCAAAATGGTAGATTCAGTAATTGTCACATCATTAATCTTGTCAAGAAAGTCATTGGTATCCCTGATATATGATCGTGCCGATACAGCATAGGGACGTAGTATTTTATCCAAAAAATGGCAGTCTTATTAAAAAGGAAACCCCTACCAGACACGATCGGTCTACCCGGAGGGTTAAACAAGTCTTTATGAATTTTAGGTAGTACGTATAGCACAGGAACAATTGGCATGTCCACAATCAAATATTCAGACAACTTATGGTCAATGAGTTCCATTGCCAGGGAATCACTGACCATAAGTTGTAACTCCCTCTGGAAGCAAGAAGTTGGATTACATGATATTTTTTCATATATCAAATGATCTCCCAACTGCCGCTGTATTTCAGCTTTATACTTAAAGGTGTCCATCACTACCAACGCACAACCCACAAAAAACGTTCCTCTGTCCGTTTTGTCCGGCTGCCGGATCCACAATTTTTGCCGGATCTGGCGAAAAACGGACGAAACAGAAGGCCATCCAGAGCAATCCGGTGCTAATACAAGTCTATGGGAAAAAACGGATCCAGCGGTGTCATTTGTCAGATCCGTTTTTTTCAAAATTCACCGGATTGTGCTTGACGGCGAAAAACAGATGTGTGAAAGTAATGACAAAACCAGGCAACATTTTCACAGGGAAATTAAAGCACTAGATAGTGCCATAAGAACCCGCAACCAAGAAGGCAAACTAACTCCATATAAGTCTTTATAACAAAGGAGTACCAGCGGAGCAAAGAAGTAGTGCAAAATTTAAATATTTATTAATTTTACAAACAAGTGGTGCATAATACATAAAACACAATACAAAAGGATGGTTAAAAAAGAGTGAGTCTCCACCGGTACAAAAGCTGCCAATTATCAGTATCCCATATATAAGATTATAGCAGGAGAGCAGCCGAACATATGTGCCAAATCACATCCGTGGGTAACCAATATACCCCCCACAGTATCTAGTACCAATAACAAAGCAGCGCTTACCAATAAATTATGTGGAGGCAGTGTGCACCAGGCGGGATTCAGTCCAGAGATGTCCCCGACGCGCGTTTCGCCTACGCGGGTGTTTAGCTTTCTCAAGGGGAAGTGCCCCAGAACAGAACAGGACCCTTAAAATAGGGCGGAATTAACAACATGTGACCTATCACATGGCGCGTCCCAGCCAGTGATAGCCATACATGTGGCGCATGCGCGCCTGGGGCGCCCCATCCCGTGTCAGAGACGGTGTCAGGCATCGCCCAGCCGCTATGGGGGAACCCCACAGCACCTGCGCGAGACACTAAAGACGCCACCCTGACCGGGAACAACGGGAACCACACGCAGCGCATGCGCGCACTGGCTACACCGGACATAGTAAGGTGTTTAAACAAATGTACACTGGTGCCATTTAAATATGTGACATCCGTAACAGAAATACAATTTGGGCGCGCCATCACATTCATATATATATTTTGCAGAGTAATAAAGATGTCAAAGGTCATCAAAATAGCCACATACATCGCTACCATTACAACATATATATAACTAAGACATTAATTGGAGAAGCAGCGTGTGTAGAAATTCCAATATATAAGATAGTCCGCTCATATAAAGAGTCCTGGAGGTCGGAGCAGGATGGATGGAGAGAATTAAAAACTAAAAATAACAGAAAAATTAAAGTGAATAAAAAAAAACAAACAATAAAAACAACAAAAGAATCCAACCAGGGGACCCACAATGTGAGGACCCAGACAGGTGAGCCAATCAGGAATATAACAGGAGACATTATCTTATAGAAATACATAGAGAAAAATCTCAAGACAAAGAGGTATATTATATTCTCATCATAGGTAGGAGGAGAAGCTAAGGGACTCATTAAGTCCACTCGGGGTCAGGGTGTTGAGGCGTACAATCCAGGCAGCCTCTCGTTGTGCTAACACTTTCTTATAGTTGCCACCCCTGACCCCAAGATGGACACATTCCATGCCTCTGACCTGAAGAGACCCCGTGTCACAATTATGAAATTGTTTAAAGTGACGGGGGAGTGTCCTCAGGTCAGAGTCATCAGTGGCCGTGCGTGCAGCGCGAATGTCTCTGACGTGCTCACGGACACGCACCCAAAATTCTCTGGATGTGTGTCCCACGTATATCAGAGAACATCCGCACGTAACGTAATATATGACATTAGACGTACCACATGTAATGTGTTGTCTAATGTCATATTCCTTGGATCCGTCAAATGACTTAAAAGACGAGGTCCGTATCATATTCGTACATGCCAAGCAATGGCCACATTTGAAAGAGCCCAACAAAGGGCCCCTAGCACTAAATGGATTAAAGACTGGCGGGACATAATGGCTGCGGACTAGGAGGTTGCCTACATTAGGAGATCTTCTAGCGGTCATTGATGGAAACTCACCCAGCACAGAGGCTAATGACGACTCAGTCAACAAAACCGGCCAATGTTTGTTTAAAATATCCTGCATATTTGACCACTCGTGATTATATGTGGTAATAAACCGAATCCTATCTCCTTCCATTCGTGTCCCCCGCTTTTTGTCTTTTGGGTATAGTAAGTCCCTCCGCGGGGTCCTTCTTGCTCTTTCAAACCCCCGCTTAATGGTCATGTGACTGTACCCTCGTGCCTCAAAACGTCCCCTCAGATCCTCTGCCTGTGCTAAGAATCTATCATCAGTGGAGTAAATCCACCTCACCCTGAGGAACTGTCCGACCGGGACGGCTCCAATTGTGCTATGATTGTGTGCCGAATCGGCACGCAAAAGGGCATTGACTGCCGTCGACTTCCTGTAGAAGTCCGTCTGAATCCGACGGGCATCATCAATCTCAAGTGTAACATCCAGGAAGTCGATGTGTTGGTAATCAGATTGATATGTCAATTTTATATTAAGCCCATTATCATTCAGCTGATTCATAAACGCCTCGAGCTGCCGCGCCGTTCCCCCCCACGAAAACAAAACGTCATCTATGTATGATGTGTGAAAGTAGCCTTAGTGACTTCATACCTGTTCTATTTACATAGTCATAAATAATAGGACGCGAACGTCTGCTTTTATTTAGGTAGGTTGTTTTGTTTAACCCTGCAGGGAAAATTGGGTTATCATAAATAGGAGTCAGCAGACCAGGAGATGACGAGACCCCAAGACTCCAGCCCCCCCCCGTTTAATAAGTAATATGTTTCTGGTAAGGAAGGGCAAAGATGCACCTCCACCCCCTCTTCCTTTGAGGACTAGAAGATCATTTGAAAATCATGACCGTTAAGGTCATTTTCCAGATTGACCCATTTTATATTATTTTTACTATAGAATAAATCTAGAATACATGTTCCAATTGATGCATAACTATGTAATGCAAAATCTGGAAGGCCTATTCCCCCATTCTGTTTCGACCAGCTTAATAAAAAATATGATATACAAGCTCGATTATGTGACCAGACGAACAGGGTGATCGCTTTTTTAAGGCGAGAGAAGAAAGAAGCAGTCAAATATAAAGGGATTATTTGGAAGTAATATAGTAAGCGGGGTAATAAATCCATCTTTACAGCATTTACCCTGCCAAACCATGAAAGTTGTAGTTTGTGCCACTTCTCCAAATCTAATTCAGCTTTATATAAGGCTATCTTGAAGGTTGCATCATATAGCTGTGATATCTTGGCTGTTATTTTAACTCCTAAGTAGGTAAGTGAATCAAAGCGCCACCTAAAGGGAAACGAGGCACTCTACCATTCTACCACGGGTGGTTGCAATGATATATTTAAGATCTTAGATTTGTGAGAATTAATTTTGAAGTTACTCAGACTGCCAAATTTATGTAGTTCCGAAATAATGTTTGGTAAGCTTGTGGTTGGGGAGGAGATGTATAAAAGTAAATCATCTGCAAAAAGCGCCAGTTTGTGTTCTCCTCATTGAAGTTTTAAACCTTTGATTGAAGGGTTGCCACGTATTGCAGTTGCTAAGTGTTCCATTGTTAGAATGTAAAGTAGAGATGAAAGTGGACACCCCTGCCTTGTGCCATTTCGGATAGGAAATGTGTTTGAAAGCGCACCATTAACTTTAACTCGTGCGCTGGGGGATGAATATAGGGCCGAAATTCTAGGGAGCGTGTTTCCCTTTAGGCCAACTCCTTCCAATGTCTGAAATATCAATTCCCAGTGCACCCTATCGAAGGCTTTCTCCGCATCAATCAACATGATACACATGGGAACCCCTTCCCTGGACGCCCTATCTATCAGTGAAATAGTCCGTATGGTATTATCTCTAGCTTCCCGACCGGGGACAAAACCTATCTGGTCCTGATCTATCAAACTTGGCAGAATGGGACATAATTAGTAATGAGAGAATATACTCGTTGCTCGGGTGGTCTCCGAGTATTTGTGACTGCTCGGAGATTTAGTTTTCTTCACCTCAGCTGCATGATTTACGGCTGCTAGCCAGCTTCATTACATGTGGGGATTCCCTAGCAACCAGGCAACCCCGACATCTACTCAGGCTGGCTAGCAGTCGTAAATCATGCAGCTGCATCAACAAAAACTAAATCTCCGAGCAGTCACAAATACTCGGAGACCACCCGAGCAACGAGTATATTCTCTCATCACTAGGCATAATCTCTTAGCAATCATCTTCGCAAATATTTTAATATCTAGATTTATCAAGGAGATTGGATGATATCTGCTACATGTGGAGGGATCTTTACCGGGTTAAGGGAGCACGGTAATATGAGCGGTCAGGGACTGAGGAGGGAAGGAGCCTTCCTAACGAGATAAAGTTACAAACTTTTAGAAATATTGGGCTTAGCAGAGTGGAGAATTGTTTGTAAAAACCTGCTGAATACCCATCTGGGCCAGGGCTCTTCCGCTGCTTCAGCTCATTTATGGTATCAGAGACTTCCTGCAGTGTAAAGTCTTTTTCTAGATGTACCAATTTGTCCTCTGGTATTGCGGGTATTTTGGTCTGATGTAGATATGATCTGATCTTGTTGTGGAATAATTTAATTGCTAAATCTTTATAGTGCCCTTCTATATTATATAATACCTTATGGAAATCGCTAAAGCTCGATAGACTGTCTCTTGTGTTATGAACTTTTGTCCCTTTTTTATTTTAATGTAAGGGATATATGTAAGCCTTCTTCTTACAAATTAAATAACCAACAAGGGAAAATACAACAGTTTACTGAAAAAAGCCCCCGTAAAAATGTATAACCTTTATTAAAGGGAACCTGTCACCCCGTTTTTTGAAGATGAGCTAAAAATAGCGTTAAATAGGGGCAGAGCTGGGCGTTACATTAGTGTCTTTGTGTGCCTTTATTACCCACCTATGCTGCTGAAATACCTTTGTAAAGTCGCCGTTTTCTGCTGTCACTTACGCTGGTCTGGTCCTATGGGCGTGGTGACAGCGCTGTTTCTCCCCCAGATCAGGCTCATCATTACGTTGGTGGCGTAGTGGTGTGCGCATGTCCAACAGAGAATATCCACTGCCCAGGAGATGAAAAAGAGCGCGATCTGCGCTATTCAGCCGTTTACCGGTGGGCGCGGCCATCTTTCCTGTGGCCGCGCGTGCGCAGATGGAGCGCTCTGCTGCCCGGGGCTTCAGGAAAATGGCCGCGGGATTCCGCGCGTGCGCAGATGGAGATTGCGGCGGCCATTTTTGGACTATAAGACGCACCGGACCATAAGACGCACCCCAAATTTTCAGAAGTAGGGGAAAAAAATATTTGTCAAATGGGGGTCCGTCTTACTGTCTGAATTCAGCTTACCAGGGGGGGGGGGATCGGCACAGGTGGAGGAGTGGTCACAGGGGAACGTGGTCGCAGGGGTTATTCTGTGGTCTAGGCTGGTGCGGTGGCCTGAGGTAAATCCCATCCAGGCTGGTGTGGCAGTGGTGCTCTGGGGTTCCCGGTGGTTCCGCCGGTATTTTGCAACAGGTTCGGCGGTGGCATGGTGGGGCTCCGCTGGCATTTTGTGACAGGTGCGGAAGTGATGCTCTGTGGTGTGGCTGGGCTCCGCCGGCATTTTGTGAAAGCCCAGAGGCCCCCGCAGAACCACTGATGCAATGCGGTGGCCTCCGGGAAAATGGCCGCAGGGTGCTACGCATGCTCAGATTCAGATCTCGGCAACGAGATCTTGTTGCCGTGATCTCTCTGCTGCAATGCGGTGGCCTCCGGGAAAATGGCTGCTGGGGGTGTTGCATGATCAGATTCAGATCTCAGCACTGAGATCTCGTCTCCCGAGATCTGGATCTGAGCATGCGCCGCCCCCGGCGGCCATTTTGCCGGAGGCCATCACAGCAATGGATCTCCGAGCTTTCAGAAAATGCCAACGGAACCCCCCGCACCACAGAGCACCACCGCCGCACCACAGAGAACGGGAGCAAGAGAGGCTGCATAGCCCTGCAGCGTCAGACCGGGACCACTGCCACAGTATTTTGTAAATATATTCTGACTAGAACAAGCACTCTAGTGATGTGTCATTCGCGAACGAGCCGACACAAAGAGCCGGCTCCCTGCTGAGAACGATGGGAGCCGGCACGCCAGTGAGAGCCACTAAAATTCCTGAATGGCTCTCACTGGGCGTAAAATCCCGGACTTCGGGAGGCGTAACTCCGCCCACCTAAGCAAAACCCTGCCCACTTCGTAGAGCCAATTAAATTGAAGAGTGGGCGGAGTTTCTGCGGTAGGTGGGCGGAGTTTCGGACGCCTGAACAGCTATTCAATAGGGATCCATTTAGGATCCAAAAAGAGCCGTTTTGTGAGCCGAAAGAGCCGGCTCTTTTTGGTAAGCAGAGCCATGAGAGCCGGATCACCAAAAAGAGCCGGACTGCCCATCACTAAAGCACTCCCATTTCCCCCCCCAAAAAAAAAATTGGGGAAAAAAGTGCGTCTTATAGTCCGAAAATATGGTACATTTTTACCTCAAAATTTGTCCCACAATTACTGCTGAATGTAGAAATGCCCCATATGTGGCTATACAGTACTGCTGAGCCACACAGCGAGATTCGGGAGGAACGGAGCGCCATTTGCCTCCTGGAGCAGATTTTCCTAGAATACCTTGCGGACTCTATATACAGAGCCCCTAAGTGCTAGGAGAGCAGAATCCCCCTTCTAGTGACCCCATTTTGTAAATTATACACCTCTGGGAATTTAGCTACAGGTGTAGTGATGATTTTCTCTCCATGGGTGTCGTCTAGAAACAAGAATGCTGCCGAGTGAAAATTGCAAGTCTGCTTTTGTAGTGCCTGTACGTTGTGTCAGCTTTTGCATCTTGGGACATAATTCCATTATGAATTCTCTCATCGCTCCAAAAATGCCAAACGTGGATGCTAACTGCGGTTTAGACACACTGTGGGGCTCAGAAGGGAGGGGTATTTGGGAGTGCAGAATTCGTTGGATTTCTTATGGTGGTCGAGGAGTCATAGCACTTCTTCAGACAATTAGTACTACCAGTAATGTGGAAGCCCCCTATATTTCCATTGACAGATGATGGACCTGAGTGGGGACTTGCTTTTTGTTGGTTGAGTGGAAGCTTTTATTGGGAACATTTTACATAACACTTTGGATCACGTTTATCCGGCGCTCTATGCTGAGCACTTTCATCGGGGTTTCCATCTAAATCTCCAAATTACGTGATTCAGCTGAACCCCCCAGCCCCGAGGGATCCATTCACTTTAGCGAGGCAGCAGAGTTACTCTGGACTCCGCCTGGCTTCTGTTCAGCGGTGTTCTTTTCCGAAGTGCACAAAACTGTGGTCGATTGCACTTTTATGCAATCCTAAAAATATGAACACCGCCGGATCACAGGCCCTATGCCTCATCATAGAGAATTTTCCGCCGGGGGTTCTGTCTGAATCACATACGGTAGTTCAGAGATTTACACAGAAGCCTCTCATCATCCCCCCTTCTCCACAAAGCCCCTAATCATCATCACCATGCAGCCTCACTCATGTAACATCAACCCTTTTCCTATTCAGCCCAATAAGCAGCCCCATACAAGTAGCAGCTGCCATATTGTAACATCATCCATGCTTCTTTGCCTCCGACATACATTCTCAGTAAAACCCCTCACAGTTAGTCCTATGTCCTCATTCACATCTCCTCAGCCCTCTCCTCCACCACCCCAGCTCTCTTATTCCTCAGCCCTCTCCTCCACCATGCCAGCTCTTATTCCTCAGCCCTCTCCTCCACCATGCCAGCTCTCTTATTCCTCAGCCCTCTCCTCCACCCCCAGCGAGCTCTCTATTCCTCAGCCGTCTCCTCCACCATGCCAGCTCTCTATTCCTCAGCCCTCTCCTCCACCATGCCAGCTCTCTTATTCCTCAGCCCTCTCCTCCACCCCCAGCGAGCTCTCTATTCCTCAGCCCTCTCCTCCACCATGCCAGCTCTCTTATTCCTCAGCCCTCTCCTCCACCCCAGCGAGCTCTCTATTCCTCAGCCCTCTCCACCATGCCAGCTCTTATTCCTCAGCCCTCTCCTCCACCATGCCAGCTCTTATTCCTCAGCCCTCTCCTCCACCATGCCAGCTCTTATTCCTCAGCCCTCTCCTCCACCCCCAGCGAGCTCTCTATTCCTCAGCCCTCTCCTCCACCATGCCAGCTCTCTATTCCTCAGCCCTCTCCTCCACCATGCCAGCTCTTATTCCTCAGCCCTCTCCTCCACCATGCCAGCTCTCTTATTCCTCAGCCCTCTCCTCCACCCCAGCGAGCTCTCTATTCCTCAGCCCTCTCCTCCACCATGCCAGCTCTCTTATTCCTCAGCCCTCTCCTCCACCATGCCAGCTCTTATTCCTCAGCCCTCTCCTCCACCATGCCAGCTCTTATTCCTCAGCCCTCTCCTCCACCATGCCAGCTCTCTTATTCCTCAGCCCTCTCCTCCACCCCAGCGAGCTCTCTATTCCTCAGCCCTCTCCTCCACCATGCCAGCTCTCTTATTCCTCAGCCCTCTCCTCCACCATGCCAGCTCTTATTCCTCAGCCCTCTCCTCCACCATGCCAGCTCTCTTATTCCTCAGCCCTCTCCTCCACCACCCCAGCTCTCTTATTCCTCAGCCCTCTCCTCCACCATGCCAGCTCTCTTATTCCTCAGCCCTCTCCTCCACCCCCAGCGAGCTCTCTATTCCTCAGCCCTCTCCTCCACCCCCAGCGAGCTCTCTTATTCCTCAGCCCTCTCCTCCACCATGCCAGCTCTCTTATTCCTCAGCCCTCTCCTCCACCCCCAGCGAGCTCTCTATTCCTCAGCACTATGCTGCTGCTTCCTGGTATCTGGTGGATTGAGGATATTACCTCGCCCCTTCCTGTGACATCAGCCCTCACAGGAGCAGCCCCACTGTAGACGCGACCCTCCCCGTGATGATGTCGCTGTGACACCAGCTCCACATGGTGAGCGGGGGGCCGTGTGCTGTCTGTCTGCGGAGCGCGCCCTGCCGGACACAGCTGCTGCAGCACAGCTTCTCTGCTGACCTCCGGCGTTACTCCAGGACCTACATGATCCCCCCAGGATGGATGATGGACAAGCCTGTGAGTCATCACTGGGGCATCCACCTGCGGCACACGGAGCCGGCGTGCGCCATCGCCTGTCCCGGGTGTCCAAGAAGATCTTCACCTGGTAAATGACTCTGTCATATTGATGATGTCATCTGTGAGCGGCCACGTCATCACACAGTGTACCGTGCACAGTGTCAGTGTGTTGTGCAGTGTTAGTGTGACATCACACCTGCAGGACGCCCCGGTATACTGTGTCTGTACATTGCAGGGATGACTCTTTTTTTTGGACTCATGTATAATTTATCTAACTTTTCCTGCTGTAACTTATTACAAGAACTTCATTATTTTCTTACTTATTGTGAATTTAATTTTCTTATGAATTTTTTTTAATTTCATTACTTGCTTTTTATTGAATTATTTCATTATTTGCTTACTAATGTAATTAGCATATTATGAATTTCATTATTTTCTTTGTTATAAATGTATCTTCTTTCTGCATTTAATTGTTCTAAATTATTTTCTTATGGATTTTAACTTTCTTAATGAAGTAATTCATAAGCAATTAAATTCATATTTTTTTTTGTATGTCTTTTTCACTATAATTTTTTTTTCTTTATTTAATAATTTTTCTTTCATTTCACTATTAGTATTTCATTCAGGGCTGTTATATTTATACTTTTTGACAAACTTCTTCTTTCTCTCCACTATTTCTCTAATATCTCTGATCAAATATTGTGACTTATGTAAGCAACTGTGTATTTTACATCAGTATTTGGAAGCCAAATCCAGGAACGGGGGTCCCGTGACCACCAGTGTGCAATATGGATAATCGCAGCCACAACCCAACTAGACGGTTTCCAACGTGCTCAATGCAAGTGTAGCCCCATAGATGTCTGAGCTGGATAACCGCCGAGTATTGATGAGCAAGCGTGCTCGGAGAAGGTGTTATCTCAGCATGCTCATGTCCTAATCGATTGTATTTGGAATGGTTGAAAAAAAAATACTCAAGTCGCCGCATCTGCATATCTCGGGGCTGTTCGACAGCCGCAAATCAATCAGGGATTGCCTAATAAACAGGCAATTTCTACATGTGTTGTTGAACAGCCACAAGACGTACAGCAGTGGGGACTCAAGCATTTTTTATTGTTTCAACCATTCCAAAAATAATCGATTAGAACTCGAGCATGCTGAGATAACACCTTCTCTGAGAACGCTCGCTCATCTCTACTGCCAAGGAACCAGAAATTTGCTTTTACTGCCAAGCAACCAGTTATTTTGTGGTGATGCCCATGGCCGTTATTATTGACTGATTTGTGGCTACTTGTCTTATTTATGTAGTTATATGTCAGGACCAGATTTTTACGCCGGTTCTGAAGTGCAGATCCCAGGGACACACAGTCTGTTCTTGCTCGGAGATCAATATGACATCTGTTCCAATGTTTTGCAGTTTTTGTTCCAACTTTCTTCAAAAGTTTTCTAAGATTAGGAAATATTATCAGTATAGAGAATTAACTTGTGTACAATTTTTTTTTTTCTTTTATTTATTTCCATTTACCATGTCTTGCTTTTATGTAAAGGTCTTAAAGCACCACTCCAGCGTCTCTGTTTTGTTTTTTACCACTGAAGTGCTGTATCTAATTTACGTTCCCCGATCCTAGTCTTAACGCCACATTCACATGTTCAGTATTTTACCTCAGTATTTTACCTCTGCATTTTACCTCAGTATTTTACCTCAGTATTTTACCTCAGTATTTTACCTCAGTATTTGTAAGCCAAAACCAGGAGTGGAACAATCAGAGGAAAAGTAGAATAGAAACACGTCACCACTTCTGTATTTATCACCCACTCCTGTTTTGGCTTAGAAATACTGAGGTGAAATAATGACCGAATACTGATCGTGTGAATGTGGCCTTATACTTACCATCCGCCATCTTCACCTCTTCACGGCACTGCTCTGTTCCCCATCCATTTCCTTCTGATGTCTCATTTATCGGTCACATCGCTCAATGTAAATCTTATCACCTTGTTCTGTCCTCGCTCCGGCTCTCATATGTTCACACGTTGCGGTTTTTTTTGCTGCTTTTTTTTTCTGAAGCCAAAACTGATCTCTTGGCAGTAAAAAAAAAAATGCAGACAAAAATTGGGTTTCGATGACTTTTCTTGCTGTGTTTTTTTTTTTTTTGCTGAGTTTTTCAGGATCCCAAAGTTCAGTTGTTTTGATTCCACCATACAAGCATGAGCAATACAAGGTGTTAGGTCACCAATCCAAGACGTGCGTGAAACCATAAAATATTTTTGGGAAAAAAGGGCAAATTGATCAAATAATTTAGTTGAAAAAGCTTTTTATGCCTGAAAAAAAAGTAGTGACTATTCTGACCAAAAAAGTTCATGGGATAATACACACTTGCAAATGTACAAACAGCAGGGGGAGGTGAATTGGTTTGCATTAGTTTGCCAAGATATTTTCTAGGGCGGACTCTGCTTATTTTCACACTTTGGTCGGCCCTTGGGTTGGTCAGGTATTGTGCAATTTCACGCATTAGTCAGGCAGTGTTTAGTTTAACTTATCACTAATTTAATTAACCTGTACTAATCCTCACAGCCATTCTCAGGGGAGGAGACCGAGACGTTATGGTTTAAACTTGAGAAAATCTAAAAACTAAATGGTTTCTCATCCTGCTGTACCTGTTTTTTTTTTTTTTACTAAAAATGCTACAAACCCTTATGGCAAAGTTTCTTGCTGCTTTTTTTTGCTTTATATGGGTGAAGAAACGCTGCAAAAATCCTGAAAGAATTAACATGCTGGAGTTTTACAATTTGGTCAGGAAAAAAACAAACAAATGTGTGTGCATGGAAATTCTGAAATCTGCTAGCTTTTGCTGTTACTGTAAAAAGCAGCTTTCAATTTGCATAAAAAGCAGTAAAAACACAACGTGTGAACGCGGCCTTAAAATCCCAATCAAACCCGTTAATATCTTTTTTTAAAGGCAGGGCTGATTAAAACCCCAGCAGCAATGTCTCTAGATACTTATTGTTGGCTTTGTACTATTGGTTGTGTAGGTTTCTGCTGGAGTCTCAGGGCCAATTGATGTTCACAGGAGCCCGAGCTTTAGGCTGTGTTCACACAACATTTTCAGTCAGAATAAAGAAGAGCCTCCTTCTTTAAACCCTTTCCGACATCGGGTGTAATAGTACGCCGATGTCGGACTTCCTCCCTTTGATGCGGGCTCCGGCGACGAGCCCAAATCTTTCCAGGGACATGTTTTGAACAGCTGACATGTGCCCGGAATAGCCGCTGGTGGAATCGCGATCCACCCGTGGCTATTAACCCGTTAAATGCCGCTATCAAACGCTGACAGCGGCATTTAACTCGTGCTTCTGGCCATGGGGCCAGAAACCCGCCCACCGGTGACCCATGTCACATGATCGCGGGTCACCGATTCATCGGCATGAGAATCAGAGGTCTCCTGGAGACAACTATGGTTGTCAGTGCCGGATTGCTATGAGCGCTACCCAGTGGTTGGCGCTCATAGCAAGTGAGTAATTCTACTATATAGAGGCGATCTGAGCATCACCTCTATGTAGCAGAGGTGATTGAATTGTGCCAGCTTCTAGCCTCCCATGGAGACTATTGAAGCATGCCAAAAGCAAAAAAAAAAAAAAAAAATTTTTTATGTTTTTAAAATATAAAAGTTCAAATCACCCCCCTTTCGCCACATACAAAATAAAACAATAAAAAAATCATACATACACATATTTGGTATCGCCGCATTCAGAATCACCCGATCTATCAAGAAAAAAAAAAAAGGATTCATCTGATCACTAAATGGCGTAGCGAGAAAAAGTCAAAACACCAGAATTAAGTTTTTTTGGTCACCGCGACATTGCATTAAAATGCAATAACGGGCAATCAAAAGAACGTATCTGCACCAATATGGTATCAATAAAAATGTCAGATCGGAGCGCAAAAAATAAGCCATCACCCAAAAATGCTCAGGTGTCTTTTGAGCCTTTGCATTGACTTGTATTGTTAAGGAGAGTGCTTCTTCCTACCACAAGACGCCTGAAGAACGGTCTGCTCACTTCTTTTAATTGCTTGACATCTTTGGAATTCTGAAGCCGCTAAAAGATGCTCAAAAGCCTGAACATATGAACAGCGAGCTGCTATTGTACAGAAATGTAGATGTTCATTCTTTTGAGCTTTTTGTTAAGCTTTTTCAGGCGCTTTTCGGCAAAGGTCTATTACAAACCTGCCTGATAAACACATCATGAAGCACACGTTAGGATGGAAACTGGAGCCGCTGAGGAGACTATTGATCCATAGATGGGGGGGGGCGCTGTCAAATCAGTTATGCAACTTGGAACAGTTTTACAATTTTCAGAACTTTTGTGAGCGGAAATTAATTTATACGAAGAACATCAATATCTGCAGCATGTCTGTTTCCGTTGTGCATTTTTCAAACAAAAATGGCAAATTAAAAATTGTATTGTTGGCTGTTTTTCTGCAGAATACTATGTGAGTACAAAGCAAATCTCATTGATATAAAAACTTTTTTATTTTTAAGATGGCTGTTTGTATTTGCTGCTGTGGATCTTCATTGAATTTTCTTGGAACAGCTTAAAGGGCTTGCCTTATCTTCTCGAATGGAGGTTTTTTTATTTTCATATTTTAAAGGGGTTGGCCACTACTAGGATAACCCCTTCTTGAGCTAAATGTTTGGCCCCGATAAAATAAAAAGGGCTATATTCACCTCCCGTGCCGGCGCTGTTCCAGCAGTGTCTGCAGTCGCGGTCCCGGAGCTCTTGTGTGGTTGTTTTGGTGACGGGCACCATGTGTCCTATCAGCGCTGGCGTCACTGTATCCGCCTATGTACGAATAGAACATGAAAAGGAAGTCCGAGATCAGTTGCAGCCCGGGCATTCATGTTCAAGGCGTCCAACGGCAGGGCCAGTGACGCCAGTGCTGATTCAGTGCCTGGCACCACGTGTCATACGCCCTCACGAAAGCCCTGACACCGCTGGAATGGCGCTGGCACAGGAGTTGAGTATAAATGTTTTTTTTTTTTTATGAAGGCCAAACATTTAGATCAAGAAAGCACTGTCCTAGTAGTGTAAAACACCTCTAATAGTTGGTGCCTAAGTCACTGGCTACTACTTAAAGGGAACCTGTTACCCCCAAAATTCGAAGATGAGCTAAGCCCACCGGCATCAGGGGCTTATCTACAGCATTCTGTAATGCTGTAGATAATTATCCTGTATCCTGAAATATGAAAAAAGAGGTTAGATTATACTCACCCAGGGGCGGTCCCGCTGCTGTCCGGGTCCGATGGGCGTCCCGGTCTGGGGCCTGCCATCTTCTGGTCTTCACACTGCGGCTCCGGAGCAGGCATACTTTGTCTACCCTGTTGAGGGCAGAGCAAAGTACTGCAGTGCGCAGGCGCTGGGCTTCTCTGACCTTTCCCAGCACCTGTGCACTGTAGTACTTTGCTCTGGCCTCAACAGGGCAGACAAAGTTTGCCTGCGCCGGAGCCGCAGCGTGAAGACAAGAAGAGGACGTCATCTGATGAAGATAGGAGGCGCCGGACCGGACCGCGACACCCATCGGACCGGGACCGCCCCTTGGTGAGTATAATCTAACCTCTTTTTCTCATCTTTCAGGTTACATCGGGGGCTTATCTACAGCATTACAGAATGCTGTAGATAAGCCCCTGATGCTGGTGGGCTTTTGGGGGTGACAGGTTCCCTTTAAAGCACCAGTCTAGCGTTGTTTTTTTTTTTTGTTTTTTTTTCACCTCTGGAGTGGTGGTTTAAATGGAAGTCTCCTGCCCCCAGTTATATACTTGTCCTCTGGTATCTTCACCGTTTTTCGTGACCACTCCAAACCTGCGGCCCCATCTTGTGAGCACAGCTTCTCAGTGGCCGGAAGTTGGAAGCTACGTTACAAGCACTCAGTGCAAGTCTGAGGGCCAGAACGAGGTGCTCATAGATTTACATTAATTAGTGCCCTCCGGCTCGCTCCATGAAACACTGAAGCAGCCGGCAGGTCACAAACTGCAGGAGACGGACCGGAGCGGTGGTGAAAACAGATGAAAACACCAGAAGGCGAGTATCAGGCAGTGAGCAGGGCACTTGGATTTTAAGCACCACTCCAGAGGTGAAATAACAAAACAACAACTCTGGAGTTGTGCTTTAAGTTTTCCGTTGGTGGCCGGTCTCCTAGGCAGGGAGCTCAGCGCTTTCAGCTCTGCTTTGAAGCTCCTAGGATCCAACCAGCATTAGTCCCCCTGCTCTACTCCGATGCTACAGAAGCAAAGCTGCCTCTACTTATCTGAGAGCTCACAGTTCTTGCCAGCGGCTCAGCAATCCTGCTGGTCTGAACTGTCAATCATCAGAAGTGCACCAGAAAGCCTGTAGGATGGGGAGCGACGCGCTCCTGGAGAATGAAGATGGGACAAACCCTTTGAGTAAATATTAAAATTGCCAAGAATAAATGGTTATTCCTGGCAAATGTAACTGCAAATTTTTGCCAAGAATAATCTGCATCACTTTACAGTTTTGGCTCCAACGAAAGGCTCAAAATTTCCACAAAAACGTTGAACAATGTTTTGCAATGTAAAAGAAAAAAGCGAGCAACCTTATAAAAATTCCTAAAAACTTGACATGTTACTTGTTTGCGATGGTTGTACAAATGTCTTGATGCCCCCGTTCACCACAAGTGGGGGAACCTTGAAGTAACACAAGTTCACCGCGTAGGTCAAATACTCAGGAGTCGTCTTTGAGCCCCTGACTTCTGTAGCACGCCACTTTTCTCTTTGTTCGCTGTTTTTTTCCTGTTGGCAAGGACGAAGGCCGTGCTTTCCTGCTACGTCCCGCTGCGTCTTGTGTACATCCTGCAGCACAATGACCGACTCACCTGTGGAGATCAGGTTTTTTTTTCCCAGTTAACACCCGGAAACAAGAAATCTGGTTATTCTGCCGAATTCTATCTTCTGAATGCTGAACTTGTAATGTTCCTGTGTCTTTTTTTTTTTTGGTCTTTAAGAACAGTGGGTGCCTGTGCTGTTAACCTTATTATTTTTTATTTACCATTGGAAATAATTTCTCTCCTGTCCTCCTTTGCTGCCGATTTTAACTCTTATGTGTGTTTTTATGCAATTGTGTGATCTGTCACATTCTGCATATAGGAAGAATACACAGTGCTCCCTGGAAATAATCTCTGCTGAATATGAACACCTGTACGGAGACCGGTAATAGAGGCAACACCCAGGGTGAATGACGCAGGGTACATTAGGTTGCATTCATGATCTGATTTTTTTTTTTCTTTGTTTTCTAAAATCACAGCGAAACGAAAAGCCGTTTCGTTGCAATCTTGAAAAACCACGAGCAAGGGGCTAAAAAAATGTTACTAAGCTTCAACATGTGACTGCAGCCTTGTGCCAAATCCCTGCTCCCCCTCCAATACACCATTAAATGGCTATCAGCCCAACGACTGTTCCACCAGCATCTCTATCGCCCGATTCCCCCATATTCTTCTATGTTCTCTATGAGAGGGCCGCTGCCGGATTCCTCTGACGACTTATCGAAGAACAAAAGTATCAGGTTGTCCAAAATCGCCTGTCAATGTTGTGTACTGAACAATTTGTATTAGATCGTTCAGTGTGCACAGGCTGCCATTGTACTTGGCAGCAAGAGTCCTGTTTACACAGGATAATTCGACACCAAGAACAATGATTTTTTTTTCTATAAGCAGCCTTAAAAATCATTTCACCTGACGAACAAGTGTTTTGCCCATTCATTGGGTGATCGTGATCTTTATGTTTAGACTGCAAGATTGTTGTGAAGTGAGATTTCCTAGGTTCTCTCGTTAACAATAATCTTTTAGTCTAAAAGCATCTTAAGACTTTCGCATAAAATGACTGACATTCGCTAGCATTTTGCTCGATCACTGGTTTGCCTGCTCATTCATTACTGGTTTTATCTTATTTTTTTACAGGTATGTCTTGAAGACTGTCGTCCTAGGTCAGATGCTGTCGCTGTTTATTTGTGGGACTGCAGTCACCAGTCAGTTTCTTGCAGAGGAGTATAAAGTGGACGCTCCGATGCTACAGAGCTTCATCAATTACTGCCTGCTTTTTTTGGTTTACACAGTCTGGCTGGCTTTCAGATCAGGTACGTAGGTCTTTTTTTATAGAAATTGCATATCGGTAAAGGGATTGTCTCGGGTTAACAGCACTTAGACGACCACTTTTTTAATATGTTGTTAGTACCTGAGATGCTTCGATTTGGGTTAGCCATTGTTGGCTCGTACTGCTTTTTCTTCCTGCACCGTTCCTTCAGATTTGCCCTACCTACAGTATTTGGGCAAAATTTCAAAAATATGTGACGCACTGCGCTCCCAGAGGGATGTATTGTTTCTCATTGATACACTGTAGGCTGACCATATGTGAAGCAGATGAATCAAATTGACGTTGCAAATACTCATACTATGTATCAAGATAGATGGAGCAGGTAAGGAAAAAAAAAACCTAAAGTAATAATAATGGACATTGTTATTGAGGAGCACTTCATTTAAGTAATTGAGTAAAAAAGATTCACGTTGCATTGATGCTGCGCCCATTACGGTTCCCCATGACAGCTGGACCAGATCAGTCTTCACTTCTGGTAAGTGCAAATGGTGTCAAGGATATCTGCTGCAGGAAAAGTCTTCCCCTGGGCCAGCGACCATGGAGGACCGTAAAAGGTGCTTATTTTTCCTGGCCAGTAGAAGTGAAACCTGCCATGGTCTTGCTGCTACTTAGGATTGGAAGGATCACCCAGATTGTCGGGCTGAGAATGCCAAATGTATTAGTAAAGAATTGCCTGGTCCTCCTGCCATGCTGGACCGGAGCAGTTAGAATCTTTGTCCTCAATTCTGTTAAGTAAAGAAATCTGTATTCCAAAATTCTAAATACTCATGGATGGTTTCCTCCTTTAAAGCGCTGTGGGCCCTTATATTTGTTTAAAAGGTTATGAGCATAGGTAGTATAGAACATGGGGCAGCCTTATAGGGGTTGTCCACTACTCAGACAACCTCTCCTCAATCACCATGCCACCACCCCCTATAAAATAACACCTATACTCACCCGTGGTGTCGTCATTGGCTCTCATTATGTCACATGAGCCCTGCAGCCAATCAGCGGCCTTCTTTGGATGTAGCTGAGATCCGGAGGCAGTGAGAGCTGCGGCTGTACTCTTACTTCCTCTAGAGGTCGGATTTGTCTGAAGGAGGGGAGAGTGAAGCGGCCGCTGATTGGCTGCAGGGCTCCTGTGTCATGAGAGCCCCGGGAGAGCCAGTGCCGCTGAGACAGCACCTGAACTGGAGGGGAGTATAGGTGCTATTATTTTATAAGGAGGGATCATGGTGATTGAGAAGGGGTTGTCCGAGTAGTGGACAACCCCTTTAAGCCATATATATACATGCAGTTTTTAAGTTTGTGTCCCTCACATAAAATCTTCAGCAAACTATAGTACATTGTATAATAAGGAAACTCCATTCACGTGCATTTCCGAAAATCCTGCACTTATAAATGCACATTCACAGCATGCTTTCTTTTGCCATGAATTTTTAAACCCCCAAACTATTAAAGGGAACCTGTCACCAGGAAAATGCCTGCAGATTCCCTTTAATATAGCCATCTCATCCATTTAGCTGCGGGTTTTATGTCCTTCCAAAGAGGAGCATGGAATAATTAGTGAGCGCTGCTCTGAGCGTGTTACACACTCTGAAAATTGTCGTTAAAGGGGTTGTATCATCGTGATGACGTTTACCCCCCCCCCCCCCCCCCCCCCCCTCTCCTTTTTTTTTTTCAAAATAAAAATTTGTGCTTTTGAGGACTAAAGCTGGATCCTCTACTTTTCTTTGGATTTTTATATGTTTGATTTTTCTTTTTTTTTTTTTTTTACTACAAGAGGTGTTCTGTCTAAGATGCTAGACAGCTGCTAGTTGCCTTCTCCACATTGAAATGAATGCATGTTTGGGATTCCTTTTTGTTAAAATCACAGGGTAGCATGCAAACACTCAGCTGTATATCAAACTGGTCCTAAATGGAATCTGTAAGCAGGTTTTAGCTATTTAGTCTGAGAGCAGCATAATATAGGGACAGAGACCCTGATTCCAGCGATGAGTCACTTTCTGTATTCTCAGTGCAATCAGGAGATTATCACTGATAGACATAGTCCATCAGTTGTGGTTGAGCGCCTCACTCGGCTGGACACAGGGGTATATCTGGAACACTGTCTCTCTAAGAAATGCATGGTTTATTGTATCAGCATAAACCAAGCTGAACAGTATATATAGTATATATAATTTTATATATACCGTCCCCACACAATGATGTCCTAATCTAGCCATCACTTCATAAGATGGGAATACCTCTTTAAGACCTCCTTTACTAACCATTTATTTATTTATTTTCTTGGGGGGGGGGGGGGGAGGATGGGTTATGTTTTAATTCTTTCATTCAGGATATATAAAAATATAATTACCCTATCATGATGAAGTGAATCCGACTTATCAGAGCGACCCTGACATACAGGCTGGACCTTGAATTCACCTTTTTGTGATCTTTATCTATTTTAGAGACTGACGTCTTGAGAAAAGTTTGCCCTTCACAAGACCGTGACTTTCAAAACAAAAGTTTACCCAGATCTATATAGTTTTCTGGCTGACCGATGTGAAAAATAAAACACGTGGAAAGATGAGACCTGGGATATCTGAACTTTGTGATACCAAAAAGAGAACGATAGCGGAAGCTTATTTAGTTATAAAATGCATAACAAGTTTATTGAAATAGCAATACAAAACATTAAAAACACACAAAAAAACCGTGTTAAAGACGATAAAATACAAAGACACCAAAATGTGCCTGGCCCTCATATAATTCTGGTATCCATGGTACATATCAAATACTACCCAGGATGTATGGACTGACAAAGCACCTCCTAATTACAAGGTCTCACAGCACACCATAAATAGTCTGTAGAAAAGTATGTATTAAGTGGATATGGCGAGGTAACCGATCTCCAACTACTATAACTCAGCTCTGTGAGCACCAGAAAAGATAACCAAGAGGAGCATGTCTCACCTGGGTATGGAGGGACCACGGCAACGGTCCTGCACGGTCCTGCAATTCTTCCCACACCACACTTCCCCCTTGAGAAAGCAGGGTGCGACAGCGGCGAAACGCGCGTCGGGGTGCGTGCCGTGGTCCCTCCATACCCAGGTGAGACATGCTCCTCTTGGTTATCTTTTCTGGTGCTCACAGAGCTGAGTTATAGTAGTTGGAGATCGGTTACCTCGCCATATCCACTTAATACATACTTTTCTACAGACTATTTATGGTGTGCTGTGAGACCTTGTAATTAGGAGGTGCTTTGTCAGTCCATACATCCTGGGTAGTATTTGATATGTACCATGGATACCAGAATTATATGAGGGCCAGGCACATTTTGGTGTCTTTGTATTTTATCGTCTTTAACACGTTTTTTTTGTGTGTTTTTAATGTTTTGTATTGCTATTTCAATAAACTTGTTATGCATTTTATAACTAAATAAGCTTCCGCTATCGTTCTCTTTTTGGTTTCACTATTTGCATGTGGAAGTAGATTATCATGGTATGTGACTAAAAAATTTTTGGTCACAATATGAATCTGGACTATGTTTTGGCTGATATCTGAACTTTGTTGTCTTTTTTTTTCCTAACAGGAGAGAATGGGCTGTTACACATTCTGAGAACTAAGTGGTGGAAGTATATCTTGTTGGCCATCGTTGACGTTGAAGCCAACTATTCTATCGTTAAAGCCTATCAGTTTACAACCATCACTAGTGTCCAGGTAATTACACATGAGTTTGTCTTTTTCCTCTCCTGGTCCTTCAGTTTCATTTTATGAGTGAAGTGGAGTAGTCACCATTGGGATTGGCGCTGATTCTTTCTACTACTGGTGCCCTTGGTTCTTGCCTGATCCAGGATGTAGCGTTTGTTGTTTCCTCCCAGGATTTTCTGAACTAATTCAATATGCTAACTGGTTAATTTGCATCATATACAATTGACCATAGTACTTCAGAGGGAAACTCTATTGTGTGCCCAATTGGAGACCATTTCTGTAGGTAATACAAACTTTGTAAGGGCACTGTGATCAAAAACAAGAATGCTTTGTACCAACACCCTGGGCAGGATCTTTGGGACATCCTCTCAAAGGCCCAGCCAGTTGCGTAACCAGAATTCTATGGTAAGTCTTATAGTAATCATGTCCTCCATTCTGGATTCTGGTCCACATACAGTAGTAATGTCGCCCACCAAGTAGATCTAAGGGGTTAAGTTTCTCCTTGTGGAAGGTGCCTTCTTGGCACTCTCAAGAAGGAGAACTCATAGACCCGGTATCATTGGCATCTCACCAGCCAAATCAGATCTCCTGCTTTGCACTGATGAGGGGCAAACACATGTCTGCCGGGCAAGGAACCTATAACTCTCTGCTCTGCAATAGTTTACAACTGAATGTGCTGCTGAAAATAGATCTGAAACCCCAAAGCTGCTGCCACCGAGTAAGTGACTGCAGAATTTTTCTCCCTAACTTTTTCATTAGATCTGACTTGTTTGGATATATGCGCAGTGTCATTTTCTGAAATATGCTCTGGATTGTCTTTCAGCTTCTGGACTGTGTTGGAATTCCCGTACTGATGGTTCTTTCTTGGTTTATCCTGCACTCGCGGTACAAACTGATCCATTATATTGCTGTTGTGGTCTGTCTGTTGGGTGTTGGGACCATGGTCGGTGCAGACGTGCTGTCTGGAAGAGAAGAAGGCAAAGGTCAGCTCCAGGATGAAACATTATTATGGTAGCCATTTTGCAAACCGACTGAAGAGGAGTCTGTACTCTTCTGTATAGTGACCAGTCGGAGTGCAGCTTTCATTTCTTAAATTGCTGCAGTAAAAGCTGCCTTGTGATTCGGTGCTATAGGCAACATGGACAGATTGCCTTTTCCAGGGCAACTCCCGACCGTGTTGCACAGCCCGCATTTGCTTCTTAGCAGCGATTTGGAGTTGCTGTTTAACCCCTTCCCAACATTGGACGTATCCATACATCCAGGTCGCTAGGGACTTACTGACCTTGGCTGTATGGTTATTTCCATGCAATTTTGCGCTCACAGAGGCTGTGCTCACTCAATCGCGGCCGGGTGTCAGTTGATTCAGACAGCTGACACCCGGCACTCAGTGACAGTAGCGGTGCCTGCACCACTCCCAGCACCTTAACCTCATAAATGTTACGATCAGGGCACTTAGCGAGCAGGCAAAGGGAATAAAGCCCCTCTGCCTTTGGATCGGTGCCCTGGTGACGTCATCACGGGGGCCCAGTCGTTGCCATGGTGACCCGATGTCAAGACGACATCCGGATCACCAGGCACTAGCAAGATAGCTAGATAATGTGCAGTGCATGATTTAACTAACCTGTGTCTGCACAGCTGACAGGCTATAAAGCATTGCAACAGCGATCAGACTGCAGAAAGTGAAAGTCCCATAATCGTAATAAGTAAAAAAAAAATTGGGAAAAATATTTTTGTAAAAAGTACAAAATAATATATACTTGTACCCATAAATAAATATTTTTAGGAGAAAAAAAAAGTACACATTTTGGCATTGCCGCGTCTGGAAAAACCCGACCTATAAAACTGTCCGACCAGATAACCCCTTCAGTGATCACCATTAAAAAAGAAAAGGCAAAAAATGATGCTTTATCATCATACCGCCGAATAAAACTTGATCAAAAAGACGAATGTAAATAAAAATGGTGTCTCTGAAATTGTCATCTTGCCCCTCAAAAAACAAGCTGCCATACAGCTCCATCAGCCGAAAAATAAAAGGTATATACTGTATCTCGGAATGAAACGATGCAAAAATAATTATTATTCTGTAAAAGTTTTTGTGTAAAAGTGCCAAAATATAAATAAATCTACATAAATGTGGCATCGCTGTAATTGTACTAACCCGAAGAATAAAACTGCCATTTCAATTTTACCACATGTGGAACGACATAAACCTCACCCCCCCCCCCAAAAAAAAAAAAAAAAATGAAAAACAATTCCTTAATTGCTGGTGTTTGTTCATTCTGCCTTACAAAAATTGGAATAGAAGGCGATCAAAAAATGTCAAGTGTCCGAAAATGGACCCAATGAAAAACGCCAACTCGTCCTGCAAAAAACAAGCAGTAACATGACTCTTTTGGCAGAAATATGGATAAGATGTAGCTCTCAAAATATGGTGATGCAAAAACTAGTTTACTCTGTCGCCTCATTGGGGGACACAGGACCATGGGTGTTATGCTGCTGTCCACTGGGAGGCAACACTATGCATAATCTGAAAAAGATTAACTGTGGCTCCTCCTCTGCAGTATACACCCCTGGACGGCGTCAGCCTTCTCCAGTTTTTGCTTAGTGTCGCATAGGAGGCACACCTAAAAGATTTTTACTCCGTTTTTTCCGACGGGATTACAGATGAAGAAAAGAGGGTCTCCTGTGAGACTCCCGGCATGGCTCCTTCCTCGGCCCCCCTATTATGGGGTGCCCAGTTGAAGTAGAGATGGCTATTCCCCATGTTGCTCCTTCCCCAGTCCCTCGGGTGCTGGTTCGAAGTCGAGACGCCCCCTCCTTCCCCAATTCCTTTTGGTTTCTGGGTTGAGGTCGAGGCGAGGATAAAGGCCCCCGAAGGTGACAGCAGCACCCTCCCTAATCCCCCTCTGGGGGTATTAGGTTGAGACGCCTCAGGTAGGGCCTGTACAGGCAGCATCCTACAGCTCCCAGCAATGGGCCAGCACACTACACCTGCATCCAGGGACCCCAGCCCAGCTGCGGGCTCCTGTTGGGGCTGGGGGGAGTGCAGGCAGGCATGGCGCAGACAGACACAGGGCTCCCTGCACCCCTGTCTCTGCGGCAGCACCAGCTCTATACTGCCTCAGGGAGACCCCAACCGGGCTCCCCCTTCCGCTTATATCCCCACCGCCATCCTGCCTTTAAATCCGGGGGGGTCCGGTTCAGATCCGACCCCCTCCCGGACTTTCGCGCCGGCCTGGAGCATCTAATTTAGGCCCCGGCTTCGGCCTAGCTGAAGCTGCTGCCTCCTCTCCGCCCCCCGGCTGCCCCCCGGATGACAAATATGACACTCTATAGTGTCATAAAGGGGGTGGATCGAGACAGAAAGGCCTTTTTTTTACACAGCCTTGCCGCCTTTTTTCCAGCTCTCCGCCCCCTTCTCCCTTCTCAGCAGCCATTTTTCTGCTGCAGATTAACCCTGCATCTCCCGGTCTGCAGGACCAGGACCAGGCAGCCAGTCTCCGGGGGGCACAGGACTGTGGATCTTCGGCGCTGGACCTAGGGGCACACTGGTGGGGTAAGATCACAGCTGGGTTTTTTACTCAGCTGTGAATCCATATTACCTATAAGGCTCCCCTATAGATTTCTCTACCCCTGTAAGGTCCTCTGCTGGCAGCCCTTCTGCACTCTGTGCACTATGCCGGGCTCATGGTCCAAGAGAACCAGGCAGAACTGCTATTATGCATTCTGCACAGCCTGCGGGACCGCTCTCCCCAGTGGCAGCACCTACCCGCATTACCAGAACTGTATACAAACTAATGTGTCAGAGCCCCAAGAAGCCCCTGCCAATGCCTCGGTGTCTAATGCCACGCCGGAATGGGCTACTCAGATATCGCAATCTATGACGCTGTCTATAGATAACCTAACCTCCACATTGCTTCAGGCTCTGCAGGGTCATGCCTCGGCTATGACCGTTACCCAGCAAAGGGAGAGCTTGACTCAGGAACAAGATGACCCTGGCACATCCACGTCTAGGTCAGGACGCAAGCGGAACCATAGATCAAGTCCATCTGCGTCATCCCATAGCACACGGTCATCCCCCTCTAGGGAGAGACACCGTAGCTCCAGGTCATCTAGACCGTCCCATTCCAGGGACAGACAATACAGATCTCCGCAATCCCCGACCAGAGAAGGCCTCCTCCCCGGCTCACTCAGCAGGGGACGCCTCAGTGATACACAGGATTCGGAAGGCATCTGCAACTCTGACTCAGACAGGGAAACGGAGGGGTCCCTAATCCCAATCCCCCCTAGCAATGCAGCGCTAGTTGAGGACATTATCTCTTCCATCCATCGGGTGCTGGACATTTCTGATCCGCCACCAGAGGCCCCAGAACATAAGATTTCCTTTGAAGGACCTCTCAAGCCGCCTAAGGTTTTCTCTAACCACCCAGAGTTTAAGGCGATCCTTAAAAAGCAGTTCTCACAGCCTGAGAAAAAATTCGCTAATCACAAATATCTGGAGGCAAGGTACCCCTTCCCACAGAAGGACACCAAGGAATGGACAGATCCACCCGAAGTGGACCCCCCAGTCTCTAGGCTAGCAGCACAGACCCTCCTTTCACTGCCAGATAGCTCAACCCTCAGGGACGCAGCACACCGGCAGGTAGAACGCATGGCTCGTTCAATTTTCTAGGCAGCAGGGGCATCCCTGGCTCCCGCGTTCGCCTCAGTTTGGGCTGCCAAGGCCATTCTGGCCTGGGCAAGAAATTTACAAGCTCTCCAAGCATCCGTTCCTGAGCTGTCGGACGAAGCGTTTCAAATAGCAGTTGTAGCAGACTACATGCTTCATGCAGCTCTGGATTCAGCAAGGGGAGTAGCGGGGATAGCATCAAACGCCATCACAATTCGGCGTATCCTCTGGCTGCGGGAATGGAAAGCGGACGCAGCCTCAAAGAAGTCCCTCACGCACCTCCCTTACCTCAGTGGGAGACTTTTCGGTGAACAGTTGGACACTATGATATCCAACGCTACCGGGGGTAAGAGTACTTCTCTTCCCCAACTCAAACCTAAACGCACTTACAAGAAGCGTAACCAAACTCGATTCCGATCCTTTCGGAATTCCTTGGGCTGGTCCGTCTCGCGTCCAGCACAAAATCGTAACCGTTCCCCACGCAGGGACAACTCACGATCGACGCAAAGGTCGGACAAGACCTGGCAGTCAAAAGCAGGCCAGCCTAAGCCCAGAGGAGGAAAATCTCAGACTTTCTCCTCATCATGACTCACGGACTCCAGAAGACACCACACCAGTAGGCGGCCGACTTTTGCTCTTTCATCAAGTCTGGCTGCCTATTACAGAAGACAGGTGGGTCGGGGAACTAGTGTCTTCCGGATACAAAATAGACTTCACCTCCAACCCACCGGACCGATTCTTTCTCTCTGTCCCCCCAAAACTGCCAGCCAAGGCTCGTGCCTACCACCAAGCGGTCTCCTCGCTTTTTCAAGCAGGAGTCATAGTACCGGTCCCCACGACCTACCGCTTCCGAGGGTTCTACTCCAATCTGTTCGTAGTTCCCAAGAAAGGAGGCAGCGTACGGCCTATACTAGACCTAAAACAGCTCAACAAATATATACGGGTCCGTCACTTCCGCATGGAGTCCCTTCGGTCCATCATTGCTTCCATGGAGAAGGGAGAATATCTCGCCTCCATAGACATACAAGATGCATACCTGCATATACCCGTTGCACCTGCCCATCAGAGGTTTCTCAGGTTCGCAATAGGCCAGGACCACTACCAATTCGTGGCTCTCCCTTTCGGACTCGCCACGGCTCCCAGAGTGTTCACCAAAGTCATGGCAGCCACCATGGACGCCCTACACTCCAGAGGCCTAGTAGTCGTTCCATACCTGGACGATCTACTCATCAAGGCTCCCACCTTCAAGGACTCGGAGCTCAGCGTCTCAATCACAACCGATACTCTCAGTCGCATGGACTGGTTAATCAACTTACAAAAGTCATCACCAACCCCGAGTCAGTCCCTGACCTTCCTGGGAATGCTATTCAACACCTCCAGGGGTCTAGTGCTCCTTCCCAAGGACAAGGCACTGGCTCTCCGCCTAGGAGTTCGCACCCTCCTCCGCAAACCCCCTCGATCTCTCCGGTTTGCCATGAGAGTCCTCGGCAAGATGGGGGCAGCAATAGAAGCGGTCCCATTTGCCCAGTTTCACCTCAGGCCTCTCCAACTAGCCATTCTCAAGTCCTGGGACAGGAATCCCTTTTCTCTCGACAGGGAGTTCCAGCTGACGTCGTCAACCAGGAGGTCCCTGCACTGGTGGCTCAAGCCAACCTCGCTAGCAAAGGGGAAATCCTTTCTCACAGGTCAATGGAGGGTTCTGACCACCGACGCGAGCCTAACTGGTTGGGGTGCGGTGCACCTACACCACAGGGCACAGGGCAAGTGGTCCCCAGTGGAAGCGACCATGCCCATCAACATCCTGGAAATTCGTGCCATCCTCCTGGCATTGAGGGCCTTCCATCACTTACTGGCAGCCTCTCACATCAGAATACAGTCGGACAATGCCACGGCTGTGGCATATGTGAATCACCAAGGGGGGACCCGCAGTACCCAGGCGATGCGAGAAGTGTCACACATCCTCCGCTGGGCGGAGGACACAGGGTCGGTTCTTTCGGCGGTCCACATTCCAGGTGTGGACAACTGGGAAGCAGACTTCCTCAGCCGACAAGGAATAGACTCGGGAGAGTGGTCTCTCCATCCTGAAATTTTTCGCCAGATCTGTCACCGCTGGGGGACCCCGGATGTGGACCTAATGGCATCCCACTTCAATGCCAAGGTCTCCAACTTCATGGCCAGAACACACGATCCGCTTTCGCTCGGAGCAGACTCTCTGGTTCAGGACTGGACCCAGTTCCAGCTTCTGTACATTTTTCCACCTCTCCGCCTGATATCCAGAGTGGTGAGGAAGATCAAACAAGAGGGAGTTCCAACCATCCTAATTGCTCCGGACTGGCCCAGACGTACATGGTACGCCGACATCGTACAACTTACAGCAGACGCCCCCTGGCGTCTCCCCGTCCGCCACGATCTTCTATCACAAGGCCCGTTCTACCACCAGAACTCAGGGGCTCTCAATTTGACGGCGTGGCCCTTGAGACCTGGGTTCTAACCCAGGCAGGGCTCTCGCCGGACGTCATTAGAACCGTGATCAGGGCACGGAAGCCAGCCTCTGCCAAGATTTATTACCGTACCTGGAAAGCTTTCTTTACCTGGTGCGAATCTCATGGCCAGATCCCACTCCCTTATTCCCTACCCAAAGTACTTGGTTTTCTCCAATCCGGTCTGGAGGCCAGGCTGTCGTTGGGCTCGCTTAAGAGCCAGGTGTCAGCCCTCTCAGTGCTTTTTCAAAGGCGCATTGCTACCAAGCCGCAAGTAAGGACTTTCCTTCAGGGGGTTTCCCGATTGGTTCCCCCCTACAGACGACCACTAGAAACGTGGGACCTCAACCTGGTCCTGACAGCATTGCAGGAACCACCCTTCGAACCCCTTAAGGAGGTCCCGCTCCGCCTTCTCTCCCAGAAAGTGGTTTTCCTGGTGGCAATCACCTCGCTACGCAAGGTGTCTGAACGGACAGCACTCTCCTGCAGACGGCCCTTCCTGGCTTTTCACCAGGACAAGGTAGTTCTTCGTACGGTACCATCCTTCCTCCCGAAGGTTGTGTCCAACTTCCACCTCAATGAGGAAATTTCACTACCATCCCTTTGTCCGGTTCCGGTTCATAGTGGAGAAGGCTCTGCATACGCTTGACCTCGTCAGGGCATTGCGTATATACGTGTCTAGGACTGCGTCCTTCCGGAGGTCTGATTCTCTCTTCCTCCTTCCGGAAGGTAGCCACAAGGGTCTGCCAGCTTCCAAAGCTACCCTTGCCAGGTGGATCAAATCCACCATACAAGAGGCCTACCGCCTTAAGAATTCTCCTCTTCCAGCCGGTATTACGGCACACTCTACACGGGCGGTAGGGGCCTCCTGGGCCATTCGGCACCAGGCTTCGGCACAACAAGTGTGTAAGGCTGCCACTTGGACTAGCCTACACACGTTTACTAAACACTACAGGGTTCATACCCAGTCCTCAGCGGACGCGAGCCTGGGTAGATGTGTCCTGCAGGCGGCGATGCCCTAAGTATAGGGGCCTGTCTGCACAATATTCGTCCATTGCTTCCCACCCAGGGACTGCTTTAGGATGTCCCATGGTCCTGTGTCCCCAATGAGGCGACAGAGTAAAGGAGATTTATTCGGACTCCCATGACAGCACTACGAGAGAGGGGATCCGCCCTTCAGGAACAGGAAACCTACAGAGATACAAAAGGGCGGCACCTCTCCCTATGCATCAGTTGTTGGTTTCCTGTTCCTGGAGGGACAGGATCCTACAGATGAAATTCTCCGTAGTGGATCCCAGGCCGGCCGGCCGAATCTGGTAGCGGGGGGGTCTCCTACCTCGGCCGGTGCGGATGTCCCTGGAGGCGCCACGGTGGTCCTGGCTGGACTGCACGTCGGTGGCGTATGGCAGCAGGGAGCAGGGTCCGGAGGATTGCCTGATCTCCATTCTATGCCGGCGTTGGTAAGTATATCTCCCCCCTTGGTTCTTGCAGCGATGCGGTGCGGCGGTGGAGTGGGGTAGCGGTGACGGGAGAGCGGCGCCGACCGGAGCGCTGTCGCACATCTCCGGCGTCCTGCACCGCTCTCAGGAGCGTTTCCGGAGTGCTGTGACGCCGGGGGCGGAGTCGGCAGGCGCTTCCGGGTTACTGGATGGCTGCGCATGCGCAGTCTATCCAAGATGGCGGCGCCCATCGATCCTGGACACCGGATTCCCCACTAACTACCGCTGACCTCCCAGCTGCGGTCTGGTAAGCAGAAACCAATGGGATGACGCCAGGCAGCCTGCTGACCGGAACCCAGGGGGATTTAAGCAGGTGTCGGACTTAGAGCCCTGCTTTTGGTCACACTTCCATCATGGAGAGTGATGGTGAGCAGCCTCAGCTACTGGAGGTGCGACAGAAGCCCTTGGAGAAGGAGCATGTCAGGAGTGACCAGTCCAGCCGCAAAAGCTCGTCCAAGCAGGGATCGAGAGCGTCGACTGGGAAAGAACCCCCTCGTGTTCCGGTACCTTTCTTGGCGTACACTGGTAAGTGATCTACGTGAATGTTCACTCAGTGACGCGGGCCCCCTTATACTTTGTCATTCTAGGGGAAGAAAAGTGCAAAGACGAAACATAAGGAGTGCGCCCTATGTGGAATCCCCTTACCAGATTCTTATCCCAAAAAGTTATGTGCCCCCTGTATACAGCAGACGGTGAGGTCTACAGGTGTGGTAGGGGTTAAGGGACATCAGGTCGGATAGATGGTATCACCTTATTGTCCTCCCCTAGGTAGCGGAAGAATCTGCAACTACGGCTAACTTAAAAGAGATGATCCGTCTGGAAGTAAGGGAATCCCTGCGGTCTCTATCCCAGGCGGGAAGTTCAAAACCTAGAACTCCCTTAATCTCTGAGTCTTCGGAGGAAGAAAGAGAGGAAGGTTCCTATGGCTCTATTCCCTCTTCCTCGTCATCGGAAGAGGACTCTGGCCGTTTTTGTCTGCCGCTGGACCGAGTTGATAAACTAGTTAAATCGGTCAGGGGTACGATGGGCCTGGAAGAGCCAAAAACTCAACCTTCCAGGCAGGAATTAATGTTCAGCGGATTAGACCATAAGAAACGCAGATCTTTTCCGGTGATAGATAAAGTTCAAGAGTTAATTCTCCGAGAGTGGAAGAAACCGGAGAAAAAAGGCTCGTTACCACCAGCTTTAAAACGCAGGTATCCCTTTGAGGATGCAGCGGTTGATACCTGGGACAAGGCCCCTAAGCTAGATGCTGCGGTGGCAAAAGCGTCCAAAAAAGCCGCATTACCCTTTGAGGATATGGGGTCCCTTAAAGATCCGCTTGATAGGAAGGCAGACACCTTTCTTAAAGGTACCTGGGAGATGGCGGCTGGATCTCTGAGACCAGCGGTGGCCGCAACGTGTACAGGAAGATCCTTAATGGTCTGGCTGAATCAACTGGAGTCACAACTTAAGGAAGGTGCGTCCAGGAATACAATCCTGAATGCGCTCCCAGTAATTCAAGATGCTGCGGCCTTCCTGTCGGACGCTTCATTGGATTCTGTCAAGATGGCGGCCAGAGCAGCAGGTCTTTCCAACGCGGCTCGTAGAGCCTTATGGTTAAAATGTTGGTCCGGTGACATCCAATCAAGATCCAAGCTCTGCGCTATCCCATGTAAAGGGGAATATCTCTTCGGACCAACTCTGGATGACTTGCTTGAAAAAGCAGGTGATGACAAGAAGAAGTTCCCTAATCTGGCATCAGCATCTTACCGTCGCCCCTTCAACAGAAGGAGGTTTGGTCGCGGAAGGAAACGCGCGTCCTCACCCTCAAGAGATAATTTCAGATGGGAGGATAGACGCAAGAGAGGTACGGGCTATATGTTCCGCCGTTCCTCAAAAGAACGTAAAAAGTCAGACCAATGACTAGCAATCCCTGTGGGAGGGAGATTGGCAGCCTTCTCTTCCGCATGGTCTGACATCACTAATAGTGACTGGGTCCGAGGCATTGTATCAGACGGCCTGAGACTGGAGTTTGACCATTGGCCTCAGGATAAGTTCAAATTAACCCCCTTGCGTTCCTCCTCTATTGAACAAACGGCTTTGGAAGCTGAAGTCACCAATTTATGTCTTAAAAAGGTGCTGATTGAGATCCCAGATTCAGAAAGAGGAAGAGGGTTCTACTCTCCTCTATTTCTGATTCAAAAACCAGATAAGTCATTTAGGACCATCATTAATCTTAAATCTCTTAATGAATTCCTGGTTAATAAAACCTTCAAAATGGAGTCTATCAGTACTACAATAAAGATGTTGTTCAAACACTGCTTTATGGTAGTTGTAGATCTTAAGGACGCATACTATCATGTTCCTATCCATGAGAACTTCCAGAGGTTCCTGAGGGTGGCGGTGTCTATAGAGGGAATTGTTCGTCATTTTCAATATCGAGCCCTTCCCTTCGGCATTTCTGCAGCTCCTAGGGTATTTACCAAGGTAGTCGCTGAGGTTATGGCATATTTGCGAGAATCCGATATCCTCATAATACCTTATCTGGATGATTTCCTTATTGTGGGGAATTCAGCGGATCATTGCCTTTCGCAAGCAATGACAGCCATAGCCAAACTAGAACATCTGGGCTGGATTATAAATTATGACAAATCCCGTTTACAGCCCCTAAAAATTCAGAGATTCCTCGGACTGTTATTAAATTCAGAGACCCAACAATGCTGTTTGCCGCCTGATAAATTACTCCACATTCAACAACAGGTGTTGAAGGCGATTAATAAACCATCCATGACCCTTAGACAGGCTATGTCACTGTTAGGATCCCTAACTTCGTGCATTCCTGCCGTCCGTTGGGCCCAATTCCATACCAGACCTTTACAGTTTGAGGTTCTGGACAATGATAGAGCCTTACAGGGGTCCTTGCAGGGTCAGGTGACGTTAAGTCCAGTAGTACTTACATCTCTCAGATGGTGGCTAGTAGAAGGCAATCTGTCGGCAGGAGTTCCCTGGGTGACACATGTGACTCGTGTAATAACAACTGACGCCAGCCCTACGGGATGGGGGGCGCACATGGGTGACATCGTAGTTCAAGGGCTATGGGACCCTCAAACATCAGCTTCCTCCAATCAGAGAGAGTTAATGGCTATTGAGCTAGCAGTTAAAAAACTCCTCGTGTATCTACAGGGTCACCATGTCAAGATCCTCTCCGACAACCAGGTGGCAGTAGCCTACGTAAACCACCAGGGTGGAACACACTCCGAATCTCTGATGGAAGTAGCAGACCGCCTTCTCCAGACAGCAGAGAGCAATTTACTATCTTTAACTGCTCTACATTTAAAAGGGAAAGAAAACATAAAAGCGGACTTTCTAAGCCGCAACACGTTAAAACAAGGGGAATGGTCCCTGAACAGAGACATCTTCGGTCAGATTGTCCACATGTGGGGTCATCCAGACGTGGACCTGTTTGCCACCAGGGACAACAGAAAAACAAAAAAATTCTGTTCTCTGAATCCCAGGGAGAATCCGTTGGCAGTGGACGCCTTCTTGATCAAATGGGACTTCCGTTTGGCTTATGCGTTTCCCCCGCTGGGCCTATTACCTCTTGTGGTCAGGAAAATAAGGGAGGACCGAGCAAGGGTCATACTGGTCGCCCCTTTCTGGCCCAAGAGAGCTTGGTTCGCGTGGCTCAGGACCATGTCGGTGGAAGACCCCTGGGTGCTTCCGGACATTCCCAATTTACTCCATCAAGGTCCGATCACCCATCCGCAAGTGAAGGGGCTCCATTTGACGGCATGGTGTTTGAGAGGTCATTATTAAAAAACAGAGGTTTTTCCCCAATTTCCCCTTAATTGATACCCTTATGAAGAGTAGAAAAAATATCACAACAAAGATCTACTCTAGAACCTGGAGGAAGTTCTTGGCCTCTTCAGATTTCAGAATTGAAGAAGGGTTACCAATTAACCAAATTTTAGAATTCCTGCAGAAAGGGTTAGAGTTAAACCTATCCACGAGTACACTAAAAGTACAAGTCTCAGCCCTGGGGGCCCTGTTTTCTTGTAACGTTGCTAATAACTATTGGGTATCAAGGTTTATAAAAGCTTCTAGTAGAGCTAGACCTATACACAAGAACAGGTCGGTACCTTGGGATCTCAACCTAGTCCTGTCAGCCTTGACTAGAGAACCGTTTGAGCCCTTACATTCTGCTTCAATTAAATTATTGTCCCTCAAGACAGCGTTCTTGGTAGCGATAACATCTGCTCGTAGAGTAGGGGACATTCAAGCGCTCTCTAGACTCTCCCCATATACAGAGTTTTTACAGGACAGAGTGGTCCTAAAACCGGACCCCGCCTATTTGCCAAAAGTCGCCTCACATTTTCACAGATCACAGGAGATAGTGTTACCATCATTTCTCCCTAACCCCTCTAACGCCAAAGAAGAACTACTCCATACATTAGATGTTAGGAGATGCCTGTTAGAATACATCACAGTCACTAACGCTTGGAAGAGAGAGGATGCGTTATTTTTATCCTTCCAAGGTCCTAGGAAAGGGCTTAGAGTTTCGAAGTTCACACTAGCGAAGTGGATTAGGGAGGCTATCTCTCTGGCTTATACTGCAGGTGGAGGTCCGGCTCCGCAGAATCTGAGGGCGCATTCCACCAGGGCCATGGCTACATCCTGGGCGGAAAGATCTGGAGTATCAATCGACCAGATATGTAAGGCAGCTACGTGGTCGTCCCCTTCCACCTTTTTCAAGCACTATCGGTTGGACTTGGGGTGCTCCTCTGATCTCACCTTCGGGTTAAGGGTGCTGCAGGCTATAGTCCCTCCCTAAGGTAGTTTTACATCTCTGTAATTCTCTCGTAGTGCTGTCATGGGAGTCCGAATAAAGCATTAAGCTACTTACGGGTAGCTGCGTTTTTCGGAGGCCCATGACAGCACCCTTAGTTCCCTCCCTATTCACGGGGGGTTGCACTTCCTATAATGTATATAATGAGATATATATAGATCTCACGTGTGGTATTTGTATTGGATTAAGTTTTGTATATAAACTGTATATAATATTTGTGTGCTACTAACCGCGGTAGTCCTCTCAGGCTCTAATATACAACTGATGCATAGGGAGAGGTGCCGCCCTTTTGTATCTCTGTAGGTTTCCTGTTCCTGAAGGGCGGATCCCCTCTCTCGTAGTGCTGTCATGGGCCTCCGAAAAACGCAGCTACCCGTAAGTAGCTTAATGCTTTTTGTGTACTAACTGTAAAATCTCTTTCTCTTAGCCTCTAATTGGGGGACACAGCTCCCACCCTGTTGCCCTTTTTGGGCTGCTGTTACTGTTGAGTTCTCATATTGTTCCTTGAGCTCGTACATAGTGGCCTTCTTATAGGCATGTCTGTTATTCATGTTACGTTCCTCCTACTGCTTTTGCACAAAACTGGAGAAGGCTGACGCCGTCCAGGGGTGTATACTGCAGAGGAGGAGCCACAGTTAATCTTTTTCAGATTATGCATAGTGTCGCCTCCTAGTGGACAGCAGCATAACACCCACGGTCTTGTGTCCCCCAATTAGAGGCTAAGAGAAAGAGATTTTACGGTGAGTACACAAAAATCTCCTTTTTGCAACAACCAAAAAGCGCTTTCGTGTGTGACAGCAGCCAAACATAAAAACCCGATATAAGTCTGGTATTGCTGCAATCGCACCGACCCGAAGAATAAAGTCTTCTAATTACTTATACCGCACGAGGAACGGCGTAAAAAAACAAACAAAACCAATTCTTCAACTGCTGTTGATTTGTTAATTCTGCCTCCCAAAGATCGCAGTAAGTCTCAGCTGACATTTATTGTGCTCTTTACGCTAAGCGCTTACACCAGGGTTTTCGTGTAAATTTCTGAAATACGTGATTCAGCCAAATTTTGTTGTCATTGTAACCAATTTCTCAGTCTGGCAATGTAAAATGTGGGGCTAAAACTAAATTTTGGTGGTAAAAATGTAATTATTTTTTCTTCACTGCCCAATGATATACAAGTCTGTGACCCACCTGTGGTGTCAATATGATCCCGGCACTCCTAGGCCGTTTTTGTTTGTTCTTTAAGGGTGCGGCCTCCCTTTTCTTTGAGCTGGACATAACATTTACCGTATTTTACGCTTTGTAAGACGCACTTTATTTCCCCCAAATTTGGGGGGGAAATGTGGGTGCGTCTAACAAAGCGGATATACCGCTTACCATTGCAGGCTGGGATGAGGGGGTGTCCGCCGCCGCTGCCGCCCGCCGCCGCTGTCGCCCGCCGCCGCTGTCGCCCGCCGCCGCTGCCGGGGATGTCCGCTGCTGCCCCGGGTGATGCTGGAGGCTCCGGTGCTGCGGGGGGCTCTGGCGACATTTTGTGAAAGAGCAGAGCCCCCCCCGGCAGTTCGTCCATGCATTCCAGTATGACTAACTCCGGGAAAATGGCCGCCGGAATCTCGGGAGATGAGATTTCAGCACTGAGATCTCATCTCTCGAGATTCCGGCGGCCATTTTCCCGGAGTCAGTCATATAGGAACGCATGGACGAACTGCTGGGGGCTCTGGTCTTTCACAAAATGTCGCCAGAGCCCCCCGCAGCACCAGAGACAGCCCTGGAGACAGCCCTGCAGCACCAGAGCCCCCTGGAGCACCAGAGCCAGCCCTGCAGCGCCAGAGCCAGCCCTGCAGCCCCAGAGCCCCCTGCAGCACCAGAGCCCCCTGCAGCACCAGAGCCCCCTGCAGCACCAGAGCCCCCTGCAGCACCAGAGCCCCCTGCAGCACCAGAGCCCCCTGCAGCACCAGAGCCAGCCCTGCAGCACCCCTCATCCCAGCCTGCAGCACAGCAGCCCCCATGCAGCACCGAAGCCCCCCTGCAGACCCCATCATCCCAGCCTGCAGCAATGCTCCACTCCTGCCTCCAGCAACGACCCTGGGACCCTGATCCACCGCAGCCACAACCCCTGGTAAGTAATAAGACGCATGGATTATAAGACGCCCCACCAATTTATTAAAAAAAGTTTTTTCCTATTTTTCTCCTCAAAATTTGGGGTGCGTCTTATAATCCGGAGCGTCTTACAAAGCGAAAAATACGGTATATAGCTCCCCATGGTTGGTTGTCCTTTAGTCGGGGCCTCGGTCTTTCTCAGCCCTTATTCACATTTATGTCATTATAGAGGTTAGGACCCTCCGGAATAGCGTCACCGTGATTCGGTGGGATGGCTTTTACTTTTTTTTTTTTTATTATTATTATTATTATTATTATTATTATTATTATATATATATATATATATTTTATTTTTTTTAATCAAAATTGTTAACCAAGCACACTGTTATTTTCATGCACTTTTGCTATTTACTGCAGGATATTTGCTCACTTTTTTGTTTTTATCTTTAGGTTTTGGGTTTTTTTCATACAAGATTGTAGATCCTCTATAGGGGACAGTTAAGACACTGCCTCATAAATCATTGTAAAGTATTGTTTATCTGCTTTATCTACTAAAATTGCAAAACACCTGGAAATCACTTAATATTCAGACAGGAATGGTTACGGCTATAATATTTCCTGGGTTAAAATGTTTGTGCCCTTTTTCTTTTTTTTCCAGCTAGTGACATGCTGATCGGTGACGCCTTGGTAATCCTGGGTGCCTGCTTGTACGCCGTCTCTAATGTTACTGAAGAATATGTAGTTAAAAACCTCACCCGGCAGGAGTTCCTGGGGATGCTCGGCCTGTTTGGCACTTTGATCAGTGGCATACAAATGTAAGTGACTGTGTTTCATGTGACATTTGTACCTAATGATACAGAGATACCAGAGGTATTGCAGTGATGTCTGTATAGATGCCATTGACGCCTCTGCAAATTTTAGTAAGTCTCATGGCTAAAGAGTAAGCTGATTGTTACCAAGCAAAGTGAACGAATTAGATCTGAGCTTCCTTCCTGCATTCGGGGTCCTTGTCTTGAAAACCCGCAACTGCTCATTGACGTCTCCAGGCTTCTAGCGATGGGATGCAGAAGAGGAGGACATGATCTGTGTCTACTCAGCAATCCTCTGCGAGCAGATCACTGCTAATACTGATCTAATACACTGATCTAATAGCCAACAAACAATTAGATCACTTATCTTTAATTTGCAAACAGAGAATTGCCGAAATTACACAGCTTCAGCCAGAAACTTTAAAAAAAAAATTCTAAATTTAATGCCTAAATGGCCTAAAGGTAATTTTAAACCTGTTAAATAAAGAAAAAAATTAAACCCCTTCACCGATTTTGTGTGACATAGATACATGTAATGGTGCGTCCCTATCACAGGACAGTATCCAATTAATTGCACTTCACCGCATCCAAAGGGCCACTCAGAAAATCCTCCTGAATTCTCCATCCTGCCAAACTTTCCGTTTTGTCTCTCCCAATGCTGGTAATGTTCTGCCACATTGCTTGGTTCAGCAGTTTCTTCTGTACACTACGTGCAGAATTATTAGCCAAGTTGTATTTTAGAGGATTATTTTTATTATTGAATTATTGATCAACAACTATGTTCTCAATCAACCCAAAAGACTCATAAATATCAAAGCTTAATATTTTTGGAAGTTGGAGTGTTTTGTTTTTTTTTAGATTTGGCTATCTTAGGAGGATATCTGTTTGTGCAGGTAACTATTACTGTGCAGAATTATTGTTTATTTTCACCAGGTAAACCAATATAACTGCACAAAATTTAGAAATAAACATTTCTGACATGCAAAAACAAAAGCCCAAAAAATGAGTGACCAATATAGCCACCTTTTTTTATGATGACACTCAGCAGCCTTCCATCCATAGATTCTGTCAGTTGCTTGACCTGTTTACGACCAACATTGCGTGCAGCAGCCACCACAGCCTCCCAGACACTGTTCCGAGAGATGGACTGTTTTCCCTCCCTGTAGATCTCACACTTTGAGGGACCACAGGTTCTCTATGGGGTTCAGATCAGGTGAACAAGGGGGCCATGTCATTATTTTTTCTTCTTTGAGACCTTTACTGGCCAGCCACGTTGTGGAGTAGTTGGAGGCATGTGATGGAGCATTGTCCTGCATGATAATCATGTTTTTCTTGAACGATACCGACTTCTTCCTGTACCACTGCTTGAAGAAGTTGTCTTCCAGAAACTGGCAGTAGGTCTGGGAGTTGAGCTTCACTCCATCCTCAACCCGAAAAGGTCCCACAAGTTCATCTTTGATGCTACCAGCCCATACCACCTCCACCTTGCTGGCGTCTGAGTCGGAGTGGAGCTCTCTGCCCTTTACTGATCCAACCTCTGGCCCATCCATCTGGCCCATCAAGAGTCACTCTCATTTCATCAGTCCATAAAACCTTTGAAAAGTCAGTTTTAAGATATTTCTTGGCCCAGTCTTGACGTTTTATCTTATGTTTCTTATACAAAGGTGGTCGTTTTTCAGCCTTCCTTACCTTGGCCATGTCCCTGAGTATTGCACATCTTGTGCTTTTTGTTACTCCAATAACGTTGCAGCTCTGAAATATGGCAAAACTGGTGGCAAATGGCATCTTGGCAGCTTCACGCTTGATTTTCCTCAATTCATGGGCAGTTATTTTGCCCCTATTTTGCCCAACACGCTTCTTGCGACGCAGTAGGCTATTTGCCATGAAACGCTTGATTGTTCGGTGATCACGCTTCAAAAGTTTGGCAATTTCAAGACTACTGCATCCCTCTGCAAGACATCTCACAATTTTGGACTTTTCAGAGCCCGTCAAATCTCTCTTCTGACCCATTTTGCCAAAGGAAAGGAAGTTGCCTAATAATTAAGCACACCTTATATAGGGTTTTGATGTCATTAGACAACACCCCTCCTCATTACAGAGATGCACATCACCTGATTTACTTAATTGGTAGTTGGCTCTGAAGCCTGAACAGCTTGGTGTAGGACAACATGTATAAAAAGCATCATGTGATCAAAATACAACTTGCCTAATAATTCTGCACACAGTGTATCGGTGACATTAAAAAAGCAACTGAACACGTGGCAGCCATGCCAAGCACGTTGTGAGTCAAGATGGGCAGATCGATTTGCTGCACTCCGATCTGTAGGCCACATCAGTAGTCTCTGACCGCTGCACGGGAGCTTGGCAAATCCCTTATCTTCCACAATCTTTGGTGCGGCTTTTTATTAGTTGGGTTTGTGCCATGTCATCAGAACACCACGCTGCAATGATGACGTTGCCGCAGCCCTGACAAATCAATAGCTGCCCCAGGGATCATGGAAGGTAAGGGCTTTACAGAGCTCCCATGCAGCGGACAAAGATTACTGACCTGGTCGATGAACTGGAGTTACGTGAATCAATTCACCCATCTCTACTGACATGTCCAGCTTGGCTGCCACACGTTCAGTTGCTTTTTTAAGGTTACTGACAGACCAAGGAATACAACAGAACAGTACCGGTATCTGGAGACCATCACTGAAATGTGTGCAGATGAGAAAATCCCCCTGAAACCTCCAGCAAATGTGTCCCATTTGGAAGTCCCTGAACTCTGAGAACACGGACTGGATAGTAAAGACGGGGAAGGTCCAGACTATCTACTGCTTGCATCCAGATGTCAATGTATTCCTACATTTCTAGTAGTAATGAGAGAGGAACAGTGCACCACGGTCACAGCAATTTTGTGGCATTTATTTTTTATTTTTAGGGAAACACAATTATTTGTCTACAAGAGACAAATATGAAGCCCTTTTCAATTGCTGATTGCCTGGACTACTACCATAAACTTGTCTCCAGTGTGTGCTTCCAGTAATTGGCTGATGTTTCTCCTTTTTTCTCCCCTTCTCTGAAACAGGATGATTGTTGAATATAGTGCAATTGGCAACATTAAGTGGGACTGGAAAGTCGGTAAGTACTAGACTGCATGCCATACATCCAACCTCCATGTTCAGATCCGTGTTATGGCGCCAACTTCTTATAGTTAGAAAAGGAGTTGGGCAGAATATAATTGCATACTATGCTTTTCAAAGTACATACATTTTCATGTATGATCGCTGCAGGTCGCGAAGTTAAAATGCCAAGCATTCGGTAGTTAAATGGTTTGTCCCAAGCTTTTATTGAGCACCTATCCGTATGAAAAGGAGGCCGACCATTGGGAGTTGCTAATCGTGGGAGTCGGACCATTGGGACTCTCTCACCAATGCAGAGAATAAGGCTTTGTAAAGCCTTGTCTGAATGAAGCACAGATGCAGCATGAGCACCATTGCTCCATTCATTGTCTACGGGACAGTCACTGAGAAAATATCCAACACACAATCCCTGCATATGTTGCTGCTGTCAAACAGCCATGAGACATGCAGCAGCTGGGACTCGAACATATATTTCGAGCACGCCGAAGTCACTCGGTTAGCACTCGAGCATGACGGATAACTAACGTTATCTCCGAGTCCTCACTAATGGCAAGGAGATGTCATTCCAAAGACTTCTAGACATCCAAATAGTGATCATTCCTTCTATTAAATAATGTTGATTATAGAGACTCAGTTGGGTGGAAGTGGATTAAGATAGAAATAGGAAAAAGTAGTTTATAAACTGGTTCCACTAATTTACACCTGACCTAACAATATTTACAACTATTTCTTTTATATATATATATATATATATATATATATATATATATATATATATATATATATATATATAAACAGTGTATGTACAAGTGGATAAGATCAGCAGGCAAAAAAGATCATGGAGACCTAATTGCAATAAGTATATGATAATACCATAAAGCAATATAAAGAACGCACAACAAAATGTGTGCAATGACCTATACACTGATGACAGCATATTTTTTGGACTATAAGACGCACCGGACCATAAGATGCACCTAGGTTTTAAAGGAGGAAATTAGGAAAAAAAATTGAAGCAAAAAATGTGGTCAATTCTGTACTTAATATCCCTTATCCTGGTGTATATATGTGTGTGTATGTATATGTATATGTGTGTATATATATATATATATATATATATATATATATATATATATATATATATATATATATATATATATATATTATAATTATTATTATTGCGCCATTTATTCCATGGCGCTTTACATGTGAGGAGGGCGTATACATAATAAAAACAAGTACAATAATCTTAAACAATACAAGTCATAACTGGTACAGGAATATATATACATATAGTCCCCTCATCCCTATCCTGGTAAGAATGGTCCCCCTGATCCCGATCCTGGCAGGAATCATCACCCTCATCCCTATCCTAGTATGCAGGGCCCCCATCTCATCCTAGTATACATGGCCCCCATCCCTATCGTGGTATGCAGGGCCCCATCCCTATCGTGGTGTGCAGGACCTCATCCCTATCGTGTTGTGCAGGGCCCCATCCCTATCGTGTTGTGCAGGGCCCCATCCCTATCGTGGTATTCAAGGGCCCCATCCCTATCGCGGTATGCAAGGGCCCCATCCCTATCGTGGTATGCAAGGGCCCCATCCCTATCGTGGTATGCAAGGGCCCCATCCCTATCGTGGTATGCAAGGGCCCCATCCCTATCGCAGTATGCAAGGGCCTCATCCCTATCGCGGCATGCAAGGGCTCCATCCCTATCGTGGTATGCAAGGGCCTCATCCCTATCGCGGCATGCAAGGGCCCCGTCCCTATCGCAGTATGCAAGGGCCCCATCCCTATTGTGGTATGCAAGGGCCCCATCCCTATCGCAGTATGCAAGGGCCTCATCCCTATCGCGGCATGCAAGGGCTCCATCCCTATCGCAGTATGCAAGGGCCTCATCCGTATCGCGGCATGCAAGGGCCCCGTTCCTATCGTGGTATGCATGGCCCCCATCCCTGTTGTGGTATGCATGACCCCATCCCCATCCTGATATGCATGGCCTCTTCAGAAAACATTAAAAAAGCAAACCATTACACGTACCTTCCTGGCGCTCCCTCGCAGCGTCCTGCTCCGGTGCCAGCAGCTTCTTTATGCTTGTAAGCAGCATATGGCGGGGACGTCATGCTCTGCTCACAAGTAGAGCACAGCTGTCGGAATACTCACTGCTCTGCACGCCGGGACTGTGACCACAGAGAGCAGTGGGTTTTCAATGCTCTTCATTAGCGCACACAGTGTCAGCCGCCGGGGATCACGTATGCCGCTACTTAAGAAAAATGAATATTCACCTCTCTCCACGCTCATAGAGGTGAATATTCATTTCTCTTAAATAGCCGCACACGTGACTGCCCGGCAGGGAGGCTCTGGCTGACACTGTGCCCACTGCTTAAGAGCAATGAATACTCACTGCTCTCTGCACACACAGTCCTGGAGTGCAGAGCAGTGAGTATTCTGGCAGCTGCCCTTCGACTTGCGAACAGCGCATGACGTCCCTGCCATGTGCTGCTTACAGGCATAAAGCAGCTGCTGGCAACGGAGCAGGATGCTGCAAGGGAATGCCGGGAAGGTAAGTGTAATGTTTTTTTTTGTTTTGTTCTTTTGTTTTCTGATGGGGCCATGCATACCATGGGGCCATGCATACCAGGAGCGGCTTTGGGGGCTAATCATACCAGAATAAGGATGGGGCCATGCATACGAGGACTGCGATGGGGGCAAATGAGACCAGGATGCTATAGAGAAATGAATATTCATTGCCATCCACGCCCATGGGCTTGGAATGCAGCGAATATTAATTTATCTTTAGCAGCGGACACAGTAGTTAGCCGCCAGCTCCAACCTCCTGTGACCCTCTGCTCCGCTGATGCAGCTTCCCCACCTCCCCACCACAGCCAGAACCAGTAATGGCTTTGTATTTTATTTCCATTAGTTCCACTTTAAAAATAAAAAAAATACCAAATAAACTGTGTTGGCTACCTCCTACTTTGCTTGTTACACATACATCTCCACCTTCACTGGCACTCAGCCTCCTGGTTCAAGTTTTTTTTAATTATTTTATTTTAAGTCAGTGCCCTATCCCCATTTATAGAGGGGTGCAAGAACCTTTGTCCACCCCCTCACAACAGAACCCCTTTAAGTAATTTCCCTATCCACATTTGATTGCAGGGCAATTGTCCTGCTCTTACCCCCTTTTTGCTTCCTTTTGCAGCACCCTACCCCTTACTACCACCATTTTACAACACAAAATTTCAGGCGCCCATTGAAATTTATAAACTTCTTCTGTGGGGGTATTGTCCACCATGCTCTGTAGGTTAAATTTTAAAGGCCCCTCCCAAAAGAAGTTCGCATAATCGTCTCATCCAGACTAGTGCTGAAGGCCCTAATTCAGGCATGGTTGCCTGCTTTGAACAGTAATTTTTTTCAAAGTAAATGCTTGGGAATATGGGACCTACTAGGTTTTCAGCATTTGCAGTACACAAATCTGAAGTGTACATTTTTGGAACATTTGGAGGTATCATGCCCCATGCTCTGTGGCTGAAATTTAGTATAATCTTCTGTGAGGGTATTGTTCCCCATGCTCTGTGGGTGAAATTTAGTATAATCTTCTGTGAGGGTATTGTTCCCCATGCTCTGTGGGTGAAATTTGAATCCGTTTCTGTGGGACACTGTGCCTCATGGTCTGGGGGGAAGTTGGTAAGCTGTTTCTGTGGGGATACTCTCCCCCATTCTCTGGGGGTGATTTTTTTTAACTTGACTGGCAGTAACAAGCCTCAGTCTCTGTGGGGGCACTGTTTAATTATTTATTTTATTAATTTACTTCCTATTTTACCATGATTGCTATAGTGAAAGAACCCCTTTAAGTTATTTCCCTATCCACATTTGTTTGAAGGGCAATTTTCCTGCTTTTGCACCAAGTTTGCTTCCATTTTTAGCCCCTTGGCCCTTACTAAGACCATTTTCTAGCCATTTTACAGCTCTGTAGTTCGAATCCTCATTGACTTTTCTATGGGGTTCGGGGTCCCGGGTCAAGTTAGTGACCCAACCGGACATAGAAAAAAAAATTCTGCCCGGACACGGATATCCATGGGATCGCTCATCTCTATACCACAGTTGTCATTTTCTGTATCAGGTAGATCTTCCCACCGTTGCTGCAATTTTTTTTTTTCATCAGAGGCAAAATTTCTTGTTAAATAATTGTAAAAGCTGGATAGTGGATTACCTAGGCCCGTGACCTAACTTAGGCACTCTTAAGATGGTGAGATTTATAGATATCATCAGTCCTTAAACTGTCCTCTGAGTGCAGCCCGTAATTGATGATCTCCGAACAGTGAATAGTCAGGAAGATTTTAAGCTAGCTGTAACTGTGGGAATTTGCGAAGCATACTCCATTGTGCAATGTACGATAGAAAATAAATCCTTCGCAAAATTCATTATAATAATTAAACAGGGAAGCACCCATCCCCCTAATCTTTAGGTAAGTAGGGTTTCCATACTGGGGAATTATAGAAGAGGTATAGAAATTTGGAATGCAATTTCATATTTAGAAGGTTGACCCTTCCAACCAGAGTAAGAGAGAAGGGCCTCCCTCATTAGCGCCATCAAGGGTGTGAGATTATCCTCAAAAACTGGCTTCTCCCCACCTCGCTCCAGGTGATTGACAAGTCTCTCCGTTTGTGCACATGTTGCTGCAGTCCCTGGGCTCCTCTCATCTCTGCCTGTGGTTCCTGCCTGTTTCTTTGAATTGTTTTTGTGCAGCTAGGCTCGGATTCATCCTACCCGTGGTTTGGGCATCCCAAATCAACTGAAAGGTTCTCTTTAAAGGGAACCTGTCGCCAGGTTTGGCCAATAAGAGATTCGGCCATCACCTTTCAGGTCTGATATACAGCATTCTATAATGCTGTATATCTGGCCCCAAACCGTCCTGCAAGAGAAGAAGAAGAATAACTCACCTGCGGGGCAGTCCGGTCAGATGGGCGTCGCTGATCTTGGTCCGGCGCCTTCCTTCTTCTTGTGATGTCGCCCTCCTGCTTGCTTCATGTGGATGACGCTTCTCTTCGGCACCCCGCTTCTGCGCATGCGTACTTCTCTGCCCTGTTGACGGCAGAGCAAAGTACTGCAGTGCGCTGGTGCCGGGAAAGGTCAAAGGGCCTGCAGTACTTTGCTCTGCCCTTGATAGGACAGATAAGTACAACTGTGTGGATGACGAAGGGATGCGTCATCCACATGAAGGAAGCAGGAGGACGGGGATTGTAAGAAGATGGGAGGCCCCGGACCAAGACTAGAGACGCCCATCGGACCGGACCGCCCCACAGGTGAGCATAATAAAAGTTATTTTTCTTCTGCTACAGGTCGGGTTGGGGCAGATATACAGCATTATAGAGTGCTGTATATCAGTCCTGAAAGGTGATGGCAGTATCTGCTATCGGCCAAACGTGGTGACCGGTTCACTTTAATATCAGTAGTCTTACCAGGCAGCTTGACTGGTCTCCATCTAAAATTTCAGCGAGAACTCCATTATTCCTAGAATCCAGAAACAGTGACTAAATCTTAAACGTGTAGAAGCTTCAAGACTAGTAGGGTTTCTTGTAAAACCAGTGTGTGTAGGCCAGTGTGTAGGATAGAATTACCGCATGTATAGCTTATGTAACTTGGGGGTCAAAGGAAAAAACAAAAATCTACATTTTGTATGTACCACTCTTAGTTTCAAAACTTTTTTTTAAGGTTGAAAGCAATCATAATTCCATCGTGTTCAACCTATAAAAGACCTTTATCAATAAAAAAAAACAGTCAATCTGCATGGATTTGATATTGGGGAGGGGACATGATGGTGTCAGTCACATTTTCAGTTGCGTCGCCATCTAGAAAGGCTGCACTGGAAATGAGATGGCCTCCCAAATATGTTGCTAAGTTATCATCCATTTAGGCAGGTCTAGGTATATAAGGACTATAAGGTATATGAGGACTATAAGTATATAAGGTCTGCCTAATCAAAAGAAATGATGCTCAGAATACATGTTTCTTTTTAGTATAATCGGATGACAAGCTTTTATATTCTTTACCTAGTTGTTCTGAGGGCAGGTGCAGACAATCGTGTTTTTGATGAGTGCGAATCGGCAAAACATTGGATGATACTCGGACCAATGTTATCCAATGGGGCCATGCACATGTCTGATTTTTGTTAAACGGACAGTGTGTCTCCGAGGAAAAAATTGTTGCTCCTATCATCCCACTATATAAGTGCAGGTGAAAACTGAGCTTATACAAGAGCCTTGATAAAGTCCCATTGTGATGGTCATTTCATTGAAGGACGCACTGTTTGTCGGAACTTCCACCTACTTCCATATTGAGTCATAACGTCAATGTTTTTGCTTGTGTTCCAGGTGTGCTGTTTGCTGTTTTTGCTCTTTGCATGTTCGGACTGTACAGCGTGATGCCTATTGTGATAAGAGTCACCAGCGCCACTTCTGTTAACCTGGGTATCCTGACCGCTGATCTCTACAGCCTCTTCTTTGGCCTCTTTTTATTTGGGTACAATGTAAGAACAACCTCTGACAAAAGTTCATTATTTTCATCTTCTTTAAATGTCTCTTCTTCCTATTGTAACTTCTCTGATTGTAGGTAGTGATATGGGCTTTGTGTCGGAAAAAGAAAACCTGTGTAAAGCTCGGCAGTTGTAATCTCAAGGTGGCCAAATTTTTTAGATGGCTCTTGGCCCACTTATTTGGCAGCCAGGTGTTTTTCTTGGTCACACCATACACATGCTTGCTGGGATTAAAAAAAAAAAGGGTAGTTAGCTGCCGAAAGCCTTGTCTCCTGTGAAAAGTGAAAGAATCTGTCATGTTGTCATCAACATGCCTGACCGGCATCAGCCATCGGAAAGTAGTCAGGTCTAGAAAACCCTAAAGCCTTCTGTACTCATTAGATAGTTGTTAGCCAAACGTTTAGCCAACCGCCATTTCACCAATCTCGTCCATACACTGGAGCGCTTGGCTTGATAGAACTGATGTCGAAATTCCCTGTTGGCAGCTTGTCTCCGAGAAAACTATAGGATCTGCTTTTGGAAATCCAATGAGCCAGATCCTTCTTTTCTCCGATATCTTCTGTTGGGCAGTTTCTGTACATATTACACTGTCAGTTGATTCTGCCAATATGGGTGGGATTTTCTGAAATTCTTACTAATGGGAAGACATCCTGATAACAGTATAAAAAAGCCATACTTTTCTCCAGAATCTGCCTTTTTCTCCTACGCTTGCACTTCATTAGTCTCCATCGGACCGGAAATAACATTCTGACCCTGCAGTCAATCGGTGGCCTCAGCAGTCAGGTTGTAATGCCAACACTTCTAGTCCGGTGGAGTCCAGCTGCGGTAAACATAACTTTTATTGGGATGATGTCCCATTGTTAAGTTTTAATGACAGAAAGCCACTTTATGGAAGGCTTTCATTGGAAGATACAAGGATCTACCAAAAAGTGACTCGTATTTTTATATACGTCCATCATATTCTATACTAGAGCTAATGTGCCAAAGGTGTTTAAGAAGATAAAATGCAATTTCAGATGAACAGATCCTGCATGTCATTGTGGTTGTCAGGATTGTTAATTTGCCAGTTTTTCTTTTAATCAAGATATCTACCTAAGAAAATCAGTAGATCAAAATTTATGGTAATTCAGCTCCACTTTCTAAATACTATAAAAGTAGCAAGTCTAAAGTGTATCTCATGTTAAGGGCATGTGATATGTCCTTGCATTACATGGACTGACCATTGATTGTTGACAAGCATTGCATAATTCTATGTTTTCCCTGTGGAGGCGCTGCAAGATCATTGAACGGTTACTCCTTGCTACCTTCTCAGATTGTAGGTGGGAATTTGGATAGTAGGACATAATGGGATCGTTTTTTCTCAACTTCTCAAAAAAAAAAAAAAAGTGTCAAAAGCATCCAATATTTCCAAGAAAATGGTGACATATGCCTGTACTTTCAACAATAGTAGGAATGTACTTTTCAATGTATATTTTCTGAGAAGTCTCCTTCCTTCATCGTTTATAAGACATTTCTTCCCCTACCTCTTGTCATCCTCTCTGGGGGGGGGGCTGGGAAGATGCACATATCCATCTTGGTCAGATAAGACAATCTGCACACTCACTGTGGTGTCCTTATACTCTGTGGATAGAGGAGCAGAAAGAGGAAACAGGCAGAGGAAAAAATACAAAGATCAGGGTGAAACATCTAACCAAACAGATACCTCAGCCCAGAGCTGATTCACAACCAGAGAGCTCAACTTTTCCGTGTAGTTTCCTTCATCCTGCGGCAGCTTGTCTTTTTGTGCTACACAATGAATGAAGAGCAGGAATCCCTCTCTGCATGCTGAGATCACTGAAGAGCAGGAATCCCTCTCTGCGTGCTGAGATCACTGCTGCTAGTATTCTCTCACCAGCTCAGAGTGGATTATAAATTGAGAGTGAGCCTATAGACTGGAAAATGTAGGATAGGAGTCATATAACGGCCAAATATGTTATTCCTATGTGCTCACAGCTTATTCTGCAAAGTTTTTTGAAACGAAGATTACCCTTTAAGAGTGTGAAAATGCGGGCGAGTCTAAAAATGTTTTTCTTTGTTTGTTTTTTTTTTTAGTTTTCTGTTCTCTACATCCTAGCATTTGTTGTGATCATGGTGGGATTCATTATGTACTGCAGTACAGCAACTTATCGTATGGAGCCTACGCCAGCACAGACTAGTGGAGGCTTGGAGAATAGCGCTATGAAGGATGACGAGACGCCTGCGGAGCCGGCCACGCCCCTGCAGTACATGCCTGAGGAGATATCCCGAGATTGAACACATTGCCTTTGCCTTTTTTTATATAAAATGAAGAAACTATATTTTATCCATTTTTTTTTATTTTTTTAAGAAATTTTATTTTACTTTTTTTTTTTGACCAATATATGCCACATTCAGGTTCCTACGCCCAGTTTGCCAGCTTTTTGCCTTGCACACCTGTTTATAAGGAAGCTGCTATGCGCACCAGTTACACTCTAAACCTAGAACACGTGGAAATCTGTTTTTAGTTTTTGGTGACTTTTACCTTTTTATATATATATAAATAAATACATTTTTATAATTGTTAATTTTGCATTGACAACTTTTTAACTCAGTTTGACTATAGAAATGTAAAAATATCCAGTTGTTACAAATTCGGAAAATGAACGACTGATAAGGACACAGTTTTTTTTGTTTTTGTTTTGTTTTTTAAATGTAATATTTGTAATTTACTATTACAGAAATATGTCTGACTTAAGAGAATTCTTTAAAACAATTTTAAAGTAGTTAATGACTCTGAATTAATGGCCTTAGGTTGCTGCCTAAATTTAAAAAAATACATGTACTTGACTCCTGGACTGAGACCTCTCCTCCACTTTTAAGTCATGTGTCCTCTGCTGGACTCTTGACATAAACAATATTTTAGGACTGCTGCAGCCAATCAGGGAGGTATGTATAGATTTTCTTTAATTTAAGCAGCATCTTGGGGCCATTAATATGGGATTATCCAGTAGCAGACAATCCCTTTTAATAATCCCAAAGATCCCAACAAAATGACACTCTCTGGAGGATCCAACATGTTCATGCAGTAGACAGACCTTCCATGGATTTCGGTGAGAATGGTGTAATTCTCAATTTCCCCTCCAGGAGCGCTGCAGAATAATCGAGCAATTGCTCTGTTATTCCCAAACAGAATTGAGCTGAATTCTGTGGTTTCACCAGCATTGCTACCTGTTACTAGCTTATTTAGGGTTGACTTTCTGAAGACCAGATTGCCAGAAGCAAATGGATTGATCGTAAAGAGCCAGACACAGGGATATTTTTATGCTCTTTTTTTTTTTTTTTTTTTATTATAGACATTTTGTCCCATGTTAATAATTACTGTATTTATTAATTGTGCTGCAGTTTGATTTTATCTGCACTGTTTTTAGAACCTCAAGTTTGTAATTGTAAAAAAAAAAAATATTGGTATTTATTAGAGTTTATATTCCTTTTTAAATCTCTTAAACCTTGCATTGTTTTTTGTTTTTTTTTTAGAAAAAGTACCTGATCTAGGATTAACATGCTGTTTTGCTAAGAGGTGCCTTATATCTAGAGATTTTAGGGATTTTTTAGATTAAAAGGATTTGGTCTAACCCCATAACTGTAGTATAAACCTGCAGTCATGTGTCCAGCCGCCCCCTTTTCTTGCTACCCATAGCCACTAGGACAATAGTAGTAAAACTGCAAATGACTGCAGGGTCAGCCTTTTGTTTGAGTCTGCATGGGTGTTAGTCTAATAAAAATATCCTATTTGAGTACAGTTTTTTTTTAATTTTTTTACTGAAGTGTGTGATTCATCTGCATAACCTGCGAAGACCAACTTTCAAATGCTGTACAGTTCACAAAGGATCATAAAAATATTGGCACGCGAATCTCATAGATGGCAGAGCTATTTGTATATTTTTGATTCTTACTATTGGGTTTTTGGGGGTTTGTTGTTCTTCTATTTTCCCACCAAGATAACTTCCAGCTCCAAAGCAATAGGTGGCGGATCAAACAGCCAATGAGAATACAGCATGATGGCACTAGAACAACTTTGAATTATGTGCTTGGAAGAGGACATGGTACCAATGAATGACATACATACCTTGGTTCTAGTGAGGTCCGTGCTGTGGGTTATCAGCCAAAATATGTAACATGTCTGAATGAGGCCTAGCCAAATGTCATGATACTGGCAATGTATTAAGACACTAAATGCCTATGACCATTATATTTGTTTTATCTGTACAAAGTAACAAAAAAAAGTTATTTAAAATAGCTGTAAAATAAATTTCATATGTTTATAAAATTAATTGAAATGTTTTGTTTTTTTATGTTCTTTTATGTGAAGATCTCCTCGCGTAAGGACTTGTATACTGGGATAAACTGGGTAAATACTTGTTTCGCCTCTAATGTTGGTTTCATATATAGGTGCTTCTCACCAAATTTAGAATATCATCAAAAAGTTAATTTACTTCAGTTCTTCAATACAAAAAGTGGAACTCGTATATTATATAGAGTCATTACAAACTGTGATCTAGTTCAAGTGTTTATTTCTGTTAATGTTGATGATTATGCCTTACAGCCAATGAAAACCCAACAGTCATTATCTTAGTAAATTAGAATAATTAACAAAAACACCTGCAAAGGCTTCCTAAGCGTTTAAAAAGGTCCCTTAGTCTGTTTCAGTAGCTCCACAATCATGGCAAAGACTGCTGACTTGACAGATGTAGAGTAGGCAGTCATTGACACATTCCACAAGGAGGGTAAGCCACAAAACGTCATTGCTAAAGAAGCTGGCTGTTCACAGAGTGCTGCATCCAAGCATGTTAATGGAAAGTTGAGTGGAAGGAAAAAGGTGTGGTAGAAAAAGGTGCACAAGCAACTGGGATAACCGCAGCTTTGAAAGGATTAAGAGGCCATTCAAAAATTTGGGGGAGATTCACTAGGAGTGGACTGCTGCTGGAGTCATTGCTTCAAGAGCCACAACACACAGACGTATCCAGGACATGGGCTACAAGTGTCACATTCCTTGTGTCAAGCCACTCATGACCAATAGACAATGTCAGAAGTGTCTTACCTGGGCCAAGGAGAAAAAGAACTGGACTGTTGCTCAGTGGTCCAAGGTGTTGTTTTCAGATGAAAGTTAATTTTTCACTTCATTTGGAAATCAAGGTCCCAGAGTCTGGAGGAAGAATGGAGAGACGCACAATCCAAGCTGCTTGAGGTCTAGTGTGAAGTATCCACAATCGGTGATGGTTTGGGGAGCCATGTCATCTGCTGATATAAGTACACTGTGTTTTATCAAGACCAAAGTCAGCACAGCCATCTACCAGAAAATTTTACAGCACTTCATGCTTCCCTCTGCCAACAAATGTTTTGGAGATTGAAGTTTCATTCTCCAGCAGAACTTGGCACCTGTGCACACTGCCAAAAGTACCAATACCTGGTTTACAACAGTATCACTGTGCTTGATTGGCCAGCAAAGTCTCCTGACATTAACCCCATAGAGAATCTATGGGGTATTGTCAAGAGGAAGATGAGACACCAGACCCAACAATGCAGACGAGCTGAAGGCTGCTATCAAACCAACCTGGGCTTCCATAACAGCTCCGCAGTGCCACAGGCTGATCGCCTCGATGCCACGCCGCATTAATGCAGTAATTGATGCAAAAGGAGACCCGACCAAGTATTGAGTGCATTTACTGAACATACATTTCAGTAGGCCAACATTTCAGATTTTTTCAAGCTGGTGTTATAAAGTATTCTAATTTACTGAGATAATGACTTTTGGGTTTTCATTGGCTGTAAGCCATAATCATCAACATTAACAGAAATAAACACTTGAAATAGATCACTCTGTTTATAATGACTTTCATGTTTGGGAAACGCAGCAACTAGCACATTAGTGTGGTTTATCTATATATACTGTGCAGTTTTTTTCCACTCAATTATGGATTCTCGCGTGGCTAAATTAGCCTCAGTGTTTGATAACACAGATGGTATTTCTGCACCACCTAGTGAGCTGAAAGATCTCTTTTCGAAATTAGAGAAATTTTCTCAGCAAGAAATACGTACCTGGTGGGACCATAATACTCTAAAAAAAATATGTTGAAAAAGAAATGGTTCCCAGGGGTCTGCGTATGAAAAAATCTCCAACCTATATTTTTTCTGAAAAATTTCTCTCTGAATGGAATATGATTCTTTCACAATGCTCGCTAAAACTTATGAGTTTGATCATTTCATATGAAGAAATAAAACTTCACCAACTCAAGGTGGACATTGACAACACTAATAATGAACTTTCTAAATACACAGACCAGCCTGATTTTGATATGCTCTCTAAAAAGATGACTGATCACTTAAAAACTATGGAGGACTCCATTATAAAAATGAAAAAATCTAAGTTCAACAGAGACTCTTTTGATTATTAAAAATGACAGTGTATTCATGGAAAAAACGGATTGATAATACACCCAAGCCTATCCTCAGAAATCAACCTCAGTGGCATCAATGTGAACATACACGTAGAAAATCTGTGTCTTTTTCTTCATCGGAGTACAACCATCGGATTGTGAAACAGATGCGTCTTTTTCCGCTGCAGATGCCAGACATGCCCACAGCACTACAATGTCAAAAAACGCAGGAGGAGGAGGGGGGGTAGGAGAGCCCGCAAGAGACGAATGGAGAAGATATCCCAGGAGGGAAAGGAAACGCAGATATCAACACTAAGTCAGCACCTGGATAGTGTTATAATTTTAACTCCCACTATTCTATCTTCTACACAAATTGAAATATTAGCCAAAGGCTTAAACTTTGTTCCAACTGGCAACTTCAATTTATTTGAGACTATCAAAGATGTAAATAAATGTACTCGTCTCCTTACGGTCAAAAGACATTTTTTCTCAGACAACCAAAATGACCCCAATCCTGGTAGTAAAAGATCATATTGTACCAGGGAAAATAATGCATTCCTTTCCTTTATGGAAAAATGCACGTTACTGACTTTAACCTCTCTTCAAGAGGAAAATTCTGATGAGGGCAAAATAAAGGATGGAGATGTGCAGGTGCTTTAATCTAATCCGGCATATTATTCCCTTCAATCAAGGGTTCCTGCTTTAGATCTTTTTCAGACTTTAGTCGAACAGGATCTGAAAAAATTACATGTTGAAACTCGGAATGCTAATTATCGGAGTAATTTGAGTAAAGATCAATCTCAGGCCGTTAGAGATTTACAACGTAACTATAATCTGACAGTCCGTCAGTCGGACAAAGGGGGTTGTATAGTAGTCATAGATACTGCTTTGTATTGCAAATTGATAATATCTATTATACAGGATACCAGCACATACACTTCTTTAAGATCTGACCCTGCATTGTCTTTCAGATATGACATGACTGATATACTTAAAGCACAGAGACTGGGAGTCATTAACAACAAGATTTACAAATGGCTACTTCCTGAACATCCTATTATTCCCATTTTTCATGGGCTCCCAAAAACACACAAAAACACTTTCCCTCCACCTCTGCTACCTATAATTTCTGGGATGGGTTCTTTAAATGAAAACCTTAGTCATCTGATTGACGAGTACCTCCAGCCTTTGATTTCAAGAATTCCAGGATATCTTAAAGATACTTCATCAGTTTTGAAGGTTTTTGATACTTTCCAATGGTGTCATAATTATTCTTTCGTAACTTGTGATGTCACAAATTTATATTCATGTATCCCCCATTCTTTGGCGATGACAGCAATTGAATATCACCTAAATAAGTACAGTAGTTACTCAGATTCATTGAAATGGTTTATTCTTGCGTCTTTACATTATTTACTAAAGCACAACTTTTTTATGTTTCAAAATTAGTACTATATTCAGACCATGGGTGCTCCTATGGGGTCTAAGTTCTCTCCATCTTTAGCAATTTTATTTATGGCATGGTGGGAAGAAATGTATATATTCACAGATGACAATCCATTTCTCCCATGCCTTAATTGGTATGGGAGATTTGTGGATGATATTTTGCTAATTTGGCAGGGGGAAGTAACTAAATTTTATGATTTCATGTCCCCTCGTCACACCATTCATGCCATTCCTAGGGGGAGCTCACTAGAGCGAGAAGAATTTGCTCCAGTGAAGAAAATTTCCATAAGGAAAGTCGCATTATTTCTAATAGATTACTTGACAGAGGATACAAACAATCCAACATTAAGCATGCACTCAGATATGTTTCTAAAATTCCACGTGCCAATTGTATTCTGAAAATGAGAGTGCAAATGCCGCTTCTGAAACGCAGATCACTTTTTCTACTGCTTACCGCAGTCAGTATAACAAAATCAGACAGATCATTCTTAAATATCTTCCTGTAGTCAACCAAGATAAATCTTTATGCGCAATTCTTCAGAATGGATGCAGGGTAGTGGCTAAAAGAGGTTGCACACTGGGGAATGTTTTTTATCTACGGGTACACCCGAAAAAACTCCCACATCATGGCTATCAGTGAAGGGTTTTTTCAAATGTTCTGGCAATAGATGCAATGTCTGCCAATTTGCAGACAACAAAAGAACTTCTTTTTCCTCAAATCATAATGTTACCTATAATATAAAGTCATTTATCAACTGTGACTCTGATCATGTTATATACTGCATAAAATGTAAGGCTTGCAATATTTGCTATATAGGTTATACCACAAGGAAAATTAAAAAAAGAATTTCGGAACATATAGTGAATATAAAAAATAACAATCTAGGTTACTCTAGGGCTACAAAACATTTTATTTCTGTGCACAAAGGTGACCTATCAGTTTTGGGTTTTTTTGGGTATTAAAAGGGTTAGTCAGTCACCTAGAGGTGGAGATTGGAGGAAGCAATTGGCTCTGCGGGAAGCTTTTTGGATTCTAACTTTAGACACCAAATATCCACACGGTATGAATTATAAGAACGATCTTTTTTATATATATTGAACTGATAAACAGATCTTGTGGCAATTTAAAATATATATTTATGTAATTTCAATATATTTGGAGAAAAATAAGATAAAGTTCTGTTATGTGTGTTTAGCTGCAGCTTTTTTCAATGTAATTGATTGCTATGTCTGTGATTGGTTCCCTGTTATATATAAACCTGTTTATCCATGTTGTGTTAGTTCCTATGACTAAGGGCGCCGTGGTGCGCCAGAAACGTGTCAGGCAAAGAGGGTCTTTCTCTCTTTTTTTAAAAATTGTTTTTTAAAATGTTCTAATAAATTTTGGCTATTTTACTTACACTGGATGGACGTGCTGGATATTCCCACTTCTCTTTTCTTCTGTTTATAATGACTCTATATAACATGAGTTTCACTTTTTGTATTTAAGAACTGAAATAAATTAACTTTTTGATGAGAAGCACCTGCATATGCAGGGAAGATCCGAGCAGTAGACCAACTCCAACATTTTTGCAAGACAAGTAGAAAGAGTGTCTGAAAGAGAACTATAAAAAATTTAGCTCCAGTTACAATTTTCAACGTTGCTTCTTGTTTCGTGATAATTACAATTCCATAACCGATCATTTTAGGACTTGGTTTTTACAGGACCGGTTTCATTTTTAAGTGGCACCATATAGCATTAAATCTTTTATTGAGGTGTTGGAGGGATGAGTATGAAAATAAATATTAATTACACCATGCCATGTGCAATTAACTAGTGATGAGCGAATATACTAGTTACTCGAGCATGCTCGGGGGTCCTTCGAGTATTTTTTAGTGCTCGGAGATTAAGTTTTTCTTGCCACATCTGAATGATTTACATCTGTTAGCCAGCATAAGTACATGTGGGGGTTGCCTGGTTGCTAGGGAACCCCCACATGTAATCAAGCTAGCTAAGAGATGTAAATCATTCAGCTGCGGCAAGAAAAACTAAATCTCCGAGCACTAAAAAATACTCGGAGGACCCCCGAGCATGCTCGAGAAATCTCGAGTAACTAGTATATTTGCTCATCACTAGGGTTGAACGACTTTTATTTTTATAGGATCGGGTCGGGTTTCACGAAACCCAACTTTCTCAAAAGTCGGGTCGAGTGAAATCGGCCGATCCTATAAAAAAGTCGGGGTCGGCCGAAACACGAAACCCAATGCAGTGCAATGGGATACTATGGTTCCCAGGGTCTGAAGGAGAGGAAACTCTCCTTCAGGCCCTGGGACCCATATTAATGTGTAAAATAAAGAATCAAAATAAAAAATATTGATATACTCGCCCTCGGACGCGCCCTGGTACTAACCGGCAGCCTTCCTTCCTAAGAATGAGCGCGTGAATGACCTGCTGTGACGTCGCGGCTTGTGATTGGTCGCGAGCGGTCACATGGTCGGTCACGTGACCATTCACAAGCCGCGACGTCATCTAAGGTCCTTCACGCACTCATTCTTAGGAAGGAAGGCTGCCGGAAAGAAGCAGGGCGCGTCCGAGGGTGAGTATATTCCTATTAGGTATATACTCACCCTCGGACGCGCCCTGCTTCTTTCCGGCAGCCTTCCTTCCTAAGAATGAGCGCGTGAAGGACCTTAGATGACGTCGCGGCTTGTGATTAGTCGCGTGACCGCTCGCGACCAATCACAAGCCGTGACATCACCGCAGGTCATTCACGTGCTCATTCTTGGGAAGGAAGGCTGCCGGTTAGTACCAGGGCGCGTCCGAGGGTGAGTATATCAATATTTTTTATTTTGATTATTTAACACTTAAATGTGGATTCCGATACCGATTCCCGATATCGCAAACATATCGGAACTCGGTATCGGAATTCCGATACCAGATTCAGAAGATCGCCGACCTCATGGCCGACCCCACACAGGGGTCGGGTCGGGTTTCATGAAACCCGACTTTGCCAAAAGTCGGCGACTTCTGAAAATGGCCGACCTGTTTCGCTCAACCCTACTCATCACTACTATTAACGTCTTATTGTGGTCCGGAATTAGTTAAAGTGGCTGTCAAAAATAATAAAAAAATTGCACTCCGTTCATATATAAAATTTCTTCTGTTGACCACACTATCTTATCAGTATTTTCTGTACAAGGTCGCTGTCTCCCCAGCAACTGCTACTTTGAGCACGTTAAGTCAGTTTGTGACTTCGGTGCGAGAAACCACGGCTGTCCTACTTGTCATTTGTATGGAAGAAGATCAGCATGTGATGTCTGTGTTTTTGTTGTTTGAGGCTGTAACTAGTGCCGATACTTATTAAAGACTTTGTGCACAGTATGGTAAAACTATGTTGTCTTGAAAAACTGTATAAATGGATAGAGGCTTAGAAAGGTGGCATAAGTGTAAGCCATGAAGTAGCCAGACACCCACCCACGACTGGTAAGAATAGTGTTACGTCCTCCCCATTATCCTGATCTCTTCCATTTGGTCCCTTGAAAGAAGCCCTACAAGGACAAAAATTCACATCTTGTGAAGACTGCAGTACGATTGTGGCTCGCTGCTCAGCCGAAAAATATTTTTTAACAAGGAATACTAAAGCTTTTTGACAGATGGACAAATTGTATTGAAAAGCAACAAGATTTATAAAAAAAAAAAATTTGAGTGGTGTTAGCAGGTAGGCCACAGAGGAGGATATTGCAATAGTCGAGGCAGTAGATGATGAGGGCATGCACAAGCATTTTAGTAGATTCAGGGTTGAGGAAATTACTGATTCTGGAAATATTTTTGAGCAGGAGGCGATAGGAGATGTGAGAGCATGGATGTGCGATTTGAAGGACAGAGCAGAGTCCAGGGTTACTCCAAGGCAGCGGATTTCTGGTACAGCGGAAAGGTGTAACGTCATTTATTGTGATCGATAGATCAGGTAGGGAAGATGCATGAGATGGAGGGAAGATGATGAGTTCAGATTTGTCCACATTGAGCTTGAGTAAGCGAGAGAAGGAGGATATTGCTGATACACATTGGGATTCTGGACAGCAGAGAGGTGACGTCTGGGCCACAGAGGTAGTGTCATCAGCGTGTAGGTAGTACTGGAAGGCATAGGACTTTGAGTTGTCCCAGGCCAAGATTATAGATGGAGAAGAGTAAGGGTCCTAGGACAGCCTTGAGGGACACCAACAGAGAGTGGATGGCATGAGGAGGTAGTGTGGGAGTGGGAGACTCTAAATGTGCGGTTGGAAAATTGTGAGATCCATGGTAGGGTAAAGTCTTTGATGTCAAAGGAAGAGAGACTCTGTAGTAGGAGGTAGTGGTCAACTGTGTCAAAGGTAGAGGACAGGCCTAGAAGGAGGAGAATATAAAATTGTCTGTTAGCTTTGACTTTAACTCATGTTGTATATCTAGAGATTTTAGGAATTTTTTAGACTAAAAGGATTTGGTCTAACCCCACAACTGTAGTATAAACCTGCAGTCATGTGTCCAGCCGCCCCCCTTTTCTTGCTACCCTATAGCCACTAGGACAAAAGTAGTGAAACCGCAAGTGACTGCAGGGTCAGCCTTTTGTTTGAGTCTGCATGGGTGTTAGTCTAATAAAAATATCCTATTTGAGTACAGTTTTTTTTATACATTTTTTAAATTTTTTTTTACTGAAGTGTGTGATTCATCTGCATAACCTGCGAAGACCAACCTTCAAATGCTGTTCAGTTCACAAAGGATCATAAAAATATTTGGCACGCGAATCTCGTAGATGGCAGAGCTATTTGTATATTTTTGATTCTTACTATTGGGTTATTGGGGGTTTGTTGTTCTTCTATTTTCCCACCAAGATAACTTCCAGCTCCAAAGCAATAGGTGGCGGATCAAACAGCCAATGAGAATACAGCATGATGGCATTAGAACAACTTGTTCACACAAAACTTTGAATTATGTGTTTGAAAGAGGACATGGTACCAATGAATGACATACATACCTTGGTTCTAGGGAGGTCCGTGCTGTGGGTTATCAGCCAAAACATGTAACATGTCGGAATGAGGCCTAGCCAAATGTCATGATACTGGCAATGTATTAAGACACTAAATGCCTATGACCATTATATTTGTTTTATCTGTACAAAGTAACAAAAAAAGTTATTTAAAATAGCTGTAAAATAAATTTCATATGTTTATAAAATTAATTGAAATGTTTTGTTTTTTTATGTTCTTTTATGTGAAGATCTCCTCGCGTAAGGACTTGTATACTGGGATAAACTGGGTAAATACTTGTTTCGTCTCCTATGTTGGTGTCATATATAGGTGCTTCTCACCAAATTTAGAATATAATCCAAAAATTAATTTACTTCAGTTCTTCAATACAAAAAGTGGAACTCATATATTAGTCACTCATTACAAACTGTGATCTATTTCAAGTGTTTATTTCTGTTAATGTTGATGATTATGGCTTACAGCCAATGAAAACCCAACAGTCATTATCTTAGTAAATTAGAATAATTAACAAAAACACCTGCAAAGGCTTCCTAAGCGTTTAAAAAGGTCCCTTAGTCTGTTTCAGTAGCTCTACAATCATGGCGAAGACTGCTGACTTGACAGATGTAGAGTAGGCAGTCATTGACACACTCCACAAGGAGGGTAAGCCACAAAACGTCATTGCTAAAGAAGCTGGCTGTTCACAGAGTGCTGTATCCAAGCATGTTAATGGAAAGTTGAGTGGAAGGAAAAAAGTGTGGTAGAAAAAGGTGCACAAGCAACTGGGATAACCACAGCTTTGAAAGGATTAAGAGACCATTCAAAAATTTGGGGGAGATTCACAAGGAGTGGACTGCTGCTGGAGTCGTTGCTTCAAGAGCCACAACACAGAGACATATCCAGGACATGGGCTACAAGTGTCACATTCCTTGTGTCAAGCCACTCATGACCAATAGACAACAGAAGCGTCTTACCTGGGCCAAGGAGAAAAAGAACTGGACTGTTGCTCAGTGGTCCAAGGTGTTGTTTTCAGATGAAAGTAAATTTTTCACTTCATTTGGAAATCAAGGTCCCAGAGTCTGGAAGAAGAATGGAGAGATGCACAATCCAAGCTGCTTGAGGTCTAGCGTGAAGTATCCACAATCGGTGATGGTTTGAGGAGCCGTGTCATCTTCTGGTGTATGTCCACTGCGTTTTATCAAGACCAAAGTCAGCGCAGCCATCTACCAGAAAATTATACAGCACTTCATGCTTCCCTCTGCTAACAAATGTTTTGGAGATTGAAGTTTCATTCTCCAGCAGAACTTGGCACCTGTGCACACTGCCAAAAGTACCAATACCTGGTTTAAAAACAACAGTATCGCTGTGCTTGATTGGCCAGCAAAGTCTGACATTAACCCCATAGAGAATCTATGGGGTATTGTCAAGAGGAAGATGAGACACCAGACCCAACAATGCAGACGAGCTGAAGGCTGCTATCAAACCAACCTGGGCTTCCATAACAGCTCCGTAGTGCCACAGGCTGATCGCATCGATGCCACGCCGCATTAATGCAGTAATTGATGCAAAAGGAGCCCCGACCAAGTATTGAGTGCATTTACTGAACATACATTTCAGTAGGCCAACATTTCAGATTTTTTCAAGCTGGTGTTATAAAGTATTCTAATTTACTGAGATAATGACTTTTGGGTTTTCATTGGCTGTAAGCCATAATCATCAACATTAACAGAAATAAACACTTGAAATAGATCACTCTGTTTATAATGACTCTATATAACATGAGTTTCACTTTTTGTATTTAAGAACTGAAATAAATTAACTTTTTGATGAGAAGCACCTGCATATGCAGGGAAGATCCGAGCAGTAGACCAACTCCAACATTTTTGTAAGACAAGTAGAAAGAGTGTCTGAAAGAGAACTATAAAAAATTTAGCTCCAGTTACGATTTTCAACGTTGCTTCTTGTTTCGTGATAATTACAATTCCATAACCGATCATTTTAGGACTTGGTTTTTACAGGACGGGTTTTATTTTTAAGTGGCGCCATATAGCATTAAATCTTTTATTGAGGTGTTGGAGGGATGAGTATGAAAATAAATATTAATTACACCATGCCATGTGCTATTAACTAGTGATGAGCGAATATACTAGTTACTCGAGATTTCTCGAGCATGCTCGGGGGTCTTTCGAGTATTTTTTAGTGCTCGGAGATTAAGTTTTTCTTGCCACATCTGAATGATTTACATCTGTTAGCCAGCATAAGTACATGTGGGGGTCAGGGCCGGCGTTAGGGCCAGGCAGACTAGGCAGCTGCCTGGGGCCCCCACTCCCTTGGGGGCCCCCAGCATCTACAGCAGAAGCTTCACTGATAATAGCATTATCAGTGAAGCTTCCGAGCAGAGACTGGTTAAGGACCTGTAGTGACATCACGATCAGGTGACCTGCCATGTGACCGTGATGTCACCACAGGCCATGTACTCTGGGAATGTTTGTAGCAGTAAAATAGGAGCCTGCAGTGAAGCACAGGAGCAGCGGCCAATGAACCTCCCCTGTTGTGAATTTGCTTTTTGCTCCCTCTAGTGGTTACTAGTTTTTTGACTCTGGTTTTTCTGTCATTCCTTTTATCCGCACCTGGGTCGTTAGTTAGGGGTGTTGCTATATAAGCTCCCTGGACCTTCAGTTCAATGCCTGGCAACGTAGTTATCAGAGCTAGTCTGCTGTGCTCTTGTCTACTGATCCTGGTTCCAGTTATATCAGCTAAGTCTGCCTTTTGCTTTTTGCTATTTGTTTTGGTTTTGTATTTTTGTCCAGCTTGTTCCAAATCTATATCCTGACCTTTGCTGGAAGCTCTAGGGGGGCTGGTGTTCTCCCCCCGGACCGTTAGACGGTTCGGGGGTTCTTGAATTTCCAGTGTGGATTTTGATAGGGTTTTTGTTGACCATATAAGTTACCTTTCTTTATTCTGCTATCAGTAAGCGGGCCTCTCTGTGCTAAACCTGGTTCATTTCTGTGTTTGTCATTTCCTCTTACCTCACCGTCATTATTTGTGGGGGGCTTCTATCCAGCTTTGGGGTCCCCTTCTCTGGAGGCAAGAAAGGTCTTTGTTTTCCTCTACTAGGGGTAGCTAGATTCTCCGGCTGGCGCGTGTCATCTAGAATCAACGTAGGAATGATCCCCGGCTACTTCTAGTGTTGGCGTTAGGAGTAGATATATGGTCAACCCAGTTACCACTGCCCTATGAGCTGGATTTTTGTATTCTGCAGACTTCCACGTTCCTCTGAGACCCTCGCCATTGGGGTCATAACAGTTTGCCAGGCCAGTATTAAATGTTTAATGCATTGCAGAAGAGGGATTATAAGAAAGAAGATTCTGAGTTTTTTTTTTTCTTCTTCCCCTTTACCTCAGAGTGGCTATGCTTGCTGCAGACATGAATGTCCAGACCTTGATTACAAGTGTGGACCAGCTGGCTACTCGTGTGCAGGGCATACAAGACTATGTTATCAGAAATCCTAGGTCAGAACCTAAAATACCGATTCCTGAACTGTTTTCCGGAGACAGGTTTAAGTTTAGGAATTTCGTGAATAATTGTAAATTGTTTTTGTCCCTGAGACCCTGTTCATCTGGAGATTCTGCTCAGCAAGTAAAAATTGTTATTTCGTTCTTACGGGGCGACCCTCAGGATTGGGCTTTTTCGCTGGCGCCAGGAGATCCGGCATTGGCTGATCTTGATGCGTTTTTTCTGGCGCTCGGTTTACTTTATGAGGAACCCAATCTTGAGATTCAGGCAGAAAAGGCCTTGCTGGCTATGTCTCAGGGGCAGGACGAGGCTGAAGTGTATTGCCAAAAATTTCGGAAATGGTCCGTGCTGACACATTGGAACGAGTGTGCACTGGCCGCTAATTTTAGAAATGGCCTTTCTGAAGCCATTAAGAATGTTATGGTGGGTTTTCCCATTCCCACAGGTCTGAATGATACTATGGCACTGGCTATTCAAATTGACCGGCGGTTGCGGGAGCGCAAAACCGCAAATTCCCTCATGGTGTTGTCTGAACAGACACCTAATTCGGTGCAATGTGATAGAAAAACCGCAAATTCCCTCATGGTGTTGTCTGAACAGACACCTGATTTAATGCAATGTGATAGAATCCTGACTAGAAATGAGCGGAAAATTCATAGACGCCGGAATGGCTTGTGCTACTACTGTGGTGATTCTACACATGTTATCTCAGCATGCTCTAAACGTATAGCTAAGGTTGTTAGTCCTGTCACCGTTGGTAATTTGCAACCTAAATTTATTCTGTCTGTAACTTTGATTTGCTCACTGTCATCTTATCCTGTCATGGCGTTTGTAGATTCAGGTGCTGCCCTGAGTCTCATGGATCTCTCATTTGCTAAGAGCTGTGGTTTTACTCTTGAACCATTAGAAAATCCTATTCCTCTTAGGGGTATTGATGCTACACCATTGGCAGCAAATAAACCGCAGTATTGGACACAGGTTACCATGTGCATGACTCCTGAACACCGCGAGGTGATACGTTTCCTGGTTTTACATAAAATGCATGATTTGGTTGTTTTAGGGCTGCCATGGTTACAGACCCATAATCCAGTCCTGGACTGGAAGGCTATGTCAGTCTCAAGTTGGGGCTGTCGTGGTATTCATGGGGATTCCCTGCCTGTGTCTATTGCTTCTTCTACGCCTTCGGAAGTTCCGGAGTATTTGTCTGATTATCAGGATGTCTTCAGTGAGTCTGAGTCCAGTGCACTGCCTCCTCATAGGGACTGTGACTGTGCTATAGATTTGATCCCAGGCAGTAAATTTCCTAAGGGAAGACTGTTTAATCTGTCGGTACCTGAACATACCGCTATGCGTTCATATATCAGGGAGTCTCTGGAGAAAGGACATATTCGTCCGTCTTCTTCCCCTCTTGGTGCGGGATTCTTTTTTGTGGCAAAAAAGGACGGATCTTTGAGACCTTGTATTGATTATCGGCTTTTAAATAAGATCACTGTCAAATTTCAGTATCCTTTACCGCTGTTGTCTGACTTGTTTGCCCGGATTAAGGGTGCCAAGTGGTTCACCAAGATAGACCTTCGTGGTGCGTACAACCTTGTGCGCATTAAGCAAGGTGATGAATGGAAAACCGCATTCAATACGCCCGAAGGTCATTTTGAGTACTTGGTGATGCCTTTTGGGCTCTCCAATGCGCCTTCAGTTTTTCAGTCCTTTATGCATGACATTTTCCGGAAGTATCTGGATAAATTTTTGATTGTTTATCTGGATGATATTTTGGTTTTTTCTGATAATTGGGATTCGCATGTGGAGCAGGTCAGGTTGGTCTTTAAAATTTTGCGTGAAAATTCTTTGTTTGTCAAGGGCTCAAAGTGTCTCTTTGGTGTACAGAAGGTTCCCTTTTTGGGGTTCATTTTTTCCCCTTCTGCTGTGGAGATGGACCCAGTCAAGGTCCGAGCTATTCTTGATTGGACTCAGCCCTCGTCAGTTAAGAGTCTTCAGAAGTTCTTGGGCTTCGCTAACTTCTACCGTCGTTTTATCGCTAATTTTTCTAGCATTGTGAAACCTTTGACGGATATGACCAAGAAGGGCTCCGATGTAGCTAACTGGGCTCCTGCTGCCGTGGAGGCTTTCCAGGAGTTGAAACGCCGGTTTACTTCGGCGCCTGTTTTGTGCCAGCCTGACGTCTCACTTCCCTTTCAGGTTGAGGTGGATGCTTCGGAGATTGGGGCCGGGGCCGTTTTGTCGCATAGAGGCCCTGGTTGCTCTGTTATGAAACCTTGTGCCTTTTTCTCTAGGAAGTTTTCGCCTGCCGAGCGAAATTATGATGTGGGCAATCGGGAGTTGTTGGCCATGAAATGGGCATTTGAGGAGTGGCGTCATTGGCTCAAGGGTGCTAAGCATCGTGTGGTGGTCTTGACTGATCACAAAAATCTGATGTATCTCGAGTCTGCTAAACGCCTTAATCCTAGACAGGCCCGCTGGTCATTGTTTTTCTCCCGCTTTGATTTTGTTGTCTCGTATTTACCAGGTTCAAAGAATGTGAAGGCCGATGCTCTTTCTAGGAGCTTTGTGCCTGATGCTCCTGGAGTCGCTGATCCTGTTGGTATTCTTAAAGATGGAGTTATCTTGTCAGCTATTTCTCCGGATCTGCGACGTGTGTTGCAGAGATTTCAGGCTGATAGGCCTGAGTCTTGTCCACCTGACAGACTGTTTGTCCCGGATAAGTGGACCAGCAGAGTCATTTCCGAGGTTCATTCCTCGGTGTTGGCAGGTCACCCGGGAATTTTTGGCACCAGGGATCTGGTGGCCAGGTCCTTTTGGTGGCCTTCCTTGTCAAGGGATGTGCGGTCATTTGTGCAGTCCTGTGGGACTTGTGCTCGAGCTAAGCCTTGCTGTTCTCGTGCCAGCGGTTTGCTCTTGCCCTTGCCTGTCCCGAAGAGACCTTGGACACATATCTCCATGGATTTCATTTCTGATCTTCCGCTATCTCAGGGCATGTCCGTTATCTGGGTGATATGTGATCGCTTCTCCAAGATGGTCCATTTGGTTCCTTTGCCTAAGCTGCCTTCCTCTTCCGATCTGGTTCCTGTGTTTTTCCAGAACGTGGTTCGTTTGCACGGCATCCCTGAGAATATTGTGTCAGACAGAGGATCCCAGTTCGTTTCCAGGTTCTGGCGATCCTTTTGTAGTAGGATGGGCATTGATTTGTCGTTTTCGTCTGCTTTCCATCCTCAGACTAATGGACAGACGGAGCGAACCAATCAGACTTTGGAGGCTTATTTGAGGTGTTTTGTCTCTGCTGATCAGGACGATTGGGTTACATTCTTGCCGTTGGCTGAGTTTGCCCTTAATAATCGGGCTAGTTCCGCCACCTTGGTTTCGCCTTTTTTCTGCAACTCTGGTTTCCATCCTCGCTTTTCTTCGGGTCATGTGGAGCCTTCTGACTGTCCTGGGGTGGATTCTGTGGTGGATAGGTTGCAGCAGATCTGGAATCATGTGGTGGACAACTTGAAGTTGTCACAGGAGAAGGCTCAGCGCTTTGCCAACCGCCGCCGCGGTGTGGGTCCCCGACTACGCGTTGGGGATTTGGTATGGCTTTCTTCCCGCTTTGTTCCTATGAAGGTCTCCTCTCCCAAATTTAAACCTCGTTTTATTGGGCCTTACAAGATATTGGAAATCCTTAATCCTGTATCTTTTCGTCTGGATCTTCCTGTGTCGTTTGCTATTCACAATGTATTTCATAGGTCCTTGTTGCGGCGGTACATTGTGCCTGTAGTTCCTTCTGCTGAGCCTCCTGCTCCGGTGTTGGTTGAGGGCGAGTTGGAGTACGTGGTGGAGAAGATCTTGGATTCTCGCCTCTCCAGGCGGAGGCTTCAGTACCTGGTCAAGTGGAAGGGCTATGGTCAGGAGGATAATTCCTGGGTGGTCGCCTCTGATGTTCATGCGGCCGATTTAGTTCGTGCCTTTCATGCCGCTCATCCTGATCGCCCTGGTGGTCGTGGTGAGGGTTCGGTGACCCCTCACTAAGGGGGGGGGGTACTGTTGTGAATTTGCTTTTTGCTCCCTCTAGTGGTTACTAGTTTTTTGACTCTGGTTTTTCTGTCATTCCTTTTATCCGCACCTGGGTCGTTAGTTAGGGGTGTTGCTATATAAGCTCCCTGGACCTTCAGTTCAATGCCTGGCAACGTAGTTATCAGAGCTAGTCTGCTGTGCTCTTGTCTACTGATCCTGGTTCCAGTTATATCAGCTAAGTCTGCCTTTTGCTTTTTGCTATTTGTTTTGGTTTTGTATTTTTGTCCAGCTTGTTCCAAATCTATATCCTGACCTTTGCTGGAAGCTCTAGGGGGGCTGGTGTTCTCCCCCCGGACCGTTAGACGGTTCGGGGGTTCTTGAATTTCCAGTGTGGATTTTGATAGGGTTTTTGTTGACCATATAAGTTACCTTTCTTTATTCTGCTATCAGTAAGCGGGCCTCTCTGTGCTAAACCTGGTTCATTTCTGTGTTTGTCATTTCCTCTTACCTCACCGTCATTATTTGTGGGGGGCTTCTATCCAGCTTTGGGGTCCCCTTCTCTGGAGGCAAGAAAGGTCTTTGTTTTCCTCTACTAGGGGTAGCTAGATTCTCCGGCTGGCGCGTGTCATCTAGAATCAACGTAGGAATGATCCCCGGCTACTTCTAGTGTTGGCGTTAGGAGTAGATATATGGTCAACCCAGTTACCACTGCCCTATGAGCTGGATTTTTGTATTCTGCAGACTTCCACGTTCCTCTGAGACCCTCGCCATTGGGGTCATAACACTCCCCCATCAGCGTGATAGAAGTGCTCATTGGCCAGCGCCCTGTCCTGCTGCACGGAGCCTCTGAGGGGAAGGGAGAGAGACCCAGCACCAGTAACAACCTGAGCCGGCAGATAAGTAAAGAGCACCGTCCCACTGTGTGTGTGCTGCTCCTGGTGATGATGGCTCCTGTCCTGCTGTCAGCAACTCCTGCTCTTGTCGGCAGTCCCAGCAGAGGAGAGGGCAGAAAGGTGTCTGCTGGGAGCAGGAGGAGCTGCATCTGATAGTGTGGAACATCTCATTCCCTCCAGCATAAAGGTGTGTGTGTGTGTGTGTGTGTGTATAGCGTGTGTCATGTGTAGTGTGTGCTTATGTGAATCACATGTATCAAATGAGCATTTGTTGTGCTGCATGTGTGTGCCGTGTATGTGTGCATGTATAAGTGTGTCTTTGCTTGCCGTGTGTGTGTGTATGTATATATATATATATATATATATATATATATATATTGTATGTGTGTATATATATGTGTGTGTATGTATGTGTGTATAAATGCGTGCCATGTATGTGTATAAATGCATGCCATGTATATATTTGTGTGTATAAGTGCATGCCATGTGTGTGTTTATGTGTGTGTAAAATATATATATATATATATATATATATATATATATATACGCTATGTATGTGTGTATGTATAAGAATGCTATGTATGTGTCTGTGTATAAGTGCATGCCATATATATGTGTGTGTATATAAGTGTGTGCCGTGTATGTGTGTATGCGTGCGTGCCATGTACATGTATAAGCATGTGTCATGTGCGTGTGTGTTTAATTGTGTGTGTATATATATATATATATATATATATATATACTTTTTTGCATTATTCTATATAAACATACAGTGATAGTGTGTGTGTGTGTTCCATGCACATTTTAAAATAATGGTTGAACAGACTAGAGTGTGTATATATATATATATATATATATATATATATATATATATATATATATATATATATATATATATATATATATATATATATATATATATATAGACACACACACACACAGCCCTGCTGCTTATAGCATGATACTATATGGGGACAGATTGATCTACTAGTGTTCTGTCCCCATCATTCGATTCGTCCTCAGTCGATGTAAAGAGGCCGAGAAACAAGAGCCAAACGACTTCAATGTTGTCAATCGCACGCATCGAACGGTCTGAACTCAACGCATGTAAATGCAACCAAAATGTTTGAGCGTCATGGTGCAATATGTATGTGAGCATTGGGGGCCTCATTTTAAACTTTTGCCTAGGGCCCCACTTTGTCTAAAACCGGCCCTGGTGGGGGTTGCCTGGTTACTAGGGAACCCCCACATGTAATCAAGCTGGCTAAGATATGTAAATCATTCAGCTGCGGCAAAAAAAACTAAATCTCCGAGCACTAAAAAATACTCGGAGGTAGTACTGGAAGGCATAGGACTTTGAGTTGTCCCAGGCCAAGATTATAGATGGAGAAGAGTAAGGGTCCTAGGACAGCCTTGAGGGACACCAACAGAGAGTGGATGGCATGAGGAGGTAGTGTGGGAGTGGGAGACTCTAAATGTGCGGTTGGAAAATTGTGAGATCCATGGTAGGGTAAAGTCTTTGATGTCAAAGGAAGAGAGACTCTGTAGTAGGAGGTAGTGATCAACTGTGTCAAAGGTAGAGGACAGGCATAGAAGGAGGAGAATATAAAATTGTTAGTTTTGGTTGTAAGTAATTAGTAATTTTGGTCAGGGCAGTTTCAGTGGAATGATTGGGGGTGGAATCCAGATTGTAGGTTGTCGAAGAGCGAGTTAGATAATAAGTGGGAGGAAAGTTCAGCATGAACATGCTGCTCGAGGAATTTGGAAGCGAATGGGAGCAGCGATGTGGGGCAATAGCTGGACATAGTGGTAGGGTCGAGGGATGGCTTTTTGAGGATAGTTGTGATTGTGGTATTTTTGAAACCAGAAGGGAAGGTACCAGAAGTTAGTGATAGGTTGAAGAGATGGGTTAGGGATGGGATAAGTGTAGTGGTGAGGTTGGGGGGTCAACTTCACTAGTGGTGAGGTGTGATTTGAAGAAATAAATTAGCTCTCCTTCAGTGATGTTGGAGAGTGAGGTTATGGGGGAAGCGCATTGGTCTGCTATACAAAGGAGTTGTGATAGTCGAACATTAAAGATTTTCCTTGTTTGGTCGGTCTTTTTGAAGTGTGTGAAAACGTCTATAGCCAGGAAATAAATTCTACAGCCAGAGTGCCCTTTTATTTGAAACACGTGGATGAGACCAAAAAGAGATCATCTACTTTGCCAGGATGGAAAATTTCCACATGTTATAGTAAGAAGCAAATAGTGCAGTGACTGATCTGGTTGGCACATTTGAGAAAATGGAAAAAAAAAACGTTGGTTACAGTCAATTTTCCATTTTGGGCTTAGTGTGCAGTTATAATTATGAATGTATTTATAATAAAATATATATTTATATATACACACTTATACATACATTCAATTGCCACTTTTGTTTAGCGAAGAAATGCCTGAAATGCAGACACATAAGCAGTGGATTCAGCTTCTACTTGTTTGCATGTCCTTGGCATTTCTGCAGACACAAGCAAAATTCTTCCTGGCATCATCTCCTTACAACTATTCACCCATAACCCACACTTTGTAAACATTACTATTTTTATATAGATCACGCCATCGGGATATGATAAATTATAGCCAAGGGACAAACGTTATTTTAGCAGCGAGTTCTAATTGTATTTGCTGTAGGAGACACTTTGAAAGTAGTTTGCTCAAAGCGTTATTTTGATTTTCAAACATTTTTTAGTGAGGATTTATAGATAATTGTTTTTAGCCTATTGAAAAAGTAAAAAAAAAAAAAAAAAAAAAAGCAATTGAACCTCTTAAAGGGGAACTTTAGCCATTTTATCTCTGGCCACAGTTTTGTTGGTTATTGTTACCTCACTTGTTCATTACTGGCATGTGCGGTTGTACCAGTTATTTCTTTTCCTTTTATAAATATCCAAGTAATTTTTTTTGCATACCGTAATTATTTTTCTGTCATTTAGAGGTTTTTCAGCTGTTTATAGAATGTTGGTTTCAGACTTTAACTCATGTTGTCTCACCGTTGCCTGCAAAGTGCAGTAAAATTGTAAATCTTGTGAACCCTCAATGTTCCTTATGGGAATATTTAGGCCTATTTGACTGTGTGGTAAGGGATGCCATAGAACACAGGCGGGTTTTACATACTACACGTTTCAGCAATTCTGAATGAGGTAAATTCAGCAATTCTGTGAGGTAAAACATGCTTAAGAGCAGGCAGGGAAATGTTTTACCTCACAAAAGAATCAGCTGTGATCCCATGCTGTCATGTCTGTATCTTCTCTTTTGCTACATCTTCTGGCCAGGAGATGTGCTATGATCAGGCACGGTCAGACATCCATTTTTCACAGTACACCGCAGGGGCACATTTATAAAATTATCTCAACACAGGAACATTTTTTTTAAACATCCAATTGTGAAACTTTTATTACTATTCCAAAATCCATTACAGTAATGAAAATGTTCTTTGTGAAAAAAAAGTCTTTAACTGTTCAAGTTCATGACAGTGCAATTAAAAAAAAAAAAGACTGCATTGGTATGTCTTTTTCGAAGGGTTGGCAGGAGATACTTCCTTGTAAAAAGAACATGGCTGCATTGATAAAGTTTGCAAAGTTGCATCTAAACAAATTATTAGACTCCTGCAACAATGTCCTTTAGATAATTGAGACCAAATTAATATTGTCACCAAATCGTCACATCTCCCTAACTGTGCTTAATGGGTTGTACAAGACATGTTTGTCTTGGCTAGTTTCACACTAGCATTCGGCAGGGCTGAGGAGGGCTGCGTATTTCTTCCGTGAAGCCCTGCCCACTGCCACGCCTCTTCCTTCAGCTCCGCCTACGTCTGCACGCGTCTTGCGTACCCTATCTTTAACATTGGGTACGCAGGCCAAGCGGATGTATGCGAATGCTTCCGCATGCGTCGTTTTGACGCTGCGTCGAATGCAACATGTTGCATTTTGTTGCGGTCGGCATGCGGAGGCATCCACATACATCCGCATGGCCTGCTTACCCAATGTTAAAGATAGGGTACGCAGGACGCCTGCAGACGTAGGTGGAGCTGAAGGAAGAGGCATGGCAGTGGGCAGGGCTTCACGGAAGAAGTGCGCAGCCCTGCCGAACGCTAGTGTGAAACTAGCCTTACCTGTCCAAAAATTTCAACTTGGCTGGTCAGAGAGAAGTGCGCCTACGCAGGAGTGTGATGTAAAACACTGTGGATAACGTAGGACATGTCATCCACACAAAGACGGGAAGGAGGACGTGATTGCAAGAAGAGAGTAGGCGCCGGATCAAGACCAGAAATGCCCATCAGACCGGACCGATATAACTTGTACTTTATTCATTGAAATCCCTGCTGTTTTTGTATATGAAACCAGATGGCGGTTCTACACAATGACTGACCACTATTTCTTACAGGGAACTCTGCCAATCACTGACTGGGATCGCCCACTGGATTCCTATACATTCAAACACTAGGGATTTCAATAAATAAAATGTAAGATTTACCTACACTTTCCCACAAAAACTGTCTATCAATTTGACCAGGTCTATAATATCCTGTTTGCAGGTTAGATACCTTTTTCAAAATGTCAGCTTCCCTTTGAGCACCATTATCTACTATATAATTGTCTAAGGGTCACTTCCATCTGTCTGTTCTTCTGTCTGTCACGGATATTCATTGGTCGCGGCCTCTGTCTGTCATGGAATCCAAGTCGCTGATTGGTCGTGGCAAAACAGCCACGACCAATCAGCGACAACCACAGTCCGGCGGAAAAATGGCCGCTCCTTCCTCCCCGCAGTCAGTGCCCGCTCTGTACTCCCCTCCAGTCTGCCGTCACACAGGGTTAATGGCAGCGGTAACGGACCGCGTTATGCCGCACTCCGTTACCGCTCCTATTAACCCTGTGTGACCAACTTTTTACTATTCATGCTGCCTATGCAGCATGAATAGTAAAACGGTGTAATATTAAAAATAATGAAAAAAATAAAAAATCGTTATATACTCACCGTCTGTCGGCCCCTGGATCGACAACAGGCCTTTCCCGCTCGCGACGCTGCGGTAAGCGGTCCATGCTGCGATCTCGCGAGATGATGAGGTAGCGGTCTCGCGAGACCGCTACACATCATCTCGTGAGACCGCAGCATGGACCGGTTACCGGAGCGCTCGAGCAGCGTCAGTAACCGCTTCGCTTGGATCCGGGGGCTCCGGAAGGTGAGTATATAACTATTTTTTATTTTATTTCTTTTTTTTTTTAACAGGGATATGATGCCCACATTGCAATATACTGCATGGGCTGGGCAATATACTACATAGGCTGTGCTATATACTACATGGCCTGGGCAATATACTACATGGCCTGGGCAATATACTACATGGGCTGTGCTATATGCTACGTGGCTGGGCAATATACTACATGGGCTGGGCAATATACAACGTGGGCTGCGCAATATACTACGTGCGCTGCGCAATATACTACGTGGGCTGGGCAATATACAATGTGGGCTGCGCAATATACAACGTGAGCTGCGCAATATACAACGTGGGCTGCGCAATATACTACGTGGGCTGGGCAATATACAACGTGGGCTGCGCAATATACAACGTGGGCTGCGCAATGTACAACGTGAGCTGCGCAATATACTACGTGGGCTGCGCAATATACAACGTGGGCTGCGCAATATACTACGTGGGCTGCGCAATGTACAAAGTGGGCTGCGCAATATACTACATGGGCTGCGCAATATACTACGTGGGCTGCGCAATGTACTACGTGGGCTGCGCAATGTACTACGTGGGCTGCGCAATGTACTGCGTGGGCTGTGCAATATACTGCACATACATATTCTAGAATACCCGATGCGTTAGAATCGGGCCACCATCTAGTAAAGCATGATTGGCCAAAATTCATCCAGAGCGATGTTAGAGGTTAATAAAGTCATGCAGAAAACAAGTATTTCAAGTTATTGCTGCTATAGATGGTTCTACAAGTTATTTTCTCACAGGGTGTACTTCATCTTTGAGAGAATGCTTCTTAATTTTGGCTTAGTTTTTATTATATACAGTAATTAATGACCCTGTGTTGTATGTCATGTGCTGGTTTTTATCTGAATTTGAATTTACCTCATTTTAAGACTCTCTAAGGACTAGATCTTTTTAGTTTGTTCTCATGCGTTTTTTGTCATATGGGTATATTCGTGTAGAATAAAGTTATGAACTAGAACTCGCAATATGCAAATGAAGCTGGAATAGTTTGGTTGGGTGTTTACTCACCGAGTCTAGTTTGGCCTCAGTAGCTGCAGATGCCCCCAGGACATGACTGACTGTTCCTACACTGCCACGTTATCCCAGACCCCCATTCGATCCCTACAATTTCCCAGGCAATTCATGCTCATCCTAGAATCTCTGTCACATGTTACAGTTTTATGTTGAAAAAGATGTAAGTAGAATGCTGGCTCACTGTAGCCTTACAGCGCTGGGGTCTTGGGTACAAATCCCACCATGGACAACATGTATGTTTATATGTTCTCCATGTATTTGTGTGGGTTTCCTCTGGGTTCTGCCAGCAAAACCCGTTTAAGGCCTCTGGCAGCGGCTTCTAACACATGCCAAAATGAATGCCCGTCATTCCATGAGCCTATTGGCGTGATTGTTGGTCGCTGATGGCTTGCTAAGAAAGCTGGGGGCCTGCTGGAGACCTCTGCATGTGGCCGAGCTTCAAAGGATACCGTGATTTTTACTAAATGCAGCAGTGCTGTGGCATCGCTGTATATTATTATTATTACAATTATTATTATAGCGCCATTTATTCCATGACGCTTTACATGTGAGGAGGGGTATACATAATAAAAACAAGTACAGCAATCTTAAACGATACAAGTCACGACTGGTACAGGAGGAGAGAGGACCCTGCCACAGAGGGCTCACAATCTACAGGGGATGGGTGAGGATTAGTGATGAGCGAATATACTTGTTACTCGAGATTTCTCGAGCATGCTTGTGGGTCCTCCGAGTATTTTTTAGTGCTTGGAGATTTAGTTTTTATTGCCGCAGCTGAATGATTTACATCTGTTAGCCAGCATAGTACATGTGGGGATTCCCTAGCAACTAGGCAACCCCCACATGTACTTATGCTGGCTAACAGATGTAAATCATTCAGCTGCGGCAAGAAAAACTAAATTTCCGAGCACTAAAAAATACTCAGAGGACCCATGAGTGTGCTCGAGAAATCTCAAGTAATGAATATATTCGCTCATCATTAGTGAGGGTAGAACTGGTCGTGCAGTGGTTTGGTCGATCGGTGGTTGCTGCAGGTTGTATATAGCACAAGTGATCACACAATCATAGCTCCAAGTCCCTTAAGGGGACTAATAAGATCAGTGAAAAGTAAAAAATAAAATAAAATTTAAGAAAAACATAAAAATTCAAATCACCTCCATTTCTCCCCAAAAATATAGATAATTTTAAAAAACCACATATGTGTTATCGCCACATTCAGAAAAGTCCTATCTATCAAAATATAAAAGTAATTAACTTAATCGGTAAGCACCGTAAATTAAAGAAAAATCAAGAATGCAAAGATTAAGTTTTTTTTCTCCCCACTTGGATCTTTTTTTTCCATTTTCCAGTACATTCTGGGGTAATATGAATTGTGTAATTCAAAAATACAACTTGTCCTGCAAAAAACAAGCCCCAATTTGTCTATGTGGACCAAAAAATAAAAAAGTTATGGCTGTGTGAAGAAAGGAAGGAAAAAACAAAAACGCAAAAACAGAAATTGGCCACATCATGAAGGGGTTAGTTTTGCTTCAATCAGTGCAATTTTTACCAACTCCGAAAGGCCAACGTGTCCAGAATTCCTACCCACTGACTTGTCAGACATATAGTTTTACCTTCACCTCAAATGTTTAGAGTAAGAAATTAGTACTAGATATTTTCTAAGACATGATAAGAGCTGAAGGTTGAATATTAAAGATTGTAATGTTCTGGAACACAGACTCCACATTTAATCCCTGCTACGTTTTCTAGTTCACGTTTTAGAGAACATTAAAGTAAATGTGTCTTCAGAAAATCACCTATTATTGAAATCAGGTTTTTGTTTTACATGTTTTTTTAATATTTTTGTTGCAATGTTTATTATTATTATGTTTCCGTATTAAATTATTTTTTTTAGTGACTGGGGCTTTTTAGATTCATAGTTTTCAGCAGGTACATCACCATCAGAGGCAGAATTTTGTTTAGCTTACTTTTTATATAGCACCATTAATTCCACAGCACTTTACAGATATTATCATCACTGTCCCCATTGGGGCTCACAATCTAAATTCCCTGTCAGTAGGTCTTTAGAGTGTGGGAGGAAACCCAGTAAAACACTGGGACAGCTTACAAACTTCTCGCAAATGTTGTCCTTGCTGGGATTTAACCACTAAGCCACTGTGCTGCCAAAATGACAAGGTAACACCTCTATATACAGCTGATAACAAAGGATCCATCATTTACAAATACAGGATTCACAATAGATGTTGTCACAGCTCACCTCCTCATCCTTCCTTCACAGTGCACATGCTAACTAGATGCTTCAATACAAAAGATAGGGTCTTTCTGTGAAATGGTGGTGCATGAACTTGCAGTGTTGGTCTTAGCCAACAAGAGGTCACTGTCGCCTGTTGGATAGACTCTATTGTAGACCTCATGGTGTTTTTCAGAACTAGGATAGAGCAGATAGGATGAGGACAGGCGTGAGGGAGATCTGCTGCCATCCTTCAAGCTTGGAGTTCATGATGTTCCAGAAACTTGCAAAATTTGTACCTGTTCCTGTAATGCTGATTAGAGAGAGAGATTTAATTTGAGATATGACTCTGGTTGTGTCACGATCCATTTTTGGATGCGTGGCAGCTCAGGTTCCACTATGATTTAAATGTAGCTTTTTCTTTTCAGGCCAGCAGGGGTTAATGTCAGTTTCCCTTGCTGGCAGTGTACTGCAATTGCAGATTTGCTAGGTCAGCTGATGTTGGGTGGTGACCACTCCCATCATTCTTTAAATGGTCACCTGATGCATCAGCTGACTGTGATAGAGCAATCTGTGTTGACCAAGCCTGGAGTATGGAGCTCTCTGGCTGCAGTGGTGAATCTGGTGGTTTCGTGGAGTTGGTCCGGGTGCCTTTCTTCTGCTGTGCAGTGCTTTGCAGCAGAGAAAGTTGTTCCGCTAAGTTTGGTGTTTTTACCTTGTCTGTCTCATGTTTGTCACTATTATTATTAGAAACTACTCCACTCTTTCTTTGCATCGGTCTTGATAAATCTCCCCCTGTACGTCTAATGTTCCCTCCTTTGTTTGTGTTGCAGATGACAACAGCAGAGACCATGTTGTTATCCATATGGAGCACGTGGAACAGACTGGAGATGTAGACAACGTTGAAGACACCGCAACCTGTCTGCCTGCCACCATTAATATCAGCGCAGATCACTCTACTGACAGTAAGTCCTCCAGTATTTTATATCCCATGACCTCTTCTACCTAGAACGCTTGTTTTCTCTTTCCTGTAGCTCTACCGCAGCCATACTGGTGTTTTGGAATTGTGACTTTTTCTAACTTTTCAAAACCGTTCCGGTTGATAAGTTTGGCTTAACACTTATCTGCATAAGTATATAGACATTATTTCCACCCTCTTTCTAAAACAGGATAGTGTCAGAAAAATAGCCAAAATGAATTTTGCTCAAGTATAGCATGTAAGATATTTATATATATTTCCAAAGGCTGTTTTTTTTAATTACGGTAAATGCTCTGATACAATCTTCCCTATTTTTTTACAGGAGATAACTGCAGAGACCATGTTATTATCAACATGGAGCCTCTAGAGCAGGATAGAGATGTAGGCAACATTGAAGACACAACAACTTGTCTGCCTGCCACTACTGACAGTAAGTCCTCCAGCTTTTTATTTTATACCCCATATACACTTCTGTCTAGAGCGTTTTCCCACAAACAGTCACAGATGCCCTGATAAATTCTACTCTATTTCTTTTGCAGAAATTATAAGCAACCAAGTTCATGCAACCAATGCAGAGCATCTACCCTGTGTTGAAAAAGGAGAAAGCTCCAAAGAGTCCAAGACCCGGTTTTGTGATGTTGACCTGACCGGCTCCAATGACAGTAAGTTCTCCTTAGTCTAATTTCATGAGATTCAAAGTAGCAAAATCCCATTCCATTGTAATCAGGGGCAGTTGCTTCAACTTTCACTCTTCCTGTTTAATGAACCTCTGTTATTTGCCACCACTTTAGTCCCCACACTACGCCTAACCCAACCTGTAGTGTGTCCTCAGGGGTCGGATTATATGGAGGTGGAGTAGGTGATGTGTGAAAATGAAAGATGATCGAAAAGTATCAGTGGAAATGTCGGTAGTCTGTGGCCACCCCTCCATTGCCCTGTGAACCTCCTCCTAGGCACCAGCATCCAGACACCTCTTCTGATTAGTTCACCTGACATAATCTCTTACCTTCATCTTTCAGCAATGATGCAATTGTGCATGGTCGACTAGTGCACAGAGGAGCCAGGATGCTGGCAGGTTGGGGGAGGTTCACAGAGCCATGATCCGGGAGCCAAAAACTGCTACGATGCAGTACTGGACCAGGGTTCTGCCAATAATTTTGGTCATCTCCTATGACAATGCCATTATTTAGCCTTACAATAGCTACATAATGTTCTATGAGGAACATTAACTGACGAGGATGGCATAAAATAACCAAAACTCTCATTTCTTTGCACAATTATAGCAAGCAATATTTTATTGACTTTTCATTTCCAATAAAACTCTAAAATTTTCTATAAGACTGTCTTCAAATCTACATTGTGTCTTCTGTTTTCTACGTAAGCCATGATAGTGTTGCAAAAGTCATCTGATTGACCTTCTTGGCTTATAATGGCGCAGTCACGTTTTTTTAAGGTTTCCCCCAAACACAACTGTGAGCTGGGACCGGAGTCAAAGGAACATCCGGTGTTAGTAAAATAAATTGAGTACAGAAATATATGATATTGTCAGTGCAGAGCCCACACCAGTCATATTATAACATATTTACTCTGTCTGTTTAATCCCTACGACCATGTCAATGCTCACACTATTACCATTAGCATCATTGTGAATATGGCCTTTAAAGAGAGCACAGGAAGACCCTTCTTCATCCCACTACAGCTCCCAGCAAGATTCGAGTGGAGGCACTGCACTATACTGAGGTGAGAATTACCAAACAATCTGCCCCCTGGAGGCAGCTTAAAGGGGTAGTCCAGTCCAAATCATTAAGTCTGCATTCGATCTATGTGACTGCAGACTTATAAATCCCCCCGAGCGCATGCACTGTGCACTGCGGGGATTCGCCGGTTTCCGTAACTGGGACCACAGGGTATGTATGAGTTATACATACTCCTGGCCAGTGGGCGCAGCCTCGCTCTCCATACGCTTGTATGGAGCGAGGCAGCCTGTAGAGATTAGACTGAAAGAATCCATTGTGTCTTTCTGCTGAGACGTCTGGCTTATCAGCAAGAAACTAGAGCAATGTTGACATTTCCTTTTTATGGACGCATTCCTTTTGATAGTGTAACCTTTTACCTACATACTAGAAAGAATACCTCATCATAGTATAGATCTGCTTGTAAAGGAATGTGAAATATAAGCGCTTGTACGCATGTCTGTAAATGTATGTTTTTTTTTCTATATAAAGGAGGGGTAAAGTCCAGTGAGTCAGACGCGCTCCTGAGCTTCCCCTGTATATGATCACACAATACTTTGTTTGCGTGTCATTTACCTGGAAGCTTACCTCCAGTAAGCCAGGGACTGAGAAGGACTTAACACAGCCCCTCTAGACGGACATGCTAACTGGCCAGCCGCGTCACTAGACGGCAGTGTATGGAGCGAGGCCGCACCCACTGGCCTGGAGTATGTGTCTCAAGCGTCACTAGACAAGTGTATGAAGCGAGGCTGCGCCCAATGGCCTGGAGTATGGGTAACTCATACATACCCTCCGGTTTCGGGTTGGTTACTGGCGAATCCCTTCATCTCACAGTGTGTGCGCTGGGGGGATTCATAAAGTCTGCAGTCACACAGAGTGACTGCAGACTTATTAATTTGGACCGGACAACCCCTTTAACTTTTGGAAGACTTTTTTAAATATGTTTTAGGCTCTTTTATTCTGAGCAGATCGGTGGAGTTCAGGTCCTGAGACCCCCACCAATTGCTTAAATGACCTCTTAGCAGTGTGAAATGTTTGAAACTTAGGAGACAGAAGTCTATGACTTTCTAGTCTATCTGTACTCCGCTGTGTGAGTGTGCTCGTCTACTGATCTCAGCACTTTTAAGACATCTGATGGACCCGTAGAAGTGCTAAGACGGAGTGAAAAGGGCCATAGTCCATCAGGCTCTTTCACCTGCACAACTCCCCTGTCACCTGCACACCGCACTATAAGATGCTTTTGATGTCATCTCCTATTAGGGAATAATAAACTGCACATCCGCGAGGATCTGGATGAGTGCTCCAAATCTTTCAAATCTTGCAACTCAAATACATGTTTTCTATGTGAATGCACCATCCTAAAGTGATCCTACAGTTGTGGCCAAAAGTATTGACACCCCTGCAATTCTGTCAGATAATATTCAGTTTCTTCCTAAAAATGATTGCAATCACAAATTCTTTGGTATTATTATCTTCATTTAATTTGTCTTAAATGAAAAAACACAAAAGAGAATGAAGCAAAAAGCAAAACATTGATCATTTCACACAAAACTCCAAAAATGGGCCAGACAAAAGTATTAGCACCCTTAGCCTAATACTTGGTTGCACAACATTTAGCCAAAATAACTGCGACCAACCGCTTCCGGTAACCATCAATGAGTTTCTTACAATGCTCTGCTGGAATTTTAGACCATTCTTCTTTGGCAAACTGCTCCAGGTCCCTGATATTTGAAGGGTGCCTTCTCCAAACTGCCATTTTTAGATCTCTCCACAGGTGTTCTATGGGATTCAGGTCTGGACACCTTAGAAGTCTCCAGTGCTTTCTCTCAAACCATTTTCTAGTGCTTTTTGAAGTGTGTTTTGGGTCATTGTCCTGCTGAAAGACCCATGATCTCTGAGGGAGACCCAGCTTTCTCATACTGGGCCCTACATTATGCTGCAAAATTTGTTGGTAGTCTTCAGACTTCATTATGCCATGCACACGGTCAAGCAGTCCAGTGCCAGAGGGAGCAAAGCAACCCCAAAACATCAGGGAACCTCCACCATGTGTGACTGTAGGGACCGTGTTCTTTTCTTTGAATGCCTCTATTTTTCTCCTGTAAACTCTATGTTGATGCCTTTGCCCAAAAAGCTCTACTTGTGTCTCTTCTGACCAGAGAACATTCTTCCAAAACGTTTTAGGCTTTTTCAGGTAAGTTTTGGCAAACTCCAGCCTGGCTTTTTTATGTCTCGGGGTAAGAAGTGGGGTCTTCCTGGGTCTCCTACCATACAGTCCCTTTTCATTCAGATGCCGATGGATAGTACGGGTTGACACTGTTGTACCCCCGGACTGCAGGGCAGCTTGAACTTGTTTGGATGTTAGTCGAGGTTCTTTATCCAACATCCGCACAATCTTGCGTTGAAATCTCTTGTCAATTTTTCTTTTCCGTCCACATCTAGGGAGGTTAGTGTTGTGAAATTGGATTTTGGGCTCCCCCGGTGGCCACTGGTGGAATTGAACTGGTGTGCATCATCCTCTCTGTTCACCTGTTTCCATCAGGATGTGGGAGTCGCTATTTAGCCTTGCTCCTCTGTCACTTCCATGCCGGTCAACATTGTAATCAGAAGCCTTTCTGTGCATGTTCCTGCTGCTAGACAACTCCCAGCTAAGTTGGACTTAGTCCTTGTTTGTTTTTGCATTTTGTTCCAGTTCACAGCTGTAGTTTCGTTTCTGTGTCTGGAAAGCTCTTGTGATCTGAAATTGCCACTCTGATGTTATGAGTTAATACTAGAGTCTTAAAGTAATTTCAGGATGGTATTTTGATAGGGTTTTCAGCTGACCATGAAAGTGCCCTTTCTGTCTTCCTGCTATCTAGTAAGCGGACCTCAATTTTGCTAAACCTATTTTCATACTACGTTTGTCATTTCATCTAAAATCACCGCCAATATTTGTGGGGGCCTCTGTCTGCCTTTCGGGGAAATTTCTCTAGAGGTGAGCCAGGACTATATTTTCCTCTGCCAGGATTAGTTAGTCCTCCGGCCGGCGCTGGGCGTCTAGGGATAAAACGCAGGCTACGCTACCCGGCTACTGTTAGTTGTGCGGCAGGTTTAGTTCATGGTCAGTTTAGTTTCCATCCTTCCAAGAGCTAGTTCGTATGTTTGCTGGGCTATGTTCTCTTGCCATTGAGAACCATAACAGTTTGACCGGCCCAAAAGGGTTAAATTAATTGACAGAGAAAGGAGAGAAAAGAGAAGTCTGCTGAAGATTTTTTTTTTTTTTCTCAGTTCTGAGTGTGCTTGTAATTGAATCTCTTGCAAGTCTGCCTATATTGCAGCCTTTCTCTCTCTCTCTCCTTCTAATCCTGGAATGGCTCTGTGTTCACCTGTTTAAAATGGATATTCAGAGTTTAGCTGCAGGTTTGAATAATCTCACCACGAAAGTTCAAAACTTACAAGATTTTGTTGTTCATGTTCCTATATCTGAACCTAGAATTCCTTTGCCTGAATTTTTCTCGGGGAATAGATCTTGCTTTCAAAATTTCAAAAATAATTGCAAGTTGTTTTTGTCCCTGAAATCTCGCTCTGCTGGAGATCCTGCTCAGCAGGTCAGGATTGTGATTTCTCTGCTCCGGGGCGACCCTCAGGATTGGGCTTTTGCATTGGCTCCAGGGGATCCTGCGTTGCTCAATGTGGATGCGTTTTTTCTGGCCTTGGGGTTGCTTTATGAGGAACCTCAGTTAGAACTTCAGGCGGAAAAGGCCTTGATGTCCCTATCTCAGGGGCAAGACGAAGCTGAAATATACTGCCAGAAATTCCGTAAATGGGCTGTGCTTACTCAGTGGAATGAGTGCGCCCTGGCAGCGAATTTCAGAGAGGGTCTCTCTGATGCCATTAAGGATGTTATGGTGGGGTTCCCTGTGCCTGCGGGTCTGAATGAGTCCATGACAATGGCTATCCAGATCGATAGGCGTCTGCGGGAGCGCAAACCTGTGCACCATTTGGCGGTGTCTACTGAGAAGACGCCAGAGAATATGCAATGTGATAGAATTCTGTCCAGAAGTGAACGGCAGAATTTTAGACGAAAAAATGGGTTGTGCTTCTATTGCGGTGATTCAGCTCATGTTATATCAGCATGCTCTAAGCGTACTAAGAAGCTTGATAAGTCTGTTTCAATTGGCACTTTACAGTCTAAGTTTATTCTATCTGTGACCCTGATTTGTTCTTTATCATCTATTACCGCGGATGCCTATGTCGACTCTGGCGCCGCTTTGAGTCTTATGGATTGGTCCTTTGCCAAACGCTGTGGGTATGATTTGGAGCCTCTTGAAACTCCTATACCCCTGAAGGGGATTGACTCCACCCCATTGGCTAGCAATAAACCACAATACTGGGCACAAGTAACTATGCGGATTAATCCGGATCACCAGGAGATTATTCGCTTTCTTGTGCTGTATAACCTACATGATGTGTTGGTGCTTGGATTGCCATGGCTGCAATCTCATAACCCAGTCCTTGACTGGAAAGCTATGTCTGTGTTAAGCTGGGGATGTAAGGGGACGCATGGGGACGTACCTGTGGTTTCCATTTCATCATCTATTCCCTCTGAGATTCCTGAATTCTTGACTGAATATCGTGACGTTTTTGAAGAACCTAAGCTTGGTTCATTACCTCCGCACCGGGAGTGCGATTGTGCCATAGATTTGATTCCGGGTAGTAAATACCCTAAGGGTCGTTTATTTAATCTGTCTGTGCCTGAACATGCTGCTATGCGAGAATATATAAAGGAGTCCTTGGAAAAGGGACATATTCGTCCTTCGTCATCTCCCTTAGGAGCCGGTTTTTTCTTTGTGGCTAAGAAAGATGGCTCTTTGAGGCCGTGCATTGATTATCGGCTTTTGAATAAAATCACGGTTAAATATCAATATCCGTTGCCACTGCTGACTGATTTGTTTGCTCGCATAAAGGGGGCCAAGTGGTTCTCTAAGATAGATCTTCGTGGGGCGTATAATTTGGTGCGAATTAAGCAGGGGGATGAGTGGAAAACCGCATTTAATACGCCCGAGGGCCACTTTGAGTATTTGGTGATGCCTTTTGGTCTTTCAAATGCCCCTTCAGTCTTTCAGTCCTTTATGCATGACATTTTCCGTGATTATTTGGATAAATTTATGATTGTGTATCTGGATGATATTTTGATTTTTTCGGATGACTGGGACTCTCATGTCCAGCAGGTCAGGAGGGTTTTTCAGGTTTTGCGGTCTAATTCCTTGTGTGTGAAGGGTTCTAAGTGCGTTTTTGGGGTTCAAAAGATTTCCTTTTTGGGATATATTTTTTCCCCCTCTTCCATCGAGATGGATCCTGTCAAGGTTCAGGCTATTTGTGATTGGACGCAACCCTCTTCTCTTAAGAGTCTTCAGAAATTTTTGGGCTTTGCTAACTTTTATCGTCGATTTATTGCTGGTTTTTCTGATGTTGTTAAACCATTGACTGATTTGACTAAGAAGGGTGCTGATGTTGCTGATTGGTCCCCTGCTGCTGTGGAGGCCTTTCGGGAGCTTAAGCGCCGCTTTTCTTCCGCCCCTGTGTTGCGTCAGCCTGATGTTGCTCTTCCTTTTCAGGTTGAGGTCGACGCTTCTGAAATCGGAGCTGGGGCGGCTTTGTCGCAGAGAAGTTCCGATTGCTCCGTGATGAGACCTTGTGCTTTTTTCTCGCGTAAATTTTCGCCCGCCGAGCGGAATTATGATGTTGGGAATCGGGAGCTTTTGGCCATGAAGTGGGCTTTTGAGGAGTGGCGTCATTGGCTTGAGGGGGCTAGACATCAGGTGGTGGTGTTGACTGACCACAAAAATCTAATTTATCTTGAGTCCGCCAGACGCCTGAATCCTAGACAGGCGCGCTGGTCGTTGTTTTTCTCTCGGTTTAATTTTGTGGTGTCCTACCTGCCGGGTTCTAAGAATGTTAAGGCGGATGCCCTTTCTAGGAGTTTTGAGCCTGACTCCCCTGGTAATTCTGAACCTACAGGTATCCTTAAGGATGGAGTGATATTGTCTGCCGTTTCTCCAGACCTGCGGCGGGCCTTGCAGGAGTTTCAGGCGGATAGACCTGATCGTTGCCCACCTGGTAGACTGTTTGTTCCTGATGATTGGACCAGTAAAGTCATTTCTGAGGTTCATTCTTCTGCGTTGGCAGGTCATCCTGGAATCTTTGGTACCAGGGATTTGGTGGCAAGGTCCTTCTGGTGGCCTTCCCTGTCTCGAGATGTGCGAGGCTTCGTGCAGTCTTGTGACGTTTGTGCTCGGGCCAAGCCTTGTTGTTCTCGGGCTAGTGGATTGTTGTTGCCCTTGCCTATCCCGAAGAGGCCCTGGACGCACATCTCGATGGATTTTATTTCGGATCTTCCTGTTTCTCAGAAGATGTCTGTCATCTGGGTGGTGTGTGATCGTTTCTCTAAGATGGTCCATTTGGTTCCCCTGCCTAAGTTGCCTTCTTCTTCCGAGTTGGTTCCTCTGTTTTTTCAAAATGTGGTCCGTTTGCATGGTATTCCGGAGAATATCGTTTCTGACAGAGGTACCCAATTCGTGTCTAGATTTTGGCGAGCATTCTGTGCTAGGATGGGCATAGATTTGTCTTTCTCGTCTGCTTTCCATCCTCAGACTAATGGCCAGACCGAGCGGACGAATCAGACCTTGGAGACATATTTGAGGTGTTTTGTGTCTGCAGATCAGGATGATTGGGTTGCTTTTTTGCCTTTAGCGGAGTTTGCCCTCAATAATCGGGCCAGTTCTGCCACCTTGGTGTCTCCCTTTTTCTGTAATTCGGGGTTTCATCCTCGATTTTCTTCTGGTCAGGTGGAATCTTCGGATTGTCCTGGAGTGGATGCTGTGGTGGAGAGGTTGCATCAGATTTGGGGGCAGGTAGTGGACAATTTGAAGTTGTCCCAGGAGAAGACTCAGCTTTTTGCCAACCGCCGGCGTCGGGTTGGTCCTCGGCTTTGTGTTGGGGACTTGGTGTGGTTGTCTTCTCGTTTTGTCCCTATGAGGGTTTCTTCCCCCAAGTTTAAGCCTCGGTTCATCGGCCCGTACAAGATATTGGAGATTCTTAACCCTGTGTCCTTCCGTTTGGACCTCCCTGCATCTTTTTCTATTCATAATGTTTTTCATCGGTCATTATTGCGCAGGTATGAGGTACCGGTTGTGCCTTCCGTTGAGCCTCCTGCTCCGGTGTTGGTTGAGGGCGAGTTGGAGTACGTTGTGGAAAAAATCTTGGACTCCCGTGTTTCCAGACGGAAACTCCAGTATCTGGTCAAATGGAAGGGATACGGTCAGGAGGATAATTCTTGGGTGACTGCCTCTGATGTTCATGCCTCCGATTTGGTCCGTGCCTTTCATAGGGCTCATCCTGATCGCCCTGGTGGTTCTGGTGAGGGTTCGGTGCCCCCTCCTTGAGGGGGGGGTACTGTTGTGAAATTGGATTTTGGGCTCCCCCGGTGGCCACTGGTGGAATTGAACTGGTGTGCATCATCCTCTCTGTTCACCTGTTTCCATCAGGATGTGGGAGTCGCTATTTAGCCTTGCTCCTCTGTCACTTCCATGCCGGTCAACATTGTAATCAGAAGCCTTTCTGTGCATGTTCCTGCTGCTAGACAACTCCCAGCTAAGTTGGACTTAGTCCTTGTTTGTTTTTGCATTTTGTTCCAGTTCACAGCTGTAGTTTCGTTTCTGTGTCTGGAAAGCTCTTGTGATCTGAAATTGCCACTCTGATGTTATGAGTTAATACTAGAGTCTTAAAGTAATTTCAGGATGGTATTTTGATAGGGTTTTCAGCTGACCATGAAAGTGCCCTTTCTGTCTTCCTGCTATCTAGTAAGCGGACCTCAATTTTGCTAAACCTATTTTCATACTACGTTTGTCATTTCATCTAAAATCACCGCCAATATTTGTGGGGGCCTCTGTCTGCCTTTCGGGGAAATTTCTCTAGAGGTGAGCCAGGACTATATTTTCCTCTGCCAGGATTAGTTAGTCCTCCGGCCGGCGCTGGGCGTCTAGGGATAAAACGCAGGCTACGCTACCCGGCTACTGTTAGTTGTGCGGCAGGTTTAGTTCATGGTCAGTTTAGTTTCCATCCTTCCAAGAGCTAGTTCGTATGTTTCTGGGCTATGTTCTCTTGCCATTGAGAACCATAACAGGTTAGCCACAGTGCCATGGGCTTTACACTTCTTGATGACACTGCGCACGGTAGACACAGGAACATTCAGGTCTTTGGAGATGGACTTGTAGCCTTGAGATTGCTCATGCTTCCTCACAATTTGGTTTCTCAAGTCCTCAGACAGTTCTTTGGTCTTCTTTCTTTCCTCCATGCTCAATGTGGTACACACAAGGACACAGGACAGAGGTTGAGTCAACTTTAATCCATGTCAACTGGCTGCAAGTGTGATTTAGTTATTGCCAACACCTGTTAGGTGCCACAGGTAAGTTACAGGTGCTGTTAATTACACAAATTAGAGAAGCATCACATGATTTTTCGAACAGTGCCAATACTTTTGTCCACCCCCTTTTTTATGTTTGGTGTGGAATTATATCCAATTTGGCTTTAGGACAATTCTTTTTGTGTTTTTTTAATTTAAGACAAATTAAATGAAGATAATAATAACAAAGAATTTGTGTTTGCAATCATTTTCAGGAAGAAACTGAGTATTATCTGACAGAATTGCAGGGGTGTCAATACTTTTGGCCACAACTGTAAGGAGATATTATGAGGTGCTGGTTTACTAACACTGCCTAAGTTCAGCAATTGGTGCCTATTCCTTGACTATAAGTATTCCTTATTTTTATAATTCTATTTTAACTGTGTTTCAAATGTATTATTTTGTTATTTGTTTTTAACTTCAATGTTTTAATCATTGTCACTGAACAGGTGCATAGGCGGATGTTGCTCATCTTGATTTTAGGAAGCAATAACACGCCAGTGCACAAGTGAATCCATAGAAGCGCAGTTTGTAGCGCAAAACGGCTGTCATCCAGTTTTCCACACTCCCGCACTCCCCCTGCCTACCTCTGATGTCCTTGTTGAAATAAAGGACTATTTTACCGGAGCTTATGGTGAGTGCCAGCTTTCTTTTTCTCTTCACAAAATGAGATTTCTACAGTGAAGCACCACTAAACATAGCTGCAGGGGCATTTGTTTCCATAATAAAGACTGCCGACACCCACATATACTCCCCATATACAGCCTACACCCCCATATAGAAGCTGCACCCCATTAACGCCCAGTATACAGCCTGCAACTCTATAAACAACCCGCACCCCCTATATACAGCCTACACCTCCATATACCCAATATACACTGGAGAAACTGAAGGTATGTGAGTTTCATTGATAAAAATGCCTTTTGACAGTGAGTAAACAAGCAAAAGTTCTGACATAGATGAGCATAGATGGATAGATATGCTTAACAAATTGGTGAACGAGGCACAGTGTCTTGTTTTTGTTTCTCTCTTTTTATTTTTTTTTCAGGTATCCATTTATGGACTACTTTGGATTCCCCGGACTTCGTCGGATTCAGCGAACTACATCGGATCTGCATTTTTTTTCTAATAAACTGATGAGCCAGGAAAACTGCCAAATATCCATGGGCCTTCCTGGCCTGATAATATCAGCTCTCACCTGTCTGCTTTACCTTTGCTGGTTCCATAAAATAGGTGCGACCCCCCTTTATTTTTAATTATTTATTTCTTTATTAGGTCTAACAAGCCTAAAAAGCTGCAGAAAAAAATTCACAAGAAAGGCTCTAAAGGGTGCAAGTATATAACACATAGGGAGCTTGTGAAATTATATATCTGCAGGATATCTATCTATTCTAGCTATCTATTATCCATCTATTACATATCTAATATCTTTCTGTCATCTATCTATCTATCTGTATATAAGATTGCTTTGTTAGTTTTCCCAACTAGCTTTAAGTTTACATAGAGTATTATAGCAAATACAAGATGATGGTAAGAACGCATTGCATACGGATGCTAGGCGTGAAAAAAAATTGCACACCTACATGACACTTGTCAAACTTTTCGGGGTGAACATCGGAGCGTTTTTTTATATGCAGATGTGAGGGAACCCTAAACTCCACAAGTCCATTTGGATTGACTTGAAAAAATGACTTGTTACACAAACATTGACAATTATATTGATGCCATTGGATACAAGTATGTTTGTTCTGCAAATTATTTACGTGTGTTTTAGATATGCTGTATAAAGTCTCTAAACACATGCTAATAATCATAGATCTAGGGATAAATGATGAAGTCTAATGCCATATACAGAACGGAGCCTGTAGACTTAATAGCACAGATGTGGAATGACGTATGGGCTTACTAGTTACTGAACCACCCCAACATGGGGCGGATCCGTAGCGGGACTTGCCAATATATTACATTTTATGATGATGAGCAACTTGCGCCCGAAACGCGTAGGATCATGGATATTAACAATGCAGAATAATTAAGTTTTATTGAGGTGCTGGAATGACTTTTCCTTGAAAACCTTGTGCTAGATATGTTTAGTTTGGATTTCCAGGACGTTGTTGGTGTTTTCGGGAGACTATGCCATCTTTTTAAGCTGTTATGGTGTGTCGGCTGGGTCATCTAGCTTCATGTTTGGTTCGACTGAAGTATTGGGTCATTATTTTATAGACAAATGAATTACGGTATATTGTTAATTGTTATTCTTTAATAAAGCACCACAGCCATATCGTTCTTAAAGTATTGTGTCTGGTTATTTGCTATTGTTTTATCATTGATTATTCTTATTTCTTTGCCTCTTCGTCTCAGTTGGTGTTTTTTTCTTTCTTCTGCATCCATGAAAGAATGCAGATACATTTCAAAGTAATCTATTCTTTGTCCAAAAAGAACCATATAGCATGTACACAAGCCCTGAGCAGTAATCGTTCCCATAGTGTTTGCTACAGGCCTAAAAGTCTTGTAGGAATTTCACAGAGAACACACAGGGTTCATTTTCTCCGTGTTTTCAGCTGTCGTTTCTTACTTTAGGTATTACACTAGATGGTGCTGTAGGAATAAACATAACATTTGTCAAATACACAGTCATGAGAAAAACTGATACACCCCATATTGGAATTCTATGAGTTTTCATATCAGTTTCCAATAAAAAAAAAAGTCCTTAAAAGGTTTAAAAGTTAGTAAACTACAACCTCAGAAGATCAATAGCTTTTAAAATCACCTGCAACAGCAATAACTTGTAAATATATTCAATACGACTTTAAAACAGTCTCCCATCATTCTGGAGAAATCTTGGCCGACATCTTTGCTGCTTAATCCTTAATGACATATAAAGTACATGTACGTCATATGTCATGTCCCTGTCTTTGATGCGGGCTCGCAGGCCGAGCCTGCATCTTTCCCAGCAGATGACATTTAACATGTGCCGACTGGTGGGCGCATCATTCCACGTGCCCATCGGAGCGCCTGTGACATGATTATGAGGTGCCAATGGGTTGCCATGACAGCCGGAGGTCTGCTGATGACCCCCAAGCCTTACATTACGATATTCCTGTGAAAGCCAGCATTTAGCTGGCATTCATAAGGGATTGTGAGTTTCGATCAGCCGATCGTAGCTTCAAGTTCCCTAAGGGGACTGTTAAATATAGTAAAAATAAAATTATAAAAAATCTGAAAACAAAACAAAAAAACAAGTTCAAATCACGCCCATTTTGCCCCTTTAAAAAATAAGATAATAATAACAAAAATGCACGTTTGGAATTGTTGCGTTCGTAAAAATCTGGTCTATCAAGATATAAAATAATTTAAATCCAGTCAGTAAATGGTGTAAAGAGAAATTAAATTGAAACATCAGAATTACTGTTTTTTTGGCCACCGCTAATTTGCAATAAAATGCAATAAGAGGCGATCAAAACATCATATCTACCTCAAAATGGTTTGAGTAGAAATGACGGCTCAGGGCACAAAAAATAAGCCATCACACAGCACTATATCCCAAAAATTGAAAGCGATAGGAGTTTTGGGAAATGGCGACTTTTTTTTATTTACGACTGTCCACATTTTTTTTCACCCCATAAATAAAAAGAAATTATACATGTTTGGTATCTGTGTACTCGAACTGACCTGGTAAATGGAAAAAAAAGGGAATTTGCACATTTTTGCAATTTCAACACACTTGTAATTTTTTCCCCACTTTCCAGTGTATCAGATGATCGATGTCCAACTCGTCTTGCAAGAAAGCAAGCCCTCATAAGATTATGTGAACAGAAAAATGAAAAGGTTACGGCTCTTGGAAAAAGGAGACAAAAAAGCAAAATAAAAATTTGGAAAATTACCCAGTGAAGGGGTTGCAGAGTTGGTTCAAAATGCAAATTAAATTTCCTCCTAAATCCCGATCTATTTAGTGTTGTAATCAAAACTATTTTCTAATATACTTGAAAAAATACCATCCCTGTAAGTTCATTGATGTGTGTGGACATTGGTTTATGCACAGCTCTCTTGAGGTCCTGGCCACAGTATTTTTATTTGGGTGGAGGTCAGGACTTTGGGCCATTGCCCTGTCAGCCATGCTGATCTGTGTGCTGGTGTGCTTGCACTCATCATCTGGTTGCATGACCCTGTGTGGGCCAAGGTTTAGCTTTTGGATAGATGACCTCAAAATTTACTTTATAATACTTTGGAATACAGAGGAGTTTATGGTCAACTCAATGACTGCAAGGTGTCAAGGTCCTGTGGATGGAAGCAAGCACGGATACAGTTCAACTACCTTTTCCCATAAATCCGTTGTCAATTCTTTTGCTTTCTCCATGCCTCACAATCCAGAAATATCAGCGGCTGGATAAAAGATGCAAGAGTCTGTCTGGATCCCAGAAACTCACTCAGCTTTTATTCACACACATTGATTACAAGCAAACAGGTCACAGGTGAGGATGTTCCCTTTAGTAGTCATTCAAACCCATTTGTGTCAACTTCCGTGCATGTTAACTGGCCAAAACCACCAGGCTATGTAAACTTTTGATCAGGGTCATTTGGATGTTTTGGGCTGTCATTATGATTTAAAAAGAGAAAACACACTAGTTTGACAAGAAATGGCTTCACCCAACCACTAACCATGAGTGGGGAAAACGTTTTGGTATTATTCATATTCTCTGAAAAAAACGCCAAGAAAGCAAAAAATTCTGCCTTGGTATGTAAACTATTGAGAACAACTGTATATAAACATATTTAACTCTTGAGGATCTGGAAGCAATCCATGAGCTTCCACCATCATTACATATTTACAATTGCTCATTTTGCCTTTCTACCCAGCTAATTATTCTCTTTTCCCTGCTCTATGTAGAAATAGGGAGTCTCTTGTCCCTGCATTTATCAGTTCCCTTTTCAGCTCTAGACCCAGCTGCTCCCTCCTATCCCTCCCAAGGACTTTTATAGTGACTCATGACTCATATAGACTAGTCTGTTTTTAATCATGTGATGTCATAGACCTAATGGAAAAGAGAAGAATTAACTGGGTAGAAAGCCAAATGAGCAACTGTAATTGCACAGTGCTATATAATGTGATGGACTGCAGTATATTACAAGGATAAAAAATTGGATGGGAGGAGGAGGAGAAGGTGGGCTTCTTTAAAGTAGTTGTCTGGCAGCGTAGACTTCCTGCCAGTTGTGCACACATTTCAGCAGGAGTGTGGGGTCGTAATATCCTTGGTGCGTGCACCTGTGATGCAGAAGTGAGTATCGCTGGATAATCCTTTTAATTTTTTCCTTTTAGCACACCGTGAAAAGAGCAAAGAACAATTATGAAGTTGCATTTTATCCATTTCTCCTGTAAAAAAAAAGAGTACAATCTAAACAATAAATACCTATGTACCCCCAAAATAATATAACTGAAAAAATACAACTCATTCCTGAAAAAAAAATAATCATGCGGTATATTGATGAAAAATAAAAAAAGATGTCTTTTAAAATTCTTTAAAAAAGTCCATAAAATTTGCATTATCAATAGGTTAACAGAAACTCAGGCAAAATAGCTTCTTTCAGGGTAATTAGTTTAAAAAAAAGAATAAATAAAATGTCAGGAAATTAAAAATGAGTGGTAAAAAGATTAGGCATCATTGGTTTGAACTATTAAATGACAACATAGGTGATACATTCTCTTTAAGTAACTGGTCACCAGTTCACTTTCTTGCTGGGAGTTGGAAGTTTGTATCACAGGACTTGGGGGACACAAGATAAAAGCTTTTCATTAACCAGAAAATGCAGCAATAATTGAATGCACCATTTATTATTGCAGGGATTTGAGGGAAGGGAAGATAAGCCATTAGCTTTTAGCTATTTTCAGAAGCATGACCTTTTCTCATACCCTGAGTGGTGTGGGATAAGCTGATAGCATAGTCTCTAATCCCAGAAGCTAAGAACCAAGGACGATCTCAGCAGTGCTTTAATAAAATACCTTCAAAGAATAAATACACTTCAACATTGAAAATGCAACAAAAAAAAAGGAAAAGTCATGGAGTTATGGAAATCACAGGATGGAGACATGTTACTGATATACAAACGATGGAAAAACTGGAAACAAAATCTTCAAAACATCTCAATTTAATCAGCATTGAGTATGAGCACAATGAGTAGAGATCCCCTCTTACAGCCTTGCCTGCTATCAGGTTATTAATGGTCGTCTGTGGAATGTTCTGTCTCGCTGAATGCACTTGGGCAAATCATCAAGATCCACTTCTGGCAGTTACTTTCAATTTCCAACCAATGACGTCCTAGATATGCTCAATGGGAAACAAGTCTGGAGACGCTGCAGGCCTCGGCAGCACATTTAGGCCACCCAGGCTCACATTAACATGAGCAACATGCGGCCTTGTGTTGATGTGTTGAAAAACGGCTTAGATGCTTTGGAGAAATGTCCATCACTGGTTCCACAATTGATCCATTCTGTACTGCAAATTTATTTGCTTGTCACATACCAAGCTTAAGGCATCATTCAGTGTCTACTAGAGATGAGCAGATCAGGTAACATGTGAACTCGCTAGTTCCCGTGTTTTTTCCAGGAAATTTGATTTACGGAGAAGTTATTCTTTTCGAATTTAATGTTACTTATAGCTCTCTTGGGTCTCTTCAGTGCATAATAAACATAACATATAAAAAAAAAAAAAATTGTTATACTCACTTTACTGTTCACCTCTCTGTACCCTACTCACTGCCACCTGTCCAGTCCTTGCTGCAGCTTCGGACCCTCCACCGCTCGTCATGGGTGTAATTGCGATAGGGAAGGTTGTGAGTATGTGCGCAGGAGGTCATTGGTGCCATAACTTCATGACGTACGCCTTGACCTCCCTTGTGCATATGTAGAACCCTACAGGGCACCATGAGCAAGAGGAAAGCAGCTATTAAATTTTGTATATTTTATCCAACAATTAGGCAGTGCTTAATAATATATGCAATATGGAGCACCCGCTAGGGCCTAGGGGATACTCGGTCGTTAAAGGGGTAGTCATCGTGGCAGTGACCCGGTCCGTGGCCCTGGGCATCCAAGTTAAAGAGAAGGTCTTTAAAGGGGTTGTTTTGAATAAAGAATGTTCGTGACGCCACCTGTGGTATTCGGTCAGGGATGACCGACGTTGCTTAAAGGGGTCCACTGGGGATGAAGTTATTGCAGCTGGGATGGTATGGCTTCCCACAGCTAACGCTTAGTCCCCAGGGCTCCCATATAGTGTAGATGATAGATGGTTTGGTGCCAGAAAGAATTAGAGGGCACAATGTTGCAGTCTCTTTACCTTTTACTGGTAGTATGCAGCCACAGTCCAGGGTACTAGCAACAGATGATGGTGAGGTCCAGCCAGCCTGGAAGCAACTTGGAGTCCCCTTAGCCACGTGGGGTTAGAAGCCTTCCTCACTGCAGTGTAGTGTGTGTCCCTTGCTGCCTGAGGCTTCACACAAGGTCCTCTCTCTCCCTGTCCTATATATAGGACAGTGTTGTGAATTCCGTTCTCGAACTCCCTCCTGTGGTCATGAATGATACTTCGGCGAGTTCTGTCCGTGGACTCCCTCTGGTGGCTGTGAGTGGAACTGCTGGTTCTGAGGTTGCTTCCTCAGCTGCCCTCGTTTGCGGCTAGGCTGGCTTCTCTATTTAACTCCACTCAGATCGTTACTCCATGCCAGCTGTCAATGTATCAGTACTGGTTCAGATCTCTCTCGGATCTTTCTGATGACCTGTCTACTCCAGCAAAAGCTAAGTCCCTGCTGGTTCATTTGTTGTTCATTGTGTACTGAATATATTTCTTAGTACTTGCTAAGTTCTAGTCCAGCTTGCTAACATGACATTGCCTTGCTAGCTGGAAGCTCTGGGTTGCAGAGTGGCACCTCCGCACCGTGAGTCGGTGCGGGGGTCTTTTTGCACACTCTGCGTGGCTTTTTGTAGTTTTTTGTGCTGACCGCATAGATCCCTTTCCTATCCTCAGTCTATTTAGTAAGTCTGGCCTCCTTTGCTGAAACCTGTTTCATCCCTGTGTTTGTGACTTTCCTCTTAACTCACAGTTAATATATGTGGGGGGCTGCCTTTACCTTTGGGGAATTTCTCTGAGGCAAGGTAAGGCTTATTTTCCTATCTTTAGGGGTAGTTAGCTCTTAGGCTGTGAAGAGGCGTCTAGGGAGAGTTAGGTACGCTCCACAGCTATTTCTAGTGTGTGTGTTATAGGATCAGGATTTGCGGTCAGCAGAGTTCCCACTTCCCAGAGCTGGTCCTGTCTTCTAGTTTAACCATCAGGTCATTCCAGGTGCACCTAACCACCAGGTCCATAACAGTACAGCTGGCCAACAAAGTGTTAATGCATCTCAATAGAGGGATAAGAGAAGTTCTGAGACCATTTTTTTATTCTCTGCAGTGTGTTTTGTCTTTATTTTCCCCTTAACCTCCGGGTGGTTCAGGACTCAGGTGTAGATATGGACATTCAAGGTCTGTCCTCTTGTGTTGATCACCTCACTGCGAGGGTACAAAGCATTCAAGATTATGTAGTTCAGAATCCTATGTTAGAGCCTAGAATTCCAATTCCTGATTTGTTTTTTGGAGATAGATCTAAATTTCTGAATTTCAAAAATAATTGTAAACTGTTTCTTGCTTTGAAACCCCGCTCCTCTGGTGACCCCATTCAGCAAGTAAAAATCATTATTTCTTTGTTACGTGGCGACCCACAAGACTGGGCATTCTCCCTTGCGCCAGGAGATCCTGCATTGCTTAATGTAGATGCGTTTTTTCTGGCGCTTGGATTGCTTTATGACGAACCTAACTCTGTGGATCAGGCAGAGAAAATCTTGCTAGCTTTGTGTCAAGGTCAGGATGAAGCGGAGGTATATTGCCAAAAGTTTAGAAAGTGGTCTGTGCTTACTCAATGGAATGAGTGTGCCCTTGCAGCAATTTTCAGAAAAGGTCTTTCTGAAGCCCTTAAGGATGTTATGGTGGGGTTTCCCACGCCTGCTGGTCTGAATGAGTCAATGTCCTTGGCCATTCAGATCGATCGGCGCTTGCGTGAACGCAAGGTTGTGCGCCATTTGGCGGTGTCCTCTGAGCAGAGGCCTGAGCCTATGCAATGTGATAGGACTTTGACCAGAGCTGAACGGCAAGAACACAGACGTCAGAATGGGCTGTGTTTTTACTGTGGTGACTCCACTCATGCTATCTCTGATTGTCCTAAGCGCTCTAAGCGGTTCGCTAGGTCGGTCACCATTGGTACTGTACAGCCTAAATTTCTTTTGTCCGTTACTCTGATTTGCTCTTTGTCGTCCTACTCTGTTATGGCATTTGTGGACTCAGGCGCTGCCCTGAATTTGATGGACTTGGAGTTTGCCAGGCGCTGTGGTTTCTTCTTGGAGCCCTTGCAGTATCCTATTCCATTAAGGGGAATTGATGCTACGCCCTTGGCCAAGAATAAACCTCAGTACTGGACTCAGTTGACCATGTGCATGGCTCATGCACATCAGGAAGATGTTCGCTTTTTGGTGTTACATAATTTGCATGATGTGGTCGTGTTGGGTTTGCCATGGCTACAGGTCCATAATCCAGTATTGGATTGGAAATCAATGTCTGTGTCCAGTTGGGGTTGTCAAGGGGTACATGGTGAGGTTCCGTTGTTGTCAATTTCTCCTTCTGCTCCTTCTGAAGTCCCTGAGTTTTTGTCGGATTACCGAGATGTATTCGATGAGCCCAAATCCAGTGCCCTACCTCCTCATAGGGATTGTGATTGTGCTATTAATTTGATTCCTGGTAGTAAATTTCCTAAGGGACGGCTTTTCAATTTATCTGTGCCGGAACACGCCGCTATGCGGAGTTATATAAAGGAGTCCTTGGAGAAAGGGCATATTCGCACGTCGTCGTCACCGTTGGGAGCAGGGTTCTTTTTTGTGGCCAAGAAGGATGGTTCTCTGAGACCTTGTATAGATTACCGCCTTCTCAATAAAATCACGGTCAAATTTCAGTACCCTTTGCCTCTGCTGTCTGATTTGTTTGCTCGGATTAAGGGGGCTTGTTGGTTCACCAAGATAGATCTTCGAGGTATAATCTTGTGCGTATGAAACAGGGCGATGAATGGAAAACAGCATTTAATACGCCCGAGGGCCATTTTGAGTACCTGGTGATGCCATTCGGGCTTTCTAATGCTCCATCTGTGTTTCAGTCCTTTATGCATGACATCTTCCGAAAGTATTTGGATAGATTCATTATTGTATATTTGGATGATATTTTGGTCTTTTCGGATGATTGGGAGTCTCATGTGAAGCAGGTCAGAATGGTGTTCCAGGTTCTTCGTGCTAATTCTTTGTTTGTGAAGGGGTCTAAATGTCTCTTCGGAGTTCAGAAGGTTTCCTTTTTGGGTTTCATTTTTTCCCCTTTTTCTATCGAGATGGATCCTGTTAAAGTTCAGGCCATTTATGATTGGACTCAGCCTACATCTGTGAAGAGTAGGGTGACCACAAAAAATCGATGTTGGAATTTTGTCCGTCTGGACCCCACAAAACGATTCCCCTTTCCGGATATTGAGATAGCCAAAATTTGAGCTCGATCAAACGACGTTAACCCGTGCCGCTCATCGCTCAAAGTTTGAAAAAATCTGAATTTTTGCCCAAAAAGCTGACATATGAAGCCATAACTCCAGAATGGTAAATAATAAAAACACGCTTAAAGGGAAGGTGCCACCAGTTTTCTTGTAGTTTGTTTTTTTGTGAAATTAAGCTTAAAATAGTAAATAAAATGTATTAATGCAATGTTTGCACTGCTTGCAAACATTTCTATATGAAAAATATTATATATTTTCTTACAAATATATATATTGACCACTAGGGGGAGCATTTTCCGTTTTAGACCTCAAGCAGCTATAGTGAGACTTACCAGCTTTACTGTTAGCTGGAAAATCTGGGCAGTAACTGCTGACATCAGCATTTCCCTCCCCTTTTGGGTGGTCTAATATCCCTGGGGCAGAATGAAGAGCAGCATCACAGGGCAGCGCATTTTGTGTGTGACTGCCCTGTGATCTGCTATCACCAGCAGTTAGTGCATCAGAAGCACAGTTAGTTTATGTGGTGTGTATGGAGCAGCATTGTCTGTGCAGAGCTGTCTGTGACTCATCCCTCAGTAAGATAAGAAGGAGCTCCAGGTCTGCAGTGAATGGCCAGGCATTGTGGAGGGAGGGGAGAGAGACATTGTATGGCTGAGACAGGTGTCAGGTGTCACCTCTCTGCAGGCTGGGAATGGAGCTCCTGTGATAGAGAGTAAGTGGAGCTGGGCAGAGAGCACTGGGCTATAATAAAATTGCTGCTAGTCACACCTACAGCAGTGAGTTGTGCAGCCCACAGAGGCGTGCCCAGCTCACTGCTAACACCCCTCCAATGTTATAGATAGGGTCCTCGCCGGTCTATTAGCTCCTATGTCCATGGGGTGCTGTAAAATGACACTGTTAGTGCCCTGCTACTGCTGCGAAACCAAGATGTCAGCCCCCAGTTCCTTCTTTAAACACATAGAACACACGAAATCTGTTTCACATGCATTTAAAACTTGGTTATAGCAGCACGTTATGCTACATTACAGTGATTTATTAATAATCTACAAACGCGGTACCTTACCTTTAATATCTCAAAAGAAAGCTAATGTTGTTCTTCAAAATTTATATTTTATACATAATTGTTATTTTAAGTCAAACTGAGTTAAAACATCTTTTAGCCCCAAGAACGTGACCTGGTACCACTAGGAGCATACTGCGTATATTTTGTTATTAAGTGATACATTTTTTTTTTTTTGGTATATTTTTGAGTTTAAAGTAGAAATATAATAAAAAAACAAGTAATACTGATAAGTCTAATGACTTTTTTTATTTTAAAATATAAAAATGAGGTATTTAATACATACAAAACAGACACAGAAAAGTTACAGACGTAGTACCTACATGAGTTGATAATTTTACATAGTTATCTAATCTAATCTGACTGCGCTCCTCATAAAAACAAGCACATGCTGCTTACAATTTTCCAAGTGTGTGTTATTGTTTTTATAGCTATTATAGTATTATTTTAAAAGATATTTGAAAATATTTTATTGAAATTTAAGTTAATATATATTTTTTCGTTTTTGTAGTTAACTGTTATTTACCTATTGGACTCTGAAATGGCATTCACATCAGGTGTACAAAGCCGGAACAAGGATAAATTATTTCTTGTGGGCTATCCCATTCACCAGATCACCGGTTGTAAACTACCCTCAAATCGTCAAGTCTTAAGTGCTTTATTTTATAATAAATTAATATTATATTAATATATTAATATATATATATATATATATATATATAAATATATTAATTTATAATATAATACCTTGACCCTCTTGAGTACAAAGTCTCGAAAACTTTATTACATGCTAGAAGGCAAACATTCAGAGAACAATATACTAAAAACATGTTAGATAAAGTAAACATTCCTGAAAAAGAGCCCGTGGTTGTCCATTGGGACGGTAAACTTTTACCGGGTGTTTTAAAAAATGAGCAATGTGAGCGAATAGCTATTGCTATTTCATATGGCGAAAAGGAACAGCTGCTGGGAGTTCCTGTAACAGCAAGCAGCTCTGGAGAGGAGCAAGCCGTAGCCGTATATGAATGCCTACAGGAATGGGGTCTTCCCAACACCGTCAAGGCGATGTGCTTCAACACTGCAGCATCGAACACGGGAAGACTCAAAGGAGCATGCGTCCTATTGGAGCAAATGTTAGGAAGAGAATTGCTACACCTAGCTTGCCGTCACCATATCTTGGAAATTGTGTTAAGAGGCGTATTCGACACAAAAATGGGATCAACCACTGGACCTCATGCAGATATTTTCAAAAGATTCCTCACTGCGTGGCCCAAGATAGACAAAGGAAAATACGACACAGGTATCAGTGACAAGCTAATACAAAAGCAGCTAACTACAGAAGTAATTGCAAATGTTACTGCTGAATTCGAGACCAAATTAACTGAGAGCCACCCCAGAGATGACTACAAGGAGCTGTTGCAGTTGGTTCTCGTATTTGTTGGATCACTAGACGGCAATGTTGTGGGTTTTAGAACTCCAGGAGCCATTCATCATGCTAGGTGGATGGCAAAGGCTATTTACTGCTTAAAAATGTTCATTTTTCGTCGTCAATTTAAGATGTCTAAAGAAGAAGAAAGTTCTGTGCGTGCCATTTCTGTTTTCCTAGTTAAAATTTATTGTAAAGCTTGGTTCAATGCTCCAAAAGCTCATCTTGCGCCAAAGCAAGATTTAGGTATTTTGCATAGTCTGTTAGACTATAAAGAATGTGACAACGACATTGCAGAAATAGCCCTGACCAAATTTTCGAACCATTTGTGGTATTTGAATGCAGAGTTGGTGGGATTATCGTTTTTTGATCCCAACATTACAGACAATGAAAAGTTGTTAATGGCTAATAAATTGCTCAGTAGCACAGATGAACCATCAGAGCACGCTAGGGTTGTAAATCCAAAAGTTAAGAAAGAAAAAGTAAAAGAGGTCGTTGATGGAGGATTGTTAAATTTACTTACCAAAGAAACATTTACATTCTTTGACTGATTTAATATAAAAACAGATTTCCTAAGACAAAATCCAAACACCTGGCCTCAAAATAATGACTTCCAAGAAGGATTGAAAATTGTCAAAACATTAAAAGTAGTTAATGATATGGCTGAGCGTGGTGTTAAATTAATAACCGACTTTAACGACCTTCTGACAAAAAATGAAGAACAAAAGCAATATGTCCTGCAAGTTGTAAGCAAATGCCGAGTATTATATTCTGACGTTTCAAAAACTACTTTAACAAAACCTCTAGAATAGATTAGATAACTATGTAAAATTATCAACTCATGTAGGTACTACGTCTGTATCTTTTCTGTCTGTTTTGTATGTATTAAATACCTCATTTTTATATTTTAAAATAAAAAAAGTCATTAGACTTATCAGTATTACTTGTTTTTTTATTATATTTCTACTTTAAACTCAAAAATATACCAAAAAAAAAAAAAATGTATCACTTAATAACAAAATATACGAAGTATGCTCCTAGTGGTACCAGGTCACGTTCTTGGGGCTAAAAGATGTTTTAACTCAGTTTGACTTAAAATAACAATTATGTATAAAATATAAATTTTGAAGAACAACATTAGCTTTCTTTTGAGATATTAAGCATGTTTTTATTATTTACCATTCTGGAGTTATGGCTTCATATGTCAGCTTTTTGGGCAAAAATTCGGATTTTTTCAAACTTTGAGCGACGAGCGGCACGGGTTAACGTCGTTTGATCGAGCTCAAATTTTGGCTATCTCAATATCCAGAAAGGGGAATCGTTTTGTGGGGTCCAGACGGACAAAATTCCCACATTTTTTCAAACCCATATAAGATCCGGTCACCCTAGTGAAGAGCCTTCAGAAATTCTTGGGCTTTGCTAATTTTTATCGTCGCTTCATCGCTAATTTTTCTAGTGTTGTTAAACCGTTGACTGATTTGACCAAGAAAGGTGCTGATGTGGTGAATTGGTCCTCTGCGGCCGTTGAGGCATTCCGGGAGTTGAAACGTCGTTTCTCTTCGGCCCCTGTGTTGTGTCAGCCAGATGTTTCGCTCCCTTTTCAGGTCGAGGTTGATGCTTCTGAGATTGGAGCAGGGGCTGTTTTGTCTCAAAGACCTTCTGATGGCTCTGTGATGAAGCCATGTGCTTTCTTTTCTAGAAAGTTTTCGCCTCCTGAGCGTAATTATGATGTTGGCAATCGGGAGTTGTTGGCTATGAAGTGGGCGTTCGAGGAGTGGCGACATTGGCTTGAGGGAGCCAAGCATCGCGTAGTGGTCTTAACGGATCACAAGAATCTGACTTATCTCGAGTCTGCTAAGCGGTTGAATCCTAGACAGGCTCAATGGTCGCTGTTTTTCTCCCGTTTCAATTTTGTGGTTTCATACCTTCCGGGTTCTAAGAATGTGAAGGCCGATGCCCTTTCAAGGAGTTTTGTGCCTGATTCCCCGGGAGTTCCTGAGCCGGCTGGTATTCTCAAAGAGGGGGTAATTCTGTCTGCCATCTCACCTGATTTGCGGCAGGCGCTGCAGGAGTTTCAGGCTGATAGACCTGACCGTTGTCCAGCAGAGAAACTGTTTGTCCCTGATAGATGGACTAGTAGAGTTATCTCTGAGGTTCATTGTCCGGTGTTGGTCGAGGGGGAGTTGGAGTATGTGGTGGAGAAGATTTTAGATTCTTGTATTTCGAGACGGAAACTTCAGTACCTGGTCAAATGGAAGGGCTATGGTCAGGAGGATAATTCCTGGGTTTTTGCCTCCGATGTCCATGCGGCTGAGTTGGTTCGTGCCTTTCATTTGGCTCGTCCTGATCGGCCTGGGGGCTCTGGTGAGGGTTCGGTGACCCCTCCTCAAGGGGGGGGTACTGTTGTGAATTCCGTTCTCGAACTCCCTCCTGTGGTCATGAATGATACTTCGGCGAGTTCTGTCCGTGGACTCCCTCTGGTGGCTGTGAGTGGAACTGCTGGTTCTGAGGTTGCTTCCTCAGCTGCCCTCGTTTGCGGCTAGGCTGGCTTCTCTATTTAACTCCACTCAGATCGTTACTCCATGCCAGCTGTCAATGTATCAGTACTGGTTCAGATCTCTCTCGGATCTTTCTGATGACCTGTCTACTCCAGCAAAAGCTAAGTCCCTGCTGGTTCATTTGTTGTTCATTGTGTACTGAATATATTTCTTAGTACTTGCTAAGTTCTAGTCCAGCTTGCTAACATGACATTGCCTTGCTAGCTGGAAGCTCTGGGTTGCAGAGTGGCACCTCCGCACCGTGAGTCGGTGCGGGGGTCTTTTTGCACACTCTGCGTGGCTTTTTGTAGTTTTTTGTGCTGACCGCATAGATTCCTTTCCTATCCTCAGTCTATTTAGTAAGTCTGGCCTCCTTTGCTGAAACCTGTTTCATCCCTGTGTTTGTGACTTTCCTCTTAACTCACAGTTAATATATGTGGGGGGCTGCCTTTACCTTTGGGAAATTTCTCTGAGGCAAGGTAAGGCTTATTTTCCTATCTTTAGGGGTAGTTAGCTCTTAGGCTGTGAAGAGGCGTCTAGGGAGAGTTAGGTACGCTCCACAGCTATTTCTAGTGTGTGTGTTATAGGATCAGGATTTGCGGTCAGCAGAGTTCCCACTTCCCAGAGCTGGTCCTGTCTTCTAGTTTAACCATCAGGTCATTCCAGGTGCACCTAACCACCAGGTCCATAACAGGACAGGACCCGCATGGCAGGCAACTCGAGCCTTTTTACAGGTGTCTCTACTTGCGGCGATTCCGGACTCTATATGCTGCTGTGCCTTCGGGTGTGGTTGTGGACAGGTGACTTGAAATCCCCTGCCCTCCAGTTTCTGCTGTGGGGCATACAGTCCCACACAACCTCAGACTGTTCCTGCGCTTCAGCGCGGAGGGAGCCCAGTCGCAGCTCCCCTCCAGCTCATCACTTCTCCCATGCTTCTTCTCCCCTCACACTCTCTACAGACTGTCCTGTCAGGAGCTGCAGAACCTCGTGTCTGCACGGCTCCAGTTCTCCTCTTGACTGAACTCTCTCTCTGACCTAACTCCTCCAAGCTAGAACATACATAGGGAAGCCACCCTCAAACAGGATCAGAGCTCCCCCTTCTAGCCTGGAGTCAGAACAGTGTTGTGTGTACGTGTCATCTGTTAAAGGGATCCTTCCTCGCTTTCAGCCAGGCACGGCATCACCCTCCCTGTAAGGAAGGCAATACCACTGTAACAACCGATTTCCTGGGGTGTTACAAATCGATGTTACAAATAATACAGTATACACCGTCACCTAAAAATAAAAGGGTTAAACAAAAGAAAATTATTAGACCTGTTGTTATAGGAATGGCAGAGACCTTGCAAAGGGGAGCACTTTGTTTAAAAAATGGTGCGGTCCTTACAGCAGGCTGTATCTCTCAGCACTGAAAATGGGTTTTTGGCCAGAACCTGCTTTTATCAGGTACCATCCACTCCCACCTACCTCCCCTTGTGACCTTAGATGGGGGCCAGTAATAAAGATGCAGGCTCTGTTACCAAAAATGATGAGATCCCCAGCAGATGATATTAACACCATTTTTCCTATCACAATTTTAGCTTTCTATTCATATCAAACATGACATACTGTATATAACTTTATCCACCTGTCATGCCTCAGGATTAGAGCCGGCAGTCTTGTGTTTGTCTGCCGGCGTCTCTATTCACTGACCCAGTGGAGATCCGGTTGCTGTCCAGGTGCTGATTACCCTTTGCCTTTTCGTCCACTGCTTTCTTACAGCAGGTGTTTTCCATTTGCTATTTGGCATATCTTATCACTCTGCAGGGGCTTCTATTTAAACCTCTCTGTAACCTCTCTTCCCTACTGGTGATGACTGACCGCTACCTAGGTTGGTGGTGAAGGATGAGTCCTTTTTGTGACAGTCTGTTTATGTTTTCTCTTGAAGTTATCTGCATGGTTTTGGTAGTGTGTTTATTTTCTTATCCTCTCTCAATTGGTTGGTTGCTCCTATTGCTCCTTTATTTTCCACTTTGTTGTTTCATGGGCATTTTTGTATGATTGCAGTTTCCTTTCATCCCAGTCTGTTACTCCTTTCTGTCCGGTTTGTGGTATCCATTTCACATCAGTCCCATACCTCCAAGGATGGCGGCGGGAATAGTGTCGGTGTGCATTTAGGAGCATCGTAAGGTTGGAGACTCAGGTGTCTCTACCTTAAAGAGTACCCCTGGGACAGGGATAGTGACGGTCCTAGCTCCAGGCACAGTTGTAGGCCCCCTTTTCCTTACTTCAGACCGGCACATCCTGTCACCCCCTGGCCGATATTAATTCTAGCATAATGGGTAGGCCGTACAGCAATGCAAGTGATTGCTTTGTCTTTGGCAAGGCAACTCGATGCCTAAAATATGTCTCCATCCATAGAACCTACACCTGTCAATAAAAATCGAATATTCATAACTTTTAAGATGACTTCGCAAAGCCCAGGACTGTGATCATGTGGCTCTGCCATTGCTTTGAAGTGAGGAAGAGCCCAATTACAAAGGGAAAGAAAAGGGTCACCACACAAACTTGTTGTTTCATATTCATACTGACTACACCAAACAAGTTGGCTGCATCACAAACTCTGTTTTCAGCGGGGAGTCGTTCAACAAATAGGGGAAGAGATTGCCAGCACCTCTTCTCATATCCCTGCTTTACAATTCATAGTTTCTTTTGGCCAGTGTCAACTTTTCTAAAGAAGAAGGCACATGGATGCCATTTACCAGGGGATGATTCTTGAGACAATACAGCCCCGACATCCACCTCAGAAGCATCAACCTTGACAATATACGGTTGAGAAGTATTGAGTTGGATGAGTACTGGCACAGTGGAAAAGCATCTCTTCAAAGAAGAATATGCCTGCCTAGTGCAGTCGAACCACCTCGAGAAGTCTGTACCTTTCCTAGTCATGTCAGTGAGGGGTTTAATGTGGCGCCCCAGGGTCCTGGTCGTCACAGTGGCATTGCTTTGCTCCCGGGGAGAGTGATGCTACGTTCGGAGGCAAGAAAGGATAACTATAACCAGGTACCACAAACATGCAACACATTCTCACTCCAGGCTACCAGGGGGAGCTTTTGATCCTATTTACTAGGTGACTCCCCATATATATATAACTGGTAGTCTGTAGGGAAAGTTAGTTACTTCCAGACATCCGTCTGAAGAAGACAGAGGGTCAATGGAGCTGTGCATGCCCCCAGAGCTGCAGCTCGCAGAAAGAGACATTTTGAAGGCAGAATTGATTGCAGCGAGTGTGCAAGAGAGGAAGCACAGGAGAGGATACCAGAAGGGGACTAGCCCCAAGCAGGCTGCCTCCTTCTGAGGCGCAGAAACGCCGGTAGCCAGAATACCAAGGTTGTAAGGACCTCCACGCCTTGCATCAGAGACCGGCAGAACAGTTAATTGCTAGTTACCCGTCCGCACCCACACCCAGAAGGCACGGTGATACCCCACAGAGCTGGATCATCTAAGAGATCCTATAAACAGGCTCAAGTCACCAGTCATACGGGTTTTGTCCTATCCTATCCGGGGGACAGAGAGAGAGAGATAACATCTGTGAGGACCTTATGTGAAGCTTAGCAGTAAAGGTACCGTCACATTAAGCGATGCTGCAGCGATAGCGACAACGATGCCGATCGCTGCAGCGTCGCTGTTTGGTCGCTGGAGAGCTGTCACACAGACCGCTCTCCAGCGACCAACGATGCCGAGGTCCCCGGGTAACCAGGGTAAACATCGGGTTGCTAAGCGCAGGGCCGCGCTTAGTAACCCGATGTTTACCCTGGTTACCAGCGTAAAATGTAAAAAAACCAAACAGTACATACTTACATGCGTCCCCCAGCGTCTAGCAGTAGCAGGGCACAGCAGTGACGTCACCGCTGTGCTGTGCTTTCACTTTGCGGCGCTCAGTCAGTGTGGGAAGCGGACGCCGGGGGACGCATGTAAGTATGTACTGTTTGTTTTTTTTACATTTTACGCTGGTAACCAGGGTAAACATCGGGTTACTAAGCGCGGCCCTGCGCTTAGTAACCCGATGTTTACCCTGGTTACCAGTGTAAAATATCGCTGGTATCGTTGCTTTTGCTGTCAAACACAACGATACACGGCGATCGGACGACCAAATAAAGTTCTGAACTTTATTCAGCGACCAGCGACATCACAGCAGGATCCTGATCGCTGCTGCGTGTCAAACTAAATGATATCGCTATCCAGGACGCTGCAACGTCACGGATCACTAGCGATATCGTTTAGTGTGACGGTACCTTAAGGGACTACACCACTAAAGCGCAAAGGAAGGCTTCTATTCTCCACCTGGATAAGGGGACTCTGGACTTGCCTCCGAACCGGCCAGACCCTACCTGACCTGTAGTCTGGTGCCCTGGACTGTGGCTGCTGAAACCAACAGCAAACAGGGTAAGGAGACTGCAATCATGTGTCCTCGTTCCTCTCTGCACCTCTCACCATACCACCATCTACACACCGGGAGCCCTGGAGATATAGTTCACCTGTGGGAAGATATACCATCTAGCTGCCATAACATCACCCCAGCGGACCCCTTAAAGCAGCGTCGGTCACCCTGACCGAATACCACAGGTGGCGTCACGAACATAAACTTTATCACTTTAAAGACCTTTCCCTTTTACATGGGCGCCCAGGGCCACAGACCGGGTCACAGCCACCGTGACATCCTCTTGTGAAACGCATGACCCGGTACCGAGTACCCCTTGCCCGTGGGGCGACTCATTTAACATTAAACGAGAAGTTTGGGATACATTTTCGACAATAATTTGCAAACCACAATAGGCATTATAATTCTTTCAGATTTTCTGTAAGGTTCCAGTCCAGTTCCGCTCGGATCTTATCAGGATCCATACAGAAACCTTCCGCTGACACTAGGAAACCTAAGAACTGAAACTCTTGTACAGCGAATACAAACTTCCCCAACTTTGCATACAGTTTATTATCCTGTAGATCCTGTAACACCTGCCTGACATGTATCTGATGAGAATTGAGTTCGGGCGAGTAGATCAAAATATCATCAAAATACACTACTACAAATCTACCCATGAGGTGACGGAAGATGTCATTAATGAAATGTTGGAACATGAAGGGAGCATTAGTCAAACCAAAAGGCATGACAAGGTTTTCATAATGCCCTTCTGGGGTGTTAAACACCATCTTCCACTCATCCCTCTCCTTAATCTTAATCAGATTATAGGCTCCCATGAGATCCAACTTGGAGAACCAATTTGCCCCAATAATATGATTGAACAAATAAGGAATGAGTGGGAGGGGACATGGGTTACAGATGGTAATCCAGTTTAGCTCACTAAAGTCCAAATAGGGATGCAGGTCACCATCTTTCTTCTTAACGAAGAAGAACTCGCCGTTTCAGGCAAAGATGAGGGTCTATTATGTCCATTGGAATGACTCTCAGATATAGTCTTTCATGGCCTGTCTCTCAGGACCTGATAGATTGTATAATCTGGTCATGGGCAACCTTACACAGGGAATCAAGTTCACAGGACAATCATACACACCATGGGGAGGCAGTGCTTGATACCCCATTTCAGAGAACACCTCCTCATAATCAGACAGAAGAGATGGAATGTTTTTAGCAGAGACACTAGAGATAATAGCACCTAGGCAATTATTTTTGCAAAAAATTACTCCAGTTTATTATATCTCTGGCATGCCAGTGTATGCCCAGATTATGCTTAGTCAACCATGGAAGACCCAACACAGAATTGAAGTAGGGAGGCCTTCCAAAAGGTAGTAAGAAAGGAGCTCCCTGTGAAGAGCCCCAACACAAATGTTCACCTTATGCGCTAATTGCGTAAAGCTTCCCTGACCCAGAGGTGCAGAGTTTATTGCAATTATGGGAATGGACTTCGACAGCTTACTTCAGGAGAGACCATGGATCTGAGTGAACCATGCATCCATCATATTGGCTCCTGCCCCACTATCCAGTAGGACAGATACTGTCTCAGTTTCCGTACCTATAACCACTTCTGAGTTTAGGATAAACTGAGACACACCTGTGGAGGAGATATATATTCTTAGGTTGTAACCCTCCACACAACCTGGGATCAGAAATTTTCCAATGGTTTCTGGTGTTTCAATATAGATGAAAAAAATCACAATGCAAAGACCCTTTTTGCAATAGTAAAAGCACACCCCCATTTTGTGGCAAACCGCAAGAGACCCATAATGGGGAGAAGGCCCCCTAACTGCATAGGTTCTTCAGAGCACACATGGAGAACTTCAGTTTTGGGAAGTACCACAGGGGGAGGGGTCACTACAGGTCTATCCCTGAGGTGTCTATAGCAAGAGTCTTGGTGGCCTCCACCACGCTGAAGTTTCGTACTGCGCCAATGCATCCTTTAACCTTTCAATGTTCTGAATCTGTGCACTATTTAAATGGTACTTTTGCTGCCTTTGCTACACTTGTGGTCTTTCCTGATGAAGAAGTTGTTTGTACTTTGAAACACATAGCATAAACCACTATCTAATTGACAATCTGTAATATACATCTCATCATTGATCAGCAAGCACGGAAATCATCCACAAACCTCTCCTTACTTTTCTGTTTAACTGTTCTGACAGGCCCTGAAGAAACTGACTCCTAAAGGCAGGATCATTACATAGGGTGTCAGTGGCCCATCTACAGAATTTGGAACAAAATTACTCTGCCGATCGGTCTCCCTGCTGGATCTTGCATAGTTTAGATTTCGCAAGGGAGACCCGGTCTGGGTCATCATAAATGAGGCCAAGAGCCATGAAAAATCCATCCACCAACTGTAGTGATAATGAATCGGTGGGGAGTAAGAAGGCTCAGGATTGAGGGTCTTCTTGAAGAGGGGAGACAACAATCCCACTTTCTATACCTCACTCACAGATATCCATGGATGAAGAGACCCTAACTATCCCTGCTCCCAAAGGTACCGCTAAAGGTGAGGAGGTTTGGACCACCAGCCTTACTGTTCTCCTGTTATACTTTAAGCTGTCCGCTCTCCCACCTCCAGGAGGTCTGGGACAGACATGCTAGTGTATAAACACGTAAGACAAACAGGGATGACAAAAAGCAACTAACATACAAAACACTCATCAACGGTAGAGAGGTATATAGGGAAGAGCATAAATGTAGAAACCAAATGGCAATAGGACAATGAGGAAAACCTACACTCAAAAACAGCATGCAACAAGTTCCAGCAGCAACAACGATCTCCAACTCAGCGACTCCAAGGAGCTATAAAGTAAAACTGGCAAGAAAGAGAAGATCTGGACGATTTTATAGCGAGAGGAAATGGCCAGATCAGGAACAGCTGTGAGATGGAGCTGCAAGTTACTAGCCAGCATACAAAGGGTCATTAACCTCTTCAGCACCAAAGGAAATTAAATCCATTTAATATAAAACAGAAACACACAGGCTAAATTGAAGATCTGCGATTCACAATACGTAGTGATTTCTAACCTCAGATCTCCCAGGAGGAAGTGACCCAGCTGTGACAGGTATCTACCACTATATGTCACTATATCGTGGAAATATCAGGGTTGGTTTTTGTATAATGATTTCCTTTCAGTAGCAGCCAGGTCATCAGCTGAGGTTCCCCTAAACCTATTAGGGTGTGACACCATAGTTGTAGTCAGGGTTATCTGGTTAGTGGCCCACTCAGATATTTCGCCTCACCTGAGCTGAACCCTTAGCTACACCTTTGCCTCTAATCACTTAGCTATTCTCACTTGTGAATTATTCTGAACTGCATTGCATTCATATTGTAAAGACTACACTTTCTTGAATGTTGTAAACTTTATTATCCACACTCTGAGTTAGTATGCAATGCTGGAACATGTTAGCTCAGAACTGTGCGATGCAGCTGCAGAATGAGGTCTCATCCAATTCTCCTGACCATGACGTAATTCAGGATGATTACCAGATCAGTAAAGCCATATATGTGCAGTTGCTTTGTTTTAACTTTGCTGATGATTTTCAAAACTATTAAACTGATCCAGTAGCAATCTGGAGCAATTCCAGTATTTTAAATGAGAAATAACTATTAGAGCTAGCCCCTAAAAAAGCTGCAAACATCATAAAGGTCAACTAGTTTACTATTACAAGGGTGAACACTTAAGCTGAAGGTGGCAGCAAAGTTTGAAATCCACAATCTGAACATTTCTCAGTGTATATAGTGTAAAGATTATGTTCTATCATGTATTGTTTATGATTTGTTATTTATTTTATGCTCTTATAAGTCACCATCATATTCTGCAACGCTTTACAGACACTATATTTACTGTCCCCATTGGGGCTCACAATGTAAATTCTCTATCAGTATGTCATTGGAGTGTGGAAGAAAACCAGAGTAGCAGTAAGAAACTAGCGCAAACACAGGGAGAGCATATGAACTCCTTGTAGATGCTGTCCCAAGTTGGATTGAACCCACGACCCCATTGCTGCAAAACATGAAATCCACTCTCAGGTCCAGTGAATACCATCCATCCCCCAGCACTTCCTCCTTCTCCACTCATCTCAGCTGAAGACTTTGCCTTATTCTTCAAGCAGAAAATTGATACCATCAGAGAAAGCTTTGATCTACAGCCCCCACAGTCCTTCCTCCTAACTACTCAGCCCTCCTCCTCAATAACCAAATTCTCCACCATTACAGAGGATCAACTTTCTCTCAAGATCACCACCTGTGCACTTGACCCGATACAATCCCACCTCATCCCAAACCTCGCCAGAGTCTTCATCCCAACCCTAACCCATCTTTTCAACCTATCAATAACAACTGGTGTTTTCCCTTAAGCTTCAAACATGCCTCAATCACACCCATCCTCAAAATGCCCTCTCTTGACCCGTCCTCTGTATCTTGCTATTGCCGCATATCACTTCTCCCCTATTCCTCAAAACTACTGGAACAATACATCCATTTGAAACTGTCCTCCCACCTCACCTCTCCTCCTGCTCCCTCTTTGACCACTTACAATCTGGCTTCCGACCATATAACTCCACTGAAATTGCACTGACTAAAGTCACCAATGACCTCCTAACCCCCAAAGCCAAGCGACACTACTCTGGCCCCCTCCTTCTGGACCCTTCCTCTGCCTTTGACACAGTGGACCACTCCCTATTACTACAGACCCTCTCATCTCCTGGGATTACAGACTTGGCCCTATCTTGGATATCGTCATACCTAGCAGACTGGACATTCAGCGTCTCCCACTCGCACACCACCGCTTCACCTCACCCCCTGTCTGTCGGTGTCCCCCAAGGTTCAGTCCTAGGACCCCGCTCTTCTCCACTTACACCTTCAGCCTGGGACAGCTCTTAGATTCTCACGGCTTTCAGTATCATCTCTATGCTGATGACACACAGATCTACATCTCTGGACCTGATATCACCTCCCTACTATCCAGAGTCCCACAATGTCTGTCCGCATTTCATCCTTCTTCTCTGCTAGACTTCTAAAACTTAATATGGACAAAACAGAATTCATCTTTCCCCATCTCACTTGACCCCCCCAACGGACCTATCCATTAAAGTAAATGGTTGCTTACTCCTTCAAACCACATATCCAAGCTCTTTCCACTTCTTGCTGACTTCAACTCAAACATTTTTCCCGGATCCGTACATTCGTCAACAAAAAAACTGAAAAAATCCTAGTTCATGCCCTAATCATCTCCCGCCTTGACTACTGCAACCTCCTGTTTTGTGGCCTCCCTTCTAACACTCTCATACCCCTCCAATCTATTATAAACTCTGCTGCCTGACTAAGCCACTTATCCCCCCTGCTATTCACAGGCCTTTCTCATCTCTCAATCCCTTTCAGGCTCACCATTACCCAGAGACTCCCTAACCACGGCATACAAAGCCATCAACAACCTGTCTCCTCCAGACATCTGTGACCTAGTCTCCCGGTACTTACCGGCACCCAACCTCCGATCCTCAAAAGATCTCCTTCTCTACTCCCCTCTTATCTCTTCTTCCCACAATCACATACAAGATTTCTCCTGCGCATCCCCCTACTCTGGAACTCTCTACCCCAACATATCAGACTCTCACCTTCCATGGAAACCTACCTTTTTGGACAAGCCTACAACCTGCAGTAACCACTGATCCACCAAATCGCCGCACAATCAGCTCTACCCTCACCTACTGTATCCTCTCTAATCCCTTGTAGATTGTGAGACCTCACGGCCAGGACCCTCTCTCCCCCTGTACCAGTTGTGACTTTAATTGTGTAAGACTATGGTACTAGTTTTTATATATACACCTTTGCACATGTAAAGCACCATGGAATAAATGGCGCTATAATAATAATAATAAAAATAATAATAATTAATAATCTTGTGACAATGGCACCTGTAGAGAGGTGGGATATATGAGGGAGCAAGTGAACAGTCAGTTCTTGAAAATAGTGTGTTGTAGACAGGGAAAATTGTTCAAGCAAAAGTGTACGAGTGATTACGACAAGGCCCTAATTGTGATGCCTGCATGACTGGGTGGGATCATCTTCAAAACGGCAGGTCTTGTGGGACGTTCCCAATATGGATATGCAATGGTTAGTTCTTATCAAAATGGTCCATCCAGTTTTTTGCCAACAGAATAATGGGCAGTAAAGGCTCATTGATGAGCATGCCAAGTGAAGGCTAGTCCATCTCACAGAAGAGCTACTGTACCACAATTTACTGACAAAGTTATTGCTGGCTCTGATAGAAAGATGTCACCATATCACAGTGCTTCGCAGTTTGCTGTGTATGATGCTATGTAGCCATCGACCAGTCATAGTGCCCATGCTGACCCACGGCCACCCCCAAAGCTATAATGCGCAGGTAAGAATAAGAACTGGACTATGGAAGAATAGAGTATGATGACCTGGTCTGATGAATCTAGTTTTCTTTACTGTTGATTACCTAAAGAAGAGATAGCAGTATTATGCACTATGAGAAGACCGTGTAGACACGATGATGCTCAGAAACCTTGAGTCCTGCCATTCATGTAGATGGTTCTTTGATATATAGCACCTACCAAACAATATTATAGACCAATGAGAGTTGCCTCTTTCTTCAGGATAATGCCCCCTGCAAAAATTGTTCAGGGATTGTGTAATTTATTTACTTTGTCTTCAAATTTCACAGATTTCAATTTAACTGAGAACAAATACAGCGGAATAACAAGTCTGCTTATTGGTGAGGTATACATCCTACAGAGAGAGCTACGGAGTAAATATACCCATCGATTATGAGAGAATAATAAATTATTATTTGAAAACATATAGATACCAATAACTACAGATATAAAAACAGACAAGGTACACGTTAAGCACATGTATGGCGGAACAACCACACTGAAAAAGTAGCACCTAGGGTTCAGAGATGACACACGTAGATATCAACTGGGAACATACTGATCACTCAAAAAATAGCGATTATAGCTGTAAAGTGCATAGTGCTTTGTATGAGTGGTAAATATGTCCAGCCGCAACCTACATCAATAAATCATAAGTCAAATAGCATAATGCAAATGCCCAGTTAGTTCTGCCAGTCTTACCCCAGTATCCTGTAGTGCCAGTGTGTGTCCGGTGGCCCCGACGCGCGTTTCGCGTAAGCTTCCTCGGGGGGACAGGGTGATTATTATTATTGGTGAGGTAGAAGAGAATCAATACAGAGGTGGGTGCCCACAATCATGGCTCTCTACACTTATTTCTATGATGGTTGGTGATCTTCTCACCAGGCAAGTTAGGGACTCCCAGTACAGGTCTTAGAGGTAGGTCCAATAGTTCACCCTAATACTCAGTAGGACAATTTCAGATGAAACAAAGCCTCCTGAACGCATTGATCATCTTTATTCAGCTCTATTAATTTAAAATACCTAGTATACAAAAATAAACACTGATTTGTATTAATTTATTAATATAAAAGTGATGCAAATAATGATTAAAACATTGTGATTAAAATGTGATTAAAAGTTGTGTATATAGACCTTATGGTTTGTATGGACCTACTGCAAGGAGTGTTAATGACTTACAAAGGCAGGCCATTCTGCTATATTGGTAGGTAAGACATCTGTAATGCATCCTATCTATTTTTTAATAGCTAACAAGACAGCCACATAATATTAAAATTACAATTCACACACGCCCACACAAACGCCCTGTCCAGGGCCCTCTATGCCCCTCCATTTCAAAGTTATGCCCTCAGAAATAAAGATGCAAATTTTCCTTCCAACCTACTAGGCATACAGTGGGTACGGAAAGTATTCAGACCCCTTTCAACTTTGCACTCTTTGTTTTAATTGCAGCCATTTGGTAAATTCAAAAAAGTTAATTTTTTTCTCATTAATGTAGACTCTGCACCCCATCTTGACTGAAAAAAAACCAGAAATCTAGACATTTTTGCATATTTATTAAAAAAGAAAAAGTGAAATGTCACAAGGTTATACAGTAAGTATTCAGACCCTTTGCTCAGACACTCATATTTTAGTCACATGCTGTCCATTTCCTTGTGATCCTTCTTGAGATGGTTCTATTCCTTCATTGGAGTCCAGCTGTGTTTAATTAAACTGATAGGACTTGATTTGGAAAGGCGCACACCTGTCTATATAAGAGCTCACAGCTCACAGTGCATGTCAGACCAAATGAGAATCATGAGGTCAAAGGAACTGGCCAAGGAGCTCAGAGACAGAATTGTGGCAAGGCACAGATCTGGCCAAGGTTACAACAGAATTTCTGCAGTACTCAAGATTCCTAAGAACACAGTGGCCTCCATAATCCTTAAATGGAAGACGTTTGGGACCACCAGAAGTTTTCCTAGACCTGGCCGTCCAGCCAAACTGAGCAATCGTGGGAGAAGAGCCTTGGTGAGAGAGATAAAGAAGAACCCCAAGATCACTGTGGCTGAGCTCCAGAGATGCAGTAGTGAGATGGGAGAAAGTTCCACAAAGTCAACTATCACTGCAGCCCTCCACCAGTCGGGCCTTTATGACAGAGTGGCCAGACGGAAGCCTCTCCTCAGTACAAAACATATGAAAGCCCAAATAGAGTTTGCTAAAAAACACATGAAGGACTCCCAGACTATAAGAAATAAGATTCTCTGGTCTGATGAGACAAAGATAGACTTTTTTGGTGATAATTCTAAGCGGTATGTGTGGAGAAAACCAGGCACTGCTCATCACCTGCCCAATACAATCCCAACAGTGAAACATGGTGGTGGCATCATCATGCTATGGAGGTGTTTTTCAGCTGCAGGGACAGGACAACTGGTTGCCATTGAAGGAAACATGAATACGGCCAAGTACAGAGATATCCTGGATGAAAACCTCTTCCAGAGTGCTCTAGACCTCAGACTTGGCCGAAGGTTCACCTTCCAACAAGACAATGACCCTAAGCACACAGGAAAAATAGTGGCTTCAGAACAACTCTGTGACCATTCTTGACTGGCCCAGCCAGAGCCCTGACCTAAATCCAATTGAGCATCTCTGGAGAGACCTGAAAATGGCTGTCCACCAACGTTCACCATCCAACCTGACGGAACTGGAGAGGATCTGCAAGGAAGAATGGCAGTAGATCCCCAAATCCAGGTGCGAAAAACTTGTTGCATCATTCCCAAGAAGACTCATGGCTATACTAGCTCAAAGGGTGCTTTTACTCAATACTGAGCAAAGGGTCTGAATATTTATGACCATGTGATATTTCAGTTTTTCTTTTTTAATAAATTTGCAAAAATTTCTACATTTCTGGGTTTTTTCAGTCAAGATGGGGTGCAGAGTGTACATTAATGAGAAAAAAATGAACTTTTTTGAATGTACAAAATGGTTGCAGCGAAACAAAGAATGAAAAATTTAAAGGGGTCTGAATACTTTCCGTACCACCTGTATATCAGAGAACTTCTCTGTGAGATTCGCTTTATTTTGATTGTCCAGCATCAGAGAAGAAAAAAACAAATGCCCTCAGAGAAGTTCTGTGGTACACACCCAGTAGATTAAAGGGAAAATTTGCATAACTTTGAAATGGAGGGGTATACGGTGGCATGTAAATATTTGAGCATCCCTGCTCAAAATTGTTGTTATTCTGAACAGTTAACCAAGCTGAAGATGAAATGATCTCTAAAAGGCCTAAAGTTATAGATGATACATTTCCTTTGTATTTTAGGCCCAAAACAAATTGTCATCTTTTACATTTTAAAAATTCTAAAAAGGAAAATGGGCTTATGCAAATGTTTGGGCACCCTGCATGGTTAGTACTTAGTAGCACCCCCTTTTGCAAGTATCACAGCTTGTAAATGCTTTTTGTAGCCAGACAAGAGTCTTTCTATTCTTGTTTGAGGGATTTTCATCCATTCTTCCTTGGAAAATTCTTCCAGTTCTGTGAGATTCCTCAGTCGTCTTGCATGCACTGATGTTTTGAGATCTGGCCACAGATTTTCAATGATGTTCAGATCAGGGAATTGTGAGGGCCACTGTAAAACCTTCAGTGTGTGCCTTTTGAGGTCGTCTATTGTGGATTTTAACTTGTGGACCATTATCCATTTGTAGAAGCCATTCTATTTCAAACTTCAGTTTTTTACAGATGGTGTTATGTTTGCATCAAGAATCTGTTGAAATTTCATTGAATCCATTCTCCACTCTTCCACATGCCATTGGCTACAACAAAACCCCAAAGCATGAATGATCCACCCCCATGCTTAATGGTCGGTGAGAGTTTCCTTTTCTGAAATTCTGTGCCTTTTTTTTCTCCACACACACCTTTGATCATTGTGGCCAAGGAGTTCTAATTTAACCTCAGCTGACTATAAGAATTCAAGGCTGCTGATTTTTGGCACAAGGTTAGGGAGGCTCGGTTTTTATAAAGCTGGGAAATTGTGAGTCCCAACGGGGACAGTGATGACGATGTGTGTAAAGCGCTGTGGAATTAATGGCCCTATATAAGTGAGTAAAATAAATAAATAAATACATTTTTTTGCATCACCTGGCCTTTCCTAATGATGATGGTGAACAAGCCATAACCCTGACAGATTAATTAATCTCTGAAACCTTGGTCAAAGTTATCTGAGCACACAAATCTCAAAGGATCCGCAAACCTTTGCATCTGCCAATTTTCCTTTTTGTAATTTTTTAAAAAATGACAATACATACATATATTAATTTTGCTTAAAATACAGATGACATGTGCCATCTTTAACTTTAGGCCTTTTAGAGATCATCTCATCTTCAGCTTCCTTAACTGTTCACAATAACAGTAATTTTAAAAACTGTTCGAGAGTTAGTGGAGCAGCAGCAATTGGAGGAGGTACTCGGTTTAAATTTAAAAAAATTAGTAAAAAATCTCTTGGAAATTGAGTATAATACAGTATAACTGGTGCAAGCATTTGCACTTAAATATTCTTAGAACATGAAACAACTTTCTGCTTCTCCAGTCCTATATCACATTCTCTCGGTTGGGTTGTGAGCAGCTGCAATGAGGCTGTAATGTTACCCTTGTCATTTCAGTATGTAGGGCACATTCCAGTCCTACCTGATTGATTCTACGTGCAACATATAGCAGATCACACTACACTTCAGTCATCAATGCCCAAATGTTGGCATACCTGATGTATAGGTCAGTCCATAAATATCACAAACTATTTATTTGAAGGAAGAAATGACACATGTAGTTCCAGTGAACTGGTCTAAAATCCTAAAATGTATACCATAAAATGCTATTAAGGGGGTTGTGTTGAGTCCATCAGATAGGAGATGATTCTGACTATCCCTCTCTAACTATACGGGACATGTACAAGTACACTTTTAGGGGATTATTCCCAATTCAGCCTTCCGTCGATGAGAAAGCAATAACTCTGACAACTGAAGATGGAACTACAGAAACCGCAAAGGGGGACCAGCAATGCTTGTTCCATAATGCCCATCCTATAAGTGTAGCACTCTTTTGTATCTTTTAATCCCTGATGAAGGAGTCAGTGACTCTGAAACGCGTAGGATTAGTTGGTCCTGTGTGCTATTCGTAGCTCCTTAGCTCCGCAGCTCTGTAGCTGGTCACGTGTACACATCACGTGACTGTGACGTCACACAAGGTCCTGCACCTTGTCGGCTTTAGCTATACACACGCGGCCGCCACTGCCTGTTCACGGCAGTCACCAAGCTCTGGGGGAGTACGCTAGTCACCGGCCGGGACAGCGTCTCCTATACCACCATTTGCTCTGCAACATATTGGATATTTTTGGAACAGAGATTCAGAGAAGGCTTCAGATACCAACCTTTAAGTGCATGAGTGAAGGACCTTTCCGCATGCCAGCACTGGATACAGTTTTCCTTTTCCTTGATATTAAGGTAAACACATCTTGTTAATCCTAGTCTTTAACGAAGAACCTTGCTTATGACATGTCCTAGCATTTTAACTATTTATGGCTTCATATAGGTGTCCTTAGCGCAAATATTACATATAGCTCTCTTTTGTATCTCCACCTCCAGTGGTCAGATCCTGGGTGGAGTTATATAGTGAAGGAAATAAGTATTTAATCCTTTGAACAGTCTATAATTTTAAGGGTTGGTTAATTTTAACATTGAGAGATAGAATATAAAAAATAAAATCCAGAAAATCACAGTGTATAAATTACATAAATTTATTTGCATTTTGCAGTGAGAAATAAGTATATGATCCCCCTACCAACAATTAAGAGTTCTAGCTCCTACAGACCAGCTAGACGCTCGTAATCATCAGGCTACCTGCATTAAAGACAGCTGTCTTACATAGTCACCTTTATAAAAGACTCCAGTCCACAGACTCAATTAATCAGTCAGACTCTAACCTCTACAACATAGGCAAGACCAAAGAGCTTTATAAGGATGTCAGGGACAAGATCATAGACCTGCACAAAGCTGGAATGGGCTACAAAACCATAAGTAAAATGCTGGGTGAGAAGGAGGCAACTGTTGGTGCAATAGTAAGAAAATGGAAGAAATACAAAATGACTGTCAATCGCCATTGATCTGGGGCACAATTCAAAATCTCACCTCGTGGGGTATCCTAGATAATGAGGAAGGTGAGAGATCAGCCTAAAACTACACAGGGGGGGGGGGGGGACTTGTTAGTCACCAAGAAAACCATTGCTAACACATTACACCATAAAGGTATAAAATCCTGCAGTGCCCGCAAGGTCCCCCTGCTCAAGAAGGCACATGTACAGGCCCGTCTGAAGTTTGCCAATGAACACCTGGATGATTCTGTGAGTGATTGGGAGAAGATGCTGTGGTCAGATGAGACAAAAATTGAGCTCTTTGGCATTAACTCAACTCGCCGTGTTTGGAGTTAGAGAAATGCTGCCCCAAAGAACACCGTCCCCACTGTCAAGCATAGAGGTGGAAACATTATGTTTTGGGGGTGTTTCTCTGCTAAGGGCACAGAACTACTTCACCACATCAATGAGAGAATGGATGGAGCCATGTACCGTAAAATCTTGAGTGACAACCCTCCCCTCTTCCAGGACATTAAAAATGGGTCATGGCTGGGTCTTCCAGCAAGACAATGACCCAAAACATACAGCCAAGATAACAAAGGAGTGGCTCAAAAAGAAGCACATTAAGGTCATGGAGTGGCTTAGCCAGTCTCTATACCTTAACCCCTTTCTGCCATTGGACGTACTATTCCGTCCATATGGGGTGGGCCCTAATTCCCAAGGATGGAATAGTGCGTCCAGCGCGATCGGCCGCGCTCATGGGGGGAGCGCAGCCGATCGCAGCCGGGTGTCAGCTGCCTATCGCTGCTGACATCCGACACTATGTGCCAGGAGTGGTCACGGACCGCCCCCGGCACATTAACCCCCGGCACACCGTGATCAAACATGATCGCGGTGTGCCGGCGGTACAGGGAAGCATCGCGCAGGGAGGGGGCTCCCTGCGGGCTTCCCTGAGACCCCCAGAGCAACGCGATGTGATCTCGTTGCTGCGAGGGTCTCTTACCTCTCCTTCCTGCAGCAGGCCCGGATCCAAAATGGCCGCGGCATCCGGGTCCTGCAGGGAGGGAGGTTGCTTACCAAGTGCCTGCTCAGAGCAAGCGCTTGGTAAGCCTGCAGCACTGTAAGTCAGATCGCCTATCTGACAGAGTGCTGTGCAAACTGTCAGATCAGCGATCTGTGATGTCCCCCCCTGGGACAAAGTAAAAAAGTTTAAAAAAAAAATTCCACATGTGTAAAAAAAAAAAAAAAAATTCCTAAATAAAGAAAAAAAATATATATATTATTCCCATAAATGCATTTCTTTATCTAAATAAAAGAAAAATTAAAAAATAAAAGTACACATATTTAGTATCGCCGCGTCCGTAACGACCCCACCTATAAAACTATATCACTAGTTAACCCCTTCAGTGAACACCGTTAAAAAAAAAAAAAAAACGAGGCAAAAAACAACTCTTTATTCTCATACCGCCAAACAAAAAGTGGAATAACATGCGATCAAAAAGACGGATATAAATAACCATGGTACCGCTGAAAACGTCATCTTGTCCCTCAAAAAACTAGCTTTTTATCGGAATAAAAAGCGATCAAAAAATCTCCCGTGCCCGAACATGTTACCAATAAAAACATCAACTCGTCCCGCAAAAAACAAGACCTCACATGACTCTGTGAACTCAAATATGGAAAAATTATAGCTCTCAAAATGTGGTAATGCAAAAAATATTTTTTGCAATAAAAAGCGTCTTTCAGTGTGTGACGGCTGCCAATCATAAAAATCCGCTAAAAAACACGCTATAAAAGTAAATCAAACCCCCCTTCATCACCTGCTTAGTTAGGGAAAAAATTAAAAATTTAAAAAATGTATTTATTTCCATTTTCCCATTAGGGTTAGGGCTAGGGTTAGGGTTAAGGTTAGGGCTAGGGTTAGGGCTAGGGTTAGGGATAGGGTTAGGGTTAGGGCTAGGGTTAGGGCTAGGGTTAGGGTTGGGGCTGGGTTAAGGCTACAGTTAGGGTTGGGGCTAAAGTTAGGGTTAGGGTTGGGGCTAAAGTTAGGGTTAGGGTTTGGATTACATTTACGGTTGGGAATAGGGTTGGGATTAGGGTTAAGGGTGTGTCTGGTTTAGAGGTGTGGTTAGGGTTACCGTTGGGATTAAGGTTAGGGGTGTGTTTGGATTAGGGTTTCAGTTATAATTGGGGGGTTTCCACTGTTTAGGCACATCAGGGGCTCTCCAAACGCGACATGGCGTCCGATCTCAATTCCAGCCAATTCTGCGTTGAAAAAGTAAAACAGTGCTCCTTCCCTTCCAAGCTCTCCCGTGCGCCCAAACAGAGGTTTACCCCAACATATGTGGTATCAGCGTACTCAGGACACATTGGACAACAACTTTTGGGGTCCAATTTCTCCTGTTACCCTTGGGAAAATACAAAACTGGGGGCTAAAAAATAATTTTTGTGAAAAAAATAATAATTTTTATTTGCACAGCTCTGCGTTATAAACTGTAGTGAAACACTTGGGGGTTCAAAGCTCTCACAACACATCTAGATGAGTTCCTTAAGGGGTCTACTTTCCAAAATGGTGTCACTGGTGGGGGGTTTCTACTGTTTAGGTACATTAGGGGCTCTGCAAACGCAATGTGACGCCTGCAGACCATTCCATCTAAGTCTGCATTCCAAATGGCGCTCCTTCCCTTCTGAGCCCTCCCATGCGCCCAAACGGTGGATCCCCCCCTCATATGGGATATCAACGTACTCAAGACAAATTGGACAACAACTTTTAGGGTCCAATTTCTCCTGTTACCCTTGGGAATATACAAAACTGGGGGCTAAAAAATAATTTTGGGGGGAAATTTTTTATTTTTTATTTTCACGGCTCTGCGTTATAAACTATAGTGAAACACTTGGGGGTTCAAAGTTCTCACAACACAACTAGATAAGTTCCTTGGGGGGTCTATTTTCCAATATTGGGTCACTTGTGGGGGGTTTCTGTTTAGGTACATTAGGGGCTCTGCAAACGCAATGTGACGCCTGCAGACCAATCCATCTAAGTCTGCATTCCAAATGATGCTCCTTCTCTTCCGAGCTCTGCCATGCGCTCAAACGGTGGTTCCCCCCACATATCAGGTATCAGCGTACTCAGGACAAATTGGACAACAATATTTAGGGTCCAATTTCTCCTGTTACCCTTGGAAAAATACAAAACTGGGGGCTAAAAAATAATTTTTGTGGAAAAAAAAACATTTTTTATTTGCACGGCTCTGCGTTATAAACTGTAGTGAAACACTTGGGGGTTCAAAGCTCTCACAACACATCTACATGAGTTCCTTAGGGTGTCTACTTTCCAAAATGGTGTCACTTGTGGGGGGTTTCTACTGTTTAGGTACATTAGGGGCTCTGCAAACGCAATGTGACGCCTGCAGACCATTCCATCTAAGTCTGCATTCCAAATGGCACTCCATCCCTTCCGAGCCCTCCCATGCACCCAAACGGTGTTTCCTCCCACAAATGGGGTATCAGCGTACTCAGGACAAATTGGACAACAACTTTTGGGGTCCAATTTCTCCTGTTACCCTCAGGAAAATACAAAACTGGGGGCTAAAAAATAATTTTTGTGAGAAAAAATTTTAGTTTTATTTTCACGGCTCTGCATTATAAACTTCTGTGAAGCACTTGGTGGATCAAAGTGCTCACCGCCCTCTAGATAAGTTCCTTAGGGGGTCTACTTTCCAAAATGGTGTCACTTGTGGGGGGTTTCAATGTTTAGGCACATCAGTGGCTCTCCAAACGCAACATGGCGTCCCATCTCAATTCCTGTCAATTTTGCAGTGAAAAGTCAAACGGCGCTCCTTCCCTTCCGAGCTATGCCATGTGCCCAAACAGTGGTTTACCCCCACATATGGGGTATCAGCGTACTCAGGACAAATTGTACAACAACTTTTGTGGTCCAATTTCTTCTCTTACCCTTGGGAAAATAAAAAATTGGGGGCGAAAAGATAATTTTTGTGAAAAAATATGATTTTTTATTTTTACGGCTCTGCATTATAAACTTCTGTGAAGCACTTGTTGGGTCAAAATGCTCACCACACATCTATCTAAGTTCCTTGAGGGGTCTACTTTCCAAAATGGTGTCACTTGTGGGGGGTTTCAATGTTTAGGCACATCAGGGTTAATTCCAGTCAATTTTGCATTGAAAAGTAAAATGGCGCTGCTTCCTTTCCGAGCTCTGCTATGCGCCCAAAAAGAGGTTTACCCCCACATATGGGGTATTGTCATACTCAGGACAAATTGCACAACATTTGGGGTCTATTTTCTTCTCTTACCCTTGGGAAAATAAAAAATTGGGGGCGAAAAAATCATTTTTGTGAAAAAATATGATTTTTTATTTTTACGGCTCTGCATTATAAACTTCTGTGAAGCACTTGTTGGGTCAAAGTGCTCACCACACATCTAGATAAGTTCCTTAAGGGGTCTACTTTCCAAAATGGTGTCACTTGTGGGGGTTTCAATGTTTAGGCACATCAGGGGCTCTCCAAACGCAACATGGCGTCCCATCTCAATTCCAGTCAATTTTGCATTGAAAAGTAAAATGGCTCTCCTTTCCTTCCGAGCTCTGCCATGCGCCCAAACAGTGGTTTACCCCCACATATGGGGTATCAGCATACTCAGGACAAATTGTACAACAAGTTTTGGGGTCCAATTTCTCCTGTTACCCTTGGTAAAATAAAACAAATTGGAGCTGAAATAAATTTTGTGTGAAAAAAAGTTAAATGTTCATTTTTATTTAAACATTCCAAAAATTCCTGTGAAACACCTGAAGGGTTAATAAACTTCTTGAATGTGGTTTTGAGCACCTTGTGGGGTGCAGTTTTTAGAATGGTGTCACACTTGGCTATTTTCTATCATAGAGACCCCGCAAAATGACTTCAAATGAGATGTGGTCCCTAAAAAAAAATGGTGTTGTAAAAATGAGAAATTGCTGGTCAACTTTTAACTCTTATAACTCCCTAACAAAAAAAAATGTTGATTCCAAAATTGTGCTGATGTAAAGTAGACATGTGGAAATGTTACTTATTAAGTATTTTGTGTGACATATCACTGTGATTTAATTGCATAAAAATTCAAAGTTGGAAAATTGCAAAATTTTCAAAATTTTCGCCAAATTTCCGTTTTTTTCACAAATAAACGCAGGTAATATCAAAGAAATTTTACCACTATCATGAAGAACAATATGTCATGAGAAAACAATGTCAGAATCACCAGTATTCGTTGAAACGTTCCAGAGTTATAACCTCATAAAGGGACAGTGGTCAGAATTGTAAAAATTGGCCTGGTCATTAACGTGCAAACCACCCTTGGGGGTGAAGGGGTTAATCCGATGGAAAACAGCCTAAAAATCTTAATGATTTAGAGATGATCTGAAAAGAAGTGGACCAAAATTCCTCCTGACATGTGCGCAAACCTCATAATCAACTACAAAAAAGTCTGACTGCTGTGCTTATTAACAAGGGTTTTGCCACCAAATATTTAACCCCTTAACGACCGCCGATACGCCTTTTAACGGCGGCCGCTAAGGGTACTTAAAAAGTGAATAGCGCCCCCCAGAGTCGGATTTTCTCTGGGGTCTCGGTTGCCGAGGGTAGCCGAGACCCCAGAGAACATGATTCGGGGGGTTTTTACCGACCCCCAAGTTGCGATCGCCGGTAATTAACCGTTTACCGGCGGTCGCAACAAAAAAAACAAAAACGCGATTTGCCGTTTAATTTCTCTGTCCTCCGATGTGATCGCACATCGGAGGACAGAGAAATGTGGTCCCCGATGGCCCCCAATAGCCCCCCGATACTTACCTACCTCCCCCGGTGCTCCTCGTGGCTCCCGATGGGCGCCACCATCTTTTTTCCGGGAAAAAAAGGCGGGCGCATGCGCAGTGCACCCGCCGCCCGGCACCCGGAAGATCTTTGGGGTCTCGGCTGCCGGGGGTAGCCGAGACCCCAAAGAACATGATCGGGGTCGGTTTGCACCGACCCCTGTTTTGCGATCGCCAGTAATTAACAGTTTACCGGCGACCGCAAAAAAAAAAAAAAAAAAAAAGCGATCTGTAATTCTCTGTCCTCTGATGTGATCGCACATCAGAGGACAGAGAAATAGGGGGATTTGGGGACCCTATGATACTCACCCGGTGTCCCTGGGTCCTCTTCTGTCTCCTCCTGCCGGCCGGCTTTTTCCTTATGGCGGGCGCATGCGCAGTGCGCCCGCCATCTGCTGCCATCTGCTGGCCGGCAGGAGAGACGAGTTGGGGGTAAAATTAGGGTTAGGGTTAGGGTTAGGGTTAGAGTTAGGGTTAGGGCTAGGGTTAGGGTTAGAGCTAGGGTTAGGGTTAGAGTTAGGGTTAGGGTTAGGGTTAGAGTTAGGGTTAGGGTTAGGGTTGGGGCTAAATTTAGGGTTAGGGTTAGGGCTAGGGTTAGGGCTAGGGTTAGGGTTAGAGTTAGGGCTAAATTTAGGGTTAGGGCTAGGGTTAGGGCTAGGGTTAGGCTACTTTCACACTAGCGTTTTTTGGCTTCCGTCGCAATGCGTCGTTGGAGAAAAAACGCATCCTGCAAAAGTCCTTGCAGGATGCGTTTTTTCTCCATTGGCTTGCATTAGCGACGCATTGCGATGGATTGCCACACGTCGCATCCGTCGTGCGACGGATGCGTCGTGCTTTGGCGGACCATCGGCACAAAAAAAGCTACATGTAACTTTTTTGTGCGACGTGTCCGCCATTTCCGACCGCGCATGCGCGGCCGGAACTCCGCCCTCGCCTCCCCGCACGTAACAATGGGGCAGCGGATGCGTTGAAAAAACAGCATCCGCTGCACCCGTTGTGCGGCGCTTACAACGCTAGCGTCGGTACGTCGGCCCGACACACTGCGATGGGCCGAGTACGATGCTAGTGTGAAAGTAGTCTTAGGCTTCTTTCACACTTGCGTCGGTACGGGGCGGTCGCAATGCGTCGGCCCGACGTACCGACGCACGTTGTGAAAATTGTGCACAACGTGGGCAGCAGATGCAGTTTTTCAACGCATCCGCTGCCCAGTCTATGTCCTGGGGAGGAGGGGGCAGAGTTACGGCCACGCATGTGCGGAAATGGCGGACGCGACGTACAAAAAAAAGGTTACATTGAACTCTTTTTGTGACGACGGGGCTAAAGTTATGGTTAGGGTTGGGGCTAAAGTTAGGGTTAGGGTTGGGGCTAAAGTTAGGGTTAGAGTTGGGATTAGGGTTAGGGGTGTGTTGGATTTAGGGTTTTGATTAGGGTTATGGTTAGGGTTGAGATTAGGGCTGTTTGGGGTTAGGGTTGTGATTATCATTAGGGTTGTGATTAGGATTATGGATCGGGTTGAGATTAGGGTTAGGGGTGTGTTGGAGTTAGGGTTGGAGTTATAATTTGGGGGTTTCCACTGTTTAGGTACATCAGGGGGTCTCCAAACACGACAGCCAATTTTGCGCTAAAAAAGTCAAATGGTGCTCCCTCCCTTCTGAGCTCTGCCGTGCGCCCAAAGAGTGGTTTACCCCCACATATGGGGCATCAGCGTACTCGGGATAAATTGGACAACAACTTTTGGGGTCCAATTTCTCCTGTTACCCTTGTGAAAATAAAAACTTGGGGGCTAAAAATCTTTTTTATTTTCGCTACTCTGCATTATAAACTTCTGTGAAGCACTTGAGCATTCAAAGTTCTCACCACATATCTAGATAAGTTCCTTAGGGGGTCTAGTTTCCAAAATGTGGTCACTTTTGAGGGGTTTCTACTGTTTAGGTACATCAGGGGCTCTGCAAACACAACATAACACCCACAGACAATTCTATCAAAGTCTGAATTCCAAAATGGCACTCCTTCTCTTCCGAGCTCTGCCGTGTGCCAAAACAGTGGTTTACCCCCACACATGGGGTACCAGCATACTCAGGACAAATTGGACAACAACTTTTGGGGTCCAATTTCTCTTGTTACCCTTGTGAAAATAAAAATTTGGAGGCTAAAAAATCTTTTTTGTGGGAAAAAAAATATTTTTTATTTTCACTACTCTGCATTATAAACTTCTGTGAAGCACTTGGGCATTCAAAGTTCTCACCACATATCTAGATAAGTTCCTTGGGGGGTCTAGTTTTCAAAATGGGGTCACTAGTGGGGGGTTTCTACTGTTTAGGTACATCAGTGGCTCTGCAAACGCAACATAATGCCCGCAGACCATTCTATCAAAGCCTGCATTTCAAAATGGCGCTCCTTCCCTTCCGAGCTCTGCCGTGCGCCCAAACAGTGGTTTACCCCCACATATTGGGTACCAGCATACTCAGGAGAAATTGGACAACAACTTTTGGGGTCCAATTTCTCTTGTTACCCTTGTGAAAATAAAAATTTGGGGGCTAAAAAAATCTTTTTTGTGGGACAAAAAAATATTTTTTATTTTCACTACTCTACATTATAAACTTCTGTGAAGCACTTGGGCATTCAAAGTTCTCACCACATATCTAGATAAGTTCCTTGGGGCGTCTATTTTCCAAAATGGGGTCACTTGTTGGGGGTTTCTACTGTTTAGGTACATTAGGGGTCTGCAAACGCAACATAGCGCCCGCAGACAATTCTATCAAAGTCTGCATTCCAAAATGGCGCTCCTTCCCTTCCGAGCTCTGCCGTGCGCCCAAACAGTGGTTTACCACCACATATGGGGTAACAGCATACTCAAGACAAATTGGACAACAACTTTTGGGGTCCAATTTCTCTTGTTACCCTTGTGAAAATAAAAACTTGGGGGCTAAAAAATCTTTATTGTTAAAAAAAATATATTTTTTATTTTCACGACTCTGCATTATAAACTTCTGTGATGCACTTGGGCATTCAAAGTTCTCACTACACATCTAGATAAATTCCATGGGGGGTCTAGTTTGCAAAATGGGGTCACTTTTGGGGGGTTTCTACTGTTTAGGCACATCAGGGGCTCTCCAAACGCGACATGGCGTCCGATCTCAATTCCAGTCAATTTTGCATTGAAAAGTCAAATGGCGCTCCTTTGCTTCCGAGCTCAGCCATGCGCCCAAACAGTGGTTTACCCCCACATATGGGGTGTCGGCGTACTCAAGACAAATTGTACAACAACTTCTGGGGTCCATTTTCTCCTGTTACCCTTGGTAAAATAAAAATTTGGAGGCAAAAAGATAATTTTTGTAGAAAAAATTCGATTTTTTTATTTTCACGGCTCTACGTTATAAACTTCTGTGAAGCACCTGGGGGTTTAAAGTGCTCACCACACATCTAGATAAGTTCCTTAAGGGGTCTAGTTTCCAAAATGGTGTCATTTGTGGGGGGTCTCCACTGTTTAGGCACATCAGCGGCCAGTGGCGTAACTACAAAGTTATGGGCCCCGGTGCGAACTTCCAAATGGGGCCCCCCCGCCATACAATTCAATGTAACCCCCATAGAATACAATGCAGCCCCCCTCATAGTATAATGCAGCCCCTCCATACAGGGGCAGTGAGAAAGACACGAGCAAATGGTGATGAGGGGGCAAGGGAGAGGGCAAGGAAGACAGGCACAAGGGGACACATGGGGGCTAGGAGGCAGGGGAGAAGGTTACAAGGGGACTAGTGGGCAAGGGAGACTGACACAAGGGGACTAGTGGGCAAGGGAGCCTGACACAAGGGGCACACGGGGACAAGTGAGCAAGGGAGACTGACACAAGGGGCACACGGGGACCAGTGGACAAGGGGGACTGGCACAAGGGACACAGGGACTAGTGGGCAAGGGAGACTGGCACATGGGGACAAGGGACACAAGCATAACGGAGACAGGCTCAAGGGGACACACGGCCCCCTGACCTGCCAGAGCCGCATGCAGCTGCGACCGTGGTAGTTACGCCCCTGCCTCACACACACTACAGATATCACACACACACTACAGATATCACACACACACATCATACTACAGATATTACACACACACATACTACAGTTATCACACACACACTACAGATAACACACACACACACACATACTACAGATATCACACACACACACACCAGATACCAGCTCATATACACAACTCACAATCTCCTCTCTGGTACAGGGGTGGCTGATGTAAACCGGCTGCGGCTCCTCAGCTTCTCCTGACTAAAGCGGCTCTGTCCCGCACCTCCCCCCTGCTCTCGCCTTCTGTCCCGGGGTTATTTTGGCTTTCTCTTAAATACGATCTCATTCAGACGTACATGAGATGTATGAGGGGGGGGAAAATACAGACTGAGAAGCTGTCTCATCGTGATGACTGGAGCTGCTTCCTGTCTCTCACGTGCCCCGGCTGCCCCCTTCCCCTAGATACGCCTCGGACTGTTGCCGTGCAGGAGGAATCTCCTGCACTGCAACATGGTGTTGGGTGCCAGCACAGCCCACACAGTGGTCTATCCAGCACAGCCCGCACAGTGGTCTATCCAGCACAGCCCGCACAGTGGTCTATCCAGCACAGCCCGCACAGTGGTCTATCCAGCACAGCCCGCACAGTGGTCTATCCAGCACAGCCCGCACAGTGGTCTATCCAGCACAGCCCGCACAGTGGTCTATCCAGCACAGCCCGCACAGTGGTATATAGAGCACAGCCCGCACAGTGGTCTATAGAGCACAGCCCGCACAGTGGTCTATCCAGCACAGCCCGCACAGTGGTCTATCCAGCACAGCCCGCACAGTGGTCTATCCAGCACAGCCCGCACAGTGGTCTATCCAGCACAGCCCGCACAGTGGTCTATCCAGCACAGCCCGCACAGTGGTCTATCCAGCACAGCCCGCACAGTGGTCTATCCAGCACAGCCCGCACAGTGGTCTATCCAGCACAGCCCGCACAGTGGTCTATCCAGCACAGCCCGCACAGTGGTCTATCCAGCACAGCCCGCACAGTGGTATATCCAGCACAGCCCGCACAGTGGTCTATCCAGCACAGCCCGCACAGTGGTATATAGAGCACAGCCCGCACAGTGGTATATAGAGCACAGCCCGCACAGTGGTATATAGAGCACAGCCCGCACAGTGGTATATAGAGCACAGCCCGCACAGTGGTATATCCAGCACAGCCCGCACAGTGGTATATCCAGCACAGCCCGCACAGTGGTATATAGAGCACAGCCCGCACAGTGGTATATAGAGCACAGCCCGCACAGGGATATATACAGCACAGCCCACACAGTGGTATATACAGCACAGCCCACACCGTGCTATATACAGCACAGCCCGCACAGTGGTATATATAGCACAGCCCGCACAGTGGTATATCCAGCACAGCCCACACAGTGGTATATACAGCACAGCCCGCACAGTGGTATATACAGCACAGCCTGCACAGTGGTCTATCCAGCACCACTGTGCGGTATATACATACCACTGTGCGGGCTGTAAAATAAAGAGGAGAAATCACGCTGCAGCCGATCACAGCTATGGGCCCCAGGGGCCCGAGCTCCTGCCGCACTGTGCCCCCGTACCTGTCCCTGGTGGTCGATGTAGTAGAAGTACTCCTTGGTTTGGGGGTCGGGATTCTGGCCCTGGACATAATGAAGGCTCCTGAGGACCGGGGACAGGCGGCAGAGTCGGAGCCGCAGTGCGTGACAGGACATGGCTAGGACGGCCGCGGGTCACTATGGAAACAGGTGCTGCCACTTCCGGGCACCGCCGGAAACATGGGAACTGAAGAAAGCATCCGCACGCGAGAGCTGGAAGTGCCGGGACGCCTCACCAGTCTGTGTAGTGGGCGCGTCAGGGGCGTGACGGCGGATACAGAGAGCCACCCCCTGCTATGGATGGGAGGAGCCGCTCTGCAGCGTCACTGAGCCTGCGCACTGCTGCTTATCTATAGATAGAAGTAAGTGACGGAAGTGTGCGGGAGCAGGAGGCGGACATAGTGCGGTGACCAGGGGCGTCTGACCTGCCGGCCCTGGGCCCCTGACCTAGCGGGCCCGGTCGCAATGGCGACCGCTGCGACCGCGGTAGTTACGCCCCTGTCAGCGGCTCTCCAAACGCGACATGGCATCCGATCTCAATTCCAGCCAATTCTGCATTGAAACAGTCAAACGGTGCTCCTTCACTTCCAAGCTCTGCGGTGCGCCCAAACAGTGGTTTACCTCCACATATGGGGTATCGGCGTACTCAGGAAAAATTGCACAACAAAATTTGTGGTTAAATTTCTGTTTTTACACTTGTGAAAATTAAAAAAAATGGTTCTGAAGTAAAATGTTTGCCAAAAAAAGTTAAATGTTCATTTTTTTCTTCCACATTGTTTCAGTTCCTGTGAAGTACATAAAGGGTTAATAAACTTCTTGAATGTGGTTTTGAGCAGCTTGAGGGGTGCAGTTTTTAGAATGGTGTCACACTTGGTTATTTTCTATCATATAGACCCCTCAAAATGACTTCAAAGGTGATGTGGTCCCTAAAAAAAACATGGTGTTGTAAAAATGAGAAATTGCTGGTCAACTTTTAACCCTTATAACTCCCAAACAAAAAAAAAAATTGATTCCAAAATTGTGCTGATGTAAAGTAGACATGTGGGAAATGTTATTTATGAACTATTTTTTGTGACATATCTCTCTGATTTAAGGGCATAAAAATACAAAGTTTGAAAATTGCAAAATTTTAAAAATTTTCGCCATATTTCCATTTTTTTCATAAATAATCGCAATTAATATCGAAGGAATGTTACAACTAACTTGAAGTACAATATGTCACGAAAAAACATTCTCAGAATCAGCGGGATCCGATAAAGCGTTCCAGAGTTATAACCTCTTAAAGTGACACTGGTCAGAATTGTAAAAATTGGCTCGGTCATTAAGTACCAAATTGGCTCTGTCACTAAGGGGTTAATCTTGATTGCCAGAGGGATCAAATACTTATTCCTCACTGCAAAATGCAAATAAATTAATATAATTTATACAGTGTGATTTTCTGGATTTTATTTTTGATATTCTATCACTTAATGTTAAAATTAACTTGCCCTTAAAATTTCAGACTATTCATGTCTTTGTCAGTGGGCAAACTTACAAAATCAGCAAGGGATCAAATACTTATTTCCTTCACTGTAAATGTCTCAGTGCTGAAGGGTTGAGATGGGAATAACTCTTTACCCCTTCAAGATGCGGCCCTTTTTTTCGTTTTTGCGTTTTCATTTTTCGCTCCTCTCCTTCCCAAAGCAATAACTTTTTTATTTGTCAGTCAATATGGTCATGTGAGGGCTTATTTTTTGCGGGGCTAATTGTACTTTTGAACGACACCATTGGTTTTACCATGTCTTGTACTAGAAAACGGGAAAAAAATTCCAAGTGTGGTGAAATTGCAAAAAAAGTGCAATCCCACACTTGTTTTTTGTTTGGCTTTTTTGCTAGGCTTGCCATTGTGATTTTCCAGGTCATTACAAGTTCATAGGCACCAAAAATGTCTACGTTATTTTTTATCTAAATGGTAAAAAAAAATTCCACACTTTGCTTAAAAAAAAAAATAAAAAAATAAAAAAATTGCTCCATTTTCCGATACTCGTAGCGTCTCCATTTTTCGTGATCTGGGGTCGGGTGAGGGCTTATTTTTTGCATGCTGAGCTGACATTTTTAATAATACCACTTTTGTGCAGATACGTTCTTTTGATCGCCCGTAATTGCATTTTAATTCAATGTTGCTGCGACCAAAAAAACGTAATTCTGGCGTTTTTTTAATTTTTTTCTTGCAACGCTGTTTAGCGATCAGGTTAATGCTTTTTTTATTGATAGATCAGGCGATTCTGAACACGGCAATACCAAATATGTGTATGTTTGATTTTTTTTATTGTTTTATTTTGGGTGGGGCGAAAAGGGGGGTGATTTAAACTTTTATATTTTTTTCATTTTTTTCAAAACATTTTTTTAAAACTTTTGCCATGCTTCAATAGCCTCCATGGGAGGCTAGAAGCTGGCACAACTCGATTGGCTCTGCTACATAGCAGCGATCATCAGATCGCTGCTATGTAGCTGAATTGCAGGCTTGCTTTGAGCACTGTCAACAGGGTGGCGCTCACAGCAAGTCGGCATCAGTAACCATAGAGGTCTCAAGGACCTCTCTGGTTACTATCCTGACACATCACTGACCCCCGATCACGTGACGGGGTCGGCGATGTGCGCATTTCCGGCCACGCGGCCGGAAGCAGTAGTTAAATGCCGGTGTCAGCATTTGACAACGACATTTAACTGGTTAATAGCGGCAGGTGGATCGCCTGTAAGTTCCCCAAACACTGTTAACCTGCAGATATGAGATTTATCTGCATGTAAATAGTGTTACAAAACTGCCTGGCCACCTTAACTTTATTCCTCGCAGGAGCTGCCGGCTTTGAGTCATAGAGGCGTGGTCAGTGCAGCTACAGTCACTGCTCAGTACAAAGCAGGTGGCTGCTGTAAGCCAAAGTGCTGGGGCTTGATTACAGCTGCCGCTGACAATGCTGTGGGCAATGACAATAGCTACTTTGGGCAAGCCTCTATGACTGAAAGCTGGCAGCTTCCTGAATAAAGTTAATTTTCCAACGGTAGCCATTCTTAAAGAAAGGCAGTAAGACAGCATTGTAACGCTATTAACCCCATATCTACAGGTGAAAAGTGTTTAGGGACTCTTGTGTGCCATTATTCACATAAGCTCTGAATATAGTATACAGTGTATAGGTAATACGGTGACTCACCAGTGACATTATACACAGGAGCTTTGTATATCATGTCAGTGTACAGGTAATACAGTGATCACCAGTGACATTATACACAGGAGCTCTGTATATAGTGTCAAATTACAGGTCTGAGGATACACACCCTGTTGAAAACTGTGGGCCAGGGAATTAGATCAGGACGCCACTTGCCTGTTCGGGGAACTTCCCGCTATTTTAACAAGCGGTTCCACCCAACCAGGGAGAACTCCTCGAATTCCATCACTAGTCATATGTGCCTTGGATTGCCTAGGTAGTGTCAACATGACCAATTAATTACCCAGAGAAAGAAAGTGAACAGTCATTTTTAAATTTCTGTATTTGTAATGAGATAGAGTCTTGTTGAGACAGATGGCTACTGGGCACTCTCTTTACAAAAGTCACTTTTGTCTTAAAGTTTAAATTTTGGCTGATAATGTGATGGAAAACTTATTTCAGTACTTTATCATATCTTTAGTAGTGATGGATGAATCCAAACAGTAAAGTTCAGGGGCCAAACCAAACACGTACTGTTCGGGCACAGACTCAGAACACAGACTTCTCCAGGAAGCCTGTGTTACTGTTCGGGTTTGGAACCCCGAACATCGGGTGTTTACCACACTGCCATCTGCATGACAGCTAAACAAAACACTGTTGGCTCTGATCGGCTCTAAAATCATTACCACCGATCAGAGAGCTGCAGTTCATCTGACAGCCAGCAGCTGTGACCTGCGGTAAAAAAATTTACCTCGGGTCACAAAGGCATCAGCTGATGAGAGAGTACTACTCCCATTAGCCTACGCCTGCTGTCCCTAATAACAATGAGAACACGCGCAACTGATGGGAGTATTCATCAGCCGGCGCCTGTGCTATAAATAACATTTTTTATTTTTAAATGACATGGAGTCTTTCTATTTTTGATATCCAGCATGGCAAAGCTGACAGCTGCGGGTTGCAACCCTCAGCTGTCAGCTTTATCATAGCTGGTTATCAAGAATAAAGGGGTCCCCATGCTATTTTTTTAAACTATTTAAATAAATAATCTAAAAAAAGGCATGGAGTCCCACCCATTTTTGACAACCAGCCTGTCATGATCTGCTTAGCTTGTGGGATTAGGTAGTTCAGATTTTAATCTGGACGGCCTCACTCTGGGATTTTGGGAGGCTTTTTAGAGCCTCATTGTGGGATAATTCCTTGTCACTTATACTTTGACCCTTGGCCGAGTGTGTGTGACCCTGTTGTGCCTGTGCTTTGTGCCTGTGCTACTTTATGCTTGTCTGGTTCTCACCTGGTTCTGTCCCTGTTAAGAGTTCCATCTGTCCCTCCTGTACTGTGCTGCCATCTCTGTGTATGACTCCTTGCATACATTCTTACTATTCTCTGCTCGCCCCTCCTGTACCGCACCGCCCTCTCCATGTTTGACCCCCGTTTGTCCAACCTGAGTTCCCCTATCCTCTATTCCAGGGTCCCTGTAGCATCCTGCACTCATCTCCAGCAGCAGGACGCTAAGCCACGTCCCCTGTGGTCACATGATCGCAGGTCCTTCTGTTTCCTACTACTCTCAGCGTCCTCTCTCACCACACTGCTCAGGCTGTCTGCCTGAGCTTTTCCCACAGCATCTGACTCCTGGCTCTCCTGCAGTGTGGGTGAGTCACCCTACTCAGCCGTGGCAGTTAGCCGGTGCTGACAGGATCCTGATACAGCCAAGCTAAAGCAGATTGTTGTGAATTCTGTTTTTGGCTCCCTCTGGTGGCTACTGGTGGTACTGGCTTACTTTTGTCTTTTATTTCCAGTGCACCTGTTCCCATCAGGAATTGGGAGTTTCCTATTTAGTTTGGCTTCTCAGTCATTCTAGTGCCGGCAATCAATGTTACCAGAGCACCTCTGTTGCTTGCTACCTGCTCCAAGTCTGCAATTCAGCTAAGTTGGATCTTTTGTATTTTTTGTGTTTGTTTTGTCCAGCACGCATTTTATCACTCTTGCTGCTGGAAGCTCTAGTGATCTGAAATTACTACTCCGGTGTCATGAGTTGATATCGGAGTTAAAAGTAATTTCAGGATGGCTGATTAGGGTTTTGAGGTGACCGCGAAGTCCTCTTTTTGTATTTTCTGCTATCTAGTCAGAGGGCCTCTCTTTGCTGAACCTATATTCATACTGCGTACGTGTTTTCCTCTTATCTAACCATTATTATATGTGGGGGGCTACTATCACTTTTGGGGTTTCCCTGGAGGCAAGTCAGGTCTGTGTATTCCTCTACTAGGGGTAGCCTAGATCTCCGGCTGGTGCGAGACGTCTAGGGATAAAACGTAGGCACGCCCCCCGGCTACTATTATTTGTGTGTTAGGTTCAGCATCGCGGTCATCTGAGATTCCATCTTCCTAGAGCTAGTCCGTTTTTGCCTAAGTCCCTGCCATTGGGAATCATGACAGCAGATAGCTTGGGACTGGTATTCTCAGGCTGGTAAGGGGTTATTTTTAATAAATTTGTAAAATGGTGTGTGTTTTTATTTCAAATAAAGAACTTTATTCTGGGTGTTTTTTATTGACAATATGACTATAGGGTTAGAAATATAGAGGCGTCTTAAAGATTACTAAATGCTGGGCTTGATGTCACCTGAAAATACAAAGGTGACCTGAAAATACAAAGGTGACATCAACCCCACTTGTCACCGCCACAAGGCAAGTGGGAAGAGCCAGGAAAACAGCCAGAATTGGCACATCTGAGAGCTGAGGGTTGCAGCCTGCAGCTCTCAGCTTTGCCATGCTGGTTATCAAAAATTGAAAGACCCCCACCTCATTTAAAAAAAAAAAAATTATATATAGAACATGCATCAGGTGATAAAACACCAATCACCTGTGCCTGCTTTCACTGTTATTAGCGGCAGCAGGCATAGGCAGATGGGAGTAGTACTCTCTCATCAGCATGATGCCTCTGTGACCAGAGATAAAATTTTTACCGCCGGTCACAGCTGTTGGCTCACGCTGTCATCTGACAGCATGGGAGCCGCAGCTCTCTGGCTGCCAGTAATAATCTTACCTCCAATCAGAGGCAGTTTGTGTCACGCTGTCATGGCAAATAACAGATATTCGGGTCCCCCATTCTTCTTAATGGGTGCTGGGTTTGGGTACTTTTCTGATACCCAAACCAAACTTTTTTTAAATGTTCGGACGAACGCACCAGACCCGAACAACCAAGGGTGTGCCCATCACGAAACTTTGGACCCATTTATTACTTGCATAATGTAGTAGCTCTATCTAGATTAAAAGGGTTATATGACAAAAGAAAGGAAGGGAAAGAAGGAATAATTGTAAATACATTTCTCAGTATCTTTAGTCGTAAATCACACTCATTTTGTCCATTGAGCTAATCACTATATTACATTAAAATGTCTTGTTACACTGAAAGAGTTAATAGGATAGAAGTCTGTTCACATGTGCAGTAAGAACCTCCTCCCCTCCTTCAATTGTTGCAAGATGGGCTCCCAGTGGATATTCAGATGTAGTCTTGGAGATACAAGGCAAACTGAGGTAAGAAGAGGCTGCTTAAACTGCTGTCGACCCTGTCTGTCTGATCTAATACTGGAAATGCCAGGGGTGCTGAGATAAGAATAGGCTGCTCACACTGCTCTTTTTATCTCAGCAAAAGCAGTAAATAAAGGATTTGCGGGTATGTCAAAAGCAAAAGAAAAGTCAAAGATGTTATAGGATTTTTACAGGATGAAAAAGGTGAAGTGGTCAAAAATGATGTTGAGAAGGCCAAACTTTTAAATTCCTATTTCTCATCTGTGTTCTCTAAGAGAGGACATGTAACATCAACTGATCTTCACTGTGCCATGAAAGGAATAAAATAATCCACACAATCCATAACCAGAGAAATGGTGAGCGAATACTTAGCTAATTTAAATGAATTTAAATCTCAAGGTCCAGATGAATTACATCCTAGGGTACTGAAAGAGTTAGCAGAGGAAATCGCAGAACCACTAGCCAAAATCCTGGAAAACAGGAGTCCCAGAAGACTGGAGAAGGAAAAATGTTGTCCCTTGTTATGGACCTGGTGGTTAGGAGCACCCGGAATGACCTGATGAGTAAACTAGTAATCGAAACAAGCTCTGGGAAAGTGGGAACTCTGCTGACCGCAAACCCTACTCCTATGACACACACTAGAAATAGCCGTGGAGCGTACCTAACTCTCCCTAGACGCCTCTTCACAGCCTAAGAGCTAACTACCCCTAAAGATAGAAATAGAAGCCTAACCTTGCCTCAGAGAAATTCCCCAAAGGTAAAGGCAGCCCCCCACATATATTGACTGTGAGATAAGAGGAAAGTCACAAACACAGAATGAAACAGGTTTTAGCAAAGGAGGCCAGACTTCACTAAATAGTCAGAGGAAAGAAAAGGAAACTATGCGGTCAGCACAAAAAACTACAAAAAAACACGCAGAGTATGCAAAAAGACCCCCACACCGACTCACGGTGTGGAGGTGCAACACTGCACCCCCAGAGCTTCCAGCTAGCAAGGAAATATCATGATAGCAAGCTGGACTAGAATTTAGCAGTACTAAGAAATATATTCAGGCAGCAGTAAAAACAAATGAACTAGCAGGGACTTAGCTTCTGCTGGAGTAGACAGGTCCTCAGAGAAGTCCAAGAGAGATCTGAACCAATACTGAAACATTGACAGCTGGCATGAAGTAACGATCTGAGTAGAGTTAAATAGGGAAGCAAGCATAACAATAAACGAGGGCAGCTGAGAAAGCAAACCTCAGAGACCAGCAGTTCCGCTCAAAGCCACCAGAGGGAGTCCAAGAGCAGAACTAACCAAAGTACCATTCATGACCACAGGAGGGAGTCCGAGAAATGGAATTGACAACAGTACCCCCCCCTTGAGGAGGGGTCACCGAACCCTCACCAGGGCCCCCAGGCCGATCAGGACGAGCCAAATGAAAGGCACGAACTAAATCGGCAGCATGGACATCTGAGGCAACAACCCAGGAATTATCCTCCTGACCATAGCCCTTCCACTTAACCAGGTACTGGAGCTTCCGTCTCGAAATACGAGAATCCAAAATTTTTTCCACCACATACTCCAACTCCCCCTCAACCAACACCGGAGCAGGAGGATCAACGGAGGGAACCATAGGCGCCACATACCTCCGCAACAACGATCTATGGAACACATTATGGATGGCAAAGGAAGCTGGAAGGACCAAACGAAATGACACAGGGTTGAGAATTTCAGAAATCTTATAAGGACCAATGAAATGAGGCTTAAACTTAGGAGAAGAAACCTTCATAGGAACATAACGAGAAGATAATCAAACCAAATCCCCAACACGAAGTCGAGGACCAACACAACGATGGCGGTTAGCGAAACGTTGAGCCTTCTCCTGGGACAACGTCAGATTGTCCACTACGTGAGTCCAGATTTGCTGCAATCTGTCCACCACAGAATCCACACCAGGACAGTCAGAAGGCTCAACCTGCCCTGAAGAAAAACGAGGATGAAAACCAGAATTGCAAAAAAAAGGCAAAACCAAAGTAGCCGAACTAGCCTGATTATTAAGGTCGAACTCAGCCAATGGCAAAAAGGTCACCCAATCATCCTGATCAGCAGAAACAAAGCATCTCAGATAGGCCTTCAAAGTCTGGTTGGTTCGTTCGGTTTGGCCATTTGTCTGAGGATGGAAAGCCGAAGAAAAAGACAAATCAATGCCCATCTTAGCACAAAAGGACCGCCAAAACCTAGAGACAAACTGGGACCCTCTGTCCGACACAATGTTCTCCGGAATGCCATGCAAACGAACCACATGCTGAAAGAATAATGGCACCAAATCAGAGGAGGAAGGTAATTTAGGCAAGGGTACCAAATGGACCATCTTAGAAAAGCGATCACAAACCACCCAGATGCCAGACATCCTTTGAGAGACAGGAAGATCTGAAATAAAATCCATGGAAACATGCGTCCAAGGCCTTTTCGGGACCGGCAAGGGCAAAAGCAACCCACTGGCACGAGAACAGCAGGGCTTGGCCCGAGCACAAGTCCCACAAGACTGCACAAAAGAACGCACATCCCGTGACAAGGAAGGCCACCAAAAGGACCTAGCCACCAAATCCCTGGTACCAAAAATCCCAGGATGACCAGCCAACACCGAGCAATGAACCTCAGAAATAACTCTGCTAGTCCATCTATCAGGGACAAACAGTTTCTCCGCTGGACAACAGTCAGGTCTATCAGCCTGAAACTCCTGCAGCACCCGCCGCAAATCAGGGGAGATGGCAGACAGAATTACCCCCTCTTTGAGAATACCAGCCGGCTCAGGGACTCCCGGAGAATCAGGCACAAAACTCCTAGAAAGGGCATCAGCCTTCACATTCTTAGAACCCGGAAGGTATGAAACCACAAAATCGAAACGGGAGGAAAACAGTGACCATCGAGCCTGTCTAGGATTCAACCGCTTGGCAGACTTGAGATAAGTCAAATTCTTGTGATCCGTCAAGACCACCATGCGGTGCTTGGCTCCCTCAAGCCAATGTCGCCACTCCTCGAATGCCCACTTCATAGCCAGCAGCTCCCGATTGCCAACATCATAATTACGCTCAGCAGGCGAAAATTTTCTAGAAAAGAAGGCACATGGCTTCATCACAGAGCCATCAGAACTTCTTTGAGACAAAACAGCCCCTGCTCCAATCTCAGAAGCATCAACCTCAACCTGAAAAGGGAGCGAAACATCTGGCTGACGCAACACAGGGGCCGAAGAAAAACGACGTTTCAGCTCCTGAAAAGCCTCCACGGCCGCAGAGGACCAATTCACCACATCAGCACCTTTCTTTGTCAAATCAGTCAAAGGTTTAACCACACTAGAAAAATTAGCAATGAAGCGACGGTAAAAATTAGCAAAGCCCAGGAATTTCTGGAGACTCTTCACAGATGTAGGTTGAGTCCAATCATAAATGGCCTGAACAATAACAGGATCCATCTCGATAGTAGAAGGGGAAAAAATGAAGCCCAAAAAGGAAACTTTCTGAACTCCGAAGAGACATTTAGACCCCTTCACAAACAAGGAATTAGCACGAAGGATCTGGAATACCATTCTGACCTGCTTCACATGAGACTCCCAATAATCTGAAAAGACCAAAATATCATCCAAATATACAATCATGAATCTATCCAGATACTTTCGGAAGATGTCATGCATAAAGGACTGAAACACAGAAGGAGCGTTAGAAAGCCTGAATGGCATCACCAGGTACTCAAAATGGCCCTTGGGCGTATTAAATGCTGTTTTCCATTCATCGCCCTGTTTAATACGCACAAGGTTATATGCCCCTCGAAGATCTATCTTGGTGAACCAACTAGCCCCCTTAATCCGAGCAAACAAATCAGACAGCAGAGGCAAAGGGTACTGAAATTTGACCGTGATTTTATTGAGAAGGCGGTAGTCTATACAGGGTCTCAGAGAACCATCCTTCTTGGCCACAAAAAAGAACCCTGCTCCCAACGGTGATGAAGACGGGCGAATATGCCCTTTCTCCAAGGACTCCTTTATATAACTCCGCATAGCGGTGTGTTCTGGCACGGATAAATTGAAAAGTCGGCCCTTAGGAAACTTACTACCAGGGATCAAATTTATAGCACAATCACAATCCCTATGAGGGGGTAGGATACTGGATTTGGGCTCATCAAATACATCCCGGTAATCCGACAGAAACTCAGGGACATCAGAAGGAATGGATGAAGAAATTGACATCATCGGAACATCGCCATGTACCCCTTGACAACCCCAACTAGACACAGACATTGATTTCCAATCCAATACTGGATTATGAACCTGTAGCCATGGCAAACCCAACACGACCACATCATGCAAATTATGCAACACCAGAAAGCGAATATCTTCCTGATGTGCAGGAGCCATGCACATGGTCAACTGAGTCCAGTACTGAGGTTTATTCCTGGCCAAAGGCATAGCATCAATTCCCCTTAATGGAATAGGATACTGCAAAGGCTCCAGGAAAAAACCACAACACCTGGCAAACTCCAAGTCCATCAAATTCAGGGCAGCGCCCGAATCCACAAATGCCATAACCGAGTAGGACGACAGAGAGCAAATCAAAGTAACAGACAAAAGAAATTTAGGCTGTACAGTAGCAATGGTGACAGACCTAGCGAACCGCTTAGTGCGCTTAGGACAATCAGAGATAGCATGAGTAGGGTAACCACAGTAAAAACACAGCCGATTCTGACGTCTGTGTTCTTGCCGTTCAGTCCTGGTCAAAGTTCTATCACATTGCATAAGCTCAGGCCTCTGCTCAGAGGACACCGCCAAATGGTGCACAACTTTGCGCTCGCGCAAACGCCGATCAATTTGAATGGCCAAGGACATTGATTCATTCAGACCAGCAGGCGTGGGGAAGCCCACCATAACATCCTTAAGGGCCTCAGAGAGACCCTTTCTAAAAATTGCTGCCAGGGCACACTCATTCCATTGAGTAAGCACAGACCACTTTCTAAACTTCTGACAATATACCTCCGCTTCATCCTGACCCTGAGACAAAGCCAGCAAGGTTTTCTCTGCCTGATCCACTGAATTCGGTTCGTCATTCGCAATCCAAGCGCCAGAAAAAACGCATCTACATTAAGCAATGCAGGATCTCCTGGCGCAAGGGAAAATGCCCAGTCTTGAGGGTCGCCACGTAACAAAGAAATAATAATTTTTACTTGCTGAATGGGGTCTCCAGAGGAGCGGGGTTTCAAAGCAAGAAACAGTCTACAATTATTTTTGAAATTCAGAAACTTAGATCTATCCCCAGAAAACAAATCAGGAATTGGAATTCTAGGCTCTAACATTGGATTCTGAACTACATAATCTTGAATGCTTTGGACCCTTGCAGCGAGTTGATCCACACAAGAGGACAGACCTTGAATATCCATATCTACACCTGAGTCCTGAACCACCCAGAGATTAAGGGGAAAAGAGAGACAAAACACACTGCAAAGGAAAAAAAAATGGGTTCAGAACTTCTCTTATCCCTCTTTTGAGATGCATTAACACTTTGTTGGCCAGCTGTACTGTTATGGACCTGGTGGTTAGGAGCACCCGGAATGACCTGATGAATAAACTAGTAATCGAAACAAGCTCTGGGAAAGTGGGAACTCTGCTGACCGCAAACCCTACTTCTATGACACACACTAGAAATGGCCATGGAGCGTACCTAACTCTCCCTAGACGCCTCTTCACAGCCTAAGAGCTAACTACCCCTAAAGATAGAAATAGAAGCCTAACCTTGCCTCAGAGAAATTCCCCAAAGGTAAAGGCAGCCCCCCACATATATTGACTGTGAGATAAGAGGAAAGTCACAAACACAGAATGAAACAGGTTTTAGCAAAGGAGGCCAGACTTCACTAAATAGTCAGAGGAAAGAAAAGGAAACTATGCGGTCAGCACAAAAAACTACAAAAAACCACGCAGAGTATGCAAAAAGACCCCCACACTGACTCACGGTGTGGAGGTGCAACACTGCACCCCCAGAGCTTCCAGCTAGCAAGGAAATATCATGATAGCAAGCTGGACTAGAATTTAGCAGTACTAAGAAATATATTCAGGCAGCAGTAACAACAAATGAACTAGCAGGGACTTAGCTTCTGCTGGAGTAGACAGGTCCTCAGAGAAGTCCAAGAGAGATCTGAACCAATACTGAAACATTGACAGCTGGCATGAAGTAACGATCTGAGTAGAGTTAAATAGGGAAGCAAGCATAACAATAAACGAGGGCAGCTGAGAAAGCAAACCTCAGAGACCAGCAGTTCCGCTCAAAGCCACCAGTGGGAGTCCAAGAGCAGAACTAACCAAAGTACCATTCATGACCACAGGAGGGAGTCCGAGAAATGGAATTCACAACAGTCCCTATCTTCAAAAAAGGAAAGAAGACAGAGCCAGGAAATTACAGGCTAGTGAGCCTTACTTCTATACCAGGAAAGATATTTGAACAAATTATTAAACAGCATGTATGTAAGAACTTGCACATAAAAAATAACAAATATCTGAAGGGATGTCACAGTGTAGAGGGATCATCATTATTCTCATTTCCACATGGAAACACAAGAAGCAATGGAATTAATCTGAATGGGAGAAGATACAGACTAGATATTAGAAAAATCTTTTTGACAGTGAGGGTGATCAACGAGTGGATCAGGCTGCCATGAGAGGTGGTGAGTCCTCCTACAATGGAAGTCTTCAAACAGAGGTTGGACAGACATCTGTCTGAGATGGTTTAGTGAATCCTGCATTGAGCAGGGGGTTGGACACAATGGTGGTCCCTTCCAACTCTAACATTATATGATTCTATGATACTATGACTGTTGTCCACCCTGTCTGTTTTATTTAATACTGGACATTCCAGGAGTGCTGAGGTAAGAAGAGGCTGCTCACACAGCTGTCCACCCTGTCTTTCTGATTTACTACTAAAGGTACCTGGAGTGCTGAGGCAAAAAAGCTGCTCACACTGCACTCTGTCTATCTGATCTAATACTGAAGATACCAGGGGTGCTTTATTTAGAATAGGCTGCTCGTACTGCTATCCACCCTGTCTTTCTGATCTAATAATGGAGATACCAGAGGTTCTAAGGTAAGAGTCTGCTCACACTACTGTCTACCCTCTCTAATCTAATACTGGAGCTACCAGGGGTGATTAGGTAAGTATAGGCTGCTCATACTGCTGTTAACCCTGTGTCTCTGATCTAATACTGGAGATACCAGGAGTTCTGAGGTAAGACGAAGCTGCTCACACTGCTGTCCACATTGTCTTTCTGAATACAGAGCGGCTACTATGACCCAGAGTTAGCTTTATAATATGTGGAATGTACTATCGAGGTTACGGCAGTGGAGTTTCCTACTGCATAAAACAAGTGTGATTTGCTAATTAACCGCCAGCGCACACATTGTGCGCTGCAGGGATTCGCTGGTTTCAGACCCTGAACCGTAGGGTATGTATGAGTTTTACATACCCCCCAGCCAGTGAGTTCGGCCTCACTCTCCATACACTTGTATGAATCGAGGCCACGCCTTATAATCAGACAGCCGGAACTTTTTTTTTTTTTCTTTACAATTTTTGATTGTCCGATTTGGGGGACTGTTTTTTTTTTTTTTAAGAATGTGTAATCTGAAAAACGTTAATAAAAACAAACACATAACATAAAAAAACAAAGGAAACAGAGTAATAAATGGTTGATTTGACTAAAGAGAAACTGTTCTATTTACACTGGCTTGTGAAAGTATTCACTCCCTTGGCATTTTTCGTGTTTTGTTACCTCACAACCTGGAATTCCACTGTTTTTTTGGAGGGTTTGCATATTCATGTAAAGAACATGCCTACAACTGTGAACTTTTCGTTTTCTTTTTTTTGTGAAGCAAACAACAAATAGGAAAAGTAACTGAAAATTTCAGTGTGTATAACTCCACCCACTAAAGTCAGTACTTTTGTAGAGCCTCCTTTTGCAGCAATTACAGCTGCAAGTCGCTTTGGATAAGTCTCTTAGAACTTTCTACTGGGATTTTTGCCCATTCCTCAAGGCAAAACTGCTTGAGCTCCTTCAAGTTAGCTGGTTTCCTCTGGTCTTCAGGTCTGAGCACAAATTCTCTGGGGTTTGACCATGCCACTGCAAAAGATGTACTCGTTTTCTCTTAAACCACTTTAATGTTGCTTTTGCAGTATGCTTTCGGTCATGGTCTTGTTGGAAGGTGAACCTCTGCCCAGTCTCAAATCACTGACTTACTGAAACAGGTTTAGCTCAAAAATATCCCTTTGTTTCACACCATCAATCTTCCTCTTGACTCAGACTATTTACCCTGTCCCTACTTCTGAAAAACATCCCCACTGCATGATGCTGCCACCACTATCTTTCACTTTGGGTATGGTGTTCTTGGGGTGATGCGCTGTGTTGGTTTTGAACCTGACACAGCATTTAACTTGGTGGCCAAAAAGTTACATTTGGGGAGTCTCACACATGTATCTTGACAAACTCAAAACAACCTTTACAATTTTTGTGTGTAAGTAAAGGCTTTTTTCTGCCCACTCTTCCATAAAGGCCACCTCTATGGAGTGTATAGCTTGAGGAAGGAGGGGGAGTCCCGGGAGCTGCAGACATAGACTGAAGGTATGCAGGGTGGTTTGATAATCAGCGGAAGGTGCCGCTTATTGTGGTCATATGGACAGATACTCTAGTCTCTGCTTGGGAACTCTGCAGCTCCTTCAGGGTTACCTTTGGACTCTGCGCTGCTTATCTGATTAATGCCCTACTTGCACAGGCTGGAGGGGTGGTCCTCTCTTGTCAGGTTTGTTATGATACCATGTTCTTCCATTTGATGATAATGCTGCAGAACATATATGATGTTCTGCAGCAGCTGAGTTGGTGCGATTTCTTTATTCAGAACCCATATAATGCACAATGAATCTTATTATACAGCACTACAGCAGCTCTGTATATAGAATAGCCATATCTGCAGCAGCTGGGGTGGTATAATTGTTGCATACAGAATCAGTATAAGAAGTACTAACTTACAGTATATATTATACATGACTAGACATGAGGGTATTGGGGAATGGAAGAATGTTGGATGATCCACTCCACAACAATAAGTAAGTGGACAAGGAGAAGAGCCGCCTGACCATGGCTGTGCCACCGAGTCGACTTGGTTCTGGCCTGGGGCCCGGCGCACTGGAGAGTGACTACTGGAGTACTGGTGGTGGAGTGGAATGGAGTGGCGCTGCTCGAGACTGGAGTCACTCCAGTCTGTCTTGAGTCTTACTTTGCCATTACTCTTGACGAGTCAGCCGATTAGGCTACACACGCCAGAAGAAGATAGTGGCTGGAGTGTCTTCTGTTGTTCTGGTGGCCGGTGGGACAGGTGAGGAGGACGAAAGATGGTTCAAATCATTGGTAAGCGCAAAAGAAGCCTGGCGCTTACCATTGATTGCCTCAGGGCTAGGCTGACGTGGCTGCCCTGCTTCCTCCTGCCAAAGAAGATAGGAATGTAAGCATGCAGTTTGTTCATGCGTAGTACTAAACTTCGTCTGGGAAAAAAAATCACGAACGATGCGTTTTTTCTGATGGACACTTTGGACGGCAGAAAAAGTACCTGGTTTTTATGGACTGGTTGGTTTATAACTGTGACTTGAGACAGCAGCTGTATTTTGATGGCCGCCGGGCCCCTTAATTTCTTCTTTCTCTGTGATGACATGCACACAGTGTTCACTATTGAGTGCTGAGGCACATACAATGAAACATTACATACGGACACCAGTGCCAGTATCAGGACGTACTTTGTGGGCAGAGTTAGCGCACAATTTGTATGGCTCCCAAACGATGGTATACATATCCAAATGACCCTTGGCAGAAAAAAAGATTCCCCACCCCTGGTCTAGGGGCTGAAATATGGCCCTTGTGAAGCCTGAGATCAGTCCTAGTCCCAGCTGTCAGAAGGAATCAGCCAGCAGGTAATGCTCAATGTTCAGTGTGCTTGGCTGCAGCTGGTGTGGCTCAAGAGTACCAGAGATGTTTCTGGTTTGGTGTGTTGATTGACAGCTCAACTAGCCAATCTGTGACTGGGAGGCGTTGGCTGTCTCAGGTGTTCACTATCCCGGGTGATGGCCATACCTACTTAACTGAGCAGCTTCTCCCAAACCACTGCCAGACGTACATTCATCTTGTGAGGTTTGTGCTTTGTGCTCCCTGTGCCTTGAGTTCTATATGCTTGATCTGTTGCCTGACCTTGGCCTTCATTCTGACCATCCGCCTGTTTAACCCCTTCAGCTCTGATCTGTTATCTTCCCGGTACACTGACCTCGGAACGTTACCTGACTACGCTTTTGTCTCTTCCTTCTGTTTATGACGTACCCTCCTGGCTTCTATCCTTGGACTCCCTGAACCAGATCGGATGGCTGAGCTGTCAGTAACTGCATCCCAGACACCCTGAGGGGTGGAACCGTGACAGTCACAGTTTAGACAGAGTCCGAGATCTTGTCTCCATCTTCTCTCTCTTTACCTCGGGTAAATGGACCTGCTCAGGGGAAGAATAACATGCAGTCCACTGTTCACCATGTCTCTCACGGATTCTGGGGTCCATTTGTATGGTCTGAGTCATGGCCTCCATCAGAGAACAAGGGGCGTCATGGAGGACCAGATTGGACAGCTGAGCTGTCAGAAACTGCATCCAAGACTCCCTGAGGGGTAGAACTGTGACAGTACCCCCTCTTATAGAGGGGCCACCAGACCCCCAGGCTTCCCAGGAAATTTTAGATGGAAGGCCTTGACTAACTGATTGGCCTTCACATCTTGAGCAGGGACCCAGGATCTCTCCTCTGGTCTGTATCCCCTCCAGTGGATGAGGTACTGGAGGGAATTACGGACACTCCGAGAACCTACAACCCTATGAACCTCATACTTCAGGCCACTGCCAAGTGAGGAGGGATGAGGGAGACAATGCAGAAGGGACATACTCCTTTAATAGGGATTTATGGAATACATTAGGGATGAGAAGGGATGGAGGAAGCTTTAACCTAAATGCCACAGGATTGACCACCTCCAGGATGAATGTACGTCTGGCAGTGGTCTGGGAGAAGCTGCTCAGTTAAGTAGGTATGGCCATTACCCGGGATAGTGAACAACTGAGACAGTCGACGCCTCCCAGTCACAGATTGGCTAGCTGAGCTGTCAGTCAACACACCAACAGCTCAGCACTCCCCTGAACCAGATTGGACGGCCTACCTTTCAGTAACTGCATCCCAGACACCCTGAGAGATGGAACCATGTCACCATCTTTCCAGAAACATCCCTGACACTCAGCAGGTTCAGGGGCAAACCAGATTGGACAGCCAAGCTGTCAGTAACTGCATCCCAGAGAACACCAAGATTGGCAGATTCAACGTTGGCGCCTGTAAGGATTCTGGACTTTCCTGGTGCCTGTTCGCCCTGATCCAAGATGGAGTCTTGGATCTCGCCCTGTCATGGAACTTCCTGTCTGTCCTGATTATTTAAGTCCAGGTCATGTGTTCTCCTGTCCCTGAGTATTTTGTGCTGCTGGCTCCTGAGCTTCTGCCAGTTTGCTGGTGATCTCCCTGCTTCTTCTGCTCACTACTCGGTGGTCTGCCTTTCTCCATTCAGCTACCTTTCGCCTCTGGAACTTCTGTGACGGGCTGCGTACTAGTGGAAGTATCTTCTTTGTTTGCAAAACTTTTCCCAGTGTTGTGCCTCTTTGCACAACCACACCAGGTGAGCAAGATTCAAGTTGTGCTTGTCTCATCAAGAAATATTTACCCATCTGCTACACTTAGATAGCGCTCTCCCTCTCTTTCCCAGGACTGCATTCACACAACGCACCATCTGTGAATTATTGGACTCCTACTAACAAGTACTGGCACATGTGTGATCAAGTTTTGCTGGACTTTCTCATTTAAAGTACTGTGTGCATTCGCACTATAACCTTATTGGACTTCCTTGTTTAAATATCTGTTTGCCTCTCAGTCTGCTGTTATTTACTTTATTGTGCTGAGGACCTTGTTACTACTGCAGGAATATCTGTATTATGCTGTTTGCTATTTACTATATAGAGCTGAAGACCTCGTTGCAAGTGCAGAAATATCTGTGTCAATTCTGTTTACATTTCTGTTTCGAGTAAGAACATTCTTTGCTGCAACTTTCTTCTCGGACTGGCTTTATTCCATGCTATTAGATTCTGCAGTACCCATATAATTATTACAGCACCCTGTGCTCTTCGCAGATGAGATGTTGATAGTGATAACATGTGACAGACGTGACAGAGTTTGGATACGCCGTGGAGAATATTCTGCTGCCTGCAACATCCTCCAGCATGACCGGTTTGGCAGAGGATCAGTGATGGTGTGGGGAGGCCTTTCATTGTGAGTGCCGCACAACCCTCCATGTGCTAGCCAGAGGTACCCTGACTGTCATTAGGTACAGGGATGAGATCTTCAGACCCCTTGTGAGACCATATGCTGGTGTGGTTGGCCCTGGGTTCCTTCTGATGCATTACAATACTAGGCCTCATGTGCCTGAAGTGTGTCAGCAGTTCCTGCATTATGAAGGCATTGATGCTATGGACTGGCCCGCCCATTCCCCAGACCTGAATCCAATAAGCACATCTGGAACATAATGTCTTGTTCCATCCACCAACACCACATTGCAGCACAGACTGTCTAGGAGTTGACTGATGCTTTAATCCAGGTATAAGAGGAGAACCCTCAGGAGAACATCTGCATCAGGAGCATGCCCAGGCATTGTAGAGAGATCATACAGGCACGTGGAGGCCACACACACTACTGAGCATAATTTCCTTGTCTTGAGGCATTTCCACTGAAGTTGGATGAGCCTGTAATTTGATTTTCCACTTTGATTTTGAGTATCATTCTAATCCAGACTTCCATGGAATATTAACTTTGATTTACAGTGAAACTTTTTATGTTTTCTTGTTCTCAACGCATTCCACAAATTTTAGATTTGCAACTGGAATATTTAATTCAGTGGTTTCTAGAATGTGGGATTTTAGCGTTACCTTTATTTTTTGAGCAGTGTACATTATTTTGTTGTGTCACCAGCTTCTGTGACCCACAACATTTTTACTTTTCAGTAAACATTGATGTGCGAGCTATTGTTTTTTTGGGGAGTCAAGCTGTAGCCTTTGTTAGTACCAATTTGAGGTCCATATGACTTTTTAATAACTTTTTATTCTTTTTTTTTTTGTAGCATGAAAAAAAAGTCTGGAATTATATTTTTTCTTTACTGCTTTTTTTCGTTCACTGAAACCTATATCTATCTTATAAACTGAAAATTGCAGAGCACATACTGTATACTTGGCAATTTTACTGTGAATATGCCATGAATATCGCAGATATGACAACTCCTTTACATTTTTAGTTGGCAGTATATGTATCCACTGTTGGTGGAGAAATGGTTCTCGGAATGCTTTGTTGTCTTGTCTCTACTTAATTCTGCACAGTAACAACCTGATTATAGCCTGGGCATCTTAGGTTGCCTTTCATTGGCCCTTGCAGCCACAGCCTTCTGAATTTCCGGACAGGTGGGAAATAAACCACTGGATTGATTGGTTCACACTATCTCTTTTAGCATCAATAAATGGCAAACTATGTCTGGGAGGAAGTCTGATCTGCGTCTCCAGATGGAAGATGTTCAGGCGATGTATATCAGGTGGCCGGAAAGACATGCAGTAAAGTAGGAAGACATGCAAGGACCCTGCATTACACCTCTCTTTTCCTATGCAGCTTGACAGTTCCATATTTATTGTTTGCCATTCTTTCCTAATACATTTGACTATATTTTACTGCCTTACTAAATCAGCCTTCTTGGAAAGCATTCTGAGGCAGAAGGTGCTAATGAAAGGGCATACTGTGAGGGCAAGGAGCTATTCAATTCATGCTTACTAAATTATTTGGTTCAGACTTTTAACAAGCATAAATTCCTATTGAAGGTTAAAAATGGCTTAAGGGGTATTCAAATCTGCAAGATCCTATCTCAGTATAGTAGGTATAATAATAATAATAATAATAATAATAATAATAATATTAGCAAATACTTCCAATTAGAAATGTAATCAACTTATGGCCTATGATATTGGGGCACTTCATCTAAATGCAAAGAAACCAAATCCCGCATCCTTAAATGCAAGGGACTAAGAAGAGATCCCACATGATATTTTAATAAAAACAATATTTTTATTAAGTCACAATTTGACAATAAAAGACAACACTAATAAAAAAGAAAAATGCCGTCTGGGGACACCAGATACACTTAAATAGGAAAAATTTCCCCACATGTAACAATAATCAATTACAAAAAATCATAAATTCTAAATCATTATAATAATTTACTGCCAACCTTAATACTTCCGAATGACCACCCACATAAATGTACCACAATAAACCTCAACTAAATTTTTAAGGGCAATATGTGAGGATTATCAATTATATCCTGTGTTCAATTTAAGCTTAAGGCAATTAAAACATCCAAGCCCATAATCACTATATGATCTCACTAGAGATATATGCTCCTTCTCTCTCCCTTGACATGCTGTGGTCAAAACGATGTGGCATAAAAATGGTGAAAAGAAATGCAATGAAAATAGATTATAACTTACAAAGTGGATAGTCCTGGCGTCCCCTCACCTCGACGCGCGTTTCGCCGCCAGCTTCTTCCGGGGCCGTGTCAAGGTGAGGAGTAGCCGTGTATTTATGTGAGCACGAGCCTATCAGCAGTGCCCAGGGCCGTTCTGATGATACGGTGCATAGCGCGTCCTCCCCGCCTCCTAGGTCATCCTTTCCAGCAGCGCTCAATGACCCGCACGCTTGTTTGCGTGTCAGGGACAGTGTGAGAGCGCGACCCGGAAGTGACGGAGTCCAGGGTCAGTGCGCATGTGCACTAACAATCGGCAACTAAAGCACCGCTGATTAACAAAAACCAGAGTTAGATTACGGGTAACACAGCGAAACTAATTATATAAAGAAGATATATAAATTGATGTACGAATGTATAAGGATGAATGCTGCTAGTGACTGGAATAAAGGCAAATAATGCCAATGTGATTTTATAAGGAGTGAAAAGTGCTATATATACCTTATAACGGGGGCAAGAATAAAATAATAAAATCATCATTCTTAAAGTGCTATATTAATGAATAAAAGCTTTTTAAAAGTCTTTACCTTGTCGCTAATCAATGCACTTTATTCCCCATGCTTATTCCTAGACCAATCTCTTGTTGGGGATGTTCTCCTTGCGGTAATTGTATTGCCAGTTCAAATGCTGAACATGCTGTAGACTTGCAGAGATCGGGATGTCGTCACGGACACGAGGCAGATCAAGACTTAACAAATTTAGTAACAGTTGAAAGCTCCATGCAGGGAGGAAGTGGATATGGGAGGCAAAGATTATAACGATATGGGTGTTGGAGGGGAGAACGGGGTAAACAGGTAGAAGGGGAAAGAAGTGTACAACTTATCAGTCTGTCGGCTTCTTGATTGCAGCCTCTCTGTTTCCAACAGTGGCACTGACAACAGTGGCACGTGATGTCTCGGGTATGTCATGGTTAGGCGGAGATCCGGTCCCTTGATGCAGATGGAGAGTTTTTGATACATTAAGCGGGTTCCCGTACCCGCAGTTTCTTCGTACTGGTCTCAGTTCATTATACGGTATCGCCGGAGCGTGGCTCTGCTCTGCAGCACAGGCGGGGAAGGGACCGGCATATACTGGCTCAGTCACTGGTACAAGGCTAGGCCGCACGCACGCAGCTGTCACAGGTCCAACGTGTGAGTAATCTCCTGGGGAACTTAGGGAGAGCCGCTGTCTGATGTCTGTGAGCAGTGGACACAATTACAGGGATTGCGTTAGGTGGGCCTACGCTTACAGGATGCCCCGCTACAAAGGCCTGTACCTCACCCTGCTGCGCTCTATGTCTTCCCGCCAGAACTCCTGCTTTTCTCCCTTGTGCAGTACTTTTAATCCCTGACCTGCCCCTGCTGACAAGTGCAAAGGTTGTTCCGGGCCAGAAAGCTCTCCCCCGTGCAACAATTGTGAGTTCTGTCAGTTCCGGAACCAGCGCAAGAGAGGTACCCCCGAACCGGTTCATCTTCTTACAATGCCACTACATTCTTTGCATCTGATAACAAAGCATTTAACCTCTCTCTGACATCTTACATTCTGTTCTATCCATGTGCCCTGGGGCTGTCTGCCCATGGACGGGATATTACGTCATAGCGATCGGCCGCACACACCGATGGTTTGAGACCGATCGCGGTCAGGTGTCAGCTGATTCTCACAGTTGACACCCGGCACTAAGTGCCAGGAGCGGTCACAGACTGCTCCCGGCACTTTAATCCCCGAAATGCTGTGATCGAGCAGGATCGCAGCATTCCGAAGCAGGCACAGGGGCTGACAGCCCCTCTGCCTTTGGATTGGAGACCCCGCGGCGTGATGCGGGGTCCCGATTGCTGCCATGGAGACCCGATGTCATCATGACGACATCTGGGTCTCCAGAGCGGTTCTGCCTTGCGTCCGCTCCTTGCGGTTCTGCCTTGCGTCCGCTCCTTGCGGTCCTGCATTGCTCCGCTCCTTGTGGTTCTGCCTTGCATCCGCTCCTTTCGGTTCAGCTCACGGCACTGTAACCAGCATTCCTGTTCTGCTCTCTGCTCCATAACCTTGCGGTCAGGCTCTACTTCCGTTCTCCAACTGGGTCCCTACCTGTCCCCATATACCCTCCAGTCTGAATAGGCCCCTACCTGTACCCATATACCTTCCAGTCTGAATAGGCCCCTACTTGTACCCATATACCCTCCAGTCTGAATAGGCCCCTACCTGTACCCATAAACCCTCCAGTCTGAATAGGCCCCTACCTGTACCCATAAACCCTCTAGTCTGAACAGGCCCCTACCTGTTTCCATATACCTGCCCGTATTCCTGTCCCTACCAAGTCAGTGCCTGTCCTGCTAGTGTCTCAGCCATGCCCGCCTGCCAGTGTCTCAGCCATGCCTGCCTGCCAGTGACTCAGTCGTACTCGCCTGCCAGTGTCTCAGCTGTGTCTGCCATTTGAGCCCATTGCCTGATCCTGTCCTAGCGTTCCGTCCCCCAGTTGGATCAGCAGCCACAGCCAGACACCACCCTGGAGTAGTACCTGGCAGCTACCTGCCACACAAGCCTGACCTCACATCAGAGGCTCCAATGAACACCAAGGTAGCTGCTTAGTCTGGTTTGTGGCACAGTGGGGCCACACCCTGCACGCTCGCGCCAACCTGTCAGTGTGGGAGTGTAACAACAATATTGTGTTTTCAAAGTCAAACGGCGCTGCTTTCCTTCTGAGCTCTGCCATGCGCCCAAACAGTGGTTTACCCCCACATATGGGGTATCAGCGTACTCAGGTCCAATTTCTCCTGTTACCCTTGGTAAAATAAAAAAAATTGGATCTGAAATTTTTTGTGAAAAAAAGTTAAATGTTCATTTTTTTTAAACATTCTAAAAAATCCTGTGAAGCACCTGAAGGGTTAAAAAAAATTGTGTTGTAAAAATTAGAAATCGCTGGTCAACTTTTAGCCCTTATAACTTACTAACAAAAAAACATTGGTTCCAAAACTGTGCTGATGTAAAGTAAAACATGTGGGAAATGTTACTTATCAAGTATTTTGTGAGACATATCTCTGTGATTTCCTGTCACCCCCCCCAGGGCGTTTTTAAGTAAAAGAGCTACCTTCAGCACTAAGGCTGCATTCTGTGAAGGTGGCTCTTATGCTTATATCCCTAGGAACGGTGAAATAATCACTTTAATAAATTTCACGTCATACCTCTATTGAGTCAGGGAGGTATGATTTCTCCCAGACTCAAGCACCTCGCAGCAGTCCATCATCCCACCAGGCGTCGCCTCCTCTCTGTCTTGTGCCGTCACAGGCGCCTGCACTCTGCAATTATTTCTCGGGCATGCGCCGTGCGCGCTGCCCTGGAACTTACATCAAGTAATGTAAGTAGATCACGCCTGCGCACAGCGAAGTCCCCCGATCCCTCGCCCTGCAGTGTGTTATGATGTATTCACACTGTGGGGCTGGGAATCTGGTGCCTGCACAGTGGAGCGGCTCACCATGCTCCATTGAGCATAGTGCTGATGTCTCGCGAGATTTGTGACGGATGACTCATCTGTCGCTGCTGCAACCAGGCAGGACACATCGCAAGGTCCTGCCATTTAAACGTGCGTCCCCTGGGGCAGAGGGCCAACCTCCAGGAATAGGACGTCCAGGCCAACAAAGCTGGCGAGCCAAGTACGTCGGAGGAGGACCGGTCCTCCCCATTGTGATCAACGGCATCCGGATGAATGCTTTACTGGACACCGGCTCTCAGGTGACAACTATGCCTTACATTCTCTACAAATGGTATTGAGTTGACTCAGACATTACCCGTGGCCCAGATAGTGATTTGACAATAGTAGCCAGTAATGATCAACCTTTGCCACAGGTGGGGTACAAGGAGGTGGGGGTCACCGGCGCCTGCGCTCTGCAATTATTTCTCAGGCATGAGCCGTGCACGCTGCCCTGGAACTTTCATCATGTGATGTAAGTAGATCACGCCTGCGCACAGCGGAGTCCCCAGATCCCGCCCTGCAGTGTGTTATGATGTATTCACACTGTGGGGCTGGGAATCTGGCGCCTGCGCAGTGGAGTGGCTCACCGTGCTCCATTGAACATAGTGCTGATGTCTCTCGAGATTTGTGAAGTCTCACGAAGACTCAACTTGGCGTCACGAACAGGATACGTGCCCTGGTATCGCCAGGTACTGTGTGCCATAGACTGCATTGAATTTGTATGTGAGCCGCCATTGCCGCGCCGCGTGGAGCCGAGGGGAAGAAGGAGGCGTACCTTCGTGGGCGGAGTCAGAGGAAGCGGTCACTGTGCATAGGGAGCCGCAAGTGAGGACGCCGGAAGCCCCGGAAGGAGGACCATGAGGAGCGCCTTACCGGGCGCAGGAGGAACCGCTGCAGACTCCGGTGGTGAGATGTCAGCCCAGCTTGAGGTTAGCACGGGGGAAGGGACATGTCCCGTGGTGGTCGCAGCTGCTGGCCCCATGAGGCCACCAGGCCCCACGATGCCCGCAGCTCCTGCAAACCGGCTGGACCCCGCCACAGTAACAGCTCCTATAATGCCGCTATCCATGCACTATATACCTGGAGCGGCCTGGCTGCCACAATATTCAGGGGAGTCCTATACGGTGAGTGACTTTAAAGAAAGGCTATGCAGCCTATTTGAAGTATATCCCCTAACAGAACATCAAAAGGTCAGCATTCTAACTGGTCAATTAATTGGTACAGCACAAAGAGAAGTGGAATCCTAGCCGGATATGGAAAAGGAACTGTTAAGCAGATATTTGCCAAACTTAAAACAACTTTTGATACCCACACTGCTGCAGAAATCAAAATTAGGTTTTTCAGGTGCAAATAAAGAGCACAGGATAGCATGCGGGACTATGCCCTTAATCTCCAGGAGGCATTGCCGGCCATTAAGCAGGTTGACCCGAACAGCATGCAGGATGGGGACAAGCTATTAAAGGAGCAGTTCATTGAGGGACTCTTATCCAGTCCCCACAGGACACAGCTGTGCATCCTGGCATTGCAAAACCCTGACCTGGACTTTGCACATTTTAAAGACAGGGCCATCGGGGTGCTGCATGAACCACAGCCCAGCCGCACAGTGCCCCCTAGGCATCCACCAATCACATACCACCAGGAGGTGGCATCCTTTCCTCATGCACCCATTGAGGTCGACGCACAGATCCTGGATGATGATCCCTCAACAGAACTGCGCCTCCAGGTACAGGAACTGACTAAAAGTGTAGCTGCACTAGCCAGGACCATGCAGTCCCTGCAGGAACCCCCCAAAGGAGAAAATCCAGATGGCTTCCAGTCCAGAGGACATCCCCTAGCAATGACAGAAGAGGATTCCACTGATCAGAGGAAGAGACAACGACCGCTATCATCAGGAAGGATGATTCATCTGTCGCTGCTGCAACCAGGCAAGACACATTACAAGGTTCTGCCATTTAAACGAGCGACCCCTGGGGCAGAGGGCCAACCCCCAGGAATAGGACGTCCAGGCCCACAAAGCTGGCGAGCCAAGTGCGTCGGAGGACGACCGGTCCTCTACATTGAGATCGACGGCATCCGGATGAACGCTTTACTGGACACCGGTTCTCAGGTGACGACTATGCCTTACATTCTCTACAAATGGTATTGGGTTGACTCAGACATTACCTGTGGCCCAGATAGTAATTTGACAAACAATAGTAGCCAGTAATGATCAACCTTTGCCACAGGTGGGGTACAAGGAAGTAACCATTAAGGTGGGGCAGGTAGAATTGAAGGCCCAAGGACTGGTGGTTGTTGATATTGACCGATGAGAATGTAATCCCATGATGACCTTAGGTACTAATGTCATAGAAAACTGTCTTGCCGAGGCTATTGTCTTGTTACAACAGGTGACCAAAACTGCTGGATCCAATGAGCAGCGTGTCCTGGAAAAAAGAAATCAGAGCCCTGATGAAGAGACAACAGGTAGAATTGTCTGGTGGAGAAGTTGGCCGTGTCACAGAGTGATCCGATCCCTATTGCAATACCTCCCAGGAATGAAATGTTAATCTGGTGTTGGGCAGCAATAGGCCTCAGAGGTAAAGACTATCAGGCCCTGGTAGAACCTGTGTATTCAGACAGTAGACCCGGTACGTGTCCTTAATTGTGGAGAGAAAGAGGTCCACTTACTCAGATATGCCACACTTGTTAAACTGTTCACTGTTAATAATAATGCAATACAAGCAACAGAACCCTTGGTCCTGTCCGACCAGGCGGAGGAGAATGGCTCTGCAGGACAGTTGGAGGATTGGTGTCAGAAATAACACGTGGGCACTGATTCTACCCCTTCACACCAAAAAAGGGGCTTGCCGGGTGGTCCATGAGTATGAGTGGGTATTCAGCAAACACCCACTAGATTTTGGGCAGGTAAAAGGGGTTCAACATCATATCCCCAATGGAGGTCATCCGCCCATTAAAGAGAGGTGCCGGCTTGTACCTCCAGCTCACTACCATTGTGCCAAGAGTATGTTACGAGAGATGAAGGAGGCTGGGGTAATCAGAGATAGTTGTAGCCCCTGGGCCGCTCCATTGGTCCTCGTCAGGAAAAAGGATGGTACAATGAGGATGTGTGTTGATTATAGGCAAATAAACCACATTACACACAAGGATGCATACCCGGTGCCCAGAATCGAAGAGTTATTAGCTGCTTTAAAATCTGCTAACTATTTCTCCACCTTAGATCTCACTAGTGGGTATTGGCAGGTTCCCGTGGCAGAGGCAGATAAAGAAAAGACTGACTTCACGACACAGATGGACCTCTCTGAATTCAACTACATGCTGTTCGGACTGTGCAACGCACCAGGAACATTCCAGAGGATGATGGAGTTCTGTCTCGGGCACAAGAATTTTGAAACCGTCCTGTTGTACCTGGATGATGTCATCGTCTTCTTTAAGACTTATGAAGCTCTGTCTAACTTTAGCCTGAAGGTAAAGCCATCCAAGTGCCATCTGTTAATGCGCAAAGTGCAGTATCTGGGCCATGTGGTAAGCACCGAAGGTGTGGCACCAGACCCTGACAAGGTCACCGTGATCAGGGACTGGCTGAAACCCAGCAACATCCACGAAGTCTGACAGTTCCTCGGGTTGGTAGGCTACTACCGAAGGTTCATTAAGAACTTCACTAAGATAGCCGCACCCCTGCAAGACCTGTTAGTGAGCCAATCCAAGAAGACCAAGAGCAAGGGTCCTCCATTTGAGTGGAACGACAGGCTGGAAGGATCCTTCACTCAGTTGAAGTTGGCTCTCACGGGAGATGAGGTACTGGCCTACCCTGACTATGACCAACCGTTTGTGCTTTACACGGATGCCAGCAACGTGGGATTGGGAGCAGTGCTGTTCCAGGTGCAGAAAGGCAAAGAAAGAGTAATTGCCTACTCCAGCATGAAGCTTCGTCCCACTGAAAGTAACCCCAAAAACTTCAGTTCCTTCAATCTGGAGTTCCTCGCCATAGTCTGGTGGGTAACAGAGTGGTTCAAGCACTTCCTGGACTTAGCAAAATCACCCTTTTCATGGACAACATCCCGCTGACTCACCTGGAGATGGCAAAACTAGGTGCATTAGAGCAGTGATGGATGGCCCAGTTGTCCAACTGTGAATTCACCATCACGTACCCTGCAAGGCACAAGAACGCAAATGCTGATGCGTTGTCTAGGATGGCCAATTTACCAGAGGTGGGAGAAGATTCGGAAGCACTCGAAGAGATTGAGTTACCAGCCTTCCATCGCCCCGGGGTGACCCAGTACGCTCAAAATGTGAAGAACAAGCGCAATGACAGGTGAGAAGCCACGATGAACCCATAGCCCCACCATGGATGGGCAGAGACGCAGGATAGCGACCCAGCAGTCCGTCTGGTAAAAGAGCTGCTGATGCAAGCCGATTCACACCCTGGTCCAGATGCCCCACAAGAGAGTCAACACTTGTGGAAGGAGAAGAGCAAATTGTTTATCTACGACGGTAAGCTGTGTCGGAGAAATATTGACCCACACACTCACGAACTGGTCTGGCAGATGGAAGTCCTGAGACAAGATGCGCCAATGGTCTTGGAAGCATACCACAATGGAGCAGGACACTTTGGATGGAAGAAGTTGGAGGTCCTACTTTGTGGAAGGTTCTGCTGGATTGGCATGAGAAAAGCCATTGAAAAGTGGTGCAGAGAGTGTAGCTAATGCAACCTGCGCAGAAAGGACCGTGACAGCCAGAGGGCTCCCCTACAGCCCATAGTCACCAAACAGCCACTTGAACTGGTGGCCTTAGACCACATGAAGCTAACTCCAAGCCTGTCAGGCTATGTCCATTGTGGACCATTACTCCAGATTCCTGGTAGTCGTGCCTGTCAAGGACCAGACAGCGAAGACGGCAGCCAAGGCCTTCCAACAACACTTTTGTCAACCATATGGATACCCTGAAAAGGTACTCACCGACCAAGGCCCAGCCTTTGAAGCAGAAGTGTTCCAGGAATTCTGCAACCTGTACGTAAGATGATAAGAACAATGCCGTACCATCCACAGACCAGCGGTATGTGTGAGAAGATGAATCAGGTGGTAATCGACTTACTGAAAACCTTGTACTTGAAAGAGAGAAACTTATGGCCAGAGAAGTTGCCAGACATGGTAAATCTGTACAACCATATCCCGGTGAATTCCATCAACTGCACTCCAGCTTACCTAATGAGAGGAAACCAAATTACCTGTTCACCTTGATATGGGAGTCCTAACACCAGAAGCAACCTCCCCAGATGCAGATTGGGATACTGAGCAACAACAGAAATACCGCCAAGTACAAGAATGTGTGGAAAGAAGTTTGTCCCGGGCAAGACAAAAACAAGAAAGAAACTATAATCAATGTGCCCCTGCAATTCCCTTGTCACCAGGTGAACAAGTGCTAAAGCGAAAAAGAAGAATGCACAACTTGATGACCAGTGGGAATCAGAACCATATACCATCTTACCATCAAACTTTGATAACACTAAAGTGTGTCTCATAAGCAAAGATGGAGGAGAAACCTCGACTGCAGTATTAAGGGATCATCTTAAAGTGTGCCCTTACAAACTGAAAGAGAGAGAAACAGACCCAAGCACTTCTCAACCCACGGAAGAAGAAAATAGAATCCATACCGTTCTTGGAGACTTTCCCAAGTCATGGACTCAGGTAAATCAAGCAATAGTGGTTCCTGTTTTGTCTTTTCCCCAGTTGGAAATACCAGTACAGGATGTGACTCAAAATTGTCCTGAAACAGAAGAGACTTCACACCAACGGGCTCAAGCAGCAGACATCATACCAGCAGTGGAACCAGAGAATCCACCCACTGCTATCGGTGAATCTGTCATGCCCGCAGTGAGCAGTACTCCTAGAAGATCAGGTATACCTGTGCTACCCAGAATTCCCAGTAGTGTAGCGATAAGAGAGCACATAACACAAGTGATAGCAAAGCTAGTGAATCTGGTAAGATCACCCTCAGTGCCGCTGCTACGTAGATCAACCCATAGTACCAGAGGTCAGATCCCAGCCCGTTACAGGGACTAAAAATGTGAAATGTCAATAATTGATATTTCCTGTGTAAAAATGTTTGCTCATATTTATTGGGAATTTTAGATGGACAATAGGGTAATGGACGGTGAATTGCCCAAAAACTGTCACTGTAAATAGTTGGCACCTCCAAGGTGCACCCTGGTTCTAACCACGTTGCCATCGTGGGTAGGGCCTTGTTTGTTCACAGACCTGCAGCAAAACCGTCTTGCGTGGCTGAACACCGGGTCAGGATGTACTCCTTGTAGTAACAGAAATCCCATATACATATTTGAGAAACAGGGGTAGCGACACAAATTGTCCGCAACCCCATGTTCAAACAACCTCAGCTCCAATAAACATCAGACAAAAATAGGAGAAAAAGGAGCAAACTGATTACATCCGGTAAAAATAGTCATATAACTTTATTAATTCGTAGAAAAGATAAAACATCTCAACAGTACATAAAAAGCCATAAACAATGCAGATTGCTATATACCCCACCCCCCACCTATCACCACCTCACCTTATGGCTTTTTATGTACTGTTGAGATGTTTTATCTTTTCTACGAATTAATAAAGTTATATGACTATTTTTACCGGATGTAATCAGTTTGCTCCTTTTTCTCCTATTTTTGCAGGATGTACTCCTTGTAGCCCGCCCAACCCTACGTTGGGGTTTTACGACGGGTACTGTTGTTTATGAACAAGGACACCCTGGTATAAGACCAGTTGCATTTATATAAATTCTGTTTTGCAAAGATTAAGCCAAAAGTGCCTCCTGTAAGGGAAGAAAAAGTTTGTATCTGTTTACCCTGTTTAAATGCCTTTTTCAAAATGTTTTGCACGATCTAACCTGTACTGTTTATGTTTACTTTTCCCAGTCCGGGAGTACTGGGGGGGGGGAATGTGGCACCCCAGAAGTTCAGGTACCACAGTGAAATTGCCTTCCTCTTGGGGAGAGTGATGCCATGCCTGGAAACTACGAGAGTCCCTTTGGCAGGTAAGCTGTACATGCAACATATTCTGACTCCAGGCCAGAAGGGGGAGCTCTAAACCCGGTTTAAGGGGAACTTCCCTATATACATTCTGGTCTGGAGGAGGAGTTAGTTAGTCTGGTGCAGACAAGAGACAGTGAAGGAGCACAGGAGAACTTAAGAGCTAGAGGAGGGCTGCACTTGGGCCCTTCTAAGCTGAGCACAGAAACCGGGCACTGAGAGCCTGAGGCTGTGTGGAACTACAAGTCCCACGGCAGAACTGGAGGGCAGGAAACTAAAAGGGACATAACACCTGAGGTACAGCAACAACTGGAGCCCAGAGTCACGTTGTACGCAGACCCCAAGGGAACGGCTCAAGTTGCCTACCGTTCAGGTACTGTCTCAGGACAGGAGAGAAAGAGAACCTTGTTAGACAACCACAGGCAGCAAGGGACTAGAAACCAGCGCAAAGTGTAAGGCTCCCAAACTGACCTGGCAAAGGGTTTCCCAATTGTTTTCAGGCTGCCTGAATGCCATCACCACCTGTTGCTGGTAACCTGGACTGAGGCTGTCTACATCAGTAAACCAGATAAAGACTGCAACCCTGTGTCTTCCATTTATTTGCCGGCATTCACCATTCTTGCCATATACATCGGGAGCTCTGGGGATCCTGCTTCACCAGTGAAAAGCAACGCCATCTTTGCTGCAGCAACATTGCCCCAGAGGACACCTTTAAGCGGCGTCTGTCACCTCTGACCGAGAACCACAGGTGGCGTCATGAACACAAACTTTATTCAATACCTGAATTAAAAAGTATAAAATTCTAGTGGCGCTCACAACACCAATGTTACTGCAGCAAATAGTAACGCAGTGCCACTCTACTGCGTATGGATCTATAAGTGCTTAAAACAATTTATATCTGCGCTACAAAACACTCCTTACTTTATTGTATGGGCCAAGGAAGAAAGAATATAATGCCGCTACTGGATATAAGTAAAGATCACAAAGAAAAAATGCTTTTGTAGTAGGAAATGCAGGAGCGATACCCCCTAATATATTATAGAATCTTAAAATTAACAGGTATATGTAATAGGGCGACAGCTCAAGATGCAGATGGACAGGGTTTACCTTATGTGCTCAGTTGTATCCCATGATGAAATGCTCTTGAAAGCTGTTTGTCTGTATGGATTATCCTGTAGTTAAAGAGGTCCGGTGTGGGTCCTTCAGGGAATGGCACTGGATGACTGCCCCGGCCGGTGGCAGGGTGCCACTGAAGTTATGCCCGCATGTGATAGATGCGCGTTGCGCTCTACAGCCGCTCGGTACACTGTGCTTACAGGACCTTACGTGACATCACGGTCACGTGATTGATCACGTGACTGGCTAAGGGAAGCGCGGTGGACCAATTCTATTCCTACGCGTTTCAGAACAACCGTGTTCCTTCCTCAGGGATGGTCCGTATAGGAAAAGTCTATAGCTTTATGCGCAATGGCAATCACATGTCCTCCTCAGGAATTAAATGCAAACACTTCAAGTTCACTATTGAGCCCCTTTGGAATCATAGTGTCCAGCTCAAAAATCATCTTGCTTTCCTCCCTTGACATTTGTTTAATGAAGTCACCCTTTCTCCAACTCCTATGAACAAGCTTTAAGCCTGTAATAATGACCCCCTTTGTTGATCCTCCATGGACTTCCAGAAAGTGTTTTGATAGCGGGTAGCCTTGAAATTTTTTGTTTATGTTTTGTAGATGTTCGTTAATTCTTACATATAGAGGGTGTTTAGTTCTACCTATATATAATTTATCACATGCACATTTAATCAAATAAATAACCCCCTCTGATTTACATGTGATAAAATCTTTGATTGACCACAATAAAAATATTCAAGTCTAAAAAGTTTATGGATTCAGAGCTGGTGGACCTGTATTATTGGAAGATTTTATTAATAATTTAAATAAAAATGAGTATTTTTTATATTTTTCGGGCACCACCAGCTCTGAATCCATAAACTTTTTAGACTTGAATATTTTTATTGAGAATGGGAAGATTCACACTAAAACTCATTACAAACCTACAGATGCAAACAATTACATCTCCCTTGAAAGTTGCCATCTCCCTAGTTGGTTATTGAACGTTCCTAGAAACCAATTTATTCGGGCACATAGAAGTTGTTCAAAACCACAAGACTTTAACTATGAAGCAGAAATTCTCACTAGCAAATTTGCATGTAAGGGATACTCCAAGAGCTCATTATCCACAGTAAAAAAAAAAATAGTTGAAAGGATACCTAGAACACAACTATTTCAAAACAAAGAGAAATGTGAGAATCAAATATCATCGGAATCAGTCCCTATTATCACACAATTTAATGCATATCTTCTTAGGAAGATTGTAAATAAACATTGGGACATTCTAAAGGAGGACAAAATTATTGGGGACAAGTTACCGGACCGTCCTCTATTCATCTACAGAAAGGCTAACAACTTGGGTTGCAAAATTGCTCCCACAGTCCCAAATTCATATAGTGTCACTCCGCATTCCCTGCAACAAAAATGCTCTGGTTTTTTCCCATGTCAAAAATGCAAACCATGCAAACTGCTACATACAAAAAAACAGTTTTTATTATCTAATGGAACGAGCGAGTGGTCGATCAAAGATTTTATCACATGTAAATCAGAGGGGGTTATTTATTCGATTAAATGTGCATGTGATAAATTATATATAGGTAGAACTAAACGCCCTCTATATGTAAGAATTAACGAACATCTACGAAACATAAACAAAAAATTTCAAGGCTACCCGCTATCAAAACACTTTCTGGAAGTCCATGGAGGATCAACAAAGGGGGTCATTATTACAGGCTTAAAGCTTGTTCATAGGAGTTGGAGAAAGGGTGACTTCATTAAACAAATGTCAAGGGAGGAAAGCAAGATGATTTTTGAGCTGGACACTATGATTCCAAAGGGGCTCAATAGTGAACTTGAAGTGTTTGCATTTAATTCCTGAGGAGGACATGTGATTGCCGTTGCGCATAAAGCTATAGACTTTTCCTATACGGACCATCCCTGAGGAAGGAACACGGTTGTTCTGAAATGCGTAGGAATAGAATTGATCCACCGCGCTTCCCTTAGCCAGTCACGTGATCAATCACGTGACCGTGATGTCACGTAAGGTCCTGTATGCACAGTGTACCGAGCGGCTGTAGAGCGCAACGCGCATCTATCACATGCGGGCATAACTTCAGTGGCACCCTGCCACCGGCCGGGGCAGCCATCCAGTGCCATTCCCTGAAGGACCCACACCGGACCTCTTTAACTACAGGATAATCCATACAGACAAACAGCTTTCAAGAGCATTTCATCATGGGATACAACTGAGCACATCAGGTAAACCCTGTCCATCTGCATCTTGAGCTGTTGCCCTATTACATATACCTGTTAATTTTAAGATTCTATAATATATTAGGGGGTATCACTCCTGCATTTCCTACTACAGAAGCATTTTTTCTTTGTGATCTTTACTTATATCCAGTAGCGGCATTATATTCTTTATTCAATACCTCTTTAAAGACCTTTCCCCTTTTACTTGGGTGCCCAGGACCACGGACCGGGTCGCTTCCACCGTGACCACCCCTTTAATTGAACCGGACCCGGTACTGAGTATCCGCAGGCCCTGGCCGGCGACTCAGATAGGGCTGAATGTGTGTAAATTTGGGTACCATTTATTCCATAGGTTCTGGAGACACAAATTATTGTGGTGAGTGCTGCACTCGAGCTCTCCCACAATCGTATTACACAAGGGAAATATGTTTACTGCAAGTGAGCTTCTACAGCTGTCAGCAATAGAGGGGGGTTCTGTTTCGGATAATAAACCAACATGATCACAGCTGTTCCAAATTAAAAGAAAATTAGTTTATTACAATAAGAGTTTGTTCACATAACCTTATAATATGGCCTAGAACTATCAGGTGTCTTATCAGGGCCCAATATTATACCATGGGACAGAGCAGATCTGCAATTTTTTTCTCATACTAATTCGGCAAGAGAAAAAAAAAATCACAGCAACTGGTCACCTCCTGATGGTCACCATCAAGAATGTTCGTGAAGTGACCAGATTAAGTCCATCATCATTCTTCACCGTGGTTCAGCTGGACGTGGCTCTTCTTTAGTACATGATGTTCACGAAGGGGTTACAAAAGCATTCTTTTACAAAGCAGATATTCTATTTATTGTTCAAATTGTTTTTTATTGAAAATGTTCTAATTATTCTACAAAATGGAGTTAAACAACATGAAGGAAAAGAAAAGGAAAAATATGGGGAGACAAGGGAAAATAAAGGAAAACGGGAGACGGAACTATCGCAAAGCAATAACAGTTATTCTATCTCTGATACATGTACCAAGAGATATTAAGGTCAAGGGTAAGACAATGGAATTATCATTTCTTTCACACTATCTCACCACCTTGATAGTTTCATTGTCACATATTATGTAAGCTAGCTAACTATGTTCCTGATCAGGGCTGCCAAAAGGAATTTCAGGACCCCATAATGGCATCATTTTCAGGCTCCCTTGAGACTCCTTCCAGGCATCACCCCAGTTCTGCCACCACCCAAGCCCCGCCTACACCCCTCAAACTTTCCACAGTCCCACCACCCACTCTTGGAAAAACTTTTCTGCCCCATCCTCACCAATCACATAGTAACAGTTCCCATGGAACCATATCACATAACCATCAGCTTTTGTTTTGACCAACAGATTATTTAAGCCTGCCACCACGACAAGGTAGACTCTTTAGGCAGGGCCCTACTCTACTCTAACGTATTAAATATTTCTTAAAAAATCCAATAATCTTTTTAGGTATATTTTTCTTTATTTTTCTTTAAGGGAATGTGTCTCATACATTTTTTAAAACTAATTGAAATCAGATTGTGATAATCTTTTGTATAATCTGTATTTCTGATTGCAGATTATTGTATTCTGTTTCCTTTACATTTATGGAAGCTGCTATCTAGGCTGTTTGGGTTTGGAACATTGTACATACACATGTGTGTATATATATCATAAGACATTGTAGGGGACTCTACTTCATTGGGAGAGATTTCTATTCATGTTCACATGTTTAGTGACATGCAGATGTCATTGTGCAGGAAGGGGGAAGAGGTGAGCTGTGATACTACCTACTGTGAATGGTGGATTCTGTTATCGCTCATTGTAATCCTGCTTGTTACGATAATGAGGTGACTGCTAATAAGGGATCTCTTCTGGACATGCCAGTCTATTAGAAAAGTCATTTGTGTTTATTTATTATTTTATTATATAGGAGGTGACATACTTTAAAGTAAATTCTTGCAAAACTTTAAACTATGATTAAAAGGATTGGCCATGTTCTGGTTATTGTTGATGAATGTGTTTGAGATGATAGGACTCTTACTAATATGGCATTTCTTGAATTTCAGCACCAAATATGAAATATGGGAAATAGAAATATAGGCTATGCTGAATTTCTGCACTAAATGCCTTTTAATCATCTCATATACTTCTAGATTGTGAGCCCTCGTGGGCAGGGTCCTCTGTCCTCCTGTACCTCTCATGACTTGTATTGTTTAAGATTATTTTACTTGTTTTTATTATGTATACCCCTCCTCACATGTAAAGCGCCATGGAATAAATGGCGCTATAATAAAAAAATAATAATAATATACGCATTGGTTAATAATAACCAGAGAGTTGCCAATGCCCAAAACATAAAAGCTTCATAACACATTCCCACTAAATATTTTGCTAACTAAATCTATTTTCATAAGAGTCATTTAGTTAAATCCTTTGGTCAATTACATAAAGTGCAAAACAAAGACAGTGTATAAAACCAATCAACACAATGAAAATAAGGTCATTTTGTGAGATCAGAGAAACAATATAAAAACAACAAAGAGTATTGTGCACAATGTAAGGAACTGAACCATGTCTGACCCCCTCTTTGCTTCTGCTCAACGGGCACCATACACTCATAAGGGCAGTAATGCCCTGATGGCGGCACTGTTCCCGCCTACTGTGAAATTACACTTGTTGACAACCTATACTACATGAAACATGTAGATAGTCTGCATAGATCATGGGATATCAGACATCCATTCCTGGCTACCTATAGTTGACATTTCATCTAAGTATTCACTCAATCTTTATTTAAGGGAAACTGTCATCCCCTGGGACATATATGACCTATTATATGGGCACACAGGTAATAGGTACTAGTCCTACCTGTATGTCTCATATTAAAGGTCTTGTTGTGGAGAATTGTTATATTCTGTCTTTATGTTAATGATTTCTTCCAGGCTCTGGAGAGTTCATTGCCTGGAAGAAATCCCTGCCCTCTGTCCTCATTACAATACTACCCTGCTCCCATCAGTGTTAGTTATGTCCCCGGAATCCTGCGCCCTGCACCTTATCGGCGAGCACACCAGAATTCACTGGAGAGAAAGGTGCCAGTGCCTGCGCGGGAGATCCCTGAGTGCTGCACCCATAGAAGGGAGTATGACATATGTATTTCTGAGGGAGTGCAGGGCGTAGGTGCAGAATTTCAAAGCCAAACTGACGTGCATGGGAGTGGGGTAGTATTACAATGTAGAGAGGAGGCAGGGATTTCTTCCAGGCAAATGCACGCCGTGGAGGCTGAAAGAAATCATCAACACGAGTGATTGCCCTTCAGGTGCGCGCTGTCATTACGAACCACTCAATGGGGTGTAACCACGCAGCAGACTGACCTCGCAATGGGGTGTACCCACGCAATAGACTGGCGTATGTGCAGACTAATAGCAGACATAAATATCTGGTGTACCTCTCCTGCCACTCCTAGCTTTTGTATGAAAAAGCTCTGTAGTTATAATACTGTTCGGGTGCAGCTATCCATGAAGAAAGTGAATGGGTAGAGCTATCCGATAGAGCTATTCCTAAAGGAAATGAATGAGTAAAGCTATCTGATAGCGCTATTCCTCAGTGTTCCTGAGCGTAAGCTATTTCACTTGGTTGAGCACCCTTGGGATCTGCCCCCAAGGCCCTGCCCATGCCCAATGTTTGGTCCGTAGACCGCGGCTAGGAGTTAGTCCCGCTTTTGTGTACAACATTTTTTGACTTTTACAATTGTTAAAAAGCTTAACAAAAGACTACTTTGTACACACAGTTGACAGTAAACCATTTGTCAACATCAGGAATAAGTTTACCTTGCTTCTGTGTCTCAAATATTTTGACCCTTATTTGTTGGCTTTTCCTTCCCCTGGAGAAAGCCACATATAACTGCCCATGTGAAAACACTGAGAGATGCAAATAAATTCCTACAATATCCAAGGACTGCCCTTGAGATTTATTGATGGTCACTGTAAAAGCCAACATGATAGGAAACTGATGCCGTCGCATCTGGATTGGCAAGTTTTTAACTTTGGAAATCAGGTCAATTCTTGGAATAAGAACTCTCTGACCCTTTGCTTTTCCATTTAAAGCAACGGCATGAATAACGTTTGCTTTTAACCTTTTCACATAAAGCCTTGTGCCATTACAAAGGCCATGCTTTCTGTTAAGATTACGCAGGAGTATAATTACAGCTCCTGGTTTCAGCTTTAGTTCATGAGGAGGCATCCCAGTGGGATTCAAAGAGTTAAGAAACTCTACACGGTAATCTGTGAGAATCACACCCTTCTCTTCCGCAATTGTGTCGATGGAGCGATATGTTGAGTGTTCACCTTGAACTTGACTAAGAATTTTGTTGTTCAAGGCCTGAACGTCATCATTCAATGGCGTAAGAATTGCTTTATTGGCAATTGCTTCTACCGTTGCATCGGTAATCTCAATTGAGTTGCCAAAATAGCTGTAATTAAATCACCCTCTTCAATAACAGAATTTGGGATTTCAATTGTGTCTTCTGGTAGACCATATACATTTGACAACTCTCCATTGCCGAGTTTCAGTAACTATGAGTTGTACTCAACTTCTTTCTGTGACGTTCTCATATTCTGTTGTAGCTGGAACCATGAAAACTGATTCCAGGATTTTGAGTATTTAATGGTGGGCTGTACAATTTGGGCACTTTTTCCACCTTCCACTATTGGTAGGGTTTGACGAAAGTCACCACCGCTTATGAAAACTTTTCCACCAAATGGTCTTTTTTTTCCACATATTTCTTGGAACAAATTATCCACAGTGTTCATATTAAAACAGGGAGTCATTGTTACTTCGTTCCAAATAACGACAGATGACTCCATAAGCTCCTTTGCTTGAAGTGAGGTTGGCTTAATTTTTGACACTGTGGTCTCATTTGTTGTAATTCCAAGGCCAAACTTGGAATGGTAGGTGGTACCCTTTTGTAGTAATGTAGCCGCCAATCCAGTGGAGGCTACTGAGCAAATAGACTTCTTTTCTGCTTGTAGTGTCTTGTACAAGCAGTTGTACAAAAATGTCTTCCCACTGCCTCCTGGGCCATCTAGAAAAAAACAGTGTGAGCTAATGTCGTCTGGCTGTGATGCAGCATTGACTGCTTGCATAATTGCATCAAAAGCTGATTTCTGAGCTTCATTACGCATAGCTTTCAATAGATCAGCCTCCTGCTTTATTACAGCATAATTCAGTTGGTCCAGTACTTCATCTGGAACATTTACTGGAGTTGGCAATCCGTAGTCAGCACAGGAGTTTTTATTGCTTAAGAGCACTTCATTAATATCACGAAGAGCCAGTTGCTCAGCAATTTCGGGAGTATACCGCCTGGTGTAATCCTCCATAAATTCGGTTTTATATTTTTGCCATAATACCAATGGTTTAGCTGGTTCACTAAATACACAAAGTATAGCAAATAATTTGCGAAGTTGGTAGGGCATTTGGAAAGCGATTGCTTCTGTTATACCATCTTCCCATTGGAAATCGTTTTCCAAAACATGAAGATCAATGCACGCATTTTTATATGTGTCATGTATGACTCCATTGACAGTCCTTAAGTCAGCATAAGACTTTGCTCCTCTTACGTGAAGTAAAAGGTGTCTTTGGTAATACAGCTCACCATCTGTTAAAGAGACTGTATACATTCGGGCAATTGTTTTCCCAAACTGAGCCCGTCGTTTTTTCAATCCTTCTGGTACAGCTTTTGTATCCCAGACATAGTGTTTAGGGATTTCACTGTACAAATACTGACGTGCAGAAGCGTCAACTCTGTTTAGCTCAAAATAAGCTTGCAGAGTAGAGGCTATTGAGTCCGAAATAACCATATCCACATTACCATCTTCGAAAAACACTTGCTGCATGTTTTCAAGGTGAACAGCAAGCCTTTTAATAGTATGTGAAGCATCATGCATTTTATTTTTTCTGATTCTCCACATACCCTCAGGGGTGCTTATATACCGCTTATATTCCAGTTTTAATGTATCAAACTTGATATTGGTACAGTCATGTTCTTTGTATACATATTTGAAAAGATATTTAACACTTTATTGAAGCACATATCTAAACATTGATATAGCAGTTGTACTTGAGTAATAAATAGGGATTGTATGGAACTACCCATCTATTGTCAATTTCTCGCGTTCCTCGTCTGGTTTTCCCAGTATTGCGTCGATGGTACTGTGGGTAACCATCAACATTGGGGTTTGTCTCTGTATTAAATTCCTTTGGGAATTTTTTTTGCGCATTGACCATCTGTCATGCATATAGCACCAGATTAATCTTCGCCACATGGGCCATGAATCATGTGCTTCATCACTGCCTCATGCAGTTTTGGATTTGCTGTCTCATTTGGGATTTCATCAGAGACCAATTTGTCAATTATTTCTTTGTCCCTCGGTTTATCTTCCTCTCCGAGGATTAAGAGCATGTGAGCGTGTGGTAGTTCACGCTTTGGAAATTCTATTACATGCACATAGGCAACTACACGGCCAAAAATGTGTTTTTTCAAAATCTCTTTAAGCACTGCTTGGAGTTTGATTTTAAATACCCGTGCAACCAAATCTGGTCTGAACTCTGGCCTTTGCCATGGATCTATGATTTCAGTAATTTCTTTCCACTTTGGGTTACAGGTAATCGTAACAAAAAGATCTGGCTTTCCGAATTTTCGAGCAATTGTCATGACATCTTGGTAATTTTGTTGCATAGCTCTTGGCCTTCCAATGAAAGTGGATGGTAAAATTACTGGTGTCCCAGCTTTTAGCCCTTGGTGTAATGCAGCATTATGGATGTGATCCATAACGCCGGCATAACTGTTGAAGCGTAATGCCTTTTGATTTTGTTTTATATATTCGATCCTGTCGGATTCAATTTTGACGTAACTGTCAACAATAAATTGTTGCTTCAACTTCCCAGCATTTAAAAGATGATTGAACTCGTCACGAATGGCAAGCCTGTATGCATAGTACTGCAACAGGGTAATTTTTTCTTGTCGATCTTGATCCACTGGTATGGATGGTAGATGGATGTCACCAATTCCTTGATGTTGCACACTTAGGGCAATTGGAGTTGTCAAATATATTGTCCATCCGTTGTCCCTATATGGGAATAGAAGTGGATATGTCATTGCATCACACGTTCTGTGAAGAAAGCTGATTTGAACAGTTTGGTTTTCACTTTTGAGGTGAACTCAGATGTCCCTATTAAATGGGGGTTCACCTATTGCATTTTAATAAATTATAGCTACTTCATTGCACCTTGGTGCATTGTAGCTCCTCTGGTCATCATTGTAGTCATTTATAATTGGCATTGTTATTTCGAGTGGATCGCGATTTTCTAATTCAGCAATCCTCTCTTCCTCTATTTCAAATTCCCTCATAATTGTGAAGGCGCTTGCGAGTGGGCTAATTGCTTTCATTTTCTCTCCAAGAGATGATAGTAGTGCTGGGTGGCACTTTTTATTTGCTTGACTTCTTGTACTTATTGCTTCTTCACTGTCCAAGATATAAATCTGGGCAAACTTGGGAGTACTACCCACAGCGGGATGCAATGGGGCAGTTCTGTGGTAAATTTGTCCATGAATTCGAAAACAGTATGGACCATGCCCAGGAGGTGGCGCTACTTGTGCTCCCATTGATGCCAAAGCAAGCAAGCTATTGTATTGCCTTATATTAGCCATAAAGTTATTGGAGTGTTGATGTTCTCCTTTCATCAACTTGACTAATTGATCATCCATACGAATGGGACATTGTTGTGAACTCTATTTTTAGGCTCCCTCTAGTGGTCACAAGCGGTACTGTGTAGTGTTGTCTTTCTGCAGGTTGGCTGCATCAGCTGGTTCGTTATCCTTGGTTGGTTTCCTATTTAGCTCACCTGGATGCTCAGTTCCTTGCCTGCTATCAATGTATTCAGTGCTCTTCAGATTCCTTGTGATTACCTTGCTCCCAGCCTCTCCAAGACAAGCTAAGTTTTTGTTCGTTCATTTTTTGATTATCAGCATTCATCATGTTTCTTGTCCAGCTTGCTAAGATATGATCTCCTCGCTTGCTGGTTGCTCTAGGGGACTGAGTTTCTCCCCCCACACCGTTAGTTGGTGCGGGGGTTCTTGAAATCTCAGTGTGGATATTTTGTAAGGGTGTTTTACTGACCGCACAGACCCCTTTACTATTTTCTGCTATCTAGTATTAGTGGGCCTCATTTGCTGAATCTGTTTTCACCCCTGTGTATGTGCCTTCCTCTTACCTCACCGTTATTATCTGTTGGGGGCTTCTATATCTTTGGGGATTATTTCTTTGGAGGCAAGAGAGGTCTTTCTTTCTCTCTAGGGGTAGTTAGTTCCTCAGGCTGGCTCGAGACGTCTAGGATTTTTAGGCACGTTCACCGGCTACTTCTAGTGTGTTTGGATAGGTTCAGATTTGCGGTCAGTCCAGTTTGCCATCTCCCTAGAGCTTGTCCTATGTTTGTTACTTAGCTGGAGTAATTCGTGATCCTCAACCACTAAGGATCATAACAGTATAGCAGGCCAAAAAAGTGTTTAATGCATCGCAGAAGTGGGATAAAAAGAAGACCTGAGTACTTTTTTTTTTTTTTCTTCTCCTCCCGCTTTTCCTTTGCTGCAGTCTGTTTAGCTTCTTTCATCCCCTTGAACTCTGGGTGGTTTTGAGCTCAGCTGCAGACATGAATGTTCAGACTCTGACTTCTAGTGTGGATCATCTTACTGCACGGGTGCAAAGTATTCAGGATTTTGTTATTCATAGCCCTATGTCAGAACCAAAGATACCCATTCCTGAGTTGTTTTCTGGAGATAGATCTAGGTTTCAGATTTTTAAGAATAATTGTAAGTTATTTCTGTCTCTGAGACCTCGTTCCTCTGTTGATTCCGCTCAGCAAGTTAAAATTGTTATCTCCTTGTTGCGTGGCGACCCTCAAGATTGGGCCTTCTCTCTGGCGCCAGGAGATCCTGCATTGCTTAATGTAGATGCATTTTTTCTGGCTCTTGGACTGCTTTATGAGGAGCCTAATCTTGAGAATCAGGCAGAAAAAGCGTTGCTGGCTATCTCTCAAGGTCAGGATGAAGCAGAGGTGTATTGTCAAAAATTTTGGAAGTGGTCGGTGCTTACTCAATGGAATGAGTGTGCCCTGGCTGCAAATTTCAGAGAGGGTCTTTCTGAGGCCGTTAAGAATGTTATGGTGGGGTTTCCCACCCCTACAAGTCTGAGTGATTCTATGGCTTTAGCCATTCAGGTTGATCGGCGTTTGCGGCAGCGCAAATCTGCTCATCCTTTGGCGGTATTTTCTGAACAGAGACCTGAGTCTATGCAATGTGACCGAAGTCTGACCAGAATTGAGCGACAAAGTCATAGACGTCAAAATGGGTTGTGCTTTTACTGTGGTGATTCTACTCATGTTATCTCAGCATGCTCTAAACGTTTTAAAAAAATCGCTAAACCTGTCACCATTGGTACGATACAGCCTAAATTTATTTTGTCTGTTACTTTGATTTGTTCTTTGTCGTCCTACCCGGTTATGGCTTTTGTGGATTCGGGTGCTGCCCTGAATCTGATGGATTTGTCGTTTGCCAGGCGCTGTGGTTTTGTCCTGGAGCCTTTGGAATTTCCTATTCCTCTGAGGGGAATTGATGCTACGCCATTGGCTGAGAATAAGCCTCAGTATTGGACGCAAATGACCATGTGCATGACTCCCGTACATCAGGAGGTGATTCGCTTTCTTGTTTTGCATAATTTGCATGATGTTGTCGTTTTGGGTCTGCCATGGCTGCAGACTCATAATCCAGTTTTAGATTGGAAAGCTATGTCTGTGTCAAGTTGGGGTTGTCAGGGAATTCATGGCGATACTCCGTTGGTGTCTATTGCTTCTTCCACTCCTTCTGAGGTCCCTGAGTATTTGTCTGACTACCAGGATGTATTTGATGAGCCCAGGTCCAGTGCCCTGCCCCCTCATAGGGATTGTGACTGTGCTATAAATTTAATTCCTGGTAGTAAATTCCCTAAGGAACGACTTTTTAATTTGTCTATACCAGAGCATGCCGCGATGCGGAGTTATATAAAGGAGTCTTTGGAGAAGGGACATATTCGCCCATCCTCTTCCCCTCTTGGTGCAGGATTTTTTTTTTGTGGCCAAGAAGGACGGTTCTTTGAGACCTTGTATAGATTATCGTCTTCTGAATAAAATCACAGTCAAATTTCAGTATCCTTTGCCACTATTGTCTGATTTGTTTGCTCGGATTAAGGGGGCCAGTTGGTTCACTAAGATAGATCTCCGTGGTGCGTATAACCTTGTGCGCATTAAGCAGAGAGATGAATGGAAAACAGCATTTAATACGCCCGAAGGCCATTTTGAGTACTTAGTGATGCCTTTTGGACTCTCTAATGCTCCTTCTGTGTTTCAGTCCTTCATGCATGACATCTTCCGAGAATATCTGGATAAATTTATGATTGTTTATCTGGATGACATTTTGGTCTTTTCTGATGATTGGGAGTCCCATGTGAGGCAGGTCAGGATGGTGTTTCAGGTCCTGCGTGCTAATGCTTTATTTGTGAAGGGCTCAAAATGCCTCTTCGGAGTACAGAAGGTCTCCTTTTTGGGTTTTATTTTTTCTCCTTCTACTGTGGAGATGGACCCAGTCAAGGTCCAGGCTATTCATGACTGGACTCAGCCTACGTCTGTTAAGGGTCTTCAGAAGTTCTTGGGTTTTGCTAATTTTTACCGTCGTTTCATCGCTAATTTTTCTAGCGTGGTTAAACCTTTGACGGATTTGACCAAGAAGGGTTCTGATGTGACTAATTGGTCTCCTGCGGCCGTGGAGGCCTTTCGGGAACTGAAGCACCGGTTTTCTTCAGCTCCAGTCTTATGTCAACCAGATGTCTCTCTCCTCTTCCAGGTCGAGGTTGATGCTTCTGAGATTGGAGCAGGGGCTGTTTTGTCGCAGAGAAGCTCTGATGGCTCTGTGATGAAGCCATGTGCTTTCTTTTCAAGAAAGTTTTCGCCTGCCGAGCGGAATTATGATGTTGGTAATCGGGAGTTGTTGGCTATGAAGTGGGCATTTGAGGAGTGGCGACATTGGCTCGAAGGAGCTAAACATCATGTGGTGGTCTTGACTGATCACAAAAACCTGATTTACCTCGAATCTGCCAAGCGCCTGAATCCTAGACAGGCTCGTTGGTCGCTGTTTTTCTCCCGTTTCAACTTCGTGGTCTCATACCTGCCTGGTTCGAAGAACGTGAAGGCTGATGCACTTTCTAGGAGTTTTGTGCCTGACTCTCCGGGAGTTTCTGAGCCGGCTGGTATTCTCAGAGAGGGAGTGATTTTGTCTGCTATTTCCCCAGATTTGCGACGAGTGCTGCAGAAATTTCAGGCGGATAGACCTGACCGTTGTCCACCAGAGAGACTGTTTGTCCCGGATAGATGGACCAGCAGAGTTATTTCCGAGGTTCATTCTTCGGTGTTGGCGGGTCATCCTGGGATTTTTGGTACCAGAGATTTGGTGGCTAGGTCCTTCTGGTGGCCTTCCTTGTCGCGGGATGTGCGTTCCTTTGTGCAGTCTTGTGGGATTTGTGCTCGGGCTAAGCCTTGCTGTTCTCGTGCCAGCGGTTTGCTTTTGCCTTTGCCTGTCCCGAAAAGGCCTTGGACGCACATTTCCATGGATTTTATTTCGGATCTTCCAGTATCTCAGAAAATGTCTGTCATCTGGGTGGTGTGTGATCGTTTTTCCAAGATGGTCCATTTGGTGCCCTTGCCTAAGTTGCCTTCCTCCTCCAATTTGGTTCCTCTATTTTTTCAGAATGTGGTTCACTTGCACGGCATTCCTGAAAATATTGTGTCTGATAGAGGATCCCAGTTTGTGTCCAGGTTTTGGCGGACTTTTTGTGCTAAGATGGGCATTGATTTATCTTTTTCGTCGGCCTTCCATCCTCAGACTAATGGCCAAACTGAGCGAACTAATCAGACATTGGAAACTTATTTGAGATGTTCTGTTTCTGCTGATCAGGATGATTGGGTGACTTTTTTCCATTGGCCGAGTTTGCCCTTAATAATCGGGCTAGTTCTGCTACTTTGGTTTCGCCATTTTTCTGCAATTCTGGTTTCCATCCTCGTTTTTCCTCGGGTCAGGTTGAGTCTTCTGACTGTCCTGGGGTGGATTCTGTGGTGGATAGGTTGCAGCAGATTTGGAACCATGTGGTGGACAATTTGAGGTTGTCACAGGAGAAGGCTCAGCGCTTTGCCAACCGCCGCCGCGGTGTGGGTCCCCGACTTCGTGTTGGGGATTTGGTGTGGCTGTCTTCTCGGTATGTTCCTATGAAGGTCTCCTCTCCTAAATTCAAGCCTCGCTTCATCGGTCCTTATAAGATCTTGGAAATCCTTAACCCCGTGTCTTTTCGTTTGGATCTCCCAGCATCGTTTGCCATTCATAATGTGTTCCATAGGTCTTTGTTGCGGAGGTATGTGGTACCTGTGGTTCCTTCTGTTGAGCCTCCTGCTCCGGTGCTGGTCGAGGGAGAATTGGAGTACGTGGTGGAGAAGATTTTGGATTCTCGTATCTCTAGACGGAGGCTTCAGTATTTGGTGAAGTGGAAGGGCTATGGTCAGGAGGATAATTCCTGGGTTGTCGCCTCTGATGTTCATGCGGCCGATTTGGTTCGTGCCTTCCACGCGGCTCATCCTGATTGCCCTGGGGGTCTTGATGAGGGTTCGGTGACCCCTCCTCAAGGGGGGGTACTGTTGTGAACTCTATTTTTAGGCTCCCTCTAGTGGTCACAAGCGGTACTGTGTAGTGTTGTCTTTCTGCAGGTTGGCTGCATCAGCTGGTTCGTTATCCTTGGTTGGTTTCCTATTTAGCTCACCTGGATGCTCAGTTCCTTGCCTGCTATCAATGTATTCAGTGCTCTTCAGATTCCTTGTGATTACCTTGCTCCCAGCCTCTCCAAGACAAGCTAAGTTTTTGTTCGTTCATTTTTTGATTATCAGCATTCATCATGTTTCTTGTCCAGCTTGCTAAGATGTGATCTCCTCACTTGCTGGTTGCTCTAGGGGACTGAGTTTCTCCCCCCACACCGTTAGTTGGTGCGGGGGTTCTTGAAATCTCAGTGTGGATATTTTGTAAGGGTGTTTTACTGACCGCACAGACCCCTTTACTATTTTCTGCTATCTAGTATTAGTGGGCCTCATTTGCTGAATCTGTTTTCACCCCTGTGTATGTGCCTTCCTCTTACCTCACCGTTATTATCTGTTGGGGGCTTCTATATCTTTGGGGATTATTTCTCTGGAGGCAAGAGAGGTCTTTCTTTCTCTCTAGGGGTAGTTAGTTCCTCAGGCTGGCTCGAGACGTCTAGGATTTTTAGGCACGTTCACCGGCTACTTCTAGTGTGTTTGGATAGGTTCAGATTTGCGGTCAGTCCAGTTTGCCACCTCCCTAGAGCTTGTCCTATGTTTGTTACTTAGCTGGAGTAATTCGTGATCCTCAACCATTAAGGATCATAACAGGACATAATTAGATGTGCCCTCTCTTGCAGCAGGAAGGTAATGTTTTGTCCTGCGACATTTCGTCTTTGAAATGTTTAGATTGGCAGAACTGACATCGAAATGTTAGTTCTCCAGCATAGTGCTCTTCAATACGTGTCTCATCAATTTGATTGAGAAGTCCTCTAGCAGCAAATGTAACTTTCCATCGTCGAGTGGCTCTGTCAGGACTCTGAACATTTTTTATTACCTTTTTGTGCATTACTGCCCTTTTCCAAGATGGCGTCTTTGGTCTCATGTGCACTGTGTCTTCCTGCTATAAAACTCCACCCCAGCCTTCAGTCTGTGCTAGAGTATTCTGCCTTGCATCCAGCTCCTGACCTCTGGTGACTCCCTGGCTATATATCTGCTCCTGTGAAACTGTGAGGTTATCCTGCTACTCTGCTCTGAGTTCCTGCTGCATACACCAGTTCCAGTAATCCTCCTTCATCTGCTGCTCGTGTTTACTTCCATCTGCATTTGCTGGACATGTAAGCTGTTTCTGCTTTGCAAGAACCTGAGGTTATTACCCAGACCTCCCTGGTTGAGCTAAGATATTATTTGAACTGCCTTATAAGCATATCTATCTGTGTTTTGGACTAAGCAAGGACTTATTCGTGTCAAGTATCCTAAAGAATAATTGGGCTTCATAGACTTTCTGCATGATTGCATTTTCCTCTGAAGTTTCCTATAGACTGCTGGGCTGCATTTGATATTTGCACCAAGTGTTGTGGACTTGAGTTTCTCTCTGCACCTGTTTGAATCACCGTGTGATAATATAGACTTTACCACTTATAAAACTGTGTCCTGTAGTTGTCTTGTTCCACGCAAAGAGTCTCCTGAGTTATCCCCTATAATTATTACAGGCTCTTGCATTTTGGACACGTATTCTATCTTGTTCTCTTTTTAGTGAAATATGTGTATCACTTTGTGCATTGCATGTTGCTCGTTGTCGTGCAGCATTAGATGCTCTACGTGATTCAGTTAGTTCATTCGTTTCTCTTGCTCTGGCCGCCCTCTGTCGGGCTGCATCAGCAGTTCTTCGACAATTTCGTTCGTCTTCTGTTTCATTTTAAGATGCAGATTACGCATCCGTATGCGATTCGCTTCTCTACATGCAGCAGCGCGCTCAATTTGATCCATCTTTGCAATGTTGCCTCACACAGTTGCCTAAGTGTTGCCTCACAATGTTGCCTCATAGTGTTGCCTCACAATGTTGCCTCACAGTGTTGCCTCACAGGTTAACGTTCAAAAAAGTCTTATGCCTTAACTCTCCGCAAGGGAGAGCTCCTCTCCTTAGGTATGCATGGTTACGCCCATGCAGTTATCTGCTAGTGGAAGTACCTATGGATACCTAAGTTACTATTCAGCTGTGGGTGACTCATTGTGCACAGACACACGGACACGCACAAATTAGGTATATTAATAAATACAGAATATAACATTTCTCTACAACAAGACCATTAATATGAGGCATGCAGGTAGGACTAGTACCTATTATATATAGGTAGGACTAGCTTACCATTTCTATTACATGTATGCCCATATTAATAGGTCATATACGTCTCGGGAGGTGACAGATTCCCTATAAAGCATAAACACACATATTTTAATTCTGTCCAGACCTGCATCCCACCACAAGAAACACTCCAGAGTAATCCCTGGAGAATGCTATCATACTCAGTGACACAGTGAGGGACTACGCACCCCCTTCTGCTCTAAGGCTATTTACTCATGTAAGAGTGCTACTCAAATTATTGGGGTGCAGCTGTCAGACCCTGTTTTCAGAGATGATGTCCTCCACCCAAGTCTCAAAAAGCTGAAAGGGTCTTCAGGAGAGGTGAGTAGTTGAGCTAGGCTATCAGACAGTCATCTCTGTAGCTGTAGTGTCATCTTTCCTATTCGTCCATTCAGGGGTGGACAGGGGCAGACATGTTTTTGGTGCAACTGATGCAATTGCCCATTGGCTAAGAGGTAAAGGGAACCCATTTCCACCTTCAAAGCAGATGAAATTGTGCGTTATGATGAGTTATTGGGCTGATCATTAGCATAAAGACAGAATATAACCTTTCTCCACAACAAGACCATTAATATGAGGCATACAGGTAGGACTAGCTTAACATTTCTATTTCCTGTATGCCTATATTAATAGGTCATATACGTTTAGGGGGATAAAAGAGTCCCTATAAAGCATAAACACACATATATTAATTCTTATCTATTTAATAGGATGACCACAGCTGTCCAGACCTGCATCCCACCACAAGAAACACTCCAGAGTAATCGCTGGAGAATGCTATCATCCTCAGTGACACAGTGAGGGGCTACGCACCCCCTTCTGGTCTCAGGCTATTTACTCATGTAAGAGCGCTGCTCAAACTGTTGGGTTGCAGCTGTGGGACCCTATATTCAGAGATGATGTCCTCCACCCAAGTCTCGAAAAGCTGAAAGGGTCTTCAGGAGAGGTGGGTAGTCGAGCTAGGCTATCAGACGGTCACCTCTGTAGCTGTAGTGTCATCTTTCCTATGGTTCCATTCAGGGGTTGACATAGGCGGACTTGTTATTGGTGCAACTTGTGCAACTGCACATGGGCCAAGAGGTAAGGTGACCCATTTCCACCTCCAAAGCAGATGAAATTGTGCATTATGATGAGTTTTTGGGCTGATCATTAGCATAAAGACAGAATGTAACATTTCTCCACATGAAAACCGTTAATATGAGGCATACAGGTAGGACTAGCTTAACATTTCTATTTCCTTTATGCCTATATTAATAGGTCATATATGGTTAGGGGGATAAAAGAGTCCCTATAAAGCATAAACACACATATATTAATTCTTATCTATTTAATAGGATGACGACAGCTGTCCAGACCTGCATCCCACCACAAGAAACACTCCGGAGTAATCCCTGGAGAATGCTATCATCCTCAGTGACAGAGTGAGGGGCTATGCACCCCCCCCCTTCTGCTCTCAGGCTATTTACTCATGTAAGAGTGCTGCTCAAACTGTTGGGTTGCAGCTGTGGGACCCTATATTCAGAGATGATGTCCTCCACCCAAGTCTCAAAAAGCTGAAAGGGTCTTCAGGAGAGGTGGGTAGTCGAGCTAGGCTATCAGACGGTCACCTCTGTAGCTGTAGTGTCATCTTTCCTATGGTTCCATTCAGGGGTGGACATGGGCGGACATGTTATTGGTGCAACTTGTGCAACTGCACACAGGCCAAGAGGTAACGGGATCCATTTCCACCTCCAAAGCAGTTGAAATTGTGCATTATGATGAGTTATTGGGCTGCAAAGGGTCCATGTATTGTTCATGCACAGTGTCCCTCTTCTGTCTGTGTCTTCCAGTGGCTCCAATGTATAATTAATTTCCTGCAATGAGAATCACATCATATTAATAATTTCCAGGCCATCAAGCTGATTACAATCAGTCCTATCACTACCACTTTGGACTTTTGAAAAGTTGAGAGTAAATTTTTTAACCCAACTCTGATAGACCCCTTCCAGAAAAAGGGATTCCATCCCTCCTTGGATATATCTCTAGCTTTTTGCTGGAGCTCCTTTACTTTATCCATGTTTCTCTATGGAATCATGTGCATCTTCAATCTAGGAGCAGCATTCCTCACCTATAACAGCACAAGTGCCCCTTCAATTGCTAACAGACAGTCAAGAGCCATTCTCTTCTGAAGGGCTACCAGCCTCATTCAGTGACATCACAAGTAGAAGCTAATGGGGGTGAAATCAACAACCAAAACATTTGGTGACATAAGAAGTAGTAGCTTATGGGGACAAAACTAACACCCAAACCATTCCATGAAATGACAAATAAGAACTAATGTGGGCAGAGCCAACAACCATAACATTCCGCAACATCATATGACGCATCTAATGGGGGTGGAATCAACAATCCCATCACTCTAAGACATACAAGGAGCAGCTAATGTGGGCAGAGCCAACAACCACTACATTCCGTGACATCACAAGTAGCAGCTAATGGGTGCGGATCCAACAACCTCCCTTCCATTGAAGTACATTGCCCAATAATATACTAGAGATCAAACAATAGGAATCCTACCAATGTGGGGGGATATTTGAATAGCTTTACTACATATGGAGCTAATATGTATATACATCGGTGTTGTACAAGGATTTCCCAATATTGGTTGGATTTATATTTTTGATCTGAACTGTATATTGCTATATGTCTCAATACCATCCGACAATTACATAATTTTCTTCATGTTACGTGTTCCCTTTACAGGATATAACTTTAGTCTCCCAGATTTGGATGATTCTATAACAATTTATGGCCTAAAAATCTCTCAATTGGGATTCTCTCAATTATAACCTGATGAGCAAGAAAGTCAGAAACCAATAAAATGTGATGGATAATCGGTAAATCATTGTCATTTCTGTACTTGAAGATAAATCCCGTCACATCCTATATATCTATTTACTATAGGAAGAAATGCTGTAAAATTTGGGCATCTCCTAATATGAGGGGATCACTATTTATTTTGAGCCTGCTTATATTATATAGAATAAAGACTCCTTAATGAATAAAAAATAAATGAGAAATAGATGAAAGAAGAGAATGAAGGACACAACAAGAGACGACATAGAGCCGACTTACCTCTCTCTCCACCGTCTGCAACTGTCACATGGAATGTTGGCTCTGCAGCTCCTTACACAATGTGTGTGATGTCATAATGCAGGGGCGGAGCCAGAAACCACAACATTCCGTGACATCATCAGCAGGAGCAGCAGTTGTTATTTAAAGAGACCAGAGCAGGCCATGCAACCAATTCATTGCCATATACATGAAATGGACTCTAATTATTCATCTTGACATCTTAAAACTTTTATAAAATACCACAATGTCATTATTACCATACAATGTAATTCCGGAGTAGCTACTACTGATTTGAACAGTGATAAATCAACAATAATAACCTATATATCCCAGTATTACAGAAGATTAGATTATATGGATGGTTGGATGTAGAGGTGGACATGCTACAGTAGGATAGATGGCCAGTAAATAGAAGAGGACACTATAGCCAATGATACTATATAGCAGGGTTGGGCTATTAATTTTCCCAAGGGGCTACATGAGAGACCGTAACATATTAATTACAATTATTATTTTATATTAATAATAACTGTACAACTTAATATTGAGCAGAATTAAGTATGCTGACAACCCCTACATACCATATGAGCCCCTGTACAGCTCCCCTCTATTCCTCTATATACTGTAAGAGCTCACATCTAGCTTCCTACATACAGTTTGAGTCCTCATATAGCCCCTCTACATATATTGTAAGAATCCACATAGCCTCTCTATATAGAGTATGAGCCCCTACATAGCCTCTCTATAGTCAATATGAGCCCTCACATAGCCCTTTGTATATAGTATGAGACCACACATAGCCCCTTATATACAGTATGAGCCAGAGATGTACTGTATCTAGAAGTGATGAGCAAGCGTGCTTGCCACTGCTCGATACTCGATCAAGCATCATGGTTAGTGTTGAGCGATACCGTCCGATACTTGAAAGTATCGGTATCGGAAAGTATCGGCCGATACCGGCAAAGTATCGGATCTGATCCGATACCCGATACCAATACAAGTCAATGGGACTCAAGTATCGGAAGGTATCCCTGATGGTTCCCAGGGTCTGAAGGAGAGGAAACTCTCCTTCAGGCTCTGGGATCCATATTAATGTGTATAATAAAGAATTAAAATAAAAAATATTGATATACTCACCTCTCCAACGCAGCCTGGACTGTTGTGAATTTACCTTTTTGGCTCCCTCTAGTGGTTACTAGTGATTTGACTCTGGGAATGTCTGCCATCCCTTGTATGCTCACCTGGGTCGTTAGGTCAGGGGTGTTGCTATATAAGCTCCCTGGACCTTCAGTTCAATGCCTGGCAACGTTGTAATCAGAGCTAATCTGTTGTGCTCTTGTCTACTGATCCTGGTTCCTGCTAGATTAAGCTAAGTCTGCTTTCTTGCTTTTTGCTATTTGTTTTTGTTTGCATTTTTGTCCAGCTTGTACATAATCTGAATCCTTACCTTGCTGGAAGCTCTAGGGAGGCTGGAGTTCTCCCCCCGGGCCGTTAGACGGTTCGGGGGTTCTTGAATTTCCAGTGTGGATTTTTGATAGGGTTTTTGTTGACCATATAAGTTATCTTACTACATTCTGCTATTAGTAAGTGGGCCTCTCTTTGCTAAACCTAGTTCATCTCTGTGTTTGTCATTTCCTCTTACCTCACCGTTATTATTTGTGGGGGGCTTGTATCCAACTTTTGGGGTCTATTCTCTGGAGGCAAGAGAGGTCTTTGTTTTCCTCTTCTAGGGGTAGTTAGTCCTCCGGCTGGCGCGAGACATCTAGCGACCAACGTAGGCATGTTCCCCGGCTACTTCTAGTGTTGGCGTTAGGAGTAGATATATGGTCAACCCAGTTACCACTGCCCTATGAGCTGGATTTTTGTACTTCGCAGACTTACTTGTTCCTCTGAGACCCTCGCCATTGGGGTCATAACAGTTTGCCAGGCCAGTATTAAATGTTAAATGCATTGCAGAAGCGGGATTATAAGAAAGAAAATTCTGAGTTTTTTTTTCTCTTTCTCATTTTTTTTTCTTTTCCCCTTTACCTCTGAGTGGCTTGTGTTTGCTGCAGACATGAATGTCCAGACCTTGATTACAGGTGTGGACCAGCTTACTGCTCGTGTGCAGGGCATACAAGATTATGTTATCAGAAATCCTATGTCAGAACCTAAGATACCGATTCCTGAACTGTTTTCCGGAGACCGATTTAAATTTAGAAATTTCAGGAATAATTGTAAATTGTTTTTGTCCCTGAGACCCTGTTCATTTGGAGACTCCGCTCAGCAAGTGAAAATTGTTATTTCTTTTTTACGGGGCGACCCTCAGGATTGGGCCTTCTCGCTGGCGCCAGGAGATCCGGCATTGGCTGATATTGATGCGTTTTTTCTGGCGCTCGGTTTGCTTTATGAGGAACCCAATCTTGAGATTCAGGCAGAAAAAGCCTTGCTGGCTATGTCTCAGGGCCAGGACGAGGCTGAAGTGTATTGCCAAAAATTTCGGAAATGGTCCGTGCTGACCCAATGGAACGAGTGTGCATTGGCTGCAAATTTCAGAAATGGCCTTTCTGAAGCCATTAAGAATGTGATGGTGGGTTTTCCCATTCCCACAGGTCTGAATGATTCCATGGCCCTGGCAATTCAAATCGACCGGTGGTTGCAGGAGCGCAAAACCGCAAGTTCCCTCATGGTGTTGTCTGAACAGGCACCTGATTTAATGCAATGTGATAGAATCCTGACTAGAAATGAGCGGAAAATTCATAGACGCCAGAATGGCTTGTGTTACTACTGTGGTGATTCTACACATGTTATCTCAGCATGCTCTAAACGTCTTACTAGGGTTGTTAGTCCTGTCGCCATTGGTAATTTGCAACCTAAATTTATTCTATCTGTAACTTTGATTTGCTCACTGTCATCGTATCCTGTCATGGCGTTTGTAGACTCAGGTGCTGCCCTGAGTCTGATGGATCTGTCATTTGCCAAGCACTGCGGTTTTGTTCTGGAGCCATTAGAAAATCCTATCCCTCTTAGGGGTACTGATGCTACGCCTTTGGCAAAAAATAAACCGCAGTTTTGGACACAGGTTACCATGTGCATGACTCCCGAACATCGGGAGGTGATACGTTTTCTTGTTCTGCATAAGATGCATGATTTGGTTGTTTTGGGTTTGCCATGGTTACAGACCCATAATCCAGTCTTGGACTGGAAGGCAATGTCGGTGTCAAGTTGGGGCTGCCATGGAATTCATGGAGATTCCCTGCCCTTGTCTATTGCTTCTTCTACGCCCTCGGAAGTTCCGGCGTATTTGTCTGATTATCAGGATGTCTTCAGCGAGTCTAAGTCCAGTGCACTGCCTCCTCATAGGGAATGTGACTGTGCAATAGATTTGATTCCTGGCAGTAAGTTTCCTAAGGGGAGACTGTTTAATTTGTCGGTACCTGAACATACCGCGATGCGTTCATATATCAAGGAGTCTCTTGAGAAGGGGCATATCCGTCCTTCTTCTTCCCCTCTTGGTGCGGGATTCTTTTTTGTGGCCAAAAAGGACGGATCTTTGAGGCCTTGTATTGACTATCGGCTTTTAAACAAGATCACTGTCAAATTTCAGTATCCTTTGCCGCTGTTGTCAGACTTGTTTGCCCGGATTAAAGGTGCCAAGTGGTTCACCAAGATAGACCTTCGTGGTGCGTACAACCTTGTGCGCATTAAGCAAGGCGATGAATGGAAAACCGCATTCAATACGCCCGAAGGTCATTTTGAGTACTTGGTGATGCCATTTGGGCTCTCTAATGCACCTTCAGTTTTTCAGTCCTTCATGCATGACATTTTCCGGAAGTATCTGGATAAATTTTTGATTGTTTATCTGGATGATATTCTGGTTTTTTCTGATGATTGGGATTCGCATGTGGAGCAGGTCAGGATGGTTTTTAAGATTTTGCGTGAAAATTCTTTGTTTGTTAAAGGCTCAAAGTGTCTCTTTGGTGTACAGAGGGTTCCCTTTTTGGGGTTCATTTTTTCCCCTTCTGCTGTGGAGATGGACCCAGTCAAGGTCCGAGCTATTCATGATTGGACTCAACCCTCGTCAGTTAAGAGTCTTCAGAAGTTCTTGGGTTTTGCTAACTTCTACCGTCGTTTTATCGCAAATTTTTCTAGCGTTGTTAAACCATTGACGGATATGACCAAGAAAGGCTCTGATGTAGCTAACTGGGCTCCTGCTGCCGTGGAGGCTTTCCAGGAGTTGAAACGCCGGTTTACTTCGGCGCCTGTTTTGTGCCAACCTGACACCTCACTTCCCTTTCAGGTGGAGGTGGATGCTTCGGAGATTGGGGCAGGGGCCGTTTTGTCGCAGAGAGGCCCTGGTTGCTCTACTATGAGACCTTGTGCCTTTTTCTCCAGGAAGTTTTCGCCGGCAGAGCGAAATTATGATGTGGGCAATCGGGAGTTGTTGGCCATGAAGTGGGCATTTGAGGAGTGGTGTCATTGGCTCGAGGGTGCTAAGCATCGTGTGGTGGTCTTGACTGATCACAAAAATCTGATGTATCTCGAGTCTGCTAAACGCCTGAATCCTAGACAGGCCCGCTGGTCATTGTTTTTCTCCCGTTTTGACTTTGTGGTCTCGTATTTACCAGGTTCTAAGAATGTGAAGGCCGATGCTCTGTCCAGGAGCTTTGTGCCTGATGCTCCTGGAGTCGCTGAACCTGTGGGTATTCTTAAGGAAGGAGTTATCTTGTCAGCTATTTCTCCTGATCTGCGGCGTGTGTTGCAGAGATTTCAGGCTGGTAGGCCTGACTCTTGTCCATCTGACAGATTGTTTGTGCCTGCTAAATGGACCAGCAGAGTCATTTCCGAGGTTCATTCCTCAGTGTTGGCAGGGCACCCGGGAATTTTTGGCACCAGAGATCTGGTGGCCAGGTCCTTTTGGTGGCCTTCCTTGTCAAGGGATGTGCGGTCATTTGTGCAGTCCTGTGGAACTTGTGCTCGAGCTAAGCCTTGCTGTTCTCGTGCCAGCGGGTTGCTCTTGCCCTTGCCTGTCCCGAAGAGACCTTGGACACACATCAATATGGATTTCATTTCTGATCTTCCAGTGTCTCAGGGCATGTCTGTCATCTGGGTGATATGTGATCATTTCTCCAAGATGGTCCATTTGGTTCCTTTGCCTAAGCTGCCCTCCTCTTCTGATCTGGTTCCTGTGTTCTTCCAGAACGTGGTTCGTTTGCACCGCATTCCTGAGAATATTGTGTCGGACAGAGGATCCCAGTTTGTTTCCAGGTTCTGGCGATCCTTTTGTGGTAGGATGGGCATTGATTTGTCGTTTTCGTCCGCTTTTCATCCCCAGACTAACGGACAAACGGAGCGAACTAATCAGACTCTGGAGGCTTATTTGAGGTGTTTTGTCTCTTCTGATCAGGATGATTGGGTGACCTTCTTGCCGTTGGCTGAATTTGCCCTTAATAATCGGGCTAGTTCCGCCACCTTGGTTTCGCCATTTTTCTGCAACTCTGGTTTCCATCCTCGTTTTTCCTCGGGACATGTGGAGCCTTCTGACTGTCCTGGGGTGGATTCTGTGGTGGATAGGTTGCAGCGGATCTGGAGTCATGTGGTGGACAACTTGAAGTTGTCACAGGAGAAGGCTCAGCGTTTTGCCAACCGCCGCCGCGGTGTGGGTCCCCGACTTCGCGTTGGGGATTTGGTATGGCTGTCTTCTCGATTTGTTCCTATGAAGGTCTCCTCTCCCAAATTTAAGCCTCGCTTCATTGGTCCTTACAAGATATTGGAAATCCTTAATCCTGTATCCTTTCGCCTGGATCTTCCGGTGTCGTTTGCCATTCACAACGTATTTCATAGGTCCTTGTTGCGGCGGTACGTTGTGCCTGTGGTCCCTTCTGCTGAGCCTCCTGCTCCGGTGTTGGTTGAGGGCGAGTTGGAGTACGTGGTGGAGAAGATCTTAGATTCTCGTCTCTCCAGGCGGAGGCTTCAGTACCTGGTCAAGTGGAAGGGCTATGGTCAGGAGGATAATTCCTGGGTGGTCGCCTCTGATGTGCATGCGGCCGATTTGGTTCGTGCCTTTCACACCGCTCATCCTGATTGCCCTGGTGGTCTTGGTGAGGGTTCGGTGACCCCTCACTAAGGGGGGGGGGTACTGTTGTGAATTTACCTTTTTGGCTCCCTCTAGTGGTTACTAGTGATTTGACTCTGGGAATGTCTGCCATCCCTTGTATGCTCACCTGGGTCGTTAGGTCAGGGGTGTTGCTATATAAGCTCCCTGGACCTTCAGTTCAATGCCTGGCAACGTTGTAATCAGAGCTAATCTGTTGTGCTCTTGTCTACTGATCCTGGTTCCTGCTAGATTAAGCTAAGTCTGCTTTCTTGCTTTTTGCTATTTGTTTTTGTTTGCATTTTTGTCCAGCTTGTACATAATCTGAATCCTTACCTTGCTGGAAGCTCTAGGGAGGCTGGAGTTCTCCCCCCGGGCCGTTAGACGGTTCGGGGGTTCTTGAATTTCCAGTGTGGATTTTTGATAGGGTTTTTGTTGACCATATAAGTTATCTTACTACATTCTGCTATTAGTAAGTGGGCCTCTCTTTGCTAAACCTAGTTCATCTCTGTGTTTGTCATTTCCTCTTACCTCACCGTTATTATTTGTGGGGGGCTTGTATCCAACTTTTGGGGTCTATTCTCTGGAGGCAAGAGAGGTCTTTGTTTTCCTCTTCTAGGGGTAGTTAGTCCTCCGGCTGGCGCGAGACTTCTAGCGACCAACGTAGGCATGTTCCCCGGCTACTTCTAGTGTTGGCGTTAGGAGTAGATATATGGTCAACCCAGTTACCACTGCCCTATGAGCTGGATTTTTGTACTTCGCAGACTTACTTGTTCCTCTGAGACCCTCGCCATTGGGGTCATAACACTGGACCTTACCGCTGGTAACCGGCAGCCTTCTTTGCTTAAAATGAGCGCGTTCAGGGCCTTCCATGACGTCACAAATTCTGATTGGTCGCGGCCGCCCATGTGACCGCCACGCGACCAATCACAAGCCGTGACGTCATCCCTCAGGTCCTAAATTCCCTTCTAGGAATTTAGGACCTGAGAATTACGTCACGGCTTGTGATTGGTCGCGTGGCGGTCACATGGGCGGCCGCGACCAATCACAAGCCGTGACGTCATCTAAGGCCCTGAACGCGCTCATTCTTAGGAAGGAAGGCTGCCGGAAAGAAGCGAGGGTGAGTATATTCCTATTAGGTATATACTCACCCTCGGACGCGCCCTGCTTCTTTCCGGCAGCCTTCCTTCTTAAGAATGAGCGCGTTCAGGGCCTTAGATGACGTCACGGCTTGTGATTGGTCGCGGCCGCCCATGTGACCGCTCACGCGACCAATCACAAGCCGTGACGTCATCCCTCAGGTCCTAAATTCCTAGAAGGGAATTTAGGACCTGAGGGATGACGTCGCGGCTTGCGATTGGTCGCGTGGCAGTCACATGAGCGGCACACGACCAATCACAAGCCATGACGTCATGGAAGGTGCTGAACGCGCTCATTTTAAACAAAGAAGGCTGCCGGTTACCAGCGGTGATGTCCAGGGGCCTCCGGACAGGTGAGTATATCAATATTTTTTATTTTAATTCTTTATTTTACACATTCATATGGATCCCAGGGCCTGAAGGAGAGTTTCCTCTCCTTCAGACCCTGGGAACCATACACTGGAAACTTCCGATTCCGATTCCCGATACCACAAAAGTATCGGATCTCGGTATCGGAATTCCGATACCGCAAGTATAGGCCGATACCCGATACCTGCGGTATCGGAATGCTCAACACTAATCATGGTGCTTGGTTACACTCATTACTCGATCGAGTATCGCGGGTGCTCAAGCGCCATTCTCAAGTAGTTTTGAATTAGAGGCATATAGGCAGAGTTTATTGCCTTCCATAGATATACTGCTGCTGTAAGCTAAAAACAAAAGCCCTTTTCAAGGCTACATATTTTCTTTTCCCTATTAATACCAGAAAATTTGCAAGCATATATTATATACTAATTTAAAAAAACACAAGGCGTGGGGTAAGGGACAGGAAAGTTTACGTGCTGCTGATGGTGCACGCAGGGGCTGAGGACGTGGGCCAGGTGAAACTATGCATGCTGCGGCAACACAGCAAACACTCTCATCCATGAGACGTACCTTCCTGTTCCACTTTGCAGGGGGTTGCAGGGCAACACTCTTAAAGCCAGAACAGTGTAAAGAGTGTGTAGTCGGTTGTCACAGGGTTACCGAAATGGAGCGGAGTCAGAAGACCGCAGCGTCTGGTTGCTCCTACTACCCTAAGAAGAAGCACTTCTCCAGTTTATTAAACGTGTTTGTTTCTTCCAGCAGAACAGGGGTTAATCGGCAATATTGGAAAGCTAATACATTCAGCTGTACTTGGTTAGACACTCCTTTCCCTGTAGAACGTAAGCCCGTAAGGGCAGGGTCCTCTTCCCTCTGTATCAGTCTGTCATTGTTAGTTTGTTTACTGTAAGTGATATTTGTATTTTGATGTAACCCTTCTTATGTACAGCACCATGGAATTAATGGTGCTATATAAATAATGTTATATGTGAGTGTATATTTTTTGTGTGTGGAGTTTTCATTTTACCCTTGTCTTTGTCACCCTGTCTGTTGGGTTGGTGTACTCCAGTGCACAGTAGCTCCTCTCTTCCCTGGGTGGGGTAATGAGATAGAAGGAGGGCTGTTATACAAGATAAGGCAAGGGTGGAGGCCCCGGCATCTTCGCCACCTGAAGTATCCCGTGTAACAGGGCAAGGTAGGGCGCCCCCTAGTGTTAGGGCCAGAAAAGCTGCTCCTTTGTCCCAAGTCACTCTTCAGTCGAATCGTGACATTAACTCTGACCGCAATCAATTTTTCTGATCCATGATGGATCCTATAGCGGCTCTGACAGGGCAGTTGCAGCAGCTCAGTCTAGAGGTGGCGAATTTACGCATGATGGCTCTACAGCACCCTATTACATCTGGTGTGGGGATATTGCTCTCCAGGCAAACCTTTGTGGAGCCCAAGGTCACGTTAACAGACAGGTTCTCTGGAGGGTGTGACAAATTTGTTGTGTTCCGTGAGGCCTGCAAACTTTTTTTCAGGTTGCGTCCAGTATCCTCAGGTACAGAGGAGCTATGGCTGGGGATTGTAATTTTGCTCCTCCAGGGGGACCCACAAGCATGGGCGTTTTCTCTCCAGTCTGACTCATGGTCACTTCTGATGGTAGAGGGATTTTTTCAGGCTCTGGGGCTGGTGTATGATGACCCTGATCGCGTCACCCTGGCTGAATCCTCTCTGCGCCAAATCCAGCAAGGAGACCCCCTGGCAGAGAAATATTGCTCTGAATTTCGGAGATGGGCCACGGACACTAGGTGGAATGACCCTGCCCTCTGTAGTCAGTTCTGTGAGGGCATCTCAGAGAGAGTAAGAGATGCTTTTGCTCTCTATGAGACTCCTGACTCATTTGAGGCAGCCATGTCTTTGGCGATCCGGGTTGATCACCGTCTTCACCAGAGACATAGGGAGTTACCTATGGGGGTGGGAAGTACATGGTTGAGAGTGGTCCGTACTAAGCTAACTGTGGAACCCATGCAGGTGGGTGTGGCGTCTCAACTTGGCAAATTGACGGTTGTCCAGCGTAGGGGAGGTGTGTGTTTCTGTTGTGGCGAAAAGGGTCATTTTGTGAGCACATCTCCTTCTTGACTTCAGTTTAAGCAACCGCTGAAAAACTAGTGAGCCCGGGTTACAGGGAGGTTTGCAACCCAGGTATACTTGTTATCTCGGTGGGTAAGACTCTTTTTTTTTACTGGCTACATTACACGTGGGTGGAAATAAGGTTGATGGTTCAGCCTTCCTAGACCCACATACAATGTTCAGACCTATACCAATTATTGCTATAGACTCCACTCCTCTAAAACAAGGGCACTTTACACAGGTGGTCCATGATTTATGGCTACAGGTGGGGGCCATAAACATTGAAGTGTTAAACTGTTACGTGCTTGAGGGCTTGCCCTCACCTGTGGTACTGGGACTTCCTTGGCTTGCTCTGCACAATCCGGTGATCGATTAGCAGACACCTTAGGTGAATTAAGATCACAAAAGGAAATGTGCTAATAAAGACTAATAAAATAGATAAAAAGAATTTCTTTATTCAAATAATTAATAAATAAATGATATCAGCCGAATCAAGTAATGGCTCACGTTTTTTTAAAAAAGCATATGATATTAAGCCCCTAATATGGAGATATAATATTGCAAAAATGCCCAACAAGAAGAGTCCAAAATATAATACATAAAGAATAGAAGATGTATAATCATATATATATATATATATATATATATATATATATATAGCTCAGAAAATTCAGGGCTTTAAATATTGATCAACAAACTCTTATATTTTCAACCCAGAAATCCAAGGTAGATGATAAGGTAAGACTTATCACCCAATATCACTCGCAGTGGCAGCTTATGCGGGATATTGTGTCTAAACATTGGCCAATTTTAACCAATGATCCAATTTTAAAGCAATATCTTCAAACAAAACCAGGTATTACGGCCCGACGAGCATCTAATTTGCAGGACCATTTAGTTAACCCTTTCCCGACCTATGACACAGCGTATGCGTCATGAAAGTCGGTGCCAATCCGACCTGTGACGCATATTGCTGTGTCACAGAAGGATTGCGTTCCTGCGGGTCGGGTGACCGGGGTTAATGAAAGGTCACCTGACCCGCAGGTGCAGGGGGACCTATACTTGACCCCAGGGGGGGTGGCTTTGCCCCCCGGGGCTACGATCACTCCTGGTGACCTTTTTGGTCACCCCACTCAGATCTGATTGGAGCTAGCATCCATGTGACGCTAGCCCTCCAATCAGATGTGGAGGGGCGGAGAAAAACAATGTCTGCCTCGCTCTTCAGCTTCATCCCATCCGTGGAAGCTGAGGAGCGAGGTGTCTGACTGCTCACCTGCCCCCCAGACACCGCCTCCCCCACTGCCACTGCCAGCACCGCCGCTGCTGCTGAGGACAGGTACCTCCCCTCTCCTGTCCTCCACTCCCCCCAACCTCCGCTCCCTCCCCCCTGCCCCCCTGATCACCCCTTGCTCCGGTGATCACCCCCCTGCCCCCCTTATCACCTGCAGTTGCCGACTCCATTTTCTCCTTTCCTACCCCCCTGCGCCTGTCAGCCCCTCCTCCCCTAGTGATCACCCTCTTCAGTGATCACTCCTAATCACCCCCTGCCCCCGTGATCACCCCCTGCCCACCTGATCACACTCCTGCCCCCTTTATCACCTGCTGCTGCCTTCTCCATTTTCTCCTCTCCTACCCCCCCCCCTGCTCCTGTCAGCCCCTCCTCCCCTGGTGATAACCCTCTCCAGTGATCACCCCTAATCACCCCCGGCCCCCCTGTCATCCTCTGCCCCCTGATCACCGCCTGCCCCCCTGATCACCCCCTGATTATCTGCTGCCGGCTCCATCTACAGCTCATCCTCTGCTCCCCTCTGGCCCCCCCCCATGCCTAACAGCTCCATCCTCCCCTGGTGATCACCCCCCCCGCCCCCCTGATCACCCCCCTGCCCCCCTGATCACCCCATGCATTCCTTTATCACCTGCTGCTGCCGGCTCCATTTGCTCATCTCCTGCCCCCCCTGCACCTGACAGCTCCATCCTCCCCTGGTGATCACCCCCGTGATCACCCCAAATCACCAACTTCACCCCCTGATCACCCCCTGATCACCTGCTTCTGCCGGCTCCATCTGTAGCTGGTACTCTGCTCCCCTTCTGGCTCCCCCACGCCTGACAGCCCCATCCACCCCTGGTGATCACCCCCTGCCCCCCTGATCACCCCCTGCCCCCCTGATCACCTGCTGCCAGCTCCATCTCCATCTGACGCTGCATCTCCTCAGCCCCCTCCTGCCCCCCCCGCGCCTGACAGCCCCCCGTGCCTGACAGCCCCCTGCACCTAACAGCCCCCCGCGCCTGACAGCCCCCTGCACCTGACAGCCTCCACCTGCAGAAGAGTTTCACCAAACACTCGCACATATACACGCACACGCACCACTATAATAAAGTTTAGATTTTTTTTACACACGCACACACACCACACACACAAAGTCCCGCTCATCCCAGTCATCCCAGTCACAAAGGCTGTACTCAGCTGAGGAGGCATATTCCTTTCTTGCCTCCGAAGCTGATAGTGAGGGTGAGGACCCCACTTTTCTGTATTCCTCCCACTCTTCCTCCTCCAGTGACACGGACTCGCCACCCCCAAGATGTCAGAGGGCGAGAAATCGTCCGGAGCCCAGGGGAGATGACCCACAGCCAAGTGTGAGTAACCCCCAACCTAGTGCTAGTCATGCCCAAGCTAGCACTAGTGCTGAAAATTTTGCTCCACGGATTCCTGATTTCATTCCCCAATCAGGAATCCAATTCGAGACTGCCAACCTCAGGGAAATAGACTTTTTCAAAGTCTTTTTCTCGGAGTCAATCGTCAGTCTCATGGTGGAGCAAACAAACTTGTATGCCCTGCAATTTTTTGCCCAAAACCCAATTTCATCATTTTCTGCTTGGAGTCCCGTTGACTCTGTAGATATGTTGAAATACTGGGGACTGGTCCTTCACATGGGCATTGTGAAGAAACCAGAAATTCGCCAATACTGGAGTACTGATATTTTATATCAAACTCCAATATATGGCATGGTTATGATTCGCAAACGTTTTGAGGCGATTCATAAATTTCTCCACATTAAGGACAATACGGACATCCTTACCCGCGATGACCCGAATTTTGATAAACTGTTCAAAATTCGGAAGGTCATCGAACACTTCAGCAACAGGTTTGCTGAAGTGTACATTCCCCAAAGGGAAATTTGTGTGGATGAATCCCTCATTCACTTCAAAGGGAGGCTTCAGTTCCGTCAGTACCTGCCAAGCAAAAGGGCGAGGTACGGGATAAAGCTCTATAAGATCTGTGAGAGTACCTCGGTACACTCTCAGCTTTAGAGTTTATAAAGGAAAGGACAACAGGATCCAGCCCCCAGAATGTCCACCTGCTCTGGGGGTGAGTGGGAAAATAGTGTGGGATTTGGTCCACCCACTGCTTGATAAATGTTACCATCTGTACGTTGATAACTTTTATACAAGCATCCCACTCTTTCAATCCCTCTCTGCCAGAGCTACCATCACTTGCGGTACCGTGCGGAGAAACCAGAGGGGTCTCCTTTTGTCACTAATTGAGCAGGCTCTCCCAAAGGGTGAGAGCCAGGCCCAATGTAGCGGCAACATGTTTGTGGTCAAGTTCAAAGACAAAAGGGATGTCTTTTTCTTGACAGCAATCCATGGTCCCGGCACCACGGCCATCACCGTTCGAGGTACCCCAGCACAGGTCCACAAACCGGACTGTGCCCTGGGGTACAACAAACACATGGGGGGAGTTGATCTTTCTAATCAAGTCCTCCAGCCCTATAGTGCCATGCGGAAGACGAAGATTTGGTATAAAAAACTGGCTGTGCACATCGTACAAATGGCACTGTATAACGCATACGTGCTATCACGATGTGCAGGTCAGACCAACAACACCTTCCTTCAGTTCCAGGAGGCGGTGATAAAGGCCCTGATGTTTGGAGGCGAGGAAGGAGCGGGCCCCAGCACCTCTGGAACTCAAGTTTCCCGTATGGTACCAGGGCAACATTTTCCCAGAGGGGGATAAGAAAAAGGTGCCAAGTGTGCTATAAAAAGGGGACAAGAAAAACAACTCGTTTCCAATGTGAAACATGTCCTGACAAACCTGGACTGTGTTTGAATGAATGCTTCAGAATTCATCACACGTCCTTGGACTAAACACATCCTGACATGGACTCACCCACAGCAGGCTGACATATACAACACCATACACACCAACCTGACGTACACTACACCACACCACACACCAACGTGACGTACACTACGGCACACACACCAACCTGACACACTACGTCAGGTTGGTGTGTGTGGTGTAGTGTATGTCAGGTTGATGTTTGGTGTAGTGTACGTCAGGTTGGTGTGGTATACACCACACACACACCAACCTGACATACACTATATAACACCACACACCAACCTGACGTACACTACCCCACACACCAACCTGACGTACACTACACCACACACTAACCTGACGTACACTACACCATACACATCAACATGACGTACACTACACCACACACACCAACCTGACATAGCGTGTCAGGTTGGTGTGTGTGGCGTTGTGTACATCAGGTTGGTGTGTGGTATAGTGTACGTCAAGTTGGTGTGTGTGGTGTATACTACACAGCACACACCAACCTGATGTACACTACACCACACACCAACCTGACGTACACTACACCACACACCAACCTGACGTATACTACACCACACACACCAACCTGACGTAGCTTGTCAGGTTGGTGTGTGTGGCGTTGTGTACGTCATGTTGGTGTGTGGTACAGTGTACGTCAGGTTGGTGTGTGTGGTGTATACTACACCACACACACCAACCTGAAGTACATTATACCACACACCAACCTGACGTACACAATGCCACACACATCAACCTGACAAGCTACGTCAGGTTGGTGTGTGTGGTGTAGTATACGTCAGGTTGGTGTGTGGTGTAGTGTACGTCAGGTTGGTGTGTGGTGTAGTGTACATCAGGTTGGTGTGTGTTGTGTAGTATACACCACACACACCAACTTAACGTACACTATACCACACACCAACCTGATGTACACAACGCCACACACACCAACCTGACACGCTATGTCAGGTTGGTGTGTGTGGTGTAGTGTACGTCATGTTGATGTGTGTGGTGTAGTGTACGTCAGGTTAGTGTGTGGTGTAGTGTACGTCAGGTTGGTGTGTGGGGTAGTGTACGTCAGGTTGGTGTGTGGTGTTATATAGTGTATGTCAGGTTGGTGTGTGTGTGTGTGTGTGGTGTATACTACACAACACACACTAACCTGACGTACACTACACCACATACCAACCTGACATACACTACATACTTTCAATACGCGACGTGTCCGCTAATGATTGGAGCTAATTTTCCATTCAAAAAGTCTAATGGCGCTCCTTCCCTTCCGAGTCTTGCCGTGCGCCCAAACTGTGGTTTACCCCCACATGTGAGGTATCGGTGTACTCAGGAGAAATTGCCCAACAAATTTTAGGATCTATTTTATCCTGTTGCCCATGCAAAAATTAAAAAAATTGAGGCTAAAATAAAATTTTTGTGGAAAAAACTACTTTTTTATATTTACGGATCAATTTGTGAAGCACCTGGGGGTACAAAGTGCTCACTATGCATCTAGATAAGTTGCTTGGGGGGTCTGTTGTGAATTCTGCTTTTGGGTTCCCTCCGGTGGTAGTATGTGGTAATGCAGTTGTCCCTGGGTTGCAGTCCTGGTCAGGTGTGTCTGCTGATTGCAGTTCTGACTGGGTTATTTAGGTGTGCAGGATTCATTAGTCCTTGCCAGTTGTCAACTGTTGTTGGGAGGTGTTGGACCTCTTCCTGGTTCCTCCTGTCTTTCTGCCAAATCAGCAAAGATAAGTGTCTGGTTTTCTTTTCTGTGGCACACATGTTGTGTGCTTCATAATTCAGTGCTATTCTTTGTGTTTTCTTGTCCAGCTTAGATTGTGCCACTATTTTCTCAGTCTTGTTGGATTCTCTGGGGTTGCAGATATTCATTCCATGTCTTTAGTTAGATTGTGGAATTTTTTGTATTATCTGCGGTGGATATTTTTGGAAGGCGTTCTGTTACTGACCGCCTAGTAATCTGTCCTATCCTTTCCTATTTAGCTAGAGTGGCCTCTTTTGCTAAATCCTGTTTTCTACCTGCGTGTGTCTTTTCTTCTCCTACTCACAGTCATTATTCGTGGGGGGCTGCCTATCCTTTGGGGGTTTGCTCTGAGGCAAGGTAGTATTCCTATTTCTATCTATAGGGGTATTTAGTCCTCCGGCTCTGTCAAGGTGTCTAGGGTTTGTTAGGCACACCCCACGGCTACTTCTAGTTGCGGTGTTAAGTTCAGGATTTGCGGTCAGTACAGGTTCCACCGACTCCAGAGAAAGTTTCATGCGGCTCCAAGGTCACCGGATCATAACAGTACAACTGGCCCATAATGAGTTAAATGCATCTCAGAAGAAGGGAAGAAAGGTGTTGAGCCATTTTTTTTTCTGCAGTCTGCTTTGTCTTTTCTTCCCTCTTTATCTATGGGTGGCTGAGGAGTCTTGTGCCAGCATGGATGTTCAGGAATTAGCTTCTCTTGTAGACCAGCTTGCTGCTAGGGTACAGGGTATTTCTGATTATATTGTTCAGACTCCTGCTTTAGAGCCGAAGATTCCTACTCCTGATTTGTTTTTTGGTGATAGGTCCAAATTTTTGAGTTTTAAAAACAATTGTAAACTGTTTTTTTGCTCTGAGACCGCGATCCTCCGGTGATTCCATTCAGCAGGTTAAAATTGTCATCTCCCTGCTGCGTGGCGATCCACAGGATTGGGCATTTTCCCTGGAATCTGGGAATCCGGCCTTGCTTAATGTTGACTCCTTTTTTCAGGCTTTAGGATTATTATGTGATGAACCGAATTCTGTGGATCAAGCGGAGAAAACCTTGTTGGCCCTGTCTCAGGGTCAAGAGGCAGCAGAATTGTATTGTCAGAAATTTAGAAAATGGTCTGTGTTGACTAAATGGAATGATGCTTTGGCGGCAATTTTCAGAAAGGGTCTTTCTGAATCCGTTAAAGATGTTATGGTGGGGTTTCCCACGCCTTCCGGTCTGAGTGATTCTATGTCTCTGGCCATTCAGATTGATCGGCGCTTGCGGGAGCATCGAACTGTGCGCGCTGTGGCGTCGTCCTTAGAGCAAAGTCCTGAGCCAATGCAGTGTGATAGGATTTTGTCTAGAACGGAACGACAAGGATTCAGACGTCAGAATAGGTTGTGTTATTATTGTGGCGACGCTTCTCATGTCATTTCAGTCTGCCCTAAGCGGACAAAAAGGATCGCTAGTTCATTTACTATCAGTACAGTACAACCTAAATTTCTGTTATCGGTGTCCTTGATCTGCTCATTGTCATCATTTTTTGTCATGGCGTTTGTGGATTCAGGCGCCGCCTTGAACTTAATGGATTTTGAGTTTGCCAGGCGTTGTTGTTTTCCCTTGCAGCCTTTGCAGAACCCTATTCCTTTAAGGGGGATTGATGCTACACCTTTGGCTAAAAATAAGCCCCAGTTTTGGACACAGGTGACCATGCACATGGCGCCAGCCCATGAGGAAGATTGTCGATTTCTGGTGTTGCATAATTTGCATGATGTTATCGTGCTGGGTTTCCCGTGGTTGCAGGTACATAATCCTGTGTTGGATTGGAAATCTATGTCTGTGACTAGTTGGGGTTGTCAGGGGGTTCATAATGATGTTCCTTTAATGTCAATCTCCTCTTCTTCCTCTTCTGAAATTCCAGAGTTTTTGTCTGATTTTCAGGATGTATTCGATGAGCCCAAGTCCAGTTCCCTTCCACCGCACAGGGACTGTGATTGTGCGATTGACTTGATTCCAGGCAGTAAGTTTCCTAAGGGCCAACTTTTCAACCTGTCTGAACATACCGCCATGCGGAGTTATGTTAAGGAGTATATAACATATACCTAAAAATATATGTATATAAATACCTGCGCTAAAAATGCACAAAAAAGACTACATAGCTATTTACCTTTTTAAAGCAAGGGAAGACAAGATGCTGAGGATATGAAATTATCGGAATTGTGTCTGTAATTGGTCCGTACGTAAATTTTACCAGGATATCCCGACTCTAGGGACAGGAATAAATACACAAAGGTAGTATGCAATAATATATAAGAGCAATAACCGCGCTCGTAGAGCAGGGCTGCGAAGCTGTGCTAAAGATAACGATGTTTAAAATTGCACGTGGTAGTAAAATAAGAAGGAGCTAATTACATACTGTTCAACGTGCGTTCTCTTGAAACTGAAGATTGCCGGCAATAAGCAACACACTGGTGCCTTCGTTCAGATGGTGGTAAAAAATTCCTTAGTTAGTAAGCACCGATGTGCAAAAACATTAATTCCTTTGGCGTGCTGTCCCGGCCGGTAACAGCCGCCTATGCAGGGAAAAAAAGTACCTGTGAATGCGCGCTCGAGAAACGTTGCAGCTGACAGGACCTTCGTTGGATTCGGGTCACGTGACCAAGGTATCACGTGGTGCCCTGGTGTGAAGGTACGGAGCACTGCAGGAGCCAGAAAACCAACGCGTTTCGGAATAAACACGGATTCCTTCTTCAGGGTTCCTGAAGAAGGAATCCGTGTTTATTCCGAAACGCGTTGGTTTTCTGGCTCCTGCAGTGCTCCGTACCTTCACACCAGGGCACCACGTGATACCTTGGTCACGTGACCCGAATCCAACGAAGGTCCTGTCAGCTGCAACGTTTCTCGAGCGCGCATTCACAGGTACTTTTTTTCCCTGCATAGGCGGCTGTTACCGGCCGGGACAGCACGCCAAAGGAATTAATGTTTTTGCACATCGGTGCTTACTAACTAAGGAATTTTTTACCACCATCTGAACGAAGGCACCAGTGTGTTGCTTATTGCCGGCAATCTTCAGTTTCAAGAGAACGCACGTTGAACAGTATGTAATTAGCTCCTTCTTATTTTACTACCACGTGCAATTTTAAACATCGTTATCTTTAGCACAGCTTCGCAGCCCTGCTCTACGAGCGCGGTTATTGCTCTTATATATTATTGCATACTACCTTTGTGTATTTATTCCTGTCCCTAGAGTCGGGATATCCTGGTAAAATTTACGTACGGACCAATTACAGACACAATTCCGATAATTTCATATCCTCAGCATCTTGTCTTCCCTTGCTTTAAAAAGGTAAATAGCTATGTAGTCTTTTTTGTGCATTTTTAGCGCAGGTATTTATATACATATATTTTTAGGTATATGTTATATATTTTATAATTATTGATTTAACTCCTGCCCCCTTTTTGGTTTAGGGGCTATACCAGCTGCTTTTTGTGCATTTCATCCTCGTTTCCCATTAGCGCCGCTACACCGTTTATCTATATTATGTTAAGGAGTCTTTGGAGAAAGGGCATATTCGGCCATCTTCTTCACCGTTGGGAGCAGGGTTTTTTTTTTGTTGCTAAGAAGGATGGCTCCTTGAGACCTTGTATTGATTATCGCCTCTTGAATAAGATCACGGTCAAGTTTCAATACCCTTTACCTTTGCTTTCCGATTTGTTTGCTAGGATTAAGGGGGCTAGTTGGTTTATGAAGATTGACCTTCGGGGGGCATATAATCTTGTTCGTATTAAGCAGGGTGATGAATGGAAAACTGCGTTTAATACGCCCGAAGGCCATTTTGAATACCTTGTGATGCCATTCGGGCTCACTAATGCTCCATCTGTTTTTCAATCCTTCATGCATGACATCTTCCGGACTTATATTGATAAATTCTTGATTGTATATTTGGACGATATTTTGATTTTTTCCGATGATTGGGAGTCTCATGTGGAACAGGTCAGGATGGTATTTCAGGTCCTTCGTGACAATGCTTTGTTTGTGAAGGGGTCTAAGTGTCTCTTTGGGGTGCAGAAGGTTTTTTTTTGGGGGCTTTGTTTTTTCTCCCTCATCTATGGAGATGGATCCGGTTAAGGTTCAGGCCATTCATGATTGGATTCAACCCACATCCGTGAAGAGCCTTCAGAAATTTTTGGGTTTTGCAAATTTTTATCGCCATTTCATTGCTAACTTCTCCAGCGTGGTTAAACCCTTGACTGATTTGACGAAGAAAGGCGCTGATGTGGCGAATTGGTCCTCTGCGGCTGTCTCTGCCTTTCAGGAGCTTAAACACCGATTTACTACTGCTCCGGTGTTGCGCCAACCGGATGTTTCTCTTCCGTTTCAGGTTGAGATTGATGCTTCTGAGATTGGGGCAGGGGCCGTTTTGTCTCAGAGGGATTCTGTTAGTTCTTTGATGAAACCGTGTGCCTTCTTCTCCCGCAAGTTTTCGCCTGCTGAACGCAATTATGATGTCGGCAATCGGGAGTTGTTGGCTATGAAGTGGGCGTTTGAGGAGTGGCGACATTGGCTCGAGGGAGCTAAGCACCGTATTGTGGTCCTGACTGATCATAAGAATTTGATTTACCTCGAGTCTGCCAAACGGCTGAGTCCTAGACAGGCTCGATGGTCCTTGTTTTTTTCCCATTTTGATTTCGTGGTTTCGTATCTTCCGGGTTCTAAAAATATTAAGGCTGATGCCCTTTCTAGGAGTTTTTTGCCTGATTCTCCTGAGGTCCTTGAACCGGTCGGCATTCTGAAAGAAGGGGTGGTCCTTTCTGCCATTTCCTCTGATTTACGGCGGGTTCTTCAGGAATTTCAGGCTGATAGACCTGACCGCTGTCCTGTGGGGAAATTGTTTGTTCCTGACAGATGGACTAGTAGAGTGATTTCTGAGGTTCACTGTTCTTTGTTGGCTGGTCATCCTGGTATTTTTGGTACCAGAGATTTGGTTGGTAGGTCCTTTTGGTGGCCTTAATTGTCACGTGATGTGCGTTCTTTTGTGCAGTCCTGTGGGACTTGTGCGCAGGCCAAGCCTTGTTGTTCCCGTGCTAGTGGGTTACTTTTGCCATTGCCGGTCCCTGAGAGGCCCTGGACGCATATTTCTATGGATTTTATTTCTGATCTTACGGTTTCCCAGAGGATGTCGGTTATCTGGGTTGTTTGTGACCGGTTTTCTAAGATGGTTCATTTGGTGCCTTTGCCTAAATTGCCTTCCTCTTCAGAATTGGTTCCGTTGTTTTTTTCAGCATGTGGTTCGTTTGCATGGTATTCCGGAGAATATTGTGTCCGACAGAGGTTCCCAGTTTGTTTCTAGGTTTTGGCGGGCCTTTTGTGCTAGGCTGGGCATTGAATTGTCTTTTTCTTCTGCATTTCATCCTCAGACAAATGGCCAGACCGAGCGAACTAATCAGACCTTGGAGACTTATTTGAGATGCTTTGTGTCTGCTGATCAGGATGATTGGGTGGCCTTTTTGCCATTGGCTGAGTTTGCCCTTAATAATCGGGCTAGTTCGGCTACTTTGGTTTCGCCTTTTTTTTGTAATTTTGGTTTTCATCCTCGTTTTTCTTCTGGGCAGGTTGAGCCTTCTGACTGTCCTGGTGTGGATTCTGTGGTTGACAGGTTGCAGCAGATTTGGGCTCATGTGGTGGACAATTTGGTGTTGTCTCAGGAGGAGGCTCAACGTTTTGCTAACCGTCGTCGGTGTGTTGGTTCCCGGCTTCGGGTTGGGGATTTGGTTTGTTGTCTTCCCGTCATGTTCCTATGAAGGTCTCTTCCCCTAAGTTTAAGCCTCGGTTTATTGGTCCTTATAGGATTTCTGGGATTATTAATCCGGTGTCTTTTCAATTGGCGCTTCCGGCCTCTTTTGCTATCCATAATGTCTTCCATAGATCTTTATTGCGGAAATATGTGGTGCCCGTTGTTCCTTCTGTTGATCCTCCGGCCCCTGTTTTGGTTGATGGGGAGTTGGAGTATGTGGTTGAGAAGATTTTGGATTCTCGTTTTTCGAGGCGGAGGCTTCAGTACCTTGTCAAATGGAAGGGTTATGGCCAGGAGGATAATTCTTGGGTTTTTGCTTCTGATGTCCATGCTGCTGATTTGGTCCGTGCCTTTCATCGGGCTCGTCCTGATCGGCCTGGGGGCGCTGGTGAGGGTTCGGTGACCCCTCCTCAAGGGGAGGGTACTGTTGTGAATTCTGCTTTTGGGTTCCCTCCGGTGGTAGTAGGTGGTAATGCAGTTGTCCCTGGGTTGCAGTCCTGGTCAGGTGTGTCTGCTGATTGCAGTTCGGACTGGGGTATTTAGGTGTGCAGGATTCATTAGTCCTTGCCAGTTGTCAATTGTTGTTGGGAGGTGTTGGACCTCTTCCTGGTTCCTCCTGTCTTTCTGCCAAATCAGCAAAGATAAGTGTCTGGTTTTCTTTTCTGTGGCACACATGCTGTGTGCTTCATAATTCAGTGCTATTCTTTGTGTTTTCTTGTCCAGCTTAGATTGTGCCACTATTTTCTCAGTCTTGTTGGATTCTCTGGGGTTGCAGATATTCATTCCACGTCTTTAGTTAGATTGTGGAATTTTTTGTATTATCTGCGGTGGATATTTTTGGAAGGGGTTTTATTACTGACCGCCTAGTAATCTGTCCTATCCTTTCCTATTTAGCTAGAGTGGCCTCTTTTGCTAAATCCTGTTTTCTACCTGCGTGTGTCTTTTCTTCTCCTACTCACAGTCATTATTCGTGAGGGGCTGCCTATCCTTTGGGGTTTGCTCTGAGGCAAGGTAGTATTCCTATTTCCATCTATAGGGGTATTTAGTCCTCCGGCTGTGTCGAAGTGTCTAGGGTTTGGTAGGCACACCCCACGGCTACTTCTAGTTGCGGTGTTAAGTTCAGGATTTTCGGTCAGTACAGGTTCCACCGACCCCAGAGAAAGTTTCATGCAGCTCCAAGGTCACCGGATCATAACAGGGGTCTAGTTTCCAAAATGGGGTCACTTGTGGGGGAGCTCCAATGTTTAAGCACACAGGGGCTCTCTAAACGTGGCATGGTGTCTGCTAACAATTGGAGCTAATTTTTCACTCAAAAAGTCAAATGGCCCTCTTTCCCTTCCGAGCCTTGCTGTGTGCCAAAACAGTGGTTTACCCCCACATGTGAGGTATCAGTGTACTCAAGAGAAAATGCCCAACAAATGTTAGTATCCATTTTATCCTGTTGTCCATGTAAAAATTAAAAAAATTGAAGCTAAAAGAATTTTTTTGTGAAAAAAAAGTACTTTTTCATTTTTACAGATCAATTTGTGAAGCACATGGGGGTTCAAAGTGCTCACTATGCATCTATATATGTTCCTTGGGGGGTTTAGATTCCAAAATGGGGTCACTTCTGGAAGAGCTCTAATGTTTAGGCACACAGGGGCTCTCCAAACGCGACATGGTGTCCACTAAAGATTGGAGCCAATTTTTCATTCAAAAAGTCAAATGGCGATCTTTCCCTTCCGAGCCCTGTCGTGCGCCCAAACAGTGGTTCCCCCGCACATATGGGGTATTGGCGTACTTAGGACAAATTGGACAACTTTCAGGGTCCAGTTCCTCCTTTTACCCTTGGGAAAATAAAAAAATTGTTGCTAAAAGATCATTTTTGTGACTAAAAAGTTAAATGTTAATTTTTTCCTTCCATGTTGCTTCTGCTGCTGTGAAGCACCTGAAGGGTTAATAAACTTCTTGAATGTGGTTTTGAGCACCTTGAAAGGTTCAGTTTTTAGAATGGTGTCACTTTTGGGTATTTTCAGCCATACAGACCCCTCAAACTGACTTAAAATGTGAGGTGGTCCCTAAAAAAAATGGTTTTGTAAATTTTTTTGTAAAAATGAGAAATTGCTGGTCAAATTTTAACCCTTATAACTTTCTAGCAAAAAAAAATTTTGTTCCCAAAATTGTGCAGATGTAAAGTAGATGTAAATGTTATTTATTAACTATTTTGTGTCACATAATTCTTTGGTTTAACATAATAAAAATGCAAAATTTGAAAATTGCAAAAATTTCAAAATTTTTGCCAAATTTCCAATTTTTTCACAAATAAACACATAAATTATCGACCTAAATTTACCACTAACATGAAGCTCAATATGTCACGAAAAAACAATCTCAGAATCGCTAGGATCCATTGAAGTGTTCCTGAGTTATTACCTCATAAAGGGACACTGGTCAGAATTGCAAAAAATGGCCAGGTCATTAAGGTCAAAATAGGCTGGGTCATGAAGGGGTTAAAGAGAAGAGTGCATGAAAGTTATTATAATACTTTATATCCCTTAATGAATATGTGTGATATATAGGATACCTAGTGATTAAGGTGCTAAATGCCACAGCTGTGTAATACTGGCAGGGCTTGTGATTTTTAAGTTGAAATGACAATGTGCACTATGCACTAAAAACTATATTAAACCAGTATAATACATAAACTCTAAAAAAATTTATAAATTTATAAAGTGACCACGTGCTATCATCACACCAAATTAATTTACAGCATTTTTACATTATCAAAATACCCAAGTGCGTAAGTGCAATCTATTTGCATAAAAACGTAATACATACGTGGATACTCATGATACCTAGGTATATTAGAATACCCAAACATAAACCCTATACCATGATATGATATGCAAAACCTAAATAGACATTCAGGGACATGGGCGTGAGAAAACTTCCAAGGTTACATCCAGGATTGCGTCCCTCCACCCATGTTCTTCATCCAAACCTATTCTTCTTTTTAGAAAAGCCGATATAGCCATCGGATGCAAATTCCAGACCTCACCGGTGAAACCGCATTAGAGATAGAATAGCTCACATAAATAAAACTAAAAATGAATAACAAAGAAAAAAGTGTTAAAACCAAATTACAAGACAACACATATATCCTTTGGATATCACGGATAATAACCCCTACCCAATATTAAAATGGATGCCTTTCATAAAAAGGCAGAGAAGCCCATGTTTTCATGAAGTCCAGCCGGACTTAAAGTGCCCAAACGATAGATCCAGCGGCATTCTAATTTAGCAAGAGATTTTCCAACGTCTCCTCCAATGACCCCTAAATCCACCTGATCAATGGCTTTTATGCGTAGGCCGCAAGGGTTGCATTTATGATGTATTTTAAAATGTCTTGGAAGTGTCTTTAATAAAGCATCATCTTCCACTGTAACCGCCTTTTCGATATCCAAGACATGTTCCCTCACACGGATTTTTAGTTCCCTTGTGGTCAGACCCACGTATACCTTCCCACAAGGACACTCAGCATGGTAATCTACCCCTTTAGAGGTGCATGTAAGATGCTTGCGGATATCATATTGGCGAGATCCGTTGAAATTGCCAAACTTTTTAGATTTATCCAGATTCCAACAAGCCTTACACAAGCCACAGGGGAAAAAGCCAGCAGACAACGATCTAGTGCTTGATTTACCTTTTATATCATAATGGCTGTGTACCAAAAGATCTTTGAAATTTGCTGAGCGTCTAGCAACGCATTAGGGAGATGCCGGTAGAATCTTGATCTTTGAAATTTGCTGAGCATCTAGCAACGCATTGGGGAGATGCCGGTAGAATCTTGATCTTTGAAATTTGCTGAGCGTCTAGCAACGCATTGGGGAGATGCCGGTAGAATCTTTTTCAGAGTGGGGTCCATGAGTAGAATATTCCAATGTTTTTGGATCACCCCTTGCAGATTACGCCACTGACCATTAAACGTAGAAATAAACCGTGTCTTTCTATTTTCCTCCTTCATAAACTGCTTTTTATACAATAAATCATTGCGTGACACCGATTCGGCTCTTTTTTTACCTCTTTTTATCATCCTTCGGCTATAGCCTCGGACTTCAAATCTCTGGGTTAGTTCCACACATTGTTTATGAAAACTTGTTTGATCTGAACAGATTTTTTTATCCCGTGAAAACTTACCTATGGGAATGCCTCGAATAGTACTGGACAGTTGTGATGAGTCCGCTCGAAGGTATGAATTTGTAGCTGCTGGTTTTCTATAGATGTCTGTTTTAATGATTCCATCGCTGGAAGCCTCTATCCATATGTCCAAAAATTCCAGACACCTGCCAGATTTGAAAGTAAGTCTTACATTAATGTCATTGTTATTAAGATTTTCCATTAGATTTGCCACTCCCTGTTCCGTACCCTCCCAGACAAACATGATGTCGTCTATATACCTCATCCAATTATGGACCCCCCCATTTCCACAATTTTATCTCCCATGAATCTCTTTCCCATGCTCCAAGGAATAAATTAGCATAAGAGGGGGCACATGATGCCCCCATTGCCATACCTTCGAGCTGGAGATAGGTCTTTAACCCCATGTGTAGGGCATTGCACTAGCGTAGGTATCCATGGTTACAACCACTAGTAACCAGTGAACTAACTGGTGGCTGTAACCATGGATGCCTAAGCTACTGCACATGGGGTAAGCAAGATAGCGAATCAGAAGAACTATGCTATATTTGTATTTGGAGGTATTTGCTAAAATTATTATTATTACACCTACTACATATTGGGAAAGGATCTTGGAGATGGGAATACCCATTTAAAACACAGGTTTTAAGCAGAAAGTAATAAGTTCAAGTAGAATTTATCATAAGTCTCAATTTTCTTTTATAGGATTGTGCGACTTAGAAAACACATTTTTGTTATAAGAGTTGTTGTGAGTTAATAATGGATGAATGTTGCTTAGGGCCTTCATCCCAGAGTGAAGACAACTCTTCCTTTGGAGGACTCGGAATGTTCATGCAGCAAAAATATACCACATTAATTTTTTATACACTGATAATGCTTCTTTTCTCCAGTGGTGGAAAACTTGCAGTCGTATTTACCCTTAGATCAAAGATGGTTTCTGGTACTTTGAGCAGGACACTAGCTTAAACCGGAAGACATTATTGAGAATAAAGAATTGTAAAAAGCGGACAATGCTTTTGTCTTTCTACCTGCTTTAAAGTCGGCAATAGGGTTGAGCGAAACGGATCGTTCATTTTCATAAGTCGCCGACTTTTGGCAAAGTCGGCGTCTCATGAAACCGACCCGATCCCTGTGTGGGGTCTGCCATGCGGTACGCGACTTTCGCGCCAAAGTCGCGTTTCAATGATGCTAAAAGTGCCATTTCTCAGCCAATGAAGGTGGACGCAGAGCGTGGGCAGCGTGATGACATAGATCTCAGTCCCCACCATCTTAGAGAAGGGCATTGCAGTGATTGGCTTGCTTTCTGCGGCGTCACAGGGGCTATAAAGGGGCGTTCCTGCCGACCGCCATCTTACTGCTGCTGATCTGAGCGTAGGGAGAGGTTGCTGCCGCTTCTTCAGAAGCAGGGATAGTGATAGGCAGGGTACATAAAGCCCCAAACCGCTTGTGCTGTAGCGATTTCCACTGTCCAACACCACCTTTTGTTTGCAGGGACAGTGGAAGCTACATTTTTTTTCCCTCAGCGCTGCAGCTCATTGGGCTGCCCTAGAAGGCTCCCTAATAGCTGCGTTGCTTTGTGTGTACGCCGCTGTGCAAACCAACTGCTTTTTTCAAAGCACAAATCCTGTTGTTCCTTCCTTTCTGCACAGCTATCTTGTGTGTTTGTCCCCACTTTTGTGTGCAGCAGTCCTTTTTATAGCTGCCTGCCATACTTTCCTGAGATTACTGCAGGGAGATAAAGATTGGCAAGTCTGCCGCTGTGCCAGTCCTGTGTGTGGCATCTGTCTCTCATTGTGTGCCACCGAAAACCTAGTGTGTAATTTTTATTTTATTTTTTATTTTTTTTTTTTACATTCTCCCATAAAAAAAAAAAATAGTGGGAGATTAAGATTGGCATTTCTGCTTGAGTGCTGGTCCTGTGTGTGCCATCTGTCTCAAATTATTGGGGCACAGAAAACCTAGTGTGTAACATTGGGCCTGATTTTCCTTTCAGTGTCAGGCACCTATAAAGGTATATATATATAATCCTACAGAAGTTTGAGTTCACCTTATAAGTTGGTTTACAGTAACAAATACCGTTACTTTGGTTACGTTTTGCAAACAATGAGGAAGTCTAGTGGAAGAGGTCGTGGCCGTGGGCGGTCATTGTCAGCTGGTAATGATGGTAGTGGTGGTGGAGCATCAGGTGGTCGTGGTAAAAGCAGTACAGCACCTAAGTCTCGAGTTGTTGAGCCAGGTTCGTCGTCTGGCTACACAAGGCCTCGAACGCTCTCTTTTCTGGGAGTAGGAAAACCACTTTTGAAGCCGGAGCAGGAGGAACAAGTATTGGCTTTCATTGCTGACTCTGCCTCTAGCTCTTTCGCCTCCTCCTCGGAAAGTGCAAAATGTCAGAGCAGTGCATCGTCAGTGGATGCTCCTGGTCAGGAACAAGTCGCTTCCTTGTGTCCTTCACCCAGAACAACAGTGAAGGATGCGTCAGTCGACAGAACAGGTTACTCCATGGAGCTCTTTACACATACCGTTCCTGGGTTAGACAGTGAAACAGTTAACAGGCCATGCACATTAGAAGTTGAATCGGACATGGAGTGCACAGATGCACAGCCACAGCCAGATTACTATGCTGTTCCTTTGACTCAGACCAGAACATTGCCCTCGCAGTGTACTGAGGCAGAATCAAACCCAGCGGAGACTATGGTGCCCCGTCACGAACGCAATACCACCGGCTTACACGGTGACACAGACGAAGTTGCACACGACATAGAAGAGGAGGTCATAGATGACCCAGTTGTTGACCCCAATTGGTAGCCATTGGGGGAACAGGGTGCAGGCGGCAGTAGTTCTGAAGCGGAGGAGGAGGAGCCGCAGCAGGCATCAGCATCACAACAGGTTCCATCTGCCGGGCCCGTATCTGGCAAAAAACGCGTGGCAAAACCAAAAGCAGTTGGAGGACAGCGTGGTTAACCGGTTAAAGAAGCTCAGTCTGCAATGCCTGAAAAGGTATCCGATAGTAGAAAGAGTGCAGTCTGGCATTTTTTTAAACAACATCCAAATGATCAGCGCAAAGTCATCTGTCAAAAATGTTCAACTACCTTAAGCAGAGGTCAGAATCTTAAAAGTCTAAATACAAGTTGCATGCATAGACACTTATCCACCATGCATTTGCAAGCCTGGACTAACTACCAAACGTCCCTAAAGGTTGCAGCACCCTCGGCCAATGAAGCTAGTCAGCAACGCTACATCCCTTCCCTCACTGTCAACCCACCATTTCCCGCACCACCTGCAGTATCTGTGCAGCTTTCGTCGCCAGGCCAAAGCAGTCAGGGAATCACCAGGTTTGCAGTAGGAAACACTGCATGTAGGGCACCGGCAAGAATACCATCTCCAACCCTCTCTCAGTCACCCATGTCCACCGGCACCACCGCTAGTTCCACGATCTCCAGCTCTCCAGTCCAGCTCACCCTACATGAGACTCTTGTTAGGAAAAGGAAGTACTCATCCTCGCATCCGCGTACACAGGGTTTGAACGCCCACATTGCTAGACTAATCTCATTAGAGATGATGCCCTACCGGTTAGTTGAAAGCGAAGCTTTCAAAGCGCTGATGGACTACGCTGTACCACGCTACGAGCTACCCAGTCGGCACTTCTAGAAAAGCCATCCCAGCCCTCCAACAGCATGTTAAAGACCGCATCGTCCATGCACTCAGGCAGTCTGTGACTACAAAGGTGCACCTGACAACAGATGCATGGACCAGTAGGCATGGCCAGGGACGTTACGTGTCCATCACGGCACACTGGGTGAATGTGGTGGATGCAGGGTCCACAGGGGACAGCAATATTAGGACAGTTCTGCCTAGCCCACAGTCAAGGAAAGAGTTGGCTGTAGGCGTTCGCCCCCCCCTCCTCCTCTTCCTCATCCTCCTGCAGAAGCGAGAGCTCGTCCACAGACCGCAGTCGCACATCCACGCCATCCGCAGCTGCCACTGTTGCACACCAGGTGTGCCATTATGGGACAGCTAGTGGCAAGCGTCAGCAGGCTGTATTGGCAATGAAGTGTTTGGGCGACAACAGACACACCACGGAAGTTCTGTCCGAGTTCTTGCAGAAAGAAACTCAGTCATGGCTGGGCACTGTACATCTTGAGGCAGGCAAGGTAGTGAGTGATAACGGAAGGAATTTCATGGCTGCCATAGCCCTTTCCCAACTAAAACACATTCCTTGCCTGGCTCACACCTTAAACCTGGTGGTGCAGTGCTTCCTGAAAAGTTATCCGGGGTTACCCGACCTGCTCCTCAAAGTGCGCAGACTTTGCTCGCATAACCGCCGTTCGCCCGTACACTCCAGCCGTATGCAGAACTATCAGCGGTCTTTGAATCTTCCCCAGCATCGCCTAATCATCGACGTTGCAACAAGGTGGAACTCCACACTGCACATGCTTCAGAGACTGTGCGAACAGAGGCGTGCTGTTATATATTTGTGGGAGGATACACGGGCAGGCAGTTGGATGGCAGACATGGAGTTGTCAGGTGTGCAGTGGTCAAAGCTACAAGACCTGTGTCAAGTCCTTCAGTGTTTTGAGGAATGCACATGGCTGGTTAGTGCAGACAATGCCATAATAAGCATGAGCATCCCCCTAATGCGTCTGCTGATGCAAAGTTTGACACACATAAAGGAGTGCAGCACCCCAGAGTCCTGGTTGTTGCAGTGCTGTGGCTCCGACACTACGGGGAGCTATGGTGCGTCTGATTGCACTAGGGAGTTTCTCTGATCAGGTACACTCACACCACACTTCACACTCCGGCCACCAGGGGGGGTGGTCCTATCTAGTAGGCCACTCCTCACAACTCTGGTAAAACTGGGGGTTGGACAGGAAGACAAGGAGAAGTAGCTGGGAAGAGCTAGTGAGAGGACCTGTCAGGGATGGGATCCTGGCAGACTCCTCAGAGCAGAACTAACCAGTAAACAACGGGAATACAGAAAAGGAGAAATACCAGAAGGGGTCTTGCTGTTAGACCGAGGCAACATCCTTCTGAGGCGCAAACAGTCGGTGGCCGGAACGCCGAGCAAGTAAGAGACTTTAAGTACATTGCAAACCACGGCAGGGCAGCTAACTACAGGTTGGCTGTCTCACTTAACACCTAAGCAGACAACGGAGGCAGCTGTGGGAGAGGGGCGACTCTAGGGTCCCGGAAGAACTCCAGGCCTACCCCGTCATACGGGTGCGTCCTACCATATCAACTGGAGGACGGAGAAGGAACAGTAGAGACAGAAAGAAACAGTTGTGAGGACTATCCCGGGAGCTCAGCAGGGAAGAACTACAACACACAGCGCTAGAAGGTAGATACTGATTCCCACCTGTAAAGAGAGCTCCTGATGTGTCGTTGGACCGGCCGGTCTCTGAAAACCCAGTTAACAGCGCTCTGGACTGAGGTCTCCCACATCTTCAGTAAAGAGGTAAAGAGACTGCAACCTGGTGTCCTCGTTATTTACCGCGACCTGCACCCCACAACTGCACCGCTATACCACCGTTAACAGCACCTATTTGCAACGGACGTCCCCCACTGACAGACAGGGCCACGGACCGGGTCTAGCCACCGTGACAACCCCAGGACTGAGACCCCAGAGGCCCGGCTCCGGGTACCCCTCGGCCCTGTGGCGGTGTGGGGGCGCTCCAAATCTTGGCGTCACGAACAGGATCTACTTAAGCCTGAAGAATCAGGTCATGTGTGCCTAGAGACTGTGATTTGTCGTGCTTGAACTGTACTTTATTGAGAGAACTGTGTGCTACTGCTTGCCGCGGAAAGTTACCGCCAAAATTCGCCATTGCCGCGCGCGGAGGGAGGAGCCTTAGCTACGTGGGCTGGATCGGCCAAAAGAAGCGCGGAACGGAAAGCGCGGTGAGACGCCAATCCCGGAAGAGGAACTCCGACCTCCAGCAGGTTAGTGGGAGGAAGGGACGGCCATGTCCGAGTCGGGAGGAGAGGAGGTGGCGGTCGCAGCCGCGGACGCAGGGGCAGCTCCGGTCCCCGCAGCGGGCGAAGCCGCGGCCCTAATACCGCCACTGGCTGCCGCAGAGCCCGCTGCCCCCATCAGCCAGTCGGACACCGCCGCTAACGCAAAAGCCATAATGCCCTTCTCCATGCCCTACCTGCCCGGAGCGACCTGGCTCCCACGATACTCTGGGGAGGCGCATACATTCACTGACTTTAAAGAAGGGCTCTGCAGCCTACTCGAGTTCTATCCCCTAACCGAGCCTCAGAAGGTCCATATGATAACCGGTCAACTCTTTGGGGCGGCTCTGAGAGAAGTGAAATCCTGGCCCGCTGAGGATAAAGGAACTGCACAACAGATTTTTGCCAAGCTTAAAGCCACCTTTGATACTCGCACTGCCACAGAGATTAAACTGACTTTCTATGGATGCAAACAGAGGTTGCAGGATAGCTTACGGGACTATGCCCTTAATCTCCAGGAAGCGATGCGGGCCATTAAGCAGAGTGACCCCGGCAGCATGCAGGATGAGGATAAAATCCTGAAGGAGCGGTTCATCGAGGGGCTCCTGTGCAGTCACCAGCGGGGCCAATTGCACTTCCTGGCCATGCAAAATCCAGACTTGACTTTTGCGCAGTTTAAAGATAAAGCTATCCAGGCATTGCAGGAGCGGCAGCCCAGCCGCGCAGTGCCACCCAGGCGCCCCGCTCTCACCTACCACCAGGAGGTGGCATCGGATACCCCAGTTGCCGCGGAGGCCGACGCCCAGAGCTTCGAGGACGACTCCCCTGCAGGACTCCGTCTCCAGATGCAAGAGCTAACCAAGAGCGTTGCTGCCCTGGCCCGGATGGTGCAGTCCCTACAGGAGGCCCCCAAAGAGAAGATCCAGTTGGCTTCCAGCCCAGAGGATGTCCCTTGGATGCGACGGAGGAGGACTCCGCCGACCAGGAGCCGGCCCGACGATCGCTTCCACCAGGATGGACGACCCATCTGCCGCCGCTGTCATCAGGTGGGCCATCTTGCAAGGTACTGTCCTTTAAACGAGCAACCCCTGGGGCAAAGGGCCAACCCCCAGGAGTAGGACGGTCAGGCCCGCAGCATTGGAGAACCAAGTGCAGCGCCCCAGAGTTCTGGTCGTTGCAGTACTGTGGCTCTGCCGCTAAGGGGAGCCATGGTACGTTCGATGGCACCGAAGGAGTTCCTCCAATCAGGTATCACAGACACCAATATGTTTCACAGCTGGGCCTCCGGGGGGAGCTAAGGGTGCTATTCATTAGGCCACTCCCCACCATAGTGGGTAAACTGGGGGTCAGGCAGAAAGTTAGAGAGAACGCTGACGGGATTGAACGGAGCAACACCCTGTGGCAGGGGGTGTTGTGAAGGGAGAGACTGTAGGGTCTCTGCCAGGGGTGGGATCCTGGCAGAGGCTTGGCATTGAAAGAACGTAACGGGTCCGCGCAGGCTCCTGGAAGCGGCGGGACTCAAGGAAAGGACTAGAAGCGAGACAGATTGTGCTGAGTGAGAAACGAGATCAAGCAGAAGGAGAATACCAGCAGGGGTTGTGCTGAAAGAGGCAGCACCTTGCTGAGGCGCAATACCGGTGGCCGGAACGCCGAGGGAGTGGATTAGAATACAGCTTCAAGCCATACTCCAAACAGCGGCAGGACAGTCGGTCTCAGGCGGGCTGTCTACCACATATCACCTATGAAGTCTTGGGGGGCAATTGCGGGAGAGGGGCGTCTCTAGGGTCCCGGAAGAACTCCAGGCCTACCTGACAAACGGGTGCCATTCCAACCTGAATACAGGGAAGGGGTGGATTACAGAGGAACATCAAATCGAGTTGTGAGGGAACTTAAGAAACAGACACAACCGTTGTGGGGTCACTTTCCGTGAGCACAGCAGGGAAGGACTACAACACATAGCGCTAGAAGGAAGGCACAGATTTCCACCTGAGAGGAGGGCTCTGGAGGTGCCATTGGACCGGCCGGACTTGCGCAGCCTGGTGAACCGTATTCTGGACTGAGGACTCAGAGATCTCCAGTAAAGAGGTAAAGAGACTGCAAACTGGTGTCCTCGTTATTTACCGCGACTTACACCCCACAACCGCACCGTTACATCGCTACCATTACTACCACCTATTTCACCGGACGTCCCCCACTGACGGACAGGGCCACGGACCGGGTCTAGCCACCGTGACAACCCCGAGACTGAGAACCAGAGGCCCGGCTCCGGGTGCCCCTCGGCCCTGCGGCGGTGTGGGGGCGCTCCAACTTGGCGTCACGAACAGGATTTACTTAAGCCTGAAGAATCAGGTCATGTGTGCCTAGAGACTGTGATTTACTGTGCTTGGACTGTACTTTATTGCAAGACTGTGTGCTGTGCCATTTGCCGCCAAAATCCGCCGCCATTGCAGCGCTGAGGAAAGCGCAGGAAGAGAAGAGGGGCGTGGAGTGGGCGTAGACGAGCTGGAGAGCGCGAACAGTAATGGCCGCCCAGTCTAAGTATTTCTGTGTCCTGAGGACGTGCCCGTCAACAGCTGAGGTACGCCTCCTGATCTTGGTCGGAGGGTGGAGACCATGGGGACGGGGCCGCCCACGGAAGAGACCGCGGGAAGAAGACGCGGGAGAGGAGAAAAAGATGGCGGCACCCGAAGCACCACGCGGAGCTGAGTCGGCTCAGTCTGAGGCCGCGGCGTCCGAGATAGGCTCCGAGGCACCGCTGCTGGGAGGTCTGACCCTTACCGAGTCCCCGATGGGCCGACCTCCGACGCCGTTATCGGAGGAACGTGTGGCTGCGGCCGAGGCCCGCCAGCTGACCCGCCGACAGAGTGCCGATGCCCGCGTGCTCACCCGGGTAGGCCAACCCACCGAGATTAAGCTGTCTCCCATTGCTCCTTACCCGGACCCGGCTGAAGGTGCCCTACCTGCACCGGGTCTGAAGATCATGCCGGATGCGGAGCACTTACGGCGCCTTATGGCAGAGTGGCGGAGCCGGCCCCAGCCTGCAGAACAAGTGGACTTGGTTAGTGTCCCCGAGATTTCGCCCTCACACTGGGGTGTTGTGGTGGCCTTCCATCCCCAGCAAGGGAGAGGGGTCATACAGGAGATCGGGGAGCCGATCCAGGTCCGGGTGGACCGAGAAGAGGTGGAACCTTCTGGCAGGCGGTCTGATTGCAATCTGGAGCCGGGGGACGCCGTCACCTATACGAGGTGGAGAAAGAACACCAGTGAGACGGGCTGGTTTGCCCGGGGGGTCCAACGATGTGTCGCCCTCCAGGCTGCTGCTGGGACACCAGAAGAGGATAGTCCTGGAGGAAAGGCAGCGGGACCTGACCCCGCGGAACCAGGGGAAGTTCGACCTCACCGCGCCCCGGAGAGGCGGGTACGCCTACCGACGAGAAGGACCTCCCGGAGAGGGATTCTATCCTTACTGGGACCAGAACGGCGTCCTGGCTCACCGGGCCGATCTGTGAGTCTGGTGAAGCCAGAAAGAAGGTCACCTCCCGTAGAACCTCAGTAAGATATAGCTTCCAATGTTATGAAAATGTACATAGTTGCTACTTTATTGTTTTAACTGTTCCTGTTGCTGCTAAACCCGCCCAGGGTTAATGGATCCCTTTGTTGACCCGGGATCCCTGTGTTGTTCTGAGTTTTCCTAAAATTTTTGCACAAGTTTAAAGAACTGCAGAAATCATGGACTGTGCATGATTCGAACTTCCCTTGTAAATAGTTTGCACCTTCTTAAAGGTGCTCCCTACTGGTTTTAGCCAAAGACACTTTGCGAAGATATTTGCCCTATTTGTTTGAGCCAAAGACACTTTGTGAAGATACCTTTCCTACCGGTTCTAGTTAAAGACACTTTGCGAAGATACCATGCCGGAACCTTTGCATGGGCCGGTAGGCTGAGAAGACGAGCTACCTTAGAAAGACTTGGTCTCCTCTTAAAGGGGATGTGAGAAACTGAACTTGAGAGAGATACTGTTGCAGAACAGTAATGCCATAATGATGCCTTGAAAAGAAATGTAACTGTTTTACATGCTAAGTTATATGTGTTGAATTTGTTGAAATGTCTAAATAATGTTTTGCAGAAAGAAAAGATGCAGAGAGCCCGTAGGGGTAGAGATAGAGGTCTGCATAGTTGAAAGTAAGCAAAGTAATAATGAAGGTGAGGATAGAAGGTAAACCCCGCGTACCCATTGAAAGTTACTTTGTTACTAAGGACAGAGAGTGAACCCGTAGGGGTTAGAGAGTGAGTCCTTAAAGGAGCCGAGTAGAGCTGGCTCAGAGTTCTTTAAACGAAAGGAATGTTATGTCTATACCATGTATAGTAGAGAAAGGCAGTAGGCCCTGGATGAACAGGGCAGTCCTGTAAAAGAAAGGAGAGGCAGTAGGTCTGGTGCCATAGGGACAGGCGGTCCTGCAGGTTCAAAGTAGGAGAATGTGAAGTTACCTTACCCTGTAATGTGATTATAGGAAGGCCTTTGGTAAACTAAGAGTGTATGTTTCCTAAAGGCAATGTTAATTTATTGTTCCAGAATTTGCACTAAGTAGAATACCCGGTTGGGTAACAGGAGTTATGCATAGCCTGTAATTTATAATGTTGACCATGTTTGTAACGTTAAAAGTGTCCTCACCTCCCATAAAGGGAAGCCTGTTCAAGTATACTTATCGTTTTGCACTCAACAAAATTGTATGTCTTTTTGCTAATCTGTATTGTTGTTTTTCTTCCCAGTCCCGGAGTACTGTGTTTAACCAGGGGGGAGTGCAGCGCCCCAGAGTTCTGGTCGTTGCAGTACTGTGGCTCTGCCGCTAAGGGGAGCCATGGTACGTTCGATGGCACCGAAGGAGTTCCTCCAATCAGGTATCACAGACACCAATATGTTTCACAGCTGGGCCTCCGGGGGGAGCTAAGGGTGCTATTCATTAGGCCACTCCCCACCATAGTGGGTAAACTGGGGGTCAGGCAGAAAGTTAGAGAGAACGCTGACGGGATTGAACGGAGCAACACCCTGTGGCAGGGGGTGTTGTGAAGGGAGAGACTGTAGGGTCTCTGCCAGGGGTGGGATCCTGGCAGAGGCTTGGCATTGAAAGAACATAACGGGTCCGCGCAGGCTCCTGGAAGCGGCGGGACTCAAGGAAAGGACTAGAAGCGAGACAGATTGTGCTGAGTGAGAAACGAGATCAAGCAGAAGGAGAATACCAGCAGGGGTTGTGCTGAAAGAGGCAGCACCTTGCTGAGGCGCAATACCGGTGGCCGGAACGCCGAGGGAGTGGATTAGAATACAGCTTCAAGCCATACTCCAAACAGCGGCAGGACAGTCGGTCTCAGGCGGGCTGTCTACCACATATCACCTATGAAGTCTTGGGGGGCAATTGCGGGAGAGGGGCGTCTCTAGGGTCCCGGAAGAACTCCAGGCCTACCTGACAAACGGGTGCCATTCCAACCTGAATACAGGGAAGGGGTGGATTACAGAGGAACATCAAATCGAGTTGTGAGGGAACTTAAGAAACAGACACAACCGTTGTGGGGTCACTTTCCGTGAGCACAGCAGGGAAGGACTACAACACATAGCGCTAGAAGGAAGGCACAGATTTCCACCTGAGAGGAGGGCTCTGGAGGTGCCATTGGACCGGCCGGACTTGCGCAGCCTGGTGAACCGTATTCTGGACTGAGGACTCAGAGATCTCCAGTAAAGAGGTAAAGAGACTGCAAACTGGTGTCCTCGTTATTTACCGCGACTTACACCCCACAACCGCACCGTTACATCGCTACCATTACTACCACCTATTTCACCGGACGTCCCCCACTGACGGACAGGGCCACGGACCGGGTCTAGCCACCGTGACAACCCCGAGACTGAGAACCAGAGGCCCGGCTCCGGGTGCCCCTCGGCCCTGCGGCGGTGTGGGGGCGCTCCACAAGTATATTGGAGGACGACCAGTTCTCCCTGTAGTGATTGATGGAATCCCCTTGAATGCTTTGCTGGACACCGGTTCTCAGGTGACGACTATACCTTACGTGCTCTACAAACGGTATTGGGAGGACGCTGATATTACTCGTGGCCCTGACGATGATTTCACCATAATCGCCAGTAATGGTCAGCCGTTGCCACAAGTGGGGTATAAGGAGGTCACCATCAAAGTGGGGCGGGTGGAATTGAAAGCCCAAGGGATTGTGATTGTAGATATTGATCGTCGAGAATGTAATCCCATGATGACTCTTGGTACTAATGTTATAGAAAATTGTCTTGCAGAAGTGATTGTTTTGTTGCAACAGGTGGCAGAAAACGCTGGCCACAGTGAGCAACGTGCCCTACAGAAGGAAATCAGAGCTCTGATGCAGAGACAGCAGGTAGAGCTGACTGGTGGTGAGATTGGTCGTGTCACTGTAAGTGATTGAAACCCCATCGCGATACCTCCCAAGAGTGAAATGTTAATATGGTGTCGAGCAGCCATAGGCCTCAGGGGTAAGGACTACCAGGCCTTGGTGGAACCTGTATATTCAGACAATAGGCCTACTGTTCTGACAGCCCGGGGGGTGGTTGACGTCCAACAGGGGAGAGTGCCCGTACGTGTCCTCAATTGTGGGGAGGAAGAGGTCCACCTAACCAAGTATACCACGCTCGCCAAATTGTTCACTGTCAATAATAGTGTAATACAGACACCTGAACCCTTGGTCCCGTCAAACGTGGCGGAGAACAAAGGTTCTGCAGAGCACTCGAAAGACTGGTGTCGGGAACTGCATGTGGGCACTGACTCCACCCCGTCTCATCAAATACAGGGGGCTTACAGGGTGGTACACGAGTACGAGCAGGTATTCAGCAAACACCCCTCAGATTTTGGGCAGGTGAAAGGGATCCAACATCACATCCCCACGGGAGATCATCGACCCATAAAAGAGAGATATCGCCCTGTACCCCCAGCTCATTACCAGTGTGCCAAGGACATGTTGCGGGAAATGAAGGAGGCTGGGGTGGTGAGAGACAGCTGTAGCCCCTGGGCAGCTCCGTTAGTCCTCGTTAAAAAGAAAGATGGTACAATGAGGATGTGTGTTGATTACAGGCAGTTGAATCGCATTACACATAAGGACGCATACCCACTGCCCAGGATAGAGGAATCTCTGGCTGCTTTAAAATCTGCTAACTACTTCTCTACCTTAGATCTCACCAGTGGGTACTGGCAGGTTCCTGTAGCGGAGGCGGACAAGGAGAAGACGGCCTTCACGACACCAATGGGTCTCTGCCAGGGCCGGACTGGGACTAAAATTCAGCCCTGGCATTTGAAGTTACACAGGCCCACTTGTCACATGGTGACTGTATAATATCTTTGTACACTTGTAGGCAGGGCCGGTTTTAGGCAAAGTGGGGCCCTAGGCAAAGTTTAAAATGGGTCCCCAAATGCTAACATATTGCACATCACACAGAAGCCTTTCTGTTGTATTTACGTGCGCTGAGTTCAGGCCGCTAAACGAGTTTGATCGACAATACTGAAGTTGTTCAACGCTTGTTTCCACCAGCTGAGGAATAATGATGAGACAGAACGATCACTAATAGATCACCATACAGTATCATGTTTTCAGCAGCACATCTACAGTTTACACTGGCAATGTGCTGCTGACAACAAGGCTTTTTGTTCCAGCAAAAACAATCCGAATATGCAGCATTTTACTTGTTTAGTAAAATACACCCCATAGTCCTCCATATATTATAATGTGCTCCATAGTCCTCCATATAGTATAATACACTCCCTATAGTCCTCCATATATTAAAATACACTGCTCAGTCCTCCACATAGTATAATACACTCCTCATAGTCCTCCATATAGCATAATACAATCCTCATAGTCCTCCATATAGCATAATACAATCCTCATAGTGCTCCATATAGTATAATGCACCGCCACAGTCATCCATGTAGTACAATTCACTTCCCATAGTATAATGCACCCCATAGTTCTTCATATAGTATAACGTATTCCCCATAGTCCTCGATACAGTATAATGCAGCCCACATATAGTATAATGCAGCCACCCCAGAGTATAATGCAGCCACCCCAGAGTATAATGCAGCCACCCCACAGAGTATAATGCAGCCACCCCAGAGTATGTAACCCCATAGAATATAATACAGCCCACCTCCCCATAATATATAATGTAGCCCCCCATAGAATATAATGCAGCCCCCCATAGTATATAACGCAGCCTCCCCCATAGAATATAATATACCCCCACAATAGTATATAACACAGCCACATAGTACATAACATGGCCTCCCCCATAGAATATAATATACTCCCCTGTTGTGAATTTGGATTCTGGGCTCCCCCGGTGGCCGCTTGTGGAATTGGACTTGTCATCCTCTTTCCTGTTTCACCTGATTCCATCAGTAGTGGGTGTCGCTATTTAAGCTCATTTCTCTGGTGGTTTCTTGCCGGTCAACAATGTTATCTGATGCCTCTCAGTGCTTGTTCCTGCTTCTAGACAACTACTGATAAGTTGGACTTTTGTCCATGTTTTGTTTTGCCTATTTGTTCCAGTTCGCAGCTGAAGTTTTGTTACTGTGTCTGGAAAGCTCTCGTCGATCAGGGATTGCTACTCTGGCGTTATGAGTTAATGCCAGAGTTTAAGGTAATCTCTGGATGGTGTTTTGTTAGTATTTTTCTGCTGACCATGAAAGTATACTGTCTGTCTTCTGCTATCTAGTAAGCGGACCTCAAATTTGCTAAGACTATTTTCCTGCTGCGTTTGTTGTTTCATCTGAACTCACCGTCATTATATGTGGGGGGCTACTGTCTTCTTTGGAATATTTCTCTAGAGGTGAGCCAGGTCTTATATTTCCCTCTGCTAGCTATTTAGGTCTTAGGCCAGAGCTGGGCATCTAGCGATTAATAGGAAATGCTACCTGGCTATTTCTAGTTGCGCGGCAGGCTTAGTTCATGGTCAGTATAGTTCCATCTTCCGAGAGCTTGTCCCTCTATAGGCTTGCTATGATCTCTGCCTGCAGAGATCATGACAGTTTGACCGGCCAATAAAGTGTTAAAGACCCAGGTTGAGAAAGGAGAGTTATAAGAAGTCTGCTGGAATTTTTTTTTTTTTTTTTTTCCTCCAGTCTGCCTTGCTGCAGTCTTTTTTCTCTCTCTCCTCCTAATCTCTGTATGCTCTGTGTGCACCTGACAATAATGGATCTCCAGAGTGTAACTGCGGGTTTGAATAATCTCATCACGAAAGTACAAAATTTACAAGATTTTGTAGTACATGCTCCGGTATCTGAGCCGAGAATTCCTTTGCCGGAGTTCTTCACAGGGAATAGAGCTAGCTTCCAGAATTTCCGAAATAATTGTAAGCTTTATTTGTCCCTGAAGTCTCGTTCAGCTGGAGACCCTGCTCAGCAGGTTAGGATTGTGATTTCCTTGCTCAGGGGTGACCCTCAAGATTGGGCCTTCTCATTGCCAGCAGGGGATCCTGCGTTACGCGATGTGGATGCGTTTTTTCTGGCCTTGGGCTTGCTTTATGAGGAACCTCATTTGGAACTTCAGGCAGAAAAAACTTTGATGGCACTATCTCAGGGGCAAGACGAAGCTGAAGTTTTCTGCCAAAAATTCCGTAAATGGTCTGTGCTTACTCAGTGGAATGAGTGCGCCTTGGCGGCAACTTTCAGAGAAGGTCTCTCTGATGCCGTTAAGGATGTTATGGTGGGGTTCCCTTTGCCTGCAGGTCTGAATGAGTCCATGACAATGGCTATTCAGATTGATAGGCGTCTGCGGGAGCGCAAACCGATGCACCATCTGGCGGTGTCTATGGAAAAGACGCCAGAAAGTATGCAGTGTGATAGAATTCTGTCCAGGAGCGAGCGACAGAATTTTAGACGGAAGAATGGATTGTGTTTCTATTGTGGGGATTCTACTCATGTTATATCAGCATGCTCTAGGCGTACAAAGAAGCTTGATAAGTCTGTTTCCATTGGCACCATTCAGTCTAAGTTTATTTTGTCTGTAACCCTGATTTGCTCTTTGTCATCCATTGCCACGGACGCCTATGTTGACTCTGGCGCCGCTCTGAGTCTTATGGATTGGTCCTTTGCCAATCGTTGTGGTTTTGATTTAGAGCCTTTGGAGACTCTTATTCCTCTGAAGGGGATTGACTCCACCCCATTGGCTAATAATAAACCACAATACTGGACACAAGTAACCATGCGTATCAATCCGGATCACCAGGAGATTATTCGTTTCCTGGTGCTGTATAATTTACATGACGATTTGGTACTGGGATTGCCATGGTTGCAGTCTCACAACCCAGTCTTGGACTGGAGAGCTATGTCTGTGTTGAGCTGGGGATGTAAGGGTATTCATGGGGACGTACCTTTGGTTTCTATTTCGTCGTCCATTTCCTCTGAAGTCCCTGAGTTCCTCTCTGATTATCAAGACGTCTTTGACGAACCCAAGCTTGGGTCGTTACCTCCGCACCGTGAGTGCGATTGTGCCATAGATTTGATACCGGGTTGTAAATATCCAAAGGGTCGTTTGTTTAATTTGTCTGTGCCGGAACATGCTGCTATGCGGGAATACCTAAAGGAGTCTTTGGAAAAGGGACATATTCGTCCATCTTCTTCTCCCTTGGGAGCTGGGTTTTTCTTTGTCTCAAAAAAAGACGGCTCTTTGAGACCATGTATTGATTATCGGCTTCTGAATAAGATCACTGTTAAGTATCAATACCCATTGCCATTGCTTACTGATTTGTTTGCTCGTATAGAGGGCCACTTTGAGTATTTGGTCATGCCTTTTGGTCTTTCTAATGCCCCTTCAGTTTTCCAGTCTTTTATGCATGATATTTTCCGCGATTTTCTGGATAAATTTATGATAATATATCTGGATGATATTCTGATTTTTTCTGATGACTGGGACTCTCATGTCCAGCAGGTCAGGAGAGTTTTTCAGGTTCTGCGGTCTAATTCTTTATGTGTGAAGGGGTCTAAGTGCGTTTTTGGGGTCCAGAAAATTTCCTTTTTGGGGTATATTTTTTCTCCCTCTTCCATTGAGATGGATCCCGTCAAGGTGCAAGCTATTTGTGACTGGACTCAGCCCTCCTCTCTTAAGGGTCTTCAGAGATTTTTGGGCTTTGCCAACTTTTACCGCCGATTTATTGCTGGTTTTTCGGATGTCGTTAAACCACTGACTGATTTGACCAGACAAGGCGCTGATGTTGCTAATTGGTCCCCTCATGCTGTAGAGGCCTTTCAGGAGCTTAAGCGCCGTTTTGCCTCTGCCCCTGTGTTGCGTCAGCCTGATGTTAATCTGCCTTTTCAGGTTGAGGTTGACGCTTCGGAGATCGGAGCTGGGGCAGTGTTGTCGCAGAAAGGTTCCGACTGCTCCGTCATTAGGCCTTGTGCCTTCTTTTCTCGCAAATTTTCGCCCGCAGAGCGGAATTATGATGTTGGGAATCGGGAGCTTTTGGCCATGAAGTGGGCGTTTGAGGAGTGGCGCCATTGGCTCGAGGGGGCTAGGCATCAGGTGGTGGTATTGACTGACCACAAAAATTTGATTTATCTTGAGACTGCCAGACGCCTGAATCCTAGACAGGCGCGCTGGTCTTTATTTTTTTCTCGCTTTAATTTTGTGGTGTCATACCTACCGGGTTCTAAGAATGTTAAGGCAGATGCCCTTTCTAGGAGTTTTGACCCGGACTCTCCTGGTAATTCTGAACCCACAGGTATCCTTAGGGAGGGAGTAATTTTGTCGGCCGTTTCTCCTGATCTGCGGCGGTCCTTGCAAGAGTTTCAGGCGGATAGACCGGATCGTTGTCCGCCTGATAGACTGTTTGTTCCGGATGATTGGACCAGCAGAGTCATCTCTGAGGTACATTCTTCTGCATTGGCAGGTCATCCCGGAATTTTTGGTACCAGGGATTTGGTGGCAAGATCCTTCTGGTGGCCTTCTCTGTCACGAGATGTGCGAGTCTTTGTGCAGTCATGTGACGTTTGTGCTCGGGCCAAGTCTTGTAGTTCTCGGGCTAGCGGACTGCTGTTGCCCTTGCCTATTCCTAAGAGGCCTTGGACACACATCTCGATGGATTTTATTTCAGATCTGCCTGTTTCCCAGAAGATGTCTGTCATCTGGGTGGTCTGTGACCGTTTCTCTAAAATGGTCCATTTGGTTCCTCTGCCCAAGTTGCCTTCTTCTTCTGAGTTGGTTCCTCTGTTTTTTCAGAATGTTGTCCGATTGCACGGTATTCCTGAGAATATTGTTTCTGACAGAGGTACCCAATTTGTGTCTAGATTTTGGCGGGCATTCTGTGCTAGGATGGGCATAGATTTGTCTTTTTCATCTGCTTTTCACCCTCAGACTAATGGCCAGACCGAGCGGACTAATCAGACCCTTGAGACATATCTGAGGTGTTTTGTCTCTGCTGACCAGGATGATTGGGTTGCTTTTTTGCCATTGGCAGAGTTCGCTCTCAATAATCGGGCCAGTTCTTCCACCTTGGTGTCCCCGTTTTTCTGTAATTCGGGGTTTCACCCTCGATTTTCCTCCGGTCAGGTGGAATCCTCGGATTGTCCTGGAGTGGATGCGGTGGTGGAGAGATTGCATCACATCTGGGGGCAGGTTATGGACAATTTGAAGTTGTCACAGGAGAAGACTCAGCGTTTTGCCAACCGTCATCGTCGTGTTGGTTCTCGGCTTTGTGTTGGAGATTTAGTGTGGCTGTCTTCTCGTTTTGTCCCTATGAGGGTCTCTTCTCCTAAGTTTAAACCTCGGTTCATCGGCCCTTATAGAATATTGGAGATTCTTAATCCTGTTTCTTTCCGTTTGGACCTCCCTGCGTCCTTTTCCATTCATAACGTTTTTCATCGGTCGTTATTGCGCAGGTATGAGGTACCTGTTGTACCTTCTGTTGAGCCTCCTGCTCCGGTGTTGGTTGAGGGTGAGTTGGAGTACGTTGTGGAGAAAATTTTGGACTCTCGTGTTTCCAGACGGAAACTCCAGTATCTGGTCAACTGGAAGGGTTACGGCCAGGAGGATAATTCTTGGGTCAATGCATCTGATGTTCATGCTTCTGATCTTGTTCGTGCCTTCCATAGGGCTCATCCTGGTCGCCCTGGTGGATCTGGTGAGGGTTCGGTGCCCCCTCCTTGAGGGGGGGGTACTGTTGTGAATTTGGATTCTGGGCTCCCCCGGTGGCCGCTTGTGGAATTGGACTTGTCATCCTCTTTCCTGTTTCACCTGATTCCATCAGTAGTGGGTGTCGCTATTTAAGCTCATTTCTCTGGTGGTTTCTTGCCGGTCAACAATGTTATCTGATGCCTCTCAGTGCTTGTTCCTGCTTCTAGACAACTACTGATAAGTTGGACTTTTGTCCATGTTTTGTTTTGCCTATTTGTTCCAGTTCGCAGCTGAAGTTTTGTTACTGTGTCTGGAAAGCTCTCGTCGATCAGGGATTGCTACTCTGGCGTTATGAGTTAATGCCAGAGTTTAAGGTAATCTCTGGATGGTGTTTTGTTAGTATTTTTCTGCTGACCATGAAAGTATACTGTCTGTCTTCTGCTATCTAGTAAGCGGACCTCAAATTTGCTAAGACTATTTTCCTGCTGCGTTTGTTGTTTCATCTGAACTCACCGTCATTATATGTGGGGGGCTACTGTCTTCTTTGGAATATTTCTCTAGAGGTGAGCCAGGTCTTATATTTCCCTCTGCTAGCTATTTAGGTCTTAGGCCAGAGCTGGGCATCTAGCGATTAATAGGAAATGCTACCTGGCTATTTCTAGTTGCGCGGCAGGCTTAGTTCATGGTCAGTATAGTTCCATCTTCCGAGAGCTTGTCCCTCTATAGGCTTGCTATGATCTCTGCCTGCAGAGATCATGACACTCCCCATAGTATATAGCAAAGCCCGCATATTATATAGCACAAACCGCATAGTATACAGCACAGCCTGCATACTATAGCACAGCTCGCGTAGTAGATAACACAGCCCACACAGCAGTATTCAGCACAGACCACACAGTAGTATACAGCACAGACCACATAGTAGTATACAGCACAGCCCACGTAGAAGTATACAGCACAGTCCACACAGTAGTATACAGCACAGCCCAGAGAGTACTATATACAGCACAGCCCACAGAGTACTATACACAGCACAGCCCAGAGTACTATATACAGCACAGCCCACAGAGTACTATATACAGCACAGCCCACAGAGTACTATATACAGCACAGCCCACAGAGTACTATATACAGCACAGCCCACAGAGAACTATATACAGCACACAGTAGTATACAGCACAGAGCACAGCCCACAGAGAGCTATATACAGCCCACAGCAGTATACAGCACAGAGCACAGCCCACAGAGAACTATACACAGCCCACAGTAGTATACAGCACAGAGCACAGCCCACAGAGAACTATATACAGCCCACAGCAGTATACAGCACAGAGCACAGCCCACAGAGAACTATATACAGCCCACAGCAGTATACAGCACAGAGCACAGCCCACAGAGAACTATATACAGCCCACAGCAGTATACAGCACAGAGCACAGCCCACAGAGAACTATATACAGCCCACAGCAGTATACAGCACAGAGCACAGCCCACAGAGAACTATATACAGCCCACAGCAGTATACAGCACAGAGCACAGCCCACAGAGAACTATATACAGCCCACAGCAGTATACAGCACAGAGCACAGCCCACAGAGAACTATATACAGCCCACAGCAGTATACAGCACAGAGCACAGCCCACAGAGAACTATATACAGCCCACAGCAGTATACAGCACAGAGCACAGCCCACAGAGAACTATATACAGCCCACAGCAGTATACAGCACAGAGCACAGCCCACAGAGAACTATATACAGCCCACAGTAGTATACAGCACAGAGCACAGCCCACAGAGAACTATATACAGCCCACAGCAGTATACAGCACAGAGCACAGCCCACAGAGAACTATATACAGCCCACAGTAGTATACAGCACAGAGCACAGCCCACAGAGAACTATATACAGCCCACAGCAGTATACAGCACAGAGCACAGCCCACAGAGAACTATATATAGCACAGAGCACACAGTAGTATACAGCACAGAGCACAGCCCACAGAGAGCTATATACAGCCCACAGCAGTATACAGCACAGAGCACAGCCCACAGAGAACTATATACAGCCCACATCTCTTCTCTTCCTCCCCTCACCTCCTCCGAGAATGGCCCCACAGTCCAGAAAAAAAAAAAAACTCTCCTCACCTCTCCTCGTGCCCAGCGTTGCTTCCTGGTTCCTGCTCCTGTCTCAGCAGCTGCAGTCTGCCCGGGACACAGCAGGTGCGCGATGATATGACGTCATCGCGCACCCGCAGTGTCAGAGGCAGAGCGGGGAATGATGGGAGAGGAGCGTCTGTAGACGCTCTCTCCTCCATCATTGCATTCAACTGTATGAATGCGACGGCGGGGGCGGCGGATTGAGCGGCCCACCACTGGCACCGGCCCTTCTGGCATTTGCCAGAAGTGCCCTATGGCCAGTCCGGCCCTGGTCTCTGCGAGTTCAACTACATGCCCTTCGGACTGTGCAATGCTCCAGGAACGTTCCAGAGGATGATGGAGTGCTGCCTAGGACACATGAACTTTGAAACTGTGCTGCTGTATTTGGATGATGTCATTGTCTTCTCTAAGACCTACGAAGACCATCTGAAGCACCTGGCCGAGGTGTTCGAAGCCCTGTCCAAATTCGGCTTAAAGGTGAAACCGTCCAAGTGTCATCTGCTCAAACCTAAAGTGCAGTACCTGGGCCATGTGGTGAGCGCTGAAGGAGTGGCCCCAGACCCCGACAAGGTCACAGTGATCAAGGACTGGCCAAAGCCTAGTGACCTCCACGAAGTCCGGCAGTTCCTCGGGTTGGTAGGTTACTATCGGAGATTCATTAAGGATTTCACCAAGAAGGCCGCACCCTTGCAAAATCTGCTGGTGGGCCAACCAAAGAAGACCAAGGGGAGGAAAACCCCCTTTGATTGGAACGAAGAGCTGGAGGAATCCTTCACCTGTTTGAAGTCGGCACTGACGGGAGAAGAGATACTGGCTTACCCCGAATACGATCAACCGTTTGTGCTGTACACAGATGCCAGTAATGTGGGATTAGGAGCCGTGCTGTCCCAGGTTCAGAACGGCAAAGAAAGGGTGATCGCTTACGCCAGCAGGAAACTCCGTCCCACGGAAAGGAACCCTGACAACTATAGTTCCTTTAAGCTGGAATTCCTGGCCCTCGTCTGGGCAGTGACAGAGAGGTTTAAGCACTACCTGGCCTCCGCGAAATTCACCGTCTTCACGGACAACAATCCGCTAACGCATCTGGGTACTGCCAAACTCGGGGCTTTGGAACAGCGGTGGATGGCCCGGCTGTCCAACTATGATTTCACCATCAAATATCGGGCAGGACACCAGAATGCCAATGCCGATGCTCTGTCCCGAATGCCCAATCTACCAGAAGTGGGAGAAGACCCGGAGGCACTTGAAGAGGTGGAGCTGCCTGCCTTCCATCGCCCCAAAGCCACTCAGAACTCTCACCATGTGAAGAACAGGCACAAGAACCAACCGGATGCCACGCTGAATCCCCTGCCCCACCACGGATGGGCAGAAACCCAGGATAGTGACCCCGCGGTCCGTCAGGTGAAGGAACTCTTGACGCAGGCTGGGTTGCACCCTGGCCCAGATGATCCACAAGAAACTCAACAGCTGTGGAAGGGGAGAAGCAAACTGTTTATCCATGATGGCAAGTTGTGCAGGAGGAGCATCGACCCACGTACTCATGAATTGGTGTGGCAGATAGTGGTGCCAAGGCGAGATGCGCCCATGGTTCTGGGAGCCTACCATGATGGAGCCGGACACTTCGGATGGAGGAAGCTGGAGAAGCTGCTCCGAGGGAGGTTCTATTGGATTGGCATGAAGAGAACCATTGAGAAGTGGTGTCGAGAGTGTGGTCCGTGTAGTCTGCGAAGGAAGGACCGTGACAGTCAACGGGCTCCCCTGCGGCCTATCATCACCAAACGGCCGCTCGAACTGGTCGCGCTGGATCATGTGAAGCTGACGCCTAGCCGTTCGGGCTATATCTACGCCCTTACCATCGTGGACCACTACTCCAGGTTTTTGGTGGTTGTGCCTGTCAAGGATCTAACAGCTAGGACTGCCGCCAGGGCCTTCCAGCAGCACTTTTGTAGACCCCATGGCTACCCAGAGAAAGTACTGACCGATCAGGGGCCTGCATTCGAAGCGGAAGTGTTCCAAGAATTCTGCCAGTTGTACGGGTGTAAGAAGATCAGAACTACACCGTACCACCCCCAAACCAACGGGATGTGCGAGAAGATGAACCAGGTAGTAATCGATTTATTGAAGACCTTGCCTGTGGAGGAACGGAACCTGTGGCCGACAAAGTTGCCTGACTTGGTGGATATGTACAACCACATCCCAGTAAGTTCCACCAACTGTACTCCAGCGTACCTGATGCGAGGAAGGTCTAGTCGGTTACCCGTTGATCTGGACATGGGGGTCCTAGTACCCGAAGATACCTCGCCGGAGGCAGATTGGGATACAGAAAGGCAGCGAAGATACCGCGAAGTACAGGAGTGTGTGGAGAGAAGTCTCGCCCAGGCTAGGCAGAAACAAGAAAGGGACTACAATCAACACGCTCCTGCGATTCCCCTGTCACCTGGTGAGCAAGTGCTTAAACGAAAGAGGAGGTTACACAAGCTTGATGACCAATGGGAAGCGGAACCGTATACCATCTTGCCATCCGACTTCGACAACACTAAGGTCTGTCTCATCAGCAAGGACAGAGGGGAGACCTCGACAGCGGTATCCAGGGATCACCTTAAGGTCTGCCCCGATAAGTTGAAAGAGAGGGGCACGGCCCCAGAAATCTCCCCGCCGGTGGAAAAGGAGAAGATGTTCCATACTGTCCTTGGTGACTTTCCCCAGTCCTGGACTCAGATAAATCAGGCCATCGCGGTACCTGTTCTAACGTTTCCACAGCCGGACCCACCAGAAACAATGGTGGTACCAGATCATCCGGTCCCGCAACCTCAACAAGCCTTGCCTGAAGAAGCCATGCCAACCGTTGAACCGGCAAATCCTCCCTCTGCTATCAGTGAGCCTGCCGTACCCACTGTTGATAGCAGCAGCTCTGAGAGCCCCAACCTGCCAGTGCTACCCAGACTCACTAGAAGTGTAGTTAGAAAACAGCGCACTACACCAGCGGTAGCAAGCATAGCGGGCCCTGTTAGACCAATAGCAACCCCTGCGCTGCGAAGGTCCACACGCAGCACTCAAAATCAAACTCCCCTCCGCTACAAAACTTGGAGGTATTGATAGGGCTGCTATGTAATTGAAAATGTTTGTATGCATATCCTTTTGTTACAGGTTTTTAAATGGACACTAGAGTAATGGACGGTGAATTGCTCAAAAACTTCCACAAGGGGGGCCCCTTTGTTTACCCGGGGTCCCCGCTGTTTCAACCACTGAACTGAGAGTCATAAACTGTGCATGACCAAACTTTCGCAACGTTCAAGAATCCTCACCTCCCGTAAAGGGAAGCTCTGTTATGTTCAATTGTTATGCTATTTCAAAAATTTGTGTGTTTTCTGTTAACATGTATTATTGTTCTTGTTTTCCCAGTCCCGGAGTACTGGATTTAACCGGGGGGGAGTGCAGCACCCCAGAGTCCTGGTTGTTGCAGTGCTGTGGCTCCGACACTATGGGGAGCTATGGTGCGTCTGATTGCACTAGGGAGTTTCTCTGATCAGGTACACTCACACCACACTTCACACTCCGGCCACCAGGGGGGGTGGTCCTATCTAGTAGGCCACTCCTCACAACTCTGGTAAAACTGGGGGTTGGACAGGAAGACAAGGAGAAGTAGCTGGGAAGAGCTAGTGAGAGGACCTGTCAGGGATGGGATCCTGGCAGACTCCTCAGAGCAGAACTAACCAGTAAACAACGGGAATACAGAAAAGGAGAAATACCAGAAGGGGTCTTGCTGTTAGACCGAGGCAACATCCTTCTGAGGCGCAAACAGTCGGTGGCCGGAACGCCGAGCAAGTAAGAGACTTTAAGTACATTGCAAACCACGGCAGGGCAGCTAACTACAGGTTGGCTGTCTCACTTAACACCTAAGCAGACAACGGAGGCAGCTGTGGGAGAGGGGCGACTCTAGGGTCCCGGAAGAACTCCAGGCCTACCCCGTCATACGGGTGCGTCCTACCATATCAACTGGAGGACGGAGAAGGAACAGTAGAGACAGAAAGAAACAGTTGTGAGGACTATCCCGGGAGCTCAGCAGGGAAGAACTACAACACACAGCGCTAGAAGGTAGATACTGATTCCCACCTGTAAAGAGAGCTCCTGATGTGTCGTTGGACCGGCCGGTCTCTGAAAACCCAGTTAACAGCGCTCTGGACTGAGGTCTCCCACATCTTCAGTAAAGAGGTAAAGAGACTGCAACCTGGTGTCCTCGTTATTTACCGCGACCTGCACCCCACAACTGCACCGCTATACCACCGTTAACAGCACCTATTTGCAACGGACGTCCCCCACTGACAGACAGGGCCACGGACCGGGTCTAGCCACCGTGACAACCCCAGGACTGAGACCCCAGAGGCCTGGCTCCGGGTACCCCTCGGCCCTGTGGCGGTGTGGGGGCGCTCCAGGAGCAGGCGTCTGCAGCCGAGGAAGAGGAAAGCTTTGATGACAGTCAGCCATTGTCTGGTCAGGGCCGTGTAGAGGATGCGGTAGCAGGCGAAGAGGAGGAGGAGGAGGACGAGGAGGATGATGGGGATGAGTACTTTTTTAATGAGGAAGCTTCTCCTGGGCCAACAGAAATTAGTGGCATTGCAAGGCCGGGTTCTGTTTTTTTAAGGGAGACAAGTGACGTAGATTTGCCAGTAACTGCCCCTCAAACCAGCACAACCGCAGATTTGCCAACTGGAACTTTGGCCCACATGGCGGATTATGCCTTACGTATCCTCAAAAAGGACACATGCATTATTAAAATGATGAGCGATGACGATTACTGGTTGGCCTGCATCCTTGACCCTCGCTATAAAGGCAAATTGCAAAATATTATGCCACATGAGAACCTCGAACAAATCTTAGCAACCAAACAAGCTACTCTTGTAGACCGTTTGATTCAGGCATTCCCAGCACACAGCGCCGGTGAGGGTTCTCACACAAGCTGCAGGGGGCTACAGGGCAGAGGTGTTAGAGGTGCACAGATCAGAAGTGGCGTTGGACAGAGGGGTTTTCTGACCAGGTTGTGGAGTGATTTCGCAATGACCGCAGACAGGACAGGTACTGCAGCATCTATTGAAAGTGACAGGAGACAACATTTGTCCAGTATGGTTACTAACTATTTTTCATCCCTTATCGATGTTCTCCCTCAACCGTCATTCCCATTTGATTACTGGGCATCCAAATTAGACACCTGGCCTGAATTGGCAGAAAATGCATTGCAGGAGCTTGCTTGCCCAGCAGCTAGTGTGCTATCAGAAAGAGTATTCAGTGCTGCTGGTTCAATTTTAACCGAAAAAGGGACTCGTCTGGCTACCCAAAATGTGGATGATCTCACCTTCATTAAAATGAACCACTCCTGGATTTCAAATTATTTTGCCCCACCTTTCCCGGCTGACACCTAGCTTTCCTATAAAAAGGTCTTGCTTGTGGACTGGTCTTACTGAGTGTTCCAATCTCTTAATTTGCAGCAGCTGTTTGTCCAGCATACGACATGTTTACGCCTCCCACAATGGGAAAATTCCCCCCACGGGGCCGTGGTCTCGCCACTTGGCGCAAGCACCCGTTACAGTGCTGTTCGTCTGAAGAGGTGGGTGTGCTCGCTTTTGGTCGACGGCACTGCCACTGGGTCCCTCATAGTACAATGAAGTGTCTCTGGCGGTGGTGGTGCGCACCCAACGCCAGACACACCGTTGTAACATGAGGGGCCCTGGGACGGTACCACCGGCCACAAGAGAGTTCCCCCCCCCCAAGCTCAAACTGTGCTCTACCACGTGCAAAATTATCTCACTCAGCTCCACCAATGTTTAGTCTATGCGCTGACATCATTCAATGCCTGGCACTGACAATACCAATTTGTTGACATCTATGATGCTAGTTAAAGTAGTCTGGGTCAGTGTCCTATATTGACACCAGTAAATACTTGCTGCCAAATTACTTTGTCAGAAACTCAGCAGATGAGCCCACCCCTGTACCTAAGTATGCCACACTTATTTTTTTGTTGTTTTGCGAGACATTAACATCTATTTATTTTTTGTGGGTACTAACTGTGTCAGACACTCCTTGCAATCCTCCTCCGCTGACCACAATGCTGCCTGTGTATCCATGTAACCGATTTAAAACTGCCATGAGACTAATTTTTGTTATTTGAGGCCTTCGTTAGCCTGTCTGCTGTCCCTCCTTGCAATCCTCCTCCGCTGACCACAATGCTGCCTGTGTATCCATGTAACCGATTTAAAACTGCCATGAGACTAATTTTTGTTATTTTAGGCCTTCGTTAGCCTGTCTGCTGTCCCTCCTTGCAATACTCCTCCACTGACCACAATGCTGCCTGTGTATCCATGTAACCGATTTAAAACTGCCATGAGACTAATTTTTGTTATTTGAGGCCTTCGTTAGCCTGTCTGCGGTCCCTCCTTGCAATACTCCTCCACTGACCACAATGCTGCCTGTGTATCCATGTAACCGATTTAATACTGCCATGAGACTAATTTTTGTTATTTGAGGCCTTCGTTAGCCTGTCTGCTGTCCCTCCTTGCAATCCTCCTCCGCTGACCACAATGCTGCCTGTGTATCCATGTAACCGATTTAAAACTGCCATGAGACTAATTTTTGTTATTTTAGGCCTTCGTTAGCCTGTCTGCTGTCCCTCCTTGCAATACTCCTCCACTGACCACAATGCTGCCTGTGTATCCATGTAACCGATTTAAAACTGCCATGAGACTAATTTTTGTTATTTGAGGCCTTCGTTAGCCTGTCTGCTGTCCCTCCTTGCAATACTCCTCCATTGACCACAATGCTGCCTGTGTATCCATGTAACCGATTTAAAACTGCCATGAGACTAATTTTTGTTATTTGAGGCCTTCGTTAGCCTGTCTGCTGTCCCTCCTTGCAATACTCCTCCACTGACCACAATGCTGCCTGTGTATCCATGTAACCAATTTAAAACTGCCATGAGACTAATTTTTGTTATTTTAGGCCTTCGTTAGCCTGTCTGCTGTCCCTCCTTGCAATCCTCCTCCGCTGACCACAATGCTGCCTGTGTATCCATGTAACCGATTTAAAACTGCCATGAGACTAATTTTTGTTATTTTAGGCCTTCGTTAGCCTGTCTGCTGTCCCTCCTTGCAATCCTCCTCCGCTGACCACAAAGTTGCCTGTGTATCCATGTAACCGATTTAAAACTGCCATGAGACTAATTTTTGTTATTTTAGGCCTTCGCTAGCCTGTCTGCTGTCCCTCCTTGCAATACTCCTGCACTGACCACAATGCTGCCTGTGTATCCATGTAACCGATTTAAAACTGCCATGAGACTAATTTTTGTTATTTGAGGCCTTCTTAGCCTGTCTGCTGTCCCTCCTTGCAATCCTCCTCCACTGACCACAATGCTGCCTGTGTATCCATGTAACCGATTTAAAACTGCCATGAGACTAATTTTTGTTATTTTAGGCCTTCATTAGCCTGTCTCCTGTCCCTCCTTGCAATACTCCTCCACTGACCACACCAATGCTTCCCGTGTACCCCTGGAACCTATTTAAAAGTTCATAGAGCCTATTTATATATTTTATTGAATATTAATAAAGCCATGATGGACTACGCTGTACTACGCTACAAGCTAACCAGTAGACACTTCTTTTGCGAGAAAAGCCATCCCAACCCTCCACCAGCATGTAAAAGACCGCATTGTCCATGCACTCTGGCAATCTGTGAGTACAAAGGTGCACCTGACAACAGACGCATGGACCTGTAGGCATGGCCACGGAAGGTTACGTGTCCATTAAGGCGCAATGGGTTAATGTGGTGGATGCATGGTCCACAGGGGACAGCCTACTAAGTCTGTCTGCAGTCCCTAATTCAAATTGTCCTCCACTCTCTAAATCTGAGCTTCAACCTTCTGGCTCTCATTAAGTGCTGTTTTTTAAAAAATTTGGTGGTTAGGGCCTACTAACGGTGTCTGCCCCTCCCTGGTGTTTGTCCTCAACTGTATAAAGCTGAGCTTCAACCTTCTGGCTTTCGGCCTATAGTATCAGATATGAAACTGCATTTGGCCTTCAACTTTGGTTACGGCCTACTAACGGTGTCTGCCGCTCCCTGGTGTTTTCCTCAACTGAATAAATCTGAGCTTCAACCTTCTGGCTCTCATTAAATGATGTTTTTTAAAAAATTTGGTGGTTAGGGCCTACTAACGGTGTCTGCCCCTCCCTGGTGTTTGTCCTCAACTGTATAAAGCTGAGCTTCAACCTTCTGGCTTTCGGCCTATAGTATCAGATATGAAACTGCATTTGGCCTTCAACTTTGGTTACGGCTTACTAACGGTGTCTGCCGCTCCCTGGTGTTGTCCTCCACTGTATAAAGCTGAGCTTCAGTCTTTAGGCTTTTGGCCTATAGTAGCAGATATTAAACTGCATTTGGCCTACTAGTGTGGTTGGGCCCTTAAAACAGTGTCTGCTGCTCCTGGGTTTGCTCCTCCACTGAACAAAGCAATGCCGCCTGTTTAGTCCTGTTACCAATTTTGAACTGCATTTAGCCTACTTTATTCTTTGGCCCTATATCTGTGTTTCCTCCTCATCCTGCCCATTGCCCAGCCACTGCTAGATGAGTCTGCTGGTACATTGACCTAGACCACTACATTCCCCTTGCACTCTACACAGCCAGAATCTGACCCTGCTGAAAGTAAGGTTCCCCTTCCCGCATGTTATGCCACCTTACACAGGGACAAAGAGGAAGGTGCAGATGAAAGTGCAGGTTCCTTCATCAGGTGGGGGGGCATACTCGTTGGCGACGTCACTGGCACAGGGCTCCTCAGAGTACGCAAAAGTGTCGCTGCTGGTGGGAGGCGCCCCCGCCGTGCAAACACACCGCTGTACTTTGAGGGGCCCTGTGCCAGTGCCAATGCCAACGAGTGGGCCCCCCTGCTTGCTTAGGATCACAGCACTTGCAAACTTGACATACTTACCTCTCACTGCTCCACCGCCGTGACGTAGTCCACGTTTCCTGGGCCCACTAAAACCTTGAACCAGCCCTACCCCCCACAACTTTTGCCAAAAGACCCCCAATTTCCAATGCCCAACTATTATTATAAAGTTAATTAAGATTGACAAGCTTCAGAAAACAAGAATGGATGTCTTTGGCATTAAAATGGGCACTGTAGGTGTTTTCCTGGCCTCCACTCACTGCCGACTATGCTTCCCCATTGACTTGCATTGGGTTTCGTGTTTCGGTCGATCCCCGACTTTTAGCGATAATCGGCCGACTGCACTCGACTCGACTCTGGACAAAGTCGGGTTTCACAAAACCCGACTCGATCTTAAAAAAATTAAAGTCGCTCAACCCTAGTCGACAATAATGGGGGGATCTGGGTGTGTAGGAATGTCATGAAATAATAAATGCAGCATTACTTATGTGCTGTAAAAGGACATAAAGCAAATGATTAGCACTATTGCTTCAGTGGTTCCTGCCAGTCATAATTATATTCAGTTTTAATCAAAAGTATTTAACCGCCATTGCAAATTCGGTTTATTAGCAACATTAACAAACTTTCTGACATTTGCAATAAAGCAATAGAACAAGACCAAATGAAATTGTTCAACCCAACTATTATAAAAAATGTTTTCTCCAAATTCAACACAAAATGTCACTTTTACTGATCAGTCTCACAATAATTCAACCTCTTCATAACAAGCATTTCAGTACTTAGTACCTTGGAGACTTTGAGTTATGGTTGGGGTCATAGTCTTGTTGGAAAGTCCAATTACCCCCACGTTTTAGCTTCCTTTCAGAAGTCAAAACATTTTCTCCTAGGATGCCAGGTTACTTGATTGGATCCATTTTGCCCTTGGAACAATCAGGGTTCCAGTGCCAGAGGAAGGAAAACAGCTCCTGAGCATCACCAAATCACCACCGTGATTCTCTGTAGGCAGGGCCGAGACAAGGTATTTTGGTGCCCTGGGCAGATGAAGCCACCCCACCCCAAAGCAAAGGAATGGGTCAAACACTAAGGCAACAGGACCCCTAATGCACTTCACCCATTCCCCTCCAATGAGTTAGACAACAAGCTCTGATGACCACTTCTACTAGAATTGTTACATTTTTTACAAAAAATGTCAGCAAAAGTAAAAAAAGCGGTGTACTTTAGGCATGTGGTTTAGCAGGGAGTCCAATTTCAAAGTTAGATACAGAATCAATATTTTTTCGTCTACCATTTGCACAATACAGAGGAAAAAATAGCAATATCACCCTCCCTATCTCTGTTAGCTTTATGTCATCTACCTACCTAGCATTTCGTTTTTTGTAATTTTTGTGAAGGGATTAAATCTTGTTGAAAGAATTTTAAAAAAATGGAAAATGTACACTTTTTTTAATCTGATGACGTTTATTTATTCAAACATAAGATGTAGATGCATAAACACAAAAAAGATAATACAATAATCATTAGAGATGAGTGGATCTGACAAAATATGGATCTGTCAAATCATGCAGATTTTTTCAGGGAAATTTGATTTGTAGAGAGGTCATTCTTTGCTAATTGAATGTTCCCTATTTTGCTCAGGAGTCTCTTCAGACCTCAGAGCACAATAAATGTCAGATATATACATATATATATATATATATATATATATATATATATATATAAAAATCATACTTCCCTCACTGTTCACCTTTCCGGCCGTCCCCCCTGCTTTCTGCCTGCTGCCCAGTCATCCGCCCCATGTGCCATGCCACATCTTCTTACCGTTGTGCAGCCTATGCACTTCTGGTCACAGGCAGGTCCCAGTGTTCATTTTGAATGTGCAGTGAACTTCGGGTCTTGCATGCCTAATCTCGAGTGAACACCGTGCCAGAGATTTTGGGAGGCTGAGAACTAGGTATCGAACAGCTGGGACCAGAAAAAGTTTAAGAAGAATAAAGATACCCATCTTACTGCTAGGGATGAGAGAATTTGAACTGCAAAATTCGGGGTTCGTACCAGACACCTAGTGTCTGGTACCGAACCCTAAACACGGACTTTTAATCGGAAGTCCGGTTTACTGTTCGTATTCGAATGGCTATTAAAGTTTGTTGAGAGGCTGCTGCGCAGCCAATCAACAAGCTTTTAGGCTGTGGGTAGAGATGGACAAACGCAAATGATAAAGTCCGAGGTCCGTACTTGACACCTAGTGTCCGCTGACAGACACTGAACATGGACTTCTCCCAGACGTCCAAGTTACTGTTCGAGTTCGGCAGCATGAACAAAGCTTGTTGTAGACATGGGGTCCCGTCTATTTTTGATAAGCAGCACGGGCTACAGCCCCAGATGTCAGCTTTATCTTGTCTGGTTACCAAAAATAAAGGGGTCCAAAAGCCTTTTTTTTTTTAAATGTTTAAACAATTTAGAACAACAGCATGGGTTTTCCCTTATTTTTGATAACCAGCCATGCTAGAGCTGACAGCTGATGGCTGATATTCTAAGACTGGGAAGAGGCCATGGATATTGGCCCTATCCAGCTTAAAATTAGCAGCCCACAGCAGCCCTAGAAAAGGCTCATCCATTAGATCCACACATGGCTTGGAGGGTGTATTGTTTTAACAAGAGTGGATAGGTACATGTGACTAGCCAGGGGACAGTTTTGGAGGATGAGGAGAACAGCCATAGTCACCGTAAGGTGGCTCTCAGAGCAGCTTATCGGCATCACTGGAGCATTCACTAACAGTATGTCTGGTACCATAAGCCCCCCTCAATTGCTGTAAGTCACCCTCTCATAGCACCTGCCTGTGCGATGATAGTCCAGAAATTTGAGATATTATTATCCCTTTTGCATCCTCCTCTGTTTCCACCTCTTCCCCTGGGGCCTCCACCTCCTCATACAGACTATTCAAAGTTTGCTTCAGTATGTAGATGACCTGAATAGTGATGCTGATGAGTCTCGTCAGCGCTAACCATCTCAGGAGCCTTTTGAAAACTGTGCAGAAGGGTGCAGCATTCATTCACGTGTGCCCTCTCATCTGTGCCCACTCCGCAAGCGTGATTTTTACCACATCCATACTGTGTTGGCCCAGGCTATGCAAAAGGACATACTGCACCAGGACTTGTCGCTGCTGCCACAGTGGCAGCAACATGTACAGAGTGGAATTCCACCATGTTGGTACATCACAAAGCAAACGGTTAATTGGTAGGCAGAAAGACCACTGTGGAGATCTAAGTCGATGACCTGTGGGGTGCGATCAGTGGAAGTGAGCACACAGCGACCATGTTTTCTGCAGCAGCGCATCCAGGCCGGGATAGTGGTGGAGAAATTGCTGAACCACAAGGTTGAGAACGTGAGCTACACAAGGCACGTGTGTTAGGTTGCCTTGGTTGTAGGGCTGCAACCAGGTTTGCACCATTATCGCACAAGACCTTTCGTGGCTCCAGGTTCAGTGGAAACAGCCATTGCTCCAACTCGGCCTAGATCTCCAAGGTATATTAATTAATTCATTAATTAATTTGAACACTGCGCAGTACGGATGTTGAGGTGATTCTAGCTGCACTGTTGGAATGCATGTTGGATTAAGGGACAGGTTGAGGGAACAGGTGGAGGCCCTAGAGGAGGTGGAGGAGCCAGAAGCAGTGGAGGAAGTGTTAGATAAATAGGTTTGACCCACAAGCTTTGGGGATTCAAAGACTTGTAGAGCAGCCCATTAACCACCTGCCCCCATTGCCACCAAAGTCACAGAGTGACCAGTCAGTGAGATGTAACGCCCCTGCCCATGTTTGTTCGTCCAGGTGTCAGTGGTGAAATGCACCCTGGTAGACATAGATTTTATCAGGGAACAGGTATTGTTGTCAGCGACATGCTGGTGTAGCGCAGGCACAGCTTTCTTATAGAAGTAATGGCAACTGGGCAACTGGTACTGGGGGCCTGCGATGGCCATCAACTTTCTGAAACCATCTGTATCCACCAGGCAGAAAGGCAGCATTTATGTGGCCAAAAGATTGGAGATGGTGGAGTTCAAGCTCTTAGCTTTGGCATGTGTAAGAGGAAACATTATTTTACTTGACCACAACTGCGGGACCGAGGGCTGGCTGCTATGGATGGGGTACAGAGAACAGGACTGTGAGTGAGGTGCAGGCGGAGATTTTATGGTGGATTAAGAAAGATGTGTTATTCTAGGTGACACGAAAGAAGCAGTCATGTTCACTTCCATAACAGCTTATGGGCTCTCACTCACCCCGACTGTAGGGGGTATACAAGTGGAGTTTTTGCGGTCGGAGACCTGTATGAGAAGACTTGGCATAGTGATGGAGTAGGAAGAAGTAGCACATGGGGTTGATGGGACGGCCGGTGGTTTACGAGGCCCACTAGTCCGCATTTTAGGGCAGTGAGAACACCACACTAAGGCATGTTGATCGCGCATGTGCCAGTTCATGTATGTAGTTGTCAAATTATTGCAATTTTTGCCTTTACTGAGTTTTTTGGGGCACATTTGACAGTTAATATGTGTTGGGTCATCCTTTGTGGTCTCAAAAAAGGCAAAGGCTAGGCAACCTTTGCCACTCCTTCGAACTACACACTCATGACCGGTGCTAGCTACAGCCATTGTTGGGATTGAGGATGCAATGCTTGTCATGGTTACATCACTTCGCGTCTGTGTGGGAAGCCGCAATGTAACCTCCACATCTTCCTCCTCCACGTCCACTGCTGAATTACTCAGCTGTGTACCTCTGGGTTCACACCAAGTGGGATCTACAACCTCATCATCATCCTCTCTGTTTTCACACTCCTCACCCTGAGAGTCATCCTCCTCTTCTTCCTGCCCTGAATGCACAGTACAGTCAGTGTGCAACTCTGGTATCTGAGTCTCATCAGGATCACCTTCGCCCTTGGTAGTTAACGTCTGGTGACAAGGGTCTGGATTCTGCTCTGACCCTACTTCGTCCGAACCCGGATCCAAGACGAAAAAAATTTGGGTATCGTGCACATGCTTTCCTCCTCTGGATTCTGTGATTCTTCGGAGCAGACCTCTGATACTCATGGAATACAATTTGTGAACAACTCTGCACAATGGCCCACTTGTGGTTCCCCACAATCAAATGAGCATTTGGAAATTTGAGACGCAAGGGGAAATATAGATGATTGGGGTGCCACCTCTGAGAATTGTACTGTGTGTGATGTTAACATGGTTGGAAGAGGATATTTGATGCAGCGCTTGCCATCCACTGGAGCACATTCTCTTTCTTAACCTCATCTACAAGGTGTACCGTTGTGAGGCTGATAAAGAAAGGGAGTGGAGTAGCCCATCCAGTAACAGATGTCAGCAGTCTCTGGATAGGACGAGACGGAGTTTGTTCAGTTGAGCTTTTATTAACATTGACACCTAACCCACGTACACGTCGAACACCAAGCCTATTCGCCCTTCCACCACAACTCGCTTTTTCCCACTCACGTTGTGAGTAATCTTTCCCTCTTGTAACCTACTGTTTCACAACTTTAGGCCCACAGCTGTCAGTCACCTGTCACTAAATAAACAAACACTATTTATTTTCTTATATAGTGTGCCTGACCAACACTGTTATACCTAATGATTTATAAGTGGAAATATGACCTTCTGATCTGCCACTGAAACATACTTTTATCACAAATGATTTGGATTAGCTAATTGGGCCTCCAGGCTGCATGCCAATATTAGGCTTAACGATTTTTAAGTAGAAATTTGGCCTTCTGATTTGCCACTGAAACAGTTTTATAACAAACGATTTGGAGTAGTAAATGGGGTCTCGGGAGGCTGCCACACAGTTTTTGGACTATCTAGTTAGATTCTGGAAGATAAATTTCACACAGGACAAAATCCTAACTAGTTAACTGACAAGTTCACTTTCAGCACCAGTACTAGCACAGGAGTGACCTCTCTGCACTGTGACACTGAGACAATGGCGCCAGCAAAACAAGATATCCGCTTTTTGTATGACCAGGGACATGTGACTTTGGAGGCCAATCACAGAAGACCTTGTGTCATGATGTTGTGGATGGTTTCTGCACCCTGATTGGCTGCTGGAATCAACACATATAAAGTTAAGGGGGAAAAAATAAGAGTGCACCGCTCCTCTATCCCCTCCACACGCTCATCGAACTTCTCCACGCCCCCTCCACTCATCAAACACATCCCCCATTCCCCCTCTCATCATACAGTACCACTATACTAGCCAAACTAATGACAAAAGCATTAGTGGAAATACGGTGATTTACCGAACTGTGACTGAGTTTTAATAACTTTGAGTAAAAATGTTTGTGAAAGCGAACACGAATCTGAATGTGCTACGTTTGTGCTGAATTTGAGATTGGCGAACGTTTTCCAAACAAGTTCGCTCATCTCTACGCCTGATGTACCCACAATAATAAGTGGGTGAAATGTGTCGAGGTGTCGGGCATAGCTATATCGATGCAGGAGATTCATCATCAAGCAGCTATGAGTTAATGTAGGGATTCTAGACAGGCAGCTTATGATCAATTATCAGCTGCTTTCTGACCTAGTTACTGTTCTGATTGGCAGCTAATGTGAGAGCAGTTCCATACTGACTGAGCTACTAAGTGACAAATAATATGATGGTGTTATATGCACTGAATTTTTCTGGTATCGTGAGGCATAGTGCAATATAGATGATACAGTAGGCAAAGTGCAATACATTTCTAGTGACAGCTGTAGGCTGGATAATGATACTTGGTAGCCTTATAGCATTAGGAACGCAAGCAATATTATACAAGAAATTTGTTTGTATGCATGGTCAGATTTTATTTAAATTTGCTTAATGTCAGTATCCGTATCTGATCTATTAGTAGAATTTTCAATAATAATGATGAATAGTATGACACATATATCTACTGTTTCTGATGCTCCAACTGCTACTGAACAATCACCTGAGAGCATGATCAATCAATCACTGAAAGCCATACATATTTAGGATTTGAATTTCCACTCCTCCTTTTTGCCGGTCTAATCATTGAATGAGCGAACAGTCTCCATTTACAATCCAAATTTTTCAAAAGATGAACGAGACTATTTGTATTCGCATAATCCCTATGAACGAGCGTTTTTGGGCACATCGTTCACTCACTCTACTCATTGACGTTACACATTTATGATAAACGATGGGTGGATAACGTTAGAGCCTGGATGATTATTGGCCAGTCTAAATGGGTCTTAAGTGACCACTTGATATAAGATTGTTGATGATTTCTGTACATTATCACTTTCTGAGGACCCTTATCAATTTGTCTTTACAGAGACAGGTGTGCAAGTAATCTAGAACTTTTCTTACTAAACTGACATTGAGTTGATTTATTAAGCTTGTCATGTTAAACTAAAAAGGTTGTTAGCTTTAGATGGTAGGGTGTAAATTGCTTCAGCTTATTATATGACTGAGTTGAGTTAAGTACGGTTTCAAGTGTCTTCTAGAAGCTGAGTCAACATGCCTCACAGTCTACTGCACAAGCTATATGAGCATAAGGAGATAGAATAAGGCTGAAGTCTGGAGTGTTAAACTGGCCATGCATGTCAAGAAACTGTTAAGGTACCGTCACACTAGGCGATATCGCCAGCAATCCGTGACGTTGCAGCGACCTGGATGGCGATATCGCTGTATTTGACACGCAGCAGCGATCTGGATCCCGCTGTGAAATTGCTGGTCGCTGCTAGAAGGTCTGCACATTATTTGGTCGCTAGGTCGCCGTGTATCGCCGTGTTTGACAGCAAAAGCGACGATACCAGCGATATTTTACACTGGTAACCAGGGTAAACATCGGGTTACTAAGCGCAGGGCCGCGCTTAGTAACCCGATGTTTACCCTGGTTACCAGCGTAAAAGTTAAAAAAACAAACAGTACATACTCACCTGCGCGTCCCCCAGCCTCTGCTTCCTGACACTAAAGCGCCGGCCCTAAACTGAAAGTGAAAGCAACAGCGGTGACGTCACCGCTCTGCTGTTAGGGCCGGAGCTCAGTCAGCGTCAGGATGCAGAGGCTGGGGGACGCGCAGGTGAGCATGTACTGTTTGTTTTTTTACTTTTACGCTGGTAACCAGGGTAAACATCGGGTTACTAAGCGCGGCCCTGCGCTTAGCAACCCGATGTTTACCCTGGTTACCCGGGGACCTCGGCATCGCTGGTCGCTGGAGAGCGGTCTGTGTGACAGCTCTCCAGCGACCACACAGCGACGCTGCAGCGATCGGCATTGCTGTCGCTATCGCTGCAGCGTCGCTTAATGTGACGGTACCCTTAGCTAAATGATAGCTATTCCTCCCGACACCTCTGCTGGCGGCTTATCTCCTCTGAGAATAAAAGGATTGGGCATTGAAAATCAATATTCCGGAATTTGCTTTGCTCCGGCTTCTTCTGTCATAGAGTCAGGAGGCCATTGACACTAAAAAAACCCGGTACAGAACGTGTGTCTGGGACCAAATTTCATGCCCCCCCCCGTTTATATATACTGCATGCATATTCGCATTAGGTACACATATGCACATTACAGATATATTGTATATAAAATTCATGCATACATTACACATATTTACAGGTCACAAGTACAAGTGAATATAAAATACACACATACGTATTATGCTTTCATATACACATTACTCACACGTGCACATTGTGCATGCATGGACACAAGGCTACGACAAAGTGTAGGAGTACAGTTGTGTGAAAAGTGTTTACCCCCTTCCTGATTTCCTATTCTTTTGCATGTTTGTCACACTTAAATGTATCAGATCACCAAACAAATGTAAATATTAGATAAAGATAACAGAAGTAAACAAAAAATGCAGTTTTTAATTAAAGATCTTTATTATTAAGGGAAAAAGAAATCCAAACCTACAGGGCCCTGTGTGAAAAAATGATTGCCCCCTAAACCTAATAACTGGCTGGGTCACCCTTATCAGCAACAACTAAAATCAAGTGTTTGATTGTGATAACTGGCAATGAGACAATCCCAGTCATGGGGAAGAATAATGCCCAGTTTCCCCGAATGGCGTACAGTCATAGCGTGACATCAACTGTGCAACTCGTTTAGCGCCATAGGGGCTCAAAAAAGGAAGGGAGCCCAAATAGGAAGCTGATCCATTCAAATCTTATTATTTATTTCTATACTCTGTGATGTGGATCATCTAACACGTTGTTAGGGTTGGCGGATTGCACTAAATAAAATAAATAATAAAGGCAATCACAACCCAGGGTCCACCGTGCAGAGATGATAAACTGCTGCTAGTGAGCAATGACGAAACAGACAGCGGGCGATTGCCTGGACACGCTGTGTTAACGCCACTCAGTGTGAACGGAACACTAAGCACCAAACTCTGTTACTCCCCAGAGAGGTACTGAACAAATGTATACTGTGTGCTCTGCCCTGTTAAACGTCACATGGAAAACACAAGGTAAGAGCTTGCAACTGAGCTGTGTCAGTCCCACACAGAGATGAAACAGATGCTGAGCATAATTTCCTGACTAGGGTTGAGCTTGCTCTGAATCTCTACTGTGCTATCCGCACACATGTAGGTAACAGATCCTAAGCAAAGCGGCTAATTGCCCCCACTGATGCTAGCTGCCTGCCTACGTCTACAGTCCCAAAGCTAGACAGACACAAAACACGTGCAGACAGAGTGGTAGAGTCTTCACTCACATAGCCACACATAAATGGTACTAGCACCCACGCGTGGGCCACTGAGAGCTTTTTAAACCCTAGGCTCCACCCCTAACACTCACGCCCAGCCAGCCGTGACATCGCCTGTGGGCCTATCTGGAGCCACCACATCACCAGAGAAGTGAACGTCTGACCACAAATAGGAAGACGCCACCTCACGGACATGTTCAGTAAGGTGATTTCTAGACTTAGATTCCAGAGCGTCAGGTCGCCGCAGCCTATCGCTGGTTACCAAAGACTTGGCTGGAGAGCCAGCAGTAACCAAACGAACACCACGAGCCTGAGCAAGGCGCTGGGACCGACATCTATGCTCAGCAGCATCTGCAGCAGCTGAAGCTGAATGGGAGACCAGAGAGGCAGATAAGGCTTGGGATCTATCCCGTGCAGCGGGAGAATCCTGACGCCTAACACACGTGTCTCTATATATTTAATTCTCAAGACTCTTTTTGTAGCTTCATGTCTTTGTCAGTGGGCAAACTTTCAAAATCAGCAAGGGATGAAATACTTATTTCCCCGATTGTATGTATATGAATAATGCAAATTAGCGTGTGCAATGTACATATGCTTGGCTAGGATGAGGTATTCCAGGAGTAGTCTCAGAAGATTTGAGAAGGGCAAATGTTGTCCCTATCTTCAAAAAAGGAAAGAAGATGGAGGCCAGTGAGCCTTACTTCTATACCAGGAAAGATCATTGAACATTTATTAAACAGCATGTATGTAATGGGAGCTACTCTACTCTGGACTCCGTCTGGCGTCTGTTCAGCTGTGTCCTTTTCAGAAGTGCACAAAACTGTGTTTGACCACACCTTTATACATGCCTAAAAAGACGGATTACAGGTCAGATGGCGTCCACAGTGCTGCCTCATTATATGGAATTATCCGCTGGTGGTTCCGTCTGAATCACGTATTTCAGAGATCTGCAATCTGCACATAAATCCTTAGAACAAAACCCTTGCCTGCTACTGGCATTAGGTCAGATGCTAAAATGCTGGGATTTTTTTTTACGTAGGGTATATCTCCTATGTTATGACTATCATGTGGTGTAACATACACTCAGCATTAATCTGTTGAGATTCAGAACTTTGTAAATGGTGTTAAACATAGATTGGTATGTGACCTAGCAATAACTCTTTGCAAATGGCACTCATCACATTTATCATAATATAATCGTACATAATGATATGATGCTACATAATTACCATCAGTATGATCTTTGTGTCAGGAGATGGACATATTGCCCTCCTTTCCCTCTTTAAAGGGATCCTGTCAGCTGTTTTTGCCGATATTAGCTGCGGCCACTGCCTTTCAGGGCATATCTACAGCACTCTATAATGCTGTAGATAAGCCCCATCTGACCTGCAAGATAAAAAAAATAAGTTTTATTATACTCACCTGGGGGGTGCGGTCCCGTCCGATGGGTGTCTTAGGTCTGGGTCCGGCGCCTCCCATCTTTTTGCTCCGCCGTCCTCCTGCTTTTTCATTTCTAACTGGCATTGCACTCCTGCGTCGGACCCAGACCTTCGACACCCATCGGACCGGACTGCCCCCCGGGTGAGTATAATAAAACTTATTTTTCTTATCTTTCAGGTTGGACCGGGGGCTTATCTACAGCATTATAGAATGCTGTAGATAAGCCCTAAAAGGGAGTGGTCGCATCTTATAGCGGCCAAAACTGCTGACAGGTTCCCTTTAAGAACAAGTGTGTTGTTATATTGTGTAATGTCAATTGTGCTATGCATTAATGGTGTTGATAATGCGTGTTATTTAAAAGTAGGGGAAGAGAAAGAAATAGTTTCCTGTCAGAAACCCAAAAAGGGCCCAGAGCGCGTAGAAGGAAGACCAATGGTCTCATGTGAGCAATGCCGCATGACACAGGTGCCCCTAACTAGAAGGGAGACCGGGATGGAGGATAGAGAGATCCTAGCAGACAGTAAGAAAGAAGTGACCAAAAGAACAGAATGATCGATCGGAGACAAGTCCTGGGTCAGGACTCCTATTAGTTTGGCAAAGAGTTTATAACTCAGAGTGGTAACGGGCCAAAGCTGGACAGAGTACGTAAGACAAATAGAGTGCCCCAGGTGGGAGTTCCAGAGCATCAGAGACAGAAAAGATAAGTACTAGCCATACTGGCAGTATAATTCCTTAGAGGGGAAAGAACAGGCGGAACCATGGGTTGAGAATAGGAATCTTACAAACTAAACTATAGTACTGAGCTGGGCTGCAGTGAAGTAGAAAAGAACGTTGAAGATAGAGGATAAGCGAGTAAAGAGTATGGAATTAAAACAGTGTGTGGAAATTCTGTGTATTGTAAAGGAAATGTTCATCAAGTTGTGTGCCCGCTATCTACTGTATATAATACCCCCAAGTTATTGTTGAGAAAAAAGTTTATTTTTGACTGGTGTTATCCCTCATTGAACTGTCCAACATCTGATCCAGGTCAACCAACATCATTGGTTACAAGTGGCCTGCAAGGGCGTAGCGCCCCCACATCACAAGTCCACACACCCAGCCACAACCCCCATCTTCATGTAACATGCCATAGCTACCACCCTGTGCCTCTTCATTGCAACAGGGTCAATGGTAAACCAGACCAAACAATAAAGTACATGTATAAGTTCAAGACAACAGTGGGGTCAATTGTTGAGATGGCAGACCACTTTTTAACCCCCTTACACGTGCACTGGAACATTAAACAAGGTGGTTGTAATGGGAAATATAGCCTTTAAAGACCAAGAAATGCCCTTTTAACAGGTAAAATCATTATCCCACCAAGTATAAATAGATTTAGGGTATATCCTCTTGGCGATATCCAGCGTACATTTATGGCGGATGTCCACACTTACTGTATGAAGCGGTCATAGGCGATATATAGCTAGCACTAAAGAGTGATTGCTTTAATTAGAGTAGTTTAATCTATTAGATATCATTGTAAATCGAGACAGCGGCATTTAGAAGGCCCCCTATATGCCATGCTAATAATGTTATGATGGCGGTGGCTGCACTTTGTAGGAGACCTGTAAATATACAACCCCTGGCAAAAACTATGGAAGCACCGGCCTTGGAGGATGTTCATTCAGTTGTTTAATTTTGTTTGTTTCTTTTTCATGATTTGATAATTTTTTCCCACATAATTGAGTGAGTCCATAATTTTCTCCCTCTTTTTGTTCTAAAAAAGTAACAAATACTGACTACAACATTTTTTGTTCTTGATTTCTTTTAGTGTTTATTAAAGCCAGAAAGTGGTCATTTGAAATGACTTCAGTTTTGTGCCATGTCTGTGATCTGCTTTTTTGTACAAAATTAAACAACTGAATGAACATCCTCCAAGGCCGGTGATTCCATAATTTTTGCCAGGGGTTGTAGAATACACTGCAATACTGCATGAGCGATCAAGCAATCATAGATTCAAGCCCCCATATTCAGGATAATAATAAATGTAAAACACATAAAAAATGTTTTAAAAATATAAAACCATCCTCAAACACATTTTTTCAGCATTGAAATTGAAACACCAAGGAAAAGGAAAACAAAATGATGAAATTATGCAAATCCACAGACTGATAGACATGTTATTCATACGCAAATGCTGAAAAAATAGAAACAACATTTTGGAAACACCTTTATTTATGAGTATGAGTTTTTTACATGTTAACATGTGGTTGTATCCTGAGGAAGAAGTGTGTCAATTATGAAACACGTTGATCAATAATCCGCAATCTATACAGTCTGTGTATACTTGACATAAGGATATACGTGACTCCTGTGAGCTTAAGGCTGTGTGCACACGTTGCAGATTTTATTGCGGATCCGCAGCGTTTTTTTTCAGCGCGGAATTGCATCAAATCCGCAATGTAGTGCACAACCAATGTAAGTCTATGGGAACCGCACACTTGATGTGCACATGCTGCGGAAAAATCCGCACAGAAATGCAGCATTTTATTTTCCGCAGCATGTCACTTCTTTTGTGTGGATCTGCAGTGTTTCAGCACCCATTGATTGTAAAAACCATCTGCGGATTTGCTGCGGATGAAAAGGTTCTCGGTATTAACCGATACCTCCTCTTCTTCTCGTCCTCTTTTTTAGAATCATCTCTCCTAGCCCTGTCTAAATTAAAGCGCTCCAGAGGCAATAAAGAAAATATTTCTACATTATCTCCCTTCCATATTTTTTTCTTCACTTCTTGTTTTAAATGAGCCCCCAAAGGACCATCAAAACACATGTACACCTCTCCCTTAGCCGTGTCATCCAAATGAATCGCATCTTCCTTTTCTTTTTCCCCAGTTGAGCCCGCAACTAGACCCACATTGCCTGATCCGTCCACTGGTGTGATAGCTCTGGATGCCCTGCCACTGTCTACTGAAGAAGCTGCGACGCCCACCCCTATCCCAGAGTTACCGCAAACACCAAAAACTTCAGATGAGCCCCCATATCCTGAAATTGCCAAAGAATTCCCTAACCACGCAGCTGACGGTAATGCCCCCTTGTGCAGCCCGGACCCCCACAACCCCGCTAATTCTTCCAGGCCCCTGAGGGTCAAACCTATACCCCCACCAACTCCCCCAGAAAAAACATCCTGACTCCTAGTTTCAGGGGAAGCTAAGCAAGGGTTAAAAGGCAAAGGATAATTACTCTCAACTAGCTGCCTGGGTGCTGTGAACCCAGCAGCCAAAGATCCGGCATACTGTTGAAGTTGTCCAGCCATGTCCTGGACAGGTCCATCAATGAATCTGAAGCACTTGCGTTTTCTTGCTCCCCAGACCCCAGCCACTGTAAGGCGAAAAAGGGACTAACTGTGCTGCGACCTTCGGAGCTGATGTGGATGGTGCATTGGGAACAGGGCCAGCATCCTGCTGCCCGTATGAAGTCACTGGGCTCATTTCCAACAATATGTCCCCTGGCCTGAAGGCCGAAGCAGCTGGCTGCCGCCTGTATGAACCTGCTGGTACCTGCCCCGTGCTCTCCAATGGTCCTTTTCTGCGGTGGCCAGTGACGCTCTGTGCTACTTCGGGCAGCACGCTGTTATCAGGGCCAGCCAGCTACCGCCCACATTGTTCCCAGCACTAAGGGGCCACCAGATATGGCCCACGCCTCCTAGACTCCTGTGGTCTCCCACGCTGAGCAGGCCCAGCCGCCATGCTGGTGCCCGCAGTTCCTGCACCCGCCATCCCTTGCCGCGTTCTCCTAGACGAAGGGGAGGCTGGCTCCTCCCCCTGTTGTAGGCCCTGCCGCTCTGTCGGATTCCCTCCCGGCAGTGCGATGCGAGGCCGATAGCCTAAGGCCTGTGTCGCTTACCGGAGGGTCCCCGGAGGGGCTCCTGTCTCGGCGCCGGACCCTTGGAGTGACATCGGGGCTCAGGCGTGCCAGAGGCCTAGTCCCCCGCGCCCGGCGCCTGCCTGAAGGAGCCTGGGAAGCTCCATCTCCTGTCCCCTGCAGCAAGCTGGTAACCGATGCCTACAGCCACTCTGTACACTGGGAGGCTGCTGCGTCCCGCAGGCGATGAAGCAAGGCCTCGATCTCCATCGTAAGAGGACCCCGCATCTTCCTTATCCACCAGGTGGGTGCTCAAAATGGTTGACCACATAAGATGGGTGCCCCCTCTTATGCTGCCCCCCCCTCTTAATCCAAACTCCACCTCCTCCACTATTTGAAACTAAACACTACCCCTCCCCTCTCTTACCATTAACCCCCAAAACACTGCCCCTACCAAAAAACCCCTGTCAGCTCACTAAATCCCACGTTACCCAGTCATGTCGGCCTCCCCTTAGAGGCCAGGGGCCTTGTACGGCCTCTCTGGATCTAATTACCACTCATCAGCAGGGTGGAAAATCCACACATTTTTCCAGAATACTCGGGGCGTCGCTAGTGCCAATGATCCGGGGCTCAGGCCCCGAACATCGCATTTAACTGTGTCGGCATCAACATGACGCCGACACAATTCAATCACGTGATAGAGCAGGGAGACACCAGCTCCTTGTCATTGTCCTTGTCCATCTCCCTGTAAACCACAGACTGCAGCTTCTGATGAGACATCAGCATTCTCACGCAGGGCAGCGCAATGACGTTGATTCATTGTTCCGCTCTGCAGTCCAGAAAAGAAGATGGAGGCTGCGGTGCTGGGAATCAGGAGGAAGTGAGTATAAACTTTTTTAGTTTTTATATGAACGGGCAGTGTGGGCCATCATACTATATCTGTGGTGGCCATAATACTATATATATGAGGGCTAGGGCCATGATACTATATATGTGGGGGCTGGGGCCATCATATCATATATATGTGGAGGCCATCATACACACATGGTCAAAATTGTTGGTACCCCTCTTTTAATGACAGAAAAATCCACAATGGTCACAGAAATAACTTGAATCTGACAAAAGTAATAATAAATAAAAGATCTATGAAGATGAAAAAATGAAAGTCAGACATTGCTTTTCAACCATGCTTCCATAGAATTTAAAAAAAAAAATACAACTCCTGAAATAGGCTGGACCGGAATAATGGTACCCCTGAAAATAATGTGACAAAATGGACATGTTAAATCACGGGGTGTGTCCACTAACTAGCATCACAGGTATCTACAATCTTGGAATCAGTGAGTGGGCCTGTATATAGGGCTATAGATACTCAGTGTGCTGTTTGGTGACATGGTGCGTATCACACTCAACAAGGACCAGAGGAAGCGAAGGAAAGCATTGTCTCAGGAGATTAGAAAGAAAATTATAGACAAACATGTATAGGTAAAAGTTATAAGACCATCTCAAAGCAGCTTGATGTCCCTGTGACTACAGTTGCACATATTATTCAGAAATTTAAGATCCATGGGACTGTAGCCAACCTCCCTGAACATGGCCGCAGGAGGAAAATTGATGATAAATCAGAGACAGATAATACGATTTTTAACAAAAGAGCCCAGAAAAACTTCCTAACAGATTAAAGGTGAACTTCAAGCTCAAGGAACAGATCACACCATCCGTTACTGTATGAGCCAAAGTGGACTTCATGGGAGACAACCAAGGAGGACACCATTGTTGAAAAAAAAATCATAAAAAAGCCAGATTGCAATTTGCCAAACTACATGTTGACAAGCCACAAAGCTTTTGGGAGAATGTTCTATGGACAGATGAGACAAAAATGGAACTTTTTGGCAAGGCACATCAGTTCTATGCTCTATGTTCACAGATAGAAAAATGAAGTGCAGCGCCCCTGGTCGTGCAGTATCGTCACTCTGCCACTAAGGGGAGTGATGGTACTTCTGATTGTACTAAAAGAGTTCACCTGACCAGGTAACACAGTCACACACTACACTTCACACTCTGGCCACCAGGAGCAAAAGGTTCTATTTATTAGGCCACTCCCCACACTCTGGTAAAACTGGGGGTTGGATAGGAAGTTAGAAGAGAAGCTGACTGGGTTTTGCCCAGGTAACGTCTGGATAGAGTTGCTTGGGAAGATTCAGGGAGGTCCCTGTCAGGGGTGGGATCCTGGCAGTGGCCTAGCACGGGACAGATCGTTACGGAGCCGCGCCTGCACTTCATTGCGGCGGCATCCTAAGAAAGGACAAGAAGCGAAGTATATTGTGGAGAAGTGAGAAACGAGATCACAGCACTAGGAGATAATACCGGGAGGAGTCGTGCCCTAAGATCGTGGCAACATCCTTCTGAGGCGCGTAGCCGGTGGCCGGAACACCGAGGGAGTACTGGCTCTACGCATTACTCCAGATAACAGCAGGGCAGTTAACTTTAGGTTGGCTGTCTCACCTTTACACCTATGCAGACAACGGAGGCAATTGTGGGAGAGGGGCATCTCTAGGGTTCCTATAAAAAAGCTCCAGGCCTACCCCGTCATACGGGTGCATCCTATCCATACCAACTGGGGGATGGAGAGAGAGAACATCAGAAACAGATACAAGAGTTGTGAGGACTATCCCGTGGTGCTCAGCAGGGAGGTACTACAACACACAGGCGCAAGTAGGAAGGCTACTGATTTCCACCTGCAAAGGGAACTCTGGATGTGCCTTCGGACCGGCCGGTCTCAGCAAGCCCTGTTAGCAGTGCTCTGGATTGTGGATGCTGAATTCTACAGTAAAAGGTAAAGAGACTGCAACCCTGTGTCCTTGTTATTTACTGCGACCTACACCATCACCATCTACACCTCAAGGGAAGCCCTGGGGACCTACTTCACCTGTGGGAAGTTATACCATCTAGCTGCCATTCCATCACCCCAGCGGACCACTAGCAGCGTCGGTCAACCTGACCGAATACCACAGGTGGCGTCACGAACACTTGACAGACTTTCACCTACACCTTTAATTGGACGCCCCTTAGCAGGGTCACGGACCGGGTCAAGCCAAGGTGACATCCCCAGAACCGAGACAGAGAGATCCGGTACCGAGTACCCTGTTGCCCTGCGTCTGGGGGCGCTCCAGAAGCATAAACATGTGAAACATGGAGGAGACTCTGTTATGTTCTGGGACTTATTTGCTTCATCTGGCACAGGGTGACTAGAATCTGTGCAGGGTACAATGAAATCTCAAGACTATCAAGGGATTCTAGAGAGAAATGTGCTGCCCAGTGTCAGAAAGCTTGGTCTCAGTCGCAGGTCATGGGTCTTGCAACAGGATAATGACCCAAAACACACAGCTAAAAACACCAAAGAATGGCTAAGAGGAAAACATTGGACTATTCTGAAGTGGCCTTCTATGAGCCCTGACCTAAATCCTATTGAGCATCTTTGGAGAGAAATGAAACATGGCGTCTGGAAAAGGCAACCTTCAAACACGAGACAACTGGAGCAGTTTGGTCTTGAGGAATGGGCCAAAATACCTGTCGAGAGGTGCAGAAGTCTCATTGACAGTTACAGGAATCGTTTGAATGCAGTGATTGTCTCAAAAGGTTGTGCAACAAAATATTAAGTTAAGGGCACCATCATTTCTGTCCAGACCTATGTCATGAGTTTTATTTTATTTTTTTTAATTCTGTGGCAGCATGGTTGAAAAGCAATGTCTGACTTTCATTTGTTCATTTTCATAGATTTTTTTTTATTTATTATTACTTTTGTCAGATTCAAGTCATTTCTGGGACCATTGGGGGGTTTTCTGTCATTAAGCTGTCAAGGTAAAAATATATATCTTTATACCTTTTTGTACTGCTATACTCTTATACTGTGAAACAATAAGTTTTTCCTATGCTTGCAGATATAACTGTATTTAAAATGGCTGCCAGTATTCACCTTTACCCTAGTTTTCGTCTCTGAGGGAAGAAGTATCATTTCTTCTGAAATTGAAACTTCAGGAATGTGAAGAAAGGAGGATTCGCCAGGAGACACCAGGACAAATCAGAAAGGACTGAATACTAGACATATACTGCTTAAACCCCGCCTATCGCATTCCTTTTTGTTGAACAATATAGTACTGTGTTTTTGGAAATAAACGCAGTTGTTGTGATCGTTGCTGACACGTGTGGACGCACGGGCATCAACTGAGATTGAACCAGCTATTTGTCTGACTCATTCTTACCCGGTACCAGATGCTCTGCACACACTTTAATTTGGAATGACTGGTGAATGAGGGTTATTGTCGTGACAACCCCGACAATTTGGCGCGACCAACGTGGGGCGTGGCCAGCGATCCGAGACCCCCTGGACCCATGCCTGGATGTCCGTGGATGATACCCGTAGTGGCTGACCTCGAGGACTGATCACCCTCCAAACACGGTAAGTGGAGATCATATACTTTGTATGTGTCACACTTGCTAGTGTCTCAGCCGTTATTGGTTTGTCTGTGGTCTCCTTGGGTCTGAGGAGTGACCGGTCGAGTGGTGAGACCGAGCGCGATCCTGTGCCACGCTCTGAACCAGCAACTGAGAGACGTCGCATCCTGCGCGTCCTCGTGTACACCATACCTCCTCCACCGGTCATTGTACTCCATTCAACCACCCTACCCGTGACTATTGTTTAGTAGTGAAGTGGAGTGAAAGATTGAGTAAGTTGTAGATTGCGGGGCGGCTTAGAGAAAGGATTAGGAGACGCGGCTTCTGTGATATTGTACCAACTAGGTAATTCAAGACGTCCCGAGAGGGGATCACCTGTATTTCTGTGGAGGGCTGTTGTGAATTTGGATTCTGGGCTCCCCCGGTGGCTACTGGTGGAATTGAACTTGTGTCATCATCTTCCCTGTTCACCTGTTCTCATCAGATCTGGGTGTCGCTATATAGCCTGGCTTCTCTGTTAGTTGCTTGCCGGTCATCAATGTTATCAGAAGCCTCTCTGTGCTTGTTCCTGCTCCCAGACATCTACTAGATAAGTTGGACTTTCGTCCTTGTTTGTTTTTGTTTTTTGGTTCCAGTTCACAGCTGCAGTTTCGTTACTGTGTCTGGAAAGCTCTTGTTGATCAGGAATTGCCACTCTGGTATTATGAGTTAATGCCAGAGTCCTAAAGTAATTTCTGGATGGTGTTTTGTTAGGGTTTTCTACTGACCATGAAAGTGTGCCTTCTGTCTTCTGCTATCTAGAAAGCGGACCTCAAATTTGCTAAAACTATTTTCCTGCTGCGTTTGTTATTTCGTCTAAAATCACCGCCAATATATGTGGGGGGCCTCTGTCTCCTTTTTGGGCATTTCTCTAGAGGTGAGTCAGGTCTTATATTTCCCTCTGCTAGCATTATTTAGTTCTCCGGCCGGCGCTGGGCATATAGGGATAAAAAGTAGGACATGCTACCTGGCTACTTCTAGTTGTGCGGTAGGTTTAGTTCATGGTCAGTACAGTTACCATCTTCCAAGAGCTTGTTCCTATATAGGCTTATGCTAGTTCTCTGGCCATGGAGATCATGACAGTTTGACCGGCCCACTAAAGGGTTAAAATCCTTGGCTGAGAAAGGAGAGAAATAAGAAGTCTGCTGAGAGTTTTTTTTTTTTTTTTTTTGTGCTCTTAATTGGATCACTTGCCAGTCTGTCTATGCTGCAGTCTTTCTTTTTTTTTTCTCTCCTTCTAATCTTTGAATGGCTCTGTGTTCACCTGTCTATAATGGATCTTCAGAGTGTAACTGCAGGTTTGAATAATCTCGCCACGAAAGTACAAAGTTTGCAAGATTTTGTTGTTCATGCTCCGGTATCAGAGCCGAGAATTCCTTTGCCGGAATTCTTCTCAGGGAATAGATCTGGCTTTCAGAATTTTAGAAATAATTGCAAGTTATTTTTGTCCCTGAAATCTCGTTCTGCTGGAGACCCTGCACAGCAGGTTGGGATTGTGATTTCCTTGCTCCGCGGCGACCCTCAAGACTGGGCTTTTTCATTGGCACCAGGGGATCCTGCGTTGCGCAATGTGGATGCGTTTTTTCTGGCCTTGGGGTTGCTCTATGAGGAACCTCATTTGGAACTTCAGGCAGAAAAAACTTTGATGTCCCTATCGCAGGGGCAAGATGAAGCTGAAATTTACTGCCAAAGATTCCGTAAATGGTCTGTGCTTACTCAGTGGAATGAGTGTGCCTTGGCGGCTACTTTCAGAGAGGGTCTCTCTGATGCCATTAAGGATGTTATGGTGGGGTTCCCTGTGCCTGCGGGTCTGAATGAGTCCATGACAATGGCCATTCAGATCGATAGGCGTCTGCGGGAGCGCAAACCAGTGCACCATCTGGCGGTGTCCACTGAGAAGACGCCAGAAAGCATGCAGTGTGATAGAATTCTGTCCAGAAGCGAGCGGCAGAATTTTAGACGGAAAAATGGGTTGTGTTTCTATTGTGGGGATTCTACTCATGTTATATCAGCATGCTCTAAGCGTACTAAAAAGCTTGATAAATCCGTTTCCATTGGCACTTTACAGTCTAAATTTATTTTGTCTGTGACCCTGATTTGCTCTTTGTCATCTATTACCACGGACGCCTATATCGACTCTGGCGCCGCTTTGAGTCTTATGGATTGGTCCTTTGCCAATCGTTGTGGGTATGATTTAGAGCCTTTGGAGACTCTTATTCCTCTGAAGGGGATTGACTCCACCCCATTGGCTAATAATAAACCACAATACTGGACACAAGTAACTATGCGTATTAATCCGGATCACCAGGAGACTATTCGTTTTCTGGTGCTGTATAATCTACATGATGATTTGGTGCTAGGATTGCCATGGCTGCAGTCTCACAACCCAGTCCTTGACTGGAGAGCTATGTCTGTGTTGAGCTGGGGATGTAGGGGGACTCATGGGGACGTACCTTTGGTTTCCATTTCATCATCTATTCCCTCTGAAATCCCTGAGTTCCTGTCTGATTATCGTGACGTCTTTGAAGAACCCAAGCTGGGTTCACTACCTCCGCACCGTGAGTGCGATTGTGCTATAGATTTAATTCCGGGTAGTAAATACCCAAAGGGTCGTTTATTTAATCTGTCTGTGCCTGAACATGCTGCTATGCGAGAATATATAAAGGAGTCCTTGGAAAAGGGACATATTCGTCCATCGTCATCTCCCTTAGGAGCCGGTTTTTTCTTTGTGTCAAAAAAAGACGGCTCTTTGAGACCATGTATTGATTATCGGCTTTTGAATAAAATCACGGTTAAATATCAATACCCATTGCCGTTGCTGACTGATTTGTTTGCTCGCATAAAGGGGGCCAAGTGGTTCTCTAAGATTGATCTCCGTGGGGCGTATAATTTGGTGCGGATCAGGCAGGGGGATGAGTGGAAAACCGCATTTAATACGCCCGAGGGCCACTTTGAGTATTTGGTGATGCCTTTTGGTCTTTCTAATGCCCCTTCAGTCTTCCAGTCCTTTATGCATGATATTTTCCGCGATTTTTTGGATAAATTTATGATAGTGTATCTGGATGATATTCTGATTTTTTCGGATGACTGGGACTCTCATGTTCAGCAAGTTAAGAGGGTTTTTCAGGTTTTGCGGTCTAATTCTCTGTGTGTCAAGGGTTCTAAGTGCGTATTTGGGGTTCAGAGAATTTCCTTTTTGGGATATATTTTTTCTCCCTCTTCCATTGAGATGGATCCTGTCAAGGTTCAAGCTATTTGTGATTGGACGCAGCCCTCTTCTCTTAAAAGTCTTCAGAAATTTTTGGGCTTTGCCAACTTTTATCGTCGATTTATTTCTGGTTTTTCGGATGTCGTTAAGCCATTGACCGATTTGACTAGACAGGGTGCTGATGTTGCTAATTGGTCCCCTGATGCTGTGGAGGCCTTTCAGGAGCTTAAGCGCCGTTTTTCTTCTGCCCCTGTGTTGCGTCAGCCTGATGTGGCTCTTCCTTTTCAGGTTGAGGTCGACGCTTCTGAGATCGGAGCTGGGGCAGTGTTGTCGCAGAAAAGTTCTGACTGCTCCGTGATGAGGCCTTGTGCCTTCTTTTCCCGTAAATTTTCGCCCGCTGAGCGGAATTATGATGTTGGGAATCGGGAGCTTTTGGCCATGAAGTGGGCGTTTGAGGAGTGGCGCCATTGGCTTGAGGGGGCCAGACATCAGGTGGTGGTATTGACTGACCACAAAAATTTGATTTATCTTGAGACCGCCAGGCGCCTGAATCCTAGACAGGCGCGCTGGTCATTATTTTTTTCTCGGTTTAATTTTGTGGTGTCATACCTACCGGGTTCTAAGAATGTTAAGGCGGATGCCCTTTCTAGGAGTTTTGAGCCTGATTCACCCGGCAACTCTGAGCCCACAGGTATCCTTAAGGATGGAGTTATTTTGTCAGCCGTTTCTCCAGACCTGCGGCGGGCCTTGCAGGAGTTTCAGGCGGATAGACCGGATCGTTGTCCGCCTGATAGGCTGTTTGTTCCTGATGATTGGACCAGTAGAGTCATCTCTGAGGTGCATTCTTCTGCATTGGCAGGTCATCCTGGAATTTTTGGTACCAGGGATTTGGTGGCAAGATCCTTCTGGTGGCCTTCCCTGTCACGAGATGTGCGAGGCTTTGTGCAGTCTTGTGACGTTTGTGCTCGGGCCAAGCCTTGTTGTTCTCGGGCTAGTGGATTATTGTTGCCCTTGCCTATTCCTAAGAGGCCTTGGACGCACATCTCGATGGATTTTGTTTCAGATCTGCCTGTTTCCCAGAAGATGTCTGTCATCTGGGTGGTGTGTGACCGTTTTTCTAAGATGGTCCATTTGGTTCCCCTGCCCAAATTGCCTTCTTCTTCCGAGTTGGTTCCCCTGTTTTTTCAAAATGTTGTTCGTTTGCATGGTATTCCTGAGAATATCGTTTCTGACAGAGGAACCCAATTTGTGTCTAGATTTTGGCGGGCATTCTGTGCTAGGATGGGCATAGATTTGTCTTTTTCGTCTGCTTTTCACCCTCAGACTAATGGCCAGACCGAGCGGACTAATCAGACCCTGGAGACATATCTGAGGTGTTTTGTGTCTGCTGACCAGGATGATTGGGTTGCTTTTTTGCCATTGGCGGAGTTCGCCCTCAATAATCGGGCCAGCTCTGCCACCTTGGTGTCCCCGTTTTTCTGTAATTCGGGGTTCCATCCTCGATTTTCCTCCGGTCAGGTGGAATCCTCGGATTGTCCTGGAGTGGATGCGGTGGTGGAGAGATTGCATCATATCTGGGGGCAGGTGATGGACAATTTGAAGTTGTCCCAGGAGAAGACTCAGCTTTTTGCCAACCGTCACCGTCGTGTTGGTCCTCGGCTTTGTGTTGGAGATTTGGTGTGGTTGTCTTCTCGTTTTGTCCCTATGAGGGTCTCATCTCCTAAGTTTAAGCCTCGGTTCATCGGTCCGTATAAAATATTGGAGATTCTTAACCCTGTTTCCTTCCGTTTAGACCTCCCTGCATCCTTTTCTATTCATAACGTTTTTCATCGGTCGTTATTGCGCAGGTATGAGGCACCGGTTGTGCCTTCCGTTGAGCCTCCTGCTCCGGTGTTGGTTGAGGGTGAGTTGGAGTACGTTGTGGAGAAAATCCTAGACTCCCGTGTTTCCAGACGGAGACTCCAGTATCTGGTCAAGTGGAAGGGATACGGCCAGGAGGATAATTCTTGGGTCACTGCATCTGATGTTCATGCCTCCGATCTGGTTCGTGCCTTTCATAGGGCCCATCCTGATCGCCCTGGTGGTTCTGTTGAGGGTTCGGTGCCCCCTCCTTGAGGGGGGGGTACTGTTGTGAATTTGGATTCTGGGCTCCCCCGGTGGCTACTGGTGGAATTGAACTTGTGTCATCATCTTCCCTGTTCACCTGTTCTCATCAGATCTGGGTGTCGCTATATAGCCTGGCTTCTCTGTTAGTTGCTTGCCGGTCATCAATGTTATCAGAAGCCTCTCTGTGCTTGTTCCTGCTCCCAGACATCTACTAGATAAGTTGGACTTTCGTCCTTGTTTGTTTTTGTTTTTTGGTTCCAGTTCACAGCTGCAGTTTCGTTACTGTGTCTGGAAAGCTCTTGTTGATCAGGAATTGCCACTCTGGTATTATGAGTTAATGCCAGAGTCCTAAAGTAATTTCTGGATGGTGTTTTGTTAGGGTTTTCTACTGACCATGAAAGTGTGCCTTCTGTCTTCTGCTATCTAGAAAGCGGACCTCAAATTTGCTAAAACTATTTTCCTGCTGCGTTTGTTATTTCGTCTAAAATCACCGCCAATATATGTGGGGGGCCTCTGTCTCCTTTTTGGGCATTTCTCTAGAGGTGAGTCAGGTCTTATATTTCCCTCTGCTAGCATTATTTAGTTCTCCGGCCGGCGCTGGGCATATAGGGATAAAAAGTAGGACATGCTACCTGGCTACTTCTAGTTGTGCGGTAGGTTTAGTTCATGGTCAGTACAGTTACCATCTTCCAAGAGCTTGTTCCTATATAGGCTTATGCTAGTTCTCTGGCCATGGAGATCATGACAGAGGGCTCTCACTAGGAGACCACCTCCCGACTGTTTAGAATATCGTGACAGGATAGTCTGTTAATCACTGTTGTTCAGGTTAGGGACAGGAAATATTGAGCGTGAGGCTCTTTATTCCTAATACGTTGAGTGAGATTCCGTATTATAGGACACAGTGTTGATATCGCTGTCAGTGGCCTACTGCAGAGGGGCATAGTATTCTGTGAAGGTATGTTGCGTCTCTTAAAGCAGAAGAAGTCCGTGCCCACAAGTTAAATGAGGATGCTGTGGAAGTCAAGACAATAGTAGAGTCACGGGAGGGCAAGAAGGCAGTCAGGAATGTTGGCAAGTTGTACAAGCATGTAGGATTGCCCTAGTCAGGGAGATTGCAGCCGTTTACATGGCACAATCTCAGAGAACAAAAGGGGCATATTGAAAGATAAAGGATTGTGAGAACAAGCGCAAGCTCATCTGCGAGTTGCGCGAGGCTTAAAGAACGAAGTATGGAAAGAGGTTGAAGGAGAGGGAGGATCAGAGGAATGTTTTGTAGAAATTAAGTCTGAGAACTGCTGTATTTCGTATCTGTGTTAAAGTTTTCTAAAATATCCGATGGGAGGGGTCAAGCCGCTGCGCTATTGTTTTCTCCTTTCTCTGTGTAGAGGAATGCTGTGATTTTTCTTATCTCCGTGTTTCTGGTAGGGAGGGGGCAGTATGTGGCTGCGTTCCAAGGTTTCTCTGTATTTTTTTGGTGTAGTACGCGCTGGTAGATCTGTGTTTTGTTTAAGGCGACAATATTGTTTTGAAGTACAAAGAAATATTGTAAATTGAAAGTGAAATCTAGTGTCTAGTTTTAGAAGGAAATTTGTTAGTGATTATTTGGTTATCAGTGTGATTGAAAGATTGGTAAAAGAATTACCTGTTTCAAGTTGAGTGGTTGATATATAGCAAATTGAAGATCAACAGAGGAAGTGAATTCTGATTGTTTTTGGGATGTTGAGAAAAAGGAAAGTTGTCTATTACTATGACAAAAAACTGGATGTTTTGTGGTGCAGGAAGGAATTGAGAAAGTGATTGAGGGTAATGTGTGAGAAAGATAAATAATTAAAAATAATAATCTGAAACAGGGGGGTCTCCCTGTTGGATAATATGGTCCCTCCCCAGGAAATTAAGCCTCTACTCCCGACTGTAGGCCCTATGCCCCTTAAAGCTAAGGCACCAATATATCCTGGACTGCCGAGAAGTTCTATGGGCGTCTTATGATAGTATTTAGAGATCTGGGATTCTTTTTGTAACAAAAGCCCATTCTGCATCAGCAGCGATTCTTACTCGCTCTCTAGCCCCCACCGTACCGCAGCTGCAAGGACACAGCGTTCACAGCGTTTCTTATCAGTGGTTCATGTAACAGACTGCAGCTTCTGCCCTCCTCCCATCGTACACAAGTCCAGTCTCACACTCCAGTATGCCTTTAACCCTGTATGGGAATCTCACTCCCTCTCAAGCCCCGTCATGTCAATTCTCAGACCAAGAGCTTGTTTTAATCCGTGTAGATGGCAGACCCCCCCCCCCCCCCCCCGCAGTTCGGAAAGGTCCCTAGATCTCTCTTCCCGTGAAACCCTCACACCTACAAGGCCAGACTTTCCAAGAACCTGAAGTTTGGTTCCCCTGTCATTCATGTTACTACATCACACCTCAGGGCTCCCAAGTTCTTTTTTTCAGTGGGGTATGGGGACATAATTAGCCAGCCAACTCTACCCTGTCACATAGAGGTGGTTTGGCCCAACAGATAGCTAAAAAGGGAGGCCCAGTCATAGCCCAAGAGTGTCAGGCCTGCCTTGCTGTTTATGGCCCCTTGCAACCAGGAAAAGCTATGGCCACCCCACACGATGTACATAGTATCCTTAACCAAGTACAACCTAGCCACATGTCCATGGCTGGACAGCTGCGACTTCAGTGTGCTATTCTCATGCCTACTAATGTGATTTTGAAAAGGTGCACTGTCCTAAACCCCACTACTTTTCTCCTAGTTCCTATGGATCCAAAGGGGGGAGGAGTAGGTGACATGAAAAAGGACACTCTTTTTCTTTCTAGAATGGATCCAGAGGAACAAGATCAGATTTCCAAACCACATGATTGTCTAGAATTGATGTCTCAGGAAACGGCTGGTCTCCCTATGGTCTCTAGTGTGCCCATTCTAATGCTGATTTTGAGCTTTTTGTAGATGGATCCTGTCACCAAGATGACCAAGGACGCTTCTGTACCAGATATGCTGTGGTCTCAGAACATGAGGTAATCAAGGCAGAGTCAATGCCAGCTCATATGTCTGCACAAGAAGCAGAGCTCAAGGCGCTCATAGAAGCGTGCAAACTAGCAGAAGGTAAGACTGTAAATATCTACACTGATTCCAGGTATGCTTTTGGCATTGCACACGATTATGGGCCTATCTGGAGAGCCAGGGCTTTCCTGACAGCAAATGGCCACCCCATTAAACATGCTGAGGCAGTCCAGCAATTTATGAATGCACTACAGCTTCCCACCCAAGCAGGCATCATAAAGGTAAAGGCACATACCAAAGGCATTGATGGATGGACAAAGGGTAACGCACTGGCAGACCAGGCTGCCAAGAAAGCAGCAAGCACTCCTGTAGCCTCTAAAGTACATCACCTAGACACCCCACCATCTCCACTTGTGTCAAAAGACATCTTAGCCCGGTTACAAGAACAGGCAAGTAAGGAGGAGAAAAATAGGTGGCAAGAGATAGGGGCTTGCTCTGATACCGTCACTGGACTATGGGGGAGGGGTGAAAAGGTCTGCCTACCACAGGTACTGTACCCAATGATGGCACAGGTTCTGCACGAGAATGTGCACCACTCGAAGACGGCCATGTGTGACACCCTACAGAAACAATGGATTGCCCCTGGGTTTTCCACCTGCGCAGAAAGGCAGGTACAGAGCTGAATGATATGTGCCACACATAATCAGGGCAGGACAGTGAAAACTCCATCCAAACACACTCCCCAGCCCCTTTACCCATTCCAGAGACTGCAGATTGATTATATTCAGTTACCCAGGGTCAGGACGTATGAGTATGTGTTGGTCTGCATTGATTTATTTTCAGGTTGGCCAGGAGCCTACCCAGTTGCCAAAGCTACGGCAAAGACAACGGCGAAGAAACTGATGGCTGAGATCATATGCAGGTATGGAGTTCCTGAAGTCATTGAAAGCGATCGAGGTTCCCATTTTACTGCAGAGATCATGTCAGAGGTAATGGCAGCACTGGGGGTAAGTCAAGCATTGCATACTCTATATTATCCGCAGAGCAGTGGAAAAGTGGAGAGACTAAATGGAACTTTTAAGCTTAAAATACAGAAGGCAATGGCAGAGACTGGTAAACCATGGACAGAATGTCTTCCTCTAGCTTTGTTTTCAGTAAGATATACCCCAAACAGGAAGACAGGACTGTCACCGTATGAGATTCTGTTTGGCAGGAGCCCCAATCTTGGATGTTTTTTTCCACAACAGTTGCAGCTCAAGTGCCAGGACTTGACTAGCTACAGTTAGGTCCATATATATTTGGACAGAGACAACATTTTTCTCATTTTGGTTATAGACATTACCACAATTTAATTTTAAACAAAACAATTCAGATGCAGTTGAAGTTCAGACTTTTAGCTTTCATTTGAGGGTATCCATATTAAAATTGGATGAAGAGTTTAGGAGTTTCAGCTCCTTAACCTGTGCCACCCTGTTTTTTAAAGGGACCAAAAGTAATTGGACAATTGACTCCAAGGCTATTTCATGGACAGGTGTGGGCAATCCCTTCATTATGTCATTCTCAACTAAGCAGATAAAAGGCCTGGAGTTGATTTGAGGTGTGGTGCTTGCATTTGGAAGGTTTTCCTATGAAGTAAACATGCGGTCAAAAGTGCTCTCCATGAAGGTGAAACAAGACATTCTTAAGCTGTGAAAACAGAGAAAAAAACCCATCCGAGAAATTGCTACAATATTAGGAGTGGCAAAATGTACAGTTTGGTACATCCTGAGAAGGAAAGAAAGCACTGGTGATCTCATCAATGCAATAAGACCTGGGCGCCCACGGAAGACAACAGTGGTGGGTGATCGCAAGATAATCTCCATGGTGAAGAGAAACCCCTTCACAACAGCCAACCAAGTGATCAACACTCTCCCGGAGGTCGGCGTATCAATATACAAATCTATCATAAAGAGAAGACTGCATGAAAGTAAATACAGAGGGTTCACTGCACGGTGCAAGCCACTCATAAGTGTCAAGAATAAAAAGGCTAGACTGGACTTTGCTAAAAAACATCTAAAAAAGCCAGCACAGTTCAGGAAGAACATTCTTTGGACAGATGAAACCAAGATCAACCTCTACCAGAATGATGGAAAGAGAAAAGTATGGCGAAGGCTTGGTACAGCTCATGATCCAAAGCATACCACATCATCTGTAAAACACGGCGGAGGCAGTGTGATGGCTTGGGCATGTGGCACTGGGTCACTAGTGTTTATTGATGATGTGACACAGGACAGAAGCAGCCAAATGAATTCTGAGGTATTCAGAGCCATACTGTGTGCTCAGATCCAGCCAAATGCAGCAAAACTGATTGGTCGTCGTTTCATACTACAGATGGACAATGACCCAAAACATGAAGCCAAAGCAACCAAGGAGTTTATTAAAGCAAAGAAGTGGAATATTCTTGAATGGCCAAGTCAGTCACCTGATCTCAACCCAATTGAGCATGCATTTCACTTGTTAAAGACTAAACTTCAGACAGAAAGGCCCACAAACAAACAGCAACTGAAAACCACCGCAGTGAAGGCCTGGCAGAGCATCAAAAAGGAGGAAACACAGCGTCTGGTGATGTCCATGAGTTCAAGACTTCAGGCAGTCATTGCCAACAAAGGGTTTTCAACCAAGTACTAGAAATGAACATTTTATTTAAAATTATTGAATCTGTCCAATTACTTTTGGTCCCTTTAAAAACAGGGTGGCACATGTTAAGGAGCTGAAACTCCTAAACCCTTCATCCAATTTTAATGTGGATACCCTCAAATGAAAGCTGAAAGTCTGAACTTCAACTGCATCTGAATTGTTTTGTTTAAAATTCATTGTGGTAATGTCTATAACCAAAATGAGAAAAATGTTGTCTCTGTCCAAATATATATGGACCTAACTGTATGTGCAGGCCTTACATGGACACCTTGCCAAAGTGCATTTAACTGTCTTCAGTTCTCTTCCAGACCCAGACAAGGATCCTGGACACCATCCCTTTGTGCCAGGAGACCTGGTGTATGTGAAAAAGTTTGTGTGCAGATATTGTCTCCAGCCAAGATTTGAAGGACCCCACACGGTGATCCTGGTTACTCCCACTGCAGTAAAACTTGAAGGAAAAAGCACCTGGATCCACGCCTCACACTGTAAAAGAGACCGAACCAGTGTTTATTCACAGTAGTGACTGAAGGGAAATGTTGCTGTTGTTTTTTATCCTGGGGCTGGGGGCCATCCTTGCCCCTACCTCTTCGGCCCCTATTGTAAATAAGAATCCTGGTCCCACTATTCTCTGGGTAAACCTGACAGCCCCGGTAAATATCTGGCGATTTGATTTCTGTGATGTAGTCAAGTGCCATGAGACTCAACGGGTGGTAGAGGGAATCATCCAGTTTTATATGTGTGTTACCAGAAATGACAACAATAATTGTTATTATTGGTCAGATGCTGCCTGGAATACGGGGGATGATTGGGGATATAAACCTAGCGAAGCCACGTTCCCTAAGGATGGGACAGGTAGGAGTCTTCGTGAGAGAATGCATCTAACAGCCCTTCTGCAACCACTTAGGGGCTGTAAATGGGGTAGAAACTGTCACCCCCTCCTCCTAAATCTTGAGAACCCCCAATCTGCTGACCTGCAGTTGTTTGTACTGGGAAGACATTTCCATTATGTATTTAATGGTGGATACTATGGGAATTTAGGCCACATACAGCTCCGGGATATTAGCTTCAGACCAACCAAGGCCCCTGTTACCAGTACAGCTAAAATAGGCCCAGGTGAGCGTTTGCAAAATGTAGTTAATGAAGTAATCCCCATTCCAGGTCTCAGTTGGCAAGAAGTTTTCTCCATAGAAACACAAACAGCCCCAAGGAAAAACCTATGGTTAGAATGGGTGAGATACAATGTAAGAGTCCAGAATATCTCTGTAGGATGTATTGCTTGTGTTGCTGCAAATACACACCTATACACACATGCATTGCTTTTTCCTGATGACAACACCACTGCCTGTGTCATGAATCTGTTGAAGGGTCTGAAGCCCACTGATTGCCCAGATTACGTCCCACTAATTCATGAGAGACCCAAACTAAAGGTCCCAGGAGAAGTAACCGTATTAGCTGACAATTACACCTGCTATAATTCCCACGACACCACAGGTACACCAGTAGGGATCTTCGAGACAGGTTTCTGCAAGGAGAACAGTTCTCTAGATACTGACTTGCTAAGTAAACATACACAATATATGTACGATATTTATTGGTTATGCGGAGATGGTAAGCTCCGTCCTAGGTTGCCTAATGCCTGGACAGGCCAATGCACCCTTGTTAAACTAGCCATGCAGTTCAAGATTTTACCTTGGGATCCAGAGGTATCTGATAAACCTACCAGAAAGAGGAGAAGTCTCAATCAGCTCCACATGAGTTATGAAGAAGATCCACTAGTATATATTGATACCATTGGAGTGCCAAGGGGGGTGCCTGACCAGTTTAAAGCCCAGAACCAGATTTATGCCGGCATTGCTTCTATTATCCCACAGGTGCAGATTAATAAAAATGTTGAATGGATCAATTATATATATATATTACAGTGAACAAAGATTTGTCAATTATAGCTGTGATGCCTTTTAGAGTATAGTTGAGGATTTGGGCCCTAACACTTGTATGACCCGTGCTGCAACCCGACCTAAGAGAATTACACTGAATCCTGTCCAGACAAGATCACATGTAGTGACATAAGAAGCTGACACAGGATTGTGGTTGGTGGATAGTGGGGACATTAATTTTTGGGAGTAGGCTGACAGTAATCCTTTTGGGAAGGAGCTGTAGACCAGCATGTCATGTCGCCCCCACCACCAGAGAACCAACCACATCAGGTAGGGTAAGACAGATACAGGAGTATTATCCCTGGAGGCCCTCTGACTAGCTAGCTATGCAAAAACAATTGGCTGACCCTGAGAACCAACCTTTCTCATTTTACAGACAAATAATGACCATATGATGGATGTATAAGTGCACCTAGGCAGACCTAGAGAGTTGGTGAACACAAAAACAGGTGACGTACTAGGACGCAAATTAAGACTTTTTACAGATGTGACAAAAGGAGAGAGTGTAGAGCTATACTTTGGACGGTTGCAGCTGAAATGGGAAGACATGGGGTACAGTCCCATAAACCCACTTGATGTTAGAGTATTGGTAAATACATTCATTGACAGTATGACCAAAGACTTACGAGACGAAATATAGACAGCCAGACCTGAATGGCGAAATGTAGATCCAAAAGATCTCCTGAAGGTTCCTAAAGAAGTTGAACAAATTAGGACAATAAGACGACGTGTCATGTATGCTGGAGTGGACACATCTTTCTTTTCCGTCTGGTTGGGTGGGCTCAAGGGATTCTTTCAATAAGCTTGTCTGGTACTGATTGCCCTCCTTATAATTGGATCGATAATTCTCGGTTGTGTTATTCCCTTGTATAAAAAGGTTATTGCCAAAGCAATTCCGACTGGCACCTTCCTCAATCAAGAAGTAGATCTACCAGAGTATGATGGTACTGATCCAGGGGAGATCCCTAAGTATGTCCCCCCTCAAGAGAGTAGACAAAACCCCCCATTCTCAAATGATGCTAAGAGACTTAGTTTAGGGACAGTGGGAGAACTCCATGTGAGGTTAGTGAAGGGTTCAGCTGCCTGGAGGCTTCTCACAAGGGGAGAGCTTCTGAGGTGTCTGAATGAAGAAATCCACTCCCCCTTTCCCCATCACATGGACAGTCTCGAAGGATCTTTCTTTAAGGGAAAAACTTAGTGTTTAGGGGGGATTGTCAAGGTAAAGATATATATCTTTATACCTTTTTGTACTGCTATACTCTTATACTGTGAAACAATAAGTTTTTCCTATGCTTGCAGATATAACTGTATTTAAAATGGCTGCCAGTATTCACCTTTACCCTAGTTTTCGTCTCTGAGGGAAGAAGTATCATTTCTTCTGAAATTGAAACTTCAGGAATGTGAAGAAAGGAGGATTCGCCAGGAGACACCAGGACAAATCAGAAAGGACTGAATACTAGACATATACTGCTTAAACCCCGCCTATTGCATTCCTTTTTGTTGAACAATATAGTACTGTGTTTTTGGAAATAAACGCAGTTGTTGTGATCGTTGCTGACACGTGTGGACGCACGGGCATCAACTGAGATTGAACCAGCTATTTGTCTGACTCATTCTTACCCGGTACCAGATGCTCCGCACACACTTTAATTTGGAATGACTGGTGAATGAGGGTTATTGTCGTGACGACCCCGACAAAGCGAGGGATACCAACAATTTTGACCATGTGTGTATGTGTGGGGCCATGATATTATATCTGTGGGGGCCATAATACTATATATGATGGGGGTTGGGGCCATCATATTATATTATATATGTAGGGACCATCATACTACATGTACAGTGGGGCAAAAAAGTATTTAGTCAGTCAGCAATAGTGCAAGTTCCACCACTTAAAAAGATGAGAGGCGTCTGTAATTTACATCATAGGTAGACCTCAACTATGGGAGACAAACTGAGAAAAAAAAATCCAGAAAATCACATTGTCTGTTTTTTTATCATTTTATTTGCATATTATGGTGGAAAATAAGTATTTGGTCAGAAACAAACAATCAAGATTTCTGGCTCTCACAGACCTGTAACTTCTTCTTTAAGAGTCTCCTCTTTCCTCCACTCATTACCTGTAGTAATGGCATCTGTTTAAACTGGTTATCAGTATTAAAAGACACCTGTGCACACCCTCAAACAGTCTGACTCCAAACTCCACTATGGTGAAGACCAAAGAGCTGTCAAAGGACACCAGAAACAAAATTGTAGCCCTGCACCAGGCTGGGAAGACTGAATCTGCAATAGCCAACCAGCTTGGAGTGAAGAAATCAACAGTGGGAGCAATAATTAGAAAATGGAAGACATTCAAGACCACTGATAATCTCCCTCGATCTGGGGCTCCACGCAAAATCCCACCCCGTGGGGTCAGAATGATCACAAGAACGGTGAGCAAAAATCCCAGAACCACGCGGGGGGACCTAGTGAATGAACTGCAGAGAGCTGGGACCAATGTAACAAGGCCTACCATAAGTAACACACTACGCCACCATGGACTCAGATCCTGCAGTGCCAGACGTGTCCCACTGCTTAAGCCAGTACATGTCCGGGCCCGTCTGAAGTTTGCTAGAGAGCATTTGGATGATCCAGAGGAGTTTTGGGAGAATGTCCTATGGTCTGATGAAACCAAACTGGAACTGTTTGGTAGAAACACAAGTTGTCGTGTTTGGAGGAAAAAGAATACTGAGTTGCATCCATCAAACACCATACCTACTGTAAAGCATGGTGGTGGAAACATCATGCTTTGGGGCTGTTTCTCTGCAAAGGGGCCAGGACGACTGATCCGGGTACATGAAAGAATGAATGGGGCCATGTATCGTGAGATTTTGAGTGCAAACCTCCTTCCATCAGCAAGGGCATTGAAGATGAAACGTGGCTGGGTCTTTCAACATGACAATGATCCAAAGCACACTGCCAGGGCAACGAAGGAGTGGCTTCGTCAGAAGCATTTCAAGGTCCTGGAGTGGCCTAGCCAGTCTCCAGATCTCAACCCTATTGAAAACCTTTGGAGGGAGTTGAAAGTCCGTGTTGCCAAGCGAAAAGCCAAAAACATCACTGCTCTAGAGGAGATCTGCATGGAGGAATGGGCCAACATACCAACAACAGTGTGCGGCAACCTTGTGAAGACTTACAGAAAACGTTTGACCTCTGTCATTGCCAACAAAGGATATATTACAAAGTATTGAGATGAAATTTTGTTTCTGACCAAATACTTATTTTCCACCATAATATGCAAATAAAATGATAAAAAAAACAGACAATGTGATTTTCTGGATTTTTTTTTCTCAGTTTGTCTCCCATAGTTGAGGTCTACCTATGATGTAAATTACAGACGCCTCTCATCTTTTTAAGTGGTGGAACTTGCACTATTGCTGACTGACTAAATACTTTTTTGCCCCACTGTATGTGGGGACCAGCATACTAAATATATGGGAGATAGTATACCTCAAATGTCCAATAAATAATATAAATGGCATTTCATATAGCTAATTTCCAAACACAAGAAGGCTAACATTAATTATTCACAAAATTAAGACGAGAACCATGATAAAAAGTGGGTTCCGACCCCTCATTAATGTTATGAATATCAGTACATATAGGGACCTACCGACTATACTGTACATATGAGGACAATACATTAGTAACCATTAGTACGCCTATACCATATCTTATTTGTATGTGAAACGCCCACCAGGGCCGTGGGGTACTCAGAACCGGGTCGGACAGTTCTTTGGGAAAGACTCTGGCCCTGAGTGTGCAATAAAAATGCAAGGGGAAAAGTTATATGGAATTGATCCGTGACGCCACCTGTGGTGCTCGGCAAGGAATAGCCGACGCTGCGGTTCAGGTCCACTGGGGCCGATGGTGATGCAGCAAAGATGGTACAGCTCCCCATGGGTAGAGCAGGGCCCCAGGGCAGATATATGGTAGATTGATGATTGTAACTCTTGTGGTACAGGGCAGGTGACGCAGTAAATAATTCTGAGGACACAGCGGGGTGCAGTCTTCACACTTTACTCACAGTTTTGGGTTACAAACACCAGACACGTGCTGTGTCCTCTGGGTTTGCGGTCCAGCCAGCTCTCAGGTAGTTTGGGGTGCACTTTTCCAGGACCCCCTTCTTGTGTACCTTTCGTGTCATCTCTCTGTGCTGGGTCTCACCCTCCTGCCCTGCGCCTTACACACAGTGTCCCAAGCCAGCAGCCTCAGGTCCTGTCAGGTGACGTCCTTCTGGTCCCCTTGACCCTATGTGGCTGCCTTTTTAGCGAATGTGTTTAGATTTGGCTTTGGCACATACAGACACCACAGCCTCCGGTTTGCTAGCTGAGTCCTACAGTCTCTCCACTAGTTTGGGGCCGGTCCCCACTGCGACCTGGTCCCTCCACCCGACTACGCGTGGATGCGGGTACCACAGGTGGATTCTTCACTTCCCTGGCCCCTAGGACCCCTTCTCTCTGGAGCTCCTCACCAACACCTCCGTACTCCTCTCACCAACCAACTGTCTCCTACTCCCGTTTCCATGACAACACTCCACTCCCAACTGTCACTCTACCTCTGGTCTCTGACCCTTATCTACTTCCTCCACCCACACCCTCTACCTAGTTCCCCCTCCAGCCTGAGATGGGGCCCTCCCTAAATAGGGTCCGCCTAGATCCCCTGGCCTGGAGTGGTGTGGTGTTGGATGCTAGTGTGCGGGTACCGGGTAGTGCCCCCTCCTTATCCGAGAGTGGGATACCACACCTCTGGCTAAGGTGCAGTACCTCTGTGGCGACTGGACCCTCAGAGGTGCCATATATGACCTTACAGGGATTATTTTTACTAGCTGTATTAGGAAATAGGATTGGTGTGACGTTCATTTTCCATTTGAAGACCACATTTCAAGGTTGAAAATAGGCACAAGTCCATTATACTCAAACCTGGAACTTATGTTGCTCCATGGCAAAAACTCCATGAGGCAGATGTTAATTGTCCCATATTAAGGGTAAAATTCCTTTACAATTCCACATATGTCTCTATATTTAGTCATTAACTATCTCTGATTATAATTTGTAATCACTATTTATAGTTTAGTCTAATTATAAATTAATGATTTTATCATGTAACACTGTATTGACAAAAACTTTCCTCTAATTGTCTTATTCTGATTTACCATAACTATGTGGGCAAATAAAAGTGCCGAGCTAATTTCCATGGTGAGATGTATCTGCAATTAATCCCAGTTATCCCAGCAATCAGATGCTAAATTCCAGTGCAAGGATTGTACGTGACTGCAACCAAATCCTCCTCCTTAGCCTTATCCTCCTTTATTGCATAGTGAGACAGAGGGAACTCTAGAATGTAATATTATTAAATACAAGGAAGGCCGCTTTCTGTTTCTGAAAGTGTTGAGCTGATGGGATGTTTTGGGTGGATTACTGTCAATGATTATATTATATGTGCCAGTTCTCATTATTACTTTAACGTTAATTAGTCTTTTGTCCCCTGTTCCTATTTATTATTTATTATGCTTTGCTTATATAGCACTATCATACATTATCATCGCTATCCCCAATGGGGCTCACAATCTAAATTCCCTATCAGTATGTCTTGGAGTGTGGGAGGTGTAAGATTGCACTTACTAAGTGTATTGGGGGACATTCACTTGGCACGAGATTAACGTATTCAGGCACGATTTTTCCAACAAAACAGTCCATCCGGTTTATTAAAGTGTCATAAGCCGGGTTATGCATAGTTCATTAGATACATTTCATAGAACATAATAGGCACCAACTGGTGATATTAACTTGCAGCTTTATCTTAGACACTTCATATACGGCTTTGTCTCACAGACACTAAACATGGTGGATCTCTCACTTCGTCCAGTTACCATGAGTGTCCGTACGCCGAATGGTTCACCAATGTCCCTAGTCATATAGCGCACATGACATTGGGTCGCGGTCTCTAAACGCATTGAACCTCACTTCGTTCAGTTGCCGTGGGAGACCACACAGTTCATAGACTATCAAAAGCACCAACAGTCAATGGTACCTTATGGGAGCTCCTGCTCCACCTGCTGACTCCTCGTCAGTACTCTCTCCTGGGAAACTGCCTTACGGGGTTCACCAACTTGCCTGGTCGGCACACATCAGTCAGTCCAGAGCCACTGAAGGATGGTAGCTTCCCCAACACAGAATTTCCAGAACAAAAGTCTTACTGTGTGCTATTCAGGACGTCCATCCCACATGGGACCGTCCAACACACTGGCATTTGCTCTTCAGGATTCCAACTCCTAGGAGATCCAACACAGGTTGTGCTCTTCAGGAAGCCTACTCCCAGGTCTTCCAACACAGGTTGCTCAGTGTGCTATTCAGGACGTCCATCCCACATGGGACCGTCCAACACACAGGCATGTGACCTGTCCGGGTGCTATTCAGGAAGTTAGTTCAACACCCCAGGCCACCAAGTCCAAAGCCCCACCATGTGCTGTTCAGGAATCCTACTCCCAGGACTTCCAACACAGGCTTCCAGGCTTCCAGGACCTTGCACTTGGACCATTCAAACCCAAACACTGGAACCACACAGGACCCATGTGACCCACACCCTGGTCACATTATATACCCTTAACCGCACCCTGGAAAAATATACAGTGCACCAAAAACATAATGTATGCAAGGTATTGGTCGATATTATGGCCACAATATTTAAGCTGCCAACCCACGTCAAGGGTCCTTACATATTGGCAGTCCTAATCTAAAAAAACACCATAAGAGGAAAAACCTCCACTATTCTAGACAAAAGGGTGCGGCTGGGCCCTAGATGGCTCTGTATACTGTGGCCTCTGTTCACACAGGATGCATTATGGTGAGCCCGCTATATGGCGTCATTAATAGGCTTTGAGCCATATACTTTACATTTCTGTGTGAACATGCCACATGCATGTTTGCACAGGTGCACCAAGTGGCCAATTCCTGATTGTAGGGTGGCTGCCTTATCGGTATTATTGCACCTGTGTATCTGCCATCTTAACTTGGGTCCGCTGCACCTTGGCTAGCGCAATTGTTTGGAGGCCTTGGACAGGTAAGCATCTCTGCCTGTATACTGCTGTATATACATCACATAGGACACACCAAGACTGGTGTATATACTTCACATAGGAGACATTGAGGCTCTGCTATATATACATCTTAAAGGAGACACAGAGACTGCTGAATATACATTAAATAGGTGACACTGAGACTGGTGTATATACATCACATAGGATACACTGAGACCAGGGGAGGATATACCAAAAAAACAAATCTTTATATAGTGAACATTACATTAATAAAAGGTATGACTGTTACAGGTATCAATGAGTAAAAAAAAAAACCTAATGATGCAAACAAGTGTATCACAAAAATGTCATTGTGTATGTGCATATTAAATACAGTCATGGCTGAAAGTGTTGGCACCCTTGAAATTGTTCCAGAAAAAGAAGTATTTCTCTCAGAAATTATTGAAATTACACATGTTTTGTTATACACATGTTTATTTTCTTTGTGTCTATTGGAACAACACAAGAAAACAGAGAAAAAAATGCAACTTGGACATCATTTTAAATAAAACCCCCAAAAGGTGCTGGACAAAATTGTTGGCACCTTTCCAAAATTGTGAGTAAACAACTTAGTTTCAAGCATGTGAAAGTAATAGATATTGGCAATATGAAAATCACACCTGAAACCAGATAAAAAATTGACATAATCTTTCCATTGTGTGTCTGTGTGTGCCACACTAAGCATTGAGAACAAGGAGAGACGAGAACTGTCTGAGGACCAAAATTGTTGAATAGTATCCAGAATCTCAAGGTTACAAGTTCAACAGAGATCTTGATGTTCTTTTGTCTACAGTGGCAACATAATCAAGGATTTTATAACCCATGACACTGTAGCTAATCTCCCTGGACGTGGATGGCAGAGAAAAATTGATGAAAGGTTGCAATTCGGGATAATCCAGGTGATGGATAAGCAGCCCCAATCAAGTTCCAAAGAAATTCAAGCTGTCCTGCAGGCTCAGGGTGCATCAGTGTCAGCGCAAAGTATCCATCAACATTTGAATTAAATTAAACGCTATGCAGGAGACCCAAAATGAACCCACTGCTGACACAGAGACATAAAAAAGCTAAAGCTAGACTGCAGTTTGCCAAAATTTACATTAGTCAAAATATTTCTGGGAAAGCATCTTGGGTACAGATGAGACCAAGATACAGCTTTTTGGTAAAGCAGATAATTCTACTGTTTACCAAAAACAGAACTAGGCCTACAAAGAAAAGAACACAGTACCTACAGTCAAATATAGTAGAGGTTCAAAGATGTTTTGGGGTTGTTTTGCTGCCTCTGGCATCAGGTGCCTTGACTGGGATCAACGTATCATGAAATCTGAAGAGTACCAAAGGATTTTGGGTCACAATGTAGTACCCAGTGTCAGAAAGCTTGGTTTACGCCCTGGGTCATGGGTCTTCCAGCAGGTAATTGACCCAAAACATACTTAAAGAAGCACTCAGAAATTTATGGAAGCAAAGTGTCGCAGAGTTTTGAAGTGGCCAGCAATGAGTCCGGATCTAAATCCCATTGAACACCTGAGGAGAGATCTTAAAATTTCTGTTGGGTGAAGGCACCCTGAACAGTTTGTAAAAGAAGAGTGGTCCAAAATTACAGTTCAGAGGTGTTTAGAAGCTTGTTGATCATTATAGAAATTGATGAATTGCAGTTATTTATTCCAAAGGGTGTGCAACAAAATATTAAGTCGAGGGTAAATGGGCAATGGGTAAAGCCGGGACCAGCTGCTTGGAAAGCATCGCCAAACCAGAGATTGGATCTTGAAGAGGACAATTTGCATATTCCAGGTGCCTTCTGGGAAAAGCAAAGAGTCTCCCTCAGCAAGAAGATCATTGGGTACAGCCGAGACCAGCTGCTTGGAAAGCATCGCCAAACCAGGGATTGAAGCTTGAAGTGGACAATTTGCATATTCCAGGTGCTTCTGGAAAAAGCAAAAAGTCTCCCTCAGCAAGAAGATCGTTGGGTACAGCCGGGACCAGCTGCTTGTAAAGCATCGCCAAACAAGGGATTGAAGCTTGAAAAGGACAATTTGCATATTTCAGGTGCCTTCTGGGAAAAGCAAAGAGTCTCCCTCAGCAAGAAGATCGTTGGGTACAGCCGGGACCAGCTGCTTGGAAAGCATCGCCAAACAAGGGATTGAAGCTTGAAAAGGACAATTTGCATATTGCAAGTGACCTCTGGGAAAAGCAAAGAGTCTCCCTCAGCAAGAAGATCATTGGGTACAGCCGTGACCAGCTGCTTGGAAAGCATCGTCAAACCGCCCGCCTTATGGCGCGCACATTTTTGCCTCTAGGACACTATTGCAAGAAAGCTTGGCTGATTGAGTAGATTACACAAGAAAGAAGACACACAGCAAGACAGCAGGATCTAGGAACAACATGGTGAGCTGCAACATGTTCTACATATTCACAGATCGACCAGAAGAAGAATCCAACTTCACCTGCCAGAAGTGTAGAAGAAAAGGTGTCGGTCTGGAAGAAAGAATTGCAACTTTGAAACTCATTAAAGAAAATGAAGACTTCCTAGACAGAACAGAAGCATCTCTACTGGTCACAGAAGGTTAAGAAACTGTCAGAGAACCTCCAAAAGCAGACGAGTGGAAGCATGTGACCAAAAGAAGCAAGAAGACCATGGAGACATTACCAACCACACAACTGAGAAACCAATACCAAGGCCTTGTGGAGGATGAAGATGGCACACCTAAGGATGAGGCACTATCAGCAAGCAAAGAAGAAAAGGGCACACAGCAAAACCCAGAAGTGACACCAAAAAGTAATAGTGGTGGGAGACTCACTACTGAGAGGCACTGAAGCAGCCATCTGCAGACCGAACATAACTGCAAGAGAAGTATGCTGCCTCCCAGGTGTGAAGGTCAAGAATCTGACCAATAGGATACCAGTTCCAAGGACGACCACCCATTCCTTCTGATACATGTTGGCACCAATGACACGGCAAGGAAGGACCTACCAACAATCTGCAAGGACTTTGAAGAGTTGGGGAAGAAAGTAAAGGAACTGGATGCACAGGTAGTTTTTTCTTCTATCCTTCCAGCAGACATCCCTGATGCGAACAATTGGCTAAGACGATGGTGCAGTCAACAAGGATTTGGATTCCTGGACCACGGTGTGAACTATCTGTACATAGAAATTAATTTTTAGCATGCACTCAGCCCAAAAATCACGAGGTCCTGGTGTAATGGACCAAAGGTCCTAAGCGTAGATTATGAAAATTCACCGCACGCTCTTTGTGGATTATTTTTCCAAATAGCTTGCAATTTTATTCATACAATAAATCAGGGAGCGTAACAGAATTGTGCAGTGGAAGCGATTATATTAACAAAGCAACAATGTTTTGGCTCCTCCAGAGCCTTTATCACAGAATCACTTAGTCCAATGCCAAGAGGAAAAATGCAGTGTAGAGGGATAGAAGTCCCTGTAATGCCCGGTAGAGGCTATATAGAAATGATAGTCCTTTTGGACAATGGAAGTCAGGCTCTTAGGCTGTCAGTGTATGCAGCGGCTCTCCCGCGCCAAGCTCTGGTGCCGGAGGAGGGCGTTAAACTAGAAGAAGAGGGGATGGGAAGAAAAACATTAGACTTGACCATGAAGCCAGAAAATATACTGATGAAGGATATGAGGTGCGGCAAAGAAGACCCAAGACAACATACTCGGAAGGGAGGTAAGAAAATTTCTAAAACAATCCACAGGGAGGAGATTGGAACAAAACAAATTCCTCTAAACTGCATGCTCACAAACGCCAGAAGCCTGACAAACAAGATGGAAGAACTAGAAGCAGAAATATCTACAGATAACTATGACTGTTGTGAATTTGGATTCTGGGCTCCCCCGGTGGCCGCTTGTGGAATTGGACTTGTCATCCTCTTTCCTGTTTCACCTGATTCCATCAGTAGTGGGTGTCGCTATTTAAGCTCATTTCTCTGGTGGTTTCTTGCCGGTCAACAATGTTATCTGATGCCTCTCAGTGCTTGTTCCTGCTTCTAGACAACGACTGATAAGTTGGACTTTTGTCCATGTTTTGTTTTGCCTATTTGTTCCAGTTCGCAGCTGAAGTTTTGTTACTGTGTCTGGAAAGCTCTCGTCGATCAGGGATTGCTACTCTGGCGTTATGAGTTAATGCCAGAGTTTAAGGTAATCTCTGGATGGTGTTTTGTTAGTATTTTTCTGCTGACCATGAAAGTATACTATCTGTCTTCTGCTATCTAGTAAGCGGACCTCAAATTTGCTAAGACTATTTTCCTGCTGCGTTTGTTGTTTCATCTGAACTCACCGTCATTATATGTGGGGGGCTACTGTCTTCTTTGGAATATTTCTCTAGAGGTGAGCCAGGTCTTATATTTCCCTCTGCTAGCTATTTAGGTCTTAGGCCAGAGCTGGGCATCTAGCGATAAATAGGAAATGCTACCTGGCTATTTCTAGTTGCGCGGCAGGCTTAGTTCATGGTCAGTATAGTTCCATCTTCCGAGAGCTTGTCCCTCTATAGGCTTGCTATGATCTCTGCTTGCAGAGATCATGACAGTTTGACCGGCCACTAAAGTGTTAAAGACCCAGGTTTAGAAAGGAGAGTTATAAGAAGTCTGCTGGAATTTTTTTTTTTTTTTTTTTTTTTTTCCTTCAGTCTGCCTTGCTGCAGTCTTTTTTCTCTCTCTCCTCCTAATCTCTGTATGCTCTGTGTGCACCTGACAATAATGGATCTCCAGAATGTAACTGCGGGTTTGAATAATCTCATCACGAAAGTACAAAATTTACAAGATTTTGTAGTACATGCTCCGGTATCTGAGCCGAGAATTCCTTTGCCGGAGTTCTTCACAGGGAATAGAGCTAGCTTCCAGAATTTCCGAAATAATTGTAAGCTTTATTTGTCCCTGAAGTCTCGTTCAGCTGGAGACCCTGCTCAGCAGGTTAGGATTGTGATTTCCTTGCTCAGGGGTGACCCTCAAGATTGGGCCTTCTCATTGCCAGCAGGGGATCCTGCGTTACGCGATGTGGATGCGTTTTTTCTGGCCTTGGGCTTGCTTTATGAGGAACCTCATTTGGAACTTCAGGCAGAAAAAACTTTGATGGCACTATCTCAGGGGCAAGACGAAGCTGAAGTTTTCTGCCAAAAATTCCGTAAATGGTCTGTGCTTACTCAGTGGGATGAGTGGAAGACCGCATTTAATACGCCCGAGGGCCACTTTGAGTATTTGGTCATGCCTTTTGGTCTTTCTAATGCCCCTTCAGTTTTCCAGTCTTTTATGCATGATATTTTCCGCGATTTTCTGGATAAATTTATGATAATATATCTGGATGATATTCTGATTTTTTCTGATGACTGGGACTCTCATGTCCAGCAGGTCAGGAGAGTTTTTCAGGTTCTGCGGTCTAATTCTTTATGTGTGAAGGGGTCTAAGTGCGTTTTTGGGGTCCAGAAAATTTCCTTTTTGGGGTATATTTTTTCTCCCTCTTCCATTGAGATGGATCCCGTCAAGGTGCAAGCTATTTGTGACTGGACTCAGCCCTCCTCTCTTAAGGGTCTTCAGAGATTTTTGGGCTTTGCCAACTTTTACCGCCGATTTATTGCTGGTTTTTCGGATGTCGTTAAACCACTGACTGATTTGACCAGACAAGGCGCTGATGTTGCTAATTGGTCCCCTCATGCTGTAGAGGCCTTTCAGGAGCTTAAGCGCCGTTTTGCCTCTGCCCCTGTGCTGCGTCAGCCTGATGTGAATCTGCCTTTTCAGGTTGAGGTTGACGCTTCGGAGATCGGAGCTGGGGCAGTGTTGTCGCAGAAAGGTTCCGACTGCTCCGTCATTAGGCCTTGTGCCTTCTTTTCTCGCAAATTTTCGCCCGCAGAGCGGAATTATGATGTTGGGAATCGGGAGCTTTTGGCCATGAAGTGGGCGTTTGAGGAGTGGCGCCATTGGCTCGAGGGGGCTAGGCATCAGGTGGTGGTATTGACTGACCACAAAAATTTGATTTATCTTGAGACTGCCAGACGCCTGAATCCTAGACAGGCGCGCTGGTCTTTATTTTTTTCTCGCTTTAATTTTGTGGTGTCATACCTACCGGGTTCTAAGAATGTTAAGGCAGATGCCCTTTCTAGGAGTTTTGACCCGGACTCTCCTGGTAATTCTGAACCCACAGGTATCCTTAGGGAGGGAGTAATTTTGTCGGCCGTTTCTCCTGATCTGCGGCGGTCCTTGCAAGAGTTTCAGGCGGATAGACCGGATCGTTGTCCGCCTGATAGACTGTTTGTTCCGGATGATTGGACCAGCAGAGTCATCTCTGAGGTACATTCTTCTGCATTGGCAGGTCATCCCGGAATTTTTGGTACCAGGGATTTGGTGGCAAGATCCTTCTGGTGGCCTTCTCTGTCACGAGATGTGCGAGTCTTTGTGCAGTCATGTGACGTTTGTGCTCGGGCCAAGTCTTGTAGTTCTCGGGCTAGCGGACTGCTGTTGCCCTTGCCTATTCCTAAGAGGCCTTGGACACACATCTCGATGGATTTTATTTCAGATCTGCCTGTTTCCCAGAAGATGTCTGTCATCTGGGTGGTCTGTGACCGTTTCTCTAAAATGGTCCATTTGGTTCCTCTGCCCAAGTTGCCTTCTTCTTCTGAGTTGGTTCCTCTGTTTTTTCAGAATGTTGTCCGATTGCACGGTATTCCTGAGAATATTGTTTCTGACAGAGGTACCCAATTTGTGTCTAGATTTTGGCGGGCATTCTGTGCTAGGATGGGCATAGATTTGTCTTTTTCATCTGCTTTTCACCCTCAGACTAATGGCCAGACCGAGCGGACTAATCAGACCCTTGAGACATATCTGAGGTGTTTTGTCTCTGCTGACCAGGATGATTGGGTTGCTTTTTTGCCATTGGCAGAGTTCGCCCTCAATAATCGGGCCAGTTCTTCCACCTTGGTGTCCCCGTTTTTCTGTAATTCGGGGTTTCACCCTCGATTTTCCTCCGGTCAGGTGGAATCCTCGGATTGTCCTGGAGTGGATGCGGTGGTGGAGAGATTGCATCACATCTGGGGGCAGGTTATGGACAATTTGAAGTTGTCACAGGAGAAGACTCAGCGTTTTACCAACCGTCATCGTCGTGTTGGTTCTCGGCTTTGTGTTGGAGATTTAGTGTGGCTGTCTTCTCGTTTTGTCCCTATGAGGGTCTCTTCTCCTAAGTTTAAACCTCGGTTCATCGGCCCTTATAGAATATTGGAGATTCTTAATCCTGTTTCTTTCCGTTTGGACCTCCCTGCGTCCTTTTCCATTCATAACGTTTTTCATCGGTCGTTATTGCGCAGGTATGAGGTACCTGTTGTACCTTCTGTTGAGCCTCCTGCTCCGGTGTTGGTTGAGGGTGAGTTGGAGTACGTTGTGGAGAAAATTTTGGACTCTCGTGTTTCCAGACGGAAACTCCAGTATCTGGTCAACTGGAAGGGTTACGGCCAGGAGGATAATTCTTGGGTCAATGCATCTGATGTTCATGCTTCTGATCTTGTTCGTGCCTTCCATAGGGCTCATCCTGGTCGCCCTGGTGGATCTGGTGAGGGTTCGGTGCCCCCTCCTTGAGGGGGGGGTACTGTTGTGAATTTGGATTCTGGGCTCCCCCGGTGGCCGCTTGTGGAATTGGACTTGTCATCCTCTTTCCTGTTTCACCTGATTCCATCAGTAGTGGGTGTCGCTATTTAAGCTCATTTCTCTGGTGGTTTCTTGCCGGTCAACAATGTTATCTGATGCCTCTCAGTGCTTGTTCCTGCTTCTAGACAACGACTGATAAGTTGGACTTTTGTCCATGTTTTGTTTTGCCTATTTGTTCCAGTTCGCAGCTGAAGTTTTGTTACTGTGTCTGGAAAGCTCTCGTCGATCAGGGATTGCTACTCTGGCGTTATGAGTTAATGCCAGAGTTTAAGGTAATCTCTGGATGGTGTTTTGTTAGTATTTTTCTGCTGACCATGAAAGTATACTATCTGTCTTCTGCTATCTAGTAAGCGGACCTCAAATTTGCTAAGACTATTTTCCTGCTGCGTTTGTTGTTTCATCTGAACTCACCGTCATTATATGTGGGGGGCTACTGTCTTCTTTGGAATATTTCTCTAGAGGTGAGCCAGGTCTTATATTTCCCTCTGCTAGCTATTTAGGTCTTAGGCCAGAGCTGGGCATCTAGCGATAAATAGGAAATGCTACCTGGCTATTTCTAGTTGCGCGGCAGGCTTAGTTCATGGTCAGTATAGTTCCATCTTCCGAGAGCTTGTCCCTCTATAGGCTTGCTATGATCTCTGCTTGCAGAGATCATGACATATGACATAGTGGGAATAACTGAGACATGGTTAGATGAAAGCTATGACTGGGCAGTTAACTTACAGGGTTATAATCTGTTTAGAAAGGATTGTAAAAATCGGAGAGGAGGAGGGTTTGTCTTTATGTAAAGTCTTGTCTAAAGTCCACTTTAAGGGAGGATATTAGCGAAGGAAATGAGGATGTCGAGTCCAAATGGTTCGAAATACATGGAAAGAAAAACAGTAACAAAATTCTCATTGGAGTCTGTTACAAATCCCCAAATATAACAGAAATCATGGAAAGTCTACTACTAAGGCAGATAGATAAAGCTGCAACCCATAATGAGGTCCTTGTTATGGGGGACTTTAACTACCCAGATATTAACTGGAAAACAGAGACCTGCGAAACCCATAAAGGCAACAGGTTTCTGCTAATAACCAAGAAAAGTTATTTTTCACAATTGGTGCAGAATCCAACCAGAGGAGAAGCACTTTTAGACCTAATACTATCTAGTAGACCTGACAGAATAACCAATCTGCAGGTCGTCGTGCATCTAGGAAATAGCGACCACAATATTGTACAGTTTCACTTGTCTTTCGCTAGGGGGACTTGTCAGGGAGTCACAAAAACACTGAACTTTAGGAAGGCAAAGTTTGACCAGCTTAGAGATGTCCTTAATCTGGTAGACTGGAACAATATCCTCAGAAATAAGAATACAGATAACAAATGGGAGATGTTTAAGAACATCCTAAATAGGCACTGTAAGTGGTTTATGCCTTGTGGAAATAAAAGGACTAGAAATAGGAAAAACCCAATGTGGCTAAACAAAGAAGTAAGAGAAGCAATTAACAGTAAAAAGAAAGCATTTAAACTACGGTACTAAAGCAGGATGGCACCGTTGAAGCTCTAAAAAACTATAGGGAGAAAAATACTTTATCTAAAAAACCAAATAAAGCTGCCAAATAGGAAACAGAGAAGCACATTGCAAAGGAGAGTAAAACTAATCCCAAACTGTTCTTCGAATATATCAATAGTCCAATATTCAAAAAGGGCTTTAAAAGTGAACCTGGAACTTATAGACCAGTAAGTCTAACCTCTATTGTTGGTAAAATATTTGAAAGGTTTCTGAGGGATGTTATTCTGGATTATCTCAATGAGACTTAGGGTACCGTCTCACAGTGGCACTTTGGTCGCTACGACGGCACGATCCGTGACGCTCCAGCGTTGCTCCAATATCGCTCCAGCGTCGTAGACAGCGGTCACACTTCCCAATGCACGACGCTGGAGCGATAATTTCATGACGTATTTGCGATGTAGAAGCCATTGGTTACTGTGCGCACATCGTATACAACCTTTGTTACACGATGCGATCATGCCGCCACAGCGGGACACTTGACGACGAAAGAAAGTTTCAAACGATCTGCTACAACGTACGATTCTCAGCGGGGTCCCTGATCGCAGTAGCGTGTCAGACACAGCGATATCGTATGGATATCGCTGGAACGTCACGGATCGTGCCGGTGTAGCGACCAAAGTGCCACTGTGAGACAGAACCCTAACTGTTTAACTCCATATCAGCATTGGTTTGACAGGAGCGATTCCTCATAAACCCATCTAATCAGTTTTTATGAAGAGGTAAGCTATAGACTGGACCAAGGTGAGTCATTGGACATGGTATTTCTTGATTTTTCCAAAGTGTTTGATACCGTGCCACACAAGAGGTTGGTACAGAAATTAAGAATGCTGGGTCTGGGGGAAAATGTGTGTAAATGGGTAAGTAACTGGCTTAGTGATAGATAGTGGGTCGCTGTGACCAGTGGGGTACCGCAGGGGTCGGTGTTGGGACTTTTTCTCTTCAACATATTTATTAACGATCTGGTAGAAGGTTTACACAGTAAAATAGCGATATTTGCAGACGATACAAAACTATGTAAAGCAGTCAATACAAGAGAAGATAGTATTCTGCTACAGATGGATCTAGATAAGTTGGAAGCTTGGGCCGAAAAGTAGCAGATGCGGTTTAACAATGATACATGTAAGGTTAAACACTTGGGAAGAAGGATTCAATATCATCATTTCACACTGAACGGGAAACCACTGGGTAATCTGACATGGAGAAGGACTTGGGGATCCTAGTTAATTATAAACTTACCAGGAGCAGCCAGTGCCAGGCAGCAGCTGTCAAGGCAAACAGGATCATGGGGTGCATTAAAAGAGGTCTGGATACACATGATGAGAACATTATACTGCCTCTGTACAAATCCCTGGTTAGACCACACATGGAGTACTGTGTATATAATGGAACTAGAGGGAGTACAAAGGAGGGCAACAAAATGAATAAAGGGGATGGGGGAACTACAATACCCAGAGAGATTAGCAAAATTAGGATTATTTAGTCTAGAAAAAAGACAACTGAGAGGCAATCTAATAACCATGTATAAGTATATAAGGGGACAATACAAATATCCGAGGATCTGTTTATACCAGGGAATGTGACGGTCACAAAGGGGCATTCTCTATGTCTGGAGGAGAGAAGGTTTTTCCACCAACATAGAAGAGGATTCTTTACCGTTAGGGCAGAAAGAATCTGGAATTCCTTGCATGAGAAGGTGGTGATGGCGAACTCAGTCGAGGGGTTCAAGAGAGGCCTGGATGTCTTCCTGGAGCGTAACAATATTGTATCTTACAGTTATTAGGTTCTTTAGAAGGACGTAGATCTGGGGATTTATTCTGACAGAATATAGGCTGAACTGGATGGGCAAATGTATTTTTTCAGCCTTGCTAACTATGTTACTGTACTAACTATGTTGCTATGATTTTGTCCTGTTCATTTTTGAAGTTTTCTGTGAAATTATGTCCAGTTGGCCATTTTCTTCTGTTTTTTGTGTGTTGTTTTTATACACACAAATGAAATAAACATGTGTATAAGAAAACATATGTCATTGCAATAATTTTGGGGGATAAATACTTACATTTCTGGAACAATAATTTCTGGAATAATGTCAAGGGTGTAAACACTTTTGGCCATGTTTGTATATTTTTTTTGTGTATGTCTGTACATGTGCGTAATGTGTAAATGGGTATGTGCATATTTTATTATATTGTGCTTAATGTGAATATGCATGAAATACATCTATCTGGGTCTTGATGGGGGGCCCAGACACAATTACTATACGGGACCCTTCACTGTCAGTGTCTGCTCGTGACTGAGACTGCTGTATGTACATCACATAGGAGACATCGATACTCTGCTATATATAGATCACAAAGAAGACACCAAGAATGCTGTACATAGGTTACTTGGGAGACACTGAGACTGCTGTGTACATATCACATAGGAGACACAGACTGCTGAATATACATCACATAGGAGAAAATGAGACTACTGTGTATACATCTATCACCAATTTATACATAGTTAGTGTAAGAAAAACTGGACTATCATGGACTTAAACACTAAATGTCAAATGCTGTTATATATTAAAACATAATTTTTATTAAAGATATGTTAACCCGTTAGCAACTTTCGATAAGCATTGAAACTGCGGTCACTAAGGGTACTTATTCCCTTATTGCCATTTTAAAATGGCAGGACAGCATAGAGGGTGGCAGGACTCTATGTCCCTCCTTTATTTAGCACATTAGCACTTTTTCTCCTAACACAAGCAAGTCCCCTGATGACATAGCTTGGAAGAAACGCGTCGGGACGACAATATAGGGAGAGTGCAGGGCATGTGTGTGCAGGGGTAGTTGTGGAATGCCCTTGTAAGGGCAGGAGCTTTGGGGATAGCCTATCGGTAGCCCTATAGGGATTGACATAGGGATTGTCATCTCTCCATTTCCCGGATTACCGCCTGAACAGGGAATACCCGGTGTTCCGATGCCCATGGAATTGGTGAGACTGTTCCGTTTTTCATTTTTTTCAACTTGTGAACAGGCTCACATTATTTGCTATGATTGATGGTAACCAATCGCTCTCCTCATATGCGACTATGTGTATGTAAATTGATGCTGCTTTACAGGAGTGGTTTGTTTACAGTTTTTCATGAATACCATACCATAGTTATATTGATTCCGTAAGCACTTATATAGTCGGAATCTTTTTAATCCTATAGAGGTTTACTAGTCTCTATGACCATTACACCATATGGTTGAGACGATACCTCAGTTTGTGTTTTCACTTGGGTGACTGGTTCTTTTATGTTTCTTGGAATTATTAAAAGTTACGTTTTATTATATCCACTTTTGCTTTATAATGACTAATTGTTAGTGGTACCATCTGTGTGACTTACATTCTAAATACAGGTATTGCTTTACTCTAATCCTAATTGACCTAAAACGGGAAAGGTTTATTCTGATTTCATGTCAGATATTGAGAAAAAACATGCATATGTGTCTTTTTTATATAGTGTATGTAAACTTCTGGTTTCAACTGTATACATAATACTGTATGCGTCGGGACCATGTCAGGCTTTTATCACCTGAGACTGCTTTGTGTGGCATTACGCCACGCTGCCGTACATCTATATATGTCAGTCTTCACTGGAGAACTAGCGTTCTATTCATGATTGTTACCACAGATTTCCTTCCCATTAATGCAGAGCTATACAGAGAGTTTTTTCTGTCAGATTCCTATAAAATAATCATGTCCTACTCCATAGAGTACACAACATGATAGTTCAATCCCCAAAAAATACAAGAAAAAGCAAAACAATACAGAGAATCCTATTAAGGAGAAGTTGATCCCAGCCGTGACAGTATATTAATAAGCCTCTATATATAGCCCAGACCTTCCATGTCAGCCGGCCCTTAGCAACAGCCTGGAGCCATATTTACATTTTACACGATTAAAGGCTATCCCTGCCGATCCCGCTCAGCAACACAAGTCAATAGTGACAAACTGCTGCAGAGTCAAGTACCATGATTTAATGGCATAGCTGCGGGCGAGACATACCGCCTCTCACTAGTCACTTTCTACTGATATCCTCAGACACAAAATCATAAGAGCTGCCCATCTGCCGGCTCCAGATCAAAGGACGACATGACATTAGGGATGCGTATGCACAACGCGCACAGATTCCTTGAAAGTAGTAAATGTGGAATATTTCACTGTCATTACTAGGGTTGAGCGAAACGAATCGTTCATTTTCAAAAGTCGCCGACTTTTGGCAAAGTCGGGTTTCGTGAAACCCGACCCGACTCGAGAGAGAGAGAGAGAGAGAATCCACATTGACTTGCATTGGGTTTCGTGTTCCGGTCCGGAACCCGACTTTACAGTAGAATCGGCCGATTTCACGCGATCCGACTTTCGAGATGGTCGGGTTTCACAAAACCCAACTCGATCCTAAAAAAGGAAAAGTCGCTCAACCCTAATCATTACCTCACTGTAGTCTTTTATATTATCCCTTTAGTAAAAATGGAATTTTCCATTTTTTTTTTCACTTTCGTTTTATTCCTCCCCTTATTCCAAGAGCCATGACCTTTTTATTATTCTCATCGACATAGAAGTACAAAGGCTTGTTTTTTTGTTTTTTCTTTGTTTGTTTTTATTTGTGGGGGATGAAATTGAAAAGAAATTGCCAAAATTAAAATTAGCAATTCTGATATTTCTTTTTTTTTGGTTTTTGCTTTCATGGCGTTCATTGTGTGGTAAAAATAATTTAGGAATATGATTCTTTATGTATGATTGTGGAAATACCAAACTTTTTTGACGTTTTTTCTATTATTTTAGTGGTGAAAAAAAAAATTCAGAAATTTATTAAAAAAAAGCACAAAAATTTGGAGACCTGCAGATTTTTTTTTCAATTCATGGTGTTGCAAACGAGATTTGTTTTTTATGCTCTGCCAGATGAACCAGAAATGCTAGGCAGGGTTCACGTGAAGGCCACAAAAGGCAACCCCAGCCTGCCCATAATATCGGTGTCGTGTTTATGGGTCTCCAAATTGACAATTTACACAAGTATGGCAAAACAGACCCAGTTATGCCTCCATTTATGTGATAATTTGCAGATTTTTTGTTAAACCATAAATAGCTCATGGGAAATAACCGCATGATTCTAATATATAGTGTGATAGCAAAATGCTAAACATAACATGCACTGTATGGGACCAACCTCATCTACCATATAATTGTCTAAGGGGTACTTCCGTCTGTCTGTCTTTCTGTCTGTCTGACCCAGAAATCCCGCATGGCTGACTGGTCGCGGCCGTGACACAGTCCGGCCGAGAATTAGTCCCTCCTTACTCCCCAGCCGTCAGTGCCCGCTCCATACTCCCCTCCAGTCAGCGCTCACAGAGGGTTAATGGCAGCGTTAGCGGACCGCGTTATGCCGCGGTGTAACACACTCCGTTAACGCTGCTATTAACCCTGTGTGACCAACTTTTTACTATTGATGCTGCCTATGCGGCATCAATAGTAAAAAAAATCTAATGTTAAAAATAATAATAATAAAAATCATTATATACTCACCTTCCGTGGGCCCCCGGATCCAGCCGAGGCTTTTCCTGCTCATCGCGACGCTCCGGTGACCGGTCCATGCATTGCAGTCTCACGAGATGATGACGTAGCGGTCTCACGAGACCGCTACATCATCATCTCGCGAGACCGCAATGCACTCTTGGGACCGGAGCGTCGCGAGGAGCATCGGTAAATGCCTTGGCTGGATCCAGGGGGCCGACGGAGGGTGAATGTATAACTATTTTTTATTTTAATTCTTTTTTTAACAGGGATATGGGGCCCACATTGCTATATACTACGTGGGCTGTGTTAGATACTGCGTGGGCTGTGTTATATACTACATCTCTGTGCTATATACTATATGGGCTGTGCTATATACTACGTGGCTGTGGTATATATTATATGGCTGGGCAATATACTACATCGCCGTGCTCTATACTACGTGACCTGTGTTATATACTGCATGGGCAGTGTTATATACTACGTCTCAGTGCTATATACTACGTGGCTGTGGTATATATTACGTGGCTGGGCAATATACTACATCGCTGTGCTCTAAACTACGTGGCTGTGTTATATACTACATGGCTGTGTTATATACTAAGTCTCTGTGCTATATACTACGTGGCTGTGCTATATACAAAGTGGCTGTGCAATATATTACGTGGCTGTGCAATATACTACGTGGCTGGGCAATATACTTCGTTTCTGTGCTATATACTATGTGTCTGTGCTATATACTATGTGTCTGTGCTATATACTACGTGTCTGTGCTATATGCTATGTGGCTGGGAAATATACTATGTGTCTGTGCTATATATTACGTGTCTGAGCTACATACTACGTGTCTGTGCTATATACTACGTGTCTGTGCTATATACTACGTGGCTGTGCAATATACTACATGGCTGGGCAATATACTTTGTGTCTGAGCTACATACTACGTGTCTGTGCTATATACTACGTGTCTGTGCTATATACTATGTGGCTGGGCAATATACTACATGGCTGGGCAATATAATATGTGTCTGCTATATACTACGTGTCTGTGCTATGTACTACGTGTCTGTGCAATATACTATGTGTCTGTGCTATATACTATGTGTCTGTGCTATATACTACGTGGCTGGGCAATATACTATGTGTCTGTGCTATATACTACGTGTCTGTGCTATATACTATGTGTCTGTGCAATATACTACGTGGCTGGGCAATATAGTACGTGGCTGGGCAATATACTACGTGGGCTGGCCAATATACTACGTGGGCTATGCTATACACTACGTGGCTGGGCAATATACTACGTGGCTGTGTTATATACTGCGTGGCTGTGTTATATACTACGTGGCTGTGCTACATACTACGTGGCTGTGTTATATTCTACGTGGCTGGGCAATATACTACGTGGGCTATGCTATATGCTACGTGGGCTGTGCTATATACTACGTGGGCTGTGTTATACGCTACTTGACTGTGCTATATTTCTCTGCTGTATCTGTGCATCATGAATCATGGTATGTGTTAAAGAGGGGGGCCCACTGAGACTCTTTCGCCCGGGGCCCTCAAAAACCTGGAGCCAGACCTGGCTTCACTGATCATGCGAACAATCAGCGACAGGCGCGAATTGGCGTGGAATTTGAACCATGCTTCGCTAATTGGTCGCGGCCGGCCGGCTGAATCCTGTGTATAAATTCTGCATTATTCTGAAAACTTCATAAATAAAATACATACATATTCTAGAATACCCGATGCGTTAGAATCAGGCCACCATCTAGTAAGTAATATCAGGACAATTTGCTGAAGGAACATGACAAGAACAGAAAAAAAAGAAACAATCAAATATTCTGCGTAATGATAAAAAGTACAAAACTATATTCAAAAGATCAGATAAAAGGAGGAGCGGAAGGAGTTAAATGCATTCATGCAGATAATGGGCACACGTCAAACACAGGTGTTATTCAAAAGGCTAGATATATCTCGGTATAAACACCATATGACTCCATATGAAAGAACTAATGTGACACACACTAGGTGAAAAGCCCTGACACTTTCCCTGAGAGATATAGCCTGAGGGTTGGACTTGCTCTGTTACTCAGCTGTGCTAACCACACACATGAAGGAAACAGATGCTAAGCCAAGGAGAGCTACCCAGTCAAAACCCTACCCGCACCTGCCAACGTAAGAACTCTCAGTGTATGGAGCGTCACGTGCAAAAAAGTGGTAGAGTATCCACTCATAAACACCACACATAAGTGATGCTAGCGCGCCCACATGCATCGCTGAGAGCCTTTTAAACCCTAGGCTCCACCGCAAACACTCACGCCTAGCCAGCCATGACATCGCCCGTGGGCCAGTCTGGAGCCGCCACATCACCAGAACAGCTAACGCCCGACCACCAGTGAGAAGGCGGCACATCATGGACAGGCTCAGTAAGGTGATCTCTGGACTTAGACTCAGGAGCGCAGGACTGCATCAGAATATCACTGGTTCCCATAGACTTGGCTGGAGAGCCAGCAGTAACCAAGTGAATTTCACAAGCCTGAGCAAGGCGCTGGGACTGACGTCTGTGCTGAGCAGTACCCGCCTTGGCTGGAGCTGAATAAGGGACCACAGCCCCAGGCAATGCTTGGGATCTGTCCCTCACAGCGGGAGAATCCTGACGCCTAACACAGTGCACCCGCCGAGATCTACCACCCGGCAACAATAGGACATTTTTACTATTGCTTCATTTTGATCAAAATAAAAAAAATAGTAAATCAAACCCTCCTTTATCATCCCCTTAGTTAGGTAAAACTAATAAAATAATTTTTTTTTTCAATTTTTCCATTAGGGTTAGAGTTGGGATTAGAGTTGGGGTTAGAGCTAGGTTTAGGGTTGGGCTAGGGTTAGGGTTGGGCTAATGTTGGAGTTAGAGATAGGGTTAGGGTTGGGCTAGGGTTGGGGTTAGAGCTAGGGTTAGGGTTGGGCTAGGGTTGGGGTTAGTGCTAGGGTTAGGGTTGGGCTAGGGTTAGGGTTGGGGCTATGGTTAGAGCTAGGGTTAGGGGTGGGCTAGAGTTGGACTAGGGTTAGGGTTGGGGCTAGGGTTGTGTTGGGATTAGGGTCATGGTGTTGGAGTTAGGGTGGGGGTGGGTTTGGGTTGTGGTTGGGATTACGGTTAGGGTTGGGTGTTGTGAATTTGGATTCTGGGCTCCCCCGGTGGCCGCTTGTGGAATTGGACTTGTCATCCTCTTTCCTGTTTCACCTGGTTCCATCAGTAGTGGGTGTCGCTATTTAAGCTCATTTCTCTGGTGGTTTCTTGCCGGTCAACAATGTTATCTGATGCCTCTCAGTGCTTGTTCCTGCTTCTAGACTACTACTAGATAAGTTGGACTTTTGTCCATGTTTTGTTTTGCCTATTTGTTCCAGTTCACAGCTGAAGTTTTGTTACTGTGTCTGGAAAGCTCTCGTTGATCAGGGATTGCTACTCTGGCGTTATGAGTTAATGCCAGAGTTTAAGGTAATCTCTGGATGGTGTTTTGTTAGTGTTTTTCTGCTGACCATGAAAGTATACTATCTGTCTTCTGCTATCTAGTAAGCGGACCTCAAATTTGCTAAGACTATTTTCCTGCTGCGTTTGTTGTTTCATCTGAACTCACCGTCATTATATGTGGGGGGCTACTGTCTTCTTTGGAATATTTCTCTAGAGGTGAGCCAGGTCTTATATTTCCCTCTGCTAGCTATTTAGGTCTTAGGCCAGAGCTGGGCATCTAGCGATAAATAGGAAATGCTACCTGGCTATTTCTAGTTGCGCGGCAGGCTTAGTTCATGGTCAGTATAGTTCCATCTTCCGAGAGCTTGTCCCTCTATAGGCTTGCTATGATCTCTGCCTGCAGAGATCATGACAGTTTGACCGGCCAATAAAGTGTTTAAGACCCAGGTTGAGAAAGGAGAGTTATAAGAAGTCTGCTGGAATTTTTTTTTTTTTTTTTTTTTTCCTCCAGTCTGCCTTGCTGCAGTCTTTTTTCTCTCTCTCCTCCTAATCTCTGTATGGCTCTGTGTGCACCTGACAATAATGGATCTCCAGAGTGTAACTGCGGGTTTGAATAATCTCATCACGAAAGTACAAAATTTACAAGATTTTGTGGTACATGCTCCGGTATCTGAGCCGAGAATTCCTTTGCCGGAGTTCTTCACAGGGAATAGAGCTAGCTTCCAGAATTTCCGAAATAATTGTAAGCTTTATTTGTCCCTGAAGTCTCGTTCAGCTGGAGACCCTGCTCAGCAGGTTAGGATTGTGATTTCCTTGCTCAGGGGTGACCCTCAAGATTGGGCCTTCTCATTGCCAGCAGGGGATCCTGCGTTACGCGATGTGGATGCGTTTTTTCTGGCCTTGGGCTTGCTTTATGAGGAACCTCATTTGGAACTTCAGGCAGAAAAAACTTTGATGGCACTATCTCAGGGGCAAGACGAAGCTGAAGTTTTCTGCCAAAAATTCCGTAAATGGTCTGTGCTTACTCAGTGGAATGAGTGCGCCTTGGCGGCAACTTTCAGAGAAGGTCTCTCTGATGCCGTTAAGGATGTTATGGTGGGGTTCCCTGTGCCTGCAGGTCTGAATGAGTCCATGACAATGGCTATTCAGATTGATAGGCGTCTGCGGGAGCGCAAACCGGTGCACCATCTGGCGGTGTCTATGGAAAAGACGCCAGAAAGTATGCAGTGTGATAGAATTCTGTCCAGGAGCGAGCGACAGAATTTTAGACGGAAGAATGGATTGTGTTTCTATTGTGGGGATTCTACTCATGTTATATCAGCATGCTCTAGGCGTACAAAGAAGCTTGATAAGTCTGTTTCCATTGGCACCATTCAGTCTAAGTTTATTTTGTCTGTAACCCTGATTTGCTCTTTGTCATCCATTGCCACGGACGCCTATGTTGACTCTGGCGCCGCTCTGAGTCTTATGGATTGGTCCTTTGCCAATCGTTGTGGTTTTGATTTAGAGCCTTTGGAGACTCTTATTCCTCTGAAGGGGATTGACTCCACCCCATTGGCTAATAATAAACCACAATACTGGACACAAGTAACCATGCGTATCAATCCGGATCACCAGGAGATTATTCGTTTCCTGGTGCTGTATAATTTACATGACGATTTGGTACTGGGATTGCCATGGTTGCAGTCTCACAACCCAGTCTTGGACTGGAGAGCAATGTCTGTGTTGAGCTGGGGATGTAAGGGTATTCATGGGGACTTACCTTTGGTTTCTATTTCGTCGTCCATTCCCTCTGAAGTCCCTGAGTTCCTCTCTGATTATCAAGATGTCTTTGACGAACCCAAGCTTGGGTCGTTACCTCCGCACCGTGAGTGCGATTGTGCCATAGATTTGATACCGGGTTGTAAATATCCCAAGGGTCGTTTGTTTAATCTGTCTGTGCCGGAACATGCTGCTATGCGGGAATATATAAAGGAGTCTTTGGAAAAGGGACATATTCGTCCATCTTCTTCTCCCTTGGGAGCTGGGTTTTTCTTTGTCTCAAAAAAAAGACGGCTCTTTGAGACCATGTATTGATTATCGGCTTCTGAATAAGATCACTGTTAAGTATCAATACCCATTGCCATTGCTTACTGATTTGTTTGCTCGTATAGAGGGTGCTAAGTGGTTCTCTAAAATTGATCTTCGTGGGGCGTATAATTTGGTGCGGATCAGGCAGGGGGATGAGTGGAAGACCGCATTTAATACGCCCGAGGGCCACTTTGAGTATTTGGTCATGCCTTTTGGTCTTTCTAATGCCCCTTCAGTTTTCCAGTCTTTTATGCATGATATTTTCCGCGATTTTCTGGATAAATTTATGATAATATATCTGGATGATATTCTGATTTTTTCTGATGACTGGGACTCTCATGTCCAGCAGGTCAGGAGAGTTTTTCAGGTTCTGCGGTCTAATTCTTTATGTGTGAAGGGGTCTAAGTGCGTTTTTGGGGTCCAGAAAATTTCCTTTTTGGGGTATATTTTTTCTCCCTCTTCCATTGAGATGGATCCCGTCAAGGTGCAAGCTATTTGTGACTGGACTCAGCCCTCCTCTCTTAAGGGTCTTCAGAGATTTTTGGGCTTTGCCAACTTTTACCGCCGATTTATTGCTGGTTTTTCGGATGTCGTTAAACCACTGACTGATTTGACCAGACAAGGCGCTGATGTTGCTAATTGGTCCCCTCATGCTGTAGAGGCCTTTCAGGAGCTTAAGCGCCGTTTTGCCTCTGCCCCTGTGTTGCGTCAGCCTGATGTGAATCTGCCTTTTCAGGTTGAGGTTGACGCTTCGGAGATCGGAGCTGGGGCAGTGTTGTCGCAGAAAGGTTCCGACTGCTCCGTCATTAGGCCTTGTGCCTTCTTTTCTCGCAAATTTTCGCCCGCAGAGCGGAATTATGATGTTGGGAATCGGGAGCTTTTGGCCATGAAGTGGGCGTTTGAGGAGTGGCGCCATTGGCTCGAGGGGGCTAGGCATCAGGTGGTGGTATTGACTGACCACAAAAATTTGATTTATCTTGAGACTGCCAGACGCCTGAATCCTAGACAGGCGCGCTGGTCTTTATTTTTTTCTCGCTTTAATTTTGTGGTGTCATACCTACCGGGTTCTAAGAATGTTAAGGCAGATGCCCTTTCTAGGAGTTTTGACCCGGACTCTCCTGGTAATTCTGAACCCACAGGTATCCTTAGGGAGGGAGTAATTTTGTCGGCCGTTTCTCCTGATCTGCGGCGGTCCTTGCAAGAGTTTCAGGCGGATAGACCGGATCGTTGTCCGCCTGATAGACTGTTTGTTCCGGATGATTGGACCAGCAGAGTCATCTCTGAGGTACATTCTTCTGCATTGGCAGGTCATCCCGGAATTTTTGGTACCAGGGATTTGGTGGCAAGATCCTTCTGGTGGCCTTCCCTGTCACGAGATGTGCGAGTCTTTGTGCAGTCATGTGACGTTTGTGCTCGGGCCAAGTCTTGTAGTTCTCGGGCTAGCGGACTGCTGTTGCCCTTGCCTATTCCTAAGAGGCCTTGGACACACATCTCGATGGATTTTATTTCAGATCTGCCTGTTTCCCAGAAGATGTCTGTCATCTGGGTGGTCTGTGACCGTTTCTCTAAAATGGTCCATTTGGTTCCTCTGCCCAAGTTGCCTTCTTCTTCTGAGTTGGTTCCTCTGTTTTTTCAGAATGTTGTCCGATTGCACGGTATTCCTGAGAATATTGTTTCTGACAGAGGTACCCAATTTGTGTCTAGATTTTGGCGGGCATTCTGTGCTAGGATGGGCATAGATTTGTCTTTTTCATCTGCTTTTCACCCTCAGACTAATGGCCAGACCGAGCGGACTAATCAGACCCTGGAGACATATCTGAGGTGTTTTGTCTCTGCTGACCAGGATGATTGGGTTGCTTTTTTGCCATTGGCAGAGTTCGCCCTCAATAATCGGGCCAGCTCTTCCACCTTGGTGTCCCCGTTTTTCTGTAATTCGGGGTTTCACCCTCGATTTTCCTCCGGTCAGGTGGAATCCTCGGATTGTCCTGGAGTGGATGCGGTGGTGGAGAGATTGCATCACATCTGGGGGCAGGTTATGGACAATTTGAAGTTGTCCCAGGAGAAGACTCAGCGTTTTGCCAACCGTCATCGTCGTGTTGGTTCTCGGCTTTGTGTTGGAGATTTGGTGTGGTTGTCTTCTCGTTTTGTCCCTATGAGGGTCTCTTCTCCTAAGTTTAAACCTCGGTTCATCGGCCCTTATCGAATATTGGAGATTCTTAATCCTGTTTCTTTCCGTTTGGACCTCCCTGCGTCCTTTTCCATTCATAACGTTTTTCATCGGTCGTTATTGCGCAGGTATGAGGTACCTGTGGTACCTTCAGTTGAGCCTCCTGCTCCGGTGTTGGTTGAGGGTGAGTTGGAGTACGTTGTGGAGAAAATTTTGGACTCTCGTGTTTCCAGACGGAGACTCCAGTATCTGGTCAACTGGAAGGGTTACGGCCAGGAGGATAATTCTTGGGTCAATGCATCTGATGTTCATGCTTCTGATCTTGTTCGTGCCTTCCATAGGGCTCATCCTGGTCGCCCTGGTGGATCTGGTGAGGGTTCGGTGCCCCCTCCTTGAGGGGGGGGTACTGTTGTGAATTTGGATTCTGGGCTCCCCCGGTGGCCGCTTGTGGAATTGGACTTGTCATCCTCTTTCCTGTTTCACCTGGTTCCATCAGTAGTGGGTGTCGCTATTTAAGCTCATTTCTCTGGTGGTTTCTTGCCGGTCAACAATGTTATCTGATGCCTCTCAGTGCTTGTTCCTGCTTCTAGACTACTACTAGATAAGTTGGACTTTTGTCCATGTTTTGTTTTGCCTATTTGTTCCAGTTCACAGCTGAAGTTTTGTTACTGTGTCTGGAAAGCTCTCGTTGATCAGGGATTGCTACTCTGGCGTTATGAGTTAATGCCAGAGTTTAAGGTAATCTCTGGATGGTGTTTTGTTAGTGTTTTTCTGCTGACCATGAAAGTATACTATCTGTCTTCTGCTATCTAGTAAGCGGACCTCAAATTTGCTAAGACTATTTTCCTGCTGCGTTTGTTGTTTCATCTGAACTCACCGTCATTATATGTGGGGGGCTACTGTCTTCTTTGGAATATTTCTCTAGAGGTGAGCCAGGTCTTATATTTCCCTCTGCTAGCTATTTAGGTCTTAGGCCAGAGCTGGGCATCTAGCGATAAATAGGAAATGCTACCTGGCTATTTCTAGTTGCGCGGCAGGCTTAGTTCATGGTCAGTATAGTTCCATCTTCCGAGAGCTTGTCCCTCTATAGGCTTGCTATGATCTCTGCCTGCAGAGATCATGACAGTTGGGATTAGGGTTAGGGGTGTGTTGTGGTTAGGGTTGTGGTTATAGTTATGGTTAGAGTTCGGATTAGGGTTAGGGGTGAGTTGGGGTTACGGTTGAGGTTAGGGTTAATGTTAGGGTTGGAGTTAGAATTGGGGAGGTTCCACTGTTTAGGTACATCAGGGGATCTCCGCACGCAACATGGCGACCACCATTGATTCTAGCCAATTTTGTGTTCAAAATGTCAAATGGTGTTCCCTCAATTATGAGCCCTGCCATGCGCCCAAACAGTGGCTTTCCCCCACATACGGGATACTTACGTACTCAGGAGAAATTGTACAACAAATTTTGTGGTCTATTTTTTCCTGATACCCTTGTGAAAATAAAAAAGTTTGGTTCCAAAGTAATTTTTTTGTCAAAAATGTAAAATGTTCGTTTTTTCCTTCCACATTGCTTTAGTTCTCGTGAAGCACCTGAAGGGTTAGTAAACCTCTTGAATGTGGTTTTGCGCACCTTGAGGATTGCAGTTTTTAGAATGGTGTCACTTTTGGGCATTTTCTGTTATATTGACCCCCCAACTCACTTCAAATGTGAGGTGTTCCCTAAAAAAATGGTTTTGTAAATTTTGTTGAAAAAATAAGAAATCGCTGGTCAACTTCTAACCCTTATAACGTCCTAACAAAAAAAAATATCTACAGGTGTTGTGCTGATTTTGACTCCATGGGTATTTTCCAGAGACAAGCATCAATGAATGTTGCCAAGTGAAAATTGCAAGCTACCATTGTAGTGACCAGTATGCTGTAGTGACCAGTATGTTGCAGTCACCAGTATGTTATGCCCAGCCCGTGCTTCTGGAGACATGCACCCGTAAGTTAGGTTGGCTTTCATCGCTTCAGAAATGCAAACATGTGGACGCTATATGTGGTTTAGGTACACTGTGGGGCTCAAAAGGGAAGGGGCATTTGGATTTGGGAGCGAAGAATTTGCTGAATTTCTTTTGGGGAGCAAGGAGCCATTTAGCTTTTCCAGAGCCTTTGTACTACCAGTAACGTGGAAGCCCCCTATATTTCCATTAACAGATTACGGACCTGTTGTGAATTCTGCTCTTGGGCTCCCTCCGGTGGTTGCTAGTGGTAGTGCAGTGGTCTCTGGATTGTAATCTGGGCAGGTGTTTCTGCTTATTGCAGTTCTATTAGGTATTTAGGTTTTTGGGATCCATCTATCCCTGCCAATTGTCCATTGTATCTTGGAGGGATTGCATCTCTGTCTGGCTCCACTTGCCCTGCTGTCATTTCAGCTAAGATAAGTGTCTTGTTTTGTTCTCTGTAGCTCGCATGCAGTGTGCTTTTTTGTGCAGTGGAATCTATTGTGTTTTTGTCCAGCTTAGACTTTAGTTTGGATTTTTCTGTCATGCTGGATTCTTTGGAGATGCAGATATACATCCTATGTCTTTAGTAAGATGTAGTAGATAGTATATTCTGCTGTGGATTTTTCTAGAGTTTTAATACTGACCGCTTAGTACTCTGTCCTATCCTTTTCTATTTTAGCTAGTAGTGCCTCTTTTGCTAAACTCTGTCTTTTCTGCCTGTGTACGTATTTCCTCTTAGACTCACAGTCAATATTTGTGGGGGGCTGCCTATCCTTTGGGGGCTCTGCTCTGAGGCAAGATAGGATTTCCCATTTCCATCTTTAGGGGTATTTAGTCCTCCGGCTGTGTCGAGGTGTCTAGGCATTGTCAGGTACATCCCACAGCTACTTCTAGTTGCGGTGTCAGTATTAGGATTGCGGTCAGTACAGGTACCACTAACTCCAGAGATAGTCACATGCGGCTCCAGGTTCACCGGATCATAACAGGACCTGAGTGAGGGCTTGCTTTTTTGTGGATTGAGTTGAGGCTTTTATTGGGAACATTTTACATAATGTTTGGGATCACATTTAAACGGTGCTCTACACTGACCACTTACTTTGGGGTTTCTATCTAAATCTCTGAGTGACATGATGCAGATGAAACCCCCGAGGGATCCATTATTTATAATGAGGCAGCAGAGTTAATCTGGACTCCGTCCGGCCTCTGTTTCTTTTCAGAAGTATACAAAACTGTGGCCGACAGCACTTTTATGCAATCCTAGAAAGACGGACACCGCTGGATCACAGGCCAGACGGCGTCCACAGTACCTCCATCTGCCTCACTATAGGGAATCTTCCGCGAATGGAATCACGTATTTCATAGATTTACATGGAAACTCATTTTAAGCGCTCAACGTAGAGCGCAGGATAATTGTGCGCCAATCTTTACTGTGATATTTGAGAGGCAGAATTAAAAAATCAACAGCATGTGAAGAAATAGTTTTCTTTATTTTTACGCCGTTCCTTGTGTGGTATAAGTGATTAGGCGACTTTATTCTTCGGGTCGGTGCGATTACAGTGATACCCGATTTATATCGAGTTTTTTTGTTTGGCTACTGTCGCACTCTAAAAGACACATTTTATTGCCCACAGAGTCATGTGATGGCTTGTTTTTTGCCGGACAAGTTGACGTTTTTATTAGTACCAATTTCGGACACATGACATTTTTTGATCGCTTTCTATTCCAATTTTTGGGAGGCAGAATGAACAAAAACCAGCAATTCATGAATTGCTTTTTTTTGGGGGGGAGGGGTTAATGCCATGCCATGTGTCGTAAAATTGATAAGGCAGTTTCATTCTTCGGGTCATTACGATTACAGCGATACCTCATTTATATCTTTTTTTTATGTTTTGGCGCTTTTACACAATAAAAACTATTTTATATAAAAAATAATTATTTTTGCATCGCTTTATTCTGAGCCATTACATTTTTATTTTTCTGCTGATGGAGCTGTATGGTGGCTTTTTTTTTTTGCAGGACAAGATGGTGTTTTCAGTGGCATCATGTTTATTTATATCCGTCTTTTTGATTGTGTTTTATTTTACTTTTTGTTTGGCTGTATGATGATAAAGCATTGATTTTTGTCTGTTTATTTTTTTTTTTTATGGTGTTCACTAAAGGGGTTAACTAGTGGAACAGTTTTATAGGTCGGGTCGTGACGGATGCACGATAGCAAATATGTGAAATTTTATTGTTTTGGTTTTTTTCCCATACAAATATTTATTTATGGATACAGTATCTTCTGATTTTTTTATTTTTATTTTTTTATTTTTTTTATTTTTTTTTTAATATTTTTACAATTATTTTTTTTTAAAAAGTTTTACATTTTTTTCAACTTTTTTCTTTGTCCTAATATGGGACTATCATTTTTTGCAGGCTGATTGCTTCTACAGCATGGGTATGCAGAAGTATCACCATGCTGTAGAAACTGTCAGCTCTGCACTGCATGCGCATGATCAGCAACTTTCCTAGCTCTGGTGACACGGATGTTGTGATGACAACATTGGGTCACCATGGCAACGATCGGCTGTCAACCCTCTGCCGGCTCCTGGAATGCTGCGATCGTGTTCGATTACAGCATTTCAGATTTAAAGTTCCAGGAGCAGTGTTTGACCACCCCATGGCATGCGGACCCAGGGCACATGAACGGATTATTACATCTGATGTCAGAAAGGGGTTAACCAATTGGTTATGGTTTCTATATTTCAATCAAATGTGATATTTAATATTGTCAAAATGTAAGTACACTTTGTAGTATTCGGTGCTAGACTAAACAACTTGCGTATTTCTGTGGCACACATTTGGCAAACCATTTGGGAGTCTCAGCAAATTTAATTTAATTTCCAAATTTGGTGTTGAGCTGTCCTAAACTCAGAAAACAATATGACTGAAAGAAAATATAGGCAAGTAGACCATTGAAATCACGTTGTTCTGTTACTGTACATGAATTGAATTGATGGAAATACTACATCAAGTAGACAATGAACTAGTCCTATCTTGACAAGTTGTTTACTCGTTTTCCACGTTGGAACGTTGGAGTGGCTTTGAAGTGGTTATGCTCTAAAAGCAAAACTTTGTTGTTGATCTTAACTTTTGACCCCAACATTGGATCTGTTTTTCATGGGTTGACCTCTTGTGTAAACCCTCCTCTGAAACTGAGACTTTCGACTGGTCTAGACATGTGACCTCTTCCAAATATTAATCTAGACCATCTATTCCTGATACTCAGCTAGTTACTATTAGCCTATTCCTTAGGTTATATATTATAATACAATATTTGGTTTATGTAGACAACGCTGCACAAGTATGTAACTTAAAGGAATATTTCCATTGTATAATGTTACTAGTATATGACATAGTATTAGGATCATTGAGGGTCTGACCTTTGAGACCTTTGCTAAACATGAAACCAAAGTAAATAGGGCCGTGTTATATCTGTCTGCACGACTTGTAGATGGGAGCCTCACTGTGCAAGAAAATTCACTGCAGTAGTGATGAGTGTAAATGATGGCATTGACTAGATCAGTGTTTCCAAAATCCACTCTACACGGCTCCCAACACATCATGTTTTCAGGATTTCATTAGTATTGCACAGGTGAATCTGTAGCAGTTTCAGATGCCTTAATAATAATTCTATCACCTGTACAATTCTAATTAAATTCTGAAAACATGACATGTTGGGGGCTGTGAGTACTAGAGTTTGGGAAACACTGGACTAGACCTATGCAATGATTACTTGATTACCTTTGTAAAGGGAATCTATCATTAGGATCAACCTTCCGCAGATGTCCATTTTGGCATGCACGCCATTGGAAGCTGAATAAACTGATACCTTGATATTTTCAATCTGATGTCTTATTCCCCCAAAATCCCTATTTTTTTTAAATATGTAAATGAGCTGGTAAGATCAAAGGGCAGGACATAAATCTCCCTGAGAATCTACCTCTAAAGCAGAGGTGGGGAATCTTTTTTCTTCCGGGTGCCATTTGGATATGTATGTCATCAATCGCAGACCTTAAAAAAATATCAATTTGAAATTTATTCTGCTGTATTTGATCAGACAGTTAATTAACTCACCCCTAATGAGATTTCTGGAGCTGGTTCTCTTTGCTGTTAGGTGGTAGTGATGATAGTACTACTGTCAACTGCTTTTCCAGGTTTGCATTGGTATGGAGTCAACTCTTTGTGATGAATTGTGAAAAGAACTCGCAGCAGTAAGTTCTGAACACATGAGACTCTGGGGCATATATACAGTGGGTACGTAAAGTATTCCGACCCCTTTACATTTTTCACTCTTTGTTTCATTGCAGCCATTTGGTAAATTCAAAAAAGTTCATTTTTTCTCATTAATGTACACTCTGCACCCCATCTTGACTAAAAAAAAACAGAAATGTAGTAATTTTTGCAAATTTATTGAAAAAGAAAAACAAATATCTCATGGTCATAAGTATTCAGACCCTTTGCTCAGTATTGAGTAGAAGCACCTTTTGAGCTAGTACAGCCATGAGTCTTCTTGGGAATGATGCAACAAGTTTTTCACACATGGATTTGGGGATCCTCTGCCATTCTTCCTTGCAGATCCTCTCCAGTTCCGTCAGGTTGGATGGTGAACGTTGACAGCCATTTTCAGGTCTCTCCAGAGATGCTCAATTGGGTTTAGGTCAGGGCTCTGGCTGGGCCAGTCAAGAATGGTCACAGAGTTGTTCTGAAGTCACTCCTTTGTTGTTTTAGCTGTGTGCTTAGAGTCATTGTCTTGTTGGAAGGTGAATCTTGGGCCAAGTCTGAGGTCCAGAGCACTCTGGAAGAGGTTTTCATCCAGGATATCTCTGTACTTGGCCGCATTCATGTTTCCTTCAATTGCAACCAGTCGTCCTGTCCCTGCAGCTGAAAAACACCCCCATAGCATGATGCTGCCACCACCATGTTTCACTGTTGGGATTATATTGGGCAGGTGATGAGCAGTGTCTGTTTTTTTCCACACATGCCGCTTAGAATTATCACGAAAAAGGTCTATCTTTGTCTCATCAGACCAGAGAATCTTATTTCTCATAGTCTGGGAATCCTTCATGTGTTTTTTAGCAAACTCTATGCGGGCTTTCATATATCTTGCACTGAGGAGAGGCTTCTGTCGTGCTACTCTGCCATAAAGGCCCGACTGGTGGAGGGCTGCAGTGATAGTTGACTTTGTGGAACTTTCTCCCATTCCTACTGCATCTCTGGAGCTCAGCCACAGTGATCTTGGGGTTCTTCTTTACCTCTCTCACCAAGAGTCTTCTCCCACGATTGCTCAGTTTATCTGGACGGCTGTTGTGAACTCTGTTTTCAGGCTCCCTCTTGTGGTCACTGGTGGTATGGTGTGACTTTTGCTTTGGGCTCCCCCTGGTGGCTTTGTTTGTTATCCTGCTGGTCTCTGGCTATCAGCTGGTTCATTATCCTCTGGGAGGTTCCTATATAGCTCTGTTTTACTTCCACTTGTTGCCGGCTGTCGATGTAATCAGTGCTACTCAGATTCCTTCTGACTACCTTGCTCCCAGTCCATCCAGGACAAGCTAAGTTTTCTTTGCTCATTTTTTGATCAGCAGTGTTTATCATGTTTTCTTGTCCAGCTTGCTAAAATGTGATTCCCTCGCTTGCTGGATGCTCTAGTGGACTGAGTTTCTCCCCACACACCATTAGTTGGTGCGTGGGTTCTTGAAATCTCAGGATGGATATTTTGTAAGGGTTTTTTATTGATCGCATAGACACCTGCTCTATTTTCTGCTTTCTAGTACTAGTGGGCCTCTTTTGCTGAATCTGATTTCATCCCTACGTATGTGCCTTCTTCTTACTTCACCGTTAATATTTGTTGGGGGCTTCTATATCTTTAGGGATTATTTCTCTGGAGGCAAGCGAGGTCTTTCTTTCTCTTTAGGGGTAGCTAGTTCCTCAGGCTGGCTCGAGACGTCTAGGAATTTTTTAGGCACGTTCACCGGCTACCTCTAGTTGTGTTGGATAGGTTCAGATTTGCGATCAGTCCAGTTACCATCTCCCTAGAGCTTGTCCTTAGTTTATTCACTTGCTGGTCTATTCGTGATCCTCAGCCACTAAGGATCATAACAGACGGCCAAGTCTAGGAAGACTTCTGGTGGTTCAAAACTTCTTCCATTTAAGTATTATGAAGGCCATTGTGCTCTTAGGAACCTTGATTACTGCAGAAATCGTGTTGCAACCTTGGCCAGATCTGTGCCTTGCCACAATTCTGTCTCTGAGCTCCTTGGCCAGTTCCTTTGACCTCATGATTCTAATTTGGTCTGACATGCACTGTGAGCTGTGAGGTCTTATATAGACAGGTGTGCGCCTTTTGAAAATCAAGTCCTATCAGTTTAATAAAACACAACCGGACTCCAGTGAAGGAGTAAAACCATCTCAAGGAGGATCACAAGGAAATGGACAGCATGTGACTTAAATATGAGTGTCTGAGCAAAGGGTGTAAATACTTATGACTATGTGATATTTCAGTTTTTCTTTTTTAATAAATTTGCAAAAATGTCTACATTTGTTTTTTTTCAGTCAAGATGGGGTGCAGAATGTACATTAATGAGAAAAAAATGAACTTTTCTGAATTTACCAAATGACTGCAGTGAAACAAAGAGTGAAACATTTAAAGGAGTCTGAATACTTTCCGTACCCACTGTATATCACAGGAAGGGCTGGGGCATATATATATCACAGGCATCACAAGAGGGGCTCGGGCCATATACGCATCACAGGAGACGCTAGGCTCCTATACTTCACATGAGACGCTGGGGCATATATACATCACAGGAAGGGGTGGGGGCATATATGCGTCACAGGAGACACTGGAGGCATATACACATCACAAGAAAAGCTAAGAACATATGCACATCACAGCAGGGGCTGGGGGAATATACACATCACAGGAGATGATGGGGCACATACGCATTACAGGAGGGGATTGGGGTATATAAGTCTCACAGGAGATGCTTGGGTATATACACACCATAAGTGGGACTGGGGCAGATAGGCATCACAGGAGGGACTAGGGGCATAGAGACAACACAGGAGGGACTGAGGGCATATATACAACACAGGAGGGCCTAGAGGCACTTAGATATCACAGGATGAGCTGGGGCTGCCGCTGCTGTCATCGCTATTGGAGGGACTGGAGCACTGAGCGCAGACTCCAAGGTGCCTCAGCGTCATCAGTGCACGAACACTGCAGTCCCCAGAAATCTGCCTGGGAACAGCAGAAAAGGACACTGCAGACAATTTGCGGAGGTTCTGCACCCCTGCTCTAGAGATTATTTTAAAAGAAAGGGAGTATTAGCAATGTCAGACATATGGATCAGGAGAGCAGACCGTAATATTACATGTTTCATGCTGGAAACACCCTTTTCATATAAAATAAGCTCTGGAGGCAGAATCTCAGGGAGATCTATGTCCGGCCCATAGATCTTAACAACTCATTTACATATAAGAAAAATGTGGATTTCTCAAGAATAAGACATTGGTTCGCAGATATCACGGTATCATTTTATTCAGCCTCCTATGACCTGTGTGCCCAACTGCGCATATCAACGATTGGGGAAGAATGATGCTACTGACAGAAATTCAGAAGTCTGAAATTTTAGGAGGTCCTATAGTTCGCCAGTGTGACCAACTGGCATTACTTTGCAGATGTCTGCAGACACGACAATGCAACTAAAACTGTGCTTTTGTCATTTGCATACAGGCAAATTTTAGCCTTGAAAAACTGTACCTGGAAAGGAATAACCAATCAGGTGATTTAACTGTACTTCCAATAAAATGGCAATAGTTTTCTTTTTTTGGACAATAAAATGTGGTTGCGAAGGCATGCAAGAAAATAATCCTGGAAACAGCTGCAATCTTGGTGGCGGGCAGCCTAGAATATGCTATTCTTAGATGAGGAAAATAGAAGGTCAGGTTACCCTGAACTTGTCATCATAATCTCCTCTCATATCAGAATGGACGGTGCTGAAGGTCAGAAGAGACCCTGGTAATATACAGTACACCTAGGTAGTTTCACTAATGATGTAAATATATACAAAATAGTCCATGAAAAAAGTGAAAAAAAAGTGCACTTACCCAAGTATGTAGAAAAGTCACAACTTTATTTGGACAAAACATTACAACATGGCCAGGGAGAGTGCAGAAAAAATGCGGACAACGGCCGTTTCGTGCCTCAGCACTTCAACGGGTCCAGACACTGAAAGGAACTAGGGTGGGTCCATTATAATGTTAGCAGTGAAAGTTCTGCCCCTTCCTCCATTCCTATCAGTGTGGTGCACCAATCACCTGTATCAGAAATGTGAAATCAAAAACAATCAATGTGTAATAAAATCATGATTAAAAACATAGCAACCAATCAATTGCATTTAAGACAGAATATTATAGTAATTTTTAGAGGAAAACAGCCATATCAATCCTCTCATTCAATCCAAGAGGACCTACTGCGCCTGCGCGCATAATCCATCTTCCTTCTCTCTGGAGAAGTAAGCGCTGCAAGTCCCCATCACATTTCGGTAAGGACACCTGTTCTAAACCCGCAAATCGTAAGCAATGGGTACTACCATCATGCTGATTCCTCACATGGTTGATAAATCTCGGGACTCCTTTCCCTGTCCTCACAGAATTAAAATGTTCTCTAATCCTCTTAAACAACGGCCGGATTGTCTTACCGATGTAGTAGAAGCCGCACGGGCAGAAAATGACATATACAATGTGGGTAGACCTACATGAAATAAAATCACGGACTGTATGTTGGATGGGACCAATTTTAACGCAGGTGCCTGTCAGATGGTATTTGCAAAAGTTGCAATGGCCGCATTTAAAATTCCCTTTGGGTGTATTAGTTGTGAGCCAATTTTCCCGATCTGAAGAAAATCTATTTCGCAATATCAGATCCCTGATATTTCTGCTACGCCTGCATGCGAAAAGTGGTCCCCTGTCTACCATTTCTTTCAAGTCTATATCTTGACCTAGGATGTGCCAGTTTTTACGAATTACTGATCTAATTTGTGAGTCCATAGGTCCAAATTCAAAACAAAAAACAAATCTTTTTTCTTTCTTTACTTTTTTTGTATGCCTAATTTGAGAAGTGTAATTTCTATCAGCATTTAAAGCCCTGTCTAGAGCCCCATCTAGAATCGATTGTGGGTACCCTCTTTTTAAGAATCTTTTATGTAATTCTTCTGTTTGCCGTTTAATTCCTGTTCCACTATTATTAATCCTTTTTACCCGTAAAAACTGGCTATAGGGCAGGGATTTTTTTGTATAAAGGGGATGAGCACTGTTATAATGAAGCAAAGCGTTTGTTGCAGAGGGCTTTCGGTATGTTTCTGTATGAATTAAACCATCAACGATTGTGAGCTTAACATCAAGGAAAATCAGTTCATTCCCACCAAATTGTGAAGTGAACCTCATGTTCATGGTATTGGACGTTTTTAAATAATTCACAAATTGTGTGAAAGTGTGGCAATCACCGTCCCATACCATGAACACGTTGTCCACAAATCTCACGAAAAGCTTAGTATGTTTCAGAAATGGATTTTTATACAAAATAGGACAGCATTGAAAAGTTATTTTTTGTGATGAATCCATTATTATTAATGATATGGAATACACTTACCTAAGCTTGGCCAGGTAAAGGAAGCTTCCAAAGCACAACAGGTATTGTGCACATCGGGCCCCGTCTCTTCTGCTCATCGGACCCGGGCCCCAGCGGCAGGCTTCTATTGGTAACTGAACCTGCGTCCGAGACACAGGTTCAGTTACTCTATTGCAGCCTTGCGGGCCCGCACGGCAATGGTTAAAGCCGCCAGCCATTCGGAGGCTGGCAGCTGACGTCAGCGCGTATCACCGGCATATGACATCATTGTCATTTGCAGGCAAGTGCACGCTGTAATGCTGGGAGGGATCTCCGCTGCAGGAGCGCGGCCAGGTAAGAAGAAAGGTTTTTTTTTAATTTTTTATTATTTTTATTGAAAGCGGTAGGCCACAATGTTTCACCGGCAGGATGGCGACACATGGACCATGTGTCTCCATCCAGCCCGGCGCAGAATCGAGACAGGGGGCAGAATGGAGACAAGGGGCAGAATGGAGACAAGGGGCAGAATGGTGACAAGGGGCAGAATGGAGACAAGGGGCAGATTGGAGACAAGGGGCAGAATGGAGACAAGGGGCAGAATGGAGACAAGGGGCAGATTGGAGACAAGGGGCAGAATGGAGACAAGGGGCAGAATGGAGACAAGGGGCAGATTGGAGACAAGGGGCAGAATGGAGACAAGGGGCAGAATAGAGACAAGGGGCAGATTGGAGACAAGGAGCAGAATGGAGACAAGGGGCAGAATGGAGACAAGGGGCAGATTGGAGACAAGGGGCAGAATGGAGACAAGGGGGAAGAATTGGAGACACGAGGGGTAGAATGGAGACAAGGGGGCAGAATGGAGACATGGGGGCAGAATGGAGACATAGGGGCAGATGGGAGACACGGGGGCAGGATGGGAGACACGGGGCAGACTGGAGACGGGGCAGAATAAAGACACGGGGCAGATGGGAGACACAGGGCAAATGGGAGACACGGGGCAGATGGGAGACACAGGGGCAGGATTGGAGACACAGGGTGCAGGATAGAGACATGGTGCAGGATGGAGACAGATGGGGAAGGAATATGGGGCAGGATGGAGACAGATGGAGCAGGATCATGGGACAGATGGCGCAGGATCATGGGGCAGGATGGGGAGATCATACGGGGCAGGATGGGACATCGCATGGGGGCAGGATAGGTGAACATATGGCTGGAGCCAGGAATGAGACACATGGGGGTCAGGATGGAGGATATTATTACCATAGGGGCTAATTAAGGGATATTATTACTGCAGTGATGTATTTATTTTATTTTTTGAGGATACTGTTTTAAATGGGGGGGGGGCGGTCCTGTTACTTTGCAGAGCAACACTGTCTCCATGAGGATGGTCTGAGTGCCCGATGTCCACAGATGGGGGTTGTGCTCACAGCTCAACACCATGCAGGACGCTTGGCATTTGCCATAGAACACCAGGATTGGCAAATTCGCCACTGGCGCCCTGTGCTCTTCACAGATGAAAGCAGGTTCACACTGAGCACATGTGACAGACGTCACAGAGTCTGGAGACGCCGTGGAGAGCGATCTGCTGCCTGCAACATCCTTCAGCATGACCGGTTTGGCAGTGGGTCAGTAATGGTGTGGGGTGGCATTTCTTTGGAGGGTCGCACAGCCCTCCATGTGCTCGCCAGAGGTAGCCTGACTGCCATTAGGTGTTGCTTCCTAAGTGGACAGTTTGATTTCCCTGTTTCTGGTGTTTGTGTTCATCCGTATTCCTCTCTAGTGTGACTCCGACCTAAAGCCCCCGTCACACTAAGCGAGGTCGCTAGCGAGATCGCTGCTGAGTCACAAGTTTTGTGACGCAACAGCAACCTCAGTAGCGATCTCGCTATGTTTGACACGTAGCAGTGACCAGGCCCCTGCTGTGAGATCGCTGGTCGTGTCGGAATGGCCTGGACCTTTTTTTGATCGTTGAGGTCCCACTGACATCGCTGAATCGGTGTGTGTGACACGGATTCAGCGATGTCTTCACTGGTAACCAGGCTAAACATCGGGTTACTAAGCGCAGGGCCGCGCTTAGTAACCCGATGTTTTCCCTGGTTACCATCGTAAATGTAAAAAAAACCAAACACTACATACTCACATTCCGGTGTCCGTGAGGTCCCTTGCCGTCCGCTTCCCGCACTGACTGACTGCCGGCCGTAAAGTGAAAGCACAGCACAGCGGTGACGTCACCGCTCTGCTGTTAGGGCCGGCGCTCGGTCAGTGCAGGAAGCGGACGCCGGGGGACGCGAAGGTGAGTATGTACTGTTTGTTTTTTTACATTTTACACTGGTAACCAGGGTAAACATGGGGTTACTAAGCGCGGCCCTGCGCTTAGCAACCCGATGTTTACCCTGGTTACCCGGGGACCTCGGCATCGTTGGTCGCTGGAGAGCGGTCTGTGTGACAGCTCCCCAGTGACCACACAGCGACTAAACAGCGACGCTGCAGCGATCGGCATCGTTGTCTGTATCGCTACAGCGTCGCTAAGTGTGACGGGGCCTTAAGATTCTGAGGTCTCCTAGGACTGTATCCAACCTCTTTAGCACAAACACAGTGAAATACACAATAGAAACGGATGGTAGCTGATAGTAATTACCAGCACACTGACAGGCTTTTATTGTTTTATAAAGTAAAAAAACAGTCAAAAGATTATTTCTCCTAATTTTTTGTAATCAAGCAGACCATTCTGTGGACAACACTGAATTATTCTGAAAGTGTTGCTGTCAGAGGTAACATCTTCCTGCTGTGCCTGAGATGAGCTTGATATCCTAATGCTCTCCACTTCCACCCCATTAATGCACATGGCTGAGGCAAAAGAGGTGGGTAATGACCTGTGTTTTGTAGTTTTACTGAATGACAGCTGGTGCCAGTGCTGGTGGGGGTGCTTCTGCTGCATGTAGACTTATGACAAGTAAGACCATCTCTGACTGACACTGATTTCAGAATTTTCTTTCTGGAAAAAAAAAACATTGTGCTGAATTGCTGCTGCTTTCTAGTGCATTATGAATGAAGAAAAAAATTTGGAATTATATTTCAAATGCAGGACAAATGTCAGTTACTCCATATCACTAAGCAATCACGCATCTTTTATTTTTTCCCCTGTCAATTTCATCTATATTTTATTCCCAACTACTCCACTCATCTTTTTCAGTGCTCCAGCTGTACACCACATTACTGTTTATTTGTTCAATGTGTGTGGACTTTCTTTTCCCATCTGTATTGCTGATCTGTGGGCTCTAATGTCTTCTCGCTATCATAAATCACCTTAAAATGGCTTTGGCATTCCCTGCCTCAGCTTTTATACAGGCTATGAAATTTATGCCTGATTGGCTGAGCTATACCAAGTCAGTTACAGGGGCGGCGTTGGTCCCTGCTTGCTTGTACTTTACTTACACTGTGCAATGACAGGGCACTCTGTTGGCTGTCTTCAATTCAGATCAGAGCGCATTGTCACTGTGCACTGAGAAGGACAGTGCACAGTGACAGCGAACAAATAATTTTTCTGGACCGCTGTGTGTTTTCTAGTATTGTGGCAAATGAATAAATCTCAACAGCTGTCTTGTTGCCATTTGTAGGGCAAACAAATACAAATAATATTTCTGGTCCGCTGTGTGTTTTGTAGTAGTGTGGCAAATAATTAAATCTCAGCAGCCATTTATAGGGCAAACAAATACTTTTTCTGGACCGGTGTGTGTTTTCTAATAGTTTGGCAAATAAATATATCTCACCAGCCATTTTTGCTGCAAAGAAATAATTTTTCTGGACCTCTGTGTGTTTTCTAGTAGTGTGGCAAATAAATAAATCTTAGCAGCTGTCTCATTGCCGTTTGTAGGGCAAACAAATAATTTTTCTGGACCTCTGTGTGTTTTCTAGTAGTATGGCAAATAAATACATTTCAGCACCTGTCTCATTGCCATTTGCAAGGCAAACAATTTTTATGGATTGCTGTGTGCTTTCTATTGGTGTGGCAAATAAATAAATCCCAGCAGCCATTTGTGCAGCAAACAAATTTTCTAGACCACTGTGTGTTTTCTAGCAGTGTGGAAAATAAATCAATATCCGTAGCTGTCTCATTGCCATTTTTAGGGCAAACAAATTATTTTTATGGACTACTCTGTGCTTTCTAGTAGTGTGGCATATAAGTAAATCTGGGCAGCCGTCTCATTGCCATTTGTAGGGCAACAATTTTTCTGCACCGATGTGTAATATTTGGTTGTGTGGCAAATAAAGAAATCTCAGCAACCGTCTCATTGCCATTTGAAGGGCAAACAAATAATTTTTCTGGACTACTATGTGTTTTCTATTAGTATGACAAATAGATAAATCTCAACTGCTATCTCATTGCTATTTGTAGGGAAAGCAAATCATTTTTCTGAATTGCTGTGTGATTTCTAGTGTTTTGGCAAATCTCAGCAGCCGTTTGTAGGGCAAACAAATAATTTGTATGGACTGCTGTTTGTTTTCTAGTAGAGTGGCAAATAAATAAATCCCAGCAGTTGTCTTGTTGCCATTTATAGGGCAAACATTTTTTCGGGACTGCTGTGTGTTTTCTAGTAGTGTGGCAAATAAATTAATCTCAGCAGTCATCTTGTTGCCATTTGTAGGTCAAAAAATAATTTTTATGGACCACTGTGTTTTCTAGTAGAGTGGGACCTAAATAAATCTCAGTAGCCATTTATAGGGCAAACAAATAATTTTCTGGACTGCTGTGTGTTTTTAATAGCGTTGCAAATGAATCAATCTCAGCAGCTGTTTCTCTGCCATTTATAGGGCAAACAAATAATTTTTCTCGACTGCTGTGTGTTTTCTAGTAGTGTGGCAAATGAATAAAGATCAGCAGCCATTTGAAGGGCAAACAAATATTTTTTTCTGGACCGCTATGTGTTTTATAGTTGTGTGGCAAATAAATTAATCTCAGCAGCCATTTGTAAGGCAAACAAATCATTTTTCTGGCCAACTGTGTGTTTTCTAGTAGTGTGGCAAATAAATTAATCTTAGCAGTCATTTGTAAGGCAAATTAATAATTTTTCGGGACCACTATGTGTTTTCAAATAGTGTAGCAAATAAGTAAATCTCTGCAGCCATTTGTAGGGCTAACAAATAATGTTTCTGGACCGTTGTGTGTTTTCTAGTTGTGTGGCAAATAAATTAATCTCAGCTGCCATTTGTAAGGCAAACAAATAATTTTTATGAACCACTGTGTGTTTTCTAGCAGTGTTGCAAATTAAGCAATCTCAGCAACTCCCTCATTGCCATTTGTAGGGCAAATAAATAATTTTCCTGGACTGCTGTGTGTTTTTAGTAGTGTGGTAAATAAATAAATCTTACCCACATGGTCAAAATTGTTGGTACCCTCGTTAAATGACAGAAAAAAAACATAATGGTCACATAAATAACTTGAATCTGACAAAAGTAATAATAAATAAAAGATCTATGAAAATGAACAAATGAAAGTTAAATATTGCTTTTCAAACATGCTTCCACAGAATTGAAAAAATAAATAAAACTCATGAAATAGGCCTGGACAGAAATGATGGTACCCCTGAAAATAATGTGACAAAGGGGACATGTTAAATCAAGTGTGTCCACTAACTAGCATCACAGATGTCTAGAATCTTTGAATCAGTGAGTGGTCCTATATATAGGGCTAGAGATACTCACTGTCCTGTTTGATGACATGGTGTGTATCACACTCAACATGGAACAGAGGAAGCGAAGGAAAGAGTTGTCTCAGGAGATTAGAAAGAAAAATATAGGCAAACATGTATAGGTGAAAGTTATAAGACCATCTCCAAGCAGCTTGATGTTCCTGTGACTACAGTTGCACATATTATTCAGAAATTTAAGAGCCATGGGACTGTAGCCAATCTCCCTGGACGTGGCCACAGGAGGAAAATTAATGACAAATCAAAGAGACGGATAATACGAATGTTAACAAAAGATCCCAGAAAAACTTCTAAACAGATTAAACGTGAACTTCAAGCTCAAGGAACATCAGTGCCAGATCGCACCATCCGTCGTTGTATGAGCCAAAGTGGACTTCATGGGAGACGACCAAGGAGGACACCATTGTTGAAAAAAAAAATCATAAAAAAGCCAGACTGGAATTTGCCAAACTACATGCTGACAAGCCACAAAGCTTCTGGGAGAATGTCCTATGGACAGATGAGACAAAAATGGAACTTTATATATATATATATATATATATATATATATATATATATGCCATCCCACATTGCTTAAGTTTAAAGCTCTCCTGTTGAGTGTAGCAAGGCGTCTACTAAATATGTGTTTTCCTGTTTTCGTAAGATGCAACCCATCTCTAGTAAGGATTCCATCATACAGGTAATTCACCGCATGGCCAAGAAATCCAATTCATTGCTCAGGACACCATCGACGTAGCCAGTTGTTCACCTGTAGAATCCTGTTCAGTCTCCTTGGTCCATGGCCATTCACTGGGAGGATGGATGAGAAGACAACCTGCGCTCCTAGTTCTTTCACTTTCTAGCCTTGGTCTTCAAAGTCTCTGGATATAGTTTCCAGGTCCTTTCCTGCTGTCCTTTCCAGGTCCTTTTTCATTTGTTCCTAATTGTATTAGTGAACATGGGTAGTCATCTTTAGCACTGAAGAGTAGTGTTGAGCGATACCGTCCGATACTTGAAAGTATCGGTATCGGAAAGTATCGGTCGATACCGGCAAAGTATCGGATCTCGCCGATACCGATACCCGATACCAATACAAGTCAATGGGACTCAAGTATTGGAAGGTATCCCTGATGGTTCCCAGGGTCTGAAGGAGAGTAAACTCTCCTTCAGGCCCTGGGATCCATATGAATGTGTAAAATAAATAATTAAAATAAAAAATATTGATATACTCACCTCTCCGACGCAGCCTGGACCTTACCGCTGTGAACCGGCAGCCTTCTTTGCTTAAAATGAGTGCGTTCAGTACCTTCCATGACGTTACGGCTTCTGATTGGTCGCGTGCCGCTCATGTGACCGCCACGCGACCAATCAGAAGCCGTGACGTCATCCCTCAGGTCCTAAATTCCTAGAAGGGAATTTAGGACCTGAGGGATGACGTCGCGGCTTGTGATTGGTCGCGTGGCGGTCACATGAGCAGCACGCAACCAATCAGAAGCCGTGACGTCATGGAAGGTGCTGAACGCGCTCATTTTAAGCAAAGCAGGCTGCCTGTTACTACCAGGGCGCGTCAGAGGGTGAGTATATCCCTATTTTTTATTTTAATTCTTTATTTTTTACATGGATATGGATCCCAGGGCCTGAAGGAGAGTTTCCTCTCCTTCAGACCCTGGGAACCATACACTGGGAACTTCCGATTCCGATTCCCGATACCACAAAAGTATCGGATCTCGGTATCGGAATTCCGATACCACAAGTATCGGCCGATACCCGATACTTGCGGTATCGGAATGCTCAACACTACTGAAGAGTCTTGATACCCTATCAGACACACTCATGAAATAATGTCCGATCGGCAGATAGCCGGCTTCTGTTCCTCTCAGTAGGAAATCCCCCACGATCACCACTCTGATTTCTTACTGGGGGATTCTTTCTGGGCAAAGAACTCTTTTGATATACATCTTCATAGTTGTCCTGCTAGAGCGTGGTAGCTGACTGCCTCCCCTTCCTCCTGCTTCTTTGGGTTACATACTTCCAATTTTCTTCTGCAGAAACATTGAAAGAGACTTCTCTTCTAACATTCTGAATAGATTTTTCTATTCTGTCATATTCTGCAGGAACACTGAAAACTTCATCAGCGGCTGCAGTAATGTGCGCTGCTGGAGCTGAAATTTTGGAGTTGTGGTGGAAATGTGAAAACGTTCTGTGGGTGACATTTTTAATCAGCTTCTGTGGGGGTACTCTGCCTCATGATCTGTGGGTAAAATTTTTAATCGAATTCCCGGGAGTAAGCCTCGTGGTGGACCACCAGCTCGACCTAACATCATGCTAACAGCTTTTCACTGACTGACTGAAGTAATGTACGCTCCTGGAGCTGAAAGTTTGGAGCTGACGCGGAAATGTGAAAACATGCTCTCTGGGTGAAATGTGTAAGCTGCTTCTGTAGGAGTACTCTGCCACATGGTCTGTGGGTGAAATTTGTAAGTTGCTTCAGTGGGGGTCCTCTGCCCCATGGTCTGTGGGTGAAATTTTTAATAAGCTTCTGTGGGGGTACTCTACCCCATGCTTTGTGGGTGAAATTTTTAACTGGACTGCTGTTAGCAAACCTCAGTCTCTGTTGGGGTACTGTTAAAATTTTTACATTACTCATTTACTTCCTATTTTACCATGATTGCTATGGGGAAAGAACCACTTTAAGTAATTTCCTTATCCATGTTTCTTTGCAGGACAATTATCATGCTCTTACCTACATTTTGCTCCCTTTTTCAGCCCCTAGCACTTACTCCAACAATTATACAGCTGTTTTACAGCATTGAAGTTTGGGTCCCTTTGACTTATATTGGGTTTGGGGTCTGGGGTCAAGTTCGGGTCCTGAACTGGACTTAAAAAAAAGCCCGGAAGAACACGGACATCCACGTGTCCGCTCATTGCTAATCTCAATGTTTTGGGTAATGTACCTTCATCATGGTTTGAATGGGGTATGTCTGGAATGTCTTCCTTGGACGAAGAAATGAAAAAATCCGCTTGTACCAGTATATGAAGAGATGGAATCACTGGGCTGTCCAAAGAAAGTATGGAAGTTACTATTGCCCATAGGTGAAGGAACCCGTGGTACTACAATCATGGAGTAAAGAGGAATGTGGTTCTTCCAGAGCAGTGGGGATCCTCCTATATGATGCCTTTTTTTAAGTATGTTATGGAGGTGGGTTAATGGGTTGTTGTGATAATCAAATAGAGAAACTGCAGGCTAAATTGTTTTTATAAACAGCAGATTAAATTAGGATGAGTATAATTTCATGATATTAGTATTGTTTTTCCAGTCATTTTAATAAGAAAACATAGGTTAGACTTTTGCAAATGGAAAAATGATTAGAAACAAATATCATGAGCCGTGAAGAAGTTAGATTGACAAGTATGCTGCATTTAGTAGGTGGATGCTTTACCTTTAGAGATGAGTAAGTTTACATGCCCAAGTGGTTACTAGTTATTTTCAGAGGCTGCATGCCTCTTGATCTGAATCCCAGGAAGAATTTTTGGACAGTCAGCATTACTAAATGTAGACCAAAGCCATAACAGTGGATATGTAAGGGATGGGCAGGAAATTCTGGCGCAGCTGTAGTGTAAGGTTAGAACTATCTATCCAAAGCCAAGAATTATGAGTATCATCTTAACAAACATTCAACGTATTATCCAATACTTACATCAATCATGATGTTGTCCTCTTAAAAATATAACATTTTAACCTTTAAGCAAATGTTTTCAACCCCGATGTTTACTGAGAAGTTAATCAATGAGCCCAAATAAAATGGCAAAGTGTTTTTGAATCTACAATACAACCACAGTGGACAATGAAGTGAACTCCTATAGGGCTGAAACAGGGAATTTATTGCTGTTGTAATCATCCAAAATTAATATAAAAACTTTATTCTAGTAAAATTTATTGTAAGAGATAATTGTTGATTTTTTGCTATTCTTTATACAGAACACGTGCACATAGTCTTTGTTGTTATAAATGTGTACAAATGACATATCATTACTAAGATCCAATAGGCTATGTGAATAATGCCATGAGAAATGCACCTTTGTAATAAGTGATTGGCCCCCCAAAACAAAAGAAATTATTTTGTCTTCTGCTGACCTTAGGGATCTGTTTTTGGTTGGTCAAAGACTATGCTCACAGGAGGATCCTCTTGTACTCTGTTAAGCCAATCCAACTCTGTAATAGATCAGATCTACGTATGAACTATCAATAAAAATAGAAAATTTAAAGCTACAAAATATATTGATGCCTGAAGGTTTGTGAACCTGAAAACAATTTCCATATTTCTGCAAAACTTGAATTGAAAACTAAATGAGACTTTAATTTTCAAGTCCTAACGGTAGATAAAGAGAATCAAATCAAATTAATTAGTAAAAATTATTAGACTTTGTCAGTTTTTATCGTGGAAAATGATCCAATGTCATGTGTCCGTGAGTGGCAAAAGTATATGAAACTAAAAAAAGCAGCAGATAATTTAAAAGGTGAATTTAGAGATTGGTGTTTTTAAGCAATGGGATGACAATCAGGTGTGGGTGGGGAATCTTTTTTATATAAAAAGATCAGGGATATATCAAAGTTTGATTTTCACAATATGGTTGTGGAAAGGCATAATGGCAAGATCAACAGAGATATTTGAGGATCCCAGAAAAAGAGTTGTTGATGATTATCAGACTGGAAAAGGTTACAAAACCATCTCTAAAGAGTTTGTACCTCACCAATCCACCGTCAGATAGAGTGTGTACAAATTAAAAATATTCAACATCATTATTATACATCACAAGAGTGGTCAATCAACAAAGATCACCCCAACAACAAGACATATAATAGATCGGGTTAGTCACAAAGGAACCCAAGGTAACCTCTAATCAACTAAAGGCCTCTTTCACATTAGCTAGTGTGACGCCCCAGGGTCCTGGTCATCACAGTGGCATTGCTTTCCTCACGGGGAGAGTGATGTCACGCTTGGAGGCAAGGAAGGATCACTTTCACCAGGTAAACACAAATATGCAACATGTTCACACTCCAGGCCACAAGGGGAGCTTTTGATCCTATTCCTAGGTGACTCCCCTACATATATTGTGGTTTGGAGGGAGAGTTGAGTCAGATAGTGCCGGAGAGCAGACTGGAGCAGTCTGAGGCAGGAAGAACGTATGAAGAGCCGTGCAGCCACAAGAAAGTGCTGCAGCTCCTGGACAGAGATAAACTGACAGCAGAACAGATTGTAGCGAGCGTGTAGGAGAGAGAAGCACAGGCGAGGACACCAGGGGAGGACAGCAGCGAACAGACTGTTTCCCTGGCAAACTGCAGACACCGGTAGCTGGAAGACCGAGGCTTTTGTGGGACTCTAAGACACATAGCAGAAACAGAACAGCTGGATTATATATCACTTGTTCGCCCTAACACCCAGGAGACACAGTGACACATAGAGCTCGGGTCGTGATAGAGACCCTGTAAAAAGGCTTGAGTCACCTGTCATACGGGTTTGTGTCCGAGCCTATATGAGGGACAGAGAGAAGAACTGTGAGGACCTTATCAGAAGCCATAGGCAGTAAGGGACTACATTACCACTGCGCTAGAAGGAAGGCTTTAATCTCCACCTGGAAAAGGGGACTCCCAACTTGCCTCCAAGCTGACCGGACTCTATCTGTCTTGTGATCTGGTACCCTGGACTGTGGCTGCCTGAAGTCTTCAGTAGGGTTGAGCGAAACGGATCGGTCATTTTCATAAGTCGCCGACTTTTGGCAAAGTCGGCGTCTCATGAAACCCGACCCGACCCCAGCGTGGGGTCGGCCATGCGGTACGCGATCTTGGTGCCAAAGTCGCGTTTTGAATGACGCCTTCCCCGCCATTTTTTCAGCCAATTAATTGTGGGCAGCGTGATGACATAGGTTCCGGCCCGGTTTCTGCGGCGTCATAGAGCCATATTACCGTTTGGGCTGCAGTGATTTCCGGAGTCAAATACAATATATGCACGGAGGGGAGAGAGAGAGAGAGAGAGAGAGAGAGAGAGAGAGAGAGAGAGAGAGAGAGAGAGAGAGAGAGAGAGAGAGAGAGAGAGAGAGAGAGAGAGAGAGAGAGAGAGAGAGAGAGAGAGAGAGAGAGAGAGAGAGAGAGAGAGAGAGAGAGAGAGAGAGAGAGAGAGAGAGAGAGAGAGAGAGAGAGAGAGAGAGATTTAAAAAAAAAAAAATCTTCACTGGGTTTCGTGTTTCGGCCGAAACCCGAGTTTCCACTGTGGTCGGCCGATTTCACTCGACTCGACTTTTAAGACAGTCGGGTTTCACAAAACCCGACTCGACCCTAAAAAACTAAAGGTCGCTCAACCCTAGTCTTCAGTAAACAAGGTAAAGAGACTGCAAACCTGTGTCCTTGTTCCTTACTGCACCATTCACCATCATCTTCCATCTACACATCGGGAGCCCTGGGGATACACTTCACCTGTGGGAAGTTATATCATCTAGCTGCCATAACATCACCCCAGAGGACCCCTTAAAGCAGCGTCGGTCCCCACTGACCGAATACCACAGGTGGCGTCACGAACATAAACTTTATTCAATTTCCCTTTTACATGGGCGCCCAGGGCCATGGACCGGGTCGTCACCGCGATATCCCCCAGTGAATACCGGACCCGGTACCGGGTACCCCACAGCCCTGGCGGGTGACTCACTAATGTTAATGTTCATGAGTCCGTCATCAAGAGGACACTGAACAATAATGGTGAAGATGGCAGAATTGCAAAGAGAAATGCACTAATCTCCTAAAAGAACATTGCTGCCTATCAGCAGTTTGCTAAAGACCTCTTGCACAAGCCATAAGACTTTTAGAACAATGTTCTGTACATGAATGGAACCAAATTAGAGCATTTTTTAAATTAAATTAGAAGCGTTATATTTGGATAAAGAAAAACTCTGCATTTCAGCATAAAATATCATACTATCTGTGAAACAAGGTGATTTGGGTTTGTTTTGCTGTATCAGGGGCAGGACGGCTTGCCATCAATGACAGAATAATGAATTCTGAATAATACCAGCAAATGATTAAAAAATATCTGTGGATATCTGTCCATGAATGGAATCTCAAGAGAAAATGGGTCTAACAGTAAAACAGTGATATAATTTATAATTGGCACACTCCAGAAATGTGATGCAAAGGGGAATATTTAATGTACATACAGTAGTCACAAACGTTTCGGTCCCCGTGGACCTTCATCGGTGTGCTAGATATATAGCTGGGGTGATGTGAACCATATAATGGGCCCCAATACAGTTAGTTTGCATCAACTGGAGAATGTTGAGGAAAACACTACATGATGTGGCAGTCCAGCCGTTGAAGGAAAAAGGCGCGCAAAGGACTGGTGCAGCTACGCGGTATCCACCGCAAGTAGACTGTGCCTAGGTGAGTGTCTGCCTAGGCACAGTCTACGTGCGGTGGATACCATGTAGCTGCACCAGTCCTTTGCGCGCCTTTTTCCTTCAACGGCTGGACTGCCACATCATGTAGTGTTTTCCTCAACATTCTCCAGTTGATGCAAACTAACTGTATTGGGGCCCATTATATGGTTCACATCACCCCAGCTATATATCTAGCACACTGATGAAGGTCCACACGGACCGAAACGTTTGTGACTACTGTATGTACATTAAATATTCCCCTTTGCATCAGATTTCTGGAGTGTGCCAATTATAAACTATTTCACGTATTAAGGTTTGGGAACCTATATTTGTGCACCTCCCTAGCACGCTGTGCTGAAACATTCTCTATACTAACAGTAAAACAGTGACCCAAATCACACAGGTCGTTCTACAAAAGAATTGTTATATAAGAATAAAGATATAAAGTTTTGGAATCGCCATGTTAGGAACCTCTCTTGGCTCGGCCAGGTCGTGATCCCATTTGCCATATGGCCACTGCTTTTGCTGTGCTCGAAGTTGAGTTTTCCAAATGGTTCAGTGTGTCTACTTGACATAATTTTTCAAGGTCATTTACTGACTGTTTGGAGACAACTAACAGACTTGTGATTATACTCAGACTATACCCTGATCCACAATCATTGTAGTCTCCTCAGACGTCAGTGAACTCTGTATAATACCAGCTGGTTAACTCATCCCTTGTCATAAGCTTCTTGACTTATTATTGTATTCTATTTGCATTTCCTGCATCTGCTGCTATTTACCCCATTGACTACTGCGAGCATCTTGAACTGTTGTTGGAGCCTGTTTGCATTACTTACTTGTATGCCTGTTTCAGATCTGCCGTTTTTCCTACATCTGTCCTCCTGGTTCTCTGACTTCCAGCGTGTCATCCATTGCAAGTTTATCTGCTGTCCAGCATAGCCAGTTATCCAAGTCCTCATTGTATCATGTGCATACTACCATGCAGTGCCGATACCCTCGGTCTGTGTGTCCTCCCTGACCTGTGGCTTCATGGACCCAGCTCACTAGGTGAGCCTTGAGATATTGTTGAAGGACCTACAGAGATACACTGAACACCTTGTACTCCTGTGTCTTGCTCTTTGTTAGTCGGATTTCCATCTTCCTTACCTCAGTCATGTCTCTGATCACTGAACACCTTGCGCATCCCTGCAGCAAAGCATCATGCAGCTAAGCATACAGATGCCGCAGTTATTTCAACGGCAGTTAGTCACGGCAGGAGTCAGGACCCCACTCTATGTATCTGTCTCTTTTGGGTATGTCTGCTGAATAAGCACTTCTTATTACTTGTACCTAACTTTTCTATTAACCCATCTTACTCCTTCAGCATGTTTGCATATGCCCTTACAGTGTTTGCTCCACTAATCCTCTCTCTCCTTCGCTATCCACAAACCCCAGCACCCTCTAACCAAATAATCATCTCCACTGCACTCTTACCTCCCCACCTGTCCTCTACTGACATGCTCCTCAACCTCAAATCTGTCCTAATAAAACATAAAACAAGTCGGCCACTCTCCTTCTCCCACCTGCTCTCCCTTTCTCTGCTTCTCCTCACTGCTGGTGACATATCTCCCAACCCTGGACCCCCACAGCTCATACCTCCCATGACTACCCCTTCCTATCGCTCCCTATCTAATATGAACTACCGCAATCTTTCCAATATAAAACCCGTGCCCCTGATACCCACCCCCTGCTCCCTCTCTCTGGAGCACTCTGCAATTCCCGCTCAATCTGCAATAAGCTTCATGTGAATCATGACCTTTTTCTCTCTCACAAGCTTGCCTTCCTTGGCCTCACAGAAACATGGCTAACATCCAACATGGCTAACATCCTCTGACACTGCCTCCCCTGCTGCGCTGTATTATGGCGGCCTCCACTTCACCCACACCCCTCGTCCCGGCAACAGACATGGTGGAGGAGTGAGTCTTCTCCTTTCTTCTAACTGCACCTTTAACCCAATCCCACCTCCACCCTCCCTTATCCTCCCCTCTTTTGAAGTCCACTCTGTCCGCATCTACTCTCCCTCCAACCTCCAAGTGGCCGTCATATACCGACCTCCGGGCCCAGCCACTGCCTTTATTGACCAATTCTCCACCTGGCTTCTTCACTTTCTCTCTGCTGACATTCCCACCATCATCATGGGTGACTTCAACATCCCCACTGACACCCTTCAGTCAACAACCTCCAAACTTCTGTCCCTTACTGCATCTTTTGGACTTACTCAGTGGTACTCCGCAGCCACCCACACAGAGGGACATACCCTAGACCTGGTCTTCACCCGTCTCTGCTCTCCATCTAACTTTACCACCTCTCCTCTCCCTCTATCCGACCACCATCTGCTCACTTTCTCATCCCTGTACTCCTCACCGGTAACCCATGCCCAGCAACATGCGCACCCCCGCAGAAACCTTGCACACCTAGACTCCCACACGCTCTCTGACTCTATCCTACCACTGGCATCCATATCCTCACTCCACGACACAGACACTGCCACTGCTTTCTACAATGCCACTCTCGCATCGCATATTGACACGGTCGCCCCTCTTGTTCATGGTAGAGTGCGACGTATCAATAGACAACCCTGTCACAATAACACCACTAAAAAGCTCTGGCAACTGTCCAGGGTTGTAGATTGGAAGAAAACACAATCGCAAGACGACTTCACTGCATTCAAACAGGCAACATTCGCTTTTATATCTGCTCTCATCTCTGCTAAACAGGCCTACTTCACAACCCTCGTATCCTCCCTATCCTACAACCCCAAACGGTTATTGAAAACCTTTACCTCCCTCCTCCGCCCCCCTCTGCCACCTCCAACCTCCGTTATCTCTGCTGAGGACTTTGCCACACACTTTAAAAATAAGATCGACCAAACAAGGCAAATTTTCATTGTTCAACCACCCCTTAACCTCCCTCTCCAAGATCACTGAAGGGGGGCTTAATTGTCTCCTCTCCAAATCGCACCTCACCACCTGTGCGCTTGACCCTATCCCATCCCACCTCCTCCCCAACCTCACCACCACACTTATCCAATCCCTAACCCACCTCTTCAACCTATCACTAACTTCTGGCACCTTCCCTTCTGCTTTCAAACATGTCACAATCACGCCTATCCTTAAAAAGCCAACCCTCGACCCAACAGCTATGTCCAGCTATCGCCCAATATCGCTGCTTTCATTCGCTTCCAAACTCATGGAGCAGCACTTCCACACTGAACTTTCCTCCCACCTCTCATCTAACTTGCTCTTTGACAATCTACAATCTGGTTTCCGCCCCATCACTCAACTGAGACAGCCTTGACCAAAATCACTAATGACCTACTTACAGCCAAATCTAACCGACAATACTCTGTACTCCTCCTTCTAGACCTGTCCTGTCATGAATCCCCAATGGCGAGGGATAGCACAGGACAAGCAAGGTATAATAAATATCGGACGAGCTCTAGGGTGATGGAACCTGGGCTGACCGCTGCCCTACGCCTGACCAACGCAACTAGAGATAGCCAGGGAGCGTGCCTACGTTGGTTCTAGACGCCACGCACCAGCCTAAGAGCTAACTAGTACTGCAGAGAAAACAAAGACCTCACTTGCCTCCAGAGGAATTAACCCCAAAAGGTATAGTTGCCCCCCACATGTATTGACGGTGAAATGAGAGGAAGGCACACACATAGAGATGATGTATATAGCTTTAGCAAATTGAGGCCCGCTGAAAACTAGAAAGCAGAATGATACAAAAGGGGACTGAGCGGTCAGCAAAAAACCCTAATCAAAAAAACCATCCTGAGATTACAAGAACCCATGTGCCAACTCATGGCACATGGGGAGAACCTCAGTCCACTAGAGCAACCAGCTAGCATAGAGACATTCTAAGCAAGCTGGACCAAAAACCAAACAACTGAAAATCAGCACTTAGCTTATCCTGAAAGATCTGGGAGCAGGTAGGCAGGAACCAAACAGAGCACATCTGAACACATTGATAGCCGGCAAGGGAAATGACAGAAAGGCCAGGTAAAATAGGAAACACCCAGCCTCTGATGGACAGGTGGAAACCAAAGGCCGCAACCCACCAAGTCACCCAGTACCAGCAGTAACCACCAGAGGGAGCCCACAAACAGAATCCACAACACTGTCCTCTGCTTTTGACACAGTTGACCACTGCCTCCTACTACAGATCCTCTCCTCCTTTGGCATCAAAGACCTCGCCCTATCCTGGATCTCCTACCTTTCCAACCGCACATTCAGTGTCTCCCACTCCCACACTACCTCCTCATCCCACCCTCTCTCTGTTGGAGTCCTCCAAGGCTCTGTTCTAGGACCCCTACTCTTCTCAATCTACACACTTGGCCTGGGACAACTCATAAAGTCCCATGGATTCCAGTACCACCTTTACGCTGATGACACTCAGATCTACCTTTCTGGCCCAGACGTCACCTCTCTGCTGTCGAGAATCCCGGAGTGTCTATCAGCCTTATCCTCCTTCTTCTCCTCTCGCTTCCTCAAACTCAATGTGGACAAATCTGAACTCATCATCTTTCCTCCATCTCATAGATCTTCCATACCTGACCTATCTATCGCAATTAACGACATCACGCTTTCCCCCGTACCGGAAGTCCACTGCCTCGAAGTAACCCTTGACTCTGCCCTGTCCTTCAAACCGCACATCCAAGCTCTGTCCACCTCCTGTCACCTCCAGCTCAAAATATCTCCAGAATCCGTCCTTTCCTCAAGCGTCAATCTACTAAAACGCTTGTGCATGCCCTCATCATCTCCCGCCTTGACTACTGCAACATCCTTTTCTGTGGCCTCCCTGCTAACACCCTTGAACCTCTCCAGTCCATCCTTAACTCTGCTGCCCAGCTAATTCATCTCTCTCCTCGCTACTCCTCCGCTTCACCTCTCTGAAAATCTTTTCACTGGCTCCCATTCCCTCAGCGTATCCAGTTCAAATTACTAATACTGACCTACAAAGCCATCCATAACCTGTCTCCTCCATATAACTCTGAACTAATTTCCCGATATCTTCCCTCACGTAATCTCCGGTCCTCCCAAGACCTCCTTCTCACCTCCACACTTATCTGCTTCTCACCCAACCACCTCCAAGATTTCTCCAGAATATCCCCCATCCTCTGGAATTCTTTGCCCCAACACATCCGACTATCAACCATATTCGGAACCTAAAAACCCACCTCTTCAGGAAAGCCTACAGCCTGCACTGCCCCCGCTGCCTCCTCACCACTACTGAAGCTACCGCCTCACCAACACTGGTGCTCCTACAACCCTCAACCTATTGTCTCCATCCCCACCATCCTGTAGAATGTAAGCGCACAAGGACAGGGTCGTCACCCATCTGTATCAGTCTGTAATTGTTAGTTTGCTTACTGTAAGTGATATCTGTAATTTGTATGTAACCCCTTCTCATGTACAGCACCATGGAATCAATGGTGCTATATAAATAAATAATAATAATAATACATTTGGTCGTCCAGGGAGGTTGTCGTTCCGGAATATGACGGCACTGGAGGATAATGGCTTCCTGGTCTCTTCACATTTGATTCTTACCAAATCTTTGGCAATTAATGTGCAGCTTTTTCTTTCAGCATATTTTTTGTGACCCTGTTAACAACTTGCAACAAAGCTTTTCATGGTCATGTGACCGCATCCCAATATCTTAGCAATTTCAGGAGCGCTGCACCTTCTGTAAGACTTGTAACAAATTTGTGACTTTTCTGATTTAGTTAAATCTTTTTGGCCCATTTTGCCTGAGTACAAGAAGCAACCAAATAACTCTGCACCTTGATAAAGGGTGTTGTATCCTTATGTCATATATGTTCACTGTAGATTGCAAATAAAACTTTTTTTTATCAATTGAGTGCCAAGTTCTTCATAGATATTATACTATGAATTGGGCTCCCACTTGTGCACTTGCTGTCAGGAGTGCCATGTTCTACTACTACTGTATATTATCTGGGAAGGGCGATGGATATTGTCCCCTTCCCAGACTTGTAATAACAGCCTGTAGCTGTCTGCTTAACCTTTGCTGGTTATTAAAAATCGGGGAGACCCCACATCATTTTTGAGGGGGTTCCCCCTTTTTAATAACAAGCAAATGCTACGCAGTCAGCTGTGGGCTGATATTAAAAGTCTGGGACGCTCCATGGATATTGGCCCCTTCCCAGAATAATAACACCAGTTCACAGCTGGCTGGCTGCTTTCCCTCAGATGGTTAATAAAAATAAGGGGCATCCAAAGCCTTTTTTTTATTATTTAAATATTTTTTTATTTATTAGCTAAATACATGTACAATAAACTATAAACTCACTGCACTAATCATATATATTACTGACATATTTCTATCTATATATCCATTTATCTATCTATTCTCACAGTTGATGAAATGTCGGGTTTCCCTTGAGATGGGTGCATAAAAATAGGATGACACACACATGTTCATGAATGTGAATGAGCCCTAAATATGACAATCTCAGTTGAATAGATGAAGGATCTCTGTACAGTTGACCTTATTCTAGACAATGGCCAATTACCACACATTATTGGCAAAATTTGCACTATAAAATTCCATTTATAAGAATGACACATGTAAACTACCGGATAAATACTTTTATTACGTAATGGAACATACCTCTGGCCAGCTGTAAGAGTTTGAAGACATCCGTTTGCTTGTGTCAGTAGGAGATATCTTGTAATTGTGAGTGATGATGGACCTTATGAAGGTCTCGGAGGTTTACAATTCAGTACTGTCTAAATTAAGAGTGCATGAAATATGACAAAATAGATATTGCAGTCCTTTTTGCCTGTGGATAATCCTTTCCATCTACAAGTCAGGAGATGGGGATTTGTTTCTAGAAGAGAAGATGATATTTAGCAAAAGTAGGAATTTAAAAGGTAACATTTAAAAAATCATTAAAGGGTACCAGGACACAACAACACATATAATTAGAGCCCTAAAGGACTTGCAACACAACCAACAAGTTCAATTAGGGCACCAATTGGCTATACTGTACTGTACTACCTATATGTAACAACCCTGCCGGCATCACTGCATGGCCTCCAATCCCCTACCTGCCTGATACATCAACTTACTCACTCCGGGCCATGCTATGAGTTCTGTCTGCTGCCAGCTCCATGCGGTGTGCCTCATGGCTGCCTGCTTCCTGGCTGTGTGCATAGGGGGGAGGTGCTGGCAAATACAGATTCTTATTGAGACTGTGGGCATCTCCCTATGGTGTCCCCGGCCAATTGCCTAGAGGCCTCTGATTCTTAAGGTGTCCTCACTCATATCCTTTGAAACTTGAATTTTTTTTTCTGTTCTGCTATATGTAAATTATTAGGTAAATCCACCTTCTTGACAATTTGTTTAGTGTTCCAGTTCGTCTGGGTGTATGGGTGGATGACAAACTCATATTCAGTGGCCAGTGTCAGGCAGCTGCTACAAAGGCAAATAAAATAATGGGATGCATTAAAAGAGGAATAGATGCTCATGAGGAGAACATAATTTTACCTCTATACAAGTCACTAGTTCGACCACACTTAGAATACTGTGCACAGTTCTGGTCTCCGGTGTATAAGAAAGACATAGCTGAACTGGAGCGGGTGCAGAGAAGAGCGACCAAGGTTATTAGAGGACTGGGGGGTCTGCAATACCAAGATAGGTTATTACACTTGGGGCTATTTAGTTTGGAAAAACGAAGGCTAAGGGGTGATCTTATGTTAATGTATAAATATATGAGGGGACAGTACAAAGACCTTTCTGATGATCTTTTTAATCATAGACCTGAGACAGGGACAAGGGGGCATCCTCTACGTCTGGAGGAAAGAAGGTTTAAGCATAATAACAGACGCGGATTCTTTACTGTAAGAGCAGTGAGACTATGGAACTCTCTGCCGTATGATGTTGTAATGAGTGATTCATTACTTAAATTTAAGAGGGGACTGGATACCTTTCTGGAAAAGTATAATGTTACAGGGTATATATATTAGATTCTTTGATAGGGCGTTGATCCAGGGAACTAGTCTGATTGCCATATGTGGGGTCGGGAAGGAATTTTTTTCCCCATGGTGGAGCTTACTCTTACCACATGGGTTTTTTTTTGCCTTCCCCTGGATCAACATGTTAGGGCATGTTAGGCTATGGGTTGAACTAGATGGACTTAAAGTCTTCCTTCAACCTTAATAACTATGTTACTATGTCTAATAAGATAACTTTGCACATAGTCTTGAATAAAACTTTTCCATTGCAGATAGTCTTGAATAAAAGTTTTCCATTGTTTTCTTTTTCACTGCTCCTGTGTAGACCTATTCCTTTCCATAGTAACAGACTGCAAACAAACCCTTTGTAGTCATATCCTGGATTCATACCACCATTACCTAAGCTATTACCGTATTTTTCGGACTATAAGACGCACTTTTTTCCTCCAAATTTGGGAGGAAAGTGTGGGTGCATCTTATAGTCCGGATGTAGCATCTGGGGAGGGGGGCAGCAGTGAGTGGGATCCCACTGTTATCCCACTTCAGGATGTCCCCGCTGCCCGGAATCAGCTGCTGGGGAAAGCACATGGCCCCGCTGATTAAGTGCAGTGAATATTTATGAGCGGCTCCCCGCCCACCGATCAGCTGAGCGGTGAGCCGGGAGCAGCAAATGAATGCTGCACTTAAGCAGGGACACGCATGGCTTCCTCGGCTGCTGATCCCTGCAGCAGCTAGGGAGATTTGTGTGTCCGGGGGAGGAGGAGGCAGCAGCAGGGGCCAGGAGAGGAGATCGCTGCGTACCTGCCTGCCATGCTTGGACGCCGAGTGTTGTGCACAAACAAGACCTGTGATGATGTCAGAAGTGGGCGGGCTGGAGCATCACATGGCAGCTCAGAGCCCTCCCTCTTCCTGACATCATCACAGGTCCTTCAGGCTCTCCACTAGAATCTGCAGCTTCCTCATAACCTGTGCTGTGGAGAGGCAACAAGAGGGAGGGCTCTGTGTGTGTGCAGCCATGGGATGCTTTTACCTCACCACAGGCTGGCAGCCACAATTAAGAGGTTAGTCTACAAAACACAATAAAGCACTCTGCCACTCCTGTGGTGAACTATAACTCCCAGCATGTCATAGGATCTGCAGGACATGCTGGGAGTTATAGTTCTCCCATGGGATTTTAAAGCAGCACTCCAGTGCTATTTTGCAGTGCTGGAGTGGTGCTTTCAATATAAGCCCTGTGCCCCCATTCTTATACTCACCCTCCAGCATCTTCATATAATACTTCACAGACACCACACTAGTCCCGCAGCTTCCAACATAATAACATACTATTATATGTAATAACACCACATATAATAGTATGTTATTTATCTTATTAAATATTTTACCACATTTTTTGCTTCAAATATTTTTTTCCCTATTTTCCACCTCTAAAACCTGGGTGCGCCTTATTGTCCGGTGCGTCTTATAGTCCGAAAAATACGGTAGGTGTTGCAATTTTACAATTGCTAGATTAGCAAGTAATGGTGAATACTTTAAAAAAAGTTTCTATTTTCAGAGCAGAGGAAGTTGTAGTTAGTTCACTAAAATAATTCAGATGTAGTCTTGACTTTCTTTGGAATGTATTATTTGTAACCCCTTACCGACAAATGCCAGCTCCACATTTATTTATTTCTTTATTTATATATATACACAGTGCAAGTCAAAAGTTTACACATTAAAATAATCGGAATGTGCCCATTATAGAGTCAGACTAAAGGTGGCATGACACCATGAAGGAACAAGGAGTAAAGAAATACACATGAAATAAACAATATGTGCTTATCCTTAAATTCCTCAGAGTACCCTTCTTTTACTCTGATGACAGCTTTACATCCCCTTGTTTTTCAAGCAGCTTCATCAGTTCATCACCTGGGATGTATTCCAATGAACGGGTATGCCAGGCCAAGAATTTCATTGTTTAATCTCCGGCTATCAGAAAGTGTTTATGACTCTCAGGTGTGTTTTCTGGAAATAATGTTGGTAGACAGCTCCAAACAGTGCTGAGTCCCACTGCACATTTTTTCTAACCCCAAATATGGCAAGAATTACTCAAATAAGTAAAGAACAATGACAATCCATCATTACTTTGCAGGGGTTGTCCATTACTTGGACAACTCCTACTCAATTGATATACCGTATTTTTCGGACTACAAGACGCACTTTTTCCCCCCAAAAAAAGGGGGGAAAATGGGGGGTGCGTCTAATAGTCGCAATGCAGGCTTACCGTGGCTTCAGGGTGCGGCGGCAGAGGTGTGGCGGCAGAGGTGTGGCGGCAGAGGTGCGGGGATGAGGAGGTGCAGTGAGCGGGGTCCCTTTCCCCGATGAGGTGATGCAGCAGCCCGGTAATGCAGCAGAGCCGGGTGAATCCTGTTGTTACCGGTGGTGGCGGCCATCTTCCTGAGGCCGCGCATGCGCAGATGGAGTGCTCTGCTGCCCAGGGCTTCAGGAAAATGGCTGCGGGATGCCGCGCGTGCGCAGATGGGGATCGCGGCGGCCATTTTCCTGAAGCCGAAGCCTCCGGGTTCTTCGGTACGTGATCTCCTGATCCGTGCACACGGTGAGGCAGAGGTGATGGTCGGCAGCACAGAAGAAGAAGCAGAGAGTTCAGTGAGCAAGGCCGCAGTAGGAGCACACAGTCCAGCGGACACAGCCACTGGCCGGTCCTCAGCAGGCACCACAAGGATGGGACAAAGCGGTGCCTCTGCGGTGGTCTTTGCTCTATCCTGTTCACTACCCGGTGAAGAAGTCTCTCTGGGCTGAGGGTAGGAAGTGTCGGCAGTCTGGCTAGCTGGGGATATTGGCACAGCTAGCCGGCATGGGTCCGTAAAGAGGGAGTTAACCGTTTTACTATTCACAAGCTCGGTCCCCGCCAAGTGTCCTGTCTTCCCGCTCAAACTGCTATTTAAGTCCGACCCGCCCCCATCAGTCAGGTGTCCTTTACTGCTCCGATCAGAAATCTCTTCCCCCTGCAACACTGGTGACAGCTCAGACGATTCCAGCCCAGATACGCAGGAGAGACCATCAACGTGGTTCTCCTCTCTTCATTTAGTGCGATCCGCCAACCCTAACAACCTCCAACATACTTTCACCAGGCCCCATCCCATTTCTCCAAATATACAAACTGCAAACCTGGATGGATTTTAATTGGCCACACCAGCCTTTATTATAACAAACAGCAAGTATAATGGATGAAAATGTATGCGCCAAATCTTGCACTTAAGCTCACTAGTTCCACTTACTCTGGTGCGGTAGCAAGTGGGGTAATAGGGTTGGGGTTGATGTCAACTATTTTATGGTTGCTGACATCAAGCCCAGCGGTAGTAATGGGGGTGTCTTATAGATGCCTCTCCATTACTAACCCCTGGGCTTGATGTCAGCAGCCATAAAATAGTTGACATCAACCCCAACCCTATTACCCCACTTGCCACCACACCAGGGCAAGTGAGAAGATCGAGGCTAAGTGCCAGATTTGGCTCATCTTATAGATGCACCATTTCTGAGGCAGCTGAGGACTGATGTTCTTAGCCTGGTTGAGGGACCAATATTTCTGACCCCTTCCCAGGCTATTACTATCAGCCCACATGTGATGCAAGTCACTTCTCACATTCAAGCCGTGAGTCAGAATGATCAGGGAGTCCAAGGTCAGTAGCCAGGAGAGTACGTCATAAACAGAAGGAAGAGACAAAAGCCTGGTCAGGTAACGTTCCCGAGGTCAGAGTACCGGGAGGATAACGGATCAGAACTAAAGAAGTTCAACAAACGGATGATCAGATAGAAGTCCAAGGTCAGGCAACAACAGATCAAGCATAAAGAACTCAAGGCACAGGAGCACAAACCTCACAAGCTGAGTGTATGTCCGGCCGAGGTCTGGGAGACACAGCCCAGTTAAGTAGCATGGCAATCACCTGGAATAATGAACACTTGGAAACAGCCAACGCCTATCAGTCTCAGATTGGATAGTGGATCTGTCAATCAACATAATGACAGCTCAGCATGCCACTGTACCAGATTCGATGGCCAAGCTGTCAATCAAAGTACTGACAGTTTTAGCACACCCCATACCAGATTGGACGGCTGAGCTGTCAATAACTGCATACCAGACACTCTGAGGATGGAACAGTGACACCACAGCTGTCTGTTTATCCTTTGCTGGTTAGGAATTATAGGAAGACTCTACTCCATCATTTTTTTATGGGATCCCCTGTAAAATAACTAGTAAAGGCTAAGCCAGCAGCTGTGAACTGTTATTAATAGCCTGGGAACCTTTTGGGATATTGGCCCTTTTCCCAGATTATTAACATCAGCCCCCAGCGGTCGTTTTTCAATCTGCGGTCATGAAAATTACACAGGAGCCAAAACCATTTTCTTCACACACTTAATGATGACTTCTTTGTACAAGTTTCTTGTCTCCTAAATGTGCATCTCAATACCAGGGAAGGTGAAAGCATCTTTAACATCACGCAAAAGGAAACCTTCTGAGAAATGTTACTTTTTTGAGAAGTTTCTGAATGCTTTAGTGGCACCTAAGAAATTTTGCAACTCTTCTGATAGCCTTCCGGACATTCTGGGAGAGTTAACAAGTATGCTACAGGCTCAATCAATCTTCACCTCTTCTGTATAGGAGGCATCATATGTACACAACAGAAGGGGCTCATCTTGGCACTATACCAGAATTATACATTCTTCTAGAATTTGCACTATGCCAAAAAGGACAGTAACGTATGGAGTGAAACATCTGAGTAGGGCTGGAAAATTACCTTTCAATGATCTATGGCAAGTAGTTTGTACTATTAGACTTCAATAAACTTTAAAACTTTCTGGATGTTGTCTCAGGGTTACATAAAGAGACACTGGAGAAGCTGCTGGGTCTATATTAGAAACCGATGACAGCAACAGATGCCTGAAAACTAATGAGTTTTGAGACAGGACAGTTTTCAGACAGTGAGAAAACAGACTCTTCACAGATGGAGGAGAAAAATGTTATCTTAACTCTTTTACCTTGTTGGTTTTATGTCAAAAAGGTTCGTCTGGGCTCAGCATTTAACAAAATTCCATATAACGCCGCACACAGAAAACACACTGAACATAAATATATTTTTGCAGAATAGGAAATCCCATACTTTCTAGAACTAGTGATAGATTCTTACATTAAAAGACTTGACGTCCCGTACAAATGAAAATCTTCAAAAATATATAACTTGAGAAACCTATTTGCCACTCCATATAATAAGGATTCTAAAATCATCTCATTCCTCAATCATCTGCCACCATAAGTGTATCACATGCTTATTTCTTACTGGAAGTTAGTGAATAACAGCCTATGACAGTTGCATAGGTTAAAAAAGACATACCATATTTTCTGGCTTATAAGGCGACTTTTTAACTCGTAAAAATCTTCTCAAAAGTTGGGGGTCGTCTTATACGCCGGGTACGGCGTGTGCAGGTAGCGGTCCTGGATGGTTCCCAGGGTCTGGAGGAGAGGAGACTCTCCTTCAGGCCCTGGGATCCATATTCATGTAAAAAAAAATAATAAAAATAAAAAATATGGCTATACTTACCTTCCGAAGGTCTGTGATAGTCTCAGGGTTCTGTTTGAAGCACAGAGAGCATCATGAAGACCAAGGAACACAACAGGCAGGTCCGTGATACTGTTGTGGAGAAGTTTAAAGCTGGATTTGGATTCAAAATGATTTCCAAAACTTTAAACATCACAAGGAGCACTGTGCAAGCGATCATATTGAAATGGAAGGAGTATCATACCAATACAAATCTACCAAGACCCGGCTGTCCCTCTAAACTTTCATCTCAAACAAGGAGAAGACTGATCAGAAATGCAGCCAAGAGGCCCATGATCACTCTGGATGAACTGCAGAGATCTACAGCTGAGGTGGGACAGTCTGTCCATAGGACAACAATCGGTCGTACACTGCACAAATCTGGACTTTATGGAAGAGTGGCAAGAAGAAATCCATTTCTCAAAGATACCCATAAAAAGTGTCATTTAAAGTTTGCAACAAGCCACCTGGGAGACACACCAAACATGTGGAAGAAGGTTCTCTGGTAAGATAAAACCAAAATCGAACTTTTTGGCAACAATGCCAAATGATATGTTTGGCGTAAAGGCAACACAGCTCATCACCCTTAACACACCATCCACCCTGTCAAACATGGTGGTGGCAGCATCATGGTTTGGACCTGCTTCTCTTCAGCAGGGACAGGGAAGATGGTTAAAATTGATGGGAAGATGGATGGAGCCAAATACAGGACCATTCTTGAAGAAAACCTGTTGTAGTCTGCAAAAGACCTGAGACTGGGACAGAGATTTGTCTTCCAACAAGACAATGATCCCAAACATAAACAAAATCTGTAATGGAATGGTTCACAAATAAACAAATCCAGGTGCTAGAATGGCCAAGTCAAAGTCCAGACCTCAATCCAATCGAGAATCTGTGCTGAAAACTGCTGTTCACAAACGATCTCCATCAAACCTCACTGAGCTCGAGCTGTTTGCCAAGGAAGAATGGGCAAGAATTTCAGTCTCTCGATGTACAAAACTGATAGAGACATACCCCAAGCGACTTGCAGCTGTAATCGCAGCAAAAGGTGGCGCAAAAAAGTACTAAGTTAAAGGGGCCGAATAATATTGCACGTCCCACTTTTCAGTTTTTGAATTTCCACAAAAATTTAAAATAACCAATAAATTTCATCCAACTTCACAACTGTGTTCCACTTGTTGTTGATTCTTCACCAAAAATTTACATTTAGTATCTTTATGTGGGAAAAGGTTGAAAAGTTCCAGGGAGCCGAATACTTTCGCAAGGCACTGTACCTTTCCTTATATTGCATTCCATAGTCTGACTGCTCTAACTGTGAAGAACCCTTTCCTGCATTGATGTATATATTTGTATAAATATAATGAAATATAAATGTAATGAAATCCTATCTCAAGCGACTTTTTTTCTAAGCTAAACAAGCCCAATTTTTCTAGTCTCTTGACTTGCATCCCATGTAATAATCTCGTTTACTACCTCTGAACTCTCTTTAGCTTTTCAATATCCTTATTTAGAATGTAGTGCCCAAAACTGTATCCCAAATTCTAGATGTGATCGTACAATGGATTACAAGTCCTGTAATATTGCACTGGGAGCATGGGGGTTTTATTTCTCTTTTTTTTTTGCATGCTAAAATCTGGTTTGCTTTTGAAGCTCCCACCTGACATTGAGTACTGCTGCTTAATTACAGGAATGAATAGACCTGGGAACATCTGCTTTTTATATTATGAATATATATATAGTCAATACTATTATGGAAATTGCAAAAACAATCAGATGTACCGGTGAAGGTCTGGTTTTGCCTAGGAGGATATGTACTTTACCTGTGCGCCATATTCGAGGTCCACATTTTAGCAAGCAAACCTTGGGTGAATTAGAGGATAATACCTTCAATCAGTTCTCGTGAATTATGAGGTCTTGCAGCGACATGGTACCGTATATTTAACAGGCCCTCCATATGATTGTAGGATTTGCATACATATAGTACATATATAAGACACAGAAAACAAATAGAGTAAATAAACTAACAGAAGAAGAAGAAAGAAGCAGAAAGGGCGAAACGCGCATCGGGGCGCTGGGGAAACTGCGGGATTACGGACGCCACGGGATATCCACATATAGGTAACTTTGTATGCTTGGGTACACATTACTGGTCCTGAGATATTGGAGTCATGTTTATTGTTGTGAATTCTGCTCTTGGGCTCCCTCCGGTGGTTGTAAGTGGTAGCGCTGCTGTCTCTGAATCACAGCATTTATCAGGTGTTTTCACTTTTTGCAATTTGGACAGGGCTATTTAGTCTTGCTTCACCCTTTAGTCAGTGCCAGTTGTCCATTGTTCCTGGAGGATTCACATCCCTGCCTGGTCTCTTCTGCTTTGCAGTTCTTTTCAACAAAGATAAGTTCTGGCCTTGATTTTGCTGTCCACATGCTGTGGTCTTATTGTTCAGTTATTTTCCATGTTTTGTCTTGTCCAGCTTGGTCTGTATAAGGATTTGTTTAGCCAAGCTGGTATCTCTGGAGATGCAGATATACCCTCCATGTCTTTAGTTAGCTGTGGAGTTTTTGTATTTTCTGTGGTGGATATTTTCTAGTGTTTTAATACTGACCGCATAGTACTCTGTCCTGTCCTTTCTATTTAGCTAGAAGTGGCCTCCTTTGCTAAATTCTCATTTCAGTCTGTGTATGTTTTTTCCCTCTCCTCTCACAGTCAATATTTGTGGGGGGCTGCCTGTTCTTTGGGGATTTTCTCTGAGGCAAGATAGTTTTCCCTTTTCTATCTCTAGGGGTAATTAGTCCTCTGGCTGTGTCGAGATGTCTAGGGAGCGCTAGGTACATTCCACGGCTACTTCTAGTTGCGGTGTTAGGTTCAGGGTCTGCGGTCAGTACAGGTACCACCTTCTCCAGAGTACGTCCCATGCTGCTCTTAGGCCACCAGATCATAACAGTACAACTGGCCCACAATGAGTTAACCGCATCTCAGAAGAAGGGAAGGAAAGTGCTGAGCCATTTTTTTTCTGTAGTCTGTGGTTTATTTTTTTCTCTTCCCTCTTTGCCTCTGGGTGGCTCAGGAGTTCAGCGCTGGTATGGATGTTCAGGGATTGGCTTCTCGTGTGGATCAACTTGCTGCTAGAGTACAGGGTATTTCCGATTATATCGTTCAGACTCCAGTTTTAGAGCCTAGAATTCCAACTCCTGATTTGTTTTTTGGGGATAGGTCCAAATTTCTGAGCTTTAAAAATAACTGTAAACTGTTTTTTTTCTCTGAAACCCCGTTCCTCTGGTGATCCCATCCAGCAGGTTAAAATTATTATATCTCTGCTGCGTGGTGACCCCCAGGATTGGGCATTTGCCCTGGAACCTGGGAATCCGGCGTTGCTTAATGTAGACACCTTTTTTCAGGCGCTTGGGTTATTGTATGACGAACCTAATTCAGTGGATCATGCTGAGAAGACCTTGTTGGCCCTGTCTCAGGGTCAAGAAGCGGCAAAATCATATTGCCAGAAGTTTAGAAAATGGTCTGTACTGACTAAATGGAATGAGGATGCCTTGGCGGCAATCTTCAGAAAGGGTCTTTCTGAATCTGTTAAAGATGTTATGGTGGGGTTCCCCACGCCTGCTGGTCTGAGTGATTCTATGTCTCTGGCCATTCAGATTGATCGGCGCTTGCGCGAGCGCAGAGTTGTGCACACTATGGCATTGTCTTCCGAGCCGAGTCCTGAGCCTATGCAGTGTGATAGGATTGTGTCTAGAGCTGAACGACAAGGATTCAGACGTCAGAATAGGTTGTGTTTTTACTGCGGCGATTCTGCTCATGTTATTTCTGATTGCCCTAAGCGTACCAAGAGAATCGCTGGTTCTGTTACCATCAGTACTGTACAACCTAAATTTCTGTTATCTGTGACCCTGATCTGCTCATTATCATCATTTTCTGTCATGGCATTTGTGGATTCAGGCGCGGCTCTAAATTTAATGGATTTAGAATTTGCCAGACGTTGTGGTTTCCTCTTGCAGCCTTTGCAGAGTCCTATTCCTTTGAGGGGCATTGGTGCTACACCGTTGGCTAAAAATAAACCTCAGTTTTGGACACAGCTGACCATGTGCATGGCGCCAGCCCATCAGGAAGATTGTCGTTTTCTGGTGTTGCATAATTTGCATGATGCTATTGTGCTGGGTTTCCCATGGTTACAGGTGCATAATCCGGTATTAGATTGGAAATCTATGTCTGTGACTAGTTGGGGTTGTCAGGGGGTTCATGGTGACGTTCCTGTGATGTCAATTGCCTCCTCCCCCTCCTCTGAAATTCCTGAGTTTTTGTCAGATTTCCAGGATGTATTCAATGAGCCCAAGTCCAGTTCCCTTCCACCGCATAGGGACTGTGATTGTGCTATTGACTTGATTCCAGGCTGTAAGTTCCCTAAAGGCTGACTTTTCAACCTGTCTGTGCCAGAACATACCGCCATGCGGAGTTATGTTAAGGAGTCTTTGGAGAAGGGGCATATTCGGCCATCTTCTTCACCATTGGGAGCAGGTTTTTTCTTTGTTGCCAAAAAAGATGGCTCCTTGAGACCCTGTATTGATTATCGCCTCTTGAATAAGATCACGGTCAAATTCCAATACCCTTTGCCTTTGCTTTCTGATCTGTTTGCTAGGATTAAGGGGGCTAGTTGGTTTACTAAGATTGACCTTTGAGGGGCATATAATCTGGTTCGTATTAAGCAGGGGGACGAATGGAAAACTGCGTTTAATACGCCCGAAGGCCATTTTGAATACCTTGTGATGCCATTCGGACTCTCTAATGCTCCATCTGTGTTTCAGTCCTTCATGCATGATATATTTCGGAATTATCTTGATAAATTCATGATTGTATATTTGGATGATATTTTGATTTTTTCAGATGATTGGGAGTCTCATGTGAAACAAGTCAGGATGCTATTTCAGATCCTTCGTGATAATGCGTTGTTTGTGAAGGGGTCTAAGTGCCTCTTTGGAGTACAGAAGATTTCTTTTTTGGGCTTCATTTTTTCTCCCTCATCTATAGAAATGGATCCGGTTAAGGTTCAGGCCATTCATGATTGGATCCAGCCCACATCCGTGAAGAGCCTTCAGAAATTTTTGGGCTTTGCTAATTTTTATCGCCGATTCATTGCCAACTTTTCCAGTGTGGTTAAACCCCTGACCGATTTGACGAAGAAAGGCGCTGATGTTACGAATTGGTCCTCTGCGGCTGTTTCTGCCTTTCAGGAGCTTAAACGCCGATTTACTTCTGCCCCTGTGTTGCGTCAGCCGGATGTTTCTCTTCCTTTTCAGGTTGAGGTTGACGCTTCTGAGATTGGGGCAGGGGCCGTTTTGTCTCAGAGGAATTCTGATGGTTCCTTGATGAAACCGTGTGCCTTCTTTTCTCGAAAGTTTTCACCTGCGGAACGCAATTATGATGTCAGCAATCGTGAGTTGTTGGCTATGAAGTGGGCATTTGAGGAGTGGCGACATTGGCTTGAGGGGGCCAAGCACCGTATTGTGGTCTTGACCGATCATAAGAATCTGATTTATCTCGAGTCTGCCAAACGGCTGAATCCTAGACAGGCCCGATGGTCCCTGTTTTTCTCCCGTTTTGATTTTGTGGTCTCGTATCTTCCGGGTTCTAAGAATGTTAAGGCTGATGCCCTCTCTAGGAGCTTTTTGCCTGATTCTCCTGGGGTCCTTGAGCCGGTCGGTATTCTGAAGGAAGGGGTGATTCTTTCTGCCATCTCCCCTGATTTACGACGGGTTCTTCAGAAATTTCAGGCTGATAAACCTGACGGCTGTCCAGTGGGGAAATTGTTTGTTCCTGACAGATGGACTAGTAAAGTGATTTCGGAGGTTCATTGTTCTGTGTTGGCCGGTCATCCTGGGATTTTTGGTACCAGAGATTTGGTTGGTAGGTCCTTTTGGTGGCCTTCTTTGTCACGGGATGTGCGTTCTTTTGTGCAGTCCTGTGGGACTTGTGCGCGGGCCAAGCCTTGCTGTTCCCGCGCTAGTGGGTTGCTTTTGCCTTTGCCGGTCCCTGAGAGGCCTTGGACGCATATTTCTATCGATTTTATTTCGGATCTTCCGGTTTCCCAGAGGATGTCAGTTATCTGGGTGGTTTGTGACCGGTTTTCTAAGATGGTTCATTTGGTGCCTTTGCCTACATTGCCTTCCTCTTCTGATTTGGTTCCATTGTTTTTTCAGCATGTGGTTCGTTTGCATGGCATTCCGGAGAACATTGTGTCCGATAGAGGTTCCCAGTTTGTTTCTAGGTTTTGGCGGGCCTTTTGTGCTAGGCTGGGCATTGATTTGTCTTTTTCTTCCGCATTTCATCCTCAGACAAATGGCCAAACCGAGCGAACTAATCAGACTTTGGAAACTTATTTGAGATGCTTTGTGTCTGCTGATCAGGATGATTGGGTGGCTTTCTTGCCATTGGCCGAGTTTGCCCTTAATAATCGGGCTAGTTCTGCTACCTTGGTTTCACCCTTCTTTTGTAACTCTGGTTTTCATCCTTGTTTTTCTTCAGGGCAGGTTGAGCCTTCTGATTGTCCTGGGGTGGACTCTGTGGTTGACAGGTTGCAGCAAATTTGGGCTCATGTTGTTGACAATTTGGTGTTGTCTCAGGAAGGGGCTCAGCGTTTTGCTAACCGTCGTCGCTGTGTTGGTTCCCGGCTTCGGGTTGGGGATTTGGTCTGGTTGTCTTCCCGTCATGTCCCTATGAAGGTTTCTTCCCCTAAGTTTAAGCCTCGGTTTATTGGCCCTTATAGGATTTCTGAGATTATCAATCCAGTGTCTTTTCGTTTGGCCCTTCCAGCCTCTTTTTCCATCCATAATGTTTTTCATAGATCTTTGTTGCGGAAATATGTGGTGCACGTTGTTCCCTTTGTTGATCCTCCTGCCCCGGTGTTGATTGATGGGGAGTTGGAGTATGTGGTTGAGAAGATTTTGGATTCTCGTTTTTCGAGGCGGAAGCTTCAGTATCTTGTCAAATGGAAGGGTTATGGCCAGGAGGATAATTCTTGGGTGGTTGCCTCCGATGTTCATGCTGATGATTTATTTCGTGCCTTTCATTTGGCTCGTCCGGATCGGCCTGGGGGCTCTGGTGAGGGTTCGGTGACCCCTCCTCAAGGGGGGGTACTGTTGTGAATTCTGCTCTTGGGCTCCCTCCGGTGGTTGTAAGTGGTAGCGCTGCTGTCTCTGAATCACAGCATTTATCAGGTGTTTTCACTTTTTGCAATTTGGACAGGGCTATTTAGTCTTGCTTCACCCTTTAGTCAGTGCCAGTTGTCCATTGTTCCTGGAGGATTCACATCCCTGCCTGGTCTCTTCTGCTTTGCAGTTCTTTTCAACAAAGATAAGTTCTGGCCTTGATTTTGCTGTCCACATGCTGTGGTCTTATTGTTCAGTTATTTTCCATGTTTTGTCTTGTCCAGCTTGGTCTGTATAAGGATTTGTTTAGCCAAGCTGGTATCTCTGGAGATGCAGATATACCCTCCATGTCTTTAGTTAGCTGTGGAGTTTTTGTATTTTCTATGGTGGATATTTTCTAGTGTTTTAATACTGACCGCATAGTACTCTGTCCTGTCCTTTCTATTTAGCTAGAAGTGGCCTCCTTTGCTAAATTCTCATTTCAGTCTGTGTATGTTTTTTCCCTCTCCTCTCACAGTCAATATTTGTGGGGGGCTGCCTGTTCTTTGGGGACTTTCTCTGAGGCAAGATAGTTTTCCCTTTTCTATCTCTAGGGGTAATTAGTCCTCCGGCTGTGTTGAGATGTCTAGGGAGCGCTAGGTACATTCCACGGCTACTTCTAGTTGCGGTGTTAGGTTCAGGGTCTGCGGTCAGTACAGGTACCACCTTCTCCAGAGTACGTCCCATGCTGCTCTTAGGCCACCAGATCATAACAGTTTATATGCGGATTACAACACTACTGCATTTTATAATATTACTGCACCTTATGAATCGCATTTATACACAAGTCACTTTAACATAGATATAGAAAGGGATGCGGTTAGCACCTAATAAGAGATCTATGTGAGTCTGTGGGTTTGAGTAATGGGTACATGTTGCAGTTTGGTTGTTTTCCAGTACTCCTGCTGATCATTTTATTGGTACGGCAATCTGTTTTTCTCTATGGTTCCCCCATGGGGTATGGTTCTGATTTAATATAGAGGTAGCTTTTTTAAAATGTATGTCCATTGTTTCTATTGTCTTTAAATAACATGTAATTGGAATTTTATCTATGGTTGGCTTCATTAAGGGGGCGGTAATACAGACCATCTTCTTTTGGTTGTTTGTTATTATGGAAATTGCAAAAACAATGGGATGTACCGGTGAAGGTCTGGTTTTGCCTAGGAGGATATGTACTTTACCTGTGCGCCATATTCGAGGTCTAAATTTTAGCAAGCAAATCTTGGGTGAATTAGAGGATAATACCTTCAATCGGTTCTCGCGAATTATGAGATCTTGCAGCGACATGGTACCATATATTTAACAGGCCCTCCATATGATTGTAGGATTTGTATACATATAGTACATATATAAGACAGAAAACAAATAGAGTAAATAAACTAACAGTGACATACTGGTACAGAGGGGCGATGACCCTGCCCTCAATGGCTTACAATCTATAGGGTGTTGGGGGGGACCGTAGTTCAGGGAGCTGGAGGAGCTCCAGTGGTTTGAGGTGGTGAGGTTGTTGCAGGCAGTAAGTCTTCCTATAGAGATTCATTTTTTAGGTTGCGTTTGAAGGTTTGAGTTGTGGGAGACAATCGGACATGTTCAGGAACTGAATTCAAGAGAATAGAGGACACTCCAAAAAATTTTTGGGATACAGTTGGATGAGGAACATAGGAGAACAGTAGAGATAAGGAGATATTGTGAATGAGGAGCAGAGATTACATGTGGGAAGATATTAGTTTGGAGATGTATGTGGGGAGACAGATTATGGATGGCCTTGTAAGTCATTGATAGCTAGTTTAAACTAGATTCATTGAGGAATTGGAAGCCAGTGAGGCGACTGGCATAGGCAGAGGACTAATCAGACAGCAGAGTTAAGGATGGACTGGGGAGGTGCGAAAGTGTAAGGCTGCCGTCACACTAGCAGTATTTGGTCAGTATTTTACATCAGTATTTGTACGCCAAAACCAGGAGTGGAATAATTAGAGGAAAAGTATAATAGAAACCTATGCACCACTTCTGTATTTATCACCCGCTCCTGGTTTTGGCTTACAAATACTGAGGTAAAATACTGACTGCTAGTGTGACGGCAGCCTTAGTTGGAATGCTGCAGTTGTGAATATTGCAATAGTCCAGGCTGAAGATGATGAGGGCACGTAATGACATTTTAGTTGACTCAAGGTAGCTTCACACGAAGCGACGCTGCAGCGATAGCGACAACGATGTCGATCGCTGCAGCGTCGCTGTTTGGTCGCTGGAGAGCTGTCACACAGACCGCTCTCCAGCGATCAACTATGCCGAGGTCCCCTGGTAACCAGGGTAAACATCGGGTAACTAAGCGCAGGGCCGCGCTTAGTAACCTGATGTTTACCCTGGTTACCAGCGTAAAATCTAAAAAAAACAAACAGCACATACTTACATTCACGTCCCCCTGCGTCCACTTCCTGACTGACTGAGCGCCGTACAGTGAGAGCAGAGCGGTGACGTCACCGCTGTGCTGCTTTCACTTTCACTTTGCGGCGCTGAGTCAGAGGAGGAAGCAGACTGCAGGGGACGCAATGTGAGTATGTGCTGTTTGTTTTTTTTACATTTTACGCTAGTAACCAGGGTAAACATCGGGTAACTAAGCGCGGCCCTGCGCTTAGTAACCCGATGTTTACCCTGGTTACCAGTGTAAAATATCGCTGGTATCGTTGCTTTTGCTTTCAAACACAACGATACACAGCGATCGGACGACCAAATAAAGTTCTGGACTTTATTCAGCGACCAGCGACATCACAGCAGGATCCTGATCGCTGCTGCGTGTCAAACGAAACGATATCGCTAGCGAGGACGCTGCAACGTCACGGATTGCTAGCGATATCGTTATAATGTCGTTTCGTGTGAAGGTACCTTTAGGGTTGAGGAAAGGATGGATTCTGGAAATATTTTTGAGTTGGAGGCGGCAGGAGGTGGTAAGAGCTTGGATGTGTAGTTTCATAAACAGAGCAGAGTGTAGGGTTACTCCCAGGTGGGTATATCTTGAAATTTCTTTCCTTAGTTAGCCACTATTAGATGAGATGTTCCACTCTCATTTGCAAATTGCCCCTCCAGAGAGGAAGAAGACTTGAACTCTAATTCCACCTATTGAAAGTAACAATCGTAAAAGTCAATGTCAACCCTTTAACGAGCCTTGTCTTGAACTTAGGATAAAAGCCAAAACAGAATCTCAATTTGCAGACACGTGTTTTTGGATGTTGCCTGACATGGCTTTGTACTTTGTCCTCCATATCAACATGTAATGATGATGCATTAGTCCATTTATTTTTATATATGTACTGTTCAAGGACTTTACACCTAATGGGACTGGTGTTACTTGGCGGGACAACATTAATCTTAGCCACAGATGCCACTTTTCTTGGAATCATGGCAGCTGTTAAACAGGTTTTAGCCTGTCATAGATGAATAAATATAAATATACAGAGTGTACTCTGGGTATTATCTAATGTATAGATATATAATACATATGGTCAATTTTCAGTCAATTATATTTATTCAAATATAACCTAGAATATAAACGTTGTATAGAAACACAGAATGTTTCCCTTGTATGTGGTATAATTCGGTCACTATGTGGTGGTAATATGTGATCTGGTCATGGTGACAGTATTTGCCCCTTGTATGTGGTATCATTCAGTCACTATGTGGTAGTAACATGTGGTACGGCCTTGGTGTGATGGCATCTGTCCCTTTCATGTGGTATTATTCTGTCACTATATGGTGGGAATATGTGGTCCGGCCATGGTGTGACAGTATTTGTTCCTTGTATGTGGTATTATTTGGTAACTATGTGGTGCTAATATGTGGTCTGGCCATGGTGTGATGGTATTTGCGCCTTGTATGTGGTATCATTTGGTAACTATGTAGTGGTAATATGTGGTCTGGCCATGATGTGATGGTATTTGCCCTTTGTATGTGGTATTATCCGGTCACTATGTGGTGGTAACATGTGATCTGGTCGTGGTGTGGCAGAATTTGTCACTTGTATGTGGTATTATTTGGTCATTATGTGATGGTAATATGTGGTCTGGTCATGGTGTGACGGTATTTGTCCCTTGTATGTGATATTATTGGTCATTTTAAAAAATGTATTTGACATATTCCCTTAAAGAAAAATAAAGAAAAATATACCTAAAAAGAGTATTGAAAATTTTAAGAAATGTTTAATAGGTTAGAGTAGCGTAGGGCCCGTCCAAAAGATTGCACCTTGTAGTGGTGGCGGCTTAAAAAATCTTTTGGCCAAAACAAAAGCTGATGGCTATGTATGTGATAAGGTGTTCAATGGAAACTATTAATGTGTGATTGGTGAGGATGTGGTGCAGAAGTGGAGTTTTTCCATGAGTGGGTGGTGGAACTGTGGAAGGTTCAAGAGCGGTAGGTGGAGCTGGAGTGGAGCCTGGGAGGTAGACCTGATCAGAAGATCTAAAGATGAATGAAGAATGCAGATTGCAACTGATTAAAGATAACGATAATATATGTAAAAAACGAATTACATGTCTACCACTGAGACCTCCCCCAATCCTACACAGCTATCTTAGGGACTCCCATAGACAATGATTGGAACAGTGGTAGAATCACTGATCTATTCAGAGAGGGCTCTGCAGAGCTCTGTTCAAGAGATCAGTGGGGATCCCTGCGGTGGGACCTCCAGCAATAAAGCAGTAATCTCCTGTCCACTGGATAAGTGATATTTTACAACATGGTTGAAACCCTTTAAGTAATTCCTAAGCAGAGATGAGCCAATTGATCTGTGGAGGATTGAGTTGATTTCCTGAAATTTGCAGTTTCGCACGGATTTGAACATTTTCAGATTTGATTTGCGGTTTGCACAAAAAATGTGGAGGCACCATTTCCCACACTGTTGAGGCATGAGAGATAGGGTTAATGAGATTTTGCGTTGACATGTGGCCTCCCCATTTTGCCTTGCAACCATGACAGCTATTAGATTATCATACCTTGCACAGTAGTGGTCAGTACCTGGGACATCACAGATCAGCGGCTCCCAGTAGAGCACAGGTTTACGGCATTGGAAAAATCGAATGATATATATAATGGCTCCAAATGGGATGCGTTTTTCTTTTGTGCAGCCAGTTGAATGGGTGAGTCTCAACTGAATTAAGGAAGAAACTAGCGCATGATGCAATTTTTTTCTGTCCATGAAAAAAAACAACAATCATTTGAAGAGCCCAATTGAATAATATTGATCTTACTGCGGTCCGCGTGATGTCAATTTTTTTATGGACAGCACTTGTGCTGAAAATGCATCAATGTGAAGTTAGCCCTAAAGCCATCTATTTGAGCATGTAGGTCTTAGAAAGCTGAATAAAATGATACCTTGATATCTGCGATCCGATTTCTTATTCTAGAGAAATGTACACGTTTCTTAATATGTAAATGAGCTGTTAAGATCTATGGGCCGGACATAAATCTCTCTGAGAATACACCTCCACAGATTATTGTAAATGAAGGGGGCGTTACCAGTGTGAGACATGTAATGACTGACAGTCTGCTCTCCTGATCTACATGTCAAACATTGGTAAAGCCTCCTGTCATTTAAATGAGAAGCCCTGAAGGCAGACTTTCTATGAGATCTATGTTCGGCCCGTAGATCTTAACAGCTCATTTACATATTAAGAAAAACCTGGATTTCTGTGCAATAAGACATCGGATTGCACATATGATGGTATCATTTTAATCAGCTTCCTATGATCTACATGCCCATATACACGACTTAGGAGGGTTGATCCTTTTAACAGATTCCTTTTAAAGCGAACCTGATTGCTGATACATGTTGCCCGATCCCCCGATTTTAACTTTGACCCAAAGGGTGGAAATTTTTTAGAAAAGTAAGCTGTTTGTATGGGCTTCACCTTACAGCTTTCTTTTAACTAAGCCAAAGAGCAGTGATTCCTTCTAGAACATTTCATCCTAAATATCTAGAGGTCACGTTATTGTGCTGTGATATCAGATGATATATAAGCCCCTTGGCCAAGAGTCTTTACCTCTTCTGAAATGACGGGCCGATTGTGTAAAGTGGAAGGAGGAGAATTTTAAAAGGTCACGTGATAGAATTAACGACCAACTCAAGGGCAGGCACCTAATTGTGTCCCTAAAGAATAGAGGATCTACAGTATCAAAAGTGACGTTTGTGGGTGGGGTGGAAATAGCTGCGTATTTATAAGGGAGCTTGACAAGCTCTTAACGAGCCATTAACGTGCATCTCCGCAGAGATCGTAGGCGTTGAACGCGATCTAAAAACAGATGCCAGGTCGCCACCGAGAGGAGCCATCTCGGCAAATAAAGGAGTTGGTAAAATCCATGAATCGATTGATTTTTTATCCTATAGCGTAGACTCAATACGACTATGTATGTTCACTTCTTGCCATATATATTCGGAAAGCATGACCTCATCAGAAATTCTGCCAGTTCATTTGATGCTCTCCACCCTCTTGCTACTTTAGTTCCAACACAGACACTTGCAAATCACATTGCCCAGGGAGGTGACGAGAGTCAAAGCCAAGAAGGGATTGATAACATCCAAGTGCCCCAGGACTAACCGATCCGCGCCATTAGTTCAGGTAATCAGCTCTCCTGCTATCACACTTTATTACGGAGCTGTGTTTCCATGGGCTTAACATGTAGTCTCTATTATACTTTACAGTCTATTCTAAGACTGGAATGTAGCAGGATGGTATGTGCTAGACAATGGCATCAGTCAGGCGCAGCTCAGCTGTCCTGTATTTCTACATTTGAGATAGGATACGGCATTCTTGGCAGCTCGTGTAGATACAATAAGTGCCCCATGTAAGAGCATTGCCCGCTAGGTTTACACTGCGCATATAAATCCGCACCATTATAGACACTTATAAGTCATTTCACATTTTTGCTTTATTTTCTTGCAAAATTTACAATGTAAGAATTTTTTAAAAAAAATTTAACTTCAGCTGAGGCTATCAAAATTTTTTTTTTTTTTAAATGAGCAAAATATAAATCCATACATTATCTGTATACTGCAAAATATGTCAAATAATATAGTAGATTCAGATACAGTCCTAGATGAAAATATTGATAAAGGGTAGCTTTAGGTCCTGTTCAGAAGCTCAGGTTTTTAGATGCAGTTTTTTTTTGCTTTTTAATCCAAAGCAAAAAGGGAATTCATTAAAAATTAGAAGACTCCATTTTTTTCTTTACAGATGTCTTCCATTTATGAGCCGTTCATGACTTTTGGCTTCAAAAACTTCATCAAAATACCTGAGTATCTCATCTGCCAGGACAAAATATGTCATCTTCATTTTAATAGAGCTGCATTCAAAGGATGTAGACGCCTATGGTGTCTTTTTTTATTTTTTTTTTATTTAAATGCATGTATTTTGGGGTAGAACTAATTTTTGCAATTGGGTTTCATAAACAACAACAAAAAAAATAATCTTTTAAGTTTTACTTTATATTGCTGGCTGCAGAATGAGTTAAACGGTAATCTGTCAGCGAGTTCCATCTGACATGGAACTTACAATTCTTTTATCTATCTTTTTCTAAACTCCTTCCTGCTGCTTTATGACCAAAGAACACATCAAAGTTGAGCTAAACGTTGATGTGGTCATAAACCAGCTGTGAGGAGCTCTGAAAAAAAAGCTAAAAAAAAAATAATTGCAAACTCACTGCCAGAATCTCAGTTAACTCATTCTGCAGCCAGCAATGAGCAGGGAACCAAAAACTATAAAAAAAAAATAAAAAAAATGGTGCAAAAATGTTAATGAAACTTATTACAATTTTTTTTTACTACACCAATATACATATGCATTTAGGTAAAAAGAAAAAAACTCTTCACCCCACTCGAAAGGTTTTCATATCATTTATATACAACTCTATTATAAGTACTGTAATACTAGATTTCCTTAAGATGGATTCACACAGGCTGTTATTTTATGTTCCTGGCAAATCATCCTGGAAAATAGAAAAGTCAGCATTTCTTACATGAGGATGTTGATGAGGATTTGCTGCTGACTTGCTGTGGATTTAATCCCCAGTGATTTTGCAGCATTTTCGTAGCAAATCTGTATAAAAATCCACATATATGACCTGCACATTTTGCATCGGATTAGTCACGGGGCATAAAATTTTGGCCAATTTAATTCTCATTTATTTCTTCGGTCCCATGAGGTCTGGCACAAATTTTCCATAAGTACCCAGGAAGTTATGGCAATCTGCTCCGCTTCTCAATTGGTTTTGACACAGGCAAAAAGCGATCTTAGAAGGGTTACAAGAGATTAGTGAGATGAGAAAAAAGTGCATCTTCACCAAAAATGTGGATGTACGAAAGCCCCAACTCAGTTGACCATGAAAATACAGTCGCTTCTGTCAAGTCAGCAGTCTTCCCCATGATTGTGGAGCCTACAGAAGCAGAGTAAGGGACCTTTTTAAACACTTAGGAGCCTTTACAGTTGTTTTTTTGTTAATTATTCTAATTTACTGAGATACTGACTTTTGGGTTTTCATTTGCTGTAAGCCATAATCATCAACATTAACAGAAATAAATACTTGAAATAGATCACTCTGTATGTAATGACTCTATGGAATGTATGAGTTTCACGTTTTGTATTGAAGAACTGAAGCAAATTAACTTTTTGATGATATTCTAATTTTGTGAGATGCACCTCTATGTAAAATTGGTCTGACTGGTGAGAAAGTATTAACTAATGTGGTTAAACCCACTCATCGTCCAAAAGTCTGATGTGTATGGGGGGTTCTCGACTGTCCCCCAATGGACGTATTGAGAGAGAATGATCCAGCACGTTGGATTTCCTTTGTTTGCGTAAGAAACAGTGTCACTGTCATAGAGAGCAAAGGAGCACTTGGCCGAGCAGAACACTCTTGTGTTTGGGGAATGCCGGGGGAGAAAGCTGTAGGCCAAAGCACAGCTAGCATACATAATAGAAGGTTTATCTGAAATCCTAGGTAAAACTGTAGACAACATTGTGATCTCATAATTTATTCCCAATGACAGGATCAGCACTTTTACACTGACAACCCCAGAGCTGTAGTATTCAGAATTTTTCAGATGCGCAGATGTAGCAGAGCTCAATTTATGGCTATGCTATTTGGCACTGTATCCTGTAACATCCTAGTAACATTAGATAATACAGAACGTCTTCGAGCAGTCATGGGTAACACCACTCATTGCACAGTAAAATGATGATGAGTCACGCAAAATGACAAACTCAGCACTGCTACATTGACAAAGCCAGCTCCGCCACCACTGGACAGAGATACAAAGGTTTAAAAGAGATAAGTGTTTTGTTAAACGGAATTTATCACCCCAAAAACTGAATTTAAACCATATGTACATTCATATAGGACTCCTAGTCCCTATAAAAAATCATACTTGTGGTACAGACGTTACTTATTCTGTTCTATGTAAAAAATGCACCCTGCACATGAAAAAGTTCTCAGTTCATCGTCCAACTACTCAGTTACCATCCTCCGCCCCTTCCCCTATGATGATTGACAGTGCTTGCTTTGGAGCACTGTTTGTGTTAAATCCTCAGTCCTGAACACACTGACACCGCAGAAGTGTAGAGCACACACAGTGTCAGTGTGCACAGGTGCCTTCCCATCCCTCTCCTGTGTGTGGCGGCCACTTGCTGCACACAGCATTGCATACCAGTTAGCGGCCAATGAAGAGGAGATGAGAGTGTGCTCTGACACTGTACAATCAGATCCTGTAGTGTCAGAATCTGAACTCATCTCTCTCCCTCTCCCGTCCATGTTGGCCACCTGCTAAAGTGTGATTTTGTGTGCAGTGAGCGGCCGCTGCTACGGACAGGTGGATTGGAGGATGCCCACGCACACTGATCTGGTATGAGCTTGTGCATTGTCAGTGTGCGCAGGTGCCCTCAGATCTCCCGGTCCTGTCTCAGGCAGTGCCCTCTAACTGCACAGGGGATTGCATAGCAGTAGGTGGCCGTTGCTGACAGGAGATGGAGACGAGAGCAGGCTTTGACAGTGTCAGAACAACCTCACATTTTCCTCTTCTGTCAGCAATGACTGCCCACCGCTGAGCAATCCTGGGTGCAGCGAGCCGCCGCTACAGACAGGAGAGGAATGAGAACACACCTACACACACTGCCATTGTGTATGCAGGGATGAAGATTCAATGCAGGCAGCACTCCTTGTTGGATCCTGGTCTAGTGTACAATGTTCATTTCAGAACATGATCACATATCAAAGTCAAACATCAGAAATAGTCTGTATGATACCTGATTCTGATACTTGACTCTGATATCTGACTTTGATACATGATCCTGATACTTGACTCTGATACTTGAATTTGATTCCTGACTCTGATACCTGACGCTGATACCTGAATCTGATACCTGAGTCTCATACCTGAGTCTGATACTTGAGTCTGATACCTGACTTTGATACCTGAGTCTGATACCGGACTCTGACACATGATTCTGATACCCGACTTTGATACTTGAGTCTGATACCTGACTTTGATACCTGACTTTGATACCTGATTCTGATACATGAAACATTCAAACATCAGAATCAGAAGGATTTTCAGATACCCTCAATACAGTGCTTGAATGGTTCATTTCATAAGCGAAGAAAATATATCATTTCACTACCATTTGAGCTAATGGCTGAGTGGTTAAATTCGTGGCTTATGGAATAGAAACTTGAGTTCAAGCCCAGTGAAAGTAAACTTTGTTTTTCAACTTATGCTTCCTGACACACAAACTTTAGAGATGTTTCACTTTGATGAGTGAAGAAAGTCACATATCATATGTCAAAATAAAAATCCAAATGATTTTTCCACTCATTGCGAGTTTGCAAAGAAAATTTAATTAACAAAAAAAAATCATATTTGGTATAGCTTGAGGTTGTGGTACAATGGTAAGGATGCCAGGTGCTGGGAGTTTTTTCTGGGTTCAAATCCCATGTTTGATTTTTTTTAAGTAATGCAGGTTACCACACACACTCCAATCATGCTCCACTTTTAATATCTGACATTCTTACTATCCTACTGAAATCAATAATCTATAGCCTAAGGGTGAAGCATCTGCATCACACATAGATTTGGTCTAAAATAATAAGACAAATATAAAAATTAAGTTCCATTGCTGGGATTTGAACTCAAAGCTCTCTGTTTATAAGCCTGCACACCTTACCACTGTGCTATACTTTCAATTAAAGGATATTGGTCTTCTATTTGCTTATGTGACTGTCGATGTATACATGTGGCCAAAACTCCTTGCTCTGTGATTTCAATAAATGAGTCTGATACCTGATACTTGACTACTTTCAGACTCAGGTATCAAAGTCAGATATCAGACTCAAGTATCAGAGTCAGGTATCAGAGTCAGGTATCAGAGTCAGGTGTCAGAGTCAGGTATCAGACTCAAGTATCAGAATCAGGTATCAGAGTCAGCTATCAGAATCAGGATCAGGTATCAAAGTCAGGTATCAGAGTCAAGTATCAGAATCAAGTATCAGACAGAGTATTTCTGATGTTTGACTTTGATATGTGATCATGTCCTAAAATGATCACTGTACTAGTGGCCATGTTGGAAGTTCAAGGCTTCTATCTGCTGGCATGCTGAGCATCTCTTCTTATTAATAGGCCATTCACGACTTTGCTGGAGCCTACTAATCAGATGAGGCAGCCAAGATTCAGTTAAGTAGCAGGACGATAGCAGGGCTTTGGCCTGGTTGACACGGAGGACCAATGTGCCTGCTGGACCTGTGAATCGTTTTGCTCAACTCTACTTGGCATACAGCTTACAATCTTTTACTGTTGGCAACTAGGCCTAGGCATAGGTAACAATGACCCTCAGTCTTGAGGCCCGAGAAGCCCCTCTCTCACATAAGAAAGCATAAATCGCTCTTGATAGGTCTCATTGTTACCAACAGCCTATAATTCATTGTAATGCTCCCATTTTTTGAGATACAATCTCAACAAACTCAGGGATGTTTTGGACTAAAAAGGAGCAGGATTCATGTAAATTCCACCAAAAAAAATCAGTCCCACTTCCTTGGAGGACATTCCTTGGTGGAACAGGTTAACTGCTTCCATTTACCTTACCTGAATAACAAGGCCCTATAAAAAAAAACTCAACACAAAGACCAGTGTTGGGTGAACAAAATGGCTACAGCTTTATTGATTTACCAAATAAATAACGGAACACGTTTATTTTATTCTTGTCCCAGTATAGCACCAAAAGATAACTGACCCCATGCCGAGTCACCACTCAGGGCAGTGATCATGTGTAAACCTCTGGGCCAAAACTCCATGACGACTACCATGCATAAACCATTTACCACAAAACCAAAGGGTCGGGAGGGTGGGTGATCCTCCAATGATGACGTGATATGAAAAAGGTCCCCTTCTTCCCTCCCTCAAACGATCCATCCAACATTCCAGTGTCCTGCACGTCCACAGGACTCAAGTAACAGCTTTGTCATAATGTCTTAATTTCTTGCTAACCCCTCGCAGTCCTAGGCACCTTCTCTATGGTGCCCATAATTCCACTGGGACCCAGAGAGTTATGCCAATCGGCTCCACTTCTGCGTTGCTTTCAACAGAGGCAGAAATCGTTCTAGCCATTCCTGTGCCTGAGATTTGGCTAGCCAACTGGATTTTTTAGCTAACCCAGACCCCCTTTTTGACTCTTAATTAACTATGATGTAGAAGGGGTCTAGCATTAAGCAGCTGTCCCTACTGAACTATCCCTTCTTAAATACCTCAGTGTCCCATATAAAATGAAAAATCCCTGCAGTCACAATACATTGCTATGTTAACTGGGAAGGCTGCAGCCCATCAGTGGCCACAGATGGGCTTCAGTGCTCACATAACAGAGTTTCATGAATGCATGGAGACACGGGGCCAACATCGCTGGGACAGCTTCTGTTCGAAAGGTGACTATATGGATTTTTCATTTTATATGGGGCACTGTAGTATTTAAGTAATGTCTACTGGACAATCCCATTCAATTATTGAACTAATCCAGATTGCCAGCCATTTTCATATACACTGCTCAAAAAAAATAAAGGGAACACTTAAACAACAGAATATAACTCCAAGTAAATCAAACTTCTGTGAAATCAATTTGTCCACTTAGGAAGCAACACTGTTTGACAATCAATTTCACATGCTGTTGTGCAAATGGAATAGACAACAGATGGAAATTATTGGCAATTATCAAGACACACTCAATAAAGGAGTGGTTTTGCAGGTGGGGACCACAGACCACATCTCAGTACCAATGCTTTCTGGCTGATGTTTTGGTCACTTTTGAATGTTGGTTGTGCTTTCACACTCGTGGTAGCATGAGACAGACTCTACAACCCACACAATTACCTCAGGTAGTGCAGCTCATCAGATGGCACATCAATGGGAGCTGTGGCAAGGTTTGCTGTGTCTGTCAGCATAGTGTCCAGAGGCTGGAGGCGCCACCAGGAGACAGGCCAGTACACCAGGAGATGTGGAGGGTGCCGTAGGAGGGCAAAAACTCAGCAGTGACCTCAGCCTTTGTGCAAGGAGGAACAGGAGGAGCACTGCCAGAGCCCTGCAAAATGACCTCCAGCAGGCCACAAATGTGCATGTGTCTGCACAAACGGTTAGAAACTGACTCAATGAGGATGGTCTGAGTGCCCGACGTCCACAGATGGGGGTTGTGCTCACAGCCCAACACCGTGCAGGACACTTGCCACAGAACACCAGGATTGGCAAATTAACCACTGGCGCCCTGTGCTCTTCACAGATGAAAACAGGTTCACACTGAGCACATGTGACAGACGTGACAGAGTCTAGAGACGATTTGAGAGTGATCTGCTACCTGCAGCATCCTTCAGCTTGACCGGTTTGGCAGTGGGTCAGTAATGGGGTGGGGTGGCATTTCTTTGGAGGGCCGCACAGCCCTCCATGTGCTCGCCAGAGGTAGCCTGACTGCCATTAGGTACCAAGATGAGATCCTCAGACCCCTTGTGAGACCATATGCTGGTGCGGTTGGTGTTATGATCCGGTGGTAGGATCTCAAAACTGACCTGACACATATGACCAGAATATACGACAAGTTCTGGGGATGTGGAAGCTATACTGACCGCAATCCTGATCCTATCCACAAACACTAAAGGCAGCTGTGGAGCGTTCCTAAAATCCTAGATGCCTTGTTCACAGCCTGAGAAACTGACTACCCCTAGAGAGAAAGCAAAGACCTCACTTGCCTCAGAGAAATAACCCCAAAGTTATAGTCAGCCCCCCACAAATAATAACGGTGAGTTAAGGGGAAAAGACAAACGTAGAAATGAAACAGGTTCAGCAAATGAGGCCCGCTAACACTAGATAGACTGAAAATAGATAGGAGTCTGTGCGGTCAGTACAAAAACTATCAAAAATAAACCACGCAGAGAATACAAGAACCCCCACACCGACTCACGATGTGAGGGGCGCACTCTGCACCCCAGAACTAACCAGCAAGCGAAAAATCACATATAAGCAAGCTGGAATGAACTCATCATATACAGAGAAACGTTTTCAAGGAAATAATGAGCAAAATGAACAAACAAACTTAACTTCTCCAGCAGGAGACTGGTCACAAGGAATATTCAGGAGCTCTCAGAGACAGGACTGAATACACCGACAGCAGGCAACAAATGAAGGTCCAGGTGAGTTAAATAGACCCAGCATAGAAGGAAATGAAGCAGCTGAGCCCAGCCATATCGCTAAAGGCCACCAGAGAGAGCCCAAGAACAAACTCACACAGTACCACTCATGACCACAGGAGGGAGCCCGAGAACGGAATTCACAACAGGTTGGCCCTGGGTTCCTCTTAATGTAGGTGAATGCCAGACCTCATGTGGCTGGAGTGTGTCAGCAGTTCCTGCAAGATGAAGGCATTGAAGCTATCGACTGCCCTGCCCATTCCCCAGACCTGAATCCGATTGAACACATTTGAGACATCATGTCTCGCACCATCCACCAACGTCACGTTGTACCAGACTGTCCAGGAGTTGGCGGATGCTTTAGTCCAGGTCTGAGAGGAGATCCCTCAGGAAACCATCCGCCGCCTCACCAAGAGCGTGCCCAGGCATTGTATGGAGGTCATACAGGCACGTGGAGGCCACACACACACTACTGAGCATCATTTCCTTGTTTTGAGGCATTTCCACTGAAGTTGGATCAGTCTGTAATTTGATTTTCCACTTTGATTTTGAGTATCGTTCCAAATTCAGACCTCCATTGGTTAATAAATTTGATTTCCATTGATGATTTGTGTGTGATTTTGTCGTCAGCACATTCAACTTTGTACAGAACAAAGTATTCAATGAGAATATTTCATTCATTCAGATCTAGGATGTGTTGAGTGTTCCCTTTATTTTTTTGAGCAGTGTATGTCACTGACATAGGCAGCAGAAGAAGCTCTCTCCTGGAACTGACTGGTCCAGAGTACCTGTGCTTAAGGGGGTCGTCCAACTTTGGGGATGATATTCATTTGGGGGTTTTTTTGCTTTTTTTTTTTTTACTTGGATTTATATATTTTGGGTTTAACAAAATCATTTTTGCAATTGGGTTCAATTTAAAAATGTTGCACCTTTTTCCTAATATAGCCTTCATGTTGCACTGTCTATTGCTGGCTGCAGAATGAGTTAACTCAGAATACGCCAATGAGCTCATTCTGATAGGAAAGTTTATACCTCTTTTACCTGTCTATTTCTGAGCTCCACACAGCTGATTTATGACTACAGACAACATCGGACTTGAATTTACAGAAAAACAGTGATATTGTAAGTACCAAATTGTGAACATTTTTTAATGAAACCTAATTGCAAAAATTTTTTGCAGCCTCAAGTATAGTTATTTAAAAGGGTTGTCCAGCCTTAGAGTACAAGTCTGCAGTCATTCTATATGACTGCAGACCTGTGAATCATTGAAAAGCACAATGTGCGCACTATGGGGGGGTTCTCCGGTGCCGGCACCAGGAGTGGCGGGCTCGTGACCACAAATATGTGATTTGTATACATGCGATTATGTGCTGACTTGATGTGTACAGCCTATTGAGTGATGACGGACACATCTACTTGAAATAAGGCCGGAAGTATGCAGATCGCATACTTGCAGTCACATGACCTCCTGCTACCGGCACCGGAGAACTCTGACTGTGCGCCGTGAGGATTCACAAGTCTGTAGTCATTTAGAGTGGCTGCACAACTTGTATTCTAGGGCCGGTCAACCCCTGCAAGTAAAAAAAATATATGGATTTAAGTGAAAAAAAAAATGTTCCTGAAAGTGGACAAGCCCTTATGTTTGAACACAAGGGCAGCTTTAATAAAAATAGTATATTAATTAAGTCAGTTTAATAGTTTACTTCCTCTTCAAACACATCTAGGAACGCCAAAAGCAGTGACAATTGGCTCTTTTGTGCGGTAGCTGCGGCTTTTATAATTAATGTGGCGTCCTCCCGTTTCTCTAAATAAAGCTGTGGATATTAGTAAGGCGTTAAGGATACAGTCTGTGTTTATAGTGCATGGTGTAAATGCTTATCTGAGTGCTGTCATATTTCTTCTGCAGTTTCTATATAGAGTGCGGCAGGCTCACAACCTCCACGACTCCTCTATGTCTGAGGCTTATAAGGAATCATCTCTTAAGCTTACGGCTAATGCAGGAGGTCGCGGAGATTTATATCAGATAACAGGTGTGACCCGGGGTGGCAAAGAATCAGCTGTTGTAACACTATACGTTATACAGTGTGTGATATGCTAGTGATCACAGATTAGGAATTAACAGCCAATTGGGCCTCACGGTAGCAGCTTAAAAGGAAATATATTATAGAATTCTGTATTCCGAGCTCATACACCATGTGGTCAAGAGTATTGGGACACACATCTTAGTGATTGAAAAAAATTCAGATTTTTCAATCCAACTACGAAGGCCCAAAAGGAAACATAAAAAAAAGAAAAAGTGTCCATCCTCGTTTGGACAATTGAGAACCAAAATCAAACAGACCCCAAGTGCGCTTTTGTGAAAGTGCCAGGTTCCTGGACAAACGGGGGGGCCACTTGCCTTTGGTGATTCTGGCACGCTATGGGGCCCGATGCCAGCGCTGACACAGCACTCCCTCAAAACAGTTGAAAACAATGATGGGAGAGGGAGCGTCCACTGATGCTCCCTCTCCCATCATCCCCCCTCTGCATTTGAGCTCTGTGGAGGTCTATGTGGTGCCCATAATACTATATACAAGACTATGTGGCGCCCATAATACTGCATGAAGGACTATGTGGTGCCCATAATACTGAAAGGAGGACAATGTGGTGCCCATAATACTGTATGAAGGACTATGTGGGGCCCATAATACTTTATGGAGGAATATGTGGTGCCCATAATACTAAATGGAAGACTATGTGGGGCCCATAATACTGTATAGAGGACTATGTGGTGCCCATAATACTGAATGGAGGACTATACTGTCCGGTCTAGAATTAAAAGTCTGTAGTCACTCTACTTGACTGTAGATTTGTTAACCCCCCCAGTGCACACACTTTGCGCTGCGAGGATTCGCCTAAGTGAAATCTTTGACATTGTACTGTACCTATATTTCTCTCCCGTATCTGTGCATCATGAATCGTGGTCTGGGTTAAAGGGGCCCACTAAGATTCTTTCACCTGGGGCAAACAAAAATCTGTAGCCAGCCCTGTTTCCAACAATACATGTAGAGTAAATGTGACGCATATCGAAATGCCCTGTTGAACGTTAGCAGGCAAGTCATCCCGCACACCCAAACCATCTCCGTGCTTCCTTTCTTTTATTCTGACTGCCAATATGACTTGGATTTCTAGAAAGAAATAATAACTCACACATAAAAGGGAGGGAGGGCAACACAAACACCTCCGAGATCCTGACAGGGAAAGAGCCAGAGAAGAAGCGGCTGCACATTAAATAAGGATTTCATTGGTCACAATAACAGTAATAAACTATCTTTAAAGGATAAGGGAGCAGGGATGAGGAGCAAAATAGGAAAAACCATAAGGATGGAACATGGAAATGAGGGGCACAGCAGGTAGTGGCACTTTCCTTAATTAGTGCTGTGCCAACCATTACCAAAGGTATCTAAAATTCAGCCCCTCACCATGCATTATGCCTTTACTAACATTTGTGCATTCAAGTGCTGTCCTGTAATAGGAGCCCCCAATGTAACAAGTCAGAGCATGACATTTCTTGCTATCTAAATAACCCAACAATCACCTGTTATTAGGAAGTGAAGGAATCGCAGCAACTCAGCCACAAAGTGAAGACCATGTAATGTTACAGAGCAGGGTCACAGAGTGCTGAGGAACCCAAGCATCCTCTGTCTGTAGGATCCACGCTCTACATGGGCATGTAGGACCATGGAAGTTGAATAAAATGATACCTTGATATCTGCCATCTGATATCTTATTCCAGAGAAATCCACACTTTTTTTAATATGTAAATGAGCTGTTGAGATCTATGGGCCAGACATAGATCTCCCTGAGAATCTACCTCCAGATATTATTTTAAATGAAAGGAGGCATTACCAGTGTGAGACATGTAGATCAGGAGAGCAGACCGTCAGTCATTTCATGTCTCACACATTTTTTTGATCAGCAGGGTCTTAGTGATGGGTTCTTCAGAGATCATACATTAATCACTTATCTTGGGTAAAAGTAAGGCATGTTTTTTTTAGGACAACCCCTTTAGGCCTAGTTTTACATTTCCAACTTTGAAGGTAGGTCCATGTACAGCCACAATGTCAGGACCAGAAGAGAGTATCTTGATCCAAATTCAACAGCTCTATTCACTTGAATGTGTCCAACCTGCAATGCAAGACAAAGCCATAAACAAAAAGAGGCACTGAATAAAATAGGCAGACCTTTTATCTAATCTACTATATAATTGTCTAAGGGTCACTTCCGTCTGTCTGTCCTTCTGTCTGTCTGTCTGTCTGTCGTGGATATTCATTGGTTGCGGCCCCTGTCTGTCATGGAAATCCAAGTCGCTGATTGGTCGCAGCAAAACGGCCACGACCAATCAGCGACGGGCACAGTCCGGCGGCAAAATGGCCGCTCCTTACTCCCCGCAGTCAGTGCCCGCTCCATACTCCCCGCAGTAAGCGCTCACACAGGGTTAATGGCAGCGGTAATGGACCGCGTTATGCCGCGGTGTAATGTACTCCGTTACCGCTGCTATTAACCCTGTGTGACCAACTTCTTACTATTGATGCTGCCATGCAGCATCAATAGCAAAAAGATCTAATGTTAAAAATAATAAAAAAATAAAAATCGTTATATACTCACCGTCCATCGGCCCCCGCATCCAGAACCGGCCTTTCCCGCTCCTCACGACGCTCCTGTAACCGCTCCATGCATTGCGGTCTTGCGAGATGATTACGTAGCGGTCTCGCGAGACCGCTACATCATAATCTTGCGAGACCGCAATGCACTCTTGAGACTGGAGCGCGCGAGGAGCGTCGGTAACCGTTTCGCCTGCATCTGGGGGCCAATGGAAGGTGAGTATATAACTATTTTTTATTTTAATTCTTTTTTTTTAACAGGGATATGATGCCCGCATTGCTATATACTGCGTGGGCTCTGCAATATACTACGTGGGCTGTGCTATATACTGCATGGCTGTGCAATATACTACGTGGGCTGTGCAATATACTACGTGGGCTGTGCTATATACTACGTGGGCTGTGCTATATACTACGTGGGCTGTGCAATTTTCTTCGTGGGCTGTGCAATATACTACGTGGGCTGTGCAATATACTACGTGGGCTGTGCAGTGTACTACGTGGGCTGTGCAGTGTACTACGTGGGCTGTGCAATATATTACATGTGGTGTGCAATATACTACGTGGGCTGTGCAATATACTACCTGGCTGTGCAATATACTACGTGGGCTGTGCTATATACTGCATGGGCTGTGCAATATACTATGTGGGCTGTGCAATATAGTACGTGGGCTGTGCAATATACTATGTGGGCTGTGCAATGTACTATGTGGGCTGTGCAATTTACTGCATGGGCTGTGCAATATACTACATGGGCTATGCAATATACTACGTGGGCTGTGCAATATACTACGTGGGCTATGCAATATACTACGTGGGCTGTGCAATATACTACATTGGCTGTGCAATGTACTACATGGGCTGTGCAATGTACTATGTGTCTGTGCAATATACTACATGGGATGTGCAATATATTACGTGGCCTGTGTTATACACTATGTCTCCTGTCTTACACACTACGTGGGCTGTTATACACTACGTGGCCTGTGTTATACACTATGTGGCCTGTGTTATACACTACGTGGGCTGTGTTATACACTATGTTGCCTGTGTTATACACTACGTGGCCTGTGTTATACACTACGTGGCCTGTGTTATACACTACGTGGGCTGTGTTATATACTATGTGGGCTGTGTTATATACTGCGTGCGTGGGCTGTTATATACTATGTGAGCTGTGTTATATGCTACGTGGGCTGTTATAAACCACGTGACTGTGTTATATGCTATGTGGGCTGTTATACACTCCATGGGCTGTGCTATATACTACGTGGCTGTGCTATATACTCCGTGGGCTGTGTTATATACTACATGGCTGTGCTATATACTCTGTGGGCTGTGCTATATACTATGTGGCTGTGCTGCATACTACGTGGCTGTGCTATATAATACGTGTCTGTGCAATATACTACGTGGCTGTGCATTATACTACGTGGCTGTGCTATTTACTACGTGGGCTGTTATATACTACATGGCCGGCCGCGAACAATCAGCGACAGGCGCAGTCCGGCTGCGAATTGGCACGGGATTTGAACCACGCTTCGCTAATTGGTCGTGGCCAGCTGAAACCTGTGTATTCAATGTATTATTCTAAAATCTTCATAAATAAACTACATACATATTCTAGAATACCCGATGCATTAGAATCGGGCTACTATCTAGTCTAATATAATCACTTTAATAACTCTGAAGCTGACACCTTTTATTAGTTACTGAACGGTAATAACAAATAGGAAGCTTAAGTCAAAATTACTAGCAATAAGAGAGGACTAAGTGTATTAGACCCTGAATGTAATACACAGTGACAGAACTCCTTGTAATTGCCAGCCTATTACATTAGGAAGACTTGGCATCAGAACAGATCCTCGGCACATTGTGATCTATTGATATCCTCAGGAAGACAAACACATACAAACAACTACATGATACCATAACAGGTTACCCTAGAAAATTAATTATTTCATGATAGTATAAGAAAAAAAACAAGAAATCTAAATCAGATTCAACACCCTCATTTGGAAGTGACTTTGGCATCAGTAACTTGCATTAATATTGTTATTATTATTATTGTTCCTTTTAAATTTAGGGATGGTCTAAATCTGATATTTCCATAAAGAGTGACGCTGTTGTGGGAGAAAATTGAAAGTTCTGTTCTGGGAGATAGATGCAAAATTTTCTGGGTAACATGGTATAGGGCTGTTTATTTTTAGGTTATGCCAATGGTCATCATTCTTGAATCTGTCAATAGGAACAACCCTCCTAAGCCATCTATATGGGTATACAGGTCATAGAAAGTTGAATAAAATGATACCTTGATATCTACAATTCAATGTCTTTGTCCAGAGATATGCACATTTTTTCTTAATATGTAAATTAGCTGTTAAGATCTATAGGCCGGACCTAGAATTCCTTGAGAATCTTCCTCCACAGCTTAGTTTAAATGAAAGGAGGCGTTACCAGTGTGAGACATGTAGATCAGGAGAGCAGACTATCAGTCATTACATGTCTCACACTTGTAACGCCCCTTTTAAATAAGATCTGGAGGCAGATTCTCAGAGAGATTTATGTTCTCCTCTTAGCTCATTTAAATATTAAGAAAAATGTGGATTTTTCTGGAATAAGACATTGGATCGTAAATGTCAGGGTATCATTATATTCAGCTTTACATGACCTATATGTCCATATAGACAACTTAGGAGGGTTGATCCTACTGACATATTCCCTTTAATTAGTAGAGATAGCAAATCAATTAGCAGGATCATAGTCTAGCAGCCAGGTCAGTAGTTTCTGGCAACTGTATGGAATCCTTGAGAACCGCCTCGTACCTTCCGGAATCCTTGGTTCCTCTTTTGATTTGTTGCCATTGTGTCATCCCCATTTGTTTAGCAGACCTTGTGTAAAAAACATCATCATTGCGGAGTGATGCACACACTATTTTACACCAGGTCGACCAAGAAAAAGTGGAGCCGAATAGGTAAAAGGGGTTTTGCAGGACTTCTGTCCAGCGACCATGAAATACTGATGTGACTGCTGGACCAGAGTCTGGCAAACTTATTCACTTACTTCTATTAATTAGTCATCTATACATTTTCTTTTATTGTCTTTACTTTTTCCTTATTAGACTGAACTTTGGTGAAGATCTTGGTGGCATTTCCTGACTTCTCAGAAGTACGCAAACGCTCTCTTAGGACTTGAAGATGGAACGATCCACACAAGAGCTCTTCCTTAACTTTATGATCGTGTTGATCACCGTGATGTTGATGTGGCTTCTGGTCAAGTCTTACCTAGAATAAAAGGACTGTACGATGCTCCTCAGAAATATCTAAGTCAATGTTTTCAGCCCCTTCAGTGACGGTGATGTTGTCTCGGCACTGAAGGGGCTCCGTTAATACGTCCATGGCACTTTGTACATAACATCCATGCTTTCACTTGGTGGTTAGTTGTAAGAATTCATAGGAACCAAAGAAAGTTATTTGTCTTTGCCCAGAACTTGTTGCTTTTCCAAAACACAAAAACAAAATCTTAGCCATACCACTGTCTGCCACTGATCGTGAAGATGTTGAACACCTGAGAAGATCAACGATATGGTGCTAGCACCACCATCAATACCTGCAATATAATGCTGTCATCACCTTGAGCCAAGATGAAAACAAATCAACTGACACCGGGACACAACAAGTTTTCAGCTCAATAAAATAAAAGTTGAAAATAAAACCATATTTGTGTGTTCATTAGATTGTTTGTGACTCTTCAAGGTGCAGAAATTATTTAATAATGCTTGTCCCAACTTAATTCTTCATGAGTGCGCCGTTCCTAGGCCTCCTGACTTTCTGGTTGGCGAGGAGTGGTGTACTGATGATTGACAGTTTGGCCCAGCGGCATGGTTGAGTCGCTGGCCGGAACTACGGTAAGTGCTTTCCAATGCTGCAATCAAAGGCAGCATTTCCTCTGCATCATCAGAGGAGCGTAGGGAACTGATGCTGGACAGCTTCAGAGGAGGGACCTAGGTTATGAGCAGTAAATTATAAAATTAAAAATCCCTTTACTTATGAGAACTACTCAATTTTACCCATTTAAGAAGATTAGACAACCCATTTAAAGCATACCTACCCTGTACAAAACATGGTCCCACAATCTGGGGGGATTAATTGCTGATAAATTGCCTTTGGTTCACATACCAGTCTAATTTGTTCAGAAACTGTACTGATTCTCATGCCTTGTAACTTGCCATACACTTTCTGTGTGGGTGGGATCTATTTATCAGCATTCTATCAGCACTATACGTGCAGTGATACTCTTTCCCCTCATTTCTCAGGATTCATTGAGTCTGCCATTGTCCAATGCCTCGCTTTCTCTGAACTGAAAGTCCACCATTATAACTTTGCAGACAGGAAAATAAAGCAGAATTACAAAAATTCTCCCCAACTTTTGTACAGGTATCTCTGGTGCTAGGAAATGAGTCACACTTAGGAACAGTTAGTGAACATTGGAGATAGCAAGATAGGCAGACGGCAACATCTCCAGAACATCATTTTTAAGTAAGGTAATTTGTTGGTTTCCTATTTTCAGATTATCTATCAAATGAGACTAAGTTGTTTAAAGAAGACCTTTCACCATATTTTTGGACACAGTGACATGATGTATATCCTGAGTGAACTGGACACAGGATGTAGAACTGAATGTAGAGCGGAATAAATCATTTTCATTTTAAATTTTGCCTGTCCTTTGCAGAGATATCAGTAATCATCATATTTAGCACCCAATGAGTTAACTTTTTTTTTTTAACGTATAACTGGGTGTTAGACAGTTTTCGAAGGAGGCATGTACATCTTTCGCCTGTATGATTCTGGTCTAACCTCCTGCATCAGTCAGTGTGAGAGGAGGGGCAGCACAACTTAGTTTCGCTGTGTCACAAACTCTTCTATATGCTACCTGATTACTGAGTGATTCAGGAATCACACTAATGTCTGCTGTGCTCTAGCAACTTGTACTCGCTCTGCATTGACATCAGGGCTGTCATTACATTTCTGTTCTGGACTACTCCTGTGTGAGATGAAATGACAGCCTGCTCTTTCTCACTGTAGAGCAATTACAAGTTGCACTCATCTCTTGAGAAGCAATGTGGTGGAGGGGCAGTACAGCAGTGCTAGGAGAGCAGGAGAGCTGATAGAAAGGTTTGTAATTTGACACAGCTAAACTCAGCTGTGCTGCCCCTACCACACAGGGACCTTATCAGTATCAGTAAGATTTTAGTCATCTGTACTTTCTTATCATACAGGAAGTCAGACTATGAGAACAGCACTGTCTGTCATACATATCACACACACTGATAAATCCTCTCCAGGTTATAGTAGTTTGTCTTTCCTTTGGCTTTTTGCTGCCTGCTTATGATTGGTCAGTATCATAGAAGAAGAAGTACACCCCCCCAATGAAAACTGTCTGATAACACTTACTTGTATTTACAAAAAGTTAACTTACTGGGTGCCAAATTCTTTGATTGCTAATATCTGAAGTGGGGCCTGGAGTACTTAAATGGAGGACCTAAGGTCCATCGTAAGCAATGCTGCATTCTGGGATGTCCCAAAAGTGAGAGGAGACCAAAGAAAGACATAGTGTGATCCGGAGCAGAAGTGACTAAGAAACAGGGTGATGTAACGGAGAGGTCCTGGGAGAGGATGCCTATGCGCAAGGCCCCAAGTTTATAACTCTTGAAGGTAACAGGCCTAATCAGGACTGAGTACATGAGACGAGTAATGTGCCTCTGGCTGGAATTGCAGAGCATCTTCAAAGAAGGAGATAAGTACCGGCCATACTGACACCGTAAGTGGCAAGAAGATGCGGAACCGCAGAACAGGTAGATTACTCTTGCTAGTCTGGACTGTAGTGTTGAGCTGAGTTATGGTGAAGTAGTGAGAAACAGTGGAAACATAGGACAAGTAGAAAGCGTAATGAGGAAAGGTGAAGGTAGAGAACAAAATAGAAGAGAAGGAAGGAAACTGTGTGGAAAATGCTTCGAGTTGTAAAGGAAACATTAATATGACTGTGCCTGCTATCTCTTGTATATATAGTACTCCCTACCAAGTTCCCATTCAGGAAAAACGTTTTTGAAATGGTGGTCTCCCTCATTGAACTGTCCAACACCTAGTCCTGGCAATCCAGCAACATTGGTGACATGTGGCCTGCACGGGAGTAGCACCCTCACAACACAAGTCCACATACCCAACCAGAACCCCTACTTTCTTGTAACATGCCGTGGCTCAACAGACGAGTACCTCGACCACGGCTACAGCCCCTTGCCACATTACACCAGACATGACCACTCCTGAAACATCTTTTATCTTTGTTAGGCCCATCAACATCATCTACCTTCTGTTCACACATCTCCAGTAAACACATCCAGCAAATGCAGTACGAGTTTTCAGAATGAGCAGAAACAGCAGTTATCAGGAGCCCAAACTCAGAGCCCTTCAGTTATCTTAGAACAGTATGAGGAACAAGTGCCTGTGACTCTGATCCAAACTTCACTGGTAGTGGCACCCTCTGATGGTGAGAGGATGACCAAAAACAGTGAGTAAGTATGGGTACAGACATGGTCAGTGGTATTGTTAGGTTGAACAATTAATAAAATGTTCACTTAAGTTGCCTACTCCTGGCCTAATGGATATTGATCAGGTGTGCACTAAAGAAATAACATATGACACACACAGTCAGATGTAAACTCTCCTTGATCAATCTATGGCTCAGCTCCAAGGGGCTTTATTTAGTCAGAACACAGGTTTATATAACCCCTCTAAGGGGGGCTCGGTTAGCTTTAAAATGGGAGTGATCAGATGTATTCCATTGGTTAGTTGGTTGGGCAATGAGCAAGTCCATGGGTGGATCCATGAGGTCATCAGGGTGGGTTGGTCCATGAGGTCATCAAGGTGGGCGTCACTGTGGGTGGATCCATGAGGTCATCAGGGTGGGCGTCATCTTGGATATCAGCACATGGTGTGCTGATACAGGAAATGGCGGCCATCTTTAGGGTCTCACTTTGATCTGAGAAAGCTTAAGTAAGGTTAAACAATACACGTTATGGGTCACTTCTCTCAACCTCTTATGTCTTGAGGTTAATTAAGTATTTGATCTTATGGCTCTCCTCAACAGTATCACTGCTGATTCAGGCTCAATGACTGTATTCAAACCTTGCTGCCCACATGAGAGAAGGTTGGAGCAATTACTCCATTTCCTCCCAGTTGCGAGCAGCCTCTCCCTCATTGGTATGCTTCCAATTTACCTTTTAGAGTTTGGTGTTTTTTATCAGTAGTTCTATTAGCAACTAATTTGTTAATAGAGATCACATACAATGATCAGTAAGGGAAATTTATGGACATCTGGTCATTGGTTTCGGTGAATCATGAATTAGCCCTTTTGCAAAGCATTAGCAGATTTGCAGAGGGCTACTGGTGTTAGCTCATTGGCTTTGACAGTAATAATGCACTCCTATAAAGAAGTTTTGCAGGGTATTATTTAAGTGAACAAATAACTGCACTGGTCGAGTACTGTAGTGGAACTGAAAAAAATAATATTATAATAAAGAGAAGAGTTTATATAAAAAAAAATTACAAATCCAAAGAGTAAACAGGTGTAAAATCCTATCAGTCTGAAAGTTTTTCGTAGACTGTAAGCTGTGATCATTACATCAAGCCAGAAGTAATATGACCCTAAAGACCTTATTGTAGCATCTTCCAGATGTTCAAAGTAACCATGCAACACTAGTTGTGGTTACTTTGAGCAATGGTGAGAAGCTATCAGCTCTAGGAAGTGAGCACTGTCCATCATAAGTGGGGAAAAGGGCCCAATGTGCAAATGAGGAAGCATAATGGTTCACCAAACTTTTGGTCACGCCAAGGGTGCACCAAAGTCTCCTAATTAAAAGTTATTTTCTCAGGCACTGTACCATCATCTTTCAGCTCATCACATCATATAGGAGTAGCATACAGATATCTTCATTAGACATACGAAAGATCAAAAGCTTCATCCTAAAAATAATTGGACATCAGAGCCCTTCAGTGGAATTATCCGTTGTGCTTAAGTACTTGGCACACGTTTACTGATTTCTTTTAAGACTTCTGAGGAGCACTTAGCGCATAACACTTAGATAAAAATAAGTACACAGGAGGAATTATCACGTCAGTAAAAATACACTTGCCATTACCGCGCAAACTCCACACTTTGTGCGTCTTTGGGAGTTTACCTTTGTTAATTAACATAGCCAAAATCCTGGGTCAATGCGAGCAACTGGTTCGAAATCTGAAACCAGATTCCAGACGTGACACTGCCAGCGGAAGGGAATCAGTGATGAGTAATTGGTGACCTTTTTCATATGAAATATGCCTCACTATTTACCCTAAATACACAGAAAGGATGTGTGCACTTATGTCGAGCATTTACGAGGTGCCACCAACCAGATGGATAAAGGCTAACTATTTTTAGAACCTATTAATATTTAAGCAATTTATATTTTTTGTGCTAAAATGTTAAGGGTGTGCCTAGGGTTAGAAGAAAGGATCTCTTATTTCAAAACTGAAACAGTGCCACTCTGATCCATGGCTATACCTAATATGTCAGATGAGCCACATTTGTTTGACAGCAGATGAGATGCAATCTGAGTCCATGGAAAAGAGTGGCACCATTACTGTAATGAGGTGACCCTTTTATAAAGGACAACTCCTTTAAAACCTAATTTAAAGCTACTACTTCTAACTTACACAGTAGCCTAATTTTCATACTACACATATACCGGTATATGCATTACGAAGCTAGATGTCCTATAGGATGTCTAAGTGGAAATGAACTGATCTTTGAAATTTGAATTTTTTGGCTTGGCCAAATTTTCTCCCCAAATTCGATCTGTGGCGAGTACATTTGTGCAAATCTTAACGCTGGAAAGCTAATTTCTCAGAAAATGCATGTGGGGGAGAGGAGAGAAGTAGGGAGAGAGAACCCCACAGACCATAAGAGCTCACACTCTACAGGAGAGGGGAACTTGCTGACAATATGAGCAACACTCAACACTCTACAGAAGAGAGACAGGACTCTGCTGATCATAAGAGCTTACACTGTACAGAAAAGAGAGGACCCTGGTGACCATAAGAGCTTACACTCTACAGGAGGGAGAGAGAGGATCCCACTGACCATAAGAGCTTATAGTGTACAGCAGTGATTTTCAACCAGTGTTCCGCGGCACACTAGTGTGCCGCGACACATGGTCGGGTGTGCCGCGGGGAAAGTTCCCCAAACTATGATGCCCCCTTTGTTTTGTTCCCCGGCAATGCGCAGCGATGCGCAGCGATGCGCAGTCACGGAATAACACCTGCGCGAGCTTTGAACGCTCGCGCGTCTTAATGACGTCACCGAGGCCGGCACGTCATCCTGAGAGCGGAGAGACTCTCGCATTTGCCCGCCGCCAAGGTAATGCCCGCCAATAATGCTGTGTATAATCATTAACCCCTTCCCAACCCATGACGCCACGTAGGCGTCTTGAAAGTCGGTGCCAATCCGACCCATGACACCTGTTATGATCCTTAGTGGTTGAGGATCACAAATTACTCCAGCAAGGTGACTAAACATAGGACAAGCTCTAGGGAGGTGGAAAACTGGACTGACCGCAAAACTGAACCTATCCAACCACACTAGAGGCAGCCGGTGAACGTGTCTAAAATCCTAGACGTCTCGAGCCAGCCTGAGGAACTAACTACCCCTAGAGAGAAAGAAAGACCTCTCTTGCCTCCAGAGAAATAATCCCCAAAGATATAGAAGCCCCCAACAGATAATAACGGTGAGGTAAGAGGAAGGCACATACACAGGGGTGAAAGCAGATTCAGCAAAAGAGGCCCACTAATTCTAGATAGCAAAAAATAGAAAAGGGAATCTATGCGGTCAGTAAAAAACCCTTACAAAATATCCACACTGAGATGTCAAGAACCCCCACACCAACTAACGGTGTGAGGGGAGAAACTCAGTCCCCTAGAGCAACCAGCAAGTAAGAAATCATATTTTAACAAGCTGGACAAAAAAACATGATGAACGCTGATAATCAGAAACTGAACAAACAAAAACTTAGCTTGTCTTGGAGACACTGGGAGCAAGGTAGTCACCAGGAATCTGAAGAGCACTGAATACATTGATAGCAGGCAAGGAACTGAGTATCCAGGTGAGCTAAATAGGAAACCAACCAAGGATAACGAACCAGGTGATGAAGCCAACCTGCAGAAAGACAACACTACACAGTACCGCTTGTGACCACTAGAGGGAGCCCAAAAATAGAGTTCACAACAGTACCCCCCCCTTGAGGAGGGGTCACCGAACCCTCATCAAGACCCCCAGGGCGATCAGGACGAGCTGCGTGGAAGGCACGAACCAAATCGGCCGCATGAACATCAGAGGCGACAACCCAGGAATTATCCTCCTGACCATAGCCCTTCCACTTAACCAGATACTGAAGTCTCCGTCTAGAGATACGAGAATCCAAAATCTTCTCCACCACGTACTCCAATTCGCCCTCGACCAGCACCGGAGCAGGAGGCTCAACAGAAGGAACCACAGGTACCACATACCTCCGCAACAAAGACCTATGGAACACATTATGAATGGCAAACGACGCTGGGAGGTCCAAACGAAAAGACACCGGGTTAAGGATTTCCAAAATCTTATAAGGACCGATGAAGCGAGGCTTAAACTTAGGAGATGAAACCTTCATAGGAACATACCGAGAAGACAGCCACACCAAATCCCCAACACGAAGTCGGGGACCCACACCGCGGCGGCGGTTGGCAAAGCGCTGAGCCCTCTCCTGTGACAATTTCAGATTGTCCACCACATGGCTCCAAATCTGCTGCAACCTATCCACCACAGAATCCACCCCAGGACAGTCAGAAGACTCAACCTGACCCGAGGAAAAACGAGGATGGAAACCAGAATTGCAGAAAAAAGGCGAAACCAAGGTAGCAGAACTAGCCCGATTATTAAGGGCAAACTCGGCCAATGGCAAAAAAGTCACCCAATCATCCTGATCAGCAGAAACAAAACATCTCAAATAAGTCTCCAACGTCTGATTAGTTCGCTCGGTTTGGCCATTAGTCTGAGGATGGAAGGCCGACGAAAAAGACAAATCAATGCCCATCTTAGCACAAAAAGTTCGCCAAAACCTGGACACAAACTGGGATCCTCTATCAGACACAATATTTTCAGGAATGCCGTGCAAGCGAACCACATTCTGAAAAAATAGAGGAACCAAATCGGAGGAGGAAGGCAGCTTAGGCAAGGGCACCAAATGGACCATCTTGGAAAAACTATCACACACCACCCAGATGACAGACATTTTCTGAGATACTGGCAGATCCGAAATAAAATCCATGGAAATGTGCGTCCAAGGCCTTTTCGGGACAGGCAAAGGCAAAAGCAAACCGCTGGCACGAGAACAGCAAGGCTTAGCCCGAGCACAAATCCCACAAGACTGCACAAAGGAACGCACACCCCGCGACAAGGAAGGCCACCAGAAGGACCTAGCCACCAAATCTCTGGTACCAAAAATCCCAGGATGACCCACCAACACCGAAGAATGAACCTCGGAAATAACTCTGTTGGTCCATCTATCCGGGACAAACAGTCTCTCTGGTGGACAACGGTCAGGTCTATCCGCCTGAAATTTCTGCAGCACTCGTCGCAAATCTGGAGAAATGGCAGACAAAATCACTCCCTCTCTGAGAATACCAGCCGGCTCAGAAACTCCCGGAGTGTCAGGCACAAAACTCCTAGAAAGTGCATCAGCTTTCACGTTCTTCGAACCAGGCAGGTATGAGACCACGAAGTTGAAACGGGAGAAAAACAACGACCAACGAGCCTGTCTAGGATTCAGGCGCTTGGCAGACTCGAGGTAAATCAGATTTTTGTGATCAGTCAGGACCACCACACGATGTTTAGCTCCTTCGAGCCAATGTCGCCACTCCTCAAATGTCCACTTCATAGCCAACAACTCCCGATTACCAACATCATAATTTCGCTCGGCAGGCGAAAACTTTCTTGAAAAGAAAGCACACGGCTTCAGCACAGAGCCCTCAGAGCTTCTCTGCGACAAAACAGCCCCTGCTCCAATCTCGGAAGCATCAACCTCAACCTGGAAGGGGAGAGAGACATCTGGCTGACATAAGACTGGAGCTGAAGAAAACCGGTGCTTAAGCTCCCGAAAGGCCTCCACGGCCGCAGGAGACCAATTAGTCACATCAGAGCCCTTCTTGGTCAAATCCGTCAAAGGTTTAACCACACTAGAAAAATTAGCGATGAAACGACGGTAAAAATTAGCAAAACCCAAGAACTTCTGAAGACTCTTAACAGACGTGGGCTGAGTCCAGTCATGAATAGCCTGGACCTTGACTGGGTCCATTTCCACAGTAGAAGGAGAAAAAATGAAACCCAAAAAGGAGACCTTCTGTACTCCGAAGAGGCATTTTGAGCCCTTCACAAATAAAGCATTAGCACGCAGGACCTGAAACATCATCCTGACCTGCTTCACATGGGACTCCCAATCATCAGAAAAAAACAAAATGTCATCCAGATAAACAATCATAAATTTATCCAGATATTCTTGGAAAATGTCATGCATGAAGGACTGAAACACAGAAGGAGCATTAGAGAGTCCAAAAGGCATCACCAAGTACTCAAAATGGCCTTCGGGCGTATTAAATGCTGTTTTCCATTCATCTCCCTGCTTAATGCGCACAAGATTATACGCACCACGGAGATCTATCTTGGTGAACCAACTGGCACCCTTAATCCGAGCAAACAAATCAGACAATAGTGGCAAAGGATACTGAAATTTAACTGTGATTTTATTCAGAAGGCGATAATCTATACACGGTCTCAAAGAACCGTCCTTCTTGGCCACAAAAAAGAATCCTGCACCAAGAGGGGAAGAGGATGGGCGAATATGTCCCTTCTCCAAAGACTCCTTTATATAACTCCGCATCGCGGCATGCTCTGGTATAGACAAATTAAAAAGTCGTCCCTTAGGGAATTTACTACCAGGAATTAAATTTATAGCACAGTCACAATCCCTATGAGGGGGCAGGACACTGGACCTGGGCTCATCAAATACATCCTGGTAGTCAGACAAAAACTCAGGGACCACAGAAGGAGTGGAAGAAGCAATAGACACCAATGGAGTATCGCCATGAATTCCCTGACAACCCCAACTAGACACAGACATAGCTTTCCAATCTAAAACTGGATTATGAGCCTGCAACCATGGCAGACCCAAAACGACAACATCATGTAAATTATGCAGGACAAGAAAGCGAATCACCTCCTGATGAACGGGAGTCATGCACAAGGTCATTTGCGTCCAATACTGAGGTTTATTCTCAGCCAATGGCGTAGCATCAATTCCCCTCAGAGGAATAGGAAATTCCAAAGGCTCCAGGACAAAACCACAGTGCCTGGCAAATGACAAATCCATCAGATTCAGGGCAGCACCCGAATCCACAAAGGCCATAACCGAGTAGGACGACAAAGAACAAATCAAAGTAACAGACAAAATAAATTTAGGCTGTATAGTACCAATGGTGACAGGTTTAGCAACCTTTTTTAAGCGTTTAGAGCATGCTGAGATAACATGAGCAGAATCACCACAGTAAAAGCACAACCCATTTTGACTTCTATGACTTTGTCGCTCAAGTCTGGTCAGAGTTCGATCACATTGCATAGACTCAGGTCCCTGTTCAGAAAATACCGCCAAAGGATGAGCAGATTTGCGCTCCCGCAAACGCCGATCAACCTGAATGGCTAAAGCCATAGAATCACTCAGACTTGTAGGGGTGGGAAACCCCACCATAACATCCTTAATGGCTTCAGAAAGACCTTCTCTGAAATTTGCAGCCAGGGCACACTCATTCCATTGAGTAAGCACTGACCATTTCTGAAATTTTTGACAATACACCTCTGCTTCATCCTGCCCTTGAGAGAGGGCCAGCAACGCTTTTTCTGCCTGATTCTCAAGATTAGGCTCCTCATAAAGCAATCCAAGAGCCAGAAAAAACGCATCCACATTAAGCAATGCAGGATCTCCTGGCGCCAGAGAGAAAGCCCAATCCTGCGGGTTGCCACGCAACAAGGAGATAACAATTTTTACTTGCTGAGCGGAATCACCAGAGGAACGAGGTCTCAGAGATAGAAATAACTTACAATTATTCTTAAAATTCTGAAACCTAGATCTATCTCCAGAAAACAACTCAGGAATGGGTATCTTTGGTTCTAACATAGGGCTATGAATAACAAAATCCTGAATACTTTGCACCCGTGCAGCAAGATGATCCACACTAGAAGTCAGAGTCTGAACATCCATGTCTGCAGCTGAGCTCTAACCACTCAGAGTTCAAGGGGATGAAAGAAGCTAGACAGACTGCAGCAAAAAAAAAAAAAAAAAAATGTACTCAGGTCTTCTTTAAATCCCACTTCTGCGATGCATAAAACACTTTTAGGCCTGCTATACTGTTATGATCCTTAGTGGTTGAGGATCACAAATTACTCCAGCAAGGTGACTAAACATAGGACAAGCTCTAGGGAGGTGGAAAACTGGACTGACCGCAAAACTGAACCTATCCAACCACACTAGAGGCAGCCGGTGAACGTGTCTAAAATCCTAGACAACTCGAGCCAGCCTGAGGAACTAACTACCCCTAGAGAGAAAGAAAGACCTCTCTTGCCTCCAGAGAAATAATCCCCAAAGATATAGAAGCCCCCAACAGATAATAACGGTGAGGTAAGAGGAAGGCACATACACAGGGGTGAAAGCAGATTCAGCAAAAGAGGCCCACTAATTCTAGATAGCAACAAATAGAAAAGGGAATCTATGCGGTCAGTAAAAAACCCTTACAAAATATCCACACTGAGATTTCAAGAACCCCCACACCAACTAACGGTGTGAGGGGAGAAACTCAGTCCCCTAGAGCAACCAGCAAGTAAGAAATCATATTTTAACAAGCTGGACAAAAAACATGATGAACGCTGATAATCAGAAACTGAACAAACAAAAACTTAGCTTGTCTTGGAGAGACTGGGAGCAAGGTAGTCACCAGGAATCTGAAGAGCACTGAATACATTGATAGCAGGCAAGGAACTGAGTATCCAGGTGAGCTAAATAGGAAACCAACCAAGGATAACGAACCAGGTGATGAAGCCAACCTGCAGAAAGACAACACTACACAGTACCGCTTGTGACCACTAGAGGGAGCCCAAAAATAGAGTTCACAACAGACGCCTAAGTGGCGTCATGGAAAGATCGCGTCCCTGCAGATCGGGTGAAAGGGTTAACTCCAATTTCACCCGATCTGCAAGGACAGGGGGAGTGGTACTTCAGACTAGGGGGGTGGCTTCACCCCCCCCATGGCTACGATCACTCTGATTGGCTGTTGAAAGTGAAACAGCCAATCAGAGCGATTTGTGATATTTCACCTATGAAAATGGTGAAATAATACAATCCAGCCATGGCCGATGCTGCAATAGCATCAGCCATGGCTGGAGACCCCGATCTGCCCCCCCGCCACCAATCGCCTCCCCAGTCATCCTTTCTGCCCCGATCTCCTGTCCGCTCCCCTCCTCCCTCCTGTCCGCTCCCCCGGTCCTCCTGTCCGCTCCCCCGGTCCTCCGATCCCCCCCCGTGTTCCGATCCCACCCCCCCATACTTACCTAGCTCCGATGTCCCTCCCGGTGTCCGGCCGTCTTCTCCATGGGCGCCGCCATCTTGGAAAATGGCGGGCGCATGCGCAGTGCGCCCGCCGAATCTGCCGGCCGGCAGATTCGTTCCTGTACATTTTGGTCGCTGTGATAAATTCTATCACAGCGATCAAAATAAAAAAAATTGTAAATAAACCCCCCCTTTATCACCCCCATAGGTAGGGACAATAATAAAATACAGAAAATATAATTATTTTTGTTTTTCCAATAGGGATAGGGTTAGGGGTAGGGTTAGGGGTAGGGTTAGGGTTGCACTTAGGGTTAGGGTTGCACTTAGGGTTAGGGTTGCACTTACGGCTAGGGTTGCACTTAGGGTTGCACTTAGGGCTAGGGTTGCACTTAGGGCTAGGGTTGCACTTAGGCCCAGGTTTCACACTGAGTGAGTATAAATACATTTAGAATCTATATTATTAACTATATGTAGAATATGTACTGTTTTAGTGTCATTTTGTGCCATTTTGGTTGGTGGTGTGCCCCGGGATTTTTTAAGTATAAAAAGTGTGCCGCGGCTCAAAAAAGGTTGAAAATCACTGGTCTACAGGAGACAGAAGATCCCACTGACCATAAGAGCTTACACACTACAGGAGAAAGAGAGGATACCACTGACCATAAGACCTTACACTTTATAGGACAGGGAAAGAGGGAGAGAGGTCCTTGCTGACCATAGAAGCTTGCACTCAACAGGAGAGGGAGGGAGAGGAAGAGAGAGGACTTTGCTGACCATAAAAGCTTGCACACTACTCTGCAGAAGAGAGATAGAAAGAGAACTCCGTTGATCACATGAGCTTAGACTCTACAGGAGAGAGGACCCTGCTGACCATAAGAGCTTACACTCTACAGAGAAGAGACCATGCTGACCATAAGATCTTACACTTGACAGGAGAGAGGAACCTGCTGACCTACGAGCTTACACTCTACAGAGTAAAGGACCATGCTGACCATAAGAGCTTACACTCTACAGAGAAGAGACCATGCTGACCATAAGATCTTACACTTGACAGGAGAGAGGAACCTGCTGACCTACGAGCTTACACTCTACAGAGTAAAGGACCATGCTGACCATAAGATCTTACACTCTACAGCAGAGAGGACACTGCTGACCATAAGAGCAGCAGGGTTCTTTCTTTCTCTCTCCTGTAGAGTGTAAGCTTTTATGGTCAGCAGTGTCCTCTCTCTCCTTTAGAGTGTTAGCTCTCATGGGTAGCTGGGTTCTTTTGCTCATCTCTCTCTCTCTCCTCTAGAGTGTAAGCTGTTATTGTCAGCAGGGTACACACTCTCTTCTGTACAGCGTAAGCTCTTTTTGTCAGTGGGGTCCTCTCTCTCCTGCAGAGTGTAAGCTCTTATGATCAGCGTGGTCCTCTCACTTCTGTAGAGTATAAACTCTTTTGGTCTACAGGATCCTCTCTCTTCTGTAGAGTGTTAGCTCTAATTGGCAGCAGGGTCCTCCCTCTCCTGTAGAGTGTAAGCTCTAATGCTCAGTGGGGTCCTCTCTGTTGTGAATTCTGCTTTTGGGTTCCCTCCGGTGGTAGTAGGTGGTAATGCAGTTGTCCCTGGGTTGCAGTCCTGGTCAGGTGTGTCTGCTGATTGCAGTTCTGACTGGGGTATTTAGGTGTGCAGGATTCATTAGTCCTTGCCAGTTGTCAATTGTTGTTGGGAGGTGTAGGACCTCTGCCTTGTTCCTCCTGCCTTTCTTCCAAATCAGCAAAGATAAGTGTCTTTTTTTTTCTGTGGCACACATGCTGTGTGCTTCATAATTCAGTGCTATTCTTTGTGTTTTCTTGTCCTGCTTAGATTGTGTCAGTATTTTCTCAGTCTTGTTGGATTCTCTGGGGTTGCAGATAATCATTCCACGTCTTTAGTTAGATTGTGGAATTTTTTTAGTATTATCTGCGGTGGATATTTTTGAAAGGGTTTTTTACTGACCGCCTAGTAATCTGTCCTATCCTTTCCTATTTAGCTAGAGTGGCCTCTTTTGCTAAATCCTGTTTTCTACCTGCGTGTGTCTTTTCTTCTCCTACTCACAGTCAATATTCGTGGGGGGCTGCCTATCCTTTGGGGGTTTGCTCTGAGGCAAGGTAGTATTCCTATTTCCATCTATAGGGGTATTTAGTCCTCTGGCTGTGTCGAGGTGTCTAGGGTTTGTTAGGCACACCCCACGGCTTCTTCTAGTTGCGGTGTTAAGTTCAGGATTTGCGGTCAGTACAGGTTCCACCGACTCCAGAGAAAGTTTCATGCGGCTCCAATGTCACCGGATCATAACACCTCTCTCTTCTGTAGAATGTAAGCTCTTATAGTCAGCAGGGTCCTCTCTCTTCTGTAGAGTGTAAGCTCTTATGGTCAGTGGGGTCCTCTCTTCTGTAGAATGTAAGCTCTTATGGTCAGCAGGGTCCTCTCTCTTCTGTAGAGTGTAAGCTCTTATGGTCAGTGGGGTCCTCTCTCTTCTATAGACTGTAAGCTCTTATGGTCAGCTGGGTCCTCTCTCTCTCCTGTAGAGTATAAGCTTTTATGGTCAGCAGGGTCCTCTCTCTTCTATAGAATGTAAGCTCTTATGGTCAGCAGGTTCCTCTCTCTTCTGTAGAGTGTAAGCTCTTATGGTCAGTGGGGTCCTCTCTCTTCTATAAACTGTAAGCTCTTACGGCCAGTTGGGTCTTCTCTGTCTCATGTAGAGTATAATCTCTTATGATCTGCAGGGTCCTCTTTCTATTTCTCTCACAAGAACGAGGCCCACATAAATCTCATCTGCCCCTGAAATGAGAGGAGCAGCTTATTGGGCATGCACTAGATTGTAAGGGCCCGCTCACGCAGCAGATTTTCCACCAGAATTTTAGTGCGGAGAGGTCCTTTCTCGGCACGGTTGCTGCTAAAACCCGCCATTCTGCAATCCTCGTCATTGTCTCCCATAGAGATGAATGGGAGGCAGGAAGGAAGTAGTCGCTGTGGATATTCAGCAGAATGTTGGTGTGACTATCCGTGACAATCTTCTACTTGAAGATCCACCATGTGAACTGGCCCTAATAATTATCCCATATGTTGTATAATGGGGGATAAGTATTAGGTTCCTAGAACAGAGGGCCGGGCCGGCAGCATGTGACGTCACTTATGTCAGACATGACGACCCCCTCTGCTGTGGCCATACAATGTAAGTAGCTGCGTCTGTGGGTGACTGGAGCCCTGGGCTTAATAAAGGAAAGTAAAGTGATTAGCCCGGGCCCCAGCATGCCACACAGTCCACTAGACCGTTTATACAGTGGCTCAGCTGTGCTGCTTCATGTCTCCCCCAGTCCGGGCCCCCCTTTTTGCTTCTGCTCACCGGGCCCAGTACACCAGTAACTGCCCATAGACAGTGTCGGTATCAGAGATAATGCAGTCAACCTATTCCCCACTATTAGGCTTCAGGAGGCAGAGGAGGACAATTGTGACTTGCGTCAGATTATTGCCCAGACAGCTGGTTCCAGTGGTGGTGATGCTTTTTCTTAGCTGTGATTTTTTTTTTTATCTTTAACACTGCCCCATCCATTGCGAGTGCTACTTTTTCTTTTACCATACATTTTGTATAACACTATAATTAACGTTTAATAATCTTTTCAACCCCACTTTTCCAATCCATTTCATAACAAGAAACATTAAGTAGGTAGGTACTAGGGACATGTATAGAAAGCAAAAAATGGCAGCAGGCTGTGGTAAAAGTGTATTGTGTATACAGTGGTCAAATGCTCAATGATATGTGCCTCTGGGGAGAGGTGGGTGTAAGTGCTTGAGTGCTCCTTTTACAAAATCCCTTCAGCTTGTGTTGTGCTAACCATGTCAACACTTACGATGAAGTGGGGAGGAGACATTCACTGTCTATATGTAAGAGGATGAGACATAAAGGATGAGAATTCCCAGAGCTGTGCGGCATTTGTGCATGAGGACTCCCATTTACTGTCCAAACGAAACCCTGTGGAACGGACCAGAAGAGAGAGTTTCAGAAGGTGTAAATTGTGTATCGGGATGCATTCTTCAGGATACAACAAAGTCACTGCCGAGAAAACCACCTCCTACACAATTCACTCACTGAAAATATTTTACTCAGTTATGTGGGTTACTCAGTCAGAAAATAGAAAACATTCAAAACATTATACAGACATTGATCCAGGAGGCTGAGACCCTTGTGCTGTACAGTGTGGCACCCAAACAATGTGTACTTACTATACTTTCTCCACTCTGCTGCTGCTCTGGTCTGGGTGGGATGTCATTGGATTTCCCTCGGATATATCCTCTCGCTGTTCACAATAACTTTAGACTGCTTTTAAGATGGCTGCGCATCCTCTTCCTGTGTTTCACATCACCTCAAATTGTAGCTTCACCTCTGACATTCTGCGTGTATTTATTGCAGTCTTTCAATAATGCTTAGGCAACAGCGACATCTTATGATCGAATAACATTACTTACTAATCAAACCTATTTACAACAGGTACAGTGACAGGTGTCAGGTGACATTGATGACGCAGTTCCCTGGTATAAAAGGCTAGCTGTTATGATCTGGCGGCCTAGGAGCAGCATGGACGAGCTCTGGAGTAGGTGGCCTCTATACTGACCGCAGACCCTGAACTTAACACCGCAACTAGAAGTAGCCGTGGGATGTTCCTGTCACTCCCTAGACACCTTGTCACGGCCGGAGAACTAATTACCCCTAAAGAAAGAAACAGGAATACTATCTTGCCTCAAAGAAAATTCCCAAAGGAAAGACAGCCCCCCACAAATATTGACTGTGAGAGGAGAGGGAAATTACAAACGCAGACTGAAAAACAGAATTTAGCAAAGGAGGCCACACTACCCAGAAAGAAAAGACAGGATAGAGTACTGTGCGGTCAGTATTAAAAATACTACAAAATCCACCACAGAGGATACAAAAATCTCCACACCTAACTAAAGGCATGGAGGGTAACTCTGTGACTCCAGAGCTACCAGCTTGGCTGAATAAATCCTTACACAGACCAAGCTGGACAAGAAAAAACATAGCAATTCACTGAACTATAAAGTCCACCGCATGTGGACTGCAAAAACAGATTTATCTTTGATGATTTGGACAATCCAGCAGGAGAAACCAAGCAGAGAAGTGAATCCCCAGGAAAACAATGGACAACTGGCACTCCCTAAAGGGTGAAGCCAGAATAAATAGCCCCGTCCAAAGTGGAAGAAGCTGATGACTGCTGTGAAGGACAAACAGCAGCACTACCACTTATAAACACCGGAGGGAGCCCAAGAGCAGAACCCATAACAGAATTCACAACAGCTAGCGTGCCAAAACGGAAGCCGACTTGGTGCCAAGAGAAGAGCTGGTCAGGATGTGTGTCAAGGAAGACTTTGAGGCCTGGGTGTCAGGCCGTGGCAGGAAGCATGAACCAGCAGATTGCGGCACGCCCTGAAGCAGAACTCAGGTGGCGCCATACAAGCTCCATAACCTAGACGACGCCGGTCCAGGCCCAAAGACCAAAACTGCGCCAGTCAAGACGCATAGCTCAGACGACACCAGTCAAAAGCCGAGGCCCATCCCTCATTTCACCATGTGTGAGACACATCCGCTGTCTGTCAAGCAACGAAGATCCGTGAGGAAACTGTGATCGGGGTTGGACGCCTGTGGTGATAAACGGGAGACACTTGTCAGACTTTGTCAGGACGACATGCGGCTTAGAGGGAAGAACCAGAGAACCCCACTAGGACCTGTGCTAAAGGAAGGAGCAGTACAGTGACTTTCATAGTACCGGGATCATTAACAATGTTAGAAAGCTATAAGGATATATAACAAGAGACTGTTGTAATAGAGTGAATCTGAGGATCCATTGTGTATCTATATTGTATATTTCATGCTGAAATTACCCTTGTTGGAACTATTCGCCATTGCTAGAGTTACCACAAATTCCTGCCACCCTAGAGAAATAAACAGTTTCATTGGTTATGTCCGCCTTGTCCCTGTCTGCGTGTTGCATCTGGTCACCTGTGTGTTTCACCTCTTTTTCAGCAGAGCTCTACTTTGACTATGCAGCTCCACCTCCATTTCTATCTTTGGCGGATGCTACTTCACTTCCAGCAGCCACCATCACTATCACTTTGCCCTTATTTAAAGGGGCCATGGAGCACTTTTTGCAAAGTTCCTTTCTGAAGCATAACTCCTTACAAAAACCCGGGCTTTCTTGTATGAATCTGGATACAAAGTAGCTGTCAATCACTGACTAGGGCCACCCCTCTGACTGTTAAACCCAAAAGGAACAGGGATTGAAATGAATAAAAAACAAGTTTTAGAAAATATTTTCCCACAAACTTAAATATTAATCTTTTCGGTGTGGTTTCTTCTATACCATTCTGCAGTCAGATCAGGCTGCATGTTTAATGTGGAAGGTTCCCTTTAACAGAACAAGTATCCTGGTGACATATAGCAGTAGGCGATGGAATAACAGATGCATAGCAGAAAAGTAAAAATAGTATTTGAACTCGCGTTCAGATTTGCACAATGAAAAGCAGATGAGTGGTCAATGGTCTCCAGTACAGCAGGATCTTCATTCACCTTCTGCTAATGATATTCTCACAATTTATAAACGTGACGTCACTGCCAATTAACCACAGGACTCCTCCCTCCTACTATTTCAGTCCAAACACAGGGATTAGAATTCCAGAGGACGGAGAGCAGAATCCCTGCGAGGAACAAAAAGTATAGATCAGCTCTGCAGTACTGTCCAGGAGCTGAGCTGCAGGTAATCCACAAGCTTTGTTTTTTCCCTGGCTTTTTGTAGTTTCGAGATTTAAACTTTTTTATTCATGACATTTGGATTATATTTCATTTTATTAACTGTTTATTAAATAGCACATTTTCAAAAGTGAGAAACCTTTTTTGGATGTATTATAAGTTTGGTGAAAGGAAATTTTGGTATTGATGTCCTGGAATGGGCTAGAAGTAGCATGTCTTCTGAAGGTGGAGGTCAACTTGGGGTCTACTGTTTGGGCAAATTTTTGTAGGTGTACGGTTATGGGCCATTGGTACTGATTATTTGAAATTTTGAATGTCTTGTTTCTAATATTTGGGGTCTGGCAAAGGACGGAAGGTGTGAATAAGTACACATAGAATATAAACATCCACCATTGTGTATTGATCGTTTTGGCGCCATGTGTTCGGGTTTTCTGCACACACAATTCTTCAAGTAATTCCAAAAGATCTGTCTGAAAAGACCCCATCTTAGGGCTCTTTTAGAGGAGCATATAACCAGTCCGTGTGCTGTCCATATGCAAAACAGGTAGAATATGGGCAGCACCTTGACTTCAACTCGGTGTTTCAGCCTCCATTGTCTTACAGAATATTGAGGAATATAGCTCCATGATAGAAATGACAACTTCCGGTAATATGAAAACGAAGAGCATTTTCACATATTTGCTTTGCTCTGTGTATGATAGTTATTGAACCTATTGGACTCTTTTTTAATCTCTTGGTATTACATGTAGTGGTGTTTAAATGTGTGGTGCAAACTCAGCAGGTTGGGGCTCATGGCCGAAAAGCTGGTGGTAGATGAGACGGGCATTGTATTATCCCTGTTTTAAGCAACTTAAAGGAGCAATCAAGATAATGCTCTTCTGTGTAATGCTGTGTTATTGCTGATGATGATCCTTAATTCCCTGTGTCTTGCATCGTCTCGTCAGCATAAAGGTAGGCTCACACTGGCGTATCACACAGCCGAGTGCTATTCGATGTTTTATTGGATAGCACTCGGCACAATATTATACTATGGGTCAGTGTCGATCGGCATTTTTTTGCACGCTGCACGTGCATCCAATAATCAGATCATGCGCCCCCATACAAGTCTATGGGTGCATGTAAAACATCAGACTGAACTCGGATGTTAACTGAGTGCAATCTGATGACAATGGAGAAGATGGAGAAATTAAGTTCTCCATCTTCTCAACACTTGGGCAGCGATTCTTTCATGCATGAGAATCGGTTTACACTCAGATGACACTCGGATCAAACTCTAGCAGAGTTTGATCCGAGTGTCAATATCATAATCGGACCGATTATCTTGCATAAAAGAATATACACAGTTTTTACCAATGTACATTTCACTGCTGATTTCCTGTTACAAAAAATCCATTGTCCATAATTCCTAAACTATGAATTCCCATATTAGACATTTAAGGCATATCAATAGGATATGGATACAATTCTCTCCATTGCAGTTTATGGAGGATGTCAAACCCTTAATTATTATCTTAACTTTTATAAACTACAATGGAAATAGCTACTACATGTGCATATGTGACCTCCTCATCGCCTCTTCTCTGCACTGAGGAGCCGGCGACCCAACATTTTGTTATTGGAGCGAGTTCCAGATGTGGAGCTGCAACTGATCATACATACAGTATGTGGTCTATACTACGATATGGCATATATTCTTCAGATGATAATACTCTTAAGACCTCTAATGCAGTCCTGGGGGCCAGAAAATGTTATGCATTTCTGACTTAATCAGACAAGAATTTTTCATATGGGTTGCGGTTGTCACCCAGTGTCCACATAGATGGAGGTTGTCCCCCAGTGCCCATACAGATTGAATTTGGCACCCAGCGTCCATGTATTTTGGGCTTGTCACCCAGTGACTATATAAGTGGGGGTTGTCAGCCAGTGACTATATACGTGGGTGTTGTCAACCAGCATCCATATAGCTTACAGTTGTCACCCAGTGTTGATATATGTTGGGCTTGTCACCCAACGTCCACATAGGTTACATCTGTCACCCAGCGTTGATATATGTTGGGGTTGTCACCCAACGTCCACATAGGTTACATCTGTCACCCAGCGTTGATATATGTTGGGGTTGTCATCCAATGTTCACATAGGTTACAGCTGTCATCCAGTGTTGATATATGTTGTGGTTGTCACCCACCGTTTATATATGTTGGGGTTGTCACCCAATGTCCACATAGGTTACATCTGTCACCCAGCGCTGATATATGTTGGGGTTGTCATCCAATGTCCACATAGGTTACAACTGTCATCCAGTGTTGATATATGTTGTGGTTGTCACCCACCGTTTAGATATGTTGGGGTTGTCACCCAATGTCCACATAGGTTACAGCTGTCATCCAGTGTTGATATATGTTGTGGTTGTCACCCACCGTTTATATATGTTGGGGTTGTCACCCAATGTCCACATAGGTTACATCTGTCACCCAGCGCTGATATATGTTGGGGTTGTCATCCAATGTCCACATAGGTTACAACTGTCATCCAGTGTTGATATATGTTGTGGTTGTCACCCACCGTTTAGATATGTTGGGGTTGTCACCCAATGTCCACATAGGTTACATCTGTCACCCAGCGCTGATATATGTTGGGGTTGTCATCCAATGTCCACATAGGTTACAGCTGTCATCCAGTGTTGATATATGTTGTGGTTGTCACCCACTGTTTATATATGTTTGGGTTGTCACCCAATATCCACATAGGTTACATCTGTCACCCAGCGCTGATATATGTTGGGCTTGTCACTCAACGTCCACATAGGTTACATCTGTCACACAGCATTGATATATGTTGAGGTTGTCACTAGTGATGAGCGAGTATACTCGTTGCTCGAGTTTTCCTGAGCATGCTCGGGTGGTCTCCGAGTATTTATGACTGCTCGAAGATTTAGTTTTCCTTGCCACAGCTGGATGATTTATGGCTGCTAGCCAGCCTGAGTACATGTGGGGGTTGCTCCGAGCAATGAGAAAACTCTCTGTCAAACCCGAGCAACGAGTATACTCGCTCATCACTAGTTGTCACCTAACATCCACATACGTTACAGTTGTCACCCAGCGTTGATATATTATTATTTATTTATATAGCACCATTAATTCCATGGTGCTGTACATGAGAAGGGGCTACATCAAAATACAAATATCACTTACAGTAAACAAACTAACAATGACAGACTGATACAGAGAGAAGAGGACCCTGCCCTTGCAGGCTTATATTCTACAGGATTATGGGGAAGGAGACAGTAGGTCGGGGGTTGCAGTAGCTCTGATGGTGTTGAGGTGGCCGTGTGATCATTGCAGGTTGCAAGCTTTCTTGAAGAGGTGGGTTTTCATGTTTCTTTTGAAGCATTCAAATGTGGTTGATAACCGAACATGTTGGGGCACAGAATTCCAGAGGATGGGGGATATTCGGGAGAAGTCTTGGAGGCGACTGGGTGAGGAGCGAATAAGCGTGGAGGAGAGAAGGAGGTCTTGGGAGGACCAGAGATTACGTGAGGGAAGACATTGAGAGATTTGTTTGGAAATATATGGAGGAGAAAGGTTATGGATGGCTTTGTAGGTCTGTGTTAGTAGTTTAAACTGGATCCGCTGGGAGATTGGGAGCCAGTGAAGGTATTTGCAAAGAGGGGAAGCAGGAGTGTAGTGAGGAGAGAGTTTAATTTGTCAGGCAGCAGAGTTAAGGACGGACTGGAGGGATGCGAGAGTGTTAGAAGGTAGGCCACAGAGGAGGATGTTGCAGTAGTCGAGGCAGGAGATGATTAGGGCATGCACAAGCATTTTGGTAGAGTGAGGGTTGAGGAAAGGAAAGATTCTGGAAATATTTTAGAGCTGGGGGTGACAGGAGGTGGCGAGAGCTTGGATGTGTGGTTTGAAGGATAGGGCAGAGTAAAGGGTTACCCTGAGGCAACGCATTTCGGGGCTAGGTGAAAGTGTGATTTCATTTATTTTGATAGATAGATCAGGTAGGGAACATATGCGAGATGTAGGAAAGATAATTAGTTCAGATTTGTCCACGTTGAGCTTCAGGAAGCGAGAGGAGAAGAAGGAGGATATGGCTGATAGACACTCTGGGATTCTGGAGAACAGAGAGGTGACATCTGGGCCAGAGAGGTAGATCTGAGTGTCATCAGCATATAGATGGTACTGGAAGCCATAGGACTTTGAATTGTCCTAGGCCAAGTGTATAGATTGAGAGAGTAAGGGTCCTAGGACAGAGCCTTGAGAGACACCAACAGAGAGGGGGCGAGATGAAGAGGTAGTATGGGAGTAGGAAACGCTAAATGTGCAGTAACGTATGAGGAGATCCAGGATAGGGAAAGGTATTTGACACCAAAGGAAGAGAGGATCTGTAGTAGGAGGCAGTGGTCAACTGTGTCGAAGGAAGAGGACAGGTCTAGAAGGAGGAGTATAGAGAATCGTCTGATATATGTTGGAGCTGTCACCCAATGTACTCAGAGGTTACAGTTGCACCCAGCGTTGATATATGTTTGGGTTGTCATTCAAGTACTCATAGGCTACGGTTGCACCCAGCATTGATATATATTGGGGTTGTCACCCAATGTCCACATAGAATGGCGTTTTGACCCAGCATCCACAAATCTGCATAGGTTGGGTTCTTGACCCTGCTTCCACATTGGCACCAAATATGTAACTGCTTGTTTTCCTTGACTCTCCACCCTCCTGTATGATTGACATCTCGGGTTTCATAGCGCTTGAGACGAGTGGAGGTAGATGGAAAACAAGGTGGTGGGAAATTGCATTTACATATTAGGGCACGCCATGATACACCGAGCGCCTGTGCTTGGTTTGAATAGTCCTTCTATCCTGGCAGAGTCCCTTTAACAGTTTAATATATGCATATTAGGCAGTTGAGTTAAGGTCAGGAGACCTATGGACGTACCAGACATTATGGTCTGTATTTGGACGGTGAATGTCAGGCGGGTGAAACTGGCCTCACAGTTAGATTATTATAACCAGAACATTCTCATGGGAACTGTACACGGTGACTAAAGCCAAGAAGCACATTGCATATTTGAAAGCTTGATGTTTTCTTAAAATAATCTTGTACTTTTATTAGATTCAAACCAGAATTGAGACAATGGATTTTTGAATCAGGATTATAGCTTAACATGGCAATATTTTTTTTGTCAGTGGCTATACATGGCTTGCAATTATTATTATGCTTTGCTTGTATAGCGCCATAATATTCCAGAGCGCTTCACATACATTATGATCCCTGACCTCATTGGGGCTCACAATGTAAATTGCCTATCAGTATGTGTTTGACTGCCCCCTGACGAAGCCGACGCGAAACGCGCGTTGGGGCTCCGGTGGTGATCCCTGTGTGTCTGCGTAATGGGTAAGAGATATTGAACCGTGTCGGGTACGGTATATGCCGAAATGTGTTCGGTACCCCACTGTGGGATTTGTATGGACTGACCGATTACCCGGTCTGGGTAGCTTCTCTTGCCTTGATATGCACTTTTAGCACTTTATGATGGAAAATAAGCAGAGTCTCATAGGGGCTGCCATCGTATAGATTGTATTAGTGTTTTCCTTAGTTTCCCTTGCTGTTCAGATTATGTCTCTAATGATTAATTGTTACTAAGCAATGTATTTGTTGTTTTTTCTATAAATAAAAAATGTGTATTTATATTTTTCTAAATGGGACTTATACTCCGTGTTTTTCTTTAGTTTATGTAATGTGTTTGAGCATGGAAGCAAACCCACGGAAATACAGGGAGAACATGCAAACTCCTTGCAGATGTTGTCCTCGGTGGGATTTGAACCCAGGACCCCAGGGATGCAAAGCAACAGTGCTAACTGTTGAGACACCATGCTGCCCTGTGAATTCATACATTCACTCCATTGACTACTGTGGTTTGACAGCACATTTATTGGTTGCTTTGTTATATTTTTTTTGGAGTCGCAGACCATCTTACACAGTGTGGTAAAATCTGTTCATTATTTAAGAAATGTTGTAGTTTTAGAAAAAAGTAGTATATCTTAGTTATGTTTTTGTGTCACTTTCAGGAGCAGCCACAAAAAAAAAAATTAGAACATGATGACGTTTTACTTGTGGCTTTTAGTCCGGTACTGTGCCATATTTAGTGACAGACCCTAGTACTATGGACAAGGGAATTTATTTCTTTATGCTTTGAAGTTCAGTGTTTCATGTTGAGGGAGAAGTTGTATGTGATATTATAATAGGTAGACTAGTTTCCCATGGCCTCTGATATGAGAACCACCACTCTCAACTGATTACATTTGACAGATTTATCAAAAATGTCTAAAAAAGCAACTTTAATTTTATCAGACATGTTTAATAAATGAAAGCTGCTCTCTGATTTTATGTTATTGTCAGTAGTGTTGAGCGATACCGTCCGATACTTGAAAGTATCGGTATCGGAAAGTATCGGCCGATACCGGCAAAGTATCGGATCTAATCCGATACCGATACCCGATACCAATACAAGTCAATGGGACTCAAGTATCGGACGGTATCCTGATGGTTCCCAGGGTCTGAAGGAGAGGAAACTCTCCTTCAGGCCCTGGGATCCATATTAATGTGTAAAATAAAGAATTAAAATAAAAAAATATTGCTATACTCACCTCTCTGACGCAGCCTGGACCTCACCAAGGGAACCGGCAGCGTTCTGTGCTTAAAATGCGCGCTTTTACTTCCTTCCGTGACGTCACGGCTTGTGATTGGTCGCGTGCCGCCCATGTGGCCGCGACGCGACCAATCACATCAAGCCGTGACGTAATTTTCAGGTCCTGGATGCCTAATTCTAGGCATTCATGATTTTAAAATTACGTTCCGGCTTGTGATTGGTCGCGTCGCGGTCACATGGGCGACGCGACCAATCACAAGCCGTGACGTCACGGGAGGCAGGAGACGCGCGCATTTTTAAAATTACGTCACGGCTTGTGATTGGTTGCGTGCCGCCCATGTGACCGCGACGCGACCAATCACAGCAAGCCGTGACGTAATTTCAGGTCCTGAATGCAGAAATAGGCATCAGGACCTGAAATTACGTCACGGCTTGCTGTGATTGGTCGCGTCGCGGTCACATGGGCGGCACGCAACCAATCACAAGCCGTGACGTAATTTTAAAAATGCGCGCGTCTCCTGCCTCCCGTGACGTCACGGCTTGTGATTGGTCGCATCGCCCATGTGACCGCGACGCGACCAATCACAAGCCGGAATGTAATTTTAAAATCATGAATGCCTAGAATTAGGCATTGAGGACCTGAAAATTACGTCACGGCTTGCTGTGATTGGTCGCGTCGCGGCCACATGGGCGGCACGCGACCAATCACAAGCCGTGACGTCACGGAAGGAAGTAAAAGCGCGCATTTTAAGCAAACAACGCTGCCGGTTCCCTCGGTGAGATCCAGGCTGCGTCGAAAAGGTGAGTATAGCAATATTTTTTATTTTAATTCTTTCTTTTACACATTAATGTTGTTTCGATACCGATACCCGATACCACAAAAGTATCGGATCTCGGTATCGGAATTCCGATACCCGCAAGTATTGGCCGATACCCGATACTTGCGGTATCGGAATGCTCAACACTAATTGTCAGCAAAGATAGATTTTGGTTTTGATTTTAGATAGTTTTGAAAGATAAGGCTCTTCATTTTTCCACCGCTGATTAAAAAAGTGGTTGAAGGACTCACTAGGTTCAATCTGGCATTGAATTAAGCTGGTCCTTCAACAAGCTGGATGTCCTCTTGAGGAATATGTGTATTTATAGGTTTCTTCTGCCAAAATCAGGACTAAGAAACTGAAGCATGAAATGGTGATTTTCTCGTACCTCCCTACCTTACCATACATGGGAAGCTGTCCCATGAGGTCGTCTGTATGTCCTGACTTCCACTGTATCTGGGTCTACAAGACGATACAGTTGAATACAAATGTGGAGCAGGGAATATTCAGCTCCCTACTCCACCACTTACCCCCTTTCCTTTCTTTCAAATTTGGGAGGTTTGTTTTGTGGGTGTTTCCAGAGATGTACAGAATGTTGCCGTCTAGAAATTGGTAAGTATGCAAACAAGATGCTCTGAACAAGAGAGAAAGGCCGGCACCCCTGTGGTACAGTATACCTGTCACGATCCCACCAGGGGGTCGGTCAGCGGACGGCTCAACAAACACTCAATGGGCTGGAAATGGGGAGAGGAAGGCCCTACCCATAGGGAATGAGGGATGGACACCTCCTGCTCCAACCTGAGCCTGCCACTGCACTCCCCTAACGCCCTAAGCGGGTCGTTCCACCCGCCGCTGCCAGGAACCTTGTCTCTCGCTGTCACCTCACACTGCCCTGGCTAGTGTACTGTCCGGCCAGGGAGCTAGCCTCACCACTGCACATAGTACAAACACAGTGGATTGTGAGCACTGTGACCAACTGAGCTCACAGTGCACAGTGCTGTACATTTACCACCACTATCTGTCTTCTCTTATAAAGCCACAGAGCTCAATGAGCTCCATGTACTGAATACAATCGGCACACCAAAGGCTACTATTAGCCCCCCCAGTTACATGGTCTGATCTCACCCAGATCAGCTCTGCAAGTGACCTATCACTGGATATTTTCCATGTAACTGAAAATATATACAGAAAATAAATATTAATCCTCCAGAAATCTGCTATGAGCTTCTAAGGGATAAATTGAGTTATATATAAAAAAAAAAAAGAAAATTATCTATCTAATAAAATAAACAAAAATTAAGAGCCCCTCAAGAGTAGTATAACATAATAATCAGCAGATTATTTTTTTGCGGTATTTCCTGATGGAGTCTTTTGTACTCTGAAACCCGTTGAATAAAACCACAATTATTAATACGTCTGGACTTTCAGTGATTCAGCAGCGCAGAACACCAACAACGTTTCTTTTCCCATTTTCTGATAATAATCAGCAGGTTATTAGTGTTATGTAGGTGCTCCCTCTGTCATTCCTTCATCACCCCAGGTCCCCCAGGCCTTTGAGGCTCATACAAGCTCCTGCCAGAACCAGAAGGAAGGTCTACTAGAATGTCTATTGATTTTAATTAACAGGTACAATAGAGGGCAATAAAGAAACAGTGCAATTTATTATACAAGCAATCAATCACATGTAATAAAATACCATAGCTGTACAAAAAAATAAAAATGTCTTTTAAAAGCCAAAAACTAAAAAAAAATGTATTTTGTAACGCTGCTTTCATCCATCCATATTATAACATTTTCAAAGTATTGATCTTACATATAAAAAGACGATTCTAGGCATTTATCTCAACACTATAGAAAACAATAATTAAAGAACAATGGCAGAACTGCTATTTAATTTACAAAAAAAAATTCTAAAGGATTTTTTTTTTTTTAAAGTTGCATACATGACCAAAATGTTGCATGAAAGGTCATAAAGGTACATACTAGACCAAAATGATAATAAGATGCGTATGCGCAGAGACATTCCAGGCCTAATTGCAGCTGGAATCCCCAGGATTTCAGTGAGCTGAGGCGGTAAGTAGAGGCACCGAGCACCATATGGGGGACAGCGAGCAGTGGAGGAGAGGTGAGCAATCAGGTGAGTATTTTTTTTTTTAGTTTTAGGTTTAGGTTATCCTGACCACGCTCGGGTGGTCTCTGAGTAGTTGTGAGTGCTCGGAGATTTAGTCTTTGTCGATGCAGCTGCATGATTTACGGCTTCTAGCCATCTTGAATAAATGTGGGGATTCCCTAGCAACCAGAAAACCCCCACATGTATTCAGGCTGTCTAGCAGCCGTAAATCAACCAGCTGCGGGTCGACAAAAACTAAATCTCCGAGCACTCACAAATACTCAGAGACCACCCGAGTATACTCGCTCATCACTACTTTTTAACCTTTTGATGGCCCTATACGGTTCAGAAAAATGGAGGCAAGTGAATTACAAACAATCTATATTCTGCGTGATCGGGATTTTTGTAGAATTCAATTCCACTTGAATAAATACGTCCATTTTTACCAGGCTGCACTCAGACCAATTTTAGTCAATAGGGCTTTTCATATGACTATTTTAAACCTGTAATAAATGCCCACGTAAAAGAAAATCGGAGAATGCATTAGTCTCTTCCATATTTAGAATGAGACCTGTCTATTTAAGTCTATCGGTGTAGGAAAGAAAAAATAATCCCTTAAGGGTCATCAGATTTTTACAGATACATTGCATTTTATTAGGCTAGGGTCACAAGAGCAAATATTCTCTTATGCAAGAGAATCGACCATGCAAATAACGTATGATCAGAGTTTGATCGTAGTGTCGTCATAGTGTGATGGAGAAAAAAATGTCTACATCTTCTCCATTCTGTCAGTCCGTGGAAATCGGACTGCACTCAGATGTCATCCAAGTACAGTCCGATGTTTCCCATGCACTCAATTACTTGCATGGCCGCGTGCGATCCGAATATCAGATCAGACTCAAGTGTGCTGCAATTTTTCTCCGTCCAAAGAAAATAATTGGACAGTTGCATGGCCCCAGAATAGCATTGGTATGAGTGTTGATCGCACTTGGACCAAAAAAAAATGTATTTAGTTTTCTAAACGTTATTAATTGCTAATATAAAAAATGGATGCCATAGGACTGCAAAAAAATTAAAAAATAAAATGCGGATGTCTGATTATTTTTATACGCTTGTGTGAACGTAGCCTAGAGCACAGGTAAAGTGATGTCTGTTCAGTGGGCAAAAAATGACATTTTCTGTAGCTCAAACTCACTAAAACTAGTTAAATTTAATCTACTCTACTTTGTATGTAGAGAAATAATATCAAATATGTATAATAAAGTGGGATTATCTTTTAAGACTGTACTAAACAATGATGCTTTAATTAGGAAAATCCTTCTAGATATTATTGCACAACTAATAGACGTCGAGCGCTGTTTATTGTGGCTGCAATGATTCTTGGCAAATTCTGTAAGTGGTTCAGTAATTATAGAAAATCATTTCACATGGCCAATTATGGGCACAGCTGCTCTATACTAATCTGGGCCTGGACGCTCTTTCTGGACTATATATGGTAACACATATTGCGATATTATGTGACTTTTCATGTTCTTACCGGAGGTATGGAGAAATCTTATACGTGGCCCCTGTATTAGGCTCCAGCACTAACGTACAGTGTAACATGGCCGACCTGCATGTAAACAGTACAGGCCGCCTGTGCTTCATCCTATGTAAACTGGCAAATAACTGATGGTGCAAGTGACAGAAATGTGAGGAGGCCATTACAGACACACTGTGGTCTGTGTATATATCTAGCTTTGTGATACGCTTTCATGTCAGGATTATAGGCACATTATACGTTCATCGGGCCTAATTATCAGTACTGCCTTACAGTAAAATAACCTGAGTTGCCCATAGCAACCAGTCAGAGCTCGGCTTTCATTTTACCACAGCAGTGTAAGACATGAAGAAGCCCCCTGGCATCCATCTCTGCCAGCTGTGTAGTACATTGGGGTCTGTTGTTTTTTTTTTTGTGATCCACTCTTTATGTAGAAGCAGTGACAATACAAGGATTTGTCTACCCTAATAATAAAAAAAAATATTCAAAGGAGAAGAATATGACAATCACAAAACGCATTAGTTTTACCAAATAGATATTTAATGCTTATGTTTAGTGCTAAAATAACATTTCCAGTATGTAATAAAGCACAACATGCCTGGGGCTCTATAAGGGGACCCCGATACAGGTACCCCCCGAGTGATGGGATGAAATGTACTCTGTGCACTCCTACAGTTTATTTAGTTATTTTTCTCACTTATAGAGCACCATTTTGTCCAGAGAGCCGTACAGAAATCATGATCGCTGTCCCCACTGGGGCTCACAATCTAGATTCCCCATCAGTATGTTTTTGGAGTGTGGGAGGAAACCGGAGAACCCGGAGGAAACCCAGTAAACACGGGGAGAACATACTGTACAAACTCCTTACAGATGTTGTTATATATCAGTAAAACCTGAAGCAATCAGCAACCTATTACCTATCCTGTACGTAGATGATCACTTGTGGTAGTAGGACAATCCCTTTTAATGAAAACAAGGAGTGGATACAAAAAAAATTAGTATTTTCCACTTTTATGGACCCTCTGCTGTTGTTAGCTAAAAATGTGAAGTAAAAACTAGTATTCGAACTTAGAGATGAGCAATTCGGTTCACACAGCCCTCATCCATTGTGCATAGTTCCCAACCGCCCAGATATGGTGGGACTGTCCCGATTTGAGTGCTCTGTCCTGATTCCCGTCATGTCATAACTTTTGTGCCGGCTTCTATTGAAGGCAGTGAACAAAGAAACAGATTACACATAGCCATAGAAATACAATGTGTATAACAATGTACTTTTATGGTGCCTATATGCTGAGGTAAAGAAAAAGATTTGCTTTTGTTCCTATAAAAGTAATAAAAATAATAATGAACAATTATAAAAATATCATTTTTTTGTTTCCTTTGAGTCTCAGGTCTGAAACGCACAACCTTCAGCATTACAGGCAGACAGATGTTTAAGCTGCTGGTCCACAAGCACTAGTGATGTGATATGGATAATTTTGTGTACTTGATCTGTACTGCAGGCTCTGACTACAAGCAGATTATACTGAATGAAATACACTGCTGTGTACAATCTATGTATTTTTGTTCTAGAGGGAGAATAAGAGATTTTATCATCCTATAAAATTGCTAAAAAATAATAATGAAATACACTTGATAATAAAAAAGTAATTTTTAGTGTGGTTTTAAAAAAATAATGAACATCACAAATCGGCACATTACACAGACATATTTTTTGTCTCCGTAATCGTAATGACCCGCTCAACACGGCGTTCAGATTATGACTGCGGAGACCCCACCCAGCATACCCATGATCCCTCCACACATAACCCTTAAAACATACGAATAAGACAAGAACACAATAATTGATGGGTGAAGGTCGGTCACAGCTTTTATTAATTCATTTCTTATAACTGTCAACATATTTTTTAACCACTTAGAAAGGCACATAAAATTAATTAACCACGCTCGCCGCCAAATGCCCTGTTGTCAATTCACAGGCACGTCAGCCGACGAGCCGTACCCATGTGTCCTTTCTTTAAATCCCGCTGTGACTTGCATCTAAAATAAATAAAATACCAATGTTACAAAACAAACATTAAAAAGGGGAGGGAGGGTGGGAAAAGCACCTCCGGGACCCACTGAAAATGAGGGAAGGAGGGGGAGAGGAAAATAACCCAGCGTTATATAGCCCATTAACATGAAGGGGGGGGGGAAGGGATAGTGAGTCACTCATAATGATTGGCCCGCAACCATGTCAAAGCACCGCCCCCTTATAACTATTAAACTGTGTGTAGGGACAACACTCAATAACATGGAAACCAGTGAGGACAAGAGGCACCGCAGTCAGAGGCACCATTCTTATTCAGTGCGGTGCCTGCCAGACTGCGGAGACCCCACCCAGCATACCCATGATCCCTCCACACATAACCCTTAAAACATACGAATAAGACAAGAACACAATAATTGATGGGTGAAGGTCGGTCACAGCTTTTATTAATTCATTTCTTATAACTGTCAACATATTTTTTAACCACTTAGAAAGGCACATAAAATTAATTAACCACGCTCGCCGCCAAATGCCCTGTTGTCAATTCACAGGCACGTCAGCCGACGAGCCGTACCCATGTGTCCTTTCTTTAAATCCCGCCACGGAAGGATCATGTGTCCTTACACATGACTCCGACCCCCACCCATCAACAAAAGAGCCTGCTCAATTCCATCTTGTAGCCCTGATAAAAAGATATCTAGGCCAATATCTGTAAGATGTACACCATCTTGCCTTAACAGTGCTCTGTTATCCCCCTCTAATTGCTTATGTCTTATAACAACACCAAACCTTTCCCTAACAAATTTCGAAATCCGGGCATTTATTGTTCTCCTGGTGCGCTCTATAGCCATGCCGTCTCTGGCACCATGCCAGACCGACCGAGGAACTATTTCCGACCAAACAAATATAAGTTCTTGAAAGAAGCTGTGAAAACGGGATATATCTGACTTCATTATTGTTATTAACTCCGCAATTTTGTAAGAACACAAGTCATTACCGCCGGCGTGTAAAACAAGAACTACCGGACTCCTGGCTTCTTTGGAGATATCCACTATTTCAGGCAAAACTTGCGGCCACTGTAAGCCTTTTATCCCCCGCCAAGAAAAATTCAGGCCTCGAAAGCCTAGGTTCCTACCGCCTGGGCGGAATTCAGCCCTTTGACCAGCCCAAAATATGTAGGAGTGGCCTAACAGCCACACAGTTGGACTGCCCGAACCTGGAATGAAGATGACAAGATTAAATTAATAGATCAGGACGAATATACCTTGAAAAACAAGCTGATCGCCATCTGCCGATCCTTTGTACCTCTGAATCGGGCAAACCTGCTTTAGCCGCCTCTGTCGCAGCTCCAATTCGAAATGAGTGGGTACCATAGTCACGAACTGGTACCCCAGATGCTGTTAAACACTTGCCGAATAATGCTTGAAATTGATACCTAGTCAACGGCGAACCATCTAAATGAACAAGGAAAAACCTACCGAAACGTCTGACCTCTAAATAGGCGATAATTAAAAGAACAGGGCAAACTTGCCCAGAATAGCGATGCAACAAAAGCCAAGTACCTCTGCCTGCTGGGTCTGTCTTAGACTTGCGGAGGCGAAGGCGTAATGAGTCTTTAACTAGGACCACGTCGTCACACAATAAACCTCCCTCCAAACTACTCTTAGACTGAGGAACGAGCTCACTGATGCGAAGAGCTCCAAAAAAGGCTAAACCAAATGCAGCAGATAATAATAATGACTCGAAATGAGAAGAACATATCTCATTAGTTGAACATATAATGGTATGAAGGAGAGATAAGGAAATGGGGCGCCTACATTCACGACTTGGTTGCACCCGCTTCCACCCTTTCAATGCCTGTCTGATAAGAAATGTTTTAGTAACATCAACCCAACCTAACAACTGAAAATAAAAAGCTAAACCAGATAAACGTTGCTGCGCCGATGATCCAGATATACCTTTGTCTAAAAGTTGACTAATGAATTCGATTGTAACTTGTAATCTGTATTGATCAGACAAGTGTACCGGCCTCCCACGTATCAATGAACACCATTCTTCCCATGCCTTACCGTAAGACTGCCATGTTGATGGGACAACTGAAGAACGGACCAGAGGCATCAACTGTTCGCCACTGTTTCCCAAAGAGAAAGGGGGCAAGGCAAGCCCACCGGTTGAGCACTGGGAAAACTGTTCTTGAAAACCTGCCAATCAAAATGTGGTAGCATGTCAGACAATCTGTTATCAGAGACTAAAAGTTGTTGAGCCCGAGGCCATATGTTATATTTGAGGCATAACAATGCAAGACGGCGAAGCAGACATAAGATTGGAAGGGACGTGCAAGACATAAAATTTATGCAAAGTGCGGTTTTTGGGTGTGAAGTTTGAAAAACAATCTTCTTATTAGCTAAACTGTCAAACCAAAGGTCGACAGATAGAACGATTGAAAACACTTCACAGAAGGCAGGATCCTGGCAAATACCTAGAGTTCGCCAAGATGTAGGCCAGTTTTCTTTACACCATTGATCACCAAAAACCACGACAAAACCGGAAGAAACATCTGCGCTTGTAAATAACTGGAGATCCTGGCTAAAAACCTCTTTTGGCATAAAGCAAGTATGACAATTGTACGTCTGCAGGAAAGATTTCCAAACTTCCAGGTCTGCCTGCATACTCTTGGTAATACGGAGTCTATGACTAGGGTTTGACACACCTCTGGTAGCCAAAGACAGCCGGCGAGAAAAAACTCTGCCTACCGGCATGACTCTGCAGGCGAAAACTAATAAACCCAACAAAGATTGCATTTGTTGCAATGTTACCTTACGAACTGCACTAAAACCTTGAATTAAACTCAAGATTTTTTGAATTTTTTCAGATGGCAATCTAAATACCATGGAAACTGTGTCAATCTCAATGCCCAAAAATGTTAACTTTTGAACAGGACCGATTGTTTTTTCCGCAGACAACGGTATACCAAAGTCACTCGCTATTTCTTTGAATTTGTTAATTAAAATTGCACATAGATTAGAATCCTCTGGTCCCACAAAAAGAAAATCGTCCAGGTAGTGCGTAACAGCATTACAGCTTGTCTCGTAACGCACTACCCAATCCAAAAAGGAACTAAAAAGCTCAAAATAATAGCATGAGATAGAACATCCCATAGGGAGACACATATCATAGTAATACTGGTCATCTACTTGACAGCCTAACAGGTGAAAACAATCGGGATGAACCGGTAATAACCGAAAAGCAGAGTCGATATCCGCTTTTGCCAGCCAGGCTCTAGGGCCTGCCTCTCGGACCATTACTACTGCTTTATCAAATGATGCATATGCTACTGAAGAATCCTCCAGCAGTATACCATCATTAACGGAGACACCTTTAGGATAAGACAGGTGGTGAATCATTCGAAATGTGCCTGGTTCTTTTTTGGGTACAACCCCCAAAGGGGAGACCCTAAAATATGGAAAAGGCGGGGATGAAAAAGGCCCAGCCATTCTACCCAATGATACTTCTTTTGAAATTTTTTCTCTAACAACATCAGGATGGGAAGCTGCAGATTTCAAATTTTTGGAAAAAGAAATTGTACGTTGGAGTTTAAACGGAATAAAAAAGCCGAACGTAAAACCAAAACGAATTTGCCCAGCTGCATCTTTTTTATGGTACCGATTTAGCCATGGGCCCATCGCGGTTACGCTCACCGGTGTCCTTGCGATCGGTTTGCTGTGGTTTGGATGGTAATTTTCCTGCCGGACGAGTACACTTTGCGGCGGGGTGGGCCCCCCCGCACGCAGAGCATTCATGCTTGAACTTGCACAAGCCGAAAAATCGGCAATGCCCTTCATTAAAAAGCCAACAGGCTCCGGGTCTGCGTACGACCACTGAATTGGTGCCTGTTGATGTGTGTCCAGCAGTCGATGTTGGAAAGGGGGGCTGTTTCTGAGATAACATAAGGCGGAGCCAAACATCGGTGGCTTTTACCCCCCATCCTAACTCAGGTTGAATACCCAAACGCCTCCTGAACTCCTCATCATATCTCCACCAGGCCGTACCACCATATGCCCTATATGAATTGTAAATCATATCTTGATAGATGAATAGTTCAGAACAGCGTTCGGGGTGCTTTTGCCCCATAATACACCCTAATACTGCAAAAGCCTGTAACCAATTGTTTATTGTTTTTGCCACTTTTTGCTTACTCCTATCAAAAACCCTCTCAACTGGTCGTCTTTCTTTATCTACTGTGTGCTGATCTACTGAAATCAAAGACCAAATATCGAAATATTCGTTTTTCCAGATCTTAATTTTTGTTTCATCATCTACATGCGAACCAAGAGCGCTAACCCCACAATAAAAAGCATCTTTATGTACACTGGCTAGTGACTTAATTTTTAAATCCTCTTTTTCACGACAATTCACTTTTGGAATTTGATCCAACATTGCTTTAAAAACGGCCATTAAAGTAGTACTATCAGGATAATTAACGCTTGAAAATGAACACTCACCAGAACCAACAACTGGAGGAGGGACTCCCATAGATGGAGGAACTCCGGCTCCAGCGGACGAAGATGAAAAATTGAGACCTTGGCTTGAAGCCCCGGGAGGTGCACACTGCTCGACCGGGCTGTAAACCCTTGATGCTGCCTGAGACTCTCTTCTGACCCGGGCAGGTCCAATCTCTCTATCAGGACTCGCAGACTCGCTGGACATCTCATATGAAGATGATGGTGAGCGTCGCCTCGAGGACCGAGAATTAGCATATCTACGTGAACTTGATCTCCTATGTGAGTGAACCGAACGCCTCCTATGCTGGTCAGACGTACGGTGGCTACGGCGTGAATGAGGGGACGAGGAAGATGCTGAGTACGACCTACGGCGCTTACGCCTGTCGTGTCTTCTTTCGTGCGAATGTGTAACATGAGCATGGGTCACTAAGGTACTGTCATGCTGCGGTTGCGAACCTATGGGGGTAGTAATAACAGTTGGTAAACGCTGTGAATGAAGCTGAGTGTCAAATAACATTGGGGCAGATGGTGTTAAAGCTTCATAATGCTGAGGAACTTGTGCAGGGGCAGAAAAGTGTTGTAAAACCCCAGCTGCTGACACTATATCATGTACAGAAGTTACACTTTTTTGTAAGTCTTGTGAGGCAACATCTTTAGTGGATACAGGCAAAGGGTTAATCTGCTCTCGTGAGGAGCCTGAAGCCTGTGTACTATGATTTCCCCCCACAGCAATCACAGCAGGCACAGAGCTGGAATGTGGGGCTTCAGAATGAACAGCAGTAATGACAGCTGTATTACAAGGGCTGGACGGTACCTGCTGTGGCTGCCTGGGAAGGGCAGAAGGGGTTAATACTGCCTGAGGTGAATCACTCCTGCTGCAGGGCCCTGCTACTATAGCTGAGAGCTGATGTGAGGGCGGGAGTTTTGTGGGCGGGCGTCTACTCCTATCATGGCACTGTCGTGATTTTCCTGTCAGAACAGGAGAGCTCTCCCTGAGGCGTGCAGGAGGGCGGGAACGCCGTGCGGACCGCCTGCCTCCTCGCCCGTCGACTGCTGTCGTCGCCTGGTGAGTGACTACTTGTGGGTCAGAGGGTTTGACTGTGGGTGCTGTGAGGAGAATGTCTGCTGCTGGGGGTTGCGCTAAAAGCGCTCCCGCAGGGCTGGAGGGATGAGCATTGAGTCCAGCAACCAGGGACAGCCACCACTGCTCACCTTCTTTGTCAATTCTAGACCGCAGGGCCTCCAAAAGAGGGTCTGCCATGCTTCCTATCCGGACAGCACAAAAGCACCTCCGGGACCCACTGAAAATGAGGGAAGGAGGGGGAGAGGAAAATAACCCAGCGTTATATAGCCCATTAACATGAAGGGGGGGGGGAAGGGATAGTGAGTCACTCATAATGATTGGCCCGCAACCATGTCAAAGCACCGCCCCCTTATAACTATTAAACTGTGTGTAGGGACAACACTCAATAACATGGAAACCAGTGAGGACAAGAGGCACCGCAGTCAGAGGCACCATTCTTATTCAGTGCGGTGCCTGCCATTATGGGGATTGGTAAATTACGCAAAAAATGGCGTGATTGATATTTTTTCTCTATTAAACCCATAAAAAAATGTAATAAATGTAATAAAACCGTAATGCTGAGGCCACGTACACACATAACGTAAATGCTACGTTCTTTCTGCTGCTTTTTTTCTGCAGGAGTTCTCACCACATAACGCAATAACAATCTTCTCTGATTATTGCATGTTTGCTGCTTTTCTTTGATAAATTTTCCCGCTTATTTGATGCAATTTTTGGGGCAGATATGAAGCAGAGTTTTTAATGGTACGTATTTTCTACTGCATTTTTTTGCACAAAAATTCTGCTGTTTAACTGTCCAAGCGAAGTGGATGTGACTTCATGAGAACTGCGCCCTCTGTGGTTTAAAACAGTGTAGTTTTGGTCTCTTTTCTCTAGATTCTTCTATGTGGAGCCTAAAAAAAGTCATGTAAAAAACTGAAGTTACTTTTTTCAGGGCAGAATCAAAGCTTTTCTGCACTATAAAACTACATTATAAATGCGGCTTCACATCTGCACATATCAAATAAGAAGAAAAAGATTGTTGTGTAGTTTGGAGCAGATCTTGCTAAAAACGAAAAACACAGTATTCCTGCAGTGTGTGAACACGGCCTTACAGACACAAAAAAGCTGAATGTCGTATAGTGAAGCTACATAAAGATGAGAAAGTTTTGATGAATCTGAGGGTATGTGCACACGTTGCGGATTTCTTGCAGAAATTTCCTGAAGAAAACCGGAAATTTTCTGCAAGAAATCCGCATTTTTTTTTTTTGCGTTTTTTTTTGCGTTTTTTTTCGCGTTTTTTTAGCATTCTGCAAGCGTAATTAGCTTGCAGAATGCTAAAGTTTTCCAAGCGATCTGTAGCATCGCTTGGAAAACTGACTGACAGGTTGGTCACACTTGTCAAACATAGCGTTTGACAAGTGTGACCAACTTTTTACTATAGATGCAGCTTATGCAGCATCTATAGTAAAAGATAGAATGTTTAAAAATAATTAAAAAAATAAAAAAAAAGGTTATACTCACCCAGACATCTCCTCAGCGGCGTCCGTTCCTCTTCCTATAGCTGGTCTGTGCGCGCAGGACCTTCCGTGACGTCACGGTCACGTGAGCGGTCACATGACCGCTCACGACCAATCACAGGACAGTGACGTCATCGGCAAGGTCCTTCACCGCACATCAGCTACAGGAACCGAAGCGACAGCATGCAGTGGAGGCGGGAAGACATCGAGGGTGAGTATAGGACTATTTTTTATTTTAATTCTTATTTTTTGACCACTTATATGGTGCCCAGTGCGTGGAGGAGAGTCTCCTCTCCTCCACCCTGGGTACCAACCGCACATAATCTGCTTACTTCCCGCATCGTGGGCACAGCCCCGTGCGGGAAGTAAGCAGATCAATGGACCCCTAGGTGTGCGGAATCCCCTGCAATTCCGCATTTTAATGAACATGTTGCTTTTTTTTCCGCGATGCGATTTTTTCGCGGAAAAAAAGGCTACATTTGCACAAAAAATGCGGAATACACTTAAAATAATGGGAGGCATATGTAAGCGTTTTTTTCGCATTTTTATCACGTTTTTATAGTGAAAAAACGCGAAAAAAACGCGAAAAATACTTAACGTGTGCACATGGCCTGACTGTAAATGAAGGAACAAACATTAAATCAATAGGTCCCAACTAGAGATGAGCAGGACGCACTGTTGACTTCCAACCAACTCTGGTTAATCAAAAGCCGGGCAGGGAAGCCGGAAGGTTAGAGATTTGCGGCCTCCTGTCCTGTGACAGGTACCACTAACTTGCATGCTGGACCAGAAACCCATGAATCGATTCGCTCATCTCTAGTCCCAACAGTCACTGATACAGTGGAGAGTCCCAGATTTCGTTCTACGCCATGCAGTCTTGGGCAGCTGCTGAATTTCCTTCACTGCCATGCCCCCTCTGACATCTCCTCCTGCCCCAGGGTAGAAAAATGGTAAATGAACGTGGATTGGTGTGTGGCAAAAATTTGCTGTGATCTGTCCCTCTTTCTCTTAGGCCGGTTTCACACGTCAGTGGCTCCGGTACGTGAGGTGACAGTTTCCTCACGTACCGGAGACACTGACACACGTAGACCCATAAAAATCAATGCATCTGTTCAGATGTCATTGATTTTTTGCGGACCGTGTCTCCGTGTGCCAAACACGGAGACATGTCAGTGTTCGTGGGAGCGCACGTATTACACGGACCCAATAGAGTCAATGGGTCCGCGTAAAACACGGACCTCACACGGACATTCTCCGTCTGGGGTCCGTGTGGCGTGCCGGAGACAGCGCTACAGTAAGCGCTGTCCCCCCCACATGGTGCTGAAGCCGGTATTCATATCTTCCCTGTAGCAGCGTTTGCTATAGAGAAAATATGAAGAATAGTGTTAAAAATAAAGATCCATGTGTCCGCCGCCCCCCCACCCCCTGTGCGCCCCCCCGCTGGTCAGAAAATACTTACCCGGGTCCCCCGTCGGCTGTCGCTCCTTCCTGGTCTGGCCGCGCCTCCTACTGTATGCGGTCACGTGGGGCCGATCATTTACAATCATGAATAGTCGGCTCCGCCCCTATGGGAGGTGGAGCCACATATTCATGACTGTAAATGATCGGCCCCACGTGACCGCATGCAGGAGAAGCCGCGGCCAGACCAGGAAGGAGCGACAGCCGATGGGGGACCCAGGTAAGTATTTTCTGACCAGCGGGGGGGCGCACAGGGGGTGGGGGGGCGGCGGACACCTAAATCTTTATTTTTAACACTATTCTTCATATTTTCTCTGCAGCAAACGCTACTGCAGAGAGGATATGAATCGCAGCTTCGGCAGCTTCAGCACCATGCAGAGTGGGTACCACACGCTCCGTGTGGTACCCACTCGCCATACGGGCGGCACACGTGTGCCGCACGTATGGCCTCCGTGAGTTCCCAGGCACACGGACACGGATAACTCCGGTACCGATTTATTCCGGTACCGGAATTATCTGGACGTGTGGGACAGCCCTTAGGGCTCATTCCCACCTGCGATTAAATAATAATATGGTGCTCCTCTCCTACTGAGCTTTGTACTCTGCCTGAAAAGTATTTCCCAATTATATGAAGGGTATTGGCGCCCTCAGGAGAAATTTTTACAACAAGCTGAGGTGCATTTTTTCCTCCTAGACCTCAGAAAAATTAAAAATGTAGGGCAAAAACAAAATTTTAGTGGTAAAAATTTAATTATTCTTTCTTTACCACCCAATGGTATAAAATTCTGTTAGGCATATGTGGTGTCAATATGATAACAGTGCAGCGCCCCAGAGTCCTGGTCGTTGCAGTAATGTCGCTCTTCCACCAGGGGGAGTGATGTTGCATCTGATGGTACTAAAGGAGTGAACCTGACCAGGTATCACAGTCACACACTACACTTCACACTCTAGTCCACCAGGGGGAGCACTATTTACTATTTACTAGGCCACTCCTCACACACGGGTAAAACTGGGGGCTGGATAGGAAGTCAGTCAGAAGCTGCCTGGGTTAGACCCAGAGAGGACCTGTCAGGCAGACAGGGGGAGAAGGAGGAACATCTGAGCTGCAGACAGAGGGTCCCTGTCAGGGGTGGGATCCTGACAGAGGCCAAGCACGAGATAGAATGTTACGGAGCTGCGCCTGCACTTCATTGCGGCAGCATCCTAAGAAAGGACACGAAGCGAAGTATATTGTGGAGAGTGAGAAAGGAAGTCACAGCACAAGGAGATAATACCGGGAGGAGTTCTGCCCCGAGATCGGCAGCCTCCTTCTGAGGTGCGTAGCCGGTGGCCGGAACACTGAGGGAGTAATAGGCTCTACGCATTACTTCAGAGACCGGCAGGACAGTTGATTCCAAGTTGGCTGCCCGACCTTAATACCTATGAAGACACGGAGGCAAATTGTGGGAGAGGGGCGTCTCTATGGTCCCTATAAAATAGCTCCAGGCCTACCCTGTCATACGGGTTGTCCTGTCCATATCATCTGGGGGACAGAGAGAGAGAGAACATCAGAAACATCCACGAAAGTTGTGAGGACTATCCCGTGGTGCTCAGCAGGGAGGTACTACAACACACAGGCGCTAGTAGGAAGGCTACTGATTTCCACCTGCATAAGGGAACGCTGGATGTGCCTTCGGACTGGCCAGACTCTGCCTGCCCTGTGAACAGTACTCTGGACTGTGGACTCTGAAGTATTCAGTAAAAGGTAAAGAGACTGCAACCTTTGTGTCCTCGTTATTCATTGCGCCTTACGACATCCACCATCACCACCTATTCAACTGGGAAGCCCTGGGGACATACTTCACCTGTGGGAAGGTACACCATCTAGCTGCCACTCCATCACCCCAGCGGACCCCTAGCAGCGTCGGTCACCCTGACCGAATACCATAGGTGGCGTCATGAACACCGTACAAACAACTACACCTTTAAGTGGACGCCCCTCAGAAGGGCCAGGGACCGGGTCGGGCCACCGTGATATCCCCAGAACTGAGAGAGACCCGGTACCCCATTGCCCTTACACGTGGGGGCGCTCCAACTGCACCCCTAGATGAGTTTATTGGGGGGTGTAGAATGTAAAATGAGGTCACTTATGTTGGTTTTCTGCTGTTCTGGCACCTCAGGGGCTCTGTCAATGTGACCTGGCCCCTCTCAAACCATTGCAGCAAAATCTCAACTGCAATATGGTGCTTCTTCCCTTCTGAGCTTTGCACTGTGCCTCAAAAGTAGTTTTTCCTCCACATATGGAGTATTAGTGTAATAAGCAGAAATTGCACAACAAATTTGAAGGTCCATTTTCTCCTGCTATTCGTGCGAAAATGAAAAAAATTGGGGCTAAAACAACATTTTTGTGTTAAAAATAGTTTTTGGGGAAAATTTTGTGAAGCACCTATGGGATCAAGGTGCTCACTACAAGCCTAGATAAATTCCTTGAGGGGTCTAATTTCTCTAATTTCCAAAATGGGGTCACTTATGGTGGGTTTCCACTGTTTAGGCACATCAGGGGCTCTCCAAATGTAACATGGCATCCACTAATGAGTCCAGCAAATTTTGCATTCAAAAAGTCAAATGACTTTCCTTCCCTTCTGAGCTCTGCAGTGCACCCAAACAGTAGTTCTCTTCCACATATTGGATATTGGCGTACTCAGGATAAATTGCACAAGAATTTTTGTGGTCCATTTTCTCCTGTGACCCTGGTGAAAATAAAAATGTGAGGCTAAAAGAACATTTTTGAGGAAAAAAATTTGATTTTAAGTTATAAATGTCTGTGAAGCACCTGGGGGTTCAAGGTGCTCAACAGACATCTAGATAAGTTCCTTGAGGATTCTAGTTTAAAAAATGGAGTCAATTGTTGGGGGTTTCCACTGTTTAGGCACATCAGGGGCTTTCCAAATGTGACATGGCGTCCGTTTTCGATTTCAGCCAATTTTGAGTTAAAAAAGTCAAACAATGCTCCTTCACTTCAGAGCCCTGCCATGCACCCAAATAGTAGTTCATCCCTACATATGTTGTATTGGCGTGCTGAGGAGAAATTGCATAACAAGTTTTGGGGTCCATTTTCTCTTGTTACTTTTGTGAAAAAAATTAAATATTCATTTGTTTTCCTTCCACATTGCATGAATTCCTGTGAAGCACCTGAGGGGTTAATAAACTTTTTGAATGTGGCTTGGAGCACCTTGAAGAGTGAAGTTTTTGGAATGGTGTCAATTGTGGGTATTTTTCTATTATATAGGATATACTCCCCTCAAAGTCACTTCAAATGTGATATGGTCCTTAAAAAATTGGTTTTGTAAATTTTGTTGGAAAAATGAGAAATCGCTGGTCAAGTTTTAACCCTTCTAACTTCCTAGCAACAAAAATGATGTTTAAAAAATTGTGCTGATGTAAAGTAGACATGTGGGAAATGTTATTTATTAACTATTTTGTGTGACATATATCTCTGGTTTAAAGGCATAAAAATTAAAAGTTTGAAAATGGCAAAATTTTCTCCAATTTTTACAAAAATAAAACGTAAGTCACATCATACAAATTTTACCACTATCATGAAGTAAAATAGTTCACGGAAAAAAACAGTCTCAGAATCAGTGGGATCTGTTGAAGCTTTTCAGAGGTATTACCACATACAGTAGATTGACACTGGTCAGAATTGAAAAAATCAGGACTGGTCATGAAGGTGAAAACGGGCTTGGGGCTAACTATGACTATGAGTGCTATCATTATAAAATGAAAAGAAATACAGCAACTGATCCAGATCACGTAAAGTCACAGAACGGGGTTGACAAATACAGAGAAGCAGAAGGCACAACAAGTCACTTATACTTAGCTAACTCCATGACTGCAGAGTCCAAAAGTTCAATGACATTAAGATGAGCACAAAACTGCATCGGGAGCTTCACAGAATTTCCATCACGAAGCAGTTGAATGCAAGCCTTACATCACCAAGCACAATGCCTAGCATCAAATGGAGTAGTATAAAACATGCTGTCACTGGACTCTAGAGCAGTGGAAACCTGGTATATGCCGTGATGGATCACACTTTTCTATCTCGAGTCTGATGGATGGTCTGGGTTTGGAGAAAGTTTCCAGTCTGACTCTATGGTGCCAGCTGTAAGGTTTGGTGGCAGAAGGATAATATTATGGGGTGTCACCGAAGGGAAATATTAATGCTTCAGAAATCCAATACATTTTGGACAATTGTAACTTCAAACATTGTGGATCAGTTTGGGGAAAGCCATGACTGCGTCCTAGTGCACAAAGCAAGGTCCATAAAGATATGGTTGGTGGAGATTGGTATGTAAAAACATGATCGGCCGCATGGAACCTGGACCTCAACGCCACACTATATCATTGCGATGATCTAGAACGGAGCTTGTGAGCCCGGCCTCTCCTCCAACATCAGGGTTTGACCTCACAGATGCTTTTTTGGATGAATGGGCAGACATTCCCAATGATAACTCCAAAATCTCGTAGAAGAGATTCTAGAAGAGTGGAAGCTGTTATAGCTGCAAAGCGGGGAGCAACTCCATATTAATGTCTATGGATGTAGAATGGGAGGTCACAAAGGCCCCTGTAGGTGTAATGAGGAGGAGTCTCAATACTTTTGTTTATTTAATGTACAGTATATCTGAGAACACAACAGATACAGTATATAAGGTTTAAAGAGCAGCATACACAGAATAAACAGAAAAATTCTAGATAAACTTACTGTGTATACATTCACAGCTGAGTCTACTATTGTTTATAACCAGTGACCTTATGCAGGTCTCAGTCTCATCTTCCAGCACCGAGAGACTCTGTAGTTACCATTGTCGAACTCTCCTGCACACAATCGTGGAGACGTGTCCCATTCATAGAATCATTACTCCACCTGTCTACCTATCACATAGTTATCGACAAGCCCAACTTTGCTGTTACTCTCAATATCTCAAGAGCCTGGCTGCGCGTTTTTCATTGTGGCATTTAAGAGAAAGCATACTTTGAAAAAACGGATGGGGAAGCCAATCCCTAACAAACCCAACGAGTCCTAAGCCATTGTGTTGCAATCAATGATCGGTGCCCATAGATAAAATTCAAGTGTTGGCACATTAAGTTCTCACATTTGAGTCAGTTTTTAAAAGTTTTCAAAGGGAATCTGATAGAAAGTTCTACCCAAAACTGTGTCGCTCTCTGGAATGTAATGTCATCCTCACCTTTACTGATGTAATCTGTTACTCCCTGATTGAAAAATCGACATTTCAATTCATATGCAAACGGAGCTTAAGTGCTCTGAATGCGGTAAAGCACTTCCCAAGATTCTACCACCCTTGGTTCCAGTCCTGACTCAGCCCCACATTCCTCTGCTTGACTGACAGATTCCCTGTACATTTCTGGTTAATCTTTCAAGAATACAAAATGAAGGGTTGATCCCGGAATAACAAGGTATCGGATATCTCGCTGATCTCTAGTGATCCAAATGCTGAGGCCTCCAGCAGTCTGAAGATTGGAGCTCTGGAAACCTAAGAACAGAGTTCCACAGGAGCAGAGTTCATTGGAGCAGAGGTGTAAATGCTCAACCTCCACTCCATTCATTGTGTATGGGACTGCTGGAAATAGACAATGAATGGAGCAGAAGTCAAGAGTAGGCACCTCAACTACACTGATGTCGATTGACAGTCATTTTGTATTTCTTCCATTTTCTATTACTATTGCACCAACAGATGCCTCCTTCTCACCCAGCATCTTACTTATGGTTTTGTAGCCCATTCCAGCTTTGTGCAGGTCTATGATCTTTTCTCTGACATCCTTATAAAGCTCTTTGGTCTTGCCCATGTTGTAGGGGTTAGAGTCTGACTGATAAATTGAGTCTGTGGACAGGAGTCTTTTATAAAGGTGACTATGTAAGACAGCTGTCTAATGCAGGTAATGAGTTGATTAGGAGCGGCTAACTGGTCTGTAGGAGCCAGAACTCTTAATGGTTGGTAGGGGATCAAATACTCACTGCAAAATGTAAATAAGTTTATATAATTTATACAATGTGATTTTCTGGATTTTATTTTTGATATTCTATCTCTTGTTGTTATAATTAACCTACCCTTAAAATTATAGACTGTTCAGGTCTTTGTCAGTGGGCAAACTTACAAAATCAGCAAGGGATCAAATACTTATTTCCACTGTACATCTAAGATGGGGCTGCAGACGCTGGTTCTAGGGGTTTCCAGAGCCTTAACCTCAGGATCAGCTGGGACACACAATGATCAGAAAATTATCCACTACTTTATGCATTGGTTATTTTGGAAATAGCCCCTTAGTACATAATTCAATCCGCTAATAATCCACTCCAATTTACTATTGCTTCCCTACAAGTCTGTTGTCAGAATGCAGACAGCATTTAATAAGAAACTGAATTGAAATATATTTTATCAGAGAAATCCACTTTTTCTCTTCCAGATCTGATCTTTCATTCTCAAAATTCTCAGTTCATGTGTAAAATCTTTCTCTAGTGAATGAAGACTTTCTCTTTACTGAGAAGTGAGATGACAATTGGTGCTTCTATGGAGAAGTGTATCTTCAGGAGAACTTACATCAGAATGTCTGTGTCGGCCTCTAGCCCATCTCTCCTCTCTCAATCCATAGAATTTTACAAGCACCAACTGTCATCTCCTAGGTCGGTAATAGAAAAATTTGTCTTTAGTGAATACAGATTCTACAGATTATACCCATGAATTGAGTGTAAGGGCTCATCTTCATCTGCATTTAAAATGGATGAGTGCAATCCGATAAAAAATTGGATTGCACTCTAACTAGTGTTAGTCATTGATATAGTGCTCATCTGCAATTTTCTCAGTTCGGATCAGACGGAGAAGAAAACTGTGCCATGCTGAGAGTGGCCGCATATATCGTACAAGACTTGGCAATGCAAGACAATAGGTGCAAGAAAAAAATTGCACAGCACAAGGACATTGCGTGTGCCGTGCGATTTTTACACACTCATCTCATAAGAAACCCAACATTTTATCACCCGAGTACAGAAAATTCATAGCATGAACCATAAGAATAGATATAGAGAATGAACAAATTAAAAAATGGCGTGTGTTTCCCCATATTTACCTTAACCAGCTGAGGAAAAGCCGACAGCTGAGGGATTTTTATAGTCTGGGAAGGGGGTAATAAACATGGAGCTTTCCAGGCTACTAATATCAGCTCACAGCTGTCTTACTTGGCCTTTACTGGTTATTAATTAGGGGTGCCCCCCAAAAAATGACATAGGGTCACCCCTATTAATAACCAACAAAGGCATCTGCCAGCTAATATTAATAGCCTAGGAAGGGGCCATGGATATTGGCCCCCTCCCAGACTAAGAACATCAGCCTGTTTGTTAGGCAATCCCCTCATGTGTTGCAGCTGTCTAACAGCTGTGAGATTTGCGGCCACGGGGACTTGAACATATGACTCAAACACGCCAAAGATACTTAGATAGCACCCTAGCATTCTCAGATAACACCTTATCCAAGTACGTTCGCTCATCACTAGTTGTTATATAACTTGTGTGTTTAAGTATGCCATTAAACAACAAATTCCCATTTGGCTGTGTTATAAATGTCAGACAGTCGCTTATCTCTCTGCATAGAAATTACATGCATGTCCATTATTCTGTGTAGTCCAAGGAGTTGGTTTCGCAATCATCAGATTTGGAAAAAATTCTCTGCAGTTTTTGATACAGCTTTTGAGCTAAAGCCAGAACTTATTCCTACATACTGGTCTCTGTCCTTGATACTGGCTCAGGAACTGAGCTTGCATCTTTCCTGGCAGATGTGGGGTGCCATGGCAGCTGAGGATCTGCTGCCTGCCAACCATCCTGTGGCTTTCTTCATTGGAGACTGTGATTTGTACTACAGCTCTGGCAAAAAATTAAGAGACCACCAGATCAAAACCCTATCTTGGGCAGCCCAATCTCCAGACCTGAACCCCATTGAAAACCTCTGGCATGTAATCAAGGGGATGATGGATAGTCACAAGCCATCAAACAAAGAAGAACAGCTTAAATTTTTGCGCCAGAAGCAGTGTGAAAGACTGGTGGAAAGCATGCCAAGACGCATGAAAGCTGTGATTAAAAAATCATGGTTATTCCACCAAATATTGATTTCTAAAACTCTTCCTGAGTTATATACTAATAAAATATACATAAAAAGAGAAAAATTAGACAAACTGAACATTTTGCAGTGATCTTTTAATTTTTGCCAGAGCTGTATATAATACTTAAATATAGTATAAAAGAACAAATGAACACAAGCGTAAGTTTCCCAAAGGGACTTCAAAATTAAGTAAAAAAAAGTTTTTAAAAGGAAAGAAAGCAAGTTCAAAATGTATAGTTTGAATTACTTCTCTTTTCCTACAGAAATTTTTATTTTTATTTTTTTTACAAATATCTGATTTTTTTTAACCACTGAAAGAAACAAAAACAAAACAACAACAAAAAAGCTATAGAAATGTTGTATCCCTTTAATCGGTCTGACCTGGAGAATCATACTGCCAGGTAATTTTGACTGCACAATGAACAGCTTAAGAACATTGTAGACAAAAACAATTGCAGAGTTGTATTTGTAATTATTTTTCACGCTTTTCAAAACACTGAAGAACACGGTAGAATAAAGTCATTAAAAATCATGAAAAACAAGCCCTGTAGACTGAAAAATAAAAAAAATGATAGCTTTTGGAAGAAGATGAGCAAAAAACAAAAATACAAAGATAAAATCTTAAAGATCGATATGGGGTTAAACACCTCTCACTTGCCAAAAATTTGAATATTTTTTTTACTTCTCCATAAACAGGCATGTTTTTGGTTCCTGCACCTCTCTGTTCCTGAAATATGGCCTCCTTTTCTCTTTATGTAAAGCTAGTCTTTGTAGCCACCTAGGTGTGGTCTTCAAAAAGTTGCCCATGGACAAAAGTTGAGGGCCTTTGGTAAAAATAAAAAAAAGACTAGATTTAAAAAGGGGGCCATATTTCAGGAACAGAGAGGCTCAGAAACACAAGAAAAAGACATATTTATGGCACATGCCAAGTCCTGTTTAAATTTACCAATCCTTCTGATTTCACTTCTGGCTTTGACCCTACTTTCTGCATCAAAAACTGAAGTGTAGTTTTTCCCCAGAAAATTCTGTGTGTGAGACCACCCATGGTAATGTCTTCCTTAGCTATCTTGACCAGAAATGATTTACGAAGTAACAAGTGTCTGCTGATGTTCTCAGGACCCCAGATATCGGTGGTATCACAATTTTTACATTGTTGTCAAAGGTTATGTAAAGGTTCAGTCCTCAGCTTGGCTCCTATGCATTAATACTGATCTGTCTGATTAGACACTTGATACTAAGTACGGTAACCACATCTCCATGGAATTTTTTCATGGTCATCATGAGGATGTGCAGCTGCTACTTATCAGAAGATACACTGTCCACACTGGTGAGAAGAGAAATTCTTCAGCTCCAGTGCTGAGTGAAGGACTGAAGCGTCCATCACCCTCACCATCTTAATGAGGGTTCCCGGGCTTTCATGAGCGGAAAACATAAAACAAGTAGTCAGACACATGTTCACGTGTGATCAGACATGGTCAATGGTCCAATTTAAGTGAAGGTCCACTAATTTTAAGCCAGACATCAATGCACTTGTGGGTTATCATCAAAGTGACCAACCATTGTATTGGAGAAATACTTCTGGTGGGTCAGTTTAGATTCAATACTGAACTCCAAAGTCCAGGAGAAGACAACCCCATTTAGAGCCCATGACTCATCACTGGAATCTAAAGGGAACATGTACATCTACTGTAGAGATTTTGGGAGGTAATTTCATTGGTAAAGAAAAATGTCTGTGAAATTTGCGGCCAAGAAAGCAGAAATTCAAACTGACTGTCAAACAAGAGTATTACTACAATTAATAGGACCCTATCTCACAAATACTCCTTAGGAAAGGACCCAGTCATATACGTCCAAGCTTTTAAGTGTTTGTTCACACATTGCTTTTTTGCTGTACTTCGTCAGTGATAAAAATGCAGTGTACTACAGCACCGGCAAAGTGAATGAGATTTCTGAAATGTCACGCACACGCTACTTATTTTTTACTTGCAGATTTGGACTTTCACATTTTTTTTTTCAGATCTGCAGCATTTTTGCAGCGTTTTTCACCCATTCAAATAAATGGGAAAGAGCACATGTAAAAACGCATCATAAACACATGCAAAAATGTGGCAAAATGCATGTACCGTATTTTATGCAGCATTTTTCCTGCCAACTCTGTTTTTTTTGCAACAGAAAAATCTGCTGCAAATACTAAACATGTGCACATACATAGCCTTCCAAGCCCTACAACATGACCGTTGATAAATGCTAAATCAGAAATTCATCTACTGACAGCCCTGTACTGGGATGTTCGCCCCTCATCAGTGAGAAGTAGAGTCTGGTTGGGCGAGTTTGACATCTTTTGGGCAACATGTGGAAGTTCTGGTTCTATTTAAAGAGACCTACTGACCCAGTTTGGAGTCTTCCAGTCTTGTCATGCATTGATGTGTACGGTAGCTACCTATCTTACGAGATACTTTTATTCTTCAAAAGTGCTCATTTCAATGAGTTTTTTCCATGAAGCATAGCCTGCAAGGCCACGTGCATACGTTCAGTATTCGGTCAGTATTTTACATCAGTATTTGTAAGCCAAAACCAGGAGTGGAACAAATAGAGGAAAAGTATAATAGAAACATATGCACCACTTCTGTATTTGTCACCCACTCCTGGTTTTGGCTTACAAATACTGTCCCGGGGGTAAAAACCCACCAAATACTGAACATGTGCACGTGGCTTAACGCTCCATATTCATCTGGTCTCTTTAAGGAGAACCAGGACTTCCCCCCACAATGTCTGTAGGGCACCGTACTCAGCCCTAAACTGATGAGCTGCAAATACCCCAAAACAGGCTTTGAGTACATTTTCTATCTTGCCATTTTAATTTGGTCATGTTGCAAGTCTCGTAAAAGGATTGGACATTGATTTATAGGGCAGATCCCCCACCCCCTGCAACGTGGTATTGGCAAGATAGTTTCTTTCATTTTGTGACAGAGCTATTTTGCTTGCCCTTCACTGTGACATTAAAATGTTTATTACCCCTGCACTGTGACATCACTGTTTTTATCACTTCTATACTGTGTTTTCATTGTGAATTTATCATCCTTGTGCTATAACTTATTATTTCGGCATTGTGGTATAGTGGAAGTTGTACCTGTGATTTGGTGCATAAAGACGCTCAACCATTCCTCCGCCACATGAGTTGGATCCCCCGTATGAATACGTTACTCATCTGCTTGTACAACTCATTCATTCACTCCACTCTTACTCCTTTTGTGGAAACTCAAGGTTTTTTTTGCATTGCCATTTAGCATAATTAGCAGTTGTAAAGGAAAACGCATAGAGGGAGATCATTTGTCTTACTGTATCATTAGGGTAATTACTTTTGACATGGTAACCATTCATGACTTTTCTTTACTTACTTTGTAGGACAAGCTGAGTTGCAGGCCATCCCAAGGGTAAAGTTACCAAAATCCACAAACCAAACCTCAAAGCTTCTCAAAAATGGAGCGTTCAACTCAGGAGCTGTTCCTCAACTTTATGATTGTCCTGATCACAGTCATGCTCATGTGGATCCTTGTGAAATCTTACCAGAGCTAAAGACATCATAAAGACCATGGAGCAGTAAAATGGTCTCCATGGAAAAATGTGAGACTTTCTTTCCACCTCAAGGTGTGCTGTGTCCTGTCACCAAGCCCCTCGATCCATCACCGGCAGTTTAGGTCAATGTCAAATCTACACATGCACCTATCCTTGGCCTTGTATCCAGAGTGTTCTTCATCCTGATCTTCCCAACCTGAGCATTCACTTGGCTATGATTGATTACTTGGCTGTGATGTGCGCACATATTCGAGTGAGATTTAAACACAAGAGAAATGTTTAGTCTACCGGAGGAAGTGAAGAGGAAAATGTAAAACTTTTGCCTTTCGAAATAAAAACCAGGAATGTTTGGATTAAAGTAAAATTGAACATTTGGATTCCATGTATTTTTCAGTGAAATAAAAATCTTCCCACCAAATGATATTACATTACATGTGTTCTCCTGTATTTCCTTTTAAAGGGGCCGTCCAGGATTATAAACTCATCTTTGTTTCCAGAAGCAGTGTCACTCTTAGCGATAGATAGACTTGGGAATATAACACCAAAAACAATCTATGATGAGATTAAAATATCCAAGGAGGTAGGAAAAACAACCAAACATCTTTGAATGTGTCGACTATATGGTGATAACCGATCATCAACATGCATCTAGTCAGTAGCATTGGAATCCATTCTATTTTAGTTTAGTAAATTAATGGATGTATCCAAAATTACTTCACCTTCACCAGATGGTCTCAGATTAGTCTCTTAGAGTAAAGACACCAAGACAGATCACAGGAAGTGGGGTCGGTCACTGTCTATTGGATTGCATGAAGGCATGTCAGAGATTCAGACTTTTAGTTCATGGCCATTGGGCATGGCAGGAGCAATGTATGATGGGAAGTGAGGGAAAGGAAGTCCCAGCTTCTATATTGCTGGCAGAAAGCTAATGAAGAGAAACAAAACATGAAAATTGGAACAGTTCCCAGACATATTAGACTAACTTGTGCACCTAAAGCAATTTAAACTTGTTTTCGGGGATGAGGGCAGTGAGACCATGCTTTTCGACACATTTTGTGATACAGAACTCTTTAAAGGGAACCTGTCACATGGTTCTAGTACTCCCAACTGATCTAATCTATGTTAGTTCACTGTAATGCAGATTACATTTGTATCTTTGTTTTTTTCAGTACTTTATTCCATTCCAAAATAACTGCTTTTCCAATTTTTATGTAAATGAACCACTAGTGCAGGGGGCTTTGCCCTGCACTTAAGGTACCTTCACACGAAGCGACACTGCAGCGATAGCGACAACGATGCCGATCGCTGCAGCGTCGCTGTTTGATCGCTGGAGAGCTGTCACACAGACCGCTCTCCAGCGACCAACGATGCCGAGGTCCCCGGGTAACCAGGGTAAACATCGGGTTGCTAAGCGCAGGGCTGCGCTTAGTAACCCGATGTTTACCCTGGTTACCAGTGTAAAAGTAAAAAAACCAAACAGTACATACTTACATTCGCGTCCCCCAGCGTCTGCTTCCTGATACTGACTGAGCTCCGGCCCTAACAGCACAGCGGTGACGTCACCGCTGTGCTTTCACTTTCACTTTAAGGACGGCACTCAGTAAGGCTACTTTCACACTAGCGTTAACTGCAATACGTCGCAAATGCGTCGTTTTGCCGAAAATACGCATCCAGCAAAAGTTCTTGCTGGATACATTTTTTCGTCATAGACTAACATTAGCGACGCATTTGCAACGCATTGCCAAACGTCGCGTCCGTTTTGCGACGCTTGGGCGTGTGGTAGCGGACCGTCGGGAGAAAAAAACGTTACATGTAACGTTTTTTGCTCACGACGGTCCGCTTTTTCCGACCGCGCATGCGCGGCCGGAACTCCGCCCCCACCTCCCCGCACTTCCCCGCACCTCACAATGGGGCAGCGGATGCGTTGGAAAAATACTTCCGCTGCCCCCGTTGTGCGGCGGAGACCACGCTAGCGTCGGGAACGTCGGCCCGACGCACAGTGACGGGTCTTTCCCGACGCTAGTGTGAAAGTAGCCTAAGTGTCAGGAAGCAGACGCTGGGGGACGCGCAGGTGAGTATGTACTGTTTGTTTTTTTTACTTTTACGCTGGTAACCAGGGTAAACATCGGGTTACTAAGCGCAGCCCTGCGCTTGGTAACCCGATGTTTACCCTGGTTACCAGTGTAAAACATCGCTGGTATTGTTGCTTTTGCTTTCAAACACAACGATACACGGCGATCGGACGACCAAATAAAGTTCTGGACTTTATTCAGCGACCAGCGACATCACAGCAGGATCCTGATCGCTGCTGCGTGTCAAACTAAACGATATCGCTAGCGAGGACACTGCAACGTCACGGATCGCTAGCGATATCGTTACAAAGTCGTTTCGTGTGAAGGTACCTTTACAACTCTCTGGCCTCTCATCCTGTTTTCCCACCCATTGCCGTCCTCTGGTCACTGAATGACAGGTCACTCTGGTCTAAATGATCTGTATCCACTGGCGGAGATCTTGCATAGGTGCCGTTTTTTGTATGTGCCGTCAAGTCCTGATGGTTTTTCAAGCTGCAATAAAACCTGCTGACAGGTTCTCTTTAATATCTGTGTGAGGAGCTGGCCACTGACTAAATACTATTGGACCAATGGATGTAGAGTGGAGTCCATGGCTCTAAGGGATGCAGAGTTTTTCCAGCACGGAGCACCTGTTATTTCAATTTTGTTGGGTTTTATTAGAGATTTGCTAGCTTGTCATCTTAAGGTACACAAACCTCTCCTGGAAAGTGTTCAGCCTCAGGAATCGATGTTTCCATTCAGTGACAGTGAGCAGAGGAAGATTTGAGGGCTGGATCTTGTGTATACATAAGGCCAGACACAAGATTAGTAATCAGGTAAAGCAATCATTCCATTACTTTCTTTAGGGTCTCAGGGGCCTCAAGCCATTGTTCTCCCAGCCACTAGGCCCATTATGTGGATGGGAATGGTAGACTCAGTGGAGCCGTCACCATAGGGGGTCTCACATGCAGTCCCAAGTGATGGAGCTCGGCCTGAGAATAATGCCTCCTCCAATGCCACAGTTAGCTTTGGGGGAGGAGGGTTTCCTGAGGACCAGGCTCAATTCTGGGGTGGGTTCGGTATATAGGACACTGATTACGGAATGAGGGGGGGTGTTGATGGCTGGAGCTGGATACATGTGCTACGGTCGTGGTATCCATCATCTGGAGGAGCATGGACTGTGAATATAGACTTTACTGGTGGGAGATACAAAAGCTGTGGGCCAACCAAAAGTTGTGAGACAGTGGGTATCACCTGGTATAGGATCAGTGGGACTACCCACCCCATGTTGGGATTTTGTGGACTGGGGGCATTGTATTTTCGCCATTTACCTGGAGTTGCTGTAAGACCATGGCCGTAAGAAATAAAAAATAGTTGCATCATTAACCTGCCTAGGTGATTATTACAACCCACAAACCTCAGATCCTCACAATCTGTATAGTATCCCAGGGAAGGATTACAAACAGTGGGTGCAATGGTACTAAACTGTGAGGCAAGAAAGCACCAGTGGACAAGAGAAAAGAGGAGTAAAGGTAAGAAAGTTCAGCAATGTTGCCTCAGCACATTGCAGTGGTATCAACACTGTCATGATCCAATAGAATCTACAGTGAAGGCACCCACTTCTGCACCCATTCTTACTTGAAAATTATAATTAAAGTCTATGCACATCTTTGACATGGAATAAACGACTGTGGTTACATTTAGTTCATGTAACTGCACTAAGTTTCAATATGAAATCATCATTCTTTCATTCTTTTTTAGGACCCTTGATATACAGTTTGCAGCCTGATCCATGTGTCAGTTTTGTCTTTTGCAAGAGGGTCTCTTCCAGTAATGAAGGCTGGATGTCAGCTCTGTATATATCCAGGTTACTTGTGCTTTCCTCCTGTGCTACAGTCTGTTTTTTGTGCCCTTCCTGAGATACTTTCTCCCCTCTCCATGCTGTTTAAATCTGTGTACAACCACCTCAACGTCCTTGCTGCTACCACTAAGACTAAGAAAAAGAAGATGAATAGCAAAAGCAGCCGTGAGAACCAGGAGGAGGAACTCTAATGGATTTGTAACAATGGTGATAAAGTACTGAGTCAGATAAATAAATGATGAACTCTGCAATATCAAAATGGTAAAAAAATAATTTATTAAGGACAGCAGAAGGAAGTTGCATAAAATTGCATGTAGGAAGCAAATGAACAATAAACAAATTCTGTTCGTAAGTCTACATTTAAAGGGCTATTCTTGTGATCATAAATTGTTAAATTTAAAATGTGTTTGTAAAAAGCAACTTCAGAATCTACTTTATTGATAAGAATGGAGTGATTTTTCGTATCATTGTTTACTGCTCCTGTTTACCGGCCACTGTTGCCTTCTATCAGTCGTGGCCGGTCTCCTAGGCAAGCAAAAAAGTGTTTAGACGCTTTTTCCAATAGAGCATGTAGGCCAGAACCCTGGAACTGTTTCTACGAAGATAAAACAAGGTCTTATATTATTTTTTGCTCTGAAAGATGCGTTAGGGCTTATTTTCAGGGGATTTTTTTTTTCCATGACCAACAATCTATATTTATTTTTGAACAAAAAATCATCAACATTTATTCAAATGTAATCAGGGCATCACATTCTGGAGCATCATCATAACTCTCCAAACCTTGAATTCCATCATGAGTATCTTGAGAACCTATTTCCTTTTCCCATGTACAGCAATTTACATTAACCGGTATTCATGAACTAACATTAACATTTATTCAAACACAGTCATGTTATCAACTTCTGGAACATCATAACTTACCAAACCCTGAATTCCATTGTGAATTTCTTGTTACTCTTTTGCCTTTAGAATCATTGGCCTTAATTTCTCATGTCTAGCAATTGCGCTTTCCTAAAATAAGCACTTCTTGTCTATGTAGCTTGCTTGTAGTGCATTGGCAATACAACAGTCAGTGATTTCCTCCCATTAATTCTTCACCCAAGACCAGGGGCAGACACGGACAGCTTGGGGCCCCTGTACAGGAAATGTGTCTGGGCCCCCCTCCTTTTAAGGTGACAAATATATATATATATGTATATATATGTATATATATATATATATATATATATATATATATATATATATATATATATATATATATCTATAGCCACACACACATAGATGTCTCCTTTATTGTGTGTATTGCCGTCCCTTATTATACAGTGCCCTCTCTTGTTATGTACAGCACCGTCCCTTGCATATTGGATTTTATAGAGCCCTGTTTTTTTATTACATACCGTCCTGTCTTGTTAGCCGTATAATGCAATGATGGCTGATGGAGCATGGGAAAGCTTCTTTTCTAAAGGAGGAGCTGATGGACTGGTAGTCTGGTCACCGGCACCTTCATCGGTAGTCATTTTATATCTAACAAGAGAGGGGACTATGTAATAAAAGAGGGCGCTGTGAATAACAAAAATAACAAGAATGCACTATGCAAGAGACAGCACTGTACATAACAGCAGAGGAAGCTATATAAGGGAGGGCATCATATATAACTAGAGAGGATGGTACGTAATAAGGGACGGTGTTATACATAACAAAAGAGGAAACTATGTAACTAAGGATGGTGTTATACATAATAAGTGAGTACACTATACAATAAGGGACTGTGCTATACATAAGTGAGTACACTATATACTAAGGGACTGTGCTATGCATAATAAGTGAGTACACTTTATACTAAGGGATTATACTAATAATCTATAATAATGTCTTCCTCCACCTCCCTCTGTTCCTAAATACATTATAAATCCCCCTTCCTCCCATCCCAATCCCCTACACCCCTCATTGTTCTCCTCCCCCCGCATTTCATTATTGCCCTCTCCCCCACCCCATGATTGCCCTCTTCACCACCTCTATCAATGCTTTCTCCCCACCACCCCATTATTGCCCATTCCACCACCTCCATCATTGCCTCCTCCCCACCACCCCATCATTGTCCTTTCCACTGCCACCATCATTGCCTTCTCCCTCACCACTCCCATCATTACCCATTTCACCACCTCCTTCATTTCCTCCTCCCCCACCATACCCATGATTGCCCTTTCCACTACCACCATTAGTCTTTTCCCCCATCACCCCCATCATTACCCATTCCACCACCTCCATCACCTCCTCCCCATCATTGTCCTTTCCACTGCCATCATCATTGTCTTCTCCCCACCACCCCATCATTACCCATTCCACCACCTCCATCATTTCCTCCTCCCCCACCATACCCATCATTGCCCTTTCCACCACCACCATTATTGTCTTTTTAACTACCACCCCATAATTACCCATTCCACCACCTCCATCATTGCCTCCTTCCAACCACCCCATCATTGTCCTTTTCCCTACCACCCCATCATTTCCTCCTCCTCACCACCCCATTATTGCCCATTACACCGCCTCCATAATTTCCTCCTTCCCACCACCCCATTATTGCCCATTCACCACCTCCATCATTTCCTCCCCCCACCACCCCCATTATTGCCCTTTCAACCACCCCATCATTGCTTTCTCCCCACCACCCCTATCATTCCCCCTTTCCGTCAACCCAATCATTGCCTTCTGCCCTATCATTGCTCTCTGTCATCCCAATCATTGCCTTCTGCCCCATCATTGCCCTCTCCGTCAACCCAATCATTGCCTTCTGCCACATCACCCCCATCATTGCCCTCTCCTCCACCTACACACACAGAGCACCATTCACCACTCTGCATACACACACACACCTCACATCACCTCTGCGTATGGTATCCTGAAGCCGCACCATTGCTGGCAGCCTCCTGTCTCGCACAGCTGCGGCGCTGAATGATGATGTCATTCAGCCGCTGCTGTGTGAGACTGGAAGCATGGGCAGGACGGATCCATTCCCTGCCGTTCCGCTGCCATTTTCTCTTGCAGGCAGCGGAGCTGAAGGTATTGCTACCTGCCCACCACACATGAGGGCAATCTGGCCAGGGGCCCCCCCAGAGCCTCGGGGCCAGATAAACTGGCCAGATTGCCCTCATGAATAGCTGCCCTGTAGGGGCCCCCGGAACCTCCGGGCCCCAGTGCAGCCGCACCGGTTGAACAGGCAGTATGTCCACCCATGCCCAAGTCACAACGTCTTGCAGTCTAGGCTTCGCAAAGCTGCCATGCTGATTTCTCTCTATTCTATTTTTCAATGTAGTCATCAATTTCCATGTGCAAATGGTCATTGAATGGCTTCTTTATTGCAATATAAAGTCTGGAGATAAGTAGTCTAGAATTGCAGTCTGTATAATATCTACAAGCAGGTTTGAAAGATAAGGCCCAACGGGTTGTCATCTTTCCCACAGGTACCGGATACAACTTTAGCCCTGATTCTCGGGATACGTGTCATATTCCTCTTTCTGGCTTTCCTTACCCTTGGGGATCTTCCTCATCTTTAGCAGCATTTCTGGATTGCAATACCTTCCTCCCCATGTAGTCTGAGTGCATTCTTCTATCTAGCTTTGCAAGCTGAGTGTGCCCCTGGAACCCGACGTCCATCTCGAGGTTGCCCTTTTCCATTAGACGGAATCACACGGAAGGTATTTTCGGCAATCTGCTGTCCCGAATATTGAGCTCGCGTCATCCCTAGCAGCCCACTTTTCTTGATGTATATGCACTCCTGCCTTCATATTAATTGAACTGACACTTCCTGCCTCTGCCTCTAACACTCAGTTCCCCCCTCTCATCTGGGTTGACCACTACAGTTAACCCTGTCCCAGCTAACTGCAGCCCCATGGGGTATTCTACCAGTACCACATACAAGTACATAAGCACATTTAACCCTTGAGGGTCTAGAACCAATCTATGAGCTTCCACCATCATTACAGATCAACTGTCGCTTGTGATCCTTGGACCACTGCAGTTTCATCCATAGCAAACATGTTGAAAACTTGGTATATAGAAAGTTGATGCCATGAACAAAGGACTTGAATACATGCAATAAATTCAGCATCTTCCAGCTTAAGCATTGTTTTGATCTTCTTAGAGACAGTTCACATTGCTGAAGGAAGCCGCCCAGCCAGAGATGATACTTGAAATCTTCTAGGGATATTTCTAATTGTGTAAGGGCAAATTATTGAATATCAGTCCTGGTCACAACCAAAGTCTTTGCTCTCCTGTCAGCAACCCAATCATAGATCATGTCTTCTACTCAGAAAATAATGGATGCCAACCTGATCCACACTTGCACTTCTTAGCATTTCCCTTACACACTTGTTGACTGAGGTCATCATCCTCTGCTCGGCAGTTTCTGACCATTTGGACACCTAACATCTTATCTTTGTAGAAAGCAGTAAGCTTTTTGGTCATGGAGTCCTCAAAGATTCCTTTCTTGTACTTGATGGAATAGGTCTTTCTTTTTTAACTCATGTTGTCTGTGGGTCAAAATGTACCATGCCAGTACAGTACATTTCTTGTAAAGTTAAAGAGATCTACGGTATTCACAAATGAGCTTTAGCCATGAATAAATTATAAAGTGCTCCTCTTGTTTTTAACTTTTTGTGATATTTGATATAATAAAGATATGCTTTTATAATTTATTCATGACTATACATCATTAGTGAATAGGTCTTTTTCAATGCTGCAGTATTTATAGCTACACTCATGGTATAAAGTAAAATGTTTCCAGGGTGCCATTATTGATGCTACAGTATTCACTATCTATGAAAACATAGCTAGAATCAAAGATACAGGTCCTTCTCAAAAAATTAGCATATAGTGTTAAATTTCATTATTTACCACAATGTAATGATTACAATTAAACTTTCATATATTATAGATTCATTATCCACCAACTGAAATTTGTCAGGTCTTTTATTGTTTTAATACTGATGATTTTGGCCTACAACTCCTGATAACCCAAAAAACCTGTCTCAATAAATTAGCATATTTCAACCGTCCAATCAAATAAAAGTGTTTTTTAATAACAAACAAAAAAACCATCAAATAATAATGTTCAGTTATGCACTCAATACTTGGTCGGGAATCCTTTGGCAGAAATGACTGCTTCAATGCGGCGTGGCATGGAGGCAATCAGCCTGTGACACTGCTGAGATGTTATGGAGGCCCAGGATGCTTCAATAGCGGCCTTAAGCTCATCCAGAGTGTTGGGTCTTGCGTCTCTCAACTTTCTCTTCACAATATCCCACAGATTCTCTATGGGGTTCAGGTCAGGAGAGTTGGCAGGCCAATTGAGCACAGTAATACCATGGTCAGTAAACCATTTACCAGTGGTTTTTGCACTGTGAGCAGGTGCCAGGAAGCATGAAGTGCTCCAAAATCTCCTGATAGCTAGCTGCATTGACCCTGCCCTTGATGAAACACAGTGGACCAACACCAGCAGCTGACATGGCACCCCACACCATCACTGACTGGGTACTTGACACTGGACTTCAGGCATTTTGGCATTTCCTTCTCCCCAGTCTTCCTCCAGACTCTGGCACCTTGATTTCCGAATGACATGCAAAATTTGCTTTCATCAGAAAAAAGTACTTGGGACCACTTAGCAACAGTCCAGTGCTGCTTCTCTGTAGCCCAGGTCAGGCGCTTCTGCCGCTGTTTATGGTTCAAAAGTGGCTTTACCTGGGGAATGCGGCACCTGTAGCCCATTTCCTGCACACGCCTGTGCACGGTGGCTCTGGATGTTTCCACACCAGACTCAGTCCACTGCTTCCTCAGGTTCCCCAAGGTCTGGAATCGGTCCTTCTCCACAATCTTCCTCAGGGTCCGGTCACCTCTTCTCGTTGTACAGCGTTTTCTGCCACATTGTTTCCTTCCAACAGACTTACCATTGAGGTGCCTTGATTCAGCACTCTGGGAACAGCCTATTTGTTGAGAAATTTCTTTCTGGGTCTTACCCTCTTGCTTGAGGGTGTCAATGATGGCCTTCTTGACATCTGTCAGGTCGCTAGTCTTACCCATGATGGGGGTTTTGAGTAATGAACCAGGCAGGGAGTTTTTAAAAGCCTCAGGTATCTTTTGCATGTGTTTAGAGTTAATTAGTTGATTCAGAAGATTAGGGTAATAGGTCGTTTAGAGAACCTTTTCTTGATATGCTAATTTATTGAGACAGGTTTTTTGGGTTATCAGGAGTTGTAGGCCAAAATCATCAGTATTAAAACAATAAAAGACCTGACAAATTTCAGTTGGTGGATTATGAATCTATAATATATGAAAGTTTAATTGTAATCATTACATTATGGTAAATAATGAAATTTAACACTATATGCTAATTTTTTGAGAAGGACCTGTAGATGTAGCAATCATATTTCTTGATAAGTGATACTCTTCATGAATCAGGAATAGCAATAAAGAACCTTTTAGAGCTTAAATCCCCAGAACAAAGTCAAAAGAAGGTGTGTGTATAAGTAGAGTCACAAAGTCAATCTTAACCCTGCTTGTGCTAAAAGTATAAAAAAGACTTTGTTTAAATTAAGCAAAACAGGGCATATAAATATACATATAAATTGCTCCACACCTTATGTACAAAAACGAATAAAACCAGGCGGACAACAATTCAACCATGGTGTGACCACACAGGCATAGGGTAATTAGGACAGAGAACATCACAGAGTGATAGTAACCTAATAAGAATATTACATGTGCGAGGCTCCCTAATCACAAATGAACATGTAAAGAGATGTTTAGAGGGACAATCAAACCGCAAATGTGCAGTTAACAAATAAGCACAGGCAAGTATAGGACTGAATATACACAACACATATTGTAAAAATAACAAAGTAATTTTCATTAATATATTGCCGGAGACACATGTATTGTGGGAAAAAGGCCAGTGCTCATATGAGATTGAACCAAAACCCTCTTACCCATGTTCAAAAGATGCCTGTGCGCCGCGGCCGAGTATTCACTACCTGTACTGTAATTACATGATACTTTTAGAAAGTATTAAAAAATACTTATTTTCTCCCTAAAGCCCAGCTCTGCTGGCTGAATTTTTGTTATGGTCCATGAAAAAGAGTAAATACAGTAGACTACAGTAGAACCCTTCATCAAGGAACACAGACAACTCCAAAAGAAAGCAGACACCCCCAAAAGAATCACACTCACCAGACCCCAAGCAATTAGAGTTGGCAAGCAGTGATGAGCGAATGTCCTTGTTACTCGATTTTCCGAGCATGCTTGGGTGTTCTCCGAGTATCTTGGCGTGCTCGTAGATTATGCTTGTGTCCTCGCAGCTGCATGATTTGCGGCTGCTAGACAACCTGAATACATGCAGGGATTGCCTGTATCTTAGGGAATCCCCACATGTATTCAGGCTGTCTAGCAGCTGGAAATCATGCAGCTGCAGGGACTCAAACATAATCTACGAGCACGCCCAAGATACTCAGAGAACACCCGAGCATGCTCGGAAAACTCAAGTAATGAGCACACTCGCTCATCACTGTTGGCAAGTGCTGAGAGTGGATGGGCTCCCACATACAAATCTGCATCAGTGTCTGCATTCCACAGAGTTTGGCTCCCACTGATGACCAGAAGCAGTCACAACAGTTGGGCTCGGGAGCGGAGTGATACTGGTACCCGATCTGTGAAAGAGAGGTGCAGTGCAATGTAGCTGGAACAGCGAGGGACCGGACAATGACACAGATCTGAGTGTGGGAGCCCATCCACCATCAGCACTTGCCAGCTCTAATTGTTTGGGGTTTGGCAAGTTCGATTTTATTGGGGGTGACTTGCACTGTGGCGGTGGTTGAAGCACGGCGACGCACCTATAAAAAGTAAGGGACCCACTGAGAGGTTCGCTGTAATGTGGCAGTGGGCTTCATACAGTCTGATCTGAATGTTCAGTTTTGAGAATTTTTGCTTAGTGCCATTAAATCAAAGAATGAATTTTTGCATGTGCGGTCCAAGTCTTTTTTTCTGCAGCACTGGAAATATTTTTACTCTGTTCCTTCCTGCCTCTCAACTAATGTTGCCTGGAATCGATTGTTAAAATTCAGTTATAGTTTATTTTCCACAGACACAGATACTCGGATATCACTCGAGTATCTGGTTGCTCGCTTGTGCTCAGCACTTGACGAGCATTGGGTGGTGGTCAGATTTGAAACTCGAATCCCCGTCCCGCATGTCTGGCGCCTGTTACACAGCCAATAAACATGCGGGGATTGCCTGTCAGTCCCTGCAATGCCGTAGCCATCTTGGTAGTGGCATTACTGTGATTGGCTGGCCACATGACCACATCACAGCTTATAAAAGAGCAGACGCCGCCACACTCGGCACACTGACCCCATTGCACAGCTCAGGGACAGTTCGTATCGGAGGGAGAGAGTGCTTGTCCAGGCCTGTGTGCGCATAGTTGAACAAATCAGAGTCCTAGCTTTAATACTGGCGCTGATTCTGAACCATCATACTAATGCATCATTATTTACCCCACAAAAGTAAATTAATATATAAATACATTAAATTAATTATGAAAGAAAAGTATTCCAGCCCTTGACTACAGTACATTTCTGGCAGATGTGCACGGCAGTAGAAACATGCACCAAATTCATAAAGAGGCGCATTTTACTCCAGCAAGCACTTCATCGAGAATCGTATACAAAGCAGTAGTCTTCATGAATCTAGGCCAAGAATTCCTCAAAAGAGGTGAAATATATTTTGTCTTAGTTCCACTTAGTGACAGGGAGTATTGCAACGGCCCCTTTAAGCCAAATCAACTAGATTTGTAATCAAGGATTTTATTTGCAGTGGGGAAAAGAAAGGACAACACCTCAACACATGTAGGCAAATAAATTCTTCTTTGGCTTTTATTCTAAGTCATGTACTCGTTAAAGGGTCGATATTGACTTTTAGGATTGCTACTTCCAATAGGTGGCGCTACAGTTTAAGTCCTCTTCCTCTTTGAAGTGGCAATTTGCATATTGCAGTGGGGGAAAAAGTGAAAAATTTCAGAGAACAATTCCAGAATAATGGTGAAATGAGAATTTGTATGTTCTCCCTGTGTTTGCCTTGGTTTCCTCCGAATCCTCCGGTTTCCTCCCACACTCCAAAGACATACTGATGGGGAATTTAGATTGTGATCCCCATTGGGGACGATGATAAAATCTGTAAAGCAATGTGGAATTAATGGCGCTTTATAAGCAATGCATAATAAATAAACAAATGATGAGAGGCAAGTGCTGAATTCCATAATTCCAATTTACATACAAATAGTGTGCATTCAACACTGTGGATCATCAGCTCCTCCTCACTGTGCTCCACCATAACGGCCTCAAACACACCGTTCTGTTATGACCCCAATGGCGAGGGTCTCAGAGGAACGTGGAAGTCTGCAGAATACAAAAATCCAGCTCATAGGGCAGTGGTAACTGGGTTGACCATATATCTACTCCTAACGCCAACACTAGAAGTAGCCGGGGATCATTCCTACGTTGATTCTAGATGACACGCGCCAGCCGGAGAATCTAGCTACCCCTAGTAGAGGAAAACAAAGACCTTTCTTGCCTCCAGAGAAGGGGACCCCAAAGCTGGATAGAAGCCCCCCACAAATAATGACGGTGAGGTAAGAGGAAATGACAAACACAGAAATGAACCAGGTTTAGCACAGAGAGGCCCGCTTACTAATAGCAGAATAAAGAAAGGTAACTTATATGGTCAACAAAAACCCTATCAAAATCCACACTGGAAATTCAAGAACCCCCGAGCCGTCTAACGGTCCGGGGGGAGAACACCAGCCCCCTAGAGCTTCCAGCAAAGGTCAGGATATAGATTTGCAACAAGCTGGACAAAAATACAAAACCAAAACAAATAGCAAAAAGCAAAAGGCAGACTTAGCTGATATAACTGGAACCAGGATCAGTAGACAAGAGCACAGCAGACTAGCTCTGATAACTACGTTGCCAGGCATTGAACTGAAGGTCCAGGGAGCTTATATAGCAACACCCCTAACTAACGACCCAGGTGCGGATAAAAGGAATGACAGAAAAACCAGAGTCAAAAAACTAGTAACCACTAGAGGGAGCAAAAAGCAAATTCACAACAGTACCCCCCCCTTAGTGAGGGGTCACCGAACCCTCACCACGACCACCAGGGCGATCAGGATGAGCGGCATGAAAGGCACGAACTAAATCGGCCGCATGAACATCCGAGGCGACCACCCAGGAATTATCCTCCTGACCATAGCCCTTCCACTTGACCAGGTACTGAAGCCTCCGCCTGGAGAGGCGAGAATCCAAGATCTTCTCCACCACGTACTCCAACTCGCCCTCAACCAACACCGGAGCAGGAGGCTCAGCAGAAGGAACTACAGGCACAATGTACCGCCGCAACAAGGACCTATGAAATACATTGTGAATAGCAAACGACACAGGAAGATCCAGACGAAAAGATACAGGATTAAGGATTTCCAATATCTTGTAAGGCCCAATAAAACGAGGTTTAAATTTGGGAGAGGAGACCTTCATAGGAACAAAGCGGGAAGAAAGCCACACCAAATCCCCAACGCGTAGTCGGGGACCCACACCGCGGCGGCGGTTGGCAAAGCGCTGAGCCTTCTCCTGTGACAACTTCAAGTTGTCCACCACATGATTCCAGATCTGCTGCAACCTATCCACCACAGAATCCACCCCAGGACAGTCAGAAGGCTCCACATGACCCGAAGAAAAGCGAGGATGGAAACCAGAGTTGCAGAAAAAAGGCGAAACCAAGGTGGCGGAACTAGCCCGATTATTAAGGGCAAACTCAGCCAACGGCAAGAATGTCACCCAATCGTCCTGATCAGCAGAGACAAAACACCTCAAATAAGCCTCCAAAGTCTGATTGGTTCGCTCCGTCTGTCCATTAGTCTGAGGATGGAAAGCAGACGAAAACGACAAATCAATGCCCATCCTACTACAAAAGGATCGCCAGAACCTGGAAACGAACTGGGATCCTCTGTCTGACACAATATTCTCAGGGATGCCGTGCAAACGAACCACGTTCTGGAAAAACACAGGAACCAGATCGGAAGAGGAAGGCAGCTTAGGCAAAGGAACCAAATGGACCATCTTGGAGAAGCGATCACATATCACCCAGATAACGGACATGCCCTGAGATAGCGGAAGATCAGAAATGAAATCCATGGAGATATGTGTCCAAGGTCTCTTCGGGACAGGCAAGGGCAAGAGCAAACCGCTGGCACGAGAACAGCAAGGCTTAGCTCGAGCACAAGTCCCACAGGACTGCACAAATGACCGCACATCCCTTGACAAGGAAGGCCACCAAAAGGACCTGGCCACCAGATCTCTGGTGCCAAAAATTCCCGGGTGACCTGCCAACACCGAGGAATGAACCTCGGAAAATGACTCTGCTGGTCCACTTATCCGGGACAAACAGTCTGTCAGGTGGACAAGACTCAGGCCTATCAGCCTGAAATCTCTGCAACACACGTCGCAGATCCGGAGAAATGGCTGACAAGATAACTCCATCTTTAAGAATACCAACAGGATCAGTGACTCCAGGAGCATCAGGCACAAAGCTCCTAGAAAGAGCATCGGCCTTCACATTCTTTGAACCTGGTAAATACGAGACAACAAAATCAAAGCGGGAGAAAAACAATGACCAGCGGGCCTGTCTCGGATTAAGGCGTTTAGCAGACTCGAGATACATCAGATTTTTGTGATCAGTCAAGACCACCACACGATGCTTAGCACCCTCGAGCCAATGACGCCACTCCTCAAATGCCCATTTCATGGCCAACAACTCCCGATTGCCCACATCATAATTTCGCTCGGCAGGCGAAAACTTCCTAGAGAAAAAGGCACAAGGTTTCATAACAGAGCAACCAGGGCCTCTCTGCGACAAAACGGCCCCTGCCCCAATTTCCGAAGCATCCACCTCAACCTGAAAGGGAAGTGAGACGTCAGGCTGGCACAAAACAGGCGCCGAAGTAAACCGGCGTTTCAACTCCTGGAAAGCCTCCACGGCAGCAGGAGCCCAGTTAGCTACATCGGAGCCCTTCTTGGTCATATCCGTCAAAGGTTTCACAATGCTAGAAAAATTAGCGATAAAACGACGGTAGAAGTTAGCGAAGCCCAAGAACTTCTGAAGACTCTTAACTGACGAGGGCTGAGTCCAATCAAGAATAGCTCGGACCTTGACTGGGTCCATCTCCACAGCAGAAGGGGAAAAAATGAACCCCAAAAAGGGAACCTTCTGTACACCAAAGAGACACTTAGAGCCCTTGACAAACAAAGAATTTTCACGCAAAATTTTAAAGACCAACCTGACCTGCTCCACATGCGAATCCCAATTATCAGAAAAAACCAAAATATCATCCAGATAAACAATCAAAAATTTATCCAGATACTTCCGGAAAATGTCATGCATAAAGGACTGAAAAACTGAAGGCGCATTAGAGAGCCCAAAAGGCATCACCAAGTACTCAAAATGACCTTCGGGCGTATTGAATGCGGTTTTCCATTCATCACCTTGCTTAATGCGCACAAGGTTGTACGCACCACGAAGGTCTATCTTGGTGAACCACTTGGCACCCTTAATCCGGGCAAACAAGTCAGACAACAGCGGTAAAGGATACTGAAATTTGACAGTGATCTTATTTAAAAGCCGATAATCAATACAAGGTCTCAAAGATCCGTCCTTTTTTGCCACAAAAAAGAATCCCGCACCAAGAGGGGAAGAAGACGGACGAATATGTCCTTTTTCCAGAGACTCCTTGATATATGAACGCATAGCGGTATGTTCAGGTACCGACAGATTAAACAGTCTTCCCTTAGGAAATTTACTGCCTGGGATCAAATCTATAGCACAGTCACAGTCCCTATGAGGAGGCAGTGCACTGGACTCAGACTCACTGAAGACATCCTGATAATCAGACAAATACTCCGGAACTTCCGAAGGCGTAGAAGAAGCAATAGACACAGGCAGGGAATCCTCATGAATACCACGACAGCCCCAACTTGAGACTGACATAGCCTTCCAGTCCAGGACTGGATTATGGGTCTGTAACCATGGCAGCCCTAAAACGACCAAATCATGCATTTTATGTAAAACCAGGAAACGTATCACCTCGCGGTGTTCAGGAGTCATGCACATGGTAACCTGAGTCCAATACTGCGGTTTATTTGCTGCCAATGGTGTAGCATCAATACCCCTAAGAGGAATAGGATTTTCTAATGGTTCAAGAGTAAATCCACAGCGCTTAGCAAATGAGAGATCCATGAGACTCAGGGCAGCACCTGAATCTACAAACGCCATGACAGGATAAGATGACAGTGAGCAAATCAAAGTTACAGACAGAATAAATTTAGGTTGCAAATTACCAACGGTGACAGGACTAACAACCTTAGCTATACGTTTAGAGCATGCTGAGATAACATGTGTAGAATCACCACAGTAGTAGCACAAGCCATTCCGGCGTCTATGAATTTTCCGCTCATTTCTAGTCAGGATTCTATCACATTGCATTAAATCAGGTGTCTGTTCAGACAACACCATGAGGGAATTTGCGGTTTTTCTATCACATTGCACCGAATTAGGTGTCTGTTCAGACAACACCATGAGGGAATTTGCGGTTTTGCGCTCCCGCAACCGCCGGTCAATTTGAATAGCCAGTGCCATAGTATCATTCAGACCTGTGGGAATGGGAAAACCCACCATAACATTCTTAATGGCTTCAGAAAGGCCATTTCTAAAATTAGCGGCCAGTGCACACTCGTTCCAATGTGTCAGCACGGACCATTTCCGAAATTTTTGGCAATACACTTCAGCCTCGTCCTGCCCCTGAGACATAGACAGCAAGGCCTTTTCTGCCTGAATCTCAAGATTGGGTTCCTCATAAAGTAAACCGAGCGCCAGAAAAAACGCATCAAGATCAGCCAATGCCGGATCTCCTGGCGCCAGCGAAAAAGCCCAATCCTGAGGGTCGCCCCGTAAGAACGAAATAACAATTTTTACTTGCTGAGCAGAATCTCCTGATGAACAGGGTCTCAGGGACAAAAACAATTTACAATTATTCACGAAATTCCTAAACTTAAACCTGTCTCCGGAAAACAGTTCAGGAATCGGTATTTTAGGTTCTGACCTAGGATTTCTGATAACATAGTCTTGTATGCCCTGCACACGAGTAGCCAGCTGGTCCACACTTGTAATCAAGGTCTGGACATTCATGTCTGCAGCAAGCATAGCCACTCTGAGGTAAAGGGGAAAAAGAAAAAAAAAAAAACTCAGAATCTTCTTTCTTATAATCCCTCTTCTGCAATGCATTAAACATTTAATACTGGCCTGGCAAACTGTTATGACCCCAATGGCGAGGGTCTCAGAGGAACGTGGAAGTCTGCAGAATACAAAAATCCAGCTCATAGGGCAGTGGTAACTGGGTTGACCATATATCTACTCCTAACGCCAACACTAGAAGTAGCCGGGGATCATTCCTACGTTGATTCTAGATGACACGCGCCAGCCGGAGAATCTAGCTACCCCTAGTAGAGGAAAACAAAGACCTTTCTTGCCTCCAGAGAAGGGGACCCCAAAGCTGGATAGAAGCCCCCCACAAATAATGACGGTGAGGTAAGAGGAAATGACAAACACAGAAATGAACCAGGTTTAGCACAGAGAGGCCCGCTTACTAATAGCAGAATAAAGAAAGGTAACTTATATGGTCAACAAAAACCCTATCAAAATCCACACTGGAAATTCAAGAACCCCCGAGCCGTCTAACGGTCCGGGGGGAGAACACCAGCCCCCTAGAGCTTCCAGCAAAGGTCAGGATATAGATTTGCAACAAGCTGGACAAAAATACAAAACCAAAACAAATAGCAAAAAGCAAAAGGCAGACTTAGCTGATATAACTGGAACCAGGATCAGTAGACAAGAGCACAGCAGACTAGCTCTGATAACTACGTTGCCAGGCATTGAACTGAAGGTCCAGGGAGCTTATATAGCAACACCCCTAACTAACGACCCAGGTGCGGATAAAAGGAATGACAGAAAAACCAGAGTCAAAAAACTAGTAACCACTAGAGGGAGCAAAAAGCAAATTCACAACACCGTTCTCTCCTGGTTCTCCTCCTACCTCTCTGACTGCTCCTTCACCGTATCATTTGCCTACTCATTTCACTCTCCTCTTCCCCTTACTGTCGGGGTTCCTCAAGGTTCGGTCCTAGGCCCCCTCCTCTTCTCCTTATATACTGCCCCGATTGGACAAACCATTAGCAGATTTGGTTTCCAGTACCATCTCTACGCTGATGACTCCTCTTCTCATGCAATCACCCCCACCTTAATATAAAATACCATGAATTGTCTATCTGCTGTCTCTAACATCATCTCCTCCCTCTATCTGAAATTGAATCTCCCCAAAACTGAACTCCTCGTGTTTCCTCCCTGTAATAAGCTACCTGTACCCAATATTACAATTACCTTGGGTGGTTCAAGCACACCTCCTAAGCATCATGCACGTTGTGTTTGGGTCACATTTGACTCAGATCTTTCCTTTATTCCCTAAATCCTATCGCTCACTCACTGATGTCACCTGCATCTAAAAAAAAATCTCTAGAATCCGACCCTTTCTCACCTTTGAAACTACAAATACTCTATCTGTTGCTCTTATTTATTCTTGTCAGAACTACTGCAACTCTCTACCAATCAGTCTTCCCCTTACCAAACCTTCTCCTCTCCAATCTATTCTGAATATGGCAGCCAGGATCGTATTTCTGTCCAGCCGCTACACCCATGCCTCCACCTTGTGCCACTCACTGCACTGGTTGCCCATCTGCTATAGAGTACAATGTACTGTAAACTCATCGCTATCACCTTACAAGCTCTCCATAGTTCTGCAACACGCTACATCTCCTCCCTCATCGCTGTCTATCACCCTACCCGTCCTCTCCATTCTTCAACTGATCTAAGACTAACATCCTCCATAATCTGAACTAAACACTTCCGTCTCCAAGACTTGTCTTGTGCTGCTCCAGTTTTCTCGAATGTACTAACCTGGAAGCTCCGATTAATGCATAACACATACATTTTAAGAGTGCTTTAACCCCTTTCTGACATCGGGCATACATTTACACCGATGTCGGACTCCCTCCATTTGATGTGGGCTCCGGCGGTGAGACCCCCATCTTTCCTGGGACATGTCAGCTGTTTTGAACAGCTGACATGTGCCTGCAATAGCTGCAGGTGGAATCACCATCCACCCGCGGCTATTAACCAGTTAAATGCCGCTGTCAAACTCTGACAGTGGCATTTGACAAGCGCTTCCGGCATTCGTGTCGGAAATACACACACCGGTGACCCCCGTCACGTGATCGCGGGTCACCAGTGTGTTGGCATGACAATCTGAGGTCTCCTGGAGACTTCTATGGTTGTCAGTGCCAGTTTGCTGTGAGCGCCACCCAGTGGTCGGCGCTCATAGCAAGTATATCTGCTAAATAGAGACGATCTGAGCATCACCTCTATGTAGCAGAGCCGATTGGGTTGTGGCAGCTTCTAGCCTCCTATATTGAAGCATTGCAAAAGTTAAAAAAATGTTTTTAAAAATATTAAAAACTATATAAAAAGTTCACATAACCCCCTTTCGCCCAATTCAAAATAAAACAATAAAAAAATCAAACATACATATATTTGGTATCGCCGCATTCAGAATCACCTGATCTATCAATACAAAAAAGGATTAAAGAAGTTGTCCACTACTATAAAGTTTTTTTTTTTTTTTCATAAATCTTGCTATTATGGGCCACTGAAAACATCTACTGTGTTTATTTTAACAATATTACCTTTTATCATGCTGTAGCAGCACATCTTCAGTGCTGGATTCAGCTCTCATGGGGTTAATCGACTACTTCCTTATTGTGCCCTAATACTACAAGTTCCATGATGCTTTGCACTGTCCTCTAAGCCCGAACTTAGCACACCCACTCCAAAACACACCCAAACCCCTCCCTCCTCTCCCTCCTCTCTCTTCAGGCTGATGAGGAGAGGTCACATCTTGGTCACAAGCTGTAAAGCAGCACCAAGAACTGCACAACCATGGTGATCAAGCTTTTAGCTTTTTTTCTTTCTCATCTATTTCATAGTATATATAGTTTAGTATACATATGATATACTGTAAAGAGATCCTACTGCGTATATGTCTTAGATATGTAAATTACACAGTACATGTGTGGTTATATGTGTCCATCTACATACGCTTGTGTGCATGTATATATATTATGTGTGTTCTTATTTTACACTATTTGTGCTCATATACAGGAGAGGCCCCAGTTTCAGAAACAATATATGGGCCATTTGCAGAAATAACAGCTCATCCTAAGTCACAATTCCACCTGCTTTCGAGGTAGAAATGGCCCCCATTGCATTTTAGCTGCACAGATTGCACCAATATGCGATCACACCTTTTATATACACACCAATATATACTTCTATGTGTATGTATGGAATAAATTATTTATTCATATACATACACTTTAATATTTTGTTGCAGTGATATATACATACATATAGAACTTTGAAGGGTTTGTCCACTATTCTAACAACCCCCTCTCAGTCTGTATGTTTACTAGATTCCAGTGCCTGCACGTTCCAACAGTGTCTGCGCGGTGTCTCGCAGCGATTGTACCTGTGGTCAATCAGTGGCCGCATCACTCTCACCACCTTCTAAGCAAACTCATATCTGTAGGAAGTGAGTGTTGCTGCATTTTTTTTAAGAATTACCAAATGTAAGCCACTTCTTCCTAAGGCGAAGACAGTGAAGCAGCCACTGATTGTCCACAGGGTTCACATAATGACACTGACACAAATTCTCCGTGAGAGAAACCGTGGTGACAACATTGGGAGTATTCAAATCACATCCTTGTATTCACTCTCTGAGTGTAATATGAGTAACCAAAAATCTGCATTCACACTGAGAAATTACAGATTTGTAGACTGTAGTCTACACTGTGCATTTTATAGATTCAAAACAGTTTTAGTATCATATATTAAAGGGATTGTTCAGTACTTGTCCATTACTTTATATTTATGGTCTTTACTTTGGTTATGTCATCACTGGGATTGCGATAACCATATCTTCCACCCTCACCGATGATGCGTTTTTATAGAAAAAAAACTGAAAAAACACCCACCACCATCACGGTGATAAAGGGATCCAAACCCTAACCCTACCCCTAACCTCACCCCTAACCGTTTAATGAACATTTTCTGACAGTCATAGTGCCACGATATTTCAGTGCCACGATATTTCAGTGCCACGTATATAAGTGCCACGTATGTAAGTGCCACGTATGTAAGTGCCACGTGCCACGTATGTAAGTGCCACGTATGTAAGTGCCACGTATGTAAGTGCCACGTATGTGCCACGTATGTAAGTGCCACGTATATAAGTGCCACGTATATAAGTGCCACGTATGTAAGTGCCACGTGCCACGTATGTAAGTGCCACGTATGTAAGTGCCACGTATGTAAGTGCCACGTATGTGCCACGTATTTCAGTGCCACGTATGTAAGTGCCACGGATTTAAGTGCCACGGATTTAAGTGCCACGTGCCACGTATGTAAGTGCCACGTATGTAAGTGCCACGTATGCAAGTGCCACGTATGTGCCACGTATTTCGGTGCCACGTATGTAAGTGCCACGTATATAAGTGCCACGTATGTAAGTGCCACGTGCCACGTATGTAAGTGCCACGTATGTAAGTGCCACGTATGTAAGTGCCACGTATGTGCCACGTGACGTATTTCAGTGCCACGGATTTAAGTGCCACCTATTTCAGTGCCACGTATATAAGTGCCACGTATGTAAGTGCCACGTGCCACGTATATAAGTGCCACGTATGTAAGTGCCACGTGCCACGTATTTCAGTGCCACGTATTAAAGTGCCATGTATTTCAGTCCCACTCCCGTGTAGCGGTGGGATATGGGGTAATAAGGGGTTAATGTCACCTTGCTATTGTAAGGTGACATTAAGCCGGGTTAATAACGGAGAGGCGTCAATAAGACGCCTATCCATTATTAATCCAATACTAAAAAAGGGTTAATGAAACACACACATTAGGAAAAAAGTATTTTAATATTCTTCATTTAACCATACTTACCATACTCCAGCACCTGCAAAAAAGTAAAATAATAAACCGTATACTACCTGTCCGCCGTAGTCCAATTAATAACGAGTGTCCCACGACGATCTCCCCTATAGAACAGTGACATTGGGTGGTGTCACTGCTCTATAGGACCCTCAGTGACACACTGACAGGAGACAATGGCTCCTGTAGTGCATCACTGAGGTTACTAAAGTTCACTGGTCTCACTTTATGGCAAAAAGCTGCGTGGGAACTTTCTCATACAGCATGCCATAAAGTGAGACTAGGGACTATTTTCTCACAGGGGTGTAGGAATACATTGTGGGGAATACATTGTGGAAGGATACCTTCCTCCCCTCATTGTGTTCCTGGAGCCCCTGGAGAGTGGTTGCATCAGCAGAGGCTCCTGCTCTCCACGGGAGATCGTCGTGGGACACTCGTTTTAATTGGATTTCTGCGGATCAGGGAGTATAGTGTTTGTTTATTATTTTAATATTTTTTACAGATGACAATGGCTTCGGGGATCAAAGTGACAAGTGATGGTGAGTATGTAATCTATGTTATATGTACTGTATGTCTGTTGTATGTACGTACTGTATGTGGCATGTTTCATGTCGCATGTCACATGTTGCATGTCGTCGCATGGTGCATGTCGCATGTTGTCGCATGGTGCATGTTGATGCATGGTGCATGTCGTCGCATGGTGCGTGTTGCATGTCGTCGCATGGTGCATGTCTCATGTTGACGCATGGTGCATGTTGACGCATGGCGCATGTTGGTGCATGTCGCATGTTGACGCATGTGCATGTCGTCGCATGGTGCATGTCGCATGGTGCATGTCCCCGCATGGTGCATGTTGTTGCATGTCGTCGCATGGTGCATGTTGTCGTATGGTGCATGTCGTCGCATGGCGCATGTCGTCGCATGGCGCATGTCGTCACATGGCGCATGTCGACGCATGGTGCATGTCATTGCATGGTGCATGTCGTCGCATGGTCATGTCGCCGCATGGTGCATGTCGTCGCATGGTGCATGTTGCATGGTGCATGTCGTCGCATGGTGCATGTGTCGCATGGTGCATGTCATCGCATGTCGTTGCATGGTGCATGTGTTGCATGGTGCATGTCGCCGCATGGTGCATGTTGTCGCATGTCGTCGCATGGTGCATGTCGTTGCATGGTGTGTATGTATGTACTGTGTTTTTTTTTTTTTTTTTTACATTCAACACATTAGCCGGATGATGGGACTACTACTGTCCCATCATTGGCTAATGTGTCACTCACTGTCACTGTAGCAGGCAGAGCCCGATGGGACTTGTAGTCCCATCGGACGATGCCTGCACACACACGCACAGCGCCGGCACACACACACAGCGCCGGCACACACACACACGCACAGCGCCGGCACACACACGCACAGCGCCGGCGGGCAGAAGTACCGGCGCCGGCGATCACAAGCACCGGCGGGCACAAGCACCGGCACCGGCGGGCACATGCACCGGCGCCGGCGGACACAAGCACAGGCAGACCCCCGGCGACCGAAGCACAGCCCAGCCACACATCATGATCCCAGCACTGAGCAGTGAGCACACACAGCCCCGCCCGCCCGCCCCCAGCACAGCCCCGCCCGCCCGCCCCCAGCACAGCCCCGCCCGCCCGCCCCCAGCACAGCCCCGCCCGCCCGCCCCCAGCACAGCCCTGCAGGCAGCCCCCAGCACCGCCCACAGCCCAGTCACTCTTGCTGAGTGACTGCTGACTGTGGGGGCTGGTCACGCCTGCTGCTGACGTCACGTCAATTTTCAGAGCCTGGAAATTGACGTGACGTCGGCGGAAATGAGCGGCGGCTGCAGTCTGGGGGTCATGTGACCCGGACTCAGCAGGAGGAATAGCGCCGCTCACAGGCGAAAACGTCAACAGAAGGTAATGGCACAATTCATTAGGGGCCCCGGGGGGGTACATTGGGGGGTTAATTGAAAGTAGTGGACAACCCCTTTAACCTGATCGCTAAATGGTATAGGGAGAAAAAAAGTAAAAACGCCAAAATTATGCGTTTTTGGTCGCCGCGACATTGCATTAAAATGCAATAACGGTCGATCAAAAGATCGTATCTGCACCAAAATGGTATCATTAAAAACGCCAGCTCGGCACGCAAAAAATAAGCCCTCAACCAACCCGAGATTTTTTTTTAACAAAGTTTGGAATTTTTTTTCACCACTTAGATTAAGAAGAACCTAGACATGTTTGGTGTCTATGAACTCGTAATGACCTGGAAAATCATACTGGCAGGTCAGTTTTAGCATTTAGTGAACCTAGTAAAAAAAGCCAAACAAAAAACAAGTGTGGGATTGCATTTTTTTGCAATTTCACCGCACTTGGAATTTTTCCCCGTTTTCTAGAACACGACATGGTAAAGTCAATGATGTCGTTCAAAAGTACAACTCGTCCCGCAAAAAATAAGCCCTCGCATGGCCATATTGACGGAAAAATAAAAAAGCTCTGGGAAGAAGGGGAGCAAAAAACGAAAAAGCAAAACTGAAAAAAGCTCTTTTGTAGACAGGATTATCACCTCACTTCACTAATCTAGCGCTTCCCTTTTCTCCCTTTAAATTTTTTTCTCAGAATCTGATCCCTCTTATTTATCTCACTTCACACCCTCCATGCACCCTACAGCATGCGGTAACTGTACTTAGATACTGGCCGATGACCGTATCGTGCAGATTAATATCATAACCCATTTATTATGATGGTGGCTGGACCGTACATGACAGCAGTTCTACCCATCGTGTCTCCTCTCCATTTCCTTATAGATTGTAAGCAGCAGGGCCCTGTAACTGTTGAACTATGTGCTACTCTGTTAAGTCGTAATTATTGTCTGTACATGTCCCCGCTCAATTGTAAAGTGCTGCGGAATATGTTGGCGCTACATAAACAAAATTACTATTAATATTATGATTCACTTATATGAAAGCTGTTGTTGCCTCCTAGTGGTCAATGGTAGTATTGCAACAGTTGATGCAATTAATTTTTTCAATCTGGTTTCTGTTCTTTTCACTACTGAAACTGCCTTTATTAAAGTCTCTAATGGCCTATTAACAGCTAAATCCAATGGCCACTGCGCCCTGCTGTTTATCTTGATTCTCTCTGTCGCATTCGCCATGCTCTGATCTATCGGCTTCAAGGACACTGACTTTCACTGTATCTTTTGCCGGCTCTTACTCCTTTCCTCTTCCCCTTACTATCAGCAGGGTCGGACTTGGGTGTCTAGGGCCCATAGGGACAATGGATCCTAGGGGCCCATCCTACAGCTGTATGCAAATACTACTATCCCTGTTGCAGTGGAACGTCGACTGTAAAACACAGGCTGCTCCTGCACATCTACTGTGCGCCATCATAGCTGGGATATACAGGTATGGTAGTGTGCATTAAAGGTGTTCTTTGATAAAAAAAAACTATTTATCACCGATCCACAGGTTACGTAAGTGATAACATATTGATCGGTGGAATCCGACCATTGGAAATCGCACCGATTGGAAGAACGGGGAACTTTTATCCCTATTTTAAAATGGAGCGGCAGATGGAATGTCTGACTGCAGCTCCAGTCATCCTCATTGAGAGCTTCCAGAAGAAGCCAAGTGCAGCCACTTAGGGAATGAATGGATCAGTGGTCGAGTCGTACATGCCGCTCCACACTCATGGGGATAAGGGTATGTCTCCACGTTCAGGATGGCCGGCGGTATCGCCGCAGCGGCGAAGCCGCTCGGCGCTAAGCCCCGTCCCCTTTCTGGGACGCGATCATGCCGGATGTGTTAACTCTTCACATCCGGGATGATCGCTCTGTCCCATAGGGCCCTGTGATATGCCTTGCGGGGACGCTGCGTCCCCGCAAGGTGTACGGACATGCTGCGATCTGAAAAGATGCGCAGCATGTCCGGAGTCGCAGGGCCGCCGCGTGCGGGTTTCCACGCATAGTGGAGACGGGATTTCATAAAATCCCCTCCACTATGCTGGAACATCTGGACGCTGCTTGTTTGACGCTGCAGCTCTGCGCAGCGTCAAACAAGCAGCGTTTCCTGACCGTGGAAACATACCCTAAAAGTTGCACATTCTGCAGATCGGTGCAGGACCCAGAAGTCGGACCTGCATCAGTCAATAGATTATCACTTATCCTTTAGCCAAATTCACACGTTCAGTATTTTACATCTGTATTTGTAAGCCAGGAATGGAACAATCAGAGGAAAAGTGTAAGGCTGTGTTTCCACGGTCAGTAAACGCTGCGGGTTTGACGCTGCATACAGCCGCAGCATCAAACCCCCAGCGTCCAGATATTACAGCATAGTGGAGGGGATTTCATGAAATCCCGTCTCCACTATGCGTTCGGAGATGCATGCGGAAGACCTGCTTATCCGGACATGCGGCTCGTCTTTGTAGACCGCAGCATGTCTATTTACAATGCAGAGATGCTCTGTCCCCACAGCGTAAATGTCCCATAGACTATCATTAGATGCGGTAAAACCGCATCTAATGATTAGTCACATGCGTAATACCTGCATAAGCGCAGCTTACTACACATGTCTACTAATTCACATGCGGACTTACCTGTCACACCGCCGGGAGTCCGCGTCTACTGCAGTTTTCGCAATAACTTAGCTTACCGCGAGAACTGCCGTGCACATGACCAGGGGTTATCTCAGGTCACCATAGGCTAGTTCACTTCTCATGGTCAGCTGACCGCGAGAACTAGAGTGTAGGTGATCGCCGGAGAGCTCCAGTGGTCATCTACAAGCTCTGCTATGTCTGGATGTCAGGCATCCAGATGTAGCAGAGCTGGACTCGTCGTGGGACACTCTTTATTAAGAACTGCGTCGGACCATGGAGTATTTGTGTTTGTTTATTATTTTTCTTTATTTTCAGGAGATCGAGGGCATTGCATGGATTACCAGTATAATAAATATTGGAAAAATGTGTTTTATTTCATTAAAATGCTTTATTCTGCATGTGTGTGTGTTTATTTATATTAGGATTAGTAATGGTAGGTATCGGTATTGACGCCTCTCCATTACTAAGCTGGCTTAATCTCACCTTACAAAGGTGACATTAACCCCTTATTACCCCATATGCCACAGCTACAGGGCAATGGGAATAGAGAAGCTAAGCGCCGGAATTGGTGCATCTTAGAGATGCGCCATTTCTGGGGTGGCTGGGAGCTGGTATTTGTAGCCAGGGGGAGCCAATATCCATGGCCCCTTCCTAGGCTATGAATATCAGCCCGCAACTGTCTGCATAGCCTTTTCTATTAATTATAGGGGGACCCCACATCATTTTTTGGGGGGTCCCCCTATTTTAATAGCCAGTAAAGGAAAAGTATACAGCTGCGGGTTGATATTCATAGCCTGGGAAGATCCATGGGTATTACCCGCTTCCCAGGCTATAAACATCGACCCCAGCTGCTGGCTTTCACTGTCTGGTGCAGAAAATTGCACGGGAGCCCATGTCATTTTTTTTTTTAAATTAAACAGATATTGCATTTAAGGCCAGGATCACACTTGCAAGAAACTTGCACAAGTCTTGCACCTCAATACCCGGCACTGCCGCCGGCACTCGGACAGGAGCGTTCAGCTGCATAGAAATACATGCAGCCGCACACTCTGGTCCTTAGTGCCGGCGGCAGTGCAGGGTATTAAGGCGCTGTGTGATCCCAGCCTAACTTTTTATGTACCATTTTATTATGATTATTACTAAACATCGGACTTGGTACTATCTATAGATATATCTATCTATAGTCCAAAAAAACAAAGGCTGTTTTCGTTTTTTTGGACTATAGCATGAGGTTTGGCACATACCCGGAAGGATTTTTTTGCACACTTTGTTTTCTTTTGGTGCTGCTTTTTGTTTTCTTTTTCTATCTATCTAGATAGAAAAAATGGAACAGCACATACAATTAAATGGGTGCACAGGCCTCCAAGCAACTAATCCATATACTTGCCAAATATACAGGGACCAAAAAAAATGGAAGGCAGCGCTCCAGGTTTTAGTAAAAATATAAGTGGACTTTATTGGGCCCACATGGCTTGGTGCAACGTTTCGGTTTCCAAAAGCCTTTCTCAAGCAGTGCTTGAGGACCAGCCCTCTCCGCCTGTCTTGCTAGAGTGCCAGCTGTGTCCACCTGGCTGCCAGTGTCTCAGCTGTGCCCGCCTGCCAGAGTACCAGCTGTGCCTGTCTGCCCACCAGTGTCTCTGCCGTACCCAACCGCCTGCCAGTGTCACAGCCGTGCCTGCCCCTTTGCCTGTGATCCGTTCCCCAGAGGGATCAGCAACCACAGCCAGACACCACCCTGGAGTGGTACCTGGTAGCTACCTGCCGCACAAGTCTGACCTCGCCGTCAGAGGCTCCAGCAAACACCAAGGTAGCTACTTAGTCACGCCTCTTCCAGGGTAGTCTGGTCAGTGTTCCAGTGGGGCCACATCCCAGCACCATCCAGTCTGGGCGCGAGAGTTACATAGATGATAGATAGATATATCTAGAGATACATAGGTAGATAGATTGATAGATCTATAGATAATAGATTTATAGAGGGGTAGATAGATAAATATATAGATAGATATGTAGATAGATATATCTATAGATAGAGATATCTATAGATAGATAGATGATAGATATATCTATAGATAGATAGATATATGTATAGATAGATGAATAGATATATCTATAGCTAGATAGATGATTGATAGATAGATATATCTATAGATAGATAGATAGATAGATAGATAGATATATGGATAGATTGATATATCTATAGAACAAGTGACCTTCATACACTACACAATCCACTATACCAAGACCAATAATTCCATATACAAGGAACAAATACCGCCACATCATGCCAGACCACATATTACCACCACATAGCGACTGAATAATAACACATACAGGGGACAAATACTGCCACACTATGACCAGACCACATATTACCACCTCATAGTGACCGAATAGTACCACATACAGGGGACAAATACTGCCACACTATGACCAGACCACATATTACCACCTCATAGTGACCAAATAGTACCACATACAGGGGATAAATACTGCCACACCAAGGCCGGACCACACTTTACCACCACATAGTGACCAAATACTACAATACTGATCATTAATAAAAAGCAATACTAATAACACTAATATTACCACTGGTGAAATTATACACAGGAGCTCTGCATATATTGTCAGTGTATAGGTAATATATTGACCACCAGTGACATTATACACAGGAGCTCTGCATATAGTGCATAGTGTACAGGTAATGCAGTGATCACCAGTGACATTATACACAAGAGTTCTGTATATATTGTCAGTGTACAGGTAATCCAGTGATCAACAGTGACATTATACACAGCTCTGTATATAGTGTCAGTGACAGGTAATACAGTGATCACCAGTGACACTATACACAGGAGCTCTGTATGTAGTGCCAGTGTACAGGTAATACAGAGATCACCAGTGACATTATACACAGGAGCTCTGTATGTAGTGTCAGTGTACAGGTAATACAGTGATCACCAGTGACACTAGTCTGGGAGTCCTTCATGTGTTTTTTAGCAAACTCTATGGGGGCTTTCATATGTCTTGCACTGAGGAGAGGCTTCCGTCGGGCCACTTTGCCATAAAGGCCCGACTGGTGGAGGGCTGCAGTGATAGTTGACTTTGTGGAACTTTCTCCCATCTCCCTACTGCATCTCTGGAGCTCAGCCACAGTGATCTTGCGGTTCTTCTTTACCTCTCTCACCAAGGCTCCCACGTTTGCTCAGTTTGGCTGGACGGCCAGGTCTAGGAAGACTTCTGGTGGTCCACCACGGTGCAGGGAGACTACCGTACACAAGATGAGGTGCAAACCATAAAGGGTAAATTTATTGGAAGGCAAGGAATGAAGTGGATGAGGAAGGTGCAAACAGGGGTATGCAATGGCAAAAGATAATTTACAAGAGTTGTATTCTTTAGCTGGGCCATCAAATAGCATAGTGCTCCAACTATTACAGAATCAATATACATCACACAAGCAAATGCAGACAATAAACAAAGAATGATGCTACTCTACGTATAGCCTCCCTGGCCTTTACTAAGCTAGCCACACAGCTGCCGTGTTCTGTCTGTTGAAGCCTACACTAGGCCCTGAAATGTGCACAAAACAGGAACAAACTCACGGTGATGTTGAGGACACAGATCTAGTCCCGGGGGCCCCCAACAGTCTAGTATGGTGGTGCGCATGGCTCTCTGCCAGCTCAGTGAAATGTGGTCTTCTCCTTGCTTCTGGATCCGGGAGGTACTCCTGGAAATCCCTTTCTCGGTATCTTCGTGGCTTCTCAAACTAGAACAGGACAGCCACCCTTGCTATGCCCGAATAGTCTGTCCAATTTCACGAGTCCACTCCGTCCCAGGCTGTGGGTTCTCTTTTATAGCTACAAGCACAAAGTTCTCTGCAGCAGCTTCAGCTCACACACACTGTCCAGGCTCCACCCTTCCCCTAAGCACAGTGCAGTTCATTCACACAGCCTATTGCAGGGGGAGCAGAACATTCCAAAACACCAGACAAGGAGGTGCTGTCTCAAAGTGGCAGCATGTTCCTTACTGTCCACAACAGCACCACCCAATACAACTACATAGTATCATCTCTTGTCGTCATCTACACCACTGTCCCTTACATTGAGTATTTTCATTATTTTTGTTATTCACAGGGCTCTCTCTATATTACATAGAGTTCTTTCTTGTTAAATACAAATTTACGGCTGATGGAGCAGCATCTGACCATAAGACCAGTCCATCAGCCGCATCCATCACAAAAGAAGCATTCGCATGCTCCATCAGCAGTCATTTCAATTTATATCTAACAAAAGAAGATGATATGCAATAAAGAACAGGGATCAATAAATAACAAAAATATTGAGAATCCGATATGTAAGGGACGCTGCTGAACATAAGAGGGAACTATGTAATAAGGGACGGCGCTAAACATAAAGAAAGGGCACTGTGTCATAAGGGGCATATAATGAGAAGAGACTGTAAAAAATATATATATACTCGTATCTGTAACTTGATCGCCATGAAAGGAGGGGGACCCAAACACATTTCTTGCACAGGGGCCCCAAGCTGTCTGTGCCTACCCCTGCCTCCATCAATGGGTCAGTGAGCAGGATGGCTATAGTAACTCCTAACAATGCTGCTTGCAGCACAAGGCCTCCATAAAGAGGCATCCAAAATTGCAGGAGTTTTTATTAATATACAGTGGGTACGGAAAGTATTCAGACCCCATTAAATTTTTCACTCTGTTTCATTGCAGCCATTTGGTAAATTCAAAAAAGTTCATTTTTTTTCTCATTAATGTACACTCTGCACACAATCTTACCTGGAAAAAAAACAAATGTAGAATTTTTTGCAAATTTAATAAAAAATTAAAACTGAAATATAACATGGTCATAAGTATTCAGACCCTTTGCTTAGACTTGAAATGTACACCTTTGTGCAGCATCAGAGAAAACCATTCTTGGGGCCCACTATGTAGCTACGTAGAAATAAATACAAGACCACCAATTTTGCGGTAAAATACGCTAATATCAGGTTATAATATAAGGTAGTACACGTCTTAATTATGTAGTAGGGGTTGGGGAAAATAATGTTGCCCCTCATAGAATATAAAGTAGCCCCCTCATATAGCATAATGAAGCCCCCTCATAAAATATAATGCAGCCCTCATATAGTATAATGTATCCCCCTCATAGGGTATAATGCAGCCCCCTCATAGGGTATAATGCAGCCCCCTACAGAATATAATGCAGCCCCCTCATAGGGTATAATAGTGGGCAGTGTTAGATGCAGCTCACGGCTAACACTGTCCGCTATTAAAGTGAAATGAATATTCACCCCTCTCCATGCCCATGATGGCGTGGGGAATGGTGAATATTAATTTCTCTTTAGCAGCAGGGACAGGCTTTAGCCACAGCAGCCAGCTTCTGCCTCCTGTCACCCGCTGCTGCTCCGCTGTCACCGGGGGCCACCATAGCAGCTGCGTGGTGTGCCTCTATTAGCGACACGCCACTGGCTGGGGCCCCTGGAGCAGCAGGGGGCCCTTGGCAGCTGTTGGCCCTGTTTGCCAGCAGGTGTCACTGCCTCATAGTCTGACCCTGCCTGTGTGTGACACCAAAATTCAGCAAATCTTCAGTTACTGAAACTGATTTCACAAGCAGTAGATTGAGGTAAATGCAGTCCCCATTAGGCAACTGGTTGCACAAATAGAGGATAATTAGTAAATCCTCCTAATTGTAAAAAATTACTGGAAATAGTTTGGCTGTGGTTTTGCTTCCAGCTGGAGTCACATCATACCTCCCAACTTTAGGGGAAGGGAAAGAGGGACAAAGTCAGCGGCGCGCGTAGCGCGCCGCGGCAAATTTTAGGCCACACCCATTTCACAACTAGCCACGCCCCAACCACACCCATTTAGCACTTCTGATCACAATGTTTCGGTAACAATAATTATGAACAAAAAAATATGGCCACACACGACGCTCCATACTGTACAATGGCCATTGGCCACATTATGCTCCATACTGTATAATGGCCCCACATGATGCTGCGTACAGTATACTTGCCCCACGTGATGGTCCATACAGTATAATGGCGCCACATGATGCTTTGTACAGTATAATGGCCCCACACGATGCTGGGTATAGTATAATGGCCACACAATGCTGGGTACAGTATAATGGCCCCACACAATGCTGGGTGCAGTATAATGGCCACACATGGTTACCCCACCCCCATCATTGCCTTCTCCATCAGTACACACAAACACCTTTCACCGCGCTCCCTCGCAGCAGCCGGCAGCTTCCACTCCCACGGCGCTGAATGGTGTCATCCAGCTGCGCCGCTGACTGCTGTATCCAGCATTACAGCTCAGTCCCCATAGAATGTAATACAGCACAGCCCCATAGAATATAATGCTGCACAGCCCCCATAGAATGTAACGCAGGCAGGTGGCAGCCCCCATAGAATGTAACGCAGGCAGGTGGCAGCCCCCATAGAATGTAACGCAGGCAGGTGGCAGCCCCCATAGAATGTAACGCAGGCAGGTGGCAGCCCCCATAGAATGTAAGGGGTGCTGCACCAGGTTGGTGGAGAATCCGATGGATGGGTACCAGGGGGAGAGTGGGAGCGGGGTGCGCGCACCATGGGGAGACAAAGTTTAGTTTGTCAGTCCTCCTATGCTGTCAGAGTCTCTGCTGTAACCGCAGCAGGGCAGCGCTGCATGGAGAGGGGGAGAGACACATACATTCACTTACAGTCTGGAGATCCGCTCGCTGCTCCCGCGGTCACACAGACACGGAGTATCTCACAACTCTGCCCCCGTGCCAGAAACCAGTCCGGGTGCTGCCGCTCTGTCCTCAGAGTCCGCCCACGTCTATAGTTGAGGAGGAAGCCGGAGGCGGGCGGTGAGGCAACTCAAGGGGGCGTGGCTACAACGCAGTCCCAGGGAACGGAACGAACAGCGGGTACTAATCGGGCTCTCTCTACGTCCCGGAAGTGGGCGGGGCTTCACCGGCGGCCGCAAATTCGGGATTTTAAATGCCCGAAGCGGGACAGCGGGACCCCGGTGCCAAAGCGGGACTGTCACGCTGAAATCGGGACGGTTGGGAGGTATGGTCACATTAGCGTATAAAAATTGGTCTGATGTTGATCCAGAAAAATAGGACGAGTGTCATGCAAGTACTATGTGATTTTCCTCCCGCAGCATCTGTATGACATCCATATACAATGTGTTTTTAACATCAGCTTTTACATACAGTAATACTGTCATTTCAAGATAGTTTTATAACAGATATAGATAGGATAGATGTCCTGCAGATAAAGCCCTCCACATATAAAAAACTAGCACCAAAAAGCTTTTGATCGGGTACATTTCTGAGTTCATCTTTCAGACTCTAGAGGAAATTGGCTTAAAAGGAAACATGCTGCGTAGGATCTCCGCCTTATATTCCTCCCCTAGTGCACAGGTCAAGGTAAACGGGGTATTGTCAGATATGTTTCCGATCAGAAATGGAACGAGGCAGGGGTGCCCACTTTCCCCCCTTTTATATGTTCTAACAATGGAGCACCTGGCTGTGGCCCTGAGAAATAACCCCTCAATTAAAGGTATAAAACTACGGTCTGAAGAACATAAATTAGCACTTTTTGCAGATGACATCCTCTTATATATTACATCCCCCTCCACGAGTTTACCAAATATTATTTCGGAACTAAATAAATTCGGCCTCCTAAGCAATTTTAAAATAAACTCCCTTAAATCCGAAATCCTGAATATTTCACTTCCTCTCCCCTTGGTTGATCAATTGAGAACGACCTTTCCATTTAAATGGCGTTTTGACTTTCTCACCTACCTGGGTATCAAAATTACAAGCAGAACGTCTAAATTGTTTGAAGCCAACTTTGCGCCAATCCTTCAAAAAGCAATCTCGGATCTAGAGAGTTGGCACAGGCTCCAATTGTCCTGGTTAGGCAGGATTAATGCAGTTAAGATGGACCTTTTGCCTCGCCTCTTATATTTTTTCCAAACAATTCCTCTTTTCTTACCAGCCTCCTTCTTTTCTCGCCTCAAACAAATAATCACTCGCTTTGTTTGGTCTCATAATCGGGCGCGCATTTCCTATTCAGTATTAAGTAAATCTAAACTGATGGGTGGATTGGGTCTCCCGGATTTTGCAATCTATAGTTATGCATCAATAGGATCATGCATCCTGGATTTTTATCACAGTAAAAATAGTAAAAAGTGGGTAAACCTAGAAAATGACCTCAATGGGCGCGATTCTCAAGTTGTTCTTTGGTCTAGAGGCAGGGGGATGGAGCTAGATGTCTATACACCCTTCCTCACAAGAAATACAGTTAGGTCCAGAAATATTTGGACAGAGACAACATTTTTCTCATTTTGGTTATAGACATTACCACAATTTAATTTTAAACAAAACAATTCAGATGCAGTTGAAGTTCAGACTTTCAGCTTTCATTTGAGGGTATCCACATTAAAATTGGATGAAGGGTTTAGGAGTTTCAGCTCCTTAACATGTGCCACCCTGTTTTTTTAAGGGACCAAAAGTAATTGGACAGATTCAATAATTTTAAATAAAATGTTCATTTCTAGTACTTGGTTGAAAACCCTTTGTTGGCAATGACTGCCTGAAGTCTTGAACTCATGGACATCACCAGACGCTGTGTTTCCTCCTTTTTGATGCTCTGCCAGGCCTTCACTGTGGTGGTTTTCAGTTGCTGTTTGTTTGTGGGCCTTTCTGTCTGAAGTTTAGTCTTTAACAAGTGAAATGCATGCTCAATTGGGTTGAGATCAGGTGACTGACTTGGCCATTCAAGAATATTCCACTTCTTTGCTTTAATAGACTCCTGGGTTGCTTTGGCTTCATGTTTTGGTCATTGTCCATCTGTAGTATGAAACGACGACCAATCAGTTTTGCTGCATTTGGCTGGATCTGAGCACACAGTATGTCTCTGAATACCTCAGAATTCATTCGGCTGCTTCTGTCCTGTGTCACATCATCAATAAACACTAGTGACCCAGTGCCACTGGCAGCCATGCATGCCCAAGCCATCACACTGCCTCCGCCATGTTTTACAGATGATGTGGTATGCTTTGGATCATGAGCTGTACCAAGCCTTCGCCATACTTTTCTCTTTCCATCATTCTGGTAGAGGTTGATCTTGGTTTCATCTGTCCAAAGAATGTTCTTCCTGAACTGTGCTGGCTTTTTTAGATGTTTTTTAGCCAAGTCCAGTCTAGCCTTTTTATTCTTGACACTTATGAGTGGCTTGCACCGTGCAGTGAACCCTCTGTATTTACTTTCATGCCGTCTTCTCTTTATGGTAGATTTGGATATTGATGCGCCTACCTCCTGGAGAGTGTTCTTCACTTGGTTGGCTGTTGTGAAGGGGTTTCTCTTCACCATGGAGGTTATTCTGCGATCACCCACCACTGTTGTCTTCCGTGGGCGCCCAGGTCTTTTGGCATTCATGAGTTCACCAGTGCTTTCTTTCCTTCTCAGGATGTACCAAACTGTACATTTTGCCACTCCGAATATTGTAGCAATTTCTCGGATGGGTTTTTTCTCTGTTTTCACAGCTTAAGAATGGCTTGTTTCACCTTCATGGAGAGCACTTTTGACCGCATGTTTACTTCATAGGAAAACCTTCCAAATGCAAGCACCACACCTCAAATCAACTCCAGGCCTTTTATCTGCTTAGTTGAGAATGACATAATGAAGGGATTGCCCACACCTGTCCATGAAATAGCCTTGGAGTCAATTGTCCAATTACTTTTGGTCCCTTGAAAAAACAGGGTGGCACAGTGTTGTGGATTCTGTTTGCGGGCTCCCTCTGGTGGTTACTGCTGGTACTGGGTGACTTTGGTGGGTTGCGGCCTTTGGTTTCCATCTGTCCATCAGAGGCTGGGTGTTTCCTATTTTACCTGGCCTTTCTGTCATTTCCCTTGCCGGCTATCAATGTGTTCAGATGTGCTCTGTTTGGTTCCTGCCTACCTGCTCCCAGATCTTTCAGGATAAGCTAAGTGCTGATTTTCAGTTGTTTGGTTTTTTGTCCAGCTTGCTTAGAATGTCTCTTTGTTAGCTGGTTGCTCTAGTGGACTGAGGTTCTCCCCATGTGCCATGAGTTGGCACATGGGTTCTTGTAATCTCAGGATGGTTTTTTTGATTAGGGTTTTTTGCTGACCGCTCAGTCCCCTTTTGTGTCATTCTGCTTTCTAGTTTTCAGCGGGCCTCTATTTGCTAAAGCTATATACATCATCTCTATGTGTGTGCCTTCCTCTCATTTCACCGTCAATACATGTGGGGGGCAACTATATCTTTGGGGTTAATTCCTCTGGAGGCAAGTGAGGTCTTTGTTTTCTCTGCAGTACTAGTTAGCTCTTAGGCTGGTGCGTGGCGTCTAGAACCAACGTAGGCACGCTCCCTGGCTATCTCTAGTTGCGTTTGTCAGGCGTAGGGCAGCGGTCAGCCCAGGTTCCATCACCCTAGAGCTCGTCCGATATTTATTATACTTTGCTTATCCTGTGCTATCCCTAGCCATTGGGGATTCATGACAGTATAGCCGGCCCACAAAGTGTTAATTGTTTGGGCTGAAGCAGGAGAAAAAGAAGTGTTCAAGGGAAAATTTTTTTTTTTTTTTTTCCTTCAGAGTTTTGCTGCCTAGCCCTTAATTGCTGTCTAGCTGCTTCTTACCTCCTCTTAACCCTTGAATGGCTCTGATCTTAGCTGTTTATCATGGATGTCCAGAGTTTGGCTTCCAGCCTGAGTAATCTCGCGGCAAAGGTTCAAAACATACAGGATTTTGTTGTTCACACTTCCATGTCTGAACCTAGAATTCCTATTCCAGAGTTTTTTTCTGGAGATAGTTCTACCTTCCTGAATTTCAGGAACAATTGTAAATTGTTTCTCTCTTTGAAATCTCGCTCCTCTGGAGACCCTGCTCAACAGGTCAAGATTGTTATATCGTTCCTACGGGGCGACCCTCAGAATTGAGCATTTGCATTGGCACCAGGGGATCCTGCATTGCTCAGTGTGGATGCGTTTTTTCTGGCATTGGGATTGCTCTATGAGGAACCTAACCTAGAGATTCAGGCTGAAAAGGCTTTATTAGCCCTCTCTCAGGGGCATGATGAAGCGGAAATATATTGTCAGAAATTTCGGAAATGGTCGGTGCTTACTCAGTGGAATGAGTGCGCCCTGGCTGCAAACTTCAGAAATGGTCTTTCTGAGGCCATTAAGGATATTATGGTGGGGTTCCCTGCGCCTACAGGTCTGAATGAGTCTATGGCTATGGCCATTCAGATTGATCGGCGTTTACGGGAGCGCAAACCCGTGCACCAGTTGGCGGTGTCTTCTGAACAGGCACCTGAGACTATGCAATGTGATAGAATTCAGTCCAGAAGTGAACGGCAAAATTATAGGCGGAAGAATGGTTTGTGTTTTTATTGTGGTGATTCAGCTCATGTTATATCAGCATGCTCTAAACGCACAAAAAGGGTTGATAAATCTTTTGCCATTGATACTCTGCAGTCTAAGTTCATTTTGTCTGTGACTCTGATTTTTTCACTGTCTTCCATTTCCGTCGATGCCTATGTGGATTCAGGCGCTGCCCTGAGTCTTATGGATTGGTCATTTGCTAAACGCTGCGGTTTTAGTCTAGAGCCTCTGGAAGTTCCTATTCCTCTGAAAGGAATTGATTCTACACCATTGGCTATGAATAAACCGCAGTATTGGACACAAGTGACCATGCGCATGACTCCCGTTCATCAGGAGGTGATTAGCTTCCTTGTACTGTATAATTTACATGATGTACTAGTGCTTGGTCTGCCATGGTTACAAACTCATAATCCTGTCCTGGACTGGAAAACAATGTCTGTGCTAAGTTGGGGATGTCAGGGGGTTCATAATGATGCACCTCCGATTTCTATCGCTTCATCCACTCCTTCAGAGATCCCTGCGTTTTTGTCGGATTATAGGGATGTTTTTGAGGAGCCTAAGCTTAATTCGCTCCCTCCCCATAGAGAGTGTGACTGTGCTATAGAATTGATTCCTGGCAGTAAGTTCCCTAAGGGTCGTTTATTTAATCTGTCACTGCCAGAGCATACTGCTATGCGGAATTATATTAAGGAGTCCTTGGAAAAGGGACATATTCGTCCATCTTCGTCCCCTCTGGGAGCAGGTTTTTTTTTCGTGGCAAAAAAAAGATGGTTCCCTGAGGCCTTGTATAGATTATCGCCTTCTGAATAAGATTACAGTCAAATACCAGTATCCATTGCCATTATTTACTGATTTGTTTGCTCGCATTAAGGGGGCTAGGTGGTTCACTAAAATAGATCTTCGTGGTGCGTATAATCTGGTGCGGATAAAACAGGGTGATGAGTGGAAAACCGCATTTAATACGCCTGAGGGCCATTTTGAGTATTTGGTAATGCCTTTTGGACTCTCCAATGCTCCGTCAGTCTTTCAGTCCTTTATGCACAATATTTTCCGTGAATATCTGGATAAGTTTATGATTGTGTATTTGGATGATATTTTGGTGTTTTCTGATGACTGGGAGTCTCATGTTCTACAGGTCAGGAAGGTGTTTCAGGTTTTGCGGGCCAATTCTCTGTTTGTGAAGGGCTCAAAGTGTCTCTTCGGAGTCCAGAAGATTTCTTTTTTGGGGTACATTTTTTCTCCTTCTACTATTGAGATGGATCCCGTTAAGGTTCAGGCTATTTGTGACTGGACACAACCTACATCTGTTAAGAGCCTTCAGAAGTTCTTGGGGTTTGCTAATTTTTATCGTCGGTTCATTGCTAATTTTTCCAGTATTGTTAAACCTTTGACTGATTTGACTAAAAAGGGTGCTGATGTTGCTGATTGGTCTCCTGCGGCCGTGGAGGCCTTTCGGGAACTTAAGCGCCGGTTTTCTTCTGCTCCTGTGTTGTGTCAACCAGATGTTTCACTTCCTTTCCAGGTGGAGGTTGATGCTTCCGAGATTGGAGCGGGGGCGGTTTTGTCACAGAGAAGTTCTAATGGCTCGGTGATGAAGCCATGTGCTTTCTTCTCTAGAAAATTCTCGCCCGCCGAACGCAATTATGATGTGGGTAATCGGGAGCTTTTGGCCATGAAGTGGGCATTTGAGGAGTGGCGTCATTGGCTTGAGGGTGCTAAACATCGCGTGGTGGTCTTGACTGATCACAAGAATCTCATTTACCTTGAGTCTGCCAGGCGTTTGAATCCTAGACAGGCTCGTTGGTCGTTATTTTTTTCTCGTTTCAATTTCGTGGTTTCATACCTGCCAGGTTCAAAGAATGTGAAGGCAGATGCTCTTTCCAGGAGTTTTGTGCCTGACTCTCCTGGAGACACTGGGCCTGCTGGTATCCTTAGGGATGGGGTAATATTGTCCGCCGTATCCCCAGACTTGCGACGCGCATTGCAGGAGTTTCAGGTGGATAAACCGGATCGATGTCCACCAGAAAGACTGTTTGTTCCGGATGATTGGACCAGTAGAGTAATCTCCGAGGTCCATTCTTCTGTGTTGGCTGGTCATCCTGGAATATTTGGTACTAGAGACTTGGTGGCCAGGTCTTTTTGGTGGCCTTCCTTGTCTAGGGATGTGCGTACCTTTGTGCAGTCTTGTGAAGTGTGTGCTCGAGCTAAGCCTTGCTGTTCACGGGCTAGTGGGTTGTTGTTATCCTTGCCCATCCCGAAGAGGCCTTGGACGCACATTTCCATGGATTTTATTTCTGATCTCCCGGTTTCACAGAAAATGTCCGTTATCTGGGTTGTGTGTGACCGCTTTTCTAAGATGGTTCATTTGGTGCCCTTGCCTAAGTTGCCCTCCTCCTCTGAGTTGGTTCCTTTGTTTTTTCAGAACGTGGTTCGTTTGCATGGGATTCCGGAGAATATCGTTTCTGACAGGGGATCCCAGTTTGTGTCTAGATTTTGGCGGACGTTTTGTGCCAAGATGGGCATTGATTTGTCTTTCTCGTCTGCATTCCATCCTCAGACGAATGGCCAGACGGAGCGAACTAATCAGACCTTGGAAACTTATTTGAGGTGTTTTGTTTCTGCTGATCAGGATGACTGGGTTGCTTTTTTGCCACTGGCCGAATTTGCTCTTAATAATCGGGCTAGTTCGGCCACGTTGGTCTCTCCTTTTTTTTGTAATTCGGGGTTTCATCCTCGTTTTTCCTCTGGTCAGGTGGAGTCTTCGGATTGTCCTGGAGTGGACGTGGTGGTGGACAGGCTACATCACATTTGGAATCAGGTGGTGGACAATTTGAAGTTATCTCAGGAGAAGACTCAGCAGTTTGCTAATCGCCGTCGCCGCGTGGGTCCCCGACTTCTTGTTGGGGACTTGGTGTGGTTGTCTTCTCGTTTTGTCCCTATGAAGGTCTCTTCTCCTAAGTTCAAGCCTCGGTTCATCGGTCCTTATAGGATCTCGGAGATTCTTAACCCTGTATCTTTCCGTTTGGATCTCCCAGCATCGTTCGCTATTCATAATGTGTTCCATCGGTCGTTGTTGCGGAGGTATGAGGTGCCTGTTGTTCCTTCGGTCGAGCCTCCTGCTCCGGTGCTGGTGGAGGGAGAATTGGAGTATGTTGTTGAAAAGATCTTGGATTCTCGTGTTTCCAGACGCAAACTCCAGTATTTGGTTAAGTGGAAGGGTTATGGTCAGGAGGACAATTCCTGGGTGGTCGCCTCCGATGTTCATGCGACTGATTTGGTCCGCGCCTTCCATAGAGCTCACCCTGATCGCCCTGGGGGTTCTCGTGAGGGTTCGGTGACCCCTCCTCAAGGGGGGGGTACTGTTGTGGATTCTGTTTGCGGGCTCCCTCTGGTGGTTACTGCTGGTACTGGGTGACTTTGGTGGGTTGCGGCCTTTGGTTTCCATCTGTCCATCAGAGGCTGGGTGTTTCCTATTTTACCTGGCCTTTCTGTCATTTCCCTTGCCGGCTATCAATGTGTTCAGATGTGCTCTGTTTGGTTCCTGCCTACCTGCTCCCAGATCTTTCAGGATAAGCTAAGTGCTGATTTGCAGTTGTTTGGTTTTTTGTCCAGCTTGCTTAGAATGTCTCTTTGTTAGCTGGTTGCTCTAGTGGACTGAGGTTCTCCCCATGTGCCATGAGTTGGCACATGGGTTCTTGTAATCTCAGGATGGTTTTTTTGATTAGGGTTTTTTGCTGACCGCTCAGTCCCCTTTTGTGTCATTCTGCTTTCTAGTTTTCAGCGGGCCTCTATTTGCTAAAGCTATATACATCATCTCTATGTGTGTGCCTTCCTCTCATTTCACCGTCAATACATGTGGGGGGCAACTATATCTTTGGGGTTAATTCCTCTGGAGGCAAGTGAGGTCTTTGTTTTCTCTGCAGTACTAGTTAGCTCTTAGGCTGGTGCGTGGCGTCTAGAACCAACGTAGGCACGCTCCCTGGCTATCTCTAGTTGCGTTTGTCAGGCGTAGGGCAGCGGTCAGCCCAGGTTCCATCACCCTAGAGCTCGTCCGATATTTATTATACTTTGCTTATCCTGTGCTATCCCTAGCCATTGGGGATTCATGACAGCACAGGTTAAGGAGCTGAAACTCCTAAACTCTTCATCCAATTTTAATATGGATACCCTCAAATGAAAGCTGAAAGTCTGAACTTCAACTGCATCTGAATTGTTTTGTTTAAAATTAAATTGTGGTAATGTCTATAACCAAAATGAGAAAAATGTTGTCTCTGTCCAAATATTTCTGGACCTAACTGTATATTGCTCCTTATCAAAAACAGAAACAAAGACCTCCAGATCGCAGCTGTCCCGGGCCCTTTGACTCCGATTTATGAGAATCCCGCTTTTCCGGCGGGGCTACACAAAGAGATGTATTTAAACAAAAGTAAAGATTCCAAACCCATTATCCATGATTATTTAAAGGATAATCGGATGAAGTCCCTTCAGGAATTACTCCCAGAGGAGGAAACGCATTCTGTTGACTGGTTCTTTTATGAACAACTAAAAAGTTATATCCACGAGATCATTAAACAAACCAATATCAATAGACCACTAACTTCCTTTGAGGCGCTCTGTATATCAACAAGCCCCCCGGATCATACCGTTTCGCTGCTATATAAAATCTTCAAAGAGGGGGCAACTCCACCGCAGGGTTGGCCAATGTTTTTCTCAAAATGGGAGGGAGATTTGGGAAGACCCTTGTCATCCGGGGATAGAGAAAAAATTCTTCTCTTCTCGTCTAGATCATCATTATGCGCGGTTTCACAGGAGAGGAGCTACAAAATCCTTGCAAGATGGTATAGATGCCCATCTATGGTGCATGCGGTGTTCCCCACGACTCCTGACATATGTTGGAGGTGCTTAAAGGAACTAGGCTCTTATATGCATATTTGGTGGGACTGCCCTCCCATAAGGGATCTGTGGTTGGCTATTTTTGAACTCCATAACAGGCTTTCTATCACACGGATTCAACCTTCAGCAAGCCTAGCATTACTGTCTTTCTGTGATCTGTCGATATCTCGATTCAAAAGAGGCATCCTTAGACACTTTCTTACCGCAGTGAGGAATCTAATCCCACGTTTTTGGAAACAGGAAAGATCTCCTTCACGTGCAGATTTTGTGGCTGAACTTAACAACATTTATAGAATGGAGCAGTTGATAAATCAGTCCCCAGATAACGTTGAAAAAAACTACAACACTTGGGCCCCCTGGATTGCTTTCAGGGAAACCCCTGAGCTAGATCTCTGGATTTCCAAAACTTGACATAACATACTCTATGTGCTCCTAGGTCGTTTCATGGCTTGCGCCTTGTCCGCTAGACTGGATGACAGCCACTCTCCTTCATTTCCCATACTCCCACCCATTCTTCTCTTCTTTTTACCCCCTCCTCTTCTCTTCTTTTTTTTTCTCTTCTTCTTCCTTTCTTACTTTCTTTGTTTGTCTCCCCCATAACTGGTTTGATTACAGATGATACCTTTAATCGTTTACAAAACAATTTAATGATGATTATTACCTATTTTTATCATTAGCACTTCATAATCTTGACAGGAATAGCAACTTTATTATTCAGACAGCTAAAAATTGTATGACCTAAGCATTGTAAAGTTGTTTTGCTTGTTTAATATGTAATTACTGTCTATCAATGCACAGATACACAAATTTGTATTTTCACTCTTGTTCTTTATTGCTGTGACCAATAAACTGATTTATACAAAAAACTAGCACCCTTTATTATCTTTCATGTGGCACAAAAAGGTATTTAGCCTTATTTAACCCCTTAATCCCATATGACGTACTATCCTGTCGAGGTGACCTGGGACAATTCCCAGTGACGGGATAGTACGTCATATGCGTTCGGCCACGCTCACGGGGGAGCGCGGCCGGGTATCAGCTGACTATCGCAGCTGACATCCGGCACTATGTGCCAGGAGCGGTCACGGACCGCCCCCAGCACACTGCGATCAAACATGATCGCAGTGTGCTGGCGGTATAGGGAAGCATCGCGCAGGGAGGGGGCTCCCTGCGTGCTTCCCTGAGACGATCGGTACAAGGCGATGTGCTCACCTTGTACCGAGCGTCTCCTCCCTGCAGGCCCCAGATCCAAAATGGTCGCGGGGCTACTTCCGGGTCCTGCAGAGAGGTGGCCTACCAAGTGCCTGCTCAGAGCAGGCACTGGTAAGCCAGGAGCAGGGCACGCAAGATCGCTGATCTGACACAGTGCTCTGCAAAGTGTCAGATCAGCGATCTGTCACTATACAGTGATGTCCCCCCTGGGACAAAGTAAAAAAGTAAAAAAAAAATTTTTAAATGTGTAAAAAATTTTAAAAAATAATTCCTAAATAAAGAAAAAAAAAATATTGTTCCCATAAATATATTTCTTTATCTAAATAAAAAAAAAAAAAACAATAAAAGTGCACATATTTAGTATCACCGCGTCCGTAACGACCCGACTTATAAAACTGGCCCACTAGTTAGCCCCTTCAGTGAACACCGTAAAAATAAAAAACGAGGCAAAAAACGCTTTATTATCATACCGCCGAACAATAAGTGGAATAACGCAATAAAAAAGACGAATATAAATAATCATGGTACCGCTGAAAACGTCATCTTGACCCGCAAAGAACGAGGCGCCATACAGCATCATCAGCAAAAAAATAAAAAAGTTATAGTCCACAGAATAAAGCGATGCAAAAATAATTATTTTTTCTATAAAATAGTTTTCATCGTATAAAAGCGCCAAAACATAAAAAAAAATATGTAAATGAGGTATCGCTGTAATCGTAGTGACCCGAAGAATAAAACTGCTTTATCCATTTTACCAAACGTGGAACGGTATAAACGCCCCCCCCCCCCAAAAAAAAAAAAAGAAATTCATGAATAGCTGTTTTTTGGTCATTCTGCCTCTCAAAAATCGGAATAAAAAGCGATCAAAAAGTGTCACATGCCCAAAAATGGAACCAATAAAAACGTCAACTCGTCCCGCAAAAAACAAGACCTTACATGACTCTGTGGACCAAAAATATAGAGAAATTATAGGTCTCAAAATGTGGTAACGCAAAAAATATTTTTTGCAATAAAAAGCGTCTTTTAGTGTGTGACAGCTGCCAATCATAAAAATCCGCTAAAAAAATGCTATAAAAGTAAATCAAACCCCCCTTCATCTCCCCCTTAGTTAGGGAAACATAAAAAAAATAAAAAAAATGTATTTATTTCCATTTTCCCATTAGGGCTAGGGTTAGGGTTGGGGCTAGGGTTAGGGCTGGGGTTGAGGTTGGGGCTAGGGTTAGGGCTACAGTTAGGGTTAGGACTGGGGCTAAAGTTAGGGTTAGGGATGGGGCTAAAGTTAAGGTTAGGGCTACAGTTAGGGTTGGGGCTAAAGTTAGGGTTAGGGTTGGGGCTAAAGTTAGAGTTAGGGTTGGGGCTAAAGTTAGGGTTGGGGCTAAAGTTAGGGTTTGGATTACACTTACAGTTGGGATTAGGGTTGTGTCAGGGTTCGGGGTGTGGTTAGGGTTATGGTTGGGATTAGGGTTAGGGGTATGTTTGGGATAGGGTTTCAGGTAGAATTGGGGGTTTCCACTGTTTAGGCACTTCAGGGCTCTCCAAACGTGACATGGCGTCCGATCTCAATTCAAGCCAATTCTGCGTTGAAAAAGTAAAACAGTGCTCCTTCCCTTCCGAGCTCTCCCGTGCGCCAAAACAGGGGTGTACCCCAACATATTGGGTATCAGCATACTCAAATAAATTTTTATTTTCACGACTCTGCGTTATAAACTGTAGTGAAACACTTGGAGGTTCTAAGTTCTCACATCTAGATAAGTTCCTTGGGTGGTCGTTTCCAATATGGGGTCACTTGTGGGGGATTTCTACTGTTTAGGTGCATCAGGGGCTCTGCAAATGCAACGTGACGCCTGCAGACCAATCCATCTAAGTCTGCATTCCAAATGGCGCTCCTTGCCTTCCCAAACGGTGGTCCCCCCACATATGGGGTATCAGCGTACTCAGGACAAATTGGATAACAACTTTTGCGGTCGAATTTCTCCTGTTACTCTTGGGAAAATACAAAACTGGGGGCTAAAAATTCTTTTTTTTTTTTTTTCACAAAAATTAATTTTTATTTTCACGGCTCTGCGTTATAAACTGTAGTGAAACACTTGGGGGTTCAAAGCTGTCAAAACACATCTAGCTAAGTTCAATGTTTAGGCACATCAGGGGCTCGGCGTACTCAGAACAAATGGCACAACAACTTTTGGGGTCTAATTTCTTCTCTTACCCTTGGGAAAATAAAAAATTGGGGGCGAAAAGATCATATTCGTGAAAAAATATGATTTTTAATTTTTACGGCTCGGCATTATAAACTTCTGTGAAGCACTTGGTGGGTTAAAGTGCTCACCACACATCTAGATAAGTTCCTTAGGGGGTCTACTGTCCACAATGGTGTCACTTGTGGGGGGTTTCAATGTTTAGGCACATCAGGGGCTCTCCAAACGCAACATGGCGTCGCATCTCAATTCCAGTCAATTTTGCATTGTAAAGTCAAAAGGCGCTCCTTCCCTTCCGAGCTCTGCCATGCGCCCAAACAGTGGTTTACCCCCACATATAGGGTATCAGCGTACTCAGATCAAATTGTAGAACAACTTTTGGGGTACATTTTCTCCTGTTACCCTTGGTAAAATAAAACAAATTGGAGCTGAAGTAAATTTTTTGTGAAAAAAAGTTAAATGTTCATTTTTTTTTTTTAAACATTCAAAAAATTACTGTAAAACACCTGAAGGGTTAATAAACTTCTTGAATGTGGTTTTGAGCACCTTGGGGTGCAGTTTTTAGAATGGTGTCACACTTGGTTATTTTCTATCATATAGACCCCTCAAAATAACTTCAAATGTGATGTGGTCCCTAAAAAATATTGGTGTTGTAAAAATGAGAAATTGCTGGTCAATTTAAAACCCTTATAACTCCCTAACAAAAAAAAATTTTGGTTCCAAAATTGTGCTGATGTAAAGTAGACATGTGGGAAATGTTACTTATTAATTATTTTGTGTGACATATCTCTGTGATTTAAGGGCATAAAAATTCAAAGTTGGAAAATTGCAAAATTTTCAAAATTTTCGCAAAATTTCCATTTTGTTCACAAATAAACGCACGTTATATCGAAGAAATTTTACCACTATCATGAAGTACAATATGTCATGAGAAAACAATGTCAGAATCGCCAAGATCCGTTGAAGCGTTCCAGAGTTATAACCTCATAAAGGGACAGTGGTCAGAATTGTAAAAATTGGCCCGGTCATTAACGTGCAAACCACCCTTGGGGCTTAAGGGGTTAACCCATTAAATAATTTTTTAACAAAATGGTATGAGCTGCTGTTATTATTCTGAGAAGGGGCCAATATCCATTTAACTCTCAGCTATCTGCGTAGCCTTTATTGGTTATTAATAAAAGGGCACCCTAAAAAAATGATGTGGGGTTACCCCTATTTTCAGTAACCAGCAAAGGCTAGGCAGACAGCTGCCAGCTGATAGTAATAGACTGGGAATGGGCCATGGATATTGGTTTCTTTTCATACTAACAACCCCAGCCGGCCCAGAAATGGGGCTCCTCAGATATTAGGACCTGGGATACAACTGCTACTTATACACATATATTGGATGCAAGCTAGGCACGTTCTTCTGTTTGGCATTGCCTAGACAATACGTTGTACAGAAGTGTTCAAAATAATAGCAGTCCAATATGACTAACCAGATTAATCACTGTTTTTGGTATAAATTATATTACCACATATCAAACAATTTACCAGTTGGTGCAGTATATTATAAGAAAGCCACCAGACTCCGAATTCATGATCTGCAGGTTTTTGAGTCTGTGTAGTAGAATAATTAATTTAAAGGAAGGGGGTGTTCAAAATAATAGCAGTGTGCAGATTAATTAGTGAGGTCAATCGTTCTGTGAAGAAACAGGTGTGAAGGGTGAAGCCAGGACATGTTGTACATGCATTTCTCCTTGAAAGCCTGAGAAATATGGGTCATTCCAGACATTGTTCAGAAATATCAGTGCTTTGATTAAAAAGTTGATTGGAGAGGGTAAAACTTAAAGAAGTGCAGACAATCATGGTTGGTCAGCTAAAATGATCCTCAATGCTTTAAAATGGAAAGCCAAACCAGACAGACATGGAAGAAAATAAGAAAATGGAAGACCACCATATGAATGGATGAAAGAATAGCCAGAATGGAAAAGGCTCAGCCACTGATCAGCTCCAGGATGATCAAAGACAGTCTCAAGTTACCTGTGCGGACTGTGACAGTTAAGGCCCCGTCTCACATAGCGAGATCGCTAGCGAGATCGCTGCTGAGTCACAAGTTTTGTGACGCAACAGCGACCTCCATAGCGATCTCGCTATGTGTGACACGTACCAGCGATCAGGCCCCTGCTGCGAGATCGCTGGTCGTGTCGGAATGGCCTGGACCTTTTTTTGGTCGTTGAGGCCCCGCTGACATTGCTGAATCGGTGTGTGTGACACCGATCCAGCGATGTCTTCACTGGTAACCAGGGTAAACATCGGGTTACTAAGCGCAGGGCCGCGCTTAGTAACCCGATGTTTACCCTGGTTACCAGCGTAAATGTAAAAAAAAACAAACACTACATACTCGCCTTCTGATGTCCGTCAGGTCCCTTGCCGTCTGCTTCCTGCTCTCACTGACTGCCGGCCGTACAGTGAGAAGTGAGAGCACAGCAGTGACGTCACCGCTGCGCTCTCAGTGTACGGCGGCTCAGTCAGAGCAGGAAGCAGACGGCAAGGGACCTGGACACCGAAAGGCGAGTATGTAGTGTTTGTTTTTTTTGGTAACCAGGGTAAACATCGGGTTACTAAGCGCGGCCCTGCGCTTAGTAACCCGATGTTTACCCTGGTTACCCGGGTGCTGCAGGGGGACTTCGGCATCGTTGAAGACAGTTTCAACGATGCCGAACTCGTTCCCCTGATCGTTGGTCGCTGGGGAGAGCGGTCTGTGTGACAGCTCCCCAGCGACCACACAGCGACTTACCAACGATCACGGCCAGGTCATATCGCTGGTCGTGATCGTTGGTAAATCGCTAAGTGAGACGGGGCCTTTAGCAGAAGCCTGTGTGAATCTAATCTCTTAGGGTACCGTCACACAGTACCATTTTGATCGCTACGACGGTACGATTCGTGACGTTCTAGCGATATCGTTACGATATCGCAGTGTCTGACACGCAGCAGCGATCAGGGACCCTGCTGAGAATCGTACGTCGTAGCAGATCGTTTGGAACTTTCTTTCGTCGCTTGATCACCCGCTGTCATCGCTGGATCGTTGTGTGTGACAGCGATCCAGCGATGTGTTCGCTTGTAACCAGGGTAAACATCGGGTAACTAAGCGCAGGGCCGCGCTTAGTAACCCGATGTTTACCGTGGTTACCAGCGTAAACGTAAAAAAAACAAACAGTACATGCTCACATTCCGGTGTCTGTCCTCCGGCATCTCAGCTTCTCTGCAGTGTGAGCGCCGGCCAGCCAGAAAGCGAGCACAGCGGTGACGTCTGACGTCACCGCTCTGCTTTCCGGCTCTGCTGCTTACACAGTGGAGAGAAGCAGAACGCCGGGGACAGACACCGGAATGTAAGTATGTACTGTTTGTTTTTTTTACGTTTACGCTGGTAACCAGGGTAAACATCGGGTTACTAAGCGCGGCCCTGCGCTTAGTTACCCGATGTTTACCCTGGTTACCGGGGACTTCGGCATCGCTCCAGCGCCGTGATTGCAACGTGTGACCGCAGTCTACGACGCTGGAGCGATAATCATACGATCGCTGCGACGTCACGGATCGTGCCGTCGTAGCGATTAAAATGGTACTGTGTGACGGTACCCTTAGCAAGAAATCCCTGCAGAGTCCCACTGTTAAAAAAAACAACAACATACAGGCGCATCTCACAAAATTAGAATATCATCATAAAGTTAATTTATTTCGGTTCTTCAATACAAAAAGTGAAACTAATGTATTATATAGAATCATTACCAACAGAGTGATCTATTTCAAGTGTTTATTTCTGCTAATGTTGATGATTATGGCTTACAGTCAATAAAAACCCAAAAGTAATTATCTCAGCAAATTAGAATATTTTATAACACCACCTTGAAAAAATGATTTTAAAATCCGAAATTTTGGCCTACTGAAATGTATGTTCAGTAAATGCACTCAATACTTGGTCGGGGCTCCTTTGGCATCAATTACTGCATCAATGCAGCGTGGCAGGTGGTAGATACTTCACAGGATTTTTTGGAATGTTTTTTTTTTTTAAAAAATGAACATTTAACTTTTTTTTCACAAAAAATTTACTTCAGATCCAATTTTTTTTTAATTTTACCAAGGATAACAGGAGAAATTGGACCCCAAAAGTTGTTGTGCAATTTGTCATGAGTACGCTGATACCCCATATGTGGGGGTAAACCACTGTTTGGGCACATGGCAGAGCTCGGAAAGGAAGGAGCGCCGTTTTACTTTTTCAACGCAAAATTGGCTGGAATTGAAATCGGGCGCCATGTCACGTTTGGAGAGCCCCTGATGTGCCTAAACAGTGGAAACCCCCCACAAGTGACACCATTTTGGAAAGTAGACCCCCCAAGGAACTTATCTAGATTGGTGGTGAGAACTTTGAACCCCCAGGTGCTTCACAGAAGTTTATAACCTAGAGCCATAAAGTAAAGTTTATAACACCTGGCTGTGAAAATAAAAAATCATATTTTTTTTTCCCACAAACATGATATTTTAGTCCCTAATTTTTGATTTTCCCCAGGGTAACAGGAGAAATTGGACCCCAAAAATTGTTTTCCAATTCTACTGAAGATTCATCAGAGAAATCCACCTTCTGCCACTTTTCCAGCATCCATCTGTTTAGCAGGCTGTGGGACTTTGCAAATGCCACACGTTTTTTTATTTGCCTTTTGTTTAGTGCTGGCTTCTGGGCACTGATTCGACCATGGAGGCCATTTCGAGACAGAATCCTACAAACTGTTCTAGTTGACACAGGGACTTGAGGTGACCAGGCCTGTTGGAGCTCTGCTGCAGTGGAAGAGGGGCTTGCTTTGGATTTTCTAACCAACAAACGTTCCTCCTGAGCAGTTGTCTTGCGGGGTCTGCCGGACCTGGGCTAGTCAAACACATCTCTAGTCTCTTCAAATCTTTTTTTAATTCTTTGTACTAGACGCTGAGACACATTAAAGGTGCCAGCCACCTCTGCAGTGGATCTGGTCTTCAGCCTCTTGATAATCCAGGCTTTGGTCGCAGGGTGGATTTTTGTCATGTTGTCAGAGCTCAAGTTGCAGTTCAAGTGAAGGTCTGGAGTGCTGGGTTTCTTTTTATATACACACACACACACTAAATAACCGATCAATTACTGAGCACAGGTGAGGATGTAAACTAGGATTGGGTGCATTATATGACCAGGTGGCAAAACTTTTGTCTTGCCAAAATCTGACCATTCTGTGTCCATTAACTGATCAATATTTCTGCATTGATGCCAATTTATTTTCTTAACCTAAACCACATTTTGGAGGGTTTCAGCTTTCAAAAGAATAATTTATACAACCAATGGATGAATTTAACGTCAGGTTATAAGCTTTTATTTACATAACATGGATAAGCGACATAACTTCTGTCAGGGAGTGTATGCAACATAGATGTGAAGCAGTTCTAAAAAAATGTGGGTTACAACTAAATATTATGTTAGTGATTCACAGGAATGCTAATCCACCAAAAAAAGTAAATAATGTAAGTTTGTAAAGACAAATGCAGACACTGCTATTTTTTTGAACAGCGCTATGTTCAATTTTTATTTTCTGTAAAACAGTAAAAATGATGTATATTTTGCTTTATGTTTTGAATTAGAAAACAGTGTGCAATGTTCCCAATACAGTATAAAGATTTTGTGATTAACCCATGTTTTTAAACATACTGCTATTATTTTGAACACTACTGTATACACATTATACATAGTGTCTGTGGGGAGACTGATAAGGAAAATACAGTCATATATGTAAGACTAAGTCAAATCAAAGTAAGAACCAGGGTCGGTAACACACAAGCCCCATCACTTCCGCCATCAGTCATGCTTGAGATCACAGTGTTGTACCGTAACGTATTACTGCGGGGCAATTGTAATGGATTTTCACTGCTCACAGCTGATGCTGTTTGATAAAATACTTACAGGTTCAGCAGCCCATGAAATATGTGATGTGTACAATCACCCGTCGCCCAGAATACAAACAACACATACTGATGGGTAGACAGCAGAGCACCATCAAGGGAAGCTAGAGAACTAAAATAAACAGCTAAAAGAGTGGTCCATTCTGGACAATCCCTGCTTGATCACGGGGTAACCTTCAGCTGTAATTAACTTGCCTGCAGCACCCCCACGGGGAAAATAAACACTAAAATTAGAGATGGGCGAACTCGAACAGTAAAGTTTGGGGTATGTACAGAACACCTAGTGTCCATGCATGGCCCCGAACATTGGCTGCTTCCCACACTGTCAAGTGTGTTACCACTCGAGAAATACTGGCAGCTCTGATCGGCGATAAGTTAGTTACCGCCAGTCATAGAGCTGCAGTTTCCATGCTGTCAGATGACAGTATATGAGCCAGCAGCTGTGACCAGCGGTAACAGGCATCGGTTGATGAGAGAGTACTACTCTCATTAGTGTATCCGCTATCCACGTCAGCCAGCTCACACTGACACAGGAGCGTAATCACGTTCCTGCAGTGTGTAGCGCTGAGCTGCCGTGAGAAAGGTGACCGAAGTTCATAGCTGATGAACCCCGGTAACCTCACTTATGACACCGTTCGCTGCGTGATAAAGTGAGGTTACCGGAGTTCATCAGCTATGTACTTCAGGGACCTTGTTCACGACACCGCGAGGCACTGATGCTTTGCTATCTCAAGCAGCTCAGCGTCTCTGCTGGATGCCAGGCTTAACGGTCACATCATGCCACTTTTAAACAAGGCATCTAGATGTAGCAGAGTTGTACTGGTCGAGGGACAAATTGATTATCTTCTTGTTGGACAATGGAGGATTATGGTGTTTTATTATGTTTTGTCTTTTACAGGGGACATTAAGCGTAAAGGTGAGTATAACTGCTTTTTCATTTTTATTTCAAATAAAAGGTGGCTGTGTCTTTATTTCAATTAAAGGACTTTATTCTTGATGTCTTTATTGCAATTTGACTATGGGGTTAGTAATGAGGGAGTCTTATAGACGCCTCTCCATTAACCTGTGGGCTTGATGTCAGCTGACATTACAAAGATGACATCAACCCCACAACTATTACCCAACTTGCCGCGGCAGCAGGGAAAGTGGAAAGAGCAAGGCCAAGCACCAGATTTGGCGAATCTTATTTATGCCGCATTTCTGGGGTGGCTGAGAGCTGATTTTTTAGTCTGGGAGGGAGCCAATATTCATGGCTCTTTCCTAGGTTATTAATAATAGCCCACAGCTGTCTGTTTAGCCTTTGCTGGGTAATGAGTATAGGGAGACCGCACATCGCTTTTTTTAGAGGGTCTCACAGCCAGTAAAGGCTAAGCAAACAGCTGTAAGCTGATATTATAGCCTGGGAACTGATAGCCTGGGAACTTTTATGGCTATTGGATCCTTCAAGGAATATTAAAATCATCCCACAGCCATTGGTGTTCCGTCTGCTGCTGAAAATTAAGGAGCACCCGCATGCCTTTTTTTTTAACTTTTTTAATTTATTAACAAGAAAAGTAAGGTCACATTAAAGTAACTGTTTCACTTGCTTTGCAAGTGCCAGTGCTGGACTGATGAACGCCCACGAGTCCGGCACTGCAGCTACTGTGAGGCCTAGTGGCTTGAACTCAGGTAACATTTCAGGTTACCAGAGTTCACAGCCACCGGGTCTTCTGGCAGCTTTGAGGCCCGGAAACCTCATGGCAAACTTTGAAGGACATTTTAAGGTTACTGGCATTTCCAGAACATGAGAAGGCTGTGAACTAAGGTTACCTTCAGTGTGTATCTTACTGTGTCATGAGTAAGACTGCCTAGTGCAGTCGAAACACGTCGACTAGGTCATGTAAATTTTTTTTTTTGCATGCACCATATTTTCTTTTGAAAAAGATAAGGAAAATCCAGTCCTGTTGAGCTGCACTCCAATTTTTTCTATTTTCCTTGATGTGAGGTCAGGGCGAGGCCGATGTCTGAGCCCCAGGTGGATGTGCATAAAGCAACTGGGTGAGTTGGAATTAAGTTTCTATAAGTGTATTTTACTGTACTTGTTAATAAAAAAAAAATGAAAAAACGGCATAGCATCACCTGTAATTTTCATAAGCAGCAGAGGGAAAGCTAATGACTGGGGGGCTGATGTTAATATTCTGGGAACGGGCCAATAGCCATAAAAGGTCCGAGGCTATTAATATCAGTTCACAGCTGAAACAAACAAAAAATAAATAAAAGAAAACAGTGATGGCGCTCCACGCCAGCTGGCTCACACTGAGACAGGAGCGGAATTATGCTCCTGCACTGTGCAGAGGTGAGCTGGTGAGAAAGGTCACCAGAGTTCATGGCTGATGAACCCCAGTCACCTCACTGGTCAGCGCTAGTGCCGTGAGAAAGTTTTCACACAGCCCGAGGTGCTGTAAGTGAGGTGACCGGAGTTCATCATATAAAGCTGACAGCTGTTGGTTTTGCCTGCACCCCTCGTCATATTTTGTTTTATTTATAGCACAGTCACTGGTTAATGAATGCTCTCATCATTGCACGCCTGCTCTCACTGCTATCAGTGAAAGCAGGCGCACCCTGATGACAGTAGTACTCTCTCATCATCTGACACCTGTGACCAGTGGTAAATTACCGCCAGTCACAGCTACTGGTTCACATGCGGTTATCTGACCGGCGGTAATGATGTTTTTTTCTGAGCTGAAAGACGCATTTATTCCTGTGCTCAAGCAAAATGTGACAGCCGAAACAGTCACCAGAACCCCCAACTGCACCAATTTCTCCCACGAGAGAAAACCAGGAAAATGGCGCACAACAACGCCATCAATATGGAGGAGACTCATAGGTCCTGTACTTTATGAATGATGCATAAACTGGAAAATATGGGTAAAACTAAAAAATGTTTAACCTTAAAAAGATCACATAAGAAGTCCTAGAGAACATCTCAATCATGGCTATTCTTGAAGGAAAAGATTATAGCATTTAAAGGGGTCGTTTCAAAGGAGGCATTATAAAGATCTTATACTGTCAAGAGAACAGGGGTCCTTTGAACCTCTTTCACTGATTTTATGGTAGTCACTGGACAGATGTCCCCCTGCAGTGAGGTCTAGCAGAGTTATGAGTTGTCCTCTCAGATCTCCAGAGAGCAGCTCTAATATGTGGCTGAACCTGGCAGCAAGTGTTCAATATCCTGCAGCGCCATCACAGGGGAAATTAAGTATTAGACAGTTTTTACTAATGTGTGTAATCTATGTAATTCATGGATGTAATGAAATCTTCAGAATAAGAGAAGCTGTTTGGAGCAGCTTTTTGCAGAAAACTCCATTGATTTATCAAGGCAAGAAAATAAAGCAAACTGAAGGCACATTTGTTTGGAACGTCATGAGATTTATTCAAGAGATTTCACAATTAGAAGCCTGAAATTAAAAAAAAAATGAATTCTACTAAATGAGATCACACAGTCGAATGACAGCATATTCAAAAACGATGCAACATTCAGTAAAAAGGCATGAATATGAGCAAAATATAAAGCCGTCCTCTGTGTCATGGGAGAAACCTGTGCACGTGTCAACCACTGCCACATTGTTACACTGGGATGAATGGGCTGTAAACAGGAATTACCTAGGTAACATTACAGAAAAGTTCTCTCGATATATTTGCTGCCTTTGGTGTCTATGGATTAAATAGCAATTCCATCTATTTTTTCCCATTTGTACTGCACACTATAGAAGAAGCCCACCGTAAACGATACTGTGCAGTAGAAAGCTCAGTTCTGCTGACATCCATTCTTAAAACAAGTATCATGTTCATTTTTTGCAGCGGAATAAATTGGGGGAAAAAATGGTTTCGAGTCACACCTAATACCCATAGGATTAATATCTGAAAAGTCTTCCGAGTGCAGGGTCCGAGAGGGTGGTGCACCAAAGGAAATTTGTAGAGAGGCAAGGGTTGACACCAAAGTGAGCGATTACATTTGAGCATTGCTGGTCCAGTGTCCAGCCCAGTCATCTGTGACAGTTGGTCTTCTTGGACCGAGCCTCCGGGGCGAGTCTTACGCTTACTAGATCCTGCAACGTCATAATGTGACGGAGTGACGCATGTAATAATGGCAAGTAAGGTCTACTGACTAGCAAGAAGATGCCGGGTTCAGACGTGAAGGCCGTTGACCATGGCAGCACGAATCGATTGCTTATCTCAAGGATCTACCTTTACCTTTCTGCAAATTTCCTTTGAGACCCTCAGTTTTTTTCACCATACAAATACAATACATTATCATGACATGCCAGAGAGCAAAACCCTCAACAGGAAGGAATACACATCACAAACAATTGGGTGTCTGATTTTAGGCACATATAGCATAAATATCTCGACAGTATCACAAAAACATTTTTTTTTCAAGGCTGGTAATCTTGTGACCTTCATCTAGGGGTAAGATGAACCAAGAGGCTACATAAGGAAGGACACATCTGTACTTTGCACGGTGGTTTACTGGCTTACCCTTATAATGGCATGCAACACAGCAGAAGTCTCCAACCAGAAACGTTCCAGCTGTAGAAAAGTGGCATCTCAATGTATGCCCTGACAGCCTCTGCCTGTATAGTATCCATATAGTGAAATGGATGTAATAAAACATCGCCACTATATAGGAACATATTCGTCCAATTAAAAATAACACTGATCTTTAATGGAGAAGCGCCTGGATTCCCCAGACTAAGGGCTCCAAGGTCCTCTCCCCTTATTGCTCCATCTCTTATTCCATTATCTTTAATAACATTATTGAAATTGTTCCTCAGCTTTCAAAAATAGGAGAAATGTTTTTGAAAGAAGCAAATATAAAAAAAGTTTGTTTGGAAAATAGATTGCTTTACATCAAAATTTTCTTATGAAGAGTTTGTATTCTGACAAAATAGATGATTTATCCATAAAAGTGTCACAGATATATTATACTCTGATACATACTGAGAGTTTATTAGTTTAAAACTCAGTAATTCCAGAAAAAAAAAATGATTATCAGAGATTATCTACAATTTGACTTGCTTCTTGACTGGGGAGAAGAAAAGCCCACTAATTAACCAGTACATTTTAATTAGGCCTTATTTATATGGATTGTTCCCATGTTTAACTTTCTGTATTTGTGAAGTAAGATCGAGACCCCTGAGGTTGTCCTAAACTAAACCTTCAATATCACAGACCCCTATGGTTTTGTAATGCAACACAAAAACATAAGTAACATCTATGGGACCTAAAGATTTCTTGCCTATAGCCTGTCTTTTAGGGAAACACAGGTTGAGCTTTTCCGGTTATTTTTTACGAAATAAGGCGTGCACTCTGGAGATGTAGGATTGGAGCAGGCTGAACCTGGATGGGATCCAGATAAGTCAAAATTGAAGAAAACAACCGCACTCAAAATATGAATTTGCGTCAAAAAACGTGAAAATTTAATAGGGAACACCACAGTGATTTAGTCAAGTGTTGAGGTAATGTTTCGACCCCTTGTTGGGCCTTTATCAAACCTCACTTTAAAGGTAAAAGGCGGGAGAGGAGGAGAAGTGTTCAGATCGGACACAGCGGCTCCGCTGGAGTAAAGGGAAAAGTATGAGGTCACACCACCGCCTATTCTCTTGCTTCAGGACCCACAGTGCTTGTAGGGACCTCATCCCCTGTCCGTGCCATTCCGGATCCTCATACTTTTCCCGCCGTGTCCGATCTGGACACTGTTCTCCTCCTCTCCCGCCTTCTACCTTAAAGTGAGGTTTAAACGTTACCTCAACACTTGACTAAATCACTGTGGTGTTCCCTATTAAATTTTCATGTTTTTGAAGCAAATTCATATTTTGAGTGCGGTTGTTTTCTTCAATTTTGAGCTTTTCCGGTTAGACCTCAGGGGCGGAACAAACTTTGTAAGTGCCCAAGATGGAGGGTTCAAATATATCTCACCGCTCTCAGTGTTTGACTTTCAGGATGTAGAACATACTCATTTATCTCCATGCCTGTGCAAGGCTGGTTGGCAACCTTATATCCGTAGATTGGGTCTAGTGAGTCCTGTAGTTCCTCCCCAAGCTCAATCCCAGTTTCCTTCGTTGGCACCACAAATGGCCTACGGTTTAGCTTTACTCTGTCCAACTCAACTATTTTATTGGGATATATGCATTAGCAATTGTATCTGGCATCAAATAAGTTACCGTAATTAACTTTTCAACAGAATTATGAAAGTTAATAAAGTCAGGAACCACCCAAATCTTAAGTTTTAAAATTAATTCCCACATAACAAATTCTGCAAAGCTTCAAGTTGCTTGGGTTATCACATGGAACACATTATTTGTTCCATAAGTCAGAATACTCCTTTTATTTCATTATTGTTTTTATGCAATAAAGTATATTAGACTAATTCAAAATAACACGATCCAAATATTTGGGTGGTTCCTGACATTGGGCTCACACTGTATCTTGAGTAGTTCTATCAATGGGAACCTGCCACCAGAAATAAAGCTGCTTACCTGCAGATATGTGGTAAATCTGTAGATTTAACAGCGTTATTATGCTGCCCGATGCTTGCATGTAGCTGAATCAGCGGGGAGAAAAATAACTTTGAATACCGAATGCTGGCCGGGAGATCAGTCATGGAGGCGGGGGCGGCACCAGTTCAGTCACCACTGAGTATACAGAGCGGCCGCGGTAACTACACCCCCCCGGCAGTGACTGAAACTGGCTCCACGTTGAAGCTGTCTCTTGGTCAGGACCGGAGAGCGCGGTTACAGCGGCCGCTCTGTATACTCAGAGCAGTGACCGAACCGGCACCGTCCCCGCATTCCATGACTGAATACGGAATGCTGGTGGGGAGAACAGTCATGGAGGCGGGGGCGGCACCGGTTCAGTCACCAGTGAGTATACAGAGCTGCCACTGTAACTACACCCCCGGCATTAACTGAAACTGGCTCCACGTTGAAGCTGGCTCTCAGTCAGGACCGGAGAGCGCGGTTACAGTGGCCGCTCTGTATACTCAGAGCAGTGACCGAACCGGCACCGTCCCCGCACTCCATGACTGAATACCGAATACTGGCGGGGACAATAAAGTTCATTTTCTCCCTGCTCCATTCGGCTGCGTGAAGGCACCGGGCAGCACCATAATGAAAATCTTATTGAACTAAAGTATACTTTATCCATTCTAGTATCCCTTTTATTTTTTACAAGGTCTCAAAAATGCAAATTCTTGTACAATGAGCGTTAAAATACGTTTTATATGGGGTTCTATACAGAAATTAAGGAGACAATGTGGCTGACAGCCATAATGGCTCAGAGGAAGTGGCTGTCAGCCAAATTGTCTACTCAATCTCTGTTTGGAACCGCAAATAAAACTTATTTTAATGCACAGTGGTGAGTGTCCCATTTTCTCCTTACATTCCTATTGGACTATTACCTGGTGAGCACCACTGAGACGGTTAATCAGCTGCTGAGTCCAGTTTGTTTCATCATTGCTTTTTCAAAGCACACAATGTGAATGAAAGCAGTGCTGGATTCCTGTTTTTCTACAGTTTGTGCAATGTCACTAACTGACGTCGCACTAGGTCAACTAATCAAAAGAAGATCTGAGGATTCCAAAAGGTAAGCAGTGATATTTCAGGATGTGCAAAGAAACTCACGCTGACTCTGGTGCCGGTAGATCTCTACAATGCCCCTTCTTGTTTATACTCTCTATATTCTCACTTACAGATCTGTAAACCATTTCCTAATACTAGCACGCACTGGCAGATCCTGCAGATATTTGGCCATTGCAGATTACCCCGATGGCTGACAGACCAGATGATCTCTTGCTCCAATAAAGACTTGACATTGGGGTTTTTGTTTCGGCAAATGCATTTTTTTGTACAAAGGAACCCCTGAAGTTACACTTCTCATATGGAGTCCAGCTGCTGGGTCACCACTGATCAACTTAGACACTCGTGTTCAATTGCCAGCCCTGGGACATAACGTATTACATGGTGACATCTGAAATCAATGGACTGTTTGTGTAATGTATGTACTAAGTCCTCCAGAGTGAGAGGCATCATATGATCTGGTCAATAGATGAGCGTCCTGAACACGGACTTTCCCTTCAAGAAACTTCCAAATAGTGAATTAGAAAAAGGGCTTTTCTAAACTAGAGCTCAAAAGTAAGTTGCCTCATGCCAATGCGTTTTGACATAGCCAACTTTTTATATACATTTCAACCATGAATTTAGTAATACATTTTTCAATCACTTTATAATGCAACCGTAAACTATCTGATACATGTAATCAAAGTGCACTGAGACCATAAAATGGCCACCAAGAATACTCAACTTGGAGGGAGGAATTTACACTTAGGCCCTTCGAAACTTGCCATTTTGCTCTAAGCTCTTCATATTAACACTTTTTTTGGAATTGCTACCTTCTTATGACACACCTAGAACCAATGTATGTACAGTATATATAGTAAAGACAATTCAATGATGTAAACGTAGCATCAGGTCAGTAGAAATATTAGGGATCATAAAATGCTTACAGTACAAGAGCTGGCTCGGTCAGACATCAACCTATGGTAAATGGTACAAATACAACTCGTCAATGCTGAACTATGAGAACAAAAATTAAATCTAAAAAAATAGAATCCTCATGTCAGATGAAAATATAACACTGCGTAACCCGCAATATGCGCAACCATCAAATGAGCAAATCCCGTAGCGCCTAAAAGCCTTGGGATTTTATATTTTAGAATCAAAACAGAGATGAGTACTTTACCAAAAAAAGCATGCATACAATCGCTGTGGTCATACAGCACGGCCGCCATGATAATGGACACTATAGTGAGGCAGTGATCTGGGATTCTATCATGTAGATGACTACACATTGACCAAGCTTTCCGAGGCCGCGAAATGGGGACACAAAGCCATGTCCGTCTTCTGGAGCTGCTTTAAGATACGCTTGTGAAACTTGTTGCGGACGCGATTGAACTCCATTATGTCCAAGGGATCTTCGTCAATCCAAAATTTGTGAAACTCGTGCATGAGAAAACCTAGGGCGAAATATTTCAAAATTGTTAAGTTCACATAAAGAGATACAGGTTCTCAAAATTGGAGATATGTGTGCTAAAGTCGGGACTATGAGGGTTAGATACTTATTTTTCTGGACATACGTAGTCAGCTTTCAACCAATCAGAAATCAATGATTAAGTGGATTGGATCCCATTGCAAATGAGTGAAGACAGACTTCACGACCCCATACATCAGGCTGTAAAAAGTGTGGAAACTCAGAAGTAAGTGTTCAATATTCCTGCAGCGCTTCCGCAGGAGAAAATAAGTATTACATGGTATCCAATCAAATGTATAGGCTCCCTGTGTAATGCAAGAATGTGCTGGGTCCCCCAGAGCAGAAGACACTACTCTGGCTATTAGATTAAGACCGTAGATAGGGAACGCACTTCTATTAAGATAGAAAATAGGATATTTGAACATATGTTTTCCAAACCATGATTCAATAGGAAATGAAAATGACCTATAAAGAGAAGATAAAAAAAAGTAAAGCCAACTCCTTCCACTTATAAGTCATTTCCTGACTTAAAAAATAAATGTGAAAAATGCAAAGCGTTGATCATTTTAAGGCTAATAATATTGGATCTTCAAATTAGGATTGACATAATAATCAGTCAAGTTATTGATCATGTCCGGAAGTCACAAAACCATGATGTCATGAATCTAGTAGCGCATAGTTGATTGAAGGTGAAGGAATCACGTTAATCTCATTCCTGTACCACCTTTCAATTATATGAGAGGGGAGAGTGTTTTTAGTAATGGGCCAATCACATGGCAAAATTACTTCCCAATAGCCTTTTATGAATACCCTGGTAACAGGATTAATTACTCTAAGGGCCCCTTCACACTGGTCGATTCTGCTACGATTACGACGCATTTGCGTCATATTCGACATCGCAGTACGAGCTCGCAGCCAGCGGTCACACTCTACGATGTTAACGCTTTTTCTGACGTAGTTGCGATGTGAACGTCACGCGTCGCAATCGTACGCTACCCTTCACACCGCCATAGTCCTACGACTCCGAGCGTGACGTATTACCAGCATGGGCGTGCTAAAACGTCACGCCCAATCAGGAGACAGGTATGCGGAAGCCCAACCCACGTAGTCGCATTACGAGCTCGTATGACCGCCGTCACATACTACGATTTCGACCGCCACAGCGAGACATTTACGACGAAAGAAAGTTCTGCTCTTTCTTTCACATCGTACGATGCTGGGCTGCGTCGCAAATCGTAACGCCATGTCACACTTTGCAACCTCGGAACGAGGACGGATAAACGTCACAAATCGAACGCTCGTTCAGACTTTGATTGCACAGTGTGAAGGGGCCCTAAGGTAAAGTAAAAGGATGAGCTATCATTCATTTGATCCTTTTCCTCATGACAATTAGAAATCTTCACTGCTGATTGCCACTTGTGGTACCTATGTTGGCATACTAAGCTTCCTAAATACCTTAGGGTGAAATATAGGTTACCCATAAGCAAATGCTTTTAGCATTGAATCTATGAAATGTGAGTTTATTTATTAACCCTAATTTATTTATCACACTGTTTCTAACCCATATTACCGTCTTTGACTAATTAACCCCCTTTCATTGGTCTTTTCCTACTGCCCATTTAGGCTAAAAGACACTGGAATTCACCTTTGGTATATATTTTCATATGCTTTGATCCTGACACCATCATTTTACAAATTATGTTCTTTTATGATTTTTATTTAGATATTGGCAAAAAAAAACCCTCAGACAAATAAAAACCCTCTTTATGCCCAGGACAGCAGAAATACAAAGGTCTTCACAAATACTTACAGAACGTTTGTTGGAAGTGATGCAAGGACGGAGCTTCTGGGGCCACATTGTACAGATGTGTCTTCAGGGCCCCACTTACCAGCAGGTTGTAGGCCAGGTCGGTAATGTTAATCCCAACAATGGCAAATGAGTATCTGTGTGATGATTAAAGAGTAAAGGAGTTATACATAGTATAAAAAAAATAAGTGACCAGGCGTGTGTCGGTTTCTTTTTGCATTTTTTTTTTCCTTTATGACTTTATATTAATTATGTTTATGGTTTTGAAAAAATCCAAGTCAGGCAAATTAATGAATACAAGACACATATAAGAACAGATAATTGATGCATTGGCCACTTATATAACTGGACTAACTGCCTTAGTAAAGAGAATGTGTCAGCCGAAAATTACCGTACCTATTGTGTAAATCATTTTTTATGTGTTTAATTATTTTTTTACTTAGTATTTTTTTCCCATACTACAATATTAAAAATAAAAATGTTGCAATTTTCACAATGGCCATTAACTTCCTGTTGTTTCAGGAAATAACACATGTACATTTGCCACAATGAACAGACTCTGACCCTAATTTTTGCATTGATTCATCTAATGAATGTGTGCGAAGGTCATTGTGAAGGGAAGGGGAGGAGGTCAGCTTTGATCTGGTTGGTGGATCCTGTGTTATCAGCGGTGAATAGAAGTGTTACCTGTCATCGTAATCCTGTCTCTGATGATAAGGAAAGTGCTGTAAACTGTTCCTGAAAGTAAGAGTCTAAAATTCCCAAATCTCCAGTGTGAAAATTGCAAGATTACTAATTTTACTTTTAACCCCTTCTCGCAAATGGACGCAACTGTATGTCCATATTAAGGCTGATTTGTGTCTAATAAATGGGAAGACATTGGAGTTGTGCTACTGCCATTGGCTTCAGGAGCCGTCTGAATATAAACCAGTAGTGTTGAGTGACTGTGCTCGGATATAGCGTTATCTGAGTATAGCAAGGGCTCGAGTAATAGTTAGAGTCCCCGCTGCTGCACTATTTGCGGCTGTTAGGCAATCCGTGCATGTGTTGCGGCATGAATCATGCAGCCACGGGAGCTTAAGCCTATTACTCGAGCCACCCACAATATTCGGATAACACCAGAGCATGCTCACTCATCACTTATAAGCAGGCTCCTGCTGCATGTGCCGAGACCGGACATAGCGCCTAGTTCAAAATTTTAAACCTTCATATGTCGTGATCAGCAGTGACCATGACACGTGAGGACTCCCTTTGTCATCCCTGCAGCCTAACTGCGAGGTGTCGATGGATCCGTTGGCAACATGGAATCCTGACAATAGTCTTCCTGTCTGCCATATACCTCAGCCTAATTAGTTTCCACCAGTAGTGGAACGGTTAGGCCACAGTCACACATTCAGTATTTGGTCAGTTTTTTACCTCAGTAATTGTAAACCAAAACCAGGAGTGGAACAATCAGAGGAAAAGTATAATATAAACACGTCACCACTTCTGTATTTATCACCCACTCCTGGTTTAGGCTTACAAATACTGAGGTAAAAAACTCACCAATTACTCAAAATGTGAATATGGCCTTAGTTGAAGACTGACATGAAAGATAATGCAATGTAGTACAGAAGTAGATTGCAGTGTAATATTATCAATGTGATCGAAGAATCACAGGTTCAAATGACCTTATGGCGCTAGTAAGTATTGAAAAAAAAACATTTTTTATTGGTATTGTCACAGAAAAAATTAAAATGTATGAATCCACATGAGAGAGGATGCATTCACCCCCCCCCCCCTCCTCCTCTCTGACACACAGAAGTACAGCAGGAAAAAGGGCTTACAATCCACAAATCTTTTTAGTAGTTGAATTACACAGTTAACATATGGGAAATAAGTAAGATTGAGATTTATAGATTAGGGAGGAAGAGAAGTGGCAATCTTAATAAAAATGAAGGCAGCTCCTTTTAGGACAAAGGACCCCTGCAGTGAAAAAGGGAATGAGTATTGTGCAAGAACAAGGGTATATAGATTGGACAGGTAGCTAAGACAGGAGGGTTTTTTCAAAGAGTTGGATAACAAAAGAACTTGTGTTTACACATAGAAAGCGAAGTGAAAGAGCCTCTTTTTGTCCCCAGGAAATACATTGTTCCCTTCAGGGTAAATGTTATATATTGAATAGTGATGAGCGAGTATACTCTTTGCTCGGGTGGTCTCCGAGTATTTGTTAGTGCTCGGAGATTTAGTTTTTGTTGAAGCAGATGCATGATTTATGGCTGCTAGACAGCTTGAATACATGTGGGGATTCCCTAGCAACCAGGCAACCCCCACATGTATTCAGGCTGGCTGGCAGCCGTAAATCATGCAGCTGAGTTGACGAAAACTAAATCTCTGAGCACTAACAAATACTCGCAGACCACCCGAGCGTGCTCGGGTAAATCCGAGCAACAAGTATACTCGCTCATCACTAATATTGAACCCAGACTTATGTCTCCGAAAGAACGTTATGAATATTGGAGTTCGTATAGATCAGATAGTGATGGGATATACATTTTCAGCTTGAGGACAAATCGGGGAAAAACAATGACAAGCGCCATGTCATGTTTGGTCTCTGGGAAAAGGTAACATCCTAATAACAAAATATGGCGGTGATCTTGAACTTCAGGAGTAAAGATATCACATAACTTGAGAAATTCATAAAATCATGAAGGGCTGAGAACATTCCACAACTCGACCCATGTGACGTCATGAAGGAGGGGGGTGTGGGTGTATGTTAGGTGCTGATAAAAGATCAACACAAATTATAATCTGTTTTGTTGTAGAAAGATACACAGTGTATGCATGATTCCTGTGCGCTGGACGTTTTCCAATTGAAGCGCTCTCCTTTGCTAAATCGAATCATATCTGTGATCAGAATAGTAAGTTTCTTTTTTTTAGTCCGTTTATTTTATGAAACTGTGTATGTTATATTGTTTTGTCCCCTTTATAAAAATATACAAAAGATTTTACAAACACTGCCTATCGTCTTGGATTAAATATAAAATTTAACAGTTCTGTTCTTTTTGTTCTGTAACCCGCACCTTGAAGCCATATGCTACAAAAACCGGGCTTCCAGTAAGCTTGTATAAAACACGAATGGTGGTGTCAGCAAGTAGTCTTTGGTTATAGTGGAGTTAGCGGTGACCGTACTGGGGGTATATACACATATTCCTTGCAATGGAATCAGAGGTGTATATACCATACGCTCACTGTTCCATTAATCGTCGGTCAATTGCGTAATTGTCCGGATGACAGGGGGCAGCAGAGAGCTGTTCATTTCAAAGATAACTGTGGATGGGATCAGTCACTAACCCCCTTGCTGCGATCTTTAATAGGTATATATATATATATATATATATATATATATCTATATAGAAAGTAATGAAAAATTATAAAACCACAGTTTTAAGGATAAAAAAAATGGGAAGTCTGTAAAAAGAAAAAAAATCCCCCTAAAAAATGTCACTTATTTGGTACTGCAGCAGCTGTAACATGTACTAAAAAATGCTTCAATTTCCATCCTGTACAGTGGATGCCCCCCAAAAAATCTGAAACCCAATGCTACAATTGCTATTTTTGTTAACCCCATTACCCCGCGAAGCCTGTTTTCACCTTCCTGACCGGGCCAATTTTATTCAATTTTGACCACTGTCACTTTATGCAGTTATAACTCTCAAACACTTCAATAGATCCCAGTGATTCGGAGACTGTTTTCTCATGACATAAAGTACTTCATGATAGTGGTAACATTTATTTGATATAACTTGCGTTTACTTATGAAAAAAAAGGAAATTTGGCAAAAATTTTGAAATTTTCAAACTTTTAATTAAATAAGAGGTTATTTTCTGATGAGACGTTCCCTTTAATGTGGCTCTGAGCATCTGACAGACATGATGTTAGCTACACATTTCACATAGGCACAAAATTAAAAAAAATTACAGCAGGTAAATAATACATTGCTGATGGTTTAAGTACAAATACAAAAAATGGAAATATCGTACATATTGTTCGGTACCATGTATAGTTTAGAGACACTTCACATTTTCTGTTACGGACATACCCAATAGCCTTGTCAAACTTTTTCATTTCCCATTCCATTTTATTGAATTTACTAGAAGAAAGAATATACCAGTTAACAAACCAAGAAGAATAACGTAGGTTGGAGACATATAAATACGTAAAGGTCAGAGATGAGTGGGATGTGTAACCAACACATAAAGACACAAGTTATACTGGTACGGTTAAAAAAACCCACAATAAACGTGAGAGTTTCCAGTTCTGGAAAATGTTTGTAGAAATGATTCCTTGGTATCTAATTGTTCTATCACAAGAAGACTTCCAAACTGGTAGATTTTCTGCCTTTTGGACATACACAATAGATGTGGGGTCATTAACGTTGATCTGTCACCTGATTTCAAAGTACAAACAGCAAATATTAGTAAATAGATTTTTATTATTTATTTTTTTTTTATTTATTTTTTTTTAGACCTGATGAGGCTAGTTTACTTACTTTGAAAATTCTGTCAGAATGTTTGCACAATCCTTAATAAATGTTTAACTCAATCTTTGTTTAGGTCGCCTGATTGGCAGCTCCTCAGTGTACCTCCTCCCTGCTGCTGCTGAAATCTCACATTGGTCAGTATAAGCTGCAGCTGTCAGTCGCGTTGGGTGGATGGAGACTAAATACACTTGGATAAGGATTCATAAGATATTACATTCTACAGATTCTCAAAATGCTTGTTTTAATAAGGTATTATACAGGAATTTGGACATGGACTTTAAAAGTAATTACGGTACACCGGCCTCCTCTAATGTAAGAGATCTCTATAATTATGAGTACAGTTTGTATTGTGAAATCTGGTGACAGATCTGCTTTAAAATTAAACCATATTATGCTTCTTCTCTAGTGCCCTGCCCTGTCAGTACAGAACATGATTAGATGCAGGTTTTATTGGTAAGCCCTTAATCCGGAAAAAAATAAAATAAAATAAATGACATATCCAACATATACCATACATGTATAGGATGCAAACACCCCTTTAATGATGCCATGAGATTGTAGCCACCACTGGAGAAAGTGATCTGATCATATCTTCTACTGACATTTTTAAGGACTTTCCTCGGTTCACCTGCGGCCACTGAACATTTCAACTGTTCTAATGTGGGAACAGGACAACAAAGCATAGAAGGAGAAGAACAGGGCGACCTGGCCTCAATAAGAGCAAGTTAGTATGTAAAACATTATATGGATATTGTCATTTATTTGGTATGTAATGGCTGGACTTTTTCTAGGTATCCATGGTTATGACCACCCACATAGTGACAGTAAGTTAGCTCTTAGTGTTCGTAACCATGGATACCAACCTAAGCTACTGCAATGGAGAAGACAAAAGCAGCTTATTACCGCTTCTGTCTTCTATTTTTCTCCATGAGTGGCATGTAGTAGTGCCGATGCTTCTGTAGGATCTAGTGACCACATGATCACCAGGTGCCTGCGATCATGCTGGGTGAGAGCAAACTCAGATTAACTCTTCCAGTGACTTATTTCAAGGCCGTGGGCTGTTTTCCCCTGTAACTTGGGGTCTTATGGATGCACCAGTTACATTGGGAAAACACAATCAATAAAAGGAAAAAAAAAAGGTGTAAAAATACACACAAAAAAATAACACAAGGAAAAAGTCCCAACTGTAACAAAAAAAAAAAATCTGCAATTTTTTTTCAGATAAAATAAATTTTATTATATACATATTAAAACAAACCCTTCTCATATTAGGTATTCACTTGCCTGTAATAATCTGGACAATTTATATATTAATTTTTGCAAAAAGTCAACAGTAAAAAAAAGTGTAACAAAACAACAGAACTATAAATTGCTTTTTTTTATGGTTGCAATAAAAAAAAAATTATATCAATTACGGTGAAATTTATATAAACCCCCAAACACAATTTGTCCTGCATAAAAAGTCTTATACATCCAAATTAGTGGGGAAAAAAACTAAAACTGTGACTTTGCAGAGGCAAAAATTCTTAAAGGGAACCTGTCATGTTGTACATGCAGTCCAATTTGTGGACAGTACGATATAAAAAAGAAGCTGAGCAGAAGAGAGTTATCGTTTAGGGGGAAAAGATTCAGTATAAACTTGCATTTCATTCAAAGAAATCCTTGGTGTTTGTATGTAGGAGTCAAGTGGGTAGTCCTAGTGTACAGTCATACCGGGAAGCAGGACCGCCCACTGGACTCCTATACATACAAACACCAGGGATTTCAATGAATGAAATGCAAGTTATAATTAAACTTTTCCGATTTGATCGGCTCCTCTCGTTCTATAACATCCTGCCTACAGATCAGATAGCATTTTCAACATGATAGGTTCCATTTAAGGCCCCTTCTGGTTTGGTTATAAAGGGGTTAAAGAGGTTTTTCAGGAAAGTTGGGATGCGCTTTATGGCAGTGTGACCCCTGGATCCCCAAGGATCGGTGACATAAAAGATCACATTGCTCCAGAGAGAGCCCAGACCAGGTCAATGTCTTACAGCAACACTTTTAGACACGCAGCCCTCTGTAGCACTATAGCTCAGCCTCATACAACTAAAGACCACCAATATAAATTCTCAGAAAACCTCCAGAAACATCACAGAAACAATGTACGGAACTGACACAAACACCACAACACCAAGTAACACAAAGCAGACACAACAGGATGGTAAGGAATTGCTTAAAAGATGCAGTCCTGCTCACAAATACTGAATATCACCAATGTTCCAAATGTAAAAAATATAGAATATATATTATATATACCGTATTTTCTGGTGTATAAGACGACTTTTTAACCCCTGAAAATCATCTCAAAAGTCGGGGGTCGTCTTATACGCCGGGTACGGCGTGTGCAGGGAGCGGTTCTGTATGGTTCCCAGGGTCTGGAGGAGAGGAGTCTCTCCTTCAGGCACTGGGATCCATATTCATGTAAAAAAAGAAAAGAATAAAAATAAAAATATGGGATATACTTACCCTCCGACGGACCCCGGCTCTTAGCGGCGGCCTCCGTTCCTAAGGATGCATTGAGCGAAGGACCTTCGATGACGTCACGGTCACAAAACCGGTCACGCGACCGCGACGTCATCGAAGGTCCTTTGCTCAATGCATCCTTAGGAACGGAGGCCGCCGCTTCCACCGCTGAGAGCAGGGGGCCGCCGGAGGGTAAGTATATCCCATATTTTTTATTTGTATTCTTTTTATACATGAATATGGATCCCAGGGCCTGAAGGAGAGTCTCCTCTCCTCCAGACCCTGGGAACCATCCGCACCGCACACGCCATATAAGATGACTGGGCGTATAAGATGACCCCCGTCTTATACGGCGAGTATATCCCAAACTCCATATTTTATATGGAAAAGTTGGGGGTCGTCTTATACACCAGAAAATATGGTATATACATTATAAAGTATTCTATCAAATTGGATAGGATAAAAAAAAAATAGACAATTGTCCGATCTAAGACAGGCCTTGCTCACACCAAGCAGTTTGTGAAAGTGGCATCAATTGTGTTTGATGACCAAATATTACTTATCTGTATATTATAATTTCATTCATTATATTACACCGTTTATTCAAATGGCAGTGAGTGTTTCAGGTGGCAAATCCCACGTTGTATCCGCTGTATTCCTATTTTTTAGGAATGGAGATTATTTTGTTCTTGACATCATCACTATTGCCAAATGTGAGCAGAGCCAGATAATATAATACTTTTTATCATATGTGTAACTAAAACGCGTGGGAATGCATCTTTGGCTAAAACTTCACACAAAAAAAATAATAAAACACAAAAAGTGATATACCTGAAGTCCTCTTTACTGACATCCCTTAAATTGCAAAACATAAAAAAAGAAAATAAAACAACTAAAATACTATAGGAGACATAGATAATGCAAAAATTAAAAGACGACCTATAAAGCCAGGGTACTTTATTTCAGAGCAGTAATATCTGGATACAGATCTCATAGTAGATTAGGGAGAAGATTGAGGGTCTGTTCATTAAAAATCTAAAGGAAAATGTAATGAGCTTTCAATCTTGCATGATCCTGAGATAATAACACAATTGGGCAGGGTTACTAATTTCTTTGTGCCCAGGCGAAGGTGAAAAACGGGGCAAAATATGGGGCACTGTCACATCAAATTTTACAATAAAGCACCGCGTATTTTAAACACAAAGGGGGCTTAAAATGCAACAATGTGCATCAATTGTAGGAGCAAATAAGTGGGACAAATTGTGCCAACCAATAGGTGGCATAAAATTTAGACAAAAACATCTACAGAAGTTCTAAACATATCATACATCATGATGTCGGAACTATGCTCCTGAATGTTTCTGTTTATTGCATTGAATTTCCATGGTATGCATTGACCTTTCCCCAGCTCTCCCTGGCTCCTGAATGTCTCTGTATATTGCATTGAATTTTCTATGCCTTCCCTGGATCTGAGTGTCTTGGTGCAGCACATATAATCCTTTTTAGTATGCTTTCTTACCTATCAGCCTGTTTCCATGACCTGTTCCATATATCTCATTGTGTTATTCTGGCATCTCTCTGAGTGGTCAGTCCAACCCCTCCCTCTCTTTATGACCTCTGCTTAACTCCCTACATCTGGTCTCCCATACCCAGCCACCTCCTCATTCACACCTGAATGCCCTTAACTGGGGATATATTCACATGCAGGCGTCTGCTACAGACGCAGTCTGCTGCATTTCATCTTCTAACTTCCATCTTTTAAATTACATCTTTTTAATTATGAATTTGAATTAGACTGAATTGGACTGGAATTGACTGGAAGGTAACAGAACACCAAACCACTACAATGTTTCGGTTTCTTTTCTCATTCACCCCCATACTACTTTCCTTCTTACAATCTCCTGCAATCCCTCCACCTTGTAAGGAACTAGTTATTTCTTCCTCCATCCTCCCCAGCCATCTCACCTTCTCCTCAGAACTGTTCCTCCACATACAATCCTTTTTCTCCAGACACACACGGCCACATCATGTCCTATCCAGCTCCCACCTTCTAACGCTCTGTGTGCTACTCCTCATTGCCGGTGATGTATCCCCAAATCCCGGCCCACCTCAACACATCCCCACGCTCATTTCTAACCCCCTACCTCGATCCTCCGCACTTTTTCCCAACCATGACAACCTCATACCCATTCATCCAGCCCCCACTCCCCCGGTCCCCTTACCTGGAGCACTATGGAACGCACGCTCCGTCTGCAACAAACTGCCATTTATCCATGACCTCTTCATCACCAACAAACTCTCCTTCCTTGGCATCACGGAAACCTGGCTCACCCCCTCTGACTCAGCCTCTCCAGCTGCGCTTTCCTACGGCGGTCTCCACCTCTCTCACACCTCTCGCTCCACCAACAAACGTGGTGGAGGGGTTGGCTTGCTCCTGTCTGACACCTGCTCCTTCACTCCAATCCCGCTACCACCCTCCGCTACTCTTCCCTCATTTGAGGTGCACTCCATCCGCATCTATTCCCCCTCCAACCTCCAGCTGGCTGTCATCTACCGCCCCCCAGAACTAGCCATCTCCACCTTTCTCGACCACTTCACCACATGGCTACTTCATTTCCTCTCTGTTGACATCCCCACTATCATCATGGGTGATTTCAACATCCCGATTGACACTTCCACCTCAGCTGCCTCTAAACTTCTATCACTGACTGCCTCCTTTGGCCTCACTCAATGGTCCTCTGAGGCCACTCACAAAGATGGCCACACGCTGGACCTCATCTTCACCCGCCTCTGCTCCCTTACTAATCTCACTAACTCACCCCTCCCCCTGTCTGTCCACAACCTACTGACATTCTCTTCCCTCTCCTCTCCTAGTGTGCAACCCCCACTCCACGAACTCCCTCGCAGAAATCTCAAACATCTCAACTTACAATCACTCTCTGAGTCCCTTCTCCCTCTTACCGACATAGCCTCCCTTCATGACACAAATGCTGCTGCTGCTTTTTATAACGCCACAATAACAGCAACACTCAATTCGGCCGCCCCGCTCATGCATAGCAAAACTCGTACAGTCAACAGGCAGCCCTGGCTGACCAGCCTGACTAAAGAACTGAGACGGGCTTCCAGGATCGCTGAGCGAAGATGGAAGCGATCCCGCTCTGCTGACCACTTCACCGCATACAAGCAGTCCCTCGCCAGCTTCAAGTCCGCGCTCACTGCCGCAAAACAAACTTACTTCTCATCTCTCATATCCTCCCTGTCTCACAACCCTAAACAGCTTTTCAACACTTTCAATTCTCTACTCCGTCCCCCTGCACCCCCTCCCTCCCCTCTCATTTCTGCTGAAGACTTTGCCTCTTTCTTTAAACAGAAGATCGATACGATCAGAGAAAGCTTTGGCCCACAGCGCCCACTGCCCCTCTTAGCTGCTCACCCCTGCTCCTCCAAAACCAGCTTCTCCACCATGACAGAAGATCAGCTCTCCACCCTCCTGTCGAGATCACACCTCACCACCTGCACGCTCGACCCGCTCCCATCTCACCTCATCCCTAACCTTTCCACGGTCTTCATCCCAACCCTAACGCACCTCTTCAACCTCTCACTCACAACAGGTGTCTTCCCCTCATCCTTCAAACATGCCAAGATCACACCCATCCTCAAAAAGCCCTCCCTCGACCCATCCTCTGTGTCTAGCTATCGCCCGATATCTCTTCTTCCTTATGCCTCCAAATTGCTGGAGCAACACATCCATCTTGAACTGTCCTCTCACCTCTCCTCCTGCTCCCTCTTTGACCGATTACAATCTGGCTTCCGTTCCCATCACTCAACTGAAACTGCCCTAACTAAAGTCACCAATGACCTACTAACTGCCAGGAACAAGCGACACTACTCTGTCCTCCTTCTCCTTGACCTGTCTTCTGCCTTTGACACTGTGGACCACTCCCTTCTGCTACAAATCCTCTCATCTCTTGGCATCACAGACTTGGCCCTTTCCTGGATCTCATCATATCTGACAGTTCGGACATTCAGTGTCTCCCTCCGCCACACCACCTCCTCACCTCGCCCCTTGTCAGTCGGTGTTCCTCAAGGCTCTGTTCTAGGACCCCTACTCTTCTCCATCTACACCTTCGGTCTGGGACAGCTCATAGAATCCCACGGTATGCAGTACCATCTCTATGCTGATGACACGCAGATCTACCTATCCGGACCTGACCTCACCTCCTTACTTACCAAAATCCCGCACTGTCTGTCTGCTATTTCAGCCTTCTTTTCTGCTCGCTTTCTACAACTGAACATGGACAAAACAGAATTCATCATCTTTCCCCCATCTCACTCTACCCCTCCACCAGACCTATCCATCAATGTCAATGGCTGCTCACTTTCCCCAGTCCCACACGCCCGGTGCCTCGGGGTGATCCTCGACTCTGCCCTCTCTTTCAAGCCACATATCCAAGCCCTTGCCTCCTCCTGCCGCCTCAAACTCAAAAACATTTCCCGGATCCGCGCATTCCTTGACCGCGACACCACAAAAACACTAGTGCATGCCCTTATCATCTCCCGCCTCGACTACTGCAACCTCCTACTCTCTGGACTCCCCTCTAGCACTCTGGCACCACTCCAATCCATCCTACACTCTGCTGCTCGACTAATCTACCTGTCTCCCCGCTATTCCCCAGCCTCTCCCCTATGCCAAGCCCTTCACTGGCTTCCTATTGCCCAGAGACTCCAGTTCAAAACCCTCACAATGACCTACAAAGCCATCCACAACCTATCTCCTCCATACATCTCTGACATGATCTCCCGGTACCTACCAACACGCAACCTCCGATCCTCTCAAGACCTCCTTCTCTACTCCCCTCTCATCTCTTCTTCCCACAACCGCATCCAAGACTTCTCCCGTGCTTCCCCCATACTCTGGAACTCTCTACCCCAGCACATCAGACTCTCGCCTACCATAGAAACTTTCAAAAAGAACCTGAAGACTCACCTCTTCCGACAAGCCTACAGCCTGCAGTGATCCTGAACCTACTGAACCGCCGCACAACCAGCTCTGCCCTCTCCTAGTGTATCATCACCCATCCCCTGCAGATTGTGAGCCCTCGCGGGCAGGGTCCTCTCTCCTTATGTACCCGTGTGCCTTGTTTTTTGCTCATGTTTAATGTATTTGTCTATATTTGACCCGTATTTCACATGTAAAGCGCCATGGAATAAATGGCGCTATAAAAATGAATAATAATAATAATAATAAATTGTCTTAGGTAGGCATCATACATCTGCAATTCATGGACCATGTGGGGTTCCGGGCCTAAACAGGACAGCTTCATAGATATTTACGAGGCTGTTGAGTTCGGGACTAGATAGTGGTCAGCTGAAGGAGCTTGTTCAGATGACAACTATAGCAGGCACCTGTCATGATCCAGACTGGGTTTTGTATTCTCTATTTCTTTCCTGGTCTGATCATGTCAAGGATTAACTTTTCTCTGCCTCGTTTTGGCTTCAGGCTGGCTATTTCTCTTCACTGTATCCTGAAGGCGGTGTCAGTAATAGTTCTGCCTACGGCGTCAGTAGCTGATTCGGTTACACCCTGACTTGTTCTGCTGTTATTCCTGACTCGACCCGTGTTTGTGTCATACCCTGATCCCTGTCCTGTCCCTGTGTGTCCCCTTTGTGTCTGGACTTCTTGGTACTTCTTGGCTTGGACCTTGACCTGCTTTTGTCTCTTGTCTTTGGCATATCCGCTCCTGACCGTTACTGATCCCCGGGCTTGTCCCTGACCCCAAGTTTGCTTATTCCTTTGGTACTGCGCTGGATTTTACCTGGCTCGTTTGACTTGCCTGCTGCCACCTGGTGGTAGTTTCCCTGCTGCACGGCAGGTCTGCTTCATCTGTGTGCATGACCTCTCTCCACTCTATCGCTACCTAGAGGGGCTAGCTTCTACCTGCATTGCAGAAGCATGATAGCACCTCTACAAATATTAATTCTAGGAAATGCGTTGCCATATGGAGCCACCATACTGCAGAATGTTCTATAACAGAACTTTCCTTCTGAGTTCTGCCTCAGAAATGGGTATCCCTTTAGCTTAGATGCCAACAATTTAGGGACAATTAAGCCCTTCCCCTTGGGCCGCCCACATCCATACCGGTAACACCTAAGTTTACTAGGAATGCCCACTTTTGGATGAGACTCCCATAAACCTAAATCTTTTGGCCCAGGAGACCTGGGAAATCTGGAGCAATTGAAAACTTTGTTATGGGACAGAGCGGGAAGTGCAGGAAGTGGTCTCTGATTTGGGTATAACGGAGTTAATGCACGGCGTGTAATTCACGAATAAGTCTTATTATATTAAAAACTGCGCAAGTAAAAGAAAAAATACAGAATAATCCAGATCCATAAATAACATGACTGTACCTGCATTTTGGCTGAAGGGAATCAGAAAGTATCTGCTGAGCAGAGTTGCTATCTTTTTCTGCAAAGTACCTGCAATGAATAAGAAACAACAAAACTATATCACATAGGGTTAAAATCCCAAGAAATTACATTTATCGTATTATATAGAATTAGCAATTCCCCAGGCTTCAAAACTCAATCGTCCCAGCGTAACTTTGTGGCTCGAGGTGGTCTGGTAATTTTGGTAGGAATAAAATTGTTACCCCAGGTACGTCACAATAATCTGAATCAAAAACATTATCTTAGGCTATGTGCACAGAGTCTTTAGGAAGAGTTTTCAGAGCAGAAATTCCAAGTTCTTGAAAATTTCGAGATTTCAGGGATTTTTTTATGTGGAAGCCAATTCTGGAAACACTCCTTTTTCTGTGGACTTTTCCAAGAGTTTTTCTTTTCCTGATGCAGTTTTAAAGAGGAGGTTTTTTTTTTTCTGAAGCTTTCTTGCAGCCTTCCTATACGTGCACACAGAGATTTTGGAGTGGATCCACAACAAAAAAAATGCTCAAAAATTGCAGTAAAAATACCTGAAAAAGACCGTTCCTATTCATATCTATTGTAAAATCACTTTGCAGAACATATCTTCAGGGGTTTTTTTTGTAAAGAATTTGCCAAAACAGCTTCAGGAAACAATAAAAAAGCTCCTCCTAAAACTCCTCAAAGTAGGAGCGTTTGCTGAAGAAGTCGTTTTTGAACGCTTCTATACAACTCTGTGTGCACAGCCCATTTTGATTTGACAGTAACTAGTTTGGAGAGGTTTCCTTCACTTCAAAAAAGGAAAATGCATTTTTTTTTTGTAAATCAGGTTTATTAAAGGTAAGGTACCGCGTTTGTAGATCATTAATAAATCACTGTAATGTAGCATAACATGCTGCTATAACCAAGTTTTAAATGCATGTGAAACAGATTTCGTGTGTTATATGTGTTTAAAGAAGGAACTGGGGGCTGACATCTTGGTTTCACAGCAGTTCACGACACTAACACTGTCATTTTACGGCACCCCATGGACATAGGAGATAATAGACCGGCGCTGACCCTATCTTTAACATTGTAGCTGCATTAGCAGTGAGCTGGGCACGCCTCTGTGGGCTGCACAACTCACTGCTGTAGGTGTGACTAGCTGCCATTTTATTATAGCCCAGTGCTCTCTGCCAAGCTCCACTTACTCTCTATCACAGGAGAGAAGTGCACTGCTCCTCTGTACTCCAGGCACTGAGCAGACATCCTCTGCTCTCACATGCTGCCCTGTGTGCGTCTCCTGCTGTGTCTCCGCCTCCCCCCTCACACACAGACCCTCATTCCCAGCCTGACACCTCTCTCTGCCATACAATGTACCTCTCCCCTCCCTCCACAATGCCTGGCCATTCACTGCAGACCTGGAGCTCCTTCTTATCTTACTGAGGGATGAGTCACAGACAGCTCTGCACAGACAATGCTGCTCCATACACACCACATAAACTATGTCACTGTGCTTCTGATGCACTAACTGCTGGTGATAGCAGATCACAGGTCAGTCACACACAAAATGGCTCTGCCCTGTGATGCTGCTCTTCATTCTGCCCCAGGGATATTAGACCACCCAAAAGGGGAGGGAAATGCTGATGTCAGCAGTTACTGCCCAGATTTTCCAGCTAACAGTAAAGCTGGTAAGTCTTACTATAGCTGCTTGAGGTCTAAAACGGAAAATGCTCCCCCTAGTGGTCTATATATTTGTAAGAAAATATATAATATTTTTCATATAGAAATGTTTGCAAACATTGCATTAATACATTTTATTTACTATTTTAAGCTTAATTTCACACAAAAAACTACAAGAAAACTGGTGGCACCTTCCCTTTAAGTTGTTTATGGAAAAACATGAAAATCACATTAGTAATTTGCATTTATAAGCACATACATAAATGTAAGAAAATTATCAATCAAATCGCAATGTACACTCACCGGCCACTTTATTAGGTACACCATGCTAGTAACGGGTCGGACCCCTTTTGCCTTCAGAACTGCCTCAATTCTTCGTGGCATAGATTCAACAAGGTGCTGGAAGCATTCCTCAGAGATTTTGGTCCATATTGACATGATGGCATCACACAGTTGCCGCAGATTTGTCGGCTGCACATCCCAAAGATGCTCCATACAAGGCAGGATGGATCCATGCTTTCATGTTGTTTACGCCAAATTCTGACCCTACCATCCGAATGTCGCAGCAGAAATCGAGACTCATCAGACCAAGCAACGTTTTTCCAATCTTCTACTGTCCAATTTTGATGAGCTTGTACAAATTGTAGCCTCAGTTTCCTGTTCTTAGCTGAAAGGAGTGGTACCCGGTGTGGTCTTCTGCTGCTGTAGCCCATCTGCCTCAAAGTTCGACGCACTGTGCGTTCAGAGATGCTCTTAGGCCTACCTTGGTTGTAACGGGTGGCGATTTGAGTCACTGTTGCCTTTCTATCAGCTCGAACCAGTCTGCCCATTCTCCTCTGACCTCTGGCATCAACAAGGCATTTCCGCCCACAGAACTGCCGCTCACTGGATTTTTTTTCTTTTTCGGACCATTCTCAGTAAACCCTAGAGATGGTTGTGCGTGAAAATCCCAGTAGATCAGCAGTTTCTGAAATACTCAGACCAGCCCTTCTGGCACCAACAACCATGCCACGTTCAAAGGCACTCAAATCACCTTTCTTCCCCATACTGATGCTCGGTTTGAACTGCAGGAGATTGTCTTGACCATGTCTACATGCCTAAATGCACTGAGTTGCCGCCATGTGATTGGCTGATTAGAAATTAAGTGTTAACAAGAAGTTGGACAGGTGTACCTAATAAAGTGGCCAGTGAGTGTATATCAAATATTTGTCACTCTTGCAATATTGTAATAATAATGTAACTGTCTCAACAAGAGTATGAAAATAATAGAAAAAAAAAAAAAGGAAAAGGGAGTCGGGGTATTGTGAGCTAATTATTATAATTCTAGTCCTATGAGCATGTACATAATACATTTAGTACGTTGAGGATTTATTAATGATTGTAAAATAGGTTTGTAGACATTACAATCCCCGAACTCCTGCTACTCCACTATTATGAGTTACAGAGATGTTATTAATTTATTAAATGGGAGTAGTGAAGACTAGGCTCTCCATAGTACTAGACTCCTAGAGGAGATTCTATGGATGACCTAGGCTGTGAAAAGAAAAGAAGACGAGTAGTCGGAAGGAAGAAGATGAGATGAAGAGAGGAAGAGAGAAGAAGAAAAAGAGAAAGAGAGAAAGAAAAAGAAGAAAAAAAAAGGGGGGGGGAGGGGGGGTTAGGAGTGGAGAGGATGAGGGTGTAGATGGATGAGAATAAGAATCCGGTTTCTGGTCCAAGTGAGCTGGAGTCTGTGGTTTTTCATGGTGGTATAATATTAGTCCCATTGTCAGGGTAAATGGTGAGTATGGGTCTCTGGTGAACTGGGCTAGTTATTTAGTGTAACCAGTTATTTAGCTCATCAGTTTCCCTGAAGGCGATCCAAGGAGACCAGACCCCAAACACCCCATCCGAGGTTCCAGTGTCTTGACCAATCAGTTGCTCCATTCTAAAGATGTGATTGAGTTCCATTATGAAGTCAGAGCGCGAAGGGGATTTAGATTGCTTCCAGTAGCGGGGAATCAGGTTACCAGCTGCCGTTAGGAAGTGTCTCAACAGGCCTTTTTTGAATTTGGAAATGGAGAGGTCACAAATGGACAATAAGGCTAATTCCATTGTAGGTTGGATTTTGTGGAAGTATAGTTTATTGTGAAGTTCAAAGATGTCTATCCCAAAATCATGTATAGGTGGACAAGACCACCAGACATGTGAATATGTCCCTTCAACCTCCCAGCACCTCCAGCATGTATCGGGGGTGGTGGGGTAGATAATATGGACACTTGATGGACATCTGTACCACCTAGACAGAAGTCTATAGCTTCTCTCCTGGTAGTCTGAGCAAAGAGAGGACCTGAAGGTGAAGAGAATGCATTTTTTTTTACCACCCAAAAAAACTTTTAGGGGATAAAAAATAGCTTCCATGAAACGGGAAAGTGGATTCACCGTAGAGATGAATAGGAAGAGTTTTCCAAGTCTTTTCTTAAAGAGGATTTTGGAGGGGATCCTCAAAAAAACTCCACGTGAACATTGGCTTATGGGTATGTGCACACAACGACTTTGTTGTGCTTCAGGGAATTATGCTTCAGGAAATGCAGGCAGATTTTTTTTCCCAGCACATTTTTTTAGCATTTTTTTATTGCTTCCCAAGTCCTTTTGAAATGTTTTTGGTTGTCATGCTTTTTTATTTAACTCCATTCAACAAATAATTAAGAAACTGCTAGTGGTTATTGCATGCAAAACCTCTGGCAAACGCTCAAAAAGACACCCAAACATCTTTTCATCCTTCCTATTGTCTTTTACTATAGACTATGGAGCGTCTTCAGAGCAGAAGATGCCTAGAGAATGATTCACTCCCTAAAGTTAAACATGACACATTTCAATCGTATGCTAGAAAGAAAATTTTAATCCCTTCACCCCAAAGCCGGTTTTCACTTCCTGACCAGGCCAATTATTTAGTTTACCAGGATGGTAAACTATTCAAATTTGCAGACGATGCAAAGCTAGGAGGGATAGCTAACACTAGAGAAGGCAGAGAAAGGATTCAGAAGGATCTAGGTAAGCTTAAACAATGGGCAGCAACTAATAGAATGGTAACAGGGGCACATGCAAGATTCCCGATCTGGGCAAGAAAAATGAAAATTACATAGACAGAATGGGAGGAATAGAACTAAATAAAAGCACGTGTAAAAAAGACGTGGCTATAATAATACATCACAGACTGCACATGAGTCAACAGTGTGATGCAGCAGCAAAAAAGGCAAAACACAGTTATAGGATGTATTAAGAGAAGCATAGAGTGTAGATCACGTGAAATAATTATCCCTCTCTACTCCTCCTTGGTCAGGCCTCATCTGGAATACTGTGTCCAGTTCTGGGCACAACCTTTTAAAAACAAACATTAAAAAACTGGAGAAAGTTCAGGGAAGAGCTACCAGGATGGTGAGCGGACTGCAAAGTATGTCTTAAGAGGAACGATTAAAGGATCTGGGAATGTTTATCTTGCAAAAAAGAAGGCTAAGCGGAGACCTAATAGCTGTCTACAAATATCTGAAGGGCTGTCACAGTGTAGAGGGATCATCTTTATTCTCACTTGCACATGGAAAGACGAGAAACAATGGAATGAAACTGAAAGGGAGAAGACACAGATTAGATATTAGAAAAAACTTTTTGACAGTGAGGATGATCAATGAGTGGGACAGGCTTCCACGAGAGGTGGTGAGTTCTCCTTCAATCAAAGTCCTTAGTGAATTCTGCATTGAGCAGGGGGTTGGCCACAATGACCCTGTAGGATTCTATTAATTCAATTCTGACCAGTGGCACTTAATGAGGTAAGAACTCTGGAACGCTTCAATCGCAGATCCCACAGATTCTGAGAATGTTTTCTCATGAAATATTGTACTTCAGGATAGTTGTAAAATGAGTTCGACACGACTTTTGTTTATGTGTGAAAATATTGGAAATTTAGAGAAAATTTAGAAAATTTTGGAATTTTCAAACTTTTCATTTGTATGCCCTTACACCAGAGAGTTGTGTCACACAAAATAGTTAATAAATAACATTTCCCACAGGCCACTTTTTTGTTAGGAAGGTAGAGGGATTAAAAGTTGACCAGCAATTTATTTTTACAATACAATTTACATAACCATTTTTTAGGGACCACATCACATTTGAAGAGACTTTGAGGGGTCTTTTTGACAGAAAATACCCACAAGTTACACCTTTCTATAAACTGCACCCCTCAAGGTGTTCAAAACTACATTAAAGAAGTTTATTAACCCTTCAAGTGCTTCACATGAACTGAAGAAATGTGGAAGGAAAAAATGTTTTATTTTCACAAGGGTAAGAGGAAAAAAAAAAAAAAAAAAAAAATCGACCTCAAAATCTGTTGCGCAATTTCTCTCAAGTATGCGGATACCCCATATGTGGAGGAAAACCAATGTTTGGGCGTATGGCGGGCTCAGAAAGGAAGGAGCACCCTATGACTTTTTGAAAGCAAAATTGGCTGGTAAGTTTTTTTTTGTTTAGACAAAAATGTTTTTTGTCCCAATTTTTCTTTTTCACAAGGGTAACAGAAAAAAATCGACCCCAAAAATTGTTGTACAATTTTCGCTAAGTATTCCGATACCCCAAATGTGGTAGAAAACTACTGTTTTGGCGCATGGCAGGCTCTGAAGCGAAGGAGGGGTTGTTTGGAGCGCAGACTCTGACGGTCATGCACAAGCCATGTTGTGTTTGGAGAGCTCCTGATGTCCCTAAACAGTGGAAATCCCCCACAAGGGACCTCATTTTGCAAAATACACCCCTCAATGGATTTATCTAGAGGCACAGTTATAGTAATCATAATCATGCTTTTGGTTTTACTGGTGTATGAATTTATAGTGTAGCGGTATGTGTAAGATGTACGGAGTACTGTGTCAAAAGGGTTAAAACAAATTGTATTAATTTGTGGACATGTGGTACACTTTGAAGCAATCCTTAAGGCAAAGGCTAGGTTTCTCAGGACAGGTTTCACAATGGTAAATTATGTATTTTTGGATTCCCCTCTTGGAGCATACTCTGCACCGTTTATGTATTCTTCCCTTCTTCGTTGTTTGGGACACCTCTGCTGGAAAATGTTGACCTGGGACGATATGGGTACCATCAGTTTCAGAAGCACTGGGACCCTCACCTTCCTGAGTGCCAAACATTAGGGCCTTGAGGACTACCTTCTGAAACTGGAGAAAGGTCTCCGTATTGCTTGCAGATCAAAACAGCACAAAAGCATTGTACACTGCCATCTGTACAATGGGCACAGGCAATTTTTTGCACCATAGTTTAGCTTTTAGCATGGCGCTGTGTGGTTTGAAGACCTGATCTGAGAGATCTACACCCCCCATGTACTTATTATAATCCAGGATACCATCTGGCCGTGGGACCTTGGATAGTGACAGGGGAGCTGTTTTCACAGTGTAAGGTGGTCAAGATAAGAACTTCCCTCTTGTCCTCTTTCTTGACCACCGCTGTATTGGGCTCTGCTATTGCCCTTTCTCACTAGTTTCCCAAATAGCGGCTTATGGAGACCTCTCTGATTTTTGACAGAGGGTCTTGAAGAGTGGGATGCAGGTGTAAAAGTTATCTATGAAGAGGTGATAACCGTTCTAGCAGTGGGTGCGGCAATTCCCACAAGATTTTCCCACTCAGCCCCTGGACACGGGGGCATTCAGTGGGCTTAGGCTACTTTCACACTAGCGTCGGGAACAACCCGTCGCCGTGCGTCGGGCCGACGTTCCCGACGCTAGCGTGGTCTCCGCCGCACAACGGGGGCAGCGGATGCATTTTTCCCACGCATCCGCTGCCCCATTGTGAGGTGCGGGGAAGTGCGGGGAGGTGGGGGCGGAGTTCCGGCCGCGCATGCGCGGTCGGAAACAGCGGACCGTCGGGAGCAAAAAACGTTACATGTAACGTTTTTTTCTCCCGACGGTCCGCTACCACACGCCCAAGCGTCGCAAAACGGACGCACCGTTTGGCAATGCGTCGCAAATGCGTCGCTAATGTTAGTCTATGACGAAAAAACGTATCCAGCAAGAACTTTTGCTGGATGCGTAGTTTCGGCAAAACGACGCATTTGCGACGTATTGCAGTTAACGCTAGTGTGAAAGTAGCCTTAATCTTAACACTGCGGTGTCCACTACACTAACTAGCTGGAAAAAAAAAAAAGTCTCTTGGTGCAGACTCTGATCAGCAGCGATACTGATCAGAGCGCTGCGGCCAAGGGAAAAGCACAAATGCTCAGCGCAGGACGTCGTGCACAGGTAAAAAAAAAAAGGGAAAAAAGTGCAAAAATACATTTGGGAGTGGGGGGGTTGGGGAGACTGGAACAAGGATTGAGGAACTGCTACTGTGATTACACATCAGTCACACAGCAGCCAGCACAGGAGGCACAGGAGGAGAGCAGATCACAGGAGGAGAGCAGATCACAGGAGGAGAGCAGATCACAGGAGGAGAGCAGATCACAGGAGGAGAGCAGATCACAGGAGGAGAGCAGATCACAGGAGGAGAGCAGATCACAGGAAGATCGCACTGGCCACCAATGATTTTTCTCTCACTAAGGTACACTGAGGGGGTATACAACCACTCCGTGCAACAACTTTGAGGTGAAGATGGCATGCAGAGTGGTGATCCTCATTTTAGATTAACCCCTTTGGCGCTGATTGGGTGAACAATAAATCTTGACCAAAGGGATTAATCAGGAGAGGTGCTACCTTAATCACCCCACCCATTGTGACTGTTGTGATTGACGCAGTCTGAGAACTGTATAGCAAAGGTCAGTAAACCATTGTATATAAATGGACAAAGCTCAGAGATCATTTTCTAATTTCTGCAGTGACAGATCACGAGGACGACACTCAATAAATCATGGCCAAATTCTCCCTGCTCGTGTTCTCCCCGCACCGTGCTCTACTCCGATCCAGCAGATACTTACACCAAGTTGTACAGTCCCAGGAGACCCATTCCTCTAAAATCGGTTTTTGGGTCATCGCCTTGGAAACCAATTTCACACCACTGCTTGGAGACCCGCGCTTCCAGAGGAACGCCAGGTTTCAGCATTTTCCACAGCTGTCAATGAGAAATGAATGTTATCTTGGGAAGTGTTTGGGCTTCTTATCGAGATCTCACACATGAAATAAAATGACGGGCGCGGTAACAAAGTGAATAAACGCCTGTGCAAATTAATCCATGACCCAATTTAAAAAAAAAAAATAATAATAATAATAATATACAGTTTACCATAAAAAATCTGATGCAAAAATGAAGGATTATGGAAAAAGCAATCAACCGAAAAAATAAATCACCCACCTATTTGAATGGTAAAATAAATTAAAAAAAAGCACATGAGATGGACCACAGATGGGTTCTTTTTATTTTTCCTTTTGCATACTTTCAAATATTTAAATCTCAAAATTTGGGACAAGGAACTTCCACTTTTGCGTATGCTCTTACCAAACCATGTTATGGTCCAAGATAGGACTGGGACTGTTTGCTTTTAAGTTTTTATCATGGGCAGCAATTATGACAAGAAAGATGGCACCATGAATGGTGGCTGTACCAGCGGTTCTACTTATACAAAGCAATAGGCCCTGGGTCCTCAGGGCAGGTTTTATCATAAATGGGGTCAAAAACACTTACACATGGTTCTGTTTGGACTTTCCAGGCACAATACCTGGCTAGACTTCATAACATCAGATTTCAGGGGACTGGGGGTGCTATGAGGTTCTACCGAAGTGAACTTAAAGGATAATTCACATCTTAGAAATTTATGGCATATTTATATTTTCCACCATCTCTTCACTCACAGAAGGTCAATGGAGACCACAATTTGAAAGACTGGCCCTGTCACTATCAAGACTTTTTTTTGCATATCATGTTGATTTGTTACCAATTATGCAAGGAATTATCATCATAGATTCGGCACAAGTTGATTCACAAGACCTGGTCCATTGACCACCGTAGCAATCTGCGGTTGTTGAACACGCGTCGCAAGAATTGCCTCTTACTGGATGCCATCCATGGCTCTTCTTTTGATCAGTCAGCCTGGCGAGACGCCACTTGTATTCTGACGTCAAGGCTGGTTACTCAAAAGAAGACCCTGTGATGTCGGGAGGAAAGGGGCAGTTCCCAGGGCTCCCAACCTGCGGGCACAGATTACCGACATGGTCAATGGTGCGGGTCCTGTGAATAAATTCACACCAACTCTAACCATCTACAATAGCAGCCATGTGATGTGTGTTTCTGTTGGCAGCGCCACATTATCGTCTCACCTTAACAAGCATCTCCTCATGTTCAGGATTATCGGAGTCATATGCCTCCCTGCGCAGTTTTTCCACCTCTACGGTTAGATTTCTGTAGCCAACGATCTGGAGAAGGCAAGCTTGAAGAGACACTGAAAACCTAAATGTAAAAAAAAAATATATATATCACTTTTGGTGATAATGAAATAAAGGAAACTGGTTCTGAAGTACAACTGTGAAGTGTATGCTCACTGTTCCCATGAATCTAAAAATATAAATACCTTTAAAAGAAAAAAGGCCAATTTTTCCAGCTTGAAAGCTGCACTTTCAGAGCAGCCAATGTCAGATAGTGATATGCATGATAAATGGGAGCGTTTAAGTCTATATCGGTCAATCAGACTACAAAATATATTCCTTTACGAAACAAGCATAGATGACAGACATTAAAACCAACATGGCTTACACTTATGGTTAGAAAGGTTACTAATGAAAATAAAGGGCATTTATCTGAGGGCAAACTACAAAAAGCCGAACAGAATCTGTAAAAAAAATAATCAAATCAACTAAAGTAGTACAAAATGAACAATGTGAACAAGATCCCAGGCCAGATAGGCTGCATCCAAGTGTTCTTAAGGTACTTAGATCAGTTATTGCACTATAGAGACTCTCCCATGACTGGTACTGTGCCGTGCGACAGGTGTAATGCTAAAGTGGTATTATTCTCAAAAAGGGCTCCAGGTCTTTCCAGGGTAATTGTAGATTAGAAACCTAACATACAATGCAGGAAAATGTTTAAGGGACTTGTAAGGGATTATATACAGGAGTGTGTGGTAGAATTTACGAATACAATTGATTGTCATCGCGATTTTCCTAAGGACAGAATTTGTCAATCCAACCTGATTTTTTAATGAAAAGGTGAGTAGAAACCTAGACAAAGGGCTAGTGTAGTATTTTGGCATCAGAAGCCAGATATCAATCAGCAGGACGCCAGTAGTCCCACCCTGTCAGCAGGAAGAGAAACTGCTGCATTGTTGATAGGGAGTAGCTGAAGCTCTGGAAGGAGCGGTCAATGACGGGCGCCGGGTACTACAGGCAGGTAGTTGCTGCCTCTGTTAGCAACTCCTTTTTTTTTTTTTTTTTAAAGTCATGGATGTCCCCAGCTATGTACACAAATGTATAGGATATTTTTTTCCTCTATGCTATTTACAAAATTTATATAGCAAGAACAGTTGAAAAAAAGACACATGTCCATCACGTTCAACTGAGGGATGGAAACGATGAGAATGCAGGAATGTTGGAAATTACACCCTTTGGGAATTTATCTACAGGTGCAGTGATAATTTTGACTCCATGGATGTTTTCCAGAAACAAGTAGCATTGGATGTTGCTGAATGAAATTTGCAAATCTGCTATTGTAGTTGCCCAGTACATTGTAGTGTCCAGTTTATGCTTCTGGAAACATGCACCTTTAAAGAAGGCGGGCTCTAATGGCTACAGAAATGCCAAACATGTGGACTCTAAATGTGGTTTAGGCACACTGTGGTGCTCAGAAGGGACGAATTTGGATTTGAGAGCACAGAATTCACTGAATTCCTTTTTGGGGGTGAGGAGCCAAAGCGCTTTTCCAAAGCCTTTGTACTACCAGTAACATGGAAGCCCCCTATATTTTCATTAACAGATGACAGACCTGAGTGGAGACTTGCTTTTTTGGGGATTAATTTGATGCTTTTTGAGAACATTTTACAAAACATTTTGGATCATATTTATCCTGTGCTCTACGCTGAGCACTTACATCGGAATTTCCATCTAAATCTCTGAATGACATCATTAAGATGAAACCCCCGAGGGATCCATTCAGTATAATGAGGAAGAAGAGTTACTCTGGACACCATCTGGTCTCTGTTCAGTGGTGAAAAAAACACCAGTACAGAGATGCTTACCTGTCCAGGGCCTCCAAACAATTGCACTAACCAAGGTGCAGCGGACCCAAATTAAGATGGCAGATAAACAGGTGCAATAATACCGATAAGGCAGCCAGCCTACATTCAGGAATTGGCCGCTTGGTGCACCTGTGCAAACAAATAGTCTGTATGTGGCGTGTTCACACAGAAATGCAAAGCATATGGTTCAGAGAATATTAATGACGCAATATAGCGGGCTAACCATAATGTATCCTGTGTGAACAGAGGCCACAGTTTAAAGAGCCATCTAGGGCCCAGCTGCACCCTGAAAAAATATATAAAGTACACAAAAACACAACAATGTATGCAATGTATTGGTGAATATTATGGCCACAATACTTAAGCCGGCAACCCTTGTCAAGTGTCCTTACATATTGCCAGTCCTAATCTAACAAAAAAATACCATAAGAGGAAAACCTCCACTATTCTAGACAAAAAAGACTGGCTGCCTTATCGGTATTATTGCACCTGTTTATCTGCCATCTTAATTTGGGTCTGCTGCACCTTGGTTAGTGCAATTGTTTGGAGGCCCTGGACAGGTAAGCATGTCTGCCTGTGTACTGGTGTTTTTTTTTGTTGTTGTCTAGAATAGTGGAGGTTTTCCTCTTATGATGTTTTTCTTTTGTTTGATTAGGACTGGCAATATGTAAGGACCCTTGACGTGGGTTGCCAGGTTAAGTATTTGTGGCCATAATATCAACCAATACCTTGCATACATTGTTATGTTTTTGTGTACTTTATACATTTTTTCAGGGTGTAGAGGGGCCCTAGATGGCTCTGTAAACTGTGGCCTCTGTTCACACAGGATGCATTATGGTTAGCCTGCTGTATTGCATCATTAATAGGCTTTGAACCATATATTGAAATAATATGCAACCAATGATTTTTTTGAGAACCCTACTATGATAAGTGGAAATTAAGAACAAAAACAACAAATTATGAATGAAAATAGACGAACAAGAGAAACAGACTACAAACTAAAATGTGTCTATACCAATGCACAGAGCATGGGAAACAAACAAGGAGCATTGGAGCTGCTAACACAGGAAGAGAGATATGATGTCATAGGCATCACTGAAACTTGGCGGGATTGATATACATTATTGTAATACAAACCTTGAAGACTACAACTTATTTATTAGAAACAGGATTAACAAGAGGGGAGGAGATGTTGCATTGTAGGTTAAGAAAACGTATATCTCCATATAGATCCAAGGTTCAGGGAATGGTAGCTCTGCAGAAACTGTTTGGATAAGAATACGAGGTGGGAAGAACAGAAAGGACGCTTACTATAGGCCAATTGGACAGACTGAAGAAAATGATTAACTCTTTTTACATCGGATGCCTCTGTTTTCAAAAAAGTGTAACAAGGCGATTATGGGAGATTTTAACTATCCAGATATTTGTTGGGAATCTCTCTAAGGCAAAAGTAATGGATCCAGAAAATTCTTATCTTCTCTTGCTGACAACTTTATCTATGAAATGGTAGAAGAAAGAACATGCGGATCGGCCACCTTTAACCTTCTTTTTACCAACAGAGAGGAAATGGTTGAGGAAGTAAAGGTGGCTGGGAATTTAGGAGGCAGCGATCATGCTATCCTAGAATTTTGGATTACAAGAGTAGGAAGATCAGTGAGGACTTTATGATTGGATTTCAGAAAGGCAGAATACAATGGACTCAGAAAGAGGGCATGAAAGGTCTAATGGCTGGATGTTCTAAAGGACAGAAGTGTCCAATAAGGATGAGAAATTTTGCTAAATTAAATTTTGACTGCACAATCAGTAATAATCCCGAAAAGAATGAGGAATTGTAAGAATTTAAAGAGACCAGGATGGATGAACACAAAACTTAAACACTTGTTAAAAAGGAAAAAAAAGAATTGTATATTAAATGGAAAGAGGGGCATATTTAAAGAAGAATACAATGCTGTCTGCAGGGAATGCAGCGCTAAAAGCCAGTAATGAAGCGAGGCTTGCAAGTGAGACCAAAAGCAATACAATAAATTTTGGTGGTATGTCAAAAGCAAAAGAAGTCAAAGATGCTATAGGACTTTTAAGGGGTGAAAAGGGTGAAGTGGTCAAAAATGATATTGAGAATGCCGAACGTTTATTTTTCTATTTTGCATCTGAGTTCTCTGAGATAGCAAATGTCACATCAACTGATCTTCACTATACTATTGAAGGAATAGAAGAATAAACACTATCTACAAACAGAGAGATGGTGAGGGAACACTTTGCAAATTTAAATGAATTTAAAAATTCTGATCCAGATTAATTACATCCTAGGGTTCTGAAAGAGATAGAGGAAATTGCAGAAACACTAGCCAGAATCTTTGAAAAATCCTGGAGAACAGGAGAAGTCCCAGAAGATTGGAGAAGGGCAAATGTTGTCCCGATCTTCAAAAAAAAGGAAAGACGGAGCCAGAAAATTACAGGCCAGTGAGCCTTACCTCAATACCAAGAAAGATCTTTGAACAAATTATTACACAACATGTATGTAAGTAATTGGATAATAATACAGTAATTAACCAGAGCCAGCATGGGTTTGTAGTAAACAAGTCATGCCAGACTAATCTAATTCCCTTCTATGATGGAATCACTGACTGTGTGGAAAGACTCTCAATACTATCCTTATTGAAAAAATGACCAAGTATAGGATTGACAAGGCTACGGTTAGGTGGATTCATAACTGGCTCAGTGATCATACTCAAAGAGTGGTAATAAATGGTTGCACATCCAATTGGAAAAGTGTTTCAAGTGGGGTATCCCAAGTCTCTGTCCTTACCCCAGTGCTGTTCAACAGTTTAATAAATTATCTAGATAAGGGAACGGAAAGTAAACTAATCAGATGTTTATAGAAGACAGAGAAAGGATTCAGAAGGATCTATAAAGCTTGGACAATGGGCAGAAACTAATAAAATGGTATTTAACAGTGAGAAATGCAAGATTCTACATCTCGGCAAGAAAAAAAAAATATCTACACAATGAGAGTAATAGAACTAAGCAACAGCACGTGTGAAAAATACTTGGGCATACTAATAGATCACAGCCTGCACATGAGTCAACAGTGCGATGCAGCAGCAAAAAGGTTATGGGATGTATTAAAAGAAGCATAGAGTCTAGATCACGTGAAGTAATTATCCCCCTATATTCCAACTTGGTCAGACCTCATATGGAATACTGTATCCAGTTCTGGGCACCACACTTAAAAAAAGAAATGATGAAAAACTATAGCAAGTTCAGAGAATAGCTACGAGGATGGTGAGCGGACTGCAAAGTATGTCCTACGAGGAATGGTTAATGGATATGGGAATGTTTAGATTGCAAAAAAGAAGGCTAAGAGGTGACTTAATTGCTATCTACAAATATCTGAAGAGATGTCACAGGGTGAAGAGATCATCCTTATTACCATTTGCACATGGAAACCATGAAGCAATGAAATTAAACTGAAAGGGAGACAATACAGATTAGATATTAGAAAAAACTTTTTGACAGTGAGGGTGATCAATGAGCAGAACAGGCTGCCACAAGAGGTGGCAAGTTCTCCTTCAATGGAAGTATTCAAACAGCGGCTGGACAGATATCTGTCCGAGATGGTTTAGTGAATCCTGCATTGAGCAGGCGGTTGAACACGATGACCCTGGAGGTCCTTCCAACTCTAACATTCTATGATTCCATGATCTGCCTCATTATCGGGAATCTTCTACTGGGGGTTCTGCCTGAATCACATATTTCAGAGATTTAAATGGAAACCCCGGTGTAAGCACTCGCTGTAGAGCGGAGTATAAATGTTAGCTGATCCTTACTACGATCTTTGGGAGGCAGAATGAACAAGTCAACAGCAGGTGAAGAATTGGTTTTATTTATTTTTCACACTGCTCCTCATGCGGTATAAGTGTATAGACGATTAGTGAGTACAGCAATACTAGATTTATATTGGTTTTAATCTTTAGCTGTTGTCATACACTAAAAGACGCTTTTTTTTTTTTTTCAAGAAACAGCTTTTGTCTTGCCATATTTTGAGAGCTATGGTTTTTCAATATTTCTGCTGACAGAGTCATGTGAGGACTTGTTTTTTGCGGGACGAGTTGACATTTTTATTGGTACCATTTTCAGGCACATTTCATTTTTTTATCGCTTTCTATTCTGTTTTTTGGGAGTCAGAATGATCAAAAAACAGCAAGTCAGGAATTTTTTGGGGGGAGATTTTTATGCCATTCCGAGTGTGGTAAAATTTATAAAGCAGCTTTATTCTTTTGGTCAGTAAGATTACAGAGATACCACATTTATGTTTATGTTTTGGCGCTTTTACACAATAAAAACTAAACTATTTTAAAGAAAAAAAACTTGCTATGCTTTATAAACTGTAAGTGCTGCAGTTATAAGCTTGTTAGACTATGCACTGCACATGGTCAAACCATCTTGCTAGTGGCCTGGATGTTGTCATGATGACATCGGTTCACCTTGGCAACGATAGGGCCCACGCGATGATGTTGCAGGAGCGCCGATCGGAGGGGGGAAAGGAGCCCCCTCCCACTCCCTGCCTTCAAAAATCTGTGATCAATATCGATCGCAGTATTTACAGGGTTAAACTGCCAGGAGCGGTGTGGGCAAAGCTCCTGGCAGTGAAAGCCAGGTAACAGCTGTCTGAATCGCTGAACACAACACCCAGCGGTGATCCTGTGCGCATAGCCCCTGTGCGAGCAAAATCACCAGGATGTCTCCATATGTCCAAGGTCGGGAAGTCCTTTCCATCCTGGACATATGGATACGTTTAAAGGTCTTGAAGGGGTTAAAGGTGCTACTACAATTTCTGGTGACTATTGGTTATGTACTGCATGTGATAACAATATCCCATATTTTTCATATGTCTTGCCTGTGGGGTGGGGTGGGGTGGCAAGACGTAGAAAGACATCTAAGCTCAACTGTGTTTTGCCAAAATGTACATTAAGTCTGCCAAAAGCTTGAGGGAAAATGTGTTACGGTCAGCTGAGACAGGATGAAATTTTTGGCCACATTTCCAAAAGGTATATTTGGCGTAAAGTCAACATTGTACATTGTGAAAAGCACACCATACCCACAGTAAAGCATAGTAGAGGCTGCATTATGTTTTGGGGATGGCTTTCGACAGCTGAGACTGGGGTTTTAGTCAAAGTGGAGGGAATTATGAACAGTTCCAAATATCAGTGAATTTCAAAACAAAACCTTCAGGCATCTGATAAAAAGCTGAAGATGAAAAACAATTTCACCTTTCAGCACAACAATGACTTGAAGTATACCGCCAAATCCACAAAAGACTGGATTTGCCAGATCATCAGTTTTGGAATGGCCCAGCCAGAGACAAGACATGAATCCTATTGAAATCTGTGACAACCTGAAGAGGAGATGACCCCTCAATGTCACAGATTTGGAGCTATTGTAAGGAATAGTGGGCAAAGATTGCCAGTTTAAACAAAATATGATTGTAAGGGTGAGGAAATTTATGCAACCACATTATTTTACTTCCTTTTTTTTTTCCATAGGTAAAAATTTCTATTTATTTTTCAATTAATTTGTCAAGATTATGGGTAACATTAAAAGCGGAAAATTTTCTGAAATTATTCTTACTGGTATAATTTTTTTTTACATGACAAAAACCTGGCATTTTAGCAGGAGTGCGTAGAATTTTTATTTCCACTATAGTTCGGGTTATTCTAATGGTGCACACACAGAGCGCACAAGCTCAGCAATTGTCATAACTCCCATACAGATGAATATTGAGCTGCGCCTGCACATCCACCTCTACACCAAGAGCAAAGCATAACAGGGCCCCTTTCTAAAGACAGATGCAGGTCTGTCGCAGTGGAAGAACGCACCTTTATCATACATTTATAGCATATGTAAAGGATATTCTGTAGATATGCCATAAATGTATTAGATGGGAATAATGCATAAGATATTTGACCGATGCATTTCATAAATGTCAATTCAGATTGTGCAAAGACGTCTTACTGCGGATTGGTGTCTATATTCACTTTCTTCAGAGTCAGGATGTCTTCTATGGTTCTTTCAATTGCGTCGGGGTGCACTACCACTGCTGACTGCAGGAGCTAGGAAAGAAAGCGAGACGGCAGTAAGAATAATATCTGCCAATCATTCTAATAACGCTCCTATAACACAGGAAATATCTAGCCGCCTGAATCACCGCTTGAATAATAAAATATATGCAGACTTCTTTATTTTAGGGCCTTACACAAAGGAACATAATTTGGTGTGTAGGATACAGAGTCACAAACGAGCCGCCGTGGATGTTCTTGGGCCAACTCTACTGTACTTACGGCTCGGAATTCATGTAGAAGCAAACATTTAATTTCTGACCAATTCCTATGAAAACATCTTCAGCATAAATTACCCAAGTCATTCATAATAAGGGTCCCTTCCGTTACAAGACTGGCTGTGCTAATCTAGTTTTGCAAGACAGACCAAGACCCCAGTGCTTAATACCATGTTTGCCTGAAAATTAGACAGGGTCTTATATTATTATTTGCTTTGAAAGATGGATTAGGGCTGATATTCAGGGGATGTCTTATTTTTTTCCCATAAACAGCAATTCATATTTATTCTTGGACAACAAATCAACATTTATTCAAATATAAACATGTATACACACACATTGCACGTATACACAAATGTATACACACACAGACTGCACATACATAAACATGTATATACACACACACTGAGCATACATGCACATTGTAGTAAAGCCAGGTAGTACAGGGTTAAGTCCTAGCTTTTCAATATTTGATTAAATGTACCTGCCTAGCTTTCTACTAGAACCAGGGCCTGTGTTTACTTGGTTTACTTGCTGCTAATGAGTGACCAGCCAAAATGTGAGCTGCAGCTGGGAAAGAGACATGTTGGTGTCTCTCGAAGTATGAAGACTGCATGGGTCAGCTAGGAAAGCTGAGAAGTCTGTATGCTGGAGGGGCAGATAACAGTGTAGAAGCTGCAGCCTGTTCAGTGTGAACTGCTCCTCTGAACACTTCGGTTTGGCACAAGAAGCTGCTGGAGCTTGGGTGAAGGGGAAACAGAGACCAGTGGGATTTTGCCTCTTCTGTGTATGAAGTTTGCTCTGGCAGAATGGACTGTAATATGTCAGTGCGGTCTCACCTGAACAGATGTGCCTTGTGAAGTGAAACTGTTTATTTCTTTTAATACCTTTGTGTCTTTTTGTTTTAAACCCCACAGAGTTTTATGAAAGCAGTAAAACTGCAAGTCTGGGCCAAACCACATTGCCTGTGTGAACTCTACCTAATGCCTACCAGAGAGAATGAATCCCTGCAATTGTTGGAGAATGCAGGCACAGTTCACACTGAACAGGCTGCAGCTTCCACATAGTTCTTTGCCCCTCCAGCACACAGACTGCTCAGCTTTCCTAGCTGACGCATGCAGTATTCATTACAGATTAAGACACTGGCACACATTTAGGCTGGTCGCTCACCAGCCGCACACTCGACTCTGCTCCATCCAGAAGACTGACAAACCTAGTGTACACAGGCCCTGGGTCTAGTAAAAAGAAAGGCAGATGCATCTAACCAAATCCTGCTAGCTAGGACTTAACGCTAACCTACCTGGTTCTCCTAAACATGAATATACACACACTGTACATAAGGTACATATCAGCCTGTCTCCTCTTCAGTTCCTCTAGACTCCCCCAGTTGTTAATAGATCTTGGGATAATAAGTTCCACAATTGTATGTGTTAAAATAAATGTTTCTGTGATGAGATAATCTTATAAATGTGCCCCTGCTGGTTACGGTGTAATGGCCGGACAGAATGGGATCGCAGCTGATTCTTTCTGTGACGTAAAACACTTCACTGCCTTTTTAATTAATGTTCTACCTCACAGAAAGAGTCAGCTCTGCATCCATCCCTGGCTAGGAGATGTGGTACGATTAGACCAAGTTCCGGCACGGTGAGCCACAGACATGGGCACATTTATAAGATAAGCTCAGGGGCATTTTTTTTTTTTAAACACATCCAATTGTGGAACTACTTAATAATCAAAGATCTATTGATTAAAACGTGTATTAAAATTAACTTTGTTCGTGGGAAAACCCCTTTAAGAAGTCTTAACCTCGGAACAATAACGCTGAGGGCCCCTAAGATAGTGGGGGCCTTGGTCAATTGCCCAAATATTCTCCCCTAACGCCGGCCCTGACTGTAACACCGTACATCCTAAACTGAAGGCACACAATGCTACTGTATGAGCCTATTGCTTTATCCACCAACACTGGTTCTTGTGAATGAAATCAGGCACCTTCCTCATCTTCAGGCTCCATTAGGCGACACAACTCACGCATCAATCAATCCAATTATTCATTAATAAATATGATGGCTCCAGAGCCGCCTGACAACGTCATCAGAGGATAATCAGCTTTCCTCGGCTCTCAGGGTGTTACAGAAACTAATCTGCATGGCTTAGCATATTTTCTCGCACAGCAATGGTTAAATAATTCATCTTCTATGTTGCCATGTGGTCTGTGGTCAATCAAAGCATCGATTGTACAGCCGTACACAGGGGCTCGGGCGCAGATAGGTGAAATACTGTTTTTACAACACACTTCATATTGAAAAGTGGATTTTAGGATTGATCGCAGAGTTAATAGAGTTGAAGAGTTAATAGATATTTTTTTATTTTTATTTTATTGGTTGGACCTCTTTGGCCTCAGCAATGCCTGCAGCATGGTAGAGCCGTTATGACTGATCGGCACTGCCCGTGACTGATGTGACCATAGTCGGCATTTCCTCTATGAATAGAGCTCTATAGATGGCTAAAAGGTAATTTAATAAACTATTTAAATATGCCGGCGATCGCGTTATGTATGAGCAAAAGGCTCATTTGTTGGAAGACAGCATGTTTTATGTTGGAGTAAAATCATCGTTATCAGCAGCACATCACCCAATGGGAGCTGCGTGGAGGACCAGACGGAGGAGCTAAGGGTGCAGGACAGCTGACCAGCGAGGTTACAATTTTTTTACTCTACATTTATTATGCTCTGGGGTCTAGAAAGATCCCAGAACATAATAAAGCACATTTGATTTGCATCAAATAAATTCGATTCACATCAAATTTCCTGGCCATATTTGACAGATTTGCTGATCACTAATTACAATATTTTGGAATTATTTGATTTTGGCAAAAACTCTTGCAAATTGTCTCTTCAGAGAGGAAGAGGACTAGAACTCTAGTGCCACCTTTTGGAAGTAGCAATTCTAACAGTCAATGTCGACCCTTTAACGAGCCTTGTCACATGACTTAGGACTGTTAGGATTTCTACTTCCAATAGGTAGCACTAGAGTTCTAGTTCTCTTCCTCTCTGAAGAGACAATTTGCATATTTCCCAGAGGAGCATTGCGGCTTTAAGTCTCCTCACCTCGACATGCTTATCATGTCACTCTCCGCAAGGAGAAACGATACTTCTTGGATCCCGGCAACAACTCTTCAAATTCAAGACCCTTTAGGGAAAAGCTGATGGAGGAGGATCAATTTGGTGGAAGCAGCAGCCTTGCTACAGGGGTGGAGAGGTGGGCGGTCGCCCCGGGCCTTGCGATTTGAAGGCCCAACCGGCAGATACATTACTGTTACTGAAACTCGATCTCCTTGCATGCCCGCCCCCCGTCATCGCAAGTTCAACTGTATCAGTTGGATGCCTATACAGTTGAAAGCAATGATGCGTCACTCTTCCTCTCCCATCATTCTCTTTCTGCGTCTGACGTCACTGACGAACACACGAACAGCAGGGGCGATGACGTGACTACATGGCGCCCACAGTGCAGAGATGTGCAGGTGCTCGGAGCAGTGGGGGAACAATGAGGAGACGTAAGTATTGTATTTTTTTAAGGTGAGTTTTTTTATACTGCATGGAGGCTTATGGGGAGTGCATTATATTATATGGAGGTCTATGAGGAGTGCATTATACTATATAGAGGTCTATGGGGAGAGAATTATAAAACATGGAGGTCTATGAGGAGTGCATTATACTATATAGAGGCCTATGGGGAGTGCATTATACTATATGGAGGTCTATGAGGAGTGCATTATACTATATAGAGGCCTATGGGGAGTGAATTATACTATATGGAGTCCTATGGAGAGTTCATCATACTATATGGAGGCCTATGGGGAGTGCATCATACTATATGGAGGCCTGTGGGGAGCGCATTATACTATATGGAGGTCTATGGGGAGTGCATTATGCTATATGGAGGTCTATGGGGAGTGCATTATACTATATGGAAGACTATGGGGAATGTATTATACTATATGGAGGCCTGTGGGGAGTGCATTATACTATATAGAAGCCCATGGGGAGTGCATTATACTATATAGAGTCCTACAGTGAGTGCATTATACTATACGTAGAACTATGGGGAGTGCATTAAACCATAAAGAAGCCTACCAGGAGTGCAGCATACTGTATAGAGGTCTATGGGGTGTGCATTGAATTATATAGAGGCGTATGAGTAAATTATAATATATGGAATACTATGGGATGCATTATACTATATGGAGGCTATTTAGGGGGCCATCATACAGTGTAGGAATTACAGTGACTGGGCCCATCATACACTAAGCGGACCACCATACAGTGTGGGAGCCATCATACAGTTTGAGGGCTAATAAGAGGTCAGTATACTGTGTGGGGGATACTATACTGTGAGGTGGCATTATACAGTGCATGAGAGAGCATCATACTGTGTAGAGGGGAGCCGTACAGGGTGGAGACTCGGGACATTATTAAATGTAAAGTGGGCACTTATTATTATAGGGGAACTCTCGTTATTGTGACGGTCAAAGGGGAACACAGAGGGCATTACTAATTTCTAGGGGACAAAATGTGGGCACTATTTTCTAGACTACTTGCACAGGGCATTACTATATTCTAGAGGCTTGTTTTACCATCTAGAGGGCACACAGTACACACAGCAGGTGCAGTAATAGGGACACACACGGCAGCAGAGGCTCAGTATTGGGGTATCAGCAGGATGAGGAGTTTGTGCAGGTTAGGAGCAGATGGGGCCATTCAGGCAATGTGATTAGTCAAATGTGACTTTATTGTAATGTCCACACACGAGTACTGGCTGGAAGGAGTTGTCATGTCGGTTTGGGCCAGATGGAAAAGACGGAAAGTGAAGGATTCCATCAGAAAGATCGCCAGCGGTAAGTCACCACCTATAACTACACCATGATCTCTTATATGTGCTATATGACTGGTATCTACCACTATATGGTCACTATATGGCAGTAATATCAGTGTTGGTCTTTGTATAGAGATTTTTTTGTAACAGCTCTATCATCTGCTGAGGTTCCACTACATCTACTATTAGGGTAGACCACCACAGTTGTAATCAGGGTTGTAATCAGAAGTTTTGCCCCTCTGAACCAACACCCTACCTACGCCTCTGGGTGGAAGCCTTTTGCTCACCTGCTATCAGGACCCCCACTGGCCCTAGATCACGTATCGTAACTCATATGTCTGATGTGCCATTGTTTTATGAGATGGGAGGAAATTAATCGGCACAGGACTTCGGCCCTAGACATGATGTTGTAGATGGACATTTCATATGAATGCCTCCCCACTATTGTGAATGAATTTATAAAGCTGGGAGGGAAACTTACCTTACTTTTAGATGACTTCAAGGAGGATTCTGGCAAAAAAAAAGCATGAAATAAATCCCAGTGAAGCAGATGGACAATAAGCACTTTATACACTAGTCAGATCTTTCAGTGGGGGCATTTGGCCTCATCACTTTTATAAAGATTCAGTTCTTTACAACAAGACTCCTTGAGGCATTTTGCATGTTAAGTGGAGGAACAAAAAAGCCAAACGCAATGCTGTAACCAGGATCACCGGTCACCCTATATTCATAGTGGAGCCCATTACATATGATATCACAAGCAGCAATGGTTCACATGTCCTTACCAATGGAGAGGAGCAGTAACGTGCATGTTTCTTTAAAGGGAATCTGTCACCAGGCTTTTGCCGCCCCATCTGAGAGCAGCATAATACAGGGGTAGAGACCCTGACTTCAGTGATGTGTCTCTTACCGGGCTGCTTGCTGTTATTTTAAGACAATCCCACTTTTCTCTGCTGCAGATCTAGCAGTGCTCTAAATGCGGAGCCCTGTAAAAGCCCGCTCACACCACTGATTAGCAGCTTTCTGCCTATGCACAATGAACACAGAAAGCTGCAACTCACTGGTGGGGTGAGGTTATACAGAGATCGTGAATATGGAGGCCTACTTGGCAGCAGATTTATTAGTCCTGTAGTGCTAATCTGTTACTGATAAAACAGTGATTTTATTAAAACTACAGCAAGCAGTCTAATAAGTGTCATCACTGGAATCAGGGTCTTTGTCTCTATATTGTTCTGCTCACAGGTTAGGTGGCAAAAACCTGGTGATAAATTCCCTTTAAGTTGGTTATACAAATTGCCTCTTTAGGAGGGGAAGAGGAATTAAATTTTAATGCCACCTATTGGGGGGATCAATCCTAAAAGTCAATATTGCCCCTTAACTAGTCTTGTCATTTTGCAAACTCTCGATTTGCAGACACGTGTTTCGGGGTGTTGCTCCTCCTCAGTGCAAAGCATGAGATCTGATGTGGCTGTATGAGAGGACTACCCCCTTCGACCTCTAAGTTGGATGACGACTTGAGCAGTAGATCCGGCCGATGTCCTGTTTCCTTACATGCATCATATCGTGCCCAAATGCCAATATAAGAGTACATACTGTACAACCACATCATCAGATGCACAGATAACCCCATAAGATGGTTTTCTAAATACCATTCCCCAATTACTCATCTAGGTAATATAGCTGCTTCTTGATTCAGCCGGCTTTCTGTAGGTTTAGGTACAAATTAATATTTGGCGCTAATTTCCCAAAAATTGTAGAAGCTCGAAAATTAAGGTTCAAACCAGCAACTATCAAATCTGGAATTCCAACCAATATGACACGAATGGTAGAAATGAAAGCATGGCATTATACAGCAGACTATTACCTAATTTTAAGGTCCGTCCGGCACCGGGCTTGTTCTTGGAGCAGATTCTCTGCAGCTCACACCGTCCGGTCAGCTTCCTCACTAGGAACTTGAGACAACGCCAGAGACAGATGCAGTAGAAGTACAACCACACCTGAACCACCATCCTGGGAAGAAAGAATAATAATTAAAAAATACTTTCAAGTTATGACAAGTCTCCATAAATGACAACTTGAAAGAATCCCTCCACCCTAAAGGAAGCAGGTAGTAATAAATCCACAGAGGTAAAGCAATAGGTAATCTGATTGTGGGACGCTTTTGTCTACAGGCTTCTCGTTGTCCTGGTCCTATGACAGCAGCATACCGGTATGGAGACTTCTGACCGAGCACATGAGATATTCATCTCGGACCTTTAGAGCATCACACACTGAGTAAGAAACCGGAATTTTATGTAAGTCACCCGTTTACAGACTGAATTCCCTGGGTGGAGCAAGTCTTAACAAACAAAGAATACACATGTTAAATGGGTAAAATAGCAAAGTGTTTGCAAAAACAAGCAACTATCTCTTATTAAAAGTGCACTCTGTTCTCGAGAACAAATATTATATAAGAGTACAATTCAATGCCTAGGTTACTGGCCACCTCGGCAGCCTAAGTTACTGGCCACCTCGGCAGCCTAGGTTACTGGCCACCTCGGCAGCCTAGGTTACTGGCCACCTCGGCAGCCTAGGTTACTGGCCACCTCGGCAGCCTATGTTACTGGCCACCTCGGCAGCCTAGGTTACTGGCCACCTCGGCAGCCTAGGTTACTGGCCACCTCGGCAGCCTAGGTTACTGGCTACCTCGGCAGCCTAGGTTACTGGCCACCTCGGCAGCCTAGGTTACTGGCCACCTCGGCAGCCTAGGTTACTGGCCACCTCAGCAGCCTAAGTTACTGGCCACCTCGGCAGCCTAAGTTACTGGCCACCTCGGCAGCCTAAGTTACTGGCTACCTCGGCAGCCTAAGTTACTGGCCACCTCGGCAGCCTATGTTACTGGCCACCTCGGCAGCCTAGGTTACTGGCCACCTCGGCAGCCTAGGTTACTGGCCACCTCGGCAGCCTAAGTTACTGGCCACCTCGGCAGCCTAAGTTACTGGCCACCTCGGCAGCCTATGTTACAGGCCACCTCGGCAGACTAGCTTACTGGCCACCTCAGCAGACTAGGTTACTGGCCACCTCAGCAGCCTAAATTACTGGCAACCTCGGCAGACTAGGTTACTGGCCACCTCGGCAGCCTAGGTTACTGGCCACCTCGGCAGACTAGGTTACTGGCCACCTCGGCAGCCTAGGTTACTGGCCACCTCGGCAGCCTAAGCTACTGGCAACCTCGGCAGACTAGGTTACTGGCCACCTCGGCAGCCTAGGTTACTGGCCACCTCGGCAGCCTACGTTACTGGCCACCTCGGCAATCTAGGTTACTGGCCACCTCGGCAGCCTAAGTTACTGACCACCTCGGCAGCCTAGGTTACTGGCCACCTCGGCAGCCTAAGTTACTGGCCACCTCGGCAATCTAGGTTACTGGCCACCTCGGCAGCCTAGGTTACTGGCCACCTCGGCAGCCTGACATTGACCCATTATGTAGGTAAGGAGTAAGTGCAACAAGTAGGCTCTATTACTTTGGAGCCTGTTTGCCCAATGTAGAAACTGACCGGATAGTTAAATTTGACCAGCCTCAGTCCCACTATACTACTCAGTTTAGACCATCGGCGCAACCATGCCGATGATTTGAAAGGTCAATTTTCACGAGTGCAAAAACCCCACACAAAGGAGCACAGAAACATCCAGTTTCAGGGCAGTGACGCCTGTTTTGGGGCTGGACTGGTGTGTTCTTCCTGCTTGCTCAGTTGTTTCCTTTTCAATACAAACTGACAGTGCACTTTCTTGCAGATTTGTCACTTCTCGTTAGACCTGGAGAGGGAGCGCACTGTCACTGGGCAAAGGAATTTAACATTTTGAGCATGCGTCAGAATTGACAAACTACGCATGTTCAATAGAGCATAGATTAGCCTTGCCCCCCAAACAGTAGGTTGGGGAAAGTAACTGCAGAGGTGACTGCAGCAGTGACCACAGCTACGCATCCCTGCCGATGTCACATTTAAGTATCCCAGCATGCACTATTGATTCTCAAATGAAAGGTCATCGGGACGTTTAGGTCACGATTAGTTTATTAAAGTAGATAGATGGACATTTGGGATGAAATTCAAAATTTGGTTTCAAGCCACCTTTGTAGTGGTTAAGTATATTTTCAAGTAACTTTTCAGAATAAGTTGTCTTGTATGTGAACATGCAGAATAATACTATGTCTAACCATTATATGGCTTGTATCCTGCCTTTTCACCAGTTTCTCTCTCTACAAGCAATATACCGTATATATTTTTTTCTTTATCAGATAAGGTTTAAAAAAAAACAAACAACAAAAACACAGGTACAAGTAATACAAAACAACAGTCCTACAATCATTCTACTCCCTTCTGGTCATACATCAATTTCCTAGACAGAAAGTTTTGCATTTCCTATACATTCATTCTTCCAATATAATAGATAAATGTATTTTATTTTACCAGTTCTTTCTGCCCTGGGACAACTGGATCAATCCACCTGGAAGCAATAAGCTTTTGACCTGATGAAGTATATGTTTCAGGGAAATTCTCTCATTTTCATACACTTAATTCGTCTATGTGGCCTCTTCCTTTTCCTCACTTCCTCTCCCCTTACCCTCAGAGTATAACAGGCTGTGTCACCACAGTAAGCCTGCAGACTGTGAACAAGACGATTCAAGCTTTTTTTTCCAAAGTGGATGAAAAGGGCTGTGGAAACATACTTAATGATGAGCGAGTATACTCGTTGCTCAGGTTTTCCCGAGCATGCTTGGGTGGTCTCCGAGTATTTGTAAGTGCTCGGAGATTTAGTTTTCATCGACGCAGCTGAATGATTTACAGCTACTAGACAGCTTGAATACATGTGGGGATTCCCTAGCAACCAGGCAACCCCCACATCTACTCAGGCTGGCTAGTAACTGTAAATCATTCAGCTGCGGAGATGAAAACTAAATCTACGAACACTAACAAATACTCGGAGGCCACCTGAGAATGCTCGGGAAAACCCGAGCAACGAGTATACTCGCTCATCACTAATCATACTGTCTAGGAGACATCACACTGTGTGGGAGACATCACACTGTGTGGGAGACATCACACTGTGAAAGGCTTTGGGGGTCACCATACTGTGGGTAAAGGGTAATGAGAACTGTCATACGATGTGGGGGCTTCACAATGTGTGGAAGACCTATGGGGATGTCATACTGTGTAGAGTGCTGTGGGGGAATCATACTGTGGGGAAGACCGTTGGGGGAAGCTGTGAGGGTATCATACTGCTTAGGTGGCTCTAGAGGACATCATACCTGGTGGAGCACTGTGAGGATCATATTGTGAGCAGAGTGCTGTGGAAGCCATCATACTGTGTGTGGGTTTAATATTTTGTGCGGGAACTATAGTGACTTCATACTGTGTGAGGGGTTATTGGACACATCATAAAGTTGGTTGGGGGGCTGTGGGGAACATCATATGGGTGGGGTGCTGTGGGGACCATCATACTGTGTGGGGGGTCTCAATGTGTAGGGGAAATATGGCGACTTCATATTTTGCAGAGGGCAGTAGGGAAATCATAATGTGGGGGAGAATGGTATCAGGTACATCACACTATGTGGCTGGCTGTGGATGATATACTTTGTGGGCATCTCAATATAGTGGGGGAACTATGGAAGTATCATACAGTCTGTGAGACTGTGGGGGACATCATAATATGTAGGGGAATGTGGGGCCATGGTACTGTGTGTGGGGAGCCATGGGTGCTATGACACTGCATGTGGGGAGCGCAATGGGAGACATGGTATGGTGATTGGGAGGCGTTGGCGCAATTATACTGTGTGGGGAACATCATAATGTATGCAAGGAATCATGGGGACCATGACACATGCATGTGTGAGTCGCTATGGAGGCCATCATAATGTGTGTGGGGGAACTATGTGGACATCATAGTGCGTAAGGGACACTTCAGGTGCATCATACTGTTTTGGGGGTACTCTGAGGGCAAATTATGTGGGAAAGAATCACTGTAGAGGCATCATACTATATTTGTGGGGGAATAATACTGTATGGTTGCCATGAAAGGGGAATCCTTATAGGTGAGAACACTAAGAGAGGCTACAGTAGGAGAATAATTACAGAGTTTGTGACTCATTACACGTCCTCTACCCTCTGCGAAGACCATGTGCTCATCCACTAATAACTCGACCATGATCTATATTGTTATGATTGCACATAATTATTTTTTTTACATAGCGCCATCATATTCCGCAGAGCTTTACAGAGATTGTCGCCGCTGTCGCCTTTGGGGCTCACAATCTAAATTCACTTTCTGTATGCCTTGGAGCGTGGGAGGAACTAGAGAACTCGGAAGAAACCCACGCAAACACGGGGAGAACATACAAACTCCTTGCAGATAATGTCCTTGGTGGGATTTTAATCACCACTGCACTGCCCCACATATATAAGATATATCACCATTACGATCTAATAGGTTGCGACCATCCCTTAAGAAACAGATCCTAGTCATTAGTGACACCACAGTCACCTCCAAACAAGGTTACGCAAAAGAAATGAAGGACAGCATCCAATCCAGGTGAAAAAAACGCTTCTTTTACTGTGCCAAATGCGACGTTTCAACCATCAAAGGTTTTTTTCTTGAAAAAACCTTTGATGGTTGAAACGTTGCATTTGGCACAATAAAAGAAGCATTTTTTCACCTGGATTGGATGCTGTCCTTCATTTCTTTTGGGTATGTACACTTCCACTTTGGTCCGTGGATTTAGGACGCATTCTATTGCCGGTTGTGCTGTCAGCTACACTCTGAATTTTGACCTCCAAACAAGGTTGTCTTCTGCTTCATATTTGCAGCTCATTACTGTTTCAGAGTCTCGTTCAACAGGAGGATCCTCTGGTGGATCACTGTGATCCTAACTGCATGACATCTCTTATTGCATGGTCTTCTACAAACAAGAATATAGATGTGTATGGTTAGAGATTTACATCCTAACCTATAATAACTCGAGTAATCTTTTCGGACAGGATGCTTACGTAATACTCTGCAAAGTCTAAAACTATTTCTTAAATTGTTGATGGTACCAGAGATTTTTTCAGCGTCAAAAAGACTTACATGATCAAGAAAACAGCATATCTTTTATGGGCAAGGGTTAAATTACTTTGGTGGCATAATCCCTCGCAATTCTGAACCAAGAGCAATTCATTTTTGATTCCTGAAAGAAGCGCACTTTTCTCTGACCTAGTTCCTAATCTAGGATATAGCACAACAGCGGACTTCTGGTCTCTTCTTTTATGCCGCCCACGGCATGAACCACCAACATTTCAGAAGCTTAAGGATTTATCTGTTAAAATCATGTCCATATTGACGATATCGTTAGAGATCACAGCCAAGATGTAATAAATAATGTATCATCACTGACAGCAATGCAGTGTACTGTGGTATTGGCTAATTAATGGAGTTTACGACAAGTTATGTAAGAATCTGGGGAATTGAAGGGTCGACCTGGTGTCAAAGGAAGAGTGCAATGATTTGTGAAGAAAACATATATGTATATATGGACAAAAGTATTGGGATGCACCTCTTAATCATTAAATTCAGGTTTTCATTTAGTCCTATTGTCCCCAGTGTATGATATCCGATCTCTTGCCATCTCATCTGCTTTAACTCATGTGAGACCGAATAGCTCTTTCTACAGAGCTCACCAATATCAGCGTTGTCCTGTGCCCCCACTGAGCTTCATAACATGGGCTTCCATGCAGCTGAAAGCTTTACATTATCAAGAACAACGTAGTAGCTTAAAGTCACTAGCACTGGACTTTGGAGCAGAGGAAACATGCTCCGTGGAGTGATGGATCTTCTCTATCTGGGGTCTAATGGATAAGTCTAGGTTTAAAGAATGCCAGAAAAACGTTATCCAGCTGGTTGTATTGTGCCAGCTGTAAAGTTTGGTGGAGGAGGGATAATCCTGTGGGCTGTTTTTCAGGGGTTGGCCTTGGCCCCTTAGTTCCAATAAAGGGGAATGTTAACGCTTAGCATATAAAACATAGTTCAAAAACTGGAGCTTCCAACTTTGTGGGTACAGTTTTATGAAGGCTCTTCATTGTTCAAACAGGACTGTGACCAATGCAAGGTCAATAAAGGCATGGTTGGATACATTTAGTGTGGAAGAACATGACCGGCCGCACAGAGCCCCAACCTTAACCCCATCAAATATCTTTGGGATGAACTTGAGAAGAGATTGTGAGCCATGGTCATGGTCCAAGTTTAAAACAGCGAGCTTTCCCATAAGCTTGTAATATGACAAGTGCTATTCTCTACAGGTTCCCATACAAATGAAAATGTTACCTTTACCCTATACTACTGGTGGCAACAGAGAATTATAACTTTAATCACAAGTCCGACCTAATGTATTCCGTTACACAACCTCCTCATCCCACCCTCTCTCTGCTGGAGTCCCCAAAGGCTCTATCCTGGGGCCCCTACTTTTTTCCATCCATACCCTTGGCCTAGGATAACTCAAAGTCCCATGGCCTCCAGTACCACCTGTATGCGGACGACACTAAGATCTACCTCTCTGGCCCAGATGTCACCTCTCTGCAGTCCAGAATCCCAGAGTGACTATCAGCCATATCTTCCTTCTTCACCTCTCGCTTCCTAAAACTCAATGTAGACAAAACCGAACTCATCATCTTTCCTCCATCTCGCGTATCTCCTCTACCCGATCTATCTATTATGGTGAACGGCATCACGCTCTCTGAAATCCGCTGCCTTGGAGTAACTCTCGCCTTTGCCCTGTCCTTCAAACCGTATGTCCAAACTCTTGCTACCTCCTGTCGCCCCCAACTCAAAAATATTGCCAGAATCCGTCCCTTCCTCAGCCCTCAATCTACTAAAACTCTTGGGCATGCCCTCATCATCTCCCGCCTCGATTACTGCAACACCCTCCTCTGTGGCCTCCCCTCTAACTCTCATGCACCAGTCCAGTCTGTCCTCAACTCTGCTGCCCGGCTAATCCACCTCTCTCCTCGCTACTCCCCTGTTTTTCCCCTCTGAAAATCCTTCCACTGGCTCCCATTTCCCCAACAAATCCAGTTCAAACTACACTGACCTACAAAGCCATCCATAACCTGTCCCCTCCCTATATCTCTGAACTAATCTCTAGTGATGAGTGAGTGTACTCGTTGCTCGGGTTTTTCAGAGCACGCTCGGGTGATCTCCGAGTATTTGTTAGTGTTCGGAGATTTAGTTTTCATCGCCGCAGCTGAATGATTTACAGCTACTACCAAGCCTGAGTACATGTGGGGGTTGCCTAGTTGCTAGGAAATCCCCACATGTAATCAAGCTGGCTAGTAGCTGTAAATCATTCAGCTGCGTCGATGAAAACTAAATCTCCGAACACTAACAAATACTCGGAGACCACCCGAGAATGCTCGGGTAAACCCGAGCAATGAGTACACTCGCTTATCACTACTAATCTCCCAATATCTTCCCTCACGTAATCTTCGATCCTCCCAAGACCTCCTACTGCCCTCCACACTTATTCGTTCCTCACACAACCGCCTCCAAGATTTCTCCCGAATATCCCCCAACCTCTGGAATTCCACGCCTCAACACGTCCGATTATCCACCACCCTCGGATCCTTCAGACAGAACCTGAAAACCCATCTCTTCAGGAAAGCCTACAGCCTGCAATAAGCATTCTGTCACCTCACCACCACCCGAGCTGCCACCTCACCAACCAACTGAGCTGCCGCCTCACCACCACCAGAGCTGCCGCACCCCCGACCTTCTGTCTCTTCCCCATTACCCCGTAGAATGTAAGTCTGCAAGGACAGGGTCCTCTCCCCTCTGTACCAGTCTGTCATTGTAAATTTGTTTACTGTAAACGATATCTATAACTCTGTATGTAACCCTTTCTCATGTACAGCACCATGGAAATAATGGTGCTATATAAATAAATAATAATAATAATAATCATAATAATTAAATCACATCCAAAAATAAAGCATGTACTTATTGTGAAAAGAGTTTAAAAACCAAGTATGTTTTCTCTCCACTTACAGTATCTCGGAATATGTTGAGCCAAAAAATTAAAAAGTTAGGAGGTACACATCTATGCCAGGTATGATTTATAATACTGATGCATCATGAATCGAGTGCGACTGCTTCCTCTTTATCTGCTATATTCATGTAAGCGCCATTTATTTGATGAGGCAATCCGTTAACATCTCCTAACCACGGTAATACGTTACACATTTCTCCACTGATTGCAATTACTCTTTAAAAGGAATCTGCCATTGGGTTTGCTGCCATTAGACCACCAGCGTGTCATTACGCAGCTAGTGTTTAGCCTTTCAAAAACACCCATGTCAAAAAACAGGTGTTTTATCATTAGGCAGTAAAAAAAACTTACATAATACCAAGGAGGAGTCCATCAGCAGAAGACAGCACAGTGCACAGATAAAGCAGGGGAAAGCATTTGCCACTTCATTGTGCACATCCAGCATGGTCCTCAGCTTCATCTGCACAATACACATGTTCCTGCTGCTACTTGACTTTCAAAACCAATCATGGTGATGTATGAAGTCTTTCCCAACCTAATACCAATGGGTTTTGACATGGCCATTTCTGGAATCATAAACCTCATCTGCATTCTATCTAATGAACTACACCCTAACTGCTTCATCTGTTGCATCACTTCCCTGGTTGTATAGCGTACTCGGGTACTTCATGGTTGCAGCCCTTGTGGTCAAGGGTAATAATGGACCAATGCTTGTTTCCATGGTGGCCTGGCTTAGTTGATGAGAGCAAAAGCTCATTCCCTGATGGTTAAAGTCCATTTAACTAGTGTTCTTTAGTAATGGAGGGATTGATGCCCATTTCTCCAGGTCCAGCAAGAGAATTCCTATCTTCCCATAGTTCAGTGATGTTTGCCCTGTTTTGTATTCCTACCTCTCCTTACCAGCCCAGATGGCCTTGGAGTGAATTTTGTGTGCCATGTATTGTATCTTTATACTTGCAATAGATGAGTCCCGTGTACCACTGTGTACACACTTGGTGCAACCCTCCACAATGTGGTAGCAGTACAGAGAAATCCAGAAACCAGGACATCTGATGTCCTCCTTTTGCTAACTTTATTAGTGCAGAAAATTCACAAGGTTTCGGCAGCACAGGGCCTTTATTAAAGAAGTTGTCGACTACTTGGAAAACTCCTTCTCATACCCCACGCTTGGCTTCGATAAAATAAAAAAGCTTATGCTCCCGTGCCGACACTGTTCCTGCACTTGCTCCCCCCGGGGCTCTGGCATCACTGTCCCCGCCTACGGACACACAGAACATGAAGAGGAAGTCCGGGCTTAGCTATTCTCTGGCTTCCTCTTCATGTTCAATTTGTCTGCAAGGGTGGGACAGTTACGCCAGTGCTGATTGGGCGTCGGCATCATGTGTTATGCAACCATACGAGAGCCCCGAGGACACGAGTGCCGACATCGCGGGAAAGGTACCGGCACTTTAGGGGAGTATCATTTTTCTTTATTTTATTGGGGCCAAACATGGGGTATCACAAGGGTTTGTCTTAATAGTGGACAACCCCTTTAAGCCATATGCATATCATGTTTATCTCTCTTTTTCTATGGCTTGCTAAAGGCCCTGCGAGGCTGAAACTTTGTGATTTTTCTTAACCAATAAAGTTACCAAACGATGCCCTGGTTTCTGGATTTCTCTATAAAGTGTATTGTATACAGGCTGCCAACCACTCTAATGGAGGCGTGATTAGAAGAGGCATCACTAGTCCGGGGAGAGGAAACATCTAGTCTTGCCTTGCGTGTATATGCAACGCTGCGGAATATAACTACATTCTTCAAACATCACAGCGCTAGCCTGGCTTATAATATATCTATTCAGATTAAAGAAACGCTATTCAAGCAGTGGACGGAGGCAGATAGACATGATAGTTTCCTTTTAAGAATGAGGTGAGGAATGGGGTCATTTTTATTCCATTAACCTTCAGCTAGTTGAGCCAAAATACTTACACTATTAGTTGTGTGGGGTCCATGTGACCCCAGTATTCATATCGAAAAATAAACAACATAGATTAAAGGGAACTTGTCACTAGGTTTGGCCGATAAGAGATACGGCCATCACCTTTCAGGGCTGATATACAGCATTCTATAATGCTGTATATCTGCCCCCAACCCGACCTGTAAGAGAAGAAAAATAACTTTTATTATACTCACCTGCGGGGCGGACCGGTCTGATGGGAGTCGCTGGTCTTGGTCCGGCGCTTCCCATGTTCTTACGATCCCCGTCCTCCCACTTGCTTCGTGTGGATGACGCGTCTCCTCGGCATCGCGCTCCTGCGCAGGCGTACTTCTCTGCCCTGTTGAGGGCAGAGCAAGGTACTGTGGTGCGCAGGCGCTGGGGCTCTTTGACCTTTCCCGGCACCTGCGCACTGCAGTACGTTTCTCTGACCTCCACAGGGCAGAGAAGTGCGCCTGCTCAGTAGCGCGGTGCCGGGGAGACGCAACATCCACACGAAGCAAGCAGGAGGGTGGCATCGCAAGCAAATGGGAGGTGCCGGACCAAGACAAGCAATGCCCATCAGACCGGACCGCCCTCCAGGTGAGTATAATAAAAGTTATTTTTCTTCTCTTACAGGTCGGGTTGGGGGCAGATATACATCATTATAGATTGCTGTATATCAGCCCTGAAAGGTGATGACTATCTCTTATCGGCCAAATCTGGTGACAAGTTCCCTTTAAAGAAGAATTTGTACTTTATTTAGGAACTTAAGGTCCAACATCTTGGCTAAACGATAATATAACATTTTTAGTAATCAAGAAAATTTAAACATCTACTGATGTACTATGAAAAAACAAGTAATTATTTGGCACAAGAATCACATATATTCTTACGTTGCTCATTGCACATAAATGTCTTCCAATTATCACATATGATTTAGTTTTTTCGGTCACTAGATCTCACATGACATCGACCTTTGACAGCATGTGGGCTAGTTGCAGACCAAGAAGGCTTTCCAAAAAAAGTACTACACTAGTAGTCGCGCAGGATCCATTGGACTCCTTGTGCCTTGCTGAAGCACGTGTGGTTGACACCGCATCTTGAGATGCACTGACGGAGGGGCGCCCAAGCTAGGAAGCTACCGACACAGATGGTTACCGTCTTTCCATACTTGCGGAAAAATGATGAAAACAAAATTACTTGGGGTCCAATGGACCCCACCAGACTAATTAAAGGTTAAACAACTACTGATCATTTCTATCAGTATTCACTCCAGTTACGCATGTGAGGATGTGGATTGTCTTACCCTGTTCCTGCCCTGAAGACAACTGAAGTATGCATAAATGTAATGCAAATGGCGTTATGCGGTTTTCATGCATTTAATGTGTATGTATAATCCTTAGGTGCTGTGATATAACAATGTACAGAATAGCGGGGTTAATGTGGGAGCCCCATTAATGTGTTTTTACAGATAAAAGGGGAAAGGATATTAGTAATATAAAGTAAGGGTAGGGAATTGATAAGAAATAGTTAAAGTTAGGTACAAGCGCATAGGTGGGAGGGCAGGCAACAATAGTGTTAATAAAAGAGCAATTGAAGTGAGTCGGTAGTAGATGAAAAGAAAAGCAAGTTCAATGTTGAGGTCAAGTGGGCTCCTGCGGCCAACGTGGGCCTATCACTCGGGGCAGTGGATTATAACTCCTCCATGCGGCTCCGCCGGTCGGGCCCGGGATCTCGAGACTGGTATTGGGGCCATTGGGCACATCATACCTGCAGGACTGCAGGGAAAGATGGACGCGGAGTCTCTGAAGCAGAAGGTAACAGAATCCGGGTGCACTGCCATTGGTGAAGAAGAATCCCTAGTGTTAGTGGAGACAGGAGGGAAAGGGACGCTCCAAGTAGAACGAGAGCTAGGGCTGAAGTTATGTCCAGTACCTGAGGGAAAGACTGAGACCGGTTGTGCTCTATCCCACATTCTCCACTGTAATGACGGTGAGCTGTTCAGAAAATGTTTGACTGTTGAAAAGCACTTGGTGTCCCCTGGATTGTGCGCGAGGGTTCCAGAAGATGGAAGCCTGGAGCCAATGGAGGCCTATGGCCCACAACTGAGTGTAATGCACCTCACACCTATCAGTACACTGGGACAGGGACACACTTTTTCTATAGGGTGCCAGAGCAGGAGCTCGTCAACGACTACCATTTTGGGGCACCTTACACTTACACCCAGCACCTCCAGTATATTCACACAAAGATTAGTTTATAGTCTACTATTAATTGGAATACACATGGTTAGTAGGAAGAGGAACAGCACGGGGTCTTACTTCCTACAGTTACCTGCAAGTTATTCAACTGTTTCTCTTGGTTTATAGTTGTTTGCATCAAATATGCACGGAGCCAGCACTCTATGGAGAGAAATAATCATCATATCATTATATGTACTATATATATATTATATGTACTATATATCTATATATGTGGAATCTAATTCTGCAAACCATTAGTGGGCGTTAATCGCATTCAGGCAGCCTTCCTCCTTTATGGTACAATGGATATAGAATTTAGACAATATTTCACAGACCTAAACATACCGGTAAATGAACGACTACAAAATCCCAGGCTATCTTTTTTTAAATTTTTTTAAATCCACCATACAGTTCCAGAGATATGGTCCTTTTTATTTACTGCTAATTTTTTTTATCAAGAGGGCGTGGATCACAGGATCCTCTGGGGCGTGTCTTTAGGCTGCTCTGTATTGTTAACCTATGAGAGGCGTCCCCTTAGTAAAGACCATAAAAAGGACAATATCTCTGGAATATTACCAAAATAAATGAACTGGAGAATAAGTTGGCATGCATGCAAAATAGGAGCATGTTCACATTGACTGGCCATTAAACAGACAAAACCTAAGACAGAAACAAAATGAACACATACCCTGCTGTAAGTAAACAAGTAAAATGACGAGTGTGAGCATGCTTTCATTTTTCATGCATGTCAACTTATACTACAGTTACATTTTTTTGGTTTAGTTTCAGATTTCTGCACTTGGTCCAGGTAAGAGTGTAGCCTCTGTTTTTTTGACCTGGACATGACATTTATATAGCTTCCCATTTGCTGGTTATCTATATTCGGGACCCGGTGCTGCCCCGGACCTTATTCAGATTGACATCACTTTGACACCAAGTAAGGCTTTAATGGTAGAGGTTAGGGCAATCCCGGATTGGGTACAACTTGACGCTCGTGGGATGGCTTTTACGCTTTTTTTGCCCTATGGTGTTTGTATGCATTATCACTTTTACGTGTTTACTTACAGCAAGGTATATGTACATTTTGCTTCCGTCTTAGGTTTTGTCTGTTTAATGGCCAGCCAGTGTGAACATGCTCCTATTTTGCATGCATGACAACTTATCCTATATTAGGTAGGGGCTGTAGTACGTTTTCAGACACTTAATTGTTATACTACCATGTCCCACTTTGCAATGATTTGTATTTCCCCAGTTCATCGGAAACAATTTTGTAAATAGCAGAGATTAGAAATATCAGTTTGGCGTCTTTGGCTCCAATGCAAACCAATCCATGTTCATGGTGACAGACTACACGTCTCCGCAGTGTATCATATTCTCTTCCATCTGTCCCCAAAATTATTGTTGATCTACCAAAAGTAGGATAGTGAAAAGTATGTGGTTCGAGGGAGTGGAGTAAGCGCCAATTTTTGTCTTTGTTCCATTCCCAATGGACACAGTAAATTCGAAGCGGTATTTTAATCCAAGGTATATAACCACATTACTGTATATGACAATCTAATAAAAGGGGGGTTCCATTTCTGGAACTTCCACCATTGTAGTCAAAGAGGGTCCTTTGTTCCCATATTTAGCGGAAAAAGGAATCAGGATGACAATACAATGAGCACAGCTATCCCCATAGTTCATGAGAGGCACTGAATACAGAAGTTAAGGTACCTTCACACTAAACGATATCGCTAGCGATCCGTGACGTTGCAGCGTCCTGGCTAGCGATATCGTTGAGTGTGACAGGCAGCAGCGATCAGGTTCCTGCTGTGATATCGCTGGTCGTTGAAGAAAGTTCAGAACTTTATTTGGTCGTCAGATCGGCGTGTATCGTCGTGTTTGACACCAAAAGCAACGATACCAGCGATATTTTACACTGGTAACCAGGGTAAACATTGGGTTGCTAAGCGCAGGGCCGCGCTTAGTAACCCGATGTTTACCCTGGTTACCAGTGTAAAATGTAAAAAAACAAACAGAACATACTCACCTTCGCATCCCCCGGCGTCGGCTTCCCACACTGACTGAGCGCCGGCCGTAAAGTGAAAGCACAGCACAGCGGTGACGTCACCGCTCTGCTGTTAGGGCCGGCACTCAGTCAGTGCAGGGAGCGGACGCCGGGGGACGCGAAGGTGAGTATGTACTGTTTGTTATTTTACATTTTACACTGGTAACAAGGGTAAACATCGGGTTACTAAGCGCGGCCCTGCGCTTAGCAACCCGATGTTTACCCTGGTTACCCAGGGACCTCGGCATCGTTGGTCGCTGGAGAGCGGTCTGTGTGACAGCTCCCCAGCGTCCAAACAGCGACGCTGCAGCGATCGGCATCGTTGTCTGTATCGCTGCAGCGTCGCTTAATGTGAAGGTACCTTAACATACAATGCAACACCTCCTCCTTTCATTCAGAGTTTGATGTTTTTGTTCTTCATTTCCACTTCTAAAAGCAGGTTTCTCAAAAGATTTAATTAGCTATAGGGTACGGTCACACTCTGCAACTTTCCAACGATCACGACCAGCGATACGACCTGGCCGTGATCGTTGGAAAGTCGTTGTGTGGTCGCTGGAGAGCTGTCACACAGACCGCTCTCCAGCGACCAACGATGCCGAAGTCCCCGGGTAACCAGGGTAAACATCGGGTTACTAAGCGCAGGGCCGCGCTTAGTAACCCGATGTTTACCCTGGTTACCATCGTAAAAGTAAAAAAAAAACAAACAGTACATACTCACATAACGGTGTCCATCAGGTCCCTTGCCGTCCGCTTCCCGCACTGACTGAGTGCTGCCGCAAAGTGAAAGCAGAGCACAGCGGTGACGTCACCGCTGTGCTGTGCTTTCACTTTACGTCCGGCAGTCAGTCAGTGCGGGAAGCAGATGGTAAGGGACCTGACGGACACCGGAATGTGAGTATGTACTGTTTGGTTTTTTTTACTTTTACGATGGTAACCAGGGTAAACATCGGGTTACTAAGCGCGGCCCTGCGCTTATTAACCCGATGTTTACCCTGGTTACAAGCGAATGCATCGTTGGATCGGTGTCACACACACCGATCCAACGATGACAGCGGGAGATCCAGCGACCAAAGAAAGTTCCAAACGATCTGCTACGACGTACGATTCTCAGCAGGGTCCCTGATCGCTGCTGCGTGTCAGACACAGCGATATCGTATGGATATCGCTGGAACGTCACGGATCGTACCGTCGTAGTGATCAAAGTGCCACTGTGTGACACTACCCATATACAGTACAGACCAAAAGTTTGTATTTTCATGACTAGGAAAATTGTAAATTCACACTGAAGGCATCAAAACAAGAGATGGCTTGGGGGGCCGCACAGAATGGTATCTCGAGTCACATGTGGACCCTAGGCTGCAGGTTGTGTGCCCCAATTAAATGAATGAAGGTCAAGCCAGCAAAATTTTACCAGATTTGATCAGCCATCTAATGTGCATGAGGCCAAGCTCAACATATGCGGAGAGAAAACAATGTCATATGTTATTTTAGGGCAGTGGCTTATTCCTCGCTCCCCATTCCGAACACGTGCCGAGCCCAGCGTACATGTGTATGAGGGAGTCCGCTATCTATTCAGAGTATTAATAAACTCAACTCTTTATTGTTAACCATAGAGACCCCAGTAGTTACAAGCGTTGGCCGACAGCGGTCTCCCCCCGACTCCTTCATACAATGGAATTCTTGAATCGATGGAGCGCTCCTGTGTTCTCTATAAGACTCCTCTGATAGTGGCTTTAAGGAGAATAAAAGGATCAGTTGTTGGAAATCAAATGTGCTGATCCTTCTCTGCCCCAACATCATCTGTTGAGGAACAATCATAAGAGCGGTGTTTCGACCGGACACGTGCAGTGGGGGGCCCGCCGACGCCAGCACAAACTTCAACTGGATGTGCATCCTCTGATGCACATTCAGTTAACATGTATTACGGTGTAGAGACCAGTCAGGTCCGTGCGTGACAATACACGCTGCCGGGCAATCAAAGGCCAGCAACTGAAGTCAGTGTGCATGTGACTGAGGGCGCATGGAAGTGATGTCATGCGCTCCTGTAGCTTGCACGCTGAAGTTAACTACCGGCTTCAGAATAGCACAAAGCACGGTGGGGGGAGCGAAGCGAAGGTGAGTATAATGGTGTATTTTTTCCATGCATTAAAGAACAGCAGCAGAATGGGGGATATATATATATATATATATATATATATATATATATATATATATATATATATATATATATATATATATATATATATATATATATATATATATATATATATATATATAACAGGACGGGGAACATACATACCGGGATGGGGGATATGCAGTGGCATGTAAAAGTTTGGCACCCCTGGTCAAAATTACTGTTATTGTGAACAGTTAAGCAAGTTGAAGATGAAATGATCTCTAAAAGGCTTAAAGTTAATGATGACACATTTCCTTTGCATCCTAGGCAAATATAAAATTATATATACAGTCATTTTTTACAGTTTAAAAAATTACAAAAAGGAAAATGGGCTCATGCAAACGTTTGGGCACCCTGCATCATGGTTAGTACCTAATAACACCCCCTTTTGCAAACATCACAGCTTGTAAATACTTTTTGTAGCCATTTCTTGTTTGAAGGATTTTCATCCATTCTCCCTTGGAAAATTCTTCCAGTTCTCTGAGGTTCCTGGATCGTCTTGTATGCACTGCTATTTTGAGGTCTAACCACAGATTTTCAGTGATGTTCAGATCAGGGGACTGTGAGGGCCATTGTAACACCTTCAGCTTGTGCCTTTTGAGGTCGTCTATTGTGGTTTTTGACGTGTGTTTATGATCATTATTAGACAGCCTGAATACATGTGGGGGTTGCCTGTTTGTTACAGAATCCCCACATGTATTCAGGCTGTCTAGCAGCCGAAAATCATGCAGCTGCGGCGGCTCAAACATAATCTCCCAGCACGCCCAAAATACTTGGATATCACCCGAGCATGCTCGGAAAACCAGAGTAACAAGCACATTCGCTCATGACTAATCATTATTCATAGAAGCCATCCTCTTTTCAAGTTCAGCTTTTTACAAATGGTGTTATGTTTGCATGAAGAATTTGTTGAAATATCATTGAATCCCATGCTTCCCTCTACCTGTGAAATGTTCCCTGTGCTATTGGTTGCAAAACAACCCCAAAGCATGATTGATCCACCACCATGCTTAATGGTTGGTGAGATGTTCTTTTCCTGAAATTCTGTGCCCTTTTATCTCCACACATACTTTTGAGCATTGTGGCCAGAATTTTATTTTAACTTCCTAGGTCCACAGGACTTGTTTCCAAAATGCATCAGCCTTGTTTAGATGTTCTTTTGCATACTTCTGATGCTGAATTTTCTGGTGAGGACGCAGGAGATGCTTTATTCTGATGACACTTCCATGAAGGCATATTTGTGCAGGTTTCTCTAAACAATAGAACAATGTACCACAACAAAAGGTTGATACATAAAATGAGAATAATGGGGATAGGGGAAATATGTGTAAGTGGGTTGAGAGCTGGCTCAGGGATAGGAAACAAAGGGTGGTTATTAATGGAGCACACTCGGACTGGGTTGCGGTTAGCAGTGGGGTACCACAGGGGTCAGTATTGGGCCCTCTTCTTTTTAACATATTTATTAATGACCTTGTAGGGGGCATTCAGAGTAGAATTTCAATATTTGCAGATGACACTAAACTCTGCAGGGTAATCAATACAGGGAAGGACAATTTTATATTACAGGATGATTTATGTAAACTAGAAGCTTGGGCTGATAAATGGCAAATGAGCTTTAATGGGGATAAATGTAAGGTCATGCACTTGGGTAGAAGTAATAAGATGTATAACTATGTGCTTAATTCTAAAACTCTGGCCAAAACCGTCAATGAAAAAGACCTGGGAGTATGGGTGGATGACAAACTCACATTTAGTGGCCAGTGTCAGGTAGCTGCTACAAAGGCAAATAAAATAATGGGATGTATTAAAAGAGGCATAGATGCTCATGAGGAGAACATAATTTTACCTCTATACAAGTCACTAGTTCGACCACACTTAGAATACTGTGCACAGTTCTGGTCTCCGGTGTATAAGTAAGACATAGCTGAACTAGAGCGGGTGCAGAGAAGAGCGACCAAGGTTATTAGAGGACTGGGGGGTCTGCAATACCAAGATAGGTTATTACACTTGGGGCTATTTAGTTTGGAAAAACGAAGACTAAGGGGTGATCTTATGTTAATGTATAAATATATGAGGGGACAGTACAAAGACCTTTCTGATGATCTTTTTAATCATAGACCGGTGACAGGGACAAGGGGGCATCCTCTACGTCTGGAGGAAAGAAGGTTTAATAATAATAACAGACGCGGATTCTTTACTGTAAGAGCAGTGAGACTATGGAACTCTCTGCCGTATGATGTTGTAATGAGTGATTCATTACTTCAATTTAAGAGGGGACTGGATGCCTTTCTGGAAAAGTATAATGTTACAGGGCATATACACTAGATTACTTGATAGGGCGTTGATCCAGGGAACTAGTCTGATTGCCATATGTGGGGTCGGGAAGGAATTTTTTTCCCCAGTGTGGAGCTTACTCTTTGCCACATGGTTTTTTTTTGCCTTCCTCTGGATCAACATGTTAGGGCATGTTAGGTTAGGCTATGGGTTGAACTAGATGGACTTAAAGTCTTCCTTCAACCTTAATAACTATGTAACTATAACAACTCCATAGTCTGCTAAATCTTTCTGAAGGTCTTTTGCAGTCAAGAAGGGGTTCTGATTTGCCTCTCTAGTAATCCTCTCACTGAAATTTTGCTTGGTCTTCTAGACCTTATCTTGACCTCTGCTGTTCCAGGTCACTGCCATTTCTAAATTACATTTCAAATTGAGGAATGAGCAACTTGAAAACTCTTTGCTATCTTCTTATAGCCTTTCTCTGCTTTGTGGGCCTCCACCATTTTCAGGGTGCTAGGCAGCTGCATAGAAGAACCCATGGCTGCGTTTTTTTGGCACAATCTGCTAGAGTGCCTAAACCTTTGATTTGGGGAAGGATGATTCTAAGATCGATCAAGAATTAGCCCAGAACTACATGGGAGTATCTGGTCAATGACTCAAAGAGAGATGGGACCACAGTATGAAACATTACCATTAGTAACACACCATGCCGTCATGGATTAAAATCCTGCACGGTACGCAAGGTCCCCTCTGCTCATGCCAACACATGTCCAGGTCTGTTTGAAGTTCACTAACGACAATCTGGATGATCCAGAGGAGGCATGGGAGAAGGTCATGTGATCAGATGAGACGAAAATAAAACTTTTTGGTATCAACTCCACTCGCCGTGTTTGGAGAAAAAAGAATGATGAGTACAACCCCAAGAACACCGTCCCAACCATGAAGCATGGTGGAGGAAACATTATTTTCTGCAAAGGGGACAGGATAACTGCATCGTATTGAAGGGAAGATGTATGTATGTATGTATGTATTGCAAGATTTTGGCCAGCAACCTCCTTCTCTCTTTTGAAGATGGGTCGTGGCTGGGTCTACCAGCATGACAATGACCCCGAAGCACACAGCCAGGGCAACTAAGCAGTGGCTCCGTAAGAAGCATTTCAAGTTCCTGGAGTGGCCTACCCAGTCTCCAGACCTGAACCCAATAGAAAATCTTTGGAGGCAGCTGAAACTCAATATTGCTCTCAGCGACAGCCCCGAAACCTGAAAGATCTGGAGAAGATCTGTATAGAGGAGTGGACTAAAATCTCTGCTGCAGTGTGTGCAAACTTGGACAAGAACTACAGGAAATGTCTGACCTAAAAAAAGGATTCTGAACCAGATATTAAATTCTGTTTTTTTACTGTATCAAATACTTATTTCATGCAATAGAATGCTAGCTAATTATTTAAAAATCATACAATATGATTTTCAGCTTTTCTTATTTTTAGATTCTGTCTCTCACAGGTGAAGTGTACCTACGATAAAAATTACAGACCTCTCCATTCTTTGTAGGTGGGAAAACTGGCAAAATCGGCAGCATATCAAATACGTATTTTCCCCAATGTATACCAGAATGGAGGGCATATATATACCAGGATGGGTGGGGCCCGTTCCAAAACTTGCACCAGGGCCCATCAGACTCTAGTTATGCTAATGGTCAGAAGGCCTCTATAGACATTAGACTGTTGGCTGATCTTTCCAATAATCGATAGGTATGGACGACTGTAGTCCAATGTGTAAGGTAGCTGTAGCAGGGGGCCGAGGTCATCCCGGTTTATAACCTCTTAGGTGCCGTTGTCATGACTGATAGCAGCATCAAAGAGTTTAAACTGCTGCAGTCACTCTTGGGTTTCTGAGCTCTCTCAATACAGTAACTGCGCACAAACGCCATAAATTCAAGGTGGAAGTCACTAAGGGGTTTAATCCTTGAAACCCCTTTAAAAGGACTCCATGTTATCACTGTACAAATTTGATACATTCTCACACAGACACATAGAGCATAAAGATGCCTAACAAACTTACAATATCTCTGCCACTATTAGAAGAGGTACCGGAGCAAGTAGCATGTCCAACCTCACCACATTGACAGACGTTAACATATTTTCACTGGGCAACTACTTTATCACCTATCCTTAGCAAAGATCAAAACTTGTTGATAGGTGTTAGCCGACCGTGGAGACCCGCCTCAATTAACAGAACAGGGAACCTTTTCCCTCTGCTAGAATGGAGCAGCAGTGCAGATGCTGGACCACCACTTCATTCCTTCCCAAAGTCCTGTACTCCATATTTTCCGGTAGCCCCATGAAGAATGAATGGAGTTTTGGTTGGAAGTCCGACCTATTTTGTAAGAGAAATAAGATGCTCTGTTGAGGTCAACAATTTCCAGTTCTGCCCATCACTGTGGATTCCAGTGCTCGGACCTCCACCCCGATCAGTAAGTAGTCACCTATTCTGTGGGCAATAATTTTTTTTCAACCAGATAACCCCTGTGACAAAGTCACTGGTAAAGTGCTGGAGGGCAGATACATTTCACTACGCTTAATGGCATCAGTGACATAAAACCCATAGATTTTCCTCCAGCAAACTAAGTGCTGTGAGGGGTTAACAGCTAATTTACATAACGGACTGGGTTTCATGTGGACGACCATAGACTGGGTGGGAGGTTGTCCACCTTATCTCCACACATGGGTGTGGTCTGGGGCTTAAATAGCTGGCTTACTGAGGCAGTCAGGGTTCAGTAGGCCTGGAGAGTGGAGCTCCAGTGCGTTGTTTCCTGTGAAGGAAAACTGAACCTTTGGATGCTGATTTCTCCTGAGTGGGTGGACTTCCCGCACATGAATGGACTGTGTTATGTTCCTGTTTTGCCCTGGGGGGCTGTGTTTATTTTGTCCTAACCGTGGTTTATGCCGCATGTCTATAATAAACCCGTGAAAGGACTTTAAGAGACAGTGTTCCTGTGCCTACCTCTGTGTCAGCTGAGTGAGTCGCTCTACCAAACCCTTTTATCTCCGAGGTGGGGTACGTTTGTAAATTTTTGCTGTGGGGCCCTATGATTCCTGTGAGCGCCGCTGTACAGAATCCATGTATAAATAGGCGGGGTGGATTTATACGACCTGATTATAACACGGTTAATGAAGATGTAAAATAACTTGGCATATAGCGATGTTTGGAGAATTTTGATTGTACGGTCACAAATATAAGGTGGTGACAGATAGCAGTCACAACGGCCCACGTACATAATGTGAAGGTAATGATACGCCGGCTAAAGAAAAGAGATTAGAAGGAAATGGAACACATACATGAGTCACCGCTCTGGCTGTGAATGGCACCTCCTAGTGTCATATTGTTTGTAAAGTCATTTTTGGAAATTATGCACCTGTCCACAACGGCAGTGTGAATGCTCTGTAATCCAAGTGATACGACTTCTGGAGCCTACGCGGTGCCAGCGCTGCGGTGCCGAGATTCTTACATAAAGGAGACTTAGAAATCCCGCAGCGTGGCAGATGTTGGAGAACAGCAATTACCAGCAGACTGACAGGCAGCTCGGCAACCACAAGGACCAGCTCGGCAAAGAGTCAAATATATCTCTCTATAAGGAGTCGTTACAACATAAAATGACTGATCAAACAAAGCACAGGCGCTCAGTGCACTCTTGGCGTGGCAGGGCAATTCAGCGCACCTTCCCTACTCGCGGTCCACTTATCTCCACCATTCTCTAGCTCCTGTAAGGTCAGAGCTGGCAATCAAGGTAGAGGGAAATGGAGATAGATGCAAAAGAAACAGGCAGGGGGGAAGCTGTACCAATCTACTTGCCCATGGCAAGGGTGAACCGCTGATGGACTCCATATAAAGGGTTTGTCCCATACAGAACATTTATTGTGGGTCAACAGGATATGTGATAAATGATGTATACGCTAAGTGTTGGAGGTCTGGCCACTGGGAACAATGGTCCCAAAGTCCCCTGGGTGAACAGCACACTAATGGGCATGTGCGAGCTCTGCTTAACCCCTTAGTGACAGAGCCAATTTGGTACTTAATGAACGAGCCAATTTTTACAATTCTGACCACTGTCACTTTATGAGGTTATAACTCTGGAACGCTTTAACAGATCCCACTGATTCAGACTGTTTTTTCGTGACATATTGTACTTCATGTTAGTGGTAACATTTCTTCGATATTACTTGCGATTATTTATGAAAAAAATGGAAATATGGCGAAAATTTTTAAAATTTTGCAATTTTCAAACTTTGTATTTTTATGCCCTTAAATCAGAGAGATATGTCACAAAAAATAGTTAATAAATAACATTTCCCACATGTCTACTTTACATCAGCACAATTTTGGAAACAAATTTTTTTTTTGTTAGGGAGTTAACTTATAAGGGTTAAAAGTTGACCAGCAATTTCTCATTTTTACAATACCATTTTTTTTTTAGGGACCACATCACATTTGAAGTCATTTTGAGGGGTCTATATGATAGAAAATACCCAAGTGTGACACCATTCTAAAAACTGCACCCCTCAAGGTGCTCAAAACCACATTCAAGAAGTTTATTAACCCTTTACGTGCTTCACAGGAACTGAAACAATGTGGAAGGAAAAAATTAACATTTAACTTTTTTTTGCAAACATTTTACTTCAGAACCATTTTATTTTATTTTCACAAGTGTAAAAACAGAAATGTAACCATAAATTTTGCTGTGCAATTTCTCCTGAATACGCCGATACCCCATATGTGGGGGTAAACCACTGTTTGGGCGCACCGCAGAGCTTGGAAGAGAAGGAGCGCCGTTTGACTTTTTCAATGCAGAATTGGCTGGAATTGAGATCGGACGCCATGTCACGTTTAGAGAGCCCCTGATGTGCCTAAACAGTGGAAACGCTCCACAAGTGATACCATTTTGGAAACTAGACCCCTTAAGGAACTTATCTAGATGTGTGGTCAGCACTTTGAGCCCCCAAATGCTTCACAGAAGTTTATAACGTAGAGCCGTGAAAATAAAAAATTGCATTTGTTTACACAAAAATGATCTTTTCGCCCACAAATTCTTATTTTCACAAGGGTAACAGGAGAAATTAGACCACAAAAGTTGTTGTGCAATTTCTCCTGAGTACGTCGATACCCCATATGTGGGGGTAAACCACTGTTTGGGCGCACCGCAGAGCTTGGAAGAGAAGGAGTGCCGTTTTACTTTTTCAATGTAGAATTGGCTGGAATTGAGATCGGACACCATGTTGCGTGAAAAACAAAAAATCCTTATTTTTTTTCCTCAAAAATGATTTTTTAGCCTGCAATTTTTTTATTTTCTCAAGGGTAACAGGAGACATTGGACCCCAAAATCTGTTGACCAGTTTGTCCCGAGTACGCTGATACCCCATATGTGGGGGGGCACTGTTTGGGCACCCATCGGGGTTCGGAAGGGAAGGTGCGCCGCTTGGAATGCAGACTTTGATGGGATGGTCTGCGGGCGTCATGTTGCATTTGCAGAGCTCCTGATGTACCTAAACAGTAGAAACCCCCCACAGGTGACCCCATTTTGGAAACTAGACCCCCCAAAGAGCTTATCTAGATGTGTGGTGAGCACTATGAACCCCCAACTGCTTCACAGAAGTTTATAATGTAGAGCCATGAAAATAAAAAAAATCATATTTTTTCCACAAAATTGATCTTTTCACCCCTAAATTTTTACTTTCACACGGGTAACAGGAGAAATTGGACTCCAATATTTATTGTGCAATTTATGCTGAGTAGGCTGGTACCCCATGTGTGGGGGGGACAACTGTTTGGGCGCATGGCAAAGCTCGGAAGGGAAGGAGCGCAGTTTTGGAATGCAGACTTTGATAGAATGGTCTGGCGGGCGTTATGTTGCGTTTGCAGAGCCCATGATGTACCTAAACAGTAGAAACCCCCCACAAGTGACCCCATTTTGGAAACTAGACCCCCCAAGGAACTTGTCTAGATGTGTGGTGAGAATATTGAATGCCCAAGTGCTTCACAGAAGTTTATAATGCAGAGGTCGTGAAAATAAAAAATATTTTTTTTCCACAAAAAAGATTTTTTAGCCCCCAAGTTTTTATTTTCACAATGGTAACAGGAGAAATTGGACCCCAAAAGTTGTTGTCCAATTTATCCCGAGTACGCTGATGCCCCATATGTGGGGGTAAACCACTGTTTGGTCGCACGGCATAGCTCAGAAGGGAGGGAGCACCATTTGACTTTTTGAGCGCAAAATTGGCTGTCGTGTTTGGAGACCTCCTGATGTACCTAAACAGTGGAAACCCCCCAATTCTAACTCCAACCCTAACCCCAACACACCCCTAACCCTAATCCCAACCCGATCCATAATCCTAATCACAACCCTAACAATAATCACAACCCTAACCCAAAACAACCCTAATCTCAACAATAACCATAACTCTAATAAAAACACTAAGTCCAACACACCTCTAATCCTAATCTCAACCCTAACCTCAAACCTAACCCTTATCCCAATACACCCCTAACCCTAATCCCAACCCTAACCTTAACCCTAATCCAAAACCTACCCTAATCCCAAACGTAACCCTAATGCCAACCCTAATCCAAGCCCTAACCCTAATCCCAACTCTAACCCTAACTTTAGCCACAACCCTAGCCCTAACTTTAGCCCCATCCCTAACCCTAAGTTTAGCCCCAACCCTAACCCTAAATTTAGCCCCAACCCTGACCCTAAATTTAGCCCCAACCCTAACCCTAAATTAATCCCAAACCCTAACCCTAAATTTAGCCCCAACCCTAACCCTAAATGTAGCCCCAACCCTAGCCCTAAATTTAGCCCTAACCCTAACTTTAGCCCCAACCCTAGCCCTAAATTTAGCCCCAACTCCTCTAGCTGCCGGCCAGCAGATCATGGCAGACGCACTGCGCATGCGCCCACCATTTTCTTACCGGATGAAGAAGCCGGTGGGCAGGAGGGGACGCAGGAGGACCCAGGGACACCGGTAAGTATAACAGGGTCCCCGAATCCCCTATTTCTCTGTCCTCTGATGTGTGATCACATCAGAGGACAGAGAATTACACACCGCTTTTTTTTTTTCGCGGTCGCCGGTAAACAGTTAACTAACGGCAATCACAAAACAGGGGTCGGTAAAAACCGACCCCGATCATGTTCTTTGAGGTCTCGGCTACCCCCGGCAGCCGAGACCCCAAAGATCTCTCGGGTGCCGGGGGGCGCGCTGCGCCTGCCATTTTTTGGCCGGAGCAAGATGGCGGCGCCCATCGGGAGCCACGAGGAGCACCGGGTGAGTATCGGGGGGCGATCGGGGACCCCATTTCTCTGTCCTCTGATGTGCGATCACATCGGAGGACAGAGAAATTAAATGGGAAATCGCTTTTTTTTGTTGTTTTTTTTGCGACCACCGGTAAACGGTTAATTACCGGCGATCGCAACCCGGGAGTCGGTAAAAAAACCCCGAATCATGTTCTCTGGGGGTTTCGGCTACCCCCGGTAACTGAGACCCCAGAGAAAATCTGACTCTGGGGGGCGCTATTCACTTTTTCTACAGCGCCGTTAAGTAACAGCGCTGTGGTTTAAGTACCCTTAACTGCTGCCGTTAAAAGGCGTATCGGCGGTCGTTAAGGGGTTAACGATCTAGAGCAGTGTTCCCCAACTCCGGTCCTCAAGAGCCACCAACAGGTCATGTTTTCAGGATTTCCTTAGTATTGCACAGGTGATTGAAGGCTTGCCTGTCCACGTGATGTAATTATTACCTGTGCAATACTAAGCAAATCCTGAAAAAATGACCTGTTGGTGGCTCTTGAGGACCGGAGTTGGGGAACACTGATCTAGAGGAATGGTGGTCGCACACTATTTCTTCATTCACATACATGTATTTGGACCCCCTAATTCTCGTGATCAGGAGGGAGAACAGATTCCCAGTGATCATACTGTAAATAGGTGATATATGATGCTTACGGCACATCTACTTTTGTTCTGTTCCTTTAAAAATTGGCACTTACCAGTATTGGTTGTTCCCATCAGAAAATAATCCTGGGGGGCTAACCCTCCACCCTCCATCAGTTCAAAACATCCATTTTTAATTGACTCATGGATTTAAAAGACCCCAGTTCCCTCAAGTTCAAACCTTTAGACTAATTAATCCTAGATAAAGGGGATGTCCACTTTTTTTTTTTTACTTAACCCCTTCATGACCGGAGCTTTTTCAGTTCTGCGTTTTCATTTTCTGCTCCCCTCCTTCCCAGAGCCATAACTTTTTTATTTTTCCATCAATATGGTCCTGTGAGGGCTTATTTTTTGCGGGACGAGTTGTACTTCTGAACGACATCATTGGTTTTACCATGCCTTGTACTCGAAAACGGGAAAAAAATTCCAAGTGCGGTGAAATTTCAAAAAAAAAGTGCAATCCCACACTTGTTTTTTGTTTGGCTTTTTTGCTAGGGTCACTAAATGCTAAAACTGACCTGATATTATGATTCTCCGGGTCATTACGAGTTCATAGACACTAAACATGTCTAGATTCTTTTTTATTTAAGTGGTGAAAAAAAAAATCCAAAGTTTGCTAAAAAAAAAAAAAGCCCCATTTTCCGATACCCGTGGCGTCTCCATTTTTCATGATCTGGGGTTGGGTGAGGGCTTATTTTTTGTGCGCCGAGCTGACGTTTTTAATGATACCATTTTTGTGCAGATACGATCTTTTGATCGACCGTTATTGCATTTTAATGTCTATGAAAGCGAAACTGTCCAAAATATTTCATGTTAATATTTTAGCCTAAAGTACAAGCATGTAAGAAAAAAATTGTCCCCAATGGAAAGCAAAAAAGAAAACCCTTGATTGGCATACACCAATACATCAGTGGGAAAAAAATCCTTCCTGATGCCCACTGTGAATTGGATACAGTCTTGAATTATAATAATATATTAGTACTAGTAAACATGTTTATTCCGATTTATAACCCTTATGAAAGGGGTTGTCCACCCATGATATTTTTCTTCGTCAAAATACTTAGCATGGTAAATAATGATAAATAAAAAAATAATAATACTGATTTTAGGTTACGTTTACATTCCAATTTGGATACTTTATTTTTTAGGAATAAACAGATTTAACATCCAAAATAAAATAGATCCGTTACATAACAAATGGAAGCAGCGAGGCCCTACTGATTATTATGGAGTTTACTTGGATTACCGTACATTTTCCTACTTCTGTTTACATCAGACCAATACCGAACCACCATGGAACAAGAAATCACCAGATAGTCTATGAGCACGGGAATAGTTAAAATAGGCCTTTATTTGTAAAACTGGCAACAATTACATGAAAATATTTAAAAAGATAAGTAAACAATTCTATAAGGACAGGATTACATAAGATAATACTTATACTCAGCAAAAAATAGCCCCCGATATTAAAGAAATACTGTATTTTCCTTTTTTTTCTTTTTTAGTTGTGCATATCATGAAGTGCATAAAAATAAAAATAATTATATAAGGTGCAGTAATTCCATAAAAAACGTGTATAAATGTTTACATATATTTTAAAAAAATATATATAAAAATTAAAACAATATATGTGTAAAAATTCATACAAAAAGCTCAGCAGCACAGTGCAAAGGGTGCCAAAAAGTGCATAATACAAAATAATTAAATATAAGAACTCAAACACAATTGTTTCAAGTGCACAGACCTATATGAAGGCCAAACAGCATGTAACCATGCACCAGAGGTGAGATAGCACAACGCTATATATTATATATACCTGGGGGGTAGGCCGAGTCCTGAACCTGCAAGCGCCCGACGCGCGTTTCGGATGTATCTCCAAGGAGATTTTGTATTATGCACTTTTTGGCACCCTTTGCACTGTGCTGCTGAGCTTTTTGTATGAATTTTTATTATTTTTTTAAAATATATGTAAACATTTATACACATTTTTTATGGAATTACTGCACCTTATATGATTATTTTTATTTTTTTGCACTTCATGATATGCACAGGTAAAAAAGAAAAAAAGGAAAATACAGTATTTCTTTAATATCGGGGGCTATTTTTTGCTGAGTATAAGTATTATGTAATCCTGTCCTTATAGAATTTTTTACTTATATCTTTTTAAATATTTTCATGTAATTGTTTCCAGTTTTACAAATAAAGGCCTATTTTAACTATTCCCGTGCTCAGACTATCTGGTGATTTCTTGTTCCATGGTGGTTCGGTATTGGTCTCTTCACTACAGTGGTCTCCACTGTTTTCTCACAGTACACCCTGATTTCTGATTTTATTTTTGATATGTGGTAAAAAGTGTAACTTTGTGGATAATTTTGGGTATACTGTGTGTAATCTAATTCTGTTTACATCACTGGTACAATGGATCAGTTCTGGACAGTAATTCCATTTGTCTATTCATAAAATGAAACAGAAAGTCTGAACAGAAGTGTGAACGAGGTTTTACCGATCAACTGACACTTTTTCAGGCACTGCCCAGATTTCCCCCAAGGGTCGTCCCCTCCTAGACACACAGGCACGTGACAACTAAGGCCAGTGATTTCTGCAGGCAGGAGTGTACTAATAGGGGCTGAGGTTGCAAATTCACCAGGGCCCTGAGGCCTAAGGGTCCAAAAGGTGCCTTTGGCCCATACATAAAGGTTATTACTATTACACTTGCAATAGCTGGGTGCCACATTGGAGCTTTTGCATTGGGGTCCACAAATTTCACCATCTGCATGGGTTACATGCCTGTCCATTCAGAAGAGGAAATATGGAGACTTGTCTGTGTGCATCCTGTTCTGGCCATAAGGATACAGTATGTGAGTGCATAAGCCAATCACCGATGGTGCCAGGGCCAGTGATTGGCTGCAGCAGTCACAAGCCTGTCCAGCAGGCAGCAGGAAGAGGGAGCATGAAGACGCCAGAGAACACAAGTGATGAAAGAGGAGCAGCAGGGGATTATTAAAGTGGATATGATCTTTATATTTATTATTTTTTCACCAAGTTAGATTTTTGAAAAAAAAAAATAATAAATTAGGTGTGTACAAAACATCATAAGAAGAGAGCAATCACTGGAGAAGGACATCATGGTAAGAAGCATAGAAGGAACAAGGCAAAGAGCAAGACCAGCAACCCGATGGCTTGATACAATCAAGATAACAGTGGAGAAGATCCTGATGGACCTATCTAGGCTTGCACAAGATCGGTCTTCCTACAGATCGTTCATCCATCAAGTCACCATGGATCCAGAGTGAGACTAAAACCGTTAAATAATAATGATAAAGACCCCTTTAAGTCTATCCACTATTTCAGGTGTTACTAACTTCTTCAATAACTTTACCATAAATGAGAAACATATTTAGAATTGAGAGTCCTCAGTGGTTGATACCTTTTAATGGCTAACTGAAAAGATAGTAACAAATTGCAAGCTTTTGAGACTACACAGGTCTCTTCATCAGGTATAGACTAAAGCAAATTCTGAAGAATCACATATTTATACACAACACAGCACAGAACTGTCATTATGGGAGAGTGATAAGTGATAACAGTTGTGTCCATAAATATTGGAAAGTTCCTAGATTAGGAGTGAATGTTTTGTTGTCCTCTGATTGGGGTCTGGTTCTGTTATGATGACCCCACATGGTCTGAAGGGCAAATTCCTTAATTGATGTAAAAAGACATAAATCCATGAGACACATTCATTCCTGCACTAAGTGTGTCAAAGGTCGTCATAACCTTTACCATAAATGAACGCTATGGGACTTCGTAATAAAATTACCCTTTCCTTAACGGGAGGCAACGACTCCATGTTCTTCGTGGGGTCTACAAGACCAGTCTGGATCCATACTGTACCTACGTCTTTAATTGTTAGCACAGGGGTTTCTTTCTTTGTTTTTTTAAGGAATTTTACTTTATAAATGAATATTTTCATTGGCATCGTTCACTGGCTGTCGGCCGGTTATTCAGACACTTCTTCCCATATTTTTTCCATATTCACAGATATGACTGTCGCTCGATCCCCTACTGATATGACTCTCTTATGGCTCACTGTCACCTCATAAACAGTTATTATTGGAAAACCCCTTTAGATATTAGGCTTCAATGAAGGTCCTAGTATCCTTAGGTTTGATACTAATTGAATCGGCAGGATTTCTGACCCCGCTACGCGAGCCCCATTTAGAATCAGTCCTTCTCCTCCTCGCAGACGTCTGCTCTGCATCATGTGTGGATCTTTGCCCCTCTGGTGATTTGGGTAAGTTTCTTTTTTCTCGCTCCCTCTTGCACGAAGCTATCTCTGGCTCTCACCTCTGGAATCTGCAAGAGGATCTCCATGGCAACATAGCGTTCCCATCCTTTTCATCAGATTCATCACAGCGACAGGCACGACGCTAAGAGGATGGTGCTGCTTGCATATTAACTTCAGCCAACAAATACCTTCTCGTCTGCAGGAAGCTTCGCCTTAATGCACCCCGGCCTATAATAATCAATATTCTGGTAAGGGTACATATCAGTGTTAGCGGGTCTGGGATCAGTGTCATAGAATTCTTATGGTAAACGCCGACTGCCACGTTGGGTTTCCCGCTCTTAATTACTTTTATTACCTTTTTTTATTACGGCATCGAAACATGTTAAATAGCAGAACATACAATACATAGATCAGAATAAATGTACGTCCCGGGGTGGCCTGATGCGAAAATCTCGGTTTATACTGGTGCTGTAATGGGCTTGTAAAGACCCTGAGAGAATCAGCCCTCACGTGTAAGGCAAGAGTTTTATGTTGGGCGTAATGGTTATCGAATAATAGTTACTAAGAGGGTTAACGAGGAAAGGTGTAGTTGTCCATGAATGACTCAGAGGAGAGAGCTGCTCAGGAGTGCATTGCTAAGGGGAACCCCCCACCTTAGCAACCGGAGGCTTGATAAGAGACCGTTTCCCGAGCTGTGAGGTCAGACCTGTAGTCAAGTGAGCAGGCAAAGCTGACGTGATCTTGGTGCTGACTATATTGAAGATTTGGCAATCGGACATCCATGCACTTAAACATCTTCAACTTACAGGCTGTATCGGGAGAGAGAAGAGAGAAGCCCACCCATCTTCTAGTGCTGGAAATCAGCCTCTGGGCCCTTAAAGGAAACCTGTCACCCCGTTTTTTCCGTACGAGATAAAAATACTGTTAAATAGGGCCTGAGCTGTGCATTACAATAGTGTATTTTGTGGACCCCGATTCCCCACCTATGCTACCGAAATACGTTACCAAAGTAGCCGTTTTCGCCTGTCAATCAGGCTGGTCTGGTCAGATGGGCGTGGTGTCTTCCCCTAGATCTTGCTTATTTTTCCGTTGGTGGCGTAGTGGTTTGCGCATGTCCAAGTCGAGAATCCACTGCAGAGGGGAGTGAAAAGAGCGCGATCTGCGCTATTTCCCTGGTGATCGGTGGGGGCAGCCATCTTCCTGTGGCCGCGCGTGCGCAGATGGAGCGCTCTGCTGCCCGGGGCTTCAGGAAAATGGCCGCGGGATGCCGCGCGTGCGCAGATGGAGATCGCGGCGGCCATTTTCCTGAAGCAGAGTAAGCATCTCGGCTTCAGGAAAATGGCCGCCGCGATCTCCATCTGCGCACGCGCGGCATCCCGCGGCCATTTTCCTGAAGCCCCGGGCAGCAGAGCGCTCCATCTGCGCACGCGCGGCCACAGGAAGATGGCCGCCCCCACCGATCACCAGGGGAATAGCGCAGATCGCGCTCTTTTCCCTCCCCTGTGCAGTGGATTCTGGACTTGGGCATGCGCAAACCACTACGCCACCAACGGAAAACTAAGCAAGATCTGGGGGAAGACATCACGCCCATCAGACCAGACCAGCCTGATTGACAGGCGAAAACGGCTACTTTGGTAACGTATTTCGGCAGCATAGGTGGGGAATCGGGGTCCACAAAATACACTATTGTAATGCACAGCTCAGGCCCTATTTAACAGTATTTTTATCTCATACGGAAAAAACGGGGTGACAGGTTCCCTTTAACAATGACTGTATAAATCGGACGCTGCATGCACGATTTGCCTCCGAGGATCAGATAGCATTCCACCATTCAAGTCTATAGGTCCATGAAAAATAAATCACACTACACTTGGATGACATCAGAGTGTGGTCCGATTTTCACTGACTGTATGAAGGAGGTGGAGAAACTTTTTTTTCCTCCACCTCTGAGAAAATCAGATCCCACTCTGGTCAAACTCTGATCAGAGTCAAATTAGCATAATTGAACCGTTTTTCTCGGATAGAGAGAAAACAGCAGTGTGACCCTATCCAGATGGGGTCAGAGTTTCTGCAGTTTCCTGAAGACTGAAAATAACTCGGAGAACTAGAGTTGGAATGTGCCAGAAGTGGCGCAGATAAGTGGAAGTGCTTAGATTAAAAGGCCAGAAGAGTCAGAGTATGACCATGTGGAAGAGCTACCCAGTGTGAGATGCTGAGAGCAAATGCAAGAAGAACAAAGGTTGCAGTGTGGAAGAGTTACCCAGTGTGAGATGCTGACAGAGCAAGGCCAGACGATCAAAAGTTGCACCATGGAGCAGCTATCCAGTGCGAGATGCTCAGAGCAAGGCCAGAAAACCCAGAAGCTGCCCGTGTGTAAAGAGTATGAGATGCTGAACACAAAGGCCAGAAGAGCCAGAGGTTGCCTATGTGGAAGGGTTACCCAGTGTAAGACACAGGGCAAATTATAGAAAAACCTTAAGTTGCCCATGCCCATGTGGAAGAGATATCCAGTGTGAGAGGCACTGAATAGAAAAACACTACCAGCAAAGTGTGAACACCAAGCCTCGAGGATTCAGGTTGAACTAAGCGACTCAAGGTCCAGAAGAGAAACAAAGTGAGGCTTCATATTTGTGAATGTGCGACAGACTCAATACCAGACTTGCTGTGTTCATTCTGAAAGCAATTGCTGAAGAAATGTGCCTCAAAGTAGAGCAGTCAGTAAAGTTTTGAGAAAAGGAAAATATCTCCTGTGTTTTACTTGACTGTGCCGCCCCAAGAAGGGAAATCCCCCCAAGCAAGGCTGGACCTGCCAGTATCTTCCATTCCCCATCTTGGCCCAAGTTACAGCGTCAAAGATTCCAATTCCTTTTCTTTTTTTTTTTTTTAAACAGCCAGCAGACTAAGCCATCAGAGGAAAAATAAAAAGTGTTTATGGGAGTGTTGCTGGTAATCTGGGCCCTCCTTTGTTTTTGAAGTGGAGCCAGACGACATTTTATTGTTGCTCTCATCCGCTGGCTTGGCAGTCTTTAGAAAGACCGCATGGACCAGAGTTCATCCCACTGAACTCCTGCACTTCAGTCCTGTGGGAAGAATACTACTCAGACAACACAGGGTGAGGGTAACACAATATGGTGATACTTTATTGGACCACCAGCAGTCAATTATATATAGTACAGTCCCAGCAAGTACATAAGATGGTGCAATTGATAGGCCAACTAGCCCAACCAGTGGCACCCCGCTTTTGGGAGGCACCCACAGAGAGTAGGTAGCCGAAAGCTTGGAAGCTGACAATCCATTGAGGTATGTGGCCAGGTGACCCAATTATCCTAACCTGGATTCTCCAAACGTCTCCCTACATTCAGTGGTAGGAAGTGGATCCAATCTGTATTCCTCAGATTGGAGCCATGGTGCCTTGGATGCTATCCTCTAGAGCAGGGGTGTCAAACTGCATTCCTCAAGGGCTGCAAACAGGTCATGTTTTCAGGATTTCCTTGTATTGCACAGGTGATCATTTAATCACCTGCACAAAATGATTCCAGCACCTTGTGCAATGAGAAGGAAATCTTGAAAACACGCATGGTTTGAGGCCCTCGAGGAATGCAGTTTGACACCCCTGCTCTAGAGTCTCTGGAAATAGAGGCAGATTACCCTTTTATTCCAACAGCTCTCCTTCAGGCCATTATCCACAGGTTTGACGGAAGGTGGGAGGAGGTAATCTCTTATTGTTCCAGTGTTTAGTTAACCTGCATAGTTTGTCCAAAATTTGCAGAACAACAAGCTGCATGGACTGATACAATAGTCAGTCAGCAGGCATTCACCAAATTTACAATCATTGATTGTTCAATTAACCTGAGTCTTTGTCTTCTAAGATTATTTAGAAGACTAAATTGTACAGGTTGATACAATAGATATTCAGCAGACATTCAACAAATCAATATATAGTGTACAACATTAGCCAATGTGCAGGTTTATATGAACAATGGCTTATATCTCTTGAACTGCTAAATAATTTGTCTGGCATAATTAAGAATAAATTCTGTGTCATCACATTTGTGATACAGTCAAAAAAGTAAGCCAGAAACTTGTTCATGGGAACAAAATGTTAAAGTTTTATCTAATTAGAGACCCCTTCATTGAGAATAATGTTGCCGATTTTTTGTCATTGGTAGACTTCTCCTGCCAAACATATCCCCTGGAGTGTCCGCAAAGAAACAAGAGAGAAAGAGGGAGTGCTTCCTTGTAATACCGCAGTGTGATCAACAGTATGATAGGATGGCAGGATGTATGTAGCTCACCTGGATGAGTTGTGCGAGGCACAACTCAGGTATAGAAGAACCAAATGATAGCAGGCTGCTGCTCCGACCACTGCACTCACACCCAGCGACTGGAGAAGAGAATCAAGGTGTTGGAGGAAAAGTTGGTGTCCGGATGCTGCACGGAGGATAAAGTATGATGGATCGGATTTATTGCATAAAACGTGTTTCGGAGTTGGACCAACTCCTTCAGATGCACCTGATGAAGGAGTTAATTAAACTTAAATGCGTTGTTTTACAGATTTGTTTTAAATAAATTTGATCCTACATACATGATCCACTATCCCTACTTTGCAGTGCCTGGACACCACTGCCACAATTTTCCTCCAGCACCTGGAGTGTCCACGGAACAAGGATGACTGTTGATGTCCTCCAGAAAATTAGCCACTCTTATAAAGTGACTCTTTATTCAGGATCAATGGGGTCCTAAGTCTGATACTAGCAACACTCATTGGGCAACGTCAGACTAACAAGGTGAATGGAAACACTCAGTTGTCAATTTATTCATACACAACGCAAAATTCAGAGTAACGATGCTCAAGGATGAAGCCTGGTGCCATGCTATTTTAGCTTGTTCAACTAAAGTTTTCAGAGCTGAAACAAAAATTTTTTTTTCTATTGTGAAGGATCTCAAACATTACGATGGGACAGTGGGAACATTTAAATTTAAGCACTAGGAATTTTACAGTATTAAAAAAAGGTTATTTTTTTCTTCCGCTTTAGGATTTGAAAAATGCACATGTGAGAAAAAATAGAAAAGTATGTCACTTCTTTAAAAAGTCTCTTGATGGAATTCACTCCAAACTAGGCCCTGTTTCATCAGAAGGCTGCAAAAAAAAAAAAACACTTCAGGAAAAAAATCTTCCAAAACACTTGAAAAAATTTTCGGGAAATGAAAAACTCCTCAAAGAAAAAGCATTTCCTGAAGTTGTTTTCACTAGAAAGCGTTCTTTACCGCCTTGAAAATATTTTGGGTGCACACAGTCTTTTTGTAGAATTTTTGTGGTGGAAACTGAGCAGAAACTCAAGATTTGTAGTTAGTTTTGAGTTTTTCAAAAGCATTTAGAGAGTTTCTGCTCCTAAAACTCAGTGTGAACGTATGTGCACACGGCGTCTTTTTCAAGCATATTACGCTGGGAATCTGCCTTAAAAAGCACCACGAAAAATTAACATAATGGACAGCAAGGTCAAAACAATATTGCTGTGAACATGTTCAGTCTTATGTCACTTCTTTTAACCGCTTACATTTTTCCATCAAATTTTGTTTTTTTAATTCCTTGTGGTTTTTAGGGAGTTTCTGCCATAAAAATTTAGCAAAAAAAACAAAAACAACTTACTATGAATAAACTCTTAGGTTATGTGCATTATGTGCATGTAATGTCTTTTTCAGGCAGATTTTACATGGAACCTGCTGTCAATGTCAAAATGACTAGCAGTGCATATGTTCCATCGTTTGTGACTTCTTTTAACCGCTTCAGGCTTTGAAAGGCGTCAGGATGCTAAAAGAAGTGACCGGTCCATTCCTCTGGCCGCTTGGAAGCAGATTCTATATACATACACCGTGTTCCAAATTATTATGCAAATTGGATTTAAGTGTCATAAGGATTTAATTGTTTTGTTTTTCAAATAAACTCATGGATGGTATTGTGTCTCAGGGCTCAATGGATCAGTGAAATCAATCTTAAACACATGTGATAATTAGTTTTCCAGGTGATTGTAATTAAAGGAAAACTACTTAAACATGATGTTCCACATTATTAAGCAGGCCACAGGTTTCAAGCAATATGGGAAATAAAAAGGCTCTCTCTGCTGCTGAAAAGTGTTAAATAGTGCAATGCCTTGGACAAGGTATGAAAACATTAGATATTTCCCGAAAACTTAAGAGTGATCATCATACTGTGAAGAGATTTGTGACTGAAACAGAGCACAGACAGAGTTCCTGCAGATAAAGGCATAATGAGGAAGGTTTCTGCCAGACAAATTCATTGGATTAAGAGAGCAGCTGCCAAAATACCATTGCAAAGCAGCAAACAGTTATTTGAAGCTGCTGGTGCCTCTGGAGTCCCTCGAACCTCAAGGTGTAGGCTCCTTCTGATCACTACATTTATTGTGTCCTGCTGTCTCAACTGAGTTAGATTGATTGGTAACAAGAGGGGGAGAAACACCCTTTTAAAAAATAAAAAAATAAAAAGATCTAAGAGCTAGCCTTCTATAAATGTAGACATAGCTTGGGGATGCATTCATGCAGGGGTGCATTCGTGCACTATTATTCGTGTAGTTTTTTTCAAAGTATTTTTTTTTTCTAAGTATGCAGCAGTTATAACATGGCAGTTAGACAGGGCAGGAGACAGGTAAGACAATCTAAATTTATTCACTATTCATTTGGAACAGAACAAATATTCACCATATGTATCTGTATATTCTATATCCTGGCTGCTGCATTCACTCACCGCCCTTGCATCAACTCTTTAAACTCCATCCATATCGGCCCCTCTGTCCTTGCCTCTCCTATGTATAGCACTCATGCTCTGTTCACATTGCTTAACAGCGCAGATCCATTTAGTCCCACCATCAAACACAAGAGACGCTCTCACAAATCACTTAACCATCTGCTCACTCTTTCTATCCTCCTTCTACTAGTCGCTGGAGACATCTCTCCAAACCCCGGCCCCCCATGTTATAGCCAGTCAAACCTCCCAACTGCTACACCCAGAAACCCCTCTAACCTTATTAATATTCCATGCATGCCTTCTGTCTCTTTCAATTGTGCTCTTTGGAATTCTCGCTCTGTGTGTAATAAACTCTCCTTCATTCATGACTTCTTCCTTTCTAATTCTCTTAATCTCCTGGCGCTTACTGAAACCTGGATCCAGCAGTCAGACACCACCGCTGCTGCTGCTCTCTCATATGGTGGACTATACTTTTCTCATACCCCAAGATCAGACAACAGAGCAGGTGGAGGCGTTGGTCTGCTCCTTTCACCCAAATGTGCCTTCCAAGTTATCCCCCAAGTACCCTCACTTGTATTCCCTTCCTTTGAGGTCCATGCTGTCAGACTCTACGTCCCCTCCTCCATGCGAGTGGCGGTGGTGTATCGTACTCCTGGCCCCTCTCATCAGTTCCTGGATCATTTTGCCACCTGGCTTCCACACTTTCTCTCCTGTGACACCCACACCCTTATCATGGGTTATTTCAACATCCTCATTGCTTCTCCCCTCTCCCCATCTGCTTCTCACCTTTTATCTCTAACCTCCTCTTTCGGCCTCTCGCAGGATACTAACTCTCCAACCCATGAAGATGGAAACTCCCTTGACTTGGTCTTCTCCCGGCTTTGCTCAGTGGATGACTTCACAAACTCCCCTCTCCCGCTCTCTGACCACAACCTTCATTCATTCTCTATCAAGAACTGCCATCCCGCTCAGGTCACCCCCACTTTCCACACTTATAGAAACATACAGGCCATTAACACCCAGAAACTTATGAAGAACTTGCAGTCCTCATTGGCCCCAATCTCCTCTATCTCATGTCCTGATTCTGCTCTGAAGCATTACAATGAAACCCTGCAAAGTGCCCTGGATGAAGCTGCTCCTCCTATACATAGAGCAACTCGACACAGACGGCGACAACCGTGGCACACGCTGCAAACACGTTTCCTGCAGCGGTGCTCCAGGTGCGCCGAACGTCTGTGGAGAAAATCTAATCTACCCGAAGATTTCATCCATTATAAGTTCATGCTAAAAACATACAACTCTGCCCTTCACCTCTCCAAACAAACCTATTTCAACACCCTCATCACCTCACTGTCCAATAACCCTAAACGTCTCTTCGACACTTTCCAGTCCCTACTCAACCCAAGAGAGCAGGTCCCAACCACAGATCTCCGCGCTGACGATCTGGCCAATTACTTCAAAGAAAAAATTGACCACATTCGACAGGAAATCATCTCCCAATCTCTTCATACCAGGCACTGTCCTCCCTCCCCCACTGCATCTAGTTCACTCTCTGACTTTGAACCAGTTACAGAAGAAGAAGTAAGCAGGCTCCTTGCATCTTCTCGCCCGACCACTTGCACCAGTGACCCCATTCCGTCACATCTCCTCCAGTCCCTTTCCCCGGCTGTCACCTCTCACATAACAAAAATATTCAACCTTTCCCTCACTTCCGGTATTTTTCCCTCCTCATTTAAGCATGCCATCATACATCCATTACTTAAAAAACCCTCCCTCGACCAAAACTGTGCCGCTAATTATAGACCTGTCTCTAATCTTCCCTTTATCTCTAAACTCCTGGAACGCCTGGTCCGCTCCCGTCTTACCCGCTATCTCTCAGATAACTCTCTTCTCGACCCTCTTCAATCTGGCTTCCGCTCTTTAAACTCTACTGAAACTGCCCTCACTAAAGTCTCTAATCACCTACTAACAGCTAAATCTAATGGTCACTACTCCATGCTAATTCTCTTGGATCTTTCTGCAGCATTCGACACTGTGGATCATCAGCTCCTCCTCACTATGCTCTGCTCCATCGGCATCAAGGACACCGTTCTCTCTTGGTTCTCCTCCTATCTCTCTGACCGATCCTTCACTGTATGTTTTGCTGGTTCCTCCTCCTCTCCCCTTCCCCTTCCTGTTGGGGTTCCTCAAGGATCAGTCCTAGGCCCCCTCCTCTTCTCTTTGTATACTGCCCCTATTGGACAAACAATCAGTAGATTTGGTTTCCAGTACCATCTCTATGCTGACGACACCCAATTATACACCTCTTCTCCTGCTTTCACTCCGACCTTCTTAGAAAACACCAGTGATTGTCTTACCGCTGTCTCTAACATCATGTCCTCCCTCTATCTGAAACTGAACCTGTCAAAAACTGAACTCCTCGTGTTCTCTCCCTCTACTAACCTACCTTTGACTGACATTGCCATCTCCATGTGCGGTTCCACCATTACTCCCAAGCAACATGCCCGCTGCCTTGGGGTCATCCTTGATTCCGAGCTTTCATTCACCCCCCACATCCGATCACTGGCTCGCTCTTCTTATCTGCATCTCAAAAATATTTCTAGAATTCGCCCGTTTCTTACTTTCGACTCTGCAAAAACTCTAAGGCTACGTTCACACTTTGCGGTTTTTGCTGCGGATCCGCAGCGGATTTGGCGCTGCGGATCCGCATCAGTTTTCCATGCAGGGTACAGTACAATGTTACCCTATGGAAAACAAAAACCGCTGTGCCCACTTTGCGTTTTTCGGCAGGAAAATCCGCGCGGATTTTCTGCGGAAAAAAAGAAGTACCATGTCAATTCTTTCTGCGGATTCCGCAGCGGTTTTCCACCTGCACCAATAGGAAAGTGCAGTTGGAAAACCGCAGTGGAATCCGCAGTAGAAACCGCACAAAAAACCGCAGTGAAAATCACCGCGGTTTTGCACTGCGGTTTTTGCAAATCCGCTGCTGAAAAATCCGCAGTGGAATCTGCAAAGTGTGAACAAGCCCTTACTGTCTCACTTATTAATTCTCGTCTGGACTATTGTAACTCTCTACTAATCGGCCTCCCTCTTACCAAACTCTCCCCGCTCCAATCTGTCCTGAATGCTGCATCCAGGATCATATTCCTCACCAACCGTTACACCGATGCCTCTACCTTGTGCCAGTCATTACACCGGCTACCCATCCACTCCAGAATCCAGTACAAAACTACTACCCTCATCCACAAAGCACTCCATGGCTCAGCACCACCCTACATCTCCTCTCTGGTCTCAGTCTACCACCCTACCCGTGCCCTCCGCTCCGCTAATTACCTCAGGTTAGCATCCTCAATAATCAGAACCTCCCATTCCAGTCTCCAAGACTTTACACGTGCTGCGCCGATTCTTTGGAATGCACTACCTAGGTTAATACGATTAATCCCCAATCCCCACAGTTTTAAGCGTGCCCTAAAAACGCATTTGTTCAGACTGGCCTACTGCCTCAACGCATTAACCTAACTATCCCTGTGTGGCCTAATAAAAAAAACAAAAAACGGTTCCTCGCATCATGTTCTCATACACTTTATGCAGTCAATAGCCTCTGTGTCTGTACTGCTACATACTTAGGCAGTTAACTGGTTCATGCAGCTTTACATGAACACCCGAGCCTTACACTATGGCTGGTCCAAATAACTAAAGCAATTGTTACCATCCACCTCTCGTGTCTCCCCTTTTCCTCATAGTTTGTAAGCTTGCGAGCAGGGCCCTCATTCCTCCTGGTATCGGTTTTGAACTGTGATTTCTGTTATGCTGTAATGTCTATTGTCTGTACAAGTCCCCTCTATAAGTTGTAAAGCGCTGCGGAATATGTTGGCGCTATATAAATAAAATTATTATTATTATTATTATTATTATTATCCTTCAAAGGCTTGCTGTGGTGCATAAACCTACTATTCGGCCACCCCTAAACAGTGTTCACAAGCAGAAACGGTTGCAGTGGGCCCAGACATACATGAAGACTAATTTCCAAACAGTCTTGTTTACTGATGAGTGTCGAGCCACCCTGGATGGTCCATATGGATGGAGTAGTGGATGGTTGGCCACCATGTCCCAACAAGGCTGTGACGTCAGCAAGGAGGTGAAGTCATATTTTGCGCCGGAATGATGGGGAAACAGCTGGTAGGCCCTTTAACCCCTTTCTGACATCAGACGTACTATCCCGTCGAGGTGGGGTGGGCCCGTATGACCACCGACGGGATAGTACGTCATACGCGATCGGCCGCGCTCACGGGGGGAGCGCGGCCGATCGCGGCCGGGTGTCAGCTGCATATCGCAGCTGACATCCGGCACTATGTGCCAGGAGCAGTCACGGACCGCCCCCGGCACATTAACCCCCGGCACACCGCGATCAAACATGATCGCGGTGTACCGGCGGTATAGGGAAGCATCGCGCAGGGAGGGGGCTCCCTGCGGGCTTCCCTGAGACCCCCGGAGCAACGCGATGTGATCGCGTTGCTCCGAGGGTCTCCTACCTCCCTCCTCGCCGCAGGTCCCGGATCCAAGATGGCCGCGGCATCCGGGTCCTGCAGGGAGGGAGGTGGCTTACCGAGTGCCTGCTCAGAGCAGGCGCTGGTAAGCCTGCAGCCCTGCACAGCAGATCGCAGATCTGACAGAGTGCTGTGCACACTGTCAGATCAATGATCTGTAATGTCCCCCCCTGGGACAAAGTAAAAAAAAAAATTCCCCACATGTGTGTAAAAAAAAAATAAAAAAAATATCCTAAATAAAGAAAAAAAAAATATATATTATTCCCATAAATACATTTCTGTAGCTAAATAAAATAAAAAAACAATAAAAGTACACATATTTAGTATCGCCGCGTCCGTAACGACCCAACCTATAAACCTGCCCCACTAGTTAACCCCTTCAGTAAACACCGTAAGAAAAAAAAAAAAAAAACGAGGCAAAAAACAACGCTTTATTATCATACCGCCGAACAAAAAGTGGAATAACACTCGATCAAAAAGACTGATATAAATAACCATGGTACCACTGAAAACGTCATCTTGTCCCGCAAAAAACGAGCCGCCATACAGCATCATCAGCAAAAAAATAAAAAAGTTATAGTCCTGAGAATAAAGCGATACCAAAATAATTATTTTTTCTATAAAATAGTTTTTATCGTATAAAAGCGCCAAAACATAAAAAAAATGATATAAATGAGATATCGCTGTAATCGTACTGACCCGACGAATAAAACTGTTTTATCAATTTTACCAAATGCGGAACGGTATAAACGCCTCCCCCAAAAGAAATTCATGAATAGCTGGTTTTTGATCACTCTGCCTCACAAAAATCGGAATAAAAAGCGATCAAAAAATGTCACGTGTCCGAAAATGTTACCAATAAAAACGTCAACTCGTCCCGCAAAAAACAAGATCTCACATGACTCTGTGGACTCAAATATGGAAAAATTACAGCTCTCAAAATGTGGTAACGCAAAAAATATTTTTTGCAATGAAAAGCGTCTTTCAGTGTGTGACGGCTGCCAATCATAAAAATCCGCTAAAAAAGCCGCTATAAAAGTAAATCAAACCCCCCTTCATCACCCCCTTAGTTAGGGAAAAATAAAAAAATTAAAAAATGTATTTATTTCCATTTTCCCATTAGGGTTAGGGTTAGGGCTAGAGTTAGGACTAGGGTTAGGGCTAGGGTTGGGGCTAGGGTTAGGGCTAGGGTTAGGGCTGGGGCTAGGGTTGGGGCTAGGGTTGGGGCTAGGGTTGGGGCTAGGGTTAGGGCTAGGGTTACGGCTAGTGTTAGGGCTAGTGATAGGGCTAGGGTTATTGCTAGGGTTAGGGCTAGGGTTGGGGCTAGGGTTGGGGCTAGGGTTGGGGCTAGGGTTGGGGCTAGGGTTGGGGCTACAGTTAGGGTTGGGGCTAAAGATAGGGTTAGGGTTTGGATTACATTTACGGTTGGGAATAGGGTTGGGTGTGTCTGGGTTAGAGGAGTGGTTAGGGTTACTGTTGGGATTAGGGTAAGGGGTGTGTTTGGATTAGGGTTTCAGTTATAATTGGGGGGTTTCCACTGTTTAGGCACATCAGGGGCTCTCCAAACGGGACATGGCATCCGATCTGAATTCCAGCCAATTCTGCATTGAAAAAGGAAAACAGTGCTCCTTCCCTTCAGAGCTCTCCCGTGTGCCCAAACAGGGGTTTACCCCAACATATGGGGTATCAGCGTACTCAGGACAAATTGGACATCATCTTTTGGGGTCCAATTTCTCCTGCTACCCTTGAGAAAATACAAAACTCGGGGCCAAAAAATAAGTTTTGTGGGAAAAAAAGGATTTATTATTTTCACGGCTCTGCGTTGTAAACTGTAATGAAACACTTGGGGGTTCAAAGTTCTCACAACACATCTAGATAAGTTCCTTGGGGGGTCTAGTTTCCAATATGGGGTCACTTGTGGGGGGTTTGTACTGTTTGGGTACATCAGGGGCTCTGCAAATGCAACGTGATGCCTGCAGACCAATCCATTTAAGTCTGCATTCCAAATGGCGCTCCTTCCCTTCCGAGCTCTGTCATGCGCCCAAACAGTGGTTCCCCCCCACATATGGGGTATCAGCGTACTCAGGACAAATTGGACAACAACTTTTGGGGTCCAATTTATCCTGATACCCTTGTGAAAATACAAAACTGGGGGCTAAAAAATCATTTTTGTGAAAAAAAAAAAGAATTTTTATTTTCACGGCTCTGCGTTATAAACTGTAGTGAAACACTTGGGGGTTCAAAGTTTTCACAACACATCTAGATAAGTTCCTTGGGGGGTCTAGTTTCCAATATGGGGTCACTTGTGGGGGTTTGTACTGTTTGGGTACATCAGGGGCTCTGCAAATGCAACGTGACGCCTGCAGACCAATCCATTTAAGTCTGCATTCCAAATGGCGCTCCTTCCCTTCCGAGCTCTGTCATGCGCCCAAACAGTGGTTCCCCCCCACATATGGGGTATCAGCGTACTCAGGACAAATTGGACAATATCTTTTGGGGTCCAATTTATCCTGATACCCTTGTCAAAATACAAAACTGGGGGCTAAAAAATCATTTTTGTGAAAAAAAAAAGAATTTTTATTTTCACGGCTCTGCGTTATAAACTGTAGTGAAACACTTGGGGGTTCAAAGCTCTCAAAACACATCTAGATAAGTTCCTTAGGGGGTCTACTTTCCAAAATGGTGTCACTTGTGAGGGTTTTTAATGTTTAGGCACATCAGGGGCTCTCCAAATGCAACATGGCATCCCATCTTAATTCCAGTCAATTTTGCATTGAAAAGTAAAATAGCGCTCCTTCCCTTCCGAGCTCTGCTATGCGCCCACACAGTGGTTTACCCCCACATATGGGGTATTGTCGTACTCAGGACAAATTGCACAACAACATTTGGGGTCTATTTTCTTCTCTTACCCTTGGGGAAATAAAAAAATGGGGGGGAAAGATCATTTTTGTGAAAAAATATGATTTTTTATTTTTACGGCTCTGCATTATAAACTTCTGTGAAGCACTTGTTGGGTCAAAGTGCTCACCACACATCTAGATAAGTTCCTTAAGGGGTCTACTTTCCAAAATGGTGTCACTTGTGGGGGGTTTCAATGTTTAGGCACATCAGGGGCTCTCCAAATGCAACATGGCGTCCCATCTCAATTCCAGTCAATTTTGCATTGAAAAGTCAAATGGCGCTCCTTTCCTTCCGAGCTCTGCCATGCGCCCAAACAGTGGTTTATCCCCACATATGGGGTATCAGCGTACTCAGGACAAATTGTACAACACATTTTGGGGTCTATTTTCTCCTGTTACATTTGGTAAAATAAAACAAATTGGAGCTGAAGTAAATTTTTTGTGAAAAAAAGTTAAATGTTCATTTTTATTTAAACATTCCAAAAATTCCTGTGAAACACCTGAAGGGTTAATAAACTTCTTGAAAGTGGTTTTGAGTACCTTGAGGGGTGCAGTTTTTAGAATGGTGTCACACTTGGGTATTTTCTATCATATAGACCCCTCAAAATGACTTCAAATGAGATGTGGTCCCTAAAAAAAAATGGTGTTGTAAAAATGAGAAATTGCTGGTCAACTTTTAACCCTTATAACTCCGTCACAAAAAAAAATTTTGGTTCCAAAATTGTGCTGATGTAAAGTAGACATGTGGGAAATGTTATTTATTAAGTATTTTGTGTGACATATGTCTGTGATTTAAGGGCATAAAAATTCAAAGTTGGAAAATTGCGAAATTTTCAAAATTTTCGCCAAATATTCGTTTTTTTCACAAATAAACGCAAATTATATCGAAGAAATTTTACCACTATCATGAAATACAATATGTCACGAGAAAACAATGTCAGAATCGCCAAGATCCGTTGAAGCGTTCCAGAGTTATAACCTCATAAAGGGACAGTGGTCAGAATTGTAAAATTGGCCCGGTCATTAACGTGCAAACCACCCTTGGGGGTGAAGGGGTTAAGGTTCCTGAAGGTGTGAAAATGACCTCTGCAAAGTATATAGAGCTTATGACTGACAACTTTCTTCCATGGTATAAAAAGCAGAAATGTGCCTTCAGAAGCAAAATCATCTTCATGCTGACAATGCCCCATCTCATGCTGCAAAGAACACCTCTGAGTCATTGGCTGCTATGGGCATAAAAGAAGATAAACTCATGGTGTGGCCACCATCTTCCCCTGACCTCAACCCTATAGAGAACCTTTGGAGTATCATCAAGCAAAAGATCTATGAGGGTGGGAGGCCGTTCACATCAAAACAGCAGCTCAGGGATGGAAGAAATACAAGCAGAAACTCTCCAAAAACTCACAAGATCAATGGATGTAAGAATTGTGAAGGTGATATCAATGAAGGGCTCCTATGGTAACATGTAACTTGGCCTGTTAGGATGTTTTGGAGTTAAATAGCTTTTTGTTCAGTGAATGTGACCTCCTAATGCTGCAAATTCCACAAATGAGCATTTTCAGTTCTTTACAACATATCAAATGTTTAGAAATTCTACTGTGCCTAATAATTTGGAACAGTGCATTGTGAGTTTTTATTCATTTTGGAGATTATACTGTTATTATTGGGAGGTTTCTCCAATAAAATTCGATGTATAGTCTAACGGGTGATGACTCTTATTAGACTGACTGTCATTTGCACCGACCATTTAGGAAAATCCGAGAAAAATATAATTTGCATAATAATTTGGAACACTGTGTGTGTGTGTGTGTATATATATATATATATATATATATATATATATATATATATATATATATATATATATATATATATATATATATATATATACACACTCACTGGCCACTTTATTAGGTACACCTGTCCAACTTCTTGTTAACACTTAATTTCTAATCAGCCAATCACATGGCGGCAACTCAGTGCATTTAGGCATGTAGACATGGTCAAGACAATCTCCTGCAGTTCAAACCGAGCATCAGTATGGGGAAGAAAGGTGATTTGAGTGCCTTTGAACGTGGCATGGTTGTTGGTGCCAGAAGGGCTGGTCTGAGTATTTCAGAAACTGCTGATCTACTGGGATTTTCATGCACAACCATCTCTAGGGTTTACTGAGAATGGTCCGAAAAAGAAAAAAAATCCAGTGAGCGGCAGTTCTGTGGGCGGAAATGCCTTGTTGATGCCAGAGGTCAGAGGAGAATGGGCAGACTGGTTCGAGCTGATAGAAAGGCAACAGTGACTCAAATCGCCACCCGTTACAACCAAGGTAGGCCTAAGAGCATCTCTGAACGCACAGTGCGTTGAACTTTGAGGCAGATGGGCTACAGCAGCAGAAGACCACACCGGGTACCACTCCTTTCAGCTAAGAACAGGAAACTGAGGCTACAATTTGTACAAGCTCATCGAAATTGGACAGTAGAAGATTGGAAAAACGTTGCTTGGTCTGATGAGTCTCGATTTCTGCTGCGACATTCGGATGGTAGGGTCAGAATTTGGCGTAAACAACATGAAAGCATGGATCCATCCTGCCTTGTATGGAGCATCTTTGGGATGTGCAGCCGACAAATCTGCGGCAACTGTGTGATGCCATCATGTCAATATGGACCAAAATCTCTGAGGAATGCTTCCAGCACCTTGTTGAATCTATGCCACGAAGAATTGAGGCAGTTCTGAAGGCAAAAGGGGGTCCAACCCGTTACTAGCATGGTGTACCTAATAAAGTGGCCGGTGAGTGTATGTATATATATATATATATATATATATATATATATATATATATATATATAGAAAAAAAAATGCAGCAAAAAATGTCCACTGTTCTAAAACACACTTTCGTAAAGACACCACTGTCGTTTTCCTGAAGCGTCTTCACCTTGGAAAATTCGTCTGGTACGTCGGCATCTAGAAGATGTTGTGTGCACACCCCCTAAGGGTTATCTTACAAGGGCAGAATTCTTGCTTGAAACAAGCATTGATCATCAATAAAAACAAGTGTGTCGGTTCATTTTCATTATTATTATTATTATTTATTTATATAGCACCATTAATTCCATGGTGCTGTACATGAGAAGGGGTTACATACAGAGTTATAGATATCGTATACAGGAAACAAATTTACAGTGACAGACTGGTACTGAGGGGAGAGGACCCTGTCCTTGCGGATGTACATTCTATTTTCATGGAGCAATCATGCGCACTGTATGACCATACGATCGTTAAAGGGGTTGTTCGGTCTTAAGCTACAAGTCTACAGTAGCTATGTGACTGGAGACTAGTGAATGCTCACATTGTGTGCAACGTGTGAGGATGCTACAGTGTCAGCTCAGGCGATCACGTCACCTCAAGGATGAGATTTTCATACTCCTGGCCACATTCCGACTAGATAAGAAACAGTCTAGTTGGAATGTGGCCGACAGTATGCTTATCGCTTTGTTGTGATCACAATGAGCTTCCATTCACTGACAGTAAAAGTGTATTAGAGAGCTGCAATAATCTGTCCTGCTGGTAATAAAAAGTTTCTCCGTTTTGGTCAACCCCTACTTGTTACAACATTCCTTCACAACACTGATAACTTGTCCCCCTTGTTGAGAGCCCCAGCGATCGGTGTGTGAGAAGACCTGACGGTAAGTGTCAAGCTACCCTACAGCGCCACCGTAGGCGAAAAGAAACAAACTGTCCCCCTTCTGCCAGGATTCCGAGCGGTCAGTTTCAATTTGTGCAAAAACCTGATAGTTAATGTTCAATTTTCCTGCAGCGCCACTACAGGCAAAAGAAAGTATTACATAATGCCCGTTTAAAGAAAAAAATGTTGTGGGGTTTTTGCGCTAAATATAATTTTTTTATTTTTTCCTAACTTAATACAGGCCTCCCAATCTTATACTAGATTCATACTTCCTGATTGTTACAGAAGACTTTTCAGCAGTCTCATTATCACTGCAGACAGGATTGCAATGGCGGGTAGCATTAAGAAGATACTTAGATTTAAACAATAGGCCGTTTTCTGGAGATGGGGACCCTCCTCTATTAATTATGAATTCCCATAAAGCGTATATTATAATGGGCTTTCTTTAAAAAAAATCTTAAAGGGGCTGTCCAGTTATCTAGATCAATCCAGAAAATAAGCAAGAACGTCTTATTTAACTCTTCAACGACAGAAGGAAAGAACACGGAATCAAATGTTACCGGCCTCGGTGATGGCACGTGCTCATAAACCCTCACAGTACGGCTCCCTCCATTCTCTGTAAGCAACAGGTACATCCGAAAAAACCTTAACATGAAACCACAGAGGTGATTACTCACTTCATGAAGTGCTTCATTGTTGACGCCTCAGCAATCCAAGCGCAGAATCCTCAGCAATGTTCCCGATAATAGACTGGTGCCGGCAGAATCTGAAAAGAACCAGCAGGGAAGAGCGGTAAGAAGACAGAAAATAACTCATTCTCCTGTGCCGGCGATTCGCCAGCTATTCTGTGAACTTCTATTACTATTGGGCTTCATCTTCATTTACATAGTCATTAATATTATAAATTCCCGCTACTCTTTTCCATTTCCCTGAAACCATTACACTGCAATTTCAGGCCAAATATGTAGGGTAAAAGGAACATTTATAGCAGATCTGAGAATGTCAGGAAAAATAAAGTTCGGTGATGTTGTGAAGTGCTAGAAACAGGATAGAGTGGAAACCAAGTGGGTTATGTACAGTACACATCACACAGGATTTTTTTTAAATTATTTCTTCAATGCAAAATTAAGCAACTTTTGAATAGTCTTCATGTAAAATGTTCTACCATTTCACTGCTGCAGAGCGGAGGGCTCTGCCGAAAAGTCAGAGCTCATCAGAGTTCCCTCTGCTACTTACAGCTTTATGCTCTACCTTCCCTTCTCTCAGTGTTAGGGCTGCTTGCATCGGTGCAAATTTGTTCAACACACACAGCAATGCACAGACATATGTGAAGCTTTGACACTCGAGTCGCGAGACGAGCTGAGAGTCAATTTTCATGGACGTCTGGAAGAGCCCTTAGATATAGCAGAAGCGGGAAGGCAGTTGTACACAGATCTGCAGTGGAGAGGCGAAAAAGTTTCTCAGGATGGGTGGAGAAAACGGATTATAAAAAGTAGAAAAGACCATGGAGAGGAAATCAGAGGATAGAAACTGTGATGATAAACGAAAGCAAGTGAAGACAGCAGCACCTTGGATACACAGAGACCTCACAGTAAACGTCACAATTTACCAGTGGCAATAGTTTCCCTTAGTCTGCTGTTGCAGTGTGTCAGCAAGGCGATATAAAAAAAAAATATAATTTTCTATTGGATAAATAAATAGCATATTCTTATCTAGCAGTTGTGCGACTGGCGCAATCCGTGCAGAGATAAGCAAACAGCACAATTTACCAGTGGCAATAGTTTCCCTTAGTCTGCTGTTGCAGTGTGTCAGCAAGGCGATATAAAAAAAATACTACTTTTCTATTGGTTAAATAAATAGCGTGTCTTTATCTAGCAGTTGTGCAACTGGCGCAAACTGTGCAGAGATAAGCAAACGTCACAATTTACCAGTGGCAATAATTTTCATTAGTCCGCTGTTGCAATGTTCCAGATAATAGACGACTGGTGCCGGCAGAATCAGAGAAGGATAGAAACTATGATGATAAACAAAAGCAAGTGAAGACAGCAGAACCTTGGATACTCAGAGACCTCACATCCAGCCTATATTACTGGCAGAGACACTCCCACAAGAGACAAATTTGAAACTTGAATCAGTCTGCAAACTGCAGATCAGTGGGGTCTGAAAAGGAATGAAGAAATTAAAACTAATGACAATTTTATTAAACAAAGATAGCCTCTTACATATGGAAAAATATGTTTTCACATGAAAGGTGTTCATAACCAAAAATAAAGAATAGAGCTCTGCTACGCCTGTATCTACAGAGGGATGCGTTCTTTTTTAGCATCTCTGGCTAAACCAGAGCAAGAAGCCCCATGCAAAGTACTCAATGCCAGTAAAGCAGCATGTATCATATCCATAACAGGACATGTATCAGGGTATGCCACAATTTTTTCTCATGCAATACCATCTGGGTCCTTAGCAGGCAATGACCACTGTCTTACAGATATGCATCACAGTCAACTACATTACAACTTAGGTAGTATAAAAAAAAATTGTCCATTCATTGGGAATTATGGTCCCAATATATCAATGGAGAACTATAAAATCTAGCCATAAATGTCAGAAATAATGAATTTGGTGCATCTTTCAACTCTCGCGAGTCACCTCCAGCAATGCATGTAAGCCAGAGGCCAGACAGATTTGCAGTGGGCGCGCTTAGCAATGACTCGTCTTGCCCCAGCTCTACAAATTTTTCAAAAAGTTGGCGGAGACTGGGTTAAAAATGGCAAAAGTTGAGTTATGCAAAACAGTTACAACATTTCAAGCAGTTTTACCACAAAAAAAGTCTGCTAGAAATTGCTTGAACTGGTTCCTATAAGAGTTGGTGCAAAACGATTCGTAGGATCCGGTACATTGGCCACATCAGTGATCTATGAACGAGAGCCAGTAGGACCCCCTCTTACCTAAAGGCATGACCGGCTCCTCTTGTGAATAGCTGGCCTGGCGAAATGTTCCATGAGTTTCACCTCGCCATGCTGACTTATCAAAAGAAGAGCCAGGATACCATCAGGTAAGAGGTGGTTCTCAGGACTCCCAACCACTGACCACAGACCAGTGATGTGGCACATGGACTGTGTCCAGTGAATCAAATTGCCACCGATACCAACCAATATGATCATTTCATGCCTTTTCAAACTTTATTTGCAAAATAAAAGCTAAATTTTTCATTGTTTGCAATGGGCGACCCTTCTGATTCTTGTCTCCATAGATCTGATATACAGTGGGGGGAAAGAAGTATTTGATCCCTTGCTGATTTTGTAAGTTTGCCCACTGACAAAGACATGAACAGTCTATAATTTTAAGGGTAGGTTTATTTTAAAATTGAGAGATAGGATATCAAAAATAAAATCCAGAAAATCACATTGTATAAATTATATATATTTATTTGCATTTTGCAGTGAGAAATAAGTATTTGATCCCCTACCAACCATTAAGAGTTCTAGCTCCTACAGACCAGTTAGACGCTGCTAATTAACTCGTTAACTAAAATCACAGAGAAAAAAGCAGAGATGTTTACCTGCTGAAGCCTCCAAACAAATGCACCAGCAGGGCGCATCGGACCCGATTAATGATGGCAAAAACACAGGTGCAAAAAATACCGATGAAACAACCACTTTCAATCCAGTGTTGGCTGTTTGGCATTAGTGCACAAAAAGAGAAGAGATAATAGTCTGTATGTGGTATTGTTCACACAGGCAATGCAGAGCATCTGGTTTACAGCCTATTACTAACGCACATACAGACGGGCCGCCCAGTGCTACAAAATGCATGCTGTGTGAATAGAGGCCTACAGTTTACAGAGCCATCTTGGTCCGACTGCAAGATAAAGTGCAAAAAAACTCGTTAACTACATTATAGACAGCTGCCTTACATAGTCACCTTTATAAAAGACTCCTGTCCACAGACTAAATCAGTCAGACTCTAACCTCTACAACATACAGTGCCTGCAAGGTCCCCCCTGCTCAAGAAGGCACATGTGCAGGCCCGTCTGAAGTTTGCCAATGAACACCTGAATGATTCTGTGAGTGATTGGGAGAAGGTGCTGTGCTCACATGAGACAAAATTTGAGGTCTTTGGCATTAACTCAACTCGATATGTTTGGAAGAGAAATACTGCCTATGACCCAAAGAACACCGTCCCCACTGTCAAGCATGGAGGTGGAACCATTATGTTTTGGGGGTGTTTCTTTGCTAAGGGCACAGGACTTTACCGCATCAATGGGAGAATGGATGGAGCCATGTACTATAAAATCCTGAGCAACAACCTCCTTTACTCCACCAGGACATTAAAAAAGGGTCATGGCTGGGTCTTCCAGCAAGAGAATGACCCAAAACATACAGCCAAGGCAACAAAGGAGTGGCTCAAAAAGAAGCACGTTAAGTTCATGGAGTGGCCTAGCCAGTCTCCAAACCTTAATCCCATAGAAAACTTATGGAGGAAGTTGAAGCTACGAGTTGCCAAGCAACAGCCTCAAAATCTTAATGATTTAGAGATGATCTGCAAAGAGGAGTGGACCAAAAGTCCTCCTGACATGTGCGCAAACTTCATCAACTGTAAAAAAAACGTCTGACTGCTGTGCTTGCCAACAAGGGTTTTGCCATCAAGTATTAAGTCTTGTTTTCATAGGGATCAAATACTTATTTCTCACTGTCAAATGCAAATACATTTATATAATTTATACAATGTGATTTTCTGGATTTTATTTTTGATATTCTATCTCTGAATGTTAAAATTAACCTACCCTTAAAATTATAGACTCTTCATGTCTTTGTCAGTGGGCAAACTTACAAAATCATCAAGGGATCAAATACTTATTTCCCCCATTGTAAGTCTATGGTAATTTTGTGCTGGAATGTGCACAATTTTCACTCATGTAGAAATAGTCTTATTCTCTTACGAGATGGTGGCCTGATTCTAATGCATCGGGTATTCTAGAATATGTATTGTAATATATAGCACAGCCCACACAGTATATAACACAGCCCACACAGTATATAACACAGCCCACATAATATATAACATAGCCCACATAATATATAACACAGCCCACGTAGTATATAACACAGCCCACGTAGTAATTGCCCAGCCATGTAGTATATAGCACAGCCACGTAGTATATAGCACAGCCACATAGAATATAGCACAGCCACGTAGTATATAGCACAGCCCATGTAGTATATAGCACAGAGCCGTAGTATATAACACAGGCCATGCAGTATATAACACAGCCCACGCAGTATATAACATAGGCCATGCAGTATATAACACAGCCCATGCAGTGTACAACACACCCCACGTAGTATATCGCACAGAGACATAGTTTATAGCACCGCCCATGTAGTATATAACACAGCCCACGTAGTATGTAACACAGCCCACGCAGTATCTAACACAGCCCACGTAGTATATAGCACAGCCTACGCAGTGTATAACACAGCCCACGCAGTATATAACACAGCCCACGCAGTATATAACACAGCCCACGCAGTATATAACACAGCCCACGCAGTATATAACACAGCCCACGCAGTATATAGCACAACCCACGTAGTATATAGCACAGCCCACGCAGTATATAACACAGCCCACGCAGTATATAACACAGCCCACGTAGTATATAGCAATGTGGGTACCATATCCCTGTTAAAAAAAAAGAATTAAAATAAAAAATATTTATATACTCACCTTCCGACGGGAAAACAAAAACACTTAAAAAGACAACCCAGGATCTTTTAAGTCATTCTATTGCACAGTATTGAGAATCTTTAGGCGGAAGACGCCAGAAGAATGATCAGCTGACTTGTAACCGCTTGGCATCTTTAGAAACCTGAAGATAAAGTGAAAAGATCATCACAAGCTTTTTCAGGAGGTTTTCAGAGCGGAATCCGCCAGAATAAAAATAATTTAATGTGCACACACCGTAAGAGTATGTGCAGAATGAGTTTCTTGAAACAGTCAAAAACAAGGGGTTTTTTTCCCAGCATTTTGCACTTGCTCATTTCTTTCTATGGGTGAAAAAAACCTGCAAAAATGCTGAAAAAGTTGACATGTTGCAAAAAGGAATCATGTGCCGGAGATTTCTGAAATCTCAGTCTCTGCTGATACTGTAAAAAGCAGCTTTTACTTTGTATTAAAAACGCAGAGAAAAAATACAGGAAAAATACAGTGTGAGAACATAGCTATGTTCCGAAGACGCGCTTTTGGGAGAGTTTTTGATGTTGTAGATTTTTTGCACCTATTAAAGAGAACCTGTCGGCAGGATTGTGCACAGTAACCTACAGACAGTGTCAGGTCGGCGCCGTTATGCTGATTACAATGGTACCTGGTGATGAAATCCGTCTTGTGGTTCTTGTGTAATCTGTATTTTCAGTTTTGAGTTAATGATATGCTCGTGCTCCGGGGCGGCCTGTGTGGGGTCTTCATGTGGTGCTCTGATTAGATATTCACTCACTGACCTGCCCCTAATATACATAATATATACCGTATATATATTTAAAAAAAAAAACTTCTGCGGTCAGGCGCCGGCAGGGGTGCCTGTGCTGCAGCATGATCGCACATGTACTGCGTTCATTTGCTTGATGTTATCCTAAAATTCAGTTTGAAAATGGCGCCCGCCACACCTGCGCAGTAGCAGCTATTGGTGTATATAGAGGTGATCCAATAGCTACTACTGCGTATGCGCCGGCAGCGCCATCTTGCAATAGAGAAATAAAAATCATCCCCGAAGATGATCAGTGATCGCCGACAGCTGCTACTGCGGCGACATCAGGACCGAGGAGTGACTGCCGCCCCCACATCCTGGGCTCATAAAGCTACACCCTTGATTTTAGCCAATTTGGTGAAAATTAAATAGCTCCACTTCAACACTTTTATCTCCCATAGCTATAGCTGTGACCCAACTTTCTCCGGGTCCTGAATACCAAATATATCTTGTCGTTCAGTGATTCTGTCTATGCTCTCATACTAATAACATACTGACTACCGAAATCTTGCTCTCATAAATATGGCTAGTCCCGGCCTTAGTTTTAGGTGATCCTGTGCCACTAAACTTCACAAAAAGTTTTTTTGTATATGACAGCATGAAACACTCCTCTGTTTCCGATTAAAAAAAAAGAAGAAAAGGATTTGATTTTGCCACAGTTGTAAGAGTTAAGATCATCAAAATAAAAATTAAGATATAGTAAACGCCATAAAAAAATCGAATCTTGCACCCAAAATAAAAAATGGAGTAAAAATTAAAAAAAAAAAAAAGAAAAAAAAAAAAAGATTACAATTTTGGCGGCAAACGTCAAGGGTTAAAGGGAACCCGACATGTACCCAAACGCTATTAACCTGCAGGTTATTATTATTATTATTATTTATTATTATAGCGCCATTTATTCCATGGCGCTTTACATGTGAGGAGGGGTATACATAATAAAAACAAGTACAATAATCTTAAACAATACAAGTCACAGCTGGTACAGGAGGAGAGAGGACCCTGCCCGCGAAGGCTCACAATCTACAAGGGATGGGTGAGAATACAGTAGGTGAGGATAGGGCTGATCGTGCAGCGGTTGGTTGATCGGTGGTTACTGCAGGTTGTAGGCTTGTCGGAAGAGGTGGGTCTTCAGGTTCTTTTTGAAGATTCTGATGGTAGGCGAGAGTCTGATGTGTTGTGGTAGAAGGTTCCAGAGTAAAGGGGATGCATGGGAGAAATCTTGTATGCGATTGTGGGAAGAGGAGATAAGAGGGGAGTAGAGAAGGAGATCTTGTGAGGATCGGAGGTTGCGTGCAGGTAAGTACCAGGAGACGAGGTCACAGATGTATGGAGGAGACAGGTTGTGGATGGCTTTGTACGACAACAGCGTTCCAATGCTATCTGTCCGCCTTACTGAAAGTGCAGCCATTGGGAGCAAAAATGTGTGATTATTCTCCAGGTTAGTAGTGCTCCAAAGCTGGCCGGCCACCTAACTGAAAGCCGGCTACTGGGAGGACATGAACTTACTTCTTCCTGGGAGCCTCCGGCTTTCAGTCATAGAGGCATGGACAGCGAGGTTTCAGTCACCGCTCGCTACACTATAAGCATGCCCCAGCACTTTGATTGACAGTTCACTTTGCACACCTGTGCTGTAGAGTGCACTGGCAATCAATGTACAGGGGCATGCTTATAGCCCCCGCCAACTCTGTACTGACCAATGGCTGCGGCCACTCTGGACACACCCTTATGACTGAAAGCCAGCAGCTCCTGGGAGGAATAAAGTTATTTACAGGCTAAAAGCATTTAAGGACATGACAGGTTCCTTTTAAGTGTTTTCCAGACATTTTTTTTTTTGTTTTGTAATTTTATTATAAAGAGTTCAATGGTAATTTTCTTTATCTATGTTGGTGTTGGATGGTTATGAGTTATTAATTGAAGGTCTAGAAAGAGTTTGTACTTAAAGGGCCTGTGACGCTTGCATCCCCATCATTGTGTACTAGTCACAACAAAGGAAAGACCATTGATTTAAAACAAACAAAAAAAAAGCGCGGCTCCAAATTTTCTGCTTCCATTCTCACAACTGTCCAGTAAAGGGAAAGCATCAGGATTTACGTGCAGTCTGATCTGTGGACAGCCTGATACATAGGAGAAGCGGAGTCAAGTGGGCGGTCCTACTCAGTTATCTGCATTCACAGTCATACAGGGAAGTCAATTTCTCAATACAACCGCCCAATGGACTCCTATTCGTACTATCACCAAAGATTTCAATTAATAAAATTTATGTTTTACTATAACATATCCCACTAAAAATGCATTTATGCGGCACTGTTAGAACGCAATAATATATCTGTATGCAGCTAGCTCCTCCTAGTGGTGACAAAAAATATTGTACTCTTTTACCTCAATGTTTTTTCCTGATCTGCTCAGAGGGTATAAGGAATCACAGAACTCTTTAAAAATAATTTTGTGATGGATAAAAAAAACAAAAAACATTAGCACAGAAATTTTTTTTTAGGGCACATAAAAAAAAATAATGGTGTAGATTTTGTATATTAATGTCCGCCCTCAGGAGTTTACACCCATCTGGAGATGTACTAAGGAAATAAGCTCAACACTGTCTTCAAAGTTGTAGGTTCACATTACGCTCAAATAACAATCAGCAAGACACGATTTCAGCAGGGATGTAATTGTTGTGACAAAGCAAGAAGCATTCAGGGACCTCGTTATTGTGATACCATGAGAATGGTGTCTGAGGGGGCGGCATGAGTCGTCTGTCTGAGCAGATAAAGCGCACGCCGGGATGGCCCGCTCGTGTAACACGAGACACAGGATCACCATCCTGGGCTGTCACTTGTCAGTACAGTCACAGAGTCCCTGGAGCAGGGCAGAAACAGGGAAATCACGCAGATTTCCCATCAACAGCTCAAGGACCATGTGGTTCTTACAGCGGCTACATGCTTCATACTCTAAATGGATATATAGATCCCAGAATATCAGAGAGTGATCCTAGATTTTATGGAACTACAAGTCCCAACTGATTTGTAAAGAAACATATGAGGAAAAGTCAGTTTTTAATAATTATTCTTGTGCATATATAACTGATATAATACTGTACTGCCCCTATATACAAGAACACAACTCGTATAATACTGACCCTATGAACAAGAATATAACTACTATAATATATAATACTACATCTATGTTCAAGAATAACTACTATAATACTGCTCCTATGTACAAGAATATAACTACTATAATACTGACCCTATGTACAAGAATATAACTACTATAATACTGCTCCTATGTACAAGAATATAACTACTATAATACTGACCCTATGAACAAGAATATAACTACTATAATATATAATACTACATCTATGTTCAAGAATAACTACTATAATACTGCTCCTATGTACAAGAATATAACTACTTTAAGGGTATGTTTCCACGGTCAGGAAACGCTGCTTGTTTGACGCTGCGCAGAGCTGCAGCGTCAAACAAGCAGCGTCCAGATGTTCCAGCATAGTGGAGGGGATTTTATGAAATCCCGTCTCCACTATGCGTGGAAACCCGCACGCGGCGGCCCTGCGACTACGGACATGCTGCGCGTCTTTTCAGCTCGCAGCATGTCCGTACACCTTGCGGGGACGCAGCGTCCCCGCAAGGCATATCACAGGGCGCTATGGGAGAGAGCGATCATCCCGGATGTGAAGAGTTAACACATCCGGCATGATCGCGTCCCAGAAAGGGGGCGGGGCTTAGCGCCGAGCGGCTTCGCCGCTGCGGCGATACCGCCGGCCATCCTGACAGTGGAAACATACCCTAATACTGCCCCCTATGTACAAGAATATAACTACTATAATACTGCCCCCTATGTACAAGAATATAACTACTCTAATACTGCCCCCTATGTACAGGAATATATCTACTGTAATACTGCTCCTATGTACAAGAATATAACTACTATAATACTGCCCCTATGTACAAGAATATAACTACTATAATACTGCTCCTATGTACAAGAATATAACTACTTTAATACTGCCCCCTATCTACAAGTATATAACTACTATAATACTGCCCCTATGTACAAGAATATAACTACTATAATACTGCCCCTATGTACAAGAATATAACTACTATAATACTGCCCCTATGTACAAGAATATAACTACTATAATACTGCCCCCTATATACAAGAATATAACTACTATAATACTGCCCCCTATGTACAAGAATATAACTACTATAATACTGCCCCCTATATACAAGAATATAACTACTCTAATACTGCCCCCTATGTACAGTAATATATCTACTGTAATACTGCTCCTATGTACAAGAATATAACTAATAATAATAATAATAATAATAATAATTTTATTTATATAGCGCCAACATATTCCGCAGCGCTTTACAACTTATAGAGGGGACTTATACAGACAATAGACATTACAGCATAACAGAAATCACAGTTCAAAACAGATACCAGTAGGAATGAGGGCCCTGCTCGCAAGCTTACAATCTATGAGGAAAAGGGGAGACACGAGAGGTGCCCCTATGTACAAGAATATAACTACTATAATACTGCCCCTATGTACAAGAATATAACTACTATAATACTGCCCCTATGTACAAGAATATAACTACTATAATACTGCCCCTATGTACAAGAATATAACTACTATAATACTGCCCCCTATCTACAAGTATATAACTACTATAATACTGCCCCTATGTACAAGAATATAACTACTATAATACTGCCCCTATGTACAAGAATATAACTACTATAATACTGCCCCTATGTACAAGAATATAACTACTATAATACTGCCCCCTATGTACAAGAATATAACTACTATAATACTGCCCCCTATATACAAGAATATAACTACTCTAATACTGCCCCCTATGTACAGGAATATATCTACTGTAATACTGCTCCTATGTACAAGAATATAACTACTATAATACTGCCCCTATGTACAAGAATATAACTACTATAATACTGCTCCTATGTACAAGAATATAACTACTTTAATACTGCCCCCTATCTACAAGTATATAACTACTATAATACTGCCCCTATATACAAGAATATAACTACTATAATACTGCCCCTATGTACAAGAATATAACTACTATAATACTGCCCCTATGTACAAGAATATAACTACTATAATACTGCTCCTATGTACAAGAATATAACTACTATAATACTGCCCCTATGTACAAGAATATAACTACTATAATACTGCCCCTATATACAAGAATATAACTACTATAATACTGCCTCCTATGTACAAGAATATAACTACTATAATACTGCTCCTATATACAAGAATATAACTACTATAATACTGCTCCTATATACAAGAATATAACTACTATAATACTGCTCCTATGTACTAGAATATAACTACTATAATACTGCTCCTATATACAAGACTATAACTACTATAATACTGCTCCTATGTACAAGAATATAACTACTTTAATACTGCCCCTATATACAAGAATATAACTAGTATAATACTGCTCCTATGTACAAGACTATAACTACTATAATACTGCTCCTATGTACAAGAATATAACAACTATAATACTGCTCCTATGTACAAGAACACAACTCGTATAATACTGATCCTATGTACAAGACTATAACTACTATAATACTGCCCCCTATGTACAACAATATAACTCGTATAATACTGCTCCTATATACAAGAATATAACTACTATAATACTGCCCCTATGTACAAGACTATAACTACTATAATACTGCTCCTATGTACAAGAATATAACAACTATAATACTGCCCCTATATAATAGAATATAACTACTATAATACTGCCCCTATGTACAAGAATATAACTACTATAATACTGCCCCTATGTACAAGACTATAACTACTATAATACTGCTCCTATGTACAAGAATATAACAACTATAATACTGCCCCTATATAATAGAATATAACTACTATAATACTGCCCCTATGTACAAGAATATAACAACTATAATACTGCCCCTATATACATGACTATAACTACTATAATACTGCTCCTATGTACAAGAATATAACAACTATAATACTGCCCCTATATACAAGAATATAACTACTATAATACTGCCTCCTATGTACAAGAATATAACAACTATAATACTGCCCCTATGTACAAGAATATAACTACTATAATACTGCTCCTATATACAAGACTATAACTACTATAATACTGCTCCTATGTACAAGAATATAACTACTATAATACTGCCCCTATATACAAGAATATAACTAGTATAATACTGCTCCTATGTACAAGAATATAACTACTATAATACTGCCCCTATATACAAGAACACAACTCGTATAATACTGATCCTATGTAAAAGACTATAACTACTTTAATACTGCTCCTATATACAAGAATATAACTTCTATAATGCTGCTCCTATGTACAAGAATATAACAACTATAATACTGCCCCTATATACAAGAATATAACTACTATAATACTGCCCCTATATACAAGAATATAACTAGTATAATACTGCTCCTATATACAAGACTATAACTACTATAATGCTGCTCCTATGTACAAGAATATAACAACTATAATACTGCCCCTATATACAAGAATATAACTACTATAATACTGCTCTCATGTACAAGAATATAACTACTTTAATACTGCCCCCTATGTACAAGAATATAACTCGTATAATACTGCTCCTATGTACAAGAATATAACTACTATAATACTGCTCCTATATACAAGAATATAACTACTATAATACTGCTCCTATGTACAAGAATATAACTACTATAATACTGCCCCTATATACAAGAATATAACTACTATAATACTGCCCCTATGTACAAGAATATAACTACTATAATACTGCCCCTATATACAAGAATATAACTACTATAATACTGTCCCCTATGTACAAGAATATAACTACTATAATACTGCCTCTATGTACAAGAATATAACTACTATAATACTGCTCCTGTGTACAAGAATATAACTACTATATTACTGCTCCTATGTACAAGAATATAACTACTATAATACTGCTCCTATGTACAGGAATATATCTACTATAATACTGCCCCTATGTACAAGAATATAACTACTATAATACTGCCCCTCTGTACAAGAATATAACTACTATAATACTGCTCCCTATGTACAAGAATATAACTACTATAATACTGCTCCTATGTACAAGAATATAACTACTATAATACTGCCCCTCTGTACAAGAATATAACTACTATAATACTGCTCCTATGTACAAGAATATAACTACTATAATACTGCCCCCTATGTACAAGAATATAACTACTATAATACTGCTCCCTATGTACAAGAATATAACTACTATAATACTGCTCCTATATACAAGAATATAACTACTATAATACTGCTCCTGTGTACAAGAATATAACTACTATAATACTGCCCCTCTGTACAAGAATATAACTACTATAATACTGCTCCTATATACAAGAATATAACTACTATAATACTGCCCCTCTGTACAAGAATATAACTACTATAATACTGCCCCTATATACAAGAATATAACTACTATAATACTGCTCCTATATACAAGAATATAACTACTATAATACTGCCCCTCTGTACAAGAATATAACTACTATAATACTGCCCCTATATACAAGAATATAACTACTATAATACTGTCCCCTATGTACAAGAATATAACTACTATAATACTGCTCCTATGTACAAGAATATAACTACTATAATACTGCCCCTCTGTACAAGAATATAACTACTATAATACTGCTCCTATGTACAAGAATATAACTACTATAATACTGCCCCCTATGTACAAGAATATAACTACTATAATACTGCTCCCTATGTACAAGAATATAACTACTATAATACTGCTCCTATATACAAGAATATAACTACTATAATACTGCTCCTGTGTACAAGAATATAACTACTATAATACTGCCCCTCTGTACAAGAATATAACTACTATAATACTGCTCCTATATACAAGAATATAACTACTATAATACTGCCCCTCTGTACAAGAATATAACTACTATAATACTGCCCCTATATACAAGAATATAACTACTATAATACTGCCCCTCTGTACAAGAATATAACTACTATAATACTGCCCCTATATACAAGAATATAACTACTATAATACTGTCCCCTATGTACAAGAATATAACTACTATAATACTGCTCCTATATACAAGAATATAACTACTATAATACTGCTCCTGTGTACAAGAATATAACTACTATAATACTGCCCCTCTGTACAAGAATATAACTACTATAATACTGCTCCTATATACAAGAATATAACTACTATAATACTGCCCCTCTGTACAAGAATATAACTACTATAATACTGCCCCTATATACAAGAATATAACTACTATAATACTGCTCCTATATACAAGAATATAACTACTATAATACTGCCCCTCTGTACAAGAATATAACTACTATAATACTGCCCCTATATACAAGAATATAACTACTATAATACTGTCCCCTATGTACAAGAATATAACTACTATAATACTGCTCCTATGTACAAGAATATAACTACTATAATACTGCTCCTATATACAAGAATATAACTACTATAATACTGCTCCTGTGTACAAGAATATAACTACTATAATACTGCCCCTCTGTACAAGAATATAACTACTATAATACTGCTCCTATATACAAGAATATAACTACTATAATACTGCCCCTCTGTACAAGAATATAACTACTATAATACTGCCCCTATATACAAGAATATAACTACTATAATACTGCTCCTATATACAAGAATATAACTACTATAATACTGCCCCTCTGTACAAGAATATAACTACTATAATACTGCTCCCTATGTACAAGAATATAACTACTATAATACTGCTCCTATGTACAAGAATATAACTACTATAATACTGCCCCTATGTACAAGAATATAACTACTATAATACTGCCCCTATGTACAAGAATATAACTACTATAATACTGCCCCTATGTACAAGAATATAACTACTATAATACTGGCCTTATGTACAAGAATATAACAATAATACTGCTCCCATGTAACTACTGTAATACTGCTCCTCTGTTCTTGATATCTGTGGAGGCCCCAGCATTCAGGCAGTTATCTCCCATGCTAAGGAAAAAGAATAACTAAAAAATGTGAGACTGCCCCTTTAACATTAAGTGTTAGCCGGCGGTGTGGGTGTGACATAGAATGCTGTGACTTCCTGTCTACACTTCAGCGTACGGGATCATTTGTCAGATTGGAGATCACTTGCCTAACTTCCCATAGTGAAGGGGGGATGTATAGCTGTAACGGAGGTTGGATGAAATAAAATAGAATACTGATCGTGAATAAGCTTTATATAAGCAAAAACTATGCTGCAGTGTTTTTTTTAATTATACATTATCAAGTTTTAGGGAACATTCACATGTTATGTATTTCCTGTGGTTTTTCTGTCCAGATCTCTCTTTTAATCAGAAGTTCTAAAGTAAATATTTGAAAATGGGATCTGTAGCCAGTTAAACGGTTCCAAGGCCAAAGCCTTCAGATACCTGAATGCAGAAAGAAAAAAAACAAACAGAACTTTTATCTTTTTTATGCTGTTATTTTTTCCCACTGTTCCTCTGATTATTCCGTTTAGTTTTGTTTTTTTAAATCCGTGATACAGCTCCAGAGATATGGACTTGTTTATTTAGTGCGGATTTATATTGCCTTTACCAAAATGGACATGAATCTCAAGGTAATAATGCAGAGCAATCTCAAGCCACGCCCCTGAGGAGCCTACAAGCCACGCCCCTGAGGAGCCTAAAAGCCACGCCCCCTCAGTAAAAAAAACTTAATCAGCATTAAATAATTAATCCACATCTCTGAGACTGTATGACGGATTTTAATGAAACAAAAAATGGTATACTCAGGGGCTAAAAAAATAAAGTACAAAAATATTGTTAACCTTCTGTAATTTGATGCTATTGTTTAGCTATACAAATTTACTCTACAACCTCTTTGTACAATGATACTTGTTTTCTGGCATTATATAGCCAATAATGTAAATTTGCAAAGATCTAGATTTTTTTTAACACCTTTTCTGTCTTTTAAGTGGTACGTGGGATCTGTGAATGAACTCGAGCGCAGCAGAGGAGGCTGGAAAGATGCAATCTGTATTATCCCAGCATTCCTCTGTATGCAGAGCACAAATAATAGTGAATGGACGCCTGCTGTACGTCAGATCACTACTAGCAATCATCAGCAAGGAGAGAAATGCTGAGATGACACAGATCCTGTCCTCCCAGCACGTCCTCTCCTTTGACATGCAGTCTGATCTGCAGTGAACCACATACATTTATATTGTGACCGCACAAGGCAATGGCAGCCAAAATGTAGGTGTGAATACTGTGGAGTTAAAGGCGTACTCTGTGCAATACCACAGCTTTCTGTTATGCTAGTGCAGGGAATAGGGAGCGATTTGTGACTCAGGAGTTAAAAGTAAAAAAACAGTAATGCATTGTACCATCAGACCTGCATTACGTAGAACACAGTGCGGCTAAGTTCACACGTTGCTTTTTTGCGGCGTTTCTTTCAGCGGCCAAAACATACTCCCACGGAAGTAGCAAAGACAAAAAAAGTTGATGACAAAAACAGGTTTTGTTGCATTTTTGGTGTGTAACTTCTTTACAGTACATGCTTAATAAGGTTAGTTTCATTCACCACAAAAAGCAGCAAAAAGGCTGAAAGAATTGAACAAAAACACGACATGTGAACATACTGTAATAGTTTTGCTATGATTGCTTCTTTAAATTGAACCTGTCAGCAGGATTTTGCTCAGTAAACGAGGTTGGCGCCATTATACTGATTACAATGATACCTGGGTGATGAAATCCATCTTGTGGTTGTTGTTTAATCTGTATTTGCAGCTTTTTTGACCACTTCATCACCTGGCTACTACATTTCCTTTCCACTCACATCCCCACTATCATCATGGGGGACTTCAACATCACCATTGACACTTCCCACTCGGCTGTCTCTAAGCTTAGATCTCTCACTTCCTCTTTCGGCCTTGCTCAATGGTCTTCTGCAGCCACTCATAAAGACGGCCACACACTGGATTTCATCTTCACCCGGATCTGTTCATTATCTAACCTCTCTAACTTACATCTTCACCTGGATCTGTTCATTATCTAACCTCTCTAACTTACATCTTCACCCGAATCTGTTCATTATCTAACCTCTCTAACTTACATCTCCCTGTCTGACCACAACCTGCTCACATTCTCTTCCCCCTCCTCTCCTGGTGCACAATCCCCACTCCAAAAACTTGCATACCCTTGCAGAAATCTCAAACATCTTGATTTCCACTCACCTTCTGAATCCTGATCACATCTCACCCCCCTGTGCACTCAACCCGATAACATCCCAACTCCTCCCAAACCTTACCACAGTCTTCATTCCAAAGCTAACCCATCTCTTCAACCTATCACTAACAACTGGTTTTTTCCTCTAATGTTTCAAACATGTCTTGATCACAACCATCCTCAAAAAGCCTCCCTTGACCCATTCCCTGTGTCTAGCTATCGCCACATATTATTATTTAATTTTTTTAATATTATTATAGCGCCCTTTATTCCATGGAGCTTTACATGCGAAAGGGGATATACAAAAAACAAATGAAATAATCTTGAACAAAACGAGTCACCGACTGGTACCCTGCCCGTGAGGGCTCACAATCAACAAGGGATGGGTGAGGATACAGAAGTTGAGGATAGAGCTGATTGTGAAGCTGTATGGTGGTTCGGGGGTCACTGTAAGTTGTAGGCTACTCGGAAGAGTTAGGTCTTCAAGTTCCTTTTGTAGGTTTCCACAGTAAGCGACAGTCTGATATGTTGGGAGTTCCAGAATGGGGGGGATACAGATCACTTCTCTCCTATTCCTTAAAACTACTGGAACAACATGTCCATTTTAAATCGTCATCCCACCTCTCCTCCTGCTCCCTCTGAGACCGCTTACATTCTGGCTTCTGATCACATCATTCCACTGACACTGCCCTGACTAAAGTCTCCAATGACCTACTAACTCATCTCATCTTTAGACATCATGGACTTGGCACTCTCATGGATCTCTTCATACCTAACAGACCGGACATTCAGCAACTCCCACTCACACACCACCTCCTCATCTCGCCCCCTATCTATTGGTGTCCCCCCCAAGGTTCAGTCTAGGACGGTTGCTCTGCTCCATCTACACTTTCGGCCTGGGACAGCTCATACAGTTCCACGGCTTTCAGTATCATCTTTAAGCTAATATCACACAGATCTACCTCTCTGGACCCGATATCACCTGCTTACTAACTAGAAATCTACAATGTCTGTCCGCTATTTCATCCTTTTTCTCTGCTACATTTCTATAATTTAACATGGATAAAACAGAATTCATCGTCTTTACCCCATCTCAATCAACCTCCCCAACAGACCTATCCCATCAAAGTCAATTACTGCTCACTATCCCCAGGCTCACGAGCTCGCTGCCTCAGGGGTAACCCTGGACTCTAATCTCTCCTCCAAACCACATGTTCAAGCCCTTTCCATTTCCGGCCGACTCACACTTGGATCTGTACATTCCTTAATCAAGAATCTGCCAAAACGCTAGTGCATGCCCTTATCATCTCTCGCCTTGACTACCGCAACCACCTGCTCTGTGGCCTCCTTTCTAACACTCTTGCACCCCTCCAATCTGTCCTAAACTCTGCTGCCCAACTAATCCACCTGTTCCCCAGCTATCCGTCGGCCTCTCCTCTCAGTCAATTCCTTCACTGGCTCCCCATTGCCCACAGACTCCAGTTTAAAACATTAACCATGAAATAAAAAAGTCATCCACAACCATCTCCTCTCTACATCTCTGACCTCGTCTCCCGGTACTTACCTGCACGCAACCTCCGATCCTCACAAGATCTCCTTCTCTACTCCCCTCTTATCGCCTCTTCCCACAATCACATACAAGATTTCTGCTGTGCATCACCCCTACTCTGGAACTCTCTACCACAACAAACCAGACTCTACTACCGTGGAAACTCTCAAAAGGAACCTGATGACCTACCTCTACTGACAAGCCGACAACCCTTCATTAACCCTCGTTCCACCATACGCTGCACAACCAGCTCTCCTCTCACTCTCCTACTGTATCCTCACCCATACCTCGTACAATGTGATCCCTCACGGGGAAGGTCCTCTCTCCTTCAGTACCAGTCGGAGACATGTTTTGTTCAAGATTATTGTACTAGCTTCTATTATTTATACCCTTTTCACATGTAAAGAGCTATGGAATAAATGGAGCAATAACAATAACTAAAAATTAAGACCGGCGTGAACAACACCAGTCTTGATGAATTAGACTTTTTGGGTGAAAATTATGGGTGGGCACTCTCCCGGTAAAATGGAGTATAATAAGCCAACAATGTATAATTAACAGATAATATTTCAGTTAAGCTCATTAGAGTTAGAATTATTAATACTCTTCAAACAAGAGATGAACATAAATCCAGCTTCGGCTTTGACAAACCCTGCATTTTTATTAAGCTGCCACATGAAAAGGTTTCTTAACGAAATAATCTCTTTATGCAGCATAAAGTTACAGAAAAAGCATTTAATATTGGTATCTGGCTTAGAGAGAAGCTATAAACTCCACATGAGCTATGTGCCATGAAGCGCTCTGTTCCTGCACTTTCTACTTATAATTCCACGTACGTCGTAGGCACCATTTCATTTATTTATGTAGAGAAACTCTCCAAATTAATCCACATCACATATTTATGTAGGTGGATCAAGAAAAATTATAGGTTTTATCCAACATACAAAATATACTACTTTCAACAATCTTAAAGAGTATTCTGGTTTCTGCAAATAAAGGTTATTCTGTATGAAATGCTATAACATTTTACTAAATAATTTCAGCTTCAGATACTTTCTTACATAATAATAGTTGTTTCTACAGCACCAACAGTGTAAGCGCTTACACTGTACAGAAGGACGGGGTTCCTGCCCTAGAAGAGGACATGTCAGGTCAAAAAAGGACCAGATTTTCTTTACTTTTATGTTTCCCACCGTTCTCCTGAGTAATCAATTATGTGTTTTCTTAAAATCCACCATACGGCTCCAGATATATGGGCTTTTTATTTAGCAATTTTTTTTTTACAGCATTTACGAAGGGGGTGGTGCTCACAGGATTCTCAAGGGGGCTTGTCTTTATGTGAGCCACACTTTCTTGTAAAGATCAGTGGGACCAAAATAAGAGCAAAAACTGTCCACTTTTGGCTTGATGATAGGTCCACTTTAACAGGTCCACTTTAACAGTTGACACTCTACAGGAGAGAGGATCCTGCACATAAGAGCTGACACTCTACAGGAGAGAGGACCCTGCACATAAGAGCTGACACTGTACAGGAGAGAGGCCCCTGCACATAAGAGCTGACACTACGGGAGAGAGGACCCTGCACATAAGAGCTGACACTCTACAGGAGAGAGGACCCTGCACATAAGAGCTGACACTCTACAGGAGAGAGGACCCTGCACATAAGAGCTGACACTGTACAGGAGAGAGGACCCTGCACATAAGAGCTGACACTGTACAGGAGAGAGGACCCTGCACATAAGAGCTGACACTCTACAGGAGAGAGGACCCTGCACATAAGAGCTGACACTCTACAGGAGAGAGGACCCTGCACATAAGAGCTGACACTCTACAGGAGAGAGGATCCTGCACATAAGAGCTGACACTGTACAGGAGAGAGGACCCTGCACATAAGAGCTGACACTCTACAGGAGAGAGGACCCTGCACATAAGAGCTGACACTCTACAGGAGAGAGGACCCTGCACATAAGAGCTGACACTCTACAGGAGAGAGGACCCTGCACATAAGAGCTGACACTCTACAGGAGAGAGGATCCTGCACATAAGAGATGACACTCTACAGGAGAGAGGACCCTGCACATAAGAGCTGACACTCTACAGGAGAAAGGACCCTGCACATAAGAGCTGACACTCTACAAGAGAGAGGATCCTGCACATAAGAGCTGACACTCTACAGGAGAGAGGACCCTGCACATAAGAGCTGACACTCTACAGGAGAAAGGACCCTGCACATAAGAGCTGACACTCTACAAGAGAGAGGACCCTGCACATAAGAGCTGACACTCTACAGGAGAGAGGACCCTGCACATAAGAGCTGACACTACAGGAGAGAGGACCCTGTACATAAGAGCTGACACTGTACAGGAGAGAGGACCCTGCACATAAGAGCTGACACTCTACAGGAGAGAGGACCCTGCACATAAGAGCTGACACTACAGGAGAGAGGTCCCTGCACATAAGAGCTGACACTGTACAGGAGAGAGGACCCTGCACATAAGAGCTGACACTACAGGAGAGAGGACACTGCACATAAGAGCTGACACTCTACAGGAGAGAGGACCCTGCACATAAGAGCTGACACTCTACAGGAGAGAGGGCCCTGCACATAAGAGCTGACACTACAGGAGAGAGGACCCTGCACATAAGAGCTGACACTCTACAGGAGAGAGGACCCTGCACATAAGAGCTGACACTCTACAGGAGAGAGGACCCTGCACATAAGAGCTGACACTACAGGAGAGAGGACCCTGCACATAAGAGCTGACACTACAGGAGAGAGGACCCTGCACATAAGAGCTGACACTCTACAGGAGAGAGGACCCTGCACATAAGAGCTGACACTCTACAGGAGAGAGGACCCTGCACATAAGAGCTGACACTGTACAGGAGAGAGGACCCTGCACATAAGAGCTGACACTACAGGAGAGAGGACCCTGCACATAAGAGCTGACACTACAGGAGAGAGGACCCTGTACATAAGAGCTGACACTGTACAGGAGAGAGGACCCTGCACATAAGAGCTGACACTGTACAGGAGAGAGGACCCTGCACATAAGAGCTGACTCTCTACAGGAAAGAGGACCCTGCACATAAGAGCTGACACTCTACAGGAGAGAGGACCCTGCACATAAGAGCTGACACTGTACAGGAGAGAGGACCCTGCACATAAGAGCTGACACTCTACAGGAGAGAGGGCCCTGCACATAAGAGCTGACACTCTACAGCAGAGAGGACCCTGCACATAAGAGCTGACACTACAGGAGAGAGGACACTGCACATAAGAGCTGACACTACAGGAGAGAGGATCCTACACATAAGAGCTGACCCTCTACAGGAGAGAGGACCCTGTACATAAGAGCTGACACTACAGGAGAGAGGACCCTGCACATAAGAGCTGACACTGTACAGGAGAGAGGACCCTGTACATAAGAGCTGACACTGTACAGGAGAGAGGACCCTGCACATAAGAGCTGACACTACAGGAGAGAGGACCCTGCACATAAGAGCTGACACTCTACAGGAGAGAGGACCCTGCACATAAGAGCTGACACTACAGGAGAGAGGATCCTGCACATAAGAGCTGACACTCTACAGCAGAGAGGACCCTGCACATAAGAGCTGACACTCTACAGGAGAGAGGACCCTGCACATAAGAGCTGACACTACAGGAGAGAGGACACTGCACATAAGAGCTGACACTACAGGAGAGAGGATCCTACACATAAGAGCTGACACTCTACAGGAGAGAGGACCCTGCCCATAAGAGCTGACACTACAGGAGAGAGGACACTGCACATAAGAGCTGACACTACAGGAGAGAGGATCCTACACATAAGAGCTGACACTCTACAGGAGAGAGGATCCTGCACATAAGAGCTGACTCTACAGGAGAGAGGACCCTGCACATAAGAGCTGACACTCTACAGGAGAGAGGACCCTGCACATAAGAGCTGACACTACAGGAGAGAGGACACTGCACATAAGAGCTGACACTACAGGAGAGAGGATCCTACACATAAGAGCTGACACTCTACAGGAGAGAGGATCCTGCACATAAGAGCTGACTCTACAGGAGAGAGGACCCTGCACATAAGAGCTGACTCTACAGGAGAGAGGACCCTGCACATAAGAGCTGACACTGTACAGGAGAGAAGACCCTGCACATAAGAGCTGACACTACAGGAGAGAGGACACTGCACATAAGAGCTGACACTACAGGAGAGAGGATCCTACACATAAGAGCTGACACTCTACAGGAGAGAGGATCCTGCACATAAGAGCTGACTCTACAGGAGAGAGGACCCTGCACATAAGAGCTGACTCTACAGGAGAGAGGACCCTGCACATAAGAGCTGACACTGTACAGGAGAGAAGACCCTGCACATAAGAGCTGACACTCTACAGGAGAGAGGACCCTGCACATAAGAGCTGACACTGTACAGGAGAGAGGATCCTACACATAAGAGCTGACACTACAGGAGAGAGGATCCTACACATAAGAGCTGACACTACAGGAGAGAGGATCCTACACATAAGAGCTGACACTCTACAGGAGAGAGGACCCTGCACATAAGAGCTGACACTCTACAGGAGAAAGGACCCTGCACATAAGAGCTGACACTCTACAGGAGAGAGGACCCTGCACATAAGAGCTGACACTCTGCAGGAGAGAGGATCCTGTACATAAGAGCTGACACTACAGGAGAGAGGACACTGCACATAAGAGCTGACACTCTACAGCAGAGAGGACCCTGCACATAAGAGCTGACACTCTACAGCAGAGAGGACCCTGCACATAAGAGCTGACACTACAGGAGAGAGGACACTGCACATAAGAGCTGACACTACAGGAGAGAGGATCCTACACATAAGAGCTGACACTCTACAGCAGAGAGGACCCTGCACATAAGAGCTGACACTCTACAGCAGAGAGGACCCTGCACATAAGAGCTGACACTACAGGAGAGAGGACCCTGCACATAAGAGCTGACACTGTACAGGAGAGAGGATCCTACACATAAGAGCTGACACTACAGGAGAGAGGATCCTACACATAAGAGCTGACACTCTACAGGAGAGAGGACCCTGCACATAAGAGCTGACACTCTACAGGAGAGAGGACCCTGCACATAAGAGCTGACACTACAGGAGAGAGGACACTGCACATAAGAGCTGACACTACGGGAGAGAGGACCCTGCCCATAAGAGCTGACTCTCTACAGGAAAGAGGACCCTGCACATAAGAGCTGACACTGTACAGGAGAGAGGACACTGCACATAAGAGCTGACACTACGGGAGAGAGGACCCTGCCCATAAGAGCTGACTCTCTACAGGAAAGAGGACCCTGCACATAAGAGCTGACACTCTACAGGAGAGAGGACCCTGCACATAAGAGCTGACACTCTACAGGAGAGAGGACCCTGCACATAAGAGCTGACACTCTACAGGAGAAAGGACCCTGCACATAAGAGCTGACACTCTACAAGAGAGAGGATCCTGCACATAAGAGCTGACACTCTACAGGAGAGAGGACCCTGTACATAAGAGCTGACACTGTACAGGAGAGAGGACCCTGCCCATAAGAGCTGACACTCTACAAGAGAGAGGACCCTGCACATAAGAGCTGACACTACAGGAGAGAGGACCCTGCACATAAGAGCTGACACTCTACAGGAGAGAGGACCCTGCACATAAGAGCTGACCCTCTACAGGAGAGAGGACCCTGTACATAAGAGCTGACACTACAGGAGAGAGGACCCTGCACATAAGAGCTGACACTACAGGAGAGAGGACCCTGTACATAAGAGCTGACACTGTACAGGAGAGAGGACCCTGCACATAAGAGCTGACACTCTACAGGAGAGAGGACCCTGCACATAAGAGCTGACACTACAGGAGAGAGGTCCCTGCACATAAGAGCTGACACTGTACAGGAGAGAGGACCCTGCACATAAGAGCTGACACTACAGGAGAGAGGACCCTGCACATAAGAGCTGACACTCTACAGGAGAGAGGACCCTGCACATAAGAGCTGACACTACAGGAGAGAGGACACTGCACATAAGAGCTGACACTACAGGAGAGAGGACCCTGCACATAAGAGCTGACACTCTACAGGAGAGAGGGCCCTGCACATAAGAGCTGACACTACAGGAGAGAGGATCCTACACATAAGAGCTGACACTCTACAGGAGAGAGGATCCTGCACATAAGAGCTGACTCTACAGGAGAGAGGACCCTGCACATAAGAGCTGACTCTACAGGAGAGAGGACCCTGCACATAAGAGCTGACACTGTACAGGAGAGAAGACCCTGCACATAAGAGCTGACACTCTACAGAAGAGAGGACCCTGCACATAAGAGCTGACACTGTACAGGAGAGAAGACCCTGCACATAAGAGCTGACTCTACAGGAGAGAGGACCCTGCACATAAGAGCTGACACTCTACAGGAGAGAGGACCCTGCACATAGGAGCTGACACTACAGGAGAGAGGATCCTACACATAAGAGCTGACACTCTACAGGAGAGAGGACCCTGCACATAAGAGCTGACACTCTACAGGAGAAAGGACCCTGCACATAAGAGCTGACACTCTACAGCAGAGAGGACCCTGCACATAAGAGCTGACACTACAGGAGAGAGGACACTGCACATAAGAGCTGACACTGTACAGGAGAGAGGATCCTACACATAAGAGCTGACACTCTACAGGAGAGAGGGCCCTGCACATAAGAGCTGACACTCTACAGCAGAGAGGACCCTGCACATAAGAGCTGACACTACAGGAGAGAGGATCCTGCACATAAGAGCTGACTCTACAGGAGAGAGGACCCTGCACATAAGAGCTGACACTCTACAGGAGAGAGGACCCTGCACATAAGAGCTGACACTGTACAGGAGAGAGGATCCTACACATAAGAGCTGACACTCTACAGGAGAGAGGGCCCTGCACATAAGAGCTGACACTCTACAGCAGAGAGGACCCTGCACATAAGAGCTGACACTACAGGAGAGAGGATCCTGCACATAAGAGCTGACTCTACAGGAGAGAGGACCCTGCACATAAGAGCTGACACTACAGGAGAGAGGATCCTACACATAAGAGCTGACACTCTACAGGAGAGAGGGCCCTGCACATAAGAGCTGACACTCTACAGCAGAGAGGACCCTGCACATAAGAGCTGACACTACAGGAGAGAGGATCCTGCACATAAGAGCTGACTCTACAGGAGAGAGGACCCTGCACATAAGAGCTGACACTCTACAGGAGAGAGGGCCCTGCACATAAGAGCTGACACTCTACAGCAGAGAGGACCCTGCACATAAGAGCTGACACTACAGGAGAGAGGACACTGCACATAAGAGCTGACACTACAGGAGAGAGGACCCTGCACATAAGAGCTGACACTCTACAGGAGAGAGGACCCTGCACATAAGAGCTGACACTGTACAGGAGAGAGGATCCTACACATAAGAGCTGACACTACAGGAGAGAGGATCCTACACATAAGAGCTGACACTACAGGAGAGAGGACCCTGCACATAAGAGCTGACACTGTACAGGAGAGAGGACCCTGCACATAAGAGCTGACACTACGGGAGAGAGGACCCTGCCCATAAGAGCTGACTCTCTACAGGAAAGAGGACACTGCACATAAGAGCTGACACTCTACAGGAGAGAGGACCCTGCACATAAGAGCTGACACTGTACAGGAGAGAGGACCCTGCACATAAGAGCTGACCCTGCCCATAAGAGCTGACTCTCTACAGGAAAGAGGACCCTGCACATAAGAGCTGACACTCTACAGGAGAGAGGACCCTGCACATAAGAGCTGACACTCTACAGGAGAGAGGACCCTGCACATAAGAGCTGACACTCTACAGGAGAGAGGACCCTGCACATAAGAGCTGACACTCTACAGGAGAAAGGACCCTGCACATAAGAGCTGACACTCTACAAGAGAGAGGATCCTGCACATAAGAGCTGACACTCTACAGGAGAGAGGACCCTGTACATAAGAGCTGACACTGTACAGGAGAGAGGACCCTGCCCATAAGAGCTGACACTCTACAAGAGAGAGGACCCTGCACATAAGAGCTGACACTACAGGAGAGAGGACCCTGTACATAAGAGCTGACACTGTACAGGAGAGAGGACCCTGCACATAAGAGCTGACACTCTACAGGAGAGAGGACCCTGCACATAAGAGCTGACACTACAGGAGAGAGGTCCCTGCACATAAGAGCTGACACTGTACAGGAGAGAGGACCCTGCACATAAGAGCTGACACTACAGGAGAGAGGACCCTGCACATAAGAGCTGACACTACAGGAGAGAGGACCCTGCACATAAGAGCTGACACTCTACAGGAGAGAGGACCCTGCACATAAGAGCTGACACTCTACAGGAGAGAGGGCCCTGCACATAAGAGCTGACACTCTACAGGAGAGAGGGCCCTGCACATAAGAGCTGACACTACAGGAGAGAGGACCCTGCACATAAGAGCTGACACTCTACAGGAGAGAGGACCCTGCACATAAGAGCTGACACTCTACAGGAGAGAGGACCCTGCACATAAGAGCTGACACTACAGGAGAGAGGACCCTGCACATAAGAGCTGACACTACAGGAGAGAGGACCCTGCACATAAGAGCTGACACTACAGGAGAGAGGACCCTGTACATAAGAGCTGACACTCTACAGGAGAGAGGACCCTGCACATAAGAGCTGACACTCTACAGGAGAGAGGACCCAGCACATAAGAGCTGACACTACAGGAGAGAGGACCCTGCACATAAGAGCTGACACTCTACAGGAGAGAGGACCCTGCACATAAGAGCTGACACTACGGGAGAGAGGACCCTGCCCATAAGAGCTGACTCTCTACAGGAAAGAGGACACTGCACATAAGAGCTGACACTCTACAGGAGAGAGGACCCTGCACATAAGAGCTGACACTGTACAGGAGAGAGGACCCTGCACATAAGAGCTGACACTACGGGAGAGAGGACCCTGCCCATAAGAGCTGACTCTCTACAGGAAAGAGGACCCTGCACATAAGAGCTGACACTCTACAGGAGAGAGGACCCTGCACATAAGAGCTGACACTGTACAGGAGAGAGGACCCTGCACATAAGAGCTGACACTCTACAGGAGAGAGGACCCTGCACATAAGAGCTGACACTCTACAGGAGAGAGGACCCTGCACATAAGAGCTGACACTCTACAGGAGAAAGGACCCTGCACATAAGAGCTGACACTCTACAAGAGAGAGGATCCTGCACATAAGAGCTGACACTCTACAGGAGAGAGGACCCTGTACATAAGAGCTGACACTGTACAGGAGAGAGGACCCTGCCCATAAGAGCTGACACTCTACAAGAGAGAGGATCCTGCACATAAGAGCTGACACTACAGGAGAGAGGACCCTGCACATAAGAGCTGACACTCTACAGGAGAGAGGACCCTGCACATAAGAGCTGACCCTCTACAGGAGAGAGGGCCCTGCACATAAGAGCTGACACTCTACAGCAGAGAGGACCCTGCACATAAGAGCTGACACTACAGGAGAGAGGATCCTGCACATAAGAGCTGACTCTACAGGAGAGAGGACCCTGCACATAAGAGCTGACACTCTACAGGAGAGAGGGCCCTGCACATAAGAGCTGACACTCTACAGCAGAGAGGACCCTGCACATAAGAGCTGACACTACAGGAGAGAGGACACTGCACATAAGAGCTGACACTACAGGAGAGAGGACCCTGCACATAAGAGCTGACACTCTACAGGAGAGAGGACCCTGCACATAAGAGCTGACACTGTACAGGAGAGAGGATCCTACACATAAGAGCTGACACTACAGGAGAGAGGATCCTACACATAAGAGCTGACACTACAGGAGAGAGGACCCTGCACATAAGAGCTGACACTCTACAGGAGAGAGGACCCTGTACATAAGAGCTGACACTACAGGAGAGAGGACCCTGCACATAAGAGCTGACACTACAGGAGAGAGGACCCTGTACATAAGAGCTGACACTGTACAGGAGAGAGGACCCTGCACATAAGAGCTGACACTCTACAGGAGAGAGGACCCTGCACATAAGAGCTGACACTACAGGAGAGAGGTCCCTGCACATAAGAGCTGACACTGTACAGGAGAGAGGACCCTGCACATAAGAGCTGACACTACAGGAGAGAGGATCCTACACATAAGAGCTGACACTACAGGAGAGAGGACCCTGTACATAAGAGCTGACACTGTACAGGAGAGAGGACCCTGCCCATAAGAGCTGACACTCTACAGGAGAGAGGACCCTGCACATAAGAGCTGACACTACAGGAGAGAGGTCCCTGCACATAAGAGCTGACACTGTACAGGAGAGAGGACCCTGCACATAAGAGCTGACACTACAGGAGAGAGGACCCTGCACATAAGAGCTGACACTCTACAGGAGAGAGGACCCTGCACATAAGAGCTGACACTCTACAGGAGAGAGGGCCCTGCACATAAGAGCTGACACTACAGGAGAGAGGACCCTGCACATAAGAGCTGACACTCTACAGGAGAGAGGACCCTGCACATAAGAGCTGACACTACAGGAGAGAGGTCCCTGCACATAAGAGCTGACACTGTACAGGAGAGAGGACCCTGCACATAAGAGCTGACACTACAGGAGAGAGGACCCTGCACATAAGAGCTGACACTCTACAGGAGAGAGGACCCTGCACATAAGAGCTGACACTACAGGAGAGAGGTCCCTGCACATAAGAGCTGACACTGTACAGGAGAGAGGACCCTGCACATAAGAGCTGACACTACAGGAGAGAGGACCCTGCACATAAGAGCTGACACTCTACAGGAGAGAGGACCCTGCACATAAGAGCTGACACTCTACAGGAGAGAGGGCCCTGCACATAAGAGCTGACACTACAGGAGAGAGGATCCTGCACATAAGAGCTGACACTACAGGAGAGAGGACACTGCACATAAGAGCTGACACTACAGGAGAGAGGACCCTGCACATAAGAGCTGACACTCTACAGGAGAGAGGGCCCTGCACATAAGAGCTGACACTACAGGAGAGAGGACACTGCACATAAGAGCTGACACTACAGGAGAGAGGATCCTACACATAAGAGCTGACACTCTACAGGAGAGAGGATCCTGCACATAAGAGCTGACTCTACAGGAGAGAGGACCCTGCACATAAGAGCTGACTCTACAGGAGAGAGGACCCTGCACATAAGAGCTGACACTGTACAGGAGAGAAGACCCTGCACATAAGAGCTGACACTCTACAGGAGAGAGGACCCTGCACATAAGAGCTGACACTGTACAGGAGAGAAGACCCTGCACATAAGAGCTGACTCTACAGGAGAGAGGACCCTGCACATAAGAGCTGACACTCTACAGGAGAGAGGACCCTGCACATAGGAGCTGACACTACAGGAGAGAGGATCCTACACATAAGAGCTGACACTCTACAGGAGAGAGGACCCTGCACATAAGAGCTGACACTCTACAGGAGAAAGGACCCTGCACATAAGAGCTGACACTACAGGAGAGAGGACACTGCACATAAGAGCTGACACTACAGGAGAGAGGATCCTGCACATAAGAGCTGACTCTACAGGAGAGAGGACACTGCACATAAGAGCTGACACTACAGCAGAGAGGACCCTGCACATAAGAGCTGACACTACAGGAGAGAGGACACTGCACATAAGAGCTGACACTACAGGAGAGAGGATCCTACACATAAGAGCTGACACTCTACAGGAGAGAGGGCCCTGCACATAAGAGCTGACACTCTACAGCAGAGAGGACCCTGCACATAAGAGCTGACACTACAGGAGAGAGGACACTGCACATAAGAGCTGACACTACAGGAGAGAGGATCCTGCACATAAGAGCTGACTCTACAGGAGAGAGGACCCTGCACATAAGAGCTGACTCTACAGGAGAGAGGACCCTGCACATAAGAGCTGACACTGTACAGGAGAGAAGACCCTGCACATAAGAGCTGACACTCTACAGGAGAGAGGACCCTGCACATAAGAGCTGACACTGTACAGGAGAGAGGATCCTACACATAAGAGCTGACACTACAGGAGAGAGGATCCTACACATAAGAGCTGACACTCTACAGGAGAGAGGACCCTGCACATAAGAGCTGACACTCTACAGGAGAGAGGACCCTGCACATAAGAGCTGACACTACAGGAGAGAGGACCCTGCACATAAGAGCTGACACTGTACAGGAGAGAGGACCCTGCACATAAGAGCTGACACTACGGGAGAGAGGACCCTGCCCATAAGAGCTGACTCTCTACAGGAAAGAGGACACTGCACATAAGAGCTGACACTCTACAGGAGAGAGGACCCTGCACATAAGAGCTGACACTGTACAGGAGAGAGGACCCTGCACATAAGAGCTGACACTACGGGAGAGAGGACCCTGCCCATAAGAGCTGACTCTCTACAGGAAAGAGGACCCTGCACATAAGAGCTGACACTCTACAGGAGAGAGGACCCTGCACATAAGAGCTGACACTCTACAGGAGAGAGGACCCTGCACATAAGAGCTGACACTCTACAGGAGAGAGGACCCTGCACATAAGAGCTGACACTCTACAGGAGAAAGGACCCTGCACATAAGAGCTGACACTCTACAAGAGAGAGGATCCTGCACATAAGAGCTGACACTCTACAGGAGAGAGGACCCTGTACATAAGAGCTGACACTCTACAGGAGAAAGGACCCTGCACATAAGAGCTGACACTCTACAAGAGAGAGGATCCTGCACATAAGAGCTGACACTCTACAGGACAGAGGACCCTGTACATAAGAACTGACACTGTACAGGAGAGAGGACCCTGCACATAAGAGCTGACTCTACAGGAGAGAGGACCCTGCACATAAGAGCTGACACTCTACAGGAGAGAGGACCCTGCACATAGGAGCTGACACTACAGGAGAGAGGATCCTACACATAAGAGCTGACACTCTACAGGAGAGAGGACCCTGCACATAAGAGCTGACACTCTACAGGAGAAAGGACCCTGCACATAAGAGCTGACACTCTACAGCAGAGAGGACCCTGCACATAAGAGCTGACACTACAGGAGAGAGGACACTGCACATAAGAGCTGACACTACAGGAGAGAGGATCCTACACATAAGAGCTGACACTCTACAGGAGAGAGGGCCCTGCACATAAGAGCTGACACTCTACAGCAGAGAGGACCCTGCACATAAGAGCTGACACTACAGGAGAGAGGACACTGCACATAAGAGCTGACACTACAGGAGAGAGGATCCTGCACATAAGAGCTGACTCTACAGGAGAGAGGACCCTGCACATAAGAGCTGACTCTACAGGAGAGAGGACCCTGCACATAAGAGCTGACACTGTACAGGAGAGAAGACCCTGCACATAAGAGCTGACACTCTACAGGAGAGAGGACCCTGCACATAAGAGCTGACACTGTACAGGAGAGAGGATCCTACACATAAGAGCTGACACTACAGGAGAGAGGATCCTACACATAAGAGCTGACACTACAGGAGAGAGGACCCTGCACATAAGAGCTGACACTGTACAGGAGAGAGGACCCTGCACATAAGAGCTGACACTACGGGAGAGAGGACCCTGCCCATAAGAGCTGACTCTCTACAGGAAAGAGGACACTGCACATAAGAGCTGACACTCTACAGGAGAGAGGACCCTGCACATAAGAGCTGACACTGTACAGGAGAGAGGACCCTGCACATAAGAGCTGACACTACGGGAGAGAGGACCCTGCCCATAAGAGCTGACTCTCTACAGGAAAGAGGACCCTGCACATAAGAGCTGACACTCTACAGGAGAGAGGACCCTGCACATAAGAGCTGACACTCTACAGGAGAGAGGACCCTGCACATAAGAGCTGACACTCTACAGGAGAGAGGACCCTGCACATAAGAGCTGACACTCTACAGGAGAAAGGACCCTGCACATAAGAGCTGACACTCTACAAGAGAGAGGATCCTGCACATAAGAGCTGACACTCTACAGGAGAGAGGACCCTGTACATAAGAGCTGACACTGTACAGGAGAGAGGACCCTGCCCATAAGAGCTGACACTCTACAAGAGAGAGGACCCTGCACATAAGAGCTGACACTACAGGAGAGAGGACCCTGTACATAAGAGCTGACACTGTACAGGAGAGAGGACCCTGCACATAAGAGCTGACACTCTACAGGAGAGAGGACCCTGCACATAAGAGCTGACACTACAGGAGAGAGGTCCCTGCACATAAGAGCTGACACTGTACAGGAGAGAGGACCCTGCACATAAGAGCTGACACTACAGGAGAGAGGACCCTGCACATAAGAGCTGACACTACAGGAGAGAGGACCCTGCACATAAGAGCTGACACTCTACAGGAGAGAGGACCCTGCACATAAGAGCTGACACTCTACAGGAGAGAGGGCCCTGCACATAAGAGCTGACACTCTACAGGAGAGAGGGCCCTGCACATAAGAGCTGACACTACAGGAGAGAGGACCCTGCACATAAGAGCTGACACTCTACAGGAGAGAGGACCCTGCACATAAGAGCTGACACTCTACAGGAGAGAGGACCCTGCACATAAGAGCTGACACTACAGGAGAGAGGACCCTGCACATAAGAGCTGACACTACAGGAGAGAGGACCCTGCACATAAGAGCTGACACTACAGGAGAGAGGACCCTGTACATAAGAGCTGACACTCTACAGGAGAGAGGACCCTGCACATAAGAGCTGACACTCTACAGGAGAGAGGACCCAGCACATAAGAGCTGACACTACAGGAGAGAGGACCCTGCACATAAGAGCTGACACTCTACAGGAGAGAGGACCCTGCACATAAGAGCTGACACTACGGGAGAGAGGACCCTGCCCATAAGAGCTGACTCTCTACAGGAAAGAGGACACTGCACATAAGAGCTGACACTCTACAGGAGAGAGGACCCTGCACATAAGAGCTGACACTGTACAGGAGAGAGGACCCTGCACATAAGAGCTGACACTACGGGAGAGAGGACCCTGCCCATAAGAGCTGACTCTCTACAGGAAAGAGGACCCTGCACATAAGAGCTGACACTCTACAGGAGAGAGGACCCTGCACATAAGAGCTGACACTCTACAGGAGAGAGGACCCTGCACATAAGAGCTGACACTCTACAGGAGAGAGGACCCTGCACATAAGAGCTGACACTCTACAGGAGAAAGGACCCTGCACATAAGAGCTGACACTCTACAGGAGAGAGGACCCTGTACATAAGAGCTGACACTGTACAGGAGAGAGGACCCTGCCCATAAGAGCTGACACTCTACAAGAGAGAGGATCCTGCACATAAGAGCTGACACTACAGGAGAGAGGACCCTGCACATAAGAGCTGACACTCTACAGGAGAGAGGACCCTGCACATAAGAGCTGACCCTCTACAGGAGAGAGGACCCTGTACATAAGAGCTGACACTACAGGAGAGAGGACCCTGCACATAAGAGCTGACACTACAGGAGAGAGGACCCTGTACATAAGAGCTGACACTGTACAGGAGAGAGGACCCTGCACATAAGAGCTGACACTCTACAGGAGAGAGGACCCTGCACATAAGAGCTGACACTACAGGAGAGAGGTCCCTGCACATAAGAGCTGACACTGTACAGGAGAGAGGACCCTGCACATAAAAGCTGACACTACAGGAGAGAGGACCCTGTACATAAGAGCTGACACTCTACAGGAGAGAGGACCCTGCACATAAGAGCTGACACTCTACAGGAGAGAGGACCCTGCACATAAGAGCTGACACTACAGGAGAGAGGTCCCTGCACATAAGAGCTGACACTGTACAGGAGAGAGGACCCTGCACATAAGAGCTGACACTACAGGAGAGAGGACCCTGCACATAAGAGCTGACACTCTACAGGAGAGAGGACCCTGCACATAAGAGCTGACACTACAGGAGAGAGGACCCTGTACATAAGAGCTGACACTGTACAGGAGAGAGGACCCTGCACATAAGAGCTGACACTACAGGAGAGAGGTCCCTGCACATAAGAGCTGACTCTACAGGAGAGAGGACCCTGCACATAAGAGCTGACTCTACAGGAGAGAGGACCCTGCACATAAGAGCTGACACTGTACAGGAGAGAAGACCCTGCACATAAGAGCTGACACTCTACAGGAGAGAGGACCCTGCACATAAGAGCTGACACTGTACAGGAGAGAAGACCCTGCACATAAGAGCTGACTCTACAGGAGAGAGGACCCTGCACATAAGAGCTGACACTCTACAGGAGAGAGGACCCTGCACATAGGAGCTGACACTACAGGAGAGAGGATCCTACACATAAGAGCTGACACTCTACAGGAGAGAGGACCCTGCACATAAGAGCTGACACTCTACAGGAGAAAGGACCCTGCACATAAGAGCTGACACTCTACAGCAGAGAGGACCCTGCACATAAGAGCTGACACTACAGGAGAGAGGACACTGCACATAAGAGCTGACACTACAGGAGAGAGGATCCTACACATAAGAGCTGACACTCTACAGGAGAGAGGGCCCTGCACATAAGAGCTGACACTCTACAGCAGAGAGGACCCTGCACATAAGAGCTGACACTACAGGAGAGAGGACACTGCACATGAGAGCTGACACTACAGGAGAGAGGATCCTGCACATAAGAGCTGACTCTACAGGAGAGAGGACCCTGCACATAAGAGCTGACTCTACAGGAGAGAGGACCCTGCACATAAGAGCTGACACTGTACAGGAGAGAAGACCCTGCACATAAGAGCTGACACTCTACAGGAGAGAGGACCCTGCAAATAAGAGCTGACACTGTACAGGAGAGAGGATCCTACACATAAGAGCTGACACTACAGGAGAGAGGATCCTACACATAAGAGCTGACACTCTACAGGAGAGAGGACCCTGCACATAAGAGCTGACACTCTACAGGAGAGAGGACCCTGCACATAAGAGCTGACACTACAGGAGAGAGGACCCTGCACATAAGAGCTGACACTGTACAGGAGAGAGGACCCTGCACATAAGAGCTGACACTACGGGAGAGAGGACCCTGCCCATAAGAGCTGACTCCCTACAGGAAAGAGGACACTGCACATAAGAGCTGACACTCTACAGGAGAGAGGACCCTGCACATAAGAGCTGACACTGTACAGGAGAGAGGACCCTGCACATAAGAGCTGACACTACGGGAGAGAGGACCCTGCCCATAAGAGCTGACTCTCTACAGGAAAGAGGACCCTGCACATAAGAGCTGACACTCTACAGGAGAGAGGACCCTGCACATAAGAGCTGACACTCTACAGGAGAGAGGACCCTGCACATAAGAGCTGACACTCTACAGGAGAGAGGACCCTGCACATAAGAGCTGACACTCTACAGGAGAAAGGACCCTGCACATAAGAGCTGACACTCTACAAGAGAGAGGATCCTGCACATAAGAGCTGACACTCTACAGGAGAGAGGACCCTGTACATAAGAGCTGACACTCTACAGGAGAAAGGACCCTGCACATAAGAGCTGACACTCTACAAGAGAGAGGATCCTGCACATAAGAGCTGACACTCTACAGGACAGAGGACCCTGTACATAAGAGCTGACACTGTACAGGAGAGAGGACCCTGCCCATAAGAGCTGACACTCTACAAGAGAGAGGACCCTGCACATAAGAGCTGACACTACAGGAGAGAGGACCCTGCACATAAGAGCTGACACTCTACAGGAGAGAGGACCCTGCACATAAGAGCTGACCCTCTACAGGAGAGAGGACCCTGTACATAAGAGCTGACACTACAGGAGAGAGGACCCTGCACATAAGAGCTGACACTACAGGAGAGAGGACCCTGTACATAAGAGCTGACACTGTACAGGAGAGAGGACCCTGCACATAAGAGCTGACACTCTACAGGAGAGAGGACCCTGCACATAAGAGCTGACACTACAGGAGAGAGGTCCCTGCACATAAGAGCTGACACTGTACAGGAGAGAGGACCCTGCACATAAGAGCTGACACTACAGGAGAGAGGACCCTGCACATAAGAGCTGACACTACAGGAGAGAGGACCCTGCACATAAGAGCTGACACTCTACAGGAGAGAGGACCCTGCACATAAGAGCTGACACTCTACAGGAGAGAGGGCCCTGCACATAAGAGCTGACACTCTACAGGAGAGAGGGCCCTGCACATAAGAGCTGACACTACAGGAGAGAGGACCCTGCACATAAGAGCTGACACTCTACAGGAGAGAGGACCCTGCACATAAGAGCTGACACTCTACAGGAGAGAGGACCCTGCACATAAGAGCTGACACTACAGGAGAGAGGACCCTGCACATAAGAGCTGACACTACAGGAGAGAGGACCCTGCACATAAGAGCTGACACTACAGGAGAGAGGACCCTGTACATAAGAGCTGACACTACAGGAGAGAGGACCCTGCACATAAGAGCTGACACTCTACAGGAGAGAGGACCCAGCACATAAGAGCTGACACTACAGGAGAGAGGACCCTGCACATAAGAGCTGACACTCTACAGGAGAGAGGACCCTGCACATAAGAGCTGACACTCTACAGGAGAGAGGACCCAGCACATAAGAGCTGACACTACAGGAGAGAGGACCCTGCACATAAGAGCTGACACTCTACAGGAGAGAGGACCCTGCACATAAGAGCTGACACTACGGGAGAGAGGACCCTGCCCATAAGAGCTGACTCTCTACAGGAAAGAGGACACTGCACATAAGAGCTGACACTCTACAGGAGAGAGGACCCTGCACATAAGAGCTGACACTGTACAGGAGAGAGGACCCTGCACATAAGAGCTGACACTACGGGAGAGAGGACCCTGCCCATAAGAGCTGACTCTCTACAGGAAAGAGGACCCTGCACATAAGAGCTGACACTCTACAGGAGAGAGGACCCTGCACATAAGAGCTGACACTCTACAGGAGAGAGGACCCTGCACATAAGAGCTGACACTCTACAGGAGAGAGGACCCTGCACATAAGAGCTGACACTCTACAGGAGAAAGGACCCTGCACATAAGAGCTGACACTCTACAAGAGAGAGGATCCTGCACATAAGAGCTGACACTCTACAGGAGAGAGGACCCTGTACATAAGAGCTGACACTGTACAGGAGAGAGGACCCTGCCCATAAGAGCTGACACTCTACAAGAGAGAGGATCCTGCACATAAGAGCTGACACTACAGGAGAGAGGACCCTGCACATAAGAGCTGACACTCTACAGGAGAGAGGACCCTGCACATAAGAGCTGACCCTCTACAGGAGAGAGGACCCTGTACATAAGAGCTGACACTACAGGAGAGAGGACCCTGCACATAAGAGCTGACACTACAGGAGAGAGGACCCTGTACATAAGAGCTGACACTGTACAGGAGAGAGGACCCTGCACATAAGAGCTGACACTCTACAGGAGAGAGGACCCTGCACATAAGAGCTGACACTACAGGAGAGAGGTCCCTGCACATAAGAGCTGACACTGTACAGGAGAGAGGACCCTGCACATAAGAGCTGACACTACAGGAGAGAGGACCCTGCACATAAGAGCTGACACTACAGGAGAGAGGACCCTGCACATAAGAGCTGACACTCTACAGGAGAGAGGACCCTGCACATAAGAGCTGACACTCTACAGGAGAGAGGGCCCTGCACATAAGAGCTGACACTCTACAGGAGAGAGGGCCCTGCACATAAGAGCTGACACTACAGGAGAGAGGACCCTGCACATAAGAGCTGACACTCTACAGGAGAGAGGACCCTGCACATAAGAGCTGACACTCTACAGGAGAGAGGACCCTGCACATAAGAGCTGACACTACAGGAGAGAGGACCCTGCACATAAGAGCTGACACTACAGGAGAGAGGACCCTGCACATAAGAGCTGACACTACAGGAGAGAGGACCCTGTACATAAGAGCTGACACTCTACAGGAGAGAGGACCCTGCACATAAGAGCTGACACTCTACAGGAGAGAGGACCCAGCACATAAGAGCTGACACTACAGGAGAGAGGACCCTGCACATAAGAGCTGACACTACAGGAGAGAGGACCCTGTACATAAGAGCTGACACTGTACAGGAGAGAGGACCCTGCACATAAGAGCTGACACTCTACAGCAGAGAGGACCCTGCACATAAGAGCTGACACTACAGGAGAGAGGACACTGCACATAAGAGCTGACACTACAGGAGAGAGGATCCTACACATAAGAGCTGACCCTCTACAGGAGAGAGGACCCTGTACATAAGAGCTGACACTACAGGAGAGAGGACCCTGCACATAAGAGCTGACACTGTACAGGAGAGAGGACCCTGTACATAAGAGCTGACACTGTACAGGAGAGAGGACCCTGCACATAAGAGCTGACACTCTACAGGAGAGAGGACCCTGCACATAAGAGCTGACACTCTACAGGAGAGAGGGCCCTGCACATAAGAGCTGACACTACAGGAGAGAGGACACTGCACATAAGAGCTGACACTACAGGAGAGAGGATCCTACACATAAGAGCTGACACTCTACAGGAGAGAGGATCCTGCACATAAGAGCTGACTCTACAGGAGAGAGGACCCTGCACATAAGAGCTGACACTGTACAGGAGAGAAGACCCTGCACATAAGAGCTGACACTCTACAGGAGAGAGGACCCTGCACATAAGAGCTGACACTGTACAGGAGAGAAGACCCTGCACATAAGAGCTGACTCTACAGGAGAGAGGACCCTGCACATAAGAGCTGACACTCTACAGGAGAGAGGACCCTGCACATAGGAGCTGACACTACAGGAGAGAGGATCCTACACATAAGAGCTGACACTCTACAGGAGAGAGGACCCTGCACATAAGAGCTGACACTCTACAGGAGAAAGGACCCTGCACATAAGAGCTGACACTCTACAGCAGAGAGGACCCTGCACATAAGAGCTGACACTACAGGAGAGAGGACACTGCACATAAGAGCTGACACTACAGGAGAGAGGATCCTACACATAAGAGCTGACACTCTACAGGAGAGAGGGCCCTGCACATAAGAGCTGACACTCTACAGGAGAGAGGACCCTGCACATAAGAGCTGACCCTCTACAGGAGAGAGGGCCCTGCACATAAGAGCTGACACTGTACAGCAGAGAGGACCCTGCACATAAGAGCTGACACTACAGGAGAGAGGACACTGCACATAAGAGCTGACACTACAGGAGAGAGGATCCTACACATAAGAGCTGACACTCTACAGGAGAGAGGACCCTGCACATAAGAGCTGACCCTCTACAGGAGAGAGGATCCTGCACATAAGAGCTGACTCTACAGGAGAGAGGACCCTGCACATAAGAGCTGACTCTACAGGAGAGAGGACCCTGCACATAAGAGCTGACACTGTACAGGAGAGAAGACCCTGCACATAAGAGCTGACACTCTACAGGAGAGAGGACCCTGCACATAAGAGCTGACACTGTACAGGAGAGAGGATCCTACACATAAGAGCTGACACTACAGGAGAGAGGATCCTACACATAAGAGCTGACACTCTACAGGAGAAAGGACCCTGCACATAAGAGCTGACACTCTACAGCAGAGAGGACCCTGCACATAAGAGCTGACACTACAGGAGAGAGGACACTGCACATAAGAGCTGACACTACAGGAGAGAGGATCCTACACATAAGAGCTGACACTCTACAGGAGAGAGGGCCCTGCACATAAGAGCTGACACTCTACAGCAGAGAGGACCCTGCACATAAGAGCTGACACTACAGGAGAGAGGACACTGCACATAAGAGCTGACACTACAGGAGAGAGGATCCTACACATAAGAGCTGACACTGTACAGGAGAGAAGACCCTGCACATAAGAGCTGACACTCTACAGGAGAGAGGACGCTGCACATAAGAGCTGACACTGTACAGGAGAGAGGATCCTACACATAAGAGCTGACACTACAGGAGAGAGGATCCTACACATAAGAGCTGACACTCTACAGGAGAGAGGACCCTGCACATAAGAGCTGACACTCTACAGGAGAAAGGACCCTGCACATAAGAGCTGACACTACGGGAGAGAGGATCCTGCACATAAGAGCTGACACTCTACAGGAGAGAGGACCCTGCACATAAGAGCTGACACTACAGGAGAGAGGACACTGCACATAAGAGCTGACACTGTACAGGAGAGAGGATCCTACACATAAGAGCTGACACTACAGGAGAGAGGATCCTACACATAAGAGCTGACACTACAGGAGAGAGGATCCTGCACATAAGAGCTGACACTCTACAGGACAGAGGACCCTGCACATAAGAGCTGACACTCTACAGCAGAGAGGACCCTGCACATAAGAGCTGACCCTCTACAAGAGAGAGGACCCTGCACATAAGAGCTGACACTCTACAGGAGAGAGGACACTACACATAAGAGCTGACACTCTACAGGAGAGAAGATCCTGCACATAAGAGCTGACACTACAGGAGAGAGGACACTGCACATAAGAGCTGACACTCTACAGGAGAGAGGACACTACACATAAGAGCTGACACTACAGGAGAGAGGACCCTGCACATAAGAGCTGACACTCTACAGGAGAGAGGACCCTGCACATAAGAGCTGACACTCTACAGGAGAGAGGATAATGCACATAAGAGCTGACACTGTACAGGAGAGAGGACCCTGCACATAAGAGCTGACACTCTACAGGAGAGAGGATAATGCACATAAGAGCTGACACTGTACAGGAGAGAGGACCCTGCACATAAGAGCTGACACTACGGGAGAGAGGACCCTGCCCATAAGAGCTGACTCTCTACAGGAGAGAGGACCCTGCACATAAGAGCTGACACTCTACAGGAGAGAGGACCCTGCACATAAGAGCTGACACTCTACAGGAGAGAGGACCCTGCACATAAGAGCTGACACTCTACAGGAGAGAGGACCCTGCACATAAGAGCTGACACTCTACAGGAGAGAGGACCCTGCACATAAGAGCTGACTCTCTACAGGAGAGAGGACCCTGCACATAAGAGCTGACACTCTACAGGAGAGAGGACCCTGCACATAAGAGCTGACACTCTACAGGAGAGAGGACCCTGCACATAAGAGCTGACACTCTACAGGAGAGAGGACCCTGCACATAAGAGCTGACCCTCTACAGGAGAGAGGATCCTGCACATAAGAGCTGACTCTACAGGAGAGAGGACCCTGTACATAAGAGCTGACACTGTACAGGAGAGAGGACCCTGCCCATAAGAGCTGACTCTGTACAGGAGAGAGGACCCTGCACATAAGAGCTGACACTCTACAGGAGAGAGGATAATGCACATAAGAGCTGACACTCTACAGGAGAGAGGACCCTGCACATAAGAGCTGACACTACGGGAGAGAGGACCCTGCCCATAAGAGCTGACTCTCTACAGGAGAGAGGACCCTGCACATAAGAGCTGACACTCTACAGGAGAGAGGACCCTGCACATAAGAGCTGACACTCTACAGGAGAGAGGACCCTGCACATAAGAGCTGACACTCTACAGGAGAGAGGACCCTGCACATAAGAGCTGACACTCTACAGGAGAGAGGACCCTGCACATAAGAGCTGACACTCTACAAGAGAGAGGATCCTGCACATAAGAGCTGACACTACAGGAGAGAGGACCCTGCACATAAGAGCTGACACTCTACAGGAGAGAGGACCCTGCACATAAGAGCTGACCCTCTACAGGAGAGAGGACCCTGTACATAAGAGCTGACACTACAGGAGAGAGGACCCTGCACATAAGAGCTGACCCTCTACAGGAGAGAGGATCCTGCACATAAGAGCTGACACTACAGGAGAGAGGACCCTGTACATAAGAGCTGACACTGTACAGGAGAGAGGACCCTGCCCATAAGAGCTGACTCTGTACAGGAGAGAGGACCCTGCACATAAGAGCTGACCCTCTACAGGAGAGAGGACCCTGCCCATAAGAGCTGACACTACAGGAGAGAGGACCCTGCACATAAGAGCTGACCCTCTACAGGAGAGAGGACCCTGCACATAAGAGCTGACACTACAGGAGAGAGGACCCTGCACATAAGAGCTGACACTCTACAGGAGAGAGGACCCTGCACATAAGAGCTGACACTCTACAGGAGAGAGGACACTGCACATAAGAGCTGACACTCTACTGGAGAGAGGACCCTGCACATAAGAGCTGACACTCTACAAGAGAGAGGACCCTGCACATAAGAGCTGACACTGTACAGGAGAGAGGATCCTGCACATAAGAGCTGACACTCTACAGGAGAGAGGATCCTGCACATAAGAGCTGACACTCTACAGGAGAGAGGACCCTGCACATAAGAGCTGACACTACAGGAGAGAGGACACTGCACATAAGAGCTGACACTGTACAGGAGAGAGGATCCTACACATAAGAGCTGACACTACAGGAGAGAGGATCCTACACATAAGAGCTGACACTACAGGAGAGAGGATCCTGCACATAAGAGCTGACACTCTACAGGACAGAGGACCCTGCACATAAGAGCTGACACTCTACAGCAGAGAGGACCCTGCACATAAGAACTGACCCTCTACAAGAGAGAGGACACTACACATAAGAGCTGACACTCTACAGGAGAGAAGGTCCTGCACATAAGAGCTGACACTACAGGAGAGAGGACACTGCACATAAGAGCTGACCCTCTACAGGAGAGAGGACTCTGCACATAAGAGCTGACACTCTACAGGAGAGAGGACCCTGCACATAAGAGCTGACACTCTACAGGAGAGAGGATAATGCACATAAGAGCTGACACTCTACAGGAGAGAGGACCCTGCACATAAGAGCTGACCCTCTACAGGAGAGAGGACCCTGCACATAAGAGCTGACACTCTACAGGAGAGAGGATCCTGCACATAAGAGCTGACACTACAGGAGAGAGGACCCTGCACATAAGAGCTGACACTACAGGAGAGAGGACCCTGCACATAAGAGCTGACACTACAGGAGAGAGGACCCTGCACATAAGAGCTGACACTCTACAGGAGAGAGGATCCTGCACATAAGAGCTGACACTACAGGAGAGAAGTTGAGCATCAGAGAATAGAGGCCTTGATATTACGAGCCACATCAGTAGTTCCAGCAGCTGCTGAATTCATGATGGATAAGTGGAGCCAGTCTGACTTGTGGATTATTAGGTTATATAATGAGTCAGTCAGTCATTGGCACCATCATACCAACCAATCAGAGCTCGGCTTTCATTTCTCAACCTAATCATGAAAAATGAAAGCTCAGCTCTCATTGGTTGCTATGGGCAACAAGGCCTGGTTGTTCCCTGAAACAATTATAAGTAGGCCTTGTCTTTTGGTCTGAAAGGAAGACGGATGTTGTTATACACAAGACCAGTATTCATGTTAGACAGTTAAAAATAACATAAAAAAAGTGTATATAATATATATATATATTTTTTTACACACACACACACACACACACACATACATATATATGTATATACACGCACACACATATACTGTATATTGGGCTTTAAAACATTTTATTGATGAAACACGCCAGGAAACAATATTTCCCCATTAATAAGTATTTGCTATGTAGATCCTGGAGATATATGCTCCCTTGGCAAAATGATCAGATTTTTTCTTTCCACATTAGCGATCATTGCACCGAGAGATGTGGAGTGAGGCATGAGAGGGGAGCATGGCCATGGATACCACAGCGCTCCTAATAAGATATCTGCATTCATCTCATGCAGCCATCGCCCTCCATCTAGGCCGAGGACTCATTGTTACCCCCTCCCCTCCTATTTCTTCCTCGCTCCCTGCTCTCCGAGATCTCCTTGTTCACAGAATCTGGGCTTCGTGTTTAATTGATTCCCTGTTGCTAAGCGGCAGGCAGCGGCTCCAGAGAACACAATAACATGGCGGCGTGGATGTAGGGGCCGTCGCAGTGTGATGTACCTTAGTACTGAATGTTATTGACAGAAAGGAGAAGCATTAGGAAAATGAATTCTTATAAAATGCTGTAATAAAATAATAAGTAATGGTACATACTGACAGAGGATCTCCTGGGCCCACAGGTAAAATCTGGAAGAGATTCAGTCAAAAATTACCTCCAGATTTTTATAATATTGGTTTCCACAAATGGAGTAGTTTAAGTCACCTCAGCTCCAAGGAACCAGGAGGACCTGCAGCCTCTATCTCCAGCAATTACCCCCCCAATGTACATGTTCCACTCATGAAAACTCTGAGGACACCTCACATACACGCCAAACCTCCTGGCGATCATCTTTTCAAGAACTGGAAATAGCATGCCACGAAGAGTTAACCCAAAATGTACGTAGATGATGATTCAAAATATATCTGTCCATGTGCCCCTCGATCGTCAATGATCTAAAGACCTACTAGGTTTTTCCGTCTGATCCAATCCTTATACAAACCAAGACACTTACAGACATTCTTGATGTTGCCAGGGAGAAATCTCTCATCTCGAACACTGAATACAAATACTTAATACCAGAGGCGCCTACCATACCTATATTTTATGCCCAAAAATAGGTGAGGAAACCAGCGAAAGGTGAAGGTTGCTAAAAAATAACTTATTAATCCAAGTAAAAATTATACTAACATGTGTCCACACTTGTGATAAAAGATCAACGCGTTTCGACTTGCAATAATAAGACGCAATAGGGGGATAGAGGGCTAGCCACCATCCATTAGCTTTGAGAAAATATCGGATTACGTACCGGTAATGCTCTTTTATAGAGCCCACGACAGCACCCACTGAGAGAGGGGATCCGCCCCTAGGAACAGGAAACCTACAGAGAGATAAAAGGGGCGGCCCCCCCTCGCTCCTCAGTTGTTTTACAGAGAAAAAGGAGGAACCGCCGCCAGGTTTTTTAGTCTTATCAGGTTTAGGCATATATACATATTTACAACCTCATACCATATTATTCTATTATATACATCTCCCTATCAAGACACCACGTGCAACTAAATAAAGAAAAGGGAGGGAATCGAATGGGTGCTGTCGTGGGCTCTATAAAAGAGCATTACCGGTACGTAATCCGATATTTTCTATTCGCCACGACAGCACCCACTGAGAGATTTTCAGAGACTATATACTGGGTGGGTTAACTGAATCAAGAACCGAAACCCCAAAGGTCAGGTCAGAAGCAGCAGACAGATCTAATCTATAATGTCTATAGAAGGTGTTTGGTGAAGACCAAGTTGCAGCCTTACATATAAGATCTATCAGCACGTTCGCCCTTTCTGCCCAGGAGGTCGACACGGCTCTTGTGGAGTGTGCTCCCACATGCATTGGAGGATCTCTTCCTCCAGCTTTATACGCCAGGACAATGGCATCTCTAATCCAGCGTGATAGCGTGTTCTTTGTAACTCTGGAACCCTTGGTTTTTCCCTGGAAAGAGACAAAGAGAGCCCTACTCTTCCTCCAGTCCCTAGTCCTCTCTAAGTAGGCTAGAATAGTTCTCTTAACATCTAGGGTATGAAGCCTGGCTTCTTCTGGAGTCGAGTGGTCTTCATAGAAGGTAGGTAACAGGATCTCCTGGGATCTGTGAAAACTAGTGGCTACCTTAGGGAGATAACAAGGGTCCGTCTTTAAAATTATTCTATCAGATGTCACGGATAGATAAGGAGGGTCAATAGACAAGGCATGGAGATCACTCACCCTTCTAGCGGATACTAACGCTACTAACAGTATTGTTTTTAGCGAGATGTTCTTTAATGAGGCCTCATGTAGCGGCTCAAACGGGCTTTGTGTCAAGGCATCTAGGACCAGAGATAGATCCCACTGAGGCACCTGTGGTATATGAATAGGTTTTGATCGTTCACATGCTGATATAAAACGAGAAACCCATCTATCTCCCGCCACATCATAACTAAAGAGGGCTCCTAGAGCTGAAACCTGGACTCTTAGAGTATTTACCGACAGTCCTAATTCAAGTCCTTTTTGCAAGAACTCCAATATTGCAAATATAGGAACTTCAGCGGAAAGTTGTGCAGTATGAAATTTAAGGAATTTTTTCCAAACTCTGACATAGATTTGGGTAGTGGAAGGCTTTCTACTCTTCATAAGAGTATCTATAAGCCCACTGGAAAAACCCCTTAGAGTTAGTAAGTGCCTTTCAAATTCCATACCGTCAGATTCATGCCTTTTACCCGAGGATGGAGAAACGGTCCCTGAGACAACAGGTCCTTGGTCTGAGGCAGAATCCAAGGGTCTGTAGTCGACATTGCCCTGAGCCAGGAGAACCATGGCCTTTTGGGCCAGAATGGGGCCACCAACAGAACTCTTGCCCCCTCCTCCCTTATTTTTCTTATTACTATAGGTAATAGATTCCATGGAGGGAATGCGTAGGCCAGGTCGAATGTCCATGGTACCTGAAGGGCATCGAATATGTCGGGGTTGTCCAGTCTGCAAAGGGAAGCAAATGTTTTGACCTGACGGTTGGACCTTGTTGCGAATAGGTCTATTTGTGGCATGCCCCATCGGTCTGTTATCTGCCGGAAAATCTCTCTGCTGAGCATCCATTCCCCTTGATGAAGGGTATGGCGACTGAGGAAATCGGCACGGATGTTGTCTATACCTCTGATGTGCACCGCTGACAAGGACAACAGATGACTTTCGGCTAACGTCATGATGTCCGAAGAGACTCTCATAAGATTTTCTGATCGTGTACCTCCTTGACGATTTAAATAGGCTACTGCCGAGGTGTTGTCTGAGAGGACCCTTGTGTGAGAGCCTCGTAGCTGGGGAAGAAAGTGGAGTAGGGAATAATATATGGCTCTTAATTCTTTTACATTAGAAGAATTAGCTAACTCTGACCTGGACCAAAGGCCCTGAACCACCTGATCACCAAAATGTGCTCCCCAGCCCTCCGGACTAGCATCCGTGGTTACTACGGCAGAAGGGGTGATGACCCATGGTACCCCCTCTGATAGATTTCCCCAATCTAACCACCATGTAAGGGAGTGTACTACCTCTGCCGTTAAGAAAATTGTTCGATCTAAATGTACCCTATCTTTTGTGTCTTCCTGCAATACCAATTTTTGCAGCTGCCTGGTATGGAATTGAGCCCATTTAACCGCAGGGATACATGATGATAGTGAACCTAACAATGACATGGCATTTCTCAGTGACATATTACGCTTTTTGATAGCTAAATCTACTTTACTAATTATCGAATACTTTTTATCATCAGGCAACCAACATTTTTGGTCTACTGAATCCAGGAGGAGACCTAAAAATTTCTGACAAGTGACGGGTTGGAGTCTGGATTTTTCCCAGTTAATAATCCAACCCAGCCTTTGTAAAGAGGATACCACCTCCTCCAACCTTTGCTCACACTGTAAGAAATTTTTTCCCACAATTAGTAGGTCGTCCAGATATGGGATGACCAATGTGTCTTTTAACCGTAGGAAGGACATTACTTCCAAAAGCAACTTAGTAAAGGCTCTAGGAGCCATAGACAGACCAAAGGGCATTGCTCTATATTGAAAATGACGAACTTGACCGTCTATAACTACTGCTACCCGAAGAAACTGCTGGTGCGACTGGTGTATGGGAAGATGATAATAAGCATCTTTGAGATCAAGTACTACCATGTAACAGTTAGGGAACAAATTTTTAATGGCTGATCGAATGGATTCCATCTTAAATGTTGTGGGTTTTATGAACATATTTAGATTTCTCAAATTAAAGATAGTTCTATAGGATCCGTCAGGTTTTGTAATCAGAAACAAGGGGGAGTAGAACCCCTGCCCGGTTTGAGATGACGGAACCTCTATTAAGACCCGTTTTGCAAGAAGGGACTTGACTTCTACTTCCAATGCTTCTTGTTGTAGTTTGGACTTTAGGGAGGTGAGCCGAAAGGAATCCGGAGGTTTTCGGATGAAGTCTAGAGTAAGGCCTGAGGATATTAATTTTATGGCCCATGGGTTGATAGTTATTTCTCTCCACTGATTGATAAATCCCAGTAGTCTACCGCCCACTGGTGGAATAGGGTTCTCGGGATTTTTCAGCTGGTTTGAAGGGACGTTTGTTAAACAAATTGCCTTTCTGCCTGAAGTCTTTGTTCCTCCATTGCTCTTTAAAGCTTCCCTTTCTGCCAAATGCTGGCCTCCTAAATGCCCTTCTGTAAGCAGGAACAAAGGGATTAGGAAAACCTTTTTTACGCTCACCCGCCTTAGTGAGTATCTCATCCAGAATAGTTCCAAAGAGGTACTCACCCTGACAGGGTATGGCACACAACTTGGATCTGGACTGGGCATCCCCCTTCCAGTTCTTTAACCATAAGGCTCGGCGGGCAGTATTTGCGAGGCTGGCTGTCCTGGCCGCCAGGCGGAGAGAATCCACGGAGGCATCGGATATAAATGCCGCAGCGCTCTTAATTAAGGGGATGGATGCCCTCAATTTCTCTCTAGATATACCATTCTTGATATTCTGGTCCAGCTGGTCTAACCAAACCAGCATAGATCTACTGGTACATGTGGTGGAGATTGCCGGCCTAAATGCAGTGACACAGGCCTCCCACGATTTTTTCAAAAGTGCATCCGATTTCCTATCCATGGGATCAGATAAGGAGCCTGAATCTTCCACTGGTAGGGAAGAACGGCGGGAAGTGGATGCGACAGCCGCATCGACCTTTGGAACTTTAGTCCAGGTGTTTAAATCTTCGTCCTCAAAGGGGTAACGTCTCTTACAGGATACTGGTGTAAACCCTTTCTGCCCCTTGCTCCACTCTTTTTTAATGAGATCTTTTATAGTCTGGTTTACTGGGAATACGTGGCCCTTTCGCTGAAATAGACCTGCGAACATAACCTCCTGGGCCGTTTGGGGTTCTTTAACCTCCGACACCCCCATCGTTTTCCTCACTGATTTGACTAGACTATTTACTCCCTCAGTCGGGAAACAGACATATTCCTCCTCATCTGAGGAACCAGACAAGTGGGAGACGTCTGAATCAATTTCCCCACTTTCCGCCGACGTGTCAGCATTGGGTGAGGATTTTCTCCTACTTCTCTTCTCAACACTGCCTGAGGGACCACCACTCAACGATTGGAGTTCCTCCCGAATCATGAGCCGTATTTCGTCCATTTTAACGGACTCCTCCTGCCGCAGGGTGTTATCTATGCATGCCTGACATAACGTTTTTGGATAAGAGTCAGGCAGGGGCTCAATACATATAGCACACTGCTTGTGCTTGGTCTTCTCCTTGCTTTTTGGCTAGAGGGACATGAGCAGAGGAGACCAATATAAGCTCTGAAGGAGCTGAATACCCAAACATTCTGAAGCATACTATACCGATTGTTGGGTGGATCGTCCGGTCTGGGATGTGGAACGGGATGATCTCCTTCCTGATTTTTCAGTGGAATCACTCTTCCTGGAGTGTCCACTATTCTTTTTTGCAGCATTACCACTTTGCTTTTGTGGCTCTTCTACAGGGTGCTCACTGACTTCCTCGTGGGACGACATAATGCACACTGTTTTTCCCTTCCTATCAGACTTTTATAGTGTGGGCTATCAATCTCAGCCCCCGCAGCTGCAACCCATTTTTTTTTTTTTAATTACCTGCACCAGGACACCTGCGAACACCGCCAGGAGGAATCCAATATGGCGGTTCCCCCGGAAATGCAATGCCGACCTCCGGGGGTCGGCCATACTACATCCGGGATTCCGGACGCACTGCGCATGCGCCGGCGTCTGCCGCATTTTTCCGGCATTACAACCCCACGCATCGTACCTGAGGGACCGGGGGGAGCCACCGCTGTTCCGCGCCACACCTTCCAGACCGGGATCTCAGGTAACCATACCGCCATGGTCTTCCTTCCACAACGATGTCCCAGCAGGGAGATCGTTGGAGCTTTCCAGGCCCCACTATTTGGCCGGTGCAGACGAGGAGGGAACCAACAGGAATCCCCGACTCTGCTTCTACTCGCTCTGGAGCCCCTGCCGCTCAGCAGAGACGCACAGGCGGCATCCAGGCGAGTTTTTCCTCTTCTCAGACACCGCTGTACAGTGTCTACAGAGATCTTCTCTGTGGGCTTCCTTCTAGGAACAGGAAACCAACTGAGGAGCGAGGGGGGGCCGCCCCTTTTATCTCTCTGTAGGTTTCCTGTTCCTAGGGGCGGATCCCCTCTCTCAGTGGGTGCTGTCGTGGCGAATAGAAAACAAAGAATACCGAAGGGCGAGTTCCTCTACATCAGGAGAAACTATTTCCAAATCAAGTGATTTCAAAACACAAGTGGCTGATCTGTATCAAAGATTCCAAGATAGGAGCCATTCTCATCAGGTCCTTGATCTAGCATACACCTATGCTCTGAGGAAAGAAAGGCAATCCCTTTTTAATAATTCAAAAGAAAACAAAACATGAACATCATGAAAGTACAGTTGTGCTCAAAAGTTTACATAACCCGGCAGAATGTTTGCTTCCTTGGCCTTTTTTCATTGAGTATGAATGATAACACTAAACCTTTTTCTCCATTCATGGTTAGTGGTTGAGTGAAGCCATTTATTGTCAAACTACTGTGTTTTCTCATTTTAAATCATAATGACAGCCCAAAACATCCAAATGACCCTGATCGAAAGTTCACATACCCTGGTGATTTTGGCCCGATAACATAAACAGATGTTGACACAATTGGGTTTGAATGGCTACTAAAGGTAACATCCTCACCTGAGACCTGTTTGCTTGTAATCAGTGTGTGCATAAAAGCTGAGTTTCCGTTAATCCAGACAGACTCTTGCATCTTTCATCCAGCCACTGACATTTCTGGATTGTGTGTCATGAGGAAAGCAAAAGAATTGTCATCGGTCCTGTATCCTCATCTGCTGGTGCAGGAGTGGCCAGTGCATGAATCTAGTTCCCGGGTGCAGGAGCAGCCAGTGCCTGAACTTCATCCCCTGGTCCCGGAGTGGACAGTGCCTGAGCCCAGTCCACTGGTCCCAGAGCGGCCAGTGCCTGAACCCTATCCCCCTGGTCCTGGAGTGTCAGTCCTATTCCCTAAGTCCTCTGGTCCCAGTGCATGAACACTATTCTGCGGTCCATAAGTGGCCTATCCCTGATCCTGAATCCTAGACCGGCATGTCTGAACTAAGCCCTAAATCAGTGTCAGCGTACCTGACCCCTAGGGTCAGAAGCTACAGCACCGGGTTCTGCCCTAGAGTGGTACCTGGCAGCTACCTTCCACACAAGCCTGACCTCACCACTAGAGACTTCAGTGAACACCAAGGTAGCAGCTTAGTTACTCCCCTTCCTGGGTAGGCCTGGCCCTGTGGCACAGTGGGTCCATAAATCCATGTGCGCCACGGCTGGGCATAACAGTTTATTTGGCCTATAACTATAGCGGCAACAACATGAACAATGTCCATAAGGGACATCACCTTTTGTATGTTGGAACTCATTAAACCAATGAGTTATACTGATAGACAGCAAGATGATGGAGGTCAAGAGGACACTCTTTTGGCCTCCATTGAGCTAATATAACCCTATGGACATATTTAACGTGTATGTCGGAAGCTTTCCCTGAGCACATGCTAAACACACTCAATGTGAACTGTTTCTTAATCTAAATTTTTTTTATGTTTACCTCCCAACTATTCCATGATGAATTGAATAAGTGGGAACACACCTGCCCACCAGGAGATATTTGGGAATGTTCACATGGAGGTTTTTGCTCCACTTCAAAATCCACATTACAAGCTTCGAGTTTTATTTGATGTGGGTTTTGAAGAGATTCTACTTCAAAGCCCATGTATAAAAAAAACTAAATAAAAAAAACGATTTAACATTCCCAGATGTTTTCTGACATGCTTTTTGGCATGGACTCTGTGCCTAAATCCACGTTTAGAAAAACAAACAAACAAAAAAAAAAACAAATCTGGCTGCAATAAGTTTCCCTTTTTTTCAGTAAGGAAACGTGCTTAGCCAATTTTGACTTTAACGACCAGGCCAATTTTTACAATTCTGACCACTGTCATGTTATGAGGTTATAAGCTCTGAAAAGCTTCAACAGATTCCACGACTTCATGTTAGTGCTAACATTTCTTTGATATGACTTGCGTTTATTTATGAAAAAAAAAATGGAAATGTGGCAAAAATTATGAAAATTTTGCAATTTTCAAACTTTTAATTTGTGTGCCCTTAAATGAGAGTCGTGTCACACAAAATAGTTAATAAATAACATTTCTCATATGTCAACTTCACATCAGCACAATTTTGGAAACACAACGAAACCCCAAAACAACCCTAGCTCTAACCCCAACGCTAGCTCTAACCCCAACCCTAACCCCACAGTGATCATGAACCAATAGGAAAAATCTCATGCATGTGCACGCCATTTTCTTCCGGGATGAGGAGGAGGAGGGCCGGGGCAGGAGGTACCGGGGTGGACTCGGGGGACCCCATTTCCCTCTCTGATGTGCTAGATCATATCAGAGGAGAAATTAATGTACTTTTTTTTGTGATCAACGTTATTCGGTGAATAACGGCTTTCACGTGACTGGGGTGGTGAAAACCAACCTGAATCATGTTCTCCGGGGTCTCAGCTACCCCTGGTAGCCAAGACGCCGGAGATTTTCCCACGCTGGGAGGCACTATACACTTATTTCTCAGCGCCGGCAAAAAGCGGCACTGAGAAATAAGGCCCCTTAACTGCCGCCGTTAAAAGGCATATTGGCGGTCGTTAAGCGGATAAATTGCATATCATACTTTTGCTGCATTGTTTTTAAAAAGGCGTGCTTTATGTACAAAAAAATGTGGCATGTCAGTTCTTTGCCATATTTTTCAACCGCAAACTGCAGTAAAACATGTGCTTTGCATGCAGTGTTTGGAGAGGTTTTTTTGCGCTTGAAATGCACCAAAACCACACCATATTTACATGCCAGGTGGAAAAACATGCCGAAAAACAGCATCAAAACAGTGTATTTATACAAAACACATAAACAGGTTTTTCAAAGCATTTAAACAAGGATAACCTGAGTTCATACTAATAGATAAAAACATATTTTATTGAAAAAATCAAAGAGAAGTACAACAAGAAAACACATAAGGTAAGTGGTGGGGAAGAGAGGTGGCAACAGTGACAACAGAACCAGAGCTGAAGGGACCGGAAATTTTGCTTATGTAATAATAGCCAAGGGTTAATGCATACAAAAAGTCAATGATAGGAAATATAAATGGTAACCATCCTGATAAACAGTGTGAGGCCGGTGGAAATGGATGTCAGAAAATCTATGGACTATGGCAAAGTAGGACGTAACTCCATATCCATTTTCACCCATGCCCTGAAATCAACCATGGTCTCAGGTGAAAGAGAAGTGACACAAGTAATACATATCGTATTTTTGGCTATGTAAGACACACTTTTTTTCCCTCAAAGTTGGGGGGAGAAAATGGGGGGTGCGTCTTACAAAGCGGACATGCCTTACCGATACCATGGGTGTAGGCCACAGGCTGGGATGAGGGGGTGTCCAGGTGCCTGGCGGTTGCTGCGGGTGTCTCTAGTGCCCAGCGGAGCTGCGTGAGCGTCCAGCGCTGCCTGGGGCTCTGCCGACATATTGTGACAGGCCAGAGCCCCTCCCATGAGGAACTTGTGGTAAGACTTTAAAATTACTGTTCACAGACACCTCCATCCAATCTCACTGAGCGATAGAACGTGGGCAAAGAAAAACGGGCAAAAATGTCACCTCTAGATGTGCCAAGCTGGAACAGAAAGACCTTAGCAGTAATTGCAGCAAAAGGTGGTCCTATTAAGAATTAGTCTCAGGGGGGCTGAAAACAAATGTACGTCACAGTTTTAAGATTTATATTTTTTAAATATTTAGAAAACCATGTATCAATTCCTTGAGAAATACTTTCTACTTTGTGTTGGAATATCATTAACAACAAAAAAAAAAGAAATCAATTTACGGTACGTTTGTGGGTGTAATGGGAAACAATGTTTTACAGTTCACAGGGTATGAATACTTTATCAAAGGAACTGTACTTCATACCTGCCCCGGTAACTCACTCCTAGAATGTCCCCACCTTCTATAAAATGTACTGTTCCCAGCTGATAATCAAGAATCCATCGCTAACTGGTCCAGCAAAGCCGACTTAGCACTGGTGGAGGCCTCTGGGCAAACATGGTAACTCTGGTCCAGCAAAGACGACTTAGCACTGGTGGAGGCTTCTGGGCAAACACGGTAACTCTGGTCCAGCAAAGACGACTTAGCACTGGTGGAGGCCCCTGGGCAAACACGGTAACTCTGGTCCAGCAAAGACGACTTAGCACTGGTGGAGGCCTCTGGGCAAACACGGTAACTCTGGTCCAGCAAAGACGACTTAGCACTGGTGGAGGCCTCTGGGCAAACACGGTAACTCTGGTCCAGCAAAGACGACTTAGCACTGGTGGAGGCCTCTGGGCAAACACGGTAACTCTGGTCCAGCAAAGACGACTTAGCACTGGTGGAGGCCCCTGGGCAAACATGGTAACTCTGGTCCAGCAAAGCCGACTTAGCACTGGTGGAGGCCTCTGGGCAAACACGGTAACTCTGGTCCAGCAAAGACGACTTAGCACTGGTGGAGGCCCCTGGGCAAACACGGTAACTCTGGTCCAGCAAAGACGACTTAGCACTGGTGGAGGCCTCTGGGCAAACACGGTAACTCTGGTCCAGCAAAGCTGACTTAGCACTGGTGGAGGCCTCTGGGCAAACACGGTAACTCTGGTCCAGCAAAGACGACTTAGCACTGGTGGAGGCCTCTGGGCAAACACGGTAACTCTGGTCCAGCAAAGACGACTTAGCACTGGTGGAGGCCTCTGGGCAAACACGGTAACTCTCGTGGGCCGCCATGAAAACCAACAAACCTGGATCCCCCCCCCCCCATCACAGGAATGAAAAAACACAATTATTCTGAACTTTATTCTGATTTTTAGAAATGGATAAAAAGAAAGGGACGTGATCTGACAGGGAAGAGTAATGAAGCATAATTATTCATTTTTACACATGAATGGAGGCTTAACGCTCAATAAACAATGTGCTGTGACCCTGCAGCTATTTTTGTGGAGTCAATAAAAATTTGATTTTTAGGACTAAGAAACTTTTTAATATTTTTTGGCTTTTTGCACATTGTTGGATTACAACTGCTAATCGAGAACTTGAGCCGAGCTTTCCAGAGTATAAGGGAGTAGCGAACACTCAGCTAACAGCTATCTAATATGTATGGGGCCTTTCATGAGTTCCTGCTCCCAGTTTGGGCTCACCCATTTTATTTTTATGAGTGAAAAACCCCAAAACGGTGATTTTTCGAAATATAAGTGTCGGGTGTGACTGGGACTGTCATATACCTTCCCCTGAAGACAACAATTGTAGTGTGAATACAGATATGTGGTTTTATTGTGTTTTTTATGGTATAATGTAAAATGAATAGTGGGTTATAAGTGCGGATACTGCGGTGTAGGTAATGGTTACGGTGTACGCTGTACACGCCGCTCAGGGGTAGGGACAGTACAGAACATAAGTTTAGTGTTTAGTTAGTGATAGATAAAAACGTTAGGAAAGGTAAGGCAGTGGTGGGTCTTGTTAATGTACCGTATAGGAACACAATGGGATACAGTTAAATGTTTGGGACCAGCCCCCAATGGGAGGGTGCAAGGTCAAGTAAAAGGGGGAATCATTTCCTGGTTTAGTCATTCTGAGTTAGTGTGTGAGGTTCATGTCAGGTTCGAGTTGAAGTGGGGGTGGGCTGGAGGCACCTGGAGCACATAGTGTTCTGGCAGAATGAGGTCATACCAGATTTCATGCACTAGAAATGGTAAAGAGAGGGGTGCAATAGCGCAGTTACCAAAATAACAATTACCGTATATACTTGATACAGGAAAGATATATATCTTGGTACCGTGTTAGCCAATAGACAGAAAAATATTTAGAATTGAGAGTCCTCAGTGGTTGATACCTTTTAATGGCTAACTGAAAAGATGGTAACAAATTGCAAGCTTTCGAGACTACACAGGTCTCTTCATCAGGCAAAGACTAAGGAACTTGCCCCTCAGACTATGAGGGGGTCATCACAACAGACCCAGACCACAATCAGAGGACAATAAAACAATCCTTATCTAAGAACTGGTCCAATATTTATGGACATAACTGTTTATCACTCATGGTAATTCTGCTTCATGTCACCTGTCTTATCCATGCTTTTTTTTTTTTTTCCTGTGCTATGTTGTGCATAAATATGTGATTCTTCAGAATTTGTATTAGTCTATGCCTAATGAAGAGACCTGTGTAGTCTCGAAAGCTTGTAATTTGTTACCATCTTTTCAGTTAGCCATTAAAAGGTATCAACCACTGAGGACTCTCAATTCCGTATATATACTCGAGTATAAGCCGACCAGAGCATAAGCCGACCCCCCGAATTTTGCCACAAAAAACTGGGAAAACTTAATGACTCAAGTATAAGCCTAGGGTGGAAAATGCAGCAGCTACTGGTAAATGTCAAAAATAAAAATAGATACCAATAAAAGTAAAATTAATTGAGACATCAGTAGGTTAAGTGTTTTTGAATATCCATATTGAATCAGGAGCCCCATATAATGCTCCATACAGTTCATGATGGGCCCCATATAATGCTCCATACAAAATACACCCCATATAATGCTGCACAAACGTTGATTATGACCCCATAAGATGCTCCATACAGACATTTGCCCCATATACTGTATTTTTTGGCATATAAGACGCACTTTTTCCCCCCCAAAAAAGGGGGGAAAATGGGGGGTGCGTCTTATATTCGCAATGCAGGCTTACCGTGGACCGTGGCGGCAGAGGTGCGGCGGCAGAGGTGTGGCGGCAGAGGTGTGGAGATAAGGAGGCGCAGTGAGCGGGGTCCCTTTCCCCGGTGAGGTGATGCAGCAGCCCCGGTAATGCAGCAGGGCCGGGTGAATCCTGTTGTTATCGGTGCGCGCGGCCATCTTCCTGAGGCCGCGCGTTCGCAGATGGAGCTCTGCTGCCCAGGGCTTCAGGAAAATGGCCGCGGGATGCCGCGCGTGCGCAGATGGGGATCGCGGCGGCCATTTTCCTGAAGCCCCGGGCAGCAGAGCTCCATCTGCGAACGCGCGGCCTCAGGAAGATGGCCGCGCGCACCGATAACAACAGGATTCACCCGGCCCTGCTGCATTACCGGGGCTGCTGCATCACCTCACCGGGGAAAGGGACCCCGCTCACTGCGCCTCCTCGTCTCCACACCTCTGCCACCGCGGTAACAACAGGATTCACCCGGCTCTGCTGCATTACCGGGGCTGCTGCATCACCTCACCGGGGAAAGGGACCCCTCTAACGCCATACCTCTCACTGTGCCTCCTTATCCCAACACCTCTGCCGGTAACCACTGCTGCCACCCTCCCATGGACACCAGGCCGTGGCGGCGCCCACCTAAGCAGGAAGGGACCCTGCTCAGGTGCACGCCGTACCGCCTCACCCCACCTCTGCCGACACCATGCCTCCTGTGACCCTGCTCTGCCACCACCAGCCCACAGGTAAGATACTGTAAATTCGGACAATAAGACGGACCCCCATCTTATAAAAAAATCTTTTTTTCTGCAATTTTCACCCCAAATTTGGGGTGCGTCTTATGGTCCGGTGCGTCTTATAGTCCGCGAAATACGGTAATGCTGCACAAATGTTGATTATGGCCCCATAAGATGCTCCATAGACACATTTGCCCCATATGCTGTTGCTGTGATTAAAAAAAAATAATAAAAAAAATAACATACTCACCTCTTGTCGCTCAGTCCCCCGGCACTAGCTATATTCACCTTTCCCCGTTTCACCGCCGGGCGCCGCTGTGTCTTCTGCACTGACAGTCAGGCAGAGAACACACTAATTGAGTCATCGCGCCCTCTGACCTGAGCGTCACTGCAGAGGACGCGGAAGACGGAGCGGCGATGGAACGCGGACAGGTGACTATCGCGCAATGCCCCCGTTATACTCACCTGCTCCTGGCGCGGTCCCTGCACATCCCTGGTTCTCCAGGCGTTGGCAGCTTCTTCCTGTGTTGAGCAGTCACATGGTACCGCTCATTACGGTAATGAATATGCAGCTCCACCCCTATGGGATGGAGTCAGGTCCATATTCATTACTGTAATGAGCGGTACCATGTGACCGCTCAATGCTGTAAGAAGCTGCCAGCGCCCGGAGAACCAGGGACATGCAGGGACCGCGCCAGGAGCAGGTGAGTATGATTAGACAGCTGCCGGGAGCTCCCCCTCCCCTGCCGACCCCAAGGAATGACTTGAGTATAAGATGAGAGGGGCAATTTCAGCCTAAAAAAAATGGGCTGAAATTCTCGGCTTATACTCGAGTATATACGGTAGTTTACTGTAAGGTAAAATTCTCACCTTTACATGTTGTGAGTATGCACAACACATATAGTAAGTATGATAGGAGAGCTGCAGGTGGCACCGCACCCGCGAAGGATCTTCGAGAAATTCTGGATAGGAGATTCAAGATGCCGACAATTCCGCGCTCCTCCAAAATCAGGCAAGGGAATCACAAAGTTCAGAAGAGTTGCATAATTTATTCAGGGCTATTAAACTACGCGTCTGGTGGACGTCCTGTCCACTTCCTCAGGTACAGTAAGTACTGTAAGTAAGTATTCGGCTCCCTGGAACTGTTCAACCTTTTCCCACATATCATGCTTCAAACAAAGATACCAAATGTAAATTTTTGGTGAAGAATCAACAACAAGTGGAACACAATTGTGAAGTTGAACGAAATTTATTGGTTATTTAAAATTTTTGTGGAAATTCAAAAACTGAAAAGTGGGGCGTGCAATATTATTCGGCCCCTTATACTTAATACTTTGTTGCGCCACCTGGAGGTCATGATTTTCTCTATCCATAGCAGAGCGGATGCACTGCTATGTACAGTACAAGCGATCAGATGATCATAGCTTCAAGTACACTAATAGGACTATTAAGTACAGTAAAATAAAAATGTTTTTAAAAATATGAAAAAAAAAATCAAATCACTCCCCTTTTGTCCCTTTAAAAATAAAGCAATTAAAAAAAATACACATATTTGGTATTGTCAACCGTAAAAGTCCTATCTATCAAAATCTAAAATAAATTAATCTGATTGGTAAGCTGTAAATAAGAAAAAAAAATCAATCGCCAGAATTACATTTTTTTTAGCAGATGTAACATTGCAATAAAATGCAATAAGAGGCGATCAAAACACTAAAACACTACCCCCAAATCAGTAAAAAAAAAATACAGCTCAGGGTGCAAAAAACCCTGATACAGCGCTTTATCTCGAAAATTGAAAATGTTACCGGCTTTGGAAAGTGGTGATGCTGATGCTGTCCGCATGGCCTCGTGTTCGGGCTCGCGCTTGTGTAAGCAGGTTATTAACTGACCGCCGATCATTAAATATTAACTGATGGAGTTCTTTAATCCCGCTAGTCGGGTGGTGTAAGCACACCTTATGTTTTATGGAGCAGTTATATGGCCGCCACAAAAGTATCCTGAAGTAGAGGGTCTGGTTACCGTCTGATATATCTGTTATTAACCCGTTAGTCGTATATTTATCTATAAAAGTGCAATGAATTTTTCACCATCTATTTGGCGGCGTACTGTATTTTATAGGTCTTTGTTCTTCGTTAGGCATTTTCAGCCGCTGTATTACACCTGCTTTACGCAGATGCACTTCATAGTCTATATATCTTACGTGTTTTGCATTTACATTTGCGCTATTGCTGCAGACCGCATCGTTTATTACACAGATATGCCGAGACATAACAATGAGGAGTGGAGAGAAGACCACGGGCACAAGACTACAACGGTTGCCACAGCCCCTTTTTTCCTTTGGCTAATCTCTATGCCTCTGGTTTCACACACATATTGGATTTTGTATCATGAAAAATTCTCCCATAGAAGAAATGTTTTGGAGAGACGATCAGCTGTACTATGTGCGGAGAGTCTGAACGTCAGTACCAGGGATCGATGACCCATGATGCAGGAGGGTTAGATGCAGTTCACCCATAATAAATGCACCATAGGTAAATTGCATATAATCCATCAATGTGGTCTAACCCTTAGGGAGCAGAACCATCAATATCAACTGAACTCATTTACGTCTCTTGGCAGGCATAATAGGATAAAAGATAAATTGGTTTCTTGATGACAAAACTTGTGATTGTTGTAGACATAGGTATCAGATCCTACAAAGTCGTCCATAATCTGTCTCCTTCATATATCTCCCGATATCTTCCAACACGCAACTTGAAGTCCTGCCAAGACCTCCTTCTCTCCTCCACACTCGTATGTTCCTTACACAATTGCCTCCAAGACTTCGCACGAGTATTCCCCATCCTCTGCCGTTCTGTGCCTCAACACATCTGATAATCCACCACACTAGGAAAACTTCAGATGGAACCTGAAAGCCCATCTGGTCAAGAAAGCTACAGCCTGCAATGACCCTGCTGCCTCCTCACCACAACCGGAGCGGCCGCAACCCCCAACCTACTGTCTACTTCCCCATTACACTGTAGTCTGCAAGCCCATAAGGGCAGGGCCTTCTCCTTTCTGTTCCAGTCTGTCATTGTTAGTTTTATTCACCGTATTTTATATTTGTATTTTGTATGTAACCTCTTCTCAGATACAAAACCATGGAATCAATGATGCGCTAAAAATAATTAATAACTACAATAGATATGACGTATACGTAGATACATTTGGAATCACCACGTATCAGATTGGGAATCAATGGATTTCTACAGGACAATGATCCCAGCCAAGTATTGTTCAACTCAAAGTTCATAAAGGCTTGGCTTCAGAAGTAGTCCTGAAAGATTCTGGAGTGGCTGTCACAGTAGCCTAACTTAAAGGAGTCGTCTTACCTTAAGCTATAAGTCTGCAGTCGCTCTATATGACTGCAGACTTGTGAATCCTCACATTGTGTGCACTGCGCACTGTGAGGATTCTACAGTGACGGCGCTGGGAGCGGGAGGTCCTGTGTACCATAATCATAGAATATACATACTCCCGGCCACCTTCCGACTAGACTGCAAGTGTATTGAGCAAGGTTGGAAACAGACTTGTCGGATTGTGTCCAGGAGTATGCATATCACAAACTTGCATACACATGACCGCCCGCTCCCAGAAAAGCCTCACAGCGCGCAGTGACTGCCGACTTGTAGTTTAAGACAGAATAAACCATTTAAACACCATAAAAAATCTTTAATGAGCTTTGAAGAATACAGTTACAGCATGCAAACCCAAGAATATTACCCAGGAGAAGCTAAGATTCCTCAGGAATGCTTCTATGAGCTGATGACATCACATTTGCAGCAGGTCATAACAGCCAGAGGGGCTCTAAAAAACACTTGTCATGAATAATTCTGCAATCACAAATATCTATTTCCCTTGTGGTGAAATTATTCTGTAAACGTTCAAGTCTGTGGACTATTTAGTGACAGCGGTGACCCAGTTGGCCCTTCTCCTATTGCCCTCAGGGTGAAATTACAGGACAACCCCCTGTACAGTGCATTTGCTGTAAAATTATTTGGGATTTTCTAACTTCTAAACTGAAATTGTATGCAGATTAAATTTACAGCAACAAAATATTAGTCATACTATTTGTAAAAATTATCCTTCATTGTTTTGCACTTAAACACTGCATGAAAAAAAATGGCGAAAAATAGAAAAAAAAATGGAGGCAAAAATCCAGGATATGCTGTGTACAACAGAGAATCAAAAACAATCGGCTGCACAATATTCATGTCTAGTCTAAAAGACAAAGAACATCTTCTGTACGCCCAGGCTTCAATTCTGCATGAACGAGATAATTAAAACGAACATAACTGCTCCTCGGAGAAAGGTAAATTGTGCCAGAGTTAAGACTCTATTTCCTCTGTTATATTTCATCAGAAACGAGACCATCAAACTGCTCCTGCGTCTTCTCAGATGAAAAGCTTCCTCCCAGAATTTACTAGCTTCAAAGATGATGTATTATTAATGTCTCTACACATCAAAATCAGCCTTAGAGTAAAGCAGGGTAAAAGAATGCAAACATACGCAAAAAAAACATATGCAAGGGGCCAAAAGAAAATGTGTACAAGAGACAGGAGGAAGAAACGCTCTATAAATACAAATAGGGAGGACATCCCTCATCGGGACCAAGGGGTCTGCCAAAAAACATGGCCACATCAAATGCTTCCCAATTGATTTGAAGTTTTGTTTTGTGCAGGAATCCAACAAAATGACAGCCAGCTGCCATTTTGCTGGATTTAAGGGCTGGCAAGGGGTTGAAAATAATAATGTACTCATATACTCTCCTGTCCTGTGCCCTTGTCCGGCCACCAACACTCCATGTTCTATTCTATGATCGGCTCTCTTCTTTGATTTCTTCTTCCGGAATTCCAGTGGGCACCACCACTGACTAGAGGTCTGGTCAGAGAGAGAAACCACAGGAAGACCCGAAGGAAGAAGACCAAAGAGGAGCTGGGGGAGCAGTGGAAGTGGGATGGGAATGGGGACAGCCAAAGAAAGCCACATTTTTTTTGCTGTGGACTGAATCTTCCTCCCGAAATGATGATGTGTTTAGAGGAAGGCAGTCACGTTAATCCAATGTCTTCACATCCTGTTCCGTTCAGATGTGTCCGGATCCCAGAATTCCAAGCGGCGGAAGTTCACCGACCGCCATATTAGGACACCCAAGTGATGGGAGTCTAGATATGGAAACTGCTAGTGGTACCAGCCTCTTGCGTGGTACCACTAGCGGAACACCATCGCACCACACACACACTGTATACGCTGTACGCACCACACACACTGTATATGCCGTACGCACCACACACACTGAATACACCGTATGCAGGCTCTTGCACGGTACCACCAGTGGAACACCGTCGCGAACACGCTGCCGCCAGGATTAGCCGAATGATTCACTGACCTCCGCCATCTTTGTACAGGAGGAGCACATACGCAGTTTTAATGTGACCGCCGCTATCTGCCTGCACAAAGATGGCGGCCGTCTGATTTACTGCGCCTGCCCGAATTCCGCGCAGGCGCAGTGAATCATTTGGCTGATCCCGGCGGCAGATGTGCGACGCGTCTACAGGCAGAGGAAGCCGGTCACATTAAAGGGGTTTTCAAACGAACGAAAGTTCATTTTAAAAATTGTCTGTGTCTGACCGTGTATGGAGCATAGCACATCTCCTAGGCAGGGGAGGAAGCAAAAGACAATACTGACATTACAGCAGGGGATCACAGAGGATTCATTTTGTGAGGTAAAATATTTCACTGACTGTTTTTAAACAATATTTTACCTCACAAAATGTATCGTCTGCGATCTCCTTCTGTAATGTCAGCATTGTCTTTTGCTTTCTTCCCTGCCCAGGAGCTCTGGTATGTTCTGTACACGGTCAGACAAAGACAAAAAGACAGTACAGTGGTGGAGAGAGAGAGCACACAAGGGGGATAACACATGGGGTACACAGGTCAAAGAAGAGATGACCTGAGAGGAGAAGACAGCAGATGGGGGAGAGAGAAAGCGCACAGGGGTGAGACAGCTCAAACGGGACAGCACTTGAGGGGAGAACACAGCACAGGAAAGAGAAAGACAGCAGACAAGGGGGATAGCACATGGGGTAGACAGGTCAAAGAAGACAGGAGAAGTCAGCACACGGGGAAAGAGAGAGTGGATAGGTGGGTGAGCACATGGGGGAGAGATTCTCAACGCTGCAAAGCCTGTCCCCATCGTGACATTCCCCCCATGTGTCCACAGTGACAACAGTCTTCACAAAAAGAAAAATATTTGAGGGAGATCAAAAACTTAAAATACAGAACCTTGGCGAGGCTTGGAAAAAAAAAATATTGCCCAGAAAGCCTTTCAATAACCTCACTTAAGTAAAATACTTTCAAATTATATTTTTATCTTACGGTTACTTGGGATGGAAAAATAATGTTGTTTTTTTTTTATCAATGTTTGGTATAGGCTTAAAAATACACTATAATGAACAGATATCGACGAGAAGTTGGCAGGCTGACAGAAATTGGTATGTAAGGTAAAAGTGTAAACGCGGTCGGTCAGTTCAAAATCACTGTTTAAATCAAGCACAGGCACTCGGTGTACCCTTGGCAAGACCAAGCATTTTAGTGCACCTTCCAAAATACTGCTTTCTATCCATGTCCACCTTCCTCTTCCTCTGATTAAATGGCAAAATTTGGGTGACAAATTGCCTTGATGTCTCAAGATGCAGCTTCAGGTGTTCACCGCTCCCGGCTTACCGCTTTGCCGCAGGCAGAAGAGTGCTGAAGACTGTCAGTTCAGACCAGCGGCATTGTCGCCCTGCTGGTCCAAACTGTGATCTCTCTAGGCACAGCTATGTCTCTGCAGCTTGGGAGAAGGGGGACTGAAGTTGGGCGGATCTGGCCAGCTTCAGAGTGGAACGAGTAGGATATAAAGCTCTTGTCACGTGCTTCCTGCCTCGGTATTTACAGGCTGTTCTTTCCTCACATACTTTATTTTTTTTATCTATATTACTCCCTTACATAGCGTCATTAATTCCACAGCACTTTACAAACATTATTGGCACTGTCCCCATTGGAGCTCACAATCTACACTCCCTATCAGAATGTCTTTGGAGTGTGGGAGGAAACCGGAGAACCTGGGGGAAACCCAGCAAACACAGGGAGGCCATACAAACTCCTTGCAGATGTTGTCCTTGGTGGGATTTGAACACTGGAGCACAGCACTGCAGTGCTAACCACTGAGCCATACTCTTATCTTATCATACGTGGTCTAGCAACTTAACCACATTACTGCACGGGTCATTGCTTACCATGAGGACAGCACACTCTCCACTCTCTTTACCTGACAACTTCATTACCTATAACGTGCAGTCCAGTCCTCCGCAACATAACTACATGGCTGAATAAGGCTACTCTCACACTAGTCCGTCGGTACGGGCCGTTGAAAACCGTCGGCCCGACGGACAGTGTGTTAATTTAGCTCAACGTGGGCCGCGGATGCAGTTTTACAACGCATCCGCTGCCCATTGTGAGTTCCGGGGAGGAGGGGACGGAGTTTCGGCCGTGCCATGGAACATTTTTTTGTGCCGACGGTCCGCAAAAACATGACGCATCCATTGCACAACGGATGCGACGTGTGGCAATCCGTCGCAATGCATCGCTAATGAAAGTCTATGGAGAAAGAAAAAACGCATCCTGCGGGCAACTTTGCAGGATGCGTTTTTTTCTCCAAAACGACGCATTGCGACGTGCGTCGAACGACACTAGTGTGAAAGTAGCCCAAGTCACTGCTTACATCAAAATCAACACTGTCCTCTTTGTCACAATTCCCTTAACCTAGTAAACTAAAAAGAGTCTTACCCTTTCTACTATATACACCTAACTATCACATGCAGGTAAGTCCACAATAGCAACTATATGATTGGACTGGTCACTGCTTACAACAAAATCAGAATTCTCTTCCTATGCTGCTGTTGTTATCCTAATTATTTTCATCTACTATTGTACAAATATTTGCCCCTCATCCAGCCTTTTTACAACAAACTCCTAACTATCACAATCCTGTTCTCAGTAACATTACTGCATTGGTCACTTCTTAACTAAAACTCAGCACTCCTTTCTTCTGCCGTTTCATCATCATCATTCCTTTAATCTACAAGATGAAGGGATTCGCGCTCTCAGGTAGGCACTAGGCAGCGTTCACACAGGCAATGAAGTTTGGTCCAAACATGCAGTTTTATTGCTTTTTCAAAACTACAAGGAACTCAAAACTGAAAACAGCCTCTTCTGGGCATAAAGGTATCATAGCAAATAACCAGAGTATTCAGCAGTCACATATGTCAGAGTGCGCTCACCCGAACAGATTGCAGTCCTTTCTTCAGGAGCAAAGTTTACACACAGAAGAGGTACTCTCCTACCAATATCATTATCACCTTCAGCCTGAGTTCCAGCAGCTTTCCACTCCCAACAGAAGTGTTCATCTCAATGCACAGTTCACACTTAATAGGCTACAGTATCCACATGTTACTCTGCAGCTCCAACACACAGACTGCTCAGCTTTCCTAGCTGATCCATGCAGTCTCCATTCAGAGAGAGACCCTGGCTTGTCTCTCTCCCAGCTACAGCTCACATTTTGACTGGTCACTCACCAACTTCAAAACAATCCACTCTGCTCAACATCCAGCAGACTGACACAAGGTGAACCCATTTCCTGGTTCCTAGTCAAAGCTAGCCAGGTGCATCTAATTAAGACCTGCAGTGCTAGGATTTAACCCAGTCATACAAGACTTTGCTAAAATAAGTTGTCTGCCACTTCAACATATCCCTATCACATACATTTCTCAGTTACATTACTAGATAATTGAATAGGTCACTGCTTGCATAAAAATCAGTACTCTTCTCTTATGATCTTCTCAGTGTTCCTTCTACTTGGCTACAGAGCTTTCTTGCTCTGTCTACTCCATACCGCTAACCCCATCTCATCCACTTATATCCCCATTAACACAACCACGAGTGGGCAGGTCACTGCTTACTCAAGATCAGAGCACTCATCCTGTTGCTTTCCTAATTCACAAAACATGAAAGCTACCGAGCACATGCTCCAAGTCTACAGAGCCCCCACCGACTGAAGACATCACAAATAAGACATAAAGATCACTAACGCTGGAAATCCACATCTGGTACGAGGGGAAAAAATACAGATCGTATAACAAACGATTTAATATCCATAAACCAATGTCCTGTACACAAAACACATGCCCCAAAAATAGTCGTCAGTAAATTGCAGGGTAATGAGGAGCGGTGTGAGTAGCGTCAAGACTTTAGGGCATATGAACAAAGGCAGCCCGGCTAATTGGCAGCTGTTTAAAAGCAGCCAGCGTCTTGTACAATATTGAGAGGCAAAGTCATTAACGCTTCAATTCTTATTATTGCCGTGTAGACGAAACCTTCTGATGCTTCCTCCAAGGCCTATTTTACACACAGACACGTTTTCTGCCTCAACAGCTATGGAAATGGTTCCAACTTTGGAGCCAGAGGTAGGAGCCACCTGCCCGTATTTGTACTACTATATCCCGGGGTTTGTATTCCGGGTCGGCCATCTCACTTGTGCATTTTACGATGCATTTTGTATATAGATAAAAATAATCTTCACTTTGATTGTTGGCTGATACATGGGACTGCCTGGAGACAAATGTATAAATATGCCTACGTGAATGGCGGCCAGAACTGGCACAGCTGTGCAAACCGGGTGCATTATAAATGACTGTGTCCTGGCACAGAGCAAGGTGCAGCATCTGCAATTTCAGCACCATGGACAGTCGCACTGAAACACTTCTGTTCACAATATTACAAATGGTCTAGAGTAGGTCACCACAGATTACAGGGGCAGGAGTGGATGTGATGTGTAAATGCTGAAGATCTTTTCCCCGAGGAAAGTGATTAACGGTGGGGTGCAGAATGTACATTTTGTTGGCGGATTGGTTACAGATTTAGGATTCATTCACATGTCCATATTTAAACATCCGTGTGCCCGTTTTTACCATCAGTGTGTCGTCCGTGTGCCCGTTTTTACCATCAGTGTGTCGTCCGTATGCCCGTTTTTACCATCAGTGTGTCGTCCGTGTGCTCGTTTTTACCATCATTGTGTCATCCGTGTGCCCATTTTTACCATCAATGTGTCGTCCGTGTGCCCGTTTTTACCATCAGTGTGTCTTCCGTGTGCTCGTTTTTACCATCAGTGTGTCGTCCGTGTGCCCGTTTTTACCATCAGTGTGTCTTCCGTGTGCTCGTTTTTACCATCATTGTGTCATCCGTGTGCCCATTTTTACCATCAATGTGTCGTCCGTGTGCCCGTTTTTTAACCAGTGTGTCATCCGTGTGCCCGTTTTTTAACCAGTGTGTCATCCGTGTGCCCGTTTTTACCATCAGTGTGTCGTCCGTGTGCCCGTTTTTACCATCAATGTGTCGTCCGTGTGCACATTTTTACCATCAGTATGTCGTCCGTGGGCCCGTTTTTACCATCAGTGTGTCATCCGTGTGCCCGTTTTTACCATCAGTGTGTCGTCCGTGTGCCCGTTTTTCCCATCAATGTGTCATCCGTGTGCCCGTTTTTACCATCAGTGTGTCTTCCATGTGCCCGTACAGTACAGCATGAGCATTGCCGTTCCAATCAAATTGTCCAGAAGTCCAAAAGTGTTTCCGTGAAGTTCAATCACGCATGATGGATCTGGTCAGGTACTCAGAGTCTTATATAGAAAGACTTGCACCAACATTTTTCTATGTTTCCATAAGGAACATGACAGGCTTATACTGATGGGAGCAAGTTCCATCCCCTAGACTAACTTATTGGGGGAACAGCGATCCTGTAACTTCCAATTCAGGTTAGCCACTTACCCCATAGAAGTAAGGAGAGAGGTGAACACATTGTTATGTTGCCAAAATCTTGTGAAACCTTTGGGGATCGGAATTAGAGGATGATGTGGCATGTAACGAGCATCATATCATTTTCCCTACTTTTCATTCCTGGGAAATATACACTCTCTCTGTGAATTACAGAGAGGTTAGAGACTACTAGTAGTGATGAGCGAATATACCCGTTACTCGATATTTCTCCAGCACGCTCGGGGGCCCTCCGAGTATTTTTTAGTGCTCGGAGATTTAGGTTTTTTTGCCGCAGCTGAATGATTTACATCTGTTAGCCAGCATAAGTACATGTGGGGGTTGCTAGGGAATCCCCACATGTACTTATGCTGGCTAACAGTTGTAAATCATTCAGCTGCGCAATAAAAACGAAATTTCCGAGCACTAAAAAGTACCGAGCATGCTCAAGAAATCTCGAGTAAAGAGTATATTCGCGCATCACTAACTACTAGTATTAGTAATAGATTAGTTACTCTTATTAATACTACTACGCCTTTGTCTCCTACTATTTCATAAAGGCAGAGAGAAGAAACTATTGCTACAACATTACACTGAACACATCCAGACTCGGACTGGCCCAAAGGGGAACAGGAGAATCCCCTGGTGGGCCCTTGCACATTTGATTCACTAAGTACAGACAAAAGCAGCATCTTTCTAATTCTGTCAACAAACTACTCAGTTGATTATTATCTAGAAACAGAGGTTCATTTGTGAATATGAGTAACATAACAGTTGCATTTAACAGAACAGTGGTCTCCCAGAGTCAGTGTTGCTGGTGGGCCTTTGCCACTCCAGTCCGACACTACACGACCCAAGATTTTGCCCTTCATCCCAAGTCATATTGCTGACTCTGCTCTGAGCTCACACTATCGTCTTTATTAGGACAATTTAGATGCTGATTAGGACCATTCTCATTTAGGATTGTCTGCTACTCAGCAAATCGCTTTCTGCAATGCATACTTAGCATTTGTGATGTGATCTCTGAGGTTTATAGTAACCTCTAACTGGGTATATATTGGAAAACCCCAGAATATCTGCTGAAGGTCTATCATCTCATGTACGTTGCCTACTATGATACTTAGGCAAATGGAATGATAAAACCGCAAAAGGACCCTAATTAGGTCAGAAATGCTTCAGCAACAATGTCATACATCAACTCTAAACTCAAGTGCCATGCAGCACATAAAAAATTTAGGTTATCGTCAATTATTTATCGTGTACTTGGATTTCAAGCATGAGCTTATATGAAACAAAATAAAAACACTACAAATGTATATTTCCCTTTACAAACCCAAATATTACTTGATTCCCCCCAGGCATCAGATAATATTTATCTATACACCACCTTCTCATATTCCACATCCTGTAGCATGTAACATTGACCTCGAGGGTCCCAAAAAGACACAGGGCAGCCATGAACGCGTGAAAGGTTTTGTTCATTTTGCCATCTCTTCTTGTATATTGGTGTTTTTTAAACAGGAGAAATACAAGGAGGATTACATCACTGATTCCAAACTTATTTTTACTATCAACTTTTGTCATTTTTTTGGAGGGCTTCAGTAGAGACACACCAACTTCATCAGTTGGCAACTGCAGATCTCAAAGTAAACAACGTTCCAATTTTGTTGCTGGATAATACAGTCTATTAATGATTTACACTACTCTTATAGATGCTCCAACATACACTGGATGTCATGTACATCCATAGGAGAGGAGAGTGCAGGGATCGCGTGACATATTGTCACTGAAGCCCCTGGACAGCCAAAGACAACACCACTGGAATGGTGCCACCACACAAGATGACATCATTTGCTATAAATGTGTAATTTTTTATCTGGTATAAATGCTGCTGTCGTCCAGAATCTGGTGATGGTCAGCCTTTATTCCTTCACTTCTCTGTTCCTGTGATAAGGTCCCCTCTTCTCTGTATGTAAATCTAGTATTTTTAGCCGAGTGTGGTCCACATGAACAAGTCTATAAAGAAAAGTTGACGATCATAACAGAGAAGAATTAATGATCCCAACCACTTGGCTAAAAATACATGGAAGTGAGGGTCAAATCTCATAGAGAGAGGTGCAGGAACAAGGGAAAGAGAACACCAGATTAATGAGAACAGCACCATTTATACATAGGTGGAAAAAAATACAGGTCCTCTATAAGTACCCGCTAAAGAAACTACTATGAAAGTGAACAGAACTATCCTGCATTGATAGATGCCACAAACACTTGTACACAATGAAAACTACTAGCACTGAAGACTGGATTTAGCTTATTTTAGCGATTACAATTTTGGCTCCAGAGCTCTTCTTCATACGCCTAACTGAAGGGCTAACTCGCAGTCATCATTCTTGAGGGTCACTGTATCTGTCCATCTTTGCTACATTAGTGTTTTATTCACACCTGTCCCTTCACAGAACCACACCTGGGAATATGTAAGAGGGTTACTGTGGAGCTCATGGAAACCTCTGTCGTAAAGGAACAGCCTTTGTGAAGACCTCCAAAGACCCCAGAAACAAGTAAGCCAAGTAAAGGTAATAGAGTTGCTTTAAGCTGGTTCACAGGACGCAAAATCCATTGGCCAAGTCAAGAACGGCCTTCTACCTGCCGGCATCCCCAGCTCTTCTTGTGATTAACCAGCTGATATGACGTTATCACTGCCGCGTGATGCGCAAGTCAAGTCGCTCTAGGCAGGGAGAATCAAAACAAGAGCCATCAAGTAGGAGGTGGTGCAGCCACAGATTACTGACATGGTCGATGGACCTTGTGAACCAATTAGCACCAACTCTAAGAGGTGCCCATACACACTGGAGCATAGTTGAGAGAAACGGACAATTTTGGCTGTAATGACCAATCGTCATCTGGATTGGTGAAATGGAGCAACAAATGATTGACAAATGTTTGGTCTGGATTTTTGATGGGGCCAGTGGAGACCACCGGCTGGTGTAATCTGATGTGTGTATGGGGCTATTGCGGAACAAATGATCATTTGACTAACGAACATTCATTTATCATCTAGTGTGTATGGCCAGCTTAAAAGAAACCTGACTGGAGACTGCAGGCAACATAAATCAGACACTGGCTCCGTTATTGGAGCCGTGAATGTTTTACTATGAACGCTGTTAAGTGTCAAAGCAAACACAATTATAAAAGACATCCTGGGACCAGGGCTGTGGAGTCGGTAAGCCAAACCTCCGACTCCTCAATTTCCATGACACCGACTCCACCAAAATAAGCTCCGTCTCTGACTCCATGACTCCACAGCCCTGCCTGGGACTATTGGTATGAGAAGTGTAGACCAAAAAGCAGTTCTCCAGCAGCTTCTCCCCACCCACCAGGACTGACAGGTCTCTGCCTACCCTGTGTGTAAAGGGAGAGACTTGTAAGTCTAGACAAGAGGAGAGGGCAGAAGCTGCAGGGGACCCGCCTCTGGGACTAGTCATCTGAGATTCATGGACCCTACTCGGCTTTTAAAAGTAGGTTCTCCCTGAAACTCTGCAGCGTTACAAAGGAAACAATACACGGCTGATTCATACCACACAGTTTGGGCAGCAGGAATACACTGTCACGTTTACGCTGAAGGACTTATCCAGGACTAATATCAATGATGACCTGTAAAATATGTGATCAATCTCAGATCGGTGCGGAATAAACTGCAGCACTCGGAAGTGACCACCAAATGTAAGACACTGTGCTGATCAGCTCTGTACATGGTCTTCATACTGCCAGGGCTTGGGATCATATCAGCTGGTTACTGGGGGTGCGGGTTTTGAACGCCCCCTACTGATCTAATATTGATAACCATCAATATGTTAGTGCCAGACAACCTCTTTAAGGATGCGGATGGGTAGAGGCCTCCCTAAATGTCCTCCTTATGTATCACTTTAAGCGATTTGTTTAGTGAAACAAGATCATCTTCAGTTACAAGACCACACATTAGTATATTATATAACTATATACTGATCTACTGGAAGCTACAGACGGACAACACCGAAGTCTCGGATATCATAACAGCAATGTAGGAAAATGCAACAAGTGCACACATGACAGGTAAGCTAGCGCCAGCTCTTCTATCACCGGGGGAACAATTTGCTGCCCTAATCCTGTATAAAGGGAGCCGGATAAAGCAGCGCGGCTCACTGGCACGTCTACGGGCTCACTGGCACGTCTACGGAGCTCACTGGCACGTCTACGGGCTCACTGGCCAGTCTACGGGCTCACTGGTCAGTCTACGGGCTCACTGGCCAGTCTACGGGCTCACTGGCCAGTCTACGGGCTCACTGGCCAGTCTACGGGCTCACTGGCCAGTCTACGGGCTCACTGGCCAGTCTACGGGCTCACTGGTCAGTCTACGGGCTCACTGGTCAGTCTACGGGCTCACTGATCAGTCTACGGAGCTCACTGGTCAGTCTACGGAGCTCACTGGTCAGTCTACGGGCTCACTGGCACGTCTACGGGCTCACTGGCACGTCTACGGGCTCACTGGCACGTCTACGGGCTCACTGGTCAGTCTACGGGCTCACTGGTCAGTCTACGGGCTCACTGGTCAGTCTACGGGCTCACTGGTCAGTCTACGGGCTCACTGGCCAGTCTACGGGCTCACTGGCCAGTCTACGGGCTCACTGGCACGTCTACGGGCTCACTGGTCAGTCTACGGGCTCACTGGCCAGTCTACGGGCTCACTGGCACGTCTACGGGCTCACTGGCATGTCTACGGGCTCACTGGCCAGTCTACGGGCTCACTGGCCAGTCTACGGGCTCACTGGTCAGTCTACGGGCTCACTGGTCCGTCTACGGGCTCACTGGTCCGTCTACGGGCTCACTGGTGTGTCATTTTGGCATCTAGCAACTGGAACAAAGATTTAGCTTATTAGGCCAGCCCCCTATAGATCACCTGGGTCACGGCCAGTAGCTTATAAGTGCTCGCCGGACAATCCAGCCCCCCTGAAGCCCCCAAATATACTGGATGCCAAACAGCAGCAACAATATCCCCTTCTGCTCCTTCACAGTCCAGGGCTTTTATTTTCTGCCATTTATTTACATGGGAAGATGGAGGTGAGCACAAAACCACAGGCTATTATTCTATACATTATCACTACTACATACATAGCCATTATATTAGACATTATTACTACAGACATGATATATATTATTACAGACAACGTTATATTATCACAGACGCTGAAGACGACGCTGCAGACCATCCCCAACATAAGGAACCAATGGTGGAATAATATTCATACAATCGCCTCCGTCTGCAGCAAACAACACAGGGATCCTATAAGAAAAGCCCCTCACTGATGCCACTGAAGCCCCCATTGTCTGCCCCCCAGGGACGGGATCAGTGTGCAGCAGCCTGTGCGGCACAATGTGACTGGGGGGCAGCATCAGCTCCATGTATGATATACAGCCCCCACTTGACCGCTGCCTCCATCACTGGCGGTGAGCGCTGCGCACGGTCTCCCGCATGATTAACCCCTTCTCTCCCCGGCTGTGAGCAGCGCTCTCCTGCTCTGGCACGCAGCATGTGTGCTCCGAGCCCATCAATAATCTGCGCTATGGAGTCACAGTGCAGCTCAGCCCCCGGCACAGGCTGGTGACGGCGCCCCGGGCTCTCACCTGTGTAATGGCTGCGGGCTGCTCCGGGGGTTCAGGGTGCCATGGTCCGGCGGCTGCTCCACTGCACGGGGGCGCGCACACAGAAACAACACAGGCGCGACCCCCGACAGCCTCCGCCAATCAGAGAGGGGGATTGTCTCAGACCACGCCCACCTGCTCACCTTAGTGCCAGAGCAGTGCAGCTACATGTCTGCAATACACAGGACACAGGGCCGGGGAGTAATGCTGCCTGTAATGCAGGGCCGGCGTCAACACCCGGCCTAGCCGGGCAATTGCGGGGGCCCTGACGAGACAGGGGGGCCCACTCACACAGTCATAGAGCCATCTGGCTGCTTTAACCCTTTCTACCCTTTCAATTTGCGCTGGCACAAGCATCTTCTCACTGTCAGTGCAGGGCCAGGCACACATAGGGGTTAATTAAGGACACAGCCAGCGTGACATTGTGGGCGGAGAGTTCTCCTGCTCTGTATCTCCTGACTGTGTGCACTGCTGAACTTATCAAGGAGAGGAGACGGAGCTCCTACCAGCACCTGAGTGAGTGCAATGCTATATCGCTGTATGTTCTGACAGTCTGGGACTGGGTGACCTGGGGCGGCCATGGGCTGGGCGGCTGCAGCTGATATATATATACTACAGCAGCCGCCCAGCCCAGGCCCCCAGCACAGCCTGTATAGATACAGTGTATATAATATATATACAGGACAGGTGCTGGGGGCCTGGGCTGGGCGGCTGTTGAAGTATATACACTGCACAGTACCACTCCCCTGTATATATACACTGTACAGTACCTCTCCTCCTGTATATATACACTGCATAGCACCACTCCCCTGTATATATACACTGTACAGTACCACTCCTGTCCTGTATATATACACTGCACAGTACCACTCCTCCTGTATATATACACTGCACAGTACCACTCCTCCTGTCCTGTATATATACACTGCACAGTACCACTCCTCCTGTCCTGTATATATACACTGCACAGTACCCCTCCTCCTGTATATATACACTGCACAGTACCACTCCTCCTGTCCTGTATATATACACTGCACAGTACCACTCCTCCTGTATATATACACTGCACAGTACCACTCCTCCTGTCCTGTATATATACACTGCACAGTACCACTCCTCCTGTATATATACACTGCACAGTACCACTCCTCCTGTATATATACACTGCACATTACCACTCCTCCTGTCCTGTATATATACACTGCACAGTACCACTCCTCCTGTCCTGTATATACACTGCACAGTACCACTCCTCCTGTCCTGTATATACACTGCACAGTACCACTCCTCCTGTCCTGTATATATACACTGCACAGTACCACTCCTCCTGTCCTGTATATATATACAGTGCACAGTACCACTCCTCCTGTCCTGTATATACACTGCACAGTACCACTCCTCCTGTCCTGTATATACACTGCACAGTACCACTCCTCCTGTCCTGTATATATACACTGCACAGTACCACTCCTCCTGTCCTGTATATATACACTGCACAGTACCACTCCTCCTGTCCTGTATATATACACTGCACAGTACCACTCCTCCTGTCCTGTATATACACTGCACAGTACCACTCCTCCTGTCCTGTATATATACACTGCACAGTACCACTCCTCCTGTCCTGTATATATACACTGCACAGTACCACTCCTCCTGTCCTGTATATATACACTGCACAGTACCACTCCTCCTGTCCTGTATATATACACTGCACAGTACCCTCCACCTGTCCTGTATATATACACTGCACAGTACCACTCCTCCTGTCCTGTATATATATACAGTGCACAGTACCACTCCTCCTGTCCTGTATATATACACTGCACAGTACCACTCCTCCTGTCCTGTATATATACACTGCACAGTACCTCTCCTCCTGTATATATACACTGTACAGTACCACCAGGGCCGGCTCCAGGTTTTTGAGGGCCCCGGGCGAAAGAGTCTCAGTGGGCCCCCCCCCCTTTAAAATATATCACGATTCATGATGCCCAGATACAGCGGAGAAATATAGGTATAGTACAATGCCAGATTTCACTTCTTACATGAGTGATAGCTATTGTAAATTCTGCAGTGTATATATACAGGAGGAGTGGTAATGTGCAGTGTATATATACAGGAGGAGTGGTACTGTGCAGTGTATATATACAGGAGGAGAGGTACTGTGCAGTGTATATATACAGGGGAGAGGTACTGTGCAGTGTATATATACAGGAGGAGCGGTACTGTGCAGTGTATATATACAGGGGAGAGGTACTGTACAGTGTATATATACAGGAGGAGAGGTACTGTGCAGTGTATATATACAGGAGGAGTGGTACTGTACAGTGTATATATACAGGAGGAGAGGTACTGTGCAGTGTATATATACAGGACAGGAGGAGTGGTACTGTGCAGTGTATATATACAGGGGGAGTGATACTGTGCAGTGTATATATACAGGAGGAGCGGTACTGTGCAGTGTATATATACAGGAGGAGAGGTAATGTACAGTGTATATATACAGGAGGAGTGGTGCTATGCAGTGTATATATACAGGAGGAGTGGTACTGTGCAGTGTATATATACAGGAGGAGTGGTACTGTACAGTGTATATATACAGGAGGAGTGGTGCTATGCAGTGTATATATACAGGAGGAGTGGTACTGTACAGTGTATATATACAGGAGGAGAGGTACTGTGCAGTGTATATATACAGGACAGGAGGAGTGGTACTGTGCAGTGTATATATACAGGGGGAGTGATACTGTGCAGTGTATATATACAGGAGGAGTGGTACTGTGCAGTGTATATATACAGGAGGAGAGGTACTGTGCAGTGTATATATACAGGGGAGAGGTACTGTGCAGTGTATATATACAGGAGGAGCGGTACTGTGCAGTGTATATATACAGGGGAGAGGTACTGTACAGTGTATATATACAGGAGGAGAGGTACTGTGCAGTGTATATATACAGGGGAGAGGTACTGTGCAGTGTATATATACAGGAGGAGCGGTACTGTGCAGTGTATATATACAGGAGGAGAGGTAATGTGCGGTGTATATATAGAGGGGAGTGGTACTGTGCAGTGTATATATACAGGAGGAGTGGTACTGTACAGTGTATATATACAGGAGGAGTGGTGCTATGCAGTGTATATATACAGGAGGAGTGGTACTGTGCAGTGTATATATACAGGAGGAGTGGTACTGTACAGTGTATATATACAGGAGGAGTGGTGCTATGCAGTGTATATATACAGGAGGAGTGGTACTGTACAGTGTATATATACAGGAGGAGAGGTACTGTGCAGTGTATATATACAGGACAGGAGGAGTGGTACTGTGCAGTGTATATATACAGGACAGGAGGAGTGGTACTGTGCACTGTATATATATACAGGACAGGAGGAGTGGTACTGTGCAGTGTATATATACAGGACAGGTGGAGGGTACTGTGCAGTGTATATATACAGGACAGGAGGAGTGGTACTGTGCAGTGTATATATACAGGACAGGAGGAGTGGTACTGTGCAGTGTATATATACAGGACAGGAGGAGTGGTACTGTGCAGTGTATATATACAGGACAGGAGGAGTGGTACTGTGCAGTGTATATACAGGACAGGAGGAGTGGTACTGTGCAGTGTATATATACAGGACAGGAGGAGTGGTACTGTGCAGTGTATATATACAGGACAGGAGGAGTGGTACTGTGCAGTGTATATATACAGGACAGGAGGAGTGGTACTGTGCAGTGTATATACAGGACAGGAGGAGTGGTACTGTGCACTGTATATATATACAGGACAGGAGGAGTGGTACTGTGCAGTGTATATATACAGGACAGGAGGAGTGGTACTGTGCAGTGTATATACAGGACAGGAGGAGTGGTACTGTGCAGTGTATATACAGGACAGGAGGAGTGGTACTGTGCAGTGTATATACAGGACAGGAGGAGTGGTAATGTGCAGTGTATATATACAGGACAGGAGGAGTGGTACTGTGCAGTGTATATATACAGGACAGGAGGAGTGGTACTGTGCAGTGTATATATACAGGAGGAGTGGTGCTATGCAGTGTATATATACAGGACAGGAGTGGTACTGTACAGTGTATATATACAGGGGAGTGGTGCTATGCAGTGTATATATACAGGAGGAGAGGTACTGTACAGTGTATATATACAGGGGAGTGGTACTGTGCAGTGTATATACTTCAACAGCCGCCCAGCCCAGGCCCCCAGCACCTGTCCTGTATATATATTATATACACTGTATCTATACAGGCTGTGCTGGGGGCCTGGGCTGGGCGGCTGCTGTAGTATATATATATCAGCTGCAGCCGCCCAGCCCATGGCCGCCCCAGGTCACCCAGTCCCAGACTGTCAGAACATACAGCGATATAGCATTGCACTCACTCAGGTGCTGGTAGGAGCTCCGTCTCCTCTCCTTGATAAGTTCAGCAGTGCACACAGTCAGGAGATACAGAGCAGGAGAACTCTCCGCCCACAATGTCACGCTGGCTGTGTCCTTAATTAACCCCTATGTGTGCCTGGCCCTGCACTGACAGTGAGAAGATGCTTGTGCCAGCGCAAATTGAAAGGGTAGAAAGGGTTAAAGCAGCCAGATGGCTCTATGACTGTGTGAGTGGGCCCCCCTGTCTCGTCAGGGCCCCCGCAATTGCCCGGCTAGGCCGGGTGTTGACGCCGGCCCTGAGTACCACTCCTCCTGTATATATACACTGCATAGCACCACTCCCCCTGTATATATACACTGCACAGTACCACTCCCCTCTATATATACACCGCACATTACCTCTCCTCCTGTATATATACACTGCACAGTACCGCTCCTCCTGTATATATACACTGCACAGTACCTCTCCCCTGTATATATACACTGCACAGTACCTCTCCTCCTGTATATATACACTGTACAGTACCTCTCCCCTGTATATATACACTGCACAGTACCGCTCCTCCTGTATATATACACTGCACAGTACCTCTCCCCTGTATATATACACTGCACAGTACCTCTCCTCCTGTATATATACACTGCACAGTACCTCTCCCCTGTATATATACACTGCACAGTACCACTCCTCCTGTCCTGTATATATACACTGCACAGTACCTCTCCTCCTGTATATATACACTGCATAGCACCACTCCTCCTGTATATATACACTGTACAGTACCACTCCTCCTGTATATATACACTGCACAGTACCACTCCTCCTGTATATATACACTGCATAGCACCACTCCTCCTGTATATATACACTGTACATTACCTCTCCTCCTGTATATATACACTGCACAGTACCGCTCCTCCTGTATATATACACTGCACAGTATCACTCCCCCTGTATATATACACTGCACAGTACCACTCCTCCTGTCCTGTATATATACACTGCACAGTACCTCTCCTCCTGTATATATACACTGTACAGTACCACTCCTCCTGTATATATACACTGCACAGTACCTCTCCTCCTGTATATATACACTGTACAGTACCTCTCCCCTGTATATATACACTGCACAGTACCGCTCCTCCTGTATATATACACTGCACAGTACCGCTCCTCGTGTCCTGTATATATACACTGCAGAATTTACAATAGCTATCACTCATGTAAGAAGTGAAATCTGGCATTGTACTATACCTATATTTCTCCGCTGTATCTGGGCATCATGAATCGTGATATATTTTAAAGGGGGGGGGCCCACTGAGACTCTTTCGCCCGGGGCCCTCAAAAACCTGGAGCCGGCCCTGCTGTAATGTATCGTATACTGGGGTCATAATACACCTGATATATTGTATACTGGGGTCACAATCATATACTGGGGTCATAATACACCTGATATGTTGTATACTGGGGTCATAATCATATACTGGGGTCATAATACACCTGATATATTGTATACTGGGGTCACAATCATATACTGGGGTCATAATACACCTGATATATTGTATACTGGGGTCATAATACACCTGATATGTCATATACTGGGGTCATAATCATATACTGGGGTCATAATACACCTAATATGTCATATACTGGGGTCATAATACACCTGATATGTCATATACTGGGGTCATAATCATATACTGGGGTCATAATACACCTGATATGTCATATACTGGGGTCATAATACACCTGATATGTCATATAGTGGGGTCACAATCATATACTGGGGTCATAATACACCTGATATATTGTATACTGGGGTCACAATCATATACTGGGGTCATAATACACCTGATATATTGTATACTGGGGTCACAATCATATACTGGGGTCATAATACACCTGATATATCATATACTGGGGTCACAATCATATACTGGGGTCATAATACACCTGATATGTCATATAGTGGGGTCACAATCATATACTGGGGTCATAATACACCGGATATATGGTATACTGGGGTCACAATCATATACTGGGGTCATAATACACCTGATTTATGGTATACTGGGGTCACAATCATATACTGGGGTCATAATACACCTGATATATTGTATACTGGGGTCACAATCATATACTGGGGTCATAATACACCTGATATGTCATATAGTGGGGTCACAATCATATACTGGGGTCATAATACACCTGATATATGGTATACTGGGGTCACAATCATATACTGGGGTCATAATTCACCTGATATGTCATATACTGGGGTCACAATCATATACTGGGGTCATAATACACCTGATATATTGTATACTGGGGTCACAATCATATACTGGGGTCATAATACACCTGATATGTCATATAGTGGGGTCACAATCATATACTGGGGTCATAATACACCTGATATATGGTATACTGGGGTCACAATCATATACTGGGGTCATAATACACCTGATATATTGTATACTGGGGTCACAATCATATACTGGGGTCATAATACACCTGATATATTGTATACTGGGGTCACAATCATATACTGGGGTCATAATACACCTGATATGTCATATAGTGGGGTCACAATCATATACTGGGGTCATAATACACCTGATATATTGTATACTGGGGTCACAATCATATACTGGGGTCATAATACACCTGATATATTGTATACTGGGGTCACAATCATATACTGGGGTCATAATACACCTGATATATTGTATACTGGGGTCACAATCATATACTGGGGTCATAATACACCTGATATATTGTATACTAGGGTCACAATCATATACTGGGGTCATAATACACCTGATATTATTATTATTATTTATTTATTTATATAGCACCAATGATTCCATGGTGCTGTACATGAGAAGGGGTTACATACAAGTTACAGATATCACTTACAGTAAACTAACAATGACGGACTGATACGGAGGGGCGAGGACCCTGCCCTTGCGGGCTTACATTCTGCAGGATTATGGGGAAGGAGACAGTAGGTTGAGGGTTGTAGGAGCTCCGGTGTTGGTGAGGCGGTAGCTTCGATAGTGATGAGGCGGCAGCGGTGTCATTGCAGGCTGTAGGCTTTCCTGAAGAGATAAGTTTTCAGGTTCCGTCTGAAGGATCCGAATGTGGTTGATAGTCGGACGTGTTGGGGCAGAGAATTCCAGAAGATGGGGGATATTCGGGAGAAGTCTTGGAGGCGATTGGATGAGGAGCGAATAAGTGTGGAGGAGAGAAGGAGGTCTTGGGAGGACCGGAGATTACGTGAGGGAAGATATCGGGAGATTAGTTCAGAGATATATGGAGGAGACAGGTTATGGATGGCTTTGTAGGTCAGTATAATTTGAACTGGATACGCTGAGGGAATGGGAGCCAGTGAAGAGATTTGCAGAGGGGGGAAGCGGAGGAGTAGCGAGGAGAGAGATGGATTAGTCGGGCAGCAGAGTTAAGGATGGACTGGAGAGGTGCAAGGTTGTTAGCAGGGAGGCCACAGAAAAGGATGTTGCAGTAGTCAAGGCGGGAGATGATGAGGGCATGCACAAGCATTTTAGTAGATTGAGGGTTGAGGAAAGGATGGATTCTGGAGATATTTTTAAGCTGGAGGCGACAGGAGGTGGAAAGAGCTTGGATGTGTGGTTTGAAGGACAGGGCAGAGTCGAAGGTTACTCCGAGGCAGCGGACTTCGGGTACGGGGGAAAGCATGATGTCATTGATTGCGATAGATAGGTCAGGTAAGGAAGATTTGTGGGATGGAGGAAAGATGATGAGTTCAGATTTGTCCACATTGAGTTTGAGGAAGCGAGAGGAGAAGAAGGAGGATATGGCTGATAGGCACTCTTGGATTCTGGACAGCAGAGCGGTGACGTCTGGGCCAGAGAGGTAGATCTGAGTGTCATCAGCATAGAGGTGGTACTGGAATCCATGGGACTTTATCCCAAGCCAAGTGTATAGATTGAGAAGAGTAGGGGTCCTAGAACAGAGCCTTGGGGGACTCCAACAGAGACAGGGTGGGATGAGGAGGTAGTGTGGGAGTGGGAGACGCTGAATGTGCGGTTGGAAAGGTACGAGGCGATCCAGGAAAGGGCGAGGTCTTTGATGCCAAAGGAGGAGAGGATCTGTAGTAGGAGGCAGTGGTCAACTGTGTCGAAAGCAGAGGACAGGTCTAGAAGGAGGAGTACAGAGTATTGTCCAGTAGCTTTGGCGGTAAGTAGGTCGTTAGTGATTTTGGTCAGGGCAGTCTCAGTTGAGTGATGGGGGCGGAAACCAGATTGTAGATTGTCGAACAACAAGTTAGATGAGAAGTGGGAGGAAAGTTCAGCATGGACGTGCTGCTGCAGGAGTTTGGAAGCGAATGGGAGCAGCGATATTGGGCGATAGCTGGACATAGCAGTTGGATCGAGGGTTGGCTTTTTAAGGATAGGCGTGATTGTGGCATGTTTGAACGCAGAGGGGAAGGTGCCAGAAGTTAGTGATAGGTTGAAGAGATGGGTTAGGGATTGGATAAGTGTGGTGGTGAGATTGGGGAGGAGGTGGGATGGGATGGGGTCGAGCGCACAGGTGGTGATTTGCGATTTGGAGAGGAGACAGTTAAGCCCCCCTTCAGTGATGTTGGATAGGGAGGTTATGGGGTTTGGGCATTGGTCTGGTATACAAAGGGGTTGTGGTGGTTGAACAATAAAGACTTGCCTTGTCTGGTCGATCTATATCTGGTCGATATATTGTATACTGGGGTCACAGTCATTTACTGGGATCATAATACACCTGATATATTGTATACTGGGGTCACAATAATATACTGGGATCATAATACACCTGATATATTGTATACTGGGGTCACAATCATATACTGGGATCATAATACACCTGATATATTGTATACTGGGGTCACAATCATATACTGGGATCATAATACACCTGATATATTGTATACTGGGGTCACAATCATTTACTGGGATCATAATACACCTGATATATTGTATACTGGGGTCACAATCATATACTGGGATCATAATACACCTGATATATTGTATACTGGGGTCACAATCATATACTGGGGTCATAAAACACCTGATATATTGTATACTGGGGTCACAATCATTTACTGGGATCATAATACACCTGATATATTGTATACTGGGGTCATAATCATTTACTGGGATCATAATACACCTGATATATTGTATACTGGGGTCATAATACACCTGATATATTGTATACTGGGGTCACAGTCATTTACTGAGATCATAATACACCTGATATATTGTATACTGGGGTCACAGTCATTTACTGAGATCATAATACACCTGATATATTGTATACTGGGGTCACAGTCATTTACTGGGATCATAATACACCTGATATATTGTATACTGGGGTCACAATAATATACTGGGGTCATAAAACACCTGATATATTGTATACTGGGGTCACAATCATTTACTGGGATCATAATACACCTGATATATTGTATACTGGGGTCACAATCATATACTGGGATCATAATACACCTGATATATTGTATACTGGGGTCACAATCATATACTGGGGTCATAAAACACCTGATATATTGTATACTGGGGTCACAATCATTTACTGGGATCATAATACACCTGATATATTGTATACTGGGGTCATAATCATTTACTGGGATCATAATACACCTGATATATTGTATACTGGGGTCATAATACACCTGATATATTGTATACTGGGGTCACAATCATTTACTGAGATCATAATACACCTGATATATTGTATACTGGGGTCACAGTCATTTACTGGGATCATAATACACCTGATATATTGTATACTGGGGTCACAATAATATACTGGGGTCATAAAACACCTGATATATTGTATACTGGGGTCACAATCATTTACTGGGATCATAATACACCTGATATATTGTATACTGGGGTCATAATCATATACTGGGGTCACAACACACATCATATATCATATACTGGGGTAACAATCATATACTGGGGTCAAAACACACATCATATATCATATACTAAGGTAACGACCATTACTGGATAAACAGATGGGTTTACAATGTGTGCTGGACACAGAGAGCCCAATAAAGGATTATTTACCAAATTGCTCATTATTTCCTACCTACAGAATAGGGGAGGGGGCGCTAGGCAATCCTGAAAACTGGGACCCTGAATCACAATAATGGGGCTCTGCAGCACCCTGGCTTGAATGGATATTGTGTGCCCAGCCACCGCCCCATTCATTTTACACCGGACTGCTGGAGTAAGCCCAGTGCAGCGCGTCACTATTTCCAATCAGACAGACCATGAATAGAGAGCAGGTTGAACATGTGCACCTCCGCTCACTGCAGAGCTCCTTTCTTGTTCTTTCAGATCCCCTTCCTCAGATTCCATGGGGGTACCAGCGGTTGGACCCACAACGGTAAGTTACTCTCTATCCTATGGATTGCGGAAAATTTGCAATTCTGGGAATGTCTTTTAGTGTGCCCATCCAAGTGCCATTATTACCTTGGCCCACTGTTCTCCAGGTATACCCATAAAGGCTACTGCAGGAACATCAGTGTTGCCTTTCATCTTTTTCATATACCCTTTATTGATTTGCACCCAGCCTCGGTACAGTGGTGGATGGTTTATCATAAGGTCACATTCACACTGTAAGGTCACAGTCAGATGACCGAAGAAATCGGGCCGAGATCGGACAGCAATGCATAGACTGACCGGTGGATCTTCCGACCCAAGTATGACAGCTTCATAGAAATACATGCAGCTGTCACCTTCAGGTGGGGAGACCCGCCAGCCAGTCCGTGCATTGAGATCCGATCTCGTTCCGACTGATAGAGTCATCTGATTGTGCTCTAAGGGTGCATTCACACTGGCCGAAACAAGTGTTCCAAGGAACAATCATTTCCTGAGAATCGTCCATTGTATGCAGGCTGCCGGTCACTCAATGAATGAGAAAATCTGTCGTTCATTGAGTAAAATTATTTTAAAACTTGTTTTAAATTGTTTTCAGCTGGAAAAGGAGAACAATGAGAGTGTCTGAGCTCAGAGCAACAGTATAACAATCATTCCGTCAGCATGGAGGCATCTGAACAGTCCACTAAACACCAGCCGAACGACTTCCATGTAGTAAGCCCCTCTGTGTTCACAGCTAAGAGGCACCCACCTACTGATTATACCCTGGGGTCCATGGGCAGAATGGTGTGTGTTACCAGCTCATAGATACCTGGGCCCTACTGACTGGCGGCTCTTGTTTCAGACAGGTGACTATGAGATCTCCCTGCGGATCGTGTTTCTACAGGTAACTCAATTCAGAGTCTTCATTATTAATGAAGCTGCACTTTCAACTTAAATTTTCAGACTAGAATCGCTTTCCCATCTAGATGACCACAATCTTTGACCCAGATGTCACCTCTCTGCTCTCCAGAATCCCGGAGTGTCTATCAGCCATATCCTCCTTTTTCTCCTCTCGCTTCCTCAAACTCAATGTGGACAAATCTGAACTAATTATCTTTCCTCCATCTCGCATATCTTCCCTACCTGATCTATCTATCACAATAAATGAATTCACACTTTCCCCTGTCCCCATAATCCACTGCCTCGGAGTAACCCTTGACTCTGCCCTGTCCTTCAAACCGCACATTCAAGCTCTCGACACCTCCTGTAGTCTCCAGCTCAAAAATATTTCCAGAATCCGTCCTTTCCTCAACCCTCACTCTACCAAAATGCTTGTGCATGCCCTAATCATTTCCCGCCTCGACTACTGCAACATCCTCCTTTGTGGCCTACCTTCAAACACTTTCGCACCCCTCCAGTCCGTCCTTAACTCTGCTGCCCGACTAATTAATCTCTCTCCTCGCTACTCTCCTGTTTCCTCTCTTTGCAAATCCCTTCACTGGCTCCCAATTTCCCAGTGTATCCAGTTTAAACTACTAACACTGACCTACAAAGCCATCCATAACCTTTCTCCTCCGTATATTTCCAAACTAATCTCTCAATATCTTCCCTCATGTAATCTCCAGTCCTCCCAAGACCTCCTTCTCTCCTCCACACTTATTCGCTCATCAACCAATCACCTCCAAGACTTCTCCCGAATATCGCCCATCCTCTGGAATTCTGTGCCCCGACACGTCCGGTTATCCACCACATTTGGATCCTTCAAACGGAACCTGAAAACCCATCTCTTCAAAGAAGCTTACAACCAGTAATGACCACACGCATGGCCACCTCAACACCATCGGAGCTACTGCAACCCCTGACCTACTGTCTCCTTTCCCATAATCCTGTAGAATGTAAGCCCGCAAGGGCAGGGTCCTCTTCCCTCAGTACCAGTCTGTAATTGTTACGTAGTTTGTTTACTATAAGTGATATCTGTAATTTGTATGTAACCCCTTCTCAGGTACAGCACCATGGAATCATTGGTGCTATATAAATAATAATATTAATAATAATAATCTGTCTGCCCTGTTAAGGTGTATAGATGATGCATGACATAGAGGGGTCCATATATTAGTCTGAGATGAGAGCTACTGCTCACTATATCTAACAGGTCACGTGTAACGCTATACCGCCATCCCAGCGTGGTCATTCGCCATCCTCCTGGCTGGGACGTCGACATATTCACCGCCACAGCGGCGTTTTAGTTCCCTACTGTACTCCTGTGTATGTGTACGCTGCACAGGTCTCCTGGCATTGCGTCTAGTGAGTACACGTGCTCTGGAAATGCCCCCAGCCAATAGGCATGTTCTCCAGTAGGGAGGTGCCTGAGCAACGTTCTCCATTTACAGTAGTGGTAATATGTGCAACTAGTGAGTTGCCAGGTCCCTATATCATGTACTGTGTTAGTGTGAACCTTTGCCTTTACCCTGTGTTGTGTAGCCCTGAATCTTGAAGCTGCATCTGTGGCACCTGAACCCTGACATAGCTCTCTGCAGTACCGGAGCCTGACAACATTCTCTGCGGTACATGAACTTTGACACCATTCTCTGCAGTACCTGAAAATGACACCGCTCTGTCACGGGGAGACTAGGTGAGCGAGAGCTAATAACCCGGGCCCCTGCAGTTTCCCTCAGACTAGGGAAATCCTGACTGACCCTCTACCTGGAGTTTACACTGATGGTGTGCATGTCCAGGCCTCGAACCTCACCCTGTCTCCTGTATTAACCCTAGGCTGATACCTCCGCCCTCCACCCAGTGAAGAGGTAATATTCCAATACCCACAGTTAGCACAGACAAGGATAAAGGAAAATATTAACCACGCCGCAGTCACTCAGGAATACACTATAAATGTGCAGGGCAAAATAAATACAAATATAGGAAGGAGTAAATAAGACAAAGGAAAATACATCACCAGCAACGAATCTCCAACAACCAGCTCTCCACTCCAGACTGAGATAACAACGCACAAGACAGAAGCTATAATCGGCGACGCCCAATGATCAGGAGAACTATTTAAAGGCAATGGGAATGGCCCAGCTTCCAATCCGAGGATTAGGTAAATTAACCCCGGAACAGCTAGATAAAATCTAGCAGACGCCAATGAGCAAATAGTGGTCAAAAGCGGAATTACCGCTGTCTGTTGGACGACCTGGTCTGAACAGCGTCTGACATAACAGTACCCCGCCTTCTACGAGGGACCCCAGGGCCCTCACGGCTTATAGGACCCGGCTTGTCTGGATGGCGACGATGAAAAAACCTGACTAGCCGATACGCATGAATGTCCGAGGCTGGTACCCAGGACCTCTCCTCAGGCCCATAACCACACCAGTGTACCAAGTACTGTAAAGTACGACGCACTACACGAGAGTCAACCACCTTGGAGACTTCAAACTCCAAATTACCATCCACCAAGACTGGAGGTGGCATAGGCGCCGCGTCCACAGAACCCACCACCTTCTTTAGAAGAGACCTGTGGAACACGATGTGTATCTTATACACCGTAGGGAGCTCCAATCGGTACGCTACTGGGTTAATGACGGCGGTGACCCTAAATGTACCAATAAACCGTGGACCCAATTTAAGGGACGGTATTTTGAGTCTTATGTTTTTTGTGGATAACCACACCCAGTCATCCACACTCAGGTCTGGACCTGGCACACGCCTACTGTCAACCACACGTTTGTACCTAGCACCAACACTCAACAGGCGCTGTTTAACTCTCCTCCAGACTGATGACAATTGTGTTCCTAACTGGTCCTACTCCGGAACGCCGGAAGAGCCCCTCTGACTCAAGGTACAAAATTGAGGATGTAGCCCGTAAACACAAAAAAACGGAGACTCCCCAGACGACTCCTGGTGGTGATTATTAATAGCAAACTCAGCCAAAGGAAGAAAGGTAGACCACTCCTCCTGGTTATCAGAGACAAAGCAGCGTAAGTACTGTTCCAAATTTTGGTTCATACGCTCAGTCTGACCATTTGACTGAGTATGAAACGCCGAAGAATGAGATAACTTGATCCCCAGCCGTGAGCAAAATGCTCTCCAAAATTTTGCCACAAACTGAGACCCCCTATCAGACACGATGTCAGATGGAACCCCATGAAGTCTGACCACCTCCTGCACAAATACCTGAGCCAGAGTCTTATCGTTAGGCAACGAAGGCAAAGACACAAAGTGCGACATTTTAGAAAACCGATCAACAATCACCAAGATGACCGTGTTCCCAGCTGATGAGGGCAAATCAGTGATGAAATCCATGGAGATTTCCGTCCAAGGTTTACTAGGTACCTCAAGAGGAAGTAGTTAGTGTGCCAACAGGACGGGAGCGAGGCGTCTTAGCCCTAGCGCACGTGGTACAAGCTGACACATATGAGACCACGTCCTGTCGGATCTTGGGCCACCAAAACCGACGTGACACCAACTCCAAGGTACCTCTAACCCCTGGGTGGCCAGCCAGGACAGCATCATGATGCTCCGCCAAAACCTTTAGGCGGAGATGAAGCGGTACAAAAGATTTGTTGACGGGAAGCTCAGATGGTACCTCCTCCTGAGCCTTGGCAATCTCAGCCTCAACCTCGGTAGTGAGAGCAGAAACCACAACTGTTGTGAACTCTGTTTCCGGGCTCCCTCCTGTGGTCGTGAGTGGTACTGTGTGAGTTCTCTCTTTGGGCTCCTCCTGGTGGCTCTTTTTGTTAGTTTGCAGGTTTCTGGCTCGGATCAGCTGTCTCGTCATCTGCTAGTCAGGTTTCCTATTTAATCCACCTGGTCCTTCATTCCTTGCCTGTTGTCGTTGTATTCAGTGCTATTCTGATTGCTCCTGTCTACATCCGTTATCAGTCTCTCAAGAGAAGCTAAGTTTTGTTTTCTTATTTTTGCTCATCTGTGTTCAAGATGTCTCCTAGTATATGATGAGTTTTGTCCAGCTTGCTAATATGTGATTTCCTTGCTTGCTGGTGCTCTGGGGTGCTGAGTTGCTCCCCCCACATCGTTAGTTGGTGTGGGGGTTCTCGCATTCTCTGCGTGGATATTTTTGCATAGAGTTTTTTACTGACCGCACAGATCCCTTGCTATTTTCTGCTATCTAGCGTTAGCGGGCCTCATTTGCTCTACCTGTTTCATCTCTGCGTTTGTCTTTTCCTCTTAACTCACCGTTATTATTTGTGGGGGGCTTCTATATCTCTGGGGTTATTTCTCTGAGGCAAGTGAGGTCTTTACTTTCTCTTTAGGGGTAGTCAGTTTCTCAGGCCGTGAAGAGACGTCTAGGATTTCAGGAAACGTTCCACGGCTGCCTATAGTGTTTGCGGTTAGGATCAGGTTTGCGGTCAGTCCAGTTACCACATCCCCAGAGCTCGTCCTATTATCTTCTACTTAGCTGGTTAGATTTGTGATCCTAAGCCACTAGGATCATAACACACAACACCCTTTTGGAGGATGGGTACTGGATCCTCCCGAGGTTCTCCCCCCGGAAAACACCTGGACAGAGCATCCGCCTTAGTGTTTTTAGACTCCGGTCTGTAAGTGACCACAAAATTGAACCGCATGAAAAAAAATGCCCAGCGAGCCTGCCTGGGGGACAGACGCTTGGCTGACTCCAAATACAGCAGATTCTTATGATCGGTAATAACAGTTACCTGATGTACCGACCCCTCCAAGAAGTGTCGCCATTCCTCAAAAGCCAACTTAATTGCCAACTCCATGTTGCCGATATCGTAGTTACGTTCGGCGGACGACAGTTTCTTGGAGAAATAGGCGCACGGACGTAAACCACTCAATGATGAGCCTTGAGATAGTACCGCCCCCACACCAACCTCAGACGCATCGACTTCCACAACAAAGGGTTTAGATACGTCTGGCTGCACAAGAATGGGGGCTGAAACAAAACTGTTCTTAAGAAATTCAAATGCGCGCACAGCAGCCTCAGGCCAAACGGAGAAATTGGTACCCTTTTTAGTCATGTCAGTTAGCGGTTTAGCAATGATGGAAAAATCCTTGATAAATTTCCTATAGTAGTTAGAAAACCCAAGGAACCGCTGAAGTGCTTTCAGGTTATCAGGACGTTCCCAATGCAGCACCGCCTGCACCTTAGCGGCGTCCATTTTAAACCCAGAAGCAGACACAATATAACCCAAGAAAGGCAACTCTTGAACAGAAAATACACATTTCTCAAGTTTAGCATACAGCTTATTCTCTCTGAGAAGCTGTAACACCTGCCTGACATGATCTAAATGAGCATCACGGTCGCAAGAATATATGAGAATGTCATCTAGGTACACGATAACGAATTTCCCCAAAACATGCGAGAACACATCATTGATGAAATGTTGGAACACTGCAGGTGCGTTAGTCAACCCAAACGGCATCACCAAATTTTCTAAATGACCCTCAGGGGTATTAAAAGCCGTCTTCTACTCATCACCTTGACGGACTCTTATGAGGTTGTACGCCCCCCTGAGGTCAAGCTTGGAAAACCACTTAGCACCTGCCACCTGGTTGAACAAATCTGGTATCAGTGGCATAGGGTATGGATCATGAACCGCAATCTGGTTCAATTCCCTGAAATCCAAACACGGGCGTAATCCGCCATCTTTCTTCTTCACGAAGAAGAACCCTGCTGCCAACGGCGAGGATGACGGCCTGATGTGCCCTTTGCTCAAGCTTTCAGCAATGTAATCTTTTAACGCTTGTCTCTCCGGACCGGAGATGTTAAACATCCTTGCTTTAGGCAATTTGGCCCCTGGTTTAAACCTGATAGAACAGTCATAAGGACGATGTGGCGGCAACTCTGGACAACCCTTCTCAGAGAACACATCCACAAAATCCAGAAGTGACTCCGGAACGCTTGAAGTCACCGCAGCCACACATGTGGCCAGGCAATTCTCCTGGCAGAACTCGCTCCACCGAATTATGTCCTGAGTTTTCCAGTCAATTACCGGGTTGTGCATAGACAACCAAGGAAAACCCAAAACCACCTGAGCAGGAAGATTCCTGAGCACCTTACATGTAACCCGCTCGGAATGTAGAACTCCTATGTGGAGTTTCACCTCAGCCACAAATTCAGTAATCTCCCCCTGAGAGAGAGGAGCAGCATTGATGGTGACCACGCTGATAGGATGAGACAGTTTTTCAATCCTAAAACCTGCTGTGTGCACAAACTCCTCATCAATGAGATTTGTGGCTGAACCACTATCCACAAAAACAGTAATTGGCAGCTCACTGCCAGCGATAAAAACCTTAGCAGGGAGCATGCATTGAGAAACCACCATGGAGGATATACATAAGCTCAGATTGGTCTCCTCCACACCCTCTGAGCTTAGAAGTTTTCCGCCGTTGCGTTTTTCTTAGACAGCAGAGGACAGATGTTAATAAAATGACCAGTTTTACCACAGTAAAAACAGGCTCCCTGCTTCCTGAGCTCAGGGGCTTGACGCTTGACATGTGACACCACTGCGATTTGCATAGGCTCTGTGGGCTCACCTGCAGCTACCTCACGTGAGCCTAAACCCTCTCCCATAGGCGGTGTCTCATGCTCCCCCTGACGCAAACAGCGATCTATGTGAACAACCAGACTCATGGCGGAATCTAGAGAAGCTGGAGTCTCGTACATCAGAAGGGCTTTTTTAACCCTTCCAGAAATCTCATGTATAAACTGACTCCGCAATGCTGGATCATTCCTTTGTGTATCGATCGCCCAGCGACGAAATTCAGAACAGTAATCCTCTGCCACTCGCTCCCCCTGGCGAATAGTGCGTATCTTAGATTCTGCTAGAGCCATTCTGTCTGGTTCATCGTAGATTTTCCCAAGAGAGGAAAAAAAACTCTCCACAGAGTCAAATGCAACAGAATCAGATGGCAAAGAAAACGCCCATGCTTGGGGATCCCCGCTTAACAATGACAACACCAGGCCCACACGCTGAGCCTCATTACCTGCGGAGATCGTGCGCATGCGGAAATATAGTTTGCAAGCTTCACGAAAAGAAACAAATTTACTGCGTTCCCCAGTAAATCTTTCAGGCAAAGGAAATTTAGGCTCAGCAACTCTTCCTGTCGCTCCAGCCTGAACATTAGATACTGCTAGACCCTGTTGCTGCACTGCCCCCCTCAACTCAGTGACCTGTAGGGACAGCGCCCTCAACTGGCGGGTTATGGAAGTCATGGGATCCATGACAAAACACAAAAAAAAAGGAAACCCCTTTTTTTTTTTTGTTGGGCCGATTATAATGTCACGGGGAGACTAGGTGAGCGAGAGCTAATAACCCGGGCCCCTGCAGTTTCCCTAGGGAAATCCTGACTGACCCTCTACCTGGAGTTTACACTGATAGTGTGCATGTCCGGGCCTCGAACCTCACCCTGTCTCCTGTATTAACCCTAGGCTGATACCTCCGCCCTCCACACAGTGAAGAGGTAATATTCCAATACCCACAGTTAGCACAGACAAGGATAAAGGAAAATATACACCACGCCGCAGTCACTCAGGAATACACTATAAATGTGCAGGGCAAAATAAATACAAATATAGGAAGGAGTAAATAAGACAGAGGAAAATACACCACCAGCAACGAATCTCCAACAACCAGCTCTCCACTCCAGACCGAGATAATAACGCACAAGACAGAAGCTATAATCGGCGACGCCCAATGATCAGGAGAACTATTTAAAGGCAATGGGAATGGCCCAGCTTCCAATCCGAGGATTAGGTAAATTAACCCCGGAACAGCTAGATAAAATCTAGCAGACGCCAATGAGCAAATAGTGGTCAAAAGCGGAATTACCGCTGTCGGACGACCTGGTCTGAACAGCGTCCGACATGACACGCTCCCTGCAATACCTGTGCCTCAAGTTGCACCCGCGGTACATGAACCCTGACACCACTCATTGCAGTACCTGATCCTGACACCACTCTCTGCGGTACATGAACCTTGACACCGCTCCCTGCAGAACCTGTGCCTGAAGCCGCACCTGCAGTACGTGAACCCTGATACCACTCCCTGCAGTACCTAAACCTGATATCGCTCCCTGCAATACCTGTGCCTGAAGTTAAACCTGCGGTATGTGAACCCTGACACCGCTCCTTGCAGTACCTGATCCTGACACCACTCTCTGCGGTACATGAACCTTGACACCACTCCCTGCGGTACCTGAGCATGACGCCGCTCCCTGCAGAACCTGTGCCTGAAGCCGCACCCGTAGTACGTGAACCCTGATACCGCTCCCTGCAGTACCTGACTCTGAAGCCGCACCTGCGGTATCTGAACTCTGACACCGCTCCTGAACCTGATGCTGCTCTGGCAGCATCCAAACATGTAGCCATTCCGGAGGTACTCGAACCAGAATCTTCCTGGTTAGGGCCCCAGAGTCCATACAGTCAGAGCCTGTTCCAGTATCCGAATTCTAATCCTGTTCAGTGACCCAGAATCTGCGCCGTCTGACCAGTGTCCGTATCCAGTCCTGCAAGTGGCTCCGAGACTGTGTCCTTCCTGCCCGGTGACTCAGATTCCGCGCCGTCTGACCAGTGTCCGTATCAAGTCCTGCAAGTGGCTCCGAGACTGTGTCCTTCCTGCCCAGTGACTCAGATTCCGCGCGGTCTGACCAGTGTCCATATCCAGTCCTGCAAGTGGCTCCGAGACTGTGTCCTTCCTGCCCGGTGACTCAGATTCCGCGCCGTCTGACCAGTGTCCGTATCCAGTCCTGCAAGTGGCTCCGAGACTGTGTCCGTCCTGCCCAGTGACTCAGATTCTGTGCCGTTTGACCAGTGTCCGTATCCAGTCCTGCAAGTGGCTCCGAGACTGTGTCCGTCCTGCCCGGTGACTCAGAATCCGTGCCATCTGACCAGTGTCCGTATCAAGTCCTGCAAGTGGCTCCGAGACTGTATCCGTCCTGCCCGGTGACTCAGAATCCGCAACATCTGACCAGTGTCCGTATCCAGTCCTGCAAGTGGCTCCGAGACTGTGTCCATCCTGCCCGGTGACTCAGAACTCACGCCGTCTGACCAGTGTCCGTATCCAGTCCTGCAAGTGACTCCGAGACTGTGTCCGTCCTGCCCGGTGACTCAGAATCGATTATGAGGATTTGATTTTTGCAGAACAAATTGTCCCTTTAAATGGTACCATAATTTTACTATATAGTATACTGGATAATGGGGAAAAAAAATACAAAGGCGGTTAAATTGCAAAAGAAAAGTGTAATTCCACAGTTGTTCTCTGTGTTTTTTTTTTATTTAGCATGTTCACTATATGGTAAAACTGATCTGGCAATATGATTTGAGTACACTGATACCAATATAGTTTATTTTTTATTTAAGTACTTAAAAAAAATCTGAAATTTGTATGAAAAAAAAGTTTTCGCATTCGTTGCCATTTTTCGAGATCCGAAGCAATTCCATTTTTTTAGATCCGGGCAATGCGATGACTTATTTTTTGCACGCCAAGCTTTATTTATGCCATTTTGAGGTAGATACGGTGTTTTGATCACCTCATGTTGCATTTTATTGAAATGTTGCAGCAGCCCCAAAAAATTAATTCTGGTGTTTTGATTTTTCTTCTCGTTGCGCCGTTTGCCGATCAGATTCATTTATTTTATATTTTGATAGATCTGACATTTCTGAACTCAGCAATACCAAATTTGTGCTTTTTTTATTTGCTTTAGTTTGAAAAGTGCAAAAGGGGGGGGGATTTGAACGTTTGTGTTTTTTTGTATTTTTGCAAAAACTTTTTTCTTACTTCTTATTGTATGTAATAGTACCCTTAGGAGACTTGAAGATGCAGCCATCCGATTCCCTGTGCTTTACAGGAGTGGGTGATAAATACAGAAGTGGTGACGTGTTTCTATTATACTTTTCTCTCATTGTTCCACTCCTGGTTTTGGCTTACAAATACTGAGGTAAAATACTGACCAAACACTGAACGTGAGAACGTGGCCTTATTTTACATACATACTCTGCACAGTACCACTTCTCCGGTCCTGTATACTGGTGTAATTCTCAGTACCTGTATTATTCTGTATACACAGTGGGGAACAAAAGTATTTAGTCAACCACCAATTGTGCAAGTTCTCCTACTTAAAAAGATGAGAGGCCTGTAATTGACATCATTGGTAGACCACAACTATGAGAGTCAAAATGAAAAAACAAATCCAGAAAATCACCTCGTCTGATTCGGCAAGATTTATTTTGCAAATTATGGTGAAAAATAAGTATTTGGTCATTAACAAAAGTTCATCTCAATATTTTGCTATATATCCTTTGTTGGCTATGACAGAGGTCAAACGTTTTCTGTAAGTCTTCACAAGGTTGGCACACACTGTTGGTGGTATGTTGGCCCATTCCTCCATGCAGATCTCCTCTAGATCAGTGATGTTTTGGGCCTGTCGCTGGGCAACACAGACTTTCAACTCCTTCTAAAGGTATTCTATGGGGTTGAGAGCTGGAGACTGGCTAGGCCACTCCAGGACCTTCATATGCTTCTTACGAAACCACTCCTTCATTGCTCTGGCAGTGTGCTTGGGATCATTATCATGCTGAAAGACCCATCCACGTTTCATCTTAAATGCCTTTGCTGATGGAAGGAGGTCTGCACTCAAAATCTCATTATATATGGCCCCATTCATTCTTTTGTGTACATGGATTAGTCGTCCTGGTCCCTTTGCAAAAAAACATCCACAAAGCATGATGTTGCCACCCCCATGCTTCACAGTAGGTATCGTGTTCTTCGGATGCAAACAGTTCTACTTTGGTTTCATCAGACCATATGACATTCTCCCAGTACTCTTCTGGATAATCCAAATGCTCTCTAGTAGTGATGAGCGAGTGTGCTCGTTACTCGAGATTTCTAAGCATGCCCGTGTGTTCTCCAAGTACAGTGCCTTGCGAAAGTATTCGGCCCCATTGAACTTTTCAACCTTTTCCCACATATCATCCTTCAAACATTAAGATACCAAATGTACATTTTTGGTGAAGAATCAACAAGTGGAACACAATTGTGAAGTTGAGTGAAATTTATTAGTTATTTTAAATTTTTGTGGAAATTCAAAAACTGAAAAGTGGGGCGTGCAATATTATTCGGCCCCTTTACTTTCAGTGCAGCAAACTCACTCCAACAGTTCATTGTGGCTCTGAATGATCCAATGTTGTCCTAAATGCCTAATGATGATAAATATAATCCACCTGTGTGTAATCAAGTCTCCGTATAAATGCACCTGCTCTGTGATAGTCTCAGGGTTCTGTTTGAGGCACAGAGAGCATCATGAAGACCAAGGAACACAACTGGTAGGTCCGTGATACTGTTGTGGAGAAGTTTAAAGCCGGATTTGAATACAAAATGATTTCCAAAACTTTAAACATCCCAAGGAGCACTGTGCAAGTATGAGATCTTTTGGAATACCTGGGGTGGACCCGCAGATCTACGACAACGAACCTCCCAAGGGTGAGCTGACCAGGTAGACCACCTCCTATACACTGTGTTCCAAATTATTATGCAAATTGGATTTAAGTGTCATAAAGATTTAATTGTTTTGTTTTTCAAATAAACTCGTGGATGGTATTGTGTCTCAGGGCTCAATGAATCACTGAAATCAATCTTAAACACATGTGATAATTAGTTTTCCAGGTGATTCTAATTATAGGAAAACTACTCAAAAATGATGTTCCATATTATTATGCAGGTCACAGGTTTCAAGCAATATGGGAAATAAAAAGGATCTCTCTGCTGCTGAAAAGCGTTAAATAGTTCAATGCCTTGGACAAGGTATGAAAAAATTAGATATTTTACGAAAACTTAAGAGTGATCATCTAACTCTGATGAGATTTGTGACTGAAACAGAGCACAGACAGAGTTCATGCAAATAAAGGCATAATGAGGAAGTTTTCTGCCAGACAAATTCATTGGATTAAGAGAGCAGCTGCCAAAATACCATTACAAAGCAGCAGTTATTTGAAGCTGCTGGTGCGTCTGGAATCCCTCGAACCTCAAGGTGTAGGATCCTTCAAAGGCTTGCTGTGGTGCATAAACCTACTATGCGGCCACTCCTAAACAGTGTTCACAAGCAGGAATGGATGCAGTGGGCCCAGACATACATGAAGACTAATTTTCAAACAGTCTTGTTTACTGATGAGTGTTGAGCAACCCTGTACGGTCCAGATGGATGGAGTAGTGGATGGTTGGTGGATGGCCACCATGTCCCAACAAGGCTGCGACGTCAGCAAGGAGGTGGAGGAGTCATGTTTTGGGCTGGAATTATGGGGAACCAGCTGGTAGAGCCCTTTAAGGTTCCTGAAGGTGTGAAAATGACCTCAGCAAAGTAAATAGAGTTTCTGACTTACAACTTTCTTCCATGGTCTAAAAAGCAGAAACGTGCCTTCAGGAACACAATCATTTTCATGCATGACAATGAATACCTCTGAGTAATTGGCTGCTATGGGCATAAAAGGAGATAAACTCATGGTGTGGCCACCATCTTCCCCTGACCTCAACCCTATAGAGAACCTTTGGAGTATCATCAAGCAAAAGATCTATGAGGGTGGGAGGCAGTTCACATCAAAACAGCAGCTCTGGGAGGCGATTCTGACTTCATGCAAAGAAATACAAGCAGAAACTCTCCATAAACTCACAAGTTCAATGGATGCAAGAATTGTGAAGGTGATATCAATGAAGGGCTCCTATGTTAGCATGTAACTTGGCCTGTTAGGATGTTTTGGAGTTAAATAGCTTTTTTGTTCAGTGAATGTGACCTCCTAATGCTGCAAATTCCACAAATGAGCATTTTCAGTTCTTTACAACATATCAAATGTTTAGAAATACTACTGTGCCTAATAATTTGGAACAGTGCATTTTGAGTTTTTATTTATTTTTTGAGATTATACTGTTATCATTGGGAGGTTTCTTCAATAAAATTCGATGTATACTCTAACAGGTGATAACTTTTATTAGACTGACTGTCATTTGCACTGACCATTTAGGAAAAACCAAGAAAAATGTAATTTGCATAATAATTTAGAACATAGTGTACAGTGAGCGTTAGGGGCAGACCCAAGGGAGACTATTGCCGCAGAAGCTGAAATCCGGAGACCGGTAGTAGGAGGTACAAAATAGAGAAGCTAGGCGTAGGACGGACAGAGCGGGGTAAGATGAAATACAGATAGGTAAGAGCTGGATCCAGGCGAGACCAAAGGAGCACTGCGAAGGAGAAGACACAAAGGAAGCAGGACAGGACAGAGACCCCAGACTAACAGAGTACGGAGAGGACACTGGGAAAGCTGGACTGGATGAGGAGACAAGGAAGCCTGGGAAAGACAGAGAAGCTGAACTGGCTGGACAAATTGGAGACTCAAAACAGGCAGTGAAAAGACAAAGGTGGACCTGAGTCACAGAAGCACAAATGCCAGACAGGCAAGGAGCAGAGGAAGGAAACGCCTTATATACACTATGTTCCAAATTATTATGCAAATTACATTTTTATCAGATTTTCCTAAATGGTCGGTGCAAATGACAGTCTGTCTAATAAAAGTCATCACCCGTTAGATTATACATCGAATTTTATTGAAGAAACCTCCCAATGATAACAGTATAATCTACAAAATGAATAAAAACTCAAAATGCACTGTTCCAAATTATTATGCAAAGTAGAATTTCTAAACATTTGATATGTTTTAAAGAACTGAAAATGCTCATTTGTGGAATTTGCAGCATTAGGAGGTCACATTCACTGAACAAAAAAGCTATTTAACGCCAAAACATCCCAACAGGCCAAGTTACATGTTAACATAGGACCCTTCTTTGATGTCACCTTCACAATTTTTGCATCCATTGAACTTGTGAGTTTTTGGAGAGTTTCTGCTTGTATTTCTTTGCATGAAGTTGGAATAGCCTCCCAGAGCTGCTGTTTGGATGTGAACTGCCTCCCACCCTCATAGATCTTTAGCTTGATGATACTCCAAAGGTTCTCTATAGGGTTGAGGTCAGGGAAAGATGGTGGCCACACCATGAGTTTATCTCCTTTTATGCCCATAGCAGCCAATTACTCAGAGGTATTCATTGTCATGCATGAAAATGATTGTGTTCCTGAAGGCACGTTTCTACTTTTTAGACCATGGAAGAAAGTTGTAAGTCAGAAACTCTATTTACTTTGCTGTGGTCATTTTCACACCTTCAGGAACCTTAAAGGGCTCTACCAGCTGGTTCCCCATGATTCCAGCCCAAAACATGACTCCTCCACCTCCTTGCTGACGTCGCAGCCTTGTTGGGACATGGTGGCCATCCACCAACCATCCACTACTCCATCCAGGGTTGCTCAGCACTTATCAGTAAGCAAGACTGTTTGGAAATTAGTCTTCATGTATGTGTGGGCCCAATACAACCATTTCTGCTTGTGAACACTGTTTAAGGGTGGCCGAATAGTAGGTTTATGCACCACAGCAAGCCTTTGAAGGAGCCTACACCTTGAGGTTCGAGGGACTCCAGAGGCACCAGCAGCTTCAAATATGTTTGCTGCTTTGTAATGGCTTTTTAGTAGCTGCTCTCTTAATCCGATGAACTTGCCTGGCAGAAATCTTCCTCATTATGCCTTTATTAGCACAAACACATTTGTGCTCAGATACAGCCACAAATCTCTTAACAGTACGATGATCACGCTTATGTTTTTGGAAAATTTCTAATGTTTTCATCCCTTCACCAAGGCATTGCACTATTTGATGCTTTTCAGCAGCAGAGAGATCCTTTTTCTTTCCCATGTTACTTGAAAACTGTGACCTGCTTAATAATGTGGAACATCATTTTTAAGTAGTTTTTCTTTAATTAGAATCACCTGGAAAACCAATTATCACATGTGTTTAAGATTGATTTCAGTGATCCATTGAGCCCTGAGACACAATACCATCCACAAGTTTGCACGCGCACCCGACGAGAACCAGGGAGCAGAGAACGAAGGAGAGGACGCGCGCCTGCAGGAGGAGCACGCCGCAGCAGGTAAGTATGAGAGGAAAGAGTGGCCGTCACAGTACCCCTCCCCTTACTCCCCTCTTTTCTAAGACCAGACAGAAACCTGGAAAAATCTGAGGAGCTTGTATGTTCTGACGGGGCTCCCAAGACCTCTCTTCGGGACCAAAACCCTTCCAATCAACCAAAAAGAGAGTTTTACCTCGAGACTTTTTCATGGCAAGAATGTCCTTAACATCAAAGACATCTGGGTCGGAGACAGGTAAAGAAGTTTGAGCAGGAGAAACATGGAACTGATTGAAAACTACAGGTTTTAGAAGGGAGACATGAGAAGAGTTGGGAATGCGAAGTGAGGTGGGCAATTTCAATTTGTAGGCAACATCATTGATAAGAGACAAAACCTCGAAAGGACCTACGTAGCGTGGACCCAGTTTATACGAGTGGATTTTAAGATGAATAAACTTGGAAGACAACCACACCTTATCACCTGGCTGAAATAACGGAGGATCCAGGCGTCTCTTATCAGCATATCTCTTAGTCCTGGCCTGTGCCTGTTCTAACGCGATTTTGGTCTCCCGCCAGACCCTGGAGAACTCCTCAGACAGAAGATCGGCCGCAGTCACCCCCGAGACAAGAAGTACCGGCAGAGGAATACCAGGATGTTGCCCATAGACGATAAAGAAGGGAGACTTGGAAGAAGAAACATTGAGATGGTTATTGTACACGAACTCGGCCCATGGAAGCAAATCAGACCAGTCATTTTGATGACCGTTGGAAAAATTACGAAGATAACTCATTAGAATTTGGTTTGTGCGCTCTGCTTGTCCGTTGGTCTGTGGATGGTAAACTGTAGAGAAATCTAGAGTAATATTCATTAGTTTGCAAAGAGCTCACCAGAATCGAGAGGTGAATTGGACTCCTCTATCAGAGACAATGTGTAGCGGGAAACCGTAAATCCGGAAGATATGAGTAATGAAGATTCTTGCCAATTCTGGAGCAGAAGGTAAGCCTGGCAAAGGAACGAAATGAGCCATCTTGGAGAATCTATCTACGACCACAAATATGACTGTATGACCAGAAGACCGGGGTGAATCGGTAATGAAATCCATTGCAATATGTTGCTATGCAGCCGAAGGAACTGGAAGTGGATGCAGGAGACCTGAGGGCAGACGTCTAGGAACCTTGTTCCTTGCACACAAAGGACATGCAGCGACAAAACCTCGGACATCCGGAAGAAGAGATGGCCACCAATAGTGGCGCGAAATGAGAGCAAGTGTCTTCTTATATCCCACATGGCCTGCCAGTTTAGAGGCATGACCCCAACGAATAACTTGAGTCCTCTCGTTCTCCTGGACAAAGTTCTTACCAGGGGACAAGGAAGACATGCTAACCGGAGCCACAAGAATGATTTTGCTTGGATCCATGATGTGTGAAGGCTCCTCTCTTCCGCATCGGATGCGAGAAAAGATCTGGATAAAGCATCAGCCTTGAGGTTCTTGTCGCCGGGACGGAAATGTAATTCAAAGTCAAAGCGGGCAAAGAATAACGACCAACTGGCTTGTCAGGGGTTTAGTCTTTGTGCTGAGCGGATATACTCCAGATTCTTATGGTCAGTATAGATCTTGAAAGGATGAACAGCTCCTTTTAACAGATACCGCCACTCCTCCAACGCCAACTTGATGGCCAATAGTTCCTTGTCGCCAATGGTAATTTCTTTCAGAGACGGAGAAGATCTTGGAAAAGAAACCACAGGTAGCCAGTTGTCCGGAAGATCTCTGGGAAAGTACTGCGCTGGCGCTGATGGCAGAGGCATCTACTTCTAAAATGAAGGGCTTATTGATCTCAGGTCGACGGAGTACAGGAGCCGAGGCAAAGGCTTGTTTTAGAGAGCGAAAAGCATCTTCAGCCTCCGAAGACCAAACGTGAGGGTTAGATCCTTTACGAGTCAAGGCTGAAATTGAGGCGACCAGAGAGGAAAAATGTGGGATAAACTGCCGATAATAATTTGCGAATCCGAGAAAGCGTTGAATTGCCTTTACTCCCTGCGGACGCAGCCAGTTAAGCACAGCAGACACTTTATATGGGTCCATCCGCAAACCAGAATCAGAAATGACATAGCCAAGAAACGGTAGCGAAGTTTGTTCAAAAACGCACTTTTTGAGTTTGGCGTAAAGATGGTTTTCTCTTAGTCGAGACAGAACTTGGCGGACGTGTCTTCTGTGGGAAGCTAGATCCGAAGAAAACACAAGAATGTTGTCCAAATATACCACTACACTGGAGTAGAGTAAGTCCGGGAAAACATAATTCACAAACTCTTGAAACACCGCTGGAGCATTACACAGGCCGAAAGGCATGACTAAATATTCATAGTGGCCATCTCGGGTGTTGAAGGCGGTTTTCCATTCGTCACCAGAGGGAATACGGATGAGGTTGTAGGCTCCACGAAGATCCAGTTTCGTAAAAATATGTGCTCCCCTAAGACGATCAAACAACTCAGGAATGAGTGGAAGTGGATACTTGTTCTTGATCGCGAGGTTGTTGAGACCACGGTAGTCTATACAAGGACGGAGGGTTCCATCCTTCTTCTTAACGAAGAGAAAACCTGCGCCTGCTGGAGAGGAAGATTTGCGGATAAAGCCTTTAGCTAGATTCTCCTGAACATATTCAGACATGGCTTGTGTAGGAGACAACGGTAGATTCGACCTCGAGGCGGAGTAGAGCCTGGTACAAGATCAATTGGGCAGTCGTATGGTCGATGCGGAGGCAAGGTCTCTGCTTCTCTCTTATTGAAGACATCCAAAAAACCCTGATATGAGGAAGGTAAATTTGAGGACTCAGAAATAAGACGAGGTTTTCTTGGCTGAACCGGAAGAAGACAGTTCTTCTGACAGAAGAGACCCCAACGCAGGATTTCACCTGACCGCCAGTCAAGAGTAGGCTCATGAATCCTCAACCAAGGAAGACCAAGCAAAATAGTATGAGAAAAGGAAGGCAGCACATAGAAGGAGATCTTTTCCTGGTGCAGAATTCCAATTTGAAGCTCCAATTTTTGGTAACCAAGGTAACGGACTCCCGCTGAGGTTGACCGTCGACCGACGCAATCTGTCGAGGAGTCTCCAGGGATCTGACCGGAATCAGCAATCTCCTAACAGCCTCGAGATGGATGAAATTCCCAGCAGCCCCAGAATCTATATAGGCAAAATCAGAAAAATGCTTATCACCCAAATGCAAAAGAACAGAAAGAGTAAGTGGTTGAGAGGGTTCAGAAATACCTAGGGAGACCTGCCCTAGGTGGAGGCGTTTCCCGGCCTGACTGGACAAGAATGCAAAAGATGTGATGCACTGCCGCAATAGAAGCAAAGACCTTGGGTTAGCCTTTCCTTCCGACGCTGTTCTGCAGGTTTTAGGCGATCCACCTGCATAGGTTCAGGAGCAGTAACATAGTAACATAGTTATTAAGATTGAAGGAAGACTTTAAGTCCATCTAGTTCAACCCATAGCCTAACATGCCCTAACATGTTGATCCAGGGGAAGGCAAAAAAAACCCATGTGGTAAGAGTAAGCTCCACCATGGGGAAAAAAATTCCTTCCCGACCCCACATACGGCAATCAGACTAGTTCCCTGGATCAACGCCCTATCAAAGAATCTAATATATATACCCTGTAATATTATACTTTTCCAGAAAGGCATCCAGTCCCCTCTTAAATTTAAGTAATGACTCACTCATTACAACATCATACGGCAGAGAGTTCCATAGTCTCACTGCTCTTACAGTAAAGAATCCGCGTCTGTTATTATGCTTAAACCTTTTTTCCTCCAGACGTAGAGGATTCCCCCTTGTCCCTGTCACCGGTCTATGATTAAAAAGATCATCAGAAAGGTCTTTGTACTGTCCCCTCATATATTTATACATTAACATAAGATCACCCCTTAGCCTTCGTTTTTCCAAACTAAATAGCCCCAAGTGTAATAACCTATCTTGGTATTGCAGACCCCCCAGTCCTCTAATAACCTTGGTCGAAGCAGTACTAGCAGAAGTCAAATCTGAATGAGGACGGGAAGAACTAGGAATAGCCTGAAGAAGACGAGGAGACCTTCTCTCTCTAGCAGTTTCCCGAGAACGTTCTTGAAAACGTAAATCGATGCGGGTGCCAAAGAAATAAGATCCTCCAGGGAGGTTGGAGTATCACGACCCGCTAACTCATCCTTGATCCGAGGAAAAAGCCCCCGCCAGAAAGCTCCAACCAGAGCCTCATTATTCCATCCTAATTCGGATGAAAGAGTGCGAAACCGGATGGCGTATTGACCCACTGAAAGAGTACCTTGATGGAGGTTAAAAAGGGACTCGGATGTAGAGGTCAAACGACCCGGTTCGTCAAATACCTTGCGGAAAGTATCAAGAAAGATGGAAAGTTGAGAAACGAGAGGATCATCCCGCTCCCAGAGGATTAACCATGCCAAAGCCTCACCCTCCAGGTGTGAGATTACAAAGGCTACCTTAGCACGGTCAGTGGGATACTGCAAGGGAAGTAACTCAAAGTGGAGCTGGCATTGGTTTAGAAACCCTCTACACAATTTGGGAACCCCACTATAGCGAGGAGGTTTAGCCAGATGAGGAGGTGGGTGAGGGACCGAGGCCTGGGGGGGGAAACGGGAGCAGAAGCTTGAAGAGCACAAAGGCGATCATCCACTGAAGCCATAAAATTAAGTATATGGGCTTGAGTATCTTGCTGTTGAGCTAGCTCCTGTTGGAGTGTAGCCAGCTGCGAAGCACTACCGGATCAGAAGCCTGTAGTGCTGAGAGATGGGACTCCATGGACTTCAAAAAGGACATAATCCTGGACTGGTTTTCCCGTAGGAACAATTACTCCTTCTGAGTTGGAGTCGAGGTACCAGCGGGGTCCATGGCCTGTCTGTACTATGAAATCTTTTGGAATACCTTGGGTGGACCCGCAGATCCACGACAACGAACCTCCCAAGGGTGAGCTGACCAGGTAGACCACCCCCTATACAGGGAGCATTAGGGGCAGACCCAAGGGAGACTATTGCCGCAGAAGCTGGAACCCGGAGACAGGTAGTAGGAGGTACAAAATAGAGAAGCTAGGCGTAGGACGGACAGAGCGGGGTAAGATGAAGTACAGTTATGTAAGAGCTGGGTACAGGCGAGACCAAAGGAGCACTGCGAAGGGGAAGACACAAAGGAAGCAGGACAGGACAGACACCAGACTAACAGAGTACGGAGAGGACACTGGGAAGGCTGGACTGGACGAGGAGACAAGGAAGCCTGGGAAAGAGAGAAGCTGATATGGGTGGACAGAGTGGAGACTCAAAACAGGCAGTGCAAAAACAAAGGTGCACCTGAGTCACAGAAGCACAAATGACAGACAGGCAAGGAGCAGAGGAAGGAAACGCCTTATATACATGGAGTGCTGAAGGACTTCCGGGTCACGGTCCTCCAGGATCCAGAGAGAAGATACAGAGCGCCTGTAAATCAGAAAGAGGAAGTGCTGGAGTGGGCAGTGCGCACGCACACCCAACAAGAACCAGGGAGCGGAGAAGAATGAAGGAGAGGACGCGCGCCTGCAGGAGGAGCACGCCGCAGCGGGTAAGTATGAGCGGAAGAAGTGGCCGTGACAGCAAGTGATCGTATTGAAATGGAAGGAGTATCATACCACTGCAAACCTACCAAGACCCGGCTATCCCTCTAAACTTTCATCTCAAACAAGGAGAAGACTGATCAGAGATGCAGCCAAGAGTCCCATGATCACTCTGGATGAACTGCAGAGATCTACAGCTGAGGTGGGATAGTCTGTCCATAGGACAACAATCAGTCGTACACTGCACAAATCTGGCCTTTATGGAAGAGTGGCAAGAAGAAAGACATTTCTCAAAGATATCCATAAAAATTGTCATTTAAAGTTGGCATCAAGCCACCTGGGAGACACACTAAACATGTGGAAGAAGGTGCTCTGGTCAGATGAAACCAAAATCAAACTTTTTGGCAACAATGGCAAACAATATGTTTGGCGTACAAGGCAACACAGCTCATCACCCTGAACACACCATACCCACTGTCAAACATGGTGGTGGCAGCATCATAGTTTGGGCCTGCTTTTCTTCAGCTGGGACAGGGAAGATGGTTAAAATTGATGGGAAGATGGATGGAGCCAAATACAGGACCATTCTTGAAGAAAACCTGTTAGAATCTGCAAAAGACCTGAGACTGGGACAGAGATTTGTCTTCCAACAAGACAATGATCCCAAACATAAAGCAAAATCTACAATGGAATGGTTCACAAATAAACGTATCCAGGTGTTAGAATGGCCAAGTCAAAGTCCAGACCTCAATCCAATCGAGAATCTGTGGAAAGAGCTGAAAACTGCTGTTCACAAACGATCTCCATCAAACCTCACTGAGCTCGAGCTGTTTGTCAAGGAAGAATGGGCAAGAATTTCAGTCTCTCGATGGATAAGGCTATGTGCACACGTAGGGAGGGTCCTCTGCGGGTTCTCCCGCAGCGGATTTGATAAATCCGCAGGGCAAAACCGCTGCGGTTATCCCTGCAGATTTATCGCGGCTTGTCTTGCGGTTTCCGCTGCGGGTTTACTCCTACTATTGATGCTGCATATGTAGCATCAATAGTAATGTTAAAAATAATTAAAAAATGGTTTATACTCACCCTCTGATGTCCCGATCTCCTCGGCGCTGCACGCGGCGGTCCGGTTCCAAAGATGCTGTGCGAGAAGGACCTTCGTGACGTCACGGTCATGTGACCGCGACGTCATCGCAGGCCCTGCTCGCATAGCAACCCTGCGACCGGACGGCCACGTGCAGCGCTGAGATGTGAGTATATTATTATTTTTTCTTTTCTTTTTTTACACAAATATGGTTCCCAGGGCCTGGAGGAGTCTCCTCTCCTCCACTCCGGGTACCATCCGCACATGATCCGCTTACTTCCCGCATGGTGGGCATAGAGCCCCATGCGGGAAGTAAGCGGATCAATGCATTCCTATGTGTGCAGAATCGCAGCGATTCTGCACAAAGAAGTGACATGCTGCGGAATGTAAACTGCTGCGTTTCTGCGCAGTTTTTCCCGCAGCATGTGCACAGCGGATTGCGGTTTCCATGCAACTGTAAACGCAATGGAAACTGCTGCGGACCCGCAGTGTCAAAATCGCTGCGGTTCTGCGGTAAAAACCGCAACGTGTGTACATAGCCTAAAACTGATAGAGACATCATACCCGGCTTGCAGCTGTAATCGCAGCAAAAGATGCAACAAAGTATTAAGTTACAGGGGCCGAATAATATTGCACGCCCCACTTTTCAGTTTTTGAATTTCCACAAAAATTTTAAATAACCAATAAATTTCGTTCAACTTCACAATTGTGTTCCACTTGTTGATTCTTCACCAAAAATTTACATTTGGTATCTTTATGTTTGAAGCATGATATGTGGGAAAAAGTTGAATAATTCAAGGAGGCCGAATACTTTTGCAAGGCACTGTATCTTGGGCGTGCACGTAGATTATTTTTGTGTCGCCGCAGATGCATGATTTGCGACTGCTAGACAGCCTGAATAGATGTGGGGATTCCCTAACAGACAACCTGAACACACGCAGGGATTGCCTAACAGCCGCAAATTATGCATCTGTGGCAACACAAACATAATCTACGAGCACGTCCAAGATACTTGGAGAACACCCGAGCATGCTCAGAAATCCCGAGTAACGAGCACACTCGCTCATCACTACTCTCTAGCAAACTTCAGACGGGTCCAGACATGTACTGGCTTAAGCAGGGGACACGTCTGGCACTGCAGGATCTGAGTCCCTGGCGGCGTAGTGTGTTACTTATGGTAGGCCTTTGTTACTTTGGTCCCAGCGCTATGCAGGTCATTCACTAGGTCCTCCCATGTGGTTCTGGGATTTTTGCTCACCGTTCTTGTGATCATTTTGACCCCACGGGGTGGGATTTTGCGTGGAGCCCCAGATCGAGGGAGATTATCAGTGGTCTTGTATGTCTTCCATTTTCTTATTATTGCTCCCACAGTTGATTTCATCACACCAAGCTGCGTGCCTATTGCAGATTCAGTCTTCCCAGCCTGGTGCAGGGCTACAATTTTGTTTCTGGTGTCCTTCGAGTCCTTCGCCTTCTTCAATCAAGAGGGGCGCCCCTCTTGATTGAAGAAGCCAAAACGGCGCTCGTCGGGCTTAGGAGGTGACCCGCCTTCCCACCTTCATTGCTACTTGTTCCACTCATCGCCAGGTAAATACTTCACGGCTTTGTGAATATATTTTTTTCTCTCTGCATTCCTCTGCATTAGCCATTCTCTCTGTGGTACTGCACTGCCATCTAGTGACCACCCTTTTGAATTACATCGTACTTATTTCCTTACTCTGCCTAGGAGTGGATACTATTCACACTGTTGGGTCACTATGAAACTTATTATCACTGCTAACAAAGCCATGTTTATTTCATGATGTGAGGGCATTGGTTTAGATAGATATATATATATATATTTGGTTGCTTGTTCTATATATACCCTTAAATTAGATATAAGACTGCCTTATGGTTTTTAAAGAGACTTTTTTTCACGTCCATCCATATTGTTAGTCCTTTCTTTCTAACAGGGATATTACTTTCAGTATAGCAACATTATATATATAAAAATACTCACCTTGGTGCCATACCCCCCATGCTCCGCTCTGGTCCAATCTTTGCTGCATGCACCGAGTCTCAGATGTAATACCATGACATCTTCGCCTCTGCTGTCACAGTCCCACAGGGGGAACGGTTGAAAGAGCCAGCGGCTCCATCCTCCACCAATATAGTCAATGCTACCTGCAGATAGTGGTGAAATCGTGACGCTGGCGGGGGAGGGTGGACGCACGGTGTAGCCCGTGGGCCACTGTTTTCTTCCCTCTGGCTTATTTTGTCCAAGAGCCAGCTACAAACATGTTTTTGTCAAAATAAAATCTCCAAGTATTAGGTTTAAAAACACTGTATATCATTAGAGGATCCCCTCACAGACCTTTTCTTTTAGTCATAGGAGTGGCAACTTTATCTTATCAGCTTTTGATATTAGACATGCCCACAGCATTGCATTTGGCGGCAGTGAGTGGCCTGAAGTCACGACAACCACATATCAAATCCCGCGCGTGCGCACTGTCCATCCGCTCCCTGGGCATGCGCACTGACTCTGGGTGTACAGCGCCTGTGTCATGTCAGATGTGCCCTGAAGCACAGAGTGGAGGGGGACACACTGGTGAGTATAGCGTGGGCGCTCACACGTCACGTGGCCAGGACACATGCGGACATCTGACATCCGGATCACCAGGCACTAGCAAGATAGCACGCCCGGGATTTGATACGTGGTTGCAGTGACTTCAGGCCAGTTACCACAGAAAGCCGGGATTCACCGAGAAAGACTGCTGGGACCTAACACATTGGTTGCAGAAGAGATTATCACTAGTGATGAGCGAATATACTCGTTACTCGATATTTCTCGCGCACGCTCGGGGGTCCTCCGAGTATTTTTTAGTGCTCGTAGATTTAGTTTTTATTGCCGCAGCTGAATGATTTACAGCTATTAGCCAGCTTGATTAGATGTGGGGATTCCCTAGCAACCAGACAACCCCCACGTGTACTTATACTGGCTAACAGATGTAAATCATTCAGCTGCCGCAATAAAAACTAAATCTCCGAGGACTAAAAAATACTCGGAGGACCCCCGAGCATGCGCGAGAAATCTTGAGTAACGAGTATATTCGCTCATCACTAATTATCACTTCTTCTTTTTTTCGTAATTAAAAGAATGCTGCTGAAGACAGCAAAGAAATGGTCAGCAGTATCTGATGAATAATCTGTGGCTCTACACGACTTTCTCCTAGGAGCGCCATCCGTGGGATTCACGTATCGCACTCGTACCTATGATGTCCTATGGGGCTGGGCACATCTCCAGTGTTTTCCTCGGGAGGTCGGGGGAAGAAGAATCAGAGACATGTCCAATATTGACTGGAGTGTGAGATCAACATGGTCAATGCAAATCTACGGGGCATTGAGGGAAAAAAAGAGACTGCACTCAGATGACAGAATGGAAAAACTTGTTTTGTTCTCTTCACATCCGAGAAAAACGCTGCTCTGATCAGAATAATGGTGGGATGACCCTGTGCTAATGGGAGGCCAACAAGTCGCAGTGTGTGAGGGCACCCCGATACAGCATCAACTGCGGCTACTCTTCACTAATGCCACAAAGCCTTGTAATAAAAGTGATAACACCCCACACTCCCCAGCCCGAGTTATTAAAAACACACAAGTCTAAAAAGATGGAATCATTTCTACATACAAATGTCTAACAGGGAACATTACAAATCAGCCCCACGTAACTGACATCACCCTGTTCCCTGTGCGGACCCCATCACATGCAGCCCCACGTAACTCATCATCCTGTTCCCTGTGCGTACCCCATCACATGCAGCCCCATGTAACTGACAATCCCTTTCCCTGTGCGGACCCTCTCACATGCAGCCCCATGTAACTGACATCATCCTATTCCCTGTGCGGACCCCATCACATGCAGCCCCACGTAACTTACATCATCCTGTTCCCTGTGCGGACCCCATCACATGCAGCCCCACGTAACTCATCATCCTGTTCCCTGTGCGTACCCCATCACATGCAGCCCCATGTAACTGACATCATCCCTTTCCCTGTGCGGACCCTCTCACATGCAGCCCCATGTAACTGACATCATCCTATTCCCTGTGCGGACCGCATCACATGCAGCCCCACGTAACTTACATCATCCTGTTCCCTGTGCGGACCCCATCACATGCAGCCCCACGTAACTGACATCATCCCTTTCCCTGTGCAGACCCTCTCACATGCAGCCCCATGTAACTGACATCATCCTGTTCCCTGTGCGGACCCCATCACATGCAGCCCCACATAACTTACATCATCCTGCTCCCTGTGCGGACCCCATCTCATGCAGCCCCACGTTAACTGACATTACCCGGTTACCCGGACCCCATAACATGCAGCCCCACGTAACTCATCATCCTGTTCCCTGTGCGGACCCCATCACATGCAGCCCCACGTAACTGACATCATCTTGTTCCCTGTGCGGACCCCATCACATGCAGCCCCACGTAACTGACATCATCCTGTTCCCTCTTTGCGGACCCTCTCACATGCAGCCCCAAGTAAGTGGCATCAACCCCTTGCCTGTGTGAACAAGCCCCACGTAAGTAACACATCATCACCTTCACAGCCCACACATGCAGCCCCATGCAACCGCAATTAACCCCTTTGCCCACACATCTCACAAACATGCAGCCCTACGCAAATTGCATCGTCCCATTCCAGGAGCAACCCTCCAGCTTGCAGCCCCACGCAACACCTTCACCTCGCACAGCCCCACGCAAATAACCACACCCACGTCACCACACAGCCCCCCAGACTGTGACATCTCTCCCCTGCTAGTGCACCCCTGAAAAACACCAGCTCCTTCCCTACACAAGACCCCCTCCAACAATCAGCCCCATACAGGGAGACTTCGTTGCCCCAAAACCCATCCCCTGAGCCCGGCGCCCCCAGTCCCATCATTCTGCACACGGCCCAGTGAGTGCGGCCCCTCAGTGCTCAGCCCCGCCCCCAGCACTTGGCTGCTATTTCCGGCTCGGTCAGTGCAGCGCCGCTGTAGCTCCGCCCCTTCCGGAGACGTCATCATCCGCTGCTGCAGCAGCACCTCCTCTCTCCACACCGTGCTGCTGGGAGTTGTAGTGTCCGCACTGATTCCTGACCATGGCGGCGCCCAGAGAGGTAACGAGACTGTACCGGACTGAGTGGTTTTCGCCCAGAGCATTCTGGGACTTGTAGTGTAAAGACCATGGGTAGGAGGAGAAACTATAGCTGGTGCTAATCTACTACGAAGAATGTGCCAGCCCCAACGTTCCTATACAGCGCCCCCATAACTGTGCCTGCCCTTGTGTTCCTATACAGTGCCCCCATAACTGTGCCTGCCCCGGCGTCTCTATACAGTGCCCCCATAACTGTGCCTGCCCCAGCGTCTCTATACAGTGCCCCCATAACTGTGCCTGCCCCGGCGTCTCTATACAGTGCCCCCATAACTGTGCCTGCCCCGGCGTCTCTATACAGTGCCCCCATAACTGTGCCTGCCCCGGCGTCTCTATACAGTGCCCCCATAACTGTGCCTGCCCCAGCGTCTCTATACAGTGCCCCCATAACTGTGCCTGCCCCGGCGTCTCTATACAGTGCCCCCATAACTGTGCCTGCCCCGGCGTCTCTATACAGTGCCCCCATAACTGTGCCTGCCCCGGCGTCTCTATACAGTGCCCCCATAACTGTGCCTGCCCCAGCGTCTCTATACAGTGCCCCCATAACTGTGCCTGCCCCGGCGTCTCTATACAGTGCCCCCATAACTGTGCCTGCCCCGGCGTCTCTATACAGTGCCCCCATAACTGTGCCTGCCCCGGCGTCTCTATACAGTGCCCCCATAACTGTGCCTGCCCCAGCGTCTCTATACAGTGCCCCCATAACTGTGCCTGCCCCGGCGTCTCTATACAGTGCCCCCATAACTGTGCCTGCCCCGGCGTCTCTATACAGTGCCCCCATAACTGTGCCTGCCCCAGCGTCTCTATACAGTGCCCCCATAACTGTGCCTGCCCCGGCGTCTCTATACAGTGCCCCCATAACTGTGCCTGCCCCGGCGTCTCTATACAGTGCCCCCATAACTGTGCCTGCCCCGGCGTCCCTATACAGTGCCCCCATAACTGTGCCTGCCCTTGTGTTCCTATACAGTGCCCCCATAACTGTGCCTGCCCCAGCGTCTCTATACAGTGCCCCCATAACTGTGCCTGCCCCGGCGTCCCTATACAGTGCCCCCATAACTGTGCCTGCCCCAGCGTCTCTATACAGTGCCCCCATAACTGTGCCTGCCCCAGCGTCTCTATACAGTGCCCCCATAACTGTGCCTGCCCCGGCGTCTCTATACAGTGCCCCCATAACTGTGCCTGCCCCGGCGTCCCTATACAGTGCCCCCATAACTGTGCCTGCCCCGGCGTCTCTATACAGTGCCCCCATAACTGTGCCTGCCCTTGTGTTCCTATACAGTGCCCCCATAACTGTGCCTGCCCCAGCGTCTCTATACAGTGCCCCCATAACTGTGCCTGCCCCGGCGTCCCTATACAGTGCCCCCATAACTGTGCCTGCCCCGGCGTCTCTATACAGTGCCCCCATAACTGTGCCTGCCCTTGTGTTCCTATACAGTGCCCCCATAACTGTGCCAGCCCCGGCGTCTCTATACAGTGCCCCCATAACTGTGCCTGCCCCGGCGTCCCTATACAGTGCCCCCATAACTGTGCCTGCCCCGGCGTCTCTATACAGTGCCCCCATAACTGTGCCTGCCCTTGTGTTCCTATACAGTGCCCCCATAACTGTGCCTGCCCCAGCGTCTCTATACAGTGCCCCCATAACTGTGCCTGCCCCGGCGTCCCTATACAGTGCCCCCATAACTGTGCCTGCCCCGGCGTCTCTATACAGTGCCCCCATAACTGTGCCTGCCCTTGTGTTCCTATACAGTGCCCCCATAACTGTGCCAGCCCCGGCGTCTCTATACAGTGCCCCCATAACTGTGCCTGCCCCGGCGTCCCTATACAGTGCCCCCATAACTGTGCCTGCCCCGGCGTCTCTATACAGTGCCCCCATAACTGTGCCTGCCCTTGTGTTCCTATACAGTGCCCCCATAACTGTGCCTGCCCCAGCGTCCCTATACAGTGCCCCCATAACTGCCTGCCCCGGCGTCCCTATACAGTGCCCCCATAACTGCCTGCCCCAGCGTCCCTATACAGTGCCCCCATAACTGCCTGCCCCGGCGTCCCTATACAGTGCCCCCATAACTGCCTGCCCCGGCGTCCCTATACAGTGCCCCCATAACTGTGCCTGCCCTTGTGTTCCTATACAGTGCCCCCATAACTGTGCCTGCCCCAGCGTCCCTATACAGTGCCCCCATAACTGTGCCTGCCCCGGCGTCTCTATACAGTGCCCCCATAACTGTGCCTGCCCTGGTGTTCCTAGACCTATACAGTGCCCCCATAACTGTGCCTGCCCCGGCGTCTCTATACAGTGCCCCCATAACTGTGCCTGCCCCGGCGTCTCTATACAGTGCCCCCATAACTGTGCCTGCCCCGGCGTCCCTATACAGTGCCCCCATAACTGTGCCTGCCCCGGTGTTCCTATACAGTGCCCCCATAACTGTGCCTGCCCCGGCGTCTCTATACAGTGCCCCCATAACTGTGCCAGCCCCAGTGTTCCTATACAGTGCCCCCATAACTGTGCCTGCCCCAGTGTTCCTATACAGTGCCCCCATAACTGTGCCTGCCCCGGCGTCTCTATACAGTGCCCCCATAACTGTGCCAGCCCCAGTGTTCCTATACAGTGCCCCCATAACTGTGCCTGCCCCGGTGTTCCTATACAGTGCCCCCATAACTGTGCCAGCCCTGGTGTTCCTATACAGTGCCCCCATAACTGTGCCAGCCCCGGTGTTCCTATACAGTGCCCCCATAACTGTGCCAGCCCCGGTGTTCCTATACAGTGCCCCCATAACTGTGCCAGCCCCGGTGTTCCTATACAGTGCCCCCATAACTGTGCCAGCCCCGGTGTTCCTATACAGTGCCCCCATAACTGTGCCAGCCCCGGTGTTCCTATACAGTGCCCCCATAACTGTGCCAGCCCCGGTGTTCCTATACAGTGCCCCCATAACTGTGCCAGCCCCGGTGTTCCTATACAGTGCCCCCATAACTGTGCCAGCCCCGGTGTTCCTATACAGTGCCCCCATAACTGTGCCAGCCCCGGTGTTCCTATACAGTGCCCCCATAACTGTGCCTGCCCCGGTGTTCCTATACAGTGCCCCCATAACTGTGCCAGCCCTGGTGTTCCTATACAGTGCCCCCATAACTGTGCCTGCCCTGGCGTTCCTATACAGTGCCCCCATAACTGTGCCAGCCCTGGCGTTCCTATACAGTGCCCCCATAACTGTGCCAGCCCTGGCGTTCCTATACAGTGCCCCCATAACTGTGCCAGCCCTGGCGTTCCTATACAGTGCCCCCATAACTGTGCCAGCCCTGGCGTTCCTATACAGTGCCCCCATAACTGTGCCAGCCCTGGCGTTCCTATACAGTGCCCCCATAACTGTGCCAGCCCTTGTGTTCCTATACAGTGCCCCCATAACTGTGCCAGCCCCAACGTCCCTATACAGTTCCTCCATAACTGTGCCAGCCCTTGTGTTCCTATACAGTGCCCCCATAACTGTGCCAGCCCCAACGTCCCTATACAGTTCCTCCATAACTGTGCCAGCCCTTGTGTTCCTATACAGCGCCCCCATAACTGTGCCTGCCCTGGCGTCTATACAGTGCCCCCATAATGTTGGGGCTACTCAGCGACTTTGGCTTCTGCACAGGTCGCAGGGTCAGAGATCGCTATGTACCTGCTACATCGCAGTACAGTGCAAATGAGGGGGATAGGGGGTCACATAACAACTGGGGCTGATTTTTTTTTTTTTTTTTATTTTATTCGGGAGGTGAAAAAAAACAAAACCAGCAATTCCACCATGTACATTTTTTTTCCCCTTTGCCGTCTTGGATAAATATGTCTGGTGAATGAACCATGCGGCTATAAGGAAGGCTAATGGTTTTCTTTACATTCTCGGGTGGCCTCGCGTCCTCGTCTCCCAGCGGTGGCCTCGCGTCCTCGTCTCCCAGCGGTGGCCTCGCGTCCTCGTCTCCCAGCGGTGGCCTCGCGTCCTCGTCTCCCAGCGGTGGCCTCGCGTCCTCGTCTCCCAGCGGTGGCCTCGCGTCCTCGTCTCCCAGCGGTGGCCTCGCGTCCTCGTCTCCCAGCGGTGGCCTCGCGTCCTCGTCTCCCAGCGGTGGCCTCGCGTCCTCGTCTCCCAGCGGTGGCCTCGCGTCCTCGTCTCCCAGCGGTGGCCTCGCGTCCTCGTCTCCCAGCGGTGGCCTCGCGTCCTCGTCTCCCAGCGGTGGCCTCTCGTCCTCGTCTCCCACCTTGCTCTGCCGTAATAAATCTGTGGTGAAAACTCCAAAAAATGGAAAATTTGGAAAAATACAGCCTTTTGTACTTTTCCAGCAGTTAGTGTTTTTTTTTTTTTTTTTTGCTGAAAAACAATAATTATGTGTGAACATAACCTAAAGAATTCCGGCTGAGGTTTCTCAAAGTTGTTAGAAGCTGGCGGCCATCTTCTAATAAATGGTTGTACACCGCCACCTTGTGGCAGCAGACAGTATGTTTCCTCATTGGTTTCATCCTCCCTCCCATAGGGCACAATGCTGGACATTAGCAGATACGGGAATGTGGCAGCATAGATCTTTTCTTTCTTCCCGGCCCAAGCAGCATCAGGTGCCCGGTGGCCACTTGTCTCTCCAGTGTAACTATCGTATTGTAAATTTTTTTTTATATATACATACGACGTTGATTTACCTGCATGTTGCATCTGGGTTATGTACCGCTGAACAATAGTTACTGGTCAAACAGCTCCAAAGGGGTTAATCTAAAATGGTGAATCCTCACTCTGGTGGCCAACGCGATCCTCCTGCGACCTATGCCTCCTCCTCCGGTGCGATCTCCTGTGCTGGCTGCTGCGTGACTGATCTGTGATCAAAGCTGCAAACCGCTCCCCATTCCCTTTTCCTGCCCCCCCCCCCCCATTCCCATTGTATTTTTGCACTCTTTTTTTCTTTTTGCACTTTTTCTATGTGTGCGACGTCCTGCCCTGAGCATTAGTGCTCTTCTCATGGCTGCAGCCCTCTGACCAGTAACTCTGCTGATCAGAGTTTTCACCAAGGGACTTTTTTTTTAAAGTAGTTAGAGTAGCGGACGTCGCATTAGAGTAGCATTTTTCTTCTGCAAAAAAATATAAAGAATTATTAACGAGTAATAATGTCTTAGCTAGGGCATTAGGGGAACGTACGTCGCAGTGTTGGAGACATCCGTTATTCTTTTGCAAAAAAATAATAATAATTAGCGGCGCCGAGTAACTCTAAGCAGTGTAGTGAACGTCACTGTAATTTTTTTTTATACACTATTTTTTCTTCTAAGTGCTTCTTCAAAACTTTTCCTTTTCTTTTTTTTCTTTCTGTCTCCTTTTTATAATAAATACACAAGCCCCACACCATACATGTGTAAAGTCACCACTCACACACACTTTCGCGGTGTTTTGAAGAATAAAATAGAACTGGACCATTCGTGAAGAAGACGCTATTCACTAGAGGAGGCATACGCTTTCCTTTCCTCAGACAGATTCCGCCAGTGAGGAACATCCCTCATTCCCCTATTCCTCCTCTTCTAATGAGGACGGACCTCCAGCATGGCGCCCTAGGAACCAGGCAACCCCCACAGCAATCAATCCCATATGGTTTCCATCCCCGAGAATTATCAGCCTGTTATTCCGGATTTCACCTGCAGCTCAGGAATCCAATTTGATGTTACTGACCTCACCGAAATTGACTTTTTCTAAGTGTTCTTCAGTGAGGAAATAATAAATCTTATGGTGGCCCTGACAGATTTGTATACCCAGCAATTTTCACCCCAAATCACACGTCATCATACTCCAGATGGCCCCCTGTAAATTCAGCAGAGATGATGACATTTTGAGGCATTGTGCTGCACATGGGCATAGTCAGAAAACCAGAGCTTCGGCAATACTGCATTAAAGCCTGCTTCAAACCTTACAACATGTCCACAAATTCATAAAATCTGTCTTTATCTTGTTAGTTCAACACACCTTTATAATCTAATGAACTCTACACAAATTACACATAACACCATGTTATACATTCACACAACAGTAACACCAAAAGCATTATTGTCATTACTATAACTGTGCCTCTAGATAAGTTCCTTGAGGGGTCTAGTTTCCAAAATGGGGTCACTTGAGGGGGATTTCCACCGTTTAGGCACATCAGGGGCTCTGCAAAGGTGACATGGTGAACATACACCATTCGATCAAAGTCTACTCTCCAGACTCAATACTTTCCTAATGAGCCCTGCCATGCGCCCAAACAGTAGTTTTCCTCCACATATGGGCTATTGGTGTACTTGGGAGAAATTGTACAACAATTTTTATCCATTTTCTCCCTTGTGAAAAAAAAAAAAGTTAAATGATGATTTTTTTTTTTCTTCCATGTTGCTTCAGTTCCTGTGAAGCACCTGAAGGGTTAATAAAGTCCTTGAATGTGGTTTTGAGCAGCTTGAGGGGTGCAGTTTTTAGAATGGTGTCACTTTTGGGTATTTTCTGCCCAAGTGATTTCAAATGAGATGTGGTCACACACACACACAAAAAATAGTTTTGTAAATTTTGTTGGAAAAATGGAAACTCTGTGCTCATCTTTTAACCCTTATAACATCCTAACAAAAAAAAATTTTGTTCGTAAAATTATGCTGATGTAAAGTAGACATGTGGGAAATATGTCACAAAATAGTTAATAAATAATATCTCTTGTGACTTTAAAGCACAAAAACTAAGTTTGAACATTTTTGACAAATTTCCGTTTTTTTTTTTTTTTTTTCACAAACACAAGTCACATCAAAGAAATGTTTCCACTATCATGAAGTACAATACGTCACAAAAACACTGAAAATCACTAGGATCTGCTGAAGTGTTCAGAGCTATTGCCTCATAAAGTGACATTGGTCAGGAAGGTTTTGGGGGTTAAGGACAGGACTAGTGACCTGTGTGATGGTGCTACTCTCTTCCTCTGTCTCTTATTCTTCCATTTCTGTGTATCGCTCCATAGACGGTAGCAGAGCAGATCCTGGAACGTAGCACAAGGCCAAAGCTGAGCAAAGAGCAGAAGAGGCTGCAGAAGAAAGAAGCGAAGGCAAAGAATATTCTCCTGCGGCATGAAGGCATAGAGTCGGCGTCGCATCCCACAAAGGTGATGGTTGGGGCCTTGTCTGATATCTTGGATGTATTGTCCTACACATCAATAGAAAGTTTCCATTAATATTCCTGCAGATACAGAATAATGTCATGCTAGGTGAGGGAGAAGGAAGGTGCACAACAACGGGGAGAGGGAGGGGAAGCCCAAACACGAGGGATGTGGAGACCCCTAGGCAGATTTAACACTGTCTACCCTAAACGTCCCTAAATAGGTTCTGCACCTATCGCTGAGCAGGAACCTAATCCCTGCCTGACCCTAGCCATAGGCCCTGGATAGGGAGGACATGGGATGAGCGCTAGTCAGCCCCCACTACAACTAAAGACAGAGAGAGGACGAACGAGGGGATACACTTAGCTTGAGAAAGTCACCGAGACATCACGCCAGCAATTCTCCAAGAAGACACTAGCCAACTGCTAGTACTTCAAACCAGACATGGGGAAATTGAGCTAACACCAGCACCTTGCTGAAGAGGCTGAAGATATTTAAAACTTCAGCAAGGGTGTGTTGATTAGCTGCAGAAGGTGGAGCTAACTGTTGGGTCCTAGAGGGAGAAAGATATCACTCCATAACAGAGATGTGAATATCAAGTGCTTGTAGAGCTAATGGCAATGACCTTCTACAGCCGGATCCAGGATGACTGTCACACCTGACACACCCGTGACAAATATGCAGACATGAGCGGCAGTGGACAGAGGCCGCTGATCTTTCCCTGCGGAGTCCGACTCGCTCGTCGGTTTAATATAAAGTTTATTCTCCTGTATGAACCACTAAGTGGCTAACGCCTAGTGCGTCCTATGTCCAAAAAAATAGGTTCTTCAGCAGCTTCAGTGTATATGAAACAGTTCTGTCTCAACTGCTACAGAACATCATATTTCATAACTCAGCTGCTGCAGAACCTCTTAATGCACACATCAGCTAGTGAAGAATCTCATAATGCAAACCTCAGCTGCTGCAGAACCCCATAAGATACACACAGCGGTTGCAGAACATTGTGATTGATACAATATAACCTCAGCCAACCTTGTAATGTCTGTGCCGTCACGATGTGTGGGGTGACCGCGTATGGCGCTCACCTTGCTCACAACATGGTAATCAGGAGTGCGGCTGTGGACATGTTGGGTTTACAGATCCTTTCCTTTTTCTTCAGAGTCTGGTAGTTGCCAATGGAGGTCTGGGGAACGGAGTGAGCAGAGAACGGCTCCTGGATGTCCTGAAGGTATATGGAATGGTGGAGTCGCTGGTGATGCCCCCCAACAAGCCCTACTGCTTTGTCACCTATTCGTCTCCGGAGGCGGCCATCAGCGCTTACTCCTCTCTCAGCGGTCGGGACATTCTGTTTGTGGACACAGAGCAGAAGATCACGCTGTACCTGAGTTTTGTGGATAAAGGTACTTGTTAGTGGGGTGTGACCAAGAAGCGATGTGGACACTGATGGGACAGGAAAAGTCTGGTCTCATTTGATGCTGAAGACCCCTTATTCTCAGGACCTGTGAGGGATCTAGAAATGCCCCCCATCCCTCACCAGTCCTAGAGTTGTGGGGTTTCCTAATAATGTGTGATACTTACTATGGAAACCGCCTCTTCAGGGAAGAAGACGACTTGAACTCTAGTGCCACAGTGACTTTTAGGATTACTACATCCAGTAGATGGCAATAGAGGTCAAGTTCTCTTCCTCTCACAAGAGGTGATTTGCATATGTAGTTTTCCAGTGGAGCATTGCACGGCCTTTACGTCTCCTTACACAGGCACGGCCTTTACGTCTCCTTACACAGGCACGTCAGGCAGGTCCCTGTACACGAGGAGAGGCATTACGTCTTAGACCCCTGTAATGCTTACTGACATGCATACATATTTTACCAGGGGGTGTACTGTGGACGGTGCTTTATCCATTTTTTTTTTTTCTTGTGTAAATGATTTTTCCTTTTATTCCCAGTTGAAGTAAAAGAGACGTCCCCTCCGGCGTTACCCCCCGGTCTGCTAATTGTAGAAGACTTTGTCTCTCTAGAAGAAGAACTCATACTGCTGGAAAATATTCACTGGGAGACGGAAAACGACCGTAAGCATCATATGAGCTATAGCTGATCCCCGGACCCCACAGATCGCAGTGTGACACTGAACGTGGGCGAATGATAATTCTGTGTAACCAAGACCCTTCCATATGATCAGTACCTGGCTGCTGCTAGAAGCCGTCCACAGCTGGTGACGGACACATCCTTACATACCTTGTCACATACTAATGGCCTTTTTATGAAGACTGGCGTATAAAACGCCTCTTTTAACTTTTTTTTAATCAATTTACATCAGAATTTTGGTTTAAAACTCAAATATTGCAAAATATTGATTTATGAGTTGCACAAAAAACTTTCCGACTTATGCCATTTTTTTTCTGACTCCTCCGAAATTTTATTTTTTTTTATTTTTTTTTTTTTAGACGACCAGAGCTTAGCATGGAGAGGGGCGCAGCCGACTAATTCCTCATAAGTTTCGCCACAAAATTACAATGTAGTCCTTTCCCAATATTTCTTACGCTGGCGCACGGCAGCTGCAGGATGCGGCAGATTCATTAGGAGGCGCTTGTCAGTGTTGGCGCGTCTTATTCCAGCAGACTCTATCAAGACTGTAATTCAGGATCCATGTAAAATGAAATCCGCTGACAGCTACAGCTTTGATTTAAATCTATTTTCAGATCAGAAGTCGCTAAAACACCGGAGGGTGAAGCATTATGGATACGAGTTTCGATATGATAACAACAATGTAGATAAGAACCAACCATTGCCTGAAGGCGAGTTATAAAGTGTCTTTTATCTAAATAAGTTCCAAATATCATGCTGATTAATTTCCTAATATATCTTGCGACCAGTTAGATTAGTTTTCCTGATGCACAGCTCTAAATCGCCTATATTATGTAATTAGCCTATTTATAATATTCTGGCTCCCTGCAGCCACCACTAGAGGGAGCCTAGGCGCTCACTGTATACTGATCAAGTTCAAAATAAAAATTGTGTGCAGTGAGCTCCCCCTTGTGGTGGCTGTAGTTACTTAACAAATTAAATGTTGGGAAATTACAGATTTTTTTTATCCATTCTTTGTATATAGCAGACTTTTATATGCCCTAATAGGCGAGCGGCTGTCTTTACCATCTACCAGTGAGCAATGCAATCGGTGGGATAAACTAATTTAATTCTGGGATCTAACAGAGGCGCGCTGAGCCGTTTACTATGCACAGTCAAATCCCTACTTAGTCAACCCTAGCCGTGATCTAACAATATCCTATGCTCCTCTCCCGCACTGGCACCATTCCAGCGACGCTGGCATCGGGTCCCTCAAGGCTCGGATGACATTGTTATGCCCCGTGAATGCTGCAGTCAATCAGCTGTAGTGTCAGGAGAACCTTGGGAGACCCTATGCCGATATCACTGGAATGGAGCGGGAGGTGAGTATCTGCTATTTTTTATTTTTTATTTTGTGCAATATAGTATTTTTAAAAAGGGGTTGTCCGAATTGCGAACTACCCCCTTTTAAATTTAATGCCTAAAAGATCCTTAAAAGAAAGATCAAGATCAAAACATCTTGTTTATCTCAAGAATGGCACCAATCACTTAAAACACAAATTCTTCCCAGGATGGGTCATAAGTGTCAGATTGGTGAGGGTCTGACACCCAGGACCTCCACCGATCAGCTGTTATTGGCTTTGGTGAACACTGCAGAGCGCCGGGGCAGCAGCGTGGTGGTGGTCTCTGCGGTGCTCCTCTTGGAGGAGATCTGCACAATGTAAGGAGCGGTGCTGTTCCTGCGCCCTTTATACTGCAGGAGCTAATAAAAGGCTGATCAGTGGGGGTTGTCGGGTGTCAGACCCCCATGCATCCTATTCTGGTGGCTTATTCTAAGGTTAGGTCATCACTATTTTATGCCCAGACCACCTTAACGCTAATCCTTTTTTTTTTTTTTTTTTTTTTTTTTTTTTTTTAATCTTTCCCAGGATTGCCGGCGTTATGTAAGATCCTCATGGGCAGATGTCTGCATCAGGGGCTCATAAAGAATATGCCGGACCAACTAACGATCAACCAGTATGAGCCCGGCCAAGGTAAGACCACCAGTCGTGCCTCCATCGCTGGTGGCTTCATACCCTGCAGGAAAAACATCCAGAAGAAAATACTTGTTTCTGCTTTTTTTTTTTTTTTTTCTTTTTTCTCCCCTGCGGCATGTGAATGGGATGTGGACAATTCAGTAGTCAAACTACAACATTTTTTACTGCCATGGATCTACCAGCATCCATGTGGGATCGAGAAGATTATAGGATGAAAGATCCTTGTGTGCTTATGTGTCCGAAGGGTTACTGTTCATTGATTTTGCTCAGTTATATAGTGCCATCATACCACAGAGATTATCATCACTGTCCCCATTGGGGCTAAATTTCCCCTATCAGTCTTTGGAGAGTGGAAAGAAACCGGAGAACCCAGAGGAAACCCAGCAAACACAGGGAGAGCATACGCATACTTATTAAGTTTATTTGGTTAAAGGGGTTGGATAATTATTTTCTTCTTACCTAAATGCATGTATTTATGGCTAAGAATAATTTTTGTAATCGGGTTTCATTAAGGGTTCTGCACAGTTTGCCTTCTATAGACTCCATTTTGCCTTATTAAGGGGTTCTCATTCTCAAATTTGGAGGATAGCCGTGCTGACGATACAATACCCGGCTGTTTATACACGACGATCAGTGCCGCTCACCTCCGGGTACAGGAGTGAACGCTGCCGGAGCACCCCATTAACCATTGTAAGGGTATGTGTCCACGTTCAGGATTGCATCAGGATTTGGTCAGGATTTTCCATCAGTATTTGTAAGCCAAAACCAGGAGTGGGTGATAAATGCAAAAGTGGAGCATATGTTTCTATTATACTTTTCCTCTAATTGTTCCACTCCTGGTTTTGGCTACAAATACTGATGGAAAATCCTGACCAAATCCTGATGCAATCCTGAACGTGGACACATACCCTAGTTGTGGTGTTTGTCATTGTACCATGTGATGGAAGATCCAGCTCTGTCCTCGCTGTCTTCTAGGTATTCCACCACATATTGATACCCATTCTGCATTTGAAGATGAAATCACCTCTCTGAGCTTGGGATCGGAGGTAACCATTTACCATCATTTCTTTCATAGATTCAGAATCTGATTCTTTCTGTGGACTATCTGTGTACGTCTGATTCCTCCCCTAAAAGCTGACGATAATAATATTATTAGCACTCCTTTCCATCCTCACTATTTCCTCAGACTGCCCCTGAGGGGACTTCCTATAATTTACCATCTTGCGTTAAGCCCTCCCCCGAGTTACACCTGACTAGTCGGTAATTATCTCAAAATCTCTACTGGGAGCTGATCATCCTGTTGGCGTCAAAACAACACTTTTGTTTCTTCCTTTTCTTCTTTCAAGAGCCACAGCTTTTGAAAAAAGTTTGCCTTTTTTTTTTTTTTTTTTCTTCTCACCCATGACTGCACCATGGAGAGGGGGCAATCCGCCCTTCAAGGACAGGAAACCTACAGGATAAAAGGGCGAGAACTCTCCCTCACCTCAGTTGGCTTCCTGTCCTTGATGGGTGGACCTTTCACCGGGACGGCTGTACCTGGATAAGATGAAGTTCCCAGACTTGGAGAGTCCAGGCAGCGGTGCCTCAGGACAAGTTGTACTTGTGAATGACACCATTCATTTTACTACATAATGTACTGACAATTGGGGTAAAATAAAAAGCTAATTGGGGTGAAATAATGAGAAAAATGTCAAATCTCATGCACACAATAGTTTTTGTTGTCCTGACTGACTTTTTTTTATGTCCATTTTCTGTGTTTATGATTTTGAAAATTGCGTTTTAAAAATTTTCAACCTGTTACTTCTTTAAGGGTTTTTGCAGCATTTTTCAGCCATAGAAAGTGCAAAGATACACAGCCTATTTGTGCTGCGTTTTTGCAACATTTTAGTGGATAAAACTGACTTTATTAACATGTACTGTGGATAAGTCACACTTGTAATCTGCCTGAAAATGCAGCAGAAACACATAAAAATGCAGATACTTCTTGTTTCATGCAGTGGTTTTACATCTAAGAGTGAAGATTTTGGCTGCAGAAAAAAGACGCTGCCGAAATGCCAGGTGTGAACATACCCACTAGTTTTATCAATCACTCTCCCGAGCCTGCGCCGTACACAGCATCTCTCCTCCGCTGTACATTTTTATAATGTGTCAACAATGGGCTATAGAGTTAATTTTTCTATCCCCATGATGGCACCACGGAGAGAGGGGTCCGCCCCCAGGGACAGGAAACCTACAGGTGAAAAAGGGCGTACCTCTCTCCCACATCAGTTGGTTTCCTGTCCCTGACGGGGAACCTACAGCACGTACCTGAAGGATTCTTCGTGGGATTCCAGGGGCTGGTCCAGTCGATTTTTGATAGGGGGCGCCCTGTCATGGCTGGATTGAGCGGTTTTCTCCCCCCTTTTTCTCCCTTCCCTGAAGCACCACCACAGGGGTCGGCGGGCCTCATGGGTGAGTGGGGGGGGGGAGGCAGTGAAAGGATCAAGTCTGCCTTCCTCACAAAAAAAAAAAAAAAAGGGGTAGGAAGCGGGTGACGGCGGTCACCAAAGAAGCCCTATGTTACAGCATGGAGGTAGCGGCGGCTACCTTTCCATAAGCCCCAGAGGGGAGAAGGTGCCGAATGCCGTGGGACCGCGCGAGACGCCGGCGCCATCACCGCCCGGCAGTGCAGGCGCCGACAAACGGAACGCTAGTGCGCGCGCGCGCTGGCGTCCCAGCTCATATCTTCTCCCATGTGAGGCCGGCGATCCAGGAGAACCGGAAGTCAGGCGGGCGCATGCGCAGATCGTCACTTCCGGTGTCACCGGTACACTATGATAAAAGAACGCTCAGCAAGCGAGAAAAAAGTGGCAAATTCAAACTCCAGTGCACCAAACAGTGCGGAGGCCACTATGAGTGAGAACGAGCAGCAGGATGTGCAGGAAGTTGTCCAGCTATCCCATAAGCAAGTACAGGCGCAGCGGCGCCAGCACTTACAGCATCAGCGCAAGGGGAACTCTTCCTCTCTACAGCGCAGCAGTAGCGGACGATCAGAGTCACAACGCAGCCGAGGGTCTGCAAAAACCACACGGCCGGCGGCGAATCCAGCGGACACAGTCCCCGGGCCCGAGGCGGTATTTCTGATCCACAGGGGGTGAGTGACCTACGTGAAAGTGCTGAGTTTTAATACGGAGTTACTCTTTTTTTTTTCTAGGGAAGGAAATGTGCAGGCAAAACAAAGCATAGAGAGTGTGCTATATGTTTAGGGGAACTGCCTTCCTCCTGGCAGAAGAGACTGTGCAGTACTTGTATAAAAAAGACGATTCAGGAGGAAACCCCAGCATTTGCCTCAGAGCTTAAGTCATTAATAAAAAGTCAAGTGGAGAGTGCCCTTAAAGGCATTAAAACCACAAAGAAAAAACACAAGACAAGTCATGGGTTCCCTGAGTCTAGTGCAGACGAGTCAGAAAGCGAGCCATCTGACTCAAACGATTCATCAGCCTCTGACACCTCTTCAGTATCCTCGGAAGGGGGGCGCAGTTGCTTCCCTATAGAGGAGACAGACGCCTTAGTGAAAGCAGTCAGAACAACAATGGGGCTGGTAGATGAGCGACCTAAAATAACAGCGCAGGACATAATGTTCAGCGGTCTGGAGCAAAAGAAAAGAAGAGCATTCCCAATAAATGAGAAAATTCATTCTCTAATTAAGAGAGAATGGAAAAAAACAGACAAAAAAGCTCTTCTGACTCCCAAGAGAAAGTACCCTTTCGATGACCCAGCCTCCTCATCCTGGAGTAAGGCACCAAAGTTAGATGTGGCCATAGCAAAGGCCTCTAAAAAGTTCGCCTTGCCCTTCGAGGACATGGGTACCTTAAAAGACCCAATGGACAAAAAGGCCGAGACTTTCTTAAAAAACTCCTGGGAAGCTGCAGGGGGTGGACTAAAACCAGCCATCGCTGCCACCTGCACGGCCCGCGCCCTAATGGTGTGGCTCGAGCATTTGGATTCCCAATTAAAAGAGAAAGTCTCAAGAGAGACAATTCAAAAATCCGTGTCTGTAATGAAAGGTGCTGCAGCCTTTTTGGCTGACGCATCCGTAGATTCGGTTAGACTAGCAGCCAGGTCAGCCACCTTCTCAAATGCCGCAAGACGTGCCCTGTGGCTAAAATGCTGGCCTGGGGATCTTCAAACGAAAACGAGACTATGTTCAATACCTTGCGAAGGCGAATTCTTGTTCGGGTCAACGCTAGACGATATCCTCGACAAAGCCGGGGATAAGAAAAAATCTTTCCCTGGATTCCCCAACCAGTCTTACAGGCGTTCCTTTTGGAATAGAAAATTCATGCGGAGGAGACCCCCTAAAGGGAACAAAGAGGCATGGGAAGACAAAAGAAACAAAAACAGAGGTTTCCTGTTCAACAAACCCACCCCTGATAAGAAAACTCAATGAAGGTGTTCCCCGGGTCGGTGGGAGACTAGCCGGTTTTCTTCCAGCCTGGGAAAAAATCTCAAACAGTCCCTGGATTTTAGGCATAATACGAGAAGGGCTCAAGCTAAAATTCCGCGTTCCCCCCAACAACTTTATGGTAACACCGCAGAGACAGTCACAAGAACAGTCAGCTCTCCAGGAAGAGATTTTAAGCCTAATCCAGAAGGGAGTCTTACAGGAAGTCCCACACCAGGAAAGAGGCCTGGGCTTCTACTCCACCCTCTTCCTCCGAAGGAAACCAGATGGATCGTACAGGACGATCATAAATCTCAAAAAATTAAACAGTTTCCTCGAAATCCCACACTTCAAAATGGAGACAATAAAATCTTGCGTGAAAATACTCTTTCCGTTGTGTTTCATGACTGTTCTAGACTTACGAGATGCATACTACCATGTGCCGATCCTCAGGGATCATCAAAAGTATCTCAGACTAGCAGCAAATATCCAGGGGGAGATAAAACACTATCAGTTCCGGGCCCTCCCATTTGGGTTAGCTATCGCACCCCGAGTATTCACGAAAATAATGTCGGAAGTGATGGCTCATATACGGGAACAGAATATCCTGATAGTTCCCTACCTGGACGATCTCCTTGTAGCAGGGGCATCATTCCATCACTGCAAACAGTTGGATTTGGTCATGACTTCTCTGTCAAGCCTAGGTTGGCTATTGAACCTTTCCAAATCCAAAGTAGTCCCTTCTCAGGTACAGGAGTACTTAGGGATAGTCCTGGACTCAAGCACACAAATGTGCTATCTTCCTCAGGGGAAGATTCAAAAAATGACACAGGCTGTGTTGCAGTTGTCGACATCCCCGGTCACCACTCTCAGGAAAGCTATGTCACTGCTGGGCTCTATGACAGCCTGCATCCCGACTGTACAGTGGGCACAGTGTCATACCCGAGACCTACAATGGGAGACTTTAAATTCAAGCCTGTATCTGGGCGGAAATTTAGACGGGCAATTAAGTATATCATCAACTACGATACACTCCCTAGAATGGTGGGCGGACCCAGTAAATCTTACCAAGGGGGTCCCTTGGGCACTACCGACGGAGAAAATCCTAACGACGAATGCAAGCCCCTGGGGGTGGGGAGCACATGTAGACGGTCAAGTGGCACAAGGAAACTGGAACAAAAATCAAGAACTAACCTCATCAAACATGAAGGAACTGTTAGCGGTAAAGCTCGCCCTGACACACTTTCTAAAACTCCTTCGCTCCCACCACGTAAAAATCTTCTCAATCAGGTGGTAGTAGCATATCTAAACCACCAAGGGGGTACCAGGTCGCAAACACTGATGGAAGAAACTCGATCCATCTTTCACATAGCGGAGCACAACCTGAAGTCCCTAACAGCCCTCTACATAAAAGGCTCAGAAAACCAAACCGCAGACTTCCTCAGCAGGACGCGCTTAAGACAGGGGGAGTGGGAGCTAAAACAATCGGTGTTCAACCAGATAGTAATGCGTTGGGGAGAGCCAGAGATAGACCTATTCGCGGACAGTCAAAATCGGAAGGTAAAAATGTTCTGCTCAATCAATCCCCGGGGGGCCCAGTAGCTCTAGACGCCCTTACAATTCCCTGGAACTATCGCCTCACCTACGCGTTCCCTCCAATATCCCTTATTCCCCTGGTCTTGAGGAAAATTCGGGAGGAGGGAGCAACTGTGATAGTAATAGCTCCGTTCTGGCCTCGCAGAATATGGTTTTCTTGGCTAAGAAAAATGTCCATAGACAGCCCATGGGTTCTACCAGACTCTCAAAATCTGTTATCCCAGGGCCCAGTGTCACCCCAGCGTAAAAAGCCTACACATGACAGCTTGGCTTTTGAAAGGAAGCTATTAAGCGATAAAGGTTTCTCACCCAATCTGGTGTCCACATTATTACAGAGTAGGAAACTCGTAACCACCAGAATATACGGGAAAGTGTGGAAAAAATTTATGTCAGTATCGGGTGCAGACCCATCGGGGGAAATCCCAATAGGGAAAATTCTTGAGTTCCTGCAGAAGGGGTTGGAAAAAGGTTTAGCTACGAGCACTCTGAAGGTCCAGGTAGCAGCCTTGGGAGTGTTGTATGATTACGATCTAGCCAGAAACCGATGGATCACGAGATTCATTAAAGCCCCAGGTAGATCAAGGCCTATCCCTCTTCATAATGCCCCTCCATGGGACTTAAACCTTGTTTTAAATGCGCTAACCAAACCTCCCTTTGAACCCCTGGCAGACGCACCCCTAAAGATCCTATCTCTAAAAACCACACTCCTAGTGGCCCTAACCTCGGCCCGTCGTGTCAGTGACATACAAGCACTATCTGCGTGTCCTCCCTTTACTCAAATTCTCGACGATAGTCATTCTAAAAACTGACCCGGCTTACCTCCCTAAAATCGCGTCACAATTTCATAGGACACAAGAGATCTCTCTACCCTCATTTTGTCCCAACCCCAAAAATGAGGGAGAAAAAACACTGCATACCCTTGACGTAAAAAGATGCCTAGTCCAATATTTGTCAGCCACTAGGGAGTGCAGGAAGGATAGGGCTCTGTTTGTCTGCTTCCAGGGTCCACGGAAGGGACAAAAAGCATCGAAAGCCACGTTAGTGAGGTGGATAAGAGATGCTATCGCCCTATCCTACTCATCCAGCGGGACGGTCATCCCGGAGAATATAAAAGCTCAGTCAACCAGAGCAGTGGCATCATCCTGGGCGGAGAGAGCTGGGGCTTCGATACAACAGATATGTAGAGCGGCCACTTGGTCTTCACAGTCTACATTTTTCAAACATTACCGCTTAGACTTGACCTCCTCAGATCTCACCTTTGGGCGAAGGGTTCTAGAGGCAGTGGTCCCTCCCTAAGAGTTAAAGTCTATGCAAATCTCTCCGTGGTGCCATCATGGGGATAGAGAAAATTATAGTTACTTACCGATAACGGTATTTCTCTGATCCCATGATGGCACCCGTATATTCCCTCCCTTTTACACACAGGTGTGCACACTATAATGTATTAGTCATTAGCCTATTCATGGTGCCTCTGTTAAATCACGGTGCCTCTGTTAAATCACGGTGCCTCTGTTAAATCACGGTGCCTCTGTTAAGTTAAATTGGTTAAGTTTTAATTTGTGCAAATGTTGAGTTGCAGCTGAAGTTCTGTATAAGGCTCTGTAAACCAACTGATGTGGGAGAGAGGTACGCCCTTTTTCACCTGTAGGTTTCCTGTCCCTGGGGGCGGACCCCTCTCTCCGTGGTGCCATCATGGGATCAGAGAAATACCGTTATCGGTAAGTAACTATAATTTTTTTTCCCATTATTTTTACTGCAAAAAATAACTTAATGTAATTGTGAACAATTTTATCCAAACACTAACTTTTCTATTGCGTTTTTTCTTTCTTTTTGTTTTTGTTTTTTTTTTAATTTTGCACTTGACTTAAAGTTGAAATGAATTTCTGCGCCCCATCACATCCATTGTTTGTTCCCAGGGTGTGAACGTGAAATTATATTTGTGTTTGTCGGCTAATTTAAATAATTGGGAAATGACACTCTGCTAAGATACACAGAGAGAGCGGCTAAGATAAATACTATTTCTTCATTTTCTCCCATTTAATATTGCCAAGCTAATTAACTTTCATCAGAATCACAAAATTACTTCTGCAAATGCTTCATAGAGCGGAGAATTAAAGGGACCGAGATGATGTCTGGGGTGTTATATTTCTTCCGGAGAATTCTAGGTCGCGTACAACGTTCGGTTAATGGGCAGAGACGATAAATCGGATGGACACATCCTTGCAGCATGCCGCCATCAAGAATGGAAAGGACTGAACCCCCCAATGGTGCAAGAAAACACTGTAATATATCCCATCAATGAAATGTGCTTCTTTCTAAATTCATTAGCTGCTTCTCCCTCCCGCCTGCTGATCTTATTCACTTAAAAAACATCTAAAAATTAATCTTGGTCAAGGAAAACTAATAAGCAGCTGTAATATGATCCCTCAGTGAGCTACCAAAGCCTGCAGGTAGAAGAAAGCTGAACAGACACAGAAAATATCAGAGCTTTTCAGTATGTTTCTCACACAAGTACTGGATTCACATCTACACTGCTCAGTGCTGTTGTATAATTTGTTTTTTTTAGCAATGATTTGGTTCATAAATCTTTCGTCAGGCATACTGCTGGTGAAGAGGTATCAAGAACAATTACAAATGGTCATGGTCTTGTGGTTCCAGGGGTAGCGCCCCCTATGTACTGACTTATAGATGTTCCAAATGTTGTCTGAGAACTGATTCTCATCTTCCTCATCGGTCATAATCCGTCCTAAAATAAAACTTTTCTTCCCCTTATAATGGAGATGTCTGGAGATTAGTTTACAGTTGTTGTGATTGGCAGATGGGTGTTTCTTTTTTGCACAACAGATCAACGTTCTGACAGATTAATTGGCCATTTACATCCAATAATTTCAGATGTATATTGGATGTATGATGGGATACAAATTAGTCCGGCACCTTTAGGCCCCAATACACTTTGGATAGATGTCACCCAAACGATGGTCTGGCCGGCAGCTCTCACCCACCTCCTCCATACACAGGAGCTTTGCCTGAACTGCTGCTGACTCCAAAATCCTCTTGCGGCTTCTCTCTCTGAAGTTTGTCAGTCCGAAATTGTAAACGGCAGATTTTTATCTTCCCCCATCCTACATCATTTAACGTGGGGCCGCCATACACATTGGACCGTGAGCTGAGCCCATCGGTAGCCACGATCTCTGTCTGTGTACACACGTGGTCAAAATTGTTGGTACCCCTCGTTTAATGACATAAAAACCCCACAATGGTCCCAGAAATAACTAGAATCTGACAAAAGTAATAATAAATAAAAGATCTATGAAAATGAACAAATGAAAGTCAGATATTGTTTCCACAGAATAATAAAAAAAAAAATAAAGCTCATGAAATAGGCCTGGACAGAAATGATGGTAGCCTTAGCTGAATATTTTGTTGCACAACCTTTTGAGGCAATCACTGCAATCAAACGGTTCCTGTAACTGTCAATGAGACTTCTGCACCTCTCGACAGGTATTTTGGCCGCTCCTCATGAGCAAACTGCTCCAGTTGTCTCGTGTTTGACGGTTGCCTTTTCCAGACGCCATGTCTCAGCTCTTTCCAAAGATGCTCCTATCGCGTGTGGCTCGAAGCTCTCTTCCAGCTTTGCACTACGTTTAAAGGGAATCTGTCCCCTCATTTTTCGCATGTATGCTGCGGCCACCGCCATTAGGGGCTTCTCTACAGAATTCTGTAGATAAGGCCCTCCCCACCCCCGATGTAACCTGAAAGATGAGAAAAACAAGTTTGATTATTCTCACCCAGGGGCATAAAGTATAAAAAAAATCTGTAAAAAAGGCAGCAAACAGATTTGGCTGCATTTTTGCAACTTTTGTTTTGCTGTTTTTTTTGTTGCGTAAAACAAACATTATTAAACGTGTACAATAGAGAAATCACACATGTAATTCGCAGCAGAAATGTACACAACCTGCTATTTGAATGCAACGTTTTGGCTGCAGGAAAAAAAAAAAAAAAAAAAACACGTTGCAAAAATGCTGCGTGTGAACACAGCCTAAAGGAGTCGGCATGTGAGCAGCTGCTCATCTGTTCACATCCTTCTTTAATAAGAACACATCGATTCCATGGCTGATGGTTTTCTGCATCGGGGGTCTTGGTTGCTGACATTTTTGGTTTCTTCACTACGTTACTTTGATACAAAACCTGTCATTTTAAAGTAACACTATTAACCTGCAGATATGGGGTTAATGGCGTTCTAACCCCTTGTGGCCACCGGTACTCAAAGACCTGATGCCAGAAGAAAATAAACTTCATCCCCCCACCCTCCTCGGCAGCGTTCAGCCACAGGGGTGCCGCCGGCACAGTTTCAGTCCCCGCTCAGTGCATAGAGAGCAGCAGCTGTCATTTCCCTCGCGGCACTGACTGACAGCAGGTTCTAGTTCTGAGCTGCTGTCAGTCAGTCCGGGGGCTCGGTTACCGACGCCGCTCTCTATGCACGGGGCGGTAACTGGAACTGGCCGACCCACCCCTATGACTGAACGCCGAACACTGCTGGGGTAAATAAAGATAATTTCCTCCCGGCAGCGGGGCTCTCGGTGCTGCGGCCGCATTGTGTCAGAACACTAATAACCCCATGTCTGCAGGTTAATAGTGTTACTGTACATTTTGGGTTCCCTTTTAAGCGACTACTGGGTCATAGAAACACCTTATTATCCTTCATTATATTTTTTTTAAGTCAAATAAAAATGTGAGATGAGCTCTCAATGATGGACCGTTATGTTTCTGCAGATTGTCATGGACTTCAGACACCCGGATGGCACCAGTGTCCCGGTGATGGTGCCTCAACGCAGCCTGCTGGTGATGAGTGGAGAATCTAGATCTCTGTGGACACATGGGTATGTATGGGGAAATGTTTTGGGTGTTGATTGTCACACTGTCACTATAGACATAGACTGTCCATACTTTTATAGTAATATTGTGCAATTAACGTGCACACCTAAAAATATGTGGTACCTAATTAGCAGTCTTGATCACAACTGGTGTGCATGCAGCGTGTAGGCGCACGTTCACACTGGCCACTATACAGACAGAAACCCAAGATGAAGACATAATGAGCAAATACCCTGCAGTAAATTATTGAACGGCAATAGTGCATGAAAATAATATAGGATGCTTAGCACGATTTTGATCACAAAGCCGTATCGGCCATCCCACCGCGTCACGGTGACCCTACTCGGGATGGTCCTAACCTCCAGTGTTAAAGCCTTAGTATTTGTCAAGTGACGTACATGTGGATGAGGGCTGAGAAGGACTGAGGCCCCGACTAATGGACACACAGCCATGGGGAACTACATGAATGTAATGTCCTGTCACCATGAAAATGCAAAGTACACGGAAAGCTAGCGCTCAATCACTGTGGTTCACGGTGCTAGTGAACGGGGCCTGAAGTCCCATAGAACATGTAGAGAAAAAGATCACTGCACTCGTATAGTTCAAGTTGCTTATAAAAAGTTTATTCGGATCAAGAGTTCATGGAAAATAGGCGATATTTTTAACATTTCGGCCAGCCCGTGGCCTTGATCACAAAATCGCTGTAACAAGCAGAGAAACAAACAAAATTACAAAAAGGAACAATACACATATTTACATAGATGAATGCATGTCACAAGCTAGTAGTCGTGGAAAGGCATATCCATCCAGATTCAAGGGCATATCTTATATAAGGTTCATGGAACCAAGGCGGGACCTGAGATCAATGAGAATGGTTCGAAGAGATACAATATGTGGTGTTAAGCCAAAAAGGCAAGCAGACATACCCCAAAAAGACTTCTTTACAGTAAGGACCCTGTGAGCTTGGGGAGTTTGGTAAAGAACGCAGTTATGTAACCTGCAAAGAATAATACAGAATAGAATTGTAGTGCATGACCTGTGTAACAAAAATAAATGCTTGTAGGGATGCCCCCTAGGACATAGGGTGTCTATTGTGACTTGGTTATAGCTTGGTCAATGTCCCTCTAAAATAATGTGACCAAATAAAATGTCATGGGACAATGTATACAGAGTTCAAGAAGGCATAGGGATGAGCTATGTCCATTAGAGTCCCACAGACAATTCCCCAAGAGAAAATACTAACCGAACTGGTATGGTCTAGGTGCTTGCCGGTGCAGTATAAACGGAGTTCCAGCCGGGATCAAGTCTATAGTGGTAAAGTGACCAAAAAATGTCAGAGAATTAGGTCAGGTCAACACGGGGGGCTTATTCAGAACTATAGATCTGTGGGTGCATGAGAACCAGTACCTGTTTTGTGTTTTAGAGTCTGGGGTACAGTTCAAATTGTGCGGTCCCCGTGTAGTCTGGTATTTCCCAGTAGGAGCAGGGAGGAATAGTGCTGTGGACAAGAGGATGGTATAGGACTAAGAAACTACAGCACGGTATTTAGCTGAGGTCTCAAGAACATGTCAAGAATATATAAAAAATACCTGTCTCGTATACAGAGTCGGGGGTACGTTTCAGGCTGTATGGTCCCTGTAGTATTTGGCATATCACAAAGGGAACAGGGGGTGATAGCACTGTGGGCAAGAGAATGTATATAAGTAGCTAAAGGGTAAAGCGTTGTTCCACTTATCTGGAATATCCTGCACCTGAGGCGAGCGCTGGTGGCCAAGTCAGCCATGATGTTAGAAAGCAGCAGCGGCTGGTAACTTGGATAAAGCACACTACGCCAATGTGAATGGAGGAGATTTTTAATAAGATTAAATTGCTAAGTTGATAGTTTTTACATGGACTTTGCATTTTTAACCTTTATTGATTTGTGGAAACGCCCTCCGTATTTATATGTGCACATAATGTCTTATTCATCAGGTCCGCTTCAAAAACCTCCCGAAAATGCGCTAATACTCAAAGTATGAATCCTATGCAGTTATATTTAAAAACCATTTTCTGTTCAGAAGTTCAGTCCTTTGAGTGTCTTAACCTTCTTCACATTTTCAAAGACACCAAGTGGTTAAAGGGAGTCTCGGCAAGTTTTTGATTAGTAATCTGAGAGCATCACATTGTAGGGACAGAGACCCTGATTCCAGCGATGTTACTTACTGGGCTGCTTGGAGAAGTCACGAGTGAGTCCTTGTGTTATCTGTTGTAGATGGGACAGTGGTCATAATGCTGAGCGGTGTGTAACCTTGCCACAACCCTGTGTACACTGGCAGCTTTCTGACAATGAACAATCAGTGGTAGGGTTGGGGTTACATAGATATGCTGGACTGGTTTGCACATGAGCAATGAACATTTATACATCCCCCTGTAAGCGTCTTTTCTCTACGTGGATGACAGGGAAATGACTTTTGCTGGAGAATGTGATTTGAGTCCATGACTGGTGTATTCAGCACAAAGTATAGCTTCTCCTAGGAGAGGAGCATCTCGGAGTCTGGACAGTTCATTACTTGTTTATGGATATTTCCTTTTCAATAGCAAAACCATTTTCTTCTGAGTGATGTCCGTGACGCCGAGAAGGCCGCTCAGAACCGGCGTAGTTCTACAGCACTTCACTGCTGAATCTATTTCCGTCTTATCCGATCTCTGTAATTACTGAACTTTGTTCCTTCCAGCATCACTCCAAGAAAGTTTGATGTTGTTCAAATATCGGAAGGACAGAAGGTGGAAACAGTCAGCAGGAATGCCGGAGAGCTGACCCTAAGCAGGAGAGGTACAAGGACATCCTTTACATTTAGAAAAATAAGACATGGCTCATGTAAATGTGGTAAGTCGCGCATAAAATTGACCTTTTCCTATTTTTTTTTTCTTTTTCCATAATACAAGGGAGGGCCTACAAAGACCCAGCCTGCCTGTATCCCCTATTAGGCCACGTAATGGTCCTGTGCTCGGGATCTCCTCTTTGATCTACAATGGAGAGCAGCTTTGGCTATTTTGATAGCTTTTTTAAATTAAAGCGTTCAATACTTTATTTCCCTAGTAGCGGCCACAGCTGGGAAAATTCAACTTTTCCTGGCAAAAGTAATGGTTTACTTGAGGTGTTGAAATTCAGAAATGTGGGTGAAAATTTATATATATATATATATATATATATATATATATATATATATATATATATATATATATATATATATATATTTTTATTTTTAGTTTCTTAAGATCATACTTTTATACTTGTTGGAATAATATTGGCCTCAACCTCTGATTTATGGGAGATGAACCTCTGTCACACATCTATGGAGGCGGCTTTTTCCCCTGTCCCCGATGAGAACACAGGCACACTTACCCTTTCCAACTCCAAAGCTTTCCAACTTGTTTTCAGATGCCATGGAATGAAGCATTTAGTTTGTTAGATTTTTATTTTTAGCATGCCTGATCCTTTTCTCCTTGGCCGTCAGCATTACAACAGAGCTGGTATTTATGAATTTTTGTCTCCACTGATAACTAGATGACTCTGCTGGCTCTGTCCAAGTCTATACAGCAAAGCTGTAAAGTAAGATATAAGTAATGTCGGCCTATTATGACTACTCAAGCGGCCATTGTGTAAACTTAAATATCTCAAGGATGCTTTTTAAAAATTGTTAGGAAGGATTTCATTTTTTAATAACACATTTTTGTTTAATACCCATAAGAAAAACAACCATCCTGCTCTTCATATATCCATACAGCTTATCCATTAGTGTGTGATAGCCAGCAAGGCTTAGAGAAGAAATCTCCTCCTCGAGTCAGTGACTTGGTGCCTGAGTCCCTGGAGAAAGAATATGTCCATAAGGTCTATGAAGATATCGCTGGCCACTTCAGCAGCACAAGACACTCTCCGTGGCCCAAGGTGGTGGACTTCCTTAGGAGTTTATCAGCCGGCTCTCTCGTGGCTGATGTGGGCTGTGGCAACGGCAAATATATTGGGGTCAACAAAAATTTGTACATGGTAAGACATTCTAAAATAAAAATTATAGTCTGTTCACTTTAAAGGGTATGTGTCGCCTACATAGTGAATCATATTTTTTTTCTTAATCTTTTATTTTTTTTGATTGTAGATTTTTTTTTTTTTTTTTTTTCCTAGTATTCTTTATTTTGTTAGGCAGCAGCTACAGTGGAGCAAATAAGTATTTGATACACTGCTGATTTTGCAAGTTTTTTCCACCTACAAATAATGGAGATATCTGTAATTTTTATTGTACTTGAACTGTGATGAGACAGAATCCAAAAATAAAACAAGAGCAGAAAATCACATTGTAAGATTTTTACATAATTAAATTGTGTTTTAATGCATAAAATAAGAAATTGGTCACCTACCAACCAGCAAGAATTCTGCCTCAAAGACCTGTTCGCTTTTCTTTAAGAAGCCCTCCTAATCTGCACTCATTATCTGTATTCATTTCATCTGTTTGATCTCATTACCTGTATAAAAGACACCGGTCCACACACTCAATCAGACTCCAACCTCTCCACCATGGCCAAGATCAAAGAGCTGTCTAAGGACACAAAGGGTCAACATTGTAGTCCTGCACTTGGCTTGGATGGACTAAAGGACAATATTTAAGCAGCTTGGTGAGAAGGCAACAACTGTTGGCACGATTATTAGAAAATAGAAGAAACACAAGATGACTAATTTTTCTTCAGTCTGGGGCTACATTCAAGAGCTTACCTCGTGGGGTAAGGATGAATCTGAGAATGGTTAGGGATCAACCGAGAACTACACGGGAGGACCTCGTCAATGAACTGAAGAAAGGTGAGACCATATTCTCAAACATTGCCGCTAGTAACGCTACGTCGTCATGGATTAAAAGCCTGCAGGGCACCCAAGATCCCCTTGCTCATGCCAGCACATGTCCAGGCCCGTTTGAAGTTCACCAATGACCATCTGGATGATCCAGAGCAGGCATTGGAGAAGGTCATGTGGTCAAATAAGGCCAAAATAGAACTTACTCTGTCGCCTCATTGGGGGACACAGGACCATGGGTGTTATGCTGCTGTCCACTAGGAGGCGACACTATGCATAATCTGAAAAAGATTAACTGTGGCTCCTCCTGTGCAGTATACACCCCTGGACGGCATCAGCCTTCTCCAGTTTTTGCTTAGTGTCGCAAAGGAGGCACACCTAAAGATTTTTACTCCGTTTCCCGTTTTCCGACGGGATTACAGATGAAGAAAAGAGGGTCTCCTGTGAGACTCCCGGCATGGCTCCTTCCTCGGCCCCCTATTATGGGGTGCCCAGTTGAAGTTGAGATGGCTATTCCCCATGCTGCTCCTTCCCCAACCCCTCGGGTGTTGGTTCGAAGTCGAGACCCCCCTCCTTCCCCAATTCCTTTTGGTTTCTGGGTTGAGGTCGAGGCGAGGATAAAGGCCCCTGAAGGTGTGACAAAAGCACCCTCCCTATCCCCCTCTGGGGGTATTAGGTTGAGACACCTCAGGTAGGGCCTGTACAGGCAGCATCCTACAGCTCCCAGCAATGGGCCAGCACACTGCGCCTGCATCCAGGGACCCCAGCCCAGCTGCGGGCTCCTGTTGGGGCCGGGGGGAGTGCAGGCAGGCATGGCACATACAGACACAGGGCTCCCTGCGTCCCTGTCTCTGCGGCAGCACCAGCTCTGTACTGCCTCAGGGGGACCCCAGCCGGGCTCCCCCTTCCGCTTATAGCCCCACCGCCATCCTGCCTTCAAAGCCGGAGGGGTCCGGTTCAGATCCGACCCCCTCCCGGACTTTCGGGCCGGCCTGGAGCCCTTCTGGGCCTCAGGCATCTAATTTAGGCCCCGGCTTCGGCCTAGCTGAAGCAGCAGCCTCCTCTCCGCCCCCCGGATGACAAATATGACACTCTACAGTGTCATACAAGGGGCGGATCGAGACAGAAAGGGCGGGTTTTTTATAGCCTTGCCGCCTTTTTCCAGCTCTCCGCCCCCTTCTCCTCCTCTCTCCTCTGTCTCTGCAGCCATTTTCGGCTGCAGATTAACCCTGCATCTCCCGGTCTGCAGGACCAGGACCAGGCAGCCAGTCTCCGGGGGGCACAGGACTGTGGATTTTCGGCGCTGGACCTAGGGGTACACTGGTGGGGTAAGATCACAGCTGGGTTATCTTTACTCAGCTGTGAATCCATATTACCTATAAGGCTCCCCTGTAGGTTCTCTACCCCTGTAAGGTCCATCTGCTGGCAGCACTTCTGCACTCTGTGCACTATGCCGGGCTCAAGGTCTAAGAGAACCAGGCAGAACTGCTATTATGCATTCTGCACAGCCTGCGGGACCGCTCTCCCCAGTAGAAGCACGTACCCGCATTGTCAGAACTGTATACAAACTACTGTGTCACAGCCTCAAGCCCCTGCCAATGCCTCGGTGTCTAATGCCACACTGGAATGGGCTACTCAGATATCGCAATCTATGACGCAGTCTATAGATAACCTAACTTCCACATTGCTTCAGGCTCTGCAGGGTCATGCCCCGGCTATGACCGTTACCCAGCAAAGGGAGAGCTTGACTCAGGAACAAGATGACCCTGGCACATCCACGTCTAGGTCACGACGCAAGCGGATCCATAGATCAAGTCCATCTGCGTCATCCCATAGCACACGGTCATCCCCCTCTAGGGAGAGACACCGTTGCTCCAGGTCATCTAGACCGTCCCATTCCAGGGACAGACAATGCAGATCTCCGCAATCCCCAACCAGAGAAGGCCTCCTCCCCAGCTCACCCAGCAGGGGACGCCTCAGTGATACACAGGATTCGGAAGGCATCTGATCTGCGACTCTGACTCAGACAGAGAAACGGAGGGGTCCCTGATCCCAATCCCTCCTAGCAATACAGCGCTAGTTGAGGACATAATATCGTCCATCCATCAGGTGCTGGACATTTCTGATCCGCCACCAGAGGCCCCAGAACATCAGATTTCCTTTGAAGGACCTCTGAAGCCGCCTAAGGTTTTCTCTAACCACCCAGAGTTTAAGGCGATCCTTAAAAAAACAGCTCTCACAGCCTGAGGAAAAAATTCGCTAATCGCAAATATCTGGAGGCGAGGTACCCCTTCCCACAGAAGGACACCAAGGAATGGACAGATCCACCTGAAGTGGATCCCCCAGTCTCCAGGCTAGCAGCACAGACCCTCCTTTCACTGCCAGATAGCTCAACCCTAAGGGACGCAGCAGACCGGCAGGTAGAACGCATGGCTCGTTCAATTTTCGAGGCAGCAGGGGCATCCCTGGCTCCCGCGTTCGCCTCAGTTTGGGCTGCCAAGGCCATCCTGGCCTGGGCAAACAATTTACAAGCCCTCCAAGCATCCGCTCCTGAACTGTCGGACCAAGCGGTTCAAATTGCTGTTGTAGCAGATTACATGCTCCATGCAGCTCTGGATTCAGCAAGGGGAGTCGCGGGGATAGCATCAAACGCCATCACAATTCGGCGTATCCTCTGGCTGCAGGAATGGAAAGCGGACGCAGCCTCAAAGAAGTCCCTCACGCACCTCCCCTACCTCAGTGGGAGACTTTTCGGTGAATAGTTGGACACTATGATATCCAACGCCACAGGGGGTAAGAGTACTTCTCTTCCCCAACTGAAACCTAAACGCACTTACAAAAAGCGTAACCAAACTCGATTCCGATCCTTTCGGAATTCCTCCGGCTGGTCCGTCTCACGTCCAGTACAAAATCGTAACCGTTCCCCACGCAGGGACAACTCACGATCGACGCAAAGGTCGGACAAGACCTGGCAGTCAAAAGCAGGCCAGTCTAAGCCCAGAGGAGGAAAATCTCAGACTTTCTCCTCATGACTCACGGACTCCGGAAGACACCACACCAGTAGGCGGCCGACTTTTGCTCTTTCATCAAGTCTGGCTGCCTATTACAGAAGACAGGTGGGTCACGGAACTAGTGTCTTCCGGATACAAAATAGACTTCACCTCCAACCCACCGGACCGGTTCTTCCTCTCTGTCCCCCCAAAACCGCCAGCCAAGGCTCGAGCCTACCACCAAGCGGTCTCCTCGCTTTGTCAATCAGGAGTCATAGTACCGGTACCCACGACCGACCGCTTCCGAGGATTCTACTCCAATCTGTTCGTAGTTCCCAATAAAGGAGGCAGCGTACGGCCCATACTAGACCTAAAACAGCTCAACAAATATGTACGGGTCCGTCATTTCCGCATGGAGTCCCTTCGGTCCATCATTGCGTCCATGGAGAAGGGAGAATATCTCGCCTCCATAGACATACAAGACGCATACCTGCATATACCCATTGCACCTGCCCATCAGAGGTTTCTCAGGTTCGCAATAGGCCAGGACCACTACCAATTCGTGGCTCTCCCCTTTGGACTCGCCACGGCTCCCAGAGTGTTCACCAAGGTCATGGCAGCCACCATGGACGTCCTGCACTCCAGAGGCATAGTAGTCGTTCCATACCTGGACGATCTACTCATCAAGGCTCCCACCTTCAAGGACTGCGAGCTCAGCGTCTCAATCACAACCGATACGCTCAGTCGCATGGGCTGATTAATCAACCTACAAAAGTCATCGCCAACCCCGAGTCAGTCCCTGACCTTCCTGGGAATGCTATTCAACACCTCCAGGGGTCTAGTGCTCCTTCCCAAGGACAAGGCACTGGCTCTCCGCCTAGGAGTTCGCACCCTCCTCCGCAAACCCCCTCGATCTCTCCGGTTTGCCATGAGAGTCCTCGGCAAGATGGCAGCGGCAATAGAAGCTGTCCCATTTGCCCAGTTTCACCTCAGACCTCTCCAACTAGCCATTCTCAAATCCTGGGACAGGAATCCCTTTTCTCTCGACAGGGAGTTCCAGCTAACGTCGTCAACCAGGAGGTCCCTGCACTGGTGGCTCAAGCCAACCTCGCTAGCAAAGGGGAAATCCTTTCTCTCAGGTCAATGGAAGGTCCTGACCACCGACGCGAGCCTGACGGGTTGGGGTGCGGTGCACCTACACCACAGGGCACAGGGCAAGTGGTCCCCAGCGGAAGCGACCATGCCCATCAACATCCTGGAAATTCGTGCCATGCTACTGGCATTGAGGGCCTTCCATCACTTACTGGCAGCCTCTCACATCAGGATACAGTCGGACAATGCCACGGCTGTGGCATATGTGAATCATCAAGGGGGGACCCGCAGTACCCAGGCGATGCGGGAAGTGTCACATATCCTCCGCTGGGCGGAGGACACAGGGTCGGTTCTTTCGGCGGTCCACATTCCGGGTGTGGACAACTGGGAAGCAGGCAGACTTCCTCAGCCGACAAGGAATAGACTCGGGAGAGTGGTCTCTCCATCCCGAAATTTTTCAACAGATCTGTCTCCGCTGGGGGACCCCGGATGTGGACCTAATGGCATCCCATTTCAATGCCAAGGTCTCCAACTTCATTGCCAGAACACACGATCCGCGGTCGCTCGGAGCAGACGCTCTGGTTCAGGACTGGACCCAGTTCCAGCTTCTGTACATTTTTCCACCTCTCCCCCTGATATCCAGAGTGGTGAGGAAGATCAAACAAGAGGGAGTTCCAACCATCCTCATTGCACCGGACTGGCCCAGACGCACATGGTACGCCGACATCGTACAACTCACAGCAGACGCCCCTTGGCGTCTCCCCGACCGCCACGATCTTCTATCACAAGGGCCGTTCTACCACCAGAACTCAGGGGCTCTCAATTTGACGGCGTGGCCCTTGAGACCTGGGTTCTAACCCAGGCAGGGCTCTCGGCAGATGTCATTGGAACCATGATCAGAGCACGGAAACCAGCCTCTGCCAAGATTTATTACCGTACCTGGAAAGCTTTCTTTACCTGGTGCGAATCTCGTGGCCAGATCCCACTCCCTTATTCCATACCCAAAGTACTTGGTTTTCTCCAATCGGGTCTGGAGGCCAGGCTGTCATTGGGCTCGCTTAAGAGCCAGGTGTCAGCCCTCTCAGTGCTTTTCCAAAAGCGCATTGCTACCAAGCCGCAAGTAAGGACTTTCCTTCAGGGGGTTTCCCGATTGGTTCCCCCCTACAGACGACCACTAGAAACATGGGACCTCAACCTGGTCCTGACAGCATTGCAGGAACCACCCTTCGAACCTCTTAAGGAGGTCCCGCTCCGCCTTCTTTTCCAGAAGGTGGTTTTCCTGGTGGCAATCACCTCGCTACGCAGGATGTCTGAACTGACAGCACTCTCCTGCAGACGGCCTTTCCTGGCATTTCACCAGGACAAGGTAGTTCTTCGTACGGTCCCATCCTTCCTTCCGAAGGTTGTGTCCGACTTCCACCTCAATGAGGAAATTTCACTACCATCCCTTTGTCCGGTTCCGGTTCATAGAGTGGAGAAGGCTCTGCATACGCTTGACCTTGTCAGGGCTTTGCGTATATACGTGTCTAGGACTGCGTCCTTCCGGAGGTCTGATTCCCTTTTCCTCCTTCCGGAAGGCGGCCACAAGGGTATGCCAGCTTCCAAAGCTACTCTTGCCAGGTGGATCAAATCCACCATACAAGAGGCGTACCGCCTTAAGAATTCTCCTCTTCCAGCCGGTATTACGGCACACTCTACACGGGCGGTAGGGGCCTCCTGGGCCATTCGGCACCAGGCTTCGGCACAACAAGTGTGTAAGGCGGCCACTTGGACTAGCTTGCACACGTTTACTAAACACTACAGGGTTCATACCCAGTCCTCAGCGGACGCGAGCCTGGGTAGACTTGTCCTGCAGGCGGCGGTGCCCTAAGTGTACGGGCCTGTCTGCACAATATTCGTCCATTGCTTCCCACCCAGGGACTGCTTTAGGACGTCCCATGGTCCTGTGTCCCCCAATGAGGCGACAGAGTAAAGGAGATTTTTGTGTACTCACCGTAAAATCTCTTTCTCTTAGCCTCTAATTGGGGGACACAGCTCCCACCCTGTTGCCCTTTCCGGGCTGTTGTAACTGTGGAGTTCTCATATTGTTTCTTGAGCTCGTACATAGTTGCCTTCTTACAGGCATAATTATGTTATTCATGTTACGTTCCTCCTACTGCTTTGGCACAAAACTGGAGAAGGCTGATGCCGTCCAGGGGTGTATGCTGCACAGGAGGAGCCACAGTTAATCTTTTTCAGATTATGCATAGTGTCGCCTCCTAGTGGACAGCAGCATAACACCCATGGTCCTGTGTCCCCCAATTAGAGGCTAAGAGATTTTACGGTGAGTACACAAAAATCTCCTTTTTTGGTATCAACTCCACTTGCTGTGTTTAGAGGAAGAAGGATGAGTACAACCCCAAGAACACCCTCCCAACTGTTAAGCATGGTGGGAGAAACATAATACTTTGGGGGTGCTTTTCTGCAAAGGGGACTGCACGGTATTGAAGGGAGGGTGGATAGGGTCATGTATAGTGAGACTTTGGCCAACAAACTCCATCCCTCAGAAAGAGCATTGAAGATGGGTCGTGACTCGGGTCATTATGATGCTGGAAGACCCAAACACACAGCCAGGGCAACTAAGGTGTGGCTCCGTAAGAGGCATTTCAAGGTCCTGGAGTGGCATAGCCAGTCTCCAAACCTGAACCCAATAGAAAATCTTTGGAGGAAGCTGAAACTCTGTTGCCCAGCGACATACCTGAAAGATCTTGGAAGATATGTATGGAGGAGTGGGCTAAAATCCCTACTGCAGTGTGTGCAAACTTGATCAAGAACTACAGGAAACGTCTGACCTCTGTAATTGCAAGCAAAGGTTTCTGTACCAAATATTAAGTTCTGATTTTCTATTGTATCAAATACTTATTTCCTGCAATAAAATGTAAATTATGTGAAAATCATACAATGTGTTCTTCTGGTTTTCATTTTTAGATTTTGTCTCTCGCAGGTGGTGTACCTACGATAAATGTTACAGACCTCTCCATTATTTTTTTTTTTAGATGGGAAAACTTGCAAAATCATCAGTGTATCAAATACTTACTTTCCCCCACTGTACATGGCCATAGCAAGCAATAGGCGATTTCCATTGACTTCTGTGAGGGAGCTTTGTAGACATGCCTTGTGTCCTGTGCAGAGGTCACTGTGCAGGGAGTGGGCGGTGGTGAATTCTGACATCACCGATTTGTAAATGGTGGCTGCTATGTTGTTATATAGGTATGTGACTATAGAGAAGTGTTATAATATATGAATGTGGATAAAATCCGTGCTGCTGCGACAAATGATGGATCCAGATATAGTTATAAGATGTTCAGGTGGTTTATTCAACGCATTTCGAAACTCATGGCTTCTTCTTCAGGAAGTTTCCACAGAAAGATATCTTTCTGAACATTTTTCCTATTACATGCACTTTTCGCACTTGTTTTTGGTGGAGTTAGTGGAACAATCATTCATCAGTATTTTTTTTTTTTTTCCCCACGAAAAAAATAATTTAAACACTGGACATGTTAGGTATCGCCATAATCATACTGATGAGCAGAATAATATGGCAAGGTCATTTTCAACACTATCTACAGAGTAAAAATGAGTAAAAAAAACTGTCTGAATCATGGTGTGTTTTTTTTTTTTCATTCACAATTTCTCACCACTTGGATTTTTTGTTTCCTCGTTTTCCAGTACACTGTAGTAAAAGGAATGGTTTAATTCAAAAGTACAACTTGTCCCTCAAACATGGACAGAAAAAAAAAAGGGGGAGGTAAAAATGGAAATTGTCCACAGCGTGAAGGGGTTGAATGACAGGTACGCTTTACTTGCCGCCATTGCATCTAAGCCAGTGTTTGGTGGTGGAACCCTCTTGGTCATTATTTTCTAGTGCTACTGTGGTGAGAAATGAGTATCGAGAGCTTTTTCCTTGAAAATTCTTTGGGAAGTGCTCGGTCTTTCTCTTCTATAATATCGCTGATACCTGTCCTTTGGGCTCTGGCAGATTAATTTTTTATCGCTTCATTGGGGGACACGGATAACCATGGGTGTATGCTGCTGTCGCTGGGAGGCTGACACTGGGCAGAAAGAGTAATGTCCTCCTCAGCAGTATACACCCACCGACTGGCACAAATCTTGTCAATGTTAGATTAGTGTCAGTAGGAGGCAGACTCAAGATCAGCTTTTTATTTTTTTGTTTTTTTTTTTCCGTTAGGTCGCCTTGTTGTGTTTTTATTCTTTTCTTTTTCAGATCCTTCTGTTCAGGGTAATCGTGTGTAACATCTCACCCTGTTTTCCCAAAAAATAAGTGACCAAAAGAACAGTGGTGCCATCCACATGGTGCTCTCTCTGGTCTGCAGGGCAGGATCTTACCTCCTGGCACTTCAAGCATGTCTCGGGGTGGTTTGTGGCGACGAGTCCTTGCCTTTTCTTCCCAGCCTTCTCCATGGAGCGGGACGGGAGGGTTGATACAGTTGTCTGCACCGTCGGGGACGGAGGATGTCTTTTCCCAGTGACTCGCTTATCACCTGGGGGCTCCTAATGTCGTCCTCGGGATGGAGAAGGACCAGACAGGCACTGGCCCTCTTTCTTCACAGTCCATCTTCAAGATTGTGGGTGGCATCAGTAATAGAGGAAATCCCTGCTGCACTCCTCTCCCCTTCCCAGTGTGTGTTTTCCGACTCGCCAAAAATTTCATAACTTTAGTCCCTGTTTTTTCTAAGGCCTCCACTCCTTGTTCGGCCCCTCCTACTATGGGAGCGCTTGTTTCATTCTTCGGTGTCCTTGTTCATGGCTCCCTAGTGTGCGCCAACCAATCAGCGCGCAAGGATCTTCCCTCCTATGGGAGCGCTTCCTTCTCCACAGCACAATTTTTCAGTGTGCATTACCTGGGCCTGCCCCTTCCTTCTCCATCAGTCTGCCTCCGCCTCCGGTCATGTTACACTTGAGCCGTGGTTACACAGCGTCGTTTTTTTCTGCATGAGGTTCTCTGCGTCCAAGTCCAGGTAGGCTCTGTCCAGGCTGTTTTTCTTTTTCTTGCTGGCCTTAACCCTCTTAATCAGCTTCCCTCAGTCCTACATTTGCACAAACCTGGGAAGTCTCGCTCCTGTCCCTCTCACACAATATCACAGTACGCCTGTGCCCTCTGCAAAAGAAGTGGTCCACAGGTCAGGCCTCTGCCTTCTGCCCAAATTGCAGCCCTTCCACCATGGAAGCCTCACAGGAGCCCCACCGCCCGGGACGAGAGCACAGCCCCTCAACTGGAGTGGGCTGTTGCTGTTTCTCATTCCGGAACTGACCTAACCAAGGTGTCTTAAGTCCTTGAACGTTTACCTTTCAGTGAGTGCCCCGAACATTTCTCAGGACGAATCGCAAGCACCCATCCGTCATCCTCAGCTTGGCGGAATAAGGATAAGGTCCAAAAAGCGAGCATAGTCCAGTTATTCTTCTGGTTTCCCCTCTTTCCACATCCCCCAAGATGCCCTCAGTATCCCACTTCTCCTACCCCGAGGTGGCCCCTGGGTCCGACCTCGATTCCAAGTCAGAATCCGCTTCAGACACGGACAAAACTCCAGGATATGATTGACAGCTTCATATCTGCTGTCAATCAGACCCTAAATATTAAGGAGGTGGAGTGTCCTCCCCTGGATCACTCCGTTTCATTCAAAAAATCAAAATGCCCTCCCCGGTGTTTTACAACCACAAGGAATTTGAGGAAATCTTGAACAGTGAGAGCACTTGGAAAAGCGCTTCCAGGTAAAAAGCCGTTTGATAGCTTATACCCTTTTTATCCTGATCTCCTCAGCAAATGGGCAGAATTTCACTGGACCTGCCAGTCTCATGCTTGTCCGCCAAGACTGTCGTATCTCTAAAGGACTCCACTGACCGAGAGATCGAGGTCCTGGCCAAGTCCACCTTTGTCCTGCTATTGCTTCCACATGGGTAGCCAAGTCGATTTTCCACCTGGACAAAGCTCCTTTGGCAGGGCATCTGATAAGCTGCCTTGCCGGACTAATTGGCTGATATTGCGGACCAGATTGCCCACACAGGTAAATATTTACTCACTCCGTCTCTTGATGCTGCCATTTGTTCTACCCGAGTTACTAGCAATATTGTAGCCATTTGCAGAATTCTCTGGCTCAAGGACCCAGCAACCAAAATGTCCCTTTCCAATCTCCCTTTCCAAGGATCGCGTCTCTTTTGGATCAGCTCATCTTGGACACCACCATCGGTAAGAGCACCTCTCTTCCCCAGCCTAAGCCTAAACATCCATTTACTAGGAGATGTTTGCTTCAGTTTCACCCCATTCGTCATTTCTCCTCTGGGACCTCCGCTCGGTGCGACCAGTGTCCTGTCCTACAAACGAGCACCAGCTTGGCGCTCTAAAGGTCACCCTGTCAAACCCTCAGAGTCCCGATCCAATTCTCTTTTGCATGATGAGTCACCCCTTCCTAGGAATCCTCTCTGGGTGAATGTCCATCTTCACTGGGACACGTGGGCCTCCGTAGTGGATGACGCCTGGGTTAGGGAGATTACCACAGGCTACAAGATAGAATTTACTTCTCTCATGCAGTTTCTTCGCTTTCCGCCCTCCAAAGTTCCCAACCCAAGTCCCCCAAGTCGTTCTCTAAGTCGCCAATCCCCACACTCTCTTAGACACTGCATAAAAGTTGTATGGAAAATGCTGGTTGCAATGGAATCTGTCCCTTTCCCCCTCCAATTGTCAAAGAGCATTTCCCCCTCTCCACTAGCAAGTTGTCACGAATCAGGGCTGTATAGTCGGAGTCGATATAAAATGGACTGACTCCTAAAATATATATAATGAATTGGTACACTGGTGACTTTAGCTAGGGCAGTTTCAGTGGAGTGATGTGGCCGGAAGCCAGATTGAAAGCGGTCGAAGAGGGAGCAGGAAGAGAGATGGGAGGACAGTTCAAGATGGACGTGTTTGTTCCAGTAGTTTTGAGGCATAGGGGAGAAGTGATATGGGGCTATAGCTAGATGCAGAGGATGAGTCAAGAGAGGGCTTTTTGAGGATCGGTGTGATTGAGGCATGTTTAAAGCTTGAGGGGAACACATCAGTTGTTAGTCATAGGTTGAAGAGATAGGTTAGGGTTGGAATGAAGGCTGTGGTGGGGTTTGGGATGAAGTGGGATGGGATCAGGTCAAGTGCACAGGTGGTGAGATGTGATCTTGAGAGTAGAGTGGAGAGTCGATCTCCTGTAATGGTGGAGAAATTTGTTTTGGAGGAGGAGGGCTGGGCAGTTAGGAGGAAGGGCTCTGGGGGTTGTCGACCAAAACTGTCTCTGTTATCAATCTCCTGCTTGAAAAATTAGGCAAAGTCTTCCGCCGCGCCGAGATGAGTGGAGAGGGAGGGGGTGCTGGGGGATGGAGGAGAGAAATGTGTTGAATAACTGTTAAGGTACCTTCACACTAAGCAACTTTGCAGTGAGAACGACGACGATCCGTGACGTTGCAGCGTCCTGGATAGCGATCCCGTTGTGTTTGACACGCAGCAGCGATCTGGATCCCGCTGTGATATCGCTGGTCGGAGCTAGAAGTCCAGAACTATATTTCGTCGCTGATCTCCCGCTGTCATCGCTGGATCGGCGTGTGTGACACCGATCCAGCGATGTGTTCACTTGTAACCAGGGTAAATATCGGGTTACTAAGCGCAGGGCCGCGCTTAGTAACCCGATATTTACCCTGGTTACCATTGTAAAAGTAAAAAAAAAAAAACACTACATACTCGCCTTCTAATGTCTGTCACGTCCCCCGCCGGCGGCTTCCCTGCACTGAATGTGTCAGCGCCTGCCGTAAAGCAGAGCACAGCGGTGACGTCACCGCTGCTGCTGGCGCTGACACATTCAGTCAGTGCAGGAAGCGCTGAGCAGCAGCGCGTAACCCTGTGGACGCCGGGGGACGTGACAGACATCAGAAGGTGAGTATGTAGTGTTTTTTTTTTTTTTACTTTTACAATGGTAACCAGGGTAAATATCGGGTTACTAAGCGCGGCCCTGCGCTTAGTAACCCGATATTTACCCGGGTGCTGCAGGGGGACTTCGGCATCGTTGAAGACAGTTTCAACGATGCCGAAGTCGTTCCCCTGATCGTTGGTCGCTGGAGAGAGCTGTCTGTGTGACAGCTTCCCAGCGACCACACAACGACTTACCAACGATCGCATTGCTGGTCGTGATCGTTGGTAAGTCGTTTAGTGTAACGGTACCTTTAGGGTTGTGAGACGGAGGATATGAGAGATGAGAAGTAGGTTTGTTTTGCTGCAGCAAGTGTGGCCTTGAAAGTAGTGAGGGACTGTTTGAATGCGGTAAAGTGCTCACTGGAGCGGGATCATCTCCTCTCCGCTCCGCAACCCTGGTAGCCCTTCTCAGTTCTTTGGTCAGGCTGGTGTGCGAGCTTTGGTATGAGAGGGACGACCGATACCAGAGCTACAGCTATTGTAGTGTTATATAGAGCGGCAGCGGCATCCGCATTGTGTAGGGAACTTATGCCTGTAAGAGGGAGAAGGGATTCAGACAGTGTGTAGATTGAGGTGTTTAAGATTTCTGCGAGGGTGTGCAAGTTTGTTGGGTGGGGATTGTGGACAAGGAGTAGAGAGTGAAGAGAATGTGAGTAGCTTGTGGTCAGAAAGAGGGAGAAGTGAGTTAGATAGGGAGCAGAGGTGAGTGAAGATGAGGTCCAATGCGTGGCCATCTTTGTGAGTGGCTGCAGAAGACCATTGAACAGTTACAATGCCCTGGTCATGCCTTAGTCTCTTTTTCAACTTCCCTACCTTTTTCCACCTCTTCTTCTGATTCACACACCCTTTAAGAAGATCAAGATGGAGGGAGTACCAGTCATCCTGGTGGCCCCAGACTGGGCCAGAAGAGCCTGGTACACAGTCGGTCAACCTACTCGCGAATGTAGGCAATCCCTGCATGTGTTGCGGCTGACAAACAGGTTTGAGACATGCAGCTGCAGCAATTCAAACATAGTATTCGATCACCCCGAAGATACTGTTAGCACCCAAGCTTACTCAGATAATACCTTATCGTAGCACCTTGGCTCAACACTAGTCTCTACCTCTCAAAGACTGCATCCTTCAGACGTTTGGATGCCTTGTTTGTCATTCCTGATGGTCATTGTAAGGGACTTCCTGCCTCCAAGTCTGTCGCCTGCTGGATCCATGTGGGTATACTGGAGGCTTAGAGTTAAGGATAGACCACCTCCTACGAGAGTGAGGGCTCACTCTACCATGCGGTGGGGGGGGGGCCTCCTGGGCTGTTCACCACCAGGCCTCTGCAACCCAGATTAGGAGGCCACTACCTGGTCATCCCTTCATACATTCACAACATTATACAGGGTACATACCTACGCATCTGCTGATGCTGGACTAGGTAGAAAGGTGATGTAAGCGGCTGTTGCTCGACCTGATTTGAGCAGAAGTCTGTTCCCTACCTTGGGACTGCTTTAGGACATCCCATGGTTACCTGTGTCCCCCATTGAAGCCATAAACAAAGGATTTTTAATACTCGCCCTAAAATCTTTCTTGGAGCCTTCATTGGGGAACACCACACCCTCCCTATTTTTTTTTTTTTTTTTTGTGTTTGTTTTGTGTGTGCTTATTTTGGGCCTGAGGGCCACAGTTGGGCCTGTATATAGTTATTTGTTGCTTCTCCTCCTGCTTTTTTTCACTAACTGACAAGCTTTGTGTCAGTCGGTGGGGTGTACACTGCTGAGGAGCTACTTTTTTTGCCTAGTGTCAGCCTCCTAGCGACAGCAGCATACACCCATTGTTACCCGTGTCCCTCAATGAAGGCTCCGAGAGAGATTTTACGGCGAGTACCAAAAATCTTTTTTTACCCGTTTTTGTTGGGCCTCCAATTTATCACTTCACTGCCATTTCAATCCTTAATAAATAAGACAGAGGAGCAGACATGGAAATGAGCGCCACTAACCCGTAATTAACAGCTCCCGTAAACTGTAATTGAGACCCATAACTTAACCCCCCCCTTCCCGCTTTGTCATTTTCGCTGCTTTTTTTATGTGGTCAGAGGCAAGGACAGAAAGCAAGTCTGAGGCGAAATGTATTTCATGCAATTTAGATGCAAATTACAAAGTAATCTGCTTTGTTCCCTCCAATTAGTTTACAATTCATTAACATTTCTTGGTGTGTTAAGATCACTCTCAAGGTCACTCTTCTCTCCCGTCTTGTCTCACATAATCAGTACATTTTCCACATGACCGTCTGGTTAAATGCTGCATTCATTTTTCTTGCTTTTTTTCTTGTAAATAATCTTGACGGCTTCCTATCCCAAACCCGCGGATATTCATTTCTGTGTTGCTCCTTTTAATAAATTGACTTGTTTCACAGTGACGTTGGAGGTCCTTGATTCACGCTATGTCAGCTTTTTTTGTTTTGTTTTTACCAAATTGAGTACATTGAAGTTGTCCAATATGGAATCTGATAATCCAGAGAAGTACCCCCCAAAAACGGGTCTAATAGTAAACCTTCTTCCAAACAAATATAATGACCAAAAAGAAGAGGAAGTAGAAATGTCCATATACCTAAACTTTATTGAAAATCCATATTAATGATTAAAAAACCCCTGGAGAGGATAATATATAGGGAGAAAGTGATAGCAAGTGTCCCATCAAACCAGGATGTACACTGTAAGAGGATAAATGGATGGTAACAAAGACAGATGATATCAACTAAATGTGATGTTTGCACAACCTGAATAAAAAACAGTACACACCTCAGTGGGTATATACAAAGCATGAGGTGCATATCAAACCATATATAACACAGTCTTTGAGATCTAAAGTGCCAGTGCAATAGGGATCCTGTAAGAGATAAGGAGATGGATAGTGGTCAAGTAACAGTTCAATTAAAGCAGCGCCAGAGAATAAATACCGTAGGTAAAAACCTATGAAGCCATAAGGTCTGAGCACAAGTGCAATAAATAGGAACCCAACACCTCCCTAAATCTCTATGTATAAAGTGAATGAGTGTAAATCAATGTAACGATAAGATCTAAACACAAGTGTATCCAAAATACACACAAAGAAAAAGGACCAAGCAAGTCCTTAAATATCAACATATATTCAGCAAATGCTCCTGAATACAACCTGGTTGTGGTGTGGGTGATGACCCCAATGCGCGTTTCGCTTTGGCTTCTTCAGGGGGCGTTGGTATAGGGAGCATGCAGTGAGCCTTTAAGTACACAGGCACTGATCTGTCCAGGGTGCGGCATCTCGACTTTTCCAACGGCTTACCTGCACGCTAGAAACAGTCGGCATCCGAAGTCTCAATTCCCCACATCCCGCTGATACTTCAGCTGAGAGTGCGGTGTCACAGGGACGCATGTCCATGGCAACATTGCACGGGCCAGCCGGCAGAAGCACGCACCGCTAGTGTCTTCCATATGACGTGATCTAGGGGGGTGCCGATGGGATACCACGACACCCGGGGGTCTGCCGAAGACCTCGGTACCTGTCTTGACTGTTCTCCTGTTAACAACAGCCTACAGCTGACGTTGATAAGAGACCATGATTTTCCTCTATACATAGAAGTGCTATATAAATCAAAACACCAGAATTAAGTTTTTTGGCCGCCAAAACATTGGAATAAAATGCAATAAGAGGCGATCAAAATATCATATCTACCCCAAAATGGTGTCCGTAAATTCAGTGGCTCAGGGTGTAAAAAATCAAGTAATCACCGAGCCCCATCTCCCCAAAATTGAAAACATTACAGGTCTCGTAAAAAAGGTGAAACAAGCAAAAATAAAAATTAATTTTACAAATTTCACCAAATAAACAATTGTGGAATTGCACTTTTTTTTTTTTTACAATTGCGACACAGTTGGATTTTTTTTTTCTCCCCCTTTCCAGTGCATTACATGGTAAAATGAGTGGTGTCATTGAAAACTACAACTCGTCCAGCAAAAAACAAGTCCTCATACTACGACTATGGGGACGGAAAAATAAAAAAATGTATGGCTCTTGGAAGAAGGGGAGGAAAAAAAAAGGAACTTGGCACGGCATGAAGGGGTTAAACTAGAATCCCAGTATCTTACCGCATTGAGTTGCTTTTCCCCTACATGTGGCACTTGCATAATTATAAGATACGCATACAGTTTATAGGGAGCTCATGGTGGCGTTCAGCAGCCAATCCGAACAAGCAGGAGCCGGAGTCTGTGGTGTGACAAGACGTGTTTATAATCTCCTGACACTTCCACAGGACAATACAGATAAGCTGTAATTCCTAATTACACCTCCGATTTAGGCCTCATTCAGAGAATGGTGATTTTTATCGCAGTCAAAAACAAAAAAAAAGTTTGATATTTCAGCAGTGATATTCTCATATCCTCCAAAAATAGAAATTTGCCGTTTCTCCTACTGATTACGATGTAAAAAAAAAAAAAAAAAAAAAAAATCTGTGGGCTGTCCGTGATTTTCTAGGACCCCTAGACCTGTATGGGTAATGTTGATGTGAGACTCTAATCAAAAGTAGACCCGTCTCCGTATATATTTTTTTATTTTTATTTTTTTTCGTGGCCATACAGTTTGCAAAAAGAACATGTGAATAACCTCATAGGCCATGATGAAAAACAGAGATAGGACATGATAGGACTTGGACATGAAAAATGAGACGTACCAGTCTCCTGTGGATTATAACGCTGTCCATTTCTTTCCCCAGATCGGTTGTGACCGCAGTAAGAACCTTGTGGACATTTGTGGAGAAAGACAATTTGAGGCCTGCGTCTGTGACGCCTTGTCCGTTCCCTTCAGAAGTGGCTCCTTTGACGCATGCATCTCCATAGCTGTGATCCACCACTTTGCCACAGAGGTATGGAGGATGAGTGTGCATGCTTTAATCAGTTTTGAAGAAAACAACATATCGCATGTCTGTCAGGACATTTCACCATCTATTGGGAGAATAGAGTGGGTTTGGAAGCAGCCGATCAGTCATATTACCCCGTTTCAGAATTCTAGTAGATATGAATGGAGAACATGGTACACTTAATCATTGGCGTAACAGTGGGACCTTTGTTCACTCCTCCCAGAGATAGAACCTGCAACTGTCAGACATTATGGCATAATGTCCTTTTCATAAGCTGTAGTAGGGTATTTAGTGTGAATATGATCTTTCAATATAGAGCAGTACATCTGTGAATTAATGATGCCATCAATGAAATGTAGCTCCCTGACACCAGCAGCACTCATGCAGCTGCACAGAAGGACCCTGCCACCACCATGTTTTATTGTAGGCCTAACTTTTTCTTTATACTCCTCAATTTTTCAATGCCATCAAGTTTGAAGCCATTTATCTTCGTCTCATCACTCCAGAGCGAACGGTGTGGTCCGCAGACTAGGACATCCAAAGGGCTTTAGATAGTAGCGTCCTGCACCACAAGGTGATAAATAAATAAGTAAATAAATCGGATGAGATACCGGTGAGTGCAATGTTGTAACAGGGAACAGTCAACTCCCTCTTCCATCATTGAGCCTGTGCATCAGAGAGCTCAGCAGGCGCGATAATGTCATTACATTGCCTCAGCAGAAAATTACTATGTCTTGATTATAGATACTGGTAAGAATATATGTTTCAATAAGGCCTGTCATAACATGGCTTAATAGTAGCAGCGAGTTAACAAACTTAATTCTGCTCAAGGGATAAAAATGAATATAAAGCAAATTGGCAGAATTAAGTTTGTCCGGTAGACTTTGCCCTACCGGAAAAATGAATTGCCCACCCCTGCTCCAGAGTATAAAGTTCAAGTAGTCTTCATATATTTCTGCATGGGTCCTGGTTAGTGATGAGCGAGTATACTCGTTGCTCGGGTTTTCCCGAGCACTCTTGGGTGGTCTCCCGAGTATTTGACTGCTCGGAGATTTAGTTTTCCTTGCTGCAGCTGGATGATTTACGGCTGCTAGACAGCCTGAGTACATGTGGGGGTTGCCTGGTTTCTAGGGAATCCCCACATGTAATAAAGCTGTTTAGTAGCCGCAAATCATCCAGCTGTGGCAAGGAAAACTAAATCTCCTAGCAGTCATAAATACTCGGAGACCACCCGCGCATGCTTGGGAAAACCGGAGCAACGAGTATACTCGCTCATCACTAGTCCTGGTAAATTGTAGGTGGACTTTTTTTGCCTGTGGGCTTTGAGAGGCTTCCTTTGTGGTGGACACCTATGCATGCTATTCCTCTGCAGTGAATGCTGCACTGTCATGGGAAACCCACTGGTTTGACTTTCTATTTCTTTAGCTAAATGCAGTGAACTTCCATGTCTATTTGAGTTGAAGTGTTCACTTCCATGGTCGGCCTAGATGTCTCTGTGCGATCATTGCTGTTTCATCTTTAATACATTTTTGTTTCACTTTTTGACTGATTAGAAATTCTTTGCAGATCTGTCACTTTTTTCTTATTTTAAATTATTTTCTCCGGTCTTGTGACATTTCTCTTCCATGTGGTGCCATTTATGATAGGATGAAATGGGAAGGGTTTTTTCTTTTAAGTGACTTTTTTATAGTCAATTGTCTTCTGGACACCTGTGTAATGAATATCTAGACTGAATTGTTGTTAATTCAAATTTTGTAGTCCAAACTTTAGCTTTGCTCGTAAGACTTTCATTTCATTAGGTGTACTCATTTTTGCAGCATGTTTTAATAAATTTGTTAGGAAAATTATTTGTTTGGGTGTGCGAAATGACAAATCTTGTTTGCAATCAGTGGTCCACGTTGTGGGAGTATTTTGTAGTATGGTATCCCAGAGAAAATGTTGATTCTGAAAGGAAACAAAGTCTTCTGACAACTCTGGGATGTACTCATTTATGCTGAGCACTGCATGTTAATATAGATATATTATATCTAATACGTACTGGCGAGCTGATTTCTTTTTTTTTTTTTTTTTTTTTTTTTTTTTTTAACTTGCAGGAAAGAAGACTGGCAGCGATACAAGAATTAATCAGTCTCCTGAAAGCAGGAGGAAAAGCTCTTATTTACGTGTGGGCGATGGAACAGGAGTACAAGAAGAACAAGTCAAAGTACTTGAAGGAAGGCAAGACATCTAACGAGGCGATCCCAAAGAATGCCAAGTGTGATCAGGCTCGTCAGGAGTCAGGCGCTGCGCTCCCCATACACACCAACAGGACTGCGTTCAATTCTCAGGACCTTCTAGTTCCTTGGCATCTGAAAGGAAACAATCAATCAAGAAATAATGAAGCCACTAGTGCCAAGGAGGAAAACCAGCTGGTGCCCGGCTCAGTGTATCACCGGTATTATCATGTCTTCCGAGAAGGAGAGCTGGAAGCGTTGTGCACTAGAGTCACCGGTGTCGCCGTCCGGCACAGTTACCACGATCAGGGAAACTGGTGCGTCATTATAGAGAAGTTATGACACAAGAGGAAAAAAATACACTCGAACTATGGAAACAAAAATCTGTCTCAGACGGCCTAATGTCACAGCATTGGACAAATGTCTGTATTTTATATGTTTTTATATATATTTTCTCGCCATTCTGATATAATAAAGAAAAGTCTGATTACAATAAAACTACGTATATTATGTGACACTATTTTATCAAGTGCAAACTAGACTGCATGATGTCACTAGAAATAGTCTGGGTAATTCAATGATGAGATTAATGTGGCGTGTGGAGAGATTTTTAGTCTGCACTATTGCTACATAATAAATGGAGTATAACAGAGCAATACCTGGCAATTACCTGTCAGAAACATTGCAGTAAGGGAATCTCTCAGCAGCTTATTGCTTTCAAGGATGTCACTTGCTGGACTGATGGTGCAGTTTGGAAAAAAAATCCCTGTTGCATCTGTTGTAGATATAGCAGTTGTCGTAATGCCAAGACGTGTATAACCCCACTCCCGCCCCAGATTGGCAACTTCCTGTGTAAAGTGAACCCAATAGTAGAAATGAAAGCAAAATAGCCAGAAAAAAAAATTATAAATACAAACCAAGCATCCCCTGAAAACAACAAACTTGTTATGCTCCCCAGAGAACCTGTCGGGCAAAGCGATCAGCCAGAGTTAATGTAACGACTCTGTTGTCGGGTATCCCGGAGCTAAGGGCTCCTACTCTGTCCCTAATGCTTGGGGCGACCTAGCTATCCCCTGTTCCCCGTATTACTTCTAATGGTGAAGAGGCTGGGGCAACGTACCTTGCTGAGCTTCTGAATCCACCCTCAGTCTGTTCCCTCCCCCCACCCAGGGAAGAGGGTAGCAGTATGAGTAGTGTATGGCTATACACCAACCAGATTAACAAGGTAATCAGAACAGGGATAAATGAAAATATCAATCATACAAATATGCGCACACACAAACAGGGAGATACCAAAGTAGGAGGAGAGGATTTGCAAACAACCAAAACCTAGCAACAGTCTTATATAAAATGACCAAACACCTTCTCAAACACACCACCAACTCCTGAACCATGCAGTAAAAAAGCGATCTCAAGCATTTCTCCTGCTTGCCAGAGTTCAGTTTATATAGGAGAGCGGAATGGACAACAGTGAACAGCTGAGAGCCTTAAGGCGGGTAAGCTTACAGGTGCTCTCAACTGAGTAGATTTACCTTGTACTTCTAGAAGAAACCTGCACTGTTTAATATGATGTGCTTCTAGTCAGTGCAGGAGAAGGAGAAATCAGACTGTGGTCTTCTGGCATCTCTCTGTTGCGGAAACCATGGGACAATACCATAAAGCATCTTTTAACTGAAAGATTGCATATATGCTTCTATACTTAGCTGGTTCCATGTCGAGATTGTTCCCTCATTCCCTGTGGAAGGTGCCTTTTTAAGCCTCGATGAGAGGACATTTGTAATGCATGCTCTAGGTCATTGAGGAACAGATCTTATTTACATGTGGGCATTGGAACAAGAGCATGTCAAAGTATTTGAACGAAAACAAAACTTCCAACAAGGCAATCCTGCAGACTGCTAAATGTGATCAGGCTCATCAGCAGTCGGGGGCTGCGCTCACCATACACGCCAACAAGACTTTGGAGTCTCAAGACATTCTAGTTCCATGGCATCTGAAGGAAATCAATTTGTCGGTCAATCTAGAAATTAAGCCACTAGTACCAAGGAGGAAAACCAGCTGTTGCATGCCTCAGTGTATCACCAGTATTGTTTTCATGTCCCGCTTCATACCGCTCCACGCGCTAATTCGCGAGTGTCTATATTAAAGGACTGTCTATTGCCCATATATGTTATTAACCCTTTGTGACCAACTTTTTACTATTGATGCTGCCTAAGCAGCATCAATAGTAAAAAGATCTAACGTTAAAAAATAAAAATCATTATATACTCACCTTCCGGCACCTTTCCCGCTCCTCGCGACGCTCCGGTCCTAAGAATGCATTGCGGTCTTGCGAGATGGCGTAGTGGTCTCATGAGACCGCTACATCCTTATCTCGCGAGACCGCAATGAATTCTTGGGACCGGAACGTCGCTAAACGCCTGGGCTGGATCCAGGGGCCGCCGGAAGGTGAGTAACTATTTTTTATTTGAATTTTTTTTTTTTTTTAAACCGGGATATGGTGCCCACATTGCTATAAACTACGTTGGCTGTGTTAGATACTATGTGGGCTGTTATATACTGCATGGGCTGTCCTATATACTACGTCTCTGTCCTATATATTACGTGGGCTGTGCTATATACTACGTGGCTGGGCAATATACTATGTGGCTGTTATTCTGCATGGGCTGTGCTATATACTACGTGGGCTGTTATATACTGCTTGGGCTGTGTTATATACTACGTCTGTCCTATATACTACGTGGGCTGTGCTATATACTATGTGGGCTGTGCTATATACTACGTGGGCCGTTATATACTGCATGGGCTGTTATATACTACGTCTCTGTCCTATATACTACGTGGGCTGGGCAATATACTACGTGGCTCTGTTATATACTGCGTGGGCTGTGCAATATACTGCGTGGGCTGTGCAATATACTGCGTGGGCTGTGCTATATTTCTCTGCTGTATCTGTGCATCATGAATTGTGGTATGTGTTAAAGAGGGGGGCCCACTGAGACTCTTTCGCCCGGGGCCCTCAAAAACCTGGAGCCGGCCCTGGCTTCACTGATTGGTCACGCCCGGCCGGCCATGAACAGTCAGCAACAGGCGCAGTCTGGCCGAGAATTGGTGCGGAATTTGAACCTCGCTTTGCTAATTGGTCGCGCCCGGCCGGCCGAATCCTGTGTATAAAATGCATTATTCTGAAAACTTCCTAAATAAACTACATACATATTCTAGAATACCCGATGCGTTAGAATCGGGCCACCATCTAGTAATAAAAATAATCCTCTAAAATACAACTTGCCTAATAATTCTGCACACAGTGTACGTATGGAATTAACAAGTTGGTGACAAATTGCAGCATCTTTTTCCATAATACTAATTATATTTCTATAGTGCCGACATATTCTGCAGCATTTTACATTACAGAGTAGACTTGTACAGACAATAAGACATTACAGCATAACACACAACAGCTACCAATAGGAGTGAGGTTCTTGCTCGCATGCGTACAATCTGAGAAAATAGGAGAGACATAAAAAGTGAATGGTAAAAAGTTCCTGTATTGTATGTATGGTCCTGTGATAAATATAATAAATAGGGTATGCACATAACAAAGCATGAACCGTTCACAGGCCAGAATCTGTACAAGTATAGATACAAAGGGTTATTAAGTGCATTGAGGGTCTGTGAACAGATGCTACGAGAGTACTAATTTGGAAGAAAATTTTTGAAGAGCAACAATTGAGGCTAGTCGATAGGCCATACTAAATGGCTTAAAATGTGGGTATTGAGAATTTAACTGTCCGGGGTAGTGCATTCCAGAGAATTGGTGCAGCACAAGAGAAGTCTTGGAGATGAGAATGGGAAGTTTGGATTATCGAGGACGTTAGTCTTAGATCATTAATGGAACAGAGGGCAGGGGTAAGGTGATAGACATAGCAGAGAGAAGAAATGCAGGATGGTGCAGAACTGGAGCGCTTTGTGGCTGACAGTGATAAGCTTATATTGGAGTCTGTAGCGAATGTGTAACCAATCTTGGTGAACAATATCTTTCAGAGCCTGGATGCTGTTTGAAGATTGATGCTCAACTTTCCTCTTCAGAATCCACCTCAGGTGTAAAATTATTTTCAGATTAGGAGACACTTGGTTACGTTCACCATGTTTTTCTTCAAAAATGTAACAGTGGCCTTAAATGTGTATTTTGGATCGTTGTCATGTTGTAAAAGGGCACATTTACAAAGGGCACGGAGTATAGAGCAGTACATCTGTGAATTAATGATGCCATTAACGAAATGTAAGTCCGGACACCAGCAGCACTCATACAACCCCACATAAGGACACCATCATGTTTCACTGTAGGCACCATGCATTTTTATTTGTACTCATCAACTTCATACAGTTTTTAAGCCATCAGTTGCATAAACATTTATCTTGGTCTCATCACTCCTTAAGCATAGAGTCCCGGTATTCTCCATATTTTTCAGAATTGGCCATGGCGAATTGTAGGTGGGTTTTTTTGTGCATGGACTTTGAGAGAAATTATTATTTTTTCCTCAATTATTGTGACATTTCTCTTTCATGTGGTACCATTGCTGACCATGAAATGGGAAGGGGTTTTCTTTAAGTATCACCCTACAGCCAACTGTCTGCTGTAAGCCTAAATAATGAATAATTAGACTTAGGCCAGAGTCACACTAGCAAGGAATACGGAGACTATGACACTGTCCCAACACTGTTTATAATGACCAGCCTGGTCCGCTGCGCTGTACTGTTCAGCACCTGTATCCCACACACAGACTTTGCCTCTCACGGTCACCGGCCAGGACGGGTTTGTTAACGTCGGCCGCGTCAGCAGTTTCGTAAATGTCCCTGATGTAAGCGGGGACAGCGATGTTTGCGTGGACAGCTGTATCTCCGGTGTGTCAGTGGGACCCCGTCTGGTCACTCCTGTCAGCACGTCCTCTCGTCCCCGGCTCCTGTCATCGCTGCCCCGTAGCCTCACGCTGATCTTTTCTTACAGGACTCACGCTGCAAAAACGCAGGTATCATTATTTGCTGCATTATTGCTGATGAAAATCCAAGGACATTAGCATGGACAAAGAGAAAAAAAAACGCACCTTCACCTTAAACCTTCGTTTTTGGCGCAGCTTCTTTTCTGCCAAGATGATCAGGTTTTCCTGCAGAAAAAAAAAGCAGCAAAAACGCCCTGTGTGAACTTACCCTAAAGGTTTTGTGACAAAACTGTTACGGTGTACTCATTTATGCTGAGCACTGTATATTAATATAATACAGTATATCCAGTACATATTGACCGCTTTTAAATATATATTTTTTAACTTTACTTGCAGGAAAGAAGACTGGCAACGACAGAAGAATTAACCAGTCTTCTGAAAGCAGGAGGAAAAGCTCTTATGTGTATGTGTCGATGGAATAGGAGTACAAGAAAAACAAGTCCAAGTACCTGAAGGAAGGCAAGACGTCTAACGAGGTCATCCCACAAATGATAAGTGTGAGCAGGCTCATCAGGAGTCCGGTTCTGCGCTCCCCATACACACCAACAGGACTGCATTCGATTCTCAGAATCTTCTAGTTCCTTGGCATCTGAAAGCAAACAATCAATTTAGAAATAATGAAGCCACTAGTGCCAAGGAGGAAAACCAGCTGGTGCCCGGCTCAGTGTATCACCGGTATCATCAGGGGAGCTGGAAGCGTTGGGCACAAGAGACACCGGTGTCACCATCCGGCATAGTTACCACAATCGGGGAAATTGGTGCATCATTATAGAGAAGTAATGACACAAAAGGAAGAGGAAAAAATATACTCCCAACTACAATAATAAAAATCATTCTGACGCACTAATGTCTCAGCATTGGACTGATTATTTTATTTTTTTTACATTTTATCGCCATCGTGATATAATAAAAAGGGTAAATGTGATTACAGCAAAAAAATACATATATTATGTGACCATATTTAATCAAGTGCAATCGCTCAGCGCGCACTAGATGGCATGATGTCACGTGAAATAAAAGCTGGGTATCAGAATAATGACTGATGTGGCATGCCGAGAGATTTTTTTTCTATTTGCTGCTGTGAGGGGTTGACTCACTCACTGCTTGCTAAGGTAGACACAGGAATTCTTCTTGTGGTAAATCACCTGCTGGTTTATTATAGAACAGCATAAAATATAGCCGGGTTCAGCAAAGTAAACAGCCTTTCTGGCATAACGGCAAAGCAAAAAGTTAACATATAGCAAAGTCCATTTGTCTGAGGGATTCGCCCGCTCAGACCACCATGTGTTTTCAACTCCACCTGGAGCCATCGTTTGGAGTCTTTTCCTCTCCAAACCACAACACACCAACTGCCTCTCAAGTCCAGCTATTTAAACCTAGACCATTATAGATTTCAGTTTTTAATTTGTGGTATTTTTTGGCATCCTGGAGGGCTAAGTCGTAATATGCCTTAAGGTTCTCCCGACAAATATAGCGCCAGCACCTCCGCCCACTGCTCTGACGGAAGTTTCTCCCGTTCAGCCATCCTCTCAAAAACAGTCAGGCTTCAACATCAACCTCCAGGGTCAATTTTGCATGGCTCGTCTTACCGTTTTCTGGACGTACTAGTCATCACCTGGAATTAGGGAGGAGACCGCCGGCCTCCTACGAACCGCCTATGCGAGAAGTTCCATTTGCTGCATTAGCACCTCCTGCTGCTGTTGAAACTGCTGTGCCAACAGTTTATTTGACTCCTGTTGCACCATTTGCTGCTGTTGACTGGCCAGGTGGTGCTGCTGTTGGACCTGGACCAAATGCTTCACAAGTTCCTCCATGCTGCCGGACGTCTCATCCATGCTGTTGTCTACAGCCTCTATGCGTGTTCCTGGAATGCTGCCCTTTTCAAAACACCACGTGTCTACTTCGCAAGGTAGACACAGGAACGCTTCTTGTGGTAAATCACCTGCTGGTTTATTGTGGAACAGCATAAACCTTAGCAGGGTTCAGCCAAGTAAACAGATCTTTTCCAGCATAACGGCAAACCACAGATGTAGGAGACGTAAGATTTTATTTGGTTTTCCTAAAAAAAAAATCTTCATCTAAAGGTTCCGTCTAGGAAATTTGCTCGTAAATTTGTTGGTCCGTATATGGTAATTAAAATCTTTAATTCTGTGACGGTCGTGCTCCAACTCCCAGTTGCATGGATGATTAATAATTCCTTCCATTCCTCTCTTCTTAAGAGGTTTGAGGGGACGCCGGGTCCTCATGAGTCATGACATAATTAAAGTAGGTTTGGAGGTTTGGAGGAGGACACGGAGTATGAGGTGGAACAAGTTTTGAGTTCCACTTGTGTCAGACGTCTATATGTCACACAGTACACATAAAATAAATTGCAAATAAATCAATTCTTCATTCATATATCTGTATATGTAAAGAAAGTATACAGAAATTTTATATGCGTCACCCAAGTGCACTGTGTAACAATCGCTGTGGAAACCACAGCAGCAGCCAGACTAGAACCAAAACAATTCAGTAAGGGTCAAAAGAACCAGATGAAATACCAGGACATGGACTTATCAGAATATATTTTTATTATTATTGTGCGTGACAATGATTACAAAATATATAAAAATTACATACGGTAAATGTAATTTTTATATATTTTGTAATCATTGTCACGCACAATAATAATAAAAATATATTCTGATAAGTCCATGTCCTGGTATTTCATCTGGTTCTTTTGACCCTTACTGAATTGTTTTGGTTCTAGTCTTGTGTCAGACGTCGACTACAGTATCTTGTTAAATGGAAAGATTTCAGTCAGGAGGATAATTCCTGGGTTAGTGTGGAAGATTTGAATGTTCATCGCCTAGTGAGAGAGTTCTGTCAGTTTCGTCAGCTGTTGGGGATCAGTAGGTCCAATGGTCCTCATGCCTCTGGGTCTGAACCTTTAAGCCTGTGCTTTGTGGTCAGCCTCACTATTTGCTGAGCCACAGCTGTTACACCTTTTCTCCAAGTGTTTGTCTGTTATTCTTGCTTTAGCCTTTTTAAGTTAACAGGTGTTTTTAAGTTAACAGGTGTTTTCACGAATTAATTTGTCTGCCCAATCACCTTTCGGGTACAGCTATATTTACTTTCCCCATGCTGGTATTTTCTGCTGGTGATAATCTCCTTATCTGTTCATTTTGTACTTTGTGGTTCATTTTAACTCACTCTGGAATCTCTTTTTATCTCAGCACTTCTTCTCTTTTGCAGGTAAATTGTACTCTGCTCAGCCCTCCGGTTCCTTAGGAGGAATGTGAAACGCTCAACGTGAGTCGCCCGTCAGGGCCATGGGGTACTCGGTACCAGGTGCAGTCGCAAATAAAGGGGTGGTCACGGTGACAGCGACCCGGTCTGTGGCCCTGGGCACCCAAGTAAAAGGGACGGTCTTTAAAGGGGTTGTGGAAATAAGTTTGTGATGCCACCTATGGTTCTCGGTCAGAGGTGACCGACGCTGCTTAAAGGGGTCCTCTGGGGGCGATGGTGCTGCAGCAAAGATGGTGTCGCTTCCCACAGGTGAAGCGGTGTCCCCAGGGCTCCCGGTGTCATGTGTGACACCTGGTAGCATAGCTACTGGGGAAACAGAGGGGGTGGTTGCCCCAGGTCCCGCCCTCTGAGGGGCTCACCCAGAGCTACGGTACTGAAAACTGTATTGGCGTGCTCCGATCCAGGTAAACTCTGCAGCAGAGCTGTGGGGCCTATGAGCCGGGTGGTGGGGTGGGTCAGTACCAAGCTCACTGCCTGTTATCCCATCAATCCCCTCTGAGTCTGACGTCACTGACGCAGACACTGACAGTGGGCTAGATGACTGTTATGATCCTAGTGGCTTAGGATCACAAATCTAACCAGCTAAGTAGAAAATAATAGGACGAGCTCTGGGGATGTGGTAACTGGACTAACCGCAAACCTGATCCTAACCGCACACACTATAGGCAGCCGTGGAACGTTTCCTGAAATCCTAGACGTATCTTCACGGCCTGAGAAACTGACTACCCCTAAAGAGAAAGTAAAGACCTCACTTGCCTCAGAGAAATCCCCCAGAGATATAGATGCCCCCCACAAATAATAACGGTGAGTTAAGAGGAAAAGACAAACGCAGAGATGAAACAGGTTAAGCAAATGAGGCCCGCTAACGCTAGATAGCAGAAAATAGCAAGGGATCTGTGCGGTCAGTAAAAAACCCTATGCAAAAATATCCACACAGAGAATGCGAGAACCCCCACACCAACTAACGATGTGGGGGGAGCAACTCAGCACCCCAGAGCACCAGCAAGCAGGGAAATCACATATTAGCAAGCTGGACAAAAACTCATCATATACTAGGAAACATCTTGAACACAGATGAGCAAAAATAAGCAAACAGAACTTAGCTTCTCTTGGAGAGACTGATAACGGATGTAGACAGGAGCAATCAGAATAGCACTGAATACAACGGCAACAGGCAAGGAATGAAGGACCAGGTGGATTAAATAGGAAACCTAACTAGCAGATGACGAGACAGCTGATCCTGCCAGAAACCTGAAAAATAACAAAAAGAGCCACCAGGAGGAGCCCAAAGAGAGAACTCACACAGTACCACTCATGACCACAGGAGGGAGCCCGGAAACAGAGTTCACAACAGTACCCCCCCCTTGAGGAGGGGTCACCGAACCCTCACCAGAACCCCCAGGGCGATCAGGGTGAGCCACATGGAAGGCACGAACCAAATCGGCCGCATGAACATCAGAGGCGACAACCCAGGAATTATCCTCCTGACCATAGCCCTTCCACTTAACCAAATGCTGAAGCCTCCGTCTTGAAATACGAGAATCCAAGATCTTCTCCACCACGTATTCCAATTCTCCCTCAACCAGCACCGGAGCAGGAGGCTCAACAGAAGGAACCACAGGCACCACATACCTCCGCAACAAAGACCTATGGAACACATTATGGATGGTAAACGATGCCGGGAGGTCCAAGCGAAATGACACAGGGTTGAGGATTTCCAAAATTTTATAAGGACCGATAAAACGAGGTTTAAACTTAGGAGAAGAAACCTTCATAGGAACATAACGAGAAGACAACCACACCAAATCCCCCACACGAAGTCGGGGACCCACACAGCGACGACGGTTAGCAAAGCGCTGAGCCTTCTCTTGTGACAACATCAAATTGTCCACCACATGGTTCCAAATCTGCTGCAACCTATCCACCACAGAATCCACCCCAGGACAGTCAGAAGACTCAACCTGACTCGAGGAAAAACGAGGATGAAAACCAGAATTACAAAAAAAAGGCGAAACCAAAGTAGCCGAACTAGCCCGATTATTAAGGGCAAACTCGGCCAATGGCAAAAAAGCCACCCAATCATCCTGGTCAGCAGAAACAAAACATCTCAAATAAGTTTCCAAGGTCTGGTTAGTTCGCTCGGTTTGGCCATTCGTCTGAGGATGGAAGGCCGACGAAAAAGACAAATCAATGCCCATCTTAGCACAAAAGGACCGCCAAAATCTGGACACAAACTGGGATCCTCTGTCAGACACAATGTTTTCAGGGATGCCGTGCAGACGAACCACATTCTGAAAAAATAACGGAACCAAATCGGAGGAAGAAGGCAACTTAGGCAAGGGCACCAAATGGACCATTTTAGAAAAACGATCACAAACCACCCAGATGACAGACATTCTCTGAGAGACCGGAAGATCCGAAATAAAATCCATGGAAATATGCGTCCAAGGCCTCTTAGGAATCGGCAAAGGCAAAAGCAAACCACTGGCACGAGAACAGCAAGGCTTAGCCCGAGCACAAATCCCACAGGACTGCACAAAGGAACGCACATCCCGCGACAAGGAAGGCAACCAGAAGGATCTAGCCACCAAATCTCTGGTACCAAAAATCCCAGGATGACCCGCCAACACTGAAGAATGGACCTCGGAAATAACTCTGCTGGTCCATCTATCTGGGACAAACAGTCTCTCTGATGGACAACGGTCAGGTCTATCCGCCTGAAATTCCTGTAACACCCGTCGCAAATCTGGGGAAATGGCAGACAAAATTACCCCCTCTTTGAGGATACCAACCGGCTCAGAAACTCCAGGGGAGTCAGGCACAAAACTCCTAGAAAGAGCATCAGCCTTCACGTTCTTCGAACCAGGAAGGTACGAGACCACGAAATCGAAACGTGAGAAAAACAACGACCAACGAGCCTGTCTAGGATTCAACCGCTTGGCCGACTCAAGATAAATCAAATTTTTATGATCAGTCAAGACCACCACACGATGCTTAGCTCCCTCTAGCCAGTGTCGCCACTCCTCAAATGCCCACTTCATTGCCAACAACTCCCGATTACCAACATCATAATTTCGTTCAGCCGGCGAAAATTTTCTTGAAAAGAAGGCACATGGCTTCATCACAGAGCAATCAGAGCTTCTCTGTGACAAAACAGCCCCTGCTCCAATTTCAGAAGCATCAACCTCGACCTGGAAGGGAAGAGAGACATCTGGCTGACATAAAACTGGAGCCGAAGAAAACCGGCGCTTCAGCTCCTGAAAGGCCTCAACGGCCGCAGGAGACCAGTTAGTCACATCAGAACCCTTCTTGGTCAAATCCGTCAAAGGTTTAACCACACCAGAAAAATTAGCAATGAAGCGACGGTAAAAATTAGCAAAACCCAAGAACTTCTGAAGACTCTTAACCGATGTAGGTTGAGTCCAATCATGAATAGCCTGGACCTTGACTGGGTCCATCTCAATAGAAGAAGGAGAAAAAATAAAGCCCAAAAAGGAAACTTTCTGGACTCCGAAGAGACATTTGGAACCCTTCACATACAAGGCATTGGCACGCAGGACCTGAAATACCATCCTGACCTGCTTCACATGGGATTCCCAATCATCTGAAAAGACCAAAATATCATCCAGATACACAATCATAAATTTATCCAGATATTCTCGGAAGATATCGTGCATGAAGGACTGAAACACAGAAGGGGCATTAGAAAGTCCAAAAGGCATCACCAAGTACTCAAAATGGCCTTCGGGCATATTAAATGCTGTTTTCCATTCATCGCCCTGTTTTATACGCACAAGATTATACGCACCGCGAAGATCTATCTTGGTGAACCAACTAGACCCCCTAATCCGAGCAAACAGATCAGACAACAATGGCAAGGGATACTGGAATTTGACAGTGATTTTATTTAGAAGGCATAATCTCTACAGGGTCTCAACGAACCATCCTTCTTGGCCACAAAAAAGAATCCCGCACCAAGAGGGGACGAGGAGGGGCGAATATGTCCCTTCTCCAAAGACTCCTTTACATAGCTCCGTATAGCGGCATGCTCTGGTACAGACAAATTAAACAGTCGTCCCTTAGGGAACTTACTACCAGGAATCAAATTTATAGCACAATCACAATCCCTATGAGGAGGTAGGGCACTGGATTTGGGCTCATCAAATACATCCTGGTAGTCCGACAAAAACTCAGGGACTTCAGAAGGAGTAGAGGAAGCAATTGATACCAAGGGAGCATCGCCATGAATTCCCTGGCAACCCCAACTCAACACAGACATAGCTTTCCAATCCAGGACTGGATTATGAGCCTGCAACCATGGCAGACCCAACACGACAACGTCATGCAAATTATATAACACAAGAAAGCGAATCACCTCCTGATGTGCAGGAGTCATACACATGGTCACCTGAGTCCAGTATTGAGGTTTATTCTTGGCCAATGGTGTAGCATCAATTCCCTTCAATGGAATAGGGAACTGTAATGGCTCAATGATAAAACCACAGCGCTTGGCAAATGACAAATCCATCAGATTCAGGGCGGCACCTGAATCTACAAAAGCCATAACTGAGTAGGATGACAGAGAGCAAATCAAAGTAACAGACAAAATGAATTTAGGCTGTACAGTACCAATGGTGACAGATCTAGCAAAGTTTTTTGTGCGCTTAGAGCATGCTGAGATAACATGAGCTGAATCACCACAGTAAAAGCACAACCCATTCTGACGTCTATGATTTTGCCGTTCAATTCTGGTCAGAATCCTATCACATTGCATAGACTCAGGTTTCTGTTCAGAAAACACCGCCAGATGGTGCGCAGGTTTGCGCTCCCGCAAACGCCGATCAATCTGAATGGCCAAAGCCATTGACTCATTCAGACTCACAGGCGTGGGGAACCCCACCATAACATTCTTAATGGCTTCAGAAAGACCTTCTCTGAAATTTGCAGCCAGGGCACACTCATTCCATTGAGTAAGCACCGACCATTTCCGAAATTTTTGACAATACACCTCAGCTTCATCCTGACCCTGAGAGAGAGCCAGCAAGGCCTTTTCTGCCTGGTTCTCCAGATTAGGTTCCTCATAAAGCAATCCAAGCGCCAGAAAAAACGCATCCACCTTCAGCAATGCAGGATCTCCTGGCGCCAGGGAGAAGGCCCAATCTTGAGGGTCGCCGCGTAACAGAGAGATAACAATTCTAACTTGCTGAGCGGAATCACCAGAGGAACGAGGTCTCAAAGAAAGAAATAATTTACAATTATTCTTAAAATTCAGAAACCTAGATCTATCTCCAGAAAAAAACTCAGGAATAGGTACTTTTGGCTCAGACATAGGACTGTGAACAACAAAATCCTGAATGCTTTGCACCCTTGCAGCAAGATGATCCACACTAGAAGTCAGACTCTGAATATCCATGTCTGCAGCAGAACTCAAAGCCACCCAGAGATTAAGGGGAGGAGAGAAGCAGGACAGACTGCAGAGCAGAAAAAAAAAATTGAACTCAGGATTTCTCTTATCCCACTTTTGCGATGCATTTAACACTTTTGGCCTGTTGCACTGTTATGATCCTAGTGGCTTAGGATCACAAATCTAACCAGCTAAGTAGAAAATAATAGGACGAGCTCTGGGGATGTGGTAACTGGACTAACCGCAAACCTGATCCTAACCGCACACACTATAGGCAGCCGTGGAACGTTTCCTGAAATCCTAGAAGTCTCTTCACGGCCTGAGAAACTGACTACCCCTAAAGAGAAAGTAAAGACCTCACTTGCCTCAGAGAAATCCCCCAGAGATATACACTCACTGGCCACTTTATTAGGTACACCTGTCCAACTTCTTGTTAACACTTAATTTCTAATCAGCCAATCACATGGCGGCAACTCAGTGCATTTAGGCATGTAGACATGGTCAAGACAATCTCCTGCAGTTCAAACCGAGCATCAGTATGGGGAAGAAAGGTGATTTGAGTGCCTTTGAACGTGGCATGGTTGTTGGTGCCAGAAGGGCTGGTCTGAGTATTTCAGAAACTGCTGATCTACTGGGATTTTCACACACAACCATCTCTAGGGTTTACAGAGAATGGTCCGAAAAAGAAAAAAAATCCAGTGAGCGGCAGTTCTGTGGGCGGAAATGCCTTGTTGATGCCAGAGGTCAGAGGAGAATGGGCAGACTGGTTCGAGCTGATAGAAAGGCAACAGTGACTCAAATCGCCACCCGTTACAACCAAGGTAGGCCTAAGAGCATCTCTGAACGCACAGTGCGTCGAACTTTGAGGCAGATGGGCTACAGCAGCAGAAGACCACACCGGGTACCACTCCTTTCAGCTAAGAACAGGAAACTGATGCTACAATTTGTACAAGCTCATCGAAATTGGACAGTAGAAGATTGGAAAAACGTTGCTTGGTCTGATGAGTCTCGATTTCTGCTGCGAAATTCGGATGGTAGGGTCAGAATTTGGCGTAAACAACATGAAAGCATGGATCCATCCTGCCTTGTATGGAGCATCTTTGGGATGTGCAGCCGACAAATCTGCGGCAACTGTGTGATGCCATCATGTCAATATGGACCAAAATCTCTGAGGAATGCTTCCAGCACCTTGTTGAATCTATGCCACGAAGAATTGAGGCAGTTCTGAAGGCAAAAGGGGGTCCAACCCGTTACTAGCATGGTGTACCTAATAAAGTGGCCGGTGAGTGTAGATGCCCCCCACAAATAATAACGGTGAGTTAAGAGGAAAAGACAAACGCAGAGATGAAACAGGTTAAGCAAATGAGGCCCGCTAACGCTAGATAGCAGAAAATAGCAAGGGATCTGTGCGGTCAGTAAAAAACCCTATGCAAAAATATCCACGCAGAGAATGCGAGAACCCCCACACCAACTAACGATGTGGGGGGAGCAACTCAGCACCCCAGAGCACCAGCAAGCAGGGAAATCACATATTAGCAAGCTGGACAAAAACTCATCATATACTAGGAAACATCTTGAACACAGATGAGCAAAAATAAGCAAACAAAACTTAGCTTCTCTCGGAGAGACTGATAACGGATGTAGACAGGAGCAATCAGAATAGCACTGAATACAACGGCAACAGGCAAGGAATGAAGGACCAGGTGGATTAAACAGGAAACCTAACTAGCAGATGACGAGACAGCTGATCCTGCCAGAAACCTGTAAAATAACAAAAAGAGCCACCAGGAGGAGCCCAAAGAGAGAACTCACACAGTACCACTCATGACCACAGGAGGGAGCCCGGAAACAGAGTTCACAACTGATGACGTCACTACAAGGTGCCCGCTGTGCTGAGATGTGTGGGGGGCTTGCTGCAGAGACTGGAGCAGTGGGGGAACAAGGATGAGAGGTGAGTAATATTGTAATGAGTGTATATTTTTTTAATGGGGACTGCATTATACTGTATGGAGGCTTACAGGGAGTGAATTATACTGTATAGAGGCCTATGAGGAGTTCCTTATAACATATAGAGGCCTATGGGGAGTGCATTATACTCTATAGAGGACTTTGGGGAGTGCATTATGCTATATGGATGACTATGGGGTGTATTATACTATATTGAGACTGTTTAGGGGGGCCATCGTGCAGTGTGGAGACACGGGGGGGGGGTTGGCAGGCGCCCCGGTACGCTAGCCAAAACTCCATGGACCAGGGTTTGTGGTGCAACATAAAAGGAATATATTATGCTTGCAATTAGAGAAAGAAATGACAGCACTCACCCGATCCTTTAGAAAGTGAATTAGTCCTTTATTGCTATTCCTCCATTATGGACCAGCATAAGGTGCGGTGGTGCAGGTGCAGGAGTTTCATTTAACCAAAAACAAAAGACATAACCGACAACGACCATTTCATGTCTTCTTTTTATCAATCACTTTAGTTTTTTACCAACCTTTCTGAGAGTGAGGACATCATCTAGAGAACTTCAGGGAATTCCAGGGGACATGCGACGTGTGAGTGGGGGCGCCACTGGCATGCTGTCTTTACGGTGCCAACCCCTGTGGACAGGAAGAGTCTCCTTCAGAGAGAAGGGAAGTGGATTCTAGATACTGATGCACAAGGTCTCTCGGTCTCAACGACAAGCTAGATATGTCTGTATGGTTATGATTTGTTGGTTTTAATATGTTACACGGAATGTTATTTTTGTGAACACTAATTGTTGACCATTCCCGCTACCCTTGTAAAAAGGAAGTTCAGAAGTTCAACCAAGCCACACAAAAGCATGGACCTGTAGAAGCTCAAGTGAGTTGCGAAAAGGTCGTTGTCCATTATGTCTTTTGTCTTTGGTTAAATGAAACTCCTGCACCTACACTACTGCGGTTTTAATCACAGTTTGATCCTACCTATCCATATAATTGTAGGCCTTCAACCCTGGAGAGGTATCCTATTAGGTTAGAAAAAGGTTGCCTTGTCAATGCCTGTTGGGCACACATGAAATGGACAATTTATGCGCCAGGTTCCTTCATTTTACATTTTATCTACAGCAGCAATGAAATTCAAATTTTATATTTGTAATCTGCTTGTCGTTTAAATGAATCTGTATCAGAATATTTTCTCTGGATCCTTTAGAGATTCCTCTTTTCTGGGGCATCCAATTCACACACACACAAAAAAAAGACATCATTTAATTCAGCATTTAAGGAACTCACAAGAATATACAAAAATCAGATGACATCCTGGTAGAAGGTCAAGAGTTAAGAAAATTATATAAGTGCATGGATGATAGTGCCTTGTCATCTAAGAATCTCTTTGACACCTGGATTAAGATATAAAACCTCACTTGGAGGCGATGAACAGTTCATCGAAATTCATGTAATTGCTCCTAAATGAAGAGTGTTTGACTCTCTCCAAATTGAATGACACACTTAGGCCTCTTTTCACACATCCTGACTCCTGATATTTCCATTACCGAAAAAAAACAGTACTGGAGATAGTGTCCGTGTGTGTAATACTTGTGGCATACGTGTGACAGCGATGTGCCGCATTGGTACCACATGTAGCGGCGCCTGGGTGCTGAAGACAGCTCGCATAATTTTTCCCTGCTCTGCGATCAGAGCAAGGAAGGGGGAATGTTGAGAGTTGTATTCAACTAATAACAGAGAGAGCAGGTGACGGCTGATGGGACTACTACTGCCATCAGCCTATATCTGCTGCAGCTAATAAAAGTGAGAAGAGGTGGCGGCTGATGGGTGTATTCACCAGCCACCACCTGTGCAGCACCCCAGGTTACCGGTTGCTGCAGTGATGTTGCTTTTCCTTCGGGGAAGGTGGAAGAGAGCAGTGAGAGCATACCTTGTCAGCAAGCTTAAGGCCGCAGGGACCTCACACACAAGCACTACTCACGGACCTCTACTGGGAAAAGAGAACTCTAACCTGCCTCTGAGCCGGCAGGACCACCATCCCCCGTGCCTTGTACCTTGTACCCTGGACTGTGGCCTGTCACCCACAAGTAAACCAGGTAAAGACTTATCACTTGTCTCCGCCATTTATTCACCGGCTACACCATCTATAACATACACCATAGGGCCCCAGGCAGCATTGGTCTCCTTATTGACTGAACTCCACAGGTGGCATCACGACAAACTTTGAACATTAACCCCATTAATGTTGATGCCCAGGGCTACGGACCAGGTCCCAGCCACCATGACATTCCCCTTTGCGACTGGACCCAGTACCGAGTACCCCACTGCCCTGTTGGCGCGTCACCTGCACTATAAATAAATAAAAAAATGGCTTGGGTTCCCGTTTTTTTTATAACCAGCCAGGTAAAACTGACAGCTGTGGGCTGCAACCCTCAGCTGTCAGCATTAGTAAGGTTGGTTATCAAGAATAGAGGGCTCCCCACGCTGTTTTTTTAAATTATTTAAATAAATAATTTTTTAAAAATTGCATGTGGTTCCCACATTGTTGATAAAGAGGCAAGCAAAAGCTGACAGAAGGTGGCTGGTATTCTCAGGCTGGTAAGGAGCCATGGATATTGCCCCCCTCAGGCTAAAATTAGCAGCCCACAGCTGCCAATTCTGGCCCTTTGCCCGGCTCTTCCCATTTGCCCTGTGGCAGTGGCACATTGAAGCCCACGTCTCCTGTAATAAAACAGAAATGGAAAAACAACCATATCCCTCACCTGTCCATAGTTCTGTCCCACGCCGTAATCCATATCTGGGGATATGCGACCGTCCAGGCTGAGAACCACTGATGAATGAGCTGCTATAAGCGCACCATCAGTGACTAGTGCTGACGTCATCGAGGTTACCATGGGTCACTGAGACTGCATTCCCAGCCAGGCTGAACTGTGGTGGCCTCAGCATCATGAGAAAAAGTCACTTGCCACAGGACAAGTGGGAAGAGCCAGACGTGCCTAATAGATGCGCCTTTTCTGGGCTGCTGCGGGCTACTATGTTTTAGGCTTGGGGGTCAACATCCATGGCCCCTTACTAGTCTGAGAATACCAGCCCCCAGCTGTCTGCTTTAGCAAGGCTTTTTGTCAAAAATGAGGGGGACCCCATGCCGTTTTTTATATTGCTTCTGTAAATAATTTAAAAAAACAGTGTGGGAACCCATCTATTCTTAATAACCAGCCTTGCTAAAGCTGACTGCAGAGGATTGCAGCCCGCAGCTGTCAAATTTGCCTGTCTGGTTTCATTCAGCAGACTGCCACTCCATGAAGCTACTTCCTGCTTCTTAGCAAAACCCTACAGGTGTATCTAATCAAGACCCTGCAGAGCTGGAATTTAACTCTGTCCTTCCCAGCTATGCTATGCTATCTCCTGGATAAATCTCTGATCACTTGGACCACTTCCGATCACTAGAATGGTGGATCCAGGTCGGTTACTTCTATCCTTCCATCCATCCAGTCGTACAGGATGTATTTACTGTCGATCTATTTGCTGAGCTCACTTTCAATAGTATGATTGTGCTCAGAATGACTTATTCTGTTATTGGTACAGAAGTATATCTATGTTATTGTCTACTCTGTGATGGCTAAATTGACTTTGCCTTTTACACTTCTGTGTAATCTTTTGTAATTCCTTGCCAGATCCCGCTGACATAACTTGTCATTCTTCTAGAATGGTGTCTTGTAGAGAACAAAATAGAGGGAGAAAATAAGTGTGAATGACCTTTACTGAGATTGATTGCAGGCCAAAGTCTGGAAACATGCTGCTCCATTCGTTCCGAGTCCTGCCGGTGGAGATCGCCCCTACAGTGGTGTAATAATGCATCAGGGCTGCCACGGATACTTTGCTAGGAGTATGAATGACTTATCTTTAAGATGGCAAAGAATTATAGATATATAGGAAATGCAGCCTCCTTCACTACCATTTATTTATAAATTACCGGTATGCACAGGGGCGTATATAGATATCATGGGACCCAAAAGCAAAAGTCTGCAATCCCCCGCCATAGCTCTGCTGAATAATTGCCCTAGTGATGTCCCTTAGTGTCCCCACCGACTACAATGTGCCTCCCAAAGCAATACGATGCCCCTCCACACCACACCATGATGACCACAAAGAATCAACTGTTTTTCTTGGGTAGTACAGCAAGTCAGCAACTATTATTTTCATCAAAACATGGAGGATACAGGAAATAACTGAAACAAACAAACTGTTACGCCGCCACCTCCACCTGCTTCTCCCTGCTATACTTACCTGCCCTCGGCGTCCCGGCGCGGCTCTGCTGCTGCGGCGTCCTTCCTCCAGCGCTCGCTCCCGGCGTCTGCTGATCGTCGGGTGCGCGCGCACGCCGGCTTCCGTTCTGCGCGTGCGCACCTCTAGTCTCTTCTACGCTGTCTGCCCGGTCCTCTCCATGATCCTGGAGGACCCTCGCCACCCGGAAGTAAGCTCTTGCGCTGCTATTTCTTCCTGTCTCGTTCCGGTCTCTGTGCCTGATGTTCACTTGTGCTTTGCAAGTGTTCCTGGTCGCACATAATCTCTGTGCATCTTTGTGCTCTGATCTTGTGTATTGTTGTTTGTCTTCCCGCAGTCCTGCGTCAGTGGCTTCTGTTCCTGAACTTCCAGTCTCGTCATCCTTCCTGCGTTTCCAGCTCTCCTTCTGTTTCCAGTGTCCCTGCGTCAGTCCTTGGTTTCCTGAAGTTCCTGTCTCGTCGCTGTTCCGCGTTTCCAGCCCTCCTTGTGTCTCCTGCGGTACCGTGTTCCTTCTTATCCCCGTCTCCCTTCGGTTCTCTTGGTTTTTCCTTTCCCTTTGGTCCTCCAGCTTCCGTGGCGATAGTCCCTTACGTTCCTGCCCCTAACACTCCCTGTATAGGGGGTGGCCCACCAGGTCAGCTCGTCCATAAGGGGTTCGTCGTCACGGTCTCAGTGGGTCCACTCTTCTCCCCGAGATTCTTCACACAAACCATAGGGTTTAGACAATACCTTCTGGAGATAAAGTACACAGAAATATCAGTAAGCTGTAATAGTTAACACATCGCTGTTAGCTCAAAACAGTCTCCAACATAAGCCTGCAGCTGTTGTATGCTTTTAACGACATGGATCTTCAATAAGGGATCCTCTATCTAATAGCTGGAGTGGTGAGCTGTTACAGAGAGTTTTTGGTGCTGTAAAGAACCTGCCATGTTTGTGCATATACAATCCATCGATGAATCTCCTTAACCCCTTCATTCAGCGAATCTGTGGGGTCCTCGGAGCTTGAACACCGATGTTAGTGGCTGTAATGTAACATATTTTCATTGAGGATGTGGCATCTTATCCTATTGAGGATACCTACAATCTGTTCATGTTACAAAGAGGATATACTCAGTGATGGGAATTATCGGCTTTATGCAACTTTTATGGCTTAGAAAAGTCACAAATTATGGTGCACACTAAATTCGTGAAATTTCACATCTCTTGTTCCTTTTCAAAGGTGGCAAGAAAAATGGGCAGGCTTTACTATGAGAGGACGAGGCCTCAGTTGATAAAAACAAATTTACAATCGCTTACTTTCAATTTCTAGCACAAATGCTGCCAAAGGTTTGTCAAATTTATTAAGGATTAGGTGCCTTCTAACAAATTTGGCGCATTCTACTCCAGCATAGTTACACTGGAATAAGAAACGCCAGTGTTAAACAGGTTTTGCAGGATGCGGTGGACCGATACCTATAATGACCACTTATTTAATTAGCTTTGTTATAAAATTCCATACCATTCTCCCTATACAGATACTCCCTATATTTGTAATTTTTTTCTTTACTTCCTGTTGCATTTCATATGAGGAGAGTCTTAAATGGAACGTCACAAGAGGATGGAACTGCGGTCACTTCCCTACGGCTGTGATCACCGCCATCCCCTGATGATGTCCTGTTTTCAGGGGGATGTTGGAGAAGTGACCGCAGCTTCAGTCGCAGCCACACACTTCTGTCTCCACCGCCCTCATCTTCAGCGGACATCACTTCTGTCATCTTCAGTGTTCATCACTGCCACACTTGTCACGAACGCACTCATCTTCAGTGGCCATCCCAGCCACACTTTTCCCCGCCGCCCTCATTTTCAGTGGCCATCGCTGCTACACTTGTCCCCACCACCCACATCTTCAGTGGTCATCGCTGACACACTTGTCCCCTCCGCCGTCATCTTCAGTGGATGCTGCTACCATACTTCTGTCCCCGGTGAGTGATAGTATCGCCACTACCCGTTGATTTATTTGAGGTTGGTAAAAGAAGTTGTGGGGCGGTGCTGAAGGGTGTCCCTTATCTGTGTGCGGCTGGTCCTGGATTTGAGCACGTGGAGACAGAGAAGGGATCTCACCTGCAAGTGAGTACAATGCAATGTACACAGCACGACACATATGGACTGGGACACAATTTGCTTCTACAATGCCAGGGCGTTATGAAGCAGCAGCTTGCCCACGGATACCATCTTCGGCACCTTACACTTCTATCACCGCTTCACGATGACAATTTATTCCAAGGAGACAGTAAAGATGTGAGCAGTGGTGAAAGAATAATTGTGGCGGAAGTGGAGACCAAAGATGAGGATGGTGAGGAAGTGTGGCAGTGTCCTATGAAGATGCGAGGGGTGGACACAAAAGTGTGGCGCTACCTATTGAAGCTCCATCACCTTTCCTGAACTAAGATGTCATAAGAGAACAGCGGTGACAGTGATAAGTGCAGTACCACCCCTGATGACGTTCTGGTTCAGAAGGGTTGACAGAAGCTCCAGAAAAATGACTGCAGACCCATCCTCCTGTGACACCCCTTTTGAGACTGCCCTCAAAGAAAACGTCACAGGAAGTTCATAAAAAAGCGTACATAACTGTATAAGGAGAATGTTAAAAAATGTTATAATAAACAAATTACAAAAGTGATTAGGGTTTAAAGACAGATATTTATAAAGGGCATTATGGGTATCATACAACCCCTTTAACATTGATAACATATCTGTGTGGTGGCCGTGAATCGTAGTGGAAGACCTTTCCTACTCACTTGTATACCAGTGTTAGCCACTACCTACTATATGGGAGCTGTCCCACTTCTGATGATCCACAGCACCTTCAATCAGCTGATCGATGGGTTTCCTGGAGTTGGACCCTTACTGATCTGATATTGATTACTGATCCTGGAAAAAATTCTTGGCCTTTAATACATTTTTCTCAATTATTCAGAATAGGGAACAGCTCCATGTACCACCTCAGTCAATGCTGTGGCACGCGCCTGATATTAGTTCTGCACAACAAAACCGCAGAGCTTGTGGTTACAAAGAATAACTTTCAGCTTGGTTTCTCACTGTAATAATCAGGAGCTGCCTGCAAAACCTGAATTATTTATTTGTGGCAAAACATATTGGGCTGTTATAGAACCAGCCTGTGATCAGTGGAAATTGCTCACTTAATGGAAACCGTTATGTGCAGGAGTCAACGACGGGTCACAGCAATAGCCTGCAATGAATATTGGATAGCTGGTGGTAAGACGTCGCTGTGAATGATTTTTCCTGAAATAACAAGTGTGTTTATTTTATGTGTTTTCTTACAATATATTATTTTCTTTCGGGGCATGTAATCGCGATCAGAGGCCTTTCTGTTGGGTTTTAGATTGTTTAGATGAATTTGTTTTCTTAAAGATTGAGAACTAATGGTCGACTTTCTGCTGTCATAGACCTAACAGGAAAGAAGAAATTAAAAGAAATAGCAGATGAAATATTTTATTGTTTTTGTCTTAAGAATAGAAAATACACTGCTCAAAAAAATAAGGGGACACTTAAACAACAGAATATAACTCCAAGTAAATCAAACTTCTGTGAAATCAAACTGTCCACTTAGGAAGCAACACTGACTGACAATCAATTTCACATGCTGTTGTGCAAATGGAATAGACAACAGATGGAAATTATTGGCAATTATCAAGACACCCTCAATAGAGGAGTGGTTCTGCAGTTGGGGACCACAGACCACATCTCAGTACCAATGCTTTCTGGCTGATGTTTTGGTCACTTTTGAATGTCGGTTGTGCTTTCATACTCGTGGTAGCATGAGACGGACTCTACAACCCACACAAGTGGCTCAGCTAGTGCAGCTCATCCAGGATGGCACATCAATGCGAGCTGTGGCAAGAAGGTTTGCTGTATCTGTCAGTATAGTGTTAAGAGGCTAGAGGCGCTACCAGGAGACAGGCCAGTACACCAGCAGACTTGGAGGGGGCAGTAGGAGGGCAACAACCCAGCAGCAGGACCGCTACCTCAGCCTTTGTGCAAGGAGGAACAGGAGGAGCACTGCCAGAGCCCTGCAAAATGACCTCTAGCAGGCCACAAATGTGCATGTGTCTGCACAAATGGTTAGAAACCGACTCCATGAGGATGGTCTGAGTGCCCGACGTCCACAGATGGAGGTTGTGCTCACAGCCCAACACTGTGCTTGGCATTTGCCACAGAACGTCAGGATTGGCAAATTCGCCACTGGTGGCCTGTGCTCTTCACAGATGAAAGCAGGTTCACACTGAGCACATGTAACAGATGTGACAGTCTGGAGATGCCGTGAAGAGCAATCTGCTGCCTGCAACATCCTTCAGCATGACCGGTTTGGCAGTGGGTCAGTAATGGTGTGGGGTGGCATTTCTTTGGAGGGCTGCACAGCCCTCCATGTGCTTGCCAGAGGTAGCCTGACTGCCATTAGGTACCGAGATGGGATCTTCAGACCCCTTGTGAGACCATATACTGGTGCCGTTGGCCCTGGGTTCCTCCTAATGCAGGACAATGCCAGACCTCATGTGGCTGGAGTGTGTCAGCAGTACCTGCAAGATGAAGGCATTGAAGCTATGGACTGGCCCGCCCATTCCCCAGACCTGAATCCGATTGAACACATCTGGGACATCATGTCTCGCACCATCCATCAACGTCATGTTGCACCATAGACTGTCCAGGAGTTGGCGGATGCTTTAGTCCAGGTCTGCGAGGAGATCCCTCAGGAGACCATCTGCCGCCTCATCAGGAGCATGCCCAGGCATTGTAGGGAGGTCATACAACCACATGGAGGCCACACACACTACTGAGCATCATTTCCTTGTTTTGAGGCATTTCCCTGAAGTTGGATCAGCCTGTAATTTGATTTTCCACTTTGATTTTGAGTATCATTCCAAATCCAGGCCTCCATGAGATATTAATTTTTATTTACATTGATAATTTTTATGTTTTATTGTTCTCAACGCTTTCCACTATGTAGTGAATAAAGATTTACAACTGGAATATTTTACTCAGTGATACCTAGGATGTGGTATTGTTCCCATTATTTTTTTGAGCAGTGTACAAATGTTAAAGTATTTTTAATGAACATTTTTGCAAGACTGGGCATTGACGGATCTCCATGGGAGTCATATAATGCTTCAATTTTACTACAGCATGGCTACAGGGAAAATCAATGCTTGATAGTTCCTTATGGTGGTGAATCGTGATAAAAGTGGATAGTTGGGGTCCTGCTGGCATTTCTTAAGATATATGCTAAACCACCCACCCAAAGATTGGTACATGATCATGAAACAACACCTATAAAGCAATTTCATCATCTGGACAAGTAAGTGTATGATGAACAATAAAAGCAAAATTGGTCGGCACAAATATTTCTCTTCCAAAAGCCCAATGATGTGTACTCTACAAACAATTCCACGAGGTCAGCTGAGCAAACCAAGCACTAATGAGGCGTCTTGGGTTTGCACATCACAGGGATGGAAGAACTACGCTTTCCTGCAAGAAACAAGTCCAGTATATTATTCATATTGATCTCGTTAGCTGTTTTGCTTATAGTGTGTAACTTTTGAGGACGGCTTAACTTTTGATGTTTTTGTGGCATTACATGTGTCCGAATTGGTGTTTATTAGTAATTCCTATCTTAGTAAAGTCTTAGAGGAAGGATGTTTTATCCATCACAAGGTTGGGGTTTAGGCTCTAATATTCTAACGCCAGTGTTTTCGGTTTGCCCAATCAACTGTTATGGCTCACCTTTTGAGTTGGATTCTCTAAGCCTCACAGATCAGATGTGATGGTGGAGCGGAATGGGTCTGCAGCATGGCATGAGGAACAGAGGGGACTAAGACATAGGTATGCAGATAAACGAGCAGAGCAAGAAACACCAGAAGGAACTGAGCCAGAAACATTAGATGTATAGTCATTCCAGGACTTGCAGCATACAAATGGTTAATGACTGAGGAATGTGCAAACAGTAGGTAAATGGTTAACTGCAGGACAGCAGACATGAAAAAATTAACTCGATACCTGCTTGCAGAAAAAATTTAACAGGGATACCGTGACAGAGAGGGACCAGAAGATCAAGGTGTCTGGTTTCACATACTCCTTCATTGATTAGAACTGCCACACCATCTTATTAAACAGTGCAGTTTCTTTCCTTGCTGGTAGTGCAGAGGTTAATCAGTTCAGTTGATCTCCTGGAGCTCTCCAACCTGAATTGTCTCAGCTATTCAGTGTTCGACACTCTTCTCTGGAATATATGCTCAGCACTGGCACTTGGGAATTGCCATTAATAGTTCTTACTTCCTGGTTAGGAGGTGCAGGTAAAGCTCTTGTTTGGAGTAGGTTTTTGGAGAGTTGTTCATGAGATTGTTACATGGAAGTTTTTGTGTGCTTATCCTCATCCTCTACTATTTGGTTTCCCCTTCCTATACCTCCCATATTCCACTCTGTTGTTTGGTGAGTGTATTTTGTATGATTGTAGTTTTCATATACCTGTCCATCTTCCCTTGTTTGTCTGATTAGTGTTACACTTTGGCCTCACACCTCCCAAATAAGGGTTGATATAGGAGCATAGCAAGGCATGTGACCCCGCTGTTTCCACCTACAGGAGTAATCCTGGGGATAGAGTAGAGCACCTCTAGTTTGAAGGATTGGGTAGGTGCCCATAGTCCCTATTCACTGTATGGCAGAAAATTAGACACTACAACTTACAGAGTTGTAAGTGTAAAGGGCACCAGCATTGGCAGAGAAAAAAATTATCAGGTACCTGTTGTAGTAGATTTATTCCAATATCAGCAGAGATGAGTTTGTTATCAGGTACCTGTTGCAGTAGAATTGTAAGTGTGAACAGCAACCAGTATGATCAAAGAGTTTGATATAAGGAACCTGTTGCAGCAGAGTTCAGACTGCAATAGCACCACGATTCACAGGTCTGAGCTACCAAATACAGTGGCTTGCAAAAGTGTCCTGCCCCTTGGCAATTTTTGTGTTTTGCTACTTCACAACCTGGAATGTAACTGTTTGTTTTAAGGGTTTGCATTAGTTAATGTAAAGAACATGCCTACAACTGTGAACATTTGCTTTCCTTTTTATTGTGAAGCAAACAATAAATAGGACAAACTAACCGAAAACCTCAGTGTGCATAACTATTCACCCTCTAAAGTCAGTACTTTGTAGAGCCTCCTTTTGCAACAGTTTTAGCTTCAAGTCGCTTTGAATAAGTCTCTGTGAGGTTTCCACATCATGCCACTAGGATTTGTGCCCATTCCTCGAGGCAAAACTGCTCCAACTCCTCCAAGTTAGATGGTTTCATCTGGTGAACAGCAATCTTCAAGTCTGACCACAGATTCTCAACTGGATTAAGGTCTGGGCTTTGACTAGGCCACTCCAAAACATTTACACGTTTCCCTTTAAACCACTCGAGTGTTGCATTAGCAGTATGTTTTAGGCTATGGGCACACTTTGCGGGGTCCTCTGCGGGTTCTCCCACAGCGGATTTGATAAATCTGCAGGGCAAAACCGCTGCGGTTATCCCTGCAGATTTATCGCGGTTTGTTTTGCGGTTTCCGCTGTGGGTTTACTCCTATACTATTGATGCTGCATATGCAGCAATATACAGCATCAATAGTAATGTTAAAAATAATAAAAAATGGTTATATACTCACCCTCTGACATCCCGATCTCCTCGGCGCTGCACGCGGCGGTCCGGTTCCAAAGATGCTGTGCGAGAAGGACCTTCGTGACGTCACAGTCATGTGACCGCGACGTCATCTCAGGCCCTGCTCGCACAGCAACCCTGCAACCGGACGGCCGCGTGCAGCATTGAGAGGTGAGTATATCATTATTTTTTATTTTAATTCTTTTTTTTTTTACACTAATATGGTTCCCAGGGCCTGGAGGAGAGTCTCCTCTCCTCCACCCCGGGTACCATCTGCGCATTATCCGCTTACTTCCCGTATCGTGGGCACAGACCCATGTGGGAAGTAAGCGGATCAGTGCTTTCGTATGTGTGCAGAATCGCAGCGATTCTGCACAAAAGAAGTGACATGCTGCGGAATGTAAACCGCTGCGTTTCTGCGTGGTTTTTCCCGCAGCATGTGCACAGCGGATTGCGGTTTCCATAGGGTTTACATGTAACTGTAAACGCAATGGAAACTGCTGCGGACCCGCAGCTACAGAAACGCTGCAGATCCGCGGTAAAAACCGCTATGTGTGCACATAGCCTAAGTCATTGTCTTGTTGGAAGGTGTCTCTTGGCTGGTTTGTTGCGGTACTATGTTCCTCCATGTGATGATAATGGATTTGATGGTGCTGCAGGGGATCATGAGAGATTGAGATTTTTTTTTATGACCCAACCCTGACTTGTGCTTCTCAACAACTTGGGTTAGACAGATGAGAGAAGTGGATGACAAAAAAAAACTTGTGTAGTAAATTTGGAATCTGAATGCTAAGTTGTTAACTCAATACAGTAACAGCACAAGGCTGCCTGAGTCAGCCTTTAAAGGCCTTGGGGGATGATTGTAAAGGTGCACAAAGAGATCCAACCCAAAGAGGAAAAACCAAGACCCGGTGTGTGAGCCAGGACAAGTGAATTAAAGAGGTTGTCCAGTTTTGGTGTGAAAGTCTGCAGTCATTCTATGTATGACTTCAGACTTCTGAATTCTCAGTGTGTACCCTGCATGCTGTCAGGATTCTCTGGTGTTGGCAGAAAAAGTAGGTGGTCACGTGATCACAAAGATAAGATTGCATACTTCCATCCACATTCCAACTAGACATACGCATCCTCACTCAATACAAGTGAACTGACCACCTCCTCTCATGCTGGTCCAAGAGAATCCTGACAGCACCCACCACTGCACACGCTGTGGGGATTCAGAAGTCTGCAGTCGCACAGAGTGATGGCAGACTTTCATCCCAAACCTTGTCAACCCCCTTGAGTAATGTTTCACTCAAGGTCAAAACCATTCATGAGGATGGGAAGGAGAAACTTTTTGGGTGGATATAAGGACTATTATTCCCCTTTTAACTATTTTGCATTTATCAGATGCTAAATTTAACAAGGTGCTGGACCAAATACTTTCATTTTCTGTCTTCATAGTAAGAGGCTCAATTCTTCTAGTTGTACGCCACGTGAGTATTCAGGTAATAAGTAGTGATGAGCGAATAAACTCGTTACTCGAGATTTCCAGAGCACGCTCGGGTGTCCTCCGAGTATTTTTTAGTGCTCGGAGATTTTGTTTTCATCGCCTCTGCTGAATAATTTACAGCTATTAGCCAAGCTGAGTACATGTGGGGTTTGCCTGGTTGCTAGGGAATCCCCACATGTAATCAAGCAGGCTAGTAGCTGTAAATCATCCAGCTGCGGTGAAGAAAACTAAAAAATACTCGGAGGACCCCCGAGCATGCTTGAGAAATCTCGAGTAACGAGTATATTCGCTCATCACTAGTAATAAGTCCATGAGACTAACACATGCTGCCATTTCTGCTGTGTCAAGATGAACCCAGCTCTGCTATTGCTGTTCCCTGCTACATTCTTCACAAAGTGTGCCTCTAGTCTAATTCTTCTCTCCACACCTAGCTTTGCTTTACCAAGGTGATTATTTCAAGGTACCCAAATGCCTATTGGCTCTGTTATTCCAAGGGAATCATCTGCACATATGGCCTGCTACATCAAGGTGTCTGACTACATATACAACTCTGTTGTTCGACGGTATTCTCCTCTCACTCAGGCAGTTAAACAACTTGAAATAGCAGAGTTGTCTGGTTCTGCTGTTCTAAGGTACTGTCCGCACTCTCAGATCTGCTGCATTAAGGTGCCGTTCAGTACATCCAGCTCCATAGTTCCATGCTGCTCCACGTCATTCATCATATCCAGATTCACTCTTCAATGCCATTTCGTGTGTCGACCTGCTGATCCAGCTCTGCTTCTCCAAGTACTTTCCGGTTGTCCTGCTATGTTGTGCTCATTGCACCAATACCGGCCCGAGCCGTTCAAGGACTTTCATTAAGTGGCAAAATCTGTCTGATGCCCTATCGGGGCAAATCGCATACTTGCGGTCACATGACCACATTCTCCCGGCGCAAGAGAATCCGCACAGCGCACGTGATGTGAGGACACACAAGTCTGCAGTCACATGGAGTGACTACAGACTTGTACCTTAAGGCTGGACAAACCCATTAAATGTTTTTACCTCCATGATACATCCTCCTTGTGTTGACGTATACCTTCATTTCAAATCATTGACAGTCATTTTACCATTTCAGGAACATTTCGCTTACTTTTTAATTGGATTTTGAAAAATCAAACATCGAATGTTTTATCCTTTTCAGAAAACTATTATTCAGCTTCATTTTCTCAATGACATCCAGAGGGAGAAAAAAAACTAGACAAAAAACCCAGCAGAACGTGTTATCTCATGTGGAAGCAAGAATCTCTCAAAGGTGACGACTTTATTGATTGCACCGAGCAGATTTAGTGGTGGCCATAAAAAGTGATGTATTAAGTCTAAAATGTCCTTTTATCCGGAGAAAATGGTGTTTTTATCTGCATTTCTGGCTAATGATCCTCAAATTGCTCAATCGCACAGCTTGAAATAAAAAAAAAAAATGAGAACGGGAAAGACTGAAAGAAAACGCTTTATACACAAAAGATCTGATAAAAATCACTTATCTTGAAAGTCTGGAGAAATATTTGATTCTTAAAGGAAATTGTTCAATGACAGAGCTATTTGTTTCACTATTCAGCAATTCAATGGAAGCTTCTCTCCTGTGCATTCTGTCATTTCCGTAATAGCCGGTGAACTGCGCCTATGGATTACGGAGAGAACCTGTGCGCGGGGCTGCGTCGCGATTTCATGGATTAGTTGAAAATGTAATGAGATTCCTTGGTTCAGGGACTGAGACCGATTGTGGTCGGATACGGTTTGAATATTAAGTGAAGCTACGTTGTTGGCAAAACTAAAAAAAAAAAAAAAAAGTAATTTATTCTGACAAGTAGCGCGGCTGCTGTCAGCACAAAGCTAATGAGCACATTGTGCGGGTGAATGGCAATCTCAGGTATCCTCATTGTGTCGTGTCACCGACGCTGGAACTCATTTCCGTTGCTCTGACGTTGTACGCTCTACTTTGCTAATGAAGCTTAGTGAAAACTGCCCAGGATTTCCCTGATGGGAAGGGGTCCTATACGAATGATTAACATGGGGTGGTGGAGATAGGAAATCTGGACGGAGACTCTACGGTGGCAGACTCCCTGTGTTACTTCTTGAAACTTAGTTCCTGTGAATGCAAAAGTACTTGAAATGAATTAAAAGTGGTCCAAGAAAAGAGAAGTCATGATGACTCCATCTTACCACCCACTCCACGTAGCAGTCCTGTAGGTCAATATTGACCAGAAATGAGTACATTGATTTTGCAAGGCCCTGGTCCAGCGACAAGGTCAGTACTCTTTGACCACTGGATGGGAGCCCTGCGAGTCACATCCTACCTGCCTCCATCTCCTTTGATTAGTTGGCCCGGTGTGAAGGCATTGTTGCGGTGTACCACACGTTGCCGTGCCGGGCTGGCTAATCAATCGGTTAGTCGTAGATGCCAGCAAGTAGGAGGCATCTCGCAAAGCTCCAGTCCAAGACTAATTGAATATTGATCTGGTGGCTGGACCAGGTTCATGCAAATTTATTTTCTAAGATTGACCCGTAAAAAGCCTTACTATGTGATATAGGATATAAAGCCAAACCAGGGTGTTCTCAAAAGCCTCTGTTTGCAGTCAGATGTTTTGGTGTTCTTTCCCTACATCAGTGCAAAGCAGGATACTGGTTGACTGGGTTAAAGGGCCAAATGACAGAGTATTCTCGAAAAGATCAGGACATAATTTGCAGACAGCCTATTTCGGGTTTTCTTGCCCCACATCACTACAAAGCAGGACACTAGTTGGCTGGATCAGAGGCCCACATGACTTAAAATCTTCTCAAAGAGGAAAAGACCTACATTTGAAGAGCGCTATTTCTCTGTGAAGAGGTTATTTACATATTTTATTTCACAAGAAGCATTGCGTGACATGCAGTGGGTACGGAAAGTATTCAGACCCCTTTAAATGTTTCACTCTTTGTTTCATTGCAGCCATTCGGTAAATTCAAAAAAGTTCATTTTTTTCTCTCATTAATGTACACTCTGCACCCCATCTTGACTGAAAAAAAAAACAGAAATGTAGAAATTTTTGCAAATCTATTAAAAAAGAAAAACTGAAATATCACATGGTCATAAGTATTCAGACTCTTTGCCCAGTATTGAGTAGAAGCACCTTTTGAGCTAGTACAGCCATGAGTCTTCTTGGGAATGATGCAGCAAGTTTTTCACACATGGATTTGGGGATCCTCTGCCATTCTTCCTTGTAGATCCTCTCCAGTTCCATCAGGTTGGATGGTGAACGTTGGTGGACATCCATTTTCAGGTCTTTCCAGAGATGCTCAATTGGGTTTAGGTCAGGGCTCTGGCTGGGCCAGTCAAGAATGGTCACAGAGTTGTTCTGAAGCCACTCCTTTGCTATTTTAGCTGTGTGCTTAGGGTCATTGTCTTGTTGGAAGGTGAACCTTCGGCCAAGTCTGAGGTCCAGAGCACTCTGGAAGAGGTTTTTATCCAGGATATCTCTGTACTTGGCCACATTCATGTTTCCTTCAATGGCAACCAGTCGTCCTGTCCCAGCAGCTGAAAAACACCCCCATAGCATGATGCTGCCACCACCATGTTTCACTGTTGGGATTGTACTGGGCATGTGATGAGCAATGTCTGGTTTTCTCCACTAATACCGCTTATAATTATCACCAAAAAGGTCTATCTTCGTCTCATCAGACCAGAGAATCTTATTTCCCATAGTCTGGGAGTCCTTCATGTGTTTTTTAGCAAACTCCATGCGGGCTTTCATATGTCTTGCACTGAGGAGAGGCTCCCGTCGGGCTACTCTGCCATAAAGGCCCGACTGGTGGAGGGCTGCAGTGATAGTTGACTTTGTGGAACTTTCTCCCATCTCCCTACTGCATCTCTGGAGCTCAGCCACAGTGATCTTGGGGTTCTTCTTTATCTCTCCCACCAAGGCTCTTCTCCCACGATTGCTCAGTTTGTCTGGACTGCCACGTCTAGGAACACTTCTGGTGGTCCCAAACCTCTTCCATTTAAGGATTATGGAGGCCACTGTGCTCTTAGAAACACTGAGTACTGCAGAAATTCTTTTGTACACTTCGCCAGATCTGTGCCTTGCCACAATTCTGTCTCTGAGCTCCTTGGCCAGTTCCTTTGACCTCATGATTCTCATTTGGTCTGACATGCACTGTGAGCTGTGAGTCTTATATAGACAGGTGTGTGCCTTTCCAAATCAAGTTCTATTAGTTTAATTAAACACAGCTGGCCTCCAATGAAGGAGTAGAACCATCTCAAGGAGGATCACAAGGAAATGGACAGCATGTGACTTAAATAAGAGTGTCTGAGCAAAGGGTCTGAATACTTATGACCATGTGATATTTCAGTTTTTAATATGCAAAAATTTCTACATTTGATTTTTTTACAGTCAAGATGGGGTGCAGAGTGTACAGTAATGAGAAAAAAATTAACTTTTTTTTAATTTACCAAATGGCTGCAATGAAACAAAGAGTGTAAAATGGTCTGAATACTTTCCGTACCCACTGTATACCTCTCTAGAAAAGCTTGGTAGTCTTCTTAAAGAGAAATATTACCTCCTATACAGAGGCCCCCAGTGAACGTCTCTTAGGCCGGGGTCACACTAGACCGTAATACAAACGAGTGCTATGCGATAAAAAATCGCATAGCACTCGGCCCAATGTTAATCTATGGTCCAGCTCCCATCATCCGATATTTTCTCCACCGTATTTCGGATCCGAGGGAACTCGCAGCAGGCTGCGATTGTCAGCGTATCTCGGCCGAGACTCGCCAATGCAAGTCTATGGGTGCGAGAAAAAATCGGATTACACACGGACCATGCGTGTGCATTGCGAGAAATACGCAGCGGTGTTCTATAGAAAAGCCGGTAATTCAATTGCCGGCTTTGCATTTCTCCTTCACAAACCCGACAGGATATGAGACATGGTTTACATATAGTAAACCATCTCATATCCCCTTTTTTTTGGCATATTCCACACTACTAATGTTAGTAGTGTGTATGTGCAAAATTTCAGCGCTGTAGCTGCTAAAATAAAGGGTTAAATGGCGGAAAAAATTGGCGTGGGCTCCCGCGCAATTTTCTCCGCCAGAATGGTAAAGCCAGTGACTGAGGGCAGATATTAATAGCCAGGAGAGGGTCCATGGTTATTGGCCCCCCGTGGCTAAAAACATCTGCCCCCAGCCACCCCAGAAAAGGCACATCTGGAAGATGCGCCTATTCTGGCACTTGGCCACTCTCTTCCCACTCCCTGTAGCGGTGGGATATGGGGTAATGAAGGGTTAATGCCACCTTGCTATTGTAAGGTGACATTAAGCCAGATTAATAATGGAGAGGCGTCAATTATGACACCAATCCATTATTAATCCAATTGTATGAAAGGGTTAAAAAACACACACACACACACACACACATGATTTAAAAGTATTTTAATGAAATAAACACAGCGGTTGTTTTAATAATTTATTGCTCTCTCAATCCATCCGGAACACCCTCGCTTGGAAAAATAATAAACGCACAAGATACATACCTTCTGATCTCCTATCACGTCCAACGAGGTAATCCATCTGAAGGGGTTAACTAATATTACAGGCACGAGCTGCGATAAACCACTCGCTCGTGCCTGTAATCCCCGGGTGCTGAAAGGAAAGCTGGATCTGTACTTACATTGAGTCGCGGTGATGCGCCCCTGCTGGATGTTCTCATGAACTGCAGCCTGGGAACTTTTTCCCACGCTCCAGGTCATATGAGGACATCCACCAGGGGGCGCCTCACCGCGACTGAAGGAAATGTAGGTCAATGACCTACATTTCATTCATTCGCCGGGGATTACAGGCACGGAGCACAGCTGCATTTGCAGGGCTCCTGCTTGTAAAATATTTTAACCCCTTCAGATCATGGATTACCTCGTGGGATGTGACGGTTCAGCTGAGGGTATGTATCTTGTGCGTTTATTATTTTTCCAAGCGTGGGTGTTGCTGATGGATTGAGAGAGCAATAAAATATTAAAACAACCGCTGTGTTTATTTCATTAAAATAATTTTTAATCATGTGTGTGTGTGTTTTTTAACCCTTTCATACAATTGGATTAATAATGGATAGGTGACATAATTGACGCCTCTCCATTATTAATCTGGCTTAATGTCACCTTACAATAGCAAGGTGGCATTAACCCTTCATTACCCCATATCCCACCGCTACACGGGAGTGGGAAGAGAGTGGCCAAGTGCCAGAATAGGCGCATCTTCCAGATGTGCCTCTTCTGGGGTGGCTGGGGGCAGATGTTTTTAGCCACGGGGGGGGGGGGGGCAATAACCATGGACCCTCTCCTGGCTATTAATATCTGCCCTCAGTCACTGGCTTTACCATACTGGCGGAGAAAATTGCGCGGGAGCCCACGCCAATTTTTTCCGCCATTTAACCCTTTATTTTAGCAGCTACAGCGCTGAAATTTTGCACATACACACTACTAACATTAGTAGTGTGGAATATGCAAAAAAAAAGGGGATATGAGATGGTTTACTGTATGTAAACCATGTCTCATATCCTGTCGGGTTTGTGCAGGAGAAATGAGAAGCCGGCAATTGAATTACCGACTTTTCACAGATATCGCGCTGAATGAAATCTAAATACAGAATATATATATATGTGTCTCAATGACATATATATATATATATATCCAATTAGAAAAAGCAATGAGGGCACTCACCAGTTTCCAAAAGTGATTCCTTTATTTATGCAACAACATCCAGAGGGCCGTTGTGGCCGGGGGAAAGAGAGGGGGCCTCAGCCCGTGTGAGCAGAGGAGATGGAGATATATATACTGTATATATGTTTTCCCGAACATTTGAGCACATAAATCCATTAGATGTCGGTTTTGCAAGCTTGCGAGAAAATCTCGGCATACGGATGCCATACGGATGTCACACGGATGTCACACGGATCATTTGATGCGAGGAAATCGCATCCTCGCACTGCACACGGATCACTGTTTTTGAAACATTTGTGCGATTCTCGGCCGTGAAAAACGGACCGTTTTTTTATACGTTAAGTGTGTCCCCGGCCTTACTCTGTAAGACTGAAACAGCTATCTGCAAATGGAAAATTATTCATTTTGCATATGATTAGGTTTTGTTTTCTAATCCAAGTGAAGTGACACTGCTTTTTAACTGATGGAACACAAAATGCCATATAGGGCCATCATTGCTGGGGTCACCAAATGTGGAGGGGACTGAGAAGCTGAACTCCTTCCACATGCAGTAGATACATGTGGTGGCAGTTTTCTAATGTACCAGAGACACTGACACAAATAGACTCATTCAAATGAATGGGTCTATGCACGTCAGCGTGTTTTCACGGACTGTGTGAACACGCAGTTCCCCGGCGGCTGGTGCTGAACGCGGCTTTCATCCATTCTCCCCTGCTCTGCCGTCGAGCAGGGGAGAATGAATGAATGAAAAACCTGGTGTGGGGTCCCCTGATGTTTTTAAACCAACCTGGCAAAACTCACAGGTGCTGGCTGCTATTCTCAGGCTGCTAAGGGGCCATGGATATAGGCCCCCCAGCCTAAAAACAGCAGCTCGCAGCTGCCTAGAAAAGGCACATATATTAGATGCACCAATTCTGGAGCTTTGCCCAGTTCTTCCCACTTGCCCTGTAGCAGTGGCAAGTGGGGTAATAGGGGTTAATGTCACCTTCCTATTGTAAGGTGACATTAAGCCCGGCTTATTAACTCTCCATTACTAATCCTATAGTTGGTAAAGGGTTAAATAAACACCACACAGTAAGAATAAAGTATTTTAATGAAATCAGACACCACACAGTTTTGCCACGTTTATTATACTGGTAATCCAAGCAATGCCCTCGATCTCCTGGAAAAAAAAAATAAAAAAATAAATCAACAATATACCCATACCTGTCCGGCGTTCAGTCAATCCCACGCCGTAATCCATATCTAGGGGATATACAGTTTACAACCGGGAGCGGTGCTAATGCGACCGGCCCGGCTGTAAACTACTGGGGAATGAATGATACGCAGCGGACGCAGGCTCATTAACTAGTGGTTACGTCACTGAGTTTGTGCTAGCTGCCGGCATGAACTCCGGTGACCTCAGGACCGTGAGAGAATGCAAGTGATGAGGTCACTGTGACAGAGCTTGAACTGCCTTGACCTCATCACTTGCATTGATCAAACTTGCATGTAAAAGGTGGATTCAACTGTAGAGAAAGAATCCGCACCAAATACGCAATGTGTGAACTCAAGATATGCGTTTTGGCATGCCGCCTAATTTTGAGTCTTGATGACTACTTTAAGCCACCAAACAGTAAGACGATATTTTACAGATTCCAACAAAAATTATCCAAAAATAACTGCATTCAATTCAGAATTACACATGAATGTTCAACTGAGCCAAGCGTTCGTAGGTTCTCTGTGGGGAAAGAGGAGTAAGTTGCTGCTAGACTAATCTGCCAGTGACTTATCTGCCTGCAGAAAAAAAGATCCATCAGGAAACCCCATGCACAATAGAAGGTCAGCTGATCCCACCAATGTATATCATGGCCGTAAATCAGTGTTTTACTCCAGAAGGCGTCTTAGAACTTGATTGGATTCTAAGCAAATCGGAAGTTTACAGATCAGTCAGCATCTCATTGACCTCTTGCCGAAATCTTGTCCTAATATGTCTTCTAGAGTAGAGACGCACTAACTTGTAGGGCAGCATCTTCTTTTTAGTGTCAAGCTTCTTATTCGCAAGTGGGGTCTATCACAGATTTTGCAATTAGGGCTTTACATTGTGTCTCTGGCTAGACATCTTGTCTTTTATGTCTCAGCTGGGTAATGATCAGGTTTTAGGTTTAATTCCAAAGGGCAAGACATTTCTGAGAAGCTTTCCAGGTTCCTTTCACGAAAATAAAGCCTGTATTGATTCCTCATTCTCTTTCGTTATTTTCACAGCATTGTGTGACCTTGACTTATCAGAGGAGCGTCACTTTACTCCAACTCCAGAGAGGTGAGTGCAATAACCATGGCATTCTCTAGGAGCGCTTACACTACCGCGGTGATAAAAGATTGTCCTATGCCCCCATTTATATCACAGTGCCTCTAACATCAGGCAGATGGATGAACACATCTTACCAGGGCCTCTTCTTCCCTACAATTACTTCCATTCATTCCGAGACGCTGTCTCCTCGATTTCACTGAATAATTTTCTCCTCCGTTGCACTTGACCCAAGTAACGACACACAGATCTATTATTCTCCTTCACTGTCCCCGCCGGACTCCTGGATGCGGCACATGTATGGAATGTGTGTAGAAGACCTGGCTTATGTCTTTGTACTTTGGGAAATTTATCCTGAAACATTAAAAAAGATTGTAATTTTTTTCAAGTTTATTTTGTACCAAGCGCTTACTTGTGCGAGAGCAGTCGGAGATCCTGTCTAACCATCTTGAATGTTCTCCATGTGGTACAAGGCAAATCTGCTTCGTACTAAGATGGGACGTAACCAAACATTTGTTATTTCCAATGTACTCGAGTTAAATGGGTGGTCCGCTACCTGAAATGTCCTTTTCTAACCATCTATCCTTACAACTTAACCACTTTAGTAATTTGCATTATTACAGGACACCCTACACTTCTCCCTAACCAGCTAATCTCTAAATATGTTTCTTTTACTGTACTTCCTGTGAAGTTTCGTTTGAGGGGAGTCTCCCACAGGAGGCTGGTGCTGCACTCACTTCCTGCAGCATCCATAGCCCCTCCTGGAACAGAACGTTACAGAGGGCAGCGCTGCAGTTACTCACTAATTTCTATCATCGCTGCCACCTCTGAAGATGTTCTGTATCCTGGGTGATGGATGGTCTGAGAGAATTAAGTGCAACGCCGCTTCCCTGCTTTTATCTTCGTCGCCGCAGCAGCTTCTAACTGAAAGATGCTGTTGGGGGCAAAGATAAAAGCAGTGAGTGACACTAGTGCAGCCCCTGATAACGATTAATTTAAGGGAGCTGATCAAACCTGTGCTGGTGTCACTGACTTCTTCTATCTTTGCCCCCTGATGATGGCTTCTTTCACAGAAGATATGGTGTCAACAGAGATAGAAGCAGAGTGTCGGCACTGCACTCACCGCTCACAGTGTCCTTCACCCAGGATTCAGGATGTTGTCACAGGTGGAAGGCGATGCAAGAAACTGGTGAATAACTGCAGCGCTGCCACCTGTAACGTCCTGTTCCAGGTGGGGAGATGGACGCTGCAGGGAGAGAGTGCAGCACCAGCCTCCTGGTAACAAACACCTTTAAAAATTAGGTAAATAGAGAAAGGTGTAGGGTGTTGTGTAATAAAGGAAATTACAAAAGTGGTTAGGGTTCAAGGATAGATTGTTAGAGAATACATTTTAGCTGCCGGACCAGACCTTTTAAATAGTCATTTCCTTATGCCCTAGTAGGTCAATGGATGTCAGGCGGGGAGAGAGGGATGAAGGATGCCCAGCGCAGGTACCCTTATATGAGCCAAAGTAGAAATAAGAAAAGGATACCTGGGGTCACAGCAGGCACCATACATGAGAGCACAAATTATGGGAGCACAATGCATGGAGTCAAAGCAGGCATAATACATAAGGAGCGGACACAATAACTAAGCCACAGTGGACACATACTATGGGGCACAGTAGGCACAATACAAGGGGGCACAACAAACACATTTCAGGAGGGCACAGTGGACACAATACAGGGGGATACGCAGGAAATAATACATAAGGGCCCAATACATAGAATAGCAGGCACAATGCATGGGGGAGCATAGCGCACAATATAAGGTGTAGTGCAGCGGTATGCACACTGTGCAGTGATGAGGCAGTGACCCAGCTAAGTTCAAAGCAAACCATGTTTTAATGTCCAACTCACAGAAATACACAGCACATGATATCCTCCGGATCGCAGCCAGAAAACACACCAGTCCACCTCCGAGACCTATACCGTGGGCGACTGCACTGCCATGTACGCTGTGGGTGCCAGGCCTTCCATCTGCGCTTGCCTGTGTTAGGCTACGTTCACATTTGCGTTGTTGTGTGTTGCGTCAGCGACGCATTGGCGACGCAACGCACAACGCATGCAAAACGCATTGTTTTGTGACGCATGCGTCCTTTTTTTGCTTGATTTTGGACGCACAAAAAATGCAACTTGCTGCGTCCTCTGCGCTGTGAAGCGTGCGCCGCAGTGACGCATGCGTCACAAAACGCAAGTGCAACGCATGTCCATGCGCCCCCATGTTAAATATAGGGGCGCATGACGCATGCGTCGCCGCAGCGGCGCCCGACGCTGCGTCGCACAACGCTAATGTGAACGTAGCCTTACCTCACACATGTGGAGCTCTGCAGAGCCTTCCGCTCTGCACTCTTGCAAAACCAAACTGACACACCCAACCCTCTGCTTCAGGTTTTTTTTGTTTTACAAGGAACCTGTGGTGGTAAGTCACATGGAAAACCCAGCTGGGAAGGAAATGGACCTCCCCACTACCATCCTGTAGTCCGGTTCAAAATTAAAAGCCCAGAGCAGGTTTTCTTAAATCTGCCTTGGGCAAATAGCTTGTCCAGGACTAACACTTCATTTTATTCTACATTGCAATCACAGCTATGCCTATGACTGCAATACACTCCCAGGGCCTCAATACTCCTCTGTGTGCATCCTGGGGGACACATAGTGACCCTCGCATGTGACACTGGTCACTGCTTCACAAAGGGTACAACAATCACAATACATAGGGGCATACAGGGCATAATACATGGGGGCTCAGCGGGCACAATACAGAGGCACAGCGGGCACAATACATAGGGGCATACAGGACATAATATATGGGAGCACAGAGGGCACAATACATGGAGGCACAGCGGACACAATACATAGGGGCACAGTATATATGTTCACAATATAAGGGCACAATACATGGTGGCATACGGTGCCGTGGCGGGCACCGGACGCCTCTGCCAGTATTCGCCACCTTACGGTCATCGTTATCGCAGCTTGTTTCTTTTCTGTACAGATTATCCCGCAATCTCTGCCGGACACTTTATACAGACACGTGAAGAATATAAGACTATGCTGGAGAGGAGCAGTGACCTGAGGACGCCTCCACCCTCATCACTGATCTGTATAAGTTTCTCCAACCTCAAAAAGATCACCATGTATCAATTATTTATTTTCCCAGAATGTCCCACACCGTGTGGACGGCGGTCAGCCCTGTGCACACCGCGTATAGCGATACCAGTCAGTGTGATTGTAGGACGCCTGGTCCTGACGTAACGCGCTGTGTGCACAGTGATGTGTCGTTCGTGAACGAGCCGACACAAAGAGCCGGCTCCCTGCTGTGAACGATGGGAGCCGGCTCTGCAGCGTGAGTGAAGTGTGCACAGTGATGGACCGGCGGCCGCACATAACACTCACTGAGGAGGAGCGCCTTGTTTCAGGCATGCGCAGTCCTGTGAGTCTAGCCTTATAGGGAGTAGCAAGATGTCCTCTGAAAAGCTTCCTACTTCCGGGTGTACAGATATGGTCGCGCCGCAATTGCTGGCTGGAAAGCACGACTTTGCGTGTCATACGGCTTGCCGCTTTACGGCTGCAGCACAATGGCGGCCTACGGGGGTAGTTTTGAAAGTGTGAGGAGTATCGAGGAGAAAAAGGAGAGCAAGAGACGAGCCCGGGAGGAGCTGCTGGTGCAGGTAATGGCGCAGTGATCAGTGTGATGCCAGGATGTCATTATGTGCCCTGTCCCTCCTGAGCCTGCCTGGCAGGGGCTCAGTCTACCAATAATGAGCTTTATATGATGTGTGCATGTAACGGAGGCTGTGCCTGCTGCCTCTTCTCCTGCGCCGCCATGTCACATGACTGGCAGCTCCTGGGCGCTTCTGCCTCCTACTATAATGATATCTGGACACGGGAGCGTGTGATTGGCTGCTGCAGTGGTCACATGACCCATTGCTGCAGCAGGAGGTAAAGCATGGGCCGTGTCAGGGTGGGAATGGCGGTGACGCGTGTTTTCTGGTAGAGTGACCCTGTAAGCGCCTTCCTGACGTCTGCTGTACATGTCTGTCCTATAGTGGCTGCTGGTGTACGGAGCAGGCTCAGGACCGGAGACCGCTGGTGTCTGCCTGTAACGGCAGCGACCAGAGCTAGGCCGATCGCTGCTTATTAACCATCTCCGTCAGCTCTGCCCTCATCCTGCTTCCTGTCGGGGTCCACACTACGATATCGATCCTACAGTTTTGGGGGAAAAAAATTACTGTATTTTTAGTTATAAGACGCAATTTCACACCTCCAAATATGGGAGGAAAATGGAGATGCGTCTTATAATCCAAAGGTAGCCTATTGGAGGAGCGGCCGCAGGGGTAACAGGAGGCAGGGTCGCTTCTTCAGGAAGACAATGACAGCAGCAGGAGTGGAGCGACGCTGCGGGCCCTGGGATCTCATCTCCAGACATCTCAATCTGCGCATGCGCCGCCTCCAGCCGCCATTTTCCCAAAGCTCACCGCAGGGAAATCAATGGGAAAGGGAACTCCGCTCAAAGGCGCCGACATCTCGTGAGAACCCAGGGGCCGCGGCCTCACAGCTCCTGGACGCCCCCTTCTCCGAGCCTGGGGCCCGCAGCATCGCCGGCCTCCTGTGACCCCGTTCCACTGACACCAACCCCCCCCCCCCAGTAAGATACTGTTGAAACGGGCAATAAGACTCCTCACCATTTTATTTAAAAAAAAACCAAAAAAAACTCACCCTATTTTTGCACCCTAAAATTTGGGGTGCGTCTTATGTTCCGGTGCGTCTTATAGTCTGCAGATACGGGAAGTACGGTATGTATTTTCGCCCACACCACCTAATGCTAATTTCGACCTGCAGCTCCCAGCACAGGATTTGCGCCTTGGATGGTTGGAAGGCGCACACTTTATCCTAGCTTGATCTCGTTATGTGCGGTAGCCAGGTGTCAGACTTCTATCTCTCTTATATGTTCGCTGGTATGCGATAGGTTAATCCCAATTCGTAAAATAACAATTTTTCACCATAACTGTATTTTTTGGGGTGATGTCTGGGGGAAAAAGTATTTACCTTTTTATGCTTAATGCAGGTGAAAGAAGACTACGAAAAGGAAGAGAGACGGAAGGAGCAGAGGCGGCTGCGGGGGGAGGACACCTGGATGCTGAGTGATGTGACCGAGCGCCTGGAGCAGATCGAGCAGGTACCACAGACTCCTATCAGCCTCTGTTCGCACGGCAAGGTTCTAGATTTTTTGTTCCGTGTTAAGATAATAAAAATGGAAATAAAAGCTTCCAACAGTCCAGGATCCAGCTATTTGAATGGGAATGACATAGAATGTCCTCTGTTGCCTCCTTTCCGTCCGAGAGATATATATATATATATATATATATATATATATATATATATATATATATATATATATATATATATATATATATATATATATATATATATATATTTATTTTATTTATTTTTTTTTGCTGGAGCAAAAAATGTAGTGTGCACACTTTTTTTTTTTTTTTTTTTTTTGTCCAGCCCAAAACATATAGTAAATGGATCTGTATTTTTTATTTTTTTGTTTTTTTTATTTTTTAACAGTAAAGTGTATGCGAAACACACGGATGGTTATCTGGTACGGGATCCATTAGTTAAACTCTGCGAATGCCCAGAATATGATGTGAAGGTGTGCTGGAGTCATACGCTCCTGATTCATTAAGAGGCGCGAACGTGCACCTCCACACAACTCTTAGGCTATGTTCACACGATCCTTTTTTTCCTGCGGATTTTTCAGGTCCTGTTTTGGAAAACCCGCAGTGCAAATCCGCGGTGGTTTTCCACTGCGTTTTTTTTGTCCTGTTTCTACTGCGGATTCCACTGCTGTTTTCCAACTGCAGTTTCCTATTGGTGCAGGTGGAAAACGGTTGCGGAATCCGCAGCAAGAATTGACATGGTACTTCTTTTTTTCCGCAGAAAATCAGCGCGGATTTTCCAGCGGAAAAAAGGAACGTCGGAACAGTGGATTTTGTTTTCCATAGGGTTACATTGTACTGTACCCTGCATGGAAAACGTCTGCAGATCCGCAGCTGAAAATCCGCTGCGGATCCGCAGCAAAAAAAGGATCGTGTGAACAAGCCCTTACTGCGGCCGGAGAATTGGAGTAAGATTTGTGGCGAGGCGGCGGCTCATCATGAATTTCACGAGTGGTGGTTTCCATTCCTGCACTGCCCCATCAGAGTCAAAGTTGGGCAAAAATGGCACGAGAACTCCAAAAAATGCTCACATGTTACGTCTTATGAAGGAAGTATATTAATTGTGAGGTAGAGTGTGATGTCAGTGGAACAACTGGTCAAAGCTGCATCCACATCTTGTCTCTGCCCAAAGGAGATGGCATCTGCCTAGTCTTATTGCAACTCAGCCATTGGGGAAGTCTCCTGGGAGAATGCTAGAGCTGTCCGGCATGGCAGCCTCAAAGACCTGGCAGATGGTTTGTAGATAGGAAAGAATCAATATTTGATATGCCACAGCCTAGCCCATTGTCCATTCACAAGCAGCATGTTTTAAAGGGGCCAATCCAGGTCATCCTGGAAATATGAGCCTATGATGAGGACTACAAAAATGAGGTGGCACATAGAGAAGGTGTTGTTTTGCATATGTGCGTCATCGTTGTGTTTTTTTTTTTTTACCTTTTTATGTTAAAGCTTAAAATCTTTTATAAGTTTGACCCTTGTATGCTCTAAAAGATTCCATAGCCTTTGAGAGCGTTTGCAACCTTTTTATTGTCTGACAGTAACATTTTGGGGACTCATCACCCCGTGTGATCGATGAGTGGTGCCAGGGTGTTAAGAAATTGGGGGAGTGTAGAATGTGTTGGGGTGTCATTTATGCTCACTTTATAGGAAATAAATTAACCATTGCATACGTACTTCCCATCATTTGCTGAGAAGTGTGTATGTGGCAACTTGTTGGCATGTGGCAGGATATAGTTGTTGTTTTTTTTTTTGTTTTTTTTTACTAATTAGGGAATTAGTACTTGGTTTAACCCCTTAATGACAGCCAATACGTCTTTTAACTGACCTGAGATATAAGAGAATAGCCTCCCCATACAGGTGACAATCCAGCAGCTGTCGGCTGTCCACTATAGCTGACAACTTGCTGCATCAGCCATGATCAGTGTTTGCACCTTCCAAATCTGTTTAACCCCTTAGATGCTGCTGTCAATGGTGACTACATCATATAAATGTTTAACAGAGTGTGGGGGCTTCCTATTTAACCAAATTGGTGCCCTCAGATCTTGATTTTGTGGTCCTGATGTTTGCCATGGCAATTCATGATGAAATAGCGGCGTTAGAGTCTGATGGCTGTAGTAATCTGTTAAGAAGTTAGAGACATTTAGGTGGTAAAAATACACATTTTTATTTCTGCATGCCACTTTGCATTAATTCCTGTAAAGCACCTGAAGAGTTAATAAACTACCTGACTGCAGTTTTCAATATGTCTAGGAGTGCTGTTTTTAACCCCTTCACCCCCGGAGCTGTTTTCGTTTTTCGCTCCCCTCCTTCCCAGAGCCATAACTTTTTTATTTTTCCGCCAATTTGGCCATGTGAGGGCTTATTTTTTGCGGGACGAGTTGTACTTTTGAACGACATCATTGGTTTTACCATGTCGTGTACTAGAAAACGGGAAAAAAATTCCAAGTGCGGTGAAATTGCAAAAAAAGTGCAATCCCACACTTGTTTTTTGCTTGTCTATTTTCCTAGGTTCACTAAATGCTAAACCTGCTATTATGATTCCCCAGGTCACTACGAGTTCATAGACACCTAACATGACTAGTTTATTTTTTACCTAAGTGGTGAAAAAAAATTCCAAACTTTGCTAAAAAAAAATAAAAAATTGCGCCATTTTCCGATACTCGTAGCGCCTCCATTTTTCATGATCTGGGGTCGGTTGAGAGCTTATTTTTTGCGTGCCGAGACGGCGTTTTTAATGATACCAATTCGGTGCAGATGCGTTCTTTTGATCGCCCGTTATTGCAATTTAATGCAAATCGCGGCGACCAAAAAAACGTAATTCTGGCGTTTCGATTTTTTTTCTCGTTACGCCGTTTAGCGATCAGGTTAATGCTTTTTTTTTATTGATAGATCGGGCGATTCTGAACGCGGTGATACCAAATATGTGTAGATTTGATTTTTTTTTTTAATTGATTTATTTTGATTGGGGCGAAAGGGGGGTGATTTAAACTTTTGCCATGCTTCAAAAGCCTCCATAGGAGGCTAGAAGCAGGCACAACCCGATCGGCTCTGCTACATAACAGCGATCATCAGATCGCTGTTATGTAGCTAAAATGCAGGTGTGCTGTGAGCGCCGACCACAGGGGGGCGCTCACAGCACGTCGGCATCAGTAACCATAGAGGTATCAAGGACCTCTATGGTTACCTTCCTGATGCATCGCCGACCCCCGATCATGTGACGGGGGTCGGCGATGACGTCATATCCTGGCCCGGCCGGATGCGGTAGTTAAATGCCGCTGTCTGCGTTTGACAGCGGCATTTAACTAGTTAATAGGTGCGGGCAGATCGCGATTCTGCCCGCGCCTATTGCGGGCACATGTCAGCTGTTCAAAACAGCTGACATGTCCCGGCTTTGATGCGGGCTCACCGCGGAGCCCTGCATCAAAGCGGGGGAGCCGACATCGGACGGTATAGTACGTCCGATGTCGGTAAGGGGTTAAAATGGTATCATGTTTGAGGGTTTCCCAACATATGGGACCCCTAAAGTCACTTCAAACATGGATAAGTCCCTAAAAAAATACATTTTGTAAATTTCCTTGAAAAAGAAAAATTGCTGCTACATTTTTAATCCTCCTAAAATGCTAACAAAATAAAATAACATTTTACAAATGGTGCTGATGTAAAGCCGACATGTGGGAAATGTTATTTATTAATGGTTTGCTGTGGTATGGCCATCTGGATTAAAGGGAAAATCATTCCAAATTTGAAAATTGCTAATTTTTTAACATTTTTCAAAATGTTTTGATATTTTTTTATAAATAAACACAAAACATATTGACCTAAATTTACCCTTATCCTAAAGTATAATGTGTCACGAAAAAAACAGTCTCAAAATCACTGGGATTTATTGAAGCGTTCCAGAGTTATTACCACATAAAGTGACACTGGTCAGATTTCAAAAATTTGGCTCCGTCACTAAGGGGTTAAGTGACTTCCCTGTACAAAAGAACCAGTATCCTTGCGAGGAGCGCACCAGTTCCACAAGGTTCAACTCAGTGCTTACTTAGACATAGTTGAAAATAGTTTCCCCTTCCCATTTTTCTTTATCTTTTATTTGGCGAAAGGCTGTTTACCGATATGGCAGCCGTATACCAGAAGCAGAGTAAGGAGGCCCTGACTAACCTCTGAGTACGGAGGAATATAGAGGCAGCAGACAAATCCAAAGATCTGCTGATTGGTGCCTTGATGGAGCAAAGTACTGTGGCACCTGAATAAAGAGAGAGCCCAACTCAGAGCAGCCAAGCAGTGGACCTGGTCCCGGAAATACCTTCTGGGGGGCGCTGACAATGCGAGTTGTGGGTCGAGCATGGATTTAGCAAAAGGCCTTAGTGAGAATGTGATGCCAGTTTTGGCCTGCAGCTTATTCTACAGTACCAGGTACAATAGTGCACAGTGACCGGAATCTGCTGAGCATACAGTCATGGCTGAAAGTGTTGGCACCCTTGAAATTGTTCCAGAAAATGAAGAATTTTTCCCAGAACATATTGCAATTACACATGTTTTGTTCTAAACATGGATATTTCCTTTGTGTGTATTTGAGCAACACAAAAGATAAAAGGCAAATTGGACGCGATTTCACATAAAACCCCCAGAATTTGTCTGATGAAATTATTGCCACTTTTCCAAAATTGTGGATAAGCAATTTTTTTTTTTTTTAATTTTTTTATTTTAAGCATGTGATGTTCGTTTAAACTCACCCTTGGCATGTAACAAGTGTGGGCAATATAAAAATCACAATGGAAACCAGATAAAAAGGGGAGAACATGGCTGAATCTTTTCACTTAGGCCGGGATCACACATGCGAGAAATACGGCCATGTCTAGCATGTAAATACCCGGCATTGCCGCCGTCACTCAGGAGCGGAGCTTGCGGCTCCATGTATTGCTATGCGGCTGCACGCTCCGCTCCTGAGTGCCGGCGGCAGTGCCGGGAATTAACATGTGAGACTTGGCCTTATTTCTCGCTTGTGTGACAGTCACACACACAGACAAAAAGCATAGAGAACAGAAAGAGGAGAAGAGAACTGTCTGAAGACTTGAGAACAAAGAACTTTGGAAAATATCAACAATCTCAAGTTTATCTCCAGAGATCTGGATGTTATTTTGTCCACGGTGCGCAACATAATCAAGAAGATTACAACCAATGGCACTGTAGCTAATCTCCCTGGACGTTGATGGCAGAGAAAAATTGATGAAAGGTTGCAACCCAGGATAATCCGGATGGTGGATAAGCAGCCTCAATCAAGTTCCAAAGAAATTCAAGATATCCTGCAGGCTCAGGGTGCTTCGGTGTTAGCGCAAACTGTCAACATTTGAATGAATTAACACGCTATAGCAGGAGATCCAGGAGGACCCCACTGTTGACACAGAGACATACACAAGCTAGGCAGTAGTTTGCCAAAATGTGCGTTAGTAAGCCAAAATCCTTCTAGGAAAGCCTTGTGGACAGATAAGACCAAGGTAGAGCTTTTTTGTAAAGGATGTAATTCTACTGTTTACCGAAAACTGAATGAGGCCTACAAAGAAAAAAAAAAAAAACACAGTACCTACAGTCAAATATGGTGGAGGTTCAAAGATATTTTGGGGTTTTGCTTCCTCTGGCATCGGGTGCCTTGACCTTGTGCAAGGCATTATGCAATCCGAAGATTGCTAAATAATATTGGATCGCTATGCAGTGTCCAGTGTCAGAAAGCTGAGTTTGCATCCAAGGTCACAGATCTTCCATCAGGACAATGGCTCCAAACATCGTTCGTTGCCATGGTGACCCGATGTTACCATGACGACATCCGGGTCACCAGACCTAGCAAACTTGCTGATCATGCCCAGTGCATGATGAGAAAGGTTGTCTGTCAGTGCAGAGCTGACAGTTACTACAGCATGGGGATGCTGCTTTATCTCCATTCTGTAGAAGCGATCAGCCTGCAAAAAATAGTAGTCCCATATTGGGACAAAGTAAAAAAAAAAAGTTAGAAAAAAGTAAAAACATTTTTTTAAAAAATAATTGTGAAAATATTTTAAAAAATCAAGATATTGTATCTCTAACTATTTTGAATGAAAAAAAATATACATATTTGGTATCACCGCATCCTCAACGACCCGACCCATAAAACTGTCCCATTAGTTAACCCCTTTAGTGAACACCATAACACAATAAATAAAACACAAGGCAAAAGACAATGCTTTATCATACCGCCGAACAAAAAGTGGAATAAAACGTGATTAAAAAAGACAGATATAAATAAACATAGTGCCGCTGAAAACGTCATTTTGTCCCGCAAGAAACGAGCTGCCATACAGCGCCATCAGCGGAAAAATAGAAAAGTTATAGCTCTCAGAATAAACATAATTTTTTTTCAATAAAATAGTTTTAATTGTATAAAAGCGTCCAAACACAAAATATATAAATGAGGCATCGCTGAAATCATACTAACCCGAAGAATAAAGCTGCCTATCAATTTTACCACACACGGAACGGCACAACCCTTTCCTGAATTGCTGTTTTTTGTTCGTGCTGCCTCATTATATCAGAATAGAAACAGATCAAAAAATTTCATGTGCCTGAAAATGGTATCAATAAAAAGGTTAACTCGTCCCGCAGAAAGCAAAGCCTCACATGACTCTGTGGGCTAAAATATGGAAAAATAGCTCTCAAAATGTGGTGACGCAAAAAATATTTTTTGCAATAAAAAGCGTCTTTAGTATGTGACAGCTGCCAAACATAAAAACCCGCTATCAATCTGGTATCGCTGTAATCGCACCAACCAGAAGAATAAAGTTACTTAATCACTTATACTGCATGAGGAACGGCGTAAAAAATAAAACCAATTCTTCACTCGTTGTTGATTTGTTCATTCTGCCTCCCAAAGATCGCAGTAAGGCTCGGCGCGCATTTATCCTGTGCTCTGCGCTGAGCGATTACACCGGGGTTTCCATGTAAGTCTCTGAAATATGTGATTCAGATGGAAACTGTGGCAGAAGATTCCTCATAATGAGGCAGATGGAGGCACTGTGGGCGCCGTCTGACCTGTGAGTCGGCAGTGTCCGTCTTTTTAGGATTGCATAAAAGTGCCTTCGGCCACAGTTTTGCGCACTTCTGAAAAGAAGGAAACTGCAGAACAGAGGACAGACGGAGTCCAGAGTAACTCTGCTGCCTCATTATAGTGAATGGATCCATCGGGGGTTCCATCTGAATTGCGTCAGAGATTTAGATGGAAACCACAGAGTAAGTGACCAGTATAGAGCGCCAGATGAATGTGATCCCAAATGTTACGTAAAATGTACCCAATAATAGCTTCCACTCAGTCCACAAAAAAAAAGCAAGTCCCCACTCAGATCTGTCATATGTTAATGGGACTATAGGGGGCTTCCACGTTACTGGTAGTTCAAAGGCTCCGGAAAAGCTAAATGGCTTCTCACCCACCAAAAGAAATTCGGCAAATTCCGCACTCCCAAATCCAAATGCCCCCCCCTTAGTCCCTCCCTTCTAAGCTCCACAATATACATAAACCAAATATTGCATCCACGTTTGGCATTTCTGAAGTGATGAGATCTCGCCTAACTTACAGGTGCAGGCCACCAGAAGCACGGGCTGGGCATACCATACTGGTGACTACAACTTACCGGTCACTACAATGGCAGATTTGCAATTTTTCACTCGGCAACATCCACTGTTGCCTGTTTCTGGAAAACACCCATGGAGTCAAAATCGTCACTACACTTGTAAATAAATTCGCAAAGAGTTATATTTTCCCAAATGGGGTCACTTGAGGGGGAATTCTGCTCTTTTAGCAATCAGGGGCTCTGTATATGGAGTCCGCAAACTCTTCTATGAAAATCAGCGCTCCAGGAGACAAATAGAGCTCCATTCCTCCCGAGTCTCTCCGTATGGCTAAGTAGCACTGTACAGCCATATGTGGGGTATTGCCAAGTTCAGTAGAAATTGTGGGACAAATTTCGGTGCCATTTTTATCCACTTCTTGTGTGAAAATTGAAAAACAAAAGTTTGGTGGTAAAAATGTAGTTTATTTGGTCTTCACCGCCCAATGGTATAAAATTCTGTGACACACCTGTGGTGTCAATATGATCACTGCACCCCTAGATGAATTCATTGAGAGGTGCAGTTTCTAAAATAGTCACTTATGTGGGGTTCTGCTGTTCTGGCACCTCAGGGGTTCTGCCAATGGGACATGGCCCCTCTCAAACCAGTCCAGCAAAAGCTGAACTCCAATATGGCGCCTCTTTTCTTCTGTGCTTTGCACTCTGCCTCCAAAGTAGTTTTCCCCCACATACTGGGTATCGGTGCACTCAGGAGAAATTACAATTTGTTCTGTATGGTTCAATTTATCCTGTTACCCGTCTGAAAATGCAATATTTTGTGCTAAAAACATACTTGTCTGTTTTTCGCTCCTCTCTCCCAGAGCCATAATTTTTTTTTTTTTCCCCATCAATATGGCCATATGGGAGCTTGTTTTTTGCGGGATGAGTTGTACTTTTGAAAAACCCCATTGGTTTTACCTTATCCTGTACTCGAAAATGGGGGAAAAAAAATTACAAGTGCCGTGAAATTGCAAAAAAAAGTGCAATTCCACAACTATTTTTTGGATTTTTTTTTTACCATGTTCACTAAATGCTTAAACTGACCTGTCATTATGATTCTCCAGGTCATTATGAGTTCATAGACACCAAACGTGTCTAGGTTCTTTTACTCTGTCGCCTCATTGCGGGACACAGGACCATGGGTGTTATGCTGCTGTCCACTAGGAGGCGACACTATGCCTAATCTGAAAAAGATTAACTCTGGCTCCTCCAAAGTTTGTAAAAATAAAATAAATTGCGCCATTTTACGATACCCGTAGCGTCTCCATTTTTTCGTGATCTGGGGCTGGGCGAGGGCTTATTTTTTGTGTACCGAGCTGTCGTTTTTAATGATACCATTTTGATTCAGATATTATCTTTTGATCGCCCGTTATTGCATTTTAATGCAATGTTGCAGCGACCCACAAAACATAATTTGTTTTTTGTTTTTTTTTCGCTACACCGTTTACCGATCGAATTAATTTTTTTTTATCACTTGATAGATCGGGCGATTCTGAACGCAGCAATACCAATTATGTCTGTTTTATTTTTATTTGTTTTATTTTAGTTTGAATGGGGGTGATTTGAACTTTTTATATTTAAGTTTTTTATTTTATAATTAAAAACTTTTATTTTTTACTTTTTGCATTCTTCAATAGCCTCCATGGGATTCTAGAAGCTGCAGTTGTCTGATCGCCTTTGCTACACACAAACAATGATCAGATCGCCTGTGTGTAGCAGAAATGCTCACTTGCTCTGAGCACCGACCGATGGGCGGCGCTCATAGCAATCTGGCAATGACAACCAAAGAGGTCTGCTGCAGACGCTGGGTTGTCATGACAACCCATCGGTGACCTGAGGTCATGTGACACAGGCGCCGATGAGCGGGATTAGTGACGTGCTTCCAGCACGATCACGTTTAAATGCCGCTGTCGAAGATTGACAGCGGCATTTAACAGGTTAACAGCCGCAGGTGGATCGCGATTCCACCTGCGGCTGCTGTGGGCACATGTCAGCTGTTCAAAACAGCTGACATGTGCCGGGAAAAATGTGGGCTCAGCGCAAAGGCGGAATAGTACGTGTACGGCGCATGTCGTGAAGGGGTTAATGTGCCAGCAACAATCTGGTAAATATTGGATGGACTTGGATTACATCTCTGTATAACTGGCCGCAACTTCCTCCTTATATCTGCTGATCGGTGGGGGTGTCAGAACCCAAACTGGCGGCAATAACTTAGAGGGTTGTTCCCCAAATTGTAAGCTATTCCCTTGCCATGGTGTAGAAGATGTCTTATTGTTTTCTGGGAGTCCAACCGTTGTGACCCCCAGCAATCCTGAGATCATGGCTCTGAAAGTGGGCGCTGCAGCCCCCTGTGGATCTGCACATGCTCGGCCTCAACTCCATCCATTGTGGGACTGGCGGACCCCCTTGTGAAGGAAAACAACATACATGTTCCCTGGCAGGTACGGCTGCATGGGGCTGAGGTCGGAGCATACACGGCAGGTGCCGACTGTGTTATACAGCTGTTCCCTGCCTCTAACAGCAGCAACCTGAGCCCGCTCTGATCTCTGCTTTTTTACCATTTAGATGCTCCTATCAATCTTCGGCCTCCGTATTTAAAGTGACCCTGTCAGCAGGATTGTGCTCAGTAACCTACAGACAGTGTCAGGTTGGCGCCGTTATACTGATTTCACTGATACCTGGCCGTCCCGCTATTCTTATCTGAATCTATCATACACGTATTAGTTTGTTTCTCGTGTTGTATCAGACAAAGACCAGTAAAATGGCGTCCTGATCCGGCTATGGCCCAGTATGGCTTGCCGCCGTGATGTGCTACAGAACCCATCATCAATCTTGTCCTACTTCTTCTTCTAGGAGAGTTCAGGAAAGAAGAAGAAAAAGAAAAAGGAGAAAAAGTCCAAGAAAGAAAAGAAGAAAAAGAGCAAAAAAACACAATCTGAGAAAAATGGGGGCTCGTCCGCCAGTACCGGCTCGGTAAGTGGGGAGGCGGCGGGTATGTCGGCACTGTGTAGTTCCGTGCTGTTATTTAGTAGAAAAGCTGTCGACTGCGCGGCGCAGTCCCGGTGCTTTATTTTCTGCAAAGGCCGCCATTATCCTGCTGTAGCTTCTCCTTCCAGCGCCATTAATCCTACTGTGACAGATGAATCCTGAATAAATAGGAAGACGCTGTCCTGGAAGAGCCGCGCGCACAGACCCTCCATTAAGGAGATTATTTTTCTGCCCGCGCTCCAGAACTATGTAGCGGTAAAACTGCGGGCGCGCGACCTTGTCTCTGCCAATTAACCTTGATATTCATCATCGTCCTCTTTGCTTCATGTCCTGATAATTTATTCCAGTCCGCAGGGTTAGAATGTGTCAAGGGTACATGATGGGGGTCTTACTCTGTGAATTGTCTCTAACCACTTCCTGCTGCTGCCAATTTTTTTTGTTGTTGTGCTTTTTCTCCCTATTTAAAATAAAAAATTAAAACAACAAAAATTGGTGTAAAAAAAAAAAAAATTATTAAAAAATTGTCGTCATTTTCTGAAGCAAATTTTGTTTAGTTGATGGAGTCGCGTAAGGTCTTTTTTTTTATTTTTATTTTTATTTTATTTTTTTTTTTGCTCTCCGAGCTGTCGTTCTTACTGATATCATGTTATAATTTTTGTGCTTTTGATGGGAGGAGCAGTAATTATAAAAAACCAAAAAAAAAATAATTTTTTTTCTTAGCCTTTTACCATAAGGGTTAATTGAACCGCTCGAACCTTTATAGGTGTGATGATACTAAATTTGCTTGGGTGGTTTTTACTATTTTTTTTAAATGCCTTCATTTTTGTATTTGGGTAAAAAAGGAGGAAGGGGGGGGGGGGTTGTGAATCAAACGTTTATTTTTTTTAATTTTTTTATTTATTTATTTATTTTTTTTTTTCAGTCCCCATAGGGGACTTAAACCGGTGACGGTTTGTTTGCCCTGTACTTTATTCTACTATATTTCATTATTGCAGTATATAGTGAAATCGTGACACTTAAATGCTTCAGCCAGAGATTGACAACAACGTTTTAGTGGTTAAACTCCAGTGATCAGCAGTAGATGCTGGCTGTGTCACACGGCTGGCATGCCCCATGGATGGTTCGGGCTTTGCTCCTCTTTACACCTTCACCCCAACTTGAGACGTGCCATAGATGAATGGTTGATATCAGGAAAAGGTTAATGGGGGCATCTGATACTTCATAAAGTCTATCTCTGCTCCATCGATACAGGGAACGTGGGGATCCCCATTCTCATGACCGGTGAGCGTCGCAGCCATCAATGACATCTCGACGATATTCGATAAGTCGTCATTAATAGAAACACCTTTAACTTCATTTTTGTCTTTTTTTTTTTTTTTTTTCTGAAAAGATTTCTACCTCGTGTGTGTTGCTCGTTTTCTTTTCATGTATATTGGTTATTTTCCTGTGCGCAGGATTCTGGCGGTGATTGGGTTGAGGCCGCCCCTGCTCAGCCGGTCAGCGACAAGAAAGCTTGGAAAATCCAGAAGGAATCGCCCGGGAGGGAATCGGAGCCAGAAGTTCAGGTATGTTACCCTAATACAGTGCTTGTGGCTAAAAATGTAAGGTTTTATAGAAAAAAATAAATGGCAGCATGTCATATGATTAATTCACATTTATAGTAAAACTTTTCTATTTAAAAGGAACCTGCTACCAGGTTTTCCCAATATGTGACCACCACCATTAGGGCCTCTTTTTACAGAATTTTAGGATGCTGTATATAAGTCACCAATCCGCTCTGCAGATCCCAAAAAAAGAGCTCCTATTATACTCCCAGATGGCACAGTCCGGTCCGATAGGCATCTCTGGTCTTGATCCGGCGCCTCCTCTCTTCTTGCGGTCCGGTCCGATGGGCGTCTCTGGTCTTGATCTCGCGCCTCCTCTCTTCTTGCGGTCCGGTCCGATGGGCGTCTCTGGTCTTGATCCCGCGCCTCCTCTCTTCTTGCGGTCCGGTCCGATGGGCGTCTCTGGTCTTGATCCCGCGCCTCCTCTCTTCTTGCGATGACGTCCTCCTTCCCTGCTCCGTGTGGATGATGTGTCCTACGTCATCCGCACTGTGGCCTCCTGCGCAGGCGCTCTTCTCTTTGTTCTACCGAGGGCACAGTACTGTAGTGCGCATGCGCCGGCTTTAATTCTGGGTCATCGGCGCTCTTTGGCCTGTTCCGGTGCATGCGCACTACAATACTTTGCCCTCTCCTCGGCACAGCATATAGGGGTGCGCCTGTACAGGAGCGAGATTGGGCGAATACTGGAAGGATATGGGGAACTGTGTCGCCCCACACTTCAGTAGCCATACCCACCATGGCTTTTTTTTTTTTTTTTTTGGCGCTTTTTTGAGACCACATAAAAACCTATGAATTACCGTGCAGTCTAGCAGGAGCAGGTCTGGTTGTCAGACCCAGCCACGGACCCTGAGTCACCCGCTTGTGCCAGTTACAGTGTTCACAGTCATGAACAGAGAGGAGGACCTAAAATTTTATTTTACGCTGTATATTTTTTCCACATAACTGGGGTCTCAATATGAGGGCTAAATGGAACAACCAATCACAATTTCTTGGACAATCCCTTTAAACCCTACCAGACATGGCAGTTTTCCATATGTGTGGGCCTCCACCATTTGTGCCCTTTCAGAGACTGGGCAGCAGCATTTCACTGGTTAACAGCAGTGGACGAAGCTCGTCTCTGCTCGCTGATGTTAGAGACAGATGATGGTTAGTACAGCCATCATCTGCCGGGAAAGGCGCAGGCTCCGCTCCTGAGTCCGCATCAAAGACCTGCAGCATCCCAGTATGTTTGTGTTTGCACTATTGTCTGTCTGCAGGGCACTATGGTTTTCTACTTTTAAAGAGAACCTGTCAGAAGTTTTGCCATACCGATCAGATGGTAAGCACCATGGCTAACCTTCATCTTAAAGGGAAGTTATCATCAAAAACAACTTCTTGTTTAATCAGGTTTTAGCGTTGGCTGTACTTTTAAAATAATATTGGCATCTTTTTCTTTTTTTTTTTTTTTTTTTTCCTTGACATGACGAACCTTAAAACCCCCCCCAGAATTATTGGTCTTGGAAATTTTTTTTACAGAAGCCAAAAGAGCTGTTTTAGACTCTAACTTCCTGTCATTTTAGGAAGAGTTTACAACAGTTTCTTTATCATTGGAGGCAGGGTTACAACAACAGGTCTATACAAAGCTGATAACAGAAGATCTACTAACCACAATAGGTGTTGTCACGGTCTCCCTTCCTTCACGGTGACCTTTGCACACGCTCATTAGATGCTTCAATAGAAAATACATGGTCGGGGGTCTGACTATTGTGGCTATGTACACATGTTGTTTCCTGAAACAGGAAGTTAGAATCTAATAAACACACCAGTGGAAAATTGCAGGATTTCTGTTTTTTATATTTAATACAGGTTGTGATAATGTAAATCTTAAAACCCAAAAACATTAAACACGAAAACCTGATTTTAAAGGAATACATACATGAGATGGTGAGCAGAGGCTGAGGTAAATGATGGCAATCTGTGTACAGCGCTGTGGAATGTGTTGTTGCTGTACTGGAATGGAAAATAAATGTAAACTTTTTTTTAACTTTTTCAATTCTATAAATAAATATAAATATAAATGTAATGTTATTTCTCCAAGACTTGTCAAGTGTTGGTGAAGAGTCAAACAGGCTTCATCTGTAAATCTCTGTCACATAGACTGTACCTTAGAAGCCGCTCGTATTTTATGTCTCATCTCTCTGGAAATGAAATGTGTAAGGCGCAAGCAATTTGCCCAGGTGGTTCCTAGTCCAGGCTGTACAATTATACAAGAAGATCGAGCTGAATGCAGACATGCTTCCGGCACGCGACCCCGTGGCCTGGGTTATGCTGCCGATTACCCAACTCTTTCCGGCTTTTATCTCTGAATTATACAGATATCTATTCATTTTTGGTCACTTTTTTTCTTCCTGTAGAAGTCAGTGAGTCCTCTCCAGACTGCTGTGAGTGATGTTCACAGCTAACATCCTCCCCACTCCCTGCGCAATGTTCTCTGCACAGTTCCTAGAGCATGCTCGCCGCACTCTCCTATAGAAGTCAGTGAGTCCCCTCCAGACTGCTGTGAGTGATGTTCACAGCTCACATCCTCCCTGCGCAGTGTTCTCTGCACAGTTCCTAGAGCATGCTCGCCGCACTCTCCTATAGAAGTCAGTGAGTCCCCTCCAGACTGCTGTGAGTGATGTTCACAGCTCACATCCTCCCTGCTCAATGTTCTCTGCACGGTTCCTAGAGCATGCTCGCAGCACTCTCCTATAGAAGTCAGTGAGTCCTCTGCAGACTGCTGTGAGTGATGTTCACAGCTCACATCCTCCCTGCGCAGTGTTCTCTGCACAGTTCCTAGAGCATGCTCGCAGCACTCTCCTATAGAAGTCAGTGAGTCCTCTGCAGACTGCTGTGAGTGATGTTCACAGCTCACATCCTCCCTGCGCAGTGTTCTCTGCACAGTTCCTAGAGCATGCTCGCAGCACTCTCCTATAGAAGTCAGTGAGTCCTCTGCAGACTGCTGTGAGTGATGTTCACAGCTCACATCCTCCCTGCGCAGTGTTCTCTGCACAGTTCCTAGAGCATGCTCGCAGCACTCTCCTATAGAAGTCAGTGAGTCCTCTGCAGACTGCTGTGAGTGATGTTCACAGCTCACATCCTCCCTGCGCAGTGTTCTCTGCACAGTTCCTAGAGCATGCTCGCAGCACTCTCCTATAGAAGTCAGTGAGTCCTCTGCAGACTGCTGTGATTCTGAGTGCTGTTGGCAGAAGCTCAGACAAGGTGATTTTAATTAGTAGAAAATGTATGTTCCTCATGGGCGTATTGTCTAATTCTCCCATTCTGATGTTTTTCTGGCTTTTTCTCTTGTGCTTTGCTCCATTTGTCCTTTCCATGTTTGCACAGAGCCAGGCTTAGGATGCACACAGTGTCCGCCTGCCATTTAGCTACCTGACAGTTCCTTGGTGTCTGCTGAATCCTTTTCCCCATAAGCCCAGAGATTGCCTCGATGTCGTGTGATGCTAAATGAACCCGTGCTTCCATTTCAGAGGGACGAGTGGATGACCTTCGACTTCATGTCTGTGAAAGCGACGTCAGCAGCCGCATTAAGAGCCGAAAGACAGAAGGAGAAAACGCTGGAGCGTGAACGAGCCGAAGCTGTAGAAAAGGTAACGAGTCGTTCATCTGAGCGTGTGCGCTGCGTGAGAATCACCGTGCAGGTCTGTGCCGGGGAGCTGCGGGGCTTGTGCTCCCCGAGGCGGTAACTATAAGAGATTGCCAGGGGAGCAGCACCCGCATACCACTGCTTACTGGTCTCTGTCATATACTGTAGTGGCCATGGCAGCTGCCACATGTGCAGTCACTCAGCTGTCCGGGTCCTGAACTCTGCGGATAGATTTAGGGCTGGACCGTGGGCAGATTAGTCTCCCCATCAATATATTTTTTTTCACCTAGTGGTGGTTTAGAAATAATGCGCACACACTTGCACAGGTATGGTGTGGTGAATATTAAAGCTTTTATCATACTTTTGCAGTCTCTGTAATGATTAATAGAAAAATTGGGAATGGTGAGTGGACATGATGAGAAAAGAGAGCCGTCACCTGTCCTCTGCCCCTCCCCCACCCTCCTCTCCCAACCTCCCCTCTCTGGCCTTCCTCCGCTCCCGCCCTCCCTTGTATTCTGCCTGTCCTCTGCTCCACTCTCTCTTGTCCTCTGTCCCCTTCTTCCCTCTCCCTTCCCTGGCCGTCCTCTACCATCACTTTCCCTCAGGTTCCCCCCCCCACTTCCTTCCCTGGCTGTACTTTGTCCCCCCTCCACACACACACTCACCTCCCTGGCCGTCCTCTACCACCACTTTTCCTTGTCCTCGGTCAAACCGTCCTCCCTAACTCCCTTCCCTGGTTGTCCTCCGCTCCTGGCCTACCTTGTCCTCTATCCCCTCCACTCCCTTCCCTGGCTGTTGTTTGCCCCCGCGTTCCCTTATCCTCTGTCCCCCTTTCCACTCACCTCCCTGGGTGTACCCCTCTCCCTTGTCCTTTGCCCCAGCATTCCCTTATCTTCTGTGTCCCTTTGCTCCCTTCCCTGCCTGTCATCTTCCTCGCCCTCCCTTGTCCTCCGCCCCCGCCTTCCCTTGTTCTCTGCCCCCCCCACTCCCTTCCCTTGCTGTCCTCTGTCCCCTTCCCCCGTCCCAGCTTCCTTTCCTTCCCCCGTCCTCCATCCCTGCTCTCCCTTGTCCTCTGTGTCCCCTCCCTTTTTTACTCCATTTCCTCGTCTTCTCCGCCTTCCCTTGTTCTCTGTCCCTCAACTCCCTACCCTAGCCATCCTCTTCCTCCGCCTTCCCTTATCCTCTGCCCTCCCCTCATCCATTCTCTTCCCTGATTGTCGTCTGCCCCCTCCCTCCCTTGTCCTCTGCCGCCCCACCTCACCTTCCTGGCTGTCCTTTGCCACTACCTTTCCGTTCCATGTCCACGGTCCCCCCAACTCCCTTCACTGGCCATCCTCTCCCCCTCCTTCCCTTGTCCTCTGTCTCCCCTACTCCCCACCCTGGCCGTCCTCTCCTCCCCCCTTCCCACTCACCTCCCTGACCGTTCCTCAGTCCCTGCCCTCCTTAGTTCTGTCCCCCCCATTTCCTTCCCTTGCTGTCCTCTCCCTCCCCCCCCCCCCCCCCCTCACTTCTCTGGCCGTCTTCTGCCCCTGCCCTCCCTTGTCCTCTGTCCCTCCCCCACTACCTTCCCTGGCTGTCCTCTGCCCTCCCCTCCCTTGACCTTTTGCCCACCCCCATTCCCCTCCCTGGCCGTCTTCTGCCCCTGCCTTCACTTGTCCTCTGTCCCCCCTTTTTCACTCCCCTCCCGTCCTCTGCCCCTGCCCTACCTGTTGTCCGTCTGTAATAAGATAAGTGTTAGCGCGGTGACGCTGGATGTTGGGTGACGCTGGATGTTGGGTGACGCTGGATGTTGGGTGACGCTGGATGTTGGGTGACAGTGTTGTCCTATTCCTGCAGCCAGATGGATTTGCCGCTCTGCCTTCTAAGAGGAATTTACAGGGATGACGAACTGGAAGAAAAAAAATTCTGAAAAACACTGCTATAGTAAAGTGTTTCTCTATTAACGAGCTCTTAAAGGGATTTCCAGGATGAGATAAACTTTAGGGAAAAAAAAGTTGCAAAAAACCCACCGCCACATCTGTCGAGGGGTTGTGTGAAGTATTAAAGCTGTGCGACAGCTGAGCTCAATGTTGCGGAGCTGCAGAACCTCGCAGACGTGCAGCATCACCTCCACATGGCTGTGCGGACAGGTCCCGGCTTCTCTGCCTGCGCGGCTTTTTATATTCCGCTCCCGTCTGTGTGTTTTGCAGGAGAAGCTGCAGGCGAGGGAGTTAAACCCGTACTGGAAGGACGGCGGTTCAGGATTGCCACCAGAGGAGGGGGATGTAACCTCAGCTAAAAAAGGTACAAGCAATTTCCATAGAAGCGTCTTCCAGCGCCCGGCTGTCCGTCCGTGTATGTCACTGTCACGCCACCGATCCGCAGGAGCCTTGAAAGAATAGAAATGGCCTTTCTGCTGCCATAGGAAAGGCAGCGCCGGCACTTGTCATCCTTTATTAGCACGCTCCTCCTTTTGTATGTGTTCTCTCCAGCCGCACAGCACATTAACATAACCGTATTAATCAGGAGCCTAATCCTGACGTCCTCCACAATGTATGCCATTATATCGTCCCGGGAAATTGTCAAAGGAAATCTCAGATCCTGGAAAATGTAAATTAAAGCTTTGATTACTTGTAATTGCTGAAAAATAGGTGGAAAATTGTCCATGAAACACCTCCCCAAAAATATAGATAAGGTTATTGCTGATAGACAATTATATAGTATATTGAGATTTAAGGGTCACTTCCGTCTTTCTGTCTGTCCTTCTGTCTGTCCTTCTGTCTGTCCTCAACTTCCGTCACGGTTATTCATTCGCTGATTGGTCTCCCCAGCTGCCTGTCATGGCTGCCGTGACCAATCAGCGACGGCCACAGTCCGATTAGTCCCTCCCTACTCCCCTGCAGTCAGTGCCGGTGCCCGCTCCATACTCCCCGCAGTCACCGCTCACACAGGGTTAATGCCAGCGGTAACGGACCGCGTTATGCCGCGGGTAACTCACTCCGTTACCGCCGCTATTAACCCTGTGTGACCAAGTTTTTACTATAGATGCTGCCTATGCAGCGTCAATAGTAAAAGGATCTAATGTTAAAAATAATAATAAAAAAAATAATTATATTCTCACCTTCCGCCGCCTTTCCCGGTCCTTGCGACCCTCCGGTAACCGCTCCGTGCAAGCGGCAGGTTCCGGTAGCAAGGATCGTGTGGGAGAAGGACCTGCCATGACGTCACGGTCATGCGACCGCGACGTCATCACACCCTGGGACCGGAAGCTGCCGCCTGTACCGCACACAGGCGACAGAACTACAAGTATGGTGAGTATGTTAGAACTACAAGGGGCCCTCGGATCGGAAGGTGAGTGTTTATTTTGTATTTTTTAACCTGTGGCTGGGCAATATACTACGTGGTTCTGTGCAATATACTACGTGGTTCTGTGCAATATACTACGTGGTTCTGTGCAATATACTACGTGGTTCTGTGCAATATACTACGTGGCTGGGTAATATACTACATCGCTGGGCAATATACTACGTGGTTCTGTGCAATATACTACGTCACTGGGCAATATACTACATGGGCTGTGCTATATACTACGTGACTGGGCAATATACTACGTGGCTGGGCAATATACTACGTGGACATGCATATTCTAGAATACCCGATGCGTTAGAATCGGGCCACCATCTAGTAAAATATATATCACACACACTCACATGCTTTCTTTCACGCGCACACTCTCGCTCACACACTCTCGCTCACACACTCTCGCTCACACACTCTCGCTCACACACTCTCGCTCTCACACTCTCGCTCACACACTCTCGCTCACACACTCTCGCTCACACACTCTCGCTCACACACTCTCGCTCACACACTCTCGCTCACACACTCTCGCTCACACACTCTCGCTCACACACTCTCGCTCACACACTCTCGCTCACACACTCTCGCTCACACACTCTCGCTCACACACTCTCGCTCACACACTCTCGCTCACACACACTCTCGCTCACACACACTCTCGCTCGCTCACACACACTCTCGCTCGCTCACACACACTCTCGCTCGCTCACACACACTCTCGCTCGCTCACACACACTCTCGCTCACTCACACACACTCTCGCTCACTCACACACACTCTCGCTCACTCACACACACTCTCGCTCACTCACACACACTCTCGCTCACTCACACACACTCTCGCTCACTCACACACACTCTCGCTCACTCACACACACTCTCGCTCACTCACACACACTCTCGCTCACTCACACACACTCTCGCTCACTCACACACACTCTCGCTCACTCACACACACTCTCGCTCACTCACACACACTCTCGCTCACTCACACACACTCTCGCTCACTCACACACACTCTCGCTCACTCACACACACTCTCGCTCACTCACACACACTCTCGCTCACTCACACACACTCTCGCTCACTCACACACACTCTCGCTCACTCACACACACTCTCGCTCACTCACACACACTCTCGCTCACTCACACACACTCTCGCTCACTCACACACACTCTCGCTCACTCACACACACTCTCGCTCACTCACACACACTCTCGCTCACTCACACACACTCTCGCTCACTCACACACACTCTCGCTCACTCACACACACTCTCGCTCACTCACACACACTCTCGCTCACTCACACACACTCTCGCTCACTCACACACACTCTCGCTCACTCACACACACTCTCGCTCACTCACACACACTCTCGCTCACTCACACACACTCTCGCTCACTCACACACACTCTCGCTCACTCACACACACTCTCGCTCACTCACACACACTCTCGCTCACTCACACTTGCAGTGTTTTCACTTTAATAGGTAGTGAAGCAATTAATAATGTCTAAACGGGCGTTACCATTGTCAGCAGGGCGGGTGCCTACATACCGTGACAGTATTTGGGGAACGGTAAGGCCGGCTCTTCAACTTATTCATGTATTTCCTGGAGAAATAGGAAAAGCAAAAAGGACAATATGGAGTTCTAAAAAAAAAAAAAGAGAGGTGCGAGGGTTTCCTCTGGTTACTCCTCTGTGACGGATATGTTGGTGCTCTGCAAGTAGCACAAATAGAGAAGACTGATCCCTTCCCTGGTGCGGAAACTCCATTTAAAGGAGCCTCCAGGTAGCATGTTAAGGAACAAGAGAAGCAGAAAAGTCAGTAGGTGGTTCTTCTCGGCGACTGACAGCCTTTACTTTGTGATTGTGCATGCAGAGAGAGCTGTCAATCACTAATTAGGACCGCCCCCTTCTGCTTTCTGGCGATCAGTTATTGCAGGCTTTACTATAGCAGTCGGTGCCATTATTATGTGCCGTCATTATCTGACCTTTTCCCGCAGTTCAGCTGGTGGCGGACGGAGGGCTGAGCTGGCTACAGAAGTCTCTGCAGAGAATGCAGGAACAGTCGGACCGAGAGAATCGGAGCCTGGAGGACATCGTGGCTGAGAGATACGGGGTGAGAATGACACTATTCAGTGACTACATCCTCCTGCCATTCGCACTGGTAGCGCAGGAGGATCTCCGTTTTATTTTCCTATTATTGATCACCTGCTGTTTTCTGCAAATTAGAGATGTGTTCAGCCACAAACCTTCCCCCCCATTGTGGCCGCTGCATTGGATGGGGAGTATTACACAGCGGCCGTTCAGACTGCAGGGAATCGGTCATCAGAAGAAGGACCCCTCATATAAATCGGGGTTTCATGTTAAACGTAAACAATCCTGATTCCATTTTTCTTCGGTTTTCCATATTACTATCTATATAAAAAAACCATTCACATTGACCACTGGGCCGAATATTAGACGCCCACTTCATGTTGTGTACAGAAGACTTTGCAGAAATCTCATCATCAGAGACGGGACTATAATAAAAGGAAACACCTCTATATACTGTAGATGACATAAAATCCACCATTCACAACAGGTGGCCATAGCTCCCCTCCTCCTCCTCCTGTACAATTATTGATAACCCCTCTGTACAGAGTAGATAATCACAGCTCCCCTCCTCCTCCTCCTGTACAATGACAGATAAGACCTCTACAGTGGGTACAGAAAGTATTCAGACCCCTTTAAATTTTTCACGCTTTGTTTAATTGCAGCCATTTGTTAAACTCAAAAAAGGTAATTTTCTTTCACATTAATGTACACTCTGCACCCCATCTTGACTGAAAAAAAACAGTAATGTAGTAATGTTTGAAAATTTATTAAAGAAAAACTGAAATATCACATGGTCATAAGTATTCAGACCCTTTGCTCAGACACTCATATGTCAGTCACATGCTGTCCATTTCCTTGTGATCCTCCTTGAGATGGTTCTACTCCTTCATTGGAGTCCAGCTGTGTTTAATTAAACTGATAGGACTTGATTTGGAAAGACGCACACCTGTCTATATAAGACCTCACAGTGCATGTCAGACTGTCAAATGAGAATCATGAGGTCAAAGGAACTGGCCAAGGAGCTCAGAGACAGAATTGTGGCAAGGCACAGATCTGGCCAAGGTTACAGAATTTTTGCAGTACTCAAGGTTCCTAAGAGCACAGTGGCTTCCATAATCCTTAAATGGAAGAAGTTTTGAACCACCAGAAGCCTTCCTAGACCTGGCCGTCCAGCCAAAGTGAGCAATTGTGGGAGAAGAGCCTTGGTAAGAGAGGTAAAGAAGAACCCCAAGATCACTGTGGCTGAGCTCCAGAGATGCAGTAGGAAGATAGTTGACTTTGTGGAACTTTCTCCCATCACTGCAGCCCTCCACCAGTCGGGCCTTTATGGCAGAGTGGCCCGACGGAAGCCTCTCCTCAGTGCAAGACATCAGAAAGCCCTCATAAAGTTTGCTAAAAAAACCACATGAAGGACTCCCAGACTATGAGAAATAAGATTCTCTGGTCTGATGAGACGAAGATAGATCTTTTTGGCGATAATTCTAAGTGGTATGTGTTGAGAAAACCAGGCACTGCTCAACACCTGCCCAATACAATCCCAACAGTGAAACATGGTGGTGGCAGCTTCATGCTATGGGGGTGATTTCCAGCTGCAGGGACAGGACGACTGGTTGTCAATGAAGGAAAAATGAATGCGGCCAAGTACAGAGATATCCTGGATGAAAACCTCTCCCAGAGTGCTCTGGACCTCAGACTTGGCCAAAGGTTCACCTTCCAACTAGACAATGACCCTAAGCACACAGCTAAAATAACAAAGGAGTGACTTCAGAACAACTCTGTGACCATTCTTGACTGGCCCAGCCAGAGCCCTGACCTAAACCCAATTGAGCATCTCTGGAGAGACCTGAAAATGGCTGTCCACCAACGTTCACCATCCAACCTGACGGAACTGCAGAGGATCTACAAGGAAGAATGGCAGAGGATCCCCAAATCCAGGTGTGAAAAACTTGATGCATATTCCCAAGAAGACTCATGGCTGTACTAGCTCAAAAGGTGCTTCTACTCAATACTGAGCAAAGGGTCTGAATACTTATGACCATGTGATGTTTCAGGTTTTCTTTTTTAATAAATTTGCAAAAATTTCTACGCTTCTGTTTTGTTTTTTTGTGTTTTTTTTTCAGTCAAGATGAGGTGCAGAGTGCACATTAATGAGAAAAAATTAACTTTTTTGATTTTACCAAATGGCTGCAATGAAGCAAAGAGTGAAATATTTAAAGGGTTCTGAATACTTTCCGTACCCACTGTACATACAGTAGATAACACAGGATCCACTATTCATAATAATGTCACAGCTCATCTCCTCCTCCTTCTCAATGACCTTTGTCCTTAGGGGAGCATACTCAGATTACGTGCTCAGAGGGCTTCTATATAGATTTAGGGTCTGGTCCATCTTCTGATGATCATGTCCACGTGCCCAACAGGGAGTAGGAATGTCTTAACTTAGTACTTGTCATCAGTGCGAAAAATGCACAATTTCTTTTTTCTTAAGTCTAGATTGTGATATAAAAAAAAAAAACAATGAAAAGAAAAAAAGCACTTTTTTTAATAAAAAAAATACATTTAGCATAGAAACCGGATTATAACAGTAAATAATTGTTGATAACACATTCCCTTTAATAGCCACTCATAGCCAAGGATGCCTTGAATATGGCAAAACAGCTCTCTTTTGGTTCTAGAGAGGAAGATCCTGAGTGGAGGATTCCCTGAGGAACCTCATGTGTTCGATTAGGGCACATCGGCTGAGGTGGTCTTCCTGGGACATCCCCCTTTAATTTTGTGGGTTGTGTATTTATTAAAGTTTATTTGTTCGGGTGGACACCTGAAGTGATGTGGGTGCATGATCCCCCCCCCCCCCCGTTCACAATCTTCAGGACCGTGGTTCTCCGGATCGGTGGGGGGTCCCAGCGATATGTGAAGATAGGGGATAACTTCCAAACTTGAGAATACCCCTATAGGCGAGAAGTGAGAGACTCTGGAAGGCCCCCAATAACCCCTTGTAACTGGTACCAAAAATTTTACAATAATTTTACTTATTTTTTTTCTTACCAGTCTATGGAAATCTTCCAAAGCAAAATGGAAGCTGCCGAAAGAGCGGTAACACCGAATTTCAGGGGAGAACAGGATGACAGAAGAGAAAGGTGGAGAAAATCAAAGTATCACGACCAAGACTCCAGAACATATGCTAAACCTGAAGGATCAAGTGATCGTAAACTTGACGCTCGCAGATCTGAGCACTCGTCCTATAGGCCGAGTAGAGAATATAATTCCGATAAAACCAATGAAGAGGAAAAAGATTCCAAGAGGAACTTCAGGCCAGAAACTGGTCGTAGAGACTATCTAGCAAGACGCTTGGAGGAAGCTACTGATGGAAAGAGCGCCACTTCCAAGCTTAAGCACCAGTTTTTAAAACCATCTGACAATATGGAGGAGGCCACCGTCAGCCCATCGAGACAGAGACATGACCCCAACTCTTCTTCTCAGATCTTCTCCAAAAGCCGCTTCTTAAAACCTGCTGATGGTGAATCTGCTCCTTTATGGAAGAGAATGTCCTCAAACCGATCCAGGGAGGAGAATTGGGGATCCACTGGAGAAGACCGAGATCTCAGTACAAAATGTGAAAAATCTCAAGAGAAAGAGCCTCAGTCTTCTCAAGAAAGCCCACCAACATCCTCACGGTAAATCCTCACGACTTCTCTGAATGTGTGTCCCATTAGTGGTTGTGGTGAGTCCTGTCGCTCATCTCATGGGCTGCTATCGTCTGTCTCGCATAATTAGCGTACTTTTGATCAGAAGATGATCAGCCTACAACAACCATTGACTGTGGTCATCATCCATCATTTTCACTCATATTTTATCACAATTCTTTTGATTTCAGCAGATTTCTATTAATATAGCGTCATAACTGTTTAAAAGGAATGTCATCATCACTACTCTTTAAATCATGTTATATGTAAAGTTTTAGGCAGGTGGGGAAAAATACTGCAAATTAAGAATTCTTTCAAAGATAGGAGTGATAATAGCTTGTTTTTGTCAATTAACAAAATGCAAAATGAATGAGCAAAAGAAAAATCTAACTCACACCTCCTTTGGTGACCTCCCATGGCTTTCATCACTTCTTCTAGGTACTTGTACTTCCACAGTTTTTGAAGAGACACTCGGCAGGGAGGTTGTTGCTGTTCCAGATATCTTGGAGAACTAACCACAGATCTTCTGAGGATGTCACTTGTGCAAATCCTTTTGTCTCTTCATATAATCCCAGACAGACCGGATGATGTGAGATCTGAGCTCTGTGGGACCCGGATCATCCCTTCCAGGATTCCTTGTTTTTCCTATCCTACATTCACACAAGACTGTGGTTGCTTCTCCAAGATGTTTGGAACACCCTATGTGTGGTTAGAAAAATGTATGATGTTTTGAAGGTAAAGAGCGGTCACACCAAATATTGATGTGATTTCAATTTCTCTTTTGTCATTCAATTTTGTTAGGTGAGAAACTATTAACCAGGGCTGTGGAGTCAAAGTCAAACCTCCCACTTCGACACCGAGTCAGACTCCTCAATTTCCCTGACTCTGACTCTCTTACATGGGTCATGTTTAAGTGATAAGTTTACTGCAGCAAAATGGTAACATCAGGCTTTGCATCACCATTATGATACAATAATGAAGCTATTTACTTGCCTTAATCCTGATTTTCTATTCACTTCAGCAGTTCTGAGATGAGTGCAGGGCTGCAGGCATTCCTTCCCAGTGCTTTTTTGCTTTGATCTGTAGAGGAAGAGCTTCACTACTGAGCATGTGCATAAAGTGCAGCACAGATTCATCTCAACTATGACCCCACAGCACTGGTCACTACTGAGCATGTGCATAAAGTGCAGCACAGATTCAGCTCAACTATGACTCCACAGCACTGGTCACTACTGAGCATGTACATAAAGTGCAGCACAGATTCTTCTCAACTATGACTCCACTGCACTGGTCACTACTGAGCATGTACATAAAGTGCAGCACAGATTCATCTCAACTATGACTCCACTGCACTGGTCACTACTGAGCATGTACATAAAGTGCAGCACAGATTCATCTCAACTAAAAGCCCAGATCCTTAGATCAGGAACAGAACAGACATTTATAGGACATTTCATTACCTCCCCAAATTATGAAAAAATGTACAGCACGTCCTGCATTGTACTACTGTACCCAATGTATTATATGTTTTAGGAGTCTAAGTCCATTTTATTCCAACTAAATGGACAGCGACTCGACGACTTCGACTCCACAGTACTGCTATTAACACTTCTGTTTTTTAAAACATTCTTACATTGCAGCATATTTTCTGCACCTGCCTAAAACTTTTGCACAGTACTGTTTAAAACTTTTTTTTTTTTCTTTTCATTTTTCAAATCACAATCTGTATAAAAAAAAAAAAAAAAAAAAAAAATTAGAATATTTCAGTTTTTCACACTGGCCACTAGGGCAAATTTACACTTCATGTTTAAGGAAATCTGCTTGTACTTTAGCAGCAACAGACAGACTCAGAACATAACTTTTCTATGAAATCCTCTAAGAATGTGTGCAAAGGTGATTGTGAAGGAAGAGGAGCCATGAACGTCAACTGTTGTGAATGTTGGATTCTGTGTTACTGGCTGTGTATTACCTGTTATTGCATTTCTGCCTGTGATGATAATGACACTGCTGAAAAGTATTCTGTAAAAGGAAATGTCGGTTTAGAAAAGCCCCAGTTGCCATTGAGGATACTGCAAAGTTTCAGGTGTGTAGTTCTCCTCAATATTCCTCCTCCTTGTGGCTACTGGCTCTCTGTAAATCTTCAGAAACTGATGATTTTCTCTGAAATGCTGTAGTGCAGCCAGACTTTGATTCATGCGTCCCATTTTTAATCTGTTATCCACAACTTAACTTCTTCGGGACACATGGACATTTACAGAACATGTGTGAATGATAGTAACTACTGAAGTGAATCAGTTTGTGGTTCGACCCCTTGGGCCATTGCATATTTCCAGAAAAGCTTTGTAATGATTGTCCTGAGTGTGGGACCCCTTATTTCCCTGTCCGCCGTCCTGCAGTCCGCTCACGTAGCCAGTTATTAATGTGTTTTCCGCGCCTCTGTTAACACGACTCGTTATATTTTTCTTATCTCGCCTTTTTATATTATCCAGCCCCCGGTTTTCCTACCGTTGTTTGGAATAATTTAGGTACAAAGCGCCTCCATTAATCCGCGCTTTCTAGCGAGCGGCAGAGGTCAGGGAGTTCTCTTTTAAGACCTGCCATGTTCTGAATAGGTTAAGAAAACAGCATAAAAGAGACTGGAGCTGAAAGCTTTCCTAATTGATAACCCCCCGGTGTTTGGAAGCCCAAATCACAGAAACCCACAGCGAGAAAATATATATTTTTTTTTATTCTCCTTATCAAAACTTCCGGCTTCTTTGCTTTCTAGTTTCCTGTGGCTCAGCAGAGAGATCTATTAGGATTTTATCTTTTCTTCTCTGTGCTTGCCCCGGCTCGCACAGCGAGAGCGCCGCTCTGATATTAGCGGCGGAGAGGCCACGTGCAACGGGAAGTTGTCTGCTCGGCGTCCCGGTAACGAGCTGTTTTTGTGTGTTTGATGTCCACTGTCTTGAACCGCGTGGGACATGATCCATCAACCAGTTTTGTTTTTTTTTTTTTCTGCAACCTTTAGGTTGTGTTCACACCTTTAAGTAATAATTTCTGCAGCTCTCGGCAGGAAAAACTCAGCTGAAAAACTGATTTGAAAAAACGGACTGATTTGAGGTAAATGGTGAAAAACGCACAGAGAATTGCCAATGCTGCACTCACAAATAAGCAACGTGTGCGTGACACTTCAGGTTTCTCGTTCACTTTGCTGGCATCAGGATTGCTTCCGGTTTATCTAGAAAATCGGCAAGGAAAAAAAACTGCACCAAACCTGCAACGTCTGCACACAGCCTTAGTGTTTTTATGCGAATGTTGGGCAACTCCACAAACTTTTTGAAAACTTAGCGAGGGGATGTGGCCGAACTCAACCGACAGTCATTAAAATTTCCGACACAAAAGTGTCTGACTCTTGAAAACTTTAATTATGTAAATCACAGGATGGATAGATGCGTTAATCTTTTATAGTACAAAAAAGTTTTGATTCTGCACTAAAAAAAAAAACCACAAAAAAACCAACTTTTTTTTTCACCTGCACTTTTTCAGACTCCCCATAGAGGCCTCTAGGAAAAAAGAACGACATGGATGTTTTTATTTTAACAGGGCCAAACGTGAATGACAAGGGGTTGTCCCAAGTAGTGGACAACCCCTTTAAGTGTTCCTTTACTGAAAAGCACCTATGGATCGGCAGGATAGATGATGATGACACAGAATGTTACTAATGTGCCTGCAGCGTCTTGCGGTATTCCCACTCTGTGACGGGCACTGGCGGCACGTGCTCAGCTGACATCGTTACTGCCAGGCTGACGGCTCCACGTTGTGTCCCCATCTATTAATCTGTGGTTCCCAAAGTGTCTTAGAAAGTTCTATCCCCATAAGAATAGTGACGACCGTCTTATATCGTCTCTGTACCTTCTGGTAACTTGATGTCATTTGATGTAAAATGTGGTAAATTGACAATCATTTTATTTTGTATGATCTCTTACCCCAGAAACATCAGAGTGCCGGTGGCCAGACGTCTCTTTAGTCTAATAGCTAACTACTCCCTGTTAGGTGTAATCGGGGTCTATCGGCAGAGACACCAGGTGGATTATAGGAAGGCGGGAACAGATTTCTGCTCTACAGCAAGTGGGGGCAGGGCTTTGTATCTGTACAGGAAGTGGGGAGGGGCTTTGTCTCGCTACAGCAAGTGGGGAGGGGCTTTGTCTCACTACAGCAAGTGGGGGCGGGGCTTTATCACTACAGCAAGTGGGGGCAGGGCTTTGTATCTGTACAGGAAGTGGGGAGGGGCTGTCTCACTACAGCAAGTGGGGGCGGGGCTTTGTCTCACTACAGCAAGTGGGGGCGGGCTTTGTACCTGTACAGGAAGTGGGGAGGGGCTTTGTCCCACTACAGCAAGTGGGGAGGGGCTTTGTCTCACTTCAGCAAGTGGGGGCAGGGCTTTGTATCTGTACAGGAAGTGGGGAGGGGCTGTCTCACTACAGCAAGTGGGGGCGGGGCTTTGTCTCACTACAGCAAGTGGGGGCAGGGCTTTGTATCTGTACAGGAAGTGGGGAGGGGCTGTCTCACTACAGCAAGTGGGGGCGGGGCTTTGTCTCACTACAGCAAGTGGGGGCGGGGCTTTGTATCTGTACAGGAAGTGGGGAGGGGCTGTCTCACTACAGCAAGTGGGGGCGGGGCTTTGTATCTGTACAGGAAGTGGGGAGGGGCTGTCTCTGCAGCAAGTGGGGGCGGGGCTTTGTATCTACAGGAAGTGGGGAGGGGCTGTCTCACTACAGCAAGTGGGGGCGGGGCTTTGTATCTGTACAGGAAGTGGGGAGGGGCTGTCTCTGCAGCAAGTGGGGGCGGGGCTTTGTATCTGTACAGGAAGTGGGGAGGGGCTGTCTCACTACAACAAGTGGGGGTGGGGCTTTGTATCTGTACAGGAAGTGGGGAGGGGCTTTGCATCTGTACAGAAAGTGGGGGCGGGGCTTTCTCTGCAGGAAGTTGGGACAGGGCTTTGTCACGCTACAGAAAGTGGGGGGGGGGGACTTGTACTTGTACTGGAATGAAGACGGGGCTTTGTCATTCTACAGGAAGTTAAGCCAAGGCTTTGTCTCTACAGGTAGTGGGGGCGGGGTTCTGTCTCTACAGCAAGTGGAGGTAGGGCTTTGTCTAGAGGAAGTGGAGGCGGGGCTTTGTCTCTGTAGGAAGTGGAGGCTTGGCTTTGTCTTTCTGTAGGAAGTGGAGGCGGGGCTTTGTCTTTCTGTAGGAAGTGGAGGCGGGGCTTTGTCTCTGTAGGAAGTGGAGGCGGGGCTTTGTCTCTGTCGGAAGTGTAGGCGGGGCTTTGTCTCTGCAGGAAGTGGAGTTGGGAATTCATCATTGTATTTTGTGTCTAGACTGTCAAATTGCATGCAGGTATAACAGATCAACAGGCTCTCACTTCAGGACAGAAAAGTCATTAAACAGTGACCTGAGCAATGCATGCTAGGAAGTGGGGAAAAGAAAGTTGCAGCACCTATAGTGCTGGGAGATTTCTGATGAAGAATAACAGGACGCTCAAATAGAGTAGATGTTAAGTTACAGGACATGAGAATCTGGATTGTTCCTGTGCTCCGAAGGCAGTTTATACTACTTGTGTAGGCTGAGGGCAGCGAGACCGTGCTTTTCTACAGGTTTTCTTGGGGAAGAAGTGTAAAGATAAGGGTTATGATGCCAAGTGCCGCAGACATTTCCATCCGTACTAGAACTTGTGCCGGTGTGTACGGGTATTTGCCGCGTGCTGTAGGGAACAATTGAAGGCAAGTGTTGGCTGTATTTTTCACCAGTCACCTTGAAGTCTTATGAGCGGTAGTGTTGGGTAGTGTTGAGTTGTGCTGTGTGCAGAGTCGCTGCGCCATTGCCTGAGCTCCGTCTCCCTACCATTGGATAGCCGTGTAACCATCCGCCTCAATGGGTGTCCCACACAGTAAACGTTGGTCAGGTATCTGGAAATGTGTCCATAGCTTATAATAAGTGGTGTCCAATATCTGAGACCCCCACCAATCCCGCAAAGGAAGGGGGCACAGCGCTCTTGTGCTTTATCATTTTCCCCCGTGCAGGGATCCGCAGCACATCTCCATTTACATGAATGGGGCCGGCAGCACCATATAGCGGCATCGCTGCTGTGCAGGGAAAAGTGGGGATACAGAACTGCACCAACACTGTGCCCCCTTCATTCTCCGGATCTACCCGACCTCTAGGATCCTAAGTAAATTCCATCATGTTTTAAGATTGTGTTGGGGGGACCCTTTAATTATAGTAATTTTGGCCATATTTTTACAGATATTTGCTTCCTGGGGGGATAATTGTGTGTTGACTTGTATATTGTTTTCTACAGACCCGAAGCAAAACCACAACCTGTCCAAATACTCAGTGAGGAAGAGATGAACAAGCTCGGCGCTAAGATTGTAAAGGCGGAAATAATGGGGAACACGGTAAGCCCATAACTGTGTCTTAAAGCGTGGTGCTAACCACCGAGTCATAAAACTTGTATCCTATGTTTTAACCAGTGTTCCCCTTTGCAGTCTCTCTCTAATTTTCAGTTCTCTCTGAGCTGGTGGGTAAAGGCATTGATGTCTCCCATACACTGCACACACAGAGAGCTACATTTCTGCTCTTCAGTGTCTGTCTAGCACATAGCCAGATGCAGCAGCATATAGGACATTATACAACAGTTCTGAGCAGTGTAGCTGTGGATCCAGCTCTGCAGTGAGATAGTTTCTATTAAGTGATCATCAGCATTTGTCTGTGTGTCTCTGACTGTCTCACTCCGTTCCTCTTTCACCCTCCTCCTTTATCCCGTAAACCTCAGCAGGCAGCTGTAATCTGATCCCTCAGTGAGCCGGTTGATTTTTCTTCTCTTGAGCAACACCGAATATAGTTGTATTTGAGGAGTTTGGTCGTTTGGCACAACATTTACCAGATACTGTATAAGAAGAGTTCGTTCATGACACTTTGCTTTTTGACCTTTTCCTCTTCTTTTTGGAGGGGTACACTTGATTTTTAGTACAGTTCTTCTGGAAAATTGCCCAGTAAGTTGCGGCCATGGGGGGCCAGAGCCGCAGTTATTAATTCCGGCAGCCGTTGTTTGTCCTGAGCCTCTGCACTTTTATTAATGTTGTTATTTCCAGCAGTAATAAAACCTCACCGGGGTGCAATGTGAACTAATAATGTGTGCTACGCTATGCACATAACCGCAGAATTAATCGCTTCATTATATAACCAACTTGGCAGCAATGAGTAGATCTGTTTTTGGATTATTGCAGAATATCAATTAACTGTCCAGAGATTGATTATCCGCCTCGTATATTAATTTAAATGCTGCTTTTTTTTTTTTTATTGCACAGATCTATTATGGCATTCGGAGCATTGTGCAGATATTTTGGTGACAAAAAGGAAATGTGATCGATTTTATAAAGCTGTAATGATTTTGTTAACTATAATGTGATCACATCACGGTCACGCCATACTTTTGGGGTACACCCACTATATAGGGCTCCATTTTGCCGTCGGAGCCATAGCTTGTCCTTTTGTTCTTTTTCGGGTGCTCACCTTCCCTTGGTCAAGCAACGGCTTTCCGTCATTGCTCCAGGGTCGGTGTTTGGCTGCAGCAGTGATTCGTGCTGTCGACGCAATGTCACCGATGCAGACAAATCACTGAGCTCTGTGGCTGTGCCAAGGTGGATGGCACCAACCATTAAGCTCAGACGTTGACTCTGTGCTGTCGAAGTGACATCACCTCTGTCTAATGCAGTCCAACCAGTGCTGAGGTTGGCGGCTGGAACCAGTGAGCTCGGCGATTATATAGATGGTCAATGTGACATCACCGATCCAGGCAAATCACTGACGTCTGTGGCTGTGCCGAGGTGTATGGCACCAACCATTGAGCTCAGACGTTGACTCTGTGTGCTGTCGAAGTGACATCACCTCTGTCTACTGCAGTCCAACCAGTGCTGAGGTTGGCGGCTGGAACCAGTGAGCTCGGTGATTATATAGATGGTCAATGTGACATCACCGATCCAGGCATCACTGACGTCTGTGGCTGTGCCGAGGTGTATGGCACCAACCATTGAGCTCAGACGTTGACTCTGTGCTGTCGAAGTGACATCACCTCTGTCTAATGCACCCAAATCTGTGCTGTGGTTGGCGGCTGGAACCAGTGAGCTCGGTGATTATGTAGACGGTCAATGTGACGTCACCAATCCAGCCAAATCATTGAGTTCTGTGGCTGTGCCAAAGTAGGTGGCGCTAACGTCTGACATCAGTGATTGGCTGCAGTGTTGATGCGCACTGTCAACTTGCTGCAGACAAAACCTTGAAACCGGAGCAGCAGAGAACAGCCATTGCTAGAGCCATGGACGGTGAGTACCTGCTGTTTCTACAGCTTTTGAGGACCACTTTACTGAAGGTGGACAAACCCTTTAGCTTTCTTAACGGTGGAAAATAATTGCGCTTAGATAGGAATATAAGTGTGGCATATACCGGTAATAGCTCTAGTAAGTTCATGTCCCATGGTAGGTAGGTTGCTTCTATCAGAAACTAAAGCTCATATAGTTATATCAAGTTTTGAGAAGAAATCTGGAGATCCACCATTTTCAGGCCTAAAGCACAGGAGAGGCTGGAGGCTGTGCCTAGTGCAGCAGCTTGCATGTCGCAGGCGGTGGGCTTACTTCAGTCCTCTGTCGGGAGGGACAGAGAATATTAGCTGGAAATAGCCTTACTTCGTGTGCAAAAAGCAGGAAGAAGCCTGGAGAAGATTCGTGCTCTGCATCAGCAATTTTATATTGTTTAAAAGTGGATTAGCGTCTACCAGGGCTGTGGAGTCAGATTAGTGGAGTTGGAGCCCATTTTGTTGGAGTAGAAGTTGGTGTCATGGAAATTGAGGAGTCGGAGTCAGAGGTTTGGCTTACTGACTCCACTGGCCGGGCTATGGAGTCGTGGAGTTGGTGTCATGGAAATTGAGGATTCGGAGGTTTGGCTTATCGACTCCACAGCCCTGGCGTCTACTATGGCTGACATTACAGCTCCCAGAAGACTGCTACATTTCGGTGATGCACGAATGAAGGTCGAATTCCTGAATAAGCAGATTCACAATTTTATTAGGAGAGCTGGGTGACGCCGCTCTCCTAGTTACACTCCGTTTTGATAAAATCTTCCAAAAGAATTTTTTAAAACCCATCGGTGATGTTTCCGTGGCAGAAAGTTAGTGCAGGTCCCCTGCTGCTCTACGCTCCAATCCGTATCTAGGTTGAAGTTACTTGGGGTGTCATGCTTCACTTTTACTTTTATCTATTGTGCCAGTTATTTATTCATGCGCCTACATTTTTGAAACAATATTTTATATGCTACTTTATTTTTCCAGAGTCTTAAAAGAGCGAATGCGAATGTGTTTTTTAACCATTTCATTGATTTCTATACTCATTAGCAGTATTGTGTTCTTTGCTTTTTCAGGTAAACTAATTCTAGCTGCAAAAATTCTCCTGCTTATATTGTAAGCATTGACGCTAATGGGCTCGGGCCACCATTACTTATCACACATCTATGGAAATTTTACTGTAATAGACGCATCCTCGTAGCTGTGTATTTTCCAAACCCTAAATTTACAGAGTATCTTTCACCAGATTTAGCATGTTAAACTGACCACGTCAGTGAATAGCGGCTGCAAAGCTGAGTAAATGTAATTTTATATTGTGATTTTCTCTTCGTGGTAGTTATTAGTTTGTAGGATATAATTTATGATAAGCCAAACTGTACATTACCAGCTATTTTTCTCTGTGGGCGTGTACTTCTTCTCCTGTATGAGGTTGTCCAACCATAAACAGGAAGCAACATACGGGGGAAAGAAGAACACATGCCCACAATTCCTTTGAGCAGTTTTTTCGATGTGATACATGTAATGACAATCTGCTTTCCTCACTCGTCTCGCTGAAGAATTATGTGTGATAGCATAGTGCTGGAGTAGAGCAGAAATAATTGTGGTTACCAGTACATCTTCGAGTTTCATCTCACAGCACTCAGTGTGGGGGAAGGGCATTGCAACAGAGCTGAGCTTTGTCTTATTAAAAAAATCCTTCTAGCAGCTCTCCTTTCACAGCACTGTCAGCTCTGCTGTCAAGCCACACTGCTGTGAGATGACAGCTGAAGAAGTGTTAGTAATCATGCTCATTTCTGGTCAGCTCTTTTTAATTACACACAGAAGAAATCCTGGTAGACCTAACCTATTGTGGGGGCGTGGTCATTTTTTTTTCTCCTGTATGTTGCTGTCTACTTATGATTGGCCAAAATCCTACAAAGAAAAATACACTCCCCCAGAGGAGAGTTTCTGGAAAAAACGCCTTTGGACTTATTAACTTTACAAACTAATATCTCCGCAATGGAGAGGAGAAAGTACATAATAAAAACAACCTTTTACTCATCTCTGCAGCCACTATTCAATTGTGTGGCCAGTTTAACATACTCAAACTGGTAGAAGATTCTCTTTAACATCGTACGATCCAGAGAGTATAGAAAAAAAATGTTAATGGTTGTCTTCGTCCACCTTCGTATCTCGCTGGTAGTGATAGCTGCTCAGAGAAGATGTTTTTGCATTAATTCTATTGCAAGCAGGGGACAATGAACTTGATGAAATCATTCAGTAATTACCGTACTTTTATTTTTTTGTTGCTCTTTAGAGCCCCTTTTACCTGGATTTTGATTTGATGATGTGTCTTACAGGAGCTGGCTGCAAAACTCAAAGCTCAACTGGAAGAAGCTCGTCAGCAAAAGCGAAATCAACTGGAAGACTGCGAGAAAGAAAGGAGAGAAAAATCCCAGGTAACCGTATCAGAAATCCGTATCAGTCCGTGTATCTGCATTATATATTGTAGCAATGATGCTGATTTATTATTCAAGAAAGTCATGTTGCACACTGTACAAATCTTGCGCATGCGCGTACTGTACAAATCTTGCGCATGCGCGTACTGTACAAATCTTGCGCATGCGCGTACTGTACAAATCTTGCGCATGTACATACTTTACAAATATGCATGCTGACGGCTCACTGCCTTGCTGCAGGGTGTAACCTAGATTACAAGTGAGGCTAGCGCTGTCTAAGCATAGTATTAAATTATATCACGATTGGTACCAAATGAGGAATCTTTCTCGCCTTATGCGGATGTGCATACAGGCACAACTCTAGGATGACGTATATTCTATGTTGATCCTTGATAGCCGTGTGCTGCCACCTTGATATAGGAGGTTCCAGTGTTACACTTACCGTATATACTCCAGTATAAGCCGACCCCCCCCCCCCCCTAATTTTGCCACAAAAAACTGTGAAAACTTAATGACTTGAGTATAAGCCTAGGGTGGGAAATGCAGCAGCTACCGGTAAATGTCAAAAGTAAAAATAGATACCAATAAAAGTAAAATTAATTGAGACATCAGTAGGTTGTGTTTTTGAATATCCATATTGAATCAGGAGCCCCATATAATGCTCCATAAAGTTTATGATGGGCCCCATAAGATGCTCCATATTAAAATATGCCCCATATAATCCTGCATAAAGGTTAATAATGGCCCCATAAGAAGCTCCATAGACACATTTGCCCAATATAATGCTGCACAAATGTTGATTATGGCCCCATAAGATGCTCCATAAAGTTTATCATGGGCCCCATAAGATGCTCCATACAGACACTTGCCCCATATAATGCTCCACAAACATTAAATATGGCCCCATAAGATGCTCCATAAAGATATTTGCGCCATATAATGCTGCACAAACGTTATGGCCTCATAAGATGCTTAATACAGACACTGGCCCCATTTGCTGTTGCTGCGATAAAAAAAAAAAATCACATACTCACATCTCCGTCGCTCAGGCCCCTGGCACTTTCAATATTCACCTGACTTCGTTCCGGCGCCGCTCCATCTTCAGCGTCTTCTGCACTGACGTTCAGGCAGAGGGCGCGCACTAACCACGTCACTGCGCCCTCTGACCTGAGCGTCACTGCAGAAGATGCTGAAGACGGAGCGGCGCCGGAACGAGGAGCAGGTGAATATCACGCAGCGCTCCCCCTCCCCATTATACTCACCAGCTCCTGGCGCGGTCCCTGTAGGTCCCTGCTTCCCCGGCGCCGCAGCTTCTTCCTGTACTGAGCGGTCACCATTACCGCTCATTACAGTAATGTATATGCGGCTCCACCCCTATGGGAGGTGGAGCCGCATATTCATTACTGTAATGAGCGGTACCATGTGACCGCTCAGTACAGGAAGACGCTGGGGAGCCAGGGACCGCACCAGGAGCAGGTGAGTATAATTAGACAGCCCCCGCTCCCCCTCCCCTGCTGACCCCTGGGTATGACTCGAGTATAAGCCGAGAGGGGGAGTTTCAGCCCAAAAAAATGGGCTGAAAATCTCAGCTTATACTCGAGTATATACGGTATATTAGTAGAGGAAATGAAAGAAATCGGCACTTCCACTCTATGCTTCCAGGATACTTCAATACAGTTTATTAAAATACAATGGCAAAACACAACGCGTTTCGGCCAGATCGTCTTTTTCAGGGGCCTCGGCATGCGCACAGTTTCATTGATGCAGTGCTCATGCTCAGGAAGCTGCGGTAACTGACAAGCTTTCAGTCCGGAACGGTAAACTCGGTTGGCAGTCCGTACGCATGCGCAAAATAGTCCAGACTTCTACATGCGAAACCAGTCTGACAAGCCAAATTGGTTGAAGATAAAAGGCGGCAGGGACTCGTATCCCCGGCTCCTTGTCTTTTTTCTCCTGTTTGCCCATACAGGTGCTAATTTTTGGTCATCTCTTTAAAGATGGAAATAGACCGGCTTTTTTTGGAGAGCGTTACCAGCTCATTGTAGTAAACTCCCAACCTGTACAGGTATCATAAATATCTCCTGCACTCTTCTGTTTTCCCAGTTGTTGCTACTCTATCACTTCATCAGACCCTCGCTGTAAAAGCAATGGTTCTGGGAGTGTTTTTCCCATAACGCGGCCCACTAGGTGGCACTACAGATACAGTACAGTGATATTGGTCATATATATTGCTGATGGGGCCACGCTCCTTGTAATTGTTACACTTAATCTTTTCAGTACTGGAAAACTTTTTAATTTGCTCCTTGGTCTTGGAGCGCAGTCATTAGGAATCCTGTTTGTGGATCCAGCCAGGCGAATCCTCCCAGACAGATTACTATTGATTTTTGGCATTATCTTGTTAAATAGGATGAATAATGTGTGTAATCTCGGCCGGGCTTTTATCAGTAGCTGTGCGGTGCCGGTGGCCGTGTGTTGGCTCTCATTATTCTGCATTATACTTATTAGTAAGTCACAGACCTTTCTACGTTCTTCTGCAGACTTTATGGGTTCAGGGCATTTCTTTTTTTAATTGTGGCCATAAATATTAAATCCACTCACTTTCTCCTATTTTGGAAAAAAAATACCTCTCCCTTGCTGGAGCTCATGGCCATAATGTTACCATATCCTATTATAAGAATGTGCATGTCAACTTTTTTGGAGTTTCTGAGATCAGTTTTTATGTTAAAGTTCGACATACCAAAAACTGTAAAAACCAGAGGTTGTATATTTTGTAGTTGCAAATGGAACCTGAGTTGGCCAGAAAAACAGTCTTTCTGACCCATGTTAGAAGAGCAATGATAAAAGTGACCCATAATAGATAAAGAGGCCGTCCACTATGACTTTTCCTTATAATAGATCATCAGTGTCTGATTGGTGGAGGTGCAGCCCCGCCGACTGGCTGGTCTAGGGTCCAGCGGTGGATGGAACTGGTCAGATACGGAGCTGCGCCATCTACTGATAGTGGCCGCGGCCTGGTATTGCACACCCGCAACCCAACTGATTTGAATAGGAAGCGGATGCGCAATACCCAGCCGTGGCCACGATCAGTGGATGGAGCAGCTTCTTAACTGTCCAGTTCCGCTTGCACCTCCACCAATCAGGCACTGATGACCTTTCTAAAGGATAGCTCATCAATGATAAAGTAGTGGACATCCTCTTTAAGTGTACTGTTACTGATGCCGTCATTTTATGGTTGGCATGGGCACTTCTGCCAGTTACTGCGCTCATTTGTAGCCATTTTTGTCACATCCGGACCATCTAATGTGCGTGTGGTTGACCCTACGCTTCCTGATGGCATATGTCAAAGACAAAAATTAGGTTTTCATCATTCTCAAACCTTTTTTTTGGCTTGTTGGATGCCATTATTGCCTTTCAGTAGTGTCCTCTCCAGCCCGCGAAGGGCGCCATACACCTCAAAAGAACCTTGGTGAAAGTTGCCAATTTCACCGGCACCGTCAAACGTGTGTTGGGGTCCCAACTATACGCCGATGGCATATATCAAGGGAAAGAAAAATTGGGTTTCAGCATGCTGAACCCTTTGTTTTCAGGGAGAGAACTATGAACGTATGTACGCTCAGCTGTGGTAAGCATGCATGCATGCATGCATGCATGCATGTGCATGGAAGGGTCTGCAGGTATTGCAGGTGACCCAACGAGCGTGCATGGAAAATTAGGAGGAAGGAATAACCCTGTATGGTACATGGCCATCTTTAGGAGACACAGGCACATTATCCCCATGCCTTCTTTGAATTTTGGCTGTTACTTGGAAGTGCGGCCATATTACGCCATATGAAACGATGTACTCAGTTTTTGCCAGGTATTAAGCCATCTTTTTTACACTTCCGATGCGCTGGATCGGCGCCGCCACTTGAGATTGACAGATATAATACATTCTCTGGAGGAGTTAGAATTAGAAGTAGTAACTTCACCTCACGTTCCCCTCTCCGGATCGCGAAGCCTCTCCTGCCATATGAATGAGTCAGTTATTTTTTTCTTTTACTTTTTGTAAATTAGATTCTACAATAATTACCTTGAGGCTTCATCCTGCTAAAAAATTAATGAATCAATTAAACTTGTCTTTCATCAGTAATTTCATTATTTATTAGCATTTAAAGCATTGTTCTCTCCGGTTCATTGCTTGCAGAAAGTTTTAGGAAGAAGGGCTCTGCTTCAGTTAAAGGGGCACAAACACCAAAAAGTTGCATTTTCTCTTTTCAGCCTGTAAGAATTTTTGCATCCTCCGTGAACATCTAAGGTCTTTGGTCTACAAGTATTGACTAAGGATTGGTTGATGGAAGATGCTTGGATACAGTGGTGGGACAAGCATGTAGAAACCGAGTCGTTTCCTAAACTCCTCATGGCTTAAAAGGACATACATATTTTATAGATCAGGAATAGGACAAGTGGAGCTTGGATTATGATTTGGGACTGAACATGATTGAAGGGGTTCTCCCCTTTTTAAAAGTTTTGTTATGGGTGAGGTTTAGGGAAAAAAAATCCTATACACCTCTTCCCGACCAGTGATACTCCATTGCATTTACTGTTGTGTCTCCCACTGTTGTTGGGGCATCAGCAGCTGTCATGAGACCAATGCAGCCAATGAGCAGCGGCTGATCGACTGAAAACTCCACTTTCCGTCTGTATGAAAGAAGCTGGCTCGTGAGCAATGCAAGGGCTGCGGCTCTTGCGGAATGTGAAAGCTACAGCTCATGCGGAATATGAGGGCCACGGCTCTTGCGGAATGTGAAGGTGGTAGCTCTTGTGGAATGCAAGGGCCCCGGCGGCTCTTGCGGAATAGGAAGGTGGCGGCTCATGCGGAATGCGAGGGGTGAAGGTCGCAGCTCCGGCGGAATGGGAAGTGTGAAGGATGCGTCTCTCAGGCGCAATGTGAAGGTGGCGGCTCATGCGGAATGCGAGGGGTGAAGGTCGCGGCTCGGGCAGAATGTGAAGGGTGAAGGCCGTGTCTCAGCGCAATGTGAAGGCGGCAGCTCTTGCGGAATGCGAGGGCACTGGCGGGTCTTGTGGAATGTGAAAGCGGTGGCTTGTGCAGAATGTGAAGGGTGAAGGCTGCGGCTTGGGCAGGAAGTGAAGGTGGCGGCTCACGCGGAATGGGAGGGCCGCGGCTCAGGTGGAATGTGAAGGCGGCGACTCATGCAAAAAGTTCCGGTGTAGGGAATTCATTGGCTACTCTTGAATTACACAATCTGTATTGTCATGATCCCCTTTTGCCCCACCTATGCCCATTTTGGCTGAATTGGGAGAAACTGGTGTGAAAACACCAAAATTTTAAGACTTTTCAAAAAAATTCTGAAGATTTTCTGAATAATTGCTTTGCAGAATCGGTGCCAAAATTCTCAAAATATGTTTAATGACCAACAAGCTAAACATTACACATTGGGAAATTATTGCAGCTTAATGGTTATTAAGAAATCGGTGGGCAGCTGAAAAGGATTTACAAAAAATACCATTTTCAACACATGGGGAAATGGCTTCTCTTAATAAAAGCCCACTACTTATAACTTTATACATTGGTCCATTTGAATTCTCACTTAAACGAGATATTAGGTATAAAATTCAAGACAATAACAAAATAAGCAAATACCCTGTAGTAAATAAATAGTAATATTACATGTAAATAACATGGGGCGTAAAAGCCATCCTACTGCGACAAGATGTACCCAATAGGGATTGTACTATCTAATATTATAACTTCACCTTGTGTCAGCCAATATAGACGGGGGCAGAATACCACCCAGGTCCGACTGTGCAGACCCCGGCCCATAGGAAGCTATGTAGATGAAATGCCCAACTACAAAAGGTGGAGCCACGTTCCTGTGTGAACCTAGTACAAGAAACTACTGTAAAACCAAAGAAATGAGCCGGAGCTGTTAAATGGCCACAGTACATATACCAAAGACAAAAAATGAGCAAATACCCTGCAGTTAATAAAAAGTAATACAAGTAAATAACATATGGGACTTGGTTGACACTGCACAGCTTCCCATGGTCAGGTGTCTGCACAGTGCCATTCCTTTTATGCTTTTTTTTTTAAATCAAAATAGTATTAACTAAGCACCCTATGTTTTTTACATGTACTCTTACTATTTACTTATTTATTTACTACAGGGCATTTACTTAATTTGATTTTTTTTTTCTTGGGTTTTATCAGTGAAATAGCCAGTGTGAATTTTACACTCCGGCTCATTTCTTTGGTTTTGCTGTAGTTTCTTGTACATTGTACAAACTGGGAAGTGGTCCCCCTTTTTGAGCTATGCAATTCATCTATTTCGCTTCCCGTGGGCAGGGGTCTGATCAGTCAGGGGCCCCTGTCCTACCCTGACCTACATTGAAGTCGGCTGACACCATTTTAAGATTTTAATACTAGAGGATCGGACTGTCCCGATTGGGTACACCTTGATGTGGTGGGATGGGCTTTTTTGATTTAAAATAGCGTTAACGAGCTCCTCTGTTATTTACATGTACTATAACTATTTACTTAATACAGGGTATATGCTCATTTTGGTTTTCTCTTGGGGTGGGTTGTGAAATGGCCACAGTGTGAACGTGCATCTACACATTTCTCATATATCATCTTATCTCAACCTCAGAAATGAGCTAGAACATATTTGGTATAATAGAAGGCTTAGTACTTCTCAGCCTGTACTGCCTAGGAGGGCACTAGAGAAGAAGCAAGGCAGAACAGATGCTTCTTCTACATACTTTATGTTGGGTAGATGGTTCCAAGATGATGACGATCATAGAATATTTGTTATTAACACCAAAATTGTGGGAGTTATACATTGTAAGAGGTGATTGGTGGTCCCCCGAGGCGGCTGATTGGCAGCTCGATGTGATTGGGACATTTAGCGGGGTGTTTAAGCTTAGAGATGATATCTTGAAACTTTCCTAGTCTGGTCCTTTCAACTTATTTCTTACTCCGTTTTGAAAAAAAAAAAGTTTTCTTTTCTTCTTCCAGAAGTTGCTTGTCGCTACCAGAAAAGTGAATTAATTTCTTGTGTTTCTTTTACCGTTAAAGGCAATTAAGTTCCTCCACGGAGCAACCCCATGTTAATTGCTTCCTCCTTATTTGTATCTTCTGCAATCGGCCGTGTACATGGCAGCCGAGATGCCACCAAAGTCATTTAAAAGTATCTAAAAATAAGTCACCTGCGCCGAGGCCATTAGCGTATCATCAGCAGTAATTTACTGTGGTCTTCTCACTCGCTGCTCCTGTAAATTATAATCCTCACTGCGGGGCGAGTATTGATGTGGAAAATTAATTCATAGTAACCGAGAAGTTTTTTGGCCTCATCATAGACAGCCATGATCACCAGCTATTGCTCTGTGCTCATTAAACTTGATATTGGTTTTATTTTTTTCTTCTTTGCTTATTTTCGGCAATTTTTCTTCCATTTTTTTTCTATATATTTTTATTTTAAATTAAATTCGTATTACTTTTTTTATTTTAATTTTTTTCTTACATTTTTTTCCATATATTTTTATTGTAAATTAAATTCTTATTTTTTTTCTTTTCCATTTTCTCTGTATTTTTATTGTAAATTAAATTCTTATTACTTTTTAACTTTTTCTTCCATTTTTTTCTATATATTTTTATTGTAAATTTAATTCTTACTTTTTTATTCTTTTTTTCCCCTTTTTTTAATATATTTTTATTGTAAATTAATTTCTTATTACTTTTTTACTTCCATTTTTTTATATATTTTTATTGTAAATTAAATTATTTTTTTTAATCTTGTGTTTAAATTAAATTTTTTTTGTTCATTTTTGCTTATATTAGACACATTAAAATCCAGAGATACTGATAAGTTTCATATGTAAATGTTTCTGTATGCGCTCAGCGCAAATTTTTTTATTTGTTCCTTAGCCATTTCTTAGTCCACCAGCATTTAACCTCAAATGGTCGGAAGGAGGGAAAAATGGTGTTCGCCTACACAGAAAAGGAAGAGACGGTTGTGCTCCTTTAATGAGTGACCCCTATTTGAACTATTTCCCCAGAAATCAGCTGGTGTAAAGGGAGAAATGGGGTATTACAAAGCACCCATTTAAAGCTGTTTTGCCAAGAGTGTAACTTGTCACCTATCCATTCGGCTTTGCTTTGTGGACATCAGATTTTTAATGGAGCAAGAATGTGGATGCTCAAAACGCCACACCACTCAAACAAGGGTTTCGGGACCCTCATTCTCATGAGCAGTGGAGGCCGTAGTAGAGAGTAGTAACTTTAAAGGGAACCTGTCAGCAGATTTTTTTTCAATGTAATTTGAGAGCAGTATAATGTAGAGCCAGAGACTCTGGTTCCAGCGATGTGTCACTTACTGGGTTGCTTGCTGTTACTTTGATAAAATCACAGTTTTCTCAGCTGCAAATATTGCAGTTCTCTGAATACTGAGCTCTGTATAACCCTGCCCACACCTCTGATTGGCACTTTGCTGCGTACACTCTGCATAGGCAGAAAGCTGCCAATCAGTGATGGGGGTGGGGTTACTCTGGGCAGGAGCAGTACATGGCATGAGACTACACAGCACAAGCTTGCTGGCAGATTCCTTTCAAACTGAATGGCTGATCATTTAATAAGTGATCATGATGAGTTTGCCAAAGTGTCAGCTTCTCTTGACAGTAAATAGGACGGTCCTAAAGGTTCTTCCTGACAGTGCAAATGCAATGTTTTGGCCAGTAGCGATTTCTCCTGACTCCCTGCCGAGCGATCCTGCGTCCTCTGTGCGGGAGCCGCTCCCTGACTCCTGTGTCGGCGGTTTATCTCCTGTCGAACAAAAGGATCGATTGTTGCAGTTCAGCAAGTGCTGTCGAGGGAGAGTCGAGAAGTCTTCATATCCATTAGGGGATAGGCCGAAATCTGTGGGTTTACCTGATGGATATGGAGGCTTTCCATTAGTAGGGAGAGAAAAAAACCTAAGTATTAGTGGATATAATAATGATAGCCCGTGTAAATCACTGGATGAACCACCCGTCAGCAGTAATCTAGCGTATATGACTAGTATTGATTAGACAAGGCCATTTAAATGAGACAGGTCGTGATTCTGGTCTTTGCCTTTATGGCAGTTGCCTGGCATTGGTTTCCATAGGTAAAGGAGCAGTCTTAAGTTTGATAGTTATTCCCTATCTACAGGATAGAGGATGACTTCCCAATTCCTGGGGATGCGCCCCACCAATCCTGAGAACCAGGACTCTGAAGAGCATTGTGTGAATGTAGCGGATGTCGATCATGCACGCTCCATTTATTCTTAATTACACAGCCATCTCTGGCGCAGAATGATTAGCGCAGTAGTGTGCATGATTGCCCTCTGCTCCATTCATATTGGGTTCTTCAGAGCCCTGGTTCTTAGAATTGGTGGAGCGGACCCGAAGTCATCGGGAAGTTACTCCGATTCTTTGGATAAGGGGATAACTTTCAAACTTGGGAATATTGTCGGTATTGATAGATTTCAGATAATGTAGAGTCACAGCCAAACCATGATGGAGGCGGGATTGCACATTCGCTGGACTGGTCTGCACGTGTAACTTGGTCCTCTAGTGTTACTGTCCTGCTGATAAAACACTGATTGTGACGGGATCGGATGAATATCTTACGCAAGTCATTTAAATCTATGGTAATAAGGATCAGGCAAGATAAATATTCGACATGCCCGATACCTTGTTCTTGGGTTAGACAATTTGCCTCCAGAGGCGTCCAGCAGCTCCGCGCCCCACACATTGTTGGCCAAGAGCGGCCGGGATGAAAACCTATCGGCGAAACACTCTTGCCTCCAATGACTGTTTATGGTGTATGAGGCCTTTAATGTTTTTTTTTCCGCACATTGTGACTACAGCACCACAGCCGGCCATGTGATCCAAGAACCAGCAGAATTATAAATTCAGCTCTGGATATGAAGAAAACTTTACATTTAGACTAGATAATTCTGAAAATTCCTGGAAAAGTGTTCCTCACATTTAATCATTTTCATTTAATGATTTTTTACCATTGGAGATGTAAATCACGGATATGGGGAGGTCGGGATGGTCTTATCGGGTTTTCACCATGATAAAATACAATGTTACAAGCAGCGGTGAAACCGCCGGAATTAATTTCATTATTTATTTTTTTTAACTTTTAGACAAGGCACTTTTCTTTTTTTCTTCCTATTGTTTTGTAGGTTCAGTTTTTTTTTTTTTCTTTAACCAGTTTCCAGAGGGAAAAAAAACTATGTGCGGAGAATGAGCGGAGAGGACAGCGGGTTATTAGGAAATAAAATAAAAACGTGGGGGTTTTCATTGCTCTGTTTGTGGCTTCTCCCGAGTATTCTTGCATCTTGTCTCTCGTGTGATATTACGTGGCCAATGTCTGCATCCTGCTTTCCCGGCATACTAAACGCCCTCACTGTCGCTGACTGTTCCATGCTCATTTCTTTGCGTCTTCAGAGGCGCTCCCTGTCGCCTCGTCATCCATTTTTCGCTTCAGCATCATTGCTTCGTTTCTACATGTGTATTCTTGTTATGGTTTTTTTTTTTTTAATGTAGTAAGTTACTGTGACCTGCAATACACTACACACAGCCCATGGACAAGAGTGGCGCTGTTTTCTAATCCCACAAAGCACTTTATGAACTATTTATTGACCGTTTGGACCAGCGGCACTGATGCGCTGCTGACCCCGAACTGTGCACTCGCCGATCCAGTGATCCTGCCAGCTTCAGAGCAGCGCTCACAAGCTGTATAACAAAGGATAGAAGTAAGTCCTGCACTGATAACCTGCAGAGGTGAGCTGGCTGGAAACCTGGGCAGCGAGCAGTAAACTATAGAACTAAAAGTCCCCTTGTTTCTTGATATCTTTTGAGGGTTTTTTTGCATATAACAATAAATTTATTTTAGTTTTGGCAGCTGTTGTACATCCGAGTTTCAGGGTTTTTTTCCCCACAGTTAGCAAAAGCCCAAAAATGCCAATTCCCCTGACTTCTGCATTAAAGAGGTATTGAATGAAACTTCTAGATAGCTGAGGGTCCGATGGTTGAGACAATGCCTGCTGCCGCTTCTTTCAGATGGTGAACATAAGTGCCCCATTTTGGTGACCACTGAAGAGTCCAGTAATCGGACCCTCACCGATCTACAAGGTATCGTCTTTCCTGTGGATGGGTGATAACTTATTGTTAATATAATAGCTCTTTATTGATTAGCGGAAGTTCTCGCTAAGAGCTTTTCACTCAACGATTGTGAACTGTGCAGCTGTCCATAGATCTTTTCACAATCGCTGAGTGAACTGTGCAGCTGTCCACAGATCCTGTCACAATCGCTGAGTGAACTGTGCAGCTGTCCATAGATCCTGTCACAATCGCTGAGTGAACTGTGCAGCTGTCCATAGATCCTGTCACAATCGCTGAGTGAACTGTGCAGCTGTCCACAGATCCTGTCACAATCGCTGAGTGAACTGTGCAGCTGTCCACAGATCCTGTCACAATCGCTGAGTGAACTGTGCAGCTGTCCACAGATCCTGTCACAATCGCTGAGTGAACTGTGCAGCTGTCCACAGATCCTGTCACAATTGCTGAGTGAACTGTGCAGCTGTCCATAGATCCTGTCACAATCGCTGAGTGAACTGTGCAGCTGTCCACAGATCCTGTCACAATTGCTGAGTGAACTGTGCAGCTGTCCATAGATCCTGTCACAATCGCTGAGTGAACTGTGCAGCTGTCCATAGATCCTGTCACAATTGCTGAGTGAACTGTGCAGCTGTCCATAGATCCTGTCACAATCCCTGAGTGAACTGTGCAGCTGTCCATAGATCCTGTCACAATCCCTGAGTGAACTGTGCAGCTGTCCATAGATCCTGTCACAATCCCTGAGTGAACTGTGCAGCTGTCCACAGATCTTTTTGGTACTGTAGGTTACAACTAGTGATGACCGAGTATACTCGTTGCTCGGGTTTTCCCAAGCACGCTCAGGTAATCTCCGAGTATTTATCAGTGCTCGGAGATTTAGTTTTTGTTGCCTCAGCTGCATGATTTACATCTGTTAGCCAGCTTGATTACATGTGGGGATTCCCTAGCAACCAGGCAACCCCCACATGTACTCAGGCTGGCTAGCAGCCATAAATCATGCAGCTGCGTAAACAAAAACTAAATTTCCGAGCACTGACAAATACTCGGAGACCACCCGAGCGTGCTTGGGAAAACCCGAGCAACGAGTATACTCGCTCATCACTAGTTACAACATCTAGTGTCCACTCGCCAAATTAATGTTGCTTGTGGTAGTATCCTGGTATACCTGTCGGGACGTGCAGCTCACTCCTTCGCTCTTGCAGAGTCTGCAGGCCGGAGAACCAAATTGCGACAGGTCATAGCCACCGCCTCTTGGAATTGACTGTGCAGAGAAGGTGCATTCCTACCTCTGACGAGTTGGAGCACTTTGGCTCCTCTTCTGTCGCTCTCCATGCAGGTCTCCTGATTTACCGTAGTTTCCAGGAGATGACTTGTTGGGTCAAAAGTTGATTTTGTCTCTAATGTGAGCTGGGAGTGTTCATAGGCCATTTTGGGTGCAATGGGCATCCTTCTATAACCCCACCCATCATACTATGTGTCCTTCCAAACTATTGGCCAAGCTCAGCTTCCTTTTAGCTGGCATGGGCCCTTCAAACAGCTAATCAGTGTCGGTAGTTGGGCCACCACCAATCAGACATTGATGACCTATTCTTAAAGATAAGTCATCAATGTCTAAGTCCTAGACGACTCCTGTAAGAGAGTATCAGTGTTCCCTTACCAGCTGGGTATAACCTAGCATGCCTCTCCTGCTCTTCACACTCACCATCTTCCTAGATAACGGCCAAGTCCTCGCTGCTTTCACTGTATTTTTTTTTTCTATTTTAATTTTATAATTATTTCTTTCGACTCTGATTAAAAAAAAAAACCCTCCTCCGTGAGAGAAGAGGCATAATCATTTTGTTAAAGGGCAGAAACACACAGCGAGATTCATTAGCAATAAATGTTAAACGCCTTCTGCACATCTGAATAATTTAATATCCACTTCAGAAAGAAAAAGTCCAGTGCCGCCACTTAAGAGCTTCATGCAAATGTTTAGTTCAAACTGTTCCAACACCTTGAAAGTTTTATTAGGAAGTTCTGGAATCTGTAATGTTCTCCGATGTCGCTAATGGGGGAGGAGGTCTGGAGATGTATGATGAGGCCGGGGTGAGAGGCGCGAGCTGCTTATCAACAGTAGATGGAGGATGATGATGATTTGGTTCTTTGTTTTCTTGCTTCTTTGCAGAAATCCGAAGCTGGAGAAGACCAAGAAGTTCTGCTGGTGAAAACCGACCTATCTGGTAGAGCGTGGCCAGTGAACTCCATGGCGGGTCCTGCAGAGCCGTGGGGAGGAAGGCGAAAAAGACAACTGGTAATTGTTTTTTTTCTCTTTTTGGCACTGTTGATGCACCCAAATATCCAGGATCCGTATTCTTTTGTTGCATTGGTCTTCAGAAGGTAACATTAGGTGCAGGATGCTTTAGGATCAGATGTCACACGTGTCTAGCTTCACAATCCTGTGACCCTCATGTTCTTTTCTTAAAGATGTTGTTCCATCTGAGACATTTAAAGTGAATCAGACAGCAGGTTTGTGCTATTTAGCATAATTTAGGGCAAGTGACCTTAAGGAATGTGTCACTGATTAGGTTTTGTATTGTAGTTTCAATACAATCAGTGTTTTATTATCAGATTATCACTGCCTGACTAGGTCTCTGTGCAGGAGAGCCAGGAAAATCTAATAATGATGAGATGACTCCGTTCATCTAGTTCCAATGTGTACAGCAAAGCTGACAAATGAGCTAGAGAATCAGACTCGGCAGTTATGGCGTCAGCAGAGTGTTGGTGACTTTTCTGCCCTTCACAGACTGCAGTGGTTGTAGGACAATGGTGGCGTCATCCCCGTGGCATGACCCGCACTTGCTCCAAGGTGGCGACAGCAGGCTTATATCGGAGAGTTTGTAGTTTTCACCGAACCCAAGCTCTCAAACATTGTATTTAGCCCGGAGAACCCCTTTAAGGGCTAGAATAGCTGTGGGAAAAAGGTGCAAAGTTTAGCGCACCCCTCATTTGTGCAAAAATGTGACTCTTGATTTTTCTGTACTTTTTTACTGGGCCTGCTCTCCTGCAAGCCTATAAGTTTGCCATTATTTACCCTATAAGTAAGTTCTAGTGCAGGGTATGTCAGCCCGTGGAGTAGATTTGACGGTCTGGTGCACGGACGATCATACATGTGTGCTCGTTTTAATGTAAGGTGTGCTCAATATATGGATCCTATAAGTGACTGATCTACAAGGACTGTGCGTTTCTCTGTGCTGCAGGTTGAGACCCATGTGGACAAGGAGAGGGTGCGTTACTTCCATGATGATGACCATCAGAGCCTTCAAGATCTGGTCAAGAGAGAAAAGATGGGAACAGCCGAAGACCAGAACAAGCTATACCTGAGAATGGCAGCCAAGGTACTGGACATCCTAATGAGTAGTCTATGTGATCACCTTCTCATTCTTCACTAACTCTATCTGGACTTACACTTCATTACTTTATGATGATCTGTATGGCTGCCATAACGAAGAATGCACAAAAGTCTTAATGCATTCTCCTTTATTGCCTGTGCTTTACTGTAGTAATATTTTAATTTACAGTGGATATCTGGGACTTAACAAAAATGTATCTCTGCACTAACAGGCAGGTAATTGCAACGTATCTGCCTCTTGTGGCTGGCACCGTTCTTCTCCAGCACAGAGCGACCACAGACTGCTCCTGCCGGAGATTCAGAAGCCTCTGCTGACGTTGCATCTACAGAGCGGAGGCTTCTTTTCCATTCGATGCGGCGGGACTTCTGACAGCATTCTGATTGACAGTCGGATCCCCGCTGCCTAACTGGGGAGCGGCTGTCAGTCATAACGACCTCGGAAGTCCTGCCCCCTCGCGTCAGCAGAGGCAGCTGAATTCCCGGCAGGAGCGGTATGTGACTGCTCTGAGCTGGGGAAGAACGGTGCAGTGCTGAACAGGTAGGTACGCTGTTTTGTTGTAATGTGCCGGATATCCACTAATCCTATACATTTTGGGAATGCGTGGCATATTGCATGTATTGGGCTGTAGCGCTGCGCTATACAGCCTCGTAGGAATATATGAGACTGTTGAGTTTGGTTCGGGAGACCCGCGACTAGTCCGTAAACTGATGACTAAATTCGGCCCAAGATTTTGCAAGGATCAATCAAGCAAACCATGTTGTGATGTCACGTAGTATCACCGTCATGCGTATTACTAAGGAAGGGAATAGTTGTGTCATAGCGAAAATTAGAATTGTGCTGTGTGTAAATCAGAGTTTGCTTCAGACATTAGTGGCTGACGGAATAAAAATTCAGGCCTGTTACTGTGAACCCTCGGATACCACCACCGACTGCAGTGCTAAACCGCCATTTTATTTTGGTAAGTGAGCATACGCTTGGTGTCTAGGAAGAAATAGGACATATAGGGTATTTCTACAGGTTTGGCATTGAGGCCCAGGAGGTACGGCACAGCAAGCCACCTCCTAATATTGGTGTTCCAGGGAGGGTAAAGTTTTTCCTTGTGGATAGTACTGAGATTAAAAATTAAACATCTGAGATGTAATTAAAGTGCCGAATTTCAGGTTTAATTAAAGGGGTCGAACAAAAATATCCGGTGAAACGTTTAGGAATTGCAACTATTTTTCTACAAAGCCGCCTCATTTCAGAGGCTCAAAAGTAATTCAGCAAATTAACTTTACTATAAATAAAATGTTCATTTTTAATACTTTGTAGTGAAGGCAATGACTGCCTGTAGTGTGGAAGCCATGGACGTCACCAAGCACTGGCTTTCCTCCTTTGTGATGCTTTGCCAGGTCATTACTGCAGTGATTTCAGTTGTTGCTTGTTTGTGAGTCTTTCTGCCTTAAGTTTTGTCTTAAGTATATGAAATGCTGCTCGATGGGGTTGAGATTTGGTGAATGACTCGGCCATTGCAGAATATTCCACTTCTTTGCTTTCGCAGTATGTATTGGGTCATTGGACGATGCTTCACAGTCCAGATAGATGGACAGTCAACCAGGGTGGATTGATTTAAATCACGCCGATTTAAATCATGATTTAAATCACGTTTTAAATCAAAAGATTTTTTTCTATTTAAATCGGATCGATTTAAATCATGATTTTAATCATGATTTAAATCACTGATTTAAATCAAAAGGTTTTTTTTAATATAAATCACGATTAAAATGAGAAGTGAGAGCAGTGCGCATGTGCGCCCATAGTTACACGGACGAAACTAGGGGCAACGATCTAACGCCAGGGTGAGGGGGGGACCCCAAAGTAAGTAAAAATCTTTTTTGTTTTACTATATGGCAATAGGTAGGTGTTTAAAAGCAGCATGTCTTAATTGTATAAACTATTAATAGCCTCCACATTTTGTTCATACTGCCCCTTTAATTCCACACTTCTAGCTTGGTTTCACTTTTGGTTTAGTTTCTTTTTCCATTCAGTTGACATGCCCAAACTTGTTGGATAGTCAGCATCCTACAGAAACCTCTGGAAGAGCATGGCATTGTGAATGTTACACATATACAGCCTTTATTCTACTGAGTTAAACAACTCAGCTTTATCTCATGATGGAAGAACCTTTGGATGGTAAAATATTTTCCTCAAAAAGCAGTTTATTGAAAAAAATCCGATTTAAATAAAAAAAATCCGATTTAAATAAAAAAAATCCGATTTTTTTGATTTTTTTAAAAAAACATTGATTTTTATCCACCCTGCAGTCAACCTTGCTGCATTTGGTTGGATCTGAGCAGAGTTTCACCCTGTACATTTCATGATTCATTCGGCTGCTTCTGTCTTCAGTCACATCATCAATAAACACCAGTGACCCACTGACATGCATGGAAGCCATGCATGCCCGCACCATCACACTGCAACCACCATGTTTACAGAGGATGTGGTATGCTTTGGATTATGAGCCATTCCAAGCCTTCTCCAGACTTTCTACTTCCCATCATTCTGGGACAGATCGATCTTCGTTTCATCTGTCCAACTAATGCTTTTCCAGAACTTTGCTGGCTTCTTTAGATTTTTTTTTTTTTAGCAAAGTCTATTCTATCCTTTATATTTTTAAGGCTGATTAATGGTTTGCACCTTGTGGTGAACCCTCTGTATTTCGTCTCATGAAGACTTCTCTTTATGGTAGACTACACCTACTTGCTGGAGAGTGTTCTTCATTTGGATGGATGTTGTGAAGGGCTTTTTCTTCACCATGGAAAGGATTCTGCAATCCTCAATCACTGTTGTCTTCTGTGGATGCCAGACCTTTTTGAGTTCCCAAACTCGCCTATTTTATTTTTTTCAGAATGTACCAAACTGTTGATTTGGCCACTCCTAACATTTCTGCTATCTTTCTGATGGATTTCTTCTTTATTAGCCTAATGATGGTCTGTTTTTCTTCCACTTAGAGCTTCTTTGACCGCACGTTGTGGGTTCACAGCAACAGCTTCCAAATGCAAACACCACACCTGGAATCAGCTCCAGACCTTTACCTACTTAATTGTTGATGGATTAACGAGGGAAAAGCCCATGCAGCCTATTTTAAAAGCTTTTGATACAATTGTCCTTTCAAAAAGAGGCAGCTACAAATTAAAGAGCTGTAATTCCTAAACCCTTACTCCAATTAGGATGTGAATACCCTCAAATTAAAGCTGTGAGTCTGCACTTTAAGCCCATATTGATTATATAACTGTATCTTGAATATGTTTTGGTAAACAGCTAATATGACACAACTTATGTCAAAGTTCAAATTTTTCTGGATGTAACTTTAAGTTTAATATTCCAAGAGGATAAAAGCTGTGACTCTGTAAGTCATTGGTGGCCTCCAATTGTTGGCTCTAGCGACCCCTCTTTCTTCCTTTCAGTATTGCATGCCTTTCTAGTATTTTCATGTCCCAGAAAAACAAAAAAAAGCAAACCTTAACATAATGGCGGTGTAATGTAGCAATAGAGAGATGCATCAGGACGATGAGAATGATTTTGCATACTGCGGCGTCTCCTCGTGCGGAATCTGTGTGGTTATTGCTTGTCATCACGGCCGAGTTTGGCTAATCGCTTCTGACTGATGCCAAACGCGTGAAATCATTGCTAAGTACAGATGTCGGGCTTGTCATGCACTGGAACGGGTCATGGGGTCTGTGCATGGTTCTTGCTAAATTAAATCTCTTCTCCTGCAACACGCTCTGTCCGTGACCTGATCTTCAGATTGACCACGTGAACCCGAGCCGCAGATGACATGAGACATGCAGAACGCATCGGCTTTAATTGATTATTCTAGAACTGATCAAAAAATGTCATCCACCTGCGAGAAATTCTGAAAAGCGTCTTTCCGAATAAGCTGGGGGTCCAGAGTACGATAAAAGATCAGTCCACTTAGTAGGGTTCGGCTCTGATGTTGACTCGGTCAAGAATCCACTTGTTCAGCAGTTTTAAAAAGTAAAAAAAAAAAGAAAATTAACTTACATCTTCCAATAATCTTATGGATCAGAAAACGCAGCTGCTTTTGTTTTTTTTTCTCCTTCGCCACATTGGGGGACACAGGACCATGGGTGTTATGCTGCTGTCACTAGGAGGCTGACACTAAGTTGAGACAAAGAGTTAGCTCCTCCCCTGCAGTATACACCCTCGTGCTGGCTTCCAGAGACCCAGTTCAAGCTTAGTGTCCGTAGGAGGCACACTGGATTTAAACCTTCTTTTCTGGACGAAGGGGGCGACGGATGCTTTCATGTTCCGATCTCCCCGAACCTACAACAGGCGAGCATGGGAGTTTTACCTCTCCGTATCCTCTCCTGCGACGTGGGATGCCACTGCTTGAGCTGACCTTTTTTGGGTGACGGGCCCCTTCAAGGGCACCGAACTCCCCCCTACTTACAGACGAGCACTGGTGTGTCACCTCCAGTATCCTCTTCTGCAGCCAGGCCTTTTATTGCCGGACATCTGCCCTGCCCACCAGGTTTCACCCTCGGCTGTACAGAGGCATTATTCCACTGTGGCGTCCGTGCAGCCCCCACTGCATCACCACTGAAAAAGCGGATGATGGAAGGAGGCGGAATGTTCCTCTCCACCCCCCTTTTCATGGGGATGGTGGATGGAGGCTCCCCCAACCATGCACCGTCCTATTTACCCCGGGCACCTTCATTGGGGTAAGTGCACTAGGGGTCGGTTCTTTCTGGCGGTCACATGTTTTTTGGGGGGGCTCCATAGCGGAAGGATTCTCCCCTTAGCGCCGCGATTCTTTTCCCTGCGGTCCGCGGGTGCGCGCCGGCCGAGGCCAGAAATTTAGTCCCCGGCTTCGGCCTTGTGTAGGCCGCATTCCATGAGGCTCTGCCCACCTGACATCATTTCTGCGGCTCCGCCCACCTCACGCATCATTTCTGCGGCTCCGCCCACGCTTCTGGCGCTTCTCGCTCCCTGCGAGACTACCCACAGACTCTCGGCAGCCATCTTCCTTCGGCAGCACTCAGCGCCGGCCGCCTTCCCTCTCTCCACGGAGGTTTTCTTCTCCCACTCAGCGCCACCCTCCAATTGCGGGGCACAGGACCAGGTAAGGAGACGGCACTAACTGCTTCCCTGCAGCGTTACCCCTCAGCTTCCACCTTAACTTTTTCATTACATTGGGGTACAACATGTCCCAGTCAAGGGGTAAAAAGTCCACTAAGGTACATACAACCTATTTCTCTGCATGTACCACCTGCCAGGCTCCTCTCCCTCGGCCTCAAAGCTCCCCCCTCTGCCCTGCCTGTGATGCCCAATGTGCCCAGGAGCCCTCCGCCGCTACCGACCCCAGTGTTCCTAGCCCCCCTGAGGGGGCCACGTCACTGTCACAATCCATGGCTTCGCTAGCCAAAGCGATTGAATCCCTTCATGACCCCTCTGGGGAGCGGGGCGTTCGTTTCCCTGGGTTAAGAGACCCCTCTATAACAGGAGAATATCGGCCAGCAGGGGCCGCTCTCACCCGAAGGAGGTTCGAACATCCAAAAAACGGATCCGCACTACCTCTCCTGAGCATTCACCACGCCATTCAGTCTCGAGTAGCTCCACTTCTCGCTCACCCTCCCCAGGGGCTCGAAGCGATCATGACTGAGTATGAGTCTGAGGCGTCCATGGACCCGGATTCTCCGGAGTTCCGCTCAACTGTTGACTCCCTCATTGAGGCTGTCAATCATGCGCTAAAGGTTAATGATGACCCTAATTCGGCTCCGGATCACGCAGTCTCCTTCACGAGAACCAAGCGATCCCATAAGGTGTTCGCCTCCCATCCGGATTTCCTAGAGATAGTTCGGTGGCACAGGGAGCAACCGGATAAACGCTTTACGGGGAAAAAGGTCCTAGAATCAAAGTATTCCTTTTTCCGCAGATCTGGTCAAGGATTGGACGAAACCACCGCTGGTAGATCCTCCGGTATCGCGTTTGGCTACCAAAACGCTGTTATCAGTACCTGACGGGGCTTCAATCAAAAATCCCACAGAACGCCAGTTAGATTCTCTGGTGCGCTCAGTGTATGAAGCCTCAGGTTCTTCCCTATCTCCTTCCTTCGCTGCGGCATGGGTCGCCAAAGCAATGGTTTTCTGGGCAGATGCTCTTGCAAAATCCATTCAAGACCAGGCTCTTTCGTCTGAGGCGGCGGACCTCGCCAAACAAATTGCTATGGCTGCAGATAATGTGATGTACGCATCATTAGACGCAGCAGACTGTGCGGCAACCGCGGCTTCAATCGCCGTCACCATCAGGAGAGCTATTTGGCTTAGAGAGTGGTGTGTGGATTCCTCTTCAAAAAAGTCTGATTTCTCTTCCCTTTCAGGGCGGACGCCTGTTTGGAGAACAATTGGACCAACTTATTTCCGATGCTACAGGGGGAAAAAGCAAGTTCCTCCCTCAACACAGGCCAAAAGCTGCTTTTCAGCGCCAACAGCATTTTCGTTTTCGCCCCTTTCACGGTGGCCTTTTCTGGTCCAACTCCACAGCATCGTCCAGATCAGAACAATCTACATGCACAGACAGAGACTCTCGGCCTTCTTACAGACCGAATCAGTCCTGGCGAGGAAAACCTAGACAACCCAGAACCAGAGGTTCTAGGCCTTCCAGATTTCCTTCACAATGACTCGGGGAGAATTCCAGTCGACACCACTGAGGTAGGCGGACGCCTGCTTCTTTTTCGACACATCTGGCTTTCCGTCATCCACGATGAATGGGTCAGAGACCTGGTGTCTTCTGGTTACAAAATAGAATTCTTCGCCTCCCCTCCAGCTCGGTTTTTTCCCTCTCGTCTCCCAAGTTCGGGAGCTCAGTCTCGCGCTCTTCACTGCGCCATCGAATCCCTCCGCCAAAACGGAGTCATCGTTCCGGTTTCGGAACGCGAGAGATTCAGAGGTTTTTACTCAAACCTCTTCGTCGTGCAAAAAAGGACGGGACGGTGCGCCCCATTTTGGACTTGAAGCTCCTAAACAAGCACGTAAAGGTGCGGCACTTCCGGATGGAATCCCTCCGGTCGGTCATCTCCTCGATGGAGAGAGGAGAGTTCCTAGCATCAATAGACATCAAAGATGCTTATCTTCACATCCCAATCTTCCCACCACATCAGAAGTTCCTCCGTTTCGCCATCCAAGAGGACCACTTTCAATTCACGGCCTTACCCTTCGGCCTTGCCACAGCGCCCAGGGTATTCACGAAGGTCATGGCGGCTGTCATGGCCATTCTACACTCCGAGGAGTGGTCATGTTGCCATACTTAGATGACCTTCTGATCAAAGGTCCATCTTTTCATGCCTGCGAAGCAAGTGTCCGCATTACGTTGGATTCCCTTTCGCGCCTGGGCTGGTTAATCAACTTGGACAAGTCCTCCCCTGTTCCAGCTCGAAGGATCTCTTTCCTAGGCATGATCCTGGACACGTCCAAGGGGCTGGTCTTACTTCCTCGGTCCAAGGCCCAAGCGCTTCAGCAGGGAGCCCGGGCGCTCTGTCGCCCTTTCCCGCAGTCCATTCGGTTTGCCATGAAGATCCTGGGGAAGATGGTGGCCGCAATGGAAGCGATTCCCTTCGCCCAACTGCATCTCCATCCCTTACAACAAGCTTTACTGGACAATTGGAACAGGAGTCCCTTAACCCTCGACCGGCCATGTCCTCTGCCCCTGCGGACCAGGCAAGCACTCAAATGGTGGACTTTGGAATCATCTCTCAACCAGGGGAGGTCTTTTCTCCCGATCCATTGGCTGGTGGTGACCACCGACGCCAGTCTCCTTGGTTGGGGAGCGGTGTTTCACCACCACACTGCCCAGGGGCGTTGGACGATTTGGGAGTCGAAACTTCCCATAAACATTCTGGAGATCCGAGCTATCAGGTTTGCCCTGAGACGCTTTCACTTCCTGCTCGGGGGTCACCCAATCCGAATTCAGTCGGGCAACGTCACAGCGGTGGCGTACATAAACCATCAGGGGGGTACCCGCAGCAGGGGAGTACCCGCAGCAGGGCGGCGATGCAGGAGGTCTCACACATTCTCCGTTGGGCCGGGGCCAACCACTCCACCATTTCCGCAGTGCACATTCCAGGCGTCGAGAACTGGGCAGCGGACTTTCTCAGCCATCAGGGTCTCGCCTCAGGAGAGTGGGAACTCCATCCAGAGGTTTTTCATCAAATCTGCCTTCGCTGGGGAACTCCGGACGTGGACCTGATGGCGTCCAGACTGAACGCCGAGGTCCCCAACTTCATAGCACGTTCTCGGGATCCCCAGGCCGTCGGGGTGGATGCACTGATATCCCCATGGCACCGGTTCCAATTCCCGTACGTGTTCCCTCCCCTTCCTCTGTTGCCGAAAGTGATCCGAAAAATCAAGATGGAGGGGTTCCGGTGATCCTTATCGCCCCGGATTGGCCACGTCGCGCATGGTATGCGGAACTCGTTCATCTCGTATCCGACGTCCCCGCCCAGATCTGCTGCGCCAAGGACCAATCTACCACCAGAGCTCAGGGGCCCTACGTTTAACGGCTTGGCTGTTGAAACCTGGATCCTAACTCAAGCAGGTTTCTCCCAGCAGGTCATCGCCACCATGATCAGCGCTCGCAAGACGTCTTCCGCTCACATCTATCACCGCACCTGGAAAGCCTTCTTCTCATGGTGCAGGCTCCGCGGTTGCCCCCCTCTCGTTTTCTCTATTCCTTCCATTCTGGAATTTCTCCAGTCCGGCTTGGATTCCGGCCTGGCGCTTAGTTCCCTCAAGGGTCAGATCTCAGCGTTATCGGTGTTGTTCCAGCGTAAGATTGCTGCTAACTTGCAAGTCAGGACGTTTATTCAAGGGGTCTCCCACGTGGTACCCCCCTACAGAATGCCGTTAGAGACCTGGGATCTCAATTTGGTCCTGGGCACCTGGGACCGCTGCTGAGGATCTTTTCTGATTTGAGGAGCCTGGAGCTAAACTTACACAGAAATTTTATTTCTACATTGTTAAAGATCAGAGCTGGGGACTGGTCACTCTGAACCCACCACACTGTTACCTTTTTGTCATGAACAGCCCTTTGCTGCCCCCTATTGTCAGGACAATTACGCATTAGACCGACGATTAACGGTGGAGGCTGCGGTTGTTACCATTAGTAGGTTGATTATTGGGGAACTTGCAATGAGCGTATGTTATATATACAACCAATTCCAACGCATGGAATATGCGTGTATACCCCGGTAAGGTCACTGCCAGATCCACGAGTGCGGTTTACAGTACAAAAGGAGTAGAACTGTTAACATTTATGTTTAATCCAGAAAGATAGGCAGGGTTTATAAAACATACATAAAATATTTTGCAAAAGGGGAAAAAAAAAACAATACTGCATACACAATTACATAACATAAACAAAATTAACAAACTTGCTAAACGGTGGTCACAGGGATGGCTCAGAGCTTTGCGAAGGAGAGCCACTTCGGTTGGAAAACTTCCAGTGAACGTGGATCATGCCTACACTACGATGTATCTCCCTGCATTGAACACCGATCAGAATTCGCCCTGTCTTTTTGTCATCGCTTCAGTTACACCCACACAACTCCCCTTGATGACCTCACATAGGGGCTGTTTGTGGAAATCCCCAACATTCATGATATCTCCGCTTCTGACAATCACAGGCATTTGGTATCACCGTCATATTTTTTTAATCATGATTTTACCTTTTAATAGATAGCTGACAACAGGCGTGCCGTGTTTCCTAAATGGCAACTATTAATTTGGGGCAGATTGATTGCCATGTCAGTTATGGAAAAATATGCATATTCTTCCCCTATTAGTCCTGAAGTTGAAAGTGTATGTCCCATCAGTATCTGATCAATACTAACCCCAATATTCATAACTGTACACTGCAGACACCAAGTCGGGGGGGAAGTTCTTTCACCATAGCAGCTTATCCCTGAGAAGAGCCTACTCCTCCTTGTATTAAACAAATACAAATATACCAGTCTTAATTACCTCTCCAAACCAGGGGATCATAGCTTCACTGGGTGTGTTAATGGGTTATAGGACATGTGGTCCTATTTCAAAAAGGATTTTGGATTGTAAGCTCTTTCTCATTTTGGAGATTCTTATTTTTCTACGACATACGCCAACATTTTTGATTACCCACATTTTTGAAACGAGCTTGGGTCCCTTACATCACGTTACAGCCAATTGGTTTGCAGAAAAAGAACACAGCGGGACAGTATGGGGCAGATTCATCAATGTCGCTTAGATATCAACTGGACTTCAGAAGCCCCTTTAACTCCTATTTCGACACTGTCAAAAGTTGAGACAAGTGCAGCTAATAACGCAGTCTACACTAGCAAAAGTATTAAAAAACCAGCCCCGGGTCTAACCTGACATTATTTTACGTATGTGGCAGATGGTTGTGCAGAATGTGTGCCATGTTGGTTAGTCTGCCGCGCCCTGTACTGTGTGGTGTGTTGGTTAATGTGTTTTTTTTTTTTTTTTAAATTTTTATAATTATATTGACATTTATGATCGTATGTTAGTCATGACAAAGTGCATATTAAACAGCCTTGTATAATTCAGTTTTACCCCTGATTCTGACAGAATCAGTCTACTTCCCCTTCTGGCAATTGACAATATATCCCCTTATAATCAGGTAACAATATATCTCCTCATAAATTCAGCGCTATACTGAGTCTTGGATCCTTCTCTGACTAGCGGGCAGAAAGATATTTCTTTTAGTTGTTCTACAATGAACACAGGATGACTCTACAGAGCTCAGGCTGTGGGGAGAGTGACTGAGCATGCGTGACCACCATCGCTTGGCTCATTAGGTGGACGTGCTCATTGCTGTGCGCTGTGGACACCAGGTGGCGCCATACTGTATACGGTAACTAAATTTTGTTTTTTACCAATTAGTAAATGCAAATATATATATATATATATATATACTAGCTGAAGAGCCCGGCGTTGCCTGGGCATAGTAAATATCTGTGGTTAGTTATAGCACCTCACTTCTCTTATTTTCCCATCACGCCTCTCATTTTCCCCATCACATCTGTCATTTTCCCCCTCACATCTCTCATTTTCTCCCTCACACCTCTCATTTTCCCCCTCACTCCTCTTATTTTCCCCCTCACTCCTCTCATTTCCCCCTAACACTTGTCATTTCGAACTCACATCTGTCATTTTCCGATCACTCCACTATTTTCCCTCACTCCTCTCATTTTGCACTCACACCTTTTCATTTTCACCTCACACCTCTCATTTTCACCTCAGTATATACATGTTTGTCATCTCCCTTATATATAGTATACACCTGTATGTCATCTCCTGTATATAGTATGTACCTGTATGTCATCTCCCCTGTATATAGTATATACCTGCTGTGTCATCTCCCCTGTATATAGTATATACCTGTATGTCATCTCCTATATATAGTATATACCTGTATGTAATCTCCTCCTGTATATAGTATATACCTGTGTCATCTCACCTATATATAGTATATATCTGTGTGTCATCTCCTCCTGTATATAGCATATACCTGTATGTCATCTCCTCCTATACATAGCATATACCTGTATCTCATCTCCTCCTGTATATACTATATACCTGTAGGTAATCTGCTCCTCTATATAGTATATACCTGTGTGTCATCTCCTCCTGTATATAGTATATACCTGTGTGTCATCTCCCCTGTAAATAGTATATATCTGTATGTCATCTCCTCCTGTATTAGACCTCGTTCACACGTTATTTGGTCAGTATTTTTACCTCAGTATTTGTAAGCTAAATTGGCAGCCTGATAAATCCCCAGCCAACAGCAAGCCCACCCCCTGGCAGTATATATTAGCTCACACATACACATAATAGGTCATGTGACTGACAGCTGCCGGATTCCTATATGGTACATTTGTTGCTCTTGTAGTTTGTCTGCTTATTAATCAGATTTTTATTTTTGAAGGCTAATACCAGACTTGTGTGTGTTTTAGGGCGAGTTTCGTGTGTCAAGTTGTGTGTGTTGAGTTGCGTGTGGCAACATGCATGTAGCGACTTTTGTGAGATGAGTTTTGTGTGGCGACATGCGTGTAGCAACTTTTTGTGTGTCGAGTTGCATGTGACCGGTTAGTGTAGCAAGTTGTGTGCAGCAAGTTTTGCGCTTGGCGAGTTTTGAGCGTGGCGAGTTTTATGTGTGGTGCCTTTTGAGTATGTGCAAGTTTTGTGTGAGGCAACTTTTGCATGTGTTGCAACTTTTGTGCATGTGGCAATTTTTCCGCGTGTGCAAGTTTTGCGTGTGGCGAGTTTTCCATGAGGTGAGTTTTGCACGTGTGGCGAGTTTTGCATGTGGAGAGTTTTGCGCGTGGCGAGTTTTGAGCGTGGCGAGTTTTGAGCGGCAACTTTTGTGTTTTGACTTTTATGTGGCGAGGTTGGTGTATGTGTGGTGAAATGTGCGCTGAGGGTTGTATATGTGTTCGAGCACGTGGTAGTGTGTGGCGCATTTTGTGTGTGTTCATATCCCCGTGGTGGTGTGGTGATTATCCCATGTTGGGGCCCCACCTTAGCAACTGTACGGTATATACTCTTTGGCGCCATCGCTCTCATTCTTTAAGTCCCCCTTGTTCACATCTGGCAGCTGTTATTTTGCCTCCAACACTTTTCCTTTCATTTTTCCCCATTATGTAGATAGGGGCAAAATTGTTTGGTGAATTGGAAAGCGCGGGGTTAAAATTTCATCTCACAACATAGCCTATGACGCTCTCGGGGTCCAGACGTGTGACTGTGCAAAATTTTGTGGCTGTAGCTGCGACGGTTCAGATGCCAATCCCGGACATACATACATACATACATACATACATACACACACACACACATTCAGCTTTATATATTAGATATATATATATATATACATACACACACACTTTTTTTTATATTTTCGGATTTATAAAGTAAATATGATTTTTTTCTCTTTTAATTGGCTATTTTACCAAAAGACTACAGAAGGTACCACCATCATAGTTACAGTGGAGTATCACATTGGAGAATGTTGCATGATATGAAATCCCTCTCATCTTCCCGCTGTCTGTTTTCTTTCCTGTTCATCCGTGTGGGTGTAGTGAGATAGTAATGTCGCGTTTCAGGTAACGTGGATACACTGTCAGATCACTGAGGAGACAAATGCATCTCCTTAGCTCGCCTTTTCCTCCAGATATTGCTTTTATTGCAGCTTTTAGTAACATAATCCGCTTCCACCACCCACTCGTTGATGTGACGGCAGTCTCCGAGCACAAGGTCATTTGCAATCTGTCGATTTCCATAGGAGGACGTCTCGGTGCTGCGCTGTTCTGCTGTCTCCGCGTATTACTTCTGACGCTGCCCATAAACCCGCATTGGGGAATTTCATACTCCGCTAGTAATCTAATCTAATATGCTTCAAAGAGATGAGGTTTTCCCTTACTGGAGAAGTGATCACCTACAGTGTCCACAGCATAGGAGATAATTTGCACGTTACTGGGGTCTGTCTGCTAAGACCCCTATCCGTATGTTAGGATGGAGAGGTGGCCGTTCATGCACGTCATTGCTCCATTCATTGTCTGTGGGACTGCCGGGGATGATGCTATGCTCTGTTATCTGCCGCAGTCCCATTGGCAATGAATGAAGCGCTTTTCTGTGTTTTTCAGACCTTCATTTTCAGGATCAGGGGGGGGGTCCCAGTGATCACACCCTCACCCTATAGGAAGAAGTGATCTGTCATCTCCCAGTTCCTGCTGCCTGATCCACTGGCAGCATGAATCCGAAATCGGCAGTACAATTGCAGCCATGTTTTACTCTGAAATGTTGTGGAGTTTGATTAACATACTGTTACGGGTTTACTGCGACAGAGAGGAGACAGAAGACCGCAGCGTCTGATTTCTCCTAATCTTGCACTGATTAAAAGCACTTCACCTTCATATTAAACGGTATAAATTTCTATTAGCAGTGCAAGGGTTATTCTGCTCTGTTGAGCACTCCTGGAGCGTTAAGGCTCTCACCTGTGCACTGTTAGTCACTCCAACCTCCTATATTTTTCGGGCCCTGGCTAGCACTCATTGTCAGAGTTAGCTTATGCTGCATGGCTGGAGGTTGTTGGTGGTTATTGAAGAAGGAGTTTGGTGGATTTATCTGTGACTGTTGCTAGGTTTTGTGCATGTGATAATTGCCCTCTTTCTCCTACTTTTGGTTTAACCCCATCCTCCACTCCCCGGTGCATTACTCTGTTGTACGAGTGAGTTTATTTGTATGTTTGGTATTTTTATTTACCCTTGTTAATATTACCTTGTTACACTGGTTGGTGTATTACGGTACACTACTACTCCCCTGTTCCCCGGGTGGGGGAAGAGTATCGACTGAGGGCGGATTCAGGAGCTAAGGCAAGGTATGTGGCCCTGGCATCTTCACCATCAGAAGTAAGCTGGGTGAGCTAGGGCACCCCTAGCATTAGGGACAGGGAAGGAGCCCCTGGTCCTGGGACACCGCAAAGCCGTGACATATACAGTATTTTCAAAAATTCAGCCGGGAAACAGCTAGCAGGACTTGGTGTAAAAACTACCCAATTGAACAAATTTTTAATCCGTTTTACATCCAAATTTTGATGCTGAAGAATCTGATGTGTTGTCAAGAATAAAATTCGGCAAAACCTATTTTGGCACACTAGCAAATATAAAAGTTAAAAGGTTTGTCCAGAATGAAAAAATAGGAAACAGCGCCACCCCTGACTGTTGTTGGTTGTGTCTGCTATTTTAACTTTACCCCAACAGAGCTGAAAGAAAGCAACCATGTTTTTTTTTTTTGTTTGTTTTTTTTAATTTGCACAACCCCAAAAGCACAGATTAAGTGCTAATGTGCTACCATAGCACTGGACGGTAAATGGAATTTGTCGCCAGGTTTTTGCCACCTAATCTGAGGGCAGTGTAATGTAGAGACAGAGAGTTTGATTCCTGCTATGTCACTTACTAGGCTGCTTGCTATAGTTTTGCTAAAATAACAGTTTTATCAGCAGGAGGTTCACTAGAGAACTAGTAAACCTGCTGCCACGTAGTTCTCCATAATCATGAGCTTTGTATAATCCCGCCCCCCCACTAATGATTGGCAGCTTTCTGCCTATGCACAGTGTAAACATAAAGCAGCCAATCAGTAATGTGGGCGGGGTTACACAGAATTCTGCATTCAGAGAACTGCTAGATCCGCAGCAGAGAAAACTGAGATTTTATTAAAACTAGAGCAAGCGACCCAGTAAGTGACATATCGCAGGAATCTGTGTATCTGCCCCTACTTCGTTCTTATTACATGGCAAAACCTGCTGACGGATTCCCTCTATGCACACCGATCATTGGGCCGTATTTCGCAGTGTAGCCTGTCTTTACAGCACAGCCCCGGTTGTACTTGGCATACAGCGAGTTGCATATGAAGCCCCCAATTAAAAATTAGAGAGGTGATTGTAATTACTCCTGAGCTTCTGAAGGTGGAGGGCAGAAAATCCTCTGCTCACCAATTATTGAATAATCTATGCCGCCGGCGTGTGGCACGCTTCTGGGACTACATGCATTCTCCAGTCATATTAATGCCCAACACGGAAGGAAAGGAGTAAAACAAGCGTTCAGTCCTGATCGATAGCGCAGGATCACATTTGCAAAGTCAATATGTCTTGAGATGTGTAGAAGGAATACATTAACCTCCTGCCGCGTGTAACATTTATCTGCACTTTGTTCTTGTGGCTTTTCACTTCGAAACCTAGTGTTTTTTTATGTTTTTTTTTTGTTTTTTTTTCTCTGTTCTGTTCACATCCCATCTGACCCGTCCATCAGCTGTATATTGGGGGCGCACGCTAACGTACGGTCTTATGTACGTTCCTATAGAGTTATAGAAGGTATGCCAACACATACCGGCCCGACGGAGGCCATCCGGTTACGTCCAGCGCATGCACGGGTTACATAAACCACATAAAGCTCAACCTAGCGATAATCCAGAAAAAGACAAAAAATTTTAAAAAATCAGAATAAGTCCCTGGATCTTCCGCTTTAAGCCTATGTTCCACAATGACATTTTGGGAATGTCTTTTATAGTCTGTTTTTTTTTTGTTTTTTTTTTCATAATGATGTAAAAACAAGCATTTAATCTTTGAGGATCTGTGGACATTGAGATTTTTTTTTATTTTTCAGTGTTTGCAGCAGAAATTCTCAAAATTCCTGAAAAACTTTCTGCTCCGTTTTTCCTCTTCAAAAGCTCAGCAAAAAGGGCTCAGTGTGCGCATTATTAAAAATCTTCTCACTTCTCAATAACGGAGTAATTTTTTAATTGCCGCTTGTTGCCTAGGTAGTCGCCCACCTCTGCCGTCTGAGCAGAGGCGGACGGTTTCCTAGGCAAGTTACGCTCGCATGCAAGCTGTTTGCTTTTGATCTTGCCTCTTCCGATGCTGCACTGGCTAAACTGCGTCTGCTAGTTGCATGGTAGAGCACGGATCAGCCCAGCGGCACAGCCATACTGCCAGCCCGAGTGGGCAATCTTCAGAAGCGCACCGCAGGAGGGCAGAGGAGCGGTGCAGTGCTGAAGAGAACTAATGAGAATAGCCCTCTAAGGAGGAGAAACAAGCTCGCGATTACTGCACATATCCTGTGTAGCGGCTGCTGTTATATAGTCTCTAATATAAGGAATCTGTGCAGAAAGTAAGTCTTGTGCTTTATATCATCCATCAACTATGTCTCCCAGGAGGTTCCTTGTACTGGTCATGGTCAGATGACTTTATCTCAAGGGGGACCCCTGAGGTTTGCTGTACCACTTACTGGGAAATGCCATGGCTGTCAGGCATGTCTTCTCTAGAAAAAGATGTGGCTCACAGGCTTCTTTTATTTGTAGGTGTGGGGATTGTTCTGTCAAGCCTTGATTTTCAGACCATTGACTTTAGGGCTTAAGGGTCCAGGATATTGTGAATTCAGAGACTCATCTGTAAATGCAAGCTTGGAGTGAAGGAAATCCGGATAAACAGGTTTAAGATTTCCCTGGTGGTCTTGGGGTAAGGGTGTGGTTAATCCCACTTTTTCTGAGTAATGGCCTCGTGAAGGAGAGGAGGAAATCAGTTATTAACCTTTACATAAGCTAGTACTATATGTGGTGTGGCAAGATGGCTTCTTCATCCTGGAACTACGCCCCGGAATCCTTGGAATGTGAGGTGGATACACTGAAGACCATGTATGGAACAGAGCTAGCATGGACCTATCACAGACTGACATGATGGCTGCTCAGAAGATGTGGCAAGATGGTGTCTACATCCTGGAACTACGCCCCGGAATCCTTAGAATGTGAGGTGGATACACTGAAGACCATGTATGGAGCAGACCTAGCATGGACCTATCACAGACTGACATGATGGCTGCTCAGAAGATGTGGCAAGATGGTGTCTTCATCCTGGAACTACGCCCCGGAATCCTTGGAATGTGAGGTGGATACACTGAAGACCATGTATGGAACAGACCTAGCATGGACCTATCACAGACTGACATGGCTGCTTAGAAGATGTGGCAAGATGGCGTCTACATCCTGGAACTACGCCCCGGAATCTTTGGAATGTGAGGTGGATACGCTGAAGACCATGTATGGAACAGACCTAGCATGGACCTATCACAGACTGACATGATGGCTGCTCCGAAGCTGTGCACCGCCCTCTTCCTGCCTCCTACATGATCTTTTGTCTATACTAATAAAGTTCAGTTCTGTGCCAGCTCTTGCCGAGAGAGGAGCGCACATCTGACCCTGCGTCCGACGTCTGTCTTTTATGCATGCACTTGGCTCATACTTATCAGGTCAGGGGCAGGCAATCACTAAGATCTCACATTAAGAGATCACCCCAATATTCTAGAGCAGCAAATGGACTTCTGCCAGCTTCCATAGTGGGATCGTTTAGTAAATTAATTACAGCCAGCTTCCCTGGTGGTCTGGGGTAATGGAAGATATTATTGTCAGCTTATCTTGATGTAAAAATCCATTTCTCTGATGCTTGTAAGACAGAGGAAGGTTTTAATGTCTGTTTGCCTCATGCTTTACTGCAGTGGAGGGTGTGTTACCTGGTGGGCTAGGATAGTAGAGGGGTTAAAGGGGCTATGCAGGTCTGCTCACTTTCACGTAAATCTGCTGGAGAAACTTTGAATGGAAGTATTTAGAGCTTCCATTGCAGAGATATTCACATTTGTTTCTTGTGGAGAGAATTCAACTCTGCGTTTCTTCAGAGTCTTCTCCGGGGGTGCGCACTTTCATCCCTCCCTCCCATATGCTGCCAATTACAGCTCAGCAGCCTCTGAGACTGCTAGATCAGCTGATGAGCTGTGATTGGCCGCATTTGAGAGGGAGGTGTGAAAGCGCTCACCCCCCAAAGAAGACTCTGAAGAAACGTCCAGTTGAGCTAGAAGAAGAGATTTCACATACTGCACTCAGAAGAAACAAACATGAATATCTCTGCAACAGGGTGGCAATACACAAAATGGAAAAGAGCGTCAGAATCAGGGGAACTCAGGGATTTTTTTCAAACTAAAATGCATTTAATTTTATTTTGAGCAAGTGACATGTTTTCTAAATTTTGTGGCTCTTAATTTGATGGACATTTTCTGTTTTCCCAGCTCAGAGAAAAGACTGACCAGGATTACTACACCCTGGACGATATGTTTGTCTCAAAAGCTGCAAAGAAAGAGCGAGCAAATGAGGAAGAGGAAAGAGAGAGGCAACAAGCCATGGCCGAGCATCGGAGACTGGCTGCCAGAATGGAAAAATGTCCGTTTTGCTTCGATAATGCTGAGCTGCCAAAGCACCTGATCATTGCTATAGGAGTGAAGGTGAGAGCTGATGATTTCAGGCAATTACCCCCAGGGACTTTAAGGGGAAGGTTCTTAGGGGCAAGCACACAGCGGACTTTACATTTTTATACATTTTTGCTGTGGAAATTCCACTACATGTTACAGTAAAATCCTCTACGGCAGTGGGTCGGTGCTGGAGAGTTGAAATTTGCTGCACGTCAATTTATACAGGGATTTTACACTTTTTCAATGTACCAGTCCTTCACATGCCGTGGAGTGACACGTGGTTGTGTAGGGCGCCTATTCTCCAGCTCCACTTTCCCTGCGGTAGTGCCGCTGCTGCTTCTGTTGGTGATCACATGACTAATTAGCACCACAACGAGGTTACTGTGGCGAAACCCAGCACAGAAGCACCAATTGGGCTACGTTCACATTTGCGTTGTGCGCCGCAGCGTCGGCGACGCAACGCACAACGCAAATGTAAACGCATGCACAACGCAGCGTTTTGTGACGCATGCGTCCATTTTTGCATGGTTTTGGGCGCAGAAAAAACTGCAACTTGCTGCGTCCTCTGCGCCCTGACTCATGCACCACAGTGACGCATGTGTCACAAAACGCAAGTGCAACGCATGTCCATGCGCCCCCATGTTAAATATAGGGGCGCATGACGCATGCGGCGACGAACGCTAATGTGAACGTAGCCTTACTGGAGCTCCATTGGTAACCCACTAATGCCATGAAAAGGTGTAACATTAAAAAAGAAATAGTGATAAAATTTCCCCAATTTATTTTCCTTTTTAGAGACATACTGTAACTCTGAGCAAGAGTTCAAAAAAATAAAAATCAAGCGCAGATAATTATAATTTTTTTTTTAAAATATTTGCTCATTTAAAATATGTATGTGCATATGTGTATATATAATTTATGTTTATTCTCCAGACCCTCTAGTATGTGTGTGCGCGTGTGTGTGTGTGTGTGTGTGTGTATACAAATTGAGAGGAAGAGGTCTAGAACTCTAGCGCCACCTATAGTAGCCATCCTAAAAGTCAATATCAACTCTACCGAGCCTTGTCACATGACTTAGGATAAAAGCCAATATTTGTATGTATACAGTGATTTTAAAATGTATTCATACTCCGTGAACATTTTCACATATTTTCGCATTACACCTACAAACTTAGTTGCAGGGTTACATAGGTCAAGAAAAAACCCTAGGTCTATAAAGTTCAACCTTTCTCTACCAGTTATATATTCTTTGTCACTATGTTATCTATAACCCACAATGCCATTTCTGCTGAGGAAATTATCCAGCCCTTATATAAAAGCTGTTATAGTGTTGGCCATTACTACCTCTTGTGGTCGGCATTCCACAGTCTGACTGCTCTAACTGTGAAGAACCCTTTGCTGTTTAGCTGCCGAAATCGCCTTTCTTCCACCTGTAATCAGTGCCCCCTGGTCCTTATTAAGGTCCTTGGAAGGAATAAGTCATGCGCCAGTCCTTTGAACATTTATACATAAATGAGATCTCCTCTGAGACTTATTTTTCTAAGCTAAACAAGCCCAACTTTTCCAACCTCTCATCATATGAGACCTTCCATCCCCTGAAATAATCTAGTTGCCGCCTTTGAGCTGACTGTAGCTTTGAATATCCTTTTTAAAATGTGGAGCCCAAAACTGGATTATGATCCAAGTCTAAATGTATTTTATTGAGATTTTATAAGATCTACAAAGTATTTAACAAGTGTAAAGGAAATGTTACAGGGTTAAAATTCTGAAAATTGTGACATGCATTTGTATTCAGCCCCCTGTGGTCTGATACCCCTAAATAATATCCTGAGTGACCAATTGCCTCCAGAAGTCACACAATTAATACATTGAGTCCACCTGTGTGTTATTTATTCTCAGTATATTACAGCTGTTCTGTGAAGGCCTCCGAGAGGTTTGTGTGAGAATATTAGGGATCAAACAACATCATGAAAACCAAGGAGCCCACCAGACAGGTCAGGGATAAAGTTGTGGAGAAGAGTAAAGTAGGGTAAGGTTAGTAAAAAAAAAAAAAAAACAAGCAAGCTCTGAGTTGATTGGAACATGGATAGAGGTAAATACAGGGCAATCCTGGAGAAAAACCTGCAAAAGCCTCGAGACTGGGGTACAGGTTTATCTTTCAGCAGAACAATGACCCTAAACATCCTGGCAGAGCTACAATGGAGGGTTTAGAGAAAAAGCATATTCATGTGTGTGAGCTGCCCTGTCGCAGACCAGACCTAAATCCCAAGAATCTGTTAGGAGACTTGAAAGTTGCTGTTCAGACTCCTCAATCCATTGTCACTGAGCGAGAGCGAGTGGGCAAAAACTTCAGCCTCTACATGTCACACACACACACACACACACACACACACACACACACACACACACACACACACACACACACACACACACACACACACACACACACACGTTGGACAAAATAATGGAAACATCAACAAAAGTTAGTGTAATATGTTGTAGGTCCACCTTTTGCGGCGATTACAGCCTCAATTCTCTGAGGTATGGATTCATACAAGGTGTGAATTGTTTCCAAAGGAATTTTAGCCCATTCTGCAGTTAAAACACCCTCCAGTTCTTTGAGCGACAATGGTGGCGGAAATCGACATCTAACTTGAATCTCTAAAATCGACCATAAATGCTCAATAATGTTGAGGTCTAGGGATTGTGGGGGCCAGATGAGATGCTCAAATTCATTAGAATGTTCCTCATGCCATGCTTTAACGATTCTAGCTGTATGAATTGGTGCATTATCATCCTGAAAGATGGCGTTCCCCTCTGGGAACAGTGCTTGAATCATTGGATGCACTGGGTCGCTCAAAATGCCTAAATAATCTCGGCTGTTAATTCTCCCATGAAGGGATATCATTGGCCCAACGGATCTCAACGAAATAGCACCCCAGATCATCACAGAACCTCCACCATGTTTAACGGTTGGGAGAAGGCAGTCTGGATGGAATGCTTCTTTCAGCTGTCTTCAAACGTACACTCGGCCGGAGGTCGGAAATAGGGTAAACGATGATTCGTCTGAGAATATCACATGTTTCCACTGCTCGAGGGATCAATTCTGGAGGTTTCTACACCACTCTAAACGCTTGGAAACATTTGTCATTGAGAGCATAGGTTTTCTAATTGCAGCTCTTCCGTGGAATCCAGATTTGTGCAGCTCCCGACGAACAGTTTTCGTGGAAACTGGGTTCTGTAGGTGTTCATTGAGCTCAGCAGTGATTTTTGGAGCCGTGGTCTTGCGATCCTCTCTCACAATTCGCTTTAGAGTCCGAGGGGGTCTCTCAGTCACGTTTGACTTTCGGCCGGACCTGTGCTTTGCTGCGGATGTTTTTCCTTCTCTTTCAAACGCAGTCATTACTTTGGAGACAGTACCTCTTGACACGCCAAGCATTTGGGCACTTTCTGTTACACTAGCTCCTGCCATATGAGCACCAACAATTTGGCCTCTTTGAAAATCCGAGAGGTCTGCCATTGGTATCAGGTTCTCATCAATGTTCTTACAATTATGCAGAACAAACAGTTAATTTACATACACATCACATAACACAAATAATCAACTACAAAACATTACCATATGTCACGGTTTGCATGTTTATCACATGTTCAAAGATTATGATGCCAAAATGTTAGGTGTTTCCATTATTTTGTCCAGCCCGTGTGTGTGTGTGTGTGTATGTATGTATATATGTGTGTATGTATGTATGTATGTGTGTATGTATGTATGTATATGTATATATATATATATATATATATATATATATATATATATATATATATATATATATATATATATATATATATATATATATATATATATATATATATATATATATATATATATTAGATAGATTATCTATATATGAGGCATCGTGATTACTCGCTAATCCCGCCCCCTGCACAGTAGCTCCGCCATCACCACGCATAATCCTGCCCCCCACCCCATTACCACACACAATCCCACCCCCACCACATCACCACACACAATCCCGCCCCCCCCGCCACATTACCACACATAATCCCGCCCCCCACCACATTACTACACATAATCCCGCCCCCCACCACATTACTACACATAATCCCGCCCCCCACCACATCACCACACATAATCCCGCACCACATTACTACACACAATCCCGCCCCACACCACATCACCACACATAATCCCACCCCATCACCACACACAATCCCGCCCCCAACACATCACCACACTATTGTTATTAACTTCTTTTTAAGTTAATTTACCGCCTGCGTAAGCGCTATTGAATGTTGTCATTATTTACTTTAGTTTAATCACCAGCAGCGTTAGTTAGATAGCAATGAGCGTGCCGAGCGTTAGCTGGCTGGAAACATCTAGTGTGTGCGTGTATGTATGTATGTATGTGTGTGTATGTATGTGTGTGTAATATATATATATATATATATATATATATATATATATATATATATATATATATATATATATATATATATATATATATATATATATATATATATATATATATATATATAATTTTACAGAATACTCTATATGTGTTTTTTGTATTGGCTGATTTCAGTGAGACGTTTCGCAGGCTTACAGGCTTAGCCAGGGAGCGGAGCGAGCCTTCAAGCCAGCAGCGTGAGACAATAGACAGGAACGCATGAGTCAGAGAAAAGACATCTTAATGTAATCTATTCCTCTCCAGTATAAATATCAGGGCACTTGGGGATTGTCTCACCACATTTTGCAAACAAGCCCCGTTTGCCGGCGCGCACAACATGGATTTCAGTGTTTTAGCATATGAAAACAATCTGGCCTGTAAGCCGGGGGCTGCGGAGAGGAGATGCGGAGTCCTGCTCCTTTTGGGCTAGTGTTTGGGAGAATGACCTTTTACTGGCGAGAATAAATATTATTATTATAGAATAAATACAGAGCGGCTTTTGTACCCCGATCACATGCTGGTGACATTAGCGCATCTGTCCCGAGGATCTCGAGGCCGGTGTCAGAGCTTACTTGCATGGTGATTAGGGGGATGTTTTCTAAGATAAGTGTGCGACAATTGGGCGCTATATGGGTGGGCACACTTTGTGGCTATGGTATGTGTTTTTATTTTTTGCAAAATCATGGCAAGAATGAAATGATTTTGAAACACTTGAACAACGTGTGAACCCCCTATAAAGGTATTCTTGCTTGATCCCTCCGCACAGTGGGTCATGTCGGGTAATGTCCAGAAAGTAAGGGGTTCTCCACTATGGACCCTGTTCATCACATTTTTATCTTTTTTTTTGGCATGATTTGCTCTCAATTAGTGACTCTTTTTTTACAAATTCTTTTAAAGGATTTGTCCCATATTTCATTGTCTCTTGCTTACTTTTCTGTTTTGTGTTTTTTTTTTTGTTTGTTTTTTTTTTACTTTTTACAGATGTTTTAGACGGATTCACCAAATGAGACTTTTATAAAAAAATAAAAATAAAAAAAAATTGTAAAATTTATCACCATTATACTCCAGTTCCAACCGATCCCTGGAGCAATATTGCGTTCCCTAGTTATTTTTGGCAGCATTTTTGAGGCGTGACTTTTTGTGTAAAGGTTGAAAAATGGGTCAAAGACAGGAAAAAAAAAAAAAAAAAGATCACTTTGCACAAAATTCATAGAACCGGTGCATAAAACGGAAACAAAAACCACAAGACAAAAAAAAAAGTGACCTTAAAAGAACAAAAAACACAAGTGAAGATTCAGGGCCTCTAATATGTAAGGGTTTGTAGTTCTGCTCCTTCCTTACAGGCTGCTGACTACTGATGGAGTATGTCAGCGGATGGCACTTGGAAAAGTTGTCCTTCAGTTGCTGGTCAGACGCTACTCCACCAGACGCTACTCCACCAGCTGCCATTTTTTGGTGCAGGCTGTGATGAAGGTGGAGACCCTGTACTTATTACTATTTCTCCACACAGCTATAAGGCATACAGGTAGGACTACTCTAACCATTCTATTACCTGTATGCCCATAATAATGGCTGAAAAGCGTCCCAGGGGGTGACCGATAGCCTTTAATGAATCGACCCCATGGGCTTCCTGTAGCATCTGTACTACTGTGCGCTCCTTGCTCCTGACCTGCACACGTCTCAGCTGTTTTTTGGGAGATTAATGGTCTGAATATCAGTGGGGTCCGCGTGCCAAGACTCCCACTAAAGTACATAAAAAAGGGGAAAAATATATATGTATAAAAAAAGCTAAGTTCAGTTACTCTAACATATGCATGAACTATAGGGCTATACAGCGGCATGAAGGTTATTTTCGGGAATTCCTCGGGCTGAATCATGGGTTGTGCAGAGCTGAACAGATGACCGGAGATCTGATAATCACTAGTTTCAAGAACAATGGGGTTGCGGTTTTAGTTAGAGGGGTTTTCTGGTAGTTAGAAGTTATCAGCAATATTTGAGGGAATTCCTCAGGCCCATGGTCGAGCGACCAGGTCAGCATTCTGTAGGTGTTGGACAGGAGCCCTGCGACCCGCTTCCTACCTGATGACTTCCGTGGCTCCTCTTTTGATCTTTGATGTCCTACTGTGACGTCCTCCTTGTGGCGTGATGGACTCACAACGTTGCACCAGGCTGAGTGACCAAAATGAATTTCTGCGGATGCCGGAAGGTAGCGATCTGCTGGCTGGGCTCCTCTCCAGAGGCCATGGTATGAAGATCTGTCTTCTGGACATGGGTTTTGAGCATTTTTTTTTTTTTTGGCTTACCTCTAGTTCCAGCCTCTGAGACCCCCGCTGATCACTGGAATGGGGCACGTTTATCCCTTCTAGAATGGAGTGCCAGTGCAACCGCCACTTCATTATTTCCCTATGATGGAGAAAACAAATTTAGAGAGAGTTTTGGCGGTCCGTTCCACCATGGGATTGAAGGGCCACAATCTGAGGATTGTTCGGTGTTGCAGTGGTTGGATCCCCATAGATATTGTCGTCATCACCTATCCTGTGTATTGGTGATATGATCACTTCTACCCATTAGAATACTTTTCCCACAAGTGCCATGACTTATTCCCTCCATAATACCTCTTTCCTCACAGCACTCCTCCATATTCTTCTTTTTCCCCATTCATCGGCCGGGAGTGACGCTCTGCATAGCAAAAAGTGACACTGTGCTTCATTCTGGAAGTTGGTGGTGACTGATCCTGACTGATCACTTATGTTACAGCTTGGCATCATGGAAAAAACAGTTTTAACTTATTCCCTCGCCCCAGAATCTACTATATAATTGTCTACGGGTCACTTCCGTCTTTCTGTCCGTCTGTCTGTCTGTCTTTCTGTCTGTCACGGATATTCTTTGGTCCCGGCCTCTGTCTGTCACGGAAATCCAAGTCGCTGATTGGTCGCAGCAAAACAGCCATGACCAATCAGCGACGGGCACAGTCCGGTGGAAAAATGGCTTCTCCTTCCTCCCCGCAGTCAGTGCCCGCTCCATACTCCCCTCCAGTCACAGCTCACACAGGGTTAATGCCAACGGTAACGGACCGCGTTATGCCGCGGGTAACGCACTCCGTTACCGCCGCTATTAACCCGGTGTATCCCCAACTTTTTACTATTGATGCTGCCTATGAGGCATCAATAGTAAAAAGATCTTATGTTAAAAATAATAAAAAAAATTAAAAATCATTATATACTCACCTTCCGTCGCCTTTCCCGCTCCTCGCGACGCTCCGGTGACCGCGCCATGCAAGCGGCAGGTTCCGGTGCCAAGGATGGTATGCGAGAAGGACCTGCCATGACGTCACGGTCATGTGACCGCGACGTCATCACAGGCCCTGCGAGAAGGACCTGCCATGACGTCACTGTCATGTGACCGCGACGTCATCACATGTCCTGCGCTCATACCAACCCTGGGACCGGAAGCTGCCGCGTGCACCGCACTCAGGGCCAGGACTTCAACGGGCCTTCGGAAGGTGAGTATATGTTTGTTTTTTATTTTAAGTCTATACTACGTGGCTCTGTGCTGTATACTCTGTTGCTGTGCAATATACTACGTCGCTGTGCAATATACTATGCGGCTGGGCAATATACTATGCGGCTGGGCAATATACTACGTGGCTGGGCAATATACTATGCGGCTGGGCAATATACTATGCGGCTGGGCAATATACTACGTGGCTGGGCAATATACTATGCGGCTGGGCAATATACTACGCGGCTGGGCAATATACTACGCGGCTGGGCAATATACTACGCGGCTGGGCAATATACTATGCGGCTGGGCAATATACTACGCGGCTGGGCAATATACTATGCGGCTGGGCAATATACTATGCGGCTGGGCAATATACTATGCGGCTGGGCAATATACTATGCGGCTGGGCAATATACTATGCGGCTGGGCAATATACTATGCGGCTGGGCAATATACTATGCGGCTGGGCAATATACTATGCGGCTGGGCAATATACTATGCGGCTGGGCAATATACTATGCGGCTGGGCAATATACTATGCGGCTGGGCAATATACTATGCGGCTGGCCAATATACTATGCGGCTGGGCAATATACTATGCGGCTGGGCAATATACTATGCGGCTGGCCAATATACTATGCGGCTGGGCAATATACTATGCGGCTGGCCAATAATAATAATAATAATAATAATTTTATTTATATAGCGCCAACATATTCCGCAGCGCTTTACAACTTATAGAGGGGACTTATACAGACAATAGACATTACAGCATAACAGAAATCACAGTTCAAAACAGATACCAGTAGGAATGAGGGCCCTGCTCGCAAGCTTACAATCTATGAGGAAAAGGGGAGACACGAGAGGTGGATGGTAACAATTGCTTTAGTTATTTGGACCAGCCATAGTGTAAGGCTCGGGTGTTCATGTAAAGCTGCATGAACCAGTTAACAGCCTAAGTGTGTAGCAGTACAGACACAGAGGCTATTAACTGCATAAAGTGTATGAGAACATGATGGAGGAACGTGATTATGTTGTTGTTTTTTTATTAATAGGCCACACAGGGATAATTAGGTTAATGCGTTGAGGCGGTAGGCCAATCTGAACAAATGAGTTTTTAGGGCACGCTTAAAACTGTGGGGATTGGGGATTAATTGTATTAACCTAGGTAGTGCATTCCAAAGAATCGGCGCCGCACGTGTAAAGTCTTGGAGACGGGAGTGGGAGGTTCTGATTATTGAGGATGCTAACCTGAGGTCATTAGCAGAGCGGAGGGCACGGGTAGGTTGGTAGACTGAGACCAGAGAGGAGATGTAGGGTGGTGCTGAGCCATGGAGTGCTTTGTGGATGAGGGTAGTAGTTTTGTACTGGATTCTGGATTGGATGGGTAGCCAGTGTAATGACTGGCACAAGGTAGAGGCATCGGTGTAACGGTTGGCGAGGAATATGATCCTGGCAGCAGCATTCAGGACAGATTGGAGCGGGGAGAGTCTGATAAAAGGTAGGCCAATTAGTAGAGAGTTACAATAGTCCAGACGAGAATGAATAAGTGAGACAGTAAGAGTTTTTGCAGAGTCGAAAGTAAGAAAAGGGCGAATTCTGGAAATGTTTTTGAGATGCAGATAAGAAGAGCGAGCCAGTGATCGGATGTGGGGGGTGAATGAAAGCTCGGAATCAAGGATGACTCCAAGGCAGCGGGCATGTTGCTTTGGAGTAATGGTGGAACCGCACACAGAGATGGCAATGTCGGGCAAAGGTAGGTTTGTAGAGGGAGAGAACACGAGGAGTTCAGTTTTTGACAGGTTCAGTTTCAGATAGAGGGAGGACATGATGTTAGAGACAGCGGTAAGACAATCACTGGTGTTTTCTAAAAAGGTCGGCGTGATAACAGGAGAAGAGGTATATAATTGGGTGTCGTCAGCATAGAGATGGTACTGGAAACCAAATCTACTGATTGTTTGTCCAATAGGGGCAGTATACAAAGAGAAGAGGAGGGGGCCTAGGACTGATCCTTGAGGAACCCCAACAGTAAGGGGAAGGTGAGAGGAGGAGGAACCAGCAAAACAAACAGTGAAGGATCGGCCAGAGAGATAGGAGGAGAACCAAGAGAGAACGGTGTCCTTGAGGCCGATGGAGCGGAGCATAGTGAGGAGGAGCTGATGATCCACAGTGTCGAATGCTGCGGAGAGATCCAAGAGAATTAGCATGGAATAGTGACCATTAGATTTAGCTGTTAGTAGGTCATTAGAGACTTTAGTGAGGGCAGTTTCAGTAGAGTGTAAAGAGCGGAAACCAGATTGAAGAGGGTCGAGAAGAGAATTATCTGAGAGATAGCGGGTAAGACGGGAGTGGACCAGGCGTTCCAGGAGTTTAGAGATGAAGGGAAGATTAGAGACAGGTCTATAATTAGCGGCACAATTTTGATCGAGGGAGGGCTTTTTAAGTAGTGGATGTATGATGGCATGCTTAAATGAGGAGGGAAAAATACCGGAAGTGAGGGAAAGGTTGAATATTTTTGTTAGGTGAGAGGTGACAGCCGGGGAAAGGGACTGGAGGAGATGCGACGGAATGGGGTCGCTGGTGCAAGTGGTCGGGCGAGAAGATGCAAGGAGCCTGCTTACTTCTTCTTCTGTAACTGGTTCAAAGTCAGAGAGTGAACTAGATGCAGTGGGGGAGGGAGGACAGTGCTTGGTATGAAGAGATTGGGAAATGATTTCCTGTCGAATGTGGTCAATTTTTTCTTTGAAGTAATTGGCCAATATACTATGCGGCTGGGCAATATACTATGCGGCTGGGCAATATACTATGCGGCTGGGCAATATACTATGCGGCTGGCCAATATACTATGCGGCTGGCCAATATACTATGCGGCTGGCCAATATACTATGCGGCTGGCCAATATACTATGCGGCTGGCCAATATACTATGCGGCTGGCCAATATACTATGCGGCTGGCCAATATACTATGCGGCTGGCCAATATACTATGCGGCTGGCCAATATACTATGCGGCTGGCCAATATACTATGCGGCTGGCCAATATACTATGCGGCTGGGCAATATACTATGCGGCTGGCCAATATACTATGCGGCTGGCCAATATACTATGCGGCTGGCCAATATACTATGCGGCTGGCCAATATACTATGCGGCTGGCCAATATACTATGCGGCTGGCCAATATACTATGCGGCTGGCCAATATACTATGCGGCTGGCCAATATACTATGCGGCTGGCCAATATACTATGCGGCTGGCCAATATACTATGCGGCTGGCCAATATACTATGCGGCTGGCCAATATACTATGCGGCTGGCCAATATACTATGCGGCTGGCCAATATACTATGCGGCTGGCCAATATACTATGCGGCTGGCCAATATACTATGCGGCTGGCCAATATACTATGCGGCTGGCCAATATACTATGCGGCTGGCCAATATACTATGCGGCTGGCCAATATACTATGCGGCTGGCCAATATACTATGCGGCTGGCCAATATACTATGCGGCTGGCCAATATACTATGCGGCTGGCCAATATACTATGCGGCTGGCCAATATACTATGCGGCTGGCCAATATACTATGCGGCTGGCCAATATACTATGCGGCTGGCCAATATACTATGCGGCTGGCCAATATACTATGCGGCTGGCCAATATACTATGCGGCTGGCCAATATACTATGCGGCTGGCCAATATACTATGCGGCTGGCCAATATACTATGCGGCTGGCCAATATACTATGCGGCTGGCCAATATACTATGCGGCTGGCCAATATACTATGCGGCTGGCCAATATACTATGCGGCTGGCCAATATACTATGCGGCTGGCCAATATACTATGCGGCTGGCCAATATACTATGCGGCTGGCCAATATACTATGCGGCTGGCCAATATACTATGCGGCTGGCCAATATACTATGCGGCTGGCCAATATACTATGCGGCTGGCCAATATACTATGCGGCTGGCCAATATACTATGCGGCTGGCCAATATACTATGCGGCTGGCCAATATACTATGCGGCTGGCCAATATACTATGCGGCTGGCCAATATACTATGCGGCTGGCCAATATACTATGCGGCTGGCCAATATACTATGCGGCTGGCCAATATACTATGCGGCTGGCCAATATACTATGCGGCTGGCCAATATACTATGCGGCTGGCCAATATACTATGCGGCTGGCCAATATACTATGCGGCTGGCCAATATACTATGCGGCTGGCCAATATACTATGCGGCTGGCCAATATACTATGCGGCTGGCCAATATACTATGCGGCTGGCCAATATACTATGCGGCTGGCCAATATACTATGCGGCTGGCCAATATACTATGCGGCTGGCCAATATACTATGCGGCTGGCCAATATACTATGCGGCTGGCCAATATACTATGCGGCTGGCCAATATACTATGCGGCTGGCCAATATACTATGCGGCTGGCCAATATACTATGCGGCTGGCCAATATACTATGCGGCTGGCCAATATACTATGCGGCTGGCCAATATACTATGCGGCTGGCCAATATACTATGCGGCTGGCCAATATACTATGCGGCTGGCCAATATACTATGCGGCTGGCCAATATACTATGCGGCTGGCCAATATACTATGCGGCTGGCCAATATACTATGCGGCTGGCCAATATACTATGCGGCTGGCCAATATACTATGCGGCTGGCCAATATACTATGCGGCTGGCCAATATACTATGCGGCTGGCCAATATACTATGCGGCTGGCCAATATACTATGCGGCTGGCCAATATACTATGCGGCTGGCCAATATACTATGCGGCTGGCCAATATACTATGCGGCTGGCCAATATACTATGCGGCTGGCCAATATACTATGCGGCTGGCCAATATACTATGCGGCTGGCCAATATACTATGCGGCTGGCCAATATACTATGCGGCTGGCCAATATACTATGCGGCTGGCCAATATACTATGCGGCTGGCCAATATACTATGCGGCTGGCCAATATACTATGCGGCTGGCCAATATACTATGCGGCTGGCCAATATACTATGCGGCTGGCCAATATACTATGCGGCTGGCCAATATACTATGCGGCTGGCCAATATACTATGCGGCTGGCCAATATACTATGCGGCTGGCCAATATACTATGCGGCTGGCCAATATACTATGCGGCTGGCCAATATACTATGCGGCTGGCCAATATACTATGCGGCTGGCCAATATACTATGCGGCTGGCCAATATACTATGCGGCTGGCCAATATACTATGCGGCTGGCCAATATACTATGCGGCTGGCCAATATACTATGCGGCTGGCCAATATACTATGCGGCTGGCCAATATACTATGCGGCTGGCCAATATACTATGCGGCTGGCCAATATACTATGCGGCTGGCCAATATACTATGCGGCTGGCCAATATACTATGCGGCTGGCCAATATACTATGCGGCTGGCCAATATACTATGCGGCTGGCCAATATACTATGCGGCTGGCCAATATACTATGCGGCTGGCCAATATACTATGCGGCTGGCCAATATACTATGCGGCTGGCCAATATACTATGCGGCTGGCCAATATACTATGCGGCTGGCCAATATACTATGCGGCTGGCCAATATACTATGCGGCTGGCCAATATACTATGCGGCTGGCCAATATACTATGCGGCTGGCCAATATACTATGCGGCTGGCCAATATACTATGCGGCTGGCCAATATACTATGCGGCTGGCCAATATACTATGCGGCTGGCCAATATACTATGCGGCTGGCCAATATACTATGCGGCTGGCCAATATACTATGCGGCTGGCCAATATACTATGCGGCTGGCCAATATACTATGCGGCTGGCCAATATACTATGCGGCTGGCCAATATACTATGCGGCTGGCCAATATACTATGCGGCTGGCCAATATACTATGCGGCTGGCCAATATACTATGCGGCTGGCCAATATACTATGCGGCTGGCCAATATACTATGCGGCTGGCCAATATACTATGCGGCTGGCCAATATACTATGCGGCTGGCCAATATACTATGCGGCTGGCCAATATACTATGCGGCTGGCCAATATACTATGCGGCTGGCCAATATACTATGCGGCTGGCCAATATACTATGCGGCTGGCCAATATACTATGCGGCTGGCCAATATACTATGCGGCTGGCCAATATACTATGCGGCTGGCCAATATACTATGCGGCTGGCCAATATACTATGCGGCTGGCCAATATACTATGCGGCTGGCCAATATACTATGCGGCTGGCCAATATACTATGCGGCTGGCCAATATACTATGCGGCTGGCCAATATACTATGCGGCTGGCCAATATACTATGCGGCTGGCCAATATACTATGCGGCTGGCCAATATACTATGCGGCTGGCCAATATACTATGCGGCTGGCCAATATACTATGCGGCTGGCCAATATACTATGCGGCTGGCCAATATACTATGCGGCTGGCCAATATACTATGCGGCTGGCCAATATACTATGCGGCTGGCCAATATACTATGCGGCTGGCCAATATACTATGCGGCTGGCCAATATACTATGCGGCTGGCCAATATACTATGCGGCTGGCCAATATACTATGCGGCTGGCCAATATACTATGCGGCTGGCCAATATACTATGCGGCTGGCCAATATACTATGCGGCTGGCCAATATACTATGCGGCTGGCCAATATACTATGCGGCTGGCCAATATACTATGCGGCTGGCCAATATACTATGCGGCTGGCCAATATACTATGCGGCTGGCCAATATACTATGCGGCTGGCCAATATACTATGCGGCTGGCCAATATACTATGCGGCTGGCCAATATACTATGCGGCTGGCCAATATACTATGCGGCTGGCCAATATACTATGCGGCTGGCCAATATACTATGCGGCTGGCCAATATACTATGCGGCTGGCCAATATACTATGCGGCTGGCCAATATACTATGCGGCTGGCCAATATACTATGCGGCTGGCCAATATACTATGCGGCTGGCCAATATACTATGCGGCTGGCCAATATACTATGCGGCTGGCCAATATACTATGCGGCTGGCCAATATACTATGCGGCTGGCCAATATACTATGCGGCTGGCCAATATACTATGCGGCTGGCCAATATACTATGCGGCTGGCCAATATACTATGCGGCTGGCCAATATACTATGCGGCTGGCCAATATACTATGCGGCTGGCCAATATACTATGCGGCTGGCCAATATACTATGCGGCTGGCCAATATACTATGCGGCTGGCCAATATACTATGCGGCTGGCCAATATACTATGCGGCTGGCCAATATACTATGCGGCTGGCCAATATACTATGCGGCTGGCCAATATACTATGCGGCTGGCCAATATACTATGCGGCTGGCCAATATACTATGCGGCTGGCCAATATACTATGCGGCTGGCCAATATACTATGCGGCTGGCCAATATACTATGCGGCTGGCCAATATACTATGCGGCTGGCCAATATACTATGCGGCTGGCCAATATACTATGCGGCTGGCCAATATACTATGCGGCTGGCCAATATACTATGCGGCTGGCCAATATACTATGCGGCTGGCCAATATACTATGCGGCTGGCCAATATACTATGCGGCTGGCCAATATACTATGCGGCTGGCCAATATACTATGCGGCTGGCCAATATACTATGCGGCTGGCCAATATACTATGCGGCTGGCCAATATACTATGCGGCTGGCCAATATACTATGCGGCTGGCCAATATACTATGCGGCTGGCCAATATACTATGCGGCTGGCCAATATACTATGCGGCTGGCCAATATACTATGCGGCTGGCCAATATACTATGCGGCTGGCCAATATACTATGCGGCTGGCCAATATACTATGCGGCTGGCCAATATACTATGCGGCTGGCCAATATACTATGCGGCTGGCCAATATACTATGCGGCTGGCCAATATACTATGCGGCTGGCCAATATACTATGCGGCTGGCCAATATACTATGCGGCTGGCCAATATACTATGCGGCTGGCCAATATACTATGCGGCTGGCCAATATACTATGCGGCTGGCCAATATACTATGCGGCTGGCCAATATACTATGCGGCTGGCCAATATACTATGCGGCTGGCCAATATACTATGCGGCTGGCCAATATACTATGCGGCTGGCCAATATACTATGCGGCTGGCCAATATACTATGCGGCTGGCCAATATACTATGCGGCTGGCCAATATACTATGCGGCTGGCCAATATACTATGCGGCTGGCCAATATACTATGCGGCTGGCCAATATACTATGCGGCTGGCCAATATACTATGCGGCTGGCCAATATACTATGCGGCTGGCCAATATACTATGCGGCTGGCCAATATACTATGCGGCTGGCCAATATACTATGCGGCTGGCCAATATACTATGCGGCTGGCCAATATACTATGCGGCTGGCCAATATACTATGCGGCTGGCCAATATACTATGCGGCTGGCCAATATACTATGCGGCTGGCCAATATACTATGCGGCTGGCCAATATACTATGCGGCTGGCCAATATACTATGCGGCTGGCCAATATACTATGCGGCTGGCCAATATACTATGCGGCTGGCCAATATACTATGCGGCTGGCCAATATACTATGCGGCTGGCCAATATACTATGCGGCTGGCCAATATACTATGCGGCTGGCCAATATACTATGCGGCTGGCCAATATACTATGCGGCTGGCCAATATACTATGCGGCTGGCCAATATACTATGCGGCTGGCCAATATACTATGCGGCTGGCCAATATACTATGCGGCTGGCCAATATACTATGCGGCTGGCCAATATACTATGCGGCTGGCCAATATACTATGCGGCTGGCCAATATACTATGCGGCTGGCCAATATACTATGCGGCTGGCCAATATACTATGCGGCTGGCCAATATACTATGCGGCTGGCCAATATACTATGCGGCTGGCCAATATACTATGCGGCTGGCCAATATACTATGCGGCTGGCCAATATACTATGCGGCTGGCCAATATACTATGCGGCTGGCCAATATACTATGCGGCTGGCCAATATACTATGCGGCTGGCCAATATACTATGCGGCTGGCCAATATACTATGCGGCTGGCCAATATACTATGCGGCTGGCCAATATACTATGCGGCTGGCCAATATACTATGCGGCTGGCCAATATACTATGCGGCTGGCCAATATACTATGCGGCTGGCCAATATACTATGCGGCTGGCCAATATACTATGCGGCTGGCCAATATACTATGCGGCTGGCCAATATACTATGCGGCTGGCCAATATACTATGCGGCTGGCCAATATACTATGCGGCTGGCCAATATACTATGCGGCTGGCCAATATACTATGCGGCTGGCCAATATACTATGCGGCTGGCCAATATACTATGCGGCTGGCCAATATACTATGCGGCTGGCCAATATACTATGCGGCTGGCCAATATACTATGCGGCTGGCCAATATACTATGCGGCTGGCCAATATACTATGCGGCTGGCCAATATACTATGCGGCTGGCCAATATACTATGCGGCTGGCCAATATACTATGCGGCTGGCCAATATACTATGCGGCTGGCCAATATACTATGCGGCTGGCCAATATACTATGCGGCTGGCCAATATACTATGCGGCTGGCCAATATACTATGCGGCTGGCCAATATACTATGCGGCTGGCCAATATACTATGCGGCTGGCCAATATACTATGCGGCTGGCCAATATACTATGCGGCTGGCCAATATACTATGCGGCTGGCCAATATACTATGCGGCTGGCCAATATACTATGCGGCTGGCCAATATACTATGCGGCTGGCCAATATACTATGCGGCTGGCCAATATACTATGCGGCTGGCCAATATACTATGCGGCTGGCCAATATACTATGCGGCTGGCCAATATACTATGCGGCTGGCCAATATACTATGCGGCTGGCCAATATACTATGCGGCTGGCCAATATACTATGCGGCTGGCCAATATACTATGCGGCTGGCCAATATACTATGCGGCTGGCCAATATACTATGCGGCTGGCCAATATACTATGCGGCTGGCCAATATACTATGCGGCTGGCCAATATACTATGCGGCTGGCCAATATACTATGCGGCTGGCCAATATACTATGCGGCTGGCCAATATACTATGCGGCTGGCCAATATACTATGCGGCTGGCCAATATACTATGCGGCTGGCCAATATACTATGCGGCTGGCCAATATACTATGCGGCTGGCCAATATACTATGCGGCTGGCCAATATACTATGCGGCTGGCCAATATACTATGCGGCTGGCCAATATACTATGCGGCTGGCCAATATACTATGCGGCTGGCCAATATACTATGCGGCTGGCCAATATACTATGCGGCTGGCCAATATACTATGCGGCTGGCCAATATACTATGCGGCTGGCCAATATACTATGCGGCTGGCCAATATACTATGCGGCTGGCCAATATACTATGCGGCTGGCCAATATACTATGCGGCTGGCCAATATACTATGCGGCTGGCCAATATACTATGCGGCTGGCCAATATACTATGCGGCTGGCCAATATACTATGCGGCTGGCCAATATACTATGCGGCTGGCCAATATACTATGCGGCTGGCCAATATACTATGCGGCTGGCCAATATACTATGCGGCTGGCCAATATACTATGCGGCTGGCCAATATACTATGCGGCTGGCCAATATACTATGCGGCTGGCCAATATACTATGCGGCTGGCCAATATACTATGCGGCTGGCCAATATACTATGCGGCTGGCCAATATACTATGCGGCTGGCCAATATACTATGCGGCTGGCCAATATACTATGCGGCTGGCCAATATACTATGCGGCTGGCCAATATACTATGCGGCTGGCCAATATACTATGCGGCTGGCCAATATACTATGCGGCTGGCCAATATACTATGCGGCTGGCCAATATACTATGCGGCTGGCCAATATACTATGCGGCTGGCCAATATACTATGCGGCTGGCCAATATACTATGCGGCTGGCCAATATACTATGCGGCTGGCCAATATACTATGCGGCTGGCCAATATACTATGCGGCTGGCCAATATACTATGCGGCTGGCCAATATACTATGCGGCTGGCCAATATACTATGCGGCTGGCCAATATACTATGCGGCTGGCCAATATACTATGCGGCTGGCCAATATACTATGCGGCTGGCCAATATACTATGCGGCTGGCCAATATACTATGCGGCTGGCCAATATACTATGCGGCTGGCCAATATACTATGCGGCTGGCCAATATACTATGCGGCTGGCCAATATACTATGCGGCTGGCCAATATACTATGCGGCTGGCCAATATACTATGCGGCTGGCCAATATACTATGCGGCTGGCCAATATACTATGCGGCTGGCCAATATACTATGCGGCTGGCCAATATACTATGCGGCTGGCCAATATACTATGCGGCTGGCCAATATACTATGCGGCTGGCCAATATACTATGCGGCTGGCCAATATACTATGCGGCTGGCCAATATACTATGCGGCTGGCCAATATACTATGCGGCTGGCCAATATACTATGCGGCTGGCCAATATACTATGCGGCTGGCCAATATACTATGCGGCTGGCCAATATACTATGCGGCTGGCCAATATACTATGCGGCTGGCCAATATACTATGCGGCTGGCCAATATACTATGCGGCTGGCCAATATACTATGCGGCTGGCCAATATACTATGCGGCTGGCCAATATACTATGCGGCTGGCCAATATACTATGCGGCTGGCCAATATACTATGCGGCTGGCCAATATACTATGCGGCTGGCCAATATACTATGCGGCTGGCCAATATACTATGCGGCTGGCCAATATACTATGCGGCTGGCCAATATACTATGCGGCTGGCCAATATACTATGCGGCTGGCCAATATACTATGCGGCTGGCCAATATACTATGCGGCTGGCCAATATACTATGCGGCTGGCCAATATACTATGCGGCTGGCCAATATACTATGCGGCTGGCCAATATACTATGCGGCTGGCCAATATACTATGCGGCTGGCCAATATACTATGCGGCTGGCCAATATACTATGCGGCTGGCCAATATACTATGCGGCTGGCCAATATACTATGCGGCTGGCCAATATACTATGCGGCTGGCCAATATACTATGCGGCTGGCCAATATACTATGCGGCTGGCCAATATACTATGCGGCTGGCCAATATACTATGCGGCTGGCCAATATACTATGCGGCTGGCCAATATACTATGCGGCTGGCCAATATACTATGCGGCTGGCCAATATACTATGCGGCTGGCCAATATACTATGCGGCTGGCCAATATACTATGCGGCTGGCCAATATACTATGCGGCTGGCCAATATACTATGCGGCTGGCCAATATACTATGCGGCTGGCCAATATACTATGCGGCTGGCCAATATACTATGCGGCTGGCCAATATACTATGCGGCTGGCCAATATACTATGCGGCTGGCCAATATACTATGCGGCTGGCCAATATACTATGCGGCTGGCCAATATACTATGCGGCTGGCCAATATACTATGCGGCTGGCCAATATACTATGCGGCTGGCCAATATACTATGCGGCTGGCCAATATACTATGCGGCTGGCCAATATACTATGCGGCTGGCCAATATACTATGCGGCTGGCCAATATACTATGCGGCTGGCCAATATACTATGCGGCTGGCCAATATACTATGCGGCTGGCCAATATACTATGCGGCTGGCCAATATACTATGCGGCTGGCCAATATACTATGCGGCTGGCCAATATACTATGCGGCTGGCCAATATACTATGCGGCTGGCCAATATACTATGCGGCTGGCCAATATACTATGCGGCTGGCCAATATACTATGCGGCTGGCCAATATACTATGCGGCTGGCCAATATACTATGCGGCTGGCCAATATACTATGCGGCTGGCCAATATACTATGCGGCTGGCCAATATACTATGCGGCTGGCCAATATACTATGCGGCTGGCCAATATACTATGCGGCTGGCCAATATACTATGCGGCTGGCCAATATACTATGCGGCTGGCCAATATACTATGCGGCTGGCCAATATACTATGCGGCTGGCCAATATACTATGCGGCTGGCCAATATACTATGCGGCTGGCCAATATACTATGCGGCTGGCCAATATACTATGCGGCTGGCCAATATACTATGCGGCTGGCCAATATACTATGCGGCTGGCCAATATACTATGCGGCTGGCCAATATACTATGCGGCTGGCCAATATACTATGCGGCTGGCCAATATACTATGCGGCTGGCCAATATACTATGCGGCTGGCCAATATACTATGCGGCTGGCCAATATACTATGCGGCTGGCCAATATACTATGCGGCTGGCCAATATACTATGCGGCTGGCCAATATACTATGCGGCTGGCCAATATACTATGCGGCTGGCCAATATACTATGCGGCTGGCCAATATACTATGCGGCTGGCCAATATACTATGCGGCTGGCCAATATACTATGCGGCTGGCCAATATACTATGCGGCTGGCCAATATACTATGCGGCTGGCCAATATACTATGCGGCTGGCCAATATACTATGCGGCTGGCCAATATACTATGCGGCTGGCCAATATACTATGCGGCTGGCCAATATACTATGCGGCTGGCCAATATACTATGCGGCTGGCCAATATACTATGCGGCTGGCCAATATACTATGCGGCTGGCCAATATACTATGCGGCTGGCCAATATACTATGCGGCTGGCCAATATACTATGCGGCTGGCCAATATACTATGCGGCTGGCCAATATACTATGCGGCTGGCCAATATACTATGCGGCTGGCCAATATACTATGCGGCTGGCCAATATACTATGCGGCTGGCCAATATACTATGCGGCTGGCCAATATACTATGCGGCTGGCCAATATACTATGCGGCTGGCCAATATACTATGCGGCTGGCCAATATACTATGCGGCTGGCCAATATACTATGCGGCTGGCCAATATACTATGCGGCTGGCCAATATACTATGCGGCTGGCCAATATACTATGCGGCTGGCCAATATACTATGCGGCTGGCCAATATACTATGCGGCTGGCCAATATACTATGCGGCTGGCCAATATACTATGCGGCTGGCCAATATACTATGCGGCTGGCCAATATACTATGCGGCTGGCCAATATACTATGCGGCTGGCCAATATACTATGCGGCTGGCCAATATACTATGCGGCTGGCCAATATACTATGCGGCTGGCCAATATACTATGCGGCTGGCCAATATACTATGCGGCTGGCCAATATACTATGCGGCTGGCCAATATACTATGCGGCTGGCCAATATACTATGCGGCTGGCCAATATACTATGCGGCTGGCCAATATACTATGCGGCTGGCCAATATACTACGCGGCTGGCCAATATACTATGCGGCTGGCCAATATACTACGCGGCTGGCCAATATACTACGTGACTGGGCGCAATATACTACGTGGACATGCATATTCTAGAATACCCGATGCGTTAGAATTGGGCCACCATCTAGTCTACTATATAATTGTCTAAGGGTCACTTCCGTCTGTCTGTCTGTCTGTCAGTCATGGATATTCATTGGCCGCGGCCTCTGTCTGTCATGGAAATCCAAGTCGCTGATTGGTCACGGCAAAACGGCCACGACCAATCAGCGACGGGCACAGTCCGGCGGCAAAATGGCCGCTCCTTCCTCCCCGCAGTGAGTGCCTGCTCCATAATCCCCTCCAGTCACCGCTCACACAGGGTTAATGGCAGCGGTAACGGACCGCGTGATGCCGCGGGTAACGCACTCCGTTACCGCTGCTATTAACCCTGTGTGACCAACTTTTTACTATTTATGCTGCCTATGCGGCATCAATAGTTAAAAGATCTACTGTTAAAAATAATAAAAAAATAATAAAAAATCGTTATATACTCACCGTCCGTCGGCCCCTCGGATCCAGAACCGGCCTTTCCCGCTCCTCGCGACGCTCCGGTGACCGCTCCATGCATTGCGGTCTCGCGAGATGATGACGTAGCGGTCTCGCGAGACCGCTACGTTATCATCTCGCGAGACCGCAATGCACTCTTGGGACTGGAGCACCCGAGGAGCCTCGGTAACTGCTTCGCCTGGATCCGGGGGCCAACGGAAGGTGAGTATATCACTATTTTTTATTTTAATTATTTTTTTAACAGGGATATGATGCCCACATTGCTATATACTATGTGGGCTGTGTTACATGCTACGTGGGCTGTTATAAACTACGTGGCTGTGTTATATGCTATGTGGGCTGTTATACACTCCGTGGGCTGTTATACACTCCGTGGGCTGTGCTATATACTCCGTGGGCTGTGCTATATACTCCGTGGGCTGCGTTATATACTACGTGGCTGTGCTATTTACTACGTGGGCTGTTATATACTAAATGGCCGGCCGCGAACAATCAGCGACACACGCAGTCTGGCTGCGAATTGGCGCTGGATTTGAACCACGCTTCGCTAATTGGTCGCGGCCGGCCGAATCCTGTGTATTCAATGTATTATTCTAAAATCTTCATAAATAAACTGCATACATATTCTAGAATACCCGATGCGTTGGAATCGGGCCACCATCTAGTAGGTAATAAGTGTTTAATCACTGGTGGGACCCCCAATCTGAGAACAAGGGTCCTGTGTCCCCTGTTTTGATACCATTGTACTTTGCGCATGCGCAATACCGCCACGCTTTGTGTTCAGATCTAATACAAGTAGCCAAGCTCCAGGACCCTAGGGGTCTTAGGGTATGTTCACGTGTGTTCACGACGCGTTTTACAGCATTGACAAAATCGATGAGTTTTTGAAGTCTCATGCACACAATACTTATTATTTTTATTTATTTATTTTTTAAGTGCCTTTTTGGAGCCCTGTTGCATTTATGCCAAAACACAGCATGTCAAATTTTTTCATACATTTTCACATATTTAAAGGAATGTCGAGAAAAAAATGTGTGTACTGTATTCAGCGTTTTTACTGCCAACACTCTGGTTTTTGGTGCAGGGAAAAAAAAATGTTGCAGCTTTGCCACTTGTGATCATACCCTTAGGTGATTTAATTTTTGCAGGTTTTACTTAGCGCTAAATACTCTGAATTCCAAGTGTTTAATGGTATTTTTTTCTGAAGTGTGATCCCACATGAGATCTGGACGCAGGTGTCTTCGTCCCCTGAGGACCTTGTGTTACCGCGGCCAAGTCTTCACATAGTGTAATTATATTGTCAGGCTACGTCTGGGTAAATGTCACTTATAGCCTATGCTGGTGACAAAATCATATAGACGTCCATGTTATGTCAGCGGTCACACGGCTGGCGGTACAATATGTGCTGTATCACAGCTGTCACGTGCTGGCACCGTCGGAGATTTCCGAGACTTGTGCTACAGAGGCAGCGAGGGTCTCCACATTCTGTATAATGTAATTAATCCTGCGGATACTTTGCACATTGATGCTGCGCTAATTGCTTTTTTTAAAATTATTTTTGCCAAATTTATAATCTAAGCTTCCAACTGATTAAATTAAAATCAAGCTGTTTGCTCGTCATCATGTTACCCGTTGCCAAAATACAGGGAGATAGTCTAGCGTGCTTCCAACGATAAAAGGAGAAAAAAATATTTTTGGCACGTGCAAAACTACAACTCCTAGCATGCCCTCGTAGAAACGAGAGAGAATGGGAGAGATTTATCACAACTGGTGTAAAATGAAATGGAAGTAGTCATTTTGGGAAAATAAAAGGTTTGCTATGGACAACTGTTCCTTTTTTTTCCCCACTGTTTAGATACATTTTGCCCATTGTAAATTATGTGCAATCTGTATGTGTGTTGATTAAAAACATTATTAAAAGCTGATTTTGGGGCAGAGACTCTGATTCCAGTGATGTGTCACCTACTGGGCTGCTGGCTGCAGTTTTGATAAAATCCCTGTTTCCTGTGCTGTAGCGGTTCCCTGAATTCTGAGCCCTGTATTACCCCACCCGCACCGCTGATTGGCAGCTTGCTGACAATGCATAGCGTACACAAGAAGCTGGCAATCAGTGGTCGGGGTGTGGTTACATAGATTAGCCTGACTGGTCTGTATGTGAGACCTAGTCCTATAGTGATAATCTCCTGATGATAAAACTCTGATTGTATTGAAACCACAACACACAGCCTAATAAGTGATACATCCCTGGATGTAAAAGTTTACCTCCAGTCACTGGCGTCGACTGATGGGACTACTGCTCCAAGGAGCCTACGCCTGCTGCTGCTAATAACAATGAGAACAGGAGCAGATGATGGTAGTATTCATCAGCCAGCGCCTGCACTCCAAAAAAAACCAAAAAACTACTTGGGTTACACTGTATTTTTGATAACCAGCCAGGCAAATCTGACAACTGCGGGCTGCAACCCTAAGATGTCAACTTTAGCAAGGCTGGTTATCAAGAATAGAGGGATCGCCACACCTTTTTTTAAATTTTTATTTATTTTTAAATAAATACATTTAAAAAAATGACTTGGGGTCCCCCTCGTTTTTGACAACCAGCCAAGCTAAATCTGACTGGTAGGAGCTGGTATTCTCAGGCTGGTAAGGGCCCCCCTCAGCCTTAAAATAGCAGCCCACAGCTGCCCCAGAAAAGGCACATCTATTAGAGATGAGATTTCAGCGGTGATGTCACCAGCGCTGCACCGTGAGAAAAAGTATCACGGTGCAGCGCTGAGATCAGAGAGTTCACCCGGAGAAATTAGAAATTTCTCCCGGTGAACTCACATCTGCACAGTGAACCTTTTTGTCACTGTGCTAGCGGTGATTTCACAGAGGTCCCCGCAGTTCAGGGACCCGGCAGGGGACGCAGACTCAGTGACCAGCAGCAACTTTGATGATGTCACCGCTAGTCACTGAGGCTGAGTTTGCAGCAGCTCATTCCCCAGTGGTTCTCAGGCTGGATGGTCGCATCTTGGCACCGTCCAGGTTGAAAATGGTTTATCCCCAGACATGAATTATGGCGTGGGACAGAACGACGGACAGGTGAGGCATACAGTTGTTTTTTTTTTAGACGACTCTAAAATACTAAGCCGTGATGTCACCGGACAATACAAAGGTGACATCAACCCCACAAATATGAACCCCACTTGCCACCGCTACAGGGCAAGTGGGAAGAGCCGGGCAAAGTGCCAGAATTGGCGCATCTAATAGATATGCCTTTTCTGGACAGATGCGGGCTGCTATTTTTGGGCTGGGGCGGGACTATATCCATGGCCCCTTACCAGCCTGAGAATGCCAGCCCCCAGCTGTCTGCTTTAGCAAGGCTGGTTGTCAAAAATGGGGGACCCCACACCGTTTTTGTAAATTATTTATTTAAATAAAAAATGTGACATAAGGTCCCCTCTAGTCCTGGTAACCAACCTTGCTAATGCTGACAGCTGAGGGTTGCAGTCTGACTGGTTATCAAAAATACAGAGGAACCCTCGCCGTTTTTTTTTTTTTTTTTTAGAGCGCCGGCTGATGAACACTCCCATCAGCCGCTGCCTGCTCTCTGTTATTAGCGGTAGCAGGCGTAGGCTGATGTGAGTAGTAGTCCCATCAGCCAGCGCCAGTGAACAGAGGTAAACTTTTTACCTCTGATCACAGCTGCGGGCTCACACTTTGACAGTGTGGGATCCGCGGTTGTCTGACTGACACCGATCAGAGGCAGTGTTTGCCACACTGTCATGCACATGACGACATATGAAACTCCTCGTGTATGAGGGGCCGAACCCGAACAGTAACACGGGCTTCCTGATGAAGTTCATGCTTGAACAGTAGGTGTACGGTACGGACGCTGAACTTTACTATTCGGGTTCGCCAATCTCTACTCATGAGCTCTGTATAGCCCCGACCACTGATTGGCTGCTTTCTGCCTATGTACAGTGTACACAGAAAGCTGCAAATCAGTGATGTAGGCGTGGTTATACAGAGCTCGGCATTCCGAGAACTGGTACATCTGCAACAGATAAAAAGGAGTTTTATCAAAACTATAGCTAGCAGCCCAGTAAGTGACACATCACTGGAATTGGAGTCCCTGTCTCTACATTATGCTGCTCTCAGCAAAAGCCTAGTTATAGATTCTCTTGAAAGCAAATCTGCTGAATCCTGTACCGAAGATGCAAAATTAACATTGAGAAAATATAAAAAGGATTAGAGAGAGACCTGTTTCACTATCGATAATCAGTTACACAGAACATAAGTAGTATATTCTAAGGAGACGGTTTATGTGCAGAGGTTGCATAACCAGGGGAAACTCCCTGAATACGTTTAGGAAATGACTCCACTATAATTAGATCAGATAATAAACCGCCCGACTGATGACTCTTTACAAATAATTTCCATTGAAAGAAGACAGCCATGCGGAAGGAACGGATAAGCTGATTACTGCCGGTTACTTTCAAGGTGGAGGAGACGAGATGGGGTCAGATCAGTTAATTTAGAGTATGGAGGAGACACCAGGATCTGTGAAATGGTGTCAGGCAGAAGCGTATGGTACGGCGTGATTAATGTGCTAGGAGTCAGGAAAGGGATAATAAATGGGAAAATGTCGGAGAATCTTATCTGGAGGACTAAAGAAAACCATGAGCCCTTCCACAGTCATTCCCTCACGTTAGGTCATCCGATCTAAAAGTCTTCCAAAAATCCATGTGGCTTCTACTCGGCAAACCTAAAATATGATCATTGATTGCAGCAAAAAGCATCATGCGCCAAACACCGAAATGAAAGGTTATTTACCAAGTAGTAAAGGCAAAGGATGAGGCGTCTTCTGTCCATCAGGTTACAGCAAGATAGCTCGTAGCTCCGAGCCAAGGAGTGAATCCTGTTAGCGTCAAATTGCTGCACAATGAAATTCAGCTCTAGCAATACAACCAGGATGCCGCATCAGGTACACGGGCTATGGCGTCTGGAAGATGAAAACTGACACCATGTCCAATGACCTTGTACATTATTGACGGTCTGCAGCGGTGGCGGCACATCGATAGATAGACTCACCGGCCTGGAAATAGTCCCCTTATAGAGTGGAGTTAACAACCGTATACTGTATTGTCATGACCCGTCTAGTTTACTTGTAGGTGTGAGATATGGGAAAATGATATCTAATTGATATCATTTTGATATCTGATGGAATGCCCTGTCAGATGCAGTGGCCCAAAGATGCTCGCTCCAAACTCAGCCTCCACCTTTGGCATTCCCTACGGCCAAAAAGCAAGTCAAATACAACGGGATCTCGTTATCCAGCGAAGGCACTTCCTTGGACAGAGCAGACCAATGTTTTTCTTTAGCCCAAGCAAATAGGCTTTTTAAGCTCTCTCCAGGGAGGGCGAAAGACCATAGACCCTGTGTCTCCCAGCACCAAGTTCCACAATTATCACAGAGGTGTGAATTCTTGTGCAGCACCAGCCAACTGGAGTCCTTGTTTGACTCAAGCAGACTGTGCACCACAGATCCCAGACCAACGCAGGGCTCTGAGGTATTGAATCTGGAAAATGACCGATAATAACAGAATACAATATCTCTGAGCCTAGCCAAGCACATAATCGGAATCTGCATTCCTTCCCCCACAGGCTCGTATCCTGCAGCAACCTGTAGAACTCTGCGTTATTGAGTTATAAAGCATAGCTACCAGGAATAACATACGGTAGGCATATTTGGTCTCGCTGCACAGATAAAATCCAGCAGAACCCAGTGGCACCGCTGTCTTAGGTAGACCCTCGGGCGGAAAGTTATGAGCATCCACGGTTCTGGACAGAAAACCATACTCTCAGATTTGGGAGGAGATACTCTGCACAAGCCCACGGGTGGGCGCAACGTGTGGGAGGAGGCAGCCTAGGGGAAAATAGGCAGCTCCTCATTTTGGACTCAGTCTTTTTCTGGCAAGTGGCCCATTAGCTGATGTGGTCAGAGAATCATATAACAAAGATTTGAACCTGTGATCCATCAGCGCCTCCCTGTGGTCACATGCTACATAACCCGGTAATTGCAATCTATCTGTAACCTACCCATGCACTACACTCCTGACTTTATACCTGTATATCTGCACTATTTGCCCTCGATGCAGTTCCCTGACTGACCTGGGGCAAGTGGTGGCGCTATAGAGCTGATCCCTGCTGGGTTCTTCTCTCCCCTCCCCAGAGGTGGGTAAAGTCGACACACCCCTTCCTCTGTACGATCCGTCACAGTTGGTTATCTGTGATGTTAAACACTTTGGTGAAACGAATCAAACAAATCTTTGTGCTAAAAATATACTAACACGTCCGAATTAAATAGGAAATCCTTAAACAATCAAGTAAACCGGTTGTTGAATTTTTCTTTAAAAGTTGAGTTTGGTCCAAATTTGATAGCAGAGCTCAGTTTTCAAAGCTCAAGGATCCAGATCTCTCATTTCCCTTCATATAGCCATAGACTTATTATAAGACAAGTTTTCAATGGAGTTCAATCAGAGATTTCCATTCCGTTACGCTCTTTATGAAATTTAGGCAAAGACCTCGGCCAGTTGGTAGCAGGAATGACAGGTTTTCTAGCCTTGAAGACCATTAGGCCATGTGCACACGTCAGGATTTCTTGCAGAAATTTCCTGAAGAAAACCGGAAATTTTCTGCAAGAAATCCGCATTTTTTTTTTGTGTTTTTTTTTCCCTTTTTTTGCGTTTTTTTTTTTTTTTAGCATTTTGCAAGCGAAATTAGCTTGCAGAATGCTAAAGTTTTCCAAGCGATCTGTAGCATCGCATGGAAAACTGACATTGTTTGACAAGTGTGACCAACTTTTTACTATAGATGCAGCTTATACAGCATCAATAGTAAAAAGATATGTTAAAAATAATAAAAAAATTAAAAAATGGTTATACTCACCCTCTGCAGACAGCCGATCTCCTCAGCGGTGTCCGTTCCTATAGATGGTGTGTGCAGGACCTTCCATGATGTCGCGGTCTTGTAACCGCGACGTCATCACGGTCATGTGACTGCGACGTCATCGCAGGTCCTTCACACGCACCATCTATAGGAACGGAAGCGGCAGCATGCACCGATGAGAGGCGGGAATACTCCGGGGGCCATCGAAGGTGAGTATATCACTATTTTTTATTTTAATTCTTTTTTTTTTTTTTTACCAATTATACGGTGCCCAGTCCGTGGAGGAGAGTCTCCTCTCCTCCACCCTGGGTACCAACCGTACATGATCCGCTTACTTCCCGCATGGTGGGCATAGCCCCGTGCGGGAAGTAAGCAGGTCAGTGCATTCCCAGGTGTGCGGAATCCCCGCAATTCCGCAAATTTAATGAACATGTTGCTTTTTTTTCTGCGATGTGATTTTTTTCGCGGAAAAAAATGCAACATTTGCACAAGAAATGCGGAATACACTTAAAATAATGGGAGGCATATGTAAGCGTTTTTTTCGCGTTTTTATAGCGAAAAAACGCGAAAAATACTGAACGTGTGCACATGGCCTTATTGTGTTTTGTCAAGGCCTAACCTGGGATGCAGAGTCATTCTTTGCCCTTAAAAAGAACCTATCAGCAGGGTTTTGCTGAGTAAACTACAGGCATTGTCATGTTGCCGCTGCTATAATGATTAAAATGATACCTGGGGTGAAGAAATCAGTCTTGTAGGCGGGCAGACCTGTGGACAGGTCTTTCCTTTGTTTCTCTGGCTTAGAGCAGGAAGATAAGACTCTGCCTACAGTCCCGCCCCTGTGCATGGGCATCTCATTAACTGAACAACTCACTGATTACACAAGAACCACAAGACAGATTTCTTCTCCCCATGTATCATTTTAATCAGTTTAACACTGCCAACCTGACAGTGTCAGTTTACTTAGCAAAATCCTGCTGACAGGTTCGCTTTAAGAATTCACGTCAGTTACCCAGGAAAGTTTTTTTTCTATTTCATCGCACGTAACAAAAAAAGAAAAATGTGTGCCGGGAACAAAACACATCAATATGTTGATAAAAAAATAGATTTTGAATAAATGAATAAAAAAAAAATATAAACAGTACAATTTTTAGCAAACACCTGAAAAACAGACACAGGCAACTACAAGATTGGTGGCTGAGGTAGTCAGAAAAGTCTGTCAAACTTTCACAAGTACATATGTGCATAAATACTATCAGCTCACCCACCAAGAGACCCGACGCGCGTTTCACCACTGATGAAGCAGTGGTGAAACGTGTGGAGTCTCTGGGTGAGTGAGCTGATCGTATTTATGGATTACTGATCTCTCTTTGTATACTCTGTATAATCCCCTATCTGTAATTACTACTTTTTATTAGTCATTACTATTTATTTTGCATATTGGAAGGTGATTTAGTACTATGCATACATGCAGTAATGGACTAGCTAACAGATATGTGAAGTCATCTTATGGTTACTTTTCTGACTAGCTCACCCACCAATCTTTTAGTAAGGGGTCACTGAACTAATAAATACCCTTTGTTAGATCCATTTACTTATATACATGTGATATCTGAAGCAAAAACTAAATTTTTATTACACAGAAAATAATGGACCGGCACTACTAAATGTACAAGTATAGGCGGTTAATGTAGGTATTACTTGAACTATTTGGCTTTCAAGCCAGTTATATTGTGGCTATCAATTGGTGCTCAATGGGTCAAATGGACTGTTCTAAGGTACACAGAGCGCCACAGGTTTTTTTTCTAACTTTTATTGTACCTCTGAAAATAAAATAAAAAATGTTCCCCTGAGGAAGCCTCTCAATGTGGCGAAACATGTTGAGTGATGTTTTAACTACATAAGCCTTATGCATCAATTAAATTTGTGTATACGGATTGTCATATTGGATTCATTCTTAAGGTAGCAATGCAAAATAATTAGACTAGTGCTTCACTCCATAATTAGTATGTATAGGTAATGAATGAATAATTTCTGAGTGAGTTTATGCATAAATTGGATCTAGATATAGGTACGTATCAGGCTATCCTTGCAAGAAATAACCTACAAATATAAGAACTAGATTGTGCTTCCGTTATTTCTTTTTAATTCCGAGGTGATCCTTTCATGTTGTGTAGTATTTTTTTTTTTTTTCGGTTGGGTACATTTTAGCCTTAGATGATACCATATATAAATTATAGCTTAGTTTATAAAGAGTATACAGTATATTAATTCAGTGGCTTCTAATTGGCCAATGAATCAGAAGTAGATTAAACATTGAAATGCCCCCACTCTACTTGGGTCTTCAGATAGTCTCCAACAGTTGGTCCCAAAACCAATAGTGGGCCAGACAGAAGTCTGAACCGATACGAGTCTGCAGGTCGTAGATTAGGAGGTTGGTTAGATCTCGGAACATGGAAAGCTCAGATTTCTGCTTGTCCGAGCTCGCGAAGTCAAACAGTAAATAACCAAAAAAAGACAACAGGAACTTGGGCTGCAAACTCACCACAGTTGGGACTTAACCAAATCCTGGCATATTGGTCTTGGAAAGTGAAGTCACTCTCTGAACATCGTCTTAATCATTCGGCTGGATGACGGTGTTGATTGTTATGGGACATCATGACTTTGGGCAGGACTAGTCAACGCTTTCTTGGATGGGCCAGTGATGTAGTAGTTTGTTTTGACTCCTATTAAGCAACAACCAGTAGATTCTTTAAGGCCCCATAAAGGTCTACTGTGAAAGTTTTATGCCTCTCGCAGCACATTTTGGACCTAAAAACGACCCATCATCTGGATTTGTACCCATTAGGCCTTCAACTTTCTTATTTTTTTGTTATGACTATTTCTTCTAGGTATATTTGTGTCTTCCCAACCACCTTTCCCTCACGGAAGGACATTGTCTGATCGTTCCTTTACAACACTACACTGCAGCGACGCTTCTGGATGAAGACATATGGAATGAAATTCAGGTGATGATGCAGTCTCGATTTTCATAATTTTAATTGACAAGGTTGAAAAAAATAAAACAAGTCTATAAAGTAGCAGCATAGTAGCATATTCCTAGAAAAAACCCAGAGAGGCAGATGACAATTGGCCAATGTTAAGGGAAAAACTCACGATGCTGCTCTTTAAACCCTTGCATTTTTTTTTTTTATTTTGGCTCCCTGCTAGACGGCTCTATTAATGTTTTTTGACTTTCACGTTCTAGATGTTCCGTAAAACATTGGTCAGGCTGTTTGCCGATAAAGGACTGGACTGCGTCTTTCTGGAAACAAACATAAACTTAAAAAAACGCTTTCATCTGGTCTATGAATGTATTCCCCTGCCGAAGGAGGTGGGAGATATGGCACCCATTTATTTCAAGGTGGGTAAACTTCACAGATTTTATTAGTAAAGGGATTTACTCTTACAAATATGTCTAAAATCTGCTAGTATTGTTTCAGTACAGTCCCACCCAACCAATCCCCTCCCCAACATCACCGCCACCTTTATTAAAATGTATAACTAGACGCTAGAACTCAGGACCACATGTAGCAGGGAAAGAATGGATTGTCTAGTTTGTTCTATGACTTCTATATTATCACACATTATTATTTCTTCTAATAAAATACTAGGTAATTTGTCTGCCAAGGTGTCCCATGTCCTGCATAGCTGTCATTTCATTCTCGCATATTCCTCTCCTCTCTAGTCTGTGACTCTTGGAATATATGGGGAAGTGTAAAAATAATATTCCAAAATAAATCACAAGTCTGAAAATTATTTTAACTTCTTTCTTCTTCTTCCATTCTTCCTCCTCCTTCTTGTTCCATCTGCTGGGTCTTTTCTCTTTCTTCTTTTTTCTCTTTTTTCCCTTTCTCTTATCGTCGTCTTTTGTGTTTGATTTCTCTTCCCTTTTTTGTCACACCTCCCCCCCCTTTTCATCTCCTCCTCCCCCCCTTTTCATCTCCTCCCCCCCCTTTTCATCTCCTCCCCCCCTTTTCATCTCCTCCCCCCCCTTTTCATCTCCTCCCCCCCCTTTTGTCTCCTTCCTCTTTTTGTCTCCTCCCCCCTTTTCGTCTCCCCCATTTTTGTGTCACTCGCCCCCTTTTCGTCTCCCTCGCCCCCTTTTCGTCTCCCTCGCCCCCTTTTCGTGTCCCTCGCCCCCTTTTCGTGTCCCTCGCCCCCTTTTCGTGTCCCTCGCCCCCTTTTCGCCTCCCTCGCCCCCTTTTCGCCTCCCTCGCCCCCTTTTCGCCTCCCTCGCCCCCTTTTCGCCTCCCTCGCCCCCTTTTCGCCTCCCTCGCCCCCTTTTCGCCTCCCTCGCCCCCTTTTCGCCTCCCTCGCCCCCTTTTCGCCTCCCTCGCCCCCTTTTCGCCTCCCTCGCCCCCTTTTCGCCTCCCTCGCCCCCTTTTTTATTCCTCCTTTCTCCATATATTATGTATTAGATACACTTGTGTCATAGCTTCTATTCTTATCCTACACAGATCTCGCTGACATGATATAAATTGATCAGGCTTCTGGTGTTCTCTCTTTTTTTTTTTTTTTTTTTTTTGTGTTAAACACGCTCTATTCTGCTAATCAGGAGCAATGATTCCTGTGTGAACAAAGCCTCCTTTTGCAGTCTTCAATTTCCAGATTCCATCCACTATTTATTGCATTAGTTTTCCACAGCTTTATAGAAATGATACATGAAAAAGAAGAAAACAATAGTTGAGACTTTTCTGTTCCATATCTGAATAATCTTCCAGTCTCCAGCATAATAAGTTCATCTCTTGCCCGTCTGGAATCCTGAAGTAATGTGAAATCTTGTAACGAGCAGAGTGAAGATCACATCTTTTCATTCAGAGACTGGTTCCGCGTATGGAGGGATTTCCTGCGAACCCCGGAGAAACTCATTATCCCCGAGTTATTGGAGGTTATTGCAGACATAAATCACACCTCCATGTGTTCAGAGGTGAAGTACATTGCAAATGGAACTCGGAAGACGCAATTGTCACCGCGTGTCCGGAAACACATCCACTGAAGTGACACCGAGCCCGGGGGAGATTTCATTAGGCAAAAACCAGCCGACATGACATTTCCTCCTGACACTTGCTGGCCTTCGTGCCCGCTCCTTTACCACCTTCGCTTGTTACCGTTTTTTATAGACTTCGGGTGAGATGATGGCGGATGTTCATGACATGAGCAGTACTAACCATTAAAGTACCGTACCATGTGTCCTCTGATGGAATACAAAAGGTATAAAAAGCGTAAAAATGTCTGAATAAGATATATTTTTGCGTTAAGTTATATCCCATGTTGCCCCATTTCCAGCTGCCGTTTTCAAACCTGCACGAGTAGCGCTTATTTTATGTGACTTCTGAGCCTACCGATCAAAGAAATCAGCAGGATTCTGGATTTTACTCACTGATTTGTTCATGGAAAATCCACAGTAACAGACACGTGGGTGACAACATATCAAACCTCAGCCACATGTTCCTTTCTGCTTATAGTGCGTATAAAATGAGAAAAGAAAGCCTGTATAGTCCCCGTACCAATTGTCTGCATCCCTTGGCCGATTGTTTCCCCCCCCCCGAACCCCATTCGGTCTCTAGTTAATGGTCTCCAGCTACAATTAGGTTAGAAATGAGTCCGTGGCACTCGCCCACGGACGATCAATCTTCTTTAATTTCATTTATGGTGCACAACAGTGGAAAATCAATGGAATGACCAAACGAATCCTTGACAAAGCCTCTGTCGAAGCGAAACCGATGTAGGTCGGCGTGCTGTTTGTCCTCCTATTGAATTTACGTTTTTCTTTTCATCGTTTTAGTTATTAATTTTTATTTTTTCCTTTAAATCGTCATTGGAAAAACTGCAGTAAAATCTGTGCTATTTTCCGCTTCAGATTCCTGGTCAGATTTGCGGTGGAATTTCTGCAGGATTTTCCCTATGTGTATGCTCAGGCCTTGCAGTCTAGAGTAGTGTGCGGCAGGCATTGTCCTTGAGAATCCATATGATAGTCCTAACCTTATAAATGGGGCTGCATTAAATTACACCAGGGTGCCATGAGCTGTGTTCCTGACACCACCTCAGTCCGATATAAGGCACTCAGCCCTGTCCTATCATTTACCTTATCCGCAGCGGTCCTAGGGGCCGGCCGCATAGTAATCAGATATTGCTAGCCTATACTAATGATAAGCCATCGATATCACAGTTTTTAAATAATATTTTTTTATTTTAGTGCTCTTTTATTTATTTTTTTATCGATCTATTCTTAAAGGGGTATTCCCATCTCCAATATCCTATCCCACTATGTAGTAGGTGTAATAATAATAATATTAGCAAATACCTCCAATTAGAAATGTAGTATAGTTTTTCTGATTCGCTATGTCTTTCCTCATTCGCAGGCATTGCAGGACCTTATATATCCATGGTTACGACCACTAGCAACTAGCTAACTGTCCCTATATCAGTGGTCGTAACCATGGATACATAAGGTCCTGCAATGCCTGCACATGAGGAAAGAGTCACAGCACATCAGAAGAACTATTCTAAATTTCTAATTGGAGGTATTTGCTAATATTATTATTATTACACCTACTCTACATATTGGGATAGGATCTTGGAGATGGGAATACCTCTCTAACTCTACACTTTAATAATCACGATTTTCTTTTTTTGACACAGAAAGCAATTCTGGAATCTGACGAGGAATGGTCTATGAATAAGAAGCTAATAGACCTGTCTACAAAGGATGTTCGGCGATCTGTAAGTAGCCTGCTGGTCTTATTAATCTCCTCGGCAATGTCCGCTATGGCCCTAATGTGCAGGGTTCATGGGGTCACGCTATCATCGTCTGAGGTGGGGGATGTATGGGGGGTGCAGGTGCTACACTGGACCGCCAAGATACAATGTTCAGAATTCATCTAGTTATGGTTTGCACAGTGGACGCCTATATCATGGACGATCCAGGCAGTGGGCATAATGGGTAACTTTGGGGTCCCATATCAAGTGTTGGACCGCACTCTACAAAAATCGCATCCAGGAAACAATAATATATGAACAGTATATGATTATTCTGGTCCCCAGTCATCTAATCTTTCCTTGTTCGTCCACTAAGTTCTTTGCTACCTCCCTCTTCCCTTCAATCCCAATTAATGTCTGCACATATCAGTACTGGGTTGAGCTGGGCCTTCAGGACGCCATAGTAGCTTTTGGGCCAAATGCCCTATTAGTTAGACCTAAGCTTGGCTCCCACCTGCAGGGAATAGGCTACTAGAGGCGACTCTTTCCATTTTTGGCACAAGTGAGCTGGTACCTCTTGCCTCATCGCCATTACCCATCTTTATCTTGAAAATCAGAGACGTTCCCTGTTCCTCTGTTTGAGAAAAATTGCTCTGCTCCATCGTTGAATTGTCTAAGGTTATGATGTACTGCACTTACAGTGAAGGAAATAAGTATTTGATCCCTTGCTGATTTTGTAAGTTTGCTCACTGACAAAGACATGAACAGTCTATAATTTTAAGGGTCAGTTAATTTTAACATTGAGAGATAGAATCTCAAAAATAAAATCCAGAAAATCGCATTGTACAAATTATATAAATTTACATTTTGCAGTGAGAAATAAGTATTTGATCCCTCTGGCAAACAAGAATTAATACTTGGTGGCAAAACCCTTGTTGGCAAGCACATCAGTCAGACGTTCTTTGTAGTTGATGATGAGGTTTGCGCACGTCAGGAGGAATTTTGGTCCACTCTTCTTTGCAGATCATCTCTAAATCATTAATATTTTGAGGCTGTCGCTTGGCAATTCGTAGCTTCAACTCTCTCCATAAGTTTTCTATGGGATTAAGGTCTGGAGACTGGCTAGGCCACTCCATGACCTTAATGTGCTGCTTTTTGAGCCACTCCTTTACTGCCTTGACTGTATGTTTTGGGTTATTGTCTTGCTGGAAAACCCAGCCATGACCCTTTTTTAATTTCCTGGCGGATGGAAGGAGGTTGTCACTCAGGATTTTACGGTATGTGACTCCATCCATTCTCCCATTGATGCGGTATGATCTTGTCCCTGACATCCTCCTTATAAAGTTCTTTGGTCTTGCCCATGTTGTAGAGGTTAGAGTCTGACTGATTGATTAATTCAGTCTGTGGACAGGAGTCTTTCATAAAGGTGACTATGTAAGACAGCTGTCTAATGCAGGTAACGAGTTGATTAGGAGCGTCTAACTGGTCTGTACGAGCCAGAACTCTTAATGGTTGGTAGGGGATCAAATTCTTATTTCTCACTGCAAAATGTAAATTTATATAATTTATACAATGTGATTTTCTGGATTTTATTTTTGATATTCTATCTCAAAATGTTAAAATTAACCTACCCTGAAAATTATAGACTGTTCATGTTTTTGTCAGTGGGCAAACTTACAAAATTAGCAAGGGATCAAATACTTATTTCCTTCACTGTATGAGGATAACCTTGCTTAGACTCTTACACATTAGAGGTGCACGAGTCTGGTGACTGAACGTGTGCAGGTATCTTTGCATAGTGACATGTCATGTGGGGGTGATACCCGCCTCTTGTGTGCATTACCGGCAGAGCGCGCGTCACGGCACTGTGCACCTCCTATGTCGACATAAGCAGAATACATAGGATAGGTGCGTGATGCCTCTCAGTGGCACACAATATCTGGAACCGTGGCGTCACCGACCTCACAATTCGATGTCTCTAAGACCTCTGTTCTAAGCTGAGCGCCGTTACGGCTGTGCGGACTCCCTGGGCTCTCGTTGGAATGGTCAGATCCTGAATCGCTCTGCCCGATCATCGAGACCTCTGCAGCCGTACAGCGATGGCGGCATGTTCCTTTCTATTCCACCTTCTGAGAGAGAAGCGCAAAGCTGAAATATTGCCGCTTTGTCTCCTGTTACAGCCAGAACAAGTCCAGATCTGTAGCTTTAACCCTTTCCACGAGGGATCCCAAAATTGACCTTTTGGGTACCTTAGTGCACTGAGGATACTGACATTAACCTGAGCTAGAAAATCAGAGATGATGACGTGAATTCCTTCATTGCACTTAACCCAAGTGCTGCCATTAAATGTGCCCGGTTTGTGCGTGGCCCGGCGTACAGATAATAGGGCGCTCACATCTATTCCGCGCTGTTCTGCGAGGTCCCGTGGCCCAGGTTGCTCTCTAACCACGGAGTCTGAGCAGGAACATTGTCCGGGGTCCTCTGTCAGGGCGGAGGAGCTCACACGTCACGGTGGATGACTGTATAAAGTGACCTTTCCGTGTGACGTCCCGGGAGACGACATCTCCTTGTTTCTCTGGTATTTCATGATTTGAATACCATCAGTTCGGGGAATAGATGGGCGACATCTACTTGTGCGCCTCGCTCTGTAATTTATGCGCAGCGTTAATAAATATTCACAGTACGCTCTCATTTTTATCACATTAATTATGCCGGGAGCGAAAATCATTACAGTGAATTTTCTTCCATCCCAAGAGTGAATGAAAAACTTCTCGAACGTTGACGAGATGTCTCCAAGTGTGTGAGCTCCGAATATTCTGTCATATCTGTGTGTCTTCTATCCTATAGGTTCTGTACATGGGGACAATATATATTCCGTCTGTCTATCTACACTGTCTCGACTAAAGTATGTGCCCCCTCCACATTCACCTCCAGGAGCCATACGGAGGGGGTCCCCACTTTACAGCTAGATCAGCTTCCATTCTTCTATACAAGATTTTGGAGGTGTCTGTGGGAAATGTTGCCCCTATATTCAGAAGAGCATCAGTGAGGTCAGACATTGATGCTGGAGGAGCAATCGCGCTCACAATCTCTTTTCCAAAGCATCCTAAAAGTATAGGATGGGGTTGAGGTCATGTTCTTCTACACCAGTCTCCCCCCAACAATGGCTTTATGGACCTTGGCTTGTGCATTGGGCTCAGTCACGGGGAGCAGAAAAGGACCTTCCCAAAACTGTTTCCACAAGGTTGGAAGCTACAATTGTCAAAAATATCTGGTTATCCTGAAGTATGAAGATTTCCCTGCTTTGTAACTTAATGGCCGCTCCGCAAAAAAGACCCCTCCTCCACCAAACTGTTCAGTGGGTACAATGCAGTCAGGCAGGTAATGTTCTCCTGGCTTTCACCAGACTCGTCCATCCGACGCCAGATAGAAAATTGTGATCCGTCACTGCATGGAACTTGTTCCCACTGCTCCAGAGTCCAGTTGTGGCGGCTTTACACCACTCCATCCAGCACTCGGCATTGTGCTTGGTGATGTAAAGCTGCATGAAGCTCCCAGCTTGGGCGCAAACTTTGTGCTCATGTTAATACCAGAGGATTTCTGGACTCTGCAGTTATGGGGTCAGCAGAGTGTTAGTAACGTTTCTGAACTCGGTGACCCCGAATGTTAAGTGGTCTCCACTTTTGTTGCTGAGTTGCTGCGGTTCCTTCCATTTCACCATCACCTGGGAGTGATAATATTGAGGTGGAAGAAACGTCATTACCTGACTTATTACCCCGGTGGCTCCTACACAGGACCGCACTGGTATCGGTCAGTGAAGGCAGATGGCATGGCGGGGGCAGGGTGTTATTCCCCGGGGGCAGTGGGACTGAATGCGGAACGACATTCGTTGATTCCAGTACTTTTTCCTTATACTGTGTCTGTGTAGAGGAAATTGACATCATGACCATGTAATATATATGGCTTCATCTAGTCTGTCAGTGAGAGTCACTCAATGTGGTTGCTCTTCTTCCTAATTAAGTGATGGGGTCCCATGCAGGAAGCCCCCCCCCCCCATCTATGACATCCACGTGCCTAATACTAAACACATTGTCAAAAAAATGGGCTATTAGTATAATAAGTTTATTTCCATTTTGCTACATCGGTATCTTAAAAATGAAATCTTGCAGTTTCAATACTGACCACCTAGCTTCAGTACCGTCTCGTACTTCTCGATCTGTAGAGACCACTTCCCAGCAGTCACATTATCATCAGAGGCAGGATTACAATGAAGGATATCGCTCGTGTATAAATAACCCAATATCCTCACAATACATGATGGTCACCGCTCACCTCCTCTCCCCTCTCTGCACAATGATCTCTGCGCAGCTCACAGAGCATGCCCATAACACTCTCTTACAGAAGTCAGTGGGTGATTTCCAGATTTACTGGGTCCATATGGTCACTGTGACTTCTATAAAATGCTGTTCAATCAGTACAAAAAACACAATACATTTCCTATTGGAAAATAAAAAAAAATTGGGGGGGTGGGGGTTATTCCGTTACACAGAATATCAGCAGTATAATACTTTTATTATGGTTTATGGACAGAGGTTTCCCTATCTCCCTGAATACATTTCGGAAATGACTCCACTATAATTAGATAAGATAATAAACCGCCCGACTGATGACTCTTTATAAATAATTTCCATTGAAAGAAGACAGCCATGCGGAAGGAACGGATAAGCTAATTACTGCCGGTTACTTTCAAGGTGGAGGAGACGAGATGGGGTCAGATCAGTTAATGTAGAGTATGGAGGAGACACCGGGATCTGCGAAATGGTGTCAGGCAGAAGCGTATGGTACGGCGTGATTAATGTGCTAGGAGTCAGGAAAGGGGTAATAAATGGGAAAATGTCTGAGAATCTTATCTGGAGGACTAAAGAAAACCATGAGACCTTCCACAGTCATTCCCTCACATTAGGTCATCCGATCTATAAGTCTTCCAACATTCTATGTGGCTTCTTCTCTGTAAACATAAAATATGATCATTGATTGCTGCAAAAAGCATCATGCGCCAAACACCGACATGAAAGGTTATTTACCAGACAGTAAAGGCAAAGGATGAGGCGTCTTCTGTCCACTAATTCTTTGTCCAAATATCCATGTGCCGCCTTCTATTCTCGAGGGAAGAAATGTCATGACCTGACTTGTTACCCTGGAGGCTCCTATACAGGACCATGCTGGTATCATTGCGCTCTGCACCACCAGTCATTCTGTCACATGTTAGTAAGGGCGGACAGCATGGCGGAAGGCCATATGTTATACATCGGGGAGGTGAGAGGCCGTATGTTATACACCGGGGAGGCGAGGGGCAGTATGTTATACATCGGGGAGGTGAGGGGCAGTATGTTATACATCGGGGAGGTGAGAGGCCGTATGTTATACACCGGGGAGGCGAGGGGCAGTATGTTATACATCGGGGAGGTGAGGGGCAGTATGTTATACATCGGGGAGGTGAGAGGCCGTATGTTATACACCGGGGAGGCGAGGGGCAGTATGTTATACACCGGGGAGGTGAGGGGCAGTATGTTATACATCGGGGAGGTGAGAGGCCGTATGTTATACACCGGGGAGGCGAGGGGCAGTATGTTATACTGCCCCTCACCTCCCCGATGTATAACATACTGCCCCTCGCCTCCCCGGTGTATAACATACGGCCTCTCACCTCCCCGATGTATAACATACGGCCCCCTCAGCCTCCCCGGTGTATAACATACTGCCCCTCGCCTGCCCGGTGTATAACATACTGCCCCTCACCTCCCTGATGTATGTTATACATCGGGGAGGCGGAGGGGCCCATATGTTATACACCGGGGAGGCGGAGGGGCCGTATGTTATACGTTGAGGAGGCGAGGGGCGGGGTGCCAAATCTTATACACAGAGGGGGGGACAGATGTCATACACAGGGGGGCCATATGTTTTATACGGGGAGAGGCTGCATGTTATACCCACATGGTGGAGAGCCACATGTTAAACCCACGCGGTGGGGGGCTGCATGTTTTACTCGCGTGGCATCATGTTATACATGGGGGAGGGAGCTAGATGTTATACACTGGGGGTGGGGGCAAGATGTTTTAAACTGGGTAGTGGGTGAGTGGCCTGATGTGATACACAGTGGGCGAGGGGCCAGATGTTTTGTACAGGGGTAAAAGGGGATGAGGGGCCAGATGTCATACAGTGGGCGAGTGGCCAGATGTTTTGTACGGGGGGGTAATGTGGCAAGGTGCCAGATGTTTTGTAAGGGGGGGAGAGGGCGAGGGGCCAGATGTCATACACGGTTGGCAAGGGGGCCACATATTATACACTGGGGGCAATGGGACTTAATGGAAATCCTGAAATCAATGATTAGTGTGACCCCTTAGTTTTATCCATTTAACAGCATAGCGGCAGCAAGGTGGAATAGCGGGTGTGAGCCCCTGGACACTGACATAAGGTTCACTCTAAAAGTAGAAAAAAAGCAGGCAGTGCTCCAATAGAGCACAAAAAACTGGGATATTTTATGAACCCATCTCTCGGATATTTCAGTTTAAGAAGAATAGTGGTGCGTTATCCATCTAGCGATAGGAAAAAGAGGCATCGCGAAAATTGGTGCAAAGCCCCCAAGGTCATCACCAAATACAAACCCAAAGGCATGGGGGGCTACACTCCAAAGTCAGATTTTAGTCTGCCCATGTTTAGATTTAGAAATGCTCTGCCATTATGAGCGGAAACGTTTCGGGGGCCATTCTCTGGCTGTATTCTCCTGCTCCGTTATTTCTCGCGCTCGGCTGTGTCTTCATACCGGAGATGATCGCTTTCCTGCTTTTCAGATTACCTCTAATTCCAATTTGTATGAAATGTTTGGAGCGATGAGCGATTCTCTCCATTGTTTCTCTGACGAGATTATGTGAGATCAGTGTAGGGGATATGTTGCGGTGTTTTTCAGTAATGCCATCCATCATCTACATAGTGCGCGGTGTGATCCGCTGGTAATGCTGCGCCATTAATCTGCCGCAGACGTCCAGCCTGGCTCTCTCCTCTCGTCGTTCCTGTGGAGGTCGAGCTGTCTGCAGATGTAGCTTTTCCTATAATGACGAATCTCACACTCTGTGTGGAGCGGCCCGCGGGCTCTCGGTGACATTTTGAATGTCAGATATAATGTCATCGTCTCACAAAGAAGAAGTTTTGTACTTTAATCTATTTCTTAGTTATTTCTTGCATAATTCTTTATAGATTAAACACTTATGTCTCCGTAACTCTATAAGAAACTAATAAATATACTGTTAATTTTATTTATTTGCCTGTAGTAATGTTTTTTATTATTATTATTAATCTATTTATTTTTTGGAACCCTTAATCACTTTTACATGAGTACATGATGAAGCTCCCTGTTGGGTGAAACTGTCATAATGGCTACCTGCAGCCACCACAAGGGGGAGCTCATCACACACAGATTTTTTTATTTATTTATTTTACTCATTTATATAGCGCCATTAATTCCACCGCACTTTACAAACATTATTGTCACTGTCCCCATTGGGGCTCATATATAGCTCCTGTTGGAATCCGTACTGGTTGTATGTTTAAAGGGATCTGCCGGTAGGTTTTTGACATTTTAATCTGAGCACACCATGATGTAGCAGCAGAGAGCCCGATTCAAGTGATGTGTCACTTATTAGGCTGTGTGATTTAGTTTCAATACAATCCGTGTTTTATCCGACATAGATTATCACTAGAGGACTAGGTCTCACATGCAGACCAGTCAGGCTAATCTGTGTAACTCCGCCTCCACCACTGATTGGCAGCTTGCTGACAGTGTACACTGCAAGCTGCCAATCAGATGTGTGGGCTGGCTGCTACATCTTCAACAAAGAAAACAGGGATCCTATCAAAAGTACGTCAAGCAGCCCCATAAGTGATTCATCGCTGGAAACAGGGTCTCGGCGCATACATCATGGTGCTCACAGATTACATAGCAAAAACTTGCTGACAGATTTCATTTGTTTTCATTAAGCTCCCCTTAGTGGTTGTTGTATGCAGCTTATATAAAATTATCAAATTCATTAACCTCTTAACGACCCCGTAACGTTTTGTTTTTGTTATTTTTCCTCCCTTTCTTCCGAGAGCCATAATTTTTATTTTTTTTTTTCCGTCATTAGTCATGTAAGGGCTTGTTTTTTTTGTATGGCAAGTTGTGGTTTTGAATGACACCATTCATTGTACTGTACAATGTACTGAAAAACGTGAAAAAAACATTTTCCAAGTGCAGTGAAATTAAGGAAAAAATACATTTTTTATGTATACTGTTTTGGATGCATACTACATGTTCTTCACTTCTTATTGTTTTCTTTGTGGGAGGTGTGAGCAGCAATTTTGGCATTTTGGTTTTTTTTTTACGTTTTATTTAATTTATGGCTTAATTTTATATTTTGATATGTTTATTTTTTTACATTTCTTTATTTTAAATGGGGGTAAAAAGAAATATATTTTGACTTTATCAAATTTTGAGATAACCACTTTAATCCCAGTGATATCTGCTACTTAATTCTAAGTATTATTAATTAGTATTTTAACAAATCTTTAACCTTCACTAATCTTGAAAGGGGTTGCTCCACCATCAAAGTGCATTTTATTTATTACATATTGGAATAATAACACAGGTCAACAAAAAAAAAAAAAATTTCTGGTGTCCAAAATATTTTAATGAATTTGGGGTATTTTTGGGGTGCTGATTCTGAATATGCTATCAGTTTTGCCAGATTGGCTCAAGTTTTTGAGATTTTTGGTATCTTATTTATAGCACTTGTTGGTAAATGCAACGCATCATCTCATTAATTTCTTTGGATTAGTACTTGAACTGAGCAGTTCTCAATATAGTTTTGTGTTAATTAGTGTTCTAAAAGTTTGTTCATAGCTTGATTTTTGCACTAACTTTATGTTGTTGTCTGTTTTCCAGTGAAAAGCATGAACTCATCAAGAAGAAGTTGTCTTAACGATCCAGACTCATTCTGTTACATTTGTGGTGAATACACACTGCCAAAACATAGAAGAAACATAACAGACTTCGTAAAAAAAGTGTATTTTGCCTATTTTGGGGTTATGCTTGGGGACCAAGACAAGTTTTGGGCACCACACATAGTGTGCAAAGCATGTATCGAATTATTACGAAAATGGAGCAAAGGACAAAGAAAAAGCTTCAAATTTGGTGTTCCAATGGTGTGGAGAGAGCTAAAAAATCATCATGATGACTGTTATTTCTGTGCAGTGCAAGTGCAAGGATTCAATAAGCATAAGAGACGAAAATGGGAGTAACATGGAATCTGCAAGAAGGCCTGTCCCTCATTGTGAAGATGTGCCTGTACCTGTGTTTACCATAAATAACAGTCATCATGATGATTTTTTGGCTCTCTCCACACCATTGGAACACCAAATTTGAAGCTTTTTCTTTGTCCTTTGCTCCATTTTCGTAATAATTCGATACATGCTTTGCACACTATGTGTGGTGCCCAAAACTTGTCTTGGTCCCCAAGCATAACCCCAAAATAGGCAAAATACACTTTTTTTACGAAGTCTGTTATGTTTCTTCTATGTTTTGGCAGTGTGTATTCACCACAAATGTAACAGAATGAGTCTGGATCGTTAAGACAACTTCTTGATGAGTTCATGCTTTTCACTGGAAAACAGACAACAACATAAAGTTAGTGCAAAAATCAAGCTATGAACAAACTTTTAGAACACTAATTAACACAAAACTATATTGAGAACTGCTCAGTTCAAGTACTAATCCAAAGAAATTAATGAGATGATGTGTCGCATTTACCAACAAGTGCTATAAATAAGATACCAAAAATCTCAAAAACTTGAGCCAATCTGGCAAAACTGATAGCATATTCAGAATCAGCACCCCAAAAATACCCTAAATTCGATGAAATATCTTTGGCACCAAAAATGCTGTTGACCAGTGTAATAATTTCTTAACCGGATGTGTTTTAAAAAAAAAAAAATGTTCCTGTGCTAAGATAATCTTGTAAATGTTCCCCTGCTGTGTACTGTGTAATGGCCGTATCTGACCATGCAGAACTGCTCCAGTTCGTGGTTGGCACCTACCCCAGCTACTGGCCCGGGGAGGAAGCCTTAGTCACCTAATGATAAGTGAGTATACGGATTAAACAGCAGCGGCTCAGACCTGCTACTTTTTGAGCTATCCTGTTTCCCTGCCTGTGGTAACACAAGAATTATTATTATTATTATTATTTATTGTTATAGCACCATTTATTCCATGGCGCTTTACATGTAAGGAGGGGTATACATAATAAAAACAAGTACAATAATCTTGAACATTACAAGTCATAACTGGTACAGGAGGAGAGAGGACCCTGCCCGCGAAGGCTCACAATCTACAAGGGATGGGTGAGAATACAGTAGGTGAGGGTAGAGCTGGTCATGCAGCGGTTTGGTCGATCGGTGGTTACTGCAGGTTGTAGGCTTGTCGGAAGAGGTGGGTCTTCAGATTCTTTTTGAAGGTTTCGATGGTGGGCGAGAGTCTGATGTGTTGTGGTAGAGGGTTCCAGAGTAGGGGTGATACGCGAGAGAAATCTTGTATACGATTGTGGGAAGAGGGGAGTAGAGAAGGAGATCTTGTGAGGATTGGAGGTTGCGTGTAGGAAAGTACCGAGAGATGAGGTCACAGATGTAAGGAGGAGACAGGTTGTGGATGGCTTTGTACGTCATGGTTAGGGTTTTGTACTGGAGTCTCTGGGCAATGGGGAGCCAGTGAAGGGATTGACAGAGGGGAGAGGCCGGAGAATAGCGGGGGGACAGGTGGATTAGTCGGGCAGCAGAGTTTAGAATAGATTGGAGGGGTGCGAGAGTGTTTGAGGGGAGGCCACAGAGCAGGAGGTTGCAGTAGTCAAGGCGAGAGATGATGAGGGCATGGACTAGGGTTTTTGCAGATTCTTGGTTGAGGAATGAACAGATTCGTGCAATATTTTTGAGTTGAAGTCGGCAGGAAGTGGAAAGGGCTTGGATATGTGGTTTGAAGGAGAGATCAGCGTCAAGGATAACCCCGAGGCAGCGAGCTTGTGGGACTGGGGAGAGTGGGCAGCCATTTACTGTAATGGATAGGTTCGTTGGGGGGGTCACATGAGATGGGGGAAAGATGATGAATTCTGTTTTGTCCATGTTAAGTTTCAGAAATCTAGCGGAGAAGAAGGATGAAATAGTGGACAGACATTGAGGGATTCTGGTTAGTAGGGAGGTGATATCTGGTCCAGAGATGTAGATCTGTGTGTCATCAGCATAGAGGTGATACTGAAAGCCATGAGATTCTATGAGCTGTCCCAGGCCAAATGTGTAAATGGAGAAGAGCAGGGGCCCTAGGACTGAACCTTGAGGGACTCCAACAGATAGGGGGCGAGGTGAGGAGGTGGTGTGTGAGTGGGAGACGCTGAATGTCCGGTCTGTTAGGTATGATGAGATCCAGGATAGGGCCAAGTCTGTGATGCCAAGGGATGAGAGGGTCTGTAATAATAGGGAATGGTCCACTGTGTCAAAGGCAGCCGACAGGTCGAGGAGGAGGAGAACAGAGTAGTGTCGCTTGCTCTTGGCGGTTAAGAGGTCATTGGTGACCTTAGTTAGCGCAGTTTCAGTGGAATGGTGTGACCGGAAGCCAGATTGTAAGCGGTCAAAGAGGGAGCAAGAAGAGAGATGGGAGGACAGTTCAAGGTAGACGTGTTGTTCCAGTAGTTTTGAGGCATAGGGGAGAAGTGATATAGGGCGATAGCTAGATACAGAGGATGGGTCAAGAGAGGGCTTTTTGAGGATAGGTGTGATGGAGGCATGTTTAAAGCTTGAATGAGTGTTTATCTGCGTCACCAGTGTGTAAGCTTCTCATAAATCAAATCGGTGACATATTAGCTTAGCTGCCTCTGAAGCTCCTACATCACTGAATTGATTTATGATGACCTCCTATGCCTGGTGACGTGGCAGAAACACTAGCTCCTGTGATAAAACAGGCAGGAAAATGTGTTACCCCAGAATGTAGCATCTTTCAGCCCCTGCTGTTTCATCTGTATACTCCCTTATCCTAAGTGACTTAGACCCCTGCCCTCCCTAGCCAGGAACTGTGGAATGTGCTGACCATGAATTGGACCAACTCTGCATGGTCGGACACGACCATTACACAGTACACAGCAGGGGGCACATGTATAAGATTATCTCAGCACAGGAACATTTTATTTTAGCACATCCAATTGTGGAACATATTATTATTCCCAGATCTATTGATTAAAATGTACTTTGATTGTGGGAAACCCTTCCAAGCTGATAATGGCCGACATTTATAAAAAAAAAAAAATGCTCGAGTTGCCGCGGCCTCATGTCTCGTGGCTGTTCGTCTGCCACAACACCTGCAGGGATTGGCTAACAAACAGGAAATCTCTGCATGTGTTGCAGATGTCGAACAGCCGCATAGCTTTAAGCATGCCAAAAATACTCGATTAGGACACGAGCGTGCTCGGATAACGCCGTATCCAAGCACGCTCGCTCATTACTAATCAGAACTAAACTTATTTATTCCCTTAGTACCAGTTAAAGGGTTATCTGCGGGCACAGGTTAAGCATTGCTAAGTCTGAGGGGCGAAACGTTGTGCTCCACTACTTACTGATCTGGTGGTCACCCATCCGTGAATCCGAGGTTGATACTAATCCTCCTGAACTCTCACACGGTTCCAGACCCTTTTCTATCCTGCAGAGCTATGTAGTATATTAAACTGTAAGTCAGGCATTAGCTTGTTTTTAAAGTAATAGACCAAAAAGTGTTTTAGGTTGAAAAATCTTTAATGATCAAAAGGACGAATTTATAATTCTTACTAGTAAATGTCGGAGGCACCGAAGGTCCTTTCTCAGATCTCTTCTTTCCACTATAAATAACATGAAAGGGACAGATCCGATGTGGCTTATTAAAGAAGGCGACGAATATTCCCCAGTGCCGGATGGAATTGAGCTTTCTTATTTATTCCTAACCTGTCTGACTTTGGAGACCTCTTCACCTTTTTAGATGACACCATATGGATTTTCTCGCTTCCATTCACATGTCATCAGCCATTCGTTCCATACGTGCTTCCTCTAATACCATGCTGAAATGAAAGAAGGATTTATAGATGTGGGGCGCGGTACGATGGCTCAGGATGCGTTGTGACTTAACCAGGCTAATCTGCTCCTTTTTAATATTACCTATTTTTTTTGCCCTACAATATCTTGGTCTATCCCAAATTTCCATATCCACCTTTCGAGCCATGTCGCCCCAATTGCTTAAATGGAATAGTGGTGGCACATTCTTCTTCTGAAGTTGCCATCTCATAGACTACGATGGACTAAGCTAGGTTCCTCACCAATGCCGGTCATACATTTGAGATAACTGTTGTATAAGGACAGCTTTACCCTTCGATTGCACCATAAACATGAATGCTCAACTCACCATGCAGGGTTTTTTCCATAGGCAGAAGCTTTAAAAATGTACCTCTAATAGTGGCTTATCTCCCATGGAGGAAAAAAGGATTGAGCATTCTGAAAACCAGGGCTGTGGAGCCGGAGCCCTTATTGGTGGAGTCCGTCTGTGTCATGGAAATTGAGGAGTCGGAGGTTTGGCTTACCGACTCCACAGCCCTCCTGAAAACCAGCACACTTTGCTTTTACTTTTCCAGCAACAGATAGGTCACAGTACATGATGGATAGTCTAGTTGCTGGCAAGGTCAGCCAGATTTTATCTAATGTGTATGGTCTGCATAAAGCTAAATTAAACCAAAGGGACTATTTGTTTTAGGGATCAGTGTTTTTTCCCTATTTCTGGACCCCAATAGATCATTCATTGTTGGCAAAAACCTATGGGCGTGGTGGGGAAAAAAACTGTAAAAGGGTTTACCGAGTTATTTAAAAGGGATCTGACAGCAGCATAGTGTAGAACCAGAGACCCCAATTCCAGCGATGTGTCACGATATTTTCTGGGTGGATTGATTGTAATAGATCCTCATTTTTCTCTGTTACAGACTAGCAGAGTGCGGAACGCTGAGCTCTGTATAACCCCGCCCACACCGCTGATTGGCAGATTCCCGTGTACAATATATATTGACACAAAACTGCTAATTGGTGGTGGGGGCGTGGCTGGACCAGGAAACAAGAGACGCCTAGTCCTGCAGTGATAATCTCCTCTTGAGGATGCACTGATTTTATTGAAACTGCAAAACACAGAACCCCTACATCATGCCGCTCTCAGAAACCAGCAAAAATCTACTGACCAATTCCCTTCGTAGGGTTTGTCAAGGCTTTGGACAAAAGTGTGTAGTCACTTTGTCAGTGCAGATCGCCTGCTCACACTGGGGTATACCGGAAAGTTGTGATGGCCTGCACAGCGCGTGCTGTCACAATTCTGAAGTCTAGAGTGACTGCAGACTTTTGTTCCAAGACTGGTCAATCCCTTTAAACACCAGCCCATATCCATAAATACATCTAAAATAGGTAGGAAAACAGCTATACTTAACCAATTTTACCCTTGTTCCAGCATTGCATCATTGATCTTCCTGCTGGTCCACTATGTACTTTGACTTAGATAAGAAATATGTCGGGCAGTATATAGACTGGCGCTAGATAAAGTTTTGAGGAAACCGTCCAATTACTTACACCCAATAGATAAATGAATTGCACTTTCCCGCATCCACAGTCTTTTGATCACGTCCAAGTCTTCTCCTGGTCTCTCCTTTCTGGAAACACAATGTCAGTATGTAGTTGATAAACCATTACCAGTTCTTCGCCATCTCAATACCTTTGGTGTGGAAAGAAAAAAAAAAAAAAAAGTCTCAGAGGAGATCTCATTTACATGTATATGTGTGGTCAATATTAAGGACTGGCACATGACGTATTCCTTGCAAAGAATGAATAAATAGTTTATATTGGTACTATTCCTGTATATGTACTGTATGACGACATGTAAAATATTCTGCTGTAAACTGTTTGGTGTTCAATAAAAGTTTGATTTAAAAAAAAAAATAATAAAAATTAAATAACTACTTTAGTAGAGATTATTTAAAAATGGACAATGCTGCTAAATATTTTTCTCTAAGGAAATTAGCTAAAATAATCACATTCTGCTTGGCCCTATGATCTTAACTGATTATTTATTCATTTATTTTAAAGGTTCCAAAAGGCTTGCCTTATTTCTCAGTGGATTTTGGACTACAAGGAGGTTTTGCTCACATTATTGAAGACCATAACAAGTTCCCACATTATTTTGGCAAGGTATTTGTCTTGATGACCACAGAACATTTCTCAGGTTTCCGTGTTCTATTGGTTGTGAACATTAGTAGGAGCTTCTTGTCCTGGTAATGCGCTGCCTGCTTCGTGTCCTTCTAGCATAGGATCCAAAATTCTCTTAAGTCACTTACTCAGCGACTAAAAGCAATGTAAAATTCAGAGTGATCACATTTGTCACATTGTGAATCAATGGTCCATAGTAAACCCTTCTACTGACTGCATTTCGTGACATTTGAAGGACTTGAATCACTCAAGAATAGATATATTCCCCATATTTCCATCCCATGATGCACTATTTCCATTTCCTGTACATGATGGCCCACCTAAGGACTCATTTATAGAATATACGACTGTGACATATATACAGGTCCTTCTCAAAAAATTAGCATATAGTGTTAAATTTCATTATTTACCATAATGTAATGATTACAATTAAACTTTCATATACTATAGATTCATTATCCACCAACTGAAATTTGTCAGGTCTTTTATTGTTTTAATACTGATGATTTTGGCATACAACTCCTGATAACCCAAAAAACCTGTCTCAATAAATTAGCATATTTCACCCGACCAATCAAATAAAAGTGTTTTTTTAATACCAAACAAAAAAACCATCAAATAATAATGTTCAGTTATGCACTCAATACTTGGTCGGGAATCCTTTGGCAGAAATGACTGCTTCAATGCGGCGTGGCATGGAGGCAATCAGCCTGTGACACTGCTGAGATGTTATGGAGGCCCAGGATGCTTCAATAGCGGCCTTAAGCTCATCCAGAGTGTTGGGTCTTGCGTCTCTCAACTTTCTCTTCACAATATCCCACAGATTCTCTATGGGGTTCAGGTCAGGAGAGTTGGCAGGCCAATTGAGCACAGTAATACCATGGTCAGTAAACCATTTACCAGTGGTTTTGGCACTGTGAGCAGGTGCCAGGAAGCATGAAGTGCTCCAAAATCTCCTGATAGCTAGCTGCATTGACCCTGCCCTTGATGAAACACAGTGGACCAACACCAGCAGCTGACATGGCACCCCACACCATCACTGACTGTGGGTACTTGACACTGGACTTCAGGCATTTTGGCATTTCCTTCTCCCCAGTCTTCCTCCAGACTCTGGCACCTTGATTTCCGAATGACATGCAAAATTTGCTTTCATCAGAAAAAAGTACTTGGGACCACTTAGCAACAGTCCAGTGCTGCTTCTCTGTAGCCCAGGTCAGGCGCTTCTGCCGCTGTTTATGGTTCAAAAGTGGCTTTACCTGGGGAATGCGGCACCTGTAGCCCATTTCCTGCACACGCCTGTGGACGGTGGCTCTGGATGTTTCCACACCAGACTCAGTCCACTGCTTCCTCAGGTTCCCCAAGGTCTGGAATCGGTCCTTCTCCACAATCTTCCTCAGGGTCCGGTCACCTCTTCTCGTTGTACAGCGTTTTCTGCCACATTGTTTCCTTCCAACAGACTTCTCAGAGTGCTGTATCAAGGCACCTCAATGGTAACAGCCTATTTGTTGAGAAATTTCTTTCTGGGTCTTACCCTCTTGCTTGAGGGTGTCAATGATGGCCTTCTTGACATCTGTCAGGTCGCTAGTCTTACCCATGATGGGGGTTTTGAGTAATGAACCAGGCAGGGAGTTTTTAAAAGCCTCAGGTATCTTTTGCATGTGTTTAGAGTTAATTAGTTGATTCAGAAGATTAGGGTAATAGGTCATTTAGAGAACCTTTTCTTGATATGCTAATTTATTGAGACAGGTCTTTTGGGTTATCAGGAGTTGTAGGCCAAAATCATCAGTATTAAAACAATAAAAGACCTGACAAATTTCAGTTGGTGGATAATGAAACTATAGTATATGAAAGTTTAATTGTAATCATTACATTATGGTAAATAATGAAATTTAACACTATATGCTAATTTTTTGAGAAGGACCTGTATTAGAAAACACTGACAGTGCTTCCGCCTCCAGACCCAGTGATAGTGTGATCTCTGGGTGTAGAGAAGCAGCATCTGCTGGGTCCTAGAAAATCCAGTCAGCTTTGCTATGAAGACTACACCTCCTTATTTCATACTTTTTTCTTTTCTTTGTGCTTCAAGACCTATTTCAGTCAGTGACCTCTTCATGAAACAGTTGCCATCCTGTATAACTGTGCAGTGATGGTTCAGGGACCAATTATTTTAACTAGGGTTCACATTAAATGGGCCAATATTGGTGCTGTTCTGGGGTGAAAGGACACACGAGATTACAAAAAATTAACTAACACCTCATTACTACATATTGTTTTCTAATAGCTTATCAGTAAGTGATCGTACCACTAGATCTTTCTCTTTTGTAAGGTTGACAGTCTCTTTTCTTGTTGAGGAACTTGGGTGGCATCTGGTTAGCAGTTTCATACCTTGCTTGTGTTTTCTAGGAAATCATCGGTGGCATGCTGGATCTGGAGCCCAGAGTCTGGAGAAAAGCCGTGCGAGAGAACTTTGACGATCAGAGGAAGAAGGTTTTACAGTTTGCACAGTGGTGGAAGCCCTTTGATTTCACAAAAACAAAAGAGTAACATCTGTGCAGTAAATGTATTGTAACTGTAACATTGTGTGTATATATTACTGCTCACTATATACACCGGGTACTTTTTATCTTTTTATTTTAAGTGTGATCTGAAAACAGAAAAAAAGTAAAATTATTTTAATAAACTTTGTAAATACTTTTTTTTGGCCTCAGTTTAATAATTATTTGAAATTCTTGTTTTTTTTTCATGTTTAAATGATAATGTAGGCTTAACAAACACATAGAAGATGCAAAGCAAAATAAAACATTATAGTTTTTTTTTTTTAACGTAGCCTCTCTATTGCAGAGATATTAGGAATTAAAGGTATTTTTTTTGATTGGTCAGCATCATACAGGGAGAAGAAGTACACGCCCCCAGTGAAAACTGTCTGATAACACCCACTTGGAGTTAACAAAAGTTAACTCATTAAGTGCCAAATACTTTGATGCTAAGAATTCTACAACAGAGGCAAAATTAAAAAATATAAATAAGTGAAAACCTTTTATTCCACTCGGCAGGTAATATTACATTGTGTATCCAGTTTAACATGAAAAAAAATTGGTGGAGCGGTCTCTTGTCATAAACGTAATTATTTTTACCTGGTGTAAATGTTGTTGTTCTCCTGAATCTGGTGATGATCTTCCTTTTGTTCCTGCATTCCTCTGTTCCTGAGATGGCCTTCTCTTTCCTGTATAGAAATCTGACCTATTAGCCAAGGGGGTGTGGTGCTGAAGACGCCCACAAGAGTTGAGGATCACACCCACTTAGCTAAAAGATTCTAGATTTATACATAGGGGATGGAGGGCTATATCTCATGGACAGACAGATATAGGAACACTAAGGGTCTGTGTTCACGTTCAGGAAACACTGCGTGTTTGACGCTGCGCAGAGTCGAAGCGTCAAACACGCAGCGTCCAGATGTTACAGCATAGTGGGGGGGATTTTATGAAATCCCGTCTCCACTATGCGTGGTAACATGCACCCGGTGGCCCTGCGATTCTGGGCATGCGGTGCGTCTTAGATCGCAGCATGTCCGTGTACCTTGCGGCGACGCTGCGCCGCCACAAGGTAAATCACAGGGCCCTATGTGTGGGGTGCGATGATGCCGGATGTGTGCAATGAACACATCCGGCATCATCGCGTCACAGAAGGGGTCGGAGCTTAGGGCGGAGCGGGTTTGCCGCTCCGTCCAAACCGCCGGCCATCCTGAAGGTGGACACGTATCCTAGCAAGACAACAGACCCTCTGTAAACGAGAAGTAATACTAATGAGCGAACATCCTATAGTCATAACCATTTTGGATATCCAGCGTCAGAAATCATCTAAACGTTGCCTTATCAAAGTCACATTGACTACTTTTTCAGAAATGATCATTGGGGTGATAGGTTTCAATAAAGACCCTAAACAGCACCACTGTACGGACTATGTCTGGCATTGTAGTTCAACCCCCATTCACCTCAATAAGGCTGCAATATCAGACGTAAATCATTGAGAAGGATGGCACTATTTCAGGGAAGGAGGATGTACCATAGATCTACTGGTCATGTATGGAAACAAAAAAAATCAACAGGAACATTTGGCTCCTGCGAGAGTGGTGGTGACTAGGGTTGAGCGACCTTAGCTTTTTTAGGATCGAGGTGGGTTTTGTGAAACCCGACCTTCTCGGATGTCGGATCGTATGGAATCGGCCGATTCTACTGTAAAGTCGGGTTCCGGACCCGGAACACGAAACCCAATGTATGTCAATGAAATAATTTTTTTTATTCTCTCTCTCTCTCTCGCTCGCTCTCGCGCTCTCTCTCTCTCTCCTCCGTGCAAGGCATATGTTATTTTTTTGACTCCGGAAATTACTACGTCCGAAAACGTAACATAGCACTATGATGCCGCAGGAGCCGGAACCTATGTCATCACACTGCCCACAATTAATTGGCTCAAAAAAATGGCGGGGAAGGCGTCATCCGAAACGCGACTTTGGCGCCAAGTTCGCGTTCCACGTGGCCGACCCACACTGGGATCGGATCGGGTTTCATGAGACGCCGACTTTGCCAAAAGTCGGCGACTTATGAAAATGAACGACCCGTTTCGCTCAACCCTAGTGGTGACTGGTCCACTGTGTAGTGCTTGAATCACCGTAGAAGAGCCATCACATGAAAACCTTTGGCTCATTCTGAATCTGGGTTAAAACCTCTGGTGCTGACTCATTCTGGATGGGTGGGAATCAAAATGTACTCTTGAGAAGTCAAAAAACAGCGTTTATCAATCAGGCCTGTTGGGCACCACTGGTCTCCTTTGCATCGTGGTTCCAGGAGAGCGTTGTGTTGATTCCGTTAGACTGAAGTCACAAGGGAGATGTGAAGAGATCACAGCCATCATCATCGCATGTACAACAGGTTGTGTTCTGTGTTGCCGCTTGGCTTCATTCACCTCCATACAGCAATACCACACTGGTCGGCACAGGTGTGAGTCTATATTGGAGTTACCAGTTCAGTTATTTATCGCTATATTCAGGCCCAACAGTAAAACATCTGCAAATAACTCTTTTCTATTACACCACACACCTAGGAAATGAAGGTTCTTAATCTTTACTGCCCCCAATGCAAAAAATGAGATTAGAAACGGGAATTCTCTTTTTAGAAAGAGATGTGTTCAGAAATTCCATCTCCACGGATGATTAGACTTCTGCTCTGCAGACTAAAATCTATTGCCGAGATTCCAGAACCTGTCCTAGTTATTATATTTATCGTACCGTGCCAGCAAAAGAGCCTTAGTGCATAGATATTTCCTTTCACTACATAATATAATTTCAGAATTGGTTATTTACAGACTAGATTATTTTTTTTTTTATTCAACTCCTATTTGACTACCGAGGACAGAATAGACTGCTTCAGATACAGTGGCTTGTAACAGTATTAACCCCCTTTGATTTTTAACCTATTTTCTTACGTTACAACCTGTTTATTTTTTTATATAATCTGATTTGTGTGTGATATATTATCACTAAATAGTGTAAATTGGTGAAGTGAGAAAAATATAGGCATAAATTAAATTTATGGGATCAAATATTTAAAAATTGGCATGTGCATATGTATTCGCCCCTTTTGCTATGAAGCCCTTAAAAATTTCTGATGCAAACAATTTTCTTCATAAGTCAAATGCTTAGTGAGAGGAAGTCCACCTGTGTGCAGTCTAAGTGTCTCGTGTCTGTCAGTATATGCACTTTACCTTTTCTGAAAGGCCACAGAGGCTGCAACACCATTAACAAGAGGCACAACTAACCAAACACCATGAAGACCAAGGAGATCTCCCAACAAGTCGGGGACAAACTTGTTGAGAAGTACAAGTCAGGGTTGGGTTATAAAAACATAACATCCCCAAATCTGATGATACCTGGAAGAGGCTGGGGTATCTGTCCATACGACCACAATAAGCCGTACACTCCATATAGGTGGCCTTTATGGAAGAGTGGGCAGGAAAAAGCCGTTACTTACACACAAAAATTGTAACACTTGTTTTGAGTTTGCTAAAAGACCTGTAGGAGGACTCCCCAAATGTATGGAGGAAGGTTCTGTGGTCAGATGAGACCAAAATTGAACTTTTTTGACATCGAAGTAAAAGCTATGTCTGGCGTGAAACCAACATAGCTCATCATCCCAAGAACACCATCCCCACAGTGAAATGTGGTGGCAGCGTCATGCTGTGAGGATGTTTTTCGACAGCAGGGAAAATGGTCTTAGTCAAGGAGAAGATGGATTTTGCAAAATACAGAGGTATTCTTGAGCAAAACCTCTTTCAATCTGTCAATGATTTGAGACTGGTATGGAGGTTCACCTTCCAATAAGACAATGACTCAAAGCATACTGGTAAAGCAACACTCGAGTGGTTTAAGGGGAAACGTGTAAATGTTTGGAGTGGCCTAGTCAAAGCCCAGACCTTAATCCAATTGAGAATCTGCAGTCAGACTTGAAGATTGCTGTTCACCAGAGGAAACCATCTAACTTGAAGGAGCTGTAGCAATTTTCCGTTGAGGATAAAATCCCAGTAGCAAAATGTGGAAAGCTCATAGAGACTCATCCAAAGAGACTTGTAGCTGTAAATGTCGCAAATGGAGGCTCAACAAAGTACTGACTTTAGGGGGTGAGTATACAAAAAAAGTTGCACTCTATCGTGCCAAAGCATGTCGAATATGAAATATGAAAAGCAAAATGGCTTTTTGAGCATTGGGAAAAATATTCCTGAGACGCTTTGCACAGAATTTGGCCAAATAGTGTGAGCCCATCAACCATCGTCAAGGTGGCCTCATTAATCTGATGGGTCCCTGACCTCCCTGTCCAAATGTGAACACTTACCTAAGGCTAATGTCTGTATGCATGGGTGAATGTGGACACCTCTCCCAGTAAAGTCTACATAGGGGTTGGCCGGAACCAAGTGTGATTAGATGTAATTAAAAACCAGATGGTGAAGGGAGGAGTGCTCAGTCAGTAAGCTAGCATAGAAATAACAGAAAAACGACTGGCACATCCAAACTAGTGTGAATAGGTGCATACCAGGAGCAGCTGCCTCAATATACAAAAAAGCCATTTTGCTATTCATATTTCATGTATTTCATAATCGACATGCTTTGGCACGATAGAGTGCAACCTTTTTTTGTATACTGTATATGGGGGTAGCTGCTCCTGGTATGCACCTATTCACACTAGTTTGGATGTGCCAGTCGTTTTTCTGTCATTTAAGGGGGGAATAGTTATGCACACTGAAATTTGTTTGCTTCACAATAAAAACAAAAACAAAATGCTCACAGTTGTAGACATGTTTTTTATATGAATACTTTCGCAAGTCACTGTATGTTAAATAAAAGGGTTAGGTAATTCTAAAAAGAACTTTTAAACCCATCCAGCTGAAGCCTGTTGTCACCTTCTTGACTCGCGTCGCTTTATGTGATAACTCTGGAACATTTCTATATATCCCAGTGATTCTGAGATTGTTTGTCGTGACACATTGTACTTCATGTTGGTAGTAAATGTAGGTTGATAAAATGTGCATTTATGTATAGAAATTTAGAAGAAAGTTTGAAAGATACGCCATTTACAAACTTTAAATTTTTAAAACAAATAGTCATAATGCACAACAATGTTTACCACAGTGTACTTTTTATCAACATTCATCTTTAAAATGTCTTTTTTTTTTTTTTTTTTTTAGGGTATTACACGGCTTATAACTTTAGCAGAAATTTTTCATTTTTTTAATGATATTTCAAAATGTATATTTTTAGGGACCACTACACTTTTGAAGTTACTTTGAGAAGCCTATATATCAGGAAACCAGCAAACAAGACCCCTCCAATCCTCACAAGATCTCCTTCTCTCCTCTTTCCACAATCGCAAGATTTCTCTCGCGTATCACCCCTACACTGGAACGCTCTACCACAACACATCAGACTCTCGCCTGCCATCGAAACCTTCAAAAAGAACATGAAGACCTACCTCTTCCGACAAGCCTACAACCTGCAGTAACCACCGATCGACCAAACCGCTGCACGACCAGCTCTATCCTCACCTACTGTATCCTCACCCATCCCTTGTAGATTGTGAGCCTTCGCGGGCAGGGTCCTCTCTCCTCCTGTACCAGTTATGACTTGTATTGTTTATGATTATTGTACTTGTTTTTATTATGTATACCCCTCCGCACATGTAACGCGCCATGGAATAAATGGCGCTATAATAATAAATAATTTTAAAACATCAGCATCATCATGTTCAAAAACTGCATTTAGAGAGTTTAATTTCTGTAGTGCCCTTGAAGTGTTAAGGCAAATTGAAATGAAAAAAAAAAAGCTTTTTCCCCAATTTTTTTCATTTTTACAGGAGAAAATGGACCCCAAAATGTGTTGTTCAATTTCCCTGAGTACACGCATAACGCATATGTGCTTGGAGACAACTCTTTGGCCACACGTCAAGGCTTGAAAGGGAAGGAGAACCGTTTGACTTTTCAAGCACAATTTTGGCTTGAATAGAATGCAGACACGATGTCACATTTGAAGATCCCCTGAAGTGCCACAAAAGTAGAAACCCCCAAATTGATGCAATTTTTGAAAACTACAGCCCTCAAGAATTTAACCTAGGGTTGTAGTGAGCATTTTAAAACTGCAGGTGATTCACATAATTTTTTTTTTCTTGTAACAGTGGGCCACAAAAGTGGAAAATTACATTTTCGCCACAAAAATGTTGCTTTAGCCCCATTTTTTTTTCACAAGAGTAACAGGAGAAAATGGACACTAATTTGTTGTGCAATTTCTCCTGAGTACGATAATACCCCATGTATGGTCGAAAACTATCGTTTTGACGCATGCAGGGCTTGGAAGGGAAAGAGTGCAGATTTTACTTGAATGGTTTTATGAGTACCATGTCACATTGGCAGAGCACCTGAGGTGCCAGAATAGCAGAACCCCCAAGATAACCACATTTTACAAACTACACTCCTCAATTAATTCATGGATGTGATGACAACCATCTGTAATCCAGGGTTGCGTTGCAGGGTCTGATGGAGTGAGAGAGCTTGCTGCTTCTCACAATCCTTTGGATACTGCAATTGCTATTGACCATGTGTCCGCATGATCACCATATGACATAAGTGTACTTCATAATGCAGGAAAACTTTTTCCGTTATGACGGCATACATGTGTGTCAAATGTCGGGAACAGTTTATGCAAAAGTTAGGGCCGGGCAAAATGATTGTTAAAATTCTGTTCTGTACCTTGGCTGTCACTTGTGATCATGGGACCTCTTGGTCCTTACTTCCTCCTACAGTCTGGAAGAACAGTTTTCCTGTCTGGGCTTTGAGCAGAACATAACATGTCAGTAAAGCACACCCCTGCTTGGAGGATTCAGAGCTCAGCCAGCAACTGTCAGGGCCGTGTTCTCTGAATTGTGATATTATTGGGGGCATAGACGGTGATCCTCCAAGTTTCACCGGGAGGGATGTATAGTATTGTCCGTCAAGCCGGTGCAGGATCCACAGGAAGCGCTCCTGTCTTAGCAGTGGACACTGCAAACTCCCACACAGCGTGCTGCCACACAGATCTCCTATCCAGATGATTGATGAAGGTCAGGTATTGACCGAAACATCTCATTTATTTCTGGAAATTCTTCACTCAATAAATAAGTTCTTGAACACACCTATACTTGTATGGTGCCAGTGTCGGCACCTGTAACAATACTTACTGCAGTTAAGTCTCAGGATAGCACATGCTAGGTTAAGTGCGAGGAATGTTAGTAAGGAAAATCTTTGTGGGCTGTGATTTATCTATCTTGAGGCTGTAAAGAAGTCTCAAGATGGTGCTTTGTATGCAGAAAGCACAGTCACAAATTTTGGAAGTGTGTGCGCAGTGGGATGTGAAAAGCTCTGACAGAGGGGCCAGAATGCTGGTCTGGAGGCACAGAAGGAGATCTTGTAAGAAGTTTTGGATGTACCCAATAACAGACTTCGAAGATGGCTGCGGATTGTAGAACGTTTGGTGCCTTATTGCAGGGACAAGCAGATTTTGTTTTCTGCTGGGACAATTATTGTCTATTGACAGTGGCACCTATTAGAGGTAGGAAATATTTGTTAAGCAGGTTATTGAAATGTTGCGTTGAAAGAAAGAAAAATGGTCAAGAGTAAGGACCTGAGCAACTTGGGTGAGTCAGATTATGAGGATAAGACAACTGGGTCAGATATGACATAAATGACAGATATTGTAGGGGGTTCCTAGTATGCAATGGTTAGTACCTACCAAAAGTGGTCCAGTGATTGAGTGACAGTTAACTGAAAGCCTTTCACATTGATGGGTGCGGGGAGTGAATGCTAACCTGGGTGGTATGATGCCAAAGAAGTTTTGCCATTGTACAAATTGCTTAAAAAGTTGGTTATGATAGATTGTGTTCTGATATCTTTCTATTTCAGCGAGGTATGTAGCCACAGATGATCAGAGTCTCCATGCTGACCATTATCCACCAACCAAAGCCCCTATGATAGGCACATTAGCAAAATAGATGGAACATAGAGCAATGGAAGAACGTGACTGGTCTGATGAATCGTGTTTTTTTTTTGCGTCACTAAAAGAGATGATGACACAAAGCACCTTGAGATGAAGAAAGGAGTAGACAGTGTTGTGGGCAATGTTCTACTTGGAAACCTTGTATCCTGGCATTCTTGTGGCTGTGACATGTATCACCTACCTAAACATTGCACCTCTCTTTACGCAGAGGTAGTGACCTCTTCACACAGAATAATGGAGAAAACATTTCCCACTGGATTTTCTTTTCTTGTAGTGTCAGGTACATTTATTTTAGATTTTGGTATTTTTATCCTTCACTGACACTTGTGTTTCTCTCTGCTGAATTAGTCCCTGAAGCTATTATACTTTTCAAAGCATTAACAATATAAAAATGTTTAATTTGCCTAAAACCAAAGAATCGCTTTTATATCTCTGTGTTCAGTTCGCGAAGAGTTGCATTCCAAAATATGTTGTGCCGGCCTGAAAGATTCTTTGATGATGCGTCTCCCATGAAACCGACTCTAGTCAAATGTGTGAAGTTGTAAATACCAAAATATACAAAGAATAAAAGAAAAATAAACCCCCAAATGACAGCATTAATGAGGAATGAAATGCAGCATGTGTTTATATAATAGCAGATCACTGAATGTTAAAGGGTTTTTGCAGGAAATTGTGTGATTGATGGTGGTTCCTCCCCTGGGACTCTCACCAAAGACCAGATTAAGGGGACTCAACTCAATTTAATGGGACAAAGCTGCCATGAATTCTAGGTCAAATCAATATTTGGGGTGACCTCTCTTAGCCTTCAAACCAGCATCAATTCTAGGTACCTGTCTTTAGCGCACAGTTTTGAAGGAACTCAGCAGGGAGGTTGTTCCGAACATCTTGGAGAACTAACCACAGATCTTCTGTGTAAGAAACTTGTGCAAATCCTTCTGTCTCTCCATGTAAGGCCGGTTTCACACGTCAGTGGCTCCGGTACGTACCGGAGACACACGTAGACACATTAAAATCAATGTGTCTCTGCACATGTCAGCGTGTTTTCACGGACCGTGTGTCCGTGTGCAAAACACGGAGACATGTCAGTTTTCGTGGGAGCGCACGGATTACACGGACCCATTAAAGTCAATGGGTCCGTGTAAAACATGTACCGCACACGGTGTTGTCCGTGTGCAGTCCGTGTGCCGTGCAGAAGACAGCGCTACAGTAAGCGCTATACCCCCAGCATGGTGCTGAAGCCGCCATTCATCCGTTCTCTCCAGCAGCGTTCGCTGGAGAGAAGGGATGAAAAATCTTTTTTTGGGGGGGGGTTTAAAGGGCACCTGTCACCCCGTTTTTTCCGTATGAGATAAAAATACCGTTAAATAGGGCCTGAGCTGTGCATTACAATAGTGTAGTTTGTGTACCCCGATTCCCCACCTATGCTGCCGAAATACGTTACCAAAGTAGTCGTTTTCGCCTGTCAATCAGGCTGGTCTGGTCAAAAGGGCGTGGTGTCTTCCCCCAGATTTTGCTTAGTTTTCCATTGGTGGCGTAGTGGTGTGCGCATGCCCAAGGTCCCGAATCCACTGCACAGGGGAGTGGAAAGAGCGCGATGTGCACTATTTCATTGGTGATCCGTGGACGCGGCCATCTTCCTTTGGCCGCGCGTGCGCAGAAGCGGCGCTCTGCTGGCCGCGGCTTCAGGAAAATGGCCGCAGGATGCCGCGCGTGCGCAGATGGAGATCGCGGCGGCCATTTTCCTGAAGCCGAGATGCGAACTCTGCTTCAGGAAAATGGCCGCCGCGACCTCCATCTGCGCACGCGCGGCATCCCACGGCCATTTTCCTGAAGCCGCGGCCAGCAGAGCGCCGCTTCTGCGCACGCGCGGCCAAAGGAAGATGGCCGCGCCCACCGATCACCAATGAAATAGTGCACATCGCGCTCTTTCCACTCCCCTGTGCAGTGGATTCGGGACCTTGGACATGCGCACACCACTACGCCACCAACGGAAAACTAAGCAAAATCTGGGGGAAGACACCACGCCCTTTTGACCAGACCAGCCTGATTGACAGGCGAAAACGACTACTTTGGTACCGTATTTCGGCAGCATAGGTGGGGAATCGGGGTACATAAACTACACTATTGTAATGCACAGCTCAGGCCCTATTTAACAGTATTTTTATCTCATACGGAAAAACGGGGTGACAGGTTCCCTTTAAAATAAACTTTCGGGCATCCTCCCCCCCTTCCACCCCCTTTGCGCAATGCCGCTGGCATTAAAATACTCACCCGCCTCCCTCGACGCTTGCTCTCCGCCCCGCAGCTTCTCCTGTATGAGCGGTCACTTGGTGCCGCCCATTACAGTGATGAATATGCGGCTCCGCCCCTATGGGAGGTGGAGCCGCATATTCATCAACTGTAATGAGCGGCACCACGTGACCGCTCATACAGGAGAAGCTGCGAGGCGGAGAGGAAGCGTCGAAGGAGGCGGGTGAGTATTTTAATGCCGGTGGCCGGGCGCACAGGGGGTGGGAGGGGGGAGGATGCCCAAAAGTTTATTTTAAACCCCAAAAAAAAAAAAAAAAAAAAGATTTTTCATCCCTTCTCTCCAACGAACGCTGCTGGAGAGAACGGATGAATGGCGGCTTCAGCACCATGCTGGGGGGACAGCGCTTACTGTAGCGCTGTCTCTCCTGCACGCTCTGTGTGGTACCCAGTCGGCACACGGGCAGCACACATGTGCCACACGGATGGCCTACGTGAGCTCACGGACACGTACAGGGATAACTCCGGCACCGATTTTTCCGGTACCGGAATAATCTGGACGTGTGAGACTGGCCTAATCCAGACAGACTGGATGATGTGAGATGAGAGCTCTTCGAGGGTCATATCATCAATTTCAAGTCTCCTTGATCTTATTACACTGAAGATATATGTTAAGGATCTTGGCGTATGTTCTGACTTAGAACAGTTGTGACTAAATTCAGATCTGTATTTATTTATCTACCAACTCTGCTTCTGCAAAACGCACCTGAATATCGCAAACACTTTCTGAAGGCTGGCGATTCCACAAATGAAGTCTTGCTGAGGCATATCTGTTAATTGGAAGCCATTCTAGGTGACCACCTGATGAAGCTGCTTGAAATAATATCAAGGGAGTGTAAAGCGGTCATCAGGGGGGGGGGGTACTTTTAGGAATCTAAGGTTCACACATATTCTTGTTTGTATCAGACATGTTTTATTACTCCTCATTTCCATGTGTCTCTTCGTGGTTTTGCTGCCTTCAGTCTGATTCTATAATGTGCACATTCCAATGAGAACAATGAACAGTAATTCCCAAACTTTTGATGTCTACTGTGTGTATATTTACTGATATACTACAGCCATATGTATACTATATATATTTTGCACGGCAGGAATGGAGTTTATTTCACAGTTAATGACCAATCTGACAGGACACACAACTTCTTAAGGTCAGCAAACTCCTGTTACATAGGGAATTAAGAATTCTTAAATCTTGTTTCCCACAGGCACCGGCTAATAGATTATTTAGTTCAAGTAATAATTTATGGACTAGACTTTCTAGGACAAGTACACCTGAATCTACAGCAGGTTACGGATTATGGAAATGTCTGCTATTATTATTCACATGTCCATATGTAAATCTTCTCAATATTGAGGATACACAAGGCAGTTATCCGGGTATTTTTTTACCCTATGCGGTCAAGAACTAACCGGCAGGTAGTTGTTAACTACCTAATACCAACACCACCAGGAATTGTGTAAGCCCCAGTAAATAAGAAGTTATTATTTAGGATTCGTATAAAATATAATAGTTTTATTAAACTTTAATACATAAAAATAATTAAAAGTCATAAAAAAGGTGCCGTAACTTAGAGGGACATGGACGCTGAATTATGTTATTTTGTTTAGTGCTGGCTTCTGGGCACTGTTTCGACCATGGAGGCCATTTCGAGACAGAATCCTACAAACTGTTCTAGTTGATACAGGGACTTGAGGTGACCAGGGCTGTTGGAGCTCTGCTGCAGTGGAAGAGGGGCTTGCTTCGGATTTTCTAACCAACAAACGTTCCTCCTGAGCAGTTGTCTTGCGGGGTCTGCTGGACCTGGGCTTGTCAAACACATCTCCAGTCTCTTCAAATCTTTTTTGAATTCTTTGTACTTGACGCTGAGACACATTAAAGGTGCCAGCCACCTCTGCAGTGGATCTGGCCTGCAGCCTCTTGATAATCCAGGCTTTGGTCGCAGGGTGGATTTTTGTCATGTTGTCAGAGCTCAAGTTGCAGTTCAAGTGAAGGTCCGGGGTGCTGGGTTTCTTTTTACACACACATTAATTAACTGATCATTTACTGAGCACAGGTGAGGATGTAAACTAGGATTGGGTGCATTATATGACCAGGCGACAAAACTTTTGTCTTGCTAAAATCTGACCATTCTGTGTCCATTAACTGATCAATATTTCTGCATTGATGCTAATTTATTTTCTTAACCTTAACCACATTTCGGAGGGTTTCAGCTTTCAAAAGAATAATTTATACAACCAATGGATGAATTTAACTTCAGGTTATAAGCTTTTATTTACATAACATGGATAAGCGACATAACTTCTGTCAAAGAGTATATGTGTGTACGTATACTCTATGTGTATGTATCTATGTGTGTATGTATGTACAGTATGTGTGTATATGTATGTGTGTATATGTGTGTGTATGTATATGTGTATGTACAGTGGGGAAAATAAGTATTTGATAATCTGCCGATTTTGCAAGTTTTCCCACATACATCTTTAACCCCTTTCTGCCATCGGACAGAATAGTATGTCCAATGGCAGAATCCCGGCTTTGATACGGGCTCCGGGGGTGAGCCCACATCAAAGCCGGGACATGTCAGCTGTTTTGAACAGCTGACTTGTACCCACAGTAGGTGCAGGCGGAATCGCGATCCGCCGTGCCTATTAACTAGTTAAATGCCGCTGTCAAACTCCGACAGCGGCATTTAACAAGCGCTTCCGGTCTTCCGGATGGAAATGCGCTCACCGGTGACCTGAAGACCCCTATGGTTGTTGATGCTAGATTGCTATGAGCGCCTCCCTGTGGTCAGTGCTCATAGCAATGCAGTAATTCTACTACATAGAGGCGATCTGAGCATCGCCTCTATGTAGCAGGGCAATCGACTTGTGCCAGCTTCTAGCCTCCCATGGAGGCTATTGAAGCATGCCAAATTTTAAAAAGAATGTTTTTAAAAATATGAAAAAAAAATATATGAAAGTTTAAATCACCCCGATTTCGCCCCATTCAAAATAAAACAAAAAAAAAAATCAAACCTACACATATTTGGTATCACCGCGTTCAAAATAGCTTGATGTAGCAATAAAAAAAGGATTAACCTGAACGCTAAACGGCGTAGCGAGAAGAAAAGTCAAAGCGCCAGAATTACGTTTTTTTTGGTCGCCGCGACATTGCATTAAAATGCAATAATGGGCTATCAAAAGAACATATCTGCACCAAAATTGTATCACTAAAAACGTCAGTTCGGCACGCAAAAAATAAGCCCTCACCCAACCCCAGATCACAAAAAATTGCGCAATTTTTTTTTTTTCTTTTAGGAAAGTTTGGAATTTTTATTTTTCACCATTTAGATAAAAAGGAACCTAGACATGTTTGGTGTCTATGAACTCGTAATGACCTGCAGAATCATAATGGCAGCTCAGTTTTAGCATTTTGGTGAACCTAGAAAAAAAGCCAAACAAAAACAAGTGTGGTATTGCACTTTTTTTGCAATTTCACCGCACTTGGAATTTTTTCCCGTTTTCTAGTACACAATATGGTAAAACCAAAGGTGTCGTTCAAAAGTACAACTCGTCCAGCAACAAATAAGCCATATTGACAGAAAGGTAAAAATTTATGGCTCTGCGAAGGAGGGGAGAGAAAAACGAAAACGCAAAACCGAAAAAAGCTTTGAGGGCTAAGGGGTTAAAAAAATCCAGAAAATCACAATATATCATTTTTACATAATTAATTATTTGCATTTTATTACATCAAAAACGTATTTGATGCAATAGAAAAAAATAACTTTATTTTTTTTTTTATAAATTATTTATTAATAAATGCCAAAGCAGTGACAAATATCACATTATATAGTAAGAAAAAACATAGGAATAAAGGAAAAAATTGGGGGGGGGGGGGGAAGGGGGATCGGGTAGGTATAGGGTAGGGGAAAATGGAGGGTAGGGCAGGGAGAGAGGGAGCAGGGGGAAAAACAAGGAGAGGAATAGAACGATTATAACGTGAAATGGTACTCAACATTGAGTCTTTACCAGTAACAATCCCAGTTTGCGATAATACATAAAGTCATAGCTGAAATAACTTTATTTTTATTGAAACTTTTGCTTGCAATTACATAGGTCAGACGTTTCCTGTAGTTCTTGACCAAATTTGCATACACTGCAGCAGGGATTTTGGCCCACTCCTCCATACATATCTTCTCCAGATCTTTCAGGTTTCAGTGTCTCGCTGGGCAACATTGAGTTTCTCTCCCTCCAAAGATTTTCTATTGGGTTCATGTCTGGAGACTGGCTAGGCCACTCCAGAACCTTGAAATGCTTCTTACGAGCCACTCGTTAGTTGCCCTGACTGTGTGTTTTCGGTCATTGTCATGCTGGAAGACCCAGCCACGACCCATCTTCAACACTCTTATTAAGGAAAGGAGGTTGTGGGTCAAAATCTCATAATACATGACTTCATCCATCCAACCTTCAATACGGTGCAGTCATCCTGTCCCCTTTGCAGAAAAGTAACACCAACAAAATGATGTTTCCCCCACCATGTTTCATGGTTGGGACGGTGTTCTTGGGGTTGTACTGATCCTTCTTGTTAGTTCAAACATGGTGAGTGGAGTTGATACTAATAAGTTCTATTTTGGTCTCATCTGACCACATGACCTTCTCCCATGCCTCCGCTGTATCATCCAGATGGTAATTGGTGAACTTCAAACGGGTCTGGACATGTGCAGGATTTTAGTCCATGATGGCATAGAGTGTTACTAACGGTAATGTTTAAGGCTGTGGTCCCAGCTCTCTTCAGGTCATTGACCAGGTTTTCCTGTGCAATTCTGGGCTGATTCCTGACCTTTCTCAGAATCATCCTTACCCCACTAGGCGAGATCTTGCGTGGATCCCCAGGCCGAGATATATTGACAGTCACCTTGTGTTTCTTCCATTTTCTAATAATTGTGCCAACAGTTGTTGCCTTCTCACCAAGCTGCTTACCTACATTCCTGTAGCCAATCCCACCCTTGTGCAGGTCCCTGGTGTCCTTAGACAACACTTTGGCACTTTGGTCTTGTCCATGGTGCAGAGGTTGAAGTGTCATTCATTGAGTGTGTGGACAGGTCTGTGAGAGCCAAAATTCTTCCTGGTTGGTAGATGATCAAATACTTATTTCACGCAAAAAATTTTTTAATTATTTAAAAATCATGCAGCGTGATTATCTGCTTTTTATTTTCAGATTCTGTCTCTCACAGTTGAAGTGTACCTACGATAAAAATTAGACCTCTCCATTCTTTGTAGGTGGGAAAAGTATTTGAACCTGGCTCTTTAAAAGGTTCTTCAAATAATCAAGTTATCACCAATGCATAGGATTGCAGATACAAGTGCTTCTCACAAAATTAGAATATCATCAAAACGTTGATTTATTTCAATTCTTTAATACAATAAGTGAAACTCATATATTATATAGAGTCATTACAAGCACAGTGATCTATTTAAAGTGTTTATTTCTGTTAATGTTGGCTTAGGCCAGGTTCACACTTGCGTATGGGGTCTTTGCTGATGGCTGCGTACTTCCTCTGTGAAGCTCTGCCCACTTCTGCACTTCTGCCGCTTAGGTCCACCTACTTCTGCATGCTTTCTGCGTACCTATCTTTGACATTGGGTATGCAGGACATGCGGATGTATATGGTGAGATGTGGGCGACCGCACAGAAGCACAAAATTTTGAATTTCCATGCGGATGCTGCAAACTTTAAATTGCCGCATGTGGACCCAATGTTAAAGATAGGTACGCAGGACGCATGCAGAGTAGGCGGAGCGTAGGCGAGGTTTCAGGGAGGAAGAAGGGAGGAAGTACGCTGCCATCCGCAGCCCTCCCATCCGCAAATGTGAAGTTAGCCTTACAGCCAATGAAAACCCAAAAGTCATTATCTCAGTAAATTAGAATACTTTATAACACCAGCTTGAAAAAATGATTTTAAAATCCCAAATTGTTGGCCTACTGAAATGTTTATTCAGTAAATGCACTCAATACTTTATCGGGGCTCCTTTTGCATCAATTACTGCATCAATGCGGCGTGGCATGGAGGCGATCAGCCTGTGGCACTACTGAGATGTTATGGAAGCCCAGGTTGCTTTGATAGCAACCTTCAGCTCGTCTGCATTGTTGGGTCTGGTGTCTCTTATCTTCCTCTTGACAATACCCCATAGATTCTCTATTGGGTTAAGGTCAGGTGAGTTTGCTGGCCAATACTGTTGTTTTTAACCCATTACTTGCCAAATTAGAAATTTTTATTTTACGGATTTTTCAGAAAAGGGCGTCCCAATATTCAATTAAAAATGACAATGACATGATTTCCTATTTTGAAAACATTCATTTATCAAACACAACACAAAAAATTGGACCTAATTATAAAAATTATAAAATCTTAGTTGCTAGAAGCAAAAGATTAGGCGTCCCCAAAAAAGGTCATTGGTAGATAATGGGTTAAACCAGGTATTGGTACTTTTGGATAGGTGCCAAGTCCTGCTGGAGAATGAAATTTCCATGTCCAAAAAGCTTGTCGGCAGAGGGAAGCATGTAGTGCTCTAAAATTTCCTGATGGACGGCTGTGCTGACTTTGGTCTTGATAAAACACAGTGGACCTACACCAGCAGATGACATAGCTCCCCAAACCATTACTGATTGTGGAAACTTCATAGACCTCAAGCAGCTTGGATTGTGTCCTCTCCACTCTTCCTCCAGATTATGGGACCTTGATTTCCAAATCAAATGCAAAATTTGCTTTCATTTGAAAACAACACCTTGGACCACTGACAACAGTCCAGTTCTCTTTCTCCTTGACCCAGGTAAGACGCTTCTGGCGTTGTCTATTGGTCATGAGTGGCACAAGGAATGTGACACTTGTAGCCCATGTCCCGGATACGTCTGTGTGTGTTGGCTCTTGAAGCAATGACTCCTGCAGCAGTCCAGTCCTTGTGAATCTCCTCCAAATTTTTGAATGGCTTTTTCTTAACAATCCTTTCAAGGCTGCGGTTATCCCGGTTGCTTGTGCACCTTTTTCTACCACACTTTTTCAGTCCACTCAACTTTGCATTAATATGCTTGGATACAGCACTCTGTGAACAGCCAGCTTCTTTTTGTGGCTTACCCTCCTTGTGGAGGGTGTCAATGACTGCCTTCTGGACATCTGTCACGTCAGTAGTCTTCCCCATGACTGTGGAGCTACTGAAATAGACTAAGGGACCTTTTTAAATGCTTAGGAAGCCTTTGCAGGTGTTTTTTGTTAACCCCTTCCCGACCCATGATGCCTATGTGGCGTCATGGAATGATCGCATCCCTGCAGATCGGGTGAAAGGGTTAATTCCTATTTTACCCGATCTGCAGGGAGAGGGGGAGTTGTACTTCAGCCTAGGGGGGGTGGCTTTGCCCCCACGTGGCTACGATCGCTCTGATTGGCTGTTGAAAGTGCAACAGCCAATCAGAGCAATTTGCAATATTTCACCTATGAAAATGGTGAAATATTGCAATCCAGCCATGGCCGATGCTGCAATAGCATCTGCCATGGCTGGAAATCATGTTCTGGCCCCCCCCCACCACCCCCGATCTCCTCCCCAGTCCTCCGTTCTGTCCGGTACCCCCCTCCGTCCCCCTGTTCGCTCCCCCGTGCTCCTGTCCGCTCCCCCGTGCTCCTGTCCGCTCCCCCCATCCTCCGATCCCCCCCCTGTGCTCCGATCCACCCCCCCACCACCCCCTCATACTTACCGATCCTCCCAAAGTCTGTCCGTCTTCTCCCTGGGCGCCGCCATCTTCCAAGATGGCGGGCGCATGCTCAGTGCGCCCGCCGAATCTGCCGGCTGGCAGATTCGTTACAAGTACATTTTGATCGCTGTGGTAGGTTCTACCACAGCGATCAAAATAAAAAAATAATAAATAACCCCCCCCCTTTATCACCCCCATAGGTAGGGACAATAATAAAATAAAGAAAATATTTTTTTTTCTTTTTCCACTAGGGTTAGGGTTAGAACTAGGGTTAGAACTAGGGGTAGGGTTAGGGGTAGGGTTAGGGTTACGGGTAGGGTTAGGGGTAGGGTTATGGCATGTGCACACAGAGCGGATCGGCCGCGGATCGGCAGCGGATCGGCCGCGGATCGGCAGCGGATCGGCAGCGGATCGGCAGCGGATCGGCAGCGGATCGGCCGCGGATCCGCAGCGGATCCACAGCGGATCGGCCGCGGATCCGCAGCGGATCGGCCGCGGATCGGCAGCGGATCGGCAGCGGATCGGCAGCGGTTCCGCAGCGGATCGGCCGCGGATCCGCAGCGGATCGGCAGCGGATCGGCAGCGGTTCCGCAGCGGATTGGCCGCGGATCTGCAGCGGATTGGCAGCGGATTGGCCGCGGATCCGCAGCGGATTGGCAGCGGATTGGCCGCGGATCCGCAGCGGATTGGCCGCTGCGAATTCGAAGCAGTTTTCCATCAGGTTTACAGTACCATGTACACCTAAGGAAAACCAAATCCGCTGTGCCCATGGTGCGGAAAATTCCGTGCAGAAACGTTGCATTGTATTTTCCACAGCATGTCAATTCTTTGTGCGGATTCCGCAGCGTTTTACACCTGTTCCTCAATAGGAATCCGCAGGTGAAATCCGCACAAAAAAACACTGGAAATCTGCTGTAAATCCGCAGGCAAAACGCAGTGCCTTTTACCTGCAGATTTTTCAAAAATCGTGCAGAAAAATCTCACACGAATCCGCAACGTGGGCACATAGCCTTAGGGTTAGGGTTGGAATTAGAGTTAGGGTTGGAATTAGGGCTAGGGTTTGAAATAGGGTTAAGATTAGGCTTGTGGTTAGGGTTACGGATAGGGTTAGGGGTGTGTTGGGGTTACAGTTGTGGTTAGGGTTGGGATTAGGGTTACGGTTGGGATTAGGGTTAGGATTAGGGTTGGAATTAGGGTTACGGTTGTGTTGCGGTTAGGGTTGTGGTTAGGGGTGTGTTGGGGTTAGGGTTGTGATTAGGGTTATGGCTACAGTTGGGATTAGGATTAGGGGTGTGTTGGGGTTAGTGTTGAAGTTAGAATTGAGGGGTTTCCACTGTTTAGGCACATCAGGGGTCTCCAAACGCAACATGGCGCCACCATTGATTCCAGCCAATCTTGCGTTCAAAAAGTCAAATGGTGCTCCCGCCCTTCCAAGCCCCGACGTGCGCCCAAACAGTGGTTTACCCCCACATTTGGGGTACCAGCGTATTCAGGACAAACTGGGCAACAACTGTTGGGGTCCAATTTCTCCTGTTACCCTTGCAAAAATAAAAAATTACTTGCTAAAACATAATTTTTGAGGAAAGAACAATTATTTTTTATTTTCACGGCTCTGCGTTATAAACTTCTGTGAAGCACTTGGGGGTTGAAAGTGCTCACCACACATCTAGATAAGTTCCTTCGGGGGTCTAGTTTCCAAAATGGGGTCACTTGTGGGGTGTTTCTACTGTTTAGGCACATCAGGGGCTCTGCAAATGCAATGTGACGCCCGCAGACCATTCCATCAAAGTCTGCATTTCAAATGTCACTACTTCCCTTCTGAGCCCTGACGTGTGCCCAAACAGTGGTTTACCCCCACATATGGGGTATCAGCGTACTCACAACAAACTGGGCAACAAATATTGTGGTCCAAATTCTCCTGTTACCCTAGTGAAAATAAAAAATTGCTTGCTAAAACATCTTTTTTGAGGAAAGAAAAATGATTTTTTATTTTCACGGCTCTGCGTTGAAAACTTCTGTGAAGCACTTGGGGGTTGAACGTGCTCACCACACATCTAGATAAGTTCCTTGGGGGTCTAGTTTCCAAAATGGGGTCACTTGTGGGGGGTTTCTACTGTTTAGGGATATCAGGGGCTCTGCAAACGTAACATGATGCCCGCAGACCATTCCATCAAAGTCTGCATTCCAAAACGTCACTACTTCCCTTCCGAGCCCCGGCATGTGCCCAAACAGTGGTTTACCCCCACATATGGGGTATCAGCGTACTCAGGAGAAACTGGACAACAACTTTTGGGGTCCAATTTCTCCTGTTACTCTTGCAAAAATAAAAAATTCTGGGCTAAAAAAATATTTTTGAGGAAAGGAAACACATTTATTATTTTCATGGCTCTGCGTTATAAACTTCTGTGAAGCACTTGGGGGTTCAAAGTGCTCACCACATATCTAGATAAGTTCCCTTGGGGGTCTAGTTTCCAAAATGGAGTCACTTGTGGGGAGTTCCTACTGTTTAGGCACATCAGGGACTCTACAAACGCAACCTGACGCCCGCAGAGCATTCCATCAAAGTCTGCATTTCAAAACGTCACTACTTCCCTTCCGAACCCCGACGTGTGCCAAAACAGTGGTTTACCCCCACATATGGGGTATCAGCGTACTCAGGAGAAACTGGACAACAACTTTTGGGGTCCAATTTCTCCTGTTACTCTTGCAAAAATAAAAAAATTCTGGGCTAAAAAAATATTTTTGAGGAAAGGAAACACATTTTTTATTTTCACGGCTCTGCGATATATACTTCTGTGAAGCACTTGGGGGTTCAAAGTGCTCACTACACATCTAGATAAGTTCCCTTGGGGGTCTAGTTTCCAAAATGGAGTCAATTGTGGGGAGTTCCTACTGTTTAGGCACATCAGGGGCTCTGCAAACGCAACCTGACGCCCGCAGAGCATTCCATCAAAGTCTGCATTTCAAAACGTCACTACTTCCCTTCCGAACCCCGACGTGTGCCAAAACAGTGGTTTACCCCCACATATGGGGTATCATCGTACTCAGGAGAAACTGGACAACAACTTTTGGGGTCCAATTTCTCCTATTACCCTTGGGAAAATAAAAAATTGTGGGCTAAAAAATCATTTTTGAGAAAAGAAAAATTATTTTTTATTTTCATGGCTCTGCGTTATAAACTCCTGTGAAGCACTTGGGGGTTCAAAGTGCTCACCACACATCTAGATTAGTTCCTTGGGAGGTCTAGTTTCCAAAATGGGGTCACTTGTGCGGGAGCTCCAATGTTTAGGCACACAGGGGCTCTCCAAACGCGACATGGTGTCCGCTAATGATTGGAGCTAATTTTCCATTCAAAAAGCCAAATGGCGTGCCTTCCCTTCCGAGCCCTGCCGTGCGCCCAAACAGTGGTTTACCCCCACATATGGGGTATCATCGTACTCAGGACAAACTGGACAACAACATTTGGGGTCAAATTTCTCCTATTACCCTTGGGAAAATAAAAAATTCTGGGCTAAAAATCATTTTTGAGGAAAGAAAAATTATTTTTTTATTTTCACGGCTCTGCGTTACAAACTTCTGTGAAGCACCTGGGGGTTATAAGTGCTCACTATGCATCTAGATAAGTTCCTTGGGGGGTCTAGTTTCCAAAATGGGGTCACTTGTAGGGGAGCTCCAATGTTTAGGCACACAGGGGCTCTCCAAACGCGACATGGTGTCCGCTAACGATTGGAGCTAATTTTCCATTCAAAAAGTCAAATGGCACGCCTCCCCTTCCGAGCCTTGCCGTGCACCCAAACAGTGGTTTACCACCACATATGAGGTATCGGCATACTCAGGAGAAATTGCCCAACAAATTTTAGGATCCATTTTATCCTGTTGCCCATGTGAAAATGAAAGAATTGAGGCTAAAAGAAATTTTGTGTGAAAAAAAAGTACTTTTTCATTTTTGCGGATCAATTTGTGAAGCACCTGGGGGTTTAAAGTGCTCACTATGCCTCTAGATGAGTTCCTTGTGGGGTCTAGTTTCCAAAATGGGGTCACTTGTGGAGGAGCTCCAATGTTTAGGCACACAGGGGCTTTCCAAACGCGACATGGTGTCCGCTAACGATGGAGATAATTTTTCATTCAAAAAGTCAAATGGCGCTCCTTCCCTTCCGAGCCTTACCATATGCCCAAACAGTGGTTTACCCCCACATGTGAGGTATTGGTGTACTCAGGAGAAATTACCCAACAAAATTTAGGATCCATTTTATCCTGTTGCCCATGTGAAAATGAAAAAATTGAGGCTAAAATATTTTTTTTGTGAAAAAAAAGTACTTTTTTATTTTTACGGATCAATTTGTGAAGCACCTGGGGGTTTAAAGTGCTCACTATGCTTCTAGATAAGTTCCTTGGGGGGTCTAGTTTCCAAAATGTGGTCACTTGTGGGGGAGCTCCAATGTTTAGGCACACGGGGGCTCTCCAAACGCGACATGGTGTCCGCTAAAGATTGGAGCCAATTTTTCATTCAAAAAGTCAAATGGCGCTCCTTCCCTTCCGAGCCCTGCTGTGCGCTCAAACAGTGGTTTACCCCCACATATAAGGTATCAGCGTACTCAGGACAAATTGGACAACAACGTTCGTGGTCCAGTTTCTCCTTTTACCCTTGAGAAAATAAAAAATTGTTGCTAAAAGATCATTTTTGTGACTAAAAAGTTAAATGTTCATTTTTTACTTCCATGTTGCTTCTGCTGCTGTGAAACACCTGAAGGGTTAATAAACTTCTTGAATGTGGTTTTGAGCACCTTGAGGGGTGCAGTTTTTAGAATGGTGTCACTTTTGGGTATTTTCAGCCATATAGAACCCTCAAACTGACTTCAAATGTGAGGTGGTCCCTAAAAAAAATGGTTTTGTAAATTTTGTTGTAAAAATGAGAAATCACTGGTCAAATTTTAACCCTTATAACTTCCTAGCAAAAAAAAAATTGTTTCCAAAATTGTGCTGATGTAAAGTAGACATGTGGGAAATGTTATTTATTAACTATTTTGTGTCACATAACTCTCTGGTTTAACAGAATAAAAATTCAAAATGTGAAAATTGCGAAATTTTCAAAATTTTTGCCAAATTTCCGTTTTTTTCACAAATAAACTCAGAAATTATCGACCTAAATTTACCACTAACATGAAGCCCAATATGTCACGAAAAAACAATCTCAGAATCGCTAGGATCCGTTGAAGCGTTCCTGAGTTATTACCTCATAAAGGGACACTGGTCAGAATTGCAAAAAACGGCAAGGTCATGAAGGGGTTAATTATTCTAATTTACTAGCGTTAATGACTTTTGGGTTTTCATTGGCTGTAAGCCCACTTCATCAAAACTGGGGTGCAAAATGTCAGTCTTGATGAATTAGACTACAGTATGTTTGCTCCAATGGACAGTGTGAGATATTTTTTTCATACTCAAAGTCCAAAAAAAATGCCAAACATAATATTTAAAAACTGAAATAGATAGGAAAAAGTTTTTTTGGGGCTAAAGCAGTGAATAAAATGAGAAAATTTATATCATTATAGGGAGAAAATCAAAACTGCTATCCTACCATATGGGGCTCTGAAGTTCTGCGGTAATGACGTTTCTTCATCACATCATGTCTTAGAGCCCGGAGATTTGCAGATATTCCTTCGAATGAATAAAACATTAGAACTTCATTAATCTCTGCCATGTGGAGAAAATAGGCCATCACATCATTTGAGCTCCGTTTTGCTGTCATGTCGAGGCAGTCTTAAATAATCAGCCCTGAGATACATTGAGATTAATTGCATTCTTAACTGATAACATTTTGTATGAAAATATTATAATTACTGCTAATTGTTATTAATTACTTATAAACTAATAATGTCATCTAACCTTCTTGGCTGACGCATATTTGTTCTTGAGAACTGAAGAGATGCAAATATTTGTATACATGAGCACCGTTTATGTATACGGGTGTAAAAACCGCATGGTGTAACCTTATAGTTGCCGCCAATGTCAGTTACTGATCTAGAGGATATAGCTTTTTTTGGTAGACCTGTGTTATGTTCTGCAGACTGGCGAGACTTCAGAGTGTAATGAACCTCTAGCATTGACAATCAAGGAACTTTCGATTTAATCCAAATTTATTTGAAACCATACAATATTTTAGGTCAAATTGGGCGAAGTGAATCTGAATCAAATTTTGGGACATTCACTGTGTACACATGATAAAAATAAGACAACCTGGGCAGGGGGCATACATAGAAATAATGGAATTCTATAGCAGAAGTTGTATGTGCCCCCCCCCCAACACAGTTTGATACTCCCACAATGAATTCCTCCACAGTAGTCTCCATACTCACAGTATGATGACCCTACTGACTCTACTGTACCTCCATCAACATCCCCAGCAAAGTATGTTGACCCCAACTCAGTATGATGCCCTAACTATGACCCTACACAGCCCTCAATACAGTATAATGGGCTTTTAGATAGTATTGTGACCCCCACAGAGTATGATGGACCCAACACAACCCTCCACACTGGCCTTCCATAGAGCATAATGGCTCCCACACAGCCCTCCAAACAGTATAATGGACCCCACACAAAGCTTCATACTGTATAATTGCTCACGTACAGTATAATGGCCCCCACATAGCCCTGTAAATGGTATAATGCCACCCAAAGCCCTGCAAACAGTATAGTGTCCCCTTATAGTCCACAACTGCCAGGAAAATAGCTCGGGATGCAAAGACGAACGCACAAATCAGCTGAAATACTGGACACTCAGAAAACTAGCGGTGTGGCTGTTTCAAGTTGCACAATAAGGAGGCACTTGAAGAAAAATGGGCTGCATGGTCGAGTCTCCAGAAGAAAGCCATTACTGCATATATGCCACAAAGTATCTCACATACAATATGCAAAACAGCACAGGGACAAGCCTCAAAACTTCTGGAACAAGGTAATTTGGAGTGATGAGACCAAAATTTAACTTTTTGGCCACAACCATAAATGTTACATTTGGAGAGAGGTCAGCAAGGCCTATGATGAAAAGAACACCATTCCTACTGTAAAGCACGGAGGTGGATCGCTGATGTTTTGGGAATGTTTGAGCTACAAAGGCACAGGAAACTTGGTCAAAGTTGAAGGAAAGATGAATGCAGCACATTATCAGCAAATACTGGAGGCAAATTTGCATTTATCAGCCTGGCTGCTGCGCATGGGACGTACTTGGATGTTCAAACATGACAACGATCCAAAACACAAAGCCAAGTTGAACTGTCATTGCTTATGTAAGTGTCAGCCAGGGCGATAGTCGTAGTCTGCTCCATCACACCCTGGCCTTCCCTCACATAAACATGTCTATTAGTAAGTGTACCTGTGTCTCCAGGTCCAACTCCTTCAGAGTCTCCTCTCTTCTGCACGGGACTCTCTCCAAATGATTTCACACAAACTGAGGCACAATCCATAGCAACTTTTAAATGAACGACTTTACTAGTTTCTTTACACAGCACATCCTTGTACTCCACAGCATTTATCACAGGTTTCACAATACACTTATCTTCATCTTTCCCTGCACTTCTCTCATGGCTACACAGCACGTACCCGGGTAGGACCGTCCCAGACGGTGTCTCAGCGTTCTCCCTGATTGCCTCTGCCACGGTTAGACTCTCCTCTGTCTGTTTCGCACCAGACGTCAGATCATCTGAACCCGAAGTCAGTTGCCACATGACGAGTGACCTGCCCTTCTGTACTGCCATAGCTTCTCCTGTGGTACTTCTTATGGCCTCCAGTAAATTATGGGGACCTACCGCCTTTAACGGTAATGCAGCATCAGGCCATGTGACAAGTCACCACATCATGGAGTCTCCTGTGTCCCTGTACTCCCCTGGCCTTTCCTTCAGCTTCACACTGCTGTATCCCACTGTAGCTCTATCTTGCTGTTGTCCTGGCCCGTGGCTATGGATGGCTGGGCTCCTGTCCTAAAACATTATGGAACTAACTGCCCTGTCAGGGTGCTCCTGTCCAACTGATTCAAATTCCAGATGTTTCCCAGATTAACAGCCACTAGCTCCTTCCACTAACTATTTACAAGCTGAGTATCACTCCACCCCCATCTATTGGGCCAACTAGGGTACAATGCTCTCCCTAATAAATAAGAGAAACAATACAATATTTAAAAGCATAAATAAACATTAAATATACATAACATATTTCATGGCTTTAGTCAACCCTTTTACACCTACAGCAGAACAAAGTGAAGGTTCTGGAGTTTCCATCTCAGTCTCCTGACCTCAATATCATTGAGCCACTCTGGGGAGAACTCAAGCGCACAGTTCATACTAGACAGTCCAGGAATGTACAGGAACTGGAGGTTTTTTGCCAAGAAGAGTAGGCAGCTTTACCACCTGTTAAAATAAAGAACCTCATCCAAAACTACCACAAAAGACTTCAAGCTGTTATTGATGTTACATACACGGTATTAAGAAATGGGGTGTGTGAACTTTTGATCAGGGTAATTTGGATGTTTTTGATTTGTCATTATGATTTAAAAAGAGAAAATATATTAGTTTGACAATAAATGGCTTCACCCAACCACTAACCATGAGGGGAGAATATGTTTTGGTGGTATCATTCATATTATCTGAAAAAATGCCAAGAAAGCAAAAATTCTGTCAGGGTATTATTATTATTATTATTTATTATTATTATTATTATTTATTGTTATAGCGCCATTTATTCCATGGCGCTTTACATGTGAGGAGGGGTATACATAATAAAAACAAGTACAATAATCTTGAACAATACAAGTCATAACTGGTACAGGAGGAGAGGACCCTGCCCGCGAAGGCTCACAATCTACAAGGGATGGGTGAGAATACAGTAGGTGAGGGTAGAGCTGGTCATGCAGCGGTTTGGTCGATCGGTGGTTACTGCAGGTTGTAGGCTTGTCGGAAGAGGTGGGTCTTCAGATTCTTTTTGAAGGTTTCGATGGTGGGCGAGAGTCTGATGTGTTGTGGTAGAGGGTTCCAGAGTAGGGGTGATACGCGAGAGAAATCTTGTATACGATTATAGGAAGAGGAGATGAGAGGGGAGTAGAGAAGGAGATCTTGTGAGGATCGGAGGTTGCGTGTAGGAAAGTACCGGGAGATGAGGTCACAGATGTAAGGAGGAGACAGGTTGTGGATGGCTTTGTACGTCATGGTTAGGGTTTTGTACTGGAGTCTCTGGGCAATGGGGAGCCAGTGAAGGGATTGACAGAGGGGAGAGGCCGGAGAATAGCGGGGGGACAGGTGGATTAGTCGGGCAGCAGAGTTTAGAATAGATTGGAGGGGTGCGAGAGTATTTGAGGGGAGGCCACAGAGCAGGAGGTTGCAGTAGTCAAGGCGAGAGATGATGAGGGCATGGACTAGGGTTTTTGCAGATCCTTGGTTGAGGAATGAACGGATTCGTGCAATATTTTTGAGTTGAAGTCGGCAGGAAGTGGAAAGGGCTTGGATATGTGGTTTGAAGGAGAGATCAGCGTCAAGGATAACCCCGAGGCAGCAAGCTTGTGGGACTGGGGAGAGCGGGCAGCCATTTACTGTAATGGATAGGTTCGTTGGGGGGGTCACGTGAGATGGCGGAAAGATGATGAATTCTGTTTTGTCCATGTTAAGTTTCAGAAATCTAGCGGAGAAGAAGGATGAAATAGTGGACAGACATTGAGGGATTCTGGTTAGTAGGGAGGTGATATCTGGTCCAGAGATGTAGATCTGTGTGTCATCAGCATAGAGGTGATACTGAAAGCCATGAGATTCTATGAGCTGTCCCAGGCCAAAGGTGTAAATGGAGAAGAGCAGGGGCCCAAGGACTGAACCTTGTGGGACTCCGACAGATGGGGTATGTAAACTTTTGAGCACAATTGTATGTTCTCTGTATACATGTGCGTATGTGCTCTTGTATACTGCTTGATTGCAGTTGTTGCTGCTAAGGGTGGCCCAACCAGTCATTAAGTTTAGGTTGGAATCACTTTTTCACACAGGGCCATGTAGGTTTGGATTTCTTTTTTTCTTAATAATAAAGACATATGCAAATTGCCTCTTCTGAGAAAAAGAGTACTTAACTCTATAGCGCCACCTGTTGGAAGTAGCGATCCTACAAGTCACAATCAACCCTCTAACAAGTCGTGCAATATGACTTAGGGTACCGTCACACAGTACCATTTTGATCGCTACGACGGTACGATTCGTGACGTTCTAGCGATATCGTTACGATATCGCAGTGTCTGACACGCAGCAGCGATCAGGGATCCTGCTGAGAATCGTACGTCGTAGGAGATCGTATGGAACTTTCTTTCGTCGCTGGATCTCCCGCTGTCATCGCTGGATCGTTGTGTGTGACAGCGATCCAGCGATGAGTTCGCTGGTAACCAGGGTAAACATCGGGTAACTAAGCGCAGGGCCGCGCTTAGTAACCCGATGTTTACCCTGGTTACCAGCGTAAAAGTAAAAAAAAACAAACCGTACATACTCACCATGTGATGTCCGTCAGGTCCCTTGCAGTCTGCTTCCCGCTCTGACTGTGAGCGCCGGCCGGAAAGTGAGAGCAGATCACAGCGGTGGCGTCACTGCTGCGCTCTGCTCCCAGTGTACGGCCGGCACTGTCAGAGCAGGAAGCAGACTGCAAGGGACCTGACGGACATCACATGGTGAGTATGTACGGTTTTTTTTTTTTTACTTTTACGCTGGTAACCATGGTAAACATCGGGTTACTAAGCGCGGCCCTGCGCTTAGTAACCCGATGTTTACCCTGGTTACCAGCGAACCTCGGCATCGCTCCAGCGCCGTGATTGCAACGTGTGACCGCAGTCTACGACGCTGGAGCGATAATCATACGATCGCTGCGACGTCACGGATCGTGCCGTCGTAGCGATTAAAATGGTACTGTGTGACGGTACCCTAAGGATAAAAGCCAAATCAGTATCTCAATTCGCAGACACGGTGTTTCGGGCTGTTGGCCCTCGTCAGTGCGAAGCATGAGAACTGATTTGGCTAGGTGAGAGGCTCTGGACATGCATTTAGAAACTACATTTTGCAATTACTTGTGTTATCTATGTCTAATATTTACATTTGTTTGGTGATTTGAAATATTTAAGTGTGATAAACAAGCAAAAGAATAGGAAATCAAGAAGGGGGAAAACATTTCTTTAAAGACTGTATATGTCTATGTGCTCTGTGTATACATGTGTGCTACGTGTGTGTATACATACAGTGTGTGTGCTATGTGTGTGTATACATATAATTTGTGTGTGCTATGTGTGTACATATATATGTGTGTGTAATAGTCAGTGTTTGTGTCACGTGTGGTGTGTACAGTACAGAGCAAAAGTTTGGACACACCTTCTCATTTAAAGATTATTCTGTACTTTCATGACTATGAAAATTGTACATTCACACTGAAGGCATCAAATCTATGAATTAACACATGTGGAATTATATACTTAACAAAAAAGTGTGAAACAACTGAAATTATGTCTTATATTCTAGGTTCTTCAAAGTGGCCACCTTTTGCTTTGATGACTGCTTTGCCCATTGAAGCAATGACTCCAGCAGCAGTCCACTCCTTGTGAATCTCCTCCAAATTTTTGAATGGCCTTTTCTTAATCCTTTCAAGGCTGCGGTTATCCCAGTTGCTTGTGCACCTTTTTCTACTACACTTTTTACTTCCATTCAACTCTCCATTAATAGGTTTGGATATAGCACCCTGTGAACAGCCAGCTTTTTTAGCAATGACCTTTTGTGGCTTACCCTCCTTGTGGAATGTGTCAATTCCTTCTGTATTCAAATTGCCTCTTCTGAGAAAAAGAGGACTTAAACTCTATAGCACCACCTGTTGGAAGCAGCGATCCTACAAGTCACAATCAACCCTTTAACGAGTTGTGCAAAATGACTTGGGATAACTATTTACTAATTACTATTACTGCTGAGGTCGGATCCCCTGCTTTGATGTGGGCTCTGGCGCTGAGCCCACCTCAAAGCCGGGACATTTCAGCTGTTTTGAACAGCTGACATGTGCCCGCAATAGCGGCGGGTGAAATCGCAATTCACCCGCCGCTATTAACTAGTTGAATGCCGCTGTCAAACGTTGATCGGGGGTCAGCGATGCTTCTGCATAGTAACCATAGAGGTCCTTGAGATCTCTATGGTTACTGATGCCGGCCCGCTGTGAGCGCCACCCTGTGGTCGGCACTCATAGCAAGCCTGCAATTCAGCTACTTAGCACCGATCTGATGATCGCTGCTATGTAGCTGAGCCGATCGAGTTGTACCAGCTTCTATCCTCCCATGGAGGCTATTGAAGCATGGCAAAAGTAAAAAAAAGTTTTAAAAAATATGAAAAAAATTAAAAAAATATAAAAGTTTAAATCACCCCCCTTTCGCCCCATTCAAAATAAAACAATTAAAAAAATCAAACCTACACATATTTGGTATTGCCGCGTTCAGAATCACCCGATCTATCAATAAAAAAAGGATTAACCTGATCGCTAAACAGCCTAGCGAGACAAAAATTCGAAAACGCCAGAATTACGTTTTTTTGGTCGCTGCGACATTGAATTAAAATGTAATAACAGGCGATCAAAAGAGTGTATCTGCACCAACATGGTATCATTAAAAATGCCAGCTCGGCACGCAAAAAATAAGCCCTCACCTGACCCCAGATCACGAAAAATGGAGACGCTACGGGTATTAGAAAATTGAGCAATTTTTTTTTTTTTAGCAAAGTTTGGAATTTTTGTTTGCCACTTAGATAAAACGTAACCTAGACATGTTTGGTGTCTATGAACTCGTAATGACCTGGAGAATAAAAATGGCAGGTCAGTTTTAGCATTTAGTGAACCCAGCAAAAAAGCCAAGCAAAAAACCAGTGTGGCATTGCACTTTTTTTGCAATTTCACCGCACTTGGAATTTTTTTCCCGTTTTCTAGTACACGACATGCTAAAACCAATGATGTCATTGAAAAGTGCAACTTGTCCCGCAAAAAACAAGTCCTCATATGGCCATATTGACGGAAAAATAAAAAGTTACGGCTCTGGGAAGGAGGGGAGCGAAAAACGAGAACGCAAAAACAGAAAAGGGCAAGGTCGTGAAGGGGTTAAAGATTTTTCTGTATTTTCATGACCATGAAAATTGTACATTCACACTGAAGGCATCAAAACTATGAATTAACACATGTGGAATTATATATTTAACAAACAAGTGTGAAACAACTGAAAATATGTCTTATATTCTAGGTTCTTCAAAGTAGCCACCTTTTGCTTTGATGACTGCTTTGCACACTCTTGGCATTCTCTTGATGAGCTTGATGACCAGGAATGGTCTTCCAACAATCTTGAAGGGGTTCCCAGAGATGCTTAGAACTTGTTGGCCCTTTTGCCTTCACTCTGTGGTCTAGCTCGCCCCAAACCATCTCGATTGGGTTCAGGTCTGCTGACTGTGGAGGCCAGGTCATCTGGCGTAGCACCCCATCACTCACCTTCTTGGTCAAATAGCCCTTACACTGCCTGGAGGTGTGTTTGGGGTCACTGTCCTGTTGAAAAATAAATGATGGTCCAACTAAACACAAACCAGATGGAATAGCATGCCGCTCCAAGAGGCTGTGGTAGCCATGCTGGTTCAGTATGCCTTAAATTTTGAAAAAATCCCCAACTGTGTCGCCAGCAAAGCACCCCCACACCACCACACCTCCTCCATGCTTCACGGTGGGAACCAGGCATGTAGAGTCCATCTGTTCACCTTTTCTGCGTCGCACAAAGATCTCAAATTTGGACTCATCAGACCAAAGCACAGATATCCACTGGTCTAATGTCCATTCCTTGTGTTCTTTAGCCCAAACAAGTCTCTTCTGCTTGTTGCCTGTCCTTAGCAGTGGTTTCCTAGCAGCTATTTTGCCATGAAGGCCTGCTGCACAAAGTCTCCTCTTAACATTTGCTGTAGAGATGTGTCTGCTGCTAGAACTCTGTGTGGCATTGACCTGGTCTTTAATCTGAGCTGCTGTTAACCTGCGATTTCTAAGGCTGGTGACTCGGATAAACTTATCCTCAGAAGCAGAGGTGACTCTTGGTCTTCCTTTCCAGGGGCGGTCCTCGTGTAAGCCAGTTTCTTTGTAGCTCTTGATGGTTTTTGCAACTGCACTTGGGGACACTTTCAAAGTTTTCCCAATTTTTCAGACTGACTGACCTTCATTTCTTAAAGTAATGATGGCCACTCGTTTTCCTTTACTTAGCTGCTTTTTTCTTGCTGTAATACAAATTCTAACAGTCTATTCATTAGGACTATCAGCTGTGTATCCACCAGACTTCTGCACAACACAACTGATGGTCCCAACCCCATTTATAAGGCAAGAAATCCCACTTATTAAACCTGACAGGGCACACCTGTGAAGTGGAAACCATTCCCGGTGACTACCTCTTGAAGCTCATCAAGAGAATGCCAAGAGTGTGCAAAGCAGTCATCAAAGCAAAAGGTGGCTACTTGGAAGAACCTAGAATATAAGGCATAATTTCAGTTGTTTCACACTTTTTTGTTAAGTATATAATTCCACATGTGTTAATTCATAGTTTTGATGTCTTCAGTGTGAATGTACAATTTTGATAGTCATGAAAATACAGTAAAATCTTTTAATGAGAAGGTGTGTCCAAACTTTTGCTATGTACTGTATGTGGCATTCACATTTATAAATCCCCGCAGTGCAGACTATTCCCCGGCCTCTCCCCTCTGTCAATCGCTTCACTGGCTTCCCATTACCCAAAGACTCCAGTTCAAAACCCTAACCATGGCATACAGAGCAATCCACAACCTGTCTCCTCCATACATCTGTGACCTCGTCTCCCAGTACTTACCTGCACGCAACCTCCGATCCTCACAAGATCTCCTTCTCTACTCCCCTCTTATCTCCTCTTCCCACAATCGCATACAAGAATTCTCCCACACATTCCCCCTACTCTGGAACTCTCTACCCCAACATATCAGACTCTCGCCTACTATGGAAACCTTCAAAAAGAACCTGAAGACCCACCTGTTCCGACAAGCCTACAACCTGCAGCAACCACCGATCGACCAAACCACTGCATGACCAGCTCTATCCTCACCTACTGAATTCTCACCCATCGCTTGTAGATTGTGAGCCCTCGCGGGCAGGGTCCTCTCTCCTCCTTTACCAGTTGTGACTTGTATTGATTAAGATTACTGTACTTATTTTTATTATGTATACCCCTCCTCACATGTAAACCGCCATGGAATAAATGGTGCTGTAATAATAAATAATAATAATAGGTGTAAACATGTCAGCAATCGCCATAAGAACAAGCAAATGCTGCTTATTCATAGAGTGGTTGGATTGTTTTAGTGTGATGTTACAATATGTCAGCATTTAGGGCCCAACTTTAAATTTTTTCCCAGGACCCTCTCTTTCTTTGAGCTGGACATTACGTTTATATAGCTTCTTATTGCTGGGTGTCCATAGTTGGAGCTTTGTTCCTGCTTGGCCCTTATTCACATTGAGGTCATTTTTGACACATGGTAAGGTTTTAATACAAGAGGATAGGACCGTCCCGACTGATTATACCTTGGCACTTGTTGGGATGGCTTTTACGCTTTTTTTTAATCAAAAACAATGTTTATTAAGTATCCTATAATAATAATAATAATCATTTTTATTTATATAGCGCCAACATATTCCGCAGCGCTTTACAACTTATAGAGGGGACTTGTACAGACAATAGACATTACAGTGCAGCGCCCCAGAGTTCTGGTCGTTGCAGTACTGTGGCTTCGCCGCTAAGGGGAGCCATGGTACGTTCGATGGCACCGAAGGAGTTCCTCCAATCAGGTATCACAGACACCAATATGTTTCACAGCTGGGCCTCCGGGGGGAGCTAAGGGTGCTATTCATTAGGCCACTCCCCACCATAGTGGGTAAACTGGGGGTCAGGCAGGAAGTTAGAGAGAACGCTGACGGGATTGAACGGAGCAACACCCTGTGGCAGGGGGTGTTGTGAAGGGAGAGACTGTAGGGTCTCTGCCAGGGGTGGGATCCTGGCAGAGGCTTGGCATTGAAAGAACGTAACGGGTCCGCGCAGGCTCCTGGAAGCGGCGGGACTCAAGAAAGGACTAGAAGCGAGATAGATTGTGCTGAGTGAGAAACGAGATCAAGCAGAAGGAGAATACCAGCAGGGGTTTTGTTGAAAGAGGCAGCACCCTGCTGAGGCGCAATACCGGTGGCCGGAACGCCGAGGGAGTGGATTAGAATACAGCTTCAAGCCATACTCCAAACAGCGGCAGGACAGTCGGTCTCAGGCGGGCTGTCTACCACATATCACCTATGAAGTCTTGGGGGGCAATTGCGGGAGAGGGGCGACTCTAGGGTCCCGGAAGAACTCCAGGCCTACCTGACAAACGGGTGCCATTCCAACCTGAATACAGGGAAGGGGTGGATTACAGAGGAACATCAAATCGAGTTGTGAGGGAACTTAAGAAACAGACACAACCGTTGTGGGGTTACTTTCCGTAAGCACAGCAGGGAAGGACTACAACACATAGCGCTAGAAGGAAGGCACAGATTTCCACCTGAGAGGAGAACTCTGGAGGTGCCATTGGACCGGCCGGACTTGCGTAGCCTGGTGAACCGTGTTCTGGACTGAGGACTCAGAGATCTCCAGTAAAGAGGTAAAGAGACTGCAACCTGGTGTCCTCGTTATTTACCGCGACTTACACCCCACAACTGCACCGCTCCACCGCTATCATTACTACCACCTATTACACCGGACGTCCCCCACTGACGGACAGGGCCACGGACCGGGTCTAGCCACCGTGACAACCCCGAGACTGAGACCCAGAGGCCCGGCTCCGGGTATCCCCTCGGCCCTGCGGCGGTGTGGGGGCGCTCCAAAACTTGGCGTCACGAACAGGATCTACTTAAGCCTGAAGAATCAGGTCATGTGTGCCTAGAGACTGTGATTTACTGTGCTTGGACTGTACTTTATTGCAAGACTGTGCTGCGCCATTAGCCGCCAAAAGTTCCCGCCAAAAGGCGCCGCCATTGCTACACCCAAGGGGAAGGAGGGCGTGTTATGGGCGGAGACTCCCAGTGTGGCGCGAGAAATGGCTACCGCCCCCTGCACTTCTGGCTGCAGAGGAATGACCTGCCCCAAAGCAGAAGAGAAACACCCCTTGATATGCAACGGCGGGAAGCGGGTGACGGAGAAGCCCGACCTCGGAGAAATGGCGGAGCTAGGTGCATGCACTGCCACCGACTATCAGGCAGCAATGATGAACGGCGAGTGCCTGAGCGAGGAAGAAGCGGTTCAGGCCTGCCTTTCTTCACCGGAGATGGACCGGAGGCCTGCGGATCCGACAGCGGAGTTACGTCCACCAATCCCGACCTCGAAGTTAGAGGAGGAGGAACCACAGCCAGCGGAGCCGAATCCGAGCATCCCATTGGAGGAGCCCGGTCCGGGCTGCAGCAGACTCCAGCGTCCTCGTTAACGGACCGGAGCGACACCGATGGAACCACATTAGGCGCAGGTATGGCCGACGTCCCTGCTCCCCTCCGCGAGCCCGCTTCCATGACCCACCTCTATCGCAGTAGGGAGCGACTTATCTCGGCAGGGCTAATGGTGCTATCCCCCGATGACCTGGGGAGGATGGTGCCACCGCTGTCGACTGGAGTGGGGGAGCCTGTGGATGTGAGCTTAGATGGAGTAGTTCTTCGGTGGGACACCCCCTGGTTTAGAGCAGATGGATCCCGGGAGAACGGGTCCACTCTTGCGGTGCTTACATGGGAACAATATAGACAGTGCTTGATTCTGCAGTGGAAAGGACGGAAAGGAGCTGAGTCGATGGGCTCATCGAAAGTACAACAACCCCCCCCGGCATGGGATGACAGAGACGCGACAAGGCGGGGCACTGTGTTGGCCTACCATGCAAGAAGAGGGTGGGGCCTCATACACGAGCCAGGATTGGATACTGACGTTTTTGTTGCGCACTGTAACGTGAGGGCTCCCTGCTGTGGCCGAAGTGGAGAACCATTGCAAAAGGGGGATTCGGTGACCTACAGCCGCCACCAGAACCCGCTCGGGTGGTATGCACGGAATGTTCGGCGGTGTATGTCTGGAGCCGCGACTCTTACCGCCTCGGACCTGGTCCCAGGAGCACCCGAACTTGTCACCATCGCAACGGTACGCCTAGTAGCAGCCCCGGAATTGGCCAGTCGGGTTCATCTGCATGTTCGAACCGCGGACGCTGGCACCACGGTGGCTGGGGGGCAGGAGCCCGAACCGCCTGAAGAAGAATAAACCTCGATACCATGAAAATGTACATAGTTGCTACTTTATTGTTTTAACTGTTCCTGTTGCTGCTAAACCCGCCCAGGGTTAATGGATCCCTCTGTTAACCCGGGATCCTCTTTGTTTGTTTTCCTTTTCTGAAGTTGTTGCACAAAAGTTACACAAACTGCAGAAATCATGGACTGTGCATGATTCGAACTTCCTTTGTAAATAGTTTGCACCTTCTTAAAGGTGCACCCTACTGGTTTTAGCCAAAGACACTTTGCGAAGATATTTGCCCTATTTGTTTGAGCCAAAGACACTTTGTGAAGATACCTTTCCTACCGGTTCTAGTTAAAGACACTTTGCGAAGATACCATGCCGGAACCTTTGCATGGGCCGGTAGGCTGAGAAGACGAGCTACCTTAGAAAGACTTGGTCTCCTCTTAAAGGGGATGTGAGAAACTGAACTTGAGAGAGATACTGTTGCAGAACAGTAATGCCATAATGATGCTTTGAAAAGAAATGTAACTGTTTTACATGCTAAGTTATATGTGTTGAATTTGTTGAAATGTGAAATCTAAATAATGTTTTGCAGAAAGAAGAGATGCAGAGAGCCCGTAGGGGTAGATGTAGAGGTCTGCATAGTTGAAAGTAAGCGAAGTAATAATGAAGGTGAGGATAGAAGGTAAACCCCGCGTCCCCATTGAAAGTTACTTTGTTACTAAGGACAGAGAGTGAACCCGTAGGGGTTAGAGAGTGAGTCCTTAAAGGAGCCGAGTAGAGCTGGCTCAGAGTTCTTTAAACGAAAGGAATGTTATGTCTATACCATGTATAGTAGAGAAAGGCAGTAGGCCCTGGCTGAACGGGGCGGTCCTGTAAAAGAAAGGAGAGGCAGTAGGTCTGGTGCCATGGGGACAGGCGGTCCTGCAGGTTCAAAGTAGGAGAATGTGAAGTTACCTTGCCCTGTAATGTGATTATAGGAAGGCCTTTGGTAAACTAAGAGTGTATGTTTCTTAAAGGCAATGTTAATTTATTGTTCCAGAATTTGCACTAAGTAGAATACCCGGTTGGGTAACAGGAGTTATGCATAGCCTGTAATTTATAATGTTGACCATATTTGTAACGTTAAAAGTGTCCTCACCTCCCATAAAGGGAAGCCTGTTCAAGTATACTTATTGTTTTGCACTCAACAAAATTGTATGTCTGTTTACTAATCTGTATTGTTGTTTTTCTTCCCAGTCCCGGAGTACTGTGTTTAACCAGGGGGGAGTGCAGCGCCCCAGAGTTCTGGTCGTTGCAGTACTGTGGCTTCGCCGCTAAGGGGAGCCATGGTACGTTCGATGGCACCGAAGGAGTTCCTCCAATCAGGTATCACAGACACCAATATGTTTCACAGCTGGGCCTCCGGGGGGAGCTAAGGGTGCTATTCATTAGGCCACTCCCCACCATAGTGGGTAAACTGGGGGTCAGGCAGGAAGTTAGAGAGAACGCTGACGGGATTGAACGGAGCAACACCCTGTGGCAGGGGGTGTTGTGAAGGGAGAGACTGTAGGGTCTCTGCCAGGGGTGGGATCCTGGCAGAGGCTTGGCATTGAAAGAACGTAACGGGTCCGCGCAGGCTCCTGGAAGCGGCGGGACTCAAGAAAGGACTAGAAGCGAGATAGATTGTGCTGAGTGAGAAACGAGATCAAGCAGAAGGAGAATACCAGCAGGGGTTTTGTTGAAAGAGGCAGCACCCTGCTGAGGCGCAATACCGGTGGCCGGAACGCCGAGGGAGTGGATTAGAATACAGCTTCAAGCCATACTCCAAACAGCGGCAGGACAGTCGGTCTCAGGCGGGCTGTCTACCACATATCACCTATGAAGTCTTGGGGGGCAATTGCGGGAGAGGGGCGACTCTAGGGTCCCGGAAGAACTCCAGGCCTACCTGACAAACGGGTGCCATTCCAACCTGAATACAGGGAAGGGGTGGATTACAGAGGAACATCAAATCGAGTTGTGAGGGAACTTAAGAAACAGACACAACCGTTGTGGGGTTACTTTCCGTAAGCACAGCAGGGAAGGACTACAACACATAGCGCTAGAAGGAAGGCACAGATTTCCACCTGAGAGGAGAACTCTGGAGGTGCCATTGGACCGGCCGGACTTGCGTAGCCTGGTGAACCGTGTTCTGGACTGAGGACTCAGAGATCTCCAGTAAAGAGGTAAAGAGACTGCAACCTGGTGTCCTCATTATTTACCGCGACTTACACCCCACAACTGCACCGCTCCACCGCTATCATTACTACCACCTATTACACCGGACGTCCCCCACTGACGGACAGGGCCACGGACCGGGTCTAGCCACCGTGACAACCCCGAGACTGAGACCCAGAGGCCCGGCTCCGGGTATCCCCTCGGCCCTGCGGCGGTGTGGGGGCGCTCCAACAGCATAACAGAAATCACAGTTCAAAACAGATACCAGGAGGAGTGAGGGCCCTGCTCGCGAGCTTACAAACTATGAGGAAAAGGGGAGACACGAGAGGTGGATGGTAACAATTGCTTTAGTTATTTGGACCAGCCATAGTGTAAGGCTCGGGTGTTCATGTAAAGCTGCATGTTATTTATAAGCACTATTGCTGTTTACTTACAGCGGGTGAAATAACTATTGAACAAGTCATCAATTTTCTTACTACCGTATACACTCGAGTATAAGCCGAGATTTTCAGCCCCAAAAAACGGGCTGAAAGTGCCCCTCTCGGCTTATACTCGAGTCATGGTCGGTGGGTGTGGGGGAGCGACGACTGTCAAATACTCATCTGCTCCCAGCGCTCCTGCATGTCCCACGGTCTGCAGACCATGGGACATGCAAGGACCGCGTCAGGAGCGCCGGGAGCAGGTGAGTATTTCATATTCACCTTTCCGCGCTCCACCGACGCTCCGTCTTCCGCGTCCTCTGCACTGACTGTTCAGTTCAGAGGGCGCAATGACGTATTAGTGTGCGCGCCGCCCTCTGCCTGAACAGTCAGTGCGAGAGATGGGGCGCTGAGGAGCAGCAGGTAGCGACAAGAGGTGAGTATGTAATTTTTTTTTTTTAGTACAGCAGCAGCCATTCAGTTTTTGATAGTGTTGAGCGGCCCTAATTTCATTATTTTATGCCATCTATTGTAGAGTTCTTTGTGGACTTTCTGCTCCTAATTAAAGTGAAAATTTGTTAAAGAGACTTTTCCAGGGACTTTTACTCCATTTTTTGTAACAAAAAATGTGCAACTCTGAAAAACATCTACAAGCACCTCAGGAGATCTTTAAACGCTCTTCAGTGAACCTCTCAAAAATCCTAAGCCAGTGAATCATAATAGTGAGTGCTACTCACCCCTACTTGCTAGCTTGCTAAGACACCTGCCTTTCTGCTGGGCTTTGAAGTTGTATTTTTCCAGACTGTCTGTTTGCATGTGCCTCACCTCTACTGGTGTGAAGTCGGAAACTTTTATGCCCTCTGTTCACTCCTAGCGGCATGGGCACACCTGCTAATGAGAATACTTCAGACTATGCCACCACTACTATCATGACTCCCGGGTATTACTGCTGATGGGAGAGCTGTGCGCCACAGCAAGGGAGCTGAGATCAAGGCGGCGGGGAACTCACCGGGTAGCGAACAGGACCTGAACCATGTGACAGGGAAGGAGGTAGTCGAGGGCGGCGCCAGACACCAGGGTGCTGAGGAGACGATGTGCATTGGAGAGTAGTTAAACGTGCCAACTTTTTGCAGCCACGGACCAATTTTTTACATCCGCCCCTTTGAGAGTGAGGTCCGTCAAGGGTTTCACCACTTGCGAAAACCCTTTAACTAACTTCGCATAGAAGTTAGCGAAGCCCAGGAATCGCTGCAACCCCTTTAGGTCATGAGGCTGCACTCAATCCGTAATGGCCTGAACCTTCCCAGGATCCATGCAGAACCCCTCTCCTGATATAATTAATCCCAGAAAAGACAGTTCCTGCACAAAGAATGAGCATTTCTCCAGTTTAGCATATAAATGGTTCTCCCTAAGTTTCATAAGAACCATACGCAGATGGTGTAAATGAGACTCACTGTCCTCTGAGTATATCACAATGTCATCCAGGTAGATGACTACATAACGCCTAATCAGGTACAAAAAATAACATTACTAAAATTCTGGAAAACAGCAGGGGCGTTAGTGAGACCGAAAGGCATTACCAGGTTTTCAAACAGACCCGGAATGCTGTTTTCCCTTCATTCCCCTTCCGGACCCTTATAAGCCCCTCATAAATCGAGCTTAGAGAACCATTTGGCCCCCATGAGTTGGTTGCATAAATCGGGAATCAGAGGGAGAGGGTACGTGTTCTTTACAGTAGTTTTGTTCAGTTCCCGAAAGTTGAGGCACAGTCGCGAACCACCATCCTTTTTCTTAACAAAAAACCCCTGCTGCCACAGGTGAGACAGAAGGCTGAATATGCGCCTTGCGGAGGCTCTGAGATGTACTCTTTCATGGCTTGGCGTTCAGGCCTGGACAAATTAAACAGATGAGCCTTGGATAATTTGGCACTTGGAACTAAATCCTAAGGCAGATTATGCAAAACGAAACAACTTAATTTTTCCACGTGAGTGGAACCCACTTTTCAGAGAAAAGACATCAGTCATGAAACAAATTCCATCCCGGGTGAGAGGGGATGAATCAACAGCCACAATTTTAACAGGGTCTTTCAGCCTGACTGTCCCTATCTTATTAAGTGTCACAACTTGGGCATCAATCAAATTAATGGAGGAACCGCAGTCAACAAAGGCGGTTGTCACAATAGGACCACCGGTAAGTTTCAATTCCACCCGGAGCACAATTTTAGCAAGCGAGGACAAATGTACCTTGGAGTCTGGACAACCTTTTCTATTGTTGCCCAGACTCAGTCGATTTCCAACGCTTTCACTGAAGAAGGGCAGGAGGGACAGTCCCTTTTCCAATGTCCAGAGGCTCCACAGTAAAAGCATAGTAGGTTGTCTCTACGGTGCCTTCTCTCTTTTTCCTTTACCTAGATAGCCCCAATCTCCATGGGCTCAGGTGTAGTGTCACACAATTTGGATTACAAGGGAGTCTCTTGTTGCATCACTCCCCTAGCATGGAGTCTCTGATCCATATGGACCGCCTGCATCATGGCATCCTCCAGGATATCAGGAGGAGGATGTAATGCCAGAGCATCCTGTAGATGGTCAGACAGGCCTGTGCGGAACAACCCTCGCAGGGCATCATCGCTCCAAGATACTTCGGCTGCCCAACGCCTAAACTCTGAGCAGAACCATTCACACTCATCAGCATATCCTATGCCAGATGTACTCTATCAGGCTCATCATAAGTGTGCCACAGAGTCTCAAAGAACAGGCTCACAGACATACATTCAGGAGCAGAGGAAGAGAGATAGAAAGCCCATGCCTGTGGAGCCCCCCTTAACAAGGACATTACGATTCCCACCCTCTGCCTTTCATTTCCAGAGGCCCGGGGACACAATTCAAAGAACAACTTGCATCTCTCCTTAAAGACCCTAAACAATTTTTTATCTCTGGAAAAACTGTCGGGTAACTTTACCGGTGGCTCGGGGTCCTCTAGGGAAACATCAGTGGCGCCCCCCTCCCGGAACCCCGATGGAGCAGACCCCTGTAGAGCAAGTGCCACATCTCTCTGCACCTGTTAATGCAAGCAAACCAGGACTTGCTGCTCCATGGACAGCTTCTGCATAAGCTGGGAGAGCTCATTAACCTGCCCTGTGAGAGCCTGTACCGGATCCATAATATACTAACACCCCACCACCAGGGAAAGACTGTAGGGTCAGCTATAATGTCACGACTCATGGGTATTACTGCTGCGGGGAGAGCTACGCACCACAGCAAGGGAGCTGAGAGTAGGGTGGTGGGGAACTCACCGGGTAGCAAACAGGACCTGAACCACGTGACAGGGAAGGAGGTGGTCGAGGGCGGCGCCAGACCCCAGGGTGCAGAGGAGACGATGTACACTGGAGAGTAGTTAAACGTGCCAAGATCAAACCAGGAGATAACGAGGTAACCAAGGGTGAGGCGGAGGGATAGTCAGAAAGGGAGCCAAAGGTCAGAAAACCAGCAGAACAAACAAGCAGAGGAACGCACGGAGCTCAAAGCAAACGAATGCAAACCGAGCACACACTCAAGGGGTCAGACACAGAGAATAAACAAAAGTATAGCTGACAGGGAATCCTAGTCCGGAGTGTGTATAAATACCCCTCCCAGATCCAAAGAGAGGCCAGCAACATTAACCCTGAGAGAGCAGGACATGAACCATGTCCTAAACCATGACAACTCCAAAGTAGTATTTAACTTAGACATTTTTATACCTTGGAAGTTTCTTGCATCAGTCATTTGGTGTATCAGTAGATCTGTTGTAACTTTCAGATAACATAATAGGAACAATCAACAATAATATAAGATTGCTGAGCGAAAAATTAGCAAAATAACTGGCAAGAGCACATATCTCTGGCTGTACAGAGTAGTGCCAGGTTTGGATATACATTTAGTAACATGTTGTTCATACAAAAGCAGAAGTCAAATATTGTCTTTTTATGGAAAATGTAATTACGTTTTAAAAAACATATTCACTTTTGATTCATCCGAGTAGAATTAATGCCGTTATTAACTTTCCGTTACATTGTGTAGAATATTATGGTTTACTGTGAAAGGCAAAATACTGCCTTATGTATACCCAGGGAACCATTGTATCTGCCCAATAGAGGAAATGCGAAAAAACTATTAAACATTCGGAATCTATTAAAACTGTAATACTACTGAGAGCTGTGCCAGGAAACAGTCTCAGGCATCTGAATACTCATATGCTTACAGGTGGAAAAAGTGGTGGTAAGCAAATCCAATCCAATGGTACAGGTACGCAGAATATATATAGCACTGATCCGCTCTCTTGACCTGTCTGATTAAGTAAATCATTCTATTCCCTATAACAGAACAAATATGGAGCATATTTTCAGAGTAATGTGAATTATTCCTCAGTTCTTGCATTTCATATCCAAGTTTACTGATCCATGTGAGCAGGCGCAATGGATGTGTCCACCCTTACCTTTGTGCACTTTTTGTTAACAGCTCAAATTTCTCACTAAACAAAAGTTTTATACAAGAAAACTTTTAAGGGCGACAGCAAGACACAATGAAACTAGAATATAAAATTCTACAATGTTCGTTTCGAAGTGCCACGCGTTTCGAGGTGCCACTGTGGTTTCTCCTTATGAAGAAGTGTGGCACTTCGAAACGCATTGACAAGTAAATCGCATTCCTGGATTTCTGACTCCTTTTGCATTACCATCCCCGTCAGCACAGATTTAACCAATTTCACTCCATTCTCTGATGTTCTCCAAGCCATGGGTCTGCAGCAACCTTGAGCCTTTTTAGTGATTGTGATCCCACAAACCTACCAGTTGAGCACTATTGCCCACAATGTGGCCATTTTACCCTGATAAGACACTATTGCACTTATTGTCCTTAAAGCTTTCTACCTTAATACAAAAAGGTACAAATTAAAAATACAGTCACAACAATGCAAATAAATATTTAAAGTAAACTAGTTTCAGAAAAAAGTATTACACGTGGTATGCTGATGGACCAGCCAATTAAGGTTTAAGTAAAAGGAGATGTCAGATAGGGATAAGTAAGTGTAGAAGTACACAGTGGCATACAAATACCCCCACCTGATGTGTGTTTCGCACTTAGCTTCTTCAAGGGGTGAACATTTTATACGATATCACAAAATGCTAACAAAATCCATGTCAGGCGGAAAATCGCATCACAAGCCCAGGGTGGACACAGACACCTATGGCATAAATATCTCTTGATAGCATATCACAAAATCAAGTTTTTTTCAATTGTCATCTTGCAGCACTCATCTCAGGATATGTTGTACCAGGAGAAAAGGTAAGTGAGGATACATTGGTATAGGAGTTTTCCTTGAAGAGTTACAGACTAAGAATAGAAAAATATTCATGAGTGTGTAAGGCACCCAGAGCGGTAGTTGTGGGTGAGCTACTGCTTCCCCATGCCCTGGCACCTTACAGACAAATGAGTGTTGTGTGTGTGCATGTGCGACGTTATTCCTGCATCTGTTACCGCTATCGTCCATTCTGTTACACTTGGTGCAGTATCTCTCAGTTTGACTCTCTTAATCATGAGGCCAGACCAGTTCCATACAATACACCTGCTCTTTTCCAAAAGTCACAGTCTGCATTTTGTTCCCGGCAGCAGGTACCGCAGGGGTACGGGAAAAGTTGGAATTGCCTGGATTTTCCTAAGGGTAGTGTCATACAGGTCCTGATATGTCGCATGCCTAAATAGTCCTTGCCTATATCAGTCCCAGGGGCCACTCGTAGAGACATTGCTCCGTTTCAGTACCTACAGCCGGGGGTGACCTTGTCTCGTTGGACAGTACGCTTTATGTTCTTTTAAACTTTATCTCTTGCAGGGGTCCCCACTTGCCTGAGATGTCCTGCCACCTCTGTAACTAGTTGCTTTCCATGCTGAGCCTTGTAGTTCCACAACTAGTAAACCTATCCTCTGCATTTCACCTCCTCTCCAACAAACTACTCCTCAACACTGACTACTTACCTCCTATATCCCTAAAACCTTCCCACTTCTTGTCCTACTCCCCCTCAGGGGCCGGCCTCACAGTTAACACTGCATGAACCTGAAACAGACAACGGCCATAGGGATAAATATTTTTTTTAATATTATACGTAGAAATATAACCACACATAAAAATAACTTTCAGCACATCGGCCACAACATCTTCTTGAGTGGGACAGGACTTCTTTTCCACCCTCTTTCTTACAAGTCCATGTACGTTTTGTTGCTGGCCCACATTTTCATCTCATAAGCCAAAGTGATTAATAGACCCCTAAGATACAATTTCTTTCAGTATGAAAAACAATTATTTGCGATCATGTCATGAATTAATATTGTGTGGAGTTTCCTGTTATTTCGCACATACATTATCATTGCATCTCCTGGATTAACTCCAATTTCATCACACAGAAAAAATCATTGCAGTATTTAGCCACAAACAAAGCCTATGTTAGTTCTGCAGAAGGCAGATTGCCTATAAAACATCACGCGCTCCCAGGATCTGCCATATTTGCTGGTAGCTGATACCTGCGACAATCATCTGTATTCCTGTTGTCACTTGCATTGTAAACAGTGGAAGAAAACAGACACAATCTAGAGCTTTACAGATAGTGCAATCTACGAAAAGCGCATGGAAAACATTTTAGAAATGTACAGGCTGAGGAATACAAATGAAGGCTAGAGAAGATACTACTAGTCTATATATAAAATTCGTGTAGCTATAGCGGTTGTAGAGGCAGCTGTTTTTACCTGCATCCTGATGCCTAGAGGATTTCTGATGTTTTATGGAATTTTATTCAATTTTTCTTAATTGACGTGTGATGGGAAAATGCTATTTTTTTTGCTTTAACTTTTCTAACACTTTTTTCCAAGTACATAACTTTTTTATTTTTCTGTCAATAAAACTGTATGTCTTGTTTTTTTATCAGCTGGTTTGTATTTTTTTTCTTTTATGGAGTGAAGTTGCGAGTCACTACAAATACTACAATATCAAATTTCTAGCAATTCTTAATCATTTGTACCACTTTTTATTTTTACTACTTTGTTGTCAGTACACCAGGTGTCCTTTTTTGCTGCCAAGTTTCTTTGTTGCGGCTTAGCCTTGCTGGCTTTATTTACCGCATTTGGTTCTTATTGGTTTAAACTCTTGAGGGACAATCAGGGCCGGGATAAAAGGTCCACAAGGGATGAGTGAACCCGTGGAAGTTCGTGTTCTCGTGCACGACCCAAACTTTATTTTAAAGTTCTGTTCATGTACCATAACTGTATCCAAACTTGAACCACAACCCGAATCCGAACCCCATTCAAAAGAAAAGGGACCCAGACGTTTGAGCTGGAAAATTTTCTCTCTCGGACTTACCCCGGTACTCTGAACATTGCAACAGACTTCCGGGAGAAGTCTATGTTCGACTTTTACCACCGGACACTAACTGTCCGGTACAAACCCCGAACTTTTAAGTTTGGGTTTGCTCATCTCTATGACCAACCATTTTTTTGCAAAATAAAAATAAAATGAAACTGTATTTAGCATAGTGGTATAGAGATGGTCAGAGCGCAGACACACAAAGGAGCAGTCAGTGAGTCCCCTTTTGTTGGCCGTTGTTCCCTGCATTCAAAAATAGTCGTATTTCTAAGACATGAATACAATTTAAGATATGAGTACCAACCAGTACTGCAGGGGCAGAAGAGCACTAGTCTGTTCCCGGCCCGATGACGCTTTAGCACCGCAGAAAGCACCATAGTGGAGCTATACATTCAAGGAACTCGGGACAAGGGGACATTATAGATGTAGAGATAGTAGAAGGACACAATATGGAAAAGGGAAGCATCAGGGAACAGTGGCAGAAGGAAGCACAATATGTAGAGAATGCACAGTATGGAGTAGGGGCACATAGGGTTTATGGTTGGGGACACTGTGAAAATGGTCAATGTGGAGAGAGGGACTGCATAAGGTGAAACAATGGAGAGGGGACAACGAGTAGGCTATAGGGAGGACGGTGTGGTGTTTATCGCTCATAAGTGGTGTAGGGTTTCAGCTCTATGATAGCAGCTTGGATACGCACATGCACAGGGTTTTATATCAAAACAGTGTAAGGTTTATTGTCCATCATAAGCTTTATAGCTCCAAAATGAAAGCAGCCTTCCTTCAGTACAAATGAATAACATAAATGGTCCTTTCTTCAGATTCACTGGCACCAGGACAAGATGCTGCGAGGGCGTGCAGGAAGATAAGTAGGATTTTTTTAATGCTTTTCTCTTGGGGGCCATGCAGACAAGAATAGGGATGAGTAGCCATGCATGCAAGGATGGGGATGAGGAGCCATGAATGCAAGGATAGGGATAAGGAGCCATGCATACCAGGATAGGGATGAGGAGCCTTGCATACCAGGATAGGGATGAGGGGACAAAGCATACCCGGATAGGGATGAGGAGCCATGCATACAAGGATGGGCATAAATAACAACTTATATGACTCATCACCATGGTAACTCATAATATAACAGAAATCTGTACCATATGTGAACAAGGACCAACAAGACCTATCATCACGATAAGGATTAAACTTAAAAAGAAAAAAAGCGATGACAAATGGTCACACACAATACATGAAGATACTATAAACTTTATTGGTAATATATAACAACATTAAGAACAGGTGAAAGGAGGGAAGGTAGTAGCAGCACAGAAACCACTGTTAAAGAGTTAACAGGAAGGGCGCCACCAGAAATAACAGTCCTCCAGGCTTATATATTATCAGAGTAGAAAAAATAAGCAAAAGTAGGAAAACCAAATAGTAAAAAACTGAATAAACCACAAAATAATAATAACTGGATCCTACTGCAGGCAGGAATACCGAGCAAATAGCAACCGTTCACAGCATATGAGATAGGTAAATACAAGGGCCGCTGTATTGCTATCCTAATTATAGTCCCATGGCCTATCAAACAGACATAATAAATACTATTAAAGCAGGGTACCCACCGCACGGAGGACTGTAGTACTGGAGGCGCGCTTCCACCCCAACGCGCGTTTCGGCGATCACACCTTCATCAGGGAGCAAAGACAGTGAGTGCACATGGGTTTAAAAAGCACCCGGACAGGAAATGAGCGGGTGCGACGACCAAAGAAGTCCGTGCGGCAACTAGGGAATGAGAGACAATGACCGCATATGCAGGAAGTAGAGGGGCGTGGCTACTAAAGTGATCATGCTGTACCGCGGAAACCATAACGCAGCAGCGTCCAAAACGAGACGCACCAGCATGGAAACCATAACGCTGCAGCGTCACAAACAGCGTAACATTATGGAACCACAACGCCAGCAGCGTCCAAAACAGGCCTAAGTGGTCGCGCAATTACATAAAAATCATAACGCAGGCAGCGTCCAAGAAAGACCATAGTGGGCCGAGGACCACTGGGGCCCCAAGTGATCCGCGGCGTCCAAAGGCCATCATAGGAACGCGCCAGCGCATAGAGATCACGCTGAAAAGATTGCACAACCACTGCAGCGAAAAACAATATCTATAAGTAATATATTGGACCTCAAGGCATACAAGTTGTAATAATTAATAAGAAGGGGGGTCGCTATACTTAGATCTACCACCCAAAGCAATTCCCACAAATAGCCCCAAAGAAGATGCATAAATTTAAACAGAAAACAAAAAACAAAAAACATCAAATGACATATTCGATGGGGGACAAATTCCAAGAAAATATATAATCGAGACATAGGCCAAGCATAGCTTGATCGCATAAGGGGCTAGAGAACTAATAATACAAAGAACTTATCTTATAGTCTATGCATAAAAAACGCAATAGCAATTGATAATAATAACAATGGCATATATAAATATATACACAACTGCTAATATAAATGCGAACTTGATCATAATGGCCACAGTCCATTACTCATTTGTGCCTTCTGAGTCCTTTTATTTCTTTCAGATTGTTGCGGAGATGTCCTCTTTCTGGAATAAAAATCTGGGATATGCCGCTAGGTGCCACCAGGTCGACATGTGATTTTGTCAGATTGTAGCGGAGATGTCCTCTTCCTGGAATAAACATCTGGAATATGCCGCGAAGTACTACCAGGTCGACATGTGCTAAAAACGATAAGGTGAGTTAAAAACAAAGTTAAAAACAAAGAACTAACAGCGTAAAAGTGCGGATACTACAAGCAGGACCGACACCATATGTACACTTGGGAGAGGAGCAGTTTTATATAACATATAGTATTAATACTAAAGTTACAAGAAGGGGGCATAGCTGATATTGTCATTAAGGCCAGTCGGCTGCACCGTGCCCAGAGTCCATATCCATCTTGACTCAACACGGGCTAGCCTCTGAAAGGTACCACCCCCACGGATCCCTACTTCAAGTAAATCAATCCCTCTAGCCCTGAGGAGGCCAGGATCGCAGTCATGAAAGATCTTAAAATGACGTGGTATTGTTTTGAGGGTGGATGTGTCTTCCACAGTAGCCGCTGCGCCGATGCCCAGAACATGTTCACGGATACGTGTTTTGAGTTGGCGAGTAGTCATTCCAACATACATTTTGTCACATGGACATGTGACGACATAGATCACATTAGTGCTGGTACAAGTGATTCTTTTCTTGATTTTAAATTCACGTGATCTATCCCAGTTGGAAAATACGCCAATATGCTCGATGCTTGGGCATGCGACGCAGCGGCCACACGGAACACACCCCACCCGAACCGGCATGCTGTCCAAAAAAGTGGTCAGCCTCTCACCAGTATAAGGATGGGCATAAGGAGCCATGCAGACAAGGATGAGGATGAGGAGCCATGCATACCAGGATACCAGGATAGGGATGATGGGACAATGCATACCCAACTTATACTCGAGTCAATACATTTTCCCAGTTTTTCGTGGCAAAATTAGGTACCTCGGCTTATACTCGGGTCGGCTTACACATGAGTATATATATATGGTAACTAGATGGTGGCCCGATTCTAACGCATCGGGTATTCTAGAATATGTACGTAGTTTATTTATGAAGATTTCAGAATAATGCAATGAATACACAGGATTCGGCCAGCCAGGGGCGCGACTAATTAGTGAAGCGTGGTTCAAATCCTGCGGCAATTCGCGGCCGGACTGCACTTGTCGCTGATTGTTCACGGCCGGCCACGTAGTATATAGCACAGATACGTAGTATATAGCACAGCCCACGTAGTATATAGCACAGCTACGTAGTATATAGCACAGCCACATAGTATATAGCACAGCCCACGTAGTATATAGCACAGCCCACGTAGTATATAGCACAGCCACATAGTATATAGCACAGCCCACATAGTATATAGCACAGCTACGTAGTATATAGCACAGCCACATAGTATATAGCACAGCCCACGTAGTATATAGCACAGCCCACGCAGTATATAACACAGCCCACGCAGTATATTACACAGCCCACATAGTATAGAGCACAGCCCACGTAGTATATGGCACAGCTACGTAGTATATTGCAGAGCCACGTAGTATATAGCACAGGCCACACAGTATATAACACAGCCCACATAGTATATAGCACAGCCCACATATTATATAGCACAGCCCACACAGTATATAACACACCCCACGCAGTATATAACACAGCCCACATAGTTTATATCACAGCCCACGTAGTACATAGCACAGCGCATGCAGCATATAACACAGGCCACGTAGAATATAACACAGCCACGTAGTATATAACACAACAACGTAGTATATTGCACAACCACGTAGGATATAGAACAGCCCACGTAGTATATAGCAATGTGGGCACCATATCCCTGTTAAAAAAAGAATTAAAATAAAAATGAGTTATATACTCACCTTATGGCAGCTCCCGGATCCAGCCCAGGACTTTAGCGATGCTCGTCACGACGCTCCGTTCCCAGTAATGCCTTGCGGCAATAACCCGTGATGATGTAGCGGTCTCACGAGACCGCTACATCATCACAGGTCGTTCCCGCAATGCATTCTTGGGACCGGAGCGGCGCGAGGAGATGGAAAGGCTGAGAAATTCATGATTTTTTTTAAAATTAATTTTAACATTATATGTTTTTACTATTGATGCTGCATAGGCAGCATCAATAGTAAAATGGTGGTCACACTTACAGGGTTAATGGCACCATTAACGGACTGCGTTACACCGCGTTATGCCGTGGTGTAACGCAGTCTGTTTAACAGACTTCTGAAACACTATGTCGGCGCTGACTGGAGGCGAGTATGGAGGGGGCACTGACTGCAGGGGAGTAGGGAGGGGCCAATTCGTGGCTGGACTGTAGCTGTCGCTGATTGGTCGCGCCCAGCCGGCCACGACCAATCAGCGATGCGGGATTTCCGTGACAGAGAAACAGACAAACAGACTGAAGTGGACCTTAGACAATTATATAGATAGATAGTTATTCTTCTGTGACAGCAGTTCCTGTTGGTAGGGAAGACAGGGTTAACTGTTGGGCTAGACGATAGTCGGGAGGAGGATTTGGCATTGTGGGTTAGCTACAAGAAAGAGAAGTGAGTTGAGAGTCAAGTGTTAGCAAGGAAAGAAGTAAGGACACCCTCTGGTCAAGGTGAACTTTACAGGAGGGTGGGTGTGAAGAAGACAGCGGAGACAGCAGTGAGAGCAAGAAAGGGGAGTAACCAAGAAAAACTGAATTTGTGGCAGGAAAATACTCTCAGGAGCAAGATGGGAAAGGGAGCATATGGTGAGCAACTTTGCCAGAGTCCCTAAAGGTCTCTGGGAATGGAAAATTGTCAGCTAGGTCTTGAAAGCTGAGGGTCCGAGAAGAGATGAGTCAGCAAGGCTAGGGCACAGACAGTAAAAGTGGTAGCCACAGACATTTCATTTACGTGATTCCCGAAAAGTGGACTGAAGATAGTGGTCACTGGAAGGATCAGCTAAAGTGTCATTTTAGCTAGGAAGATTGGTGATGGCCCAAACTCTGTTCTGCAGATTTCACCCACTGTGCCACTGAAGATGTATGCTGGAGATATGCCTCAGTTTCATAATTTAAAGAACGATGTCAGCATCTCTTTCTGTTTGCTGTTTGCTATTACAACTGTTAGTAAAGATGAGTTAATTTATTTTGGACTGTTGTGGTTTACCGTTTGTTGCTTCCACCGCTTGTCACACGTGGATACATGCGCGCTCACCCGATCCATTAAGACGGTCCATACATGCCATTGGGATACACTGAATCCACTGACCTATACTACAGTATATGCGAATGCATGTTAATAGGTTGATTTGTCAGCTCTAGCACATAGGATAACTACAAAACACGTATCATTTATATTGCTGTACTAGACCCTATACAGCTATATCATTAGTTTTAGTAGTAAACTCATCCAGGCAGATTTCCATTAAGTATTTATTAATTTTCTAATTTACATAAATATGAATCCAAATGCAATGTCTGAACCATTTCTGTAGCTTCTCTCTATAATTATTCCCTTAATACAAAACATTCAGGATTCCCACTTCATGAACAATGTAAACTGATTTTGTTTTTTTGGCCTCTCCTTACTATTGAGCTATCTCACTCCAGATAATTAGTCATGAGCAGCTTCAGGGCATCCTGATGCTAATAAAGCCGTTCTCTACTTACATGACAATAGCAATAAAAATTAGCAATTGTGAAATATATTACTGTTTGTCAGCCTCATAAATTATATGAAGAAGACGGAAAGATTACAAGGCTCATGAGAAATAGAGTATCAGTCTACATTTTGTCAAAAACGAAAAAAAAACCGACACCAACCAGCCCAGTAAATGACACATTGCTGGAATCAGGGTATTTGTATTTACATTATACTGCTCCCAGATTAAGTGACAAAAACCTGGCTGCAGATTCCCTATACAGAGCTAAAAATCTCACTTGCCTCAGTTATGATTAAGGCGAACCTGTCATCAGGTTTGGCTGATATGAGATACAGCCACCACCCTTCTGGCCAGATATACAGCATTGTATAATACCCCCAACCCGACCTGAAAGAAGAAAAATACCTTTTATTATACTCACTTAAGGGGCAGTCTGGTCCGAGGGGTGTCGATGTTCTTAGTCCGGCGCCTCCCATCTTGCTGCGATGCCGTCGTCCTTCTTGCTTCTTGGTGATGATGCAACCCTACTTCATCCACACAGTCTTCCGTGCATGGCGCTCCTGTGCAGACTCTGGGAAAGGTCAAAGACCCCCGGCGCATGCGCACTGCAGTAGTTTACTCTGCTTTAGTCAGGGCAGAGATGTACGCCTACGCACGAGTGCGATGCCGGGGAGACTGTGTGGATGATGTTGTGACGCGGAGATCGTATGAAGATGGGATGCGCAGGACAAAGAACATCGACACCCATAGGACCAGACCGCTCAGTATGTGAGCATAATAAAAGGTCTTTGTTTTATCTATAAGGTTGGGTTGGGGGCAGATACAGTATACAGCATTATATCTGTATATCAGCCCTGAAAAGTGGTGGTCTTGCCTCATATCGGCCAAAACTGGTGAAAGGTTCCCTTTAATAAACACAATACAAGTAACAATAGTCAAAAATGTTATTCATGGGAGTGATGCAAACTGCAAAATAATGCTGACCATAAAGAGCATGAAGGCTAGTCTCACATTTGCCAAGAAACGCAAAACTTTTTTAGACAGTTGGGTCATGTTAGATCTACTGTGAAGGTAATGTTGCATTCTTCCTTGAGAACATATCAACAATCTTGTTGGTGGCAGTACGTTGATTGTGTGGGGCGTTATTGCTTCTGCAGAACCTGATCGACTTAATTAAGGGGTCCTTGAATTCTACCCATTGTCAGGAAATCCTGAAGGAGGAAGTCCACCTGTCAAATTGTGACATAAAGCTTAAAGGGACTCTGAAAGCACAGAATGAATATCCAAATCAATTCCAGGCACTCGGTGCTTCACGGCGGGGCCAATAATTTAAATATACCTTCCCACCTGCTTGTTTTCACTCAATTTACACCTCTCTCTTCTTTTATTGACAGCTCTGACTACATAGGGCAAGAGAAGGGAAGTGAAAGATGGAAACCAAGCAGGGGGAAGGTGTATTTAAATTATTGGTCCCGCCGTGAAGCACCGAGGGCCTGTATTTGGTTTGAACAGTCAATCTGTGCCGAATGCCTTTAAGCTCAGTTAGCTTATTCAGTAGGACAATGATCCAAAATATACAAGCAAGTCCACCTCCGAATGGCTGAAAATAAACAAAGTGATGGAGGGAAGTATACAGTAGAGTCGGATTGACTAAAAATATGGTACTTTCAATCTAGCAATAGACCACATGGTGGGCTATGCATTTGAATGGCCCCATATACTGTATACCTCCTGCAGTGGCCTGTGTGTGTGTGTGTATCTGATTCAAATTCTCATTGTTGAAGACCTTTAAAATTTCTGTTTTAGTAAAGACTTGTTTTTCCCATGAAATTACAATGCCGGCCCATCTTTTCGAAGGGGGACTGAAGGACACTGGGTAATTCTAAAAATAGCTTACAGTCCTCAGGTATAAAAAGACTCAGAGAGCAGATCTCATCTCACAGAGCTACCAGACGGACATTCTGCAAACCACCCAATGGACGAGAGACAGGACTGCAGCCAATTCATCATGGCACCATCCCGAGGGACATGGATCTATGATTCTATAGGAAACAACCTAGGGGTTTTTCAGCTCCCGTTGGAAGGACACAGATCTGATCCAGTGACCATCTCTGAACCATGGATATGTTTGGAGAAAGCCAGGTTTAGGACTCACTGGTCGCCTGGTTCCATGGAGATGATCAGATAAGCCAGGTGGTGACTCTCGTGTCAACTGGCTTTGGACCTTGTATGGACTCTATGGACTGTTTTCCGTCATCTCCCTACTCTTGTTGATATCTCTTCTCTGTGTGTGTATAACAGGTGGAATAGCGACCCTGGGAGCTCTCATGTAACATCTACTATTATCCTTGAGAGTCAGCGGAAGGGTGGGACCCTGTAATGTGCACCATCTTGGGGGTAATTGCTGGGACTGTTCTGTTTACTATTGTGTGTTGTGGTTCAATAACGGGAGAGCGGACGTTAGGCAGAACGATCCCTGGTCCATGCGGTTTTGGCTAGCAGACTTGGGCGCCTGTCGACACCCCGTTTCCCCACAGTTATCATGGCATTTGTAAAAGAAAGAAAAGTAAAAAGAAAAAACTTCTTCAATCAAATGAAACGTCAACTATAACGATACCTGGATGTGAATGTTTATTGTGACATTGTGTACTGTTATTTCTGTATGGTTTGCAGTCTAATAATGATTGATAACAGCAATTCCCAGTATCTCTTTACCATTGTTAAGGACAGTTTGTTAAAGGGGGTATCCAGGACTTTACAAAAAAAACCTAAAAATGTATCTAAGCACTAACAGGCAGGTAATTGCAACTTACCTGCCTGTTGTGTACAGCTCTGGTCTTCTCTGGCACAAAGCGGTTACATACAGCTCTTTCCGAGGATTCAGCTGCCTCTGCCGATGCGATGGGGCAGGACTTCCATTGTAATTCTGACTGACACCCGGCTCTCCCAATTAGGCAGCGGCGATCCGTCTTTCAATCAGAATGAAGTCATCCTGCCCCTTCGACAAAGCGGAGCGGTAAAGAAGCCTCCGGTCTGTAGACATGACATCAGCAGAGGCTTCTGAATCCCCAGCAGGAGCAGTCTGTGACTGCTCTGTGCCGGGGAAGAACGGCACCATGCACAGCAGGCAGTTAAGTTGCAATTACCTGCCTCTTAGTGCTTAGATACATTATTTTTTTTAAATTCCAGATACCCCTTTAAGGGTGGAAAACTGCAGAAAGAGCTGAAAGCAGGAGGTGCAATTGTTTTAAAGAAAACTATAAGTATTGCACTCAGCCTCCATGGCTTGTATGCACCACACATGAATCCATTGCTGAACAAGAAAGCATGTTCAAGAGCGTTTAAAGTTTGCTAAACAACATTAAGACAAACCTGTGAAATACTGGGAGAATATAGTCAGGTCAGATGAGACCACTATTGAATTCTTTGTATCTTGGAGTGGGGCTGTTTTTCAGCATACGGCACTGGCAAACATCATGATTGAGGGAAGAATGAATGGACAAATATACCGACACATTCTTGAAAAAAATTTGCTGCCATCTACCAAGATGATCATGGGTGGACATTTCAGCAAGACAATGATCCCAAACACACAGCCAAGGAAACTCTCAATTGGTTTCAGAGAAAGAAAATAAAGCTGTTAGAATGGCCCGAGCCAATCACCGGACCTGAATCCAATAGAAAATGTATGGAAGGAACTAAATTTCAGTGTTCATTGAAGGAGCCCATGGGACCTTCAAGATGTGAAGAGTGTTTGTGTGGAAGTATTTATTATTATTATTATTATTATTATTATTTATTTATATAGCACCATTAATTCCATGGTGCTGTACATGAGAAAGGGGTTACATACAGAGTTATAGATATCATATACAGTAAACACGTTTACAGTGACAGACTGGTACAGAGGGGAGAGGACCCTGTCCTTGCGGACTTACATTCTATGGGATAGTGGGGAAGAGACAGAAGGTAGGGGTGAGGCGACGGCGGCTCTGGCGGTGGTGAGGCGGCAGCTCGGTTATTGTAGGCTGTAGGCTTTCCTGAAGAGATGGGTTTTCAGGTTCCCTCTGAAGGATCCGAGGGTGGTGGATAATCGGACGTGTTGAGGCATGGAATTCCAGAGGATGGGGGATATTCGGGAGAAATCTTGGAGGCGATTGTGTGAGGAACGAATAAGTGTGGAGGAGAGTAGGAGGTCTTGGGATGAACGAAGATTACGTGAGGGAAGATAGTGGGAGATTAGTTCAGAGATATAGGGAGGGGACAGGTTGTGGATGGCTTTGTAGATCAGCGTTAGTAGTTTGAACTGGATTTGTTGGGGGATTGGGAGCCAGTGGAGGGATTTGCAGAGGGGAGAAGCAGGGGAGTAGCGAGGAGAGAGGTGGATTAGGCGGGCAGCAGAGTTGAGGACAGACTGGAGTGGTGCGAGAGAGTTAGCGGGGAGGCCACAGAGGAGGATGTTGCAGTAATCGAGGCAGGAGATGATGAGAGCATGCACAAGAGTTTTGGTAGATTGTGGACTGAGGAAGGAACGGATTCTGGCAATATTTTTGAGTTGGAGGCGACAGGAGGTGGCAAGAGCTTGGACGTGAGGTTTGAAGGACAGGGCAGAGTCAAGAGTTACCCCGAGGCAGCGGATTTCAGGAGCGGGAGAGAGCATGATGCCGTTCACCATAATAGATAGATTGGGTAGGGGGGATACGTGAGGTGGGGGAAAGATGATGAATTCGGTTTTGTCTACATTGAGCTTTAGGAAGCGAGAGGTGAAGAAGGAGGATATGGCTGACAGACACTTCGGGATTCTGGACAGCAGGGAGGTGACATCTGGGCCAGAGAGGTAGATCTGAGTGTCATCTGCATACAGGTGGTACTGGAAGCCATGGGACTTTATGAGTTGTCCTAGGCCAAGGGTATAGATGAAAAAAAGTAGGGGTCCTAGGACAGAGCCTTGAGGGACTCCGACAGAGAGAGGGCGGGATGAGGAGGTAGTGTGGGAGTGGGAAACGCTAAATGTGCGGTTGGATAGGTATGAGGCAATCCAGGACAGGGCGAGGTCTTTGATGCCAAGGGAAGAAAGAATCTGTAGCAGTAGGCAGTGATCGACTGTGTCAAAAGCAGAGGACAGGTCAAGAAGGAGGAGGATGGAGAACTGTCTGTTAGCTTTGGCTGTGACTAGGTCATTAGTAATTTTTGTCAGAGCAGTTTCGGTGGAGTGGTGGGGGCGGAAGCCAGATTGGAGGTTGTCAAAGAGAGAGTTAGATGAGAGGTGGGAGGAAAGTTGACCATGGACATGCTGCTCAAAGAGTTTTGAAGCAAACGGGAGCAGTGATATGGGGCGATAGCTGGGCATAGCAGTTGGGTCAAGGTTAGTTTTTTGAGGATGGGTGTGATGGTGGCATGTTTGAAGGCAGAGGGGAAGGTACCAGAAGAGAGCAATAGGTTGAAGAGATGGGTTAGGGCTGGAATAAGCGTGTTAGTGAGGTTGGGGAGCAGGTGGGAAGGCATGGGATCAAGTGCACAGGTGGTGAGGTGTGATTTGGAAAAGAGGCGAGTAAGCTCTCCTTCAGTGATGTTGGAGAGGGAGGTTATTAGGGAAGGGCAGAGGTCTGGTATATGGAGTGATTGGGGTGGTGGACAAGTAAAGGTTTGCCTTGTTTGGTCGATCTTGTTTTTGAAGTAGGTGGCAAAGTCCTCGGAAGAGATGAAGGGAGTTGGAGGTGGCAGTGGTGGGCGGAGGAGGGAGTTAAATGTGCTGAACAGTTGTTTTGGGTTGTAGGATAGTGAAGATACAAGGTTAGTGAAATAGGTCTGTTTAGCAGAGGTGAGGGCTGATTTGAAGTCAGATGTAGCTTGTTTGAAGGCAGTGAAGTCGTCTGGCAGGCGTGTTTTCTTCCAACGCCGCTCCGCAACCCTGGATGCTTGTCGAAGTTTTTTTGTGACATTGTTATGCCAAGGTTGCCTATTGGTTTGTCGCACTGTGCCATGCGTAAGAGGGGCGACTGAGTCTATGGCTGATGTGAGGGTCGAGTTATAGAGAGCGGTGGCGCTGTCCGTGTCGTGCAGTGAAGATATGGAGGACAGGGGAAGGAGAGAGTCTGAGAGTCTGTTGAGTGTCTAGATGTGCGAGGTTTCTGCGAGGATGTGGTAATGGCTGGACGTGGGGGGCAGGTGAGGAGGACAAGGATGAGAAGGTGAGTAGATGGTGGTCAGATAGGGGGAAGGGAGAGTTTGTGAGATTAGATAAGGAACAAAGGCGGGTGAAGTTGAGGACTAGTGTATGTCCGTCTGTGTGGGTGGCTGTGGTGGACCAATGGGTGAGCCCAAAGGATGAAGTAAGGGCCAGTAGTTTGGAGGCTGCTGGCTGGTGGGTGTCAGTAGGGATATTAAAGTCGCCCATGATGATGGTGGGGATGTCGGCAGAGAGAAAGTGAAGGAGCCAGGTGGAGAATTGGTCGATGAAGGCAGTGGCTGAGCCAGGTGGTCGGTATATGACAGCCATTTGGAGATTGGTGGGAGCGTAAATACGGACAGAGTGAACCTCGAAAGAAGGGAGGATAAGGGAGGGTGGGGGTTGGATAGGGTTGAAGGAGCAGTTTTTAGGAAGAAGGATACCCACTCCTCCACCATGTCTGTTGCCAGAGCGAGGAGTGTGTGTAAATTGGAGGCTGCCGTAACTCAGTGCTGCAGGCGAGGCCGTGTCAGGGGGCATCAGCCAGGTCTCAGTGAGGGCCAGGAAGAAAAGGTTGCGGGAAGTGAAGAGATCATGGACCATGTGGAGCTTGTTGCAGACAGAGCGGGCATTCCAAAGTGCCCCAGAGAGGGGAAGCAGTGTGGTGGGGGTCAGTTGCACAGGTTTTAAGTGTGAGGGGTTGCGGTGGTTTCTCATAGTGTGAGAAGGATAGTGTAAGGGGTAGTAATGTATGAGGCGGGGGGTAGGATTGGGGGATGTGTCACCAGCAGTGAGAATAAGCGGAGAAGGGAAACAGGTGGGTGATGGAAAGTGAGGATTAGTGGAGCAAAAACGGTGGGGAAAATGTGAGCATGGTTAAAGAGCAGGGGAGGAAAAGAAAGGCAAGTAAATTTAGAAGATAGTGATTAGTCTTACCGTCTGGCCGATTTCTGGACTATTTCTGCTATATTTCTGATGACACTTCAAATGATGTCACATCTGACCAAGGCCATATCTGACCAGTACCATGCAACTTATACCATTTGAAGAGTCCATGAAATGAAGCCAGGTAAGAGAGGAAGAGGGAGGAGAAAGGAGGTGGGGGATAGTTCACAGCAGGAAGCAATTCACAGATTGCAGTTAATAGGACATTTGATTAGCATCAAGGTTGGTGAAGGATAGGATAAGATGGGTGGATAGAGCTAGGTGTGAGGAACATGTGCATATCAATATGCATTCAGGAAGCTTGAAGTATGAAACATGGAATTAAAGTCAGGGAAAAAGCAGCAACATACCAGCAGTTAGAAGAGGGAAAGAAGCACATGGGATTCAGAGGGTGCAGTGGCTAGTTCAGATTAGGAGACAGTTCCCACATACCAGCAGTTAGAGGAGGGATAGACGCACAAGGGATTCAGAGGGTGCAGTGGCTAGTTCAGATTAGGAGACAGTTCCCACATACCAGCAGTTAGAGGAGGGATAGACGCACAAGGGATTCAGAGGGTGCAGTGGCTAGTTCAGATTAGGAGACAGTTCCCACATACCTGTGTGTGCTCCGAGGGACAGAAGTATGGGCCAAAATCACAACTGAGCAATGCATGCGACTAGTTTCTCCATACAGGAGGCGTCTTGAAGCTGTCATCACCAACAAAGGCTTTTGTGCAAAGTATAAAATTAATTTCAGTAAGCATGTGTCATTTCTCATTATTACACATAAATTAATTTATGGTTTGATTTCTTTGCCTGTGTGGATTGGATGGGTTGGTACCGACATCTCGTGAGAATTTCACATCAGTAGCCCATTTAGAAATATACAGCTCTGGCAAAAATTAAGAGACCACTGCAAAATGTTCAGTTTGTCTGATTTTTCTCTTTATAGGTATATTTTATAGTAAAATGTAAATTGTTCTTTTATTCTATAAACTTCTGACAACATGTCTCCGAATTTCCAAGCAATAGATTTTGTATTTTTTTTCTGAAAAGGAGAAGTGGTAAAAATTAAAAAAAATTGTTTGATGGCTTGTTACTATCCATCATCCTCTTGATTACATTCCAGAGGTTTTCACTGGGGTTCAGGTCTGGAGATTGGGCTGCCCGTGACAGGGTTTTGATGTGGTGGTCTGTTAATTTTTGGCAGAGCTGTATTTGCATTGAAAATTGGTGATGTGTTCAATACTTATTTCACCCCCTGTATGCTGTGCTGCGAAAGGGTGTTAAGAGGGCGGATAAAGCAATGTACATCCTATCCATGGAAAGCAAAATACATGTTGGACAGAGTTATAACTATAGTGGGTGTAGATCATGGCCCTGGAAGCTAGAACCCCCAAACGATCTCTTTGACCCAAATGAGAAGACCAATACTATTAAAGGGGTTGTCCTTTCTAATAAAAAGGCTGCGGTTACCATGTGACTGCAGACTTCTGAATCTTTACAGTGTGCTCGCCGTGCGCTGTTAGGATTAACCAGTAATGAAGCCAAGAGCGAGCTGACGTGACCGCAGTTTAAACACTTCTGGAAACATTTCCGCCTAGGCGTGCTAGCTTCCCTCAATTAATTTGTATTATTCTTGTCGGCACTCAACCACATGTATGCCAGTCATATACTTGACCGTCCACTCTCATTGGCAACACCGGAGAAACCGGTCAGCATGTGATGCAAGCGCTGTAAGGATACAGAAGTCTGCAGTCACATACCGTGACTTTAGACTTTTATCGAAAGACCGAATAACCCATTTAAAACTCAAGATACTTGGGGGACCATGTTGAACATTTTGAATCGGGGACCAAAAGCTTAAAGTTCCACCACTGGTTTTGGAAACCATAAAACAACATCATTGGCTTACTTCTGCTGATAAAATCCAAAAAATAAAAAATGGTGATGACCTGGAACACCCTCGTGGAGATTTATTGATATGGAGGTGACCTAAGAGAAGATAAAATCCTTCTAGACAGGTGAATACCGTGCCGAATATAGCTCAATGGCGCTATGCTATCATTAAACTCTATGGCTATGTTGCTGAAGATGATGGATATGATTATTTATAACCCTCCCTGGGCTTTTCAGGTAACAGGGGCATGTGACCAGACCACATCCTATCACAAGGTGTAATGGGACCCCTAAGGCATTCTCTATTTTCGTCCTGAGCAATGCAGCATTTTCTTGTTCACCTCCATAACAATCCTACATTATAACAGTAAAACAACACGTACAATTACCCGTCATGCAGCCTGGGAATATAAAATAATAGGATGATACAATTTCTACAGCCTTTTCTTGTACACGATATACCTTGGGGGAATTTAAGGTTCTTATTGTGTCTGCTTGAAACAAAAAAAAGTGGAAGCTTTGAAAGTTCTTCTGTAAATCTAGGTCACACCTATGTGATGGTTATTATTCTCAATAATGTTTTATACCTTATTTTGACATTTCTTAGGGTTTCCAATTACTAAAAGGATTTTGCTGATTATGTGTCTAACGATTTGTATGTTTGCCATTGGTATGAGTAATAAATATGGATGTGATCTAAATGTATCTCACTAAGTCAGTACAGGAAAAGACCAAGCACATAGATACAATATTCTATTTCAGACGCAATGGAGCATAGTCGGACAGTGTATATATCTCAGCTAATTACTTGGACTCAAAACTCAGCCTCACCCAAAAGCAGGCATTTCCAGAAGTGATGGGGATAAGTAGCGTAACTAGAGACCCATCGGCCTCGGTGCAGAACTTGGACCTAGGCTCCCACCTGCATGTTCTTCAGATGTATGGGTCCTTGTTGCGTTCCAGATCCTGAGAAGCGTTCACCCTCTCATGTAACAATGTGCCCCATACTATTATAATGTCCCTCATCCTGTGCCTCTTTCTTGTAATAATGTTCTCACTCTCTCGATTTGCGGCATTTTTTTCCATAGAAGTCGGGAGCTAACTTCAGCGTGCAAGCGACGGCAGTGTATGACATCTCTACAAAGCGCCACCAGTGACCAGTGAAGGGATCCAAAGGGTCTCTGTGCCACAATACATTTCAGCTGAACGTGCGTCCTCGGACACACATCCAGCTGAAAAAGCAGCTGGCTTTGACGGGTCACCTACCTGCGTGAGCCTGGTCATGGTCGCACCCTCTGCGACCGCAGTCATTATGGCCCTATTGAGGAGTCCTTGGCAGGACTGGGGTGGAATTTTCTGTCATTAAACGAGGGGTACCAAAAGTTTTGACCACATGTGTATATTTATGTAAAAACAAAAATAAACAAAAAAGTACACATATTTGGTATTGCTGCATCCAGAATGACCTGTTCTACAAAACTGTTAACCCTTCAGTGAACACTATTAAAAAAAGGGGCAAAAACTATCCTTTTTCGTCATAATGACAAATAAAACGTGGAATAAAACAAAATCAAATAGTCAAACGAAAATAAAAATGGTAGAGCTGAAAACATTATCTTGTCCGGCAAAAAACAAACTGCCATACAGCTCCATCAGTGGAAAAATAAAAATGTTTTGTTCTAGCTCTCAAAATAAAGCGATTCAAAAATAATTATTTTTTCTATAAAATATGTTTTATTGTGTAAAAGCGCCAGAACATAAACAATGATATAAATGTGGCATGGCTTAAATCGTACTGACCCGAAGAAAAAAGCTGCATTATCGATTTTACGACACAGTGAATAGGGTAAAAAAAGGGGTAAATAAAGAAATAAATAAAAACTATAGCTCTTAAATATAGCGAAGCAAAACCTTGTTTTTTAGTGTGTGATAATGGCCAAACATAAAAACCTGTATAAATCTGGTGTCGCAGTAATCTCCCCGACCCGAAGAATAGTCGTCTAATCGCTTATACCGCACGAGGAACGGCATATAAAAATAAATAGAACTAATTTTTGACCTTCTGTTGATTTGCTCATTCTGCCTCCCAAAGATTGCAGCAAGTCACGGCTCATACTTACTCTACTACTCCCATCATTCGCGCCTGCTCTCACTGTTATTATCGGCAGCAGGTGTAGGCTGATGGGAGTAGTAGTCCCATCAGCCGACGCCTGTGACTGGAGATAATTTTACCTCCAATCAGAGACAGTGTTTGCTGTGTTTTCATGAAAGCATGGCAAGCAATGAATGTTTGGGCCTCCCATTCATCTGGTACTTTTCTGGTACCCAAATCAAACTGTTTTTTAACTGGCAGAACCCAGAATCTGAACATCCACAGGTTCGCCCATCACTAATGATCCAGTGAAAGTGAATGGGTGGGGTAAGGAAAATGATGAATTGAGGGTGGAGGACAGCAATTGATAAATTGAAGGTTGGGGATGGGGAGAGAAAAGAATGATGAATTTAGGGTGTGGTGGAGTAAATGATGATGTATTGAGACTGGGGGATAGGAAAATTAAATGATGATGTATTGAGAGTGGGAGACAAATGATGATGATGGTGGTGGTGGGATCGAGAGGACATGACATGATAAATTGGCGTGGAGGGGGCATGTAAATATAATGAACTGGGGGTACAAAAGGGGGGGCATTGAGGATGCAGGGCAGTGACTGGTACTGAACTGGAGGAAAGAGTACAGGTGCTAATTAATTTATACATTTATTGGATGCGGAAAGTGGCTATTTATCTTTAATAGCGGCACAGTGGTGGATGATAGTTATATTTGGAATGGTGGGTTGCATAATAACTAATTATACATTAATGGGGAGTTCATGTCTGTATTCAACTGCACAGTGCGGCGAAATTTCTTATTCAGGAAAGATATGTGTACATACTGTATATCTGACATTTTTTATTTTCAGGAGTATGGTGAACAGTGCAGCAAACTGCAATAATAAACTCCCGGCGTCAGGACATCGACATGAAGGTTTAACAAGATGGAGAAGACAAAGGCTTGTAATCAGACGAGATGTCAGTAGTGAGTTACTGGATGTAAATATTTATTCTGTATAAGGGTATGTTTACGCGGAGCGACCGATTGCACTAAATGAGCACCAACCAACCTTTACCAATCGTTAATCACTTACTGTGGTTTAAACAAGCTATTAAAGGGGTGGTCCGAAACTAAATTTTATTAAATGTCATAATCTAATCTTTTTTCTAATGTACTTTAATTTAAAAGTCCCTATCTTTCCCTCACTACAATATCTAACTGCTTTATTTTTTATACTACTTTCTATTTGATGCTTCATTTGAGAATGTCAGTCCAAAATTAGATCATGGCATTAGATAGAGTTTGGGATGAAAATATAATTTGGTTATGGACCACCCCTTTAAACGATGCGCACTGAGTAATCTGTCCCATATTATACAGCATTCCCTATTGTTATATATTCCGCTGCCTCTTATTATATAGAGTTGCTTTTTGTTATGCATAGTACCGTTTCTTATTGCATAGTATCCTCTATCATGTATAATGCGTATAGTGCTATGTTATGGATCTGGAACATTATTACTGTAAAGGCGAACTAAAGAATGTTATTAATGTTACGATGTATTTTATTTTTGAGGATACTGTTTTCAATGGGGGGGGATCTTGTTACTATGCAGTGTCGCACTATATCGCTTTTTTTCTTCTGACATAGTGTAGAGTTGTGGAAGATGTGGGGAATGTGCTCTGAAAGTGGTGCTCAAGATAACTGTGTTATTTTCCATGGAGACAAGTTCTGGCTGGAAGAAGTGATGGCGTCCTGTGCTGGATGAAGAAGAAAAGCGATGATGTGTTTCTTCAACTAGAGATGTCACTGGTGAGTCGTGTATTACCTGTACACTATACACTATATAATATATTCATAGCCCCTGTGTGTAATGTCACTGGTGATCCCTGTATTACCTGTACACTGACACTATATACAGAGCTCCTGTATATAATGTCACTGGTGATTACTTTATTACTTGTACCTTATATGCTATATACCAGGCTCCTGTGTATAATGTCATTAGTGTTCCCTGTATTACCTGTATACCTGTATACTATATACAGAGTTTCTGTGTATAATGTTACTGGTGAGTCAGTGAGTTACATGTACACTGACACTATACATTACATATTACATACAGGGCTACTGTGTATATTGTCACTGATGAGTCCCTGTATTATGTGTACACTAACACTATACACTGGAAACAGGAACACATGGGCTACTTGCACAGTGAACAAGTCTGTAGGAACATGTTCACACACCACCAAGAAACTTGAAGACACAAAAGAACATAGTAAAACCAAAAACACTCAGTTTCAAAAATCACAGTAATCCACAAGTGCTAGTAAAAAGATGTAAAAAACAGGGTATTTGGTTGATACGTTTTTTGCAAAAAATTTATACTAAGCTGCTCCACCAAACGTCAAGGTATACCCATATCAGAGTAGTCCTAACTGATGTATGCAATCCCTATCTGATGTAGTATACACTGTATACTACATACAGAGCTCCTGTGTATAATGTCACTGGTAAGTCAGTGTGGTACTTGTACACTGACACTATACATTGTATACTATGTACAGAGCTCCTTTGTATAATGGCACTGATGGTAATATTAGTATTGTGATTTTGTCTTAGTGACCAGTATTGTAGTATTTGGTCTCTATGTGGTGGTAATATGTGGTTTGATCTTGGTGTGGTGCTATTTGTTCCTTGTATTTGGTATTATTCAGTCACTCGGTGGTGGTTATATGTGGTCTGGTCATGGTGTGACAGTATTTGTCCCTTGTATGTGGTATTATTCGGTCACTATGTGGTAGTAATGTGTGGTTTGGACATGCTGTGATGGCATTTGTCCCCTGTATGTTGTATTATTGGTTATTTTAAATAACGTATGTGACACATTCCATAAAATAAAAATATCGTTAATGAATATATACCTAAAAAGATTATTGGATTATTTTAAGACATATTTGATAGGTTAGCGTAGTGCCCATCCAAAAGAGTCTACCTTGTCATGGTGGTGGCTTAAAAAATCATGTGGCCAAAGAAAGGCTGCTGGCTATATATGTGATATGGTGTTCAATGGAAACTGTTATTGTGTGATTGGTGAGGATATGGTGCAGAACTGGAGTTTTCCAAGAGTGGATGGTGGGACTGTGTAAGGTTCGTTAGTTGGAGGCGGAGCTGGGGAAGAGCCTGGGCAGAGTCTCAAGGGGACAAGAAAGTTTTGTCAGTATGGGGCCCTGAAATTCCTGGTGGCAGCCCTGTGTAGGGTATTGATGCAGCAGTTTGGAGAAATTGCACACCAAACTGCGCTGTCCATTTTTTTCGATTAGCCCTTATAAAAATTAAAAACTTGGGCTAAAACAGCATTTAGTGGTAAAAATGTTATTCTTCCTTCTTCACCACCCAATAGTATAAAATTCTGTGATGCACATGTGGTGTCAATATGATCACTGCACCCCTAGATGAATTCATTGAGAGGTGTAGTTTGATAAATAAGGTCACTTATGAGGGGTTTCTGCTGTTCTGGCACCTCAGGGGCTCTGAAAATGTGACATGGCACCCTCAAACCATTCCAGCAAAATCTGATCTCCAATAAGGTGCTTCTTCCCTTCTGACCTTTGCACTGTGCCTCAAAAAGTAGTTTTTGACCACATATGGAATATTTGTCAGGAGACAAACTTTGTGGTCCATTTTTTCCTCTTATGCCTTTTGAAAATTGAAAACTTGTGACTAAAGCAACATTTTAGTGGAAAAAATTGTAATTTTCCATTTACTCAGCCCAATATTATATAATTCTGTGAATCGCCTGAGGGTTAGAAATTGTCACTACAACCCTAGAAGAATTCCTCAAGTGGTGACGTGACATTTTCAAAATGGGGTCAATTAGCTGTTTTTGCATGTCAGCGGCTCTTTAAATGTGACATGGAATCCATAATCTATTCCAGCCAAAATGAAGCTCCAGAATTGAATTGGCACTCCTTATCTTCCGAGCTCTGCCGTGCTCCCAAGCAGTAGTTTTCCACCACATATGGGTTATCTGCGTACTCAGGAGAAATGGCGCAACAGATTTTGGGTCCATTTTCTCCTGTTACCCTTCTGAAAAGGAAACATTTTGGGCTAAATCAACATTTTTGTGATAAATGTGATATTTTTCATTTCCACGGCTCAGTTTTATAAATTTCTGTGAAACACATGTGGGTTCAAGGTGCTCACCGCACATCTAGATAAGTTCAATAAGGAGTGTAGTCTCCAAAATAAGTTAAAAAATCAAGATTTTTGTGGGGAAAAGTAACATTTTAATTGTTTCCTTCTACAATTCTTTAATTTGTGTGAAGCACCTCAAAGGTTAATACATTTCTTGAATGTGGTTTTGAGCACCTTGATGGGTGTAGTTTTTAAAGTGGTGCCATTATTGGGTATTTTCTGTCATATAGGCCCCTCAAAGTTATTTCAGATGGGATGTGGTCCCCAAAAAATTGGTTTTGTAAATTTTGTTGGAAAAATGAGAAATTTCTCATAAACTTTTAAGCCTTATTTCATCCTAACAAAAAAAAAAATCTCTGTTTAAAAAACAAAACAAAAAAAAAATTATGCCAATCTCCTCTCCCCCTTTTTTCAACACAAATGATATCTAAACAGTAATAAAACACATATCGCACAAATATACTATAATAACTACACTTTCCCTGGCAGAGGGAGGGCTTGAGAGAAGTGGAGTCCACAACACATGGCCACATTTATACAAGTGGGACAAACGATCCAACCTCATATCTAGTATTGGAATAAAACAGAAAAGCAGTGCTCCCTTGCCACTGACTGGTAGTAGGGTCTGGGTTTAGGGATTGGGTCTGGGTTTAACCCTTTTCCCATCAACCTGCCCCTGCAGTGCCTGACACCTTCCGTATACACATTGGTGTCCACAAGACTGCATGGAGAATAGAGAATCCCCAACTAGTGATGAGCGAACATGCTCAGCTAACATGTTATCCGAACATGCTCGGGTGTCATCCGAGTATCTTGGGCGTGCTCGGATAATATATTTGATTCCCTGTGGGTGCATATTTGCAGTGGTAGACAGCCGCAACACATGCGGGGACTGCCAAACAAACAGGCAATCCCTACATGTGTTGCAGCTATCTACCGCCGCAAAACACGCAGCTGCAGGGATTCCAATATATTATCTGAGCACGCCCAAGATACTCGGATAAAACCCGAGCATGCTCGGATAACACGTTTTCCAATCATGTTTGGTCATCGCTAACCCTAACCTGCTGGACAGCTGTTGGTCACAGCTTTTTTGCTTCTCATAGATGATTCAACATTACAGCCAGCATAACATTACTGATCAAACCAAAAGGACTGAAACAATAAGCCCAATTCTGAACTCCCGGAAGGCAGGTTCGCTTTCTGGTCACTTCTAACTTATTGCTCTGCTCCAAACATGAATAAAGAGCTCATTACCTCCTATACAGAGCTTCAACCCTACAGCCAGAAGAAAATAATGCCTGATCTACGCTATTTTTGAGTCAGTAAAGAAAAATATCTCATCAAGTCTCTGGTTGAAGTGAAACCCATCAGGCTTTATTAGCCACCTTTTGTCCCCCTTCAGCTGCGAAATCCAAAACTTCTTCTTCTGGGCTTAGCTCCCAGAGCTATCCAAAATATGGCACAGGAAACAGACAACTGTTTTTATTGGCATTCAAGGTGCAAATTGAGAAATGGGACACATTAATTAAATACGGTAAGTGAGAATGCATATAACCAATGAAACAGCGATAAATCCTTCTCTTATCTGCCCATAGAGGTGAAACAGTGCTTGAATCCTGATTGGAATTGAAAACTTGTAAGGGGAGTGCTGTTCACCTGGACAAAAATTGCTTTCCCATTTAGTAAAAATGCAGGTATTCAGCAACTGCTTATACTGGCACTCAAGAACGGACTGGGAATGAAATTCAGCCCTGGCATTTGAAATCACACAGGCCCATGCTGTCCCTGACCCCCGAGCCTCAGATGGGATATATTACTAATATTACCCTGGATGGAGGAAAGGAAGATTTACTACAAGACCAATATTTCTAATGATACCCGTGACCTGCTGGGGTAAGTGACCGAGTCAGCGACTTTGTGCTCCATCACAACTCTTAACAGTATGGGTGTCTTGAGAACACCAATTCTGTTAACAACATAGCAGACAAGGCGGCCCACGACGAGATAGGCCCTTTTGGCATTTTCCAGAATTTTGAGATGGCCAGTCCAGCCCTTCTGGCACTCCAGAACCACAATTGGGGATATGTCTAATAATGTCAAGTTTTACAAAGTTGTTAATCAAGCAATAATGCAGCAAACCATTCATTGTCTCAAATAACTTCAAAACCCAGAGAACTCTTCTCATTACGATATGATACGATACAATACACTTTATTGATTCCGAGGGAAATGATGGTATTACAGCAGCATTACAAACAGCATTTCAAACATTACAACATTACAACCAGCATTACATAAAGTAATTACTAGGCACAGATCTTGCACATGACTAACCACATTACGTAACAAACAAATTTGGGTGAATGCAGGTATTTAAATCTCTGATCATTGCCACTAGTGCACCAGCCATAGGTCATTGTCGTCTTTCACCCTTAGGAAATTGTTATATATTGTTATTGTTATATTGTGATATAGCAGTAGGCATAAATGATTTCCTGAATTTCTCCTTCTTGCACCTTAGTAGGATTAGGCGGCTGCTGAATGTGCTCTTCTGCAGCAAGAACAGCTCGTATAGTGGGTGTGTATTATTATTCATTATAGCCCTACACTTCATCTGAACCCTATCTTCCACTACCTCCTCAAAAGAGTCAAGATGGAGGCCAACAGCCGTGCTTGCCTTCTTGATAAGTTTGTTGAGCTTATTAGCATCAGCTGCTCGCACACTACTGCCCCAGCAAATGATAGCAAAAAAGATGGCGCTTGCCACAACGGACTGGTAAAACATTTAGAGCAGTTTACTGCACACATTGAATGACCTGAGCTTCCGAAGAAAGTACAGTCTGCTTATTCCCTTCTTGTAGACCTTCTCCGTATGATACCTACAATCAAGTTTGCCGTCAAGGTGAACTCCCAAATATTTGCAGCTCTCAACCATCTCTACTTACTGGCCAGCAATAGTGATCAGTAAGTAGTTGAGTCGCCCGTCAGGGCAGTGGGGTACTCGGTACTGGGTCCGGTCGCAATTTAAGGGGTGGTCATGGTGGCAGCGACCCGATCCGTGGCCCTGGGCGCCCAAGTAAAAGGGACGGTCTTTAAAGAGGTTGTAGAAATAATGAAAGTTTGTGACGCCACCTGTGGTTCTTGGTCAGAGATGAACGACGCTGCTTTAAGGGGTCCACTGGGGTGATGTTATGGCAGCTGGGATTGTGTAGCTTCCCACAGGTGAACCTGGGTCCCCAGGGCTCCCGGTGTAGTAGATGAAGATGGTAAGTGGTGTGATAAAGAACGGAGGACACAGGTTCGCAGTCTCTTTACCTGGTTTACTGAGGGTAGCAGGCAGCCCCAGTCCAGGGCACCAGATCACAGGTACAGGCAGGGTCCGGCCGGCTTGGAAGCGAATTCAGAGTCCCCTTTACCAGGTGGAGTTAAAAGCCTTCCTCTTAGAGCAGTTGTATTGAAGTCCCTTACTGCCTATGGCTTCTTAGCAAGGTCCTCTCAGGTCTCTCTGTCCTCCATAAAGTTAGCACACAAACCCGTATGACAGGTGACTCGAGCCTTTTTACAGGGTCTCTATCACAACCCGGGCTCTATGTGTCACTGTGTCTCCTGGGTGTTAGGGCGGACAAGTTACATGTAGTCTAGCTGTCCTACTGGTTTCTGCTGTGCCTCCTAGAGTATAACACAACCTCGGTCTTCTGGTTACCGGTATCTGTGCTCTGTCAGGGAGGTAACCCAGTCGCCGCTATTCTCCCTTTTTGCCACTCTCCTGTGGTTTGCTCTCCAGCACGTTAGCTAAAGGCTGTTCTTCCTTCTGTATCTTGCTATCTAGGAGCTACAGCACCTTAGGCTGTATAGTCCCTCACTCGTCCTTCTGCCTAAGACTGCTCCAGTCTGCTGTCTGGCACTAACTGTCAACTCTTCCCAACTGCCTTGCAACTGTCTAGCAACTAACTCCTCCTTCTGACCAGAGAGAGCAGCTCCCCTTAAGTCGGGTGTAGAGCTCCCCCTTCTGGCCTGGAGTCAGAACGGTGTTGTATGTGCTGATTACCTGTCAAAAAGGAATCCTCCATCACTTCCAAGTATGACATCACTCTCCACATGAGGAAAGCAATGCACCGTGACAACCAGGACCCTGGGGCTTCACATAATCATCCTTTTTCCTTCTAAAACTCACCACCATCTCCTTGGTTTTCATGACATTTCATTCTAGACAGTTAGTCTGACACCAATCCACAAAGTCAGAAACCACCCTTCTATATTCCTCCCCCCCCGCTCCCCCACAATGCCCCCTACAATCACTGAGTCATCTGAGAATTTTTGGAGGTGACAGAGATCTGATTTATACTGAAAGTATGCTGTATACAATGTGAAGAGGAAGGGCGACAACACTGTACCCTGAGGGACTCCAACACTGCTCCGTACACTGCCAGATACCACCTCCCCCATCCTTACAAACTGCGGCCTGTCTGTCAGGTAGTCGTTTATCCAGTACACCATCCCCTCATCTACCACCATATCAGTCAACTTATTTCATAGTAAGGGCAGCTGTAAGGTATTGAAAGCACTTGAGAAGTCAAAGCAATAGCAATAGTGAAAATGCTAACCTCGTTGATGATCTCCGGAACTTGCCAACAAATATGACCAGTGTAGGAATACAGGAATTCTCTCCACACCCTAAGATCACCCTTGTGTCACTTGGACATAGCAGCTCTCAGTGAAACATCATTAGCAGATACGGGCCAACTGACAGAGTGTAGTGTTGGATACTCACTTTTCTGGAGTGGTGGAGGCACTTGACACACTTATCTCAGTAATCTCATAGTCAGATAAGCTCATTATATTTGGAGACTTTAATGCCAGAGTGGGAATATACTATCAAAACTGGGAAGGAGTAATTGGGAGACATGGAATAGGCAACTGTAACAGTAATGACCTTCTACTCCTGAAGACGTGTGCCACACATAACCTTGTCATCACCAACACTCTGCCCCATCTACCCACTTGCAAAAGACATGGTGAATATGCCCACACCCGAGGCACTGGCATCTTATTGCCAGGAAGAGGGATAAGATGAAATTAAGAGTAACAAGAATCACGTGTGGTGCCTACTGCTGAAACGACCACTGCCTCATTGTGTCTATGTGCAGGCTTTGCATTCTGCTGTTGAGAAGACCCCAAGGGCAGAAGACTACGAAGAGGTCTACTACCTGAGAGCCAGTGGGGCTTCCGTGCTGAGCGTGGGACATAAGATATGGTCTTCACAGCACATCAACTCCAGGAAAAGTGCCAGGAGCAACGCAGCGACCTTTTTGTGGCCTTTGTCGACTTGACCAAGGCTTTCGACACAGTCAGCAGAGATAGCCTGTGGTAAATCATGTCAAAGTTTAGCTACTCGAGCAAATTGATCACAATCATCCGACAGCTCCATGATGGTATGATTGTGAAGGTCCTGAATGATGAAGACAAATTGGAGATCTTCCCAGTTACAAATGGCATAAAACAAGGCCCCAACTTTGTTCGCTATAATATTTTCTGTAATGTTGAGAGATGCCTTTAGCAACTGTGAAGACAGAATCCATGTCAGTTACAGGACTGACTGCAAGCTATTTAACCTCAGGCACCAGAAGGCTTTTACAAAGGTGTGCGAGACTGTCATTCGTGACTTTCTGTTTGCTAATTACTGTGCACTCAAACGCCAGCACAGAGCAACAGATGCAGCATGAAACGAACTGTTTTTCACAAGCTTGCAACAACTTTGGTATCATTATCAATACTAGAAAGGCCAAAGTTATTTACCACCCTGCTCCAGGAAAACCATATCATCATCTACACATTACGGTGAAAGTGCACAATCTTAAAGCAGTTGACAATTTCACCTACCTGGGCGGCACACTTTCCCTCATAGTGACTATAGACGCTGAGGTTAAGAACAGAATTGCCAAAGCCATCACCGCCTTTGGGAGACTGCGTAAGAACATTTGGGAATAAAAGGAACTCAGTCTTACCATCAAGCTGAAGGTCTATTGCATGGTGATCCTTACCACACTTCTCTCTGCCAGGAAGACCTGGACTGTCTACATCTGGCATGCCAAACAGCTCATTTTCACCTGAGCCGTCTACACAGACTTTTCCACATAGGGTGGCAAGACAATCTCCATGACATGTCAATCCTGGAACAAGCTGGGTTCTGCATCGTTTACACTTTCCTGCTGAAAGCCCAAGCCAGGTGGACTGGACATGTAGTCAGAGTGCCAGACAGTCAATTGCCTAAACAACTGCTTGATGGGGAACTGTGTCAGGGAAAGCGAACAGTCGGTGGGCAGAAGAAAAGTTGTAAAGACTGCCTTAAAGCATCTCTCAAAAATCTGGGAATCAACATCAACGAATTTGAGAAGATTGCCCTGGATCTCCAGCTTGGTGAGGCAGAATCACTTAAGGAGCATGTGCAGATGAAAATAGGAGAATATTTGAAGAAAAAAGAATGCGAATTGTGTGTAAGGCACGAGTGGTATCAACTGTACTGAACAAATCTACTTACTGTATGTCATGTATGTGGGCCAGCCTTCAGGGCCCAAATTGGCCTCATCAGTCACCTCCACATCAAATGATCCTCCTTTAAACCCTAAAGTCATGGTCATCTTCAACTACGAAGGATGAACAGCATTAATCCAGCCATAACTCAGCAAACTCACTCATTGCCCAAAATAACCTCTAAACTCAGAGAAATCGTCTCACGAGTGAAAATGCTAATCTTGCTGATCTCTGGAAGCTGCCATTTGCAAAGAAAAAACATCAAAAGACTAGGGAAAAATAATAATTTTGTGACATATATAATCCCTTAAAAAATGTTAAATTTTATTAATTACTTTAAAAAAACACAGCCCAGTGTGTAGGACCCCAAAATAGTGTTGCGATACATACAAATAATAAACAGTTCTAATAAATACATAGACTGATAATATCCATGGAATAACCTAAGGGTCCCTGATTTAACCCTATCTGATTGCTACCTAGCTGTGGAGGCTGGCACCCTAAGAATAATGATTATTTGGCAGCCCCACTAAGTGACGACTTTCCCAATCTCTCCTTAATAATCCCTGTACTACATAGGTGGGAAAAAATATAGGTTTAAAGATAAGAGAAGAAATAGAGATATGGTAATGATTGGAATGCAGTGATTAAAAGTAATTAATAAAATTAAATTTTTTTAAGGGATTATATGTGTCACAACATGATCTCCGGAAGCTGCCACAAATATGACCAGAATAGGAATAGAGTAAATCTCTCCACACCCTAAGATCACCCTTGTGTCACTTGGAATCTGATATTCCAGTCTCTTAATACCCTTTATGGTCAAAGAAAGCAGTCTGGAAAAATGCCAAATAATTGTCATTACATGACAAGCAAAAAAAACAACAAATCCAAGAGTGACTGAAGCTGTTTGAGTGTAACTTTCCTAACTGGCAAAAAAAAACTCTGAAGTTTTTCAGACTTCTATTGGAGAAGCCTGCAAACCGTGTCCACCAAATTAATCTCCATCCCCAAGAAGGACAAAGTTGTCATGAGGCATTCAGTTTTCTCACAAGAGATAGGAACACTTGATGGACAAAAAAGTATCCAAAATAAAATGACATTCATTGCTGTCACTTGTGTCCACAAAAAATGAAGTAATCTAAGAAATGAGTGACAGACCTAGAACCTGTTTCATGTCTCAAATTACCCACTCTAGAAAGGTGATACAGACTTCAAAGTAGTGGCAAGAGATCAAGAAATCCATGAGTAGGCAGGTCCCATAATAATACAATATGTCTTTCTTGCAAACAAGCAAATGATAGCAATCAGTATGCACTTGGAGCAGACGGAAAGTGAATTCAATGTCCTTCATAGCCATAAACACTTCTCTACTTGTAGGCCACATCAACAAGATGGTCCAATCAAAGGATACATAGGAAACAGAAGAAGCCTCCTTTGAGATACCATAATTCACTGATAAATCCTTCGGCAATGATAGAGGGAGTATAAACTTGAATCTTCCTGCCTATCCCTTTATGCAATAAAACCCACTGGAAAACCTGTAGAATATAAAAAGGGTTTTCATGAAAAAAGCCCATGGTACGGCCAAGATGAACTTCCTAGCCTATTTTTTTCTCAAAGTACTTCCTTGTGATCCCTGGCTGCTTTCAAATTGTCACTAAACCCAAGGAACTGGAGAAGAAAAGATTCCAAAAGGAATCCAAAACTTAGCTGAGTCACACACTCTTTATTGGTGCGCCAATCTAGCTTTGAGGACATCACAACCATGTTCACCGATGTCTTTCCTATCAGCTGTGGCTGTTGACTTCCCAGCCACTATTTGAGATCTGGGACAGTGGATTGATGTGTGGGCTACACCAGAGCCAAACGTCCATGTCTTAACTTGGTATCCAATGAAACAAATTACATTTTTTATTCCATATGAATCTGACAGTAAAATCTTCCAAGTACAATATGGCCCCAAAGACTTTTATGAATGATATCTTACATCTCTCTGTATAACTTGTATGGTGCCAGAATATTTACTTTGTGTTTGTGTGGAGCAATAATGTGGTCTTATGTTTGTATGGTGCCATAACACGTTCCTGTATTATGTACCTGTATTGAGCCATGACTTGGCCTTGTGGTGGTATGGTGCCATAACATGTCCATGTGCTTGCGTGGAACTATAATATGGCATTGTGTTTGTTTGGTGCCGTAACATGTCCATGTGTTTGTATGGTGCCATAATGTGGCCTTGTGTTTGTATGGTGCCATAATGTGGCCTTGTGTTTGTATGGTGCCATAATGTGGGCTTGTGTTTGTATGGTGCCATAATGTGGCCTTGTGTTTGTATGGTGCCATAATATGGCCTCGTGTTTGTCTGGTGCCATAATGTGTCCATATGGCCTTGTGTTTGTATGAAGTCTTATCATACGTATGTGCTTGTATGATGCCATAACATGTCCACGCACTTCTATGGAGCCATTATATGGCCTAGTGCTTGTATGGAGTCATAACAGGTTCATGTGCTTGTATGGAGCCATAATATGGCCTAGTGCTTGTATGGAGCCATAACAGGTTCATGTGCTTGTATGGAGCCATAACAGGTTCATGTGCTTGTATGGAGCCATAACATGTCCATGTGCATGAGATATATGACATTGTGAATCTGATTTGGTAATCCGTATCTTAGTTACAACTTGTGCATAACTCAAGGACTTATATTTGTACTAGTTTAATAAAAAGTGTGTCAAATTAATGATTTTTCTTGAAAAATCCCATGCACCCCCATTTTGTAGTGTGTAAACATTAATAATTCCAGTGATAGAAGTTTTTACCTTTGAGGTAAATTACCCCAATATAGATAAGAGCCATATGGAAAATATAAGAGATTCACTTGTACTTAAGGAAAAGAAATGGTTTCTGTGATCAATGGGACTAAAAGAAAGTTGTCTGCTCAAGGCCCCGGGGTGAATAAATAAAAGCAGGTAAAAGACTGCGGTATATATGAAATTACAGTAATTACCGCTGAGAGACGGTAATGTCTGACAGTGCTAAGAAGAGCTGCAATATTGGAGAAAATAAAGATATAAAAGTAATTATTTCTATTCAGAAAACCAGGTCTAGGAAGATTCTAAATAATTGCTGCACAAAGAACATTTTATTCTGAGATTTCAGATGAGTAATCATAAAATGATTTCTTTTTCTAATAATGTCTCTACTTTAAAATACGAAATTAAAATGTAATCCATGCGGAGATCTGAAGTAATGCATTGAGCGGGAGGCTTTTATTCTGTGCTTCTTAAGAGTGTCCAGAAGAGAAAGGTAAATTAGGTTATTGTTAGAATTCACGTTACTCGGCTCAGGGATGATACAAAATATGGTCCCAAGGAACAATGGCACGGTCTACTGTAGGTACGTCACTATATTGGAAGAATTGCCACCAGTTCTGAATTCGCCAGGACAGTCCCTGGAAGGGTAGCGCAAAATGGGTGCGGCTTAAACAAACTCCACCCAAAAGTAGGCAGTCTTGTCTCGCTAGGGGTGGGGTTTGGTATCTGGAAAGAAGAAATGAAGCTGCCTGCCCACCAAAGTAAAACCACAATGTGAAGGATCTCACATGCGTAATGACAGAGATTGGAGCAGCTGCATTTTATATACCTAAAAAGATACAATAAATCCTTTAAATAAAAAAACAATAAAAAAATATACCTGAAAAAGCATTATAGCTTAAAAATAAGCACGTTATCGCTATCGAAACATTTGCAAAATCCCAGCTTCTTCCAAAATTGGCTACAACCTTACCAACTTAAAAGACAAATCCATTTTTAATCACCGCTTTACAGTTTATATACAGACACAACCTACAGAAATAGTGAATCCATTGTGAATAATGTGGCCCTGGATTTCAGTTTGTTGTGTATTACATGGCAGAAATGTATTCACAGTTTTGTATGTATTTGGAAATAGTCAGCAAGGTTATAGGTATGAAATAGTTCCTTAACACCTTAGATGCAGTGGAAGATTCCGTTATTCCAGTTATTTAGTACTGAAGGCTGGCCCACATACATGACAGACTGTAAATGTTTTCTGCAATGCTCATATGTTGGGTGTACCACCATCTTTGAGAAATGTATTGTATTTGACTTGTTGTGGTTTGGGAAATATTTGCTGATTGGGCAGTGATTAAGAATTGTACAGGGATGGAATTCAGCCGTTTGGCTCTAGACAATGTTCCCATGTTAGAGCGTATATGTCTCTGTGTACATGGAGCGGCCCCCAGATGCAGGACAGCGGGGTACTCGGTACCGGGTCTATCTCTCGGTGCTGGGGATGTCACGGTGGCCAGACCCGGTCCGTGGCCCTGCTAAGGGGCGCCCAATTAAAGGTGTAGGTGACGGTGTAGGTCGCAGTAAATGACGAGGACACAAGGTTGCAGTCTCTTTACCTCTTTACTGAAGGCTTCAGCATCCGCAGTCCAGAGCACTACTAACGGGACTGGCTGAGACCGGCCGGTCCGAAGGCACATCCAGAGTTCCCTTTGCAGGTGGAAATCAGTTGCCTACCTACATGCGCCTGGGTGTTGTAGTACTTCCCTGCTGAGCACCACGGGATAGTCCTCACAACTGTCGTGTATGTTTCTGTTCTTTCTCTCCGTCCCCCAGATGATATGGATAGGACGCACCCATATGACTGGGTAGGCCTGGAGTTATTTTATAGGGACCCTAGAGATGCCCCTCTCCCACAATTGCCTCCGTTGTCTTCATTAGGTGATTAAGGTGAGGCAGCCAACCTAAAATTAACTGCCCTGCCATTGGTTTGAAGTAATGCGTAGAGCCCAATACTTCCGCGGCGTTCCGGCCACCGGCTGCGCGCCTCAGTAGGATGTTGCACGACTCCTACTGGTTCTATCGCCTTTGTGCTGTGATCTTGTTTCTCACTTCTCCACAATATACTTCGCTTCGTGTCCTTTCTTAAGATGCCACCGCAATGAAGTGCAGGCACGGCTCCGTAACGATCTGTCTTTGTGCTAGGCCTCTGTCAGGATCCCACCCCTGACAGGGACCCCCCTGGATCTCCCCAAGCAACGCTCTCCTCTCACTAGATGTTACCTGGGCAAAACCCAGTCAGCTTCTCCCTAACTTCCTATCCAACCCCCAGTTTTACCAGAGTGTGAGGAGTGGCCTAATACATAGAACCCTTTGCTCCCCCTGGTGGCCAGAGTGTGAAGTGTAATGTGTGACTGTGATACCTGGTCAGGTGAACTCCTTTAGTGCCATCAGACGTATCATCACTCCACTTAGTGGCGGAGCGACAGTACTGCAACGACCAGGTCTCTGGGGCGCTGCTTACACATTAAGTAGTAGGGTGGTAGTAGCAGAGCATTACCTGTGTGTTATCAGAAAGTAATGACCTGATTGGTACTGCTGAATTTGGCATGTATGTCAGATGGGCAAGGAAGTATCAGAAAGTTCCCTGTGGGTCTATGGGTATAAGCCTCTGTTACCCAACAGTCAGAGTCAGGGCCGGACTGAGCATCGGGCACTTCTGGCAAATGCCAGAAGGGCCGGTGCCTGTAGTGGGACGCTCGATCCCGTTCCTGCATGCTCTGCCACTGTCAGCAGCGCCAGGGTTGACTCTCCCCCACCAGCGCTGACTCACCCCCACCAGATGCCGGTACAGTTCAATGCAATAATGGAGGAGAGAGTGTCAGCTGAGCTAACGCTCCCTCTCCTATCATTCCCCTCTGTCTCTGACACTGCGGGTGCGCGATTACATCATATTATTGCGTACCTGCTGTGTGCCGGGCAGACTGCAGCCGCTGAGACCGGAGCCAAGCCTGGAGCACTGGGAGCAGAGCGGGACACGAGGAGAGGTGAGGATTGTGTGTGTGTTTTTTTTTTAAATCTATCACTGAGTGATAACTGGGGCCATTCTCGGGGGTGCTGTATTGCATTCTATGGGGGGCTTTATTACATTCTATGTGGGGCTGTGCTGTATTACATTCTACAGGGGTGCTGTATTGCATTCTATGGGGGGCTTTATTACATTCTATGTGGGGCTGTGCTGTATTACATTCTACAGGGGGCTGTATTACATTATATGGGGGGCTGTATTACATTCTATGTGGGGCTATGCTGTATTACATTCTATGGGGGGCTGTATTACATTACATGGGGGGCTGTATTACATTCTATGGGGTGCTGTGTTGTATTATATTCTATGGGGGCTGTATTACATTCTATGGGGGCTGTATTACATTCTATGGGGAGCTGTATTACATTCTATGGGAGCTGTATTACTTTCTATGGGGGGCTGTATTACAATCTTTGGGGGTTGTATTACATTCTATGGGGGCTGTATTACATTGTATGGGGTGCAGTATTATATTCTATGGGGGTCTGTATAATATTCTATGGGGTGCTGTATTATATTCTATGGGGGTCTGTATAATATTCTATGGGGTGCTGTATTATGTTCTATGGGGTGCTGTATTACAGTCTATGGGGGCTGTATTAAATTCTATGGGGGGCTGTATTATATTCTATGGGGTGCTGTATTATATTCTATGGGGGGCTGTATTACATTCTATGGGGTGCTGTATTTCATTCTATAGGGTGTTGTATTACATTCTATGGGGGGCTTTATTACATTCTATGGGGGGCTGTATTATATTCTATGGGGGGCTGTATTATATTCTATGGGGGGCTGTGCTGTATTATATTCTATGGGGGGGCTGTATTACATTCTATGGGGTGCTGTATTATATTCTATGGGGGGCTGTATTACATTCTATGTGGGGCTGTGCTGTATTACATTCTATGGGGGGCTGTATTATATTCTATGGGGGGCTGTGTTGTATTATATTCTATGGGGGTTGTATTACATTCTATGGGGGCTGTATTTCTTTCTATAGGGTGCTGTATTATATTCTATGGGGGGCTGTATTACATTCTTTGGGGGGTTGTATTACATTCTATGGGCACTGTATTACATTGTATGGGGTGCTGTATTATATTCTATGGGGGTCTGTATAATATTCTATGGGGGGCTGTATTATATTCTATGGGGGGCTGTATTACATTCTATGGGGTGCTGTATTTCATTCTATAGGGTGCTGTACTACATTCTATGGGGGTCTTTATTACATTCTATGGGGTGCTGTATTATATTCTATGGGGGGCTGTATAATATTCTATGGGGTGCTGTATTATGTTCTATGGGGTGCTGTATTACATTCTATGGGGGCTGTATTAAATTCTAGGGGGGGCTGTATTATATTCTATGGGGGGCTGTATTACATTCTATGGGGTGCTGTATTTCATTCTATAGGGGGCTGTATTACATTCTATGAGGGGCTTTATTACATTCTATGGGGGGCTGTATTACATTCTATGGGGTGCTGTATTATATTCTATGGGGGGCTGTATTACATTCTATGTGGGGCTGTGCTGTATTACATTCTATGGGGGGCTGTATTACATTATATGGGGGGCTGTATTACATTCTATGGGGTGCTATGTTGTATTATATTCTATGGGGGTTGTATTACATTCTATGGGGGCTGTATTACATTCTATGGGGATCTGTATTACATTCTATGGGGGCTGTATTTCTTTCTATAGGGTGCTGTATTATATTCTATGGGGGGCTGTATTACATTCTTTGGGGGATTGTATTACATTCTATGGGCACTGTACTACATTGTATGGGGTGCTGTATTATATTCTATGGGGGTCTGTATAATATTCTATGGGGGGCTGTATTATATTCTATGGGGTGCTGTATTATATTCTATGGGGGGCTGTATTACATTCTATGGGGTGCTGTATTTCATTCTATAGGGTGCTGTACTACATTCTATGGGGTGCTGTATTATATTCTATGGGGTGCTGTATTATATTCTATGGGGGGCTGTATTATATTCTATGGGGGGCTGTATTATATTCTATGAGGGCTGTATTATATTCTATGGGGGCTGTATTACATTCTATGGGGTGCTGTGCTGTATTATATTCTATGGGGGGCTGTATTACATTCTATGGGGTGCTGTACTATATTTTATTGGGGGCTGTATTACATTATATATGGGGCTGTCCTGTATTACATTCTATGGGGGGCTGTATTACATTCTATGGGGTGCTGTGTTGTATTATATTCTATGGGGGCTGTATTACATTCTATGGGGAGCTGTATTATATTCTATGGGGGCTGTATTACTTTCTATGGGGTGCTGTATTATATTCTATGGGGGGCTGTATTACATTCTTTGGGGGCTTGTATTACATTGTATGGGGTGCTGTATTATATTCTATGGGGGTCTGTATAATATTCTATGGGGTGCTGTATTATATTCTATGGGTTGCTGTATTACATTCTATGGGGGCTGTATTAAATTCTATGGGGGGCTGTATTATATTCTATGGGGTGCTGTATTATATTCTATGGGGGGCTTTATTACATTCTATGGGGTGCTGTATTATATTCTATGTGGGGCTGTATTATATTCTATGGGGGGCTGTATTATATTCTATGGGGGCTGTATTATATTCTATGGGGGCTGTATTACATTCTATGGGGTGCTGTGCTGTATTATATTCTATCGGAGGCTGTATTACATTCTATGGGGTGCTGTATTATATTCTATGGGGGACTGTATTACATTCTATGTGGGGCTGTGCTGTATTACATTCTATGGGGGGCTGTATTACATTCTATGGGGTGCTGTGTTGTATTATCTTCTATGGGGGCTGTATTACATTCTATGGGGAGCTGTATTACATTCTATGGGGGCTGTATTACTTTTTATGGGGAGCTGTATTACATTCTATGGGGGCTGTAATACTTTCTATGGGGTGCCGTATTATATTCTATTGGGGGCTGTATTACATTCTTTGGGGGGTTGTATTACATTCTATGGGAGCTGTATTACATTGTATGGGGTGCTGTATTATATTCTATGGGGGTCTGTATAATATTCTATGGGGTGCTGTATTTTATTCTATGGGGTTCTGTATTACATTCTATGGGGGGCTGTATTAAATTCTATGGGGGGCTGTGTTATATTCTATGGGGTGCTGTATTATATTCTATGGGGGGCTGTATTACATTCTATGGGGTGCTGTATTTCATTCTATAGGGTGCTGTATTACATTCTATGGGGGCTTTATTATATTCTATGGGGTGCTGTATTATATTCTACTAGATTGTGGCCCGATTCTAATGCATCGGGTATTCTAGAATATGCATGTCCCCGTAGTATATGGACAATGATGATTCCAGAATTCGCGGCAGACTGTGCCCGTCGCTGATTGGTCGAGGCAACCTTTATGACATCATCGTCGCCATGCTGTGCCCGTCGCTGATTGGTCGAGGCCTGGTGGCCTCGACCAATCAGAGACGCAGGATTTCCAGGACAGACAGACAGACAGACAGACGGAAAAACCCTTAGACAATTATATATATAGATGGGGGCTGTATTACATTCTATGGGAGCTGTATTATATTCTATGGGGGCTGTATTACATTCTACGGGGTGCTGTACTGTATTATATTCTATGGGGGGGCTGTATTACATTCTATGGGGTGCTGTATTATATTCTATGGGGGGCAGTATTACATTCTATGGGGTTCTGTATTACATTCTATGGGGTACTGTATTACATTCTATGGGGAGCTGTATTATATTCTAAAGGGGCTGTATTACATTCTATGGGGTGCTGTTTTATATTCTATGGGGGCTGTATTACTTTTTATGGGGAGCTGTATTACATTGTATGGGGTGCTGTATTATATTCTATGGGGTCTGTATAATTTTCTATGGGGTGCTGTATTTTATTCTATGGGGTTCTGTATTACATTCTATGGGGGGCTGTATTAAATTCTATGGGGGGCTGTGTTATATTCTATGGGGTGCTGTATTATATTCTATGGGGGGCTGTATTACATTCTATGGGGTGCTGTATTTCATTCTATAGGGTGCTGTATTACATTCTATGGGGGTTTTTATTATATTCTATGGGGTGCTGTATTATATTCTATGGGGGGCTGTATTACATTCTATGGGAGCTGTATTATATTCTATGGGGGCTGTATTACATTCTATGGGGTGCTGTACTGTATTATATTCTATGGGGGGGCTGTATTATATTCTATGGAGTGCTGTATTATATTCTATGGGGGGCAGTATTACATTCTATGGGGTTCTGTATTACATTCTATGGGGTACTGTATTACATTCTATGGGGAGCTGTATTATATTCTAAAGGGGCTGTATTACATTCTATGGGGTGCTGTATTATATTCTATGGGGGGCAGTATTACATTCTATGGGGTTCTGTATTACATTCTATGGGGTACTGTATTACATTCTATGGGGAGCTGTATTATATTCTAAAGGGGCTGTATTACATTCTATGGGGTGCTGTTTTATATTCTATGGGGGCTGTATTAAATTCTATGGAGTGCTTTATACTCGGACTGGGTCGCGGTTAGCAGTGGGGTACCACAGGGGTCAGTATTGGGCCCTCTTCTTTTTAACATATTTATTAATGACCTTGCAGGGGGCATTCAGAGTAGAATTTCAATATTTGCAGATGACACTAAACTCTGCAGGGTAATCAATACAGGGGAGGACAATTTTATATTACAGGATGATTTATGTAAACTAGAAGCTTGGGCTGATAAATGGCAAATGGGCTTTAATGGGGATAAATGTAAGGTCATGCACTTGGGTAGAAGTAATAAGATGTATAACTATGTGCTTAATTCTAAAACTCTGGGTAAAACCGTCAATGAAAAGAACCTGGGTGTATGGGTGGATGACAATCTCATATTCAGTGGCCAGTGTCAGGCATCTGCTACAAAGGCAAATAAAATAATGGGATGCATTAAAAGAGGCATAGATGCTCATGAGGAGAACATAATTTTACCTCTATACAAGTCACTAGTTCAACCACACTTAGAATACTGTGCACAGTTCTGGTCTCCGGTGTATAAGAAAGACATAGCTGAACTGGAGCGGGTGCAGAGAAGAGCGACAAAGGTTATTAGAGGACTGGGGGGTCTGCAATACCAAGATAGGTTATTACACTTGGGGCTATTTAGTTTGGAAAAACGAAGACTAAGGGGTGATCTTATTTTAATGTATAAATATATGAGGGGACAGTACAAAGACCTTTCTGATGATCTTTTTAATCATAGACCTGAGACAGGGACAAGGGGGCATCCTCTACGTCTGGAGGAAAGAAGGTTTAAGCATAATAACAGACGCAGATTCTTTACTGTAAGAGCAGTGAGACTATGGAACTCTCTGCCGTATGATGTTGTAATGAGTGATTCATTACTTAAATTTAAGAGGGGACTGGATGCCTTTCTGGAATAGTATAATGTTACAGGGTATATACACTAGATTCCTTGATAGGGCGTTGATCCAGGGAACTAGTCTGATTGCCGTATGTGGAGTCGGGAAGGAATTTTTTTTCCCCAAGGTGGAGCTTACTCTTGCCACATGGTTTTTTTTTGCCTTCTTCTGGATCAACATGTTAGGGCATGTTAGGTTAGGCTATGGGTTGAACTAGATGGACTTAAAGTCTTCCTTCAACCTTAATAACTATGCAACTATGTAACTATGTATTACATTCTATGGGGTGCTGTATTACATTCTATGGGGCTGTATTACATTCTATAGGGTGCTGTATTATATTCTATGGGGGGCTGTATTACATTCTATAGGGTGCTGTATTACATTCTATGGGGGGCTTTATTACATTCTATGGGGTGCTGTATTATATTCTATGGGGGGCTGTATTATATTCTATGGGGGGCTGTATTATATTCTATGGGGGCTGTATTATATTCTATGGGGTGCTGTGCTGTATTATATTCTATGGGGGGCTGTATTACATTCTATGGGGTGCTGTATTATATTCTAAGGGGGGCTGTATTACATTCTATGGGGTTCTGTATTACATTCTATGGGGTACTGTATTATATTCTATGGGGGGCTGTATTATATTCTAAAGGGGCTGTATTACATTCTATGGGGTGCTGTTTTATATTCTATGGGGGCTGTATTAAATTCTATGGGGGGGCTGTATTACATTCTATGGGGTGCTGTATTACATTCTAAGGGGGGCTGTATTACATTCTATGGGGTTCTGTATTACATTCTATGGGGTACTGTATTATATTCTATGGGGGGCTGTATTATATTCTAAAGGGGCTGTATTACATTCTATGGGGTGCTGTTTTATATTCTATGGGGGCTGTATTAAATTTTATGGGGGGGCTGTATTACATTCTATGGGGTGCTGTATTACATTCTATGGGGGGCTGTATTACATTCTATGGGGGGCTCTATTACATTCTATGGGGGGCTGTATTATATTCTATGAGGTTCTGTATTATATTCTATGGGGTCTATATTATATTCTATGGGGTGCTGTATTATATTCTATGGGGTGCTGTATTACATTCTATGGGGGCTATATTACATTCCATGGGGGCTGTATTACATTCTATGGGGTGCTGTATTATATTCTATGGGGGCTGTATTACATTCAATGGGGGGCTGTATTATATTCTATGGGGGCTGTATTACATTATATGGGGTGCTGTGCTGTATTATATTCTATGGGCGCTGTAATACATTCTATGGGGTGCTGTATTACATTCTATTGGGGGCTGTATTACATTTTATGCGGCGCTGTATTGCATTATATGGGGAGCTGTATTATATTCTATGGGGGGCTGTATTACATTCTATGGGGTGCTGCATTACATTCTATGGGGTGCTGTATTATATTCTATGGAGGGCTGTACTACATTCTATGGGGTACTGTATTATATTCTATGGGGGGCTGTATTATATTCTAAAGGGGCTGTATTACATTCTATGGGGTGCTGTTTTATATTCTATGGGGGCTGTATTAAATTCTATGGGGGGGCTGTATTACATTCTATGGGGTGCTGTATTACATTCCATGGGGGGCTGTATTACATTCTATGGGGTGCTGTATTATATTCTATGGGGGGCTGTATTACATTCTATGGGGGGCTCTATTACATTCTATGGGGGGCTGTATTATATTCTATGAGGTTCTGTATTATATTCTATGGGGTCTATATTATATTCTATGGGGTGCTGTATTATATTCTATGGGGTGCTGTATTACATTCTATGGGGGCTATATTACATTCCATGGGGGCTGTATTACATTCTATGGGGTGCTGTATTATATTCTATGGGGGCTGTATTACATTCAATGGGGGGCTGTATTATATTCTATGGGGGCTGTATTATATTCTATGGGGGCTGTATTACATTATATGGGGTGCTGTGCTGTATTATATTCTATGGGGGCTGTATTACATTCTATGGGGTGCTGTATTACATTCTATTGGGGGCTGTATTACATTTTATGGGGCGCTGTATTGCATTATATGGGGAGCTGTATTATATTCTATGGGGGGCTGTATTACATTCTATGGGGTGCTACATTACATTCTATGGGGTGCTGTATTATATTCTATAGAGGGCTGTACTACATTCTATGGAGTGCTGTATTACATTCTATGGGGGGCTGTATTACTTTCTATGGGGCTGTATTATATTTTATGGGGTGCTGTATTGCATTATATGGGGAGCTGTATTATATTCTATGGGGGGGCTGTATTACATTCAATGGGGTGCTGCATTACATTCTATGAGGTGCTGTATTATATTCTATGGGGAGCTGTACTACATTCTATGGGGGGCTGTACTACATTCTATGGGGGGCTGTATTACATTCTATGGGGGGCTGTATTACATTCTATGGGGTGCAGTATTATATTCTATAGGGGGCTGTATTATATTCTTTGTGGGGCTGTATTATATTTTATGGTGGGCTGTATTATATTCTTTGGGGGCTGTATTATATTCTATGAGGGGCTGTATTATATTCTATGGGGGCTGTGTTACATTCTATGGTGGGCTGTATTAAATTCTATGGGGGCTGTATAACATTCTATGGGGTGCTGTGCTGTATTATATTCTATGGGGGGCTGTATTACATTCTATGGGGGCTGTATTGCATTCCGTGGGGGTTGTATTACATTCTATGGGGTCATAGAAAACAACTGGTAAGTGGGGGACTAGTACATCAGTTAGGGTTATGTCAATGGAGGATAGATAGTGACTGTCCATGGTGAGAAGAACAGGCCGCCTATGAATGAACAGTGATTGATATCCTGTGAAAGTGAGGAGAAGCAAAGTGAGTCCTACAGAAATTGTGTAGCTGCTGAGAGTTGGAGAACCAGTGACAAAGTAACTCATCGAGGCAAAAATACCAGTGTATCATTCATGAGAGCCCTTGTGAGTTGAGTGAGGCCTCTGAGACTGCAAGATATAAGGTACCAAATATGGGTACCTCTTCTGCTTAACTTTGTTCAGATTTTGTAAAGTGCAAGTTTCCACCTAAAGTGCAAGAAACCAAATAAACTTGATGAACTGTTATCCTGTGACAATTCTTGAGTTCTTTTGTTGGGGCTCCCACCTTAATGCCTAGGTCTGAGTTTCCATGATGTATATGACCTGTCAAACCACTTTCATGCAGATGCATTGACCAGGAAATATAACCAGCAAGGAAATGCAGAGAAGGGATAGTATATATTGATCCACCCAGAACGTGATAGGGCAAATCAAAATGGGAAAATGGAAAACATCTGTAGATGAGAAAACCAAGAAGGAAGAAAAATCGACCACGAAGCAACAGGTCACCGGATCGAATCACGAAACTGATACATGACAAGGAGGTGAGGAAAGTGAGGGACCAGCTTGAACTTCAGTATATCTCCTACTGAATGGCTGACAATGTTTGTGGTTAATTTTATGGTCGACAGAACCCTGTGGCTAGTGCCATGGTTTTGCCCAACACTAACACTTTATATGCTTGTCTACATGAGCCCTTATCTGCACATATTTAATGATAGTGTAACACAGGTATTCGGATGCAGTGACACAGAAACACAGGGCAGGGGTTAACAATTACTTATTTTATCTGTACACGAGTAACCTTCTCGTAGGGAGCGACAGGAAATAAATTAATAAAGGATGAGGGGTAAACAAGGGAAAGAGTCATTCAGAATGGCAGTCTATTTATTAATTCCACTTAGCGTGACTCCATTGTCTGTTTCTTCTCCTGAGTCAGATGGCTGGTCAGCTGCCAGCTGAGGCCAGTGTTGAGTTCTTTCGGCTTCTGGCTTCTCCGCCTAGCAAATTGTCCTCACTTCTGGCGGCAGCGGGCGGTCACCAGTCTAACCCACTGAGCCCCTAGTCCATTATTCTGCAGCTCAGCAAAGTGGTATTCTCCATAATCCTCCACTCGGCGTGCGTTCCATCTCACGCCCGCCGACACCTGGGAGCCCTCACTGTACCCGGCCGTGATCGCTACTATGAGGCCTATCTTTCCCCACAGCCCAGCGCCACTCCTCTTTGACTTCTCTCTCTGGCAGGAAGCCCCGCTCTTTTACCGGCTAAACCCTTTTATACCTCCCTGGCTCACCACACCCATTCTCCAATCTCCTTCCCCCCTGCAAGAGTAGATTCGGCCACAGCAGTTCTGGACCTGGTGTCCTGTCAGCACCCACAGCACAGTCTTCTTCTTTACAATAGATTTCAACATATAATAATATAAAGCTTGAACATTGTTTGATCAAGTAGTCTCCCATTTCTTTGTTTCTTTTTTACTAAGGGAATTATTACTACAAGGGACTTACTGATTATGATTGGGGGGTGGGGATTGCTTCAAATTAGAAATTAAGTGAATATTGCTTTTTAGAGTTAATGGCTACATGGTTTTACAGAAATTGCGCAGACAGTAACAATAAGGTCCCTTTCACACATCAGTTTTTTGCCGTCAGTCACAATCCGTTGGCTCGACAGATTGAGGGATCTGTCGCAGATTGTGAAAAACTGATGCGACGGATCCATTTTTTCGCCAGATCCAAGTAGCGGATCTGGCTAATTGGATCCTAAAAAATTGGAGCATGCTCATTTAAAAAAAATGTAATCCGTCACCGGATTCCGTCATTTGATGGATCCGGCACCCATAGGCTTCCATTCGAGCAAACGATGGACGGTGACGGATCCGTCGCTGTTCGTGTTTTCAACATACACAAGAAACGTTACTTTGTTTGTTGTCTCTGTCTGCCGGACAAACAATTTTTCGACGGATACGATGAATGAAACGTGAGGCTATCCACCGAAATCCATCGCTAATACAAGTCTATGAGAAAAAACGGATCAGGCGGAATCAGTCGCCCGGATCCGTTTTTTTCAAAATTTGACGGATGGCGACTGATAGCAAAAAACTGATGTGTGAAAGGGGCCTAAGTGATCCATTTGTGATTCATGCAGCAGAAAGAGGCTCAGAGTTGTATGGATTGAGTTGTTAGCAGCCACTGTTAAAGACGAGATTTTCTCTCAAATGGAAACCAACCTCAGGTATAGCTGTTGATAGGCGCCTATTAGGAGAAATAAATCAGAGAGACAGACTACTGGTTGTCTTTCCAAAGTATCTTATCCTTCCTTTATTGAGCCCTTCTTTTATAGGAAAAAGTCAAAAGGAGTATAGGTTACAAAAATACTTGGCAAAACATATATAATTCTTGACGGGTTATTATCACTCATGTCCTGGGATACAAGTAGATTTCTAAAAACAGGAATGTGGGGGTGTTTTGTACATATTTGTGATGTTTGTGGTTTAACAAGGGATTTGGCAGAACCGTGTGGGCTATTCTGGTGAAGAGGTCAAAAACAGATGTATCCTCAAGAGGATATCAACTCCCATCCTTATGGCAGTCTTACGAGAATAACTGACCTTTAACAAGATGGAGTGTACGGGAAGCTGGACACAGGAAGACTTAGATGATAATGCTGACCCTTTGCTTATAAGAAAATATATTTTCAAATTCAGTTTAACCATTTCTTTCACAATTCCCCTCTTTTTATCATCTAATATACCTTGCCCTAACTGATCCCTTCCTACCGCTAGGTCTGCAGGATAGCCCTACTTCATGAAATACACGGCTTATCCTATGTATATCATGGGATGCCAGGCCTGCTGCGCATCCATTCAGACTATACCTGGGAATCAGACCTACTTTCCCTTGACAACCCTAAGCACTAAAGAAGGCACTAAAATATGGGGATTGTATATGTGTATAGATATTGTATTAATATATTAATATTAATATATATATATGGTTATAGGATTTAGATATGGATATATGTATTTCAAAGTATAGACTGTTTTTTATGTAAAGTTCATATTTGCAGAAAGTTCATTTGATAAGAAATCTTGTTGAAATCTTGTAACCATCTATCTTCTGGTTAGACCAATGGTTTTCCACATTGCATACAGTCTGACAGGTCCACAGAAGTTTGTTTGTTGCAGAAGATGCATTCACGTTGGAGTGAAGTTATGAAAGTAGTCATCAATCATTACTTGAGTAGACTTTATCTCAGAGTCAGTATCGATCTTTACTTCACGTTTACCTGGAAAACATTTGCATTTAGAACTAAGAATTTTCTTGATCAACAGTACAAACAACTTTACAACCACTGCAAGAATCAGAATTACAAACACAATTTGAATAAGGAAGTGCATTATCCCAGACAACCAACCGCCTATTCCCTTGAACCAATTTAAAGGATTTAACCATGAGAGCCACTCAGGGAAGGGCAAATCTTCGAGTGAATTTGCTTTTCGCACTCCTTCCTTAATTAGCCTTGCTTGCTCTATGTCATGGCTTACTCTGGGGTCATGAACTGAGTGCTACATAAGACCCAAGCCTAAAAATGAGCCATGCCACTCATAACCTTGTGCTTTGGGTTTGCATTCCCCGGGGCAAAATATTGCCAGCCACTTCTTCCTGCTATTTAAATAAGTTAGTGATAACATCTCAAGTTGTTTTCTATATTCTTCCTGGAGTTCATCTCGATGATGACTTGTATTATTATGACCAGTGACAGATACATTATCTCGTACAGACCTCAGACATCGGCTACTGCCGTTCTTGCCTCAGACCACCAGGTTACTGCCGCTCTTATATCAGTACATTTTATGTCTCGGTCTCGGATGGGAAGTTAAGATGACATCACTGACTAATGGCTCCACAGCGTGTGATTCATGCACTGAATCAACCATGAAATAATGAAAGGTCAGAACTTTCTTACAGCAGATGTCAGCAATGAACGCCTTTCCTGCAGTTCTCATCCAAGGATCCAAAGACAAATGGCAGTATTTGTAACATAACCTGCGGTGCCTATTAAAAGAAACCGTTCACACGGGTAGGAAAGAGGGATAAAGCCAAGTAGTTAGAAAATAGACTAGAGATGACTGCGGCTATAAATAGATTTCTCACTATAATGGTGCACAAAGGAGTCACGGTACCATATATTGTAACACTGCCTATTGCTATTAGTACGCTGAGCGCCATAGTCAGGACGTCTATAAGCCTTTTGTGTGGTAGAGTTTGGTCACAGTGAATTTTGTACATCTAAACGTCTTTACGAGTAAAGGACTATTTTCTCCTAGACTTTATAGATACATTTCCAGGAAGAAAAACAGAGGAACATCATATCACAAAATAAAAACGAAGTACTCCACAGGGTAAACGCCCCAGTATTGCTATTTAAAGAGGATCTGTCTCTTGATAAAAAAATGGCATTAAATATCTTGTAAAAATCCCTGAGCCCACCTGATTCTGTTGCTCTTTTCTGTTTTGCACTGCGTCATTCCATTACAGAGATATTCACATGTGTTTCATTCTGGAAAGCACTATATGAAATCTCTGCTTGTAGTTCAAGTGGGCGTTTCCTTACAGTCTTCTTGGGAGGCGTGTGCTTTTACCCCTCCCTCAAAGATGCTGCCAATCACAGCTCAGCGGTGTCTGAGACTGATTGGCTGCTGGATCAGCTGCTGAGCTGTAATAGGCAGGCAGCTAGGCAGGCAGCATATATGAAGGAGAGGTGAAAGCACCGCTCCCCCGGAGAAGACTCTAAAGAAACTCCCAGTTGGGCTAAAGGTACATTTTTCACATAATGTCCTCTAAAAGAGAAATATTTACATATCTCTGCAACGGAGCAACATAGCACAAAACAGAAAAGAGCATCAGAGCCAGTGGAGCTCAGGGTTTTTTTTTACTAGGTATTTAACTCTATTTTTTGGCAATTTAATGTGACCGATGCTCCTGAGGAGAGAATATAAATATTAACCAATGCCATTTTCCCACTCTCATAACATACTGTATATTTTTTGGGTTTATCATACATGCGCCTTTAATGGTTCTAAAAAAAACAAAACCCTGTGTGGGTAGTCTATTCATTTTTATTTTTTTCCATGATACAATGGGGTTTAATTTTTATGTACCGGTAATTTTTATATTCCTTTTTTTTGCTGTTATCTGGCAAAAATGTAAAGAAAAATAGCAGTAAGAACCAGTGGTCTGGTGGTTCCACTATATACTGCTTGTTTGTATGCTGTTGTTTCTTCAATATTTGGCTTGAAAAATTTTGTGCCCTAAACATTTGCCTATGTTTTTGCTATAATAAAAAAATTATTACGGGATTATTCTGGTGTTTTGGATACATTTTTCTGCGTGGATCGTTTGCAACAGATGGGATGTTGCCCCAAGAGAGCACGGTGTAGTTAGTGGAGTAGTGCATAGGAATACGACCTAAAATTCTTCAAATTGTCACAGATGGTTAAAAGCCAAAAGTTTAGCATTTTTTTTAAAGTGTGATTACTTCTGTCTGGTTGTTGTGAGACCATTTTCCTGGTGATTTTTGTAAACCGGAAGCAAATGGTTGTCAGCTATAAGGATGAAAATTGTGTTTGACATTGTTTTATCCCTTTATGTGTTAGTTTTCAACATTTGCTGGGCCAAATGTTTTGTATATTTTGTCATGGGTAGTCAAATTTTGCCTACATTTTTTATTTTGTTTGTGTGTTTTCAGTTAAAACATGGCAAAGACAAATTTATCACCAGATGTCAGAAAGCTTATTATTCTGAGAGTGCAGACAGGCAAAAGCCAAAAAGAGGGAACTATGGAATTCACCTGTTCTCAGAGTCAAGTGTCACGTATAATAAAGAAAGAAAAAGAAGGCTATGGAACAACTGACAAACCTAGAAGCGGATGACCATGGAAAACTTCCTCCAAAGTTGACCACATTATTAAGAAAAAGTCAGTACCTGATGTCCATAAAAGTGCTGTACAGATTTTGCACAAAATGAACAAAGAATATGGGGTCAAAGTGAGTCGCCAAACTGTGGGGCGAGGGCTAAGAGCAGTAGGGTTGAATGCATGAGTTCCAGTCAAGAAGCCTTCCATCTCTGCAAATATCTGGAAGTTTCAACTTGAGTTTGCCAAACAACACAGCCAATGGAAAGACCCAGATTGGTCTAAGGTGTTGTAGTCAGATAAATCCAAGTTCAGTCTGTTTGGTAGTGATGGCAAGCACTATATATAATGCCCAATTGGAAAATGTAATGTTGTAAGTAAGGTATACCTACAGTGAAACATGGTGGTGGCAATGTCATGGTTTGGGGCTGCTTTTCTGCATCTGCCATAGAATTGCTGGAAATATGAATGCTACGATGTGCAAGGATATACTGGAGAATGTAATGCTGCCACATGGTAAAACCAAAGTAGGCAGTGGCTGAAAATTCCAGCATGACAATCATCCTAAGCATACATCCAGTTTAGTAAAAAATTGGTTAACAAAGAAAAATCTTCGCTTCTTGCAATGACCAAGCCAATCACTTGATTTAAACCCTATAGAGCATCTTTGGGATGAGTTAAGGCTATGACTTGAGGTCCGTATCCATAACAATGGATTACTCTCTATGTTGTGATCAATAAATAGTATATGCAAAACTTTTGGCAGTCCGTTTTCTTTAATTAAGTGACCATACCTATATTCTAAAGCATTCTGGTTAAAATGAAGGTCTTGCATGATGACAACCGCATGCACTTTCAATTCATCACCAAAAAAATGGCATCACAAGGACCAGACAGAAGTAATCACATTTAAAAAAAAAAAAGCAAAATTTTTTGTCGCCACTGTATAAATAAATATAACCTGAATAATATGATGACAGTATAAAAAACATACATAGATGTCTATATTTATAATAGCAGATTATGTCATTCCTTAAATATTGAATAGGACTTTACAGTACTAGCTCATAAATCCACAGGTGATAACTTAGATATTAAAGCAACATTACCAGCAGTATATGTATCCAGGAGCTCACCACACCCGACGCGCGTTTCGCAATTGAATGCTTCATCCAGGGCTCCAATTAATAAAAAAAATAGTCTTTAAACACCAAAAACTTGACTAAAAGATGCAATAATGGATCTGACCCGAAGTGTCAACCCACTGTGTTTATTTTAGCGGCGACTGGGAAAAACGCAATGCATCAAGAATTTTAATAATATGGATAATTGGAAAAAAACATAATGTCTGAAATAAATCATGATTTTAATAATATGCCCAGTTTTGACATTTAATACATTCCCTGCCATTATACCTCATCTATTAGGTACCTGATTTTCCATGATATTAAACACTGTTACCAGTGAATGACATTACAGCTTCCCCCATCATTGTTAATCAAATTTTATTATTATTTTTTTTAAATGAAATGTTCCGTAATATCGCATGAGAAAAGTCTACATAATCGCCAATTATATCTGCTGGAAAAATCTTAGTGTCAAAGGATCAGATCTTCCCATGACAATAATATGGAATTATCCGGCTCCGTTTAACCTTTTTGTGATTCAGCCTTGGTTTCCATCCTTGTTATTATGACATTTTTGCACTGTAAACGAGTCTGCATGCTAAATTCCGATGTCGGCAATCCCTGCGGCTTTACATCTGAATTAACTTAATGTTTACATACACACAGCAACAATCGTCCCCAAATATCACCTTGATTAAATAGCGCTTGTCTTTATGAAATCACCGTGCACGGTCAATACGGCGCCCCCTGCTACATTTAGCCATTCGGTCAGGGGGGTAGTATTATATAAATAGGAGTAATACTTCTCCAAGTTATTATTTATGATTGACATCTCAAAGTAATGAGCTCTTGGAAGTGTACAGCATTGGTGCAGAGGGAATTACGCCACTATAGCGGTCACCATGGCAACAATACTTTAACAATGTAATGAAATGAACTGATACCCCCAGGCTTACATATTATAAGGCTTTTGATGAGCATTGACATTACCCTTTTTCTTCCTCCAACTCTTTAAATTATTCTACGGGAAAATTAAAAAGAAAAAAAAACAACTTGAACAGACATGGAAGTTTTACTAAGTTCTATCAGATAGAACACCGGAGATTGTATCAAATAATTCATTGTAATGTTGCCCTCTTTCTATAAGTAAAGGGTTTTCTTATTATTTTATTTTCTCACTATTCTATTTTCCAGTAGATGATGTCACTTCTTTTAGTACCGAATTTTCCGGACAAGTGTGAAAAAAATGAAAGCGCATTTTTCTTGGTGAAGTAGATGAATGGAAGGGGACAACCATGTTTTTTGCTGCTTGTGCACAGCTATGTAAAATGTTGGATCGACAGGTAGCCTATTAAGTCCTACATTAGGCAGAATCTAATTGGCTCACACACTGTACAAAGTAGAGCTGGAGGTCTTGGTTAGGTTCCGAGCTATCATGGCAACCCATTGGCTCCCATCTGTCTTCTCACTTTTGTGCCACAGTGGCTATTTAAAGATCATTTAGAGGAACTATAAAAAAAGGCAAAATTACGGTAAGTAGGTAAAGTGCTCATTTTTGGGGGTTATACTTCATAGGACAAAACTTGAATGTTGACATAGAGCAGAGGTGTCAAACTGCATTCCTCGAGGGCCGCCAACAGGTCATGTTTTCAGGATTTCCTTGTATTGCACAGGTGATAATTTAATCACCTGCACAGAATGATTCCAGCACCTTGTGGAATGCTAAGGAAATCCTGAAAACATGACCTGTTGGTGGCCCTCGAGGAATGCAGTTTGACACCTCTGACATAGAGTGCAATGTGGCTGGATAACTCTGTTGCCGGCATCCTTAAACCTCAGTCCAGGCGTTAGGTTGTACTGGGAGAAGATGTACTCAGAAGCGAGACGGAGAATGGTTAAGTAGCTCACATGAATGAACTCTGATCCTGCCTGTTAAATCCTTTAAGTTACACATGTCAAACTTTTTCCCCCAGAGTGATTATAATTGGCTCTCGACCCAGGAACCGCCCCGGTTCCACCATCACACTTTCAACTGTATCAGCATCCTGGATGCTGATACAGTTGAAAGTAATGATGGAGGAGGCAGCCATCAGCTGATTTCCCCCCCCCCCCATCATTCTCCCTCTGCATCTGATGTCTTAACGCTGCAGTGAAGAGCTGCAGAGCGCTTGCTGCTGAGACCGAAGCAGCAGGAGATTGGGGAGAGGTGTGTATTCATTTTTGGGGGACTACATGACGCCATTATGCTGTATGGAGCAACATGTGGAGCTGTTATGCTGTATGGAGGACTATGTGGGGACATTATTCTGAATGCAGCGCTATGTGGGGCCATTATACCGTATGGGGCACTATGTGGTGCCCATTATACTGTATAGAGGACTATGTGAGGCCAATTATAATGAAAGAAGGACTATGTGGGGCCCATTATACTGTATAGAGGACTATGTGGGACCATTATGCTTTATGGAGAACTAGGTGGGACCATATGATATATTGAGGACTATGTGGGGCTCATAGTTTGGGCATCATATTGTGTGGGGATCACCATACTTTGCTAGGGAAGTGCAGGCCATGGTTAGGTGGATTCATAACTGACTCAGTGATCGTACCCAAAGAGTGGTAATAAATGGTTCCACATCCAATTGGAAAAGTGTTTCAAGTGGGGTACCACAAGCTCTGTCCTTGCTCCAGTGTTGTTCAACAGTTTAATAAATGATTTGAATGAAGGTAAACTAATCAAATTTGCAGATGATGCAAAACTAGGAGGGATAGCTAATACTAGGGAAGACAGAGAGGATTCAGAAGGATCTAAATAAGCTTGAACAATGGGCAGTGACTAATAGAATGGTATTTAACAGGGAGAAATGCAAGATTCTACACCTGGGCAAGAAACAAAAATTACATCTATAGAATGGGAGGAATAGAATTAATTAACAGCACACGTGAAAAAGACTTGGAAATACTAATAGATTACAGACTGCATATGAGTCAACAGTGTGATGCAGCAGCAAAAAAAAGGCAAACACAGATTTGGGGATGCATTAAGACAAGCATAGAGTTTAGATCACGTGAAGTAATTATCCCCCTCTACTCCTCTTTGGTCAGGCCTCATCTGGAATAGTGTCTCCAGTTCTGGGCACCACATGGTGAGCGGACTGCAAACCATGTCCTACGAGGAACAGTTAAAGGATTTGGGAATGTTTAGCTTGCACACAAGAAGGCTAAGAAGATACGGTCTACAAATATATGAAAGGATGTCACAGTGTAGAGGGATCATCATTATTCTCATTTGCACATGGAAACATAAGAAGCAATGGAATGAAACTGAAAGAGGGAAGACACAGATTAGATATTAGAAAAAACTTTTTGACAGCGAGAATGATTAATGAGTGGAACATGCTGCCATGAGAGGTGGTGAGTTCTCTTTCAATGGAAGTCCTCAAACAGAGGCTGGACAGACATCTGTCTTAGATGGATGAGTGAATCCTGCATTGAGCAGGGGGTTGGACACGATGACCCTTGAGTTTCCTTCCAACTTTAACATTCTATGATTCTATGCGTAGGGTCATCATACTGTGTGTGTGGAGGGTGCTGTGGATGAATTGTATCAGACAGTGTTTAGGGGGCACGTTTGTTGGCATCATACTTTATTATCTGTTATATTTATTAATTCAAAGCTTTTTTATCCTTTGTTATTACATATTTAAATTAGGCCTTTGGGCCATATGAGTTTTTACTGCACTTACATAGTATATTATATTATTCCAATATGCCCTATTTGCTTATGTGTAGATTTTATTCTAAGATCTATTTATATTTGTTTCCATATAAACCATGTGAAAAGATTCATCGTTATACTTGATGATAACGAAATACTTCCTCAATTGTAGACATTTTTTTTTTATAAATATCAAGGTTGTCTCATGACTTTGTCCAAGTTTTTAATTTTGGCTCTCTGTGTATTTGAGTTTGACATACCTGCTTTAAGTGCTGCACTTATCAGCCACTGTACTCAGAAGCAAGGAAAGTATGGTTAGGTACCCCACTTGGATGGACAATGATGGTGACACAGAAATCCAGAAATTCCAGGACAGTCCTTAAAAATAGGGTGCTTTTTTCCCTGTCCATAATTTTTTTTAGTGGTTCTGTCATAGGTTTAGCATGACAAAGAGGGGCCAAAAGACCGCAGTGTCTGATTTCACATACTCCTGTACTGATTAGAAGCACCATCATACTAAACAGGTTTATGTTACAGTGCAGAGGTTAATCTGTTAATTTGAGAGCTTTTGGAGCTTTCCTGCTTTGATGGTCTTAGCTGTTCAGTGATAGCCACTCCCCTCTGCTATATATACTGGCTTCTATCAGTCTGGGATTTCCAGTGTTAGTTTCACACTGTCTGGTTCTGGAGTTGGAGGTGTTGGTTGTTTGAGGAGGTGTTTGGAGTGTTATTCTAAAGAATGTTGCTTGGTGATTTGTCTGTATGCATATCCTCATCCTCTCCTATTTGGTTTTTCCTTCCTTTACTTCCCAGTGTTCCACTCTGTTGTTTGTGAGTGCATATTTGGTATTTTCATTTATCCCTGTATGTCTTCCATTGTTAGTCTGGTTTGTGTATTCTTATAAACTACAACTTCCCACTTCCCTGGGTTGGGGAGGGAACAGTAAGGGCTGATTTAGGAGCTTAGCAAGGCATGTGGCCCCAGCATCTTCACCATCAGAAGTAGTCTGGTGAGCAGGTATAGCTAGAGCATTCCTAGCTTTAGGGATAGGCAAGGAGCCCCTAAACTCAGGATATTCTACAACAGTGCCATGACAGGTTCATTATTTTTTTGAAGCTAAAGAAACTTATGCAAATAATGTTGACTGTAATTGTCATATTTTTACGTTTGCGCTGCAGCTGATGTCTTCATATCAGAATTATGGCTGTAGACATGTATCACTTAAAATCATAGTGATTTATTATAGTTTCCCAATCTGTCAGTAAAAATATTGTCTGAGATTTTTAGATATTCTGTCCAGAAAAAATAAAAAGTCAAGTTGGCCGCCCTGGTGCAAAGATGAAGCCAATGACTAGTAAGCGCAATAATGACTAAATACAATGTTTACTTTATTGACCCAATTCAGAGCGATAAATTTGTATTTCATCACTACGGCTTTATTTACTTTTTGGCTGAATTTTTGGCTAAAGAAACTTATGCAAATAATGTTGACTGTAATTGTCATATTTTTACGTTTGCGCTGCAGCTGATGTCTTCATATCAGAATTATGGCTGTAGACATGTATCACTTAAAATCATAGTGATTTATTATAGTTTCCCAATCTGTCAGTAAAAATATTGTCTGAGATTTTTAGATATTCTGTCCAGAAAAAATAAAAAGTCAAGTTGGCCGCCCTGGTGCAAAGATGAAGCCAATGACTAGTAAGCGCAATAATGACTAAATACAATGTTTACTTTATTGACCCAATTCAGAGCGATAAATTTGTATTTCATCACTACGGCTCTATTTACTTTTTGGCTGAATTTTTGGCTAAAGAAACTTATGCAAATAATGTTGACTGTAATTGTCATATTTTTACGTTTGCGCTGCAGCTGATGTCTTCATATCAGAATTATGGCTGTAGACATGTATCACTTAAAATCATAGTGATTTATTATAGTTTCCCAATCTGTCAGTAAAAATATTGTCTGAGATTTTTAGATATTCTGTCCAGAAAAAATAAAAAGTCAAGTTGGCCGCCCTGGTGCAAAGATGAAGCCAATGACTAGTAAGCGCAATAATGACTAAATACAATGTTTACTTTATTGACCCAATTCAGAGCGATAAATTTGTATTTCATCACTACGGCTCTATTTACTTTTTGGCTGAATTTTTACACCACCATCAGTGTCCACCCATATAGGATACCTAGGTATTCTCCTCTGTGCTCCCAAGAAATGAGGTTATTTTGCTCAGCACTTAAGGGATTGGACAGGCCAGATCAGAGTTTTCTTAAATTCTCACCATTGCCTTTAGACTTTAATAATGTAATAATGCATTATTTCCAATTTATTTCTGGTGCCATAAAGCGCAGTTGGAGCGGCCCCCAGACGCAGGACGGCGGGGTACTCGGCACCGGGTCTATCAGTTCTGAGGATGTCACAGTGGCCTGACCCGGTCCGTGGTCCTGCTAAGGGGCGCCCAATAAAAGGTGTAGATGGTGGTGTAGGTCGCAGTAAATGACGAGGACACAGGGTTGCAGTCTCTTTACCTCTTTACTGAAGGCTTCGGCATCCGCAATCCAGAGCACTGCTAACAGGGCTGGCTGAGACCGGCCGGTCCGAAGGCACATCCAGAGTTCCCTTTGCAGGTGGAAATCAGTGTCCTTCCTACCAGCGCCTGTGTGTTGTAGTACCTCCATGCTGAGCACCACGGGATAGTCCTCACAACTGTCGTGTATGTTTCTGTTCTTTCTCTCCGTCCCCCAGATGATATGGATAGGACGCACCCGTATGATGGGGTAGGCCTGGAGTTATTTTATAGGGACCCTAGAGACGCCCCTCTCCCTCAATTGCCTCCGTTGTCTTCGTTAGGTGTAAAGGTGAGATAGCCAACCTAAAGTTAACTGCCTGGCCGTAGTTTAAAGTAATGCGTAGAGCCTCTTACTTCCTCGGCGTTCCAGCCGCCGGCTACGCGCCTCAGAAGGATGTTGCTGATCTTAGGGCACGACTCCTTCTGGTTCTATCTCCTTTGTGCTGTGATCCCGTTTCTCACTTCTCCACAATATGCTTCGCTTCGTGTCCTTTCTTAGGAGTCTGCCGCTATAAGGCACAGGCACGGCTCCGTAACGATCTGTCCTTTCCTAGGGCTCTGCCAGGATCCCACCCCTGACAGGTCCTCTCTCGAGCTCTCCCCAGCTCCTTTCTCCCTAACTTCCTATCCAACCCCCAGTTTTACCTAAATGTGAGGAGTGGTCTAGTAGATAGGCCGGAGTGTGAAGTTTAATGTGTGTCTGTGATACCTGGTCAGGTGAACTCCTTTAGTGCCGTCAGACATACCATCACTCCCCTTAGTGGCGGAGCAACAGTACTGCAACGACCAGGACTCTGGGGCGCTGCACTCCCCCCCGGTTAAATCCAGTACTCCCGGACTGGGAAAGAAGAACAACAATACATGTTAGCAAAAGACATACAGAGTTTTGAAATGCAATAAACAAGTAAATGCTAGGAACAAGTAAACATAACAGTGCTTCCCTTTATGGGAGGTAAGGACACTTGAACGTTGCGAAAGTTTTGGTCATGCACAGTCTATGACTCCCAGTTCAGTGGTTGTAACTTTGAAACAGCAGGGACCCCGGGTAAACAAAGGGGTCCCTTTTGGAGTTTTGGAGCAATTCACTGTCCATTACTCCATTGTCCATTTTTAAACCTGTAACAAAGATATTTACACAAACATTTTTAACCAAATAGCAACTTTCGTTAATATCGCCAAGTTTTGTATCGAAGTGGAGTTTGATTCTTGGTGCTACGTGTAGACCTCCACAGTACAGGGGTTGCTATTGGCCTAACAGGGCCCACTGCGCTCGCTATCGCTTGTGTAGTGCACTGTCTTCTAGCTACACTTCTAGTGAGTCTGGGTAGCACTGGCACACTGGAGCTCTCAGGGCTGCTGCTACTAATGGTGGGTATGGCAGATTCACCGATAGCAGAGGGAGGACTCACCAGTTCAACCGTTGGCATGGCATCCTCTGGTGAGGTCTGCTGTGATTGCAGGTCCGAATGGTCTAGCACCACCTCTAGTTCTGGCGGTTTCAATTGACTAAACGTTAAGACGGGCACCACAATGGCCTGATATATTTGAGTCCAAGACTGGGGAAAATCACCAAGAACAGTGTGTATCATCTTCTCCTCTTCTACAGGTGGAGAGGTTCCTGGACCTGTTTCCCTCTACCTCAACTTATCAGTAGTGTTGAGCGATACCATCCGATACTTGAAAGTATCGGTATCGGATAGTATCAGCCGATACCCGAAAAGTATCGGATATCGCCGATACTGATACCCGATACCAATACAAGTCAATGGGACACCAAGTATGGGAAGGTATCCTGATGGTTCCCAGGGTCTGAAGGAGAGGAAACTCTCCTTCAGGCCCTGGGATCCATATTAATGTGTAAAATAAATAATTAAAATAAAAAATATTGATATACTCACCTCTCCGGAGGCCCCTGCACCTCACCGCTGTTAACCGGCAGCCTTCTTTGCTTAAAATGAGCGCGTTTAGGGCCTTCCATGACGTCACGGCTTCTGATTGGTCACGTGCCGCTCATGTGACCACCAGGCGACCAATCACAAGCCGTGACGTCATTCTCAGGTCCTAAATTCCTAGAATTAGGAATTTAGGACCTGAGAATGACGTCACGGCTTGTGATTGGTCGCGTGGCGGTCACATGAGCGGCACGCGACCAATCAGAAGCCGTGACGTCATGGAAGGTGCTGAACGCGCTCATTTTAAGCAAAGCAGGCTGCCGGTTACTACCAGGGCACGTCAGAGGGTGAGTATATCCCTATTTTTTATTTTATTTCTTTATTTTTTACATGGATATGGATCCCAGGGCCTGAAGGAGAGTTTCCTCTCCTTCAGACCCTGGGAACCATACACTGGGAACTTCCGATTCCGATTCCGGTACCACAAAAGTATTGGATCTCGGTATCGGAATTCCGATACCGCAAGTATCGGCCGATACCTGATACTTGCGGTATCGAAATGCTCAACACTACTTATCAGGGCATGTTTTAAGGCTACGTTCACATTTGCGTTGTGCGCCGCAGCGTCGGCGACGCAACGCACAACGCAGGAACAACGCATGCACAACGCTGCGTTTTGCGACGCATGCGTTCTATTTTTGAACGCAAAAAAATGCATCATGCTGCGTCCTCTGCGCCATGCCGCTTGCGCCAAAAAGGACGCATGCGTCCCAAAACGCAACACAACGTGTTGTGATTTTGCTTTTTGCTCCCTCTAGTGGTCATTAGTGATTTGACTCTGGAGCTTCTGTCTTTTCCTATATCCTCACCTGGGCCGTTAGTTCAGGGGCGTTGCTATATAAGCTCCCTGGACCTTCAGTTCTATGCCTGGCATCGTTGAAATCAGAGCTAATCTGTTGTGCTCTTGTCCTATGATCCTGGTTCCTGTATTTCAAGCTAAGTCTGCTTCCTTGCTTTTTGCTTTTGTTTTGTTTGGTATTTTTGTCCAGCTTGTTCCAATCTGTATCCTGACCTTTGCTGGAAGCTCTAGGGGGCTGGTGTTCTCCCCCCGGACCGTTAGACGGTTCGGGGGTTCTTGAATCTCCAGCGTGGATTTTTATAGGGTTTTTGTTGACCAGATAAGTTATCTTGCTATATTCTGCTATTAGTAAGCTGGCCTCTCTTTGCTGAACCTGGTTCATTTCTGTGTTTGTCATTTCCTCTTACCTCACCGTTATTATTTGTGGGGGGGCTTGTATCTAGCTTTGGGGTCCCTTTCTCTGGAGGCAAGAGAGGTCTTTGTTTTCTTCTCCTAGGGGTAGTTAGATTCTCCGGCTGGCGCGAGTCATCTAGCGATCACCGTAGGCATGATCCCCGGCTACTTCTAGTGTTGGCGTTAGGAGTAGCTATTTGGTCAACCCAGTTACCACAGCCCTATGAGCTGGATTTTTGAATCTCGCAGACTTACACGTTCCTCTGAGACCCTGTCCACTGGGGTCATAACAGTATGCCAGGCCAGTATTAAATGTTTAATGCATTGCAGAAGTGGGATTATAAGAAAGAAAATTTTGAGGTTTTTTTTTCCCTCTCTCATTTTTTTTTTTTTTTTTTCTTTTCCCCTTTACCTCAGAGTGGCTTAAGCTTGCTGCAGACATGAATGTCCAGACCTTGATTACAAGTGTGGACCAGCTTGCCGCTCGTGTGCAGGGTATACAAGATTATGTTACCAGAAATCCTAGGTCTGAACCCAAGATTCCGATTCCTGAACTGTTTTCAGGAGACCGATTTAAGTTTAGGAATTTCAGGAATAATTGTAAATTGTTTTTGTCCCTGAAACCTTGTTCGTCTGGAGACTCTGCTCAACAAGTAAAAATTGTTATTTCATTCTTACGGGGTGACCCTCAAGATTGGGCTTTTTCGTTGGCGCCAGGAGATCCGGCATTGGCTGATATTGATGCGTTTTTTCTGGCGCTCGGTTTACTTTATGAGGAACCCAATCTTGAGATTCAGGCAGAGAAAGCCTTGCTGGCTATGTCTCAGGGCCAGGACGAGGCTGAGGTGTATTGCCAAAAATTTCGGAAATGGTCCGTGCTGACACATTGGAACGAGTGTGCACTGGCCGCTAATTTTAGAAATGGCCTTTCTGAGGCCATTAAGAATGTTATGGTGGGTTTTCCCATTCCCACAGGTCTGAATGATACCATGTCCCTGGCTATTCAAATTGACCGGCGGTTGCGGGAGCGCAAAACCGCAAATTCCCTCATGTTGTTGTCTGAACAGACACCTGATGTGATGCAATGTGATAGAAAAACCGCAAATTCCCTCATGGTGTTGTCTGAACGGACACCTGATTTGATGCAATGTGATAGAATCCTGACTAGAAATGAGAGGAAAATTCATAGACGCCGGAATGGCTTGTGCTACTACTGTGGTGATTCTACACATGTTATCTCAGCATGCTCTAAACGTATATCTAAGGTTGTTAGTCCTGTCACCGTTGGTAATTTGCATCCTAAGTTTATTCTGTCTGTAACTTTGATTTGCTCACTGTCATCTTATCCTGTCATGGCGTTTGTAGATTCAGGTGCTGCCCTGAGTCTTATGGATCTCTCATTTGCTAAGCGCTGTGGTTTTATTCTTGAACCATTAGAAAATCCTATCCCTCTTAGGGGTATTGATGCTACGCCATTAGCAGAAAATAAACCGCAGTATTGGACACAGGTTACCATGTGCATGACTCCTGAACACCGCGAGGTGATACGTTTCCTGGTTTTACATAAAATGCATGATTTGGTTGTTTTGGGGCTGCCATGGTTACAGACCCATAATCCAGTCCTTGACTGGAAGGCTATGTCAGTGTCTAGTTGGGGCTGTCGTGGTATTCATGAGGATTCCCTGCCTGTGTCTATTGCTTCTTCTACGCCTTCGGAAGTTCCGGAGTATTTGTCTGACTATCAGGATGTCTTTAGCGAGTCCAGGTCCAGTGCATTGCCTCCTCATAGGGAATGTGACTGTGCAATAGATTTGATTCCAGGCAGTAAATTTCCTAAGGGAAGACTGTTTAATCTGTCGATACCTGAACATACCGCTATGCGTTCATATATCAAGGAGTCTCTGGAGAAAGGACACATCCGTCCGTCTTCTTCCCCTCTTGGTGCGGGATTCTTTTTTGTGGCTAAAAAGGACGGATCTTTGAGGCCTTGTATTGACTATCGGCTTTTAAATAAGATCACTGTCAAATTTCAGTATCCTTTGCCGCTGTTGTCTGACTTGTTTGCCCGGATTAAAGGTGCCAAGTGGTTTACCAAGATAGACCTTCGTGGTGCGTACAACCTTGTGCGCATTAAGCAACGGGATGAATGGAAAACCGCATTCAATACGCCCGAAGGTCATTTTGAGTACTTGGTGATGCCTTTTGGGCTCTCTAATGCCCCTTCAGTTTTTCAGTCCTTTATGCATGACATTTTCCGGAACTATCTGGATAAATTTTTGATCGTTTATCTGGATGATATTCTGTTTTTTTCTGATAATTGGGACTCGCATGTGGAGCAGGTCAGGATGGTCTTTAAAATTTTGCGTGAAAATTCTTTGTTTGTCAAGGGCTCAAAGTGTCTTTTTGGTGTACAGAAGGTTCCCTTTTTGGGGTTCATTTTTTCCCCTTCTGCTGTGGAGATGGACCCAGTCAAGGTCCGAGCTATTCTTGATTGGACTCAGCACTCGTCAGTTAAGAGTCTTCAGAAGTTCTTGGGTTTCGCTAACTTCTACCGTCGTTTTATCGCTAACTTTTCTAGCATTGTGAAACCTTTGACGGATATGACCAAGAAGGGCTCCGATGTGGTTAATTGGGCTCCTGCTGCCGTGGAGGCTTTCCAGGAGTTGAAACGTCGGTTTACTTCGGCGCCTGTTTTGTGCCAGCCTGATGTCTCGCTTCCCTTTCAGGTTGAGGTGGATGCTTCAGAGATTGGAGCAGGGGCCGTTTTGTCGCAGAGAGGCCCTGGTTGCTCTGTTATGAGACCTTGCGCCTTTTTCTCTAGGAAGTTTTCGCCTGCGGAGCAAAATTATGATGTGGGCAATCGGGAGTTGTTGGCCATAAAATGGGCATTTGAGGAGTGGCGTCATTGGCTCGAGGGTGCTAAGCATCGTGTGGTGGTCTTGACTGATCACAAAAATCTGATGTATCTCGAGTCTGCTAAACGCCTGAATCCTAGACAGGCCCGCTGGTCATTGTTTTTCTCCCGTTTTGACTTTGTTGTCTCGTATTTACCAGGTTCAAAAAATGTGAAGGCCGATGCTCTTTCCAGGAGCTTTGTGCCTGATGCTCCTGGAGTCGCTGAACCTGTTGGTATTCTTAAGGATGGTATTATCTTGTCAGCTATTTCTCCAGATCTGCGACGTGTGTTGCAGAGATTTCAGGCTGATAGGCCTGATTCTTGTCCACCTGACAGACTGTTTGTGCCTGATAAGTGGACCAGCAGAGTCATTTCCGAGGTTCATTCCTCGGTGTTGGCAGGTCACCCAGGAATTTTTGGCACCAGAGATCTGGTGGCCAGATCCTTTTGGTGGCCTTCCTTGTCTAGGGATGTGCGGTCATTTGTACAGTCCTGTGGGACTTGTGCTCGAGCTAAGCCTTGCTGTTCTCGTGCCAGCGGGTTGCTCTTGCCCTTGCCTGTCCCTAAGAGACCTTGGACACATATCTCCATGGATTTCATTTCTGATCTTCCGGTGTCTCAAGGCATGTCTGTTATCTGGGTGATATGTGATCGCTTCTCCAAGATGGTCCATTTGGTTCCTTTGCCTAAGCTGCCTTCCTCTTCCGATCTGGTTCCTGTGTTTTTCCAGAACGTGGTTCGTTTGCACGGCATCCCTGAGAATATTGTGTCAGACAGAGGATCCCAGTTCGTTTCCAGATTCTGGCGATCCTTTTGTAGTAGGATGGGCATTGACTTGTCGTTTTCGTCTGCTTTCCATCCTCAGACTAATGGACAGACGGAGCGAACTAATCAGACTTTGGAGGCTTATTTGAGGTGTTTTGTCTCTGCTGATCAGGACGATTGGGTGACCTTCTTGCCGTTGGCTGAGTTTGCCCTTAATAATCGGGCTAGTTCCGCCACCTTGGTTTCGCCGTTTTTCTGCAACTCTGGTTTCCACCCTCGTTTTTCTTCGGGTCATGTGGAACCTTCTGACTGCCCTGGGGTGGATTCTGTGGTGGATAGGTTGCAGCGGATCTGGAATCTTGTGGTGGACAACTTGAAGTTATCACAGGAGAGGGCTCAGCGCGTTGCAAACCGCCGCCGCGGTGGGGATTTGGTGTGGCTTTCTTCCCGCTTTGTTCCTATGAAGGTTTCCTCTCCCAAATTTAAACCTCGTTTTATTGGTCCTTACAAGATATTGGAAATCCTTAATCCTGTATCCTTTCGCCTGGATCTTCCTGTGTCGTTTGCTATCCACAACGTGTTTCATAGGTCCTTGTTGCGGCGGTACGTTGTGCCTGTGGTTCCTTCTGCTGAGCCTCCTGCTCCGGTGTTGGTCGAGGGCGAGTTGGAGTACGTGGTGGAGAAGATCTTGGATTCTCGTCTCTCCAGGCGGAGGCTTCAGTACCTGGTCAAGTGGAAGGGCTATGGTCAGGAAGATAATTCCTGGGTGGTCGCCTCTGATGTTCATGCGGCCGATTTAGTTCGTGCCTTTCACGCCGCTCGTCCTGATCGCCCTGGTGGTCGTGGTGAGGGTTCGGTGACCCCTCACTAAGGGGGGGGTACTGTTGTGATTTTGCTTTTTGCTCCCTCTAGTGGTCATTAGTGATTTGACTCTGGAGCTTCTGTCTTTTCCTATATCCTCACCTGGGCCGTTAGTTCAGGGGCGTTGCTATATAAGCTCCCTGGACCTTCAGTTCTATGCCTGGCATCGTTGAAATCAGAGCTAATCTGTTGTGCTCTTGTCCTATGATCCTGGTTCCTGTATTTCAAGCTAAGTCTGCTTCCTTGCTTTTTGCTTTTGTTTTGTTTGGTATTTTTGTCCAGCTTGTTCCAATCTGTATCCTGACCTTTGCTGGAAGCTCTAGGGGGCTGGTGTTCTCCCCCCAGACCGTTAGACGGTTCGGGGGTTCTTGAATCTCCAGCGTGGATTTTTATAGGGTTTTTGTTGACCAGATAAGTTATCTTGCTATATTCTGCTATTAGTAAGCTGGCCTCTCTTTGCTGAACCTGGTTCATTTCTGTGTTTGTCATTTCCTCTTACCTCACCGTTATTATTTGTGGGGGGCTTGTATCTAGCTTTGGGGTCCCTTTCTCTGGAGGCAAGAGAGGTCTTTGTTTTCTTCTCCTAGGGGTAGTTAGATTCTCCGGCTGGCGCGAGTCATCTAGCGATCACCGTAGGCATGATCCCCGGCTACTTCTAGTGTTGGCGTTAGGAGTAGCTATTTGGTCAACCCAGTTACCACAGCCCTATGAGCTGGATTTTTGAATCTCGCAGACTTACACGTTCCTCTGAGACCCTGTCCACTGGGGTCATAACAGTATGCCAGGCCAGTATTAAATGTTTAATGCATTGCAGAAGTGGGATTATAAGAAAGAACATTTTGAGTTTTTTTTTTCCCTCTCTCATTTTTTTTTTTTTTTTTTTCTTTTCCCCTTTACCTCAGAGTGGCTTAAGCTTGCTGCAGACATGAATGTCCAGACCTTGATTACAAGTGTGGACCAGCTTGCCGCTCGTGTGCAGGGTATACAAGATTATGTTACCAGAAATCCTAGGTCTGAACCCAAGATTCCGATTCCTGAACTGTTTTCAGGAGACCGGTTTAAGTTTAGGAATTTCAGGAATAATTGTAAATTGTTTTTGTCCCTGAAACCTTGTTCGTCTGGAGACTCTGCTCAACAAGTAAAAATTGTTATTTCATTCTTACGGGGTGACCCTCAAGATTGGGCTTTTTCGTTGGCGCCAGGAGATCCGGCATTGGCTGATATTGATGCGTTTTTTCTGGCGCTCGGTTTACTTTATGAGGAACCCAATCTTGAGATTCAGGCAGAGAAAGCCTTGCTGGCTATGTCTCAGGGCCAGGACGAGGCTGAGGTGTATTGCCAAAAATTTCGGAAATGGTCCGTGCTGACACATTGGAACGAGTGTGCACTGGCCGCTAATTTTAGAAATGGCCTTTCTGAGGCCATTAAGAATGTTATGGTGGGTTTTCCCATTCCCACAGGTCTGAATGATACCATGTCCCTGGCTATTCAAATTGACCGGCGGTTGCGGGAGCGCAAAACCGCAAATTCCCTCATGTTGTTGTCTGAACAGACACCTGATGTGATGCAATGTGATAGAAAAACCGCAAATTCCCTCATGGTGTTGTCTGAACGGACACCTGATTTGATGCAATGTGATAGAATCCTGACTAGAAATGAGAGGAAAATTCATAGACGCCGGAATGGCTTGTGCTACTACTGTGGTGATTCTACACATGTTATCTCAGCATGCTCTAAACGTATATCTAAGGTTGTTAGTCCTGTCACCGTTGGTAATTTGCATCCTAAGTTTATTCTGTCTGTAACTTTGATTTGCTCACTGTCATCTTATCCTGTCATGGCGTTTGTAGATTCAGGTGCTGCCCTGAGTCTTATGGATCTCTCATTTGCTAAGCGCTGTGGTTTTATTCTTGAACCATTAGAAAATCCTATCCCTCTTAGGGGTATTGATGCTACGCCATTAGCAGAAAATAAACCGCAGTATTGGACACAGGTTACCATGTGCATGACTCCTGAACACCGCGAGGTGATACGTTTTCTCGTTCTACATAAAATGCATGATTTGATTGTTTTGGGGCTGCCATGGTTACAGACCCATAATCCAGTCCTTGACTGGAAGGCTATGTCAGTGTCTAGTTGGGGCTGTCGTGGTATTCATGAGGATTCCCTGCCTGTGTCTATTGCTTCTTCTACGCCTTCGGAAGTTCCGGAGTATTTGTCTGACTATCAGGATGTCTTTAGCGAGTCCAGGTCCAGTGCATTGCCTCCTCATAGGGAATGTGACTGTGCAATAGATTTGATTCCAGGCAGTAAATTTCCTAAGGGAAGACTGTTTAATCTGTCGATACCTGAACATACCGCTATGCGTTCATATATCAAGGAGTCTCTGGAGAAAGGACACATCCATCCGTCTTCTTCCCCTCTTGGTGCGGGATTCTTTTTTGTGGCTAAAAAGGACGGATCTTTGAGGCCTTGTATTGACTATCGGCTTTTAAATAAGATCACTGTCAAATTTCAGTATCCTTTGCCGCTGTTGTCTGACTTGTTTGCCCGGATTAAAGGTGCCAAGTGGTTTACCAAGATAGACCTTCGTGGTGCGTACAACCTTGTGCGCATTAAGCAACGGGATGAATGGAAAACCGCATTCAATACGCCCGAAGGTCATTTTGAGTACTTGGTGATGCCTTTTGGGCTCTCTAATGCCCCTTCAGTTTTTCAGTCCTTTATGCATGACATTTTCCGGAACTATCTGGATAAATTTTTGATCGTTTATCTGGATGATATTCTGTTTTTTTCTGATAATTGGGACTCGCATGTGGAGCAGGTCAGGATGGTCTTTAAAATTTTGCGTGAAAATTCTTTGTTTGTCAAGGGCTCAAAGTGTCTTTTTGGTGTACAGAAGGTTCCCTTTTTGGGGTTCATTTTTTCCCCTTCTGCTGTGGAGATGGACCCAGTCAAGGTCCGAGCTATTCTTGATTGGACTCAGCACTCGTCAGTTAAGAGTCTTCAGAAGTTCTTGGGTTTCGCTAACTTCTACCGTCGTTTTATCGCTAACTTTTCTAGCATTGTGAAACCTTTGACGGATATGACCAAGAAGGGCTCCGATGTGGTTAATTGGGCTCCTGCTGCCGTGGAGGCTTTCCAGGAGTTGAAACGTCGGTTTACTTCGGCGCCTGTTTTGTGCCAGCCTGATGTCTCGCTTCCCTTTCAGGTTGAGGTGGATGCTTCAGAGATTGGAGCAGGGGCCGTTTTGTCGCAGAGAGGCCCTGGTTGCTCTGTTATGAGACCTTGCGCCTTTTTCTCTAGGAAGTTTTCGCCTGCGGAGCGAAATTATGATGTGGGCAATCGGGAGTTGTTGGCCATGAAATGGGCATTTGAGGAGTGGCGTCATTGGCTCGAGGGTGCTAAGCATCGTGTGGTGGTCTTGACTGATCACAAAAATCTGATGTATCTCGAGTCTGCTAAACGCCTGAATCCTAGACAGGCCCGCTGGTCATTGTTTTTCTCCCGTTTTGACTTTGTTGTCTCGTATTTACCAGGTTCAAAAAATGTGAAGGCCGATGCTCTTTCCAGGAGCTTTGTGCCTGATGCTCCTGGAGTCGCTGAACCTGTTGGTATTCTTAAGGATGGTATTATCTTGTCAGCTATTTCTCCAGATCTGCGACGTGTGTTGCAGAGATTTCAGGCTGATAGGCCTGATTCTTGTCCACCTGACAGACTGTTTGTGCCTGATAAGTGGACCAGCAGAGTCATTTCCGAGGTTCATTCCTCGGTGTTGGCAGGTCACCCAGGAATTTTTGGCACCAGAGATCTGGTGGCCAGATCCTTTTGGTGGCCTTCCTTGTCTAGGGATGTGCGGTCATTTGTACAGTCCTGTGGGACTTGTGCTCGAGCTAAGCCTTGCTGTTCTCGTGCCAGCGGGTTGCTCTTGCCCTTGCCTGTCCCTAAGAGACCTTGGACACATATCTCCATGGATTTCATTTCTGATCTTCCGGTGTCTCAAGGCATGTCTGTTATCTGGGTGATATGTGATCGCTTCTCCAAGATGGTCCATTTGGTTCCTTTGCCTAAGCTGCCTTCCTCTTCCGATCTGGTTCCTGTGTTTTTCCAGAACGTGGTTCGTTTGCACGGCATCCCTGAGAATATTGTGTCAGACAGAGGATCCCAGTTCGTTTCCAGATTCTGGCGATCCTTTTGTAGTAGGATGGGCATTGACTTGTCGTTTTCGTCTGCTTTCCATCCTCAGACTAATGGACAGACGGAGCGAACTAATCAGACTTTGGAGGCTTATTTGAGGTGTTTTGTCTCTGCTGATCAGGACGATTGGGTGACCTTCTTGCCGTTGGCTGAGTTTGCCCTTAATAATCGGGCTAGTTCCGCCACCTTGGTTTCGCCGTTTTTCTGCAACTCTGGTTTCCACCCTCGTTTTTCTTCGGGTCATGTGGAACCTTCTGACTGCCCTGGGGTGGATTCTGTGGTGGATAGGTTGCAGCGGATCTGGAATCTTGTGGTGGACAACTTGAAGTTATCACAGGAGAGGGCTCAGCGCGTTGCAAACCGCCGCCGCGGTGGGGATTTGGTGTGGCTTTCTTCCCGCTTTGTTCCTATGAAGGTTTCCTCTCCCAAATTTAAACCTCGTTTTATTGGTCCTTACAAGATATTGGAAATCCTTAATCCTGTATCCTTTCGCCTGGATCTTCCTGTGTCGTTTGCTATCCACAACGTGTTTCATAGGTCCTTGTTGCGGCGGTACGTTGTGCCTGTGGTTCCTTCTGCTGAGCCTCCTGCTCCGGTGTTGGTCGAGGGCGAGTTGGAGTACGTGGTGGAGAAGATCTTGGATTCTCGTCTCTCCAGGCGGAGGCTTCAGTACCTGGTCAAGTGGAAGGGCTATGGTCAGGAAGATAATTCCTGGGTGGTCGCCTCTGATGTTCATGCGGCCGATTTAGTTCGTGCCTTTCACGCCGCTCGTCCTGATCGCCCTGGTGGTCGTGGTGAGGGTTCGGTGACCCCTCACTAAGGGGGGGGTACTGTTGTGATTTTGCTTTTTGCTCCCTCTAGTGGTCATTAGTGATTTGACTCTGGAGCTTCTGTCTTTTCCTATATCCTCACCTGGGCCGTTAGTTCAGGGGCGTTGCTATATAAGCTCCCTGGACCTTCAGTTCTATGCCTGGCATCGTTGAAATCAGAGCTAATCTGTTGTGCTCTTGTCCTATGATCCTGGTTCCTGTATTTCAAGCTAAGTCTGCTTCCTTGCTTTTTGCTTTTGTTTTGTTTGGTATTTTTGTCCAGCTTGTTCCAATCTGTATCCTGACCTTTGCTGGAAGCTCTAGGGGGCTGGTGTTCTCCCCCCAGACCGTTAGACGGTTCGGGGGTTCTTGAATCTCCAGCGTGGATTTTTATAGGGTTTTTGTTGACCAGATAAGTTATCTTGCTATATTCTGCTATTAGTAAGCTGGCCTCTCTTTGCTGAACCTGGTTCATTTCTGTGTTTGTCATTTCCTCTTACCTCACCGTTATTATTTGTGGGGGGCTTGTATCTAGCTTTGGGGTCCCTTTCTCTGGAGGCAAGAGAGGTCTTTGTTTTCTTCTCCTAGGGGTAGTTAGATTCTCCGGCTGGCGCGAGTCATCTAGCGATCACCGTAGGCATGATCCCCGGCTACTTCTAGTGTTGGCGTTAGGAGTAGCTATTTGGTCAACCCAGTTACCACAGCCCTATGAGCTGGATTTTTGAATCTCGCAGACTTACACGTTCCTCTGAGACCCTGTCCACTGGGGTCATAACAGTATGCCAGGCCAGTATTAAATGTTTAATGCATTGCAGAAGTGGGATTATAAGAAAGAAAATTTTGAGTTTTTTTTTTCCCTCTCTCATTTTATTTTTTTTTTTTTTCTTTTCCCCTTTACCTCAGAGTGGCTTAAGCTTGCTGCAGACATGAATGTCCAGACCTTGATTACAAGTGTGGACCAGCTTGCCGCTCGTGTGCAGGGTATACAAGATTATGTTACCAGAAATCCTAGGTCTGAACCCAAGATTCCGATTCCTGAACTGTTTTCAGGAGACCGATTTAAGTTTAGGAATTTCAGGAATAATTGTAAATTGTTTTTGTCCCTGAAACCTTGTTCGTCTGGAGACTCTGCTCAACAAGTAAAAATTGTTATTTCATTCTTACGGGGTGACCCTCAAGATTGGGCTTTTTCGTTGGCGCCAGGAGATCCGGCATTGGCTGATATTGATGCGTTTTTTCTGGCGCTCGGTTTACTTTATGAGGAACCCAATCTTGAGATTCAGGCAGAGAAAGCCTTGCTGGCTATGTCTCAGGGCCAGGACGAGGCTGAGGTGTATTGCCAAAAATTTCGGAAATGGTCCGTGCTGACACATTGGAACGAGTGTGCACTGGCCGCTAATTTTAGAAATGGCCTTTCTGAGGCCATTAAGAATGTTATGGTGGGTTTTCCCATTCCCACAGGTCTGAATGATACCATGTCCCTGGCTATTCAAATTGACCGGCGGTTGCGGGAGCGCAAAACCGCAAATTCCCTCATGTTGTTGTCTGAACAGACACCTGATGTGATGCAATGTGATAGAAAAACCGCAAATTCCCTCATGGTGTTGTCTGAACGGACACCTGATTTGATGCAATGTGATAGAATCCTGACTAGAAATGAGAGGAAAATTCATAGACGCCGGAATGGCTTGTGCTACTACTGTGGTGATTCTACACATGTTATCTCAGCATGCTCTAAACGTATATCTAAGGTTGTTAGTCCTGTCACCGTTGGTAATTTGCATCCTAAGTTTATTCTGTCTGTAACTTTGATTTGCTCACTGTCATCTTATCCTGTCATGGCGTTTGTAGATTCAGGTGCTGCCCTGAGTCTTATGGATCTCTCATTTGCTAAGCGCTGTGGTTTTATTCTTGAACCATTAGAAAATCCTATCCCTCTTAGGGGTATTGATGCTACGCCATTAGCAGAAAATAAACCGCAGTATTGGACACAGGTTACCATGTGCATGACTCCTGAACACCGCGAGGTGATACGTTTTCTCGTTCTACATAAAATGCATGATTTGATTGTTTTGGGGCTGCCATGGTTACAGACCCATAATCCAGTCCTTGACTGGAAGGCTATGTCAGTGTCTAGTTGGGGCTGTCGTGGTATTCATGAGGATTCCCTGCCTGTGTCTATTGCTTCTTCTACGCCTTCGGAAGTTCCGGAGTATTTGTCTGACTATCAGGATGTCTTTAGCGAGTCCAGGTCCAGTGCATTGCCTCCTCATAGGGAATGTGACTGTGCAATAGATTTGATTCCAGGCAGTAAGTTTCCTAAGGGAAGACTGTTTAATCTGTCGATACCTGAACATACCGCTATGCGTTCATATATCAAGGAGTCTCTGGAGAAAGGACACATCCATCCGTCTTCTTCCCCTCTTGGTGCGGGATTCTTTTTTGTGGCTAAAAAGGACGGATCTTTGAGGCCTTGTATTGACTATCGGCTTTTAAATAAGATCACTGTCAAATTTCAGTATCCTTTGCCGCTGTTGTCTGACTTGTTTGCCCGGATTAAAGGTGCCAAGTGGTTTACCAAGATAGACCTTCGTGGTGCGTACAACCTTGTGCGCATTAAGCAACGGGATGAATGGAAAACCGCATTCAATACGCCCGAAGGTCATTTTGAGTACTTGGTGATGCCTTTTGGGCTCTCTAATGCCCCTTCAGTTTTTCAGTCCTTTATGCATGACATTTTCCGGAACTATCTGGATAAATTTTTGATCGTTTATCTGGATGATATTCTGTTTTTTTCTGATAATTGGGACTCGCATGTGGAGCAGGTCAGGATGGTCTTTAAAATTTTGCGTGAAAATTCTTTGTTTGTCAAGGGCTCAAAGTGTCTTTTTGGTGTACAGAAGGTTCCCTTTTTGGGGTTCATTTTTTCCCCTTCTGCTGTGGAGATGGACCCAGTCAAGGTCCGAGCTATTCTTGATTGGACTCAGCACTCGTCAGTTAAGAGTCTTCAGAAGTTCTTGGGTTTCGCTAACTTCTACCGTCGTTTTATCGCTAACTTTTCTAGCATTGTGAAACCTTTGACGGATATGACCAAGAAGGGCTCCGATGTGGTTAATTGGGCTCCTGCTGCCGTGGAGGCTTTCCAGGAGTTGAAACGTCGGTTTACTTCGGCGCCTGTTTTGTGCCAGCCTGATGTCTCGCTTCCCTTTCAGGTTGAGGTGGATGCTTCAGAGATTGGAGCAGGGGCCGTTTTGTCGCAGAGAGGCCCTGGTTGCTCTGTTATGAGACCTTGCGCCTTTTTCTCTAGGAAGTTTTCGCCTGCGGAGCGAAATTATGATGTGGGCAATCGGGAGTTGTTGGCCATGAAATGGGCATTTGAGGAGTGGCGTCATTGGCTCGAGGGTGCTAAGCATCGTGTGGTGGTCTTGACTGATCACAAAAATCTGATGTATCTCGAGTCTGCTAAACGCCTGAATCCTAGACAGGCCCGCTGGTCATTGTTTTTCTCCCGTTTTGACTTTGTTGTCTCGTATTTACCAGGTTCAAAAAATGTGAAGGCCGATGCTCTTTCCAGGAGCTTTGTGCCTGATGCTCCTGGAGTCGCTGAACCTGTTGGTATTCTTAAGGATGGTATTATCTTGTCAGCTATTTCTCCAGATCTGCGACGTGTGTTGCAGAGATTTCAGGCTGATAGGCCTGATTCTTGTCCACCTGACAGACTGTTTGTGCCTGATAAGTGGACCAGCAGAGTCATTTCCGAGGTTCATTCCTCGGTGTTGGCAGGTCACCCAGGAATTTTTGGCACCAGAGATCTGGTGGCCAGATCCTTTTGGTGGCCTTCCTTGTCTAGGGATGTGCGGTCATTTGTACAGTCCTGTGGGACTTGTGCTCGAGCTAAGCCTTGCTGTTCTCGTGCCAGCGGGTTGCTCTTGCCCTTGCCTGTCCCTAAGAGACCTTGGACACATATCTCCATGGATTTCATTTCTGATCTTCCGGTGTCTCAAGGCATGTCTGTTATCTGGGTGATATGTGATCGCTTCTCCAAGATGGTCCATTTGGTTCCTTTGCCTAAGCTGCCTTCCTCTTCCGATCTGGTTCCTGTGTTTTTCCAGAACGTGGTTCGTTTGCACGGCATCCCTGAGAATATTGTGTCAGACAGAGGATCCCAGTTCGTTTCCAGATTCTGGCGATCCTTTTGTAGTAGGATGGGCATTGACTTGTCGTTTTCGTCTGCTTTCCATCCTCAGACTAATGGACAGACGGAGCGAACTAATCAGACTTTGGAGGCTTATTTGAGGTGTTTTGTCTCTGCTGATCAGGACGATTGGGTGACCTTCTTGCCGTTGGCTGAGTTTGCCCTTAATAATCGGGCTAGTTCCGCCACCTTGGTTTCGCCGTTTTTCTGCAACTCTGGTTTCCACCCTCGTTTTTCTTCGGGTCATGTGGAACCTTCTGACTGCCCTGGGGTGGATTCTGTGGTGGATAGGTTGCAGCGGATCTGGAATCTTGTGGTGGACAACTTGAAGTTGTCACAGGAGAGGGCTCAGCGCTTTGCAAACCGCCGCCGCGGTGGGGATTTGGTGTGGCTTTCTTCCCGCTTTGTTCCTATGAAGGTTTCCTCTCCCAAATTTAAACCTCGTTTTATTGGTCCTTACAAGATATTGGAAATCCTTAATCCTGTATCCTTTCGCCTGGATCTTCCTGTGTCGTTTGCTATCCACAACGTGTTTCATAGGTCCTTGTTGCGGCGGTACGTTGTGCCTGTGGTTCCTTCTGCTGAGCCTCCTGCTCCGGTGTTGGTCGAGGGCGAGTTGGAGTACGTGGTGGAGAAGATCTTGGATTCTCGTCTCTCCAGGCGGAGGCTTCAGTACCTGGTCAAGTGGAAGGGCTATGGTCAGGAAGATAATTCCTGGGTGGTCGCCTCTGATGTTCATGCGGCCGATTTAGTTCGTGCCTTTCACGCCGCTCGTCCTGATCGCCCTGGTGGTCGTGGTGAGGGTTCGGTGACCCCTCACTAAGGGGGGGGTACTGTTGTGATTTTGCTTTTTGCTCCCTCTAGTGGTCATTAGTGATTTGACTCTGGAGCTTCTGTCTTTTCCTATATCCTCACCTGGGCCGTTAGTTCAGGGGCGTTGCTATATAAGCTCCCTGGACCTTCAGTTCTATGCCTGGCATCGTTGAAATCAGAGCTAATCTGTTGTGCTCTTGTCCTATGATCCTGGTTCCTGTATTTCAAGCTAAGTCTGCTTCCTTGCTTTTTGCTTTTGTTTTGTTTGGTATTTTTGTCCAGCTTGTTCCAATCTGTATCCTGACCTTTGCTGGAAGCTCTAGGGGGCTGGTGTTCTCCCCCCGGACCGTTAGACGGTTCGGGGGTTCTTGAATCTCCAGCGTGGATTTTTATAGGGTTTTTGTTGACCAGATAAGTTATCTTGCTATATTCTGCTATTAGTAAGCTGGCCTCTCTTTGCTGAACCTGGTTCATTTCTGTGTTTGTCATTTCCTCTTACCTCACCGTTATTATTTGTGGGGGGCTTGTATCTAGCTTTGGGGTCCCTTTCTCTGGAGACAAGAGAGGTCTTTGTTTTCTTCTCCTAGGGGTAGTTAGATTCTCCGGCTGGCGCGAGTCATCTAGCGATCACCGTAGGCATGATCCCCGGCTACTTCTAGTGTTGGCGTTAGGAGTAGCTATTTGGTCAACCCAGTTACCACAGCCCTATGAGCTGGATTTTTGAATCTCGCAGACTTACACGTTCCTCTGAGACCCTGTCCACTGGGGTCATAACAGTATGCCAGGCCAGTATTAAATGTTTAATGCATTGCAGAAGTGGGATTATAAGAAAGAAAATTTTGAGTTTTTTTTTCCCTCTCTCATTTTTTTTTTTTTTTTTTTCTTTTCCCCTTTACCTCAGAGTGGCTTAAGCTTGCTGCAGACATGAATGTCCAGACCTTGATTACAAGTGTGGACCAGCTTGCCGCTCGTGTGCAGGGTATACAAGATTATGTTACCAGAAATCCTAGGTCTGAACCCAAGATTCCGATTCCTGAACTGTTTTCAGGAGACCGATTTAAGTTTAGGAATTTCAGGAATAATTGTAAATTGTTTTTGTCCCTGAAACCTTGTTCGTCTGGAGACTCTGCTCAACAAGTAAAAATTGTTATTTCATTCTTACGGGGTGACCCTCAAGATTGGGCTTTTTCGTTGGCGCCAGGAGATCCGGCATTGGCTGATATTGATGCGTTTTTTCTGGCGCTCGGTTTACTTTATGAGGAACCCAATCTTGAGATTCAGGCAGAGAAAGCCTTGCTGGCTATGTCTCAGGGCCAGGACGAGGCTGAGGTGTATTGCCAAAAATTTCGGAAATGGTCCGTGCTGACACATTGGAACGAGTGTGCACTGGCCGCTAATTTTAGAAATGGCCTTTCTGAGGCCATTAAGAATGTTATGGTGGGTTTTCCCATTCCCACAGGTCTGAATGATACCATGTCCCTGGCTATTCAAATTGACCGGCGGTTGCGGGAGCGCAAAACCGCAAATTCCCTCATGTTGTTGTCTGAACAGACACCTGATGTGATGCAATGTGAGAGAAAAACCGCAAATTCCCTCATGGTGTTGTCTGAACGGACACCTGATTTGATGCAATGTGATAGAATCCTGACTAGAAATGAGAGGAAAATTCATAGACGCCGGAATGGCTTGTGCTACTACTGTGGTGATTCTACACATGTTATCTCAGCATGCTCTAAACGTATATCTAAGGTTGTTAGTCCTGTCACCGTTGGTAATTTGCATCCTAAGTTTATTCTGTCTGTAACTTTGATTTGCTCACTGTCATCTTATCCTGTCATGGCGTTTGTAGATTCAGGTGCTGCCCTGAGTCTTATGGATCTCTCATTTGCTAAGCGCTGTGGTTTTATTCTTGAACCATTAGAAAATCCTATCCCTCTTAGGGGTATTGATGCGACGCCATTAGCAGAAAATAAACCGCAGTATTGGACACAGGTTACCATGTGCATGACTCCTGAACACCGCGAGGTGATACGTTTTCTCGTTCTACATAAAATGCATGATTTGGTTGTTTTGGGGCTGCCATGGTTACAGACCCATAATCCAGTCCTTGACTGGAAGGCTATGTCAGTGTCTAGTTGGGGCTGTCGTGGTATTCATGAGGATTCCCTGCCTGTGTCTATTGCTTCTTCTACGCCTTCGGAAGTTCCGGAGTATTTGTCTGACTATCAGGATGTCTTTAGCGAGTCCAGGTCCAGTGCATTGCCTCCTCATAGGGAATGTGACTGTGCAATAGATTTGATTCCAGGCAGTAAATTTCCTAAGGGAAGACTGTTTAATCTGTCGATACCTGAACATACCGCTATACGTTCATATATCAAGGAGTCTCTGGAGAAAGGACACATCCGTCCGTCTTCTTCCCCTCTTGGTGCGGGATTCTTTTTTGTGGCTAAAAAGGACGGATCTTTGAGGCCTTGTATTGACTATCGGCTTTTAAATAAGATCACTGTCAAATTTCAGTATCCTTTGCCGCTGTTGTCTGACTTGTTTGCCCGGATTAAAGGTGCCAAGTGGTTTACCAAGATAGAGCTTCGTGGTGCGTACAACCTTGTGCGCATTAAGCAACGGGATGAATGGAAAACCGCATTCAATATGCCCGAAGGTCATTTTGAGTACTTGGTGATGCCTTTTGGGCTCTCTAATGCCCCTTCAGTTTTTCAGTCCTTTATGCATGACATTTTCCGGAACTATCTGGATAAATTTTTGATCGTTTATCTGGATGATATTCTGTTTTTTTCTGATAATTGGGACTCGCATGTGGAGCAGGTCAGGATGGTCTTTAAAATTTTGCGTGAAAATTCTTTGTTTGTCAAGGGCTCAAAGTGTCTTTTTGGTGTACAGAAGGTTCCCTTTTTGGGGTTCATTTTTTCCCCTTCTGCTGTGGAGATGGACCCAGTCAAGGTCCGAGCTATTCTTGATTGGACTCAGCACTCGTCAGTTAAGAGTCTTCAGAAGTTCTTGGGTTTCGCTAACTTCTACCGTCGTTTTATCGCTAACTTTTCTAGCATTGTGAAACCTTTGACGGATATGACCAAGAAGGGCTCCGATGTGGTTAATTGGGCTCCTGCTGCCGTGGAGGCTTTCCAGGAGTTGAAACGTCGGTTTACTTCGGCGCCTGTTTTGTGCCAGCCTGATGTCTCGCTTCCCTTTCAGGTTGAGGTGGATGCTTCAGAGATTGGAGCAGGGGCCGTTTTGTCGCAGAGAGGCCCTGGTTGCTCTGTTATGAGACCTTGCGCCTTTTTCTCTAGGAAGTTTTCGCCTGCGGAGCGAAATTATGATGTGGGCAATCGGGAGTTGTTGGCCATGAAATGGGCATTTGAGGAGTGGCGTCATTGGCTCGAGGGTGCTAAGCATCGTGTGGTGGTCTTGACTGATCACAAAAATCTGATGTATCTCGAGTCTGCTAAACGCCTGAATCCTAGACAGGCCCGCTGGTCATTGTTTTTCTCCCGTTTTGACTTTGTTGTCTCGTATTTACCAGGTTCAAAAAATGTGAAGGCCGATGCTCTTTCCAGGAGCTTTGTGCCTGATGCTCCTGGAGTCGCTGAACCTGTTGGTATTCTTAAGGATGGTATTATCTTGTCAGCTATTTCTCCAGATCTGCGACGTGTGTTGCAGAGATTTCAGGCTGATAGGCCTGATTCTTGTCCACCTGACAGACTGTTTGTGCCTGATAAGTGGACCAGCAGAGTCATTTCCGAGGTTCATTCCTCGGTGTTGGCAGGTCACCCAGGAATTTTTGGCACCAGAGATCTGGTGGCCAGATCCTTTTGGTGGCCTTCCTTGTCTAGGGATGTGCGGTCATTTGTACAGTCCTGTGGGACTTGTGCTCGAGCTAAGCCTTGCTGTTCTCGTGCCAGCGGGTTGCTCTTGCCCTTGCCTGTCCCTAAGAGACCTTGGACACATATCTCCATGGATTTCATTTCTGATCTTCCGGTGTCTCAAGGCATGTCTGTTATCTGGGTGATATGTGATCGCTTCTCCAAGATGGTCCATTTGGTTCCTTTGCCTAAGCTGCCTTCCTCTTCCGATCTGGTTCCTGTGTTTTTCCAGAACGTGGTTCGTTTGCACGGCATCCCTGAGAATATTGTGTCAGACAGAGGATCCCAGTTCGTTTCCAGATTCTGGCGATCCTTTTGTAGTAGGATGGGCATTGACTTGTCGTTTTCGTCTGCTTTCCATCCTCAGACTAATGGACAGACGGAGCAAACTAATCAGACTTTGGAGGCTTATTTGAGGTGTTTTGTCTCTGCTGATCAGGACGATTGGGTGACCTTCTTGCCGTTGGCTGAGTTTGCCCTTAATAATCGGGCTAGTTCCGCCACCTTGGTTTCGCCGTTTTTCTGCAACTCTGGTTTCCACCCTCGTTTTTCTTCGGGTCATGTGGAACCTTCTGACTGCCCTGGGGTGGATTCTGTGGTGGATAGGTTGCAGCGGATCTGGAATCTTGTGGTGGACAACTTGAAGTTGTCACAGGAGAGGGCTCAGCGCTTTGCAAACCGCCGCCGCGGTGGGGATTTGGTGTGGCTTTCTTCCCGCTTTGTTCCTATGAAGGTTTCCTCTCCCAAATTTAAACCTCGTTTTATTGGTCCTTACAAGATATTGGAAATCCTTAATCCTGTATCCTTTCGCCTGGATCTTCCTGTGTCGTTTGCTATCCACAACGTGTTTCATAGGTCCTTGTTGCGGCGGTACGTTGTGCCTGTGGTTCCTTCTGCTGAGCCTCCTGCTCCGGTGTTGGTCGAGGGCGAGTTGGAGTACGTGGTGGAGAAGATCTTGGATTCTCGTCTCTCCAGGCGGAGGCTTCAGTACCTGGTCAAGTGGAAGGGCTATGGTCAGGAAGATAATTCCTGGGTGGTCGCCTCTGATGTTCATGCGGCCGATTTAGTTCGTGCCTTTCACGCCGCTCGTCCTGATCGCCCTGGTGGTCGTGGTGAGGGTTCGGTGACCCCTCACTAAGGGGGGGGTACTGTTGTGATTTTGCTTTTTGCTCCCTCTAGTGGTCATTAGTGATTTGACTCTGGAGCTTCTGTCTTTTCCTATATCCTCACCTGGGCCGTTAGTTCAGGGGCGTTGCTATATAAGCTCCCTGGACCTTCAGTTCTATGCCTGGCATCGTTGAAATCAGAGCTAATCTGTTGTGCTCTTGTCCTATGATCCTGGTTCCTGTATTTCAAGCTAAGTCTGCTTCCTTGCTTTTTGCTTTTGTTTTGTTTGGTATTTTTGTCCAGCTTGTTCCAATCTGTATCCTGACCTTTGCTGGAAGCTCTAGGGGGCTGGTGTTCTCCCCCCGGACCGTTAGACGGTTCGGGGGTTCTTGAATCTCCAGCGTGGATTTTTATAGGGTTTTTGTTGACCAGATAAGTTATCTTGCTATATTCTGCTATTAGTAAGCTGGCCTCTCTTTGCTGAACCTGGTTCATTTCTGTGTTTGTCATTTCCTCTTACCTCACCGTTATTATTTGTGGGGGGCTTGTATCTAGCTTTGGGGTCCCTTTCTCTGGAGACAAGAGAGGTCTTTGTTTTCTTCTCCTAGGGGTAGTTAGATTCTCCGGCTGGCGCGAGTCATCTAGCGATCACCGTAGGCATGATCCCCGGCTACTTCTAGTGTTGGCGTTAGGAGTAGCTATTTGGTCAACCCAGTTACCACAGCCCTATGAGCTGGATTTTTGAATCTCGCAGACTTACACGTTCCTCTGAGACCCTGTCCACTGGGGTCATAACAGTATGCCAGGCCAGTATTAAATGTTTAATGCATTGCAGAAGTGGGATTATAAGAAAGAAAATTTTGAGTTTTTTTTTCCCTCTCTCATTTTTTTTTTTTTTTTTTCTTTTCCCCTTTACCTCAGAGTGGCTTAAGCTTGCTGCAGACATGAATGTCCAGACCTTGATTACAAGTGTGGACCAGCTTGCCGCTCGTGTGCAGGGTATACAAGATTATGTTACCAGAAATCCTAGGTCTGAACCCAAGATTCCGATTCCTGAACTGTTTTCAGGAGACCGATTTAAGTTTAGGAATTTCAGGAATAATTGTAAATTGTTTTTGTCCCTGAAACCTTGTTCGTCTGGAGACTCTGCTCAACAAGTAAAAATTGTTATTTCATTCTTACGGGGTGACCCTCAAGATTGGGCTTTTTCGTTGGCGCCAGGAGATCCGGCATTGGCTGATATTGATGCGTTTTTTCTGGCGCTCGGTTTACTTTATGAGGAACCCAATCTTGAGATTCAGGCAGAGAAAGCCTTGCTGGCTATGTCTCAGGGCCAGGACGAGGCTGAGGTGTATTGCCAAAAATTTCGGAAATGGTCCGTGCTGACACATTGGAACGAGTGTGCACTGGCCGCTAATTTTAGAAATGGCCTTTCTGAGGCCATTAAGAATGTTATGGTGGGTTTTCCCATTCCCACAGGTCTGAATGATACCATGTCCCTGGCTATTCAAATTGACCGGCGGTTGCGGGAGCGCAAAACCGCAAATTCCCTCATGTTGTTGTCTGAACAGACACCTGATGTGATGCAATGTGAGAGAAAAACCGCAAATTCCCTCATGGTGTTGTCTGAACGGACACCTGATTTGATGCAATGTGATAGAATCCTGACTAGAAATGAGAGGAAAATTCATAGACGCCGGAATGGCTTGTGCTACTACTGTGGTGATTCTACACATGTTATCTCAGCATGCTCTAAACGTATATCTAAGGTTGTTAGTCCTGTCACCGTTGGTAATTTGCATCCTAAGTTTATTCTGTCTGTAACTTTGATTTGCTCACTGTCATCTTATCCTGTCATGGCGTTTGTAGATTCAGGTGCTGCCCTGAGTCTTATGGATCTCTCATTTGCTAAGCGCTGTGGTTTTATTCTTGAACCATTAGAAAATCCTATCCCTCTTAGGGGTATTGATGCGACGCCATTAGCAGAAAATAAACCGCAGTATTGGACACAGGTTACCATGTGCATGACTCCTGAACACCGCGAGGTGATACGTTTTCTCGTTCTACATAAAATGCATGATTTGGTTGTTTTGGGGCTGCCATGGTTACAGACCCATAATCCAGTCCTTGACTGGAAGGCTATGTCAGTGTCTAGTTGGGGCTGTCGTGGTATTCATGAGGATTCCCTGCCTGTGTCTATTGCTTCTTCTACGCCTTCGGAAGTTCCGGAGTATTTGTCTGACTATCAGGATGTCTTTAGCGAGTCCAGGTCCAGTGCATTGCCTCCTCATAGGGAATGTGACTGTGCAATAGATTTGATTCCAGGCAGTAAATTTCCTAAGGGAAGACTGTTTAATCTGTCGATACCTGAACATACCGCTATACGTTCATATATCAAGGAGTCTCTGGAGAAAGGACACATCCGTCCGTCTTCTTCCCCTCTTGGTGCGGGATTCTTTTTTGTGGCTAAAAAGGACGGATCTTTGAGGCCTTGTATTGACTATCGGCTTTTAAATAAGATCACTGTCAAATTTCAGTATCCTTTGCCGCTGTTGTCTGACTTGTTTGCCCGGATTAAAGGTGCCAAGTGGTTTACCAAGATAGAGCTTCGTGGTGCGTACAACCTTGTGCGCATTAAGCAACGGGATGAATGGAAAACCGCATTCAATATGCCCGAAGGTCATTTTGAGTACTTGGTGATGCCTTTTGGGCTCTCTAATGCCCCTTCAGTTTTTCAGTCCTTTATGCATGACATTTTCCGGAACTATCTGGATAAATTTTTGATCGTTTATCTGGATGATATTCTGTTTTTTTCTGATAATTGGGACTCGCATGTGGAGCAGGTCAGGATGGTCTTTAAAATTTTGCGTGAAAATTCTTTGTTTGTCAAGGGCTCAAAGTGTCTTTTTGGTGTACAGAAGGTTCCCTTTTTGGGGTTCATTTTTTCCCCTTCTGCTGTGGAGATGGACCCAGTCAAGGTCCGAGCTATTCTTGATTGGACTCAGCCCTCGTCAGTTAAGAGTCTTCAGAAGTTCTTGGGTTTCGCTAACTTCTACCGTCGTTTTATCGCTAACTTTTCTAGCATTGTGAAACCTTTGACGGATATGACCAAGAAGGGCTCCGATGTGGTTAATTGGGCTCCTGCTGCCGTGGAGGCTTTCCAGGAGTTGAAACGTCGGTTTACTTCGGCGCCTGTTTTGTGCCAGCCTGATGTCTCGCTTCCCTTTGAGGTTGAGGTGGATGCTTCAGAGATTGGAGCAGGGGCCGTTTTGTCGCAGAGAGGCCCTGGTTGCTCTGTTATGAGACCTTGCGCCTTTTTCTCTAGGAAGTTTTCGCCTGCGGAGCGAAATTATGATGTGGGCAATCGGGAGTTGTTGGCCATGAAATGGGCATTTGAGGAGTGGCGTCATTGGCTCGAGGGTGCTAAGCATCGTGTGGTGGTCTTGACTGATCACAAAAATCTGATGTATCTCGAGTCTGCTAAACGCCTGAATCCTAGACAGGCCCGCTGGTCATTGTTTTTCTCCCGTTTTGACTTTGTTGTCTCGTATTTACCAGGTTCAAAAAATGTGAAGGCCGATGCTCTTTCCAGGAGCTTTGTGCCTGATGCTCCTGGAGTCGCTGAACCTGTTGGTATTCTTAAGGATGGTATCCTGGTTCCTGTATTTCAAGCTAAGTCTGCTTCCTTGCTTTTTGCTTTTGTTTTGTTTGGTATTTTTGTCCAGCTTGTTCCAATCTGTATCCTGAGTCCTGACCTTTGCTGGAAGCTCTAGGGGGCTGGTGTTCTCCCCCCGGACCGTTAGACGGTTCGGGGGTTCTTGAATCTCCAGCGTGGATTTTTATAGGGTTTTTGATGACCAGATAAGTTATCTTGCTATATTCTGCTATTAGTAAGCTGGCCTCTCTTTGCTGAACCTGGTTCATTTCTGTGTTTGTCATTTCCTCTTACCTCACCGTTATTATTTGTGGGGGGCTTGTATCTAGCTTTGGGGTCCCTTTCTCTGGAGGCAAGAGAGGTCTTTGTTTTCTTCTCCTAGGGGTAGTTAGATTCTCCGGCTGGCGCGAGTCATCTAGCGATCACCGTAGGCATGATCCCCGGCTACTTCTAGTGTTGGCGTTAGGAGTAGCTATTTGGTCAACCCAGTTACCACAGCCCTATGAGCTGGATTTTTGAATTTCGCAGACTTACACGTTCCTCTGAGACCCTGTCCACTGGGGTCATAACAGCAATGCATGTTCATGCGCCCCCATGTTAAATATAGGGGCGCATGACGCATGCGACGACACGCTGCAGCGCCCAACGCTGCGGCGCACAACGCAAATGTGAACGTAGCCTAAGGTGGTCTCGGGATACTACCGTTGAGGTTTCCCCTCCATCTTTGCTGATGAGACAGACCTTTGTATTGTCAAAATCGGATGGCAGGATGGTATACGGTTCCGCTTCCCATTGGTCGTCAAGCTTGTGCAATCTCCTCTTTCGTTTGAGTACTTGCTCACCGGGTGACAAGGGAATCGCAGGAGCATGCTGATTGTAGTCCCTTTCTTGTTTTTGTCTGGCCTGGGCCAGATCTCTTTCCACGCATTCCTGTATTTTGCGGTACCTTTGCTGCCTTTCTGCATCCCAATCTGCATCCGGCGAGGTATCTTTGGGGGTTAGGACCCCCATGTCCAGATCAATAAGTAACTTGCTAGTTCCTCCTCGCATCAGGTACGCTGGAGTACAGTTGGTGGAATTCACTGGGATGTGGTTATACATGTCTACCAGGTCAGGCAACTTTGTTGGCCACAAGTTCCGCTCCTCTACAGGCAAGGTCTTCAATAAGTCGATCACCACTTGGTTCATCTTCTCACACATCCCGTTGGTTTGTGGATGGTACGGTGTGGTTCTGATCTTCTTACACCCGTACAGATTGCAGAACTCCTGGAACACCTCCGCTTCAAATGCTGGTCCCTGATCAGTCAGTACCTTTTCCGGGTACCCATGGGGTCTACAGTAGTACTGCTAGAAGGTTTTGGCGGCCGTCCTGGCCATTAGATCTTTAACAGGCACAACTACCAGGAATCTGGAGTAGTGATCCACGATGGTAAGAGCGTAGATATAGCCTGACCGGCTAGGTGTTAGCTTCACATGTTCTAGCGCGATCAGTTCGAGCGGCCGTTTGGTGATGATGGGCTGCAAGGGAGCCCGTTGGCTGTCACGGTCCTTCCTGCGTAGGCTACATGGGCCACACTCCCGACACCACTTCTCGATGGCTTTCTTCATGCCAATCCAATAGAACCTCCCTCGGAGTAGCCTCTCCAACTTCCTCCATCCGAAGTGCCCGGCCCCATCGTGGTACGCTCCCAGAACCATTGGCGCATCTTGCCTTGGAACCACTATCTGCCATACCAATTCATGAGTGCGCGGGTCGATGCTTCTCCAGCACAGCTTACCATCGTGAATAAACAGTTTGCCTCTCCCCTTCCACAGCTGTTGTGTTTCTTGTGGATCATCCGGGCCGGGATGCAAACCTGCCTGCGTCAGGAGCTCTTTCACCCGACGGACCGTGAGGTCACCATCCTGGGTCTCTGCCCATCCGTGGTGGGGCAGGGGATTCGGCGTGGCATCCTGTTTGTTCTTGTGCCTGTTCTTCACATGATGGGAGCACTGGGTGGCTTTGGGGCTCTACCTCTTCAAGTGCCTCCGGGTCCTCCCTCGTTTCTGGCAAATTGGGCATCCGGGACAGGGCATCAGCGTTTGCATTCTTGCGTCCTGCCCGATACTTGATGGTGAAGTCGTAATTGGACAGCCGGGCCATCCACCGCTGTTCCAAGGCCCCAAGTTTTCCTGTGTCCAAGTGCGTTAGTGTATTATTATCCGTGAAGACGGTGAATTTTGCTGAGGCCAGGTAGTGCTTGAACCTCTCCGTCACTGCCCAAACGATGGCGAGGAATTCCAGCTTAAAGGAACTGTAGTTGTCAGGGTTCCTTTCCGTGGGACGAAGTTTCCTGCTGGCGTAAGCGATTACCCTCTCTTTGCCTTTCTGGACCTGGGACAACACGGCTCCCAGTGCTACGTTGCCGGCATCCGTGTACAGCAAAAACGGTTAGTCATATTCAGGGTAGGCCAGTACCTCTTCTCCCGTCAGCGTCAACTTCAAACACGTGAATGATCCTTCCAGTCCCTCGTTCCAATCAAATGGGGTATTCTTCCCCTTGGTCTTCTTGGATTGGCCCACCAACAGGTCTTGCAATGGCGCGGCCTTCTTGGTGAAGTCCTTGATAAATCTCCTGTAATAGCCTACCAACCTGAGGAACTGCCGGACTTCATGGAGGTTGCTGGGCTTCGGCCAGTCCTTGATCACCGTAACCTTGTCGGGGTCTGGGGCCACTCCTTCAGCACTCACCACATGGCCTAGGTACTGCACTTTGGGTTTTAGCAGATGGCATTTGGACAGTTTCACCTTTGAACCAAAGTTGGACAGGGCTTCAAACACCGCGGCCAGGTGCTTCAGATGGTCTTCATAGGTCTTGGAGAAGACAGTGACATCGTCCAGATACAGCAGCACGGTTTCAAAGTTCTTGTGTCCCAGACAGCACCCCATCATCCTCTGGAACGTCCCCGGGGCATTGCACAATCCGAAGGGCATGTAGTTGAATTTTTGCAGAGACCCATCGGCGTTGTGAAGGCCGTCTTCTCCTTGTCCGCCTCTGCCACGGGAACCTGCCAGTACCCACTGGTGAGATCCAAGGTAGAGAAGTAGTTAGCAGATTTTAAAGCAGCCAAGGACTCCTCTATCCTGGGCAGTGGGTATGCATCCTTATGTGTAATGCGATTTAACTGCCTATAATCAACACACATCCTCATTGTGCCATCTTTCTTCTTAACGAGGACTAATGGAGCCGCCCAGGGGCTACAACTGTCTCTCACTACCCCAGCCTCCTTCATCTCTCGCAACATGTCTTTGGCACACTGATATTGAGCTGGGGGTACAGGACGGTATCTCTCTTTTATGGGTCGATGGTCTCCTGTGGGGATATGATGTTGGATCCCTTTTATCTGCCCAAAATCTAGGGGGTGTTTGCTAAATACCCGCTCGTACTCATGAACCACCCTGTAGGCCTCCTGTTTCTGGTGAGATGGGGTAGAGTCAGTGCCCACGTGCAATTCCCGACACCAATCTTTCGGTTGCCCTGTAGAACCGTTGTTCTCCACCGGATCAGACGGGACCAAGGGTCCGGGTGCCTGTATCACACTACTATTAACAGTAAACAGTTTGGCAAGTGTGGCATATTTGGTTAGATGGACTTCCTCCTCCCCACAGTTAAGTACACGTACTGACACCCTCCCCTTGCGGATGTCAACCACCCCTCTGGCTGTCAGGAGGGTAGGCCTATTATCTGAATATACGGGTTCTACCAGGGCCTGATAGTCTTTACCCCTGAGGCCTATGGCTGCCCTACACCATATTAACATTTCACTCCTGGGGGGTATCGCAATGGGGTTTGAATCACTCACTGTGACACGACCAATTTCACCACCAGTCAGCTCCACCTGCTGTCTCTGCATCAGAGCCCTGATTTCTTTTTGCAGGGCGCATTGTTCACTGTAGCCAGCTGTTTCTGCTACCTGCTGTAACAAGACAATAACTTCTGCAAGACAGTTTTCTATGACATTAGTACCAATGGTCATCATGGGATTACATTCGCGGCGGTCAATATCAACAATTACAATCCCTTGGGCCTTCAATTCTACCCGCCCCACTTTGATGGTGACCTCTTTATACCCCACTTGTGGCAATGGCTGACCATTACTGGCTATTATGGTGAAATCATCACCGGGGCCACGGGTAATGTCGGTGTCCTCCCAATAACGTTTATAAAGGATGTAAGGCATAGTCGTCACCTGGGAACCCGTGTCCAGCAAAGCGTTCATGGGGATACCGTCGATCACGATGGGGAGAACTGGTCGCCCCCTATGTATTTGGCTCTCCAGTTTTGCAGGCCTGATAGTCCTACTCCTGGGGGTTGGCCCTCTGCCCCAGGGGTTGCTCGTTTAAATGACAGTACCTTGCAAGATGGCCCACCTGGTGGCAGCTGCGGCAGATAGGTCGTCCGTCCCGATGAAAGCGATCGTCGTCCCTGCCTCTGATCAGCTGAGTCCTCCTCCGTCGCTGCCAGGGGACATCTTCCGGGCTGGAAGCCAGCTGGATCTTCTCCTTGGGGGCCTCCTGTAGAGACTGTACGGTCAGGGCTAGGGCAGCAACGCTCTTGGTCAGCTCCTGTATCTGGAGGCGTAGTCCTGCAGGGGAGTCGTCTTCCAGGGTCTGGGCATCGGCCTCGGCGGAAATTGGAGTATCCGGCGCCACCTCCTGGTGGTACGTGAGGGCTTGACACCTGGGAAGTATGGCACAGCTGGGCTGTCGCTCCGGTAGTGCCTGGATGGCTTTATCTTTGAATTGCGCAAAAGTCAGGTCTGGATTCTGCATGGCCAGGAAGTGTAACGGAGCCCTTTGGTGACTGCACAGGAGTCCCTCGATGAACCTCTCTTTCAGGAGTTTATCTTCATCTTGCATGCTGTTTGGGTCACTCTGCTTGATGGCCCGCAGCGCCTCCTGGAGATTAAGGGCATAGTCCCGTAAGCTATCCTGCGGCCTCTGTTTGCACCCATAGAACGTCAACTTAATCTCTGTAACGGTGCGGGTGTCAAAGGTGGCTTTAAGCTTTGCAAAGACCTGCTGCGCAGTTCCCTTATCCGTGGCATGCCAGGACTTCAATTCTCTCAGAGCCGCCCCAAAGAGTTGGCCTGTTATCATATGAACTTTCTGAGGCTCTGTTAAGGGATAGAACTCAAGCAGACAGCAGATCCCCTCTTTAAAGTCAGTTAATGTGTGTGATTCCCCAGAGTATCGCGGGAGCCAGGCTGCTCCAGGTAGGTACGGCATGGAGAAGGGCATTATGGCTGTTGTAGCCGCGGCAGTATCCGGCTGACTGATGGGGGCGGCAAGCTCTGCGACAACGGCGGTGGTACAAGGCCCGCGGCTGCATCTACTGTGGGGACCTGAGGTGCCCCTGGGTCTGCGGCTGCGACCGCCGCCTCCGCTCCTCCCGAATCAGACATGGCTGTTCCTTCCCCCTGCTAACCTGCTGGAAGTCGGGGTTCCTCTTCCGGGATCGGCACTTCACCGCGTCTTCTTGTTCCGCGCTCTTTTCGGCCGGCTCCACCCACGAAGCTATGGCTCCTCCCCTCGTGCGCGGCGATGGCGGATTTTGGCGGCAAATAGCAATACACAGTCTTTGCAATAAATCACGGTTCAAGCACAATTCAATCACAGTTCCAAGGCACACATGACCTGATTCTTCAGGCTTAAGTAGATCCTGTTTGTGACGCCAAGTTGGAGCGGCCCCCAGACGCAGGACGGTGGGGTACTCGGCACCGGGTCTATCAGTTCTGAGGATGTCACGGTGGCCTCACCCGGTCCGTGGTCCTGCTAAGGGGCGCCCAATAAAAGGTGTAGATGGTGGTGTAGGTCGCAGTAAATGATGAGGACACAGGGTTGCAGTCTCTTTACCTCTTTACTGAAGGCTTCGGCATCCGCAATCCAGAACACTGCTAACAGGGCTGGCTGAGACCGACCGGTCCAAAGGCACATCCAGAGTTCCCTTTGCAGGTGGAAATCAGTGTCCTTCCTACCAGCGCCTGTGTGTTGTAGTACCTCCCTGCTGAGCACCACGGGATAGTCCTCACAACTGTCGTGTATGTTTCTGTTCTTTCTCTCCGTCCCCCAGATGATATGGATAGGACGCACCCGTATGACGGGGTAGGCCTGGAGTTATTTTATAGGGACCCTAGAGACGCCCCTCTCCCTCAATTGCCTCCGTTGTCTTCGTTAGGTGTAAAGGTGAGACAGCCAACCTAAAGTTAACTGCCTGGCCGTAGTTTAAAGTAATGCGTAGAGTCTCTTACTTCCTCGGCATTCCAGCCGCCGGCTACGCGCCTCAGAAGGATGTTGCTGATCTTAGGGCACGACTCCTTCTGGTTCTATCTCCTTTGTACTGTGATCCCGTTTCTCACTTCTCCACAATATGCTTCGCTTCGTGTCCTTTCTTAGGAGTCTGCCGCTATAAGGCACAGGCACGGCTCTGTAACGATCTGTCCTTTCCTAGGGCTCTGCCAGGATCCCACCCCTGACAAGTCCTCTCTCGAGCTCTCCCCAGCTCCTTTCTCCCTAACTTCCTATCCAACCCCCAGTTTTACCCAAGTGTGAGGAGTGGCCTAGTAGATAGGGCCTTTTGCTCCCCCTGGCGGCCGGAGTGTGAAGTGTAATGTGTGTCTGTGATACCTGGTCAGGTGAACTCCTTTAGTGCCATCAGACATACCATCACTCCCCTTAGTGGCGGAGCGACAGTACTGCAATGACCAGGACTCTGGGGCGCTGCACAGACACTGCTGTACTGTCTATACAGAACATACAGAAAGGTAGTGTGTGCCTCCAAAATGGTCAAAGCTACCCCTGCAAAAGTTATTCAAAATAAAAATGAAAGAGAATGATTTATGGAAACAACTATGGCCCAAAAGTCTTACAAGGCAATATGGATATCAACCAGAGATGGCACTCCTCTATCAGCAGCTCATTTTCTGGCGGACTCAAGCTGACCTTGTAGGGCTGGCCATGGCTTCTCTGGTGGTGCTGGGAGTGAGATTTGGAATGATCAACAGATTCCCCAAATCGCCATATTTTAAAGGCAGCCTACAACCCCTGCAAATATTTTGTGATGTTAACCTAGACAGGTGATGCTCCTTTTAAAAGAGTGGTAGATGTTCTTTCAAGTATAAAATTGCATGTAAATATGTTAGTTCAAAAAGGTGTGTTTTGACCTATGGGGCTTTGTTTTTTGTGAGCACAAAAATTTGCTGTATTCTCGTTACACGGTCTCAAAGGATTTAAAGGACATGTCACAGTCATCCCTGTATGTGCAAGTTTTATTTGTTCCAAAACCATTAATGTCAAGTGAAAACTTTAGGATATGGGCAAGCACAATCCTAGGAATGCAAATTGCCTCTTCAAATAAGAATATATACATTGCATATTTGTATATTTACATGGCTTAAAAGTCTCCTTACACTGACATGCCAGGCACGTCAAACTCAACAAGGAGAAAAGTTACCCCATACATCTCTATCCTATGGAAAAATACTTCTGGTCATTACATATAAGCTTCTCCACCAATGGTACTCCTGTATCAAGTCATGGATCTAGGTTTCCTACCTGTTAATTTGAAGACGAGTGGCAAAAACTTGATTCCTTGTTTTTATATGTCACAAGTTTGCCCCCATTTCTGCCTATTGCACAACTTGGAGTGTATAGCGTGACTACACCCTCACATCATGATGGTCAAGGATATGTAAACCATTATCGTGGGTCCATACTGGCACTATATGATTATTAGTCTGCATGGCAATAGACTTGTTGATGACAGTGATTCCTTGTAAACAACCCCAGGTTCAAAAACTTTTCTATCTGATTTGCATTTACTCTTAGAGTAAATTAATTTTATTCAATAGAATATTTGTACTTGACAAAGCGTTCCTTTCCATTGAATTAATTACCGTATATACTCGAGTATAAGCCGAGATTTTCAGCCCAAATTTTTGGGCTGAAAGTGCCCCCTCGGCTTATACTCGAGTCATGATCGGTGGTGGGGTCGGCGGGTGAGCACTGTCATATACTTACCTAGTCCCGGCGATCCTGGCGCTCCCCCTGCCTGTTACACGGTCTCCGGGTGCAGCAGCCTCTTCCCCTGAGCGGTCACGTGGGACCGCTCATTAGAGAAATGAATAGGCTGCTCCACCCCCCATAGGGGCGGAGCCGCATAATTCATTTCTCTAATCAGCGGTGCCGGTGACCGCTGACAGAGGAAGAGGCTGCGGCACCGAAGACCAGCTGTCCGGGGGAAGGAGCGGGACGCCGGGAGCAGGTAAGTATCGCATATTCACCTATCCTGGTTCCACACGCCGGGCGTCGCGCCATCTTCCCGGCGTCTCTCTCTCCGCTCTGACTGTTCAGGCAGAGGGCGCGATGACGCATATAGTGTGCGCGCCGCCCTCTGCCTGATCAGTCAGTGCAGGGAGACGCCGGGAAGATGGCGCCGAGGAGCTGCAAGACAGGTGAGTATGTGTTTTATTTTTTTTTATTGCAGCAGCAGCTATGGGGCAATAATGGACGGTGCAGAGCACTGTATGGTACAGCTATGGGGCAGAGCACTGTATGGTACAGCTATGGGGCAGAGCACTGTATGGTACAGCTATGGGGCAGAGCACTATATGGCACAGCTATGGGGCAGAGCACTATATGGCACAGCTATGGGGCAGAGCACTATATGGCACAGCTATGGGGCAGAGCACTGTATGGTACAGCTATGGGGCAGAGCACTATATGGCACAGCTATGGGGCAGAGCACTGTATGGTACAGCTATGGGGCAGAGCACTATATGGCACAGCTATGGGGCAGAGCACTATATGGCACAGCTATGGGGCAGAGCACTATATGGCACAGCTATGGGGCAGAGCACTATATGGCACAGCTATGGGGCAGAGCACTGTATGGTACAGCTATGGGGCAGAGCACTATATGGCACAGCTATGGGGCAGAGCACTATATGGCACAGCTATGGGGCAGAGCACTATATGGCACAGCTATGGGGCAGAGCACTATATGGCACAGCTATGGGGCAGAGCACTATATGGCACAGCTATGGGGCAGAGCACTATATGGCACAGCTATGGGGCAGAGCACTATATGGCACAGCTATGGGGCAGAGCACTATATGGCACAGCTATGGGGCAGAGCACTATATGGCACAGCTATGGGGCAGAGCACTATATGGCACAGCTATGGGGCAGAGCACTATATGGCACAGCTATGGGGCAGAGCACTATATGGCACAGCTATGGGGCAGAGCACTATATGGCACAGCTATGGGGCAGAGCACTATATGGCACAGCTATGGGGCAGAGCACTATATGGCACAGCTATGGGGCAGAGCACTATATGGCACAGCTATGGGGCAGAGCACTATGGCACAGCTATGGGGCAGAGCACTATATGGCACAGCTATGGGGCAGAGCACTATATGGCACAGCTATGGGGCAGAGCACTATATGGCACAGCTATGGGGCAGAGCACTATATGGCACAGCAATGGGGCAGAGCACTATATGGCACAGCTATGGGGCAATGGTGCAGAGCATTATATATATGGCACAGCTATGGGGCAACGGTGCAGAGCATTATATATGTGGCACAGCTATGGGGCAACGGTGCAGAGCATTGTATATATGGCACAGCTTTATGTGGAGCATCTATGGGGCCATAATGAACGGTGCAGAGCATTATATGTGGCACAGCTTTATGTGGAGCATCTATGGGGCCATAATGAACGGTATGGAGCATCTATTTTTAATTTTGAAATTCACCGGTACCTGCTGCATTTTTCCCCCTAGGCTTATACTCGAGTCAATAAGTTTTCCCAGTTTTTTGTGGCAAAATTAGGGGGGTCGGCTTATACTCGGGTCGGCTTATACTCGAGTATATACGGTACCTCAAATATGTAAAACAATGCAGTTTTGCCTGAGTGAATCTTATTCTTTCTATCTGTAATTATGACTTCCAAATTGAAAAAGGAAAACTCAGATCTTAAAACCAGTGATTGCAACGAGAGTTCTGACTGCAAACTTAGTTTTGTAATTAGAAATGCATTCAAAACTTTTCTATTAAATGAAGAGATTGATCTTTTATTTGACATTCGAGTCAGGTCTGCTTGCTTTCGCCGTGTGTTCTTTATTTAGCCAGCACCATGCCATGAAATATGCACTCTTCGACATTTCCAAAAAGGAAAAGTCATAGAATTAAAGAAATCACAAGATGGAGACATTTAACTGATCTGCAAATGATGGAGACATGGAAACACAATTTTCCAAAACATCTGTTTATTTTACAGTATGGAATATGAGTGCCACATGCATAAATCCCCCTCTTACAGCCTTAGCTGCTATCAAACAGGTTAATAATGGTCGTTTGAGGAATGTTCTGTGGCTCTGAATGAACTTGAGTAAATCATCAAGATCTTCTGCTGGCAACTCCATGGAATTGCCAACTGATGACATCCCTATATGTGCTTGATGGGAGACAAGTCTGGAGATGTTGCAGACCATGGTAGCACGTTTAAGACACATAGGCTGCTCACAGTAACACGAGCAACATCCAGCTTGGTATTGTCATGTTGAAAATGGCTCCTGGGATACTTTGGAGAAATGGACTTTCCATAGCTTCCACAATTGATCCATTCTATGCTGCACAAACCATCACTAGTGGAGTGAGTGCTCTTGTGTATGGGAGAGATATATGGCTGAGGTATGGCTGAGATAGCTGTCAGCTGAATAATTAACTGAAGCATCAATCAGCTGACAGTCATCTTATGAGTATGACTGGCTTAAAGCATCAGTCTCTAGTCTACATAGACGGTCAGAGGGCATTTGCACAACATTGGGCTACGAGTTAGATATCCAGCTATAGGTGTTTCATTGGCCTTACTCCACCACACTCAAAAGTTATCATGGTGTGGCGCAAGATGGCAATGTATGCGGAAAAGGAGGTCTATCTTCTTCATTAATGAGTCTCACTTTTGTCTTGAATCAATGAAAACTGGAAATTGAATCCATCACTTTGAGATTCTCCATCAAACTTCTTTGCTGACTATGCCAGTTCTCCCAATAAAACCCTTCAAGGAATCTCTAGATATTCTTGTAGTAATCAATACTTATATGAATAGTGGACACACTGCTCCGAATTGAGGCTCTCATCTATCAGAAAAATGTTGCATAGTTTGGTCGCAGAAGAAACTTGTGAGAGTAGATTATATGGGGTTATTCAACTTTTATCTTCACACAACATGAGGCACATGCATCAGCTTCTTAATACAGCATGACGAGAAGTCTAAGTTCTGTTTTTTCTTTTTGCTACCCCGTTCTGTTCATGTGTGTCCGCAATAGTCTTTTGATGCTCTATTCCATTCTGTCTTAAGTAGTTTTCTATTTGGTGTCCTGTAAATTCACCTCCATTATCACTTCTGATGATGATTGGCTTCCTCTGAAACTTGTTATTTGACTTTGTCACATAGTCTTCTAATTTTTCCAAAACTTCACTTTTGTTCTTTATCAAGTATGTGACTGTGTATCTTGAGTAGTCATCTATGAAGGTCACCATATATCTATTACCTCCTGATGTGGTCACTTTCATGTGTACCAAGTCAAGTGGTCTTGTGATTTTTGTCTCACTCTCTTTAGGTATAGATACTCTTGTAGGTTTAGATTTTATACAACATTCACATTTTATGGTAATTGAGCAATCCGATATCAATAGGTCTTTTGTCAAATTCTTCTTTTGTAATGCTATTATACTCTCAGGATGTCGGTGTCCTAGACATCTATGCCACATGTGAATACAATTCACATTGTGATCATGTGTACATAACTTCATCTGTTCCTTTAATGTATCTAGATGACATAATTGTTCACCTGCTTTGACATTAATTATTACCTTATCTCCCACTAGGATTGTACAAATTATCATCTTTGAATTTTACAGTAAAGGTACCGTCACACTAAGCGACGCTGCAGCGATACAGACAACGATGCCGATCGCTGCAGCGTCGCTGTTTGGTCGCTGGAGAGCTGTCACACAGACCGCTCTCCAGCGACCAACGATGCCGAAGTCCCCGGGTAACCAGGGTAAACATCGGGTTGCTAAGCGCAGGGCCGCGCTTAGTAACCTGATGTTTACCCTGGTTACCAGTGTAAAATGTAAAGAAAACAAACAGTACATACTCACCTTCGCGTCCCCCGGCGTCCGCTTCCCTGCACTGACTGTGAGCGCCGGCCCTAACAGCAGAGCAGTGACGTCACCGCTGTGCTGTGCTTTCACTTTACGGCCAGCGCTCAGTCAGTGTGGGAAGCGGACGCCGGGGGACGCGAAGGTGAGTATGTAGTGTTTGGTTTTTTTACATTTTACACTGGTAAACAGGGTAAACATCGGGTTACTAAGCGCGGCCCTGCGCTTAGTAACCCGATGTTTACCCTGGTTACCAGTGTAAAACATCGCTGGTATCGTTGCTTTTGGTGTCAAACACGACGATACACGCCGGTCTGACAACCAAACAAAATTCTGAACTTTCTTCAACGACCAGCGATATCACAGCAGGATCCTGATTGCTGCTGCCTGTCACACTCAACGATATCGCTAGCCAGGACGCTGCAACGTCACGGATCGCTAGCGATATCGTTTAGTGTGAAGGTACCTTTAGTCCTTTGGTTGTCAGATGCTTTATGGATAACAATCCTCCTTCTAGTCCTGGAACATATAACACATCCTTTACTAGTAATTTTGAATTATGCCCAAATCTATCAGGACACATTAGCATTCCTTGTCCTATACCTTCTGTGGTTATTTTACTCTCATCTGCAAGATAAATAGCTTCCTTCTTATTTTCATCAAGTTCAGTAAAGAAGCTTTTATCACTAGTCATGTGCTTTGTTGCTCCTGAGTCAATAAACCAGCGTGATGATGATTCTTTATCAGTTACTTTAAATGTACCATTCCAGTGATCTGCATGTGGGTTAGAAATTGTGCTTTTTACTTTCTCTTTATTCTACTTTTAGGGTATGTGCACACGTTCAGGATTTCTTGCAGAAATTTCCTGAAGAAAACCGGAAATTTTCTGCAAGAAATCCGCATTTTTTTTTTTTGCGTTTTTTTTCAGTTTTTTTCGCGTTTTTTTAGCATTCTGCAAGCGTAATTAGCTTGCAGAATGCTAAAGTTTTCCAAGCAATCTGTAGCATCGCTTGGAAAACTGACTGACAGGTTGGTCACACTTGTCAAACATAGCGTTTGACAAGTGTGACCAACTTTTTACTATAGATGCTGCTTTTGCAGCATCTATAGTAAAAGATAGAATGTTTAAAAATAATAAAAAAAATAAAAAAAAAGGTTATACTCACCCAGACATCTCCTCACCGGCGTCCGTTTGTCTTCCTATAGCTGGTCTGTGTGCGCAGGACCTTCCGTGACGTCACGGTCACGTGAGCGGTCACATGACCGCTCACGACCAATCACAGGACAGTGACGTCATCGGCAAGGTCCTTCACCGCACATCAGCTACAGGAACCGAAGCGACAGCATGCAGTGGAGGCGGGAAGACATCGAGGGTGAGTATAGGACTATTTTTTATTTTAATTCTTATTTTTTGACCACTTATATGGTGCCCAGTGCGTGGAGGAGAGTCTCCTCTCCTCCACCCTGGGTACCAACCGCACATTATCTGCTTACTTCCCGCATCGTGGGCACAGCCCCGTGCGGGAAGTAAGCAGATCAATGGACCCCTAGGTGTGCGGAATCCCCTGCAATTCCGCATTTTAATGAACATGTTGCTTTTTTTTCCGCAATGCGATTTTTCGCAGAAAAAAAGGCTACATTTGCACAAAAAATGCGGAATACACTTAAAATAATGGGAGGCATATATAAGCGTTTTTTTCGCGTTTTTTTCGCGTTTTTATAGCGAAAAAACGCGAAAAAAACGCGAAAAATACTTAACGTGTGCACATGGCCTTAGTGTAATTTCTGTTGTTCTGCTTTCCATATAGTACAGTCTTTCTTTAAATGTCCCTTTTTCTTACATCTGAAACATTCTCTTGTCTCTGTATTATGGGGCTTTTTGTCTGTCGCTTTAAGATCATTTTCACTATCCCTTTCAGTGCAATTGTTTGTTTGTTCTTTCCTTATATGATATTCATCTATAAGTCTGGCTTTACAAACAAACTCTAGTGTAATGTCTGCTTCAGGTCTTGTCTCTAGTGCATTTATCAGAGCAGTGAATGAATCTGGTAAACTGCACAATAATATTGCTGCTATATGGCTTTCCTTAATGTTTTCACCGACTGATCTCAGCTGTGTTACCACCTTCATCATGGAGTTTATATGCTCCTGCATGTATTTCCTTGCACTTAATCTCATCTAGTAAAGTTTTCTTAGCAGGTATAGTTCGTGATTTAAGCTAAATCTTTCATGTAGCTTTCTCAGTGCTTCCCACATTCCCTTTGCTGCATTCTCACTCCTTGTGTGGATTAACTGATCATCCTCCACTAATAAGCTGATAGTAGCTCTTGCTGGTCTGTTTTCTTATCCTATGTCTGATTATTATCATTGGGTCTGTCTGTAGTGATTACCTCCCATCTCATCTTTAGACAATAACATCTCCACTTTGAACTTCCATTACTGATAGTTCTCATTGTTCAGCTTAGCTACCGTGAGTCTCAGCTCTAAACAGCTGCTCATCTTTAACTTATTTGTCTTACATGTTTGAAGAAAATTGCTCTGAAATATTCTTTTGCATTCACCAAGTCCTTTTGTCTTCTATGCTGGGTCCATAACCTGTTGCATAGTTTGGTCGCAGAAAAAAACTTGTGAGAGTAGATTATATGGGATAATTCAACTTTTATCTACACAGAACATGAGGTACATGCATCAGCTTTGTTATAGAAGGGTTAATAGTTTGCCTTTAACCCCTTCACCCCCAAGGGTGGTTTGCACGTTAATGACCGGGCCAATTTTTACAATTCTGACCACTGTCCCTTTATGAGGTTATAACTCTGGAACGCTTCAACGGATCTTGGCGATTCTGATTCTGTTTTCTCGTGACATATTGTACTTCATGATAGTGGTAAAATTTATTCGATATAACTTGTGTTTATTTGTGAAAAAAACCGAATATTTGGCGAAAATTTTGAAAATTTCGCAATTTTCCAACTTTGAATTTTTATGCCCTTAAATCACAGACATATGTCACGCAAAATACTTAATAAGTAACATTTCCCACATGTCTACTTTACATCAGCACAATTTTGGAACCAAAATTTTTTTTTGTGACGGAGTTATAAGGGTTAAAAGTTGACCAGCAATTTCTCATTTTTACAACACCATTTTTTTTAGGGACCACATCTTATTTGAAGTCATTTTGAGGGGTCTATATGATAGAAAATACCCAAGTGTGACACCATTCTAAAAACTGTACCCCTCAAGGTACTCAAAACCACTTTCAAGAAGTTTATTAACCCTTCAGGGGTTTCACAGGAATTTTTGGAATGTTTAAATAAAAATAAACATTTAACTTTTTTTCACACAAAATTTATTTCAGCTCCAATTTGTTTTATTTTACCAAGGGTAAGAGAAGAAATTGGACCCCAAAAATTGTTGTGCAATTTGTCCTGAGTACGCTGATACCCCATATGTGGGTGTAAACCATTGTTTGGGCGCAGGGCAGAGCTCGGAAGGGAAGGAGCGCCATTTGACTTTTCAATGCAAAATTGACTGGAATTGAGATGGGACGCCATGTTGCATTTGGAGAGCCCCTGATGTGCCTAAACATTGAAACCCCCCACAAGTGACACCATTTTGGAAAGTAGACCCCCTAAGGAACTTATCTAGATGTGTGTTGAGCACTTTGACCCAACAAGTGCTTCACAGAAGTTTATAATGCAGAGCCGTAAAAATAAAAAATCATATTTTTTCACAAAAATGATCTTTTCGCCCCCATTTTTTTATTTCCCCAAGGGTAAGAGAAGAAATTAGACCCCAAAAGTTGTTGTGCAATTTGTCCTGAGTACGACGATACCCCATTTGTGGGGGTAAACCACTGTTTGGGCGCATGACAGAGCTCGGAAGGGAAGGAGCGCCATTTGTAATGCAGACTTAAATGGATTGGTCTGCAGGCGTCACGTTGCATTTGCAGAGCCCCTGATGTACCCAAACAGTACAAACCCCCCACAAGTGACCCCATATTGGAAACTAGACCCCCCAAGGAACTTATCTAGATGTGTTGTGAGAACTTTGAACCCCCAAGTGTTTCACTACAGTTTATAACGCAGAGCCGTGAAAATAAAAACTCTTTTTTTTTTCACAAAAATGATTTTTTAGCCCCCAGTTTTGTATTTTCACAAGGGTATCAGGATAAATTGGACCCCAAACGTTGTTGTCCAATTTGTCCTGAGTACGCTGATACCCCATATGTGGGGGGAACCACTGTTTGGGCGCATGACAGAGCTCGGAAGGGAAGGAGCGCCATTTGGAATGCAGACTTAAATGGATTGGTCTGCAGGCGTCACGTTGCATTTGCAGAGCCCCTGATGTACCCAAACAGTACAAACCCCCCACAAGTGACCCCATATTAGAAACTAGACCCCCCAAGGAACTTATCTAGATGTGTTGTGAGAACTTTGAACCCCCAAGTGTTTCACTACAGTTTATAACGCAGAGCCGTGAAAATAAAAATTCTTTTTTTTTTCACAAAAATGATTTTTAGCCCCCAGTTTTGTATTTTCACAAGGGTATCAGGATAAATTGGACCCCAAAAGTTGTTGTCCAATTTGTCCTGAGTTCGCTGATACCCCATATGTGGGGGGGAACCACTGTTTGGGCGCATGACAGAGCTCGGAAGGGAAGGAGTGCCATTTGGAATGCAGACTTAAATAAATGGATTGGTCTGCAGGCGTCACGTTGCATTTGCAGAGCCCCTGATGTACCCAAACAGTACAAACCCCCCACAAGTGACCCCATATCGGAAACTAGACCCCCCAAGGAACTTATCTAGATGTGTTGTGAGAACTTTGAACCCCCAAGTGTTTCACTACAGTTTACAACGCAGAGCCGTGAAAATAAAAAATCTTTATTTTCCCACAAAACTTATTTTTTGGCCCCCAGTTTTGTATTTTCCCAAGGGTAGCAGGAGAAATTGGACACCAAAAGATGATGTCCAATTTGTCCTGAGTACGCTGATACCCCATATGTTGGGGTAAACCCCTGTTTGGGCACACGGGAGAGCTCTGAAGGGAAGGAGCACTGTTTTCCTTTTTCAAAGCAGAATTGGCTGGAATTCAGATCGGATGCCATGTCCCGTTTGGAGAGCCCCTGATGTGCCTGAACAGTGGAAACCCCCCAATTATAACTGAAACCCTAATCCAAACACACCCCTTACCCTAATCCCAACAGTAACCCTAACCACTCCTCTAACCCAGACACACCCAACCCTATTCCCAACCATAAATGTAATCCAAACCCTAACCCTATCTTTAGCCCCAACCCTAACTGTAGCCCCAACCCTAGCCCCAACCCTAGCCATAACCCTAGCCCTAACCCTAGCCCTAACCCTAGCAATAACCCTAGCCCTATCACTAGCCCTAACACTAGCCGTAACACTAGCCCTAACCCTAGCCCTAACCCTAGCCCTAACCCTAGCCCCAACCCTAGCCCCAACCCTAGCCCCAACCCTAGCCCTAACCCTAACCCTAGCCCCAACCCTAGCCCTAACCCTAGCCCTAACCCTAGCCCCAACCCTAGCCCTAACCCTAGCCCTAACCCTAACCCTTGCCCTAACCCTAACCCTAACTCTAGCCCTAACTCTAGCCCTAACCCTAACCCTAATGGGAAAATGGAAATAAATACATTTTTAAATTTTTTTATTTTTCCCTAACTAAGGGGGTGATGAAGGGGGGTTTGAATTACTTTTATAGCGGGTTTTTTAGCGGATTTTTATGATTGGCAGCCGTCACACACTGAAAGACGCTTTTCATTGCAAAAAATATTTTTTGCGTTACCACATTTTGAGAGCTGTAATTTTTCCATATTTGAGTCCACAGAGTCATGTGAGATCTTGTTTTTTGCGGGACGAGTTGACGTTTTTATTGGTAACATTTTCGGACACGTGACATTTTTTGATCGCTTTTTATTCTGATTTTTGTGAGGCAGAATGATCAAAAACCAGCAATTCATGAATTTCTTTTGGGGGAGGCGTTTATACCGTTCCGCGTTTGGTAAAATTGATAAAGCAGTTTTATTCGTCGGGTCAGTACGATTACAGCGATATCTCATTTATATCATTTTTTTATGTTTTGGCGCTTTTATACGATAAAAACTATTTTATAGAAAAAATAATTATTTTGGTATCGCTTTATTCTCAGGACTATAACTTTTTATTTTTTTGCTGATGATGCTGTATGGTGGCTCGTTTTTTGCGGGACAAGATGACGTTTTCAGCGGAACCATGGTTATTTATATCAGTCTTTTTGATCGCGTGTTATTCCACTTTTTGTTCGGCGGTATGATAATAAAGCGTTGTTTTTTGCCTCGTTTTTTTTTTTCTTACGGTGTTTACTGAAGGGGTTAACTAGTGGGGCAGTTTTATTGGTTGGGTCGTTACGGACGCGGCGATACTAAATATGTGTACTTTTATTGTTTTTTTTATTTTATTTAGCTAAAGAAATATATTTATGGGAATAATATATATATTTTTTTTCTTTATTTAGGATATTTTTTTTTTCTTTTTTACACACATGTGGGGAATTTTTTTTTAACTTTTTTACTTTGTCCCACGGGGGGACATTACAGATCATTGATCTGACAGTGTGCACAGCACTCTGTCAGATCGACGATCTGCTGTGCAGGGCTGCAGGTTTACCAGTGCCTGCTCTGAGCAGGCACTCGGTAAGCCACCTCCCTCCCTGCAGGACCCGGATGCCGCGGCCATCTTGGATCCGGGACCTGCGGTGAGGAGGGAGGTAGGAGACCCTCGGAGCAACGCGATCACATTGCGTTGCTCCGGGGGTCTCAGGGAAGCCCGCAGGGAGCCCCCTCCCAGCGCGATGCTTCCCTATACCGCCGGTACACCGCGATCATGTTTGATCGCGGTGTGCCGAGGGTTAATGTGCCGGGGGCGGTCCGTGACTGCTCCTGGCACACAGTGCCGGATGTCAGCTGCGATATGCAGCTGACACCCGGCCGCGATCGGCCGCGCTCGCCCCGTGAGCACGGCCGATCGCGTATGACGTACTATCCCGTCGGTGGTCATATGGGCCCACCCCACCTCGATGGGATAGTACGTCTGATGTCAGAAAGGGGTTAACTGCCTTGCCTTTAAGTGCCTCTTGCCTTTAATTGCTAGAATTACTAGAATCTGTTAACACAGTAGTCTGATGGTCTCCCCTTCAAGGAGACTACACTTCTTATCATGTTTCTGGTACGTTGTGAGGAATAAAGGTCAGTATGACCCTGGGTGATGGTGGGGGCTACATGAGTTACATTGAAATACATTTTGTGTAAATGGTATAAAACTAGTGTTGAGCGATACCGTCCGATACTTGAAAGTATCGGTATCGGAAAGTATCGGCCGATACCGGCAAAGTATCGGATCTAATCCGATACCGATACCTGATACCAATACAAGTCAATGGGACTCAAGTATCGGAAGGTATCCCTGATGGTTCCCAGGGTCTGAAGGAGAGGAAACTCTCCTTCAGGCCCTGGGATCCATATTACTGTGTAAAATAAAGAATTAAAATAAAAAATATTGATATACTCACCTCTCCGACGCAGCCTGCACCTTACCGAGGGAACCGGCAGCCTTCTTTGCTTAAAATGCGCGCGTTTACTGCCTTCCGTGACGTCACAGCTTCTGATTGGTCGCGTGCCGCCCATGTGACCGGGACGCGACCAATCACAACAAGCCGTGATGTAATTTCAGATCCTGAATGCCTAATTCTAGGCATTCAGGATTTGAAAATTACGTCACGGCTTGTGATTGGTCGCGTCGCGGTCACATGGGCGGCACGCGACCAATCACAAGCCGTGACGTAATTTTCAAATCCTGAATGCCTAGAATTAGGCATTCAGGACCTGAAATTACGTCACGGCTTGTTGTGATTGGTCGCGTCGCGGTCACATGGGCGGCACGCGACCAATCAGAAGCCGTGACGTAATTTTCAAATCCTGAATGCCTAGAATTAGGCATTCAGGACCTGAAATTACGTCACGGCTTGTTGTGATTGGTCGCGTCGCGGTCACATGGGCGGCACGCGACCAATCAGAAGCCGTGACGTCACGGAAGGCAGTAAACGCGCGCATTTTAAGCAAAGAAGGCTGCCGGTTCCCTCGGTAAGGTGCAGGCTGCGTCGGAGAGGTGAGTATATCCCTATTTTTTATTTTAATTCTTTCTTTTACACATTGATATTAATCCCGATACCGATTCCCGATATCACAAAAGTATCGGATCTCGGTATCGGAATTCCGATACCCGCAAGTATCGGCCGATACCCGATACTTGCGGTATCGGAATGCTCAACACTATATAAAACATTGCTTTGGCTTTTAATATATCAGATAAAAGTGACTTGCTCACAGGATACGTGTGAGGTGTCTTTTGTCTCCAAGCGCTTGTCAATTAAAGGCGTAAATCCACAATTAGGCCTCACTGGTGATCTGTCAGCTGACACTGGGCCAGAATGAAAACAGCTACGACAGTTTGGCGCCAACGTGGGGCCGTGTAACCAGCCGCCTATTCGGAATCCGTATGTGGGAGCCTCCTGAGAGATTGGACATGCAAACAACAGCTGCAGCAAGGTGAGAAATGTTACTCTTACAATCTGTCTTGCACCTGCAATCTCTCTTCCGGATTTCTCCATACCTCTGGGTAAAAGGCTGTAAACACGGTTCAAAGAATCCACATCACCAGTGAGTTTTGTGTTTGTTTTGTCTGTTTATGTCCGTATGAGAGTTGAATAATAGAGTAATAAGGCGATAATTGTGATAATTGTTATCTGTATTATTTGTCAATATCCTAATTGGTTATGTGTTTAGTATGTGTGTGTGTGTGTAATACAGAGCTGGGATAGGCTCTGTGCAGTGTTGTTATTTTGGTCATTTTGGATTGGCAGTACATTATATGAAGCTGTATTTTGTATAAGGCCATGGTTTTTGTTGTTTGGCCTTAAAGTGTTTTCAGAGTGTCAGTGGACACTGCTGCAGTTTTATTTATATAGCGTTGTGTTAATTCCAAAGTGCAAAATAGGCAGGCTGTGTGAGCCTTGTATGTGTGTATGTCTATGAGAAGCTCTGATTGAGATAAGGGATTTTCTTCTTGTAAAATCAACTAAAAAGTGAAAGGAAAAGAAAAAAAAAACAATCCCAGCATGAGCATGTATGAATGAATGATCACATACGTATCATTACTTATCTAACTGTTGTTGAAGGTCCAGGATGAATGAGTTGTGGATATGTCTATATGTGGTTTGGCCAGACGCGGTCAGAATCAGCTTATTCAAGTTGTGCAGTGATTTGCCTGTATAGAGAAATTGTTTTTAATTCCGAGAGGATGAATGTTTTGTAAACTGTTGTATTCTGTTTCTGTGTGTATGAGGCACCAAGCTCTTATCAGCGTGGAATACCTGATGGGAGGAGGGAGTCGAGCCCCTGCGCAACTTGCTTGAGATTTCTCCCCTTTGCGCTGTGGGCCAGAGGAAGGGAGGGCAGGAAGCTGCATTCTAAATTTCTCTGTCCTTGGTTTAGTACACGCTGAGAGATTTGTGTTTAAAGCAATAAGTACTGTATGAAATTGAAAGTGAAAAAGAACTGTGCCTATTTTAGAGGAAAACTTGTAAGTGATTGAAAAGATTGGTAAAAGATTCACCTGCTTCAAGTTGAGTGATTGATATAGCAAATTGAGGATCAACAGAGGAGGTAGCCAACGGCACGGCTGATGTAGTAGGTGAGAGGCCTAACACAGGTGGGCCTTCCTTCTACAGTGAATTTATGGGTCAGAGGTGGCATAACCTTCCCGTCCATGGAACTGAGCTAGTGGGTCAGAGGCCTAACACATCTGGGCCTTCCTTTTCTAGCCAGCTGATCTAACGGGTGAGAGGCAGTTTTAGCCTTCTCGTTACATCCTTTAGGTTTACCGGGTGAGAGGTGGCATAACCTTCCCTCTAAATCTTGACACTCACACTGCAGGTGAGTTGTCTGAGCGAATAAGTTGAAGCCATGGGCAACTTATTCTGTGTGCAGTCAGGGCCCCCAATGGGATCCAAAAACCGCTGTATAGATTGGAAAAAGGAAGCAGTGAAAGATGTAAAACCAATATTGAAAAAGGGAAAAATGCCAGTGAGTGGATGTTGTTGTTCAAAAAGGCACAAACAAAGGAGGAAAATAGCAAGTGAATAAATGGTGTCTGAGAGAGTGCAGCAGGACGAAAGTAAGGTGTATTATGAATGTTTCGATGCTTAAAAGTCCGACTATGACTGACACATTACTGCTACCGTTATACCTTTGTATAACCAGAGACCCAGACAAGACAGATGGACTTGTATGATCTGTGCTGCAACCCGACCTAAGAGAATTGCACTGAATCCTGTCCAGACAAGATCACATGTAGTGATTTAAGAAGCTGACACAGGATTGTGGTTGGTGGATAGTGGGGACATTAACTTTTGGGAGTAGGCTGACAGTAATCCTTTTGGGAAGGAGCTGTAGACCAGCATGTCATGTCACCCCCAACCGGTCATCTAGTCACCCCCACCACCAGAGAACCAACCACATCAGGTAGGGTAAGACAGATACAGGAGTATTATCTCTGGAGGCTCTCTGACTAGCTAGCTACACAAAAACAATTGGCTGACCCTGAGAACCAACCTTTCCCATTTTTCAGATAAAGACAATATGATGGACGTATAAGTGCACATGGGCAGGCCTAGGGAGTTAGTGAGCACAAAAGCAGGTGACGTGCTAGGACACATAATTAAGACACATACAGATGTGACAAAAGGAGAGAGTGTAGAGATGTACTTTGGACGGTTACAGCTGAAATGGGCAGACATGGGGTACAGTCCCATAAACCCACTTGATGTTAAAATATTGGTAAATACATTAATTGACGGTATGACTAAAGGCTTACGAGACGCAGTCAGGGACCTAAGAACTTAAAAACAGTAAAGTGCTGGAATTGTGGAGAAAATGGACACTCAGACCAATCTTCCACCTTCTTCACCTCCAGACTAGGAAACTGACAACCCAGTGACAAATGTGTGCCCTGTTCTTGTTCCCTCCGGACCTGGTCCTGCCTTAATGACCACCATAACAATGCCGGGAGGGAAAGAGACAGAATTCTTGATTGACACTGGGGCAGCCGGGACTGTGGTACACAAAGACTTGATAATGCCAGACATGATTACTGACGAGACTGTGGAATGCGTGAGTGTAGAGGGACAAGCGACTGAAGCCCCTATGACTAAACAAATAAGACTAGAATCACGAGACAGCCAAGAGGTGCTTACAAACTTAATGTTAGTGACAATGCCCCTATGAATTAGCTGGGAGCAGAGTTGAGTGCTGTCTAGACCACCATACAGTACTCTCCTGAGGGTATTACAGTCACAAGTCCCCTTTCATATAAACACTTGTGTAATATTTCAAAAATGGTGTATACGACAAGAGTAGTGAAAGTCATACCTGACACCAGAATGTCTGAGGACAGGGAAAAGAGTCAGGTACCAGACATCGTTTGGGCAAGGGGAAAATCTGACGTGGGTCGGCTGCCCATTCCCCTTGTCATGATTAAATTAAAAGAAGGAACCACTCCTCCTTGGTTAAAGCAATACCCCTTAAGTCTAGTCAAATCAATGTCCCTGAGCAGGGATATTAAAGAGTATGTTAGGGCAGGGTTTCTGGTGCAAAGATCTTCCCCCTGCAACACCCCTTTGTATCCCATTAAGAAGAAAAAAAAAAAAAAAAGGACCCAAGGGTTCCCCTGACACAGAATAGTTCAGGACTTACAGGCCATTAATGATGTTACAGTGAGTGTAATCTCAATTGTCCCTAATACACACACCGTACGGTCACAAAATGTTTCACAGTCATTAATTTGGCAAAATGCATTCTTTTCTGTACCCCTGCACCCTGACTGACGGCATCTTTTCTCTTTTACTCGCAAAGGTAAACAATACTGTTGGACGGTCCTCCCAAAAGGGGGAAAGAACTCCCCAACCATCTATTCAACAGCTATGGCAGGGATTCTTGAGCAGTGGAAACCACCTCATCCACAGACTGTACTATTGCAGTATGTGGATGACCTCTTGCTCTGCTGCCCGGAACAGTTTCCTTGCTGTGTTTTTTTGGCAGAGAAGGGTTGCAAGTAGTGTTGAGCGATACCGTCCGATACTTGAAAGTATCGGTATCGGAAAGTATCGGCCGATACCGGCAAAGTATCGGATCTAATCCGATACCGATACCCGATACCAATACAAGTCAATGGGACTCAAGTATCGGACGGTATCCCTGATGGTTCCCAGGGTCTGAAGGAGAGGAAACTCTCCTTCAGGCCCTGGGAACCATATTAATGTGTAAAATAAAGAATTAAAATAAAAAATATTGCTATACTCACCTCTCCGAGGGAACCGGCAGCGTTGTTTGCTTAAAATGCGCGCTTTTCCTTCCTTCCGTGACGTCACGGCTTCTGATTGGTCGCGTGCCGCCCATGTGGCCGCGACGCGACCAATCACAGCAAGCCGTGACGTAATTTTCAGGTCCTTCTAGGCATTCAGTATTTTAAAATTACGTTCCGGCTTTGTGATTGGTCGCGTCGCGGTCACATGGGCGACACGACCAATCAGAAGCCGTGACGTCACGGGAGGCAGGAGACGCGCGCATTTTAAAATGCGCGCGTGTCCAGCCTCCCGTGACATCACGGCTTGTGATTGGTCGCGTCGCCCATGTGACCGCGACGCGACCAATCACAAAGCCGGAACGTAATTTTAAAATACTGAAGGACCTGAAATTACGTCACGGCTTGCTGTGATTGGTTGCGTCGCAGCCAACATGGGCGGCGCGACCAATCACAAGCCGTGACGTCACGGGAGGCTGGACACGCGCGCATTTTAAAATGCGCGCGTCTCCTTCCTTCCGTGACGTCACGGCTTCTGATTGGTCGCGTGCCGCCCATGTGACCGCGACGCGACCAATCACAAAGCCGGAACGTAATTTTAAAATACTGAATGCCTAGAAGGACCTGAAGATTACGTCACGGCTTGCTGTGATTGGTCGCGTCGCGGCCACATGGGCGGCACGCGACCAATCAGAAGCCGTGACGTCACGGAAGGAAGGAAAAGCGCGCATTTTAAGCAAACAACGCTGCCGGTTCCCTCGGTGAGGTCCAGGCTGCGTCGGAGAGGTGAGTATAGCAATATTTTTTATTTTAATTCTTTATTTTACACATTAATGTTGTTTCGATACCGATACCCGATACCACAAAAGTATCGGATCTCGGTATCGGAATTCCGATACAGCAAATATCGGCCGATACCCGATACTTGCGGTATCGGAATGCTCAACACTAGTTGCAAGGTCTCACGTGACAGATTGCAGTATTGCAAACAAAAGGTGACATTTTTAGGACATTATATTGCTGAAGGTACAAGACACCTGACTGAAGACAGAAAACAGGCAATACAAAATCTCCCTTTACCCAGGTCACACCAGCATCTACGCATTTTCCTAGGTTTGGTGACCTACTGTAGGCCTTGGATAAGGTCTGCTTCACAAATGATGCAACCACTCTATGACAGGTTGTCATCAGACCCCTACAATCTCACTCAAGAAGCAATTGAGGCATGTGAGCTCACACTGACGTTTTCTTTTGACAATTTGTTCCCCACATGACATTAATGCCATACTCGTACAAGTTCAACCAAAACATCTGTCTATGGATAGACAGATCAGACTTGAATGTGCTCTAATACTAATTTAATGAATACGTCACCCTCAAAAGATACAATGTTCTGAATCCAGCCACTCTTCTGCTTGTGGATTCAGAAAAGGGGGAATTGGTGACAGCATTAGGAAAAAAAAAAAAAAGTACACTGGTACGTTGACATGACGCACAAACATGACTGCATAGGAACTGATGAGTCAGGAGACAGTATGTTTTACACATGTTCATGAAAAACCTGTTCCTAATGCATATTTTGAAGTTTTATTTTTGTAGATGCTCCAGATACCACCAGGATGGGCGATTCTACACTGGACATGCAGTAGTATCCTCACATGAGGTAATCCGAGTTGAACCACTCCCTCCTCACATGTCGGTGCAGGAGGCAGAGTTGAAGGCACTCACTGAGGCGTGTAGAGCTGCTGCAGGTAAAGTCGCTAATATTTATACAGATTCGAATTATGCATGGGGAATATCCCATGATTATCACCCTGTCTGGAGAAGCAGAACGTTTCTTACATCAGCCGGTAATTCCATTAAAAATGCAGAGCTGGTGAAACAATTAGTGGAGGCATTGACGTTACCAGTCTAGGTTGGCATCGTCAAGGTAACAGCACACATGGACGGTGACTCTGTGGAGGTAGAGGGCAACAGAAGGGCGGACGAGGCTGCTAAAGTAGCAGCAAGGCGGCCTAGGGAGCAGTGGACGGTGGCGGGGAGTCAGCGTATTCCAGCCACACTCTGAGCCTAGATGTCCTGAAATCCCTCCAGCTGCCCAAACAGAGAAGGAAAATGCAGAAATAGGCATCAGGACCTGAAATTACGTCACGGCTTGCTGTGATTGGTCGCGTCGCGGTCACATGGGCGGCACGCAACCAATCACAAGCCGTGACGTAATTTTAAAAATGTGCGCGTCTCCTGCCTCCCGTGACGTCACGGCTTGTGATTGGTCGCGTCGCCCATGTGACCGCGACGCGACCAATCACAAGCCGGAACGTAATTTTAAAATCATGAATGCCTAGAATTAGGCATTGAGGACCTGAAAATTACGTCACGGCTTGCTGTGATTGGTCGCGTCGCGGTCACATGGGCGGCACGCAACCAATCACAAGCCGTGACGTAATTTTAAAAATGCGCGCGTCTCCTGCCTCCTGTGACGTCACGGCTTGTGATTGGTCGCGTCGCCCATGTGACCGCGACGCGACCAATCACAAGCCGGAACGTAATTTTAAAATCATGAATGCCTAGAATTAGGCATTGAGGACCTGAAAATTACGTCACGGCTTGCTGTGATTGGTCGCGTCGCGGCCACATGGGCGGCACGCGACCAATCACAAGCCGTGACGTCACAGAAGGAAGTAAAAGCGCACATTTTAAGCAAACAACGCTGCCGGTTCCCTCGGTGAGGTCCAGGCTGCGTCGGAGAGGTGAGTATAGCAATATTTTTTATTTTAATTCTTTATTTTACACATTAATGTTGTTTCGATACCGATACCCGATACCACAAAAGTATCGGATCTCGGTATCGGAATTCCGATACCCGCAAGTATCGGCCGATACCCGATACTTGCGGTATCGGAATGCTCAACACTACAGGATACACCAAAATGTTAATTTTATTAAATCATTAAAAAAGACTATGATGACAAACATAACAGAATGCTTTAAGAGGTGAAAACTACAAAGGGGCCACAGATCGGAGGCTAAACACATGCTAATTTAATTGCCATTGTCCACATATGCATAGATTGGTGTGAATAGCAAGTCCATAAATAGGAACAATACACTAGGCTGGTGGGAGACATCCAGCAACAACGCCTATAGCAGAGATGAAAGACGTATGAGGGTTAAAACAAAGCATAGTTACCTCAGACCTGCGGCACCACCACCCCAACGCGCGTTTCGGCGTGCGTGCCTTCTTCCGGGGGAGTCAGAGACTGCAGACTGACTACATATAGCTACCCAAGGTAGGAGTGTGTGAAAAATGTCCTAGTCCTAGAATGTGTAGATCTATTCTCTGGTTGGCTGGAAGCCTATCTGGTAGAACTGATCTGCAGGTATGGTGTCCCAGAAACCATAGAGAGCGATAGGGGTACACACTTCACGGGAGAAATATTGAGGGAAGTCATGCAGGCCCTGGGAGTACAGCAAGCATATCATGCACCATATAGACAACAAAGTAGTGGGAAAGTGGAAAGACTAAATGGGACACTTAAACTAAAAATTCAGAGGCCATGGCAGACACAGGAAAGAGCGGGGTAGAATGCTTGTCTCTTGCACTCTTTCTAGTCAGACACACTCCAAATAGAAAGACAGGCTTGTCCCCTTTTGAAGTCCTGTTTAGTAGTTTGCCAAAGACTGGTCTGTACTTCCCACAGGTGCTACAAATGCAACACGGTGCTATGACAGCCCAAGTCCAGGCCTTGCAGAAAATACTTAATGTAGTGCATAAACATGTGTTTTCATCCATTCCAGATCTTAATGCCAGTGCAGACGTACATCTGCTGAATCCAGGTGATTGGGTGGTCATACACAGACACGTGAGAAGGAGCCTAGATCCACGGTTTGACGGCCCTTTGTAAAGTCCAGCTGACCACATTCAATTGAGGGAACGCCCACCTGGATCCATGCCAGTCACTGCAAAAAGATCTTTTCACTAGCAGAAAGACTGTTGTTCTAATCACCTTGCTGGCAGTGGTAGGATGTCTGCACCTTACAGAGACACTGGATAAACTTTTAAGTGTTGACAAGGACAACAAACTTATTCAGCATCTTGCTTTTCTTACAAACGACGCGGAAGGACAAAAACTGCTGGACTGTTGGATCTGTATACACAGCCCAGTATTTGTAAGGGCTATGCTGTACTTAGCCTTTACCTCTGGAGCCAAGGAAGGTATTAACACCACACAGCATACCCAATGAGACTTGGACTCAGGTTTTCTAGGTTCCTTAAGGCTCTTAATAAGACTAATACAATATAGAGACTCCTTTTAAATCCAGCCGATTGGCTTAGCGGCCTAGAGGGAGGGATTATTTTTGACTTGACTTGACAGACTTGTATGCAAATTTTGTTGCTTTGCTTATTGTTTTATGTAGCCGTAAAATCGCTAATATATGTATTACCTAAGGCTGAACCTTCTGTAGTATATCATAGGCCCCGTATGGCCACTGCTGACGGGGGAGTTGAGTGTCCACACTGAGGGTTTATGGGCAAAGCAGGTAGAAAGCCCCCTTGTGGGTACTAGACCCATGAGACAGTAGCTCCTTTGTGGACATCAGCTGACCCCGTAGCAAAGGTTATACCATTTACAAAAGGGGGAAATTGTTATAGAAGGGTTAACAGTTTGCCTTTAACTGCCTTGCCTTTAAGTGCCTCTTGCCTTTAATTGCTAGAATTACTAGAATCTGTTAACACAGTAGTCTGATGGTCTCCCCTTCAAGGAGACTACACTTCTTATCATGTATGTTCTCAATAGTCAGTCACAACATGTTTCTGGTACGTTGTGAGGAATAAAGGTCAGTATGACCCTGGGTGATGGTGGGGGCTACATGAGTTACATTGAAATACATTTTGTGTAAATGGTATAAAACATTGCTTTGGCTTTTAATATATCAGATAAAAGTGACTTGCTCACAGGATACGTGTGAGGTGTCTTTTGTCTCCAAGCACTTGTCAATTAAGGGCGTAAATCCACAATTAGGCCTCACTGGTGATCTGTCAGCTGACACTGGGTCAGAATGAAAACAGCTACGACAGCTTCATAATACAGCATAACAGGAAGCCTGAAGGACCTTTTACCAGAGAGAAAGTGAAACCAAAGTACAACATTACATTCAACTAAGCATATAACAGTAACATCACCATCTACTGTCAGAAAAGTGTAAACTCCTCCTGCTCACAAATAAGTCTGTATCTGTTGCATATCTGCCAACATAAAATAGTGTCCCCTCATGTATGTTCTCTTGTGTAGCCAAGAAGAATTAGAGAAATGTCTACACATGTGTCTGTCTCTCTTTTGAAGGGTGTTGGCATTACTCTGATAGATGAGAGGGAGAGACAATTTGTGTGTCATAAGAGGGGTGTAAAACAGGCCGGTATGACATAGAGAGATGTTATTATATAGCAGATATGATTTGAACAATACTATTTTGGTCAAAGGTCCCCCAAGTTCTGCTCAAGGACACTTTGCAATCAGTGGAAGAAACCAGCAGCAAGTGTTCAATTATCCATTTGAACTCAAAGCAGAGAACAGCCAAGTCGTCTAGAGCGAGCAGCACTTTATAGCTTTCTCAACTCTGACTTACAAATGAAGGTTCCCAAAGTGATACCCCTAACTATTAACTTAGAACTCATGACTTCTCTCATGACTTTCCTCCATAAGCCTTTACCTACCAGAATCCCACTATTGGCTCTACGGACTGTACTGTAGAGCTTTTTGCTCTACTCTTGAGCGAACCATAGAAGTGAAACTATATAAGTATAACAAATACAGATATTTTTCAATAAGAGTGTTTTTAAAGGTCTTGGTTAGCGATGAGAGGATTGAGTTTGAGTCGAATTTCCAGAAATTTGCAGTTTCACACAAATTCGAACACTTTGAGATTTGATTTTTGCGGTTGACAATAAAGGAAATGTCTCCCTGACATTTATTTTCTGAGCAACTACAAGCTTTTCAGTATTGAAATGTGTGCAAATTTATTTGTTGCAAATCAAATTTTGGGGGAAAAATTCAGCGAAGCCGGCACACTCGAGTTTCAAAAGATCTGCTCATGTCTACTATTGATCTTTCTTTTCATGATATTTCATTACAGACTTATTCTTTTCATATCCATTACTAATAGTGACATTTGCAGAGCTTCTCCACATGAATTTACGACAGTTTCCTAAAATCCTCTAACTCCAGGAACTTTGCATTAAGTTCCGTAAGACAGGCAGACAGCAAATGTCTGCAGTTTAGTCGCATCGAAAAATAAATTGTGTTCCCGGCTAGCCAATCCTACATTATACAGAATAAGACTATATGACCTCATTTTTTTTTCGAGCGGGTCACCCAAAATAGATATTGAGTCATGAATTGCTTGTTAAACAGGCTCACATTCCCGTTTCCACAGCAACGTAACTAACTCATTTCTATAAAGAAAATCCCAAAAGGTCTGCAAGAAACACAAGGCTTACCTCAAACTGTCAAATCTGTACTTCTGCCGACAGAGTGAACTACCCTTGATACCCAGACGTGTCTTGTTATGAGTGGCGAGTCGTAGCAGGGATCTAAATGAGATCTTGTTTCAGAAACTGTTTTACTCTATTGTCCTTTGCTGTTCACAATTTGCCCACGATGTGGAAACAGCGAACATGACATCGTTAACATCTTCCAAGCAGATTCAATTAAAGACAATATTATATCATCAAGAAAAGAAGTAAAATGTGAATTAATTGGAAGCATCGCAATAAAAAGGTTCAAAAGGAGATCGAACATGACCTGAAAGGAATGGATAGTCTGTGAGAGTAAATATGGTAGATGTATTACCGAAGAGGATATTTATAAAAAATATTATATATAGTATATATATATATAGTGACAGAGTCATTGGCATAGTATGTGAAGGGAGATGCGTGTCACTGCGCATACTGCGATCAGTGATGTAAAGCCAGAGTGTTTTTGCCTTCAACAAGCTAAATGCTGAGAGGGTTGATAGGATCCCAAGTTATGGGCTGGTTTTACTGGACCTCCATAGAGTGGGTGGGAAGGGGTTCACTGTATCTCCACCTGCAGAGTCCTGACAGGACCTGTGTGAAGACAAGGTCATGTGATCATCACATGGGGTGTTAAATACCTGGCCATGAGAGTCAGTGGGTGTCGTGTCTTGGGAGAGCAGGAACTCCCAGTTAGCCCCTGGAGGAGCTAAGGACTGTGTGAGTTAGGCCAGTCTCACACGTCCAGATAATTCCTGTACCGTATTCGGTACCGGAGTTATCCGTGTCCGTGTGTCCGTGTGCTCACGTGGCACATCAGTGTGGCACACGTGCGGCAGCTGTGTGCTGCCCGTGTGCTGACTGGGTACCACACAAACCGTGCAGGAGACAGCGCTAGAGATAAGCGCTGTCCCCTGCATCTGGTGCTGAAGCCGGAATTCATTCCTTCTTCCCAGCAGCGTTCGCTGGAGAGAAGGAATGAAAAATCATTGCTTTTTTAATTTTTGGGGGTTTAAAATAAAGATCCTTGTCACCAACCCCCTCCCACCCCCTGTGCGCCCGCCCGCTGGAAATAAAATACTCACCCGGCTCCCTCGATGCTTCCTCTCAGCGCCGCAGCTTCTTCCTGTATGAGCGGTCACGTGGTACCGCTCATTACAGTGATAAATATGCGGCTCAACCTCCCATAGGGGTGGAGCCGCATATTCAACACTGTAATGAGCGGTACCACGTGACTGCTCATACAGGACAAGCTGTGACGCTGAGAGGAAGCATCGAGGGAGCCGGGTGAGTATTTTATTTCCAGCGCACGGGCGCACAGGGGGTGGGAGGGGGGTGGTGACAAGGATCTTTATTTTAAACCCCCCAAAAATAAAAAAAACAATGATTTTTCATTCCTTCTCTCCAGCGAACGCTGCTGGAGAGAAGAAATGAATGGCGGCTTCAGCACCACAAGCTGGGGGGACAGCGCTTACTGTAGCGCTGTCTCCTGCACAGCACACGGACTGCACACAGACAGTATCTGTGTGCGGTACGTGTTTTACACGGACCCATTGACTTTAATGGGTCCATGTGATCCGTGCGCTCCCACGAACACTGACATGTCTCCGTGTTTTTCAAACGGACACACGGTTCGTGAAAACACGCTGACATGTGCAGAGACACATTGATTTTAATGTGTCTACGTGAGTCAGTGTCTCCGGTACGTGAGAAAACTGTCACCACACGTACTGGAGCCACTGACGTGTGAAACCGGCCTCAACTGCAGGTTGAAACCTGCAGAGAAAGGACTATGTGATACTTTATTTGTTTTGTTTTCCATTAAGCCTGGAAGGCTCTGCTTTTGTTTTTCTGAACCCTGCTTTGGTGTATGCTGATGTTAATAAACCAGCAGATGTTTCAGCACCAAATTGTTCCTGTGTCTACCTGAAGAAGCAGCTAAGCGTGTCAACCCCTCACAATATATAAATATGTATATATACACATACAGCTCTGGCAAAAATTAAGAGACCACTGCAACAAAACCCTGTCATGGGCAGCCCAATCTCCAGACCTGAACCCCATTGAAAACCTCTGGAATGTAATCAAGAGGATGATGGATAGTCATCAAACAAAGAAGAACTGCTTACATTTTTGTGCCAAAAGCAGTGTGAAAGACTGGTGGAAAGCATGCCAAGACGCATGCAAGCTGTGATTAAAAATCATGGCTATTCCACAAAATATTGATTTCTGAACTGTTCCTGAGTTAAAACATTAGTATTGTTGTTTCTAAATGATTATGAACTTGTTTTCTTTGCATTATTTGAGGTCTGAAAGCACTTTTTTTTTTTATTTTGACCATTTTTCTTTTTCACAAAAAAAAATACAACATTTATTGCTTGGAAATTCGGAGACATGTTGTCAGAAGTTTATAGAATAAAAGAACAATTTACATTTTACTCAAAAATATACCTATAAAGAGAAAAATCAGAGAAACTGAAGATTTTACAGTGGTCTCTTAATTTTTGCCAGAGCTGTATATACGGCAAAAACAATTAAAAAAACAAACAAACAGACGAGTGCTAAAGAAACCAGAAGATTGGATCATTTCTATGCAGGAAATAGAGGTTGGCTGGGTTAAAAGCTGCTAAAAGATCTGAAAGTAATGTGGAGTATTGACATTTGGACTCGCAAGTGAAAAAAATCAATGGTGAATTTAGTAAGGTCAGTTCCAGCAGAAAGCAGACTGCAAAGTGTGAGAAAGTTTGTGCTCGTGTGAGAAGACAAGAACGTCGGTCACAAACTTTTATACCGATCGATATGCCAGTTGCAATGTGCAATAAGTATGTTATATGCGAGTTTATAAATATCATAAAAACCCGTAGTGATCACCAATACGATTTTTTACTGGCCTGAGTTATAAGAGAATAGCATCCCCCCCGCTGGGTGAAAATGCAGCAGCTGTTGGCTGTACTTTATAGCTTCATCAGTCGCGATCAGTGGTGGTAATGACCATGGCCGCTAAACCCCTTAAATGCTGCTGCCAATAGTGACTTCAGTTTCTAGATGGTTAACAGGGTATGCAGGCTCCCTCTGTAACCCCACGGGAACCCTGAGATTATGATTGTGCGGCTCTGATGTTTGTCATGGCAGTTCATGGCCAAATAACAGCCTTAGAGACTGCCGGCTATAGTGATCTGTACAGATATGAGCAATAATTTAGGTGGCGAAAATAGCATTTTTCTTTCCTGTCATGCCACTTTGTATTAATTCCTGAAAAGCACTCGAAGGGTTAATAACCTGAAAGCAGTTTTGAATATGATGAGTGGTGCCGTTTTTAAAATGGTATCACTTTTGGGGTTTTTCCAATGTATAAGTCCCTGAATGTCACTTAAAACATGAATAGGTTCCTAAAAAAATAAGTTCTGTAAATTTCCTTGAAAAAAATGAAAAATTACTGCCACAATTTTAATGCTTCAACATGAAAGCAAAATAAAACACCATTTTACAGATGGAGCTGATGTTGTTGTTTATTATCTATTTTGTGTGGTATGACAAAGATATATTCAAAGTTTAAAAATTGCTAATTTTTTTTTCAAACTTCTGATATTTTGTTTTATGAATAAAGCCAAAACTTATCGACTTAAATTTACCATTAAAATAAAGTAAAATGTGTCCCAAAATTTTTTTTTGAAAATCCATCTGGGATATGTTGAAACATTACAGAGTTTTTTGCCACATAAAGGGATACATGTCAGATCACTCTGCTCTCTGCCTGAGCAGGAAGCTTCTTTTACAATATAAGTCTATGGAGTCTCGTTCTGAAGCTCCATAGGCTTACATAGCAAAAGCCACTTCTTTTCCAATAATTTGTTATTGAATTTTTAAATTATAAACATGGGGAAGAGTAGGGGAGAATGGGAAGAGATGTGACATACTTAAAGGGAAACTGTCACCCCCAAGGCGTTTTTAACTAAAAGAGCCATCTTGTGCAGCACTAATGCTGCATTCTGCCAAGGTGGCTCTTTTAGTTTGGGTCCCTTCCACCGCTGAAAAAATCGTTTTTATAATTTGTCCCTCATACCTCTAGTTTGTCAGGGGGGCATGTCTTTCCCCCCTAACACAGACACCTCACAGTCATCAGTCATTTCCTCCTTTCTTCTGGGCATCGCCTCCTCAGCATTCAGTTATTTACCCGGCGCCTTCGCTGTAATCTTTTTTCTTGGGCATGCGCAGTTAGCGCTGCCAGTCCACTGACATCACATGATGTCTTGCGCCTGCGTGGACGCTGAGGATGCGGCACCCAGAAGAAAGGAGGAAATGACTGATGACTGTGAGGCGTCTGTGTCAGGGGGGAAAGACCTGCCCCCCTGACAAACTAGAGGTATGAGGGACAAATTATAAAAACGATTCTTTCAGCGGTGGAAGGGACCCGAACTAAAAGAGCCACCTTGGCAGAATGCAGCATTAGTGCTGCACAAGGTGGCTCTTTTAGTTAAAAACGGCTGAGGGGGGTGACAGGTTCCCTTTAATAACAGGTAGAGGAGGAGGGGAGGAACAAGGGGAAGGGAAACACGAGGAGAACTTAATTTGTAATGGTGTATAATACACGACAACAATATAATTATCAGCCAATATAACTTTAGTAACTGTAACAGCTGAACAAAGGGTGAGGTAGGGTTAATTTGCATAAGAGAGTACCAAATTTATAGAGAAGAGATGAAAGGGTGGTGTAGACACCTCTGAGTTAAAATGTACGCTTATGAAAAATTTGAAATTACATTTTTTTGAAGTATTTTGGGTAAAAATTGTTTATAATGGCATACCTAATCTCTATTGATCTGTGGAGATTTTATCAATAATCCTGAATAAGCAAAGAGAGGTGGCACTCACCGTCTATGAAAAAATCCTTTATCTAAAGTCCTTAAAACATCACAGCGAGATAGTGGCGTGGACAAAGTCTGACATCAGTTGTGTGCAAATTTTTTGAGGGAGTTTTAAGAGATGGCATGCAGAAAAATATTGTAGATAATAATGACTGACAACCAGCATGGATTCATGAAGAATAAGTCGTGTCTAACCAACATGTTGGGTTTCTACGAGGAGGTGAGTGCAAATCTGGATGAAGGTAATGCGGCTGATGTGATTTATCTGGACTTTGCAAAGGCATTTGATACAGTTCCACATAACAGCGTTATACTGAAGTTACAGAAGCAAGAACTGGGGGAAACTATATGCACATGGGTAAGGAATTGGCAAAATGACAGGAAACAAAGAGTCATCGTAAATGGTACGTTCTGTAAATGGGGTCTAGTCAGCACTGGGGTACCGCAGGGATCTGTACTGGGAGCAGTGGGGACCGCAGGGATCTGTGCAGGGACCAATTCTTTTTAGCCTCTTTATTAATGACCTTTTGGATGGGATTGAGAGTAAAGTGTCAGTCTTTGCTGACGACACCAAACTTTGTAGGATATTAAAGGGCCACTGTCACCCCCCTCCAGCCGTTATAAACTAAAAGAGCCACCTTGTGCAGCAGTAATGCTGCAGTCTAACAAGGTGGCTCTTTTAGTTTTTGATTCATTTATTACCTCAATAAAGCGTTTTAAAAATTGGCCACAAATACCAGATATTGTATCTGGAGGCGGTCTGAATTGTCCTCTATGAATCTCCCAACTGCCGTCACTCTTCTCTTCAGGGGCGATGGTCGCCGCCCCCTTCGCGCTGTTGCTTCTTAAATCCGGCGCCTGCGCTGTGCGTGCCCGGGGGAGCGTCTGACAAGCGCAGTGCACATGCCCAGGAACCCCAGCCCCGCACTGTGCATAATGAATAACACAGTGCGGGGCGGGGATTCAGGAACAGGGTGGCCGCACTGCCCGCGCAGGCGCAGTCAGGCACCCTGCGTCTGAGCTGTGACTGACAATGAAGACTGCGCCTGCCCCAGGCAGGCACGCACAGCGCAGGCGCCGGATTTAAGAAGCAACAGCGCGAAGGGGGCGGCGACCATCGCCCCTGAAGAGAAGAGTGACGGCAGTTGGGAGATTCATAGAGGACAATTCAGACCGCCTCCAGATACAATATCTGGTATTTGTGGCCAATTTTTAAAACGCTTTATTGAGGTAATAAATGAATCAAAAACTAAAAGAGCCACCTTGTTAGACTGCAGCATTACTGCTGCACAAGGTGGCTCTTTTAGTTTATAACTGTACAAAATTGCAATATAATCTAAATAAGATGCCTGAATGGGCAAACACTTGGCAAATGAGATTTAATGTGGATAAATGTAAAGTAATGCACCTAGGACAGAGTAATCCTATTGTTGCATATACACTAAATGGGATCATACTCGGGACTACAGAACAAGAGAAGGACAGGGGGATTCTGGTTACAAGTAAGCTGAGCAGCTGAACTCAATGTCAAGCAGCAGCCGCAAAAGCAAGCAAGATTTTAGGATGTATAAAAAGAGAGATAAAATTGATTGATTTTTTTAAAGGGAATTTATTGATAGTTTCCTCATTGGGGGGTTTAATGGCATGATCAGAATTTAATTTGTGCAGACTGGAGTAGTATTTGTCGAAAGTGTCCAGTATGTCTTTGGGGTGAGACTTCTTTACACCATTTGGTGATAAAATTTTGTCTATCCTTTGTTTGATTCTGGTATACTTTAGTCTATGTGACATATATCCAGTCGGTTTATTGAGAGAGCAATATGAGTTCACTTTACAAGATTTGCTATATAAGGTTACTTTCACACTAGCGTTTTTTGCAATCCGTCGCAATGCGTCGTTTGGCCGTAAAAACGCATCCTGCAAAAGTGCTTGCAGGATGCGTTTTTTCCCCATAGACTAACATTAAGCGACGTATTGCAACGGATTGACACACGTCGCAACTGTCGTGCGACGGTTGCGCCGTGTTGTGGCGGACCGTCGGCACAAAAAAACGCTACATGTAACTTTTTTTGCCGCCGACGGTCCGCCCCCACCTCCCCGCACTTCCCCGCACCTCACAATGGGGCAGCGGATGCGCTGGAAAAATGCATCCGCTGCCCCCGTTGTGCGGCGTATACAACACTAGCGTCGGTAACCTCGGCCCAACGCACTGCGACGGGCCGGGCCCGACGCTAGTGTGAAAGTAGCCTTAGTCATAAGAAGAGAACAATTATTTTCTTAGTTCTTATCTACTGTAAGTCGCCAAATTTCCCATTGTAAAGTGCGCGAAAGGGAGACTTAAATGAAAATCTTTTTTAGATTTAATTGAAGATTGGAGTGAGTTAATTCTCTCCGTGTTTTTTGGGGGTTTTGATGAGATTTTCATCAATATTCCTCTAATGACCGCCATATGAGCTTTCCAAACGTGGAAAGGGCTGACTTCATCATAAGAATTTTAGACAAAGTAGTTTTAGCCCCTTAACCCCCAAGTGTGGCTTGCATGTTAATGACGGGGACAATTTTTACAATTCTGACCACTGTCCCTTTATGAGGTTATACCTCTGGAACACTTCAACGGATCCTGTTGATTCTGACACTTTTTTCTCATAACATATTGTACTTCATGAAAGTGGTAAAATTTCCTTGACATTACTTGCATTTATTTGTGAAAAAAATGGAAATTTGGCGAAAATGTTGAAAATTTCGCAATTTTCCAAATTTGACTTTTCATGCCCTTAAATCACAGAGATATGTCACACAAAATACTTAATAAGTAACATTTCCCACATGTCTACTTTACATCAGCACAATTTTGGAACCAAAATTTTTTTTTGTTAGGGAGTTATAAAGGTTAAAAGTTGACCAGCAATTTCTCATTTTTACAACACCATTTTTTTCTAGGGACCACATCACATTTGAAGTCACTTTGAGGGGTCTATATGATAGAAAATACCCAAGTGTGACACCATTCTAAAAACTGCACCCCTCAATAAGCTCAAAACCACATTCAAGAAGTTTATTAACCCTTCAGGTGTTTCACAGGAATTTTTGGAATGTTTAAATAAAAATGAACATTTAACTTTTTTTCACAAAGAATTTACTTCAGATCCAATTTGTTTTATTTTACCAAAAGGAGAAAATGGACCCCAAAAGTTGTTGTACAATTTGTACTGAGTACGCCGATACCCCATATGTGGGGGGGAACCACTGTTTGGGCACACGGCAGAGCTCGGAAGGGAAGGAGTGCCGTTTGACTTTTCGATGCAAAATTGGCTGGAATTGAGGAAGGACGCCATGTCGCGTTTGGAGAGCCCCTGATGTGCCTAAACAGTGATACCCCCCACAAGTGACACCATTTTGGAAAGTAGATCCCCTAAGGAACTTATCGAGATGTGTGGTGAGCACTTTGACCCACCATGTACTTCACAGAAGTTTATTATGCGGAGCCATAAAAATAAAAAATCATATTTTTTCACAAAAATTATATTTTCGCCCCCAATTTTTTTTCCCCAAGGGTAACAGAAGAAATTGGACCCCAAAAGTTGTTGTGCAATATGTCCTGACTACTCTGATACCCCATATTTGGGGGTAAACCACTGTTTGGGCGCATGGCAGAGCTCAGAAGGGAAGGAGCGCCGTTTGACTTTTCAATACAAAATTGACTGGAATTGAGATAGGAAGCCAAATCATGTTTGGAGAGCCCCTGATGTGCCTAAACAGTGAAACCCTCCACAAGTAACACCATTTTGGAAAATAGACTCCCTAAGGAACTTATCTAGATGTGTGGTGAGCACTTTGAACCCCCAAGTGCTTCACAGAAGTTTATAATATAGAGCCAAAAAAATTAAAAATCATATTTTTTCACAAAAATGTTTTTTCCGCCCCAATTTTATTTTCCCAAGGGTAACAGGAGAAATTGGACACCAAAAGGTGTTGTGCAATTTGTCCTGAGTACGCTGATACCCCATATGTTGGGGTAAACCACTGTTTGGACGCATGGCAGAGCTTGAAAGGGAAGGAGCACCGTTTGGAATGCAGACTTAGATGGAACAGTCTACGGGCGTCACGTTGCGTTTGCAGAGCCCCTGATATACCTAAACAGTAGTGATGAGCGAATATACTCATTACTCGAGATTTCTCGAGCATGCTTGGGGGTCCTCCGAGTATTTTTTAGTGCTCGGAGATTTAGTTTTTCTTGCCGCAGCGGAATGATTTACATCTGCCAGCCAGCATAAGTACATGTGGGGACTCCCTAGCAACCAGGCAATCCCCACATGTACTTATGTTGGCTAACAGATGTAAATCATTCAGCTGCAGCAAGAAAAACTAAATCTCTGAGCACTAGTGTTGAGCGATACTTTCCGATATCGGAAAGTATCGGTATCGGAAAGTATCGGCCGATACCGTCACAGTATCGGAATCCAATCCGATACCGATACCCGATACCAATACAAGTCAATGGGACTCAAGTATCGGACGGTATTCCTGATGGTTCCCAGGGTCTGAAGGAGAGGAAACTCTCCTTCAGGCCCTGGGAACCATATAAATGTGTAAAAGAAAGAATTAAAATAAAAAATATGGCTATACTCACCTGTCCGACGCAGCCGGGACTTCAGCGAGGGAACCGGCAGCGTTGTTTGTTTAAAATTCGCGCTATTACTTGGTTACGTGAATTCCCGGCTTGTGATTGGTCAGGTCGGCCATGTTGCCGGGACGCGGACCAATCACAGCAAGCCGTGACGAAATTACGTCACGGCTTGCTGTGATTGGTCCGCGTCCCGGCAATATGGCCGCCCTGACCAATCACAAGCCGTGACGTCACGGGAGGCTGGACACGCGCTCATTTTAAAATGGGCGCGTGTCCAGCCTCCCGTGACGTCACGGCTTGTGATTGGTTGCGCCGCGATCAACCAATCACAAGCCGGGAGGCTGGACGCGCTCATTTTGAAATGGGCGCGTGTCCAGCCTCCCGTGACGTCACGGCTTGTGATTGGTTGCGCCGCGATCAACCAATCACAAGCCGGGAGGCTGGACGCGCTCATTTTGAAATGGGCGCGTGTCCAGCCTCCCGTGACGTCACGGCTTGTGATTGGTTGCGCCGCGATCAACCAATCACAAGCCGGGAGGCTGGACGCGCTCATTTTGAAATGGGCGCGTGTCCAGCCTCCCGGCTTGTGATTGGTTGACCGCGACGCAACCAATCACAAGCCGTGACGTCACGGGAGGCTGGACACGCGCCCTTTTTAAAATGAGCGCGTTTCCAGCCTCCCGTGACGTCACGGCTTGTGATTGGTTAATGGCGGCCATGTTGCCGGGACGCGGACCAATCACAGCAAGCCGTGACGTATTTTCGTCACGGCTTGCTGTGATTGGTCCGCGGCCCGGCAACATGGCCGCCCTGACCAATCACAAGCCGGGACTTCGCGTAACCATGTAAAAGCGGGAATTTTAAACAAACAACGCTGCCGGTTCCTGCGCTGAGGTCCCGGCTGCGTCGGAGAGGTGAGTATAGCGATATTTTTTATTTTAATTCTCTATTTTACACATTTTAACATTAATGTTGTTCCGATACCCGATACCCGATACCACAAGAGTATCGGAATCCCGGTATCGGAATTCCGATACAGCAAGTATCGGCCGATACCCGATACTTGCAGCATCGGAATGCTCAACACTACTGAGCACTAAAAAATACTCGGAGGACCCCCGAGCATGCTCGAGAAATCTCGAGTAACGAGTATATTCGCTCATCACTACTAAACAGTAGAACCCCCTCTCAAGTGACTCCATATTGGAAACTAAACCCCCCAAGGAACGTATCTAGATGTGTTGTGAGACCTTTGAACCCCCAAGTGTTTCACTACAGTTTATAACGCAGAGCCGTGAAAATAAAAAATCCTTTTTTTTCCACAAAAATGATTTTCTAGCCCCCAAATTTTTATTTTTCCGAGGGTAACAAGAGAAATTGGACCCCAAAAGTTGTTGTCCAATTTGTCCTAAATACACGGATACCCCATATGTTGGGGTACACCCGTTTGGGCGTACGGGAGAGCTTGGAAGTGAAGGAGCACTGTTTTACTTTTTCAACACAGAATTGACTGGAATTGAGATCGGACGCCATGTCGCATTTGAAGAGCCCCTGATGTGCCTACACAGTGGAAACCCCCCAATTCTAACTCCAACCCTAACTCCAACACACCCCTAACCCTAATCTCAACCATAACCACACCCTTAACCCCAACACATCCCTAACCCCAACATACCCCTAACCCTAATCCCAACCCTAACCACACCCCTAACTCCAATACACCCCTTACCTAATCCCAACCATAACCCTAATCAGACCCCTAACTCGAACATGCCCCTAACTCTAATCCCAACCCTAACCACACCCCTAACCCCAACACACCCCTAACCCCAACACACCCGTAACCCTAATCCCAACCCTAACCACACCCTTAACTCCAACACACCCCTAACCCTAATCCCAACCATAACCCTAACCACACCCCTAACCCTGACACACCCCTAACCCTAATCCCATCCCGAATCCCAACCGTAAATGTAATCCAAACCCTAACCCTAACTTTAGCCTCAACCCTAACCCTAACTTTAGCACCAACCCTAACCCTAACTTTAGCCCCAACCCTAACCCCAAGTTTAGCCCTAACCCTAACTGTAGCCCTAACCCTAACTTTAGCCCTAACCCTAACTCTAATGGGAAAATAGAAATAAATACATTTTTTAAATTTTATTATTTTTCCCTAACTATGGGGGTGATAAAGGGGGGTTTGATTTACTATTTATAGCAGGTTTTTATATCGGATTTTTATGTATGGCTGCTGTCACACACTAAAAGACGCTTTTTATTGCAAAAAATAGTTTTTGTGTTACCACATTTTGAGAGCTATCATTTTTTATGTTTTGGCGCTTTTATACAATAAAAACTATTTTATAGAAAAAATTATTATTATTATTTTTGCATTGCTTTATTCTGAGGGCTATAACTTTTTTATTTTTTTGCTGATGACGCTGTATGGCGGCTCGATTTTTGCGGGACAAGATGACGTTTTCAACGGTACCATATTTATTTATATCCGTCTTTTTATCGCGTGTTATTCCACTTTTTGTTTTTTACGGTGTTCACTGCAGGGGTTAACTAGAGGGACAGTTTTATAGGTTGGGTCGTTATGGACGTGGTGATACTAAATATGTGTACTTTTATTGTTTTTTTATTTACATAAAGAAATGTATTTATTGGAACAATATATATATATTTTCTTTATTTAGTTTTTTTTTTCTTTTTTTACACATGTTAATATATTTTTTTTTTGCTTTATAACATTGCCCCAGGGGTACATGAATATGTAGTGTCAGATCTCTGATCTGATACTTTGCAAAGCACTGCAAAGATCAGCGATCTGACAGGCAGTGCAGGAAGCTTACCGGCGCCTGCACTAAGCAGGCCCTTGCAAGCCACCTCCCTGCAGGACCCGGAAGGCCCCCCCCCGCGGCCATCTTGGATCCGGGGCCTGCAGGGAGGAGGCCGGAGGAGACGCTCGGAACAACGCGATCACATTGCGTTGCTCCGAGTGTCTCAGTGAAGCACGCAGGGAGCCGCCTCCTTGCACGATGCTTCCCTATGCCACCAGAATGCTGTGATCATGTTTGATCGCAGTGTTCCGGGGGTTAATGTGCCAGGAGCGGTCCGTGACCGCACCTGGCACATAGTGCTGGATGTGAGCTGTAACAATCAACTGACACCCAGCCACGATCAGCCGCGCTCCCCCCATGAGTGCGGCTGATCGCACATGATGTACTATCCCATCCCTGGGAATTAAGTCTCAGGTCACCTCGACGGGATAGTACGTCTGATGGCAGAAAGGGGTTAATTCCTGATTAGATTTCAATTTTATCGGAAGGGATTTGTAGGCGTTGCATCTCCACAGAGGTTTGTTTTGGAGATGAGGGGCTTTTAAGATTTTTCCCAACACTGGGGATTGATCAGGGATGGATCTGGGCATGGTTGAGAGATCTCTTGAACTTTAGAAATTGAGAAAACATCTGTGATGAATAGGTCAATTTGCGAGTTGAAAGACGATAAAGGTTGCACCATAGGTTACTAAGAATGACTACTCTAGAACATTAAACATTCATTACTGCCATAGAAAATGGGAAAAAATGAAAAAAAGTGCTATATAATTACTATGAAAAAAGGAAGGTACTTTGCGCATAGATTGGCCAATATATGTGAGCCCAATTGCCATATCAAGGCGTCCTCCGTAAATTGGGTCCCTGTCCTGTTTTGTCACTTCTCCTGGGCTACAAAATATGGGTCAGGAATGGACCAGCTAACTACTTAAAATCACCTGTGGCTAATGGGAGTGGGAGTGCATTTTCCCTGGGGGATCTTTAAACTATGTTTTCTCCGAATTGTTGGAGTGTTTCAGAAAAAAACATACTTGGCTATAGTCATGCACCCAAGCTAAAATTTAAGCTGCCAATGCTTTTAGCAGCTTGAATAAACTAAGGCTAGGTTCACATTACGTTCTGTGCGTCAGCTAAACGGACTACGTTACACCGCGGCATAACGCGGTGTAAGGTAGTCCGTTATCGCCGCCATTGAATGCAATGTCGGACACATCGCTATCGCACGCCCACAATGGGCGTGCGCTAGCGATGTTCCGTCATTGAGTGAAGGACCCTGAGACGCGGGCTGCAGCGTTTCTGGGTCCATCACCGCTAGCGCAGATAGAGCTAGCAGATGCTCTATCTGCGCTAGCGGTCAGCCATACCGTCACTTGCATTAACAGCAGCCCATTAACGTATGTGTTGAACGGGCTGCTGTTAACGCAATGTGAACCCAGCCTTACAGGTTCCCTTTTTATAGGAGCTGCAGTATCCAAGAGCGACCAATACACAGTAGACTCCGTGCACCGTTTGTTTATTGATGGCCTATCCAAAGAATAGGTCATTAATATCAAAGTAGTGAATAACACTCTTATTTTCAGGTCCGTGCTGATCCCAATTTTGGCACCCCAAGTGGTCCATTGATGAAAGGTGACATACCACACTAGTAAGTGCATTGTCTATGGAGAGCCCCCAGACGCAGGGCCACGGGGTACTCGGTACCGGGCCTCTCTATCTCAGTTCTGGGGTTGTCACAGTGGCTAGACCCGGTCCGTGACCCTGCTAAGGGGCGTCCAATGAAAGGTGTGATGGTGGTGCGTGGTGCAAGGCGCGATGAATAACGAGGACACAGGGTTGCAGTCTCTTTACCTCTTTACTGAAGCCTTCAGGGTCCGCAATCCAGAGCACTGCTAACAGGGCTGGCTGAGACCGGCCGGTCCGAAGGCACATCCAGAGTTCCCTTTGCAGGTGGAAATCAGTGCCTACCTTCTAGTGCCTGGGTGTTGTAGTACCTCCCTGCTGAGCACCACGGGATAGTCCTTACAACTGTTGTGTCTGTTTCTGATGTTCTTCTCTCACAACTCGTATCTGTTCTGATGTTCTTTCTCCGTCCCCCAGATGATATGGTAGGACGCACCCGTATGACGGGTAGGCCTGGAGTTCTTCCGGGACCCTAGCGTCGCCCCTCTCCCACAATTGCCCCCTATGTCTGCTTAGGTGATTTAGGTGAGACAGCCAACCTAAAATTAACTGTCCTGCCGCTGTTTGAAGTAATGCTTGGAGCCTAATACTTCCTCGGCGTTACGGCCACCGGCTACGCGCCTCAGTAGGATGTTGCCTCAATCTTACGGCACGACTCCTACTGGCTTTATCTCCTTTTTGCTGCAATCTCGTTTCTCACTTCTCAACTTCTCTAAACCTCGCTTCGATTCCTTTCTTAGGATGCCGCCGCAACGGGTGCAGGCGCGGCTCCGTAACGTTCTGTTCTGTTCGCTAGGCCACTGTCAGGATCCCACCCCTGACAGAGACCCCCCTGAATCTTCCCCTGCAAAAGCCTCTGCCACAGGATGTTGCCTGGATCCAACCCAGTCAGCTTCTGACTAACTTCCTATCCAACCCCCAGTTTTACCAGATTGTGAGGAGTGGCCTAATACATAGAACCCTTTGCTCCCCCTGGTGGCCAGAATGTGAAGTGTAATGTGTGACTGTGATACCTGGTCAGGTGAACTCCTTAAGTGCCATCAGACGTACCATCACTCCCCTTAGCCGCGGAGCGTCAGTACTGCAACGACCAGGACTCTGGGGCGCTGCATCTACTTTATTATTTACCTGCCACAGCTCTGTACTTTTGGCAGTGGATGAATCTAGTATTACAGGTAAGAACTGTGAAGCTGAAAGTGACTGAGCTGTACAACTGGGCAGAACCACTACCAAAATTATGCAGCTGTGCCTCATAAACAATGAAGGGAATATAGTGCTCACTGGAATACTATGGCACTTTCAGTCAGTTGATCAACAAGGTGTCAAGATCTAAACCCCCACAGATTTAATAATGATGCCCTATCTTAATGGACTTCAAGGTTACTTCCCATCTGTAGGACAGGGGATAATTTGCTAAACTTTGGTGGTCTGACTGCTGGGACCCCGAGTGATCCAAATAATAGGGCTATGGATCATGACTGTGGACTTTTCAGAGTTTCATCTTGAATGGAGGTGTTCATGCTCGACCTACACTCCATTCATTGTTTATATGACTGCTGGAGAAAGCCAAATACAACACTCTACTATTCCCTGCAGTTACATAGGCAATGAATGGAGAGGATCATGCACACTTCCACTCCATTCAAGATGGGGCTTTGCTGAGCTTGGTTCTCAGATCCAAAACCCATTCTCAGGATTGATGTGCGTTTCAGCGATCAGGCTCCCTGTGATTAATAAATTATTCTTGATCATATGGATAGGGGATAACTTTGGAATCTAGGAATACTCCTTTAAGAATAAGACTAGTGATGAGCGAACGTGCTCGCCACTATTCGGTACTCGCCCGAGTATCGCTATGCTCGGTGTACTCGGCGAGCAGAGAGCATTTCCGGGATTATTCGGCGGTAACTGCTGTCTCCACCCAGCAGTTTTGGCGGACTTTAGAGACCCAATCACACTGCAGGGATTGTCTGCCAGGCCATGAAACGCTGCAGCCATCTGTGTTGTGGTCGTGCAGTGATTGGCTGGGCCGTACAGCATCATCCCGAATATAAGAGACCTGGCGCCGCCCTGCTCGCCGCATTCTGCTCCGGATTCAGCGAGAGTAGGGATAGCTGCTGCCGAGATAGGGTCAGAATCCTGGTTTTTAGAGGCAGTGTAGGTCTGCAACTCTTACATCCACAACTCCTGAGAAACCAACAGTCCTTTTTAGGGCTAATTCGTGGGTCCCGATATTGCAGCGCTAGGTAGGCAGGGCACAGCATATCCACATCAGTGCAAGGCCTGCAGGCACTGTATGTGCGTCCATTGCTCCCACTGCATCCTTCCCAAAGCTCCATAACTGCCTGCTGCTGCAGCTTATTTACTATATACCTAGTTGGATTTTTTTCTGTTCTCTCAGACTGAGGCCTGTTGAAAAATCATAGTTTGTCAGGCATGCATAGCATAGTTGTGTGTGCTAGCTTTGTGCCACTTTTTTTTGTGTTTTTAATTCACTGAAAAAGGCCTCATATATCTGCGTGCTCCAAGTTTGGTCATTGTAGGCCGGTGTACTTAGTTTTTGGCTGTCTGATACTCAAATTCTATACAGCACTCTTTTGCATATCAAACCAAAAAAAGGCCACATATTTGCCAGTGTGGTATTTCTGTTACAGCTGTCAAATATCTGCGTGCTCAAAGTTTGGTCATTGTAGGCCGGTGTACTTATTTTTTTGCTGTCTGATACTCAAATTCTATACAGCTCTATTTTGCATATCAAACCAAAAGACCACATATATTAGGTGTCAAGTTCCCACCACTGCACAGGGGGAATCTCGAAACATGTCTGCTGCGGTCTCCTATTCTTCTCCAGCCGCAGTGGAGCCTGCTCAGCAGAGACATCAGTCCCAGCCTCTGGCTCAGGCTGATACTGGAAGACTGATTACTACTGCCCTTCCAGGCTCTGTCATTGTAGCCAGCAATGTTCAGCAGCGAGCAGGTCTTTCTGGGACTAAGTCCCGCTTTTCCCATACTGAGCATGCCCACGGGACGACCTCCCATTGGAGATCTGGGGTCACATGCTCAGGTCCTGTAGCAGCTCCTATTGGACCACAAGGAAGGTCCTTGTCTGCTACAGCTATAAAAGGTTTGCATGGCTGCACGGCCATGCGCTAGTATCAACCTATGTTTTGAGCCTTGCTAATGTGTGGTCATGTTTGCATGAGGTCAGGGTTGGCTGAAATTAGCCCCTAGAATACCGGCACCTCCGGTGAGGAGCTTTGTGAGTTTGGATTCAGGTCTTGGCTGAAATAAGCCCCTAGAATACCGGCACCTCCGGTGAGGAGTTGTTTGTGTGCTATGCTGACTGCATGACCACAGTTTTGCTCTGTTTGGTAGCTGTGTTCCTCTGTGAGTTTAACAGGGCACAGCGTTTCTCTATCCTAGCGATTCTGTGAAGTAACAGAGTTCGCTAATACCGCCATATAGTGCCGCCAATTACTAGCAGCAGGTTCCTTTCCTGCATGGTGGACCTCGGGTTGCGAACGCACCTATTATTACATATATTTATACTCGGTGCGTTCTGCCAACCCTAACATAATACTAGCGCCAGGGTCTGGCTAGTAAATGGCAAATGATCAGCGTCTACTGTGGAACATCCAGCAGCTGGAGGGTAGGTTGGTGGCTCTTGAGCATACAACCTCAGCCGTGGATGTCACCGCAGTCACTGTTCACGCTGCTAGTGTAGCTGCAGCCAGTTTGTCCACTGTCACCCCTGTTCCAACACTCTCGCCTCCCGCTGCCAGAAAAATGTTCTGGTGATAGCAAATCTTATGAGCCATGCATACAGTAGGAGGGGGGGAATATGAGCCATGCATACAGGAGGGGGGAATATGAGCCATGCATACAAGGGGGGAATATGAGCCATGCAAATGGGGGGGGGGAGAATATGAGCCATGCAAACAGGAGGAGATATGAGCCATGCATATGGGATGGGAGGGAGCTGAGCCATGCATGCAGGAGGGGGGGAGGAATATGAGCCATGCATACAGGAGGGGGGAATGTGAGCCATGCATATGGGATGGGAGGGAGATGAGCCATCCATATAGGGGGGATATAAGCCATGCATATGGGATGGGAGGGAGATGAGCCATGCATACAGGAGGGGGGAATATGAGCCATGCATACAGGAGGGGGGAGGAATATGAGCCATGCATACAGGAGGGGGGAATATGAGCCATGCATATGGGATGGGAGGGAGATGAGCCATCCATATAGGGGGAGATATAAGCCATGCATATGGGATGGGAGGGAGATGAGCCATACATACAGGAGGGGGGAATATGAGCCATGCATACAGGAGGGGGTTAATATGAGCCATACATATGGGATGGGAGGGAGATGAGCCATGCATACAGGAGGAGGGATATGAGCCATGCATACAGGATGGGGGGAGATGAGCCATGCATACAAGATGAGAGGGGGGCATTATACAGTATTGAGCATCATGTGGGGTCATTATACAGTATGGAGCATCATGTGTGGCCATTATACAGTATGGAGCATCATGTGTGGCGAATGGCCATTATACAGTATTGAGCATCATGTGTGGCCATTATACAGTATGGAGAATCATGTGTGGCCATTATACAGTATGGAGCATCATGTGTGGCCATTATACAGTATGGAGCATCATGTGTGGCCATTATACAGTATGGAGCATCATGTGTGGCCATTATACAGTATTGAGCATCATGTGGGGCCATTATACAGTATTGAACATCATGTGGGGTCATTATACAGTATGGAGCATCATGTGTGACCATTATACAATATGGAGCATCATGTGTGGCCAATGGCCATTATACAGTATGGAGCATCATGTGTGGCCGTTATACAGTATGGAGCATCATGTGTGGGCATTATACAGTATAGAGCATCATGTGTGGCCATTATACAGTATTGAGCATCATGTGTGGCCATTATACAGTATGGAGCATCATGTGTGGGCATTATACAGTATGGAGCATCATGTGTGGCCATTATACAGTATGGAGCATCAAGTGTGGCCATTATACAGTATTGAGCATCATGTGGGGCCATTATACAGTATTGAACATCATGTGGGGTCATTATACAGTATGGAGCATCATGTGTGGCCAATGGCCATTATACAGTATTGAGCATCATGTGTGGCCATTATGCAATATTGAGCATCATGTGTGGCCATTATACAGTATTGAGCATCATGTGGGATCATTATACAGTATGGAGAACTGTGTGTGGCCATTATACAGTATGGAGCATCATGTGTGGCCATTATACAGTATGGAGCATCATGTGTGGCCGTTACACAGTAGTGAGCATCATGTGTGGCCATTATACAGTATTGAGCATCATGTGTGGCCATTATACAGTGTGGAGCACTGTGTGGCCATATTTTTTTGTTTATAATTATTGTATATGAAACAGTGTGATCAGCAGTGCTAAATGGGTTTGGTTGGGACGTGGATATGGGTATGACTAGTTGTGAAATGGGTGTGGTCAGAGGCGTGGCCTAAAATTTGCCACGGCGCATGATGCGAGCCGCAAACTTTATACCTCTTTCCCTTCTTCAAAAGTGGGGAGGTATGGTACCATATTTGCCAGATCACGGCAAGTGCCACAAATCCCATAGGGAATGAATGAGGCCGAACGCATTGTTACCGTAAGTGATCCGTTATGCAGCAGATGCAGAAAAACTGCCCGATCTGCTGCAAAAGGCGACTTTCACATCAGCGATTCATGCCAAAGTCACTGCCGATAGTGTCATACTCACCAAAGGGGGAGGCAGCACTAAAAGTGCCTAGGGCAGCAGAAACTCTAAATACGGCTCTGGGTGCATATGACTATGCAGCAGGGCTGGCTTTGATGCCAGTGTGTAAAACAAAGGAGTATGGGAGTACAACATGCATATTGTGAAGTGGATTTTCATGGGCCCATCCAGTATGTGGGTTCAAAGGCTTATTGGGGTGCATATGAATTGGTAGCAGGGCAGGCGTTGAATTCAGTGCAACACTTTATCAGGAGTCCCCCCTGGACATCTTATGACAGGGGTATTATGGTGCATCATAATTCTTGGCAGCCCATCCACTCACAGCATAGGCTACAACAGCTTAGGAGACCCACTGTTTCATAATGGCCCTTTAAGAAGATTAAGGCCACCTGATGCACCAGTAAAAATAGGCTCTGTGACTTTAAGAGTCCCTCCTTCGTATATGAAACAAGATGGGTCTGCGTATGTGTCACACACCACTTGGCCAGCTAGGGGTGTTATATGTTACAATGACATTTCACAGTGAATGCATTTGTAGTGGTTGAAAGCAATGTTAAAGTTCAAAAACGCTTCAAAAACGCTGTATCTGAACTAAGCCTAAGTGGGGGAGGAAATTTTCGATCTGGGGTTAAATATTTGGCCTTACAGGCAAGTCATTAACCTGCAAAGGATGTACCTTGACACATTTCCAAGCAAAACCCATTTTCGTTTTGTTTTAATGTGTTTTTTGTGGCACAGGGAAAATGGCATGAATCTTGGAAAAAATTGATTAAAGGGAACCTGTTACCCCCAAAATGGAAGGTGAGCTAAGCCCACCAGCATCAGGGGCTTATCTACAGCATTCTGTAATGCTGTAGATAAGCCCCCAATGTATCCTGAAAGATGAGAAAAAGAGGCTAGATTATACTCACCTGGGCGGGCGGTCCGATCCGATGGGCGTCGCGGTCCGGTCCGGGGCCTCTCATCTTCTTACGATGACGTCCTCTTCTTGTCTTCTCGCCACAGCTCCGGCGCACGCATACTTTGTCTGCCCTGTTGAGGACAGAGCAAAGTACTGCAGTGCGCAGGCACCGGGAAAGGTCAGGGCAGACAAAGTACGCCTGCACCGGAGCTGCAGCGTGAAGACAAGAAGAGGACTTCATCTGATGAAGATATGAGGCGCCGGACTGGACCGCGACACCCATCGGACTGGACCGCGACCAGGACCACCCCTGGGTGAGTATAATCTAACCTCTTTTTCTCATCTTTTGGGATACATCGGGGGCTTATCTACAGCATTCCAGAATGCTGTAGATAAGCCCCTGATGCCGGTGGGCTTAGCTCACCTTCCATTTTGGGGGTGATAGGTTCCCTTTAAAGCTGTGAACTAGGAGTCAAGATTGCTTCCAGGGGCGATCCCTATGATGTTCCTGTGTCATTTGAGCAGTGTTTCTATCATTTTCAGACGTTTTTAGACCTTAAAAGGACCCCCGGGGGGAATCGCGGTAAAAATACTCGGGTCTCCCATAGACTTACATTGGGCTCGTTGTTCTGGCCGAGTACCCGAATATTCCAATTTGCTCGACCCGAGCAACAGGCACCCGAGCATTTTAGTGCTCGCCCATCACTAAATAAGACATTAAAACTACATCTTACAATGTGAATCAATTTAATAAATAACCATAAGTAACATTCACTCGATTGAACACAATACTAGAAGACATTTTCCCTTTGGCTACTGTCAAATTGCAGAATTATATAGATGGTGCGGAGGCATTGGCTGGGAAATAATTTAAATAGTTCATCACTTAGTTTTCTAAATGATTTGTTTCACAATTATAGGCAGACAACAGAATTTCAAGGTTGCTGTGATGTTAAGTTCATAACTTGGATCTGCACCGATAAATTAAACTCCAGTACATTGTTTAATTCAATTAGTATGGAAAGCAAAGAGCGCTTTGACTACATGACACCATTTCAACAGTTTAAAGCATTGATAAGTTTCAACTAAAAAGACCATTTTAATTCGCTGTCTACAAAAAACTGTTTTGATATCTCAGAATTAAAATGTAGTGCCAGATAGATGCCTCAGGTCTAACCCACCATCAGCTGGAGAACAGGCCAAAATGCGGACTGAATGTACAATGTTCTACAAATACGGCTGGACTGAAATAATTCTATTGAAAGATAAATTTTGGCTTGTAAATTTGAGGAAGTTTCTAGGTCTCACTATCAGAAATTTAGTACCAAGCTCACAATTCCTTGTGATAGGCAGGTATGAGGCTCTATCCACTGCAGCAAAGCCATAAAGTACAGGATTAAGTCCTAGAACTGCAGGTCTTGATTAAATGCACCTGAGTTGCTTTGATTAAGAACCAGGGCCTATGTTCACTAGGGGTGTGTTAGTCTTCTGGATGTTGAGCAGAGTCAAGTGTGCTGCTGGTGCGTGACCAGCCAAAATGTCAGTTATAGCTGGTGATAGAAACATGCCAGAATCTCTCTCTGAATGGAGACTGCATGGGTCAGCTAGGAAAGCTGAGCAGTCTGTGTGTTGGAGCTGCTGACTAAAGTGTCAAAGCTGCAGCATGTTCAGTGTGAACTGTGCCTGGATTTGAACACTTCCATTTGGCACTAAAAGATGCTAGAGCTCAAGCTGAAGGGTCACCGAGACTGGTGGTATTGTGCCTCTTTTGTGTAAGAAGTTTTACTCCAGGAGAAAGGACTGTAATCTGTTCGGGTGAGCCCGCACTGACATGTGCTTGCTGAATGAACTGTTTATTTGCTGTGATACCTTTGTGCCCAGAAGAGGCTGCTTTTTTGTTTTGAATCCCTTTGAGTTTTATGAAAACAATAAAATTGCATCTCTTTGGACCAAACTGCGTTGCCTGTGTGAACCCTACCTCATGCCTACCTGAGAGAGTGAATCTCTACACCATGTGCAAATTGAAGATTTCACATCTGGATGCTATCTCCCCATCATCTATATATATATAAATACCTAAGGGGTACTTCCGTCTGTTTCTAACTTCCGTCTGTCTGTAACGGAAATCCTGGGTCGCTGATGGGTCGCTGATTGGTCGCAGCTGGCCGGCCGTGACCAATCAGCGATATTGGGGCGGGATTAAACACCACTTCACTTTTTACTATCGATACTGCCTATGCAGCATCAATAGTAAAAACATGGAATGTTAAAAATAATAATAAAAAAAACCCCATTATATTCTCGCCTTCCGAAGTCTGCTGCAGCCTTTCACGCTCCTCACGCTCCGGTCCCAAGAATGCATTGCGGCAATGCCCCAAGTTCACGTGGCGGTCTGCTACATGATCATGGGTTATTGCCGCTAGGCATTACTGGGAACGGAGCGTCGCGAGGAGAATCGGTAAAGGCCTCGGCTGGATCCGGGGGCCGACGGAAGGTGAGTATATAACAATTTTTTATTTTAATTGCTTTTTAACAGAGATATGGTGCCCACATTGCTATATACTACGTGGGCTGTGTTATATACTATGTAGCCTGTGTTATATACTGCATGGCTGGGCAATATACTGCATGGCCTGTGTTATACTGTATACTACATGGGCTGTGTTATATGCTGCGTGGGCTGTGTTATATACTACATGGGCTGTGCTATATACTACATGCCTGTGTAATATACTACGTGCCTGTGTCATATACTGCATGGGCTGTGCAATACTATACTATGTGGCTGTGCAATATACTACATGGCTATGCTATATACTACGTGGCTGTGTTATATACTGCGTGGGTTGTGTTATATACTGCATGGGCTGTGTTATATGCTGCGTGGGCTGTGTTATATACTACATGGGCTGTGCTATATACTACATGCCTGTGTAATATACTACGTGCCTGTGTCATATACTGCATGGGCTGTGCAATACTATACTATGTGGCTGTGCAATATACTACATGGCTATGCTATATACTACGTGGCTGTGTTATATACTGCGTGGGTTGTGTTATATACTGCGTGGGCTGTGTTATATATTACGTGGCTGTGCAATATACTACGTGGCTATGCTATATACTACGTGGGCTGTGTTATATACTACGTGGCTGTGCTATGTACTACATGGGCTGTGCTATATACTAAGTGGCTGTACATTCTAGAATACCCGATGCGTTAGAATTGGGCCACCATCTAGTCGTCCTATAAATGGCCACCTTCTGGGCTCACTGCTTGGAATTATTATAGACTCAGAGCAAAAAATCAAGAATAATTCATATAACAAGTATAGAAAAAAGCCTAGCACTGAGACAAGGTACCCACTTGATCAAATGCATTCTGCACAGCTAAATGGTGACATTTAATAATGCAACTGTACAGTCTCCCTGAAGTCTATACGTTAAGAGTTTGTTAACTGAGGACAATATAATGTCCCCAATAACCATCCCATACAGTATGATGGTCATCAAAACCTCCAACATGGTATAAAGTAACCCATAGATCTCCACATAGTATAATGTCCACCACAGCCACCCCACACAGTATAATGTCCACCACAACCACATTACACAGTAAGATGGTTCCCCGCAGCCACCCCACACAGTATGATAGATCCCCCATACACTATGAAGAGCCCTCATAGCTCCAATACTGTATAACGGTTCCTCCACAGCCCCGTATATAGTATGATGGTCTGCATCACAGCTCCCTATATAGCATGATGATCCACCTCACAGCCCCCCATATAGCATGACGGTCCCTCCACAACTCCCTATATAGTATGATGGTCCCCAAACACTTTCATATAGTATAATGGTCCACCCCACAGCTCCTTATATATTATGATGGTACTAGTGTTGAGCATTCCGATACTGCAAATATCGGGTATCGGCCGATATTCGCTGTATCAGAATTCCGATACCGAGTTCCGATATTTTTGCGATATCGGGAATTGGGATCGGGATCCATATTCATGTAAAAAATAAAGAATAAAAATAAAAAATATGGATATACTCACCCCTCCGACGAGCCCTGGCTTTCACCGCTGCAAGCGTCTGCCTCCGTTCCTAAGAATGCAGTGAGTGTAGGACCTGCGATGACCTCGCGGTCTTGTGATTGGTCGCGTGACCGCTCATGTGACCGCTCACGTGACCGCGACGTCATCGAAGGTCCTTCACTCTCTGCATTCTTAGGAACGGAGGCAGACGCTTGCAGCGGTGACAGCCAGGGCTCGTCGGAGGGGTGAGTATATCCATATTTTTTATTTTTATTCTTTATTTTTTACATGAATATAGATCCCAGAGCCTGAAGGAGAGTTTACTCTCCTTCAGACCCTGGGAACCATCCAGGATCGCTCCCTATTACGTTCCAATATTTGTGTCCCATTGACTTGTATTGGTATCGGGTATCGGTATCGGCGATATCCGATATTTTTTGGATATCGGCCGATCCAATCCGATACCGATACTTTCAAATATTGGAAGGTATCGCTCAACACTAGATGGTACACCTCACAGCCTCTATATAGTATAATGGTACCCCCAACAGCGCCCCATATAGTGTGATAGTTTACCTCATAGCCCCCTATATAGTATGACTATGGAGCGCCCCCACTGCCGCAGGGCCGAGGGGTACCCGGTACCGGGCCTCTGGGTCTCTGCTCTGGGGTTGTCACGGTGGCTAGACCCGGTCCGTGACCCTGCTGAGGGGCGTCCAATGAAAGGTGGTGGTGATGTTGCGGTGCAGTGTAGGTCGTAGTAAATAACGAGGACACCAGGTTGCAGTCTCTTTACCTCTTTACTGAAGGTTTTAGAATCCTCAGTCCAGAGTGCTGTCAACAGGGCTGTCAGAGACCGGCCGGTCCAAAGGCACATCAGGAGTTCCCTTTACAGGTGGGAATCAGTGTCTACCTTCTAGCGCTGGGTGTTGTAGTTCTTCCCTGCTGAGCTCCCGGGATAGTCCTCACAACTGATTCTGCCTGTCTCTGATGTTCGTTCTCTCCGTCCCCCAGGTGATATGGTAGGACGCACCCGTATGACGGGGTAGGCCTGGAGTTCTTCCGGGACCCTAGAGTCGCCCCTCTCCCACAGCTGCCTCCGTTGTCTGCTTAGGTGATTTGTGTGAGACAGCCAACCTATAATTGGCTGTCCGGCCGTGGTTTGCAGTAGTACTTAGAGTCTCTTACTTGCTCGGCGTTCCGGCCACCGACTGTTTGCGCCTCAGAAGGATGTTGCCTCGATCTAACAGCACGACTCCTTCTGGTCCTAATTCCTCTTTACTGTATTCCCGTTGTTCACTGGTTAGTTCTGCTCTTAGGAGTCTGCCAGGATCCCATCCCTGACAGGTCCTCTCACTAGCTCTTCCCAGTTACTTCTCTCTCTGTCTTCCTGTCCAACCCCCAGTTTTTACCAGAGTGTGAGGAGTGGCCTATTAGATAGAACCACCCCCCCGGTTGGCGGAGTGTGAAGTGTAGTGTGAGTGTTACCTGGTCAGAGAAACTCCTTTAGTGCAATCAGACGTAACATCACTCCCCTTAGTGGCAGAGCGACATTACTGCAACGACCAGGACTCTGGGGCGCTGCACTCCCCCCCGGTTAAATCCACTACTCCCGGACTGGGAAAACAAGAACAACATTACATGTTAACAGAAAACACACAAAATTTTGAAATATCATAAACAATTAAACATAGCAGTGCTTCCCTTTATGGGAGGTGAGGACTCTTGAACGTTGCGAAAGTTAGGTCATGCACAGTTTATGACTCTCAGTTCAGTGGTTGAAACAGCGGGGACCCCGGGTAAACAAAGGGGTCCCCTTTTAGAAGTTTTTGGAGCAATTCACCGTCCATTACTCTATTGTCCATTTTAAAACCTGTAACAAAGGATATATACACAAACATTTTCAACTAAATAACAGCCCTTATTAGTATCTCTAACTTTTGTAGCAGAGGGGAATTTGATTCTGAGTGCTGCGTGTGGACCTTCGCAGCACAGGGGTTGCTACTGGCCTAACAGGGCCCACTATACTTGCTACCCCTGGTGTAGTGTACTGCCTTCTAGCTACACTTTCAGTGAGTCTGGGTAGCACTGGCAGGCTGAAGCTCTCAGGGCTGCTGCTGCTGGCAACAGTAGGTACGGCAGGCTCACCGATAGCAGAGGGAGGATTTGCCGGTTCAACGGTTGGCATGGCATCTTCAGGTAGGGCTTGTTGAGGTTGCGGGGCCGGATGATCTGGTACCACCATTGTTTCTGGTGGGTCCGGCTGTTGAAACGTTAGAACAGGTACCACGATGGCCTGATTTATCTGAGTCCAGGACTGGGGAAAGTCACCAAGGACGGTATGGATCATCTTCTCCTTTCCCACCGGCGGGGAGATTCCTGGGGCCGTGTCCCTCTCTCTCAACTTATCGGGGCAGACCTTAAGGTGATCCCTGGATACCGCTGTCGAGGTCTCCCCTCTGTCCTTGCTGATGAGACAGACCTTCGTGTTGTCGAAATCGGATGGCAGGATGGTATACGGTTCTGCTTCCCATTGGTCATCGAGCTTGTGTAGTCTCCTCTTTCGTTTAAGTACTTGCTCACCAGGTGACAGGGGAATCGCAGGAGCGTGCTGGTTGTAGTCTCTTTCTTGTTTTTGCCTAGCCTGGGCGAGACTTCTTTCCACGCACTCCTGTACTTTGCGGTACCTTTGCTGCCTTTCTGCATCCCAATCTGCATCCGGCGAGGTATCTTCGGGGACTAGGACCCCCATGTCCAGATCAACGGGTAGCTGGCTAGGCCTTCCCCTCATTAGGTACGCTGGAGTACAGTTGGTGGAATTTACTGGGATGTGATTGTAGATATCCACCAAGTCAGGCAACTTTGTCGGCCACAGGTTCCGTTCCTCTACGGGCAAGGTCTTCAATAAGTCGATCACCACCTGGTTCATTTTTTCGCACATCCCATTGGTTTGAGGATGGTACGGCGTGGTTCGGATCTTCTTACACCCGTACAGTTGGCAGAACTCTTGGAACACTTCTGCTTCGAATGCTGGTCCCTGATCAGTCAGGACCTTCTCCGGGTAGCCATGGGGCTTACAAAAGTACTGCTGGAAGGCCTTGGCGGCAGTCCTGGCCGTTAGATCCTTGACAGGTACAACCACCAGAAATCTGGAGTAGTGATCTACGATGGTAAGAGCGTAGATATAGCCGGACCGGCTAGGTGTCAACTTCACATGATCCAGCGCGACCAGTTCAAGCGGCCGTTTGGTGATGATAGGCTGCAGGGGAGCCCGTTGGCTGCCACGGTCCTTCCTGCGCAGGCTACATGGACCGCACTCCCGACACCACTTCTCAATGGCTCTCTTCATACCAATCCAATAGAACCTCCCTCGGAGTAGCCTCTCTAGCTTCCTCCATCCGAAGTGTCCGGCTCCATCATGGTAGGCTCCCAGAACCATGGGCACATCTCGCCTTGGCACCACTATCTGCCACACCAATTCATGAGTACGTGGGTCGATGCTCCTCCTGCACAGCTTGCCATCATGGATAAACAGTTTGCTTCTCCCCTTCCACAGCTGTTGGGTTTCTTGTGGATCATCTGGGCCGGGATGCAACCCTGCCTGCGTCAAGAGCTCCTTCACCCGACGGACCGCGGGGTCACCATCCTGAGTTTCCGCCCATCCGTGATGGGGCAGGGGATTCAGCGTGGCATCCGGTTGGTTCCTGTGCCTGTTCTTCACATGATGAGAGTTCTGAGTGGCTTTGGGGCGATGGAATGCAGGCAGCTCCACCTCTTCAAGTGCCTCCGGGTCTTCTCCCGTTTCTGGCAAATTGGGCATTCGGGACAAGGCATCGGCATTGGCATTCTTGTGTCCTGCCCGTACTTGATGGTGAAATCGTAGTTGGACAGCCGGGCCATCCACCGCTGTTCCAAGGCCCCGAGTTTGGCAGTATCCAGATGCGTTAGCGGATTGTTATCCGTGAAGACGGTGAATTTCGCGGAGGCCAGGTAGTGTTTGAACCTCTCTGTCACTGCCCAGAAGATGGCAAGGAATTCCAGCTTAAAGGAACTGTAGTTATCAGGGTTTCTTTCCGTGGGACGGAGTTTCCTGCTGGCGTAAGCGATCACCCTTTCTTTGCCTTTCTGGACCTGGGACAGTACGGCTCCTAATCCCACATTGCTGGCATCTGTGTACAGCACAAACGGTTGGTCGTATTCGGGGTAAGCCAGTACCTCTTCTCCCGTCAGTGCCAACTTCAAACAAGTGAAGGATACCTCCAGCTCCTCGTTCCAATCAAAGGGGGTGTTCCTCCCCTTGGTCCTCTTTGGTTGGCCCACCAACAGGTTTTGCAAGGGTGCGGCCTTCTTGGTAAAGTCCTTAATGAACCTCCGGTAATAGCCTACCAGCCCGAGGAACTGCCGGACTTCGTGAAGGTCACTGGGCTTTGGCCAGTCCTTGATCACCGTGACCTTGTCGGGGTCTGGGGCCACTCCTTCAGCGCTCACCACATGGCCCAGGTACTGCACTTTAGGTTTCAGCAGATGACACTTGGACGGTTTCACCTTTAAGCCAAAGTTGGACAGAGCTTCAAACACCTCGGCCAGGTGCTTCAGATGGTCTTCGTAGGTCTTAGAGAAGACAATGACATCATCCAAATACAGCAGCACGGTTTCGAAGTTCATGTGTCCCAGGCAGCACTCCATCATCCTCTGGAACGTCCCGGGAGCATTGCACAATCCGAAGGGCATGTAATTGAATTCGCAGAGACCCATTGGTGTCGTGAAGGCCGTCTTCTCTTTGTCCGCCTCCGCTACAGGAACCTGCCAGTACCCACTGGTGAGATCTAAGGTAGAGAAGTAGTTAGCAGATTTTAAGGCAGCCAGAGACTCCTCTATCCTGGGCAGTGGGTATGCGTCCTTATGTGTAATGCGATTCAACTGCCTGTAATCAACACACATTCTCATTGTACCATCTTTCTTTTTAACAAGGACTAACGGAGCTGCCCAGGGGCTACAGCTGTCTCTCACCACACCAGCCTCCTTCATTTCCCGCAACATGTCCGTGGCACACTGGTAATGAGCTGGGGGTACAGGGCGATATCTCTCTTTTATGGGTCGGTGATCTCCCATGGGGATATGGTTTTGGATCCCTTTCACCTGCCCAAAATCTAAGGGGTGTTTGCTGAATACCTGCTCGTACTCGTGTACCACCCTGTAGGCCCCCTGTTTTTGATGGGATGGGGTAGAGTCAGTGCCCACATGCAATTCCCAACACCAGTCTTTCGAGTGCTCTGCAGAACCGTTGTCCTCCGCCACGTTTGACGGGACCAAGGGTTCAGGTGTCTGTATCACACTATTATTAACAGTGAACAATTTGGCAAGCATGGCATACTTGGTGAGGTGAACCTCTTCCTCCCCACAATTGAGGACACGTACGGGCACTCTCCCCTGGCGAACGTCGACCACCCCCCAGGCTGTCAGAATAGTAGGCCTATTGTCTGAATATACGGGTTCTACCAAGGCCTGGTAGTCCTTTCCCCTGAGGCCTATGGCTGCCCGACACCATATTAACATTTCACTCCTGGGGGGTATCGCGATGGGGTTTGAATCACTCACAGTGACACGACCAATCTCACCACCAGTCAGCTCTACCTGCTGTCTCTGCATCAGAGCTCTGATTTCCTTCTGTAGGGCACGTTGCTCACTGTGGCCAGCGGTTTCTGCCACCTGCTGCAATAAAACAATAACTTCTGCAAGACAATTTTCTATAACATTAGTACCAAGAGTCATCATGGGATTACATTCTCGACGGTCAATATCAACAATCACAATCCCTTTGGCTTTCAATTCCACCCGCCCCACCTTGATGGTGACCTCCTTATACCCCACTTGTGGCAACGGCTGACCATTACTGGCTATTATGGTGAAATCATTGTCAGGGCCACGAGTAATATCGGTGTCCTCCCAATACCGTCTATAAAGCACGTAAGGTATAGTCGTCACCTGAGAACCGGTGTCCAGCAAAGCGTTCAAGGGGATTCCATCAACCACTACAGGGAGAACTGGTCGTCCTCCAATGTACTTGGTTCTCCAATGCTGCGGGCCTAACCGTCCTACTCCTGGGGGTTGGCCCTTTGCCCCAGGGGTTGCTCGTTTAAAGGACAGTACCTTGCAAGGTGGCCCACCTGGTGACAGCGGCGGCAGATGGGTCGTCCGTCCTGGTGGAAGCAATCGTCGTTCCGGCCTCTGGTCGGCGGAGTCCTCCTCTGTCGCATCCAAGGGACATCCTCTGGTCTGGAGGCCAACTGGATCTTCTCCTTGGGGGCCTCCTGTAGGGACTGCACCGTCCGGGCCAGGGCAGCAACGCTCTTGGTTAGCTCCTGCATCTGGAGGCGAAGTCCTGCAGGGGAGTTGTCCTCTAGGCTCTGGGCATCGGTCTCGGCGGCGACTGGGGCATCCGACGCCACCTCCTGGTGGTATGTGAGCGCGGGGCGCCGGGGAGGTGCTGCACGGCTGGGCTGTCGCTCCTGCAATGCCTGGATAGCTTTATCTTTGAATTGCGCAAAAGTCAAGTCTGGATTTTGCATGGCCAAGAAGTGCAATTGGCCCCGCTGGTGACTGCACAGGAGCCCCTCAATGAACCGCTCCTTCAGGAGTTTATCCTCATCCTGCATGCTGCCGGGGTCACTCTGCTTAATGGCCCGCATCGCCTCCTGGAGATTAAGGGCATAGTCCCGTAAGCTATCCTGCGGTCTCTGTTTGCATCCATAGAAAGTCAGTTTAATTTCTGTAGCAGTGCGAGTATCGAAGGTGGCTTTAAGCTTTGCGAAAATCTGTTGTGCAGTTAATAATAATAATAATTTTATTTATATAGCGCCAACATATTCCGCAGCGCTTTACAACTTATAGAGGGGACTTATACAGACAACAGACATTACAGCATAACAGAAATCACAGTTCAAAACAGATACCAGGAGGAATGAGGGCCCTGCTGCTCGCAAGCTTACAATCTATGAGGAAAAGGGGAGACACAAGAGGTGGATGGTAACAATTGCTTTAGTTATTTGGACCAGCCATAGTGTAAGGCTCGGGTGTTCATGTAAAGCTGCATGAACCAGTTAACAGCCTAAGTATGTAACAGTACAGACACAGAGGCTATTAACTGCATAAAGTGTATGAGAACATGATGGAGGAACGTGATTATGTTGTTGTTTTTTATTAATAGGCCACACAGGGATAATTAGGTTAATGCGTTGAGGCGGTAGGCCAATCTGAACAAATGAGTTTTTAGTGCACGCTTAAAACTGTGGGGATTGGGGATTAATTGTATTAACCTAGGTAGTGCATTCCAAAGAATCGGCGCCGCACGTGTAAAGTCTTGGAGACGGGAGTGGGAGGTTCTGATTATTGAGGATGCTAACCTGAGGTCATTAGCAGAGCGGAGGGCACGGGTAGGTTGGTAGACTGAGACCAGAGAGGAGATGTAGGGTGGTGCTGAGCCATGGAGTGCTTTGTGGATGAGGGTAGTAGTTTTGTACTGGATTCTGGATTGGATGGGTAGCCAGTGTAATGACTGGCACAAGGTAGAGGCATCGGTGTAACGGTTTGCGAGGAATATGATCCTGGCAGCAGCATTCAGGACAGATTGGAGCGGGGAGAGTCTGGTAAAAGGTAGGCCAATTAGTAGAGAGTTACAATAGTCCAGACGAGAATGAATAAGTGAGACAGTAAGAGTTTTTGCAGAGTCGAAAGTAAGAAAAGGGCGAATTCTGGAAATGTTTTTGAGATGCAGATAAGAAGAGCGAGCCAGTGATCGGATGTGGGGGGTGAATGAAAGCTCGGAATCAAGGATGACTCCAAGGCAGCGGGCATGTTGCTTTGGAGTAATGGTGGAACCGCACACAGAGATGGCAATGTCGGGCAAAGGTAGGTTTGTAGAGGGAGAGAACACGAGGAGTTCAGTTTTTGACAGGTTCAGTTTCAGATAGAGGGAGGACATGATGTTAGAGACAGCGGTAAGACAATCACTGGTGTTTTCTAAAAAGGTCGGCGTGATAACAGGAGAAGAGGTATATAATTGGGTGTCGTCAGCATAGAGATGGTACTGGAAACCAAATCTACTGATTGTTTGTCCAATAGGGGCAGTATACAAAGAGAAGAGGAGGGGGCCTAGGACTGATCCTTGAGGAACCCCAACAGTAAGGGGAAGGTGAGAGGAGGAGGAACCAGCAAAACAAACAGTGAAGGATCGGCCAGAGAGATAGGAGGAGAACCAAGAGAGAACGGTGTCCTTGAGGCCGATGGAGCGGAGCATAGTGAGGAGGAGCTGATGATCCACAGTGTCGAATGCTGCGGAGAGATCCAAGAGAATTAGCATGGAATAGTGACCATTAGATTTAGCTGTTAGTAGGTCATTAGAGACTTTAGTGAGGGCAGTTTCAGTAGAGTGTAAAGAGCGGAAACCAGATTGAAGAGGGTCGAGAAGAGAATTATCTGAGAGATAGCGGGTAAGACGGGAGTGGACCAGGCGTTCCAGGAGTTTAGAGATGAAGGGAAGATTAGAGACAGGTCTATAATTGGCGGCACAATTTTGATCGAGGGAGGGCTTTTTAAGTAGTGGATGTATGATGGCATGCTTAAATGAGGAGGGAAAAATACCGGAAGTGAGGGAAAGGTTGAATATTTTTGTTAGGTGAGAGGTGACAGCCGGGGAAAGGGACTGGAGGAGATGCGACGGAATGGGGTCGCTGGTGCAAGTGGTCGGGCGAGAAGATGCAAGGAGCCTGCTTACTTCTTCTTCTGTAACTGGTTCAAAGTCAGAGAGTGAACTAGATGCAGTGGGGGAGGGAGGACAGTGCTTGGTATGAAGAGATTGGGAAATGATTTCCTGTCGAATGTGGTCAATTTTTTCTTTGAAGTAATTGGCCAGATCGTCAGCGTGGAGATCTGTGGTTGGGGCCTGCTCTCTTGGGTTGAGTAGGGACCGGAAAGTGTCAAAGAGACGTTTAGGGTTATTGGACAGCGAGGTGATGAGGGTGTTGAAATAGGTTTGTTTGGAGAGGTGAAGGGCAGAGTTGTATGTTTTTAACATGAACTTATAATGGATGAAATCTTCGGGCAGATTAGATTTTCTCCACAGACGTTCGGCGCACCTGGAGCACCTCGGCGGGCCAGGACTTCAATTCTCTCAGAGCCGCCCCAAAGAGTTGGCCGGTTATCATATGAACCTTCTGAGGCTCTGTCAGGGGATAGAACTCGAGCAGGCTGCAGAGCCCTTCCTTAAAGTCAGTGAATGTATGCGACTCCCCGGAGTATCGCGGGAGCCAGGCCGCTCCGGGCAGGTACGGCATAGAGAAGGGCATTATGGCCTTTGTGGTAGCGGCAGTGTCCGACTGACTGCTGGGGGCAGCCGGTTCTGCGGCAGCCGGTGGTGGTATTAGGGCCGCGGCTTCGCCCGCTGCGGGGCCCGGAGGTGCCCCTGCGTCCCCGGTTGCGGCCTCCTCCTCCGCTCCTCCCGACTCGGACATGGCTGGCCCTTCCTCCACTAACCTGCTGGAGATCGGGGTTCCTCTTCCGGGATCGGCACGTTACCGCGCTTTCTCGTTCCGCACTTCTTTTGGCCGGTTCCTCCCACGAAGCTGTGGCTCCTCCCTCCGCACACTGCGATGGCAAATCGTGGCGGGAACTCTTGGCGGCAATTGTCGACGCACAGTCTTTGCAATAAGTTACAGTCCAAGCACAATAAATCACAGTTCCAAGGCACACATGACCTGATTCTTCAGGCTTAAGTAGATCCTGTTCATGACGCCAAAATGGAGCGCCCCCACTGCCGCAGGGCCGAGGGGTACCCGGTACCGGGCCTCTGGGTCTCTGCTCTGGGGTTGTCACGGTGGCTAGACCCGGTCCGTGACCCTGCTGAGGGGCGTCCAATGAAAGGTGGTGGTGATGTTGCGGTGCAGTGTAGGTCGTAGTAAATAACAAGGACACCAGGTTGCAGTCTCTTTACCTCTTTACTGAAGGTTTTAGAGTCCTCAGTGCAGAGTGCTGTCAACAGGGCTGTCAGAGACCGGCCGGTCCAAAGGCACATCAGGAGTTCCCTTTACAGGTGGGAATCAGTGTCTACCTTCTAGCGCTGGGTGTTGTAGTTCTTCCCTGCTGAGCTCCCGGGATAGTCCTCACAACTGATTCTGCCTGTCTCTGATGTTCGTTCTCTCAGTCCCCCAGGTGATATGGTAGGACGCACCCGTATGACGGGGTAGGCCTGGAGTTCTTCCGGGACCCTAGAGTCGCCCCTCTCCCACAGCTGCCTCCGTTGTCTGCTTAGGTGATTTGTGTGAGACAGCCAACCTATAATTGGCTGTCCGGCCATGGTTTGCAGTAGTACTTAGAGTCTCTTACTTGCTCGGCGTTCCGGCCACCGACTGTTTGCGCCTCAGAAGGATGTTGCCTCGATCTAACAGCACGACTCCTTCTGGTCCTAATTCCTCTTTACTGTATTCCCGTTGTTCACTGGTTAGTTCTGCTCTTAGGAGTCTGCCAGGATCCCATCCCTGACAGGTCCTCTCACTAGCTCTTCCCAGTTACTTCTCTCTCTGTCTTCCTGTCCAACCCCCAGTTTTTACCAGAGTGTGAGGAGTGGCCTATTAGATAGAACCACCCCCCTGGTGGCCGGAGTGTGAAGTGTAGTGTGAGTGTTACCTGGTCAGAGAAACTCCTTTAGTGCAATCAGACGTAACATCACTCCCCTTAGTGGCAGAGCGACATTACTGCAACGACCAGGACTCTGGGGCGCTGCAACTATCCACCTCACAGTTCACCATATAGTATGATGGTCCCCCCAATATTCCCTTATATAGTATGATGGTCCCCCGAACAGTACGCTATATAGTATGGTGGTCCACCCCACACCCCTTTATATAGTATGACGGTCCAATTCACAGAGTCCTAAGTAGTGTGATGGTACCCCACAGATCTCCAAAAATAAAACAAATCCCTATACTCACCTAGTCCAGACTCCTCATCCTATGCTGCGTCTGTCTCCTCTTTTATCCATTATCGCAGTGGATGCTGGCGGCGTGATGCAGTAACATCATTGCACCACTGACGTCCTCTTCTTGGTGTTGGTCTCAAGCAGTCCGCAGACAGAGAGGACGCCCCCGGCCTGCTGGGGTAAGTGACGAAGCCAGTGACTTGGTGCTCCATCACAACTGTTAATAGTATGGGCGTCTTCAGGACATCGATTCTGTTAAGTAGCAGAAAAGGTGGCCCACAACCAGACAGGCCCTTCTGGCATTTGCCTGAAATGCCAGAAGGCCAGTCAGTCTGGCCCTGTCTTCCGATTACATATTGGAGTTTATTCCTTAAAATTGATTTATTCAGATAAATCTCAGCACAGCAATAAAATCACTTTATTTTCCAAATGCCGGATCATGTAAACAGTAATAACAGTACTGTTTCTGTACAATATTCTGCCATGTATTCTTAACTCAGAGCTTATTAATTGGAACCAGTGCTTTCCACAAATGTTAAATCAAAAGGATAATAGAATATAAGCTTTGTCATATACTGTATTTTATCATAGAAATATGCTTTTTCTTATACTTACAAGACACCTTTTCCCCTTCCCTTGCCTCATGAACTCACAATCCACTCTTAAATAAATAGCTCAGCTTTACCAGCACAATAAGGTGGAAGTCAGATTACATAGCCTATTATACTCTATGGGGAGGGGAGCAGAAGGAGGAGTCAGGAGCAAAGTGAGAGAACAAGCGAGTGGGAGACACAAAAGAATCTTGCTGAAAATTCTAACAAGTCATTCACTCACAACAGTGGTGGATTCACATCTACCTGGCTCAATACTGCTGTACATTTTCTTCCATGCTATTGCTTCTTCTTTCTCTATGCTAAGGAATGAAGAGCAGTGTTTCCTCACTATGCACAATGTATGAGAGACTAGTTAAAAATGCAGGATATAAGACATATAATGTCCAGAAATATTGTTATTCCTCATGTAAGACTGCTTTATGCATCACTTAGGATATAGTGAAAATGTATACATTAGATGGGAGGCACTGAGCCCGCTGTATACATCACATAGAAGGCACTGAGACTGCTATATGTACAGCACATAGGATTTGCTGAGATTCATGTATATATAACATAGGAGACACTGAGACTTCTGTATACATCACATAGGATACACTGAGGCTGCTGTTTACATCACATAGGAGACAGTGAGACTGCTGTATAAATCACATAGGAGATGGTGAGACTGCTGTATATACAGATGTTAGGATGCAGTGAGACTGCTGTGTATACAGATCATAGGATACACCGAGATGGCTGTATACATCACATAGGAGATATTGATACTTCTGTTTATATCACACAGGATACACTGAGACTGCTGTATACATCACATAGAAGACATTGATACTGCTGCATACATCATGTAGGAGACAGTGAGACTACTGTATAAATCACATATTAACCACTTAGACTGCTGTAAACATTACATAGCATACACTGAGACTGTTGTATGCATTACATAGGAGGCACTGAGACTGCTTCATACACAGATCATAGGATACACTGAGACTGCTGAATATGCATCATATAGGATATACGAAGACTGCTGTGTATACATCACATAGAAACACTGAGACTGCTGTATAAATCACATATGTTACACCGAGACTGTTGTACACATCATATATGATACACTGAGGCTGTAGCATACATCACTTAGGAGGCACTGCGACAGCTGCCTACATCACATAATATACACATATGAGACTTGCATACATCACATAGTAGGCACTGCAATTTCTGCTTCTGTCATACGGCACTGCCGTATTCACTCTGCAACAGCTCTGGATGGCAGGCTCTGCCCAGTCACAAAGGTTAGAGTGGCTGGGATCTGCAGTGCTGTTCAGTCTGACAGTGTGTGTGTATGCTGTCTAGCTGAAGTTATCAACTCGCTGCTCCTGCCAATTGGAGAGTATCACACCCTACTAAAGTTTCCAGCTTGCTGCTGGAAGCTGCCAGATATAGCTTTGTGTTTCTCTGGCTAGGAGTGTGTCTTCTTCTCCTGTTTGATTTTAATGTTTTCCTGTTTTGACCCCAGCTTATGTTAACTATTCTTTCAGTTTCTGACTTTGTCTTTGACATGACATCTCAGTTCTAACCCTGCTTAACGACCATTCCTGCCTCTGGACAGCAGCCCTTCTGTAGGCAGCATACCACTGGGACCTGTTGTAAAACAAGATCCCTGTACAGAGGTTAAAGAGTATCGTGATTTCTCTGGAATCTGCCAGATAGAGTGGCTTGTGCCAAGTCTGTCTGAGGTAGCGTTTTGAGAATGTGACCTCAGACAGTCATTACAGTCATATGCATAACTGTTTATCGACATAGCAGAGCCCAAATGTGTAGCAGAGCTGGGAATGTAACATAGTTCAATGATGTAGCAGAGATGTTTTTGTCACAAGGTTGAAGAACTACAAGCAATATAGCAGAGTAGAGTGGTGACAAAGTACAGAATAGTACTCATCTGCATTGTAACAGAGACCAGTGAAGAAGCGTAATTGAGACACTGGAGATGCTAAGCAACACTGGTAACCATATAGCAAAATTGAGCAATGTAGTATGTCAGTAGGTTTAATCTAACAAGCAGAAGAGACCAACTACATGAATACTCAGGCAGCGTACAGACGGATTGGCCGGCACTGGATCAGGGAAAGTTATTATTCATCATAATTTAGCCATTGTCAAATCTTTCAAATATTTACACTTTGACATTTTTACTCTTCCAGCTCAACAAGAACTAACTGTTCACTTGCTGCCTAATATCTCTCAACCCATGACAGGTGCCATTGTCACAAGATAATCAATGTTATTCACCATGCTTTGGCTCATTAGTATACTGTATGTGGCTACTAGCTGGGCTCTGGAGATTTACAGTATGTGAATATTTACATATACAATGCTAACTCATCCCCTGAAGACGTCACATCTGTGGTGAAACATGTTGGAGGGACGTGCGCTCTAATAAAAATGTTCTATTCTGACAAATAAGGATGACACCCATGCGTGCCATCATCTGTTAGTTTAAGAGGCAGCTTGTATACTTACTGTAACAGTCTGGGTGATGAAACCACTGTCCAGTGATCTGAGGAAAGCTTGAAGAGGTGTGACTAGATGCCTCACCAATCAAAAATTATAACTTAAACCGTACCTCATATAGCCAGGGTCCTACAGGACACTATTTAGGAGGCACATCACAACCAGCGAGTTCATCCCGGAAAAAGTCCATACCAAGTAGTAGAAAAGACAGCGCCTCAAACATTGGTGAAAAAAAAATCACATTTTATTCCGCCTCCTGTGGCAACGTTTCGATCCAAAAGATCCTTCTCAAGCACAGTTGGAGCGCCCCCACACCGCCGCAGGGCCGAGGGGTACCCGGAGCCGGGTCTCTAGGTCTCAGTCCTGGGGTTGTCACGGTGGCTAGACCCGGTCCGTGGCCCTGTCCGTCAGTGGGGGACGTCCGGTGAAATAGGTGGTAGTAATGGTAGCGATGTAACGGTGCAGGTCGCGGTAAATAACGAGGACACCAGGTTGCAGTCTCTTTACCTCTTTACTGAAGCTCTCTGGGTCCTCAGTCCAGAATACGGCTCACCAGGCTGCGCAAGTCCGGCCGGTCCAATGGCACTTCCAGAGCTCTCCTTGCAGGTGGAAATCGGTGCCTTCCTTCTAGCGCTATGTGTTGCAGTCCTTCCCTGCTGTGCTTACGGAAAGTACCCCACAACTGTTGTGTCTGTTTCTCGTGTTCCCTCACAACAACTTAATTCGCAATGATCTTCCTTGTCCCTCCAGATACTATGGTAGGAACGCACCCGTATGACGGGGAGGCTCGGAGATCTTCCGGGACTCTATCTGCGCCCCTCTCCTGTTGGTACCCCCCTTTGCCTTCCTGGGTGATGCGTGAGACAGTCCGCCTAAAGCTAACTGCCCTGCCGTAGGTCTGAGGTATGGCTTGAAACTCTTTACCTCCTCGGCGTTCCGGCCACCGGTAGTGCGCCTCAGTAAGGTGCTGCCTCTTTCAGCACAACCCTCACTGGTATCTCCTTTCGCTTGATTTCGTTTCTCACTCAGCACAATCTATCTCGCTTCTTAGTCCTTTCTTGAGTCCCGCCACTTCCAGGAGCCTGCGCGGACCCGTTACGTTCTTTCAATGCCAAGCCTCTGCCAGGATCCCACCCCTGGCAGAGACCCTACAGTCTCTCCCTTCACAACACCCCCTGCCACGGGGTGTTGCTCCGTTCAATCCCGTCAGCGTTCTCTCTAACTTCCTGCCTGACCCCCAGTTTACCCACTATGGTGGGGAGTGGCCTAATGAATAGCACCCTTAGCTCCCCCCGGAGGCCCAGCTGTGAAATGTATTGGTGACTGTGATACCTGCTCAGAGAACTCCTTCAGTGCCATCGAACGCACCATGGCCCCCCTTAGTGGCTGAGCCATGATACTGCAACGACCAGGACTCTGGGGCGCTGCACTCCCCCCTGGTTAAACACAGTACTCCGGGACTGGGAAGAAAAACAACAATACAGGTTAGCAAAAAGACATACAATTTTGTTGAGTGCAAATAACAGTAAGTATACTTAAGTAGGCTTCCCTTTATGGGAGGTGAGGACACTTTTAACGTTACAAACATAATCAACATTATAAATTACAGGCTATGCATAACTCCTGTTACCCAACCGGGTATTCTACTTAGTGCAAATTCTGGAACAATAAATTAACATTGCCTTTAAGAAACATACACTCTTAGTTTACCAAAGGCCTTCCTATAATCACATTACAGGGTAAGGTAACTTCACATTCTCCTACTTTGAACCTGCAGGACCGCCTGTCCCTATGGCACCAGACCTACTGCCTCTCCTTTCTTTTACAGGACCGCCCTGTTCATCCAGGGCCTACTGCCTTTCTCTACTATACATGGTATAGACATAACATTCCTTTCGTTTAAAGAACTCTGAGCCAGCTCTACTCGGCTCCTTTAAGGACTCACTCTCTAACCCCTACGGGTTCACTCTCTGTCCTTAGTAACAAAGTAACTTTCAATGGGGACGCGGGGTTTACCTTCTATCCTCACCTTCATTATTACTTCGCTTACTTTCAGCTATGCAGATCTCTATCTCTACCCCTACGGGCTCTCTGCATCTTTTCTTTCTGCAAAACATTATTTAGATTTCACATTTCAACAAATTCAACACATATAACTTAGCATGTAAAACAGTTACATTTCTTTTCAAGGCATCATTATGGCATTACTGTTCTGCAACAGTATCTCTCTCAAGTTCAGTTTCTCACATCCCCTTTAAGAGGAGACCAAGTCTTTCTAAGGTAGCTCGTCTTCTCAGCCTACCGGCCCATGCAAAGGTTCCGGCATGGTATCTTCGCAAAGTGTCTTTAACTAGAACCGGTAGGAAAGATATCTTCACAAAGTGTCTTTGGCTCAAACAAATAGGGCAAATATCTTCGCAAAGTGTCTTTGGCTAAAACCAGTAGGGAGCACCTTTAAGAAGGTGCAAACTATTTACAAGGGAAGTTCGAATCATGCACAGTCCATGATTTCTGCAGTTTGTATAACTTTTGTGCAACAACTTCAGAAAAGGAAAACAAACAAAGAGGATCCCGGGTCAACAGAGGGATCCCTTTAAGAGTTAACCCAGGACGGGTTTTAGCAGCAAAACAGCAAGGAAATAAACAGTTAACTATTTACAGTTTCAGGTTTCCGAGGTTTAGTTGGACGGCTTCCAGGGCTGCACCTGGCACTTAACCCTTCTTGGCCTGGGCAAAGTGAGGTCCAGGGTTACACCCAGTGCTGGACAAACGCCGTTAATCCGTCTTTCATGTACGATTAAATCATGCGCAGCGATGGAGGTCTGCGCAGCTTGAGTATGGGCATCTGCTGCAGCAGAGATAGCGGCTGCTGCAAGATCAGTCACTGGAACGGAGTCAGCAGCTGTGGCACTAGCAGTCACTGGAGTGGTGTCGGTCGTCAGGGCAGGGTGGCTCTTCCTACCTGCTTCAGATGCGGTTCCTCCGGTGCCGGTCTGCTCCGTCTCCGCTGGGGTCTGGAACGCTGGCTGCGGGGCCTTGTTCTGCGACACTGTCATCTCTGCTTGCAGCACCTCGCTTTCCGGCAGGGCCTTGCTTTCCAGCTTCGGAGCGCTGGGACTTCTTCCCTGCTCCGGACCAGATGAGGCTGCCGACAGATGTCCGGTGAGGCTCCTGATGATGGCCTTCTTCCACCCGGCCTCGGTGCTCAGCTGCGTCCGCCGGGGTCGGTCGCTGAGCTCGTCCACTCCGGCCTGCAGAAATTCAGCATCAGCGGTGGAGGCCTGGTTGCGGTGCCCCTCCGGGTGGCTGGGGGAGTCCTCTGCTCCGACCCCACGCTCCGGCTCCGGGCGGCTCGCCATGGCGTCCTCCATGTCGCTCGCTCCTTCTTCCTGGTCCTTTTCCCGCTCTCTTCTTCGTGGGCGGTTTCGTTTTCGTTGTCTCTGCCCACCATTAAGGATCAGGAGGCGGATCTCGGCTGCTGACGGACACGTCCTCAAGGGGCCGAGATATTTAGACTGGGCGGCCATTGTCTTTCGCGCTCTTCAGCTTGTTCACGCCCACTTCCACGCCCTTCTTCTTCTCCTGCGCTCTCCTTAGCGCTGTAATGACGGCGGTTTTGGCGGGAACTTCTGGCGGCAAGTGGCAACACACAGTCCTTGTAATAAAGCACAGTCCAAGCACAACAAATCACAGTCTCTAGGCACACATGACCTGATTTTTTCAGGCTTAAGTAGATCCTGTTCGTGACGCCAAGTTGGAGCGCCCCCACACCGCCGCAGGGCCGAGGGGTACCCGGAGCCGGGTCTCTAGGTCTCAGTCCTGGGGTTGTCACGGTGGCTAGACCCGGTCCGTGGCCCTGTCCGTCAGTGGGGGACGTCCGGTGAAATAGGTGGTAGTAATGGTAGCGATGTAACGGTGCAGGTCGCGGTAAATAACGAGGACACCAGGTTGCAGTCTCTTTACCTCTTTACTGAAGCTCTCTGGGTCCTCAGTCCAGAATACGGCTCACCAGGCTGCGCAAGTCCGGCCGGTCCAATGGCACTTCCAGAGCTCTCCTTGCAGGTGGAAATCGGTGCCTTCCTTCTAGCGCTATGTGTTGCAGTCCTTCCCTGCTGTGCTTACGGAAAGTACCCCACAACTGTTGTGTCTGTTTCTCGTGTTCCCTCACAACAACTTAATTCGCAATGATCTTCCTCGTCCCTCCAGATACTATGGTAGGAACGCACCCGTATGACGGGGAGGCTCGGAGATCTTCCGGGACTCTATCTGCGCCCCTCTCCTGTTGGTACCCCCCTTTGCCTTCCTGGGTGATGCGTGAGACAGTCCGCCTAAAGCTAACTGCCCTGCCGTAGGTCTGAGGTATGGCTTGAAACTCTTTACTTCCTCGGCGTTCCGGCCACCGGTAGTGCGCCTCAGTAAGGTGCTGCCTCTTTCAGCACAACCCTCACTGGTATCTCCTTTCGCTTGATTTCGTTTCTCACTCAGCACAATCTATCTCGCTTCTTAGTCCTTTCTTGAGTCCCGCCACTTCCAGGAGCCTGCGCGGACCCGTTACGTTCTTTCAATGCCAAGCCTCTGCCAGGATCCCACCCCTGGCAGAGACCCTACAGTCTCTCCCTTCACAACACCCCCTGCCACGGGGTGTTGCTCCGTTCAATCCCGTCAGCGTTCTCTCTAACTTCCTGCCTGACCCCCAGTTTACCCACTATGGTGGGGAGTGGCCTAATGAATAGCACCCTTAGCTCCCCCCGGAGGCCCAGCTGTGAAATGTATTGGTGACTGTGATACCTGCTCAGAGAACTCCTTCAGTGCCATCGAACGCACCATGGCCCCCCTTAGTGGCTGAGCCATGATACTGCAACGACCAGGACTCTGGGGCGCTGCACAGTAGAGGAGTATTTCACCCAAACTATATTTTGCACTATATAGTTTGGGTTGAAACACTCCTCTACTGTGCTTGAGAAAGATCTTTTGGATCGAAACTTTGCCACAGGAGGCAGAATAAAATGTGATTTTTTTTTTCACCAATGTTTGAGGCACTGTCTTTTCTACTACTTCGTATAGATGCCTCACCAAGTCTGACTTTGGATGCACGACTGCTGATGATACCATGAACCGAGGAGGGAAGAGGGAGGAGGAACCAGGTGCAACACCAGGACTGACATTGGGTTGATGGCAGCTGCCTTAAATAGTAAGTTTCTTCTAGCCATTGGCTGGGGACACTTTACGATGGTGCGCACATGGACCCTTTAAGAAGGTGGATCTGTGCACATATCCCGGGCAGCAACAGAGCAAGAAAAAGAAGGAGTGGGCCGCGGGCCATGGCGGTGAGTTAGTCGGCATCAATGCCGGGTGAAAGGGGCAGCATGCAGGGACACCAGCGCTACACTTACCTCATCATAGGCAGATCAGGGATAAAATGTTATTTTCATCCCATTTCTATTTTAATAATTAAATGTTAATAAATAAAAGCACTAAGTTTCATGGCTTGTTAGAGAGCGATTACATAATCAGGTTCTTCCCTTTCCCTCTTTATTACTTCATATATATCTTCTATATACTGTAGAGATTTCTCTTGCATAGTTTGTTACTTTTAACCCCTTTCTGACGGGATAGTACGGTGGTGAGCCCACCTCAAAGCCGCGACATGTCAGCTGATTTCAACAGCTGACATGTGCCCGCAATAGGCGCGGGGGCGGGATCGTTATCCGCCCGCGCCTATTAACTAGTTAAATGCCGCTGTCAAACTCTGACAGCGGCATTTAAATGGTGCTTCCGGCCATTGGGTCGGAAATACGTGCACCGCTGACCCCGTCACATGATCGCGGGTCAGCGGTGCGTTGGCAGACAACCAGAGGTCTCCTTGAGACGTCTATGATTGTTGATGCTGGATTGTTATGAACGCCACCCTATGAGCACCTAATTCTGCTACATAGGGGCGATCCGAGCATCACCTCTATGTAGCAGAGCCGATCAAGTTATGGCAGCTTCTAGCCTCCTATGGAGGCTATTGAAGCATGCCAAAAGTAAAAAAAAATGTGATTAAAAATATGAAAATTAAATAAAAAAAAAAAAAAAATCAAATGGTATCAATAAAAACATCAGGTCGGCATGCAAACAATAAGTCCTCACCCAGAACCAGATCACGAAAAATGGAGACGCTATGGGTCTCGGAAAATTACGCAATTTTTTATTTTTTTTTAGCTAACTTTGGAATTTTTTTTCACCACCTAGATAAAAAGAACCTAGACATGTTTGGTGTCTATGAACTTGTAATGACCTGGAGAATCATAATGACAGGTCAGTTTTAGAATTTAGTGAACCTAGCAAGAAAGCCAAATGAAAAACAAGTCTGGGATTGCACTTTTTTTTGCAATTTCACCGCACTTGGAATTTTTTTCCCGTTTTTGAGTACACGACATGCTAAAACCAATAGTGTCGTTCAAAAGTACAACTCGTCCTGCAAAAAATAAGCCCTCACATGGTGGCCATATTGACGGAAAAATAAAAGAGTTATGTCTCTGGGAAGGAGGGGAGCGAAAAACGAAAAAAAGCTCTGGTCATGAAGGGGTTAATTTTCTATAGCTATTGGTGTGTGCAATTTATTCAGAAAGAAACCATGTGTAAACGATGATGGCAATTTGCTATTCACGCTATTAGCGTGAACAAGTATCCATTAATATAAGTACATTTCAAAATACATTAGAACATCAAAGGCAATAACTAAACATAGCAAATCAATGGCAATAAAACAAGCCAAAAGTATATAAAAGCCAATAATGACAAGGCAAGTAAAGCTGACGGTAGCAGATTAAGTGATCGCTTATTTAAATCTCTGCAGCTATTAGGCTTTGAACGTTGTTTATATTAAGCCGTTCATCCCTTCACCCAAGGTATTATTTGGATATGCTAAAATATTTATTATCCACAAATGGTAAATTTACAGCGACATGTTCTGATTTAACATTTAAAGATAACCTGTCGACAGTTTAGGAGCTCATCCCCAATAAAAATTATACATTTTTATTTTTCAAATTGTTTATTGAACCATTATACTGTGGATAATAGAAAAGCGATTTAAGGCCTCAAGGCGTAATATACAATAACATACTAGCTAGTGACAATGAATGTGGCCCCCCCCCCCAAAAAAAAATAAAATATATATATATATATATATATATATATATATATATATACAGTACAGACCAAAAGTTTGGACACACCTTCTCATTTAAAGATTATTCCGTATTTTCATGACTATGAAAATTGTACATTCACACTGAAGGCATCAAAGCTATGAATTAACACATGTGGAATTATATACTTAACAAAAAAGTGTGAAACAACTGAAATTATGTCTTATATTCTAGGTTCTTCAAAGAAGCCACCTTTTGCTTTGATGACTGCTTTGCCCATTGAAGCAATGACTCCAGCAGCAGTCCACTCCTTGTGAATCTCCTCCAAATTTTTGAATGGCCTTTTCTTAATCCTTTCAAGGCTGCGGTTATCCCAGTTGCTTGTGCACCTTTTTCTACTACACTTTTTACTTCCATTCAACTCTCCATTAATAGGTTTGGATATAGCACCCTGTGAACAGCCAGCTTTTTTAGCAATGACCTTTTGTGGCTTACCCTCCTTGTGGAATGTGTCAATTCCTTCTGTATTCAAATTGCCTCTTCTGAGAAAAAGAGGACTTAAACTCTATAGCACCACCTGTTGGAAGCAGCGATCCTACAAGTCACAATCAACCCTTTAACGAGTTGTGCAAAATGACTTGGGATAAAAGCCAAATCGGTATCTCAATTCGCAGACACGGTGTTTCGGGCTGTTGGCCCTCGTCAGTGCAAAGCATGAGAACTGATTTGGCTAGGTGAGAGGCTCTGGACTGGGGTCTAAGGGGTAACATTTCTCCTTATGGAGAGTAGTAGTCTTAGGTAAACTGAAGACCGCGCACACGGTGTAAATTTTTAGGTGATTTATTGAAGCCTACGCGTTTCACTCTCAACATCCTTGTGGATTTTTGTGGAGACCTGCTGCTGCGGTCAAGCACACATGGGAGTTGTGACCTAGGTTCACAACTCAACTAGGTGAGTACATTCCCTGCAAAGGGTTGTATGTTTTTCCTCAACAGTGTGACACATTGGGGGCGCCTTGTGTTTTTTTTTTCATTCCTTATGGAGAGTGACATACCAGCTGGCTTGTCAGGACATCTCTCAAGTCAGCAGTCTTCCCCTTGATTGTAGAACCTACTGTAACAGACTAATAAGGGTACTGTCACACAGTGCCATTTTCATCGCTACGACGGCACGATTCGTGACGTTGCAGCGTCGTATAATTATCGCTACAGCGTCGTATACTGCGGTCACACGTTGCAATACACGGCGCTGGAGCGATAATTTCATGACGTATTTGCGATGTAGAAGCCGTTGGTTACTGTGCGCACATCGTATACAACCTGTGTCACACGATGCAATCATGCCGCCACAGCGGGACACTAGACGACGAAAGAAAGTTTCAAACGATCTGCTACGACGTACGATTCTCAGCGGGGATCCGGATCGCAGTAGCGTGTCAGACACAACGATATCGTAACGATATCGCTAGAACGTCACGAATCGTGCCGTCGTAGCGATCAAAATTGCACTGTGTGACAGTACCCTTAGGGACCTTTTTAGATACTTAGGAAGCCTTTGCAGGTGTTTTTTGTTAATTATTCTAATTTACTAAGATAATGACTTTTGGGTTTTCATTGGCTGTAAGCCACAATCATCAACATTAACAGAAATAAACAATTGAAATAGATCACTCTGTTTGTAATGATTCTGTATAATATATGAGTTTCACTTTTTGTATTGAAGAACTGAAATTAACTTTTTGATGATATTCTAATTTTGTGAGAAGCATCTGTATATACTCTATATATTTAAATATATATACTAGAAATAGGCCTGATGCTATCGCATCGGGGGTGCGGTAAAATTAACATCTGTGTATGCTTAGTGGTGCTGACAGGAGCAACCAGTAGTAGAGAGTACATGTGTGTCTCAGATAGTAGACACAATTGTTATACAGTATGGGACTGTGTTGAATTTGCTGCTGGCTGAGATAATAAAAATAAAAAAAATAACGTATATACAGTTGTGGCCAAAAGTATTCACACCCCTGCAATTCTGTCAGATAATACTCAGTTTCTTCCTGAAAATGATTGCAAACACAAATTCTTTGGTATTATTATCTTCATTTAATTTGTCTTAAATGAAAAAAACACAAAAAGAATTGTTCTAAATAAAAGCCAAATTGGATATAATTCCACACCAAACATAAAAAAGGGGGTGGACAAAAGTATTGGCACCGTTCGAAAAATCATGTGATGCTTCTCTAATTTGTGTAATTAACAGCACCTGTAACTTACCTTTGGCACCTAACAGGTGTTGGCAATAACTAAATCACACTTGCAGCCAGTTGACATGGATTAAAGTTGACTCAACCTCTGTCCTGTGTCCTTGTGTGTACCACATTGAGCATAGAGAAAAGAAAGAAGACCAAAGAACTGTCTGAGGACTTGAGAAACCAAATTGTGAGGAAGCATGAGCAATCTCAAGGCTACAAGTCCATCTCCAAAGACCTGAATGTTCCTGTGTCTACCGTGCGCAGTGTCATCAAGAAGTTTAAAGCCCATGGCACTGTGGCTAACCTCCCTAGATGTGGACGGAAAAGAAAAATTGACAAGAGATTTCAACTCAAGATTGTGTGGATTTTGGATAAAGAACCTCGACTAACATCCAAACAAGTTCAAGCTGCCCTGCAGTCCGAGGGTGCAACAGTGTCAACCCGTACTATCCATCGGTGTCTGAATGAAAAGGGACTGTATGGTAGGAGACCCAGGAAGACTCCACTTCTTACCCCGAGACATAAAAAAGTCAGGCTGCAGTTTGCCAAAACTTACCTGAAAAAGCCTAAAACGTTTTGGAAGAATGTTCTCTGGTCAGATGAGACAAAAGTAGAGCTTTTTGGGCAAAGGCATCAACATAGAGTTTACAGGAGAAAAAAAGAGGCATTCAAAGAAAAGAACACGGTCTCTACAGTCAAACATGGTGGAGGTTCCCTAATGTTTTGGGGTTGCTTTGCTGCCTCTGGTATTGGACTGCTTGACCGTGTGCATGGCATTATGAAGTCTGAAGACTACCAACAAATTTTGCAGCATAATGTAGGGCCCAGTGTGAGAAAGCTGGGTCTCCCTCAGAGGTCATGGGTCTTCCAGCAGGACAATGACCCAAAACACACTTCAAAAAGCACTAGAAAATGGTTTGAGAGAAAGCACTGGAGACTTCTAATGTGCCCAGCAATGAATCCAGACCTGAATCCCATAGACCACCTGTGGAGAGATCTAAAAATGGCAGTTTGGACAAGGCACCCTTCAAATATCAGGGACCTGGAGCAGTTTGCCAAAGAAGAATGGTCTAAAATTCCAGCAGAGCATTGTAAGAAACTCATTGATGGTTACCGGAAGCGGTTGGTCGCAGTTATTTTGGCTAAAGGTTGTGCAACCAAGTATTAGGCTGAGGGTGCCAATACTTTTGTCTGGCCCATTTTTGGAGTTTTGTGTGAAATGATCAATGTTTTGCTTTTTGCTTCATTCTCTTTTGTGGTTTTTCATTTAAGACAAATTAAATGAAGATAATAATAACAAAGAATTTGTGTTTGCAATCATTTTCAGGAAGAAACTGAGTATTATCTGACAGAATTGCAGAGGTGTGAATACTTTTGGCCATGACTGTATTGATGTGGTACTGGCTTTCTTTGTGCCGTAATGGTGATGAGGCCAAATATTTTAGTTATTTTTTTGTTCATTCCAATTAAAATGGCAAATCCAGAAGCAGTGCCTCAGTGGTATGAGCTACGTACATACCAGTAGTAGACAGTATTTTTGTGTCTCAGATAGTAGACAAAATTAATACACAGTATGGGACTGTGGAGAAGTTTGTGCTGCGTGAAGTAATCAAAAATCATAAGTAAGCATGCGCGGGCACACTGCGCAGTTATTGCTGTTACTGGGAATAGCGGTGACACATATCTGTCACTTGCGCAGGCGCAGTTCGTGGCCGTAAGGCTGTTACTGCGGCTGCACAAGTAAAACATAGACATCACAGCTAGTCCCCACGCAGGAGTAGTAACAGCCGCGTCGTAACCGCGCATGCATGGGTAGAGAGCGCAGTTGTGGCTGTTACTGTGCATGCGCGGGAATAGAGGTGATGTGAATGTCACTTGCGCAGGCGCAGTTCGTGGCCTTGTGTCCACGAACTGCGCCTGCGCAAGTGACACTGCCGCGGTGCCTTATGGGATTCCGGGACAGTGTCCGGAAGTCCCAACTGGCGATTATATATATATATATATATATAAATTGAAAAGTGCTGTGGAATATGTTGCCGCTATAGAAATAAAATTATTATTATTACACATATATCCACACATATATGTATGAATACATATATATATATATATATATATATATATATATATATATATATATATGTGCAGCGCCCCAGAGTCCTGGTCGTTGCAGTACTGATGCTCCGCCGCTAAGGGGAGTGTTGGTACGTCTGATGGCACTGAAGGAGTTCACCTGACCAGGTATCACAGACACCAATACACTTCACAGTTTGGCCTCCAGGGGGAGCTAAGGGCGCTATGTATTAGGCCACTCCTCACAATCTGGTAAAACTGGGGGTTAGATAGGAAGTTAGTCAGAAAGCTGACTGGGTTGGAACCAGGCAACATCCTGTGGCAGAGGGTGTTGCAGGGGAAGATTCAGGGGGGTCCCTGTCAGGGGTGGGATCCTGACAGAGGCCTAGCGAACAGAAGGAACGTTACGGGACCGTGCCTGCACTTCATTGCGGCGGTACCCCAAGAAAGGATAAGAAGCGAGGTTTATTGCGAAGAGTGAGAAACGAGATCAACGCAACAAGGAGATAACGCCAGTAGGAGTCGTGCTGTAAGACCGAGGCAACATCCTACTGAGGCGCGTAGCCGGTGGCCGGAACGCCGAGGATGTATTGAGCTCCAAGCCTTACTTCAAACCAATGGCAGGACAGTCAGTTATAGGCGGGCTGTCTCACCTAAATCACCTAAGCAGACATAGGGGGCAACAGTGGGAGAGGGGCGACTCTAGGGTCCCAGAAGAACTCCAGGCCTACCCGTCATACGGGTGCGTCCTAGCCATATCATCTGGGGGACAGAGAAGAACATCAGAATCAGTTGTAAGGGAACATCAGAAACAGACACAACAGTTGTGAGGACTATCCCGTGGTGCTCAGCAGGGAAGGACTACAACACACAAGCGCTAGAAGGAAGGCACAGATTTCCACCTGCAAAGGGAACTCTGGAGGTGCCATCGGACCGGCCGGTCTCAGACAGCCCTGTTAACCATACTCTGGACTGAGGATCCTGAAGCCTTCAGTAAAGAGGTAAAGAGACTGCAACCTTGTGTCCTCGTTATTCATCGCACCCTGCACCACACATCATCACTCTCAACTTCTACTGGACGCCCCTCAGCAGGGTCACGGACCGGGTCTAGCCACCGTGACAATCCCAGAACCGAGACAGAGAGGCCCGGTACCGGGTACCCCTCGGCCCTGCGGCAGTGGGGGCGCTCCATATTTATATATACAGACATGGCTGAAAGTGTTGGCATCCTTGAAATTTTTCCAGAAAAATGGAACATCACAAAAAAAACCAGATAAAAAGGGAAATCCTTTCTTAGGATGGACGCTGGAAGCGTTTCATCCTTCTAACGTTGGAAGTAAGCAGTCAACGTCAGCTCCAGACCTTGGGAGCTAAGAAACTATTTAAAAACTGGGACACGTGTGAGGTATCAGGGGATCCTGTGCCGCTTGGGGCAGTGAACATCAGATGAAGTGTCAGTTGTCGGAGATGGGCTGAGGTGAGCAGACAGGCCCAATCCTCTCTTGCCTGTAATTCCTCGCTCACAATCAGAACTCGAGGACGGGAGTGAAACATAAATACAGCAGCATCTGGCCGCGCTCGAGATGACAGGCGATATTACACAGCGAGAAGAAGATCTGGCTGCCATTATTTCCTCTCCGCATTTCTTTTCCTTTTTGGCAAGGAAACTTTATTATTCATGTTCGTCTATCAGATGTAATGAATTTATTTAGACAAGGTGACACAGAGGGTAACTGTGGGACAGAAATCAATGACGTCAGGCGGTTTATATCTGACATTTGGCTGCCGTGAAGAAATGGAATCGTGGTACCTCATCATGCAAAAAGCAGTGGATCTAATGGCTCCATTTACTGTTTTCCAGTGTGATGTCACCAGATTTAATGGTGAAGGTTTTTGCCCTTATATTCCATAATGTTTTTTCTTATACAGAAGTATTCACAGTTTCACACATGTTACCTGTACTGAATCCTAACAGCTATAAAACCTTACTCTGTGCGATACTAATAATTTATCCATTACTTTATGATTGAGCAGTGTTCAGAGAAGAAGCTCCATCACAATGATCAAAATAGGCCGTTATGGCACTGGGTTTTGTCACCCAGGACAGAAGGGCCTGGTAATTGCTTACCCTTCAACACCTTTTTCATGATCCTTATGCCTTTTTATCACTGGGGCTGAAGGCAGGAGCTCCTCACAGGTCTTTTATGTAGGAATTCATTGTACAGGTAAAAAAGATTCATATCATTCTACCCATATGGTCAATGCAATGGAATGAGCAACCGATGGAACTGAAGCAGTTGTAAGGAGGTTGCTTTCCCTGCTCCTTGCCTGGAACCACATGGTCAGACAGCTGGGTTGTTGGGGGGAGGACTTTCTGCCCTGGACAGAGGGGACGAGGTGACTGCTGGGAAGAGAGAGGTGTGGTCAGAAAAGTGCGGGAGAGCAGAGAGAAGGCAGCGTGCCAAAGAGAGGGCAGGCTGCAGCGCCGTGGTCCCCTAAAAGTAGTGCTCCCCGTGAGGGCACTGAGGCTGAGATACCCTCCAGAGTGAAGGCTGGATGTGGGAGTGTAGATTTGGAAGCCTCCTGAATCAGAGACAGTGACTGTGCAGCCCTGGTGACCGCAGTGACAAGCAAAGATCCCTGAGTGTGATAAGTACTGCCCAGTGTGTGTGTGACACCGTTACTACAGAGAGACTGTCAGCCTGGTGCACAGAGGCTCTTGCAGCAGGACGGAGACTGTGCTATTTCCTGGTTTCAGTTTCACTTTGAGAAGAACAGGCTGCAAAAGTTTAACCCCGGAGTCTCCAGGAGTCTCCAGTTCTCAGAAGACCGGAAAGACTTCAGACTCTTCAAGTGCTGCTGGTGACTGTACCCACATTGGAATAAGGACCCTTCAGTCAGGACCTCCCTGGACTGATAAGTCACAAGAACACTCGTTAACCCTTTCGTTTCCGTTTAACTGTTTACTATTGATTTACCTCTATTAACCCCCCTGTTTACTCCCTGCGAGGAGAATCTATTCCTGTTAATAAATTCCCCTCAACAGTTGGTCTGTCTGTTCCGTGGTGACATACGCAACCCTGCACTCCATTACACTGTCACTTTAATTGGGATAAACTATATGCACTAGCACTTTAAAGTAGTCATCCTGCTAGGAAAACTTTACCACTTGCCGAATTGTTTAATATGCACTTGCACTTTGAATTTTAGAAAAAATTGAGATTCCCAATATGCCAATAAGGTGACCATCAGGGTGCTTATATCATAACCTAAGGCTATTCATTTGTATCAATTTGCAAAAAAACTGTTTTATTTTGCTTGCATTATGGTTTGTGATAATTTTCAGCCTCACCCTACAGGGAGCAGTATACTAGAGGGGATATCTGCCACCTGTAGGCCATATAAAGCGATCATAGCCTGCAAACTTTGATTTTTTTTTAGAATATTTAACCCCTTCATGCTGCAGCCCTTTTTCATTTTTGCATTTCTGTTTTTTGCTCCCCTTCTTCCCAAAGCCATAAGTTTTTTAGTTTTCCATCAATATGGCCATGTGAGGGCTTGTTTTTTGCAAGACGAGTTGTACTTTTGAACAACACCATTGGTTTTATCATATAATGTACTGGAAAATGGGGAAAAATTCCAAATACAGCAAAATTGCAAAAAAAAAGTGCAATTCCCCAACTGTATTTTAGATTTCTTTTTTTCCAGTCAATTTTGCATTGAAAAGTCAAACGGCGCTCCTTCCCTTCCAAGCTCTGCCATGTGCCCAAACAGTGGTTTACACCCACATATGGGGTATCAGCGTACTCAGGACAAATTGGACAACAACTTTTGTGGTCCAATTTCTTCTCTTACCATTGGGAAAATAAAAAATTGGGGGCGAAAATATCATTTTTGTGAAAAAATATGATTTTTTATTTTTACGGCTCTGCATTATAAACTTCTGTGAAGCACTTGGTGGGTCAAAGTGCTCACCACACATCTAGATAAGGTTCTTAGGGGGTCTACTTTCCAAAATGGTGTCACTTGTGGGGGGTTTCATTGTTTAGGCACATCAGGGGTTCTCCAAGCGCAACATGGCGTCCCATCTCAATTCCAGTCAATTTTGCATTGAAAAGTCAAATGGCGCTCCTTCCCTTCCGAGCTCTGCCATGCGCCCAAACAGTGCTTTACCCCCACATATGGGGTATCAGCGTACTCAGGACAAATTGTACAACAACTTTTGGGGTCCAATTTATCCTGTTACCCTTGTGAAAACATAAAACTGAGGGCTAAAAAAAATTTTTGTGAAAAAAAAAGAATTTTTATTTTCACGGCTCTGCGTTATAAACTGTAGTGAAACACTTGGGGGTTCAAAGCTCTCAAAACACATCTAGATAAGTTCCCTGAGGGGTCTAGTTTCAAAAATGGTGTCACTTGTGGGGGGTTTCAATGTTTAGGCACATCAGGGGCTCTCCAAACGCAACATGGCGTCCCATCTCAATTCCAGTTAATTTTGCATTGTATCAGCGTACTCAGGACAAATTGTACAACAACTTTTGGGGTCCGTTTTCTCCTGTTACCCTTGGTAAAATAAAACAAATTGGAGCTGAAATACATTTTTTGTGAAAAAAAGTTAAATGTTCATTTTTATTTAAACATTCCAAAAATTCCTGTGAAACACCTGAATGGCTAATAAACTTCTTGAATGTGGGTATTTTCTATCATATAGACCCCTCAAAATGACTTCAAATGAGATGTGGTCCCTAAAAAAAAATGGTGTTGTAAAAATGAGAAATTGCTGGTCAACTTTTAAGCCTTATAACTCCCTAACAAAAAAAAAATTTGGTTCCAAAATTGTGCTGATGTAAAGTAGACATGTGGGAAATGTTATTTATTAAGTATTTTGTGTGACATATCTCTGTGATTTAATGGCATAAAAATTAAAAGTTGGAAAATTGCGAAATTTTCAAAATTTTTGCCAAATTTCCGTTTTTTTCACAAATAAATGCAAGTTATATCGAAGAAATTTTACCACTTTCATGAAGTACAATATGTCACGAGAAAACAGAGTCAGAATCGCCAAGATCAGTTGAAGCGTTCCAGAGTTATAACCTCATAAAGGGACAGTGGTCAGAATTGTAAAAATTGGCCCGGTCATTAATGTGCAAACCACCCTCGGGGCTTAAGGGGTTAAAAAAAATTGCATCATTTTCCAAGCCAAGACCCAAAATGTCTCCATTTTTCATGGTCTGACGCCGGTTGAGGATTTATTTTTTTGCGTGCCGACTCGAGCTGACATTTTTAATGATACCATTTTGGTGTGGATACAATCTTTTGGTCACCCGTGATTGCATTTTAATGCAATGTTGGGGTGACCAAAAAAACATAATTTTGGCGTTTCTGGAGTTTTTTTGCTATGCCGTTTATCGATCGGATTAATTTTTTTTATATCTTGCTTAATCAGGCGATTCTGAACAAGGTGATAGCAAATATGTGCATTTTTAATTTTTTTTTTAATTATTTTATTTTGAACGGTTTGAATGAAGGGTGATTTAAAGATTTATATATTTTTCATTTCTTAAATGCTTTTAAAAACATTTTTTTTCACTTGCTTTAGTAGTCTCCATGGGAGGCTAGAAGCTGCGATAATCCTTCTACACACAGGCGATGCTCATAGCAATCTGGCAATGACAACCACAAGAGTCTGCTGCAGACCCCGGGTTGTCATGCCAACCCATCGGCAACCCGTGGTCATGTGACACAGGCAGTCATGTGACACAGGCGCCAATCAGCAGGATTAGTGACACGCTGCCGGCGCCATCAGATTAAATGCTGTTGTCAGAGATTGACAGCGGCATTTAACAGGTTAACAGCAGTGGATGGATTGTGATTCCACTCGTGGCTGTTAGAGGCACATGTCAGCTGTTCAAAACAGCTGACACGTGCCGGGAGTGATGTGGGCTCAGCGCTGGAGCCCACATCAAAGGCCAGACTCACACTTGCGAGTGCAATGCGAGAAACTCACGCGAGTCTCTCGCCTCAATACCCGGCACTGCGCCGGCACTCAGGACCGGAACATTCAGCTGCATAGAAATACATGCAGCCACACACTCCGGTCCAGAGAGCTAACTGCTGTGCCGCGTATTGAGGTGAGAGACTCTCACGAGTTTCTCGCATTGCACTCGCAAGTGTAACCCCAGCCAAAGGGGCACATGTACGGCACATGTCGTGAAGGAGTTAAAGGGAATCTGTCACTCCCTGGATGAATTTAAGCTATTACTATGGACAGAATGGTAAAACTAATCTTACCTGTATGCCTCATTACAGATACCACTGATGCATATCAATAGAAACCTTTCACAGGGATACACCCTTATAATGGACATAGATAGATAACAGGGCAAAACTCCACTACTGAATATATCCTACAACAAACACGGAGTAAAGATAAACTCAAAGGCATATTTAGCTAAAAAGGGTAACAAATTTTATTATAAATATAAGATACACATACGTACATACTTAACATACAAGGTACACGTAGAGCTTATGTACGGAGGACAAAAGACACTGAGAATCACACCCTGGGCAAAGATCAGACAAGGACCTACGGCCCCCCGAGGAAGCCCACGCGAAACGCGCGTCGGGGCTGCTGGACAAGCACTGGCACTAATTTTTGGGTAAGACAGGCATGGCTTTATTTTTATCTCTGCCTATTTAGGTTGGACGAGTAGTTACCTATATGGTTACACTGAATACATGTGTTATTTATTAAGGCACTATACACCTTCATGGTATACTGTTTCATATAGACCTCTAGTCTGACATGTTCTCAGTGTCCATAGGTCCTTGTCTGATCTTTGCCCAGGGTGTGATTCTCAGTGTCTTTTGTCCTCCGTACATAAGCTCTACGTGTACCTTGTATGTTAAGTATGTACGTATGTGTATCTTATATTTATAATAAAATTTGTTACCCTGTATGCCTTGTTGTGAATTCGCTTTTTGCTCCCTCTAGTGGTTACTAGTTTTTTGACTCTGGTTTTTCTGTCATTCCTTTTATCCGCACCTGGATCGTTAGTTAGGGGTGTTGCTATATAAGCTCCCTGTACCTTCAGTTCAATGCCTGGCAACGTAGTTATCAGAGCTAGTCTGCTGTGCTCTTGTCTACTGATCCTGGTTCCAGTTATATCAGCTAAGTCTGCCTTTTGCTTTTTGCTATTTGTTTTTGGTTTTGTATTTTTGTCCAGCTTGTTCCAAATCTATATCCTGATCTTTGCTGGAAGCTCTAGGGGGCTGGTGTTCTCCCCCCGGACCGTTAGACGGTTCGGGGGTTCTTGAATTTCCAGTGTGGATTTTGATAGGGTTTTTGTTGACCATATAAGTTACCTTTCTTTATTCTGCTATCAGTAAGCGGGCCTCTCTGTGCTAAACCTGGTTCATTTCTGTGTTTGTCATTTCCTCTTACCTCACCGTTATTATTTGTGGGGGGCTTCTATCCAGCTTTGGGGTCCCCTTCTCTGGAGGCAAGAAAGGTCTTTGTTTTTCCTCTACTAGGGGTAGTTAGATTCTCCGGCTGGAGCGTGTCATCTAGAATCATCGTAGGAATGATCCCCGGCTACTTCTAGTGTTGGCGTTAGGAGTAGATATATGGTCAACCCAGTTACCACTGCCCTATGAGCTGGTTTTTTGTATTCTGCAGACTTCCACGTTCCTCTGAGACCCTCGCCATTGGGGTCATAACAGTTTGCCAGGCCAGTATTAAATGTTTAATGCATTGCAGAAGAGGGATTATAAGAAAGAAGATTCTGAGTTTTTTTTTTTTCTTCTTCCCCTTTACCTCAGAGTGGCTATGCTTGCTGCAGACATGAATGTCCAGACCTTGATTACAAGTGTGGACCAGCTGGCTACTCGTGTGCAGGGCATACAAGACTATGTTATCAGAAATCCTAGGTCAGAACCTAAAATACCGATTCCTGAACTGTTTTCCGGAGACAGGTTTAAGTTTAGGAATTTCGTGAATAATTGTAAATTGTTTTTGTCCCTGAGACCCTGTTCATCTGGAGATTCTGCTCAGCAAGTAAAAATTGTGATTTCGTTCTTACGGGGCGACCCTCAGGATTGGGCTTTTTCGCTGGCGCCAGGAGATCCGGCATTGGCTGATATTGATGCGTTTTTTCTGGCGCTCGGTTTACTTTATGAGGAACCCAATCTTGAGATTCAGGCAGAAAAGGCCTTGCTGGCTATGTCTCAGGGGCAGGACGAGGCTGAAGTGTATTGCCAAAAATTTCGGAAATGGTCCGTGCTGACACATTGGAACGAGTGTGCACTGGCCGCTAATTTTAGAAATGGCCTTTCTGAAGCCATTAAGAATGTTATGGTGGGTTTTCCCATTCCCACAGGTCTGAATGATACTATGGCACTGGCTATTCAAATTGACCGGCGGTTGCGGGAGCGCAAAACCGCAAATCCCCTCATGGTGTTGTCCGAACAGACACCTGATTTAATGCAATGTGATAGAATCCTGACTAGAAATGAGCGGAAAATTCATAGACGCCGGAATGGCTTGTGCTACTACTGTGGTGATTCTACACATGTTATCTCAGCATGCTCTAAACGTATAGCTAAGGTTGTTAGTCCTGTCACCGTTGGTAATTTGCAACCTAAATTTATTCTGTCTGTAACTTTGATTTGCTCACTGTCGTCTTATCCTGTCATGGCGTTTGTAGATTCAGGTGCTGCCCTGAGTCTCATGGATCTCTCATTTGCTAAGCGCTGTGGATTTACTCTTGAACCATTAGAAAATCCTATTCCTCTTAGGGGTATTGATGCTACACCATTGGCAGCAAATAAACCGCAGTATTGGACACAAGTTACCATGTGCATGACTCCTGAACACCGCGAGGTGATACGTTTCCTGGTTTTACATAAAATGCATGATTTGGTTGTTTTAGGGCTGCCATGGTTACAGACCCATAATCCAGTCCTGGACTGGAAGGCTATGTCAGTCTCAAGTTGGGGCTGTCGTGGTATTCATGGGGATTCCCTGCCTGTGTCTATTGCTTCTTCTACGCCTTCGGAAGTTCCTGAGTATTTGTCTGATTATCAGGATGTCTTCAGTGAGTCTGAGTCCAGTGCACTGCCTCCTCATAGGGACTGTGACTGTGCTATAGATTTGATCCCTGGCAGTAAATTTCCTAAGGGAAGACTGTTTAATCTGTCGGTACCCGAACATACCGCTATGCGTTCATATATCAAGGAGTCTCTGGAGAAAGGACATATTCGTCCGTCTTCTTCCCCTCTTGGTGCGGGATTCTTTTTTGTGGCAAAAAAGGACGGATCTTTGAGACCTTGTATTGATTATCGGCTTTTAAATAAGATCACTGTCAAATTTCAGTATCCTTTACCGCTGTTGTCTGACTTGTTTGCCCGGATTAAGGGTGCCAAGTGGTTCACCAAGATAGACCTTCGTGGTGCGTACAACCTTGTGCGCATTAAGCAAGGTGATGAATGGAAAACCGCATTCAATACGCCCGAAGGTCATTTTGAGTACTTGGTGATGCCTTTTGGGCTCTCCAATGCGCCTTCAGTTTTTCAGTCCTTTATGCATGACATCTTCCGGAAGTATCTGGATAGATTTTTGATTGTTTATCTGGATGATATTTTGGTTTTTTCTGATAATTGGGATTCACATGTGGAGCAGGTCAGGTTGGTCTTTAAAATTTTGCGTGAAAATTCTTTGTTTGTCAAGGGCTCAAAGTGTCTCTTTGGTGTACAGAAGGTTCCCTTTTTGGGGTTCATTTTTTCCCCTTCTGCTGTGGAGATGGATCCAGTCAAGGTCCGAGCTATTCTTGATTGGACTCAGCCCTCGTCAGTTAAGAGTCTTCAGAAATTCTTGGGTTTCGCTAACTTCTACCGTCGTTTTATCGCTAATTTTTCTAGCATTGTGAAACCTTTGACGGATATGACCAAGAAGGGCTCCGATGTAGCCAACTGGGCTCCTGCTGCCGTGGAGGCTTTCCAGGAGTTGAAACGCCGGTTTACTTCGGCGCCTGTTTTGTGCCAGCCCGATGTCTCACTTCCCTTTCAGGTTGAGGTGGATGCTTCAGAGATTGGAGCGGGGGCCGTTTTGTCGCAGAGAGGCCCTGGTTGCTCTGTTATGAAACCTTGTGCCTTTTTCTCTAGGAAGTTTTCGCCTGCCGAGCGAAATTATGATGTGGGCAATCGGGAGTTGTTGGCCATGAAATGGGCATTTGAGGAGTGGCGTCATTGGCTCGAGGGTGCTAAGCATCGTGTGGTGGTCTTGACTGATCACAAAAATCTGATGTATCTCGAGTCTGCTAAACGCCTTAATCCGAGACAGGCCCGCTGGTCATTGTTTTTCTCCCGCTTTGATTTTGTTGTCTCGTATTTACCGGGTTCAAAGAATGTGAAGGCCGATGCTCTTTCTAGGAGCTTTGTGCCTGATGCTCCTGAAGTCGCTGATCCTGTTGGTATTCTTAAAGATGGAGTTATCTTGTCAGCTATTTCTCCGGATCTGCGACGTGTGTTGCAGAGATTTCAGGCGGATAGGCCTGAGTCTTGTCCACCTGACAGACTGTTTGTCCCGGATAAGTGGACCAGCAGAGTCATTTCCGAGGTTCATTCCTCGGTGTTGGCAGGTCACCCGGGAATTTTTGGCACCAGAGATCTGGTGGCCAGGTCCTTTTGGTGGCCTTCTTTGTCAAGGGATGTGCGGTCATTTGTGCAGTCCTGTGGGACTTGTGCTCGAGCTAAGCCTTGCTGTTCTCGTGCCAGCGGTTTGCTCTTGCCCTTGCCTGTCCCGAAGAGACCTTGGACACATATCTCCATGGATTTCATTTCTGATCTTCCGCTATCTCAGGGCATGTCCGTTATCTGGGTGATATGTGATCGCTTCTCCAAGATGGTCCATTTGGTTCCTTTGCCTAAGCTGCCTTCCTCTTCCGATCTGGTTCCTGTGTTTTTCCAGAACGTGGTTCGTTTGCACGGCATCCCTGAGAATATTGTGTCAGACAGAGGATCCCAGTTCGTTTCCAGGTTCTGGCGATCCTTTTGTAGTAGGATGGGCATTGATTTGTCGTTTTCGTCTGCTTTCCATCCTCAGACTAATGGACAGACGGAGCGAACCAATCAGACTTTGGAGGCTTATTTGAGGTGTTTTGTCTCTGCTGATCAGGACGATTGGGTGACATTCTTGCCGTTGGCTGAGTTTGCCCTTAATAATCGGGCTAGTTCCGCCACCTTGGTTTCGCCTTTTTTCTGCAACTCTGGTTTCCATCCTCGCTTTTCTTCGGGTCATGTGGAGCCTTCTGACTGTCCTGGGGTGGATTCTGTGGTGGATAGGTTGCAGCGGATCTGGAATCATGTGGTGGACAACTTGAAGTTGTCACAGGAGAGGGCTCAGCGCTTTGCCAACCGCCGCCGCGGTGTGGGTCCCCGACTACGCGTTGGGGATTTGGTATGGCTTTCTTCCCGCTTTGTTCCTATGAAGGTCTCCTCTCCCAAATTTAAACCTCGTTTTATTGGGCCTTACAAGATATTGGAAATCCTTAATCCTGTATCTTTTCGTCTGGATCTTCCTGTGTCGTTTGCTATTCACAATGTATTTCATAGGTCCTTGTTGCGGCGGTACATTGTGCCTGTAGTTCCTTCTGCTGAGCCTCCTGCTCCGGTGTTGGTTGAGGGCGAGTTGGAGTATGTGGTGGAGAAGATCTTGGATTCTCGCCTCTCCAGGCGGAGGCTTCAGTACCTGGTCAAGTGGAAGGGCTATGGTCAGGAGGATAATTCCTGGGTGGTCGCCTCTGATGTTCATGCGGCCGATTTAGTTCGTGCCTTTCATGCCGCTCATCCTGATCGCCCTGGTGGTCGTGGTGAGGGTTCGGTGACCCCTCACTAAGGGGGGGGTACTGTTGTGAATTCGCTTTTTGCTCCCTCTAGTGGTTACTAGTTTTTTGACTCTGGTTTTTCTGTCATTCCTTTTATCCGCACCTGGATCGTTAGTTAGGGGTGTTGCTATATAAGCTCCCTGTACCTTCAGTTCAATGCCTGGCAACGTAGTTATCAGAGCTAGTCTGCTGTGCTCTTGTCTACTGATCCTGGTTCCAGTTATATCAGCTAAGTCTGCCTTTTGCTTTTTGCTATTTGTTTTTGGTTTTGTATTTTTGTCCAGCTTGTTCCAAATCTATATCCTGATCTTTGCTGGAAGCTCTAGGGGGCTGGTGTTCTCCCCCCGGACCGTTAGACGGTTCGGGGGTTCTTGAATTTCCAGTGTGGATTTTGATAGGGTTTTTGTTGACCATATAAGTTACCTTTCTTTATTCTGCTATCAGTAAGCGGGCCTCTCTGTGCTAAACCTGGTTCATTTCTGTGTTTGTCATTTCCTCTTACCTCACCGTTATTATTTGTGGGGGGCTTCTATCCAGCTTTGGGGTCCCCTTCTCTGGAGGCAAGAAAGGTCTTTGTTTTTCCTCTACTAGGGGTAGTTAGATTCTCCGGCTGGAGCGTGTCATCTAGAATCATCGTAGGAATGATCCCCGGCTACTTCTAGTGTTGGCGTTAGGAGTAGATATATGGTCAACCCAGTTACCACTGCCCTATGAGCTGGTTTTTTGTATTCTGCAGACTTCCACGTTCCTCTGAGACCCTCGCCATTGGGGTCATAACAATGCCTCATTGCTGCAATGTAGTTGTTGAGAAAAGCAGTTTTAGGCTATGTGCATACGTTGCGGATTGGTGTGTGGATTTTTCCGCACTGTTTTTGCAAAACCCGCAGGTAAACCACGCTGCGGATTACCCGTGGATTTGCCGCAGATTTATCGCGGTTTTTGTGTGGTTTTTGTGCTGATTCCACCTGCGGTTTTACACCTGCGGATTCCTGTTGAGGAGCAGATGTAAACCGCTGCGGAATCCACACAAAGAATTGACATGCCTCGAAAAAAACAACGCTGCGTTTTCACGCGTTTTTTTCCGCAGCATGTGCACTGTGTACTGAACAACGCATGGAAAACAGCTGCAGATCCGCAGCGTCAAATCCGCTGAGGATCCACAGCAAAACTCGCAATGTTAATATTATATATTAATGATTTCTTCCAGGCTTCGGGGCGTGCGGTGTCCTGAAGAAATTCCTGCCTCCAGTCTTCATTATAGTATCACCCCCCTATCATGCACATCACACTGACTTGTGACATGCAGTTGCGGCGCTGTAATCCCACACCTGCGCCATCCACTTGCGTGATCATGTGAAACTAATTTGCCCTTCTATGGGCAGAGACTTCATTGATCTTCTGCGCAGGTGCCGGTAAGTCATTGCGCAGTGGCAGAGACTTGCCGGCGCCTGTGCAGAAGATCGATGAAGATTCTGCCCATTGAAGGGCTCATAATATTCACATAACTGTTCGAGTGGACGACACATGCGCAGGATTACAGCGCTGAACAAGTCAGTGTGACGCTGATGGGAGGGGGGTGTCATTATAATGAACAGAGGAGGCAGAGATTTCTTCCAGGAAGTGCAGACGGAGTCTGGAAGAAATGATTAACATATTACATTAAAGTTAAAACTACTTTTCTCAACGTCTCACCGCAGCTATGAGGCATACAGGTAAGAATATTCTAACCATTCTATCACCTGTATGCCCATAGTAATAGCTTAAATTCGTCAGGAGTGACAGATTCCCTTTAAAAGAGGATCACATGCACTAATTGAACAGGAGCACTTAGCCTTTTTGGGTTATGTATTAGACGACCCTTCTCTCTAACCCCTTTCTGACATTGGACGTAATATTCAGTCCATGTGACCTGGGCCTACTTGACCATGGATGGATCATTACGTCATCGCAATCGCCCGTGATCGCAGGGAGTGCACGGGCGATTGCCACCGGGTATCAGCTGATTCTGACAGCTGACACCCGGAACTAGATGCCAGGAGCGATCACAAACCATTCGCGGCACTTTAACCCCCAAAATACTGTGGTCAAACATGATCGCAGCATTCCGGAGGCCGACAAAGGGCTGACAACCCCTCTGCGTTTGGATAGGAGACGCGGGGTCCCGATTGTAGCCATGGTGACCCGATGTCGTCTTGACAACATCTGGGTCACCAGAGCTAAGAAACTTGCTGATCATGCGCAGTGCATGATGGGCAAGTTTGTCTGTCAGTGTAGAGCTGACAGCTTCTATGGCATGCAGATGCTGCTTCATCTGCATGCTATAGAAGTGATCAGCCTGCAAAAAATGATTGTCCCATAGTGGGACAAAGTAAAAAAGTTATAAAAAAGTAAAAAAAATGTTTTAAATAATTGTAAAAAATATTTTAAAAGAATCAAAAATAATAATAAAAAATCAATATATGTTCTATCTCTAAATAAATATTTGAATGAAAAAAATATAAACAACAAAAGTACACATATTTGGTATCGCCGTGTCCGCAACAACGCGACCTATAAAACTGTCCCACTAGTTAACCCCTTTAGTGAACACCATAAAAAAAAACAAGGCAAAAAACAATGCTTTTTCATCATACAGCCAAACAAAAAGTGGAATAACACATGATCAAAAAGACAGATATAAATAAACATGGGGCTGCAACCCTCAGCTGTCAGCTTCAGCAAGGCTGGTTATCAAGAATAGAGGGGTCCCCACGCTGTTTTTTTTTTTAAATTATTTAAAAAAAACGATATAGGGTCCCCCCCATGTTTGACAGCCAGCCTTGCTAAAGCTCACAGCTGGGGGCTGGTATTCTCAGGCTGGTAAGGAGCCATGGATATTGACCCCCCAGCTTAAAAATAGCAGCCTGCAGCTGCCCAGATAAGGCACATCTATTAGATGCTCTAATTCTGGTGCTTTGCCTGACTCTTCCCACTTGCCCTGTAACAGTGGTAAGTGGGGTTCATATTTGTGGGGTTGATGTCACCTTTGTATTGTCAGGTGACATTAAGCCCATGGGTTAGTAATGGAGAGGCATCTATAAAACACCTTACCAGCCTGAGAATACTAGCCCCCAGCTGTGAGTTTAGCAAGGCTGGTTGTCAAAAATGGGGGGAACCTCACACCATTTTTTTAAAATTATTTATTTAAATAATTTTAAAAAACAGCATGGAGACCCCTCTATTCAGCCTTCCTGAAGCTGACAGCTGAGGGCTGCAGCCCCCAGCTGTGAGTTTTGCTGGCTGGTTATAGAAAATATTCGGGAACCCATGCCGTTTTTTTTTCATTTTTTTTTATAGCGCAGGCGGCGGCTGATAAATACCCCCATCATCCGCTCCTGCTGTCAATGTTATGAGCAGCAGCAGGGGTAGGCTGATGGGAGTAAGAGTTTCAACAGCCACCTCCTGCTGTCTCTTTTATTTCTTAAATGTAACTCTCATCATTCTCCCCTGCTTGCGCCGATAACCGACAGAGCAGGGGAGAATGATGAGAGCCGTGTTCAGCACCTGGCACCATAGAACAGCGCTTACTGTAACTTTTCTTCCCCGCTGCCGATGCATGTCACGTGGATGTCATCCATGTGTGTTATGCGTATGCACGTGTGCGGGACGTTTTGTGGTCCGTGCTGACATTAAGAAACAGACACGTCAGCGTGTTTTGCCCACGGACACACAGTCCGTGGAAACTCACTGATATGTGCACAGACCCATTCACTTGAATAGGTAAATAGCGCTCTATTCCTCCCGAGTCTCTCCGTATGGCTAAGTAGTACTGTACAGCCACGTGGTGCATTGCCACGTTCAGTAAAAATTGTGGGACAAATTTTGGTGCCATTTTTACTCACTTCTTGTGTGAAAAAGTAAAATCTTTGGTTAAAACAACATTTTGGAGGTAAAAATGTAGTTATTTTGTCTTCATTGCCCAATGGTATAAAATTCTGTGACAAACCCATGGTGTCAATATGATCACTGCACCCCAAATGAATTCATTGAGCGCTGTAGTTCATAAAATGGGGTCACTTATGGGGGGGTTCTGCTGTTCTGGTACCTCATGGGCTCTCCCAGTGGGTCATGGCACCTACAAACCATAACAGTAAAATCTGGCGCTCCTTGCCTTTTGATCATTGCATTGCACATGAAAAATATTCCCCGATTACATGGAGGGTATTGGGGCACTCAGGAAAAAATGGACCTCTGTTTGTTGTAAAAAAAAATGTCCTATTAGCCCTTAGAACAATTATAAACTTGGGGCTAAAACAACATTTTAGTGGTAAAAATGTAATTTATTCGTTCTTCACCGCTCAGTGGTATACAATTCTGTGAGGCACATATGGTGTCAATATAATCACTGCACCACAAGATGAATTCATTGGGGAGTTCCTGTTGTGCTGGCCTGCAATCAGGGATTGGCCGTTTGGCACACCAGTGCAAAGAAATAATCTGCAGCAGTGTTCACACAGAGAATGCAAAGCATCTGGATCATAGCTTACTAGTAACGCCCTGTGGAGGGCTGCCCAGTGCTAACTGTAATGCGTCCTGTGTGAACAGAGGCCACAGTCTACAAAGCCATCTGGGCCCAACTGCACCCCAAAAAATACAAATAAATAAAGTTCACAAAAACATATTAAATCCCTGATTGTAGGCTGGCTGTCTCATTGGTATTATCGCACCTGTGTAGTTACCATCTTTACTTGGGCCCACTACACCATGATAGTGCATTTGATTCAAGGCCTAGATAGGTAAGCACCTTTGCCTGTTTTTCTGGTGTTATTTCTAAAACATCAAATTATGCCTGTGGTGTACTTGAATTGTGTGCTACACTTAAAACTACTATGTAGTTTCTGTATTACATGCCTATTTATGTTTTCAATACAAATGGCATTCACATCACCAGACTACTAGGGGTGGATAAAAAATACCCAGAGTGCTGGACTGCTCAAACTAAGTGGGCCCCATGGTTAATTGAAAGGTTATGAGATGATTGTTAGGGTCACATTTCATGTGAGATGTCACATGATAGGTCAACCCCTTCTTGACATCTGCCATGTGAAGCATGGACTAGGATCGGCCACAGGATGAGGGGAACAGCAGCAATCAAATTAGGTAATCTATATATATAATCGTCTAAGGTCCTCCTCCGTCTGTTTGTCTGTTATGGAAATCCTGCGACGCTGATTGGTCGAGGCCGGCTGGGCAGCATCAATAGTAAAAACATATAATGTTAAAAATAATAATAATAATTAAAAAAAAAAAATCGTGATATTCTCATCTTCCGGCGTCCCCGGCAGCTTTTCCCGCTCCTTGCGATGCTCCGGTCCCAGTAATGCTTTGCTGTAATGACCCCAGATGTCGTAGCGGTCTTGCGAGAGCGCTACATCATCACGGGTTATTGCCGCAAAGCATCACTAGGAACGGACCTGGTGGGAGCATCGCTAAAGGCCTGGGCTGGATCCGGGGGCTGCCGGAAGGTGAGTATATAACTATTTTTTATTTTAATTCTTTTTTTAACAGGGATATGGTGCCCACACTGCTATATACTACGTGGCTGTATTATATACTACGTGGGTTGTGTTATCTACTGCGTGGGCTGTGCTATATACTACGTGGGCTGTGCTATATACTACGTGGGCTGTGTTATATACTATGTGGGCTGTGCTATATACTATGTGGCTGTGCTGTATACTACGTGGGCTGTGCTATATACTACAGGGCTGTGCTATATACTGCATGGGCTGTGCTATATACTGCGTGGGCTGTGCTATATACTACGTGGGCTGTGTTATATACTACGTGGGCTGTGTTATATGCTACGTGGGCTGTGTTATATACTACGTGGGCTGTGCTATATACTACGTGGCTGTGCAATATACTACGTGGCTGTGCAATATACTACGTGGCTGTGCAAATACTACGTGGCTGTGTTATATACTACATGGCTGTGTTATATACTATGTGGCTGTGTTATATACTGCGTGGCTGTGCTATATACTACATGGGCTGTGTTATATACTACATTGGCTGTGATATATATACTACATGGGCTGTGCTATATACTGTGTGGGCTGTGCTATATACTGCGTGGGCTGTGCTATATACTATGTGGGCTGTGTTATGTACTACGTGGGCTGTGCTATATACTATGTGGCTGTGCTGTATACTACGTGGGCTGTGCTATATACTACAGGGCTGTGCTATATACTGCATGGGCTGTGCTATATACTGCGTGGGCTGTGCTATATACTACGTGGGCTGTGTTATATACTACGTGGGCTGTGTTATATGCTACGTGGGCTGTGTTATATACTATGTGGGCTGTGCTATATACTACATGGCTGTGCAATATACTACGTGGCTGTGCAATATACTACGTGGCTGTGCAAATACTACGTGGCTGTGTTATATACTACATGGCTGTGTTATATACTATGTGGCTGTGTTATATACTATGTGGCTGTGCTATATACTATGTGGGCTGTGTTTTATGCTACGTGGGCTGGGCAATATACTACGTGGCTGTGTTATATGCTACGTGGATGTGCTATATGCTATGTGGGCTGTGTTATATACTATGTGGGCTGTGTTCTATGCTACATGGCTATGCTATATGCTACGTGGGCTGTGCTATATACTACGTGGTCTGTGTTATATACTACATGGGCTGTGTTATATGCTACATGGCTGTGCTATATTTCTCTGCTGTATCTGTGCATCATGAATTGTGGTATGTGTTAAAGGGGGGCCCACTGGGCCCACCATTCTTTTGCCTAGGGCCCTCAAAAACCTGGAGCCGGCCATGGGTTCACTGATTGATTGGTCGCGCCCAGCCGGGCACGACCAATCAATCGACAGGCGCAGTCCGGCCGTGAATTGGCGTGGGATTTGAACCACGCTTCGCTGATTGGTTGCGCCCGGCAGGCCGAATCCTGTGTATTCATTGCATTATTCTTAAATCTTCATAAACAAACCACATACAGATTCTAGCATACCCGATGCGTTAGAATCAGGCCACCATCTAGTATAATATAAATATTTAATAACCAGTTTATGAAAACAAAGGAAAGGATGGTGGTCGGTAAACAGTGTATAAGTACCAAATATAATGACAGCAGTTCCTCTCAAGAACACCGACTAAGAGTATACGCAGGTACAAATAAAAAGAATAAACAGCTATATGAGAGCAAAATACAAGGCAATTAACCCTTTCTATGCATAAATCAATAAAATTACAATGTTGTGCCAGTACTTTAGTAATAATCGCCTATTTGGAGCAGTTTTCAAAATGTCTTTTACAGAACAGGCCTTTTCTCTTAACTAGCTAGATACTCTGTAAGGCTACTTATATATGCACAAATATATTCAAATACAAAATGGTACCGGTACATCCTGAGTCTGAAGTAGTAGGTTCCTTGCTGGGTTGAGTCCTGAATAATCAGACACACCATCTTGAAGCTCTTAGGGAATGCCGATGTCTCCAATGCAAGGCTTTCCTAAGTCCTTGGAGATGAGGCCTCACGTGGCCTAGCCCAAGATGATGTGTAGTTGGTTGTCCTCACTGAGTTGGCTCTTATCAAGCCGAACAACGCGTCCCAGAGTCACCAACAACAGATCCAAAGTCTCATCGCTCTATCCAGAGTTTCCCGAAGGATCAGCACTTCACTTTTAGAATTTCTGATTTTTTGGTCCCTGCAACTCCACAAAAAAAGCATAAAAAATCATATCTACACCAAAATAATATCAATAAAAACATCAACTTACCAAGCAAAAATCAAGCCCTCACACATCTTAATCAACAGCACAATAAAGAAGTTTCAGGTCTTGGGAAATTGACAACACAAACAAAACTTTTTTTTTTACAATTTTTACTGCTAAAATAAGACAAAATACTGTACAAGTTTGGTATAGCTGTAATCGTGCTGGTAAATCATGGTGCCACGTAATTTCTATCACACAATGAATGCCCTTAAAGTGAACCTGTCAGCAGGATTTTGCTAAGTAAACTACAGGCATTGTCAAGTTGGCGATGTTACGCTGATTAAAATGATAAATTGGGTGAAGAAATCCATCTTGTGGTTCTTGTGTAATCAGACTTAAACGTTTTCAGTTAATGAGATGCTCATGCTCTGGGGCGGGACTGTAGGCAGAGTCTTATCTTGGAGCAGGAAAGACCTGCCCACAGGCCACCCCATGCTCAAACAGTCAGTCTCTCTCTCTGTCTCTATGATGAGGAACATGTTTGTGCTTTGGGGTGGGCCTGTGGGCAGGTCTCTTCTTGGTTTTCATGGCCTATAACCCCAAGGAGAGACTCTGCCTACTTCCCGCCCCAGAGCACGAACATCTCATTAACTGAAAGTCTGATTACACAAGAACCACAAGGCAGATTTCTTCACCCCAGTTATCATTTTAATCAGTGTAACAATGCCAACCTGTCAATGCCTGTAGTTTACATAGCAAAATCCAACTAACAAATTTGCTTTAAAACAAAGCTCAAAAAGCAAATGTGGAATTGCGTTTTTGGTGCAATTTCACCGCAGTTGGAATTTCTTTCCTGTTTTTCAGTACGTTATGTTGTCATTCAATAATGCAAATTGTCCCACAAAATACAAAGCCCTCATATGGCTATATCGGTGGAAAAATAAAAATAGTTATGGCTGTGAAAAGAATGGGAGGAAAAAAACAAAAATGAAAAAATAAAAATTGAGTCGGGAAAGGGTTTTTACCCTCTTGGTATAGATCATAAAAAATAGCACTAAATAAAAAAAGCTTTAAATCTCTTGGACTTTATGGTGGATTGGAAAAAATAAAAACCAAACTGGGATAAGCGTAAATAAAATAAGAGAAAAACTGGCCACTTTGACCTGGTGACAGGTCCTCCTTAAATAGGAGAGGAGTCAAGACTAGGGTGACATTGGCTTCATCAGAGGGAAAGCGTAAGGCAGTACCCTTACCTTTCTGGTGCCCCAAGGTCTTAACCCTTATTCCATGATACGTAAATGTACTGTATTTACTTATATGTTATGCACTTGTCTTTTTCTAACAACTTTTTAATCTTCAGGTGTCTTAATGGAAAAAGCAAGATAAAGCTTTGATGTATATATAAAGTCATTAAGGGTTCAACCAGAAAATTAAGTTTCATCTTTCCATCTGCGTCTATTTCTGTTAGAAAATTGGATTACTATAGTGAATAAACTATATTTCCGTCAGTAATAAACCTAAATCATCATGCTCTATAGAAGTCCAGCAGTCAAAAGCAATCCATACAATTAGCTCATTAGCCATATTATAATTCTAGGAATGATGTTTATGACTTTTTTCTTGGCAGCTGGTGGTTCTTGGCACAGGCGCCTGGCTATACATAAATCTCGTGAAGGTGCCTTGTACTGTATGTGCTGATGTTTTATTCTTGAAACAGAGACTTAGTCACTTGTGTTAAGTGATCCATCCAGTTTTCTCTAATTAAAAGCTTGCCATTAATGACACAAGTGTATATAAAAGTATGGCAGCTGGACTATGAGTATAAGATCCTTTACGGAGAGGAGGGAGAGTGAAAAGTGTCCTTGGGGGTTCTCCTTCTGAATGAAGTCTCCTCTGAACTTGGCTCTCAAGCACAAGACTTGTCTGATTATACATGTTGATAATAGAAGGTCATTAAGACAAATGTGCTGGAGGAGGAGAGGACAAAATGCAATGAATTAAGCAGGAAGAGACTCGATATGAATTAAGATTAAGTGGAGAATGATAAAGAGCAGACCACACCGAGATGCAATGTGTAGACAATGTCAAGAGATATATGCTGATTATTGCTATTATTTGATTCAGAGATGAATAGATAGATACATTTGACAAAGTTTACTCAAATTCGACAAGAAATCTTGATTTGGATCGAATTTATTTGATGTAGATCAATTGTGTCCAATTACCGGGAAAAGCCATTTCAAAATAAAAAAAATATTATACTCAACTTGCCCTTCATATAGAGTGCTTACATAGCTGCCCTCCTAGTCTTCCTCTGGCTCCCTCCTTCCTCTTTTCCATCTTCACTCTGTGGAGCCTATGGCACTGACTAATCCTCACACAAAATTTCGAGAGGCCCCTAAAAAGTGAGGATTAAAGAGAAGAAGGCACCAGCCAAAGGAAGACCAAGCTGTGGTGGCAAGACAGATAAGGGGCAAAGTGAGTATACATTTTTTCATTTTTTTAACCGCTTACTCCCCCTAAAATGTGTCCAGTAAATAGACTGTCGGCCTGCAACCCATTGCTGGATTCAAGTGAATAATATAGCAAAACATTTTGCTGCAAATTCAATTTGCTTCAATTTGATTTGTGCATTTCTAGTTAGATAGATATGGGATAGATAAGAATTACACACATTTCCAATGAAAAATTTTGACACACCTGATCATGCAGTTGTTTTTCTTCCTCTAATTGGAATGTGCACATTGTAGATTCCGACTAAGGGCTGCAAACTACGAAGGAACAAATTTAAACAAAAAGTAACATGGAAAATAAACCAGAATAAGTGTTCAACCACAAATTTCTTAAGAGTAGCCCCCTTTACTTGGAAGACAGTTTTATAACACCTTGCCATTGTCTCAAGCAGATTCATCAGGTCGTCAACTGGAATGGCTTTCATTAAGTCTAGAACAGGGGTCTCAAACACATGACCCGTGGACTGCATGCGGCCCCTGACGCTGCTTCATGCGGCCCGCAGGCTGGGCCAGTGTAAGGGGCCGGCAGATCAAGCTGCTATGGGGCCCGACGTCGCACTGCCTACCCCCCCACATTCAACTTATTGGCATCATAGATGCCGATACAGTTGAAAGCAGCGATGGAGGAGAGAGCGTCAGCTGACGCTCCCTCTCCCATCATTCCTCCTCTGCTTCTGACTCAGTGGGTGCATGATAACCTCACTTCATCGTGCGTCATGCAGTGCCAGCAGTGGAGCCGATGAGACGCGCTGCAGAAGCCAGAGAAGCGGGGGAATGGGGAGAGGTAAGTATTGTGTATGTGTGTGTCTGCAATATAGTGTGTATAATGCTGCTAGACAGTGGGGCAGCATTAGTGCATGTGTGTGTATGTGTATGAGGGGCTGCGTTATACTGTGTGTGTGTGGGGGGGGGGCCTGCATTATACTGTGTGTGTGTGGGGTGGCTGCATTATGCTGCGTATATGTGTGGGGAGACTGCATTATACTGTGTGTGTGTGTATGTGTGGGTGTGTATGAGGGGTTGTATTATACTCTATGAGGGGGCTGTATTATACTCTAGGAGGGGGCTGTATTATACTCTATGAGGGGAGGCGTTGCATTAAACCTTATGAAGGGGCATTGCATTATACTCTATGAGGTGGCATTGCATTATACTCTATGATAGGAGCGTTGCATTATACTCACAGGGGGCTGCATTGTACTCTATGAGGGGGAGTTGCATTGTACTCGGAGGGGGCAATGCACACAAGGATGGGGATGAGGGTGCCATGCATACCAGGATAGGGATGAGGAGGCCATGCATATCAGGATAGGGATGAGTGGACTATGCATACCACGATAGAGATGAGGGGGCCTTGCATACCAGGATGAGGATGGGGGGACTATGCATACCAGGATGGGGATAATGGAGGCATTCATACCAGGATGGAGATGAGGAGGCCATCTATACCAGGATGGGGATTAGGGGGCCGTGTATACCAGAATGGGGATGAATTGGCCATGCATACCAGCATAGGGATGAGGAGGCCATACATACCAGGATAGGGATGAGGGGGCCATGCATACCAGGATAGGGATGAGGAGGCCATACATACCAGGATGGGGATGGGTGCATGCATACCAGGAAAGGGATAGAGATGGGGATGGACACCATGCATACCCGAATAGTAATGAGGTGATGAGGGGGCCATACATACCAGGATAAGGATGAGGGGGCCATGCATACAAGAAATGGAATATGGGGGCCATGTATACCTGTAATGGAGACATATATATATATACACTAAGATGGGGATATTAGTACAGAATTGACCACAGTTTTTGCTTCACTTATTTTCTATTTTCCTCCTCTCAAACCTAGGCACATAACTACAATATGAGGACCTGGATGAGCACATGACTACATTATGGGGACCTGAATATGGGGACATGACTACATTATGGGGACCTGAATATGGGGACATGACTACAATATGGGATCCTGGATATGGGGACATATCTACAATATGGGGACCTGGATGGGGACATACCTACAATATGGGAACCTGGATATGTGGACATGACTACAATATGGGATCCTGGATATGGGGACATAAATACAGTATGGGGACATATCTATAATAAGGGGACCTGGATATGGGGACATAACTACCATATGGGGACATAACTACAATATGAGTGCAATTTGTTATCACCACATCCATAAAGACCCAAGCTTTAAAAAAAAAAAAAATGGCAAAAATGTTCAAAAGGTGTATAGGAAAAAAATGGTGCCACTAAAAATGTCACTTTTTCCTTCAAAGAATGCGGCCCCCCAAGTTCAAGCCCAAATACCCAGCCGAGTTTGAGGCTCTAAAAAAGAGTTCCCAGAGGTTCTGAGCACTTGCTGGCTGCTTTGCCTTCACTCTGCAAACTATCTCAATAGGGTTGAGGTTGGGTGATATTGGAGGCCATGTCATCCGAATAAGGGGTAGACAATGATAGCTTGGGGTCCCAGTCTCCTTTATGATGTATATTTCCGTCCCTTATTACATAGTGCCCTCTCTTGTTTTGTATAGCACTGTCCCTTACATACTGTATCAGATTATATAGCACCCAGCTCTTTATTACATACCATCCTCTCTTGTTAGATGTTGTGACGACACAGCATTTAGTCTTAATTATTGACTATTGAATTTACAGTTGTGTGAAAAAGTGTTGCCCCTTCCTGATTTCCTAATCTTTTTTCATGTTTGTCACACTTACAGTTGAAACCATAGGTTTACATACACTATATAAAAAGACACATATGCATGTTTTTCTCAGTATCTGACATGAAATCAGAATAAACCTTTCCCGTTTTAGGTCAATTAGGATTACCATAATTATTAATATTTGCCAAATGCCAGAATAATGAGAGAGAGAATGTTTTAAGGCATTTTTATTACTTACTGCAAAGTCAAAAGTTTACATACATTTCATTAGTATTTGATACCATTGCCCTTAAACTAAATGACTTGGGTCAAATGTTTGGGATATCCTTCCACAAGCTTCTCACAATAGTTGGTTGGAATTTGGGCCCATGCCTCCTGACAGAACTGGTGTAACTGATTCAGTTTTGTAAGTCGCCTTGGTCGCATCAACCTTTTCAGCTTTGTCTATAAATTTTCAATATTGTGATGGCCATTCCAAAACATTGACTTTTTATCCTTAAGCCACTTTGTTACCATTTTGGCAGTATGCTTTGATCATTGTCCATTTGGAAGACCCATTTCAGCCCAAGCTTTAACTTCCTGGCTGATGTCTTGAGATGTTGCTTCAGTATTGCCATATAATCTTTTTTTTCTCATGATGCCATCTATTTTGTGAAGTGCACCAGTCTCTCCTGCAGCAAAACAACCCCACAACATGATTCTGCCACCCCTGTGTTTCACAGTTGGGATGGTGCTCTTAGGCTTCCAAGCTTCTTTATTTTTCCTCCAAATGTAACGATGGTCATTATGCCCAAAGAGCTCAATTTTAGTTTCATCAGACCACAGGACATGTCTCCAAAAATTAACGTTTTTGTTCCTGTGTGCATTTGCAAAAACATTAATCTGGCTTTTTTAGGTTTCTTTTTATTCTGACTCATGGATATGTAGAACGCAGTGGTGCCTGGATAGGCCTCTCTTTTCGGGCGCTTCCGTATTCACCTGTACTCACGTTCATACCGATTTATCAGATAGCTTAACTCAGCCACGATCTCATGTAAGAAGACTCCAGGAAAAGAGGATTGCTTTAACTGAAATTCTTGTATTATGATGAAAGTAGCAGGTAAAAAGGAATATTCAACAGAGGACATGTAGTAGGATGCATACAGATAGAGGAATGATGACAAAATGGAGAATAAGGGCGTGAACAAACATACATCACAGGACTACAGTGAGAGAGTTGGGACAAAATACAGGGAAAGGCAAACTTCTGCCTAGAAAGAAAGGATCGAACACAAGCAATGCAAACATTAAATGATTTCTCAAGTCGTGAGACATGACACTCCCCGTCTGAAATCCTTGGATTTCACGATGTCCGTAATTCTTGGAAGTCGTTCGAACCTGAAAAACAAGAAGAAAGAAAACATGCATGCAATAATAAACATCAAAGATTTTAAAGTCCAAAACTCGTTGTTGTCGACCCGTAGATCAAACCGAAAGATAAGTCCAAATATATTAAACCCATCTTCAGATTGGGGAAGCCGCAAACATGCCAACTCTTCCACCAACCCAGAATCCAATGGGAATGTTAACAGTTCAATAAACTGGAGAATGAAGAGGAATGCTCCCCGCCGTGAGCAACGTCCAGGAGCATGTTCAGTTCATGTGATGTCCTCCTTTCGTAGAAGCAGCACGAGTTCAGTGACCGGGCGGAAAAAGGTTCGGGTAGAGCCCCCTTTTGTCACCTTAACTCCTACCTTACGAGTCTTTCCGTCCTCACTGGGTAAGACCTTGGTAATAAGTCCCATTGGCCAGTCATTACGATGAGCCTCTTTATCCTTTAAGAGAACAAGGTCTCCTTCTTGGAGATTGGGACTGGGCGTCTGCCATTTGTGACGGTTTTGAAGCAAGTGCAAATATTCGGTCTTCCAGCGATGCCAAAACACATTAGCCAGGTGTTGAACTTGTCTCCACTGACGTTTGTAAATGTCCTTGTTATCGAAATTCCCAGGTGGGACTGTAGCGGCTCCAATCTTCTGTGTAAGGAGTGTAGCTGGAGTAAGTATCGTTGGAGCATCAGGGTCGGATGATACTGGAACCAAAGGTCTAGCATTTATTATGGCTGACACTTCTGCGAGGAAGGTGACCAGAACTTCATGAGTAAGGGGAAGTTTATGGTCCAGCAACATGGAGTCGAGGATCCTTCGTGCAACACCAATCATGCGTTCCCAAGATCCACCCATGTGTGAAGAGTGTGGAGGGTTGAATACCCAAGTGCATCCATTGTCGGACAAGAAGTTGTCAAACTGCAGTTCCTTGCAGGCTCCTACAAAGTTTGTGCCGCAGTCGGACCGGAGTTGCTTGGCAGGTCCCCGGATAGAAAAGAATCTTCTTAGGGCATTGATGAAGCTGGAGGTATCCATGGATTCAATAACCTCGATGTGAACTGCACGGATACTGAGACAGGTGAATAGGACAGCCCATCGCTTACTGTTTTCCTGGTAACAACCGACCATGGCCCGAAGACGTCTAAACCAACATATGAAAACGGTTGGTCCATGCTCAGTCGATCTGCTGGGAGGTTCGCCATTTGTTGTTGTTGGTGTTTTCCTCGTAACCTTCGACACTTGACACATCTATGGAGAACTGAAGAGACGCACCTCTTCATTCCCATGATCCACAAGCCAGCAGACCTGATGGCACCTTCAGTAAGATGTCTGCCTTGGTGCTGTACTCATTCGTGATAGTGCCGAATCAACAGAGTAGTGACGTGATGTCGACCTGGAATGATGATAGGGTTCTGCTCCTTATCGTATAGGTCTGATTTACTTAAACGTCCTCCCACTCTTAGAAACTTGAGATGATCGACTACTGGATTCAAGTCGAGTAGAGTGCTGTTTTTGGACACGCTGACTCCCTTGGTAATACTGCCAATCTCATGTGAATATTCTTCTTGTTGCACACACCTGATGATAACTTGTTCAGCATGGTCTATGTCGTCGGCAGTAAGACGACTCTTACACACGTGCCAACCATGGCACCCTGAGGGCTTGTCCTTTGTAAAACAGCGAGCAATGTGAATGAGACGAGCTACAGTTCGTACAACGGAGGACCAGCTTGAAAAGCGTTCAAAACGATGAGACTTCAAACCTTGCCTAGATGTCATTGAAGTATAGTGAGCAGAGATAGTTTGTCTTATCTCCTTGTCAGATTCTGGTTCCACCAGCTCATAAGCATTTTTGGTGTTGTTCGCACAGAAATCTTCGTACAGGAGACTGGGAGGCGTCAACCACATGTTGTCACCAAGCTTAGAAGCAGCTGCGAGTCTTGTACCTCGGTCGGCTGGGTTTAAATCGGTGGAGATGTGATGCCACTGCTCAGGGGTAGAAAAACTTCTGATGCGCTCTACTCTGTTGCTCACATATGTATAGAACTGCTTTGTTTGGTTGTGAATGTACCCGAGTACCACCCTGCTGTCAGTGTAGAAAGTAAAGGAATCAATTGTAATGTCCATTTCGTCTTGTACAACTTCAGCAATTTCTACTGCCAATACCGCAGCACAAAGCTCGAGTCTGGGTACAGAGTGTGCAGGCTTTGGAGTTAATTTGGCTTTACCCAGGATGAAACCACAGTGTACCTTGTTAGCTCCTAAGGTCATCAGATAAGCTACTGCGGCTATGGCTTCTGTAGATGCGTCAGAGAAAATATGGACTTCTCTTCTGATTGCAGTTGAAGGTGATCTTGGAGAATAACAACGTGGGACTTGGAGTTGCTCTAAGAACTTCAGAGACTTCTTCCACGCCTCCCACCTTTGCTGTTTCTGAGTTGGGAGCGGGGTGTCCCAATCCGTGTTCTCGGCCGTAAGCTGTCTTAACAGTATCTTGCCTTGAATAGTGATGGGTGCTACAAACCCGAGAGGATCATAGATGCTATTTATGACAGATAGGACTCCTCGTTTGGTAAAGGGTTTGTCATAGGGTGACACTTGGAAAGTGAAGGTGTCCCGTTTGATATCCCACAGTAGACCAAGGCTGCGCTGTGTTGGAGGAACATCAGAACCCAAGTTGAGGTCCTTTAGGTTTGTGGCATGGTCTTCAGATGGAAACGCGTTCATTACCTCTTGACTGTTAGAGATAATCTTGTGGAGTCTGAGGTTTGATGTGGATAGCATTTCCTGTGTCCTGGAGAGTAGGTCAATTGCATCTTCGCTTGTGGGCAAGGACTTGAGCCCATCATCCACGTAGAAGTTCTTCTCTACAAATTGCCGAGCATCGGAACCGTACTCTCTCTCACCTTCCTGGGCTGTCCGTCTCAGTCCATAGATCGCCACAGCAGGTGAGGGACTGTTGCCGAAGACATGGACCTTCATCCGGTAGTCTATGACCTGATTGTTGACATTGTTGTCTTTGTGCCATAGGAACCTAAGATAGTTTCTGTTGTCTTCTTTCACAATGAAGCAATGAAACATCTGCTGAATGTCGGCCATTATGGCAACAGGTTCTTGTCTGAAGCGGATCAATACTCCAAGGAGGTTGTTCAGGTTGGGCCCAGTTAGGAGCAGGTTATTGAGAGAGAGGCCTTCAAACTGAGCACTGGAGTCAAACACCACTCTGATCTGGTTAGGCTTGCGAGGGTGATAGACACCAAAGGATGGAAGATACCAACATTCTTCTCCCTCCCTCAGTGGTGGCGCAGGTTCAGCATGATTTCTGTCAAAGATGTTCTGCATAAAGTCAATGAAATGCTTCTCCATCTCTGGTTTCCTCTTTAGGGTACGCTTTAAGGATGAGAACCTTGCAGTTGCTTGCTGCAGGTTGTTCGGCAACCTCACTCTTGGGAAACGAAAGGGTAAAGGAGCTACCCAACTGTTGGAGTCGTCTTGAACAAATTCTTTATCCATAACCTTTATAAATTCTTTATCTTCCCTTGTGGGTGCCAACTTGTTGTCGCTACTTGTAGAGTCGAACACTGATGACCCGAGGTTTTCATCCCAGGGCTGGTGCGTGTTCATGTTGTTGAAGGATTCCTGTTGCCACTTGGTGTTGCTCACTTTCTCTTTCACCCAGTAGTGATGTGGGCATGGTTGGAAATGGGTGCTCCGACCATTTGACAAGATGTGTGTTTTATAAGAGGAGATGTTGTTAGGTCTCTTCATCTTGTGTATGCAAACATTGCCTACAATTACCCAGCCTAGATCTAAGCGTTGGGCAAATGGTGCATCGTGTGGTCCGTTAATTTGCTGACGCACCTTGTGCAGCCAGAGAATGTCTCTGCCAAGCAGAATCAGGATATCTGCATTGTTGTTGAGGGCTGGTATCTTGTTTGCTATCCCCTTGAGATGTTGGTGATGAAGAGCAGCCTCTGGCATTGGGATCTCTTCTCGATTGGATGGAATCTGGTTGCACTCGACCAGTGTAGGTAACGGTATCTCGACGGTGTTCTCGAGAGATGTCGCTGTAAGACCACTGGCCCTTCTCCCAGAAACCTCTGTAACACCGCTGCAGGTACCTAAGGTGTAAGGGTAAGCATTTCCCTTTAAGTTAAACATATCAAAGAGTTCTGACCTTGCAAGTGATCGGTTGCTCTGATCATCCAGAAGGACGTACACCTTCACGGCTTTCTCTGGGTGACCGTTGGGATACACGTTCACCAGGCAAATCTTCGCACAGGACTTGTCCCAGAGGTCTTCTCCGCAGACTTCTGTGCATGAAGACGATATTGTGGTATGGCTTGCAGTTTGAGCTGCGTCCTCCCCGCCATGGCTCATGGTGGGGGAAGGAGTAAGTGTAGAGTCAGGACGGAATGGGTGGAGCGCTTGTACGTGGTCCTCACTGTCACACTCCATGCACTTAATTGTAGCTTTACAGTCTTTAGCAAGGTGTTCAGTAGAAGCACAACATCTGTAGCATACCCCAAACTTCTTTAGAAGCTCCTTGCGTTCTTGGAGCGGTTTCTTCCTGAAGCCGATGCACTTTTTTAAGGGATGTGGCTTCTTGTGGATGGGACATTCACGATTTGGGTTCTCTATCTTTTCACCCTTGTTACTCTTGCCTGGGGCTGATGTTGGTAAGGGAAGAATATCCGTCTTCTTCACTGACACTGGACCCCTGCAGTTTCTGTCGTTCGAGCGTGCGCTGACGTATTTAGAAGGAGGTGAAGCTGGGCCACTGGATTCTTGGTAGGAAAAGCTTGGGTCGTTCTTGCGCTCTGCCACATCTTTTATAAACTCACAGAAGTAGGAGAATGGAGGAAATGACAGTTGATGGTCTTTCTTGTATTTTGACCCTAGTGTAGTCCACTTTTCTTGCACGTTGTATGGTAGCTTGGAGATAATGGGATTTACTCCACGAGCAGTGTCCAGGTAGCTGAGGCCAGGTAGGTGGGTGTCTGCCTTGGCCAGCTGGAGCTCTAACAGCAAGTCACTGAGCTCTAGGAACTTTGAACTGTCCTTGCTTGATATCTTTGGAAAACTCTGTAGACGCTTGAACAGTGCATCCTCTATGGCTTCTGGACTGCCAAAGTTTTTCTCTAGTCTTTCCCATGCAGCCATGAGACCAGCCATTGGATTACTGGTATGTACAGACCTGAGTCTCTTGACACGCTCTGTAGATTGTGGTCCTAGCCATCTGATTAGCAGGTCCAGCTCTTCGGCAGCAGTGATGCCGAGGTCACTAGTTACGGTTCTAAAGGCATTTTTCCAACCTCTGTAATTTTCAGGTTGGTCGTCAAACCTTGTGAGACCGGTTTTAGTAAGTTCGCGGCGAATCATGTACCTTGCGAAGTCGGACATGTCTGTTCTTTCTGACTTAGGATGCACGAATGTGGGCTGAGCGGTGCTGTACATAGGGGTGGAGATGTCTTGGCCTTGAAACGTGGGTAAGTATGGAGTGGCATATGCATTTAGTCCAGCAACCGGTTTGGTGGGTATAGTCTCTGCTACATGCGGAGCTGGCACTATGCGGTTGTCGAGAGTATAATGACCTGCCGGTATATCGGGTTGCGTGCAGATAATAGCCTGTGGAGTTTGATGAGATGCAGGGTCTTGGCGCATACCGGAATACGAAGGAAGTTCAAGTTTGGGAGCATTGTACTGACCTTGAGTGTAGGGTTCTGTAAGTGGATCGGCATCCTGGTGCCCTGGAGAAGCATGAACGCCATCAGGAGTGTTAGTGATGATCTGCGGTTCGCCATTTTGGCTTAGCACGTAGTCTCTTGTGCGTTCAATAGGGTCCTCTGCCTCCACTTCACACAAACTGATGCTGTCTCTTTGACTCCCACTGATAGCTCGCTCCAGGATCCTTAACTCCGCCATGGCTGTTGCGTGCTCACATTCCTTCTCCAGAGCTTCCTTGCGTGCTGCATCCGCATCCATTTCTGCTCTCTTTTGTGCTGTGGCTGCGTCCATTTCTGCTCTCCTTTGCGCAAAGGCTGCTTGTATCTTAGACGTTTCTGCCTTAGCACGTGCCCTTATAAGCTGCTGGCTGAGAGTGGAATATTTTGATGAACTTGACCTAGATGAGCGTTTTGAGTGCTTAGACGATTTGGATGAGCGAGATGATGCATCTGGTGTCCTTGCAATTTTAGCCTCTATCCTTGTCTTAATGTCACGTACGGTGTAGTCTCTTTCAGAATTAAGCTGCTGGAAACTTTGCAATTCTTTTAAAGTCTCTGGCAGATTCAGTTTCTTCAGGAGAATAATGTATTGGTCAGTCTTCTCCATATACCTTTGGTATGCTGTGCATAATTGTTCTAGGGCTCCCTCAAGTGGTAACTCGTGAGAAGCAGGCCTTGATACAGTGTCTATGTGACTCAGCACTTTCTCCCATAGTGAAGACACATCACTATATACAACACATTTTTCAGTCTCTAAATTCTCCATGACTTTCCATGTAGGTTTGACTGTACGTTTTCCCCTTTCACTAGCTGGTGGATGGGGATCTGGGTCTCTTTACTGTACTTCAGACATGATTTGTTTGCAGGCAGGAAGAGTGGATGATGAGGGTTATACTTCTCACTGTTTATCTGCAGTGTGTGCTTCTATGCACGCTGGGGTCTGGCTGGGAACTGGGTTACTGTGTATCTGGGAAATGTCCTTTTCCACTGAGGTTCAGCACAGACCTTGAGTTACTGTCTCTGAAGGCAGGATATTCCTTTTTACTATTCTGACTCATGGATATGTAGAACGCAGTGGTGCCTGGATAGGCCTCTCTTTTCGGGCGCTTCCGTATTCACCTGTACTCACGTTCATACCGATTTATCAGATAGCTTAACTCAGCCACGATCTCATGTAAGAAGACTCCAGGAAAAGAGGATTGCTTTAACTGAAATTCTTGTATTTTGATGAAAGTAGCAGGTAAAAAGGAATATTCAACAGAGGACATGTAGTAGGATGCATACAGATAGAGGAATGATGACAAAATGGAGAATAAGGGCGTGAACAAACATACATCACAGGACTACAGTGAGAGAGTTGGGACAAAATACAGGGAAAGGCAAACTTCTGCCTAGAAAGAAAGGATCGAACACAAGCAATGCAAACATTAAATGATTTCTCAAGTCGTGAGACATGACACTTTTGGAGTAATGGCTTCTTCCTGGCAGAGTGGCCTTTCAGCCCATGTTGATACAGTACTCGTTTCACTGTGGCTATTGACACAATCTTACCAGCTTCCGCCATCATCTTCATAAGGTCTATTGCTTTTGTCCTTCGGTTGATATGCACATGTCGGACCAAAGCACGTTTATCTCTGGGACACAGAACCTGTCTCCTTCCTGAGCAGTATGATGGCTGGACATTCCCATCTTGTTTGTACTTGCATATAATTGTTTGTACAGATGAACGAGGCATCTTCAGTAGTGTTGAGCATTCCGATACTGCAAGTATCGGGTATCGGCCGATACTTGCTGTATCGGAATTCCGATACCGAGATCCGATATTTTTGTGATATCGGGTATCGGTATCGAAACAACATTAATGTAAAAATGTGTAAAAGAGAGAATTAAAATAAAAAATATTGCTATACTCACCTCTCCGACGCAGCCTGCACCTTACCGAGGGAAGCGGCAGCGTTCTTTGTTTAAAATTCGCGCTTTTCTTTCCTTTACGTGAGTCCCGGCTTGTGATTGGTTGCGTGCCGCCCATGTGACCGGCACGCAACCAATCACAGCAAGCCGTGACGTAATTTCAGGTCCTTCAGGATTTTAAAATTACGTTCCGGCGTTGTGATTGGTTGCGTCGCAGTCACATGGGAGACGCAACCAATCACAGCAAGCCGTGACGTAATTTCAGGTCCTTAAGGATTTTAAAATTACGTCCCGGCTTTGTGATTGGTTGCGTCGCAGTCACATGGGAGACGCAACCAATCACAAGCCGTGACGTCACGGGAGGCTGGACACGCGCGCATTTTAAAATGGGCGCGTGTCCAGCCTCCCGTGACGTCCCGGCTTGTGATTGGTTGCGCCGCGGTCAACCAATCACAAGCCGGGAGGCTGGACACGCGCCCATTTTAAAATTTTAAAATGCGCGCGTGTCCAGCCTCCCGGCTTGTGATTGGTTGACCGCGGCGCAACCAATCACAAGCCGGGACGTCACGGGAGGCTGGACACGCGCCCATTTTAAAAAGCGCGCGTGTCCAGCCTCCCGTGACGTCCCGGCTTGTGATTGGTTAATGGCGGCCATGTTGCCGGGACGCGGACCAATCACAGCAAGCCGTGACGTAATTTCGTCACGGCTTGCTGTGATTGGTCCGCGTCCCGGCAACATGGCCGCCCTGACCAATCACAAGCCGGGACTTCACGTAACCAAGTAAAAGCGCGAATTTTAAACAAACAACGCTGCCGGTTCCCTCGCTGAGGTCCAGGCTGCGTCGGAGGGTGAGTATAGCGATATTTTTTATTTTAATTCTTTCTTTTACACATTTATATGGATCCCAGGGCCTGAAGGAGAGTTTCCTCTCCTTCAGACCCTGGGAACCATCAGGAATACCGTCCGATACTTGAGTCCCATTGACTTGTATTGGTATCGGGTATCGGTATCGGATTGGATCCGATACTTTGCCGGTATCGGCCGATACTTTCCGATACCGATACTTTCAAGTATCGGACGGTATCGCTCAACACTAATCTTCAGGTATCCTGAAATTGTACCCAAGATGAGGCGTACTTGTGCAAGTCCACAATTCTCTTCCTGATATCTTGGCTGATTTCTTGAGACTTTCCTATGAAGAAGCAGTGTGCTTCAGTTTTGCATTAAAATACATCCACAGATATGTCTCTAATAAACTCAGATGTTCCCAAAAAACATATCAGAAGCTTCAAAACACATGATATCATCATATGGGCAGTCCAGAATTGTTTAAAGGCATAGTAATCTTAGTGTATGTAAACTTTTGACTTTGCAGTAAGTAATAAAAAAGCCTTAAAACATTCTCTCTCTCTTATTATTCTGGCATTTAGCAAATATTAATAAATAGGGGAATCCAAATTAACCTAAAATGGGAAAGGTTTATTCTGATTTCATGTCAGATATTGAGAAAAACTATGTATATGTATCTTTTTATATAGTGCATGTAAACTTTCTGGTTTCTGTAATTGTTTCAGATCACCAAACAAACTTAAATATTAGTCAAATTATCACAAGTGAACACAAAATGCAGTTTTTAAATGAAGATATTTATTATTAAGGGAAAAAGAAATCCAAACCTGCAGGGCCCTGTGTGTAAAATTGATTGTCCCCCCTTAAAACAGAAATTAACTGTGGTTTATTGCATCTATGGAATGCTGAGTTCAAATTCACTAGCCACTCACAGGTCTGATTACTGCCACACTTGTTCTCAATCAAGAAATCACCTGTCTGACCTGCCTGACAAATTGAAGAAGACAAAAAGATGCTCAAAAGCTAGACATCATGCCACGATCCAAAGAAATTATTCTGAGCAATAAGAAAATAAAGGCTCATCTCACTTTTGCCAGAAAGCAAATTGAAGATCCCCAATACTTTTGGGAGAATACTCTGTTGATTGACGAGACAAAAGTTGGAAGGTGTATGTCCCATTATATCTGATGTAGAACTAATACATCATTTCAGAAAAGGAAAATCATACCAACAGTAAAATATGGTGGCGGTAGTTTGATGGTCTGAGGCTATTTTGCTGCTTCAGGACCTGCAAGACTCACTGTGGTAAATGGAACCATGAATTCTGCTGTCTACCAAACAATCCTGAATAAGAATGTCTGGCCATCTGTTCATGACCTGAAGCTGAAACACAGAAAGGGGGAAACGCGTTGGGAATATGAATCTGACTGATGGCTTATACGTATCATATTTGAGAATGAGACTGACTTATGGCTGATAAGCACCATAAATTGCAGTTTAATTAATGTGTTTAGTGTTTCTGATTATGGCACTTTGGTTTATTTATACCTGTCTTTATACCTGCAATATTTTTGCTGATTGATGCTCAGTGCATCCTTTTTGCTGCTCCATTGGGTATGAAGGGCATGCATTTGTCCTTTAATCCAATATCTGGGATATGGAGTCTATTTCTGCTTTTTTATATTGGATGGGGTGTTTTGATGCCCATGTGCATATACATATCATGTCCTTTTTTAGTGCTATTATGCACCGCATCATGCTAGTGTGCAGGTGCCATTTTTCTAGGGGAAAAAATAGGCGTTCCGATAGATGCTACAGCGCAGGCACCACCACCGACGCCATTTTGCTAGAGAAAAAAAAATTAGGCTCTATCGAGATGGCGCAGGTGGAGCTTGTGCTATAACATCTGTCACAATCAGATAGATGCTAAGTTTTTTCCTCTTAAAATGGCATGGGTGGTGGTGCCTGCGCAGTAGCATCTATCGGAACGCGATAGATGCTACTGCGCAGGCGCGGCCGCCGGCACCATTTTGATTAAGATAATTTTTTTTACAACAAAACTATATGTCTAAGTAAAATGAAAACAGGCATATTATTCTCCATATCATGCTGCGGCGTCGACACCGGCACCTGCCTAATGAATGTGAATTTATTTTAAACCATATTCTATGCAGTATATAAAAAAGGATCAGTGACGTGACATAAGCAATAAGAACGAATAAGTAATCAGAGCACCGCATAAAGACCCCCACATGCCCGCCCTAAAGCACAAGACTCTCATTAACTGAAAACAATAACTAAAGATTAAACAACAACCACAAGACAGATTTCATCACCCCAAGTATTATTAAAATCAGTATAACGGCACCAACCTGACACTGTCTGTAGTTTACGGAGCACAATCCTGTTGACAGTTTCACTTTGATACATCCTACAACTGTGTTTGCATTTTTTGCTGCTGCATCACACTGTTGACTCATGTGCATTCTCTGATCTATAAGTATTCACACATGCTGTTGCTTAATTCTATTCCTCCCATTCTGTAGATGTAATTTTCATTTTTTTTGCCCAGATGCAGAATCTTGCATTTCTCCCTGGTAAACACCATTCTATTAGTCACTGCCCATTGTTCAAGCTTATGTAGATCCTTCTGAATCCTTTTTCTGTCTTCTTTAGTGTTAGCTCTCCCTCCCAGCTTTGCATCGTCTGCAAATTTGATTAATTTGATTAACATGAAGATGGAAACTCCCTTGACTTGGTCTTCTCCCGGCTTTGCTCAGTCGATGATTTCACAAACTCCCCTCTCCCGCTCTCTGACCACAACCTTCTTTCATTCTCTATCAAGAACTGCCATCCCGCTCAGGTCACCCCCACTTTCCACACTTACAGAAACATACAGGCCATTAACACCCAGAAACTTATGAAGAATTTGCAGTCCTCATTGGCCCCAATCTCCTCCATCTCATGTCCTGATTCTGCTCTGAAGCATTACAATGAAACCCTGCAAAGTGCCCTGGATGAAGCTGCTCCTCCTATACATAGAGCAACTTGACACAGACGGCGACAACCGTGGCACACGCTGCAAACACGTTTCCTGCAGCGGTGCTCCAGGTGCGCCGAACGTCTGTGGAGAAAATCTAATCTACCCGAAGATTTCATCCATTATAAGTTCATGCTTAAAACATACAACTCTGCCCTTCACCTCTCCAAACAAACCTATTTCAACACCCTCATCACCTCACTGTCCAATAACCCTAAACGTCTCTTCGACACTTTCCAGTCCCTACTCAACCCAAGAGAGCAGGCCCCAACCACAGATCTCCGCGCTGACGATCTGGCCAATTACTTCAAAGAAAAAATTGACCACATTCGACAGGAAATCATCTCCCAATCTCTTCATACCAGGCACTGTCCTCCCTCCCCCACTGCATCTAGTTCACTCTCTGACTTTGAACCAGTTACAGAAGAAGAAGTAAGCAGGCTCCTTGCATCTTCTCGCCCAACCACTTGCACCAGTGACCCCATTCCGTCACATCTCCTCCAGTCCCTTTCCCCGGCTGTCACCTCTCACATTACAAAAATATTCAACCTTTCCCTCACTTCCGGTATTTTTCCCTCCTCATTAAAGCATGCCATCATACATCCATTACTTAAAAATCCCTCCCTCGACCAAAACTGTGCCGCTAATTATAGACCTGTCTGTAATCTTCACTTCATCTCTAAACTCCTGGAACGCCTGGTCCACTCCCGTCTTACCCGCTATCTCTCAGATAACTCTCTTCTCGATCCTCTTCAATCTGGCTTCCGCTCTTTACACTCTACTGAAACTGCCCTCACTAAAGTCTCTAATGACCTACTAACAGCTAAATCTAATGGTCACTACTCCATGCTAATTCTCTTGGATCTTTCCGCAGCATTCGACACTGTGGATCATCAGCTCCTCCTCACTATGCTCCGCTCCATCAGCATCAAGGACACCGTTCTCTCTTGATTCTCCTCCTATCTCTCTGACCGATCCTTCACTGTATGTTTTGCTGGTTCCTCCTCCTCTCCCCTTCCCCTTACTGTTGGGGTTCCTCAAGGATCAGTCCTAGGCCCCCTCCTCTTCTCTTTGTATACTGCCCCTATTGGACAAACAATCAGTAGATTTGGTTTCCAGTACCATCTCTATGCTGACGACACCCAATTATACACCTCTTCTCCTGCTTTCACTCCGACCTTCTTAGAAAACACCAGTGATTGTCTTACCGCTGTCTCTAACATCATGTCCTCCCTCTATCTGAAACTGAACCTGTCAAAAACTGAACTCCTCGTGTTCTCTCCCTCTACTGGCCTACCTTTGCCTGACATTGCCATCTCCGTGTGCGGTTCCACCATTACTCCCAAGGAACATGCCCGCTGCCTTGGGGTCATCCTTGATTCCGAGCTTTCATTCACCCCCCACATCCGATCACTGGCTCGCTCTTCTTATCTGCATCTCAAAAATATTTCTAGAATTCGCCCTTTTCTTACTTTCGACTCTGCAAAAACTCTTACTGTCTCACTTATTAATTCTCGTCTGGACTATTGTAACTCTCTACTAATCGGCCTCCCTCTTACCAAACTCTCCTCGCTCCAATCTGTCCTGAATGCTGCTGCCAGGATCATATTCCTCACCAACCGTTACACCGATGCCTCTACCTTGTGCCAGTCATTACACTGGCTACCCATCCACTCCAGAATCCAGTACAAAACTGCTACCCTCATCCACAAAGCACTCCATGGCTCAGCACCACCCTACATCTCCTCTCTGGTCTCAGTCTACCACCCTACCCGTGCCCTCCGCTCCGCTAATGACCTCAGGTTAGCATCCTCAATAATCAGAACCTCCCATTCCCGTCTCCAAGACTTTACACATGCTGCGCCGATTCTTTGGAATGCACTACCTAGGTTAATACGATTAATCCCCAATCCCCACAGTTTTAAGCGTGCCCTAAAAACGCATTTGTTCAGACTGGCCTACCGCCTCAACGAATTAACCTAACTATCCCTGTGTGGCCTAATAAAAATAAAAAATAAAATAAATAAATAAATAAAAATAAAAAAACATAACCAGGTTCCTCTTATCATGTTCTCATACACTTTATGCAGGTAATAGCACTCTGTGTCTGTACTGCTACATACTTAGGCTGTCAACTGGTTCATGCAGCTTTACATGAACACCCGAGCCTTACACTATGGCTGGTCCGAATAACTAAAGCAATTGTTACCATCCACCTCTCGTGTCTCCCCTTTTCCTCATAGTTTGTAAGCTTGCGAGCAGGGCCCTCATTCCTACTGGTATCTGTTTTGAACTGTGATTTCTGTTATGCTGTAATGTCTATTGTCTGTACAAGTCCCCTCTATAAGTTGTAAAGCGCTGCGGAATATGTTGGCGCTATATAAATAAAATTATTATTATTATTATTATTAATTTACCTACAGTTCACTTATCTAGATCATTTTAAAAAAATGTTGAACAACACTGGGGCCAGAACAGAGCATTGTGGTACCCCACTTGAAACACTCTTCCAATTGGATGTGCAACCATTTATTACCATTCTTTGAGTTCAATCACCGAGCCAGTTTAAATCCACCTAACCGTAGCCTTGTGAATCCCATACTTGGTCATTTTATCAATAAGGATAGTATGAGATACTTTATCAAATGCTTTACTGAAGTCGAGATATACCATATCTACTGTATTTCCATGATCCACCCTATTAGTGATTCCATCATAGAAGTAAATTAGATTGGTCTGGCATGACTTGTTTGCTACAAACCCATGCTGGCTCTGGTTAATTACTTTATTCTTATCTAAGTGCCTGCTGTTTAATAATTGTTGAAATATCTTTCCTGGTATAGAAGCAAGGCTCACAGTCCTGTAATTTCATGGCCCAGTCTTCTTTCCTTTTTTGAATATAGGGATAACAATTGCCATTCTCCCATCTTCTGTTTTCCAGGATTTTTCAAGAATTCTGGCTAGTGGTTCTGCCATTTTCTCTGCAAACTCTTTCAGTACTCTAGGATATCCAAGAAGTAACGTTTCTCCTTGCGGAGATTGACATGCTAAGCATGCCGAGATGAGGAGACTTAAAGCCGCAATGCTCCTCTGGGAAATATGCTAATTATGCAAATTGTCTAGGTAGCAATCCTACAAGTCAATGTCAACCCTTTAACGAGCCTTGTCACATGACTTAAGATAATAGCCAAACCAGAATCTCAGTTTGCAGACACTGTGTTTCGGGGTACTGCCCCTCGTCAGTGCAAAGTGGAGATCTGGTTTGGCTGTGTGAGAGGCGTCCGACCGATATCCAAGAAGTCCCTAGGATGTAATTCATTTGGTCAGACTTTCTTGCCGACATCTCCCAGCCACGACTTGTTTTGTCATGATCATTGTAGTGCTAAAAATAACAAGGTCACATATATTGTACACATACTTGTGTCTCCCCTGCACTGCATACCTGAGTACAGACATGTACCCCACCATTAATATACTATTAGCCACACACCAATCAAAATATGAAGCCATAAGCAGCACTGTGCCCCCATTAACTATAATCTCTGCCACCCAATAAATATAAACTATTCAGTCTCAGTGATTCTCCCCAACTACAGGGAAGTTCTACCTATGTCCTTCACAACGAGCCTCATGGTCCAAATACCCCTGGAAAGAATTTCCCCAGCACTTTACCCCTGGTTGCCTACCACATAGCAATGGTTGAAAAAGACTCAGGATTGGGTCAAAACATTGCTTGCTTAATGCTATCTTACAAATCATCAATCTTTGTTACATTTTTAGTTTGATGACTATTGTAAATAAAACTTTTCCCTTTTTGCATTCATTCACCCATGAGTTCGGCTGTTTTTCCTATTGTCAATCTCTGTTCAGCCGGCAACAACCTACCCTACTGAGTGCGCAACTTCTCTATTCCCTCACGCTCCCCAGTCTGCCTTTTTGTTACAGAAAATATTCATTTTACAGTACATGCAAAATGAGTGAGATCTCCGAAATCTCATGCACACAATGCGTTTTTTTCCTTGCAGATATATAATATATTAAAATCTGCATACTGTAAATTCTTGCAGCGTATTTCACCCATACTAATGTGGAAAAATATGCAACAAAAGTGTAAGGGGGTGGCAGGTCCCCTCAGTTGCGCCCTCCTCTCCTTCCGGGGGTCCCTGTGCACTGTATAAATGTTATGCATTCTTAATGTGTTGTGCTGTGTTTGCCTGGTTATAATCCAACCAAAGAATAAAGCAAAGTGGCACCACTCCTCAACCAGAGGACTAATCGGACCTGTGCACCAAGTCAGACATGCTTCACCACGGAGGTGCTAGCGTGCAGGAACAAATGTTTGAGCTGACGATAGTTCAAAAGGAAAGAGGAACGCAGCACTCACCGGAGTTGAAGGAGGTATATCTTCTTTATTAATAACGATACATCTTCACGGCACGGGGGAGTAGGGAGGGACCCGTAGAAGCGCTACCGTTCAGCGCGAAACGGCCGTTGTCCGTCTTGCCTCACACGCTCCTCACTCCCTACTCCCCCGTGCCGTGAAGATGTATCGTTATTAATAAAGAAGATATACCTCCTTCAACTCCGGTGAGTGCTGCGTTCCTCTTTCGTCTTGCCTGGTTATAATGTTTACTATGTTAATGTATGTAACTGTGTGTTAGAAGTAGGGAGAGATTTAAGTAACTTAGGGGGCTGGGTCATCAACCTCCAGAGCAGAAGGAAGTCTTGGTCTGCAAGCAGAAAGGCCCAGGTACATCATCCAGGGCAGATGTGTGCCACAGAAGGGGCATTGCTCAGATCTGCTGCCCTGGAACAAGGAGTTATATGGACTGAAGGCTTACAACACAGGCCCCCAGGACTTGGGAATGGCCTTCTCTGAAGGGGTCTCAGGCGCCCAGATGCCAACGATTGGTTGACTGCGAATCTCGGCCACTGTGGACGTTGTGGGTACGGCCACAGCACGTTTCAGGGAAAGACCAGGAAGCCAGTGTTGAAATTGTCTTTTTGTTCATCCTTCATCGTTTGTTCAATAAAAGTTCCTTTTCCCCTTTGGAGTACAGCTGCCTTCCGGACCCTTACTTGTCTGGACTGCTGTGACCAGAGGAAGAGAAGGTATCCTGCAGGGAAAAGCTGAGATGTGTGACTTTGAAATTGGGACTTGTGATGCACTGCCCGCCGTGACAGGATTGCGGATGGTGGATGTTGTGGACTCTGGAATGGGGCTGAATGCGGCTGAAAAGATGGCGGCTGTAGGAGAGAAAAGTAAAGACAAGGCTGCTTATCGTGGGCATCACCCAGAAAAGTTGGTGCCAGAAGAAAGAAGGTCGCACCCCATTGTGACAGATGCCCACCCAGAATGGGTGCAGGTGAAAATGGAGCAGCCGCCCTTACAGCCTGAGCAGGAGAAACGGGTGGAGCAGCAAGGAATGACCCCACCCACGAATGGGTGGAACCTGAAAAAGATGGACTGTCTGTTAGAGGATGAGACACCATTACCGGCTGGCATGGAGAGGAGCAGTATGTCCTGCCATGATGGCATTGGCCACCAGGATTGGAGGCGCTACAAGGCCCGGGCAGAGACGGGCCTGAGGTTCAAGGTCTCGTTGTCGGAAGAGCTGGAGTAGCGACCCCAATGGCGGCAGCCAAGACAGCAAGTAGTGGAGGATGAGGACCTGACAACACCCCGGCGGGAACCCCAAGGAGTGTGGAAGATCTTGGGAGCGGCCTTGCAGGGGATCATGATGGCCGCAATCACCGATACTGATGGCCACGCAGGAGGACTACCGACGGCTGCGACAGTGAGTAAGGGACCCCTGTCCGGACACCCCACTGCTTTGCCCTTGGCCTACTCACCGTCCATGGCTCCGCCATCTTCTCCGGAGGCATCCTTTCTGCTGACCCCACCATCATCTCTGGAGGTACATTGGTGGCGACTTTGTCATCTTCCCTGGCCGCATCGGCACCCACGCTTCCCCAGGCCGCAAACGTCCCAGCTGACAGCCACGGCCTTTGTGCAGAGAAGCCTCCTGTGCCTATGGGGGCTGAGTGGATCCATGAGGTGATTCGAGAGAAAAGGCGGTGGGAGCGCCGCATCCGTGAGGAGTTGCAGTGCCCTGGCGGAGGAACTGCGGCAGGCCAAATGACCTGTGGCCTTGTCAGGTATCTAAACCGAAACAAGGGCTATGGCTTTTTACAGGAGCTGGAGACTGGGCCAAGGTCTACATAAATCCTGGCTCCCTCATGTTCAATGGTCCCCTTCAGAAAGGGGATTATGTGGAATTTATAAAAGAGCAAAGACCCCTGAGGCCCTACTCTGTGGCCATAAGAATAGCCTCCGACCAGGAGTCAGTCCATCACAGGAGACCCCAGGTGTGGAACGGCCGGCTGTTACCAATGCAGTTGCCCCACTGCACAGAAGAGAATGGTGCCTCTGGGCAGTGACGCGGCCGCAGGTGTGTCAACAGAGTCAGATGCAAAAGGAGCTAGAGGTCCACCACTGGAGGGAGTGTGGAGCCAGAAGAACAGTGGGAACGCCTCGTCCTCCAGTGGGTCCTCGTCTAATGTCTATGTCATGGTGCAGGAGCCAAATGTGGCCCACTATACAATTCAGCAGCTGTGTACAAATTGAGCAGCCCCCGTTAAGAATCAATATCGGTGCCAGTTGCACCCAGAGTAAGGGACTGATCTGCTTCCCTAAGAGGGCAGTAAGCCCTAGATGGCGTCCAAGGACAAGGGTGTCAAGTTTGGCCACCTGGTAACACCCAAGATTGTTTGTTTTCCCCTCCTCTCAGTTTTTTGCACCCATTGGTGCCTCCCTTACTGGATCACGGGACCAGAACCCCATGGGGGTTAGCAGCGGTGGACTCCGGATGTGGCTGCTGGACTGTGTGCTCCTGAACTTTGCCACACTTTAACCCTTGGACTGGCCCCATGTATAACATGCAGCCCACCATCACTAAAAGGGCCCATGGTCTCCTGAAAGGAGGGAGGGGAAGACTGTCCCCAGAAGGACTATGGACCTACCTGCAGAGAGACTGGGACTTTAATTTTTATATTTGTTCATCAAGGTTGCCACATCCATCATTGTCCTCTCCTGACTCCCATCATTGTCCTCTCCCGCATCCATCATTATCCCCTACCCACTCCCATCATTATCCTCTCCCCACTCCCATCATTGTTCTCTCCACCCCATCATTTTATCTCTCCCCTATATCCATCATTGTTCTCCCCCACTCTCATCATTGTCCCCTCCCCACTCTCATCATTGTTCTCCCCACCCCCATCATGGTCCTCTCCCCACCACCATCATTGTCCTCTCCCCCACATCCATCATTGTTCTCCCCCACATCTATCATTGTTTCCCCTACTCCCATCATTGTTTTTTCCCACATCCATTATTGTCCTCTCCCCACTCCCATCATTGTCCTCTCCCCACACCCAGCATTGTTCTCCCCTACCATCCATCATTATTCTCTCCCCATTGTATTGGAAAAAAAACAACAACACTCACCTCTCCATCTGTCCCCCCACAGCATTGTCATGAGTGGCAACTTTCTAAATGACACAGGTGCGTGCTGCATACTGACCTCATCAAGCCACGTGTGCCTGTGTCACTGAGAAAGCGATGTCAGGAAGCAAAGGATGGATTCCTGCAGCTCCACTGCCATTTCCTCTTCTAGGCAGCAGAGCTTCATGATCTCTCCCTGCCCTCCACACATGATGAGGGCAATCTGGTCATGGGCCCCCCCAAAGCCTCGGCTCCGAGAAACAAGCCAGATTGCCCTCATTATTAGCTGCCCTGAAAGGGGCCCCCTCCATCTCCAGTGCAGTTGCACTGTCTGCACTGGCAATATGTCCGTCCTTGATCTGAAGTAGCCTTCATCCCTCTCCCTCTTGGTCATATAGCTCTTACATAGTCTGGTGATGTTTTGGGTCATTGTCCAGTAACAGCACAAATGGTCCCACTAAACACAAGCCAGATGGGATGACATATAATTGCAAAATGCTGTGGTAGCCATGTTGGGTAAGTGTCAGGGGCATAACTACCGCGGTCGCAGTGGTCGCAGCTGCGACGGGGCCCAGACTACTTAGGGGCCCCATGGACAGTAGTGAAGGAGAATAAAATGACCCATGATTGATGATGACCCACCATTTGTGAGTGACCCGCAGCAGGGAGCCGTCACCGCTCTCTAATTATACTTACCTACTCCCGGCGCGGTCCCTGGACGTCCCTGCTTCTTCCAGCGCTGCAGATTCTTCCTGCACTGAGCGGTCACATGGTCCCGCTCATTACAGAAATGAATATGCGGCTCCACCCCCCATAGGAGTGGAGCCGCATATTCATTTCTGTAATGAACGTGACCATGTGACCGCTCAATACAGGAAGAAGATGCAGCGGTGGATTCGTGGAAGCAGGGACGCAGCGCCAGGAGCAGGTGAGTATACAGCGCTGCGCAGCGCTGCACGATATTTACCTCTCCTCGTTCCGGTGCGGCTCTGTCATCAGCGTCCTCTGGCTGTGACGCTCAGGTCAGAGGGCGCGGTGACGTAGTCAGTGCGCGCCCTCTGCTGAACATCAGTGCCGAAGACGGAGCCGCACGAGGAGCAGCCAGGTAAATATTGAAAGTGCCGGGGGTCCTGAGCGAAGAGAGAGAGGTGAGGTGAGTATGTGATTTATTTTTTTTATGGCAGCAAAAGCATAAGGGGCAAGTCGCAAGTGGCTATACGGAGCATCTTATGGGGCCATAACACTTGTGCAGCACTATAAGGGGCAGTGGCTGTGCGGAGCATCTTATGGGGCCATAACACTTGTGCAGCGCCAGCACTATAAGGGGCAGTGGCTGTGCGGAGCATCTTATGGGGCCGTAACACTTGTGCAGCGCCAGCACTATAAGGGGCAAGTGGCTGAGCAGAGCATCTTATTGGGCCGTAACGATTGTGCAGCACTATATAGGGCAAATATCTCTATGGAGCATCTTATGGGGCCATTATTACCCTTTATGCAGGATTTTATGGGGCATATTTTAATATGGAGCATCTAATGGGGCCCATCAAACTTTATGGAGCATTATATGGGGCTCCTGATTCCATATGGATAGTCAAAAACACTTAACCTACTGATGTCTCAATTCATTTTACTTTTATTGATATCTATTTTTACTTTTGACATTTACCAGTTGCTGCTGCATTTTCCATCCTAGGCTTATACTCGAGACATTAAATTTTCCCAGTTTTTTGTGGCAAAATTAGGGGGGTCGGTTTATACTCGGGTCGGCTTATACTCGAGCATATACGGGTAGTTCTATATTGGTTGGATCCTTTATCTTATTGGATATAGTAATGTGATGTTGAAACCTTATGGTCAGCATATTCAATAGTGAATTGCACTGGTCCTGGATCAGATTTTGGGCTGTGCCACACTCAAAGGGACACTGTCACCCCCTCCATCCGTTAGAAACTAAAAGAGCCACCTTGTGCAGCAGTAATGCTGCATTCTAACAAGGTGGCTCTTTTAGTTTGTGGTGCCGTTATAGCCAAAATAAAGCGTTTTATAATTTCGCCAAAATACCTGTCTTAACCCCCCTGCTGCACACGCCACACTTCAGTCACTCAAATCTTCTTCGGCGCCGGGCGCCGCCCCCTCCGCGCTATTTTCCACTCAAATCCGGCCCCTACGCTGTTTTCTTCTGCCTGGGGCAGGCGCAGTGAGCGATGCCCATCTGACCTCAGATGCAGTCTCGCAGACTGCGCCTGCGCGGCCGCCCTGCCTGTGAATCCCAGCCCCGCACTGTGCATAATGCATAACACACTGCATGGGGGGGGGGGGCCATTTGAAAATTCGCACCGTGGCCCACAACTTTGTTGTTACGCCACTGGTAAGTGTGCAGTGTATTTGGAATAAATCACCAACAGTGTCACCAGCAAAACACTCTAATAAAAACACACCATCCCTAACGTGTCTCTACACTGTGTTCCAAATTATTATGCACAAAGAGTTTAGGAGTGATAAGGTTAGAATTTTTTTTGTTTGTCATTTAAACCCATTGATGGTGATGTGTGTCAGGGCTCTTTATCACTGAAAGCAATTGCAAATACCTGTGCAAATTAGTTTGGCAGGTGTGTCCAAATAAAGGCAAGACTACTTAAGAAGGCTGTTCCACATTATTAAGCAGCCTACATTTTTTGCCAAAATGGGAAAGAAAAAGGATGTATCGGCTGCTGAGAAGCAACAAATTGTGGAGTATTTAGGTCAAGGCATGACTACAATCAACATTGCCAAGACACTTCATCGTGATCATCGCACAATCAAGAAGTATGTAGCTGATTCCCAGCACACACGTGTGCGTGCTGATAAGGAAAAATTGAGGACCCTTTCCAACAGGCAATTGCGTAAGGTTAAAAGAGCAGCTGCAAAAATGCCTTGTCATAGAAGCAGACAAGTTTTTGAAGCTGCTGGTGCCTCCAACGTCCCCAGAACAACAAGATGCAGGGTCCTTCAGAGGTTTGCAGCTGTGCGTAAGCCATCCTGTCGACCACCTCTATCCACTGCACACAAGCAGAAACGGCTCCAGTGGGCCAAACGATACATGAAGATTGACTTCCAAACTGTTTTGTTCACCGATGAGTGCCGTGCAACGCTCGATGGTCCAGATCAGAGGTGTCAAACTGCATTCCTCGAGGGCCGCCAACAGGTCATGTTTTCAGGATTTCCTTGTATTGCACAGGTGATAATTTAATCACCTGCACAGAATGATTCCAGCACCTTGTGGAATGCTAAGGAAATCCTGAAAACATGACTTGTTGGCGGCCCTCGAGGAATGCAGATTGACACCTCTGGTCCAAATGGATGGAGTGGAGGATGGCTGGTTGATGGACACCCCATGAAAACACGGCTAAGGCACCAACAAGGATGAGATGGAGTAATGTTTTGGGCTGGAATCATGGGGAGAGAGATTGTCGGCCCCTTTATGATCCCTGAAGGGGTAAAGATGAACTCCATAATCTATGTGGAGTTTCTAAAACAACACTTCCTGCCATGGTTCAAGAGGAAGAACCGTGCTTTCCGCAGCAAGATCATTTTCATGCATGATAATGCACCGTCTCATGCTGCAAAAAACACATCTGCATCTCTGGCTGCTATGGGCATAAAAGAGGACAAACTTATGGTGTGGCCACCATCTTCCCCTGACCTCAACCCCATTGGGAACCTCTGCAGCATCATCAAAAGGAGTGTCTATGATGGCGGGAGGCAGTTCACATCTAAGTAACAGCTCTGGGAGGGTATTCTGTCCACATGCAAAACAATTGAAGCAGAAACCATCCAAAAAACTGACAAATTCAATGGACGAGAGAGTTCAGAAGCTTCTTTCGAACAAGGGGTCCTATGTGCAAATGTAACATCACCTAGAAAAAAGTTTTCACTTGAAAACTGTTTGATTTCATTTTGTAATAAGCTGATAATGCTTATAACTTCACAATTGACCATTTTTTTGTTCAAAATAAAAAAAAAAGGTTGAAAACTCTGCTGTGCATAATAATTTGGAACTTGCATTTTGAGTGTTTATTTTTTTTTAAAAAAGATACTGTTTTCATAGGCAGTTTGTTCCAAAACATTGCAATTATACTAGAATAGTAGATGACTGGAAAATAGCAATGACTGCAATTCAGATAGGTAATTTAGAGAAAATATGAGGAAATATTATTTGCATAATAATTTGAAACACAGTGTAAATTAACGGCACCAATATTAGTAATTTGGTTTTAAGTTTGTATAAAAAATATATACTTTTTACACAGATACAGCCCTTGAGCCATCCTGGAAATGTATCTGCTTCATGTGGAGGATTTTGGAGGATAGGCACTAAAATTGTAATTAGAATCAAATAAGTTCTCTGCAGAGAAGAGAGCCTCGAATATCCTTACATTAGGCCTGCTCAGGCTGTAAGAGGATTGGTGGGTGTAGTGTGGTTGTCCTTTAAAGAAACTGCAGGATGGCCCCAACTGGGGACTCCATTCTTAATTTGACTCAAAATTAGTGTTGAGCATTCCGATACCGCAAGTATCGGGTATCGGCCGATATTTGCTGTATCGGAATTCCGATACCGAGATCCGATACTTTTGTGGTATCGGGTATCGGTATCGAAACAACATTAATGTGTAAAAGAAAGAATTAAAATAAAAAATATTGCTATACTCACCTCTCCGACGCAGCCTGGACCTCACCGAGGGAACCGGCAGCGTTGTTTGCTTAAAATGCGCGCTTTTCCTTCCTTCTGTGACGTCACGGCTTCTGATTGGTCGCGTGCCGCCCATGTGGCCGCGACGCGACCAATCACAGCAAGCCGTGACGTAATTTTCAGGTCCTTCTAGGCATTCAGTATTTTAAAATTACGTCCCGGCTTTGTGATTGGTCGCGTCGCGGTCACATGGGCGACGCGACCAATCACAAGCCGTGACGTCACGGGAGGCAGGAGACGCGCGCATTTTAAAATGCGCGCGTGTCCAGCCTCCCGTGATGTCACGGCTTGTGATTGGTCGCGTCGCCCATGTGACCGCGACGCGACCAATCACAAGCCAGAACGTAATTTTAAAATCCTGAAGGACCTGAAATTACGTCACGGCTTGCTGTGATTGGTTGCGTCGCGGCCACATGGGCGACGCGACCAATCACAAGCCGTGACGTCACGGGAGGCTGGACACGCGCGCATTTTAAAATGCGCGCGTCTCCTGCCTCCCGTGACGTCACGGCTTGTGATTGGTCGCGTCGCCCATGTGACCGCGACGCGACCAATCACAAAGCCGGAACGTAATTTTAAAATACTGAATGCCTAGAAGGACCTGAAAATTACGTCACGGCTTGCTGTGATTGGTCGCGTCGCGGCCACATGGGCGGCACGCGACCAATCAGAAGCCGTGACGTCATGGAAGGAAGGAAAAGCACGCATTTTAAGCAAACAACGCTGCCGGTTCCCTCGGTGAGGTGAGTATAGCAATATTTTTTATTTTAATTCTTTATTTTACACATTAATATGGTTCCCAGGGCCTGAAGGAGAGTTTCCTCTCCTTCAGACCCTGGGAACCATCAGGGATACCGTCCGATACTTGAGTCCCATTGACTTGTATTGGTATCGGGTATCGGTATCGGATTAGATCCGATACTTTGCCGGTATCGGCCGATACTTTCCGATACCGATACTTTCAAGTATCGGACGGTATCGCTCAACACTACTCAAAATGAGTTGAGTTATCTTCTGGCCTCTAGAATATCACTAACATTCTGTGAGAGGACTCTTCACTTTCTCAGTCCACGTCCAGATGGCTTTCATGGGACAACATTCCAATCTCGGCATTCTCAGAAGTGGATTCACCAGGCTTGGCTTTTTAGCTCATCAGCACTTCAGGCAGAGATCTCACGTCATGCTCTTGAAAACACACCTTATTCTCTCAAAGTCTCCTTTTTAATGGCAAGTCTCTAATAATTTCCTTGGTACTGACGTGCTACAGGGGTGGCTCCTCACATAGAGAGGACTTTTTCTTCCAGTCTGCACAAGAGGTCAAACTCTCCCCTGTAACCTGAGGTGGCACACCATAACTACAAATGCACCTGTCTTTCACTTACAAATGACGGGCTATTACAGGTAGTGTAGCTCCAATTCAGATCGCCTGCCATCTGTGACTGCCCCAATCATCGCAAAACCAATCCCTAAATAACCTGGGCCACTTTCAAGGTTTTGTCCAAATGCCATGCTAATCACATAGTATTGTGTCTGTCTCAAAACTTTTGGCCACATGTACTCTGTGGATTGTGTAGCAGACATGTTATTGAAATCTTTGCTGTAGAGCAGGGGTGCACAGCTCCAGTCCTCAAGGGCCACCAACAGTGCATGTTTTCAGGATTTCCTTAGCATTTGGAAGGTGTTGGAATCATCATCTGTGCAGGTGATTAAATTATCACCTGTGCAATACCAAGGAAACCCTGAAAACAATCACTGTTGGTGGCCCTTGAGGACTGGAGTTGTGCACTCCTGCTGTAGAACCTCCACTCACCACTGCTGCAAGGAAATACAGGTGCATCTCACAAAATTAGAATATCATCAAAAAGTTAATTTATTTCAGTTCATCACTACAAAAAAGTGAAACTCCTATGTTACGTAGTAATTACAAGCAGAGCAATCTATTTCAAGTGTTTATTTCTGTTAATGTTGATGATTATGGCTTACAGCCAATGAAAACCCAAAATTCATTATCTCAGCAAATTAGAATACTTTATAACACAAGCTTGAAAAAATGATTTTAAAATCCAAAATGTTGGCCTACTGAAATATATATTCAGTAAATGCACTCAATACTTGGTCGGGGCTCCTTTTGCATCAATTACTGCATCAATGCGGCGTGGCATGGAGGTGATCAGCCTGTGGCACTGCTGAGGTGTTATGGGAGCCCAGGTTGCTTTGATAGCAGCATTCAGCTCATCTGAATCGTGGGGTCTGGTGTCTCTCATCTTCCTCTTTACAATACCCCATAGATTCTCTATGGGGTTAAGGTTAGGTGAGTTTGCTGGCCAATGAAGCACAGTGAAACTGTTGTTTTTGCACCAGGTATTGGTACTTTTGTCGGTGTGGTCAGGTGCCAAGTCCTGCTGGAGAATTAAATTTCCATCTCCATAAAGCTTGTCCTGGAGTACAGCTGTGCTGACTTTGGTCTTGATAAAACACAGTCTACCTATACCAGCAGATGACATGGCTCCCCAAACCATCACTGATTATGGAAACATCATACTAGACCTCAATCAGCTTGGATTACCTGTCTCTCCACTGTTCCTCCAGACTCTGGGACCTTGATTTCCAAAGTCCAGTGTGAAGTTTCCACAATCAGTGATGGTTTGGGGAGCCATGTCATCTGCTGGTGTAGGTGCACTGTGTTTTATCAAGACCAAAGTCAGTGCAGTCGTTTACCAGGACATTTTAGAGCACTTCATGCTTCCCTCTGCCCACAAGCTTTTTGGAGATAGAAATTTAATTCTCCTGCAGGACTTGGCACCTGTCCACACTGCCAAAAGTACCAATACCTGGTTCAAAAACAACAGTATCACTGTGCTTGATTGGCAGCAAACTCGTCTGACCTTAACCCCATAGAAAATCTATGGGGTATTGTCATGAGGAAGATGAGAGACTCCAGACCCAGCAATGCAGACGAGCTGAAGGCTGCTATCAAAGCACCTGGGCTTCCATAACCCCTCAGCAGTACCACAGACTGATCACCTCCATGCCACGCCGCACTGATGCAGTAATTGATGCCAAGTATTGAGTGCATTTACTGAACATACATTTCAGTAGGCCAATATTTAGGATTTTAAAATCAATTTTCAAGCTCTTGTAAAGTATTCTAATTTACTGAGATAATGATATTTGGGTTTTCATTCGCTGTAAGCCATAATCATCAACAATAACAGAAATAAACACTTGAAATAGATCACTCTGTTTGTAATGACTCTATATAATATATGAGTTTCACTTTTTGTATTGAAGAATTGAAATAAATTATCTTTTTGATGATATTCTAATTTTGTGAGATGTGTTGTGAATTTACTTTTTGCTCCCTCTAGTGGTTACTAGTTTTTTGACTCTGGTTTTTCTGTCATTCCTTTTATCCGCACCTGGGTCGTTAGTTTAGGGTGTTGCTATTTAAGCTCCCTGGACCTTCAGTTCAATGCCTGGCAACGTAGTTATCAGAGCTAGTCTGCTGTGCTCTTGTCTACTGATCCTGGTTCCAGTTATATCAGCTAAGTCCGCTTTTTGCTTTTTGCTATTTTGTTTTGGTTTTGTATTTTTGTCCAGCTTGTTCCAAATATATATCCTGACCTTTGCTGGAAGCTCTAGGGGGCTGGTGTTCTCCCCCCGGACCGTTAGACGGTTCGGGGGTTCTTGAATTTCCAGTGTGGATTTTGATAGGGTTTTTGTTGACCATATAAGTTACCTTTCTTTATTCTGCTATCAGTTAGCGGGCCTCTCTGTGCTAAACCTGGTTCATTTCTGTGTTTGTCATTTCCTCTTACCTCACCGTTATTATTTGTGGGGGGCTTCTATCCAGCTTTGGGGTCCCCTTCTCTGGAGGCAAGAAAGGTCTTTTGTTTTCCTCTACTAGGGGTAGCTAGATTCTCCGGCTGGAGCGTGTCATCTAGAATCAACGTAGGAATGATCCCCGGCTACTTCTAGTGTTGGCGTTAGGAGTAGATATATGGTCAACCCAGCTACCACTGCCCTATGAGCTGGATTTTTGTATTCTGCAGACTTCCACGTTCCTCTGAGACCCTCGCCATTGGGGTCATAACAGTTTGCCAGGCCAGTATTAAATGTTTAATGCATTGCAGAAGAGGGATTATAAGAAAGAAGATTCTGAGTTTTTTTTTTTTTTTTTCTTCTTCCCCTTTACCTCAGAGTGGCTATGCTTGCTGCAGACATGAATGTCCAGACCTTGATTACAAGTGTGGACCAGCTGGCTACTCGTGTGCAGGGCATACAAGACTATGTTATCAGTAATCCTAGGTCAGAACCTAAAATACCGATTCCTGAACTGTTTTCCGGAGACAGGTTTAAGTTTAGGAATTTTGTGAATAATTGTAAATTGTTTTTGTCCCTGAGACCCTGTTCATCTGGAGACTCTGCTCAGCAAGTAAAAATTGTTATTTCGTTCTTACGGGGCGACCCTCAGGATTGGGCTTTTTCGCTGGCGCCAGGAGATCCGGCATTGGCTGATATTAATGCGTTTTTTCTGGCGCTCGGTTTACTTTATGAGGAACCCAATCTTGAGATTCAGGCAGAAAAGGCCTTGCTGGCTATGTCTCAGGGGCATGACGAGGCTGAAGTGTACTGCCAAAAATTTCGGAAATGGTCCGTGCTGACACATTGGAACGAGTGTGCACTGGCCGCTAATTTTAGAAATGGCCTTTCTGAAGCCATTAAGAATGTTATGGTGGGTTTTCCCATTCCCACAGGTCTGAATGATACTATGGCACTGGCTATTCAAATTGACCGGCGGTTGCGGGAGCGCAAAACCGCAAATTCCCTCATGGTGTTGTCTCGTATTTACCAGGTTCAAAGAATGTGAAGGCCGATGCTCTTTCTAGGAGCTTTGTGCCTGATGCTCCTGGAGTCGCTGATCCTGTTGGTATTCTTAAAGATGGAGTTATCTTGTCAGCTATTTCTCCGGATCTGCGACGTGTGTTGCAGAGATTTCAGGCTGATAGGCCTGAGTCTTGTCCACCTGACAGACTGTTTGTCCCGGATAAGTGGACCAGCAGAGTCATTTCCGAGGTTCATTCCTCGGTGTTGGCAGGTCACCCGGGAATTTTTGGCACCAGAGATCTGGTGGCCAGGTCCTTTTGGTGGCCTTCCTTGTCAAGGGATGTGCGGTCATTTGTGCAGTCCTGTGGGACTTGTGCTCGAGCTAAGCCTTGCTGTTCTCGTGCCAGCGGTTTGCTCTTGCCCTTGCCTGTCCCGAAGAGACCTTGGACACATATCTCCATGGATTTCATTTCTGATCTTCCGCTATCCCAGGGCATGTCCGTTATCTGGGTGATATGTGATCGCTTCTCCAAGATGGTCCATTTGGTTCCTTTGCCTAAGCTGCCTTCCTCTTCCGATCTGGTTCCTGTGTTTTTCCAGAACGTGGTTCGTTTGCACGGCATCCCTGAGAATATTGTGTCAGACAGAGGATCCCAGTTCGTTTCCAGATTCTGGCGATCCTTTTGTAGTAGGATGGGCATTGATTTGTCGTTTTCGTCTGCTTTCCATCCTCAGACTAATGGACAGACGGAGCGAACCAATCAGACTTTGGAGGCTTATTTGAGGTGTTTTGTCTCTGCTGATCAGGACGATTGGGTGACATTCTTGCCGTTGGCTGAGTTTGCCCTTAATAATCGGGCTAGTTCCGCCACCTTGGTTTCGCCTTTTTTCTGCAACTCTGGTTTCCATCCTCGCTTTTCTTCGGGTCATGTGGAGCCTTCTGACTGTCCTGGGGTGGATTCTGTGGTGGATAGGTTGCAGCGGATCTGCAATCATGTGGTGGACAACTTGAAGTTGTCACAGGAGAGGGCTCAGCGCTTTGCCAACCGCCGCCGCGGTGTGGGTCCCCGACTACGCGTTGGGGATTTGGTATGGCTTTCTTCCCGCTTTGTTCCTATGAAGGTCTCCTCTCCCAAATTTAAACCTCGTTTTATTGGGCCTTACAAGATATTGGAAATCCTTAATCCTGTATCTTTTCGTCTGGATCTTCCTGTGTCGTTTGCTATTCACAATGTATTTCATAGGTCCTTGTTGCGGCGGTACATTGTGCCTATAGTTCCTTCTGCTGAGCCTCCTGCTCCGGTGTTGGTTGAGGGCGAGTTGGAGTACGTGGTGGAGAAGATCTTGGATTCTCGCCTCTCCAGGCGGAGGCTTCAGTACCTGGTCAAGTGGAAGGGCTATGGTCAGGAGGATAATTCCTGGGTGGTCGCCTCTGATGTTCATGCGGCCGATTTAGTTCGTGCCTTTCATGCCGCTCATCCTGATCGCCCTGGTGGTCGTGGTGAGGGTTCGGTGACCCCTCACTAAGGGGGGGGTACTGTTGTGAATTTACTTTTTGCTCCCTCTAGTGGTTACTAGTTTTTTGACTCTGGTTTTTCTGTCATTCCTTTTATCCGCACCTGGGTCGTTAGTTTAGGGTGTTGCTATTTAAGCTCCCTGGACCTTCAGTTCAATGCCTGGCAACGTAGTTATCAGAGCTAGTCTGCTGTGCTCTTGTCTACTGATCCTGGTTCCAGTTATATCAGCTAAGTCCGCTTTTTGCTTTTTGCTATTTTGTTTTGGTTTTGTATTTTTGTCCAGCTTGTTCCAAATATATATCCTGACCTTTGCTGGAAGCTCTAGGGGGCTGGTGTTCTCCCCCCGGACCGTTAGACGGTTCGGGGGTTCTTGAATTTCCAGTGTGGATTTTGATAGGGTTTTTGTTGACCATATAAGTTACCTTTCTTTATTCTGCTATCAGTTAGCGGGCCTCTCTGTGCTAAACCTGGTTCATTTCTGTGTTTGTCATTTCCTCTTACCTCACCGTTATTATTTGTGGGGGGCTTCTATCCAGCTTTGGGGTCCCCTTCTCTGGAGGCAAGAAAGGTCTTTTGTTTTCCTCTACTAGGGGTAGCTAGATTCTCCGGCTGGAGCGTGTCATCTAGAATCAACGTAGGAATGATCCCCGGCTACTTCTAGTGTTGGCGTTAGGAGTAGATATATGGTCAACCCAGCTACCACTGCCCTATGAGCTGGATTTTTGTATTCTGCAGACTTCCACGTTCCTCTGAGACCCTCGCCATTGGGGTCATAACAGAGATGCACCTGTATGTGAATTGTTGAATGCTGTTTACAGGTCTCTCAGTATAAATGAAGCAAAATATCTTCATTTTGGGAACTTTTAAAGTAAAGAACACCTAATATTAACAGTTCACACGACATCTTATATGACTCTTTATTCCCATGTTCCTAATATCCTGGTGTTTATTACTCTGAAGATACTGGAAAGAACTGACCCAGATTTCAAGTTTCCAACTCTTGGGATTTTTTCACATAGTTTGCATTTTACCAAAATCTGATCTCTCTGACCCCACAAGTAATATTTAGCAGCCCTGCGCATTTACATGCCGTAAATCACTGTCAGCAAAGAAAACTCCCACAGTAAATGTTTCCTCATCCAAGAATGTGTCCAAGTCCTGGCAAATCATAGCTGCAGAGTCTCCTTGCTGTCCTGCAGGAACAGGAAATAACCCAAGGCAGTGATAAGGGGAGCCATATTCATATACACACAAGGTATTTCTATCTTTCCAGGTTTTGTCTGACAGTAAACGTTTTTGCTTCTCAAAAGTGTAGATTTATTTGCAATTGACATCCACCAAAATATTAAGAAATCAGGAAGCAAAACTTACCATTGATATTACACCTTTTACACCCTTTTATAGTTGGCGTAGTACACTATTGTAATGCAAATTTATAAGGGTTGTCTAATCTTGTATCTTCAGGAGCACACTGCTCTTCTACCTCCTGGTTTACTCCTTGGCCGGTGGATAGTGGGATCCTGAAGATTTGGCCCAAAGGCATGGACTTACATATAAACTCTATGAAGTTGCTACAAGAGGCGGATTTTGCCTTTGAGGCACTGGAGAATATCGGGGGGCACAGAAGTAATGCTTGCATACTCAAAAACAAAAAGCTTGTAAGTGCACGCTCCGTGCCAGGAAACCAGCCACCTCTGGTAGACAGTTGAGGTGGCTAGTAAATAGACAAAAAGCAGTTCACTATAAAATTAAAAATCCCTGCATTCTTGGAAATGGAGAGGATATTTAAAAAGAGAAAATGTGCAAAATTGTTTGTTTTTACAAGCTCAATGCAATGCTAACCTTATTAAAAGATGAAACAACCTCTTTGAATTGATTGCTCAGTTTGGATGAAACTTACGAAAGAAAGATGATGCTGTGGGACCTCTTTTGAGGAACCCAAGAAGATTGACTGGCACTTCCAGGCTAATGTGAACAGGTGCCAACTAGGAGCAGCTACCTCCATATACAATAAACAAAAAAGTTGTACTCTGTAGTGCTAAAGCATGTCAATGTGAAATATATGAAATATGAATATCAATACTGCTTCTGGATACGACAAGGTGGTCTCAAAACTGATGGGTCCTAACATGTCTAATGTGAATACTTGCTATGAATAATTGTTATTCATATTTCATGGAGGTAGATGCTCCTAGTTACCACCTGTTCACATTAGCTTGGAAATGCTTGGAAGAGAGGTATTCACATCTACTCAGGACAGGACACTCTACTTAGACACGTTAGGACCCAACAGTTTTGAGACCACCTTGTTGTTGGTTGATGGGCATGCATGAATTGGCTAAACTATGTACTAAGCGTCTCATTTGTTCCTAGCATCCAGAAGCCATATTGCTATTCATATTTCATATATTTCACATTGACATGCTTTATCACTACAGAGTGCTTTTTTTGTTTATTCAATGAGAAATAAGCTCTGTGGTCATTGTGGGCATGTGAGTCAGTCAGTCTGTGAATGCAGTACAGCCATTGTGCACCTGTCTGAGTAAAAACCTTCCAAATATGCTGATGACTCTGAGATGCAACAATACGTCCGTGGGACCAATACCTACTATCAATAACTCCATGTATTTCCATGTTAAAATTGCAAAGGGTAACTCACATCAAGTCCCCCTTGTTGGATTTGTGCCTGGTACCCAAGTGCTACAGTGTATCGGTGCCAACCACTGCTCCACCTATTAAACTGTTCTTCATAAATGCGCCTTCAGAATAATTGTCATTTAGAAAAACACATTATAGAGAGGCCGCCATGTACACCACATTCCAAATTATTATGCAAATTGGATTTAAGTGTCATAAAGATTTAATTTTTTGCTTTTCTTTGTTCACTGAAATCAATGTCAAACACCTGCGATAATTAGTTTGCCAACTGAGCCCAATTAAAGGAAGACTACTTAAGAAGAATGTTCCACATTATTCTGGAAGAAAAGGGATCTCTCTGCTGCTGAAAAGGGTCAAATAGTGCAATGTCTTGGACAAGGTATGACAACATTACATAGTTTGGGAAGACTTAAGAATGATCATCATACTGTGAAGAGATTTGTGGCTGATACGGAGCACAGACGGGTTCATACATATAAAACGTAATGAGGAAGATTTCTTGAAGCTGCTGGTGCCTCTGGAGCCCCTCATATCTTAAGGTGTAGGATTCTCCTGAGGCTTGCTGCTGTGTATAAACCTACTATTCGGCCACCCCTAAACAGTGCTCACAAGCAGAAATGGTTACAGTGGCCCCAGACACACATGAAGACTAATTTTAGAACAGTCTTATTTACTGATGAATGTCATGCAACTATGGATAGTCCAGATAGATGGAGTAGTGGATGGGTGTTGGTTGGCCACCAAGCCCCAACAAGGCTGCAATGTCAGCAAGGAGGTGGTGGAGTCATGTTTTGGACTGAAATAATTGGGAGAAAGTTGGTAAGCCCCTCTGGGGTCCCCAAAAGTGTGAAGATGATCTCAGCAAAGTATATAGAGCATGACAAAGTCACTGGCAAGGTGCGGGAGGGGAGACATGTTTCGCCGAGGCTCATGGCTTCAGTGATCTAAAAACCCAGAAGCTTTTCCTTCAGTTCACTAAGTCTTGCAAGGAGTTAACAGCCAATTTATTTAAAGGGCTGGTTTTTTTTGTGGACAACCAAAGTGGATAAGAGGTTGTCCCCCTTATCTCCACCCCAGGGTGTGGTATGGGGCTTAAGTAGCTGACATCCAGAGGCAGTGGGTATTCAGTGTCTGGAGAGGAGCACTCCTTGGAAGTGTTTTATGTTTGGCTTATACCTGAACAGAGGGTCCTGCTAACCCTGAGCAGGCTGATCCCCAATAGCAGAACGACTGTGTTTGTGCTACCATTTTCTTTTGCTGTTTTTGCCCAGAGGGCTGTGTTTAGTTTCCTTCAACTTGGTTCACGCTGCACCTAATAAACCAAGGACATTTTTAAAGAGACAGTTTTTCCGTGTCTACCTCTGTGTACAGCTGAGTGAGCCGATCTACCAAAAGAGTTTCTGACTTACCACATGGTACAAAAAGTAGAACCATATGATGCGTAGCAAAATCATTTTCATGCATGACCATACACCATCTCTGGGATGCTATTGTGACATCCTGCAAAGAAATTCAAGCAGAAACTATCCAAAAACTTCAATGCAGGTAAGAAATGTGAAGGTGATATGAAAGAAGGGGCCCATGTTAACATGTAAGTTGACCTCTTAAGATGTTTTTGATTGAAAAAGCTTTTGATTTCAGCAAATGTGAACTCTAAATTCTGGAAATTAGGCAAATGACCATTTTCAGTTCTTTATAGCCTATAAAATGTTTGGAGACTCTGAGTATAATAACTTGGAACAGTATTTAGATTTTTTTTCTGTTCTGAACAACATGCTATTATTGTTGAGAGGTTTGCCAATAAAATGTGATTTATACTCTAACGGTTGATGGTTTGAACATTATAGTGACTTATTTGCATCGACTATTTAGGAAAATCAGAGAAAAATAGCATTTGTCTTATAATTTGGAACTCGTTGTATACTAACAGTCGTATTTCAAATATCTGCAATAATATATAATATAAAGCCAGGCAATCATTGTGATGTTTTTAATCCCAGAATGAATAGGACAGATAGTCCATGTAATAAAGTTGCTTGCTTTAGCATAAACAAAATGTGCCATGACATCACTAGAAAGTAATGAAGTCCTTACAAAAATGTAATGAAACATGATATATCAGACCGTCTTAGGAAAATGTATCTGTGGTTATGACAATCTCCAGCCTTCTAGTCTCTGATTCAAAATATGTAGCTCCCCTAAGACGAAAGACCAAAAATCATGATGTCCATTAATTACTGCTAATATTGATTAATAGGAGGTCTCAGCACATGAGAACATGAGCTCATACGCTACACAAGGGAACACGAACAGTTTGTTACAAACATTTGGTGCTCAAAATGTTCCGCTATCTGAGGGCAGCAGAGTAAAAAAGAAGAAATGTCGAGATTTCAGATAAAGAGCGTCCATGATCTGACACAATATTTTGCCTACACACTGCAGGGATTCCTTCCTTCCCGCTGATACAAAGTGATTGACAGCTTTCCTTGTATGTTTCTGTATACATAAATACATAGATGTAATTTTTCTTCATTATATCACAGATCACCAGAGAAGCTCTGAAAAAAACACTGAACAAGACAGAAATTAAAACAGCTGAATTATGAATGTATCTCTGGAGTGTAATTGTGCTGAAACGTTAATCCGGTATGGTTATTCGGGACAAGTGTCTATTGCTGTTATAGCCATCATTTTCTACCCTCTTTTTTGCATTTACACATACATTCACCTCAGTTACAGTTCATAGATCATATTATGTGGTCTAAAAATTGACCTATGTAATGGCTTTTAACTTTTGCATTAAAGTTAGTCTTAGGCTTAATTTTGATGTCACTACAACTGAAGTTGTGTTTTACTGAAGTTGTGTCTTCATGGGCCCTGATTGTGATGTCGACTCGCCACATCTGTATCTGTATTAGAGCAAAGCTGGCCACACACATCAGATACCCATCGGCCAAATGATGCTTTGTCCAAACGTTTGGGCTAAATACATCTCTACTTGTGACTTATCTCCAGGAGAACAAAGATATCGGCAGACTCAAATCAGACATACCCGATTGTCATCTCCCCTAGCGATCATTTGGCTGGGGCCCCCATACACATTAGAGTGTTGGCCAATCCCGTCTAAATCAGCAGGTTTGTCTGAGATTATTCTCATGTATATGGTAGCTTAAGTGACAGTGGGATGCTTTGACTACAGATGTTGACCGAGTACGAGAAGTTATACCCATCCAGGCCATGATGAAAATTTTATTCTTTCTCATTCTCATTTTGTTTTGTTATTTTACGGCTTTATGCTCAATATTGACACATGGTGTCTTGATTGATGAACGATATGTAGGAAGATCAAGCTTGCCCAAGACTAGTTATGTCTACTGGGGTCTTCTCCACCGTTATCGTGATTGTTTCAAGCCATTGGATTGCTGGTCTTCCTCATCGCCTTGTTTCTTTTATACTTCCAACCATGATGTCCTTCTCCGTATGATGTGTCCAAAGTAGGCAAGTCGTATCTTGATCATCCTTGCTTCAAGTGACATGTCTGGCTTCATTGCCTGGATTTGTTTGTTCTTCTTGCCGCTCATGGTATTGATAACATCCTTCATCAGCATCTCATTTCAAATACTTCGATTCTTCTTCTTTCTTTATCATCCAAGATTCTAATCCATATTTTACCACAGAAAAGACGAAACAATGTTCGAGCTTTGTCTTTGTCGCCTGTGAGATTTTCAGTTTACTACTGTCAAAAGTGAAAAAGTCTAACAGATATGACTCTGTCAAGACACAGGTCTATCATCTATGTCAGTACTCAGTGGCAGCCAGAAATGGGTGCCAATTGAGGAAGTTTGAAGGAACCTCGTCAGGCTGCCAGAGTAACGATCTAGACACTGAATCTAGTCTTGTGCATCTTTTTACTCAATTCTACTGGCCATAAATAAATACATCATTTCACCAAGTTACCTCAATTATTATGTTCAGACAGAGCCTTTGACAGAGCCATAGAACCAAAGTCCATTTCCTGTTTTTCAGGGATTTGGACAGTACCTCTGGACGTAAAGCAGAAACTCAAAGTGAACAGAGCTTCTAGACATGAAAAAGCTACAAGGAATATATTTTATTGTCTGGTGACTGCAGTGCTTCTCTTTTATTTTCTAGGCACCAAATATGACTTTCTGTATGATCGCTGCTCAAAACATGTAGTAAGTGACTTCCGATAAAGGACTGTGTTGTTTTATACACAACATGTACAGGTGCTTCTCTTAAAATTAGAATATAATCAAAAAGTTCATTTATTGTTGTTGGTTGTATTATGCAGATGACCCTTTTTATATATATTGTCTTTGGTCATCTTCTGTGGTCTTACCTATAGGGTCCTTCCCTACCATGGGGGGCCCTTTTCCTTGATGGGCATTTTATTGTCCACGTTAGGTTTGCAGAGTTGCACCACATAGCCCCATGAGCCAGTAGGTCTGAGATTGGTTTATATGCATATCTGTGTATATTGAGCACTATAACATGTACTTATTTTTCTGAGTGAATTGATTCTTGTCTGGTTTTAATTATGTTTTAATATTTTGTGTGGTGTACCAATAAAATATACTATTAAATAATTTTCTATACCATCTTGTGGTGTGCATTTATTGCAGTGGTGCTTTCTCTTTTTTGGCCTCTGCTCTAATTGATTGACATGTTTCCCACATCTTAGTACATAGGGAGAGACCTTTGAAATATACAACATGCTAAATATAAAACAAAAATACAACTCATTTCCAAACATACAACATACTGAGATCTAGCACAGATATATTCAAGCTCATCTATCAGATTACACTGGTCAACTCGATTTTTTTCGTAAGAACATATAATGATGATTCTGGTAACATTTCACCTCCTGAATTCAAATATGTTAGAATTTTTTATCAGGCGCAGCTTTTTTTTTTTTACACATTTTTTTATTTATAATTTTAGCGGTTTTCCTTTTTTATGGTTTGCTATAAGATATTAAACTAAATAATTTTGTATTCTAGTCAGTATTTGATAAGATAATTATGGCATGATCTCACAAGGCACACACTTAGTAGCATAATACATGGAAGACATTTAAATGGGAATAAACATTGCAGGCAATATCAAACAACAAACAAAAGTAACACCAAAATCGGAGTTTCCTACATTCTTGTGTTGAACTATGCACTAATCCTTACAGTTATAACTGCAGATACAGTGACGTGTAAAAATTTGGGCACCCCAAAAATTACTCTTATTGTGTATTGTGAACAGTTAAGCAAGTTGAAGATGAAATGATCTCTAAAAGAGCCAAAGTTATAGATCACACATTTCCTTTGTATTTTAAGCAAAAAATTATATATTGTCATTTTATACATTTTAAAAATTACAAAAAGGAAACTGGAACAATGGAAAAGTTTGGGCACCCTTGGGGATTTGTGTCCTCAAATAACTTTGTCCAAGGCTTAGCCTGTTAGGGTTATGGTTTGTTCACTGTCATCGTTAGGAAAGGCCAGGTGATGCAAATTTCCCAGTTTTATAAAAACTCAGCCTCCTATAACCTTGTGTCAAAAAACAGCAGCCATGGGTTTTTCTAAGCAGTTGCGTAGAAGTTTGAAAATGAAAATGGTGGGGGCCCACAAAGCAGGAAAAGGTTATGAGAAGATAGCAAAGCGTTTTCAAGTTACCCTTTCATCGGTTTGAAATGTAATTAAGAAATGGCAGTTGACAGGAACAGTGGAGGTCAAGATAAGGTCTGGAAGACCAAGCAAAATTTCAGTGAAAGCTGCTGGTACAATTGCTGAAGAGGAAAATCAGAACCCCCACTTAACTTCAAAAGACCGTCAAAAAGATTTTGCAGACTCTAGAGTTGTGTTACATTGTTCTACTGTTCAGAGACACCTGCACAAATGTGACCTTTATGGAAGAGTCATCAGAAGAAAACCTCTCCTGCGTGGTCAACATAAAATTCAGTATCAGAAGTATGCATAAGAACATCTAAACAAGCCTGATGTATTTTGGAAACAAGTCCTGTGGATCAATTAGGTTAAAATAGAGCTCTTTGGCCACAATGATCAAAGGTATGTGTGGAGAAAAAAGGCACAGAATTTCAGGAAAGGAACATCTCGCCATCCATTAAGCATGGGGGTGGATCAATCATGCTTTGGGATTATATTGCAGCCAATGGCACTGGGAACATTTCACAGGTAGAGGGAAGAATGGATTCAATGAAATTTCAGCAAATACTCGATTCAAACATAACACCATCTGTAAAAAAGCTGAAGTCGTAAAAGAGGATGGCTTCTACAAATGGATAATGATACTAAACACATCTAATATCCTCAATAGAGTATCTCCAAAGGCACAAGCTGAAGGTTTTACAACGGCCCTAACAGTCCCCTGCTCTGAACATCATTGAAAATCTGTGACTAGACCTCAAAATAGCAGTGCATGCAAGACGACCCAGGAATCTCGCAGAACTGGAAGAATTTTCCAAGGAAGAATGAATGAAAATCCCTTAAACAAGAATTGAAAGACTCTTGTCTGGCTACAAAAAGTGTTTACAAGCTGTGATACTTGCAAAAGGGGGTGCTACAAGGCACTAACCATGCAGGGTACCCAAACGTTTGCATTGGACCATTTTGCCTTTTGTAATTTTTAAAATGTATAAAATTACAATTTCTATTTTTTTGCCTAAAATGCAAAGGAAATGTGTCATCTTTAACTTTAGCCCTTTTAGAGATAATATAATCTTCATCTTGCTTAACTGTTCACAGTAACAGTAATTTTGACCAGGGATGTCCAAACTTTTACATTACACTGTAATTGCAGTCTTCACTTCACTCATCAAGCCTCACTTGAAGTCTCTGGAATTAGTAGTGTAATAAGTTAATAAGTAGCAGGTGCAATAATTAAATGGGTTGTCCTCTTTCAGACAGTATTCTGACCTGGCTGCATATTGCTAAAAAATCGCACAGCAAACCATGATGTACTCACCTTCCCCTGATCCACCAGCGAGTCTTCACTGCTGCTCCCAGTGTATGGCATTGTGATGTCGACTGTGCGACAGCCAATCAATGAGCTCAGCAGCTCTAAAGAGGGTTTTCTGTCTACAAACCTGAGTCGCTGAGGTCATTAATTGGCTGCTGGGCTTTGCGCATGATATCAGCCCTACAACCAATGCCAGACTCTGGGAGCATCGGCGGAGACTCATAACATTGCCTGAAACAGGGCAACCTAATTAACTAATTAACAGTAAGAAACTCCTCCATCCACTTTTTTACCAGAAACGTTACTTACAACACAGAGGAAACAAACCATGTTTCAAACAAACCAATTACACAGTTATCACTATAGACTATGGAATGATCTTCCAAAGAGAAAAATAAGACCACCAATTCCAATTATAATGATTACTGAAAATCTTCCACTGGGGCGACGTGGGATAAGCCTTTGGATAGGTTGCTGAAATAAAGGAAGGATTTGACCCACAAACTAATCAGTATTTGTACATATGGAATATGGAGGATGGAAAACAAACCGGACATCACCAAAATACTAGTTATACAGTGTGATATTGTAGTATATGGATAGATCAACTTTGCACATAACATATAGTTATATTCTGAGGCTTTACTACAGTTATCAATAAAATATATAGTTTTAAGAGACGCTTGATAATATTTACATTGATACAGTATTTAATCCATCTATAGCAGTAGAGACCTCCAAACGGACTACAGAAAGTGGGATTTAGTATTTGTCTCCTGCTCTCCTATCAAACTGCTCACAGGTATAACAGAGAAGCTGACTTTTATTTCTGATTCCTGAATCCATTGGATATTGGCAGGAGTAATGCATGGGAAATTAAATTCCAGCTCATATAGTGCTGGTAGACTGGGGAGAAAGAGAAACCGCCCACTCAATAATTCCTGGACATATTATGCTGGAATGTGCTTCAAAATTAGGTTTCACTTGTAGTTGGGGATGAGGACAGCAAGACCATTGTGACAACACCTAGCTTATTCTTAAGGTACCGTCACATTAAGCGACGCTGCAGCGATAGCGACAACGATACCGATCGCTGCAGCGTCGCTGTTTGGTCGCTGGAGAGCTGTCACACAGACCGCTCTCCAGCGACCAACGATGCCGAGGTCCCCGGGTAACCAGGGTAAACATCGGGTTGCTAAGCGCAGGGCCGCGCTTAGTAACCCGATGTTTACCCTGGTTACCAGCGTAAAAGTAAAAAAAACAAACAGTACATGCTCACCTGCGCGTCTCCCAGCGTCCGCTTCCTGACACTGACTGAGCTCCGGCCCTAACAGCACAGCGGTGACGTCACCGCTGTGCTTTCACTTTCACTTTAGGGCCGGATCTCAGTCAGAGCAGGAAGCAGACGCTGGGGGACGCGCAGGTGAGCATGTACTGTTTGGTTTTTTTACTTTTACGCTGGTAACCAGGGTAAACATCGGGTTACTAAGCGCGGCCCTGCGCTTAGTAACCCGATGTTTACCCTGGTTACCAGTGTAAAACATCGCTGGTATCGTTGCTTTTGGTGTCAAACACAATGATACACGGCGATCGGACGACCAAATAAAGTTCTGGACTTTATTCAGCGACCAGCGACATCACAGCAGGATCCTGATCGCTGCTGCGTGTCAAACTAAACGATATCGCTAGCGAGGACGCTGCAACGTCACGGATCGCTAGCGATATCGTTTAAGGTACCGTCACACTAGGCGATATCGCCAGCGATCCGTGACGTTGCAGCGACCTGGATAGCGATATCGCTGTATTTGACACGCAGCAGCGATCTGGATCCCGCTGTGAAATTGCTGGTCGCTGCTAGAAGGTCTGCACTTTATTTGGTCGCTAGGTCGCCGTGTATCGCCGTGTTTGACAGCAAAAGCAAGGATACCAGCGATATTTTACACTGGTAACCAGGGTAAACATCGGGTTACTAAGCGCAGGGCCGCGCTTAGTAACCCGATGTTTACCCTGGTTACCAGCGTAAAAGTTAAAAAAACAAACAGCACATACTCACCAGCGCGTCCCCCAGCCTCTGCTTCCTGACACTGACTGAGCGCCGGCCCTAAACTGAAAGTGAAAGCACAGCGGTGACGTCACCGCTGTGCTGTTAGGGCCGGAGCTCAGTCAGTGTCAGGAAGCAGAGGCTGGGGGACGCGCTGGTGAGTATGTGTTGTTTGTTTTTTTAACTTTTACGCTGGTAACCAGGGTAAACATCGGGTTACTAAGCGCGGCCCTGCGCTTAGCAACCCGATGCTTACCCTGGTTACCCGGGGACCTCGGCATCGTTGGTCGCTGGAGAGCGGTCTGTGTGACAGCTCTCCAGCGACCAAACAGCGACGCTGCAGCGATCGGCATCGCTGTCGCTATCGCTGCAGCGTCGCTTAATGTGACGGTACCTTAAGAATAAGCTAGGTGTTGTCACAATGGTCTTGCTGTCCTCATCCCCAACTACAAGTGAAACCTAATTTTGAAGCACATTCCAGCATAATATGTCCAGGAATTATTGAGTGGGCGGTTTCTCTTTCTCCCCAGTCTACCAGCACTATATGAGCTGGAATTTAATTTCCCATGCATTACTCCTGCCAATATCCAATGGATTCAGGAATCAGAAATAAAAGTCAGCTTCTCTGTTATACCTGTGAGCAGTTTGATAGGAGAGCAGGAGACAAATACTACGGTACCTTTAATCATGCTAGATGTATAATCAGTAGACCCAGGGACATGAGCTATTGTTCACATGAGTCTAATTGTTGACTCTAGTTGTAGGTTTAATTGATGTTTGCTGATATGTTAAATGGCTGATGATTACCTATTGTTTCAACCCCTGCAGCTTATTATTCTGCTATCCTTTAGGGACAAAGGGTATGTGCACACTTTCAGGATTTCTTGCAGAAATTTCCTGAAGAAAACCGGAAATTTTCTGCAAGAAATCCGCATTTTTTTTTTTTGCGGTTTTTTTTCGTTTTTTTCGCGTTTTTTTAGCATTCTGCAAGCGTAATTAGCTTGCAGAATGCTAAAGTTTTCCAAGCAATCTGTAGCATCGCTTGGAAAACTGACTGACAGGTTGGTCACACTTGTCAAACATAGCGTTTGACAAGTGTGACCAACTTTTTACTATAGATGCTGCTTTTGCAGCATCTATAGTAAAAGATAGAATGTTTAAAAATAATAAAAAAAATTAAAAAATGCTTATACTCACCCAGACATCTCCTCAGCGGCGTCCGTTCCTCTTCCTATAGCTGGTGTGTGCGCACAGGACCTTCCGTGACGTCACGGTCACGTGAGCGGTCACATGACCGCTCACGACCAATCACAGGACAGTGACGTCATCGGCAGGTCTTTCACCGCACACCAGCTACAGGAATCGAAGCGACAGCATGCAGTGGAGGCGGGAAGACATCGAGGGTGAGTATAGGACTATTTTTTATTTTAATTCTTATTTTTTGACCAATTATATGGTGCCCAGTGCGTGGAGGAGAGTCTCCTCTCCTCCACCCTGGGTACCAACCGCACATAATCTGCTTACTTCCCGCATCGTGGGCACAGCCCCGTGCGGGAAGTAAGCAGATCAATGGACCCCTAGGTGTGCGGAATCCCCTGCAATTCCGCATTTTAATGAACATGTTGCTTTTTTTTCCGCGATGCGATTTTTTCGCGGAAAAAAAGGCTACATTTGCACAAAAAATGCGGAATACACTTAAAATAATAGGAGGCATATGTAAGCGTTTTTTTCGCGTTTTTATCACGTTTTTATAGCGAAAAAACGCGAAAAAAACGCGAAAAATACTTAACGTGTGCACATGGCCAAAGACACAGGTTAATTTAACAATTGATGATTGTTAATGGGCTAATTAGCCATTGTAGCAGTCCTTGCAGTATGTTGTTCTGCTATCCTTGATGGACAAAGGCACAGGTTAATTGAACAATCAATGGTTGTTAATGTGTTGATTACCCATTATATCAGTCTTTGCAGCTTGTTCTTCTGCAAACATTGAAGGACAGCTGTGGGTATAAAAATATAATAAGGGACCTATTCCTTCTACATAGGGACTCTACAGAACATCAGCCAGGGAACCATGGCACCAACTGGAGGAATACAGGTTTGATTCACTGAACGCACAGAGACATTTAGAGAATCCAGGTTTGGACAACCAGGTCACCTGACCACATTCCTCAATAGACTCTGCCAGCTTCCTAAGCTTGCTGCCACCTCTTCTTTGTAGTTGACTGTCAAAAGTCAGGCGCCACTTGTTGGGGTAGATGGCCTTGGAAACCCTGAAGTCACAAATGTTCTAATTCCCGGTGAGCCAGTGGAAGGGTGAGACTACTGTCATTTGCACCATCTTATGTACTTGTGGGGACTGTACAATATGTGGTTGATTGTTGGTGATTTAATAAATTATTACTGTAGTATGTTACCCTTAACCTGTGCTGTCTGAGTAGTGGATGAGAGCACCCACTTACCCTCGTGTCTCCACAACCATGAGTTCACTTTGGTTTAGGGAAAAATTATGGATATGCTTTAGAAGTCTGTTGTTCAGTGTCACCTTCCATTGACACATGATTTGTAGTTATCCAGTATTACAGTTATGAGATCCTGCCCGCTGATCATTTTGAAGTCTTTCACGTAGAATGATTATCCTGGTAGGCTGTCTGTAACAAATAAGCTTCGATATAAACTTGTAAGTCAGGACTATTCAATTTAACACTTGTCAGTCAAATCCCAAAAGACAGACTTATCAGCTTCTTATGGTGCTGCTATAGAAATAAATATGATTCGGATGGTGATAGCGTTCTAAATTTTGTGTATTTATTTGGTTCGGGTTAGAATTTTTTATTTCCAATATAGTTTTATGACATCTACAATATCGTCATCAATAAATCAACCCTGAGATACACATACGAGGCATGTTAGGAAATGCTGAAATGGGCCTGGAGATAAAAAGATGTATTTTTTTTGATTGGATAGAATGGGAAGCAATAGTCATCACAGCCTGCGATATTTAAAAAAATATATATTTTATTAACACAAAGGTGCCCTACACAATAAACTCAGAGGACCGAGACAGACACAAGAAACAACCTATACACTGTGTGCAGAATTATTAGGCAAGTTGTGTTTTAGAGGATTATTTTTATTATTGATCAACAACTATGTTCTCAATCAACCCAAAAGACTCATAAATATCAAAGATTAATATTTTTGGAAGTTGCAGTGTTTTTTTTTTAGATTTGGCTATCTTAAGAGGATATCTGTTTGTGCAGGTAACTATTACTGTGCAGAATTTTTAGGCAACTTAATAAAAACCAAATATATTCCCATCTCACTTGTTTATTTTCACCAGGTAAACCAATATAACTGCACAAAATTTAGAAATAAACATTTCTGACATGCAAAAACAACCCCCCCCAAAATTAGTGACCAATAGCTCCACCTTTCTTTATGATGACACTCAACAGCCTTCCATCCATAGATTCTGTCAGTTGCTTGATCTGTTTACGATCAACATTGCCTGTAGCAGCCACCACAGCCTCCCAGACACTGTTCCGAGAGGCTGAACATTGTTCAGTGAGCATGAAGGAGAGCGAAGCACAGAAGAGTAACATCAGGAGAGACAAGCTAAAAGCAGGCTGCCTCCCTCTGAGGAGCAGATAACCGGTAGCCAGACCACCGAGGTTGTAAGGGACTCTACGACTTACTGCAGAGACCGGCAGGACAGCTGAACTGCAAGTTACCTGTCCTCCATACACACCTGAATACACAGTAACACAGATAGCCCGGGGCGTGATAGAGTCCCTGTAAAAAGGCTTGAGTTACCTGTCATACAGGTATTGTCCTATCCTATATGGGGGACAGAGAGAAGAACCCGTGAGGACCTTATCTGAAACCATAGGAAGTAAGGGACTACAACACCACCGCGCTAGAGGAAGGCTCCACCTGGTAAAGGGGACTCTGGATTCGCTTCCAAGCCAGCCGGACCCTGCCTGCCCTGTGATCTGGTACCCTGGACTGTGGCTGCCTGAAGTCTTCAGTAAACCAGGTAAAGAGACTGCAAACCTGTGTCACTGTTCTTAACTGCGCCATTCACCATCTTCCATCTACACACCGGGAGCCCTGAGGATACACTTCACCTGTGGGAAGTTATACCATCTAGCTGCCATAACATCACCCCAGAGGACCCCCTTAAAGCAGGGTTGGTCCCCACTGACCGAATACCACAGGTGGCATCACGAACATAAACTTTATTCAATTTCCCCTTTTACATGGGCGCCCAGGGCCACGGACCGGGTCCCCACCGTTACATCTCCCTGTGAACACTGGACCTGGTACCGAGTACCCCACAGCCCTGGCGGGCGACTCATCTTCCCTCCCTGTAGATCTCACATTTTATGAGGGACCACAGACTCTCTATGGGGTTCAGATTAGGTGAACAAGGGGGCCATGTCATTATTTTTTCTTCTTTGAGACCTTTACTGGCCAGCCACGCTGTGGAGTAGTTGGAGGCATGTGATGGAGCATTGTCCTGTATGAAAATCATGTTTTTCTTGAACGATACCGACTTCTTCCTGTAACACTGCTTGAAGAAGTTGTCTTCCAGAAACTGGCAGTAGATCTGGGAGTTGAGCTTCACTCCATCCTCAACCCGAAAAGGTCCCACAAGTTCATCTTTGATGATACCAGCCCACACCAGTACCCCACCTCCACCTTGCTGGCGTCTGAGTCGGAGTGGAGCTCTCTGCCCTTTACTGATCCAGCCTCTGGCCCATCCATCTGGCCCATCAAGTCACTCTCATTTCATCAGTCCATAAAACCTTTGAAAAGTCAGTCTTAAGATATTTCTTGGCCCAGTCTTGACGTTTTATCTTATGTTTCTTGTTCAAAGGTGGTCGTTTTTTCAGCCTTCCTTACCTTGGCCATGTCCCTGAGTATCGCACACCTTGTGCTTTTTGTTACTCCAGTAATGTTGCAGCTCTGAAATATGGCAAAACTGGTGGCAAATGGCATCTTGGCAGCTTCACGCTTGATTTTCTGTTATGACCTGGTGGTTAAGGAGCCACACTGATATGACCTGGTGGCTAAAACGCAACATGGGACGAGCTCTGAGGAGGTGGTATCTCTACTGACCGCAGTTCCTAATCCTAACAACAACACTAGTAATAGCCGTGGGATGTTCCTGACTCTCCCTAGACACCTCGTCACAGCCTAAGAACTAACTACCCCTAAAGAAGGAAATAGAAAGCTATCTTGCCTCAGAGAAAACCCCAAAAGGAAAGATAGCCCCCCACAAATATTGACTGTGAGTGGAGAGGGAAATGACGTACACAGAAATGAAATCAGATTTCAGCAAAGGAGGCCAATACTAAACTTGATAGACAGAGAGAAAGGATACTGTGCGGTCAGTATTAAAAACTACAAAATCCACACAGAGTTTACAAAAATGAACTCCAGACCGACTCACGGTGTGGAGGGGCAAATCTGCTTCCCCAGAGCTTCCAGCTAGCCTGAATATGACATAGTGACAAGCTGGACAAAAAGAGACATATTTGCAAAGCAATATAGTCCAAAGCAAATGGACAAACAAGAACTAGCAAAAACTTATCTTTTGCTGAAAAGGACAGGCCATAGGAGAAATCCAAGGAGAGAACCAAATCCAACCAAGAACATTGACAGCTGGCATGAACTAAAGCCCAGAGCAGGTTTAAATAACAAACCCAGGCAAGGCGATTAGTGAAGGCAGCTGCTACAGCTACCTAAAGGAGCAGTAGTTCCACTCGAAACCACCAGAGGGAGCCCAAGGGCAGAACTCACAAAAATACCATTAGCAACCACAGGAGGGAGCTCCAGAACGGAATTCACAACAATTTTCCTCAATTCATGGGCAGTTATTTTGAGTCTTTTTTGCCCAACACACTTCTTGCAAACCTGTTGGCTATTTGCAATGAAACACTTGATTGTTCGGTGATCACGCTTCAAAGGTTTGGCAATTTCAAGACTGCTGCATCCCTCTGCAAGATATCTCATAATTTTGGATTTTCAGAGCCCGTCAAATCTCTCTTCTGACCCAATTTGCCAAAGGAAAGGAAGTTGCCTAATAATTAAGCACACCTTATATAGGGTTTTTATGTCATTAGACAACACCCCTCCTCATTACAGAGATGCACATCACCTGATTTACTTAATTTGTAGTTGGCTCTCAAGCCTGAACAGCTTGGAGTAGGACAACATGTATAAAAAGTATCATGTGATCAAAATACAACTTGCCTAATAATTCTGCACACAGTGTACAAAGAAATAGTCCTCCAATCAAATTTCATATGAAATAATTTTATTGAAACACATGATTAACAAATTTTAAAAAGGAGACACAAAGAAACAGAACAAGAATGGAAAACAAGCCAACACTGAGCAAATAGGTAAAATATGTCCAAAATTATGTATAGAAAATATAGCAGCTTGCAATAATAAACCCTGAATTAATGTATAAAAACAGGTACGCTTGAGTAAAGAGGGATGAAGTGCAAGGTGCAAATAATTGGATGTAAGCAAGGACATAAATAAATAGACTGGACTTTACTGGGTTTTGCTTCTTTAAGATACTACACAAAGGGTATAAGAAACTAAGTGAAAAAATTCAATTCATTGGACAATTCATAAATCAAAAAACAAAAAAGATTTGTTTGCACATCATAGCTCAAGGTAATGGAAGTAATATCAAGTGCATAATAACACAAACAGGTATAAGTATATCTAAGCTAGAGGGTGTGGATAGTTACGCAGGGTCCAGGCAGCTCCAGTGTGCTCCTTGATGCGCGTTTCGAAAATCTAATGCTAAAATGGCCTGGAGATAAAAATGTGTATTTTTTCAATTGGCTAGAATGGGAAGTAATAGTAGTCATCATAGTCTGCAATATTTTTTTTAAATTATATTTTATTAGTTTTAAACAATATAATAAAAGGTAGCATAGCATATTTTAAATTTGCACAGCAATGTCAGAAGTGAAGCGAGAATAATAAAGAAAAAAATACAACTTGGTAAGTTTGTAAATGTACCAGTTAAAGCTACTAAGAAATAATATCCCATTGTTTCCTTGCATATAACAGCATTACAGTGTATCCCACTTTCTTGCTCCACAAATACCATGGACTATTAAAAAAAAAATAGTTCACCTTCTCCATAGCTCTTGCTGCCTTCAACATACCCAGTTGCAGTATTGATTGGGCAAAAGTTTGATTTTCATCTTGTTTTTGTTATTTATTTTTACTTTTAGGTCTCCAGTCTCAGGATCCCCAAATTACACTTCATATCTTCTACTCTACCCCACTCTGTGCATCAAAATGGGAGAATAAGATACTGAATTTTTTACCAGGAATAATATATTTCAATAAACTTTTTAATTTCTTAAAGGGGGTTCTCCACCTATAATCACCCCCCAGTGTCAGCGCCGTTCCAGTGGTGTTGGCACTTGCGTTCCCGGTGCTCATATAAGGTTGTCAAGTAAGCCCTGCACCCAGTCAGTGTTTGCGTTCCCCGCATTCTGATGTATTGAACTTCAACAAGAAGTCAGGGCTGCGGCTAATCTCTGACTTCCTCTTGATGTTCGATTTGTCCAAAGGTGGGGACAGTGACATCAGTGCTCATTGGGTGCAGGGCTTACGTAACATAGCAATCTAATGTGAGCGCTAGGAACGCAAGTGCCAACACCATTGGAGTGGCACATCCATGGGAGGTACGTATAGATATTTTAATTTTAACGGCATCAAACATGAGGAATGGGAATTGCTTGTCCAAGTAGTGTTACCACAGTGTGGGAAGACTAAGTGCAACATGAGGGGAAGGAAGCCCAAATGCTATGGAAAGGGGGAGTGGAGACCCCTAGGCAGATCTAAGAGCACCCTGCCTCCCCTACCATCCGTATATTGGTTCCACACCAATAGCCGAGTAGGAACTTAAGCACTGTATATCCCTAGAGCTAGGCCCTGAATAGGGAGGGGGGATGAGCACTGTTCAGTCCCCACTGTATACTAAATAGAAGAAGGGAGACAAGCAAGGGGTAAGCAACTTATCTTGAGCAGACTCAGAGAGGTAATACCAAACGTCCTCCAACAGCACCAGAGAGGAAGTTAGCCAACTGTTATTGCTCCAAGCCTTCACAAGGGAAAATGTTAATATCTCTGGCGACTCCCTAAAGCAGACTGGGAGTCTATAAACACCCAGGTCCAGGTGTGTCAATTATAGCCAGAGGGAGGTTGCCACTGGTTCCAAAAGTCAGAAAGATTAAGAAGGCGTCTGCAATGCCAAACGCAGAGACCTTCTGCAGACAGATGCAGAGAGACTGTCTGTAGCATCTGACACACCCGTGACAAGTATTGCTCAACCCGGTTAAAGAATTTGCTTGTATCTTTTTCAGTGCGCATTTCTATATAAAGAGGGTTATATAAAATAAAATTGTGAAAGAATTGCAATGTATCTACTGTATAAAAATTGGATGCTATACAGTGGCTCCATATGGAATTCAAATTTTTGGGCAGACCCATTGCCTTGAATGGGCGAGTCTCATCTGTCACACAGAAGAAACTACTGCATGCTGCAATTGTTTAGACCATGCTTCAGATGCAAACAGAATGATCGGTAATAGATTGGTGTGCGTAAGCTGCAGTTGGTCTCAGCAGTGCAGGTTCTATTTACACCGGATGCACTGCCGAGATAATCTTTTGTGCAGCACAATAGTTCATTTAACCTGACAGAGGAGCATCCTGCTTAGAATAAATGGATCCAAAGGGTGATTGTGCAGAGCCCCAGAGTCCTGGTCATTGCAGTATTGTGTCTCTTCCACAAGGGGGAGTGATGTTACGTCTGATGGCACTAAAGGAGTTCACCTGACCAGGTATCACAGTCACACATTACACTTCACACTCCGGCCACCAGGGGGAGCAAAAGGTTCTATGTATTAGGCCACTCCTCACACTCTGGTAAAACTGGGGGTTGGATAGGAAGTTAGGGAGAAGCTGACTGGGTTTTGCCCAGGTAACATCTAGTGAGAGAGAGAGTTGCTTGGGAAGACTCAGGGAGGTCCCTGTCAGGGGTGGGATCCTGACAGTGGCCTAGCACGAGACAGAAAGACACGGAGCTGCGCCTGCACCTCATTGCGGGCGGCATCCTAAGAAAGGACACGAAGCGAAGTATATTGTGGAGAAGTGAGAAACGAGATCACAGCACAAAGGTGAAAGAACCAGGAGGAGTCGTGCCCCGAGATCAGCAACATCCTTTTGAGGCGCGTAGCCGGCGGCCGGAACGCCGAGGAAGTAATAGGCTCTATGCATTACTTTGAACTACGGCAGGGCAGTTAACTCTAGGTTGGCTGTCTCACCTTTACACCTAATGAAGACAACGGAGGCAATTATGGGAGAGGGGCGTCTCTAGGGTCCCTATAAAATAACTCCAGGCCTACCCCGTCATACGGGTGCGTCCTATCCATACCATCTGGGGGACGGAGAGAGAGAACAGAAACATACACGACAGTTGTGAGGACTATCCTGTGGTGCTCAGCAGGGAAGTACTACAACACACAGGCGCTAGTAGGAAGGCTACTGATTTCCACCTGCAAAGGGAACTCTGGATGTGCCTTCGGACCGGCCGGTCTCAGCCAGCCCTGTTAGTAGTACTCTGGATTGCGGATGCCGAAGCCTTCAGTAAAAAGGTAAAGAGACTGCAACCCTGTGTCCTCGTCATTTACTGCCATCTACTCATCAAGGGAAGCCCTGGGGACATACTTCACCTGTGGGAAGTTACACCATCTAGCTGCCATTCCATCACCCCAGCGGACCCCTAGCAGCGTCGGTCACCCTGACCGAATACCACAGGTGGCGTCACGAACACTTGACAAACTCTCACCTACACCTTTATTTGGGCGCCCCTTAGCAGGGCCACGGACCGGGTCGGGCCACCGTGACACCCCCAGAACCGAGACCGAGGGACCCGGTACCGAGTACCCCGCTGCCCTGCGTTTGGGGGCCGCTGCAATTGCACAAAAGTGTTATTAAGTTTTTGGAGCAGAAACTCAGCAGATCCTCCTCTAAATCTAAAAACTCATCAAAAACTTTTGAGTTCCTGATCATTTTTTGCTCCAAAAACTCAGCAAAAAAGACTCCATGTGCACATATCCTAAGATTTAGTTCCCATGATGCGTTTTTTAGATGAGGTTTTGATGTTGCTCATTGTTTTTTTTCTCTGCACATAAACACAACGTCTTAGGGTACATGCCCATGATCAGGAAGAGCAGCGTTTTGGATGCCGCTCACCTTCGCTGAGTCCAAAATGCTATGTTCTACATTAGAAGCACAGTGGATCAGTGGATGGGATTTATAGAAATCCCATGCCCACTGTGCTTGTATTCAACACTGCGTAAACTCACCCACGGCGCGGATTTGCGAGATGCAGCATGTCAATTATCTGCAGCGGAGACACCCATAACCAATCACTAGATGCGATGCATCCAAAACACTGCTATTTCCTGATCGTGGGCACATAGCCTTAACTTTCTAGGAAAGTTTAAAAAAAACACAAAAGAAAAAATCCACACATGACTGTATCAATACAGTTTTTTATAAGCCAAATATTAGGAAGTATAAAAAAGCAGCCTTATTTAAAACATGAAATACCCAAAAGAAAGAAAAGCTGCAGAGATAAAAACTGCACTTAACAATGCAGTGAAAAAAACAGCAAGATACCTAATTTAGCAAATAGGTGCAGAAATGCTGCGGACAACTTAGCCAACAAACAGTTGCAGTAGACACTGTAATTGGTATAACAAAACAGAACATTAAGTCATAATTAGTGTTGAGCATTCCGATACTGCAAGTATCGGGTATCGGCCGATACTTGCTGTATCGGAATTTCCGATACCGAGATCCGATATTTTTGTGATATCGGGTATCGGGTATCGCAACAACATTAATGTAATAATGTGTAAAAAAGAGAATTAAAATAAAAAATATCGCTATACTCACCTGTCCGACGCAGCCGGGACCTCAGCGAGGGAACCGGCAGCGTTGTTTGTTTAAATTTCGCGCTTTTACTTGGTTACGTGAAGTCCCGGCTTGTGATTGGTCAGGGCGGCCATGTTGCCGGGACGCGGACCAATCACAGCAAGCCGTGACGAAATTACGTCACGGCTTGCTGTGATTGGTCCGCGTCCCGGCAACATGGCCGCCATTAACCAATCACAAGCCGTGACGTCACGGGAGGCTGGACATGCGCGTATTTTGAAAAGCGCGCGTGTCCAGCCTCCAGTGACGTCCCGGCAACATGGCCGCCATTAACCAATCACAAGCCGGGACGTCACGGGAGGCTGGACATGCGCGTATTTTGAAAAGCGCGCGTGTCCAGCCTCCAGTGACGTCCCGGCAACATGGCCGCCATTAACCAATCACAAGCCGGGACGTCACGGGAGGCTGGACATGCGCGTATTTTGAAAAGCGCGCGTGTCCAGCCTCCCGTGACGTCACGGCTTGTGATTGGTTAATGGCGGCCATGTTGCCGGGACGCGGACCAATCACAGCAAGCCGTGACGTAATTTCGTCACGGCTTGCTGTGATTGGTCCGCGTCCCGGCAACATGGCGCCGTGACCAATCATAAGCCGGGACGTCACTGGAGGCTGGACACGCGCGCTTTTCAAAATACGCGCATGTCCAGCCTCCCGTGACGTCACGGCTTGTGATTGGTTAATGGCGGCCATGTTGCCGGGACTCGGACCAATCACAGCAAGCCGTGACGTAATTTCGTCACGGCTTGCTGTGATTGGTCCGCGTCCCGGCAACATGGCCGCCCTGACCAATCACAAGCCGGGACCTCACGTAACCAAGTAAAAGCGCAAATTTTAAACAAACAACGCTGCCGGTTCCCTCGCTGAGGTCCCGGCTGCGTCGGACAGGTGAGTATAGCGATATTTTTTATTTTAATTCTTTCTTTTACACATTAATATGGTTCCCAGGGCCTGAAGGAGAGTTTCCTCTCCTTCAGACCCTGGGAACCATCAGGAATACCGTCCGATACCTGAGTCCCATTGACTTGTATTGGTATCGGGTATCGGTATCGGATTGGATCCGATACTTTGCCGGTATCGGCCGATACTTTCCGATACCGATACTTTCAAGTATCGGACGGTATCGCTCAACACTAGTCATAATAGCACAATCTGAAAGGGAATATTGATAGTCTTTTATTACTTTACAAGCTCACTGACTGGCTGCAGCGCTGTCGACATGTGGAGGCTCAATACTAAACCAGGGAAGAGTGCGTGAAGCTCAGTCAGTTTTTTTTTACCCCTTTCCAGCATGAAATAGTACATCAAAAGTCGGATCCTTGTGTATGTAGCGGGCTCAGGAGCTGAGCCTGCACCATAGCAGGAAGATGCTGGCTGGTGAAGACCCCATTACAGCCATCTTTATTCTCTTATAAAACCCAATAAAAGAAGTATGCACCTGTTCACACTAGCTTGGAAGTGCAGGCAGTCTTTTGTTATTTGTATGGTAGCTCTCTGACCGAGCGCTCCACCCTTCAGCATGTGGTGGTTTTAACTATAGGAGGAGCCTATCTACCCATAAATACAGGCTTTATAGAGAGGTAGCCACATTTACCCAGGAATTCAGACTTCAGCCTATGGCCAGGGTAACAATACCATAGAATACGGACGAGAGCTATACAAGAAAACATCACATAGCACTCGGACCAATGTTAATCTATGGGGCAGCTCCCATTACCGTATTTCTTTCTCAGGCGTATTCAGCGTGCTAGTGAAATCGCAGCATGCTGCGATTGTACGCTTATATCGGCCAAGTCTTGCCAATGCAAGTCTATGGGTGCGAGAAATAAATCGGACACCACTTCGACCATCAGTGTAGCTTGCAATAAATACGCACACATTTTCCTCATTTCAGCCCATTGAGCCATAGAATTCAATAGGGAAAGCAGTGAGAAATGTAAAGCCCTACGTATGTCATACGGATGTTGTATGGATGCATAGGTGCAAGAAAATCGCATCATCGCATTGCACATGGATGACCATACGGAGAAAACTTGTGTGACTCTCGGCAGGGAGACTTGGACCGATTTTCCATACATTAAGTGTGACCCCGGCCTAAGGGTACAGTCACACAGTACCATTTTAATCGCTACGACGGCACGATCCGTGACGTCGCAGCGATCGTATGATTATCGCTACAGCGTCGTAGACTGCAGTCACACGTTGCAATCACGGCGCTGGAGCGATGCCGAAGTCCCCGGTAACCAGGGTAAACATCGGGTAACTAAGCGCAGGGCCGCGCTTAGTAACCCGATGTTTACCGTGGTTACCAGCGTAAACGTAAAAAAACCAAACAGTACATACTTACATTCCGGTGTCTGTCCCCGGCGTTCTGCTTCTCTCCACTGTGTAAGCGCCATAGCCGGAAAGCGAGCACAGCGGTGACGTCAGACGTCACCGCTGTGCTCGCTTTCCGGCTGGCAGACGCTCACACAGTGGAGAGAAGCAGAACGCCGGGGACAGACACCGGAATGTAAGTATGTACTGTTTGTTTTTTTTACGTTTACGCTGGTAACCACGGTAAACATCGGGTTACTAAGCGCGGCCCTGCGCTTAGTTACCCGATGTTTACCCTGGTTACAAGCGAACACATCGCTGGATCGCTGTCACACACAACGATCCAGCGATGTCAGCAGGTGATCAAGCGACGAAAGAAAGTTCCATACGATCTGCTACGACGTACGATTCTCAGCAGGATCCCTGATCGCTGCTGCGTGTCAGACACTGCGATATCGTAACGATATCGCTAGAACGTCACGAATCGTACCGTCGTAGCGATCAAAATGGTACTGTGTGACGGTACCCTAAGAGAGGTATTGACACTAGACACCTAGGGTCCCAGCAGCGTGAGATCACTTTGTCGTTGGTGCTGGGCATGCATGAATTGGCCAAATTATGTGCTAAGCTTCTCAATTTTTTCTTATTATCAACAGCAGTAGTGCTACTCATATTTCATATAATCCAAGTCTACATGCTTTAGCATCACAGAGTGCAACTTATTTTCTATCCCAAGGCTAGGTCATCAATACTATAGTATTAGACAACCTCTTTAATAACTCAAATTGATAGATGGCGCACTGAGAAAATTAATAAAAAAGCCAGAAATTAGATTTTTTGGTTGCCACAACACTGCAAAACGCAATGCAAAAAGGAGTGATGAAATCATATCCACCCCAAAATATTATCAATAAATGTGATAGAAATATATATATCATGTAGATCTCACTTGCATGTATACTCCTCTATAATCAAATATATACTTATATGCTCACAGCTAATATATACATTATAATAAATGGTTTAAAATGGCTGACACAAACTGAACTGATATAAGCCTGATATAACCCAGACAGATCATATGGGGTTTTCCACCCCTAAAAGCAGAAGAGGGTCAGATGTTTGGTGACTGCTGATCAAATGTCATCTTTGTCCTACAGACAGAGAACTCGAGTTTAGTTGCTTGATCAGCAGTCATATGAGCATTAATCACAATATTCCATATATGTTTAGATAACCAATGACAGAGGAGCTAGACAATATGGTAATTAACTAACCACCCCTGACAACCCCTAACCACTCCTTTCTATGTGAAAATATAAAACTATGTATGTACAATAAAGTATCAGTATTGATGGAATGTTGTTCTGTTACAGTTGTGTACAGTCCATTCTTGATGAGCGCTCAAAATACTCAGTCTAATTGGGAGCGGCCACAGCACACACAGGGATATATTTATCCAACCCTAATATTTCCATAACAGAATGGCGCCCAACGTGGGGCTCGAATGAAACGCACACGTGGACCCACTACTGACCGGAACCGAAGTTATGGCCGTGGCTTTGGCACAGGGGCAGGAGACTGCGCAGCTCCATAAGTAAGGTAAGAAAATGTTATCATCTTACCTGAAAGTCCCCTGTGCCCAGTCCTTGTCTATGCTTCTTGCCGGTAAGATGTGGTCACAAATTCCCAGGTAGTGTAAAAAATCCGGAGCCACGAATCCACCCTGGGAGGTGTCTGCTGTGAGCCGTGTATATGTATTTGTGTAAAATCCGAGAGAGGAAGGAAAAAGTGACTTTTGTTTGTGGTTGCTGAGAAACAGACCGCAGGAGTTCAAATCGCTCGATAAGTTATTGCAGGATTCCCGTGCATAGGAGGAACACGCAGAGTTCCGGGGCAGGTGGTCCCATGATCCAGGCACGGGTAGTGATAACTTAAGAGGGCTACTGCAGATTCCCGTAGTGCCGGCGATCCAGTCAGGACGTCCGGACCGGGGTGGTAGAACCCGGGCGCAGGTGCGTCCAGTGCGATTGGCAGTAGTCTGTTCCCAGCGCAACCTGCATGTGTCACAGAATTTAAAAGGGCATCTCTCGGATTGTCTATCTGTCTGTTTGTGTCATGTACTATTGCCGCTTTAAGAGCATGAAATAGTAAGAGAAAGTTTTGGTTTTTTTTCCTCTCTTGAACTTCCTCTTTTTCAGCTGAGAGGAGAGATATGCATTGTAAATCAAACTGTCACACACATCTGGTTTTTTTTTTCAGACTGTTTTCAGCTGCAATGCTGGCTATTTGTGGTTCTTTTTGTGAAAAGGTGAAATCAAATTGTATCCATCATTTTTGATGTGACATACGTGATTTTAGTGACATTTGATATTATGGCAATGGCATACAGCGACGGATTAAAAAGAGGAAGTGTGTCTCTGACTGCATTTGAGCGCAGAGATTCTAAAGGAAAAAAAAAAAAAAGAGAAAAGCCGTTTTAATTATTAATTTTTTTTTTTTTTTACTCTCTTAAAGGGTCTTTCTTTTTGCGGCATTTTAAAGTTTTTAATTAAGTTTTCCTCAATCTTCAATCTCTTTACCTTTTTATTTTTTATATATATATATTTTTGAAAAAAGTTTTTTTTTTTTCTTTACTATTGTATCAAAGTTTTGAGTTTTTGGTTGTGAACTAAGTTTTTGACGGTTTTTCTTATCGTTTTGGGTTTTTCTTAGAGTTTTATATACTCATTTTTAGAAGTTTTTTTTAGTACTGTTTTCTTTTTTCATTTTTATGTGTTTTTCATTTTCATTTTTTTGCTTTTGCCATGGGGAACAAAGTGGCCGAGCAACAGGAAAGTCTTTTTACTTCCTGATGAGAAAACAGCCCCTAGATAGTGGCAGAATACGAAGGTGTTAAGTATGTGAAGATTTTTGGAAGGTATAAAGTACGTGAAATTCATTAGAATGGCAGATTTCAAGCTGCAGAGTGGCATGACGTAGAAAGGAAAATAAGGGAAGTTAGCTGATGTTAGATTGCTGAATACTAATACATGGTATGAAGTGGCAGCAGAGCTTACATCGTTTAGATGGTACAGAAAGTTATATGAGCAAACCAGGAAGTGATTTTTGTGGGTATGAGACGGGAGAATCTGCGCAGTCTGCTTTTAGCAGAATCCATGGTTTAGGTAGTTATTTTTGCACAGTATGTGGTGCGCCCCGTCTCTCCCTACAGGGAGAAGGCATAATTGCTCCTCTCTATTATTCTTGTTGTTCTCCTCTATCCTCTTTCTTTTTTTTTTTTTTTCCTCTGTCAGTCTTTTCTCTCCGCACTCTCTCTCTCTCTCTCTCTCTCTCTCTCTCCTTTCCTCTTCCTCCACATTTTTTCTCTTCTCTCTCTTCCCCTCTTTCTCCACTCCTCTCTTCTCCTCCCTCTCTCCTCCCTCCACCCTCCATCTTCTCCTCCCTCCTTATCCACTCCCCCACCACACCTTTCTTCTCTCTCTCTCCACATTCTCTCTCCCCTCCTACTATTCCTTTGTCTCACTCCTCAACCCCTCCTCCTTCTTCTTCCTCTTTTTTTTCCTCCGTGTTGCCGGCTGGGCCAACGCCCAATTCAAACAATATGGTGCTTACAGCACAAGGTGTCCCTGGCACAGTCCAGCCATTGCCAGTTGTGATATCGGGGAGGGAAGGTGAAAGCCCCCCCCCTACAGTGGGCAGCCCCAGACATATCAGGCAGCAGTCAGCTCAGCCCTGGGTGCAGAGGGGGGAGGAGTGATATCAGAACGAGCTCACTGACAGATCCTCCGTTACCTCATTTCACAGTCAACAATATTGTAACCCTTAAGGTTTTACATGAACTTTGATATCACTATGTATTGATAATGTACAGCTTCAGCACTGGTCAGAGCTGCCTACATTCACACCAACATGAAACTATAATCCTAATACATCATAGCTTCAGCAAGGGGGGAGACATCCTCACATAAAAAAAAAAAAAAAAAAGCAACTTCTAAGTTCAAAATCAGTCAGTGTATGACCCCAGTACAAGCTGTCACAACTATTCTTCTGATGAAGATGAAGAGGGAACATCATACATGCTGTCTAGTACTAGAAAAGAAACCCACAGGCACCAAGAATGCAAGGGCAGATAGAAGCACCACCATTACACTATGTGCACTGCACTTCAAGTCAGGTGACAATAGTCCAGACCCAGGGATGCATCCCATGCCATTTTACCTAAGAATGTAGCAGAAGCAGCAAACATATGCAGCCACCTGGAATGATCTCTGGGCCATGAATGAAAATAGAAGCAGGTGATGCACTCTGGCCAATCATGAAGGAACAATTCAAACCTCCAGCAGAATCAAACGTACATGCTTGGGAGTCAGGGCCACAGCTAATTGAACAACTCAGAGAGTGGGCCAAAGGCAGATTGGCAGGACAAGCCATGACATGAGCCAAGATAAGACAGAGTCTGTAAAGAAGTTTCATTGCAGAGTAATGCAAGTATTCCAAGACTTGGGCTTCACCATTCATGACCAGATACACAGGCCTTTGGGCATGGACTGAGACAGCCAATCAGGAAACCACTGATAGTGGCTAGGCCTAGGAACAGGTCAATAGCAGTGGACTGACCCAGAAAAAATGTTTTATGTGCGCCTAGGAGACTGTTTATTGCCGATTGTCACCAAAATTGCACCATTTTAGCACCACAAAAGAGCACAAAGAAGGAAAAGGGTGCCGTGCTGCTGAGAACACCAGAAGGGGAGCCAGAGGTGAAGACGCTACAAAGTGCCGATCAACACACCGGAAGAACCGCTGCAGACTCCAGAGAGGAGACACTGACCTCAATAAGGTTAGCAAAGGGGAGAAGCTATGTCGGAGCAGGAGGAAGAAGTGATGGCAGATGCAGCCACAGCCCCTGTAACGCCCCAAGACCTTGGGTTGGATGCAGCCGCCGGTCTCATGGCACCCCGGGCCTCGTCACGAATGCACCTGCAGGCCCCATCTTTCCACCGCAGCATCAATCAGCAGGCCGGACCCCGCTGCCGCTGCAGTACCCATCAAGGGATTGAGTCACAACCAGGGGTGCAGAAGACAGCCCCTCTCATGGTGACCACTGACCTGGAAGCCCAACCACCCTACAAAGACAGAAAAAGTGTCAAGTGTTACATCTGTGGCAAGCTTGGCCATTTCCAGAACCAGTGCAAAGCACTCACGCCCCCGAAGAGACTGGACCCATGCAACCCAAGAGTTGGTCCAGAGAAACAGGTCAAGGAGGAAGTGCAGAAAGCAGTGAAGTACCCCGTCCATAGGACAGAGGCAAGCAAGCCAGGTCCGCAAGACACTACGCTCCTGACATGTAAAACTTCATCTGCAAGACCAGTACCTCAAATTACCTTTAAAAGTGGATGGCGTTGTCAGATCCAAAGTGGTGCAGCCAGAAGTGTGATGACACCTGTGGAACTCGCTCATCCCACCTGCCTATCAGAATCCTCTGTGTCTCGCATGGGCATTGATGGTCAAGTCAGACATTCTCAGCTTACAAAGCCACTGAGCGTGTGCACTCAGCCGGGACACTCTATCCTGTCCCAGTTTGTGGTGTAAAGGACCTGCCACTCAACCTGCTGGGAGCGAACCTACTGCAGAAGCTGAAGGCAACCACAGTGTTCCAGGAAGATGGGACAGTGACACTTTCTTCATCCCTGACCCAAGAAGAGTCATGCTGGCGGCCCTACAAGAACATTAACCAACCAATGAGGCCTACTCAAGGAGGTACTGGACATAGTACCAGAAAGTCTATGGTCTAAGGGACCCCAGCACGTGAGAAAACCTCAAGTTGCCCCAGTACGGGTGTCACTCAAGCCATGTACCCCGTACCCTCGTAAGGCCCAGGCCAGGCCTAGAGTCAAGCTGCCTCTGACCAACTGAAGGTCTACCTGGAAATAGGAATCATTGTTCCTCGCAAATCGCCTTGCAATACCCCGCTTTTCCCCGTCAAGAAAAAGACTGTAAAAGGAGAGCCAGCCAAGTTCAGAATGGTATATAACCTGAGAGCTGTGAATGACACCACAGTGTTTGAAACTGCAATTATGCCGAATCCGCACACTCTGCTCTCGAATGTGCCTGCCACAGCAAAAGTGTTCACAGTGACCGACCTGGCTAAGGTTTTCTTCAGTGTTCCCCCTCATCCGGAAGACCAGTTCCTGTTTGCCTTAATGCACCAGGGGGGACACCACACATGGACAGTGATGCCACAGTGGGCCCAGAACAGCCCTTCACAGTTCACCAAAGCAATGTCCACAGTTCTCACCAACTGAGTCACAGAACAAGCAGAAGTAACCCTGCTACAATACATGGACAATCTACTCCTTTGTGCAGTTGACTTTGACACGTTTAAAGCCCATTCCTTGTATCTCCTACTCTACCTGGCGGAGCAGCACTGCAAGATCTCAAAGAACAAAGTCCAGTGGTGTCTGAAGCAAGTTACGTTCCAGAGACACTGTATTGCTCACCAGGTGAAATACCTGACAGATGACCGGAAGACCACAGTGGAGAAGATGGTCCCTCCGACAACTCCAAAGGTGCTACAGGCCTTCCTTGGTCTAGTTTCATATTGCAGAGCCTGGATCCCTGATGCTTCCGTCCTAATGCAGCCTCTGTGTGAATAAAACAGCGTGACCCCGTTCCTCCAGACAGATGTGGCCTTCAGTTCGTTCAAGAAGTTAAAAGGCTCTGTAGTCTCAGCGCCAGCACTAGGCCTATCTGACTACAAGAAGCCATTCCGTCTCTACTTGATGAGAAGAGAAGGCCTTGCTACTGGAGTCCTGACACAGCTTCAGGGGGGAAAACAGAGACTTTCGGACTACTTTTCAGCTTGCCTGGATCCAGTTGCAAGGGGAGCCTCTTCCTCCCGCATGAGAGCAGCAGTTGCAGCACACGCCCTCCTGGAGAGGACTACTGACATCAGTGGAAAAACCATTGGAAATCCTGGCTCTGCATGACATCTCAGCAATCCTCAACCAAACCCAGCTAAAACATCTCTCCACCGCCAGGCATCTTCGCCTCCAGTGCTCTCTACTCCTGCCCAACAATGTCACCATCTCCAAATGCACAGTCCTCAATCCGCCCACTCTACTCCCACTCCCAAGGGGGGATACAGATACGGATCCTCAGATAAAAAGTCTGATCAAAATCGGCATGATACCTTCTGCAGGGATCTGAATTTGCTCCGGACGGATGACCATGATTGCTTCAGCATCATGCAACAGGAAACAGCAGGACTACCCAAGGTGGCAGAAGAGCCACTGACCAACCCAGAGTTGATCCTCTATGTGGATGGCTCCAGATTTGCAGATGATGAAGGAAGATTCCACACGGGAGGTGCAGCGACCAGCAATCAAGAGATCCTGTGGTCCAGAAGTCTGCCGCCCAGTCTGTCAGCCCAGGAAGCAGAACTGATAGCGCTGATGAAGGCCTACCAGATGGCAGAAGACAAGACTGAGAAAATGTTTACCGATTCAAGGTACTTGCATGGCATAGCACACGACTTTGGACCCATCTGGGCTGCAAGGGACTTCCTCACAGCAAGCGGAACAACCGTGAAGCATCAATGGAGCCATTAAGGACCTGCTGAACACACTTCAACTTCCAAAAGTGGTGACAATGCTAAAAGTCAAAGCGCATGGAAAACTGAACACAGTAGGGGCACGAGGCAACAACATGGCGGATATGGCAGCCAAAGAAACAGTCAAGGGAAGACAATATGGACAAGTGGAAGCGGTCGTAGAGCCGGACGGCTACTACAGGACGGCTGAAGACAGGAAACCTGACAAGATGACATCCTGGGATCTGCTCAAAAAAGTTGCAAGAGCAAGCCCCAAAGGACAAGAAGGAATGCTGGGTGCAGAAGTGAGCAACACATGAAGAAGGAAGGGTATACTAAATCGACTACAAACCCTGTTTACCCCGAAGCATGTACCCTATGGTGGTCCAGTGGGCACATGGGCCCACACACAGATTAAAGACACAGATGAATGATCCGATTGGTGCTTACTGGTTCGCTCCAGAAATCTCCACCCTAACAGCCAAGTTCATAAACAGCTGTCTGACCTGTGGCAAATGCAACCCTGGAAGAATGAAGAAAGTTCCCACACACCAACTTGCCAGACCACTGTACCCCCTTCCAGAGGATCCAGATAGACCACATCCAGATGCCGCCAAGTGGAGGATTCGAATATGCCCTTGTGGTCGCGGACGTGTTCTCAGGATGGCCAGAAGCTTTCCCAGTGAGGAACCAGTCAGCAAAGACTACTGCAAAGAAGCTACTCTCAGAGACGAGATATGCAGCTATGGGGTCCCAGAAGTGATAGAGAGTGACCAGGGACCTGCATTCACAGCAAACCTCACATGAGAGATCTAGTCAGCAGTAGGGTCAGACTTAGGCCTACACACTCCCAATCACACTACTCAGTGTTAGGCACACTCCCAGAGGCCCAGAAAAGCTGTCACCATGTGAAATTTTGTTTGTGTCTAGTCCCAGGTTAGGGGTATCCTTTCCCTTAGCAGCTGATTATGCAATATGATACTTTGTCTGCTTATGTAATTGAAATCACCAAGAAACTTGCTAACATCCATTCTCGAGTTTTTTTCTTCATTGCCAGATCCAGATTCAGTGTCCGGTATGCACTCCTAGAAGCCAGGAGACTGGGTGTTGGTGAAAAAGCTTGTAAGGAGAACACCACTCGATCCCAGATTTGATGGTCCTGTTCAAGTGCTGCTGATGACACCAAACTCTGTGAAACTGGAGGGAAGACTCGCTTGGATCCACTCATCGCATCGCAAGAAAGCTCCCCTACCAGAAGATGACACCCAAGCCAGAATGATGTTGCGGCCTGACCGAAAAGATGACCTACCTGATAAAGACTACACATCGCTCACTACACATGCTATTGACTAAGAGACTGATTGCAACGAACCCCCGTTAGGGACAGATCTCCTGACCGCCCATTTGCGAAAAGTCTGTATGGAGTGGGGCACAGGCGTTAGGCTCGTGTCAGTTCGCCAACAGCACAAAAGAGTTGCAGCGCTTTGGGACAGGAGGCTAGGATTAGGGCAAGTGATATCTAAGGGGGGCTTGTGATAGAAATATATATATCATGTAGATCTCACTTGCATGTATACTCCTCTATAATCAAATATATACTTATATGCTCACAGCTAATATATACATTATAATAAATGGTTTAAAATGGCTGACACAAACTGAACTGATATAAGCCTGATATAACCCAGACAGATCATATGGGGTTTTCCACCCCTAAAAGCAGAAGAGGGTCAGATGTTTGGTGACTGCTGATCAAATGTCATCTTTGTCCTACAGACAGAGAACTCGAGTTTAGTTGCTTGATCAGCAGTCATATGAGCATTAATCACAATATTCCATATATGTTTAGATAACCAATGACAGAGGAGCTAGACAATATGGTAATTAACTAACCACCCCTGACAACCCCTAACCACTCCTTTCTATGTGAAAATATAAAACTATGTATGTACAATAAAGTATCAGTATTGATGGAATGTTGTTCTGTCACAGTTGTGTACAGTCCATTCTTGATGAGCGCTCAAAATACTCAGTCTAATTGGGAGCGGCCACAGCACACACAGGGATATATTTATCCAACCCTAATATTTCCATAACATAAAAACATGCACTCATCATGTAAAAGACAAGCCCTCACAAGGCTCCATCGATAGAAAAATTAAAACATTCCAGGTTTTGGAAATTGGCTACCCGAGAAAGCTTTTTTGTTCATTTCTGATTCTACAACTACCCCCCACCCCCCCCCCCAAAAAAAAAACAAAAAAACAAGCTCTCATACGACTACATAGATGGAAAAAAGTAAAAAAGTAATGACTCTTAGAAGAGCAGGAGAATAGTGTTGATCTGTGACCTGTCCACAGAGGGAATTAGTCAGATATCCAGTAGAGTTGGTGTTACATGTTACGGAACCCCTCAGCACCCAGATTATGTTGTGCAGTCATATGTATGTATAATAGGTTCCATGTGAGATTCATGTCCCTAATGCATCAGACCACAGGCTGCGCCCCTGGGCAGAGGGGACAAGATATTCTCCTTCTGACCTCCCCCACCTTTGTAATTCCCACAGTAAATATCGGCAGGCTCCGGCCCCCTGCGGCTATTGTAATGTATGTCTGGCCTGCCGCTTTTGAATGGGCCTGCCCTCTGTATCTGTTGTGATATATATTCTGTGTCCTGTGAGTAAAGAGTTGTCACACTGGAAATACGTGGAGAAGCAGTGATATTTTATATGCACCCATGTAATGAAGCCATTCCAGTCAGTGTCCTTCATTCAGACTCCAGCTAAAGCAGAGTGGACCTCCTGAAACACGGGGTGGTACTAAAGAGGTACTCCAGCACAGCAGACCCCGTTACACTGGTGGCAGACAGCGGGATGTGAGACCCCATCTACAGGAGGAAAGGAATGAATGGAAAACAACTACCTGAAGTTAAAGAGGACTACATTAAAAGATCTGGTGGAAGCTCAAGGGTTAATTGCCAGCAACAAAACAAAAGCGGATTTGATAGCAGCCATCATGGAACACGACAGTGCAGCGCCCCCCAATGTGAACGTGGAGGAGACTGAATTCCAGAGGGAGGTAAAGAACAGACTGGTGTTCTATGGCCCAAACCCTGCAGTAGAGCTCATACGAGAGGTGATGGCTGATGTGTATACGGATCTGAAGGAAAAGATGGCAGAGCAGACCAGGATAGAGCTAGTCAAAATGGAGATGGCAGAGCGGACCAAAATAGAGCTGGCCAAGGTGGAGATGGCAGAACGGAGAGAGGAGAGTCAGTGAGCAGGGGGAGCTCTGGCCTCTGCCCAGGTACCTTCAACAGTAAGCCACAAAAAGATCCAGTATAATGCCTTCCGACAATTGCGGGAGGCAGAGGAAGACATTGATGGCTTTCTGCAGGACTTTGAGCGGCAGTGTGCCCTGCATCAAGTGAAGCCGGAGGAACAGGTTCAGATTCTGGCCAGCAAGCTGACAGGCCGGGCAGCGGACGCCTATCGCACGGTACCTGATGAGGACTGTATGGACTATGAGCGGATCAAAGAAGTGATCTTGGCCCGGTATGCGCTGACACCAGAGGCATATCGCCAAAAGTTCCGCGGACTTATAAAATGGGTAACCGATACCCATGCTGAATGGGCCTGTAAATTACGGCGGTCACTGCTACAGTGGGTACAAGGGAGCCAAGCAACCACTAAGGAGGACATCCTCCAGCTCTTCTTGTTAGAGCGATTCTTTAATGGACTAACCCCCGAGACAGAGGAATGGCTTTGGGACAGACAACCAACAACTCTTGAGGAGGCCGCTCATCTGGCCGATGAACACCATGATGCCAGGAGGTCTGTCGGCCGGATCAAAGATGGGCACAAGGGGTCCTCCCATGGGTCTGGAAGCCCCCAAACCACAGAAGATTGTTGGGGGACCAGCTCAAAACCCGACCTACCACAGTCCCCCTGGGGTGCGATGCCACACCTGCCATCAGCTGGGCCACCTGCAAAGACAATGTCCCAACCAGACTCCGCTTACCCAGTGGCCAAAGACGGGAACAGCTACCTTCAGCCGGGCTGCTGTACACTGCTACCAAGGCGAAGCTGATCCGGCATTGGGGGCTATGACTAACCAGGGGATGGAAGAGATAGAGGAAGTGCTGCATGAAGTAGACCCCGTTCAGGCAGCCCGGGCAGATAATCGACAACAGCATCGACAGGTCGTGTGGGTTAATGGGAAACGTATGCAGGGACTAAGAGATTCCGGAGCAACTTTGACCCTTGTGAAGCTTTATCTCGTCCGGGACCAAGAGAAGATGGACCGGACAGTGGCAGTCCGTGTAGCAGGGGGAGCCATACATCGACTGCCCACTGCCAGGATTCACCTGAACTGGGGAGTCGGGGATGGCCTTGTTGAGGTTGGCTTGATGGAGGAATTGCCTGCAGATGTCTTGCTGGGAAATGACTTGGGGCCTATGTTGTCTGCCTTCTCGGTCGGCCCTCTGACTGACACATATCCTGTGACCACCCGGAGACAAGCTCGAGCTGCGGAGGCGGAATCACACTCAGAGGAGGCCCAGGTAAGACACCCCAGCCCTATACGTATTCCCATAGCCAGACATTTCTTGGGCCACCCCAGCTGAATTTAAGAAGGAGTTACTTGAGGATCCTTCATTAGAGGGATATCGTGGGAAGGCACAGGAGGGGAGAGGAGTACTGGAAGGGGAGCAGTTTGTATGGCAGCAGGGACTCCTCTACCGGGTTACCGAGCAGCACCACACAGGGACGAGCCCCACTATAAAACGACAGCTGGTAGTTCCCAAGAAGTACAGGCAGGAGTTACTGCGAATCTCTCATGATATACCCTTGGCCGGGCACTTCGGCGTCAGTCACACCAGTCATCGTCTGACACAAAACATTTTTTGGCCAGGGGTAACCTATGATGTTGGCAAGAGAGGAGATCACTGCCAGGCCAAATTACGCCCCCTCCCCATTGTGGAGGAGCCATTTAGCCGAGTAGCGGTCGATCTGATAGGACCGTTAGCCAAACCCAGTCCGTCAGGGAAAAGGTATATATTGACAGTGGTAGATTATGCCACACGGTATCCAGAGGCGGTTGCTTTACCTAACATATTGGCAGAGACGGTGGCGGCTGCTGTTGTGAATTCTGCTCTTGGGCTCCCTCCGGTGGTTGTAAGTGGTAGCGCTGCTGTCTCTGAATTGCAGCATTTATCAGGTGTGTTCACTTTCTGCAATTCTGACTGGGCTATTTAGTCTTGCTTGACCCTTTAGTCAGTGCCAGTTGTCCATTGTTCCTGGAGGATTCACATCCCTGCCTGGTCCCTCCTGCTTTGCTGTTCATTTCAACAAAGATAAGTTCTGGCCTTGATTTTTTGCTGTCCACATGCTGTGGCCTTATTGTTCAGTTCTTTTCCATGTTTTTGTCTTGTCCAGCTTGGTCAGTATAAGGATTTGTTTAGCCAAGCTGGTATCTCTGGAGATGCAGATATACCCTCCATATCTTTAGTTAGCTGTGGAGATTTTGTATTTTGTGTGGTGGATATTTTCTAGTGTTTTACTACTGACCGCATAGTACTCTGTCCTATCCTTTCTATTTAGCTAGAAGTGGCCTCCTTTGCTAAATTCTGATTTCAGTCTGCGTATGTTTTTTCCCTCTCCTCTCACAGTCAATATTTGAGGGGGGCTGTCTATCCTTTGGGGATTTTCTCTGAGGCAAGATAGTTTTCCCTTTTCTATCTCTAGGAGTAATTAGTCCTCTGGCTGTGTCGAGATGTCTAGGGAGTGATAGGTACATTCCACGGCTACTTCTAGTTGCGGTGTTAAGTTCAGGGTCTGCGGTCAGTACAGGTACCACCTTCTCCAGAGTACTTCTCATGCTGCTCTTAGGCCACCAGATCATAACAGGCTGCCCTGCTCCAGGTTTTCTCACGGGTTGGATTTCCCCGGGAGATTATCTAGGACCAGGGTACCCAGTTTACAGCAGAAGTGACCAACCAACTGTGGAAGCTGTGCGGCGTAAAGTCCATTAGGAGCGTCCCGCACCACCCTCAAACCAATGGGTTGTGTGAACGCTTTAACGGAACGTTGAAAAAACTCATTGGGACTTTTACCAGGACCTATAGGGACTGGGAGAAATTCTTGCCACACCTCCTGTTTGCCTATCGGGAGGTACCCCAAGAATCCACAGGGTTCTCCCTGTTTGAATTGGTATACGGGAGGCGGGTAAGGGGACCCCTAGACTTAGTGCTAGAACACTGGGAAGGGGAGGGCACCATAGAAGGGGTACCTATTGTACCCTATGTGCTGGAATTCCGGGACCGCCTGCAGGAGCTGACCCAGGCTGTACGTGGGAACCTGCAGGTGGCCCAACGGCGCCTGCGCATATGGTACGATCGGAGGGCCAGAGAATGCACCTTTGAGATAGGACAGAAGGTCCTGGTGTTATAACCCACTAGGCAAAACAAGTTCCAAGCTGCATGGCAGGGGCCCTACCAGGTAGTGGGGAAAATAGCTGACGCCACCTATAATGTCGCAGATTGTGACGACCCCAGGGTTATCCGCATGTTCCACGTGAACATGCTGAAGCCCTACCGGGAGCGCCCTGAAGAGGTAGTGGCCATCTGTGCACCTGAAGCAGAGGATGTAGCCGGACTCCCCTTGCCTGATGTCTTAGGAGAGAGGACTCAGTCTAAAACATGGGACCAGGTACACTGGGGTGAAGAGCTAAGTCCCCGGGAAAGACAGCAGGCAGAGGCTTTGTTGAGGCAGCGACAGAGGATGTTTTTAGGGAGACCTGGGTACACCCACCTGGCACAACACAAGGTTGAGACCCAGGATCAGACCCCCCTGAGACAACCCCCTTTCCGCATCCCTGAGTCTGTATGAGAAAAGATGCGACAAGAGATAGGGGTCATTGAAGAATCAGATAGTCCCTGGGCATCTCCCGTAGTGGTAGTGCCCAAGAAGGATGGGACTACATGGTTTTGTGTAGACTATCGCAGGCTCAATGAGAAAACGGTGACGGATGCGTATCCCATGCCGCGTGTGGATGAACTGTTAGACCGGCTGGTGGGGGCAAAGTATTTGACCACCATCGATCTATGCAAAGGCTACTGGCAGATTCCCCTTAGTCCTGACGCTATTCCCAAGTCGGCATTTGTCACCCCGTTCGGCTTATTTCAGTTTCGAGTTATGCCATTCGGGATGAAGAATGCCTCTGCGACCTTCCAGAGGCTGGCTGACCGGCTTCTGGATGGTCTCCAGGACTATGCGTGTGCCTACCTGGATGACATCGCCATCTACAGCGCGACATGGGAAGAGCATCTAAATCACCTAGAGACAGTATTGGACAGGATCCACAAGGCCGGAATCACCCTGAATCAAACAAGTGTCACGTGGGCAAAGCGGTGGTTCAGTATTTAGGGCATTGGGTGGGAAGTGGGAAACAGCGACCAAAACCAGCCAAGATTGAGACCATAGCCAAATGGCCCACCCCACGCACGAAAACCCAGGTCATGGCGTTTCTAGGGATAGCAGGGTATTACAGGAAATTCATCCCCAATTACAGCAGCGTAGCCAAGCCCCTCACTGATCTGACCCATAAGAACCAACCCCGCCAGGTAACCTGGACCCCAGAGTGTGAGGAAGACTTCCGCCAGCTAAAGGATCCCTGTATTGGCCGCACCCGATCCAACTAAACGTTTCCTTGTTCATACGGACGCTTCTATGTTTGGATTGGGGGCAGTACTGAGCCAAGTCGGGCTGGACGGCCAAGAACACCCGGTAGCTTACCTGAGTCGGAAACTACTGCCCCGTGAAGTAAGCTATGCGGCCATCGAGAAGGAGTGCCTGGCAGTAGTTTGGGCACTCAAAACGTTACAACCATATTTGTATGGACAACAGTTTTCCCTCCTAACGGACCATAATCCCCTAGTCTGGCTTAATCGGGTCTCCGGAGACAATGCCAGATTACTGCGGTGGAGTTTAGCCCTACAACATCTGGACTTCACCATCCACTACAGACCCGGCAAACAAAACGGTAACGCCGATGGACGAAGTCGACAAATGGAACTTGTACCAACCCCATAAACTTCAGTCATCCCCAAACCGATCTGTTAAGGATCAGACTGTGTATGCCGATCGCGTCGCTGAAAGGGGGAGCCGTGTTACGTGTTACGGAACCCCTCAGCACCCAGATTATGTTGTGCAGTCATATGTATGTATAATAGGTTCCATGTGAGATTCATGTCCCTAATTCATCAGACTACAGGCTGCGCCCCTGGGCAGAGGGGACAAGATATTCTCCTTCTGACCTCACCCACCTTTGTAATTCCCACAGTAAATATCGGCAGGCTCCGGCCCCCTGCGGCTATTGTAATGTATGTCTGACCTGCCGCTTTTGAATGGGCCTGCCCTCTGTATCTGTTGTGATATATATTCTGTGTCCTGTGAGTAAAGAGTTGTCACACTGGAAATACGTGGAGAAGCAGTGATATTTTATATGCGCCCATGTAATGAAGCCATTCTAGTCAGCGTCCTTCATTCAGACTCCAGCTAAAGCAGAGTGGACCTCCTGAAACACGGGGTGGTACTAAAGAGGTACTCCAGCACAGCAGACCCCGTTACACTGGGAATATACATTACAGTAGTGTTGACTGAAGCAGGATTTAATGTGTACGGAGGTCCGTAGACTCTGAGACTGATAATGTTTTGAGAAAGAAGAAAGAGACATGTTGGATTCCAATGTCCAGTCCTTTTGCTCCCAAGGAGATAATTACACAGGCAAGGGTTGTTTGGTGGTGGTTACCATCCTTCTCCCCATCTAGGACACATGTATGCTCAGCTGAGTGTGCATGTGTATGGGAAGTTCGGGAACCTTGGGGTGACATCTGGCCAACTTAACAACTCCTAAAATCTATATTTTCTTGATTGGTAATGACATACATTTTGGCTGATCATATTGACGTCAGTAACTCATTCCTTTTCCTCCACCTCTCATTGCCAATATAATATGCATGTCACTTTGACAATCATACAATTTTCTTCAAGATGGGAGAACGAGGTTTATGACCAAGAAATCCTGATTTGCCAACTGGAAAAAAACTTTTTTTCCACATCTTCTCAAATGATAAAAAAAAACTTGACCCTTCATGCATTCATTTCTCTTTAAAATGTTCTTGACGCCGCATAGAGTATTTAAAAGTTTTAGAGAAAGTTTTCTAACTTCTTCCATATTAGCAGCCGAGGCGTAGAGTCCTCTAGAGGGAATTAAACTTCGCATTCATAAGACCCTAGCTGAATGTATATGTATTTATTCTGCAATTTATGTCCTACGGCTGAATGATTTTAGATCACATTTCCTCTTTGTTACTATTTATACAATTTTTAGGCAATCTACATTTTATAATGGTTAATTTTCACACATTTCCACAAGATTTTACAATTTCGCTTGCAGTCCCAAAGTATCATATGGACAAGGACTTCCTTCATAGAATTTTAACCTTATTCTGTGAGTTCTTCCTTTTAATAGACTGCCTGAAAATTAAATTGGAATTCTCAGTCTCGTCGATTTGCGAACTAAGTTCATGACATAAAAGCTGTAGCTGGAAAGTAATGGAAAAAGTTTCACGTTGAATGGAAGGTTGTTGAAAAGCAAGAATGACTCAAGTTCAGAACCTGAACACCACAGCTCCATAGTCAGTCTAGTGGCCATTCGCAGGTACTGCAGCTCCAGTCCCATTAAAGGGGTAGTCCAAAGGCCAAAGTAATTTTCATCTAAATCCCTATCTATTTAGTGCCGTAATCTAAACTAATTACTAATATAAAGAAAAAACAACTGTCAGCTTGAAGATTATTCGATTGCACCACCGTGCAGGGAAATTAACAAGGAAAAATGAAGTCCAGCTTACTGAAAATCTTCTTAAAAGTCCATATTTATTAGAAAAAGTTGAAGGATATGTAATCTTTGCCAATAGTGAATAAAACATAAATCAAAAACACATAGCCATAACGATGTATGGAGGACTATGTGCTGGCCATAGTAATGTATAGAGGATTATGTAGTGCCCATAGTACTGCATGGAGGACTATGTGGTGTCCACAGGGCCGGCATTTGGCACAGGCAGACCAAGCAGACGCCTGGGGCCCCCACCTACAAGGGGACCCCCTGCATCTGCCCAGAGGGTTTTCAGCAGTGAATAATGCTGTGCATTGCTCTGTAGTCCCAGAACGTGTCTCCCAAACCCCCCTTGAGACCCCCTCAGTGCAGTGATTTACTCACTGTGGTCCCAGAGCTCTGTGCCATTTGCTGTAGGATCAGGTTTCTCAGTCACATACAGCAGGGGTCAGCATGGGCTCTGACCAGTCACTAAATCACTGCTTGTAATCTGACAGGGCGACCTCCTGTCACTACTGTCTGGATGACACAAGACAAGAACATTGTCTGCTGAATCAGGGTATTTATTATATAGAAATAAATGAATTCCCACGTGAAATAATAAGGGTAAATCATACACATATAGTACAGGTGTGCATAGGAATCAGCATTTTTGTTGCATTTTTTTGCAACCAAAACATGCTCTCTTGGCAGTAAAAACACTGCTTTCAAAGCACCCATTTTTTAGGGTATGTGCAGAGGATCCGGAAATGGCAGCCCTTTGGATGCAGCGGACATCATGCTGCGTCCAAAGTGCTGCCATGTTTTGAACACAGGTGATTCCCATGTGTTCATTGATCTGTGCGGAATCCCTGCGTTCTATACATTGCACGGGTGAGATTTCTGTGGTGGAGACTCGCGTCTACGCCAGATAAATTGACATGCTGCAGCCTGGACAGACGCGCCCCATGTCCGTCTCCGCAGGTGAGGTGCAGGTGATAGTGCACGCATAGTAGAGATGGAATTTTGTCTACAGTACATGTTTAATAAAGTTAGTGTTATTCACAAAAAACGCAGCGAAAAACAACGTTGCAACATTTGCAGCATTTTTTAAACTTTTTCATTGCTTTCTACGGATGAAAAAAATTGCTGAAAGTGACACGCTGCAGATTTAAAAAACGCTACAGTTGTGAAATTCAGTCAGGGGAAAATAAAAGGGTGTGCAGGAGATTTCTGAAGATCTCAGTTTTTGCTTGTGCTGTAAAATGCTGTAAACTTCTTATTTGCAGAAGAAAAAGCTGCAAAAATTCTGCATATGAACATAGCGAAAAGCTGCTTTTCAAAGTGCCAGCAAAACATAGGAGATTTCCGAAATCTCCTGCATGCTCTTGTTTTTTTTCTGACTGGATTTCAGAACTGTAGCACTTTTTAAATCTGTAGCGTGTCACTTCTTTCAGTGTGTTTTCACCTGTAAAAAGCAATGAAAGAATAAAAAAGCTGCAGATATTGCAACGGCATTTTTCACTGCAATTTTTTAAGTGGTTTTGGTGAATTAAACTATTAGATCTCGTTCACATGTTCAGTATTTCACATCAGTATTTGTAATGCAGAAACAGCAGTGGAACAATGAGGCTATGTGCACACGTTGCGGAATCTGCCGTGGATTTTTCCACACAGATTCCTAAAAATCTGCAGGTAAAACACAGGGCAGATTTACGGCAGAATTACCGCGTTTTTTGTGTGGTTTTCAACAGCGTTTTTACACCTGCGGATTCCTATTATGGAGCAGGTGTAAAACGCTGTGGAATTTGCACAAAGAATTGACATGCTGCAGAAAATACAACGCAGCGTTTCCGCGTGGTATTTTCCGTAGCATGTGCATGGCGGATTTTGTTTTCCATAGGTTTACATGGTGCTGTACAACGCATGGAAAACTGCTGCAGATCCGCAGCAAAATCCGCAGCATGTGCACATACCCTGAGAAACACGTCACCACTTCGGTATTTATCACCCTCCTGGTTTTGGCTTACACATATTGATGTGAAATACTGACCAAATACTGATTGTATGAATGTGGTCTTAAACATACTGTAGACAAAGCAAACATCCTCACTCCAAAAAAAGCTGAAAAAAGTGTGAAGAACACCACAAAAGAAGCTGAAAAACAGGTGTTTTGAACGCAACGTTTTTACTGCTAATAGAAAAGGTTTTGGCTACTGAAAAAAATACTGCAGGTGAACATAGTCTTACTCTGAAACGCTATGTCTATCTGTGGTGTTACATAGGACTGCAGGTGATATATACTAAATTATCTGTACTCAGAGAGTTATCACTGTATTATCTGTGGTGTTTAAAAAAAATTAAGAGGGGGTTGAGGGCAACTCTTTGTCTTGGGGCTTGGGCCCCCAATCTTTTTTGACCCTAGCAACGCCCCTGCATACAGCTAACAGTGGCAGACCTGTTGGCCGATATAAGGCCCCTAAATATGGGGGCCACAGTGTGAGCACTGGCTCCAGGCCCCTCCACCAACTGTATCCACATCCTGCTCATGTAATATAACTTAAATGTTTGTGTGATTTTACAATGTTAGCATTTGGGTCCCCACTTTAAATTTTTGCCTAGGGCCCCACTTTGTCTAAAACCGGCCCTGGGTGTCCATAATACTATATGGAGGACTTTGTGGTGCCCATAATACTGTGTAGAGGATAATACAGTCCAGTTTAAAATGATAATTCTGCAGTCACTAGGGGAGGAGATATAAAACGTAAATTAGTGAACAGGTAGAAATGGTGGATTTATCAACTTAAAGAGAACCTGTCACAAGGTTTGGCTAATATGAGTAATGGCCACCACCTTTCAGGGCTGATATACCGCATTGTATAATGCTATATAAGCCCCCAACCTGACCTGAAAAATAAAAAAAAGAGCTTTTATTATATTCCCCTGCGGGGCAGTGTGGTCCGAGGGGTGTTGTTCTTCTTGGTCCGGCGCCTCCTACCTTTTTGCGATGCCATCCTCCTTCTTGGTTCATGTGGATGACGTGTCCCTGCGTCATAGAGAGGAGAGGAGAGTAGAAGGACACCTGGAGCAGATGTAGGGGCTGAGCAGCCACGAGGGAGCTACTACCCCTGGAAAGAGAGATATCGTGAGGAGTTGAATAGTGAAGGAGCTTAGAGGAAAGAAGCGCCATGGAGTAAAGGGCTCAGGAGGGGAACAGCTTAAGGACACCCTCAGAGCCAGAGCGCAGAAGCCGGGTGCCAGGAGCCCGAGGTTGTGTTGTTCTCCAGGACGCACGACAGAACCGGAGGGCATAGTACTATATGTCAATTGCCTGTAACAAGTCTGAGGTGAAGCAGTAACCCTAAGAGCCGGGTCATCTAAGAGATCCTATAAACAGGCTCAAACTGAATATCGTACAGACATCTGTCTTAGGACAGGAGAGAGGGGACCCTGTCAGCAAGCTTTAAGCCGCAGGGACCTCACCATCTGGCGCAAGTAGGAAAGGCTTACGGACCTCACCTGAAGTGGGATCCCTTATTGCCTCCAAGTCTGCCGGACTACAGCTACCCTACACCTGGTACCCTGGACTGAGGACTGCTACCATCAGTAAATCAGGTAAAAGACTGCAAACTCTGTGTCCTCCACTTATTCGTCGGCTTACACCATCTTGCCATACACTTTCGAAGCCCTGGGGACCCCGCTGCACCATCTTGCTGCATACCATCAGCCCTGAGGACCCCTTTAAGCAGCGTCGGCCCCAACTGACCGAACACCACAGGTGGCATCATGAACATAGACATTACAAATCCCCTTAAAGACCTTTCCCTTTACTTGGACGCCCAGGGCCACGGACCGGGTTGCAGCCACTTTGACATCCCCTTTAAGACCGGACCCGGTACCGAGTTACCCGCTGCCCTGGTGGGGCGATCCAATAACATTGTGGGATATAGTTAAAATAGTGACAAAATGTACAGTTGGTGGAGAACGGTTGAACTTGAAAGACCTCGGTCTTTTTTCAACTTATGTAAGGTGCCCATTAATGACATCACGCCGAAGCACAGTTTGTCAGACTCTTTCCAGTGCTGCTGTATTACTGGTAGTAAGTAAGGAGAATTTTTTTAAACCCCTTCTCTCGATCCTCCACAAATGAACAGTGTGATGATGGCTCATAATCAGAGTCAGCACCAAATCGTAGCTGACATCCTCCTGTAATAGTCACAATTAGTGCCGATCGTTGCCATTTAAATCTTTAGATACTGCTGACCAGGGGCGGACACTGATAGCTTGGGGCCCCTGTGCAGGAAATATGTCTGGGCCCCCTTCCTTTTATGGCAACAAAGGTATAGATACATATATATTCTGTATATAGATAGCCACACACCCATGTATATATTACATAGTCTCCTTTACTAAGTATATTGCCGTCTCTTATTACACAGTGCCCTCTCTTGTTATGTACAGCTCCATCACTTAGATATCGGATTATATAGAGCCCTGTTTTTATTACACACCGTCCTGTCTTGTTAGATGTATAATGCAATGATGGTTGATGGAGCATGGGAAAGCTTCTTTTCTAATGGAGGAGCTAATGGACTGGTCGTCTTGTCACCGGCTGCTCCATCGGCAATCATTTTATATCCAACAAGAGAGACTATGCAATAAAAGAGGGCACTGTGAATAACAAAAATAACAAGAATACACTATGTAAGAGGCAGCACTGTACATAACAGCAGAGGAAGCTATATAATAAGTCACGGCAACATATATAACTAGATAAGATGGTACCTAATAAGGGATGGTGTTATACATAATAAAAGAGGACACTATATACTAAGGGACTGTGCTTACCATAATAAGTGAGTACACTATATACTAAGGGACTGTGCTATACATAATGAGAGAGTACACTATATACTAAGGGACTGTGATATACATAATAAGGCTACATTCCTGTATCTGTGTGCAGTGCTTTTATAGACACATTGAGCAAGTCCTATTCTAATCCTCCAAATCAGATCAGAACAGAACATTCTCTGACCCCCATGGGTCTGCAGCGCCCCAGAGACCAGGTCGTTGCAGTACTGATGCTCCGCCACTAAGGGGAGTGATGGTACGTCTGATGGCACTTAAGGAGTTCACCTGACCAGGTATCACAGTCACACATTACACGTCACATCCTGGCCACCAGGGGAGAAAAGGGTTCTATGTATTAGGCCACTCCTCACAATTTGGTAAAACTGGGGGCCGGGTAGGAAGTTAGTCAGAAGCTGACTGGGTTGGATCAAGGCAACATCCTGTGGCAGAGGGTGTTGCGGGGGAAGATTCAGGGGGGTCTCTGTCAGGGGTGGGATCCTGACAGTGACCTAGTGAACAGAACAGAACGTTACATTAGGAGTCTTGCCTTAAGATCGTGGCAACATCCTACTGAGGCGCGTAGCCGGTGGCTGGAACGCCGAGGAAGTATTGGGCTCCAAGCATTACTTCAAACAGCGGCAGGACAGTTGATTATAGGTTGGCTGTCTCACCTAAATCACCTAAGCAGACATAGGGGGCAATTGTGGGAGAGGGGCGACGCTAGGGTCCCGGAAGAACTCCAGGCCTACCCGTCATACGGGTGCGTCCTAGCCATATCATCTGGGGGACAGAGAAGAACATCAGAACAGATACAATGTGAGAAAGAACATCAGAAACAGACACAACAGTTGTGAGGACTATCCCGTGGTGCTCAGCAGGGAGGTACTACAACACACAGGCGCTAGAAGGTAGGCACTGATTTCCACCTGTAAAGGGAACTCTGGATGTGCCTTCGGACCGGCCGGTCTCAGCCAGCCCTGTTAGCAGTACTTTGGATTGCGGATCCTGAAGCCTTCAGTAAAGAGGTAAAGAGACTGCAACTCTGTGTCCTCGTTATTCATCGTGACTTGCATCACGCACCACCATCACACCTTTCATTGGACGCCCCTTAGCAGGGTCATGGACCGGGTCTAGCCACCGTGACAACCCCAGGACAGAGACTGAGAGGCCCGGTAACGAGTATCCCGCGGCCCTGCTTCTGGGGGCGCTCCAACTTGGCGTCACGAACAGGATCTACTTAAGCCTGAAGAATCAGGTCATGTGCGCCTTGGAACTGTGACTGAATTGTGCTTGAACTATGATTTATTGCAAAGACTGTGGATTGTCACTTGCCGCCAAAAGTTCCCGCCAAAACCGCCACCATTGCAGCGCCACGGGGAGCGCAGAGGAAGAAGGGCGTGCCATGGGAGGAGACTATCAAAGCGGCGCCAAAAGTGGCGACCGCCCCCTCCGACTACTGTTGCGAGATGACGACCTGTGTTATGATCCGGTGACCTTGGAGCCGCATGAGACTTTCTCAGGAGAAGGTGGAACCTGTACTGACCGCAAACCCTAAACTGACACCGCAACTAGAAGTAGCCGTGGGGTGTACCTAACACATCCTAGACACCTCGACACAGCCGGAGGACTAAATACCCCTATAGATGGAAATGGGAATTCTATCTTGCCTCAGAGCAGAACCCCAAAGGATAGGCAGCTCCCCACAAATATTGACTGTGAGTATAAGAGGAAAGACAAACGCAGGCAGAAATCAGGATTTAGCAAAAGAGGCCATGCTAGCTAAATAGGAAAGGATAGGACAGAATACTAAGCGGTCAGTATTAAAACCCTAAAAATATCCACAGCAGATAATACAAAAATTCCACCATCTAACTAAAGACCTGGAATGTATCTCTGCATCTCCTGAGAATCCAACTTGACTGAAAATATCCAAACACAGTCTAAGCTGGACAAGAAAAAACAATGAATAGCACTGAATTGTAAAGCACACCGCATGTGTGCAGCAGAAACAAAACCAGACACTTATCTTGGCTGATTTGGCAGCAGGGCAGGAGGAACCAGACAGAGATGCATAACCTCCAAGAACAATGGACAACTGGCAAGGGCTAATGAATCCTTCAAACCTAAGTACCCCAGTCAGAGCTGCAATCAGCAGGAACACCTGCCCAGGATTGCAACCCAGGGACAACTGCATTACCAAGAGCAGAATTCACAACAGTACCCCCCCCTTGAGGAGGGGTCACCGAACCCTCACCAGAGCCCCCATGCCGATCAGGACGAGCCAGATGAAAGGCACGGACCAAATCAGCAGCATGGACATCAGAGGCAAAAACCCAAGAATTATCCTCCTGGCCATAACCCTTTCATTTGACAAGGTACTGAAGCCTCCGCCTCGAAAAGCGAGAATCCAAAATTTTCTCAACCACATACTCCAACTCCCCATCAACCAACACAGGGGCCGGAGGATCAACAGAGGGATCAACGGGCACCACATATTTCCGGAAATAGAAAAAAATCCAGCTCAACGAGGTGGTGAAAAAGCAAAGTCTTGGTACTTTATTCACTTCATATCAAAAAATAGAGGATAAAACAACAGCACAATATAATTAAAAACACTATCTACGCGTTTCTGGTGACATAGCACCCTTAGTCATGACTGTTGTTTTATCCTCTATTTTTTGATATGAAGTGAATAAAGTACCAAGACTTTGCTTTTTCACCACCTCGTTGAGCTGGATTTTTTTCTATTTCCTGCATTCCTCACGCCTTGACACAGTGTTTCCGTGCTCCGAGCCTCCAGGGACTACAACTATGGTGAGCTGGATTTTTTCTTTTGTCACCACATATTTCCGCAATAAAGATCTATGGAAGACATTATGGATAGCAAAAGAGGCCGGAAGGGCCAATCAAAAAGACACCGGATTAATAATCTCAGAAATCCTATAAGGACCAATAAACCAAGGCTTAAACTTAGGGGAAGAAACCTTCATAGGAACATGACGGGAAGATAACCAAACCAGATCCCCCACCTGAAGCCGGGAACCAACACACCGACGACGGTTAGCAAAACGTTGAGCCTCCTCCTGGGACAACACCAAATTGTCCACCACATGAGCCCAAATCTGCTGCAACCTGTCAACCACAGAATCCACACCAGGACAGTCCGAAGGCTCAACCTGCCCCGAAGAAAAACGAGGATGAAAACCAAAATTACAAAAGAAGGGTGAAACGAAGGTAACTGAACTAGCCCGATTATTAAGGGCAAACTCGGCCAATGGCAAGAAAGCCACCCAATCATCCTGATCAGCAGACACAAAGCATCTCAAATAAGTTTCCAAAGTCTGGTTGGTTCGCTCAGTCTGGCCATTTGTCTGAGGATGAAATGCGGAAGAAAAAGACAAATCAATGCCCAGCCTAGCACAAAAGGCCCGCCAAAACCTAGAAACAAACTGGGAACCTCTGTCAGACACAATATTCTCCGGAATACCATGCAAACGAACCACATGCTGAAAAAACAGCGGAACCAAATCAGAAGAGGAAGGCAATTTAGGCAAAGGCACCAAATGAACCATCTTAGAGAACCGGTCACAAACAACCCAGATAACAGACATCCTCTGGGAAACCGGAAGATCAGAAATAAAATCTATAGAAATATGCGTCCAAGGCCTCTCAGGGACCGGCAAAGGCAAAAGCAACCCGCTAGCACGGGAACAACAAGGCTTGGCCCGCGCACAAGTCCCACAGGACTGCACAAAAGAACGCACATCACGTGACAAAGAAGGCCACCAAAAGGACCTACCCACCAAATCTCTGGTACCAAAAATACCAGGATGGCCATCCAGCACAGAACAATGAACCTCAGAAATCACTCTACTAGTCCATCTATCAGGAACAAACAGTTTCCCCGCTGGACAGCGGTCAGGTTTGTCAGCCTGAAATTCCTGAAGAACCCGTCATAAATCAGGGGAAATGGCAGAAAGAACCACCCCTTCTTTCAGAATGCCGACCGGTTCAAGGACCTCAGGAGAATCGGGCAAAAAACTCCTAGAGAGGGCATCAGCCTTAATGTTCTTAGAACCCGGAAGATACAAGACCACGAAATCAAAATGGGAAAAAAACAAGGACCATCGAGCCTGTCTAGGATTCAGCCGCTTGGCAGACTCGAGGTAAATCAAATTTTTATGATCAGTCAAGACCACAATACGGTGCTTAGCTCCCTCAAGCCAATGTTGCCACTCCTCAAGTGCCCACTTCATAGCCAACAACTCCCGATTGCCGACATCATAATTGCGTTCAGCAGGTGAAAATTTACGGGAAAAGAATGCACACGGTTTCATCAAGGAACCAACAGGATCCCTCTGAGACAAAAGGCCCCTGCCCCAATCTCAGAAGCGTCAACCTCAACCTGAAATGGAAGAGAAACATCCAGGTGACGCAACACCGGGGCAGAAGTAAATCGGCATTTAAGCTCCTGAAAGGCAGAGACAGCCGCAGAGGACCAATTCGTCACATCAGCGCCTTTCTTCGTCAAATCGGTCAAGGGTTTAACCACACTGGAGAAGTTAGCAATGAAACGGCGATAAAAATTAGCAAAGCCCAAAAATTTCTGAAGGCTCTTCACGGATGTGGGTTGAATCCAATCATGAATGGCATGAACTTTAACCGGATCCATCTCTATAGATGAGGGAGAAAAAATGAAGCCCAAAAAAGAAACCTTTTGCACTCCAAAGAGACACTTAGACCCCTTCACAAACAAGGCATTATCACAAAGGATCTGAAATACCATCCTGACCTGTTCCACATGGGACTCCCAATCATCGGAAAAAATTAAAATGTCATCCAAATATACAATCATGAATTTATCAAGATAAGTCCGGAAGATATTGTGCATGAAGGACTGAAAAACAGATGGAGCATTAGAGAGCCCGAATGGCATCACAAGGTATTCAAAATGGCCTTCGGGCGTATTAAACGCAGTTTTCCATTCATCACCCTGCTTAACACGAACAAGATTATATGCCCCCCGAAGGTCAATCTTAGTAAACCAACTAGCCCCCTTAATCCTAGCAAACAAATCAGAAAGCAGAGGTAAAGGGTATTGAAACTTGACCGTGATCTTATTCAAGAGGCGATAATCAATACAGGGTCTCAAGGAGCCATCCTTCTTAGCAACAAAAAAAAAACCCGCTCCCAACGGTGAAGAAGATGGCTGAATATGCCCTTTCTCCAAAGACTCCTTAACATAACTCCGCATGGCGGTATGTTCAGGCACAGACAGGTTGAAAAGTCGGCCCTTAGGAAACTTACAGCCTGGAATCAAGTCAATAGCACAATCACAGTCCCTATGCGGTGGGAGTGAACTGGACCTGGGCTCATCGAATACATCTTGAAAATCAGACAAAAACTCTGGAATTTCAGAAGAGGGAGAACAGGAGATTGACATCAAAGGAACGTCATTATGAACCCCCTGACATCCCCAACTAGTCACAGACATAGACTTCCAATCCAATACAGGATTATGTACCCGCAATCATGGAAAACCCAGCACGATAGCATCATGCAAATTATGCAACACCAGAAATCGACAATCTTCCTGATGGGCTGGCGCCATGCACATGGTCACCTGTGTCCAGAACTGGGGCTTATTTTTAGCCAAAGGTGTAGCATCAATGCCCCTTAAAGGAATAGGGTTCTGCAAAGACTGCAAGGGAAATTCACAACGCCTGGCAAACTCAAAGTCCATTAAGTTCAAGGCGGCGCCTGAATCCACAAACGCCATGACAGAAAATGATGACAATGAGCATATCAAGGACACAGATAACAGAAATTTAGGTTGTACAGTACTGATGGTAAATGAAGTAGCGATCCTCTTTGTACGCTTAGGGCAGACTGAAATGACATGAGAAGCATCGCCACAATAAAAACACAACCTATTCTGACGTTTGAATCCATGTTGTTCCGTTCTAGACAGAATCCTATCACACTGCATTGGCTCAGGCATCTGCTCTGAGGACAACGCCACAGCGCGCACAGTTCTGCGCTCCTGCAAGCGCCGATCAATCTGAATGGCCAGAGACATAGAATCATTCAGACCGAAAGGCGTGGGAAACCCCACCATAACATCTTTGATGGATTCAGAAAGACCCTTTCTGAAAATTGCTTCATCATTCCATTTAGTCAACACAGACCATTTTCTAAATTTCTGACAATACAACTCTGCTGCTTCTTGACCCTGAACCAGGGCCAACAAGGTCTTCTCCGCTTGATCCACCGAATTTGGTTCATCATATAATAATCCTAAAGCCTGAAAAAAGGCGTCTACATTAAGTAAGGCCGGATTCCCAGATTCCAGGGAAAATGCCCAATCCTGAGGATCGCCACGCAGCAGGGAGATGACAATTTTAACCTGCTGAATGGAATCACCAGAGGATCGAGGTTTCAGAGCAAAAAACAGTTTACAATTGTTTTTAAAACTCAAAAACTTGGACCTGTCCCCAAAAAACAAATCAGGAGTAGGAATCCTAGGCTCCAAAACTGGAGTCTGAACAATATAATCAGAAATATCCTGTACCCTAGCAGCAAGCTGGTCCACACGAGAAACCAATCCCTGAACATCCATGCTAGCACAAGACTCCTCAGCCACCCAGAGAAAAAGAGGGAAGAAGAGACCAAGCAGACTACAGAAAAAAAAATGGCTCAACACCTTTCTTCCCTTCTTCTGAGATGCATTTAACTCATTGTAGGCCAGTTGTACTGTTATGATCTGGTGACCTTGGAGCCGCATGAGACTTTCTCAGGAGAAGGTGGAACCTGTACTGACTTCAAACCCTAAACTGACACCGCAACTAGAAGTAGCCGTGGGGTGTACCTAACACATCCTAGACACCTCGACACAGCCGGAGGACTAAATACCCCTATAGATGGAAATGGGAATTCTATCTTGCCTCAGAGCAGAACCCCAAAGGATAGGCAGCCCCCCACAAATATTGACTGTGAGTATAAGAGGAAAGACAAACGCAGGCAGAAATCAGGATTTAGCAAAAGAGGCCATGCTAGCTAAATAGGAAAGGATAGGACAGAATACTAAGCGGTCAGTATTAAAACCCTAAAAATATCCACAGCAGATAATACAAAAATTCCACCATCTAACTAAAGACTTGGAATGTACAGTATCTCTGCATCTCCTGAGAATCCAACTTGACTGAAAATATCCAAACACAGTCTAAGCTGGACAAGAAAAAACAATGAATAGCACTGAATTGTAAAGCACACCGCATGTGTGCAGCAGAAACAAAACCAGACACTTATCTTGGCTGATTTGGCAGCAGGGCAGGAGGAACCAGACAGAGATGCATAACCTCCAAGAACAATGGACAACTGGCAAGGGCTAATGAATCCTGCAAACCTAAATACCCCAGTCAGAGCTGCAATCAGCAGGAACAACTGCCCAGGATTGCAACCCAGGGACAACTGCATTACCACCAGCAACCAACGGGGGTAACCCAAGAGCAGAATTCACAACAGACCTGCCCAGAAGCAGAGGAGAACCGCCCCCTGATTTGCAACAGTGGGAACGAGGGGAAGAAGAAGCTACGCCCTCAGAAATTGGAGGAGCAACGTGCATGTGCCACCGAAGATCCCGGAGCAGGGATGGCGACCATTGAGTCCCAGAGCGACGGCGAAGTGATTCCGGCCTGTCCTCGCCCACCGGAGATGGACTCGAACCCACCGCCGCTGGAGGATCCAGACTTCTCGGAGCTACAGGCGGCGGAGCCGAGCCAGCCTATCCCGAACGCGGAGCCAGCCGCTGTGAAGCCACGGAAGTCGGAGCCAGGCGAGAGGGTCGCGTTGGAGGAACCGCAGTCCGGGCTGCAGCCGATTCCAGTGTCCTTATCAACGGAACAGATCAACATCGGTGGAACCACATCAGACGCAGGTATGGAAAGCGTCCCTTCTCCCCCGACCGATCCTGCTACCGTGACCGCTCCCCAGCCCGACAATAACCGAGTTTTCACCGCTGAGCTGGTAGTGATAACCCCAGGCACGATGGAGAAGCTGGTGCCTCCGTTACCAACAACGATGGGGAAACCGCTAGATGTGAGCTCAGAGGGGGTGATCTTCCAGTGGGACACCCCACGGATTGGGCTGGATGGGGCCCGGCAGGAGGGCCTCAGCATTGCTGCGCTCACCTGGGAACAGTATAAGCAATGCTTAATTCTACAATGGCAAAACCAAAAAGAGACAGAACCAAATGACCCACGAAGAGTACAGAGTCCAAGGACTGAACACAATAAGAGGAACTCGGTAAGGCAGGGGACTGTACTAGCCTTTCACCCGAAGCGGAGTTGGGGCTCTATACAAGAACCGGGACTGCCGACTGAAATCTTCTTTACCAGCTACAATGTGAAAACCCCGTCCCGCAATAAATGTGACAATCAGCTACCATGTAAAGGGGACCAGGTGACCTACACTCGCCACCGGAGTGCGCAGGGGTGGTGCACTCGAGACGACCAACGATACGAGCTGGCAGTAGCGCCACCTGCTGTCCCGACTACGACTAACCCTGATTTGACAAATGCTACTACTGTTACCACGGTGTGTATTATCGCTGCTACTGAACTTGGAACCACAGCTGACATTCGAATCCAGACACCGGGTGATCTGACCGCGCCTGGGAGACCAGCCAATGACATCGATCCTGCATCCACCGAGGACAGAGGACCTCAGCCTTACCGGCCGGAGAGTGTCCTCCACCAGCTGATGCAGTGTAACCTCCTGTAAGGATAAACCTCGGAACCACGAGTATGTAAATAGTTAACTATTTGTTTCCCTGCTTTTTGCTGCTAATACCCGACCTGGGTTATTCTTAAAGGGATCCCTTTGTTTACCCGGGATCCCTATTGCTTTTTATTTTTGCCCTTGTTTTTATTTTTGCTTTTTGTTCATCACTGTTATAAAGACTGCCGAATCATGGACGGTGAATGGTTCACAAACTGTATTGTAAATAGTTCGCACCTTCTTAAAGGTGCCCTTTACTGGTTTTACAAAAGAGAGAGCTTTTTGAAGAGACTGTTCCCGAGTACAGCATGGAAGCTCTTGCCTTAAACGGACTTGCAGATAGAGAGAGTCTGCATTACCTCAAAGAGACTTGGTTCCCCCCTTAAAGGGAACATTCACCAGTTGCACTTAAAGTATAATGTTGCCTTAAAGAAAGTAGATGGTAATAATGTTTTACATAGAAGTAATATGTAGTTAGTTAGATAGTTATAGAGAATGTTTAATAATGTTACTAGAGAATGAGGACAGGAAAGAGTGAAAGCCGAATTTCAATAAAGTAAACCCGTAGGGGTTAGTTAGTGAGTCCTCCTGAGAGCCATAGAGAGATGGTTAATTGATCCTGCACTAAGAAAAGAGGCAGTAGGCCTGGGCAGATAAACAGGGGGTCCTGCATATGAAAAATCAGAGAGTAAAAAGAAGAGTGTTGCACTTAGAAGAGAGAAATAAAGAAAAAGTTAATTTATATTTTAGAGTTTTATAGTAAGCCTTTAGTGGGTTCAGCTTATACGCCCTTAAAGGAAAAGTTAAATTATTGTTCAGAATTTGCACTTAGTAGAATACCCGGCTGGGTAATAGAAGTTATTTATAGTATGTTATTTAAAAATATTTAACCATGTTTTGTTTGTAACGTTCAAGAGTCCTCACCTCCCATAAAGGGAAGCACTGTTATATTTACTTGTTCATTGCATTTCAAAATTTTGTATGTCTTTTGCTGACATGTATTGTTGTTTTCTTCCCAGTCCGGGAGTACTGGATTTAACCGGGGGGGAGTGCAGCACCCCAGAGACCTGGTCGTTGCAGTACTGACGCTCCGCCACTAAGGGGAGTGATGGTACGTCTGATGGCACTTAAGGAGTTCACCTGACCAGGTATCACAGTCACACATTACACGTCACATCCTGGCCACCAGGGGGAGAAAAGGGTTCTATGTATTAGGCCACTCCTCACAATTTGGTAAAACTGGGGGCCGGGTAGGAAGTTAGTCAGAAGCTGACTGGGTTGTATCCAGGCAACATCCTGTGGCAGAGGGTTTTGCGGGGGAAGATTCAGGGGGGTCTCTGTCAGGGGTGGGATCCTGACAGTGGCCTAGCGAACAGAACAGAACGTTATGGAGCCGCGCCTGCACTTGAATGCGTGGCATCCCAAGAAAGGAAACGAAGCGAGGTTTATTGTGGAGAAGTGAGAAATGAGATCGCAGCAAAAAGGAGATAAAGCCAGTAGGAGTCGTGCTTTAAGATCGTGGCAGCATGCTACTGAGGCGCGTAGCCGGTGGCCGGAACGCCGAGGAAGTATTGGGCTCCAAGCATTACTTCAAACAGCGGCAGGACAGTTGATTATAGGTTGGCTGTCTCACCTAAATCACCTAAGCAGACATAGGGGCAATTGTGGGAGAGGGGCGACGCTAGGGTCCCGGAAGAACTCCAGGCCTACCCGTCATACGGGTGCGTCCTAGCCATATCATCTGGGGGACAGAGAAGAACATCAGAACAGATACAAGTTGTGAGAAAGAACATCAGAAACAGACACAACAGTTGTGAGGACTATCCCATGGTGCTCAGCAGGGAGGTACTACAACACACAGGCGCTAGAAGGTAGGCACTGATTTCCACCTGCAAAGGGAACTCTGGATGTGCCTTCGGACCGGCCGGTCTCAGCCAGCCCTGTTAGCAGTACTTTGGATTGCGGATCCTGAAACCTTCAGTAAAGAGGTAAAGAGACTGCAACTCTGTTTCCTCGTTATTCATCGCGACTTGCATCACGCACCACCATCACACCTTTCATTGGACGCCCCTTAGCAGGGTCACGGACCGGGTCTAGCCTGTTGTGAATTGAACTTTTTGGCTCCCTCTTGTGGTCACTAGCGACATGACACTTTGATTTTCTTTCCTCTGCTTGGTACCCACCTGGTTCGTTAGTCCAGGGGTGTTGCTATTTAAACTCCCTGGATTCTCAGTCTGGTGCCTGGCATCGTTGTAATCAGTTCCTTTCTGTTTGCTCCTGTCTGCTGGTCCTGGTTCTTTGCAAAATAAGCTAAGTCCTGCTTCCTTATTTTTTGGTTATTTGCATTGCTCTTAATTTTGTCCAGCTTGTACTAAATGTGATTCCTGATATTGCTGGAAGCTCTAGGGGGCTGATATTCTCCCCCCGTGCCGTTAGACGGTTCGGGGGTTCTTGAATATTCAGCGTGGAAATTTTTATAGGGTTTTTGCTGACCGTATAAGTCATCTTCCTATATTCTGCCATTAGTCAGTGGGCCTCTCTTTGCTAAAACCTAGTTCATTCTTACATTTGTCTTTTCTTCTTACCTCACCGTTATTATTTGTTGGGGGCTTGTATCCAACTTTTGGGGTCTTTTCTCTGGAGGCAAGAAAGGTCTATTGTTTCCCTTCTAGGGTTAGTTAGTTCTCCGGCTGGCGCGAGACGTCTAGAACCAACGTAGGTACGTTCCCCGGCTACTGCTATTTGTTGTGCTAGGATCAGTTATACGGTCAGCCTAGTTACCACTGCCCTATGAGCTGGTTTTTTGTGTGTGCAGACTTGGTAATAACCTCTGAGACCCTCTGCCATTGGGGTCATAACAGTATGCCAGGCCAAAAGTAATACTTAATGCATTGCAGAAGTGGGATTATAAGAAAGGAAATTCTGAGGTTTTTTTTTATTTTTTCCTTTCTTCCTCCCCTTTATCTCTGAGTGGCTTGAGCTTGCTGCAGACATGAATGTCCAGACTTTGATTACTAGTGTGGATCAGCTTGCTGCTCGTGTGCAGGGCATTCAAGATTTTGTTACTTGTAGTCCTATGTCAGAACCTAAAATACCTATTCCTGAACTGTTCTCTGGAGACCGATTTAAGTTTAGGAATTTCAGGAATAATTGTAAATTGTTTCTATCTCTGAGACCTCGTTCGTCTGGAGACTCAGCTCAGCAAGTAAAAATTGTTATCTCTTTCTTGCGGGGCGACCCTCAGGATTGGGCCTTCTCGTTAGCGCCAGGAGATCCAGCATTGGCAAATATTGATGCGTTTTTTCTGGCGCTCGGGTTGCTTTACGAGGAGCCCAATCTTGAAATTCAGGCAGAAAAAGCTTTGCTGGCTATCTCTCAGGGCCAGGATGAAGCTGAAGTGTATTGCCAAAAATTTCGGAAATGGTCCGTGCTTACTCAGTGGAATGAGTGTGCTCTGGCCGCAAATTTCAGAAATGGCCTTTCTGAAGCCATTAAGAATGTGATGGTGGGTTTCTCCATTCCTACAAGTCTGAATGATTCCATGGCGCTGGCTATTCAAATTGACCGGCGTTTGCGGGAGCGCAAAGCCGCTAATCCTCTGGTGGTGTTGTCTGAACAAACACCTGATTTAATGCAATGTGGTAGAATTCAGACTAGAAATGAACGGAAAAATCATAGACGTCAGAAGGGGTTGTGTTTTTACTGTGGTGATCCTACACATGTTATATCAGCATGCTCTAAACGCTTAACAAAGGTGGTTAGTCCTGTCGCCATTGGTAATTTGCAACCTAAATTTATTTTGTCTGTGACCTTAATTTGCTCATTGTCTTCCTACCCTGTTATGGCGTTTGTGGATTCAGGTGCTGCCCTGAGTCTTATGGATTTTTCATTTGCCAAACGCTGTGGTTTTGTTCTTGAGCCGTTGGTAAATCCTATCCCTCTTAGAGGTATTGATGCTACGCCATTGGCGGAAAATAAGCCGCAGTTTTGGACACAGGTAACCATGTGCATGACTCCTGAACATCGGGAGGTGATTCGTTTTCTGGTTCTGCATAAGATGCATGATTTGGTCGTTTTGGGTCTACCATGGTTACAGACCCATAATCCAGTTTTGGATTGGAAGGCAATGTCTGTGTCAAGTTGGGGCTGTCAGGGAATTCATGGCGATTCCCCGCCGGTGTCTATTGCTTCCTCTACTCCTTCAGAAGTTCCTGAGTATTTGTCTGATTATCAGGATGTATTCAGCGAGTCCAGGTCCAGTGCTCTTCCTCCTCATAGGGACTGTGACTGCGCTATAGATTTGATTCCGGGTAGTAAATTTCCTAAAGGGAAGATTATTTAATCTGTCTGTACCTGAGCATACCGCAATGCGTTCGTATATCAAGGAGTCTCTGGAGAAGGGGCATATTCGTCCATCCTCTTCCCCTCTTGGTGCGGGATTCTTTTTTGTGGCCAAGAAGGACGGATCTTTGAGACCTTGTATAGACTATCGGCTTCTGAATAAAATCACTGTTAAATTTCAGTATCCTTTGCCTCTGTTGTCGGACTTGTTTGCCCGGATTAAGGGTGCCAAGTGGTTCACCAAGATAGATCTTCGTGGTGCGTACAACCTTGTGCGCATTAAGCAGGGAGATGAATGGAAAACTGCATTTAATACGCCCGAAGGTCATTTTGAGTACTTGGTGATGCCTTTTGGGCTCTCTAATGCCCCTTCAGTGTTTCAGTCCTTTATGCATGATATTTTCCGGAAGTACCTGGATAAATTTATGATCGTTTATCTGGATGATATTCTGTTTTTTTCTGATGATTGGGACTCCCATGTAAAGCAGGTCAGGATGGTGTTTCAGGTTTTGCGTGAGAATGCTTTGTTTGTCAAGGGCTCAAAGTGTCTCTTTGGAGTGCAGAAGGTTCTCTTTTTGGGTTTTATTTTCTCCCCTTCTGCGGTGGAGATGGACCCAGTCAAGGTCCGAGCTATTCATGATTGGACTCAACCCACGTCAGTTAAGAGTCTTCAGAAGTTCTTGGGTTTTGCTAACTTCTACCGTCGTTTTATCGCTAACTTTTCTAGCGTTGTTAAACCTTTGACGGATATGACCAAGAAAGGTTCTGATGTTGCTAACTGGGCTCCTGCAGCCGTGGAAGCTTTCCAAGAGCTGAAGCGCCGGTTTACTTCGGCGCCTGTTTTGTGTCAGCCTGATGTCTCACTTCCCTTTCAGGTTGAAGTGCATGCTTCTGAGATCGGTGCAGGGGCCGTTTTGTCGCAGAGAGACCCTGGTTGCTCTATAATGAGACCATGTTCTTTTTTTTCTAGGAAGTTTTCGCCTGCTGAGCGGAACTATGATGTTGGCAATCGGGAGTTGTTGGCCATGAAGTGGGCATTTGAGGAGTGGCGTCATTGGCTCGAGGGTGCTAAGCATCGTGTGGTGGTCTTGACTGATCACAAAAATCTGATGTATCTCGAGTCTGCTAAACGCCTGAATCCTAGACAGGCCCGTTGGTCATTGTTTTTCTCCCGGTTTGACTTTGTGGTCTCGTACCTACTGGGTTCAAAGAATGTGAAGGCTGATGCGCTTTCTAGGAGCTTTGTGTCTGACTCTCCTGGAGTCTCAGAGCCAGCTGGTATTCTTAAAGAGGGAGTTATCTTGTCGGCCATTTCTCCGGATTTGCGACGTGTGTTGCAGAGATTTCAGGCTGGTAGACCTGACTCTTGTCAACCTGACAGACTGTTTGTTCCTGATAAATGGACCAGCAGAGTCATTTCCGAGGTTCATTCCTCGGTGTTGGCAGGGCATCCGGGGATTTTTGGCACCAGAGATTTGGTGGCTAGGTCCTTTTGGTGGCCTTCCTTGTCACGGGATGTGCGGTCGTTTGTGCAGTCCTGTGGGACTTGTGCTCGAGCTAAGCCTTGCTGTTCTCGTGCCAGCGGGTTGCTCTTGCCCTTGCCTGTCCCGAAGAGGCCTTGGACAGACATTTCCATGGATTTCATTTCAGATCTTCCGGTGTCTCAGGGCATGTCTGTCATCTGGGTGGTATGTGATCGTTTTTCCAAGATGGTCCATTTGGTGTCCTTGCCTAAGCTGCCTTCCTCTTCCGATCTGGTTCCTTTATTTTTTCAGAATGTGGTTCGTTTGCACGGCATTCCTGAGAATATCGTGTCTGACAGAGGATCCCAGTTTGTTTCCAGGTTCTGGCGATCCTTTTGTGCTAAGATGGGCATTGATTTGTCGTTTTCATCTGCCTTTCATCCTCAGACTAATGGCCAAACTGAGCGAACAAATCAGACTCTAGAGGCTTATTTGAGGTGTTTTGTTTCTGCAGATCAGGATGATTGGGTGACCTTCTTGCCATTGGCTGAGTTTGCCCTTAATAATCGGGCTAGTTCCGCTACTTTGGTTTCGCCATTTTTCTGCAACTCTGGTTTTCATCCTCGTTTTTCCTCGGGACATGTTGAGCCCTCTGACTGTCCTGGGGTAGATTCTGTGGTGGATAGGTTGCAGCGGATTTGGAATCATGTGGTGGACAACTTAAAGTTGTCACAGGAGAAGGCTCAGCGTTTTGCCAACCGCCGCCGCGGTGTGGGTCCCCGACTTCGCGTTGGGGATTTGGTGTGGCTGTCTTCTCGGTTTGTTCCTATGAAGGTCTCCTCTCCTAAATTTAAGCCTCGCTTCATCGGTCCTTATAAGATTTTGGAAATCCTTAATCCAGTGTCCTTTCGCTTGGATCTTCCGGTGTCGTTTGCCATTCACAACGTGTTCCATAGGTCTTTGTTGCGGCGGTACGTTGTGCCGGTGGTTCCTTCTGTTGAGCCTCCTGCTCCGGTGTTGGTTGAGGGCGAGTTGGAGTACGTGGTGGAGAAGATCTTGGATTCTCGTCTCTCCAGACGGAGGCTTCAGTATCTGGTCAAGTGGAAGGGCTATGGTCAGGAGGATAATTCTTGGGTGGTCGCCTCTGATGTTCATGCGGCCGATTTGGTTCGTGCCTTTCACGCTGCTCATCCTGATCGCCCTGGTGGTCTTGGTGAGGGTTCGGTGACCCCTCCTTAAGGGGGGGTACTGTTGTGAATTGAACTTTTTGGCTCCCTCTTGTGGTCACTAGCGACATGACACTTTGATTTTCTTTCCTCTGCTTGGTACCCACCTGGTTCGTTAGTCCAGGGGTGTTGCTATTTAAACTCCCTGGATTCTCAGTCTGGTGCCTGGCATCATTGTAATCAGTTCCTTTCTGTTTGCTCCTGTCTGCTGGTCCTGGTTCTTTGCAAAATAAGCTAAGTCCTGCTTCCTTATTTTTTGGTTATTTGCATTGCTCTTAATTTTGTCCAGCTTGTACTAAATGTGATTCCTGATATTGCTGGAAGCTCTAGGGGGCTGATATTCTCCCCCCGTGCCGTTAGACAGTTCGGGGGTTCTTGAATATTCAGCGTGGAAATTTTGATAGGGTTTTTGCTGACCGTATAAGTCATCTTCCTATATTCTGCTATTAGTCAGTGGGCCTCTCTTTGCTAAAACCTAGTTCATTCTTACGTTTGTCTTTTCTTCTTACCTCACCGTTATTATTTGTTGGGGGCTTGTATCCAACTTTTGGGGTCTTTTCTCTGGAGGCAAGAAAGGTCTATTGTTTCCCTTCTAGGGTTAGTTAGTTCTCCGGCTGGCGCGAGACGTCTAGAACCAACGTAGGTACGTTCCCCGGCTACTGCTATTTGTTGTGCTAGGATCAGTTATACGGTCAGCCTAGTTACCACTGCCCTATGAGCTGGTTTTTTGTGTGTGCAGACTTGGTAATAACCTCTGAGACCCTCTGCCATTGGGGTCATAACACTAGCCACCGTGACAACCCCAGGACTGAGAATGAGAGGCCTGGTAACGAGTACCCAGCGGCCCTGCGTCTGGGGGCGCTCCAACTCTCATTCTCAGATCCGAGATTTTCATGTATGTGTGAATGGACCTATAAAACTCTATGAGTCCGTGTGCCATTCGATAAAAAACCTGGAAGGAAATGTGAGAATGTAGAATAAGTGATTTTATAAAAAACATTATCACTCCACATCACACAGTACAGATACAGAATAATATTTACATCCAGGCACTTACCGCTGACGTCTCGTCTGATTTGAGCTGCTTTCGCCTGTTTCTTCTCCATCTGGTTAGACCTTCATGTCAACATCTCCCAGCAACGAGTCATCTTGTCACGATGATCTTCGCAGCCCTGAAAATAACAAGGTCACATATATTATATACATACACGTGTCTCCCCCCGAATACAGATATGTACCCCACCATTAATATACGGGGGGGGCATGTATTTGGATACACATAAATAAAATGGGAATGGTGACAGTTTTCTTGCGTAGGGTGTCTTGCATTGAAATCTGCTGCAATGACCCGGGTACTGCGTTCACCAGACATCAACACAATTTCTATCCGCTGCTCACGTGTTAACCTCTGCGACATGTCAATGGCTGTAAACAAAGAGAAACTTGTAAATAACTCATGAAAGAATAAAGTTACTTTAAAACCAAGCACACAATTGTTTTTCTTGTGAAATTCTCAATAAGTTTGATGTGTCACATGACCCCTCTTCCCATTGGAAAAAATAAAGTTGGATCCAAAATGGCCGACTTCAAAATGGCCACCATGGTCACCACTGATCTTGAAAAGTTTTCCCCCTCCCATATACTAATGTGCCACAAACAGGAAGTTGATATCACCAACCATTCCCATTTTATTTATGTGTATCCATATACATGGCCCACCCTGTACTATTAGCCACGCACCATTAAAAATATCAAGTCATAAGCAACACTGTGCCCCCCATTAACTATAATCTCTGACTCCCAATAATACAAATTATTCAGTCTGTGACTCTCCCTAATTACTTGTAAGGATATGTGTACACGGAATATATGCAAGGTTTACAGTATAGGAAAAGTGAATGTGATCCCTGAAGTCTCATGCACACGCTCCTTATTTTTTCCTTGCAGGTTAATGTGGCACCCCAGGAGTCTGGGTACTACAGTGATATTGCCTGCCTCTCTGGGAGGGTGATGACATGCCTGGAAGCGAAGAGGATCCCTTTAACAGGTAACACATACATTCAACACTTTCTGACTCCAGGCCAGAAGGGGGAGCTCTAGACCCGGTTTCAGGGGAGCTTTCCCTACATATATTCTGGCTGGGGGAGGAGTTAGTTAGTCTAGTCTGTCAGTGAGTCAGTCTGTTAGTCTTTGAAGAGTGTGAGGGGAGAAGGAGCAAAGGAGAATTGAGGAGCTGGAGGGGAGCTGCGACTGAGCTCCCTCCATGCTGAAGTGCAGGATCCGGACACTGGGAGTCCGAGGCTGTGTGGGACTGTATTCCCCACAGCAGAAACCGGAGGGCAGATTTCAAGTCGCCTGTCCACAACTACACCCGAAGGCACAGCGGCATATAGAGCCCGGAGTCGCCGCAAGTAGGTACACCTGTAGAAAGGCTCGTGTTGCCTGCCATGCGGGTACTGTCCTACATATAGAACAGAGAGGGAGGACCTTGTGTGAAGCCTCAGGCAGCAAGAGATGCACACTACCGCGCAGTAAGGTTGGCTCCCAACCCCACCTGGCTAAGGGGATTCCAAATCGCTTCCAGGCTGCCGGATTCCAAAGACTGCCTGTAATCAGGGTACCTGAACTGCATCAGTAAAAGGTAAAGAGACTGCAACCTTGTGTCCTCCAATTCTTTCCAGTATTACACCATTTGTCATCTTTATTAACTACACCGGGAGCCCTGGGGACCAAGCTTCACCTGTGGGAAGCCATACCATCCCTGCTGCAGTACCATCATCCCCAGTGGACCCCTTTAGCAGCATCGGTCATTCCTGACCGAATACCACAGGTGGCGTCACAAACATTCTTTATTTTCTTACAAATTATTCCCTTTAAAGTCCTTCCATTTAACTTGGATGAGCATCCTCCGCTACCTCCCAATTAATTACAAGTCCTTGACAGCATCTTTTCCCACCTTTCAATTCATTATAAAGGGTCCTCTGCACCTTACTACCTCCTCTCCCACTCCCCAATAAATTTTAAATCCCTGATAGCATCACAATATATTGTGAGATGGGGAGGATGCTATCAGGGGCTTAGCACCCTCCTCCACCACCCAATTCATTTTATATCCATATCTAACGTCTTTCTCCACCTCCCCCTGTTCATAAGTCCCACTTCCTCCCATCCCACTCCCACATCCCTCATTATCCTCCTTGCCCCCCTCATCCCATCTTTGTTATCTCCCTCACCTTCATGATTGCCCTCTCCATCACCATCATTGCCTTCTCCACTACCCCAATCATTGCTCTCCCCATCACCTCTATCATTGCCATCTCCACCACCTCCATCATTACCCTTTCCACCACCTCCATCATTGCTCTCCCCACCACCCGATCATTGTCCTCTCCACCACCTCCATCAATGTCTTCTCTCCAACCACCCCATCATTGCCCATTCCACCACCTCCATCATTGCTTTCTCCCCCACTACCCCATAATTGCCTTCTCCACCACCTCCATCATTGCCTTCTCCCCACCACCCCATCATTTCCCTCTTCATCACCTCCATCATTGCCTTCTCCCCACCACCCCATTATTGCCCTTTATATCTCTTCTATCATTGCTTCCTCCCCCACCACCCCATAATTGCCCTCTCCATCACCCCCATGATTGCCCTCTCCACCATCTACATACACACAAACACACACACATCTCTCACCTCTCCGCACCTTCACCCGCAGCATCTCCATCACGGCAGCTTTCTCTTTGCCACAGTCATGCACTGAATGTTACATCATCCACTCCTTCCCCAGGCTGCACTTAGCACTTTAGTTCCACATGGTGACCATTTAACTGCCGTGGCCCAATTGATTGAAAATACTGGCGGGTTCTCTACTTGGTAACAACCTTGCTTTTTTCAATTAGGACATTTTATGTGTTGTTTACCCTTCAAATATTGATCTCTTTACTAGGGCTGGCAATATGCCATCTTTTAAGAGTTCACACATTGTGGTATAGCATGGACTTTTATGTCTTTTGCTTATATGTGTATAATTACTCTCATGTCTAAGACATTGATTATGTCAAATGTTATTATTCTTTGATTATTTTCATGACTCTGCTATGTGAATTGTGTCTGGGGGTGACCATCATTGGTCATAGGTTTTTCCCTTGTGCCCATTGGCATTTTTAATTGCTTTTAACTGTGTGGCTTGTGTTTTTGCTTTTTTTGGTATTCAATTAAATAAACTATTATTGTTCAGGTGATCCCTGTCATTATGTGTATTCTTTTGTTCTTTTAGTCCCTTATGCACATTCTGTATGCATAGGGTGAGCCCTGATTGATATATTCTTTACATTTTGTGGTGCCCGCAAATCCTTTTGTTTTTCGAATGTTACGTCATCCAGCCGCACTGCTGTCAGACAGGATGAGTAGGAAGCAGGATGGATCCCTGCAGCTTCGCTCCACCTCCGGGGCCCCGAACATGCGATATGTCCACGCCTGCCACAGACAATAGTGACAGTTGTATTTAGGTGGTTATTTTGAAGGAGAGGACTCCCTTTTTAAGACTATTGGCATCTCTTAAAGGGAATCTGTCACCCCAAAATTCGCCTATAAGATAAGACCACTGGCATCAGAGGATTATCTACAGCATTCTGTAATGCTGTAGATAAGCCCCAGATGTAACCTGAAAGAGAAGAAAAACAAGTTAGATTATTAGATTATACTCACCCAGAGGCGGTCCCGATGCGGTCCGGTCCAATGGGCGTCGTGGTCCGGGTCCAGCGCCTCCCATCTTCATACGATGACGTCCTCTTCTTTGCTTCTTGACGCGGCTCTGGCACAGGCGTACTTTGTCTGCCCTGTTGAGGGCAGAGCAAAGCACTGCAGTGCGCAGGCGCCAGGCCTCTCTGACCTTTCCCGAGTTGTTTTGTCTACCCACAAGTATGCTGCTCATCTACTCAGCTTTTCCTGCTATGTCTGTCTATATGAAGTGCATATAATTCCCACCTGGTATGCTTTGCTTACCCATTATTTTTTAACCATATGTACTCCACTCCTCTTGCTTCTCCCTTGCATACCTGAGTGGTCAATCTACCCCACCCCCTCTTTATGACCTGGCTTAACTGTGAACATGTGCTCTGGACACACACACCCACATCCCCTCTCCGCTGCGAGCCCTTAGGTGCACATAAATTCAAAGCCATGAGTCTGACCAGACGTGTCTGACCATCTTTGAAATTCCATCTTTTAAATTACAGATTTTTAATTACTATGAATTAGACTAGAATTGTACTGGAATTGACTGGACGGTAAAGGAATAGAAAACTACTATAATGTTTCGGATTCTTTTAACATTCACCCCCATACTACTTTATCTCTTCCTCTATTCCTTTATCTCCTGTAATCCCTCCACTCAGTAAGGAACTGGTCATTTCTTCCTCCATCCTCCCCAGCCACCTCACCTCCTCCACAGAACTATTCCTCAACATACAATCCCTTTTCTCCAGACACACACGGCCACATCATGACCTATCCAGCTCACACCTTAAAACGCTCTGTCTGCTGCTCCTCATTGCTGCCGACATATCCCCAAATCCTGGCCCTCCTCAAGACATCCCCACACTCATTTCTAATCCCCTGCCACGATCCTCTACACGTCTTCGCAACCACAGTAACCTCATACCCATTCATCCAGCCCCCACTCCCCCAATCCTCCTACCTGGAGCACTATGGAACACATGCTCTGTCTACAATAAACTGTCATGTATCCATGACCTCTTTTTCAATAACAAACTTTCCTTCCTCGGCATCACTGAAATCTGGCTCACCTCCTCTGACTCAGCCTCTCCAGCCGCGCTTTCCTATGGTGGATTCCACCTCTCTCACACCCCTCTCCACAGCAACAAACGCAGTGGAGGGGTTGGCTTGCTCCTGTCCGATACCTGCTCCTTTACCCCAATTCCACTACCACCCTCCGCTAATCTTCCCTCATTCGAGGTGCACTCCGTCCGCATCTACTCCCCCTCCAACCTCCAGCGGGCTGTCATCTACCGCCCCCCAGAACTAGCCATCTCCACCTTTCTTGACCACTTCACCACCTGGCTACTTCATTTCCTCTTAGCCAACATCCCCACTATCATCATGGGTGACTTCAATATCCCCATTGACAGTTCCACCTCAGCCGCCTTTAAACTTTTATCGCTCAATGCCTCCTTTGGTCTCGCTCAATTGTCATCCGCAGCCACCCATAAAGATGGCCACACATTGGACCTCATCTTCACCCACCTCTGTTCCCTTACTAATCTCACTAACTCACCCCTCCCCCTGTCTGACCACAGCCTACTGACATTTTCTTCCCTCTCCTCTCCTAGTGTGCAACCTCTACTCCACAAACTCACTCACCCTTGCAGAAATCTCAAACACCTCAATCTACACTCACTCTCTGAGTCCCTTCTCCCTCTTACAGACATAGCTTTTTTCCATGACACAGATGATGCTGCCACTTTTTATAACACCACAATAACAGCAACACTCGATTCGGCCTCCCCGCTCATGCATAGCAAAACTCGTAGAATCAACAGGCAGCCCTGGCTAACCAGCCTGACCAAAGAACTGAGATGGGCTTCCAGGATCGCTGAATGGCGATGGAAGAGATCTCGTTCTGCTGAGCACTTCACTGCATACAAGCAGTCCCTCGCCAGCTTCAAGTCCACGCTCAGTGCCGCAAAACAAACTTACTTCTCATCTCTCATATCCTCCCTGACTCACAACCCTAAACAGCTCTTCAACACTTTCAATTCTCTACTCCGTCCCCCAGCATCTCCTCCCTCCCCTCTCATTTCGGCTGAAGAATTTGCCTCGTTCTTTAAGCAGAAGATTGATAACATCACACAAAGTTTTGGCCCGCAGCCGCCAATGCCCCTCCTCTTGACTTCTCAGCCCTGTTCCAAAGCCAGCTTCACCACCATGACAGACGATCAGCTCTCCATCCTTCTGTCAAGATCACATCTCACCACTTGCACACTTGACCCGCTCCCATCTCACCTCATCCCTAACCTCACAAAAGTCTTCCTCCCAACCCTAACATAACTCTTCAACCTCTCACTTACAAACGGTGTATTCCCCTCATCCTTCAAACACGCATCAATCACACCTATCCTCAAAAAACCCTCCCTCGACCCATCCTCTGTGTCCAGCTATCGCCCGATATCCCTTCTCCCTTATGCCTCAAATCTACTGGAACAGCATGTCCATTTTGAACTGTCCTCCCACCTCTCCTCCTGCTCCCTTTTTGACCGGTTACAATCTGGCTTCCGACCGCATCACTCAACTGAAACTGCCCTAACTAAAGTGACCAATGACCTACTAATCGCCAAGAGCAAGCGACATTACTCTGTCCTCCTCCTCCTAGACCTGTCTTCTACTTTCGACACTGTGGACCACTCCCTCCTGTTACAGATTCTCTCATCTCTTGGAATCACAGACTTGACCCTATCCTGGATGTCATAATATCTAACAGACCGGACATTCAGTGTCTCCCTCTCCCACACCACCTCCTCATCTCGCCCCCTGTCTGTCGGTGTTCCCCAAGGCTCTGTTCTAGGACCCCTACTCTTCTCCATCTACACCTTCGGCCTGGGACAGCTCATAGAATCCCATGGTTTACAATATCATCTCTACGCTGATGACATGCAGATCTACCTATCTGTTACCGACCTCACTTCCTTACTGACCAAAATCCCACAATGTCGGTCTACTATTTTCTGCTCATTTTCTAAAACTGAACATGGACAAAACAGAATTCATCATCTTTCCCCCACCTCACTCTACCCCTCCACCCGACCTATCCATCAATGTCAATGGCTGCTCATTTTCCCTGGTTCCGCACGCTCGGTGCCTCGGGGTGATCCTTGACTCTACCCTCTCTTTCAAGCCACATATCCAAGCCCTTGCCTCCTCTTGCCGATTCCAACTCAAAAACATTTCCCGGATCTGTGCATTCCTTGACCACGAAACCACAAAAACACTAGTACATGCCCTTATCATCTCCCGCCTTGACTACTGCAATCTCCTACTCTCTGGCCTCCCCTCTAGCACTCTGGCACCACTCCAATCCATCCTAAACTCTGCTGCCCGACTAATACACCTGTCTCCCCATTACTCCCCAGCCTCTCCTCTCTGCCAGGCTCTTCACTGGCTTTCTATTGCCCAGAGGCTACAGTTCAAAACACTAACAATGACATACAAAGCATTCACAACCTGACTCCTCCATACATATGTGACATGGTCTCCCGTTACCTACCTACATGCAACCTTCGATCGTCTCATGATCTCCTTCTCTACTCCTCTCATCTCTTCCTCCCACAACCGCATCCCAGACTTCTCCCGTGCTTCCCCTATACTCTGGAACTCTCTACCCCAACACATCAGGCTCTCGCCTACCACGGAAACCTTCAAAAGGAAAGATGTGTCACATGTGAAGTAATCACATATTTTAAATTGTTTGCCCCAAATATAAGAGATAAACTTGTGAGGGCTGATATGGCTCAACTCCAAACAACATCCCGTCAATGATTTTTACAGAATCCAAAATACAGAACTTTTCCATGCCTCCACTGCAATCAATGTGGTAACGTCATCAAAGGGGATCATTTTTCACATCCACACTCAGGCAAACAATTTAAAATACGTGATTATTACTTCACATGTGACACATCTTTCGTAGTCTATCTCATTAAATGTCCTTGCGGTTTAGTGTAGATTGGGGAAACTACCCAGCCAGTGAGGGATCGGATATCAAAGCATAAATCTACCATCCGATGTAATAACCTTTTCTTTCCAATACCCCAACATTTCGCCTCCCACAAACACAATGTCTCCCAATTGAAATTTAAAATTATAGAACATGTACCACAATTGAGGCGGGGAGGTGATCGTATTCAGAGATTGAAACAGCGCGAAGCGTATTGGATCCACACTTTAGGGACCCTGCATCCCAGAGGTCTCAATAGGGATTACGATCTACTATCATTTATTTAGGCAGTACCCCCATAATATTTGCTAGACCTGCTTTCTATTATGTATCAGAATGTACTAATGGCTACATTATGAGTTATATCTGTTTTATTGGTTGATGTGTGCATTATTCCTTTTTTCTATATATACTAACTATGTCTCTCCCTTTACAGAGTCGCCTTTATTGACCGCTCCCATTTCCCTTCACCATCAGGAATCACATCACGCTGTCTGTCCCCTTTCCATCTTGTGGGACAACATGGCATATGGCACTCTTTTTTCCTCTAGAGCCACCGTACTCTGGTGGAACACAAACATGTCTGCTGGAACGCACGTTATGCGCACGCCCAGCACTTTCTGTGACGCTCATGCACTCACAAGCTGACCGACCCTACAAGTCTCGGCGCTCAACACTCCCACAACAGACGAGCGGTGGACACCGCGTCTCTGGGGCACACGCCGAACACTGGATGCTATACAGGTCAGTTAGTTACTTTATCCCTATATCGCCACCACACCGCTGATCCACCAATTATATGGAACTCTATATCCTGCATTATTTCAGGCTGCAGTCTGCAAACCGGACACCAATTATAACCGGATCTACTGGAGTCCATTCCTAATTAAACTTGGTAGGCACATCACTAGTTCACTTTCATTTAACAGAGCGGCACATCACCTATTTACTATCCCTGTGTCGACGCTTTACTTATAGATTCTAGGCGTTACACAGCTCCACAATACGGTTCATGAGCATTCCTGCTACTTGTCAAATAGGGTATGTTTTGCTGAATTTTTTGATTCCTATGCAGCTATTTATTTCTTGCTGCTGTATACCCTTTTAGTAAAATACCTTGCTATGTGATGATGTGGATGCACAATATGTTGGTTTTTACTTCCTCCGCTGATATATTCATGTGACATGTTTTTTGACCATTGCTCCAATCTATGTATATACTTTATTTATGTTCTGAGTGATGACAACTCATTTTTGTGTTTTTCATTCTGTATATAGTTATTGAGGAAGGCCAAAAGGCCGAAACATTTAAATTCTCCTTTGCCATAATAAAAGGAGATTCACCTTAAGTTGAGTGCCAAGTTTCTTTTATTTTCACTATAATACGGTGTGGGAACCTACCTTGGCACCCCTTTCGGTAGTGCATACTCCAGGGGCGGACACAGACTGCTTGGGGGCCCTGTGCAGGAAATGTGCCTGGGCCCCCCTCCTTTTAAGGCGACAAAGCTAAGGGACTGTGCTATACATAAGTGAGTACACTTTATACTAAGGGACTGTTAGACATAATAATCGATAATAATGTCTTCCTCCACCTCCCCCTGTTTTTAAACCCATTATAAATCCCCCGCATCCCATTATTGCCCTCTCCCCCACCCCCCATGATTGACCTCTTCACCACCTCCATTATTGCTTTCTCCTCCACCACCTCATATCATTGCCAATTCCACCGCCTCCATCATTGCCTCCTCCCCACCACCCCCATCATTGTCCTTTCCACTACCACCATCATTTCCTCCTGCCCCACCACCCCTATCATTGCCCTCTCCATCAACCCAATCATTGCCTTCTGCCCCGTCACCCCCATCATTGCCCTCTCCTCCACCTACACACACACACAGCACCATTCACCTCTCTGCACACACACACCTCACCTCTGCTCACGCAGTATCCTGAAGCCGCACCATCGCTGGCAGCTTCCTCTCTCACACAGCCGTGGCGCTAAATGATGATGTCATTCAGCCGCTGCTGTGTGGCAGGAAGCAGGATGCCTTTTTCTCTTGCAGGCAGCGGAGCTGCAATCCCATGATGGCAATCTGGCCAGGGGCCCCCCGGAGACGGATAAACTGGCCAGATTGCCCTCATTATTAGCCACCCTGCAGGCAGGGATGGTTTTAGGCAAAGTGGGGCCCTAGGCAAAGTTTAAAATGGGGCCTCAAATCCTAACATATTGCACATCACACAGAAGCATTTCTGTTGTATTTACAAACGCTGAGTTCAGGCCACTAAAGGAATGTGATCGACAATACTGAAGTTGTTCAACGCTTGTTTCCCGGCATCTTTACACCGTCTGAGAAAGAATGATGGGAACAGAACAATCACTAATAGATTACTAACAGATGACCATACAGTATCATGTTACCAGCAGCACACCTACAGTTTACACCGGCGATGTGCTGCTGAGAACAATGATTTCTGTTCTGGCATAACCAATCCAATCAATGGATGAATAGGCAGCATTTTACTTGTTTAGTATAATACACCTCATAGTCCTCAATATATTATAATGTGCACCACAGTCCTCCATATTGTAAAATACACACCGCATAATCCTCCATGTAGTATAATACACTCCTCAGTCCTCAGTCCTATAATTCACTTCCCACAGTATAATGCATCCCATAGTTCTTCATATAGTATAATGTATTCCCCATAGTCCTTGATACAGTATAATGCAGCCCACATATAGTATAATGCAGCCACCCCATAGAGCATAATGCAGCCATCCCACAGAGTATGATGTAACCCCCCATAAAGTATGATGCAATCACCCCTCATAGAATATAAATATAATACAGCCCCCCATAGAATATAATACAGCCCACCTCCCCATAGAATATAATGTAGCCCCATAAAAGAGTATGATGCATTCCTCCCTCATAAAATCTAATACAGCCCCCATAGAATATAATACAGCCCACCTCCCCATAGAATATAATGTAGCCCCCATAGAATATAATGCAGCCCCCCATAGTATATAACACAGCCTTCCCCATAGAAGATAACGTATAATGTACCCACCTTAGTATACAACACAGCCCGCATAGTATACAGCACTGCCCGCATAGTGTACAGCACTGCCCGCATAGTATACAGCGCAGCCTCATAGTATACAGAACAGCCTCATAGTATACAGCGCAGCCTCATAGTATACAGCGCAGCCTCATAGTATACAGCACACAGCCTCATGGTATACAGCACTGCCTCATAGTATACAGCGCAGCCTCATGGTATACAGCACACAGCCTCATGGTATACAGCACTGCCTCATAGTATACAGCGCAGCCTCATGGTATACAGCACACAGCCTCATGGTATACAGCACACAGCCTCATGGTATACAGCGCAGCCTCATAGTATACAGCACACTGCCTCATAGTATACAGCGCAGCTCCCCCCCCCCAGAATGGCCCCGCAGTCCAGTACTCACTGTTATAGAGTAAAAAAAAAACAACAAACAACACAGCACACTCCTCACCTCTCCTCGTGCCCGCGCTGCTTCCAGTTCCTGCTCCTGCCGGCACACGGTGAGTGCGCATCAGTGTCTGTCAGAGGCAGAGCGGGGAATGATGAGAGGGAGCGTCAGCTGACGCTCTCTCCTCCATCATTGCTTTGAACTGTACCGGCAGACGCCGGTATAGTTAAATGCGGCGGGGGAGTCGGCGCTGGCGGCAGGCGGGCCCCCTGCCTCACAGGGGCCCCATAGCAGCTGCGTGATGTGCCGCTAGCTGGGGGCCCCTGGGGGAGCAAGGACCTAGGCAGCTGCCTGCCCCTAATGCCGGCCCTGCCTGCAGGGGCCCCCTGGAGTCTCCGGGCCCCTGTGCAGCTGCACAGGTTGAACAGGCGGTATGTCCGCCCATGGCATACTCTATCTATCTCTATATTTTCTTCAGACGCAGCCGGTCAAAGGAAAAAATCGCAGCATGTCCAAGTTTGATCCGATTATTGGATCGTACTTGGTCATGCAAGTCAATAAGTCTATGGAAAACATTGGACTGCACTCGGATGACATCTGACAGAATGGAAAAGATGGAGAAATGCTTTGTTTTTCAATTCTTTTCCTCATCTGAGAGAATCGGAGCACATCGTAATCACACTATGATCACACTCTGATCAGAGTTTCATCAAGTTTGATTGGCCTAATTGGCCTGATTCTCTTGGTTGAGATAATACATGCTGTTGTTATCTTAGCCTAGGGGATGCTGCAAAACCATCCACCAAGTTGCTTCAGGAAAGCGTCTGCTGGCTTTTTCCTGAAGCAGCATAGCCTTGGAAAACTTGGCGGCTGCACCGGCATCTAAAAGGCGCCATGTGCACATAGCAAGACAGTGGTTTGATGTTGTGGTGAAGGTTATAGGTTTCACACCAGGATATCTGACACCTCTGGCGAGATATTTTGTGCTGCACTGTGGTATTTGATTCCTTTGAGGAAGTTTTTTGTGTTGTCCTATGGAACTGGTTTGGTGTTGTGGGAAAGATTATAGGTGTTACATTTTAGGATTAGTGATGATTGAGAACTAAAATGCTCGAGTGCTCTGTACTCGAATCGAGAATATCGGATGCTCGGACATGCTCGACTCGAGTAAGGGGCATAATGGAAGTGAATGTAAAACTCAAGCACCTCTCTCTTTCTCGCTGTCTCCAGAGTTCTACAGGTCACAAAAAGTCCATCTGACAGAGGAGTCCCTGCGCTCCCAGCTGGGGAACACCCCACTTTAGTGCTTCGTGTGGCTTACTTGGACCCGTGCACTCGAGCGCCAAGCGATACTTGGTACTGCTCGATACTCGATTGAGCACCTCTATGCTTGATCGAATATCAAGAAGTGCCAAGCTTGCTTGTCCAACACTTATTAGGATATCTGACACTTCTGCGGAAAACATCCTGTAAGTATACAAAGTGAAAAAATAAAGAGCTCTCCAGAGACAGAAGGGAAAAACAGTGCAAGTCCTTGTTCACCCACATGAGCAGTGGGAATTAAGGACTCGCACTTTTATCCATGGAGTGCTGCCTCTACTCACTTGATTTGACACTTTTGGGGAGCCATTTTGTGCTGTATTGTTGTATTGGACACCATTAGGGGGGTAATTTTTGCTCCACTGTGGTATATGTTGCTAGGGAGTATTACTGTATGTGTGCAGCATGATAGTGTTTGCACCGTTGGGGGTAATATTAGCACCACATTGTGGTTTTGGGCTGTTGTATCAGTTCACTAGTGAACCCACAGTATCACCATGGAGTGGCTAGAGAATCCAGAGTCCATAAAGTTTGAGAAGTCCTGGTATAAACTGTATTTACGGTTTCCAGTTATGTATCTTGAAAATTAAATCTAAAATAAAATATGCCAGACATGAAAAAAAAAAATCATCGTTTTGTTAAAAATTGGACATTCAATTTAACCCATTATCTACCAATGTCCTTTTTTTGGGACGCCTAATCTTTAGCTTCTAGCAACTAAGATTTTATAATTTTTATAATTAGGTCCAATTTTTTGTGTTGTGTTTTTAAAATGAATGTTTTCAAAACAGGAAATCATGTCATTGTCATTTTTAATTGAATATTTGGACGCCCTTTTCTGAAAAGTCCGTACTTGTAAACATTTTGCAAATTATGTTTCTGATTCATTAGGACCCAAATCATTAAAAATCTGTCATTTAAAAAAAAAAAAGAAAATAGCTAATTTGGCAAGTAATTTGTTAAAGCCTAAAACCTTTGTATAAAAAATGAAGTTTGGACCTGGAATCTTCTCATTTCCTTTTGTGAATTACAAACATAAAGAGGCAGAATAATGGTTAGAATATGTAATGTATGATGTGGTTATGCAGTCACGTCATGTCCGCGAGGCTGCTGTAAGATTTTACTATTAAGGGTATAAATGATTTAGGACAGTATGGCTGTAATGACACAGAAAAGGGATATAAATTAAACAAGCATATAAGAAGGATTACCAAGACACTTCTGTTGAATGCTAAAGTCATTTTATCTTGGTCCAACTAGCTCAAGGACAAACAACGACAAGGAATGACTTCATAAATCATATTTAAGCCCCATAAATCAAAAATAAAACGTGTATTTTTTAGCACCTTATTTCACTGTCTTTTGCTCAAAGTAATTTGACCTCCATGGTCATGAATAGAAAATGCTTTGTTAACAAGATGTCCATAAATGAAGGTTTAGATGTATAAATATTGTATTCACGGTGGTAGAGGATATGATATAAGAGACAACGAACATTGAGTCATAAATCGGGATCCTTAATTGTTATTGATGAAGTGAGATACTGTACAGGCAAGAAATGGTATCATTTCCTAAGGCAAAGGGATTCTTTCAGGTCATCAGTCTTTGATCAGTGGAGGCCCAATTACCCATCCTAGAGGGTAAAAATGCAGAACAGCCAAACGACACATCCGAGAAAATCCTACAACCCATGCCGCCTTCTAAAGACCATAAATAATAGTGCTGAATAAAAAGTCCCATATCTATAGAACAGTATGGTGGATGTTAAAAACCAGATATATAATATAGTAGTACAGAGCTAGGCAAACTGCGGCCTGCAGGCCAGGACAGCCAAAGGACTTTATGCAGTGGCTTCCCATGTCTCACTTTCCCTGGTATCTGCATCCTCAGCATTCAGATACCAGTAAAGATAACGATGGAACAGGGAGCCATCAGTTACGTCTTCCATCATTGATCCTGTGCAAAGAGCGCAATGGCATCATTGCTTTGCATCAGCTGTGCCTGAGTACACAACGCATGCAGGAGCCCAGGGGGATCAGGGTGACTTGAGTAGTTTTTTTTTACATCATTCTATGGGTGGGGGGAGTGGCACTGTGGGACATAATTCTGAGTGGGGTTGTTAGGGGACATAATACTGTGTGAGGGGATTGTTTGTGACATCATTCTGAGTGGGGGTTGTGTGGGGACATAATACTTTGTAAGAGAGTTGTGTGGGGACATTATTCTGAGTGGGGGAATGTATGGGGATATAATTTTAAGGGACGACTGTGTGAGTACATAATACTGTGTAAAGGGACTGTGTGGGGACACAGTACTGTGTAAGGGGGCAGTGTGGGGACATCATTCTGATTGTGGGGTTGTATGAGAACAGGATTTTGAGTGGGGGGCTGTATGGGGATATCATTTTAAGGGTGGCTGTGTGGGGGCATAGTACTGTGTAAGGAGACTGTGTGGACATAGTACTTTGTAAGGAGGCCATGTAGGAACTTCATGTAGGGCTGTGTGGTCTATCAGAATAAAATGAAAGGCACAATAAATTCAGTAGGCACCAGTATAATTTTATGACTTGTATCACAGGAAATCACATGTGATGTTTTTGCATAGTGTTGTATCTCACCTGGTGAGGTGGATCCTATCAGGCATAAATTAATGCCATGGGTGCAGCAGGTGACGAGGTTGAGTTCTGAAGGTGAGTAGAATTACTGCACTGATGTAGCATAGTTCAATATTTCAGAGGGAACACTGGCAATTTGGCAGAGACCAGAGAGAGATAAGTGGAGAGGCACACAGAATCAATATTTGGCATTAGCTTTTGTCTAAGGGATAGCATTTCTCCTTATGGAGAGTGACATGTCTGATATGCCAGTGTAAGGAGACCTATAGAGTATGCAATGCTCCTCTGGGAAATTGCAAATGCAAATTTCTGAGAGTCAGAGGACTCGAACTGTAGTGCCATCCTGAAACGTGTTTGCAAATAGAGATTCCGGTTTGGCTTTTATCCTACATCCAATAGGGGTTCAAGTCCTCTTCCTCTCTGAAGAGGCAATATGTATATTTAGCTTTGATGTGATGCGGAGTCACGTTACATGAAGTCATAAAATAGCCCCCTTAAAATTCTGCTGGAGCAGGAGCAGCAGAGGCTGGAGCAGAATTTGGCAATGTACGTATATTTATTTTAGGCACAAATGCAGAAACGTTAAAATTCTGGAAAATCTCTGTACATATATTTCCCATTATGAATACATTATTCCAGTGGTAAGACACAGTATATAATATGTCATTCTATAGTGTATTAATATTTTGTAGTGGTTATATATATATATATATATATATATATATATATATATATATATATATATATATATATACACTCACCGGCCACTTTATTAGGTACACCATGCTAGTAACGGGTTGGACCCCCTTTTGCCTTCAGAACTGCCTCAATTCTTCGTGGCATAGATTCAACAAGGTGCTGGAAGCATTCCTCAGAGATTTTGGTCCATATTGACATGATGGCATCACACAGTTGCCGCAGATTTGTCGGCTGCACATCCCAAAGATGCTCCATACAAGGCAGGATGGATCCATGCTTTCATGTTGTTTACGCCAAATTCTGACCCTACCATCCGAATGTCGCAGCAGAAATCGAGACTCATCAGACCAAGCAACGTTTTTCCAATCTTCTACTGTCCAATTTCGATGAGCTTGTACAAATTGTAGCCTCAGTTTCCTGTTCTTAGCTGAAAGGAGTGGTACCCGGTGTGGTCTTCTGCTGCTGTAGCCCATCTGCCTCAAAGTTCGACGCACTGTGCATTCAGAGATGCTCTTAGGCCTACCTTGGTTGTAACGGGTGGCGATTTGAGTCACTGTTGCCTTTCTATCAGCTCGAACCAGTCTGCCCATTCTCCTCTGACCTCTGGCATCAACAAGGCATTTCCGCCCACAGAACTGCCGCTCACTGGATTTTTTTTCTTTTTCGGACCATTCTCTGTAAACCCTAGAGATGGTTGTGCGTGAAAATCCCAGTAGATCAGCAGTTTCTGAAATACTCAGACCAGCCCTTCTGGCACCAACAACCATGCCACGTTCAAAGGCACTCAAATCACCTTTCTTCCCCATACTGATGCTCGGTTTGAACTGCAGGAGATTGTCTTGACCATGTCTACATGCCTAAATGCACTGAGTTGCCGCCATGTGATTGGCTGATTAGAAATTAAGTGTTAACAAGAAGTTGGACAGGTGTACCTAATAAAGTGGCCAGTGAGTGTATATGTATATATATATATACCGTATATATATATATATATATATATATATATATATATATATATACACACACTCAGCGGTGAAACTGCACCACCAGTCATGGAATTATGGAAGTCGCAGTATGGATAGACATGTTACTGATGGGCAGATGATAGAAAAATGGAAACTAAATTTTCAAACTATCTCAATTTATTCAGTATCCTGCATAAGTGCCACACACAGAAATCCCTGCACTTACACACTTTGTAATGTTATCAATTAGGTCACTACTGGTTGTGTGAGGAATGTTCTGCCGTGCTAAAAGTACTTGGGCAAATCATCAAGATCCACTGTTGGCAGCTTCTTTTGCAATTGGCAACCAATGATGTCCCAGATGTGCTCAGTAGGAGACAAGTCCAGAGACACTGCAGGCCGTGTAGCACGATTATACACAGTGTCTCTACACAGTGTCTCTATATATACACAGTATATCACAAAAGTGAGTACACCCCCCACTTTTTTGTAAACATTTTATTATATCTTTTCATGGGACCACACTGAAGATCTGACACTTTTATACAACGTAAAGTAATCAGTGTACAGCTTGTATAACAGTGTACATTTGGTGTGCCCTTTAAATAACTCAGCTCACTGTTGTGAATTCCGTTCTCGGGCTCCCTCCTGTGGTCATGAGTGGTACTGTGTGAGTTCTGTTCTTGGGCTCCCTCTTGTGGCCTTTAGCGTTACGGCTGGTCTGTAGGTGGCTCAGCTGTCTCGTTTCCTGCCTATTTAATTCACCTGGACCTTTACTGGTTGCCTGCTGTCATTGTATTCAGTTCTGGTTCTGATCTTTGCTGGACAACACTGGTGACCTGTCTCCTCCTAGAGAAGCTAAGTCTTGCTAGTTCATTTGCTCATTGTTTCATTGAAAATGTTTCTCACTATATGTTGAGTTCTGTCCAGCTTGCTTATATGTGATTTCTCGCTTGCTGGTAGCTCTGGGGTGCTGAGTTGCGCCCCTCACATCGTGAGTCGGTGTGGGGGTTCTCGCATTCTCTGCGTGGATATTTTTGTTAGCTTTTTACTGACCGCACAGATCCCTCGCTATCTTCTGACTATTTAGTATTAGCGGGCCTCATTTGCTAAAACCTGTTTTCATTTCTACGTTTGTGCTTTCCCCTTAACTCACCGTTATTATTTGTGGGGGGCTGTCTAAACTTTGGGGTTATTTCTCTGAGGCAAGTGAGGTCTTTGCTTTCTCTCTAGGGGTAGTTAGTTTTCTCAGGCTGTGAAGAGGCGTCTAGGTTTTTAGGAACGCTCCACGGCTGCCTTTAGTGTGTTTGGATAGGATCAGGGTCGCGGTCAGTATAGTTACCACATCCCCAAAACTGGTCCTATTATTTTGGCTTAGCTACTTGGTCAGTTTGTGATCCTTACCACCAGGATCCATAACAGTACAGCAGACCACTAATGTGTTAATGCATCGCCGAAGAGGGATAAGAGAAATCCTGAGGTCATTTTTTTTTCTCTGCAGTGTGTTTTGCTTCTCTCCTCCCCTTAATCTCTGGGTGGTTCAGAAATCAGCTGCAGATATGGACATTCAGAGTCTGTCCTCTAGTGTGGATCATCTCTCTGCAAGGGTACAAAGCATACAGGATTATGTAATTCACAGTCCTATGTCCGAGCCTAAAATACCTATTCCTGAGTTATTCTCTGGAGATCGATCTAGGTTTTTGAACTTTAAGAATAATTGTAAGTTGTTTCTTTCTCTGAGACCTCGTTCCTCCGGTTACACTGTTCAACAAGTTAAAATTGTTATTTCTTTGTTACGTGGTGACCCTCAAGATTGGGCATTCTCACTGGTGCCAGGAGATCCTGCATTGCTAAATGTGGATGCGTTTTTTCTGGCGCTCGGATTGCTCTATGAGGAACCTAATCTGGTAGACCAAGCAGAAAAGGTTTTGCTGACTCTTTCTCAGGGTCAGGATGAAGCAGAGGTTTACTGCCAGAAGTTCAGAAAATGGTCTGTACTCACTCAGAATGAGTGTGCCCTGGCAGCGATTTTCAGAAAGGGTCTTTCTGAGGCCCTCAAGGATGTTATGGTGGGGTTCCCCACGCCTGTGGGTCTGAATGAGTCAATGTCTTTGGCCATTCAGGTTGATCGGCGTTTGCGGGAGCGCAAACCTGTGCACCATCTGGCGGTATTTTCTGAACAGAAGCCTGAATCTATGCAATGTGACAGGATTCTGTCCAGAATTGAACGGCAAAATCACAGACGTCAGAATGGGTTGTGCTTTTACTGTGGTGATTCTGCTCATGTTATCTCAGCATGCTCTAAGCGCACAAAAAACTTTGCTAAGTCTGTCACCATTGGTACTGTACAGCCTAAATTCATTTTGTCTGTTACTTTGATTTGCTCTCTGTCATCCTACTCAGTTATGGCTTTTGTGGATTCAGGTGCTGCCCTGAATTTGATGGATTTGTCTTTTGCCAGGCGCTGTGGTTTTGTCTTGGAGCCTTTACAATTCCCTATTCCACTAAAGGGAATTGATGCTACTCCATTGGCCAAGAATAAACCTCAGTACTGGACTCAAGTGACCATGTGCATGACTCCTGCACATCAGGAGATGATCCGCTTTCTTGTGTTGCATAATTTGCATGATGTTGTCGTGTTGGGTCTGCCATGGCTGCAGGCTCATAATCCAGTCCTGGATTGGAAAGCAATGTCTGTATCAAGTTGGGGTTGCCAGGGAATTCATGGCGATGCTCCTTTGGTGTCAATTGCTTCTTCTACTCTTTCTGAAGTCCCTGAATTTTTGTCGGACTATCAGGATGTATTTGATGAGCCCAAATCCAGTGCCCTACCTCCTCATAGGGATTGTGATTGTGCTATAAATTTGATTCCTGGTAGTAAGTTCCCTAAGGGATGACTTTTTAATTTATCTGTACGAGAACATGCCGCTATGCGGAGTTATATAAAGGAGTCTTTGGAGAAGGGGCATATTCGCCCGTCCTCGTCCCCTTTGGGTGCGGGGTTCTTTTTTGTGGCCAAGAAGGATGGTTCTCTGAGACCCTGTATAGAATATCGCCTTCTAAATAACATCACGGTCAAATTTCAGTACCCTTTGCCTCTACTGTCTGATCTGTTTGCTCGGATTAAGGGGTCCAGTTGGTTCACCAAGATAGATCTTCGTGGAGCATATAATCTTGTGCGTATTAAGCAGGGTGATGAATGGAAAACAGCATTTAATACGCCCGAAGGCCATTTTGAGTACTTGGTGATGCCTTTTGGGCTTTCTAATGCCCCTTCTGTGTTCCAGTCCTTCATGCACGACATCTTCCGAGAGTATCTGGATAGATTTATGATTGTGTACCTGGATGATATTTTGGTCTTTTCTGATGACTGGGAATCTCATGTGAAGCAGGTCAGGAAGGTATTTCAGGTCCTGCGAGCCAATGCCTTGTTTGTGAAGGGCTCTAAATATCTCTTTGGAGTCCAGAAGGTTTCCTTTTTGGGCTTTATTTTTTCTCCTTCTACTATTGAGATGGATCCAGTCAAGGTCCAGGCTATTCATGACTGGACTCAACCTACATCGGTGAAGAGTCTTCAGAAGTTCTTGGGTTTTGCTAATTTTTACCGTCGCTTCATCACTAATTTCTCCAGTGTGGTTAAGCCTTTGACGGATTTGACCAAGAAGGGTTCTGATGTGACGAATTGGTCTCCTGCGGCCGTGGAGGCCTTTCAGGAGCTGAAACGTCGGTTTTCTTTGGCTCCTGTTTTGCATCAGCCGGATGTCTCTCTTCCCTTCCAGGTCGAAGTTGATGCTTCTGAGATTGGAGCTGGGGCTGTCTTGTCGCAGAAAAGCTCTGATGGCTCTGTGATGAGACCATGTGCTTTCTTTTCAAGAAAGTTTTCGCCTGCCGAGCGGAATTATGACATTGGTAATCGGGAGTTGTTGGCAATGAAGTGGGCATTTGAGGAGTGGCGACATTGGCTTGAGGGAGCCAAACATCATGTGGTGGTCTTGACGGATCACAAGAATTTGACTTATCTCGAGTCTTCCAAGCGGCTAAATCCTAGACAGGCTCGTTGGTCGCTGTTTTTCTCCCGTTTCGATTTCGTGGTTTCGTACCTTCCGGGTTCGAAGAACTTGAAGGCTGATGCCCTTTCTAGGAGTTTTGTGCCTGACTCTCCGGGAGTTTCGGAACCGGCTGGTATCCTCAGAGAGGGGGTGATTTTGTCTGCCATCTCCCCTGATTTGCGACGGGTGCTGCAGGAGTTTCAGGCCGATAGACCTGACCGTTGTCCTCCGGAGAGACTGTTTGTCCCGGATAGATGGACCAGTAAAGTCATTTCTGAGGTTCATTCTTCAGTGTTGGCGGGTCATCCTGGGATTTTTGGCACCAGGGATTTGGTGGCTAGGTCCTTTTGGTGGCCTTCTTTGTCGCGGGATGTGCGCTCCTTTGTGCAGTCCTGTGGGATTTGTGCTCGGGCCAAGCTTTGCTGTTCTCGTGCCAGTGGATTGCTTTTGCCCTTGCCCGTCCCGAAGAGGCCCTGGACGCACATTTCCATGGATTTTATTTTGGATCTTCCAGTCTCTCAGAGAATGTCTGTCATCTGGGTAGTTTGTGATCGTTTTTCTAAAATGGTCCATTTGGTTCCCTTGCCTAAGCTGCCTTCCTCCTCCGATTTGGTTCCACTGTTCTTTCAGAATGTGGTTCGTTTGCATGGTATTCCGGAGAACATTGTGTCTGACAGAGGATCCCAGTTTGTGTCCAGATTTTGGTGGTCCTTTTGTGCTAAGATGGGCATTGAATTATCTTTTTCGTCGGCCTTCCATCCTCAGACGAATGGCCAAACTGAAGGAACTAATCAGACCTTGGAAACTTCTCTGAGATGTTTTGTTTCTGCTGATCAGGATGATTGGGTGACTTTTTTGCCTTTGGCTGAGTTCGCTCTCAATAATCGGGCTAGTTCTGCTACTTTGGTTTCGCCTTTTTTTTGCAATTCTGGTTTTCATCCTCGTTTTTCCTCGGGTCAGGTTGAGCCTTCTGACTGTCCTGGGGTGGATTCTGTGGTAGATAGGTTACAGCAGATTTGGAACCACGTGGTGGACAATTTGACGCTGCCACAAGAGAAGGCTCAGCGCTTTGCCAACCGCCGTCGCTGTGTGGGTCCCCGACTTCGTGTGGGGGATTTGGTATGGTTGTCTTCTCGTTATGTTCCTATGAAGGTTTCCTCTCCTAAATTCAAGCCTCGGTTCATCGGTCCTTATAAGATTCTCGAAATCCTCAACCCTGTGTCATTTCGTTTGGACCTCCCAGCATCGTTTGCCATTCATAATGTGTTCCATAGGTCTTTGTTGCGGAGGTATGTGGTGCCAGTGGTTCCTTCTGTGGATCCTCCTGCTCCGGTCTTGGTCGAGGGAGAATTGGAGTATGTGGTGGAGAAGATCTTGGATTCTCGTGTTTCAAGACGGAAGCTTCAGTACTTAGTCAAATGGAAGGGCTATGGTCAGGAGGATAATTCCTGGGTTGTCGCCTCTGATGTCCATGCGGCCGATTTGGTTTGTGCATTTCATTTGGCTCGTCCTGATCGGCCTGGGGGCTCTGGTGAGGGTTCGGTGACCCCTCCTCAAGGGGGGGGTACTGTTGTGAATTCCGTTCTCGGGCTCCCTCCTGTGGTCATGAGTGGTACTGTGTGAGTTCTGTTCTTGGGCTCCCTCTTGTGGCCTTTAGCGTTACGGCTGGTCTGTAGGTGGCTCAGCTGTCTCGTTTCCTGCCTATTTAATTCACCTGGACCTTTACTGGTTGCCTGCTGTCGTTGTATTCAGTTCTGGTTCTGATCTTTGCTGGACAACACTGGTGACCTGTCTCCTCCTAGAGAAGCTAAGTCTTGCTAGTTCATTTGCTCATTGTTTCATTGAAAATGTTTCTCACTATATGTTGAGTTCTGTCCAGCTTGCTTATATGTGATTTCTCGCTTGCTGGTAGCTCTGGGGTGCTGAGTTGCGCCCCTCACATCGTGAGTCGGTGTGGGGGTTCTCGCATTCTCTGCGTGGATATTTTTGTTAGCTTTTTACTGACCGCACAGATCCCTCGCTATCTTCTGACTATTTAGTATTAGCGGGCCTCATTTGCTAAAACCTGTTTTCATTTCTACGTTTGTGCTTTCCCCTTAACTCACCGTTATTATTTGTGGGGGGCTGTCTAAACTTTGGGGTTATTTCTCTGAGGCAAGTGAGGTCTTTGCTTTCTCTCTAGGGGTAGTTAGTTTTCTCAGGCTGTGAAGAGGCGTCTAGGTTTTTAGGAACGCTCCACGGCTGCCTTTAGTGTGTTTGGATAGGATCAGGGTCGCGGTCAGTATAGTTACCACATCCCCAAAGCTGGTCCTATTATTTTGGCTTACCTACTTGGTCAGTTTGTGATCCTTACCACCAGGATCCATAACAGCTCACAGCCATTGAAATCTAAACAAAAGTGAGTACACCTTTAAGTGAAAATGGCCAAATTGTGCCCAATGGGCTCTTTTACCCCCCCTCCCCCCCATGTCATGTTACTCATTAGTGTTAGAAAGTCTTGGGTGTGAATGGGGGCAGGTATGGTAAATTTGGTGTTATCGCTCTCACACTCTCTCTTACCGGTCATTGGAAGTTCAACATGGCTCTACAGCCATTGTTGCTCTACAGAAAGAGGGGTGTACTCACTTTTGTTTTTGCCCTCTAAGATCGACATTTTTTTTTTCTCCTTTCATTTGATTTAGTCGTTTTTGTGCAAGGTACTATGTCAGCACCTTGTAGAGAATGTGCTGCTACATCAATTTAGGGTTAAATGCTGAACACCGTCATTTAATTTATGCTGTTATGACAATCTTATGAAAATAAAAAAGCATGAAAAATGCAAAAAAGATAAATAATAAAATGAAATAAAACAAATGCATTCTTGGTAACAACTGGACAAAACAAGTCAATTTGTCATGGCTGGAGTATTTAGATAAAAGACTCAGGCATTAAACTGACTATTTGCCCCAAGTAAAAGTAAGCCTAGCGATGACGGATGACATCTTCATTGTCAGTTATCATTCTCTGCACATGGCACTTACTCTATTACTTCCATTTCTCTCCATGCATTCCCCGGGAGGTGAAGAACAGGTGTAATTGCACAATATTACAATCATGTTCCAGCAAATACTTGTGCTGTTTATATCCGGATATATTTAATAATTCTATATGAAAATAGCTCATCATGCCGCTGTCCTCTCACATGTCACACCGAGCTCAGATTTTGCATTTTCACTTGAAATAGATAATCCGAACACGTCCAGACTGGAGATGCCAATAATTTATTTCCCGTGTTCTCAGCTGGAAGTGAAAGAGCTCATCCTGACAGTATCGGGTGCCCTTGAAATGACATCCAGTAGTTCTCTGTTCTGGAAAAGGATTAGGTCACATATACAACAAAATCTTTTACTACCCCAAAAAAGAATATCCAAGGCTCCATGCAATGTTCAGTAAAGTGTACTTCTAATATCAGAAACCATGTTATATGTCATAGTCGCATGTCAGAAGTTATGGTCGATGCTATGAAGAGTGTAATACAGCGGTGTTCATACAGTGCGATAGAGAGGCAGTGACCCAAGAGAGTTCAACATAAAACGTATTTATTTCCAAAAACTCACAAACGAAGGTAAACATTGTCCTCTGGTTCACAGCCGGGTCATCCAAACAGTCGGCATCAAAAGATGTTACCGTGGGCAATTACACCGCTGTAACCCTCTTGGGTGAGTCAGAATTTTTTTTTTCCTTGGCTCTGTGTTAAACTCACAAAGGCCTGTATCGCATAGAGCCTCCTGCTCTGCAGCTTACAAATAAAACATTGACACACCCAAAGCCCAACTCAAAGTTTAAATGTGAATCGTGGACATGGGCTACTCCGAAAACTTGGAGTGAAGGGAGAGATTCACTACACTACCAAACCTGCAAATCTCTCCAAAAAATAAAAGCCCATGTTGGGTTTTCCTAAAAATCTGACTTGGTCAAATAGTTTGACCAAATACAGACTCTCTTTTATTCTGCCTTGTAAACACAGGCGTAGCTGTGATTACAATGCACTCCAGCGTTTTCAATATACCTCTATGTGCATTGTAGGGAATAAATAATGGTCCTCGTATATGAATCCCCTCGGTGCCTCACAAGAGGCATAACGTTCGTGGTCACTGAGGGCTCTACCACGAGCGGGACTGTGGGGGAATGGAGCACACTGATGCCAGTGCTAATTTCACATGGATGTGCGCCTGCGGATGCACATTCAGCTGAAATGTATTGCAGCACAGCAACCCACCGGCTCCCTTCAGTGCAATACACACTGCCAGCCAGTCAGAGGCCGGCAACAGACATTGGCTTGTTCATCACGTAGGCTCTACTGATTAAAGATTCATGGTGTATACCTACAGCAAGTATCAAAACTAATGTTATAGGATGCAATTCAAAATGACATTGTGTCCTACAGAATTCAGTACGTACATCTTCTAAACAGCAGTCGGTACACTGATGAAGGTCGTAACATGACCGAAACATTTGGGTTGTATGTACTACATTTTGGATTGCATTACATTTTTTTCATGTCATCAGCTGAGTGCCAAGTTTATTAATTACACATTTTGGTTTGGGACCCTATTTGAGCACATTTTACAGTTGTGCCATGCTATATTACTACTATTATTGTAGGATGAGACCCAGATTAGGGTACATTGTTAAAAGGGGAGCAGGATGGGGGACATTATTACTGGAAGGGGCCCAGGATGGAGGAGATTATTACAGGAAGGAGCCAGGATTGGGGACATTATTACTAGAAGGAGCCCAGGATTGTGGAAATTATTACAGGAAGGAGCCAGGATGGGTGACATTATTATTGGAAGGGGCCCAGGATGGCAAGCATCATACCAGGATTGGGGACATTATTCCAGGATGGGGGGATTGTGCCAGGATAGGGTACATTATACCAGGATGGGTGAAGTTACACCAGGAAGGGACTGAGGATGGGAAACATTATTATAGGATGGGGTGCAGAATGGAGGACATTATTACCAGAAGGGCCCAGGATAGGGGATATAATTACTAATATAGGGATTATTATTAGCAATAAGGTAAGATGCAACCTTATTACTGGAAGTTGCCCAGGATGGATGACATTATTGCAGGATGAAACCAAGAATGTTAAAAAAGGGGCAGGACGCGGGACATTATTACAGGACGGGGCCCAGGATGGGGGAGATTATTACAGGAAGGAGACAGGATAGTGGACATTATTACATGGGGTGAGCGACATGCATGACTTTGTAGGATCTAGAATGCTACAAGGTCCATACATCTGACCCTTGTCCTCTTATGTCAGTGATCAGTGGGAATCTCGGCAATCAAAACCTTTGACATCTCATGTCACTATGATTTGTCAAGAGTGTTTGTAAATTGGAGTTAGACTTAAAAGGCATGGTGCAAATGTACATGATAACATGGTATAGTACAATCTCAGCACTATAGCTGTTATATTTATATAATATGGGCCATATGTAATGTACACACACAAACCGTATATACAGTTGTGCGGAAAAGTTTACAAACCCCGGCAGAATTTTTGGTTTCTTGGCCTTTTTTTCAGAGAATATGAATGATAACACCAAAACTTTTTCTCCATTCATGGTTAGTGGTTGGGTGAAGCCAAAACATTCAAATGACCCAAATCAAAAGTTTACATTCCCCATTTCTTAATTCCCTGTATTGCCCCCACTAACATCAATGACAGCTTGAAGTATTTTGTGGTAGTTGTGGATGAGGTTCTTTATTTTCTGATATAGTAAAGCTCCTTACTCTTCATGGAAAAAAGCCTCCAGTTCCTGTAAATTCCTGGGCTGTCCAGCTTGAACTGTGCACTTGAGATCTCCCCAGAGTGGCTCAATGATATTGAGGTCAGGAGACTGAGATGGCCACTCCAGAACCTTCATTTTGTTCTGCTGTAGCAGGTCGACTTGGCCTTGTGTTTTGGATCGTTGTCATGTTGGAATGTCCAAGTACATCCCATGATTATGGCAGACTGTGTGAGGTTGTGCTGAGGTTTTTTTCTCTCTCCTCAGCCATCTATGAGAGTGAATGAAGTCGAGCTTGTATTTTCATTCATATACTATCTGGGTAAACTGATTACAAAGCGACATATGGGCACAAATTCATTAAGAAACGCATTTCACCACAAACTGCTTGCACGTTTATTACCAGTGGTTGATTTTATGTATGGTGCTCCCCCCTCTCCCCCATATACATTTATTGGATCCATTATTACATCCGTTATTTGCACGCAGCATTGTTGTTACTTTCTTATTACACACATATGTCCTCCTCTTATTCCCTTGAGGGACATTTGTACAAAGCTCACTGGCTGCTAAGAATAAATGTTTCCATTCCGTTATCTCATTTCCTGTAGAACGCCAAGAATAACAAATATATAATTGTATCTGTTTATGGGTTTAACCCTCCTGCTGCCGGATGACATCCTCGCATAGGATTCGGTCACAGATGCCGGTCAGCTAGACAGACAGTTATAAATATTAAGCAAAGAAAACTGCTGTATACAAAGTCATAATTAACCCCTTGTTAAGGTCCTGTTGTCTGCCCTTATTCACACTGAGGTCAACATTGACACATGGTAAGGTTTGTAATATTAGACAGTGTAGGACTGTCCGGGATCAGAGTTACCTTGTCGTGGTGGGATGGCTTTTATGCTATTTTTTTTAATAAAAAAGTGTATTACTAAGAACCCTGAGAAATTTAAATGCACTTTTCCACTTTAGCTATTTAGTTACAGCAGGGTTTTTGCTCATTTTGTTTCTTGTGGGTTTTGTATACTTCGTGGCCAATGAGAACATGTGTGCATGTGCTGCATGTATACCAAATTAATACAAGCTCAACTTTTGTGTTTATTCTTTGTATTTTTGCATTCTGTGCAAGCCGGGGCCTGGCCTCCCTCTCCTGAGCTTGTAATTACTTTTAAAGGCTTCCCCAGACTGGTGTCCATATATTGGGACTTGGTCCTTTTGTCTGCCCTTATTCACACCATGAGGTAAACTCTGACATATGGTAAGGTTTTTAATATTAGACAGTGTAGGACTGTCCCAATCAGGGGCACCTTGTTGACGGTGGGATGGCTTTTGTGCTATTTTTGATCAAAAACAGTATTACTAAGAACTCTGTGTTATTTAAATGCACTTTTGCTTTTTACTTTTATTTAGTTACAGCAGGGTTTTTGCTCATTTTGTTTCTTGTGGGTTTTGAATAACAGAAAAAAGCAGTAAAAGATCCACTGTCAGTAGTATTCTTGTCAATAATAAAAAAAATCCAATTGTGGGGGATACCTCGACCACCTCGGTGCGACCCTTCGAGGTAGAAGTGATAGTCAAGCATCCTGAATACTGCTGACCAGAGTTACAAAATAGACTAATTCTGAGAGACTCGAGGTATTTTCAGTTAAGCCAGGAAGTTTGGAAAATCTACTGGAGTGCAAGCAATGGCCGAGTAGCCTTTGTGTCTGAACATTCTTGCAAATGGGAACCACCAGCAGTAGAGAAAGTTGTGCTCCTCCTCAATAATGTCTTCGAGATCGGTCTGACTCTTGAAGCATCAGCAGCTGATGGCTATTATATGCTGCACTTTTTTAGCATCTATTTCTTTATTCCATAGTAAAGAACCCAGCAAATGACATCTCTGGGTTTGTTCGGGTCAGGATTTATAGGGCACAGAGCTTTATGGGCTTTGTCTAGCTCAATCAGAAGAGATCCTAGTATATTATTGAACAGACGAATTAAGATAGCGTGTGAGTCTGGGTCGGACAAGCCTTGGATTCAGAGGTTTTACACTTACCGTGTTTTTCCAGGTTATCTAAATGTTATTATAAGCTAGTGAATGTGCTGCGAGGTGCTGCCCAGGTATTTATTGTCATGGTTTGTTCTAGGGTAGAGGCGCACAACCTTTTGGGTTCAAGGGCCAAATAGATCAAACCAACCCCTGGGGCTTCAATATTACCAAAGTATTACCTACTGAATCATTTATTGCATATTCAAAATATGTGCCATAAATATCTAATAGATGCTGGTTCCATTTTTAGGGCTCCCACTTACAAGATAGATAACCCCACAAGGGTTTATTAACCTGTACTAATCCACACACCCGAAAAGAGACAAGACTACGTGAGTGTTGATATATGAAATGTTAAGGAATGCTAAGGAAGTACCTTTTTTTGTGAATTATAAGACGCACCAGATTATAAGATGGGCCCCAAATTTTGAGGAGAAAAATAGGTAAAACAACTTTTTTAATAAAATGGTGGTGTTTCTTATAATCCATGCATCTTATTGCTTACCGGGGGTGGTGGCTGCGGTGAAGTAGGGTTTGCCGCTGGAGTAGGCAAGAGTGGAGCGCTGCTGCAGGCCGCAGGCTGCGATGAGGGGGTGTTTGAATGTGCGATGCAGTGCGCCGCTCCGGGTGTCCAGTACTGTGGGTGTCCGTCACTGCTGGTGTCCTGTGCTGCGGGGGCTCTGCCGATATCTTGCGAAAGCCTAGAGCCCCTGCAGTGATATGGTTTCCTATGTGGTGGACTGGACTCCGGGAAAATGGCTGCCAGCCTGGGGTGGCGCATGCGCAGATGGAGATCTCGGCACCAAGATTTCGGAAGATGAGATCTCAGCTGAGGCCTGGAGGCAGCGGAGGCCTGCAGTCTACAAGTGAGGGTGATGCACCCCACACTTGACAGCACACTGGGACTGGGATACTGTTCTCTTGTAAAATGCTAGAGCGTAATCGGACAGCAGCTCGGCCAAGACTACCAGTCTTGGCAACTTTACAATTACATCTTTCCATATCACATATGAAAAGGGGTGAAAGATCCTCTTAAAAGTGGTTGTCCACAACCTGAAGAATCTCTTTAAATAATGTCATTGTGAAGTGGGCGAGAACAGCAGAAACTAGGTTGTAGATAGTAGATCCTGTGTTATCATCTGCGTATTTAGCCTCCCAATTTGCTGTCAATTCTTCTCGAAAAGGCAAGAAGCAGTATTGTAAGCTTTTTTCTTCCTTTTTTTTTTTTTAAAATACAGATAATGATATGAAATAACAAATATTGCCTACAATTTTGTAAAAGTACATTTATCTAAAAAAAAACTGAATTAAAAATACGGTAGTTAATTTTCTGATGATAAATATTTATAAAGGTGAATGATTTCATTCCAGGCATTTCATAAGATGATATAAATGAGAAAATATATTTGTCTTAAAATAATACTTTTATGAAAACAAAGCTTTAATAACTTCCCTTTTGCACCTTTTCTAATCAAGTTCTGCCCTGTTAAATTTGTTTCAAAAGAGGATTGCCCGAGCACTATTATAATCAAGAGCAGCTTCATGCCTCTATTAAAACAATGGCCTCGCATCAACCAAGTCATACGATCTCAGTTTAGATGATACTTTCGCAAACTGTAATTTTTTTTTAAACAGGAATCTGCAAGGATGGAGGTGAAGAGGAATGGAGTGGATGAAAAATGGAAAGATTATATTATGTATGTCAGATGAGAGCTTCAACAGCACCAACGAGAGGCACTTATAGGAATAATAGGGGATCAACAAAATTTGCTCTTTTAGGAAAGAAATTGGTGTTGGCATGAAAGCCTCTCAATGTTTAATGGATCAGGGCTGGTTGAAGATAAGATAGTTTTCAATACCTGAAACATATTTTTTCGTATCTGTTTTTATTTTCTGAAGGTAGATTTTCTATTCTAATATATATACAGCTCTGGCAAAAATTAAGAGACCACTGCAAAATGTTCAGCTTGTCTGATTTTTCTCTTTATAGGTATATTTTTGAGTAAAATGTAAATTGCTCTTTTATTCTATAAACTTCTGACAACATGTCTTCGAATTTCCAAGCACTACATTTTGTATTTATTTTCAGAAAATGAGAAATGATCAAAAGAACAAAAAAATGCATTGCTTGCAGACCTCAAATAATGCAAAGTAAACAAGTTCATAATCATTTACGAACAACAATACTAATGTTTTAACTCAGGAAGAGTTCAGAAATCAATATTTTATGGAATAACCATGATTTTTAATCACAGTTTTCATGTGTCTTGGCATGTTTTCCATCAGTCTTTCAGCCCGAACTGCGATTTTGGCACCAAACTTACGCTCGCAGCTCGCAGCGTAAGTTTGGTGCCAAAATCGTAGTTCGGGCTGAGAAAACTTTACCGGCATCCAGATAAACACTATGCCCATATGATCACTTCCGGGGCACCAAGGCTAAAGTTACGACCCGCGCATGCGCAGTGATGTAAAATATGCTATGCCCACAGTTGGGCAAAACATAATGCGCAGGCGCCGGAGGCAAATTCAATGCGCAACTGCTAAGAAAAAGCGTGATCTGTGCCATTCACAGATCGCGTTTACGAAAGACACGCCGAGAAGCAGGGGGAGGAACCGCTATTTAACCACGCCCATCCGACCTGACCAACTTGAGTGACAGGACAAAACGGCCACTTCACAAAGGCATTTCGGCGGCCTAACGGGGGAATAAAGTCTCCAAAAAAGCAGTAACGTAAAGCCCAGCTCTGCCCCTATTTCACACTATTTTTATCTAATCTTTAAAAAACGGGGTGATAGGTTCCCTTTAAATAAGATTTGGTTCAGGTGATCACCTAATCAGAAGCACATTAAGTAGAATGAGGTGTCCTCTGGTTGGAATTCAACTGACACTGGAATGGAATGGCTGTCAGACATGTAGAGAAGCTGATTTTTATAAAGCTGTACAGTGGTCTCTTAATTTTTGCCAGAGCTGTATATACAGACAGTGTGGGAAAGTTAGTAACAAAAATTACCTGGAGTAAATAGTCCAAGAGAAGATATACTAAAAAAGTGTTTTAACTTTATTACATTTCAAAAAAGGCACGAAGAAGCCATCGCGAAACACGCGTTTGGGCTACACATGCGGCGTCTTAAGGAGGGACAATGGGTAACAGCATTATTATACCTTTGAGATAGAGAGTAGCGTTGTATTATACTGGCACACGGCACTTTTTGCACCTTGTTTTTCAGGATTTTGCACATTTGAGATTATACCAGGCTATTTAGAAAACACATGTATTTACTATAGTGTAAGGAGGTGGAACACAAGAAGAGTCCGGGGCGGTTACCTTCTCTGCTCAGTGCCTGGAACCATTGAGCTGTGCTACAGGTTCCCCGGGGGGCAGACTTAAAGACGGGGACAGGAAGGAAACCAGGCAGAGAGCAGGAAAGGCGCACGCACAAGTGGCAGAGCAGCATGTGCAGCAGTCAGGGCAGGACGCAGCTGCACTCCGGGGAGGAGAGAGGGCTCCCGGTCAGAGGACAAATACAGGGAGATTGCCCAGAAAGATGGCATCTTGTGAGTACATGAAAGCGGACTCTGCTGCGACTGGAGAGGGGCGCCTTGACACCCGTGCAGAGACAGTGGCCCATGCACAGACAGTGGCCCGTGCAGAGACTGTGACCCCTGGTACCCACGGTAGTGCAGAGCCCCTGATTCCTGTTAAGAGACTTAATAATAGACTGAACATCATTCTCCTGGGATAGGCTGTGCTGTTAAAGCAAAAGACTCAGAGCCAAAGGGACCCCGTTTGCCTAGCATCCCCTCTGTCTATCACATTAACTCCCGAAACCCCCAGGCTGCGGGTTCCTAGAGAATACACAGCTCACATATAACAGAGGGACGACAAGTGCCGCTGTTTCTCGGCGCCTAAGTTGGAGAAGACGACTCTTCAAGCAAGTCCTCATCAGACTGATAAGTGTTCTTTTTCTCAAGAAATCCTGCTTAATTCTGTTACACTGTTTGACTCCCATATTTTGCACCATTATCTTTTCAGTTTATATTCTACTGTTCTCTCCCTGCGAGGAGAATATTGTCCCTGTTAATAAATCCCCCTCAACAGTTGGTCTGTCTGTTCTGTGGTGACATACTCAACCCTGCACACTATTACAGTAGCACCAGCACTTTATATGTATAATGCTGTAATGAATGCTGTACCCACCTCATTATATATATTTACGACCCGCATTTTTTGTTACTGACCCCTCTCTGTAGAAACGATTTTGTCATGATACAATTTTGTTTACTTTGTGCCTTTTTTGTAATTTAATAAAGTTAAAACACTTTTTTAGTATATCTTCTCTTGGACTATTTACTCCAGGTATTTGCTTGTAATTAGAGTTGAGCGACTTTTACTTTTTTCGGATCGAGTCGGGTTTCGCAAAACCCGACATTGTCAAAAGTCGGGTGAAATCGGCCGATTATTGCGAAAAGTCGGGGGCCGACTGAAACACGAAACCCAATGCAAGTCAGAGGGGAATCAAAGTCGGCAGAAAGTGGAGGACAGGAAAACACCTACAGTGCCCATTTTAATGCCAAAAACATCAATTCTTATTACTTAATCTTGTCAATCTTAATTTACTTTATAATAATAGTTAGGCATTGAAAACTGGGGGTCATTTGGCTAAAGTTGTGGGGGGGTAGGGCTGGCTCAAGTTTTTCGTGGGCCCAGGAAACGCAGACTACATCACAGTGATGGAGCAGGGAGAGGTAAGTATTTCAACTTTGCTAGTGCTGTGATCCTGAGCAAGCAGGGGGGGCCCACTCGTTGGCACTGGCACAGGGCCCCTCATAGTTCGGCGGTGTGTTTGACGGCGGGTGGCGCCTCCCACTGGCAGAGACACTTTTGCGTACTATGAGGGGCCCTGTGCCAGTGACGTCGCCAATGAGTATGACCCCCCCACCTGATGAAGGAACCTGCACTTTCATCTGCACCTTCCTCCTTGTCCCCATGTAAGGTGGTATAGTATGCGGGAAGGGGAACCGGACTTTCAGCAGGGTCAGATTCTGGCTGTGTAGAGTGCAAGGGGAATGTAGTGGTCTGGGTCAATGTACCAGCAGACTCATCTAGCAGTGGTTGGGCAATGGGCAGGATGAGGAGGAAACACAGATATAGGCCCAAATAATAAAGTAGGCTAAATGCAGTTCAAATGTGGTAACAGGACTAAACAGGCGGCATTGCTTTGTTCAGTGGAGGAAAACTGTAATGAGTGGCAGACACAGTTAGTAGGCCCAAATAATAGAGTGGGCTAAATGTCTGCCAAAAAATTGTTCATAAATAAACAGGTGGCATAGCTAGGTATAGGGGTGGGCTCCTCTGCTGAGTAGCAGACAGTGGTAGTAGGCGCAAAGTATTAACTGGTCTAAATAGAGGCCAGGGCCCCTGTATATTTTAACTATCATCTATCATTTCAACAAATTTGTATTGGCAGTGCCATTGAAGGATTTAACAGCACAGACTACACAGTGGTGGATCAGGGAGAGGTAAGTATTGCAAGTGGTAGAGCACTGTTCGAGCTGGGGGGGAACACTCTCTCGTGGGCGGCGTTACTGGCACAGGGCCCCTCATATTACGACGGTGTGTCTGACGTTGGTTGTGCACCACCACCGCCAGAGAAACTTCATTGTACTATGAGGGACCCTGTGCCAGTGCCGTCGCCCAAGAGTGGGCACACCCACCTGTCCAGGCAAACGGCACTCGCACGGGTGCTTGCTCCAGGTGATGACCACGGCCCTGTGGGGGGAGTCAGCCCATTTAGGGAGGTATAAAAATTGCCTATGGTGGACATTCAGCAGCTGCAAATGGAGGAATTGGAGAAGTCAGTAAGAGGAGGCCAAAAGCAAGACATTTTTCAGGCAAGCTACGTGTCAGCAGGGGAAGGTGGGGCCAAATAATTTGAAATCCATGACTGGTTCATTTTAATGAAGGTTAGATCATCAACATTTTGGGTAGCCAGACGTGTCCTTTTTTCGGTCAGTATTGAACCAGCAGCACTGACCTTTTTCGGTCAGTATTGAACAACCGCCCACGGCCTCTGCCACCAGACTTCCTCATTTTTTTGAAAATCTAACCAAAATAACAACCGTTATATGGTACTGTAAAACAAGGTAGAATGTGTATATAAACTTGTTGAGAATTTAAATCTCCCTTTTTTTGGGGGGAGACTGAACCAAAACTCAGGCCCTGTGCATAAAACAACACAATGTAAGTGGAAGAAAGTGGCTGGCTGATATACGACAAACTAACAGGACTGAGGTATATCCACTTTGTGAGAATTTGAATCTCACTTTTTTTTTTGGGAGACTGAACCAAAACTCAGGCCCAGTGTATATAACAACGCAATCTAAGTGGCAGAAAGGGGCTGGAAGATATATGAAAAAATACAAGGACTGTAGTACATTTTCAATCGCCCTACAATGATCTCAGGACAAGTATGGCAGCAATAAAAAGGACTGCTGCACACAAAAGTGTGGACAAATAAACAAGATAACTGTGCAGAAAGGAGCAACAGGATTTTTGCTTTTAGGGTATGTGCACACGTCAGGATTTCTTCAGGATTTTTTGCGTTTTTTTGCGGATTTCCCCAATAAAAACGCTATAATACCGCATAGAAAACGCATACATTATGCATCCTATCATTTAGAATGCATTCTGCATTTTTTGTGCAAATGTTGCATTTTTTTTCAGCAAAAAAAACGCAATCCGGAAAAAGAAGCAACATGTTCATTATTTTTGCGGATGTTTTGCAGATTTCCCATGAAATTGGAGTGTCAGGAAAAAAATGGAAAAATTCCACATAAAATCCGCCAAAAAATTGCACAAAAACGCGTAAAAAACGCGCAAAAAAACGCAAAAAAAAGCATGCGGATTTCTGGCAGAAATGTCCAGATTTTGTCAGGAAAATTTCTGCAAGAAATCCTGACGTGTGCACATACCCTTAAAAAAGCAGTTGGTTTGCACAGCTGCGTGCAAACAGCAATGCAGCTATCAGGGAGCCTTATAAGCTACAGAGCTGATGCACAAAGATATAGCCTCCACTGTCCCTGCAAAACAAAGGTGGTGTTGGACAGTGGAAATCTCTACAGCACAAGCAGTTTGGGGGTTAAACTTTCCTCCCTAACAATATCCCTGCTTCTGACGAAGCGACACCTCTCCCTATGCTCAGATCAGCAGCAGTAAGATGGCGGTCGGCGTGCACGCCCCTTTATAGCCCCTGTGTCGCCACAGAAAGCAAGCCAATCACTGCCATGCCCTTCTCTAAGATGGTGGGGACCGAGACTTATGTCATCACGCTGCCCACACTCTGCGTCCTCCTTCATTGGCTTAAAAATGGCGCTGAAAGCGTCATACGAAACGCGACTTTTGCGTGCAGATCGGTGACCTCATGGTCGATCCCACACTAGGATCGGGTCGGGTTTCATGAAACCCGACTTTGCCGAAAGTCGGCGATTTTTGAATTTGTCCGATCCGTTTTGCTCAACCCTACGGGTAACGAGTTGATTACGAGCATCTAACTTGTCTATAGTAGCGAGAACTCTTAATGGTTGGTAGGGGATCAAATACTTATTTCTAACTGCAAAATGCAAATAAATTTATATAATTTATACAATGTGATTTTCTGGATTTTATTTTTGATATTCTATCTCAATGATAAAATAAACCTACCCTTAAAATTATAGACTGTCCATGTCTTACTCATTGGGCAAACTTACAAAATCAGCAAGGGATCAAATACTTATTTCCTCCACTGTATATATAGTAGGTGGCCGACAGAGAGGATACTGGAGGGAGTGTGTGTATATCTCTACCAGAAAGTTAAGCTGGGCGAGATATTAAAAGCCGGGTATTATGGTTTGTTGCAGCAGCTTAGCCATTTTATCAATGGTAGTTTAGGGCCGCTCTTATCAGAGTGATGAGTATGATTTGGTGGTGGGACTCATCATACCCACTCCTACTCCAGTACAGGTAGTACTGGAGGCTTAGCCAGCTCAGCTGAGAGAGGCTGTCATTACAAACATAGAAAAGGCTGATGGAAAATTAGTTGCTCAGCCTGGGGACTGAGATGGTGTGTTCCTGAGGAGGATATGCACAGCTATTAAATGTGCTAAATGCTGCATGGCTGGAGAGCCAAGCCCGCATACATCCCTGGTAGCGTGAGTCAGAGTTATGGTATGTTACAAACCTTTTGGCTGAAAATACAGCTCCAAGTTTTCTTTAAATGGACTGTGTCTGCCTATGTCACTGTCACGATGCCCTACAAAGCCAGAGCGCGTTACAATATTGTGGAAAATGCAGCCAACGCAGGTTGCTACGGTCAATGGCCGTTTGCTGTTGCTGTGAATTGACAGATTCACAAAGACTTATTGTAGTGGGAGAATCATTTGCAGGGAGTCGTCGGACTCCCGAAAGTCCGGCTGATGTCCTAGTTACAGTTTTTGAATACTATGCAGCCACAAGTCCGCACCATGGAGGAAGTCATTAAAACTCTGGTTCAGGCCCAGGAGCGAGCCTTGGAGCAGCAGCACCAGGCCCAGGAGCAGACCACCTGCCTAATGGTGGAGCAGTTGGTATTACTGAAAGAGGTAGTCGTGGCGCGCTCTGAGACAAGTCCAGCAAGGGGCACCATACTCCAGATGATGATGTGGAGATGTTACTATCTTTGAACGGGCGGCCCAAGGAGAGAAGCTCCTCACGGAAGAGTGAGTGGATATACTTGCGCCTTACTTGATAGGAGAGTCTCAAAAAGCTTATCATGACCTAAGTGAACAAGACATGCAAAAATACGCAAATTGAAAGCTGATATTCTTGTATGCCTAGAGGTTATTGCCGGGGTGCGGGCTAGACAGGTCTGAGCCAGGGAATACCAGTTAGACAGATCTCCCTGGTCCCAAATGTTTGATTTGTTTCATCTGGTAATTAAATGGCCGGATTCTGATGTCTGCGTGACCACGCAAATCGTGGCATGGGTAGCCATTTACCTTTTTCCCCAGGTCCTTCCCAGTAAACTGCAGCATTGGATCGGCCATGGTGACCCTCAGAGTGCAGATCATCTCGTGGAGTTAGTGGAGAGATTTGTTGCTACAGAGGGAAATCTCCCGGATGCATCCTCCAACCCATTCTCAGTCAGAAACATCCCGCCATCCAAGAGGGGGTGTAAGGGACTGCCAGCAGATGTTCCAGCCCTGGTAGGGACTTTGTTTAAAAAACCTGGGCTGGTCCAGTGTTTGGAGGTGATGTGAGTTCGGTTACGTCATGGCTCAGTGTCCAGAATGTGATGCTGGCCGGCGCCAGTCCCTGTTTGCCCGTCCCTCCTATGTGGCCACACCTAGACTAGTGACTGAACCACAAGTATGCAAAATTAGGCTGAATGATTGTCCTGTCACCATTTAACTAGACTCAGGTAGTCTTGTGACACTAGTACATGACAGTACGTGACAGCCCTATACCAGGGGTCATATACCGGACAGGTTCATGACTGTGGTGTGTATCCATGGTGACACCAGAATATATCATGTGGCCCTCAGTAAAACAGAGACATCATATGGAATAATGGACTATGAAGTGGGGGTAGTAAATCTGGGCCACAATTTTCCCTTGTTTTGGAAGTTGTGGATGAAAGGTATGGGTGCTGAGGGTAGTCCCAGTACCGGATCAGGGGAAGAGGAGGAAAACTCTGCATAACAACTGCACCTCTGGACCAGGAGCTTTAAAGAAGTTGTCCACTACAATAACCTTTTTTTTTTTTTCCATAAATCTTGCTATTATGGGCCACTGAAAACATCCATTGTCTTTATTTTAGCAATATTACCTTTTATCATGCTGTAGCAGCACATTTTCAGTGCTGGATTCAGCTCTCATGAGGTTAATCGACAACTTCCTTTCTCCTGAGTTACTGTGCTCTAATACTACAAGTTCCATGATGCATTGCACTGCCACTAAGCACGAACCTACCACACCCACTCCAAAACACACCCAACCCCTCCCTCCTCTCCCTCCTCTAGCTTCAAAAAGATTTGTGATGTCATTTCTGTCCAACCTCCTCTTTTACATCTGTCCAACCCACACTCCATTAGATAGATAGATAGATAGATAGATATGGGATAGATAGATAGATAGATACATACAGATATATCTATGTCTATTTCCATACATATGTCCATATCCATGTTTCTAAACCCCTTCACCCCTGGAGCTTTTTTGTTTTCGTTTATCGCTCCCCTTCTATCCAGAGCCATAATTTTTCCGTCAATATGGCCATGTGAGGGCTTATCTTTTGCGGGACAAGTCCTACTTTTGAACGACACCATTGGTTTTACTATGTCGTGTAACAGAAAATGTGCAAAATAAGGCAAAGTGCAATGAAATTGCAAAAAAAGTGCAATCCGACGCTTGTTTTTTGCTTGGCTTTTTTGCCAAGTTCACTAAATGCTAAGGCTGTGTGCACACATTGTGGATTTGACTGCAGATCCGCAGGGTTTTTTGCTGCACAGTATTGCATCAAATCCGCAGTGTAGTGCACAACCAATGTAAGTCTATGGGAGCCGCAGACTTGTTGTGCACATGCTGCGGAAAAGGCCGCACCGAAACGCAGCTTTTTTTTTCTCTGCAGCATGTCACTTCTTTTGTGCCGAACTGCAGCATTTCTGCACCCATAGACTTTTATGGAGTCGGGCACATCCGCAGCAAAACCGCAGATGTAAAAAAGATCTGCAGTTTAGATGCGGATGTGGGTCCGAGAAACACTGCAGTTCGGGAGGATGGAAGTGTGTGGGCGGCAGGGCCGGACTGGGACTAAAATTCAGCCCTGGCATTTGAAGTTACACAGGCCCACTTGTCACATGGTGACTGTATAATATCTTTGTACACTTGTAGGCAGGGCCGGTTTTAGGCAAAGTGGGGCCCTACGCCTAGGCAAAGTTTAAAATGGGGCCCCAAATGCTAACATATTGCACATCACACAAAAGTGTTTCGGTTGTATTTACATGCGCTGATCTCAGGACGCTAAATGAGTTTGATCGACAATACTGAAGTTGTTCAACACTTGTTTCCCGGCCTCTTTCCACCGTCTGAGAAAGAATGATGGGACAGAACGATCACTAATAGATCACTAACAGATCACCATACAGTATCATGTTATCAGCAGCACATCTACAGTTTACAGCGGCGATGTGCTGCTGAGAACAAGGATTTTTGTTCCGGCAAAAACAATCTGAATATGCAGCATTTTACTTGTTTAGTAAAATACACCCCATAGTCCTCCATATATTCTAATGTGCACCACAGTCCTCCATATAGTATAATACACTCCCTATAGTCCTCCATATATTATAATACACTGCTCAGTCCTCCATATAGCATAATACACTCCTCATAGTCCTCCATATAGCATAATACACGCCTCATAGTGCTCCATATAGTATAATGCACCGCCATAGTCATCCATGTAGTACATTTCACATCCCATAGTATAATGCACCCCATAGTCCTTCATATAGTATAACATATTCCCCATAGTCCTCGATACAGTATAATGCAGCCCACATATAGTATAATGTAGCCACCACCCTACAGAATATAATGCGGCAACCACAGAGTATAATGCAGCCACCCCACAGTATAATGCAACCACCCCACAGTATAATGCAGCCACCCCACAGAGTATAATGCAGCCACCCCACAGAGTATAATGTAACCCCATAGAATATAATAAAGCCCACCTCCCCATAATATATAATGTAGCCCCCCATAGAATATGATGCAGCCCCCCATAGTATATAACACAACCTCCCCCATGGTATATAACCCAACCTCCCCCATAGAATATAATATACCCCCACAATAGTATATACCACAGCCACATAGTACATAACATGGCCTCCCCATAGAAGATAATATACTCCCCATAGTATATAGCAAAGCCCACATAGTATATAGCACAGCCTACATAGTAGATAGCACAGCCCACACAGTAGTATATACAGCACAGCCCACTCAGTAGTATATACAGCACAGCCCACACAGTAGTATATACAGCACAGCCCACACATTAGTATATACAGCACAGCCCGCACAGTGGTATATCCAGCACAGCCCGCACAGTGGTATATACAGAACAGCCCGCACAGTGGTATATACAGCAGAGCCTGCACAGTGGTATATCCAGCACAGCCCGCACAGTGGTATATCCAGCACAGCCCACAGTGGTATATACAGCACAGCCCGCACAGTGGTATATAAAGCACAGCCCGCACAGTGGTATATCCAGCACAGAGGACGCACAGTGGTATATCCAGCACAGCCCACAGTGGTATATACAGCACAGCCCGCACAGTGGTATATACAGCACAGCCCGCATCTCTCCTCCTCCTCCCCTCCCCCCCCCCCCCGAGAATGTCCCCACAGTCCGGTAAAAAAAAAAAAAAAACTCTCCTCACCTTTCCTCTTGCCCGCGTTGCTTCCTGCTCCTGTCTCGCCGGCAGCAGTCTGTCCGGGACACAGCAGGTGCGCTCTCTCCTCCATCATTGCATTCAACTGTACCGGCGTCATAGACGCCGGTATAGTTGAATGCGACGGCAGGGGGGTGAGTCGGCGGCGGCAGGGGGCGGAGGATCAAGCGGCCCATTTGCCAGAAGTGCCCGATGGCCAGTCCGGCCCTGGTGGGCGGAATGTGGGCAGTGACGGTGTGCGTGTATGTGTGTGCTGGGTCTGCGGGCTGTTCGGATGTGTGCGGCGCTGTGCGGGACTGATCAGGTGTGTGCGGGGTCTGCGGGCTGTTCGGATGTTTCTGGGGAACTGTTTGGATGTGTGTGGCGCTGTGCGGGACTGTTCGGGTGTGTGCGGGGATCATCCAATGGTACTACAAGTATGCAGCATCCAATCTGCAGCTATTTCGGATGTAATCCTGACAGTGGACACGCACCCTACACAATCAATACATCTATCAATAGATATACCTATCCACATATATCTATAGATAGATATAGGAATAGATAGATGTATGCATCTATAGATCTATCTATATGTAGCTCTGTCTATCCATTTCATCTATCATCTATATGTCTATCTATCTGTGTGTAATTGAGTGTGGGTTGAACAAATGTAAAAGAGGAGGTTGGACAGAAATGACATCACGCAATAATGTTCAATAATACATCTTTAGCTTTCAAAAACGCATACAAAAACGCACAAAAAACAAAACGCATACAAAAACGCACAAAAAACACGCAAAAACGGCACCAAAATTTTTTAAAAAAGCATCAAAAGCACGCAAAAACTGCACCCAAAACTGCATCATAACCGCACCCAAAACTGCATCAAAACCGCACCAAATACTGCATCAAATCTTCACCAAAAACTGCATAAAAAAGCATCAAAAACCTGAATCAAAACCACGCAAAAAAACGCACCAAATACTGCAGCAAAAAATGAATCAAAACCGCGCAAAAACCACACCAAAAACCGCACCAAGAACAGCATCAAAACCACACAAAAAAGCCTCATCAAAACCGCGCAAAAACATGAAAAAACCGTGAAAAAAAATGCATCCAAAACGCAGCTGCGTTTTCTGCAAGGAGATGCAGATTTTGTGCAGACAATTCTGCACCCAAATCTGCAACGTGTGCATACAGCATAAAACTGACCTGCCATTATGATTCTCCAGGTCATTACGCGTACAAAGACACCAAACACGTCTAGGTTATTTTTTATCTAAGTGGTAAAAAAAATTTCAAAACTTTGCTAAAAAGAAATAAAATAATGGCACCATTTTCTGATACCTGTAGCGTCTATATGTTCTGAGATATCGGGTCGGGTGAGGGCTAATTTTTTGCGCGCCGAGCTGACGTTTTTAATGATACTACTTTTGTGCAGATACGTTCTTTTGATCGCCCATTATTGCATTTTAATGCAATGTCGCGGAGACCAAAAAAACATAAGTTTGGCTTTTGATTTTTTTTTCTCGCTATACCGTTTAGCGAACAAGTACATTTTTTATTTTTGTATTGAAAACAGCTGACATGTTGCGGCTTTGAAGTGGGCTCACTGCGAAGCCCACCTCAAAGTGGGGGATACTGCCAGCTGACGTACTACTCCGTCAGCTGGCAGAAAGGGGTTAATAAACACTATGGTTATGTAATTTTAAAAAAAAAACGGCGTGGGCTCCCGCGCAATTTTCTGCGCCAGAGGGGGAAAGCCGACGGCCGGGGGCCAATATTTGTAGCCTGCTATGAATATCAGCCCACAGCTGTCTGCGTAGCCTTTACTGGCTATTAAAATAGGGGGACCCCCCCCAAAAAAAATGACGTGGGGTCCCCCTATATTTTATAGCCAGAAAGGCTACGCAGACAGCTGCCGGCTGATATTCATAGCCTAGAGAGGGGCCATGGATATTGGTCCCCCCCCGGCTACAAATACCAGTCAGCAGCCGCCCCGGAAATGGCGCATCTGTAAGATGCGCCAATTCCGGCACTTAGCCCCTCTCTTCCCACTCCCGTGTAGCGGTGGGATATGGGGTAATAAGGGGTTAATGTCACCTTGCTTTTGTAAGGTGACATTAAGCCGGGTTAATAACGGAGAGGCGTCAATAAGACGCCTATCCATTACTAATCCAATATTAATAAAGGGTTAATAAAACACACACACATTAGGAAAAAAGTATTTTATTATTCTTCATTTAACCATACTTACCATACTTCAGCGCCTGCAAAAAACGTAAAATAATAAACCGTATACTACCTGTCCGCCGTAGTCCAATTAATAACGAGTGTCCCACGATGATCTCCCCTATAGAACAGTGACATCGGGTGATGTCACTGCTCTTTAGGACCCTCAGTGACTCACTGACAGGAGACAATGGCTCCTGCAGTGCATCACTGAGGTTACTAAGGTTCAAAGTCTTACTTTATGGCAAAAAGCTGTGTGGGAAAATTTCTCAACAGCAATGCCATAAAGTGAGACTAGGGACTATTTTCTCACAGGGGCGTAGGAATACATTGTGGGGAATACAATGTGGACGGATACCTTCCTCCCCTCATTGTGTTCCTGGAGAGTGGTCGCATCAGCAGATGTTCCTGCTCTCCACGGGAGATTGTCGTGGGACACTCGTTTTAATTGGATTTCTGCGGATCAGGGAGTATAGTGTTTGTTTATTATTTTAATATTTTTTACAGATGACAATGGCTTCGGGGATCAAAGTGACAAGTGATGGTGAGTATGTAATCTATGTTACATGTACTGTATGTCTATATGTATGTTGTATGTCTGTACTGTATGTATGTACTGTATGCGGCATGTCGCATGTTGTCGCATGCAGCATGTCGTTGCATGGCGCATGTCGTCGCATGGTGCATGTCGTCGCATGCTGCATGTCGCATGTTGTCGCATGTCGTCGCATGGCGCATGTCGTTGCATGCTGCATGTCGCATGTTGTCGCATGGCGCATGTCGTCGCATGCTGCATGTCGTATGTTGTCGCATGGCGCATGTCGTCGCATGCTGCACGTCGCATGTTGTCGCATGTCGTTGCATGGCGCATGTCGTCGCATGGTGCATGTCGTCACATGCTGCATGTCGCATGTTGTCGCATGGTGCATGTCGTCGCATGTCATCGCATGTCGTCGCATGCTGCATGTCGCATGTTGTCACATGGCGCATGTTGTCGCATGGCGCATGTTGTCGCATGGCGCATGTCGTCGCATGGCGCATGTCGTCGCATGGCGCATGTCGTCGCATGCTGCATGTAGCATGTTGTCGCATGTTGTCACATGGCGCATGTCGTCGCATGGCGCATGTCGTCGCATGGCGCATGTCATTGCATGGTGAGTGTCGTCGCATGGCGCATGTCGTCGCATGGTGAATGTCGTTCCATGGCACATGTCGTCGAATGGTGTGTTGTATGTATGTATGTATGTATGTACGTACGTACTGTATATGTATATGTGTATTTTTTTTTTTTTATTACATTCAACACATTAGCCGGATGATGGGACTACTACTGTCCCATAATTGGCTAATGTGTCACTCACTGCCACTGTAGCAGGCAGAGCCCGATGGGACTTGTTGTCCCATCGGACGATGCCTGCAGACACACACACACACACCACCCCCCAGCACATACCGGCGCCGGTCCGCACAGCGCCGGCGACCGCACAGCGCTGGGGACCGCACGGCGCCGGCGCCCGGGACCGCACAGCACCGGCGCCGGGCACCACACAGCGCCGGCGCCCGGGACCGCACAGCGCCGGCGCCCGGGACCGCACATCCCTGCCTAGCCCCGCCCGCCCCCAGCACAGCCTCAGCCCCGCCCACAGCCCAGTCACTCTTTATGAGTGACTGCTCTCTGTGGAGCCTGGGGACACGCCTGCTACTGACGTCACGTCAATTTCCAGAGTCTGGAAATTGACGTGATGTCGGCGGAAATGAGCGGCGGCTGAAGCCTGGGGGTCACGTGACCCGGACTCAGCCACCAGCATAGCGCCGCTCACAGGCGAAAACGGCTAAAGGTATTTACACAAATCATCAGGGGCCCCGGGGGGATACATTGGGGGGTTAATTGAAAGTAGTGGACAACCCCTTTAAGAACACACTATAATGGTTGAGACATTACACAGATGACGGAAACTCGTCAAACAAATCCAACAGGGATGTCTTTTCCTGTGGACTGAAATGTAATCTCAGGTTTATGAATGATTCTGCTCTCAACAGCAAAAATTCTCAGCCACTGATCATTGTATCCCCTTATCACTAAATGCTGCCTTACTGCCTGCGCTTCTGCTCTCCTCTCCTCATCTATTTACTGATGTCGCCTGTCTGAGACTCAGCAAGGATTAGTCCTCACCTGTCAGAAGTGTGTTTATGTCTCCTTATCTGCTCAGCATGCTAACTGGAAATTGCTTGGATACAGCAGAGTATTACGTTGTATAGTAAAGTTCTAGTTGTCAAAACAAGCAAGCTGAGTATATAGTCTGTGATATACTGTATGTCTTATCTGTACGTATCCATAGAATTAAAATTAATCCTATAAATCCTTAACGGGATTGTCTAGCATATAAAAAATATTTTTCAAGAGCTCAGACAAGTTATGAAAAATAAAAAGAATGTTATTCATCCTTAATAATCCCTCATAAAGCCTGTGAAAACACTTTTCCAGTCCCCACTCGTCTCTACTTGCTGACGCAGTGAAAATGGCAGGAAAAACCATCTCAACCAATCGCTGGCTGCAGTACCGATCCGCCTCTGCCAGTGATTGGCTGTATTCACTGATTAAAGGTTTAATTCCATTTGATGTTATCTAGAAATCGTTAACAAGTATTGTCTTAATTCTCTGTCGCTATTAAGTACCCCCAGCCCAAATATTTGTTACTTACAGATGTTATATTTCCTTAGCACATAGAAAAAAGGAGAGAAAAACAGCTTACCAGAGGAAAAAAGATCCAAACTGCATGGAGAGTGAAATAGTGCAAAACGGAATGTAATGTCCAACAAGAAGGATACTTAAAATACATTTTATTGAAAAGCCATAAAAAAATCCAATCCAGCACCGTGTAAAATTACAGACGAGTTTCAGACACTGTCTTCACTCATTGCCATGTACAGATAGTGTCTGAAACTCGTCTGTAGTTTTACACACTGCTGGATTGGATTTTTTTATGGCTTTTCAATAAAATATATTTCAAGCGTCCAGCTTGCTGGACTTTACATTTCTATTTCCTGATCACAATACGATAAGGCCAGGTTCACATTACGTTTTTGGCGTACATTAGACGGACTACGTTACATAACGGCATAACGCGGTGTACCGTAGTCCATTAACGCCGCCATTTAGTCCAATGTCGGACGCATCGCTAGCGCACGCCCACAATGGTCTACCAATGTGCCGTCATTGCCGGACCCTGGGATGTTAAATGGGTTATCTGGGACTTTTTATTTTCCTAAGGGGCTAAGGACTTAGCAGCAGGTAGTTGCTGCCTACCTGCCTGTGCTGGCATGCAACATCTCTCCTGGCTCAGGTCACAATTCTGCTGCTTCCTGTGATGTCACGCAGGCAGAGCAGCTCCTTCCCTTCCACTCTGTTTTGTTGGCGGGGCATCACTGCTGATGTTATGCTGATCGACAGTCGGCTTCCCAGTATGCACTAGGAATTCTCAAACAGATCATCATCAGGGTCCTAGGGCTGCTGTAATTGCCACTGCGATTTCTTTCACCCAGGAAGGGTGTTCCAGGGAATGGTGGTTAGATTTCACCCATACTAATGAGTTGGGAGAAATCTGCACCAAAACGCAATTAAAAAACGCAGCAAAAACTGGGCAAAAATACATAAAAATGTACCCTGTGCCCATTTTATGCATCACTTTTCCTGCCAAGAGGGGCAAAAATGGTTCAGAAATTTCTTCACCAAATACTTAATGAGTTCACATACTCTTAGACGTAGAGTGCTGCTGGTGTCTTATAACAGGTTCTGTGTGGACCTGTGAAATATGTCGTATAGTAGCTAGAAAAAAATGGTATCCACCTGAGCTGGGCAACTACTAAACCTCTGGAGAAAAAGTAACCGTGGTCATCACGATACCAGCATCAATTGCAGATTGCACATTTTCATTCAATACCCGAGTGAGTAAATATTATAAGTTATATAGTTCTACTACATTTACCAATATAAACACTTATGCCTTTTTACTTTCATTCCCCAAAGATCCTAGTAGCACTTTAAAGGATCCATCACAACATCTACTGCATAGTCAATGATTATTCATTAAGTAAGTGCTCTTTTATTTATTTATCTATCTACTCCATTATACAGATTCTTCATTTCATTTTTGTAGATGGCGCAGGTGAATACCATTTTTTCTAGTATGAAATTCACTTTAGTTTCAGAGAAACCTCTGTCTATTGTAGCATTCTTAGATAACAGGAGAGTCTGCTATTTACGATCTCTATCAATTACAATTAACTAGAGCAGAGAACAGCTACAATGACAAATTTCATGGCATTTGCAATGACAACTTTCACCCAATCCATTGATCTGAATGAACACCATGTAATGCTTCATTTCCCCTGTGGTGGCGCTGCAGGAGAGTAGAATACTTGAGAATTTCAACTGATGATTACATGATTTTATCAGATCATCCTATTTTCCAATAAAAAATATTCTCCAAAAGACACAACCCCTTTAAATCCTTTAGAATGCAACCAATTAGCATTTTCCAGTTTATTTCCTATTCATTTTTTCATCTGATCAGCATCACAGATAGGACTAAAATTATAGGTTACACCTCTATATGCAGCAGATAAAACAGGATCCACCAATCACAATAGGTGATGTCACAGCTCACCTCCTCCTGTACAATGACTGACAACACCTCTATATACAGTAGATCAGTGATTTTCAACCTTTTTTGAGCCGCGGCACACTTTTTATACTTAAAAAATCCCGGGGCACACCACCAACCAAAATGGCACAAAATGACACTAAAACAGTACATATTCTACATATAGTTAATAATATAGATTCTAAATGTATTTATACTCACTCAGTGTGAAACCTGGGCCTAAGTGCAACCCTAGCCCTAAGTGCAACCCTAGCCCTAAGTGCAACCCTAAGTGCAACCCTAGCCGTAAGTGCAACCCTAACCCTAAGTGCAACCCTAAGTGCAACCCTAACCCTAAGTGCAACCCTAACCCTACCCCTAACCCTACCCCTAACCCTATCCCTAATGGAAAAACAAAAATAATTATATTTTCTGTATTTTATTATTGTCCCTACCTATGGGGGTGATAAAGGGGGGGTTTATTTACAATTTTTTTTATTTTGATCGCTGTGATAGAATTTATCACAGCGACCAAAATGTACAGGAACGAATATGCCGGCCGGCAGATTCGGCGGGCGCACTGCGCATGCGCCCGCCATTTTCCAAGATGGCGGCGCCCATGGAGAAGACGGCCGGACACCGGGAGCGACATCGGAGCTAGGTAAGTATGGGGGGGTGGGATCGGAACACGGGGGGGGGGATCGGAGGACCGGGGGAGCGGACAGGAGGACCGGGGGAGCGGACAGGAGGGAGGAGGGGAGCGGACAGGAGATCGGGGCAGAAAGGACGACTGGGGAGGCGATTGGTGGCGGTGGGGGGGGCAGATCGGGGTCTCCAGCCATGGCAGATGCTATTGCAGCATCGGCCATGGCTGAATTGTAATATTTCACCATTTTTATAGGTGAAATATCACAAATCGCTCTGATTGGCTGTTTCACTTTCAACAGCCAATCAGAGCGATCGTAGCCACGGGGGGGGGGGGGGGGTGAAGCCACCCCCCCTAGGCTGAAGTACCACTCCCCCTGTCCTTGCAGATCGGGTGAAATTGGAGTTAACCCTTTCACCCGATCTGCAGGGACGCGATCTTTCCATGACGCCACATAGGCGTCATGGGTCGGATTGGCACCGACTTTCATGACGCCTACGTGGCGTCATGGGTTGGGAAGGGGTTAATGATTATACACAGCATTATTGGCGGGCATTACCTTGGCGGCGGGCAAATGCGAGAGTCTCTCCGCTCTCAGGATGTCGCGCCGGCCTCGGTGACGTCATTAAGTCGCGCGAGCGTTCAAAGCTCGCGCAGGTGTTATTCCGTGACTGCGCATCACTGCGCATAGCTGCGCATTGCCGGGGAACAAAACAAAGGGGGCACCATAGTTTGGGGAACTTTCCCCGCGGCACACCCGACCATGTGTCGCGGCACACTAGTGTGCCGCGGAACACTGGTTGAAAATCACTGCAGTAGATAACACAGGATCCACTATTTACCATAGGTGATGTCACAGCTCACCTCCTCCTCCTGTACAATGACTGATAACACCTCTTTATACAGTAGATAACACAGGATCCATCATTCACAATACATGATGTCACAGCTCACCTCCTCCTCCTCCTGTACAATGACTGATAACACCTCTTTATACAGTAGATAACACAGGATCCACCATTCACAATACATGATATCACAGCTCACCTCCTCCTCCTGTACAATGATGGATAACACCTATATATATAGTAAATAACACAGGATCCACCATTCACAATAGGTGATATCACAGCTCACCTCCTCCTCCTGTACAATGACTGATAACACCTCTATATACAGTAGATAACACAGGATCCACCATTCACAATAGGTGATGTCACAGCTCACCTCCTCCTCCTGTACAATGATGGATAACACCTCTATATACAGTAGATAACACCGCAAGCACCACTCACAATGGGTGATGTCACAGTTCACCTCTCCCCCATCCCTTTACAATGAGTCTACGATAAAGCTTACTGGCCACTTTAAAATCTTAAAGATTTCCAAGTTTTAACATTGATAATTATATGGAAAATAAAAATAATTTAAACAAATATACAATTAACCATCAAAAAAACTAATTTAACATTAAGCCATTTTTATGACACACTCCCTTTAAGAAAAAAGGATTTTTTTCAGGTGATGAAGTTATATTAGAGATTTTTTTTATGGAGGACGTACTGTGGTTTTTATTGATATCATTTTGAGGAACATAAAAATTAATTGACTTTATTTATTACATTTTTTTGGTGGGGTGGCGGCATGATGTGATACAAAAGAACCGCGATTCTAACTTTTTTTCTTTACAGAGATTACTAAGGGGGGGCTTATATTCTGATAAATTATTAGTTCGTTCGAACTTCATAAAAGTCTTTAGATTATTTAGCATCAGCTTTCCTGCAGTGTCCAGCTACCAGAAGATATTTTTTCCGTTGTATGTAATAATAAATACAAAAATATATAAAAAAAAAACTGTGAATGCTACAAAATTGTTGCTGACAAGAGACTGTAAAGAATTGTGAACTAAATGTGCGTGGATGCAAAATTAAGGTAGTCGATCTATGAAGCTGAATATAGGTTATTTTGGGGATTTAGAGGGACATTTAACTATCTATTCCATAACTCAATCCCTCTGATCTCAGCAAAAGCCTGCAGCCACGGCGCTCTCGGAAGGCCTATTTATTTCCAAAAGCATATTATAGCAATATTTCAGTCCACTTCATTGCTGGAGGGACCTGTAATATAATAGTATTAAGTCTCCCTGACAGTAAGTGGGATGAAGCCAGCGCAGCCATGTAGACTAATCTTCTTGTAAACAAACACATTTCTGGGATCTATTTTAAGAAACTCATATAAATTCTAAGACATTCTATTAATGAGTTCATTAACTCTGGCAGTTAATTGCAGATTGTACTTGATTATGCGACTGAAATTTGGAAGAAAAGAAGATGGTGCGGCAACATACCGAGTAACTTGCAGGCAGCGGCCCAACGCGTTTTAGAAATCCATAGCTTTTGTGTGATTAGGCACGGTCACATGTGACTAATAAGACAGAATGAATTACTGAAGACGTACCGAAGAACATAAGGCTGATGGGAATCTTTCTTATTCGGTAAAGTTGTCCCATGAAATTGTGTAACTTGCTGGCAGTGCAGGATCCGACAACTACAATGCAAATTAAAATAAGAGACTTTTAGAACAGCGTTCTGCCACACTTATGTGAGAGTGGATAAACCGTGTGACGAGGGTGTCCGTCCTGGGATTATGGAATTATATAACTATTATACAACGGCTGTCAGAGAGTATCCACCTCTGTGTTGGTGTATATATTATTATAATTATAATATATAATATTATTATGTATTCATAGGCTTCACAGTGCGCATGTGTGCAAAGACCAGAATATTCAGCACTATCAGTTGGAGAGACAATCCTCATTAATCTCTTAACACATACTTTACTTAACATCTGCTCCTTATAGCCAAGATGTTTACATGTCCATGGTTATCAGACTTATGGATATGTATAATTTTTATTAGGCAGTAAACAGTATATATAAGCATTATACGGTAAGTATTATTTAGCCTATTTGCTGTCCGTCAGATAGCTGCTCTTTAATACTTCTATGAGATCAATGCTCTAACACTTACTCCTCACTTACTCACTCACTTACTCTAACACTTACTAGCTCCTCAAAATCCAGAAGGATCTGATCTCCTGAATAATGTGCATCTGAGCTTCTCAAGATCATTTCCACCAGGTCCAGGTCATTCATTCTTCCTTCTTCTCCTTTCCTACTTCTTTGTATATTTCTTTCATCCGTTTCTTGTTTCCACCTCCCTTCCTTCCTTACTCACTCACTACCTCTTTTCCTCCTTTATTTATATCTTCCTTCCTTCCCTTTCATCCTTTTTACTCCCTCTCTACTTACTACCTCCCACCCTTCTGCCTACCTTCCTGTCATGTTCCCAATGGCAGGGAATTTAACAAATAACATGGGCAAAAACAGGACGAGCTCTAGGGTGATGGAACCTGAGCTGACCGCGATCCTGAACCTCAACACTCAACTAACAGTAGCCGGGGAGCGTTCCTGGGGGGACTCTAGACGCCTCGCGCCAGCCGGAGATCTAGCTTCCCCTATCAGAAGAATCACAGACCTATCTTGCCTCCAGAGAAATATTCCCACAGAAATAGCAGCCCCCCACATATAATGACGGTGAAATGAGAGGAAGGCACAAACGTAGTTATGAAAATAGATTCAGCAAAATGAGGCCCGCTTTAAGCTAGATAGCAGAGGATACAAAAGGTGCACTGCGCGGTCAGCTTAAAAACCCTTCAAAATACCATCCTGAAATTACTTGAACTCATGTGCCAACTCATGGTACATGAGTGGTAATTTCAGCCCACCAGAGCAACCAGTAGCAGAGAATTACATATCTGCAAGCTGGACTAAAAACATGAAAGCAAACATGAAACAGGGAAATCAGAACTTAGCTTGTCTTGAAGGCTTTAGGAGCAGGTAACAGAGACACACTGATACATTGATAGCCGGCAAGGGAATGACAGGAAAGCCAGGTTAAATAGGAAACACCCAGCCTCTGATGGACAGGTGGAAACCAGAGACCGCCACCCACCAAAGTCACCCAGTACCAGTTGTAACCACCAGAGGGAGCCCAAAAACAGAATCCACAACACCTTCCTATCTAGCTCCCTCTTATTTTTCTTCCTCCTTTCAAATCATTCCTCTCCAGCTTTCCTACCTACCTTCCTCCTCCTTTCTACTTCCCATCTCATTCCTTCTTTTTTCCCCTTTCTTCCCTTTAACTATCCCTCCCTTTCTTCCTTTTCCTTTCTCCCTGCATTGTTCCTAGATTTATTCCACCCTTTTCCCTCCTTTTCTTCCTCCTTTCCCCACATTTCCCTCTTTCTCTCATCTTTTCTTCCTCCCTCCTTCATACCTTCTTATCTTGCTCTTGCCTTCATTTTTCCTTCCTCCCTTCTAACCCTCCTTCACTCCTTCCTCATTCACGTTTTCCCTTCTTACCGCTTTTATTCTACCTATCTTTCTCTCTACCTCCTTCTTCCAATGTTCCTTCCTTCCTCCAGATAAAACCCATTGAGCAATAATGGAAGCTGTCGGACTGCTTAAACAGGTGGAGTAGCAGTCAATACGAGGATTACCACTTCACTACTACTCTCATCAGAGTTGTGCCTGACCTGCACAACTCCACCAGATGAGCAGATTTTATCTTCTCTTCCCTGTTTCTTATCACCAATACTTCTTCATGGAAAGCTCCTATTTTGTCCTCTAATAAACATTCTAGAACAGTTTTTTTGTCAATGTACACTGTTGTGAATTCTGCTCTTGGGTTCCCTCCGATGGTTGTTGGTGGTAATACAGTTGTCCCTGGGTTGCAAGCCTGGGCAGGTGTCCCTGCTAATTGCAGTGCTGACTGGGGTATTTAAGGTTGCAGGATTCATTAGTCCTTGCCAGTTGTCCATTGTTCTTGGAAGGTTTGGATCTCAGTCTGGTTCCTCCTGCCCTGCTGCCAATTCAGCAAAGATAAGTGTCTGTTTTTTGTTTCTGCAGCACACATGTGGTGTGCTTTACAGATCAGTGCTATTCATTGTTTTTTCTTGTCCAGCTTTGACTGTGCCAGGATTTTTCCAGTCAAGTTGGATTCTCAGGAGATGCAGATATACGTTCCATGTCTTTAGTTAGATGGTGGAATTTTTGTATTATCTGCTGTGGATAGTTTCAGGGTTTTATTACTGACCGCTTAGCATTCTGTCCTATCCTTTTCTATTTAGTTAGAGTGGCCTCTTTTGCTAAACCCTGTTTTTTGCCTGCGTGTGTCTTTCCTCTAATACTCACAGTCAATATTTGTGGGGGGCTGTCTATCCTTTGGGGTTCTGCTCTGAGGCAAGATAGGATTCCCATTTCCATCTATAGGTGTATTTAGTCCTCCGGCTGTGTCGAGGTGTCTAGGATTGTTAGGTACATCCCACGGCTACTTCTAGTTGTGGTGTCAGTTTAGGGATTGCGGTCAGTATAGGTTCCACCTACTCCTGAGAAAGTCTCATGCGGCTCCAAGGTCACCAGATCATAACAGTACAACTGGCCAAAAATTAGTTAAATGCATCTCAGAAGAAGGGAAGAAAAGTGTTGAGCCATTTTTTTTCTGTAGTCTGCTTTGTCTTTTCTTCCCTCTTTTTCTCTGGGTGGCTGAGGAGTCTGGTGCTAGCATGGATATTCAGGGATTAGCTTCTCGTGTAGACCAGCTTGCTGCTAGGGTACAGGGTATTTCTGATTATATTGTTCAGACTCCGGTTTTAGAGCCTAAGATTCCTATTCCTGATTTATTTTTTTGTGACAGTGACAGGTCCAAATTTCTGAGTTTTAAAAATAACTGTAAACTGTTTTTTGCTCTGAGACCTCGATCCTCTGGTGATTCCATTCAGCAGGTTAAAATTGTCACCTCCCTGCTGCGTGGCGATCCTCAGGATTGGGCATTTTCCCTGGAATCTGGGAATCCGGCCTTGCTTAATGTAGATGCCTTCTTTCAGGCTTTAGGATTATTATATGATGAACCAAACTCAGTGGATCAAGCAGAGAAGACCTTGTTGGCCCTGTCTCAGGGTCAAGAAGCGGCAGAAGTGTATTGTCAGAAATTTAGAAAATGGTCGGTGTTGACTAAATGGAATGATGATGCTTTGGCGGCAATTTTCAGAAATCTTTCTGAATCCGTTAAAGATGTTATGGTGGGGTTTCCCACGCCTTCCGGTCTGAGTGATTCTATGTCTCTGGCCATTCAGATTGATCGGCGTTTGCGAGAGCGCAGAACTGTGCGCGCTGTGGCGTTGTCCTCAGAGCAGATGCCTGAACCAATGCAATGTGATAGGATTCTGTCTAGAACAGAACAACAAGGATTCAGACGTCAGAATAGGTTGTGTTTTTATTGTGGCGATGCTTCTCATGTCATTTCAGTCTGCCCTAGGCGTACAAAGAGGATCGCTAGTTCATTTACCATCAGTACTGTACAACCTAAATTTCTGTTATCTGTGTCCTTGATCTGCTCATTGTCTTCATTTTCTGTCATGGTGTTTGTGGATTCAGGTGCCGCCTTGAACTTAATGGACCTTGAGTTTGCCAGGCGTTGTGGTTTTCCCTTGCAGCCTTTGCAGAATCCTATTCCTTTAAGGGGGATTGATGCTACACCTTTGGCTAAAAATAAGCCTCAGTTTTGGACACAGGTGACCATGCACAAGGCGCCAGCCCATCAGGAAGATTGTCGATTTCTGGTGTTGCATAATTTGCATGATGTTATTGTGCTGGGTTTTCCGTGGTTGCAGGTACATAATCCTGTGTTGGATTGGAAGTCTATGTCTGTAACTAGTTGGGGATGTCAGGGGGTTCACAATGACGTTCCTTTGATGTCAATCTCCTCTTCTTCCTCTTCTGAAATTCCAGAGTTTTTGTCTGATTTTCAGGATGTATTCGATGAGCCCGTCCAGTTCCCTTCCACCGCATAGGGACTGTGATTGTGCTATTGACTTGATTCCAGGCTGTAAGTTTCCTAAGGGCCGACTTTTCAACCTGTCTGTGCCTGAACATACCGCTATGCGGAGTTATGTTAAGGAGTCTTTGGAGAAAGGGCATATTCGGCCATCTTCTTCACCGTTGGGAGCGGGATTTTTTTTTGTTGCTAAGAAGGATGGTTCCTTGAGACCCTGTATTGATTATCGCCTCTTGAATAAGATCACGGTCAAGTTTCAATACCCTTTACCTCTGCTTTCCGATTTGTTTGCTAGGATTAAGGGGGCTAGTTGGTTTGCTATAATTGACCTTCGGGGGGCATATAATCTTGTTCGTATTAAGCAGGGTGATGAATGGAAAACTGCGTTTAATACGCCCGAAGTCCATTTTGAATACCTTGTGATGCCATTCGGGCTCTCTAATGCTCCATCTGTTTTTCAGTCTTTCATGCATGATATCTTCCGGACTTATCTTGATAAATTCTTGATTATATATTTGGATGACATTTTGATCTTTTCCGATGATTGGGAGTCTCATGTGAAGCAGGTCAGGATGGTATTTCAGATCCTTCGTGATAATGCTTTGTTTGTGAAGGGGTCTAAGTGTCTCTTTGGAGTGCAGAAGGTTTCTTTTTTGGGCTTCATTTTTTCTCCCTCATCTATAGAGATGGATCCGGTTAAGGTTCAGGCCATTCATGATTGGATTCAACCCACATCCGTGAAGAGCCTTCAGAAATTTTTGGGCTTTGCTAATTTTTATCGCCGTTTCATTGCTAACTTCTCCAGCGTGGTTAAACCCTTGACCGATTTGACGAAGAAAGGCGCTGATGTGGCGAATTGGTCCTCTGCAGCTGTCTCTGCCTTTCAGGAGCTTAAACGCCAATTTACTTCTGCCCCGGTGTTGCGTCAACTGTATGTTTCTCTTCCGTTTCAGGTTGAGGTTGACGCTTCTGAGATTGGCGCCGGGGCCGTTTTGTCCCAGAGGGATCCTGTTGGTTCCTTGATTAAACCATGTGCCTTCTTTTCCTGTAAGTTTTCGCCTGCCGAACGCAATTATGATGTCGGCAATCGGGAATTGTTGGCTATGAAGTGGGCGTTTGAGGAGTGGCGACATTGGCTTGAGGGAGCTAAGCACCGTATTGTGGTCTCGACCGATCATAAGAATCTGATTTACCTCAAGTCTGCCAGACGGCTGAATCCTAGACAGGCTCGATGGTCCTTGTTTTTTTCCCGTTTTGATTTCGTGGTCTCGTATCTTCCGGGTTCTAAGAATATTAAGGCTGATGCCCTCTCTAGGAGTTTTTTGCCTGATTCTCCTGAGGTCCTTGAACCGGTCGGCATTCTGAAAGAAGGGGTGGTCCTCTCTGCCATTTCCCCTGATTTACGACGGGTTCTTCAGGAATTTCAGGCTGACAAACCTGACCGCTGTCCGGTGGGGAAACTGTTTGTTCCTGACAGATGGACTAGTAGAGTGATTTCTGAGGTTCATTGTTCTGTGTTGGCTGGCCATCCTGGTATTTTTGGTACCAGAGATTTGGTTGGTAGGTCATTTTGGTGGCCTTCTTTATCACGTGATGTGCGTTTTTTTGTGCAGTCCTGTGGGATGTGTGCGCGGGCCAAGCCTTGTTGTTCCCGTGCTAGTGGGTTGCTTTTGCCATTGCCGGTTCCTGAGAGGCCCTGGACGCATATTTCTATGGATTTTATTTCTGATCTTCCGGTTTCCCAGAGGATGTTGGTTATCTGGGTGGTTTGTGACCGGTTCTCTAAGATGGATCATTTGGTGCCTTTGCCTAAATTGCCTTCCTCTTCAGATTTGGTTCCGTTGTTTTTTCAGCATGTAGTTCATTTGCATGGTATTCCGGAGAATATTGTGTCCGACAGAGGTTCCCAGTTTGTTTCTAGGTTTTGGCGGGCCTTTTGTGCTAGGCTGGGCATTGATTTGTCTTTTTCTTCCGCATTTCATCCTCAGACAAATGGCCAAACCGAGCGAACTAATCAGACCCTGGAGACTTATTTGAGATGCTTTGTGTCTGCTGATCAGGATGATTGGGTGGCTTTCTTGCCATTGGCCGAGTTTGCCCTTAATAATCGGGCTAGTTCGGCTACTTTGGTTTCGCCCTTCTTTTGAAATTTTGGTTTTCATCCTCGTTTTTCTTCAGGGCAGGTTGAGTCTTCTGACTGTCCCGGTGTGGATTCTGTGGTTGACAGGTTGCAGCAGATTTGGGCTCATGTGGTGGACAATTTGGTGTTGTCTCAGGAGGAGGTTCAACGTTTTGCTAACCGTCGTCGGTGTGTTGGTTCCCGGCTTCGGGTTGGGGATCTGGTTTGGTTGTCTTCCCGTCATGTTCCTATGAAGGTTTCTTCCCCTAAGTTTAAGCCTTGGTTTATTGGTCCTTATAGGATTTCTGAGATTATTAATCCGGTGTCTTTTCGATTGGCGCTTCCGGCCTCTTTTGCTATCCATAATGTCTTCCATAGATCTTTATTGCGGAAATATGTGGTGCCCGTTGTTCCCTCTGTTGATCCTCCGGCCCCGGTGTTGGTTGATGGGGAGTTGGAGTATGTGATTGAGAAGATTTTGGATTCTCGCTTTTCGAGGCGGAGGCTTCAGTACCTTGTTAAATGGAAGGGTTATCGCCAGGAGGATAATTCTTGGGTTTTTGCCTCTGATGTCCATGCTGCTGATTTGGTTCGTGCCTTTCATTTGGCTCGTCCTGATCGGCCTGGGGGCTCTGGTGAGGGTTCGGTGACCCCTCCTCAAGGGGGGGATACTGTTGTGAATTCTGCTCTTGGGTTCCCTCCGGTGGTTGTTGGTGGTAATACAGTTGTCCCTTGGGTTGCAAGCCTGGGCAGGTGTCCCTGCTAATTGCAGTGCTGACTGGGGTATTTAAGGTTGCAGGATTCATTAGTCCTTGCCAGTTGTCCATTGGAGGCAAGATAGGATTCCAATTTCCATCTATAGGGGTATTTAGTCCTCCGGCTGTGTCAAGGTGTCTAGGATTGTTAGGTACATCCCACGGCTACTTCTAGTTGCGGTGTCAGTTTAGGGATTGCGGTCAGTATAGGTTCCACCTACTCCTGAGAAAGTCTCATGCGGCTCCAAGGTCACCGGATCATAACAGTACACATAGCGGCCATTTTAATTCTATACCGATTATCAATTTAAAGTAAATTTAAAAAATAACATTTTAGCATTATGAATTTAAATACTCCCTGTAAGAGTCATGTCGGTCTGGTAGTCGGGGGCAGGTATATCTCGCCCAGGTATTTGTCCTATGTGAATTAGGCCGCTCAGTATCTTCAGGATACCGAGGGGTTAATAAGTGCAGGAATAAAGGCTGACCAGCTGGAGGTTTCAGGTGTCAGCCTGAGGCACACAGAATGCCTGTCTGTGTGAGACAAACGTGAGTGAGAGCTGTGCTCATGATCTGTGTAATGTTAGCTGGGAGGGAGAAGCCCCCCCAGTTGTTAGATAGCAATGTATTTGTTTAGTTAGCGCCGGACAGGCTAGGATTTATTTTTATGTTTTGTTTTCTGTATTTGCTTTCACTTTAATAAACCTGACCTGAGGTCAGTCAACTTAGAAACCTGCTGTCGCCTGAGAGTTCAATGCACAAACCACGTGACCTTTGACCCCAGCAAAGGCGATCCCGGAGTGTTTTGTCACATTATTATTATTATTATTATTATTATTTATTGTGGTGGAGAACGCGGGCATCGCGTGGCACAGGCGACAGTATGGAAGACGTGGTGAAAGCCCTAGTACAGTCCACTGCCGTACAGCAGCAGGCCACTGCCGCACAGCATGAAGCTAATCGCTTGATGGCCGCACAGCTGAAGGAGTTATTGGACATGACGGTTGCAGACCGCCAGCTTCTCCAACAGGTGGCGCAGCGCCTGGTGAGCATGCCTGAGGTGGACCCGGAAGCAGAGTCCAGAAGGATCCATGTGAGTCGATACTGGCAAAAATTGACCGCAGAAGATGACGTCGAGGCGTACCTGACAACGTTTGAGCGGACGGCGCTGAGGGAGAAGTGGCCGAAGGCACGATGGGCCGATTTGATTGCTCCGTTTCTCTCCGGCGAGGCCCAAAAAGCTTACCATGACTTGGACCCGGAAGTCGCTCAGGACTTTGAGAAGCTGAAAGTTGAGATCCTGGCCCGGCTAGGTGTGACGACGGCTGTCCGTGCGCAGAGGGTACACCAGTGGACATACCAGCCAGATAAACCGCCGCGGTCTCAGATGTTCGACCTGATCTACTTGACAAAGAAATGGCTGCAACCCGAGGTACTGACAACCCCAGAAATAATCCATCGGGTTGTCCTGGACAAGTATCTGAGAGTGCTACCTCCAGCGCTGAAAAGGTGGGTAAGCCAAGGAAATCCCACGACAGCGGATCAACTTGTGGAGTTGGTCGAGCGTTATTCCGTGGCAGAAGGACTTCCCGACGAAACCGCTAGCACCCGGTCGGTGCCTTCTCCTCATGGAACCGGTAAGACTGTTCCAGCGACTACGGGTGAAGGAAAATCGCCAAAAACTGTGGGGGAGGAACCCGGGACTGCTCGCACTCCGAGACCGAGAGTATGGGACGGTGGTCTCAGTAGGGGGCCTGTTAGGTGTTTCCGTTGCCGTGAGAAGGGCCATGTTTCTGCGAACTGTCCTGTTACCACTGAACCCATGCAGTGCGATGTTATAGACTCTAAGAAACGCATGTCTTTGGTTACACGGCTGGTGAATGTGAATGCGGGCCAAAATGATATAGCAAAACACCTGTGTGAATTATCTGTTGATGGCGTTACTAGACTCTGGAAGTGTGGTGGCACTTCCGTCTGGTTCGTCTGATAAATTCTCTGTAATGTGTGTGCATGGTGACACCTGCTCGTACTTAACAGCGGTCATACCGATTTCCACTCCCTATGGGTCTGTGCAACACAAAGTGGGACTCGTTCCCGCATTGTTACATGATATAATCCTGGGTAGGAATTTCACCCATTTCTGGCAGTTATGGGAGAATCAGTTGCTCCTTCACGGTAGCTGTGAACCTTCCCCCATGCCATCTGGAGGTCCCGAGTTCCTAGACGAGACCCCACAGAAAAATGTTGCAGGGGAGGTTATTGAATCTAACCTTCAGTTCCCCTTCTCAGTTATGGCGGGGGAAACTGAGGAAACTGAGGAAACTCAGCGAGAGGCGGAGGCAGACAGCCATCCAGCACCCTGCCTACCAGATTTGGGAGTTCAGTTGGATGACTTCCACAGCGAACAAATGAAAGATCCTACCCTGACTCAGGCTAGGAAAAATGTAAAAGTGATAGATAGCGTACCCGTAGAACCTGACACTAGGCTAGCGTACCCGTACATGGTTCTTGAGAATGATTTACTCTACCAGGTAGAAAAAAAAGGGGAAGACACTGTGCAACAGTTAGTGGTACCCAAACCTTATCGGCGGAAGGTACTGGACCTGGCCCACGGACATATAATGTGGGGACATCTGGGGGTACAAAAAAACACAGAAAGGATATTGCATTGTTTTGTGTGGCCTGGAATACACAATGATGTGCGTAACTATTGTGAGTCCTGTCCAGAGTGCCAAATCTCGGCACCTAAACCTCGGTTCTGTAGCCCTTTGGTACCCCTCCCTATCATTGGGGTTCCATTTGAGAGAATTGGGATGGATTTGGTTGGGCCCCTTCCCCGGTCCGCACGTGGGCATCAACATATCCTCGTCATCATGGACTATGCCACTCGTTACCCAGAAGCCATCCCTTTGCGTAACACTGCTTCCAAAACGATCACCAAAGAGTTGGTACAAGTGTTTAGTCGGGTGGGAATTCCAAAACAGATACTCACCGACCAGGGGACTCCCTTTATGTCAAGGGTGATGAAGGAGCTCTGCAGGCTCTTACAAATAGACCAGTTGCGTACGTCTGTCTATCACCCTCAAACAGATGGCCTGGTTGAGCGGTTCAATAAAACCTTAAAACAGATGCTCCGGAAGGCGATAGACAAAGATGGGAAGAACTGGGATTACTTGTTACCCTATTTGCTGTTTGCCATTAGGGAAGTTCCCCAGTCTTCCACAGGATTCTCACCTTTCGAGCTATTATACGCCCGTCGTCCCCGTGGACTGTTGGACGTCGCAAAAGAAACCTGGAAGGTCAAGTCACTCCCTTTAAAACGGTGATAGACCATGTAACGCAAATGCAGGACCGGATTGCTGCTGTCATGCCCCTTGTTAGGGAACATATGTTACAGGCCCAGGGAGCCCAGAGGCAAAGTTATGATAGAGGCGCCAAGGTCCGTACGTTTGCACCCGGGGATAGGGTGTTGATCCTAATCCCTACGGTGGATAGTAAATTTCTGGCGAAATGGCAGGGCCCCTTTGAGGTCATGGAACGAGTTGGAGAAGTGAACTATAAAGTGCACCAGCCTGGTAAGAGAAAACCAGAACAGATTTATCATGTGAATCTGATAAAACCCTGGAAAGACCGCGCTGCCCTAACAGCGGATCTGCCCCGTCCGGTTTGCTCACCTACCGTACCGGAGGTGCAGATTGCCGAGACTCTCTCTGAACGACAAAAATCTGAGGTTAAGCAGTTTTTGTTACAGAACCAACAGTTTTTCTCGGAAAAACCTGGCCAGACTAGGCTAGTGAAACATGAGATTGTCACAGAGCCTGGTGTCACAGTTCATGTGAAGCCACACCGGATTCCGGAAGCACGCCGTGAAGCCGTCTCCCGGGAGGTGAAGGAAATGTTGGACTTAGGAGTCATTGAAGAGTCGCACAGCGCCTGGTCCAGTCCAATCGTGTTGATACCTAAGCCGGATGGCTCTATACGGTTTTGCAATGACTTTAGGAAACTGAATGCGGTTTCTAAATTTGATGCCTACCCTATGCCCCGGGTCGATGAGTTGATCGATCGGCTGGGTAAAGCCCGATATATTACGACCCTGGATCTAACAAAGGGGTACTGGCAGATCCCTCTGGCCGAGGCGGCCAGAGAGAAGACGGCATTTGCTACACCGGAAGGGCTGTTCCAGTATATCTACATGCCGTTTGGACTTCACGGAGCCCCAGCAACGTTCCAGAGATTGATGGATCGAGTCTTGAGGCCCCACAGGCAGTACGCTTCTGCCTACCTAGACGACATCATAATTTACAGCGTGGACTGGGAAGCTCACCTCCGGAAGGTACAGGCGGTGATTGATGACCTGAGAGATGCAGGCTTAACGGCGAATCCCAAAAAATGTCACATCGGCCTTGAAGAAGCCCGATACTTGGGCTACGTGATTGGCAGAGGAGTGGTTAAACCCCAGATCGACAAAATACAGGCAATTCAGGGCTGGCCGCAACCAGTGAACAAGAAACAAGTTCAAGCTTTCCTGGGCATTGCCGGCTATTATCGCCGGTTCATACCCAACTTTGCGGCCATGGCTACCCCCTTGACGGATCTTACCAAAGGGAGGGATTCCGTCATGGTAAAATGGACCTCAGTGGCTGAAGAGGCCTTCCACAGTCTGAAACGGGCTTTGTGCTCTCAGCCCGTACTAGTGACTCCTGATTTCAGCAGCGAGTTTGTGGTGCAAACTGATGCTTCTAATACTGGTGTCGGAGCTGTACTTTCCCAGGTAAGGGACGGAGTCGAACACCCGGTCCTCTACCTCAGTCGAAAACTGAATGTACATGAGCAGAGGTATGCCGTGATTGAAAAAGAGTGCCTAGCCATCAAATGGGCTCTCGACTCCCTCAAATATTACCTGGCAGGTAGGAAGTTTAGGCTGGTCACGGACCATGCCCCTCTCAAGTGGATGCATCTCCACAAGGACCGTAATAGTCGGGTAACCCGGTGGTTCCTTGCCCTGCAGGCTTACTCTTTCACGGTGGAGCACCGCCCCGGGGTGCAGATGGGGAACGCTGATGCCCTGTCCCGAGTACACTGTTTCGAGAGTATTCTTGCTCAACCTGAGTGGTCTGAGCAGGGGGGGAGGATATGTAAGAGTCATGTCGGTCTGGTAGTCGGGGGCAGGTATATCTCACCCAGGTATTTGTCCTATGTGAATTAGGCCGCTCAGTATCTTCAGGATACCGAGGGGTTAATAAGTGCAGGAATAAAGGCTGACCAGCTGGAGGTTTCAGGTGTCAGCCTGGGGCACACAGAATGCCTGTCTGTGTGAGAGAAACGTGAGTGAGAGCTGTGCTCATGATCTGTGTAATGTTAGCTGGGAGGGAGAAGCCCCCCCAGTTGTTAGATAGCAATGTATTTGTTTAGTTAGCGCCGGACAGGCTAGGATTTATTTTTATGTTTTGTTTTCTGTATTTGCTTTCACTTTAATAAACCTGACCTGAGGTCAGTCAACTTAGAAACCTGCTGTCGCCTCAGAGTTCAATGCACAAACCACGTGACCTTTGACCCCAGCAAAGGCGATCCCGGAGTGTTTTGTCACATCCCTTTAAGTGAGTCCCCTCTATCACTTTAAATCAATGTTATTTGCGATAACATTGGAGCTTTATGTTAAAGGTTCGACTTTCCACATTTTTGACCGCAAATTGTGGCAATGTAAACAGCATTATGATGCTGTTTACATTGCCACAATGTAAAACTACCTTTTATTTAAAGGGGGTCTCCAAGAATGTAATAAAATGGCTCCCGCCACAAAATTCAATCAGCAGTCCATCCTAGTCTCGTGTGAGGATGAGCCACAATCTCAAGAAACACAGCTCCCGAGAACTGTGCCTCAACTGGCAGAGGAACTGTATCGTAAGCACACATAATAAGGCTGCTGGAGAAGGGCTGTGATAGGGGAATAAATACATCTTCTATTCAGCTGACTGAGTGCAAAAGATTTGTTCTCCACTCTCAGTCCTCCAGGCTCAGTTGAGGAGAATATGTATTTCTCTTCTCAGAGCCCTTCTCCAGCAGCTCTGTTATGTATGCTTATGATGCAGTTCCTCTGTCAGTTGAGTGACATGACTCGGGATGCTGTGTTTCTTCAGACTGCAGCTCATCCTGACATGTAATTAGGTTAGACTGCTGTTTGAATTGGATGACCAGGCCAATTTAATTACATTCTTGGAAAACCCCTTTAAACAGCAATCAAAGGATTGATAGTAGCATCATATATCAGATCTTCTGGACAAAGGAGGTCCAACTAGCAGAGTTGGAAAAGAGAAAATCTCCACTGTGTTTTGTTCTGCATCTAAGTGGGTTTCTTCACCATTCTATCGTGTAGTTACACTCATACTTGTTAGTATATTCTATTAATGACTATAATATACTAGTTCTGTATGTTGCCAGCAGTGCCACACGCTGCCATACATGATCTGGTCTGGCTGGACAGGTTCTATGTAATTCTCAGCTTTCCTACTTCTGTCAAAGTGACTGCGGTGGAATAAGGTTCTGCCAATATTTCCTGCCATCTTTATCAACGTGTCACATAAAGTCGCAGCTAATAATATCTCTTGCCACTTGATTTATGGGTTCAATAAAATTTGTGGCACCGCTCTTCTCTTAGGAAAAGCAAAGACGATGCCTGCAGTCAAAACAAAACCACGACACAAACTATTAGGCAAAATGATGAAGAAACATCTCCTTATCCAAGTAACACAAATAAAACATCCGGATATAGTCTGAAGTGCATACCGAAATGGTCTATGAGAAGACGAGCACAAACTATCATTTCTCCACCATTTACAACACAGATTGCAGATTTTACCCATGAATTGAGAATAAAAGAAAAATCCAGGAGGAGAAATAAGCAGATTTCTCTGATAATATATATTACAAAACTGCTTACCTTCATGTGTACTATTGATTTGTAAAACAAAATTAAAATGTTGATTACTCTTTGGAGTTGTCCAGGATTAGAAAAACATGGCTGTTTTTTTGTCTACATCGGTCTGGTACTGCAGCTCGGCTCTATCGAAACCAGAACGGGTGAGCTGCAGTATCACAAACAGACTGTAGATTGGAAGAAAGCAGACATTTTTTTCTAATCATGGACAACTCCTTGAAGTATGAGGATTGCAGGTACCATGGTGGCAAAGAGCTGAGGGAGGTCGCCTTCACTAACACATGGTAGGAAGTATCTGGCCTCTATTTCATCGATGAGCTGCTTTATTCTCTCCAGTGTTTAGTCTATGACTCCCTGCTGTGCTGAAACTCAAACGCACAGGCTGAATGGTGGAAATTTAAATCCCGGTGCCAAATCCAACCGACCGACATTTTGTTTTTGTGGAGTAGGAGTTGGCTACAACTTTTATTTAATTCTCATTTTGGTTGTAATGATGTTTATTACCAATGAAAATATAATAAACATGGCAGCCAACTTTTACCGTTAAACCAAGAATTAACTTCACCGGGCAGAAACAATAGGCCCAACTCTGGACTCGCAGAAAGCAGGGTCTCTTTCAGCCAGCATTCCAGCTCATTATTCCCATTCCAAACACCAGCTGTCACTTTTCTTGACTTTTAGAACAACATGCATCGGCTACATTGATATCATTGAAAATTGAAAAACATTAACATTTTCCCATTTTAAAAATGTTTTTAAATATATATTTCTTTAAATTCAACCTTAAATAGGGCACACAAAGCAGTCTTATTCCTTATCTGCAAGGTTAAGAAGGCAACTCAGGAGGGAGAAAAATACTGGTTTCTCGTATTTCTAGATTACAAGTAGTGTTGAGCATTCCGATACCGCAAGTATCGGGTATCGGCCGATACTTGCGGGTATCGGAATTCCGATACCGAGATCCGATACTTTTGTGGTATCGGGTATCGGTATCGAAACAACATTAATGTAATAATGTGTAAAAGAGAGAATTAAAATAACAAATATTGCTATACTCACCTCTCCGACGCAGCCTGGACCTCACCGAGGGAACCGGCAGCGTTGTTTGCTTAAAATTTGCGCGTTTACTTCCTTACGTGAAGTCCCGGCTTGTGATTGGTCGCGTGCCGCCCATGTGGCCGCGACGCGACCAATCACAGCAAGCCGTGACGTAATTTCAGGTCCTTCATGATTTTAAAATTACGTTCTGGCTTGTGATTGGTCGCGTCGCGGTCACATGGGCGACGCGACCAATCACAAGCCGTGACGTCACGGGAGGCTGGACACGCGCGCATTTTAAAATGCGCGCGTGTCCAGCCTCCCGTGACGTCACGGCTTGTGATTGGTCGCGTCGCCCATGTGACCGCGACGCGACCAATCACAAGCCAGAACGTAATTTTAAAATCCTGAAGGACCTGAAATTACGTCACGGCTTGCTGTGATTGGTCGTGTTGTGGCCACATGGGCGGCACGCGACCAATCACAAGCCGGGACTTCACGTAAGGAAGTAAACGCGCGAATTTTAAGCAAACAACGCTGCCGGTTCCCTCGGTGAGGTGAGTATAGCAATATTTTTTATTTTAATTCTTTCTTTTACACATTAATATGGATCCCAGGGCCTGAAGGAGAGTTTCCTCTCCTTCAGACCCTGGGAACCATCAGGGATACCGTCCGATACTTGAGTCCCATTGACTTGTATTGGTATCGGGTATCGGTATCGGATTGGATCCGATACTTTGCCGGTATCGGCCGATACTTTCCGATACCGATACTTTCAAGTATCGGACGGTATCGCTCAACACTAATTACAAGCCCTTTTTACATAATTTTACTGCTTGGTGGATTACAAAGTTCGAGGTCAGATTTTTCCATTTTAGGAAATAAAAATAAAAAATGACTCCCAAGAGTTTTTCCTGCAAAAAATAGCTCAGACATCCCACATCCCTTCAACTGCAACAGACATGATTTGGTCACCTCCAGACGCGTTGTCTGACCCACCTAAGTCTTGGTCCCTGACTATGGCCCACTTTCTTTCCATGCCATTCCATAACCATTCAATGTTGCAGGAGGCAGAGAATTCTTAGCAAGCGGTATTAGTCAATCGTCACTAGGTTCCATAGATGCAGAGGGCATCCACTTCTGCATCTGGCAACATCCTCCGAAACCCCTGCAAATGACAATGACAAAGAGCATCAGCAGTTGGAATGGATAAACCAGTGACAAAAAATATGAATTAGGCGCAATACCCGATGTTTTAACAGACATAACATCAGGTAGGAAGTAGGGGTCAAGTGGTTGAAGAAACTGTTTATTTGGCACCCCAAAAACGTGATAGCAATCAAGGTGAACTGGGCGCAAACTGAAAGAAAACTCAATCATTTGTGTCCCCTTATTCGCGTTACTCAACAGCTGCACAGCCCACCTGGTTAAGGGATACATAAGACCCAGAGCCACCTTCCTTAGATATGCCATTGTTTATTAATGAACCCTTTGGATAAGACACCTTCCCATTGGGTGTAACACACAGGAAGTGTGGCATCCCAGGAGTTCAGGTACCACAGTGGTGCTGCCTTCCTCTCGGGGAGGGTAGTGCCATGCCTGGAGACAGGAGGGATCCTTTTGGCAGGTAATCTTACACACAACACATTCTGACTCCAGGCCAGAAGGGGGAGCTCTAAACCCGGTTTTAGGGGAGCTTTCCTCAATACACATCTTGGTCTGGGGGAGAAATTAGACAGTCTGAGGCAGACTAGTGACAGGGAAGGAGCAGAGGAGTGATTAGGAGCTAAGACGAGGCTGCGATTGGGCCTCCTTAAAGCTAATGCGCAGAAACCGGGCACCGGGAGCCCAAGGCTGTGTCGAACTGCAGGTCCCGCAGCAGAACTGGAGGGCATAGGACTATACGCAAATTGCCCACACCACACCTGAGGTACAGCAGCATTCTAGAGCCTGGAGTCACCGTGTCAGAGACCCCAAGAGAATGGCTCAAGTTGCCTACCATGCAGGTACTGTCCCAGGACAGGAGAGAGAAGGTATCTTGTCAGACAACCACAGGTAGCAAGGGACCAGAAGCTAGCGCTAAGAGGAAGGCTCCCAAACTGACCTGGCAAAGGTATTTCTTCTTGTCTTCAGGCTACCCGGACTCCATCAACACCTGTTGCCGGTATCCTGGACTGAGGCTGACTACCACTTCAGTAAACCAGGTAAAGACTGCAACGCTGTGTCCTCCCTTTGTTTGCCAGCATACACCATCCCTGCCCAGGCAACAGGGAGCCCTGGGGACCCCGCTTCACCTGTAGGAAGTGTCACCATCTTGGTGCAGTAACATCGTCCCAGTGGACCCCTTTAAGCAGTGTCAGTCCCCTCTGACCGAGGACCACAGGTGGCATCACGAATACAAACTTTATTAAATCCCTTTACTTGAGTACCCGGGCCACGGACCGGGTCACTGCCACCGTGAGCACCCCTTTAACTGCGACCGGACCCGGTACAGAATACCGCACTGCCCTGGTGGGCGACTCAAGAGCAAATTATGTTGAGGGGGATCCCAAATGGTACCCATGACATTACTGAGCTCCACCTCCTTACCAAATTTCTTCTTGATGACTCCTGGGTGTTTGATTTGGTGTGGTCACTAAACAGAGAGATGCTAGAGAGAAAGAAGATAAAAAACAAACATAAAGGAAGCCAAAATAGGGTTCAGCGGTGCCTTCATTATACAAGTACAAGTTGAGCCATGGGAACACAGCATCCATGCTCCCTAGTGTCTAACTCAATAGGAGCAGCTGTTGGTCATCCTTTATGGTATGGTCAGCGACAATAAATGTCTGTATGGGTGCCACCATAAGCAGAGCACTCATGTATGAATTTACATAAATCATTGCGTTTACAATGCTCTTCATTAATGAGCCAGCATGCATCTGTGTGGCCAAAGTCCACTGATCCCTCGGCTGTCCTGGAGCCTGTGGCCACTGCCAGAAAGGCTCCAAGTGTCTGTCTCATCATCAGGTGCAGCCACACATCCTTGGTGTTAACTCTCAACCAATCTTTGACGGGCGTGTCAAATGATGGCGGTACTCAAAACAGTGAAGGCCTGTAACCAAATTCCAATAGTCTTCAGGTCTGTCAGGAAAAAGCCTTGATTGTTCACTGATTGACAGATATCAATGTCCAAATTTCAATAATTGTACCCAAACACACCCAGACTGCCGATACTCCAGTAAAAGGCTTCCTTATGGTACTAAGCCTGGAGTGATGGCTATACTCCCACCTCTTACTTGTTCTTCTTGACAACCTACAAAAGCTCTGTCATCCGATGATGACGGTAAGCTCTTGTGGTGATACCTCGATCTCCGGGACCATCTAATTCCCCATGATGACCTAGAATGGTGGCACGAATGATGACAACAAAAACCAGAGGCCCTGCACTTGAAGTGTGGAACCTTGGGAAGAAGAACCAGAATAGAAGTGTGGTCTTTACTGCTTCATGGGCACCCAGACATCCTCTGAAACCACATTGTAAAAGTGAAACAAAAAAATAATATTTATCCTGTTTTTCAGTGCTTTTCATGGTAAAGCAAATGGTGTCATTCAAATTTACAACTCGTGCCACAAGAAAGAAGCTCTCATATAGCTTTATCGACAAATATTTAAAACTTGGAAGAAGAAGAGAAAAAAATAAAAGTGGAAAAATGATTGGCTTCACCATAAGTCTGGAGGCTACACAGTGACTTGAGCTGCGACACCTGCTGTATGGTCAAAGTTGCAAAAAATCCAACATGATTGGACTTTTTGCGACTTGCTTGCTGTTGTCAAAGTACCCTTGGGGTCACAATACAACCTCATTCACTTGTATTGTGCTGTAATGTAGCAGCTACACCTACAAAAGTTTGGTCGCTGTGTAGCCTCAGCCCAAGGGTGGTTTCACATTGTTCAGGCACCCGTTCGGTGGCCCTGTCAGACTTTTCGTTCGAACTCCTCGCAAAACGGGATTTGGACATATGCGCCGACAGAGCCATAGACTATAATGGTGCAGCAGAGCGAACATGTGCTCTGACATGCGTCATTTATGAGCCTTCTGGAGATGGACACTCAGACATAGCAGACTGCGGCTGGGGGTCTACCTCTAGTAGGAGTTCATGCCTGAAAATTATGTACGTCAGAGCACACATTTGCTTTGCCGGCACTATTATAATCTATGGCCCTGTTGGCGCATACGTCTGAATCCTATTTTTCTGGGGGTTTGGACATAAGCCCTTACGGACCCACCGAACGGGTGCTTGAACTCATTGTGAAAACACCCTAAGGCCGGTTTCACACGTCAGTGATTCCGGTACGTGAGGTGACAGTTTCCTCACGTACCGGAGACACTGACACACGTAGACCCATAAAAATCAATGCATCTGTGCAGATGTCATTGATTTTTTGCGGACCGTGTCTCCGTGTGCCAAACACGGAGACATGTCAGTGTTCGTGGGAGCGCACGTTTTACACGGACCCAATAGAGTCAATGGGTCCGCGTAAAACACGGACCTCACACGGACATTCTCCGTCTGGGGTCTGTGTGCGTGCAGGAGACAGCGCTACAGTAAGCGCTGTCCCCCCCACATGGTGCTGAAGCCAGTATTCATATCTTCCCTGTAGCAGCGTTTGCTATAGAGAAAATATGAAGAATAGTGTTAAAAATAAAGATCCATGTGTCCGCCGCCCCCCCACCCCCTGTGCGCCCCCCCCCCCCCCCCGCTGGTCAGAAAATACTTACCCACTCCCTCGCTCCTTCCTGGTCTGGCCGCGCCTCCTACTGTATGCGGTCACGTGGGGCCGATCATTTACAATCATGAATAGTCGGCTCCGCCCCTATGGGAGGTGGAGCCACATATTCATGACTGTAAATGATCGGCCCCACGTGACCGCATGCAGGAGAAGCCGCGGCCAGACCAGGAAGCAGCGAGGGAGCGGGTAAGTATTTTCTGACCAGCGGGGGGGCGCACAGGGGGTGGGGGGGCGGCGGACACATAGATCTTTATTTTAAACACTATTCTTCATATTTTCTCTACAGCAAACGTTGCTGCAGGGAAGATATGAATCGCAGCTTCAGCACCATGCAGAGTGGGTACCACACGCTCCGTGTGGTACCCACTCGCCATACGGGCGGCACACGTGTGCCGCACGTATGGCCTCCGTGAGTTCCCAGGCACACGGACACGGATAACTCCGGTACCGATTTATTCCGGTACCGGAATTATCTGGACGTGTGGGACAGCCCTAAGACCATGTTCACACGTTCAGTATTTGGTCAGTATTTCACATCAGTATTTGTAAGCCAAAACCAGGAGTCAGTGATAAATACAGAAGTGGTGACGTGTCTCTATTATACTTTTCCTCTGTTTGTTCCACTCCTGATTTTGGCTTTACAAATACTGATGTAAAATACTGACCGAATACTGAATGTGTGAACATATCCTAAATAGTATACTAGTTGCTCTGGTGACCACCGAGTATTTGTTAGTGTTCGGAGATTTCGTTTTCATCACCTCAGCTGAATGATTTACAGCTACTAGCCAGGCTGAGAACATGTGGGGGTTGCCTGGCTGCTAGGGAATCCCCACATCAAGCAGTAATCAAGCAGGCTGGTAGCTGTAAATCATTCAGCTGCGGCGATGAAAACTAAATCTCTGAACACTAACAAATACTCGGAGGTCACCCGAGCGTGCTAGGGAAAACCCGATCAACGAGTATACTCGCTCATCACTAATCCTAAGCAAAAAAAACTTTCAAATTTGCTCAGTGTTTTTGATCAGATTTTCAACAGTGTTTGTTCGGTGTGTCATTTTTTATCAGCAGTGCTTCATCGGTGATTTTCAAGTAAAAAATAAATAAATTAATAAATAAATTGAAGAATGTGATTCTCTCCTATAAATTACAATGTTAATCACGGACAGCACATGGACTGAACACTGAGGCCATCCTTGTGCCGTCCATGATTTTTATGTACCCTTAGACTTGTAAGGGTAACACGGGTAATTTTGATCTTTGACTCTGATCAAAACCGGACATTTTTTTTGGGATTTTTTTTTTTTGCAGACACTATGTTTGCATAAAAAACTCCATGGCAATATGAAGAGCCCCATAAATTTCAACACATACTTGAAAACGGGATATCTAAATGAGATTTTAAAAGAGTTAATTTTTTAATAAAGGTCTCAAAATGTAATTTACTGAAGAACCTGAGTGAAGAATACAATAGAAGTGAAAAGCTCTACGGAGGGGATCGCTTTCACTGTGTAGATGCCGACTGTTCCCCGTGATTCTAAGACACGTCTTCACCATTATTTTTAGCTGTTACATTTGATCATTTTGCCATTTTTCAGTTCCTGATACTGTTGATTTTCTCATCGCCGTTTGTAATGAAATCATCTACACGCCGCGGTTCCACGTTACTAGTTGTCTACAGAAAACTTTCATTTCTTTCCTTCAGCACAATTGATAATTGTTTTCCGCTAAATATATTTCTGATTGCATCGCAACGTGCCACGCAGAGCAGCGCCGAGCGCACCATTATTTCCCCTCCAAACAATGGCAGATATTGTCTTGATAGTTTATGTCAGACATTTCTGTCTCCCTGAACTGAACCAGATGGAACAATAGAACTAAAGGAACAGAAAGTGCGTATTGTCTGCTCTACTACAAGCAATTAATTCCTGCTCATAGAAGAAGAAGCAGTTATATCATTGTAATACGTGGCAATACATGGGCTTCAAAGGGAGCAGAACGTGGCGGCATTCTTCATCACTGTATTAAAGATTCAGGGTACGGTCCTACGTAGCAAAAATGTAGAAGATTTTCTGTCTGGATTATCCATTTGGAAAAATCCCCAAAATTATGCATGAGATTTTAGGAAACGCAAATGATGCAAAGATATGCATAGCGTAAACTGATCATTGTTATGTGCAGTTCCATCTATGCTGCAGGTATCAGGACATTTGTAACCTTTCACAATCCAATTTTCATAGCGATAGCAGCAGCAGTACATAGAACTTTGGAAATATCATTGCTAAGAAGGTACTGTAGATTCGCACATTTTACCTTTTGTGCCGCAAAAGATGGAATTTTCAGAATTTGAAGGTTTTGTCCATTTGCAGTGTGAATATACAATATCTTGTAGCATATGCATGAGATTTGGTAACTCCTTCCCGACATGGCGATTTTCTACTTCTTGCATTCTCATGTTTTCCTCCCACTACTTCCTAGAGGCATAACTTTTTTCAAAATTTTCCATCCACATGAAGGCTTTTTTTTTTTTGCAGGACGAGGTGATGTTTTGAGTTACAGCATTGAATTTATCACTCTGTGGACTGGAAAACGAAAAAGTAAAATTCCAAATGAGGGCAAATTGAGCAAAAAAATAGCTTTTTTGGGTCTGTTTGTTATGGTGTTAATTGAGCGTTAAAAATTGCCTGAAAATAAGATTTTTCAGGTCAGTGCAATTATGGCGATACCAAATATGTATACCGGTAGTTTATTTTTATTCAGGTAGAGAAAAAAAAATCGGAAATTTCATTAAGAAAAAAATTACGGTAAGTTGACATTTTCTGACACCCAAAAAGTTTTAGTTTTTTTCAATGGAGCTGAATGAGGGCTTGTTTTTGTTTGCGTGGCGTACTGATGTTTTTGTGGTTCCAATTTTGGGGTAGATATGACGTCTTGATCGCTTCTTATTGCATTTTTTGAGGTGCTGCTGTGATCAAAACAACACAATTCTGGTGATTTTTTTTTAAACAACAGACAATAATGAACCCAGAAATATCACATTTGAGTATTCTTTTTTATTTCTTTATGTTTAATGTGAAAAAGGAAGGTGATTTCAACTTTCATCATTTTTTTTTATTTTTTAGTCCTCTTAGAGGACTTGAATATGCGATCGTGCGATCATTTATACTATACACTGTAATGTGATAGCAGAATGTAGTAAAATCACAGTCTCCTATGAAGTTCAGCTTCATGATGGTCGTCACAGACAGAGGCGAATCTAAGTTTTCCTGCACCCAGGGAAAAAAAAAGACCTTTGGAGCCCCTCCTATAGATAACTTATGTAGTTTGAGTCCTCATTATCTGACTACTCATATGGGGTTTGCCTACTTACAGTAATGTGCCAACTAGCTGCTTTTCTTAATTCTCTCAATATTCAGTGAAAAAGTGTTACAAACTGGTAGGATTTGTCATCCTATAGTGCTTAATGTTATATGTTATGCTCCTAACATAAATACAGATATAGTAATTCTTAAAGGGAACCTGTCACCCCCAAAATCGAAGGTGAGCTAAGCCCACCAGCATCAGGGGCTTATCTACAGCATTCTGGAATGCTATAGATAAGCCACCGATGCATCCTGAAAGATGAGATGATGATTCTGGTGATGTTCAGTAATGTTGTTGGTTTAGAGATATATTCGTGTACAAACGGTGGTTCTGGTGATGTATTTCTGTACAGAAATACATCACCAGAACCACCATTTGTACACGAATATATCACTAAACCACCAACATTACTGAACTACAGCATCACCAGAATCACCACTAGGACATGAATACATCACCAGAACAATCATCAATACATGAAAACAACACCACATCACCAGAACTACAGGGCAGAAATACATAACAAAAAACACAAACAGTACAGAAATGCAGCATCACAACCAACATCAGTACATAAATACATTACCAGAACCACCTTCAGTATATATATAAATACAGTAAGTTTACTGTAGAAAGCAATAATATATACTATAATAGTGTCAGGTCAGCACCATGTACAATTTTATCTCATGAAACTAAAACTCCCAGTATGCCCTTAACAACAGTAAAAAGATACGGAGAATTGTTCTTAAAAGCCATAATCAGACAGCGGACCATACAGAAACCACAGTACTGATTAGACGCAGGCAGTATAACAAAGAAACATTTACATCCAGGTACCTTACAGATGCCATCTTCTCTGATTGGAGTCGTTCTTCCTTTTCTTCTCTATCTGGTCTAGATGCCATTATGACATTTCACATCCACATCTCATAACTGCAGACTTCCATCTTCTCCAGTCTTCTGCAACACATCCCATCATGGTGCCCTTAAAAATAGCAGTGTCATTATAATGCTCCTGAACAAAAATATCTGATCTACGCTGTGCTCATGAATTAATAATAATCACTGTGCTTCCTGCACAAATATGACTCCAGTCTCCCACGCTGTCTCTCTTATGGTACATAGTCTCTACACTGTCCTCTCCTATAAAACATTGTTTCACAATATCCGCCCTTATGAACTATAACCGTCACTCTCTGCCCATATTATCTGTAACTGCCACACTGTCCCTATCTTAAGTGTTTCACACCATGCTGCCCACATTCCATACTCAGCCCCTTCTTCACACTGTCGCCTCGCACAATGTACCCCTATATTGCTCAGTCTCTATACTGTGCCCCCTCCTCACACGTTCACCCTCATCTGCATACACCCCTACTTGCTGTGCCCTCAAATTATTCACCTACTGCCCTCTTTATACTGCCCTCCATGCTACCTAGTCTCTGTACTGTGAACTCTCACTCTTTCCCCATATTGTTCCTTTAGACTTTTCTTCCCACAATGTCCCACCACTTTTCTCCACCATACTGTCCCTTAACACTTTTGTTATGCCATACTGCCTCCTCACACTTTTCCACACATACTGTCCTCTCACTTTTCTCCCACATAAGGTCTTCCAAAATTTTTCTCCTCTACACTGTCCCCTAGGCATTTCCTTCCCCATATTGTCCCATCAAACTTTTCGCTCACAATGTCCCCTCTCACTTTATTTTACCCCAATATTGACTCCTCACAAGATCTCACTCCCCCAATAAAACTCCTCTGTATCGTCGGCTCCATTGGATTGCTTATCTTACTGCTATCCACCTCCTCTGTGGCAAAGGAGTGATGTCCGCAGTGTGATCTGGTGACTTGATCATGCTGTTGATGTCGCCCTGACCAGCAAAGTGCCAGAGGTCTGAGCTTCCATTCTACTTGTGCCCAAAAGATGTGAGTACAATTAACTTCAGGCAGCCAACCTTTGACATGTTCTCAGAGTTGGCTGTCAGTTTGACAAAAGGCTTGGAGAATGGCCAAAATATGCTCTTAGGGGGCTGCAAAATGCCACCACATTGAGCCACCGCAACAGGAGGCCCAATTGCGCTGCCCTGCCTGCTACTCTAGATATGATCCTGTTTACAGGAGCACCATAGTGACAGGGACAGGGAGCTTAACAGACCCCCGGCTATCATAGCAACCCATTGGCATCTCGCCATCATGGACTATTCGTATTAAATGCTGCTTTCAGAAATTGACTAGCAGCAGGCATAGCTCAACTGCTCCCACTGCTGTTAGAAGCAAATGATGGCCAGTGTCTGCCGGCATAAGTCTACAGTCACGCAGATTGACTGCAGAGTTATCAATTTGGATCAGACAACCCCTTTAAGGCCAGGTTTAGACAAGCAAAAATCACCTGACATTCATCAAGAAAAAACTAATGATTTTCATCTGTACTGTTATCTGTATTTCACCTCTGTCTCATCTACTGTATGTGACGATCTTTTATAGCCGTAAGGCATCTGCCGCTGTTTTCATGTACTGATATTGGTTTTGGTTCTGTTTTTATTTATTGATGTTGGTTCTAGTTCTATATTCTGGTACTGTTATTATTTCTGATACTGTACATGTATAGCAATCCATACCTTGTATGATAACATGCTACATGGTTATATTAATAAAGTATTATGCCATCTCACAAGTTATGCATTACTACATCTGTATTTTTGTTAGGAGCATTAAACATTTGTACTTGAAGGCCCCTGTTGCTGACATTTTAACGTTCCTGTGAAGCTCAGCCACAGTTTCATAGGAGATTATCATTTGTCCTGTATACTGCACTACTGTAGTAGTGCAGTATATATTATAAGGGATCAGACAATCACAGGTCAAATCCCTTAAAAGGACTAAAAATAAAGTAAAAAAGTTTTTAAAAACAAAATATAAAAATACGAATTACTCCCCTCCTCTTCTCTCTCTTTAAAAATAAAGATATTAAAACAAATAGACCTATTTGGTATCACCACATCTGTAAAAGTCTGGTTAATCAACAATATCAAAACATAAAATAATTAACCAACATTGTAAGGAGAAAAAAGTTGAAATGCCAGAATTGAATTTCTCACCTTACTTTAAAAAAAATACAATAAAAAGTAGTCAAAAAGTCATCTGTAAACCAAATTGGTATCAATAAAAACAGCAGCTCACTTTGCAAAAAAACAAACCCTCACACAGCTCCATGGATGGAAAAATAATAATGTTACGGCTCTCAAAAAATGGCATCACATACCAAACTTTTTTGTTTTTTACAACAAAAAAAAATCTATGAAAGTTTGGTATCACCATAATCACATTGACCCAGAGAATCATGACCACAGGTCATTTGTACCATACAAGGTATACACTCCCTGACAGAAGTTATGTCGTTTATCCATGTTATGTAAATAAAAGCTTGTAACCTGATGTTAAATTCATCCATTGGTTGTATAAATTATTCTTTTGAAAGCTGAAACCCTCCGAAATGTGGTTTAGGTTAAGAAAATAAATTGGCATGAATGCAGAAATATTGATCAGTTAATGGACACAGAATGGTCAGATTTTGGCAAGACAAAATTTTGTCGCCTGGTCATATAATGCACCCAATCCTAGTTTACATCCTCACCTGTGCTCAGTAAATTATCGGTTAATTAGTGTGTGTGCATAAGAGAAACCCAGCACCCCAGACCTTCACATGAACTGCAACTTGAGCTCTGACAACATGCCAAAAATCCACCCTGCAACCAAAGCCTGGATTATCAAGAGGCTGAAGACCGGATCCACTGCAGAGGTGGCTGGCACCTTTAATGTGTCTCAGCGTCAAGTACAAAGAATTAAAAAAGATTTGAAGAGACTGGAGATGTGTTTGACAAGCCCAGGTCCGGCAGACCCCTCTAGACAACTGCTCAGGAGGAACGCTTGTTGGTTAGAAAATCCAAAGCAAGCCCCTCTTCCACTGCAGCAGAGCTCCAACAGACCTGGTCACCTCAAGTCCCTGTGTCAACTAGAACAGTTTGTAGGATTCGGTCTCAAAATGGCATCCATGGTCGAATCAGTGCCCAGAAGCCAGCACTAAACAAAAGGCAAATAAAAACCCGTGTGGCATTTGCAAAGTCCCACAGCCTGCTAAACAGATGGATGCTGGAAAAGTGGCAGAAGGTGGATTTCTCCGATGAGTCTTCAGTAGAATTACACCACAGCCGCCGAAAATACTGCAGAAGACCTATTGGAGCCCGTATAGATCCAAAATACACCCAGAAAACAGTTAAATTTAGTGGTGGAAAGATCATGGTCTGGGGTTACATTCAGTATGGGGTGTGCGAAACATTTGCCAGGTGGAAGGCAATAGCAATAGCTTAAAATATCAAGAAGTATTAGCTACCTCTTATATTCCAAATCATAAAAGGGGTCAAATTCTGCAGCAGGATGGTGCTCCATCTCATACATCCATCTCTGCAACAAAGTTCCTCCAGGCAAAAAAGATCAAGGTGCTCAAGGACTGGCCAGCCCAGTCACCAGACATGAACATCATTGAGCTTGTTTGGGGTAGGATGAAAGAGGAAGCTTGGAAGACAAAACCAAAGAATCTAGATGAACTCTGGGAGGCATGTGAGACTGCATTCTTTGCTATTTCTGATGACTTCATTAATAAATTGTATGAATCATTCTTGAACCGCATGGATGCAGTTCTTCAAGCTCATGGAAGTCACACAAAATATTAAATATGACTCTAATAGCACCACAACTTCATTCACCAATGTTATGCAACATATAGTTGTATTTTAAGTTAATTATTTGTTTGAATATCACATTACTTTCTGTGGGCGACAAAACTTTTGTCTTGCCAAAATCTGACCATTCTGTGTCCATTAACTGATCAATATTTCTGCATTGATGCCAATTTATTTTCTTAACCTAAACCACATTTCGGAGGTTTTCAGCTTCAACTAATGGATGAATTTAACATCAGGTTATAAGCTTTTATTTACATAACATGGATAAGCGACATAACTTCTGTCAGGGAGTGTACCGGAAAGGCAAAAAAAAAGAATGGAATTGCGTTTCTTCACGGCAGATTTTTATTACACTGGGGGGAGGGGCACTATTTCTTGTATAAGAAAACGCCTATAATTTTTCTTGTCTCTTGAGCTTTTTTTTTTTTACGATAATTAGCTCAGGTAGTCATTTTAATGAACGATTTATTGTAGAAGGACAATTGTTTCAATTCGATGTCTAGAAACCCCTCTCACGGAGTGCCAAGATCCCTCATTTGTTTCACTTCCCTCAATTTGTTGAACGCGGCTTCACATTTCGCCACATATTAAAGAGCGTCTTGGTAATGAATATTTCAGGAGCAGAATACATTTTCCGCCCTCGGTGCCGTGGGTTTGTCGGCACCTTATTTCCCTTTCTAATGCTGTTTTGAACACTTTCTCGCTATGAGGAGCTGTTCAAGAGTTTTGTTTAATTCAAATTGATTTGAGCAATAGAATTTATGGATGGACGCCCCGTGCGAGGCGACGGCTGCCCGAGAATGTTGTGCCGTGCTAATCCTGTGTCACAGCGGAGGCAGATCTTCCTCTTCTTTCTTTTCTGAGAGCTTACTGATATAGTAAAATCTGAATTAATGTTTTATTTGTGAGGACGAGATAAAAAAAAACAACTTTTTTTTCTTAAGGGATTAAGAGAGCGTTCTGTCTGCTCTGGCAACTCTGCGAGTTTTCAAAGGAGACTGTATATTAATATATGTAAAAGAGCTGAATATAGACGTAAAGAGACTAAAAATAACATTTTAAATCAGATTTTTTTTTGTGCGTATCGGAGGTTTTCAGACAAGGGTAGGAGCGAGAACAGATGCAAACAGATGGAATAGTGTAATAATAAAAAGGTAAGGTTATCATAAAAAAATACCAGGGGAAACCTCGGTATTGTAATTATTCCTTATGACTCCCCATAGTAAGAATTTATTAAGACTCCTCATGGTACTTATTTCCTATGAGTCCATAGTTTTGGGAGTACCAATTATATTCATGTATGCTAAGATATATACAAACATTCAATATAAGAATGTTGAATGGCATTACTGCTATTCTTCTACAGTTGAGGGGCTTGGGGGGAGGGTATTCATTTTATAGGAGGGGAAGATAGGGCAGATAGAGACCTGGGCACAAATAAGGAAGTTGGGGGTGGCGGAGGCATGGGGGGTGGGGTTAGAACAGTTAGTAATTTAAGAAAGAATAGAGGTACAGAGAGGAACATCAAGTGCATGTATACTAATGCCAGAAGCCTCGCCAACAAAATGGACGAATTAGAATTAATGTTGTTGGAACATAATTATGACATGGTGGGGATATCTGAGACGTGGCTGGATGAGAGCCATGACTGGGCTGTTAACTTGCAGGGCTATAGTCTGTTCAGAAATGACCGTACAGATAAGCGAGGGGGTGGGGTGTGTCTGTTTGTAAAATCGTCCTGAAAACCCATCCTGCGTGATAATATAGGTGAATCTAATGAAAATGTAGAGTCCCTGTGGGTGGAGATAAGGGGAGGGGGAAAAAATAATAAATTACTGATAGGGGTTTGTTATAAATCTCCAAAAATAATGGAAGCAATGGAGAATATCCTTGTAAAGCAAATAGATGAAGCTGCGACTCAAGGAGAAGTCATTATTATGGGGGACTTCAACTACCCTGAAATAGATTGGGGAACAGAAACCTGCAGTTCCAGTAAAGGTAATCGGTTTTTGACAACTATGAGAGACAATTACCTTTCACAACTGGTTCAGGACCCAACAAGAAGGGGGGCACTGCTAGACCTAATATTAACCAACAGGCCAGACCGCATATCAAATATAAGGGTTGGGGGTCACTTGGGGAATAGTGATCACAAAATAATAAGTTTTCATGTCTCCTTTAATAAGATGTGTAGTAGAGGGGTGACAAGGACACTAAACTTCCGGAGGGCAAATTTCCAACGGATGAGAGAGGATCTTGGTGCAATTAACTGGGACGATATCCTGAGACATAAAAGTACACAAAGAAAATGGGAGATATTTATTAGCATCCTGGATAGGACCTGTGCACAGTATATACCGTATGGGAATAAACATACTAGAAATAGGAGGAAACCAATATGGCTAAATAGAGCTGTAAGGGGCGCAATAAGTGACAAAAAGAAAGCATTTAGAAAATTAAAGTAAGTAGGTAGTGAGGAGGCATTAAATAAATACAAAAATTTAAATAAATTATGTAAAAAGCAAATCAAGGCAGCAAAGATTGAGACAGAGAGACTCATTGCTAGAGAGAGCAAAAATAACCCCAAAATATTCTTTAACTACATAAATAGTAAGAAACTACAAAATGATAGTGTTGGCCCCCTTAAAAATAGTCTGGGTGAAATGGTGGATGAGGATGAGGAAAAAGCCAATATGCTAAATGACTTTTTTTCATCAGTATTTACAAAAGAAAATCCCATGGCAGCCAATATGACTAGTGATAAAAATTCCCCATTAAGTGTCACCTGCTTAACCCAGCAGGAAGTACAGCGGCGTCTAAAAATAACTAAAATTGACAAATCTCCGGGCCCGGATGGGATACACCCCCGAGTACTGCAGGAATTAAGTACAGTCATCGATAGACCATTATTTTTAATCTTTAAAGAGTCCATAATAACAGGGTCTGTACCACAGGACTGGCGTATAGCAAATGTGGTGCCAATATTCAAAAAGGGGACAAAAACTGAACTCAGAAATTATAGGCCAGTAAGTTTAACCTCTACTGTGGGTAAAATCCTGGAGGGCATTCTAAGGGATGCTATACTGGAGTATCTGAAGAGGAATAACCTCATGACCCAGTATCAGCACGGGTTTACTAGGGACCATTCATGTCAGACTAATTTGATCAGCTTCTATGAAGAGGTAAGTTCCGGACTGGACCAAGGGAACCCAGTGGACGTAGTGTATATGGACTTTTCAAAAGTTTTTGATACGGTGCCACACAAAAGGTTGATACATAAAATGAGAATAATGGGGATAGGGGAAAATATGTGCAAGTGGGTTGAGAGTTGGCTCAGGGATAGGAAACAAAGGATGGTTATTAATGGAGCACACTCGGACTGGGTCACGGTTAGTAGTGGGGTACCACAGGGGTCAGTATTGGGCCCTCTTCTTTTTAACATATTTATTAATGACCTTGTAGGGGGCATTCAGTGTAGAATTTCAATATTTGCAGATGACACTAAACTCTGCAGGGTAATCAATACAGGGGAGGACAATTTTATATTACAGGATGATTTATGTAAACTAGAAGCTTGGGCTGATAAATGGCAAATGAGCTTTAATGGGGATAAATGTAAGGTCATGCACTTGGGTAGAAGTAATAAGATGTATAACTATGTGCTTAATTCTAAAACTCTGGGCAAAACCGTCAATGAAAAAGACCTGGGTGTATGGGTGGATGACAAACTAATATTCAGTGGCCAGTGTCAGGCAGCTGCTACAAAGGCAAATAAAATAATGGGATGTATTAAAAGAGGCATAGATGCTCATGAGGAGAACATAATTTTACCTCTATACAAGTCACTAGTTCGACCACACTTAGAATACTGTGCACAGTTCTGGTCTCCGGTGTATAAGAAAGACATAGCTGAACTGGAGCGGGTGCAGAGAAGAGCAACCAAGGTTATTAGAGGACTGGGGGGTCTGCAATACCAAGATAGGTTATTACACTTGGGGCTATTTAGTTTGGAAAAAAGAAGACTAAGGGGTGATCTTATGTTAATGTATAAATATATGAGGGGACAGTACAAAGACCTTTCTGCTGATCTTTTTAATCATAGACCTGAGACAGGAACAAGGGGGCATCCTCTACGTCTGGAGGAAAAAAGGTTTAAGCATAATAACAGACGCGGATTCTTTACTGTAAGAGCAGTGAGACTATGGAACTCTCTGCCATTTGATGTTGTAATGAGTGACTCATTGCTTCAATTTAAGAGGGGACTGGATGCCTTTCTGGAAAATTATAATATTACAGGGTATATATATTAGATTCCTTGATAAGGCGTTGATCCAGGGAACTAGTCTGATTGCCGTATGTGGGGTCGGGAAGGAATTTTTTTCCCCATGATGGAGCTTACTCTTACCACATGGGTTTTTTTTGCCTTCCCCTGGATCAACATGTTAGGGCATGTTAGGTTAGGCTATGGGTTGAACTAGATGGACTTAAAGTCTTCCTTCAACCTTAATAACTATGTAACTATGTAACTATGTAACTATTCTTCTACAGTTGAGGGGCTTCGTACCCAAGTTAACCAATCTGTATGTGCCCATCGGCCATGACAAGGTATAAGAGCTGCGTCTAAGTTTGGGGTATACCTTGTTATGACAGATGGGTGCACACAATTTGTCAACTTGTATGCTAAATATCCCTATCTATTATTGTCTATATAGCAATGATGGAGTTCAGTGTTCATATCTTCAATGTTCAGATTTACTTTACTTTACTCCGTGTGCTTCTGTATTTCTTAGTGGATTATTGCAGCCACAGAAGCTTGCGCTTTAATATTTTTTTCATTTTGCTATGTGGTGCTAGTCATTTCTGTTTGTTATTTTTTTTGTAAACACTATTGTAGACATTTAAAGAAGCCCTTGTGTTAAATTTTTTTCCCCCTAAACATGTGTATATAGTGTAATTGTAAGGAGAAGACCCGGAGAAAGGCATGCCGACTACGTGACGGGTCCGGAACTGTCGGGGCTGTCACTCAGGTTGCACGGGGGAAAGCATAAGGCCCCGGACAGACCTTTGCACTTAGGAGTAGGGGGCGCGGCTAACTTAAAAGAGCTGCAGCGCGCAGGAAATCAGTCAGTCTTAGCGAGAATGTGCAGCGCACAGGAAGGCAGTGTCAGGGCTCCTACTGCAGAGTATCCAGACGGAGAAGGCCCAAGCCAGAAGGGTCTGAGAGTCGTGACCAGAGACTGCTGACAAAGACGTATCCGGTCCTCGCTGACATCGCTGACCGTGAGTGGTAAGTCCCGCCGTAAGGACATAGACACGCGCACGCACCGTCGGGGAAGCCGGGTCATCCGCCGTGAGTGGCTTCCCGTTATCCCTGCTTACTTTCTGACTTCATCGGACTGATAAGTTTGCTATTCTTGAACTTTCTACCTTATTTACTACACCCGTTTTCCCTGAGTTCCAAACCTCTCGTTCAATTATACTGTTTTCCTCATTTTCTCCATGCGAGGAGTTTACCTGTTAAAGTAAACCCCACGTTAACCCCTGCTCTGCCTCCAACCTGTTACGGCATCGTGCAACCTGCTCACATAATGTGAGTGTGTAAACATAGTCAAATACCAGGATCTTGTGGCGTTCTGCTCCTCTTCTCAGTGCTGTCACTGCTCTTCAGACTCTCTGGGTCATGCTAAGCTCTGTGTGACACAAAAGTGACTTTTAGGCTGGAGTCACAATAGCGATTTTAAAATCGGTCCAATTTTGATGCAGGAGAGTCTGACGTGTGTAATGCAAGTGTCATGCAAGTGTAATGCGTTTTTTTATGCGAGTACAATCCGATTTTTCACACCTAGCATCCGATTTACATCAGAATGCAGTGTGATTGCTATCCGACTGCAATGCGATTGTAACATGAGCTTTTACATACAGCAATTCTCTATGTCATTTACACACACACATATATACTGTATATATATATATATATATATATATATATATATATATATATATATATTAGATCAATAGTTAGATAGATTAAAAGCCAGCAAATGATCTGCGGCGTACAGTATAATCACACTGACAGGTTAGAATAGAATAGATAGAATAGATATATACACATAGGTCAGGCTATGAGGGAGCGCAGCTTCAGTGACGGCACCACTAGTCACTGAAGCTGCGCTGGCAGCACCTCATTCATTCATTAGTGGTTTTCAGCCGGGGCTGTCGCATCTTGGCACCGCCCTGGTTGAAAACTGTATATACCCCAGATATGGATTACGGTGTGGGACACAACTATGGACAGGTATGGGTATATTGTTGATTTATTTTACTTTTATTACAGGAGATCGGGGAGATTAATAGCCTGGGAAGCTCCAAGGGTATTAGCCCCTTCCCAGGCTATAAACATCTGCCCCCAGTCACTGGCTTTACCTCTGCTGGTTCTGAAAATTGCGCAGGTGCCCACCCCATTTTTTTCCCCCAAAATAATCTTTTATTAATTACATGCTGTACATGTCCCCTAATATGCACACACAGACTACTAATTGGATTGATCACTTACATCTATATATCTACCTATTCTGCATCTATTCACTGTATGTAAACTATGTCTTCTATCCTATAGGCTCCAGCCATGATTTTACAGAAGCCGACAAATGAATTACTGGATATTCTTCTATCTATCTAGCTCTCTATGAACTATAAAGACATATATATATATGTGTCATCATATAACCAATAATATACCCATACCTGTCCATAGTTGTGTCGCACACCATCTATATATATAATTGTCTAAGGGTTTTTCCGTCTGTCTGTCTGTCTGTCTGTCTTACTGTCTGTCTTTCTGTCTGTCTGTCTGTCTGTCCTGGAAATCCCGCGTCTCTGATTGGTCGAGACCGCCAGGCCTCGACCAATCAGAGACGGGCACAGCATGGCGACGATGATGTCATAATGGAAATCCCGCGTCTCTGATTGGTCGAGGCAGCCAGGCCTCGACCAATCAGCGACGGGCACAGTATCGACGTAGATGTCATAATGGTTGCCATGGCGACGATGATGTCCTAAAGGTTGCCTCGACCAATCAGTGACGGGCACAGTCTGCCGCGAATTCTGGAATCATCATTGTCCATATACTACGGGGACATGCATATTCTAGAATACCCGATGCGTTAGAATCGGGCCACAGTCTAGTAATCCATATCTGGGGTATATACAGTTTTCAACCGGGACGGTGCCAAGATGCGACCACCCTTGCTGTAAACCACTGATGAATGAATGAGATGCTGCCAGCACAGCTTCAGTGACCAGCGGTACTATCACTGAAGCTGCGCTCCTTCACAGCCTGACCTGCGCTGAACTGTGGAGCATGGGAAAAAGGACAGTTCATTTTCCCACGCTCCAGAGGTCATCCCAGTTCAGCACGGCTGCGAGCGGCAGCTTCAGTGATTAACGGTGTTTTCACTGATGCTGCGCTGCCTCACAGCCTGACCTGCGCTGAACTCTGGAGCGTGGCCCAAGTAACAAAAACTGCATGTGATGGGGTTTGCTCTGTTGGCATTCAGCGGACATTAAAGGGGGTATCTGGGACTATTTTATTTTTTCCATATGGGTCTAAGAACTTGCAGGCTGGTAGTTGCTACCTAAAAGTAAACAAAAAAAATGGATTGGAGTACAAGTTGATATGAATGCAAAATAGGAGCATGTTCACACTGGGCATCAAACAGACAAAACTCAATGCAGAAATAAAATGAACAACTACCCTACTGTAAGTGAATAAGTAAAAGCAATAGAGCATATAAATAGCATTGGGTAAATAGTAAGCACCGTTTTTTTCTCAAGAAAAGCATAAAAGCCATTCCACCACTCTCAAGGTGTTCCCAAATTCTGCATGTTCCTCACCTCTAGTATTTATACCTTATCATGTGTCATAGTGACGTCCTGTGTGAATGAGGGCTGAGCAGGATCGTGCCCCAAACATGGACACACAGCTTGTGGTGAGCTTTTTAAGTGCAATTGGAGCGCCCACCAGGGCCGTGGGGTACTCGGGCCCAGGTCGACGGTTCTTTAGGGGGGTTGTCACGGCAGCAGTGACCCGGTCCATGGCCCTGGGCGTCCAATAAAATGTGAAGTAAATGTAAAGGGGGGGAATAAAGTTTATAGGAAATTTGTTAGTGATGCCACCCGTGGTGTTCGGCAATGAGTGGCCGACGCTGCTTACGAGGACCACTGGGGCTGATGGTGATGCAGCAGAGTTGTTACGGCTGTCCATGGGTAGAGCTGTGCCCCAGGGCAATTATAGTGTTAAAGTCAATGTTGGTGAATTTTGCAGTGCAGGGTAGGTGAGGCAGGAAATAATTCTGAGGACACAGCGGGATGCAGTTTCCACACATTCCTCACAGTTCTTAGATACAGTCCCTAGCCGGGTGCTGTGTCCTCCGGGTCTGTGGTCCAGTCAGCTCTCAGGTAGTTTGGGGTGCACTTAACCAGAACCCCCTTTCTTATGTTCCTTCCCTGGCCGTCTCTCTTCGCTGGCTTCCACCTCTCCTGCCCTGTGCCTTCACACACAGTGTCCCAAGCCAACAGCCTTGGATCCTGTTGGGCGATGTCTTCTTGGTCCCCTTGACACTATATGGCTGCCTTTTCAGCGATTATGTGTGGAATTGGCTGTAGCACATGCAGTTACTTCAGCCTCCGGTTTGCTAGCTGAGTCCTCAGTTTCTCCACTAGTCTAGGGCCGGTGCCTTACTGCGACCTGGTCTCTCCACCCAACTATGGTCGGTGTGGATTCAGGTCCCAAGGGTGGATTCCTCACTACCCGTGCCCCTAGGACCCCTTCTTCCTCTCTCACTCTCTGGAACTTCTCTCTATCTTCTTTGCTCTCTCTCCATCATCTGGTGCAGGGACGAGCTCCTCAAGTCCCCAGCTCCAACTCCCTCTGCTTCTCACTGTCCACTCCTCTTGTCACTAACCCCTTCCCTCTCTACTTCCTCCACCCACACCCTCTACCTAGTTCCCTCCAGGCCTATAGAGGTCTAGTGTTGGGTGCTATTGTGTGGATCCTGGGTAGTGCCCCCTCCTTACCCTAGAGCGGAGTACCACACCTCTGGCTGAGGTGCAGTACCTCTGTGGCGACTGGACCCGCAGGGGTGCCACATTCCACCCCCCGTTAAACACAGCACGTCCTCGGGCTGGAACAAAGCAAATAAAAACAGATGTTACAACATGCAAATTTTTCTGGAATGCATTTCTACAAGTAAAACTGTTAAACCAGTAACTCTTCTTTCCTTTATGGGAGGTACTTTTTCTTGAATATTGCATATAAATACTACAAGCATAAAACGTAGCATTTCTTTAAATAACATCTATCTAGAATGATAACATATAGCTTTACTATAAATAAAAAACTTGCTCTATCAAGTTCAACAGGTTTCAGTGTGATCCCCAACCGGGGTGTTCTGCTCATGTCCTATGTGCAATATGGGGACCCCATCTCAAACCCCCAACGTTGGCTCTGGGCATGGTACAGGGTATAGCTGGTCAACCTGTTGGACCACTTTTTGGCCACACCAGATGGTTTTTCTTCTTTGGTCAGTGCAGTGCAACTAGAACACTCCGTCACGACTTTAACTGTAAAACCAATAGGGAGCACATTAAGATGTGCTAACTATACTGTATACAAGGAAGTTCTGGTCACACACTGTCCATGACCAAATTGTCTTTAGCAAAACCTAACCAAGCTAGCTTAACTTTTCATCTATTTACAATCACATACTGGTGCTTGCTTACTTTTGCTTCTGTTTCCAGGGTAATGTTAAATCAGTTCCCGGGTGTTCCCAGCGGAACGCTACCCTCTCGCTGCACACCTTCCAGGGCATGGGCTCAGGCTGTAATGGAACCGCCAGTCTATCCCTGGTGTCTGAGGATTGGTCCCAGGTCAGGTTTTTGCATTCCCGGCCTGGTTGGAGTGCTTGCGGGGGAGCGCCCACCAGGGCCGTGGGGTACTCGGGCCCGGGTTGACGGTTCTTTAGGGGGGTTGTCACGGCAACAGTGACCTGGTCCGTGGCCCTAGGCATTCAATAAAAAGTGAAGTAAATGTAAAGGGGGGGAATAAAGTTTATAGGGGATTTGTTTGTGACGCCACCCGTGGTGTTCGGCAATGAGTGGCCGACGCTGCTTAAGGGGACTTCCGGGCCTGTTGGTGACGCAGCAGAGTTGTTACAGCTCTCCACGGGTAGAGCTGTGCCCCAGGGTAATTATAGTGTTAAAGTCAATGTTGGTGAATGTTGTAGTGCAGGGCAGGTGACGCAGGAAATAATTCTGAGGACATAACAGGATGCAGTTTCCACACTTTACTCACAGTACTTAGATGCAGTCCCCAGCCAGGTTCTGTGTCCTCCGGGTCTGTGGTCCAGTCAGCTCTCAGGTAGTTTGGGGTGCACTTTACCAGAACCCCCTTTCTTATGTTCCTTCCCCGGCCATCTCTCTGCGCTGGCTTCCACCTCTCCTGCCTTGCGAAGTTGGATCGCCCCCAGGCGCAGGGAAATGGGGTACTCGGTACCAGGTCCCTAGGTCTCGGCTCTGGGGATGTCACGGTGGCCCAACCCGGTCCGTGGCCCTGCTAAAGGGCACCCAATTAAAGGTGTAGTTTGTCAAGTGTTCATGATGCCACCTGTGGTGTTCGGTCAGGGTGACCGACGCTGCTTAGGGGTCCACTGGGGTGATGTTATGGCAGCTAGATGGTATACCTTCCCACAGGTGAAGTATGTCCCCAGGGCTTCCCAGTAAGATAGATGGCGATGGTGTAGGTCGCAGTAAATGACGAGAACACAAGATTGCAGTCTCTTTACCTTTTACTGTAGACTTCAGCGTCCACAATCCAGAGCACTGCTAACAGGGCTGGCTGAGTCTGGCCGGTCCGAAGGCACATCCAAAGTTCCCTTTGCAGGTGGAAATCAGTAGCCTTCCTACTAGCGCATGTGTGTTGTAGTACTTCCCTGCTGAGCACCACGGGATAGTCCTCCCAACTGTCGTGTATGTTTCTGTTTCTCTCTCCGTCCCCCAGATGATATGGATAGGATGACCCGTATGATGGGGTAGGCCTGGAGCTATTTCATAGGGACCCTAGAGACGCCCCTCTCCCACAATTTGCCTCCGTTGTCTTCATCAGGTTAAAGGTTGGACAGCCATCTTGGAATTAACTGCCCTGCCGTAGTTCAGAGTAATGCGTAGAGCCAATCACTCCCTCGGCGTTCTGGCCACCGGCTACGCTCCTCAGAAGGATGTTGCCGATCTTAAGGCAGGACTCCTCCTGGTGTTATCTCCTTGTGCTGTGATCTCGTTTCTCACTTCTCCACAATATACTTTGCTTCGTGTCCTTTCTTAGGATGCTGCCGCAAGGAAGTGCAGGCGCAGCTCCGTAACGTTCTATCTCGTGCTAGGCCGCTGTCAGGATCCCACCCCTGACAGGTCGTCCCTGGGTCTCCCCAGTCAGCTTTCTGTCCAACTTCCTATCCGACCCCCAGTTTTACCCGAGTGTGAGGAGTGGCCGAATACATAGAACCCTTTGCTCCCCCTGGTGGTTGGAGTGTGAAGTGTAGTGTGTGACTGTGATACCTGGTCAGGTGAACTCTTTTAGTACAATCAGACGTATCATCACTCCCCCTGGTGGGAGAGCGACAATACTGCACGACCAGGACTCTGGGGCGCTGCACCTTCACACACAGTGTCCCGAGCCAGCAGCCTCATATCCTGTCAGGCAATGTCCTCTTGGTCCCCTTGACCCTATACGGCTGCCTTTTCAGCGATTATGTGTGGAATTGGCTGTAGCACATGCAGTTACTTCAGCATCCAGTTTGCTAACTGAGTCCTCAGTTTCTCCACTAGTCTAGGGCCGGTCCCTTACTGTGATCTGGTCCCTCCACACAACTACGGTTGGCGTGGATTCGGGCCCGACGGGTGGATTCTTCACTACCCATGCCCCTAGGACCCTTTCTTCCTCTCTCACTCTCTGGAACTTCTCTCTATCTTCCTTGCTCTCTCTCTGTCCTCTGGTGCTAGGACGAGCTCCTCACTCCTCAAGTCCCCAGCTCCAACTCCCTCTGCTTCTCACTGTCCACTCCCTTTGTCACTAACACCTCCCCTCTCTACTTCCTCCACCCACACCCTCTACCTAGTTCCCTCCAGGCCTATAGAGGTCTAGTGTTGGGTGCTATTGTGTGGGTCCTGGGTAGTGCCCTCTCCTTACCCTAGATCGGAGTACCACACCTCTGGCTGAGGTGCAGTACCTCTGTGGCGACTGGACCCGCAGGGGGGCACCACATAATATCTAGCTCAAAGGAAGAAGGCCACACCCTTCCACTAAATGCAGAAACCTAAAACGAAACCTAAAAGAAATAAGGATCAAGGATAATGTTTGCTCAAATTGTTACCAAGTAACAAAAATTTCAGATTACACATGATGGGGTTTCATCTGTTGACATTCAGTGGACATTAAAGAGATTATCTGGACTATTTTATTTTTTTCCTTTGGGCCTAAGAACTTACAGGCAGGTAGTTGCTACCTATCTGCCTGTTCTACCCGACACCAGCTCAGAGTGGTCACTTACTGGTCCTGCTAGTGATTCTGCTGCTTCATGTCAATAGAGCAGCTCTTAAATGCGGCGTGACTGGCGACATTATGGTGATTGATAGCCAGCTCCCAGCAGTTGACATCGGTAATCACGCCCCATCAACAGAGTAGCGTGGAGGAGAAGCAGCTGCTCTGTCAACATTATGTTGCCGGAAGTCGAAGAACTGCTGGCAGGAGCAGCTAGTGACCACTCTGTTCAGGCAGATATCGGCGCCGGGCACAACAGGCAGGTAAGTAGTGTGATATATGTGATGCAGTAACCCCTGTAACAGGTAGGGGGCGCTGCTTGATCTCCCCAGTATGCGCTTGGATACGTGATGGTATAGAGAGAAAGTTTGGCAGCTAGGGGGCGCTCTGTGCGCTCTGTGAGATATGCATGGAGGCGTATCTGTTGTGGTAATACTGGTGAACCTGTAATCGGCAGTGTTGTGAATGGCCGATATGTGTCGCAGAGGGAGTCTGCGTGGTAAGTCTGATGTATTGTGGTTATGCTGGGACCTGTAGTCCCTCAAGAGTTTGTGTAATGTGTTTAGTTAAGTTTGGGTGACTTACTAGGCTAGTCATGAGAGATGGGAGGGTCAGACTAGCCACACATACACTCCCACCCAGGGGAGTGGTTACCAGTATGTAACGTGACCAGGGTGTGGGTCAATGTTGGATGTGAGCTCCCTGTGTGTGGAGCTGAGAGGTGTGTCCGGTAGGTCCTGTGTGGTTCCTGTGTGGAACCTGTGTATGGACCTGACCGGTGAAGGTGCTGGATCGTCCTGGGAATGACTAGGGTCCTGTGAGCACCTGAGACGGTCGGTGCTGGATTGTCCTAGGAATGACTAGGGTCCTGTGAGCACCTGAGACCGAGGAACCTGATGTACGGATGGTGCTGGATTGTCCTAGGAATGACTAGGGTCCTGCAAGCACCTGAGGCGGTCGGTGCTGGATTGTCCTAGGAATGACTAGGGTCCTGCAAGCACCTGAGACCGTGAGACTTGGCTTCGGGTGGCCTGTTTATTGGACATTCCCGGCTGGGGAAGGACGTCCTGAAGAATACCCTGACTAGGCCACCAGGCAGGGTCCTGGCTACCTGGGTGTTGGGAGGTCCTGCGACGAGGACCGGATCCCTGAATAGCACGAGGTGAGGACCGGGATCTGCGGGGCCAGGGACAGTTACTGTGTGGGGAAGCTGGAGTCCTTCGGTAAGGTCTGGACTGACTACTGGGTGCCGACCAGGCAAGTTGGGGACCCCCGTTAGGCAGCTTACCCGGAAGAGTGTTAACAGAGTGTGGGGAAGCTGGAGTCCTTCGGTGAGGTCTGGACTGACTACTGTGTATTGACCAGGCGAGTTGGTGATCTCCGTTAGGCAGCTTACCCAAAGGCTGTTAGAAGAGTCGGCAAGGTGGAGCAGTGGCTCCCGTCAGGTACCAAAGAGACTGTTGGTGCCTGTTGTGTTCTATGTGATACAAGTAATGAACTGTGCGTAACCCGGTTTATGGCACTTTAATAAACCGTATGGACTGCTTTGTTTATAAACCCGTGCCGTGTGCTTGAATATTGCGGCCAAGCGAGTGTCCCCCAACACACTCAGTAAGAGAAACCTTACAGTAGTAACTGCATGACTGTTAGTTTTAGGCACATTGTTAATATAAAAAAAAACAGATAACCCCTTTAACCTATTAATGACCGCTGAAACGCAATAAACTGGCGGCCGTAAAAAGGTCTTATTCCCTCATTGCCATTTTAAAACGACAATCGGGAATAAAGGTATAGTGCCCCCCAGAGTCTGAAAATCTACAGGGTGTCACCTACTCCCGGATTTTCCGGTCCCCGATCATGTGATCGTTGTTATTCAATGAATAATGGCGATCAAGTAAAGAAAAAAGTGTGTTGCCATAAAAATCATTTCTCGCTCTTCTGACGTAATATAAATGTCAGAAGAGAGAAACTTATGTACCCAAACCTCCCCACCCCTGTACCTCAGCTATCCCCCGGGCCCTCCTGCTTGGTCCCCCAGTCCTCCACCTGTGTCCGCCGAGATCTGCTGGTTGGCACCCGGCAACAGCAGGAATTTTTCCTATTGGTTTCATTTGATCACTATGATAGACTTTCACAGTTATCAAAGGCCAAAAGTTTGTAAATCACCTCTCCCGCCGTGTCATCTGCTTAGTCAGATTGATTCTTTTTTATTTTATAATTGTTACTTTTTTCATTCAAGGGGTAAGGTTGGGCTAAGATTTAGGGTTAAAGTTGGGCTTAGGACTGGGGGGTTTTCAAAGGAAAAACAAAATGATGATGATATGATGACTAGTGTTGAGTGCAACTGCTGGCTACTCGCATTTGCATCAGGCTGTCTAAGAGCTGCAAAACACGTGAGGTGGGGACTTGAGCATGTCACTCAAGCACCTGCGATACTCATTGCATACCTGAGAACCCAATGCAAACTCGAGTAGCGAGCACTTGCGCTCAACACTAATGATGACATCGTCAATATGACGACCTAATGTTATCAAATTCTGTGTCATACCTGTGTGTTCAAAATCCTCTCTATCCTCACTAAAATCCTTGAGGGGTTTAATTTCCAAAATGGGGTCACTTGTGGGGGCTTCCACTGTTTAGGCACATCAGGGGCTCTCCAAACGTGACATGTCATCTGCTCTCGATTCCAACCATTTTGCTTTCAAAAAGTTAAATGGTGCTGCTTTCCTTCGCAGCCCTGCTGTGTGCCCAAAGAGTAGTTTTCCCCCACATATGAGGTATAGGCATGCTCATGAGAAATTGCATAACAAATTTTGGGGTTAATTTTTTTCCTGTTATCCTTGTGAAAGTAAAACATTTGTGGCTAAAGTAAAATTTTTGTGAAAAAAGTAAAATGTTATTTTTTCCTTCCACATTCCATTAATTCCTGTGAAGCACCTGATGGGTTAATAAACTTCTTGAATGTGGTTTTGAGGACTTCAAGGGGTGCAGCTTTTAGAATGGTCACTTTTGGGAATTTTCTGTCATATAGGCCCTTCATAGTCACTTCAGATATGATATGGTCCCTAAAAAAAATGGTTTTGTAAATTTTGTTGGAAAAATGAGAATCGCTGGTCAACGTTAAACCCTTTCAGCTTCCTAAAAAGAAAAACAAAGTTTAAAAAATTGTGCTGATGTAAAATAGACAGGTGGGAAATGTGAATTATTAACTATTTTGTGTGACATAATCATCTAGTTTAAGGTCATATAAGCATTAGAAGTTTGAAAATGTCAAAATTTTCAATTTTTTTTAATTTTTGAGATTTTATCAAATATACACAAATCATATCGACTAGGATCTGTTGAAGCATTTCAGAGTTATTACCACATAAAGTGACATTGATCAGATTTAAAAAATTTGGCCTGGTCATTAAAGGGAGTCTGTCACCCCTTGGGATGCTTTTAAAATATTACTATGGGCATACAGAGTATTTGGATTATGATGGCATGGGCTGATATACTTTTGCAGACATGAGAAGATTTTTATTCTTGGAGGAGACAACTTGCCTCATGGGAGAATAATTTGGACTATGCTATACAGAAGTGCCAAAATAGTGTGGATTATTTTTGTAGATATGGTTACTGAGCCTAATCATGTAGTAAGGCAACATTTTGGCAGATAGGGTGTGTGATGCAGTGACCCCTGTTACAGCTAGGTGGCGCTGCATGTTCTTCTCAGAATACGCACGTATTGAGACCGTGGGAATGCATGGCAGTCGCACGCATAAATATGATGGTGAGACAACGTCCGGCATGATTGTAAATGGCCGGTATGTGTCGCAGAGGGAGTCTGCGCTGTAAGCCTATAACGTTGTTCTGGGACCTGTAGTCCCACAAGTATTTGTATAATTGTGAAGGGAGGCTTGCAGGGCTAGTTTGAGAGCTGGGCGGGTCAAACTAGCCACACATACCTTCCACCTAGGGGAGTGGTTACAAGTATGTAAGGTGACCAGGGTGTGAGTCACATGTCTGAGTGTATGGTCCTGAACGGTTCTGTGCTGGAAGGTCCTGTGTGAGAAAAGGCCTGGGTGTTGGGTTGGGAGGTCCAGAGTGGGGACCGGATCCCTGAAGAGCACCTGGTGAGGCCGTGGTTCTGAGAGGCAACCCTGGGTATGGGGAAAGAACTATGTGCACTGACAAAAGACGGTTGATGAACTGTGCAGTCACCCGGTGACTGGAGAGAGACCGGCGTAACTAGTGAATGCTTTGTAAAGCCAAATGTGATGAAGTAATGGACTATGTGTAAGCTGGTGATGTGCAATCTGGCTTACGGTCCGGTTTATGACGCTTAAATAAACCGTATGGACTGTTTTGTGTGAGAAACCGTGCCTGACTACGTTAATCCACTGCCAAGTGAGTGTTTCCCAACACAAACAGCGCAACCTCACATTTGGTGCTAGACTACGGGCAACAGTCCAAGAAGCACATGTCGCAGTGCTGGCTAGTCTGAGCCAGAGGAGTGGATGGTCTGACAACCGTGAGTGTTATGCAGACCGGGGTCAGTGAGTAGTGGCTATAGGGTGCCTCTAAGGATAAGAGGTATCCGGAGATGCTGTAAAGCCGAGTGTGTAACAGACAGGAGTCCATGTTATGCTGGCCGGGGTCAGTGAGAGACTGTTTTTTTTCCTATAAAGCACGTGTGCAGGTGTTTGCTGTGGACCGACGGGTCCATGAATTTTTTTTTTCTTCAAGTCAACTTGCTGTGGCACGAAGACTGAAGGCGTCTGGCGGTAAGTCGGCGGGGTTATGAAGTTTTGCTGTGGATCGGCGGGTCCACGATGTCTATGGGGCGGAGCAGTGCAGAGCCTTGTGAAGAGTAGCTGCAGCTGCAGCAAGAGGTTCTGCAGGAGTAGCAGCTGCAGCTGCTTGTGATCAGCACCCGGAGGTGCTGGCGTTTTTGGCTGCAGCAGGAGCTGTGGTCATGCCAGCGGGAGCTGGTGACGTATTGTGAGAAGATATTGGTCCAGGTCGCACAAACTCTTAAAGGGCCAGTGCGACCTAAAGAGACATTTTGTTTGTACTGTGCAAACTGGTGCCTAAGAGTACAGTGGGAAGTCCACGGGGTGTACCCCAGGGAAGGGGTGGTGTCCCTAAAAGTGGGTGGTGACCCAAATGGGAATGGTTGCCCAAAAAGAGGTGGAGTCCCAAAAGGGGGTGGTAACCCAAACAGGGATAGTTCCCCAAAAGGGGGTGGTCACAAAAGGGGGGCGGTAACCTGAACAGGGATAGTGACCCAAAAAGAGGTGTAGTCCCAGGGAATGGTAGTTTCCCAAAAGGGGGTGGAGTGTCCCAAAGGGGTGCCGCAGACAAACTATTGCCGGGGGCCAGTACACTGTGTGTGTACAGTCTGCTATATGAACTACCCACCCGGCAAGAGGCTAAGTGGGTGTGCTCTGCTGATGAAAGCAGAAGAGATATTCGGACTGGTTGATTCTGGGAGCTCGGTGACTCTGGTAAGGGTTGCGCCCAGCAGTTGGGTAGTGCCAAATAGGAAGATTGGGGTTATCTGCATCCATGGGGTCATTAAGGACTATCCAGTGGCCAAGGGGACCCACGAGATGGCCAGGGACATTGCATTTCATGATGTCGCTATGGTCCCAAACTTAACCTGTCCGGTGATAATAGGCCGGGACTCTAGGTTATACTCAGACTTGTGAGAGAGGGGAGCTCCTCTACAGCAGGAGGATGGAGGGTTCTCAGCTGATGTGGATGCATACCTAAAAGCATTAATAACTCCCAAAGTTGACGGGTCAGACGTCGGGTTGACCAGTGGGAAGGGTGCGTCTGCCCAACTTACGGACATGATGTCACCTGATGTGTACCCCAAGATGACTGTTAGAGATGTGGAAAATAAAACCTGTGGAGCTGACACCCAGTTAGAAAGCAACTGGAGGGTTCACCGTGTTGTGGGGTGTGATTCAGACTCCGTGGGTACAAAGAACAAAAAGACAGCGCCACAATGGATGGTGAAAAAATAGCTTACATTTATTCTGCCTCCTGTAGCGACGTTTCGGTCAACAGACCTTTATCAAGCAAGGTGCTGTCTTTTTGTTCTTTGTGGTCTTGGTACTGTCCGGGATGGGTTCCCTGGTTTTGGACGTGCGCCCTTGTGTCCGCTGAGACCTTCAATTTAAATATGAAAGGGTGCGGTTTTGATTTTCTTTTGTTTTGACTCTGACAGACTCCGTGGGTGACTGTGACATGTCAATTCCAGTAGCAATCGCTAGAGCTGAGTGCGATATTATGCTGTCAGAAGCACTGACACAAGGGAACGACAGGACTCCACAGGCTGAAGTCAGGATGGCGGTGGCAGCCATACCAGAAAATGTGACCTGTTTAAGGTGGGACTGCTGGTTCCTGGATGACCGACCGAAAATGGAGCACGCTGATGGAGCAAGAATCGACGGTCATGGAGAACAGTCCTGTCATAGGCCCGCATCTGTGGTGACAAGAAAAGGTGAGATGACGGAAGATGGTGAAGGCTCCAAAGGTCCTGATGCGGAGGAGCTGGGGTACCCGGATACCCAAGAGAGGGCTGAAGATGCCATTGCTGAATCCCAGGTGAAGACCGAGGAGGCAGAAGTGGAGGAGGCCACCAAACAATTGGGGCCTGAAGTAGATACCTTCTCGTGTGATGGAAGCCCAATCAATCCAGAGGATGGGAGAAGCGAGTTAAGGAGGATCCAGGAGACTGTAGAAGCCTGTTGAAGCAAGAGAAGCTTCGGAGACAGGCTGCTGAGTGCCGAGTGGGTGCCTTGGAGAAAGAGGTGTCTGAACTCAAAGGTCGCCTGGCAGAAAGCCAGTAGATGAATACGGCAGCCTTGAGAAAGATGGAGCGGCAGGTGTCTATCCTGGCCAAAGATGTGGAAGCAGATGACATTCAGAGAAAGATGGCCCTGAGAACTAAACAAGATGGATGTCTAATGACAACAGGAGAGAAAGAGACTTCTCTGTTTAAACCTAGGGGAGTGGTTACAAGTATGTAATGTGACCAGGGTGTGGGTCACATGTCTTTGAGTGTATGGACCTGAATTGTTATGTGCTGGAAGGTCCTGTGTGAGGAAAGGCCTGGGTGTTGGGAGGTCCAGAGTGGGGACCGGATCCCTGAAGAGCACCTGGTGAGGCCGTGGTCCTGAGAGGTAACTCCGGGTATGGGGAAAGAACTATGTGCACTGACAAAAGACAGTTAAGGTACCTTCACACTAACCGATTTTGCAACGATAACGATAGCGATCCGTGACGTTGCAGCATCCTGGATAGCGATATCGTTGTTTTGACAGGCAGCAGCGATCTGGATCCTGCTGTGATATCACTGGTCGTTGCTGAAAGTTCAGAACTTTATTTGGTCGTCAGATCGGCGTGTATCGTTGTGTTTGACACCAAAAGCAACGATGCCAGCGATGTTTTACAGTGGTAACCAGGGTAAACATCGGGTTACTAAGCGCAGGGCCGCGCTTAGTAACCCGATGTTTACCCTGGTAACCATTGTAAATGTAAAAAAAACAAACAGCACATACTCACCTTCTGCTGTCTGTCACACATCCCTCGCCGTCTCCTTCCCGCACTGACTGTGAGCGCCGGCCGTACAGAGCACAGCGGTGACGTCACTGCTGTGCTCTGCTTTTACTTTACGGCCGGCAATCACAGTCAGTGCGGGAAGGAGACGGCGAGGGACGTGTGACAGACAGCAGAAGGTGAGTATGTACTGTTTGTTTTTTTTACATTTACGCTGGTAACCAGGGTAAACATCGGGTTACTAAGCGTGGCCCTGCGCTTAGTAACCCGATGTTTACCCTGGTTACCAGGGGACTTCGGCATCGTTGGTCGCTGGAGAGCCGTCTGTGTGACAGCTCCCCAGCGACCAAACAGCGACGCTGCAGCGATCGGCATCGTTGTCTGTATCGCTGCAGCGTCGCTTAGTGTGAAGGTACCTTTACTGAACGGTGCAGTCACCTGGTGACTGGAGAGATAACGGTGTGACTAGTGAATGCTTTGTAAAGCCAAACGTGATGAAGTAATGGACTATGTGTAAGCTGGTGATGTGCAACCTGGCTTATGGTGCGGTTCGGTTTATGACACTTAAATAAACCGTGTAGACTGTTTTGTGTGAGAAACCGTGCCTGACTACTTTAATCCACTGCCAAGTGAGTGTTCCCCAACACAAACACAAACGCAACGTCACAGGTGTTAAAACAATTGTATCAGAACTAGGGTGTGAATAGGCCACGTATTGACTCGTTTTGTTCACCTTATTGTATGTATACCCCTTTTCACATGTAAAGAGCCATGTAATAAATGTCGTTATATTAAATAATGATAATAATAATAATAATAATAATATGGTGCATCATATAGTCACTAATATAAGGGACACCACTGAATATTAATCTGTCACCAGGTTTTTGATACACCATCTGAGAGCAGCATAATGTAGAGACAGAGCCCCTGATTCCAGTGATTTGTCATTTAATTAACTAGATGCTGAAGTTTTGAATAAGAACTATAGATCTCCCAGTTCTCTGAATGCTGAGCCCTGTATAACCCACACCACTGATTGGCGGCTTTCTGTGCACACTGTACATAGGAAAAAAGCTGGCAATCAGTGGTGGGGGCGGGATTGGACTACAAGGCAGCAGGTTTATTAGTCCTTTAGTGAAAATATCCTGCTGATAATACAGTGATTTTTATAAAAACTACATAGAGCAGCCAAGTGACACATCACTTTAATCAGGGTCTGTGTCTGTACATCATGCTGCTCTCAGATTAGGTAATAAAAACCTGGTGACCGATTCCCTTTAACCAAGGGCCAGATTTGCTCTAGGTATGTTCCCATTGAAAAAAAACGCCTTTTTGTTGTCCTGTGTGCAGTGTCTGTATATATACTGTATATATTGTGGAAGTTGAACTCACGTGGCGGTATATGGAGGTAGAAAATAGGAACGCTGTCTCTTTAAATCTTTGGTTGGTTTATTGTTATGCGGCATAAACCAACAAGAAGGAAACATAAATGCAGCCTTTCTGGCTAAAACAGAAAACAACAACAACGAAAAAAAAACACTGCAGCACAGTCTATTGGGGTAGCACCCCACTCTGGAGCAGACTCTCTTCAGGACACAAAACCACTGGAGAATCCTCTCTCCAGTCTAGCTGAACCCAGACCGCCTCTAGAGCCCAGTTATTTAAACCCTAGACCACGTGACTCATCATGTGACTGACCACAAGATTATGACATCACACAGGTCCTGTCAGTTCTGCAGGAGGAGATAAAGTGGCCATTCTCCGACTTGCTCTATGAATGTCCACATGAAACCAGCCATTACTTCTTTAACATAACCCTCACAACACATAGCGTGCTGGAAAAAAAACCTCCGGTTTCATATCACTGATGCCATTAAGTGCAGTGACGCATATCGCCCATCTATCACATTACCAGTGACTTTGTCACTATATATATATAAAAAAAATTTCCTTCTCACCTCCAATGGGGGTGGTCTTTGTTGTCCTTTCTCATTCTAGGGTCCTCTACCAGAGGCCTGGGAGTTTGAGGGTTCTGCGCAGGATCTTAGTTGTTCCCATCGTTGCACTTTTCTGGACAGAGAGTTCAGATGTTGCTCCTGGGATTTGTTGTTGCCATATACCCTACTTAGGTTCATTGCTCCAAGTGCTCCTATCACCACTGGAATCACTGTTGCCTTCACCTTCCACATCTTCTCCAGTTCTCCTTTGAGGCCCTGGTATTTCTCCAGCTTCTCATATTCCTTCTTTCAGAGATTGTTGGTATTGCCACATCTATTATCATTGCAGTCTTCTGATCTTTGTCTACTATCACAATGTCTGGTTGGTTAGCCAATACCTGCTTATCCGTCTGGATCTTGAAGTCCCACAGGATTTTAGCCCTTTCATTCTCCACCACTTTTTCTGAGGTCTCCCACCAGGACATAGGGGACTTAGCCCATATACTGTGCAGATGTTCCTGTATACAAGTCCCACTACTTGGTTGTAGCATTCGGTATACGCTGTCCCTGCTTGCATTTTGCATCCTACCACTATGTATTGGACGGTTTCTGAGGTTTCTTTGCATAGTCTGCATCTTGGTCTTGTCTTGTGTGGTAGATTCCCGCTTCTATGGATCTGGTACTTAGTGCTTGCTCTTGTACTGCTATGATTAGTGCCTCTGTGCTGTCTCGGAGTCCAACTTTCTCCAGCCGTTGGTAGAATGTATCCATGTCAGCCACCTTCATTATCTGTCGATGGTACATCCCAGGCAGCGGCTTGTCTTGCCATGGCGCTTCATGTTCCTATTCTTCCTTCCAGATCTGTTGTTGTTGCTGCCTTAGGCTTTCTCTCAGTATCTCATCTTTTGGTGCCATTTTTCTGATGTATTCCTGGATACTCCTTGTTTCATCTGTGATGGTGGTTTGCATGCTTATCAAGCCTCTACCACCCTCCTTTCTGTTGGCATACAATCTTTATATACAATATATATATACACAGTGGCAAAGATAAGTATGTGTAAGTCATCTTGTGTTTCTTCCATTTTCTAATAATTGTGCCAACAGTTGTTGCCTTCTCACCAAGCTGCTTGCCTATTCTTCTGTAGCCCATCCTAGCCTTGTACAGATCTACAATTTTTGACCCAGGTGTCCTTAGACAGCTCTTTGGTCTTGGCCATGGTGGAGAGGTTGGAGTGTGAGTGTGATTGATTGAGTGTATGCACAGGTGTCTTTTATATAGATAACGAGTCAGAAGAGGTGAAATTAATACAGGTAATGAGTGCAGAGTAGGAGGCTTCTTAATGAAAAACTAACAGGTCTGTGAGAGTCAGAATTCTTGCTGGTTGGTAGATGATCAAATACTTATTTCATTCCATAAAAATTCAATTTAATTATTTAAAAATCATACAATGTGATTTTCTGTTTTTTTTATTTTTAGACTCTGTCTTTCACAGGTGAAGTGTACCTACGATAAAAATTTCAGACCTCACTATTCTTTGTAGGTGGGAAAACTTGCAAAATCGGCAGTGTATAACATACCGTATATACTCGAGTATAGGCCGAGAATTTCAGTCCATTTTTTTAGGCTGAAATTGCCCCTCTCGGCTTATACTCGATTCATACCCAGGGGTCGGCAGGGGAGGTGGAGCAGCAGCTGTGTAATCATACTCACCTACTCCTGGCACGGTCCCTGGTTCCCCGGCGCTGACAGCTTCTTCCTGTAGTGAGTGGTCACATGGTACCCCTCATTACAGTAATGAATATGGACCTGACTCCACTCCCATAGGAGTGGAGCCGCATATTCATTACTGTAATGAGCGGTACCATGTGACCGCTCACTACAGGAAAAAGCTGCAGGCACCGGGGAAGCAGGGACATCATTCCAGGAGCAGGTGATCATAAGCAGTGCGTGATATTCACCTGCTCCCCGTTCCACCATCGCCGGCCGCCGCTGCATCTTCTGCATCCTCTGCACTGATGCTCAGGTCAGAGGGCGCGGTGACGCGACTAGTGCGCGCCGCCCTCTGGCTGAGCAGTCAGTGCAGTGGACAAGGAACGTAGCGGCGGCTGGTGGCGGTGGAACGGGGAGCAGGTGAGTATAGCAAGTGCCGGGGTCTGAACGGTAAGAGGTGAGTATGTGATTTTTTTTTATCGCAGCAACAGCATATGGGGCAAATGACTGTATGGAGCATCTTATGGGGCCATATTCAGCATTTATGGAGCATTACATGGGGCTAATGACTGTATGGAGCATCTTATGGGGCCATAATCAGCATTTATGGAGCTTTACATGGGGCAAATGACTATGGAGCATCTTATGGGGCCATAATCAGCACTTATGGAGCATTATATAGGGCAAATAACTGTATGGAGCATCTTATGGGGCCATAATCGGCATTTGTGCAGCATTATATGGGGCAAATGTCTGTATGAAGCATCTTATGGGGTCATAATCCGCATTTGTGGAGCATTATATGGGGCAAATATCTGTATGGAGCATCTTATGGAGCCATAATCAGCATTTGTGCAGCATTATATGGGGTGTATTGTATATGGAGCATCTTATGGGGCCCATCATGAACTGTATGGAGCATTATATGGGGCTCCTGATTCAATATGGATATTCAAAAACACTTAACCTACTGATGTCTCAATTAATCTTTTATTGGTATCTATTTTTATTTTTGACATTTATCGTTATCTGCTGCATTTTCCACCCTAGGCTTATATTCGAGTCATTAAGTTTTCCCAGTTTTTTGTGGCAAAATTAGGGGTCTCGGCTTATACTCGGGTATATACAGTACTTATTTTCCCACTATATATGTATACAGCAGGGAAAAAAAGTATTTATCACTTCTCTAGAGGAGATTTGCATGGAGGAATGGTCCAACATACCACCAACAGTGTGTGCCAACCTTGTAAAGACTTACAGAAAACGTGTGACCTCTGTCATTGCCAACAAAGGATATATAACAAAATATTGAGATGATTGCTTGTTAATGACTAGTGATGACCGAATATACTCGTTAGTCGAGATTTCTCGAGCATGCTCTGGGGTCCTCCAAGTATTTTTTAGTGCTCAGAAATTTAGTTTTTATTGTCGCAGCTGAATGATTTACATCTGTTAGCCAGCATTAGTACAAGTGGGGGTTGCCTGGTTGCTAGGGAACTACCTCTTGAAGCTCATCAAGAGAATGCCAAGAGTGTGCAAAGCAGTCATCAAAGCAAAAGGTGGCTACTTTGAAAAACCTAGAATATAAGACATAATTTCAGTTGTTTCACACTTTTTTGTTAAGTATATAATTCCACATGTGTTAATTCATAGTTTTGATGCCTTCAGTGTGAATGTACAATTTTCATAGTCATGAAAATACAGAAAAATCTTTGAATGAGGTGTGTCCAAACTTTTGGTCTGTACTGTATATATAGTGCATGCATTTCTCCAGCAGCTTAGAGGCAGCAGATCAACCCTTCAGCAGAGGTTTTCTGAGTAATCCCTATTAATACGGTCTCATCTGGAATGTCTGGATGTGATAAATCTGTGTCACACTCTCCACATTTAGGGCCCCTTCACACTGTGCAATCAAAGTCTGAACGAGCGTTCGATTTGTGACGTTTATCCGTCCTCGTTCCGAGGTCGCAAAGTGTGACATGGCGTTACGATTTGCGACGCAGCCCAGCATCGTACGATGTGAAAGAAAGAGCAGAACTTTCTTTCGTCGTAAATGTCCCGCTGTGGCGGTCGAAATCGTAGTATGTGACGGCGGTCATACGAGCTCGTAATGCGACAACGTGGGTTGGGCTTCCGCATACCTGTCTCCTGATTGGGCGTGACGTTTTAGCACGTAAGAGCGCTGGAATCTCCGCCCCGAGTGGCGCGAAAGGCGCTGGTTTAAAAAGCCCGGCCGGAGCTGGGGTTTTCTCACTCTTTTGTTTTTCTCTCCTCTGAGCAGGTGCAGACGAAGGTGAACCCGCTCCGCGATTCATCCCGCTTGGACCGCCTCCACGGACGCTTGAACCCGCTCTCGGACCCTCGACGCCGCGCTACAGTGCTCATCCTCAACGGTGAGTTCATGTGCGCTTGTGTTCTGTTCTCTACGTGCGCTGTGTTTTGGAACGCTAGTGAGTTCGCTCTTGTGGTCGGCTCCCGAGCGCTCTGCATTGTAGAACATTAGCGTTGTGTTTTACATCGAGCTGTGTATTTGTAGCTGTAGTAGGCTTGTGGATGAGGCGCTGGGTTTTGTAACAATATTGCCGGAGGACATGGCGGTGCACACTCACTCTCGCGTGGGCATCCATTTTGTTTTTAGCGCCGTGTGCTGGAGTTCTGAGCGGGTTACATTTTCGCTCTTTTGTGCCCCTTCCCGAGCGCTCTGCATTGTAGAACATTAGCGTCGTGTTTTACGTCTAGCTATGTATTTGTAGCTGTGTTCCGGTTGTGGATGGGGCGTTGTGTTTTGGAACGCTATTGCGGCGGGGAGGAGCGGGAATTCACACATGGGTGAAACCATTTCGCTGCCGCTGTTTTTTCTAGGTGTGGTAGGGATGTGGATGAGTTGCTGTGCTACAGCACGCTACTGCTGGAGGATTTGTTGGTGCGCTCTCACGTGGGCAGGTGCTTCAAGCGCTGTGTGCTGGAGTCCTTAGCGTGCGCGGCGCCGCAGCATGTTGGAACTCTGCAATTTCTGCCTTCATTGCTGACATTTTTTTTCCTTTCCTCTGCAGTTGGATACAAAGATCTACCCGCTTCGTCTTTCAGCCAACTTGGACTCTCAACGGACGTCCGGACACCCTTCAACGGAAGCGGCGACCCACACAACGCTAATGGACACCGCAGAGCAGCTTTCATCAGTGGCGGTGAGTTTGGCTCTTGTGCTCTCCGTAGTCGACCCTTTGTGTGACATGTTGCTATGTACTTTCTACCATGTGTGGCCATTTTTAACGAGTTTTTGTTCATTTCAGATGCCTCCAATGACCAAGCAGGAATTTACCAGAGAGGTTATCGAGATGTATCGCTCCTTGCCCTGCCTGTGGAAGATCAAATCCGGAGACTACAGTAACCGCGACAAGAGGAAGGCGGCTTACGAAAAGCTCATCACCCTTTGCCGGCAGCATAATCCAGCTGAGAAGGTGGATGAAACTTTTGTCAAGAAGAAGATCCAGGGACTGCGCACAGTGTGGAAGAAGGAGCTCAACAAGGTGCAGGCCACTTCTAAATCTGGCGCTTCCACGGAAGAAGTGTATATTCCCAAGTTGTGGTACTATGACCAGCTCTCCTTCATTCTGGACCAAGAGATTCCACGGCCCATGACGTCGATGATGACACTACTTCCTGTCAGAGAAGAAATACCGGAGGAGGCCCAAGGACAAGACGTAAGTGCCTCTTATGTACTCTGTAATACTACTTACATGCAAGAGCTATATCCACTATAGTAACTTCTCACTTTGTTTTTTTGTATCATGCAGATTAGCGCTGTTATAATGTGCAACACAGATAAGTATTTTCAGTTGCTATGCTGTAGTAATAGCCTAACCTTTCCCTAAACTATACGATAACCAGCAATCTATTCTACTTCAGCAGGTTTTAACCTTTATATTTGGGCAAAATGAAACCTATAAGATAAGTATAGTTGTTCTAAGTATCTATTTGACCTGGTAATATAAATAGTCATAGTCATTGATCCTCTTCCATATAGGTGTTTGTAGTGTATGTCGCAAATGCAAGATCTTTACCCTTTTTTTCTCTATTTTTGCAGGTGCTGACTGGATCGACAGAGACAGAAGACAGTGACCGCACTGAAATACAGATTGAGGATGCAGCGCCTCCTGCCCCGCTTCGCTCAAGGCTACCGTCGAGGAAGCGCAAAGCCACCAGCTCCAGCAACGACGCGGCCGAAATGTTTTCCATGGCTAAAAGGCTAATGAGTCGGGAAATTTCAAGCGGCACCTCAGGCTTTGCAAACTATGTTGCGGAAAAGTTATCCAAACTGGACGAGTCGCAGAAGGATCATGCAGAGCGACTGATTTTTGAAGCCTTGAGCAAAGCGGCAGCCAAAGAACTGAATGCATCGGCAAAGGTGGTGGTAGAAAGGGTGGAGCAACGTCACACGGACCTGCGCATGCAAAGCTACCAGAACTCGTGGCCGCAACCCCCGGAGCCTCACTTCAGTACCCCTGTTCGCAGAAATGGACCTAGCTACAGCTTTGCCCCACAAAGCCAACCGACATACAACTATGTTCCTCCTGACTTGGCTTCACCATCCCGACACCGGAACTACAATCAAGATGGACGCTTTCTGGACTTGTAATGTGAGAACTTCAATCAAGATGTACAGTGTCATGACCAATAATGAGTACTTATAATGTTATTTACTATGTAGATACAGTGTCAGGACTTATAATGTTTGTAATTTACTATGTAGATGCGGTGTCATGACCAATAATGAGTACTGATAATGTTTGTGATTTACTATGTAGATGCACAGTGTCAGGACTTATGTTTGTATCCTTATATTTTGTAACTATTCTGTTCCTTTTGATAAAGCAAATAATTTTTACTTTATACGGTTGTGTTGTTGTGGCGCTATGTGTGCCTCTCTGTACGCTCATGTCTTGTTGGTGTACATACCCCTGCCTGGTTAGATGCGGAACAAAGACAAACCGAACACAAGGGGTAAATAGAAAAAATTTTTACTTACAACTAAAAAAATTTAGAAAACATTAAATATAAAACATAAAAGCAATATAAAACACTATTTACAAACATATTTACACGGGTTTCCCGGCTACAATGTCCTCCAGCAGGCTCTGATGGCGGTTTATTGCCTCCAGCTGCTGCCTGGCTGCCTGTTGCAGCTGCCGGCCAGAGGCCACAAGCAGCAGCAGCGTTCTGTTATCTACGGATTCAGAGGAAAAAAAATTTAGTCGCTTATACAACTGTTTCTTGCACACCAAAAACATTTTTATCTATAGGCAAGCTATCGATAGAGATATCTATAACTATTGGCAGGCTATCGCTATACGTATCTATCTATAGGCAGGCTAGCGATAGCCTGCCTATAGATATCTCTATCTAGCTATCTATAAGCTGGCTATCTATATCGATAGCCAGCCTATATATATATATATCTCTATCAATAGCCTGCCTATAGATAGAGATATCTATAGGCAGGCTATCGATAGCCAGACTATATATCTCTCTATCGATATACATATCTATAGCGAGGCTATCCTTGCAGATATCTATATCGATAGAGATATCTCTATCGATAGACTGCGTATCTATTGGCAGGCTATGGCTATACATATCTATATGTATAGGCAGGCTATTGATAGCCTGCCTATAGATATCGCTATCTATAAGCTGGCTATCGATAGCCAGCCTATAGATATCTATAGGCTGGCTATCGATATAGATAGCTATTGGCAGGCTTTCTATATCTGTCTACAGGCAGGCTGTCTCTATATATACACAAGACTATATGAACACTAAACTGCTTACCTATTGCTGGAGGCAATAATTCCTGAGCCTGCTGGACAGATCTTCCTGAGGACTGCAGCCGGGCTGTAAAAAAAATATACGTGCATTAGACATTAGATATGTTCACTTTAGACCCTATGTATTAACTACTTACCACTGGCCGACGCCAACATATCCTCCTCCGCCTCTCCGGTCGGCTGTTCCTCTTCCCCGGTCCGCTGTTCCTCTGCCTGCAGTTCCGCTGAAAAACAAAAGGTTTTTTTTAGATGACAGGGAGTGATAGTGAAGCTGGTGGTAGAAAGGAGCGGCAGGTAGGGAGAGAGAGAAAGGTAGAGAGGACAGCAGAAGAGCGCCAACCTACTTGGTGTCACAAAAACCCGAGGGGGTGACATGGCCGGGGGCAACACGGCCAGTGGTGACGAGGCCGGGGAAGAGGAGGCCGGGGCGGACAGGTCCGGGGGTGATGGCGCCATTAGGGCTGTAAGCAATGGGAAAATTAATGCAGCCATTCCATTGGATCATCACTAATTACACAAAACCGTGTTGTTCCTTACATCTCTCGTCCCTGGATGCACTTGGGGAAGCCGTGGTGCTGCTGCGGCTCATGGACGCTCTCCGCGAAGCTTTAAAGAAAGAATAACGCGCATGTACGTTTAAAGGGGGCAAGAGTGCACCATGGAAGCTGAATTCGGCGAATACCTACCTGATGAGCTGACCTCCGGGTTTGAGGCGCTGGCGCTTGCACGTCGCCGGCGACCTACAATCAAAAACTCTGGTCAGGGGCTGCAGGCTACAGAGACGTTTGAGCGAGTGCGGGCCGGCTACAGAGACGTTCGAGCGAGTGCGGGCAGGCTACAGAGACGTTCGAGCGAGTGCGGGCAGGCTACAGAGACGTTCGGGCGAGTGCGGGTACGCTACATAGACGTTCAGGCGAGTGTCCGTACGCTACATAGACGTCTGGGCGAGTGCGGGTACGCTACATAGACGTCTGGGCGAGTGCGGGTACGCTACATAGCCGTTTGGGCGAGTGCGCGCATGCTACATAGACGTCTGGGCGAGTGCGGGCGCTCAGTATACTCACTGTGCCTGATGTCATCCCGAATGTCCGCCAGGCGCCCCGGGCACTTGTACTTTAGGTCAGCCCACTTCTTTTGCAGCTGCTCGTGGGACCGAAACACCCCAAAGCGCCTGCGCAGCCCCCGACGCACCTTGCGCAGCACATCGCGCTTGTGGAGCGTCGGGTGCAGGGTGTTCCGGTCCCCCTCATAGCGGAGAGCGTCCATGGTTTTCACCATGTACCGCAGCTCACGGCTCCCCAGGGCAGGCGTCCTGTTTCTGTCCGCCATTTTCCCGAAAGACCGACGTAACGTACGTGACGCACTGTTGACCCCCGCCCCGGCGGCGCACAAATGACGCAATCGCGTCACACGCGCAGCGCCGCGTGTTTTGCCGGTACCAAAACACATGCAAAAGAGAATCATCCCGCAACTTGTAAGAAATCACTACGCAGGATGTTCTATAGTGTTTAATTTTACAGCGCGGGATACGCCGGAGCGAGGTCACTGTGCCCATGGGGTGTGGTTTAACTAAACATCATCATCGAGCGCGGCGCCGGTTACGTTACAGGTTCGCCGCGCCCGAAGCCCACTTATAGGAATACGGCGTTGCAAAATATGACGCAACAACGTTCCAAACGGAGGCGCTGCTGATGGCGTCGTGAAATGCCACGCAATGAAACATTTTAGTGCACGAACACTTGCAGGGGCCAGAATCAAACCACAGAATCAGGCAGAGAAGGAAGGTTGCAAAGAAAAAATGTTTATTGCACACACAAAAACATTTCCTTGTCATTAAAGTTACGTCCTCTGCTGCCGCGAACATAGCGTGTTGAATCTACCGCCAGCTTGGTGACATCACCGCGCTGGGGGCAGAATCAACCCGCCACAGCCACGCCAGCAGAGGAGGGGGTAAAAAGCGAAAAACTTTATTACACACACAAAAACATTTCCTAAGCATGCGACACGATTTCATGCTGCCAGGGCACGGCTCCCGGACCATTGAAGTATTGGCAGTACTTCTCTCGACAGTCCCGTGCATCATCTGCGTGCCTGCCGGATCCCAAAGGTAGTAGACCTGCTATTCCTTGTTCTTCAGCCCGCCACTCCCCAGGCACAAGATCTCCACTGGTTGGGTCCACAAAATCCGTAAATTCCGGTGGACTGTACGTAATGGCATCCCGGCGCCGAAGGAAATTATGGAGCACACAGCAGGCCAAAACCACGTTGTCAATCGACGAAAGCTTCAAGTTGATTGCAGTGTGAAAAACTCTGAACCGATTAGCCATTATGCCAAATGCATTCTCAACAACACGACGTGCTCTGGACAAGCGGTAATTAAAGATTCTCCTTTCGTCGGTGAGAGTTTTTTGTGGAAAAGGCTTAAGCAGATTCGGAAGAAGAGGGAAGGCTTCGTCTCCTACAAACACAAAATTGAGGTTTCCTCTTGTTTCTTCATTTTCGGGCAACTGCAGTTGGTTGCTCTTCAGCCGGTCTCCAAATGTAGTGTAATCCAAAACGCCGCCATCGGACACTCGGCCATTCATGCCAACATCAACATTTATGAACTCGTAGTTGGCGTTGACGAGGGCCATGAGGATGACGCTGAAGTAGCCTTTATAGTTGAAGAAAAAGGATCCCGTGTTTGGTGGCTGCGTGATGCGCACATGTTTGCCATCCAAGGCGCCTCCGCAGTTTGGAAACTGCCACTGCTGCTCGAAACCGATAGCAATCTTCCTCCATTCATCCGGTGTCCTTGGGAACTGCAAGATGTAAAACAAAGATTACACACAGATAAGCTACATAGATATTATATAGCTGTACAAACGAGTAGTACCACACACACACACACTCACCTCCATATAATGGCGTAAGCCGTGTACAATGGCCTCGCACGTCTCCGGAATTAAAACGCTCAGTAAAGGCCGGGAGATAGCAGAAGAATAATGGAGATCTTGTAGGGATCCGCCTGTAGCAAGGAACCGCAATGTCACTGCCAAACGTTCTTCCACGGAGATTGCTGCCCGAAGCACTGTATCCTGCCTCCGGATCAGTGGCGTGATGGCCGCCAATAAAATTTTGAATGACGCCTCCGACATCCTCAGGTAGTTACGAAAATCATGAGGGTTGTTTTCACGTAGCTCCCTTATCAGACGCATGTGCGACAATCTTGACCTCTTCAGCAGCCAGCTCCTGACCCACATGCGGCGTTGTCGCTTTGGACGGCTTTCTTCTTTCAGCCGCTGACCCTCAAGCATCAGGGCAGCAGCTATAAGAGCCCTCTCTCCGTCATCCAACATGTCGACTGAAATGAACACAAATAGAAAATTAGTTTTGTTGCTATTTCAGGGAAAAAAAATCCAAAAATAGAATAAAGGGGTATGTAAATAAAGGCAAAAAAACAACAACATACAAAACATTGTATTATAATAATAGCAACAAGACAGCCATTTTGTCTCATATATGCAACGCAACGCGCCGGAGGTTCACTATGGGCCACCATTTTCTCTGCAAAGTGGAAGCATGTGCTGTGGCGCTTCGTAATGCGACGCTACCGCGCTCTATAATGTAACGCTACCACGCTTCGCTATGCGGCCCAGCCGAGCAGTGTCTCCGGACAGAGGAGGCACTAGCTATGGAACCCCGTAATGCAACGACGCCGCGCTCCGTTATGCAACGCAATTCATTATTGCTCTCCGTAGCGAAATGCTGCGGCACCCCACATTTCCCAAAGCTCCAAACACACTTCCAAACATACCTCGAACTAGGTTGTAGTTTTGCGATGAAGAATGTAACGTTGTCCGCTTCCGCTTCCGCTCGCTTCCACTTCCGTCCGCTTCAGGAAAGGAAAAGGAACGAAAGCACCTGGCCCCCATTTTTTAAGCGTGGAGAACAATAGCTTTTTTTTGGACCAATGAGCGCATTACATGATTGCCCATAGGCGTAGTCAGATTGCCGAAGAACACGCCCATGCTGGTAATACGTCACGCATTTACAGTCGAAAAGAAGCTCGGAGTCGTAGGACTATGGCGGTGTGAAGGGTAGCGTACGATTGCGACGCGTGACGTTCACATCGCAACTACGTCATAAAAAGCGTTAAAATCGTACAGTGTGACCGCTGGATACGAGCTCGTACTGCGATGTCGAATATGACGCAAATAGTCCATGAGCCGGGCCAGATATCGGTACCACCCGGAGTGACTAATTTTCTTTGGTATTTTTAGGTAGATGCATGTCTGTAGTTTATTTTTTGATATGATAGCCCTTACATATACGTAGCTTATTAACCCCTTCAGCCCTAGGCCTATTTGTACCCAAGTGCCTAAGCCAATCTGACCTGTGCCACTTCATGGGCTAATAACTTTGGAACGCTTTCACCTATCCAAGCCATTCTGAGATTGTTTTCTCGTGACATATTGTACTTCACGTCAGTGCTAAATGGGAGTCAATATATTTTACCTTTCTATATAAAAAAATGCTAAATATTCGGAAATTTTGGAAAAATCGGCAATTTTTTAACTTTGAAATTCTCTGCTTTTTACAAAAATACTGATACCCCCCATAATAGTTATTAATTTACACTCCCCACATGTTTACTTCATATTGGCATCATTTTGAAAATGAAACCTTATTGTTTTACGACGTAATAGGGCTTATAGTTTTATGCGCAATTTTTCACATTTACAGCAAAACCCACTTTTCAAAGGACCAAGTCACTTCTGAAGTCACTTTAAGGGGCTTACATAACAGAAACCACCCATAAATTACCCCATTTTGCAAACTACACCCCTCAAGCTGTTCAAAACTCATTTTTAAAAACTGTTAACCCTTTAGGTGTTCCACAGGAATTTTAGCAGAATGAAGGCGAAATTTCAAAATTTCATTTTTTTTCCAGATATTACATTGTAATCCAATTTTACCTGCAACCTAGCAAGGGTTAACGGCAAACCCAAACTTGGTTACCCTAATTCTGCAGTTTATAGAAACACCCCACATGTACTCGTAAACTAAAGTATGGGCACACAGCACAGCTCAACACGGAAGGAGCGCTATGTGGTTTTTGGGTGGCGGATTCACTGGAAGAAATCTAGGGGGCCATGTCACATTTGAAGGCTGCCTGAGGTACCCCCACAGTGGAAACCCCAAAAAGTGACCCTATTTTGGAAACTACACCCCCAAGGAATCTTTTAGGGGGTATAGTGACCACTTTGACCCAACCAGTGTTTCACAGTAGTTGGAAACACTTGGTTGAGAAAATGGAAAAAGTGCATTTTTTACATGAAGGTGTCATTTTAGGCTCATTTTTTTATTTTTAAGAGGTGTACCAGCAAAAAATGCACCCCACTATTTGTTCACCAATCTCTCCCGAACACAACAACACCCGATATGTTGTCGTACACTGCAGTATTGGGGAACGGCAGGCCTCGGAAGGGAAGGAGCGCCAAATGACTTTTGGAGTGCAAATTTTACTGGAAGAAATCTAGGGGGCTATGTCACATTTGAAGACACCCTGAGGTGCCCCAACACACGCACACACACTGACACATACACGTTCTGTGCTGAACAGGACTCTCCGGTCTTCTCTGCAGAGCTCCTATCTCCCTCTGTAGAGGCTGACACCTCCCAGGCTTGTGACTGATCACATGGCCGTGACATCACCACAGGTCCTGTAGTCCTGTACTGTGTGCTGCTGCTGGTAAGGAACTTGTGGAGAGAGGGGGAACAGTCACCTAGCACCAGCGCTCCCAGCTCTAAGAACGAGCGCCTCATGAAGGTGGGCCCCTGCCTCCTCCTTCCCTGCGCGGCGGCCTTTCCCCCCGGCGGCTGTATTCGGCGTATAAGACAACCGCCCTCTTGGAGCCATGTTTTTCATGGCTAAAAAGTCGTCTTATACGCCAGGAAATACGGTAAATAAAATTTTAATGTTTTTCTTTGTGTTTGCAGGTGTTTACTGACTATCTAACGGCATGATGGAAGTACCAGCAAGGAAGAAATCACGGATCGACTGTATCATACACTGCTCTAATGATGACAGCGATGATCTGGCGTCCCTTAAGGATTTGGACTCCTGGAAAACATTGCTTAGGGCTGCAGAGATCAGGCAGCATGAATCAGTCCTGGTAGCAGCTAAGGGCCTTGAAGAAGGAGAAATACCACACATACAATATCACCGTAAATGTCGTAGTATCTTTACAATGAAGAAGTCACTGGATTCTATCCTTGGCAAGGGTGTCAATGTCGAAACAGCAAGCAAAATCTCCATGAGGAAGCTACCGAGGGGTGCCCCCAGTGATAGCAGGGTGTATGCCAAAGTATGTATCTTCTGTGAGAAGTCAAGCAAGTACCTAAAAGGAAAACAAACAAGGGAGCCAATTGTCCAGTGTGTTGAGCTACGAGCAGATGAGACGATCCGCAGAGCAGCGATAAGGAAAGGCACACAGAGAATACTTGGTTTACTTAGCAGAGACCTTGTTGCTGCAGAGGGGCACTACCACAAGTCGTGCTACAAACTATTCACAAAAGATGATTCCCAAGTGGCCTGTAGGTCTAGTGCAGCTGAAAATCAGGTCGAAAGCGAGGAAGTACGCTACGAAGAGGCAGAGAAAGAGGCCCTTGAAGAACTCTTCTTGTATATAAGGACTAAATTGTTCCCAAACCCAGAAGTACTGCCTATGATAAACCTCACATCTAGGCTTGAGAGATTAATGATATCCCGTGGTATCATCCAACTGAAACCATCGACAAAGAAACATGTTCGACGAAAACTTGAAACAGAGATTGGGGAATCACTCCGCTTTCTCTCAGATGAGAAAGGTAAGCTTCTAGTCTATCCATGTAGCCTATCAATGGACGACCTTGTCCGGCAAGTACACAGCATGACAAAAGATCTGCAAGAAGCAAGAGCTGCTAACTCTGGAGATATCGTAACCAAAGCAGCAATGCAGCTAAGGAATGAGATCAAGAAGCAAGATGTGAGTCAGCCATGGCCTCCCAATACAGATCAGAATGTCGTTCCTGCATTAGTCACTCAATTCCTGCAAACCCTGCTTACAGGAGATTGTGAGTGCCAAACTACCTGTGAAAGAGCTCAACGTCTTGCCACATCCTTCGGCAGTGACTTGGTTTTTGCTGTTACCAATGGAAAGACAAAGCCACCAAAGCACGTACTGCTATCCTTTGCAGTTAAGTCTTTGACCGGCAATACAGAACTGATTCGAACTCTGAATCGTCTTGGCCACTGTGTGTCATATTCAATGGCTGAGGAGATCGATACAGCCCTTTGTATCCAGAAGTTGGAATGTTCAAAGGATGACATCCCAATGCCAGCAAGTATCTACCCAGGTGTGTTCACAACCCTGGCCTGGGATAACATTGACAGACTTGAGGAGACACTAAGTGGAGCAGGTACATCTCATAGAGTCAATGGCATTGCTGTTCAGTCCAATGTTGCATGCTCTGTGACAAAGAAAGTCCTGCCAGATGTAACCAAGTCGAAGAAAAGAAGCATAACTCTGACAGAATTAATGCTACCGATATACAATGTTGGGCAGCGGGGAGAGCCACCCAGGATTGAGACTTCGAATGTTAACACTACCAAGGAGGTCCAGGATTCAAAAACCAAAAACCATATCTGGCTTCTGGCTAGAATGTCAGACCATGAGGATCAGACCACCAGCAGTTGGACTGGGTTCAACATAAAAATCCGCAGCGACATTGTAGTGGCCCAGGACACTGTAAGCTACCTGCCCACTATCAATGCTCCTGCAACAGCCATGTCCACTGTGAATGAAGTCTTGGAGCAAACACATGCCATCATGCAGACCCTGAAGCTTAACAGAATTGTGTGTGTGTTTGATCAAGCACTCTATGCCAAAGCTGCCGAGGTTATCTGGAAACAGGAGAAGTTCAAGAACATTATAATTAGAATGGGTGTCTTCCACACAATCTGTAATCTCCTCTCTATCATAGGGAACAGATTTCAGGATGCAGGCCTTAGAGATCTGTGTGTTGAATCCGGTGTAATCGCTGAAGGATCAGTGTCTGGAGTGATGGACGGCCGGAGGTACAACAGAGCAGTGAGACTACACAAGCTGGTCTATGAAGCACTTATGAGGCTTGCATGGAAAAACTTCCTTCCATGGCTAGAAGAAAACCATGCAAGGGACCTTCACCATCTGGATGAAACACTGAAGAACATCACAAACTTTCGCATCAGTGTGTCGCAGGGATCCTTCGAAAAGCTCTTGGATAATGAATCTTGCACACTTACCCTGAAGCTCTTTCAAGTTTATCTTGAGACCCTCAGAAATGAACAACTCTCAGCATTCTGGATGTCATACTTGGACATGGTCGAGACCATGCTGGCCCTGGTTCGAGCTTCAAGAGAAGGCAACTGGATGCTTCACCTAGGAGCAATCCGACAGATGATACCATGGTGTTTTGCCTATGACAAGGTCAACTATGCCCGATACCTAACCTATTACTATGCCACAATGTCTCGGCTGCCCATAGAACACCCAGAGGTCCATGAATACTTCATGCAAGGTGGCTTTTCGGTCCAGATCGGTAGCAAGAATCCTTTTGGACGAATTCCTGTGGACCAGACCATTGAAGAGACAATCAACAAAGACACCCAGACACCAGGGGGCACAAAAGGCTTCAGCCTCAAAGTTGGAGCTGTTTCCAGGTTCTACCTGACATCAGAGTACCGCAGTATGTACTTGAGGCAGCTGAGGGCCCTGGTAGGCCAACAATATACTGACTTCAGCCATTCAGACCTACAGGTGTCTAGGATTAGAAGAGATGAAGCCGATGTCCAATCTTTCGTTCAACTGCTGGAGACAGGTTGGGTGAACCCCTTCAACAAAGAGCATAATGGTGAACTTATCAGTTTGTCAACAGCGACTGTAGCACCACCAGATGTAGCCAAAGACCTTCAAGGGGCATACAGTATAGGAGAGGATGCATATCAAACATTCAAGGATGAGCGTTTGGGTACCGATAAGCCAACTACATTGTTTCATGACAAGATGACGAAGAACAAACTTAAAACGTTCTCTAACATCCAAATGAAGACACGCAGACAAGGTCTTGGCAAGGAGGTAATTTTGAAGGCTGACAGAAACCTATTTGGCCAGATGATACTTGTAGCTGAGAACAGAAAGCTACAAATGAGTGATGTCTTGACTCATCCCCTGGGTCCATTGCCATGGGCACTTGCCAATGGTGATGGGTCTATCCGCAAGACCAACAAGGCTGCCCTCGCAAGGGAGTTGGAGAGGAATGCTCGTCCTGCAGAAGTGATCCCCGAGCCCTCTGCAACCATCATTGATGGGATGAGCCTGGTTCAGAAACTGAAGGGAAACAATGCAACATTTGGCCAGCTAGCAGGCACAGCAATGAGTCGCGCTATCCATGAGGGTGCTAAGAGCAAGCGCATTGATATTGTCTTTGACGTCTACAAGGAGACATCCATCAAAGATACAGAAAGAGTCAACAGATATGAAGGCACAGGGATCCATTTCAAGAACATTCAACATGGGCACAACATCCAGCAGTGGAAAAAGCTTCTAAGTAGTTCCTCCAACAAGGCAAGTCTCATAAAGTTTCTGGTAGAAGAATGGAAGGCGAAACACCACAGGGAGAAGCTTGAGGAGAAGGAGCTGTATGTCACATGTGAGCAGCTCTGCTTTAAGATCACCAAAGAACAGTGGGAAGAGGCTGCTGACCTTAAGTCAAATCAAGAAGAAGCAGACACACGCCTCCTTCTCCATGCTCTTCATGCAGCAGAATCTGGTTACAAGTCGGTCATCATCACTTCGGAGGATACTGATGTCATGGTCCTGTGTCTGGGCATGTGCCACAAAATCCCATCCCACCTGTTCCAGAAATGCGGTACACAGAACCGGACAAGATTCCTGGATATCACCACTCTGAGCCGAACATTGGGAGGCAGCGTATGTGATTCATTGATTGGTATGCATGCATTTACAGGCTGTGACACCGTCAGTGCATTCGCTGGCCGTGGGAAGATGACGACACTCAAGCAGTTGAAGATGAACAAGACATACCAGGATGCCTTTCAGGAAGTTGGTCGTTCATGGGAAGTGTCTACCGAACTTTTTGAGAAGTTACAGGAAATCACCTGCCACATGTACCTGCCAACTACCCAAACAACTGAGGTAAACAGGCTCCGTTATCAGCTGTTCTGTGCCAGACGTGGAGTGGTAGAGTCAAGTCAACTCCCTCCTTGCCAGGACTGCCTTTTCATGCATGCACTGCGTGCAAACTACCAGGCTGCGATCTGGAGGAGAAGTCTGCAGAGCCAGCCATGGGTTGCAAACCCAACAGACTGCGGTTGGATGATAGATAACGACGGAAAGCTTGTTGTCAAGTGGATGCAAGGGGCACCAGCACCAGAAGCTATTATACAGCTACTGTCCTGCAAGTGTGTGCGGTCATGTGAACTTCCTCAGTGTACTTGCCTCAGCAATGGCCTGAAGTGCACAGACATGTGCAGATTACAGACATGCCAGAACAAGGGTACTGAAGACGAGCCAGTAGAACAACAGTCAGATTCAGAGTCCGATGTTGAAGATATTATGGAGTAACATATATATATATATATATATATATATATATATATATATATATATATATATATATATGCACATGACATGTTCAGTGTGTATTTACATAACTTGGATTAAATTTTGTTACAAATACTACATCTAGTCACTCCGGGTGGTACCGATATCGTCATATTTGGTTCTTGGCTCATGCTAAAATTCCTGTGGAACACCTAAAGGGTTAACAGTTTTTAAAAATGAGTTTTGAACAGCTTGAGGGGTGTAGTTTGCAAAATGGGGTAATTTATGGGTGGTTTCTGTTATGTAAGCCCCTTAAAGTGACTTCAGAAGTGACTTGGTCCTTTGAAAAGTGGGTTTTGCTGTAAATGTGAAAAATTGCGCATAAAACTATAAGCCCTATTACGTCGTAAAACAATAAGGTTTCATTTTCAAAATGATGCCAATATGAAGTAAACATGTGGGGAGTGTAAATTAATAACTATTATGGGGGGTATCAGTATTTTTGTAAAAAGCAGAGAATTTCAAAGTTAAAAAATTGCCGATTTTTCCAAAATTTCCGAATATTTAGCATTTTTTTATATAGAAAGGTAAAATATATTGACTCCCATTTAGCACTGACGTGAAGTACAATATGTCACGAGAAAACAATCTCAGAATGGCTTGGATAGGTGAAAGCGTTCCAAAGTTATTAGCCCATGAAGTGGCACAGGTCAGATTGGCTTAGGCACTTGGGTACAAATAGGCCTAGGGCTGAAGGGGTTAATAAGCTACGTATATGTAAGGGCTATCATATCAAAAAATAAACTACAGACATGCATCTACCTAAAAATACCAAAGAGAATTAGTCACTCCGCTTGGTACCGATATCGTCAAATTTGGTTCTTGGCTCATGGACTAAAATGCGTCGTAATCGTAGCAGAATCGACCAGTGTGAAGGTACCCTAAGTGAATTTTTGCAGAATCTTATTATGGCAGCCCTATGGGCCTGTGCTATACCTGAGGGCTCCTCTGATTCTAACCAGGTCACATGGAGCCTTTCCAAAAAAGAAAATCATAGCAAACTCCATCATATGCCGAATTGTGGAGGTGCCATACACAGTCCATACAGACTATACAAAATAATGTAAAGGGTCTTTTGGGGCATTTAAAGTGAACTTTCAAATTGGACATGCAGTCTGATCTGGGAAGAGCATGGTATAGAGAAGGAGAAGCTGAGTACAATTATATATACATTTGTTGGTAAAGTTTTAGTATAATTTGTACTGCTATCTCTGCATTTATAGTCATAAAGGGAAGACCGTAGCGCCCACTGAACTCATATAAATACAAAGACCAGCGATTTCAATTAATAACATGCAAAGTTTTACTGAAATTTTTCTCACAAATTGTTTTATCAGTCTGATCAGCTCCTTCTGCTCTACTGTACGTTTCAGCCTTCATGCCTCAGATACAAGTAAAAGATACCACCATTAATGAGGACCTTTCACCCAATTTTCTACGTTCACATGGGCAAATAATGTAGCAGCGGCTACAGAGAGGAATAAAAGGTTTTTATTTTTATTATTTTTTTTATTTTGCCTCTCTGTTGCAGAGATATTAGCAATCAAAGTATTTGACCCCTAACAGGTTAAAGAATCCTTCCTCAATTCAGAATTTTTATCCCCCTAATATATTGCAATCATCACATTATATAGCACTATGTACGTTCAATTGCTCATTTTGCCTTTCTACCCTGTTAATTCTTCTCTTTTCCATTAGGTCTGTGATATCACGTGATTAACAACTGACGAGCTGAATCCTTCTAAGCTCAATGTAGAAACAGGAGGTCAATTTTCCCTGTATCAGTCATGAGTCACTGCAAAAGTCCCTGGTGGGGGGGGGGGAGGAGGGAGCAGCTGCTTCTGGAGCTGTAGAGACTAATGATAAATTTAGAGACAAGAGACTTCCTGTTTCTAGATAAAGCAGAAAAAGGAGAAGAATTATCTTGGTCGAAAGGCAAAATTAGCAATTGTAAGTACATAATGCAAACTCTTCAGGATGCGGAAATTGCTGAACATAACCTCTACATCTGACTGCGAGTGGCAAGAACCAGTCTCTTTAGTAACTTTGGACAAGTCTGACATTCCCACGTTACCTGTCAGTCACCCCCTACACTACTCTCACGAGCCCCATGTCTATACTCACATATTCCCACAAAGAAACAGCACAGTCAGATTTAAACAGCGTGTCCTTTTAAAGGAACATAAACGGGTCTATGTCATTGTTAGCCCAATGTTTGTCACATTACACAATAAAATAACAAGAACCAGTGCTAAAATGGGCAACACTTAAGGACCAGTCCTTTGTGTGAGGGTGATTTGCTCGGGGTCCATTTTCAACCCTCTTACATGCTGCAGCCATTTTTGGTAAATTGAGATGGAACCAAAAAATAGAGATTAGTGAGAATCAGGTGAATGTTGTACCAGTAACTTCAAAAGATAAGTGATTGATGGTTTAAACATAATTTGCAAACTAAGCAGGCTTTCTAGTCTGTAGATGAGCCTTGGCTATTGCTCTTTACCTGCCCCTACATGATATTTCGCCGGTGGTATCCCTCTATTACGATGTGTCATCTGTGCGGTTCCGGTCTTGTCTGCTTTGCCGCTAGGCAGCGCCATGCCTTTATGTCAAGTGACGTGTGACAGCATCAATTCTTTTATTCCTTGGACTTTTCATACAGCTAGATCTGGGAACTATGGGGTTAATTATTTGGTTTGGTCCAAAAGAGGTGATGACGTTTGCGGGCATAGAACAGGTCAAGATGTCCAAAAGAGGGGGTGATCATCATAATGATCTATTAAGATGCGAAGCGGTATGGATTATGCGGACAGGGGCTACAGGCCCCGCAGGACTTAATGACAAAGTAGACATGTCGATATTTTTGTGATAGATACAGCAGTTTTAGCTGAGGTGGATAGATTTTCCTATATTCGAAATGTGACTTAAGATGTGTGGCTTTCTAAATAATTATTTGTCAGCCTATAATAGAAAGAAGAAAAAAAGAGAGAGTATGGGGAACAATATCTCCAGTATGTCGCACCCTGCTGGTCTGTATGGGGAACGGCAGCAGGACGTTTGATCACGTGAGGACCAGAGCTTTCCGGATTAGTTGCCAGTGACAGCAGACTGGGTAAGTCGGTCATGTTACAATAGTCTGTTAAAACTTGAGTTCCTTGAATCATACATATCACTGAGTATGCCTACAACTAGGGGTATTGTTTTTAACTGTTTTAAACTGTTTTTAACAAGTTTTGTACCGTGGGAGGATGGATGATGGCGGAGCGCCGGTTGCGCTCGTTACTTCAGGCGTCACATCCGTCCTCCCATTGAACCCGTGGAAGCGCCAGGAGGGCGCGAAACGGCCGTCGTTCGGCTGCCACGTTCTATGTAACTATACACTACCGAGCCGTGAAGAATCAATAAAGGAACCTGTGTGTGAAGATTGGTGAGTGCTGCCGTTATTTCTCTTCCTCCAACTACTTAATTGTTTGGTTTTGATTACTTCTTTCTGAGAGCCCTGGGTGGGGCTGTCTGCTATTTAAACCCCGGGGCCTCTTACTTCCACTGTCAGTCAATGTTCTGCTTACCTGACTTGTGATCTTGTCCTTTGCTCTTTGTTTGTTTTCTTGGGTTCTCCCATTTTCTGACCTAAGCTTGAATTTTGAACATCCACTTGCTTTCTGATTTTGTCCCTGACCTCTTGCCATTGACTACACTTGCCTCTTGTTATCTTCTCTGACTTTCATCCTCTCCATGGAAGCAATACGCTAGAACACTTTGTAAGTCCAGATCCCTGTACCGGGGTTTAATCTTAGGTCGGGGTTCCTTTGGAATCTGCCAGACAGCAAAGTGCTAACCAATGCGCGCACAGACAATGCTCAGGTCTAATATACAGACATCTGAACCCGGCCTAAATTTATAAATCTATCTGGGTATATGTACTCGACGTCTTTTAACCCCTTAGTGAGAGAGCCAATTTTGTGCTTAATGACCAAGCCAATTTTTGCAATTTTGACCACTGTCAATTTATGTGGTTATAACTCTAAAACGCATCAACGGATCCCACTGATTCTGAGAATGTTTTTCCATGACATATTGTAGTTCCTGTTAGTGGTGAGATTTCTTCAATATCAACATTATTTATGAAAAAAACAGAAATATGGCAAAAACTTTGAAAATTTTGCAATTTTCAAATTTGAATTTTTATGCCCTTAAATCAGAGTGGTGTCACTCAAAATAATTAATAAATAACATTTATGCCAGCACAATTTTGGAAACAAAATTTTCTTTTTTAAGTAAGTTATAAGGGTTAAAAGTTGACCAGCGATTTCTCATTTTTCCAACAAAATGTACAAAACCAATTTATTTTTGACCATCTCGCATTTGAAGTGACTTTGGGGGATCAATATAACAGAAAATACCCAAAAGTGACACCATTCTAAAAACTGCACCCCTCAAGGTGCGCAAAACCACATTCAAGAAGTTTATTAAAACTTCAGGTGCTTCATGAGAACTACAGTGCCTTGCGAAAGTATTCGGCTCCCTGGAACTTTTCAACCTTTTCCCACATATCATGCTTCAAACATAAAGATACCAAATGTAAATTTTTGGTGGAGAATCAACAAAAAGTGGAACACAATTGTGAAGTTGATCGAAATGTATTGGTTATTTTACATTTTTGTGGAAATTCAAAAACTGAAAAGTGGTGTGTGCAATATTATTCGGCCCCTTTAACTTAATACTTTGTTGCACCTTTTGTTGCGATTACAGCTGCAGTCGCTTGGGGTATGTCTCTATCAGTTTTGTACATCGAGAGACTGAAATTCTTTCCCATTCTTCCTTGGCAAACAGCTCGAGCTCAGTGAGGTTTGATGGAGATCGTTTGTGAAAAGCAGTTTTCCGCTCTTTCCACAGATTCTCAATTGGATTGTCTGGACTTTGACTTGGCCATTCTGACATCTGGAAATGTTTATTTGTGAACCATTCCATTGTAGATTTTGCTTTATGTTTGGGATCATTGTCTTGTTGGAAGACAAATCTTCGCCTCAGTCTCAGGTCTTTTGCAGACTCAAACAGGTTTTCATCAAGAATTGTCCTGTATTTGGCTCCATCCATCTTCCCATCAATTTTAACCATCTTCCATGTACCTGCTGAAGAAAAGCAGGCGCAAACCACCACCATGTTTGACAGTGGGGATGGTGTGTTCAGGGTGATGAGCTGTGTTGCCTTTACGCCAAACATATCGTTTGGCATTCTTGCCAAAAAGTTTGATTTTGGTTTCATCTGACCAGGGCACCTTCTTCCACATGTTTGGTGTGTCTCCCAGGTGGCTTGTTGCAAACGTTAAACAACACTTTTTATGGATATCTTTGAGAAATGGCTTTCTTCTTGCCGCTCTTCCATAAAGGCCAGATTTGTGCAGTGTACGACTGATTGTTGTCCTATGGACAGACTGTCCCACCTCAGCTGTAGATCTCTGCAGTTCATCCAGAGTGATCATGGCCCTCTTGGCTGCATCTCTGATCAGTCTTCTCCTTGTTTGAGATGAAAGTTTAGAGGGACGGCCGGGTCTTGGTAGATTTGCTGTGGTATGATACTCCTTCCATTTCAATATGATCGCTTGCACAGTGCTCCTTGGGATGTTTAAAGTTTTGGAAATCATATTGCATCTAAATCCGGCTTTAAACTTCTCCACAACAGTATCATGGACCTGCCTGTTGTGTTCCTTGGTCTTCATGATGCTCTCTGTGCTTCAAACAGAACCCTGAGACTATCACAGAGTAGGTGCATTTATACGGAGACTTGATTACACACAGGTGGAGTATATTTATCATCAATACGCATTTAGGACAACATTGGATCATTCAGAGATCCACAATGAACTTCTGGAGTGAGTTTGCTACACTGAAAGTAAAGGGGCCAAATAATATTGCACGCCCCTCGTTTCAGTTTTTTAATTTTCTAACATTTTTTAAATAACCAATAAATTTCGTTCAACTTCACAATTGTGTTCCACTTGTTGTTGATTCATCACCCAAAATTTACATTTGGTATCTTTATGTTTGAAGGATGATATGTGGGAAAAAGTTGAAAAGTTCCAGGGAGCCGAATACTTTCACAAGGCACTGTAAAGCAATGTGGAAGGAAAAAATGAATATTTCACTTTTTTTCACAAAAATTTAATTTGGAATTTTTTTTTATTTTCACAAGGCTACCAGGAGAAAATGGACCATAAAAATTGTTGTGCAATTTCTCCTGAGTATGCCAATACCCCATATGTGGAGAAGGGTCAGAAGGGAGGGAGCATCGCTTGACTTTTTGAACGCAAAATTGGCTGGAATCAATGGTGGTGCCATGTCATGTTTGGAGACCCCCTGATGTACCTAAACAGCCCTAACCCCAACAAAACCCTAACCCTAATCCAAACCCTAACCATAACTCAAACCACAAACCTAACCCTAACACACCTAACCCTAACCATAATCCCAACCCTAACCCTAGCCCTAACCCTAAGTTTTTCCCAACTCACTTTAGCCCAGCACTAACCCTAATGGAAGAGTGGAAATAAATACATTTTTTTATTTTATTATTTTTAGCTAAGGGGGTGATAAAGGGAGGTTTGATTTACTATTTTTTTTATTTTGATCACAGTGATAGGGTTTATCACAGTAATAAAAATAAACCAATAGGAAAAATTTCCTATTGTTGCCAGGTGCCGGCCAGCAGAACTCGACGGGCGCACTGCACATGCGCCTGACGTTCTCTCCCAGAAGATGCCGGCGGCTCGGGGGACTGCATGGGGGCATGCAGGGACACCAGAGGTACCGGGGGGGGGGGTGATCGGGGGACAGGAAGAGCCTATTTCTCTCTACTGTGATGTGCGATCACATCAGAGGAGAGAGAAATTAAATGGAAAATCGGACTTTTTATTTTTTTGCGGTCACCGTTATACCATTTAAAATGGCGATTCCAACACCGGGGGTGGTAAAAATCAACACAAATCATGTTCTCTGGGGTTTCAGCTACCCCCGGTAGGTGAGACCCCGGAGAAATTCCCATGCTGGGGGGGCGCTATACACTTAAAACTCAACGCCGTTAAAAAGCGGCATTGTGGTTTAAGTACCTTAATTGCCGCTGTTAAAAGGCGCATCGGCGGTCGTTAAGGGGTTAAATGTGGGCGAACCCACTGACTTTCATGTTTTTGAGTTGTCTTAATTTAATGGCGTTTTCCATTCATTTTCTTTCTCCATTCAACAATGGAGAAGAAAAATCAAAGATGGTGGGAAAAATACTCATAAAGACCCCCAGGTGTCTTATGAATGTTTCCATTGACTTGTGTTTTAAATAATAAAGCATCTTCCAAGCGGAAGAATGGTCAGGACACTTCTTTTAGCCACTTGGCATCTTTTGATACCTAAAGAGGTTAAAAGATGCTGAAAAGTCGGAACATATGAACAACAAGTCCTAGAAATGAATAGAAATTCACGTTCTTTCTTTTGATGTTCTTTCTTTCATTGGACATTAAGTCAATGTTTTGGAGTGGCCGTCACAAAGCCCTGATCTCGATCCTTTTGAAAATGTATGGGCAAAGCTGAAAAGGCCGGTGGGAGCAAGGCGACCTACAAACCTCGATCAGTTACACCAGTTATGTCAGGAGGAATGGACCCAAATTCCGACCCGCTATTGTGAGAACCTTGTGGAAGGAGATCCCAAACGTTTGACCCAAGTCATTCAGTTTAAGGGCAATTGTACCAAATGCTAATGACATGTATGTAAACTTTTGACTTTGCAGTAAATAATAAAAATGCCTTAAATCATTCTCTCTCTCATTATTGGGGCATTTGGCAAATATTAATAATTATGGTAATCCTAATTGTCCTAAAACGGGAAACGTTTATTCTGATTTCATGTCAGATATTGAGAAAAACGTGTGTCTTTTTATATAGTGTATGTAAACCTATGGTTTCAACTGTATACTCACTGACTCGCATGGCCTAGTACGATTTGGATATCGGATGCTTTCCCCTGGGACAGACATGTCCATGGCCCCATAGAATAACGTTGGTCCTTGGACCAAAAATACAGTCATCTGCATCTGCCCTAATAGAAGCTAATAAAAGTTTTCAAGTTTATTGGGACACAAGCAAAAATTGCAAACCACTTGTTTCCTTAAAAAAATGTTCTGTAATGCAGAAGTATTCAAACAATACATTTTTGAATTTCCATAAACCCTGAATATCGACACAACATGATTAATGCAGAGAAGTGAACAATGCAAAATGAAGAATAATATCATTAAAGGGAACCTGTCAGCAGGATTGTGCTTTTTCTTTCAGAATCAATGTATATCACTAAATAAAATAATTTGATGCACATTATAGATGAGATCATGCTACAGGGCAGGCACCTGCCTGCTGAATGTGATTTTTTTTTTAAAATACATATTATATTCACTATGCAAACTAGGGAACAGGTCAGTGAGGGATCAGTGACCAGTCAGAAGCCATGCTGATGAATACCTAATCACGGCACCACATGAAGACCCCCCACAGGCCGCCCCGGAGCACGAACAGATCATTAACTCAAAACTGAAAATACAGATTTCACAACAACCACAAGACGGATTTCATCAACCAAGGTATCACTTTAATCAGTATAATGGCACCGACCTGACACTGTGTGTAAGTTACTGAGCACAGTCCTGCCGACAGGTTCCCTTTAAGTTCTACAAATGCCAAAATGATGCTTTGAACTTCATTCAAAAACTATATTTATGGGCCTCATTTTTCAAAACTAAAGCAGAATCTGAATCTAGGGCTAATCTGGTCTGTAAGGCAATGCATATTTCGGAAGTAACCAGGGGACATAAACATGAGGCGCATTGGCAAGAATATATATATATTATGTGTAGCCAAAACCCCTCAGATGGAGCCACCTTCCCATGGTAATTGGAGTCATGGAGTGAAAGGGTTTAGTGTTGGGAAAAGAAGCTGTGTCATTACAGAGCCATCTGCTGCGGGAAGCAAATTAATGACAGAATATTCCTTACCTCGGATTTAACCCTATAGGTTACCCGTCCATCTGGAGACGTTTGGAGCGCCCCCACACCGCCGCAGGGCCGAGGGGATACCCGGAGCCGGGCCTCTAGTTCTCAGTCTCGGGGTTGTCACGGTGGCTAGACCCGGTCCGTGGCCCTGTCTGTCAGTGGGGGACGTCCGGTGCAATAAGTGGTGTTGTAGCGGTGCAGGTCGCGGTAAATAATGAGGACACCAGTTTGCAGTCTCTTTACCTCTTTACTGAAGATGTTGGAGACCTCAGTCCAGAGCGCTGTTAACTGGGTTTTCAGAGACCGGCCGGTCCAACGACACATCGGGAGTTCTCCTCACAGGTGGGAATCAGTATCTACCTTCTAGCGCTGGGTGTTGTAGTTCTTCCCTGCTGAGCTCCCGGGATAGTCCTCACAACTGTTTCTTTCTGTCTCTACTGTTCTTTCTCCGTCCTCCAGGTGATATGGTAGGACGCACCCGTATGACGGGGTAGGCCTGGAGTTCTTCCGGGACTCTAGAGTCGCCCCTCTCCCACAGCTGCCTCCGTTGTCTGCTTAGGTGTTAAGTGAGACAGCCAACCTGTAATTAGCTGTCCTGCCGTGGTTTGCAATGTACTTAAAGTCTCTTACTTGCTCGGCGTTCCGGCCACCGATTGTTTGCGCCTCAGAAGGATGTTGCCTCGGTCTAACAGCAAGACCCCTTCTGGTATTTCTCCTTTTTCTGTATTCCCGTTGTTTACTGGTTAGTTCTGCTCCGAGGAGTCTGCCAGGATCCCCATCCCTGACAGGTCCTCTCACTAGCTCTTCCCAGCTACTTCTCCCTGTCTTCCTGTCCAACCCCCAGTTTTACCAGAGTTGTGAGGAGTGGCCTACTAGATAGGACCACCCCCCCTGGTGGCCGGAGTGTGAAGTGTGGTGTGAGTGTACCTGATCAGAGAAACTCCCTAGTGCAATCAGACGCACCATAGCTCCCCGTAGTGGCGGAGCCACAGCACTGCAACAACCAGGACTCTGGGGTGCTGCACTCCCCCCCGGTTAAATCCAGTACTCCGGGACTGGGAAAACAAGAACAATAATACATGTTAACAGAAAACACACAAATTTTTGAAATAGCATAACAATTGAACATAACAGAGCTTCCCTTTACGGGAGGTGAGGATTCTTGAACGTTGCAAAAGTTAGGTCATGCACAGTTTATGACTCTCAGTTCAGTGGTTGAAACAGCGGGGACCCCGGGTAAACAAAGGGGCCCCCCTTTTGAAAGTTTTTGAGCAATTCACCGTCCATTACTCTATTGTCCATTTAAAAACCTGTAACAAAAAGATATATATACAACATTTTCAATTAAATAGCAGCCCTTATTAATACCTCCAAAGTTTGTAGCGGAGGGGAGTTTGATTTTGAGTGCTGCGTGTGGACCTTCGCAGCGCAGGGGTTGCTATTGGCCTAACAGGGCCCGCTATGCTTGCTACCGCTGGTGTAGTGCGCTGTCTTCTAACTACACTTCTAGTGAGTCTGGATAGCACTGGCAGGTTAGGGCTCTCAGAGCTGCAATTATCAACAGTGGGTACAGCAGATTCACTGATAGCAGAGGGAGGATTTGCCGGTTCAATGGTTGGCATGGCATCTTCAGGCAAGGCTTGTTGAGGTAGTGGAGCCAGATGATCTGGTACCACCATTGTTTCTGGCGGGTCCGGCTGTTCAAACATTACAACAGGTACCGCAACGGCTTGGTTTATCAGCGTCCAGGACTGGGGAAAGTCACCAAGGACAGTATGGAACATTTTCTCCTTTTCCACCGGCGGGGAGATCTCTGGGGCCGTGCCCCTCTCTATCAATTTATCGGGGCAGACCTTAAGGTGATCCCTGGATACCGCTGTCGAGGTCTCCCCTTTGTCCTTGCTGATGAGACAGACCTTAGTGTTGTCGAAGTCGGATGGCAAGATGGTATACGGTTCCGCTTCCCATTGGTCATCGAGCTTGTGTAACCTCCTCTTCCGTTTAAGCACTTGCTCACCAGGTGACAGGGGAATCGCAGGAGCGCGTTGGTTGTAGTCCCTTTCTTGCTTCTGCCTAGCCTGGGCGAGACTTCTCTCCACACACTCTTGCACTTCGCGGTACCTTCGCTGCCTTTCTTCATCCCAATCCGCATCCGGCGAGGTATCTTCAGGTACTAGGACCCCCATGTCCAGATCAACGGGTAACCGACTAGACCTTCCTCGCATCAGGTACGCTGGAGTACAGTTGGTGGAACTTACTGGGATGTGGTTGTACATATCCACCAAGTCAGGCAACTTTGTCGGCCACAGATTCCGTTCTTCCACAGGCAAGGTCTTCAATAAATCGATTACTACCTGGTTCATCTTCTCGCACATCCCGTTGGTTTGAGGGTGGTACGGTGTAGTTCTGATCTTCTTACACCCGTACAACTGGCAGAATTCTTGGAATACTTCTGCTTCAAAGGCAGGCCCCTGGTCGGTCAGTACCTTCTCTGGGTAGCCATGGGGTCTACAAAAGTGCTGCTGGAAGGCCCTGGCGGCAGTCCTGGCCGTTAGATCTTTAACAGGCACAACCACCAGAAACCTGGAGTAGTGGTCCACGATGGTAAGGGCGTAGATATAGCCCGACCGGCTAGGTGTCAGCTTCACATGATCCAGCGCGACCAGTTCAAGCGGCCGTTTGGTGATGATAGGCCGCAGGGGGGCCCGTTGGCTGTCACGGTCCTTTCTGCGCAGACTACATGGACCACACTCCCGACACCACTTCTCAATGGTTCTCTTCATGCCAATCCAATAGAACCTCCCTCGGAGTAGCTTCTCTAGCTTCTTCCATCCGAAGTGTCCGGCTCCATCATGGTAGGCTCCCAGAACCATGGGCGCATCTCGCCTTGGCACCACTATCTGCCACACCAATTCATGAGTACGTGGGTCGATGCTCCTCCTGCACAGCTTGCCATCATGGATAAACAGCTTGCTTCTCCCCTTCCACAGCTGTTGGGTTTCTTGTGGATCATCTGGGCCAGGGTGCAACCCAGCCTGCGTCAAGAGCTCCTTCACCTGACGGACCGCGGGGTCACTATCCTGGGTTTCTGCCCATCCGTGGTGGGGCAGGGGATTCAGCGTGGCATCCGGTTGGTTCTTGTGCCTGTTCTTCACATGGTGAGAGCTCTGAGTGGCTTTGGGGCGATGGAAGGCAGGCAGCTCTACCTCTTCAAGTGCCTCCGGGTCTTCTCCCACTTCTGGTAAATTGGGCATTCGGGACAGAGCATCGGCATTGGCATTCTGGTGCCCTGCCCGATATTTGATGGTGAAATCATAGTTGGACAGCCGGGCCATCCACCGCTGTTCCAAGGCCCCGAGTTTGGCAGTATCCAGATGCGTTAGCGGATTGTTGTCCGTGAAGACGGTGAATTTCGCGGAGGCCAGGTAGTGCTTAAACCTCTCCGTCACTGCCCAGACAAGGGCAAGGAATTCCAGTTTGAAGGAACTGTAGTTGTCAGGGTTCCTTTCCGTGGGACGGAGTTTCCTGCTGGCGTAAGCGATCACTCTTTCCTTGCCGTTCTGGACTTGAGACAGCACGGCTCCTAGTCCCACATTACTGGCATCTGTGTACAGCACAAACGGTTGGTCGTATTCGGGGTAAGCCAGTACCTCTTCTCCCGTCAGCGCCGACTTCAAGCAGGTGAAGGATTCCTCCAGCTCTTCGTTCCAATCGAAGGGGGTTTTCCTCCCCTTGGTCTTCTTTGGTTGGCCCACCAGCAGATTTTGCAAGGGTGCGGCCTTCTTAGTGAAATCCTTAATGAATCTCCGGTAGTAACCTACCAACCCGAAGAACTGCCGGACTTCGTGGAGGTCACTAGGCTTTGGCCAGTCCTGGATCACTGTGACCTTGTCGGGGTCTGGGGCCACTCCTTCAGCGCTCACCACATGGCCCAGGTACTGCACTTTAGGTTTCAGCAGATGACACTTGGACGGTTTCACTTTTAGGCCGAATTTGGACAAGGCTTCAAACACCTCGGCCAGGTGCTTCAGATGGTCTTCGTAGGTTTTAGAGAAGACTATGACGTCATCCAGATATAGCAGCACGGTTTCAAAGTTCAGGTGTCCCAGGCAGCTCTCCATCATCCTCTGGAACGTTCCGGGAGCATTGCACAATCCGAAGGGCATGTAGTTGAACTCACAGAGGCCCATTGGCGTCGTGAAGGCCGTCTTCTCTTTGTCCGCCTCCGCCACAGGAACCTGCCAGTACCCACTGGTGAGATCTAAGGTAGAGAAATAGTTAGCAGATTTTAAAGCAGCCAGAGACTCCTCTATCCTGGGCAGTGGGTATGCGTCCTTATGTGTAATGCGATTCAACTGTCTGTAATCAACACACATCCTCATTGTACCATCTTTCTTTTTAACAAGGACTAACGGAGCCGCCCAGGGGCTACAGCTGTCTCTCACCACCCCAGCCTCCTTCATTTCCCGCAACATGTCCTTGGCACACTGGTAATGAGCTGGGGGTACAGGGCGATATCTCTCTTTTATGGGTCGATGATCTCCCGTGGGGATGTGATGTTGGATCCCTTTCACCTGCCCAAAATCTGAGGGGTGTTTGCTGAATACCTGCTCGTACTCGTGCACCACCCTGTAAGCCCCCTGTTTTTGATGAGATGGGGTAGAGTCAGTGCCCACATGCAATTCCCGACACCAATCTTTCGAGTGCTCAGCAGAACCTTTGTTCTCCGCCGCGTTTGACGGGACCAAGGGTTCAGGTGTCTGTATTACACTATTATTGACAGTGAACAGTTTGGCGAGCGTGGTATACTTGGTTAGGTGGACCTCTTCCTCCCCACAATTGAGGACACGTACGGGCACTCTCCCCTGTCGGACGTCTACCACCCCCCGGGCTGTCAGAACAGTAGGCCTATTGTCTGAATATACAGGTTCTACCAAGGCCTGGTAGTCCTTACCCCTGAGGCCTATGGCTGCTCGACACCATATTAACATTTCACTCTTGGGAGGTATCGCGATGGGGTTTGAATCACTTACAGTGACACGACCAATCTCACCACCAGTCAGCTCTACCTGCTGTCTTTGCATCAGAGCTCTGATTTCCTTCTGCAGGGCACGTTGCTCACTGTGGCCAGCGTTTTCTGCCACCTGTTGCAACAAAACAATCACTTCTGCAAGACAATTTTCTATAACATTAGTACCAAGAGTCATCATGGGATTACATTCTCGACGATCAATATCTACAATCACAATCCCTTGGGCTTTCAATTCCACCCGCCCCACTTTGATGGTGACCTCCTTATACCCCACTTGTGGCAACGGCTGACCATTACTGGCGATTATGGTGAAATCATCATCAGGGCCACGAGTAATATCAGCGTCCTCCCAATACCGTTTGTAGAGCACGTAAGGTATAGTCGTCACCTGAGAACCGGTGTCCAGCAAAGCATTCAAGGGGATTCCATCAATCACTACAGGGAGAACTGGTCGTCCTCCAATATACTTGGTTCTCCAATGCTGCGGGCCTGTCCGTCCTACTCCTGAGGGTTGGCCCTTTGCCCCAGGGGTTGCTCGTTTAAAGGACAGTACCTTGCAAGATGGCCCACCCGGTGACAGCGGCGGCAGATGGGTCGTCCATCCTGGTGGAAGCGATCGTCGGGCCGGCTCCTGGTCGGCGGAGTCCTCCTCTGTCGCATCCAAGGGACATCCTCCGGGCTGGAAGCCAACTGGATCTTCTCTTTGGGGGCCTCCTGTAGGGACTGCACCGTCCGGGCCAGGGCAGCAACGCTCTTGGTTAGTTCTTGCATCTGGAGACGAAGTCCTGCAGGGGAGTCGTCCTCGAAGCTCTGGGCGTCGGCCTCCGCGGCAACTGGGGTATCCGATGCCACCTCCTGGTGGTAGGTGAGAGCGGGGCGCCTAGGTGGTACTGCGCGGCTGGGCTGTCGCTCCTGCAATGCCTGGATAGCTTTATCTTTAAACTGCGCAAAAGTCAAGTCTGGATTTTGCATGGCCAGGAAGTGCAATTGGCCCCGCTGGTGACTGCACAGGAGCCCCTCAATGAACCGCTCCTTCAGGATTTTATCTTCATCCTGCATGCTGCCGGGGTCACTCTGCTTAATGGCCCGCATCGCTTCCTGGAGATTAAGGGCATAGTCCCGCAAGCTATCCTGTGACTTTTGTTTGCATCCATAGAAAGTCAGTTTAATCTCTGTAGCAGTGCGAGTATCAAAGGTGGCTTTAAGCTTGGCAAAAATCTGTTGTGCAGTTCCTTTATCCTCAGCGGGCCAGGATTTCAATTCTCTCAGAGCCGCCCCAAAGAGTTGGCCGGTTATCATATGGACCTTCTGGGGCTCGGTTAGGGGATAGAACTCGAGCAGGCTGCAGAGCCCTTCTTTAAAGTCAGTGAACGTATGTGCCTCCCCAGAGTATCGTGGGAGCCAGGCCGCTCCGGGCAGGTAGGGCATGGAGAAGGGCATTATGGCTTTTGCATTAGCGGCAGTGTCCGACTGGCTGATGGGGGCAACGGGTTCTGCGGCAGCCAGTGGTGGTATTAGGGCCGCGGCTTCGCCCGCTGCGGGGACCGGAGCTGCCCCTTCGTCCGCGGCTGCGACCGCCACCTCCTCTCCTCCCGACTCGGACATGGCCGTCCCTTCCTCCCACTAACCTGCTGGAGGTCGGAGTTCCTCTTCCGGGATTGGCGCCTCACCGCGCTTTACGTTCCGCGCTTCTTTTGGCTGATCCCGCCCACGTAGCTGAGGCTCCTCCCTCCGCGCGCGGCAATGGCGAATTTTGGCGGCAAATGGCACAGCACAGTCTTTTCAATAAAGTACAGTCCAAGCACAATAATCACAGTTCCAAGGCACACATGACCTGATTCTTCAGGCTTAAGTAGATCCTGTTCGTGACGCCAAGTTTGGAGCGCCCCCACACCGCCGCAGGGCCGAGGGGATACCCGGAGCCGGGCCTCTAGTTCTCAGTCTCGGGGTTGTCACGGTGGCTAGACCCGGTCCGTGGCCCTGTCTGTCAGTGGGGGACGTCCGGTGCAATAAGTGGTGTTGTAGCGGTGCAGGTCGCGGTAAATAATGAGGACACCAGTTTGCAGTCTCTTTACCTCTTTACTGAAGATGTTGGAGACCTCAGTCCAGAGCGCTGTTAACTGGGTTTTCAGAGACCGGCCGGTCCAACGACACATCGGGAGTTCTCCTCACAGGTGGGAATCAGTATCTACCTTCTAGCGCTGGGTGTTGTAGTTCTTCCCTGCTGAGCTCCCGGGATAGTCCTCACAACTGTTTCTTTCTGTCTCTACTGTTCTTTCTCCGTCCTCCAGGTGATATGGTAGGACGCACCCGTATGACGGGGTAGGCCTGGAGTTCTTCCGGGACTCTAGAGTCGCCCCTCTCCCACAGCTGCCTCCGTTGTCTGCTTAGGTGTTAAGTGAGACAGCCAACCTGTAATTAGCTGTCCTGCCGTGGTTTGCAATGTACTTAAAGTCTCTTACTTGCTCGGCGTTCCGGCCACCGATTGTTTGCGCCTCAGAAGGATGTTGCCTCGGTCTAACAGCAAGACCCCTTCTGGTATTTCTCCTTTTTCTGTATTCCCGTTGTTTACTGGTTAGTTCTGCTCCGAGGAGTCTGCCAGGATCCCCATCCCTGACAGGTCCTCTCACTAGCTCTTCCCAGCTACTTCTCCCTGTCTTCCTGTCCAACCCCCAGTTTTACCAGAGTTGTGAGGAGTGGCCTACTAGATAGGACCACCCCCCCTGGTGGCCGGAGTGTGAAGTGTGGTGTGAGTGTACCTGATCAGAGAAACTCCCTAGTGCAATCAGACGCACCATAGCTCCCCGTAGTGGCGGAGCCACAGCACTGCAACAACCAGGACTCTGGGGTGCTGCACTTATATTAACCAAATGTCAGATTTGGACATAGATGAGTAGATTATAAGCAAGATGGCTTCTTAAAGAAAGAAAAATAATGAAGGGACCAGGTTGTATTACCGAATCTTCATTGGAGGGAATGTTTGTGTGTCTTATATTTGCCATATGTTGGCAATTAGCAATTTTTTGGCTATTTGTGGGAATTTATTATGACTGGGCAGAATATCAATCAAATGATACAATTTGCATTATAAGAGACTCCGGCCCATTTTATCATTTATAATTAGGACTTTTCCGCACATGACAGCTCGATAATTAGAATTTGCATTTTCTTTCATAGATAATGACATTATTATTTGCTTATCTTGCCCCAAGCTATGCAGACATGTATCAGGGTATTATATTCTCAATTCAATAGACCCCCAAGGGGAATAAGTCACCATGTCTGATTTAATAAATAAGTGAATTTTCCAATAAAATCTCAAATCAGAAGGATCATATTTTCCCATAACTTTTTTCTACATGGTTCCTCAGTTTTTCCTCCTAGAAATTTGACATGAAACACGGATGTAAAATACGGACACAAAAATGGCCTTAAAGGGTGTAAAGCCTCTATGTGACTGCAGACTTGTGACCAGAGGCGTAGCTAGGGTTTCAACTTAGGGGGGCGAAACATCTGAGTGGGCCCCTAACCAGTTAACCCTGATTACAGCTACGGTTGCGCACTCTAAGGGTATGTTTCCACGGTCAGTTTTGCTTCAGGCTTTGGTCAGGATTTTATGCAAGTAAAATCCTGACTAAAACTGCACCTGAGGTCACTGGCAGGTCACCTGCAGTGTACCTGCGTGTTTTGCTCATTGTAGCAACATGCTGCGTTTTGAAAAAACGCACCGCGCATGCGTTTTCGCGGCAAAAACGCATGCGTTTTTTAACGCATAGTGGAGTCTGGATTTCATGAAATCCCCTCCACTATGCTGTAACATCTGGACGCTGCGTTTTTGACGCTGCGGAAAAACGCAGCGTCAAAAACGCAGCGTTTCCTGAACGTGGAAACATACCCTAATTGTGAATATAGGGGAACCTCAGAATATGACCGCACTGTTATTGAAAATAAATCTATATACAAAAACGAACATTGACTTTACCACCTTATTGTGACAATATGCAACTTTGATGGTCACAATACTCTGAGTGCCCCTATAACAATGATGCTTAAGTGCCCACTTTACATTTAATAATGTCCCCTAAGTTCCCTCATGTACTGATCCATTATACACAGTATGGTGAGCTTAAAGCTTCCGTATACACAGTCTAAGGCCCCCACAGCTCCCCTATACACAGTATGGTGATTCTATAACTCCCCTTTACACAGTATGATGTTCCCACTGCTCCCCTCTACACAGTATGATGTTCCCACTGCTCCCCTCTACACAGTATGATGTTCCCACTTCTCCCCTATAGAAAGTATGAGCCCAATGCTCCCCTATACACAGTATACTGCTGACAGAACTCCACTATAGAAAGTATAATGCCCCCCAGAGCTCCCCTATATACAGTGTAATGGGCCAACAGCTCCCATATGCACAATATGCCTTCACAGTTCCCTATACACAGTATGATGGGTCTGCAGCTCCCATCAAACAGTATGATGTCCCCCACAGTTCCCCTGTACACAGTATGATGGGCCCACAGCTTCCTTATACACAGTATGATGGGCCCACAGTTCCCCTGTACACAGTATGATGGGCCCACAGCTTCCTTATACACAGTATGATGGGCCCACAGCTCCCTTATACACAGTATGATGGGCTCGCAGCTCCCTTATACACAGTATGATGTCCCCCACAGTTCCCCTGTACACAGTATGATGGGCCCACAGCTTCCTTATACACAGTATGATGGGCCCGCAGCTCCCTTATACACAGTATGATGAGCCCGCAGCTCCCTTATACACAGTATGATGGGCCCACAGCTCCCTTATACACAGTATGATGAGCCCACAGCTCCCTTATACACAGTATGATGGGCCCGCAGCTCCCTTATACACAGTATGATGGGCCCCCAGCTCCCTTATACACAGTATGATGGACCCGCAGCTCCCTTATACACAGTATGATGAGCCCGCAGCTCCCTTATACACAGTATGATGAGCCCGCAGCTCCCTTATACACAGTATGATGGGCCCGCAGCTCCCTTATATATACAGTATGATGGGCCCGCAGCTCCCTTATATACAGTATGATGGACCCGCAGCTCCCTTATACACAGTATGATGGGCCCGCAGCTCCCTTATACACAGTATGATGGGCCCGCAGCTCCCTTATACACAGTATGATTGGCCCGCAGCTCCCTTATACACAGTATGATTGGCCCGCAGCTCCCTTATACACAGTATGATGAGCCCGCAGCTCCCTTATACACAGTATGATGGGCCCGCAGCTCCCTTATATATACAGTATGATGGGCCCGCAGCTCCCTTATATACAGTATGATGGACCCGCAGCTCCCTTATACACAGTATGATGGGCCCGCAGCTCCCTTATACACAGTATGATGGTCTCGCAGCTCCCTTATACACAGTATGATTGGCCCGCAGCTCCCTTATACACAGTATGATTGGCCCGCAGCTCCCTTATACACAGTATGATGAGCCCGCAGCTCCCTTATACACAGTATGATGGGCCCGCAGCTCCCTTATATATACAGTATGATGGGCCCGCAGCTCCCTTATATACAGTATGATGGACCCGCAGCTCCCTTATACACAGTATGATGGGCCCGCAGCTCCCTTATACACAGTATGATGGGCCCGCAGCTCCCTTATACACAGTATGATGGACCCGCAGCTCCCTTATACACAGTATGATGGACCCGCAGCTCCCTTATACACAGTATGATGGGCCCGCAGCTCCCTTATACACAGTATGATGGGCCCGCAGCTCCCTTATATACAGTATGATGGGCCCGCAGCTCCCTTATACACAGTATGATGGGCCCGCAGCTCCCTTATACACAGTATGATGTTCCCGCAGCTCCCTTATACACAGTATGATGGGCCCGCAGCTCCCTTATACACAGTATGATGGGCCCGCAGCTCCCTTATACACAGTATGATGTTCCCGCAGCTCCCTTATACACAGTATGATGGACTCACAGCTTCCTTATACACAGTATGATGGGCCCACAGCTCCCTTATACACAGTATGATGGGCTCGCAGCTCCCTTATACACAGTATGATGTCCCCCACAGTTCCCCTGTACACAGTATGATGGGCCCACAGCTTCCTTATACACAGTATGATGGGCCCGCAGCTCCCTTATACACAGTATGATGAGCCCGCAGCTCCCTTATACACAGTATGATGGGCCCACAGCTCCCTTATACACAGTATGATGAGCCCACAGCTCCCTTATACACAGTATGATGGGCCCGCAGCTCCCTTATACACAGTATGATGGGCCCCCAGCTCCCTTATACACAGTATGATGGACCCGCAGCTCCCTTATACACAGTATGATGAGCCCGCAGCTCCCTTATACACAGTATGATGAGCCCGCAGCTCCCTTATACACAGTATCATGGGCCCGCAGCTCCCTTATATATACAGTATGATGGGCCCGCAGCTCCCTTATACACAGTATGATGTTCCCGCAGCTCCCTTATACACAGTATGATGGACTCACAGCTTCCTTATACACAGTATGATGGACCCGCAGCTCCCGTATACACAGTATGATGGGCCCGCAGCTCCCATATACACAGTATGATGGACTCACAGCTCCCTGTCATGGTTTGGATGCCCCGGTCATTTACTCATCCTCCGGCGTATTCACTATTTTGTGGCACTGTTGCAGTGCCGCTGCTCAAACTTGTGAGCGCAGCTTCTGACTGGCCAGAAGTTAGAAGCTATGTCACAAGCGCTCAATGTAAGACTATGAGGCTATGTGCACTTGTTGCGGATTCGTGTGCGAATTTACCGCGGATTTCCTGTGATTTTGTGCAGATTTCACCTGCGTTTTACCACCTGCGGAATCCTATACAGGAGCAGGTGTAAAACGCTGCGGAATCCGCAAAAAGAATTGACATGCTGCGGAAAATACAACGCAGCGTTTCCGCGCGGTATTATGTGCACTGCGGATTTGGTCTTCCATAGGTTTACATGGCACTGTAAACCAGATGGAAAACTGCTGCAAATCCGCAGCGGCCAATCCGCACCGTGTGCACATAGCCTGAGAGTGAGAACGAGGCCAGAACGAGGCTCCCACAGACTCACACTGATTAGTGACCTCTGTGCTGCTCCATGAAACACTGGAGCCTCGGACAGGTCACAAACTGCAGGAGACGGAGCTGAGAGGAGACTAAAACAGATGAAGACGCCAGAAGGTGAGTATCAGACAGGGGACGGGGATTGTCAGCACCTGGAAGTGGTGCTGTAAATGTGATGCAGCTCCTGGTTACTGTATGCGGGCTCCTTATACTAATACTCATAAAAGACCCAGGTGGTACGTATCAATAGCCCCCTAACCCCCATCTCCAGCCTCCCCAGACAGCAAATATTACATGTGATGAAGTACATATATTATCAGAACAAAACATTATAATATTCAGCCCCCAGTGCCCTGTCCCCCCTCCCCCACTTCAGCCTCAATACCCCCATCATCTCACATCCACCCCTCAGTGCCCTGTCCCACCTCACCCACCTTCTGCCCTCACAGCACTCAAATGGTCTCACATTCACCCCTCAGTACCCTGTCCCCCCTCACTCACTTTCAGCCCCCACAATACCCCAACGGTCTCACAGTGACATACCTGAATTTAATAAACCTAATAACTTCCATCCCCACTTACTGATGAAGTTTGCAGGCAGGACCAGGAAGTGTAGGTGAAATACAAGATGTGGGCACTAGGACCCAGCGTGCCTGAGCCAATCCCAGCATGCACAGAGTGAAAAAGCACTGCAGCCAGGAAAAGCTTCATGATCAGGTCAGACGGGCGAAACCATTCACTGCAAGGGGGAGACTGCAGCCGCCACTGTGCTAATAGCCAGCGTGCAGAGTCTCCATCAGATGGGAGCAGACATTATACTGCTCTGCTCCTACGCGGTGTTCTGCCTCCTCACAGTAGTGGCCCTGGCTCCCAGTGGGCCCCTTCATGTGACAGGGCCCGGGGCGATGGCCCCCTCTGCCCCCCCAGTAGCTACGCTACTGCTTGTGACTCTTCACATCACGCACACTGCACTTTCAGGTCTCTCTGGTACTTGTGAGGGAGTGGTGGGCACGTGTTATTTGCATATATGCGGTCATGTGTCAACTAGAAGGGAGCAGTCAAGTAAGAATGTGGCTGGAAGTATGCAAATCGCATACTTGCCGACACATGGCCCCGGGGAATCCTCACAATCGCACAGTGCACGTGATGTGAAGATTCACAAGTCTGCAGTCACATAAAGTGACTGCAGAGTTGTTGACTGAAGGTACCTTCACACGAAACGACTTTGTAACGATATCGCTAGCGATCCGTGACGTTGTGGCGTCCTGGCTAGCGATATCGTTTAGTTTGACACGCAGCAGCGATCAGGATCCTGCTGTGATGTCGCTGGTTGCTGAATAAAGTTCAGAACTTTATTTGGTCGTCCGATCGCCGTGTATCGTCGTGTTTGAAAGCAAAAGCAACGATACCAGCGATATTTTACACTGGTAACCAGGGTAAACATCAGGTTACTAAGCGCAGGGCCGCGCTTAGTAACCCGATGTTTACCATGGTTACCAGTGTAAAATGTAAAAAAAAACAAACAGTACATACTTACATTCGCATCCCCCGCCATCTGCTTCCCACACTGACTGAGCGCCGCAAAGTGAAAGTGAAAGCACAGCACAGCGGTGACGTCACCTCTGTGCCCTGCTACTGCCGGCTCTCAGTCAGTCAGTCAGTGCAGGAAGCGGACGCCGGGGGACGCGCAGGTGAGTATGTACTGTTTGTTTTTTTTACATTTTACTCTGGTAACCAGGGTAAACATCGGGTTACTAAGCGCGGCCCTGTGCTTAGCAACCCGATGTTTACCCTGGTTACCCGGGGACGTCGGCATCGTTGGTCGCTGGAGAGCGGTCTGTGTGACAGCTCTCCAGCGATCAAACAGCGACGCTGCAGCGATCGGCATCGTTGTCGTTATCGCTGCAGCGTCGTTTCGTGTGAAGGTACCTTGAGGCCGGCCAACCCCTTTAATCTCATTTAAATAAAGATAAATTAAAATACTAATCATGTAAAAATACACTGACAAACAACAGAGTGGAACACTGGGGAGTTAAGGAAGACAAAACCAAATAGGAGGGGGATGAGGATGTGCACCCAGGCAAACACCAAGCAACAGTCTTCTGAACAAGTCTCCAAATGCCACTTCCAACAACCAACCCCTCCAACTCCAGAACCAGGTAGTATGAACTAACACTGGAAATCCCAGATTGCTAGAAGCGAGTATATATAACAGAGGGGAGTGACCAACACTGAACAACTGAGACCAACAAAGCAGGAAAGCTCCAGGAGCTCTCAACTGAACACATTAACTGCACTGCACGCAGAAACATGCACAGTTTAATATGATGTTTAATTGCTTCTAATTAATGCAGGAAATCAGACACTGTGGTCTTCTGGCCTCTCTCTGTCGCGGTAAACCCATGACAGAGAGATAAAACAGTCAGGGATAAACACATGTACTTGGAGTTGTCTCTGATCCTGGACATTACACCACTGTGTCTTCTGGATATTACAGTGTACTTAACACCCACTGCTGATGGCCACAGTGAAGAAAGAGGATAAAATGGGAAAAAACACAGCTCTCAAAATTCCCCAGTTCACAAATTAACAATTCTGTCAGTGGATGAATATTTATTTTCTTCCGGTCTCCGTCTGATCGCATTATTTTTGCCTCCCCGCTTGTATCCACATTTCCGATCTTTATGTTTGACCTTGCATTAGGTCTGGTTCTCTTTCCCCCGAGCATGAAATTATATTTCAAGCATTGCGAGCTGTTTCATCGGCAGCGTTGTGTGTGTAGACCTGTCCATGTCTGAATACTGTGTACAGTGTGGCGGTTTTACATGGAAAGATAATATGCAATTACCATTTTTTAAAAGAACGGTCATTCATCTCCTCAATCTCTCCTTTTAGCTTAAAAATGTGCATTATTACATTGGACCAGGTCATTGAGGTGTAGTGAAGAGGCAGCATTGTAAGGTTTCACTTGCAAAGCAAATTAGTCTGAGTGATTCTATTGAGCAAAGGTGATAACATAAGTAGGTTCACTCATTAGCGAATATCGCGCCTTATTATGCCGCACTTATCACATCAATTGCATTACTAAAATGTGCTAAATGATGAAAAAAAGATCTCCCTTATTTACTGTATTACTGCATTCATCTAAAAAGCTTTATCTGCGTGAGTGGGATATAGCAATGTATGCCAGCAGCTGTTATGCAGGTAGTCGGTCACATTTAACCCCTTCACAACTGAGCGATTTTTCTGTTTTTCTTTCTTAACTCCCTTTCTTCCAATAACTTTTTTATTTTTACGTCCACATAGATGTATGAGGGCTTGTTCTTATTGGGACAAGTTGTACTTTTGAATGTCACCATTCATTTTATCATGTGTTGCAAAGCAGGAAAAAAAATCCAAGTGCATTGAATTTGAAAAAAAATTGCAATTTCACAATTGTTTTTTATTTCTTATTTACCCTGTTCACTGTTCGGTAAAACTGATCTAGTAATAAGATTCTCCAGGTCATTATGAGTACACTGATACTAAACATGTCATTGTTTGATTAAAGAGAACCTGGCATCAGAATTTTGCTAAGTAAACTACAGGAATTGTTATGTTAGCGCTGTTACACTGATTAAAATTATATCTGGAGTGAAGAAATCGTCTTGTGGTTCTTGTTTAATCTGTGTTTAAAGTTTTGAGTTAGGCCGGTTTCACACTTGCGTTTGGAGCAGCTGCGGAGGGCTGCGGACTTCCTCCGTGAAGCCCCGCCCTCCGCCGCTAGCTCCGCCTACTTCTGCATGCGGCCGGCATGCGGCCTGTGTACCTATATTTAACATTAGGTACGCAGGTCGTGCGGCTGTAGGCGGAGGCTGCCGCATGCGTCATTTTGACGCTGCGAATAAAAAAAAAAATGCTACAGGCTGCGTCCTACGCTGGCCACCGCAGCGTCAAAACGACGCATGCGGCAGCCTCCGCATACAGCCGCACGACCTGCGTACCTAATGTTAAATATAGGTACACAGGCCGCATGCCGGCCGCATGCAGAAGTAGGCGGAGCTAGCGGCGGAGGGCGGGGCTTCACGGGGGAAGTCTGCAGCCCTCCGCAGCTGCTCCTAACGCAAGTGTGAAACCGGCCTTAATGATATGCTCATGCTTTGGGGCAGGCCTGTGGGCGAGGCTGAAGGTCCAGTGACTTGTCATTTAAGCCCAGAACGATGATGATGAGGCCAGAGCACCAAAAAAGCCCCACCCACAGGCCTGCTCTGGAGCACAAGTAGCTCATTAACTGAAAACTGCAAACAGATTAAACAAGAACCACAAGACAGATTTCTTCAACCCAGGTATCATTTTAATCAATGTAACAGCGTCAACCTGATAATGCTGGCAGTTTACTTAGCAAAATCCTGATCACAGGTTCCCTTTAAGTGGTCAAAAACAATTCAGAAATTTGTAGAAAAATAAATTTTTGCTTGTGTTGCCATTTTTCAAAACTTGTAATGCTTCTCTATTTAAAAAGAATGTCACCAAGTTTTTACTGCCACATCTGAGAGCAGCATGATGTAGGGACACAGACCCCGATTCCTGCAAGGTCTCACTTACTGGGCTTCTTGCTGCAGTTTTGATACAATCAATTTTCTCTGCCGTGCATGTAACAGAGCTCTGCATGCCGAGCTCTGTAATTTTATGCCTCCACTACTAATTGGCAGCTTTCTGTGTATACTGTTTATAGGCAGAAAGCTACCAATCAGGGGGTGGGTGACGAGGATATAGAGACCTCATGAATACAGAGGACTACTTTGCAGCTAGTCCACAAGTGATAATCTCCTGATGATAAAATAGTGGTTTTATCAAAACTATAGCAAGCAGCAAAGAAAGACATCACTGGAATCAGGGTCCCTGTCTCTAGATTATACTGCTTCATATTATCATGTTGTGTAAGGGGCACTGTGCAGGGTATTTATGTGTGTGGGGGCATCTTTGTGACATATTCTGTCATGTAAATGCGATGTGCATCTTATATAATGTGAGTAGTGTATAGTGCAGGGAAAGCATAGGATTATATTAGGCATAAGTACTGTTTATGTAGTAATTGGTTTAGCAATGGTGTAGGACATAGGATAGAAAACAGTTAATGATAGAACTAGTGGGTGGTAACTATTGTTAATAAAAGTGGGGCACTTCCTGATAGCAAGGGAGACAGGAAAATACAGTGTCACGTTGAGGTACAGGGGGCTGCTAGTGGCAGCTTGGGCCGATCGTTTGAGGCAGTGGGAGGCCATACTGACATCCTTTGTAAACATTCCTGTAAAGTCTGGAGCCTAGGGCTCGGTCCAGGTACCAAGGAGAGGGCTTGGTCTTCTAACATTTCGAGGTCGGTGGATGTGAAATCATGTGAAGACTAGGTGGCCGGTCCCAGGTAAACTGTTGAAGTGGGCAGGGAATCCCAGAGGCTGACAGAGTCAGTGGGCTTAGGGACAGTCCGGGAGGATGGCAGGGCTACAGAGGTACTGTACTAAGGAAGGAAGGAAAAAACATGAAATGCTGTGCCCTATCCCACATGTCATCACCTGATGAACCTGAACTGCCCAATGAATGTTTGCCTGTAAAGAACTTGATCTCCCCTGAGTTGTGTGCAGAAACTCCTGAGGACGGAAGGCGGGAGCAGTGGAGGCCTGAGGCCTACAAGTGAGTATAATGCACCCCACACCCTAAAGCACACTGAGACTGGGACACCATTTGTCTGTAAAGAATGAGAGAGTAACCAGACAGCACATCGGTCAGGACTACCGCTCTCGCGCACTTTACATCTGCGCCATGAAAGGAGTTATTATACCATGTGAGGAGACTAAAGGGCTTCATTAAAGGCTGAGTGTATGGACAAAAAGGATTGGGTGGAGTTAGGGATGTGGTTAGATTGCAAAAAAAAGGGTGACCCTTTCTCCTACCCTACAAAGCTGGGCGGTTTGCATAAGTCATCACAATACAGAAATGTTGCCGCCCTGAGATGCATTGTTCTGCAGGAAGCCTGCCTGTAGCTTCTCTCAAGCATCTGGGAGTTTCTGACACAGTTTTTCTGCAGAATTTGGCTTTGGCTTCTTTCTGTCTCTGCAGGTAATCCCGGAATAAGCCTCCATTATGTTGAGATCAGGCCTCTGCGGAGGTCGCAGCATCTGTTGCTGTTCCTTTTTTGCTGATAATGTTTATTTTTTACCTAGTATTGGGGTCATTCTCCTGCTGAAAAATGTAAGTCACATGAAATTATTCTAGGACGATGCTGAAACCCGCATGCACTGATGTAGAAGAGCTCAAATTGTCACTCGTCAGGTTTTTTTTATTCATCGTGATCTATTTGTATGGATGAAGCGCTGCCTGAGTTTAATTTCTTGGCCCTGCACACACTGACACCACAGGAGCCGAGAGCACGGTGTCCAAGTGGGCATGCGCTGATCCCTATTTCCTGCCAGATTCTGCCACCCATTACTGTGTGAGAGACCGCTGCAGACAGGAGAGAGGGATCCCAGCGTGCCTGCACTGACACTGTGTGTGCTCTCGGCCCCTGCATTGTCAGTGTGTAGGGTCAGGGATTCACTTCAGGCCCGCTCCAAAGTGAGTTCTGTCAATCAAGGTAAGGAGAAGTGTGGTGGATTATTATTGAGGGGGTTGATGGTGCTCTGAGCCCTTGGTTATGCCAAAGGTGCACCAAGGTCCCCTCATTTACATATGAACCAAAACATTTTTTTATTTTATGTAAACTGAAATATGGAAAATCTACATTAGAAGTATGATATTTCTAGAGTATAAGTACACTATATGACTGTATATGTGGTTTATTTTGAGTTTTAGCTGTGATGTGTGCCAACAATGTCCCTTTATGGTGAGACAACCATTACACAGTACACAGCAGGGGCAGATTCATAAGATTATATCGGCACAGGAACATTTTATTTAAACACATCCTATTGAATAAATTGTTATTATTCCAGGATCTGGTGACTAAAATGAGCTTAGTTTGTGGCAAACCGCTCTAAAGAGGACCTGTCGCTAGGTAAAAAGGGACCAGCTGTTATTTCCACTGCTCATCCGGTTATTCTTTTTTTTATATTTTCAGATCCACCATACGGTTCCAGAGATATAGGCCTTCTTCTAAAGTGCAAATTTTTTATGGTCCTTTCAAAGGGCGATGCTCACAGACAGGTGCGTTTAAGAGTTGCCAGGTCCCCGGGCAGTTTAGAAGGTGTGAGCCCCACCTCAGCCTGCAAATTTTTCCCTTATGTAAAGCACTATATATTATATAGCGCTATGCATAAAAGAGCAGGAGTGGGAGATATATTTTCCTAAGGGGCCACATGACCGACCCTGACTATTCTGGAGGCCGAACCAATAGGCTGAAATGAATTCTGCCCAATATCAATGTAGCGGGGTCTACCGTGCTGGAGTACCTCTTTCAGTACCACCCCGTGTCTCAGGAGGTCCACTCTGCTTTGGCTGGAGAGTGAATGAAGGACGCTGGCTGGAATTGCTTGGTTACATGGGCGCATATAAAAGATTACTGCTTCTCCATGTATTTCCAGTGTGACAACACTTTACTCACAGGACACAGAATATATCACACACATACAGAGGGCGGGCCAATTGAAAAGCGGCAGGCCAGACATACATTACAATAGCCGCAGGTGGCCGGAGCCAGCCGATATTTACTGTGGGAATTACAAAGGTGGGGGAGGTAGAAGGGGGATATCTTGTCTCCTCTGCCCAGGGGCGCAGCCTGTGGGCTGATGCATTAGGGACATGCATCTCACATGGAACCGATTATACATACATATAACTGCACATCATATTCTGGGTGCTGGGGGGTTCCGTAACAATCAACATATTCATTCTAATTTTATAGTTTAATATTCACCAGAATTATGTATGCTGGCATCCCCCTACATAAATATGAGCCCCTCAATCAACTACTAAAGAGATCAATCTTTGGTTTACACATGTAAACTATAACAAAAAAAACAAAGAAATTCTCTGTTTATTTAGATACTAGTGCAGCGCCCCAGAGTCCTGGTCGTTGCAGTACTGTGGCTCCGCCACTATGGGGAGCTATGGTGCGTCTGATGGCACTGAAGGAGTTCATCTGACCAGGTATCACAGACACCAATACATTTCACAGCCGGGCCTCCAGGGGGAGCTAAGGGTTCTATTCATTAGGCCACTCCTCACATACTGGTAAAACTGGGGGTCAGGCAGGAAGTTAGACCAGAAAGCTGACTGGGTTGGAACCAGGCAACACCTTGTGGCAGAGGGTGTTGTAGGGGAAGATACAATAGGGTCTCTGTCAGGGGTGGGATCCTGACAGAGGCTTGGCAACGAGAACGAACGTAACGGGACCGTGCCTGCTCCGGGTAGCGGCGGTGCCCAAGAAAGGATTAGAAGAGAGATAGATTGTGCTGAGTGAGAAACGGGATCACGCAAAGGAGAAATACCAGTAGGAGTCGTGCTGTAAGACCGAAGCAACATCCTACTGAGGTGCACTACCGGTGGCCGGAACGCCGAGGGAGTAGAATAACATTCAGCTTCAAGCAATACTCTAAACAGCGGCAGGACAGTCAGTCTCAGGCGGGCTGTCTAACTCAAATCACCTATGAAGTCTTGGGAGGCAATTGTGGGAGAGGGGCGTCTCTAGGGTCCCGGAAGAACTCCAGGCCTACCCGTCAAACGGGTGCCGTTCCTACCCGAACCTCAGGGAGGGACGGAGGATTAGCAGAACATCATCTAGTCGAGTTGTGAGGGAACTTAAGAAACAGACACAACAGTTGTGGGGTACTTTCCGTAAGCGCAGCAGGGAAGGACTACAACACATAGCGCTAGGGGGAAGGCACAGATTTCCTCCTGTGAAGAGAACTCTGGAAGTGTCATTGGACCGGCCGGACTTGCGCAGCTTGGTGAACCGTATTCTGGACTGAGGACTCAGAGATCTTCAGTAAAGAGGTAAAGAGACTGCAACCTGGTGTCCTCATTATTTACCGCGACCTGCACCCCACAACTGCACCGTTACAACACCACTTATTGCACCGGACGTCCCCCACTGACAGACAGGGCCACGGACCGGGTCTAGCCACCGTGACAACCCCAGAGCAGAGACTCAGACGCCCGGCTCCGGGTGCCCCTCGGCCCTGCGGCGGTGTGGGGGCGCTCCACTTTAAAAAGCCAATACATAAAGATATAAATCAACACAAATTTGCACAGAATAGCAGTAATTTATTTTTTTTAAAAGCAGAAAAGAGGGGAGATAGGGACTAGTCTTGCCCTTTAAAATTCCCTTCCTTACAGTGGACGTTGGCACCCTAAGTTGAAACTGTATGGTGCTCCTACTCCCGTCCCACCTTCACTCCTAGTTATACAGTGATACATCCTCTCCTCTGCTAGTTATACAGTGATATAGCCCTCCTCTGCTAGTTATACATTGATACATCCTCTCCTCTGCTAGTTATACAGTGATACATCCTCTCCTCTGCTAGTTATACAGTGATACATCCCCTCCTCTGCTAGTTATACAGTAATACATCCTCTCCTCTGCTAGTTATACATTGATACATCCTCTCCTCTGCTAGTTATACAGTGATACATCCTCTCCTCTGCTAGTTATACAGTGATACATCCCCTCCTCTGCTAGTTATACAGTGATACATCCTCTCCTCTGCTAGTTATACAGTGATACATCCTCTCCTCTGCTAGTTATACAGTGATATAGCCCTCCTCTGCTAGTTATACATTGATACATCCTCTCCTCTGCTAGTTATACAATGATACATCCCCTCCTCTGCTAGTTATACAGTGATATAGCCCTCCTCTGCTAGTTATACATTGATACATCCTCTCCTCTGCTAGTTATACAGTGATACATCCCCTCCTCTGCTAGTTATACAGTGATACATCCTCTCCTCTGCTAGTTATACAGTGATATAGCCCTCCTCTGCTAGTTATACATTGATACATCCTCTCCTCTGCTAGTTATACAATGATACATCCCCTCCTCTGCTAGTTATACAGTGATATAGCCCTCCTCTGCTAGTTATACATTGATACATCCTCTCCTCTGCTAGTTATACAGTGATACATCCCCTCCTCTGCTAGTTATACAGTGATACATCCCCTCCTCTGCTAGTTATACAGTGATACATCCTCTCCTCTGCTAGTTATACAGTGATACATCCTCTCCTCTGCTAGTTATACAGTGATACATCCTCTCCTCTGCTAGTTATACATTGATACATCCCCTCCTCTGCTAGTTATACAGTGACACATCCCCTCCTCTGCTAGTTATACAGTGATACATCCCCTCCTCTGCTAGTTATACAGTGATACATCCCCTCCTCTGCTAGTTATACAATGATACATCCCCTCCTCTGCTAGTTATACAATGATACATTCTCTCCTCTGCTAGTTATACAGTGATACATCTGGAGCGCCCCCACGTAAGGGCAATGGGGTACTCGGCATCGGGTCCTTCGGTTCGGGGGATGTCACGGTGGCCCGACCCGGTCTGTGGCCCTTTGAGGGACGTCCAATAAAGAAAAGAGTTTTTATGGTTTTGGGAAAGGTCTTTAAAGGGGAAAATGTTTGTGACGCCACCTGTGGTATTCGGTCAGGGTGACCGACGCTGCTTAGGGGTCCGCTGGGGTGATGTGATGGCAGCTAGATGGTATACCTTCCCACAGGTGAAGTGTGTTCCCAGGGCTTCCCAGAAGTGTAGGTGGTGATGGTGGATGATGTAAGGCGCAGTGAATAACGAGGGCACAAGGTTGCAGTCTCTTTACCTTTTACTGAAAGCTTCAGCATCCACAGTCCAGGGTACGGACCACAGTGTAGGCAGAGTCCAGCCGGTCCAAAGGCAAATCCAGAGTCCCCTTATCCAGGTGGAAATCAGTAGCCTTCCTCTAGCACCTGGGTGTTGTAGTCCCTTCCTGCTGAGCTTCTCGGTAAGGTCCTCACAACTGTTGTAGATGTTCTAGATGTTATGTCTTCCGCTCTGTCCCCCAGATGGTATGGATAGGACAAACCCGTATGACTGATGGCCTGAGGCTTTTTACAGGGACCCTAGAGACGCCCCGACCCCCACAGTTGCCACCATGCCTCCTGGGTATTAAGGTCGGGCAGCCGACTTGGAATCGACTGTCCTGCCGGTCTCTGGAGCAAGGCTTGGAGACGGTTGCTCCCTCGGTGTTCCGGCCACCGGCTTCTGCGCCTCAGAAGGAGGCAGCCTATTACAGGGCAGAACTCCTTCTGGTTTTATCTCCTTGTGCTATGACTTCGTTTCTCACCCGCTACAATACAATTCTCTTCGTGTCCTTTCTTAGGATGCTGACGCACGTGGGGCAGGCGCAGCTCCGCAGCTTTCTATCTAGGCCTCTGGCAGGATCCCACCCCTGCCAGGGACCCTCTGTCTGCAGCTCCGATGTTCCTCCTTTCCCCTGTCTGCCTCACAGGTGTTGTCTGGGCAAAGCCCAGTCAGCTTTTCTCTTTCTATCCAGCCCACCAGTTTTACCCTTTTGTGAGGAGTGCCCTAGTAGATAGGAGCAAGGCTCCCCCTGGTGGACTGAAGTGTGAAGTGTGGTGTATGGTTTGTGATACCTGGTAGGAAGATCTCCTTTATTGCCTTTGGATGTAATATCACTCCCCCTGGTGGAAGAACGACATTACTGCAACGACCAGGTCTCTGGGGCGCTGCACATCCCTCCTCTGCTAGTTGTACAGTGACACATCCCCTCCTCTGCTAGTTATACAGTGACACACCCCTCCTCTGCTAGTTATACAGTGATACATCCTCTCCTCTGCTAGTTATACAGTGACACATCCCCTCCTCTGCTAGTTATACAGTGACACATCCCTCCTCTGCTAGTTATACAGTGATACATCCTCTCCTCTGCTAGTTATGCAGTGTCACATCCCCTCCTCTGCTAGTTATACAGTGATACATCCTCTCCTCTGCTAGTTATACAGTGATACACCCCCTCCTCTGCTAGTTGTATAGTGATACATCCCCTCCTCTGCTAGTTATACAGTGACACATCCCCTCCTCTGCTAGTTATACAGTGACACATCCACTCCTCTGCTAGTTATACAGTGACACATCCCTCCTCTGCTAGTTATACAGTGATACATCCTCTCCTCTGCTAGTTATACAGTGTCACATCCCCTCCTCTGCTAGTTATACAGTGATACATCCTCTCCTCTGCTAGTTATACAGTGATACATCCTCTCCTCTGCTAGTTATACAGTGACACATCCCCTCCTCTGCTAGTTATACAGTGATACATCCCCTCCTCTGCTAGTTGTACAGTGACACATCCACTCCTCTGCTAGTTATACAGTAATACATCCTCTCCTCTGCTAGTTATACAGTGATACATCCTCTCCTCTGCTATACAGTGATACATCCTCTCCTCTGCTAGTTATACAGTGACACATCCCCTCCTCTGCTAGTTATACAGTGATACATCCTCTCCTCTGCTAGTTATACAGTGACACATCCCCTCCTCTGCTAGTTATATAGTGACACATCCCCTCCTCTGCTAGTTATACAGTGACACATCCCTCCTCTGCTAGTTATACAGTGACACATCCCCTCCTCTTCTAGTTATACAGTGATACATCCGCTCCTCTGTTAGTTATACAGTGATACATCCCCTCTTCTGCTAGTTATACAGTGATACATCCCCTCTTCTGCTAGTTATACAGTGACACATCCCTCCTCTGCTAGTTATACAGTGATACATCCCCTCCTCTGCTAGTTATACAGTGATACATCCTCTCCTCTGCTAGTTATACAGTGATACATCCCCTCCTCTGCTAGTTATACAGTGATACATCCTCTCCTCTGCTAGTTATACAGTGATACATCCTCTCCTCTGCTAGTTATACAGTGATACATCCCCTCCTCTGCTAGTTATACAGTGATACATCCTCTCCTCTGCTAGTTATACAGTGACACATCCCTCCTCTGCTAGTTATACAGTGATACATCCCCTCCTCTGCTAGTTATACAGTGATACATCCCCTCCTCTGCTAGTTATACAGTGATACATCCTCTCCTCTGCTAGTTATACAGTGATACATCCCCTCCTCTGCTAGTTATACAGTGACACATCCCCTCCTCTGCTAGTTATACAGTGATACATCCCCTCTTCTGCTAGTTATACAGTGATACATCCCCTCTTCTGCTAGTTATACAGTGACACATCCCTCCTCTGCTAGTTATACAGTGATACATCCCCTCCTCTGCTAGTTATACAGTGATACATCCTCTCCTCTGCTAGTTATACAGTGATACATCCACTCCTCTGCTAGTTATACAGTGATACATCCCCTCCTCTGCTAGTTATACAGTGATACATCCTCTCCTCTGCTAGTTATACAGTGATACATCCTCTCCTCTGCTAGTTATACAGTGACACATCCCCTCCTCTGCTAGTTATACAGTGATACATCCCCTCCTCTGCTAGTTATACAGTGATACATCCTCTCCTCTGCTAGTTATACAGTGATACATCCTCTCCTCTGCTAGTTATACAGTGATACATCCCCTCCTCTGCTAGTTATACAGTGATACATCCTCTCCTCTGCTAGTTATACAGTGATACATCCTCTCCTCTGCTAGTTATACAGTGATACATCCCCTCCTCTGCTAGTTATACAGTGATACATCCCCTCCTCTGCTAGTTATACAGTGATACATCCTCTCCTCTGCTAGTTATACAGTGATACATCCCCTCCTCTGCTAGTTATACAGTGACACATCCACTCCTCTGCTAGTTATACAGTGATACATCCCCTCCTCTGCTAGTTATACAGTGACACAACCTCTCCTCTGCTAGTTATACAGTGACACATCCTCTCCTCTGCTAGTTATACAGTGATACAACCTCTCCTCTGCTAGTTATACAGTGACACATCCCCTCCTCTGCTAGTTATACAGTGATACATCCCCTCCTCTGCTAGTTATACAGTGACACATCCCTCCTCTGCTAGTTATACAGTGACACATCCCCTCCTCTGCTAGTTATACAGTGATACATCCCCTCCTCTGCTAGTTATACAGTGACACATCCCCTCCTCTGCTAGTTATACAGTGATACATCCCCTCCTCTGCTAGTTATACAGTGACACATCCCCTCCTCTGCTAGTTATACAGTGATACATCCCCTCCTCTGCTAGTTATACAGTGACACATCCCCTCCTCTGCTAGTTATACAGTGATACATCCCCTCCTCTGCTAGTTATACAGTGACACATCCCCTCCTCTGCTAGTTATACAGTGACACATCCTCTCCTCTGCTAGTTATACAGTGACACATCCTCTCCTCTGCTAGTTATACAGTGACACATCCTCTCCTCTGCTAGTTATACAGTGATACATCCCCTCCTCTGCTAGTTATACAGTGGTGCTAAGAACATTTGCCTTTCTGAATCTTTCATCATTCATTTGAGAGGAGCTGATGAGTGTTATTCACTATGTGACGGAATATGCAGATCACATATTACAATGGTCACAGTTACTACAGTATATCTAACATTAAAGGAGTATTCTAGTTTTAGGAAACACATGAAAAGTTAAACATTTTTAAATCTTTATTAATTCTTGATAGTGTTCAAGGGCTTTGCTGTCATTACATAAGCTCCCGTCCTACTATTGAGATGGACGTAGAGGCGCTGGACGGCAGGAATAATTCACATATCAGACCTGCGTCTTTTAACAAGCTGGACACATACTGATGGTGGAGGATCCTTTTAAGCAGGTAACATGTAAAATCCTGTGTGATCTGCATCCAAAATATTCTTTAACTATATAAATAGTAAGAAACTAAAAAATGACAGTGTTGGCCCCCTTAAAAATAATCTGGGGGAAATGGTGGATGAGGATGAGGAAAAAGCCAATATGCTAAATGACTTTTTTTCATCAGTATTTACAAAAGAAAATCCCAAGGCAGACAAAATGACTAGTGATAAAAATTCCCTATTAAATGTCACCTGCTTAACCCAGCAGGGAGTACAGCGGCGTCTAAAAATCACTAAAATTGACAAATCTCCGGGCCCGGATGGGATACACCCCTGAGTACTGCAGGAACTAAGTACAGTCATCGATAGACCATTATTTTTAATCTTTAAAGACTCCATAATAACAGGGTCTGTACCACAGGACTGGCGTATAGCAAATGTGGTGCCAATATTCAAAAAAGGGGCAAAAACTGAACTCGGTAATTATAGGCCAGTAAGCTTAACCTCTACTGTGGGTAAAATCCTGGAAGGCATTCTAAGGGATGCTATGCTGGAGTATCTGAAGAGGAATAACCTCATGACCCAGTATCAGCACGGGTTTACTAGGGACCGTTCATGTCAGACTAATTTGATCAGCTTCTATGAAGAGGTAAGTTCCGGACTGGACCAAGGGAACCCAGTAGATGTAGTGTATATGGACTTTTCAAAAGCTTTTGATACGGTGCCACACAAAAGGTTGTTACATAAAATGAGAGTAATGGGGATAGGGGAAAATATGTGTAAGTGGGTTGAGAGCTGGCTCAGGGATAGGAAACAAAGGGTGGTTATTAATGGAGCACACTCGGACTGGGTCACGGTTAGCAGTGGGGTACCACAGGGGTCAGTATTGGGCCCCCTTCTTTTTAACATATTTATTAATGACCTTGTAGGGGGCATTCAGAGTAGAATTTCAATATTTGCAGATGACACTAAACTCTGCAGGGTAATCAATACAGGGGAGGACAATTTTATATTACAGGAGGATTTATGTAAACTAGAAGCTTGGGCTGATAAATGGCAAATGAGCTTTAACCCCTTTCTGCCAGCTGACGGAATAGTACGTCAGCTGGCAGATCCCCTGCTTTAAGATGGGCTCCGGCGCTGAGCCCACCTTAAAGCCGCGACATGTCAGCTGTTTTGTACAGCTGACATGTGCGCGCAATGAGCGCGAGCGGAATCGCGATCCGCCCGCGCCCATTAACTAGTTAAATGCCGCCGTCAAGCACTGACAGCGGCATTTAACTAGCGCTCCCGGCCGCGCGGCCGGAAGTGCTCGCACTGCTGACCCCCGTCACATGATCGGGGGTCAGCAGTACATCGCCATAACAACCAGAGGTCTCCTTGAGACCTCTATGGTTGTTGATGGCCGAATGCTTTGAGCGCCACCCTGTGGTCGGCGCTCAAAGTACACGACCATTTCTGCTACATAGAGGTGATCTGTATTTCACCTCGATGTAGCAGAGCCGATCGAGTTGTGCATGCTTCTAGCCTCCTATGGAGGCTATTGAAGCATGCCAAAATTAAGAAAAAAAAGTGTTTAAAAATATTAAAAAAATAAAAAAATATAAAAGTTCAAATCACCCCCCTTTTGCCCCAATCAAAATAAAATAATAAAAAAAAAATCAAACCTACACATATTTGGTATCGCCGCGTTCAGAATCGCCTGATCTATCAATAAAAACAAAGGATTAACCTGACCGCTAAAAGAAAAAAATTCAAAACGCCAAAATTACGTTTTTTGGTCGCCGCAACATTGCATTAAAATGTAATAACGGGCGATCAAAAGAACGTATCTACACCAAAATGGTATCATTAAAAATGCCAGCTCGGCACGCAAAAAATAAGCCCTCACCTGACCCCAGATCATGAAAATTGGAGACGCTACGGGTATCGGAAAATCGCGCAAATTGTTTTTTTTTTTTTTTTTAGCAAACTTTGGAATTTTTTTTCACCACTTAGATAAAAAATAACCTAGACATGTTAGGTGTCTATGAACTCGTACTGACCTGGAGAATCATAATGGCAGTTTTAGCATTTGGTGAACCTAGCAAAATAGCCAATCAAAAAACAAGTGTGAGATTGCACTTTTTTTGCAATTTCATCACACTTGGAATTTTTTTCCCGTTTTCTGTTACACGGCATGGTAAAACCAATGGTATAGTTCAAAAGTACATCTCGTCCCGCAAAAAATAAGCCCTCACATGGCCATATTGATGGAAAAATAAAAAAGTTATGGCTCTGGGAAGGAGGGGAGCGAAAAACGAAAACGAAAAAACGGAAAAAGCTCCGGGGGTGAAGGGGTTAATGGGGATAAATGTAAGGTCATGCACTTGGGTAGAAGTAATAAGATGTATAACTATGTGCTTAATTCTAAAACTCTGGGCAAAACCGTCAATGAAAAAGACCTGGGTGTATGGGTGGATGACAAACTCATATTTAGTGGCCAGTGTCAGGCAGCTGCTACAAAGGCAAATAAAATAATGGGATGTATTAAAAGAGGCATAGATGCTCATGAGGAGAACATAATTTTACCTCTATACAAGTCACTAGTGCGACCACACTTAGAATACTGTGCACAGTTCTGGTCTCCGGTGTATAAGAAAGACATAGCTGAACTGGAGCGGGTGCAGAGAAGAGCGACCAAGGTTATTAGAGGACTGGGGGGTCTGCAATACCAAGATAGGTTATTACACTTGGGGCTATTTAGTTTGGAAAAACGAAGACTAAGGGGTGATCTTATGTTAATGTATAAATATATGAGGGGACAGTACAAAGACCTTTCTGATGATCTTTTTAATCATAGACCTGAGACAGGGACAAGGGGGCATCCTCTACGTCTGGAGGAAAGAAGGTTTAAGCATAATAACAGACGCGGATTCTTTACTGTAAGAGCAGTGAGACTATGGAACTCTCTGCCGTATGATGTTGTAATGAGTGACTCATTAATTAAATTTAAGAGGGGACTGGATACCTTTCTGGAAAAGTATAATGTTACAGGTTATATATACTAGATTCCTTGATAAGGCGTTGATCCAGGGAACTAGTCTGATTGCCGTATGTGGAGTCGGGAAGGAATTTTTTTCCCCATGGTGGAGTTACTCTTTGCCACATGGGTTTTTTTTGCCTTCCCCTGGATCAACATGTTAGGGCATGTTAGGTTAGGCTATGGGTTGAACTAGATGGACTTACAGTCTTCCTTCAACCTTAATAACTATGTAACTATGTAACTATGTAACTATGCATAGTGTGTGATCCAGCACCTGCCTGTGTGGATATTGTCTGCACCTGTCCTCTGTGGCCACTAGGGTGCTCCAGTCTGTGTACTCTCCATAATCTAGTGAATACGGTCACTGAGCCGCGCTGACAGACGCCGCTAATTACCGGACTACAATGTCTTCTAGTCACAGTCCGGAGGATGTCATGTACTATATGCCAGTAGGAAGAATTCACGCCGCTCCATCCGTTATTCAGTAGTGACAGATGTAGCAGAGCCGTGTATGTCATGTGGCACAACTCATTATATTGCTGGGTTTTAAAATGTGATTTTCCACTGGAGATAACTGAACTTTCCGACATGGATCAGAAAGTTATTGCAATGCAATAACCTGATGCTTCGGGACACCATGAAAAATGTGTGACAGGCCACATCTAATGTGCCACCTCTAACTCTGGCATCATCGTATGTAACATAGCATTAATATGTCATCTATAAGCAGTGTCCATGTGGATGCTACCTAAAAACATATGGATTAGCACCATTAAAGGGCTTTTCTAGTTTTAGAATTCTCCTGCTCCCTGGGTGCAGTTTATTTGAACGAAAAAAAAAAAGAAGAGCTTTACTTACCCTCCCCAGGTCCCATGTAATTGAAATCAGGGCCTCGCCCTCACTGATGGTACTTGCCCTCACTGATGGTACTTGCCATTCAGAGCCGCTGAGGTTACTGATCGGCTGCAGCACCGTCAATGTAACTTCAGCGTCATCGGGGACAGCAGTGGAGATTAGGCACTGGACCTGGGAAGGGAAATAAAGCAGTTTGTTTTTCAGACATGCTGTGGCAGGGGACATGGGTTCTCTGAAACTAGAAAAACCCCTTTAATTATAGCTAATCTGTGTGGGAATGCACTGTGATGCAAATCCCAGTTAAAGGGGTATTCTGAAGACTAACCTTTATTGGTTATAGTATCCCTTTACACAGACCTCTGTGTACTTACCACAACAGGAGGAAAAAAAGGAGGAAAAAACCTCCACTATTCTAGAGAAAACACCACAGAAAAATAGGCAAAGGTGCTTACCTGTCTAGGCCTTGAATCAAATGCACTATCATGGTGCAGTGGGCCCCAAGTAAAGATGGCGACTACACAGGTGCGATAATACCAATGACACAGCCAGCCTACAATCAGGGATTGTGCAAACATATAATCTGCAGCAATGTTCACACAGAGTGTGCACAGCAACTGAATCATAGCCTATTAGTAACGCACAAAAAAAGTGCACGAGAACATATAAAAGTATGTAAGGTATTAGTTAATATTATGGCCACAATACGTAAGCTGGCAACCCACGTCACGGGTCCTCACACTTGCCAGTCCTAATCTAACAGCAAAAACCACAACAGGAGGTGCAGTTAGGCTCTGATGGCTTAGTAAGTTGTGGCCTCTGTTCACACGGGACGCATTACAGTTAGCACTGGTCAGCCCGCCACAGGGCGTTACTAATAGGCTATGATCCAGATGCTGTGCATTCTCTGTGAGAACACTGCTGCAAATTATCTGTTTGCACTGGTGTGCCTAGTGGCCAATTGCTGATTGTAGGCTGGCTGTCTCATTGGGTATTACCGCACCTGTGCAGTCGCCATCTTTACTCGGGCCCACTGCACCATGATAGTGCATTTGATTTGAGGCCTGGACAGGTAAGCACGTTTGCCTGTTTTTTTCTGTGGTGTTTTCTCTGTGTACTTATGTGGCAGACATGCTGGTGCTCTGTCTTTACATTAACCTGGGTTGAAGGCCGGGGCGGACATATCACTGGTGCAACCTGGGCACAAGGGCCCATTTCTACCTCCAGAGCAGGTGGATTTGTTCATTAGAATGAGCTATTAGACTACAGAGGGCCAGTATACAGCTCTTGTCCATGTCCACCAGTGGTTCAAGCACACCTCCCAACAGTCCCATATCCCGTGGGGCAGTCCCGATTTTGAGAGTCTGCCCCACAGTCACGGGTGGGACCGTACTTGTCCCGCTCTGCAGAGCTGCATCCCTCCACCTGCAGAGAACCGCACACCACATATATGGCTGTCGCTGCTCTGTGTGCACAGGACCTGTGATGAGGTCACAGGAGGGGAGGAGTCAGGAGTCACATGATCAAGTGCCTCTGTGTATTGCAGGACTCTGCCGTGCTGTCATGGTGCTGAATGAGGGTAAGCTTATGTGTGGGTCAGGAGGGGTTTACAGTGTGGATGTAGTGGAGCCGTGTGTGTACGAGGTGTATAGAGGGGAGCCGTGTGTGTACGAGGTGTACAGAGTGGAGCCGTGTGTGTTCTAGGTGTACGGAGCGGAGCCATGTGTGCAAGGTGTAGGGAGTGGAGCCGTGTGTATACAAGGTGTACGGAGGGGAGCCGTGTGTGTACAAGGTGTACGGAGCAGAGCCATGTGTGCAAGGTGTACAGAGTGGAGCCGTGTGTGTACGAGGTGTACGGAGGAGAGACGTGTGTGTACGAGGTGTACGGAGGGGAGCCATGTGTGTACGAGGTGTACGGAGCGGAGCCATGTGTGCAAGGTGTATGGAGTGGAGCCGTGTGTGTACGGAGTGGAGCCGTGTGTGTACGAGGTGTACGGAGTGGAGCCGCTTCTGTGCAAGGTGTACAGAGTGGAGCCGTGTGTGCAAGGTGTACGGAGTGGAGCCGTGTGTGTACGGAGTGAAGCCGTATGTGTACGAGGTGTACGGAGTGGAGCCGCTTGTGTGCGAGGTGTACAGAGTGGAGCAGCATGTGTGCGAGGTGTACGGAGCCATTGTGTGGCCATTATACAGTATTGAGCATCATGTGTGGCCATTATACAGTATTGAGCATCATGTGTGGCCATTATACGGTATTGCCCATCATGTGTGGCCATTATACAGTATGGAGCACTGTGTGGCAATTATACAGTATGGAGCATCATGTGTGGCCATTATACAGTATTGAGCATCATGTGTGGCCATTATACAGTATGGAGCATCATGTGTGGCCATTATACAGTATGGAGCATCATGTGTGGCCATTATACAGTATTGAGCATCATGTGTGGCCATTATACAGTATGGAGCGTCATGTGTGGTCATTATACAGTATGGAGCACTAATTGTGGCTATTATGGAGCACTAATTGTGGCCATTATACAGTATGGAGAACTAATTGTGGCCATTATACAGTATGGAGCACTAATTGTGGCCATTATACAGTATGGAGCACTAATTGTGGCCATTATACAGTATGGAGCACTAATTGTGGCCATTATACAGTATTGAGCATCATGTGTGGCCATTATACAGTATGGAGCATCATGTGTGGCCATTATACAGTATGGAGCATCATGTGTGGCCATTATACAGTATTGAGCATCATGTGGGGCCATATATTTTTGTTTATAATTCTGGTTTATGAAACAGTGTGATCAGCAGTGCTAAATGGGAGTGATTGGGATGTGGATATGGGTGTGACTAGTTGTGAAATGGGTGTGGTCAGAGGCATGGCCTAAAGTTTGCCACTGCGCACGCCACAAACTTTATCCCTCTTTCCCTTATTCAGAAGTTGGGAGGTATGGTTTAAGGCATTTACCATACCCACAGGATCCGGATAACAGCAATCGGTGGGGTTCCCACGTGATCACTTATGGTATATGACATGTTTGTCTATGGAAAATCTATTTAAAGTGAATGTTAATCCTTGTATAATATTATGTGTCCAAAATTATGTTGAGCTCAATGTATACACAGTTAGCTCCCTCTAGTGGTAACTGACAGTAGTGATAGTTTTATCTTTTAAAGGGTAAAGTAACCTGAGAATTGAAAGTTAGGAACCACCCATAAGATAATAACTTACAGAACATAAGGGGTCTGACCCCCAGTGATCCCGACAATGGGATCTAGAGTGGAGCAGAGGTGCACATGCGCGGCTTCGATTCATCAAGACCAGGCTCTGCAGACCCCCATTCTCGGGATCCGGAGGCCTATTATCAGGTGCATTCCTACAGTAGGACCCAAGGTGATTATAATGTGTGAATCAGACCAGCCCCTAACGCAGAGAAGTCTACAGAACAAAAAGGGTTAATGATGTTGGAGGCGTATTACATGGGGGCGTATGGTGGTATTGTACAGGAGCAGAGGCGGCGGCGCCCTTCAGCATGGATTTGCCGACTATGGATATACACGGGTTATGTCACCATAGACATAAGATTTTATCTGAGCGTTTATTGAATGAGTGTACGCTATATACTGGGGTATACAGCGGGGGGCACAGCCAACGTGACGGGGGATGGGATGTAATTAGATGACGATTGCCTCATATTAGGAGCGACAGATATGGGCAAGTCTCCAAAATGATGTAGCAGAGCAGAGCGCGTCATCAAACACAATGCATCGGGCTATAACTATGGGATATGTCATCTGCCACTTGTGTCTCGGCTTTTGTCATAGTGTTGCTTTTTATTTTTCTTTATTGTTGTTATTATTATTATTATTATTACAAATAAATCCTTCTAATATACAACACTATTACTGATCCGTGATATGGCCCTAATGTTATCCTATAGGAGACCGCACCTCCGCCTCACACTCTCATTTCTCAGAGGTAATATTTAGTATTTTTACATTTCTTATGTTCCCTTATTAGTAAAGTAAATGGTGCCGCACTTCATCAGATGACGGTTTCCCCCATAGAAGTCAATGGAAACTGAAAAATCTGTATAATCTGTTGTTCTTCCTTTTGATAGTCTGACGGCTATAAAGTCCAAGTAATGCTGTAATAATAGGTAAAAAAAAGGTGAATAATATCATTAATAATAATAATAAGAAGAAGAATAGTAATAATTATAGTAAAAATAATAATACAAATAATAATAGTAATAATAATACAAATAATGGTAATAATAAAAATAATAATAATACAAATAATAATAGTAAAAAAATAAAATAACAATACAAATAATAATAGTAAAAATAATAATACAAATAATAATAGTAATAATAATATAATAATAGTAATAACACAAATAATAGTAATAATAATAGTAGTAATAATAATAGTAATATTAATAATAGAAATAATAATAGTAATAATAATAGTAATAACAATAATAAAAATAATAATACAAATAATAATAGTAGTAATAATAATAATAATTATAATACAAATACTAATAGTAAATATAATAATAATAACAATAATAATAATAATAATAATAATAATACAACACTACAACATGACATTTCTATAAGTGGGTTGTAATTTTGTTATCACTTTTTATATTATATGCCCAGTTTTATATAGAACTACAGGAAATCTATGGATTTTTCTTAAAATGTTTTTCCCAAAAGTAGGGAGAAAGGATAACTTGCTGATTGCTGAGGGTCTGATTACTGGGACCCCCGATGAGCCTGAGACCTGGTAGTAGGACAATGGCGCTCTGCAATCCTCCCTCTTGATTGGAGGGAAAGAGGCCATGCCCGACCCCCGCTGTGTTCATTGCATATTGCTAGATGTAGCAGAGCTGAATGTGTCATTTATCTTGTTGGGCTCAATAGTTTTAACATTGTGACAGCTTTCTGAGTTAAAGTGATATTCCCATTTTATAAAATGATGGCATATTGTTAGGATATGTCGTCACTTTATGAGCCGCAGGGGTCTGACCTCAGGGATCTCTGCGGTTTAGTACCTAGAAGGGATGTGATTACCTCTTTAAATTTCATAGTCAGCTCTGCTACATCTAGTGATACGCCATCACTTTATAGGGAACCAATGTCGTGATAAATGACAAATTCAGCTCTGTTGCATCTAGCAGTATGCCAATGCCAATGACAGCAGGCAATGCATCCGCTATGGGGTTCATGAGCCGGGGGGCCAAAATGCCGAATGGTAAACCTGGTATCTGCTCATGTCACCCAAGATCTACCGTGTATGTTTGACAGAAGTCAGGGGGATTTGTATGGAGCAGGCTGACGCCCCCTCCATACCAGGGGGGTACCGGCTGTTTTATATAACAGACCTCTGCCGGTAGATGAACGACGACATAGTGAAGTGCCAATGGGTGGTTTATGGGCTGCTAGAGGCTCTATTTGATTTTCGCTATGATCCCCCTGAGGATGTAACTACAATAGGAGCAGGGGCTGCAATCACATCTGGTTCCTGGAGCGAAGGGCGGCCATAAGATCATTTTGGCCAATATGAAAAGACTATTATTACTAAAGATCTGCGATAATTGGGGGCCCCAATGGAGATTTAGCCTGTGGTCTCACAATCTTCAAGATACACCACTTGGACCCCTAGATACTTACACACCCAGGAGGCACACTCGCTGTCTTGGGGTCACATTTGACACAGAACTTTCCTTTATTCCCTATATCCAATCTCTTACTTGCTCATGTCACCTGCATCTTAAAAACATCTCCAGTTTTTGACCTTTTCTCCCCTTTCAAACTGCAATAACACTTATTCATTCTCGTCTGGACTATTGCAGCTCTTTACTGATCGGTCTCCCTCTAACCAAACTTTCATCTCTCCAATCCATCCTGAAAGTGGCAGCCATGATCGTATTTCTGTCCAGCCGCTTCACCAATGCCTCCACCTTGTGCCAGTCATTGCAGTGGTTACCCATCCATTACAAAATACAATACAAACTTGTCACTCTCTCCCACAAAACTCTCCACAGTTCTGCACTACCCTACATCTCCTCCCTCATCTCTGTTACCCTACATCTCCTCCTTCATCTCTGTAACCCTACATCTCCTCCCTCATCTCTGTTACCCTACATCTCCTCCTTCATCTCTGTCACCCTACATCTCCACCCTCATCTCTGTCACCCTACATATCCTCCCTCATCTGTCACCCTACATCTCCTCCCTCATCTCTGTTACCCTATATCTCCTCCCTTATCTGTCACCCTACATCTCCTCCCTCATATCTGTCACCCTACATCTCCTCCATCATCTCTGTCACCCTATATCTCCTCCCTTATCTGTCACCCTACATCTCCTCCCTCATATCTGTCACCCTACATCTCCTCCATCATCTCTGTCACCCTACATCTCCTCCATCATCTCTGTCACCCTACATCTCCTCCCTCATCTCTGTCACCCTACATCTCCTCCGTCATCTGTCACCCTACATCTCCTCCGTCATCTCTGTCACCCTACATCTCCTCCCTCATCTCTGTCACCCTACATCTCCTCCATCATCTCTGTCACCCTACATCTCCACCCTCATCTCTGTCACCCTACATCTCCTCCGTCATCTCTGTCACCCTACATCTCCTTTCTCTTCTCTGTCACCCTACATCTCCTCCCTCATCTCTGTCACCCTACATCTCCTCCCTAATCTCTGTCACCCTACATCTCCTCCCTCAGCTCTGTCACCCTACATCTCCTCCCTTATCTCTGTCACCCTACATCTCCACCCTCATCTCTGTCACCTTACATCTCCTCCGCCATCTCTGTCACCCTACATCTCCTCCCTCTTCTCTGTCACCCTACATCTCCTCCCTCATCTCTGTCACCCTACATCTCCACCCTCATCTCTGTCACCTTACATCTCCTCCGTCATCTCTGTCACCCTACATCTCCTCCCTTTTCTCTGTCACCCTACATCTCCTCCCTCATCTCTGTCACCCTACATCTCCTCCATCATCTCTGTCACCCTACATCTCCACCCTCATCTCTGTCACCCTACATCTCCTCCCTCTTCTCTGTCACCCTACATCTCCTCCGTTATCTCTGTCACCCTACATCTCCACCCTCATCTCTGTCACCCTACATCTCCTCCCTCATCACTGTCACCCTACATCTCCTCCGTCATCTCTGTCACCCTACATCTTCTCCGTCATCTCTGTCACCCTACATCTCCACCCTCATCTCTGTCACCCTACATCTCCTCCCTCTTCTCTGTCACCCTACATCTCCTCCGTCATCTCTGTCACCCTACATCTCCTCCCTCTTCTCTGTCACCCTACATCTCCTCCCTCATCTCTGTCACCCTACATCTACTCCCACATCTCTGTCACCCTACATCTCCTCCCTAATCTCTGTCACCCTACATCTCCTCCCTCTTCTCTGTCACCCTACATCTCCTCCCTTATCTCTGTCACCCTACATCTCCACCCTCATCTCTGTCACCTTACATCTCCTCCGCCATCTCTGTCACCCTACATCTCCTCCCTCTTCTCTGTCACCCTACATCTCCTCCCTCATCTCTGTCACCCTACATCTCCTCCATCATCTCTGTCACCCTACATCTCCACCCTCATCTCTGTCACCCTACATCTCCTCCCTCATCTCTGTCACCCTACATCTCCTCCGTCATCTCTGTCACCCTACTGTTGTGAAATTGGATTTTGGGCTCCCCCGGTGGCCACTGGTGGAATTGAACTGGTGTGCATCATCCCCTCTGTTCACCTGTTTCCATCAGGATGTGGGAGTCGCTATTTAACCTTGCTCCTCTGTCACTTCCATGCCGGTCAACATTGTAATCAGAAGCCTTTCTGTGCATGTTCCTGCTGCTAGACAACTCCCAGCTAAGTTGGACTTTAGTCCTCGTTTGTTTTTGCATTTTGTTCCAGTTCACAGCTGTAGTTTCGTTTCTGTGTCTGGAAAGCTCTTGTGATCTGAAATTGCCACTCTGATGTTATGAGTTAATACTAGAGTCTTAAAGTAATTTCAGGATGGTATTTTGATAGGGTTTTCAGCTGACCATGAAAGTGCCCTTTCTGTCTTCCTGCTATCTAGTAAGCGGACCTCAATTTTGCTAAACCTATTTTCATACTACGTTTGTCATTTCATCTAAAATCACCGCCAATATATGTGGGGGCCTCTGTCTGCCTATCGGGGAAATTTCTCTAGAGGTGAGCCAGGACTATATTTTCCTCTGCCAGGATTAGTTAGTCCTCCGGCCGGCGCTGGGCGTCTAGGGATAAAAAACGTAGGCAACGCTACCCGGCTACTGTTAGTTGTGCGGCAGGTTTAGTTCATGGTCAGTTTAGTTTCCATCCTTCCAAGAGCTAGTACGTATGTTTGCTGGGCTATGTTCTCTTGCCATTGAGAACCATAACACCCTACATCTCCACCCTCTTCTCTGTCACCCTACATCTCCTCCCTCATCTCTGTCACCCTACATCTCCTCCCTTTTCTCTATCACCCTACATCTCCTCCCTCATCTCTGTCACCCTACATCTCCTCCATCATCTCTGTCACCCTACATCTCCACCCTCATCTCTGTCACCCTACATCTCCTCCCTCTTCTCTGTCACCCTACATCTCCTCCGTTATCTCTGTCACCCTACATCTCCACCCTCATCTCTGTCACCCTACATCTCCTCCCTCTTCTCTGTCACCCTACATCTCCTCCGTTATCTCTGTCACCCTACATCTCCACCCTCATCTCTGTCACCCTACATCTCCTCCCTCATCACTGTCACCCTACATCTCCTCCGTCATCTCTGTCACCCTACATCTTCTCCGTCATCTCTGTCACCCTACATCTCCACCCTCATCTCTGTCACCCTACATCTCCTCCCTCTTCTCTGTCACCCTACATCTCCTCCGTCATCTCTGTCACCCTACATCTCCTCCCTCTTCTCTGTCACCCTACATCTCCTCCCTCATCTCTGTCACCCTACATCTACTCCCACATCTCTGTCACCCTACATCTCCTCCCTAATCTCTGTCACCCTACATCTCCTCCCTCTTCTCTGTCACCCTACATCTCCTCCCTTATCTCTGTCACCCTACATCTCCACCCTCATCTCTGTCACCTTACATCTCCTCCGCCATCTCTGTCACCCTACATCTCCTCCCTCTTCTCTGTCACCCTACATCTCCTCCCTCATCTCTGTCACCCTACATCTCCTCCATCATCTCTGTCACCCTACATCTCCACCCTCATCTCTGTCACCCTACATCTCCTCCCTCATCTCTGTCACCCTACATCTCCTCCGTCATCTCTGTCACCCTACATCTCCACCCTCTTCTCTGTCACCCTACATCTCCTCCCTCATCTCTGTCACCCTACATCTCCTCCCTCATCTCTGTCACCCTACATCTCCTCCCTCATCTCTGTCACCCTACATCTCAACCCTCATCTCTGTCACCCTACATCTCCTCCCTCATCTCTGTCACCCTACATCTCCTCCATCATCTGTCACCCTACATCTCCTCCCTCATCACTGTCACCCTACATCTCCTCCGTCATCTCTGTCACCCTACATCTCCTCCGTCATCTCTGTCACCCTACATCTCCTCCCTCATCACTGTCACCCTACATCTCCTCCGTCATCTCTGTCACCCTACATCTCCTCCCTCCTCTCTGTCACCCTACATCTCCTCCCTCATCTCTGTCACCTTACATCTCCCTCATCTCTGTCACCCTACATCTCCACCCTCATCTCTGTCACCCTACATCTCCACCATCTTTTCTGTTACCCTACATCTCCACCCTCATCTCTGTCACCCTACATCTCCACCATCATCTCTGTTACCCTACATCTCCTCCCTCATCTCTGTCACCCTACATGCTGTGCCAGTGTTCTGGAATGCACTACCCACAACAATCCAACCCATATTTAGCCTCCATGTTTTTAAGCGTGCCTTGACAACACACCTCTTTAGATGGGCCGATCACCTTAATTCACTAACCTAACTTTCCCCTGTTCCCTCTTTTTTAATTGTCCTCAGAATCTACTCCCTCCTTATCATCAGTCTCCGCATCCTCTAACTGTACTTAGATACTGGCCGATGACTGGATCGTGCAGCTTTAGATCACAACCCCTTTTTATTATGATGGTGGCTGGACCGTACATGACAGCATGTTCTACCTATCATGTCCCCCTCATTTCCTTATAGATTATAGCCTGCGAGCAGCAGAGCCCTCACTCCTCCTGTAACTGTTGAACTATGTGCTACTCTGCCATGTCTCATTGTCTGTACATGTCCCCGCTCAATTGTACATTGCTGCGGAATATGTTGGCGCTATAGAAACAAAATGATTATTATTATTATTACGATGCGCCGTTGGTGTATGAGATGCGAATGAATGATAAGTTCATCTCCATAGAGAAGTGATTTGATTCTCGTTTCTTCGGCATCTGGAAAGCCGCAGACCTAGAGGGGCTTCCCGAGTCGTCCTGGTAAAGTGTGTCATGCTGGTGACAGGGGCAGGAGCACGTGACGATGACTGGAGCGCTGGAGAAATGCAGCAGCCTGGGAAGGAAGAGAGAAAAAAATTAAGAGCGAGGGAAGAGCATCATCGTTCAAAACACAGAGGGAAAGAGAAGCGGTGAGAGCCACAGACTGCACAAAAGGAGAGGGGGACAAAAGGGATGCTCAGAGGGGGGCGAGAGGCAGAGACGTACACGGACTACATCGGTATATAACCCACAGGCTGGGACAGGACCACAGCATGCCCTCCGCTCCTTCTAGCCTGACATAGCGCAGCATCTCATGGTGTTTTCCCAAGCCTCAGCATGTCCAGGAGGAAGATCTCATCGGAATCTTTCAGCTCACTGGGATCTGACTACACCGAGACCAGCCCGGAGGAAGAACCAGAATGCCCCTTAGCTCGGATGTGCTGGAATGGGAGCAAAAGCCCCACCGGGTCTCAGGATCAGCACCCGCAACCGGTCCCTGGCCCCCGGAGAGCCACCAGGAGGAGACGGGTGAACCTGGACTCCTTGGGAGAGAGCATCAGGAAACTGACTTCTCCCACGGTAAGTCAGAGGGACTGGGTTGGGGGGTGCGGAGGTGATCGCCGGCACCTGGCACTGCCGGTGGCAGGAGAGGATTAATGAAGGAGATTCCTTCACACAGACTGCTCCTCCAATGAATGGCAGGCACTTAGCGCAGATGAGTGACACTTGGCCAGCCTGTCATTAGACATATGCTGATCATTAGTGCCAGTCCCACACTGTGGGCAAAAGATGTAACCCATGCTGGCATTTTCCATCTATCCATGTATGTGCCCAGGAGGGTTACACCGGCTCCATACTACATGTCTATATGCAGTGCCAGAGTATTGCGCCGCCATGTACCCGCTACACGTAGAAGTGCGGCCATACGTACACTTATAGGATCAGGGCTGCTGTATGGATTCTTCATTGCCATAGTAACCCTAGCCAATATATAAGATGCAGTGCCGGAAATAGCCTCCGCTGTGTTGCTATGGTATACACATTATATAAGGAGTGTATGGCAGGGGGGATGCCGCGGTCCACTACTACCGGGGGGCTATGGATGTGGATCTAAGGAGCAGGCAATCTGTGGGTGTGTAGGATGCAAACAAGGGATGGCATGATAGAGAAGGAGAAGGGGCCGCCACTCACATCCCCCCTTTTGTCTTCACTGAGGAAAAAAATGAGAGATAAAGGGAGGATAATGAAGGGAAAGAGCCCGGCTCATTATAGAGCCCGCTCCACGGTGTCATCTGCAGCCTGTATTTAACGTCACCCTCTACATTCTAATTAATGGCAATTAATGGCACAGTGACCTACAAAAACATCGGGTGGGCAGAGAGAGACCTCAAAATTCCCGCCTTCATACGTACTTAATTAACCCATAAATGCAATTATAATTAACTCGCAACGTAAAAACTAGAATTACTCGTTGTGTAGTGTCAAATCAAACATTCAAAGCTTCACCCAGCTGTGGCGAACTACAACTCCCAGCATTGCAGAAGTTGTAGTTTCTCAGCGGAGACTCATAGATGGCAGATGTTTAACCCTAATTTAACCTCGAATTATGGAACCAGTCTCCATTGGTCTGCATTGGACTGTCAGGATAGAAATTGGGAAACCAATAGATTGATGTCAGGTGGAGGTCAGCACATAGTTATATATATATATATATATATATATATATATATATATATATATATATATATATACAGTATATTAAAGGGGTTGTAACCTCCTTTAATTATCTGGAGTACAGAACTTTTATAACGAGTGTCTGTCTTTTTGGAGGACCTGGCATGTCCCTGGGCTAAACAGACTAGGGTTTGATTTAGATCGGAACATTGTAATGCCGCTTTTCTCCTGTGGGGGTGCTGCAGGGAAACCAAACGCTTGCTTCCAGGTTACTTTGCAGGTGGGTGACTCAATGACTTATTTTTGGCGACCCTTTGGGTCAAATCATAGTGGACAATCCCATTTAATTAGTTCTCAGTTAAAATATTTGATAAAGTGGTTTTCTTATAGCAGCGATATTGGGGATTCTGAAAATACTGTTTTATTTATCTTGGAACCTGCGCGATCACTGGACGTGTGTGTGAGTAACTGATAGAATCTCAGGAAGTGGCGAAAAAAGTGCACTCATTTTTTTTTTTTATTGTGTTTATGTGGGTGATGGAGGATTTATTAATCGCTTATATAGGTAATTTATAGGTTATAGTACATTTATTAGTATAGTATTATAATACATTATAATACTGCAACCTATGAGCAGTTTTTGGAACTAATCTGAGTGCAGTATAAATGTAGAGACAGAGAGCCTGATTCCAGTGATGTGTCACTTACTGGGCTGCTTGCTATAGTTTTGATATAATCCCTGTTTTCTCAACAGGAGAGGACTTATCGTGCTGCCAGGTTGTCCTTCATATTCATGAGCTCTCTAAAAGCCTGCCCCCACCACTGATTGGCAGCTTTATCTGCCTATGCACAGTGTACACAGAAATCTGCCAATTAGTGGTGTGGGAGGGGTTATAAAGAGCTCAATATTAGAAAACCGGTGGATCTGCAGCCGATAAAACAGGGATTTTATTAAAACGGCAGCAAGCAGCTCAGTAGCTGACACATTGCTGGAATCAGGGTCTCTACCGCTACATAATACTGTTCTCAGATGGGGTAGCAAAAAGCTAGCAGCAGATTCCCTTTAAATGGATCAGAGATGTGCAAGCTCAACCTCTGCTCCATTCTTTATCTAAGGGTCTCCTGGGAATAGCTGAGCATTGTACTTGCCATTCCCATGGAGATCAACCATGAGCATGAATTTGTTTTTCTCTGATGTCTGTTTGAAATGCTGCAACATTTTTGTGTAAATTGTAGTAGCACAAATATTTAATGAATTTTGGCGTTTTTTTTTTTGCAAGTCAAGGCCAGCTCAGACAATTTTTAAAAGTGAATCTGCAGTACCTGGCACAGCCTGTGCACAAAAGTGGTGCTATTTTTCTGAAAAAAAAGTGGACCTTCTGTTTTGTAATCTCAGATAGCCCTGGTTGGTGTAGCCCGGCCCTTTCTAGTAGATCCCAGAAGGTCAGTGTTAAATTCTTCCCATACTATGTGCACATTGCCACTTCAGAGAGGAACGCTAGTGCCTCCTATTGGAAGCCACCCTTGCACCTACTTACGTCCTATTGCGTCTCCCTGGCTTTGATGCTCTCATCTTTCCCGGCAGATGATGGCTGTGATATTCAGGCATCATCTGCCGTTATCAGTGGCACTCCACCAGCGGCTGTTAGCCTGCTAAATGCCATTATCAGTGACATTGACAGTGGGGGGCGCTGTTCTATTAGCCCATCTGCGCCCCTGTGGCATGATCGCAACACCCCAAAGGGTTGCCATGATGACCCAGGGTTTACTGAAGACCCCCGTGCTTGTCACAGTGGTCCTCACGTGAACGCCAGCTTCTGATTGGCCTTCGGGGAGACCGTGATTTGTGCGTTGGGCTATGTTCAAATCACCCATTAAAAATAAAGAATTAATACAAAAAATAAAAAAATACCCACATTTGGCATCGTTACACCCGTAAAAGTCTGAGCAGTCAAAATAGGAAATTAATTCATCTGTAAACTTCATGAAGAAAAAAAAATCAAAACACTAAAATTGTTTTTTTCTTATGGCCGCCAAAACTCCATAATAAAATGCAAAAAGTGGCGATCAAAACATCGTATCTACCCCAAAATGGTATCAATAAAACCGTCAGCTCGGGGTGCAATAAACTAGACCTCACACAGCCCCATCGACCAAAAAATGGTCATGTTATGGGTCTTGGAACATGGGGACATAAGGGAATTTTTTTTTTCAAATTTTTGCTCCCCAGCAGTCAGCTATAATTCCACAATCCACCTGCAGCGCCCCCGCAGGGAAGATGAGGCATTACACTTTTCCTGGGCTGTGTATAATGTTGGGTCCTCCAGAGTGGGAAACGTTGTTTGTAGCCTCCCTGGCTAATAAATAAGGGTCATGCACAGAATATGACCCCCTTTATTACATTAACTCCCCAATGATACGACCACTCGGCCCCTACATGCCGCGATACGTTTCTTCTACTTGCACTCAGAGAATCATTTTCTAACAATGGCAATGTTTTCTTTATTCTGTAATTTTGTTTCCAATGGAAACCATCTTTCCTTTAATGTAATGCAGTTTTACACTATTCAGTGTCACACTCATCTTATAATTACCCCCCTCCAGATAATGAATGTGTGTTCAATCCACCCACCAGTAAGTGCGACTTTTAATAAAGCCCGGCTCTGTTACTGCTTCCCATTACTCAGCCGTGTCATGGTAGGAAGAAAAAAAATCTATATACTCAGTGGCATCTATCTAATAAGTATATAGTGTACAGATATGACGGCCTAGTCTAGAATCTGCAGATATGAACATACTGATTAGCAATACAGTTATTAAACTGTGCACGTCCCCAAGAGGAAGCTGTCACGAAACGCGCGTCGGGGTCTGGCAAGGTGCAGCGTACTACGCGGCCACATACAGAGAACACCACGCCATTAAGGGTAATATGTATTTACAAAGTTTCTGCAATTTCTAGTGTATGTATGTTGGCAATCTTGTTACCTATAGTAACACGGGTAAAGCTGATGCTATCTATTGGGCTGTACTGCTGGGGTCTGTTGATTTGTTTGGATTAAGTACTTACACTGCGTGAGCCTTTGCAGAGGCTGTCTTATGGCTACTAAAATATGAATGCCCTAGGTGTATATGCATTCATTATTATTAGACTATGAACCAGTGGTGTAACAGTGTCCTAAAAAAGGTTTTTTTGAACCAATGGTACAACAGTGTTTTTTATTTTGAGTACCCCAATCAATGAACTAAAATTATTTGTTGCTATATGTAAATTGATGGAATTGAATTTGCTCTAGATACTTTCTAGCGCTCACCTGTCATTGTCATAAATATATTTTGTTTCGGTTTAGAGGCACTATTTTAATTATATGTATTATGTTTGTGTCTATGTCAATAAAGTTATAACTTTTTAATCAAAATAAATAGCACTTTTTTGATTAAGCACAGTTTAATAACTGTATTGCTGATTAGTATGTTCATATATTTAGTAGAGTGCGCGGTCGGAAAAGACGGGAACGACGCACCAAAAAATGTTACAAGCAACGTTTTTTGGTGGCGACGGTCCGACGCAACCCGACGCAACCGTCGCACTGCGTCGCTAATGCAAGTCAATGGAGAAAAAACGCATCCTGCAAGCACTTTTGCAGGATGCGTTTTTTGTACAAAACGACGCATAGCGACGTGCAGTGCACGACGCTAGTGTGAAAGTAGCCTAAGACAAGGAGCATGTGCTCGAAAGCTCTAAACCTTAAAGCTTGAACGTGTTGCTCTGAAGCTGGCAGGATCCCTGGCCCCAGCAAGCTTCAGAGCCCCTGAGCTCCGCTGATGTTGGAGAGGCAGAGCTGTCTCTTCTTGTATCATTGCATAGTACACAGTTCGGACCAGCGGCTCAGCCATGCCGCCAGTACAAACTGTCCAAACTGTCAGTCATCAGGAGCGCACCGCTTCTGGCAAGCAGGACGCCTGGAGGCAGAGTTGCTGTGTGCTCATGAAGAAAGATGAAAATAATCCTTTATAGTATTATAATTCCAGTAAATAACAATTATCCATTGTGTAACAAAACATTTTACAATTCTCAAATTTATTATCTGTATCAGTTCCTCAGGTAGTCATCATGACCTCTCATTCATTAAGGACCTACATTGTTTACTTTCAGTGCATAATAGCCTGTGCTGGTCGTGGGATGGATGCACAGGTGCACGGCTCGGCTCATTAGAAGCTCTAACAGCACTGGAATGAGCCGTGCACCTGTGTGTCCATCTCCTAATCAGGACAGATTATTATCCAGTTGGAGAAAACAACAGAGATGAGAGGACACACAGTGGTGGTCAGTACCTGGGACATCATGCATCGGCGGTTCCCAGTGAAGGACAGGTTGTATCACAAAGTTGTTTTACATTTCCAGAGTCATTGGGTATCTCCTGTAGAGTGTAAGCTTTATGGTAAGCAGGGTCCTCTCTTCTGTAGAGTATAAGCCCTTATAGTCAGTGGGGTCCTCTCTCTCTCTCTTCTGTAGAGTGTAAGCCCTTATCGTCAGCAGGGTCCTCTCTTCTGTAGGGTGTAAGCTCTTATGATCAGCAGGGTCCTCTATCTCCTGTAGAGTGTAAGCTCTTATGGTCAGCAGGATCCTCTCTCTTCTGTAGAGTGTAAGCTCTTATGGTCAGTGGGGTCCTCTCTCTCTTCTGTAGAGTGTAAGCTCTTATGGTCAGCAGGGTCCTCTATCTCCTGTAGAGTGTAAGCTCTTATCGTCAGCAGGGTCCTCTCTCTTCTGTAGAGTGTAAGCTCTTATGGTCAGTGGGGTCCTCTCTCTCTTCTGTAGAGTGTAAGCTCTTATGGTCAGCAGGGTCCTCTGTCTCCTGTAGAGTGTAAGCTCTTATGGTCAGCAGGGTCCTCTCCCTCTCCTGTAGAGTGTAAGCTCTTATGGTCAGTGGGGTCCTCTCTCTCTTCTGTAGCGTGTAAGCTCTTATGGTCAGCAGGGTCCTCTCTCTTCTGTAGAGTGTAAGCTCTCATGGTCAGCAGGGTCCTCTCTCTTCTGTCGAGTGTAAGCTCTTATGGTCAGCAGGGTCCTCTCTCTCTCCTGTAGAGTGTAAGCTCTTATGGTCAGTGGGGTCCTCTCTCTCTTCTGTAGAGTGTAAGCTCTTATGATCAGCAGGGTCCTCTATCTCCTGTAGAGTGTAAGCTCTTATGGTCAGCAGGATCCTCTCTCTTCTGTAGAGTGTAAGCTCTTATGGTCAGCAGGGTCCTCTCTCTTCTGTAGAGTGTAAGCTCTTATGGTCAGCAGGGTCCTCTCTCTTCTGTAGAGTGTAAGCTCTTATGGTCAGCAGGGTCCTCTCTCTCCTGTAGAGTGTAAGGTCTTATGGTCAGCAGGGTCCTCTCTCTTCTGTAGAATGTAAGCTCTTATGGTCAGTGGGGTCCTCTCTCTCTTCTGTAGAGTGTAAGCTCTTATGATCAGCAGGGTCCTCTATCTCCTGTAGAGTGTAAGCTCTTATGGTCAGCAGGATCCTCTCTCTTCTGTAGAGTGTAAGCTCTTATGGTCAGCAGGGTCCTCTCTCTTCTGTTGAGTGTAAGCTCTTATGGTCAGCAGGGTCCTCTCTCTCTCCTGTAGAGTGTAAGCTCTTATGGTCAGCAGGGTCCTCTCTCTCCTGTAGAGTGTAAGGTCTTATGGTCAGCAGGGTCCTCTCTCTCCTGTACAGTGTAAGCTCTTATGGTCAGTGGGGTCCTCTCTCTCTTCTGTAGAGTGTAAGCTCTTATGGTCAGCAGGGTCCTCTCTCTCCTGTAGAGTGTAAGGTCTTATGGTCAGCAGGGTCCTCTCTCTTCTGTAGAATGTAAGCTCTTATGGTCAGTGGGGTCCTCTCTCTCTTCTGTAGAGTGTAAGCTCTTATGGTCAGCAGGGTCCTCTATCTCCTGTAGAGTATAAGTTCTTATGGTCAGCAGGATCCTCTCTTCTGTAGAGCGTAAACGCTTATGGTCAGTGGAGTCATTTCTCTCTCTTTCTGTCTCCCTTCCCCCATGTGTATTTACAAAGAAACTACAAGCTTTCCAGTATTGACTCCTATCAGCTGTTATCAGATCCGGAGGTGGACAGAGCAGGAAAGCACAGCATCCATCACTGGGTCGTCCACTCGGCCCTGCTGCTGGGGCTTAAAACAGCTGAAAGTAGCGGAATCCGAGTGTTATGATATTTTTAATCCAAACTTTTCACATTTTTATGTTGGATGCATTAAAGGGGATTCCCATATTAAAAATACTATACTAAAATAATAATATTAGCATATACCTCTAATTAGAAATGTAGTATAGTTTTTCTGATTAGCTATGGCACTTACCTCATGTGCATGGCATTCCAGTAGCTTATGTATCCATGGTTACGACCACTGACAGCTAAATAACTGTCACTATATGAATACAGTAGTCATAACCATGGATACCTAAGTTACTGTAATGCCCTGCACATGGAGTAAGAGACACAGCGAATCAGAAGAACTATACTACATTTCTAATTTGAGGTATTTGCTAATATTATTATTTTATTATTATTATACCTACTATATATTGGGATAGGATCTTGCAGATGGCAATACCCCTTTAAGGCAGTTAGAAAATTATGGCAGAATACATTATATCTCTTAAAGAATGGCGTACACTAAAATGGAGCTGTAGATGTGCCTACTCTTAACTTGAGTTTGAAATATTCTGAGAAATGCAATAGGTTATACTATATTAAAGGGAAAGTCCAAAACATTTATTTTAATTCTAAATGTCTGTAATATAATTAAAAATTCCCTATCGTTCCCTCACTATCTAGATGCTTTATTTTTTTTTAGCTTCTTTCTGTTTGATGATGCTTTATTTGAGAATCCATAGTGAATGCTGGGATACTCAAACCAGCTGTCATCAAGGGGCAGAGGCTGCTCCAGCCTCTCCCCTACTCAGAAACACAGCGTCATCAGTGCAACAATAGGCACAGTGACAGTGCGCTTGCTTGCCAGCTCTGAAGAGAAGAGAGCGCACTGTCAGTGAGCATTGTAAGAAACTGTCAGTGCACATTGTAAGAAGATAACCCGGTATGCATGAAAAGCAAAGACCAGCCCAAGTGACGTTTAAAGCAGTTAGATAGCGTAGTGAAAATCTAGAAAAGAGATTAGATTATGACATTAAATGGACAGATATTTTGGAGTACAATAAATGTTATTCTCGGACCACCCTCTTTAAAAAACAAAACAACAACAACAAAAAAACATATGCTGTATGTCTTAAAATTCCCATTTTATGGGTTTGTAGATACCGATCAAGCTGTTACTTCCAATGTATTATTATATGGCAGATTGGGTACAGAGACAAAATGATGCTGTGTGTCCAACATAATTAGTTCCACAATTTGCTGTTGATAACTCTGCATAGAATAAATGGATAAATGTGTTGAATTCAGAGTTTTTCTTCAGTCCCATTGTTCCCGTTATATAACATTCAGCCCCATTGCCCCCAGTATATAATCTCTGATCCATTGGCTCCCCCGATATGACACCCCTACTCACCCATGCTGTCCGCCTTCACTAACATGTGGGACAGAACAGCCGGTGATGCAGAGCTCACTGATACCAGCGCGGTCCTGTATAGGAGCCACCGGCGTAACAAGTCAGGTCACAACATTTCTTCCCACCTAAATCTTCCCCATCACCTGTGAGTGATATTATCGAGAAGTAGAAGGAACCACAGCAACTCAGCCGTGAAGTGGAGACCCCGTAACGGTACAGAGCGGGATCACCGAGTGCTGAGGAGCAAAGGGAAGAAAAGTCACCAAACCTCTCCTGACTCCATAACTGCAGAGTCGAGACCTTCTCTAGTACTAAAATCAGCACAATCACTGCGCCTCTGTAGAGACCGCAGATAACGAAGGATGCAGGGACAAAGAGGAGTCAGAAAGCAAATAACGTTTTTTTCTAACTTTCCTTTAACTTCCAACCCAACAAAGAATAACAACAGTTTTCCACGCAGGGAACTTAGGTACACGATCACAATTTCACAGTAAATACTATCTACTATATAGGCGCCCTGAACTAAACCCGCGAAACACGACAGCGCCTCACTAGTGACCCACTAACAAGAACAAGTCAACCAAATTCACTTATCAGCGTTGTTTCAACGATGCAGTCCTGATGGTGAAGCTCCGTCAGCGGCGTAGTCCTGATGGTGAAGCTCCGTCAGCGACGTAGTCCTGATGGCGAAGCTCCGTCAGCGACGTAGTCCTGATGGCGGGGGAAGGAGGTGTCCTCCGTTGGCGGGCCCAGGTGTAGATTCGAGTCCAGAATGTCTTTTGCGGTGCTGCGTTACCTCCCACAGGCGGACGTTGATCCGGGGTAACAGTTTCCACGTCCAGAGAGGGGTCTTTTTGAGAAGAATTAGCAGAATAATCGGTATCAGTCACAGCTAAGAAAAACCCAGGAGGGCCCGGAGCACTCTGCGGCAAGATGCTCCCGGGGAGCACGGTAATATTGTCCCTGAGCTGATCAGCGCCACCCCTCTGCCTGGGGGGTCGCTGACGACGAGTGCGCCTCTTTTTGGGGGCTCTGGTAATTGCCCGCAGTGTCTGTTGCACGTTCTCCCCCTGCTTCCAGCAAGTCTCACTGCGGCCTGCACCCACACAACAACTGCGCTGCAGTTTCCTCTCCTCAGAGATTTCCCGCGCTTCTCTGTCCCTGCTTTCGCGCGTTTTGCTTTTTATCCTCTCCTCTCCCTGCGTCACTCTGCCTCCTGTCACATGAGCCTGGCTTCCCATGCGCCCCTCAAATCCGTCCCCCGGAACCCCGACTCTCGGCAACAATGGTTCCACCCGTCTGCACAGCTCATCAGGTCCCTGTCCCCTACATTCCCCCACCCTGTATGCTCGCCAGTCCCCGGGCGAGGCCTTCGCACTGACAGGTCGCCCATCTGACGGGTTGTTCCACACTTGGGTCTGTCTAGTGTGTAAGTCAGGACTGTAGCGAGTTGGGGGTCTACCGGCAGTAGAACGTTCAGAACGTCGTGGCTCGGGTCCTTGTGTAGGGGGTGTTGGGGGAATGTCGTCAGCGGAAGGGTGACTGGTCAGGGGTAGTGTAGTAGTCGAGATAGGGGGAGTATTTTGACGCCGTTCTTCATCATCTTCTTCATCCCACCAATGGTTGTTGGGGGACTCAGTCGTAGGTGGCTCTTCCCTGATTGCGGATTCCGGGGTGTCCGAGTCAACAGAGCGACACAACCGGAGCATGTTGCGATGAAGAATGCGAGTACCTGTACTTCCGGGGGCCTCAGACTGCACTTCATATACAGGTCCATGCGGGTCTACACGGCGAAGCACCCGATAGGGTGTTTTTTCCCAACGATGGTCTAACTTGTTTTGCGGTCTTTGCTCTCGAACGAGTACTCGATCACCTGGCCGGAACTCTGGGGGTTTTGCTGTAGGGGTGCTCCGATGCTCCACTTCCCGAATTCGAGTGTGTACCAGTCGGTGTAAGGTCTGCAGCCGATGCCGATGATCACGCACCCACGAAGCCATCCCTGTTCGGGGGCCTTCTTCCTCCGAAGACAGTTCCAGATCTGTCATGCCTTTTCCTGGGCACCCAAAGACCACTTCATACGGGGTGCGTCCTGTGACTTGATGAACTCTATTGTTGTAGACCCACACTAGGTCAGACACATACTCCGGCCAGCGGGCCTTCTGATCTTGTTCTAGCGCACGCAGCATTTGAAGCAAAGTCCGGTTAAACCGCTCACAAGCCCCATTTCCCTGGGGGTGATACGGTGTGGTGCGTGACTTATCAATTCCGTAGAGGCGATGCAGCTCTTCCATGACTTTGCCCAAGAAACAGGCGCCTTGATCCGAATGTATTCGCCTCGGACAGCCGTAAACTTGAATAAAGTTCTTACAGATAGCGCTCGCCGCCGACTCAGCTGTCTGATCACGGGTAGGGGTGACTACCGCGAATTTTGAAAAATGATCTACCATAACGAGGCAGTGTTCGTAGCCTTGATGCGCTGCTCCAATGGTAATGTAGTCTATCATTAATACTTCAAAAGGGGCAGACGTCGTGATGCTCTGCACAGGCGCCCTTTCCTCCGGTGACTTGGTTAGCTCACATTGTCGACATTGTCTACAGGCAGTTTGTACTTCCGCAAGCAGCCGAGGATGATAGAACCGAGTTTACAGCCACTTAAACGTCCTCTTCACTCCGAAGTGTGCCCCGGACTCATGAGCTTCTTTAGCAACTGCGGCCACCACGGGCCCTGGTAAGACCATCTGCCAGGTCGGCTCGGAATCTGCCTGAGCCATGGTTAAGTGGCATAAGAGCCCGTCCTGAAGAGTTAGGCGCTCCCACTGCCACAGAAGAAGGTTCAGGTCTGACGGGAGAGTTTGTCCAGGGGTTCTCACGGGCAATAGACCATTCGTTATCCACTGTCGCAATGGAGCTAGTTCCTGGTCTTCCTGTTGCAGCCGTATCCATTCGTCCCGACTCTGAACCAACAGTCCTGTAGCCGTTCCGTTCCCGGTCTGTTCCCGGCTCACAGCCGTCCGAGCAGCGCCCCCGATGGCGTAGGGGATTTCTTCTCCCTCCAGCTCCTCATCTCGGTTAGTTCTTGGGGGGTTCTTCCGCAGACGAGAGAACGCGTCAGCATGAACATTCTCCGCTCCTCGCTTGTAGAGGATACGGTATCTGTACTTGGCCATCCGGGCTACCCAGCGCTGTTCCAGGGCACCCAATTTCGCATTTTCCAGATGTGCCAATGGGTTGTTATCCGTGCGTATCAGCACCTCGGAACCGGCCAGGTACTCAGCGAACCGCTCCGTCATAGCCCACACCACGGCCAGCAGCTCCACCTTGAAAGAACTATAATTGTCCGGGTTCAACTCAGAGTCATGAAGAGACCGACTCGCATAGGCGATCACTCTCTCCCGCCCATCCTGAACCTGAGACAACACAGCCCCCAATCCCTGAGAGCTGCCGTCGGTGTGAAGGATGAACGGTTGCGAAAAGTCCGCATAAGCCAACACCGGCGGCTCCATGAGAGCTGTCTTCAAGTCCCGGAACGCTGCTTCTTGTGGCTCCTGCCATTGTATCTTCTTTCCCCGTTCCTTGGGGGAGCTTCCTTTCAGCAGGACTTGTAGATTGTGAGAACGGCGAGCAAAGTTCTTCACGAAGCGCCGGTAGTACCCAGCGAGGCCCAAGAACGCCCGTACATCCTTGGCGGTCTCCGGTGTGGGCCACTCCTGGATTGCGGCAATCTTCTCCTGCGATGGCCGGACTCCTTCGGCGGACACCACATGCCCCAGGTACTCGATTTGTTCCCGGAACAAGTGACACTTCTGGGGCTTCACCTTAAGCCCGTATTTCAGCAACCGGTCTAGTACCTGCTCCAGTCGGCACAGATGTTCCTCGAATGTTGGAGCATAGATGATGATGTCATCCAGATAAATGAGAGTGGCCTCGAAGTTCAAATCCCCCAGACACCGCTCCATTAATCGTTGGAAGGTGCCTGGAGCGTTGGCCAGCCCAAACGGCATTCGATTGAACTCGAATAGTCCCATGGGAAGGATAAACGCTGTCTTAGGACGATCTGCTTCTGTCATCGGGACCTGCCAGTATCCGCTGGCTAGGTCTAAGGTGGAAAAATATTTGGCCCGACCCAGCACGGAGAGAGACTCCTCGATACGGGGAAGTGGATAAGAGTCTCGGACGGTGCATGCATTTAGCTTACGATAGTCCACACAGAACCGGAGCGTGCCGTCCTTTTTCCGCACCAGCACGATCGGAGCAGCCCACGGGCTCTGACTCTCGCGGATCACTCCCTTTTGTAGCATCTGGCCTAACAACGTCTTTACTTCCTGGTACATCTGCGGGGGAATCTGTCTGTACCACTCCCTGATGGGCACTGTATCTCCGGTCGGAATTCCATGTTCGATGGCCGTGGTACAGCCAAAATCATCTTCATGTTGTGCGAACACTTTAGCATAATGTCCAAGGAGTCGCTGCACTTGTGAGATCTGTGATGGATCCAGGCCCGACAATTCCGTCCGCATGTGCTCCAGAATAGTTTGACCCTTTCGAAACGCTATTGGCTCAGGATCCTGCGTTGACCGGACACTGACCATCCAGGGATCAGGGGAATCCACCGTTAACTGCAAAGTATCTGGAGGGGGCATCACTTCTAAAGGTCGTAACACTTTGGCCATCTCACTTCGGACCCGTAGCACGACATCGTGTTCGTCCACATTCACACATCGCACTGGTACGGCCCCATTTTTAACAGTAGCCAGGGATCGGGCCACCAGCAGTCCTGTGGGCAAAGGGGATGTAAAGGTGGGCTCAATCTGTACTTGTACTCCTTCTAGAGGGATGCGAGCTCGTATGGGCAGGGATATAACAGTCTGTCCTGGGGGGAACGTCACCTTTGCTGTCGGGGAAGTAATTACTCTCCCTAGTATGTCTCCCTCCTGACAGGTCTCTTGTACTCGGACTTCCCTCACTAACTGTCTGAACACGGAGCCCTGAGGTGTACTGGTCCCCCACTGATTGAGTGTCTCTTGCGTAGTCTCCCCTAACAGAAAACTGCCAAAATCTTTCAATACGTTCATCCCCAAGGTCACAGTATGTTGTGGGCCGGGATCTCCCCGTGTTAACACAACCCCCCGGCGGCCCAGGTCCTTCCCACATAAAGATATTTGCATCCAGGTGACCCCTTCCACTGGGATGGGCAGCTGATTGGCGGCCTGTAACCGAATTACGGGACCCCATTGGGGTCTGACTGTCAAAGGAAAGTGTTTTCTAAAATAAGCCTCGGGCATAGTCGTGACTTGGGACCCGGTGTCCACCAGACAACGGACAGCCCGCCCTTCAAACTCTGCCCAAACCAGGGGGCAGCTGGCAACCAAATTTCCGGGACTTTCACCACCCATCCGCGGGGACTCTGGCTCCGAGCGTCGTCCCCTTAGCTCGGAGCCCTCTAGTTTAACGCCTGACGGGACGAGGCCCTCCCTCTCTGGGGGCACTCCCGTGCGAAATGTCCTGCCTCCCCGCAACCATAGCAAGCACCGGGGACCGGATAATATCCTGGACGAGCGCCACGAGCTGGACTCCCAGACCCTTGCCCCCGGGGTAGCTCCCTTGGGCTTCGCGCATTCTTTTTAACTTCAGCCAGTTCGTCCCTGATTTGTTTGAGCTCCTGCCGCATCTCCTGAACCCACGACGGCTCACCCCCTCCTGGTGCAGCGGTCTGGATAACCCGAGTCTCTCCTGTCAGGACCGTCACCCCCCTCTCTTGCTCCCGGGTGCGGGCCTCATTGCCTATGTCGGAGAAAGTCAGGCGCGGGTCGACCCGCACTCGTTCACGTAGAGCCTGTTTGGTCAACTCATCTCGCAGTCCCGTCACCAGTTGGTCGCGCAGGGTCACGTCAACATGTCCCATCCCCATACCATCTTTCCGCACGATTGCAATGTTTAGCTCTTGCAGAGCATTCATGTACTGAGTGACAGTCTCGCCTTCTTTTTGTCGCCGTCCAAACAACCGGGCCCGCAGCTCTCCCACGTCGGTGGGATCCCCGTGCGTCCCCTCTAACACATTTAACACCCCGGTAAAAGTATTCCGCTCTGTGGGGGGTCTCAACATCACTGAATCTCGGGCCTCTCCGTCTAAGGCCATAATGGCCACCTCTGCTTCCAGGGCCGGGGTCATAGGATGCATCCTCAGCAGCCCCCGCATCCTTTCAGTCCAACTCCACAACAACATGTTGGGCAGGTTATTCAACATGGCCCCCAATAAGAGAGACGCTCTCGGGCCAGCCCCATCCTCCGTATCTTCTGGCTCCCTCTTTGGATCCTGCATCCTGCCGACTACGCCAAATGTAGAGACCGCAGATAACGAAGGATGCAGGGACAAAGAGGAGTCAGAAAGCAAATAACGTTTTTTTCTAACTTTCCTTTAACTTCCAACCCAACGAAGAATAACAACAGTTTTCCACGCAGGGAACTTAGGTACACGATCACAATTTCACAGTAAATACTATCTACTATATAGGCGCCCTGAACTAAACCCGCGAAACACGACAGCGCCTCACTAGTGACCCACTAACAAGAACAAGTCAACCAAATTCACTTATCAGCGTTGTTTCAACGATGCAGTCCTGATGGTGAAGCTCCGTCAGCGGCGTAGTCCTGATGGTGAAGCTCCGTCAGCTACGTAGTCCTGATGGCGAAGCTCCGTCAGCGACGTAGTCCTGATGGCGGGGGAAGGAGGTGTCCTCCGTTGGCGGGCCCAGGTGTAGATTCGAGTCCAGAATGTCTTTTGCGGTGCTGCGTTACCTCCCACAGGCGGACGTTGATCCGGGGTAACAGTTTCCACGTCCAGAGAGGGGTCTTTTTGAGAAGAATTAGCAGAATAATCGGTATCAGTCACAGCTAAGAAAAACCCAGGAGGGCCCGGAGCACTCTGCGGCAAGATGCTCCCGGGGAGCACGGTAATATTGTCCCTGAGCTGATCAGCGCTACCCCTCTGCCTGGGGGGTCGCTGACGACGAGTGCGCCTCTTTTTGGGGGCTCTGGTAATTGCCCGCAGTGTCTGTTGCACGTTCTCCCCCTGCTTCCAGCAAGTCTCACTGCGGCCTGCACCCACACAACAACTGCGCTGCAGTTTCCTCTCCTCAGAGATTTCCCGCGCTTCTCTGTCCCTGCTTTCGCGCGTTTTGCTTTTTATCCTCTCCTCTCCCTGCGTCACTCTGCCTCCTGTCACATGAGCCTGGCTTCCCATGCGCCCCTCAAATCCGTCCCCCGGAACCCCGACTCTCGGCAACAATGGTTCCACCCGTCTGCACAGCTCATCAGGTCCCTGTCCCCTACACCTCCGCTGGGAGCTTCATGGCAGAGCAGCTGCAGGCAGCCTTATATCACTAAGCACAATGCCAAGCGTCAGATGGAGTGGTGTAAAGCCGCCAACACTGGACTCTGGAGCAGTGGAAATGGAGCACCCCCACATTAAGGGCAATGGGGTACCCGGCACTGGGTCTATCTCTCTCGATTCTGGGGATGTCACGGTGGCCCGACCCGGTCCGTGGCCCTTCTGAGGGGCGTCCAATTAAAGGTGAAGTTTGTCTGGTGTTCGTGACGCCACCTGTGGTATTCGGTCAGGGTGACCGACGCTGCTTAGGGGTCCGCTGGGGTGATGGAATGGCAGCTAGATGGTATACCTTCCCACAGGTGAGGTATGTCCCCAGGGCTTCCCAGATGTGTAGGAGTGATGGTGGACAATGTAAGGCGCAATGAATAACGAGGACACAAAGGTTGCAGTCTCTTTACCTTTTACTGAAGACTTCAGCGTCCACAGTCCAGAGTACCGTTCACAGGGCAGGCAGAGTTTGGCTGGTCCGAAGGCATTTCCAGAGTTCTCTTAACCAGGTGGAAATCAGTAGCCTTCCTGCTAGCGCCTGGGTGTTGTAGTACCTCCCTGCTGAGCACCACGGGATAGTCCTCACAACTTTCGTAGATGTTTCTGATGTTCACTCTCTCTCTGTCCCCCAGATGGTATGGATAGGACAACCCGTATGACTGGGATAGCCTGGGGCTTGTTTGTAGGGACCCTAGAGACGCCCCGACCCCCACAATTTGCCACCGTGTCTTCTTAGGTATTAAGGTCGGGCAGCCAACTTGGAATTGACTGTCCTGCCGGTCTCTGAAATAATGCGTAGAGTCAATTACTCCCTCGGTGTTCCGGCCACTGGCTACGTGCTTCAGAAGGAGGCTGCCGATCTCGGGGCAGAACTCCTCCCGGTATTATCTCCTTGTGCTGTGACTTCGTTTCTCACTCTCCACAATACACTTCTCTTCATGTCCTTTCTTAGGATGCTGCCGCACGTGGGGCAGGCGCAGCTCCGTAGCTTTCTATCTTGTGCTAGGCCTCTGCCAGGATCCCAACCCTGACAGGGACCCTCTGTCTGCAGCTCAGATGTTCCTCCTTTTCCTCCTGTCTGCCTGACAGGTCCTCTCTGGGTCAAACCCAGGCAGCTTCTGACTCACTTCCTATCCAACCCACCAGTTTTACCCGTGTGTGAGGAGTGCCCTAATAGATAGAAGCAAGGCTCCCCCTGATGGACTGGAGTGTGAAGTGTAGTGTGTGTCTTGTGATACCTGGTCAGGTGAACTCCTTTAGTACCATCAGACGTAATATCACTCCCCCTGGTGGAAGAGCGACATTACTGCAATGACCAGGATTCTGGGGCGCTGCACTCCCCCCCGTTAAATTCAGTACTCCGGGACTGGGAAAAGAAAACAGCAATTACAGGTTAGCAAAAGACATACAAAATTTTTGGAATGCTGTAAACAAATTAATTTAACAGTGCTTCCCTTTATGGGAGGTGAGGACACTTGAACGTTACAAACAAGAACATATTTACATTGTGCAATAAGCAGATTGGTTCTATAGATAGATAATAACTGTTTCCAATTACCCATACAGGTATTCTATCTATTAATTACTAAGTGCTATCTCAACAATAAATTAACATTTTCCTTAAGTGCAAAGTCTATTAACCATCTATCTATGGCTCTCTAAAGGACTCACTATCCCCTACGGGTTCACTTTATTGAAATTCAGAACAAGTTTCACCTCCACTACAGGCTAGACCGTATCTTTCTTCCAACTTCCTCTTGTCCTCCATTTTATTTAAAGTACATCATTAAACATTTCTTATCACTAGCTTTCTAACTACATACTATCACTATGTAAAACACTATTGCTATCTAACTTCTTTAAGCAACATTATCACTTTTAAACATTCCCTTTAAGAGGAAACTCCAAGTCTTTTCAGAGGTAGTGCAAATAATCACATCATTAATTTCCAAGTTCGTTTAAAGGCAACATGACGTGATGTAATATGAGGGACCCGTTACGAACCCCCAAACGTTGGGCTTGGGTGGGCTACAAGACGTGTAATCCTGACTCGGAATTCTGCGGCACCAACAGGTTTTTCTTCAGGTCTGTGAAGCAAAGCAGTTATTTTACAGCATAATTAACAGCAGTTTCTGTTAAGAGGCAGTCTCTGTAAAAGCCTCCTATGTAAAACCAGTAGAGAGCACCTTTAAGAAGGTGCAAACTATTTACAGAAGCAGTTTGTGACCATGTGCAGTTCATGATTCCGCAGTTCTTTAGAAAGAGTAGAAAATTTGTGCAAAACTTGAAACAATAGGGATCCCGGGTAAACAAAGGGATCTGTTGTGAAATTGGATTCTGGGCTCCCCCTGTGGCCACTTGTGGAATTTAACTTGTGTGCATCATCCCCTCTGTTCACCTGCTCCTATCAGGATGTGGGAGTCGCTATATAACCTTGCTCCTCTGTCAGTTTCCTGCCGGTCAACAATGTAATCAGTAGCCTTTCTGTGCATGTTCCTGCTACTAGACAACTCCCAGCTAAGTTGGACTTTTGTCCTTGTGTGTTTTTGCATTTTGTTCCTGTTCACAGCTGCTGTTTCGTTACTGTGTCTGGAAAGCTCTTGTGAGCGGAAATTGCCACTCTGGTGTTATGAGTTAATGCTAGAGTCTTAAAGTAATTTCTGGATGGTGTTTTGATAGGGTTTTCTGCTGACCATGAAAGTGCCCTTTCTGTCTTCATGCTATCTAGTAAGCGGACCTCGATTTTGCTAAACCTATTTTCATACTACGTTTGTCATTTCATCTTAAATCACCGCCAATATATGTGGGGGCCTCTGTCTGCCTTTTGGGAAAATTTCTCTAGAGGTGAGCCTGGACTGTCTTTTCCTCTGCTAGGATTAGGTAGTTCTCCGGCTGGCGCTGGGCATCTAGGGATAAAAAAACGTAGGCATGCTACCCGGCCACTTCTAGTTGTGCGGCAGGTTTAGTTCATGGTCAGTATAGTTTCCATCTTCCAAGAGCTAGTTCTCATATATGCTGGGCTATGTTCTCTCGCCATTGAGAAACATGACAGTTTGACCGGCCCAAAAAAGGGTTAAATTACTGGCTGAGAAAGGAGAGAAAAAAGAAGTCTGCTACAATTTTTTTTTTTTTTTTTTTCCCCTCTAGTTCTGAGTGTGCTCTTAATTGAATCACTTGCTAGTCTGCCTATACTGCAGCCTTCCTCTCTTCCTCTCCTTCTAATCCTTGAATGGCTCTGTGTTCACCTGTTTCAAATGGATCTTCAGAGTGTAGCTACAGGTTTGAATAATCTCGCCACAAAGGTACAAAATTTGCAAGATTTTGTTGTTCATGCACCTATGTCTGAGCCTAGAATTCCTTTGCCTGAATTCTTCTCGGGGAATAGATCTCACTTTCAAAATTTTAAAAATAATTGCAAATTGTTTTTGTCCCTGAAGTCTCGCTCTGCCGGAGACCCTGCACAGCAGGTCAGGATTGTAATTTCCTTGCTCCGGGGCGACCCTCAGGACTGGGCTTTTGCATTGGCACCAGGGGATCCTGCGTTGCTCAATGTGGATGCGTTTTTTCTGGCCTTGGGGTTGCTTTATGAGGAACCTCATTTAGAGCTTCAGGCGGAAAAGGCCTTGATGTCCTTGTCTCAGGGGCAAGATGAAGCTGAAATATACTGCCAAAAATTCCGCAAATGGTCTGTGCTTACTCAGTGGAATGAGTGCGCCCTGGCGGCGATTTTCAGAGAAGGTCTCTCTGATGCCATTAAGGATGTTATGGTGGGGTTCCCTGTGCCTGCGAGTCTGAATGAGTCCATGACGATGGCTATTCAGATCGATAGGCGTCTGCGGGAGCGCAAACCTGTGCACCATTTGGCGGTGTCTACTGAGAAAACGCCAGAAAATATGCAATGTGATAGAATTCTGTCCAGAAGCGAGCGGCAGAATTTTAGACGAAAAAATGGGTTGTGCTTCTATTGTGGTGATTCAACTCATGTTATATCAGCATGCTTTAAGCGTACTAAGAAGCCTGACAAGTCTGTTTCAATTAGCACTTTACAGTCTAAGTTTATTCTATCTGTGACCCTGATTTGTTCTTTGTCATCTATTACCGCGGACGCCTATGTCGACTCTGGCGCTGCTTTGAGTCTTATGGATTGGTCCTTTGCCAAACGCTGTGGGTATGATTTGGAGCCATTGGAGGCTCCGATACCTCTGAAAGGGATTGACTCCACCCCATTGGCTAGTAATAAACCACAATACTGGACACAAGTGACTATGCGTGTTAATCCGGATCACCAGGAGGTTATTCGCTTTCTGGTGCTGTATAATCTACATGATGTTTTGGTGCTGGGATTGCCATGGCTGCAATCTCATAACCCAGTCCTCGACTGGAGAGCTATGTCTGTGTTAAGCTGGGGATGTAAAGGAACTCATGGGGACGTACCTTTGGTTTCCATTTCATCATCTATTCCCTCTGAGATTCCTGAATTCTTGTCTGACTTTCGTGACGTTTTTGAAGAACCCAAGGTTGGTTCACTACCTCCGCACCGGGAGTGCGATTGTGCCATAGACTTGATCCCGGGTAGTAAATACCCTAAGGGTCGTTTATTTAATCTGTCTGTGCCTGAACACGCCGCTATGCGAGAATATATAAAGGAGTCCTTGGAAAAGGGACATATTCGTCCTTCGTCATCTCCCTTAGGAGCCGGTTTTTTCTTTGTGTCTAAGAAAGACGGCTCTTTGAGGCCGTGTATTGATTATCGACTTTTGAATAAAATCACTGTTAAATATCAATATCCGTTACCACTGCTTACTGATTTGTTTGCTCGTATAAAGGGGGCCAAGTGGTTCTCTAAGATTGATCTCCGTGGGGCGTATAATTTGGTGCGAATCAAGCAGGGGGATGAGTGGAAAACCGCATTTAATACGCCCGAGGGCCATTTTGAGTATTTGGTGATGCCTTTTGGTCTTTCAAATGCCCCTTCAGTCTTCCAGTCCTTTATGCATGACATTTTCCGCGATTATTTGGATAAATTTATGATTGTGTATCTGGATGATATTCTGATTTTTTCGGATGACTGGGACTCTCATGTCCAGCAGGTCAGGAGGGTTTTTCAGGTTTTGCGGTCTAATTCCTTGTGTGTGAAGGGTTCTAAGTGTGTTTTTGGGGTTCAGAAGATTTCCTTCTTGGGATACATTTTTTCCCCCTCTTCCATCGAGATGGATCCTGTCAAGGTTCAGGCTATTGGTGATTGGACGCAACCCTCTTCTCTTAAGAGTCTTCAGAAATTTTTGGGCTTTGCTAACTTTTATCGTCGATTTATTGCTGGTTTTTCTGATGTTGTAAAACCATTGACTGATTTGACTAAGAAGGGTGCTGATGTTGCTGATTGGTCCCCTGATGCTGTGGAGGCCTTTCGGGAGCTCAAGCGCCGCTTTTCTTCCGCCCCAGTGTTGCGTCAGCCTGATGTTGCTCTTCCTTTTCAGGTTGAGGTCGACGCTTCTGAAATCGGAGCTGGGGCGGTGTTGTCGCAGAGAAGTTCCGACTGCTCCGTGATGAGACCTTGTGCTTTTTTTTCCCGTAAATTTTCGCCCGCCGAGCGGAATTATGATATTGGGAATCGGGAGCTTTTGGCCATGAAGTGGGCTTTTGAGGAGTGGCGTCACTGGCTTGAGGGGGCCAGACATCAGGTGGTGGTATTGACTGACCACAAAAATTTAATTTACCTTGAGTCTGCCAGGCGCCTGAATCCTAGACAAGCGCGCTGGTCGTTGTTTTTCTCTCGGTTTAATTTTGTGGTGTCTTACCTACCGGGTTCTAAGAATGTTAAGGCGGATGCCCTTTCTAGGAGTTTTGAGCCTGACTCCCCTGGTAATTCTGAGCCCACAGGTATCCTTAAAGATGGAGTGATATTGTCTGCCGTTTCTCCAGACCTGCGGCGGGCCTTGCAGGAGTTTCAGGCGGATAGACCTGATCGTTGCCCACCTGGTAGACTGTTTGTTCCTGATGATTGGACCAGTAGAGTCATCTCTGAGGTTCATTCTTCTGCGTTGGCAGGTCATCCTGGAATCTTTGGTACCAGGGATTTGGTGGCAAGGTCCTTCTGGTGGCCTTCCCTGTCACGAGATGTGCGAGGCTTTGTGCAGTCTTGTGACGTTTGTGCTCGGGCCAAGCCTTGTTGTTCTCGGGCTAGTGGATTGTTGTTACCCTTGCCTATCCCGAAGAGGCCTTGGACGCACATCTCGATGGATTTTATTTCGGATCTGCCTGTTTCTCAGAAGATGTCTGTCATCTGGGTGGTGTGTGACCGTTTCTCTAAGATGGTCCATCTGGTTCCCTTGCCTAAGTTGCCTTCTTCTTCCGAGTTGGTTCCTCTGTTTTTTCAAAATGTTGTTCGTTTGCATGGTATTCCGGAGAATATCGTTTCTGACAGAGGGACCCAATTCGTGTCTAGATTTTGGCGGGCATTCTGTGCTAGGATGGGCATAGATTTGTCTTTTTCGTCTGCTTTCCATCCTCAGACTAATGGCCAGACCGAGCGGACTAATCAGACCTTGGAGACATATTTGAGGTGTTTTGTGTCTGCGGATCAGGATGATTGGGTTGCTTTTTTGCCTTTGGCGGAGTTCGCCCTCAATAATCGGGCCAGCTCTGCCACCTTGGTGTCCCCGTTTTTCTGTAATTCGGGGTTTCATCCTCGATTTTCCTCCGGTCAAGTGGAATCTTCGGATTGTCCTGGAGTGAAAGCTGTGGTGGAGAGGTTGCATCAGATTTGGGGGCAGGTGGTGGACAATTTGAAGTTGTCCCAGGAGAAGACTCAGCTTTTTGCCAACCGCCGTCGTCGTGTTGGTCCTCGGCTTTGTGTTGGGGACTTGGTGTGGTTGTCTTCTCGTTTTGTCCCTATGAGGGTTTCTTCTCCTAAGTTTAAGCCTCGGTTCATCGGCCCGTACAAGATATTGGAGATTCTTAACCCTGTGTCCTTCCGTTTGGACCTCCCTGCATCCTTTTCGATTCATAATGTTTTTCATCGGTCATTGTTGCGCAGGTATGAGGTACCAGCTGTGCCTTCCGTTGAGCCTCCTGCTCCGGTGTTGGTTGAGGGTGAGTTGGAGTACGTTGTGGAAAAGATCTTGGACTCTCGTGTTTCCAGACGGAAACTCCAGTATCTGGTCAAATGGAAGGGATACGGTCAGGAGGATAATTCTTGGGTCACTGCCTCTGATGTTCATGCCTCCGATCTTGTCCGTGCCTTTCATAGGGCTCATCCTGATCGCCCTGGTGGTTCTGGTGAGGGTTCGGTGCCCCCTCCTTGAGGGGGGGGTACTGTTGTGAAATTGGATTCTGGGCTCCCCCTGTGGCCACTTGTGGAATTTAACTTGTGTGCATCATCCCCTCTGTTCACCTGCTCCTATCAGGATGTGGGAGTCGCTATATAACCTTGCTCCTCTGTCAGTTTCCTGACGGTCAACAATGTAATCAGTAGCCTTTCTGTGCATGTTCCTGCTACTAGACAACTCCCAGCTAAGTTGGACTTTTGTCCTTGTGTGTTTTTGCATTTTGTTCCTGTTCACAGCTGCTGTTTCGTTACTGTGTCTGGAAAGCTCTTGTGAGCGGAAATTGCCACTCTGGTGTTATGAGTTAATGCTAGAGTCTTAAAGTAATTTCTGGATGGTGTTTTGATAGGGTTTTCTGCTGACCATGAAAGTGCCCTTTCTGTCTTCATGCTATCTAGTAAGCGGACCTCGATTTTGCTAAACCTATTTTCATACTACGTTTGTCATTTCATCTTAAATCACCGCCAATATATGTGGGGGCCTCTGTCTGCCTTTTGGGAAAATTTCTCTAGAGGTGAGCCAGGACTGTCTTTTCCTCTGCTAGGATTAGGTAGTTCTCCGGCTGGCGCTGGGCATCTAGGGATAAAAAAACGTAGGCATGCTACCCGGCCACTTCTAGTTGTGCGGCAGGTTTAGTTCATGGTCAGTATAGTTTCCATCTTCCAAGAGCTAGTTCTCATATATGCTGGGCTATGTTCTCTCGCCATTGAGAAACATGACAGGGATCCCATTAAGAGTTAACCCTAAACGGGTTTGAGCAGCAAAGGAAGAACAAACAGTTAAAATAATTTTTTACAGTTTTCGGTTCTCCGAGGTTTACTCTGGCGGCCTCCACCAGGGCTTTACATGACATGTAGCCCTCTGTGGTTTGGGATAGTACGCGTCCAAGCTCACTCCCGGTGCCGGGTACACTCCGTGAGTTTGTTTCTCATGCACTGTCAGGTCGTGCGCAGCAATAAAAGTCTGGGTGGTCTGGTGGATGATGCATGTTACAGCGGGAGCTGCCGCAGCTGCGTCAGCGGTAAGGTCTTCCTCCAGGGTCCTGGATACCGCCAAGAGGGCTGTGCATTTCTGCACATCCCGGGCCCACCAGCTGTTTTCTTTTTGGTACCGGCGGTAGGTCACAGCATCTCCAGGTTTCAGGACGGAGCCCGCGCCATCTCTGCACAGGCAGGACTCCACCTCGTCCCGGTGAACGTGAACTCTCACCGACGACCCGATCTCCCGGATGAATCCCTTTTATTTTTGAGGTTGGTATGCCACCACAACACCCCACTTCGGTAGTGAGTCTTTCAACAAGTCGCCTCGAGCCTCCCGCTCAACTTCCCTCTTGTACTCTGCGATCAGATGCCGCTGGTATTCTCCCCATGGGAAGGGCCCAAGGTTATGCTCGCGTAGTTCCGGGCCTGGTGACGAAGGCTCCGGGGTTCCAGCAGCAGCGGCGACAATCGGAGTAAAGGCGGGAGGGATGCAAAATCCAAGCATATCAGGGCACTGAGTACCCGCTCGTGAGGTGACTCTTCCGACGCCACTCCATTCCTCTGGGGTTGGCACCAGAGCTGGTACAGGCAGCAGAGGTTGGAGCACCCCCATGTTAAGGGCAATGGGGTACCCGGGTCTATCTCTCTTGGTTCTGGGGATGTCATGGTGGCCCAACCCGGTCCGTGGCCCTTCTGAGGGGCGTGCAATTAAAGGTGAAGTTTGTCTGGTGTTCGTGACGCCACCTGTGGTATTCGGTCAGGGTGACCGACACTGCTTAGGGGTCCGCTGGGGTGATGGAATGGCAGCTAGATGGTATACCTTCCCACAGGTGAAGTATGTCCCCAGGGCTTCCCAGATGTGTAGGAGTGATGGTGGATGATGTAAGGCGCAATGAATAACGAGGACACAAAGGTTGCAGTCTCTTTACCTTTTACTGAAGACTTCAGCGTCCACAGTCCAGAGTACCGTTCACAGGGCAGGCAGAGTTTGGCTGGTCCAAAGGCATATCCAGAGTTCTCTTAACCAAGTGGAAATCAGTAGCCTCCCTACTAGCGCCTGTGTGTTGTAGTACCTCCCTGCTGAGCACCACGGGATAGTCCTCACAACTTTCGTAGATGTTTCTGATGTTCTCTCTCTCTCTCTGTCCCCCAGATGGTATGGATAGGACAACCCGTATGACTGGGATAGCCTGGAGCTTGTTTGTAGGGACCCTAGAGACGCTCCGACCCCCACAATTTGCCACCGTGTCTTCTTAGGTATTAAGGTCGGGCAGCCAACTTGGAATTGACTGTCCTGCCGGTCCCCTCTGACCCTCTGTCAGAGGGACCCTCTGTCTGTAGCTCAGATGTTCCTCCTTCTCCCCCTGTCTGCCTGACAGATCCTCTCTGGGTCAAACCCAGGCAGCTTCTGACTCACTTCCTATCCATCCCACCAGTTTTACTCGTGTGTGAGGAGTGCCCTAATAGATAGAAGCAAGGCTCCCCCTGATGGACTGGAGTGTGAAGTGTGGTGTGTGACTTGTGATACCTGGCAAGGTGAACTCCTTTAGTACCATCAGACGTAATATCATTCCCCCTGGTGGAAGAGCGACATTACTGCAACGACCAGGACTCTGGGGCGCTGCAGAAGCATGTTCTGTGCAGTGATGGATCACACTTCAACTGGCGTCTGATGAATGAGTCTCGATTTGATAAATGCCAGGAGAATGCTAACTTGGCGTTTAACGCTCCTTTTTCCACAGACCATTCCCTCTTAATGACAGAACACACTGTGTTTCCACTCCCTAAATGTCCATTTGGGCTGAGCTTTATGGTGCAGCATCCTGTTATCACGGCAAAGAAGTCTAGAAAGTCTCCCGTTTTTTTCCAGGAGCCTCTCACACTCCTGCAGAATTTGGATAGCATGACATGCAATTAATGAAGAATTGCATCTGACTCTAAAATACATTTATTATTCTCTTAGGTCTCTCCAGACTTCAAAGCATAAAAAATGGAGGTCGAGGAAGGGGCTAAAGAATAAGCTAATATTATTCCTCTGTCATAGCCCAGTCTCTCGCCTGTTTATCCACTGCAGCTCCCCGCTCGGTCCTCCATTTGCTTTGTATCGATCTTCTTTTTGGTCTTCTCCTCAGTCTTCCAGCACTGGCTTTGGCTCACATTGTCATGTGCGAAGCAACATACATCAATGGCGTGCAATGGCACAAGCGGTCGTGTTCATCACCCTAAATAGTTTTCTCTTCCTCCGCTGACTAGGCATTACATGGCCACGTGGGGCCCAGCGCACATGAATAACATGCAATGGCTCAAGAACTTCTCTTCCACCGGTGACTCGGCTTCCCATGGTCACATTAGTCATGACACACGTCATTGACCTGCATCATGTGCCATTGACCACGCGAGGCCTCCTCAATGGTGGAAGAAGATCTTCCAAAAAAAGTTTGTTATGATGATTGTTACGAGAAGAGTCGCTTCTTCCAGTGATAAGTTGGTGATACGTAATTAACCAGTGCGATGGATACAATTTGTGGAAAAAGATCTAAAATGTGAATTTAGCTCCTCTCAAAGCTTGATGCCTCCTTTAACTACACTGATCAGGAGCGTGTTATTTTGTTTCTTGTAGAATACGTCATGGGACATTAACCTTCCCTTATTCATACAGTATCTCAAAATGGTAGCCTACTAATGACCACTGTAGTCAAGCATGGTCCCTGCTGTGGTTACCATAACAACAAGATTTTGTGGAGCATTGTGTAATCGCCAAGGAGTGGAGTCTTGGAACTCCATTGAATGTTGTAGTTATAGCAACCTGAGCACAGACCTGGATATTCCACATAGTGATATCAGAGGGAACATGGCATAGTCACCTACACAAAGAAGTTACCCAGCTAGACATCTTGGATCATTCGACCATAGTTTGTGAGCTCGGGATAACTAATATTTGTGTGCCTCCGTATAGAGGTCTTTTAGTGGCTTCTTTTTCGGGAAGGGGGGGGGGGGTTAATATGTATATAAAAATCCTGAGGCCAGTTATTTTCTGGGAGGCAATACCTACTCTGTCTGTGTGTGTGTGTGTGGGGGGGGGGAGATAGCATTTTTCACTTTTTCCTAAATCACAGCTTGCTCCAGATGTTGTGATGTATTTTTCCTGGCCATTTAGGAACATTTTTCTCACAAACACCTCTGTTGTTTTTTGTTAGAGGATACAACAACTGCAGGCTTGTGCTGTAGGGGGATTACCTTTTGTATTGTATGACCTGTCTGGTTTGTTTTCTTGTTTTTTCATGTAATCCACTGTGTTGATAAAGAAGGTAATGCTTACTGTGTGGCCCAAGTAAAATAGTTACCGTATTCTTTGGATTATAAGACGCTCTGGATTATAAGATGCACCACAAATTTTGAGGAGAAAACTAGGAATTTTTTTTTTTTATAAAATGGTGGTGATTCTTATAATCCATGCGTCTTATTGCTTACCGGGGGTGGTGGCTGAGGTGAAACGGGGTCCCAGGGTCGCTGCTGGAGGAGGCAGGCGTGGGGTGATGCTGCAGGCCGCAGGCTGAAATGAGGGGGTGTTCCAATGTGCGTTGTTCCGCTGCGGGTGCTGCTTCTGATGTCCAGTGCTGCTTCGGGTGTCTGGCGCTGCTTCGAATGTCCGGTGCTGCTTCGGGTGTCTGGTGCTGCTTCGAATGTCCGGTGCTGCTTCGAATGTCCGGCGCTGCGGGGGTCTCCGGTGCTGCTGCAGGTGTCCGGTGCTGCTTCGGGTGTCCAGAGCTGAGGGGGTCTCCGGTGCTGCTGCAAGGGACTCTGATGCTGCTGTGGGGGTGTCTAGTGCTGCGGGAATCTCCAGTGCTGTTGCGGGTGTCTCCGGAGCTACTGCAGATGCCTCCAGTGCTGCGGGGACTCTGCAGACATTTTGTGAAAGGCCAGAGCCCCGCAGTTTCATGGTTTCCTATGCGGTGGACTTCTGAGAAAATGGCGACCATTTTGCCAGAGTGTTTGTATGTATATGTGCATGTAGAAGAGCTGTGTATGTGCATATGTAGTATGTAGCAGAGCTGTGTATATGTGCATGTAGCAGAGCTGTGTGTATGTATTTGCATATGTAGCAGACAAGTGTGTATGCATAGGTGCATGTAGCAGAGCTGTTTGTGTATGTATATGTGCATGTAGAAGAGCTGTGTATGTGCATATGTAGCAGAGCTATGTGTATGTATATGTGCATGTAGCAGAGCTGTGTGTATGTATATGTGCATGTAGCAGAGCTGCGTGTATGTATACGTGCATATGTCTATGTGCATGAAGCAAAGCTGTGTGTATGTTCACCGTGCATGGGGCAGCACGGTGGCTCAGTGGTCAGCACTGCAACCTTGCAGCACTGGGGTCCTGGGTTCAAATCCCACAAAGGACAGCATCTGCAAGAAGTTTGTATGTTCTTCCTGTGTTTGCGTGGGTTTCCTCTGGGTACTCTGGTTTCCTCCCACACTCCAAAGACATACTGATAGGGAATCTAGATTATGAGCCCCAATTGGAACAGTGCCAATAATGTCTGCAAACTGCTATGGAATTAATGACGCCATATAAGTGAGTAAAATAAATTAAAATATATATGTAGCAGTGCTGTTTGTGTATGTGTATGTGCATATGTAGCAGAGGTGTGTATGTATATGTAAATATAGAGCAAAACTATGTGTGAATGTGTATGTGCATGTAGCAGATGTGTGTGTGTGTGTGTCTGTGTGTGTGTAAGAACACACTGCAAAGAAACACTAACAATTAGAGATGGGCAGACACCTGGAGGTTTGGGTCCGGTGAATTCAGCTGAACAGTTACAAAAAGTTTGGGTTCGGGTACCAGAACAGTACCCGGACCCAAACCTGGACCTCTTTCACTTGAAAAAGGGGCCCGAACATCCAGTTCGGCAAACACCACTTCTGATCAGCGGTGAAATCTTCCCTGTCGGTCAGAGAGCCGTGGTTTCAATGCTGTCAAAAAACAGTGTGAGCCTGCAGTTGTGATCAGAGGTATAAAGTTTGCCTCTGCTCATTGGTGTCAGCTAATAGGACTACTGCTTCCATCAACCAACTGATGAACTACTGTTGCTAATAGAGAGAAGGAGCCGCTGATGGGAGTATTCATCAGCCGACTTATAGATGCCTCTCCATTACTAAGCCATGGGCTTGATGTCACCAGACAATACAAAGGTGACATCAACCCCACAAATATGAACGCCGCTTGCCACAGCTACAGCGCAAGTGGGAAGAGCTGGGCAAAGCGCCAGAATTGGCGCATCTAATAGATGCAACTTTTGTGGTTGGCCGCTGGCTGCTATTTCTAGGCTGGGGGGGCTATATCTCTGGCCCCTTACCAGCCTGAGAATACCAGCCACCAGGTGTCTTCATTAGCAAGGCTGGTTGTCAAATATAGGGGGACACCGCCGTTTTTTAAAATTGTTTATTTAAGTAATTACAAAAAATGGTGTGGAGACCCCTCTATTCTTAATAACCAGCCTTACTGAAGCTGACAGCTGAGGGTTGCAGCCCCCAGCTGTGAGTTTTGCCTGGCTGGTTAATTATTTATCTACAGCTCAGGAGTCGGCTGATGAATACTCCTGTCAGCCGCTCCTGCTTTCACTGTTATTAGTGGCAGCAGGTGTCTGCTGATGGGAGCAGTAGTCCCATCAGCTGACATCAGTGACCGGAAGTAAACTTTATAACTACGATCACTGCTGTGCGTTGACCCTGTCATTTGACAGCGTTGGAACTGCAGTTCTGACTGGCGGGTATGATTTCACCATCAATTAGAAGCGGTGTTTGCCACATGCTGTCATGCACATGACAGCATGACAAACACCCCGTGTTCGGGCAGCCGAACCCGAACAGTAACACGGACTTCCTGGTGAAGTACGTGTTCGGTGTACGTTCCCGAACTGTAGGTGTTCGGCACGGATGCCGAACTTTACTGTTCAGGATCGACCATCTCTACTAACAATAGATCTATTATCTCTATATTGTATCCTAGTGCATTAAAATGAGTGATAATGAACTCTCTTCTTTACACCACTATGGAAGTTTTAATTATTAGGAAAAATGTTTTACCTATTTTGTCTAAACCTGCGTCTTATGTCTGCGTCTTGTGATTAAGTGCATCTTATAATCTGAAAAATAGAGTACGTCAGGTTCCTTTTTTAACAGTATTGAAATGCGTCAGCTGCGATTTCCTGCTCATGGACAGTGCCCACCTAAGGCATAATTCAGACTGATATTCACCAATATGCGTTTCCTTATGAAGACGGCTGTAATGAGATAATTGGTGTGTGTTACTTGGGCTTTTTTTCCCATCTTGACAATAATATATGAACATTTTTAGTAGGGACTATAAATAGATGCAGAGCAGGATCTATGTGTGGAGCATTACATAAAGCCAGGTACTAGAAAACAGTTGCTAGGAGATGCTTTAGTAAGACAAACCAATTAAATATAAAGGTCTGATAAATCAATTAGAAAACTTTCCACCAAAACCAGACCTAAAATATAACTTTTATTAATGCTTTCAGAAAAAAGTTGTTGAAACATAAGCGAAAATGGTGAGTAGGTCAGACACGGGAGCCTGGTAGATTCAAAAGCCAGTTCATAATATTGCAAATAGAAAATAATCTAGGAGAACAAATCCACAATACTCCATCTCCCTACCTGGCAGCAGAGGTTGGCATCCCAGGGGAAGCATTGTGGCACCCCCGCTCAACGTCGGCTAATCCTGACTGATTCTAAAGGTCACTAGGTCCCTAAAGGTCCCTAGGGTCAGACAGGTTTAGCCAACATTGAGCGGGGGCACCACAACGCTTCCCCCTGGGGTGCCAACCTCCGCTGCCAGGTAGGGAGATGGAGTAAATTTTAGATCTGTTTTTCTAACTAGGAGATGCTTTAGTACTCAGAGATGTAACTTCATAACCAGGCGCGCTAATGATTTCTTCACTACTTTAAATGACGGCCAACATTTTTCCCATTATTATCTCTTTCGAAGTCCCTCACCCATGTTGATTTTCTTCCACTATTAGTTTAAGGCAGAAGTCTCTATCCTCCAGCGGTTGCAAAACTACATCTCCCAGCATGTCCTGAGTGACTGCCAAAGGATCTTCTCAGAGACTTCAGCATCTGCATTCTGCTTTTCTCCACTTGTCGATGATCTGATATGATCGTGATAGTGGGATCATTAATGCCTACTTATTAACCTTAAATGTTATGGACAACTTGGAGAGGGAAACAACGAATGTTATATATTTTAGTGATTAACTTTAGCAATTTTATTGAGTTTCACTCTGCAATCTTCAGTCCTTAAAGGGGTTGTCCACTACTAGGGCAACTCCTTGTCAATTTGTAAGTGTGGACAGTGATGCTAGCGCTGATTTGGCGCAGGGCTCGGTGACACAACAACCTCATGTGAGTCCCGGGAATGCGAGAACCGAGACCACTGGAACGGCGCCGGCACTGGAGATGAGTATAGGTGTTTCTATTTTAATGGGGACAAACATTCAGACCGAGAAGGGGTTTTCCTGGTAGTGGACAACACTTTTAATTAATCTTAAGATCCCCTAATCTGAAGATTGTAGCCTGAGTGAAGTTTCAGATTTTCTCTTGTGAGAGCGTCTGCGCCAGTAATATAGGCTGGATGTAGGGTCTGTGTGTATTAAAGGGGCTGATGTCTTCACTGTATATATATCAGCACAGTTTCTTTTCCTGCACTTATTTCCTCATCATGTGCTTTTTCCTTTTTCTATAGCTTATTGTCTGTACCCTCCTTGAGACTGTACATGCTTTCTCCCCTCTCTATACTATGAAAATATGTGAACAACTCTCCTCTCCATCCCTGCTGTTGTCTGTAAAACTGAAATATAAGAGAGCAAGAATAGGAGCTCTCATGGATGTATATAAGTTTGCAGATACCTTAGCTAGATAAAGAATTTCTTAGCACCAGCAAACTGGTGGAAAATTATTGTAATGAAGGCAATTTAGAAAGTTGCTTAAATTTGCATTTAGAAAGCAAATGAATAATAATCCCAATAATTATTAATAATAATAATAATAATAATAATAATAATAATAAAAATCTATTCAAGATTGTATCTATCATTTAATGACCACCCACTGTCCTTTCACAGCAGATGGTGTAGGTCAATAGATGTTACTGGCATTGACATTGTTTGCTTGTGCTTCACTTCATTTCTGCTTTAAAAACAAGCTGCTACTAATAGCTCCAATGCTTATAGCAGCTTCTCTGTAACCGGGATCAGAAGAACCTCTGGTCATGGCTGTTCAGCCCTTTCATCATCGTGATATATTAATACAAGGCTATCAAAGGGAATCTGATCGGAGGTTGGGCAACCCCCTCTTTTCAGCCCTTGGGACCTTGGGAAATAAAGCACACTTACCTACTGATCCCCTGACGCTCCTGGAGCTCCACCTTTTGCTTCCTCTTCCATTGACTACAGAGATATGACTGCAGCAGCCAATCAGTGGCTGCAGTGGTGACCGATGTATTGGTAAAAGTGGTCAGATGTCTGCACGACCCGAACAGGACACACAGAGATCTGGAGCCACATACCTGAAAATGAAAAAATGTCATAATAACAGATGGAGATCCGTAGTTGAGTATGTTTTATTTTTAACCTTGTTGGGCTACCTTTAAAAATAAAAAAAGGAACGGACAACCCCATTACTGTACAGCTACTTTTCACCCCTCATTTTAATTCAGCTATTCAGACAGAAGAAAATCCAAGTAGAATCTAGTAGTGGACCTAGGTGCAAAACCACCAACCACTACATGCCTTTTATATCGTTCGGGAGCATTTGAAGGCTAATTGGACCCTTTAAAGAAGCCCTCCTCCTCCCATTAAAGTTTTTATCGTCTTAACCCCTTCACCCCCAAGGGTGGTTTGCACGTTAATGACCAAGCCTTTTTACAATTCTGACCACTGTCCCTTTATGAGGTTATAACTCTGGAACGGTTTAACGGATCTTGGCGATTCTGACATTGTTTTCTCGTGACATATTGTACTTCATGTTAGTGGTAAAATTTATTCGATATAACTTGCGTTTATTTGTGAAAAAAACGGAAATTTGGCGAAAATTTTGAAAATTTCGTCATTTTTCAACTTTGAATTTTTATGCCCTTAAATCACAGACATATGTCATGCAAAATACTTAATAAGTAACATTTCCCACATGTCTACTTTACATCAGCACAATTTTGGAACCAAAATTTTTTTTTGTTAGGGAGTTACAAGGGTTAAAATTTGACCAGAAATTTCTCATTTTTACAACACCATTTTTTTTTAGGGACCACATCTCATTTGAAGTCATTTTGAGGGGTCTATATGATAGAAAATACCCAAGTGTGACACCATTCTAAAAACTGCACCCCTCAAGGTGCTCAAAACCACATTCAAAAAGTTTGTTAACCCTTCAGGTGTTTCACAGGAATTTTTGGAATGTTTAAATAAAAATTAACATTTAATTTTTTTTCACACAAAATTTATTTCAGCTCCAATTTGTTTTATTTTACCAAGGGTAACAGGAGAAAATGGACCCCCAAAGTTGTTGTACAATTTGTCCTGAGTACACTGATACCCAATATGTGGGGGTAAACCACTGTTTGGGCGCATGGCAGAGCTCGGAAGGAAAGGAGCGCCATTTGACTTTTCAATGCAAAATTGACTGGAATTGAGATGGGACACCATGTTGCGTTTGGAGAGCCCCTGATGTGCCTAAACATTGAAACCCCCTACAAGTGACACCATTTTGGAAAGTAGACCCCCTAAGGAACTTATCTAGATGTGTGGTGAGCACTTTGACCCACCAAGTGCTTCACAGAAGTTTATAATGCAGAGCCGTAAAAATAAAAAATCATATTTTTTCACAAAAATGATCTTTTCGCCCCCAATATTTTATTTTCCCAAGGGTAAGAGAAGAAATTGGACCCCAAAAAATGTTGTGCAATTTGTCCTGAGTACGCTGATACCCCATATGTGGGGGTAAACCACTGTTTGGGCGCATGGCAGAGCTTGGAAGGGAAGGAGCGCCATTTGACTTTTCAATGCAAAATTGACTGGAATTGAGATGGGACGCCATGTTGCGTTTGGAGAGCCCCTGATGTTCCTAAACATTGAAACCCCCCACAAGTGACACCATTTTGGAAATTAGACCCCCTAAGGAACTTATCTAGATGTGTTTTGAGAGCTTTGAACCCCCAAGTGTTTCACTACAGATTATAACGCAGAGCCGTGAAAATAAAAAGTCTTTTTTTTCACAAAAATGATTTTTTAGCCCCCAGCTTTTGTATTTTTACAAGGGTAACAGAATAAACTGGACCCCAAAAGTTGTTGTCCAAGTTGTCCTGAGTACGATGATACCCCATATATGGGGGGAACCACTGTTTGGGCGCATGACAGAGCTCGGAAGGGAAGGAGCACCATTTGGAATGCAGACTTAAATGGATTGGTCTGCAGGCGTCACGTTGCATTTGCAGAGCCCCTGATGTACCCAAACAGTACAAACCCCCCACAAGTGACCCCATATTGGAAACTAGACCTCCCAAGGAACTTATCTAGATGTGTTGTGAGAACTTTGAACCCCCAAGTGTTTCACTACAGTTTATAACGCAAAGCCGTGAAAATAAAAATTCTTTTTTTTTTCACAAAAATGATTTTTTAGCCCCCAGTTTTGTATTTTCACAAAGGTAACAGGATAAAATAGACCCCAAAAGTTGTGGTCCAATTTGTCCTGAGTACGCTGATACCCCCTATGTGGGGGGGAACCACTGTTTGGGCGCATGACAGAGCTCGGAAGGGAAGGAGCGCCATTTGAAATGCAGACTTAAATGGATTGGTCTGCAGGCATCACGTTGCATTTGCAGAGCCCCTGATGTACCCAAAGAGTACAAACCCCACACAAGTGACCCCATATTGGAAACTAGACCTCCCAAGGAACTTATCTAGATGTGTTGTGAGAACTTTGAACCCCCAAGTGTTTCACTAGAGTTTACAACGCAGAGCCGTGAAAATAAAACATATTTTTTTTCCCACAAAAATGATTTTTAGCCCCCCAAATTTTTATTTTCCCAAGGATAACAAGAGAACTTGGACCCCAGAAGTTGTTGTTCAATTTGTCCCGAGTACGCTGATACCCCATATGTTGGGGTAAACCCCTTTTTGGACGCACGGGAGAGCTCGGAAGGGAAGGAGCACTGTTTTACTTTTTCAACGCAGAATTGGCTGGAATTGAGATTGGACGCCATGTCGCATTTGGACAGCCCCTGATGTGCCTGAACAGTGGAAACTCCCCAATTCTACCTGAAACCCTAACCCAAACACACCCCTAACCCTAAACCCAACGGTAACCCTAACCACACCCCTAACCCTGACACACCCATAATTCTAATCCCAACCCTAATCCCAACCGTAAATGTAATCCTAACCCTAACTTTACCTCCAACCCTAACCCTAGCCCTAAACCTAGCCCTAACCCTAACTTTAGCCCAAACCCTAACCCTAGCCCTAACCCTAACCCTAGCCCTAATGGGAAAATGGAAATAAATACATTTTTTTAATTTTATTATTTTTCCCTAACTAAGGGGGTGATGAAGGGGGGTTTGATTTACTTTTATAGCGTTTTTTATATCGGATTTTTATGATTGGCAGCTGTCACACAATAAAAGACGCTTTTTATAGCAAAAAAGTTTTTGCGTCTCCACATTTTGAGACCTATAATTTTTCCACATTTTGGTCCACAGAGTCATGTGAGGTCTTGTTTTTTGCAGGACGAGTTGACGTTTTTATTGGTAACATTTTCGGACACGTGACCGTTTTTGATCACTTTTTATTCCGATTTTTGTGAGGCAGAATGACCAAAAACCAGCTATTCATGAATTTCTTTTGGGAGAGGCGTTTATACCATTCTGCGTTTGGTAAAATTGATAAAGCAGTTTTATTCTTCGGGTCAGTACGATTACAGCGATACCTCATTTATATCATTTTTTTATGTTTTGGCGCTTTTATACGATAAAAACTATTTTATAGAAAAAATAATTATTTTGGTATCGCTTTATTCTCAGGACTATAACTTTTTTATTTTTTTGCTGATGATGCTGTATGGCAGCTCGTTTTTTGCGGGACAAGATGACGTTTTCAGCGCTACCATGGTTATTTATATCCGTCTTTTTGATCGCGTGTTATTCCACTTTTTGTTCGGCGGTATGGTAATAAAGCGTTGTTTTTTGCCTCGTTTTTTTTTTTTTCTTATGGTGTTTACTGAAGGGATTAACTAGTGGGGCAGTTTTATAGGTTGGGTCGTTACGGACGCGGCGATACTAAATATGTGTACTTTTATTGTTTTGTTTTTTTTATTTAGATAAAGAAATGTATTTATGGGAATAATATTTTTTTTTTTATTATTATTTATTTAGGAATTTTTTTTTTTTTTTTTACACATGTGGAAAATTTTTTTTTTACTTTTTTACTTTGTCCCAGGGGGGGACATTACAGATCGATGATCTGATAGTGTGCATAGCACTCTGTCAGATCACCGATCTCACTTACATCGGTGCAGGCTTACCAGCGTCTGCACTGAGCAGGCACTCGGTAAGCCACCTTTCTCCCTGCAGGACCCGGATGCCGCGGCCATCTTGGATCTCGGACCTGCAGCGAGGAAGGAGGTAGGAGACCCTCGGAGCAACGCTATCACATCGCGTTGCTCCGGGGGTCTCAGGGAAGCCCGCAGGGAGCCCCCTCCCTGCGCGATGCTTCCCTATACCGCCGGTACACTGCGATCATGTTTGATCGTGGTGTGCCGGGGGTTAATGTGCCGGGGGCGGTCCGTGACCGCTCCTGGCACATAGTGCCGGATGTCAGCTGCGATATGCAGCCGACACCCGGCCGCGATCGGCCGCGCTCCCCCCATGAGCGCGTCCGATCGCGTATGACGTACTATCCCGTCGGTGGTCATACGGGCCCACCCCACCTCGACGGGATAGTACGTCAGATGTCAGGAAGGGGTTAATATATTGCAATCATCATATTATACAGCACTGTTACAATTGCTCATTTTTCCTTTCTACCAACTGAATTCTTCTCTTTTCTCTGCTATATGTAGAAACAGGAAGTCTCTTGTCCCTGCATAACTTGTTTCCCTCTTCAACTCCTGACATAGCTGCTCCCTCCACCCCCCTTGCAGAGACTTTTGCAGTGACTCATAACTTGTGCAGGGAAAATTGACCTCCTGTTTCTATATAGAGCTTAGAAAGATTCAGCTAGTCAGTTATTAATCACGTGATGTCCTAGACCTAATGGAAAAGAGAAGAATTATCTGGTAGAAAGGCAAAATGAGCAATTGTAAGTACACAGTGCTATATAATATAATAATAATAATTATAATAAATAATATATAATAAATATAATAATATAAGTGCAACATATTAAGAGTATAAACATTTTGATGGGAAGAGGAGGAGGAAGAAGGCATCTTTAAGGCATCGGGTCTCAGGTGCAATTGCAATGTCTACACCACCCGCACACGATGCTGCTTTGTAAGCAATCTCATGAACACCGTTGCATTTCTCTATAGGCCGTGTACAATATTTCATGCTATAGATTACCTATATGAGATGGAAATAAATCAAGTCTCTTCTAAGGCCGCCGTCCACATATCTGTTGCTTTTTATTGAAAATGTTAACTTCTTATTAACATTAGTTCTAGGCAGAAATCGCTGTAGGGGACGTTATTGGTTTACTTGGGGGGGGGGTGTTGGATTTATGGAACGACGGCTCCCGAGAAATAATTCTGTTAAATTATTCGATAAGGCTCATTATTATTCTATGAAGATTGACAGCCGTGGAAGGAAATGTAATGAAACGGATAGTGAGAATATGCGCAATGTTACTGTGCTTAATGTCAGCGAAGCCCGTGTACAAAAATAATTAGATTTTATTGCCAGCTGTAATAATTATAGGGGATAACTCAGGAGACTCTTTGCGTGGAACAAGACAACTACAGGACACAGTTTTATAAGTGGTAAAGTCTATATTATCACACGGTGATTCATTCAGGTGCAGAGAGAAACTCAAGTCCACAACACTTGGTGCAAATAATAAACGCAGCTTAGCAGTCTATAGGAAACTTCAGAGCAAAATGCAATCAAGCAAAATGTCTATGAAGCACAGTTATTCTTGTGGATACTTGACACGAATAAATCCTTGTCTTAGTCCAGACACAGATAGATATGCTTATAGGCAGTTCAAATCATATCTTAGCTCAACCAGGGAGGCCTGGTTAACAGTCTCAGGTTAATGCAAAGCAGCAGCAGCTTACATGTCCAGCAAATGCAGGTGGGAGTAAACACGAGCAGCAGATGAAGGAGGATTACTGGAAACTTGTGTATGCAGCAGGAACTCAGAGCAGAGTAGCAGGATCACCACACAGGTTCACAGGAGCAGGTGTATAGCCAGGGAGTAATCAGAGATCAGGAGCTGGATGCAAGGCAGAATACTCCAGCACAGACTGAAGGCTGGGGTGGAGTTTTATAGCAGGAAGACACAGTGCACATGAGACTAAAGGCGCCATCTTGGAAAAGGGCAGTAATGCACAAAAGGTAAAAAATGTTCAGAGTCCTGATATTACTCCCTCCTTAGAAGCGACCTCAGGACGATCCTGGACCTGGTTTCTCAGGAAATCTCTGATGAAAGTGAGAAATCTTCTGTTGGGCATTGATGTTTTCCACATGTTCCCAAGAGTCTTCCTCAGGGGGATATCCCTGCCATCTTATCAGATATTGGAGCCGATTCCTGCGAATCCTGGAATCAATAATGTCCTCCACCACAAATTGTTCTTGCCCATCAATCACCACAGGCTGCGGAGGTGGCACAACACATCCCTGCAAGGTATTAGGAGATACAGGCTTTAGTAAAGATTCATGAAAAACTGGGTGTACCTTCATTGTCCTAGGCAGCTTCAGCCGGCAGGCCACAGAGCTCACAATACCGTTGATCTTGAAAGGGCCAATGAATTTCTGTCCAAGTTTTTGTGAAGGAACGTTTAACTTCAGATTCTTAGTTGCTAACCACACGGAATCTCCTACCTTGAACATGGGTGCAGGTTTACGGAATCTATCAGCCGATCTCTTATAAAGTTCTTGAGCTGTGGTCAGGGATTCCTTCAGAACCTACAGATTTTGTCTCATCACAGTCAACCTTTCCTCCACTGCCGGAACCAGAGAATTAATTGGAGACCTAGGTAAAATACACGGATGATAACCCAGATTGGCAAAGAAAGGTGTAAATTTAGTGGAGGCGCTCTGAGAATTATTATATGAAAATTCGGCTAACGGCAACAACTCCAACCAATCATCCTGGAGATGGCTGACATAGCATCTTAGATATTGTTCCAGCATCTGGTTGGTACGCTCAGTCTGACCATTTGTCTGGGGATGGTAAGCAGAAGAGAGACAGACATTAATATTGAGTGCAGAGCAAAACCCCTTCCAGAATCTTGAAGTGAACTGTACTCCACGGTCAGAGATGATCTCATCCGGAACCCCATGCAACCGAAAGGCATTCTGTATAACCAAGTTCACTGTATCTTTAGCTGAGGGGAGGCCGGTGCACGGAACAAAATGAGCAGCTTTAGTCAGTCTTGTAACGGGCACATACCTCGCAAGAGAGAACATAGTCCTTGGTATCCTTCAGGCAAGTTGGCCACCAGAAGAATCGGCTCAGGAACTCTTGTGTCTTCTGTACCCCCCTATGACCAGCCAACTTGGAGTCATGTACCAACTTGAGGATCTGCAGACGGACGACCTCTGGGACGTAGATATGTCGATCTCTGAACCACATGCCACCCTTAAAGACAAGATTAATATCCACAGTTGGGTTGGCCAGAAATACATCACCTTCATAGGCCTCTGTGCACTCCTTCCACAAGTCCTGATCGTGGATAACTCCGATGAAATTGGCATCAGATAGAATGGTCTTGGACGGGGCTCCAGGTACGGAATCCGCAGCATGGATTCGGGATAAAGCATCAGCCTTCCCATTACGAGAACCTGGACAGTACAAGATAACAAAGTTAAATTGATTTAAAAATAAGTTCCAATGAGCCTGACGAGGAGAAAGACATCTAGCGGATCTAAGGAACTCTATATTGCGATGGTCAGTTAGCACTATGATCTGTTGTGCAGCTCCTTGCAGATGATGCCTCCATTCCTTGAAAGCCGCAATAATAGCCAGCAATTCCTTGTCTCCCATGTCGTAATTCTTCTCTGCTGTGGTTAGTCTACGGGAAAAGAAAGCACAAGGATGTAGCAGACCCTTCTCTCCAGTTCTTTGGGAGAGAATAGCCCCCAAAGCATTATCAGAAGCGTCCACCTTCACAATGAAAGGAAGTGTTGGATCTGGGTGTATCAACAACGGTGCTGATGTGAAACAGATCTTAAGCCGATCAAAAGCTTCTTGAGCCTGTGATGACCACTTAAAGGGCTGTTCCTTCTTTGTCAAGGAAGTAATGGGACGGACAATATCAGAAAAATTTTGAATGAAGCGTCTGTAGAAATTTGCAAAACCAATAAAACGTTGGACCTCCTTAACATTCTTGGGTACCGGCCAGTCAAGGATAGCCTGAATCTTACCAGATTCCATGTTCAGCCCCCGGGGAGAGATGATATAACCTAAGAACTGTATCTCAGAACGATGGAACTCGCATTTCTCCAGTTAATATACAGATGGTTCTCTTTCAGACGTCTTAAAGCAGTTTTGACATGTTCTTCATGTTCCTGTAGAGAGTCAGAAAAGATTAGTATATCGTCCAAATAGATCACCACAAACTGGTCCAACAAATCTCTGAAAATGGCATTAGCAAGGTGTTGAAATGTTGCAGGGGCGTTACAAAGCCCGAAGGGCATCACAAGAGATTCAAAGTGACCATACCGGCATCTGAATGCTGTCTTCCACTCATCCCCTGGACGAATACGCACCAAATTATAAGCCCCACGAAGATCCAGTTTAGAGAACACCTTAGCATGGCGGACTCTTTCCAGTAATTCGGGAATCAGAGGCAAAGGGTAACGGTTTCGTACGGTTACCTTATTGAGTTCTCGATAGTCAACACATTGTCTCAGGGTCTCATCCTTCTTCTTTACAAAAAAAGATAGGTGCCCCTGCTGGTGAGGAAGAAGGACGTATGAAGCCTTTGCCCAGATTTTCATCAATATACTCTTTTAAGGCTTGAAGCACAGCTGCCGCCAAAGGGTATACGTTACCAAAAGGAATGGCTGCCCCGGGAAGCAGCTCAATGGGAGAGTCATAATGCCTGTGTGGAGGAAGCTGATCTGCATTCTTCTTGTCACAGATGGCAGAGAACTCTTTATATGCTGGAGGTAAAGAAAATACCTGTACATGTGGTTCCGTAGTTGTGGACTCAGGGACAGCTTCTGTTAACGCTGAGTTGCTCCTTGTTGGGAAGGTAATCTCCTTGGTCTCCCAGTTGATAATTGGGTTCTGAGAACGCAACCAAGGAATGCCTAAAATCACAGGAAAATGAGGAGAAGAAATTAGCAAGAAAGAAAGTTGCTCCTGATGATTAGGCTCCAACAAAATTTCAAGGGGTACGGTCTCCTGATCCACAGGCCCAGAGATTAAAGGTGACCCATCCACTGTTTCCATGGTAATTGGAGAGGCTCTTTGCTGAATTTTAATACCATGTTCCTTGGCAAATGCAATATCCATGAAATTGCCACCTGCACCAGAGTCAATCATAGCTGAACTGGAAATCCACTGTCCTGAACACAGGATCTTAATAGGGAGAGAACAGTGAGAGTTCTTTTCCTTCAGCTCCTTGGGGGGTGAAGTCATAGAAAGTGAATGGAATACAGCGTTTAAAGGCAGGCTACTGCAGCGCCCCAGAGTCCTTGTCGTTGCAGTACTGATGCTCCGCCGCTAAGGGGGCTATGGTACGTCTGATGGCACTGAAGGAGTTCACCTGACCAGGTATCACAGACACCAATACACTTCACAGTCTGGCCTCCAGGGGGAGCTAAGGGTGCTATGTATTAGGCCACTCCTCACAATCTGGTAAAACTGGGGGTTAGAAAGGAAGTTAGAGAGAAGCTGACTGGGTTGGAACCAGGCAACATCCTGTGGCAGAGGGTGTTGCAGGGGAAGATTCAGGGGGGGTCCCTTTCAGGGGTGGGATCCTGACAGAGGCCTAGCGAACAGAAAGAACGTTATGGGACCGTGCCTGCACTTCATCGCGGCGGTACCCAAGAAAGGACAAGAAGCGAGGTTTATTGTGCTGAGTGAGAAACGAGATCAATGCAACAAGGAGAAACACCAGTAGGAGTCGTGCTGTAAGACGAGGCAACATCCTACTGAGGCGCGTAGCCGGTGGCCGGAAACGCCGAGGAAGTATTGAGCTCCAGGCCTTACTTCAAACCTACGGCAGGACAGTCAGTTCTAGGCGGGCTCTCACCCAAAATCACCTAAGCAGACACAGGGGGCAACATTTGGAGAGGGGCGACTCTAGGGTCCCGGAAGAGCTCCGAGCCTACCCGTCATACAGGTGCGTCCTAGCCATATCATCTGGGGGAATGAAGAAGAACATCATCATCGAGTTGTGAGGGAACTTCAGAAACAGACACAACAGTTGTGGGGACTATCCCGTAAGCACAGCAGGGAAGGACCACAACACAAGCGCTAGAAGGTAGGCACAGATTTCCACCTGCAAAGGGAACTCTGGAGGTGCCATCGGACCGGCCGGACTCCGGTAGCCCGGTTGACCGTATTCCGGACTGAGGATCCTGAAGCCTTCAGTAAAGAGGTAAAGAGACTGCAACCTGGTGTCCTCGTTATTTACCGCGACCTGCACCGCACCATAACATCATCACATTCTCAACTTTCACTGGACGCCCCTCAGCAGGGTCACGGACCGGGCCTAGCCACCGTGACAACCCCAGGACTGAGACACAGAGGCCCGGTACCGGGTACCTCTCAGCCCTGCGGCAGTGGGGGTGCTCCAACCTGGCGTCACGAAAAGGATCTACTTAAGCCTGGAGAATCAGGTCATGTGTGCCTTGGAACTGTGATTTATTGTGCTTGGACTGTGACTTATTGCAAAGACTGTGCATTGCCACTTGCCGCCAAAAACCGCCGCCATTACAGCGCTGAGGAGAGCGCAGGAGGAGAAGAGGGGCGTGGAGTAGGCGTGGACCCGCTGAAGAGCACGAAAGACAATGGCCGCCCATTCTAAATATTTCTGTACTTTGAGGACGTGTCCGTCAGCAGCCGAGATCCGCCTCCTGATTCTCAATGGTGGGCGGAGACAGAGAAAACGCAACCGCCCACGAAGGAGAGAGCGGGAAAAAGACCAGGAAGTGACCCACGTGGAGGATGCAATGGCTGACCGCTCAGACCCAGAGTGTGGGGTTGAAGTGGAAAACTCCCCCAGCTTCCCGGAGGAGTGTAGCGGTCTCGTCTCCACCGCTGAAGTGGGTCTCCTGCAACTTGAGATGGAGGACTTAATTGAACAGCTTCTCCAGCTGCGGATGGAGGCCAAGGCCGCTCCCCAGGAGGTGCCGGCGGAAGGATCCCCGACCTCGGTTCCCGCACCGCTGATCGACTTGCTGCCGACATCTCCACCGATGGCACCGCCAGTGGGATCCGCCGCGAGGGAGGACGCTGCACCGGCCGGTAAGCCCGCCGACCCTGCCCCGTTATCAGCGGACCTGCTGATAGGCCCCGTCGCAGCGCCACCTCCCCCTGGGACCTATCGGCTCCAGTGCCTCCTTCCCTGGGACCAGGCCACAGGCATGGAGCACCTCCTGAAGCCCCCAATCTCACCAGTCACCCTGCCAGGCGCGGTCTATGCGGAGCGCACGGTATGCCGCTGGGTGAACCCCAGGGCCAACTTTATGGGGTTCCCCGGGGTGGCGACCCAGGAGGGTGAAATGGTACAGGCCCTTAGCTGGGAGGAATACCAGGCCCAGCTAGAACAGCAGTGGGAAAAGAAGGAGGAGGCGTACCGGGCCGGGATGGAGGCCCACCATCAAAAAGACTTGGCGGTCAAGGACCGGGCCCGCAAGGACCCCACTGATCACCAGGCCCCGCGCAGGCAGGGCACCATCATCGCCTTCAAGCTCCGCGGAGGCTGGGACTTCATTAAAGAGCTGGGCCTGTACGCGGAAGTGTTTGTCAACCGGAGGGATGTCGAGTCTCACCTGAGGGAGGGTCATCCGGACCGGGACCTCTACCCGGGGGACGAAGTCACCTACACCCGGCACTTTGGGGAAAAGGGGTGGTTCGCTTTGAACGTCCATAAGAAAAAGCCTACGACACCCCCAACCAAGGTGCCCGCAAAACAGCCCCCGGTGGTGAAGACACCCTCCTGTGACCGCTCCACCGTCACCACAAAGACCACGGTGGTTACTCCCACTTGCACCGTGGTGAAGACCACAACCTGCACTGTTACTACCACCGCCGCTGTAGTGGCCAGGAGCTTGGCCGCAGTGGTAACTGGTGCCCCAGCTGGCGTTGAAACCAAAACGGTGGCCACCCAGACCCCTGTCTGGGAGAAGGAGGCCGCCTCCTGCCCAGCCAGAAACTGAGTAAGCAAGAATGCTTCATCAAATGTATATAGTTAACTGTCTGTCCTTTTTGTGTTTTTCTCTGCTGCTACCACCCGACTAGGGTTAACTCTTAAAGGGATCCCTTAGTTTACCCGGGATCCCTACTTTTGTTTTTGCTTTTGTTTCTCGTTCATCACTGTTGAAAAGAACTGCTGGATCATGAACACTGCATGATTACAAACTCATTGTAAATAGTTTGCACCTTCTTAAAGGTGCCCTCTACTGGTTTTACAAAGAAAAGGACTCTTTGCGAAGAAACTGTTCTTGAAAACAGCACCGGAGTCCTTGCTGTATACGAACTTGCAGCTTTTGAAGTTGCACTATCTCCGAAAGACTTGGTCCCCTCTTAAAGGGGACGTTCACCAATAGCACTTAAAGCCGAATAATGCTTACATGTAGAAGTTATATGTAGTTAGCTAGTTAATTGTAAGAAATGTTTAATAATGTGTTAGAGAATGAGGACAGGAAGTGAACCCGTACGGGGTTAGTCGGTGAGTCCTCCTAGGAGCCATACAGAGATGGTTCAGTGATCTTGAACTGAGAGAAGGTTGATAAGTTCTATACTGTGTATAGAGCAGAAAGGCAGTAGGCCTGGGCGAGAATGGGGCGGTCCTGTAATAGAGCGAGAGGCAGTAGGCCTGGGGCAGATAGACAGGCGGTCCTGCAGATGTAAAGGTGGAAAATGAAGAAAAGTTGATTAGCCTTATAGCATTTTATAAGAAGGTCTTTAGTGGATTCAGCGTATACGTCCTTAAAGGCAATGTTAAATTATTGTTCAGAAATTGCACTAAGTAGAATACCCGGTTGGGTAAGAGAAGTTATTTATAGTATGTTATTTAAAATATTTAACCGTGTTTGTAACGTTCAAGTGTCCTCACCTCCCATAAAGGGAAGCTCTGTTCAAATTTACTTGTTATTGCATTTCAAAAAAATTGTATGTCTTTTTGCTGACATGTATTGTTGTTTTCTCCCCAGTCCAGGAGTGCTGGATTTAACCGGGGGGAGTGCAGCGCCCCAGAGTCCTGGTCGTTGCAGTACTGATGCCGCCGCTAAGGGGGGCTATGGTACGTCTGATGGCACTGAAGGAGTTCACCTGACTAGGTATCACAGACACCAATACACTTCACAGTCTGGCCTCCAGGGGGAGCTAAGGGTGCTATGTATTAGGCCACTCCTCACAATCTGGTAAAACTGGGGGTTAGATAGGAAGTTAGAGAGAAGCTGACTGGGTTGGAACCAGGCAACATCCTGTGGCAGAGGGTGTTGCAGGGGAAGATTCAGGGGGGGTCCCTGTCAGGGGTGGGATCCTGACAGAGGCCTAGTGAACAGAAAGAACGTTACGGGACCGCGCCTGCACTTCATCGCGGCGGTACCCCAAGAAAGGACAAGAAGCGAGGTTTATTGTGCTGAGTGAGAAACGAGATCAACGCAACAAGGAGAAACACCAGTAGGAGTCGTGCTGTAAGACGAGGCAACATCCTACTGAGGCGCGTAGCCGGTGGCCGGAAACACCGAGGAAGTATTGAGCTCCAGGCCTTACTTCAAACCTACGGCAGGACAGTCAGTTCTAGGCGGGCTGTCTCACCCAAAATCACCTAAGCAGACACAGGGGGCAACATTTGGAGAGGGGCGACTCTAGGGTCCCGGAAGAGCTCCGAGCCTACCTGTCATATGGGTGCGTCCTAGCCATATCATCTGGGGGGATGAAGAAGAACATCATCATCGAGTTGTGAGGGAACTTCAGAAACAGACACAACAGTTGTGGGGACTATCCCGTAAGCACAGCAGGGAAGGACCACAACACAAGCGCTAGAAGGTAGGCACAGATTTCCACCTGCAAAGGGAACTCTGGAGGTGCCATCGGACCGGCCGGACTCCGGTAGCCCGGTTGACCGTATTCCGGACTGAGGATCCTGAAGCCTTCAGTAAAGAGGTAAAGAGACTGCAACCTGGTGTCCTCGTTATTTACTGCGACCTGCACCGCACCATAACATCATCACATTCTCAACTTTCACTGGACGCCCCTCAGCAGGGTCACGGACCGGGCCTAGCCACCGTGACAACCCCAGGACTGAGACACAGAGGCCCGGTACCGGGTACCCCTCGGCCCTGCGGCAGTGGGGGCACTCCACTGCATTCAGAGATGTCAGATTCATCATCACAGTTGTCATACTCCCCTATTGCTGCTAGCACCTTGTTAGGCCATCTAGGACACTTAGGACAATTGATCAAGAAGTGGTCAGACTGCCCGCAGTAGAAACATAGACTTTCACGAAGGCGATGCTCCCGGCGCTCATTAATCTCGCGCCTCTGAACGGAATCAATTTGCATGGGCACCTCCTCCACCTCCCGAGAGGTTTTACCTGCAGGCTCTTTGGAAGGAAGGGAATGTTAGACACACGGTTATATGCAGCAAGTTTCTCCTGCCTACACTCAGTAAGGCGAATGTCTATGCGCACACAATGCTGTTTAAATGTCTCTAGCTCTTGTGGTGACTCAGAGCGGGCTAGTTCATCTTTTACAATACTAGACAGACCCCTTTTAAAAATAGGCAATTGTGCATAACTGTCCCAATTGGTATCTACCGCCAATCTCCTGAATTCAGTGGCATACTCAATAACAGAACGTTTAGCCTGGCGTAAAGACAACAAAGCAGATTCAGCGGTTGCACGGCGATTAGGGTCATCAAACATTAATGCCACAGCAGCCAAGAAATCATCCAAGTCATTTAACCGTGGGTCACGAGACTCAATCATCGGATTCGGCCAGGCGAGCGCTCGTGAGGTCAGTAGCATTATTAGCAATAGGAAAGAAGGATGGAGGGCACCATCAACCTTATATCAAACTGGGATCAACCCGGGGTATGTCCAAGAGAGTAATGTCAATGAACAAGAGAAAAGAAGACATACACACGACCGGGGATCACCAAGAAAACAACAATATTATTTATAATACTCAATTTTATTGTGGTTAAAAAAAAGACACAACACACAGTAAAAACAATTAAAAACCAAATTGGTACATCCCCAGTAGCATTATTACACACAATACTTTGGATCTATCAGTAGGAAAACGGTCAGCATGCACATCAAAATATAGCATACATTGATTCACAAAGCCACGAAATTTGTCGCGATCACCATTAAATCTGAATGGGGGCAACTTAGGTGGGCTAGCTGGTGGCGGTTGCCCAGAGGGTAAAGTCACTTGTGCAGCTATTTGCATGCTTATGTCCTGAAAAGCCCGTCCATACTGGGACTCTATGCCAGCAAGTTTGTTTTCCTGGGCTGCCATGCGGTTGCTCAAGTCCTGCAAAGTCTGTCCAAACACTTGTTGATTGAGTTCAAAGCTTCCAAACTTCTTTTGCAGACCTTCCACATCTTTCTGCAGTGATCTAATTATGGAAAACACCTGCTCTAATCTGCTTTCTGCAGTCATTGTTCCAGCAGTCTCCCTTTTTTTTTAGGCTAGAGTATCCTGTAATAATTTAAGGGGATAACTCAGGAGACTCTTTGCGTGGAACAAGACAACTGCAGGACACAGTTTTATAAGTGATAAAGTCTATATTATCACACGGTGATTCAAACAGGTGCAGAGAGAAACTCAAGTCCACAACACTTGGTGCAAATAATTAACGCAGCTTAGCAGTCTATAGGAAACTTCAGAGCAAAATGCAATCAAGCAGAAAGTCTATGAAGCACAGTTATTCTTGTGCATACTTGACACGAATAAATCCTTGTCTTAGTCCAGACACAGATAGATATGCTTATAGGCAGTTCAAATCAAATCTTAGCTCAACCAGGGAAGCCTGGTTAATAGTCTCAGGTTAATGCAAAGCAGCAGCAGCTTACATGTCCAACAAATGCAGGTAGGAGTAAACATGAGCAGCAGATGAAGGGGGATTACTGGAAACTTCTGTATGCTGCAGGAACTCAGAGCAGAGTAGCAGGATCACCACACAGGTTCCCAGGAGCAGGTGTATAGCCAGGAAGTAATCAGAGATCAGGAGCTTGATGCAAGGCAGAATACTCTAGCACAGACTGAAGGCTGGGGTGGAGTTTTATAGCAGGAAGACACAGTGCACATGAGACCAAAGACGCCATCTTGGAAAAGGGCAGTAATGCATAAAAGGTAAAAAATGTTCAGAGTCCTGACACCGGCTGATTTACTGGAGCCACTTGTAGTTGTTTTTTTCCCAATTATTGCTTCCTTTAGATTTGTCTCCTATTACATATGTTATTGATGCAATAACAACCTAAAACTTTTAATGATTTGGTAGTAATCCATAACATTCGGGCCACCCAAATCCACTGATTCCAGTGGGTTCAGCCAGCCATTTATTCATAGCGGCCTACTGACTCTCCATCGATGATTTTGGGGAGAAAAGGATTGGGCATATTGAATTACCATGCCCAATCCTTTTGTCTCCACTTAAGCAATTCCCACTGCCAAAGTGTATGTGAATGTGTATAAGGGAAGTCGGGAGACATAACTGTTGTAACATGTTTGGACTCCTCATGTGTTTAACCCCCTAATGCATCTTTCCCGGCTGATGAACCTGTCAAACGGGTGAATCTGTCAAATGTCGTTATCAATAACATTGACTGCACACTGACATGGGGGTCAGTCATCGTGACATGATCACAGGAGGGGGCGAAGAGTTGCCATAAAGGCTAGGGGGTCTACTGAAGACCGCTGTGTCTGTCATCAGCGTACTTCTGTGAAGAACAGCTGAAGTAAATGGGAGACCGTGATTTTTGCTTTATACAATACTGTGATACTGCTGTATATAGCACAAGTGATCAGGTTCAACAAATGCAGTGACAAAAAAAAATGTTTTAAAAACATGAAAAAAATATATAAAAAATTTCAAAATTGCCCTCCTTTTCTCTCATTAAAAATTAAGAAATAATAAAATACACACATTTGGTATCACTACGTTTTTAAAAGTCTGATCTTTCAAAATATAAAATAAATTATTCCGATCGCTAAACGGCATTACGAGAAGAAAAATCAAAACTCCAGAATTACGTTTTTTCAGCTGCTATAAAATCTTCCTGAAAGGATCTGAGTCTAAAATAGTTCCAGGGACCAGGGATGGGGGGGGGGGGGGGATTGCAAGATTATTAATTTTATTTTTTTTTTATCAAAGATTGCGATCGGAAAGAAGAAATTGCCACTTTTTTTCTTAATACACAAAAGCCTAATTTAATGAATAGGTCATTTTTGATCAAAGACAAATAAGTAAATAAAAACATCAAGCAGATGTTTTTTTTATTGAGCGGTCCTATGACATTTTATCGCATTGGCCAAATCATATGAGATGTGAGCGGTATAAAAAAAAAAACATTAAGTAAGTAAAAAAAAAACAGCTAAATTTCTAGAAAACACATTTGTGATATCGAAAGGTTGAAAAAGCATTACAGTTAGTTTCGTAACATCCATAACACCTTTTCTAGGTCCTAGGACCTCATCTGCTGTTGCGGCCGCTGCCTGGTACTAAGAAGTGATATCTATATTTTGTCCACTGTTTTTCCTTCCAGACATCCCTAGTTACACTATATCTGGCTTATATTATAGGTTGGACACTCGTTTCCCAACCAAATCGTCTCGAATGTCCACCATGACTTGTCTACTTCCGTTTGTCCAAGACCCTTTCTTCACATACCTCTGTAGATCACCAAAAAGCATAGAACGTGTTGTGTTATAGTGTGCATGGTTACCTACCTCAATACTTCACTGTAAGCATATATTTAAGATTTTTCGTCGCTTTCACAGCCCGCGAAACTCAATGTGATTGAAATATAGACTGTTGTGTTTGCCCACATCAAGCATCTGTTTCTTCTATCAGAGAAATCAATGGGGACCCATCTCATTTATTACAAGCTCGTTTTTTAAAAGATCACCACAACCAGATTACTTTTGGTACTGAAGTTTTTCTGTTCCCATTCTCATCGTGAAGTATATATACAATATTTGGACAGTGACCGAATCTTTGTGATTTAAGCTCTGCATGACGTTATTTTGGATTTAAAATGAAACATCTGAGATACAATTGAAGTGCAGACTTTCAGGTTTAATGAATAGGCTTGTAGAAAAATATCTGGTGAAATGTTTAGGAATTACGAACATTTTTCTACAAAGCCGCCTCATTTTCGAGGGCTCAAAAGTAATTGGACAAATTAACTTTACCATAATTAAAATATTCATTTTTAATACTTTGTAGAGAATCCTTTGCAGGCAACGACGGCCTGTAGTCTGGAAGCCATGGACATCACCAAACGCTGGGTTTCTTCCTTTATGATTCTTTGCCACCTTTACTGCAGCTGACTTAAGTTCTGCCTTAACCATGTGAAATGCTGCCCGATGGGGTTGAGATCTGGTGATTTACTCGTCCATTGCAGAATATTCCACTCCTTTGCCTTAAAAAACTTCTGGGTTGTTTTTGCACTATGTTTTGGCTCATTGTCCATCTAGACTGTGAAGCGCCATCCAATAACCCTGGCTACTTTTGGTTGCCTCTGAGCACTATGACCCTGTACACTTCAGGATTCATCCTTCTGCTTCTGTATTCAGTCACATCATCAATAGTTACTAGTGACCCGGTGTCAGTAGAAGCCATGCATGCCCGCGCCATCACACCGCTTCCACCATATTTTACAAAGGATGTCATGTGCTTTGGATCATCAGGACTTCCAAGCCTTCTTCATACTTTATTTTTCGCCTCAGTCTGTACAGGTTTTGTTTCATCTGTCCGTAGAATTATTTTCCAGAACTTCGCTGGCTTCTTTAGATTTTTTAATTTTTTTTGCAATATCTAATCTGGCCTTTCTATTTTTAAGGCTGATTAATGGTTTGCACCTTGTGGTGAACCCTCTGTATTTGCTCTCATGAAGTCTTCTCTTTATGGTAGACTTAGATATTGAAACACCAACTTCCTGGAGATTGTTCTTCACTTTGGTGGATGTTGTGAAATGGTTGTTCTTCACCGTGGAAAGAATTCTATGATTATATATGCGGTATAGGAACAGATGCTTAGTTGTTCTCTATAAGTGCCACAAACATACAGTATGGTGCTGATCCTGTGGACAAAGCTGACCACGTGTGGGAGGGCAGCTGCGATTGCTAGCTTGCCAGATACCTAGAGATGAGCAAAAAGATTAACATACTTCAAAATCAAGTTTAGTCCTTTATGGCAGCCATGGCAGCGAAGTTGGCCCAGTAAGTGGCAGACAAGCCCAGGACACAAGATTGCCAGCACAGAAGTGAATGAACACAGTCCTGGTCTAGCTGTCATGGAGAACCCAACTGGACTAGAGATTAGGGCAATGTGAACCTTTGTGCTCGACCTTTATAAGCTGCACTACATCTTGTGGCTCCTAAGGAAGGCAAACAAATGGAGGAGGCTTCTTGTTTTGGTTTGCTTGTGTCATGCTTGGCATTGTGATTGCCAGAACAGTGCATGGTCTAAATAAAGTCAGCAGGGCTATCTAAGAATAGTAGAGTTTGGTGCTTTCAAAGGAAACTTGTCACTCAATTCATGCTGCCAAAACCATTGGGGTGACTCAGAATCTACCTGTACAATGGCAGCCATGTATACTTTTCTCTGAAACACTCCATTGAGAAAGCATAGTTTAAAGCTCCGCCCTGAAGGGACATGACTAGTCCGGCACAGTCCCCAGTTGACTTCTTCCTGCATCACTGTAGTTAATAGGTCTCTTCCTACATATACTTGTAAAAGACCTGCCAATCAATGGGAGTGGAGGAGTGAGAATCATCTTTAAATTACATTCATTAACCTTTGAATTCTCCAAAACACCCTAGCATTTCAGAGAAAATCATACCTCATGAAGTCAGTTGTCTGAGTCGGCCATAACGGGGTATTCTCAAGTTGTTTCTTGAGCAGATTAGAGCAATGCCATCTTCTTTTCCTACAGTTAACTTACTTTCTGATTTCTATCAGAATGAACTCTCCTCCTTGAGTGATAGGTCTGGTTAATAGATCTATTGTATTAGTAGAACTATAAGGGTATGTGCACACGTCAGGATTTCTTGCAGAAATTTCCTGAAGAAAACCGAAAATTTTCTGCAAGAAATCCGCATTTTTTTTTTGCGTTTTTTTCCCGTTTTTTTTCCGCATTTTTTTTAGCATTTTGCAAGCGAAATTAGCTTGCAGAATGCTAAAGTTTTCCAAGCGATCTGTAGCATCGCTTGGAAAACTGACTGACAGGTTGGTCACACTTGTCAAACATAGTGTTTGACAAGTGTGACCAACTTTTTACTATAGATGCAGCCTATGCAGCATCAATAGTAAAAGGTAGAATGTTTAAAAGTAATAAAAAAATAAAAAAAATGGTTATACTCACCTGCAGACAGCCGATCTCCTCAGTGGCGTCCGTTCCTATAGATGGTGTGTGCAGGACCTTCGATGACGTCGCGGTCACGTGAGCGGTCACATGACCTGTCTCGCGACCAATCACAAGACCGCGACGTCATCGCAGGTCCTTCACCACACACCAGCTATAGGAACCGAAGCGGCAGCATGCACCGATGAGAGGCGGGAAGACTCCGGGGCCATCGAAGGTGAGTATATCACTATTTTTTATTTTAATTATTTTTTTTTTACCAATTATATGGTGCCCAGTCCGTGGAGGAGAGTCTCCTCTCCTCCACCCTGGGTACCAACCGCACATAATCTGCTTACTTCCCGCATGGTGTGCACAGCCCTGTGTGGGAAGTAAGCAGATCAATGCATTCCTAGGTGTGCGGAACCCCGCAATTCCGCAAATTTAATGAACATGTTGCTTTTTTTTCTGCGATGCGATTTTTTCGCGGAAAAAAATACAACATTTGCACAAAAAATGCGGAATACCCTGAAAATAATGGGAGGCATATGTTAGCCTTTTTTTCACGTTTTTTTCGCGTTTTTATCACGTTTTTATAGCGAAAAAACGCGAAAAATACTGAACGTGTGCACATTGCCTAAAGCTCAGCACACGTTATGCTGTAATACATTCAGCTGACAGTGCTTTGTTCTGAGTCTACACTATTATTATCACAGAGAGATAAGAGGGCATTTGAACGAGTACCCAGCCCAAGACAGCAAGAGCAGAGAGAGCCATGATTAAGAAACCCACTGTGAAATCTGCAGGCTGGCGATGTATAACTGCATCTCTTCAGAAGAGGGAGAGGAGGAAGGTGAGCAGCTAACTGCTGTATAGAAATCATTGAACTGGAGAGAGCTGCTTGTGATGTTAAGAGTTAACCCCTCTCCTGGACTGTATCTACTGCGCACTCTTGGCCTCTGTCTGGGTAAGCTGTCGTGGCCGAGTTCCATGGAGACCAGCTGTACACTATGAAAGATACACAGGCTGTTTACTGTGATTTACATATTTATGCAGTCACTAAGAAAGCCAATCTAAAATATAATTAATTGTGTGGTATATTCCAAAACAAGAAATGATGCATTACCTGATTATATCTCTACTGGTATCCTGCTGATTTTTATGGAAATGGTAAATTAACCGACTTTCAGTTTTGTAAAACGTAATAATTCAGTGTAAACATCTCATAAATATGGAGTCATTAAAATCCAAACTGATACTTTCCAGCATTGCTCATTTTATCTGCTCTGTTACCAATTATTATCCTCTTTATATAATGCTCTCCAAGGCAGGCTGATTGCTCACAGTTTTATATGTTAATCACACATGGACATGGTAAGTCAGAAGTTTGGTGCAGGCAGCAGGCATAGTGCTTGATGACTTGCAAAATAAGGAGACCCAAGCAGTGGATCCAAGAAGCAAGATTATTTTTTACTTTATTAGTAGGGCTTTTTCCAAAAGTCTGTAATCTAGCCACATTTTAGGATATGCGTTAAGAAGATCAAAACACCTGGACTCCGCACTGTTTTCCTGAATAAACCTGGATCTTCATTGGTTTAACAGGTACTCTTCAGTGGTGTAGACTGATGGGCCTAGGGCAAAATCTGGACCTGCCACACTCCTACCACCACCAGCATGTCGCCAGATGTGTGGTACCCAATGGCATTGCTGTAGTCTATAAAGATATTGTATATGTTCGTCCCCTGTAAAAAAAAAACATATTACTAAAATTATCACCGTTCTGTGAATAAACAAAACCCATTACGTCAAGACCAACAGTACTCATAATATCACAAGCACAGGACGAACACAGCCACGCCATTACCACATAATGCCAGCATACAAAGTGGTAATCAGTGTGGATCATTAACAAAAACACTGAATTTGGGTAATGTGATGTTAGTCACTTCTCACGGCCATGCCGTGAATCAGGATAGTCAAGGAGTCCATGTTCAGAAGGCGGGAGGGTAAATCATAAACAAAAGGAAAAGACAAAAGTGTCTAGTAACATTCCGAGGTCAGAATATCAGAAGGATAGCAGAACAGAGCAGAAGGGGTTAAACAGACGGATTGGTCAGAATGAGGTCCAAGGTCAGGCAACGAAACATCAACATACAGAACGCAAGGCACAGAGAAACAAACAACACTTCACTGAATATACGTCTTGCAGAGGTCTGGGAGAAAAAGCTCAGTTAAGTAGCATGGCAATTACCTGGGGAAATGAACACGTGGATACAGCCAGCGCCTCCCAGTCTCAGATTGAATAGTCGGGTTGTCAATCAACACACTGATAGCTCAGCACACCCCTGTACTAGACTGGATAACTGAGCTGTCGATCAAAGCACCGACAGCTTCAACACGCCCCTGCAGCAGATTGGACGGCTGAGCTGTCAATATCTGTATCCCAGACACACTGAGGGGTGGAACCATGACAGGTGATATTGTTTTTACTACAGTTACAATGTAGTGTTAGATTGCAGTTATATACTGGAACTGTAGATTGTATAAGTGATTGTACTGGGACTCACCAGTGACGTCTCTAATTGAAGCAATTTAGTTTTGCTTTGCTTTTCCATCTCGCGCAGACTGCTATGACTTCTTCCAAGAACGACTCGTTTACTCAGAATGTAACACACATATATATATGGCTGAGCACCCTCTCTACATTTTGCCTCTCCACAGTAACAATATGCGCAAAAATCAAATACATTGAAGTAGTGATGTCCCCTTTTGTGCCCCTCGCTGTGTAAGTGCTCACCCCTTTTTTGCCTCCATACAGTATTATACTCCCTACCATAATGTTTATAATCGTGCCTCTTTTGCGGTATCACACATTTAAAAAAAACCAAAAAATAAAACCATGTCTTTCACCTGGCCCTACTCCCATGGCCAGTCTTCTTCCTCCATTGAATGCCGGACACTGGAGGGCCCCCTCCTCACTGGGCCTGTTTGTGGTGACATCTCCGATGTCTTGATTGTTACACCTCTGGTTCCCTGTATGTTACATTGAAAGCCTGCATTATATAAAAGGCTATCAGTGTATAATTGGAGGTGTGGTGCCAATGACCATAAGCAAAATATGATGATATCCAGCAAAGACTAGTTAAAAAATACTATTAATTACATCCAAAGATAATGCACATTTTTGGAGATATTTTCCACATTTAAAATAAAATGAAATAAGTAAAGCAACTTAGTAAATACTTTTAAAACAAATCTATCGTATGCAGCTCATATGCAGACTTATGCGTTCCCGTAGTAATAGACTACAAAAAACCTGTTTATCTTGATCCTATACATGTACTTGTTTTCATCAAGATAACGAGCTTGACAGTTACAAAGTCTTTCATGAGGCATCTAGCTTGATGGTTTCAACAATCTGATCAGTTGCAAAGGTTGACTTTGAACAGAAGTGGACAATTTGCCCCAACCACAGTGGGTTTACGCTTGCTGACACTTGGAAAAATTTGTTGAGGCATACTCTGAAAGGCCGGCACTCTTGTGAGCAGTGTCTCCTTCACTCTGTTGTGCCTTCTCAGCAGCTGTGCTGGTCATAATGTCATACATAGTCACCTCTTTTGGTAGCGATGTGCTGAAGTAACACGTTTGGCACTTTGCATCAACTCCTCGCCTACCCTTCCCTTCACAGTTATTGCATCAGAGATCCTCTCACACAGGAACTATTCTCTTATCTGCCTCTGGTCTGGCACTTTTCTTCACACTAAGGTATCAGATTAATTACTCCTCTGATGGTACTAATCTCTTGCCTATCTGGCAGAACGCCCTCTTCAATCAGGCTGTACTCCAATTGGGTGAACTCCTCCTCATGAGACGGTTGACACTCACTATGAAAAGAACTCCTCCCCACTTACTACTTAGCTGTGGTGCAGCTGTTTTTCTGTGCTGCACAGATTCTCCTACCTATTTTTGCCTTCTGTATGCATCTAACTCAAACTGGTGAAAAAGTCTTTGATTTTGTGTCATGCCAAACCCCATGCTGTCCACTGGTCCACCCATGTCAATGGCAGATCACTCAAATTAAGAATCCTCACCCCTACTTGTGCTACTTTAGACTACTACTCACATTCAAATGTGGTACTTAGTACACATAAAATAATACAATATCAAAAATCGTGGTATACGATAACACCTATGGCTTTGATATATTTGCACAAAAATAAAGCAACTTAGGTAACCAGGTGGTATCAGCACCACAAGAAGGTCAATGGTAACCCATCGCAACCAAAAAGGATACAGCAGTCCTAGAGTATAGCAGTGGGGTTCAGGCAGAGTTTGATTCCTTATTTTGTTAGATGCTGAGGGTTTTCAGCTCTCTTACAGGTCATTAACTTTGAAAACCCTTTACAAATATTTGAAGAAATTCACTTACTGCTCCAGGAGACTTTGAAGCTTTAAATGCATTATTTGTGACCATATTAAAAATAAACAGCTTACAGTTAGGCAGCTGACACATTGCATAAGTTAGCGCAAATGAAGCATTTTTTATTAACCGTGCGAGCAGTAGCATAAATTCACCTTGAAAAATTGATGATACACCCCATCAGCTTCCAGGATAAATTATTTATTAAAATAGTAGAGTGTGGCATTCGTGAAACATTAATTTCGGTCGCACTTCTTTTTATCCAAGCAGGGATGCTATTACTTTAAAGTAGGTCTAGCAGCTTTACAGATATAACACAGCTGAATTTTTCATTTACGTCTATTGTGAAATGACAACCTCAGCTCTGCTACTTCCAAATTTATCAGCAGAGAATAAATTATTAAAAACAAAGCTGAAACTACTGGAAGCATCATATTTTAGAGGAATTTTGCATTTGTGGCGTTGAAGTGAGTGCCCACCTCCTATCACTGAAAATTCTGTATTTATAAATATACCTTTTCACTATAAAGAGGTTCAAATGATAATTCTGTTTTTCTTATCTGGAAGTGCAGCTGTCATGATCCAGGCCAGGGTTTGTTTCTTGTTGTTTTCTCTCCGGTCTGGTCATGCGGGGGTTAACCTTCTCTGCCTTGTTTTGGATTCTGTGTGGCTATTTCAGTCTGCTGTGGACTGCAGACCAACATCAGTGATAGTTCATGCTTGCAGGCTAAAGCAACTGACCCCATGATACCGTGTTTTGTCCTCTGCCCGTGTACTCTGTTCACGTGACTTCCCTTTCCTGCCTCCCCGCTTTGTCTTAGTGTTTGCTCCCTGTGCTTGGACCTCCTGGTATATGACCTGGCTTGTCTTCTGACCTGTTTTACTGCCTCTCATCTCGGTTATATCTACTCCCATCTGACTCTGACTTCTGGCTTGTATTTGACAACGTGTATTGCTGTGGTAATTCCTCTGGTACTTCTTGTCCTGACAGCTTCTGACTCGGCTTGTCTGACTACTCTTTCAGCACTTGGTGGCACTTGTGCTGCTGCTCAGTGGTGTTACGCTGTGTGTGCAACCTCTCTTCCCTCACCAGCATCCCCTGGTGGAGGTGTGCTATACTGCACTGCAGCAGCATTACAGCAGCTAAATGGAGCCTTCTGCATACTATGTAATTATTGAGTTTAATGGCTAATCAGTATGCAGTATGCTCCTAAGCTCCCTCTAGTGGTGACTGAATGCAGCTAGAATGTTCCGCTTACAGTTAACCAACTGGAATCTTGGATCCACTAGGTCATGAACAGAATTGACATAGGGCTAAACCAGGGAGAAAAGTCTCAGGAATTATGCATTCTTAGCTGTTAAGCTGGTTACGGGTATGTGAACTTACAGGGAATCCCGAGGGTGATAACCTTACCTTTGTTAGCAATGGCTACCGCTAGAGAACCAAGCTAAGATGCTAATGCAAGAATTGTGGTAATGTGGAAAAAGGGTTGAAGCCAACAGAGCTTCAGTGGTCAAGCGTCTTTGACCATTGGTCAAATGGTCAAGTGTTTTCAATGGTCAAGCGACTTAATCAATACCCATGAAAAAGTCAGGATGGTCAAGCGACTGAGGCAAGAAACTAAGTACTGGGAGCAGGAATAAACTCAATGTAGCAGCCCAAAGGGACCTCAGTGCTTAGGTTTCCAACAATTTGGTTATGAGCAGAAATGTCAGAATCGATTCACAGGACTCAGTCCATCATTCAGATCAATAATCTGTGTCTGGTGAATGGGAAGTCAGCGAATCTCCTTACCTTCCAGCATTTCTGCTCTACTTTTGATTAGCTGACAAACCAAAAGAAGAGCCAGGAATGCCTGAAGGTATGAAGATTCGAAGGCCTCCTGTCCAGTGGTCTCCCATCTCTAGTAAGGACCTCTAATAAGCCTATTGCACTTGGCGTTGGGGTATGCCGACAGCATACAGGCAGAGTCACATGGTGCAGGAGGATAGTGGCAGCTAAGAAGACAATAAAGAAGTGACCATTTGTCATTGATATTTACCTGCATCCACACTGGTCAATTATCTTTGTGATTGCTTGGAAACTGAGCAAGTTGTGATCGTTATTGTCCAACGGCAAAATCTCTTGTGTTACACGTCATGGTCTGTGTAAAACGCACCCTACTGGTATAAATTAGAGGATTGTTAAAGGACAGTTTCTGTCTAGTCCGTTTCTAAGGATAAGCCATCAATTTTTAAGGTTGAATAACCCCTTTTTATTGTCATTATTGACTACTTAGATATTGTTCAATACCAGATCGATGAGGGTCCTACATTAAGAGCCCCCACCAATCAGCAGTTATCTGCTCTAGTGGCGGCCAAATGTAAAAAGTGTACAGAGTAGAAAGTGCGGCTGCGTTCACTATGCAGTGCTTATTCTTGTAGCTCAGCTTCCAGTCCCTTCAATAGCAGCTAAGAACCAAAGAATGGCCACTCCACCGTGAATGCAGGTGTGTTGTTCCGGCTCTGTGGAACTTCTAAACAGTTGATCAGTGTGGATGAATTTCTTTGGAAAAACTATTAATTAAGATCAATGTGGATATATAATTTCAGATAAAAAGAGATGGTAATTGGTAGAAAAGTCCTGTAGGTGGATCAGCACGTGGCTTAGCTTGATTTTCAGGTCTCTCATTAGTTGTTTATAGGTAGAGACTAGTGATGGGCGAATGTGCTCGGGTAACATCTTATCCGAGCATGATCAGGTGTTATCCGAGCATTTTGCGCATGCTCGTGTATTATGTTCTAGTCCCTGTGGCTGCATGATCTGCGTCTGTTAGACAGTCTAAGCACATGCGGGGATTGCCTGTTTGTTAGAGAGTCCCCGCATGTGTTCAGGCTGTCTAACAGCTGCAAATCATGCAGCAGCAGAGACTAGAGCATAATATACGAGCACGCCCAAGATACTCGAAGAACACCCAATTATGATCGGATAAGACATTATTCGAGCATGTTCGCCCATCACTAGTAGAGTGTCACGATTGGACTGGCGAGTAAACTGGGACCAGGGGCACCTTTCCTGGCCCTAGCACTAGGGGGCACCCTAACTCGCCCTGTTCCCTGGGATACCTCAGATGGCGAGGATGCCGGGGCCTCCGCCCTTGCCTTGTCTTCTAACTGCAGCCCTGCATCTTTCCTCTTCCCCCACCCAGGGAAGAGAAGTGCTACCGTGTACCCAGGGGCGCCGCTATCATGGGGCAAGTTGAGCCCTTTGCTTCAAGTGGCAGTCGCCACTGAAAGACGGGAAGGCAGAGCGGTGTTCAGAACACCTAGTGCCGACTCTCCATAATCCCTGACATTTGCTGAGTGTCACTAGTGCAGTGCGCATGCCCCTGCTCAAAACCCACAACCTAACCGTTAGGTATTCACAACCCACGGTGTGCAATATCAGCCGGTCATCCTTGCACCCGCAGAGCAGCACACCACATATTGGCTGCTATGTGCAAACAGGACCTGTGATGAGGTCACAGGAGGGGAGGAGTCAGGGGTCACATGATCAGGACCTCCATTGATTGCAGGACTCTGCTGTGCTGGTTGCCATGGTAAGCTGCCTTATGTGTGGGGTCAGGAGGGGTTTACAGTGTGGATGTAGCAGAGCTGTGTGTGTACGAGATGTACGGAGCAGAGCTGAATATGTATGAGGTGTATGGAGCGGAGCCGTGTGTGTATGAGGTGTACGGAGCGGAGCCGTGTGTGTACAAGGTGTATGGAGTGGAGCTGCGTGAGTATGGAGTGGAGCCGTGTGTGCAAGGTGTACGGAGCGCAGCCGCATGTGTAGGGCCATTATACAGTATTGAGCATCATGTGGGGCCATTATACAGTATGGAGCATCATGTGGGGCCATTATACAGTATTGAGCATCATGCTGGGCGATTATACAGTATTGAGCATCATGTGGGGCCATTATAAAGTATGGAGCACCATGTGGGGCCATTGTACAGCATGGAGCACCATGTGGGGCCATTATACAGTATGGAGCACCATGTGGGGCCATTATATAGTATGGAGCACTATGTGGGGCCATTATACAGTATGGAGCACTGCGGGGCCATTATACAGTATGGAGCACTATGTGTGGCCATTATACAGTATGGAGCATCATGTGGGCCCATTATACAGTATGGAGCATCATGTGAAGTCATTATACTGTATGGAGCATCATGTGTGACCATTATACAGTATAGAGCATTATGTGTGGCCATTATACAGTATGGAGCACTGTGTAGCCGTTATACAGTATGGAGCATCATGTGTGGCCATTATACAGTATGGAGCACTGTGTGGCAATTATACAATATGGAGCATCATGTGCGGCTCATTATACTGTATGGAGCAATATACAGGGCTCTTTATACTGTATGGAGCAATATATGGGTCATGTTATTCTGTATGGGGCACTGTGCGGTGCCCACAATACTGTATGGAGCAACATATGGGGCTCATTATACTGTATGGAGCAATATATGGGGCTCATTATTCTGTATGGAGCACTGTGGTGCCCAGAATACAGTATGGAGGACTATACTGTCTGATTTATGACCTATTGTAGAATGTACAATAGTTATCACTCATGTAATGTATGGGGGGACTGTATATGAGATGGGAGCCCTATAGGGGGGCTGTACTGTATATGTGTTTGGGGGGGTGCCGTTTTGAAGTTCGCCTCAGGCAGCAGTGTGGCTAGGTTCACCACTGCGTGTACCGCAGTACACCAACCCGGCAAGCATGGGGACAAAGAAAAGGGTAAAAGAAAACTCCACTCACACAAAATATACTCGAACAAATAACAAAGATATAACCAGGGAGTGAAGGATGGGGGAAGAAAATAAGGCAGGTAAAGATGAGGAATTTCCAAGCGTACAAACCAAGCAACAGTTGCACAATAAATTCCTCCAGCTCTCCAGACACCAGCTCCTCACTTCTCCAGGTCTATCTCAGAAAAGAATCTGGCCAAAAGTCCTAGCTTTTATAGGAGAGAGGAGTGGCTAACTGAGCACCGCTGAAAGCAGGGATTTGCACATGGCCGATTAACCCCTGTCCTGCTGAAAGAAAACAAACACATTTAATACGCTGGAAAAGTGCTTCTCAGCGGCGAAGCAGGAGCCATCAGACGCTGCGGTCTTCTGGTACTGCTCTGTCGCGGTAACTCCGTGACATGGAGATCTGTCAATCAAGTTAAGCTTTGCAGTGAGAACTGTTCGGGAGCTGTCTAGATCCCACTTCTTCTCATTCCCAGCTTCTTTCTACTGTTTGTAATGAGGGAGCCTGTCCCTATTTCTTGCTGCCTGGGGTTCAGGCAGCATTATTCTCCTGACAGGGTCCCTTTAAAGTACATTGCTGAGAATAATTAATTATATTCGGCTGACATAAGCCGCCAGCATCGATAATGGACGTGGTAGGTGTGAAGCTCTGTTACCGATTGTTCATTGGAACTAACAATCATAAACTTACACTTCTGCCTTGTATATTCTCTCCTTCAGGAAAGTAACACTACAGAATAATCAACACTTTTTATTAATATTATCCTCGTTGAACTTCATATTCTCAGACTTAATATGCAAGTTCTGCCATTCGAGTGCTTTATTATTCTCCCGCTCTGCACAACGCGTTCTACAATATTAATGATCACATTGCATTTCATTGATGTGGTGTTCATCAATATTGATATCCTGGAGACAAGCTCACATTTATTGGTGCAACCACTTTATAGGAGGCTTAGGAGAAAATAAAGAGTTTCTCCCATTTGGGACATTTCTAGCTTATCCACGGAATATGCCATAAATGTCAGCTAGTTGTGGGGCTCCATGCTCCACAATGAAGCTGTCACACGCTCCCAGGAATGGAGTGGTGGTCGCTCACAATGGCCGTCTCCTAACTCATTCATATGGGAGTTCTGTTATTTGCCAAACCGGCTTCCTGGGCTATGTTCGGTACTCCTGTATGTGAATAGAGAGAGCCACCTCTTGATTTCTGAGTACGGATGAGAACCCATTATCAAGCGGTGGGAACCGCATCTATCGGACATATGATATATTAAATGGATATGTTAGAAACGTCTTAGGTGGCAACATCTTTCGTTGTATTTAATAGCTATTAAGCACAAATTGAACATGATGGTCATTTAATCAATCACATTAATACACTGTATGAGCAAAAGTATTGGGACACCTACAGATTACACCTACAGGAGCCTTTGTGACCTCCCATTCTACATCCATAGGCATTAATATGAAGTTGGTCACCACTTTGCAGGTACAAAAACGTCCACTCATCTGGGAAGACTTTCTAAAAGATTTTGGAGGACATTTTTTGCCTATTCATCAGAAGGTCAGACACTGATGTTGGAGAAGAGGCTGGCCTCATATTCTCCTTTGTAGCTCATGGTAAAGGTGTTGTATTGAGTTGAGGTCCGACCTTTGGTCGGCCTGTAATGAACTTCCACATCAATCTCCACCACCCATATCTTTATGGACCTTGCTTTTTGCACAGTCATGAGGAACAGAAAACAAATGTGGCATGGACCCCTAGAAGTAGATTTCTTTTTTTCATAGTCTAATAGAGCGCCTTCCTAAACTTTCTCCTTAACTGCCGATGGCTTTAGGGAGAGGACCACCTGTATGCCAGTCACCTGTCATTTATGTGGCTTTGATATGGGACTGGTAAGTTCAGAGATCTTAAACTAGGATGGATCCACATCCTCCTAAAAAAAAATCTGAGAGGCTTTCACCAACCTTCTCCGCTTTGGACAACCACTTTTGGTCCCAGGAATCAGTTTTATTTTTTGTGTTAACATGGTATTGTCTATCTTTCCTGTAGCACCACTGCAGGAAAGATTAAGTATTACACACATAGCTCAGTAAAATCAATGGCTATATGCGCAATGCAGAGACTCTTTTTGTAACCATTCTCTACTTCGACCAAGAGAGGAGGATCATGGCTGGAGGACCTAATTCTCCTGATTCCTATAACCCTTTCCCGATGTGTGACATACATATTCATCACATGTCGGGTATAGGTGAATGGAGCAGGCTCAGGTGTTGAGTATTTCCCACCAATGACAGATGCTGGCTGTGCTACAGACCCGTCATCTACCTCCAACAACACCGATCAGTACTAGCTCCAATCATTGCTCTGCAACCCCTTAAATACCATTGTCGATCTCTAAGAGCAGCATTTAGACTGTGCAGTCCCAGGAAGAATCAATTCATTACACAATGCTATCGTGGTCTACTAATGGGTTGCCATGGTTGAAGACCCCTGTCTTTGCCATGTTTGTGCACCGCCTGCACCTTGGTTTTTTAGAAGACCATTAAATCCACTATATACCTTAGTATTGCAGAATATACTAGTGATCAAATGATTATAAGTTCAATTCCCCTATGGGGATTACATAAAACAATTAACATTTTTTAAAAAGTAAACAATATAAAAAAATTCGAATCACCCCCTTTTCCCAGTTGAAAAATAAAGAAATTAAAAAATAAACAGCTGCACCTGTAAAAGTATGATCTATCAAAATCTAAAGTTATTTAACCAAATCAATGAACAGTGTATAACAAAAGAAAAGTTAGGATTGTCCTCTCTTTAATCACCACACCTCATACCATAGATTCAATAAAACGCAGTCAAAATGTTGTATGTACCCCTAAATGCTACAAATAAAAACCGCTTGCCACTCAACAAAATCAAGCCCTGTTAAAGCTCTTTTGACGGAAAATGAAAAAGTTACAAGTATAAAAATGGTCACACAAACCAATTGTTTTTTTTCTGCACAATTAGCACTGTAAAAACAAACCCCAAAAACAATAATGGAATTGCATTTTTTTTGAGCATTTCACCCCACTTGGAATCTTTTTCCTGTTCTTCAGTATATCATATGTCCTCATATGGCTACATTGACAGGAAAAAAAGTTATATATTTTGGAAGAAGGGGAGGAAAAAGAAAAATGAACTCAGAAAAGCATAAAATTGTCCAGTATAAAAGAGGTCAGTGCATGTTGTAAGATGAATACCCGTTGTGCAGACACCAGAGCTGCCACCACAAGTGATGTTACTTGCAGGGGCAATGCTGGTGCTGGGTATTCTGACAATGCGCACTGACAGTGCGCTCTGTAGCTGGTTCGTTACTGCTGATCTTAGGCGGTGAGAGAGTGCACTGTGACTGTGCACATCTCACAGTGACACAGTAGAGACTAGCCCTGCCCCTGAAACGAGTATCACTGATGATGCTTCACTTCAGGGAGGGGGCAGAAGCTGCGGCAGTCACTGAAGCCTCTGACCCCTGATGACGCTCCGTGTGAGTATTCCAGCATGCACTGGAATTCTCAAATGAAGCGTCATCAAAAAGTAAATAGAAAAAAAAACAGTTAGATAGTATAGTGAGGGAAGGATAGTGAATTTTTAATTCATGTATATTAGAAAATAGTTTAGATTATGGCACTAAATAGTTCGGGATTTAGATGGAAAATTACTTTGTATTTCGGACCACCCCTTTAACCCATTCACGACCTCAGACATATATATACGCCATTGGTGCCTGCATTCGATGCGGCCTCTGTCACTGAGCTCTCATGTTTTCCAGCTCATGACCGTTGATTTCATTATTTGACATGTGCCCCTAACAGCAGCACATGGAACCGTGATCCATCTGTGGCTGTTAACATGTTAAATGCCGCTTTCAATCTCCGAGAGCAGCATTTAACATGGCGGCGCCAGAAGCGCTTCACTAACTACACCCATCAGCGCCCCTGTCACATGATTGTGGGGCGCCGATGGGTTGGCATGACAACTTGGGGTCTGCGGGAGACCCCTATGGTTGTCATTGCTTATCTGCTATGAGCACCGGTTACGGATGATCAATTTTGCTACACATAGCAGTGCTGAAGCCCTACTATGTGTAGCACAAGTGATCAGATGATAGCAGCTTCAAGTCTCCTAAAGAAACTATTGAAGAAAGTCAAAAATAGAAAAAAAAATTAAAAAATATTTGCAAAAATAAAAAATCTAAAAGTTCAATTCACCCTTCCTTTTCTCCCATTCAAAAAAAAAAACAATAAAAAAAGTCAAAAATACACATATTTGGTATCAACACGTTCAGAATCTCCCGATCTATCAAAACATGAAAAGAATTAAACCTGTTGGTAAATGATGTAAGGAGAAAAAGAAAATCAAAACGCCAGAATTACCTTTTTTTGGCCACCACAACATTGCAATAAAATACAGTAAGAGGCGAACAAAACATTCTATCTACCCCGTACTTGATATGATAAAACCAATGATGTCATTCAAAAGTACAACTCCTCCTTCAAAAAAAATCAAGCCCACACGCGGCCATATTGACATGAAAAAAAAAAGTTATGGTTCTGGGTAGATGAGGAGCAAAAAAAAAAAGAAACTGCAAGATCGTGAAGGGGTTAATCCCGCCCTGGATTTCAGTAGTGCCCATTGAGTCATTGGTCTCAAAAATGTTCATCTTGTCTGTATGTCCTTGGAAAAAAAATAGACAGGAATGAAGGAAAACCAATCAGATTTCTGTGATGTCATTGTAAAGAAAAGACAAAGGATCTTCCGTCCCTAAGAAATAATGTGTCAGCGTCACGTCAGCCTGGTGTGAATTCTCCGAGGACTTTGGCTTGAGGAGCAAGTTTTTATTACATCTGTTTTCTCACAAATGACTTGCAAATGAACCCGAGCGCTTTTATCTCCGCTCCCTGTTGCTAAATCAATGCTGAACATGAGCATAAATAAAATATTTATTTCTGCAGCCGAGCCGTACTAGTGGTGCGCTACAAAGTGAGCTGAGAGATGTGTTCCTCTGCCAGTGTGGAAATGTAGGAGCGTTTTGTTTCCCTTTGCTGCCGCAATGAAACATTTAAAGCGTAATGTAATCTCTTTGGCATGGGGACTCTATTCCAGATGTTTGCATTTAAGATTAATGAACATATCCCTTTTATATGGATTTGTTTCAGAGTTTATTATTATTATGCTAATTAGCCGGGGATTGTAACGTCGTCTATGCTCAACCCGCAGAAAGGTTTTAAAGGTGTCCTCTCGTAGTTTGATCCTTTGGTTTGCTGCAATGACTTTATAAGTGCAGAATTTTCAAAGGTAGTTGCCAAACCTGTTTTTATCCCATGGCAGCAAAATGCCCCTTACCCATCCTATGGAATTTTTTGGCCAGTTAGGTTAACACCAATATACATGGGGCTTTGCAAAGGTTATTGGAAGTGTTTAAGTGCAGGAAAGTATACAGTGGATATAAAAAAAAGTCTACACACCCCTAAAAAGCCAGTTTATCATGTAAAAAAAATCATACCAAGAAGAATCAGTTCAGAAATGTTTTATCCATAATTTATACAATTCAATTAAAAAAATAAACTGAAATCATGTTTTGTAGAAAAAAAAAAGAGGAACTAACACCCTTGCGCTAATACTTTGTTGAAGTACTCTTTGAATTTACGACAGGATTCATTCTTTTTAGGTCGGAGTCTATCAGCATGGCACATCTAGAATTGCCAATTTTTGCCCTCTCTTCCTTGCAGAAGATCAACATCTGTCAGATTACGAGGGCATCTCCTGTGTACAGTGCCCTCTCCAGGTCACCCACAGATCATCAATCTGGCTGGGTTAGTCCATAGCCTTGATTTCCTGGAGAATCCATTCTTTTCTTGATTTGTAAAAATTCTATTCAGATTGGCTGCAGTCTCCTTGTGTGTTCCATGTGATACATTGACGTACTGGGTCCCCCAGGGCCAGACATGCTCTTTCCAGCTGCTATCAGCTTAGATCCGGTATCAGCTCCGTATACAAATACAATAATATAATTCGTTTATTAAACACCAGTATAACAAATAGCTTTCTATTATATTTAGCATGCATGTATCAATTCCCACAGGAGCATTACATGGCCTACAAGTCTCCTTGCTTGGTGTGTCAAGCAGGTCCCTCTTCACAAGGAGAAACTTTGCCTCTTGTTCTATTTAGCGGAATTGTTGCTCAACTCTAGGTTTGTTTTTTTCCTCTACAAAATATATTAAAGCTTTACTCCAGTTTGTACAGTCTCTCTTTTTAGATTCAGGGGTGACTTATATTTCTTGCATCTCTAGAGTTCTCATATTTCAGTGTCTCTTGCCTCTGGCAATAGTAACCATAACATTGGCTATATAGGATCTTGACTAGTGATGAGCGAGTATACTCGTTACTCGGGTTTCTCCGAGCATGCTCGGGTGGTCTCCGAGTATTTCGGCATGCTTGGAGATTTAGTTTGTCGACGTAGCTGCATGATTTGCGGCTGCTAGACAGCTTGAATACATGTGGGGTTGCCTGTTTGTTAGGGAATCCCCAAATGTATTCAAGCTGTCTAGCAGCTGCAAATTATGCAGATGCGTCGACATAAACTAAATCTCCGAGCATGCCGAAATACTTGGAGACCACCCGAGCATGCTCGAAGAAACTCGAGTAACGAGTATACTTGCTCATCACTAATCTTGACCTTGAGGTGTGGATGGCTTGGTCATAAATAGATTAATCTCGTAAACGTTTCTTGTACCCTATCTATCTAGAAATCACCCCTTCTCTCTAAAACCAGCCCCCGTTTGGAGACTCGCTCATCTGTAGAGGCTGACATTTTGGAATAAGCTTTATCGCAGCCTTTCTTTGCCATCTTGCTCATTTAAGTGATGGAGGTTTCTTTTCTAAGGCTGGAGACAGTAACCAGCAGCACTTACTGTAATGCTCTGTTTGGAAGTGGAATCCTGAATGCTGAACATCCGTGACACACAGCGCAGAGAAGAATGGATGCAATTTGTCAGCCAAACAATCCCCTTAATCTCCCAGCAGACATGATGTCTTTCATGGAGAAGGTTAGACTTCCCCTCTCTCAGGTGATGTGCGTGCATAGTGGTGTAAACCATGGAACATTATTCGACTTGTAAAATAAAAGTAATGTAAAATATAGATTTCATCATCATCATCATCATCATCATTGGGGTTCTTTACTGTAAGAGCAGTAATAGTATATTTTTTCACATTTAGGCTTTTAATCCTGGCTAGATATAAAATCATATACAGAGATTCTTTACTGTATGAGCAGTAACGCAATGGAATCCTATACCAAAAGAAGTCGTCATTCGGCATTCCTTAAAACAATGTACAAGTGTTCTAAGAGATAAGAAAGGTTTCGATAAGATCATATACAGGGATTCTTTACTGTAAGAGCAGTGACACAATGGAGTTTTTTTTATAACTGTGTTTGTAATTAAGGCAAGTGGGCATCCTCTTTATTTAGAGGAAAAAGAATTACCTTCATTATAGATGGGATTCTTTACTGTAAAGGCAGTAACACTAAGGATCATTTCATATTTTGGCTTGTTGGCAAAAGTGCAACGTTTAGATCTAAAAAACCCCCCCACAGTTTCTAGATCATAGCAAGGTGTTGCTATAAATCTTTGCATACTTAGACTTGGAAAATAAAAGGAAGGTAAAAAATTAGTTTCATCATTATCATCGTTATCACAGATATTTTTTTTCACATTTAGGTTTTTAATCCTGGCAAGAGATAAGAAAGGATTCTATAAGGTCATGTACAGGGATTCTTTACTGTAAGAGCAGTGACAGAATGGAGTTTTTTTATGATTGTGTTTTTAATTATGGCCTACCGGTATTTATCTAGAGGAAAAAGGTTTACAATTAGTGATGCACGAGTGTACTCGTTGCTCGGGTGACCTCCGAGTTTTTGTTAGTGTTCGGAGATTTAGTTTTCATCGCTGCAGCTGAATGATTTACATCTGATAAACAGCTTGAATACATGTGAGGATTCCCTAGCAACCCCCATATGTACTCAGGCTGGCTAGTAGCTGTAAATCATTCAGCTGCGGTGATGAAAACTAAATCTCCGAACACTAAGGCTGGGGTCACACTTGGCGTAAGACAATACGCCACGTATTATACGTCCGTACTACGGCCGTAATACGGAGAAATGTTCCCAAAATATTGATCCGTAGTCAGGGTGTGTCAGCGTATTTTGCGCATGGCATCCTCCGTATGTAATCCGTATGGCATCCGTACTGCGAGATTTTCGCGCAGGCTTGCAAAACCGACATCTAATGGATTTATGTGCTCAAATGTTAGGGAAAACATATATACAGTATATATATATATATTTTTCCAAGCGAGGGTGTTCCTAATGGATTGAGAGAACAGTAAATTATTACAACAACCGCTGTGTTTATTTCATTAAAATCCTTTTTAATAATGTGTGTGTGTTTTTTAACCCTTTCAAACAATTGGATTAATAATGGATAGGTGTCATAATTGACGCCTCTCCATTATTAATCTGGCTTAATGTCACCTTACAATAGCAAGGTGGCATTAACCCTTCATTACCCCATATCCCACCGCTACAGGGAGTGGGAAGAGAGTGGCCAAGTGCCAGAATAGGCGCATCTTCCAGATGTGCCTTTTCTGGGGTGGCTGGGGGCAGATGTTTTTAGCCACGGGGGGGCCAATAACCATGGACCCTCTCCTGGCTATTAATATCTGCCCTCAGTCACTGGCTTTACCATTCTGGCGGAGAAAATTGCGCGGGAGCCCACGCCAATTTTTTCCGCCATTTAACCCTTTATTTCAGCAGCTACAGCGCTGAAATTTTGCACATACACACTACTAACATTAGTAGTGTGGAATATGCAAAAAAAAAGGGGATATGAGATGGTTTACTGTATGAAAACCATGTCTCATATCCTGTCGGGTTTGTGCAGGAGAAATGAAAAGCCGGCAATTGAATTACCGACTTTTCACTAACACCGCTGCGTATTTCTCGCAAGTCACACTGCAGGTCCGTGTGGAATCCGTATTTTTCTCGCCCCCATAGACTTTCATTAGCGATTTTTTTGCGCAATACGCTGACAAACGCAGCATGCTGCGATTTTGTACGGCCGTAGAAAGCCGTATAATACTGAACCGTAATATACGGCTAATAGGAGCAGCCCCAATGAGAATAATTGTGCCGTATGTAATGCGAGTTTTACGGACGTAGTTTCTGCGCTCTTACGTCCGTAAAACACGCATGTGTGACCCCGGCCTAACAAATACTCGGAGACCACCCGAGTGTGCTTGGGAAAACCCGAGCAACGAGTACACTCGCTCATCACTATTTACAATCATTATAGATGGGATTCTTTACTGTAAAGGCAGTAACACTAATGATCATTTCATACTTTGGCTTTTATTTATGGCAAGTGTGCAACCTTTATAAAAGCACAGTTGTTAGATAATCATAGACAGGTGTTACTTGAAATGTTTTTATGCTTAGGCTTGTAAAATGAAAGGAAGGTAAAAGATAGGTTTCATCATTATCCTCATCATCACAGGTGGGTTTCTTAACTGTAAGAGCAGTAATAGTATAATTTTTGTCATAACTAGGCTTTTAATCCTGGCAAAATATACATTTATTCTTTAATGTATGAGCAGTGACGCAATGGAATCCTATACCAAAAGAAGTTGTCATTCGGTATTCCTTAAAACAATTTACAAGTAGCCTGGTTATCTTTCTTGAGGATTTGCAGAACAATATATTCAACATTTTGGCTTCTTTTTAATTAAAGGAATTAAACATTTTAGCCAAGTTGGAATTCACAAGTTAAAAATTGCTTTCTTATCATTACATAATTTATGCTCACGACTAGGGATGTGTGACCGTGCTCGGTGATACTCGGCTATTACTCGAGTATCACGAGGCTCGGATGTGCTCGGCACTCGACGAGCAATGGGCTTCGCTCAGTTTCAAACTCTAATCCTGGCCCTGCATGTTTGGCGTCTGTTACACAGCCAACGATCATGCGGAGATTGCCTGTGAGCCACTGTAATGCCGTAGCCATCTTGGTAGTGGCAGTAAAAAAAGACTCAGCGTATTACAGTTCCAGCAAAGTGGAAGCGACTTATAGAAATCTGATGCCCACCGTGCTTTATGTACTCAGCATTCACTGACCTGCGGAGCATTTTCAAATCTGTAACATGTCAGTTTTGCTTGCTAGCATTCTGTGTTTTCTGTGTGGATTTTTCCCATAAACTTGCATTCGAGGAAGAAAATCTGCAGGTAAAAAAGGCACTTGCAAGGATCAATAAAGTTTTGTCAAAGCCAAATACCAAAAAGTATAAAAATTAAGCAGCTTTATTTAAGCCCACATTCACACAGTCAGTATTTTACCTCAGTATTTGTAAGCCACATCCAGGAGTGGGTGATAAATACAGAAGTGGTGACGTGTTTCTATTATACTTTTCCTCTGATTGTTCCACTCCTGGTTTTGGCTTACAAATACTGAGGTAAAATACTGACCAAATACTGCTAGTGTGAATGTCACCTAATACTGTATATGACACACCTGCTAGAGACAAAAAAACGCAGTCTCAAAAGCGTGATAAAAATGAATGTAAAAAAAAGCACTAAAAAACTCCACAGAAAAGCAAGTAACCTAATTTACTTAACAAGTGCAGAAAATCTGCAACCTCCAAACCTCACAAAAAGCTCACTGTATGAACGAAGATTTAGGGTATGTTCACACAGAGATTTTTTTTGTGGAGTTTTAAGCAAATCTGCTTCAAAATCTACATGAAAACCCCATCAAGTTCTCAGAGAATGCGCTTTGATGTGGATTGAAGCAGATATGCTTCAAAATCTCTGCTTAAATCAAAACATACAGATTTTTTTCATTGGACCTGCTCCAAAATCCTTGTTAAAAAACAGCATGCTAGGCTTTATGCACACGTTGCAGATTTGCCCGTGGAATTTTCTGTGCAGATTCTGCATTTCTTGGCAGAAAACGCAGGTCAGAATCTGTGCCTTTTTTTGGTATGTGCACATGTTGCAGATTTTTGTGCAGATTTCTTACTTTTTTTTTACCCCTGCAGATTTCTATTATGGAATAGGTGCAGAAACGCAGCAGATCTGCACAAAGAATTGACATGGTCCTTTTTTTGAATCTGCTGCGTTTTCCGTGCAGATTTTTCCGCACCATCAGCCCAGCATTTTTTTTGCCATTGATTTACATTGTACTGTAAATCACTTGCAGATCTGCAGCGTTTCTGCATGGAAAAAAACCTGCAGATGTGCAGGAAATCTGCAACGTGTGCACAAGGGTATGTGTCCATGTAGCGCCCCCACTGTCGCAGGGCCGAGGGGTACCCGGTACCGGGCCTCTGAGTCTCTGCTCTGGGGTTGTCACGGTGGCTAGACCCGGTCCGTGACCCTGCTGAGGGGCGTACAATAAAGGTGGAGGTATGGTCGTGGTGGTGCGGTGCAGTAAATAACGAGGACACCAGGTTGCAGTCTCTTTACCTCTTTACTGAAGGCTTCTGGGTCCTCAGTCCGGAATACGGTTAACCAGGCAGCGCAAGTCCGGCCGGTCCGATGGCACCTCCAGAGTTCCCTTTGCAGGTGGAAATCTGTGCCTACCTGCTAGCGCTTGTGTGTTGTGGTCCTTCCCTGCTGTGCTTACGGGATAGTACCCCACAACTGTTGTGTCTGTTTCTCATGCTCCCTCACAACTCGATTCTGATGTTCTTCCACGTCCCCCTGATCTTACGGTTAGGACGCACCCATATGACGGGGAGGCTCGGAGGTTCTTCCTGGGCTCTATCATCACCCCTCTCCTGTTGTTACCCCCCTGTGTCTTCCTGGGTCTGTGTGAGACAGCCCGCCTCTAGCTGACTGTCCTGCCGTAGGTTTGAAGTTTGGCCTGGAGCTCTATACTTCCTTGGCGTTCCGGCCACCGGTTATGCGCCTCAATAGGATGTTGCCTCGTCTTACAGCACGACTCCTACTGGTATTCTCCTTGTTGCGTTGATCTTGTTTCTCACTCAGCACAATAAATCTCGCTTCTTATCCTTTCTTGGGGCACCGCCGCTATATCGTGCAGGCACGGTCCCGTAACGTTCTCTCTAGTAGCTAGGCCTCTGTCAGGATCCCATCCCTGACAGGGACCCCTCTGAGTCTTTCCCCGCAACACCCTCTGCCACAAGGTGTTGCCTGTTCAATTCCCAGTCAGCTTTCTCTCTAACTTCCTGCCTGACCCCCAGTTTTACCAGATTGTGAGGAGTGGCCTAATGAATAGTACCCTTAGCTCCCCCTGGAGGCCAGACTGTGAAATGTATTGGTGTCTGTGATACCTGGTCAGATGAACTCCTTCAGTGCCATCGGACGTACCATGGCTCCCCTTAGCGGCAGAGCATCAGTACTGCAGCAACCAGGACTCTGGGGCGCTGCATCCATGTTACAGCCTAGTGGAGGGGATTTTATCAAATCCCGTCTCCACTATGCGTGGTAACACGCACCCGGTGGCCCTGCGATTCCGGACATTCTGCACATCTTTTAAGATCGCAGCATGTCCGTGTACCTTGCGGCGACGCTGCGCCGCCGCAAGGTATATCACAGAGCCCTATGTGTGGGGTGCGATGATGCCGGATGTGTGCAATGAACACATAGGACGGGATAGTACATCTGAGGTCAGAAGCCCCTCTTTGATGCGGGCTCAGGCGGTGAGCCCACATCAAAGCCGGGACATGTCAGCTGTTTTGAACAGCTGACATGTGCCCGCAATAGGCGCGGGCAGAATCGCGATCTGCCTGCGCCTATTAACTAGTTAAATGCCGCTGTCAAACGCAGACAGCGGCATTTAACTACCGCATCCGACCGGGCGTCCGGAAATGACGGCATCGCCGTCCTCCGTCACATGATCGGAGGTCGGCGATGCTTCAGTATTGTAACCATAGAGGTCCTTGAGACCTCTATGGTTACAGATCCCCGGCAGCTGTGAGCGCCACCCTGTGGTCGGCGCTCACAGCACACCTGCATTTCTGCTACATAGCAGTGAACATCAGATCGCTGCTATGTAGCAGTGCCGATTGTGTTGTGCCAGCTTCTAGCCTCCCATGGAGGCTATTGAAGCATGGCAAAAGTAAAAAAAAGTTTAAAAAAATGTGAAAAAAATAAAAAAATATAAAAGTTTAAATCACCCCCCTTTCGTCCCAATCAAAATAGATCAATAAAAAAAAAAATCAAATCTACACATATTTGGTATCGCTGCGTTCAGAATCGCCCGATCTATCAATTAAAAAAAGCATTAACATGATCGCTAAACAGCGTAGCGAGAAAAAAATTTGAAACGCCAGAATTACGGTTTTTTGGTCGCCACGACATTAAAATGCAATAACGGGCGATCAAAAGAACATATCTGCACCAAAATGCTATCATTAAAAACGCCAGCTTGGCTCGCAAAAAATAAGCCCTCAACCGACCCCGGATCATGAAAATTGTAGACCCCACGAGTATCGGAAAATGGCGCAATTTTTTTTTTTTTTTTTTAGCAAAGTTTGGAATTTTTTTTCACCACTTAGGTAAAAAATAACCTAGTTATGTTTGGTGTCTGTGAACTCGTACTGACCTGGAGAATCATAATGGCAGGTCAGTTTTAGCATTTAGTGAACCTAGCAAAAAAGCCAAACAAAAAACAAGTGTGGGACTGCACTTTTTTTGCAATTTCACTGCACTTGGAATTTTTTTCCCGTTTTCTAGTACACGACACGCTAAAACCAATGATGTCGTTCAAAAGTACAACTCGGACCGCAAAAAATAAGCCCTCTCATGGCCAAATTGACGGAAAAATAAAAAAGTTATGGCTCTGGGAAGGAGGGGAATGAAAAACGAACACGGAAAAACGAAAAATCCCAAGGTCATGAAGGGGTTAATGTTCAGGATTCGATAAGTGACTAAATTCTAATCGAATCTGTTGATGTTCCATATCCAATGCAAAGTTATGGGGTATATCAGCATTTACCGCATTCATATGCAGGGGGAAGAAAATCTACCAGCATGCATATAGAACATTTGTTGAATGGAGTTTGTACAAATGCTCATTATACCAAATTTTGTGCCATTGTTTTGTGCCACAAAAAACTTGTGATAATTTTTCCCCTTTTGGTTTTAGATGAGACATGTAGGGGATGACATTGGCAGTTAGAGTAATTAGTGGTAATCTATTAAATGGGGTAAAAATGTTCCTATAGATCTCGTGTCTGCTCCCTATTTAGTTGTAAATCCCCTGATGAAGCTTGATGCGAAACGCACGTCAGGTGCCTTTTCTTTGATAGATAAAGTCAGTGTACTCCATGACTCTCCATTACTATCATTATGTGAATTTTCAGGTAATATATTTTCCTCCCTGTTTATCTGTATGTACCTTAAAGGGCCCTATCTTTTACAGCACTGGCTATTTTGGCTTGTACCTTTTGAGTATCCATCCTCAATACTGTGATTGCACACACTATAAGGCCTGTCCCACACGTCCAGATAATTCCGGTCCTGGAAAAATCGGTACCGGAGTTATCCGTGTCCGTGTGTCCGTGAGCGCACGTGGCACATCAGTGTGGCACACGTGTGGCAGTAGTGTGCCGCCCGTGTGCTGACTGGGTACCACACGGACCGTGCAGGAGAGACAGCGCTACAGTAAGCACTGTCCCCCTGTGTGGTGCTGAAGCCGCCATTCATCCGTTCTCTCCAGCAGCGTTCGCTGGGGAGAAGGGATGAAAAATCTTTTTTTTTTTTGTTTTTTTGGGTTTAAAATAAACTTTCGGGCATCCTCCCCCCTCCCACCCCCTGTGCGCCCGGCCGCCGGCATTAAAATACTCACCCGCCTCCCTCAACGCTTGCTCTCCGCCCCGCACCCTCTCCTGTATGAGCGGTTTGAATGTGTCTACCTGTGTCAGTGTCTCCGGTACGTGAGAAAACTGTCACCACACGTACCGGAGCCACTGACGTGTGAAACCGGCCTAACTCTGCGTTGATGTGTAGTATTCACACAAGGAGGTTTTGTCATTATCACTTGCCTACCTTTAGTATTTTATATGTCTGACTTTTGCATTTCTATTTTTCTGCTTTTAATTATTATGCTATCCAATAAATAATATATTGTTATTGATTTTGAGCTTTGCACATTTCTATGTTTCCCTATTTAGTTGGCTGAGTTATTATTTTACATAAACAATGTGATGTTTGGACACATCACCGTCTGGCTCTTTTCCTAAAAATAAAAAAATCCCATTTGCACTGTAATATGACAATAAATCACCCCATCACTCATCCTCATTGTATTTTATAGCTTTCCTATTTTATGTGATCCTAACACATATCCATCACCCTCCTCGTAAATCAGCCATGACTTAATCAGGTCAGCTGTGTATATACATCCTCAAAACTCCATCATCACAAGCAAAAGACTAAAACAGTAAAAAGCTCAATATCTGATAAGGAAAATACGATGAAAATGCTGAATATTCGTCCTCGAAAGTAAAGCGCTAAAGTCTATGTTATATTTTATGCCTCACAAATATTTGTCGAAATGGCGTCCATTCATTAATCTCTTTTTCTCTTTTTTTCTGCAGCCGCAAACCATTCAGGATACGTTACAGAGAACACTGCAGTTCTATGAACATCAACTTGTTGGGTAAGAGCCAACTCGATAGAATATCAATATCCAAGTCCAGTCCAGTCGATCGTTTTATTTGGAAACCATTAAGAATTAATGTGTTTATACAAATAGCGATGACTGCAACTCGGCCCGGAATATTAGGAGGGTCTGTGGAAAGTCTCCACCAGCCAGCCTCCCTACCCAACATTTTCTAGTTATTCTTCACAAAGCCTTAAAGAAGCTCTCATCCTCCTCCTATCAAAGTTTTTATCCTCTTAATATATTGCAGTCATCATATTATATAGCACTATGTACCTACAATTGCTCATTTTGCCTTTCCACCCACTTACTCCTTCTCTTTTCATTAGGTGTATGACATCATGTGACTAAAAACTGACTAGCCGAATCTTTCTAAGCTCTGTGTAGCAACAGGAGGTCAATTTTCCCTGTACGAGGCATCACTTCAAAAGTCCCTGGCGGGGAGGGGGGGGGGGGAGATGGGGATGATAAATGTAGGGACAAGAGACTTTCTGTTTCTACATATCTACATAGAGCAGAGAAAACAGAGGAATTATCTTGGTAGAAAGGTAAAATGAGCAATTGCAAGTACACAGTGTTGTATAATATAATGACTGCAATATATTAAGAGAATAAAAACTTTGGGAGGAGGGCTTCTTTAAGCTTTACCCGTTGAGGCCAATTTTCATTTTTGTTCTTTCATTTTTTCCTTCTGTTCTTCCAAGATCTATTACTTTTTTATTTTTCCAGACATACAGCTATATCAGGGCTTGTTTTTTACAGGACAAGTTTGAATGACATTATTCATTTTACCACGCAATGTACTGAAAAATGAATGAAAAAAATCCAAAAGTGGTGCAATTACAAAAACTCTGACAATTCTGCAAATTTTAGGAGGCTTGGTTCTACAGTGTTCATTGTATTGCAAAAATGGCCTGTAGTGATGAGCGAGTATACTCGTTGCTCGGGTTTTCCCGAGCATGCTCATGTGATCTCCGAGTATTTTTTAGTGCTCGGAGATTTAGTTTTCATCGCCGCAGCTGAATGATTTACAGCTACTAGACAGCTCGATTACATGTGGGGTTCCCTAGAAACCAGGCAACCTCCACATGCACTCAGGCTGGCTAATAGCTGTAAATCATTCAGCTGTGGTGATGAAAACTAAATCTCCGAGCACTAAAAAATACTCAGAGGTCACCCGAGCGTGCTCGGGAAAACCCGAGCAACGAGTATACTCGCTTATCACTAATGACCTGGCAACATGACTCTTCAGTTCAATATGATTATGATCATACCATACTTATACATTTTTTTTTCATTTTTGTAGTGAAAAATAAAAAAAATGTGATTTCTGGGGTTTGTGTTGCCATTTTCGTAACTTTTTCATTTTTCCATCAATGGAGCTGCATAAGGATATGTGTTTTATTGTGGCGATCTGACATTTTTAATCATACCATTTTGCAGTACAGACAACATTTGGATTGCTGTTTATTGCATTTTGGGGAGGGAGGTGCTGCAATGGTAAAAACACAATTCTGGCTTTTTCATTTTTTTCATTGTTTTACAGAATTTACTGTAGAAGTTAAATTATGTTATATTTTGATAGACAGCACTTTTAGAAATGCAGCAATGATAAATACTGTATGTTTTTTTTCATATCTTTATTTAAAAATGGAGAAAAGGATGTCATAATTACATTTCTTTTTTATGTATATTTTAAAACTTTTTTAAGTTGCTAGTTTTTTCTATTCTCTTTAGGCTATATGCAACGATGCATTTATTAGGTGGATTTTATCCTGAATCCACCTACAAAGGTGACGCTAAAAAGAGCCCCATAAACTGAACATCGTGCACAGCAATCTCAAAACGACATTGCTGTGCACATGCTCCGTCTTATGATATTTCTTTTACCACCTTCATGGATCAGAAACCCTGAAGTGGTTCACTCTGAAGGCAGCTACCGCTAGAAAGATGTTGGCTGCAGAACCATCGCAAGAACAACGGCAAAACTGCCACTTCAGGAGTGAGGCTTCGCACGGGAAAACTCGGTGGCTGCATCGGTGCCTAAAAGACACCATATGCACCTAGCCTTAGGGGAATTGAACTTGGAATCATCAGATCATTTTTTCTATATACTGCAGTACCATCATGTTACAGTACAAAGCTAAAAACCACAGTCCAACATGCCAGTCATAAGGACCTTCCTACCTCCTGACTCCCCCGCTCCATACACATGCACACTCTGCTTCACTGAACATGCTTGTATTTTCCATGGGAGAGTAAACCTCAAATAGTCCTCCCCCTTCTTTGGGGGAATTTGATGATATATATTTTGCAGCGTTTGAACAAACAGCGAAAAGTTGTGACTACATCATGCACAGTCAAACTTGAATGTGGTTACTTTGATATCTGACAGTGACAACTATTGAGGGATCCTTTTCACTAACCGAAGACTTTTGAACAGGCTACACAATTTGTCAGTAGGGGCACATGTGGATTCAAGGATGCAATCCCGCTAATATTTATCCTGGAGAAAACACTCATCAGCATGGAAGAGGTGATGGAGGAAGAACCCAACTTTGCACCTATGTAGTGCTGCCAGGTGTGTCTCTTGGGGACCCTCAAAGACCAAGTCACATGCTGCAGGATGTGGAAGAGGATGAGGGAAAGAAGGAGGTAATCTTTGTACATGAGATGAAGCAGGCAAAGTGAAAAGGATGATGATGAATGATGACGCTTGCCTTGACTAGCAACTAACCACATTTGCTATGGAGTACTGTCGTGTCCAGCCTCCAGTGATATATCACAGAAGATTTTCAGTGTCACACACAAGTGCACCAGGTCGTCTGCTACTACCATGAAAAACCTAATATTTGTCAAAATGAATCATGCATTGATCAGTGCAAACTTTCATGCACTGACGGCTGATGCCAATTATTAAATTGGCCGTATCATCTGTATGCCTGCCTGATATTCCATTGACTATGTACTCCATTGTTCTACTGCCACCAGTGCCAATGGAACACACTCTGCTGGGCATCTACTCCCTGTCCATCATGTCATCTATACTGCTGTTCTGCTGTTGGCAGGTCTGCCATTGTTGGTCCTAAACTGCCACAGATCTGATTGCCTGCTCTGTCTACCTCTCCACCCTGCTGCTCCTGCCACAGCCACCGCACAACCACACTAGCCACACATCTCATTGTTAGAAACTACGGCGAAACAGCCTAACATATGGTCACTCGGTGACCCCTTCCACTATCAATATGAATCCAAAAGAGAATAAGGAAGGTACAAAATATGTGAAAAAATGGTATAAATTTATTTAGCACACATATATAAAGACATATACAACATAGCATAGCAAAATAAATACATAGATGTACTTATATGTATATAACAATACCCTAAAAATAGGGGGAGAGTAAGACAGGCTGTATGTACATAGAAAACCAAAAAGGAACACAATTCCCCAAAAGTATGCATCACAATGGCTACCATATATTATATAGTATCTGGATCTACTGCCCACACAGGGCTATATCATATGTCCAAATATAGTAATATCACAAAATAGTTGCTATCTCAGATCCCACATTTTAAGATAAAGATGCTAAGTATGCCATATACCATGAAGTAGTGTTAGGGAAATGTTAATAAAATTGATGGCTACATTAGTGATACGCTGGTATAGCTATAGTGCCCATAAGATGATTGTCTTAGTCACATATCGGCATATCTCATGGACCATACTATAGTAAATACGATGGTGTTAGTAAAGTTATAGCTATACAGATAGCCAAGCACAACAGGATCTATATGGTGCCCATATAATGGTTATGTCCACTGAAAATATCGCCTACCATATAGAGTACATATATTACCTGCAGCCATGATGTCACACCAGGGGATGGTCCTAATAGCGCACCTCGACGCGCGTTTCACTGCCCCCGCAGTTTTGTCAGGACCTCCTGACGAAACTGCGGGGGCAGTGAAACGCGCGTCGAGGTGCGCTATTAGGACCATCCCCTGGTGTGACATCATGGCTGCAGGTAATATATGTACTCTATATGGTAGGCGATATTTTCAGTGGACATAACCATTATATGGGCACCATATAGATCCTGTTGTGCTTGGCTATCTGTATAGCTATAACTTTACTAACACCATCGTATTTACTATAGTATGGTCCATGAGATATGCCGATATGTGACTAAGACAATCATCTTATGGGCACTATAGCTATACCAGCGTATCACTAATGTAGCCATCAATTTTATTAACATTTCCCTAACACTACTTCATGGTATATGGCATACTTAGCATCTTTATCTTAAAATGTGGGATCTGAGATAGCAACTATTTTGTGATATTACTATATTTGGACATATGATATAGCCCTGTGTGGGCAGTAGATCCAGATACTATATAATATATGGTAGCCATTGTGATGCATACTTTTGGGGAATTGTGTTCCTTTTTGGTTTTCTATGTACATACAGCCTGTCTTACTCTCCCCCTATTTTTAGGGTATTGTTATATACATATAAGTACATCTATGTATTTATTTTGCTATGCTATGTTGTATATGTCTTTATATATGTGTGCTAAATAAATTTATACCATTTTTTCACATATTTTGTACCTTCCTTATTCTCTTTTGGATTCACACATCTCATTGTTGCCCACGGTGTTTAATAGTTCTAGACAGTACTAGTGATGCTGGAAAATGTAGGATTTTCAAGGTACACAAACACGAAAAATCTCTTTAAATAGGGGAAATTTTTTAAAAAGACAAGACATAGCTTCTTCACTTTAAAAACACTTCTCCTGTTTTGTCTCGCTAAAAAAAGGGATTATTTTTGGAATGCTTAAGAAAAAGACTTTGTAATTGCTTAATTATTCTGTGATTAGCAATCCAGTTGCAGACCCCAAAAAGGATAATTTTCCACTTAAGAATCAATTACTTGCTTTCCACTTCCTTTTTTGGAAGTGCATTGAACAGCAAGATGGATTGCTGGTGAGGGGAAAAAGAAAAAAAAAATCTTTAAATCTTTAGCATAGCGAGTGTGAGCGAGCTGAGTGTGACCGGAGCGTAAGTGTGACTTGTGATTCAGTGACTTTGGAATCAGGGAGTTTCCAAGGGAGGAATTACTAAATTGCTGTCTGTTTTTTATTAATACTTTGTATTTATTTTTATTTAACGTTTCTGTGTGGTGCGATCCCCATTAGGAAATGTGCTCCACTATTGTTAATGCCATCCAGTGCACATCTTGCCACATGTATGCAATCCTTGATCAGCCGGTCGAGGGTGCATACTGCTGTGCGAGATGTGAGCACGTTGAGCATTTGGAAGCCCAGATTCTGGATCTAAATGTGCAGCTGGCAACACTGAGATCCATAGACAATATGGAGAGGAGTCTTCTGCTCACAGAGCAGACGCTCAATGGGATAGATGGGGGGGGGTGGTAGGATGGAGCTGCAGGACAGTGAAGTAGCTAGCTGGGTGACAGTTAGGAAGCAAGGTAGAGGGAAGAGTGCCAGGGAGGCTAGTCCTGATCTGGCACACCCCAATAAGTTTGCTAAGTTGGCAGATGAGGGGGGTGCCAGTACAGGGGTAGCACTGCTGCAGCCAGGCATGTCCTCTGAAAGCCGGAGGAGTGACTGCTCCAGTAAGGAGGGAAATAGGAGAGCAAGGCAGGCCAGACAGGTGCTGGTAGTGGGGGACTCAATTATTAGGGGAACAGATAGGGCAATCTGTCACAAAGACAGGGATCGTCGGACGGTGTGCTGCCTACCTGGCGCTCGAGTCCGACACATCGCTGATCGAGTGGACAGATTACTGGGAGGGGCTGGTGAGGACCCAGCGGTCATGGTGCACATTGGCACAAATGACAAAGTTAGAGGTAGGTGGAAGGTCCTTAAAGATGATTTCAGGGAATTAGGCTGCAAGCTGAAAGCAAGGACCTCCAACGTGGTATTTTCCGAAATACTGCCTGTACCACGTGCCATGCCAGAGAGGCAACGGGAGATTAGGGAGGTTAATAAGTGGCTCAAGAACCCAACAGGACCCAACAAGAAGGGGGCACTGCTAGACCTAATATTAACCAACAGGCCAGGCTGCATATCAAATATAAGGGTCGGGGGTCACTTGGGGAATAGTGATCACAAAATAATAAGTTTTCATGTGTCCTTTAATAAGATGTGTAGTAGAGGGGTGACAAGGACACTAAACTTCAGGAGGGCAAATTTCCAACAGATGAGAGAGGATCTTGGTGCAGTTAACTGAAACGATATCCTGAGACATAAAAATACACAAAGAAAATGGGAGACGTTTATTAGCACCCTGGATAGGACCTGTGCACAGTATATACCGTATGGGAATAAACATACTAGAAATAGGAGGAAACCAATATGGCTAAATAGAGCTGTAATAAGTGACAAAAAGAAAGCATTTAGAGAATAAAAGGAAGTAGGTAGTGAGGAGGCATTAAATAAATACAGAAAATTAAATAAATTATGTAAAAAGCAAATCAAGGCAGCAAAGATTGAGACAGAGACTCATTGCTAGAGAGAGCAAAAATAATCCCAAAATATTCTTTAACTACATAAATAGTAAGAAACTAAAAAATGATAGTGTTGGCCCCCTTAAAAATAGTCTGGGTGAAATGGTGGATGAGGATGAGGAAAAAGCCAATATGCTAAATGACTTTTTTTCATCAGTATTTACACAAGAAAATTCCATGGCAGACAATATGATCAATGATAACAAAAATTCCCCATTAAATGTCACCTGCTTAACCCAGCAGGAAGTACGGCAGCGTCTAAAAATCACTAAAGTTGTCAAATCTCCGGGCCCGGATGGGATACACCCCCGAGTGCTGCAGGAATTAAGTACAGTCATTGATAGACCATTATTTTTAATCTTTAAAGAGTCCATAATAACAGGGTCTGTACCACAGGACTGGCGTATAGCAAATGTGGTGCCAATATTCAAAAAGGGGACAAAAACTGAACTCGGTAATTATAGGCCAGTAAGCTTAACCTCTACTGTGGGTAAAATCCTGGAGGGCATTCTAAGGGATGCTATACTGGAGTATCTGAAGAGGAATAACCTCATGACCCAGTATCAGCACGGGTTTACTAGGGACCATTCCTGTCAGACTAATTTGATCAGCTTCTATGAAGAGGTAAGTTCTGGACTGGACCAAGGGAACCCAGTAGTTGTAGTGTATATGGACTTTTCAAAAGCTTTTGACACGGTGCCACACAAAAGGTTGATACATAAAATGAGAATAATGGGGATAGGGGAAAATATGTGTAAGTGGGTTGAGAGCTGGCTCAGGGATAGGAAACAAAGGGTGGTTATTAATGGAGCACACTCGGACTGGGTCGCGGTTAGCAGAGGGGTACCACAGGGGTCAGTATTGGGCCCTCTTCTTTTTAACATATTTATTAATGACCTTGTAGGGGGCATTCAGAGTAGAATTTCAATATTTGCAGATGACACTAAACTCTGCAGGGTAATCAATACAGGGGAGGACAATTTTATATTACAGGATGATTTATGTAAACTAGAAGCTTGGGCTGATAAATGGCAAATGAGCTTTAATGGGGATAAATGTAAGGTCATGCACTTGGGTAGAAGTAATAAGATGTATAACTATGTGCTTAATTCTAAAACTCTGGGCAAAACCGTCAATCAAAACACCTGGGAGTATGGGTGGATGACAAACTCACATTTAGTGGCCAGTGTCAGGCAGCTGCTACAAAGGCAAATAAAATAATGGGATGCATGAAAAGAAGCATAGATGCTCATGAGGAGAACAAATTTTACATCTATACAAGTCACTAGTGCGACCACACTTAGAATACTGTGCACAGTTCTGGTCTCCGGTGTACAAGAAAGACATAGCTGAACTAGAGCGGGTGCAGAGAAGAGCGACCAAGGTTATTAGAGGACTGGGGGGTCTGCAATACCAAGATAGGTTATTACACTTGGGGCTATTTAGTTTGGAAAAACGAAGACTAAGGGGTGATCTTATGTTAATGTATAAATATATTAGGGGACAGTACAAAGACCTTTCTGATGATCTTTTTGATCTTTTTAATCATAGACCTGAGACAGGGACAAGGGGGCATCCTCTACATCTGGAGGAAAGAAGGTTTAAGCATAATAACAGACGCGAGTTCTTTACTGTAAGAGCAGTGAGACTATGGAACTCTCTGCCGTATGATGTTGTAATGAGTGATTCATTACTTAAATTTAAGAGGGGACTGGATGCCTTTCTTGAAAAGTATAATGTTACAGGTTATATACACTAGATTCCTTGATAGGGCGTTGATCCAGGGAACTAGTCTGACTGCCGTATGTGGAGTCGGGAAGGAATTCTTTTCCCCAATGTGGAGCTTACTCTTTGCCACATGAGGTTTTTTTTGCCTTCCTCTGGATCAACATGTTAGGGCATGTTAGGTTAGGCTATGGGTTGAACTAGATGGACTTAAATTCTTCCTTCAACCTTAATAACTATGTAAAAAAAAAAATTACTTCTTCAAATTCAAAACAGTGCACCTGTTTTACCTCCAAAACAAGGGGACACTTTTTGGACAACTGAGTTGTGTAATTGTCTAATAATTTTGTGATTAGCAAGCCAGTTATGTTCTCAAAAAGGGGATAATTTTTCAATTTTGTTTGAGAAACAATAACTTCTTCGCGTTTAAAACAGTACACCTTGTCTCATTAATAAAAAGGGATAATTTTTGACTCATTGTGAAAAAAGCCTCTGTTTGCACCACCTGTGTGTAAACAACAGCAATGCATGCATTTGCTCTCCTAAGGGAATAATTTTTGGACCATTTAATATAAGTAGCCTACAAAGTCTGAAAAAGAAGAGCGTGATTAAATGGGCAGCTAGTTGCATATCCCTGTTGTACAGATTGTGCATTCCCCTGTTACAGGAGATTACATTTCAATGCCATTCCCAGTTGGATAAAAATAAATCATAAGATGAATTTGTGGAAACAACAACAGCGTGGAGAACCCAACCCCAAACCCAACTCAAAACTTTATGTTGAAATAATAATAATAATAGTAATAAAACAATTTTTTTAGGTAAATATTCAAAAATAATGCAAAATGGTGTTCAGGTTCTGGTTCAAGTTCGGGTACAGTTCTGGTACTTTGGAATAAAGTTTTAGTTGGGTACCAGAACCCGAACTTCCACGGGTCCACTCATCTCTAATCATGACAGATTGGAAAACCTAACAAAAGTTACGTCTGTACTTGTTTTTTAATTATCACCATTCTTCACAGATAAAGGTCTTTTCACATGGTTCGTGGAATTAATTATGTGGAGACCTTTTAAAGTCACTTAGGGAAACTTATTTCACATTCGCCAGTTAAAAAGTCACAAATTATTTCCTATCATTTGCAATATCTAAAAAGTGGGCAAAAAGCTTAGCGGAATGGGTCAGGAATATAAGCAGCCCAACAAATTGACTATAATTTGTGCTTGGAGGCTATAGAGTAATCTGCGCCAGCTACACTACCTTTCCACTGTTTTGGCTATATGGGGCAACGTAGCATCCAGTAAAAAAAAATATATATTATTCGACATAGTATGTGTTTAAAAAAATGGTTTCCTATACGTGACATATGCCACAGAATATCACAGCCTGTTAAATAATTGATTCGTGATTCATTTAAAAGCATAAAAAAAGTGTGAAATAAGCCTAAGCGGTAATGCATTTCAGGTATATATATTTTTGGTCCTCGATTTATAGTGTGAATAGCATAGAATACTGTATATTTTATGGATTTGTACCTTCTCTACTATTTTCTCTATTCTTAGCTGCTGTTTTCTCTCGGCTTCTGCTTCCTTGGAAATAACTTCACCAAAATAGCATCAAGCTGAGACTCATTGAAAGCAATTCTGTAGCCGAAGTCATTTTTTTTTTTTTTACAGTATTTTCTACCTTCCTGCAAATTACACCCATACAGCTCGCTGTGCAAATGATCAGAGGGTTAAAAAACCTAGATCAAATCTTAGAGTAAATTTCATTAAAGAGCCATGAATGGGAAAATTGTATTGATTTGTGCACTCAATGACCTCCCAAATTAAGTTAAGTATGTGCAGTCTACTTACTGCATTGAGTTGTAATCTTTTTATGCGGAAAGAAGCGAAGAGACTCAAAACCCATTGGAGATAAACTGACAAAGCTCGGCCAGGAAAGATCCGTTTAGAGAGATGAATGAGAAAATAAAAGATCACGGAAGGGTAAAAACATTAATTTTCACATTCATTTGGTATGACGAGAAAGGATTGATGTACAATATTTGTTTGACCTCCCGAGCACTCAACATTCAAATTATCCCTTCACTTCCTCCAATTACTTTTCATTATATAAGTGCTCTCTAACAGTGTCAGCCGCAGTGTGCGCACCCAGATGAGGAGAGAAATGCTCACAGGAGAGTGCCAATCACCAGGATATGTGAACTTTTGATCAAGGGTGATTTGGATGTTTTGGGTTATCATTATGATTTACAAAGAGAAAACACAGTAGTTTGACAATAAATGGCTTCACCCAACCACTAACCATGAGTGGAGAAAAAGTTTTGGTGTTATCATTCACATTCTCTAAAAAAAAAGACCACGAAAGCAAAAATTCTGCCGGGGTATGTAAACTTTTGAGCACAACTGTATGTTTTCTTTCTTCTTTCTTCTCTTTCTTTCTTTGTTACTACCTTTCCGTCTATTCTATCTATCATCCATATTTATCTCTGCTTTTCTTTCTACATATCTATCATCTGTCTATCTCTATCTAATTTTTATTTCTCTCTATGTATCCTCAAACCAAAGAACCGAGCAGCATACTCATGCTCTAACATAGAAGCAAACATTGAACACGTGAAATATAAACTGCATTACTGCTATATACAATATCCTTATACAACTCCAATCCCCAAAAAAAGTTATGACACTGCGTAAAATGTAAAGAGAAACATGCAATACATTTTGAAATCTCTCATTGTCACCGCCATCTTTTATTCACAACAGAACATAGATCACAGATCGGAAGTTGAACATTAGACATTTCTCCATTTCATTTGAAAAAGTTGATTCATTTAGAAATTGATGGTATCATCTCAAAAATGTTGCTCCAAGGCGCTGTCCACCATTGTGTAGAACCCTCTCTTGTTTGTAAATGTCTGGGAGGTAAGAAGACCAATTGCTGGAGTTTTGGAAGAGGAACGTTGTCCTATTCTTCACTGATGTAGGATCTTCACTGCTCTGTACTCCTCAGTCTTTGGATTTTTCTTGTCATAATGCGCCAATTTTTTTTCTATTGGTGAAAGATCCGGACTGCAGGCCGTTCATCACCCGAACTCCTCTTCTTCTGAGAAGCCATACTGTTGTGATCAATGCAATGTCAGGTTTAGCATTGTCTTGCTGAAATATACAAGGCCTTCTCTGAAATAGTCAATGTCTGGATAGAGCAGACCCCAATATAATGCTCAGCATTGATGGCGCCTGTCATGTGTAATCTGCCCATGTCATAGGCACTAATGCTGCCCCAACCATCAGATATAGAGGAACACCAAGCTTGATGGCCCCTCTCCTCATGAGTAGTGTTGAGCGATACCTTCCGATATGCAAAGGTATCGGATTGGATCGGCCGATACCGGCAAAATATCGGATCTTGCCTATACCGATACCCGATACCAATGCATATCAATGGGACACAAAATATCGGAATGCTTCCCAGGGTCTGAAGGAGAGGAAACTCTCCTTCAGGCCCTGGGATCCATATTCATGTATAAAATAAAGAATAAAAATAAAAAATATTGATATACTCACCCCTCCGGGGGCCCCTGCTCTTAGCGGTGCCTCCGTTCTTAAGAATGCAGAGTTAAGGACCTTCGATGACGTTGCTGCTTGTGATTGGTCGCGTGACCGCTCATGTGACCGCTCACGCGACCAATCACAAGCCGCGACCTCATCGCAGGTCCTAAACTCACTGCATTCTTAGGAACGGAGGCTGCCGGTTACATCGCTAAGGTCCAGGGTCCGCCGGAGGGGTGAGTATATCCATATTTTTTTATTTTAATTCTTTATTTTTTACATGAATATGGATCCCAGGGCCTGAAGGAGAGTCTCCTCTCCTCCAGACCCTGGGAACCATACACTGGGAACTTCCGATTCTGATTTCCGATATCACAAAAATATCGGAACTCGGTATCGGAATTCCGATACAGCAAATATCGGCCGATACCCGATACTTGCGGTATCGGAATGCTCAACACTACTCGTGAGTCCTCAGGACACGGCGTCCGGGGTTTCCATAAAGAATTTCACATTTTAATATATCTGATCACAGAACAGTTTTCCATTTTGCCTTAGTCCATAATAAATGAGCTTTGACTCAGAAAAGATGGCGGCGTTTCTGGATTGTGTTAATATTTGGCTCTTCTTTACATGATAGAACTTTAACTTGCATTTATGGAATACACGGCGAACTGGGTTCACAGACACTGATTCCTGAATGTATTCCTGAGCCCGTACAGTGATTTGCACGACTGAATCGTGCCTGTTTTTAATGCCATAGATCACGATCATCCAATGGTGAACGTCGGCCTTGTCTCTTGTGCACATGGATTTCTCCAGAATGCCTGAATCCGGAGGAATATTCAAACCTTTTGCAATTTTACTTTGATGAACATTTTTCTGAAATTGTTACATATACGTCTAAATAAGGCACTAGGCTTTTCTTAAAGTAAGGCTTTATCCTATCTGTTCTTTAACGCCTTAACCCAGGCCATTTTCCATTTTTGCGTTTTCATTTTTTGCTCCCCTTCTTCCCAGAGTCATAACTTTTTTACTTTTCGGTCAAAATGGCCAAGTGAGGGCTTGTTTTTTGCAGGTCATTTTCCGATACCTGTAGCGTCTCCATTTTTCATGATTTGGATCTGGGGCTTATTTTTTGCGCACCAAGCTGACGTTTTTATTGATACCATTTTGGTGCAGATACGTTCCTTTGATCTCCCATTGTTGTATTTTATTGCAATGTAGCGGCGATCAAAAAAACGTAATTCTGGCATTTTTATTTTTTTATCGTTATGCCGTTTAGCGATCGGGTTAATTCTTTTTTTATATTGATAGATCGGGCGATTCTGAATGTGCAATAACTGGAGGAAAGACTAATGCGTACGTAGAAAGTGCACACCTGGGGTACAAAAAAATATCAAAAACGACTTTTTTATCACCAAAGCACAAAAATGATTAAAAACATTTTAAAACAACAATGATGACACCCCCACCCATGTACAATAATGCATCTTTGTGACCCTAGGACATAATACCGTAGCAACATAGGAGTTCATAATAGAAGTGCAATATGCATGAATAATGTAAACACCAAAAAGTTATCATAAGGTCATAACAATCCAGCCGTAAATGAAAATAACAATCAATTAAGTCAATATAGTTGGCTGAGTGCACATACCATGGACCCTGGGATGTGGGCGCCCCCACAGGTGTAAGCTCGGTGTCTGAGAAAGATAAAGCATTTGTCCAAAGAAGGGGGGGTCACATACTGTGACAGGAAGCCATCCTGAATCCCTCATGCGTGAAAAATAGCACTATGCAAATTAGAATAAGAGCACAGAAAAAATGTGTATTATAGTGGAGATAGTTATTATCCAATATTAAATACCTGCATACCAGGTGGTAATCACAGGGGAGAGCCCATGTAAATAGCTAGAGAGTCCCTAGGACAATAGAGATAATGGCAGCAGGGAGCCCCTGGATGAAGGGAGGGAGATGGATGGCGTGGAAAGATGGGAGTGTGGAGAGCCCCACGCATATTGTTGCGGTGCAGCTTCTTCAGGGGAAGTGCGATTCTGAATATGGTGATACCAAATCTATGTATGTTTGATTTTTTTATTGTTTTATTTTGAATGGGGTGATTTGAACTTTTATTTTTTTTTATATTTTAGTAAACATTTTTTTTACTTTTTGCATGCTTCAATAGTCTCCATGAGAGACTAGAAGCTGCAGTTGTCTGGTCGGCTCTGCTACATACAGGCAATGATCAGATCGCCTGTATGTAGCAGAAATGCTCACTTGCTATGAACGCCGACCACCAGGTGGAGCTGATAACAATCCGGCAATGACAACCATAGAGGTCTGGTGGAGACCTCTGGTTGTCACGCCAACCCATCGGTGACCCGCGATCACATGACGGGGTCATAGATTGGCGGGAATTCCGGTGCGTAGAGATTGACAGTAGCATTTAACGGGTTAACAGCCGCGGGTAGATCGCGATTCCACCCACGGCTGTTAGAGGCACATGTCATCTATTCAAAACAGCTGACATGTGCCAGGAAAGATGTGGGCTCTGTGCTGGAGCCCACATCAAACTGAAGGAGTCCAACGTCGGCGTATTACTACGCCCAACGTCAGAAAGGGGTTAAATTTGTAGTCTAAGAGAGACATGTTTGGTAGAAATGGTTAAAGTCCCATCAGAGAAAGGCCACCGTGTCGTGGCTGGTGTGCACTCACCAGTCGCGACACAGTGACCTTGAATTGGCCAATTTATGCTTATAAAATGAACGTACTTAGAACATATTCTATATGGCATAAATGCAGATCACATTTCATATATTCAATGTTTGGTTATATCTTAGCACATAGAGTCCTGGCCAAAATTACTGTTATTGTGAACAGTTAAGCAAATTGAAGGTGAAATGATCTCTAAAAGGCCAAAAGTTAAAGATGACACATTTTTTTTGTATTTTAGGCACAAATATATATATATATATACTAGATGATGGCCCGATTCTAACGCATTGGGTATTCTAGAATATGTATAGTAGTATATAGCACAGGCCACGTAGTATATAGCACAGCCCACGTAGTATATAACAAAGGCCACATAGTATATAACACAGCCCACATAGTATATAGCACAGCCCACGCAGTATATAACACAGCCCACCGAAACACATGGGCTGCTTGCACAATGAACAAGTCTGTAGGAACATGTTCACACCACCAAGAAACTTGAAGACACAATAGAACACATTAAAACAAAAAACTCTCTTTTATAAAAAAAAAAATCACAGTAATAAGCAAGTGTTAGTAAAAAGATGGAAAAAACAGGGTATTTGGTTGATACTTTTTTTGCAAAAAAAATGTATACTAAGCTGCTCCACCAAACGTCAAGGTATACCCATATAGAGCAGTCCTAAATGATGTATGCAATCCCTATCTCATGTACTTAAAACCTGACCATCTGTATATTACCTGTATAAGCAGGGTTCAGAGAGGGAATGTTACACGTTTAATGGAACAGCTTTTGTGCAAATGACCCACAAGGAGTGGTGGATACCTCCCCAGTCTTTAGACAAAAGAGAACAATTATGGAAACCGAAACACATGGGCTACTTGCACAATGAACAAGTCTGTAGGAACATGTTCACACACCACCAAGAAACTTGAAGACACAAAAGAGCACAGTAAGACTAAAAACACTCTGTTGTAAAAAAAATCACAGTAATAAGCAAGTGCTAGTAAAAAGATGGAAAAAACACAGTATTTGGTTAATACTTTTTTTTGCAAAAAATGTATATTAAGCTGCTCCACCAAATGTCAAGGTTATATACTACAGCCCACATAGTATATAAGACAGGCCATGTAGTATATAACACAGCCACGTAGTATATTGCCCAGCCACTCAGTATATTGCACAGCCACGTAGTATATAGCACAGGCCATGTAGTATATAGCACAGAGATGTAGTATATAACACAGCCCACATAGTATATAACACAGCCACGTAGTATATTGCCCAGCCACGCAGTATATTGCACAGCCACGTAGTATATAGCACAGCCACGTAGTATATATCACAGAGACGTAGTATATAGCACAGCCACGTAGTATATAACACAGGCCACACAGTATATAACACAGCCCACGTAGTATATAACACAGCCACGTAGTATATTGCCCAGCCACGTAGCATATAACACAGCCCACATAGTGATCTCCGGTCATTGCCGAAATGCATTCATGGGACCGGAGCGTAGCAAGGAGCGTGAAAGGCGCCGGAAGGTGAGAATATAATGTTTTTTTGTTTTTTTTTAATTATTTTTAACATTATATGTTTTTACTATTGATGCTGCATAGGCTATCAATGGAATCAATGTTTTCTGCATCAGACCAACGGAAGTACCCCTTAAGCAATTATATATATATATATATATATATATATATATATATATATATAGTAAAAAAAGGAACAGCACAATGCTCACCGGTGGGTGCCTAGCCTCCTGGATAGAATAGTCCATTCATCTACCCAACATGTATACAAAAAATAGAAAAAGAAGGCAGCACTCCAAATCCTTTTCAGGGTGAAAAAATGTGCAATTTATTCAGCCCACATCTCTGTGCGACGTTTCGGCTCACACTGAGCCTTTCTCAAGCCTTGAGAAAGGCTCAGTGTGAGCCGAAACGTCACACAGAGATGTGGGCTGAACAAATTGCACATTTTTTCACCCTGAAAAGGATTTGGAGTGCTGCCTCCTTCTTCTATTTATATATATATATATATATATATATATATATATATATATATATATAGACAAAAAAAGAAAAGCAGCACAAAAAATAATAAAAAAGTGGACTTTATTGCCTGAGCGGCGTGGCAACGTTTAGGATACAAAAATCCTTTTTCAAGCCAATCCTTTTTCAAGATTTTTGTATCCGAAACGTTGCCACGCCGCTCAGGCAATAAAGTCCACTTTTTTATTATTTTTTGTGCTGCTTTTCCTTTTTTGTCTTTATTACTGGAGGCTTTTTTGGACTGCTGGTTGGGAGAGCTTTGCACACCATTGAGGTAGTACTGGATGCTGTTCCATTTTTTATATATATATATATATATATATATATATATATATATATATATTCATCTTTTACATTTTAATAATTACAAAAAAGAAACTGCTGATACAAAAGTTTGGGCACCCTGCCTGGTTAGTACCTACGGTAGTAGCACCCCCTTTTAGGCCGGCCTCACACTGGGCGTAAGACAATACGCCACGTATTATACGTCCGTACTACGGCCGTAATACGGAGAAATGTTCCCAAAATATTGATCCGTAGTCAGGGTGTGTCAGCGTATTTTGCGCATGGCATCCTCCGTATGTAATCCGTATGGCATCCGTACTGCGATATTTTCGCGCAGGCTTGCAAAACCGACATCTAATGGATTTATGTGCTCAAATGTTCGGGAAAACATATATACAGTATATATATATATATATATATATATGTCATTGAGACACATATATATATATTCTGTATTTAGATTTCATTCAGCGCGATATGTGTTAAAAGCCGGTAATTCAATTACCGGCTTCTCATTTCTCCTGCACAAACCCGACATGATATGAGACATGGTTTACATACAGTAAACCATCTCATATCCCCTTTTTTTTTGCATATTCCACACTACTAATGTTAGTAGTGTGTATGTGCAAAATTTCAGCGCTGTAGCTGCTGAAATAAAGGGTTAATTTGCGGAAAAAATTGGCGTGGGCTCCCGCGCAATTTTCTCCGCCAGAATGGTAAAGCCAGTGACTGAGGGCAGATATTAATAGCCAGGAGAGGGTCCATGGTTATTGGCCCCCCCGTGGCTACAAACATCTGCCCCCAGCCACCCCAGAAAAGGCACATCTGGAAGATGCGCCTATTCTGGCACTTGGCCACTCTCTTCCCACTCCCTGTAGCGGTGGGATATGGGGTAATGAAGGGTTAATGCCACCTTGCTATTGGAAGGTGACATTAAGCCAGATTAATAATGGAGAGGCGTCAATTATGACACCTATCCATTATTAATCCAATTGTTTGAAAGGGTTAAAAAACACACACACACATGATTTAAAAGTATTTTAATGAAATAAACACAGCGGTTGTTGTAATAATTTATTGTTCTCTCAATCCATCAGGAACACCCTCACTTGGAAAAATAATAAACGCACAAGATACATACCTTCTGGTGAACCGTCTCGTCCCACGAAGTAATCCATCTGAAGGGGTTAACTAATATTACAGGCAGGAGCCCTGCTAAATGCAGCTGTGCAGGGGGCGCATCACCGCGACTGAAGGAAATGTAGGTCAATGACCTACATTTCATTCATTCGCCGCGGATTACAGGCACGGAGCACAGCTGCATTTAGCAGGGCTCCTGCCTGTAATATTAGTTAACCCCTTCAGATGGATTACTTCGTGGGACGAGACGGTTCACCAGAAGGTATGTATCTTGTGCGCTTATTATTTTTCCAAGCGAGGGTGTTCCTGATGGATTGAGAGAACAATAAATTATTACAACAACCGCTGTGTTTATTTCATTAAAATACTTTTTAATCATGTGTGTGTGTGTGTTTTTTTAACCCTTTCAAACAATTGGATTAATAATGGATAGGTGTCATAATTGACGCCTCTCCATTATTAATCTGGCTTAATGTCACCTTACAATAGCAAGGTGGCATTAACCCTTCATTACCCCATATCCCACCGCTACAGGGAGTGGGAAGAGAGTGGCCAAGTGCCAGAATAGGCGCATCTTCCAGATGTGCCTTTTCTGGGGTGGCTGGGGGCAGATGTTTGTAGCCACGGGGGGGGGGGGCAATAACCATGGACCCTCTCCTGGCTATTAATATCTGCCCTCAGTCACTGGCTTTACCGCTCTGGCGGAGAAAATTGCGCGGGAGCCCACGCCAATTTTTTCCGCGATTTAACCCTTTATTTTAGCAGCTACAGCGCTGAAATTTTGCACATACACACTACTAACATTAGTAGTGTGGAATATGCAAAAAAAAAAGGGGATATGAGATGGTTTACTGTATGTAAACCATGTCTCATATCCTGTCGGGTTTGTGCAGGAGAAATGAAAAGCCGGCAATTGAATTACCGACTTTTCACTAACACCGCTGCGTATTTCTCGCAAGTCACACTGCTGGTCAGTGTGGAATCCGTATTTTTCTCGCCCCCATAGACTTTCATTGGCGATTTTTTTGCGCAATACGGTGACAAACGCAGCATGCTGCGATTTTGTACGGCCGTAGAAAGCCGTATAATACTGAACCGTAATATACGGCTAATAGGAGCAGCCCCATTGAGAATAATTGTGCAGTTTATTTTGCGAGTTTTACGGACGTAGTTTATGCGCTCATACGTCCGTAAAACTCGCTAGTGTGAGGCCGGCCTTAAAAGTATCACAGCTTGTAAATGTTTTTTGTAGCCAGACAAGAGTCTGTCAATTCTTGTCAATCATCTGCATAAAGGAAACGAGACGTGTCTTACTTATGGATGGTAAAAATTCAAAATACACAATCAGAACACCAAGAATGAAAAATGAACCATCAGAGAGATAAAACTACTCTATATATCTTCTTTATTGGTTTTGGAGACGCAAATAGAACATGTACGTATGAATAGATTTTTAGAAAGGGAATAATAACGCAGAAATCTCCATGTTGCTCGCTCTCTGATGAGTGAAATCCATGGAATTCCCATTAAGAGCTCACCGTATCGAGGAGCCGCAGCAGACACATAATATCAAAGAATCTGTAAAGTGAATCGCTTTCTGTTTCCTGGGGTGAAGCTGTTACTCACACATGTTTCTGCGCTTTAAAATATGCAGCCTCCTAATGATCCAGTAAATTAGCACCAGTGATGCAAACTGATAATCCTCCTGGTGATACACAGCAGCGCCAAGTGTGAAATGATTTGCCTGAATGCTATGTGTTAATTAGGCATTTGCTAACAATTTAATGAGTGAAAAGGCATCCAGGAGGTTATGCGGCAGGAAACTCTCAGGTTATTGTTCTTACGTTTCATCATTTCTTTTCAAGATGTCGCGATGCGGAGAAGAATTTACACAACGCTTCAACGAAATGCACGTACGCCGGTCTCTCTGGAAATGAGGATGCGGAGGACGTCTCAGGGATTCTGCAGTGTACGGCGAACGTCCTTGGTATGTAGTGAAACTTCTGAACAAGACGTTATATGCGCGAGGATCAGTACTGACGATCCTCATATTAATGCTTACAGTAAAAAGTATAATGTTTACTCCAAGTAAAAGAAAGTTCGGACATGATTACATATATAAGATACAGAATATGTAATTGTAATCTTTATTTGCACAGCGCCAAGTATTACACAGAGATGTACAGGAACATAACAAACAAATAATCAGTGCTGATAAACAATGAGATATAAGAACAGAGGATCCTGCACATAAGAGCTGACACTGTACAGGAGAGAGGACCCTGCACATAAGAGCTGACACTCTACAGGAGAAAGGACCCTGCACATAAGAGCTGACACTCTACAGGAGAGAGGACCCTGCACATAAGAGCTGACACTCTACAGGAGAGAGGATCCTGCACATAAGAGCTGACATTCTACAGGAGAGAGGATCCTGCACATAAGAGCTGACACTCTACAGGAGAGAGGACCCTGCACATAAGAGCTGACACTACGGGAGAGAGGACCCTGCACATAAGAGCTGACACTCTACAGGAGAGAGGACCCTGCACATAAGAGCTGACACTCTACAGGAGAGAGGATCCTGCACATAAGAGCTGACACTCTACAGGAGAGAGGACCCTGCACATAAGAGCTGACACTCTACAGGAGAGAGAATCCTGCGCAAAAGAGCTGACACTCTACAAGAGAGACGTCCCTGCATATAACAACTGACACTCTACAGGAAAGAGGTCCCTGTATATCATAGAATCATAGAATGTTAGAGTTGGAAGGACCTCCAGGGTCATCGTGTCCAACCCCCTGCTCAATGCAGGATTCACTAAACCATCTCGGACAGATGTCTGTCCAGCCTCTGCTTGAAGTCTTCCATTGAAGGAGAACTCACCACTTCTTGTAGCAGCTTGTTCCACTCATTTATCACCCTCACTATAAAAAAGTTTTTTCTAGTATCTAATCTGTACAGGTCCTTCTCAAAAAATTAGCATATAGTGTTAAATTTCATTATTTACCATAATGTAATGATTACAATTAAACTTTCATATATTATAGATTCATTATCCACCAACTGAAATTTGTCAGGTCTTTTATTGTTTTAATACTGATGATTTTGGCATACAACTCCTGATAACTAGGGTTCAGCGATACCGTCCGATACTTGAAAGTATCGGTATCGGAAAGTATCGGCCGATACCGGCAAAGTATCGGATCTAATCCGATACCGATACCCGATACCAATACAAGTGAATGGGACTCAAGTATCGGACGGTAAATCAGCCCTTTCTGTCCTCCTTCTATATGGGGTTCTGGAGGGGGGGGGGAGAGTGTGGGCGGTGCGTGGGCGGAGACTGCGTGTCTCTGTGCGGGCGGGGTCTGTGCGGGCCTGCCAGGGATCTCATTCTATGCGGCCGGCGCTGTATGCCCAGACTTGATGCGGCGTGCCGGGGCTTGATGCGGCGTGGGAGGGCTCTGCGGCGTGCTGGGGGGGTCTATGCGGCGTGAGGGGGTGTAAGCGGCGTGCTGGGGGGTCTATGCGGCGTGAGGGGCTCTCTGCGGCGTTCTGGGGCGTCTATGCGGCGTGCTGGGGGATCTATGCGGCGTGAGGGGCTCTCTGCGGCGTTCTGGGGCGTCTATGCGGCGTGCTGGGGGGTCTATGCGGCGTGCTGGGGGGTCTATGCGGCGTGCGGGGGTCTCTGCGGCGTGTGGGGGTCTCTGCGGCGTGCTGGGGGGTCTCTGCGGCGTGGGGGGGTCTCTGCGGCGTGGGGGGGGGCTCTGCGGCGTGCGGGGGTCTCAGTGCGGGCATCGTCCGATGGGACTACAAGTCCCATCGGGCTATGCCTGCTACACTGACAGTGATTGACACATTAGCCAATGATGGGACAGTAGTAGTCCCATCATCCGGCTAATGTGTTGAATGAAAAAAAAAAAAATACTCCATACATACATTCTACATACATAAATACATATAGACATACAGTACATTCATACATTACATACATGACATACATTACATTAAACATAGATTACATACTCACCATTACTTGTCATTTTGATCCCCGAAGCCAGTGTCATCTATAAAAAATGTGAAAAAAACAAACAACCAATATACTCCCTGTCCGCAGAAATCCACGAGTGTCCCACGACGATCTCCCGTGGAGAGCAGCAGCATCAAATAATGCGACCGCTCTCTAGGGGCTCAGAAACACAATGACGGGAGGAAGGTATCCTTCCGCCACTGTATTCCTCCGCCGCTGTAAAAAAAAAAAAGTCCCTAGTCTCACTTTATGGCATTGCTGTATGAGACATTTTCCCATGCAGCAATTATATAAAGTGACACTTTGAACTCAGGTAACCTCAGTGATGCACTGTAGGAGCCATTGTCTCCTGTCAGTGTGTCACTGAGGGTCCTATAGAGCAGTGACGTCACCCGATGTCACTGTTCTATAGGGGAGATCGTCGTGGGACACTCGTTATTAATTGGACTACGGCGGACAGGTAGTATGCGGTTTATTATTTTACGTTTTTTGCAGGCGCTGAAGTATGGTAAGTATGGTGAAATGAAGAATATTAAAATACTTTTTCCTAATGTGTGCGTGTTTTATTAACCCTTTTCTTACTATTGGATTAATAACGGATAGGCGTCTTATTGACGCCTCTCCGTTATTAACCCGGCTTAATGTCACCTTACGATAGCAAGGTGACATTAACCCCTTATTACCCCATATCCCACCGCTACACGGGAGTGGGAAGAGAGGGGCTAAGTGCCGGAATTGGCGCATCTTACGGATGCGCCATTTTCGGGGCGGCTGCGGCCCCTCTCTAGGCTATGAATATCAGCCCGCAGCTGTCTGCGTAGCCTTTCTGGCTATAAAATATAGGGGGACCCCACGTCATTTTTTTTGGGGGGTCCCCCTATTTTAATAGCCAGTAAAGGCTACGCAGACAGCTGCGAGCTGATATTCATAGCAGGCTACAAATATTGGCCCCCGGCCGTCGGCTTTCCCCCTCTGGCGCAGAAAATTGCGCGGGAGCCCACGCCGTTTTTTTCCATTTTTTTTTTTTTAAATTCAACGCTCATAAAGGCCTCTTTCACCCTTGCGTCGGTACGGGTCTGTCGCTATGCGTCGAGCCGACGTACCGACGCACGTTGTGAAATTTGTACACGACGTGGGCAGCGGATGCAGTTTTTCAACGCATCCACTGCCCATTCTGAAGTGCGGGGAGGAGGGGGCAGAGTTTCTGCTGCGCATGCGCAGTAGAAAATGGCAGACGCGACGGACAAAAAAACGTTCACTTGAACGTTTTTTCGTGCCGACGGTCCGCCAAAACTCGACGGATCCGTTGCAGAACGGACGCGACGTGTGGCCATTCGTCGCGATCCGTCGCTAATACAAGTCTATGGGGAAAAAAAATGCATCCTGCGAGCACATTTGCAGGATCCGTTTTTTTCCGCCAGATCCGTTTTTTCAGTCGGATCCGTTGTTTTCCGCCAGATCGTTTTTTTTCCACCGGATCCGTTTTTTCCGCCAGATCTGTTTTTTTTACATTGGATCCGTTTTTTTCTGCCAGATCTGTTTTTTTCCACCGGATCCGTTTTTTTCCACCAGATCCGTTTTTTTTCCGCCAGATCCGTTTTTTCCTGCCGGATCCATTTTTTTCCGCCAGATCCGTTTTTTCTCATAGAGTTGTAATAGCGCCGGATTGCGCCTGATGGCCACACATTTCATCCGTTTTTTGCAGGATTCGTTAAAAAAAACTGTTTCCGCCGGACGGAAAACTCATAGGAACGTTTTTTGTCTGTTATTTTTCATGCATGTTTCCATTCAAATCATGCACATTTTCCGTTTATTTATTTTCCAAAAACCTCATCAAAACCTGCATCAAAACTGCATGAAAAACCGCACCAAAAACCTGCATCAAAAACAGCATCAAAAACCGCACCAAAAACCTGCATCAAAAACCGCACCAAAAACTGCATCAAAAACCGCACCAAAACCCTGCAGCAAAAAAGCACCAAAAACTGCATCAAAAACTGCATCAAAAACCGCACCAAAAAACTGCAGCAAAAAACTGCAGCAAAAAAAGCACCAAAAACTGCATCAAAAAGCTACATCAAAAACAGCACCAAAAACTGCACCAAAAACTGCATCAAAAACAGCACCAAAAAACTGCAGCAAAAAAGCACCAAAAACTGCATCAAAAACCGCATCAAAAAGCTACATCAAAAACAGCACCAAAAACTGCATAAAAAACCGCACCAAAAACCTGCAGCAAAAAAGCACCAAAAACTGCATCAAAAACCGCATCAAAAACTGCACCAAAAACTGCATCAAAAACCGCATCAAAAAGCTGGAGCAAAAAAAGCACCAAAAACTGCATCAAATACTGCACCAAAAACTGCATCAAAAACCGCACCAAAAACCTGCAGCAAAAACTGCATCAAAAACCGCATCAAAACTGCACCAGTTTTTTATGCAGGTTTTGATGCAGTTTTTGGTGCAGTTTTTGATGCAGGTTTTGGTGCTGTTTTTGATGTAGCTTTTTGATGCGGTTTTTGATGCAGTTTTTGGTGCTTTTTTTGCTGCAGGTTTTTGGTGCTGTTTTTGATGCAGTTTTTGATGCAGTTTTTGGTGCTTTTTTGCTGCAGGTTTTTGGTGCGGTTTTTGATGCAGTTTTTGGTGCAATTTTTGATGCGGTTTTTGATGCAGTTTTTGGTGCTTTTTGCTGCAGGTTTTTGGTGCGGTTTTTGATGCAGTTTTTGGTGCAGTTTTTGATGCAGTTTTTGGTGCTTTTTTTGCTGCAGGTTTTTGGTGCGGTTTTTGATGCAGTTTTTGGTGCTGTTTTTTATGTAGCTTTTTGTTGAGGTTTTTGATGCAGTTTTTGGTGCTTTTTTTGCTGCAGGTTTTTGATGCCGTTTTTGATGCAGTTTTTGGTGCTTTTTTGCTGCAGGTTTTTGGTGCAGTTTTTGATGCGGTTTTTGATGCAGTTTTTAGTGCTGTTTTTGATGTAGCTTTTTGATGCGGTTTTTGATGCAGTTTTTGGTGCTTTTTTTGCTGCAGGTTTTTGGTGCTTTTTTTGCTGCAGGTTTTTGATGCCGTTTTTGATGCAGTTTTTGGTGCTTTTTTGCTGCAGGTTTTTGATGCAGTTTTTGGTGCAGTATTTGATGCAGTTTTTGGTGTTTTTTGCTGCAGGTTTTTGGTGCAGCAAAAAAACACCAAAAACTGCATCAAAAACCGCATCAAAAACTGCACCAAAAACTGCATCAAAAACCGCACCAAAAACCTGCAGCAAAAAAAGCACCAAAAACTGCATCAAAAACTGAACCAAAAACTACATCAAAAACCGCACCAAAAACATGCAGCAAAAAAGCACCAAAAACTGCATCAAAAACCGCATGTTTTTGGTGCGGTTTTTGATGTAGTTTTTGGTTCAGTTTTTGATGCAGTTTTTGGTGCTTTTTTTGATGCAGGTTTTTAATGCGGTTTTTGATGCAGTTTTTGGTGCTTTTTGCTGCAGGTTTTTTGTGCGGTTTTTGGTGCAGTTTTTGAAGCGGTTTTTGATGCAGTTTTTGGTGCTTTTTTGCTGCATGTTTTTGGTGCGGTTTTTGATGTAGTTTTTGGTTCAGTTTTTGATGCAGTTTTTGGTGCTTTTTTTGCTGCAGGTTTTTGGTGCGGTTTTTGATGCTGTTTTTGATGCAGGTTTTTGGTGCGGTTTTTCATGCAGTTTAGTTTTGATGCAGGTTTTGATGAGGTTTTTGGAAAATAAATAAACGGAAAATGTGCATGATTTGAATGGAAACATGCATGAAAAATAACAGACAAAAAACGTTCCTATGAGTTTTCCGTCCGGCGGAAACAGTTTTTTTTAACGAATCCTGCAAAAAACGGATGAAATGTGTGGCCATCAGGCGCAATCCGGCGCTATTACAACTCTATGAGAAAAAACGGATCTGGCGGAAAAAAATGGATCCGGCAGGAAAAAACGGATCCGGCGGAAAAAAAACGGATCTAGCGGAAAAAAACGGATCCGGTGGAAAAAAACCGATCTGGCGGAAAACAACGGATCCGACTGAAAAAACGGATCTGGCGGAAAAAACGGATCCTGCAAATGTGCTCGCAGGATGCATTTTTTCCCCCATAGACTTGTATTAGCGACGGATCGCGACGAATGGCCACACGTCGCGTCCGTTCTGCAACGGATCCGTCGAGTTTTGGCGGACCGTCGGCACGAAAAAACGTTCAAGTGAACGTTTTTTTGTCCGTCGCGTCTGCCATTTTCTACTGCGCATGCGCAGCAGAAACTCTGCCCCCTCCTCCCCGCACTTCAGAATGGGCAGTGGATGCGTTGAAAAACTGCATACGCTGCCCACGTCGTGTACAAATTTCACAACGTGCGTCGGTACGTCGGCTCGACGCATAGCGACGGACCCGTACTGACGCAAGGGTGAAAGAGGCCTTTATGAGCGTTGAATTTAAAAAAAAAAAAAAATGGAAAAAAACGGCGTGGGCTCCCGCGCAATTTTCTGCGCCAGAGGGGGAAAGCCGACGGCCGGGGGCCAATATTTGTAGCCTGCTATGAATATCAGCTCGCAGCTGTCTGCGTAGCCTTTACTGGCTATTAAAATAGGGGGACCCCCCAAAAAAATGACGTGGGGTCCCCCTATATTTTATAGCCAGAAAGGCTACGCAGACAGCTGCGGGCTGATATTCATAGCCTAGAGAGGGGCCATGGATATTGGCCCCCCCCCCCCGGCTACAAATACCAGTCCGCAGCCGCCCCGAAAATGGCGCATCCGTAAGATGCGCCAATTCCGGCACTTAGCCCCTCTCTTCCCACTCCCGTGTAGCGGTGGGATATGGGGTAATAAGGGGTTAATGTCACCTTGCTATCGTAAGGTGACATTAAGCCGGGTTAATAACGGAGAGGCGTCAATAAGACGCCTATCCGTTATTAATCCAATAGTAAGAAAAGGGTTAATAAAACACGCACACATTAGGAAAAAGTATTTTAATATTCTTCATTTCACCATACTTACCATACTTCAGCGCCTGCAAAAAACGTAAAATAATAAACCGCATACTACCTGTCCGCCGTAGTCCAATTAATAACGAGTGTCCCACGACGATCTCCCCTATAGAACAGTGACATCGGGTGACGTCACTGCTCTATAGGACCCTCAGTGACACACTGACAGGAGACAATGGCTCCTGCAGTGCATCACTGAGGTTACCTGAGTTCAAAGTGTCACTTTATATAATTGCTGCATGGGAAAATGTCTCATACAGCAATGCCATAAAGTGAGACTAGGGACTTTTTTTTTTTTACAGCGGCGGAGGAATACAGTGGCGGAAGGATACCTTCCTCCCGTCATTGTGTTTCTGAGCCCCTAGAGAGCGGTCGCATTATTTGATGCTGCTGCTCTCCACGGGAGATCGTCATGGGACACTCGTGGATTTCTGCGGACAGGGAGTATATTGGTTGTTTGTTTTTTTCACATTTTTTATAGATGACACTGGCTTCGGGGATCAAAATGACAAGTAATGGTGAGTATGTAATCTATGTTTAATGTAATGTATGTCATGTATGTAATGTATGAATGTACTGTATGTCTATATGTATTTATGTATGTAGAATGTATGTATGGAGTATTTTTTTTTTTTTCATTCAACACATTAGCCGGATGATGGGACTACTACTGTCCCATCATTGGCTAATGTGTCAATCACTGTCAGTGTAGCAGGCATAGCCCGATGGGACTTGTAGTCCCATCGGACGATGCCCGCACTGAGACCCCCGCACGCCGCAGAGACCCCCCCACGCCGCAGAGACCCCCCCCACACCGCAGAGACCCCCCAGCACGCCGCAGAGACCCCCCAGCACGCCGCAGAGACCCCCCCCACGCCGCAGAGACCCCCCCCCACGCCGCAGAGACCCCCCAGCACGCCGCAGAGACACCCGCACGCCGCTGAGACCCCCGCACGCCGCATAGACCCCCCAGCACGCCACATAGACCCCCCAGCACGCCGCATAGACCCCCCAGCACGCCGCATAGACGCCCCAGAACGCCGCAGAGAGCCCCTCACGCCGCATAGACCCCCCCAGCATGCCGCATAGACCCCCCCCAGCACGCCGCAGAGCCCTCCCACGCCGCATCAAGCCCCGGCACGCCGCATCAAGCCTGGGCATACAGCGCCGGCCGCATAGAATGAGATCCCTGGCAGGCCCGCACAGACCCCGCCCGCACAGAGACACGCAGTCTCCGCCCACGCACCGCCCACTTTACATTATAGTGATTTTAGCACTGTGGGGACTTCCGATTCCAATACCCGATACCACAAAAATATCGGATCTCGGTATCGGAATTCCGATACCGCAAGGATCGGCCGATACCCGATACTTGCGGTATCGGAATGCTCAACACTACTGATAACCCAAAAAACCTGTCTCAATAAATTAGCATATCAAGAAAAGGTTCTCTAAACGACCTATTACCCTAATCTTCTGAATCAACTAATTAACTCTAAACACATGCAAAAGATACCTGAGGCTTTGAAAAACTCCCTGCCTGGTTCATTACTCAAAACCCCCATCATGGGTAAGACTAGCGACCTGACAGATGTCAAGAAGGCCATCATTGACACCCTCAAGCAAGAGGGTAAGACCCAGAAAGAAATTTCTCAACAAATAGGCTGTTCCCAGAGTGCTGTATCAAGGCACCTCAATGGTAAGTCTGTTGGAAGGAAACAATGTGGCAGAAAACGCTGTACAACGAGAAGAGGTGACCGGACCCTGAGGAAGATTGTGGAGAAGGACCGATTCCAGACCTTGGGGAACCTGAGGAAGCAGTGGACTTGTGCAGGAAATGGGCTACAGGTGCCGCATTCCCCAGGTAAAGCCACTTTTGAACCATAAACAGCGGCAGAAGCGCCTGACCTGGGCTACAGAGAAGCAGCACTGGACTGTTGCTAAGTAGTCCCAAGTACTTTTTTCTGATGAAAGCAAATTTTGCATGTAATTCGGAAATCAAGGTGCCAGAGTCTGGAGGAAGACTGGGGAGAAGGAAATGCCAAAATGCCTGAAGTCCAGTGTCAAGTTCCCACAGTCAGTGATGGTGTGGGGTGCCATGTCAGCTGCTGGTGTTGGTCCACTGTGTTTCATCAAGGGCAGGGTCAATGCAGCTAGCTATCAGGAGATTTTGGAGCACTTCATGCTTCCATCGGCTGAAATGCTTTATGGAGATGAAGATTTCATTTTTCAGCACGACCTGGCACCTGCTCACAGTGCCAAAACCACTGGTAAATGGTTTACTGACCATGGTATTACTGTGCTCAATTGGCCAGCCAACTCTCCTGACCTGAACCCCATAGAGAATCTGTGGGATATTGTGAAGAGAAAGTTGAGAGACGCAAGACCCAACACTCTGGATGAGCTTAAGGCCGCTATTGAAGCATCCTGGGCCTCCATAACATCTCAGCAGTGTCACAGGCTGATTGCCTCCATGCCACGCCGCATTGAAGCAGTCATTTCTGCCAAAGGATTCCCGACAAAGTATTGAGTGCATAACTGAACATTATTATTTGATGGTTTTTTTGTTTGTTATTAAAAAACACTTTTATTTGATTGGACGGGTGAAATATGCTAATTTATTGAGACAGGGTTTTTGGGTTATCAGGAGTTGTATGCCAAAATCATCAGTATTAAAACAATAAAAGACCTGACAAATTTCAGTTGGTGGATAATGAATCTATAATATATGAAAGTTTAATTGTAATCATTACATTATGGCAAATAATGAAATTTAACACTATATGCTAATTTTTTGAGAAGGACCTGTATATTATCCCTTCCAGTTTCATTCCATTGCTTCTTTTGTTTCCATGTGCAAATGGGAATAATGATGATCCCTCTACACTGTGACATCCCTTCAGATATTTGTAGACAGCTATTAAGTCTCCACTCAGTTTTCTTTTTTGCAAGATAAACTTTCCCAGATCCTTTAACTGTTCCTCATAGGACAAACTTTGCAGTCTGCTCACCATCCCGGTAGATCTTCTCAAAACTTGCTCTAGTTTTTCAATGTCTATTTTACAATGTGGTGCCCAGAACTGGACACAGTATTCCAGAGGGGGATAATTATTCACACAATCTAGTCTCTATATTTATCTTAATATATCCTAGAGCTGTGTTTGACTTTTTTATGCTGCTGCATCACACTGTTGACTCATGTGTAGTCTGCGATCTATTAGTATAGCCATGTCTTTTTTACACGTGCTGTTGCTTAGTTCTATTCCTCCCATTCTATAGATGTAATTTTCGTTTTTCTTGCCCAAGTGTAAAATCTTGCATTTCTCCCTGTTAAATAGAGATGAGAAACCTTTCAAGGTTCAGTTTGGTTCGGTTCAGATTCGCAAAACTGACCTCCATTCACCGAACAGTTCAACGAATGTACCCGAACCCCATTTAACTTAATGGGAGGCAAAACCAAACTCATAGACAACACCTTAAGGGGTGACAAAAAGCTTCCCAAACAGCTAAAATTAGGGGCAGACACCAGGAAAAGTGGCATCAATTGACCCACACTAGAAATTTGCAAATGGCACAGTAGCAGTAAGCAATGGGCCACGCATGAGGTATCAGGCCCAGCTTGAATTGAACTTTTAATGAGGACCTTGTTGTAAGCGTTGTAAGCCTTCTTAGGTGGGAGACCTCACACCTCATGCAACGCCTCCAATTTTTTTTTATTCCTGCGACACTCAGATGGCACAAACATCAGTTTTATAGACTACTATTGGTAGAAAAATGTAAGGAAAGTAATGCAGGTAGTTAACTGAAAGTAAGTGCAGGCCTGCCTGTCTGGGAGACTTACTTACACTGCCAACCCACCAGATGGAGAGCGAACTTGGAGTCTGCACATTTAAAAAAATAATTGTCACACAGCACTAAAGTGGCATCAATTTCCACAGAGTAGAAACAGTATAATAGGCCTCTGACTCACCTTACACTACAGGCAGCCAACCAGATGGAAACCCAACTTGGAGTCTCCACATTTCAAGCAATTCTTTGTAACATCAGCAGCAGTAGCAACAGCAGGCACAGAAGACACCACTAAGATGGCACAGAATGCAATAATACGAGATCAATACATGATACTAAAACAGACACCATCGCCTAGTCTGCTCAATCTGCAACTAGGGTGCAAAAGTCATCTGAGATCCATGACTTGTTCATTTTGATGAAAGTTAGGCAGTCTACACTTTGAGGGGACAGCCGGATACACTTATCCATCAGGACACCACCAGCAGCGCTGAAGACACGTTCTGAGAGAACGCTGGCTGCCGAACATGACAAAACCTCCAAGGTGTGACAGGCGAGCTCAGGCCACTCTTCCATTTTCCATGCTCAGTTTCAAAAGACGGAACCCATCGCTGGATTCCTGCTTTTGACAGTCAGTGATGGATCCTGAGCCCATAGGCTTCTGGAGTGCCCCCAGATGCAGGGCCACAGGGTACTCGGTACCGGGCCTCTCAGTCTCAGTCCTGGGGTTGTCACGGTGGCTAGATCCGGTCCGTGACCCTGATAAGGGGCGTCCAAGGAAAGGTGTGATAATGGTGCGTGGTGCAGGTCGCGATGAATAACAAGGACACAGGGTTGCAGTCTCTTTACCTCTTTACTGAAGGCTTCGGGATCCGCAATCCAGAGTACTGCTAAAAGGGCTGGCTGAGACTGGCCGGTCCGAAGGCACCTCCAGAGTTTCCTTTGCAGGTGGAAATCAGTGCCTACCTTCTAGCGCCTATGTGTTGTAGTACCTCCCTGCTGAGCACCACGGGATAGTCCTCACAACTGTTGTGTCTGTTTCTGATGTTCTTTCTCACAACTTGTATCTTTTCTGATGTTCTTCTCCGTCCCCCAGATGATATGGCTAGGACGCACCCGTATGACGGGTAGGCCTGGAGTTCTTCCGGGACCCTAGCGTCGCCCCTCTCCCACAATTGCCTCCTATGTCTGCTTAGGTGTTTTAGGTGAGACAGCCAACCTATAATCAACTGTCCTGCCGCTGTTTGAAGTACTGCTTGGAGCCCAATACTTCCTCGGCGTTCCGGCCACCGGCTACGCGCCTCAGTAGGATTTTGCCGATCTCGGGGCACGACTCCTACTGGTTTATCTCCTTTTTGCTGCGATCTCGTTTCTCACTTCTCTACAATAAACTTCGCTTCGTTTCCTTTCTTAAGATGCCGCCGCATTCAAGTGCAGGCGCGACTCCGTAACAATCTGTCCTGTTCGCTAGGTCACTGTCAGGATCCCACCCCTGACAGAGACCCCCCTGAATCTTCCCCCGCAACACCCTCTGCCACAGGATGTTGCCTGGATCCAACCCAGTCAGCTTCTAATTAACTTCCTATCCAGCCCCCAGTTTTACCCAAGTGTGAGGAGTGGCCTAATGCATAGAACCCTTTGCTCCCCCTGGTGGCTGAAGTGTGAAATGTAGTGTGTGACTGTGATACCTGGTCAGGTGAACTCCTTTTGTGCAATCAGATGTAACATCACTCCCCTGTGTGGCAGAGTGACATTACTGCAACGACCAGGTTTCTGGGGCGCTGCACTTCCATTATAGCCAACGACGGGCAGTGCAGGATCCGTCACTGAGTGATTTTCCGACGTTCAGAAAAAACGTTCCTCTGAACGTTTTCTCCGTCCGACGGACAGTGATTTTCCGACGGATCCAGTGCATGACAGATGAAATGGATGGCCATCTGTCACAATCCGTCGCTAATACAAAAGTCTATGGGGAAAAACAGGATCCAGCAGAAAAATTTGCTGGATCCTGTTTTTTCAAAAATCAACAGATTGTGATGGGAGCTCAAAGACGGAAGTGTGAAAGAGGCCTTATACACTGCTACTGTTGCTGTTAATGTTTTAGCGATGATGCCTTGATGTTCCCAGAGTTGGACATCTACAACTGGGATGCACACTGTGTGCCTCACTGCTGTCTTGAGGAAAACCACTCTTAAGATTGTCTACAAGCGTATTTCGATTTTCCACATGTGCACATCCCTTTCCGGGGGGAAGCATCTGGCTAAATTTACTCTTCTATCCTGGATCTAACAGATTTTCAACCCAGTAGTCAGCACTAGTGTTGAGCAATACCTTCCAATATTTGAAAGTATCGGTATCGGATTGTATCGGCCGATATCCGAAAAATATCGGATATCCCCGATACCGATACCCGATACCAATACAAGTCAATGGGGCACAAGTATCGGAAGCTATCCTGGATGGTTCCCAGGGTCTGAAGGAGAGGAAACTCTCCTTCAGGCCCTGGGATCCATATTCATGTGTAAAATAAAAAATAGGGATATACTCACCCTCTGACGCGCCCTGGTTGTAACCGCTGCAACCGGCAGCCTCCGTTCCTAAGAATGAGCGAGTGAAGGACCTTCGATGACGTCGCGGTCACGTGAGCGGTCATGTGAGCGGTTACGCGACCAATCACAAGACTGCGACGTCATCGCAGGTCCTTCACTCGCTCATTCTTAGGAACGGAGGCTGCCGGTTGCAGCGGTTACAACCAGGGCGCGTCAGAGGGTGAGTATATCCCTATTTTTTTATTTTTATTCTTTATTTTACACATAATTATGCATCGCAATCCCGATTCCCGATATCGCAAAAATATCAGAACTCGGTATCAGAATTCCGATACCGCAAATATCGGCCGATACCCGATACTTGCGGTATCGGAATGCTCAACACTAGTCAGCACTATTTCTTACCTTTTTCGGCATCGTGTTGAAGCTAATGCAGCAGGAAGGTGCTCACGTGTCTGGCGCTTCCATGAGGTCCAAGCCCATGCTGTGTTGGTGGCGGTGTAACCAGTGGCGGATTATAATGAGGTAAATCTGTGCGGTAGCCCAGGGCCCAGTGGTGTGGGGGGGCCCTGGGCAACCATTCAGATTGACCGCCGTCATCAGGGCATTACTGCCCTGACTGGCATATGGGCCCAGTGGGCAGAGGGGGCCCGCATCGGGCCCTGTCTCATCTACCTACCGGGCCCCTACCGGCGCTGCGGCAGTTTAACACTATTGACATGCGACATGCGAGCGCCCGCACGTCAATAGATAACAGCCGCCAGCCATTCGGAGGCTGGCAGCTGACATCAGCCGCAGCGCACACGTCGCCGGCGTCTGATGTCATTGTCAGTCACCGGCGAGCTGCGAGGAGGGAGCTTCGCTGAAGGAGCGCAGACAGGTGAGGAGAACTTGTTTTTTTGTTCTTTTTTATTGCGAACGGCAATCCGAGGGGCCCGGGCCAGAATGCTGGATACTGGGGGCAGAGATGCTGGACACACTGGGGGCAATATTCTGGACACACTGGGGGCAATATGCTGGAGACACTGGGGGCAATTTGCTGGAGACACTGGGGGCAATATGCTGGAGACACTGGGGGCAATATGCTGGACACACTGGGGCAATATGCTGGACACACTGGGGCAGATTGCTGGACACACTGGGGGCAATATGCTGGACACACTGGGGGCAATATGCTGGACACACTGGGGGCAATATGCTGGACACACTGGGGCAGGATGCTGGACACACTGGGGCAGAATGCTGGACACACTGGGGGCAATATGCTGGACATACTGGGGCAGAATGCTGGACACACTGGGGGCAATATGCTGGAGACACTGGGGGCAATATGCTGGACACATTGGGGCAGGATGCTGGACACACTGGGGCAGGATGCTGGACACGCTGGGGGCAGAATGCTGGACACACTGGGGGCAATATGCTGGAGACACTGGGGGCAATTTGCTGGAGACACTGGGAGCAATATGCTGGAGACACTGGGGGCAATATGCTGGACACACTGGGGCAATATGCTGGACACACTGGGGCAATATGCTGGACACACTGGGGCAGATTGCTGGACACACTGGGGGCAATATGCTGGACACACTGGGGGCAATATGCTGGACACACTGGGGGCAATATGCTGGACACACTGGGGCAGAATGCTGGACACACTGGAGGCAATATGCTGGAGACACTGGGGGCAATATGCTGGACACACTGGGGCAGGATGCTGGACACACTGGGGCAGAATGCTGGACACACTGGGGGCAATATGCTGGACATACTGGGGCAGAATGCTGGACACACTGGGGGCAATATGCTGGAGACACTGGGGGCAATATGCTGGACACATTGGGGCAGGATGCTGGACACACTGGGGCAGGATGCTGGACACACTGGGGGCAGAATGCTGGACAAACTGGTATTTGTGGTATTTCCTGATGAAGGAGTCTTTTGTACTCTGAAACACGTTGAATAAAACCAAAATTATTAATACCTCTGGATTTTCAGTGATTCAGCAGCGCAGAACAAAAAACACTTTTTTTCCAATTTCTGATATCTAACATTCGGTCTCGTTGGACCCGTGGCTCTACTGCAGCGAATCTTCATAATGCCTTATTTGAGCTATGTCTGGTGAGTGCAATCATATTGTATTGACCCCAATCCACACAGTTTTAAGCGTGGCCTAAAAACGCACTTGTTTAGACTGGCCTACCATCTCAACGCTTTATCCTAATTAGCCCTGTATTGCCCAATCAAAATTTTTACGACAACCAGGTTCCTCGCATCCTGTTGTCACATGTTTTATGCATTTAATAGCCCTCTGTGTCTGTACTGTTACAATACTTAGCCTGATAACTGGTTCAATCTCATTCTTCTTGGTATCTGTTTTGATCTATGTGCTTATTGTTATGCTGTAATGTCTATTGTCTATTGTACGTACAAGTTCCCTCTATAATGTAAAGTGCTGCGAAATATGTTAGCGCAATAGAAATAAAATTATTATTATTATTATTGACCACTTATATCCCAGATAAGACCCTATATTTGCTCTGTTTCCTCCTACAGCTTTCACTGCGATTTCCAAGGCATAGTAATTTAAACACTGCATGACTGTGGTGACTGAGCCAAGGTTGTGCAGTATGGAGGTGGGGGAGATTCTATCTGCACTGTTGGAACTCATGTCTAATTAAGAGAGAGGTTGAGAGTGCAGGTGGAGGCCCTAGAGAAGGTGGAGGAGGCAGAAGCAGTGGAGGAACTATTAAATACAGAGGTTTGTCAAGCAAGTCTTGGGGATTTAAAGGCTTGTGAAGCAGCCCCTTGACCACCTGCCACCACAGTCACAAGAGTCACCCAGTGCCCTGTCAGTGAGATGTAATGCCCCTGCCCATGTTTGCTCGTCCAGGTGTCAGTGGTGAAATACACTCCGGCAGACACAGATTTTTTCAGGGAATGGGTGATGTTGTCAGCGACATGCTGGGGTAGCACAGGCTCAGCTTCCTTTGACAAAGAATGGCACATAGAGCTGGGGGACTGCGACGGCCATCAGCTTTTGGAAACTGTATGTATCCACCAGGGGGAAAGGCGGCATTTCCATGGTCAACAGATTGGAGATGGTGGAGTTTAAGCTCTTAGCTTTCCATGTGTAGGAGGAAACATTATTTTACATGACCACAACTGCGGGACCGAGAGCTGGCTGCTGTGCTGAAAGAGGGGGGAGTACAGATAACAGGACAAACTGCTGGACTGTGAGTGAGGTGCAGCGGAGATGTTATGGAGGATTGAGAAAGATGTGTTGTGCTAGGTGACACAAAAGCAGCAGTCATGCCTACTTACGTAACAGCTGACCGTCTCTCACTCACGCCGACTGTGGTGGGTAAGCAATTGTAGTTTCTGCGGCTGGAGACCTGTGTGTCAACACTTGAATTTGTGATGGAGGAGGAAGAAGCAGTAGATGAGGTTGATGGGACGGCCAGTGGTTGGCAAGGCCTGCTAGTCTGCATTTTAGTGCAGTGAGGTTCCCACACTAAGACATATTGATTGTGCATGTGTCGGTTCATGCATGTAGTTGTCGAATTATTGCAGTTTTTGCTTCTGCTGAGTTTTTTTTGCAAATTTGACAGATAACGTGTATTAGGTCATCCTTTGCGGTCTCAAAAAATGCCCAGGCTGAGCAACCCTTGCCACCCCTGCAAACTACCCACTTGTGATCAGTGCTGGCCACAAGCAGACTTGAGGCTGAGAATGTCATGCTTGTCGTGGTTGCGTCACTTCATGTCTGTGTTGGAAGCTGCAGGGTAACCTCCTCATCTTCCTCCTCCTCCACCTTCTCTGCTGAGCTGCTTAGCTGCATACCTCTGGATTCACACCAAATGGGATCTACCACTCCTTCATCATCTTCTCTGTTCTCACACTCCTGTCCCTGAGAGCCACCCTCCCCCTCTTCCTATCCTGACACCATAGCATTGTCCGCTTGCGCCTCTGGTATCTGAGTCTCATCAGGATCACCTTCACCCTTAATGTCTTGTGATGAGGGTCTGGATTCTGCTTGGACCCTACTTCCTCCGGCCCCGGATGCAACATGAAAAATTTTCGAGTATCAGTGCAGATGCTTTCCTCTTCTGGGTTCTGGGATTCTTCAGAGCAAACCTCTGATGCCCATGGAATACAATGTGTGAACAGCTCTTCAGAATGGCCCATCTGAGGTTACCTATAGTCAGTTGGGCATTTGGAAATTTTTGACTTGGGGGTGGGGGGGACAAGTGTGATTGGGGTGCCACCTGTGAGGATTGTACTGTGTGTGATGTTAAGGTGGAAGAAGAGGAGGAGAGGCCACTTGATGCAGCGCTTACCATCCACTCGAGCACATGCTCTTTCTGGGCCTCATCTACAAGACATACTGCTGTGCGGTTTCCAAAGAAAGGAAGTAGAGTAGGCTGTCCAGTAGCAGATGTTGTCAGCGGTCTTTGGACCGTGTTTGTTCAGTTAAACTTTCATTAACATTAACACCTAACCCACGTAGGCATCGAACACCAAGCCTATTCCACTTTTCACCACAACCTTGCTTTTCCCCACTCATATTGTAAGTATAACCACACATTCTGGTACCTGATAATTCCTGAAACAATGAAGACATCCATAATAAAATACTGAAACTTTATTAATAATTATTAAAATACAAAATCATAAGATTAAAAATAGCAGCCTCAAAGGGGAGAGCCACAAAAATAGTAGACAAGTATGCTCAATTATTAAAGAGGTAATTAGCTACAAATTGGGGCAGAAGGGTATATAGCAAGGCACAAAGAAAAGTGAACTAGGTGTAATTCACAAGAGAAGGGGGGGAAAGAAGGAAATAAATCCAATCATAAATCTCATCCCCCAAAAAATCATATGATAAATCATAGTATCCAATAAGAGTCCCCCCAAAAAAAATCACCAACAATCAAAAGTCATAATCAAACTGCCACTGTCAGTATCTACAGTATATACCAATATAACAATCTCAACAGCCTGATGCTTAAAGCCAACAATGGAGGCGAAAAAGTGAGTAAAGACAAAAAAAAATCACGCAAAATACCTCAACTATGTAGCCCCCGGTAGAAACCAGTGATGAAATGCGCATCGGGGTGTGGGGAGTCCACTCTGCTACATGTTTTGATATATACAATGCTAGACAAGGATGTATGTAACCCCTTCTCATGTACAGTGTAAGCAGGTGCTGAGATGCAGTACACAGGGATTACAGAGCAACAGTAAAGATGGAAACAATCTCCTCGTAGGGAGTTGATAAACAGTAAAAAAGAATTAAGGGACAGTCTGAGGTTTAAATAGCACTTTTTGTAACTCCCGCTGATCATCCTTAGTATACGGTCCGAGGAAAGTTGTAGTACCGGCAACAGTGTAAAATCCTCAGATGGGCTCCAAGATTAACGATTAGTGTTGAGCGATACCTTCCGATACTTGAAAGTATCGGTATCGGATAGTATCGGCCGATATCTGAAAAATATCGGATATCGCTGATACCGATACCCGATACCAATACAAGTCAATGGGACACAAGTATCGGAAGCTATCCTGGATGGTTCCCAGGGTCTGAAGGAGAGGAAACTCTCCTTCAGGCCCTGGGATCCATATTCATGTAAAAAATAAAGAATAAAAATAAAAAATATGGATATACTCACCCCTCCGGCGGACCCTGGACCTAGCGGTGTTAACCGGCAGCCTCCGTTCCTAAGAATGAGCGAGTGAAGGACCTTCGATGACGTGGCGGCTTGTGATTGGTCGCGTGACCGCTCATGTGACCGCTCACGTGACCAATCACAAGACCGCGACGTCATCGCAGGTCCTTCACTCGCTCATTCTTAGGAACGGAGGCTGCCGGTTGCAGCGGTTACAACCAGGGTGCGTCAGAGGGTGAGTATATCCCTATTTTTTATTTTTATTCTTTATTTTACACATGAATATGCATTCCGATTCCCGATATCGCAAAAATATCGGAACTCGGTATCGGAATTCCGATACCGCAAATATCGGCCGATACCCGATACTTGCGGTATCGGAATGCTCAACACTATTAATGATCCATCATCTGGCGGCAATGGGCGGTCTCCAGTTTTGCCCACTGAGCCCCTAGTCTATAAAGCCAAAGTGAAGGAAGCTGCAGGAGTCTCTGTACCAAGCATGAGCTGATGCGCACTGTCCAGCAAGGGGAACCGCACATCGGTGTCCTGTAGCCGGGCCACACTTCTCCGTACGAGTGCTGCCTGATGTTAATCCGGGATCACAGCGCTCTCCACAGTCACAGTCCCGCCGGAGCGTGCAGATAAGCCTGGTTGCAGCATGTCTCTGCACTGCTGCGCTACACACCCTGCTGCACTCTCCCTGACTTTCTCCTCACCACCTGGCTTAGCCATGCCCCTTCGTCCTGGGTCATGGGACGCAACCTCAGCAGCTCCAGACCCGGCATGATGCAAGCATCCACCGCCCAGTCTTCCTCCTTACAACAGGACCATGGAATCAATTCTGCTATATAAATAAATAAATAAATAATAATATTAATAAAAATCTTGGGACCCTATTTTCCAGAAATATGAAGGAGGCAGAAATGGCTAGATAGTGTTATAAGTACTGACTAGTGATGAGCCAGTATACACGTTGCTCAGGTTTTCCAGAGCAAGCTTGGGTGGTCTCCGAGTATTTATGACTGCTCAGAGATTTTGTTTTCCTTGCCACAGCTAGATCATTTACAGCTACTGGACAGCTTGATTACATGTGGAGATTCCCTAGCAACCAGGCAACCCCTAGGGTATGTGTCCACGTTCAGGATTGCATCAGGATTTGGTCAGGATTTTTCATCAGTATTTGTAAGCCAAAACCAGGAGTGGGTGATAAATGCAAAAGTGGTGCATATGTTTCTGTTATACTTTTCCTCTAATTGTTCCACTCCTGGTTTTGGCTTACAAATACTGATGAAAAATCCTGACCAAATCCTGATGCAATCCTGAACGTGGACACATACCCCTACATGAACTCAGGCTGGCTAGTAGCTGTAAATCATTCAGCTGCGGAGATTAAAACGAAATCTCCGAGCAGTCATAAATACTCGGAGACCACCCGAGCGTGTTCGGGAAAACCCGAGCAACGAGTATACTCGCTCATCACTAGTACTGGCCCTTGCTATGCATCTCCCCTTTTCCTTTCTCATGTAAAAAATACAAGTGAACAACCACATACAGACAAGCAATTGTGTGTCAGATGGTAGGCGGCCACACTGGATAACGTGCCGGGCTTCTGTCCCCTCCAACCATAGGTTGTGCATCTTTACAATATCATAACCAAAGATGACTAAGCAAGGAAAGTATCGCTTTGTAGAAGGTGACGCTAGAGAAAGATGGTATTTACGCTAAATGATGCGCTCCATTAAAACCCTATAAAATTAAAACACTGCGAAAATCACTTATGTTTTAATCTCTGCTGTCCTTATGTGCGAATCAAAGGAGAAGAAAGCACAAAGCGTAAAATGCAGACTCTCGCTCCCCATGACCTTCAACATCAATACACAGGACAATTACATTCTGAAGTAAGAGAGAAAACACCGAGCCTGAGCTCATTGAAAAGGTGTTTTTTTGCCCCCTACCCCGCTACATATTGTACTTAGAGTCGAGTATTGATTTAATGGGGCAAGGATGATTGTGGAAACCATCTGAAAATATCTCATGATTGAATTTCTTTTTGTCCAATTTGCCAGCAGGTGATAATCTGTTCGAAACAGGTTCTCTGTTCAAATGTGTGGAAGCCATTCTAAACAAGCAGTTTAAGGCTCTTCAAAGTGAACGGATCCGGAGAGACGCGCTGATGCTATCATATGGCCATCTGAATATGCATATTGTAGAAAGCAATGGCAAGACTTTGATTCCTTCCCCTGAGGAATTAAATATTTAAACTGCTGGATAGAAATTAAACAAATTGAAGAGAAATGGATGTGGCACCATTATTTTTGTTAGAAGTGTTATTTCAGTGTTTTAGTCAAAGGTCTAAGCATTTAACTCCTTGGCACAGTGAAACATTAGGAAATCCTAGGAAAAGACGTTACTGTTACATTGAGTTGAGACGTCTATCCTCTGCGTTGATTGTGTGACGGCGGGTCAGGGACCATTCTTTTATAAATGTCATGTCCCATTACTCGAGGATTATATTTTCTGTCTTATTGCTGTTATGGCTTGTCCATGCTATATCCTTGTAGTCAGCTGCTCCCCTCTCCTGTGTCTAGTCTTAGGCTAGGTTCACATTGCGTTAGTGGGTGATCGCTAACGGACAGCGTTGCACGGCGAAAATGTCGCAATTAACGCCGTGCAACGGGTCCGTTAGCGCACCCATTGACAGCAATGTTGTTTCTGCCTGAAGCGCATCGCTAGCGCGTGCCTTTTTCGGCTTGCGCTAGCCATGTGCCGTTCTTTTGTGGCATGCCTCGGACGCTGCTTGCAGCGTCCGCGGCGCGCCTGAGGTCCGTTCCCCGCTCTCGCAGATCAGGTATCTGCGAGAGCGGGGACGTTAACGCGACCCCTAAACGCGACCCCTACAAATACATTGCGTTAGCGCACTCCATTAGCGCTAGCGCTAAACGGATTGACCTATCACAATGTGAACCTAGCCTTACTCTTTTCTTGTTTTAATTACCTTCAATGGTCAAGACAACGGTCAGTGATTGTTGTCTTCCACATACAGCTTATTTGGCAAGGGGAGAAGCTCATTTTTTAGGGAGAGAGTAGCCCTCTGTGCTTGGATAATTGCAGTATTTCATGGCTACCATTGAAATGAAATACAGATGTGTCCTTCCCTACTTTTTTTCTTTGCTAGACATAGGCTTAGATAAAGTGCAAAACAGCTAGATGTGAAAACAGAGCAGGAGTTTCTGATATCCTATCTGGAGATGCTTGTTCTATGTGTGACTTTATGTTGTGAATTACAGCCTTTGAGTGTTTTTATTTTTTTACTGTGAGAAATTATACCAATTTAATAACATGAGAATACCCCTTCAAAAAGTTCAGTTAGTTAGACAGCATGAAAATAAGCAAGTTTGCAATTGACTTTCTTTTTCTATCGGTTGTTATTCTCCTTCAGTGAGAGCTTTTATCTTACATAGTGTACAGCTTGTATCCAGAGCCTGGTCAAATGTGCTCAGGAGTTCCATTTCAGGAGAGGAGTTAAAACTTAACATTCCAATTTCAGTCAGCTCTCTAGCTCTCTCTTGCCCATCAATTTATATATAGCAGTTAGCCTTCCTCTCAGCTTCTGACCGTGGTGCTATTACCAGTTCTATAGAATCACAAACCCCTGATCTCCACCATCTGCTCCAACAGGCCACGCCAAAGCATGAAGAGTCTGTCTCTCTCTCCATCTCTATGATGAGGAACATGTTTGTGCTTCGGGGCAGCCTGTGGGCAGGTCTTTCCTTGGTTTCTCTCTTAGAACAGGAAGATTAGACTCTGCCTACAGTGGCACCCCGGCACACAGGCATATCATTAACTGAAAACTTCTAACACTGATTACACAAGAACCGCAATTGGATTTTTTTCACCCCAGATATCATTTTAATCAGTTTAATACTGCCAACCTGACAATGTCTGTAGTTTACTTAGCAAAGTCCTGCTAACCGTTTTGCTTTAAGACTGACAAAAATTGTACTGGTTCATAAGTCATAACCCTTTATGGTAAATAAATATATGTACAAAATTAAACTTTTACTTTAATAATTCTGTATATTTTACACTAAAGCAAATAACATTCATGTAGTACAATAAGGCCATGGCTGTAATAATGACAAAAAAAATCGAAACAAATAAATATATAATATATAGAATATTTTTAATGTTTGCTGCAAAATGACATAGGATTTATTTTACAGACATTTAAATATATACACAGGTCTATGAAACCTAAAATAGTGTTTTAAAATGCAAAGCTTCTGCCAAAAATCAATGAAAAAGAAATGAAAAAAAAATTAAATGAAAAAAATGAGATTACTTATTATGGTTGTTGGAATGTGAGGAAGCAAACACATTTTTTTGTATCCTAATGGACAAAAGACTTTATTATCAAAAATCGTCTGATGTATGTGTTCTAAGAGCCGTTTCTCTTACTTACCCTTTTTGAAATTTAATGACATTTGCTTGTTTTTTATTGTTTAAATACCAGTTTTATTTTTCCATTATTTTCCATTTCACTGACAAAACAAAGATAAGTGTAAACTCATTATGAAAAAAAAACATTGCACAGTGATTATTGTATTATCAGCCCTGATGACATAAAAATTATATGTACATAGCGTATAGAAGAATTCTAAAAGTAAACATATTAAAGTACATTAAGTGTCTGAAGAACCACACACATTTTTGAGTCTAAAAATGAGTTCAAAATGATCAGATGAATATGCATTACTGTGCAGGGGAGGAGTCAAAGAACACAGGAAAAGATCCTTTACTAAGCAGGGGAGGAGTCAAAGAGCACAGGTAAAGATCCTTTACTATGCAGGAGAGGAGTCAAAGAGCACAGGAAAAGATGCATTACTGTGCAGGGGAGGAGTCAAAGAGCACAGGAAAAGATGCATTACTGAGTATGAGAGGAGTCAAAGAACACAGGAAAAGATGCATTACTATTCAGGGGAGGAGTCAAAGAGCACAGGAAAAGATGTATTACTAAGCAAGGGAGGAGTCAAAGAGCATAATTACTAAGCAAGGGAGAGACCAAATAGCACATGAGAAAGTCCCATATATGCATACATTTATTCAACGATATAATGGGAGTGAGATGTACAATACTAAGGCTATGTGCACACGTTCAGGATTTTTAGCTTTTTTTTTTAGCTTTTTTGGCCGTTTTCCACCAAAAAAACACTAAAAAAAAGCTTACATAAGCATCCCATCATTTTTAATGCATTCCACATTTTTTGTGCACATGCTGCGTTTTTCCCCGCAGCGGAATCGCATTCTGGAAAAAAATACAGCATATTCTTTGTGCGGAATCGTGGGGATTCCGCACACATAGGAATGCATTGATCTGCTTACTTCCTGCATGGGGCTATGCCCACCATGCGGGAAGTAAGCGGATCATGTGCGGTTGGTACCCAGGGTGGAGGAGAGCAGACTCTCCTCCAGGCCCTGGGAACCGTATACCTGTTAAAAAAAGAGAACTAAAATAAAAAAATGTGATATTCTCACCTTCCAGCGTCCCCCACAGCCTTCCCGCTCCTTGCGATGCTCCCGTTCCAAGTAATGCATTGCGACAATGACCTGTGATGATGTAGCTGTCTCGCGAGACCACTACGTCATCTGGGGTCATTGCCGTGAGGCATTACTGGGAACGGGAGCATCGCGAGGAGCGGGAAGGCTGTGGGGGACGCCGGAAGGTGAGAATTTCACGATTTTTTTTTTTTTACCATTAGTCTTTTTACTATTGATGCTGCATAGACAGCGTCAATAGCAAAAAGTTGGTCACACTTGTCAAACACTATGTTTGACAAGTGTTATCAACCTGTCAATCAGTTTTCCAAGCGATGCTACAGATCGCTTGGAAAATGCTAGCATTATGCAAGCTAATTACACTTGCAAAATGCTAGTGTTTAGCGGGAATATGCATGCTAATTCTGCATGCGTATTTCCTGTGGCAGGGAGTTGCAGAATTGCCGTGGAAATTTCCGCGGCAATTCTGCAATGTGTGCGCATAACCTAAAGGAGAAAATCCCTGAAAACAATTTGCCTGTTGGAGATACAGTAGTTTAATCAAACATTTGTAGTAAATAAACAACATCACTGCGTCACTATCCTGTTGGTGGTACATTCTTCACAGGTCCTTGTGATGATGTGATGTCAATGGTGATGTCTTGTATATATTGTGACCATTAGGCGGATTATAATGAGGGCAATCTGTGCCACTGCCCGGGGCTTCAATTGTCCTGGGGGCTCATGGCCAGATTGCCTTCATTATAATATTTAGCCTACCACCATAGACAACGATTATCACCGGCAGGGAGGGTTCCTGTTGCTCCTCTGCTGACAAGAGAGAGACTGCCCTATGACTCAGCTGGAGCAATGTCGTAATCACGCGGCTGCGTCATTTACCGTGTACGTGTCACCAAGAAGAGGAAGGAAGTAGAGCTGCAGGGAATCAACAGGAGAGGTGAGTTATTCTTTTTTTTTTCTTTTAAGTGAATTAATTGGTATAGGGAATGGTGAGAGAACAGTATGTTATAATAAACTGAGATGGCGGATGGGTGAGAGCACAGCATTAGTGATGATGAGCGAATATACTCGTTACTCGAGATTTCTCGAGCATGCTCGGGTGACCTCTGAGTATATTTTAGTGCTCGGAGATTTAGTTTTTCTTGCTGCAGCTGAATGATTTACAGCTTTTAGCCAGCATAAGTACATGTGGGGGTTGCCTGGTTGCTAAGGAACCCCCACATGTAATCAAGCTGGCTAAGAGATGTAAATCATTCAGCTGCGATGTGGAAAACTAAATCTCCGAGCACTAAAAAATACTCGGAGGACCCCCGAGCGTGCTCGGGAAATCTCGAGTAACGAGTATATTGGCTCATCACTACACAGCATGTTATAATGAATTATGATGGGGGATGGGTGAGAGCACAGTATGTTGTGATTTGGCTTGGGGGATGGGTGAGAAGATATTACATTATAATGAATTGGGGGTGGGGGTGTAAAAGAGGACATTGCATACTAAATTGGGGTATGTAATTATAATGAATTGGGGGTATGTAATTTTAATGAATTTTGGGTATGCAATTATAATATATTGGGGTATGTAATTTTAATTTTGGGATATATAATTAGAATGATTTGGGGAGAGGCCATGTAGTCATTATGAATCAGGAGACCAGGAGGAGCATAGGGGCTAATTCATTTAAATTTTTATTAGGCAGGGAAAAGTTAGTAATTATAGTTAGTGGGGTAACAGGCGGCTCAGGGTATTCGAGGGGAGATATGTGTCACTGCACATAATGGCGTCAGTGATGTGAAGCCAGAGTATTTTCCTCCAGCACATTATGTGTTGTGAGGGGTAAAATAAAGTTGCATACATGGGCTGATTTTATGTGGTCATATTTAGAGTGGGTGGGAAGATGTCCACCATATCTCCACCCTCAGAGACCTTCGCATGGGCATGTGCTAACAGGACCTGTGTGATGTCACAGTCATGTGAGCAGTCACATGGTCTGGGTTTAAATGGCTGCACTTGAGAGGCAGCCTGTGTGTTGTTTTTGGAGAGGAAAAACTCCGAACGGTGACTCCAGGTGGAGCTGAAGACATATGGTGGTCTGAGAGGGTGAATCCCTCAGACAGGTGGACTTTTCTATACGTTATCTTTTTGTTTCGCCGTTATGCAAGAGAGGCTCTGTTCACTTGCTGAAACCTGCTATGGTTTATGCTGTTCGACAATAAACCAGCAGGTGTTTTACAACAAGAAGCCTTCCGGTGTCTACCTTGGGAAGCAGCTCATATAAAATGAGGAACATATATGTGTGACGTTTTTATTGTCAGTGGCGGTAAACTCTGCGGTGACCACAATACGGCTTTAGGATGTCGACAATAAGGCTTGACAAGATGGAGAAGAAGCAAAGCAAATGGCTGTAATCAGACAAGACGTCAGCAGTAAGCTACTGGCTGCAAATATTTATTCTGTGTCTGCAGTGTTCAAAGGTTTAGACAGGTGATCAGTGGCACTAAACGACCACTGATCGATAAACCATGATCTTTGTTCTCGGTAGTGTAAGTCCTGTCTACAGATGATCTCTTGTGCTGCACAAAAAATTATTTCACTTGTTGAACAAGCGTTTTGCTCATTCATCTGATGATCAGCAGCCTGTTCAGACTGAAAGGATATATCCTAAGACATGCTTCTTCAGCGATTATCTTTCAGAGTAAATGTAGCTTTACTTGCAGAGAGATGATTGGAGTAATGCTTTTGCTTGCAAAATAAAGTCCATTATTATGTAAAGCGCCATCCCTTAGTATATAGGGTCTTCTCTTGTTATGTTCAGTGCTATACAGTGGGTACGGAAAATATTCAGACCCCTTTACATTTTTCACTCTTTGTTTCATTGCAGCCATTTGGTAAATTCAAAAAAGTTCATTTTTTCTCATTAATGTACACTCTGCACCCCATCTTGACTGAAAAAAAACAGAAATGTAGACATTTTTGCAAATTTATTAAAAAAGAAAAACAGAAATATCACATGGTCATAAGTATTCAGACCCTTTGCTCAGTATTGAGTAGAAGCACAATTTTGAGCTAGTATATCCATGAGTCTTCTTGGGAATGATGCAACAAGTTTTCTACAACTGGATTTGGGGATCCTCTGCCATTCTTCCCTGCAGATCCTCTCCAGTTCCGTCAGGTTGGATGGTGAACGTTGGTGGACAGCCATTTTTATGTCTCTCCAGAGATGCTCAATTGGGTTTAGGTCAGGGTTCTGGCTGGGCCAGTCAAGAATGGTCACAGAGTTGTTCTAAAGCCACTCCTTTGTTATTTTAGCTGTGTGCTTAGGGTCATTGTCTTGTTGGAAGGTCCAGAGCACTCTGAAAGAGGTTTTCATCTAGCATACCTCTGTACTTGGCCGCATTTATGTTTCCTTCAATGACAACCAATCATCCTGTCCCTGCAGCTGAAAAACAACCCCATAGCATGATGCTGCCACCACCATGTTTCACTGTTGGGATTGTATTGGGCAGGTGATGAACAATGTCTGGTTTCTCCACACGTACCGCTTAGAATTATCACCAAAAAGGTCTATCTTCGTTTCATCAGACCAGAGAATCTTATTTCTCATAGTCTGGGAGTCCTTCATGTGTTTTTTAGCAAACTCTCTGCAGGCTTTCATACGTCTTGCACTGAGGAGAGGCTTCCATTGGGCCACTCTGCCATAAAGGCCCTACTGGTAGAGGTCTGCAGTGATGGTTGACTTTGTGGAACTTTCTCCCATCTCCCTACTGCATCTCTGGAGCTCAGCCACAGTGATCTTGGGGTTCTTCTTTACCTCTCTCACCAAGGCTCTTCTCCCACGACTGATCAGTTTTGCTGGATGGCCAGGTGTAGGAAGACTTCTGGTGGTCCCAAACGTCTTCCACTTAAGGATTATGGAGGCCACTCTCTACTCTTAGGAACCTTGAATACTGTAGAAATTTTTTGTAACCTTGGCCAGGTCAGTGATTCTCATTGGTCTGACATGCACTGTGAGCTGTGAGGTCTTATATAGACAGGTGTGCGCCTTTCCAAATCAAGTCCTATCAGTTTAATTAAACACAGCTGGACTCCATTGAAGGAGTAGAACCATCTCAAGAAGGATCACAGGGAAATAGACAGCATGTGACTTAAATATGAGTGTCTGAGCAAAGGGTCTGAATACTTACGACCATGTGATCTTTCAGGTTTTTTTTTCTTTTTATAAATATGCATTTCTACTTTTCTGTTTTTTTTCAGTCAAGATGAGGTGTAGAGTGTACATTCCTCAGGACAAAACCTTACAAGTCTCCTTTGGGACAATACAGATCAGAGGATAATCGCTCTGGTAGCACAGACAGCTGGCTGATGCTATTGTTGGCTGGTGCTGGTGCTGGCTGTAGCTGGTACTGGCTCTAGCTCTTGCTGGTGCTGACCCTAGCTATTGCTGGCTCCAACTGGTGTTGACTCTAACTGATACTGGCTCTAGCTGCACATGTGATGCTGTACTAATGCATCATAATATTGATAGCAGAGCATTAAGAAATGAAATGCATGATGAAATTTGAAATTCAAGATGGAGGCTGAAGGGAAGAGAACAGGGGTTTGTAGTACAAAGAAGTAAGCAAACAATATATTTTGGAGAATTGCAAATATATTCATCAGGGAATAAAAAAACATCAGGGATATAAAAAAAAACCTCCAAGTGATTCTTTAAGTTGTTATGTTAAGCATACATATTTTGCTTGGTTTTGTTTAATATTCCATGTTATTTCCTAAAATCAGATTAAACAGTTACATGAGCACTTAATATTGTAACAACAATTCACCCTTATATCTAATATCAATTATTTAGAAATTATAATAATATGGTCTATATATCTTTTATTACAGGGCTGAAGTTTGAAGAGTTGCAAGAAAGATTTGGCGAGGAGTTCTTTAGCCTTTGCTTTGAGGAGAACGAGAGAGTTCTCAGAGCAGTCGGAGGAACACTACTTGACTTCTTCAATGGTTTTGATGCTTTGTTGGAGCATATTAGGACTTCAATTGGAAGACAGGTGACTGTTGAATCCCCCTCTTTCCTATGCAAAGAGCTTGCCGATGGGACCCTCATCCTCAGTTGCTTCCATCTCCATCACATTGTAGGGTTTGCCATGATTGGTATGATAAAAGCAGCGGGAAAGAAGATCTACCACCTCAAAGTTGACGTTGAACAAGTCAATAACGTCAATGAAAAGCTGATTCCTGAAATTATAAGTCCGGGTAACTGTAAAACTCTTATCTTTAAAATTAAGGAATGTGATAATGCAAACATCACAAAATTACCTCCAGCAAGATCGTCCCAAATTCCTTCCGACTTGAGGATAAGTATCAGCACATTCTGTAGAGCTTTTCCCTTCCATCTGATGTTTGACCCCAACATGGTGATACTTCAACTTGGAGAAGGACTGAGAAAACTTATTAAATGTGAAGTCCATAAAACCATGACATTTCATGATAGTTTTGAAATTGTTTCCCCGAAAATCATCTGCACATTTGAGCAAGTCCTGTTGAGACTGTCCACCCCTTTTGTAATACGGAACGTTCTAGATGCCTCTGGACTTGAGAATGAGGAAAAGGTAAAGTTCTTCAGATGTTTCATTGTCCAATTCATTGCATGTCCATCTGTTCTCATGAGTTAAAAGTGTTTACCGTTTTTTTTCAGTGTTTTAGTTTCTATTTGCTTTAAAGATGTCTGCTCTCTGTTAATGAATTGGAAACATACACGTTTACATCAAGAGGCACCCAGAGATTTAAAATGAGACATGAACTTATACTATTTGATAGGGGAGTAGCTATGGGTCAGCAGAGAAACAGTAGCACTTGGTGTTAAAGTGCCAAAATTCCCATCTGTTACCTGTACATAGTAGAAGAAGAGCCACATTATAGATTTTTGCCTCTGTCAGTTGGACATGATCATGATTTTGCTTTGGGCGGTAATTTTGTACTTGACAAATTTCGGAAATGGTTTTGCACGAAGTTTGTGAGTGAAAGCTTTTCATAACCACAATCCCTTTTTGCAAGTCATGCCACTTCCTTGCCAAAGTGTCTTACATTTTGAATGCACGTCTGGAAACGCAAACCCTCAGTCTGCTCATGAGTGCATGTTCCAGGCACTAGAGATTCTGCCTCCTTCTAGGAGCACCCTGAACATTCCTGTGAAAGTATGCCAGTACGGGTAAATCAGTTTTAGACATTGATCGAATATACAAATGGAATTAATATCTCTTAAAACCAAGAAGAGAGGGTTGTGATATTGTGCAGGCGCTGTCATGAAGGAGGAGAGGTCGGTCCCAGGAACAAAAGGATTTATTAGTCTACGCATTTCACGGACGGTCCGTCTCCTTCATCAGATATATAATACACAAGAAGTAATTTCTGCCAATGGGTCAAATTTTTTTCGACAAAAGATTCAAAGATAACCTGTTTTTCAGTTGGACTAGGAAATATGAGGAGACACAAATATTTAACAGGCTGAACTTGAAAAGCTGGGGTCTGGAATTAACTTTTTCATACTCAGTCTAATAAATCCTTTTATACTGGCCTTCTGTCTTTCATGACAGCGCAATCCTCTCTTTTTGGTCTCAGTTCTTGGTTCCATCTGAAACGGGCGATCGGTGCAGCAGCCCGGGTGGAATTTCTTCAAGCTGTCACCAGTGTTGTGTCTGCAACAGCACAAACTTCCCAGGTGAGCAGATGCGAAAACCTGAGTGTGTGGCTTTAATTGAGATTGATTCACGCATGGAGCACTTTTTGTCCTTTCTTTTGTTGCATTAATATCTCTTAGGTAGGCTCACATTTCTTGGAATAACATGAATCTTGTGATTTGCATTCGAGATCAGTGGTTTTCACAATTAGGAGAAGAAGCAGAGAGAGCTGGGCCACACATGTGAAAACCTGTCCCCATCATGTGCTGCTTTATGAGAAACAGACGTGAGCTGAGATAAAGTTTGAGCAGCAGTGTCAGAGCAGTTTTTTAGAATGTAGACAAGAATACTTTATCACTTTGGAGCGCCCCCACGTAAGGGCAATGGGGTACTCGGCACCGGGTCCTTCGGTTCGGGGGATGTCACGGTGGCCCAACCTGGTCTGTGGCCCTTTGAGGGACGTCCAATAAAAGAAAGAGTTTTTATGGTTTTGGGGAAGGTCTTTAGAGGGGTAATTCATGACGCCACCTGTGGTATTCGGTCAGGGTGACCGACGCTGCTGTGAGGGGTCCGCTGGGGTGATGTTATGGCAGCTAGATGGTATACCTTCCCACAGGTGAAGTGTATCCCCAGGGCTTCCCAGAAGTGTAGATGGTGATGGTGGATGATGTAAGGCGCAGTGAATAACGAGGACACAAGGGTGCAGTCTCTTTACCTTTACTGAAGGCTTCAGCATCCACAGTCCAGAGCACAGATCACAGGGTAGGCAGAGTCCAGCAGTCTGAAGGCAAAACCAGAGTCCCCTTATCCAGGTGGAAATCAGTAGCCTTCCTCTAGCGCCTGTGTGTTGTAGTACCTCCCTGCTGAGCTTCTCGGTAAGGTCCTCACAACTGTTGTAGATGTTCTAGATGTTATTTCTTCCTCTGTCCCCCAGATAGTATGGATAGGACAAACCCGTATGACTGATGGCCTGAGGCTTTTTACAGGGACCCTAGAGACGCCCCGGCCCCCACAAGTTGCCACCGTGTCTCCTAGGTATTAAGGTCGGGCAGCCAACTTGGAATTGACTGTCCTGCCGGTCTCTGGAGCAAGGCTTGAAGACAATTGCTCCCTCGGTGTTCCAGCCACCGGCTACGCACCTCAGAAGGAGGCAGCCTATTACAGGGCAGAACTCCTTCTGGTGTTATCTCCTTGTGCTATGACTTCATTTCTCACCCTCTACAATACAATTCTCTTCGTGTCCTTTCTTAGGATGCTGCCACACGTGGGGCAGGCGCAGCTCCGTGTCTTTCCCGCTAGGCCTCCGACAGGATCCCACCCCTGTCAGGGGCCGTCTGTCTGCAGCTCCGATGTTCCTCCTTTCCCCCTGTCTGCCTGACAGGTGTTGCCTGGGCAAAGCCCAGTCAGCTTCTCTCTAACCTTCTATCCAGCCCACCAGTTTTACCCTTTTGTGAGGAGTGCCCTAGTAGATAGGAGCAAGGCTCCCCCTGGTGGACTGGAGTGTGAAGTGGAAGTGTGGTGTATGGTGTTATGACCTGGTGGTTAAGAGGCCACACTGATATGACCTGGTGGCTAAAACGCAACATGGGACGAGCTCTGAGGAGGTGGTATCTCTACTGACCGCAGTTCCTAATCCTAACAACAACACTAGTAATAGCCGTGGGATGTTCCTGACTCTCCCTAGACACCTCGTCACAGCCTAAGAGCTAACTACCCCTAAAGTAGGAAATAGAAAGCTATCTTGCCTTAGAGAAAACCCCCAAAGGAAAGACAGCCCCCCCCCACAAATATTGACTGTGAGTGGAGAGGGAAATGACTTACACAGATTTCAGCAAAGGAGGCCAATACTAAACTTGATAGACAGAGAGAAAAGGATACTGTGCGGTCAGTATTAAAAACTACAAAATCCACGCAGAGTTTACAAAAATGAACTCCACACCGACTCACGGTGTGGAGGGGCAAATCTGCTTCCCCAGAGCTTCCAGCTAGCCTGAATATGACATAGTGACAAGCTGGACAAAAAGAGACATATTTGCAGAGCAATAGAGTCCAAACAAATGGACAAACAAGAACTAGCAAAAACTTATCTTTTGCTGACAAGGACAGGCCATATGAGAAATCCAAGGAGAGAACCAAATCCAACCAAGAACATTGACAGCTGGCATGAACTAAAGCCCAGAGCAGGTTTAAATAACAAACCCAGGCAAGGCGATCAGTGGAGGCAGCTGCTACAGCTACCTAAAGGAGCAGCAGTTCCACTCGAAACCACCAGAGGGAGCCCAAGGGCAGAACTCGCAAAAATACCATTAGCAACCACAGGAGGGAGCTCCAGAACGGAATTCACAACAGTACCCCCCCTTGAGGAGGGGTCACCGATCCCTCACCAGAGCTCCCAGGCCGATCAGGACGAGCCAAATGGAAAGCACGAACCAAATCGGCAGCATGAATATCGGAGGCAACAACCCAAGAATTATCCTCCTGGCCATAACCCTTCCACTTGACCAGATATTGGAGCTTCCGCCTCGAAAAACGAGAATCCAAAATCTTCACCACATATTCCAATTCCCCCTCAACCAACACCGGAGCAGGAGGATCAACGGAGGGAACCATAGGTACCACATATCTCCGCAACAAGGATCTATGGAACACATTATGAATGGAAAAAGTAGCTGGAAGGGCCAAACGAAAAGACACCAGATTGATAATTTCAGAAATCTTATAAGGCCCAATAAAGCGAGGCTTGAACTTAGGGGAAGAAACCTTCATAGGAACATGACGAGAAGACAACCAGACCAAATCCCCAACACGAAGCCGGGGACCAACACACCGACGACGGTTAGCAAAACGTTGAGCCTTTTCCTGAGACAACGTCAAATTGTCCACCACATGAGTCCAAATTTGCTGCAACCTGTCCACCACAGAATCCACACCAGGACAGTCAGAAAACTCAAGCTGCCCCTAAGAAAAACGAGGATGAAAACCAAAGTTGCAAAAAAAAGACGAAACCAAGGTAGCCGAACTAGCCCGATTATTAAGGGCAAACTCGGCCAACGGCAAAAAGGTCACCCAATCATCCTGATCAGCAGACACGAAGCATCTCAAATAGGTTTCCAAGGTCTGATTGGTTCGCTCCGTTTGGCCATTTGTCTGAGGATGGAATGCTGAAGAAAAAGACAAATCAATGCCCATTCTAGCACAAAAGGACCACCAAAACCTAGAAACGAACTGGGAACCTCTGTCAGACACAATATTCTCCGGAATACCATGTAAACGAACCACATGCTGAAAAAATAATGGAACCAAATCAGAGGAGGAAGGCAACTTAGGCAACGGTACCAAATGGACCATCTTAGAAAAACGGTCACAAACCAGCCAGATGACAGACATCTTCTGAGAAACAGGAAGATCAGAAATAAAATCCATGGAAATATGCGTCCAGGGCCTCTCAGGAATAGGCAAAGGCAAAAGCAACCCACTGGCACGGGAACAGCAAGGCTTAGCCCGAGCACAGGTCCCACAGGACTGCACAAACGAACGCACATCCCGCGACAAGGAAGGCCACCAAAAGGACCTAGCCACCAAATCTCTGGTACCGAAAATCCCAGGGTGACCAGCCAACACCGAACAATGAACCTCAGAAATTACCCTGCTAGTCCATCTATCAGGAACAAACAGTCTCCCCACTGGACAGCGGTCAGGTTTATCAGCCTGAAACTCCTGAAGTACCCGCCGCAAATCAGGGGAGATGGCAGAAAGAATCACCCCCTCCTTGAGGATCCCAGCCGGTTCAAGAATTCCCGGAGAATCAGGCAAAAAACTCCTAGAAAGGGCATCAGCCTTCACATTCTTGGATCCTGGAATATACGAGACCACAAAATCAAAACGGGAGAAAAACAGAGACCACTGAGCTTGTCTAGGATTCAACCGCTTAGCAGACTCGAGGTAAATCAGATTCTTATGATCAGTCAAGACCACCACGCGATGCTTGGCTCCCTCAAGCCAATGTCACCACTCCTCAAATGCCCACTTCATAGCCAACAACTCCCGATTGCCGACATCATAATTACGCTCAGCAGGCGAAAACTTTCTGGAGAAGAAAGCACATGGTTTCATCAAAGAGCCATCAGAATTTCTCTGAGACAAAACGGCCCCTGCCCCAATCTCAGAAGCATCAACCTCAACCTGAAAAGGGAGCGAAACATCTGGCTGACGCAACACAGGGGCAGAAGTAAAACGACGTTTAAGCTCCTGAAAGGCCTCAACAGCCGCAGAGGACCAATTCATCACATCAGCGCCTTTCTTCGTCAAATCGGTCAGAGGCTTCACCACACTAGAAAAATTAGCAATAAAGCAGCGATAAAAATTAGCAAAGCCCAAAAATTTCTGAAGGCTCTTTACAGATGTGGGTTGAGTCCAATCATGAATGGCCTGGACTTTAACAGGGTCCATTTCAATAGCCGAGGGAGAAAAAATAAAACCCAAAAAAGAAACCTTCTGAACTCCAAAGAGGCACTTAGACCCCTTCACAAACAACGCGTTAGCACGAAGGACCTGAAACACCATCCTAACCTGATTCACATGAGACTCCCAATCATCGGAAAAAACCAAAATATCATCCAAATACACAATCATGAATTTATCCAGATAATTCCGGAAGATATCATGCATAAAGGACTGAAATACCGATGGAGCATTAGAGAGCCCGAATGGCATCACAAGATATTCAAAATAACCTTCGGGTGTGTTAAATGCTGTTTTCCATTCATCACCTTGTTTAATACGCACAAGATTATACGCCCCTCGAAGGTCGATTTTAGTAAACCAACTGGCACCCTTAATCCGAGCAAACAAATCAGAAAGTAAAGGCAAAGGGTACTGGAATTTGACCGTGATCTTATTGAGAAGGCGATAATCTATACAGGGTCTCAAGGAGCCATCCTTCTTGGCAACAAAGAAGAATCCAGCCCCCAACGGTGACGAAGACGGGCGAATATGCCCCTTCTCCAAGGACTCCTTTACATAACTCCGCATAGCGGCATGCTCTGGCACAGACAGATTGAAAAGTCGGCCCTTAGGGAACTTACAGCCAGGAATCAAATTAATGGCACAATCGCAGTCCCTATGAGGAGGCAGGGAACTGGACTTGGGCTCATCAAATATATCCTGGAAATCCGACAAAAACTCAGGAACTTCAGAAGACGGGGGCGAGGAAATTGACATCAAAGGAATATCACTATGTATCCCCTGACAACCCCAACCAGTTACAGACATAGATCTCCAATCCAGCACTTTATTATGTACCTGTAACCATGGAAAACCCAGCACAACAACATCATGCAAATTATGCAACACCAAAAAGCGAATATTTTCCTGATGTGCTGGAGCCATGTACATGGTTAACTGTGTCCAGTACTGAGGTTTATTCTTGGCCAATGGCGTAGCATCAATCCCCCTTAAGGGAATAGGGCTCTGCAAAGGCTCCAAGGAAAAACCACAGCGCTTGGCAAATTCTAAGTCCATTAAGTTCAGGGCAGCACCAGAATCCACAAATGCCATAACAGAAAAGGACGACAATGAGCAAATCAGGGTAACAGACAAGAGAAATTTAGGCTGTACAGTACTAACAGTAACAGACCTAGGGACCCTCTTAGTGCGCTTAGGGCAATCAGAAATAGCATGAGCAGAATCACCACAGTAAAAACACAGGCCATTCTGACGTCTGAATTTCTGCCTTTCTGCTCTAGTCAAAATCCTATCACACTGCATAGGCTCAGGACTCTGCTCAGAGGACACTGCCATATGGTGCACCACTTTGCGCTCGCGCAGACGCCGATCGATCTGAATGGCCAAAGACATTGACTCATTCAGACCAGCAGGCGTGGGAAACCCCACCATAACATCTTTAAGGGCTTCAGAAAGACCCTTTCTGAAAATCGCTGCCAGAGCATACTCATTCCATTTTGTGAGCACAGACCACTTTCTAAATTTCTGGCAGTATACTTCTGCTGCTTCCTGACCCTGACACAGAGCCAGCAAAGTCTTTTCTGCGTGATCCACAGAATTAGGCTCGTCATACAGCAATCCGAGCGCTTGACAAAATGCGTCAATATTGAGCAATGCAGGATTTCCTGGCTCAAGGGAGAATGCCCAGTCCTGCGGGTCGCCACGCAGCAAAGAAATAACAATCTTCACCTGCTGAATGGGGTCACCAGAGGAACGGGGTCTCAGAGCAAAAAACAATCTGCAATTATTTTTGAAGTTCAAAAATTTAGATCTATCCCCAGAAAACAAATCAGGAATAGGAATTCTAGGCTCTAATACCGGAGTCTGGACAACATAATCTTGGATACTCTGTACCCTTGCAGCGAGTTGATCCACACACAAGGACAGACCCTGAACCTCCATATCAGCACCAAAATCCTGAACCACCCAGAGATTAAGGGGAAAAAAAGACAAAACAAGCTACAAAGGAAAAAAAAATGACTCAGAACTTTCTTTTCCCTCTTTTGAGATGCATTTAACACATTTGTGGGCCAGCTGTACTGTTATGACCTGGTGGTTAAGAGGCCACACTGATATGACCTGGTGGCTAAAACGCAACATGGGACGAGCTCTGAGGAGGTGGTATCTCTACTGACCGCAGTTCCTAATCCTAACAACAACACTAGTAATAGCCGTGGGATGTTCCTGACTCTCCCTAGACACCTCGTCACAGCCTAAGAGCTAACTGCCCCTAAAGTAGGAAATAGAAAGCTATCTTGCCTCAGAGAAAACCCCCAAAGGAAAGACAGCCCCCCACATATATTGACTGTGAGTGGAGAGGGAAATGACGTACACAGAAATGAAATCAGATTTCAGCAAAGGAGGCCAATACTAAACTTGCTAGACAGAGAGAAAAGGATACTGTGCGGTCAGTATTAAAAACTACAAGATCCACGCAGAGTTTACAAAAATGAACTCCACACCAACTCACGGTGTGGAGGGGCAAATCTGCTTCCCCAGAGCTTCCAGCTAGCCTGAATATGACATAGTGACAAGCTGGACAAAAAGAGACATATTTGCAGAGCAATAGAGTCCAAATAAATGGACAAACAAGAACTAGCAAAAACTTATCTTTTGCTGACAAGGACAGGCCATATGAGAAATCCAAGGAGAGAACCAAATCCAACCAAGAACATTGACAGCTGGCATGAACTAAAGCCCAGAGCAGGTTTAAATAACAAACCCAGGCAAGGCGATCAGTGGAGGCAGCTGCTACAGCTACCTAAAGGAGCAGCAGTTCCACTCGAAACCACCAGAGGGAGCCCAAAGGCAGAACTCGCAAAAATACCATTAGCAACCACAGGAGGGAGCTCCAGAACGGAATTCACAATAGTATGGTTTGTGATACCTGGTAGGAAGATCTCCTTTATTGCCATCAGACGTGATATCACTCCCCCTGGTGGAAGAACGACATCACTGCAACGACCAGGACTCTGGGGCGCTGCAACTTACTGAAAGCAAGCAGAGATCTTGCAAACCATTAAAAATTGAAATGGAACATATATGGAACAGATCCAGGGCTCTCGAAAGGAAACAAAATAGGGTCAGAACTTGGGTGTGGAGATGCCATAATTGCATACTTATGTGTCGATTCCACCACTCACTGTGTCTTGAACACAGTGAGTTACAGCTCAGCTACCCTACAGGATCAGGGTTGTCCTGAGTGGTCAGCATTATGAGTGACAGCTCAGCTGTCCAACCTGAGGCAGGGGCGTGCTGAGCTGTCAGTATTGTGATTGACAGACCAACCACTAATCAGGGCAGGAGTGTACTGTTTTTTTAGAGTTATTTAGCTAGCTGTCAGCAACTGATTATTTCCAGTTGTAGCCCTAGCTTGGTGGTGTACAGTACAGACCAAAAGTTTGGACACACCTTTTCATTTAAAGATCTTTCTGTATTTTCATGACTATAAAAATTGTACATTCACACTGAAGGCATCAAAACTATGAATTAACACATGTGGAATTATATACTTAATTTCAGTTGTTTCACACATTTTTGTTATGTCTTATATTCTTGGTTCTTCAAAGTAGCCACCTTGTCTTACTCCTCTGTTTATGACAAGCTCTCTTGGTATCTGACCCCTGACCTCTTGACTACCTTGTCTCATGACTTGTCCATGAGTAGTGGCTCAGCATCACAGCTTATATGTGTTGATACACCAGTGGAGGCAGAGCTGAACAGTATTGTTTGGTTCTACATTCATTGGTGTATCAACACCCAGAAGCATTCAATTATAGCATCTCGTCCTGGTCAAGCAGCCATGTTGGTAGTACATGGACCAAAGCCCTGGCAACCTTCCCTGCAGGCATCCCAGAGGCCTCTTGTGATTAATATGCCCGGCTTGTTACAGGAGATTTGTTCCAGTGACCATGAACTATTGACATGGCCACCAGTCAGGGTTCTGCACATCTTTTTGATTATCTTTACTTTATCTTTACTGACCCTTTTTTTGGATTCACTGATGAACCCTGCACCATTTAAAAGTGGAAATATGTCATGACATTAGGTATTCATGATGCCTGTGAGTTTCGCTTAAATTAACCAATAACCTTAATTACTAGTATCTAATTTCTACCCGCCCTGTTGTGGCCCCTGTTCCAATAATTACACATAGAACATTCGTTTGGATAAATTTGGCCACAGCAGCCATCTTTTATTAACATTTAAACATAACAGTTAATTAACATTGAAACCCCAGGGAAGGCGGTCCTCGAAGCCCCAAGAGTCAACCAACTCGTATCAAATCTCTCCAATTTGGCCTCCAGGTCGTGTCCCTGCCCCCAGCCGCACCAGCTCAGAGACGCTTAAAGACTCGCCCGGCCAATATCCACCAAAATCCCACGTCCCCAGTCCTCTCGACTGTATAACCCTTAATTCTCTAAGCCACACCAGGGGGAGTCCAGGATCTCACACATCCCCCCCCTCCAAACCGCCATTTTTTATCACCACCAACTTCGAGGACCTCTTTCCCCCCCCCGCCACCAACACCAATGTCCTGACACCTCAGACATTCGTGTCCCGCCACACCAACAGCCCTTTTTCGATACTCTCCTGCACCGCAAGACACCATAAGTCCAAACCAATAGCATTCAAATGCACTCCATCTTTTCTCCAATATTCGCCCGTCCCTGACTCCAGATCTAAATGGCGAATCACAAGAGCCCCATTCCGTACCATGAAACGTGAAATTGCTCTATTCACCTTTATCCTGGCCCTGTTAATACCCTGCACTGACCGAGCTCCGAACCAAACTTTCCTAGGAACAATATCCGACCAGATTAATAATAAATGCGGGAACATGGCCCACAATCTTAAAACATCAAATTTGATGTCGTTGATCAGCTCTCTACAAGGGCGTTTACCGAGATCGTTGCCCCCGAAATGAAGTACTAATAAATCCGGCACCCTGTCTAAACGCACAAACTTATGAAATTCTGGCAAGAGCTGCTTCCAGTACATTCCCCGTTTTCCAATCCAACGTATGGTCGCTGATGACTTCTCCACACCGAGCTGTCTCCCTTGAGGGCGAACATCTGCTCGCACTGCTGCCCAAAATACAAATGAGTGGCCCATAATCCATGCCAGTAACGGCCTTTTTCCTGAAAAGAAAAATAACAAACCAAAAACATAGTAATCGTAAAGCACGACCCTAATAAATCTACAACCAACTCTAAAATCCCCCTTTAGACCAAGGATGGACGAATATAAGACTTGAACCTCGCGGATTCCCAACGGCCGATCCTCCGCACCACGTCCTCTCCTAAACCTCTTCTAGCCGCTTCCGTAGCTGCCCCTATCCTAAATGAGTGACCCGAAAACTTCTCTGTTGAAATACCTCCTAGCGTCAAACAGCGCTTAAATATAGTGATAAACTGATACCGAGATAAAAACGATCCATTGTCATGTAACAACAGTGGCTCATCAACCCAAACCTTCCCCTCTGAAAATTCCCGAAAGCATAATACCGGGCACAATGGGGAACCCGGTACTTCAAATAGCTCAATTTTACACCCTTTTCCAGCCAAATCGGTTTTAGATTGACGCAGCCAAATAACCAACTTATCCCCTTGTAACACTACATCCTGACCTTTTAAACCCCCTTTTTTATTCTTAGCTGGGCTGACCAACTCACCCAAACGAAACGCCCCAAAGAATGCCAAAGCAAATGCCAACTTAAACAAAACCACTTCCGGCTGAGAAGCGCATACCCTTGGTAATTGTTCGCCTAACTGTAATAGAATCTCATAGGACACAGGGCGTCGACCATCTAAGGATTTCCAACCCTTACGCCAACCCTTCATCACCTGCAGGACCATAAATGATTTAGTTATGTCATGAAGCCCCCTGAATCTAAATCCAAATGCTAAACCAGCCAAAAATTGATTAACTTTTGATACTGACCAACCGCAATCCCATTTTTGACCTAAAAGCAACAGCAATTTCTCGTCGTCATGCATATCCGATCCCAGCGACAAACCCCAATCTACCCAAATATCCCAGGCCTTAACATAGTGCGACCAAGTTCCTGGCGCCAATGACCTAGACAGTAACCCTCTTACTGCCCCAACGGAAGCTTCCATAGTTCCTCCGGGCAGAAAACCCGCACGAGATCCACTTGCGATATGCCATCTGGAACCTGATCCCGCTGCGAATAAAAAATAGTGTCGCCAGTCAATGATTCATTAGACGACCGAAATTCCGCAGTGACCCATAAGTTAAACTTAAGACCCAGCCAAACCATATGTTGCAAAACTCTTAGCAACGCTGCATCCGCGGATGATAGTGAATTTAGCGCTCTCACAGCGCCTTCTGATTCACAACCGAAACAAATCTTCATATTACAAACCTCTGATCCCCATAAGGATAAAGCAACAGCAATGGGAAAAACCGCACACAGCACTTGATTTGCAGATAAACCATTATCCACCCATGAAGACGGCCACCGACACGCTAGCCAATTCTCTCGAAAGACCAAACAAAAACCTCGTTCGTCCACCGGGCCGATCTTAAAACCCAAATCCTCCGCAGGCACCACAGGTGCAATCCACAATGACTTCCCATTATATGAATCCAGAAAAAGCATCCATACTTTCAAATCATCCTTTAAGGCCTTTCGAAGCCTAATAAAATGAGAAGGGGACCGAACTCCTACAGTAGCCAAAGACATCCTGCGACAAAACGCCCTACCCATTGGCATGATACGGCATGCAAAATTCAACTTACCCAACAATGATTGCATTACATGTAACGTCACCTTTTTTGACTCATACATCCTCCTCACGTCCAATCTCATGCTCACGAGTTTATCCATAGGTAAGCGGCACTCCATTGCCACTGTATCTATCTCGATGCCTAAAAAACTCAAAGATGTTACCGGACCTACCGTCTTGTCAGCGGCTAACGGAACGCCGAACCTGTTTGACACACTCTCCATGGAGTGAAGCAAAATTGAACAATCAGCGGAATGTGCTGGGCCCACAAACAGAAAATCATCCAGATAATGGATGCAAGATCGGAGCCCGGAAACATCTTTTACTGTCCATTCCAAGAACGTACTGAACAATTCAAAATATGCACACGATAGGGAACAACCCATCGGCAAACAACGATCGACGTAAAAACCCCCATTCCAAAAACACCCCAACAAATGTAAACTATTCGGATTAACAGGAAGCAAACGAAACGCGGCCTCAATATCGGTTTTAGCCAATAAAGCCCCTTGTCCGCAACCTCTAACCCAGTCCATAGCTGTGTCAAACGACGTGTAAAGAACCGAGAACCGAGCACAACTGTGGATCAATGCCGTCGTTTACTGATAAACCTTTTGGGAACGAAAGATGATGGATTAACCTAAATTTATTAGCCTCCTTTTTGGGTACCACCCCCAAAGGAGAAACTCTCAATCCCTCAATAGGGAGAGATTGAAAAGGGCCGGCCATTCTACCAAGTGACACTTCCTTATTCAATTTTTCCATGACCACTTCGGGAAAAACATAGGCCGACTTCAAATTCTTTTTGGACCACTGCACCTTAACGTTCACAAAAGGTATTGAAAAACCATTCTGAAAACCATCTCTCAAAGTGGACGCTGCCTTTGTATCAGGATATCTACTTAGAAACGGCTCCATCTCTGCCAGCCGCACTGGAGTCACCCCTTTTGTCAAATCCATCTGACCCTTTGTGCTTCCCTCCCTTGAAACATCTCGCCGCCCCATGATTTCCTCCGCATGAAGAACACTCGTGCTTAAACTTACATTTTGCCCCGAACCTGCATGTCCCCTCGTTAAAGGCAAAGCACAGTCCCTTTTGTATAACCACCGAGTGTCCTGACTGTCCTGAACCCCCGGTGCCTCCAAGAAATGACTGCGAACTCTGATTCGGCCTGACCGGTGCTGTCACTCTCATCCACAAAGAAATATCCTTGTGATCCCACCTAATATTTTGACGCACGGCTTTACGTTGACGGAACTGTTCATCATATCTAATCCACCCTTGACCCCCATAGACCCTGTACGCTTCCCCAATGATATCTAAATAGCAAAACAAGGGGGCACAAGTTTCTGGCGATTTCTCCCCTATCACACTAGCAAAAATCGCGAAAGCTTGTAACCAGTTAGAAAAGGTACGAGGGATTAATCTAAACCTTCTCCTCTCCTCGTCCTCTTTTTTGGAATCATCCCTACGGGCTTTATCTAAATTAAAACGCTCTAAAGGGAGCAGTGAAAATATTTCAACATACTCCCCTTTCCAAATTCTCTCTTTCACCTCCGGCTTCAAATGCGCACCTAAAGGCCCCTCAAAACACACGTACACTTCTCCCTTAGCCGAATCATCAACCCGGACTGACTCATCCTTTTCTTTAGTCCCACCTTCCGTTGTCGTCGAGCCTCCCTGCTGAACTACCTCGCAACTACCAACTGATATCAACCCAGGTGCCAATGGAGCCCCTTGAGAGATACTGGATCCTGGCCCGCCCGAGTCACCAACTCCTTCTGCCCCCAGGACCCCCCTTTCCCGAACGTTCCCCAACCACGCTGATAACGGCGACGGTTCGATTTGCCTATTCCTTGCCTCCCACATTTGGAACAAATCTTTTAACCCTTGTATTAAAATACCCTCGCCAACACTAACCCCCCTTACAGCAACTCCCCCGCTACATAAATCAACATTAGGAGATAGTGATGGCAATAAAGAAGATAAAATAGCACTCTCACCTGGCTGCCTGGGCGCTGTGATCCCAGCAGCCGCTGATCCCGGGTCCAGATGCGCTCGTACAGTCCGTGCTCCTCCCTGTCCGTGTGGGCTTGATGATCCATGAACTTCCATAGGCCAGTCTTGAGATGTCGCTGCGGTGATAGGACCCACAGCGTGGTCCCGAACCACGGATGCTGCCCGCGATGATCCAAGGCGCGCAGCGGGAAGCTCCGCTAACCTGCTCCCACTAGCTGCTATAGCCCCCCCATAATCTAGTGCCCCCGTTCCCTCTGTAGCTCCTGTCTGAACCCCCCTCTGGCTATGATCCCATGCAGTTACATCATCTATAGTGCTTCCAGCACTGAAACAGTTACTAGCAGCAGCAGTCAGTGAGTGGGCGGGGCTAAACCGGGGCCCATCACTGGCTGCCCTGCGCTCAGGGGCCTGTGCCGCTGCCGCCTGAGAGTCCCTCATATCACGCTGAGCGGCGGCCCGGATGGATGGGCTTGCCGCCGCTCCTGCGCCTGGTTCTTGCTCACCTGCCGTTACCGGTGAGTATGCTGACCTGCCGCGCCGCGCCGCCATCTGAGGCGCCCGCCGTACAGGCCCTCGTCCGCTCCTCTGCGTCGCTTGTCGCCGCTGAGCCGGCCCCTTTCCAGGCTGGGTACCGGCCGCTCCTCTCCCTGGCTCCGGCAGCGCTGATGATCTGTCTGATGAAGGGGAGGCCGACACCTCCCCCCGCTGCAGGCCCCGCCGACTGGTGGGATTCCTCCCGGCTCCCTGGCAGCGCCCGCCGGTGCCGCGGTCCGCTGCTGGAACCGGAGGGTCCCCTGAGGGGCTCCTCATACGGCGACGGGCCCTGGGGGTGACCTCGGGGCTCAAGCGCTCCGGAGGCCGAGACCTCCGAGGCCGGCGGCCCTCGGGCAGTAAATTGGCTGACCCAGATCCCCCTACAGGAAGCAGACCCTGAAGTGATGCCTGCAGCCAGTCTGCGCCCCTAGTTCTAGCTGCATCGCGAAGATGCTGAAGAATTGCCTCAACCTCCATTATTTCTCACTCCCACAGAGCTTGCTATCTAATCAGAGGGGCACCAAAATGGTTGCTCCTCTAAGATGGGTGCCTCCTTTTATAATCAATCCCCCTTTATCGCCCCCACCTTCTTGCCTACTTTGCCCTCAGCCAATCCGTAATCCCCAATTCAAATAATTCCTCCAGCTCACTCCATATTATCGCCCCCACCTTTTTGCTCACCCCCTATAGGCCCATTCAACCCTGTCATGTCGTCTTCCCTCAAAGGCCTGCGGCCTAGTCCGTCCTCACTAGACTTGATGTGTGGATGAGGTGATCATGATCTAACACATACATTATAGAGATTTTTTACAATAAGGTACCGAGTTGTCTTCTCATGTATGAACAAAAACTCTGAGTATAGACTTTATGTTTACACCTCTTGTATATGGCTCAATTAACTTGTACGTTAATGCATGTGTGAATTTTGGATTAGGTTTGCCATTAGAAAACCCATATGATCCTTTAGGGCATACATGACTCCACATCTGAGGTTTCCAGATATAGGTCATACAGGTCACTTGGGAAATGTTTAGGTGTTATTTTTTATATTCTGCTGCATATACAGGTGTTTTCTGCTGGGATGTAATACAGTTTTTTGCTTTTAAATGCAAATATTTTAGGGAATTCCAGCATGTAAGAAGAGAATAGCTGGCTCTGAGAATTACCCTGGTAGTACCATTGCACTTACAGTATATAGGGTGCCAACATCTGTGCCTAAGTAGGTATAGGTTCTTTTAGGGTCTACTGAGGCCTAATAGGCACTATTTTATACAGTCTGATCCTAAGGGTTGTCGATAGGTTATTCTCTTTAAATCTCGCTCTAGTCTTTAAAAATTTTTCTCCGAGTGGCATACCCCAGGCTAACTATCCCACATAGTGTCTTCTTTTTTGAGAGAAACCCTCTGGCTGACCCTAACCCTTACACCATAGCTGTCTGCAGTCATTAAAAGTACTTATTTCGTCCAGCAGACATTACAGTGCATTGAGGAGACAAGCACACATGCACCAGTATTCAAATGTATTATTTCTTTTCTATTGACTCAATATATCTAGATATCTGGACATGATGGAAATTGTATGATTTTGGTAGCATTTCGCAATATCACATTAATTTTGTTTCGGACTTCAATAACCAAATTCAAAAAAGATAATGGCGAACACATCTGTAGCTCAATGCGTCATCTATTCTGGTTAGCATCAAGCTTACCATTCCCAATGCCTGGTGGACTCTGGGCACTATTTATTCTGTTCAATAATTTATTTGAACATCTCTATAAGGTTCAGTGAACTTATACACGTACTGTATATATACAGAGTGTATATATATATATATATATATATATATATATGCCACCCAGGATACAAGATAGTAGATAGAGGGGTACAAATGTAGCTGTCGGACCCTGGACCTGGTGTATGAAGAGGACTCAAGGTTCTCCTATTACATAAGGTGACACCGTTACACGGCAGGTGGGGGAGCCCCTTTACAGATTTTGACTTGGGGTCCTGTAGATAACGTTTGTGGGGATACCTACAGTCACATTATGTAGAAGCTCAATGATTTGCAATTGGCGAGGTGCACAGTACTTGTACATCAAAGCGAATAAATAAAGACCAGAATTTGAGGGACGATCTGCAGCACAGGATCTGAATATTGAACTAAATTAGGGATTATTTTATTACGAGATTCGAATAAATTATTCCTTTGTGTATTCAGAGCTATTATCATGCAAAGGGTCTGAAAAGAGACGCGGTACTGTATGTGGCAATTATTTTGGCTACGGCGGAGTCCGCTCACTTGATCTCGCCTTGGAAGGTTTACAATTTTCTGTATCATTTCATGCCTGCTTGTTATATTACACAGATCACGGTTCCATTGACTGAATAAAAGCTTTCACATTAATGACTTAAGCCAATGGATGAGTCAAATTAAAGAGCAAATTATTCGACTACACAGTAATTTATCCTTTAGAAAATGTCTTTACCAACGGTTTAGATAAATGACTGCGGCAAGGTAAAAAAAAAACTGCTTAAAGAGGTTGTCAGGTTTACAAAATCTCATTCCCACAAACTATATTCGAGCATTCAGAGTTAGTAGGTCAGAGCTGTGAGCATCGAAATGGAGGGCCTCACACTATGGAGGACCCCAGCATCCGTGCCTTATAAGAACAGACCTTTCAATTCTACGGTACCCACCCATTTGCTTTTAATACATAAAGGTACTCTTTATTTCATGCACACATAATGGAGTTATAACAAATGGCACCATTTGGTGCTTTCTCAAAGCATGAACAGCGCTTTCTTGATGGCATGTAATGCATCATTTCTCCTGCGGGGGCACTGCAGGGAGATCAAACACTTGCTGTTGGTTCTTCCAATGATCTTTCATAATCCTAGTGGTGGGACAATGTGTCATCAGCTTGCTGTTAGAGGACTTTTCTAGCAAAAAAGATTAATGACCAATTCAGCTTACATTCATTTACTGCATACATAAAGGTATAAGGCAGCAGTGGCCATTGAGCTAGGATTAGATGCCATGGCTTTTATTACTACAATTATTAGGATAATAATATGTAGACATTGTGTTTTTTTTATATTTAGGTGTAATAGATAGATATAGAGAGAGATTTGAACATCTCAGGGTACAAAGCCCCGTTTACTTTTCATGTGGTTAAAGATGTTTTCTAGAACTTTATTAAAGCTTCCAGAGAGAAGGTCTCGCTTTAAAAGAAAATAAATTCGTATTACTCACCACTCTGCACCGTAGGTGCTCCAGGGCCGCTGTTCCAGTGGTCTCCACTGGGACTAGAAGTGTTTAAGTCCCATCCATTCCGAAGCCACCAAACGGCTACCGGGTAAGACAACTGATGGATTGAATGTACTTGTATTGGAGAAGAAGATGTCCCAACCATCAGTCATCTGATCCTGCTCAATGGTCGAATGAGTGAATGCACTTTTTTCCCTTAATTTTAGAGCAAATCGGTTTGAAAATACCTAATTAGGCCCCTGATAGTGTCTGTAAGTTGCCATTTAATGCTTTGTACATTGCCACATTTCCAAAATAGTCACTCTTAGAAGCAGTGCATCCACTGTCCTAGGGGGATGGAGCATGCCCTAATTTCTTTCAGTAGATTTTATATCTTATTTGAGAACAAAAAAAGTCAATATACATTTATTATAAAATACTCATTATAAAATGATATGTTTTCAGGCGTAGGGTAGACCTCTTGGATTATGGGTGGAGAGTATGGACTCCATACTCTACATATTTGGAGCATGAGGCCTAAAGCCAATAGAAGTGTCCAAGATCATGATCCAATTCCAGATTTAGCATAAAAATGTCAAGCATTTTCATTATTTTCTTCCCACAGTTTACAGTTTTCAGTTTCCAATTAGATTCTAAATCCTTCCTTTCTGCTCTCTGTTATCTACAGCAGATCGACTTGGTTTTTTGTAATTATGTTGAATATTTAAGAAGTAATTACCCCTGTAATTGCTGTCAGTGACTGCCCCTGCTTAATTAATTCTCTTAATCATGCTCTTACATCTCAATGAATACTTTAAAAAAATATTAATGGTAATTCAAAGCAAAAAATACTTTATTTACAGTGTATAATTGATGATAGTTGTTAGAATATAACTACTGCCTTCATGTTCCACTATGGTGGTGACGATAGTTCGAATAGCCTCCGTTCATCTATTCGGATTCATTCAACATTGGGGCCTTTGGTATGATGCTATAGAATGATACTTGTCAAACCCCTTTGTAAAATTACAGTATTAACATAAAAAACATTATTTGTTAGGTAGAAAACCAACAATTAAGTAAGTCCCCAGACCAGTTGTCTAAACCTATTAATACTTCCGAGAGGACCCCTAAGCCCTTTTAGATGCCATGTAGACCCCTACGCCTAATTAAGACCCCAGATCAGATCATGACCACTAAAATTAAGTCATACCCTATACCAGACTCTAAAAGGAATCAGAACACAGATCACAGTTGGAAATCGTTCAGAAACTCTTGGAATAGAAAGTTAAAATAGAGCATTTTTTTCACCGTCCTTAAAAAAGAAATCTGATTTGTCCATGATTTTTTTCCAACTTTTACAGATTATTATGACTGTAATTATCATCGTTTTACAGTTCGCTGTGAACGCATCTAATGTGATATTTTCAGAATTATGGGCTGCAGCCATGTGTCATGTGTAATTGTATTTATTTATTGCAATTTTTACATGTGTCCGTAAAAAAATGTTGGCTGTCCATGATTTCTTCATAGGCTGTCCAGAAAAAATAATCATGTTGACAACTCTGCCCCAGACTGGACCCCAAAATAAATTAAAACCTGAGAACAGAGTGCTATGGTATATTAGTCCAAAACCTGGACCGTACCTCTAAAATTATATATGACGTGAGTGAAAGCCTGAAGAAGGTATTTTTAATTTTCCAGGCCAATATTTCAATCTGCATTTTGGCCTCTTTTTTAGGTTGCTTTTTGGAAACTTTGATTAGTTGTTTTGTGTCCTAGAAGACATTTAAAAGGTTATTCTGGGCAAAACTAAAAACCCATTGTATGGGGCGCCGAAAAGACATGGGCATTTTCTCTCCTTTCTCCACTCTCCACACTGGGTATTTAGTGACGGCAGAGGCTAATGGATTTCAGATACCAACTGATGTGATATAGATGTAGATTCTCTTTTTTTGTATCTTCACTTAATAACAGGTATAACTCCTTAATTAAAAAAAACAAAAACAAAAAAACGGCTAAAATAACCCCCCCAGCATCAGAAGGAAACTCCCAGCTTTCCATTCCAGTGTACTCAAGTCCAGTGGAAGTCATGTTGCCTTTGGGTAACGTCACAATGCTTCTCAAAGCCAAGGGCCACAGCCCAAGGCATTGCATTTTTGTGGACCTAGAGGTCCGTGCCAAGGCCTTATTCAGATGTCCGTTTTTCACGTACGAGTGTTATCCTGATCTCACTCATACCTGTGATAGTCTATGGGGCCATTCACAGGTCGGTGATTTTTCACAGACCGGATAATTATGTCGACATGTCAGATTTTAATCCGAGGCTCAAATCAAAATCAGTAATGCAAGTCTAAGGGTCCTTAAAAAAAAATCAGATCGTACTTGGATGACATCCAAATTTCATGGACTGTCACATAGGAGAAGATGGAGAAAGTTTTCCTCTTTCTCCACATACGAGAAAAACGGATGACACTCAGACCACACTCTGGTCAAACTCTAATCGAAGTCTGTTCTTCTCATACGTAAGAAAAATGGACGTCTGAATGAGGCCTAAAACATAGAGACATGTCCAATTTTGACCTGAGTCACGCATCAGACTCGCCAATGCAAGTCTATAAGTCAGTGACCATCATTGCGCCATCTGTGTGCTGTCCATGTTTCATTTTCTGTTTGAAAGGAGAAACTTGAGAATTCTCCATCAGTTTATTTTCTATATACGAGAAAAACTGATGAAACTCTGATAGGAAAAACCAATGCACTTGTAAGGGGGACGACAGCACCGCAGGTACATGCGTGTCGGGGCCGGAACTGTCGATGCTGCATCCCCTGTTTCAGGGGGAAGCAATAGTGAAATGGACTTTCCTCCTGACCGAGGAGGGCAGTGATATAAAAGAAGAAAGCGCATGCAGCAGAGCAGTTTGGCGCCAACCCAGGGCAGCGTGCTGTCAGGCGAGCGGCGTGCTCCGCTACCCCACCCCACCAAAAACTGGCACTGCAACAGACCCCACCATCTGCAGAGGGACCGCTGTGCTGAGGGGAGCAGTGCGCTCAGCAGCAGCTCACAGAGAGACTTGGTGGGAACAGATGGTCCCTGCTGCCCACTTGTGAGTGCTGTGATCCCAACTGTGGAGAGCTTTGTGGGTGAGAACAAGTACTTTGAATTGGATTCTATAATGAATGGGCAGCCAGTGTATTGACTGGCGAAGAGGAGACACGTCTGAATACCGAATAGCTAGATGGACAACCCTGGCTGCTGCATTAAAGATAGACTGGAGAGGGGAAAGTCGAGTGAGGGGGAGGCCAATTAATAGAGTGTTACAGTAATCCAGGTGGGAGTGGATCAAGGCGACCATGAGGGTTTTTGTTGTTTCCATGGTGAGAAAAGGGCGGATTCTAGAGATGTTGTTTAGGTGTAAGCAGCAAGAGCGGGCAAGAGATTGTATATGGCATGTGAAGGAAAGATCGGAGTTAAACATAACACCCAGACAGCGAGCCTGCTTCTGGGATGTTATTATGGTGTCACCCATGCAGAGGAAAATGTCAGATTTAGGGAGGTTAGTAGATGGCGGGAGCAGAAGAACTTCAGTTTTGGAGAGGTTGAGTTTCAGATAGAGAGCGGACATGATGTTGGAGACTGTGGACAGACAGTCACTGGCGTTCAGTAGTACTGTAGTCTCTGAAGAGACAATTTGCATGTTAAATTTCCCAGAGGAACATTGCATGGCGAATAAGCCTCCTTACCTTGGCATGCCAGAACTGCTACGTTACTCTTCACAAGGAGAAACGGTACAGCTTAGACCTCAGTCCAGAGCCTCTCACGTATCCAAATCAGATCTCATACTGTACTTTGCACTGATGATGGGCAATACCCCCGAAATACTGTGTCTGCTTATTGAGATTTAGATTTGGCTTTTGTCTTAAGTCATATTGCAAAATTCATGAAAGGGTTGATCGCTGCTTCCAACAGGTGGCGCGATATAGGTGGCGCTATAGAGTTCAAGTCCTCTTCCTCTCTGAAGAGGCAATTTGCATATTCCAGCCCCAAAATCTCTCCCGCATTGCTGCCACAAATGCCTCCAGTAAAGCCACAGCTGCCCAGAGTAAATCCACAGAAGCTACCTGAGTGCCTACTACAGTCCGGCCACAGGTGGAGCCATAATAATAATAATCTGTTTATTTATATAGCACCAACATATTCCGCAGCGCTTAAGGGTATGTGCACACGTATTCCTGGCCACTGCAGATTTTTCTGCAGCAGTTTTGATAAATCTGCAGGGCAAAAATGCTGCGTTTTGTTGCAGATTTATCACGGATTTACCACGGTTTTTCTGCGGTTTTCACTGTGGTTTTACAACTGCAGTTTTCCATAGCGGCAGTTGTGAAACCGCTGCGGAATCCGCAGAAAGGAGTGACATGCTGCGGAATGTAAACCGCTGCGTTTCCGTGCGTTTTTTTCCGCAGCATGTGCACAGCGTTTTTGGTTTCCCATAGGTTTACATTGAACTGTAAATGCATGGGAAACTGCTGTGGACCTGCAGCTGCGGAAACTCTGCGGATCCGCAGCAAAATCCGCATCGTGTGCACATACCCTTACAGTTTGCACACATTATCCTCGCTGTGCCCGATGGGGCTCACAATCTAAATTCCCTATAAGTACCGTATGTCTTTGGAATTCATCTCTGCACATAGGAATCAGTCAGTGACTGCCAAACATCATGGATGATGGAAGTGTATAGGATTAGGACATACAGTAGATGTAGAAACCGAACTGTAGATAAATCTGTGGCTTCATCATCATCAAATTTCCATGAAATTATGTAGATGGTAAAGATTTCATGTAAAAATATCATGCTCTGACTTTGCGTGAAACCTTTCATTGCATTTAGTGGTTGTAATTTCAAGTCATTTATTTAATGTAATGCAAATGTGATATTTACTCACTATCAGACACTTCTGTTTTGTGCCTTCTTGGGAGAAGTTTAGCTCCATGGATGTTTGTCCTTTTTAATATTTTATCGACATGACCTAATTAAGACACCAGAAACTAAAATGACTTTTACTGATTAGAATAAAGTTTGTGCGGTGGAGCTTTAATTTTTTATTGATGACCTATGCCAAGAATAGGTAGTCAATAGCAGTTTGGTGTTGATCCCACGCCTGGTGCCCTCCACTAATCAGCTGTTTGCAGCTCCAGCGGTGGTCCGATACATACAGTGTAAAAAGCCAGGGCTCAGATCCTGTTCACTCCGATAAGAGTCAAGGTGCATTGCCTGGAAAAACAGCCATTTCATGGTATACAGAGCTGTGCTGTTTCGGGTCTGTTCATTGTGCACATCTGGCCGCAGTAGGAGCTACAAACATGTGATCAATGTCAGTTTTGGGTGTTGGATACCCACCAATCTGATCACCTACTCTTAAGATAGGCCATCAATATGAAAATCTTGGAAAACCCCTTTAAATCGGCTGTCCACTTTCAATTTTTCAGTCTGCATGCAAGCTTTGTTAAAAATTACCAAAATTAGCCATTCTTACAATCTATCGCTCCAGTGCTGCCTCTTTGAGACCACACCCAACGGTTTGTACATATAATAGGACTATCCTTTTAAATGAGGCGCTCTATTTTAAAAATGTTTTCCTAAGATTAAGTGCATCTGGTAACAAAATGTCAGACAGGACGATGGACTGGATGGGCTACTTGTCAGACATTGGACGTTTTCCAGGTCTTTGTGATCATGATGGACCGGACTAGGAAAATGAGCGTCTGACATCGGTAGTATTAAAATCTATAAAATATTCTAATTTAATATTCCCCTTCCGGACTTTGGTAAATGTCCCATAAAGCGTAGTTAGTATTCAGATAGAGGACAGACAATTACATTGTTCGGACTTCCCTGAAATGACATTATACCGAGGAGAGAGCTGTTCAACATAGTGAGAATCTCTGCTCCATTTATTATTAAACTGGTGTTGAGCCGCTCATCATTACCATAATTGACAGGAGAATGGTGGCAAGAAAAAGCTTCTGAAATGTCAAGTTTCTGGCTCTGACCTTTCTTAATATTTGGGCAAATATTTGCAGTTGGGGCTTGCAAATAGTATTTTTTGGGAATTGAAATTTGTGTTAGCCGTGTTGTTACAATGACATCACTCCAATCTGGACCTTCACTAATCCCGGTAGTCTCCGTGTTTACTGGCGTACTGAGACTCTATACAGCTTTCAAATTTTTCGGAGCTATAGTACCTCACAGGTAGATTTCTTTAGGACCTTATGGTACCAACAATACAGAAGAATTTTTTTTATTTTTTAACAGTTCCGATGCATTACTTCTTGGGGGCACAATACACATACTTTCCAACCCTCCTTGAAAATTCGGGGTCTCCCGGAAAAAAGGTAATCCTCATTGACTCCTAAAGAGTTGGCAAGTCTACTGGGTGTCACATCCAGCCCTCATGGTTTTTATTTGCCATGATTGGATTCCATCTCAGCGTCCAGACACACATTCTGGAATGGGTCAGCTCTTTTCAGTCAAAATGATCACCGTATCTTTTGATAGATAATGTGCTATACAGGAGATCTGCAACTTACTCTATGTTCTCGTAACTCCAAAATATTAAAGTGTCAGCCATTAGGTGTCTGTAACTATTTGTCCACTGTCACAACCAAAATTCTCTATCAGTTTGTCTTTTGAGTCCAGAAGGACTTGATGGGATTTGAACCCATGACCCCAGCACTGCAAAGCTACAGTGCTAACCACTGAGCCCCTGAGCCACCAAGCTGCCCTCTATGTCAGATTATATACAGACTTAACAGACTGGAAGACTTTCTGACTGAAATTGCAAGAACAAGAAGGGAAAATCATGGAATTATGGAAATCTCAGAATTGATAGCCACATTAATGATATGCAAATCGAAACAAAATTTTTGAAACATCTCAATTTATTCAGTAGGAATTATGAGCACAATGAGCAGAAAGCCCTGCACTTACAGCCATGGCGTCAAGATGGTTATTAATGATTGCCTCAAGTCAAGACTGTTCTGTAGCTGAATGGACTTGGACAGCAAATCATTAAGACCTGCTGCCGGCTGCTCCCTTGCAATTGCCGACCAATGATGTCCCAGATGTGTTCAACGGGAAACAAGTCCGGAGACACTGTAGGCCATGGTAACACGTTATGCCATGCAGGCTACTCACAGTAACATAAGGAACAGGTGGCCTAGTGATGTTGTTGAAAAACAGCTCTTTGGACACTTTAGAGAAATGGACGTAACACTGGTTCCACCAACAAATCAATGTAACACTGAGTTAATAGTGTCCCTGGAATAAAGACTAGAAGGGTTTGAAGACCATTCATTATGTGCCATCCGACATCATAGACACAGGAGTAGGACAATTGTGACGTTACCTCATGAAGGCCTCTTTGTGTTGTTGCCAATGTGGTTTCCAGATAGAGACTGGAGGTTGGAATGGAGATCTATCCACTTCAGAGATGACTCCTGCTTTTGTCTTGTAGACATTGATAACTGGAGATTTGTCTGGAGACCGCTTGGGAAACAACATGAAGAGGCCTTCATGAGAGAATGTCACACTGGTCCTCCATCCTAGATTATGTTGTTGGATGGCGTAATGTATGGTAGTGGGACTCCTCGAGTCTTCACTCCAGGTATACAAACAGCTCTGAGTTACATTGACTTGGTGGTGGAATAAGTGGTACAGCTATTTCTCCAAAGTCTCAAAAGTGCATTCAGTGCTGCAGAATATTCCTCAATCAACCATTATTAACCTCATTGACAGAAGGTAAGGTGTGTAATTGCAGGAATTTCTGAGTGTGGTGCTCATACTTGATTCCGAATGTTTGGAAAATGTTGTTTCCATTTTTTCATCACTTGCATATCATTATCATGTCTATCCATCCTGTGATTTCCATAATGCCACAACTTTTCCTTCTTGGTGTTCCAGTTTCAGTATTGAGGAGTGAATATGCCATAAGCTCTGAATTGTGGTAGTTAGAGGCAGCCAGAAATTAATTGATCATCTGACTCCATTGCTATGTAAAAATAAATAGGAAGACTTGGAGCTCTGTATTAGAAAATTGAAGCTTCAACCTTGGGGCAGACATACCATTGAGCACAGGGGCCCCGAAAAGTATAGGGACCAACTTATACCTTCATATCAGCAAGCAACTTCTCACACAGATACATAGATGGGTGCATTATGATAAACTGTTGGACTGCAAAGGGCCCATATACTGTTCTTGCAATGGGGCCATTTTTTGTTTGTGCCCACCCCTACTCCAACCCCTATAAAGAATGAAAAACAAACAAAATGATGCTCAAAGCTGGACAGTCTCTTTAAGGTATTAAGTCATTCAGACCCACAAAACGCTCCCAACAGAATACCAAGACTATTGTGCCATACAAATAGAGAGATTAAAATATAAAATAAAAAATAAATATCTGTCAAAAGCAGCTTGAAAACAGTGTCCGTTTACAACAACAGACTTTTTGTGCACTGTATAAAGTAAAAACATAACGGGAAAATAAGTTAGAAAATCATGATTGGCAGCGTCTGGGACATAGCTGTAAGGGATGCAGAGCTGTCCTACTCTCACCGTGTATTATAAAATCAGATATGGAAGGAGCAAGCCCCCTGTTACAGATCTAATCAGCTCCGACGATGTTCCACTTTTAAATCAGGTCCAAGAATACTCCAGGTCTGAATCAGGTTCAAAGGTGCTCCACTTCAGAATTTGGTCTGAGGGTGCGCCACTTCTGAATCGAGTTTGAGAATGCTCTGCTTCTGAATCGGGTTCAAAGATGCTCTACTTCTAAATCAGGTCTGAGGATGTTCCACTTCTGAATCGGATCCGAGAATGCTCCACTTCCGAATCAGGTCCTAGGATGTCCCACCTGTGAATTGGATCTGAGGTTGTCCACTTCTGTATCGGGTCTAAGGATGCTCCACTTCTGAATCGGGTCTGAGGATGCTCCACTTCTGAATTGGGTCTGAGGATGCTCCACTTCTGAATCGGGTCCAAGGATGCTCCACTTCTGAATCGGGTCTGAGGATGCTCCACTTCCGAATCGGGTCTGAGGATGCTCCACTTCTGAATAGGGTCCAAGGATGTTCCACCTATGAATCGGATCCAAGGTTGTCCACTTCTGAATCGGCTCTGAGTATGCTCCACTTTTCAGTCGGCTCTGAGGATGCTCCACTTTTCTTTTGGCTCTGAGGATGCCCCACCTATGGGCAATGCGTTCGACAGCACACATCTAGAGTGGTGTCGGTTTTATGGGTCTGCTCCATCTATCTTTCACACAGGATATGATAAATGACTGTGGTTTTGCCATTGATTTGCATTAATTTATATGCATGTGATTCATGGTTTTATTTTATTTTTTTGCTCTAGTTTGTGGAATCATCAGTTCTTTGTTCAGATAGCGGTGGACATTTGCTGAACAAACCTCTTGAGTGTCGATGGAAAAAATGAGACCGTGCTACTCTGTTGTTGCTTTCAGTAAATCCCAAGGAAAATCCATTTCTTGGCAACGCACATTTACAATTCAATAGAATAATAAAGCAGCCGAGATGAATGAATCTTGTGCACATTTGATTTATAAAGACAGTTTAATATGAGCAGTGCTAGAGTCTGAAAAAATACATTAGGCCTTGATATGGTACAAATGTTTTCTCTCCAGTGTACGCCATAAATCATTTAGATGTGTTTTATTTGTGCGCACCGTCAGGCGTATTTCTGATGGCCATGCAGTCTAGTGAAGAGTCTTCTACAGTCACCTAAGGGATTAAGGTTTGCAGTCACCAGAGAGTGAAGATTATCTAATTAGGTGGTCCAAAAACCTAGCAGGATTTTATAATGCCTATTTTTAAATAACAGTTATTTTTTAGATCCCAAATTCTATGCTAAATCATTTCTTAATATATTGTTATAATGGTTAGAACTTTTTTTTAATATACAGAGCTTCAAATCTCCTGGTTATGCGTAATATAGACAAAAATGTGCGGGCACCTCCACATTACACCTACTGTACATGAGCTTTTATGACATCTCATGATTTGCACCACTCCATCCAACGCTCGGCATTGTGCTTGGTGATGAACGACTGCATGCAGCTGCTCGTCTCAGAGAGCTCTTTACCACAAGCCGTTCTGCCACATTAGCAAAGGCAGAGTGAGGTGACCGGCTGTTATACACCGGTAGGAGAAGGGCCTGATGTTATGCCCTGGAGAACGAGGAGCCAGATGTGATACATAGGGGTGAAGGACTGGATGTTTTACACTAGGGAACGAAAGGCAAGATGTTATACACTGGGGGCGAGGTGCAAGATGTTATACACTGGGGGCGAGGGGCCGGATGTCATAAACCGGGGGCGAGGGGCCAGATGTAATGCACTGGGGGCGAGGGGTCGGTTGTTATACACCGGTGGCGAGGGGCTGGATGTTATACACCATGGGCCAGTGGCCGGATGTTATACACCAGGTGGCAAGGGGCCGGATGTTATACAACAGGGTCAAAGCGGCCGAATGTTATACACTAGGGCGAGTGGCCGGATGTTATACACCAGGTGGCAAGGGGCTAGATGTTATACACCTAAGGCAAGGGGCAGGATGTTATACACCAGGTGGCAAGGGGCTAGATGTTATACACCTAAGGCAAGGGGCAGGATGTTATACACCAGGTGGCAAGGGGCTAGATGTTATACACCTAAGGCAAGCGGCAGGATGTTATACAGCGGGTGGCAAGGGGCTGGATGTTATACACCTGAGCTGAGGGGCCAGATGTTATATACCGGGTGGCAAGGGGCTGGATGTTATACACCTGAGCTGAGGGGCCAGATGTTATACATCGGGTGGCAAGGGGCTGGATGTTATACACTGGGGGCAAGAAGCCGGAGGTCATATTCCCGGGGTAATGGGACTGAATCAAAAACATGAATTTAATGATTAATACATGTGTCCCAATAATTTTGCCTATATGGTATAAATCGGAATGTAAACACCTCATAGTCAAGGCAATCTGTCCACTCCTTATCCCTGCCCCATATGGCTTGATTAAAGTTCTAAAGGACGGGGCTTGTGAAGACTTTTTCTGTCCTCCTTTGCTCAATGAAGTCTAAGGTGTGGCCAACTGTATATGACTCTGCACCTCCTTGACTGGATAAATTTGTAAATTCTCTTGATAATTACCAGCTGACATTTAAGAAGTACTAAGAAAAGAGGGTGAGTTTTTCTGCAAGTGGGCATACCCTAACATTTTGCCAGAAAATAGCACCAATTTTTGGTGAAATCTATGCCTGCTCATAGCAATTTAAGACAGCCCAAATGCACTAAATACATTAAAAGTAGAGATGAATTGAATTTCCTGAAATCCACCGGTCCTTGTGAAATAGAAGTTAACAAATTGATTTGTGCGATTCATTCAAATCACCAAAAATAAACAGTCACTCTATCTATAGCCAATACATAACATGGTACAGCGCCACCATCCAGGAGAGAGTATCATACCTCTGTGTCCTGCTGGGTTTAGGCAAGGGTCGCATGACAGTATAAAATCATTGGTCCGATTTTCATCCAGAAAAGTGAGCCGATTTTTTTTTATCGGTTATCATTTGTATACAATCGTTTTTTTAACTTAGCAGCTGGTAATACCGTATTTTTCAGACTATAAGATGCACTTTTTCCCCAAAAAATTTTTTGGGGAAAATGGGGGTGCATCTTATAGGCCGGATGCACTTACCAGGAGACAAATCCCTGGCTGATGCGTGGCAGTTTTGCAGATGATTGGATGTGTGGAGGCTTTCAGAAAATGGTGCAGCCCCCACACCACCGAACCTGCTGTACCAGCCTGGGATGAGCCAGACCATCTCCTGTGAACCCGCTACACCAGCGCTCACTATCACACCCTACCCCCCAGGTACGCTGAATAATTTGGACTGTAACATGGACCCTCATTTGATTTATTCATTTTTTTTTCCCTATTTTTCTTCTGAAAATTTGGGGTGCGTCTTATGGTCCTGTGCGTCTTATAGTCTGAAAAATATGGTAATTTACGGGAACATTTACAATTTCCATCTTACAGAATTGCAATGTATCCATAAAAATCGGAAGCTACACAGTAGAAAAATACGGCATTCAATTTTTTTTTTCTCACATTCATAGACTTGTGTGGCCAAGCCTTAACCATGCATGATGCGATTTTTTTTTTTACACACAGATTTGGTTGTTCATCTGCGCTACCCAATTGAATACCATTGGTCCAAGTGTGATCCATTTTTTTTCACAGGCAGCAATTTGACCAAAAATACGGACATGTGCACAAGCTCTTAGAATCAATCTATCACAGACTCTTTAAAAAAAAGTTGAATACGCTCCTTAGAATCCTCAGAGTGTTAGGCTTATTTTTTTAGGCCAGCTAGACTACCTGGAATTAATAGAGAATTTATACACTGCAAATTGAATTTAGGCTGGTGTCTCATACGGGTCAATTATGCTAATGATTCTCAGAATTTGATACAAGTGTCAGCTTACTGTGATCTGATTCTCTCGGATGAGAAAATTGTATCACAGGTGCAAAGATGGAGAACAAAATTTCTCCATCTTCTCCGTTGTGTCAGTCCACAGAAATCAGACTGCACAAAGAAGTCATCCGCACTGCCCAATTAAATATCATTAGTCTGAGTGCTCTCTGATAAAACATCGGATAGCACCCGTTCGATGTATACACTGGGATGAGCGTGCCCTTTGGGGAAAGTTTTATATCCCTGTATATAGGAGGGTTGAGGAGATAACTGAGAATGTTCTATGGTCAGCTCGTGTCTTTATAGGAAACCACAGCCAACTAAATGCTCTAGAGCAATGTTCCCCAAGTCCGGTCCTCAAGAGCCACCAACAGGTCATGTTTTCAGAATTTCCTTAGTATTGCACAGGTAATAATTGCATCACCTGCACAGGCAAGCATTCACTGACCTGTGTAATACTAAGGAAATCCTGAAAACATGATCTGTTGGTGGCTCTAGAGCTTTCTGCCTGGGCTATGTAATGCTCATTATCCAACTTCTTTATTTCTTGAATTCTTTGGTTTACAAGAACCTGATGACCATTGACCAAAAATGGATTGTTTTAAGATGCTCAAAGAAGGGTAAGGTGCATAACTATCTTTAATCTGACAGATATGTGCTACCATGCATAAGGCAGGCATAACCTCTATTAGGTTGGCCTATACAGCCGAAACCATGCAAACGTAAATTTTCAAATTGATTGTTAAAAATGCAAAACTGTGACGGGATTAACTCCTTCCTGCTGAGGTTTATTATTATTTTCTTTCTTCAGCATAGCCATATCAGAGCTGTTTTTTTACAGGATGAGTTGCATTTTCAATTACACTATTCACTTCACCATGAAATGTACTGAAAAGTGAAGTGTAATGGTTCCATTTATTGAATCTTTTGGTTGAGATGAAACGTAAAAAAATGGCAAGTTTTGTTGTTTTGATTTTTTTTATTTATTATAACTGGGTAAATGAGGGATGATTAAAATTTCTATATTTTTAATTTCTTTATATTTTTAAAATCTTTTATTTTTACTTCACACTTCCTAACAGATTTGAATCGTAATTGTTTGATTGCTTATACATCAGTATTACAGTATATAGTACTAACCACTGACTACTATGGAGCCCAGTCTGTGTCCAAGTTGCAGGCGATGAAGGCTTCCAGTAGACCTCTGGCTTCTTTGGCAACCAATGGGCCTGCGACCACATCATGGTGGGAGGTAGCGATGGGCACTTACACTGGTGCCCAAGAAGGATTTCACATCTTCAAGGGAACCTGTCACCAGAAATAGCGCTGTAGATATGCGGTTAATCTGCAAGTTAACAGCATTATGATGCTGTCCGGCTCCTTCGCCCAGCCGAATGCAGCAGGGACAAAATTAATTTATTCACCTTGACAGCAGTGGGGGCACAGCTGGTTCAGTCACCGCTGAGTATACAGAGTGTTGCTTGTAAAACTGGCCCTGACTGACACTCCCTCTGCATTTAGGCTCAGCTGTCAGTCAGGGCTGGGGGCGCGGTTACAAGCAACACTTGACTGAAAGCCAAATGCTGGCGGGGAGAATAAAGTTCATATTCTCCTCTCTGTATTCAGGTACATGCAGGCGCCGGGCGGCATAATAAAGCTGTTAACCTGCAGATTAACCACATATCTGCAGGTTGACAGCGTTATTTCTGGTGACAGGTTCCCTTTAAATGCCACAGTCATTGTTAAGCAACAATAGAGGTGGGTGCCGGCTGTATAACACAGTTGGCACCTGCCCTGTGTCCTGAGCTCTCTCCATACACACATAATAAAATGTCATGTGGCCTGAGGTGGGGTAAAAGGGGCTGTCGTTACATGTAAAAAAAATGGTTCAAGAGGAATGGATCAAGAAATAAAGCAAGTCTAGGCTTGTCATGCTTACTGGGTCCCCCAATGCGGTCTGCTTCTTGTTTCTGTCTTGACACACAGGAATTTTCTATTGGATTCAGGTTATATGATTGGCTGGGCTATTATAGCAGCTTGGTTTCTTTCTCTGAACCAAATTGAGAGTTTCCTTTGCTGTGTGTATGATGTGTTTGGAGCGCCCCCAAACGCAGGGCCGCGGGGTACTCGGTACCGGGCCTCTCTGTCTCAGTTCTGTTGTCGTCACGGTGGCTAGACCCGGTCCGTGACCCTGCTAAGGGGCGTCCAATGAAAGGTGTAGGTAATGGTGCGTGGTGCAGTTTGCGGTGAATAACGAGGACACAGGGTTGCAGTCTCTTTACCTCTTTACTGAAGGCTTCAGGGTCCGCAGTCCAGGGTACTGTTAACAGGGCTGGCTGAGACCGGCCGGTCAGAAGGCACATCCAGAGTTCCCTTTGCAGGTGGAAATCAGTGTCTACCTACTAGCGCCTGTGTGTTGTAGTACTTCCCTGCTGAGCACCACGGGATAGTCCTCACAACTGTCGTGTATATCTCTGTTCTTTCTCTCTCTCACTCCATCCCCCAGATAATATGGCTAGGATGCACCCGTATGATGGGGTAGGCCTGGAGCTATTTTATAGGGATCCTAGGGATGTCCCTCTCCCACAGTTGCCTCCGTTGTCTTCGTTAGGTGTAATGGTGAGACAGCCAACCTATGGTTAACTGTCCGGCCGTGGTTTAAAGTAATACGTGGCGTCTCTTATTTTCTCGCAGTTCCGGCCACCGACTACGCGCCTCAGAAGGATGTTGCTGATCTTGAGGCACAACCCCTTCTGGTTTTATCTCCTTTTTGCTGTATTTCCGTTCCTCACTTCTCCACAGTAAGCCTCGCTTCTTGTCCTTTTCTAGGACTCTGCCAGGATCCCACCCCTGACAGGTCCTCTCTCTAGCTCTTCCCAGCTACTTTCTCCCTGGCTTCCTGTCCAACCCCCAGTTTTACCAGAGCGTGAGGAGTGGCCTACTAGATAGAACCACTCCCCCTGGTGGCCGGAGTGTGAAGTGTGTGTGTGTGTGTGATACCTGGTCAGGTGAACTCCTTTAGTGCCATCAGACGTAACATCACTCCCCTTAGTGGCAGAGCAACATTACTGCAACGACCAGGACTCTGGGGCGCTGCATTATCATACCATGATGTTACCACTAGAGTTGAGCGAGCTTGTTCGGATTCGGTCGCCGAATCTGAAGTTGCCATATTTGTGCTATATTGGTACCCTATTCATGCCGAATGTATGTTTGATGATCGGTTCTGAACATATTCGGCAACTTCTACTCCCATTGACTCTAATGATGTTCTGCTATGTTCGACTAATATAGCAAACATTTTTTGTGGTAAATTGTTGGATTCGCTGCAGATACATTTAGCCTGTGTGACACTTTGCGCCACTTTTTATTAGATTTTAATATAGCAAAAACAATATTCCCTGCCGATCATATTCGTAACTAAATTCGAACAAATTAGCTCAAATCTAGTTACCACCTCCAAACTTCATTGTTAGTTTGGTGATTTTGGAGTGACATGAGGTGCCTTTTGGCCTCCAAACATGGTGTGAATTATAGCATTCCAAGAGTCCAATTTTGGTCTCATCTGACCAGACTATATTCTCCCAGTATGTCACCTGCTTGTCTAAATGTCGTTGAGTAAACTCAGCAATGGAGTCTTACGTGGTGAGCGTGCATCCAGGCCATGGAGGTTGAGTGCATTACTTATAGTTTTCTTTGAATCAATTATGCCTCCTGATTCCAGGTCCTTCTGTAGCTCTCCAGTGGAGGTCCTTGGCTCTTGGACAACTCTTCTGATAATTATTTTCACTCCTCTCTCTGAAATCTTGCAGGGAGCACTTGGTCTTGGCCAGTTTATGGTGAAATTATGTTCTTTCCACTTTCAGATTATGGCCCCAACAGTGCTCATTGGAACCTTCAGTAGTTTAGAAATCCTTCGCTAGCCAATGCCATCAGTACTGGTGACGTGTTGAATACTTATTTCGCCCCCTGTATATCTGCCCAAAATCTCCTCTAAGAAAAAGTAAATTTTTGAAAGATAAATATAAAAACTGCCACAATGTAGGCCAATGTGATTACCGTCCACGTCTCGGCTCTTTGTCCTTGCCGTAAACCATCATTTAGTTGAAGGAAATTGTGTATATCAATATCCCATATGCTGATCTTGCCTTTTAAGTTGTATTTGTGTGTCTACTCATCTGTAATGGCGGTGCTGAAGTCTAGGTCTTGTACTATAGGAAATCCATTCTAACGCTCTAAAACTGTGATATTAAAGCAATATTCTGCAATTATCGATTCCAAGTCTATTCCAGCCATGAAATAGAAATTGATTGCTGTAGGTAACATCGGAGTTGATGGGACCAGACAGCACTTAAGTCATAGCCGAGCTTTAGTTAAACATAGGTATGAGCTGCGCTCTGGCTTGTGTTCATGGTAAACTATAATTATGTGTAAAATCGAGTCTCCAAGTTTGTATTCATGACCCAACACACGTTTGTTATTCAATTATTTCTTATGTTTGTCCTACTGTAATAATGGGTTGTCTTGCCCAGACATTGAGCAGACATTAATCTCTGGGATGATGCCAGACATTAAGCATTGTCGCAGGCCGAAGGTTTGTGGTGTTGATACGCTGGGGTCATGTGCGGTGACTGCTTCAGCAAGGCATTCAGGTGACTTTATTTGCAGACCCAGCTGTAAAATCCAAATGCCCCTGCAGTTACATTTTATTTCCCCTATTTGTATTCCGCATACATTGGACTTAATAAGGAAAAGTGAAATGTGACTTAAAAGGGAATGTATTATTAGGTGGCATTAATATGTATTAATGGTAATTTTTTTTTTTTTATGTGACATAAAAAATCTTCAAATATTCCCATTTTCATCATGGCCACTAGAGTAGACACAATAGACTTACACTTAAAGGGGTATTCCCATTTTTAAGATCCTATCCCAGTATGTAATAGGTGTAGCAATAATATTAGCAAATAGCTCCATTTAGACATGTAGTATAGTTCTTTTAATTCGCTATGTCTCTTACCCCATGTGCAGGGCATTGCAGTAGCTTAGATATTCATGGTTATGACCAATAACAACTATCTAACTGTCATTATATGAGTGGTTGTAACCATGGAGACCTAACCTACTGCAATGTCCTGCGCATGGGGTAAGCAACATAGCTAATCAGATGAACTATACTACATTTCTAATTGGAGGTATTTATCATTACATCTACTACATATTGGGATAGTCGCAAGGAGGCGCTTGTCACTTTTAAGCCTCTTAAAGGGAGCCTGTCATCCCCAAAATCGAAGATGAGCGAAGCCCACCGGCATCAGGGGCTTATCTACAGCATTCTGGAATACTGTAGATAAGCCCCCAATGTATCCTGAAAGGTGAGAAAAAGAGGTTATATTATACTCACCCAGGGACGGTCCCGCTGCGGTCCGGTCCGATAGTTGTCGCGGTCCGGTCCAGGGCCTCCCATCTTCTTACGATGACGTCCTCTTCTTGTATTCACGCTGCGGCTCTGGCGCAGGCGCAGTTTGTCTGCCCTGTTGAGGGCAGAACAAAGAACTGCAGTGCGCAGGCGCCAGGAAAGGTCAGAGAGGCCCAGCGCCTGTGCACTGCAGTACTTTGCTCTGCCCTGAACAGGGCAGACAAACTGCGCCTGCGCCAGAGCCACAGCGTGAATACAAGAAGAGGACGTCATCCTATGAAGATGGGAGGCCCCGGACCGGACAGCAACGCCCATCGGATCGGACCGCCTGCCCAGGTGAGTATAATCTAACCTCTTTTTCTCATCTTTTAGGATACATCGGGGGCTTATCTACAGCATTCTGCTGGTGGGCTTAGTTCATCTTTGATTTTGGGGGGTGACAGGTTCCCTTTAATGAATCAGAAGCCTCTACCTCCACCACGTCCCCTCATCAAGACTGGAGTGAGCAAAGCTGGTCATGATGAACTGAGGCCTTAATGTTTAGGCAGCTAATTTTTCAGCTTAGCTGTATAGATTGGGACAGAGTCATCTCATTATCACTAGAGGGCAGAAAATTTAGTGACAGGTGACTGCTCTATTGTGCTGCTGGAGGTCAAAATAAAGAAGAATGTCAATACTATATACACATAAGGCATTGTATGCAAATCCTAGGTCACTCATTGGTCTCAATCATGATTGGATATTTTCAGAACTCCCATAGAAGTGAAAAGAGACTGGAGTTGGGAAGGCTATATTCTGGAAATAAGTGCAGGTCCCAGAGGTGGAACCTGTATCTATCCTGGGTATAAATGGTTAAGATGGAATATTCTTTTAGGACTTTCTTCATACTGTACATAAAGCCGGATTAATTATAACATTTGAACCTGTTTTTGTCAAGTTTTTAGTTCTTTGCGCTTCTTCTTTGCACCATATTAATCTTTCCATATGCAGCTTTTGTTATACTCCGTTTCATGTGCGTTCGCTTGTTATTTTTAGTTCATCGCTGTGAGCAGAGTTTAATAGAAATCTGGGAAGCCGGGATGGTGTGCTCTCCTGAAGATTAGAATAACGCTTTAACATAAAACATAATTCTGTGATGCTCTGTCATGAGATGTTCATGCTGTATGTGACTGTGTAGCCACTTAGTAATTGTAATGTTAGTTGCAGCCTATGAATGGTTCCATTACTGCATCACAAATATATTGAATTTGCATCTTGAGAAATTAGAGCCCTTAGCCATATTAAGGGTGGGCATTTCTGTAACGCTAAATGGTTGTCACGCTGTGATGGTGTTCAGTAAGAAAGGGCTGCCTCATACTGTCCCTGGAACTGGGATACTAACTTTCCCTGTCCCGGGGATACTCTTGAAGGTAGAGAGACCCGAGTCTCTGACCTTACTATGCTCTTGTTAAACCCTGATCTGTCCCCTCTCCCACTCCTTGAAGCATTGGACAGAAATGTAAGGTAAACCAGACACAAAGACAAAACAAGGATAACAGAAAACCTCTATCATACAAAAGCACTAACCAACAATAGGGAGGAGGATAGGGACAGGGAGGAATAAACTAAATGGGAACAGGGACCAGGAGATAAACACACACGTAACACAGCAAACCACCGAACCACAGAGACATTAGCAAAATTAGGATTATTTAGTCTAGAAAAGAATGACTGAGGGGTGATCTAATAACCATGTATAAGTACTGTATATAAGGGGACAATACAAATATCTCTCCGAGGATCTGTTTATACCAAGGAAGGTGAAGGTCACAAGGGGGCATTCTCTGCATCTGGAGGAGAGAAGGTTTTTCCACCAACATAGAAGAGGTTTCTTTATTGTTAGGAGGTGGTGGTGTTGGCAAACTCAGTCAAGGAGTTCAAGACAGGCCTGGATGTCTTCTTGGAGTGTAACAATTATGTATCTTACAGTTATTAGGTTCTTCAGAAGTACGTAGATCTGGGGATTTATTCTGATGGAATATAGGCTGAACTGGATTGGCAAATGTCTTTTTTCAGCCTTACTAACTATGTTACTATGTTACTGCAACAATTCTACTCCAACCACTTCACTTTATCCCACAGCACAGGGAGACAAATCTTTCACCAGCAGGGACAAGAAGATCTGACCAGTTTTTGTAGGAAGAGGTAATGGCCAGATCAGAAGCAGCTGAAATTGAGCTGCATGTTTCTGTCCAGTATAGAAAGATTCATTAACCTGTTCAGTACCAGAGGAAACTAAATCCATTTAATATAGGATACAAATCAGACCATCTCTAAAGAAGAACTGCGATTCATTACCCGACATGAGTGTCTAACTCCAGGTCTTCCAGGAAGACGTGACACCCTCGTGACAATGGTATATACAAATTTTCCCCAAATAATCATTCAAAGAGGATTAATTTAAAATTCATATAATGTCTATTTGGAATCTGGAACTCTGTTGATCACACTGCCTAATATTGGATGGTCACATTATTTATTATGGCCACAGGGGATGTATGAAAAGGAGGCATACAGACAGTTGAGGGACAAAAAAACGTATCGCCGCCTGGATCATAACCCTCTAATTGCCTTCTCTGCAGAACTTGAGTTGATTCTGCAACAAGCTTTTGAAAGAGGGATCATTCCTAAGAAAGTTATGGATGGCCTTTTTATTAAAAATCCGAAAGTCCCCACAATTTATTTTACACCTAAAATCCATAAGGATCCAATATCCCCACCAGGACGACCTATAGTGTCAGGTTTGGGTGGACTGTGCGAGCCTATCTGCAAATTTATAGATCATTATTTAAAGCCATTAGTGGAGTCCCTGCCTTCTTTTGCACGAGATACTATGGACGTGTTAGCTAGGATCGACGGCATGTCCCTGGATGGGGAGATGATACTCGTGACAGCTGACATAGAGTCGCTGTATACGTGCATCCGACACAGTGACGGTCTGGAGGCCTGTCGGTTCTTTCTTACCAATAGCAACTGGGATGGCCCTATGTGTGAGCTCATTCTGGAGCTGCTACAATATATCCTCACACATAACTTCTTTGTATTTCGAGATGTTTTCTACCTGCAGCAGTGCGGCACTGCCATGGGCGCGGCCTGTGCGCCCTCTTTTGCTAACCTCTTCCTTGGCTATTGGGAGAGGGATATTTTCGGGGGGGAGGGTGCCCAGGCCGCGGACCATGTGCAGTGCTGGCTGCGTTACATAGATGATTTATTCATAATATGGCAGGGTAGTGAGGAGCAGCTCCGGATCTTTATGGATGGCTTGAACTCGAATAATTTTAACATCAGACTTACATATAAATGCGGCAGGACTGAGGTGGACTTTTTAGACATCAAAATACTGGTTGATGAAAATCTACATCTGCAAACAGATGTCTATCGTAAGCCCACCTCGGTTAATGCACTGCTGCATGCGAGTTCTAGCCATCCTGGGACCACCATTAGGGCCATCCCAGTGGGCCAATTCCTCAGAATGAGGCGCATTTGCTCATCTGAGGAGTCCTTTGAAGCCCAGGCGACAGACCTCCGAGACAGATTTCGGATGCGCGGATACAGTGAACGCTGTATAAAACGGGGCTATCTGCGGGCAAAGAATGACAGCCGTCCATCCTTGCTACATGGCCAAGTTAAAACTAGACAGAGCAGTGACCAAATTAGATTTATTTCTACTTTCAATAGCCGTTGGACACAGATGAGGGAAACTCTTAAACGACATTGGAACGTGTTACAAATGGACCCTGCTCTGTCAAAATATCTATCAAAAGATCCCCTCATGACAGCCAGAAGAAGTCAAAATCTGGGAGATATGCTTGTACATAGCCATTATGTCCCTAAAATAAGTAATCCCTTTAACTCCCGTGGACCACCACAGGGCTGTTTCCCCTGTGGTAAATGTTTGGCCTGCAGGAATATATTGAGAACATCCACTTTTGTCTCCTCGGACGGGATACGTAGCTTTAATATCAGGCAATACATAACATGTGCAACCACACAGGTTATCTATTATGCCACCTGTGGCTGTCACAAAATCTATGTAGGCTTGACATCACGTCAGCTGAGAATACGCACTCGAGAGCACGTGCGAGATATAATAGCGGCTGCCTCGGTGGAAGACCTGTCTCTGCTTAAAACCATACCTAGGCACTTTAGGCTGTTTCACCAAAGTGACCCGAGTACATTCAAGGTTAGGGGCATCCAGCATATCCAGCTTGGGATCCGTGGTGGGGACATTAAGCGGGTTCTTGCCCAGAAGGAATGTAGATGGATTACCATCCTGGGCACTATGTCCCCCCACGGACTCAATGAGTCACAGGGGTTTGCTTCTTTCCTTTGACTTTTGGTATCTTTTGGTTGTATTTTGCCATCTTGAGGATCCGCTATTGCCATTTGCTGTTTGAATGATTTTAGTTGGTTTTATTTTTTCATTTATATGTTGTTTATTTATTGTTTTTATTTATATTTTTTTGTAGTGAATATTTGTAAACACATGATGTATCCCACCTCATTACTGTACCGTTGGCCCTATGTGGAGGAGTTACGTGCATCGTTTCCCTAAACTGCTATCCATGAACAATCTTTCTACATACCCCGGCATCAACATCCTACTGAAGATATACAGGATCCGGAGAGACAAAAAGTGTGACTGAATGACTGTGTGTTATATATGATTAATCTTTTCCTTCCATTTGGTTGGATATTTGATTAGTGTAACATTATATAATTGCTAGCTGTTTAGCACAATATATATAGTATTGATTTTGGTACATTGAAGTTCTTATACGCATATGATATGCATGTGTTCTTGTGTTTGGTGGCCTGCATAATTGTTGCCTTTTAACTTAATGTAAGTAGTAGTATCTTTATAGAATTGGGTTATATATATACATATATTGCAGGCACAAGTGCGTCTGGTTGGCTCTTGTCCCCATATCTGTGTATGCTCCTGCTGCTATGTGTCCTGGTAGTCTGCTGGCGACGGCGGCTTGGCGCCGGCTGCTGTCTGTTGGTTTGGCTGCAGGACCTAGGCATGTCAGGGACATTCCTTTTGTGTGGCTGAGCCCATTGCGCATATAATACTACTCTGTTATCCCACACACTTCTTGAATAGACATATGGCATTGTTTATGTGTATTTATATTGATGTACGTCATTATCTGCAAATGACACTTTAACCTCCATTATTTCCATCATGCTTACTGTGCGCTTGCGCGCCTGCTGTGCCCGACGGTCGCTCCTGTTCCATTGTCTCCGTCCTGCTGCACTTCATTGCGTGATGTGGGCTGGCGCCGGCCACGTCATGTGATTGCTGCTGGTAGGCGGGGATATACGGTGGGGAGCTCTCTGTCTGGAATCCGGCAGGTGCGCGTGCGCTGCAGTAGCTTTTCCATTGGTACATTCATGCCAGGTGACTTAATACACCTGACATTTAAGGTGGGATTATCTTACGAGTAAAACCACGCCCCCTGAAGAAGGTGATCCCGCACCGAAACGTGCGTTGGGGTGAGAGCACGGTTACGCCGGTCCATGGTACTAAATGGGTAAATATTTGTGTTAGGCTGTATATACTTTGTATTACATCTCCTCGCTGGCATTTGAGGGCTGATGATGCGGCTGTATGGGCTTTTTGGAATTCCTTGACCAGCACTAGTTGGTCGGCAGCTGCAGGTGATAGGTAACTACCTACTGCAAACTGATTGCTATACTTCCCTTCACTGCAGCGTGCCCAATAGGATACCACGTATTACCCTGTTGCAGCACCTTATATATATACCTTATGTCCATACTTGGATTTATTTATGTAAGCCACATCTATATTATGACCCATACATGTTGACAAGGTGTACCGTTATCTCATTTATCTTGGAATATCGTATGAACTATTCTATGGTGTTACACTCTTACTTCATTGCTCATGGCTGTGCGCACAATGTGTGCATAATATTGATTTTATATTTGCACTGATTATTTAATAAAGTTTCCACCACTTTTGTAAACTTTGGCATTTTTGACTCTATTTTCCTCCGTCCTGCGTAACATTATTTATTCTGTATTTCCTTTGGATACGACACAATAAATAGATTTAAACACAGTCATCGTAGTTTTTCTTTCATCCTTGCGCTGTCCATCTCAGACACTGTCGCTATCTCCACCAGGCATCTAGTCTCCATTCTGTTGTGTTTATTACTTCGGCCTTCAGCTTTTTTTGTATAGAGTTTATGTTTGTCTAATTTATTCTTTTTATATCATCTTATGAAAAACATTCTGTTTCATCTTCAAGATTTTGCTGTATGCTATTAGCATTTTCATCTCAAAATTGTTTTTTTCTTTAGCCTTCAAAGTAATGTGATTCATATAATAAAAATAACAAATTTAATCTCTTGTGCATCCAAACTAAAAAACGGGAAAAAGAACTTTGCAAGTAGCCTTGACTAAAAGTTTACTGTTTCTTTTATATAAAGTTTATGCAGATCCTACAGAGAAACCCTGTGTGAATTATGAAGTTGCAATCATGCATTATTATGGAGCTTACAGCAATGGAGATCAGTCACAGAGACATGTCAGAAGTTTTTATCCATGATCGTTCACGTACTAAACTCCCACTGATGACTAAAAGAAAGAAGCAGAAAAGCTCATGTAATAAGAAAGTCTGTGGCGCCTTCCTTGATTGTCAGAACAGATCTTTCATCTTAATGATTCTGTTCATTTGTTTTAGGTCGGATTGTTTAAAATCAAATGTTCATTAAAAAATTATGTAAAAAAAAGCATTTCCCTAGGACGTGCATGGGTTCAATCTGACACGTTTCGAACTATACCTTCTTAGTCATAGTTATAGTTTCTATAACTCTATATTACCTACAATTTCACTGCAGCAATCATAGGTGGACCTTTTAAAGGGACAACTAGTCTCAGCAATACACAAGCTAAACTCCCACATCCCGCCAGCGTCTGTTCTGATTAGAGCCATTTTCTGTTGTTTATTCTCCATCTTGTCAGACCTTCATGTCGACATCTCCAGCCACAACTCTTCTTGTCTCACTGATCTCCGCAGCCCTGAAAATAACAAGGTCTCATATATTGTCTTTACATGTTTGCCCCTAAATAAAAAAATTCTGCACACTGTGACCCTGAATACAAATATGTCCCCCACTATTAATATTCTATTAGCCACACACCATTCAAAATATAAATTGATAAGCAGCACTTTTCTCCCTATTAACTTTCATTTCTGCTGCCCAAAAAATATAAATTAATAAGTCACCGTCATTCTTCCCTCCCAATTTACAATCCCTGTCCGGTGTCCCATATATAGTGTCCTCCTTCACAAATCATTATTAATCCCTGATAGCGTCCTTCCCCACCCAAAATTATTTATAAGTCATTGAATAATGACATAAAGAAATGGGTTGTGTGAGATGACGTTATATAGGGTCATATAATGAACTGAGGAGTAGGGAAGGTCACAATCAGGGGCTTGGCATCATTGCACACCTAACAATTCAGTTAAGCCTCTCATAGCATTGTCTTCAACCCCCCAATTCATTATACAGTGGCATATAAAAATTAGGGCACCCCTGGTCAAAATCACCGTTATTGTGAACAGTTAAGCAAGTTAAAGATGAAATGATCTCTAAAAGGGATAAAAGTTAAAGATGACACATTTCCTCTGTATGTTAGGAACAAAATATATATATATATATATATATATATATATATATATATATATATATATATATATATATACAGTGGGGCAAAAAAGTATTTAGTCAGTCAGCAATAGTGCAAGTTCCACCACTTAAAAAGATGAGAGGCGTCTGTAATTTACATCATAGGTAGACCTCAACTATGGGAGACAAACTGAGAAAAAAAAATCCAGAAAATCACATTGTCTGTTTTTTTATCATTTTATTTGCATATTATGGTGGAAAATAAGTATTTGGTCAGAAACTAAATTTCATCTCAATACTTTGTAAAATATCCTTTGTTGGCAATGAAAGAGGTCAAACGTTTTCTGTAAGTCTTCACAAGGTTGCCACACACTGTTGTTGGTATGTTGGCCCATTCCTCCATGCAGATCTCCTCTAGAGCAGTGATGTTTTTGGCTTTTCGCTTGGCAACCCCGGCTTTCAACTCCCTCCAAAGGTTTTCTATAGGGTTGAGATCTGGAGACTGGCTAGGCCACTCCAGGACCTTGAAATGCTTCTTACGAAGCCACTCCTTCGTTGCCCTGGCGGTGTGCTTTGGATCATTGTCATGTTGAAAGACCCAGCCACGTTTCATCTTCAATGCCCTTGCTGATGGAAGGAGGTTTGCACTCAAAATCTCACGATACATGGCCCCATTCATTCTTTCATGTACCCGGATCAGTCGTCCTGGCCCCTTTGCAGAGAAACAGCCCCAAAGCATGATGTTTCCACCACCATGCTTTACAGTAGGTATGGTGTTTGATGGATGCAACTCAGTATTCTTTTTCCTCCAAACACGACAAGTTGTGTTTCTACCAAACAGCTCCAGTTTGGTTTCATCAGACCATAGGACATTCTCCCAAAACTCCTTTGGATCATACAAATGCTCTCTAGCAAACTTCAGACGGGCCCGGACGTGTACTGGCTTAAGCAGTGGGACACGTCTGGCACTGCAGGATCTGAGTCCATGGTGGCGTAGTGTGTTACTTATGGTAGGCCTTGTTACATTGGTCCCAGCTCTCTGCAGTTCATTCACTAGGTCCCCCCGCGTGGTCCTGGGATTTTTGCTCACCGTTCTTGTGATCATTCTGACCCCACGGGGTGGGATTTTGCGTGGAGCCCCAGATCGAGGGAGATTATCAGTGGTCTTGAATGTCTTCCATTTTCTAATTATTGCTCCCACTGTTGATTTCTTCACTCCAAGCTGGTTGGCTATTGCAGATTCAGTCTTCCCAGCCTGGTGCAGGGCTACAATTTTGTTTTTGGTGTCCTTTGACAGCTCTTTGGTCTTCACCATAGTGGAGTTTGGAGTCAGACTGTTTGAGGTTGTGGACAGGTGTCTTTTTATACTGATAACAAGTTTAAACAGGTGCCATTACTACAGGTAATGAGTGGAGGAAAGAGGAGACTCTTAAAGAAGAAGTTACAGGTCTGTGAGAGCCAGAAATCTTGATTGTTTGTTTCTGACCAAATACTTATTTTCCACCATAATATGCAAATAAAATGATAAAAAAACAGACAATGTGATTTTCTGGATTTTTTTGTCTCAGTTTGTCTCCCATAGTTGAGGTCTACCTATGATGTAAATTACAGACGCCTCTCATCTTTTTAAGTGGTGGAACTTGCACTACTGCTGACTGACTAAATACTTTTTTGCCCCACTGTATATATATATTTCTTCCTTGGAAAATTCTTCCAGTTCTGTGAGATTCCTGGGTCGTCTTGCATCCTCTGCTATTTTGTGGTCTAGTCACAGACATTCAATGATGCTCAGATCAGGGGACTGTGAGGGCCATTGTAAAACTTTCAGCTTGCACCTTATGAGGTAGTCTATTGTGGATTTTGACTTGTATTTAGGATCATTATCTATTTGTAGAAGCCATCCTCTTTTCCACTTTAGCTTTTTTACAGATGGTGCTATGTTTGCATGAAAATTTTGTTGAAATTTCATTGAATCTATTCTTCCCGCTACGCGTGAAATGTTCCCAGTGCCATTAGCTACAACACAACGGCAAAAAATTTCACTACCAAGGTGAAATTAAATCCACCTTTTTGGATATGGGTCGTCCTGCGTGTGGCTGCACTCCTTGCGGCTGGTGCGTCGCCTGCCCCAATGTCGAGCGTACTCGCACCTTTTTCAATTCTGCAGGTACTAAGACATATGACATCAGGAAGCACATTTCGTGTAATTCACGTTATGTGGTCTATTTTGCTATCTGTCCCTGCAATTTAATATATATTGGCATGACCACTCGCCATTTAAAGGTGCGGGTGCGTGAGCATGTTTTGGGGATTGAGGCGGCGGCCGGCCATGAGGACATAGCCACGCTCAGGACTATACCACGTCATTTTAAAATCTACCATGACTGTGACAGTTCCCTCTTAAGGGTCAGGGGAATTGACATGATCATTCCTGGAATCCGTGGGGGGAACCTCAGTCAGAAATTGGCACGCTGTGAGACAAGGTGGGCCACTGTCCAGCCCAAAGGGCTAAATGAAACAATTAGCTTTGTTCCTTTCTTATGAGTATGTCTTCTCTCTCTCTTGGGCCTATATTATAATATGCTCCATATGGCTTCCACTATCCATGTGCACATGTAGGCGTTTTCTTTGTTTTTAACTCTTTTTATATACTTTTATTTAGTAAACATCCACTTCCTCTCTGCTCGGCGGATGCATGCCAGCTATTCCGTCTGGACACCTTATGTACTGTTGGATGGACTGGTCATCGTCTCTGTACAATATATGTGGCTGTCAGAATATTTGGATCCAGTTCCGTGTATCACGTCTATATATAATTTGTTGTCATCTGTATATCCTGTTATGATATTATATTTGACTGCTGTATAATTTTGAATTATTTATCTATGGTGATGATTATGATATTCCAGTATATATATGTGCCAATTTATGGTGTTACCTATATTGGTATAGTTTAGTTATAATGTATTACGCCCATTATACCACTTTATATATTGCCGCCGATACTACTTTGGCATCATACCCTCCACTTTGACGCGTGCGCGCCGTGGCGCTCGGTCCGCTGTCCGGCCTCCGGCGTCTTCTTCGCTGTGGAGTGAGGGACTTGTTCCCTCCCTCCAGGCGTCAGACGCCGGCGCCGTTCGGCGTCCTGGGTTGCCGCGGTGATGTACGCGTCATCACCGGTGGACGGCATATGAGCAATGGCGGCTACAGGATCCTATGTACAATGAGCGGCGTTTGCCTTAGCACTACTAGATGTCGGCGCCGCTTGGCGTGATCTATTGCCATGGTAACATGGCCAAATGGCGCATTTATGACATCACTTTTCTAACATATACGGATTAGTATTGCATTATTCAGCTGCTGTACTGAGCGGTGATTGGTGGGTGTTTCCTATTTTATGTCCGTCACTTCCCCTTACCTGTTACCCCTTGAGAAAGGCTCATCACGCCGAAACGCGCGTTGGGGTGGGTACTAGCTGTGGACTGTGGTGTAGTTCGTGCCTGAGCAGGTAATTATATTTTTATTCCTAATAGCGGCCATTGTTGTTGTACTATTAGATATATTAGTGCACTTGCTCCTGCGATGGCCTATTTAGGAGTCCTCTTTGGATCCCATACTTTAATCATTTCTATCCACATGGTCCACATGCTGGTACCCCTGGCCGTTTTCTGGTGCACATTGTGACCTGAGTGTTTTCTACTTCCCTCCCTGGCCTTTTTAATATCGTGTTGTATTTCCATTTAATAAAGTATTCATATTATTTTTCTATTACTAACTTTGTTGGGTGTTTTTTCGCAATTTTTCTATGGTAGCATAACACAACCGCAAAGCATGATTGTTCCACCCCATGCTTAATGGTTGTCGAGATGTTCTTCTCCTGAAATTGTGTCCCTTTTTTCTCTGCACATACCTTTGATCCTTGTGGGACATTATTGGTCCACAGGACTTGTTTCCAAAAATGCATCAGGCTTGTTTAGATGTTCTTTTGCATACTTCTAATGCTGAATTTTATAGTGAGGTCTGTCATGATTCTCAATGGCGAGAGAACATAGCCCAGCATATATGAGAACTAGCTCTTGGAAGATGGAAACTATACTGACCATGAACTAAACCTGCCGCACAACTAGAAGTGGCCGGGTAGCATGCCTACGTTTTTTTATCCCTAGATGCCCAGCGCCAGCCGGAGAACTACCTAATCCTAGCAGAGGAAAAGACAGTCCTGGCTCACCTCTAGAGAAATTTTCCCAAAAGGCAGACAGAGGCCCCCACATATATTGGCGGTGATTTTAGATGAAATGACAAACGTAATATGAAAATAGGTTTAGCAAAAATCGAGGTCCGCTTACTAGATAGCAAGAAGACAGAAAGGGCACTTTCATGGTCAGCAGAAAACCCTATCAAAACACCATCCAGAAATTACTTTAAGACTCTAGCATTAACTCATAACACCAGAGTGGCAATTTCCGCTCACAAGAGCTTTCCAGACACAGTAACGAAACAGCAGCTGTGAACAGGAACAAAATGCAAAAACACACAAGGACAAAAGTCCAACTTAGCTGGGAGTTGTCTAGTAGCAGGAACATGCACAGAAAGGCTTCTGATTACATTGTTGACCGGCATGAAACTGACAGAGGAGCAAGGTTATATAGCGACTCCCACATCCTGATAGGAGCAGGTGAACAGAGGGGATGATGCACACAAGTACAATTCCACAAGTGGCCACCGGGGGAGCCCAGAATCCAATTTCACAACAGTACCCCCCCCTCAAGGAGGGGGCACCGAACCCTCACCAGAACCACCAGGGCGATCAGGATGAGCCCTATGAAAGGCACGGACAAGATCGGAGGCATGAACATCAGAGGCAGTGACCCAAGAATTATCCTCCTGACCGTATCCCTTCCATTTGACCAGATACTGGAGTTTCCGTCTGGAAACACGAGAGTCCAAGATCTTTTCCACAACGTACTCCAACTCACCCTCAACCAACACCGGAGCAGGAGGCTCAACGGAAGGCACAGCCGATACCTCATACCTGCGCAACAATGACCGATGAAAAACATTATGAATCGAAAAGGATGCAGGGAGGTCCAAACGGAAGGACACAGGGTTAAGAATCTCCAATATCTTGTACGGGCCGATGAACCGAGGCTTAAACTTAGGAGAAGAAACCCTCATAGGGACAAAACGAGAAGACAACCACACCAAGTCCCCAACACAAAGCCGAGGACCAACACGACGACGGCGGTTGGCAAAAAGCTGAGTCTTCTCCTGGGACAACTTCAAATTGTCCACCACCTGCCCCCAAATCTGATGCAACCTCTCCACCACAGCATCCACTCCAGGACAATCCGAAGATTCCACTTGACCGGAGGAAAATCGAGGATGAAACCCCGAATTACAGAAAAACGGGGACACCAAGGTGGCAGAGCTGGCCCGATTATTGAGGGCGAACTCCGCCAAAGGCAAAAAAGCAACCCAATCATCCTGATCCGCAGACACAAAACACCTCAAATATGTCTCCAAGGTCTGATTAGTCCGCTCGGTCTGGCCATTAGTCTGAGGATGGAAAGCAGACGAAAAAGACAAATCTATGCCCATCCTAGCACAGAATGCCCGCCAAAATCTAGACACGAATTGGGTCCCTCTGTCAGAAATGATATTCTCCGGAATACCATGCAAACGAACAACATTTTGAAAAAACAGAGGAACCAACTCGGAAGAAGAAGGCAACTTAGGCAAGGGAACCAGATGGACCATCTTAGAGAAACGGTCACACACCACCCAGATGACAGACATCTTATGAGAAACAGGCAGATCCGAAATAAAATCCATCGAGATGTGCGTCCAAGGCCTCTTCGGGATAGGCAAGGGTAACAACAATCCACTAGCCCGAGAACAACAAGGCTTGGCCCGAGCACAAACGTCACAAGACTGCACAAAGCCTCGCACATCTCGTGACAGGGAAGGCCACCAGAAGGACCTTGCCACCAAATCCCTGGTACCAAAGATTCCAGGATGACCTGCCAACGCAGAAGAATGAACCTCAGAGATGACTCTACTGGTCCAATCATCAGGAACAAACAGTCTACCAGGTGGGCAACGATCAGGTCTATCCGCCTGAAACTCCTGCAAGGCCCGCCGCAGGTCTGGAGAAACGGCAGACAATATCACTCCATCTTTAAGGATACCTGTGGGCTCAGAATTACCAGGGGAGTCAGGCTCAAAACTCCTAGAAAGGGCATCCGCCTTAACATTCTTAGAACCCGGTAGGTAAGACACCACAAAATTAAACCGAGAGAAAAACAACGACCAGCGCGCCTGTCTAGGATTCAGGCGCCTGGCAGATTCAAGGTAAATTAAATTTTTGTGGTCAGTCAATACCACCACCTGATGTCTGGCCCCCTCAAGCCAGTGACGCCACTCCTCAAAAGCCCACTTCATGGCCAAAAGCTCCCGATTCCCAATATCATAATTCCGCTCGGCGGGCGAAAATTTACGGGAAAAAAAAGCACAAGGTCTCATCACGGAGCAGTCGGAACTTCTCTGCGACAACACCGCCCCAGCTCCGATTTCAGAAGCGTCGACCTCAACCTGAAAAGGAAGAGCAACATCAGGCTGACGCAACACTGGGGCGGAAGAAAAGCGGCGCTTGAGCTCCCGAAAGGGCTCCACAGCATCAGGGGACCAATCAGCAACATCAGCACCCTTCTTAGTCAAATCAGTCAATGGTTTTACAACATCAGAAAAACCAGCAATAAATCGACGATAAAAGTTAGCAAAGCCCAAAAATTTCTGAAGACTCTTAAGAGAAGAGGGTTGCGTCCAATCACCAATAGCCTGAACCTTGACAGGATCCATCTCGATGGAAGAGGGGGAAAAAATGTATCCCAAGAAGGAAATCTTTTGAACCCCAAAAACACACTTAGAACCCTTCACACACAAGGAATTAGACCGCAAAACCTGAAAAACCCTCCTGACCTGCTGGACATGAGAGTCCCAGTCATCCGAAAAAATCAGAATATCATCCAGATACACAATCATAAATTTGTCCAAATAATCGCGGAAAATGTCATGCATAAAGGACTGGAAGACTGAAGGGGCATTTGAAAGACCAAAAGGCATCACCAAATACTCAAAATGGCCCTCGGGCGTATTAAATGCGGTTTTCCACTCATCCCCCTGCTTGATTCGCACCAAATTATACGCCCCACGGAGATCAATCTTAGAGAACCACTTGGCCCCCTTTATACGAGCAAACAAATCAGTAAGCAGTGGTAACGGATATTGATATTTAACCGTGATTTTATTCAAAAGTCGATAATCAATACACGGCCTCAAAGAGCCGTCTTTCTTAGACACAAAGAAAAAACCGGCTCCTAAGGGAGATGACGAAGGACGAATATGTCCCTTTTCCAAGGACTCCTTTATATATTCTCGCATAGCCGCGTGTTCAGGCACAGACAGATTAAATAAACGACCCTTAGGGTATTTACTACCCGGGATCAAGTCTATGGCACAATCGCACTCCCGGTGCGGAGGTAGTGAACCAACCTTGGGTTCTTCAAAAACGTCACGAAAGTCAGACAAGAATTCAGGAATCTCAGAGGGAATAGATGATGAAATGGAAACCAAAGGTACGTCCCCATGAGTTCCTTTACATCCCCAGCTTAACACAGACATAGCTCTCCAGTCGAGGACTGGGTTATGAGATTGCAGCCATGGCAATCCCAGCACCAAAACATCATGTAGATTATACAGCACCAGAAAGCGAATAACCTCCTGGTGATCCGGATTAACACGCATAGTCACTTGTGTCCAGTATTGTGGTTTATTACTAGCCAATGGGGTGGAGTCAATCCCTTTCAGAGGTATCGGAGCCTCCAATGGCTCCAAATCATACCCACAGCGTTTGGCAAAGGACCAATCCATAAGACTCAAAGCAGCGCCAGAGTCGACATAGGCGTCCGCGGTAATAGATGACAAAGAACAAATCAGGGTCACAGATAGAATAAACTTAGACTGTAAAGTGCTAATTGAAACAGACTTGTCAGGCTTCTTAGTACGCTTAAAGCATGCTGATATAACATGAGTTGAATCACCACAAAAGAAGCACAACCCATTTTTTCGTCTAAAATTCTGCCGCTCGCTTCTGGACAGAATTCTATCACATTGCATATTTTCTGGCGTTTTCTCAGTAGACACCGCCAAATGGTGCACAGGTTTGCGCTCCCGCAGACGCCTATCGATCTGAATAGCCATCGTCATGGACTCATTCAGACTCGCAGGCACAGGGAACCCCACCATAACATCCTTAATGGCATCAGAGAGACCTTCTCTGAAAATCGCCGCCAGGGCGCACTCATTCCACTGAGTAAGCACAGACCATTTGCGGAATTTTTGGCAGTATATTTCAGCTTCATCTTGCCCCTGAGACAAGGACATCAAGGCCTTTTCCGCCTGAAGCTCTAAATGAGGTTCCTCATAAAGCAACCCCAAGGCCAGAAAAAACGCATCCACATTGAGCAACGCAGGATCCCCTGGTGCCAATGCAAAAGCCCAGTCTTGAGGGTCGCCCCGGAGCAAGGAAATTACAATCCTGACCTGCTGTGCAGGGTCTCCGGCAGAGCGAGACTTCAGGGACAAAAACAATTTGCAATTATTTTTAAAATTTTGAAAGTGAGATCTATTCCCCGAGAAGAATTCAGGCAAAGGAATTCTAGGCTCAGACATAGGTGCATGAACAACAAAATCTTGCAAATTTTGTACCTTTGTGGCGAGATTATTCAAACCTGTAGCTACACTCTGAAGATCCATTTGAAACAGGTGAACACAGAGCCATTCAAGGATAAGAAGGAGAGAAAGAGAGGAAGGCTGCAGTATAGGCAGACTAGCAAGTGATTCAATTAAGAGCACACTCAGAACTAGAGGGAAAAAAAAAAAAAAAAAAATTGTAGCAGACTTCTTTTTTCTCTCCTTTCTCAGCCAGTAATTTAACCCTTTTTTTTGGGCCGGTCAAACTGTCATGATTCTCAATGGCGAGAGAACATAGCCCAGCATATATGAGAACTAGCTCTTGGAAGATGGAAACTATACTGACCATGAACTAAACCTGCCGCACAACTAGAAGTGGCCGGGTAGCATGCCTACGTTTTTTTATCCCTAGATGCCCAGCGCCAGCCGGAGAACTACCTAATCCTAGCAGAGGAAAAGACAGTCCTGGCTCACCTCTAGAGAAATTTTCCCAAAAGGCAGACAGAGGCCCCCACATATATTGGCGGTGATTTTAGATGAAATGACAAACGTAGTATGAAAATAGGTTTAGCAAAAATCGAGGTCCGCTTACTAGATAGCAAGAAGACAGAAAGGGCACTTTCATGGTCAGCAGAAAACCCTATCAAAACACCATCCAGAAATTACTTTAAGACTCTAGCATTAACTCATAACACCAGAGTGGCAATTTCCGCTCACAAGAGCTTTCCAGACACAGTAACGAAACAGCAGCTGTGAACAGGAACAAAATGCAAAAACACACAAGGACAAAAGTCCAACTTAGCTGGGAGTTGTCTAGTAGCAGGAACATGCACAGAAAGGCTTCTGATTACATTGTTGACCGGCATGAAACTGACAGAGGAGCAAGGTTATATAGCGACTCCCACATCCTGATAGGAGCAGGTGAACAGAGGGGATGATGCACACAAGTACAATTCCACAAGTGGCCACCGGGGGAGCCCAGAATCCAATTTCACAACAGAGGTCACAGGATAGGTTTTCTTCTGATGACTCTTCAATGAAGGCCATATTTGTGCAGGTGTCTCCGAACAGTACAACAATTTACCACAATTCCAGAGTTTGCTAAATCTTTCTGGAAATCTTTTGCAGTCAAGTGAGGGTTCTCAATTGCTTCTCTAGCAATTCTATGAGCAGCTCTCACTGAAACTTTCCTTGGTCTTCCAGACCTTATCTTGACCTCCACTGTTCCTGTTAACATACATTTCATAATTACATTTCAGACTCAGGAAAGGGCAACTTGAAAACGCTTTTCTATCTTCTTATAGCCTACTCTTGCTTTGTGGGCTTCCACCATTTTCATTTTCAGAGTTCTAGGCAGCTGCTTAAAAAAACCCATGGCTGCTGCTTTTTGGCACAAGGTTAGAGGAGGTTGGGATTTTACAACGCTGGTAAATTTGAATCACCGGATCTTTCCTAATGATGGTAGTGAACAAGCCATATCCCTAACAGGCTAAGTAAGGTCTGAAACCTTGGTCAAAGTTATCTGAGCTTGCATCAGCCCATTTTGTAATTTTTAAAATGTACAAAATTACAATATACTCTCTTTCTTTTCCTAAAATACAACGGAAATGTGTCATCTTTAACTTTAGCCATTTTAGAGATCATTTTATCTTCAACTTGCTTAACCCCTTCGTGACATGCGCCGTACTAGTACTGCGCTGCGGGCACTGCATTTGTGCCAGCCGCAGTACTAGTACAGCGCACCAATCACCGCGGTCTCGCGCTGAGCGCCGCGGTGATCGGGTGCGGGTGTCAGCTGTATATGACAGCTGACACCCCGCAGCAATGCCCACGATCGGCGCTAGCGCCGATCGCAGGCATTTAACCCCTCTGATGCCACTGTCAGTAGTGACAGTGGCATAGAGGGGGATCGCGCAGGGATGGGGGCTCCCTGCGCTCTCCCACCGGAGCAACGCAATGCGATCGCGTTGCTCCGGTGATCCGGAAGGAGTCCCCGGATCCAAGATGGCCGCGGGACTCCTTCCGGGTCATGAAGTGACGTGGCTAGCCTCCTGCACTGCGTATCAGATCTAATATAGTGATGTCCCACCCTGGGACAATGGTAGAAAGTAAAAAAAAAAAAAAAATAGAATGTATAAAAAAAAAATAAAAAAAAAAAATCCCCAAATAAAGGGAAAAAAAAACTTACTAATAAATCCATTTATTTATGTAAATTAAAAAAAACAATAAAAGTACACATATTTGGTGTCGCCGCATCCGTAACGACCCGCTCTATAAAACTATCTGACTAGTTAACCCCTTCAGTGAACACCGCAATAAAAAATAATAACAAACAAGGCAAAAAACAACGCTTAATTAACATACAGGCGAACAAAAAGTGGAATAACACGCGATAAAAAAGATGGATATAAATAAACATGGTACCGCTGAAAACCGCCACACAGCATCATCAGCAGAAAAATAAAAAAGTTATAGCTCTCAGAATAAAGCGATGCAAAAACAATTATTTTTTTATATAAAATAGTTTTTATTGTGTAAAAGCGCCAAAACATAAAAAAATTATATAAATGAGGTATCGCTGTAATTGTACTGACCTGAAGAATTATCAATTTTACCACTTGTGGAACGGTATAAACGCCCCCCCCCCTAAAAGAATTTCAGGAATTGCTGGTTTTTGTTCATTCTGCCTCCCAAAAATCGGAATAAAAAGCGATCAAAAAATGTTATGTGCCCGAAAATGGTACCAATAAAAACGTCAACTCGTCCCGCAAAAAAAAAGATCTCATATGACTCTGTGGGCCAAAATATGGATAAATTATAGCTCTCAAAATGTGGTGATGCAAAAACTATTCTATACAATACTATTTTTTGCAATAAAAAGTGTCTTTTAGTGTGTGACGGCTGCCAATCATAAAAATCCACCAAAAACGCTATAAAAGTAAATCAAACCCCCCTTCATCACCTTCACAAAATTTTTACTTCAGATCCAATTTGTTTTATTTTATAAAAATAATAAATTTTTAAAAAATGTATTCATTTCAATTTTCCCATTAGGGTTAGGGCTAGGGTTAGGGCTAGGGATAGGGTTAGGGCTGGGGTTAGGGTTGGGGTTAGGGTTTCAGTTAGAATTGGGGGGTTTCCACTGTTTAGGCACATCAGGGGCTCTCCAAACGCGACATGGCATCCGATCTCAATTCCTGCCAATTCTGCGTTGAATAACTAAAACAGTGCTCCTTCCCTTCCGAGTTCTCCCGTGCGCCCAAACAGTGGTTCCCCCCTCATATGGGGTATCAGCGTTCTCAGGACAAATTGGTCAACAACTTTTGGGGTCCAATTTGTCCTGTTACCCTTGGGAAAATAAAAATTTGGGGGCTAAAATATAATTTTCGTGGAAAAATATATTTTTTTTATTTTCACGGCTCTGCGTTATAAATTGTAGTGAAACACTTGTTGGTTCAAAGTTCTCACAACACATCTAGATAAGTTCCTTGGGGGTCTAGTTTCCAATATGGGGTCACTTGTGGGGGGTTTCCACTGTTTAGGCACATCAGGGGCTCTCCAAACACAACATGGTGTCCAATCTCAATTCCAGCAAATTTTGCATTGAAAAGTCAAATGGCGCTCCTTCCCTTCCGAGCTCTGCCATGTGCCCAAACAATGGTTTACCAAAACATATGGGGTATCGGCGTACTCAGGACAAATTGTACAACGACTTTTTTGGTCCAATTTCTCCTGTTACCCTTGGTAAAATAAAACAAATTGGATCTGAAGTAAAAATTTTGTGAAAAAGTTAAATGTTCAATTTTTTTTAAACATTCCAAAAATTCCTGTGAAGCACCTGAAGGGTTAATAAACTTTTTGAATGTGGTTTTGAGAACCTTGATGGGTGTAGTTTTTAGAATGGTGTCACTTTTGGGCATTTTCTGTCATATAGACCCCTCAAAGTCACTTCAAGTGTGAGGTGGTCCCTAAAAAAATGGTTTTGCAAATTTTGTTGCAAAAATGAGAAATCGCTGGTCAACTTTTAACCCTTATAGCTCCCTAACAAAAAAAAATTATGTTTCCAAAATTGTGCTGATGTAAAGCAGACATGTGGGAAATGTTGTTTATTAACTATATTATGTGATATAACTCTCTAATTTAAGGGGATAAAAACTAAAAGTTTGAAAATTGCTAAATTTTCACAATTTTCGTCAAGTTTTAATTTTTTTCACAAATAAATGCAAGTCATATCGAAGAAGTTTTACCACTTTCATAAAGTACAATATGTCACGAGAAAACAGTCTCAGAATCACCAGGATCCGTTGAAGCGTTTCAGAGTTATGACCTTATAAAGTGACAGTGGTCAGAATTGTAAAAATTGGCCCTGTCACTTAGGTGAAAACAGGCTTCGGGGTGAAGGGGTTAACTGTTCACAATAACAGTAATTTGGACCAGGGGTGCCCAAACCTTTACATGCCACTGTAAGTCTCTGATAACATCCTCCCCCATCCCCTAACTCATTGCTAGTCCCTGATGGCATCCTGTCCCACCCCTAATTCATTATAAGTCCCTAAATAGTGTCCTCCCCCACCCAACAATTTATTATGAATTCCTATCTAATGTCCCCCACCACCTTCCAATTAATTTGAAACCCCTTATATTGTCCACCCCTCTCCCCTATTCATTACAAAACGCCCTATAACTATTTTCCCTCCCACTTGCTCTCCCCACTGTGTTTAAAAAAAATCCTCAAAAACTAATAAAAATCACTCACTAGGGATGTGTGAACCAATGGATGTCCATATTTGGCTGGTTCTCAAGGCTTTTTTTTTTTTTTAAAGTCCGGTTCGGGTTGCGAACTTGACCCGAGCTTGACCTGAACCCGATATAAGTCAATAGGGACCCAAACTTCAAAACTGCAAAATGGCTATAAAATGGCCACAGTAAGGGCTAGGGGGCTGCAAAAGTAAACAAAACGGGAGTAAAACCATCATATCAATCTAATGGGAAAATAGGAATTAAATGAATAAGATAAACATTTAAACAGTGCCCCCATAGAGACTGAGGTTGGCTACCGGCTGTCCAGGTAAAAATTTCACGCACAAAGCATGGGGGAAGGTATCCCCACAGAAATAGCTTAGAAACTTCAACTCCAGAGCATGGGGCGCAGCACCCTCACAGATGCTGATTCAAATTTCACCCACAAAGCGTGGGGAACAATACCCTCACAGAAGATTACACAAAATTTCATCCATAGAGTATGAGGCATAATACCCCAAATGTAAAACAAACTTACGCTCAAGTACTGTGTCCTGCAAATGCATCAGAGGAAACTTATTAGGTCCCAAATCTCAAAGAGATTACTGTTCAGAGCAATCAACCACGCCTAAATTTTATGCAAATTTTTTTGGAGGAGACCTTAAAATTTAACCCACAGAGCATGGTGCACAATACCCCCACAGAAGTTTTAAAATTTCAGTCTCAGAGCATGGGGAACAATGACCCCAAAGCCACTGATTCAAATTTCACTCCCAAGAGGCAATGGATGCCTGAAATGTTGTGCTGTATAATGGTGGTAGTAAGTGCCTCAGAAAGCACTGCACCACCAAGTTCAGCACATGTAGATTCTTGCATTTCTCCCTGTTAAATACTATCCTATTAAGGTACCTTCACATTAAGCGACGCTGCAGCGATAGCGACAACGATGCCGATCGCTGCAGCGTCGCTGTTTGATCGCTGGAGAGCTGTCACACAGACCGCTCTCCAGCGACCAACTATGCCGAAGTCCCCGGGTAACCAGGGTAAACATCGGGTTACTAAGCGCAGGGCCGCGCTTAGTAACCCGATGTTTACCCTGGTTACCAGCGTAAAATGTAAAAAAACCCAAACAGTACATACTCACATTCGCGTCCCCCGGCGTCCGCTTCCTGCACTGACTGAGCGCCGCCCTAACAGCAGAGCGGTGACGTCACCGCTCTGCTGTACTTTCACTTTCACTTTACGGCGCTCAGTCAGTGTGGGAAGCGGACGCCGGGGGATGCGAAGGTGAGTATGTAGTTTGTTTTTTTTACATTTTACACTGGTAACCAGGGTAAACATCGGGTTACTAAGCGCGGCCCTGCGCTTAGTAACCCGATGTTTACCCTGGTTACCAGTGTAAAACATCGCTCGTATCGTTGCTTTTGGTGTCAAACGCGACGATACACGGCGATCTGACGACCAAATAAAGTTCTGAACTTTGTTCAATGACCAGCGATATCACAGCAGGATCCTGATCGCTGCTGCGTGTCAAACTAAACGATATCGCTAGCCAGGACGCTGCAACGTCACGGATCGCTAGCGATATCGTTTAGTGTGACGGTACCTTTAGTCGCTGCCCATTGTTCAGGCTTATCTAGATCCTTCTGAATCCTTTCTCTGTCTTCTCTAGTATTAACTATCCCTCCTAGCTTTGCATCGTCTGCAAATTTATTAGTTTACCTTCAGTTCCCTCATCTAGATTAGTTATAAAAATATTCACCAACACTGGGGCCAATATAGAAATGGCCTAAAGTAAAAATATTTAAAAAATCAGTCACCAATGCCCTGAAACTCCTCTTTCTCATTACCTGTTCTCTTGTAAATGTCTGCTTATTGCAGATGTCATGATGTTTTAACACAGGGATATGTGACCTCTCCAACCAATCATTGACCACAACGGTTCAGTTTTGGAATTTGAGTGATGGAGGTAGAGTTGAGCAAAAAAGATTCACCGGGCTCTCCTACCTTCTGTTTAGTAGACCCAATATGACATTGTCTTTCCTGTCGGTTACAGACTACTGACCAGGGACCTGCAAATCTTTTCGCTCAAGTTGATACTGTAAATGGCCAGAATAAAAACTATGGAAAAAGCTGTTTTATCTAAAACTTCCCCAAAAGACAAGTGAGAGAAAGAAAAGTCCTATCTCAACAGGAGGCAAGGCTCTTAACCATAGGAACTGCTGATCTTTGGAACCGTCAACCTCAGGAGCCGGTCACATCGGAAACAATTGAGGGTTTAAAAAAATTGCTTAAATGCTTTTTCTAGAAGAAAATAACATGAATAATTATATAAATATGTAATGTTTTTTTTTTTCTGAATGTTTGGTCCAGTGGATCAGCAATTGGGATCAGGAGGGAAAGAATAACTCTTTTGGGGCAGACTGGATCATGCATTGTGGTTATGCTCCTTCCCTTTGTCTTTTCCCGTCTCTTGGTTGAATTTGATGTGTTTTTTTTTTACGTTTTAACTTTGGAACTCTAATTGGGGGGATCATGGGAATTAATTATGCTTTTTTTTTACTTCGTATATCATTCTGAGCTGTTTTAAAACACTTTTCACTGGACTACCCCTTTGGTAAAACTCATTGGATAAAAGATGATTGGTTTCAGGTTCCACTGATCTGATGCAAATCTGTGCGTATGGGTTCCTGGTGTCTGATGTCGGTGAAAATAAAGATTGTAATGCTGGAAGGTAATATGCCAGATACTGTACTTTGTATAACCAGGAGACAAGAGCTTTTATGAGATGTTACAGTTACCATCAGACACTTGACAAGTATCACACATGACTCTTATTAAATAGATTAGCACGTGCTGACGAGTATTTATGTTCTTCTAATGGGTAGAGTGGAGTAAGCCCCAGACAGATGGACACCCCTGGCAGCAACTTATCTGCAGAGAGAACAAAATTATTGGGCATTTAATTTCAACCTGCTCGATCCCTTCTCCTTGAACATCATCGGTCAAGGGAGAATGGTAAGGACGACATTAGATGGATAATTGGTTGGATAATCCATCTTGCCGAAACTTTTAGGTTGGGTTGGCTTTAATTTAATTAATGTTTTTTGTTAAGAAGGAATTAATATAATTTGTGTGATGATTGACATCTAATGCCAGTACAGGTAAGGGGGATATGATGGAGTGTAATGGAATGAGAAGCTTATAATAATCAGAATATTAAGCGTTATCTTATGAGGTCATCATTTACATGAGCATTTTTAAGGTTTACATTCTTTTAATCGTGGTTTATATATTTTGTTTCCAATTTCCCAGGTGATGGAAGTAAAAGGACAAATGATCCATGTTCCTGAATCCAATTCCATCCTCTTTTTGGGTTCTCCTCGTGTTGACAAGCTGGATGAACTGATGGGACAAGGACTGCATCTTTCGGATATCCCCATCCATGATGCCACCCGTGATGTCATCCTGGTTGGTGAGCAGGCCAAAGCTCAAGATGGTCTTAAAAAGCGAATGGATAAATTGAAAGCCACTTTGGAAAAAACCCATCAGGCTTTGGAGGAGGAAAAGAAGAAAACAGTGGATCTTCTCTATTCAATATTTCCGGGAGATGTGGCTCAGCAGCTGTGGGAAGGGAAGACTGTTGAGGCTCGAAAGTTTGATGACGTCACAATGCTGTTTTCTGACATTGTGGGGTTCACAGCTGTCTGTGCTCAGTGTACACCAATGCAAGTCATTAGTATGTTAAACGAGCTCTACACTAGATTTGACTATCAGTGTGGATACCTGGATATTTATAAGGTAAGAATTTTACGCCTTTGATTGTATTTCCATTTTCTCTCATCATATTTGCTCAAACCAATTTTGAGATATTTTTGTTTTTCTCCCTTATTGAACCTTAGACTCACATTGTCTCAGTATTTTTAAAAAAAGGACCTAGGGTATCTTCAAGTCAAAAGTAACCAGTTTTTCATTTTTAATTCCCGCTACTCTGCTGAATATTACATTTTTTTATTTTTTGTCTTCAAAATCCCCAATACAGTTTTAGTGATATGGGCCTTTTTGCTTAGTGGTAATTTATGGTCCTTATAAATGGGATGAGGCTCACAGGGTAATTATGTAGACGAGCCTAAAGACACGCCCATGGAGAACCTGTGAACCATGCCCCTTACAAATACCATAAAAATTTGCACCAATTAAAAAGTCTCACATCTCAGGAACCTTATGGTGGATTTCAAGCAAACGAAAAAGAAAGCGGCATACTCAGGGGAGCAAGGGGAAAAAATAATAGTAAATACTGAGTCTTCTGACCTGGTGGCATATTCCCTTTAAAGGAGTTTTCTGTAACCTTAATATAGCCTAACCTTAGAATATGCCTTCAATATCAAATTTCCGGGACCTGATTCCAGCACCATCACTAATTGAGTGACTGTAGTGTAGTTCATTACATCCCCTGGATGGTTTGCAGGGCACAGTGACGTACATTTTGATATAACTGTGCATCATACTACAGATCAGTCCCATGGATTTGATTTTATAAGGAAACGGCACAATTTAAGTGATGTGGCATCGCTTAGAGAGCCACAGCCCCGTCAGCTGGTTACAGGAGCTGGAATCCTGTGGCCAATCTTATAATTATAACCTATCCATGGAATATTAAAGTCCAATAAAATTACTTAAACTTTATAGGATTGTTTATTCTTCTGAGAAGGTCACAAAAAAGAAAATTTTGTTTCATGACATCTAACAAATATGGATCCTGCAATGACTGCTTTATGAAAGCAAAGATGTTGTTGCACTGGTGCCCCAACAGTCATAGTTAGACTTTCCTTTACTTAAGTGAACAATTTGTGAACTAAAAACCTTGGCCATGGCAGAGTGTCCTGGGAATGTTGCACCATCATCAACGACATTGACATTGAATAGACTGGGGTCTAGAGTCTATGAAATCTTATCTTCATCCTCCGAATGGTGGTCTCGACTTTGTTGCAGGAGAATCCCCAGGTACGGATTGGTGGCAGTATTTCCCAACCAATAGTGAGAGATCACAGGTCAGGAGCATGATGAAAGCAAAGTCAAGAATTAAGCTAGAGCTCAAAATCTTGAGTAGAATAACACAGACAATCAGAAGGGCAAGGTAGAAGGTCAAAATCACATCAAGGTCAAAATCAGACAATAGTCAAAGACCGCACCAGTGGTGCAAAGAACAAGACAGGAGGACACAGTATATACCTCAATTAGAAGGTAAGGCATGGTAGAAGAGGTTTGTACTAGTATGGCAGTGAATAATGAAAGAATATGGAGCAGAGGAGGAACTACATAGAAACCAGATGCAGCCATTATCGCGAGCTGCAACCACAACACACAATCTGAAAAATGATAGATTTATAGACAAAAGGACAAAAAAAATAGTAGCAGTTTTTGACATTTTGTGTACATCTATGTGACTTTTCAGATGTTGTCTTAGGGTATGTGCATGTTAAGTATTTGCTAAGTTTTGGGCACTTATTTTTTCACACTGTTTTGTCACAAAAACTAAAGGATTTCCTAGTACCAGCAAAGGTAAAGGGAATCTGCCACACCCTGGAGGAAATTAAGCCATTACTATGGGCATATAGGTAATAGAGTGGTTAGAGTAATTTTACCTGTATGCCTCATAGCTGCGGTGTAGATGTTAAGAAAAGTAGTTTTAATATTTTATGCTAATGATTTCTTCCAGGCTCCGGGGCGCATGGTGCCTGGAAGAAATTCCTTCCTCCTGACTTCATTATAATGGCACCCCATCTCCCAGGCACGTCACACTGACCTGTGACGTGCAGTTACGGCTCTGCGATCCCGCGCATGACATGTCCACTCGTGTGGTTATGTACACCTTATCCGCCTATCTATGGGCAAAGTCTTCATTGATCTTCAGTGCAGGCGGCAGTGAGTCACTGCGCAGTAGCAGAGACTGCACACATTGCTTACATTTTCCTTGCAGATGAGAAGCAGTTTCATATCTGCGGCATGTCAATTCTTTCACTGATTTCATGGAAAAAATGCACCAAAAACAAACACTACAAAGGTGTGTGTAAAGGTGTGTACGCGCGTGCTTTACTGCCAATACTTAAGAAATTGCTGTAGACATTTCTGCTGCAAATGTGTGCACATACCCTTACACGATGCCTGATGAAGAGACCCAAAGAAATTCCTTCAATGGGCTAGAAGAAAAATATACAAGTACATAGACTGTAATGTTGAGTGACTCCCTGTTAGAGGCTGTAGTTTTCCCCCATCCCCCATTTGGAGCAGTAATATGGGAACAAGACACAATTTGCAGCCTGATAAATTGGCGTCTTTGATCCAGCATTCCACATCCTTTCGTGACTAGCTGAATTCCCATGTTTAGTTAGAAGGATTTTCCTCACGGGAGCACAAATATTGCAGTTCCCATGTTACTCACGTCAAACCAGATCAAAATATTTTCCCAGTCTTAAAGAAACCATAAATTAGCAACAAAAATTAACCTCTGAAGACGACACAAATAAAGTTCAACTCCAATATGCTAAGAAACAGTGTGTGTACAAAACAAACCATAAAAGGACTCTTCAGCTTTGCAATTATTTAAAATATAATATGAAGAATTTGTTTGAACAGACTTGATTAAAATATATATTTCTGTTGGATGCATACAAACCCTATGCTGACCTATGCGTATTCATGGCTACCGGCTACCAGCAAATCCTGTGCATAGTCTGATTCTGCAGTCATGTGTTTAGGTCCTCACACACGTTAGAAAAAAGTTGTTGGATCTTGCTGATTTCAGTGGGAACAGGCAACCATCTTATGTTTATGGGGGCCTCATGGCTCTCTCCGACAGATCAAGTAAAGGGGAGAGAAGAACCAAATCAGGCCGTTTGAATTTTAAAGGAACTTGTCACCATTAGTGATGAGCGAGTGTACTCGTTGCTCGGGTTTCCCAGAGCACGCTCCGGTGGTCTCTGAGTATTTGCAACTGCTTGGAGATTAAGTTTTCATTTCCTCAGCAGCATGATTTGCGGCTACTAGCCTGCTTGAATACATGTGGGGATTCCCTAGCAATCAGGCAACCCCCACATGTACTCAGGCTGGCTAGAAGCCGTAAATCATTCAGCTGTGGTGATGAAAACTAAATCTTCGAACACTAACAAATACTTGGAGATCACCCGAACGTGCTCTGGAAACCCGAGCAACGAGTACACTCGCTCATCACTAGTCACCAGGAATTATTTGCCGTTTATTCTGCAGGCATCATGTTATATGAGAATATTCATGTATAGTTTGTGAGAAATGATTCAGTACAACCTACGTTTTATTCATTTAATCCTCTGATCTTTCTGGGATTTTGTGTCCAGTGGGCGGTCCTATCAGTGACTGACAGTTATCTCTGTATAGACTTCTATTAAAAGAAAGCTGTCAGTCACTAATAGGATGGCCCACTGGACACAAAATCCCGGAAAGATCAGAGGATTGAATGATTAAATCACAGTTTATACTAAATCTTAACCCATAAAACTATATACCAGTCTACTTGGCTCCTCCTGCTCTATAACATGGTGCCTGTAGATAGGGCAGATTTTTCGTGGTAACAAGTTCCCTTCAAGTGTTGTTCCTAGCATTGAAAGTCATTTTGTATGCTTCTAATGAGTGATAACTTACCGAATGGTTGGCGTACAACAACTGGAACTCCAAACAATCTCTAGAATGGGATACTGAAATGCCACCACTCCATTCAGAATCCCGTTCTCGAGATTGGAGAAAACCCAGCGGCAGGATAGCCTATAACTTTCAATGTTGGGAATAACCTTTTAAGGGGTAAAAAAATGCTAATAACAAACAGATATGAAATTAATCAGCAGGTCAATAGTGTTCAAAAGTTGCCCGGCATCCGCACTGAGAGCCCTGCTGCCAGGAAGAAATTAACTTTATTGCTCCTGGCAGGCTAAAGCTTCCAGTCATACAGGTGCGGCCTTCGTGGCTTTAGTCACCGTTCAGTACATAGTGAGCAGTGGCTATAACAACGTTTCCACTTTCACTGACAGATAGCTCTAAATCAGCCAGCTGTCAGTCCGTACTGGGGCACGGTTTCAGCCACTGTTTATTACGTACTGTCCAGCGACTGAAGCCACGATGGCCGCACCTGTATGACTGGAAGCTTTAGCCTGCCAGGAGCAATAAAGTTAATTTCTTCCTAATAGCAGGGCTCTCAGTAGGGCACCAGGCAGCTTCATAGCGCTATTAACCTGTAGATTAACCTTATTCAGGTTAATAGCGTTTTTTACATGACAGGTTCCCTTTAACCACCCTATACTAATGTACTTTCAGGATAATTTTTTTCACTCTTTGTTTCATTGCAGCCATTTGATAAATTTAAACAAAATCATTTTTTTTTTCTCATTAACGTACACTCTGCACCCCATCTTGACTGGAAAAAAAACAGAAATGTAAAAATGTTTGCAGATTTAATAAAAAAGAAAAACTGAAATAGTCCAGCTGTGTTTAATTAAACTGATAGGACTTGATTTGGAAAGGCGCACATCTGTCTATATAAGACCTCACAGCTCACAGTGCATGTCAGACCAAATGGGAATCATGAGGTAAAAGGAACTGGCAAAGGAGCTCAGAGACAGAATTGTGGCAAGGCACAGATCTGGCCAAGGTTACAACAGAATTTCTGCAGTACTCAAGGTTCCTAAGAGCACAGTGGCCTCCATAATCCTTAAATGGAAGACATTTGGGACCACCAGAAGTCTTCCTAGACATGGCTGTCCAGCCAAACAGAGCAATCGTGGGAGAAGAGCCTTGGTGAGAGAGGTAAAGAAGAACCCCAAGATCACGGTGGCTGAGCTCCAGAGATGCAGTAGGGAGATGGGAGAAAGTTCCACAAAGTCAACCATCTCTGTAGCCCTCCACCAGTGGCCCGACGGAAGCCTCTCCTCAGTGCAAGACATATGAAAGCCAGCATAGAGTTTGCTAAAAAACACATAAAGGACTCCCAGACTATGAGAAATAAGACTCTCTGGTCTGATGAGACGAAGATAGACCTTTTTGGTGATAATTCTAAGTGGTATGTGTGGAGAAAACCAGGCACTGCTCATCACCTGCCCAATACAATCCCAACAGTGAAACATGGTGGTGGCAGCATCATGCTATGGGGGTGTTTTTCAGCTGCAGGGAAAGGACGTCTGGTTGCCATTAAAGGAAACAGGACCACGGCCAAGTACAGAGACATCCTGGATGAAAACCTCTTCCAGAGTGCTCTGGACCTCAGACTTGGCCGAAGATTCACGTTCCAACAAGACAATGACCCTAAGCACACAGCTAAAATAACAAAGGAGTGGCTTCAGAACAACTCCGTGACCATTCTTGACTGGCCCAGCCAGAGCCCTGACCTAAACCCAATTGAGCATCTCTGGAGAGACCTGAAAATGGCTGTCCACCAACGTTCACCATCCAACCTGACGGAACTCGAGAGGAACTGCAAGGAAGAATGGCAGAGGATCCCCAAATCCAGGTGTGAAAAACTTGTTGCATCATTCCCAAGAAGACTCATGGCTGTAGTAGCTCAAAAGGTCCTTCTACTCAATGCTGAGCAAAGGGTCTGAATACTTATGACCATGTGATATCTCAGTTTTTCTTTTCTAATAAATTTTCAAAAATTACTACATTTGTTTTTTTCAGTCAAGATGGGGTGCAGAGTGTACATTAATGAGAAAAAAAAAGAACTTTTTTGAATTTACCAAATGGCTGCAATGAAACAATAAGTGAAAAATGTAAAGGGGTCTGAATACTTTCTGTACCCACTGTATATTGCCTTATATGTAAAAATATTGCGTACCCCTTCTAATATATGTCAAGTGACAGAGACAAGTTTGGCAAGGAAAAATCTTGTATATTAGTTCTTTCTGAAAGCCTCACTCCCTTCATTCTACTACTTGCCACAAACATACATTCGCTAGGTTAGAAAACAGGAGGTGACAGATGGAAGGAATCAGACTACACAGGGTTCAGTTGTAGTCTGTAACCATAGTGACACATTTATCTGCATTGGGGCTTTAGACACTATAAGAGATTTTTAATTTAGACTGCATCGAAAATGAAAGAAAAAATAAAGCAAACTCCTATTACAGGTCACTTTCCATGACCTCCCATGTCCAACATTATGTGCTGATTAAAGGGGGAATCTGGCCTCTCTCACGTCCACCTTGAGTGAAATATCAGCGTTGGAAGTAAGGACAGATTAACCCCTTTAAATTCTTGATATATTTTTATAGGGGACAGAACTTCAATTTTTTTAACGGAGGCTCAAAGCTCCTCCATTTAAATAAATAAGTAGGAAATCCTCAAAGATTTTATGAAAGATTTTTTTTTTTTCCTGTTGTAAATAAATTGTATTTTGGGGGTGACACAAGTATTTAGAGAGTTGTTTTTGGCTTATTATGGCTGACATACATTTCTGTATCTTGTGAAGTCTAAAAGTTCACCAAATTTAGTAAGTGGCTTGCGGCTCCTAATAAATTTGGAGCACCTTACTCCAGATGACTTTGTTTCAGGACTGGCATTTATTGTCCTCTGATTGAGGTCTGCTCCAGGGTTGTGATGCCCTCACTTGGCCTGAGGAGCACATTCCTTAACTAATATAGAAAGACATAAATCCATAGGACACATTGATTCTTGCTCTGAATATGTCAAAGGTTGTCATAAGTTTGTACTCCCAGACTCTTATGTCACTCTTATATTTGAAGTTACCTTTCAGTCCTAGCAATTTCATATCCATGATGTTGTGATCAGGGCTACAAAAATGTTTTTCTTATGTGTAAAAGCAACAAATCATAAAAAAAATTATATAAATGTGGTATCATTATAATTATTTTGAACAGAAGAATAAAGTTTTCTTATTATTTTTGCCACACGGGAAATGGTATAAAAACACCAAAAGAAAAACAAACAATTTCTGAATTGATTGTTTTTGTGCATTCTACCTCCCAAAAATCAGAATACAAAGTGATTAAATAAAATAAATGTAATGTAAGTGTATGTGGTCAGCGTAGAGCTCCGGATAAAGGTGATGCAAAATGTTATGTAAAATGTCCCCAATAAAAGCTTTAACTCAATCCAAAAAAAAAATCAAGTACCCACTGAGGTCCATCATCTGTCAATGGAAATTGATTGGGCAAAAGTTCTGAAAAAGCGATATGGCTCCTGGCCCCCCAAAAGAAATCCAGCAAATTCTGCGTTCCCAAATCGAAATGCCCCTTTCCATTCTGAGCCCCACAGTGTGTCTAAACCATACTTAGTGTCCACATATTTGGCATTTCTGTAGCTATGAGAGTCCACCTAATTTGCAAGGTCCATTTCTCTAGAAGCACGAGCTGGGCATAATATACTGGGCACTACAATGTACTGGTCGTTACAATGTACGGGCACTGCAATGACAAATTTACAATTTTCACTCAGCAACATCCATTGCTGCTTGTTTTTGGCAAACACCTATGGAGTCAAAATTGTCACTACATCTGTAGATAAATTCCCAAAGGGGTGTATTTTCCAAAATGGGTTCACTTAAGGGGAGATTCTTCTCTTCTGGCACTTAGGGGCTCTGTATATGGAGTCCGCAAACTATTCTATGATAATTTATTCCCCAAGAATCAAATACCGTTCCTTCTGTTCAGAGTCTTGCCATGTGGCTAAGCAGTACTGTAAAGCCACATGTAGGGTATTGCCATGTTCAGTAAAAACTGTGGGACAAATTTTGGTGCCATTTTTACCTATTTACCTGTGTGAAAATGTAAAATCTGGGGCTAAAACTGTTTTTTTTTTGGTGGCAAAAATGTAATTATTTTTTCCCTGCCTAATGGCATAAAATTCTGTGACACACCTGTGGTGTCAATATAATGACTGCACCCCTAGATGAGTTCATTGAGAGGTGTAGTTTGTAAAATGGGGTCACTTATGGAGGGTTCTGCTTTTCTGGCACATCAGGGGCTCTGACAATGTGACATGGCAACCTCAAACCATTCCAGGTAAATCTCAACTTCTTCCCTTCTGTGCTTTGCACTGTGCCTCAAAAATAGTTTTTGACCACATATTGGGTATTGGAGTTCTCATGAGAAATAACAATATCACAAAATATACCATTAATTTTTGACTATTATCTCTTTTTGAAAATTGAAAACATGGGGCCAAAGCAACATTTTAGTGTAAAAAATGGTAAATTTTAATTGACTCATCCCAATCTTTTGCAATTCTGTTAATTGTCTGAGAGTTAAAAATGCTCACTACAGCCCCAGGTGAATTACTCAAGAGGTGTAGTTTACAAAATGGGGTCACTTCTGGGTGTTTCTGCTGTTTTGGCATGTCAAGGGCTTTTCTAATGTGACATGGCATCCTCAGTCTATTCCAGCCATCATTGTTCTCCAGAATTCAATTGGCGCTCATTCCCTTTCGAGCCCTGCCATAGTTTTTTACCACATATGGGGTGTCAGTGTACTCAGGAGAAATTGCACAGCAAATTGTATGATCCATTTTCTCCTGCTACCCTTGTGAAAATGAAAAAATTGAGGCTGAAGCAACATCTTTGCGAGAAAAAAAATGTTTTTTCATTTTCACAGTTCAACTTAAGGTGTTCCCAAATGGTAGTTTATCACTACATGAGGGGTATCGGTGTAATCAAGAGAAATTGCCCAACAAATTTTATGGTTCATTTTCTCCTGTGAATCTTGTAAAAATGACAAATTTGGGGCTAAATAACCATTTTGATGGGAAAAATTAAAATGTTATTTTTTTCCTTCCACATTGCCTTAATTCTTGTGAAGCACCTGAAAGGTTAAGAAACTTCTTAAATGTGATTTTATGCACTTTGAGGGCTGCAGTTTTTAGATTGGTGTCACTTTTGGGTACTTTCTGTAGACCCCCTCAAAGTCACTTCAAATGTTATGTGGCCCCTAAAAAATGATTTTGTAAATTTTGCTTGAAAAATGCGAATTTGCTGATCAACTTTTAACCCTTCTAACTTCCTAACGAAAAAACTCAGTTTAAAAAATGATGCAAATGTAAAGTAGACATGTGGAAAATGTTATTTATTTACTATTTTGTGTGATATAGCTAACAAGTTTAAGGGCATAAAAATTAAATGTTTGAAAATTGCTAAATATTCTAAATTGTCACCAAATTTCCAATATTTTCAGACATAAATGCAAAAAATATCCACCTAACTTTACCACTGTCATAAAGCACAATGTGTCGCGAAAAAACAGTATCAGAATCAGTGAGATCCATTGAAGCATTCCAGAGTTATTACTGCATACATTGATACTGGTCAGAATTTAAACAACTAGCCTGGTCAGGAAGGTGAAAACAGGCTGGCAGTGAAAGGGCTAAAGACCAGTGATAATTGGGGGTCCTGTTTGGGATTTTGCATTGGGGCCCACAAGCTTCAAGTTATGCCACTACTGAGAAGTATGGAGAGAGATAACCGGCCCTGATAGTAACAGACATGATTTTGTGATGCTTTGGATATGCTTATAGTATATGTGTACATATGTGAATTGCAGCCCGCAGAGCGATATGCTAGCATAGATAGTGTGTTACATTTATATTGTGTGACATTGCACTTCTTAGCAAAATTCACAAAAAGGTAAGAACACACACACACATAAGTGTGTGTGTGTGTGTATATATATATATATATATATATATATATATATATATAGTTATATATATATACAGTCATATGAAAAAGTTTCGGCACCCCTATTAATCTTAAGCTTAATGTTTTATAAAAATTGTTTTTTTTGCAACAGGTATTTCAGTTTCATATATCTAATAACTGTTGGACACAGTAATGTTTCTGCCTTGAAATGAGGTTTATTGTACTAACAAAAAATGTGCAATCTGCATTCAAACAAGATTTGACAGGTGCATAAGTATGGGCACCCTTATCATTTTCTTGTTTTAAATACTCCTACCTACTTTTTACTGACTGACTGATGCTGCAGCTCTCTGGAGGTGGCCTGAGGATTGTCCTTGACTGATCTCACCATTCTTCTTCTCTGCCTTTCTGATGTTTTTCTTGGCCTGCCACTTCCGGCCTTAACAAGAACTGTACCTGTGTTCTTCCATTTCCTTACTATGTTCCTCACAGTGGAAATTGACAGGTTAAACCTGTGAGACAGCTTTTTGTATCCTTCCCCTGAACAACTATATTGAATAATCTTTGTTTTCAGATCATTTGACAGTTGTTTTGAGGTGCCCATGATGCCACTCTTCAGAGGAGATTCAAACAGGAGAACAACTTGCAAGTGGCCACTTTAAGTAGCTTTTCTCATGATTGCATACACCTAGCTATGAAGTTCAAAGCTCAATGAGGTTACAAAACCAAAAAAAGTGCTTTAGTAAGTCAGTAAAAAGTAGGTAGGAGTATTTAAAACAAGAAAATGATAAGGGTGCCCATACTTATGCACCTGTCAACTTTTGTTTGAATGCAGATTGCACATTTTCTGTTAGTACAATAAACCTAATTTCAAGGCAGAAACATTACTGTGTCCAACAGTTATTAGATATATGAAACTGAAATAGCTATTGCAAAAAAACAATTTTTATAAAACATTAAGCTTAAGATTAATAGGGGTGCCCAAACTTTTTCATATGACTGTATATTGTATATACAGTTCAAAAAAACAGACCAAAAGTTTGGACACACCTTCTCATTTAAAGATTTTTCTGTATTTGCATGACTATGAAAATTGTACATTCACACTGAAGGCATCAAAACTATGAATTAACACATTCACACTTAACAAAAAAGTGTGAAACAACTGAAATTATGTCTTATATTCTAGGTTCTTCAAAGTAGCCACCTTTTGCTTTGATGACTGCTTTGCACACTCTTGGCATTCTCTTGATGAGCTTCCAGAGGTAGTCACCGGGAATGGTTTCCCACAATCTTGAAGGAGTTCCCAGAGATGCTTAGCACTTGTTGGCCCTTTTGCCTTCAAGCTGCAGTCCAACTCACCCCAAACCATCTCGATTGGGTTCAGGTCTGGTGACTGTGGAGGCCAGGTCATCTGGCGTAGCACCCCATCACTCTCCCTCTTGGTCAAATAGCCCTTACACAGCCTGGAGGTGTGTTTGGGGTCATTGTCCTGTTGAAAAATAAATGATGGTCCAACTAAACGCAAACCGGATGGAATAGCATGCCGCTGCAAGATGCTGTGGTAGCCATGCTGGTTCAGTATGCCTTCAATTGTGAATAAATCCCCAACAGTGTCACCAGCAAAGCACCATCACACCTCCTCCTCCATGCTTCACGGTGGGAGCCAGTCATGTAGAGTCCATCCGTTCACCTTTTCTGCGTCGCACAAAGACACGGTGGTTGGAACCAAAGATCTCAAATTTGGAATCATCCGACGAAAGCACAGATTTCCACTGGTCTAATGTCCATTCCTTGTGTTCTTTAGCCCAAACAAGTCTCTTCGGCTTGTTGCCTGTCCTTAGCAGTGGTTTCCTAGCAGCTATTTTACCTTGAAGGCCTGCTACACAAAGTCTCCTCTTAACAGTTGTTGTAGAGATGTGTCTGCTGCTAGAACTCTGTGTGGCATTGACCTGGTCTCTAATCTGAGCTGCTGATAACCTGCGATTTCTGAGGCTGGTGACTCGGAAAAACTTATCCTCAGAAGCAGAGGTGACTCTTGGTCTTCCTTTCCTGGGGCGGTCCTCATGTGAGCCAGTTTCTTTGTAGCGCTTGATGGTTTTTGCCACTGCACTTGGGGACACTTTGAAAGTTTTCCCAATTTTTCAGACTAACTGACCTTAATTTCTTAATGTAATAATGGCCACCCATTTTTTTTACTTAGCTGCTTTTTTCTTGCATAACACAAATTCTAACAGGCTATTCAGTAGGACTGTCAGGACTCTGAACATTTTTTACCTTTTGTGCATTACTGCCCTTTTCCAAGATGGCATCTTTGGTCTCATGTGCACTGTGTCTTCCTGCTATAAAACTCCATCCCAGCCTTCAGTCTGTGCTGGAGTATTCTGCCTTGCATCCAGCTCCTGACCTCTGATTACTCCCTGGCTATATACCTGCTCCTGTGAACCTGTGTGGTGATCCTGCTACTCTGCTCTGAGTTCCTGCTGCATACACCAGTTCTAGTAATCCTCCTTCATCTGCTGCTTGTATTTACTTCCATCTGCATTTGCTGGACATGTAAGCTGTTTGCTTCTCTGCAAGAACCTGAGACTATTAACCAGGCATCCCTGGTTGAGCTAAGATATTATTTGAACTGCCTTATAAGCTTATCTATCTGTGTTTGGACTAAGACAAGGATTTATTCGTGTCAAGTATCCTCAAGAATTATTGTGCTTCATAGACTTTATGCTTGATTGCATTTTCCTCTGAAGTTTCCTATAGACTGCTGAGCTGCATTTGATATTTGCACCAAGTGTTGTGGACTTGAGTTTCTCTCTGCACCTGTTTGAATCACCGTGTGATAATATAGACTTTACCACTTATAAAACTGTGTCCTGTAGTTGTCTTGTTCCACGCAAAGAGTCTCCTGAGTTATCCCCTATAATTATTACAAGGACTATCAGCTGTGTATCCACCAGTCTTCTGCACAACACAACTGATGGTCCCAACACAATTTGTAAGGCAAGAAATCCCACTTATTAAACCTGACAGGGCACACCTGTGAAGTGAAAACCATTTCCGGTGACTACCTCTTGAAGCTCATCAAGAGAATGCCAAGAGTGTGCAAAGCAAAGCAAAAGGTGGCTACTTTGAAGAACCTAGAATATAAGACATAATTTCAGTTGTTTCCCACTTTTTTGTTAAGTATATAGTTCCACATGTGTTAATTCATAGTTTTGATGCATTCAGTGTGAATGTACAATTTTCATAGTCATGAAAATACAGAAAAATCTTTAAATGAGAAGGTGTGTCCAAACTTTTGGTCTGTACTGTATATAAATAAATATATATATATATATATATATATATATTTAACATGTGTCAGTGGATTTGGAGCTATGTATTAGTGTGAAGCTAGGCGGATCTGTAACCAGATTTCACAATATAAACTGCATGGGTTTTTTAAATGGATCTCTTAAGACCTAATGAGGCTAGTGTACTTTCTTTGAAAATCTATGTCAGAATGGCTACATGATCCTGATACGAAGATGAGTATTTCATAATTTCTCCTTTAATATTAGGCAGTAAAATTTTCCTAAATAATTTATACAGCCATCATAACATGCATTTTCAAAGTAAGTTCATCAGCCTCATCAGGTATAAGAGATCTATTTAATAATGTGTGCAGTTTGTACTATAAAACTAGGGTGACAGATCCTGTTTAAGAAATGAATTACAATGTTGGTCCTATGTATATTAGGAAATAAAGTGGTGATTATTCCCTTAAAGTCTACTGCAGACTTTTATATGGTTTGTTCTTTTATTCTCGAGGACATGGCTATTTTCAGATTTTTATTTCTTACATGTCAGTATCATTTTATTATGTTGGAGTCTGTGACTAAGAACTGTTTGCCTTGATTGGTGACTTTCCCAGTGCAGTTTGATATACCAGTTGTGTGCCATTGGCATCCATATTGCCTGGTATTACAGCTTGCGCAGATCAGCAGCTTGTTTGCAATCTGTTTTACTGGGTTGTCCAAAATATTTCAATATCCAGGGTTCATAGACCATCTGGAGAAAATCGTTTTATTCGAAAATTTCACATTGGTGTTCTGTGCTGTGTAATGATGGCACCAGCTCCACTGGGATGGAAGCCACCAAAGCCTGAGACGGCTAGAGAAAGTCATAGGTTGTAAGACCGAGGACTAGATGAGCTTCTCTTATGCAAACGAGACGCTGCATAATTCTGAAGTATTTTTCAATTGTTATAAATTTCGTAAAAATAAGATTTTATTTTTTAGTCCTATTACAGCCGCAGACATTTACTGTTGCTGTGTCATAATACCATGATAAATCTTATATATAAAGCTGAATGTGTGTGTGTGTGTGTGTGTATGTATATGTATGTATGTGTGTGTGTATGTATGTATGTGTGTATGTCCGGGATTTGCATCTGCACCGTCGCAGCTACAGCCACAAAATTTTGCACAGTCACACATCTGGACCCCGAGAGCGTCATAGGCTATAATGTGAGGCAAAATTGTAACCCCGCGCATTCCAATTCACCAAACAATTTTGCCCCTATCTACATAATGGGGAAAAAGTGAAAGGAAAAGTGTTGGAGGTAAATTGACAGCTGCCAGATGTGAACAAGGGGGACTTAAAGAGTGAGAGCGATGGCGCCAAAGAGTATATACCATACAGTTGCTAAGGTGGGGCCCTGACATGGGATACTCACCACACACGGGGATATGAACACACACACAAAATGCGCCACACACTACCACGTGCTTGAACACATATATCACCCTCAGCACACATTTCACCACACATACACCAACCTCGCCACATAAATGTCGAAACACAAAAGTCGCCGTTCAAAACTCGCTACGCGCAAAACTCGCCACATGCACAAAAGTTGCAACACATGCAAAAGTTGCCTCACACAAAACTTGCACATACTCAAAAAGCACCACACATAAAACTCGCCACGCGCAAAACTCGCCATGCGCAAAACTTGCTGCACACAACTTGCTACACTAACCTGTCACATGCAAGTCGACACACAAAACTCATCTCACAAAAGTCGCTACATGCATGTCGCCACACGCAACTCAACACACACAACTTGACACATGAAACTGACCCTAAGGCCTCTTTCACACGTCCAGATAATTCTGGTACCGGAGAAATCGGTACCGGAGTTATCCGTGTCCGTGTGTCCATGTGCTCACGTGGCACATCCGTGTGGCACACGTGCGGCAGCCGTGTGCCGCCCGTGTGCCGCCTGAGGACCACACGGACCATGCAGGAGAGACAGCACTACAGTAAGCGCTGTCCCCCCCGCGTGTGGTGCTGAAGGCGGCATTCATCTCTTCTCCCCCGCAGGAGAGAAGAGATGAAAGATCAAGCTGCCAGCACTGAGAGGAGACATCGCGGGAGCTGGGTGAGTATTTCTCTGCAAGGGGCCGGGCACCACACGCGGGGGGACAGCGCTTACTGTAGTGCTGTCTCTCCTGCGGGCGGTACGTGCACACGAAGGAGAGTGCACACTGTTCTCCGTGTGCACGTGTGCAGGACGTATTGCTGTACGTGCTGCCGGAGAGAAATGGACATGTCTCTGTGTTTTCAACACGGACACACGGTCCGTGAAAACACGGAGACATGTGCATAGACTCATTCATTTGAATGGGTCTACGTGTGTCAGTGTCTCCGGTACGTGAGAAAACTGTCAGTACACGTACCGGAGACACTGACGTGTGAAAGAGGCCTAAAATACACACAAGTCTGGTATTATCCTTCAAAAATAAAAATCTGATTAATAAGCAGACAAACTACAAGAGCAACAAATGTACCATATAGGAAATCCGGCAGCTGTCAGTCACATGACCTGTCTATTATGTGTATGTGTGAGCTTATATATACTTCCAGGGAGGAGGGCTTCCTGTTGGCTGGGGATTTATCAGGCTGCCAATTTAGCTTACAAATACTGAGGTAAAAATACTGACCAAATAACGTGTGAATGAAGTCTAGTACAGGAGGAGATGACATACAGGTACATACTATATACCAGGGCCGGACTGGGACTAAAATTCAGCCCTGGCATTTGAAGTCACACAGGCCCACTTGTCACATGGTGACTGTATAATCTTTGTACACTTGTAGGCTACAAGAAGTGAAGGGAGTGTAACACGACTATATAACATATAATTACAGCTGTATCCAGCATTACAGCTTAGTCCCCATAGAATGTAATACAGCACAGCCCCCATAGACTATAATACAGCACAGCCCCATAGAATGTAATGCTGCACAGCCCCCATAGAATGTAATGCAGCACAGCCCCCATAGAATGTAATGCAGCACAGCCCCATAGAATGTAATACAGCCAGCCCCCATAGAATGAAATACAGCCAGCCCCCATAGAATGTAATGCAGCACAGCCCCCATAGAATGTAATGCAGCACAGCCCCCATACAATATAATGCAGCACATCCCCATAGAATGTAATGCAGCACAGCCCCATAGAATGTAATGCAGCACAGCCCCCATACAATATAATGCAGCACAGGCCCATAGAATGTAATGTAGCACAGCCCCATAGAATATAATGCAGCACAGCCCCCATACAATATAATGCAGCACAGGCCCATAGAATGGAATGCAGCACAGCCCCATAGAATATAATGCAGCACAGCCCCCATACAATATAATGCAGCACAGGCCCATAGAATATAATGCAGCACAGGCCCATAGAATGGAATGCAGCACAGGCCCATAGAATATAATGCAGCACAGCCCCATAGAATATAATGCAGCACAGGCCCATAGAATATAATGCAGCACAGGCCCATAGAATGGAATGCAGCACAGGCCCATAGAATATAATGCAGCACAGGCCCATAGAATATAATGCAGCACAGGCCCATAGAATGGAATGCAGCACAGCCCCATAGAATACAATGCAGCACATGCCCATACAATGGAATGCAGCACAGGCCCATAGAATATAATGCAGCACAGGCCCATAGAATATAATGCAGCACAGGCCCATAGAATGGAATGCAGCACAGCCCCATAGAATATAATGCAGCACAGGCCCATAGAATATAATGCAGCACAGGCCCATAGAATATAATGCAGCACAGGCCCATAGAATGGATAGCAGCACAGGCCCATAGAATACAATGCAGCACAGGCCCATAGAATGGAATGCAGCACAGGCCCATAGAATGGAATGCAGCACAGGCCCATAGAATGGAATGCAGCACAGGCCCATAGAATGGAATGCAGCACAGCCCCATAGAATATAATGCAGCACAGGCCCATAGAATATAATGCAGCACAGGCCCATAGAATGGAATGCAGCACAGGCCCATAGAATGGAATGCAGCACAGGCCCATAGAATGGAATGCAGCACAGCCCCATAGAATATAATGCAGCACAGGCCCATAGAATATAATGCAGCACAGGCCCATAGAATGGAATGCAGCACAGGCCCATAGAATATAATGCAGCACAGGCCCATAGAATGGAATGCAGCACAGGCCCATAGAATATAATGCAGCACAGGCCCATAGAATGGAATGCAGCACAGCCCCATAGAATATAATGCAGCACAGGCCCATAGAATGGAATGCAGCACAGCACCATAGAATATAATGCAGCACAGGCCCATAGAATATAATGCAGCACAGGCCCATAGAATAGAATGCAGCACAGGCCCATAGAATATAATGCAGCAGAGGCCCATAGAATGGAATGCAGCACAGCCCCATAGAATATAATGCAGCAGAGGCCCATAGAATGGAATGCAGCCAGCCCCATAGAATATAATGCAGCAGAGGCCCATAGAATGGAATGCAGCACAGCCCCATAGAACATAATGCAGCAGAGGCCCATAGAATGGAATGCAGCACAGCCCCATAGAATATAATGCAGCAGAGGCCCATAGAATGGAATGCAGCACAGCCCCATAGAATATAATGCAGCAGAGGCCCATAGAATGGAATGCAGCCAGCCCCATAGAATATAATGCAGCAGAGGCCCATAGAATGGAATGCAGCACAGCCCCCCCCCCCAATAGCTCCACAATCCAGTCATCACTCATTGATTAAAAAAAACAAACAGTCTACTCACCTCTTTCCTCCTGCCCCGCGCTGCTCTGGCTCTGGTCTCAGCAGTCGCAGTCTGCCCGCCCGGTCACACAGCAGGTGCGCGGTGATATGACATCATCGCGCACCCGCAGTGTCAGCGGCAGGCAGAGCAGGGAATGATGGGAGAGGGGGCGTCAGCAGACGCTCTCTCCTCCATCATTGCATTCAACTGTACCGGCATCTATGACGCCGGTATAGTTGAATGCGGGGCCGGGAGTGCGCCGACAGCGGGGACACTCAAGCGGCCCACTACTGCCACCGGCCCTTCTGGCATTTGCCAGAACTGCCCGATGGCCAGTCCGGCCCTGCTATATACAGTGGAGATGACACACAGGTATCTGCTATATAATTGTCTAAGAGTCACTTCCGTCTTTCTGTCTGTCTGTCTTTCTGTCTGTCTGTAACGGAAATCCCAAGTCGCTGATTGGTCACGGCAAAACAGCCAGGACCAATCAGCGACGGGCACAGTCCGGCGGCAAAATGGCAGCTCCTTCTTCCCCGCAGTCAGTGCCCGCTCCATAATCCCCTCCAGTCAGCCCTCACACAGGGTTAATGGCAGCGTTAACGGACCGCGTTATGCCGCGGTGTAACGCACTCCGTTAACGCAGCTATTAACCCTGTGTGACCAACTTTTTACTATTGATGCTGCGTATGCAGCATCAATAGTAAAAAGATCTAATGTTACAAATAATAATAATTTAAAAAAAAAGGTTATTCTCACCTTTCGACATCGCGTTTTGTCCTCGGCAGTGCAAGTGGCAGGTTCCGGTGCCAAGGATGCTATGCTAGAAGGACCTGCCATGACATCATGGTCATGTGACCGCGACGTCATCACAGGTCCTGCGCTCATACCAACCCTGGGACCGGAAGCTGCCGCGTGCACCGCACACAGGCGCCAGGACTTCAAGGGGCCTTCGGAAGGTGAGTATATGTTTATTTTTTATTTTAAGTCTTTTTTAACCACGCATATAGTGCCCACATTGCTATATACTACGTGGGTTGTGTTACATACTGCGTGGGCTCTGTTATATACTACATCTCTGTGCTATATACTATGTAGCTGGGCAATATACAACGTGACTGTGCAATATACAACGTGACTGTCCAAAATACTACGTGGCGGTGCAATATACTACGTGCTCTGTGTTATATACTACGTAGCTGTGCAATATACTATGTGGCTGTGTCGGTTCTGTTATATACTACGTTGACTGTGCAATATACTATGTGGCTCTGTTATATACTACGTGGCTGTGCAATGTACTACATAGCTATGCAATATACTACGTGCCTCTACAATATACTACGTGGCTATGTTATATACTACGTGGCTCTGCTATATACTACGTCGCTGACCAATATACTACATAGCTGTGCAATACACTACGTAGCTGTGCAATACACTACGTGACTGTGTTATATACTACGTGGCTGTGCAATATACTATGTGGCTCTACAATATACTACGTGACTGTTATATACTATGTGGCTCTGCTATATACTACGTGGCTGAACAATATACTACGTGCCTGTGCAATACACTACGTGGCTATGTTATATACTACGTGGCTGTGTTATATACTATGTAGCTCTGCTATATACTACGTACGCTGTGTTACATACTACGTAGCTCTTTTATATACTACGTAGCTACGTTGGTTGTGTTATATACCATGTCACTGTGCAATATAGTACGTAGCCTGTGCTACATACTACCTACATATTCTAGAATACCCGATACGTTAGAATTGGGCCACCATCTAGCATACTATATACAGGAGCAGATGACACACAGGTATATACTATATACAGGAGGAGATAACTTACAGGTATATACTATATACAGGAGGAGATGACATACAGGTATATACTATATACAGGAGGAGATGACATACAGGTATATACTATATACAGGAGGAGATGACATACAGGTATACACTATATATAGGAGGAGATGATATACAGGTATATACTATATACAGGAGGAGATGACATACAGGTATATACTATATAAAAGAGGAGATGAAACATAGGTATATAGAGGAGGAGATGACATACAGCAGGTATATACTATATAAAGGAGGAGATGACATACAGGTATATACTATATACAGGGGAGATGACATACAGGTATATACTATATACAAGAGATGACATTCAGGTATATACTATATATAGGAGGAGATGACATACAGGTATATACTATATACAGAAGAGATGACATCCAGGTATATACTATATATAGGAGGAGATGACACATAGGTATATACAATATACAGGAGGAGATGACATATAGCAGGTATATACTATATACAGGGGAGATGACATACAGGTATATACTATATACAGGGGAGATGACATACAGGTATATACTATATACAGGAGATGACATACAGGTGTATAGTATATAACGGAGATGACAAACATGTACAGTGGGGCAAAAAAGTATTTAGTCAGTCAGCAATAGTGCAAGTTCCACCACTTAAAAAGATGAGAGGCGTCTGTAATTTACATCATAGGTAGACCTCAACTATGGGAGACAAACTGAGAAAAAAAAATCCAGAAAATCACATTGTCTGTTTTTTTATCATTTTATTTGCATATTATAGTGGAAAATAAGTATTTGGTCATAAACAAAATTTCATCTCAATACTTTGTAATATATCCTTTGTTGGCAATGACAGAGGTCAAACGTTTTCTGTAAGTCTTCACAAGGTTGCCACACACTGTTGTTGGTATGTTGGCCCATTCCTCCATGCAGATCTCCTCTAGAGCAGTGATGTTTTTGGCTTTTCGCTTGGCAACACGGACTTTCAACTCCCTCCAAAGGTTTTCTATAGGGTTGAGATCTGGAGACTGGCTAGGCCACTCCAGGACCTTGAACTGCTTCTTACGAAGCCACTCCTTCGTTGCCCTGGCAGTGTGCTTTGGATCATTGTCATGTTGAAAGACCCAGCCACGTTTCATCTTCAATGCCCTTGCTGATGGAAGGAGGTTTGCACTCAAAATCTCACGATACATGGCCCCATTCATTATTTCATGTACCCGGATCAGTCGTCCTGGCCCCTTTGCAGAGAAACAGCCCCAAAGCATGATGTTTCCACCACCATGCTTTACAGTAGGTATGGTGTTTGATGGATGCAACTCAGTATTCTTTTTCCTCCAAACACGACAAGTTGTGTTTCTACCAAACAGTTCCAGTTTGGTTTCATCAGACCATAGGACATTCTCCCAAAACTCCTCTGGATCATCCAAATGCTTTCTAGCAAACTTCAGACGGGCCCGGACATGTACTGGCTTAAGCAGTGGGACACGTCTGGCACTGCAGGATCTGAGTCCATGGTGGCGTAGTGTGTTACTTATGGTAGGCCTTGTTACATTGGTCCCAGCTCTCTGCAGTTCATTCACTAGGTCCCCCCGCGTGGTTCTGGGATTTTTGCTCACCGTTCTTGTGATCATTCTGACCCCACGGGGTGGGATTTTGCGTGGAGCCCCAGATCGAGGGAGATTATCAGTGGTCTTGAATGTCTTCCATTTTCTAATTATTGCTCCCACTGTTGATTTCTTCACTCCAAGCTGGTTGGCTATTGCAGATTCAGTCTTCCCAGCCTGGTGCAGGGCTACAATTTTGTTTCTGGTGTCCTTTGACAGCTCTTTGGTCTTCACCATAGTGGAGTTTGGAGTGAGACTGTTTGAGGGTGTGCACAGGTGTCTTTTTATACTGATAACAAGTTTAAACAGGTGCCATTACTACAGGTAATGAGTGGAGGAAAGAGGAGACTCTTAAAGAAGAAGTTACAGGTCTGTGAGAGCCAGAAATCTTGATTGTTTGTTTCTGACCAAATACTTATTTTCCACCATAATATGCAAATAAAATGATAAAAAAACAGACAATGTGATTTTCTGGATTTTTTTTTCTCAGTTTGTCTCCCATAGTTGAGGTCTACCTATGATGTAAATTACAGACGCCTCTCATCTTTTTAAGTGGTGGAACTTGCACTATTGCTGACTGACTAAATACTTTTTTGCCCCACTGTATATACTGAGAGGAAAATGAGAGGTGTGAGGTGAAAATGAGAGGTGTGAGGTGAAAATGAAAAGGTGTGAGTCCAAAATGAGAGGAGTGAGGGAAAATAGTGGAGTGATCGGAAAATGACAGACGTTAGGTCGAAATGACAAGTGTTAGGGGGGAATGAGAGGAGTGAGGGGGAAAATAAGAGGAGTGAGGGGGAAAATGAGAGGTGTGAGGGAGAAAATGAAAGATGTGAGGGGGAAAATGAAAGATGTGAGGGGGAAAATGAGAGTCGTGATGGGAAAATAAGAGAAGTGAGGTGCTATAACTAACCACAGATATTTACTATGCCCAGGCAACGCTGGGCTCTTCAGCTAGAATATAAAGCCAATATTTTATATTAATAGATACAGCGCCATTCTTGTCCATAGGATGTGTCTGGTTTTGCAACTAATCCATATATTTGAATGGGAATAAGGCACAGTACCAGACACAGCCTAAGGCCCAGTACCAGACACAGCCTAAGGCCTACGTTCACACAGTCAGCATTTGGTCAGTATTTTACCTCAGTATTTGTAAGCCAAAACCAGGAGAGGGTGAAAATTACAGCAGTGGTGACATGTTTCTATTATACTTTCCTCTGATTGTTCCACTCCTGGTTTTGTCTTATAAATACTGAGGTAAAATACTCAATGTGTGAACGTGGCCTAGGTATACTACTACTAAAGCAGACCACATGCACACGTTCAGTATTTGATCAGTATTTTACCTCAGTATTTGTAAACGAAAACCAGGAGTGGAGCAATCAGAGGAAAAGTATAATAGAAACACGTCACCACTTCTGTAATTTTCACCCACTCCTGGTTTTGGCTTACAAATACTGAAGTAAAATACTGACCAGATAGTGATTGTGTGAATGTGGTCTAACTGAGTAGTCAGGAATTTAAGAAACCCTTTATTGGGAAGTTCTGGGTTAATAGTGGGTACAGAGATGCCCCAGGGTGTCTGATCTACTTTCCTCAGAGAGCGGAGAGAACAGATTCATTGAAAACTGTTGGTTTCTATAAATCCAACCATGACTCTGTCCATTCTCACAGGAAAGCTGTTTCTACAGAAGAACTGCATCAAAAATGCATGTAATCCACACATGACTATACCAATAAAGTTTTGTCAAAGCGTTGTCCTCGTGTTTTTATTGCGTTTTTGTCTGTCTTTTTTTTGGTATGTCATGATTTAAATAGAGTTTCTGTGTGTTTGACACTTCCTTGTATTTGGCTTTGACAAAACCTTATTGAAACAGTCCTGTGCAGATTACATGTGTTTTTGATGCGTTTCCACCGTGGAAACCCACTAAAAATGTATGTTCATTTTTTACCTGCAGATTTTTGTGTCTAAAGCAAGTCTAAGGGTAAAATGTGCACAGAAAACTCAGCTGCCCTCAAGAGAAATTGTCATGTTGGGGATTTGAAACCTGCACCGTAGGTCAGATTACATTGCGTAAAAAAAGAAGTACAGTGGACATGAGATTTCTATAAATCCCATCCACTTTGCTGGAACTGTAAGGCTATGTTCACACGTTGGGTGGTCTCTGATGTGGTTTTTTGTCTGCATTCAAAACTTGCTTTATTGGCAGTAGAAAAGCTGCTTACAAAAGTATTTTTTGCTTCATTGTTTTGCTTTATTGTTGTTTCTTGTGCATGCTGATAAAGTTTAGTGCCCCCCCCCAAAAAAAAAAATACATAATTCAACGTCCTTAGATTTTTGCACCACAAAATGCAGCCAAACCTGATACATATTTTTTTGCTGCATTTTTTTGCTGCATTTTTTGCACTTACTCATTGCTTTCTATGGGTGAAAAAAACGCTTCAAATATGCTGAAAGAAGTTACATGATGTATTTATTTCCATTTTCCCATTAGGGTTAGGGTTAGGGTTAGGGCTAGGGTTAGGGCTAGGGCGAGGGTTAGGGATAGGGCTAGAGTTAGGGTTAGGGTTAGGGTTAGGTCGAGAGTTAGAATTAGGGTTAGGGTTAGGGCAAGGGTTAGGGCTAGGGTTAGGGCTAGGGTTAGGGTTAGGGTTAGGGTTGGGGCTAGGGTTAAGGCTATAGTTAAGGTTGGGGCTAAAGTTAGGGTTAGGGTTTGGACTACATTTACGGTTGGGAATAAGGTTGGGATTAGGGTTAGGGGTGTGGTTAGGGTTACCGTTGGAATTAGGGTTAGGGATGTGTTTGAATTAGGGTTTCAGTTATAATTATTGGGAGGTTTCCACTGTTTAGGCACATCAGGGTCTCTCCAAACGCGACATGGCGTCCGATCTCAATTCCAGCCAATTCTGCGTTGAAAAAGTAAAACAGTGCTCCTTCCCTTCCGAGCTCTCCTGTGCACCCAAACAGGGGTTTACCCCAACATATGGGGTATCAGCATACTCAGTACACATTGGACAACAACTTTTGTGGTCCTATTTCTCCTGTTACCCTTGGGAAAATACAAAACTGGGGGCTAAAAAATAATTTTTGTGGAAAAAAAATATTTTTTATTTTCACGGCTCTGCGTTATAAACTGTAGTGAAACACTTGGGGGTTCAAAGTTCTCACAACACATCTAGATAAGTTCCTTGGGGGGTCTAGTTTCCAATATGGGGTCACTTGTGGGGGGTTTCTGCTGTTTAGGGGCTCTGCAAATGCAATATGACGCCTGAAGACCAATCCATCTAAGTCTGCATTCCAAATGATGCTCCTTCCCTTCCGAGCTCTCCCATGCGCCCAAACGGTGGTTCCCCCCCACATATGGGGTATCAGTGTACTCAGGACAAATTGTTCAACAACTTTTGGGGTCCATTTTCTCCTGTTACCCTTGGTAAAATAAAACAAATTGGAGCTGAAGTAAATTTTGTGTGAAAAAAAAGTTAAATGTTCATTTTTATTTAAACATTCCAAAAATTCCTGTGAAACACCTGAAGGGTTAATAAGCTTCTTGAAAGTGGTTTTGAGCACCTTGAGGGGTGCAGTTTTTAGAATGGTGTAACACTTGGTTACTTTCTATCATATAGACCCCTCAAAATGACTTCAAATGTGATGTGGTCCCTAAAATAAAATGGTGTTGTAAAAATGAGAGATTGCTGGTCAACTTTTAACCCTTATAACTCCCTAACAAAAAAAAATTTTGGTTCCAAAATTGTGCTGATATAAAGTAGACATGTGGGAAATGTTACTTATTAAGTATTTTGTGTGACATATCCCTGTGATTTAATTGCATAAAAATTCAAAGTTGGAAAATTGCAAAATTTTCAAAATTTTCGCCAAATTTCTGGTTTTTTTTTTCACAAATAAACGCAGGTAATATCAAAGAAATTTTACCACTATCATGAAGTACAATATGTCACGAGAAAACAATGTCAGAATCACCAGGATCCGTTGAAGCGTTCCAGAGTTATAACCTCATAAAGGGACAGTGGTCAGAATTGTAAAAATTGGCCCGGTCATTAACGTGCAAACCACCCTTGGGGGTAAAGGGGTTAACCACTTCCAGATACGAAAGCCGTGAAGCATCTAAGAGCAGTGACCGGACCATATTTGATGGATTCTGTTTGTTGGAAGCAACTCACTAACTTATATGCACTCTGCAACTAACAAAAAAGTCTTCTACTTCAGAAACTAATTGGATATGCTGATGCCTAAAAAAAGCATTCAACAGTCAAACTGATTTCTAGTGTAATGAAGTAGATGAACAGTGGCGCCACTGCCACGTCCTGTCCCATTCCAATTCTGACCATTTTGCCTGAGCTGGGAGAAATTGGAGTGGAAACTGGAAAAGTTGCAAAATTTGAGGGTCAAATCGAGTTCTTAGCAAATTTTGTGACTTTTCAAAGCAATTTATGCCAGAATTCTGGTGAAATTGTTTTGTTGAATTGCGCCAGTGTATTTTTGCTCAATTTATTGACTGGAAACTGAGCATAAGCTCCCAATTGTTGTGAAGGTTTAAGTTTTTGAGGAGGATAAGGAGAGTTTTCGCTCACTTTCTATTAAAAAAAAACCTCTGCATGAACATACCATTAAAACCACTAGGAAAACTCTATTAATTTCTATGAGAAATCCACTTGGCTAGTCATATGAGGAGGTTTTTTTTAATTTTTTTAGCTGTCCATTTAGTCACACGTAGGGCATGTGTTTTTTTTCCATTATCACCCAGCCAATTGCAGCAATAAGACCTGGAAAATTCATTGAAACAGTTACATGTGGAGCGCCCCAAGGGGCCGTGGGATACTCGGTATCGGGTCCGACACGGTAGTTCTTAAAGGGGAAGGTCATGGCAGCAATGACCTAGTCCGTCGCCCTGGGCGTCCAATACTAAAGCGTTGTTTTTGTGGTAAATGGAAAAGGGAATAAAGTTTATTGGGAAAAGGGTAAATGTTCGTGATGCCACCCGGGGTGTTTGTCAATGAGATGGTGGCCGATGCTGCAGTTCAGATCCTCTGGGGCAGATGGTGATATAGCAGAGTTGGTGCAGCTCTCCACGAGTAGAGCTAACCCCAGGGCAGATGCAGTGTAGAGATATAAGATGGCGGTGGTGGTTATGCCAGGTGTGATAGGAATAACATAAAGGACACAGCAAGGTGCAGTTTCCAGACTTTTACTCAGTTCCTTATGGCACCCTGCCGGGTGTGCTGTGTCCTCTGGGTTTGTGGTCCAGCAAACTCCCAGGTAGTTTGGGATACACCTTTCCAGGACTCCTTTCATATGCCTTTCTCTAGCCGTCTCTAAGCTGGCTTCCACTTCTCCTGCCCAGTGCCTTACCCACAGTGTCCCAAGCCAGCAGCTGGAACCTGGTCGAGCGATGTCCTCTGAGTCCCCTGGGTCTTATACGTTTGCCTTTTTGGTGAAGTATGGGTGGATGTGGCTGTGGCCCTTGCAGAAGCCATAGTCTCCGGTTTCTTAGCTGTACTTAAGCTTCTCACTAAGTTGTAGCCGGTCCCATGACTGCGACTTAGTCCCTCCACGTCTGGATACGGGCCCCATGGGTGGCTTCAGCACTTCCCATGCCCCTGGGACCCCTTCTGTCCTTCTGGGAGCTTTACTCTGCTTCTCCCTTTCAATTCTCTGCTCTGCTCTGTCTGTCAGGAGCTGCAGACCCACACGTCTGCTCAGCTCCACTTCTCACAGATTCCTCTCTGCTCTCCCACCTTGTAAGCTCCTCCCCTCTTTCCTATCTACCCCACCCACTCCCCAGCACCCTTTCCTATCCAGCCTGGGATGAGGCCTTCCTTCCTAAGGGTACACCCAGATGCCCCGACTAAACTGGTGGGTGTTGGATGTGAGTGTTAGAGTAATGGGTAGTGCTCCCTCATTACCTGAGAGTGAGATATCACATCTCTGGATGAGGTGCAGTATCTCTGTGGTGACTGGACCCTAGGGGTGTCACACATGTCTTAGAAATCTACATAAAATCTGTTTGCTTAGAGTATTTTCTTGGCCTTTAAGCTTATCCTTATGACAAGCCATAAATACATTATTTTTGAGGCTTGGATTCCTGGGTTTCCACCAAATGAAGGGGCAGAAAGAATAGGCATTGTTTAGAGAAACACAGTGCCATAGATACTTCTGCTGCTGTGCCTGGTGTTGCAGCTTTGTACTTTGTTTTCTGCATGGGATGATTTATTGACCTTGAGTCAGCAGCTAAAATTGGATCCTTGTAGCGCCTGAGTCCTGGGTTCAGGTCCAACCAAGTATAGCATCTACATGTAGTTCATATGTTTTCTCCATGTTTGCGTGGGTTTCCTTTCTCACGCCAAAAACATACTGATAGGGAATTTAGATTGCGAGCTGCTATAGGGACAGGGAGTGTTTGGGTATGGTCAGACTGTCTTTTCCTGTAGTTTTTCTTTGCATGACATTTAGAAGCTGTTAGGGTATGTGCACACGTTGCGGATTCGCAGCAGTTTTCCATGCGTTGTACAGTACCATGTATACCTATGGAAAACCAAATCCTCAGTGCCCATGCTGCGGAAAATTCCACGCGGAAACGCTGCGGTTTATTTTCCGCTGCATGTCAATTCTTTGTGCGGATTCCGCAGCGTTTTTACAGCTATTCCTTTATAGAATCCGCAGGTGTAAAAACGCAGGTGAAATCCGCACAAAATCCACAATAAATCCACGGATTTTTCAGAAACCGCGCGGAAAAATCCGCAATGGAATTCGCAACGTGTGCACATACCCTTATTTTTCCTTCAGGCTGGGATCACATGGCCAATGACCGCTGGGTGCAACTTCTACATTACAGCATAGAGAAAGTTGCAAAAAGATGGAACCAATTGGAATTTTCTTTGCAGGTCTCAAAGCGGCCCCTTTCACTTGTACTAAGTTTAAAATCCCATAATAAAGCCGGAGTCGCTGCAAGAATAATGGCAAAACTGCCAGCTAAGCTACTTTAGGAAAAAGGCCACTGTCTTTCCCTGAAGCAGCTTAGCCCAGCAGCCTTAGCCTAGCCTTAGCAGGTCATGGCAGGGAATCTGTCACCAAGAGTTTGTCCCCTAAGCTATTTATATGTGCATATGTCTTTTTAAAGACAAGTCCAGCAGTACCTTTACATGGTCAGTCTATTCCTCCACTACTGTTAAATCAGAGTTTAATTCATCAGCCTCATTTGCATATTAATTAATAGTGGATCTGAAACCTCTGTCACTCCAGCTCTATTCCATGCCCAGCGCCACCACCCACCCCTCCCTGTCTGACAGCCTCTATGCCATATGACTTCAGCCAAAGAAGCCATCAGTCAAGCAGGAGGAGGCTGTACTGGGTGGGGAATAGAGCTGGAGTGGCAAAGGCTTCAGATCTACCATAGCTCTTCAGTCTCATTGACATATCAATTCAAACTCAGAATTCTCAGTAAAGGAGGAATGAACCGGCCATATAATGGTATTATTGGACTTGTCTTTGAATGATCTAGATACAGTATTAATTAAATATTTGTAGAACTCCTTTTGGCCTTTCGAATGTTCATGACTTCCTTGATAAGCATTTTTTTGCCTTGATTATTTTCATCAAGTGTCTACCGTCTAAAAACTAATCCATTACATGCAGAAAAAAAAAGATTTTGCAACGTTAATAATTTGTTTCTGGCAACAGATCTTCCTAATGATCCAGTTAATATCTCCAAGTCTCGTTACACAACTCGTTAGCGTTGTCCTCCATTGACTATTGTCAATAAACACTTGGTAACATCCTTTTCATCACTCCTTCCATATATATTTTTTTGGGGGATTTTTTGCCAGGAGTAAATAAATCAGTTGGAAAAGAGCAGTAGATCAGATTTTTTTTTCCCAGAATACTCGAGAGCTTGCCAACATTGCGAATCATTAAGTTGTATAAAATGCCCTGAGGTCTGTTGAGAGCTATCGCTTCTTAATTAGGCTCTCAGGGAAATCACTAAGCTTTATAACTGAGGCACATAGGTCTTTAAAGAAAGGGCTCTGCCAGATGAACAGATCCGATAAATCCCTCTGGTGAATACTTAAAACAATCCCAGTGTAAAGGAGATGGGAACTCCAGGTTGTGCTGTTACCCTTCCCTTATTTAATATGCACAGAGATCGATGGAAAAGGAACCATTGTATATCACGTTGCCAAAAGAGCAATGTGTCATGTAAGATTAATTATTGCAATTCATGACAGTGCGTTAATTAATTCCTGACGTGCACTTTCCTCGTTCAAGTTCTCGTTAACAGTGATGACTGCCATGTTGTTTAGAGAGCGTTGTGTAAGTGAATGGCCAATGATCCTTGGGGCTTGTACCAGAACATCCATTTCTCTTCTAGTAATTTTATGATTTATTATGATGGGTCAGTATTCATTAATAAAATAGATTAATAAAAAATGCTCCCTTAGGATATGTTCACATTGTATTTTATTCAGGTAGTCATCATAAACAATGAGCTTTTCAAGCAGAAACTGCTTCAGGAAACACTGACATTTTCTTATCCCCAGGCGTTTGTAACTAAAAGAGCCACCTTGTGCAGCATAATGCTGCATTCTGTCAAGGCGGCTCTTTTATTTGGGGTCCCTTGAAAGAATCGTTTTTATAATTTGGCCTCCATACCTGTAGTTTGTCAGGGGGGCATGTCTTCCCTCCCAGGACACAAATGCCTCCCAGCCATCAGTCATTTCCTCCTTTCCCTGGGCGCCGCCTCCTCAGTGTTCAGTCATTTTTTTGTAATTTTTTTTCTCGGGCATGTGCAGTCAGCGCTGCCCTTCCACTGACATCACATGATGTCTTCATTCTCGCGCCCGGGTGTACGCGCGGCCCGAGATCCCGCCCCGCAGTCTCTTCTGATTTATTTACACTGGGGGGCTGGGAATCTTGGGCCGCGTGTACACGCAGGCGTGAGAATGAAGACATCATGTGATGTCAGTGGGAGGGCAGCGCTAACTTCGCATGCCCGAGAAAACAAAATACAAACAAATTACTGAACGCTGAGAAGGTGGCGTGTTGTGAATTTGGATTCTGGGCTCCCCCGGTGGCTACTGGTGGAATTGAACTGGTGTTTTCATCTTCTCTGTTCACCTGTTCCCATCAAGATGTGGGAGTCGCTATATAACCTTGCTGCTCTGTTAGTTGCTTGCCGGTCAACAATGTTATCAGAAGCCTCTCTGTGCTTGTTCCTGCTCCTAGACAACTACTAGATAAGTTGGACTCTTGTCCATGTTTGTTTTTGCATTTTTGTTCCAGTTCACAGCTGTAGTTTCGTTACTGTGTCTGGAAAGCTCTTGTGAACAGGAATTGCCACTCTGGTGTTATGAGTTAATGCCAGAGTTTTAAAGTAATTTCTGGATGGTGTTTTGATAGGGTTTTCAGCTGACCATGAAAGTGTCCTTTCTGTCTTCTGCTATGTAGTAAGTGGACCTCAAATTTGCTAAACCTATTTTCATACTACGTTTGTTATTTCATCTTAATTCACCGCCAATACATGTGGGGGGCCTCTGTCTCCTTTCGGGGTATTTCTCTAGAGGTGAGCTAGGACTAATATTTTCCTCTGCTAGCATTATTTAGTCCTCCGGCTGGTGCTGGGCATCTAGAATCAACGTAGGCATGCTACCCGGCCACTGCTAGTTGTGCGTTAGGTTTAGTTCATGGTCAGCTCAGTTCCCATCTTCCAAGAGCTAGTTCCTATATATGCTGATGCTATGTTCTCTTGCCATTGAGAACATGACAGTTTGACCGGCCCACTAAAGGGTTAAAATCCTTGGCTGTGAAAGGAGAGAAATAAGAAGTCTGCTGAGAATTTTTTTTTTTTTTTCTCCTTCTAATCTTTGAATGGCTCTGTGTCCACCTGTTTGTAATGGATCTTCAGAGTGTAACTGCAGGTTTGAATAATCTCGCCACGAAGGTACAAAATTTGCAAGATTTTGTTTGTCATGCACCTGTATCTGAGCCGAGAATTCCTTTGCCGGAATTTTTCTCGGGGAATAGATCTGGGTTTCAGAATTTTCGAAATAATTGCAAATTATTTTTGTCCCTGAAATTTCGCTCTGCCGGAGACCCTGCACAGCAGGTCAGGATTGTGATTTCCTTGCTCCGGGGCGACCCACAAGACTGGGCTTTTTCATTGACACCAGGGGATCCTGCGTTGCTCAATGTGGATGCGTTTTTTCTGGCCTTGGGGTTGCTTTATGACGAACCTCATTTGGAGCTTCAGGCAGAAAAAACTTTGATGTCCCTATCTCAGGGGCAAGATGAAGCGGAAATTTACTGTCAAAGATTCCGTAAATGGTCTGTGCTTACTCAGTGGAATGAGTGCGCCCTGGCGGCGACTTTCAGAGAGGGTCTCTCTGATGCCATTAAGGATGTTATGGTGGGGTTCCCTGTGCCTGCGGGTCTGAATGAGTCCATGACAATGGCTATTCAGATCGATAGGCGTTTGCGGGAGCGCAAACCAGTGCACCATCTGGCGGTGTCCACTGAGAAGTCGCCAGAGAGTATGCAGTGTGATAGAATTCTGTCCCGAAGCGAGCGGCAGAATTTTAGACGGAAAAATGGGTTGTGTTTCTATTGTGGTGATTCTACTCATGTTATATCAGCATGCTCTAAGCGCACTAAAAAGCTTGATAAATCTGTTTCCATTTGCACCTTACCGTCTAAGTTTATTCTATCTGTGACCCTGATTTGCTCTTTGTCATCTATTACCACGGACGCCTATGTCGACTCTGGCGCCGCTTTGAGTCTTATGGATTGGTCCTTTGCCAAACGCTGTGGGTATGATTTAGAGCCTTTGGAGACTCTTATTCCTCTGAAGGGGATTGACTCCACCCCATTGGCTAATAATAAACCACAATACTGGACACAAGTAACTATGCGTATTAATCCGGATCACCAGGAGATTATTCGCTTTCTGGTGCTGTATAATCTACATGATGATTTGGTGCTAGGATTGCCTTGGCTGCAATCTCACAACCCAGTCCTCGACTGGAGAGCTATGTCTGTGTTGAGCTGGGGATGTAAGGGGGCTCATGGGGATGTACCTGTGGTTTCCATTTCATCATCTATTCCCTCTGAAATTCCTGAGTTCCTGTCTGACTATCGTGACGTCTTTGAAGAATCCAAGCTTGGTTCATTACCTCCGCACCGAGAGTGCGATTGTGCCATAGATTTAATCCCGGGTAGTAAATACCCAAAGGGTCGTTTATTTAATCTGTCAGTGCCTGAACATGCTGCTATGCGAGAATATATAAAGGAGTCCTTGGAAAAGGGACATATTCGTCCATCGTCATCTCCCTTAGGAGCCGGTTTTTTCTTTGTGTCAAAAAAAGACGGCTCTTTGAGACCATGTATCGATTATCGGCTTTTGAATAAAATCACTGTAAAATATCAATACCCATTGCCGTTGCTGACTGATTTGTTTGCTCGCATAAAGGGGGCCAAGTGGTTCTCTAAGATTGACCTTCGTGGGGCGTATAATTTGGTGCGAATCAGGCAGGGGGATGAGTGGAAAACCGCATTTAATACGCCCGAGGGCCACTTTGAGTATTTAGTGATGCCTTTTGGTCTTTCAAATGCTCCGTCAGTTTTCCAGTCCTTTATGCATGATATTTTTCGCGATTATTTGGATAAATTTATGATTGTGTATCTGGATGATATTCTGATTTTTTCGGATGACTGGGACTCTCATGTCCAGCAAGTCAGGAGGGTTTTCCAGGTTTTGCGGTCTAATTCTTTGTGTGTGAAGGGTTCTAAGTGTGTTTTTGGGGTACAGAGGATTTCCTTTTTGGGATATATTTTTTCTCCCTCTTCCATTGAAATGGATCCTGTCAAGGTTCAAGCTATTTGTGATTGGACGCAGCCCTCTTCTCTTAAGAGTCTTCAGAAATTTTTGGGCTTTGCTAACTTTTATCGTCGATTTATTGCTGGTTTTTCGGATATTGCTAAGCCATTGACCGATTTGACTAAGAAGGGTGCTGATGTTGCTGATTGGTCCCCTGACGCTGTGGAGGCCTTTCGGGAGCTTAAGCGCCGTTTTTCCTCTGCCCCTGTGTTGCGTCAGCCTGATGTTGCTCTACCTTTTCAGGTTGAGGTCGACGCTTCTGAGATCGGAGCTGGGGCAGTGTTGTCGCAGAAAAGTTCTGACTGCTCCGTGATGAGGCCTTGTGCCTTCTTTTCCCGTAAATTTTCGCCCGCTGAGCGGAATTATGATGTTGGGAATCGGGAGCTTTTGGCCATGAAGTGGGCTTTTGAGGAGTGGCGCCATTGGCTTGAGGGGGCCAGACATCAGGTGGTGGTATTGACTGACCACAAAAACTTGATTTATCTTGAGACCGCCAGGCGCCTGAATCCTAGACAGGCGCGCTGGTCATTATTTTTCTCTCGGTTTAATTTTGTGGTGTCATACCTACCGGGTTCTAAGAATGTTAAGGCGGATGCCCTTTCTAGGAGTTTTGAGCCTGACTCGCCTGGTAACTCTGAGCCCACAGGTATCCTTAAGGATGGAGTGGTATTGTCAGCCGTTTCTCCAGACCTGCGGCGGGCCTTGCAGGAGTTTCAGGCGGATAGACCGGATCGTTGCCCACCTGATAAACTGTTTGTTCCTGATGATTGGACCAGTAGAGTCATCTCTGAGGTTCATTCTTCTGCGTTGGCAGGTCATCCTGGCATTTTTGGTACCAGGGATTTGGTGGCAAGGTCCTTCTGGTGGCCTTCCCTGTCACGAGATGTGCGAGGCTTTGTGCAGTCTTGTGACGTTTGTGCTCGGGCCAAGCCTTGTTGCTCTCGGGCTAGTGGATTATTGTTGCCCTTGCCTATTCCTAAGAGGCCTTGGACGCACATCTCGATGGATTTTATTTCAGATCTGCCTGTTTCTCAGAAGATGTCTGTCATCTGGGTGGTGTGTGACCGTTTCTCTAAGATGGTCCATTTGGTTCCTCTGCCCAAGTTGCCTTCTTCTTCCGAGTTGGTTCCTCTGTTTTTTCAAAATGTTGTTCGTTTGCATGGTATTCCTGAGAATATCATTTCTGACAGAGGGACCCAATTCGTGTCTAGATTTTGGCGGGCATTCTGTGCTAGGATGGGCATAGATTTATCTTTTTCGTCCGCTTTCCATCCTCAGACGAATGGCCAGACCGAGCAGACTAATCAGACCCTGGAGACATATCTGAGGTGTTTTGTGTCTGCTGACCAGGATGATTGGGTTGCTTTTTTGCCATTGGCAGAGTTCGCTCTCAATAATCGGGCCAGCTCTGCCACTTTGGTGTCCCCGTTTTTCTGTAATTCGGGGTTTCATCCTCGATTTTCCTCTGGTCAGGTGGAATCTTCGGATTGTCCTGGAGTGGATGCTGTGGTGGAGAGATTGCATCAGATCTGGGGGCAGGTGGTGGACAATTTGAGGTTGTCCCAGGAGAAGACTCAGCTTTTTGCCAACCGCCACCGTCGTGTTGGTCCTCGGCTTTGTGTTGGGGATTTGGTGTGGTTGTCTTCTCGTTTTGTCCCTATGAGGGTCTCTTCTCCTAAGTTTAAGCCTCGGTTCATCGGCCCGTATAAGATATTGGAGATTCTTAACCCTGTTTCCTTCCGTTTGGACCTCCCTGCATCCTTTTCTATTCATAACGTTTTTCATCGGTCATTATTGCGCAGGTATGAGGTACCGGTTGTGCCTTCCGTTGAGCCTCCTGCTCCGGTGTTGGTTGAGGGTGAGTTGGAGTACGTTGTGGAGAAAATCTTAGACTCTCGTGTTTCCAGACGGAGACTCCAGTATCTGGTCAAGTGGAAGGGATACGGCCAGGAGGATAATTCTTGGGTGAATGCATCTGATGTTCATGCCTCTGATCTGGTTCGTGCCTTTCATAGGGCCCATCCTGATCGCCCTGGTGGTTCTGGTGAGGGTTCGGTGCCCCCTCCTTGAGGGGGGGGTACTGTTGTGAATTTGGATTCTGGGCTCCCCCGGTGGCTACTGGTGGAATTGAACTGGTGTTTTCATCTTCTCTGTTCACCTGTTCCCATCAAGATGTGGGAGTCGCTATATAACCTTGCTGCTCTGTTAGTTGCTTGCCGGTCAACAATGTTATCAGAAGCCTCTCTGTGCTTGTTCCTGCTCCTAGACAACTACTAGATAAGTTGGACTCTTGTCCATGTTTGTTTTTGCATTTTTGTTCCAGTTCACAGCTGTAGTTTCGTTACTGTGTCTGGAAAGCTCTTGTGAACAGGAATTGCCACTCTGGTGTTATGAGTTAATGCCAGAGTTTTAAAGTAATTTCTGGATGGTGTTTTGATAGGGTTTTCAGCTGACCATGAAAGTGTCCTTTCTGTCTTCTGCTATGTAGTAAGTGGACCTCAAATTTGCTAAACCTATTTTCATACTACGTTTGTTATTTCATCTTAATTCACCGCCAATACATGTGGGGGGCCTCTGTCTCCTTTCGGGGTATTTCTCTAGAGGTGAGCTAGGACTAATATTTTCCTCTGCTAGCATTATTTAGTCCTCCGGCTGGTGCTGGGCATCTAGAATCAACGTAGGCATGCTACCCGGCCACTGCTAGTTGTGCGTTAGGTTTAGTTCATGGTCAGCTCAGTTCCCATCTTCCAAGAGCTAGTTCCTATATATGCTGATGCTATGTTCTCTTGCCATTGAGAACATGACAGTGGCGCCCAGGGGAAAGGAGGAAATGACTGATGGCTGGGCGGCGTTTGTGTCCTGGGAGGAAAGACATGCCTCCCTGACAAACTACAGGTATGGAGGCCAAATTATAAAAACGATTCTTTCAGCGTTGGAAGGCACCACAAATAAAAGAGCCACCTTGACAGAATGCAGCATTAGTGCTGCACAAGATGGCTCTTTGAGTTACAAACGCCTGGGGGGATGAAAGGTTCCTATTAAAGAGATTGTCCACTACTAGGACAACCCCCTCTTAAACTAAATGTTCTGCCCTGATAAAACAATAAAGCCTATACTCACCTTCCATGATGGCTCAGTTTTAGTGGTGTCGGTACTCACTCTCCCCTAGGTTGTGATGCGGTGGAATGTCACGTGATGCCCAATGCCCGATCAACGCTAGTGTCACTGTCTCCACCTCCGACAAACTGAACATGAAGAAGAAGGCAGGCAGCAGCTGCAGCTCGAATTTCTCTTCATGTTCAGTTTGTCCGAAAGCAGAGACAGTAACGCCAGCCCTGATTGGGAGCCAGGCATCACGTGTCACAACAGCGCATCACAACCCCAGCGAGAGCGAGTGCCGACACCACGGGAAAGGCTCCGGCACGAGAGGTGAGTATAGGTTTTATTATTTTATTACGACCGAACATTTAGTTTAAGAATCAGTTGTCCCAGCAGTGGACAACCCCTTAAAGTGTGTTTTTGCTAAGAGTTTGTTCACGTTGCATTTTTGCCGCAGTTTTTTGCCTTGATTTTTTCAAGGATAAAAAGTTGCACTTTACAGTAAGGGCAAACTGAATGTGAGTTCTGAAATATCATGCCCATGTTGCTTATTTTTTCCTGGTGTTTTTTAACCATCAGGTTACGTTCTCATGTTGATCTTTCCGTGCATTTTTGACGCTGTGTAATTTTGCTGTGTCAAAACCACAACATCTTACAGTTTCAGTGAAGTGGATGGGATTTATAGAGATCTCCTGCCTTCTGTGTTTCGTTATTACTTAGTGTAATCTGACCTGTGGTGCCTGTTCCACATCCGTAGCATGTCAATTTCTCTTGTTGGTACACTTAGTTTTCTTTCCAGATTTTCCCCATAGACTTGCATTAGATGCGGAAAATCAGCAGGCAAAAAATGCACGTTTGTCTATACTGTAATGTTTTGTCAAAACCAAATACCAGGAAGTATAAAAAGCAAAGCAACTGTATTAAAAGCATGACACACCAACAAGAGACAAAAACTGCAGGGTCAAAAATGCGATAAAAACGGGTGTCAAAAAAACGCACACAAAACGAAATGAAAAACCACAAGTAACCAAAGTTAAGTACGGTAATAGATGCAGAAATTCTGCAGCTTCAAAAACTCACAAAAATCTAATGTAGCCTCAGGTTAAGCTCACACGATGAGTTTTTGACGCTGCGTATCTTTACTGTGCAATAAACGCAGCATCTTACAGTTCCAGTAAACCTCCTGCCTACTGTGCTATTTTTCCTTATGTATCATAAGCTGATCTGCGATCCATAACATGTCAGTTTCTCTTGCGGGTACGCTGAGTTTTATGCACTGATTTTTCCCAAAGAATTATACCAGATGTGGAAAATTTGCTGGAAAAAAATACATGTAATCTGCACATGACTGTATCAATAAAGATGCTACACAAAATCTGCACCATTGAAAACTTGCCAAATACTCATCATGGGAAAATGGCTTCAAAGTGTTTTTTTTTTTTTTTTTTAATTTGCAGCAGGTCAATTTTTTTCAGCATTTTTGCAGTGTTTTTCACCCATTTAAATGCATGGGGAAAAAGTAAAAATGCAACAAAAACAAACTAAAAAAAGTGGAAAAAAGTTAATATTTTACGCAGCATTTTTATTGTCAGCAATTTGGTACAGAAAAATCTGCTGCTCAAAAAGTGCATATATTCTAAGGGCTCACTCCCATTAGCATATAAATCGGATCAGTGCAATGTTAGTAAATGAGTCAGTGCTCATCTGTGAGTTATTTCTCAGCTCGGATCGGACTGACAAACAAATTGCAGCATGCTGAGATTGTCTGTGAAAATCAGATCGCAAACGCCAATGTAAGTCAATGGGTGCGAGAAAAAAATCTCATGGACCATGCATGTGCCATCCAATTTTTATGCACAGATCTCAAACCTGACATTTCGTCAGCCAAGTAAAGTAAATTCACAGCCTGAACCATCAGAATAGATATATGTCAGTGAGATATATAATCAGTGCTTTGCATGTGTATTTTCTGTAATTGTATTTATCTAATAAGTAAATAAATAACTGGAAAAAACGGCGTGGGGTCCCCCTTATTTTTAATAACCAGCTGAGGAAAGGCAGACAGCTGTGAGTTGGTGTTATTATTATGGGAAGTGGTCAATAAACATGGAGTTTCTCGGTCTATTAATAACAACTCGCAGCTGTCAGCATAGCCTTTACTTGTCATTACAAAGGGGGGACCCCCCAAGCATGACACATGATCCCCCCTATTTTTAATAACCAGCAAAGGCTAAACAGACAGCAGTGGGCTGATATTAATAGGCTGGCAAGGGGCAATGCATATTGTCCCCTTCTCAGACTAATAAAACCAGGCCTCAGCCACCCCAGAAATGGCAAATCCATTAGATGCATCAATTCTGGTGCTTAGCCTTGTCTCTTCTTGATTGCCCTGGTGCGATGTTAATGGTTTTAGGGTTGATGTCAGCTGCGTAATGTCCACTGACATCAAGCCAGAGGTTAGTAATTGAGAGGTGTCTGTCAGACACCCCCATTACTAACCCTGTAGTAGTGTTGAGCGATACCGTCCGATACTTGAAAGTATCGGTATCGGATAGTATCGGCCGATACCCGAAAAGTATCGGATATCGCCGATACCGATACCCGATACCAATACAAGTCAATGGGACACCAAGTATCGGAAGATATCCTGATGGTTCCCAGGGTCTGAAGGAGAGGAAACTCTCCTTCAGGCCCTGGGATCCATATTACTGTGTAAAATAAAGAATTAAAATAAAAAATATTGATATACTCACCTCTCCGGAGGCCCCTGGACATCACCGCTGGTAACCGGCAGCCTTCTTTGCTTAAAATGAGCGCGTTTAGGGCCTTCCATGATGTCACGGCTTCTGATTGGTCTCGTGCCGCTCATGTGACCGCCATGCGACCAATCACAAGCCGCGACGTCATTCTCAGGTCCTAAATTCCTAGGATGAGGAGTTTAGGGCCTGAGAGTGACGTCACGGCTTGTGATTGGTCGCGTGGCAGTCACATGAGTGGCACGCGACCAATCAGAAGCCGTGACGTCATGGAAGGCCCTAAACGCGCTCATTTTAAGCAAAGAAGGCTGCCGGTTACCAGCGGTGATGTCCAGGGGCCTCCAGAGAGGTGAGTATATCAATATTTTTTATTTTAATTCTTTATTTTACACAGTAATATGGATCCGATACCGATTTCCGATACCACAAAAGTATCGGATCTCGGTATCGGAATTCCGATACCGCAAGTACTTGCGGTATCGGAATGCTCAACACTACCCTGTAGTCAAAAGAAAAAAAACACACACAAAAATCCTTTAATTGTAAAAAGCACTCCCCAACAAGTTTATCTTTATACATTTATTAGCAAAAAAAAATTAACTAGGTCAGCCATAAATCCATAATCTGGATGTTCCACAATGATTCTTGACGCTGCTACATCTGTAGGCTGTGATGAGCGGTGACATCAGTAATGTTACCACTCACCACAGCCGCCGGAGCTCACTGAGAGTAGGGTGAGAACTAGCGTTAGTGACAAGCGGTGACATCATTAAGAATACTGCAGTTCACAGACTGTTGTTTTCACGGTAACCTCTGAATGAGCCACAGAGGACAGCTTGTAAGCTGGCCAGCTATGAACTGCTGTAACCTTACGAAATTCACCATAGTTTACAGCTGGTGGCTCACACAGAGGTTACTGTTAGAACCGCCGACTGTGACCTGCGGTAACCTTAATTGCGTCATCGCTGTAATGACAGCCTAATCATATCAGCTGACAGCTGTCTACTTAGCCTTTACTGGTTATTAAAAATAGGAGGGACGCCATGTAATTTTTCTTGGGTTACCCCCTAATTGCCAGTAAAGGCTAAGCAGATAGCTGTGAGCTGTCTGCTTTCCTTTAGCTGGTTATTAAAAAAAAGAAGGGAGCCTACGCTATTTTTTTAAATTAAGTATTTATTTGATAGTTTAAATAAGGCTAAACACCCTTTACTGCTACATGATAGGCACTAAAGGGTGCCACTTTATTATATGTAGGGGGTTTGTGACATTAAATATCTACAGGACATCTATCCTATTTATTCTATCTATCTATCTATTTTTATATAAGATTGCTCTATTAGTTTGTAAACTATCCTTAAATGACAGAGGGAATTACAGTATGTAAAAGCTGATGTTAAAAACACATTGCATACAGATTGCATATGAATGTCATACGGATGCTAGTTGAGAAAAATCGCATTGTACTCCCATGACATTCGTCATACTTTTCTGAATCAACATCGAACCGATTTTTTATATTCTAGTGTGACTCCAGCAAACAGTTCCTTAAATCTTTTGTTAACTTTTTCATAAATGTTTTTTTGAGCATTTTTTGCACATTTTAAAACATTTTTGGAGAGGCATGTTATGACATCCACTAGGCAATAAACAGAAGGCTAGCATTTTTTTTAGTTGAAATATTTACAAAATGTTTTCGGGCAGCTTCCCATTGGCTTCTATTGTAATGTATGGAATGATTTCATACTGGAAAACACTTGCAGAAAGGTCTACTCACATCTTTTAATAGATTGTCATTATGAAAGCCCTTCCCACAGTATAAGGTCCCCAAAGTCCTTGACTCAGTATGGTGCCCTCTCGAAAAGTAAGATGGCCTCCATAGCTTCACAAACAATATGATGCCCCCACAGCAACCTCGCACACACATTATAAGGCCCCTACACAGTATTATTGGCCCACCACCCTCCACAATCATTATGAGACCGCCATTGCCCCACGCACATTATGAGACCCCAGACATTATGATGCCCCACACACATTGCATTATGATGAGGCTTCGACACAGTATGCTGGCCATTGGAGCAATTCTAGACTACTAATTCTTGTTATTTCAGGAAATCTATGTGTATATAAACAGCAATTGACTGACTCTGACTCTTTTTAATGTATTATAGCATTTAATGAGCATGTGGAGCCCCCCTGCTATGTCATCCTCTATTGTAATTAGTTGATCCTGTGTTATCAGCATTTATAGGGATTCTGCCTGTCATAGTCATTATCAGCACTGTCTGTACTGATAATGAGGTTGTTGAAAAGTCATCTATGAAAAGTGTGGAAATTGCAAGATTTAAAAAAATTTTTTAAATACAGAGCATACATTTGCCACACAAAGAATCAGATTTAAACAATATGTAATTTTCTGATAATAACTAAATTGCTGGCCTACTGGGCCTGTCTGTATGCCGCCCTGGTTGTGAAGCGCTGGATGGTTCTGCAGGGCTGAGTAGCATCCCACCACCTCCTACATAATGTGGAAACACAGTAGGTGGGCAGGCACCCCAGTCCGCTAGCCGAAACCCCATGGACCAGGGATCGTCCCACCGAATGCCCGATCTCCCTTTAACGTGGGCATAATGCTACTCAAGACAACAAAGGATGAAACCGTATGGCAATACTTTATTAAACCACAAACCAGGCAGATAAGATGTAGAACAGTCCTAGCAAAATACGCCAAAATGGTGCACATCACAGAGTCTCACCCTTCCGCTGACTCGCCGGGATAATAGCAGCTGTTACTTCAGAGCTTCCAGGGTTGACTATCCCACCTGTGGCACACACACAGAGAGGAAGTAACAACAAGCATAGGAAGATGACTTTCCATTCAGATACAAGGCCAGTTGACCCTAGGATTACTACCCAGCTTCATCTTCCAGAGTCGACTACCACAGCTGTGGCACACACACAGAGAGGAGGTAATGACAAGCGTAGAAAGATGACAGTCCATTAAGTTACAAGGCCAGTTGACCCAAGGGGCATAACCTGGTTTCTCCGAACATATCCATGGAGCCAGACAACCAGCAGGTCCCAATCCTGGCTTTCTCCAAACATATTTATAGTTCAGCGATGGTCAATGGAATAGATCTGTATTCTTCCAACCAGGGCCAAGGTCCCCTAGGTTGTTTCCTGTAGAATAATAGATCCATGTCCATCGTGATGGATCCATGATGTATTGGCAGCAGTCCTGTAGGGTCCCCTGGATTTTTGGATGTCTTGGTAGAATCTCTGTCTCTCTCTCCCTGTCTCTCAATCTCTCAGTATCTCTGAACACAAGCAGATCCTCCTATTTATAGGTCACAATTTTTCATTTAGACATTCCACCACAGGCTAGGGGGAAGGTGGTAGAAGGCCATCCCTCACTGCTGAAGTGTTCAAACAACATGCATAAATTATCCTTCATATTGCAGAGCATAAATGGGTCATCAACATATTAACAAACATTCAAAAGTAAACATATAGATAAAAGTCTATTCTTTCTGGCTTGCTACAAATAGTCATCTGGTTAATTAAGATACAATGCTGTGTCTCCACATTTTGTATAGTATAGCCTGGACAGTACTGGTCGTTGCTTTGCTCAGCAGTTGCCTACACAAGAAGATGATGACAAAGGGGTGTTTCCTTGCGTTGACTGGACCCATGAGAATTTAGCTATTTCCGCCTTGATAAAATTCTGCATACAGCCCTGTTTCTCGCAAATTTCATGTTATAGATTTTGCCAGTCCCATTTCTCTTTTCATAAAATTAAAAGGTTAAATATGGGGTACTGGTATCATGTCTTTGTCCAGAATAGATCCAACACCCACATCATTCATATCACCCAAAAAGGCAATTGTGACCGCCAACCTAAATACCCAATGTACAGCCATTGGCTTCTCCCAAAATGAATAGACCTGGGAAGAGGCAAGGCAAGAAGGACATGGCTACCCCCACCCTTCAAATTTTAGCAATTGTAGCAGTGTTTGAAATGTTGCTTCCAGTCCCTGAATGGACTAACATTATTGGCAAGGCCCATACAAGTGATAAGATGGGCTAAATGAATTAATGTTGTGCACCTATTATGACTTTGGTGCATCTTATTCCTGCCTGCTTCTCAGTAAAATTGACGTATGAAGCATCAGTCTTAATGAGTCAGGGCTATAATTCTCAATTTTATAATCCTCAAACTTTCACAGGGTTCCAAAGTTTTAAAGATCGTCAGAGCACGCTGGGAGTTGTGGCTTTGCAACCACTTGAGAGTTTATGGCTGCCAACAATATATATATATATATATATATATATATATATATATATATATATATATTTATATTTAACCTTCCTCTAGTGTTAGGGTCGTGACCGACCCGTTTTAGGTTTTTCATGCATACAAATTCTACATACATTTGTTTATTGCATCAAGACTTTTTGACTTTTTCAGGAACTTATTTTTAAACAAAATACAATAAAATAAAACTATTTTACTAAATTGTAAAATGCTCTTACTAAAATTATAACAATTTCGACCCAGGTCTAATATAAGAGTAAAAAAACAATAATAAGTCTCAAAACTGAACTCATAAACACAATATAAACCAACAGCCCACAGCCAGCTCTACCTCCAACAACTTGAGTTAGGGACATGTCCAGGCATGTATGGCCAAATCAGCTTAGAGTTGGTACTTTGCAGAGTATACATCTCCAGTTTACACATGCAACAATGAGGAGAAGATTTGATGTAAGCCAAATTCTGGATTATATCTTAGATGATAATGAATCAGAGGACACACAGCAGCAAACTGATACAGATGAACAGGTTTCTGAGGAGGAAGATGATGTGGAGTACCAACCGGAAGACACAGACAGTTCTGATCAGTCTGATGAGGAGGTCACTGGTGCTGAAGCTGCTCCCGCTGAAAGATTCAAATCGAAAAGTGGCAAGATCAGTTGGAGCTCAGTACCTCCAGATGTACATGGCAGGGCAGATGCTGCAAATGTCATAAAAATGACCCCTGGGATCACAAGGTTTGCTGTGACAAGAGTAAGTGACATCAAGACATGTTTTGATCTGTTTATGCCATTGTCAATAAAAAAGTCATTATTGCTATGACAAACCTTGAAGAAGAAAAAGTCCACGGCGACATGTGGAATGACCTTCATGATGATGTCCTGGATGCCTACATTGGTGTTCTTCTCCTTTCTGGAGTGTACAAATCCTGCAATGAGGCCACTGATAGTCTCTGGGACGCATCGACAGGCAGGAATATTTTGCGGGCAACAATGTCACTTCAAAAGTTTCAAATGATATCAAGAGTCCTCAGATTTGACAACAGAGACACCAGAACAAAATCTGACAAACTTGCTCCCATCAGGGATGTTTGGGAGAAATGGGTGCAGCTCCTTCCCCTGATGTTCAACCCAGGGCCAGAGGTGACAGTAGACAAACGTTTTCTCCCTTTCCGCAGAAAATGCCCCTTCCAGCAATACATGCCAAGTAAGCCAGGCAAATATGGCATAAAAATCTGGGCAGCCTGTGATGCAAAAACTAGCTATGCATGGAATATACAGATTTACACAGGCAAGTCTGCAAGCGGCATCCCTGAAAAAAAAACAAGGAAAACGTGTAGTCCTCGATATGACTACTGGACTGCAGGGTCACAACATTACTTGTGACAATTTTTTTTACCAGCTATGACCTTGGACAAGAACTTCTCAGGAGGAAAATCACCATGGTGGGCACAGTGAAAAAAAACAAACCTGAGCTGCCCGCTGAATTGTTGCAGATGAAGGACAGGGCTCCACTTTCCTCAAAGTTTGTTTTTACAGACACCACCACTGCTTTTTCATACTGCCCCAAAAAATGACGGAATGTGGTACTGATGTCCACACTTCAACACTTCACAAAGATGCAGCTGTGTCATCAGGAAGTGACAAAAAGCCCAGAATCATCCTGGACTATAACAAAAACAAAGGAGGAGTGGACAACCTGGACAAGCTGACTGCCACCTACACTTGCCAGCGAATGACTAGGAGATGGCCAATGGTTGTATTTTACAACATCCTTGATGTGTCAGCAGCATGCAATTCATTTGTGTTGTGGACCCACATTCACCAAGGATGGAATTCAAAGAAAGAAAACAAGCGGAGGATGTTTCTTGAGGAACTAGGAAGATCCCTTGTCAAGGCGCACATTGACCAAAGGGAACAAGTGCCCCGAGACCCAGCCGCTGCAGCCTTGGTCCGACAACTCCAGAGCTCAACAAGTGCTTCGTCCACACCCACAGCAACACAAAGAGCATCATCACCAGCATCCTCCTCAACCAGCCCTGCCTCAACATCAACCACAACAGCCACAACCCCAGTGAGACCACCTGATTCTAAAAGAAAGAGGTGTCAGGTCTGCCCTAGCAATAAGGACAGAAAGACAAACACATCGTGCTTCGCCTGCAAAAAATACCTCTGCAAAGAACACACAAAAAGTGTCACTTTTTGCCACACATGCATCTAAATACTAATGCATCTAAAAACTACTACTTGATTTCTGTTGATTTGATTTGCTTGATTGATTGTTGTTTGTTTGTTTGACCTAGAAAAGCTACTTTTTATTATTATTGCTATTAATGTTAATATAATTTTCATCTTTTATTTGTATTAAAGTTCTATAAAAAAAAAAATCAGTTTTTTGCCTTTTTCATAAAGTAGTTAGATATGGGTCAAAATTGACCCGTAACACCATAGATGTTACTAGAGTTAATAATATAAAATATATAGATGTATATTTTTTTACATTTAAGAAATGTGTTCTAAAACCCTTCAGTAATAGTCAGGTAATATAACAAACTTTTTAAAGTTTATATTATTCTCTTGAGGTTCATTTGACAATATTTTTATATTGAAAATGAAGGGTACGCTCTCAAATGAAAGGCCCAGGGGGCCACAACAAAAATATTAAAATCAATCCTTCCATGGATGAGAAACCCTAACAAGGTAACTAAGAGGTAAGAAACAAATTGGATCGTAAATAACTGTTTTTAGGGTATCCTAGGAGTGATTTAAGACACGGGTAAAAACCGACCCGTTAACATAAGAAAGAGTAACAGAAAGTTAACACTAGAGGAAGGTTATATATACTATAATGTGATCCCATAATAAGCACGTGTTAATAATAATCCAGTAATCCATAAAAATGAAATTCTCTCTATGGCAAAATAATCAGGGCTAAACAGAAGAGTACTTAGCCCTCCCCTGCTTAGCGAATTAGTAAATCCCTCCCCTATTGTTTTATTTTAACAAAAAATTATTGTAACCTCACATTTTATCTTTTTCTTTATAAAATCTACTTGAAGAGAGGACGAAAATCTAAATTGACTCATCCTGATATCTTAGTCTATTTTAATACATTTTGCCATGGGAACAGAAATACTGTGTTGAAGTCATCCTTGTAATGACACATTACACGTGGGAAAAAGGTAGTGATTTTATTACAAGATTTACATGCTTTATTTCTTCCATTTAAAGGAGTTTGCCAAACCAGTAAACTTCCGCCATATGGAAAAAAAAAAATCAATATTTGTAATATATAGAGTTCTGAAATAGTGTTTTTTTTCCAAGCGCCAGGAATTGGACATCGCGGCCCAGTGCAATGGCAGCATCGTTTCTGGTATAAACCTCATTAAACTCCAGCTGAGCCATACTTCATTTTATGCACTTCTGATCTGTGTGTTCAGATCACTGAAGTCTTCATTTTACAAAAATAACAATTTTTTTCCCCATTGGTTCAGTAGTGATATTTCTTACGTTCTCACTCATTCTGATGTACTGGGATTTTCTCAGCTTGTCCGTGGTTCTCTGCACAGTAAGAACCTATATTAGTGTAGGCAAAGTATGAAATGTGACTTTAATGGTTGGCAGGGTGTTTGGTCTTGATTACATACAACGGTTATGGAAGAAGTGATGACAGAGGAGATAAGTGCCCATCTAAAGGTGCACAAACAATGAAACCTATTAATGATGGAGGCTTTGGAACACTTTATCGATAAAAGAATTAGGAAACCCCCACATTACACCTACGGGGCCTTCGTGACCTCCCATTCTACATCCACAGACATTAATATGGAGTTGCTCCCCACTTTGCAGGTATAAGAGCTCCCTCTCTTCTGGGAAGGTTTTCTACAAGATTTAGGAGTTGTCTGTGGTATTTTTTGCCCATTCATGTAAAAGAGCATCTGTGTTATTCATCCATGTGTCCAGAATTTCTTGGTATGCTTAAGCATTAATATTTCCCTTCGCTAGAACTAAGGGGCCGAGACCGACCCCTGATAACAACCACATAGATTTACCCCTCACCACTTAACTTTACAGCTTGCACAATTCAGTCAGGCGGCTAATGTTCTCCTGGCATTCACCAAACACAGAGTCATCAATCAGATGCCAGATATGAAATGTGATCCGTCACTGCACAAAACATGACTCCAGTGGCTACAACTTTACACCACTCCATCCATCGCCTGGCATTGTGCTTGATGATGTAATGCTGCATACAGCTGCTCAGCCATGAAAATCCATATCATGAAGTGACCGGTGCAGTTTTTGTGCTGAATGTTAATACTAGAGAACTCTGCAGTTATGGAGTCAGGAGAGCATCGGGTGACTTTTTCTGCCCTCTGCTCCTCAACACTCGGTGACCCCGCTCTGTATCGTTACGTGGTCTCCACTTTAGGGCCGAGTTGCTGCGGTTCCTTCCACTTTTCAGTATTATCACTCACAGTTGATGGGGGAAGATTTGGGAGGGCATGACCTGACTTCTTACAGCGATGGCTCCTTTAACAGGTCCTCGCTGGTATCAGTGAACTCTTTACCACCAACCATTCTGTCACGTGTCAGTAAAGGCAGAAGGCATGGCTGAGGGCCGAATGTTACACATCGGGGGCAATGAGGCCAGATGTTACACGCCAGGGGTGATGGGGCCAGATGTTATACACTGCAGGTGAGAGGTCAGAGGTTACACACAGGGGGCGGTGGGTAAGGATGTTATACATCAGGAGCGAGGGACCAAATATTACACACTGTGGGCTAGGGGTCGGATATTATACACCAGGGGGCAATGGGGCTGGATGTTATATATTGGGGGTGAGAGGCCGGACGTTACACACTGGGGGGTGAGAGGCCAGATGTTACACAATGAGGCGAGGGGCCAGATTTAATGCAAGTGTAAAATAACTGTTACTTCCATAGGACTGAGCAAAAAATCCTGAAATCAGTGATTGCGAAGTGCCCCCCAATACTTCTCTCCATATAGTGTACAAGAACAGGTAATAAATGCTCTTGTAGCTGTCACTATTTATTGATGCACTACATAGTACAGCCACATGTCACTCCGGAGGGCCGACTCAACTGCCCATTGATTTGAAATGGGGCATGTAATATTTTATTTCATTCAGGCAATAAATATTTTTTTTCTCACTCATCGTTAATTTAAAATATCGGAAGATGTAAGTTGCGGATGTGCTGTCAGCAGGGGCCCAGACCTTGTTCCTACATCGGGGACCTTAATAGTCTTGGTGTGCACTTATACGTGAATCCTTCTTGATCGTAGAGCTCCGCGGCTGCAGGAAATAACACTATTAGCCATTTATTGCAATCTTAGGAAAACAGACAAAAAACTAATAATCGACTTCATAAATGATGTGTTTTGCCTCCAATGATGGTTTAGATAAGACTCTTGTTGTTTCACCCTTAGCATTGCTTTTGTTTCTACACCTGCCGATATATTGTGTTCACTGGCTGTTTCCGAATGTTTATTTTCTCATAACCATCTGTCCTTAAAATGAGTTATGTTTTATTAGCTTACACACATTTCATCACTTGCTGCAGGGTGCGAAAAACATCAGGAAAAAGTTTTGGGCTTAGTAGAAAGAATGAAATACTAGCTTCAAAATGCAATATATTGGTTGCAATCCCCCATAATCTGCCCATACAAATTGATTTGGAGCTTGTAACGTTGTGTGCTTATAATGAGTTTTGGGTGAATTTCTGATGTTGCCTATTTTCACTGTCCAAAAAAAACCTGATATCTTACAGTACCAGTAAAGCCGAGAAGATTTCGAGAAATCTCGTGGCCGCTGTGCTTTTTTTTTATACTTAGCGTAAACTGACCCACAGGGCGTGCTTCAAATCTGTAGCATGACAATTTCTGCTTTATGTACGGATTTTTCCCATAGACTTGCAGTAGATGCCAAAGATTCAGGTAACAACCGCACGTGTGTTTAGTGCTTTTCCATGGTGGAAAAACATCAAAAACCCATGTAATTCGCACATGGCTGCATCAATAAAGCCAAATACCAGGAAGTATCAAAAACAAAACTGCTTTATTTAAAACATGAGACACCAACAGGAGACAAAAAAACAGCGTTAAAAACGTGATAAAAATGCATGTTAAGAAAACGCAATATGATAGGTACAGAAATGGTGCAGAAACAAAATAATCACCAAAAGCTCATCGTGGTACACAGGGTTTCCAACTTGACTACTTTTTTTTTTTTAGCTAGATCATCAAAAAAATCACAGACAGAGGATATTTTTTGGGGGACACATTGGAAAACCATAGTAATCCATTATGATTATAAGTGACACATCTACATGTCACTGTGACCTGTAAAGTTTGTTCGGCTTTTTTTTTAATGCACGTAGCAAAAAAAGTGACCAGTTTCTATGGACGGTCCTAAAACTTCAGTATGGTTGGCCACCCTGGTGGAGTCGTAGCCTTATTTAGTTTTTGTGTATTGTGTTAGGGGGTGAGTGCTCTCCTGCAGGGGCGGATGTATCATTGACACAACCTGTGCAGATGCACCGGGGCCCAAGAAGTAATGGGACCACTACCATCTCCAAATCAGGTGGAATTGCGCATTATGAGGAGCTATTGGACGCCAAAGGGCCCATACACAGTTCTTGCACAGGGGCCCTTTTCTGTTTGTGTCCACCAGTGCTCTCCTTATATATGAGGAGACAAGGGGGAGTTTTTAGAGTTAGTAAACTTAACTGGTGGTATGATTTATCACGGGTATGGATATTTTAACCCCTTCATGACCTTGCCGTTTTTTGCAATTCTGACCAGTGTCCCTTTATGAGGTAATAACTCAGGAACGCTTCAACGGATCCTAGCGATTCTGAGATTGTTTTTTCGTGACATATTGGGCTTCATGATAGTGGTAAATTTAGGTCGATAATTTCTGAGTTTATTTGTGAAAAAAATGGAAATTTGGCAAAAATTTTGAAAATTTCGCAATTTTCGCATTTTGAATTTTTATTCTGTTAAACCAGAGAGTTATGTGACACAAAATAGTTAATAAATAACATTTACCACATGTTTACTTTACATCAGCACAATTTTGGAAACAATTTTTTTTTTTGCTAGGAAGTTATAAGGGTTAAAATTTGACCAGTGATTTCTCATTTTTACAACAAAATTTACAAAACCATTTTTTTTAGGGATCACCTCACATTTGAAGTCAGTTTGAGGGTTCTATATGGCTGAAAATACCCAAAAGTGACACCATTCTAAAAACTGCACCCCTCAAGGTGCTCAAAACCACATTCAAGAAGTTTATTAACCCTTCAGGTGTTTCACAGCAGCAGAAGCAACATGGAAGTAAAAAATGAACATTTAACTTTTTAGTCACAAAAATGATATTTTAGCGAAAATTTTTTTATTTTCCCAAGGGTAAAAGGAGAAACTGGACCACGGACGTTGTTGTCCAATTTGTCCTGAGTACGCTGATACCTCATATGTGGGGGTAAACCACTGTTTGGGCACATGGTAAGGCTCGGAAGGGAAGGAGCGCCATTTGACTTTTTGAATGAAAAATTATCTCCATCGTTAGCGGACACCATGTCGCGTTTGGAAAGCCCCTGTGTGCCTAAACATTGGAGCTCCTCCACAAGTGACCCCATTTTGGAAAGTAGACCCCCCAAGGAACTCATCTAGAGGCATAGTGAGCACTTTAAACCCCCAGGTGCTTCACAAATTGATCCGCAAAAATGAAAAAGTACTTTTTTTTCACACAAAATTTCTTTTAGCCTCAATTCTTTCATTTTCACATGGGCAACAGGATAAAATGGATCCTAAAATTTGTTGGGCAATTTCTCCTGAGTATGCCGATACCTCATATGTGGGGGTAAACCACTGTTTGGGTGCACGGCAAGGCTCGGAAGGGGAGGCGTGCCATTTGACTTTTTGAATGGAAAATTAGCTCCAATCGTTAGCGGACACCATGTCGCGTTTGGAGAGCCCCTGTGTGCCTAAACATTGGAGCTCCCCTACAAGTGACCCCATTTTGGAAACTAGACCCCCCAAGGAACTTATCTAGATGCATAGTAAACACTTATAACCCCCAGGTGCTTCACAGAAGTTTATAACGCAGAGCCGTGAAAATAAAAAAATAATTTTTCTTTCCTCAAAAATGATTTTTAGCCCAGAATTTTTTATTTTCCCAAGGGTAATAGGAGAAATTGGACCCCAAATGTTGTTGTCCAGTTTGTCCTGAGTACGATGATACCCCATATGTGGGGGTAAACCACTGTTTGGGCGCACGGCAGGGCTCGGAAGGGAAGGCACGCCATTTGGCTTTTTGAATGGAAAATTAGCTCCAATCATTAGCGGACACCATGTCGCGTTTGGAGAGCCCCTGTGTGCCTAAACATTGGAGCTCCCACACAAGTGGCCCCATTTTGGAAACTAGACCTCCCAAGGAACTAATCTAGATGTGTGGTGAGCACTTTGAACCCCCAAGTGCTTCACAGAAGTTTATAACGCAGAGCCATGAAAATAAAAAATAATTTTTCTTTTCTCAAAAATGATTTTTTAGCCCACAATTTTTTATTTTCCCAAGGGTAATAGGAGAAATTGGACCCCAAAAGTTGTTTTCCAGTTTCTCCTGAGTACGATGATACCCCATATGTGGGGGTAAACCACTGTTTTGGCACACGTCGGGGTTCGGAAGGGAAGTAGTGACGTTTTGAAATGCAGACTTTGATGGAATGCTCTGCGGGCGTCAGGTTGCGTTTGCAGAGCCCCTGATGTGCCTAAACAGTAGGAACTCCCCACAATTGACTCCATTTTGGAAACTAGACCCCCAAGGGAACTTATCTAGATGTGTAGTGAGCACTTTGAACCCCCAAGTGCTTCACAGAAGTTTATAACGCAGAGCCGTGAAAATAATAAATGTGTTTCCTTTCCTCAAAAATATTTTTTTAGCCCAGAATTTTTTATTTTTGCAAGAGTAACAGGAGAAATTGGACCCCAAAAGTTGTTGTCCAGTTTCTCCTGAGTACGCTGATACCCCATATGTGGGGGTAAACCACTGTTTGGGTACATGCCGGGGCTCGGAAGGGAAGTAGTGACGTTTTGGAATGCAGACTTTGATGGAATGGTCTGCGGGCATCATGTTACGTTTGCAGAGCCCCTGATATGCCTAAACAGTAGAAACCCCCCACAAGTGACCCCATTTTGGAAACTAGACCCCCCAAGGAACTTATCTAGATGTGTGGTGAGCACGTTCAACCCCCAAGTGCTTCACAGAAGTTTACAACGCAGAGCCGTGAAAATAAAAAATCATTTTTCTTTCCTCAAAAAAGATGTTTTAGCAAGCAATTTTTTATTTTCACAAGGGTAACAGGAGAATTTGGACCCCAATGTTTGTTGCCCAGTTTGTTGTGAGTACGCTGATACCCCATATGTGGGGGTAAACCACTGTTTGGGCACATGTCAGGGCTCGGAAGGGAAGTAGTGACATTTGAAATGCAGACTTTGATGAAATGGTCTGCGGGCGTCACATTGCATTTGCAGAGCCCCTGATGTGCCTAAACAGTAGAAACACCCCACAAGTGACCCCATTTTGCAAACTAGACCCCCGAAGGAACTTATCTAGATGTGTGGTGAGCACTTTCAACCCCCAAGTGCTTCACAGAAGTTTATAACGCAGAGCCGTGAAAATAAAAAATAATTGTTCTTTCCTCAAAAATTATGTTTTAGCAAGTAATTTTTTATTTTTGCAAGGGTAACAGGAGAAATTGGACCCCAATAGTTGTTGCCCAGTTTGTCCTGAGTACGCTGGTACCCCAAATGTGGGGGTAAACCACTGTTTGGGCGCACGTCGGGGCTTGGAAGGGCGGGAGCACCATTTGACTTTTTGAACGCAAGATTGGCTGGAATCAATGGTGGCGCCATGTTGCGTTTGGAGACCCCTGATGTGCCTAAAACAGTGGAAACCCCTCAATTCTAACTTCAACACTAACCCCAACACACCCCTAATCCTAATCCCAACTGTAGCCATAACCCTAATCACAACCCTAACCCCAACACACCCCTAACCACAACCCTAACCGCAACACAACCGTAACCCTAATTCCAACCCTAATCCTAACCCTAATCCCAACCGTAACCCTAATCCCAACCCTAACCACAACTGTAACCCCAACACACCCCTAACCCTATCCGTAACCCTAACCACAAGCCTATTCTTAACCCTATTTCCAACCCTAGCCCTAATTCCAACCCTAACCCTAAGGGTATGTGCCCACGTTGCGGATTCGTGTGAGATTTTTCCGCACGATTTTTGAAAAATCTGCAGGTAAAAGGCACTGCGTTTTGCCTGCGGATTTACAGCAGATTTCCAGTGTTTTTTGTGCGGATTTCACCTGCGGATTCCTATTGAGGAACAGGTGTAAACCGCTGCGGAATCCGCACAAAGAATTGACATGCTGCGGAAAATACAATGCAGCGTTTCTGCACGGAATTTTCCGCACCATGGGCACAGCAGATTTGGTTTTCCTTAGGTGTACATGGTACTGTAAACCTGATGGAAAACTGCTTCGAATTCGCAGCGGCCAATCCGCTGCGGATCCGCGGCCAATCCGCTGCCAATCCGCTGCGGATCCGCGGCCAATCCGCTGCAGATCCGTTGCCAATCCGCTGCGGATCCGCTGCGGATCCGCGGCCGATCCGCTGCGGATCCGCGGCCGATCCGCTGCAGATCCGCGGCCGATCCGCTGCGGATCCGCTGCCGATCCGCTGCGGATCCGCGGCCGATCCGCTGCAGATCCGCGGCCAATCCGCTGCCGATCCGCTGCCGATCCGCTGCGGATCCGCGGCCAATCCGCTGCCAATCCGCTGCAGATCCGCGGCCAATCCGCTGCGGATCCACTGCGGATCCGCTGCGGATCCGCTGCGATCCGCGGCCGATCCGCTGCAGATCCGCGGCCGATCCGCTCTGTGTGCACATGCCATAACCCTACCCCTAACCCTAACCCTACCCGTAACCCTAACCCTACCCCTAACCCTACCCCTAGTTCTAACCCTAACCGTAGTGGTAAAAGAAAAAAAAATATTTTCTTTATTTTATTATTGTCCCTACCTATGGGGGTGATAAAGGGGGGGGTTTATTTATTATTTTTTTATTTTGATCGCTGTGGTAGAACCTACCACAGCGATCAAAATGTACCTGTAACGAATTTGCCAGCCTGCAGATTCGGCGGGCGTACTGAGCATGCGCCCGCCATTTTCCAAGATGGCGGCGCCCAGCGAGGACACGGCCGGACACCGGGAGGATCGGTAAGTATGAGGGGGTGGTGGGGGGGTGGATCGGAGCACAGGGGGGGGGATCGGAGGACGGGGGGAGCAGACAGGAGCACGGGGGAGCGGACAGGAGCACGGGGGAGCGAACAGGGGGACGGAGGGGGGTACCTGACAGAACGGACGACTGGGGAGGAGATCGGGGGCGGTGGGGGGGGCCAGTACATGATTTCCAGCCATGGCAGATGCTATTGCAGCATCGGCCATGGCTGGATTGCAATATTTCACCATTTTCATAGGTGAAATATTGCAAATTGCTCTGATTGGCTGTTGCACTTTCAACAGCCAATCAGAGCGATCGTAGCCACGTGGGGGCAAAGCCACCCCCCCTAGGCTGAAGTACAACTCCCCCTCTCCCTGCAGATCGGGTAAAATAGGAATTAACCCTTTCACCCGATCTGCAGGGATGCGATCATTCCATGACGCCGCATAGGCGTCATGGGTCGGGAAGGGGTTAAAATGTTACGTTACGTTTGATTTGTTTTGGGCTCTTTATGTCCGGTGGAGTCAGTGGCATCAGCAGGAATTTTTTATTCCTTTCAAGTCGGGACTATTGAGTGAATTCTTGGTGTGGATAGATTGTGTCCAGATTTTTCTATTACTTCCCATAGTCATGGAATATCTTAATCTTAAAGCATACCTGTTATTTAAGTTGACATGTCCTTGAGGAACATGTGTTTGTGTGTCACGTGTGCATATGAGAAGTGACACGATTTCTGGCCATTATAGTAACTGAATGCCATACTTTTGACCAGATTTTTGCCTTCTCCAGGATTTTTGTCTAAGTTTCCCATACACAGTGCACACAAACATGAGGGATTATTGCTTGCCTGTTTCTATGCAGCACAGATGTAGCAGCATGGGGGTTATTATCCAGCATTACTGAGCAGTTTATCTGTGAATCCAGCTCTAGGGTGAGGTAAACACTTACTTGTAGGCAGCAGACCCATCTGTGCTTGTCGTTCTGTCACTCTCATTTTGCTTCCTTCGGCACTGCTTCATAGATTTCAATTGGCAGCTGTAATCTGACTCTTCAGTGAGCTGTCAGTCAGTCCCCACTTGAGCAAGACTGATTTTAGCCATTTTTACAAGTGAATAAAGAATGCAGGAGGTGGAGATAGGTGCATAAATTGAGAAAGAAGTACAGTTAAGTCCATATATATTTGGACAGAGACAACATTTTTCTAATTTTGGTTATAGACATTACCACAATGAATTTTAAACATAACAATTCAGATGCAGTTGAAGTTCAGACTTTCAGCTTTCATTTGAGGGTATCCACATTAAAATTGGATGAAGGGTTTAGGAGTTCAGCTCCTTAACATGTGCCACCCTGTTTTTAAAGGGACCAAAAGTAATTGGACAGTTGACTCCAAGGCTATTTCATGGACAGGTGTGGGCAATCCCTTCAATATGTAATTCTCAATTAAGCAGATAAAAGGCCTGGAGTTGATTTGAGGTGTGGTGCTTGCATTTGGAAGGTTTTGCTGTGAAGTAAACATGCGGTCAAAGGAGCTCTCCATGCAGGTGAAACAAGCCATCCTTAAGCTGCAAAAACAGAAAAAACCCATCTGAGAAATTGCTACAATATTAGGAGTGGCAAAATCTACAGTTTGGTACATCCTGAGAAAGAAAGAAAGCACTGGTGAACTCATCAATGCAAAAAGACCTGGCGCCCACGGAAGACAACAGTGGTGGATGATCGCAGAATAATCTCCATGGTGAAGAGAAACCCCTTCACAACAGCCAACCAAGTGAACAACACTCTCCAGGAGGTAGGAGTATCAATATCCAAATCTACCATAAAGAGAAGACTGCATGAAAGTAAATATAGAGGGTTCACTGCACGGTGCAAGCCACTCATAAGCATCAAGAATAAAAAGGCTAGACTGGACTTGCTAAAAAACATCTAAAAAAGCCAGCACAGTTCTGGAAGAACATTCTTTGGACAGATGAAACCAAGATCAACCTCTACCAGAATGATGGAAAGAGAAAAGTATGGCAAAGGCGTGGTACAGCTCATGATCCAAAGCATACCACATCATCTGTAAAACACGGCGGAGGCAGTGTGATGGCTTGGGCATGCATGGCTGCCAGTGGCACTGGGTGACTAGTGTTTATTGATGATGTGACACAGGACAGAAGCAGCCGAATGAATTCTGAGGTATTCAGAGCCGCCATACTGTATGCTCAGATCCAGCCAAATGCAGCAAAACTGATTGGTCGTCATTTCATACTACAGATGGACAATGACCCAAAACAAAAAGCCAAAGCAACCCAGGAGTTTATTAAAGCAAAGAAGTGGAATATTCTTGAATGGCCAAGTCAGTCACCTGATCTCAACCCAATTGAGCATGTATTTCACTTGTTAAAGACTAAACTTCAGACAGAAAGGCCCACAAACAAACAGCAACTGAAAACCACCGCAGTGAAGGCCTGGCAGAGCATCAAAAGGAGGAAACACAGCGTCTGGTGATGTCCATGAGTTCAAGACTTCAGGCAGTCACTGCCAACAAAGGGTTTTCAGCCAAGTACTAGAAATGAACATTTTATTTAAAATTATTTAATCTGTCCAATTACTTTTGGTCCTTTTTAAATACAGGGTGGCACATGTTAAGGAGCTGAAACTCCTAAACCCTTCATCCAATTTTAATGTGGATACCCTCAAATGAAAGCGGAAAGTCTGAACTTCAACTGCATCTGAATTGTTTTGTTTAAAATTTATTGTGGTAATGTCTATAACCTAAATTAGAAAAATGTTGTCTCTGTCCAAATATATATGGACTTAACTGTACATTTTGCTGCTTAGATTTGTTACAATGTTTGTCATATTAGGTAATCATGAGCTAACGTGCTCGGAAAAGGCGTAATTCATGCTCGGGAACTAACCCAGAAAGTCTTCATCTTGCTTGAAAAATATGTTCAAGTCCCTGCGGCTGCATGTCTCTCGGCTGTTAGACAACTGCAACACAAGCATGGATTGGCTAACAAACAGGCAATCCCTGTGTCCAACAGCCGAGAGACATGCAGCCACGGGAAATCGAACATATTTTTCAAGCACACCGAAGACACTTGGTTAGCACCTGAGCATGAATAACACCTTATTGGAGCAAGTTCGCTCATCACTAATATTTGGTAGTACAAATTGATTTGATTTTTGCACACTTTGTTGAAATTCTAGTTGTGTGACAAATGACTGTGTGTGTCGGCCTATTAGTATTCCTATATTTTAAATCTCTAGCCCTTGTTTTAGTCTGTATTAGGGATGAGCAATTAATCAAATGAATTTCACCAATTTGCCTAGTGTCTTCTCCACAATTCGGATTTTTGGTCAGACTTGAAAAATCAAATTTAGCCGTGGTCCCAGAGCAGCGCTGTCTTACCATTAGTAGGGGTGTGGGGGTGTTAGTGGGTTGTGGGGGTGTGACACTCCCCTTGAGAAAGCACATCCGTGAAACGCGCATCGAAGAATCGGTGGTATTGTTAACATGTTAAATGCCGCTGTCAATGTCTGACAGTTGCATCTAGCATGCTTGCGCTGGATGGGTTGCCGATGAGTTGGCATGACCCCTGTGGTTGTCATTGTTTGATAGCTATGAGCGCCACCCAGTGGTCAGCGCTCATAGCAAGTGAGCATTTCTGATGTTGTGGATGATCGCAGCTTCTAGTCTCCCATGGAGACTATTGAGGGAAGTGTAATGTAAAAAAATGTGTTTTTAAAAATAAAAAAATAACAAAAGAATAAAAGTTTAAAACAGCCACCCCATACGCCCCATTCAAAATAAAACAATAATAAAAAAAAGAAAATACACATATTTGGTATCGCCACATTCAGAATCGCCTAATATATATCAATACATAAAAAGAATTAATCCGATCAGTAAACAGCGTTACGAGAAAAAAAATCCAACTTCTAGAATTTTTGGCTATCAAAATAAAATGTCAGCTCGGCATGCAGAAAATAAACCATCACCCAGCTCCAGATCACGAAAAATAGAAACGTTATGGGTCTCGGAAAATGGCAACTTTTTTTTTTGAGAAATTTGGGATTTTTTTTACCACTTAAATAAAAAAGAACCTATACATGTTTCGTATTTACGAAATTGTAATGACCTGGAGAATCATAATGGCAGGTCAGTTTTAGCATTTAGTGAACATGGTAAAAAAAAAAAAAAAAAAAGAATTGTGGAATTGCACTTTTTTGCAATTTCACAGCACTTTGAATTTTTTTTCCTGCTTTCTAGTACACTCTTATGGCAAAATCAATGGTGTCCTTCAAAAGTACAATTCATCGTGCAAAAAACAAGCCCTCACATGGTCATATTGACGGAAAAATAAAAAAGTTATGGCTCTAGGAAGAAGGGGAGCGAAAAACGAAAACGTAAAAATGGAAAAACCCAAGGTGAAGGGGTTGAAATATACATTTTACATATCATATCAATTGTACAGGAACTATAAGAAATAGTAATGTTTCTAAGTGATTATTAGGGGATAAATAGGGATCAGTGGACGTGTGGAAGTTTGGGTTTGTCGAGTTGAAATCAATGGAGAACCTGAATTTTTTCGGCTGGAAAAAAATCTCTTTCTCTTTCGCTATCTCTGTGCAGTTCAGGTTCGCTCATCTCCAGCAATAAAGGTATAGTAATAGTAAAAGCAAAGGGAATATACTCAACGATTGATATATACTCAAAAAAATAAGCCGTACATATGGATATTCCACAAATGTAATCAAATGAGAGAGAATTCACATAAATAAAAGTGCAAGTGTATGAATATTCTCATACTGAGTAGTGCAAAAATATTTAGTTGAAAGTATTTAAGAGAAATGTGTGAAGGTATGATTCATAGGGAAGATTCTCCCATATAGGATGTGTTGTGGAAATTCTCCACTATAAACCCCATAGAAAGCCGCAGGGAGATCCACCCCAGGTTAGCAGATTTTGTTTTGGATTTTTTGGACGTGTTTTCCTGTGGAAATAAGAAAAACAACCATAATGAAAAAAATAAATGTTATTGTCTTCCCTGGTGATTTTGTGGCCATCACATGTGATGACACGTTATAGCTGAAGGCCCGGACTCAGATGCTGGCTGGAATCCAAGGAAGTTTTATTTGAACCATACCCGGACAAAGTTTAGAAAAAAAATTAGGATTAAAACTTAAAATTGCCTATATAATTAAGAAAGTAAATGAGATTTTATCTTTTGGCAAAATTGCCCAATCCAAGACTGTATTATGCACTGAAAAATGCCTGATATAGAAGAATTTATAATGACTTTTATTATTCTGATCAAATATATTTTTCTGTCTGAAACAGGTGGAAACCATTGGGGATGCATACTGTGTGGCAGCTGGACTTCACAGGAAGAGCAAAAGTCATGCCAAGGCAATAGCACTAATGGCTTTAAAGATGATGGAGCTCTCGGAAGAAGTTCTCACTCCTGATGGGAGGCCCATTAAGGTATATCCACATTAAGTACGGAGATTAGGTAAAGCTGGGCTTACCACTACATCAGATTCTATCCGACTCATAAATCTAAACAACAGATTACCCAAAGATTACAGATTACTTAAGGGATGCAGTAAAACCTGACCTTTATTAATTTCAATTAAAAGATGGTCAATACTATTTAAAAATACTAGATTGAGCTTGTATTATTTCATTATTTAACCAGATTCATTAGAGAACCATCCCTCTTCGACTAAATGTATTCAACACCTTTCAGAAGCTATGCTATCCTACCTAAGCCATTGCTGCAGTCCATGGATTTTAGCAATATCCAGGTGTGTGTGTATATATATATATATATATATATATATATATATATATATATATATATATATATATATATAATATATTATGATGTACAAGAATCACTAAAGCCTAGACAGGCTTCCTCAAATGGCTGGGGTAATAAATCTGTCTGGCTCATAAGCTCAAACTTTGAGCCAGAGGAGTGAATAGTTATAAAGAGTAGAAATGTTGAAATAACCCAACACATCAGACTGCCAATTGATTTTAATGAGAACCATGTAATGAATTGGTTTGAACATTTAATGTCTGGTTTCTTAATGGTTGATGGCGAGGTGTCTTAGTTATGGGACACCATGTGATTAGCTCATCACGTGGCTATCCTTCTAACCAAAATGTACTGTATTTTCCCAAAAAGATAACCTTTCAAAGGGTTATCCTTAGTCTCTAAATCACAAATTACCGCTTATTCACAAGATAAGGGATAGCATGCTGATTGCTGGGACTTTCAGCGATCCCAAGATTTTGTCTCTAGAACCCTTACAGTAGGGTTCTGCAGCCCCTTCTTGAATGGGGCAAAGGTGTACGTGCTCAGTTCATTTCACTGTGAACGGGTCTGCTGGAAATAAGGAAGCGCTGTGCTTGGCTTTCTATTGCAATCTCATAGTCAATGAATGAAGCGGAGACTGAGCAGATACAGTACAGGTCCGCTCCATTATTATTATTATTATTATTCATTTTTATAGCGCCATTTATTCCATGGCACTTTACATGTGAACGGGGCAAATATGGACAAGTACAATAAACATGAGTAAAACAAGGCACACACAAGTACAGGAGGAGAGAGGACCCTACAGAGGATGGGTGAGGATGCACTAGGAGAGGGTAGAGCTGGTCATGCAGTGGTTCAGTAGACTGGGGATCACTGCAGGTTGTAGGCTTGTCAGAAGAGGTTCCTTTTGAAGGTTTCTGTGGTAGGCGAGAGCCTGATGTGTTGGGGTAGAGAGTTCCAGAGTATAGGGGAAGCACGGGAGATGTCTTGAATGCGGTTGTGGGAGGAAGAGATGAGAGAGGAGTAGAGCAGGAGTTCATGAGACGATCGAAGGTTGCATGTAGGTAGGTAATGGGAGACCATGTCACAGATGTATGGAGGAATCAGGTTGTGAATGGCTTTGTATGTCATTGTTAGTGTTTTGAACTGTAGCCTCTGGGCAATAGGAAGCCAGTGAAGGGCCTGGCAGAGAGGAGAGGCTGGGGAGTAACGGGGAGACAGGTGGATTAGTCGGGCAGCATAGTTTAGGATGGATTGGAGTGGTGCCAGAGTGTTAGAGGGGAGGCCAGAGAGTAGGAGGTTGCAGTAGTCGAGGCGGGAGATGATAAGGGCATGTACTAGTGTTTTTGTGGTTTCATGGTCAAGGACTGCACGGATCCAGGAAATATTTTTGAGTTGGAATCAGCAAGAGGAGGCAAGGGCTTGGATATGTGGCTTGAAAGAGAGGGTAGAGTCAAGGATCACCCCAAGGCACCGAGCATGCGGGACCGGGGAAAGTGAGCAGCCCTTGACATTGATGGATAGGTCTGGTGGAGGGGTAGAGTGAGGTGGGGAAAGATGAATTCAGCTTTGTCCATGTTCAGTTTTAGAAAACGAGCAGAAAAGAAGGATAAAATAGCAGACAGACATTGTGGGATTTTGGTCAGTAAGGAAGTGAGGTCGGGTCCAGATAGGTAGATCTGCGTGTCATCAGCGTAGAGATGATATTGTAAACCATGGGATTCTATGAGCTGTCCCAGGCCGAAGGTGTAGATGGAGAAGAGTAGGGGTCCTAGAACTGAGCCTTGGGGAACACTGACAGACAGGGGGCGAGATGAGGAGGTGGTGTGGAAGAGGGAGACACTGAATGTCCAGTCTGTTAGATATGATGAGATCCAGGATAGGGCCAAGTCTGTGATGCCAAGAGATGAGAGAATCTGTAACAGGAGGGAGTGGTCCACGGTGTCGAAGGCAGAAGACAGGTCCAGGAGGAGGAGGACAGAGTAGTGTTGCTTGCTCTTGGTGGTTAGTAGGTCATTGGTCACTTTAGTTAGGGCAGTTTCAGTTGAGTGTTGTGTTCGGAAGCCAGATTGTAATCGGTCAAAGAGGGAGCAGGAGGAGAGGTGGGAGGACAGTTCAAAATGGACATGCTGTTCCAGTAGATTTGAGGCATAAGGGAGAAGGGATATCAGGCGATAGCTGGACACAGAGGATGGGATGGGTCGAGGGAGAGTTTTTTGAGGATAGGTGTGATTGATGCGTGTTTGAAGGATGAGGGGAAGACACCGTTTGTAAGTGGGAGGTTGAAGAGTTGTGTTAGGGTCGGGATGAAGACTTTTGCGAGGTTAGGGATGAGGTGGGACGGGAGCAGGTCAAGCGTGCAAGTGGTGAGATGCGATCTTGACAGAAGTATGGAGAGCTGATCGTCTGTCATGGTGGAGAAGCTGGCTTTGGAACAGGGCTGAGAAGTCAAGAGGAGGGGCATTGGGGGCTGCGCGCCAAAGCTTTGTCTGATGTTATCGATCTTCTGCTTAAAGAACGAGGCAAATTCTTCAGCCGAAATGAGAGGGGAGGGAGGAGATGCTGGGGGACGGAGTAGAATATTGAAAGTGTTGAAGAGCTGTTTAGGGTTGTTAGTCAGGGAGGATATGAGAGATGAGAAGTAAGTTTGTTTTGCTGCAGTGAGCGTGGACTTGAAGCTGGCGAGGGACTGCTTGTATGCAGTGAAGTGCTCAGCAGAAGGAGATCTCTTCCATCGCCATTCAGCGATCCTGGAAGCCCATCTCAGTTCTTTGGTCAGGCTGGTTAGCCAGGGCTGCCTGTTGATTCTACGAGTTTTGCTATGCATGAGCGTGGCGGCCCAATCGAGTGTTGCTGTTATTGTGGTGTTATAAAAAGTGGTAGCATCATCTGTGTCATGGAAGAAAGCTATGTCTGTAAGAGGGAGAAGGGACTCAGAGAGTGAATGTAGCTTGAGGTGTTTGAGATTTCTGCAAGGGTGAGTGAGTTTGTGGAGTAGAGGTTGCACACTAGGAGAGGAGAGGGAATAAAATGTCAGTAGGCTGTGGTCAGACAGGGGGAGGGGTGAGTTAGTGAGATTAGTAAGGGAACAGAGGCGGGTGAAGATGAGATCCAATGTGTGGCCATCTTTATGGGTGGCTGCGGATGACCATTGAGTGAGACCAAAGGAGGCAGTGAGCAATAAAAGTTTAGAGGTGGCTGAGGTGGAAGTGTCAATGGGGATATTGAAGTCACCCATGATGATAGTGGGGATGTCGGCTGAGAGGAAATGAAGTAGCCAAGTGGTGAAGTGGTCAAGAAAGGTGGAGATGGCTAGTTCTGGGGGGCGGTAGATGACTGCCAGCTGGAGGTTGGAGGGGGAGTAGATGCGGACGGGGTGCACCTCGAACGAGGGAAGAGTAGCGGAGGTTGGCAGTGGAATTGGGGTAAAGGAGCAGGTATCGGAAATGAGCAAGCCAACCCCTCCACCACGTTTGTTGCTGGGGCGAGGGGTGTGAGAGAGGTGGAATCCACCATAGGAAAGCGCGGCTGGAGATGCTGAGTCAGAGGGGGTGAGCCAGGTTTCAGTGATGCCGAGGAAGGAGAGTTTGTTATTGATAAAAAGGTTGTGGATAAATGACAGTTTATTGCAGACAGAGCGTGCGATAGTGGGGGATTGGGGGCTGGATGAATGGGTATGAGGTTACTGTGGTTGCGAAGACGTGTAGAGGATCGTGGCAAGGGATTAGAAATGAGTGTGGGAATGTGTTGAGGAGGGCCAGGATTTGGGAATATGTCGGTAGCAATGAGGAGCAGCAGACAGAGCATTAGAAGGTGTGAGCTGGATAGGTCATGATGTGGCCGTGTGTGCCTGGAGAGAAAGGATTGTATGTGGAGGAATAGCTCTGTGGAGGAGGTGAGGTGGCTGGGGAGGATGGAGGAAGAAATGACTAGTTCCTTACTGGGTGGAGGGATTACTAGAGATAGGAAGAGATAAAGTAGTATGGGGGTGAATGTTAAAAGAAACCGAAACATTATAGTAGTTTTCTATTCTTTTACCTTTCCAGTCAATTCCAGTCCAATTGTAGTCTAATTCATAGTAATTCAAAATTTGTAATTTAAAAGATGGAATTTCAAAGATGATCAGACACGTCTGGTCAGACTCATGGTTTTGAATTTATGTGCACCTAAGGGCTCGCAGCTGAGAGGGGATGTGGGCGTTTGTGTCCAGAGCACATATTCACAGTTAAGCTAGGTCATAAAGAGGGGGTGGGGTAGATTGACATTCAAGACAACGCTCTGCAGAGCCTCATTCTGGAGGTTCAATTCTCAAGATTGCTGAAAGTGGTTGGACCCTTAGTTATCAGCAATTGTAAATTTGTGGATAGCTCTTAAAGGTTTCCAACATTTAGGTGACATTGCTTCTTCTATCTTCATTGAACAAATTTGCTATTCTACTGTTCCTTCTGCATTTATGGGTCCGAAGTCAAGGAACAAGGCTTAGGGGATTATCTACTATGGATACTCCTTTATTGATGGAAGGATCACTTAATTATAAGCACATTTTAAACTACCTTCATTCTTCGACTCCCACTAATAGGATCTGCCTCAGAGAAAATAAAGCGTTACATGACGCCTGTTTATTAATCATTTTTCTTAGTCTTCTCTGCACCTTTGTTCCAAAGTTATGCCTCCTATAATAAAGATGCTAATTTTCCCTTTGACCAACTAGGCGTATACCACTGAACTTCTTTATGGGTGTTTGCTTTTTTCTCCCCTATTATTCTGGCCAATCAAAACACGGTTGTGTCATATTAGAGTAAAAGTAAACCCCCACGGAGGTCCCAGCTGCAGCCTGGCCCAGAGTGTTCTCCTCAGAAGAGATTTGGCCACAGAAAACTTCTGTGGTTTACGTCCAGCAAAAAGACAACAATTTTTGGAATGCTATAAACTTATAAAAACAAATTAATACTACATAAACTAGAGCTTCCCTTTATGGGAGGTGAGAACACTTAAACGTTACAAGAACTATTTATATCATATGCATACTTTTGAGAATAGGAAACAGTATGGTAACTAACTAACTATGGAATGCTATTACCCACTACGGGTATATTATCTTAACCCCTTAGTGACAGAGCCAATTTTTACAATTCTGACCACTGTCACTTTATGAGGTTATAACTCTGGAACGCTTTATCGGATCCTGCTGATTCTGAGATTGTTTTTTCGTGACATGTTGTACTTCAAGTTAGTGGTAACATTTCTTCGATATTACTTGCGATTATTTATGAAAAAAATGGAAATATGGCGAAAATTTTTAAAATTTAGCAATTTTCAAACTTTGTATTTTTATGCCCTTAAATCAGAGAGAAATGTCACAAAAAATAGTTAATAAATAACATTTCTCACATGTCTACTTTACATCAGCACAATTTTGGAAACAATTTTTTTTTTTGTTAGGGAGTTATAAGGGTTAAAAGTTGACCAGCAATTTCTCATTTTTACAACACCATGTTTTTTTTAGGGACCACATCACCTTTGAAGTGATTTTGAGGGGTCTATATGATAGAAAATAACCAAGTGTGACACCATTCTAAAAACTGCACCCCTCAAGCTGCTCAAAACCACATTCAAGAAGTTTATTAACCCTTTACGTACTTCACAGGAACTAAAACAATGTGGAAGAAAAAAATGAACATTTAACTTTTTTTTGCAAACATTTTACTTCAGAACCATTTTTTTTAATTTTCACAAGTGTAAAAACAGAAATTTAACCACAAATTTTGTTGAGCAATTTTTCCTGAGTACGCCGATACCCCATATGTGGAGGTAAACCACTGTTTGGGCGCACCGCAGAGCTTGGAAGTGAAGGAGCACCGTTTGACTGTTTCAATGCAGAATTGGCTGGAATTGAGATCGGACGTCATGTCGCGTTTGGAGAGCCCCTAATGTGCCTAAACAGTGGAAACCCCCCACAAGTGACACCATTTTGGAAACTAGACCCCCCAAGGAACTTATCTAGATGTGTGGTGAGCACTTTGAACCCCCAAGTGCTTCACAGAAGTTTATAACGTAGAGCCGTGAAAATAAAAAAATCTCATTTTTTCTACAAAAATGATCTTTTTGCCCCAAAATTTTTATTTTCACAAGGGTAACAGGAGAAATTTGACCACAAAAGTTGTTGTGCAATTTCTCCTGAGTACGTCGATACCCCATATATGGGGGTAAACCACTGTTTGGGCGCACCGCAGAGCTTGGAAGAGAAGGAGTGTCGTTTTACTTTTTCAATGTAGAATTGGCTGGAATTGAGATCGGACGCCATGTCACGTTTGGAGAGCCGCTGATGTGCCTAAACAGTGGAGACCCCCCACATATGACACCATTTTGGAAACTAGACCCCATAAGGAACTTATCTAGATGTGTGGTGAGCACTTTAAACCCCCAGGTGCTTCACAGAAGTTTATAACGTAGAGCCGTGAAAATAAAAAAAATCGCATTTTTTCTACATAAATGATCTTTTTGCCTCCAAATTTTTATTTTACCAAGGGTAACAGGAGAAAATGGACCCCAGAAGTTGTTGTACAATTTGTCTTGAGTACGCCAACACCCCATATGTGGGGGTAAACCACTGTTTGGGCGCATGGCTGAGCTCGGAAGCAAAGGAGCGCCATTTGACTTTTCAATGCAAAATTGACTGGAATTGAGATCGGAAGCCATGTCGCGTTTGGAGAGCCCCTGATGTGCCTAAACAGTAGAAACCCCCCAAAAGTGACCCCATTTTGGAAACTAGACCCCCCATGGAATTTATCTAGATGTGTAGTGAGAACTTTGAATGCCCAAGTGCATCACAGAAGTTTATAATGCAGAGTCGTGAAAATAAAAAATATATATTTTTTAACAATAAAGATTTTTTTAGCCCCCAAGTTTTTATTTTCACAAGGGTAACAAGAGAAATTGGACCCCAAAAGTTGTTGTCCAATTTGTCCTGAGTATGCTGGTACCCCATATGTGGGGGTAAACCACTGTTTGGGCGCACGGCAGAGCTCGGAAGGGAAGGAGCGCCATTTTGGAATGCAGACTTTGATAGAATTGTCTGCGGGCGTTATGTTGCGTTTGCAGACCCCTAATGTACCTAAACAGTAGAAACCACCAACAAGTGACCCCATTTTGGAAAATAGACCCCCCAAGGAACTTATCTAGATATGTGGTGAGAACTTTGAATGCCCGTGCTTCACAGAAGTTTATAATGCAGAGTAGTGAAAATAAAAAATATTTTTTTTCCCACGAAAAAGATTTTTTTAGCCCCCAAATTTTTATTTTCACAAGGGTAGCAAGAGAAATTGGACCCCAAAAGTTGTTGTCCAATTTGTCCTGAGTATGCTGGTACCCCATATGTGGGGGTAAACCACTGATTGGGCGCACGGCTGAGCTCGGAAGGGAAGGAGCGCCATTGTGGAATGCAGACTTTGATAGAATTGTCTGCGGGCGTTATGTTGCGTTTGCAGACCCCTAATGTACCTAAACAGTAGAAACCCCCAAAAAGTGACCCCATTTTGGAAAATAGACCCCCCAAGTAACTTATCTAGATATGTGGTGAGAACTTTGAATGCCCAAGTGTTTCACAGAAGTTTATAATGCAGAGTAGTGAAAATAAAAAATATTTTTTTTCCCACAAAAAAGATTTTTTTAGCCCCCAAATTTTTATTTTCACAAGGGTAACAAGAGAAATTGGACCCCAAAAGTTGTTGTCCAATTTGTCCTGAGTATGCTGGTACCCCATATGTGGGGGTAAACCACTGTTTGGGCGCACGGAAGAGCTCGGAAGGGAAGGAGCGCCATTGTGGAATGCAGACTTTGATAGAATTGTCTGCGGGCGTTATGTTGCGTTTGCAGACCCCTAATGTACCTAAACAGTAGAAACCCCCAACAAGTGACCCCATTTTGGAAAATAGACCCCCCAAGGAACTTATCTAGATATGTGGTGAGAACTTTGAATGCCCAAGTGCTTCACAGAAGTTTATAATGCAGAGTAGTGAAAATAAAAAATATTTTTTTTCCCACAAAAAAGATTTTTTTAGCCTCCAAATTTTTATTTTCACAAAGGTAACAAGAGAAATTGGATGCCAATATTTGTTCGCCAATTTGTCCTGAGTATGCTGGTACCCCATATGTGGGGGTAAACCACTGTTTGGGCGCACGGCAGAGCTCGGAAGGGAAGGAGCGCCATTTTGGAATGCAGACTTTGATAGAATTGTCTGCGGGCGTTATGTTGCGTTTGCAGACCCCTATTGTACCTAAACAGTAGAAACCCCCACAAGTGACCAAATTTTGGAAACTAGACCCCCTAAGGAACTTATCTAGATATGTAGTGAGAACTTTGAAAGCTCAAGTGCTTCACAGAAGTTTATAATGCAGAGTAGTGAAAATAAAAAAATATTTTTTTTTCCAACAAAAAAGATTTTTAGCCCCCAAGTTTTTATTTTCACAAGGGTAACAGGAGAAATTGGACCCCAAAAGTTGTTGTCCAATTTATCCCGAGTATGCTGATGCCCCATATGTGGGGGTAAACCACTGTTTGGGCGCACGGCAGAGCTCAGAAGGGAGGGAGTACCATTTGACTTTTTTAGCGCAAAATTGGCTGTCGTGTTTGGAGACCCCCTGATGTACCTAAACAGTGGAAACCCCCAAATTATAACTCCAACCCTAACTCCAACACACCCCTAACCCTAATCTCAACCCGATCCATAATCCTAATCACAACCCTAACGATAATCACAACCCTAACCCCAAAACAGCCCTAATCTCAACCCTAACCATAACCCTAATCAAAACCCTAAATCCAACACACCCCTAACCCTAATCCCAACCCTAACCCTAATCCCAACCCTAATCCCAAACGTAACACTAATCCCAACCCTAATCCAAACCCTAACCCTAATCCCAACTCTAACCCTAACTTTAGCCCCAACCCTAACCATAACTTTAGCCCCCGTCGTCACAAAAAAAGTTCAATGTAACCTTTTTTTTGTACGTCGCGTCCGCCATTTCCGCGCATGCGTGGCCGTAACTCTGCCCCCTCCTCCCCAGGACATAGACTGGGCAGCGGATGCGTTGAAAAACTGCATCCGCTGCCCACGTTGTGCACAATTTTCACAACGTGCGTCGGTACGTCGGGCCGACGCATTGCGACCGCCCCGTACCGACGCAAGTGTGAAAGAAGCCTAAGGCTACTTTCACACTAGCGTCGTACTCAGCCCATCGCAGTGTGTCGGGCCGACGTACTGATGCTAGCGTTGTAAGCGCCGCACAACGGGTGCAGCGGATGCTGTTTTTTCAACGCATCCGCTGCCCCATTGTGAGGTGCGGGGAGGCGGGGGCGGAGTTCCGGCCACGCATGCGCGGTCGGAAATGGCGGACACGTCGCACAAAAAAGTTACATGTAGCTTTTTTTGTGCCGACGGTCCGCCAAAGCACGACGCATCCGTCGCACGACGGATGCGACATGTGGCAATCCGTCGCAATGCGTCGCTAATGCAAGCCAATGGAGAAAAAACGCATCCTGCAAGCACTTTTGCAGGATGCGTTTTTTCTCCAACGACGCATTGCGACGGAAGCCAAAAAACGCTAGTGTGAAAGTAGCCTAACCCTAACCCTAGCCCTAACCCTAACCCTAAATTTAGCCCCAACCCTAACCCTAACCCTAACTCTAACCCTAACTCTAACCCTAACCCTAACTCTAACCCTAACTCTAACCCTAAACCTAACCCTAATTTTAGCCCCAACTCGTCTTCTCCTGCCGGCCGGCAGATGGCAGCAGATGGCGGGCGCACTGCGCATGCGCCCGCCATGATGAAAAAGCCGGCTGGCAGGAGAAGACAGAAGAGGACCCAGGGACACCGGGTGAGTATGTTAGGGTCCCGAATCCCCCTATTTCTCTGTCCTCTGATGTGCGATCACATCAGAGGACAGAGAATTACAGATCGCTTTTTTTTTTTTTTGCGGTCGCCGGTAAACTGTTAATTACCGGCGATCGCAAAACAGGGGTCGGTGAAAACAGACCCCGATCATGTTCTTTGGGGTCTCGGCTACCCCCGGCAGCCGAGACCCCAAAGATCTTCCGGGTGCCGGGCGGCGGGCGCATTTTTTCCCGGAAAAAAGATGGCGGCGCCCATCGGGAGCCACGAGGAGCACCGGGGGAGGTAGGTAAGTATCGGGGGGCTATTGGGGGCCATCGGGGACCACATTTCTCTGTCCTCCGATGTGCAATCACATCGGAGGACAGAGAAATTAAACGGCAAATCGCGTTTTTTTTTTTTTGTTGCGACCGCCGGTAAACGGTTAATTACCGGCGATCGCAACTCGGGGGTCAGTAAAAACCCCCCGAATCATGTTCTCTGGGGTCTCGGCTACCCTCGGCAACCGAGACCCCAGAGAAAATCCGACTCTGGGGGGCGCTATTCACTTTTTCCACAGCGCCGTTAATTAACAGCGCTGTGGTTTAAGTACCCTTAGCGGCCGCCGTTAAAAGGCGTATCGGTGGTCGTTAAGGGGTTAAGGCTTCAAAGTGCAAACAACCGCTTTCTTTACTCAAGTGCAAAACTTTCAACCAACCCCCACAGGCTCACTATATTTTATTCATTTTATTTCAAAGTGCATCACGAGATATCTTCATAACTATCTGTATGCAATCTCAATTTTATTTTTATTCACTATAACTATATTAACTCTTTAATATATCAACTTTCTATCATGCAACATATAATTCTAACTACGGTAGCAAAGTGCGACAAGTCAACATTCAGGTCTTTTAATACTGAGGTAGTACAATTAATACTCAAGTCAATCATTAACTTTAGAACTTTAGAACAGCAGCAACAATGCGAGGGACCCGTCATTAACCCCCCAATGTTGGCTTTGGGAGGGCTATAAGGCGTGCATCCAGACCTGGAATCCTGCTGCACCAAATAAGTTTTTCTTCAGGTCTCTGTAAAACAAATCAACTTTCACAGTAACGTTAGAAGCAGTCTTTTTAAAAGCTCTTTTATAAAACCAGTGGGAAGCACTTTTAAGAAGGTGCAAACTATTTACAACAAAGTTTGTGAGCTATTCAATGTCCATGACTCAAGTGTCTTTAAGCAAAATGCAACTTTTTTAAACAGAAGATCCCTTTAAACGTGGGACCCCTTTAAATATAAACCTGGTTAGGTTTAATGAACTTTCAATCAGTAGCAGTTATTTTTAGAAACTTGCAACAGGTGAACTTTTAACTATCTACAGTCATTTTCAGTATTTACTTTATTTTAGTTGTGGCATTGTCCAAGGTAGCCCCTGCAGAGGTGGGCGGCTACCAGGTACCACATAGAGCGCATCCACGCGCCACCATTTTTGCTCAATAACTGTTCTGGTACATCTTGAGGACAGAATGACAGGTGCTCTGTGGGGAATGGCTGTGGAAGTCACCTTGCCAGGTGAGGGCGTTGGCAGGCAACGTGGAGCCACTGGTGGTGATGGTTCAAGGTCACGAGTGGGCGATTCTAGAACCTTTGGTACACATCTGTGTAAGTTTAGGGCGTACCACCCTTTGTTTCCCCCGTGTCTAGTATAGGTGACACGGTCACCGGGTAGAGGTCCCTGTCCGGGTGTCCCTCTACTAGGTGAGCCTCCACATCCTGTCTGGTAACAAATACCTCCGGACAAAGATCAGGTTCTTTAATAAACCCCATCCAGCTTTAAGGCGTAATGTCACCACGGTACCTTGTCTCCACGGGCCCCTGTCCTCATGTCACACCTTCCTGGCCTGAGCTTTGGCCTGCAGGTCTCTTTCTTTCGCGGCCTGGTGTCGGAGCTCCTGCTCTCTGTCCTCCCGCTCCTGTTGGAGTGCCTGCTGCCGACGGTACTCCTCCTGACTTATGACCTCCATCTGCTCCACTTCCGCTTGGGCCTCGCTGGGGAACTAGATCAGATCGGTGCTGGTATGCTTCCACCGGAAGGTTACCCACTCTCCCTGGATGTTTAGGGTCTTCTTTGTTGGCTGCAGCGGTGTGTCAGGGGTCTGCAAAGTCTCCCAGGGTGGCTCCCACTCTAGATGGCTACATACCCGGCCGGGTGGTGGCGGTGGTGGTGGCGGTGAGTCTATGGGCACCAAGAAGGTTTCCACAGCTACCGGGACAGGGTCAGTGGTCCTACCTGCCACCGCGTCTCCGGTGCCGCTGCAGGCTTTGGCTCCTGGGTTCGGCTGCGCTGCCTCTCGCTGATGTTTGTGGCTGTGCGGTACTAAGACCACTGGAACTGACGGCACAACTCCTCCACCTCTGCGCCGAGGACCTCCTAGTCCATCGGTGATGACGGGGCCTCTTCCTTCTCTATTTGGTCAAAGTAGCTGCGGTCTTCCTCCCCCTCCTCCGGTGACCTCCGCTCGCCATCTTGCCAACCACATCTGCTTCGTCTTCCTGTTCTGGGCGGTCTCTCTTCCTTCCCCCTCCATCCCAGACTAGGAGGCGGATCTCTTTTGTTGATGGGCATATCTGGCGGACATAATAGTATCTGTGGGGGGCGGCTACTACTTTTGTGCTGTTTTTCCAGGCTGCGCCCATGACAACACGCCCCACTCCTCCTTCACGCCACATGGTGCTGTAATGGCGGTGATTTTGGCGGTCTTTCACAGTAAACAGTCTCTCAATATAGCATGGTTCAGGCACAATCTTCATGATGCCAAAAATGAGTCGCCCCACCTGGGCCATGGGGTACTCGGTACCGGGTCCTGAGTTCACAAGGGGATGTCACGGTGGCTGCGACCCGGTCCGTGGCCCTGGGCACCCATGTAAAAGGGAAAGGTCTTTAAAGGGAATAAAGTTTATGTTCGTGACGCCACCGGTGGTGTTCGGTCAATGGGGACCGACGCTGCTTTAAGGGGTCCTCTGGGGTGATGTTATGGCAGCTAGATAGTATAACGTCCCACAGGTGAAGTGTATCCCCAGGGCTCCCGTGGTGTAGATGGAAGATGGTGAGGAGTTCAGTAAAGAACGAGGACACAAGGTTTCAGTCTCTTTACTTTGGTTTACTGAAGACTTCAGCATCCACAGTCCAGGGCACCAGATCACAGGGCAGGCAGGGTCTGGCCGGCTTGAAGGCAAGTTATGAGTCCCCTTACCCAGGTGGAAATCAAAAGCCTTCCTCTAGCGCCGTGGTGGTGTAGTTCCTTACTGCTTAAAGCTTGACATAAGGTCCTCACAGATGTTATCTCTTTCTCTGTCTCCTGGATAGGATAGGACATAACCCGTATGACTGGTGGCTTGAGGCTGTTTATAGGGACTCTAGCACGCCCCGGTCTCTGAGGGGTGCCACTGTGCCTCCTGGGTGTTAGGTCAGACAGGTAACTTGGAATTCAGCTGTCCTGCCGGTCTCTGATGTAAGTCATAGAGGTCCTTACAACCTCGGTGTTCCAGCTACCGGTCTGTGCGCCTCAGAAGAAGACAGCCTGCTCAGGGCTGGTCTCCACCTGATATCTTCTCCTGTGCTTTACTCTCCTGCACGTTCACTGCAATCAATTCGGCCTTCTAAATGTCTCTTTCCAGGAACTGCTGCACTGCGGCGGCACAGCTCCGTAAAACCTTCCTCTGCCTCAGACTGATCCAGTCTGTTTCCTGGCAAGACTGAATTCAACTCTCCCTGTGTCTCTGGCAGGAACTCTCTAACTTTCCCTCCAAAACTACCTTATATATAGGGAGTCACCTAGCAAGTAGGATCAAAAGCTCCCCCTGGTGGCCTGGAGTGTGAATGTGTTGCATGTTTATGGTGCATGAAAATGAAGGTATCCAGCTCAGGAAATAAAATCAAAAGTCTTTATTTGGACAAATTTGAAAAGTAAGCTGCTTGACAAACCAGTGCATACTGGAGGAAGGAATGTCTTGAATAACTGGACGCGTTTTGAACATGTGTAGTGCTCTTAGTCCTCAGTTTCAATGTATGTTTGTGGTACCTGGTTGCAGTTATCCCTTCTTGCCTTCAAGTGTAACATCATTCTTCCCGTGAGGAAAGCAATGCTACTGTGACGACCTGGACCCTGGGGCGCCACATATGCTCAGTTGGTTAACCCCTTCCCGACCTGTGACGCCACGTAGGCATCATGAAAGTCGGTGCCAATCCGACAATCCGACCTGTGACGCCTATGTGGCGTCATGGAGGGATCGTGTCCCTGCAGATTGGGTGAAAGGGTTAACTCCAATTTCACCCTATCTGCTTCGCCCCCCCCCCCCCCCCCCCGTGGCTACGATCGCTCTGATTGGCTGTTGAAAGTGAAACAGCCAATCAGAGCAATTTTGTAATATTTCACCTATGAAAAGTGGTGAAATATTACAATCCAGCCATGGCCAATGCTGCAATATCATCAAACCCTGATCTGCCCCCCGCCACCGCCACAGATCTCTTCCCCAGTCCTCCTTTCTGCCCCGTACTGTGGTCCGCTCCCCTCCGTCCTCCTGTCCGCTCCCCCATCCTACTGTCCGCTCCCCCCGTGCTCCGATCCACCCCCCGTGCTCCGATCCCCCCATGCTCCGATCTCCCCCCTCATACTTACCGAGCCTCCCGGTGTCCGTCCGTCTTCTTCATGGGCGCCGCCATCTTCCAAAATGGCGGGCGCATGCCCAGTGCGCCCGCCGAATCTGCCAGCCGGCAGATTCGTTCCAGGTACATTTTGATCACCGTGATAAAACCTATCACAGTGATCAAAATAAAAAAAATAGTAAATGACCCCCCCCCCTTTATCACTCCCATAGGTAGGGACAATAATAAAATAAAGAAAATATTTTTTTTTTCTTCTCCCACTAGGGTTAGGGTTAGAGTTAGGGTTAGGGCTAGGGTTAGGGCTAGGGTTAGAATTAGGGTTAGAACTAGAGTTAGGGTTAGAATTAGGTTATGTGCACACGGTGCGGATTTGGCTCCGGATTCACAGCGGATTGGCCGCTGCAGATTTGTAGCAGTTTTTCATCAGGTTTACAGTACCATGTAAACCTATGGAAAACCAAATCCGCTGTGCCCATGGTGCAGAAAATACCACTCGGAAACGCTGTGTTGTATTTTCCGCAGCATGTCAATTCTTTGTGTGGATTCGGTTTTACACCTGTTCCTCAATAGGAATCCGCAGGTGAAATCAGCACAAAAAACACTGGAAATCCGAGGTAAATCCGCAGGTAAAATGCAGTGCCTTTTACCTGCGGATTTTTCAAAAATGGTGAGGAAAAATCTCTCACGAATCCGCAATGTGGGCACATAGCCTTAGGGTTGGAATTAGCGTTAGGGTTGGAATTAGGGCTAGGGTTGGAAATAGGGTTAAGATTAGACTTGTGGTTAGGGTTAGGGGTGTGTTGGGGTTAGGGTTGTGGTTAGGGTTGGGATTAGGGTTAGGATTAGGGTTAGGGTTGGGATTAGGGGTGTGTTGGGGTTAGGGTTGTGGTTAAGGGTGTGTTGGGGTTAGGGTTGTGATTAGGGTTATGGCTAGAGTTGGGATTAGGGATTGGGGTGTGTTGGGGTTAGTGTTGGAGTTAGAATTGAGGGGTTTCCACTGTTTAGGCACATCAGGGGTCTCCAAGCGCAACATGGCGCCACCATTGATTCCAGCCAATCTTGCGTTCAAAAGTCAAATGGTGCTCCCTCTCAGTGGTTTACCCCCACATATGGGGTACCAACATACTCAGGACAAACTGGGCAACAATTATTGGGGTCCAATTTCTCCTGGTACCCTTGCGAAAATAAAAAATTGCTTGCTAAAACATAATTTTTGAGGAATGAAAAATTTTTTTTTTTTTCACGGCTCTGCGTTATAAACTTCTGTGAAGCACTTGGGGTTTAAAGTGGTCACCGCACATCTAGATTAGTTCCATGGGAGGTCTAGTTTCCAAAACGAGGTCACATGTGGGGGAGCTCCAATGTTTAGGCACACAGGGGCTCTCCAAACACGACATGGTGTCCGCTAAGGATTAGAGCCAATTTTTCATTCAAAAGTCAAGTGGCGCTCTTTCCCTTCCGAGCCATGCCGTGTGCACAAACAGTGGTTTGTGACTACATACAGTTAGGTTCATATATATTTGGACAGAGACAAAAATTTTCTAATTTTGGTTATAGACATTACCACAATGAATTTTAAACAAAACAATTCAGATGCAGTTGAAGTTCAGACTTTCAGGTTTCATTTGAGTGTTGTTCACTTGGTTGGCTGTTGTGAAGGGGTTTCTCTTCACCATGGAGATTATTCTGCGATCATCCACCACTGTTGTCTTCCGTGGGTGCCCAGGTCTTTTTGCATTGATGAGTTCACCAGTGCTTTCTTTCTTTCTCAGGATGTACCAAACTGTAGATTTTGCCACTCCTAATATTGTAGCAATTTCTCGGATTTTTTTTCTATTTTCGCAGCTGAAGGATGGCTTGTTTCACCTGCATGGAGAGCTCCTTTGACCGCATGTTTCCTTCACAGCAAAACCTTCCAAATGCAAGCACCACACCTCAAATCAACTCCAGGCCTTTTATCGGCTTAGTTGAGAATGACATAACGAAGGGATTGCCCAAACCTGTCCATGAAATTGCCTTGCAGTCAATTGTCCAATTACTTTTGGTCCCTTTAAAAACAGGGTGGCACATGTTAAGGAGCTGAAACTCCTAAACCCTTCATCCAATTTTAATGTGGATACCCTCAAATGAAAGCTGAAAGTCTGAACTTCAACTGCATCTGAATTGTTTTGTTTAAAATTCATTGTGGTAATGTCTAGACTATAACCAAAATTAGAAAAATTTTGTCTCTGTCCAAATATATATGGACCTAACTGTATAAGGTATCAGTGTACTCAGGAGAAATTGCCCAACACATTTTAGGATCCATTTTATCCTGTTGTCCATGTGAAAATGAATAAATTGAGGCTAAAAGAATTTTTTTTCATTTTTACGGATCAATTTGTGAAGCACCTGGGGGTTCAAAGTGCTCACTATGCATCTAGGTAAGTTCCTTGGGGGGTCTAGTTTCCAAAATGGGGTCACTTGTGGGGAAGCTCCAATGTTTAGGCACACAGGGGCTCTCCAAACACGACATGGTGTCCGCTAAAGATTGGAACCAATTTTTCACTGAAATAGTCAAATGGCGCTCCTTCCCTTCCGAGCCCTGTTGTGCGCTTAAACATTGGTCCCCCACATATGGGGTATCGGCGTACTCAGGACAAATTGTACAATAACTTTTGGGGTCCAGTTTCTCTTTTTACCCTTGGGAAAATAAAAAAAAATGTTGCTAAAAGATCATTTTTGTGACTAAAAAGTTAAATGTTATTTTTTTTCTTCCATGTTGCTTCTGCTGCTGTGAAGCACCTGAAGGGTTAATAAACTCCTTGAATGTGGTTTTGAGCACCTTGAGGGGTGCAGTTTTTAGAATGGTGTCACTTTTGGGTATTTTCAGCCATATAGACCCCTCAAACTGACTTCAAATGTGAGGTGGTCCCTAAAAAAAATGGTTTTGTAAATTTCGTTGTAAAAATGAGAAATCGCTGGTCAAATTTTAACCCTTATAACTTCCTAGCAAAAAAAAAATTTGTTTCCAAAATTGTGCTGATGTAAAGTAGACATGTGGGTAATGTTATTTATTAACTATTTTGTGTCACATAACTCTCTCGTTTACCAGAATAAAAATTCAAAATTTGAAAATTGCAAAATTTTAGCCAAATTTCCATTTTTTTCACAAATGAACGCAAAAATTATAGACCTAAATTTACCACTAACATGAAGCCCAATATGTCACGAAAAAACAATCTCAGAACCCCAAGGATCCGTTGAAGCGTTCCTGAGTTATTACCTCATAAAGGGACACTGGTCAGAATTGCAAAAAACGGCCAGGTCATTAAGGTCAAAATAGGCTGGGTCATGAAGGGGTTAAAGGGAAAATTTGCATTTTTATTCACGGGGGGGAATAACTGTGGAACGGAAAACAAAGAAAAAAGCTGTTCCAGAATCAGTGGAGCAACATCAACTGGAAGAGGTACTCATTTAAATAAAAAAAAATTCAGTGAAAAGTTGTATTTAAAAGGGCAATCTATGAAACGCCTGGACAAGTGGGATCCTCTACGGGGAGATGATCAGTAGCCCCTAATTTATATAGGGACTGAATGAAGAATTCAGACAAACCTTTTCACATTTCAGGAAGTTTTTTTTTAATGGAGTTGAGGTAGAGTTTGCCAACTTGTTTCCAATGAGCATCACTTGCAAGGTGTCTTATGTTACAAAATATTCCCAAAGAGCAAATTAAAGGGGCTGCAACTTTCTGCAAGGGTTTCTGTGCTGACATCTACACGAAGGATTCTTGTTGAAGCTGAGAAATTGCCTGGATGAGAGACATATTTTAGTTGGTAAACAACCATCATCCCGGCAGATATTCGGGAACGTTCTGCTAGCGGCAGTATAAATCGCACATTCGCTCTTTCTCATTACAGAGAGAGCTTGTCACAGAGCGTGTACAGCCCGAATGCCAGCTTGTTTCTCATGGGCAGCGTGCTGATACAGTGATTAGTTCTGTAGACTCGAAGCGCAGGAATGAGTAGGATACGACTTCACATCATAGTCAAATAATTTATTTCTTCTTCATGTGCTTTCATGGGTATCTGTTCACACAGCGAGAGCATGCAGACAAGTAAATCTTTTCTAGTCCGCTTGGCCTTTCTGTCTCCAACAGTCAGGCAGAAGTGAAAGGAGTAGGGCGCCATCTAAATAAATTTGTTCTCTTTAGATCACTGTGGGGAACTTGGCAGCACTGTATGGAGGAAAAGTTTTACAAAAAAACTCCTGGTCACCTTAGTAAAACACAGAACACCTTTCTCCGCATTATTAACTCTTATGTCGTTTATCAACTTATGATGTCATCCTTGTGTTCTGTTTAAGATACTTTTATTTAGCCTTAACGGGGTTGGCAACTTTATTGTACAGATATGTTGGGGAGACAATTTCTTGCACAACGTAATTAGTATATATTCCAGGTCAAAATGGTTGCTAAAGGATGAACACATAACCAGACCTGTCCATCAGCCCCCCATTGGAAAAACTGCTTTCTCATGTTCTGTGGTTTTCAATTCGAGAAGATGATGCACAGGTAAGGTCACATGAGAGGAGGTGTGTGAAGAAGTCAGAACAAGCAATACATATATGTGATATATAGTTCCTTTCAAAAGTTTGGACACACCTGTTCATGCAATAGATTTCCTTGTTCTTAGTAGAATATGTATATTGTAGATTCACACTGAAGGCAGCAAAACCACAAAAGGAATCATATGGAAACAAGTAGTAAAGAAATGTGTGACATAGGATGCCAAGTGGTGAGAGGGACAGTGCCATTGGTCTGCTGAGCTGAGGAGTGAGCAGTGCTATATGATGGTGAAGTGGGAACTCACAATGGCAAGAGGAGGCCTTGCCCTTCACATGCCATCCGATGAAAGGATAGGACTCAGTTGGTTGCAGCAGCTAATGAAGCTAGTGGAGGAGGTAAGGCCGGATGGCCTGACAGAGAAGGCCACTGGCCCTTTTATAAGCAGACCAGAGACTGGGTTAGAGCTGTAGGTCAGACTCCTTACCCTGGCTTGGTTTGTAGCCCAGGGAAGAACCCAGCGACTGGAAGCCTTAAAGACCCAGACACAAGTGAGTTTTTCACCCACTCCCAAAGTAGCCCCACCCCTGAGAGAGCGCAGCTTCCCACCAAGGGTTGGTGGATTGTAGACGTGATCGGGGGCAAGAAGAAGGAGGAGGAATGGGTGTGAGCCCAGTTTGATGATGCCGAGAATGAAGATCTCGCTTGGCAAATTACGTGGGGAATGGTCCTGTTTTTCAACTGGTAGAGCGGAAACTACTTCCTAGAGGAGGAGCGCACCAAATATATGGTGTATGTAAATTCTCATTCGGTCCAACAGAGTCCCTTCCCCTCTCATTCCCAGCATCTGCAGCTTGCAGAATGGGTGCAGTTCCTTAAAGAAAATGGCCCACAGGAGTTGTTCGTGGTGGCTGTCTCCAAAGTGCAGGTGGGGCAGGAGACTGTAGGACAGTCAGAGGCCGCACAGCCTTGAATGGAATAAAGATGCCCTTCCCAAAAGCCCTTATACCCTCAAGCCTGGGGTTTAATATGGAGGATGAAGCCATTGAGCGGCATTACATCTCCACAGATCCGCTGAGCAATTAGAGACCGCAGTTGATGTGCCCACAGGACTGCCAGTTGCAGTGGCCAACCCATCTGCTGTCTACATGGCTCAGGGAACTTATTCAGTGGTTTATGTGCAGGAAGCCAGGTCAAGAAGAAAAACCTGAGTCTGAGTGAGGTCAGAGAAAGACCAGTGAAGAAAAAGGAAAAAGGAGTCTGAAGCTGGACGAGCCCATGTTGTTCATGTTGCACCCCCGATGACCAGAACATTTCAAAGTTCTTGAAGAGTTACTGTCCAGCAGGTCTATGATCCACATGCCCTGGAATCCACCACACTGATAGCCACACAGGGCTGAAATTGTTGTTCCCCCCCCCCCAGTTTTGTTGTGCTCCAACCTGCTGGATTGACAGGCATTGCAGTGGCCGGATGGTCCTACACCCTCGGTTAAGGACTGAGCCCAATCCAAGATGGATGTTTCCCCTAAAGGACTGCGTCCCTGTCACGTGGAAAGGTGTGAGTTAGTGGACTGTGTCCCCATCATAAGGACTTATGAAGAGACCGTGAACTGTGCCCTGAATGTATAAGCTGCATGTAAAGAGTTAGACTTCCATGTAGTTGGCTTCAGGGCCCTTGCCAAGGAGATCCAGATCATCCCGATGGACTGATGCTGGGTTAAAAAGGAATTGGATGGTCACAGTTCCGGGGTCCTAACAGAATAGGACCAGGTCTGTGTTGGTCTAGGAGAAGAAGAGGACTCTGTGTAGTTTAATGTATGTTGTGTAAGGTGAAAAGCATTAGTCCAGGTTTCAGATGGCTGAGGATGGCCATCATTAAAGAAGGGGGAAATGTAAGGAGATGCACATACTGCCCACGTTTCACCTTGCAGACATGAGTACTGTTGTGATATATAATGTGTATTGTTGTAGTGTTTAGTTGTAAGGTGCACAGTATGGAAGTCATAGTCGAGGGGCTGCCTCACATCACCCTGGCTGCTTACAAGTAACACATTCCCCAGTTTACATGTGCTGTGTTTGTGGTGTTGAACACTTCTGTTTGTTCCACAGGCCTCCGCTGTCTTGATGCTTCTGGATTCAGAAACAGCAGCACAGAAATTAGGGGACACTCAGTTCAGCTTAACCAGTTCAACTTTACTTAACAGTCCAAGTTCAATAGAAGACAAGTAGCAGTATTTGGCACAACCTTCTTTTCCTCTTAAGTTCATAGCACAGTACACATTCATGCTCTCCATTTCTTCAGCCTGAGCTATCCCTCCACTTACTTTCTCCTTCAGCCCCAGGGATTTCCCACCTGGCTTCACAGTACTCACGAGATTTGTCATGTTCCCCTCACACGGTTCCACATCCAACTTCCATATAATGGAAGGATTTTCAGCACTCTCCATAGCCACTGAATCGAGCCTGAGGCTCCGGACGTTATAGGAATGACCGCAAGGAATTACCATACTGCTAGGCAAGGAATTACCATACTGCTAGAACAATAGGAACTTCTCGTGCCTCCAGCTCATTGCCCTTAAAATTATTTTTTTTCCATGTCTATCACTATCTGATCTAAATCAGGAAATGCTTTCCCTTTTTTGTCTGACATATTACCTGTATCCTAAACTGTACACTATACCTACTATCAATATGCCCACCACTGCATATCTTCTTTCTGAGTCTAACTCCTAAGCCCTATACTAAACCTTGTGTCCTAAATCTAAATCTATACTTTTCCTATGCAATACACATTAAACACATTGAAAATTGTTTACATTACAATTACCACATAAAGTAGTGCCCATAAGATTCTATGCAATTCTACATTTCACACCACTCATAAAAATACAATAAAACCACATGTGATAACATACATTTTACCATCGTTGTCTTCAGGAGGAGAGGCATATGACAGTCCCTGTGTACATACTGTGTATTGGAACATGCATTAGTAGTGACAGTGCTGTATTCCACTGGACAATAGGGAGAGTTAGGTGTTATGGTTACCCCAATGACCATGGGAAAAAAAATGCAAAACGGACTAGCTCTCGGGTGATGGAAACTAAGGTCGACCGTGACCTGAACCTGACCCAACACTTACAGTAGCCGGGGGATGTACCTACGATGCCCTAGACACCACGCGCCAGCCGGAGATCTAACTACCCCTATAAGAGGAATATACAGGCCTGCCTTACCTCCAGTGAGGAACCCCAAAAGATGATAGTAGGCCCCCACAGATATTGACGGTGAGTTCAGAGGAAATGACATACGTAGGATGAACAGCAGATTTAGCACAGTGAGGTCCGCTTACTAGATAGCAGAAGGACAGGAAAGAGTTACTTCACGGTCGACCTAAAAATCACTATTCAAAAACACCATCCAGAAATTACTTTAAACTCCAGTGACAACTCATGCCACTGGAGTAGTAATTTTCTGTCCACAAGAGCTTCCAGCACTGAAGAGTCACATTGCAGATAGCTGGACAAAAATAGCAAAACAAGAAACAAAATTCAACTTAGCTGAACTGGAACTTGAGGCAGGTGAATGCAACAGAATGCTACCAGCACATTGTTGGTCGGCATGTGACTAACAGCCAAGCAGCCTTAAATAGGAAACTCCCCAAGAGGGTGGCGACAGGTAATCAGAGATGGAGGAAGGCACATAAGAGACACTACCATAACAGACCACCGGGGGAGCCCACAAACCGAATTCACAACAGTACCCCCCCCTTAAGGAGGGGGCACCGAACCCTCACCAGAACCACCAGGGCGACCTGGATGAGCACTATGAAATGCACGAACCAAATCGGGAGCATGAACATCGGATGCTGTCACCCAAGAATTATCCTCCTGGCCATAACCTTTCCACTTAACCAGATACTGAAGTTTCCGTCTGGAAACACGGGAGTCCAAGATCTTTTCCACCACATACTCCAATTCACCCTCAACCAACACAGGAGCAGGTGGATCAGCAGAAGGAACAACCGGTACCTCATACCTCCGCAATAATGACCGATGGAAAACATTATGGATATTAAAAGATGCTGGGAGGTCCAAACGAAAGGACACAGGATTAAGAACCTCCAGAATCCTATAAGGGCCGATAAACCGAGGCTTAAACTTAGGAGACGAGACCTTCATAGGAACAAATCGAGAAGACAGCCACACCAGGTCCCCAACACAAAGACGAGGACCAATACGCCGATGACGATTAGTGAACTGTTGAGTCTTCTCCTGGGACAACTTCAGATTGTCCACAACCTGTCCCCAAATCTGATGCATCCTATCAACCACAGCATCCACTCCAGGACAATCCGAAGACTCCAATTGACCGGACGAAAACCGAGGGTGAAACCCTGAATTACAAAAAAATGGAGAAACCAAAGTGGCAGAACTAGCCCGATTGTTAAGGGCAAACTCTGCCAATGGCAAAAAGTCAAGCCAATCATCCTGATCAGCGGACACAAAACACCTCAAGTAAGTCTCCAAGGTCTGATTAGTACGCTCAGTCTGGCCATTAGTCTGAGGATGGAATGCAGACGAAAAAGACAAATCGATACCCATCCTGGCACAGAACGTCCGCCAAAATCTAGACACAAACTGAGTACCCCTGTCAGACACTATATTCTCAGGAATACCATGCAAACGCACCACATTCTGAAAAAATAGAGGAACCAACTCAGAGGAGGAGGGCAATTTGGGTAAAGGTACCAAATGAACCATCTTGGAAAAACGGTCACAAATCACCCAGATGACAGACATCCTACGAGAAACCGGAAGGTCAGAAATAAAGTCCATAGAGATGTGCGTCCAAGGCCTCTTAGGAATAGGCAAGGGCAACAACAACCCACTGGCCCTAGAACAGCAGGGCTTGGCCCGAGCACAAACATCACAAGACTGCACAAACATGCGCACATCTCGAGACAAAGAAGGCCACCAGAAGGACCTAGACACCAAATCCCTGGTGCCAAAAATTCCAGGATGACCTGTCAACGCGGAAGAATGAACCTCCGAGATAACTCTACTGGTCCAATCATCAGGGACAAACAGTCTACCAGGCGGACAGCGATCAGGCCTATCCACCTGAAACTCCTGCAAAGAACGCCGCAGGTCTGGGGAGACAGCTGACAATATCACCCCATCCTTCAGGATGCCGGTAGGTTCGGAATCACCAGGCGAGTCAGGCTCAAAACTCCTAGAGAGGGCATCCGCCCTCACATTCTTGGACCCAGGCAGATATGACACCACAAAGTTAAATCGGGAGAAAAACAACGACCAGCGCGCCTGTCTAGGATTCAGACGCCTGGCCGACTCAAGATAAATTAGATTCTTGTGGTCAGTGAGGACCACCACCTGGTGTCTAGCACCCTCAAGCCAATGACGCCACTCCTCAAACGCCCACTTCATGGCCAGAAGTTCCCGATTTCCCACATCATAATTTCGCTCAGCGGGCGAAAACTTTCGGGAGAAAAACGCACATGGTCTCATTACTGAGCAGTCAGGATCTTTCTGCGACAAAACTGCACCTGCTCCGATCTCCGAAGCATCCACCTCAACCTGGAACGGAAGTAACACATCAGGTTGGCGCAACACAGGAGCGGAAGAAAAGCGGCGCTTAAGCTCTTGAAAGGCCTCCACAGCCGCAGAGGACCAATTAACAACATCAGCACCCTTTTTGGTCAAATCAGTCAAAGGTTTAGCAATGGCAGAAAAACCCGCTATAAATCGGCGATAGAAATTAGCAAAACCCAAGAACTTTTGCAGACTCTTCAAAGAAGTAGGTTGCATCCAATCACAAATAGCCTGGACCTTGACAGGGTCCATCTCCATAGATGAAGGGGAAAAAATATATCCCAAAAAGGAAATTCTCTGAACTCCAAAACTACACTTTGAGCCCTTTACAAAAAGAGAATTAGCTCGCAAAACCTGAAAAACTCTCCTGACCTGTTGAACGTGAGATTCCCAGTCCTCCGAAAAAACAAGAATATCATCCAAATACACAATCATAAACTTATCCAGATATTCACGGAAAATATCGTGCATAAAGGACTGAAAAACGGAAGGGGCATTTGCGAGACCGAAAGGCATTACCAAATACTCAAAATGGCCTTCAGGCGTATTAAATGCGGTCTTCCACTCATCCCCCTGCTTAATCCGCACCAAATTATACGCACCACGTAGATCGATCTTAGTGAACCACTTAGCCCCCTTTATACGAGCAAACAGATCAGTCAGTAAAGGTAACGGGTACTGGTATTTAACTGTAATCTTATTCAAAAGTCGATAGTCGATACAAGGTCTCAATGAACCATCCTTTTTACCTACAAAGAAAAATCCTGCCCCTAGTGGAGACAACGAGGGGCGAATATGACCCTTTTCCAAGGATTCTCTGATATACTCCCGCATAGCAGTATGTTCAGGTACAGACAAATTAAACAAGCGACCCTTAGGAAACTTACTACCGGGAATCAATTCAATAGCGCAGTCACACTCTCTGTGGGGAGGGAGAGAATCAACTTTAGGTTCTTGAAAGACATCATAAAAATCTGACAGAAATGCTGGGATCTCAGAGGGAGTAGATGAAGAAATAGGAACCAAAGGTGCATCCCCATGAATACCCCGACATCCCCAGCTCAACACAGACATAGATTTCCAGTCCAAGACGGGATTATGAATCTGTAACCATGGTAATCCAAGCACTAAGACATCATGTAGGTTATATAATACAAGGAAACGAATAATCTCCTGATGGTCTGGGGTGAGACGCATAGTCACTTGTGTCCAATATTGTGGTTTATTGCTAGCCAAAGGTGTAGAATCAATACCCTTCAGGGGAATAGAAACTTCCAACGGCTCCAAATCAAACCCACAACGCTTGGCAAAGGACCAATCCATGAGACTCAGAGCGGCGCCAGAATCCACATAAGCATTCACAGTCACAGATGATAAGGTACAAATCAATGTCACGGACAAAAGAAATTTTGACTGCAAGGTACCTGTAGAAAAAGATTTATCAACCTTTTTATCAACCTTATTTATACGTTTAGAGCATGCTGATATAACATGAGCTGGATCTCCACAGTAGAAGCACAATCCATTTTTGCGCCTGTAATTTTGACGTTCGCCTCTAGACAAAACACGATCGCATTGCATATGCTCCAATGCCTTTTCAGAGGTCACCGCCAAATGGTGCACAGGTCTTTGCTCAGAAGACACCGCCATATGGTGCACAGGTTTTTGCTCAGAAGATACCGCCATATGGTGCACAGATTCTTCCTCAGAAGACCCCGCCATATGGTGCACAGATTTGCGCTCCCGCAAACGCCGATCAATCTGGATAGCCAATTTCATGGCATCATTCAGACCTGTAGGCACAGGGAACCCCACCATGACATCCTTCACGGCATCAGAGAGACCTTCTCTGAAATTAGCTGCTAAAGCGCACTCATTCCATTTAGTAAGCACCGACCATTTACGGAATTTCTGGCAGTATATCTCAGCTTCATCTTGCCCTTGGGAAAGAGCTATCAAGGCTTTCTCAGCCAAAATCTCTAAATTAGGTTCTTCATAAAGCAACCCCAAAGCCTGAAAAAACGCATCTACATTTAACAACGCAGGATCCCCTGGCGATAATGCAAATGCCCAACTTTGTGGGTCGCCGCGCAGTAGAGAGATAACAATTTTAACTTGTTGAGTCTGATCACCAGCAGAGTGAGATCTCAGAGACAAAAACAATTTGCAATTTTCTCTGAAACTCAAAAACCGGGATCTGTCTCCGGTAAAGTATTCAGGCAGAGGAATCTTAGGTTCAGACATTGGAGCACGTATAACAAAATCTTGTAGGTTCTGTACTTTTGTCGCAAGGTTATTCAAACCCGCAACTAAACTCTGTGGATCCATGTTTCAGATGGGTGTAACCCAAGCATTCAGAGGTTAAGAGGAGAGGAGAAAAAAAAAAGGCTGAAGACTGCAGTTTAAGCAAGGAATACAAATGATCCAACTAAGGTGCACTTTCAAACACAGAAAAAAAACCTTTTCTTCTCCTTCCTACTTTAGTGCATATTTTAACACATAGATTTTTTATATGGCCGGCCAAACTGTTATGGTTACCCCAATGACCATGGGAAAAAAAATGCAAAACGGACTAGCTCTCGGGTGATGGGAACTAAGGTCGACCGTGACCTGAACCTGACCCAACACTTACAGTAGCCGGGGGATGTACCTACGATGCCCTAGACACCACGCGCCAGCCGGAGATCTAACTACCCCTATAAGAGGAATATACAGGCCTGCCTTACCTCCAGTGAGGAACCCCAAAAGATGATAGTAGGCCCCCACAGATATTGACGGTGAGTTCAGAGGAAATGACATACGTAGGATGAACAGCAGATTTAGCACAGTGAGGTCCGCTTACTAGATAGCAGAAGGACAGGAAAGAGTTACTTCACGGTCGACCTAAAAATCACTATTCAAAAACACCATCCAGAAATTACTTTAAACTCCAGTGACAACTCATGCCACTGGAGTAGTAATTTTCTGTCCACAAGAGCTTCCAGCACTGAAGAGTCACATTGCAGATAGCTGGACAAAAATAGCAAAACAAGAAACAAAATTCAACTTAGCTGAACTGGAACTTGAGGCAGGTGAATGCAACAGAATGCTACCAGCACATTGTTGGCCGGCATGTGACTAACAGCCAAGCAGCCTTAAATAGGAAACTCCCCAAGAGGGTGGCGACAGGTAATCAGAGATGGAGGAAGGCACATAAGAGACACTACCATAACAGACCACCGGGGGAGCCCACAAACCGAATTCACAACAGTTAGGGTTAATGTTTGGGACTAGCCCAAGTTGAAGGGACTGATATAGTTTCCTGTTAGAGAGACAGATAGGGCCCAGCATGCACCAGAAGCAGACCTATGGTCTGAATAGTGAGCAGAGGCGCACAACGTGAGAGTCCCTGATGGGAATGAAGACAGAGACAATGGATAGCAAGATCTGGAGTAGAGGAAGGAAAGTGACTGAAGGATAGAGTGATGCACATGACAGGACACCTAGCTGTACGGTCCCGAGTTTACAACTCAGAGAGGTAATGGGCCAGTGTGGAATGGGGAACGTGAGACAAAGAGAATGCCCTGGGTGGGAGTCCCAAGGCATCAGTATGCAGAGAAGCTAAGTATCAGTCATAGTGGCGCACTAGTTCCCCTATGAGGAATTAAGGATGTGGAATCGTGGATTGAAGTATAGGACTCTCACATACTGGACTATAGTACTGTGCTGGGTGGTTTGTGGTGAAGACCGAGGAACTTGAAGCAGAAACAAGTACCCTTAGAAGAAGTAGAGAGACTGTATGTGAAGATGCTTCGTATTGTAAAGGAAACATTTGTGAAGTTATGAACCCTCTATCTATTGTACATATTCCCCACCAAATTTTGTTAACCCCTTCCCGACCCATGACGCCTATGCGGCGTCATGGAATGATCGCATCCCTGCAGATCGGGTGAAAGGGTTAATTCCTATTTTACCCGATCTGCAGGGAGAGGGGGAGTTGTACTTCAGCCTAGGGTGGGTGGCTTTGCCCCCACGTGGCTACGATCGCTCTGATTGGCTGTTGAAAGTGCAACAGCCAATCAGAGCAATTTGCAATATTTCACCTATGAAAATGGTGAAATATTGCAATCCAGCCATGGCCGATGCTGCAATAGCATCTGCCATGGCTGGAAATCATGTACTGGCCCCCCCCACCGCCCCCGATCTCCTCCCCAGTCGTCCGTTCTGTCAGGTACCCCCCTCCGTCCCCCTGTTCGCTCCCCCGTGCTCCTGTCCGCTCCCCCGTGCTCCTGTCCGCTCCCCCCATCCTCCGATCCCCCCCCCTGTGCTCCGATCCACCCCCCCACCACCCCCTCATACTTACCGATCCTCCCGGTGTCCGGCCGTCTCCTCGCTGGGCGCCGCCATCTTGGAAAATGGCGGGCGCATGCTCAGTACGCCCGCCGAATCTGCAGGCTGGCAGATTCGTTACAGGTACATTTTGATCGCTGTGGTAGGTTCTACCACAGCGATCAAAATAAAAAAATAATAAATAAACCCCCCCCTTTATCACCCCCATAGGTAGGGACAATAATAAAATAAAGAAAATATTTTTTTTTCTTTTACCACTAGGGTTAGGGTTAGAACTAGGGGTAGGGTTAGGGGTAGGGTTAGGGTTACGGGTAGGGTTAGGGTTAGGGGTAGGGTTATGGCATGTGCACACAGAGCGGATCGGCCGCGGATCCTCAGCGGATCGGCCGCAGATCCGCAGCGGATCGGCCGCGGATCGCAGCGGATCCGCAGCGGATCGGCCGCGGATCCGCAGCGGATCGGCCGCGGATCTGCAGCGGATCGGCCGCGGATCCGCAGTGGATCCGCAGCGGATTGGCCGCGGATCTGCAGCGGATTGGCAGCGGATTGGCCGCGGATCCGCAGCGGATCGGCCGCGGATCCGCAGCGGATCGGCAGCGGATCCGCAGCAGATTGGCCGCGGATCGGCAGCGGATCGGCCGCGGATCCGCAGCGGATCGGCAGCGGATCCGCAGCGGATTGGCCGCGGATCCGCAGCGGATCCGCAGCGGATTGGCCGCGGATCTGCAGCGGATCCGCAGCGGATTGGCCGCGGATCTGCAGCGGATTGGCAGCGGATTGGCCGCGGATCCGCAGCGGATTGGCAGCGGATTGGCCGCGGATCCGCAGCGGATTGGCCGCTGCGAATTCGAAGCAGTTTTCCATCAGGTTTACAGTACCATGTACACCTAAGGAAAACCAAATCTGCTGTGCCCATGGTGCGGAAAATTCCGTGCAGAAACGCTGCATTGTATTTTCCGCAGCATGTCAATTCTTTGTGCGGATTCCGCAGCGGTTTACACCTGTTCCTCAATAGGAATCCGCAGGTGAAATCCGCACAAAAAAACACTGGAAATCTGCTGTAAATCCGCAGGCAAAACGCAGTGCCTTTTACCTGCAGATTTTTCAAAAATCGTGCGGAAAAATCTCACACGAATCCGCAACGTGGGCACATACCCTTAGGGTTAGGGTTGGAATTAGGGCTAGGGTTGGAAATAGGGTTAAGAATAGGCTTGTGGTTAGGGTTACGGATAGGGTTAGGGGTGTGTTGGGGTTACAGTTGTGGTTAGGGTTGGGATTAGGGTTACGGTTGGGATTAGGGTTAGGATTAGGGTTGGAATTAGGGTTACGGTTGTGTTGCGGTTAGGGTTGTGGTTAGGGGTGTGTTGGGGTTAGGGTTGTGATTAGGGTTATGGCTACAGTTGGGATTAGGATTAGGGGTGTGTTGGGGTAAGTGTTGAAGTTAGAATTGAGAGGTTTCCACTGTTTTAGGCACATCAGGGGTCTCCAAACGCAACATGGCGCCACCATTGATTCCAGCCAATCTTGCGTTCAAAAAGTCAAATGGTGCTCCCGCCCTTCCAAGCCCCGACGTGCGCCCAAACAGTGGTTTACCCCCACATTTGGGGTACCAGCGTACTCAGGACAAACTGGGCAACAACTGTTGGGGTCCAATTTCTCCTGTTACCCTTGCAAAAATAAAAAATTACTTGCTAAAACATAATTTTTGAGGAAAGAACAATTATTTTTTATTTTCACGGCTCTGCGTTATAAACTTCTGTGAAGCACTTGGGGGTTGAAAGTGCTCACCACACATCTAGATAAGTTCCTTCGGGGGTCTAGTTTCCAAAATGGGGTCACTTGTGGGGTGTTTCTACTGTTTAGGCACATCAGGGGCTCTGCAAATGCAATGTGACGCCCGCAGACCATTCCATCAAAGTCTGCATTTCAAATGTCACTACTTCCCTTCCGAGCCCTGACGTGTGCCCAAACAGTGGTTTACCCCCACATATGGGGTATCAGCGTACTCACAACAAACTGGGCAACAAATATTGGGGTCCAAATTCTCCTGTTACCCTTGTGAACATAAAAAATTGCTTGCTAAAACATCTTTTTTGAGGAAAGAAAAATGATTTTTTATTTTCACGGCTCTGCGTTGTAAACTTCTGTGAAGCACTTGGGGGTTGAACGTGCTCACCACACATCTAGATAAGTTCCTTGGGGGGTCTAGTTTCCAAAATGGGGTCATTTGTGGGGGGTTTCTACTGTTTAGGCATATCAGGGGCTCTGCAAACGTAACATGATGCCCGCAGACCATTCCATCAAAGTCTGCATTCCAAAACGTCACTACTTCCCTTCCGAGCCCCGGCATGTACCCAAACAGTGGTTTACCCCCACATATGGGGTATCAGCGTACTCAGGAGAAACTGGACAACAACTTTTGGGGTCCAATTTCTCCTGTTACTCTTGCAAAAATAAAAAATTCTGGGCTAAAAAAATATTTTTGAGGAAAGGAAACACATTTATTATTTTCACGGCTCTGCGTTATAAACTTCTGTGAAGCACTTGGGGGTTCAAAGTGCTCACTACACATCTAGATAAGTTCCCTTGGGGGTCTAGTTTCCAAAATGGAGTCAATTGTGGGGAGTTCCTACTGTTTAGGCACATCAGGGGCTCTGCAAACGCAACCTGACGCCCGCAGAGCATTCCATCAAAGTCTGCATTTCAAAACGTCACTACTTCCCTTCCGAACCCCGACGTGTGCCAAAACAGTGGTTTACCCCCACATATGGGGTATCATCGTACTCAGGAGAAACTGGAAAACAACTTTTGGGGTCCAATTTCTCCTATTACCCTTGGGAAAATAAAAAATTGTGGGCTAAAAAATCATTTTTGAGAAAAGAAAAATTATTTTTTATTTTCATGGCTCTGCGTTATAAACTTCTGTGAAGCACTTGGGGATTCAAAGTGCTCACCACACATCTAGATTAGTTCCTTGGGAGGTCTAGTTTCCAAAATGGGGCCACTTGTGCGGGAGCTCCAATGTTTAGGCACACAGGGGCTCTCCAAACGCGACATGGTGTCCGCTAATGATTGGAGCTAATTTTCCATTCAAAAAGCCAAATGGCATGCCTTCCCTTCCGAGCCCTGCCGTGCGCCCAAACAGTGGTTTACCCCCACATATGGGGTATCATCGTACTCAGGACAAACTGGACAACAACATTTGGGGTCCAATTTCTCCTATTACCCTTGGGAAAATAAAAAATTCTGGGCTAAAAATCATTTTTGAGGAAAGAAAAATTATTTTTTTATTTTCACGGCTCTGCGTTATAAACTTCTGTGAAGCACCTGGGGGTTATAAGTGTTTACTATGCATCTAGATAAGTTCCTTGGGGGGTCTAGTTTCCAAAATGGGGTCACTTGTAGGGGAGCTCCAATGTTTAGGCACACAGGGGCTCTCCAAACGCGACATGGTGTCCGCTAACGATTGGAGCTAATTTTCCATTCAAAAAGTCAAATGGCACGCCTCCCCTTCCGAGCCTTGCCGTGCACCCAAACAGTGGTTTACCCCCACATATGAGGTATCGGCATACTCAGGAGAAATTGCCCAACAAATTTTAGGATCCATTTTATCCTGTTGCCCATGTGAAAATGAAAGAATTGAGGCTAAAAGAAATTTTGTGTGAAAAAAAAGTACTTTTTCATTTTTGCGGATCAATTTGTGAAGCACCTGGGGGTTTAAAGTGCTCACTATGCCTCTAGATGAGTTCCTTGGGGGGTCTACTTTCCAAAATGGGGTCACTTGTGGAGGAGCTCCAATGTTTAGGCACACAGGGGCTTTCCAAACGCGACATGGTGTCCGCTAACGATGGAGATAATTTTTCATTCAAAAAGTCAAATGGCGCTCCTTCCCTTCCGAGCCTTACCATGTGCCCAAACAGTGGTTTACCCCCACATGTGAGGTATTGGTGTACTCAGGAGAAATTGCCCAACAAAATTTAGGATCCATTTTATCCTGTTGCCCATGTGAAAATGAAAAAATTGAGGCTAAAATAATTTTTTCGTGAAAAAAAAGTACTTTTTCATTTTTACGGATCAATTTGTGAAGCACCTGGGGGTTTAAAGTGCTCACTATGCTTCTAGATAAGTTCCTTGGGGGGTCTAGTTTCCAAAATGGGGTCACTTGTGGGGGAGCTCCAATGTTTAGGCACACGGGGGCTCTCCAAACGCGACATGGTGTCCGCTAAAGATTGGAGCCAATTTTTCATTGAAAAAGTCAAATGGCGCTCCTTCCCTTCCGAGCCCTGCCGTGCGCCCAAACAGTGGTTTACCCCCACATATGAGGTATCAGCGTACTCAGGACAAATTGGACAACAACGTCCGTGGTCCAGTTTCTCCTTTTACCCTTGGGAAAATAAAAAAATTTTTGCTAAAATATCATTTTTGTGACTAAAAAGTTAAATGTTCATTTTTTACTTCCATGTTGCTTCTGCTGCTGTGAAACACCTGAAGGGTTAATAAACTTCTTGAATGTGGTTTTGAGCACCTTGAGGGGTGCAGTTTTTAGAATGGTGTCACTTTTGGGTATTTTCAGCCATATAGAACCCTCAAACTGACTTCAAATGTGAGGTGATCCCTAAAAAAAATGGTTTTGTAAATTTTGTTGTAAAAATGAGAAATCACTGGTCAAATTTTAACCCTTATAACTTCCTAGCAAAAAAAAAATTTGTTTCCAAAATTGTGCTGATGTAAAGTAGACATGTGGGAAATGTTATTTATTAACTATTTTGTGTCACATAACTCTCTGGTTTAACAGAATAAAAATTCAAAATGTGAAAATTGCAAAATTTTCAAAATTTTTGCCAAATTTCCGTTTTTTTCACAAATAAACTCAGAAATTATCGACCTAAATTTACCACTAACATGAAGCCCAATATGTCACGAAAAAACAATCTCAGAATCGCTAGGATCCGTTGAAGCGTTCCTGAGTTATTACCTCATAAAGGGACACTGGTCAGAATTGCAAAAAACGGCAAGGTCATGAAGGGGTTAAGGAAAAGAATGTTTATTTTCAAGTGGTGGTCTCCCTAATTGATATCTACTCCATCTGGTCCTGGTTAGCCGAAGTCTCCGGCATGAATGTGCCCCCGTAGACAAAGCCCACACACCCAGCCAAACCCCCATATTCATGTAGCGTGCCGGTGCGTGGATGATGAGTACCTTGCCCATGGCTACCTCCCCGAGCCATGTTACGATCTAACACAGTGGTATTCACCCTGGCATACCTGCTCCAGTTTTGCATATATGTGGCAGACTGTTTAGTGAAGAAAGCCTCCAATCCTGCAATCAATTATCCAAGCAAACAATAAAAAGTAGTAAAAGGTGAAATAATAAGTCTTAATAGGCCTTGAACTCCTTTTTTTCAGCTCTTGTTTTTTAACACTACTTGAACCCAATCCACTTTCTTACCAAGTCTCAGATTGAGTGATCTCAGAGTTCTCTGGTTTAACCCCTTCGAGCCGCATTCCATTTTCATTTTTGCGTTTCTGTTTTTCGCTCCCCTTCTTCCCAGAGCCATAACTTTTTTATTTTTCCTTCAATATGGCCATGTGGGGCTTGTTTTTTGCTGGACAAGTTGTACTTTTGAACGACAACATTGGTTTTACCATACCATGTATTCAAAAACAGGAAAAAAAATTCCAAGTGCGGTGAAATTGCAAACAAAGTGCAATCCCACAACTGTTATTTTGGATTATTTTTACTATGTTTACCAAATGTTAAAACTAACCTGCCATTATGATTCTCCTGGTCATTATGAGTTCATAGACACCAAACATGTCCAGGTTCTGTTTTATTTAAGTGGTGAAAAAAAAATCCAAAGCTTGTTTAAAAAAAAAAAAAAAAAAAAGATGCGCCATTTTCCGAAATTTTCTGTAAGTCCGTATTATTGCATGATATGGGGGTTTTTAATTTTTTTTTTTTTTAGAAAATTTGTTCATTTTTATATTGTAAATAACGGGAATGTTTAAATGTTTATTTTCCCAAATATGTTTTGCAGTTGAATTTTTGATACCTCGCCTGCCCTAGCTGGCAAGCTGCCAGTGACATTTTCTAAAGATGAAATGCAATTGGGCTGCTGCAGGGATTGGCATTGTATCATTACCAGAGAGGATCTCACGTAACTCTTCCTGCCTTTATGTGAAAGTATTCATTATTAGCATCGCACCATTCTAAGGAGAAAATGTGTCCTGTCTTACAAACAGCAGATGTTTTGTATGACTTTAGAAGAAAGTTTTAAATGTCACCTTGAAATCGAATGTTACTAAGCAACGATCCTACTCTTCAATGTTCTGTTCATGTCAAGCCGCCGCATGCAAATTCATGTACGCCGTTCTTTATATAACATAAAAATGGCTTTCATCTGGAGACTAATCTAAAGACGGAACTATTTGTAGAACAATAGGTCTCGTTCATCAAAAGCATCGAGCGGAAAAAAAAAAACTGGCCTTGTTCCTGTAGCAACCAATCAGAGCACAGCTATTATTCTTAAAAGGGTTGTCCAGGAAAATTAATAATGTCTGCTCTTTTTCTAGAAATAGTGCCACATCTGTCCGACTCTGGTATTGCAGCTATAATGCAAGGCATCGCCCATAGAAAGTCATCAGAAAACTCTTTAACTTTGGAGATGACTGATCCATAATGGATAGAATTTGTTATGAATTCATCCCCTCCCCTCAAAAAAAAAAAGAAAAAGGGAAATAGGAACTTTTGGGATTTGAATCCCACAAATCCAGCAACAATACGGCACGGGAAGGGGTTTAATCAAAAATAAAAAGCACTTTTACTCATCTGTATCGGACCCATACCTGACAGCTTGTCGTCTACCGTGCCGATCTTTGGTTCTTCCAGCATTGAGGCTTGTTGGATAACATGGGGGGGGCGCTGATGTGCTTCATTGTCATCAATTACATACGTCTCTCCCAACATGATCAGATTTGCCTCAACGTCGGAAAAACCAAAGACCCACATGGAAGACCGGGAGCTGCAGAGGTGTAAAAAGTCAGGTCAGGGTTTAATACAGGTGAATACGATGTATTTTTTTTAATCCCCTCCTTACACTCTTTCTGTTATGCTTTGGGATATGGAGAGACTCGGAGCGTATTAAAGGTCTTTTCACGTCGATCGGTGCAGTGCTGTTTCCATACGGTTTTATTAGGATTAAACTGAGTCAGTGATTGGAGTACATATCAGCCACAATTTACTAAAGTGGCATACATTTTGATGAATCTGCTTTGCCATGCCCCAGCTCTGCACATTTTGGGGCCGATGTCTGGGGCTGGTGTGAAAACACAAAAGGTTTCCTCAACTTTGAGTTGCACAAAAGTTTTGTGACATTTTAAGGTGTATGACTCCAGAATACTGGCAAAAACACCTTGATGAATCCGACCCCTACTGTATTAAAAAAAGAACAAATAACAATATGCAGTGGCTTGCGGAAGTATTCACTCCAATCCCTCCTTGGCATTTTCATGTTTGCTACCTCACAGCCTGGAATGTCACTGTTTTTTTTGGATGGTTTGCATCAGAACATGCCTGCAACTGTGAACATTTGGTTTTCTTTTCTTTTTGTGAAGCAAACAACAAGTAAGACAAAATTATTCAAAACCTCACTGTGCATAACTATTCACCCCCCCCCTAAAGTCAGTACTTTGTAGAGCCTCCTTTTGCAGCAATTACATCTGCAAGTCGCTCTGGATGAGTCTCTATGAGCTTTCCTCATCTTGCCACTGGGAATTTTGCTTATTCCTCAAGGAAAACTGTTCCAGGTCCTTCAAGTTAGATGGTTTCCTCTGACACACAGCAATCTTCAAGTCTGACCACAGATTCTCAATTGCATAAGGTCTGGGCTTTGACTAGGTTACTCTAAAATATTTAGACTTTTCCCCTTACACCACTCGAGTGTTGCTTTAGCAGTGTATTTTGGGTCATTGTCTTGGGAGAAGGTGATCTCCATCTCAGTCCCAAATAACTGACAGACTGAAACAGGTTTTGCTCAAGAATATCCCTGTATTTTGCATCATCCATCTTCCCCTCGACTTGGACCATTTTGTCTGCTCCTGCTTCCATAAAACATCCCCACAGCATGATGCGCCACCCACCATGTTTCACTGTTTGAATGGTGTTCTTGGGATGATGGGCTGTGTTTGTTTGGCACCAGACATAGAATTTACCTTATTGGCAAAAAGTTCTATTTTGGTCTCATCTGACCACAGCACCTTCCTCCATACATTTGGGGAGTCTCCCACATGTATTTTGGGAAGCTCAAAATGAGCATTACAACTTTTGTGTGTACGTAAAGGCTTGTTTTTGCCCACTCTTCCATAAAGGCCACTTGTATGGATTGTACGGCTTATCGTAGTTGTATGGACAGACGCTCCAGTCTCTACTTGGGAACTCTGCAGCTCCTTCAGGGTTACCTTTGGTCTCTGTGCTGTTTCTCTGATTAATGCCCTTCTTGGCCGGGCTGAGAGTTTTGATAAACAGCTGTCTCTTGGCAGGTTTGTTGCTGTACCATGTTCTTTCCATTTGATGATAATGGATTTGATGGTGCTCCGGGGAATCATCAGACATTGGGATATTTTTCTTTTATAACCCAAGCCTGACTTATTCTTCTCAACAACTTTGTCCCTTACTTGTTTGGAGATTTTCTTGGCCTTCATGGTGTTTGGTTACTCGTGCCTCTTGCTTAATTATGTTGCAGCCTCTGTGGCCTTTCAGAAAAGGTGTGCGTATACTGACAGCCCATGTGACACTTACCGTATATATTCGTGTATAAGCGGAGATTTTCAGCACAATTTTTTTGTGCTGAAAAGCCCCCCTCGGCTTATACACGAGTCACGGTCCAAAAAGCTGGCGGTGGAGCAGCCGGTGATAGGAGCCGGTGGCTGTGGCACAGTGACAGCTACAGCTGCAGCCACTGGCTAACAGAAGAGATCATACTCACCCTCCGTTGCTGCATCTCCGTCCCTGCATCTCCGTTGTCCCGGCGCCTCTCCTCTCCTGTGCTGAGCGGTCACGTGGTACCGCTAATTGAGGTAATGAATATGGACACGTCTCCACCCCCATAGGTGTGGAGCGCATATTCATTACCTTAATGAGTGGTACCACGTGACCGCTGAGCAGAGGAGAGGAGAGCCGCCGGCACTGGGACAACATAGATGCAGGGACGGAGATGCAGGTGCAAGGAGGGTGAATATGACGGGGAGGGAGGCCAATGTGAGCCATGCATACCACCATGGCACGGGGAGCCGAGCTATGGGGGATGGGGGAGCTGAGCCATGCGGAACGGGGGAGCCAAGCCATGCGTACCGGGGGAGCTGAGCAATGCGGGACCGGGGGAGCTGAGAAATGTGGGACCGGGGGAGCTGAGCAATACGGACCAGTTGAGCTGAGCAATGCAGGCCCGGGGGAGCCATTCATACAACAGGGGAGGCCACACATGCCAGGACAGGACAGGGGGAACCACATACCAGGACAGGATGAGGGGAGCCACATACCAGGACAGGACGGGGGAGCCACATACCAGGACAGGGGGAGCCACATACCAGGACAGGACGAGGGGAGCCACATACCAGGACAGGACAGGAGGAGCCACATACCAGGACAGGATGGGGGAGCCACATATCAGGACAGGACAGGGGGAGCCACATACCAGGACAGGACAGGGGGAGCCACATACCAGGACAGGACAGGGGAGCCACATACCAGGACAGGACGGGGGAACCACATACCTGGACAGGGGGAGCCACACATACCAGGACAGGACGAGGGGAGCCACATACCAGGAGAGGACAGGGGAGCCACATAACAGGACAGAATGGGGGAGCCACATGACAGGACAGGGGAGCCACATACCAGGACAGGACAGGGGGAGCCACGCATAGCAGGACAAGACGGGGAGCCACATACCAGGACAGGACAGCGGGAGCCACACATTGCAGGACAGGGATGAGGGGACAATGCATACCCGGCTTATACTCGAGTCAATAAGCTTACCCAGTTTTCTGTGGCAAAAGTAGATGCCCCGGCTTATACTCGGTTCGGCTTATACTCGAGTATATAGGGTAGATTACACACAGGTGGGCTTCCTCTCACTAAGCATGTGACTTTTGAAGGTAATTGCTTGCATCAGAAACTTTTAGGGGCTTCATTGCAAAAGGGGAAAATACATATGCACATGTCAATTTTAAATTATTTGATCCCGTATATTTTATTTATGCCTGTATTTTTCCCAATTCATTTTACCAACTTAGACTATTTAGTGCTGATGTATCACACACAAATCAGATTACAAAAATGACAGAAGTTGTAATGTAACAAAATAGGTAAAAATCCAAGGGGTGAATACTTTCGCAAACCACTGAATATATATATACAGTTAGGTCCATATATATTTGGACAGAAACAACATTTCTCTAATTTTGGTTATAGACATTACCACAATGAATTTTAAGCAAAACAATTCAGATGCAGTTGAAGTTCAGACTTTCAGCTTTCATTTGAGGGTATCCACATTAAAATTGGATGAAGGGTTTAGGAGTTTCAGCTCCTTAACATGTGCCACCCTGTTTTTAAAGGGACCAAAAGTAATTGACAGATTCAATAATTTTAAATAAAATGTTCATTTTTAGAACTTGGTTGCAAACCCTTTGTTGGCGATGTCTGCCTGAAGACTTGAACTCATGGACATCACCAGACGCTGTGTTTTCTCCTTTTTGATGCTCTGCCAGGCCTTCACTGTGGTGGTTTTCAGTTGTTGTTTGTTTGTGGGCCTTTCCGTCTGAAGTTTAGTCTTTAACAAGTGAAATGCTGCTCAATTGGGTTGAGATCAGGTGACTGACTTGGCCATTCAGGAATATTCCACTTCTTTGCTTTAATAAACTCCTGGGTTGCTTTGGCTTTATGTGTTGGGTCATTGTCCATCTGTAGTATGAAACGACGACCAATCAGTTTGGCTGCATTTGGCTGGATCTGAGCACACAGTATGGCGGCTCTGAATACCTCAGAATTCATTCGGCTGCTTCTGTCCTGTGTCACATCATCAATAAACACTAGTGACCCAGTGCCACTGGCAGCCATGCATGCCCAAGCCATCACACTGCCTCCGCCGTGTTTTACAGATGATGTGGTATGCTTTGGATCATGAGCTGTACCCAGCGTCGGACTGGGGTGTCTGGGGCCCACCAGAGGAATGGACTCTAGAGGCCCACCCTACAGCTATATGCAAATATCTGTCATTATAGTGGAGCATCGGCTGTAAAACACCGGCGGCTGCTGCACATCTACCGTGTGCCCCAATAACTGGGATGTATAATTACGGTAGTTTACATTAATGGGGTTCTTGGTTAAAACACGTTATCACTGATCCATGGGCTCCACAGGATAGGTGATTGCTTAGATCCGACCATTAGAAACTGCACCGATCGGAAGAATGGGGAAGTTTTATCCCTGACAGGACACTTTTATCACTATTTTAAAATGCAGTGGCAGGTGGGATTTCTGACCGCAGCTCCATTCATTCTCTTTGGGGCTTCCAGAAAAAAACAAGTGCAGCCACTGAGGGAATGAATGGATCAGTGATCTAGTCGGACATGCCACTCCAGTCTAATGGGTATAAAAAGTTCCACATTTTGCTGAATGGGTCCAAGCAGTCTGACCCCCACCAATCAATGCGTTATCACTTATCCTGTGGAGAGGTGATTACTTTTTTCCACAGGAAACCCCCTGTAAGTGCATCTCCGCCGCTGTGTACAAAGCATTAAAACTCTAATGGAAATAAAGAATCTTCTCCTAATTAATATCAGAGAGAACAAATGACCGCCATACACAACACAATCCACTATACCAAGACCAATAATAACACATACAGGAAGAAATACCACCACACCATGACCAGACCACATAGTGACCGAATAATACTACATACAAGGGACAAATACCACCGCACCATGTCAAGACCACATATTACCACTACTTGGTGACCAAATAGCACATACAAGGGACAAATACCACAACACCATTTCCAGACCACATATTACCACCACATGGTGACTGAATACTACAATACTGATCAGAAATAAAAAAAACAAAACACAATACTATCACCATAAGGCTGCCGTCACACTAGCAGTATTTGGTCAGTATTTTACATCAGTATTTGTAAGCCAAAACCAGGAGTGGAACAATCAGAGGCAAAGTATAATAGAAACATATGCACCACTTCTGTATTTATCACCCATTCCTGGTTTTGGCTTACAAATACTGATGTAAATTACAGACCAAATACTGAATGTGTGACGGCAGCCTAAGTGACATTATACACAGGAGATCTGTACTTAGTATGCAGTGTCTGTGTAGAGGTAATACAGAGATCACTGGTGGTATTATACACAGGAGCTCTGTATATAATGTATAGGTAATACAGCGATCACTGGTGACATTATACACAGGAGCTCTGTATGTAGTATACAGTGTATAGTGTCAGTGTATAGGTAACACTGACTCACCAGTGACGTCTCTAGGTGAAGTCCTTCATCTTTCATCCAGCACAGACCGCCATCATTTCTTCCAGCCAGGACTCATTTCTGCAGGAAATAACACAGTTATCTCGAGCTCCGCTTGCAGAACACATTACTTAATTTTTCACAACTTCTACATTACACCACATGAAGAAAAAAAGGCGATATAGTGTCACTCTGCACACTAACAGGACCGCCCCCCCCATTTAAAACAGTATACTCAAAAAATAAAATACATAACTGCAGTAATAATATCCCTTAATTAGCCCCTATGGTAATAATATTCCCCACCCTGGCCCCGTTTATCTCATTCCTGGCTCCAGCCATATGTTCTCGCATCCTGCCCTCATGAGTATCCATTCTGCACCATATGATCTCCCCATCCTGCCCCATTCTGTCTCCATCGTATCCATCCTGCCCCATGATCCAATCCTGCCCCATGTCTTCCATTCTGCCCCGTGTCTCCAATCATGCCCCGTATCTACATTCTGCCCATTCCTCCAGTCCTGCCCCCAGTGTGTCCAGCAATCTGCCCCAGTGTGTCCAGCATATTACCCCCAGTGTGTCCAGCAATCTTCCCCAGTATGTCAAGCATATTGCCCCAGTGTGTCCCACATTTCCCCCAGTATGTCCAGCAATGTGGCCTAGTGTGTCCAGCATATTACCCCAGAGTGTCCAGCATTGCCCCCAGACAGTGTGTCCAGCAATCTGCCCCAGTGTGTCCAGCATATTACCCCCAGTGTGTCCAGCAATCTGCCCCAGTATGTCCAGCATTGCCCCCAGACAGTGTGTCCAGCAATCTTCCCCAGTATGTCAAGCATATTACCCCCAGGTTGTCCAGCAATCTGCCCCAGTATGTCCAGCACTGCCCCCAGTGTGTCCAGCAATCTGCCCCAGTGTGTCCAGCAATCTGCCCCAGTATGTCCAGCACTGCCCCTAGTGTGTCCAGCAATCTGCCCCAGTGTCCAGCACTGCCCCCAGTGTGTCCAGCAATCTGCCCCAGTGTCCAGCACCGCCCCCAGTGTGTCCAGCAATCTGCCCGTGTCCAGCATTGCCCCAGTGTGTCCAGCAATCTGCCCCAGTGTCCAGCATTGCCCCAGTGTGTCCAGCAATCTGCCCCAGTATGTCCAGCACTGCCCCCAGTGTGTCCAGCAATCTGCCCCAGTGTCCAGCATTGCCCCAGTATGTCCAGCACTGCCCCAGTGTCCAGCATTGCCCCCAGTGTGTCCAGCAATCTGCCCCAGTGTGTCCAGCAATCTGCCCCAGTATGTCCAGCACTGCCCCCAGTGTGTCCAGCAATCTGCCCCAGTATGTCCAGCAATCTGCCCCAGTGTCCAGCATTGCCCCCAATGTGTCCAGCAATCTGCCCCAGTGTCCAGCATTGCCCCAGTGTGTCCAGCAATCTGCCCCAGTATGTCCAGCACTGCCCCCAGTGTGTCCAGCAATCTGCCCCAGTATATCCAGCAATCTGTCCCAGTATGTCCAGCACTGCCCCCAGTGTGTCCAGCAATTTGCCCCAGTGTCCAGCATTGCCCCAGTAGGTCCAGCACTGCCCCAGTGTCCAGCATTGCACCCAGTGTGTCCAGCAATCTGCCCCAGTGTGTCCAGCAATCTGCCCCAGTAAGTCCAGCACTGCCCCCAGTGTGTCCAGCAATCTGCCCCAGTATGTCCAGCAATCTGCCCCAGTGTCCAGCATTGCCCCCAGTGTGTCCAGCAATCTGCCCCAGTGTCCAGCAATCTGCCCCAGTGTCCAGCATTGCCCCCAGTGTGTCCAGCAATCTGCCCCAGTGTCCAGCACTGCCCCCAGTGTGTCCAGCAATCTGCCCCAGTGTCCAGCGTTGCCCCAGTGTGTCCAGCACTGCCCCCAGTGTGTCCAGCAATCTGCCCCAGTGTCCAGCACTGCCCCCAGTGTCCAGCAATCTGCCCCAGTGTCCAGCATTGCCCCAGTGTGTCCAGCAATCTGCCCCAGTGTCCAGCAATCTGCCCCAGTGTCCAGCATTGCCCCAGTGTGTCCAGCAATCTGCCCAGTATGTCCAGCACTGCCCCCAGTGTGTCCAGCAATCTGCCCCAGTGTCCAGCATTGCCCCAGTGTGTCCAGCAATCTGCCCCAGTGTCCAGCACTGCCCCCAGTGTGTCCAGCAATCTGCCCCAGTGTCCAGCATTGCCCCAGTGTGTCCAGCAATCTGCCCCAGTATGTCCAGCAATCTGCCCCAGTGTCCAGCATTGCCCCAGTGTGTCCAGCAATCTGCCCCAGTATGTCCAGCACTGCCCCCAGTGTGTCCAGCAATCTGCCCCAGACTATTCCACCCCCCCCCCCCTGTATGCATGGCTCATATCCCCCCCTGCTGTATGCATGGCTTACCCGCACCCGCTCCCGCTCCCATCTTGCACAGCGCACCGGGTTATGTCCTCCTTCATCCCCCAGTCCCCCCGTCCCTCATAGTCATACTCACCTGTCCCACACACTGCACGGCCGTGCCGACATCCCTCGCGCTCTGTCCTGACTCCCAGCGGCGGCGCAGCATCTTCTTCCTGCTTGTGCGGTCATGTGATACTGTCATTAAGGTCATGAATATGCGCATATTCATGACCTTAATGAGCGGTACCACATGACCGCTCATTCAGGACGAGCTGCAGTGCAGACGCCGAGACCATCGCTGGAGCAGGGTGAGTATCGTCTTCAAGGAGGGTGAGTGGGGGGCGGGCGGCCGGGGGGGGCCCTGGAGCAGTGGGGGCCCTGGAGCAGTGGGGGCCCTGCCAGCAGGTGTCAGTGCCTGGGCCCACCGGAGGATCCTCCGGTTCTCCGGTGGGCCAGTCCGAGCCTGGCTGTACCACGCCTTCGCCATACTTTTCTCTTTCCATCATTCTGGTAGAGGTTTATCTTGGTTTCATCTGTTCAAAGAATGTTCTTCCAGAACTGTGCTGGCTTTTTTAGATTTTTTTTTAGCAAAGTCCAGTCTAGCCTTTTTATTCTTGATGCTTATGAGTGGCTTGCACCGTGCAGTGAACCCTCTGTATTTACTTTCATGCAGTCTTCTCTTTATGGTAGATTTGGATATTGATACTCCTACCTCCTGGAGAGTGTTGGTCACTTGGTTGGCTGTTGTGAAGGGGTTTCTCCTCACCATGGAGATTATTCTGCGATCATCCACCACTGTTGTCTTCCATGGGCGCCCAGGTCTTTTTGCATTGATGAGTTCACCAGTGCTTTCTTTCTTTCTCAGGATTTACCAAACTGTAGATTTTGCCACTACTAATATTGTAACAATTTCTTGGATGTTTTTTTCTGTTTTCGCAGCTTAAGGATGGCTTGTTTCACCTGCATGGAGAGCTCCTTTGACCACATGTTTACTTCATAACAAAACCTTCCAAATGCAAGCACCACACCCCAAATCAACTCCAGGCCTTTTATCTGCTTAATTCAGAATGACATAACGAAGGGATCGCCCACACCTGTCCATGAAATAGCCTTGGAGTCAATTGTCCAATTACTTTTGGTCCCTTTAAAAACAGGGTGGCACATGTTAACCCCTTAACGACCGCCGATACGCCTTTTAACGGCGGCCGCTAAGGGTACTTAAACCACAGCGCCGTTAATTAACGGCGCTGTGGAAAAAGTGAATAGCGCCCCCCAGAGTCGGATTTTCTCTGGGGTCTCGGTTGCCGAGGGTAGCCGAGACCCCAGAGAACATGATTCGGGGGGTTTTTACCGACCCCCGAGTTGCGATCGCCGGTAATTAACCGTTTACCGGCGGTCGCAACAAAAAAAAAAAAAACGCGATTTGCCGTTTAATTTCTCTGTCCTCCGATGTGATCGCACATCGGAGGACAGAGAAATGTGGTCCCCGATGGCCCCCAATAGCCCCCCAATACTTACCTACCTCCCCCGGTGCTCCTCGTGTCTCCCCATGGGCGCCGCCATCTTTTTTCCGGGAAAAAATGGCGGGCGCACGCGCAGTACGCCCGCCGCCCGGCACCCGGATGTTCTTTGGGGTCTCGGCTGCCGGGGGTAGCCGAGACCCCAAAGAACATGATCGGGGTCGATTTGCACCGACCCCTGCTTTGCGATCGCCGGTAATTAACAGTTTACCGGCGACCGCAAAAAAAAAAAAAAAAAAAAAAAGCGATCAGTTATTTCTCTGTCCTCTGATGTGATCGCACATCAGAGGACAGAGAAATAGGGGGATTCGGGGACCCTATCATACTCACCCGGGGTCCCTGGGTCCTCTTCTGTCTTCTCCTGCCGGCCGGCTTTTTCATCATGGCGGGCGCATGCGCAGTGCGCCCGCCATCTGCTGCCATCTGCCGGCCGGCAGGAGAAGACAAGTTGGGGCTAAAATTAGGGTTAGGGTTAGGGTTAGGGTTAGAGTTAGAGTTAGGGTTAGGGTTAGAGTTAGGGTTAGGGTTGGGGCTAAATTTAGGGTTAGGGTTAGGGCTAGGGTTAGGCTACTTTCACACTAGCGTTTTTTGGCTTCCGTCGCAATGCGTCGGAGAAAAAACGCATCCTGCAAAAGTGCTTGCAGGATGCGTTTTTTCTCCATTGGCTTGCATTAGCGACGCATTGCGACGGATTGCCACATGTCGCATCCGTCGTGCGACGGATGCGTCGTGCTTCGGCGGACCGTCGACACAAAAAAAACTACATGTAACTTTTTTGTGCAACGTGTCCCACATATTTCAGTGCCACGTGCCACGTATTTAAGTGACACGTGCCACGTATCAAAGTGCCACGTGCCACATATTTCAGTGCCACGTATCAAAGTGCCACGTGCCACGTATCAAAGTGCCACGTGCCACGTATCAAAGTGCCACGTGCCACATATTTCAGTGCCACGTATCAAAGTGCCACGTGCCACGTATCAAAGTGCCACGTGCCACGTATCAAAGTGCCACGTGCCACGTATCAAAGTGCCACGTGCCACATATTTCAGTGCCACGTGCCACGTATCAAAGTGCCACGTGCCACGTATCAAAGTGCCACGTGCCACATCTTTCAGTGCCACGTGCCACGTATTTAAGAGACACGTGCCACGTATCAAAGTGCCACGTGCCACATATTTCAGTGCCACGTATTTAAGTGCCACGTGCCACGTATCAAAGTGCCACGTGCCACATATTTCAGTGCCACGTATCAAAGTGCCACGTGCCACGTATCAAAGTGCCACGTGCCACGTATCAAAGTGCCACGTGCCACATATTTCAGTGCCACGTGCCACGTATCAAAGTGCCACGTGCCACGTATCAAAGTGCCACGTGCCACATCTTTCAGTTTCACGTGCCACGTATTTAAGAGACACGTGCCACGTATCAAAGTGCCACGTATCACGTATTTCAGTGCCACGTATTTAAGTGACACGTATCACGTATAAGTGCCACGTGTCACGTATTTAATTGCCACATATTTAAGTGCCACGTATCAAGATTTTCCATGGAGAACAGACACATCCAGAGATATGTCTGCTCTCCACGGCTGCAGCAACACACTGACAGGAGCCATAGTTCCTGTCGGTGTGTCACTGCGCATGCGCGAGCGAGTTTACCGGCGGTCATTGACCCCGGCACTCTCGCTTAACGGCAGTGCTGCGTGGGAAAGTTCAACGCAGCTGTACTGCTGTTAACGGAGACGCCGGAGTCATTGAACTCCGGAACAGTACGCGATACACTGCTAGGAGCTTCGCTCCTGGCAGTGTATCGCCGGAGAGCAGCCGATCGGCGTGGGACACTCGTTTTATGGATTCTGCGGACAGGGAGTATGAATTTGGTTTATTATTTTTGGATTTTTTCCTGGAGGATCGAAGGCTTCGCCTACAAGTGTGCTGTTGGTGAGTATATACTCTGTGTTATATGTTGTATGTACTGTGTGTCATGTATGTGTATTGTGTGTAGGTGTTTTGTGTAACTTTACAATTGTGCTAAGTCGCCGGACACAGGGACAACTCTCCCATCCTAATACCGGATGGGAGTAGTAGTCCCATACGGCGACTTAGCACAATGGTGGCACTAGCGTTGCATGGGGACACACACACGCACACACACGCACACACACGCACACACACGCACACACACACACACAGAAGGACTCCATGCTGCTTCACTGGGGGGCGGGGGCTTCCCTCTTCCTGTCCGACGTCACGTCCGGTCCTGGGTGTCAACCCCTCCGTACAAAGACGCCGACACCCAGGACAAAGGCGCTGTGTGTGGAAGGTAATATGGGGCCCTAGGGGGATACGCAGACACGCCGCTGCGTAAAGAATTGACATGTCAATTCTTTTTACGCCGGCGTGTTTGCAGACAAAAGCGCCGCGTTTTTTTGCGGTGTGTCTGAACGGCAAAGTGAATTTCTCATTCACTTTGCCGGCAGACGAAAATGACATTGCACATTTTTGAAAAGCGCCCGCAAAATAGCGCTCAAAAATGCGCTATGTCTGAAAGTAGCCTAAGGCTTCTTTCACACTTGCGTCGGTTGGGATTAGGGTTAGGGGTGTGTTGGATTTAGGGTTTTGATTAGGGTTATGGTTAGGGTTGAGATTAGGGCTGTTTTGGGGTTAGGGTTGTGATTATCGTTAGGGTTGTGATTAGGATTATGGATCGGGTTGAGATTAGGGTTAGGGCTGTGTTGGGGTTAGGGTTGGAGTTAGAATTGGGGGGTTTCCACTGTTTAGGTACATCAGGGGGTCTCCAAACACGACAGCCAATTTTGCGCTAAAAAAGTCAAATGGTACTCCCTCCCTTCTGAGCTCTGCCGTGCGCCCAAACAGTGGTTTACCCCCACATATGGGGGATCAGCGTACTCGGGATAAATTGGACAACAACTTTTGGGGTCCAATTTCTCCTGTTACCCTTGTGAAAATAAAAACTTGGGGGCTAAAAATCTTTTTTGTTGGAAAAAAATATATTTTTTTATTTTCACTACTCTGCATTATAAATTTCTGTGAAGCACTTGAGCTTTCAAAGTTCTCACCACATATCTAGATAAGTTCCTTAGGGGGTCTAGTTTCCAAAATTTGGTCACTTGTGGGGGTTTCTACTGTTTAGGTACATTAGGGGTCTGCAAACGCAACATAACGCCCGCAGACAATTCTATCAAAGTCTGCATTGCAAAATGGCGCTCCTTCCCTTCCGAGCTCTGCCGTGCGCCCAAACAGTGGTTTACCCCCACATATGGGGTACCAGCATACTCAGGACAAATTGGACAACAACTTTTGGGGTCCAATTTCTCTTGTTACCCTTGTGAAAATAAAAATTTGGGGGCTAAAAAAATCTTTTTTGTGGGAAAAAAAATATGTTTTATTTTCACTACTCTGCATTATAAACTTCTGTGAAGCACTTGGGCATTCAAAGTTCTCACCACATATCTAGATAAGTTCCTTGGGGGGTCTATTTTCCAAAATGGGGTCACTTGTTGGGGGTTTCTACTGTTTAGGTACATTAGGGGTCTGCAAAGGCAACATAACGCCCGCAGACAATTCTATCAAAGTCTGCATTCCAAAATGGCACTCCTTCCCTTCCGAGCTCTGCCATGCGCCCAAACAGTGGTTTACCCCCACATATGGGGTACCAGCATACTCAGGACAAATTGGACAACAACTTTTGGGGTCCAATTTCTCTTGTTACCCTTGTGAAAATAAAAACTTGGGGGCTAAAAAATCTTTATTGTTAAAAAATATATATTTTTTATTTTCACGACTCTGCATTATAAACTTCTGTGATGCACTTGGGCATTCAAAGTTCTCACTACACATCTAGATAAGTTCCATGGGGGGTCTAGTTTCCAAAATGGGGTCACTTTTGGGGGGTTTCTGCTGTTTAGGCACATCAGGGGCTCTCCAAACGCGACATGGCGTCCGATCTCAATTCCAGTCAATTTTGCATTGAAAAGTCAAATGGCGCTCCTTTGCTTCCGAGCTCAGCCATGCGCCCAAACAGTGGTTTACCCCCACATATGGGGTGTCGGCGTACTCAAGACAAATTGTACAACAGCTTCTGGGGTCCATTTTCTCCTGTTACCCTTGGTAAAATAAAAATTTGGAGGCAAAAAGATCATTTTTGTAGAAAAAATGCGATTTTTTTATTTTCACGGCTCTACGTTATAAACTTCTGTGAAGCACCTGGGGGTTTAAAGTGCTCACCACACATCTAGATAAGTTCCTTAAGGGGTCTAGTTTCCAAAATGGTGTCATATGTGGGGGGTCTCTACTGTTTAGGCACATCAGCGGCTCTCCAAACGTGACATGGCGTCCGATCTCAATTCCAGCCAATTCTACATTGAAAAAGTAAAACGACACTCCTTCTCTTCCAAGCTCTGCGGTGCGCCCAAACAGTGGTTTACCCCCATATATGGGGTATCGACGTACTCAGGAGAAATTGCAAAACAACTTTTGTGGTCTAATTTCTCCTGTTACCCTTGTGAAAATAAAAATTTGGGGGCAAAAAGATCATTTTTGTAGAAAAAATGAGATTTTTTATTTTCACGGCTCTACGTTATAAACTTCTGTGAAGCACTTGGGGGTTCAAAGTGCTCACCACACATCTAGATAAGTTCCTTGGGGGGTCTAGTTTCCAAAATGGTATCACTTGTGGGGGGTTTCCACTGTTTAGGCACATCAGGGACTCTCCAAACGCGACATGGCATCCGATCTCAATTCCAGCCAATTCTGCATTGAAAAAGTCAAACGGTGCTCCTTCACTTCCAAGCTCTGCGGTGCGCCCAAACAGTGGTTTACCCCCATATATGGGGTATCGACGTACTCAGGAGAAATTGCACAACAACTTTTGTGGTCTAATTTCTCCCGTTACCCTTGTGAAAATAAAAATTTGGGGGCAAAAAGATCATTTTTGTAGAAAAAATGAGATTTTTTATTTTCACGGCTCTACGTTATAAACTTCTGTGAAGCACTTGGGGGTTCAAAGTGCTCACCACACATCTAGATAAGTTCCTTGGGGGGTCTAGTTTCCAAAATGGTATCACTTGTGGGGGGTTTCCACTGTTTAGGCACATCAGGGACTCTCCAAACGCGACATGGCATCCGATCTCAATTCCAGCCAATTCTGCATTGAAAAAGTCAAACGGTGCTCCTTCACTTCCAAGCTCTGCGGTGCGCCCAAACAGTGGTTTACCTCCACATATGGGGTATCGACGTACTCAGGAGAAATTGCACAACAACTTTTGTGGTCTAATTTCTCCTGTTACCCTTGTGAAAATAAGAATTTGTGGGCGAAAAAATCATTTTTGTGAAAACAAATGCGATTTTTTATTTTCACGGCTCTACGTTATAAACTTCTGTGAAGCACTTGGGGGTTCAAAGTGCTCACCACACATCTAGATAAGTTCCTTGGGGGGTCTAGTTTCCAAAATGGTGTCACTTGTGGGGGGTTTCCACTGTTTAGGCACATTAGGGGCTCTCCAAACGCGACATGGCGTCCGATCTCAATTCCAGCCAATTCTGCATTGAAACAGTCAAACGGTGCTCCTTCACTTCCAAGCTCTGCGGTGCGCCCAAACAGTGGTTTACCTCCACATATGGGGTATCGGCGTACTCAGGAAAAATTGCACAACAAAATTTGTGGTTAAATTTCTGTTTTTACACTTGTGAAAATTAAAAAAAATGGTTCTGAAGTAAAATGTTTGCAAAAAAAAGTAAAATGTTAATTTTTTTCTTCCACATTGTTTTAGTTCCTGTGAAGTACGTAAAGGGTTAATAAACTTCTTGAATGTGGTTTTGAGCAGCTTGAGGGGTGCAGTTTTTAGAATGGTGTCACACTTGGTTATTTTCTATCATATAGACCCCTCAAAATCACTTCAAAGGTGATGTGGTCCCTAAAAAAAACATGGTGTTGTAAAAATGAGAAATTGCTGGTCAACTTTTAACCCTTATAACTCCCTAACAAAAAAAAAAATTGTTTCCAAAATTGTGCTGATGTAAAGTAGACATGTGAGAAATGTTATTTATTAACTATTTTTTGTGACATATCTCTCTGATTTAAGGGCATAAAAATACAAAGTTTGAAAATTGCAAAATTTTAAAAATTTTCGCCATATTTCCATTTTTTTCATAAATAATCGCAAGTAATATCGAAGAAATGTTACCACTAACTTGAAGTACAACATGTCACGAAAAAACAATCTCAGAATCAGCGGGATCCGATAAAGCGTTCCAGAGTTATAACCTCATAAAGTGACACTGGTCAGAATTGTAAAAATTGGCTCGGTCATTAAGTACCAAATTGGCTCTGTCACTAAGGGGTTAAGGAGCTGAAACTCCTAAACCCTTCATCCAATTTTAATGTGGATACCCTCAAATGAAAGCTGAAAGTCTGAACTTCAACTGCATCTGAATTGCTTTGTTTAAAATTCATTGTGGTAATGTCTATAACCAAAATTAGAAAAATGTTGTCTCTGTCCAAATATATACGGACCTAACTGTATATATATATATATATATATATATATATATATATATAAATTGCAATTATACTTTTTTATACCATTTCTATATGGCCTAACCTTTGTTGTATCCTTTTTTTTACAACAATTTTTTTCATACCTTACGCATGCGTTGTTTGTACAGTGTGAGTATTGTGCTGACGATACTATTTTTTTTATTTGCAGATGAGAATAGGCATCCACTCCGGTTCAGTCTTTGCAGGTGTTGTTGGAGTCAGAATGCCTCGGTATTGTCTATTCGGAAACAACGTCACTTTGGCTGGCAAATTTGAATCAGGGAGTCATCCTCGACGAATTAATGTTAGTCCAACCACATACCAGTAAGTGTATGCTGCTAATATTCATGTTCTTAAAACTGTCATATGTGATACTAGATATAATTGTAATCAATATATGTCATCATAATCCACCCATTAAATATGTACTCCAATGTAATAGGAATTTCTTGTTTTTTAAAAAAAAAATCTCTTAGCAGTTTTTGCTATTTAATCTGAGAGCCACATAATGTACAAAAGTGATTAATAAAGTAATAAAAGTGATAATGTACATTAAAGTGAGTGGATCGTTAGTGTAAAGTGAGGTGCTGTACTGTATATAAGTTTGGTTTACTTAAATATATGCAGTTGTATAAAACAATAAAAAACATTACTGAAAATCTTCAATAAAGGACTGACAAGTCATGGGAGCAATTGAAAAAGCCTCAAGAGACCTGACACGCTCCCTCTCAGGTCTAATGGCCAAGATGGCCAAAAACACTAGATAATGGAATATTAAACAGGTTGTCCACTGTTTGGACAACTTCTTCTCAAACCCCTTGCTTGGCCCCCATAAAATAATAAAGCTTATACTCACCTCCCTTGCTGGCACCGTTCCCGTGCTGTTGTGACACAATCAGCGCTGGCGTCACTATCCTCGCCTTGCCTCGAAATGAGCAGGAAGAGGAAGCTTCCATTCAGTTGCAGGCTGGACTTCCTCTTCATGTCTGATTTGTCTGAAGGTGGAGACTGTGACGCCAGCGCTGATTGGACTCCGGCATCACGTGTCACAACAACACGCGATCCACGGGACAGTGAGTGTCGAAACCGCAAGAACGACACTGGCACGGGAAGTGAGTATAAACTTTAATATTTCATGGGGGCAAAACATTTTGATCAAGAAGGGGTTGTCCTAGTAGTGGACAACCCCTGTATTAGTAGTCTCAGCAATGGCATCATCTTACTAGGGCTTTAGAAGAATAGCAGGGTGGCTCAATGCTTGGCTTTGTTTTACAACATGGGAAATACTATTTCAAATCCAACAAGGTCCACACCAGCGTAGAGACGGTACATCTACTGTATATATTAGCCACGGCTAGGAGCGGTGACAGCATGGATGCTGGCTATTTAACCATCTCGATGCCGTGGTCAATGGTAATCTTGGCATCTACATAGTTGTGAGAGGGAGGAAGCTCCCTCTTCCATCCCATTTGCTCCCTTTAGACACGATCGCGGGGTATCAATGTTTGTTGTGGCAACCTGAAGCTAAGCATTAAGCAAGTATTGCTGTGTATTAAACCAGTGATCAAAGTGTCAGGTGTCAAAGTCCCATAGTGGGTAAAAAATAAAAATTCATACAATTAAAAAAAAAAAAAAAAAGTAAAAAAAAAATATATAGCATGAAAGATCATAGAAAAAAATGCCAAAAATGTATCTTTTATATAAAAACCAAACTAAAAATAATTCAATAAATTATTTCGTATTTAGTTTCGCCGAGATCTGAGGTGCAGAACTATTACAATATTTAACCCATACAATGAGCACCATAAAAAAAAAATACACACACAAAAATTCTGTTTTTGCATCATACTGTTACACAAAAAAATTGAAATAAAAAGTGACCAAAGTGTGGAAGGTTAAAAAACATAATATGACTGAAAGTTGTTTTTTCTTCTGTCTTCCTCCCAAAAAATAGGAATAAAAAGCAATCAAAAAATGCTATGTACTGCAAAATGGTACTAATATAAACATCATCTTATCCAGAAAAAAACAAGCTCTCAAATGACTCTTTTGACAGAGAATTAAAAAAAGTACAGTTCTCAGAATATGGCAATAAAAATAACAATTTTGTTTTAAAACAGTATTTTTTGTGTGCAAACATTTGTTTTTATTTTTTCAGGTCACTTCTCTTTTTTTTCCTTTTGGTATTCGTTGCATTTTTTGTATTTTTCAAAATGGCGCATTCATTTAATAAATTTTGCACAAAGTCAAAATGTATTTTATTTTGGACTTTAAAGGGAATCCTTCAGTAAAATTTAACGATCTGCCAAACTTCATCGATGCAGGTCATTGAAATGTAAACAATGAAGACTTTTATATTTTCTATCTCTAAATGATTTGCCGAGTAACGAGCCTTGCTACATGACTTAGGATAAAAGTCAAAACCAAAATCTCAAATTGCAGACACTGTGTTTTGGGCTTTGTGGCAAGGCTCGTTAGAGAGTCAATATTGACTTTTAGGATTGCTAATTCCAATAGGTGGCATTAGTGTTCTAGACCTCTCTGAAAAAACAAATTGCATGTTTCCCAGAGGAGTAATGCAAGGCTTAAAAGTCTCCTCACCTTGGCATGTCAGCCTTGACATGTCCCTCTCCCCAAGGAGAAACATTACCCCTTGGATCCCGGTCAGACGCTTTTCACCCAGCCAAACCAGATCTCACACTTTGCATTGACGAGGGGAAGTACCCCGAAACACAGTGTCTGCAAATTGAGATTTTGGTTTAGACTTTTAGAATAGGTGGCACTAGAATTCTAGTTCTTTTCCTCTCTGAAGAGACAGTTTGCATATTTCCCAGAGGAAATCCTCACCTTGGCATGTCACGCTTGACATGTCACTCTCCGCAAGGAGAAACATTACCCCTTGGATCTTACTACATAAAATGACGCATGTCAATTTTAAAAAATCTGACCGGGTCAGGAAGGACAAAACTAGATATGGTAGGAAAGGGTTTCAAAAATTTTTGCAATACATAGTGTAATTGTCATGTAATTTGGCATTTTGCATGACCAGATGAATCAATTAACAAATTGTTATGGAGATGAATATCTTTGGATGACTGACCAATAATCCACATTCAGTTGTAATTAGGCCACACTGAGGTTGGATTATATTATATATGGATACTTACTGAATGTTTCCATATTAAGGAACTTTACATTAACTTGTAGTTTGCTGAAGCTAAAAAGTAAAACCTGTTTAGTTCATGGATTGTCACGTCCTTCATTTGACCTCCAACTAAGCACTAACGAAAACTATCAGAAATGGGATTACATTTTAGATAGGGTATTCCTATATTGAGAAGTCTTGTGGATTGTACATTACTTCAGCTTATGGTCTGGTTTAGCAGTCAAGGGTCTATCCACTGAGTGATAACAGAATAATTTCTCTAGAGGCCTGCTATGCTTGGAGATATAACATAATTGAATTACAGGCTTTGGAGGATCTATCTGGCTTGTGACGTAAGCAGGGATTTTACTCTAGAATGGAAACCTAAATATAGCACCATAGAAATATTAGGACTTATTATTCACTGGAACTTCAACAATCGGTTGTAGTTATGATGAAAAGCTGGAGATCATGATCACATTTCCAGAAGATGAAAGCCAATTTTTGAGATGTCAGCTAGGATTCTATTTTAGATCAAATACCATTCGGAAGGGCTCTATATCGAGGGAGGAAGAAAAATATCCCAAAATGAGAAGTTTGGGGAAAAAAAATCCTTTTTGTGTAAACTGATTTGTCAAATTTCGTATTGTTCAATGTGCATTGATCAATCTGATCTCTATTAACCTAGACATTAAGCCCATGTTTGCAGGTTAATAAAAAATTTTCATGTGACAGGTTCCCTTTAAGGATGGATATGAAAGGATGTAAGAGTGATAAATGGGATGACATCAAAGAGGATGTTGCAGTAGTTGAGATGGGAGATAATGCAATAATATTTTTTTTGACTGAGAGTTAAGGAAAAGAAAAGTTTTCGGAGTTTAAGGTAGGAGAAGGTAGTAAATGCTTGGACATGTGGTTTAAATTACATACGAGAGTCAATTGACACAGGGAGAGGACTTGTGACACATGATAAAATGTGGAGTCATTGACTGTGAAAGCTAAGTCTGGTAGGGTGATTAAATGGAGGAAAGATGATAAGTTCATTAAGTTCAATGAGTTCATCCTCGTTGCACTGAGTTTTAAAAAGCTTTATGAGAAGGATCAGGATAGACACTTTGGGACTCTAGACAGCAGAGAAGGGATATCTGGCCAAGGAAGGGATATTTGATAATCATCAGCAACTAATTTGTATTGGAAGCAATGGGACTTTGAATTGTCTTAATCCAATGATAAAGATGGAGACGTGTTGAGCTCTGGAGATAGATCCTTGAGGAACACCAACATAGAGAGGACAGGATGAGAAGGTAGTGTGAAAATAGAAGGTGGTGAAATGTGCAGTAGTGAAGTATGGGGATATCTAGGAAAGCGTAATATCAGTGATGCCAACGAACGAGTGGATTTGCAGTAAGAGGGAGTGGTCGACTGTATGGAAGCTGGTGAGAGGAAAGAGGGAGGAGAACAGAGTATTGTCTATTGACTTTGGCAGTTAGCAGATCGTTTGTGAGTTTGGTTAAGGTACCTTCACACTGAACAACTTAACAACGATAGCGATAGCGATCCGTGATGTTGCAGCGTCCTGGATAGCGATATCGTTGTGTTTGACACGCAGCAGCGATCAGGATCCTGCTGTGACATCGTTGGTCGGAGCTAGAAGGCCAGCACCTTATTTCGTCGCTGGCTCACCCGCTGACATCGCTGAGTCGGCGTGTGTGACGCCGATTCAGCGATGTCTTCACTGGTAACCAGGGTAAACATCGGGTTACTAAGCGCAGGGCCGCCCTTAGTAACCCGATATTTACCCTGGTTACCATTGTAAATGTAAAAAAACCCAAACACTACATACTTACATTCCGGTGTCTGTCGCGTCTCCCGGCGTCCGCTTCCCTGCACTGTGTCAGCGCCAGCCGGCCGTAAAGCAGAGCACAGCGGTGATGTCAACGCTCTGCTTTACGGCCGGCGCTTACACAGTGCAGGGAAGCGGACGCCGGGGGACGCGACAGACACCGGAATGTAAGTATGTAGTGTTTGGGTTTTTTTACATTTACACTGGTAACCAGGGTAAACATCGGGTTACTAAGCGCGGCCCTGCGCTTAGTAACCCGATGTTTACCCTGGTTACCCGGGGACTTCAGCATCGTTGGTCTCTGCAGAGCTGTCTGTGTGACAGCTCTCCAGCGACCACACAACGACGAAACAGCGACGCTGCAGCGATCGGCATCGTTGTCTATATCGCTGCAGCGTCGCTTAATGTGACGGTACCTTTAGAGTTGTTTCAATAGAGTGGTGAGGGCAGAAGTCCCAAATTGTAGTTTGTTGAACAGCGTGTTGGATAAGAGGTGCATTGAGCAGGGGGTTGGACACGATGACCCTGGAGGTCCCTTCCAACACTAACATTCTATGATTCTTTAATTCTAAATCAATCACATACTCAATAGATTCATTTGAAAATGTATCATGCTCTTGATCTATTGAAGGAGTTGGATTGACGACTGGGTGTTGTGGAGTGGATTTGTAGTCACCCATAGCAACTACATAGCCTACAACTTGCAGTAACCACCGATTGACCAAACCACTGAACAACCAGCTTTACCCTCACCTATTGTATCCTCAACCATCCCTTGTAGATTGTGAGCCCTCATGGGCAGGGTCCTCTCTCCAACTGTACCAGTCATGACTTGTATCGTTTAATATTATTGTACTTGTTTTTATTATGTATACCCCTCCTCACATGTATAGCGCCATGGAATAAATGGCGCTATAATAATAAATAATAATAATAACTTCGAATTGGTGATTGATAAATCGCTCTTTGCAATGTTTTTGCTAGAGTTAAATGTAACTCGAGTATAATGGCCATTGCCTTTGATATTGCTTTTATAAGTGAAATTATTATTTCAATAGTTGTTGGCATTAAAATTTCCCTTTTTAGATATGCCATATTGTGTCTGCAATTTTTTCACAAATTCCACCTTTACCAAGGACTTGGTATTGGTATTTTCAGATATATCCACCAATTCACTTGTCGATGTTAATGACTTGCTGCTATATTGCCAACAGAAAATGCGACACGATTTATAGTCCTCACAATCTCTGATTTGCTTTTTCCCTTTTTTTGATGATTTCAGACTCTAAGTTGAGTCCTGTGAATACAGATCTGTCAACCCGATTGTATTCCAGGAAATCACTGTATTCTAATAGTTTATCTTTGATTTCCCTGGCATCAATTAAAGGGAACCTGTCACCCCAAAAATCGAAGATGAGCTAAGCCCACCAGCATCAGGGGCTTATCTACAGCATTCTGGAATGCTGTAGATAAGCCCCCGATGTATCCTGAAAGATGAGAAAAAGAGGTTATGTTATACTCACCTGGGTGGGCGGTCTGATCCAATGGGTGTCGTGGTCCGGTTCGGAGCCTCCTATCTTCATAGGATGACGTCCTCTTCTTGTCTTCATGCTGCGGCTCGGCGCAGGCGTACTTTGTCTGTCCTGTTGAGGGCAGAGCAAAGTACTACAGTGCACAGGAGCTGGGCCTCTCTGACCTTTCCCGGCGCCTGCGCACTGCAGTACTTTGCTCTGGCCGCAACAGGACAGACAAAGTACGCCTGTGCCGGAGCCGCAGCGTGAAGACGTGAAGAGGACGTCGTCCTATGAAGATGGGAGGCCCTGGACTGGACCACGACGCCCATCGCATTGGACCGCCCAGCCAGGTGAGTATAATCTAACCTCTTTTTCTCATCTTTCAGGATACATCTGGGGCTTATCTACAGCATTCCAGAATGCTGTAGGTAAGCCCCTGATGCTGGTGGGTTTAGCTCATCTTCGATTTTGGGGGTGACAGGTTCCCTTTAATGCACATACTGCTATGCTCTCTCTTTTATGTATTATTCTTCCGATCATACCCTGGGAGCATCACAGCATATATCGTTCCCAATCTTTAGTTAGTTTATGATCATCCTTAAATGGAGAGGAAAATTGCAATCTAATGCCCCTTGGAACGATATTTTTAATTAGATATTTTTGAAAAATATTATGTCTATAGTATGTTGGATTTCAAGCTTACATAGGTCATCCAATCTCTGGAAATTATCTATCATCAGTCAGTCGGTCCAGCCGATTTGGTTGTTTGCAAGATCTGTAATCCGGGATGGCCTTCTACCACCACCTGCTGGATTAGAGTATCACGTTTTTTTATGTATGGATAATGGAACTATGGTATCGTTGTATATAATCGTATGGTGTGTATGGTATCGTTGTATATAAAATTATTAGTTAATATATGCGGGATAATAATTCACAATTATGATTTAGTACCAATACAAGCTTAAAACTAAATTGTGTCTTGTTGCTGTGCTAATTCTTGACATGGAGTATGACCTATGACATGAAACTGTCTTCCACAACCTCAACTTTGCAGCCGAGTTTGGATGTTCCTCACCCAGCTTTAAGCCTCCGACACAGCGGATCGTGATTCAGTTAATGACATATGAAATTGATGATCATTTGCACCAGTTTGGTATAATTGGATACTCTTACACCTGACTATAAACCTACAGAATCTCTGACTTTGTACAAGTGTACTGTGGTGTAGTGACCCCTGTGGCAGCTAGGGGGCGCTGTGTGTGCTCCTTGGGATATGCATGGAGGCATATCTGTTACGGTGGTGAGTCAAAGTCCGGCATTATGGTGAATGGCCGGTGTGTGTGTCGCAGAGGGATACACTCTGCACTGTCAGTCTGAAGCAAGGATGATGATGATGACAAGTGAATTGTGTGTGTTGTTTAGCTAGGGAGATTGGCAGGGCTAGTTCTGAGAGATGGGAGAATCAGACTAGCCAAACACACTCCCACATGTGGGAGTGGTTAGTAGCATATAATGTGACTGAGGTTTGGTCACATGGGCTCTGAGTGTGGATCTGAATGGTCTGTGCTGGAAGGTCCTGGTGGGAGCCCCATGTGTTGGGAGTGGCGGCTCCCTGAGTAGCACATGGCAGGGGCTCTGGACCTCGCACAGACCAGGCTGTGGAACAGATGGAGATCCGTGTTGTACTGACCGGGGTCAGCGTTAGAATGTCGGAAGGATGCCTCTAGTGAAGAGAGGTATCCGAGAACCTGTGCGTCAATGGCAGGTAACGAATGGAGATTCGTGTTGTACTGACCGGGGTCAGAGAAAAGGAAAGATAGAGTGTGAACGTCTGAAGGATGCCTCTGGTGAAGAGAGATATCCGAGAACCTGTGCGGCACCAACAGGTAACGAATGGAGATTCGTGTTGTACTTACCGGGGTCAGAGTGAGAGACATTGTGTATGGGGCACCTCTGAGGCCAAGAGGTGTCCAGGAACCCGTGAAGGTTGCCAACGGGTAACGGTCTGAAAACCGTGTGTAATGCTGACCGGGGTCAGAGACGAACTCTGGTGAAGTTGAATATGTCCAGATACTGTTCAAACTGTTACTAAGTTCCTGTGGATGTGGTTTATATTGTGTGAAATAAACCTAAAAGACTCTGTTTTGATAGAAAACCGTGCCCGAGTGCGTTAATCCCGAGCGAGTGTCCCCCAAGAAACGTAGTAGGCGCTATGCTACAGTACCTAGAAGAATTAATGCTTTTTTGAAGACAAAAGGCGGTCACACCAATTATCGATCACTCACTTTACATTTTGCCAATTGATAAAAATAGACTATTAATAGTGATGAGCGAGTATACTCGTTGCTCGGGTTTTACCGAGCACGCTCGGGTGGTCTCCGAGTATTTATGACTGCTCTGAGATTTAGTTTTCCTCCCAGCAGCTGGATGATTTGCGACTGTTAGACAGTTTGATTACATGTGGGAATTCCTAGCAACCAGGCAACCCCCACATGTACTCAGGCTGGGTAGTAGCTGTGAATCATTCAGCTGCCACGATGAAAACTAAATCTCCCAACTAACAAATACTCGGAGGTCACCCAAGCGTGCTCAGGAAAACCCGAGCAACGACACTACACTCGCTCATCACTAACTATTAACACTTCTATCACTGAAAGCATTCTGACTTTGCAGTATTTTTTTTCAAACATGTTTAATACCTTTGCAAATTGCTATATATACTGCAATTTAAAAGGAAATGTATGCTCCAATGTTTCCTCTCTTAATAACGGGTTGCCAAGGGTAGATCACTTAGACCTGTGTCATCCTGTTCCTACTTAAAGGCAAATACGTGCACCTAAACCACTAACATACCTTTATAAAAGTCTATTCCTGGATTATAAGAAGGTCCTTTATGTGGCATACACACATTTCTAAGTCTGAAAAATATGCAAATAAGCCAGGACTGGCCAGGATAGGTTGCGGTATCCAGAAGAGCAGTGTACTGATGAAGGTGAGGAGCAAACACCTGACTTCATTGTGCATGATGAGACAGGCAGAACATTGGACTTATGCATGGGATTTGTTGAGCTCTGACGGTGACGTTGTCTGAATGGTGGATGTTAGTCACGTCCTCCTGGGCATAATTATAATGTCCGAAACTGGACTTGTCTGGGGGGATCAATGCAACACTGGACTAGTCTTGGCTGATTTGCATTTATAACTTAATTTTTCATAATTAATGTATAAGTGTCTGACACATAAAGAACATTCTTGGGATCCAGGAATGGAATTGTGTAAAGTTATGACAGCAGTTTAGGAGGGGATGGAGATCTGACTTGTTACTTATATAGAGGAGTCACCTTCCTAAATTCTCAAATAAACATTTTTATTGGTAGAAAGGTTGAAGGAGGCAGTTAATGTAAATGGAGTTGAGTTAAAGGTATGGTCACACACTTGTAAAAACAGATGCAGTGTCCACTGGGCATGGTCAGGACCAATGTCGGAATCAGGCAATCCTGGACAGATTCGAACTGGGATTGAGTAACTCCATAGAGCTATAAGTAACCTAACATAGTAACATAGTTAGCAAAGCCGAAAAAAGACATTTGTCCATCCAGTTCAGCCTATATTCTGTCAGAATAAATCCCCAGATCTACGTACTTCTAAAGAACCTAATAACTGTAAGATGCAATATTGTTACCCTCCGGGAAGACATCCAGGCCTCTCTTGAACCCCTCGACTGAGTTCGCCATCACCACCTCCTCAGGCAATGAATTCCAGATTCTCACTGCCCTAACAGTAAAGAATCCTCTTCTATGTTGGTGGAAAAACCTTCTCTCCTCCAGATGCAGAGAATGCCCCCTTGTGGCCGTCACCTTCCTTTGTATAAACAGATCCTTGGAGAGATATTTGCATTGTCCCCTTATATACTTATGAATGGTTATTAGATCGCCCTTCAGTCATGTTTTTCTAGACTAAATAATCCTAATTTTGCTAATCTCTCTGGGTATTGTAGTTCCCCATCCTCTTTATTAATTTTGTTGCCCTCCTTTGTACTCGCTCTAGTTCCATTATATCTTTTCTGAGCACCAGTGCCCAAAACTCTACACAGTACTCCATGTGCAGTCTAGCCAGGGATTTGTACAGAGGCAGGATAATGCTCTCATCATGTGTATCCACTATCCAGACCTCTTTTAATGCACCCCATGATTCTTTTGCCTTGGCAGCCGCTGCCTGGCACTGGCTGCTACAGGCAAGTTTATCATTAACTAGGTATGAGGACTGGCGGAACGCACCGAGGTAATATGGATGTTATAATTGGTGCGTTCGCAGCCTGGGGTCCACCGTGCAGGAGACAACCTGCTGCTATAAAATGAGGACACTGTATGGCGGTATAAGTGAACTCAGTTACTTCACTGAGTCACACAGAAAAGAACACGCTGTGCCCTGTTAGCGTTACAGGGAAACACATCTAACTGCTGAGCTGATGGCAGTCAGTGGTCACGCACACAGAGAAGCACCCAAAAACTCCTCACCGGAGGTGACGGTATTCTAGGGGCTTATTTCAGCTGGGTCCCTGAATACAATCATACAGGCACGACCACAATTAGCAAGCTCATAACATGAAGTGATACTAGCGCATGGCCGTGCGGCCATGCAAACCTTTTATAGCTATAGATAAGGAGAACAAAGGAGTATATTGGGTACCAAAATTTATTAAATATACAATATACAAATACAGGCAATGGTTTAAGTATTAAAGCAGCAAAGAGTATAAAACCACATGTAAAAATGCATAAAGGATGAGGACAGGACAACCCCCATCTGGTGCACAGGGCCCTGCAGTACAACAGTCTATGCTATAGTGCGGATAGATAGAAGCAGTAGCCATACGCTGCCATGTGGCCAACACAAGTGCAATATGAGAGTACCGGTACTCAATGGTAGAGGCCACAAGGCTTGCTTACCGCAGTGATGACAGGGCTGCACCTGGGCACCAGGCTGGGGCCAAGAGGGAGACCCCCGACGCGCATTTCGCAAACGCGATAAACAGCTTTCTCAAGGGGTTCCCCTTGAGAAAGCTGTTTATCGCGTTTGCGAAACGCACGTCGGGGGTCTCCCTCTTGGCCCCAGCCTGGTGCCCAGGTGCAGCCCTGTCATCACTGCGGTAAGCAAGCCTTGTGGCCTCTACCATTGAGTACCGGTACTCTCATATTGCACTTGTGTTGGCCACATGGCAGCGTATGGCTACTGCTTCTATCTATCCGCACTATAGCATAGACTGTTGTACTGCAGGGCCCTGTGCACCAGATGGGGGTTGTCCTGTCCTCATCCTTTATGCATTTTTACATGTGGTTTTATACTCTTTGCTGCTTTAATACTTAAACCATTGCCTGTATTTGTATATTGTATATTTAATAAATTTTGGTACCCAATATACTCCTTTGTTCTCCTTATCTATAGTAATAGTACGGAGTGGGTGGCCTCGTGGTAGGCCTGGGGCTAATTGATCATTATTATGTGGTAATTGGCCCCCTGTTTGTGCCGGTCTCTCGGTCCCGGCAACATGTTTTCTGGTTGTGTTTTAATAAACCTTTTATAGCTGCAGCAGCTTCAGGACCTTCCTAGAGGACCAATGGAAGCTGCTACAATACCAGAGCAACTTCAGGACCTTCCTAGAGGACCAATGGGAGCTGCAGCTTTACCTGAGCATGTGACCCTCGACCTTCAATGAGAGGTCTTACCTTGGGCATGTGGAGCGCCCCCAGACGCAGGGCCGCGGGGTACTCGGTGCCGGGCCTCTCTGTCTCAGTTCTGGGGTTGTCACGGTGGCTAGACCCGGGCCATGACCCTGCTAAGGGGCGTCCAATGAAAGTTTGTAGGTGGTGGTGCGTGGTGCAGGTCGCAATGAATAACGAGGACACAGGGTTGCAGTCTCTTTACCTCTTTACTGAAGGCTTCAAGATCCTCAATCCAGAGTATGGTTAACAGGGCTGTCTGAGACCGGCCGGTCCGATGGCACCTCCAGTGTTCCCTTTGCAGGTGGAAATCTGTGCCTACCTTCTAGCGCCTGTGTGTTGTAGTACTTCCCTGCTGAGCACCATGGGATAGTCCTCACAACTGTTGTGTCTGCTTCTGATGTTCTTTCCCACAACTTATGTCTGTCTGATGTTCTTCTCCGTCCCCCAGATGATATGGATAGGACGCACCCGTATGACGGGTAGGCCTGGAGTTCTTCTGGGACCCTAGTGACGCCCCTCTCCCACAGTTGCCCCCTATGTCTGCTTAGGTGATTTAGGTGAGACAGCCAACCTATAATTAACTGTCCTGCCGTTGGTTTGAAGTATTGCTTGGAGCCAAATACTTCCTCGGCATTCCGGCCACCGGCTACGCGCCTCAGTAGGATGTTGCCTCGATCTTACAGCACGACTCCTACTGGTGTTATCTCCTTTTTGCTTTGATCTCGTTTCTCACTCTCCACAATAAACCTCGCTTCTTGTCCTTTCCTGAGATACCGCCGCGATGTAGTGCAGGCGCGGTTCCTTAACGTTCTGTCCTTTTCGCTAGGCCTCTGTCAGGATCCCACCCCTGACAGGGACCCCCCTGAATCTTCCCCTGCAACACCCTCTGCCACAGGATGTTGCCTGGTTCCAACCCAGTCAGCTTCTGTCTAACTTTCTATCTAACCCCCAGCTTTACCAGATTGTGAGGAGTGGCCTAATACATAGTGCCCTTAGCTCCCCCTGGAGGCCAGACTATGAAGTGTATTGGTGTCTGTGATACCTGGTCAGGTGAACTCCTTCAGTGCCATCAGACGTACCATCACTCCCCTTAGCAGTGGAGCATCAGTACTGCAACGACCAGGACTCTGGGGCGCTGTACATGCTCAGAAGGGAAAAAGCAGGACTTGGTCCCAGAGATGTCTGCTCGCCGCTGACCAGTACTGGCTACAATGGCTGAGCCTGGGAAAGCAGCAGAAACCATCCGCACAGTATCAGGCTGAGCCAGATGCTGGGACCGACGTCTCCGCTGAGCAGGCTCCACTGCGGCTGGAGAAGAATGGGAGACCACAGAGGAGATGGCTCGAGATTCCCCCTGTGCAGAGGTGGGAACTCGACCCCTAACAGTAGGATCCCCAAGTCCTTCTCCATATCAGATTTACCCAATGGTTTCCAGTTCAGTGTGTAATGTTGATATTGATTCCTTCTTCCCATGTGTATAACCTTACATTTATTATTGTTAAATCGCATCTGCCACCTCTCGGCCCAAGTTTCCAACTTATCCAGATCCATCTGCTTCATTGGATTGGATTGACAGAAGGCCAGTTATGACTTTGGTGCCTAGGGATCTAGATTCATCTAGTGATAATCCTAGATTTGGTGCCACTAAATTAATAGTTCAGAGGGGATGGTAGACTTCCAAAATCAAGACTAAAGATCAGCATCAAACAAAATGCTAAAGAAGCAACCAAAGTCTCCAATGCTATTCCATTAGCAACATTTTTACACAATGAGTTAACATCTTCAACTTTTCTCAGCACTTTCAGAAAATGTATGTCTTGATCATGTTTCTGCTTTATAAGACATGATTGAAGAGATTAAGTAGGACACTCTACCAAAGCAATCAATTTTCATCACCAGAAAGTGAAAATGTTCCAGACGTGATTGTAAAACTCTCTACATTTCTTCAGAAAGGAAAATGAAAAACATGATTTTTGTTCCTTCTCCGTAAAGGTGTAACACTGTCTAAACATTTGAGGGTTATATTGTGATATTTCTAAAAAATAATCATTTTGGTTTGTGATCTATCTACATTAAAAAGGGTCTTCCACTACAATCATATTGATGACCCATAAATATTAAATTGCCTGGGATCTGACACCCAGCACCTCTCCCCATCACCTTTTACCAGCCTCGACGGTGCCCTAGATATTATCAGCGAGCGCGGTGTCAGACCCCCACAAATCTGATATTGCTAACTTATCTTCAGGATAGGTAAAAAAAAATCATCACAGTGGAAAACTCTTTTACATTTTTAATAAACTAAGTTTTTGTGATGACCCATCCTACAACTTTTTATCTAGACTTTCCCATATGTGGAAACAAATGTTTGTGCTTAGGATATATCTGGCTTTATTTCATTGTTGTATTGTGTAGTAGGTTTGTTTTTACCTTTTTATATCCTCTCATATTTGGAAATACCGTATTTTTCGGGCCATAAGATGCACTTTTCCCCCCAAAAGTTTGGTGGAAAATGGGGGAGCGTCTTATGGTCGGAATATACTTAGAAATCCTGTGGCGGCGGTCCCGGTGGCGGCGGTCCCAATGCAGCCCCCCTTCCCAGGCTGGTGCAGCTGTGGTGTGGCAGTAGCGGTGCTCTGTGATGTGGCAGTGGTTGGGCTCTCTGGTGCTGTGGGGCACCACCAGCATTTTATCAAAGCCCGGAGGCCCCCTCACATCCATTGCTGTGATGCAGAGGCCTCTGGGAAAATGGCCACCGGGGGCGGCGCATGATTAGATTCAGATCTCGGCAATGAGATCTCGGGATGAGATCTCGTTGCCGAGATCTGAATCTGAGCGTGCGCCGCCCCCCGGCGGCCATTTTACTAGAGGCCACCGCATCGCAGCAATGGAGCTGCGGGGGCTTCCGGGCTTTGACAAAATGCCGGCGGAGCCCCGCACGCAGAACAGAGTCCCGCCACTGCCGCACAACAGAGCATGCCACCACCACCCCACAGCCACCCCACAGAGGACAGCCACCCCACAGAGCACAGCTACCCCACAGAGCACAGCCACCGCACAGAGCACTGCCACCGCACCAGCCTGGGATGTGATTTCCCGGAGGCCACTGCAGCAAAATTCATAATACTTCATTCCTGCAGTCATAGACCTCTGATGTGGCTCTAGACCAAAATCAAGTAAATCTTTTTGCTCAATTCTACTCACAATTTGATCACATCCATGAGCTAATAGAGGTCCTCATTTAAAACCTCCATTACTTATCCACAGCTGATCAGGGGGTTTGTCACGTACTAGACAGATAACCGATTTATGTCACAGGGCACCGTGTATTGCTTTATTTCACATGAGAACACCTATACATAAATTTGTAAAGCTGATTGCTGGTGGTGGTCCTAACAGTGAGGCGTCCTGTAATTTGCTCATTGGCATGGTTTCCCAAAAGGATCAACCGTTTTAACAGAGAGACAACCATAGAGCTGAAGAAAATATCTACACTTTGGGAAACCACAAAAAAAAAACCTGAATTATATTAACAAGCACACTTACATATTTTCTAAAATTGAATATTTAGTACATTATGAGATGCAACTCAGTACTTCACATTCAGAAACTTTTCCATGCAATGCAACATTTTATAAAAAAAAAAAAAAAGAAAGAAAAATCAAACAAATTAATGCTTTTGGCTATAAGTCTAAGGAGGAATGTTTCTCCTTGCAGAGAGTGCCAAGCTAGGAATTTAAATATGTAAGTTGCGTCTTCAGAATGAAAAGTACTTTGTCTCTGAGTCCAACAATTGGATGGAGCAATGCTAAAAGTGAATATCGACCCTTTAACGAGCCTTGCCACAAGACTTAAGACAACCTCTTCCACTGATGTAGTAATTCTTGCCAATCAGTGTTTTGCTATGGTCTTTTTTGTTTGATACAGTATTTTGGTTATTCTTGCACTTATAGCCTCTGGTGCAGTGGTAATCAGGGTAATAATTTATGGGGTTGATGTCAGTTTACTAACCCCTGGGCTTGATGCCAGTGACATTACACAGCTGACATCAACCCCAAAATCTATTACCCAAATTGCCACCGCACAAGTGCAATCGGGAAGAGCCGAGGCTAAGATCCATAATTGGCGCATCTAATGGATGTGCCATCTCTGGGGCTGCTGAGAGCTGGTCTTATTAGGCTAGCAAGGGGCCAATATCCATGGACCTTCCCATCCTATTAATATCAGCCCACAGCTGTCTTCTGTGCCTTAGCTTGTTATTAAAAACAGAAGGATCCCCACGTCATTTTTTTGGGTCTTCCATTTTTAATAATCAGCAAAGCAGACAGCTGGGGGCTGATATTAATAGGCTGGGAAGGTCCAAGGATATTGTCCCTTTTCCATAATAAGACCAGCTCACAGTTGTCTTCCTTCCCTTGGCTGGTTATTAAATGTATTATTATTTCTTAACAGATACAGTAAACTACACACACAAGGCACTGCCCCACTCCTCCCTTGGACCTCTGCCTACTGGTTCAAGGTTATTATTTTTATTTTTGAATGCAGTGTCCATAGAAAGGAGGAAGAGGTCTGGATTTTTGAGGGTGTGCAGGGCACTGGTGCGGGATTCCGGCACCATAACTGACATGCATGGGAGGGGGGTAGTATTATAATGAAGATATGAGGCAGGGATTTCTTCCAGGCACCGCACGCCCTAGAGCCTGGAATAAATCATTAGTATAAAGAAAGAATATAACATTTCTCAACAACAAGACCATTAAAATGAAACATACAGGTAGGACTAGTTTTACATTTCTTTTACTTGTATTCGCATATTAATAGGTTATATACATCCCAGGGGGTGGCAGATTGTGTTCAAGAAGGCCTTCATTGCATAACATACCACACTTATGTGTGCCGAGCCCAAATTGGTGGAAACAAATTCTGATAGTTGTCCCCTGACATTGTTACAGTCAATAATTTCATCCTTTCATGACCTTTGATGAATAGATACGTCAATGGCAGTGTCCCTCTCTTTGATGCAGGCTCCAGCGCTGAAACCGCATCTGGCACATGACAGCTGATTTGTCATGTGCCTCTAACAGTTTCGTGTGGAATCACGTTCCACCCGTGTCTGCTAACTTGTTAAGTGCCGCTGTCAATCACTGACAGTGGCATTTAACTTGAATGTGCAGGAAGCGCGTTTTAAGACATGCCCATTGGTGCCCCTGTCACGTGATTATGGGGCGCCGATGGGTTGGCATGATAGTCAGGGGTCTGCAGAAAGCACCTGGACTAGTCATTGCAGATCTCCTATGAACACTGGCCCGTGGCCGGCGTTCATAGGAGATGAACTGCTATGTGTAGAACAAGTGATCAGAAGATCGCAGCTTCAAGTACCATAAGGGGTTCTATTGAACCAAGTAAAAAGTAAAAAAAAAGTTCAATTTCAAATCACTCCCCTTTTACCCTATTCAAAATTAAACAGTAAAATAGAAAATGGAAAATACATATATTTGGTATCGCTGAGTTCATAAAATGTCCAATCTCTCAAAATATAAAGTAAATTAACCTGTTTGGTAAACAGCTTAATGAGAAATAAAATAAAAATGTCCTAATTACGTTATTTTGGTCACCACTAGGGTTGAGCGAAACGAGTCGGCCATTTTCAGAAGTCGCCGACTTTTGGCAAAGTCGGGTTTCATGAAACCCGACCCGACCCCTGTGTGGGGTCGGCCATGAGGTCGGCGATCTTCTGAATCTGGAATCGGAATTCCGATACCGAGTTCCGATATGTTTGCGATATCGGAAATCGGTATCGGAATCCACATTTAAGTGTAAAATAAAGAATTAAAATAAAAAATATTGATATACTCACCTCTCCGACGCAGCCTGCACCTTACCGAGGGAACCGGCAGCCTTCTTTGCTTAAAATGCGCGCGTGAATGGCCTTAGATGACGTCACGGCTTCTGATTGGTCGCGGCCGCCGATGTGACCGCCACGCGACCAATCACAAGCCGTGACGTAACTCTCAGGTCCTAAATTCCTAATTCTAGGAATTTAGTACCTGAGAATTACGTCACGGCTTGTGATTGGTCGCGTGGCGGTCACATGGGCGGCCGCGACCAATCAGAAGCCGTGACGTCACGGAAGGCAGTAAACGCGCGCATTTTAAGCAAAGAAGGCTGCCGGTTCCCTCAGTAAGGTGCAGGCTGCGTCGGAGAGGTGAGTATATCAATATTTTTTATTTTAATTCTTTATTTTACACATTAATATGGATCCCAGGGCCTGAAGGAGAGTTTCCTCTCCTTCAGACCCTGGGAACCATAGTATCCCATTGCACTGCATTGGGTTTCGTGTTTCGGCCGACCCCGACCCCGATTTTTTTATAGGATCGGCCGATTTCACTCGACCTGACTTTTGAGAAAGTCGGGTTTCGTGAAACCCGACCCGATCCTATAAAAATAAAAGTCGCTCAACCCTAGTCACCACATTTAATTAAAATGCAATAACAGGCGATCAAAACATCATATCTATGCCATAAAGGTAAAATTAAAAACATCAGCTTGGCGCTCAAAAAATAAGCCCTCAACCAGCTCCTGATTCCAAAGAATGGAGATGCTACAGGTCTCCGAAAATAGAGCCATTTTTTTTTTACAATTTTTTTCACTACTTAAATAACATGGAACCTATACACTCACCGGCCACTTTATTAGGTACACCATGCTAGTAACGGGTTGGACCCCCTTTTGCCTTCAGAACTGCCTCAATTCTTCGTGGCATAGATTCAACAAGGTGCTGGAAGCATTCCTCAGAGATTTTGGTCCATATTGACATGATGGCATCACACAGTTGCCGCAGATTTGTCGGCTGCACATCCCAAAGATGCTCCATACAAGGCAGGATGGATCCATGCTTTCATGTTGTTTACGCCAAATTCTGACCCTACCATCCGAATGTCGCAGCAGAAATCGAGACTCATCAGACCAAGCAATGTTTTTCCAATCTTCTACTGTCCAATTTCGATGAGCTTGTACAAATTGTAGCCTCAGTTTCCTGTTCTTAGCTGAAAGGAGTGGTACCCGGTGTGGTCTTCTGCTGCTGTAGCCCATCTGCCTCAAAGTTCGATGCACTGTGCGTTCAGAGATGCTCTTAGGCCTACCTTGGTTGTAACGGGTGGCGATTTGAGTCACTGTTGCCTTTCTATCAGCTCGAACCAGTCTACCCATTCTCCTCTGACCTCTGGCATCAACAAGGCATTTCCGCCCACAGAACTGCCGCTCACTGGATTTTTTTTCTTTTTCGGACCATTCTCTGTAAACCCTAGAGATGGTTGTGCGTGAAAATCCCAGTAGATCAGCAGTTTCTGAAATACTCAGACCAGCCCTTCTGGCACCAACAACCATGCCACGTTCAAAGGCACTCAAATCACCTTTCTTCCCCATACTGATGCTCGGTTTGAACTGCAGGAGATTGTCTTGACCATGTCTACATGCCTAAATGCACTGAGTTGCCGCCATGTGATTGGCTGATTAGAAATTAAGTGTTAACAAGAAGTTGGACAGGTGTACCTAATAAAGTGGCCGGTGAGTGTACATGTTTGGTATCTGCAAACTCGTAGTGACTCTGTACCCCCATTATTGCCATCTTTTTGACATATTCCAATTTTGTGTCTCTCAAACCTCTTATATTCCAAGTGTGAGGCAGTGACCGGTGTCATATATGAGGGTCGCTATTGGTCCCCCAGGGATGTGCTCAGAAGCATATTAGATCCGCTGGAGTGCCCTGTGCTCACAGCAGGTTGCCTGTGAGTCACAGGGCAGAATAAAAGTGAGTGTGAACTGGTCAAGTTATTTGACCAAGAAATTATTCAGGAAAACCCGGTATGGGCTTTTATTTTTTAAACGGACTGCAGGAAGGTAGTCGGGCAGGTCTGTTTCCTCCAGCAGAGATCTTATAACTGGCCCAAGGTCACAGAGTCTGGAGGAAAGAAAAAAAACCCTGCAAGAGAGTTTGGGTGTGTCAGTGTTGGTCTTGGAATCAGACCTAGCAGGAGACTTGTGCAGAGCTCTTTCCATGTGGAGCATCTTGGGCCAGGCAGAGTCTAAAAGCCTGACACCCCGGCGTATACAGTGGTGTAGTACGTTCACGGCAACTGATTGTGGACTGTCTTTGTTTTTCCCGGCTGCGTACCGAAGGACTTGTTTACTTTTTTCTGCTTGTGAGTACGCTGTAAAATAAACAAACTTTATTTTGAACCTTTATCTGGGTCACTGCCTTCTCACTGCACAGCAAGGATATCGCTGCTTCACACAAGATATACAATTGACTGTTACACCCATTTACTAAGGTAGTGAATAAATGCAACTTTCCTTGTCAAAGTCACCCATTTCAGATATTTTACCCACCGTAAAATCCAGACTTCAGCAGGTTTGCGCAACAGATAGGCTCCCCCCCAACCCAGCATGCTCCACAATAAAAAGAGACAAAAATCAAAATATTCTGAATCAATTGTCTCCTACATTGGGCCGCCACACTAAAGATAAACCATTTAGCTTGCATATATCCGTTATTAACAGTAAGATATTAATACTCGCAACTTCCACCTTGAACATGTCAGGGAGGAAGGATATGTGACATAGACTTTAATCACTCTACGTTCTCAAGAATTGGAATAATTTCAGCCCCTTTAGCTTGTGGCGCATCCTGTTGGACCTGCCGTTCGTTAGAGTCCAGCCATCTCTGAGTGTCTTTAGGGGAATCGAAGAAATAGGTTGAACCCACCACAATCACTCCCAATTTCGCTGGATAAATCATGGAATATAGCAGCGCAAGTGTCCTCATTCTTCTGTCCTCACTAATGTTTATGTACATATAAGTCCAGAGAAAAAGATACTCTCTGCTTTCCAGGTGATATGTCTTGCTTCTCCCACACCTTCCTCAGTATGATAGCCTGGACTTTATAGTACAGGATTTTGATCGGGATAGCTTTAGGAGGTTTGCCCACTGGGCTGGGTCTCGCAGGAACCTTGGCGCACTTTCCACTACAAACAGAGGAGTGATGATGACTTCTTTATTAAAAAGTATCTAGCAGACACTTTTCAAAAAAGCCATCCGGATCCCTCCCTTCCACATTTTCAGGAACCCCCACCAGTCTTATATTTTCCAGATCATCAGTCTTGGCCACTAAAGCGGCATCATCAATCTTGGCCTTTAAAGCGGCAACTGCTTGCTTGTGATTTTGCATGTCCCTGTGGACAGGGGGGGAGGGCATCCTCCAGCTCACTCTCTCTTCCCTCTACAGCAGTTTTGGGCATCATGCCGGATTGTCATAATGGTCTCTTGAATATAGCCTACCTGGCCTGTTAGCGTAGCCAGTGTAGAATTTCATTTAACAGTGCTCAAAATATCCATTAAAGTTAGGGACTTTACTCCAGGGATGCTCTGCATGTTTGGAAATCAGCTCTACATTATTGTGTACTTGGGAGTCTGATGCTGTATCATGAGGGACATCCTCCCCATTCTTCTCCTCTTCATGAACTAATGCAGCAAATCTGGATAAATTTTGGGACATTATGTTGTTCCCCTGTGCGCCAGTTACTGACCTCCATTTCTTTGGGCTATGGGTGAATGCTCTATGTGCGTGTTGCTCCAGTCTGGCCGATGCCTCTCCTCCTACACCTCTCTACCTCCGGCCACAGGACTCATGGGCGCCATCCTGTATGCCTGATGGTGCCGCTCTGCCCTGCCTGCTGATCTTTCTGCGTCGGGTCATCTTCACCAACGTTGCCGAAAAAATCACTTCTAGCCTCCAGGAACCATTAGCCATTAGATAGGAGTCATTTCTCCCCAAAATGGTTCCTCAGGGTGTGTCTTTCAGAAAGAGTGTAGCGGGAGTTCTCGGGACACACCTCCTCACCGCATGCACGCTAGGCCATGCTCCCAACTGAGAGGAGTTTTAATGAGAGGTAAAGTGGAAAGTTACTTGTTTTTACAAGCATTTTGCAATTTTAACCAGTTAATAAGATGAGACAATCCTGTTAAAGCTCAACCACCCCAAAAAGTGATTTACATTTACATCATGTTTATCTTATAGATAGTTCTGCCTCATGAGGCCAATATGAAATGTAAGCTGATATGACACCATAACACACAATGAGAACATGTAAAAAAGTGTTTTATCCTGATAACAGGTCTATGGAATGTAGAACAATATACTTATTGTTATTCTGAGCAGGAAACCATTTCCAGAAGACTTTACTCTCCACACCGTCATAGCCTTCAGCTGTGAGACTACAACAATTGCTCATATTACAGATAATTATAGCACTTCTTTAAAAGGATGAATACTAATGATTTTTCACCAAGCTAATTGCTCTTTTATTTTGCATCTATGTCCCATGGGGAGAATATAGCACAAGGGGGGCCTCTAATTACCTCTACTTTTAGTATTGTTCTCTGACTCCTCCAAATCCCCAAATATCTCCCCCACTGACTGTATGTAGATGATAATCTGTGCAGATGAAAGCAGGACATATTCTTCTCACTGTTCCGTTAGATATTTCTGTACGAAGCTTCATTACATTTTTCTAGGGAAATCAACCAATGAATTTAAGGACTGTTCACTTCTTAGAACGATGGGATACACCCCCGAGTACTGCAGGAACTAAGTACAGTCATTGATAGACCATTATTTTTAATCTTTAAAGACTCCATAATAACAGGGTCTGTACCACAGGACTGGCGTATAGCAAATGTGGTGCCAATATTCAAAAAAGGGACAAAAACTGAACTGAAATTATAGGCCAGTAAGCTTAACCTCTACTGTGGGTAAAATCCTGGAGGGCATTCTAAGGGATGCTATACTGGAGTATCTGAAGAGGAATAACCTCATGACCCAGTATCAGCACGGGTTTACTAGGGACCGTTCATGTCAGACTAATTTGATCAGCTTCTATGAAGAGGTAAGTTCCGGACTGGACCAAGGGAACCCAGTGGGCATAGTGTATATGGACTTTTCAAAAGCTTTTGATACGGTGCCACACAAAAGGTTGATACATAAAATGAGAATAATGGGGATAGGGGAAAATATGTGTAAGTGGGTTGAGAGCTGGCTCAGGGATGGGAAACAAAGGGTGGTTATTAATGGAGCACACTCGGACTGGGTCGCGGTTAGCAGTGGGGTACCACAGGGGTCAGTATTGGGCCCTCTTCTTTTTAACATATTTATTAATGATCTTGTAGAGGGCATACAGAGCAGAATTTCAATATTTGCAGATGACACTAAACTCTGCAGGGTAATCAATACAGAAGAGGACAATTTTATATTACAGGATGATTTATGTAAACTAGAAGCTTGGGCTGATAAATGGCAAATGAGCTTTAATGGGGATAAATGTAAGGTCATGCACTTGGGTAGAAGTAATAAGATGTATAACTATGTGCTTAATTCTAAAACTCTGAGCAAAACCGTCAATGAAAAAGACCTAGGAGTATGGGTGGATGACAAACTCACATTTAGTGGCCAGTGTCAGGCAGCTGCTATAAGGGCAAATAAAATAATGGGATGCATTAAAAGAGGCATAGATGCTCATGAGGAGAACATAATTTTACCTCTATACAAGTCACTAGTTCGACCACACTTAGAATACTGTGCACAGTTCTGGTCTCCGGTGTATAAGAAAGACATAGCTGAACTAGAGCGGGTGCAGAGAAGAGCGACCAAGGTTATTAGAGGACTGGGGGGTCTGCAATACCAAGATAGGTTATTACACTTGGGGCTATTTAGTTTGGAAAAACGAAGGCTAAGGGGTGATCTTATGTTAATGTATAAATATATGAGGGGACAGTACAAAGACCTTTCTGATGATCTTTTTAATCATAGACCTGAGACAGGGACAAGGGGGCATCCTCTACGTCTGGAGGAAAAAAGGTTTAAGCATAATAACAGACGCGGATTCTTTACTGTAAGAGCAGTGAGACTATGGAACTCTCTGCCGTATGATGTTGTAATGAGTGATTCATTACTTAAATTTAAGAGGGGACTGGATGCCTTTCTGGAAAAGTATAATGTTACAGGGTATATACACTAGATTCCTTGATAGGGCGTTGATCCAGGGAACTAGTCTGATTGCCGTATGTGGAGTCGGGAAGGAATTTTTTTCCCCAATGTGGAGCTTACTCTTTGCCACATGGTTTTTTTTTGCCTTCCTCTGGATCAACATGTTAGGGCATGTTAGGTTAGGCTATGGGTTGAACTAGATGGACTTAAAGTCTTCCTTCAACCTTAATAACTATGCTACTATGATCCCTGAATTATTTCTGGATCGCCCATAGACTATACGCTTCCACATTATACTCTACGTTAACGTTCTAAAACGTCACTGCATAGTGTAACAGCTGCACAAAGTCATACAGTTGTGGAGGAGCAGCTGTCAGACACAGCCAGACTCCCCATAGAGAATGCAGAGGTTTGTTACCGTTTCTGCGTTCTCGATCACTGTATACACATTACTGAGCAAGTACTATGTATACAGTATAGGAAGCACTGAAAGCTCTTACTCCTCCGGACCCAGTGGTCATGTGCTTGTTGAGAGTATGGAGGGAGAAGCAGTTGCTGGATCCTAGAAGACCCACTCAGCTCTGCTCGTTAGCCAGGACGCTGAATTTCCATTGTAACTGGGGCTTTTATACCAGCCCAAGTTACAGTGAAAATCAAATAAAATAAAAAGTAGTTAAAAGTTTAAATGCTCCCCGCATGGGTCTCTCTTGATAATCTTTTTAAGGGAGAGAAAAGGAGGGAAAGGTAGAAAAGGATGCCTGAAATTAAATTAAATTCTGAGATGGAGTTAAAATAAAAAAAAATATATGTGAAAAACAGCCATATTTCCTTTATTTTTCCAAGAGTTATTGCCCCAAAAAAATAAAAATGAGAGTTTGCAAATAAAAAAAATTAGGCCCCTTGCATCATGAAAAAAAAATGACTTGAATATGCAAAGGGGAAAAAAATCTTGCAGCTCTATAAACAGCATATATGGAAAAAACTCAAAAATGGTACAGGGGTAAATGCTCTGGTCTTTAACTGGTTAACAACAACCTTTTTTCCCCCACTATTTCTACTGGTAAGCAATATGTGAAATAAGTGAGGTGAGTTGGCAACAAGCCAATAAGCATACCTTCAAATTAACCAAACAATGGTTATTCCAGAAGAAGATACTGGTTTTGGAATGGCCCAGCCAGAGCCCAGACCTGGATCTAATTTAAAAAATTGTGGATGCCCCTGAAAAGGGCACTGCATACAGTGGATGGCCCTGAAGAGGGCACTGCACACAGTGGACAGCCCTGAAGAGGGCACTGCACACAGTGGACGGCCCTGAAGAGGGCGCTGCACACAGTGGACGCCGCTGAAGAGGGCGCTGCACACAGTGGACGCCGCTGAAGAGGGCACTGCACACAGTGGACGGCCCTGAAGAGGGCGCTGCACACAGTGGACGGCCCTGAAGAGGGCGCTGCACACAGTGGATGGCCCTGAAGAGGGTGCTGCACACAGTGGACGCCGCTGAAGAGGGCGCTGCACACAGTGGACAGCCCTGAAGAGGGCGCTGCACACAGTGGACGGCCCTGAAGAGGGCGCTGCACACAGTGGACGGCCCTGAAGAGGGCGCTGCACACAGTGGACGGCCCTGAAGAGGGCACTGCACACAGTGGACGGCCCTGAAGAGGGCGCTGCACACAGTGGACGGCCCTGAAGAGGGTGCTACACACAGTAGATGGCCCTGAAGAGGGTGCTACACACAGTAGATGGCCCTGAAGAGGGTGCTACACACAGTAGATGGCCCTGAAGAGGGTGCTACACACAGGGGATGGCCCTGAAGAGGGCACTGCACACAGCGAGCGGTCCTGAAGAGGGCGCTACACACAGTGGATGGCACTGTAGAGGGCTCTGCACACAGTGGATGCTGTTGTGAAATTGGATTCTGGGCTCCCCCGGTGGCCACTGGTGGAATTGAACTTGTGTGCATCATCCTCTCTGTTCACCTGTTCCCATCAGGATGTGGGAGTCTCTATATAACCTTGCTCCTCTGTCAGTTTCATGCCGGTCAACAATGTAATCAGAAGCCTTTCTTTGCATGTTCCTGCTACTAGACAACTCCCAGCTAAGTTGGACTTTCGTCCTTGTTTGTTTTTGCATTTTGTTCCAGTTCACAGCTGCTGTTTCGTTACTGTGTCTGGAAAGCTCTTGTGATCTGAAATTGCCACTCTGGTGTTATGAGTTAATACTAGAGTCTTAAAGTAATTTCTGGATGGTGTTTTGATAGGGTTTTCAGCTGACCATGAAAGTGCCCTTTCTGTCTTCCTGCTATCTAGTAAGCGGACCTCGATTTTGCTAAACCTATTTTCATACTACGTTTGTCATTTCATCTAAAATCACCGCCAATATATGTGGGGGCCTCAGTCTGCCTTTTGGGGAAATTTCTCTAGAGGTGAGCCAGGACTGTATTTTCCTCTGCTAGGATTAGTTAGTCCTCCGGCTGGCGCTGGGCGTCTAGGGATAAAACGTAGGCACGCTACCCGGCCACTGTTAATTGTGCGGCAGGTTTAGTTCATGGTCAGTTTAGATTCCATCTTCCAAGAGCTAGTTCTTATATATGCTGGGCTATGTTCTCTCGCCATTGAGAATCATGACAGTTTGACCGGCCCAAAAGGGTTAAATTATTGGCTGAGAAAGGAGGGAAAAAAGAAGTCTGCTGAAAATTTTTATTTTTTTTTTTCTCTAGTTCTGAGTGTGCTCATAATTGAATCACTTGCTAGTCTGCCTATACTGCAGCCTTCCTCTCTTTCTCTCCTTCTAATCCTTGAATGGCTCTGTGTTCACCTGTTTGAAATGGATCTTCAGAGTGTAGCTACAGGTTTGAATAATCTCGCCACGAAGGTACAAAATTTGCAAGATTTTGTTGTTCATGCACCTATGTCTGAACCTAGAATTCCTTTGCCTGAATTTTTTTCAGGGAATAGATCTTGCTTTCAAAATTTTAAAAATAATTGCAAATTGTTTTTGTCCCTGAAGTCTCGCTCTGCCGGAGATCCTGCACAGCAGGTCAGGATTGTAATTTCCTTGCTCCGGGGCGACCCTCAAGATTGGGCTTTTGCATTGACACCAGGGGATCCTGCGTTGCTCAATGTGGATGCGTTTTTTCTGGCCTTGGGGTTGCTTTATGAGGAACCTCATTTAGAGCTTCAGGCGGAAAAAGCTTTGATGTCCCTATCTCAGGGGCAAGATGAAACTGAAATATACTGCCAAAAATTCCGTAAATGGTCTGTGCTTACTCAGTGGAATGAGTGTGCCCTGGCGGCGATTTTCAGAGAAGGTCTCTCTGATGCCATTAAGGATGTTATGGTGGGGTTCCCTGTGCCTGCGGGTCTGAATGAGTCCATGACAATGGCTATTCAGATCGATAGGCGTCTGCGGGAGCGCAAACCTGTGCACCATTTGACGGTGTCTACTGAGAAGACGCCAGAAAATATGCAATGTGATAGAATTCTGTCCAGAAGCGAGCGGCAGAATTTTAGACGAAAAAATGGGTTGTGCTTCTATTGTGGTGATTCAACTCATGTTATATCAGCATGCTCTAAGCGTACTAAGAAGCTTGACAAGTCTGTTTCAATTAGCACTTTACAGTCTAAGTTTATTCTATCTGTGACCCTGATTTGTTCTTTATCATCTATTACCGCGGACGCCTATGTCGACTCTGGCGCCGCTTTGAGTCTTATGGATTGGTCCTTTGCCAAACGCTGTGGGTATGATTTGGAGCCTTTGGAAGCTCCTATACCTCTGAAGGGGATTGACTCCACCCCATTGGCTAGTAATAAACCACAATACTGGACACAAGTAACTATGCGTATTAATCCGGATCACCAGGAGATTATTCGCTTTCTGGTGCTGTATAATCTACATGATGTTTTGGTGCTAGGATTGCCATGGCTGCAATCTCATAACCCAGTCCTCGACTGGAAAGCTATGTCTGTGTTAAGTTGGGGATGTAAAGGGACTCATGGGGACGTACCTTTGGTTTCCATTTCATCATCTATTCCCTCTGAGATTCCTGAATTCTTGTCTGACTATCGTGACGTTTTTGAAGAACCCAAGCTTGGTTCACTACCTCCGCACCGGGAGTGCGATTGTGCCATAGATTTGATTCCGGGTAGTAAATACCCTAAGGGTCGTTTATTTAATCTGTCTGTGCCTGAACACGCTGCTATGCGAGAATATATAAAGGAGTCCTTGGAAAAGGGACATATTCGTCCTTCGTCATCTCCCTTAGGAGCCGGTTTTTTCTTTGTGTCTAAGAAAGATGGCTCTTTGAGGCCGTGTATTGATTATCGGCTTTTGAATAAAATCACGGTTAAATATCAATATCCGTTACCACTGCTGACTGATTTGTTTGCTCGTATAAAGGGGGCCAAGTGGTTCTCTAAGATTGATCTCCGTGGGGCGTATAATTTGGTGCGAATCAAGCAGGGGGATGAGTGGAAAACCGCATTTAATACGCCCGAGGGCCACTTTGAGTATTTGGTGATGCCTTTTGGTCTTTCAAATGCCCCTTCAGTCTTCCAGTCCTTTATGCATGACATTTTCCGCGATTATTTGGATAAATTTATGATTGTGTATCTGGATGATATTCTGATTTTTTCGGATGACTGGGACTCTCATGTCCAGCAGGTCAGGAGGGTTTTTCAGGTTTTGCGGTCTAATTCCTTGTGTGTGAAGGGTTCTAAGTGCGTTTTTGGGGTTCAAAAGATTTCCTTCTTGGGATACATTTTTTCCCCCTCTTCCATCGAGATGGATCCTGTCAAGGTTCAGGCTATTTGTGATTGGACGCAACCCTCTTCTCTTAAGAGTCTTCAGAAATTTTTGGGCTTTGCTAACTTTTATCGTCTATTTATTGCTGGTTTTTCTGATGTTGTTAAACCATTGAGTGATTTGACTAAGAAGGGTGCTGATGTTGCTGATTTGTCCCCTGATGCTGTGGAGGCCTTTCGGGAGCTTAAGCGCCGCTTTTCTTCCGCCCCTGTGTTGCGTCAGCCTGATGTTGCTCTTCCTTTTCAGGTTGAGGTCGACGCTTCTGAAATCGGAATTGGGGCGGTGTTGTCGCAGAGAAGTTCCGACTGCCCCGTGATGAGACCTTGTGCTTTTTTTTCCCGTAAATTTTCGCCCGCCGAGCGGAATTATGATATTGGGAATCGGGAGCTTTTGGCCATGAAGTGGGCTTTTGAGGAGTGGCGTCACTGGCTTGAGGGGGCCAGACATCAGGTGGTGGTATTGACTGACCACAAAAATTTAATTTACCTTGAGTCTGCCAGGCGCCTGAATCCTAGACAGGCGCGCTGGTCGTTGTTTTTCTCTCGGTTTGATTTTGTGGTGTCATACCTACCGGGTTCTAAGAATGTTAAGGCGGATGCCCTTTCTAGGAGTTTTGAGCCTGACTCCCCTGGTAATTCTGAGCCCACAGGTATCCTTAAGGATGGAGTGATATTGTCTGCCGTTTCTCCAGACCTGCGGCGGGCCTTGCAGGAGTTTCAGGCGGATAGACCGGATCGTTGCCCACCTGGTAGACTGTTTGTTCCTGATGATTGGACCAGTAGAGTCATCTCTGAGGTTCATTCTTCTGCGTTGGCAGGTCATCCTGGAATCTTTGGTACCAGGGATTTGGTGGCAAGGTCCTTCTGGTGGCCTTCCCTGTCACGAGATGTGCGAGGCTTTGTGCAGTCTTGTGACGTTTGTGCTCGGGCCAAGCCTTGTTGTTCTCGGGCTAGTGGATTGTTGTTGCCCTTGCCTATTCCGAAGAGGCCTTGGACGCACATCTCGATGGATTTTATTTCGGATCTGCCTGTTTCTCAGAAGATGTCTGTCATCTGGGTGGTGTGTGACCGTTTCTCTAAGATGGTCCATTTGGTTCCCTTGCCTAAGTTGCCTTCTTCGTCCGAGTTGGTTCCTCTGTTTTTTCAAAATGTTGTTCGTTTGCATGGTATTCCGGAGAATATCGTTTCTGACAGAGGGACCCAATTCGTGTCTAGATTTTGGCGGGCATTCTGTGCTAGGATGGGCATAGATTTGTCTTTTTCGTCTGCTTTCCATCCTCAGACTAATGGCCAGACCGAGCGGACTAATCAGACCTTGGAGACATATTTGAGGTGTTTTGTGTCTGCGGATCAGGATGATTGGGTTGCTTTTTTGCCATTGGCGGAGTTCGCCCTCAATAATCGGGCCAGCTCTGCCACCTTGGTGTCCCCGTTTTTCTGTAATTCGGGGTTTCATCCTCGATTTTCCTCCGGTCAGGTGGAATCTTCGGATTGTCCTGGAGTGGATGCTGTGGTGGAGAGGTTGCATCAGATTTGGGGGCAGGTAGTGGACAATTTGAAGTTGTCCCAGGAGAAGACTCAGCTTTTTGCCAACCGCCGTCGTCGTGTTGGTCCTCGGCTTTGTGTTGGGGACTTGGTGTGGTTGTCTTCTCGTTTTGTCCCTATGAGGGTTTCTTCTCCTAAGTTTAAGCCTCGGTTCATCGGCCCGTACAAGATATTGGAGATTCTTAACCCTGTGTCCTTCCGTTTGGACCTCCCTGCATCTTTTTCTATTCATAATGTTTTTCATCGGTCATTATTGCGCAGGTATGAGGTACCGGTTGTGCCTTCCGTTGAGCCTCCTGCTCCGGTGTTGGTTGAGGGTGAGTTGGAGTACGTTGTGGAAAAGATCTTAGACTCCCGTGTTTCCAGACGGAAACTCCAGTATCTGGTCAAATGGAAGGGATACGGTCAGGAGGATAATTCTTGGGTGACTGCCTCTGATGTTCATGCCTCCGATCTTGTCCGTGCCTTTCATAGGGCTCATCCTGATCGTTCTGGTGAGGGTTCGGTGCCCCCTCCTTGAGGGGGGGGTACTGTTGTGAAATTGGATTCTGGGCTCCCCCGGTGGCCACTGGTGGAATTGAACTTGTGTGCATCATCCTCTCTGTTCACCTGTTCCCATCAGGATGTGGGAGTCTCTATATAACCTTGCTCCTCTGTCAGTTTCATGCCGGTCAACAATGTAATCAGAAGCCTTTCTTTGCATGTTCCTGCTACTAGACAACTCCCAGCTAAGTTGGACTTTCGTCCTTGTTTGTTTTTGCATTTTGTTCCAGTTCACAGCTGCTGTTTCGTTACTGTGTCTGGAAAGCTCTTGTGATCTGAAATTGCCACTCTGGTGTTATGAGTTAATACTAGAGTCTTAAAGTAATTTCTGGATGGTGTTTTGATAGGGTTTTCAGCTGACCATGAAAGTGCCCTTTCTGTCTTCCTGCTATCTAGTAAGCGGACCTCGATTTTGCTAAACCTATTTTCATACTACGTTTGTCATTTCATCTAAAATCACCGCCAATATATGTGGGGGCCTCTGTCTGCCTTTTGGGGAAATTTCTCTAGAGGTGAGCCAGGACTGTATTTTCCTCTGCTAGGATTAGTTAGTCCTCCGGCTGGCGCTGGGCGTCTAGGGATAAAACGTAGGCACGCTACCCGGCCACTGTTAATTGTGCGGCAGGTTTAGTTCATGGTCAGTTTAGATTCCATCTTCCAAGAGCTAGTTCTTATATATGCTGGGCTATGTTCTCTCGCCATTGAGAATCATGACAGGATGCCCCTCAAGAGGGCACTGCATACAGTGGACACCCCTGAAGAGGGCGCTGCACAGAGTGGATGAACCTGAAGAGGGCGCTGCACACAGTGGACGCCCTCACAATCTGACAGATTTGGAGCTACTGCAAAAAGAGTGGGCAAGATAGCTCATTCTAAATTTGGCAAGTTAATAAGCACCCCTACAAAAAGACTTAATGCTGTCTTAGCTTATTGGGGTACTTCAACAAAGTATTAATGTGATTGGCCCCTACTTTACGTATCCTTTTCATGTGAACTAACCACCATAGATAAGCACTTCACTAAACACCATGCTTTGCCAAATCCTGCTATAACCCGAGCTGTTCTTCTGGTCACATGATCTCTTGCTGAGAATCTTCTGACTTTCTGTGATGTCACCTCAGATTCTCCCTCATTTCCAGACTCTGGAAACTGATGGATGGGTGTGGCTGCAGCATGAATGGGCGTGGCTTGCATGTATGGTGGGCGTGGCTCCATTCAGCAGCGCTCACACTGTTTCCTGTTGAAAGATAAATGAATGTATTCATATACAGTGGGTACGGAACGTATTCAGGCCCCTTTAAATTTTTCACTCTTCGTTTAATTGCAGCCATTTGGTAAATTCAAAAAAGTTTATTTTTTTTCTCCTTAATGTACAATCTGCACCCCATCTTGACTGATAAAAGAACGAAATGTAGTAATTATTGCAAATTTATTAAAAAAGAAAAACTGAAATATCACAAATATAGCGTAAAACCAGTAACTGAATTAGGGTAGTGGACAACCACTTTAAGGGTTTGAATATTTATGCAGCATTATGGTTTTAGTTCTTTATTTTTCAAAATGAAAATATTTCAGTTTGTTTTTCAATAGATTTGAACAGAATATGGGTGACATTTAGGGGCATACATAGAAGTCATGTAGAAGAGCACATCTAACAACTTTTCCCCCCTAACAGAATAATTTTCCTCCTATTGAAGTACTAGTGTACAAAGAGGAGTTGATGCTGTATATCATTACATTATTTTGCTTCCTTCTCTTCCAATCACTATTCTGAAGTGCTGTTCCAATGCTTAGTACCTGCTTCTTTAGAAGCTCCTTTCATCTGCTTCCCTGCATGATCAGTACACTATATTTACACTATCAGAGTACAGGGCTTTCCCTGTCTTAGTCTATCTGCTCCCCTCTTCTTTACCTAGACAGGAGAATTAACATACTTTAATCGTTTGATTATAGTGTAACGAAATTGTTGAGCAAAAGTTGAAAGCAAAGTATTAAAACAGCTTTGCCACTAAGTAATTGAGAAAGAAATAAGGTATTGAAGTATTCATGACTGGACGATATAGCAGCTAAAAATACAGGATCACATACCAACCACATCCATCACTAGCTCAGTGAAGGTTATTGGTTACATCCATGATGGTCTATATATTAGGGGGATTAATCCTAGTATTTTTATTTGCATGGCCAGTGTATGGGTTAATGTTAAGGTAAACCTGATTGTCTTGGTCATTGTAAGGAATACTGTAAGGATCACAGCTGAGCTAGGACATTTTTAGAGCTTAGAAAGGTAAGCAACCACTGGACCATTGGTATGAAGGACAATACTGCACGCCCCACCAAGGATCTTAAAATTAACTCCTACATTTCCATTAAGAAATTGCATTTCCATATTGTAGTGCCCCACTTTGCAAGATGTAAACATGCGCAGGATTGGATGAATTTCGAGAGCATAATGGGAAATAATATTTATTTTAATGCAAAAGATTTTGATTTGAATCCTGTACACCCTGAAATACCATGGCCCCGATTAAACATTTGTTTTTTAAAGTCACTTTTCTTTTTTGTCGCCTTGTGTTAGTTGACTTTTGCTTTTTCGCCTGCGATACTTCAGCAAAATGTCTCACGCAGTTCATGAATTTTGTTCACAGTCAAATATCATTTTGATTTTTGTCTTTAACCTTTTTTGCCACTTTTTAGCTCAAAGAGGTGCATGTTTTGCCAAATGCTGCAAAAGATTGTGCCAAAAAAAGTCTGTTACATATAAAATCACTCCTGGGGTTGGGGTCTGGAGAACAATTTGCTCAAAGATTTTCATAAGTAACAAAGGGTAAATCAGGCAAAAACATCTGGAAACCCCAAACCCTGCAAACTAAAAAAATAAAAATAAGACAGGCAAATTTATAAAAAGGTGACTTTGCAAAAGGTAAAGTCAGTACTTTGTAGAGCCTCCATTGGTGACAATTACAGCTGCAAGTCTCTTTGGATAAGTCTCTATGAGCTTTCCACATCTTGCCACTGGGATTTTTGCTCATTCCTCAAGGAAAAACTGCTCCAGCTCCTTCAAGCTTGATTGTGTTCTCTGGTGAACAGCAATCTTCAAGTTTGACCACAGACTCTCAATTGGATTAAGGTCTGGGCTTTGACTAGGCCATTTACACTTTTCCCCTTAAACCAGTAGAGTGTTGTTTTAGCAGTATGCTTTGGGTTCATTTTCTTGTTTGAAGATGAACATCCGTACCAGTCTGAAATCACTGACAGACTGGTCCCCCCGACTCTGACCACTTTCCCTGTCCCTACTAACAAAAAACATCCTCACAGCATGATGCTGCCACCACCATGTTTCACTGTGGGGATGATGTTCTTGTTGTTAAGAGCTGTGTTGGTTTAACCTTACAATTTTTGTAAGTAAAGGGTTTTTTTCTGCCCAGTCTTCCATAAAGGCCACCTCTATGGAGTGTACTGCTTATTGTCGTCTTATGGACAGATTCTCCAGTCTCTGCTTGAGAACTCTGCAGCTCCTTCAGGGTTACCTTTGGTCTCTGTGCTGCCTCTCTGATTATTGCCCTCCTTGCCCGGGCTGAAAGTTTTGGTGGGCGGCCATCTCTTCGCAGGTTTGTTGTGGTATCATAATCTTTCCATTTGATGATAATGGATTTGATGATTCTCCGGGGGATCATGAGAGATTGGGATATTTTTTTTATGACCCAACCCTAACTTGTACTTCGCAACAGCTTTATCTCTGACTTGTTTGGAGATCTCCTTGGTCTTCATGGTGTTTGGTTAGTGGTGCCTCTTGCTTAATAGTGTTTGGTTAGTGGTGCCTCTTGTTAATGGTGTTGCAGCCTTTGTGGCCTTTCAGAAAAGGTAAAGTGTATATACTGAAGGACATGGGACACTTAGGAGCACACAGGTGGACCACCTCTCTCTCAGCATATGACTTATGAAGGTAATTACTTGCACCAGAAATGTTTAGGGGCTTCATCTCAAAAGGGGTGAAGGTATATGAACATAGCAATTTTTAGTTACTTGATCCATAAATTGAATTTATGCCTAGATTTTTTTCTCACTTCAGTTCACCAACTTAGACTATTTTATTTAGGGCTGATGCATCACACACAAGTTGGATTAAAAAAATAATTAATTGCAGGTTGTAATGTAACAAAATAGGTAAAAATCCAAGGGGGTGAATACATTGGCAAGCCACCGTTCAGTCTATTTACAACTCACATCGGAAAAATAGAATGATCTACGATCATAAATGTGTTTTCCAACCACAATCTGTACCTTAATCTTGTGCGCTCTTCTCTCTGCAGGCATTTGAATGGAGAAGAATCTTTCCAATTTATTCCTCGGTCACGTGAGGAGCTTCCAGAAAACTTTCCAAAGGAAATTCCTGGGATCTGTTATTTCTTGGAGATGGATAAAGGCCCGAAACAGCCAAAGCATCCTTTAACAACTGTCAGAATGAGAAAAGTTTCGTACAACATCGGCACTATGTACCTTAGGGAAACGAGCGTATGAAACCTTCTACAGATCAAAGACTATTTAAAAAGAAAAAAAAAGAAAAAAAAAAAAGCACAAGCCCTTAAATGGGTCAAGACAGAAGTGTAGAGACTCTACTGTGCCATTAACAGCAAAGAACACAACAGTGAGAACTCTGCATCAAGCCAGGCAATAATTACCTATTTTGGTGGTGAGTCACGGGTGTCGGGAACCCAGCATGGAGGATAGAAGCCCAAATTCCTTCCCTGGTGTTTCCACTTGAACAATAAACCATCTCACCCCAAAATATCCAATCTAGGAGTCTACAAAACGTTCAGGCTTTTCGTATATTCTAATGATAGACTTTCCATTTTCGGTTCTGTTTCCTACAGTGTTTGTACACATGGTTTAGCCATCTGCTTGTAGACATTCACAATGTGAATGGCAGCTATGTACCCAGTCGACGCTTCATGGCCAATCTCCACAGTGACGTGCAATTGTTAATTGTAAAGTGACCTGTAGATACGATCCTAATTTTTTCCATTTGGAATAATACTATGGAATCATGGCCAATATTCTGATGTAGCAGAGCTAAATTTGTTACGGTACTGGTTCCTTTAACGGGAATCTGTCACCAGTTTTTTTAATAAATCATTTGAGAGGAGCATAATATAGTAAGACACCCTGATTCCTGTAATATGTCACGTACTGGGCTGCTTGCTCTAGTTTTGATAACATCACTGTTTTATCTGCTGTAGCTTTAGCTGCTCTTTTAGGGCAAAGGTAAAAATTCCCCTTGCGATAAGGGTAAGTTCACACTAAGCATTTTTTCAGCATTTTTTTTTCCTGCAGCAAAACCTGATTTCTTGGCAGGGAAGAAGCTGCAGAAAAAAAGCATGCTTTCTTTGTTTTTTCGCAGCATTTTTCTCAGCGTTTTTAATGCCTTTTTTGGGTGTTTTTGTGGCGCTTTTGGCCTACTAGATTTGTCTCTTGTGCATGCTGATAAAATATAGTGTTGGAAAAAAAATCATATTCCATAGAATCATCTCTATTCGTCTTTATCTTTTTATATAGCGCTAACATATTCCGCAGCGCTTTACAGTTTGCACACTTTATCATCGCTGTCCCCGATGGGGCTCACAATCTAAATTCCCTATCAGTATGTCTTTGGAATCAGGTTTTGGCACAAAAAAACGCACCAATACATGATACCTAAATTTTTGGTGCGGTTTTTTTTTTACCACTCATTCACTTCAATGGTTGAAAAATGCTGAAAAAACGCTGAAAGAACTGGCGTGCTGTATGTCCAAAAAACCATGCAAAGCACAAAAAAAAATCTGTGTGCAGGAGATTTCTGAAATCTCATAGGCTTTGCTGGAACTGTAAAATGCAGCTGAAAATTAGCATAAAAAGGCATAAAAAAGCAGCAAAAATGCCCAGTGTGAACTTAACCTAAATCAAATTTTTTTTTCTTCCAATCCTTTGTGAAATCAACGGTGCTGTGATAAATTGTATCGTATCACAAATTACACTCTGCTACATCTCACCTCCGCTACGGCAGTGCAAGTAGCGCTAAAAGACTTCTTGAATCTCATCGTTTTCAGCAATACTATGACCCATTGGGACCACGTCTTCTTTTTCGATGTGGAGTTTTGCTTTCCTATCACATTTATTTTCATATACTGAAGCAACATTTTTAATAGCATGTGTTAGGGGGGTGTATACATTTTTTTATGTTCACGTCAACATGGGACATCACATGAGTAAAGACGGTAACCAGATAACCGACCACCATAGCATCTGAATGTAATTTCTAAATGCTGTTCTATAAGAAACATTTTCTGACCATTTCTAATGAAATATTTAACCTTTCATAAATCCATCGGTGTATATAAATATTCCGATAAGGACCGTTTTTACAATTTTAGACGAGCTCGTTAACTTGCCGCCTTTCCTTAAGTGTTAGTAGTCAAAGTGACATTTGAGATTGACTTATATTGTACCTCTTGATTTATGGATCCATGCGAAAAAAATATAAAGACAACATAAAGTCTACTACAAAGGGGATTTTGTTTGCCAAGGTCCTCAAAAAGAAATACGGTATATATCGAGATCTACTTCCCCATTCTACCTCGTCAAATGTAAGGTATCATGCATGAACCGGTCACTATCTCTCACAAGGTCAGTACACTCATCTCATGCTGCTGTCATCATTCATCATTCACACCACTGCCCAAACCACAGGCAGCATGAATTAGAGGATGTTTTTCTCTGAAATGCTTGGAGAAAATCTAGATTGATGGGCAACTAAAATGTACAATTTCAGATAGAAGTGGGTTGCACCTATGATATGTCTGCCCCTGGGTTGAAGACTGTACGAAGATGCGAGATTAGTTTGGCACAGTCCCTGGTTGTCTTTTCCCTGCACTGATCCAAGTGATTGACAAGTCTTTCCTTATGGGACATACTTGTCAATCAACTAGAGTGCAGGGAGTAGCCAGCCTGAGGCCATTCTGGACCAGCCTCTTCTCTAACTATGGTCCTCAGCTGGAACTTCAACCTATATTTTCTCTGAAACATCGGATCACTTCAGAGAAGAAGATACCTGTCTACAGTTGTACAGCCATGATCTGATTCATGCTGCCTGTGGTTTTTGCAGCTGGAATCAAGTGACCGCTTCCTTTTAAACGTTAGTCTTCAAAAAGTCACCTTGACAGAGATGACAAATTTGCTTGAGGCAAGTAAAATTAGCCTCAATGGTTTAAAAAAAATTCAGATTCTCCTGAATCCATTTTTTTTATAAGAATGCTCACCTCACCACTCTTCAATCTCGCCACTGAACGTATCAATATAAATCAAATGTTCCTAACTATGTTCTCAGATCCTCCCAGGCATAAAAGAAATATCTTAATGCTCACCTGTCTCCTCAGCCCACTGTCCAGTCCTCTGCTGTGTCTGGCTTCTTCGTATTCTATGCAACGTTCCCTTAAGGTCATTTTATTCTCTTCCGGCACTGACTAGACCTCAAACATGACTATGTGTATTGCCTGAGGTCCAGTCAGTTCCTCAGGAGGTGCACATTAAGACGTCAAGATGCGGTTCATGATGCCAGAGGTCTATTTGGCATTGGACATCCCAACGCAAAGTGAAGAAGCCAAAAGCAGAAAGAAGAAACTGAGGGAAAGAAGATGCCAGATGAAGTGGAAGACTGGCTGGTGGGTTGGGTGAAGAAGAGCAGGTGAGCGGAGAGGTGAGTATTAATAATGATAATTTTATTTGTATAGCACCAACATATTCTGCAGCAAACAACAATATCAGACATTACAGTGCAACACACAGTTTCCCGTTGCAAACAACAGAAGGCCCCGCTCGCAAGAGCTCACAATCTATGATGATGTTGGGTGACACACTGGTATTTACTCTTTTTTATTTTTTACAAAATTGCATGATCTGCCCAAATTTTTCAGCATTGAGGACACGATTAATTCTGACCAAATCCTCAACTCTATTTACAGCCCCAAACTTGGAATGACCCTCCACCATGCTTCACTGTGGCCTGCAGACATTCGTTATGATACCACCTTTTGGCTTCAATTCTTCTATAAAGACCAGTTCTGGCAAGATGGAAAAGTAGAAGGGAATACTGGGTTCTCAGTAGTAGTAGTTACTGCTAAGATCAGATCTACCACAATTTGATTTCGCCAAATTGTGCTAAATTTACCTGAAAATTGGATTCTCAGCTAAGTTATTCTCCAGAAATTGAATGTTCCTTTTTACAATCTGGGGTCTTTAGGGAACCAAAAGCATAAAAAAGGAAAATTCAATGTACATCGAATATCTTCGATGCAGATCAAATTTCCTTGCAAAAATTCGAGTAAACTTTAAAGCTGAGTTTAGGCAAATTCGCTCACCACTGCTTGATAGTAGAGAATCAAAGAGTCCAAGTTTTCTTAAAATCCCAATATAAATTAACAAGTGTAGTCAAAGTCAATGTCTCCACAGCAGCGTCCATATTCTTCAATATCACCTTTGTTTGGTGCCTGTTTCATTTTATGCTTTCTTGTCTCTATATGTGCTGAGCATTGTGTGCCTCTATGAGCTTGTTCATACATGAATATTTTCAATTATTTACACCAAGAAACAAATCTTTTCTGAGATTTTCCAAGACATTAACATTGATGACCTTTCCTTAGGAAAGGTCCTATCTGTAGGATAGGTCATCGATGTCTGATCAGTGTGGGTGCAATACCTGCCGATCAGCTGTTTCCGGTGTCGTCCTGAAATGCTCAGTTATGGAACTGCTACTAGCAGTGGCCATGACCGGGTACTACGCATCCACCCAGTTAATTTCAATTCTTATTCCATCGACGGAGCTATGCTGTGCATCTCCATAACTAAGCAATTCCAGCCGACACCAGGAGCAGATAATCGACGGTGGTGCCAGTTGTCGCAACCCCACTGATCAGACATTGATGACTTATCCTAAGGATAGGACACCAATGTTAAAGTCCTGGAAAATCCCTTTAAGTTTTACAATCTCAAGGTGGAAGTTGGGAGTAGAGGATGTCATAAGATGGCACTGCATGGATTTGTACAGTATGCATATGAATGTCACTTGTGAGTTCCCTGTATGTGACTTCTTATATACAAGGTGCAGGTTCGCATTATATCTAAACTATTAATTTCCATGTATCACTCATTTAACCAAGGCAAATACTTTACTAGTGGGAATGTTCTGCTAAGCCATTCACTAGAGACATATAATATATATAACACAGGTGAATTGGTCATTAACCCTTCAGGGCTTTATTATTTATGCAATATGTTTAGTGATAAGCGAGTGTACTCGTTGCTCGGGTGACCTCCAAGTATTTATGACTGCTCGGAGATTTAGTTTTCCTGGCAGCAGCTGAATGATTTACAGCTACTAGCCAGCCTGAGTACAAGTGGGGGTTGCCTGGTTGCTAGGGAATCCCCACATGTAATCAAGCTGTCTAGTAGCTGTAAATCATTCAGCTGTGGCGGTGAAAACTAAATCTCCGCGCACTAAAAAATACTCGGAGGTCACAGGAGTGTGATCAGGAAAACCCGAGCAACTAGTACACTCGCTCATCACTAAATATGTTATCTCGCTCTGTTCATGTGAATTTTCACTCTCAGACGACATGTTATTAGTTAAATATAAATTGATCTACATATTTGTTATGATCGTTTCTCAATATATCATCATTTTGGAACTTTGCTGATACCTAGCTCCAAATACCCTGCTTAGATGTAGTGTTATATGATAACATTCTGGCCACATGTACTGCCTCTAGCGCATACTGATTATACAGTGTACTGAATAATAACAGAGTCTACAATTGGCTCCCTCTAGTGGCGACTGCTAGAAGTCTGAATTGTACAATGTAGCTATGCAGGGGATTTGGAGCTCTATTATCAAAGAACAAGTATAAAGACATAGAGGTCTAGCAAACGTTATCTAGTCTCATCTTGATATCTTGTCGCATTGAGATTAAGTGTAGATCAACGCCTAAAATCAAATTGGTCAACTAGTTCGTCCAATGTTACCTTATTCTTCTTAAGTGAGACAATTGATCAAAATGGTGTGCTATGAGCAGTGATAACCTTTGCTACATCTGAGATTGGACATTCATTTTAATGTAAGACATAAGAACAACAAAAGCTTTGGGTTCATTTTTAAGGGAACTTGTTGGATAATTTTTGGACCGTTAACCACTGTCATGCCATTAATTACATGAACCAAAAATATTTCCAATGTGTTCTAAATCTGATGAAGCTGACTCTCGGGAATCTCTTTTTACAAATGGAGTGTTGTATGCAAATCGTTATAGTAGTCATCTGGGTGGTGCTAATATCAGAAAGGAGTCTGGATTCCGGCACCACTCCCAAATCCTTGCGTTATTGACAATGTTAACAACTCTACATCACCACCAGACTTCTCCAAAACTTGTCTAACATGGTGATACCTTGTACTCCCATCAGGAATATGGTAAGGGTTACTGCGCATGGCTAAAAGGGGTTATCGAAAACCACTCTTTTGTGGCTGCAGTTTGTTTGAAAAACATACTTCGCTTTACTCATCCTCCATGTTCCCGTTCCTGGTGTCTGTTTTTATCTGCAGAGCTAATGTTATGTCGACAGTGCTGCAGCTAATCAGTGACCTCAGCGTCTCTAGCCAGAGACTCATCAGAGCCGCTGAGATCAGTAATTGGCTGCAGCACTGTCGACATTGCAGCTTCCAAGCAGAAGCTACCAGAAGAATGGAGCGGTCACTTCTTTCAGCCACTTGGTGGATAAAAGAAGGTCAGAAAGACTGAGCATGTGCACAGCAAGTCATTTATACATTGCAACGCATATGTTCATTGTTTTTCGAATTTTTTTGTCGTGTGCACATACCCTTAATCAATGCTGCCCAAGCGAAAACCTTTTTCGATAGTCCAATCACAGGCACAGTACAGAAATGAAGGAGAGCGGTTTTGCACTAGGACTGAGTGACTTCCCGATATTGTCTCCACCTACATGACTCTTCAGTGAGTTCAGGGACTTGTCTGCATCACATTTAGTATACAGAGGCATGGTTATACACATTGTCAGTTCAAAAGGTACCACAGTGGTGAATTTGGGGGATAAAACCACCTAACAGGTTCCTTCTAAAGCAAATGTTCAACTCCAGGCTAAGTTTTACATATTATTTACAGGCGTAATCTACGTACATTGCATGATGCTTTTTATGCCTCTATCAACAGCCACAAAAACTGCTAAACTTTAGAGTCCCTTACACTATCCAGTGCCATATAGAATTAGATTACACGACATTCACTCGTTTAACCTGCAGTCCTATGTAAATAAAATGGCGACACATCATAACTAGTTGTACTCCCATTCTTCTTCATCCGTAACTTCTCTCCTTAACCGGCAATACCAAGACCCTCAAAGGGGCTATACCCCCAAAACACGAGGGACACTCATGTATATTATATATCCTGTAATTAACTTTTTATACAGCCTAATGTAAAGTGGATCTCATGACCTGCCCCTCCTCCATCACTAGGGATCACGTTTCTTCATCCCTTTGGATAAATTTGTGTATGTCGTGTACACGGTTCGTCTTCTATATTTTCTATTTATATATAGAATATAAATATATATATCTCTACAAATGTATGTTTAACGAGAAATACGACAATTGCATGGTAAGATATTGTCATAGGAGCTGGCTACATGGAAATAATCTATAGGTGTTATTATTTGTTAATTATCCGGTTTATTATGTAACGGTACGGCTTTATTTTCAGGTCTTTGTATGTTCCATGAGTCCGACCATCTTATTATTCCATTACTGTATATACAGTAACATCTATATAGGCACTTTAAGGCTGTGGACGACGTACGATTGATAATATGTACAATTTTTTCCTAGGCGATGTTAGTTCTGACGCTCCTCTTATTCAGAATGACGTCATCCGTACAGTTCACCACAAACGAAATAAAAAATAAAAACAATATTTGCCAAGAGGTGACCAAAAAGTCTCAACACACTAATGACTTATTTTGGTCTGAAATCTAAAGTCTTGTCTTTCCTAACATGCACTAAGATATCTATATCTTATATCTATGAATGTAACCATTTGCTTACCTAAATAAAAGCTGAAGATATATGGTTCATAACTTATTTCTATCATTGGTGCCGTTATTTTATATACGCGCATACGCCAAGGGGATTTTTATTTATTTCTTTACTTAAAAGCATGTAATTTGGGCTCATGACTTTACTAAGAATCTGTCAGTCACCTATGACAGTCTATGGGGCCAGACCGAGAGGTCTATGGAAAATCATGGAGACATGTCCAATTTTGATCAAATTTGGCACTGCAAGTCAATGGGTTCGTAAAAATTTTGGGCCACACTTGGAAGACTTCTGAGTTTGGTTCAATTTTCATGGACTGTCAGCTTAGAGAAGGTGTAAAAATTTTAAGTGGAAATGCCTGACTTCATTTTAACCAGATAAAGATTTTTTTAAAAATGCCATCAATTATGATAAAAAATTAATCATAACAATTATATTACATTTTCTTCTCCTCTTCTGAAACGAACAGGATTCCACCAATGGTTTCTGAATTTTCTGTACTAGCCAGATGGACATATAAGCACTGCAGCCAATCACTGTCAGTGAATGACTGTCTCCTGTCACATGCCTGTTTGAACCAGTCTCTACATCTCTACATCCAGTTCTGAACCACTGCAGCTAATCACTGGCAGCAGGTGACACAATATAGCCAGAACAGGAAGTATAGAGATTGAGGAGGAAGGGACACACATGCATTGATGTATAAGATGTGGGGGAACAGTATCATTTTATTTATTTTACTTGCTTAAACAGCACCATCATATCCCACAGAACTTTACAGATATTATAATCACTGTCCCCATTGCGGCTCACAATCCACATTCCCTATCAGTATGGTCAATGGAGTGTGGGAGGAAACTGGAGGACCCGGAGGAAACCCAGGCAAACCCGGGGAGAACATTCAAACTCCTTGCAGATGTTGTCCTTGGTGGGATTTGAACATATTTTCTGCACTTTTTACATTTTAATCATTGGTGAACAAGTCGTTGAAAGGGAGTCTGTTGAAACAAAATGGCCAAGTAGGACCACCCTTTCGATTAGACAAACAATTTAGTGCACCTTCCACATTTATTTTACTATAATAGTGCATATTGTTAGAAACGTGGACTCCCAAAATGAAATGAGTCTCCAGATTTTACAATACAGGGTAATTGGGGTGGAGCCTATGTCTCCAGCTAGTTACTTTTAATCCAATGTTAAGAATTAGATGTTCTTAGTTATTATTTAGTTTAGAAATAAATTCTAATATATTCAATATTTAGAGCAGCAGCATAACTATAGTCCTATGGACCTCAAATGAAAATTTGGACATGTACCCCCCAACCAGTACCAGCATGTTACTCAGGTGCAAGGGCCCAAGAGGTATTGCCAAAACCTACAAAGACATATGTGTTTGCCCCTGTAAAATTTTGTTTCTTCTAAATAATTCAGTCATACAGTTACCAAATAACAGGTAATGCAGTGATTACCAGTGACATTATACACAGGAGCTCTGTATATAGTATACAGCGTACAGGTAATACAGTGATCACTGGTGACATTATACACAGGAGCTCTGTATATAGTGTATATTGTACAGGTAACACAGGGATCCCTAGTGACACATTATACACAAGAGCTCTGTATATAGTGTATAGTGTACAGGTAATACAGGGATCACCAGTGACATTATGCACAGGAGCTCCGTATATAGTGTCAGTGTACAGGTAATACAGTGATTACCAGTGACACTATACACAGAAGCTTGGTATATAGTGTCAGTGTACAGGTAATACAGTGATTCCCAGTGACATTATACACAGGAGCTCTGTATATAGTGTCAGTATACAGGTAATAGTGATCACCAGTGACATTATACACAGGAGCTCTGTAGATAACACATGGCATATAGTGTAAGTGACTCACTGGTGACATTTCTAAATGAACTCTGGATTGTTTAGAATGGTAAATCTAGAAAATTGGAACTGCATTATTGCCATAGAACATAGGTTAAGTGCTATATTATATTTCATACTGTAAAAGTTTGTGCTAAAAATACCTTTTCCAGCAGTAAAAAATAAAAAATACATATTTATTAGAAGTACAATTAGAATCTAGGTCAAATTTACGAATGGATTTAAAATATCATGATTTATTATGTACATATGGAATTTAGGAAAATTGGAAATGCAATATTGCTATAGGAAAATATACAGTAAACAGTTTACAGTTTATGAGCCCAACTGCAATGTCAATGCATACCTTATAGTTGGGTCCCTGTCCTGATAAGATACCTCTCTTGGACTAAAAAACCTACAATATATGGGACAGGAAGGAACCAGCTAGGTAAAACCACTTTAGTTTGATGGGATTTGGTGTGGGAGTGCACGTCACATATCAATCGGAGGACAAAAGCAAAAGACCTTGTGAAGATGATGGCGGAAACTGGTAAGATTGTGTCAATATCCATAGTGAAAAGAGTACTATATGAACATGGGCTGAATGGCTACTCTGCCAGAAAGAAGACATTACTCCAAAAGAAACATAAAAATGCCAGATTAATGTTTGCAAATGCACATACGAACAAAGACCTTAATTTTTGGAGACATGTCCTGTGGTCTGATGGAACTAAAATTGAACTTTTTGGGCATAATGTCCAAGATTCTGTTTGGAGGAAAAAAGGGAGAAGCTTGGAAGCATAAGAACACCATCCCAACTGTGAAACATGGGGGTGGCAGCATCATGTTGTGGGGTTGTTTTTCTGCAGAAGGGACTGGTGCACTTCACAAAATAAATGGCATCAAGAGAAAAGAAGATTATTTGGCAATACTGAAGCAACATTTCAAGACATCAGCCAGGAAGTTAAGGCTTGGGGGGAAATGGGTCTTCCAAATGGACAATGTCTCGAAGCATACTGCCAAAATGGTAACAAAGTGGCTTAAGGGTAACAAAGTCAATGTTTAAATGTTTAAAATTTATGTGTAAAGCTGAAAAGTCAGGTGCGAGCAAGGCGACCTACAAACCTGGATCAGTTACACCAGTTTTGTCAGGAGGAATGGGCCCAAATTCCGACCAACTATTGTGAGAAGCTTGTGCAACGATATTGCAAACGTTTAACACAAGTCATTCAGCTTAAGGGCAATGGTACCAAATACTAATGAAATGTATGTAAACTTTTAACTTTTAAGAGAAGTAAATGAACTGAGTGCGTGTTTAGGTATTATCAGACAGATATTCAGTGGCTCTCTGCACCGAAATAGTTTTCAACTAGATATGCATTTGAGGTAGGACATCCAGTAGAATATAGTGCCAGCTGTGCCACCAGCAATACGGGAAATACCACATCCTCTACAAATGCGATTGTTTCACGCTTCATTACACTAGTTTCTCATGTGTGTTCTTTTCTTTCCCACTTGGCTTCAAATATCAATAAAGAAATATCTGCATTATTTGCCCAAGCTAAAGAAACATGGCCAAGTTTTCATTTCTCACCATTTTGTTGACCACTGAGACATTACCCTTCGTGCTTCTTGGAAGTTACCAAACAGATTAAGCTATCAAATCTTTTTATTTTGCTATTACTCCAATTAAGTTCAGATAGTTGTTCTGTTGCGATGGCAAATAACATCTGCTAGAAGGAACAGCCCTGACGAATTTCTCTAGTCAGAGAAAATGATGGAGTTTCTTTTGTGGTAATATTTTAATCCAAGTTGAAAGGTGAAGATGGACACATGCATGGGTTTTTGAGATAAACATTTAGTACTGAAAATCAGTAGATTCCTGGGCATTTACCAAGGTTACAAGCTTAATTTGTCATGCTTTCCTTCCTGATTGCTGTTTACATAACGCTGAAAAGGTGCTTGTGATATAGATTAGAGAGCACTGACAGTCCTTCCTCCTCTGGATCCACTGATCATGTGATCGCTGGGTGTAGAGAGGGAGCAGGAGCTGCTGTGTCTGAGGAGTCAGGAGTTAATATACCAACCCCAGTTTCCGGGAAAATCAACAAATAAAAATAATGTATTAATATGTTCAAATGCCCCTGAAAGGTCTTTTAATCCAACCAATCATTTTTAGTCGTGTCCTCTAAAAAAAAAATGTCCGTAATTTAAAAATAATTTCTATGGAAAGGGGAAAATAAAATGTTCTTTGTGGTCATAAAAAATGTAAAAAAGTAGAAAAATATTTCTTATTTGACTTTAGTTTCCTACAATATCTTGAAGAAAATAAGGAAATATAAAACTAACATAAAAATTAGGCCAAAGTATCTCGAAAAAAAAGAGGCAAAAATTATTTAAAAATGTGAACAAGAACATTAAAAAAATTACATATGTGCTAAAACCCCAAAATGTGCCTGGTCAGGAATGGGGAAATAGATCGGTGGTTGCAGAGTTCTGAATCTTTGTAAAATACTCCGTTAACTTATTTGGCTTCTTACTTTTTCAAACACCATGATGAAAGTGCTGATTTATCTGCTGAGTTCATGCTCATTTAGAAGCGGATATGAAAGATAGCTAAAATAAAATAAAAATCCATACTCAGACACTGTTTTGCTTCTCTGCCACCTTCCCCCATGTTCACATCGGAAGAGTGTTTGGAAACTGTGTCAGAGAACAGATTCATGCTGGAGCAACTGCTGACAGTAGCTTCTAAGGCCGGCCTCACACTCAGCGTATGTAAATACGGTCCGTTTTTTACGGCCGTAATACGCAGAAAAGTCCCCAAAATAGTGATCCGTATGTCATCCGTAGTCAGGGTGTGTCAGCGTATTTTGCGCTTGGCATCCTCCGTATGTAATCCGTATGGCATCCGTACTGCGATATTTTCTCGCAGGCTTGCAAAACCGACATCTAATGGATTTATGTGCTCAAATGTTCGGTAAAACATATATACAGTATATATATATATATATATATATATATATATATATATATGTCATTGAGACACATATATATATATTCTGTATTTATATTTAATTCAGCGCGATATATGTGAAAAGCCGCTAATTCAATTGCCGGCTTCTCATTTCTCCTTCCCAAACCCGACAGGATATGAGACATGGTTTACATACAGTAAACCATCTCATATCCCCTTTTTTTTGCATATTCCACACTACTAATGTTAGTAGTGTGTATGTGCAAAATTTGGGCGCTGTAGCTGCTAAAATAAAGGGTTAAATGGCGGAAAAAATTGGCGTGGGCTCCCGCCCAATTTTCTCCGCCAGAGTGGTAAAGCCAGTGACTGAGGGCAGATATTAATAGCCTAGAGAGGGTCCATGGTTATTGCCCCCCCCCCCCCCCCGGCTACAAACATCTGCCCCCAGCCACCCCAGAAAAGGCACATCTGGAAGATGCGCCTATTCTGGCACTTGGCCTCTCTCTTCTCACTCCCGTGTAGCGGTGGGATATGGGGTAATGAAGGGTTAATGTCACCTTGCTATTGTAAGGTGACATTAAGCCAGATTAATAATGGAGAGGCGTCAATTATGACACCTATCCATTATTAATCCAATTGTATGAAAGGGTTAAAAAAACACACACATTATTAAAAAGTATTTTAATGAAATAAACACACAGGTTGTTTTAATATTTTATTGCTCTCTCAATCCACCTGAAGACCCTCGCTCAGCAAAATAATAAACCAACAATATACATACCTTCTGTTGATCTGTCACGTCCCACGAAGTAAATCCATCTGAAGGGGTTAAATCATTTTACAGCCAGGAGCTGTGCTAAAGCACTCGCTCCTGCCTGTAAACCCCGGGTGCTGAAAGGAAAGCTGGGTGATCTGTACTTACATTGAGTCGCGGTGAGGCGCCCTCTGCTGGATGAACTCATATGAACTCGAGTGTGGGAACTTTTCCAAGGCTCCAGTTCATGAGGACATCCAGCAGAGGGCGCCTCACCGCGACTCAATGTAAGTACAGATCACCCAGCTTTCCTTTCAGCACCCGGGGTTTACAGGCACGAGCGAGTGCTTTAGCACAGCTCCTGGCTGTAAAATTATTTAACCCCTTCAGATGGATTTACTTCGTGGGACGAGACAGACCATCTGAAGGTATGTATATTGTTGGTTTATTATTTTGCTGAGCGAGGGTCTTCAGGTGGATTGAGAGAGCAATAAAATATTAAAACAACCTGTGTGTTTATTTCATTAAAATACTTTTTAATAATGTGTGTGTGTTTTTTTAACCCTTTCATACAATTGGATTAATAATGGATAGGTGTCATAATTGACGCCTCTCCATTATTAATCTGGCTTAATGTCACCTTACAATAGCAAGGTGACATTAACCCTTCATTACCCCATATCCCACCGCTACACGGGAGTGGGAAGAGAGTGGCCAAGTGCCAGAATAGGCGCATCTTCCAGATGTGCCTTTTCTGGGGTGGCTGGGGGCAGATGTTTGTAGCCAGGGGGGGGCCAATAACCATGGACCCTCTCCTGGCTATTAATATTTGCCCTCAGTCACCGGCTTTACCACTCTGGCGGAGAAAATTGGGCGGGAGCCCACGCCAATTTTTTCCGCCATTTAACCCTTTATTTTAGCAGCTACAGTGGCCAAATTTTACACATACACACTACTAACATTAGTAGTGTGGAATATGCAAAAAAAAAGGGGATATGAGATGGTTTACTGTATGTAAACCATGTCTCATATCATGTCGGGTTTGGGAAGGAGAAATGAAAAGCCGGCAATTGAATTACCGGCTTTTCACTAACACCGCTGCGTATTTCTCGCAAGTCACACTGCTGGTCTGTGTGGAATCCGTATTTTTCTCGCCCCCATAGACTTTCATTGGCGATTTTTTTGCGCAATACGGTGACAAACACAGCATGCTGCGATTTTCTACGGCCGTACAAGACCGTATATTACAGATGCGTAATATACGGCAGATAGGAGCTGGGCCATAGAGATTCATTGGGCCGTGTGTAATGCGAATTTTACGGACATAGTTTAGGCACTCATACGTCCGTAAAACTCGCTAGTGTGAGGCCGGCCTAAAAATGAGGAGTTGGACAGATAAACCAGCACATAGTGGTTGGGAGCGAAGAAAGTAAAGTAATACAAAAATGTGTAACTTTACAAAGGTTGATCAATTATTAAATAAAAAAGCATCTTTTTAACATTAACTCCTTATCATTAAAACTTAACGCCGAAACGAGTTTTATTTTTTTCTGGATTATTTGTAGTTTTTCTTGATTATTATTTTTAAAAGGAATCAACCAATGTAAAGTTTCTTCATCGCTGGACAGTTCGGTTTTTTCCTGCATACTGACTTCAGACCGGACCTGGGCGTCTTTGAGCGATGGCTTCATACCGTTACTCCAAGGGCAGCACGATTCGGTGAGCTGACTCTCCTTTTCCCTTTCCCTCCGTTTCCATATACTGTTACAATCAGCTTCTTAAAAGCATGAGCTGAAAAGATAAACTAGCACATTCACTAAACTGGTTGGGAGTGAGGAAAGCAAAGTAACATAGTTATTAAGGTTGAAGGAAGACTTTAAGTCCATCTAGTTCAACCCATAGCCTAACCTAACATGCCCTAACATGTTGATCCAGAGGAAGGCAAAAAAAAAACATGTGGCAAAGAGTAAGCTCCACATTAGGGAAAAAAATTCCTTCCCGACTCCACATACGGCAATCAGACTAGTTCCCTGGATCAACACCCTAAGTAAAGTAATACAAAGATTTATAACTTTGCAACAGTTGATTAATCAATTAAAAAAGTTTTACTTCCTTTTAACATTATTGAGTGGACACAATAATTAATGCTGCATCATATGCAAAAGTAATGATGAAAGGACGCAGCATGCGCTAATGTAAAATCGACATGAATTCAACTATCCAATATAAATATCACTGTGGAGGATACGATAATTTATGCACTTAGTTAATGGTATCATTAAGCATCGAACAGTGGAACAAGTGCTAATATTTTATAATTCGCTGTTGGTTGCTAAATACAATGTCACATCTGCCCTACTAGTGGATGACCTCAGGTTTACTGGTTGACCCTGAGCCTTCTATTGGTTTTTCCAGTAGCCCGTATTGGCAGCATGTGAAATTTGCTATAATCCTTATTAGATCAATGCTTACGGCTGGTTTACAGCTGGTCATGCTGATTTTCAGACAGCAGTCAATTAAATATCAATTTTCTGGAGCTATATATAGCAGCCCGCCTGCTGAATTCCTGAATATGAGGTTAATGAATCCATAGCAGAAAAAAAAAGATTACATTAGCAGAAATAGAAAAAAAAATGGATAGGGATATTTCTGCTGTAGATTTTCCAGTTGAGGTGAGGAACGTTCTGAGAACATTAATTCTTAGAAGTTAAAGTGAAACATTCAAGGATCCGTTACCTGCAAAATAGAAGTTTTAGCCTTCAGGCTCGTTTCAAGTAATTTATAATCGAAGACAAGTAATCCCAGTCAATGTAACTATGGAAACTATGGCGTCATTTACGAATAAATCAGTGAGCCGAAAACACCACATGTAGCCCAGTATGTTGTACACAGTATGTTCACTCCATACTAAGATGCAGTGTGTTAATCTGCTCTAACCAAGAAACAGAATGGTGTCTATACGTTCACATTTGTGCTAATGGTAGAAAAATGATGCAATTGTTTTTTTGCACTTGAAAAAGTTGAAATGGGTTGTAGATATAAAAACCATTCAACTCATTTTGGTCATACAGCAGCGCAGCCAATATCGTCTTATCGTCCAAATTGGACACATTCATGTTAAAGCATATCTGTACTTAAACCACGTAGAAAATCATGGTCTTCCTACCCTCAACCCCTTCAACAAATTGAAGCTGCCTTTGGTACACAAACAGTGGTACGTTAAAGTTTATGAACCCTTCAGAATTTTCCCTTGACCTAAAACTATATCAGATTTTCACAGAAGTCCTAAAAAAATTTAATTGAAAAAAAGCTAAAACTATCTGCGCTGGAGTCAAAAAGTAAGGGAACCATATATGGAGCAGGTATTAAATACAATTAGACTGCTGCGAACAAATATATAAAAAAACAAGTATATAATAACCTGATGGTGAAGGCAGGAACCTGGGACTAGGACCATTGGTATGGTTGTCTTTATCCGCTGTGTCTTTTTGTCGGTTAATCCATTCACGTAGTCCGGAAAAAAGGTAATCCGATAGGGGCTTAGTGAAATCTTCAGGGGTATGAGCTGCAGGTACTGTCCCGGCCGGTGACAGAAACTCCTGCGCTCTATACCTCCGTACAGTCTCTGCACGCTGCTCGGCTTTGGTAGGTGCTCTGCTTGCCGCAGGACCTTCCGTGACGTCACGTACACGTGATTCCTCACGTGACAGCCTATGGATAGTGAGAAGGACCAATTCATATGCGTTTCGGAGTCAGACGTGCTCCTTCCTCAGGGATGGTCCTCATTCAACGATACATTCATTTTATAGCATGCAGCGGTCATATGACTATACTATGTATTGAATGAGAATAGTTCTATTTCGCTATTCAAACCCTTAGGGACTAAAGTGTCAAATCTAAAAATCATTTTAGTTTCCTCCCTCGACATTTGTCGAATAAAATCACCCCCTCTCCAACACTCCTGCACCTTTTTAAGACCTGTAATGGTGGTGCCACATACTGATCCATTATGGTGGGTCAGAAAATGTTTTGAAAGCGGGTGGCCTTCAAATTTTTTGTCAATATTCCTAATATGTTCGTTAATCCTAGATTGAAGGGCCCGCTTTGTTCTTCCTATGTATATTTTGTCACAGGGGCACCTGATGGAATACATCACCCCTTTGGTGTTACAGGATATAAAATCCTCAATTTTCCACTCAACCGTTTCTTTAGCCAAGAGAAATTGTTTTTTCGTTTTCAATAGCTTGCATGATTTGCATTTTAAACAGGGGAAGAAACCTTGATGTTGGCGTAAAAAGGAATATTTTGATAAAGAAGACGAGCGTGGTACCGTAGGAGCTATTTTGTTCCCCAATAATTAAATTATTTATATCGCTACAGACTGGTGGTACTGTAGAACTATCAGCTGCAGGATTCAAAGGTGTGTTAGCGCTTTTGGTACGTATACTTTTAAGTCCTAAAAAAAGATAAAGAGAACCAAACGAATTAGTCAAAATTATTATACTTCATATTTTTTTTTTTATTGAGCAAAATAATCCAATTTCATTGTCTATGAGTGGCAAAAAAATGTGACAATTTAAGACTATCAGATAATTTGAAGATGAAATTAGAGTCTGGTGTTTTCAATCAATGGGATAACAATCAGGTTTGAGTTGGTGACCTGTTTTATTTGACGAAGAGGGATACATGAAAGTTTGATGCTCACAACTCGTTTGTGGAAGTCTATCATATGTGACAAAACACTCTGGGATCACCTTTGCTGGGGTCAAAGGTCACGTGGTTTGTGCATTGAACTCTGAGGCGACAGCAGGTTTCCAAGTTGACTGACCTCAGGTCAGGTTTATTAAAGTGAAAGCAAATACAGAAAACAAAACATAAAAATAAATCCTAGCCTGTCCAGCGCTAACTAAACAAATACGTTGCTATCTAACAACTGGGGGGCTTCTCCCTCCCAGCTAACATTACACAGATCATGAGCACAGCTCTCACTCACGTTTGTCTCACACAGACAGGCATTCTGTGTGCCCCAGGCTGACGCCGGAAACCCCCAGCTGGTCATCATTTATTCCTACACTTATTAACCCCTGAGTATCCTGAAAATACTGAGCGGCCTAATTCACATAGGACAAGTACCTGGGCGAGATATACCTGCCCCCGACTACCAGACCGACATGACTCTTACATATCCTCCCCCCCTGCTCAGACCACTCAGGTCGAGCAAGAATACTCTCGAAACAGTGTACTCGGGACAGGGCATCAGCGTTCCCAATCTGCACCCCGGGGCGGTGCTCCACCGTGAAAGAGTAGGCCTGCAGGGCAAGGAACCACCGGGTTACCCGACTATTACGGTCCTTGTGGAGGTGCATCCACTTGAGAGGGGCATGGTCCGTGACCAGCCTAAACTTCCTACCTGCCAGGTAATACTTGAGGGAGTCGAGAGCCCATTTGATGGCTAGGCACTCTTTTTCAACCACGGCATACCTCTGCTCATGTACATTCAGTTTCCGACTGAGGTAGAGGACCGGGTGTTCGACTCCGTCCCTTACCTGGGAAAGTACAGCTCCGACACCAGTATCAGAAGCATCAGTTTGCACCACAAACTCGCTGCTGAAATCAGGAGTCACTAGTACGGGCTGAGAGCACAAAGCCCGTTTCAGACTGTGGAAGGCCTCTTCAGCCGCTGAGGTCCATTGTACCATGACGGAATCCCTCCCTTTGGTAAGATCCGTCAAGGGGGTAGCCATGGCCGCAAAGTTGGGTATGAACCGGCGATAATAGCCGGCAATGCCCAGGAAAGCTTCAACTTGTTTCTTGTTCACTGGTTGCGGCCAGCCCTGAATTGCCTGTATTTTGTCGATCTGGGGTTTAACCACTCCTCTGCCAATCACGTAGCCCAAGTATCGGGCTTCTTCAAGGCCGATGTGGCATTTCTTGGGATTCGCCGTTAAGCCTGCGTCTCGCAGGTCATCAATCACCGCCTGTACCTTCCGGAGGTGAGCTTCCCAGTCCATGCTGTAAATTATGATGTCGTCTAGGTAGGCAGAAGCGTACTGCCTGTGGGGCCCCAAGACTCGATCCATCAATCTCTGGAACGTTGCTGGGGCTCCGTGAAGTCCAAACGGCATGTAGATATACTGGAACAGCCCTTCCGGTGTAGCAAATGCCGTCTTCTCTCTGGCCGCCTCGGCCAGAGGGATCTGCCAGTACCCCTTTGTTAGATCCAGGGTCGTAATGTATCGGGCTTTACCAAGCCGGTCGATCAACTCATCGACCCGGGGCATAGGGTACGCATCAAACTTAGAAACCGCATTCAGTTTCCTAAAGTCATTGCAAAACCGTATAGAGCCATCCGGCTTAGGTATCAACACGATTGGACTGGACCAGGCGCTGTGCGACTCTTCAATGACTCCTAAGTCCAACATTGCCTTCACCTCCCGGGAGACGGCTTCACGGCGTGCTTCCGGAATCCAGTATGGCTTCACATGAACTGTGACACCAGGCTCTGTGACAATCTCATGTTTCACTAGCTTAGTCTGGCCAGGTTTTTCCGAGAAAAACTGCTGGTTCTGTAACAAAAACTGCTTAACCTCAGATTTTTGTCGTTCAGAGAGAGTCTCGGCAATCTGCACCTCCGGTACGGTAGGTGAGCAAACCGGACGGGGCAGATCCGCTGTTAGGGCAGCACGGTCTTTCCAGGGTTTTATCAGATTCACATGATAAATCTGTTCTGGTTTTCTCTTACCAGGCTGGTGTACTTTATAGTTCACTTCACCAACTCGTTCCACGACCTCAAAGGGGCCCTGCCATTTCGCCAGAAATTTACTATCCACCGTAGGAATTAGGATCAACACCCTATCCCCGGGTACAAACGTACGGACCTTGGCGCCTCTACTTTGCCTCTGGGCTCCCTGGGCCTGTAACATATGTTCCCTAACAAGGGGCATGACAGCAGCAATACGGTCCTGCATTTGCGTTACATGGTCTATCACCGTTTTAAAGGGAGTGACTTGACCTTCCCAGGTTTCTTTTGCGACGTCCAACAGTCCACGGGGACGACGGGCGTATAATAGCTCGAAAGGCGAGAATCCTGTGGAAGACTGGGGAACTTCCCTAATGGCAAACAGCAAATAGGGTAACAAGTAATCCCAGTTCTTCCCATCTTTGTCTATCGCCTTCCGGAGCATCTGTTTTAAGGTTTTATTGAACCGCTCAACCAGGCCATCTGTTTGAGGGTGATAGACAGACGAACTGGTCTATTTGCAAGAGTCTGCAGAGCTCCTTCATCACCCTTGACATAAAGGGAGTCCCCTGGTCGGTGAGTATCTGTTTTGGAATTCCCACCCGACTAAACACTTGTACCAACTCTTTGGCGATCATTTTGGTAGCAGTGTTACGCAAAGGGATGGCTTCTGGGTAACGAGTGGCATAGTCCATGATGACGAGGATATGTTGGTGCCCACGTGCGGACCGGGGAAGGGGCCCAACCAGATCCATCCCAATTCTCTCAAAAGGGACTCCAATGATAGGGAGGGGTACCAAAGGGCTACAGAACCGAGGTTTAGGTGCCGAGATTTGGCACTCTGGACAGGACTCACAATAGTTACGCACATCATTGTGTATTCCAGGCCACACAAAACAATGCAATATCCTTTCTGTGTTTTTTTGTACCCCCAGATGTCCCCCCATTATATGTCCGTGGGCCAGGTCCAGTACCTTCCGCCGATAAGGTTTGGGTACCACTAACTGTTGCACAGTGTCTTCCCCTTTTTTTTCTACCTGGTAGAGTAAATCATTTTCAAGAACCATGTACGGGTACGCTAGCCTAGTGTCAGGTTCTACGGGTACGCTATCTATAACTTTTACATTTTTCCTAGCCTGAGTCAGGGTAGGATCTTTCATTTGTTCACTGTGGAAGTCATCCAACTGGACTCCCAAATCTGGTAGGCAGGGTGCTGGATGGCTATCTGCCTCCGCCTCTCGCTGAGTTTCCTCAGTTTCCTCAGTTTCCCCCGCCATAACTGAGAAGGGGAACTGAAGGTTAGATTCAATAACCTCCCCAGCAACATCTTCCGGTGGGGTCTCGTCTAGGAACTCGGGACCTCCAGATGGCATGGGGGAAGGTTCACAGCTACCGTGAAGGAGCAACTGATTCTCCCATAACTGCCAGAAATGGGGAAAATCCCTACCCAGGATTATATCTTGTAACAATGCGGGAACGAGTCCCACTTTGTGTTGCACAGACCCATAGGGAGTGGAAATTGATATGACCGCTGTTAGGTACGAGCAGGTGTCACCATGCACACACGTTACAGAAAATTTGTCAGACGAACCAGATGGAAGTGCCACCAGACTAGCTTTCACCAGAGTCACCACACTTCCAGAGTCTAGTAATGCCACAACACTTTTCCCATCAACAGATAATTCACACAGGTGTTTCGCTATATCATTTTGACCCGCATTCACATTCATTAGCCGTGTAACCAAAGACATGCGTTTCTTAGAGTCGGTAACATCGCACTGCATGGGTTCAGTAGTAACAGGACAGTTCGCAGAAATATGGCCCTTCTCATGGCAGCGGAAACACCTAACAGGCCCCCTATTAAGCCCACCGTCCATCACTCTCGGTCTCGGAGTGCGAGCAGCCCCGTGTTCCTCCCCCACAGTTTTTGGCGATTTTCCTTCACCCGTAGTCGCTGGAACAGCCTTACCGGTTCCACGAGGAGAAGGCACAGACCCAGACCGGGTGCCAGGGGTTTCGTCGGGAAGTCCTTCTGCCACGGAATAACGCTCGACCAACTCCACAAGTTGATCCGCTGTCGTGGGATTTCCTTGGCTTACCCACCTTTTCAGCGCTGGAGGCAGCACTCTCAGATACTTGTCCAGGACAATCCGCTGAATTATTTCGGGTGTTGTCAGTACCTCGGGTTGCAGCCATTTCTTTGTTAAGTAGATCAGGTCGAACATCTGTGACCGCGGCGGTTTATCTGGCTGGTATGTCCACTGGTGTACCCTCTGCGCACGGACAGCCGTCGTCACACCGAGCCGGGCCAGGATCTCAGTCTTCAGCTTCTCAAAGTCCTGAGCGACTTCCGAGTCCAAGTCATGGTAAGCTTTTTGGGCCTCGCCGGAGAGGAACGGAGCAATCAAATCGGCCTCTTACACATACCATGAAGAAAGAAGATTTCTGAGGACCTCAGAAGAAGTTTTGTTGATGCTCTGTAGACAGTAAATGTGGACAAAACCATGTTTAAAGAACTCAAGGTAAGTTTTAAGAAACTCTCTCACATTAGCTATTGATAAAACTCATGACTCCACAATCAGGAAAACAATGAACATCAATGATGTGAATAGAAAAGATTACAAGGAGAACGCCAGTGCTCTCCAAAAAGAACGTTGCTACCCATCTGCAGTTTATTAATGATCACCTGCCCAAGACAGACAGCTATTTGAACAAGGTTTTGAAAACAGATAAGACAAAAAATTTTTTTTATTTAAATGAGTAATGTTATGTTTGGAGAAAGTAAAACACTGCATTGCAATATTAAAACCTCATATCTGTGTGGTTTGAGTTTGCTTTCTGCATCGGGGCAGGATGGCTTGCCATCATTGATGGAACAATGAATTCTGAATTTTATCAGCATATTCTTAAGGAAAATGTCAGGTAATCTGTTCATTATTATTTATATAGTACCATTGATTCCATGGTGCTGTACATGAGAAGGGGTAACATACTGTAGAATCTGCTGAGTTTTGGGGTGCCAGTTAATACTAATTAACAAGAACTACTGGATCTTTAAAAGGGGGTTTATTACAAACAAGGTATTTACAATGACATACATAAGGGAAGTCTAACTAAGGGACAAGGGTACAATTAATGGGAAGAGGTAATATGAGAGGGTAGTGGAAACTGGGATGTGGGAAGGAAGAGATATATAAATGATCCGTACATATATATTAAACCAATACACATCCACACCCACATACAAGCCATGACTCCACCCTTGTTCTGGTATCTTCCGTGGCAAATGTCCAATCATCTTCTGGTAATATGAGAAATTATGGTTGCAGTGGTCATCCTTTTCCCCTGGATGGCGTCCTTGCATTTAGGATAAAGTCCTGGTGTCAAAAGGCCTGAGGGCATTCCGTTTAGGCCAGAGACTAGATGTCCATCTGAATAACAATGGCTTGTAGTTCACCTCCACATGGAATGTGTGTCACAGATAAGATGTTCAGTTTAGGCAGGGCCGTATTTGCCACTAGGCACTTGAGGGCACATGCCTAGGGCGTCGGGATGCAGGGAGGCGCACTTAAGCTAGGTTTTTTCTTTCTTTTTTTTTTAATAAAAGTCCGGGGTCAAGTGCCCTCCCCGCCCTCCTTCCCGCACCCCTCCCTGAAAATGTAATACTCACCTTCCTCCAGCGGTGGCTGCAACTGCGTCTCAGCGCCGACAGCGCGTTCTGTCTTCAGCGGTCACATGGTACCGCTCATTAAGGTGATGAATATGCGCATATTCATCACCTTAATGAGCGCTAGCACGTGACCGCTCACACAGGAAGGAAGACGCTGCAGAGATGCCGGGAAGTTTTGCGCCGCGCAGTGAGAGGTGAGTATGACAGGGAAAAAGGATGGGGGAGCCATGCACGCAGGGGAGAAGGATGGGGGAGCCATGCACGCAGGGGAGAAGGATGGGGGAGCCATGCACGCAGGGGAGAAGGATGGGGGAGCCATGCACGCAGGGGAGAAGGATGGGGAGCCATGCACGCAGGGGAGGATGGGGGAGCCATGCACGCAGGGTGGAAGGATAGGTGAGCCATGCACGCAGGGGAGAAGGATGGGGGAGCCATGCACGCAGGGTGGGAGGATAGGGGAGCCATGCACGCAGGGTGGGTGGATAGGGGAGCCATGCACGCAGGGGAGGAGGATGGGGGAGCCCAGCATGCAGGGGAAGATGGGGGAGCCATGCACGCAGGGTGGGAGGATAGGGGAGCCATGCACGCAGGGGAGAAGAATGGGGGAGCCATGCACACAGGGTGGGAGGATGGGGGAGCCATGCACACAGGGTCGGAGGATAGGGGAGCCATGCACACAGGGTGGGAGGATAGGGGAGCCATGCACACAGGGTGGGAGGATGGAGTATAAATATGGAGTATAAATACTGGGCCCTATAGGGGCGACACAGTGTAAGAGGACAGTGTGAAGAGGGGGCTGGTATAGAAAGGAGAGGTCAGTGTGAAGAATATGTACCATAAGAGGGACAGTGTGGGGGTCATATTTTGTGCAGACAATATAGTGAGGGGCAATTTTTTATTCAGGAGCATTATAATGACACTTGTATCTTTAAGGGCGTCATGTGGAGATTTTCTGCAAAAGAGCGGAGAAGATGGAAGTCTGCAGAGATGGCTGTGGATGAGAAAACTCATCATGGGATCTGGACAAGATGAAGAAAAGAAGAAGAACGGCTCCAGAGGCGACGTCATCTATCAGGTACCTGGATGTAAATGTTATTTGTGATACTGACTAACTCTCATGTTTTTATTTATGTTAGGAGCATTAAAGGGGATGTCAAGGTTTGTAATGAGTCTGCAGTCATTCTTTGTGACTGCAGACTTCTGAATTCTCACAGTGCGCACTGCACGCTGTCAGGATTCTCTGGTGCTGGCGATTTACATACATGCAGTCACGTGCCGACTAGACATGTGTGGCCTCCGTCAATGAAAATGAACTGAGCGAGGCTGGGCACCTCTAGTCGGAATGTGGTCAGAAGTATACAAATCGCATGCTTGTGCTGACATGACCGTCCACCGGCAAGGGAGAATCCTAAAAGTGTGCAGTGCATGAGTTGTGAGAATTCAGAAGCTGCGATGTCAAGATTCAGCTCTGCAGGTTCCAGTAGTCGTCACATGGACACTTCACTCATATGCGATTTTCATACTTCCTGTATGTATGTATGGTCCTGTAACAACGAGCTTCTCTTCTGCTTCTCTCAGTTTTTCACTGAACATTGAGAGCATTAGGGATAAAGAGCTCGTGGGTACATGACTGAGTGTGCAAATCGCATATGTCCTTGGCGGAGGGGGGGCACCAAAATGAATTCTTGCCCCTGGTGCCAGAAACCCTAGATACACCTCTGCCGGTATGCTACTGTGAGCAGTGATTACTGGGTCCGGTGGAGGGAGGTCTGTGCACAGTGCAGCACAGGCAGTGACTGAGGGTGTGCACAGAGAGAATGGAGACCCGGTGACTGCCCGTCCCAGTCTATGCCGTAGCCTGGAGCCCTCATTATGTGTCAATGGAATATGTCAGTTAATAAATTGTTTTTCTAAAGCTTTATAGTGTAGTTTTAGGTCAGGGAGGGATGGATAGGGATGAGCTAGCAAGGTGCAGGGACAGGTAGTGATGGCTACTTGCGGACATGTGCGGCAATTGCGGTTTTGCATTTACGGTGATACAAAAAACACTGCTAGCAGTGCTTTTTTTCCATTGCTGCAAGTACCGCATTTGCCGGATCACGGCAAAACCACAAGTGCCGCACATGTCTTCAAGTCCCATAGGGAATGAATGAGGCCAAACGCAGTGTTGCCGTAAGTGATCCATTACGCGGCAGATGTGGAAAATCTGCCGGATCTGCTGCAAAAGGCGACTTTCACATCAGCGATTTTTGTCAAAGTCACTGCCGATAGCGTCATACTCACCAAAGGGGGAGGCAGCACTACAAGTGCCTAGGGCAGCAGAAACTCTAAATACGGCCCAGAGTTTAGGAGCAATAGCTTATACTCCCAACACCACAGGGGTTATGTGTCCTCCAAGAGGTTGGAGAACAATGTCCATCTACAATGTAGATTCTCTTTATTCTATTAAAAGAACATAGGACTTCACACCCCAGGAACTTGTGTGACCACAATTTACAGCTAATGGTCAATTCCTTTGATGTAGGCTTTAACTGTTACGTAGAGTTCAAGGAATGTTCATTGCTCTTATAATACATAAACTGTCCATGTTGGCTCCAACACATACAAATTACAGAAACCGTATATACTCGCGTATAAGCCGACCCGAGTATAAGCCGAGACCCCTAATTTTGTCACAAAAAAAAAAAAGAAAATGGAAAAACTTAATAACTCGAGTATAAGCCTAGGGTGGAAAATGCAGCAGCTACTGGTAAATTTCAAAAATAAAAATAGATACCAATAAAAGTAAAATTAATCCAGACATCAGTAGTTTAAGTGTTTTTGAATATCCATATTGAATCAGGAGCTCCATACAGTTTCTGATGGGCCCCATAAGATGCTCCATATTAAAATATGCCCCATACAATGCTGCACAAATGTTGATTATGGCCCCATAAGATGCTCCATACAGACATTTGCCCCATATACTGTTGCTGCGATAAAAAAAACAACAAAAAAAAAAAACCACCACGCTCACCTCTCAGGCCCCCGGCACTTGCTATATTCACCGGTCTGAGTTCCACCGACAGCCGCTGCTGTGTCTTCCCCGTCCTCTGCACTGACTGTTCAGGCAGAGGACGGCGCGCACAGTAATCACGTCACCGCGCCCTTTGACCTGTGCTTCACTGCAGAGGATGGGGAAGACGCAGTGGCGCTGACGGTGGAACATGGGACAGGTGAATATCGCGAACTGCGTTATACTCACCTGTTTCTGGCGTAGTGCAGTCCCTGGTTCTCCGGCGCTGGCAGCTTCTTCCTGTATTGAGTGGTCACATGGTACCGCTCATTACAGTAATGAATTTGCGGCTCCACCCCTATGGGAGTGGAGTTGGGTCCATATTCATTACTGTAATGAGCGGTACCATGTGACCGCTCACTACAGGAAGAAGCTGCCGGCACCCGGAGAACCAGGGACCTGCAGGGACCGAGCCAGGAGCAGGTGAGTATTATTACACAGTTGCTGCTCCCCCTCCCCTGCCGACCCCTGGGTATGACTTGAGTATAAGCCGAGAGGGGCAAATAAAGCCTAAAAAAAATGGGCTGAAATTTGAGTATATACGGTATCTGTAATAATTATATGGGTACTACGGAATCTGATAGCATGGGATAAAGCAAGTCCGAGAACAAAGTTGCAGCAAAGAATGTATTTACTCGAAACAGAAATGCAAGCAGAACTAACACAGTTATTTCTGCAATTGTAACGAGGTCATCAGCTCTATACAGTAAATAATAGCAAACAGAACATAATACAGATATTCCTGCAACAGTATCGAGGTGCTCAGCACAATATAGTAAATCACAGCAAACTGAGAGGCGAACAGATACTTAAACAAGGAAGTCCAATAAGGTTATTAGTGCAAATGCACACAGCACACAGTACTTAAGTGAGGAAGTCCAGCAAAACTTGATCACACGTGCGCACAGTACATGTTAGAAGGAGTCCAATCATTTGCATATGGTGCATTGTGTGAATGCAGTCCTGGGAAAGAGGATGAGGGAAAAAGAGGGAGAGCGCTATCTAAGCGTAGTAGATGAGTAAATCTTTCTTGTACAGAAAAGCACAACTTGAATCCTGCTCAACTGGTGTGGTTGTGCAAAGAGGCACAACACTGAAAAAAGTTTTGCAAACAAAGAAGATCCTTCCACTGGTGTGCTGCCCATTGCAGCAGTTCCAGAGGCGAGAGGTAGCTGAATGGGGGAAGGCAGACCACCGAGTAGTGAGCAGCAGAAGCAGGGAGTTCACCAGAAAGCAGGCAGAAGCTCAGGAGCCAGCAGCACAAAATACTCAGGCACAGGAGAACACATGACCCCACTTAAATAATCAGGACAGACAGAAAGTTCCATGACAGGGGAGATCCAAGACTCCATATTGGATCAGGGCGAACAGGTACAACGAAAATCCGGAATCCTTATATTACTCCCACCTCAGAAGCAGCCTCAGGACGATCCATCCAGGCTTGTCAGGATATTTCTGATGGATATGCTGTGATGTGTTCGCAGCATATGTGGTTCCTCATCTGCGATGTGTTTTTTCGCCACCTACTTCTGTCATGCCCCTGTTTTGTACCTTGATACATGTAGTTTTAATTAATAAAGACATTTTCATTAGTTTGTGCTATTTATGGCCTTTTTCTACCATTTTTTTTGTGGTTCTATTACTGCCCACAGTAAAAGCACAGACTCTCCCGGAAACGATGCTCCCTGCGCTCGCTACTCTAGCGCCGCTGTAGCGCATCCACCTGCATTGGTTCAGCCTCCCAAGAGGACTTGCTTGTGGATTCTTTAGGAGGAAGGGAAGAGTTAGTGACACGATTAGAGGCTACAAATTTCTCCTGTCTACGTTCTGTAACACGTATGTCAATGCGTATACAATGCTGACTAAAAGCGTCTAACTCTTCTGGAGCATCTGCATGAGCTAGTTCATCTTTCAACACATTAGACAATCCCCTCTTAAAAATAGGTAATTGAGCATAACTGTCCCAAATTGCATCCACCGCCAGCCGTCTAAACTCAGTAGCGTATTCGATGACAGAACGCTTACCCTGACGTAATGCTAACAAAGCGGTCTCAGCTGTAGTGCGTCGATTAGGATCATTGAACATCATAGACATTGCAGCAAGAAAATCATCTAGGTTATTCAAACGAAGGTCACGAGTAGTGTTGAGCGATACCGTCCGATACTTGAAAGTATCGGTATCGGAAAGTATCGGCCGATACCGGCAAAGTATCGGATCCAATTCGATACCGATACCCGATACCAATACAAGTCAATGGGACTCATGTATCGGACGGTATTCCTGATGGTTCCCAGGGTCTGAAGGAGAGGAAACTCTCCTTCAGGCCCTGGGAACCATATTAATGTGTAAAAGAAAGAATTAAAATAAAAAATATTGCTATACTCACCTCTCCGACGCAGCCTGCACCTTACCGAGGGAAGCGGCAGCGTTCTTTGTTTAAAATTCGCGCTTTTCTTTCCTTTACTGAAGTCCCGGCTTGTGATTGGTCGCGTGCCGACCATGTGGCCGGGACGCAACCAATCACAGCAAGCCGTGACGTAATTTCAGGTCCTTCAGGATTTTAAAATTACGTTCCGGCGTTGTGATTGGTTGCGTCGCAGTCACATGGGCAACGCAACCAATCACAGCAAGCCGTGACGTAATTTCAGGTCCTTCAGGATTTTAAAATTACGTCCCGGCTTTGTGATTGGTTGCGTCGCAGTCACATGGGAGACGCAACCAATCACAAGCCGTGACGTCACGGGAGGCTGGACACGCGCGCATTTTAAAATGGGCGCGTGTCCAGCCTCCCGTGACGTCCCGGCTTGTGATTGGTTGCGTCGCGATCAACCAATCACAAGCCGGGAGGCTGGACACGCGCGCATTTTAAAATTTTACTTGCAGTATCGGAATGCTCAACACTAGTCACGAGTCTTCATAAGTGGATTTGCCCATGCGAGAGCTCGGGAAGTGTGCAACATGATAATACATAAAACTTTAGATCGATTAGTAAGGAAATGGGCAGCGTGCACATCAAAATACAACAGGCATTGGTTTACAAACCAACAAAACTTGTAACGGTCCCCACTGAACCTTAAGGCTGTGTGCACAGGTTCCGGATTTTTCACTATAAAAATGCGACAAAAACGCATCCATTAAGCATCCTATTAACCCCTTAATCCCATATGACGTACTATACCGTCGAGGTGGGGTGGGCCTTAATTCCCGGTGACGGTATAGTACGTCATACGCCACACGGGGGGAGCGCGGCCGATCGCGGCCGGGTGTCGGCTGCATATCGCAGCTGACATCCGGCACTATGTGCCAGGAGTGGTCACGGACCGCCCCCGGCACATTAACCCCCGGCACACCGCGATCAAACATGATCGCGGTGTACCGGCGGTACAGGGAAGCATCGCGCAGGGAGGGGGCTCCCTGCGGGCTTCCCTGAGACGATCGGTACAAGGTGATGTACTCACCTCGTACCGAACGTCTTCTCTCTGCAGGCCCCGGATCCAAAATGGCCGAGGGGCTGTATCCGGGTCCTGCAGGGAGCACTTCCGGGTCGGAGCAGGCTGCAGATGAAAGCTGCAGCCTGCTCCGATGAAAGTATGATCGCAGATCTGATAGAGTGCTGTGCACACTATCAGATCTGCGATCTGTGATGTCCCCCCCTGGGACAAAGTAAAAAAGTAAAAAAAAAAATTTCCACATGTGTAAAAAAAAAAAAAAATAATTCCTAAATAAATAATAATAAAAAAAAAAATATTATTCCCATAAATACATTTCTTTATCTAAAAAAAACAAACAAAAACAATAAAAGTACACATATTTAGTATCGCCGCGTCCGTAACGACCCAACCTATAAAACTGGCCCACTAGTTAACCCCTTCAGTAAACACCGTAAGAAAAAAAAAAAAAACGAGGCAAAAAACAACGCTTTATTACCATACCGCCGAACAAAAAGTGGAATAACACGCGATCAAAAAGACGGATATAAATAACCATGTTACCGCTGAAAACGTCATCTTGTCCCGCAAAAAACGAGCTGCCATACAGCATCATCAGCAAAAAAATAAAAAAGTTATAGTCCTCAGAATAAAGCGATGCCAAAATAATTATTTTTTCTATAAAATAGTTTTTATCGTATAAAAGCGTCAAAACATAAAAAAATGATATAAATGAGGTATCGCTGTAATCGTACTGACCCGACGAATAAAACTGCTTTATCAATTTTACCAAGCGCAGAACGGTATAAACGCCTCTCCCAAAAGAAATTCATGAATAGCTGGTTTTTGGTTATTCTGCCTCACAAAAATCGGAATAAAAAGTGATAAAAAATGGTCACGTGTCCGAAAATGTTACCAATAAAAACGTCAACTCGTCCCGCAAAAAACAAGACCTCACATGACTCTGTGGACCAAAATGTGGAAAAATTATAGGTCTCAAAATGTGGAGACGCAAAAACTTTTTTGCTATAAAAAGCGTCTTTTAGTCTGGTTTCACACTTGCGTTTTTATCTGCATGCGTTTTTTAAAAAAACCGCATGTGTGAAAAAATGCATGTAAACGCGGTAAAACGCATGCGTTTTTATAGAAAAACACAAGAAAACAAGAAAAAAACAAAAAACCCTAACCCTACCCCTAACCCTACCCCTAACCTGAAATACGTGGCACTGAAATACGTGGCACTGAAATATACGTTTATATACGTATATACGTATATAAGTGCCACGATATTTCAGTGGCCACGTATTTAAGTGCCACGTATTTAAGTGCCACGTATTTAAGTGCCACGTATTTAAGTGCCACGAATTTACGTGCCACGTATTTACGTGCCACGTATTTTTCAGTGCCTGAAATACGTGGCACTGAAATACGTGGCACTGAAATATCGTGGCACTGAAATATCGTGGCACTGAAGTATTTACGTGCCACGTATTTTTCAGTGCCTGAAATACGTGGCACTGAAATACGTGGCACTGAAATACGTGACACTGAAATACGTGGCACTGAAATATTGTGGCACTGAAATATCGTGGCACTTAAATACGTGGCACTTAAATACGTGGCACTTAAATACGTGGCACTTAAATACATGGCACTCATATACATGGCACTTATATACGTGGCACTTATATACGTGGCACTTATATACGTGGCACTTATGACTGTCAGAAAATGTTCAGTAAACGGTTAGGGGTAGGGTTTCAGGTAGAATTGGGGAGTTTCCACTGTTCAGGCACATCAGGGGCTCTCCAAACGCGACATGGCGTCCAATCTCAATTCCAGCCAATTCTGCGTTGAAAAAGTAAAACAGTGCTCCTTCCCTTCCGAGCTCTCCCGTGCGTCCAAAAAGGGGTTTACCCCAACATATGGGGTATCAGCGTACTAGGGACAAATTGAACAACAACTTCTGGGGTCCAAGTTCTCTTGTTATCCTTGGGAAAATAAAAATTTGGGGGGCTAAAAATCATTTTTGTGGGAAAAAAAATATGTTTTATTTTCACGGCTCTGCGTTGTAAACTGTAGTGAAACACTTGGGGGTTCAAAGTTCTCACAACACATCTAGATAAGTTCCTTGGGAGGTCTAGTTTCCAATATGGGGTCACTTGTGGGGGGTTTGTACTATTTGGGTACATCAGGGGCTCTGCAAATGCAACGTGATGCCTGCAGACCAATCCATTTAAGTCTGCATTCCAAATGGCGCTCCTTCCCTTCCGAGCTCTGTCATGCGTCCAAACAGTGGTTCCCCCCCACATAGGGGGTATCAGCGTACTCAGGACAAATTGGACAACAACTTTTAGGGTCCAATTTATCCTGATACCCTTGTGAAAATACAAAACTGGGGGCTAAAAAATCATTTTTGTGAAAAAGAAAAATAATTTTTATTTTCACGGCTCTGCGTTATAAACTGTAGTGAAACACTTGGGGGTTCAAAGTTCTCACAACACATCTAGATAAGTTCCTTGGGGGGTCTAGTTTCCAATATGGGGTCACTTGTGGGGGGTTTGTACTGTTTGGGTACATCAGGGGCTCTGCAAATGCAACGTGACGCCTGCAGACCAATCCATTTAAGTCTGAATTCCAAATGGCGCTCCTTCCCTTCCGAGCTCTGTCATGCGCCCAAACAGTGGTTCCCCCCCACATAGGGGGTATCAGCGTACTCAGGACAAATTGGACAACAACTTTTAGGGTCCAATTTATCCTGATACCCTTGTGAAAATACAAAACTGGGGGCTAAATTTCATTTTTGTGAAAAAAAAAAAAAAATTATTTTCACGGCTCTGCGTTATAAACTGTAGTGAAACACTTGGGGGTTCAAAGTTCTCACAACACATCTAGATAAGTTCCTTGGGGGGTCTAGTTTCCAATATGGGGTCACTTGTGGGGGGTTTGTACTGTTTGGGTACATCAGGGGCTCTGCAAATGCAACGTGACGCCTGCAGACCAATCCATTTAAGTCTGCATTCCAAATGGCGCTCCTTCCCTTCCGAGCTCTGTCATGCGCCCAAACAGTGGTCCCTCCCCACAAATGGGGTATCAGCGTACTCCAGACAAATTGGACAACAACTTTTGGGGTCCAATTTATCCTGATACCCTTGTGAAAATACAAAACTGGGGGCTAAAAAATCATTTTTGTGAAAAAAAAAAATAATTTTTATTTTCACGGCTCTGCGTTATAAACTGTAGTGAAACACTTGGGGGTTCAAAGCTCTCAAAACACATCTAGATAAGTTCCTTAGGGGGTCTACTTTCCAAAATGGTGTCACTTGTGGGGGGGTTTAATGTTTAGGCACATCAGGGGCTCTCCAAACGCAACATGGCATCCCATCTTAATTCCAGTCAATTTTGCATTGAAAAGTAAAATAGCGCTTCTTCCCTTCTGAGCTCTGCTATGCGCCCAAACAATGGTTTACACCCACATATGGGGTATCGTCGTACTCAGGACAAATTGCACAACAACTTTTGTGGTCTAATTTCTTCTCTTACCCTTGGGGAAATAAAAAAATGGGGGTGAAAAGATCATTTTTGTGAAAAAATATGATTTTTTATTTTTACGGCTCTGCATTATAAACTTCTGTGAAGCACTTGTTGGGTCAAAGTGCTCAACACACATCTAGATAAGTTCCTTAAGGGGTCTACTTTCCAAAATGGTGTCACTCGTGGGGGGTTTCAATGTTTAGGCACATTAGGGGCTCTCCAAACGCAACATGGCGTCCCATCTCAATTCCAGTCAATTTTGCATTGAAAAGTCAAATGGCGCTCCTTCCCTTCTGAGCTCTGCCCTGCGCCCAAACAATGGTTTACACCCACATATGGGGTATCAGTGTACTCAGGACAAATTGCACAACAATTTTTGCGGTCCAATTTCTTCTCTTACCCTTGGGAAAATAAAAAATTGGGGGTGAAAAGATCATTTTTGTGAAAAAATATGATTTTTTATTTTTACGGCTCTGCATTATAAACTTCTGTAAAGCACTTGTTGGGTCAAAGTGCTCACCACACATCTAGATAAGTTCCTTAGGGGGTCTACTTTCCAAAATGGTGTCACTTGTTAGGGGTTTCAATGTTTAGGCACATCAAGGGCTCTCTAAATGCAACATGGCGTCCCATCTCAATTCCAGTCAATTTTGCATTGAAAAGTCAAATGGCGCTCCTTCCCTTCCGAGCTCTGCCCTGCGCCCAAACAATGGTTTACACCCACATATGGGGTATCAGCGTACTCAGGACAAATTGCACAACAATTTTTGGGGTCCAATTTCTTCTCTCACCCTTGGGAAAATAAAAAATTGGGGGTGAAAAGATAATTTTTGTGAAAAAATATGATTTTTTATTTTTACGGCTCTGCATTATAAACTTTCGTAAAGCACTTGTTGGGTCAAAGTGCTCACCACACATCTAGATAAGTTCCTTAGGGGGTCTACTTTCCAAAATGGTGTCACTTGTGGGGGGTTTCAATGTTTAGGCACATCAGGGGCTCTCCAAATGCAACATGGCGTCCCATCTCAATTCCAGTCAATTTTGCATTGAAAAGTCAAATGGCGCTCCTTTGCTTCCAAGCTCTGCCATGCGCCCAAACTGTGGTTTACCCCCACATATGGGGTATCAGCGTACTCAGGACAAATTGTACAACAACGTTTGGGGTCTATTTTCTCCTGTTACCCTTGGTAAAATAAAACAAATTGGAGCTGAAATAAATTTTGTGTGAAAAAAAGTTAAATGTTCATTTTTATTTAAACATTCCAAAAATTCCTGTGAAACACCTGAAGGGTTAATAAACTTCTTGAAAGTGGTTTTGAGTACCTTGAGGGGTGCATTTTTTAGAATGTGTCACACTTGGGTATTTTCTATCATATAGACCCGTCAAAATGACTTCAAATGAGATGTGGTCCCTAAAAAAAAATGGTGTTGTAAAAATGAGAAATTGCTGGTCAACTTTTAACCCTTATAACTCCGTCACAAAAAAAAGTTTTGGTTCCAAAATTGTGCTGATGTAAAGTAGACATGTGGGAAATGTTATTTATTAAGTATTTTGTGTGACATATGTCTGTGATTTAAGGGCATAAAAATTCAAAGTTGGAAAATTGCGAAATTTTCAAAATTTTCGCCAAATATTCGTTTTTTTCACAAATAAACGCAAGTTATATCGAAGAAATTTTACCACTAACATGAAGTACAATATGTCACGAGAAAACAATGTCAGAATCGCCAAGATCCGTTGAAGCGTTCCAGAGTTATAACCTCATAAAGGGACAGTGGTCAGAATTGTAAAAATTGGCCCGGTCATTAACGTGCAAACCACCCTCGGGGCTTAAGGGGTTAATAGAATGCAATCCGCAATTTTTGTGCACATGTTGCGTTTCTTTCCGTGAAAAAAAACACATCCTGGTAAAAAACGCAGCATGTTCATTAATTCTGCACGTATTTCCCGCTATTTAATGCATTGGGAAGCTCCGTAAAAAAACTCGAAAAATCCGCACAAAAAACACGCATGCGGATTTCCTGCAGAAAAAGTCTGGTTTTGGTCAGGAAATTTCTGCAAAGAATCCTGACGTGTGCACATAGCCAAATGGTGGTAACTTGGGAGGAGTAGTTGGCTGTGGCTGTACTGGGGGTGGAGGTGCCCTTGCAGTCATCAGACCAGCCACCTGATTCCTTAAATCCTGAAGAGCCTGCCCAAAATGGGCCTCCCAGTTAGCAACCTTGTTTTGCAGTGTGTCAATATCCCCCTGTAAAGAGTGGATCATAGAGAACAACTGATCCATCTTTGTCTCAGTCGACATTATCCCAGCAGATTCCTTTATTGGCCTGAGTATCCTGTAATAATTATATGGGTACTACGGAATCTGATAGCGTGGGATAAAGCCAGTCCGAGAACAAAATTGCAGCAAAGAATGTATTTACTTGAAACAGAAATGTAAACAGAACACAGATATTCCTGCAATAGTAACGAGGTACTCAGCTCTATATAGTAAATAATAGCAAACAGGATAGCGAACAGAACATAACACAGATATTCCTGCAATAGTAACGAGGTGCTGAGCACAATATAGTAAATCACAGCAAACAGAGGCGAACAGATACTTAAACACGGAAGTCCAATAAGGTTATTAGTGCAAATGTGCACAGTACTTAAGTGAGGAAGTCCAGCAAAACTTGATCACACGTGCACACAGTACATGTTAGAAGGAGTCCAATAATTCGCAGATGGTGCGTTGTGTGAATGCAGTCCTGGGAAAGAGAGGAAGAGGGAAAAAGAGGGAGAGCGCTATCTAAGTGTAGTAGATGAGTAAATCTTTCTTGTACAGAAAAGCACAACTTGAATCCTGCTCAACTGGTGTGGTTGTGCAAAGAGGCACAACACTGGGAAAAGTTTTGCAAACAAAGAAGATCCTTCCACTGGTGTGCTGCCCGTCGCAGCAGTTCCAGAGGCGAGAGGTAGCTGAATGGGGGAAGGCAGACCACCGAGTAGTGAGCAGCAAAAGCAGAGAGTTCACCAGAAAGCAGGCAGAAGCTCAGGAGCCTACAGCACAAAATACTCAGGCACAGGAGAACACATGACCCCACTTAAATAATCAGGACAGACAGGAAGTTCCATGACAGAGTGAGATCCAAGACTCCATCTTGGTTTAGGGCGAACAGGCACAAGAAAAATCTGGAATCGTTACACTATCACTTACAGTAAGCAAACTAACAATTACAGACTGATACAGAGGTAAGAGGACCCTGCCCTTACGGGCTTACATGGTGGGTAAGGAGACAATAGGTTGAGGGTTGAGGCTGTGTTTTGACTCGGCTTGTCTGACCACTCTCTCGTCACTTGGTGGCGCCTGTGCTGCAGCACTGTGGTGCTACTCTGTGTGTGCAGCCTTACTTCCCTCACTAGCTTCCCCTGGTGGAGATTGCGCTATACTGCACTGCTGCAGCCTGACACCACTTTTTAAACACCCCTGATCCATGAAGAGGCTTCATGAATCAAGCTTCTCAATCACATACATCAGTTGGAGATTATGGCCTGAATAACGGGCAAAGCTGTAACATTGCCATTACATAAGTAGCAGATAAAAAAATAAATTTCTATCAGAAAGTGGGATTTTTCTCAGATGTTTGATACTACGGAATTCTGTGTTATAAATAATGTGTAACGTGCCCAGAAGAAAATAAAGCTTAGAGAAGCCAGAAGCCTGCTGCCCAGAATACCCATGGCTTCATACTGGCATTCTTCTCTATATTGTTTATTGAGTCTGCATAAATACACATCATGCGCTCTGGTTCACTTCACTGAGCCACAGAATTAAACCTAACTCTTCCCTGACTCTGGGAATTCTTTGCAATCAAATCTGTTTTGTGCTTGTTTTCTACAAATTATGTGAAAAATTCTTAAATCAAACTAGCAATCCGAAACCCTACCTCTGTGTTTACAGGAAAATTGACTTAATATCGATATCGCAAATATAAAAGTTTCCCAATTATGGCCCATTATAATATATCCCTATGATAGTGTCAAACCCCAGTATCCCAAAATAACTTCACGTCTCTTGGCTTTGCCTTTTTCCTGTGGAGACTTTCTCAAGCGCAGGCTACATCACTCACAAAAAGGCAATTTATGCTCCTGGCAGTTTTACCTTTAAAGTTTTTTTTTTTACTTCCAAAGTGTAGTTTTTTTGCTACAGGCAATGTTCCATAATACGATTAGTTGAGCACCTGGCCCCTTAATGTAAGTTATACTGGAGGCAGTCATCTGTGACATGTCTACCATGTTTCCCCAAAAATAAGACAGGGTCTTACATTATTTTTTGCTCTGAATGATAGGTTAGGGTTTATTTTAAGGGGATGCCTTATTTTTTCATGGACAACAATCCACATTTATTCTTGAATAAACAAACAACATTTATTCCAATATAATCATGCCATCACACACACAATCTGCACGTACATACAGTGGGTACGGAAAGTATTTGGACCCCTTTACATTTTTCATTCTTTCTTTCATTGCAGCCATTTGGTAAAGTCAAAAAGTTCATTTTTTTCTCATTAATGTACACTCCGCACCCCATCTTGAATGAAAAAAAAAATGTAGTAATTTTTGGAAATTTATTAAAAAAGAAAAACTGAAATATCACATGGTCATAAGTATTCAGACCCTTTGCTCAGTATTGAGTAGAAGCACCTTTTGAGCTAGTACAGCCATATGAGTCTTTTTGGGAATGATGCAACAAGTTTTTCACACCTAGATTTGTGGATCCTCTGCCGTTCTTCCTTACAGATCCTCTCCAGTTCCGTCAGGTTGGATGGTGAATGTGGTGGACGTCCGTTTTCAGGTCTCTCCAGAGATATTCAATTGGGTTTAGGTCAGGGCTCTTGCTGGGCCAGTCAAGAATGGTCACAGAGTTGTTCTGAAGTCACTCCTTTGTTATTTTAGCTGTGTGCTTAGGGTCATTGTCTTGTTGGAACGTGAACCTTCAGCCAAGTCTGAGGTCCAGAGCACTCTGGAAGAGGTTTTCATCCAGGTTATCTCTGTACTTGACAGCATTCATGTTTCCTTCAATGACAACCAGTCATCCTGTCTCTGCAGCTGAAAAACACCCCCATAGCATGATCCTGTGACCATCATGTTTCACTGTTGGGATTGTATTGGGCGGGTGATAAGCAGTGCCTGGTTTTCTCCACACCACATCAGACCAGAGAATCTTATTTCTCATAGTCTGGGAGTCCTTCATGTGTTTTTAGCACACTCTATGTGGGCATTCATGTCTTGCAATGAGGAGAGGCTTCCGTCGGGCCATCCTGCCATAAAGGCCTGACTGGTGGAGGGCTGCAGTGATAGTTGACTTTGTGGAACTTTCTCCCATTTCCCTACTGCATCTCTGGAGCTGAGCCACAGTGATCTTGGGGTTCTTCTTCACCTCTCTCACCAAGGCTCTTCTCCCATGATTGCTCAGTTTGGCTGGACGGCCAGGTCTAAGAAGACTTCTGGTGGTTTCAAACTTCTTCCATTTAAGGATTATGGAGGCCACTGTGCTCTTAGGAACATTGAGTACTGCAAATATTGTGTTGTAACCTTGGCCAGATGTGTGCCTTGCCACAATTCTGTCTCTGAGCTCCTTGGCCAGTTCCTTTGACCTCATGATTCTCATTTGGTCTGACATGCACTGTGAGCTGTGAGGTCTTATATAGACAGGTGTGTGCCTTTCCAAATCAAGTCCTATCAGTTTAATTAAACACAGCTGGACTCCATTGAAGGAGTAGAACCATCTCAAGGAGGATCACAAGGAAATGGACAGCATGTGACTTAAATATGAGTGTCTGAGCAAAGGATCTGAATACTTATGATCATGTGATATTTCAGTTTTTCTTTTTTCATAAATTTGCAAAAATTTCTACATTTGTTTGTTTTTTTTACAGTCAAGATGGGGTGCAGAGTGTACATTAATGAGGAAAAAATGAACTTTTTTGAATTTACCAAATGGCTGCAATGAAACAAAGAGTGAAAAATTTAAAGGGGTCTGAATACTTTCCGTACCCACTGTATATATACACACATTGCACATACATTCACATGTATATCCAGTCTAGTTCCTCTAGACTCTCACAGTTAAAGGACCTTTTGTGACATCATGGTCATATGAATGTGATGCCACCGTAGGTCCTAAATCAGTCTTAACATTGAAATAGAAATTCTGGGGTCCCCTAAGAGAGTGAGGACCCTGAGCAATTGCCCAGTTTTCCCCTACCCTAAGGCCAGCCTTGACTGTAACTAGGGCTTATTTTTGGAGTAGGGCTTAGATTTCAATCATACCCAAAAAATTCTGCAAAAACACAGTATAATGCATAACATTTCAGAAAGGGGTTTCCACTACTTGGAGCAGCAGAGCTCCCTTGACATTGTTGGGAGAGCGAGTGCCGACAATGCTGGAACAGTGCTGGCATCGCAGTTGAGTATAGTTGTTCTTATTTTATTTGGTGGAAACATTGTGATTGAAGAGGGGCTGTCTGAGTAGTGGAGAACCCCTTTAAGGTATCCAAAAATAATTTTTCATCAGAAAATACAGTGGCACACAAATGAGAAATAACATTATGCTAAATGTAACGTTTTATTGAGTCCAACTGGTGTAAGCAGAAACAAATTTCAGTGTTTCAGCCACAAGAGGCCTTTTTCAAGATTATCTGCACGTAGATAATACAAGCAAAAAAAATATTCAAATTGTGGTTGTGTATAACATCAAAGAAAGTATTTATATAATGTCAACATGTACATATATGTAACATGCACAGAATGTCTGTATGTAGTATACGCAATAATAAAAATGATTAAAAACCAGAATTTTGCATCAAAGGGGGCTACATATTGGTATACACAGATTAAGCAAAAAAAAAAAAAAGGAAATAAAGGACTAGTAACTGTACAATAATAATGGGAATACCTTTATAAACCATTGTAAAATTTGTGTGGTACCTGCAAAGAAACTTGAACTTGAGTTGATCTTGAACTTCATCTTATTCAATGTATAACAGTCCTTGGGATTAATCTGGTGTTCTTTGTAATGACCCCTGAACCATAAAATCAGTTCCTATGATCAATAGCATTCCATAAAGTGCAAGATCTACGTATTGGCTCAGCTTTGGTCCATAGCTGAGAATGTAGGAGCCTCCAGTCATGTACACACCATTAATCCAACAGAAAAAGTTGCAACAGGCACAACAAAAAATAGAGAAGAAAAGTTTAACCTATCCTGCTATTTGAATAAGGGTTGGAACTGGAACAGTCCCTCCGTAGATCAAACAAAGGCTCACTTACCCTTACACTGCAGAACTTCTTCTGAGACCCAACTGGTCTCAGCACATCCACCAGACAAGGGATCCCCAGAACTTGTCACATAAGCACATGTTATCAGGTGGCTCTTTGGAACAGATATCTTCAAGTCTGGTTTGGCCCAGGACTGGTGGACCTCAATTAGGATCCCAATCAGGTTGCTTCTTCCATCTTCATAACTTGTAGAGCCATTTATTCAGGGCTGGGTTTTCTGTGCATTGTGTAGGGCCTACCCAGGTTCAGAGTCACACTGCTGTTGTGGGACATTTGTATAATGGTGGTGGCAACAGCAACAGGGACGACAGTGGCATTACCAGGCTGGACCAGCCGTCTGTACGCAGGGGTGTCCTCCTTAGCAGTTCCATAATACTAGTGGTTAAAAAAAAAGACAGGTACCATACTTGTTCCACATGCTAGACGTGGTGGTTCAGCGGTTTCTGAAAATCTACTGAGATATACCAGAAATTCTAGTCATGGTATGCCGCATTAGAACCAATTTTCACAAGTCAGCTACAGCTGTTGACACTCTGGCAGTGCTGCAGCAGCGCATGCAAGTGCCAGCTCACCGACTCATGTTCGATGTCACCACACACTGTCCCCTTACATGCTGGATTAGCCCCAACTTTTCCACACCGCCAGTGCTTTTAATCTTCAATATTTGAATGAGGCCTGGAAGTCTGTAGAGATGAACTGCGGATGTATAAAGTCATCATTGCACCTGGACAAGATGGAGAAAAGAAAGAAAACTGTGATGCTAGTCCCTTCTCACGGCTAAGCCATGAGTCAGAGTGGTCAGGGAGTCCAAGGTCAGAAGCCAGGAGTGTATGTCATAAACAGAAGGAAGAGACAAAAGCATAGTCAGGTAACGTTCCAAGGTCAGAAGCCAGGAGGCTAACGGATCAGAACTAAAGGGGTTAAACAAGTAGATGGTCAGAACGAAGTCCAAAGTCAGGAAACAGATCAAGCAAAAAGAACTCAAGGCACAGGGAGCACAAAGCACAAACCTCACAAGATGAGGCATGCAATTACCCGTGATAGTGAACACCTGAGATAGCCGATGCCTCCCAGTCACAGATTGGCTGGTCGAGCTGTCAATAAACACACTGACAGCTCAGCACACCCCTGAACCAGACTGGATGGTCATGCTGTCAATCAAAGCACTGACAGCTTCAGCATGCCCCTGTACTGGATTGAACGGCCGATCTGTCAGTAACTGCATCCCCGACACCCTGAGGGGTGGAACCGTGACAAAAACAACTCCAATCAGAGAATATGTAATTTATAAGGTAATTGGGTATAAATGTTTATTAGTGATACTGTCTATGTCTCATCAGTACTGTGGTTCCTGTATGATATGCAGTCTGATTTTGGCTTTTAACAACATCTCCCAGTAACTATTTACCATTGTTAAGGGCATATTGGAAGTTGTAGGTTCTTGTGAAACAATTGTATATGGGGCTTAACTGACATTGCAATTGATCATTGTACTAAGCTTGTTGCTGTATTCATGTACTGAAGGTGGTTCTGGTGATGTATTTCTGTACTGTTGGTGGTTCTGGTGATTATATTCATGTACTAGTGATTGTGCTAGGGATGTATACATTTGCTGAATGTGGTTATGGGTATGTATTTCTGCACTGTTGATTTTTCTGTTGATGTTTTCCTTTAAAAATTATGCTTATGATGATTTATTCATGTACTGAATGAGGTTTTGGTGATGTATTTCTGTACTGTTGGTGGTTATGTTGATTTATTCACGTACTGTTGGTGGTTGTGATGCTGTTTCTATAATGTTGGTTCTGGTGATGTTATCTTGTCCTGATCATAATTCTGGTTGTGTATTTTTATACTTACGGTGATGCTAGTGATTTATTTCTCTAACGTTGGTATTTCTGGTGCTGCATTCCTGTAATATTGGCGGTTCTAGTGATGCATTCATGTACTGTCGGTGATTCTGACAGTATTCATGTACTAAGCATGGATCTGGTGATGTATATTGATAGTGGTTCTGGTTATGTATTTCTGTGCTGTTGGTGGTTCTAGTGCTATATTCCTGTAGTATTATGGTTGCAATCCATAACTTGTCAGATAGCATGATACGTGGCTATGTAACGTATTGTACCATCTAACAAGTTAAACATTACTACAACTGTATTTACGTTAGGAGCATTAATTATAGAATTAAGCACTATAGCATACCAAGTCCTAACAACATCTCATATACTCACTGTCAGGATTTTGTTCTGCTTGCCGATTTAAGTGGTTATCACATGATCACTCATATGCAATTTTCATGCTTATGGTTACGTGCCAGTTAGCTTCTCAACCAGAGGCACAGAACTCTGGTCTCAGTGGAGGAGAAAACAAGAGTCAAACAGAGGGCACCAGGTTCGATAACAAAACATGACAAATTTATAGTCACTTTCCATGCCACTGTGGACGGCTGATGTGTTACCTTACCACTGCAACCAAAAGTCTAACTAAATCTTCTGCCATGTAAACCACGCTGCCTGTCGGTGGTGCACATTTAAACAATTACTGTATCAGAGCCAGAGCCCATGGAGGATCATCGGAACTCTGGTGAGTCAGTTAAATCCGATTACTCTGATACACGGTATACAATAGTAGCTTAATATACAGTAAAACTTGGTGATTTGGGGCATACGGTTACTATAAGGTATGGATTTTGTTTTTCTTTAAGGGATTTCTTCGATTTACGACATGCTTTAGACTTTTTTAACTCTTTGAAACAACAGCAAGACCAATTTGTAACTGGAGGAAAATAGCAATTATGATATTATCATATGAAAATCCAAGGATAATCCCAAATTAAACATTAAACTCACCGCACATTTGAGACCACGTTGTGACTTGCTGATCTTTTTAATTTTTTTTTTCCTAAAAGAAATTTAATAAAAGAATTGCTCTTGCATATTTCATATTGCCGAGATAATTTGTCTTTGATAATTACCCAGTACATCACAAATTGTCTAAACCTGCAATTACATTTTTAATGCTATTTAAATTTTTATAAAGTCCAATTACTTTCTTTATTCTCCCATCAAAATGAGTATAAGATGGGAAAACCTCAACCAAATCAAGCAATTCTGATACATTAAAGTCGCCTTTGGTGCTGTTCATCCATTCCTCATCATTTGTGGACTGAACATTTTGCTAAATTTACACATACAGTATGTAAAGCCGGGTAATGAAGAACAGCTGTGTTGCACCTGTTGGAACTTTTCAATGCTGCAATGTATGTAGGATTAAATCTAACAGCTATAAAGGACATGTCGCACATAAGAGAGTTTGTGAGAAAAAGCCTGAAGAGGATGGAGGAAAAGTGAGAGACATTCTTCAAAAGGGAAAACTCAAAGTGACTTAATTCTGGACAAACTCAATCTGAAAATCCAAAAATTTTCTTTTTTTAGGGATCACAAGTGTGCAAACTTGTGAATCCTAAAAAAAGCGAGCAAAAAGAACAACAGGTAAAAAAACAAAAACTAGTAGTAAAAATAGAAGGTTTTTAATGTTTTCTTATCTACTGGAGAGGAATTGTGAACTGCCAATATATTAGAAATATTGTGAACAGGGGCGCAGGAAAATCACTGAAATGGATGGAAACAGAGCTAAAAAGGAATAGGAACAGCAGGAGGAAAATGCCTGGACGCAACTCTGACTCCTAGGTCTTTGCTGGTAAAATTGTTGTCAGAGTATTATGGCACTTTTACAGGCTAAAAATAAAATACCATAATAATACCAAACTGAAGATAAAATGGTTTTTACAGGCAACATGGTTAGGAAACATTCTTTATAGAATAATGACATATATGAGGCAAATGAAAAAAAGCCTCCTCCACCCCTTAGGCTATGTTCACACTGTAAGGAAAACACGCACGAGAGGAGAGCGGGGGATATCCCCCCGCCGTCACCAATCTGTGACAGAGCTTACACAGTCACAGCTCTCTGGCGCACCTCTTACCCTCAGGTGAGTCAGGGAACTGCACCTAGGATAAGTAGTCACCGTAGAGGCTGCCCTGTCACGTACTGGTTATCGGGGCACTCTGCAGTGAGGGCAGTATATACATCACCAGTCCCAGGCTGGGAATATATATACATAAACCTCCGATCCATCACTGCCAGGATCCCCCAATAACACCAGAATGGTATGCTGCCACCAGTTTCTTGTTAGATATAAGCCCAGTCATTAACAAGCTTATATCGGGTCAGAAACCAACCCAAGGAAGTGCATAAGTACTAGCAGGACTCACGGATGTGGGAAATCGGGTTTCAAGATAAAATAGCAGCCCAAAATGAATTGATATTTTAATTGCCGAAAGGAGCACTAGATACTACAAATATATACAAAGTAATATACAGATATTACAGCCAGAAGTACAGATAAAAGTAGGGTACAGGTTGGGATTGCAGTTAGCTGCATGTGTCACATTACCGTTTCCTATCACTTGTGGATGTAGGGAAGCGCTCGTATTCACAGGCATCTTCTTAGTTTCTAGTCCGTCTCCATACGTGACGCGACGTGGCTTCCATGGCAGAACAAAGACAAAGGCTAAAGGTGTATAGCTAGCTTTTAACCCCTAGCTCGCCCCCTTCCATATTTGCCACTGCCCCTCTGAGTTCGACTGAATTCTCCTCCCTTGTCCTCCTAGCTGAAATAAGTCCCTATATCTAGGATGGGTAATAATTTCCTAAAGGGAGGTCCAAATGGGACAACTGACGTCTCAACGGGTTAGTTGGGGCTGGACCGATATTGAGAGTCCAAACTTGGGTTGGCTAAGTGGTTCTGGAGAGCCAGTCTTGATAGCTCGGTATCCGGGACAGCTAGAGAAATATGAGACACTGGGGTGTGTGCAGAAGGCTCCCAAGGGTTCTGATGGCATATTGGACTTACCCCTGAGATGCAAAAACAAAATACAAAAAAAATTGACCTATGACTAAATAACATAAATCACTGAACAATTTTTTTCTCCTGAGATATTTAACTCTTTAGGTGTCCAACAATTCAGGCAGAAAATCCAGAGCATCTCCCTCCTGCATAGATCCTTGAATGTGCAGAGTGAATACGGGACCTGTTCTATAGGTATTACTTTCAGACAACTGAAATCACCACCATGCATTATCGATAAATGATTAGATACAGTATGATTTTTAACTTTATGTTTGATGTTATATCTATGTTTGTTAATCCTTTCTCTTAGGATCGTAGTTCTTCCACATACTGGAGTCCACAAGGGCACTCCAGTATATAAAAAACAAAATTTCTCCTGCATTTTAAAAACTGTTGGATTTGAAAATATTCCCTTGTATAGTTGCACTTAGCTATTTTTGTCTATGTGTGATCACAATTTTCTTTCCCACATTTATAAACCCCTTTTACATTTAACCAATTATTTTTAGTACCATTACTGATTTTCTTTTTCTTTAAATGTGGACAGGAGGGGGCTATGATTTCTTTCATTGTTTTGCTCTCCTACCAACCATAGTTCTACTTAAAGCCTTCACCAAGGATGGATCATTGTACAAGATCCCCCAATGCTTCTTAAAGATATTTTGTATTTGTTCATCTAGTGAAAAACAACTAAATGATATTTTCTTTCAAAACCTAAGTTTTATTCTTTATTCATTTTAGTACTGATGCACTTATCTATTTTTGGGGGCTTTTTCTTTTGCCCATTCTATGATCTGTTTAGTAAAGCCCTTTTCCTGTAATTTACCAGCTATATTATTCATCTGAGCCAAACAAAATATTTTTCCTCTGTACAATTCCTCCTCATGTGCATCATGTGACTGAATGGCATGTTTGTCTTCTATTTTTTAAAATGGTAACTTCTAAAATCCAAAAAACTATGTACATCCACTGTTTCAAAATGTGTTTTGTATGAATTTTTTCTTCTTTGATAAGTTTCTTGACTATTAAAATGTTCCCTAGAATCTAGTACCCAGTTGAATCTTTAAAATATATCCTGGAACATAATTATTTTGTTTTTGAGGCAGAACTTTATTTGCAGTGTAATGGGACCGTAATGGGTGCAAAATGCGCACTGGTTTATGCAAAGTTATACATAGGGGCATTTGAAGAGGATTTTATACATAAAAATTGATATTTTTTCTGCTTTTCTGCATATTGAGTTGAGGCAAATCCAAATTTTTGGAAGGCCATCAGGTGACCCTCAGTCATATATTTTGAAGGGCCATCAATCATAAATTTTGGAAGGTCATCAGGCGGCCCTTACTCATACATTTTAGAGGGCCATCTGGTGGTCCTCAGTCACACATTTTAAAGGGCCAGCAGTAATAAATGTTGGAGGGCCAGCAAGTGACCCTCACTCATAAATTTTGGAGGCCCATCTGGCGACCCTCAGTCATACATTTTGGAGGGCCATTAGTCATAAATATTGGAGGGCCAGTAGGCGGACCTCAGTCATACATTTTAAAGGGCCATCATGCGGCACTCACTCATACATTTTGGAGGGTCATAGATTTTGGAGGGCCAGGAGGCAGACCTCATGCTAAATGCATTTTCAGGGCTACATATTTTTTTTTTACATTTAACACCATACAGTTTGCAGGTGGGAACCCAACACAGCCATCCACATGACCTAGCTTCCTGTCCCACTTTGCACAGGGGCACAGGACAGCACTCTTTAAGCCAGAGCATTGCAAAGAAGTGTTCGGTTGGATGGTAGATATTGCTTCTAGTCTGTTTCCCAGCACCATACTCACTAGCCAAGAGTCTGGATCACATGGTCCCCACCCTCAGCTTCCTTCCTCCCAACATGGTGAGTTCCAGGAGACAAGTGATCCTACACTCAGACACTCCAAGGAGCTCTTCACATTTCCATATATTGATTCTGGCTTCTCACCCTGCATGTTTCAACAGGGACATTAGGAAATCATGTGCAGGGATGCCCAAATATTTGAGCAGCCATGGTCAGAAGAAGACAACGATAGGGAATGGCAATTAGTGCCTCAAGAGGTAGATGATGACAAGATACAGTTACCAACAAGTGACGTTGTTAGGTCAAAAAGTTGAGAGGAGTGTGGAAGACCAGGTGGTGGACTGTAAAGTGCAGAAAATGTGGATGATAAAAGAACGGTCATTTGCAACCTGTGCTATACTAAGATGAGCAGGGGCCAGACAACTACCAGCCTGACCACCACTATCATGCTCTTGCACATGTCATCAAAGCACCAGACTATGTGGGACGAACACCTGGGTATACAATCAGTGTCTGTGGGTGACACCCCTGCTTCTTCCCTTGTAATATGGACTTGCCAATCCCCTATCCAGGATGCTGACATAGATACCTCTTGGCCCTACATCTGTTGTTGCACATTCTCAAGCACCATCAGCAATGACGTCTACTTCCTTGTCCCAGCGCAGCTCTCAGCTGTCCCTACCCCAGGCCTTGAAATGCAAGAGAAAATACCCAGCCACCCACCCACAGGCCCAAACACTAAATATCCACATTTTCAGACTGCTTGCCTGGAAATGTTGATGTTTAGGCTTCATGACACAGAGGTTTTTCGCAACTTGATGTCGGTGGCTGTCCCTTGGTACTCGGTTCCCAGCCTCACTATTTTTCCAAGTCTGCCGTCCCCGCCTTACACCAGCAAGTGTCCCATAACATCCCCCGTGCCCTGACCAATGCAGTAGCTCAGTAAGTCCACTTAACGACCAACTATGGGCAGGGATGCTTGTGGCAAGGGATGCAGCATTTCCCTGATGGCACACTGTGTGAATCTTGTGGGGGTTGGCAGGGGCGAACCTAGCCTCTCTGCTGCCTGAGGCAAAACGCAAAATGGTGCCCCCCGTCGTAAAATCAGTACAAATAAATCTGGTTTACTCTTTACTAGCCTAACCTGACGCACATGTACAACACATACACATTTCAATAGGGATATATTTAGGAAATAGGAAAGATTTTTTAAGCCTCCACCACGACAAGGCAGACTCTTTTGGCCCAGCTCTACTCTACTCTAACGTATTAAACATTTGTTAAAATATCCAATACAATTTAGGTATATTTTTATTTTTCAATTTTTTAAATGATCAATAATATCACATATAGGGGACAAATACCATTGCACCATGACCAAACCATATATTACCACCACATAGTGACCTATAATACCACATACAAAGGAACAAATACCAACACACCATGTCCAGACACCATATTACCACCTCAGTGACCGAATAATACCACATACAAAGGAACAAATACCACCACACCATGACCAGACCACATATTACCACCACATACAAGGAACAAATAATGCCACACCATAGCCGGACAACATATTACCACCACATAGTGACTGAATACTACAATACTGATCATCAACAAAAAAAAACCCCCACAATACTAATATCACCTTAAGTGCTATTATACACAGGAGATCTGTACTTAGTATGCAGTGTCTGTGTACAGGTAATACAGTGATCACCGATGACATTATACACAGGAGCTCTGTATATAATGTATAGGCAATACAGTGATCACCAGTGACATTATACACCGGACCGCTGTATATAGTATGCAGTGTATAGTGTGCATGTACATGTAATACACTAACTCACCAGTGACATCTCTAGGTGAAGTCCTTCATCTTCGCTTTTAATCTTCATCCAGCACAGACCGCCATCATGTCTTTTAGCCAGGGCACATCTCTGCAGGAAATAACAAAGTTCTCTAGAGCACCACTTCCAGAACACATTACTTAATTTAATCTCAAAGTCTAAACTACACCAGATGAAGAAAAAAGTGACAGTGTTGCTCTGCACATTAACAGGACCGCCTCCCCTATTTAAAACAGTATCTTCAAAAAAATAAAATACATACATCACTGCAGTAATAATATCCCTTAATTAGCATATAAATCAGAAATTAAACAATCCACAAAATAGATTATCTGTGTAGAAAGGTGCATATTAAAACTTAGCCTTTATTAGGTAAAATTGTAAAAAGCCAAATTAGTCAAACAAAAACAAAGGGGTACCGCAGTGCAGGAAGTGTCCTATAACCAACGAACAGAAAAAAGGGGGGGGGGAGGGTTGTTAAAAAGGTACCACTGGCCTCTCAAATCCTCAATATTAATCTGACCTGATAGCAAAATGACTATAGTTGTTATAGAGACAGGAAGAACAGAGAGAGAGAAAGAAAGGAAAAGCAGAGAGTGAAAGAAAGAACAGAGAGAGAGAAAGAGGGGGAAGAAAGAGGGGAAAGAAAGAACAGAGAGAGAAAGAAAGTACAAAGAGAAATGAAGAACAAAGAGAGAAAGGAAGAACAGAGAGATAGAAAGAGGGGAAAGAAAAGGAATAGAGAGCAAAAGAAAGAACAGAGAGAAAGAGGGGAAAGAAAGAACAGAGATAGAAAGAAAGAGCGGAAAGAAAGAAAGAACAGAGAGAGAGAAAGAAAGAGAAAATAGAGAGAGCGAGAAAGAGGGGAACAAGCAACAGAGAGATAGAAAGAACACAGAGCAAAAAAATAAAGGAGAGAGAGAAAGAACAGAGAAAGAAAGAACAGAGAGAGAAAGAAAGAAAGATTAGAGAGGGAAAGAAAGAACAGAGAGAGAGAGAAAGAAACAGAGAGAAATAAATTTTCTATAAAGATACTACAGCAGCCCGGCTCCCATTGTAATGCCCACCTGAGCCTCCCTATGCAGGACATATCATGATCCGCTCACATGGCCGGCATCCCCGATTCCAAGGCGATCACGTTGTCGGAGGACACGGTGATGGATCTGAATCATTCCCTGAAGTGCCTGCATGGTTCCGTCACAATCTCCTCCCGAAATTACCTCATTTCCTGTCAGCTTCCAGCACGTCACTTCCGGTGGAACATCACGTGCGAGTTTTAAAGTGCTCCTCGGGGCTCCTCCATGTACTCCTGTGTCCGCAGGAAAAGTAAGCTCCTGGCCAGGACAGCGGGGCAGACTCTCAAAATCGGGACTGTCCCGCTGGATCCAGGACAATTGGGAGGTATGAAATTTGTTCCTCCCCATTCACTGACTTCGTACACGCACGGCTCCGCGCACCTCATACACACATGTTTCCGCTTTGTATGCCTTGTACACACAGAGCTCTGCTCCATACACCTCACGCACACACATGGTTCCACTCAGTGCACATGCGGCTCTGCTCTATACACCTTGTACACACGCGGCCATGCTACGTACACCTCGTACACACATGGCTCCACTCCGTAAACCTTGTACACATGCGGCTCTGCTCCATACACCTTGTACCCAAGCGGCTCCGCACCATACACACAATGCTCTGCTCCGCTCTGTACACACATGGCTCAGCTTTGTACACTTCGTACACACAGGGCTCCATTTCGCACACCCCGTACAGATCCGGCTCCGCTCCGTACACCAAGTACACATGGCTCCACTCCATACACCCCGTACACACACGGCTCCGCTCCGTACACCTCGTACACCCGTGACTCCGCTCCATACACCTTGTACACACAGACGGCTCCGCTCCGTACACCTTATACACACAAGGCTCCCCTCCGTACACCACGTACTTATGCGGCTCCGTGCCATAAACCCCATAGACACACGGCTCTGCTCGGCTCTGTACACATACACGGCTCAGCTCCATACACTTTGTACACACCGTACACATGCAGCTCCGCTCCGTACACCCCGTACACACACGGCTCCGCTCCATACACTCCATACACACACGGCTCCGCTCTATACACCTTGAACAAACACGGCTCCGCTCCGTACACCTCGTACCCACGTGGCTCCGCTCCGTACACCTCGTACACACGTGACTCCACTCCGTACACCTCTCACACACACGGCTCCGCTCCGTACACCTTGTACACACGCAGCTTTGCTCCATACACCTCGTACACACACGGGTCCACCACATCCACATGGTAAACCCCTCCTGACCCCACACATAAACTTCCCCTCATCCAGCACCTGTTATGATCCGGTGACCTTGGAGCCGCATGAGAGACTTTCTGAGGAGTAGGTGGTACCTGTACTGACCGCAAACCCTAAACTGACACCGCAACTAGAAGTAGCCGTGGGGTGTACCTAACGTCTTAGACACATCGACACAGCCGGAGGACTAAATACCCCTATAGGTGGAAATGGGAATTCTATCTTGCCTCAGAGCAGAACCCCAAAGGATAGGCAGCCCCCCACAAATATTGACTGTGAGTATAAGAGGAAAGACACACGCAGGCAGAAAAACAGAATTTAGCAAAAGAGGCACTTCTAGCTAAATAGAAAAGGATAGGACAGAATTCTAAGCGGTCAGTATTAAAATCCTAATAATATTCACAGCAGAAAATACAAATATTCTACATCTAACTAAAGACATAGCAAGTATATCTGCAACTCCTGAGAATCCAGCATGACTGAAAAATCCAAACAAAGTCTAAGCTGGACAAAAACACAATGAATTGCACTGAATTGCAAAGCACACTGCATGTGTGCACAGAGACAAAAAAACAGACACTTATCTTAGCTGAATTGGCAGCAGAGCATGAGGAACCAGAGAGAGATGCAATCCCTCCAAGAACAATGGACAACTGGCCAGGAGTAATGGATCCTGCAAACCTAAATACCTAGTAGAGCTGCAATCAGCAGAAACACCTGCCCTGGATTACAACCCCAAAACAACTGCACTACCACTAACAACCACCGGAGGGAGCCCAAGAGCAGAATTCACAAAAGTACCCCCCACCCTTGAAGAGGGGTCACCGAACCCTCACCAGAGCCCCCAGGCCGATCAGGATGAGCCAGATGAAAGGCACGGACCAAATCAGCAGCATGGACATGATAGAGGCAAAAACCCAAGAATTATCCTCCTGGCCATAACCCTTCCATTTGACAAGGTACTGAAGCCTCTGCCTCGAAAGGCGAGAATCCAAAATCTTCTCAACCATATACTCCAACTCCCCATCAACCAACACAGGAGCAGGAGGATCAACAGAGGGAACAACGGGCACCACTGTTGTGAATTCTGCTCTTGACGTAATTTCAGGTCCTGATGCCTATTTCTGCATTCAGGACCTGAAATTACGTCACGGCTTGCTGTGATTGGTCGCGTCGCGGTCACATGGGCGGCACGCAACCAATCACAAGCCGTGACGTAATTTTAAAAATGCGCGTGTCTCCTGCCTCCCGTGACGTCACGGCTTGTGATTGGTCGCATCGCCCATGTGAACGCGACGCGACCAATCACAAGCCGGAACGTAATTTAAAATCCTGAATGCCTAGAATTAGGCATTGAGGACCTGAAAATTACGTCACGGCTTGTTGTGATTGGTCGCGTCGCGGCCACATGGGCGGCACGCGACCAATCACAAGCCGTGACGTCACGGAAGGAAGTAAAAGCGCGCATTTTAAGCAAAGAAGGCTCCCGGTTCCCTCGGTAAGGTCCAGGCTGCGTCGGAGAGGTGAGTATAGCAATATTTTTTATTTTAATTCTTTATTTTACACATTAATATGGATCCCAGGGCCTGAAGGAGAGTTTCCTCTCCTTCAGACCCTGGGAACCATCAGGGATACCTTCCAATACTTGAGTCCCATTGACTTGTATTGGTATAGGGTATCGGTATCGGATTAGATCCGATACTTTGCCGGTATCGGCCGATACTTTCCGATACCGATACTTTCAAGTATCGGACGGTATCGCTCAACACTAGTAATGATGATGCTTTGGCTGCAATTTTCAGAAAGGGTCTTTCTGAATCTGTTAAAGATGTTATGGTGGGGTTTCCCACGCCTGTTGGTCTGAGTGATTCTATGTCTCTGGCCATTCAGATTGATCGGCGCTTGCGGGAGCGCAGAACTGTGTGAGCTGTGGCGTTGTCCTCAGAGCAGATGCCTGAGCCTATTCAGTGTGATAGGATTCTGTCTAGAACGGAACAACAAGGATTCAGACGTCAGAATAGGTTGTGTTTTTATTGTGGCGATGCTTCTCATGTCATTTCAGTCTGCCCTAAGTGTACAAAGAGAATCGCTAGTTCAGTTACCATCAGTACTGTACAACCTAAATTTCTGTTATCTGTGACCTTGATCTGCTCATTGTCGTCATTTTCTGTCATGGCGTTTGTGGATTCAGGCGCCACTTTGAACTTAATGGACTTTGAATTTGCCAGGCGTTGTGCTTTCCCCTTGCAGTCTTTGCAGAACCCTATTCCTTTAAGGGGCATTGATGCTACACCTTTGGCTAAAAATAAACCCCAGTTTTGGACACAGGTGACCATGTGCATGGCGCCAGCCCATCAGGAAGATTGTCGTTTTCTGGTGTTGCATAATTTGCATGATGCTATTGTGCTGGGTTTTCCATGGTTGCAGATACATAATCCTGTGTTGGATTGGAAGTCTATGTCTGTGACTAGTTCGGGTTGTCAGGGGGTTCATAATGACGTTCCTTTGATGTCAATCTCCTCTTCCATCTCTTCTGAGGTTCCAGAGTTTTTGTCTGATTTTCAGGATGTATTCGATGAGCCCAAGTCCAGTTCCCTTCCACCGCATAGGGACTGTGATTGTGCTATTGACTTGATTCCAGGCTGTAAGTTTCCCAAGGGCCGACTTTTCAACCTGTCTGTGCCTGAACATACCGCCATGCGGAGTTAAGTTAAGGAGTCTTTGGAGAAGGGGCATATTCGGCCATCTTCTTCACCGTTGGGAGCGGGATTTTTTTTTGTTGCTAAGAAGGATGGCTCCTTGAGACCCTGTATTGATTATCGCCTCTTGAATAAGATCACGGTCAAGTTTCAATACCCTTTACCTTTGCTTTCTGATTTGTTTGCCAAGATTAAGGGGGCTAGTTGGTTTACTAAGATTGACCTTCAGGGGGCATATAATCTTGTTCGTATTAAGCAGGGTGATGAATGGAAAACTGCGTTTAATACGCCCGAAGGCCATTTTGAATACCTTGTGATGCCATTCGGACTCTCTAATGCTCCATCTGTTTTTCAGTCCTTCATGCATGATATCTTCCGGAATTATCTTGATAAATTCATGATTGTATATTTGGATGATATCTTGATTTTTTCCGATGATTGGGAGTCTCATGTGAAACAGGTCAGGATGGTATTTCAGATCCTTCGTGATAATGCTTTGTTTGTGAAGGGGTCTAAGTGTCTCTTCGGAGGGCAGAAGGTTTCTTTTTTGGGCTTCATTTTTTCTCCCTCATCTATAGAGATGGATCCGGTTAAGGTTCAGGCCATTCATGATTGGATTCAGCCCACATCCATGAAGAGCCTTCAGAAATTTTTGGGCTTTGCTGACTTTTATCGCCGTTTCATTGCTAACTTCTCCAGTGTGGTTAAACCCCTGACCGATTTGACGAAGAAAGGCGCTGATGTAACGAATTGGTCCTCTGTGGCTGTCTCTGCCTTTCAGGAGCTTAAACGCCGATTTACTTCTGCCCCGGTGTTGCGTCAGCCGGATGTTTCTCTTCCGTTTCAGGTTGAGGTTGACGCTTCTGAGATTGGGGCAGGGGCCGTTTTGTCTCAGAGGAATTCTGTTGGTTCCTTGATGAAACCGTGTGCCTTCTTTTCCCGTAAGTTTTCGCCTGCTGAACGCAATTATGATGTCGGCAATTGGGAGTTGCTGGCTATGAAGTGGGCGTTTGAGGAATGGCGACATTGGCTTGAGGGAGCCAAGCACCGTATTGTGGTCTTGACCGATCATAAAAATCTGATTTACCTCGAGTCTGCCAAACGGCTGAATCCTAGACAGGCTCGATGGTCCTTGTTTTTCTCCCGTTTTGATTTCGTGGTCTCGTATCTTCCGGGTTCTAAGAATGTTAAGGCTGATGCCCTCTCTAGGAGTTTTTTGCCTTATTCTTCTGAGGTACTGGAACCGGTCGGCATTCTGAAGGAAGGGGTGGTCATTTCGACCATTTCCCCTGATTTGTGACGGGTTCTGCAGGAATTTCAGGCTGACAAACCTGACCGCTGTCCAGTGGGCAAACTGTTTGTTCCTGACAGATGGACTAGTAGAGTGATTTCTGAGGTTCATTGTTCTGTGTTGGCAGGCCATCCTGGTATTTTTGGTACCAGAGATTTGGTTGGTAGGTCCTTTTGGTGGCCTTCTTTGTCACGTGATGTGCGTTCTTTTGTGCAGTCCTGTGGGACTTGTGCGTGGGCGAAGCCTTGTTGTTCCCGTGCTAGCGGGTTTCTTTTGCCTTTGCCGGTCCCTGAGAGGCCCTGGACGCATATTTCTATGGATTTTATTTCAGATCTTCCGGTTTCCCAGAGGATGTCGGTTATCTGGGTGGTTTGTGACCGGTTCTCTAAGATGGTTCATTTGGTGCCTTTGCCTAAATTGCCTTCCTCTTCTGATTTAGTTCCGTTGTTTTTTCACCATGTGGTTCGTTTGCATGGTATTCCGGAGAATATTGTGTCCAACAGAGGTTCCCAGTTTGTTTCTAGGTTTTGGCGGGCCTTTTGTGCTAGGCTGGGCATTGATTTGTCTTTTTCTTCCGCATTTCATCCGCAGACAAATGGCCAGACCGAGCGAACTAATCAGACTTTGGAAACTTATTTGAGATGCTTTGTGTCTGCTGATCAGGATGATTGGGTGGCTTTCTTGCCATTGGCCGAGTTCGCCCTTAATAATCGGGCTAGTTCTGCTGCCTTGGTTTCGCCCTTCTTTTGTAATTTTGGTTTTCATCCTCGTTTTTCTTCGGGGCAGGTTGAGTCTTCTGATTGTCCTGGTGTGGATTCTGTGGTTGACAGGTTGCAGCAGATTTGGGCTCATGTGGTGGACAATTTGGTGTTGTTTCAGGAGGAGGCTCAGCGTTTTGCTAACCGTCGTCGGTGTGTTGGTTCCCGGCTTCGGGTTGGGGATTTGGTCTGGTTGTCTTCCCGTCATGTTCCTATGAAGGTTTCTTCCCCTAAGTTTAAGCCTCGGTTTATTGGTCCTTATCGGATTTCTGAGATTATCAATCCGGTGTCTTTTCATTTGGCCCTTCCGGCCTCTTTTGCCATCCATAATGTTTTCCATAGATCTTTATTGCGGAAATATGTGGTGCCCGTTGTTCCCTCTGTTGATCCTCCTGCTCCTGTGTTGGTTGATGGGGAGTTGGAGTATGTGGTTGAGAAGATTTTGGATTCTCGCCTTTCGAGGCGGAGGCTTCAGTACCTTGTCAAATGGAAGGGTTATGGCCAGGAGGATAATTCTTGGGTTTTAGCCTCTGATGTCCATGCTGCTGATTTGGTCTGTGCCTTTCATCTGGCTCATCCTGATCGGCCTGGGGGCTCTGGTGAGGGTTTGGTGACCCTTCTTCAAGGGGGGGTACTGTTGTGAATTCTGCTCTTGGGCTCCCTCCGGTGGTTGTTAGTGGTAGTGCAGTTGTTTTGGGGTTGTAATCCAGGGCAGGTGTTTCTGCTGATTGCAGCTCTACTAGGTATTTAGGTGTGCAGGATCCATTACTCTGGTTTCTCATGCTCTGCTGCCAATTCAGCTAAGTGTCTGTTTTTTTGTCTCTGTGCACACATGCAGTGTGCTTTGCAATTCAGTGCAAATCATTGTGTTTTTGTCCAGCTTAGACTTGTTTGGATTTTTCAGTCATGCTGGATTCTCAGGAGTTGCAGATATACTTGCTATGTCTTTAGTTAGATGTAGAATATTTGTATTTTCTGCTGTGGATATTTTTAGGATTTTAATACTGACCGCTTAGAATTCTGTCCTATCCTTTTCTATTTAGCTAAGTGTCTCTTTTGCTAAATTCTGTTTTTCTGCCTGCGTGTGTCTTTCCTCTTATACTCACAGTCAATATTTGTGGGGGGCTGCCTATCCTTTGGGGTTCTGCTCTGAGGCAAGATAGAATTCCCATTTCCACCTATAGGGGTATTTCGTCCTCCGGCTGTGTCGAGGTGTCTAGGACATGTTAGGTACACCCCACGGCTACTTCTAGTTGCGGTGTCAGTTTAGGGTTTGCGGTCAGTACAGGTACCACCTACTCCTGAGAAAGTCTCTCATGCGGCTCCAAGGTCACCGGATCATAACACACCACATATTTCCGCAATAAAGATCTATGGAAAACATTATGGATGGCAAAAGAGGCCGGAAGGGCCAAACGAAAAGACACCGGATTGATAATCTCAGAAATCCTATAAGGACCAATAAACCGAGGCTTAAACTTAGGGGAAGAAACCTTCATAGGAACATGACGGGAAGACAACCAGACCAAATCCCCAACCAGAAGCCAGGAACCAACACACCGACGACGGTTAGCAAAATGCTGAGCCTCCTCCTGAGACAACACCAAATTGTCCACCACATGAGCCCAAATCTGCTGCAACCTGTCAACCACAGAATCCACACCAGGACAATCAGAAGGCTCAACCTGCCACGAAGAAAAACGAGGATGAAAACCAAAATTACAAAAGAAGGGCGAAACCAAGGTAGCCGAACTAGCCCGATTATTAAGGGCGAACTCGGCCAATGGCAAGAAAGCCACCCAATCATCCTGATCAGCAGACACAAAGCATCTCAAATAAGTTTCCAAAGTCTGATTAGTTCGCTTGGTCTGGCCATTTGTCTGCGGATGAAATGCGGAAGAAAAAGACAAATCAATGCCCAGCCTAGCACAAAAGGCCCGCCAAAACCTAGAAACAAACTGGGAACCTCTGTCGGACACAATATTCTCCGGAATACCATGCAAACGAACCACATGCTGAAAAAACAACGGAACCAAATCAGAAGAGGAAGGCAATTTAGGCAAAGGCACCAAATGAACCATCTTAGAGAACCGGTCACAAACCACCCAGATAATCGACATCCTCTGGGAAACCGGAAGATCTGAAATAAAATCCATAGAAATATGCGTTCAGGGCCTCTCAGGGACCGGCAAAGGCAAAAGAAACCTGCTAGCACGGGAACAACAAGGCTTGGCCCACGCACAAGTCCCACAGGACTGCACAAAAGAACGCACATCACGCGACAAAGAAGGCCACCAAAAGGACCTACCAACCAAATCTCTGGTACCAAAAATACCAGGATGGCCTGCCAACACAGAACAATGAACCTCAGAAATCACTCTACTAGTCCATCTGTCAGGAACAAACAGTTTGCCCACTGGACAGCGGTCAGGTTTGTCAGCCTGAAATTCCTGCAGAACCGGTCGCAAATCAGGGGAAATGGCCGAAAGGACCACCCCTTCCTTCAGAATGCCGACCGGTTCCAGTACCTCAGGAAAATCAGGCAAAAAACTCCTAGAGAGGGCATCAGCCTTAACATTCTTAGAACCCGGAAGATACGAGACGACGAAATCAAAATGGGAGAAAAACAAGGACCATCGAGCCTGTCTAGGATTCAGCCGTTTGGCAGACTCGAGGTAAATCAGATTTTTATGATCGGTCAAGACCACATTACGGTGCTTGGCTTCCTCAAGCCAATGTCGCCATTTCTCAAACGCCCACTTCATAGCCAACAACTCCCGATTGCCGACATCATAATTGCGTTCAGCAGGCGAAAACTTACGGGAAAAGAAGGCACATGGTTTCATCAAGGAACCAACAGAATTCCTCTGAGACAAAACGGCCCCTGCCCCAATCTCAGAAGCGTCAACCTCAACCTGAAACGGAAGAGAAACATCCGGCTGACGCAACACCGGGGCAGAAGTAAATCGGCGTTTAAGCTCCTGAAAGGCAGAGACAGCCACAGAGGACCAATTCGTTACATCAGTGCCTTTCTTCGTCAAATCGGTCAGGGGTTTAACCACACTGGAGAAGTTAGCAATGAAACGGCGATAAAAATTAGCAAAGCCCGAAAATTTCTGAAGGCTCTTCACGGATGTGGGCTGAATCCAATCATGAATGGCCTGAACCTTAACCGGATCCATCTCTATAGATGAGGGAGAAAAAATGAAGCCCAAAAAAGAAACCTTCTGCACTCCAAAGAGACACTTAGACCACTTCACATACAATGCATTATCACGAAGGATCTGAAATACCATCCTGACCTGTTTCACATGAGACTCCCAATCATCGGAAAACATCAAGATATCATCCAAATATACAATCATGAATTTATCAAGATAATTCCGGAAGATATCATGCATGAAGGACTGAAAAACAGATGGAGCATTAGAGAGTCCGAATGGCATCACAAGGTATTCAAAATGGCCTTCGGGCGTATTAAACGCAGTTTTCCATTCATCACCCTGCTTAATATGAACAAGATTATATGCCCCCCGAAGGTCAATCTTAGTAAACCAATTAGCCCCCTTAATCCTGGCAAACAAATCAGAAAGCAAAGGTAAAGGGTATTGAAACTTGACCGTGATTTTATTCAAGAGGCGATAATCAATACAGGGTCTCAAGGAGCCATCCTTCTTAGCAACAAAAAAAATCCCGCTCCCAACGGTGAAGAAGATGGCCGAATATGCCCCTTCTCCAAAGACTCCTTAACATAACTCCGCATGGCGGTATGTTCAGGCACAGACAGGTTGAAAAGTCGGCCCTTGGGAAACTTACAGCCCGGAATCAAGTCAATAGCACAATCACAGTCCCTATGCGGTGGAAGGGAACTGGACTTGGGCTCATCGAATACATCCTGAAAATCAGACAAAAACTCTGGAACCTCAGAAGAGGTGGAAGAGGAGATTGACATCAAAGGAACGTCATTATGAACCCCCTGACAACCCGAACTAGTCACAGACATAGACTTCCAATCCAACACAGGATTATGTATCTGCAACCATGGAAAACCCAGCACAACAGCATCATGCAAATTATGCAACACCAGAAAACGACAATCTTCCTGATGGGCTGGCGCCATGCACATGGTCACCTGTGTCCAAAACTGGGGTTTATTTTTAGCCAATGCCCATTAAAGGAATAGGCTTCTGCAAAGACTGCAAGGGGAAACCACAACGCCTGGCAAATTCAAAGTCCATTAAGTTCAAAGCGGCGCCTGAATCCACAAACGCCATGACAGAAAATGACGACAATGAGCAGATCAAGGTCACAGATAACAAAAATTTAGGTTGTACAGTACTGATGGTAACTGAACTAGCGATTCTCTTTGTACGCTTAGGGCAGACTAAAATGACAGGAGAAGCATCGCCACAATAAAAACACAACCTATTCTGACGTCTGAATCCTTGTTGTTCCGTTCTAGACAGAATCCTATCACACTGCATAGGCTCAGGCATCTTCTCTGAGGACAACGCGACAGCGCGCACAGTTCTGCGCTCCCGCACGCGCCGATCAATCTGAATGGCCAGAGACATAGAATCACTCAGACCAACAGGCGTGGGAAACCCCACCATAACATCTTTAACGGATTCAGAAAGACCCTTTCTGAAAATTGCAGCCAAAGCATCATCATTCCATTTAGTCAGCTCAGCACAGACCATTTTCTAAATTTCTGACAATACAATTCTGCCGCTTCTTGACCCTGAGACAGGGCCAACAAGGTCTTCTCTGATTGATCCACAGAATTTGGTTCATCATATAATAATCCTAGAGCCTGAAAAAAGGCGTCTACATTAAGCAAGGCCAGATTCCCAGATTCCAGTGAAAATGCCCAATCCTGAGGGTCGCCACGCAACAGGGAGATGACAATTTTAACCTGCTGAATGGGATCACCAGAGGAACGAGGTTTCAGAGCAAAAAACAGTTTACAGTTGTTTTTAAAACTCAAAAATTTGGACCTGTCCCCAAAAAACAAATCAGGAGTAGGAATCCTAGGCTCTAAAAGCGGAGTCTGAACAATATAATCAGAAATACCCTGTACCCTAGCAGCAAGCTGGTCTACACGAGAAACTAATCCCTGAACATCCATGCTAGCACAAGTCTCCTCAGTCACCCAGAGGAAAAGAGGGAAGGAAAGAAAAAACAGGCTACAGAAAACACCTTTCTTCCCTTCTTCTGAGATGCATTTAACTCATTGTGGGCCAGTTGTACTGTTATGATCCAGTGACCTTGGAGCCGCATGAGAGACTTTCTCAGGAGTAGGTGGTACCTGTACTGACCGCAAACCCTAAACTGACACCGCAACTAGAAGTAGCCGTGGGGTGTACCTAACACGTCCTAGACACCTCGACACAGCCGGAGGACTAAATACCCCTATAGGTGGAAATGGGAATTCTATCTTGCCTCAGAGCAGAACCCCAAAGGATAGGCAGCCCCCCACAAAAATATTGACTGTGAGTATAAGAGGAAATACACACGCAAGCAGAAAAACAGAAATTAGCAAAAGAGGCACTTCTAGCTAAATAGAAAAGGATAGGACAGAATTCTAAGCGGTCAGTATAAAAATCCTAAAAATATCCACAGCAGAAAATACAAATATTCTACATCTAACTAAAGACATAGCAAGTATATCTGCAACTCCTGAGAATCCAGCATGACTGAAAAATCCAAACAAAGTCTAAGCTGGACAAAAACACAATGAATTGCACTGAATTGCAAAGCACAATGCATGTGTGCACAGAGACAAAAAAACCAGACACTTATCTTAGCTGAATTGGCAGCAGAGCATGAGGAACCAGAGAGAGATGCAATCCCTCCAAGAACAATGGACAACTGGCCAGGAGTAATGGATCCTGCACACCTAAATACCTAGTAGAGCTGCAATCAGCAGAAACACCTGCCCTGGATTACAACCCCAAAACAACTGCACTACCACTAACAACCACCGGAGGGAGCCCAAGAGCAGAATTCACAACAGCACCAAGACAACCAGCACAGCAGAGTCCTGCATGCGTACACCGAGGCCACTGATCATGTGACCCTTGACTCCGCCCATCCTGTGACATCACAGGTCCTTTGCGCAGAGAAACCAGAACAGCCTTCTTTGAGCAGCCCAAGCAGATGCAGGAGAGGAGCAACTTCAGCTTCAGGACCTGTGATGATGTCACGATTGCGTGACCGGTCACGTGAGGCGGGGAAGGATGGAAGGAAGGATTCAGGACGCAAATTCAGTTACTATAGTGGCAGAATCTGCCGCCCTCTCTCTCCATTGAAGGCAGTGCCGCTTGAGGCAAAGTACTCAACTTGCCACATGGTAGCGGCACCCCTGGGGGTTGGGACCAAGTCGCACTCTCTGGGATGGCACACGTGATACCGCCGGCCGATGATTGGTGGGCCCTAGTTCCATCAGGGTTTCTTCCACCTCCTACCACAGTTCCATCACCCCCTCTTCCTCCTCCTAATTATCATCTCAGAGCATGTCATCCATATCAGTTGCAAGCTGGAAGCAGTGCAGCACTCCCTCGGTGAAGTGGCAACAGGCTCTGCAGAAACTAATTTGTTTAGGTGACAAACAGCCCACCATCACAGAGTTGTGAAAGACACCCCTTCAGAAGAAGCAGACGTGAGACGTGCGATAGGGGGGACCCAGATCATGGCAGATATATACTGAGCAGTGGTAACCATGGTTGCCTGACAGTTAAAGCAACAGAGATAGCATGTATTTATCTTCATTTAGAATTTGGGAGAGAGATGTATCTGGATCCTTTAAAATTTATATCTAGCATTTTGGGCAGTAATATATATAGGATTGATATACATCCCCTCACCAAAACTAATGTTGTTAAAATAGTTTGACTGCACAGTAAATTACTTCATTGCTCTTGAAAAACTTTAATCATGTATGTGCTGTCTAAGCCCGGGTTCACACTTGCATTTGGCTGGTCTGCACATGCTTCGTACTTCCTCCCTTAAGCTCTGCCTACGCTCTGCCTACTTCCGCATTAACATTGGGTACGCAGGGACATGCGTTGTATGCGGATGCGTCCACATGCGGCGTTTTGACATGCCCACCGACCGCACGGGAACACAACATGAGAAGAACATTGCAGGCTGAGTCTAACAAGCCACCGTAGCTGGCAGATCCGGAGGTCATCACAAAACCTCCGGCTGCCATGACAACATGGGATCCCCCGTGATATGATAAGATCTCATCACAGGGGGGCATCGGAGAGGTGAGTATAGATGTCGTCTCCCTCTGCTATCTTCTAAATGCCTCGATCGCGTCATCTAGAAGATAGCAAATGGTTAACATTATTGGGACCTGATCGAATCCGGTCTCGATGATGCCACCTGTCAGAGCTACTGCTCTACATAGGAATTGCAGCGCTTGCAGGCCTGAGCGCTGTAAGACCACCAGCTACTTATAAACGTTGGCGCTGCACAGAGCCCAGCAAGCGCCGACATTCATGTACCATGGGGGGTCGGGAAGCGGTTAATGTATCCCAGAACAGTGTTTGCATTTTTGGCTGCTGCATTACATTTTTCACTCATGTCTGTGATCTATTAGTATACCCAAGTCATCTATTAGTATACCCAAGTCTTTTTCACACGTACTGTTGGTCATTTCTTTTCCTCCCATTTTGTAGATGTAATTTTCATTTTTCTGGCTCAGATGTAGAATCTTGCATTGCTCCCTGTTAAATACCATTCTATTAATCGCTGCCTATTGTTCAAGCTTATCTAGATCCTTCTGACTCCTTTCTCTGTCTTCTCTAGTGTAAAGGTACCGTCACACTCAGCGACGCTGCAGCGATATAGACAACGAGCCGATTGCTGGAGCGTCGCTGTTTAGGTCGCTGTAGAGATGTCAAACACAGCAGCTCCAGAACGATGCAGGAGCAATCCTGTGACGTAACGGCGACTCACTTATCGTTCTCACAGGTCGTTAGCTCCATGTAAAACATTGCTGGCATCGTTGCTTTTGCTGTCAAACACGACGATACACGCCGACCTGACGACCAAATAAAGTTCTGGACTTCTAGCTCCAACCAGCGATATCACAGCGGGATCCAGATCGCTGCTGCGTGTCAAACACAACGAGATCGCTATCCAGGACGCTGCAACGTCACGGATCGTTGTCGTTCTCGTTGTAAAGTTGCTGAGTGTGAAGGTACCTTTAGCTATCCCTCCTAGCTTTGCATCGTCTGCAAATTTGTTTAGGTTTACTTTTACTTCCTTATCTAGATCACTTATAAAAAAGTTGAATAACACTGGGGCCAGGACAGAGCCTTGTGATACCCAACTTGAAACACTCTTTCAATTGGATATGCAACCATTTATTACCACTCTTTGAGTACAATCGCTCAGCCAATTATGAATCCACCTAACTGTAGCCTTGTCAATCCTATACTTGGTCATTTTTTCAATAAGGGTAGTATGAGATACTTTATCAAATGCTTTGCTGAAGTCGAGATATACTATATCTACCGCATTTCCCTGATCCACCCAGTCATGATTCCATCATAGAAGAAAATTAGATTAGTCTAGCATGACTTGTTTGCTACAAATCCATGCTGTCTCTGGTAATTACTGTATTCTTATTCAAGAATTTACATACATGCTGTGTAATAATTTGTTCAAAGATCTTTCCTGGTATAAAAGTAAGGCTCACTGGTCTATAATGCCCTGGCTCCATCTTCTTTCCTTTTTTCAAGATTGGGACAACATTTGCCCTTCTTCAATCTTCTGGGACTTCTCTTGTTTTCCAGGATTTTTCAAATATTATGGCTAGAGGTTCTGCAATTTCCTCTGCTATCTCTTTCAGTAGCCTAGGATGTAATTTGTTTGGACCATTAGATTTAGTGTGTATTTTTTTTATTCCTCCAATAACACCTGAAGACCAGTCGATGTTACAATTGCTTCCTTATAGAACACAGATGCAAAATAGGAATTTAAAAAGTCGCCCTTCTCAGCATCATTTTTTTACCTCTTCATGATTTTCATCCTGTAAAAATCTCATAGCATCTTTGACTTTTTCTTTTGCTTTTGACATACCCCCAAATCCTTTTTATTGCTTTTAGTCTCATTTGCCAAATTCTCATAATTTCTGGCTTTAGGTCTTCTATCGCTTGCCCTGCCTTCCCTGCAGACAGAATTATATTCTTCTTTAGATATGCCCCCCTCATTTCATTTAATATACATTTCATTTTTCTTTTTTAACAAGTGTTTAAGTTCTGTGTTCATTCATCCTGGTGTCTTTAAATGTTTGCAATTCTTCCTTCTTTTTGAGATTGTTACTGATTGTGCAGTGACAATTTCTAAATGGAAAATCTTCCATCCTTCTTTCCTTTAGAACATCCTGCCATTGAACCTTTTGTACCCTTTTTCTGAGTCCATTAAAGTCTGCCTTTCTGAAGTTCGACCTTAAAGTCTGAGTCCTTGTTGGTCTTCCTCCTATTGGAATCCAAATTTTGAGGATAGCATGATCGCTGCCTCCTAAATTTCCAGCCACCTTTACTTCCAGGTGGCCTATAGTAAACACCTACAATAATGTCCTTTCTGTTCTCCTCTCCATCTCTCCTAAAGGTACCGTCACATTAAGCGACGCTGCAGCGATATCGACAACGATGCCGATCGCTGCAGCGTCGCTGTGTGGTCGCTGGAGAGCTGTCACACAGACAGCTCTCCAGCGACCAACGATGCCGAAGTCCCCGGGTAACCAGGGTAAACATCGGGTTACTTAGCGCAGGGCCGCGCTTAGTAACCCGATGTTTACCCTGGTTACCAGTGTAAATGTAAAAAAAACCTAACACTACATACTTACAGTGCCGTGTCTGTCGCGTCCCTCGCCTTCAGCTTCCCTGCACTGTGTAAGTGCCGGCCCTAAGCACAGCGGTGACGTCACCGCTGTGCTTTGCTTTACGGCCGGCACTGACACATTCAGTGCAGGAAGCTCTGAGCAGCAGAGCGGACGCCGGGGGATGTGACAGACATCAGAGGGTGAGTATGTAGTGTTTTTTTTTTACTTTTACAATGGTAACCAGGGTAAATATCGGGTTACTAAGCGCGGCCCGGCGCTTAGTAACCCGATATTTACCCTGGTTACCATTGTAAAACATTGCTGGCATCGTTGCTTTTGCTGTCAAACACGACGATACACGCCGATCTGACGACCAAATAAAGTTCTGGACTTTCAGCAACGACCAGCGATATCACAGCAGGATCCAGATCACTGCTGTGTGTCAAACACAACGATATCGCTATCCAGGATGCTGCAACGTCACGGATCGTTGTCGTTCTCGTTGCAAAGTCGTTTAGTGTGAAGGTACCTTAACAGTTTCTGCAGAGCTACCATTCTGTGAAGCTTCGATCTGTGTGGAGATATACATTTTCCTAACATATAATACAACACCTCCTCCCCTCTTGTTAAGCCTTTTCTTATAAATAAGTTGTAGCCTTCAAGGTTTATGTTCCAATCATGTGTATCATCCCTCCAAGTTTCAGTGATGCCTATGAGATCATATCTCTCTTCTTGTGTTAGGCCGGTTTCACACGTCAGTGGCTCCGGTACATGAGGTGACAGTTTCCTCACGTACCGGAGACACTGACACACGTAGACCCATAAAAATCAATGCATCTGTGCAGATGTCATTGATTTTTTGCGGACCGTGTCTCCGTGTGCCAAACACGGAGACATGTCAGTGTTCGTGGGAGCGCACGTATTACACGGACCCATTAAAGTCAATGGGTCCGTGTAAAACACGGACCACACACGGACGGTCTCCGTGTGCAGTCCCTGTGGCGTGCAGGAGACAGCGCTACAGTAAGCGCTGTCCCCCCCACATGGTGCTGAAGCCGCGATTCATATCTTCTGTGCAGCAGCGTTTGCTGCATAGAAGATATGAATAATAGTGTTTAAATGAAAGATCTACCTGACCGCCACCCCCCCACCCCCTGTGCGCCCCCCCGCTGTTCAGAAAATACTCACCCGCTCCCACGTTGGCTGTCGCTGCTTCCTGGTCTGGCCGCGGCTTCTACTGTATGCGGTCACGTGGGGCCGCTCATTTACAATCATGAATAGTCGGCTCCGCCCCTATGGGAGGTGGAGCCGCCTATTCATGACTGTAAATGAGCGGCCCCACGTGACCGCATACAGTGAAAGCCGCGGCCAGACCAGGAAGGAGCGACAGCCAACGAGGGTTGCGGGGGGCAGCGGACACATCGATCTTTCATTTAAACACTATTATTCATATCTTCTATGCAGCAAACGCTGCTGCACAGAAGATATGAATCGCGGCTTCAGCATGATGCAGGGGACAGCGCTAAACTTTAGCGCTGTCTCCTGCACGCTCCGTGTGGTACCCACTCGCCACACGGGCGGCACACGTGTGCCGCACGTATGGCCTACGTGAGCTCACGGGCACACGGACACGGATAACTCTGGTACCGATTTTTTCCGGTACCGGAATTATCTGGACGTGTGGGACAGCCCTTAGGAGTAGTGGTGAGCGAGTGTGCTCTTTACTCGAGTTTTCTGAGTATCTTGGGCATGCTCGTAGATTATGTTTGCGTCCCCGCAGTTGCATGATTTGCAGCTGATAGACAACCTGAACACATGCAGGGATTGCCTGTTTGTTAGGGAATCCCCACTTGTATTCAGGCCGCAAATCATGCAGCTGCGGGGACACAAACCTAATCTACGAGCATGCTCAAGATACTTGGAGAACACCCGAGCATGCTCGGAAAACTCGAGTAATGAGCATACTCGCTCATCACTAGTTAGCAGCTCCAATTCTCCTTGTTTATTTCCCATGCTCTGTGCATTTGTATAGACACATTTTAGTTTGTAGTCGATTTCTCTTTATCGTCTGTTTTCATTCAGAATTAGATTTTTATGCTCTTTATTTCTGCTTCTAATAGCAAGGTTCTCAAAAGAATTAATTAACTGCATATTTTTTTCCTGACCACATATTTCCAATCCCATATTTCTCTAGTTTAAAGCTCTCCTGATGAGTGTAGCAAGATGTCTACGAAATATGTGTTTTCTTGTTTCCATTTCGTTCACTTTCCTGTCTAGGTCTTCAAAGTCTCTGCATTTAACTTCCAGGTCTTTTTTTGCTGTATCATTTGTTCGTAAGTGTATTACTAGATATGTGTAGTCGTCAGTAGCACTGAAGAGTCTTTATACCATATCAGACACATCTTTAATTTGGGTACATGGAAGACAGCACACGTCTCGTGAAGTAACTTCCGGTCGGCAGATAGCGGCTTCTGTTCCTCTCAGTAGGGAATCCCCCTTGACCACCACTCTCCTTTACTTCTTCACACACAGCTATTCTTTTTCCCACTTCAAGAGGCTTCTGATTTCTTACTAGAGTGTTCTTTGTTATTTGATGTACATTTTCATAGTTGTCCTGCGTGGCAACCTCATATCAGTTCTTCCGCAGTATGGGTGCTGCTGGCTGCTTCCTCATCCTCCTGTCTCCTCATCCACGTGCTTCTATTTCTCTTCTTCTGCAGGTACATTGAAAGATACTTCTCTTCAAACATTCTGAATAGTTATTTTTACTCTGTCATTAGCTTCTGCATGATCGCTAAAAAGTTCTTCTCTTGCAACATTGTGAAGAGATTCTTCTGCTCTGTTACAGAAATCCTCATCTTATTTGATTAGCTTCAGTTTAGATATTCTCTCCTGAAGACTTTGCACCTTTTCCTCTAACAGATTCACAAGCTTGCATTTCTGGCACATAAAGTTTGCCTTTTTCGTTGGCAAGTCAGTAAGCATACAGCACAAATTGTAGCCCACCATAAGGGTAATCTCCTCCATGTTGAACAAAACTAATTTCTGTTGAATCATGTAAAGATTTAATTTCTGGTTTGGCATTTTCCTTCAAGCACCTTGATACATCTACAACCAAAGATCTTTAGGCTTGCAGCAACTCTCGGAAGAATGAAGCAACCTAAAAAAATGTGCACTCCTCCTATTTGTATTCGATTGAAGGCAGATGTGCAGTAAGAGACCTGAAAAATGTAGTGGCCACCCCAGCTATGGGATCCATTACCATCCAGGTGTTTCCCAGAGTTTGGGGACCTTGGTGCATATACTAAAGCCACCACAGGTTCCAATAGCGTTGCCCACCAGAAGGTACCCTGACCAGCCCTGGAGGTAGATGGAATTCCTGATGGTGAAGAAGTCAGTCTTCAGGACTTGGCTCCCTAGGAGTGAATCAGGGAGTGTTAATAGTTAGCCTAATTGCCTATTGCTGATGGCAACAATAACAACCACCTACAAAGTCATATTGGCCAAAATTGTTGATTCACAGCTGGGATTTGTTCCTTAATGTCCATACACTTGATCCCTGCTTTGGGATGAAGATAGACCCAAATTAGCCAAATAGTCTGAACTTTTATTTTCTTTTATATTTTTTGTTACCCCCATTGTGCCCCTTTCAGCTGGACAAAGGGAACTGAAGAGTCGGGAAGGTCCTACACCTTCAGCTATGAACTGAGCTGCATTCACAATAACTGTGTCATTCAGTGGTCTAACTAGAGTCCCATGGGCCCTGCTGCAAAATTTGTACCTGGGTCCCCACATGTATGTTGGTCAGATGTATGGGCCCTTGTAGCATTCTAGATCCTATAAAAAAAAGTGTACTCACCCCTACGTAATAATGAGACCCATTCTGGCTGTTTCCTGTAATAATCTCTCCCATCCTGGGCCCCTTCCAGTAATAATGCCCCCTGTTGGGCCCTCCCAGTAATAATGCCCCCCATCCTAGGCCCCATGAAATAACAATGTCCTCCATCCTGCACTCCTATCTGGTATAATGTCCAACATTATGGGCAATCCTTACTGGTGTAATGTTCCCCATCATGTAATACTTTCCCCCATCCTTGGACCTTTATATAATAATGTCCCCCATCTTGGACCATTTCCTACAATAATGTCCTCCTTCCTGAGCAACTTCCAGTAATAATATCCCATCCTAGTCCCTTCTGGTAGTAATTTGCCCCATCCTGAACCCTTTCAGTTATAGAGCGCCCCATCCAATAACATTGTCCCCCACCCTGGGTTCTTTCTTGGTATAATGTCCCTATCCTGGTATAATGCCCCTCATTTTGGGCCTCGTCTATTCTTCTCCAGAACATTTAAAAAATAAACAAATGATTATTCTTACCTTACCCCGCTACCATGGTGTGCAGGGTTCTCCTCTATAGTCGACACAGAAACCAGCAGCTGACCTCAGTGTGCCGGCTCGGGTAGCACATGACGTCACAAACCTCTAATTGGCCGGCAGCATGTATTACAGTGAATTAACTTGAACAACATAGAATTATTGTTGTCCTATTTGTAGGTACATTATATAGTAAAATGAATGGTGTTGTTTAAAATGAAAAACCCAAAACAAATATGAATGGAATCCTAGACTACAAAACCAAACCACAACACAAGGATTCCTAAAATATAACTTTTAATATATAAAGTTAAAATAACAAAGTTCTAAAATTGCAGACAGCATGATACAGATAAATAACCAACAGGGAAAACAAATAACCCCTACTAGATACCCTACTCTTGTCCACTACCTACTTACGGGGGTAGGCACCCTAAGTTACTGCGGTTGGTGCCCCCGTTCCACGAAGACTAGCCCTACTAGCCCTACAAATAACCTACTATCCTACCTAAGATAGTAGGTTATTTGTAGGGCTAGTAGGGCTAGTCTTCGTGGAACGGGGGCACCAACCGCAGTAACTTAGGGTGCCTACCCCCGTAAGTAGGTAGTGGACAAGAGTAGGGTATCTAGTAGGGGTTATTTGTTTTCCCTGTTGGTTATTTATCTGTATCATGCTGTCTGCAATTTTAGAACTTTGTTATTTTAACTTTATATATTAAAAGTTATATTTTAGGAATCCTTGTGTTGTGGTTTGGTTTTGTTGTTTAAAATGGCAACTTGTCCCGCAAAAAAATATAAAATGACTGTTGAAAAAAAGGGGAGGAAAAATATAAAAATCCCAAAATAAAAAATTGGCCATGCCAAGAAGGGGTTAAACAATGGATGTCAATACTGCAACTAAATTGATTCACACAGGTCATTAGATTCTCCAAGAAACATCTCTACACCTTCAGTTACTAACTTCTCCAGTCTCTATGGAAGCTTTATAGCATCTCTACCAAGTATCCGCAACCATTGTAATAAATAATTGAATTTCTGATTAAAAAAATTATAATTTCCCAGTTCCTCTGATAAAATCTTACTAAGAGCCTCACATAGAGGATGAAATTTAGTTTTGATGTGTATCCTCCAAATATATTTAGATGGTATTCATCTCTCTTCAATCCTTCTATAATAGAGCCACTTCAAATGAACCTGATTAATTCAAGTAGAGAGCAAATAGATGAATCAAGGTTTACAATGAGAAGTCATGCACAATTTTGCAATGCAGATAAACAAAAAATATAAATAAAATGCTAAAATCTAATTTTCTCTATCACAAGTTGAAAAAATTTACAAGTTGGGTGAAATGGTGGGAAAAAAAGCCAACAATTTCTCTTCTGTTTTATTGGGTTTTGTTTTTATGACAACTTGATTCTTGCGGTTAGTATATTTACAATGATATTCTACTTATTTTTATATATTTTACGTATATTTTTCTTTTTACTTTGGTGATTGAAAAAAATTAATTAGTGTGAAAAAAATAGTTTTTTTTCCTCTTTATAAGGCCTTGCTCCCAGTTGCGTCTAAATATGCCAAGTGCAATGCGATAATAAAATACCCGTGCCGACCATCAGTATAGCATGTGATTTTGACAGATACATTACAATTCTGTAGCATAGGAAACTGTACATGGTCTTGTAAAAGATTAATAGCTGCCGAGTAAAAAAGTGTATTGTATACAGAGAGCACACAGATGACAAGTGAAAAAAAAATGGTTCCACTCTTCTGGATGAGAATCGGACCGATTTTTTATACGCAAGTGGGAACGAGGTCAAAGACCACATTCATACATTCAGTATTTGGTCAGTATTTTATTTCAGTAAAATCAGTAGTGAGACAAATTAGAGGAAAAGTATAAAAGAAACACGTCACCACTTCTGCATTTTTCACCCACTCCTGGTTTTGACTTACAAATACTGAGGTAAAATGAGCCCCCCATTCCTGCCCCGACGCGCGTTTTGCGCGTAGCTTTCTCAAGGGGAGGTGTTGGGGCAGCATTGGTGGGCTCACTCTGTTTTTCCCATCATGGGTAAGCAGCACTATGTTACCTACTTTTTCAATCCTATTTCTTTTGCCTATGACCATTTGGTCCTTTTTGATCAATATGTGGCTTTTTGCGATTTACTCGGTGTACTTTATTTCATGAATGCTGCTATGTACATTGGACTGCTTGACGCTCCCCATTTTTTCCTCCTTATCTGGACTCCTATGTATTTTATGGTATACTTTATAGTGAATCTTTCAATAAATGAATTTTAGTTTTATTGGTGGTTTATGGTGACTCCTTTCGTTTTGCTGTTTCTGTCAATCCCCACAGTATAGTAGAGCAGTTAAACAATGTCTTCAGTGTACAATTTACATTTCTATTAACACTATGAGATGGTGAAAGAAATATGTTATTGAGAAAAATCTGTTCATCTATAAAGACTTTTATCTATCAGCCGAAGCATGCAGAGGCCCATTTCAGGTCATTACCTGGTTATTTACATGTAATACGGTGCTTATTTTTCATCAGGTATTTTATACACTTGCGAATACTCTATAACATTTTTCATATGACCAAGGGACATTACTCCTAGGCATACCCAAACCATAATTATTATTTTTCTAAATCTAAACACCACAATTCAGCTGTTTGTATACTTCACCAAAGGCAGAAAAGGCCAACGTTTTTCAGTGTGGGATCTACTACAGTTTTTTACACCTTTTTTAATGTTTGCCCATGGACCTTCTGATGACGTATACAAAGAATACTGCTACAAAGTTTTTCGATAACTTACTGCCAAACAGAGGAGGCTTTAGACAAAGGGACCTTGGCAAAAAAAAAGTGAGGTCCCAAATTCTGCACTCAAATAATGATATTACCAGTTGGTCCACTAATTCAGAGCCTGTTTAATAAGACACATGACTGACACTTGGCAATTATGCGTCTCACCAGGTATCTGTAGATGAGATGTCACCATCTCATGTCACCATCTCATGTCACCTCCTGACGCAATAATAGCCACCGGACAAGCACTTTAAGTCAAAAGATTCCTTTAAAGGAGTTGTCCGGTGAAAACAAATTATCATCTGTCCACCGGATAGGTGATAAGCTTTTGATCAGTGGGGGTCAGACCACTGGGACCCTCACTGATTGGCAGAACAGGGAACTTTTAACTTTTATCCCCTTTAGAATGAATAGCAGTGCGCATAAGTGTCCTGCGCTCCTTTTATCTCCTATAGGGCTGCCGACCTGTGTGCTCGGCTTTTTCTGTCAGCCTCATAAACAATGAATGGATTGGCGGTCAGACGTGCTCCGTTCTGATGACTGCTGCGAGTTCCAAAAGTCAGACAACCATTGATCAGTAACTTATCGCCTATCCTGTGGATAGGCATGCCAGGTGGGTGACAGCAGTGATTTATCTTATCTTTTTATCACTTTAAGTTTGTGCTTTTTGTTTCTCCTTATTATAGTGTGTTTTAATGTGTGTGACGGGTGTTGAGGTGCTGAATAAATCTCATCAGTAACCAGTCCTGGATCTGGCTAAGAGCTCATTCAGATGTCTGATATTCACATACGAGTACTATTCATATTTTTGACAGACAGCATTTGTACATGTAATAGTCAATGAAAATCGCAGAGACACGTCCGATTTTGATCTAAGGGTCAGATGAAGCTGAACTGTTTTGTTCAAGAACTGTTACATCTGACCGCCGGTATTGAGAACAGCTGATCGGTGGGAATGCTGTGGGCCGAAAGCCCAGCGATCTCATAACAGGCATGTGCATCTTAATAAGGTGTACTGTTCCACCAGAAATATAACTCCAGGCACGGGCTGCAGGACATTTCTGGTGTAATTTACCCCACCTTAATGGTGTAAATTATGATGAACCTGCAGACATACCACTAAACTGGCCATATACCGTACACAGCCCTTTCACACTGGTCATGTATCGCACACATAATGACAATATACCATACACGGCCCTCACACACTGGTCATGTATCGCACACATAATGACAATATACCGCACACAGCCCTGACACACTGCCCATATATCGCACATAGCCCTCACACGCTGGTCATATATCACACACAGCCCTCACACACTGCCCATATATCATACACAGCCCTCACACACTGGTCATATATTATACACAGCCCTCACACGCTGGTCATATATCACACACAGCCCTCACACGTTGGTCATATATCACACACAGCCCTCACACACTGCCCATATATCATACACAGCCATCACATACTGGCCATATATCATACACAGCCCTCACACACTGGTCATATATCATACACAGCCCTCACACACTGGTCATATATCATACACAGCCCTCACACACTGGTCATATATCATACACAGCCCTCACACACTGGTCATATATCATACACAGCCCTCACACACTGGTCATATATTATACACAGCCCTCACACACTGGCCATATATCATACACAGCCCTCACACACTGGTCATATATTATACACAGCCCTCACACACTGGTCATATATTATACACAGCCCTCACACGCTGGTCATATATCACACACAGCCCTCACACACTGCCCATATATCACACACAGTCCTCACACGCTGGTCATATATCACACACAGCCCTCACACACTGACCATATATCGCACACAGCCCTCACACACTGCCCATATATCACACACAGTCCTCACACACTGGCCGTACATTGCACACAGCCCTCACACACTGCCCATATATCACACACAGCCCTCACACACTGGCCATATATCATACACAGCCCTCACACACTGGCCATATATCACACACAGCCCTCACACACTGCCCATATATCGCACACAGCCCTCACACACTGCCCATATATCACACACAGCCCTCACACACTGGCCACATATCACACACAGCCCTCACACACTGGCCACATATCACACACAGCCCTCATATCATACACAGCCCTCACACGCTGGTCATATATCACACACAGCCCTCACACACTGCCCATATATTGCACACAGCCCTCACACACTGACCATATATCGCACACAGGACTCACACACTGGCCATATATTATACACAGCCCTCACACACTGACCATATATCGCACACAGGACTCACACACTGGCCATATATTATACACAGCCCTCACACACTGGCCATATATCACACACAGCCCTCACACACTGGTCATATATCACACACAGCCCTCACACACTGCCCATATACTGCACACAGCCCTCACACACTGCCCATATATCGCACACAGGACTCACACACTGGCCATATATTATACACAGCCCTCACACACTGGCCGTACATCGCACAAAGCCCTCACACACTGGCCATATATCACACACAGCCACCATGCACTAGTCATATATCACACACAGCCCTCACACATTGGTCGTATATCACACACAGCCCTCACACACTGGTTGTATATCACACACAGCCCTCACACACTGGCCATATATCATACACAGCCCTCACACACTGGCAATATATCGCACACAGCCCTCACACACTGGCCATATATCGCACACAGCCCTCACACACTGGCCATATATCGCACACAGCTCTCACACAATGGCCATATATCGCACACAGCCCTCACACACTGCCCATATATCGCACACAGCCTTTGAATGATAGTTTTCATGCATGATCACGTCTTCCATCACTGAAGGGCAGATACACCGCAGTACAGGGCCAGGCAGCAGCACTTAACAGAATATAGAGCTGCAGTGTTCCACTCTGTAAATTACCTATACCTGTCAGCTAATCGGTGGGGGCTCCAGTTGTCAGATTCCAATCAACCTCTTTATACTCATGCAAGTCCTAGTCAGTTCCTTTAACGAACGTAGCATTCCAGTAAGAATTAACACATTTCTTTAGATTTTTTTTTTATTACATTTATAACTTTTTGTATCAACAAAATTAATATTTGGAACAGACCTCCTTTAATTCTAATTGACGCATGGCCTGGTATCATTGTCAGTCCCATCGCTAGACTCATGGCAGGATGATCACTGTAGGGTAATAACTACTGTATATTAAAATACTATTGTAGGAAGACAAATGACACAAAACACACTTCAATGGCATAAAATAAATTTATTAAAGCATTTCTGTAATATAGTTTATTCGCTTTTCGTTGTCTTTTATTGTACAGTCACTTTTGATGGACTTGCTGGGTGTAACCCTATTAACCATTGTCCCGATAATTACTTATGAGCACCAATGAATACAATTCTGTTGCTGCCATTGCCACCATGTGCTGTATTATGAAGAGAGTAACTCCGTATACAGGACCATGATTGAACAGTAGCAGTCGAATAGCAGCTGTTCACGGCTGACAGCTGATACCTCTACTGTGCAAAAAGAGATTAATGGGATTATTAAATCTCTTTTATAAATACTCCGAAAATGTCAGATATCATGATGGAGAGTCCCAAATTGTAAGTGGCTTATTATTTACCCGACCCACCTATGTAGGTAATCCCATTAGTGACAGCTTTCCTATCAATTACTCTATTATAGGAATCCCTTCTCATGTGATTACTGTAAACTTTTCCCAGATTCTACAAATTATTTCAGGTAGAAAACAAAAGAAAAATCAGGAATAATAAAAAAAATGTTGATGTTCACGACTCTGGCTCACTTGGGCTGCACTGACTATCAGAGGACTTTTCAACATGAAGCCCCAAAGGTCCAGTAAAAAATTAACCCCTTAAGCCCCGAGGGTGGTTTGCACGTTAATGACCGGGCCAATTTTTACAATTCTGACCACTGTCCCTTTATGAGGTTATAACTCTGGAACGCTTCAACGGATCTTGGCGATTCTGACATTTTTTTCTCGTGACATATTGTACTTCATGTTAGTGGTAAAATTTCTTCGATATAACTTGCGTTTATTTGTGAAAAAAACGAATATTTGGCGAAAATTTTGAAAATTTCGCAATTTTCCAACTTTGAATTTTTATGCCCTTAAATCACAGACATATGTCACACAAAATACTTAATAAATAACATTTCCCACATGTCTACTTTACATCAGCACAATTTTGGAACCAAAATTTTTTTTTGTGACGGAGTTATAAGGGTTAAAAGTTGACCAGCAATTTCTCATTTTTACAACACCATTTTTTTTTAGGGACCACATCTCATTTGAAGTCATTTTGACGGGTCTATATGATAGAAAATACCCAAGTGTGACACCATTCTAAAAACTGCACCCCTCAAGGTACTCAAAACCACTTTCAAGAAGTTTATTAACCCTTCAGGTGTTTCACAGGAATTTTTGGAATGTTTAAATAAAAATGAACATTTAACTTTTTTTCACACAAAATTTATTTCAGCTCCAATTTGTTTTATTTTACCAAGGGTAACAGGAGAAAATAGACCCCAAAAGTTGTTGTACAATTTGTCCTGAGTACGCTGATACCCCATATGTGGGGGTAAACCACAGTTTGGGCGCATGGCAGAGCTTGGAAGCAAAGGAGCGCCATTTGACTTTTCAATGCAAAATTGACTGGAATTGAGATGGGACGCCATGTTGCATTTGGAGAGCCCCTGATGTGCCTAAACATTGAAACCCCCCACAAGTGACACCATTTTGGAAAGTAGACCCCCTAAGGAACTTATCTAGATGTGTGGTGAGCACTTTGACCCAACAAGTGCTTTACAGAAGTTTATAATGCAGAGCCGTAAAAATAAAAAATCATATTTTTTCACAAAAATTATCTTTTCACCCCCAATTTTTTATTTTCCCAAGGGTGAGAGAAGAAATTGGACCCCAAAAATTGTTGTGCAATTTGTCCTGAGTACGCTGATACCCCATATGTGGGTGTAAACCATTGTTTGGGCCCAGGGCAGAGCTCGGAAGGGAAGGAGCGCCATTTGACTTTTCAATGCAAAATTGACTGGAATTGAGATGGGACGCCATGTTGCATTTGGAGAGCCCCTGATGTGCCTAAACATTGAAACCCCCCACAAGTGACACCATTTTGGAAAGTAGACCCCCTAAGGAACTTATCTAGATGTGTGGTGAGCACTTTGACCCAACAAGTGCTTTACAGAAGTTTATAATGCAGAGCCGTAAAAATAAAAAATCATATTTTTTCACAAAAATTATCTTTTCACCCCCAATTTTTTATTTTCCCAAGGGTGAGAGAAGAAATTGGACCCCAAAAATTGTTGTGCAATTTGTCCTGAGTACGCTGATACCCCATATGTGGGTGTAAACCATTGTTTGGGCCCAGGGCAGAGCTCGGAAGGGAAGGAGCGCCATTTGACTTTTCAATGCAAAATTGACTGGAATTGAGATGGGACGCCATGTTGCATTTAGAGAGCCCTTGATGTGCCTAAACATTGAAACCCCTAACAAGTGACACCATTTTGGAAAGTAGACCCCCTAAGGAACTTATCTAGATGTGTGGTGAGCACTTTGACCCAACAAGTGCTTTACAGAAGTTTATAATGCAGAGCCGTAAAAATAAAAAATCATATTTTTTCACAAAAATGATCTTTTCACCCCCAATTTTTTATTTTCCCAAGGGTAAGAGAAGAAATTGGACCCCAAAAATTGTTGTGCAATTTGTCCTGAGTACACTGATACCCCATATGTGGGTGTAAACCATTGTTTGGGCGCAGGGCAGAGCTCAGAAGGGAAGGAGCGCCATTTGACTTTTCAATGCAAAATTGACTGGAATTGAGATGGGACGCCATGTTGCGTTTGGAGAGCCCCTAATGTGCCTAAACATTGAAACCCCCCACGAGTGACACCATTTTGGAAAGTAGACCCCTTAAGGAACTTATCTAGATGTGTGTTGAGCACTTTGACCCAACAAGTGCTTCACAGAAGTTTATAATGCAGAGCCGTAAAAATAAAAAATCATATTTTTTCACAAAAATGATCTTTTCACCCCCATTTTTTTATTTCCCCAAGGGTAAGAGAAGAAATTAGACCACAAAAGTTGTTGTGCAATTTGTACTGAGTACGACGATACCCCATATGTGGGTGTAAACCACTGTTTGGGCGCATAGCAGAGCTCAGAAGGGAAGAAGCGCTATTTTACTTTTCAATGCAAAATTGACTGGAATTAAGATGGGATGCCATGTTGCGTTTGGAGAGCCCCTGATGTGCCTAAACATTAAACCCCCCCACAAGTGACACCATTTTGGAAAGTAGACCCCCTAAGGAACTTATCTAGATGTGTTTTGAGAGCTTTGAACCCCCAAGTGTTTCACTACAGTTTATAACGCAGAGCCGTGAAAATAAAAATTATTTTTTTTTTTCACAAAAATGAGTTTTAGCCCCCAGTTTTGTATTTTCACAAGGGTATCAGGATAAATTGGACCCCAAAAGTTGTTGTCCAATTTGTCTGGAGTACGCTGATACCCCATTTGTGGGGAGGGACCACTGTTTGGGCGCATGACAGAGCTCGGAAGGGAAGGAGCGCCATTTGGAATGCAGACTTAAATGGATTGGTCTGCAGGCGTCACGTTGCATTTGCAGAGCCCCTGATGTACCCAAACAGTACAAACCCCCCACAAGTGATCCCATATTGGAAACTAGACCCCCCAAGGAACTTATCTAGATGTGTTGTGAGAACTTTGAACCCCCAAGTGTTTCACTACAGTTTATAACGCAGAGCCGTGAAAATAAAAATTATTTTTCTTTTTCACAAAAATGATTTTTTAGCCCCCAGTTTTGTATTTTCACAAGGGTATCAGGATAAATTGGACCCTAAAAGTTGTTGTCCAATTTGTCCTGAGTACGCTGATACCCCCTATGTGGGGGGGAACCACTGTTTGGGCGCATGACAGAGCTCGGAAGGGAAGGAGCGCCATTTGGAATGCAGACTTAAATGGATTGGTCTGCAGGCGTCACGTTGCATTTGCAGAGCCCCTGATGTACCCAAACAGTACAAACCCCCCACAAGTGACCCCATATTGGAAACTAGACCTCCCAAGGAACTTATCTAGATGTGTTGTGAGAACTTTGAACCCCCAAGTGTTTCACTACAGTTTACAACGCAGAGCCGTGAAAATAAAACATATTTTTTTTCCCACAAAAATGATTTTTAGCCCCCCAAATTTTTATTTTCCCAAGGATAACAAGAGAACTTGGACCCCAGAAGTTGTTGTTCAATTTGTCCCTAGTACGCTGATACCCCATATGTTGGGGTAAACCCCTTTTTGGACGCACGGGAGAGCTCGGAAGGGAAGGAGCACTGTTTTACTTTTTCAACGCAGAATTGGCTGGAATTGAGATTGGACGCCATGTCGCGTTTGGAGAGCCCCTGATGTGCCTGAACAGTGGAAACTCCCCAATTCTACCTGAAACCCTACCCCTAACCGTTTACTGAACATTTTCTGACAGTCATAAGTGCCACGTATTTAAGTGCCACGTATTTAAGTGCCACGTATTTAAGTGCCACGTATTTAAGTGCCACGTATTTAAGTGCCACGTATTTAAGTGCCACGATATTTCAGTGCCACGTATTTCAGTGCCACGTATTTCAGTGCCACGTATTTCAGTGCCACGTATTTCAGGCACTGAAAAATACGTGGCACGTAAATACTTCAGTGCCACAATATTTCAGTGCCACGATATTTCAGTGCCACGTATTTCAGTGCCACGTATTTCAGGCACTGAAAAATACGTGGCACGTAAATACGTGGCACGTAAATACGTGGCACGTAAATACGTGGCACTGAAATACGTGGCACTGAAATACGTGGCACTGAAATACGTGGCACTTAAATACGTGGCACTTAAATACGTGGCACTTAAATACGTGGCACTGAAATACGTGGCACTTAAATAGGTGGCACTTATATACGTGGCCACTGAAATATCGTGGCACTTATATACGTATATACGTATATAAACGTATATTTCAGTGCCACGTATTTCAGGCACTGAAAAATACGTGGCACGTAAATACGTGGCACTTAAATACGTGGCACTTAAATACGTGGCACTTAAATACGTGTCACTTAAATACGTGGCACTTAAATACGTGGCACTTAAATACGTGGCACTTAAATACGTGGCCACTGAAATATCGTGGCACTTATATACGTATATACGTATATAAACGTATATTTCAGTGCCACGTATTTCAGTGCCACCTATTTCAGGTTAGGGTTAGGGTTTTTTGTTTTTTTCTTGTTTTCTTGTGTTTTTCTATAAAAACGCATGCGTTTTACCGCGTTTACATGCACTTTTTCACACATGCGTTTTTTTTTAAAAAACGCATGCAGATAAAAACGCAAGTGTGAAACCAGACTAAAAGACGCTTTTTATAGCAAAAAAGTTTTTGCGTCTCCACATTTTGAGACCTATAATTTTTCCACATTTTGGTCCACAGAGTCATGTGAGGTCTTGTTTTTTGCGGGACGAGTTGACGTTTTTATTGGTAACATTTTCGGACACGTGACCATTTTTTATCACTTTTTATTCCGATTTTTGTGAGGCAGAATAACCAAAAACCAGCTATTCATGAATTTCTTTTGGGAGAGGCGTTTATACCGTTCTGCGCTTGGTAAAATTGATAAAGCAGTTTTATTCATCGGGTCAGTACGATTACAGCGATACCTCATTTATATCATTTTTTTATGTTTTGACGCTTTTATACGATAAAAACTATTTTATAGAAAAAATAATTGTTTTGGCATCGCTTTATTCTGAGGACTATAACTTTTTTATTTTTTTGCTGATGATGCTGCATGGCGGCTCGTTTTTTGCGGGACAAGATGACGTTTTCAGCGGTAACATGGTTATTTATATCCGTCTTTTTGATCGCGTGTTATTCCACTTTTTGTTCGGCGGTATGGTAATAAAGCGTTGTTTTTGCCTCGTTTTTTTTTTCTTACGGTGTTTACTGAAGGGGTTAACTAGTGGGCCAGTTTTATAGGTTGGGTCGTTACGGACGCGGCGATACTAAATATGTGTACTTTTATTGTTTTTGTTTGTTTTTTTTAGATAAAGAAATGTATTTATGGGAATAATATTTTTTTTTTTATTATTATTTATTTAGGAATTTTTTTTTTTTTTTTTTTTACACATGTGGAAATTTTTTTTTTTACTTTTTTACTTTGTCCCAGGGGGGGACATCACAGATCGCAGATCTGATAGTGTGCACAGCACTCTATGAGATCTGCGATCATACTTTCATCGGAGCAGGCTGCAGCTTTCATCTGCAGCCTGCTCCGACCCGGAAGTGCTCCCTGCAGGACCCGGATACAGCCCCTCGGCCATTTTGGATCCGGGGCCTGCAGGGAGAAGACGTTCGGTACGAGGTGAGTACATCACCTTGTACCGATCGTCTCAGGGAAGCCCGCAGGGAGCCCCCTCCCTGCGCGATGCTTCCCTGTACCGCCGGTACACCGCGATCATGTTTGATCGCGGTGTGCCGGGGGTTAATGTGCCGGGGGCGGTCCGTGACCGCTCCTGGCACATAGTGCCGGATGTCAGCTGCGATATGCAGCCGACACCCGGCCACGATCGGCCGCGCTCCCCCCGTGAGCGCGGCCGATCGCGTATGACGTACTATACCGTCACCGGGAATTAAGGCCCACCCCACCTCGACGGTATAGTACGTCATATGGGATTAAGGGGTTAACAAATGTTTCTCTTATGTACAGGTGCTTCTCACAAAATTAGAATATCAGCAAAAAGTTAATTTATTTTAAGTTCTTCAATGCAAAAAGTGAATTTCATACAGTGGGGATAAAAATATTTAGTCAGCCACCAATTGTGCAAGTTCTCCCACTTAAAAAGACGAGAGAGGCCTGTAGTTGACATCATAGGTAGACCACAACTATGAGAGTCAAAGTGAGAAAACAAATCCAGAAAATCACCTTGTCTGATTTGACAAGATTTATTTTGCAAATTCTGAAATTTTGAATCAGGGCTACCATCCAAGAACAATTGAAAACCAAATTACAAGAGCCACCAGAAAATCAAGGAATCATTTACTACATTACAAAGCTAAAGAAGAAAATAACCGGGTGCCTCTAGTAATCACCTACAATCCAAATCTGGAGGTGCTAAGGGGAACTGCATGGAAATTACAACCTTTACTACAAAAAGATGCCCACTTACAATCAATTTTTCCAGACCCCCCACTACTGTGTTTTAGGCAGCCCCCAAATCTAAGAAGCATCATTATCAGAAGTTCGCTGTCCTCTCCAACAGCTGCAGGAACCTTTTCTTGCAACCAGAAAAAATGTAAAACCTGTCCATTTATAATGACCACGGACAAGATAAAGATCCCCAATTCACATCAGGACTACAAGATCCCAGGAACTTTCAGCTGCGTCACTTCTAATGTGGTGTACCTAATTATTTGTACTAAATGTCCAACTGGGGGTCTGCATGTGGGGGAGACAGGGCAGAAACTGAGAACAAGGATAAATTCTCATTGCCACACAATAAGAGAAAAAAGAATGGACCTACCGGTAGCAAAACATTTTTGTATCCCGGTCATAGCATCATGGACATGAAATTACTTGTTTTAAAAGGTCATTTCAAATCTCAGAAAGACAGAAGAGTCTGTGAGTATAAACTCATGAGGACCTTTGACAGTCTCAGTGCAGGAATGAATGTTTCGTATGGATTTATGTCTTTTTACACCAATTAAGGAATTTGCTCTTCAGACCTTCTTTTTGTATTCTGTAATACAAAATACGTCTTTTCCACATTGACCACTAGGTGGAGTTCAGTACATAGACTAGTTTGCAGCATCCATTGAGTGGTTGCTGTATAGGTTCATATACCCGGATCTCCCCCTTGGTTAGCTACAGACATTGTAAACTACCTGAAGGGAAGCAGGGGGTTTAGATCTTTATCACTCTACTTACATGTATGCCATTTAGGTAGGTGTTCATTTGCTTTATTGAAGAAACATTCAAAGGAAAACCAGATCACCAATTTCAGTAGCTTAGTTTGGCTCCATCGAAGCCGCATACTTGTCCTTAAAGGGAATCTGTCACCATGTAATTTGAGGGCACCATAATGTTGGAGCAGAGACACAGATTACAGGGATGTGTTATTTACTAGGCTGTTTCAATACAATCAGTGTTTTATCAGCATGAGGTTATCACAACAGGACAAATTGGCAGGTGCCTCCTAGTCCAGCCATGCAGCAGCACTGATTAGCAGATGTGTTATGGGTGGGGTTATACACAGAAAGCTGTGATGTGGGTGGGGTTATACACAGAAAGCTGTGATGTGGGCGGGGTTATACACAGAAAGCTGTGATGTGGGCGGGGTTATACACAGAAAGCTGTGATGTGGGTGGGGTTATACACAGAAAGCTGTGATGTGGGTGGGATTATACACAGAAAGCTGTGATGTGGGTGGGGTTATACACAGATAGCTGTGATGTGGGCGGGGTTATACACAGAAAGCTGTGATGTGGGTGGGGTTATACACAGATAGCTGTGATGTGGGCGGGGTTATACACAGAAAGCTGTGATGTGGGTGGGGTTATACACAGAAAGCTGTGATGTGGGTGGGGTTATACACAGAAAGCTGTGATGTGGGTGGGGTTATACAATGAAAGCTGTGATGTGGGTGGGGTTATACACAGAAAGCTGTGATGTGGGTGGGGTTATACACAGAAAGCTGTGATGTGGTGGGGTTATACACAGAAAGCTGTAATGTGGGTGGGGTTATACAAAGAAAGCTGTGATGTGGGTGGGATTATACACAGAAAGCTGTGATGTGGGTGGGGTTATACACAGATAGCTGTGATGTGGGCGGGGTTATACACAGAAAGCTGTGATGTGGGTGGGGTTATACACAGAAAGCTGTGATGTGGGTGGGGTTATACACAGAAAGCTGTGATGTGGGTGGGGTTATACAAAGAAAGCTGTGATGTGGGTGGGGTTATACACAGAAAGCTGTAATGTGGGTGGGGTTATACAAAGAAAGCTGTGATGTGGGTGGAGTTGCACACAGATCTACTGTGACTGTCATAAGTGCTGCACCCAGTACTGAACAGTTTGGGGCATTGTAGAAATGTAGCCAAAAACCACCTTGGCAATCATCCAGACACATTACTAAGGAGCCATTTTTTTGCACGGGTGTAGATTTTGTTTGGGACGGTACATATTTATGAAATAAATAATTAAGGAACACAGATGCTGGGGCTTGTAGTTCTATAGAGCTATTAACATCTATACTATCACATCACTTCTTCACGCCCCTCGAAATGATCAGCTGCGCTGCACGTGTGTTGTTGGATAGACTACAGACCCACAGATTAATTAACTGGAATTATAAAACTCCCCGAGCTTATAATGACTCAAGCAAAGTTCGTAAACTCATTACACGTCCGACATCCGTTTTAATTGAAATCATTACAATTTACATAGTTCTGTGTCATATTAATTTGAAGTGCAATTTAAACCAATTATGGGATGCAGGAAATGTCATTATAACATTCTTTATGTAATATAATAATATAATGTCTGCTGTACTAGCAGCCTGATGACAGGCAACAAAGAATTTTAGTTCTGGGAAGATTCTTCTTAAAGGGACCTGTCAATGGATTCTTGCTGCCTGAACCACGGGTGCACGAATCAGATCCTGGCTTGTTCTGTTTCACTCCCGTACACACAAAGAAAGCTGGGGGAGGAAGAATTTTATTTTCATTTTTTGCATTTTTTTAATATGTTCTGCAATTTTTTTTATATATATATATATATATATATATATATATATATATATATATATATATATTTTTTATTATTATTATTATTTTATTTTATTTATTTTTTTTTTGCTTCGGCATTTTTACTGTAAATTTTCCAAAGAGAATTTTTATTCCCGCCTCCCCATATCCCGCCTTGTTCCTTCTTTTTTTATTTCTTAATTTCTCTCTTTTTTCCAAAGTGATTTTTTTCCCTTTCTCCTTCTTTCCTTTAGTGTAATTTAATGCTGCTTTACCTGTCATTTATTATCAAGTGGCATTATAATACTGATTATTCTATTTAGTATTACCTTGACAATGTTACACTATTGCACTAATTATCTGTATCTTGCAGATATAACCAAAGAACGATTCCGTAACTCTTTGATATAAGCAAATGCTCACCATCTGCTTTTTCTCTTAAACATGTCTTTTTAATCATTGGTATGAAAGCTAACAAGAATTTATTGATTGGGAGCATTATACATCACAGATATGTTTGTATGATCAATAGCTACATTTCTCTGTCATGGATTTTTAATCTACATCCAAATAAAGGCAGAAAACGGTTTATGCCAAGCTGGATTTTACATATACGTACATAGTTTGAAAAAATACGCAGGTCCATGAAGTCCATCTTTAATCCACCTGTTATACCTTCTTATCTCTAGATTATTTATAACCCACAATGCCATTTGTTGTGAGAAAAGCATCCAGCCCTTTTTTCAAATACTAAAATAATGTCTGGTCCTTTGTAACAATTGTATTAATACATATACTGAGATCTCCTCGGAGGCATCTTCTTTCTAAGATAAACAAGCACAACTTTTCCAACCTCTCATCATATGGGAGACCTTCCATCCCTTGTAATAATCTACCATAGTTGCCCATTTTCGAACTGACTCTAACTTTCCAATATTCTTTTTAAAATGTGGAGCCCAAAACTGGATCCCATATTCTTCATGTGGACTCACCAAGTCACCAGTGATTTATAGAAGGGTAACAATACGTTGGGATTTTATCTCTTTTTATACACCCGAAAACTTTGCTTTTGTAGCTGCTGCCTGATATTGAGTACTGCTGCTCAGCTTACTTGTAAGGGCAGAGACAGACTGCCGTATTTCTCGTGTGAGAATCACATCGTAAACTTCGTACTGGCTGTCGGCTCTCCTGACCTGAGCTTAACAGCTGAATAGAAATACATTATACTGTCTTGCTCAGGTCAGGAGGGTGCCAGGCCAGTGCGTGCAGTGTGATGCGATTCTTGCACGAGAAATACGGCAGTCTGTCTCTGCCCTAACCAGAATACCCAAGTCCTTCTCTTGATCTGTAGTCCCGAATATACTCCCATTTAATCTATATGCAGCAATATGATTACTCCGTCCTAGGTACATTACTTTACATTTATCAACATTAAACCTCGTTTGCCAAGTGTCACACAAAAAAAGTTAATAAATAACATTTCCCATTTGTCTACTTTTACATGAACACAATTTTCAAATATAATTTTATTCTTAAGAAGTTGTAAGGGTTAAAAGTTGACTAGTAATTTCTCATTTTTCCAAGTAAATGTACAAAACCATTTTTTAGGGACCATATTAAATTTGAAGTTACTTTGAGGGGTCTATATGACAGAAAATACCCCAAAGTGACACTATTCTAAAAACTGCACCCCTCAAGGTGCTCAAAACCGAATTCAAGAAGTTTATTAACCCTTCTGGTGCTTCACGTGAGTTTTTGGAATGTGGAATGAAAAAAAAAATAAATGTAACATTTTTTACAGGAAAAAATGGACCCCAAAATGTGTTGTGCAATTTCTCAACAGCATGCCGATACCCCATATGTGGGGGAAAACCCCTGTTTGGGTGCACGGCAGAGCTCAGAAGGGTAGGAATGTCATTTGAGTTTTTGAATGTAAAATTTGCTGTAATTAGAAGATGCCATGTTGCATTTGGAGAGCTGTTGATGTGCCTAAACAGTGGAAACCCCCCTCAAGTGACCCCATTTTGAAAAGGAGACCCATCAGAGAACTTAATTAGATGTGAGGTGAGCACTTCGAACCCCAGGGGCTTCACAGAAGCTTATACCATTGAACCATGAAAATAAAAAAATCTAATGTTTCTCCTCCTTTCTCCATTCTTTTCTCCTCTTTCTCTGCTCCATACTTAGTGTGACACATGCAGACACATAATACAAAGATTGAGTCAACTTCTCCCCTTTTAATCTGGTTTCAGGAGTGATTTTCATATTGCCTACAACTGTTACTTGCTACTGGTGAGTTTGAACAAGCATCACATATTTGAAACAAAAGTTTGTTTTTTGGGGGGGATTTTGTGTGAAATTATGTCCAATTTGCTTTTCTTCTAATTGTTTTTTGTGTTGTTCCAATGAACACAAAGGAAATAAAAATGTGTATAAAAATATGTAATTTCAATAATTTTCTGGTAGAAATACTTAATTTTCTGGATTAATTTCAACAGTGCCAACACTTTCGGCCATGATTGTAGATCTCCCTGAGAATCTGCTTCCATAGGTTATTTTAAATGAAAAGGAGCACTACCAGAGTGAGACATGTAGATCAGGAGAGCAGACTGTCAGGCATTACATGTCTTACACTGGTAAAGCCCCTTTAATTTAACCCCTTCAAGACCTTGCCCTTTTCCGTTTTTGCGTTCTTCTTTTTCGCTCCCCTCCTTCCCAGAGCCATAACTTTTTTATTTTTCCGTCAATATGGCCATGTGAGGGCTTGATTTTTTGCGGGACAAGTTGCACTTTTGAACAACAACATTGGTTTTAGCATGTAGTGTACTAGAAAACATGAAAAAAAGCTGACATGCAATTATGATTCTCCAGGTTATTACGAGTTCATAGACACCAAACATGTCTAGGTTACGTTTTATCTAAATGGTAAAAGAAAATTCCAAACTTTGCTTAAAAAAAAAAAAAAAAATTGCGCAATTTTCCAATACCCATAGTTTCTCCATTTTTCGTGATCTTGGGTTGGTTGAGGGCTTATTTTGGTGCAGATATGTTCTTTTGATCGCCCGTTATTACATTTTAATGCAATGTCGCGCCGACCAAAAAGACGTAATTCTGGCGTTTTGAATTTTTTTTCTTGCTACGCTGTTTAGTTATCAGGTTAATGCTTTTTTTTATTGATAGATTGGGCGATTCTGAACGCGGCGATACCAAATATATGTAGGTTTGATTTTTTTTTATTGTTTTATTTTGAATGGGGCTAAAGGGGGGGTGATTTAAACTTATTTTTTTTAATTTTTTTTCATATTATTTTAAACTATTTTTTTAACTTTTGCCATGCTTCAATAGCCTCCATGGGAGGCTAGAAGCTGGCATAGCCTGATCGGCTCTGCTGCATAGCAGCGATCATCAGATCGCTCTTATGTAGCTGAATTGCAGGCTTGCTATGAGCGCCGTCCACAGGGTGGCGCTCACAGCAAGCCGGCATCAGTAACCATAGAGGTCTCAAGGAGACCTCTGGTTACTATGCCGACACATCGCTGACCCCCGATCATGTGACGGGGTCAGCGCTCTGTGCATTTTCCGGCCTAATGGCCGGAAGTGCTGGTTAAATGCCGCTGTCAGCATTTGACAGCGGCATTTAGCTAGTAATAGCAGCGGGTGAATCGCGATTTCACCCGCCGCTATTGCGGGCACATGTCAGCTGTTCAAAACAGCTGACATGTCCCAACTTTGAGGTGGGCTCACCGTAAGAGCCCACATCAAAGCAGGGGATCCGACCTCCACAGTAATAGTACGGCGGAGGTTGGTAAGGGGTTAAAATAAGCTCTGGATGCAGATTCTCAAGAAGATTTATGGACTATGCCTCAAATGTCACAGGGGCCCAGGAACGTTTATTCACCTTCTGTGGGATTGCCTATAAATTAGGGGATACTGAGCCCAAGTGGTTCAGTTCCTACATGAATGCATGGGAATCCCAATCAAATATGATTCTAAAACTTGTCTACTATTTGTTGACCCTGAACAATAACACAGGACTGTAAATTGATTATTTCTGACTGATGAACTACAATATTTATAGTATGCAAATGTGTGGCCAATTGATATCATCAAGACTCGAGTACCAATTATCTTGCAATGCAAATCAGCGGTGATCTTCTCTTTTGCTTTTAAAAATATTATCTACAGTGCCTTGCGAAAGTATTCGGCCCCCTGTAACTTTTCAACCTTTTCCCACATATCACGCTTCAAAAGATACCAAATGTTAAATTTTGGTGAAGAATCAACAACAAGTGGAACACAAGTGTGAAGTTGAACGAAATTTATTGATTATTTTACATTTTTGTGGAAATTCAAAAACTGAAAAGTGGGGCGTGCAATATTATTCGGCCCCTTTACTTTCAGTGCAGCAAACTCACTCCAGAAGTTCATTGTGGATCTCTGAATGATCCAATGTTGTCCTAAATGCCTAATGATGATAAATATAATCCACCTGTGTGTAATCAAGTCTCTGTATAAATGCACCTGCTCTGTGATAGTCTCAGGGTTCTGTTTGAAGCACAGAGAGCATCATGAAGACCAAGGAACACACTGTTGTGAATTCTGCTTTTGGGTTCCCTCCGGTGGTGGTAGGTGGTAATGCAGTTGTCCCTGGGTTTCAGTCCTGGTCAGGTGTGTCTGCTGATTGCAGTTCTGACTGGGGTATTTAGGTGTGCAGGATTCATTAGTCCTTGCCAGTTGTCAATTGTTGTTGGGAGGTGCCTGGTTCCTCCTGCCTTTCTGCCAAATCAGCAAAGATAAGTGTCTGGTTTTGTTTCTGTGGCACACATGCTGTGTGCTTCATAATTCAGTGCTATTCTTTTGTGTTTTCTTGTCCAGCTTAGATTGTGTCAGTATTTTCTCATTCTTGTTGGATTGTCTGGGGGTGCAGATATTCATTCCACGTCTTTAGTTAGATTGTGGAATTTTTTGTATTATCTGCTGTGGATATTTTCGGAAGGGTTTTAATACTGACCGCCTAGTATTCTGTCCTATCCTTTTCTATTTAGCTAGAGTGGCCTCTTTTGCTAAATCTTGTTTTCTGCCTGCCTGTGTCTTTTCTTCTCCTACTCACAGTCAATATTCGTGGGGGGCTGCCTATCCTTTGGGGTTCTGCTCTGAGGCAAGGTAGTATTCCTATTTCTATCTATAGGGGTATTTAGTCCTCCGGCTGTGTCGAGGTGTCTAGGGTTTGTTAGGCACACTCCACGGCTACTTCTAGTTGCGGTGTTAGTTCAGGATTTGCGGTCAGTACAGTTTCCACCTACTCCAGAGAAAGTTTCATGCGGCTCCAAGGTCACCGGATCATAACACACAACGCCATGAGGCGGATATACTTAGGTGATAGCCAGACATTATCTCCTGGATGAAACAGAGTAGAGTCCAGACGTCTCTTATTCGCATGTCTTTTCATCCGTTCTGAGGATGTCAACAAGGACACTTTGGTATCCTCCCAGATCTCAGAAAAGTTCCTGAAGAGGGGATCGCCACATTAATATCGTAGGTGACAGCCACAGGGACCGGCTCTTTGGGTTCTTGACCGTAGACCACAAAAGATGGAGATTTGGCCAAAGACTCACTCACGTGGTTATTATAAGAGAATTTGGCCCAAGGCAGGAGCTCAGTCCAGTTACTGTGGTGAGCATTGCCAAAATGCCAGAGAAAATTAGTCAGGATCTCATTGACTAATTCCACTTGGCCATTGGACTGAGGATGGTAAGAAGATGAGAAAATCAAAGTAACATCGAGTAGCTTACAGGTGGCCCTCCAAAATCAAGAGGTAAACTGGACACCTCAATCAGAGACTATGTGAAGCAGTAGACCATGGAGACGAAAAAATCTGAAGAATGAATTCTTTTGCCAGTACTGAAAAAATGGAAGACCGGATAGTGGGAGGAAATGAGCTATCTTGGAGAAACGATCCACCACCACCCAGATAATGGTACATTCAGCTGACACTGGCAGATCAGTGATGAAATCCATGGAGATATGCTGCCAGTGAGCAGACGGCACAGGCAAGGAAGCAATCGACCGGTTGGAAGCAGTTTGGATGACTTATTTTGGGCATATGAGAGACAAGCGGAGACGAAATTTGCAATATATTTGCACTGAGTCGACCACCAATAGTGTCGAGAGGTAAGGAGAGTTTTCTTTTTCTGACCTTAGAAGAATGTCACCAGAGAAGAACCTGTTTCCTGTCAGGTTCAGTCATGTAAGTCTTACCGGATGGTAAACGAGTCTAGTGGAGCAACTGTGATTATTTTGGAGGTGTTGATGATATGTTTAAGCTCTTTCTCCTGGTTGGAGGCCTGGAAGGACCTGGAGAGCGTGTGCGCCTTAACTTTTTTATCAGCCGGCCGAAAGTGGAGTGTGAAGTTGAAGTGAATGAAGAACCTAACCACCTTGACTTGGGTTAAGCCGCTGAGCAGTCTGCAGATAAGCCAGATTCTTGTGGTCAGTGTAAATTACCACAGGGTGCAACGCTCCTTCCAGCAAGTACTGCCACTCCTCCACAGCCAGCTTGATTGTGAGCAGTTCTCTATCACCAATAGAGTAATTATGTTCTGGTCCCGAGAAGAGTTTAGAGAAAAATTCCGCAGGACACCATGCAACCAGATGAAGACTTTTGAGTGAGGACAGCTCCGGCCCCTGTGAAAGATGCATCAACCTCCAGGAAGAACTGCTTGTTATGGTTTGGGCGATGCAGCACAATAGCCGAGGAGAATGCCTGCTTGATGGATACAAAGACATCTTCTGTTCCAGGAGTCTATTCCTTAGCATGGGCTCCTTTCTAGGACAGGGCAGAAATAGGAATAGTCCGGGAAGAAAAATGCTAAATAAATTGACGATAATAATTTGCAAACCCGAGAAACCGCTGGATAGCCTTAAGACAGTATGGACGGGGCCACTTCATGATGACAGATACCTTCCCGGGTTCCATCTTCAGACCAGTCTCGGAAGCGATAGATTCCAGGAATGGAAGGGAGGACTGTTGGACCACTCGAAGACGCATTTTTCATATTTGGCGTAGAGACGATTAGTTCTTAATCTTAGTAGAACCTGGTGAACGTCCCTCCTGTGTGTTGGCAGATCAGGAGAGAACACCAAGATGTCATCCAGCATGCACCCCAGGCAGCAGACCCAAAAGGAGCAAGACAGGAGCCTTGGCGGTGAGTACGCTGGTATCTCTGCAAGGAGAGACAGACTGCAGGCAGAAATGCGGGTGCTACACTCCAGAGCTGTTCTGGAAAATACCCCCAGAAATTTAAGTAGATGGATTGCATAGCTCCCAACTGTCCCTCATTGTGCGGGACTGTCCCAATTTGGAGGCTTTGCCCCGCAGTCCCGCACGGGACTTTGCTTCTCCCGCACGCAGCAGAAGCAGCAGACACACCCCCTTTTAGGCTACGCCCCTTCCGTACGTTGTTTGTCCAGTGTGCGGTACAGCTCAGAGAAGGAGAGAGAGAGGGGATATTTTGAGGTACGTAACACCAGGGCTTACCTGCCGGATACAGCCTGGGTGCCAATGTAAGCAGCAGTGGAGGGAGCTAAAATGCCTGGCTAATCCTGCGTGGAATGAGAGGGGCTGAGCAGGGTGGTGGATGGGATGGACACTCACAGCCTCCTCTGTTACTGGCCTCGGCTGCTGTGATTGCAGAGCGACTTATGAGTAGTCTGTGCAGTAGTCCAGACAGTGAATGCTGGAGGAGGAGGAGCAGCTGCAGCTCCCTGGGAGAGGGCGACGACGCTAGGCTAATCAATGTGGATTGCTATTTTTCCCCACTGGCAGCCTCATCAATAATTCCCATGCAATTGAGCCGCATTGGGTGCTGCAGCCTGGTAAAGCCTGACACTAAGCTAAGCCTGACACTGTATCATGTGCTTTATGATGAGACAGGAAATCGTGGCACAATTGCTGGTACGTACTACACAATGTAAAATTACACTCGACTCCGCTCCGTACACACACGGCTCCACTCGGTACACCTCGTACACATACACGCGGCTCCGATCCGTGCACCTCGTACACACATGGTTGCACTCCGTACACCTCATACACACACACACGCGGCTCCGCTCGGTACACCTTGTACACACACGGCTCCGCTCCGTACAACTCATACACACATGGCTCCGCTCCGTACACACACGGCTCCGCTCGGTACACCTCGTACACACACACACAGCTCCTCGCGGTACACCTCGTACACACACACACACACAGCTCCTCTCGGCACACCTCATACACACACGCGGCTCCGCTCGGTGCACCTCGTACACACACGCGGCTCCGCTGGGTACACTTCGTACACACATGCGGCTGCGCTCAGTACACCTCGTACACACACACGGCTCCGCTCGGTACACCTCGTACACACACGCGTGCGCGGCTCTGCTGTATAGATCAGCTGACATGTGCCTGGTTCAGTGCGGGCTCAGCACCGGAGCCCACGCTGATCCGGGGTTTATTACCTATGTCGTACTATTACGGCATAGGTAATAAAGGGGTTAAAAAACAGAAGCAGAATGAGGGGGACATATACCAAGATAAGGGATATATATTACCAGGATGGGGGATATATATACCAAGATGAAGCCCAGTATAAGGGACATATACCTGTGTGTATATACTGTAGATAACTAGCTATTGAACCCGTTCTGTGCCCGGGTGGCGAGCATTTATATTGGTATATGGTCTCCATCCTGGTATGTGCTGCTTCCATCCTGCGTCCCCATCCTGTCATGTGCAGCCCCCATCCTGTGCTCTAATCTTGTCATGTGCTGCTACCATCTTGCGCCCACTTCCGGTCATGTGCAGCCCCCATCCTGTTTAGTGCGCCTCCATCTTGTCATGTGCTACTCCCATCCTGCTCCCCAATCCTGTCATGTGCTCTCATCCTGCGCCCCATCCTGTCATGTGCTGCTTCCATCCTGCGCCCCAATCCTGTCATGTGCTCCCTGTTATGATCTGGTGGCCTAGGAGCAGCATGAGACGTACTCTGGAGAAGGTGGTATCTGTACTGACCGCGGACCCTGAACAACTAGAAGTAGCCGTGGGATGTACCTACTGATCCTAGACACCTCGACACAGCCGGAGGACTAATTAACCCTATAGATAGAAAAGGGAAACCTATCTCGCCTCAGAGGAAATTCCCAAAGGATAGGCAGCCCCCCACAAATATTGACTGTGAGAGGAGAGGAAAAAACATACGCAGGCTGAAAACAGGATTTAGCAAAGGAGGCCAATCTAGCTAAATAGGAAAGATAGGACAGAGAACTATGCGGTCAGTATTAAAATACTAGGAAATATCCACCACAGAAAATACAGAAACTCCACATCTAACTAAAGACATGGAGGATATATCTGCCTCTCCAGAGATTCCAGCTTGACTGCATAAATCCTTACACAGATTAAGCTGGACAAGAAAAAACATGAAATGCACTGAACAATAAGGCCCACAAAATGTGGGCTGCAAAACAAGCAGGACTTATCTTGGTGAAAAGAACAGTAAACAGGAGAGACCATGAAGAGATGTGAATCCTCCAGAAACAATGGACAACTGGCACTGACTAAAGGGTGAAGCCAGACTAAATAGCCCAGTCCAGAGTGGACACACCTTATAACTGCTGTGAAGGACAGACAGCAGTGTTACCACTTTTAACCACCGGAGGGAGCCCAAGAACAGAATTCACAACAGCTCCCATCCTGCACCCCATTCTGTCATGTGCTGCTCCCATCCTGCGCCCCATCCTGTCATGTGCTGCTCCCATCCTGCGCCCCCATCCTGTCATATGCTGCTCCCATCCTGTGTTGCCATCCTGTCATGTGCTGCTCTCATCCTGCGCCCCATTCTGTCATGTGCTGCTCTCATCCTGTCATATGCTGCTCCAATCCTGCGTCGCCATCCTGTCATGTGCTGCTCCCATCCTGTCATATGCTGCTTCCATCCTGCACTGTGTGGCCATTATACAGTATGGAGCACTGTGTGGCCATTATACAGTATGGAGCATCATGTGTGGCCATTATACAGTATGGAGCATCATGTGTGGCCATTATACAGTATGGAGCATCATGTGTGGCCATTATACAGTATGGAGCATCACGTGTGGCCATTATACAGTCTGTAGCATCATATGTGGCCATTATACAATATGGAGCACTGTGTGGCCATATTTATTTGTTTATAATTATTGTTTATGAAATAGTGTGATCAGCAGTGCTAAATGGGTGTGGTTGGGGCATGGATATGGGTGTGACTAGTTGCGAAATGGGTGTGGTCAGAGGTGTGTCTTAAAATTTGCCATGGCGCACCACAATCTTTGTCCCTCTTCCACTTCTTAAAAAGTTGGGAGGTATGCATCCATTCCCCCTGACTGCCTACCCGGGGTATGGGTGGTGCCCGACCAGGGGAAGAGGGTAGAGGGCATCTGTGGTGGTTTTTCTATGTAGCATTAAAGCCATCCTTTATCAACTTTTTTCACTAAGCAGAAATAGACAAGCAACATGACTATTGTGTAACTTAGTTTATTTACTATGATTTGGTGATTGTGAGAGGAGACCACTGAGTTGTTTTGAGGTTCTCTAGTCAGGTTCTCTGTATCTTTGTGAATACTGTGACTACTATCTACTAAATATTTTTACATTTGTTCCTGGTAATGATTTATTGAACATCAAAACTTGATAATTTGTTGTATCCATAATGTATGTGACACTTTATATCTTTTCAATAAACTTTACTTGGTTTTAAAAAAAAATAATAACAATGAAATATCAAGTGGAATATTATTTTCCAGTTCATTGGCAAGGATCCTAGGGTAAATTTGATGATGACCACAAATCCACTTTCGATACTTCTTTTTATTTTACTGTTGTCACTGAATCTCCTCCATGCTTTGTTCTTTACATGTGGTAATACTATTGCCAACTAGTATTTTGTGTCCCTCCCTGCCTTGGGCTGGAATGTATACACTACCTGAGACATGCATGCTGTAGCATAGTGCAGCATCCATGGTCTCTTATGTGCCTCAGACCTGTATATTTAGCTGACTGGCAGAACTTGGACTATTTCTTTGGAAAAAGCAAGTTAGATGTAGCAAAGGGGGAAATAAAGTTGCACTGCTATTATTTAAATTAAATTAGGGGGACATACGTAGGTCTACAGCAGATGTTGTCACCTATTTATAGTAAACAGTCTCACTATAGGGTTGCCTTCCATGAAACTTGTAAACTAGTTGAAATAAGTGTCCCGTACCACTGATGCAATCATGAAATATCGTTAAGTATATATTTCCTATTACATTGCCTCCTGAATCCAGATTCTTGCATAACAGTTTGTTCTGATTGCCCTCTAATGACATGTCTCTGTTGGTTAATCCGCTTTGTTTTCACACACATTGTAAATCTGGAAGTTGATAAATTCAGCAATACATTTGCATTCTAGATCCCTTATATGTATTCACTGAGCAGTTAATATTTTGGAGTACACCACTTGTGTTGACTGCATCCAGTACATTATCTTGCCAGCATTAATAAATCAGAATTTGGAAACTATAAACATTTCAAGGGAGAAGAAAGCAAGAAATGATTAAAAGCTGACAGCTAGAACAAAGCTTTCCAGGCTCCAAATGAAAAAGAGAACTCATTACATTCACAATGTAATTAAACCTGATTGTTAAAACTGTTATCATTATAATGAAACACCTCCATTACAAACACGTTTGTCCTCTACATTGATATTATTTATGTCCTTTGGCTATGAGTTTGGAATTTTAAATTTGGGTCGACTGCTTTTAAAAATGTTTAAAATATTTTCAAATGTTTATTGGCAATTGTTGGTTTTAGCATTTGCCATCATAAATATGGTTTTGACTCATGGTAAGTATTGTATATACCGTATCTTTCCTGTCTTATTTTTGGATCACCTACTTGAAGATGTCCTCCTACAAATATATTTTTTTCATTAAATGTGGGTATACGTGTATGGTGTGTCGTGTGATTGTGTTAATATGCTTACCTAGTGCCACTCTCTCCAGGATCCATCGCTGTTCTGCTTCTCTTCTCAGTGACGTCACCACTCTGCAGACTCTTTGGCGAATCACACTGTGCTCTGACTGACATAGAAATGGTTTTTACAGTGTAAGTCTATAGAGTTTCAGGACAAGTCTTTATTGACTTGCATTATAGAAGAGACTTCCGCCTTAAGTAGAGAGTGAGCCAGCTAGTCTATTCTGCGGTGATGTCACTGAGAAGAGGAGCAGAGGAGTGCTGGAGCCTGGAGAGAGCAGCAGTAGGTGAGTTTATTAATGGACTCACACTACAGTACTTACACATATACACATATTTCATAAAAAAATAGCATTCATGGGAGGGCTTCTTTAAATAAGTATTCCCATCACACTTGTCCATGGAATGTTTTACTCAGTCAGATGGCAGCCGTATGGGAATCCAGGTATTACATGACTGCTGTTTAGACTGTAGGAATTGGATTACAGAGCAGGGTCCAAGTGGGGTACATGGACAAAGGTTGTATTTGTGAAACAAGCTTTTTGTGATTTGGTTTTTACACTTAAAGGGAATCTGTCAGCAGATTTCTGGTATGTAATCTGACAGCACTAAGAAGTAGGAACAAAGACTCTGATTCCAGCGATGTATCTCTTAATCTACTTGGTGTAGCAGTTATGATAAAGTCAGTTTTTAATGCGGCAGACCTAGCAGAGCTCAGTTGTTGATCTGTGTGTAACCCCATCCACACCACAGCTTTCTGTGTAACTGTATAATAGATATTTGTTTAATGACACATTCATATTAATAACTTTATTGTGAACCCAATATGCAGTACTAAGAGCCAGTTAAGGTCATTATTTCCTTTTATGTTTTACAAAAATTAATTCATTTTTATAAGCTCATTTACTCATCTAGTAGGCAAAATATGAGTTAATAAAGTGTAAAAATAGACATTCCTGATTTTTTTTCTTTTTTTTATGCGCGGTAGCAGAGAAGCAGTTGAATAAGAGCTTTGATGATCCATGAGACTGCTGTTTTTTCGGATTACTGTTGCAGTGTTGATATTTTTACATTTTCACCATGGAAACCAGTATGTTGATTTCCGAGACAACCTATATTTATTTGTCATTTCCATAGAAAACCAAGTATCATAGCGAGTGAGGTTTTTTTTTTTTTTTTTTTTAGAAATGTGCTGTATCTAATTTCATTAGGGAATCATGATATCACTGCTTTATAATATTAATATTATAACCGATGAGAAAAATATACTTATTATTAAAAATGAGCGACTCATTACTAAACAAGTCAAATTCGCTATGAATTTCCCTAACAAATCTGAACTTTTAAAAATTCAATTTTCTCAAATCCAGAAAAAGGTGGCCAGCCGGGATTCTGAGGGCCAAAAAGTGGTTAAATAAGCCATAAATTCTAATACCCACCTCTCCTTGGCCCTCCACTTACCTGTTCTGCTGATTCTGCAGCCCTTCCTTCTTCTCAGGTCAAATCTTCAGGCTTCTGGTGGACACCACTTTCCACACCATGCTTCAACAGATACATGGGGCATTAAGCCTTTGACGACATATGACATACTATGTCCGTCAGTGGCTGACAGAGGCCTTAACAGCGCATTTGTAGGGGGGGCACCCTGTTTTAATTGTTCATTAACACATCAATAATGCACAAAAATAATGGGGTCAGCAGCAGGAAAACTGGGCCTGCAGCCCACTATACAGTTAGCCACTGTGGCCTACTGAGAATATGTGTTGGACCGCATTCATAGTCATCTTGTGCCGCATGTGGGCCACAGGTTTGAAACCTCCTCTGAAGAGCATGGACATGCAGCGCCCCAGAGTTCTGGTCGTTGCAGTAATGTCGTTCTTCCACCAGGGGGAGTGATATTACGTGTGAAGGCAATAATGGAGATCTCTTTACCAGGTATCACAAACCATACAACACACTTCACACTCCAGGCTGCCAGGGGGAGCTACGCTCCTATCTATTAGGGCACTCCTCACAATTAGGTAAAACTGGTAGTCTGGACAGGAAGTTAGGCAGAAGCGAGCTGGGCTTCACCCAGTGAGCTGCTATCTGAGCTCCACTCAGGTAGTGGGTCCCTGACAGGGGTGGGATCCTGTCAGAGGCCTAGACGGAAGGCCATGGAGCTGCGCCTGCCCCACGTGCCAAAGCATCCTAAGGAAGAGACATTAGAAGGGAATTGTGTTGTAGCGAGTGAGAAACGAAGTCATAGCAAAAGGAGAGGAATCCAGAAGGAGTTCTGCCCTGCAAAAGGCTGCCTTTCTGAGGCACAGGAATCCGGTAGCCAGAACACCGAGGCTACTTCAGAGACTGGCAGGACAGTTAATTCCACGTTAGCTGCCCGACCTTATACCCAGGAGGCACGGTGGCAACTTGTGGGGGCTGGGGCGTGATAGAGTCCCTGTAAAAAGCCTCAGGCCATCAGTCATACGGGTTTGTCCTATCCTATCCATCAGGGGGACAGAGAGAAAGACACTAACATCAGTTGTGAGGAGTGGACCTTACCGAGAAACTCAGCAGGGAGGTACTACAACACCCAGGCGCTAGAGGAAGGCTACTGATTTCCACCTGGATAAGGGGACTCTGGATTTGCCTTCAGACCGCCTGGACTCTGCCTACCCTGTGATCCGGCGCCCAGGACTGTGGAAACTGAAGCCTTCAGTAAAGGTAAAGAGACTGCAACCTTGTGTCCTCGTTATTCACCGTGCCTTACACCATCACCATCTACACTCTGGGAAGCCCTGGGGATACACTTCACCTGTGGGAAGGTATACCATCTAGCTGCCATAACATCACCCCAGCGGACCCCTAAGCGGCGTCAGTCGCCCTGACCGAATACCACAGGTGGTGTCACGAACATTATCCCTTTAAAGCCCTTTCCCCCATTTATCAATGGACGCCCCTAGGGCCACGGACCAGGTCAGCCACCGTGACATCCCCTCCGAGAACCAAAGGGCCTGGTACCGAGTACCCCACTTTCTATGTCATGTGATAATTGTGTGACCTCTATTTGTGCTGATCCCTTGCAACATTCCCCTTCATCTAATTTAAAACATAATTTTTAAACGTGAACTGTGGAAGATATTTGATGGTTAGAGCAGAATGGTAGAAATTCCTGGATAAAAATACAGAGCCAGATTTATTAAGCTGAATGTGGCAGAATTCTGTCTCAATCTTTGCCAAAACTTGTCTGCTTTACCTGGGCTGGTTATCAAAAATAGGGTGACCCCTTGTAATTTTAAAGTTATTTATTCATTAATACAAGTATGCCAGGCACTAATTAATCTTATGATCTAGCTATCCTTTACAAAAACACATGCAGGTTTCAGGTGAATTGAACAGTGCATCACCGAATGTTTCTCCAAAAACAAGTTATTCAAGTCACCTGACCACTGCAGCCAATCACAGGAGAGAGGTAGACGGTGACATTATCACTTCCGGTGCTGATGTGGTAGTAGGACATTGGTGTATAATACAGTTATAACTATTTATAAGTCGCTCCAGTGCAATTTCTATCATTTCTGCATATATAATGCTTCTACTGCCATAAGTTGAATAAGTGAAAATTTAGCAACGCTGCAAAAATCTTAAAATAATAGTGACAGACATAGTATGAAGGGATTATTACACCAAGGTAATAAATTATTGGAGGACTTTAGCACATCTCAAGGATTGATGGGAAATCTTTTGCAGAATGAAAAGGGATTATGAGAAGAAAGAAAGGATTATTGGATGATTGGTGAATCCTTTAGGCAGATTTTAGACAAGTTCATTTGAACTAGAAAATAGTATATACAGCAGTAATGATATTCTAGGTTCTGTTCCCACGAACATCACGGCTTCCGATTAATAACAGAGTTGTTATCTGAATACTTTAAGATTCTAGAACTCAACTTCCAAGTGAAAAATTTACAAATCACAGGAGAGAAGGTTGTTCATCCAGCAGCCACTACATCAGGAGAAAAAAATCTAAAACTTCACATTTATTAAGACAAACATTAAAATCTGGGAAAAATTAAAATCATAACAGTATGTGTATTGATGTCTGGTCTATACGTAAAACAACAAACCCTCATATGGCTATGTCGCTGCAGAAATAAAAAAAAGTTATGGCTCCTGGATCAAAGGGTAGGAAAAAATGGAACCACAAAAATGGAGAATCACCTGGTCAGGAAGGGTTTAAAGGAGAAGAACATGAACCCATAAAAGTGCTATGATGTATTTATAGTCAAAAAGATACTGGTAAATTCCAACAAACCAAACTTTAAGGGTATTTCTTCAGTTTGCTTGTTTTTTTGTTATTATTGAGTTTATTTTGCATAATAGAATCATTGCAACCTCTTTAAAGTACTTTCATCAATTTTGGTGGTGGTGAAGTGTGCACTGCATTACCTCCAGGTAGAGGCGAAACTACAATATGTGCAGGGGTTTCAATTGTACCCAGAACCTGAGTCCTAAGGGTCCCAAAAAGTCCAAGACTTGTGCTTTTGCATTGGGGCGTATGAGCTTCAAGTTACGCCACTACCTCCAGGATTGGCCTAGTTAGTCATCTTGTTTTGGTCTCAATACATCCACTTAGTTCTTATAAAGGATCAATAAAGTAACAAAGGGTCTGTGATAGTGCAAAATTGGTTTAAAGGGGGTTGTTCTGTCTTCATACACGTTGATACGGTGTGTGATCCAACATACAGCATAAACCACTTCTGTCTTCCAAAATAAGCAGACTGTTTTCTGTAGTCTAACTTGTTTATTGGTAACAGGTATTGAAATGCGGTAAAACTATAAGAATACAAATGATTTGGGTAAGTATTGGGCAAATAACAGCACAACTGATACTTATAACTAGCAGGGAAAGCATACAGGATGATGCTACTTCTACATACAACTACATACAGTAACTCTCAGATAATAGATTTCCCAGGTACTAGTTGCTATACAGTAATCACATTCTATAGAACACTATATTACAAGAACAAGGATAGCAATCTTACCGGATAAACTAACCAGGGTGGCAAGCAAGTGAAGTAGCACAGCTGAATAACACGAGTGTACAGGAAAATACACAGAGAGAAAAAATGGGGAATTCCCCTGTCCCATGATGCTTTGGTGGTGCAATCCCATAATGCAACACTCTGATTATTACTAGGAAAAACATAGGTAATAAATTTCTCCACCACTGGGTGGTGCTATAACACAGCAAACCCAAAACTATAGCAGTGAAACTTTAATGCTTGGACGAACCCTGTCCTTGATTAGGAAGGGCAGAACACTCCCCGCTTGGCATCAACCGATGCCACCTACAGGTTCCTTTGGCGAAAACAGTAAGACAAGTTCCGCCACTGGTCTGAGGAATAGTTTGCTTTCCCCAGACTTGCCTACTTTGACCTCAACCTTACGGATCTTCCCATCTTTGCTTGGGAATACTTTAGTGATGAGGCCTAGTGGCCACTCATTACGGTGTGACTGGCTGTCTTTCATGAGAACGACATCACCGGTTTTGATGTTTGGTTTGTCGGTCTGCCACTTCTTCCTTGGTTGTAAGGTGGAGAGGTACTGCTTCCTCCATCTGTCCCAGAAGGTATTGGAGAGACTTTGGACTTGTCTCCATTGTTGTCTGTAGAGGTCCTTGTTGCTAAATTCTCCAGGTGGAGCGCTGAGAACGCTGGCTTTCTGAGTAAGTAACATGGCAGGAGTGAGAATGGTCGGATCCTCAGAGTCACTAGAAAGTGAAGTCAATGGTCTGGCATTAATGATGGCCGAAACTTCTGCCAGGAATGTGGTCAAACTTTCATGTGTGAGTCTTGCACTACCTGCTTGCAAGAAAATGGAGTCGAGGATTCTGCGTGCTATTCCTATCATCCTCTCCCAAGCACCTCCCATGTGAGAAGAGTGTGGTAGATTGAAAGTCCAGGTACATCCCTGCTCACTCAGGTATCTTTCCACACTGGTGGTGTCTAGGTTGGAAGGAATTTGAAGTTCTTTCACTGCTCCTACAAAGTTGGTACCTCTATCGGAGCGTATGTGCTTCACGGGACCTCTGATGGCGATGAAACGTCGGGGTGCATTTATAAACCCTGAAGTGTCCATGGACTCAATTACTTCAATGTGGACTGCTCTAATGGACATACAGGTGAACATAACAGCCCAGCATTTGGCATTGGCCTGGACTCTTCTAGTGTTCCGTGCAACCACAGACCATGGCCCGAATACGTCCAGTCCGACGTTGGTAAAGGGAGGTTCTGTACTAAGTCTGTCTGGTGGGAGATTGGCCATCTTCGGCTTTTGAGTCCCACCACGGAGTTTGCGACAAATCACGCAATTGTAAATGAGTTTACTCACGCATCGCTTTGCTCCGACTATCCATAGTCCAGCAGTTCGTAGATTTCCTTCAGTAAACAGTCGGCCCTGATGTTTCACCAAGACGTGGTGGTGTTGCACAAGCAGGGTCGTGACATGATGATGTCCAGGAATTATTATAGGGTGTTTCTCCCCAAATTCCACTTCAGCTTCTTGAAGACGACCTCCAATTCTTAACAGCCCATCCTGGTCAATGATTGGATCAAGCTTCTTCAAGACACTATCTCTAGAAACAGGTTGGCTTTTATTGAGGTTATCTATTTCTTTGGCGTAACATTCACGTTGTATGGTACGAATTATAACGTTCTTGGCATTTTCCATGCTTGGAACGCTAAAGGCAAGCTTGCAGTGGTGCCAACCTTTGCAAGGTTTCTGGATGGCGGGTGATGTTGACTTGTAGGATCGAGCCACATGAATTAAACAAACGAGGGCACGAACAAGTGAGTCCCAATTTGAGAACCTGTTGAAGCGGTGGGATTTGAGGTGATTGTCTTTAGTCACCGTACGTAGAACAGATACCTGAGGGCGGATTTCCTCATCTGCCTCTGGATCTACCAGTTCAAAGATGTTTGACTCGTCCACATATGGCGTCGAACGGTATAAGAATGTAGGGCCGGTGAACCAGGTTGTGTCCTTAAGGTGTCTTGCTTCAACGGATCTGGTTACATGGTCCGCCGGATTGTGGTGCGTGGACACATAGTGCCACTGTTTAGGTTCGGTGGATCTCCTGATCCTTAGCACCCGATTGCTGACATAGACATAGAAGCGACGAGTTTCATTGCAAATGTACCCCAGCACTACCTTGCTGTCAGTGTAGAACTCGACTTCTTTGATTTCCAGGTCCATTTCTGTCGAGATAAGCTCAGCTAACTCTACTGCTAGCACAGCTGCACAGAGTTCCAGTCTGGGTACTGTGTGTTCATGGAGTGGGGCCAATTTTGTCCGGCTCATAACAAGCCTTACGTGGCATTGTTCATTGATGTCAGTTATTTTCAAATACACCACTGCTGCAATTGCTTTGGTTGAAGCATCGCAGAAGATACAAAGCCTTTGCATCTTGATTTCTGATGAAGGCACAGAAGCATATGGTCGTGCCACGTAGAGACTTGACAGGGCTTCTAAAGAATTTTTCCATCTTTCCCACAATTCTCTTTTCTCGCTGGGAAGCGGATCATCCCAATCGGATGTCTCTTGAGTGAAGTCTCTCAACATCATTTTACCTTGGATAGTTACAGGGGTTACAAAACCCCAAAGGATCGTACAAGCTGTTCACAACGGACAGGACACCTCTACGCGTGAAGGGTTTCTCTTCTTCGCTGATCTGGAAGGTGAATGCATCCTTTTTCAAATCCCAGAGTAGACCCAGGCTCCGCTGCATGGGAAGGGAGTCCGTGCTTGAATCCATGTCTTTTAAATCGGTTGAGTAATCTTGAGAGGGAAAGGCTGCCATTAGTTTCTGGCTGTTGGAAGCAATTTTGTGCAACCTCAAATTGGATGAAGCGAGCATTTCTTGTGCCCTTTTCAGGAGACTGACTGCCGACTCCTCTGTGGGTGTGGATTTCAGGCAGTCATCTACGTAGAAATCCTTTTCCACAAAAGATCTTACATCCGATCCATACTTCGCTTCACCCTCTCTGGCTGAATGTCTAAGGCCATAGATAGCGACAGCAGGGGAAGGGCTGTTCCCGAAGATGTGAACCTTCATACGATATTCCACGATGTCCTTGTAGGGGTCATTATTGCGGTACCAGAAGAACCTCAAGTAGTTTCTGTGTGCTTTGACAAGGAAGCAGTGAAACATCTGTTGTATGTCGGCCATAAATGCTACTGCATCTTTGCGGAAACAAAGAAGTACTCCCAGAAGTCTGTTGTTGAGGTCTGGACAAGACAGGAAGACGTCGTTTAAAGAAACACCTTTGTATCTGGCACTTGAGTCAAATACCACTCTTATCTGACCTGGTTTCTTCGGATGATACACGCCGAAAATAGGTAAGTACCAACATTCCTCGGAATCTTGAAGTACAGGTGCAATTTCCGCGTGGCCACACTGGAATATTCTCTCCATGAAGGTAAAGAAGTGTTGTTTTGTTTCTGGTGCCTTCTGCAGTTTGTGCGTAAGGGAGACAAATCGACTGTAGACAAGTTCTCTGTTGGGTAAGCGTTGCCTCTGTGGTTTGAATGGTAAAGGTGCGACCCAACTCTTTGATTCATCTCTTACTATCTCTCGCTCCATGATGTCCAAGAACAGTCTGTCCTCTATGGACGTTGCTACCTGGTTGTCTTCTCTTGTCCTGTGGAAAACTATGCACCCTATATGATCTTGCTCACCATCGCATGCATGGTCTTCACAGGAAGGATCAGCTAACGGACAAGGTGGAGTGGTGTGGTGTGGCAATTCTTTAATCAGGAAACTGCTCTCGCATGGCTGGAAGAGAGATGGACGTCCATTCTCGAGGGTATTGGTGAGCATGCTATTGACTGATGTCGGCCTGTGTGCTCCACCCAAACAGACATCTCCCACAATGACCCATCCTAGGTCAAGTCTCTGAGCATATGGGGCGTTTTGTGGGCCGTTGATCTGTCCTCTAGCCTTGTGGACCCGTAGTATGTCTCTTCCGAGAAGTAAGACGATAGGAGCTCCTTGGTCAAGCTCTGGTATCAGGTGAGCTATACATCTCAAGTGGGTGTGATGAGCTGCTACCTCTGGTGTAGGTATCTCAGACCTGTTGTCTGGAATCTGGTTGCACTCCAGTATTGATGGCAAGGATAAGCAGGTTTGACCGTCTATAGACTCTACTTTGAATCCAGTTGCTCTCCTCCCCGCCGTCTCGACAGTACCTGCACATGTCTTCAAGGAGTACGGAGAGCCGGGACCAGCAATGTTGAAGGTGTCGAAGAGAAAGGACTTAGCTAGAGACCTGTTGCTCTGATCATCCAAGATTGCATATACCTTGATCGCCTTATCCCGTTGGCTCGCTGGGAATACTCTGACAAGACAGATCTTTGAGCAGGATCTTCCTGCTACGAGTTCCTTGCAGATCTCTATGCACTGAGAAGTGACCACTGGGGTGTCCATGTCAGTGTCCATCTGTTTTTCGGCAGACTCTTCTACTCGCGACGATACCCCTGAGGGTGGTCCAGGATGTAAGGCCGTGTTGTTCTCCACACTACTACATTCTGTGCATTTCACACTGGCTTCACAGTTCTTGGCGAAGTGTGAGGTTGTCGCGCAGCATCTGAAGCATATCTTGTTTTCCTTTAGGAAACTCTTACGGTCTTCTAGAGACTTCTCCCTGAAGGCTCTACATTTTAGCAGAGGATGAGGTTTCTTGTGTAGGGGGCAGTGTTTGTTGAGATCCTGCGGTTTGTCCTCTTCTGGAGAAGACTTACTTGCCCTGTAAGGGAAACCTGTGGAGGTAACATTAGTTTTGTGGACTGCCACTGGTGTTTTACTGGGTTTTACACCAGAGGCAGTGGTACATGACATAGTGAAATCGAAACTAGGGTCATTTCTAACTTTAGCCTGCTGAGCAACAAAGTCTACAAACACCCCAAAAGGAGGAAATGGTACCTTATGAGCCTGTTTGTAACGGGACCCGTGACTGACCCACTTTTCTTGTAAGTTGTAAGGGAGCTTTTGGACAATCGGGTTGACACCTCTGGCAGTGTCCTGGAATGCCAACCCTGGTAGATCACCTTCTGCCTGAGCAGCATGTACCTCCATTAACAAGTCGCTCAGTTCCCTGAGCTTTTGATAACCCTTATTTGCTATCTTGGGGAAATCATCAATTCTTTTATACAAAGCATTTTCTATAGCTTCTATCGACCCATAACATTCTTCGAGTCTCTCCCACACCATACGAAGTCCTGTGTGTGGGTACTTTATGTTAATGTTCCTGATTCTTTTGGCGTGTTCAGCTGACTCGCTCCCAAGCCACTTAACCAGTAGATCTAACTCTTCACTACTGGAAAGATGCAAGTCTCTGATGGCATTCTGAAAAGAGGCTCGCCATGCTCTGTAGCTTTCAGCTCAATCAGTGAACATTACAAGTCCCTTGGTCACCAGCTCCCGGCGGGTAAAGAACCTTGCAAAGTTCATAGTGGCTGAGTCAGTGCCGACGTGAGCTGGTGTGCTGTTGTTATGAGGTGTTTGTGGTGCATCCTCATACCTGGTAGGAGCTTCTGGCTTAGGAAAGTCTGTGTAAACCCGTTCAGTGGCGAAGGGTGTCCCTGTCAGTCTGGGCGGAGGCCGTACCTTCTGTTCCGTAAGACGGTAGTGGTGATCAATGTCGTTTCGCAGTATACTTTCCTGCTTCCAGTACGGTGTTTGGAGGAAGGGTCTCTGGTAATCTGTATAGGCTGGTTGGTGTAACGGATCAGAGTTGTCTTCTATTTTGGGAAGTTGGCGGACATATTCTGAGACGCGTTGAGCAGGGTCCTGATGATCAAGGTCTGGTCCGCGTATGTTGCTGCCTCGCTCGGATTCAGGAAACTCCACGGCTTCTAAAAACTCAGCTTTGGCTATTGCGGCTGCTGCTTCTTTTTCAGCGGAAAGCCTTTCTAAGGTCGCTTGCAGGCGGGCTCTTTCTGCTTCTTGCTCTGCTTGCAGGCGGGCTCTTTCTGCTTCTTGCTCTGCTTGCAGGCGGGCTCTTTCTGCTGCTTGGTCTGCTTGTCTTAACTTTAACTGCATCTCTTGTGCAGCGAAGGAGGATCTTACTTTTGCCGCCTCAGCTTCTGCTCGGGCGAGGGTGGCACACCTTTTCGAGGAAGACTTGCTAGAGCGGCTTGTTTGGGATCTCGTCTTGAGTGAAGATGTTTGACTTGCAGACATGTTATGTCCGTTTGCAGGCTGTAGGACGTCTCAGAGCGGGTAGGGGTGACTTCACCGTGGACTGAGACGTGTGGTGCTTGCGGCTGCGTAAGTGGTATTTGCTATCGCTGGCGTCTAGCCTCCTTTTACTGTCATCCCGGCGCCTAGCTGCCGTTTTACTGGCCTCCACTGGTATTTAGCACCCGTTTTACTGTTCTATCTTCATACACGTTGATACGGTGTGTGATCCAGCATACAGCATAAACCACTTCTGTCTTCCAAAATAAGCAGACTGTTTTCTGTAGTCTAAGGCTACGTTCACATTTGCGTTGTGCGCCGCAGCGTTGGCACCGCAACGCACAACGCAAACAAAAACGCAGCAAAACGCATGCACAACGCTGCGTTTTGCGCCGCATGCATCCTTTTTTTCATTGATTTTGGATGCAGCAAAAATGCAACTTGCTGCGTCCTCTGCGCCCGGACGCGGGCGCCGCAGGGACGCATGCGGCACAAAACGCAAGTGCGACGCATGTCCATGCACCCCCATGTTAAATATAGGGGCGCATGATGCATGCGGCGACGCTGCGGCGCCCGACGCTGCGGCGCAGACCGCAAATGTGAACGTAGACTAAGGCTGGTTTCACACTTGCGTTTTTGTCTGCAGCGTTTTTTGCACAAAAAACGCATGCGTTTTTTCCCTATATTTAACATTGAAAACGCATGCGGTTTTTTGTACGCGTTTGGTCGCGTTTTCAAACGCATGCGTTTTTTTTCTGCATGCGTTCATTTTCAAAAATGCAACCTGTAGTATTTTTTTGCCGCGAAAAAACGCATGCGTTTACATAGACAGCAATGCATTTTTTTGCCACGAAAAAAAGCATGCGTTTTTTTGCGGCAAAAAAATGCATTGCTGTCTATGTAAACGCATGCGTTTTTAAGCACATGCGTTTGTTTGCGTTAAAAACGCATGCGTTTTTAACGCAAAAAAACCAGAAAACACACTGAAAAGCCACCCACCACCATCAAGGTGATAAAGGGATCCAAACCCTAAGGGTATGTGTCCTCGTTCAGGATTGCATCAGGATTTGGTCAGGATTTTCCATCAGTATTTGTAAGCCAAAACCAGGAGTGGGTGATAAATGCAGAAGTGGTGCATATGTTTCTATTATACTTTTCCTCTAATTGTTCCACTCCTGGTTTTGGCTTACAAAAACTGATGACAAATCCTGACCAAATCCTGATGCAATCCTGAACGTGGACACATACCCTTACCCTAACTCTACCCCTAACCTCACCCCTAACCGTTTAATGTACATTTTCTGACAGTCATAGTGCCACGTATTTAAGTGCCACGTATTTCAGTGCCACGTATTTCAGTGCCACGTATCACGTATTTCAGTGCCACGTATTTCAGTGCCACGTATTTAAGTGCCACGTATCACGTATTTAAGTGCCACGTATTTAAGTGCCACGTATCACATATTTAAGTGCCACGTATTTAACTGCCACGTATTTAAGTGCCACGTATCACATATTTAAGTGCCACGTATTTAACTGCCACGTATTTAAGTGCCACGTATCACGTATTTCAGTGCCACGTATTTAAGTGCCACGTATTTAAGTGCCACGTATCACGTATTTCAGTGCCACATATTTCAGTGCCACGTATTTAAGTGCCACGTGTTTAAGTGCCACGTATCACGTATTTCAGTGCCACATATTTCAGTGCCACGTATTTTAGTGCCACGTATTTAAGTACCACGTATTTCAGTGCCACGTATTTCAGTGCCACGTATTTCAGTGCCACATATTTCAGTCACGTTTAGGGTTAGGGGTAGGGTTAGGGTTAGGGTTAGGGTTTTCTTGTGTTTTCTTGTGTTTTTCTATAAAAACGCATGCGTCTAAAAAACGCATGCGTTTTACCGCGTTTACATGCGTTTTTTCACACATGCGTTTTTTTTAAAAACACATGCAGATAAAAACGCAAGTGTGAAACCAGCCTAACTTGTTTATTGGTAACAGGTATTGAAATGCGGTAAAATGCAACTTCTACATGCAACTACATACAGTAACTCTCAGATAATAGATTTCCCAGGTACTAGTTGCTATACAGTAATCAGATTCTATAGAACACTATATTACAAGAACAAGGATAGCAATCTTACCGGATAAACTAACCAGGGTGGCAAGCAAGTGAAGTAGTTCCAACACAGCTGAATAACACGAGTGTACAGGAAAATACACAGAGAGAAAAAATGGGGAATTCCCCTGTCCCATGATGCTTTGGTGCAATCCCATAATGCAACACTCTGATGATTACTAAGAAAAACACAGGTAAAAAAATTCTCCACCACTGGGTGGTGCTATAACACAGCAAACCCAAAACTATAGCAGTGAAACTTTAATGCTTGGATGAACCCTGTCCTTGATTAGGAAGGGCAGAACAGGGGTTCTACCATTAGGGCACCCCTGACCATTTGCCGTGTTGAGACATAAAGAGGAGTCATTTATTTGGAACCCCCACTTTGTTCACAAAAGTTGCGGCAAAGAGAACTTAGAATTATTATTATTATTTATTGTTATAGCACCATTTATTCCATGGCGCTTTACATGTGAGGAGGGGTATACATAATAAAAACAAGTACAATAATCTTGAACAATACAAGTCATAACTGGTACAGTAGGAGAGAGGACCCTGCCCGCGAAGGCTCACAATCTACAAGGGATGGGTGAGGATACAGTAGGTGAGGGTAGAGCTGGTCATGCAGTGGTTTGGTCGATCGGTGGTTACTGCAGGTTGTAGGCTTGTCGGAAGAGGTGGGTCTTCAGATTCTTTTTGAAGGTTTCGATGGTGGGCGAGAGTCTGATGTGTTGTGGTAGAGGGTTCCAGAGTAGGGGTGATACGCGAGAGAAATCTTGTATACGATTGTGGGAAGAGGAGATAAGAGGGGAGTAGAGAAGGAGATCTTGTGAGGATCGGAGGTTGCGTGTAGGAAAGTACCGGGAGATGAGGTCACAGATGTAAGGAGGAGACAGGTTGTGGATGGCTTTGTACGTCATGGTTAGGGTTTTGTACTGGAGTCTCTGGGCAATGGGGAGCCAGTGAAGGGATTGACAGAGGGGAGAGGCCGGAGAATAGCGGGGGACAGGTGGATTAGTCGGGCAGCAGAGTTTAGAATAGATTGGAGGGGTGCGAGAGTGTTTGAGGGGAGGCCACAGAGCAGGAGGTTGCAGTAGTCAAGGCGAGAGATGATGAGGGCATGGACTAGGGTTTTTGCAGATTCTTGGTTGAGGAATGAACGGATTCGTGCAATATTTTTGAGTTGAAGTCGGCAGGAAGTGGAAAGGGCTTGGATATGTGGTTTGAAGGAGAGATCAGCGTCAAGGATAACCCCGAGGCAGCGAGCTTGTGGGACTGGGGAGAGTGGGCAGCCATTTACTGTAATGGATAGGTTCGTTGGGGGGGGTCACGTGAGATGGGGGAAAGATGATGAATTCTGTTTTGTCCATGTTAAGTTTCAGAAATTTAGCGGAGAAGAAGGATGAAATAGTGGACAGACATTGAGGGATTCTGGTTAGTAGGGAGGTGATATCTGGTCCAGAGATGTAGATCTGTGTGTCATCAGCATAGAGGTGATACTGAAAGCCATGAGATTCTATGAGCTGTCCCAGGCCAAAGGTGTAAATGGAGAAGAGCAGGGGCCCAAGGACTGAACCTTGTGGGACTCCGACAGAGAGGGGGCGAGGTGAGGAGGTGGTGTGTGAGTGGGAGACGCTGAATGTCCGGTCTGTTAGGTATGATGAGATCCAGGATAGGGCCAAGTCTGTGATGCCAAGGGATGAGAGGGTCTGTATTAATAGGGAATGGTCCACTGTGTCAAAGGCGGCCAACAGGTCGAGGAGGAGGAGAACAGAGTAGTTTCGCTTGCTCTTGGCGGTTAAGAGGTCATTGGTGACCTTAGTTAGCGCAGTTTCAGTGGAATGGTGTGACCGGAAGCCAGATTGTAAGCGGTCAAAGAGGGAGCAAGAAGAGAGATGGGAGGACAGTTCAAGGTAGACGTGTTGTTCCAGTAGTTTTGAGGCATAGGGGAGAAGTGATATAGGGCGATAGCTAGATACAGAGGATGGGTCAAGAGAGGGCTTTTTGAGGATAGGTGTGATGGAGGCATGTTTAAAGCTTGAGGGGAAAACACCAGTTGTTAGTGATAGGTTGAAGAGATGGGTTAGGGTTGGGATGAAGATTGTGGTGAGGTTTGGGATGAGGTGGGATGGGAGCGGGTCAAGTGCACAGGTGGTGAGATGCGATCTTGAGAGTAGAGTGGCGAGTTGATCTTCTGTAATGGAGGAGTAGTTGGTTTTGGAGGTGGAGGGTAGGGAAGTTGGGAGGAAGGGCTCTGTGTCATGATCTCAATGGCAAGAGAACATAGCATAAGCATATATAGGAACTAGCTCTTGGAAGATGGGAACTGAGCTGACCATGAACTAAACCTAACGCACAACTAGCAGTGGCCGGGTAGCATGCCTACGTTGATTCTAGATGCCCAGCACCAGCCGGAGGACTAAATAAAGCTAGCAGAGGAAAATATTAGTCCTAGCTCACCTCTAGAGAAATACCCCGAAAGGAGACAGAGGCCCCCCACATGTATTGGCGGTGAGTTGAGATGAAATAACAAACGTAGTATGAAAATAGGTTTAGCAAATTTGAGGTCCACTTACTACATAGCAGAAGACAGAAAGGACACTTTCATGGTCAGCTGAAAACCCTATCAAAAACACCATCCAGAAATTACTTTAAAACTCTGGCATTAACTCATAACACCAGAGTGGCAATTCCTGTTCACAAGAGCTTTCCAGACACAGTAACAAAACTACAGCTGTGAACTGGAACAAAAATGCAAAAACAAACATGGACAAGAGTCCAACTTATCTAGTAGTTGTCTAGGAGCAGGAACAAGCACAGAGAGGCTTCTGATAACATTGTTGACCGGCAAGCAACTAACAGAGCAGCAAGGTTATATAGCGACTCCCACATCTTGATGGGAACAGGTGAACATAGAAGATGAAGACACCAGTTCAATTCCACCAGTAGCCACCGGGGGAGCCCAGAATCCAAATTCACAACAGTACCCCCCCCTCAAGGAGGGGGCACCGAACCCTCACCAGAACCACCAGGGCGATCAGGATGGGCCCTATGAAAGGCACGAACCAGATCGGAGGCATGAACATCAGATGCATTCACCCAAGAATTATCCTCCTGGCCGTATCCCTTCCACTTGACCAGATACTGGAGTCTCCGTCTGGAAACACGAGAGTCCAAGATTTTCTCCACAACGTACTCCAACTCACCCTCAACCAACACCGGAGCAGGAGGCTCAACGGAAGGCACAACCGGTACCTCATACCTGCGCAATAATGACCGATGAAAAACGTTATGAATAGAAAAGGATGCAGGGAGGTCCAAACGGAAGGAAACAGGGTTAAGAATCTCCAATATCTTATACGGGCCGATAAACCGAGGCTTAAACTTAGGAGAAGAGACCCTCATAGGGACAAAACGAGAAGACAACCACACCAAATCCCCAACAGAAAGCCGAGGACCAACACGACGGTGGCGGTTGGCAAAAAGCTGAGTCTTCTCCTGGGACAACCTCAAATTGTCCACCACCTGCCCCCAGATCTGATGCAATCTCTCCACCACAGCATCCACTCCAGGACAATCCGAAGATTCCACCTGACCAGAGGAAAATCGAGGATGAAACCCCGAATTACAGAAAAACGGGGACACCAAAGTGGCAGAGCTGGCCCGATTATTGAGAGCGAACTCCGCCAATGGCAAAAAAGCAACCCAATCATCCTGGTCAGCAGACACAAAACACCTCAGATATGTCTCCAGGGTCTGATTAATCCGCTCGGTCTGGCCATTCGTCTGAGGATGGAAAGCGGACGAAAAAGATAAATCTATGCCCATCCTAGCACAGAATGCCCGCCAAAATCTAGACACGAATTGGGTCCCTCTGTCAGAAACGATATTCTCAGGAATACCATGCAAACGAACAACATTTTGAAAAAACAGAGGAACCAACTCGGAAGAAGAAGGTAACTTGGGCAGAGGAACCAAATGGACCATCTTAGAAAAACGGTCACACACCACCCAGATGACAGACATCTTCTGAGAAACAGGCAGATCTGAAATAAAATCCATCGAGATGTGCGTCCAAGGCCTCTTAGGAATAGGCAAGGGCAACAATAATCCACTAGCCCGAGAACAACAAGGCTTGGCCCGAGCACAAACGTCACAAGACTGCACAAAGCCTCGCACATCTCGTGACAGGGAAGGCCACCAGAAGGACCTTGCCACCAAATCCCTGGTACCAAAAATGCCAGGATGACCTGCCAACGCAGAAGAATGAACCTCAGAGATAACTCTACTGGTCCAATCATCAGGAACAAACAGTTTATCAGGTGGGCAACGATCAGGTCTATCCGCCTGAAACTCCTGCAAGGCCCGCCGCAGGTCTGGAGAAACGGCTGACAATACCACTCCATCCTTAAGGATACCTGTGGGCTCAGAGTTACCAGGCGAGTCAGGCTCAAAACTCCTAGAAAGGGCATCCGCCTTAACATTCTTAGAACCCGGTAGGTATGACACCACAAAATTAAACCGAGAGAAAAATAATGACCAGCGCGCCTGTCTAGGATTCAGGCGCCTGGCGGTCTCAAGATAAATCAAATTTTTGTGGTCAGTCAATACCACCACCTGATGTCTGGCCCCCTCAAGCCAATGGCGCCACTCCTCAAAAGCCCACTTCATGGCCAAAAGCTCCCGATTCCCAACATCATAATTCCGCTCAGCGGGCGAAAATTTACGGGAAAAGAAGGCACAAGGCCTCATCACGGAGCAGTCAGAACTTTTCTGCGACAACACTGCCCCAGCTCCGATCTCAGAAGCGTCGACCTCAACCTGAAAAGGTAGAGCAACATCAGGCTGACGCAACACAGGGGCAGAGGAAAAACGGCGCTTAAGCTCCCGAAAGGCCTCCACAGCATCAGGGGACCAATCAGCAACATCAGCACCCTTCTTAGTCAAATCGGTCAATGGCTTAGCAATATCCGAAAAACCAGCAATAAATCGACGATAAAAGTTAGCAAAGCCCAAAAATTTCTGAAGACTCTTAAGAGAAGAGGGCTGCGTCCAATCACAAATAGCTTGAACCTTGACAGGATCCATTTCAATGGAAGAGGGGGAAAAAATATATCCCAAAAAGGAAATCCTCTGTACCCCAAAAACACACTTAGAACCCTTCACACACAAAGAATTAGACCGCAAAACCTGAAAAACCCTCCTGACTTGCTGGACATGAGAGTCCCAGTCATCCGAAAAAAATCAGAATATCATCCAGATACACAATCATAAATTTATCCAAATAATCGCGAAAAATATCATGCATAAAGGACTGGAAAACTGACGGAGCATTAGAAAGACCAAATGGCATCACTAAATACTCAAAGTGGCCCTCGGGCGTATTAAATGCGGTTTTCCACTCATCCCCCTGCCTGATTCGCACCAAATTATACGCCCCACGAAGGTCAATATTAGAGAACCACTTGGCCCCCTTTATGCGAGCAAACAAATCAGTCAGCAACGGCAATGGGTATTGATATTTAACAATGATTTTATTCAAAAGCCGATAATCAATACATGGTCTCAAAGAGCCGTCTTTTTTTGACACAAAGAAAAAACCGGCTCCTAAGGGAGATGACGATGGACGAATATGTCCCTTTTCCAAGGACTCCTTTATATATTCTCGCATAGCAGCATGTTCAGGCACAGACAGATTAAATAAACGACCCTTTGGGTATTTACTACCCGGGATTAAATCTATGGCACAATCGCACTCTCGGTGCGGAGGTAACGAACCAAGCTTGGATTCTTCAAAGACGTCACGATAGTCAGACAGGAACTCAGGAATTTCAGAGGGAATGGATGATGAAATGGAAACCACAGGTACATCCCCATGAGCCCCCTTACATCCCCAGCTCAACACAGACATAGCTCTCCAGTCGAGGACTGGGTTGTGAGATTGCAGCCAAGGCAATCCTAGCACCAAATCATCATGTAGATTATACAGCACCAGAAAGCGAATAATCTCCTGGTGATCCGGATTAATACGCATAGTTACTTGTGTCCAGTATTGTGGTTTATTATTAGCCAATGGGGTGGAGTCAATCCCCTTCAGAGGAATAGGAGTCTCCAAAGGCTCTAAATCATACCCACAGCGTTTGGCAAAGGACCAATCCATAAGACTCAAAGCGGCGCCAGAGTCGACATAGGCGTCCGTGGTAATAGATGACAAAGAGCAAATCAGGGTCACAGATAGAATAAATTTAGACGGTAAGGTGCAAATGGAAACAGATTTACCAAGCTTTTTAGTGCGCTTAGAGCATGCTGATATAACATGAGTAGAATCACCACAGTAGAAACACAACCCATTTTTCCGTCTAAAATTCTGCCGCTCGCTTCGGGACAGAATTCTATCACACTGCATACTCTCTGGCGACTTCTCAGTGGACACCGCCAGATGGTGCACTGGTTTGCGCTCCCGCAAACGCCTATCGATCTGAATAGCCATTGTCATGGACTCATTCAGACCCGCAGGCACAGGGAACCCCACCATAACATCCTTAATGGCATCAGAGAGACCCTCTCTGAAAGTCGCCGCCAGGGCGCACTCATTCCACTGAGTAAGCACAGACCATTTACGGAATCTTTGGCAGTAAATTTCCGCTTCATCTTGCCCCTGAGATAGGGACATCAAAGTTTTTTCTGCCTGAAGCTCCAAATGAGGTTCGTCATAAAGCAACCCCAAGGCCAGAAAAAACGCATCCACATTGAGCAACGCAGGATCCCCTGGTGTCAATGAAAAAGCCCAGTCTTGAGGGTCGCCCCGGAGCAAGGAAATCACAATCCTGACCTGCTGTGCAGGGTCTCCGGCAGAGCGAGATTTCAGGGACAAAAATAATTTGCAATTATTTCGAAAATTCTGAAACCCGGATCTATTCCCCGAGAAAAATTCCGGCAAAGGAATTCTCGGCTCAGATACAGGTGCATGACAAACAAAATCTTGCAAATTTTGTACCTTCGTGGCGAGATTATTCAAACCTGCAGTTACACTCTGAAGATCCATTACAAACAGGTGGACACAGAGCCATTCAAGGGTTAAGAGGAGGTAAGAAGCAGCTAGACAGCAATTAAGGGCTAGGCAGCAAAACTCTGAGGGGGAAAAAAAAAAAAAAAAAAAATTTCCCTTCAACACTTCTTTTTCTCCTGCTTCAGCCCAAACAATTAACACTTTGAGGGCCGGTCAAACTGTCATGATCTCAATGGCAAGAGAACATAGCATAAGCATATATAGGAACTAGCTCTTGGAAGATGGGAACTGAGCTGACCATGAACTAAACCTAACGCACAACTAGCAGTGGCCGGGTAGCATGCCTACGTTGATTCTAGATGCCCAGCACCAGCCGGAGGACTAAATAAAGCTAGCAGAGGAAAATATTAGTCCTAGCTCACCTCTAGAGAAATACCCCGAAAGGAGACAGAGGCCCCCCACATGTATTGGCGGTGAGTTGAGATGAAATAACAAACGTAGTATGAAAATAGGTTTAGCAAATTTGAGGTCCACTTACTACATAGCAGAAGACAGAAAGGACACTTTCATGGTCAGCTGAAAACCCTATCAAAAACACCATCCAGAAATTACTTTAAAACTCTGGCATTAACTCATAACACCAGAGTGGCAATTCCTGTTCACAAGAGCTTTCCAGACACAGTAACAAAACTACAGCTGTGAACTGGAACAAAAATGCAAAAACAAACATGGACAAGAGTCCAACTTATCTAGTAGTTGTCTAGGAGCAGGAACAAGCACAGAGAGGCTTCTGATAACATTGTTGACCGGCAAGCAACTAACAGAGCAGCAAGGTTATATAGCGACTCCCACATCTTGATGGGAACAGGTGAACATAGAAGATGAAGACACCAGTTCAATTCCACCAGTAGCCACCGGGGGAGCCCAGAATCCAAATTCACAACAGCTCTGGGGCTTGTTGACCAAAACTGTCTCTGATGTTATCAATCTGCTTGAAGAATGAGGCAAAGTCTTCAGCAGAGATAAGTGAGGAGGGAGGAGGTGCTGGGGGACGGAGGAGAGAATTGAAGGTGTTGAATAACTGTTTAGGGTTGTGAGACAGGGAGGATATGAGAGATGAGAAGTAGGTTTGTTTAGCTGTGGCGAGTGCGGTCTTGAAAGTAGTGAGGGACTGTTTGAATGCGATTAAGTGGTCGTTGGAGTGGGATCTTTTCCATCTGCGCTCAGCAGCCCTGGAAGCTCGCCTCAGTTCTTTGGTCAGGCTGGTGTGCCAGGGCTGTCTGTTGATTTTGCAAGCTTTGGTATGTGTAAGTGGGGCAGCAGATTCCAAAGCTACAGCTATTGTGGTGTTATATAGAGCGGCAGCGTCATCCGCGTTGTGTATGGAACTTATGTCTGTGAGAGGGAGGAGGGATTCAGAGAATGAATGTAGGTCAAGATGTTTAAGATTTCTGCAAGGGTGTGAAAGTTTGTGGGGTGGGGACTCTAGACATGGAGTGAAGAGAGATGAGAATGTGAGAAGTTTGTGGTCAGAGAGAGGATAAGGTGAGTTAGAGAGGTTAGATAGGGAGCAGAGGCGGGTGAAGATGAGGTCCAGTGTGTGACCATCTTTGTGAGTGGCTGCAGAAGACCATTGAGTGAGGCCGAAGGAGGAAGAGAGAGATAGACGTTTAGTGGCAGCTGAGAGGGAAGTGTCAATGGGGATGTTGAAATCGCCCATGATGATAGTGGGGATGTCTGCAGAAAGGAAATGAAGTAGCCAGGTGGTGAAGTGGTCAAAGAAGATGGTGGCTGGCCCTGGGGGGCGGTAAATGACAGCCAGTTGGAGGTTGGAGGGGGAGTAGATGCGCACAGAGTGCACCTCAAAGGAAGGGAGGGTAACAGAGGGTGGCAGTGGGATTGGGGTGAAGGAGCAGTTATCTGACAGGAGAAAACCAACTCCTCCACCATGCTTGCTGCTGGGGCGGGGTGTGTGAGAAAGGTGGAAGCCACCGTAAGAGAGTGCAGCAGGAGAGGCTGTGTCAGAAGGGGTGAGCCAGGTTTCGGTGATGGCGAGGAAGGAAAGTTTGGTAGTAACAAAAAGATCATGGATGTAGGAAAGCTTGTTACAGACAGAGCGAGCGTTCCATAGAGCTCCTGTTAGTGGGACTGGGGAAGCGGGGGCTGGGCGAATGGGTATAAGGTTAGAGAGGTTACGGAAGTTTGTGATGGAGTGTGGATGGGAGGTAGAAATGACTGTGGGAATGTGGTGAGGAGGACCAGGATTTGGAGAGATATCACCAGCAGTGAGAAGGAGCAGAGATAGTGTTAGCAGGTGGGAGCAGGAGAGAGCGTGAGGGGGCTGCCTGTGCTTTGAGACAGAGGATTGTATGTTAAGGAACAGTTCTGAGGAGGAGGTGAGATGGATGGGGAGGATTGAAGAGGAGATGAACAGTTCCTTACTTGGTGTGGGGATGACCATAAATTACATGGATGGATGGCATGTATCATGTAGGTCCACAATTACCCTGATGTGAATACTGCAAAAGAAATGAGTAGCAATCGAAGCTTCTTTTTGTAGTAAATGGGTGATCCAGGGAGCTGGATTTATGGAGGCAGCAGTGCTCCCCATCTCTGGGCTAGGAGCTAGACTTCAATATCATACTCTGTATGAAAGATTTATTAAAATATCTGGAAATTATTTTGTATTTTGTCAGATTTGTTTATTTTTACATGATATTAACAGATTAAATGAAAAGGGTCAACCGCTTTATTTCTTTAAGAGAAACTTCTATTTGCTTCAAGCTTCTAAATAAAGCAATTTATGAAATATGCAAGAAATTGGTTTAGGATAAAAAAATCACCTGCTGCTTTCATGTTGTGTTGTTCTCACACTCAGGGATGAGGAGGATATATCAGGCAGATCTGTATATCATCAAGGAAAAAGCTGTTGCTATGATTAGACCACTGCACTGCGACACACTGTTATACAGATGTAAGCCAGTGACAAGCAGGCATGGCAAAATCATTACTTTTATCCAGACTTTGGTGCTTACATAGGAGTTTTAGTAGTATTCGCTATTTAAAGATGTTGTCTCTGTCTTATCTTAAATGGGTAAAATTGCAAAGTGCTTGTAAAAACGAGTAACTTTGTATTTTATCTTTTAATAAAAATTTTCTCCATTCTAAAGAATTAAAGGAATTTTAATTTTATTGTTTACTACTCGTTGCCAAAGTTTCTGGCCACCTCTGCAGCCTATCCGTGGTGGCAGTTCTCCTAGGCAAGTAGCTCAGTTTAGTAATTAGCATACTTTGTGCTACTAAGTTTGCAAGCACTACCCTAAAATTAACCAGATCATTGGATCCACCTTGCTTCAGTGTTGCTGCTAAGGGTAAAGAAGTCCCGGAGAAGGCAAAAGAGCCTCATATAGCAGCAACAGAAAGCTCACAGTTTTGGTCAGTGGCAGAGACATGCCGCAACATGAACTGTCAATCATCAGGAGTGTACCACCCTCTTCCGCAGGCAAGAAGCCAGGAGTCTAGGGAGTACTGCACTCCTGAAAAATTAATATGTGGCAGCCACTTTATACTTTTTACAAATCTTCTTGTCCCCCAATGCTCCCCTCTGAGCAAGATTCTACTATAAAATCCAGAAACTGAAATTGGGAGCCACCATTTAGAATAATAGGACACCATACTACAAAATTGCCCTAATCCCCTGAGCTCCATCACATAATTTCCTAATGTCTGCTGCAATATATAGATGGGAAGAATCTGATAGAAATTCTTGAATGGGTGGAATATTATGGTAATACACCATAAAGATAATGTTATTTCACTTATCCATACTTTCCAGTTTTCAGCAAGCTGTTTAAGTAACAGATTGCAACGTGGGCTGACATTTTTTTTCTCATAGTCATGCCCCTTTTTCAGAGTACACCTTCTCCATGTCTAAAGAAAAGAAGAGCTAAAGCCAGTAATGAAGGGAGGCTTGCAAGGGAGACCAAAAGCAGTAAAAAAGTATTTTCAAAAGCAAAAGAAAAGTCAAAGATGCTATAGGATTTTTATAGGATGAAAATGGTTGAGTGGTCAAAAATGATGTTAAGAAGGCTAAACTTTTAAATTCCTATTTTGCATCTGTGTTCTCTAAGAAAGCAATTGTAACATCAACTGATCTTCTCGGTGCTATTAAAGAAATAAAAGAATCCACAATATCTATAAACAGAGAGATGATGAGGGATAACTTAGCTAATTTAAATTAATTTAAATCTCCTGGTCCAGATTAATTACATCATAGGGTACTCAAAGAGTTAGTGTTACGGCTGTGACCGTAAACGCGGCCGAGCCAATACCCCCACGTCGCCAAACCATGATGACGTCGGCGAGCGTTCCAAATGGGAACGCCATGTGGACCCACTGGACCACATAGAGTAACCTGGACCTACCCAGACTAGTTAAGGGCAGCGAGCAGGGTCTGTGGCAGCTGAGCATGTGAACAAGATGGCAATATGCAGAACAAGATTACACCGCACAACTTCAGGTATGAAGAAACAAAGTTTACTTAAATGAAAACACAGTACATAACAAAACAATGATGTCAGGATCCCGATTCCACACATCAGAGTAGGGTACACGTCTCAGGATAACAGATGAAAGCAGGAGGACATCACGGGTTGATGTAGTCCAGGGTCATCTGGCACGGGCTTACTAGGACGGCCTCTCTCAGGCCTCAGGCGTAGCACAGGCTCAGCAGGAGAACATCAGACACCGACCCAGGACAGACATCAACACAGGGTGGACCCCGGGGAACCGGTGGAACATCGGGTCACAGGCAGGACATCAGGACACCAGACACAGGCTGGACATAAGGACATCGGACACAGACTGGGCATCAGGATACAGACAGGACATCAGGACACAGGCTGGACATCAGGACACAGGCTGGACATCAGGACACAGGCTGGACATAAGGACACAGGCTGGACATGAGGACACAGGCTGGACATCAGGACACAGGCTGGACATCAGAATAGACATCCGGAACACTGGTGTGGCAGCCCAGGTCATCGGCTGGGACACTGGCGTGGCAGCCCAGGGCATCAGGACATCGGACACAGGAAGGACATCAGGACATAGGCAGGGCATCAGGACATCAGGAATACGGATAGACATCTGGGACACTGGCGTGGCAGCCCAGGGCATCAGGACATCGGACACAGGATCAGGTAGCGGTGGTCATCAGGCTCCTAGCTACGGCAGTCAGGCTCTGGGCATCGGACCTAGGAAGGAACTCAAGCGTGATGGTGCAAGAACCGCCAGACTGGACCTGGGCCAGATGGGGCTAGCACCGCATAACAGGCTGAGCACAGCATAGTAAGGGCTCAGCATAAACAACAGACTCCATCTTTAAAAGATGAGCCCAGGAAGTTCAGTCACTGGGTACGGGGTGTCAGACACAAAAGTACTTTAGGAACATAACAGAGGACACAATTCAGACAGGGTCAGGTACTGGATATGCAGCCTCCAGGATAGGCAGGTCTGGGTACTCTGCCCCCAGAACAGGCGGAAGACAGGTATCAGCTCTCCCAGAACATACTGCAGACAGAACGGGAGCTGGATACCTAACTCACAAGGCAAGACACAGAAACACAATGCAATGCTCTGGCGATGCCCAACAGTTAAGAGGGAGTTTATATAGGAGCTGCCCCTCAGCAATAGGCTGAAGAAGCAACACAGGTGCACACTCAAACCCTAATAAAAGCAGGGTAGGTGTGGCCACGCGCACCCTAAGCACAAACAGAAACGATTACAGCACAGACAGCACAGGAACTGTGGCTTAGGGCACCTGGCAGTGACTGCTAGCCTGAACACACGTGGAAAGTCATGCACCAGCTGCAGAGGACCTTGCAAGCCGTGGATAGCTTCCGCAGCGGCATCCAGGGACCGCATTGCGAGTGGTCATGTAGTAGAGCAAAGACATCACAGCACATGTACAGCTACGCAACAGCACAGGGAACTGAGCCGCATCCATATAGGTAACAGACTACAGTCTCCCTGCAAGTTAGGGGGAGAGGAGCAAGGGTTAAAGCGGAGACATGCAAAAGTAACGCTGAAGAAACAAGGTATAAACCCAGTGGCATTACAGTTAGCAGAGAAAATTGCAGAACCACTAGCCAGAATCTTTGAAAAATCCTTGAAAACAGGAGAAGTCCCAGAACATTTGAGAAAGGCTATTGTTGTCCCTATTTATCAAAAGGAAAGAAGACAGAGCCAGGAAATTACAAAATTAGAGGCCAGTTAGCCTTACTTCTATACCAGAAAAGATATTTGAACAAATTAATATACAGCATGTATGTAAATACTTGGCTAAGAATACAGCAATTGACCAGAGCCAGCATGGGTTTGTAGCAAACAAGTCATGCTAGACAAATGTAATTTCTTCTATGATGGAATCACTTACTGGGTGGATCAGGGAAATGCAGTAGGTATAGTACATCCCGACTTCAGCAAAGCATTTGATAAAGTATCTCATACTATCCTTATTGAAAAAATGACCAAGTATGACAAGGATACGACTAGGCGGATTCATAACTGGCTCAGTGATCGTACTCAAAGAATAGTAATAAATGGTTGTACATTCAATTCGAAAAGTGTTTCAAGTGGGGTACCACAAGGCTCAGTCGTGGCCTCAGTGTTATTCAACATTTTTATAGATGATTTAGATAAGGGAACTCAAGGTAAGCTAATCAAATCTGCACCCAATACTCAGCCCATCCACAACAGAGAGATGGGACAAAGATAGTGTGAGTACTAGCCTCTGTTGAGCTAGCCACCAGCTTTTGTTTCTCTTCTTCCTCATCCTCAGTGTCCACCTCCTCATTGTTACCCAATCCATGCTTAGCAGATGAGATGAGGCTGGGCTGGGTAGAATCTCTCTGTCTTATGTCTTCCTTTATCTCCCACCTGGTCTGCATGCATAGCTTCATTTTTATTTGTAAGCAGCAACTGTTTAAGTAGGCACAGAAGCGGGATCATTCAGCTGACTATGGCATCATCGCCACTCACCATGTTTGTGGAGTTCACAAAGTCTTGGAGAACCACAAAATGTCAGACATCCATGCCCACTCTTCAGTTGTTTTGTGCAGAGTCTGACCAGAATACCTGGTCTATTGAAGCTGGTACTCACCAACTGGCCTCTACTGTGCCTTCCCAGCGTGTGCAGTGTGGTGTTCCAGGGTGTGGGCATGTTGCACACTAGTCGGTGAGCTGTAGCCAACTTGCAGAAATGGGCTCTGATGCAGCGTACCATTGTAATAAGTAGGTACTGGGATGCAGTAACACAAATGCTGCAGGACAGAGTTTAACTATATTTAATCTCTTAACAGTAAGGATCTCCTCGCGGGGAGATAATAGTCAAAACAAAGGGAATGCAACAGTTAAACATTATAACAAGTGGTTAAGTAGACAGTCTTTTGTTAACAGTTTCACTTATTGTGGCTTCACAGCTCATCCCTTGCTGGAGGTCCTGAGGATGGTAGAATGCCAGCAGCGGTCAACGTGGCGTCTTCAGGCGTTTTCGCCCTATACACAATCCTGCTTCTGGCGGCAGCGGGCGGTCTCTGGTTTTGCCCGCTGAGCCCCTATAACTTTGGAGCAAAAGGATAAAGCTCTCCGCAAGGTTCAGCTCGGCATGTGGCTCTCTGGGCAGCCGCCGGCACTTGGATGGCTGCTCTACACGGCTTAGCTTGGCGTGCGCTCCTCTGTCTGTCAGCCGTCACCCAGACGTCCACGCTGCAATGCTCTTCCTGGAGCGCATTGCCTGGCACGGCCACTGATATCAATAAGTCTTTCATGCAGCCGCCCCGTCTCTGCACACTGCGGCCTAACGTACTCCTCACCGCGGTGGCGATCTGCACCGGCTCAGCGATCTGGTGGGAACACCCTTCCTGTTTCCGACAGAACTTTTTCCTCCCTGTCTCTGGTCATGCCCCCTTCACCTAGGTTACTGTTTCGCTCCGGCTGCAATTGCATTCCCTCAGGCAACAGGAGGTGTGGCTCCAACAGTTCCGGACCCAGTACTTCAGCATCCCTGTCCTCCCTTCTACACCGTGACCAAAAACTCTGGCAAATCTGGTTGTGAAGTGGAAGTGAACAATGCATTGGTAAGGGCACGGGTGATGTTCCTGGACATGTGCTAGTGCAAGGCAGGGATGCCACACCAGGAGAAAAAGTGGCGGCTGAGGACCGGGTACCGATGGAAGGATATTATTCTGCAGAAATCCTTCGTGTCTACCAGACTAAATGGCAATATTTCCACGGCAACCAGCCTGGAAAAGTGTCCGTTTAGCATTTGAGCCTGTGGGTGGGTGGGTGGCTGGGAACTTTCTTTTTAGTTCCAAGGCCTAAGGTAGTGATAGCTGAACGCTGTGCTGTTACAAGGATTTGAAAATTGTCTAATGATGGTGCCTCGGAAAGTGCAACGACAGCTGCAGGGTGAGAGGCATCTGTGCCAGTGTCACAGAAAGGGGATTGGGAACACAGCACAAAACATAGCACAGGGGAAAGGGCAGTGGTGTCACCCGCTGGCACCAATTCTGAATCCAGGCATTCGGCCCACAGAATCGGGTGCTTAGATGGCATGTGCCTGATCATGTTAGCGGTGGTTAGGTTCTTAGTGGTCATGCTTCTGCTGATCTTGGCATGGCACAGGTTGCAAATGGCCATTTTGTTAGTCTCAGAACTCTTTTTAAAAAAGTTCCAAACTGGGGAACAACTAACTTCACGAGTGTCGGTGCTCTACGGAGCAGATTCCTGCCTTCTCTGTCTGGTTACCCCACTGCCTCTTTCTCTCTGTTTCAGTGCTGTCAATGTCTCCTCTACAGCGCTGTTGGTCTAGCTCTGCATGCCAGCTTCCTAGGTTGGGTCGGTGACTTCGTCATCCACCACCTCACCTTCCATCACCACACCCTGTTCCTCCTGACTTCATGACAACAAGACTTAGCGCCCACTGTGTCTTATCATCTTCCTCCTTACACAAAAATTTGCCATTCCCTGCCGCTATGTTCTCATGGCCATGGATGCTCAAAGGTTTATGCATCACTAAACAGCATGCTCTCCTGTCCCTCTTGGAGCAGGAAAGTTGACAGGCCACAATCAAGAAATTATGTTGTACACAGCTCTGCAGAGTGTTTTAGTGTGGGATCACAAGTCTCCTGTGACTCAACATGGAGGTAGAAAAGAGGATCAGAGTGAGGATTAAATGATCCAGACTGTAGGCTGGTGAGGCTGGACCGTGTGCAAGAATGGATGGTGCTGCCAAGTCTGATGAAAGCATTATCTGCTATCCAACTAACCACCTGTTCACACTACTTTGGCTTCAGAAGTGGTGTACTGTGCCTCCCTGCAAAGTAGGACATGAAGCTATGTGTTGTGGATGGGCATGCTTCTTGTGATCCAGCAGCAGGCATAATCACACCTGCCCCACGTCCTCGGCATCTGCGTGCACCATTATAAGAACTTCCACTTTCCCATCCCATAATGCATGCCTTATGCATTTTGTAATTGCTAGTACTCTTAAAACCAAGTTTATTTTTAATAAAAGAAAAAAAATGGTCTCCTGCTCCACCATAATGTAACAGAAAGAACGCAAAAGTGTATGGATGACAATCAAATTCAATACAGAAAAATGTTTCAATGTTTTTTTTAAGTTTATAGATCACAGAAATGTACCCAGACCACGTAATACTGTATGGCTGAGAAATGTAACCCTACAAAATTTATAAAAACTTTTTCTCAGTTTTAGAGGTCACAGAAATGTTTCCAGGGCACATGACACTGTATGGCTGAGAAATGGAACCCTACAACATTTTTAAAAGCTTTTTCTCAGTTTTAGAGATTACAGAAATGTTCCCAGACCACGCAACACTGTACGGCTGAGAAATGGAACCCTACAAAATTTTTAAAAGCTTTTTCTCAGTTTTATAAATCACAGAAATGTACTTCACACTACAGAAAAGTGTATGACTGAGTAATGTAACCCAGGAAAATTTTTCAATGATTTTTGGGTGTGTTATATAACACAAAAAGGACCTCAAAGCACGTAATACTTGATAGATCAAAATATACTACTTTTTGTCACCCAGAACAAATAGGTTGCAGCTACATATTTTCCAATGGACTGCACAGTCCTAATCCCTTTCAACAGACTGTATTCTGTCACTATCCCTGCTCCTGAAATTCTCCACTACTCCCTACACTTAATGTAGAATGTACGTGATACAAACATCAAAGCAAAGGATTAGACTTGACAAGGGCTTTTAGAATGATGATTCTGCTTCAGCACGAGTATCAACATTACAGGTCTCCGATTCTTATACTGTGCACACACGCCTGTGCAGCGCCCCAGAGACCTGGTCGTTGCAGTAACATCGCTCTGCCACTAAGGGGAGTGACTGTACGTCTGATTGCACTGAAGGAGTTCACCTGACCAGGTATCACAGGCACCAATACACTTCACAGTCTGGCCTCCATGGGGAGCAAAGGGTTCTATGTATTAGGCCACTCCTCACAATCTGGTAAAACTGGGGGTTGGATAGGAAGTTAGAGAGAAGCTGACTGGGTTGGAACCAGGCAACATCCTGTGGCAGAGGGTGTTGTGGGGGAAGTTTCAGGGGGGTCCCTGTCAGGGGTGGGATCCTGACAGAGACCTAGTGAACAAGACAGAACATTAAGGAACCGCGCCTGCACTACATTGCGGCGGTATCTCAAGAAAGGACAAGAAGCGAGGTTTATTGTGGAGAAGTGAGAAAAGAGATCACAGCAAAAAGGAGATAATACCAGTAGGAGTCGTGCCGTAAGATCGAGGCAACATCCTACTGAGGCACATAGCCGGTGGCCGGAACGCCGAGGAAGTATTAGGCTCCAAGCATTACTTCAAACCAACGGCAGGACAGTTAATTATAGGTTGGCTGTCTCACCTAAATCACCTAAGCAGACATAGGAGGCAATTGTGGGAGAGGGGCGACACTAGGGTCATACGGGTGCATCCTAGCCAAATCATCTGGGGGACAGAGAGAACGAACATCAGAATGGAAACGAGAGTTGTGAGAAAGAACATCAGGAACAGACACAACAGTTGTGAGGACTATCCCGTGGTGATCAGCAGGGAAGTACTACAACACACAGGCGCTAGAAGGTAGGCACTGATTTCCACCTGCAAAGGGAACTCTGGAGGTGCCATCGGACAGGCCGGTCTCAGACAGCCCTGTTAACCGTACTCTGGATTGAGGACCTTGAAGCCTTCAGTAAAGAGGTAAAGAGACTGCAACTCTGTGTCCTCGTCATTTATTGCTACCTGCACCGGTAGCCTTTGGACCGGCCGGTCTCAGCCAGCCCTGTTAGCAGTGCTCCGGATTGCGGATCCTGAAGCCTACAGTAAAGAGGTAAAGAGACTGCAACCCTGTGTCTTCGTTATTTCATCGCACCATCCACCACCACCTTTAATTGGACGCCCCTTAGCAGGGTCACGGACCAGGTCAGGCCACCGTGACAACCCCAAGACCGAGACAGAGAGGCCCGGTACCGAGTGCCCCGCGGCCCTGCGTCTGGGGGCCCTCCACCTGCACAAGCACTCTCTCCCACCAATATGAACTGTCACAGAGCTGTGCAATGGCCAGCCAATCACACTAATGCCACTACCAAGATGGCTATGGCACTACAGTGACTCACAGGCAATCTCCGCATGCTAATTGGCTGCGTAACAGGACAGATTTGAGTTTGAATTCGATCACTGCCCATTGCTCGCTGGGTAACGAGCACATGCGAGCACCATGATACTCGAGTGATAACCAAGTATCACCTAGCAAGTTTACTCATCCTTAATTATGATCAATGGAAGGTTCTGTATGTCTTGCTAGACAAAACTTGGAATGTTTTGCTAACTGAACCCAAAATTGAGAATATCATTTCACCCAGATCATCACTAACAGTAAGACGGGCAAAGAATTTAAAAGAAAGTGAAAGCACACTGCTCAAAAAAAGGGAACACATAAACAACACAATTGTAATGCTGCTGCAGTGCAGTGTAACGCAACCTCCACCAGAGGGAGCTTGAGAGGGAAGTGAGAATGCTTACACAGAGTAGCTCCACAGAGCAACAGCACAGGCGCCACCAAGTGGCGAGAGAGTGATCAGGCAAGCCGAGTCAATAAACGTTCAGAGGCAAAGTACAAAAAGAAGTAAACAATATACATGGTCATGAGCAAGCCAGGCAGGTCAGCAATGGTCAGAAGTGGATAAGACAAAGACAGAAAGCAGAAGTGAGTCCGAATACAGGCCGAGTCAGAAACCAGATAATCAAACCGAGAAGCAGAAAAAACGCTGGGAAAAGGGCAGACAGAGGAAGACAACAGACATGGAGCAAGTGAGGGATCACAGCAGGACAAATCAAGGGCTACCAGAGTCAGGTTCACACGCCGAAGGCAGAACTATAGCTGACACCACAAGCAGGATGCTTGAGAGCTAAATGTCAAACCTGAACCCAGAGTGAGGCAGATCAAAGTTAACCCTTAATGTGATCCGCTCAGAAAAAGAGTAGACAGGACTAAACCCTGGAACGGATCATGACAGCACCCTCCTCTCAAGGGGGGCCACCGGACCCACAGGTTTCCCAGGATAACGTGCGTGAAATGCCCGGACCAATCTATCAGCATGGACAGATTGTGCCAGGACCCAAGATCGATCCTCAGGATTGTAACCCCTCCAATGGACCAAATACTGAAGAGAACTATGGACCATGCAAGAATCCACAATCCGTTCCACTTCAAACTCGATCTGACGATCCACAGAGACAGGAGGCGGAGGGGATGGAGGCCCAGCAGAGGATGGTACAAATGACTTACGAAAGGACTTATGGAGCACATTGGGGATCTGAAGCGACGGAGGAAGCCGTAAGCGAAAGGCAACTGGTTTGACCACCTCAATGATTTCGTAAGGACCAATAAACCTGGGACCCAGCTTAGCAGAAGGAGCCTTAAGACGAATGTTCCTCTTAGACAACCACACTTTATCTCCTACCAGGAATATAGGTCCTACAGACCGTCGCTTATCTGCAAAAAGTTTATGTTTGCCCTGAGCTTCCCCAATGTTCTTCTGGGCCTCCCTCCACACCTCCCTCAATCGTTGCACCATCGCATCAGCCCCTGGACATCCCGAATCCAGCCTAGAAAATTTGCCACAATGGGGGTGAAAACCATAGTTACAGAAGAATCGAGATGTGCCCGTGGACTGGTTAATTGTTAAATGCAAACTCAGCCACGGGCAGCAAAGAACACAAATCATCCTGCTGAGACATAGCAAGGCACCTCAAAATCTGTTCAAGTGACTGATTGGTCCTCTCCGTCTGACCGTTGGTCTCAGGATGGTAAGCAGAGGAGAAGGTCAAGCAAACCCCCAATCTTTTACAAAATGCCCTCCAAACTTTGGACACAAATTGTACCCCTCTATCAGAAACCACATTTAAAGGCAGGCCATGCAGCCATATAACGTGCTCAACAAACAGCTTAGATAGTGTTTCAGCATTAGGCAATCCTGCCAGAGGTACAAAATCTGCCTGTTTACTGAATCTGTCAACCACTACCCAGATTACAGTTTTGCCATTAGAAGGAGGGAGATCAGTGATAAAATCCATGGGCAAATGAGTCCAAGGTCTATCTGGAATTGGCAATGGCACCAATTCCCCGGTCGGCCGGTTATGGGAGCTCATAGCATGCACAGGCACAGGTATCACAAGCAGACACAAACACAGTGATATCAGAGGTCATGGAGGGCCACCAAAACAGCCTAGCAATGGCTTTCCGGGTGGCAGAGATCCCCAGGTGTCCACTGAGAGCAGAATCGTGGAACTCTCGGAGAACCCTCAACCGGTACTGAACAGGGACAAAAAGCTTATTATCAGGAAAAGTTTAAGGAGCAAGAGACTGAGCCTTCCGAATCTCCTGTTCCAATTCAGAGGATACCCCCGCAACAACCACCCTATGCTGAAGAATGGAGTAAGGAGGTTCGGGGGGTGATATCGGATCAAAACTGCTAGATAAGGCATCAGCCTTGACATTCTTAGAACTAGGCCGAAAAGTGATTGAAGAATGAAAACGAGAAAAAAAAGCGACCACCTAGCCTGTCTAGGAGTCAACCGTTTGGCAGACTCAATGTAAGACAAGTTCTCCGTGATCACCATGATCTGATGAACCGACCCCTCCAAAAATGCCTCCATTCTTCAAAAGCCAATTTTATGGCCAATAACTCCCGGTTACCAATGTCATAGTTCCTCTCTGCAGAAGAAAACTTCCAGGAGAAAAAGGCACATGGTCTTAAATTGGTCAAAGTAACGGGTCCCTGAGACAACACCACCCTTACTCCCACCTCTGATGCATCCACCTCTACAATGAACGGTTCAGATGGATCGGGCTGAACCAATACAGGAGCAGACTTAAAACACTTATTTGAAGTAAAAAATGCTTCAACTTCCAAGGGTGACCAAACTTTGAGATCAGCCCCCTTGCGAGTGAGATTGGTGAGTGGCTTGACCACCTGAGAAAACCCTCTGATGAATTTTCGATAATAGTTGGCAAAACCCAGAAAACACTATAAACCCTTGAGGTCTCTGGGTTGCACCCAATCAACAATGGCCTGTACCTTTCCAGGATCCATCCGAAACCCATTGGCAGAAAGGATGATCCCCAGAAAGGAAAGCTCCTGGACACAAAACAAACATTTCTTGGGTTTAGCGAACAGAGAATTACCCCGTAAATGACCAATGTTGGATTCCTTGTCAGGCAAGAAAACAAGGATAGCATCCAAGTATACAACCATAAAGCGCCCTATAAAATCAGAGAAAACATCATTCATGAAGTTCTGAAAGACCCTTCAAACAGACCCTCGGAGGTGAGAAATGCTGTTTTACACTCATTCCCTTCCCGAATGCGGATAAGGTTATGTGCTCCCCTGAGATCAAGTTTGGAAAACCACTTAGCCCCAGACAATTGGTTATAGAGATCAGGAATGAGTGGGAGAGGGTAGGTATTTTTCACCATAATTTCATTTAGTTTCCCGAAATCGAGGCACGGCATAAACCACCATCTTTTTTCTTGACAAAAAAGAATCCCGCGGCCACAGGTGAGACATAGGGATGGATGTGACCTTTGCGTAGACTATCAGAGATATAGTTTTTCATAGTGAAGCGCCCCCACTGCCGCAGGGCCAAGGGGTACCCGGTACCGGGCCTCTGAGTCTCTGTTCTGGAGTTGTCACGGTGGCTAGACCCGATCCGTGGTCCTGCCTGCATGGGACGTCCAGGGGAAGGGTTGTTGTATGGTGGTGATGTTGCGGTGCAGTGTAGGTTGTGGAAAATAACGAGGACACCAGGTTGCAGTCTTTTTACCTCTTTACTGAAGGTATCAAGGTCCTCAGTCCGGAATACGCTGTCAACAGGGCTGCCTGAGACCGGCCGGTCCGAAGGCACATCAGGAGTTCCCTTAACAGGTGGGAATCAGTGTCTACCTTCTAGCGCCTGTGTGTTGTAGTCCTTCCCTGCTGAGCTCCCGGGATAGTCCTCACAACTGGTTCTGTCTGTCTCTGATGTTCGTTCTCTCCGTCCCCCAGAAGGTATGGTAGGACGCACCCGTATGACGGGGTAGGCCTGGAGTTCTTCCGGGACCCTAGAGTCGCCCCTCTCCCACAGCTGCCTCCGGTGTCTGCTTAGGTGATTTGTGTGAGACAGCCAACCTATAATTGGCTGTCCGGCCGTGGTTTGCAGTATGGCTTAGAGTCTCTTACTTGCTCGGCGTTCCGGCCACCGACTGTTGTGCCTCAGTAGGATGTTGCCTCGGTCTAACAGCACGACTCCTTCTGGTCCTAATGCCTCTTAACTGTATTCCCGTTGCTCACTGGTTTGTTCTGCTCTAAGGAGTCTGCCAGGATCCCATCCCTGACAGGTCCTCTCTCCAGCTCTCCCCATTTACTTCTCACTGTCTTCCTGTCCAACCCCCAGTTTTACCAGAGTGTGAGGAGTGGCCTACTAGATAGAACCACCCCCCCTGGTGGCCGGAGTGTGAAGTGTAGTGTGTGTTACCTGATCAGGTGAACTCCTTTAGTGCAATCAGACGTAACATCACCTCCCTTAGTGGCAGAGCGACGTTACTGCAACGACCAGGACTCTGGGGCGCTGCACTCCTCCCCGGTTAAATCGAGTACTCCCGGACTGGGAAAAAAACAAAAAAAAACAACACATGTTAACAGTAAACACACCACATTTTGAAATATTGTAAACAATCCAACATAACAGAGCTTCCCTTTATGGGAGGTGAGGACTCTTGAACGTTGCAAAAGTTAGGTCATGCACAGTTTATGCCTCTCAGTTCAGTGGTTGAAACAGCGGGGACCCCGGGTAAACAAAGGGTTCCCCCGTTTGAAAGTTTTTGAGCAATTCACCGTCCATTACTCTATTGTCCATTTTACAACCTGTAACAAAAGATATGTACACAAACAATTTCAACTACATAGCAGCCCTTACTAATACCTCCAAGTTTTGTAGCGGAGGGGAGTTTGATTCTGAGTGCTGCGCGTGGACCTTCGCAGCGCAGGGGTTGATACTGGCCTAGCCGGGCCCACTATGCTTGCTACCGCTGGTGTAGTGTACTGCCTCCTAGCTACACTTCTAGTGAGTCTGGGTAGCACGGGCAGGCTAGAGCTCTCAGGGCTGCTACTAGCAACAGTGGGTACGGCAGGCTCGCCGATAGCAGAGGCAGGACTCGCCAGTTCAACAGTCGGCGCGGCATCTTCAGGTAGGGCTTGTTGAGGTAGCGGGGCTGGATGATCTGGTACCACTATTGTTTCTGGTGGGTCCGGCTGGTGAAACGTTAGAACAGGTACCACGATGGCCTGATTTATCTGAGTCCAGGACTGGGGAAAGTCTCCAAGGACGGTGTGGATCATCTTCTCCTTTTCCACCGGTGGGGAGATTCCTGGGGCCGTGTCCCTCTCTCTCAACTTATCGGGGCAGACCTTAAGGTGATCCCTGGATATCGCTGTCGAGGTCTCTCCTCCGTCCTTGCTGATGAGACAGACCTTCGTGTTGTCAAAATCGGATGGCAGGATGGTATACGGTTCCGCTTCCCATTGGTCGTCGAGCTTGTGTAGCCTCCTCTTTCGTTTGAGTACTTGCTCACCAGGTGACAGGGGAATCGCAGGAGCATGCTGGTTGTAGTCCCTTTCTTGTTTTTGCCTAGCCTGGGCGAGACTTCTTTCCACGCACTCCTGTACTTGGCGGTACATTCGCTGCCTTTCTGCATCCCAATCTGCATCCGACGAGGTATCTTCGGGGACTAGGACCCCCATGTCCAGATCAACAGGTAACTGGCTAGACCTTCCTCGCATCAGGTACGCTGGAGTGCAGTTGGTGGAATTTACTGGGATGTGGTTGTACATATCCACCAAGTCAGGCAACTTGGTCGGCCACATGTTCCGTTCCTCTACGGGTAAGGTCTTCAATAAGTCGATCACCACTTGGTTCATCTTCTCGCACATCCCATTGGTTTGAGGGTGGTATGGTGTGGTTCTGATCTTCTTACACCCGTACAGTTGGCAGAACTCTTGAAACACTTCTGCTTCGAATGCTGGTCCCTGATCGGTCAGTACCTTCTCCGGGTAACCATGGGGCCTACAAAAGTACTGCTGGAAGGCTTTGGCGGCAGTCCTGGCCGTGAGATCCTTGACAGGTACGACCACCAAAAATCTGGAGTAGTGATCTACGATGGTAAGAGCGTAGATATAGCCTGACCGGCTAGGTGTCAGCTTCACATGATCCAGTGCGACCAGTTCGAGCGGCCGTTTGGTGATGATAGGCCGCAGGGGAGCCCGTTGACTACCACGGTCCTTCCTGCGTAGGTTACATGGACCACACTCCCGACACCACTTCTCAATGGCTCTCTTCATGCCAATCCAATAGAACCTCCCTCGGAGTAGCCTCTCTAGCTTCCTCCATCCGAAGTGTCCGGCTCCATCGTGGTAGGCTCCCAGAACCATGGGCGCATCTCGCCTTGGCACCACTATCTGCCACACCAATTCATGAGTACGTGGGTCGATGCTCCTCCGGCACAGCTTGCCATCATGGATAAACAGTTTGCTTCTCCCCTTCCACAGCTGTTGGGTCTCCTGGGGATCATCTGGGCCGGGGTGCAACCCTGCCTGCGTCAAGAGCTCTTACACCCGACGGACCGTGGGGTCACCATCCTGGGTTTCCGCCCATCCGTGATGGGGCAGGGGATTCAGCGTGGCATCCGGTTGGTTCTTGTGCCTGTTCTTCACATGATGAGAGTTCTGAGTGGCTTTGGGGCGATGGAAGGCAGGCAGCTCCACCTCTTCAAGTGCCTCCGAGTCTTCTCCCGTTTCTGGCAAATTGGGCATTCGGGACAAGGCATCGGCATTGGCATTCTTGTGTCCTGCCCGGTACTTGATGGTGAAATCGTAGTTGGACAGCCGGGCCATCCACCGCTGTTCTAAGGCCCCGAGTTTGGCAGTATGCAGATGCGTTAGCGGATTGTTATCTGTGAAGATGGTGAATTTCACGGAGGCCAGGTAGTGTTTGAACCTCTCTGTCACTGCCCAGACGATGGCAAGGAATTCCAGCTTAAAGGAACTGTAGTTGTCAGGGTTTCTTTCCGTGGGACGGAGTTTCCTGCTGGCGTAAGCGATCACCCTCTCTTTGCCTTTCTGGACCTGGGACAGCACGGCTCCCAATCCCACATTGCTGGCATCCGTGTACAGCACAAACGGCTGGTCGTATTCGGGGTAGGCCAGTACCTCTTCGCCCGTCAGTGCCGACTTCAAACAAGTGAAGGATCCCTCCAGCTCCTCTTTCCAATCAAATGGGGTGTTTCTCCCCTTGGTCTTCTTTGGTTGGCCCACCAACAGGTTTTGCAAGGGTGCGGCCTTCTTGGTGAAGTCCTTAATGAACCTCCGGTAATAGCCTACCAACCCGAGGAACTGCCGGACTTCGTGGAGGTCACTGGGCTTTGGCCAGTCCTTGATCACCGTGATCTTGTCCGGGTCTGGGGCCACTCCTTCAGCGCTCACCACATGGCCCAGGTTCTGCACTTTAGGTTTCAGCAGATGACACTTGGACGGTTTCACCTTTAAGCCAAAGTTGGACAAAGCTTCAAACACCTCGGCCAGGTGCTTCAGATGGTCTTCATAGGTCTTAGAGAAAACAATAACATCATCCAAATACAGCAGCACGGTTTCAAAGTTCATGTGTCCCAGGCAGCACTCCATCATCCTCTGGAACGTCCCTGGAGCATTGCACAATCCGAAGGGCATGTAATTGAATTCGCAGAGACCCATTGGTGTCGTGAAGGCCGTCTTCTCTTTGTCTGCCTCCACCACAGGAACCTGCCAGTACCCACTGGTGAGATCTAAGGTAGAGAAATAGTTAGCAGATTTTAAAGCAGCCAGAGACTCCTCTATCCTGGGCAGTGGGTATGCGTCCTTATGTGTAATGCGATTCAACTGCCTGTAATCAACACACATCCTCATTATACCATCTTTTTTTTTAACAAGGACTAACGGAGCTGCCCAGGGGCTACAGCTGTCTCTCACCACCCCAGCCTCCTTCATTTCCCGCAACATGTCTTTGGCACACTGGTAATGAGCTGGGGGTACAGGGCGATATCTATCTTTTATGGGTCGGTGATCTCCCGTGGGGATATGATGTTGGATCCCTTTCACCTGCCCAAAATCTAAGGGGTGTTTGCTGAATACCTGCTCGTACTCGTGTACCACCCAGTAGGCCCCCTGTTTTTGATGGGATGGGGTAGAGTCAGTGCCCACATGCAATTCCCGACACCAGTCTTTCGAGTGCTCTGCAGAACCGTTGTCCTCCGCCACGTTTGACGGGACCAAGGGTTCAGGTGTCTGTATCACACTATTATTAACAGTGAACAATTTGGCAAGCGTGGCATACTTGGTGAGGTGAGCTTCTTCCTCCCCACAATTGAGGACACGTACAGGCACCCTCCCCTGGTGAACGTCGACCACCCCCGGGCTGTCAGGATAGTAGGCCTATTGTCAATATACGGGTTCCACCAAGGCCTGGTAGTCCTTTCCCCTGAGGCCTATGGCTGCCCGACACCATATTAACATTTCACTCCTGGGGAGTATCGCGATGGGGTTTGAATCACTCACAGTGACACGACCAATCTCACCACCAGTCAGCTCTATCTGCTGTCTCTGCATCAGAGCTCTGATTTCCTTCTGCAGGGCACGGTGCTCACTGTGGCCAGCGGTTTCTGCCACCTGTTGCAACAAAACAATAACTTCTGCAAGACAATTTTCTATAACATTAGTACCAAGAGTCATCATGGGATTACATTCTCGACGATCAATATCAACATCGTCCTCCAATGTACTTGGTTCTCCAATGCTGCGGGCCTGACCGTCCTACTCCTGGGGGTTGGCCCTTTGCCCCAGGGGTTGCTCATTTAAAGGACAGTACCTTGCAAGTTGGCCCACCTGGTGACAGCGGCGGCAGATGGGTCGTCCGTCCTGGTGGAAGCGGTCGTCGTTCCGGCCTCTGGTCGGCGGAGTCCTCCTCTGTCGCATCCAAGGGACATCCTCTGGTCTGGAGGCCAGCTGGATCTTCTCCTTGGGGGCCTCCTGTAGGGACTGCACCGTCCGGGCCAGGGCAGCAACGCTCTTGGTTAGCTCCTGCATCTGGAGGCGAAGCCCTGCAGGGGAGTCGTCCTCTAGGCTCTGGGCATCGGCCTCGGCGGCGACTGGGGCATCCGACGCCACCTCCTGGTGGTACGTGAGAGCGGGACGCCTGGGTGGTACTGCGCGGCTGGGTTGTCGCTCCTGCAGCGCCTGGATAGCTTTATCCTTGAATTGCGCAAAAGTCAAGTCTGGATTCTGCATGGCCAGGAAGTGCAATTGGCCCCGCTGGTGACTGCACAGGAGCCCCTCAATGAACCGCTCCTTCAAAAGCTTATCCTAATCTTGCATGCTGTCGGGGTCACTCTGCTTAATGGCCCGCATCGCCTCCTGTAGATTAAGGGCATAATCCCATAAGCTATCCTGTGGCTTCTGTTTGCATCCATAGAAAGTCAATTTAATTTCTGTAGCAGTACGGGTATCGAAGGTGGCCTTAAGCTTTGCAAAAACCTGCTGTGCCGTTCCCTTATCCGCAGCGGGCCAGGACTTCACTTCTCTCAAAGCCACCCCAAAGAGTTGGCCAACTATCATATGAACCTTCTGAGGCTCTGTCAGGGGATAAAACGCGAGCAGGCTGCAGATCCCTTCTTTAAAGTCAGTGAAGGTATGTGACTCCCCAGAGTATCGTGGGAGCCAGGCCGCTCCAGGCAGGTACGGCATAGAGAAGGGCATTATGGCTTTTGTGGTAGCGGCAGTGTCCGACTGGCTGAGGGGGGCAGCGGGTTCTGCGGCAACCGGTGGTTGTACTAGAGCCGCGGCGTCACCCACTGCGGGGCCCGGAGGTGCCCCTGCGTCCCCGGCTGCAGCCCCCACCTCCGCTCCTTCCGATTCGGACATGGCTGGCCCTTCCTCCACTAACCTGCTGGGGGTCGGAGTTCCTCTTCCGGGATTGGTACGTTACCGCGCTTTCTCGTTCCGTGCTTCTTTCGGCCGGTCCCGCCCACGAAACTAAGGCTCCTCCCTCCGTGCCCGGCAATGGCAAATCGTGGCAGGAACTCTTGGCGGCAAGTGGCAATACACAGTTCTTGCAATAAAGTACAGTCCAAGCACAGTAAATCACAGTAGTTCCAAGGCACACATGACCTGATTTTTCAGGCTTAAGTAGATCCTGTTCGTGACGCCAAATTGAAGCGCCCCCACTGCCGCAGGGCCAAGGGGTACCCGGTACCCATCCCTGACAGGTCCTCTCTCCAGCTCTCCCCAGTTACTTCTCACTGTCCCCCCCCCCTGGTGGCCAGAGTGTGAAGTGTAGTGTGTGTTACCTGATCAGGTGAACTCCTTTAGTGCAATCAGACGTAACATCACCCCCCCTTAGTGGCAGAGCAACGTTACTGCAACGACCAGGACTCTGGGGCGCTGCGATAGCAATACGTTCCGGGCCAGAAAGATTGTACAAACGGGCTTTGGGCAATTTAGAACCCGGAATAAGATTAGTGGTACAATCATAAGGACGATGGGGTAGCAAGACCTTGACCTCTTTTTCTGAGAACACGTCCCCAAAGTCTTTCAGGTATTCCGGAATACCCTCCGGACTAATGGCAGACACAAAAACAGCAGAAAGACAACCATTGGAACAATTAGGACCCCATTTAACAATATCACGAGATCCCCAGTCTATAACAGGATTATGCCTCTGGAACCAGGGGAACCCCAACACCAGTCCTGCAGGAAGATTATTCATAACATAACATGAAATTCGTTCCTGGTGCTAGGAGCCCACCTTGAGGAGGAACTCCTCAGAGACAAGCTTAAGGATATTTTGAGCCAACGGTGTCCTATCAATGGCAACGATATGGATGGGAGTCTCTAGCCTAACTGTCCTTAACTTTAACTTGGACACCAGACTAGAGTCAATGAAGTTCATGGAAGATCCACAGTCCACAAACGCTGAAGTGGTTGCAAAACCACTTCCATAACACAGTTCCACCTCTAACAAAACTTTTTGAAATTATGAAAATGGTACCTGGGAGTCTGGATGACCTCCTAGACCATCACCCAAACTCTGCAGCTTGTTATTCGATGGACAAGAGGGGCAGTCCTTCTTCCAATGTTCCGGATCTCCACAATAAAAGCATCATTTCCCATCACGTCGTCGCTTCCTCTTTTTCTCCTTGAAGTTGGTGGCACCAACTTCCATAGGTAATGGATTGGTTATTGGTAATTCCATGCTTTTCTTACCGCGATGCGTTTTTTTGGGGGGAAAAAACGCACCATGTGCACAAAACATGCAGAATGCATTCTAAATGATAAGATGCATAATGTATGCATTTTTAATGAGTTTTATAGCGTTTTTATAGCGAAAAAACGCGAAAAAAACCTGAACGTGTGCACATACCCTAAAAGTACGGAATCTCTCCCTCTCACCAGAGAAGATATCTGGGAGCTTGACTCTAGGTTCAGGAGAGTACAATGAAACATCAACAGTGTTAGAGTGCTTACAGTCAGTCTGCAACGATTTCACTGTGTTAGAAAGCTCCCTTTGCATGTGATTATGAGACGAGGCCAAGGCCCTCTGCTCCACAAACAGGTCTTGTATCATCACTGTCAAGCTGTATATTTGATCTGCCAAGGTATGGAGTGGATCCATAGCAAACAGAGCAGAGAAAAAAAATGCAGAAATCCCTTTAAATGTATGGTCAGTTATAATGTCATGCTGTTGCAGTGCAGTGTAATGCAACCTCTACCAGAGGGAGCTTGAGAGGGAAGTGAGACTGCTTACACAGAGTAGCTCCACAGAGCAGCAGCACAGGTGCAACCAAGTGGTGAGGGAGTGGTCAGGCAAGCCGAGTCAATAAACGTTCAGGGGCGAAGTACAAAAAGGAGTAAGCAATACATGTGGTCAGGTGCAAGCCAGGTGGGTCAGCAATGGTCAGAAGCGGATGAGACAAAGACAGAAAGCAGAGGCGAGTCCGAAAACAGGCCGAGTCAGAAACCAGATAATCAAACCGAGAAAAAGAGAAAATGCTGGGAAAAGGGTAGACAGAGGAAGACAATAGACACGGGGCAGGTCAGGGATCACAGCAGGACAAATCAAGGGTTACCAGAGTCAGGTTCACACAACAAAGGCAGAACTATAGCTGACACCACAAGCAGGATGCCTGGGAGCTAAGTAGCAAACCTGAACCCAGAGTGAGGCAGAGCAAAGTTAACCCTTGACATGATCCGCTCAGAAGAGCAGACAAGACTAAACCCTGGAACGGATCATGACAACAATGTAACATCAAGTCATTCACACTTATGTAAAGTCATACTGTCCAATTATGAAGCAACACTGATTGTGAATCAATTTCTCCTGCTGTTGTGCAAATAGAACAGACAGCAGGTAGAAATGATAGGCAATTGGCAAAACAACACCTATAAAAAGTGGTTCTGCAAATGACGACTGCAGACAATCTCTCTGTTTTCATCATTTTTGGGTGTTGTTTTGGCCACTTTTGCATTTTGTCATTGCTCTCACCCCTAGATGTACAGTAGAATGAGGTTGTGTCTACAACCCACAGAAGTTGCTCAGGTAATTCATCTCATCTAGGATGGCATATCAATGAGAGCTGTGGCAAGAAAAGTAGCTATGTTTGTCAGCACAGTGTCCAGAGCATGGAGCAGATACTGTGTCAGGAGACAGGCCAGTACACCAGGAGACATGGAGGGGGCCGTAGGAGGGCAACAACCCAACAGCAGGACCACTACCTCCTCCTTTTTGCAAAAGTATCAGGAGGAGCAGTGCCAGAACCCTGTAAAATGACCTCCAGCATGTCACTAACATCAGTATGAATTCTCAAACTTTCAGAGGATAAGGATGGTATGGATGGTATGAGGGCCCAAAGTTCACAAGTGAATTTTGTGCTTACAGCCCAACACCGTGCAGGATGATTGGCATTTGCCAGACAACACCAAGATTGGCAGATTTGACATTGGCGCAATGTGATGAGATGAGAGCAGGTTCACGCTAAGCACATGTGACAGAGTCTGGAGACACTGTGGAGAACATTCTGCTGCCTGCAACATCCTATAACATGACCGGTTTGGCAGTGGGTCAGTAATGGTATAGGGATGCATTTCCATATGCTAGACAGAGGTACCCTGGCGGCCATTAGGTCCCGGGATGAGATACTCAGACCGATTGTGGGTTCAGTAGGCCCTGGGTTCCTTCTGATGCATGACAATGCTAGGCCTCATATAGTTGACATGTGTCAGAAATTCCTGCATGATAAAGGCATTGAGGCTATGGACCAGCCTGCTCATTCCCCAGACCTGACTCCAATCGAGCACATCTGGGACATAATGTCTCATTCCAACCACAATGCCACGTTGCACAACAGACTGTCCATGAGGTGACTTTAATCCAGGTCTGGGAGGAAATCCCTCAGGAGAACCTCTGCCACCTCATCTGGACAATACCCTGGCGTTGTAGGGAGATCTTACAGGCACGTGAAGGCCACACACACTATTGAGCATCATTTCCTTGTCTTAAGGCATTTCCACTGAAGATAGATCAGCCTGTAATTTAATTTTCCACTTTGATTTGATTCCGAATCCAGACCTGCATGGGATATTAATTTTGATTTACATTGATCATATTTATGTTTTATTGTTCTCAACACATTCCACTATGTAATGAATAAATATTTGCAACTGTAATATTTCATTCACTGATATCTAGGATATGACATTTTAGTGTTCTCTTTATTTTTTGAGCAGTGTAATTTTACATGTCCTCCTACCCACTTGGATAGGGGATATTCCCTTAGGGGGTCACATGCTTGTGGCGATTATTCTGTCTACCAATATATGCCATCTACTTATATATTATTTAATCCTGTAAACCAGAAGAGCACTAAACTGAAGAAATACGACTGCTGTTCGCGGAATATGATGTACAGTGGGTATGGAAAGTATTCAGACCCCTTTCAATTTTTCACTCTTTGTTTCATTACAGCCATTTGGTAAATTCAAAAAAGTTAATTTTTTCACATTAATGTACACTCTGCACTCCATCTTGACTGAAAAATACAGAAATGTAGAAATTTTTGCAACTTTAATAAAAAAGAAAAACTGAAATATCACATGGTTATAAGTATTCAGACCCTTTGCTCAGACACTCCTATTTAAGTCACATGCTGTCCATTTTCTTGTGATCCTCCTTGAGATGGTTCTACTCCTTCATTGGAGTCCAGCTGCGTTTAATTAAACTGATAGGACTTGATTTGGAAAGACACACACTTGTCTCTATAAGGGTATGTACACACGTACTTGGAATCTCTGCAGATTTTTCCGCACCTGTTTTGCGACATCCGCAGGTAAAAAGCACTGCGTTTTGCCTGCAGATTTACTGCGGAATTACTGTGGATTTTATGCATTTTTTGTGCGGATTCCACCTGCGGTTTTACACCGCAGAATCCTATAATGGAACAGGTGTAAACCGCTGCGGAATCCACACAAAGAATGAACATGCTGCGGAATAAACAACGTGGATTTTGTTTTCCATAGGTTTACATGGTACTGTAAACTCATGGAAAACAGCTGCAAAATCCGCAACGTGTGCACATACACTAAGACCTCACAGCTCACAGTGCATATCAGACCAAATGAGAATCATGAGGTCAAAGGAACTGGCCAAGGAGCTCAGAGACAGACTTGTGGCAAGGCACAGATCTGGACAAGGTTACAACAGAATTACCGCAGTATTCAAAGTTCCATCAACACAACTGATGGTCCCAACCCCATTTATAAGACAAGAAATCCCACTTATTAAACCTGACAGGGCACACCTGTGAATTGAAAAGCATTCCCGGTGACTACCTCTTGAAGCTCATCAAGAGAATGCCAAGAGTGTGCAAAGCAATCATCAAAGCAAAAGGTGGCTACTTTGAAGAACCTAGAATATAAGACATAATTTCAGTTGTTTCACACTTTTTTTGTTAAGTATATAATTCCACATGTGTTAATTCATACTTTTAATGCCTTCAGTGTGAATGTACAATTTTCATAGTCATGAAAATACAGAAAAATCTTTAAATGAGAAGGTGTGTCCAAACTTTTGGTCTGTACCGTAGATCACAAGTATGAGTGTCAAAATTGAGAAAACAAATTTAGAAAATCACTTTGTCTCATTTGGCAAGACTTTTTTTTCAAATTATGGTGGAAAATAAGTATTTGGTCATTAACAAAAGTTAATCTCAATATTTTGTTATATACCCTTTGTTGGCAATGACACAGGTCTAATGTTTTCTGTAAGTCTTCACAAGGTTGGCACACACTGTAGGTGGTATGTGTTGGCCCACTCCTCCATGCAGATCTCTTCTAGACCAGTGATGTTTTGGGCCTGTCGCTGGGCAACATGAACTTTCAACTCCCTCCACAAGTTTTCTATGAGGTTGAGATCTGGAGACTGGCTAGACCACTCCAGGACCTTCATATGCTTCTTACGAAGCCACTCCTTTGCTGCCCTGGTGGTGTGCCTGGAATCATTATCATGCTGAAAGACCTATCCACGTTTCATCTCAATGCCCTTGCTGATGGAAGGAGATTTGCACTCAAAATCTCACGATACATGGCCCCATTCATTCTTCCATGTACATGGATCAGTCGTCCAAGACCCGTTGCAGAGAAACAGCCCAAAGCATGATGTTGCCACCCCCATGCTTCACCATAGGTGTGGTGTTCTTTGGATGCAACTCAGCATGCTGTCTCCTTCAAACATGGTGAGTTTTGTTTCTACTAAACAGTTCTACTTTGGCTTCATCAGATCATATGACATTCTGCATATACTCTTCTGGATAATCCAAATGCTCTCTAGCAAACTTCACATGGGCCCAGACATGCACTGGCTTAAGCAGTGGTACACATCTGGCACTGCAGGATCTGAGTCCCTGGCAGCATAGTGTGTGCGTAGCCTTTGTTACGGTGGACCCAGCTATATTCAGGTCATTCACTAGGCCCACTCATGTGGTTCTGGGATTTTTGCTCACCGTTCTTAGATCTTGCGTGGAGCCCCAGATCAAAGGAGTTTATCAGTGGTCTTGTATGTCTTCCATTTTTTTTATTATTGCTCCCACAGTTGATTTCATCACACCGAGCTGATTGCCTATTGCAGATTCAGTCTTCCCAGCCTGGTGCAGGGCTACAATATTATTTCTGGTGTCCTTCAACAGCTCTTTTGTCTTCACCATAGTCGAGTTTGGAGTGTGACTGTTTGAGGTTCTGGACAGGTGTATTTTATACTGATAACAAGTTCAAACAGGTGCCATTACTACAGGTAATGAGTGGAGGACAGAGGAGCCTCTTAAAGAAGAAGTTACAGGTCTGTGAGAGCCAGAAATCTTGCATGTTTTTAGGCCAAAAACTTATTTTCCATCATAATTTGAAAAATAAATCTTGCCAAATCAGACAAGGTGATTTTCTGGATTTGTTTTCTCAGTTTTGACTCTGATAGTTGTGGCCTACCTATGATGTCAATTACAAGCCTCTCTCATCTTTTTAAGTGGGAGAACTTGCACAATTGGTGGCTGGCTAAATACTTATTTCCCCACTGTACGAGAAACCCCCTAGATGGCGATTTAAGGAGTTAGGTCCAAGATGGTGTTTTTAGCTGTGCGGCTAGAGCCTTTGTAGTCTGTTCAAGGACCAGTTGGGTGTAGGTATGGTGTCTCCTGTTGTGAATTAGACTTTTTGGCTCCCTCTTGTGGTTACTAGTAATATGACTCTGGGATTTTCTTCCCTCAGTTTGCACCCAGCTGGGTCCTTAGTTCAGGGGTGTTGCTATATAAACCTCCTGGATCCTTAGTCCAGTGCCTGGCATCGTTGTAATCAGACACATTCTGTTTGCTCCTATCTGCTGGTCCTGGTTCGTGCAAAATTAAGCTAAGTCCTGCTTCTTTGTTTTTTGGGTTATTTGCTTGCTCTCATTTTTGTCCAGCTTGTACTATATGTGATTCCTGACCTTGCTGGAAGCTCTAGGGGGCTGGTGTTCTCCCCCCGGGCCGTTAGACGGTTCGGGGGTTCTTGAATTTCCAGTGTGGATATTTTTGATAGGGTTTTTGCTGACCATATAAGTTATCTTTCTATATTCTGCTATTAGCTAGTGGGCCTCTCTTTGCTAAATACCTAGCTCATTCTTATGTTTGTCTTTTCCTCTTACCTCACCGTTATTATTTGTTGGGGGCTTGTATCCAACTTTTGGGGTCTATTCTCTGGAGGCAAGAAAGGTCTTTCTTTTCCCTTCTAGGGTTAGTTAGTTCTCCGGCTGGCGCGAGACGTCTAGAATCTACGTAGGCACGTTCCCCGGCTGCTGGTATTTGTGGTGCTAGGATTAGATATATGGTCAGCCCAGTTACCACTGCCCTATGAGCTGGTTTTCTGTGTTTGAAGACTTAGCAATTATTCCTGAGACCCTCTGCCATTGGGGTCATAACAGTATGCCAGGACCAACATTGAATGTTTAATGCATTGCAGAAGTGGGATAATAAGAAAGGAAATTCTGAGTTTTTTTTTTTTTTTTCTTTCCTCTCTTCCTCCCCTTTACCTTTGAGTGGCTTGTGCTTGCTGCAGACATGAATGTCCAGACCTTGATTACAAGTGTAAACCAGCTGGCAGCTCGTGTGCAGGGCATACAAGATTTTGTTACCAGTAGTCCTATGTCTGAACCTAAAATACCTATTCCGGAATTATTTTCTGGAGACCGATTTAGGTTTAGGAATTTCATGAATAATTGTAAATTGTTTCTTTCTCTGAGACCCCGTTCATCTGGAGATTCAGCTCAGCAAGTTAAAATTGTTATTTCTTTTTTACGGGGCGACCCTCAGGATTGGGCTTTCTCCCTAGCGCCAGGAGATCCGGCATTGGCAAATATTGATGCTTTTTTTCTGGCGCTCGGATTGCTTTACGAGGAACCCAATCTTGAAATTCAGGCAGAAAAAGCCTTGCTGGCTATTTCTCAGGGCCAGGATGAAGCTGAAGTGTATTGCCAAAAATTTCGGAAATGGTCCGTGCTTACTCAGTGGAATGAGTGTGCTCTGGCCGCAAATTTCAGAAATGGCCTTTCTGAGGCCATTAAGAATGTGATGGTGGTTTTCCCCATTCCTACAAATCTGAATGATTCTATGGCGCTGGCTATTCAAATTGACCGGCGTTTGCGGGAGCGCAAAACCGCTAATCCTCTGGAGGTGTTGTCTGAACAAACACCTGATTTAATGCAATGTGATAGAATTCAGACTAGAAATGAGCGGAAAAATTATAGACGTCAGAATGGGTTGTGTTTTTACTGTGGTGATTCTACACATGTTATATCAGCATGCTCTAGACGTCTAACAAGGGTTGTTAGTCCTGTCGCCATTGGTAATTTGCAACCTAAATTTATTTTGTCTGTGACTTTGATTTGCTCTTTGTCTTCTTACCCTGTTATGGCGTTTGTGGATTCAGGTGCTGCCCTGAGTCTTATGGATCTGTCATTTGCCAAGCGCTGTGGTTTTGTTCTTGAACCGTTGGTAAATCCTATTCCTCTTAGAGGTATTGATGCTACGCCATTGGCGGAAAATAAACCGCAGTTTTGGACGCAGGTGACCATGTGCATGACTCCTGAACATCGGGAGGTGATTCGTTTTCTTGTTCTGCATAAAATGCATGATTTGGTCGTTTTGGGTCTGCCATGGTTACAGACCCACAATCCAGTCTTGGATTGGAAGTCAATGTCTGTGTCAAGTTGGGGCTGTCAGGGAATTCATGCTGATTCCCCGCCGGTGTCTATTGCTTCCTCTACTCCTTCGGAAGTTCCTGAGTATTTGTCTGATTATCAGGATGTATTCAGCGAGTCCAGATCCAGTGCTCTGCCTCCTCATAGGGACTGTGACTGCGCCATAGATTTGATTCCAGGTAGTAAATTTCCCAAGGGAAGATTATTTAATCTGTCTGTACCTGAGCATGCCGCAATGCGTTCGTATATCAAGGAGTCTCTGGAGAAGGGGCATATCCGTCCTTCCTCTTCCCCTCTTGGTGCGGGATTCTTTTTTGTGGCCAAGAAGGACGGATCTTTGAGACCTTGTATTGACTATCGGCTTCTGAATAAAATCACTGTTAAATTTCAGTATCCTTTGCCTCTGTTGTCGGACTTGTTTGCCCGGATTAAAGGTGCCAAGTGGTTCACCAAGATAGATCTTCGTGGTGCGTACAACCTTGTGCGCATTAAGCAAGGAGATGAATGGAAGACTGCATTTAATACGCCCGAAGGTCATTTTGAGTACTTGGTGATGCCTTTTGGGCTCTCTAATGATCCCTCAGTGTTTCAGTCCTTTATGCATGATATTTTCCGGAAGTATCTGGATAAATTTATGATTGTTTATCTGGATGATATTCTGGTTTTCTCTGAAGATTGGGACTCACATGTGGAGCAGGTGAGGATGGTGTTTTGGGTTTTGCGTGAGAATGCTTTGTTTGTTAAAGGCTCAAAGTGTCTCTTTGGAGTACAGAAGGTTCCCTTTTTGGGGTTTATTTTTTCCCCTTCTGCTGTGGAGATGGACCCAGTCAAGGTCCGAGCTATTCATGAGTGGACTCAACCCACGTCAGTTAAGAGTCTTCAGAAGTTCTTGGGTTTTGCTAACTTCTACCGTCGTTTTATCGCTAATTTTTCTAGCGTTGTTAAACCTTTGACGGATATGACCAAGAAAGGTTCTGATGTTGCTAACTGGGCTCCTGCAGCCGTGGAGGCGTTCCAAGAGTTGAAGCGCCAGTTTACTTCGGCGCCTGTTTTGTGCCAGCCTGATGTCTCACTTCCCTTTCAGGTTGAAGTGGATGCTTCTGAGATTGGGGCAGGGGCCGTTTTGTCACAGAGAGGCCCTGGTTGCTCGGTAATGAGACCATGTGCTTTCTTCTCTAGGAAGTTTTCGCCTGCTGAGCGGAATTATGATGTTGGCAATTGGGAGTTACTGGCCATGAAGTGGGCATTTGAGGAGTGGCGTCATTGGCTCGAGGGTGCTAAGCATCGTGTGGTGGTCTTGACTGATCACAAAAATTTGATGTATCTCGAGTCTGATAAACGCCTGAATCCTAGACAGGCCCGCTGGTCATTGTTTTTCTCCCGTTTTGACTTTGTGGTCTCGTATTTACCAGGTTCAAAGAATGTGAAGGCTGATGCTCTTTCAAGGAGCTTTGTGCCTGACTCTCCTGGAGTCGCAGAACCTGTTGGAATTCTTAAAGAGGGAGTTATTTTGTCAGCCATTTCTCCTGATTTGCGACGCGTGTTGCAGAGATTTCAGGCTGGTAGACCTGACTCTTGTCCACCTGACAGACTGTTTGTTCCTGATAAGTGGACCAGCAGAGTCATTTCTGAGGTTCATTCCTCGGTGTTGGCAGGTCATCCGGGAATTTTTGGCACCAGAGATCTGGTGGCTAGGTCCTTTTGGTGGCCTTCCTTGTCACGGGATGTGCGGTCATTTGTGCAGTCCTGTGGGACTTGTGCTCGAGCTAAGCCTTGCTGTTCTCATGCCAGCAGGTTGCTCTTGCCCTTGCCTGTCCCGAAGAGGCCTTGGACACACATTTCCATGGATTTCATTTCTGATCTCCCGGTGTCTCAGGGTATGTCTGTCATCTGGGTGGTATGTGATCGCTTCTCGAAAATGGTCCATTTGGTGCCTTTGCCTAAGCTGCCTTCCTCTTCCGATCTGGTTCCTGTGTTCCTTCAGAATGTGGTTCGTTTACACGGCATTCCTGAGAATATTGTGTCTGACAGAGGATCCCAGTTTGTTTCCAGGTTCTGGCGATCCTTTTGTGCTAGGATGGGCATTGATTTGTCGTTCTCGTCTGCCTTTCATCCTCAGACTAATGGACAAACGGAGCGAACTAATCAGACTCTGGAGGCTTATTTGAGGCGTTTTGTTTCGGCAGATCAGGATGATTGGGTGACCTTCTTGCCGTTGGCTGAGTTTGCCCTTAATAATCGGGCTAGTTCCGCTACTTTGGTTTCGCCATTTTTCTGCAACTCTGGTTTCCATCCTCGTTTTTCCTCGGGACATGTGGAGCCTTCTGACTGTCCTGGGGTAGATTCTGTGGTGGATAGGTTGCAGCAGATCTGGAATCATGTGGTGGACAACTTAAAATTGTCACAGGAGAAGGCTCAGCGTTTTGCCAACCGCCGCCGCGGTGTGGGTCCCCGACTTCGTGTTGGGGATTTGGTGTGGCTGTCTTCTCGATTTGTTCCTATGAAGGTCTCCTCTCCTAAATTTAAGCCTCGCTTCATCGGTCCTTACAAGATATTGGAAATCCTTAATCCAGTGTCCTTTTGCTTGGATCTTCTGGTTTCGTTTGCCATTCACAACGTGTTCCATAGGTCTTTATTGCGACGCTACGTTGTGCCTGTGGTTCCTTCTGCTGAGCCTCCTGCTCCGGTGTTGGTTGAGGGCGAGTTGGAGTACGTGGTTGAGAAGATCTTGGATTCTCGTCTCTCCAGACGGAGGCTTCAGTATTTGGTCAAGTGGAAGGGCTATGGTCAGGAGGATAATTCCTGGGTGGTTGCCTCTGATGTGCATGCGGCCGATTTAGTTCGTGCCTTTCACGCTGCTCATCCTGATCACCCTGGTGGTCTTGAGGAGGGTTCGGTGACCCCTCCTTAAGGGGGGGGGTACTGTTGTGAATTAGACTTTTTGGCTCCTTCTTGTGGTTACTAGTGATATGACTCTGGGATTGTCTTCCCTCAGTTTGCACCCAGCTGGGTCGTTAGTTCAGGGGTGTTGCTATATAAACCTCCTGGATCCTTAGTCCAGTGCCTGGCATCGTTGTAATCAGACACATTCTGTTTGCTCCTATCTGCTGGTCCTGGTTCGTGCAAAATTAAGCTAAGTCCTGCTTCTTTGTTTTTTGGGTTATTTGCTTGCTCTCATTTTTGTCCAGCTTGTACTATATGTGATTCCTGACCTTGCTGGAAGCTCTAGGGGGCTGGTGTTCTCCCCCCGGGCCGTTAGACGGTTCGGAGGTTCTTGAATTTCCAGTGTGGATATTTTTGATAGGGTTTTTGCTGACCATATAAGTTATCTTTCTATATTCTGCTATTAGCTAGTGGGCCTCTCTTTGCTAAATACCTAGCTCATTCTTATGTTTGTCTTTTCCTCTTACCTCACCGTTATTATTTGTTGGGGGCTTGTATCCAACTTTTGGGGTCTATTCTCTGGAGGCAAGAAAGGTCTTTCTTTTCCCTTCTAGGGTTAGTTAGTTCTCCGGCTGGCGCGAGACGTCTAGAATCTACGTAGGCACGTTCCCCGGCTGCTGGTATTTGTGGTGCTAGGATTAGATATATGGTCAGCCCAGTTACCACTGCCCTATGAGCTGGTTTTCTGTGTTTGCAGACTTAGCAATTATTCCTGAGACCCTCTGCCATTGGGGTCATAACAGTCTCCCTGTGGTTGAACCTCCCTTTTCTCTTACACATGTGTGTGTGTGTACATGTTCATAACAAACAAAAAAGCAGCTATAAAAGAGATCGACCAGATATGGGATGAAATTCTGCAGTTACTCTGTAATAATTATAGGGGATAACTCAGAAGACTCTTTGCGTGGAACAAGACAACTACAGGACACAGTTTTATAAGTGGTAAAGTCTAAAAGATAGGTGCCCCTGCTGGTGAGGAAGAAGGACGTATGAAGCCTTTGGCCAGATTTTCATCAATATACTCCTTTAAGGTTTGAAGCTCAGGTGCCGCCAAAGGGTATACGTTACCAAAAGGAATAGCAGCCCCAGGAAGCAACTCAATGGGACAGTCATAATGCCTGTGTGGAGGAAGCTGATCTGCATTCTTCTTGTCACAGATGTCAGAGAACTCTTTATATCCTGTAGGTAAAGAAAATACCTGTACATGTGGTTCCGTAGCCGTGGACTCAGGGACAGCTTCTGTTAACGCTGAATTGTTCCTTGTTGGAAAGATAATCTCCTTGGTCTCCCAGTTGATAATTGGGTTCTGAGAACACAACCAAGGAATGCCTAAAATCACAGGAAAATGAGGAGAAGAAATTAGTAAGAAAGAAAGTTGCTCCTGATGATTAGGCTCCAACAAAATTTCAAGGTGTACAGTCTCCTGATCCACAGGCCCAGAGATTAAAGGTGACCCATCCACCATTTCCATGGTAATTGGAGAGGCTCTTTGTTGAATTTCAATACCATGTTCCTTGGCAAATGCGATATCCATGAAATTGCCACCTGCACCAGAGTCAATCATAGCTGCACTGGAAATCCACTGTCCTGAACACAGGATCTTAATAGGGAGAGAACAGTGAGAGTTCTTTTCCTTAAGCTCCTTGGGGGGTGAAGTCATAGAAAGTGAATGGAATACAGCGTTTAAAGGCAGGCTACATTCAGAGATGTCAGATTCATCATCACAGTTGTCATACTCCCCTACTGCTGCTAGCACCTTGTTAGGCCGTCTAGGACACTTAGGACAATTGACCATGAAGTGGTCAGACTGGCCGCAGTAGAAACATAGACTTTCACGAAGGCGATGCTCCCGGCGCTCATTGATCTCGCGCCTCTGAACGGAATCAATTTGCATGGGCACCTCCTCCACCTCCCGAGATGTTTTACCTGCAGGCTCTTTGGAAGGAAGGAAAAAGTTAGAAATACGGTTATATGCAGCAAACTTCTCCTGCCTACGCTCAGTAAGGCGAATGTCAATGCACACACAATGCTGTATAAATCTCTCTAGCTCTTGTGGTGATTCAGAGCGAGCTAGTTCATCTTTTACAATACTAGACAGACCCCTTTTAAAAATAGGCATAACTGTCCCAATTGGTATCTACCGCTAATCTCCTGAATTCAGTAGCATACTCAATAACAGAACGTTTTGCCTGGTGTAAAGACAATAAAGCAGATTCAGCGGTTGCACGGCGATTAGGATCATCAAACATTAATGCCACAGTGGCCAAGAAATCATCTGTCATTTAACCGTGGGTCACGAGACTCAATCATCGGATTCGCCCAGGCGAGCGCTCGTGTGGTCAGCAGCATTATTACACACAATACTTTGGATCTATCATTAGGAAAACAGTCAGCATGCACATCAAAATATAGCACACATTGATTCACAAAGCCATGAAATTTGTCGCGATCACCATTAAATCTGAATGGGGGCAACTTAGGTGGGCTAGCTGGTGGCGGTTGCCCAGAAGGAAAAGTCGCTTGTGCAGCTATTTGCGTGCTTATGTCCTGAAAAGCCTGTCCATACTGGGACTCTATGCCAGCAAGTTTGTTTTCCTGGGCTGCCATGCGGGTGCTTAAGTCCTGCAAAGTCTGTCCAAACACTTGTTGATTGTGTTCAAAGCTTCCAAACTTCTTTTGCAGACCTTCCACATCTTTCTGCAGTGATCTAATTATGGAAAACACCTGCTCTAATCTGCTTTCTGCAGTCATTGTTCCAGCAGTCTCCTTTTTTTTTCAGGCTGGAGTATCCTGTAATATTTATAGGGGATAACTCAGGAGACTCTTTGCGTGGAACAAGACAACTACAGGACACAGTTTTATAAGTGGTAAAGTCTATATTATCACACGGTGATTCAAACAGGTGCAGAGAGAAACTCAAGTCCACAACACGGTGCAAATATCAAATGCAGCTCAGCAGTCTATAGGAAACTTCAGAGGAAAATGCAATCACGCAGAAAGTCTATGAAGCACAATTATTCTTGAGGATACTTGACAAGAATAAGTCCTTGCTTAGTCCAAAACACAGATAGATATGCTTATAAGGCAGTTCAAATAATATCTTAGCTCAATCAGGGAGGTCTGGGTAATAGTCTCAGGTTCTTGCAGAGCAGCAACAGCTTACATGTCCAGCAAATGCAGATGGAAGTAAACACAAGCAGCAGATGAAGGAGGATTACTGAAACTGGTGTATGCAGTAGGAATTCAGAGCAGAGTAGCAGGATAACCCCACAGGTTCACAGGAGCAGGTATATAGCCAGGGAGTCACCAGAGGTCAGGAGCTGGATGCAAGGCAGAATACTCTAGCACAGACTGAAGGCTGGGTGGAGTTTTATAGCAGGAAGACACAGTGCACATGAGACCAAAGATGTCATCTTGGAAAAGGGCAGTAATGCACAAAAAGGTAATAAAAAATGTTCAGAGTCCGGACATACTCTGCGTGAGTGCAGACTTCTATATCCTCACAGCACATGCAGCGCACTGCTGCCAGCAAGAAAGACACATGACCGCAAGTATGCAATTTGTATGCATGTGTTCACATGCCGACTAGACTCACTAAATTCACTTGTACTGAGCGACGCCGAACATGTCTAGTCAGAATGTGGCTGGAAGTATGCAAAACACATGCTCACGCTCTTGTGACTTCCTGATGTCGCCACCTGCATTGGAGAATCCTAACAGTGTGCGATGCACCTGATGTGAGGATTCAGAAGTCTGCAGTCACATAGGTTGACTGCAGACTATCTTTCCATACCTGACTAACCCTTTAAAGCACCACTCCACCGATCTGTTTTTTTCACCGCTGGAGTGGCGGTTTAAGCATAAGTCCTCTGCTCCCGGTCATATACTCACCCTTCAGCGTCTTCACCATTTTTCTGTGCCGATCTGGTCCCACTCCGCAATCTCGTGAGTGCAGCTTCTAAGTGCCCAGAAATCAGAAGCTAAAGGTACTTTTGCTGATGTATATCACAGATGTTTTAATTCACAGTCACACAGTGAGTGGTGATGATGAAACGTTACAACAGTTCCCTATATATCACTTGCATCTTGGATTTCTATTCACAGACTGAGACTATCACTTTCATTTTCAATATGGTACTGTGCATCAGCACTGAAATAGTTCACCACAATCGCATTACGCCTTTTTCTATCCCTATGCTGTGCTATACCATGTGCTCAGATTGCTGCTGGGCATCATTGGGAAGCACATCTTGTTGTGCCTGATGCCATTATCTTGCTCACTGAGTGTGTAGCATGTGTCACATGGCCTCGGGCATTTTTTTTCCCCGATCCTCAGAAATTGAATTGCAGATTGTTCTGATTTGTGTGGACCTCTGTATTTCAGGGATTCAACTCAAATTTGATCCTCACACCACTAATATATAACATACATATATAAAATAATATGCATACATATACAATATGTAAGCACTATGCAGTTTAGATCTTTTTATATATTCTTACATATATTAACTAACACACCGTTTTCTACACATTTTTGCATGAATTTGCATTTTTTCCCTTTCGTGTATGTCATACCCCCATAATATGTATCTCTAGTTTTATATTCCAGGTTTAGACCATAATCTTATTTGTTGCAGGATGTTGTACCCCTCTGCATTTTGGTCGTTCTTTCCATCTTGGAATCCACATCATTCTCTTTAGGGTGCTTTCCGACCGACAGCCATAGAACATGGACAGTGATGGCATCGCAATGCTCCAACTGGCCATACGCTCTTCTGACCCAAGTGTGACAGCTGCATAGAAATACAGGCTGTCATGCCTCAGTCGGGAGAGCCGATGGTTAGTCCGAGCACTTTGATGTGATCATGGTCCATGTTATATGGCTATCTGTCTGCAACCTTACTGTGCCTTCCATTGTGATATGCACACACTGTCTAAAAGTATATACTACGGTGGGTATGGAAAGTATTCAGACCCCTTTAAATTTTTCACTCTTTGTTTCATTGCAGCCATGTGGTAAATTCAACATTTTTTATTTTTTTATCATTAATGTACACTCTGCACCCCATCTTGACTGGAAAAAAAACAGAAATGTAGAAATTTTTGCAAATTTATTAAAAAGAAAAACTGAAATATCATATTGTCATAAGTATTCTGTCCCTTTGCTCAGTATTGAGTAGAAGCACCTTTTGAGCTAGTACAGCCATAAGTCTTCTTGGGAATGATGCAACAAGTTTTTCACACCTGAATTTAGGGATCCTCTGCCATTCTTCCTTGCAGATCCTATCCAGTTCCATCAGGTTGGATGGTGAACGTTGGTGGACAGCCATTTTCAGGTCTCTCCAGAGATGCTCAATTGGGTTTAGGTCAGGGCTCTGGCTGGGCCAGTCAAGAATGGTCACAGAGTTGTTCTGAAGCCACTCCTTTGTTATTTTAGCTGTGTGCTTAGGGTCATTGTCTTGTTGGAAGATGAACCTTCGGCCAAGTCTGAGGTTCAGAGCACTCTGGAAGAGGTTTTCATCCAGTATACAGTATCTCTACTTGGCCGCATTCATGTTTCTTTCAATGGCAACCAGTCGTCCTGTCCCTGCAGATGAAAAACACCCCTATATCATGATGCTGCCAACGCCATGTTTCACTGTTGGGATTGTATTGGACAGGTGATGAGCAGTGCCTGGTTTTCTCCACACATCACCAAAAAGGTCTATCTTCATCTCATCAGATCAGAGAATCTTATTTCTCATAGTCTGGGAGTCCTTCATGTGTTTTTTAGCAAACTCTATGTTGGCTTTCTAATGTCTTGCACTGAGGAGAGGCTTCCGTCGGGCCACTCTGCCATAAAGGCCTGACTGGTGGAGGGCTGCAGTGATAGTTGACTTTGTGGAACTTTCTCCCATCTCCCTACTGCATCTCTAGAGCTCAGACACAGTGATCTTGGGGTTCTTCTTTACCTCTCTTACCAAGGCTCTTCTCCCATGATTGCTCAGTTTGGCTGAACGGCCAGGTCTGGGAAGACTTCTGGTGGTCCCAAACTTCTTCTATTTAAGGATTATGGAGGCCACTGTGCTCTTAGGAACCTTGAGTACTGCAAAAATTATTTTGTAACCTTGGCTAGATCTGTACATTGCCACAATTCTGTCTCTAAGCTCCTTGGCTTAGATTCTTTGACCTCATGATTCTCATTTGGTCTGCCATTTCTACATTCCTGTTTTTTTTCAGTCAAGATGGGGTGCAGAGTGAACATTAATGAGAAAAAAATGAACTTTTTTGAATTTACCAAAATGCTGCAATGAAACAAAGAGTGAAAAATTTAAAGGGGTCTGAATACTTTCCGTACCCACTGTATGCACATACGCCTCTTACTTTGGGCAATCTACCCTTTTTTACATCTTTGTCGGTCCAACACATCTTGGCATGCACAGAATCTTGTGATAACGGCATCTTTTATGTACATGCGCCCACCCACATTTGGTCAACCCTTGTAATTTCCGATTGTCCACCCTGACACGCACGCCGCTCTTGACATAACATTAACTTATATGAGCACAATCTTTCTCCTCCCTAGACAGACATCAGTTTTGGGAGTGTGGTTAATTTTGACATGCACAATGTTGTTATTTCCTGTACAACTTATTTTTATAATTACTGTATATTTGTCTCCTTCCCTTTCCTTTTCTGCTAGAGACCACCTACTCATGTGCTGACAGCTAGATATTAGAAATGAGCGGATCTTTTGAAATTCAAATTTGCTGAATTTTTCCAAATAAATCGATTTGTTTCTAATAAATTTGAGCAACTCTTAAAGGGAATCTGTCAAGTTGTTTTTAGCTATTAAACTGGCCCCAGTGAGTTGATAGTGATACAATGTGCATCACTAATATGTTTTTGTCAAAGAAAATCTCCAATTATTAGGTTTAAAAAACACTTTATATCATTAGAGGATTCCCTCACATCCTTTTTCTTTCGGTCATCGGGGTGGTCACTTTATCTTTTCAGTTACAGATCATTAAGTGTAATTTTGAAATTATGAATGCCCACGGCATTGCATTTGATTGCCCGGACTGGCTCTAAGTCACGGCAACCATGTATCAAATCCCGTGTGTGCGCACTGCCCATCCACTCCCCAGGCATGTGCACCGACTCTGGGTGTATAGCCCCAGCTTCATGTCAGATGCACGCATGCGCCGGAGCGCTCTGAGTCAGTGGCCAAATGACTTGTGAGCGCACACGCTATGCTCCCAGTGTGTCCCCCTCCACTCTGCATTCCGGCGCATACGCACTTCATTTACAGTTACCAAAGAAATCAAGTGGGTAGGTGGAATCCCTATTACTAATTTATAATCGGGGCCCTCAGAGCATCAGACTAACCCCCTGTAGACACCTATTGGTTGGTTACAGCACAATGGAGATTTGGGGGATTTTTGTATTTTAAGTTGGCATTATATTGCTGTACCAGTGTTTGCAGTATGTGCAAAGTGAATATTGGTGTCAATAGTGTGCGTGTTCATTGCCTGCGGAGGTCACAGTTTAGCTACTTTGCCTTTGGCACCAAAATAGCTTGTCTAACTATGGCTTTTAAGACTTCTTCCAGGACGGATATTAGAAGTGACATATGTATTTCAAAAGACATCAGGGCTTAAATGTTGCATTATTTACAGTAGTTTTACTTTGCCAGCGAATGATTTCCATAACTATGTCCCGAAATCATTTACTTCTTACAGACAGATGAATGCCCCCGGCAAATACAAAACAATCTGCACAAATGTCAAAGCAGGTTAAAAGCTCCATAAGGAGGGAAGGAAAAATGTATTCAGAACTGACCAAGTGAACATATATAATTATAAAAAAATATATTATAGTAAAAAAAAAATTCCACCTAAATTCTGATTGTCACAGCGGTAACTCACATGCCTCCTCAGTGCCGCACTACTCACCGTGGTTACTGCACTGCTTCTCCTCATGTCAGGCTGTCTTGCTGAGTTTATCTCTTACAGCACTCCTCAGCACTGCTGCATCTGTATGTTGTTTGGATTTAGGGGTGTGTGGCCAGTCTCTGCAGGAATTTAACCCTGCTGTGTCATGCAGAGATTAGGTTCTTTGTCCTATCCCATGCAAGCAGGATATATATTAGATAGGTCCTCCCGCTACTCCTTACCTGAAGGGTGGTTCCTAGCCTGCTCGTACCTGATCTATGCATATCTCTGTATTCTGTCTCCCGTTATTGACCCAACCTGTTTAGCCATTCTGATTGACATCTCCATTCTTGGCTTTGAATAGTGAACCCGTGCTGCTTGCCCATAAGTTGGACAGTCTGACTACGCTTCTGTCTTGCCATCTTGTACCTCGTACCTGCGCCTCTGACCCTTCGGTCTGCTACTGCACACTCAGGAGCTGCCCTGGTGTGGTTCCTGGTGACTAATGGCAGCCCAGCCTATCCTCACCATCAGAGGCTCTAGAGTATACCAGGTTGTCACTTAGTTATGCTCCTCCAGGGAAATCCCGGCCTGTGGCACATTGGGTCCACACTGACCAGTGTTACACTGATACTTAAAATTAAACAATAAACTACTGGCTCCCTATAGCCACCACTTAGAGTAGATAGGAGCTTGCTTTATACTGTGTTAAATGGGTTAATGTCCATAATATGCTTAACAAAATTTGGGAAAAAAAAGCATTTTTAACTTTCTATCTGGTGCCGCTCCTCCACTCCAAGTGTGGTATTCTTCCGCAGATTTATGGACAATTGTTTATGGCACATTAGCACTGCCACAATCACAGTTCCATCAGATTGCAGCACTCACGTGACACAGTTTGGAGCACAAGAGCGGCACTGGTCTGGGAGGTAATTATACCTTTGCCTTTTTTTTATTAGAGACATTGAAAAGGGTTTTTAATAAAATTGGAGTTTTCGATAAAAGTAAAATGGTGCTGAAAGGTTAAAGCACCACTCCAGCAGAGTTTTTTTATTTCAGTGCTGGAGTGGTGCCACTAACACAAGGTCCCTGAACTAGGTATTAAAATTACCAGCTGACATGTTCAGTTCTTGCCGGCGCTGCTCTGGTCCCGATCTGCCATCTTGTTCCGCATCTTCTGACTGACGGGAAGTCAGCGCTAACAGTCAGAAGCTCTCAATGTATGAGCAGTGACTTAGGCCTCTTTCACACTTCCATCTTTCTTTTTCCATCACAATGTGTCATTTTGTGATCCAGCAAATGTTTCTGCTGGATCCGTTTTTTTCTCATAGACTTGTATTAGGACACGAATTGTGACAGATGGCCTTCTGTTTCATCCGTCGTACACTGGATCCGTCGTAAAATCGCTGTCCGTCGGGAGGAGACAACGCACAGAGGAACGTTTTTTGTGTACGTCGGAAAATCGCTCAGCGACGGATCTTGCGCTGTCCGTCGTTGGCTATAATGGAAGCCTATGGATGCAGGATCCATCGCTGGATTCCTGCTTTTGACAGTCAGCGATGGATGCCGTCTTTTGAAACTGAGCATGCGCGGAAAAATTTCCTGTCAGGGAAATTCTCTCTCGCTCTCTTTTTACTATTGATGCTGCCTATGCAGCATCAATAGTAAAAAGATATAATGTTAAAAATAATTTAAAAAATTAAACATCGTGATATTCTTACCTTTCGGCGTCCCCCGCAGCCTTCCCAATGCTCCCGTTCCCAGTGATGCCTTGCGAAATGACCTGGTCATTGTCTCGCAAGGCATTACTGGGAACAGGAGCTGCCGGGAACATCACGAGCATCGGGAAGGCCGCGGGAAGGCAGGGGACGCCGGAAGGTAAGAAAATCACGATTTTTTATTTTTTTTATTATTTTTAACATGTGTTGTGTTGTGTATGCGTTTTCACAGCGAAGACGCATACACAACGTGTGCACATAGCCAATTCTGGCAACAACTGCCTCGACGGGTTCGTCAAAAAAACGGACCCAGTGCACCCGTTTTTTACAATCTGCACAGGATCCGTCTTTTCAACATTTTGACGGATTGTGACTGATGGTAAAAAACGGAAGTGTGAAAGATGCCTTACAGCTAACACCGGAGTTATCAGGCAGGTCACAAATGGCTGGAGACCAAACGGAGCGGCGTTGAGAACCTAACAAGATGGAAGCTGGTAAGTATGATAATAAGTGCAGGGAATTTACATTTGTGGCACCATGCCAGTGGTAAAGTTAAAAAAATACTTTGTGGTGCTTTAAAATTATTAAAAACACCATCCATGCTAATGATTTAAAGAATAATTTTGCCACTTCTTTTTTAATTAGTGTATGTAAGAATTTACAGAAAATCTGTCAGAAAAGTTCCACTCACGTCAAAAACTGCTTATATGGTTCCTAGATGGTAGCCCGATTCCAACGCATCTGGTATTCTAGAATATGTATGTAGTTTATTTATGAAGATTTTAGAATAATACATTGAATACACAGGATTCGGCCGGACTGCGCCTGTCACTCATTGTTCATGGCCGGCCACGTAGTATATAGCACAGCCACATAGTAATAACAGCCCACGTAGTGTATTGCACAGCCACATAGTATATAGCACAGCCCACGGAGTATATAGCACAGCCACGTCGTATATAACACAGCCCATGGAGTCTATAACAGCCCACATAGCAAATAACACAGCCACGTAGTTTATAACAGCCCATGCATGCAGTATATAACACAGCCCACGTAGTGTATAACACAGGCCACGTAGTGTATAACACAGCCCACGTAGTATATTGCACAGCCCATGTAGTATATTGCACAGCCCACGCAGTATATTGCACAGCCCACGCAGTATATTGCACAGCCCACGTAGTACATTGCACAGCCCATGTAGTACATTGTACAGCCCACGTAGTACATTGCACAGTCCACGCAGTACATTGCACAGCCTACGTAGTATATTGTACAGCCCACGTAGTATATTGCACAGCCCACGTAGTACATTGCACAGCCCACGCAGTACACTGCACAGCCCACAAAGTATATTGCACAGCCCACGTAGTACATTGCACAGCCCACGCAGTACATTGCACAGCCCACGCAGTACATTGCACAGCCCACGTAGTATATTGCACAGCCCAAGTAGTATATTGCACAGCCCACGTAGTATATTGCGCAGCCCACATAGTATATTGCACAGCCCACGCAGTACATTGCACAGCTCACATAGTATATTGCACAGCCCAGGCAGTATATAGCAATGTGGGCATCATATCCCTGTTTAAAAAAAGAATTAAAATAAAAAATAGTTATATACTCACCTTCCATTGGCCCCGGATCCAGGCGAAGCGTTTACCGCGGCTCTCGCGACGCTCCGGTCCCAAGAGTGCATTGCGGTCTTGCGAGATGATGACGTAGCGGTCTCGTGCTACGTCATCATCTCGCGAGACCGCAATGCATGGAGCCGTCACCAGAGCGTCACGAGGAGCGGGAAAGGCCGGTTCTGGATCTGAGAGGCCGACGGACGGTGAGTATATAACTATTTTTTATTTTTTTAATTATTTTTAACATTAGATCTTTTTACTATTGATACCGCATAGGCAGCATCAATAGTCAAAAGTTGGTCACACAGGGTTAATAGCAGCGGTAACTGACAGCATAACGCCGTCCATTAACCCTGTGTAAGCGCTGACTGGAGGGGATTATGGAGCGGGCACTGACTGGGGGAGGAAGGAGCGGCCATTTTGCCGCCGGACTGTGCCCGTCGCTGATTGGTCGTGGCCGTTTTGCGGCGACCAATCAGCCACTTGGATTTCCATGACAGACAGAGGTGACGATCAATGAATATCTGTGACAGACAGACAGAAAGACGGAAGTGACCCCTAGACAATTATATAGTAGATGTTGCCCTCTGTAAAATAATGCCATCCATCCATTTACTGATGTAATCTGTAACTCCCTGACTGAAAAAATAGCTGTTTATTTAATGTGCAAATGAGACCTAAAGGGGTTGTCCAATCTAAAACTACAAGTCTGCAGTCACACTATGTGACTGCAGACTTCCGAATCCTCACATCGAGCGCACTGCAAGTTCTGAGGATTTTCCCGTGCTGGCGCAACCTCCCGGCCACATTCCGACTAGATGGGCATGGCCTCATTCAATACAAGGGTGATTGAGAGAAGTTGGAAAAAGTCTAGTCGTTATGTGTCAGGGTCAGGGAGCATGCATATTACATGGTTGTGATCACATGAACGCCACTCACGGTGTCGGCATCGGAGAATCAAATAAATACACTGCTCTCCGCTGAGCACTATGTCCCAAAAACCTCATGAAAGGTCTAATCAGAGTCTGATCAGAATAATCGATCCAATTTTCTCATAAGCAAAAAAAAAATAAAAAATCGGACGTCTGAATGAGGCCTGAAAAATATTTAAAATCCAAAACATTTGGAATAAAAATTCAGGATTTTATTAATGGCAACTTGTGTTCACATACACAAAACTTTGATTGCAATGAATATTGAACCTGACGGTAGAAGAAAATGATGTATCAACCAGCCCAGACCCTTCTGCTTTACAGGCAAGAATCCTGTCCGTTTCAATAGATTTCTGCTTCACGTGTTATAAAAATATTATCTTAGGTTTGCAAGCTCCAAGGTCAAGCCCGGATAAAGCCTGTGAGAAATGGCTTGATATTTTTCTTCTGATATATAAGCCCCAAGATGTCAGAATGGATTAGAAGTGGAGGCCGTGAATCCCAGATGAAATGACTCCTTGTCACTTGTACTTTACACATAAGTGCAGTATATACCCTGCAAAAATGTATATAAAACAGCAGTAAATCAGTAAGTAGAGCAATGGCCAGTTTTACTATTGTGTCACTCACTATATGGCGGCATTAAACTGGTGGTATTATTCAGTGTCTGTCTGAAGGCATTAATCAGTCTATGGAATGATACATTCATTCATTTACTGTACGATGTTATACAGTTGTGTCTTCATTGTATTATTCATTCACTATATGGTGGTATTATTTGGTCACATTATAGTAGTATTATTCAGTGTAATTCAATGTATACTGGTATTGTTTTGACACTGCTTGGTATTGCAGTAATATTTCATCACTACATAGTGAAATTATTGAGTCACAGGTGGATAGTATTCAGGCAATATGGTGATATCATTCTTTCAGTGTATGGAGATATTTCATTTACTGTTTGGAAGTATTATTCTTTTACTGTGTGGTGCCATTATTGGGTCATTGTTGGCTGGTCTGCAAACTGTATGGTGATATTTTACAGTCATCATATCATAGTTTTATTTTTTCACTTTACGGCGGTATAATTTATTGATTTATTATACGGTGGTATTATTCACACTCTGTATGGAAGTATTATTTTATCCCTTTATGCTGCTTTTATTAGGTCACATTTGGCTGGTATTTAGACTGTAGTGATATAATTCAGTTATTATATAATGAATTCACTATATGGGTTGTTGTGTATTTATTATATGGTTAAAATTATTAAGACACTGTATGAAAGTATAATTTGATCACTGTATGGTGCCATTATTGGGTCACTGTTGGCTGGTATGCAAACTGTATGGTGATAATATTCTGTCATCATATCATAGATTTATTCCTTTACTTTATGGTGGTATAATTTGTTCATTTTCTTATACGGTGGTATTATTCACACACCGTATGGAAGTATTATTTTATCCTTTTTGGCTATTATTCAGTCATTATTTAATTATTTTAATTATTTCACTGTATGGGTGTGTTATGTGTTTATGTTAGGATACTGTATGGAAGTATTATTTATTAACTGTATGGCGCCATTATTGGTCATAAGTGGTAGGCCGATCGTTTGGAATTTGAATTCACTAATATTTCCCCCAAAACACAATTTGAATGTTTCTTATGTTCTAGGGTCTCTCTGGACCTCAGGTCATAATAAATTTAAGATTAAAATATATATATATATATATATATATATATATATATATATATACCGTAATACTCATCTCTCTGACCTCACTGCTACTCCGACCTTTTCACTATAAGCCAGGATTTCTGGGGGAAAGAAGAGCAGCAGAAGGCGGGCAAGAAGCAGCAAGGCTGTCGGAGAGGTAAAGGGTGAGGTGAGTATTATTTTTTTTTTACCATTTGCCGACCCTATATGGTTCATCAAAATGGTGGCCTGGAATTCTTTTTTTTTAGATCCTAGTGGATCAAATCGCAAACTGTTGGAATTCAGGTGGAACTGCTAATTTCAAGAACTTCGACTTGAACTCGAACCTCCCCGGATCGATCCGCTCATCTCTAGCCATTATTGGACGGTATTCAGACTGTATGGTGGTATTATTCAGATGCCACATAATAGTCTTACCCATTCACTGTATTTTCGGGTAATTTCGATATGATAAAATGGTATCATTTCGACACTGTATAAAAATGTTATTTGATCACTATGTGCAGCTCTTATTTGGCCACTATCGGATGTTATATTTCAATAACTACAATATCTGGCGGTATTATTCATTCACATTTTAATAGTATTATTCAAATGTCTTCCTGTAATTTCAGGAATTGAGACAACTGTTCTCTAAATCACTACTTGTGTGCCTAAATGCCTAAGCAAATATCCGATTTCTCATAGGAAGTATTGTTAATGCTGCCTCTGAATGTCAAGTCCCACCCAGACACAACGCAGGAAAAGCGCCATCACTCCAGTCACATCTGGTGCGATCTGCAGCTGTAACAGATGCACGCAGAGTAATAAGCCCTGGGGGAACACGGATTTGAAATGGAAAAATAAATATTAGTGAAGGAGCGTGTAATATTGTTTAATTGCTGAGGATTTAGTTGTGCCGCAGTTACAGGGAAACATGCTGAAAAGCTGCGATTAAAAGGTGAATTTTCAATAAACGCTCGTAGCGAAGCTCTCAGAATTTGTCATGCTACCGCAGTGTTTCACATCACACAATAAAAATGTATCTAGATAATTGTCACTAAACCTGGAAAACCATATTTTTTAAAATAGTAAGATTTCACAAACTATTGGAGTACTTAAAGCACCACTCCAATGTTTTTTTTTTTATTACACCACTGGAGGGGTGCTTGTAATATAATTCTCCTGCCCCCTGTCTCATTCTCACCTGCCGCCATCTTTATCCGTTTCCAGCGTTGCTCTAGTCGGCCTCTGGTGAAAAGTGACCTGATCACAGCTTCATGGAGCGCTGTCGAGGTCACTTTTCAATATGTGCCCTCGTTCTTGCCTCATTCTGGCCTCGTTCTGTTCTAGTTCTGGCCTCGTCCTGGCCTCGTTCTGACCTCGTCCTGGCTCCTTTCTGATCTCATCCTGGCCTCCTTCTGGCCTCATCCTGGCCTCGTTCTAACGTCGTCATGGCTTCGTTCTGACCTTGTCATAGCCTCATCCTGCCCTCGTTCTGACATCGTCCTGGCCTCATTCTGACCTCATCCTGGCCTCGTTCTGACCTCGTCTTGGCCTTGTGAGGGACAGCCAGGGCTGTAGTCATGGCCACCAACATCTGCAACAGTGTGCCCTGGCCTCCCATCACATAAACACGCTGCCCATCACACAGCATACCTGAAGCGCCATCTTCTGCTCCATCAGGCACCTCAGCACGTTTCAGGAGGTTCTCTGGATCCATTTTGGAATAAACAGAGTCACAGTCCATTCCAACTTTACCAAGAACTTCTTTACCAGTACTTGTACACAGCATGTGCATATTCTTTACAGGGTCATCATCATCAGGGTTTACAGCAGTTAACTCCTCTTCTGTCCCTTTCCTTCTCTTTCTATCGCTAAGCTCGCTTCCGGGATGGACCTACCTTTCGATCCTTCAGCGTCCTCTCTGTTCAGATTCCTTGCCTTGCCTGGTTCCCTCAACAGCTGCTTCGACTCAGCTATGAGGGCATCTTCCTCATAGCTGAGGCACGCAATCATCTGCCACATGGTGAGGACCTGCCCGTACTGCTTAGCCTTCTTTCTTTAGCCACTGCAGACCCACTCAAACTGCACTGCCAGCTCTGCTGCTGTATCTCCCTCCTGTGACAATCCAGGTCCTGGATATCTGCTGGGTTCTGTGCCTTGATAACGTTGCGTGGCACGGTGTTGCCCTGGCCTAGCCAGCCCTCCTCAGCTAATGGGCGCCCTCGCCCCCAACTGAGAACTATCAGGAAGTCCCTCCTGTCTTATCCACCGTGCCCCTCCTATGTTTAACTATTAACTATCTAAAATCCATGGGGTATTTTTCCTAGCAAACTATGTACATTCCTATGTTCTCTGTACCCTCATCTTGTGGCTGAACTGTGCACTGCGCTTTCCCTATAGTAAACAATATACACTGTGCAGCAGCAGAGATAACATACTTTAAATATACTTATTAACAATTATATGTACTTAAAGGGATAGAGGCGTACATCAATCTTTGTAACCCCTTACAGTCTCATCCTGGCATTGTCCTGGCCTCATTCTGACCTCGTCCTGGTCTTATTCTGACCTCATCCTGACCTTGTTCTGACCTCGTATTGGACTCATTCTGACCTTGTCGGGGCCTCATGCTGGCTTTGTTCTGACCTTGTGCTTGCCTCATTCTGACCTCGTCCTGGCCTCGTTCTGGCTGTCATAGGCTCGTACTGAGAGCTTGTGATGTAGCTTCTGACTTCCGACCAGTCAGAAGCTACTGTCACAAGGTGGCACTGGGGGACCAGAGCAGTGCCTAAAAAAACTATGAAGATGTCGGAGGGTGAGTATATGACTGGGACAAGGGTCTTATATATAAAGAGCCTTTCCAGCACTGAAAAAAAACCAAGAGGTGGTGTTTTAAATAGGGTCTTCCATTTCCAGAAAACATCTGTCCCCAATGAATTTTGCTTTAATTGAAACAAATTGTCCTTTGCCCACCCTCCCCAGGTCCAGTTCTGAGTATTTGCCAGTGCTCTTGATGTCTGTAATTGTTTGCAGCACTGCAGCCAATCAGTAAGCTCAGTGGCTCTGAGCGGATCATACTATCTATATGGACAGAGCTGCAGAGCTCACTCACTGTCTGCAGCACTGTCAACCTAACGTTAGTTATGCAAACAATAACAGACACAAGAAGCAGTGGAGGAGACTCAGCGCTGGACCTGTGGACAGTGAATAAAGCAAGGTTTGTATTTAAAAACAATCTATGCCTTGGGGCAGGTGTTTTCTGGAAATAGGGAATATTCTGACCATAAATATATATGGGGAAGATCTGGATAGGACAAATGAGCTCAGATAGGGTAGTACTGTAAGGAATAATATGAGGATGATGGTAGCGCTCACCTGTAAGGGTTGTGTAAGGGCAAAACACCTGTAGAAGTCTGATGTGCCGGAGCTGCAGCACCATGGCTGGAGTCGAGTATTTTCTAGGCATCAGTTTGGCAAAATGAAGGTAATCACGGTGTGTGGCTGCACTCACAGAAAGCATGAGATCCGGAGAGTAAGCACAAGCAATGTTTTTTATATACACCAACGCGTTTTAGCACCTTTCTCAAGGTGAAAGACCAAGTGTGCTTTTTTACCTTGAGAAAGGTGGCGGTCCGGCTCCTTTATGGTGTCTCAATAATTGGATGGGAAGTCCAATGGATTAACTGGGAAATTTAAAGTGGCATATGTCTATTAGAAATGAGACAAGTACTAATGGGGCCCAACTACATTTGGTATGGGGTAACATGAGCATCAAGCTCAGAAAATGAGTACTTTTGCATCCAAGTCGGGACATTTGTCCTAATTAGTGTTGAGCATTCCGATACTGCAAATATCGGGTATCGGCTGATATTCGCTGTATCGGAATTCCGATACCGAGTTCCGATATTTTTGTGATATCGGAAATCGGAATCGGAAGTTCCCAGTGTATGGTTCCCAGGGTCTGGAGGAGAGGAGACTCTCCTTCAGGCCCTGGGATCCATATTCATGTAAAAAATAAAGAATAAAAATAAAAAATATGGATATACTCACCCCCCCGACGGACCCTGGACCTTAGCGGTGTAACCGGCAGCCTCCGTTCCTAAGAATGCAGTGAGTGTAGGACCTGCGATGACATCGCGGTCTTGTGATTGGTCGTGTGACCGCTCATGTGACCGCTCACGTGACCGCGACGTCATCGAAGGTCCTTCACTCTCTGCATTCTTAGGAACGGAGGCTGCCGGTTACACCACTAAGGTCCAGGGTCCGCCGGAGGGGTGAGTATATCCATATTTTTTATTTTTATTCTTTATTTTTTACATGAATATGGATCCCAGGGCCTGAAGGAGAGTTTCCTCTCCTTTAGACCCTGGGAACCATCCAGGATACCTTCCGATATTTGTGTCCCATTGACTTGTATTGGTATCGGGTATCGGTATCCGCGATATCCGATATTTTTTGGATATCGGCCGATCCAATCCGATACCGATACTTTCAAATATCGGACGGTATCGCTCAACACTAGTCCTAATGCAAATAAAATGTTCAATGATCCCATAGTAATAAAAACACAATGAAGTCACAATACATGGATAGAAATAGAACAAGCCTTGACAGACCCACAATGGACATCTAGCGGATTCCGCATGAGAAAAAAAAAATCTCAGTATTCTGTGATTGGCAGTGTATCTTGCATGGCACGCACCCATTTAAGACAATGGGTGAATGCAAAACATCGTACTGCACTCAGATGTCATATGAGTGTAGTCCTATATACGCTGTGATCACACAGCATTGTATCTTAATCAAACAGACATCTATTTTCAGCAAGCCAGAAAGAATACACTGTTATCTATATGTTAACTTTTGAATTTATGTGTTTCTTTCTGGTTGGTCAAAAAAACAGACTTTTGCTTGTGTAAGCCTGTAATATTGTTTTGTAAGTTGACATTTGATGTAACATACTGTGTTGTTATCCTGGATGACTAGTGATGTTTGCTGATATGTTGATTACACATTGTCCAAGCCAACAAGCTTGTTGACTTCGAAAACAGAGGAAGAAAAACTATACAAAAAGATCACATAATCCAACAATGCAAGTTAGTCGTCACCATTTTTTCCCTTATCTGTGACTGCTGGTTGAAGGACACTTGTCAACCATAAAAATAAGTTATATGCCTCTGAGAGCTAGAGATTCAGCCAAGACATCCAGACATCCAAACATCCAGAGACAAGACAGTAGCCAAGACATCATGGCTTCATCACGAGGGACACAGATTTGTCATTCTACAGGATGCCAGTTAAAGGGACCATGGCCCCAGCTGGAGGAATACAGATCTGCTTCATTGACCATTGCTGAAACATGGATACGCCTGGTTATATTAATCAGCCGATGGTATTATCCCAAAATTTGTATCAAGAACTTATACAGGATAAAATATAACTTTTACTTATAAATTTAAAAGCCAAAAGCTCACATAAAAAAGTGCAAGGTGCATATTACAAACAGACACACAAATAACTGTGAAAAAATGCGCTGAAAATCCTTATCGGAACACTATGTTTCTATAACCCTTATAAATTATTCAGAAATAGGGTACAACAGCGCAGAAACCTCTATGGTCTCTAATACCTTATAGCATAGGTATAGAGTATCCTTATCAGCACCAAAGTAGAGACCTTAAATATCTGGCACCACTAAGAGGTTTTATAATCCCAGTATCGCAGAGAAAACCATTAGCATTTATATACTGCAGATCTGGGATACAACTATGGATTCAAACTTTGCCAAAATTATATCAGTATTCAGTCCATCCAAGACTGTTCCATAATCTTATTAGGCCCACTAACAGAATCCATTAGTTGTGGCTGGTTTACGCAGGAATAATAAAAAACGATCTCACCCGCATTGTATTCTATTATACTGGTGGCGGTGGATGTTCTCCCCCACTGTCCCGACGCGTTTCGTTTCCAGCTCCTCAGGGGATATCATCGGGGTTAATCTAACATGTCCACCCAGCCGACGCTGCCAGTCCATACGCCTGGTTCCATCGAGATGTTCGGAGAAGCCAGGTTAAGACCCTCCGGTCAACTGGCCTTGTACCTGAATGGACTGTCATCTTCCTAAGCTTGTCGTTACTTCCTCTTTGTGTGCATGCCACAGATGGGGAACCCTGGAGGCTCTGAAGCAACAGCTGCTCTTATCCCAGCGAGTCAGCGGAAGGGTGAGACTCTGTAATGTGCACCATATTGGGGTATTTTGCTAGGACTGTTCTATGTGTTACCTGTCTGTTTTGTGGTTCAATAAAGTATTCCCACACTGTTTTACCCACAACCCTGTGTTGTCTGAGAAGTGTTACACCCATGTTAAAAGGAGAGCAGGCGTTAGGTGGGATGACCTCTGGTCCATGCAGTTTCGTCTAGCGAACTGGGGTGCCCACCAACCCTCCTAGTCTCCACATACGTCAAGACAGGCAATGGAGAAGATGGAGAGATTAATCTCTCCTTGTTCTACTCACCTGGGATCCGATTCTCGCATGTGAGAGAATCGGATCAGAGTAACCTGACACTTTGCTCATGCTGCTCACGCTTGCAGCAGAGTTTGAGCTGAGTGTCATTAGCATATTACATCTGATACTATATGTTAATGTGGTGACCCTGACCTAAAGGCCATACACATCTCCGACACGGAAAAAATAATACCTTTAGGGTTCGCTCAAACTTGCAATCCAATAAATAATAGGATTGCACTCAGACCAATATTATTCTATGAGGCCGTCGCTCCTATATATATATATATATATATATATATATATATATATATATATATATATATATATATATACTGTATTTTAATTCTATATTTATTATATTGTGGGCTTTAGAGTGACCTCTAAGCATACTATGCGTCTTTGAATGGAAAATTAAAATTGAAATTGCTTTGAATAAATTCAATGAAGACCTAAATTAGCAAATCTGCTGAATTTGAATTTTATCCTATTCATTCAACTCTCGTAGGGACATCACTATAGGCACATCCATTGTGCTTAGGGTGCAGTATACTGTATACCATATGTCCTTGGGTTTTGCCATGGCAACCAGAACAAACATATATCAGAAAACAAAAACCATGTTAAATTGCAAAGGTTAAAATGATTATAAAATCATTTCAATTATTTCTTGTTTTCTTTATTTCAAAAGTAAAAATCAACGTCACATCACAAAACGTCAAGGTTCTGCAAATTCTTTACATATAAACAGAGAGACATTTCTGATAACTTTTTATTTACCAAAGTGCTCCCTAACTGGACCATGTGTGGAGGTAATATTGGGTGCCCTTAGCTCCCAAACAGGGCCGGACTGGCCATCTGGCAGTTCCGGCATTTGCCAAAGGGGCCGCTTCCTGCTTTAAACCGCTCACTCTGCTGAAGCCCCTTTGATGTGTTGAGAGGACGGGAGCAGATCAGAAGGAAGTGTGGCCTGAACTCCCCATATAGTCTCGATTTTTCAGGATGTGGGGCCCCTGAGGGCTTATTTTTTGCGTGCCGAGCTGACATTTTTAATGATATAATTTTGGTCTCCATACGATCTTTTGACCACCCGTTACTGCATTTTAATGCAATGTTGAGGCTACCAAAAAACGTAATTCAGGGGATTTGATATTTTTTTCTGCTACGCCGCTTACTGATCGGATTAATTGTTTTTATAGCTTGATAGATTGGGCGATTTTGAACATGGTGATACCAAATATGTGTATGTTTGTTTTTTTTATTTACCGTTTTATTTTGAATGGAGCAAAAGGGGGGTGATTTGAACTTTTATATTTTTTTTATTTTTTAAATATTTTTAAAAACTTTTTTTTCTTTTTGCGTGCTGCAATAGTCTCTATGGGAGACTAGAAGCTGCAGTTGTCTGATCCATCTGATGTAGCAGAAATGCTCACTTCCTATGAGCGCCAACCACCAGGCGGCGTTCATAGCAATCTGGCTATGACAACCATAGAGGTCTGCTGGAGAACTCTGGTTGTCATGCCAACCCATCAGTGACCCGCGATCACGTGACAGGTTAGGTATTATCCTAATAGAACAGAACAATGGAATTAAAAATGGCAGTGTGAACAGTCATACCATATCATTGGTGAATCAGGTGTCGTGTGAAACCATAAAAACACCTCGCCCTTTTTTATGCACATAAACTTGGCTGATTTTTGGTATTTTTGATTGAGAATGTGGGCAGCCCTAGACAGCAGGTGGGAAAGGGGGAATGTTAAGAGGTGCTCTTTAAAGTAGTGGGTGGAAAAGTGATTGAAAACTGTCAGGAGCTTATTGCTTGGCCTCTTTAGATGGATTGATCCAGGCCATTAAAGGGGTTTCCAGGTTTTTCGCGAAAACCAGAGTAGTTACTCTATGTGTCTCTGTGACTGCAGACTTTCGAAGTTTCACGTCGCACACAGCACACTGTGAGGATTCTCCAGTCCCGGAGGAGAGACAGAGTGGTCATATGACTGCAAGTATGCAATATATATACTCCCGGCCACATTCCAACTAGACGTGCTCGGTCTCAGTACAAGTGGTACTAGACGTGCTCGGTCTCAGTACAAGTGGTACTAGACGTGCTCGGTCTCAGTACAAGTGGTACTAGACGTGCTCGGTCTCAGTACAAGTGGTACTAGACGTGCTCGGTCTCAGTACAAGTGGTACTAGACGTGCTCGGTCTCAGTACAAGTGGTACTAGACGTGCTCGGTCTCAGTACAAGTGGTACTAGATGTGCTCGGTACAAGTGTATTGAGCGAAGTCACACATTTGTAGCCATATTGTGCAGGGAGTACGCATATCGCACACTGGCAGTTATATGACCACTCAGTACTGGAGCATCCTCACAGCCTGCCGTGCGTGATATGACACTTCACGAGTCTGCGGTCACAGAGTCGCATAGAGCGACTGCAGGTTTTCATAGAAGACCTGGACAACCCATTTAAAGGGGATATTTCACTATTTTTACATCCTAGACTGGCCACATTCCCATAAAGAGGCTGAAGAACTAAATAAAACATATTTCTTTTATTTCTCTTCTCCGTTTTTTCACGTACTCAAAAATGGTCGAGTTTAATCAGTGTTTCAGTTTTTACCATCAGTATTTCATTAGTGATTTTCAAAGATGAAAAAAAAAAAAAAAATTAAAAGGCTTCTCCTATAGATTACAATGTTAATCACGGACCACGCGGCTTGTGCATTGGTGCTATCCAATTATAACAGCAGGTCCGTAGACTTGTATAGGTGATTTTGCCTGTGACGCTGCTAAAAATCCCAAATCTCAGATTATTTTTTATTTCGGAGATACAGTCTGAAAAAACAACGTGCATATGAACAGAACCATAGACTATAATGGAAATTAAGGTAAATGATGAAAACCACAGATAGAACAAGTAGGTGAGAAATGGAAGTCTGAATATTATCTGACTGTCATTACATGTGCCAGGAGGAGAGTAGGACGTGCGCTGCAGCTGCAGGAACCATGAACATGACCACCGATCAGCTATATACATGTCAGTCAGCATCCTCTATGGCTTATTCACACATGAGGACCGCACTTCTCTGTGCAAAGAGCGATTTTTAATATGTTTTGTGCACTTGGAATGTCCATTTTATCTAGAGCACATGTCCTGTTTACCAGGAGCAATGCGGGTTTAGTCCTGCCATGTCAGAACGTTGTTTCTAAATCTAAATACTCGACTCTCTCTGACGACTTCATCGCCCTGGCTCCTCGGGGGCGGGGCTGCCTAACCCTGCATAAATTCAATTAAAAGATTCCATGCTTCTTCTCCTGTGATTTGGTCTTCTCAAGAATCAAACACAGCTCTACCGTAACTGTTTGCAGACAGCAGCTTTATCTATGAGCCACAGCTCATAATGATAAACATAGGAGAATTTGGAGATTTTGACCTGTTTTTCAGGCAGTGAACCCAGCAGCAGGTTATGTATGTACATAGAGATATATTGTATATTTCAAAGTATTTTTATGTATACTAAGGTGAAGTCAGATTTTTTTTTTTGTTGTTCCTATAAAACTGCTAAAAATAATATAAATCAATTCCAAAAAAGGATTTTTTTTTATTTCGTGAGTCTCCCCTGTAATCAAACACACAACTTTCAACATTACAAGCAGGAGCTAAAGCAATTGAACCACAAGCTCTGGTGATGTAACAGGGAGCATTTTGTGTACTTGATCTGTATTGCAGGCTCTGACTCCACAGGCAGATTGTACTGGTACATTGTGCACAGCAGAGTATTTCTATGTTTCTGCATTCTAGAGGGAGTATAAAAGAGTTTTTTATGCTATAAAACTACTAAAAAATAATGAAAAACACTTAAAATATTGCCATTTTTAATGCGCTTTTTTTAAAAAAAAATAATGATCACGTCAGCAAATAACATGGACATCTTTGGTGTCCCCGTAATCATAACAACCCGCATATCACAGTTGTTAAATTATTTACGGGGACCAGGAAATGACGTAAAAAATGGTGTGATTGATATTTTTTCTCTATTAAACCCATAAAAAATGTAATAAAGCTGTAATTTTGAGGTTTTGCTCACACGTAGTGTAAATGCTGCGTTTTTTCCACTGCTTTTTTTCTGCAGGTATTCGCACCAGAAAACGCCGTAACATTAGCAATCTTCTGTGATTATTGCGTGTTTGCTGCATTTCTTTCTCATTTTCTTTCCATTATTTGATGCGGTTTTGGTGAAGATATGAATCTGCATATTTAATACTACAGAAACGCTTTGATTCTGTGCCTATAAATGCAACGGCGTTTTTTTTATCAAGTTTTTTTTTAAAAGAAGAAGTCTATAGATAAAAAAAGCACCAAAACAGCAACATCTTCAGACCACAGGGGGTGGAGATTTCATCATGAACTCACATCCTCTTTGCTTAGACCATGCCGGGGATGATGGAAAGTTAAGAGATTCATCTCCTCCCATCTAGATACACTGATCTAGACGCTGGACCGGGGTCCCGCGAATCCATCCGCTCATCTCTAGTCCCAACTGTCTAGCTGTCCCAGATACAGTGGACAGTCCGGGATATGGGTTTAAGTCCTGCAGTCTCAGGTGTCTGATAAATGACCCTTACTACCAACACCTCCTGACAACTCCTCCTGCCGGGGGAGAAAGAAATAGTAAATGGGTGTGGATTGGAGTGTGGCCAAAATTTGTTGCTTTCTGGTCTTCAAAAGTTGGGAAGTATGGGTAACTAACAAGACCAAGTATGTCCATACCCACCAAAAAAAGGACAGACTCAAATGGCCCCATTTATAAAAACTCTTTTTTTCCCATTAATTTTACGAGTCTGTATTCACTGAAGACACATTTCATCCCTAAATTCAGGATGGAGCAGAAAGGAGATTTCTTTAATCAGATGCAGCGCCCCAGAGTCCTGGTTGCTGCAGTACTGATGCTCTGCCGCTAAGGGGAGCTATGGTACGTCTGATGGCACTGAAGGAGTTCATCTGACCAGGTATCACATACACCAATACACTTCACAGTCTGGCCTCCAGGGGGAGCTAAGGGTACTATTCATTAGGCCACTCCTCACAATCTGGTAAAACTGGGGGTTAGGCAGAAAGTTAGACAGAAAGCTGACTGGGTTGGAACCAGGCAACACCCTGTGGCAGAGGGTGTTGTAGGGGAAGATTCGGTAGGGTCCCTGTCAGGGGTGGGATCCTGACAGAGGCCTGGCAACAAGAAAGAACGTTACGGGACCGCGCCTGCACGGTATAGCGGCGGTGCCCTAAGAAAGGATAAGAAGCTAGGTTTATTGTGCTGAGTGAGAAACGAGATCAACGCAACAAGAAGAATACCAGTAGGAGTCGTGCTGTGAGACCGAGGCAACATCCTATTGAGGCACAAATCACCGGTGGCCGGAACGCCGAGGAAGTATAGAGTTCTAGGCATTACTTCAAACCTACGGCAGGACAGTTAGTTATAGGCTGGCTGTCTCACACTAATCACCTACGAAGACATAGGGGGCAACAGTTGGAGAGGGGCGACACTAGGGTCCCGGAAGAGCTCCGAGCCTACCCGTCATACGGGTGCGTCCTAACCTTATCATCAGGGGGGCGGAGAGACGAAGAACATCAGAATCGAGTTGTGAGGGAACACGAGAAACAGACACAACAGTTGTGGGGTACTATCCCTTGGTGCTCAGCAGGGAAGGACCACAACACACTAGTGCTAGAAGGTAGGCACAGATTTCCACCTGCAAAGGGAACTCTGGAGGTGCCATCGGACTGGCCGGACTTGCGCAGCCTGGTAAACCGTATTCCGGACTGAGGACCCTGAAGCCTTCAGTAAAGAGGTAAAGAGACTGCAAACTGGTGTCCTCGTTATTTACTGCACCGCACCACCACGAACATCCACACCTTTCATTCGGGCGTCCCCCCCCTGTCAGCAGGGTCACGGACCGGGCCTAGCCACCGTGACGAATCCCAGAGCAGAGAGACTCAGAGGCCCGGTACCGGGTACCCCTCGGCCCTGCGGCGGTGGGGGCGCTGCAGAAACTTGGCGTCACGAACAGGATCTACTTAAGCCTGGAGAATCAGGTCATGTGTGCCTTGGAACTGTGATTTATTATACTTGGAACTGTGATTTATTGCAAAGACTGTGGATTACCATTTACCGCCAAAAGTTCCCGCCAAAAACCACCGCCATTGCAGCGCTAAGAGGAGCGCAGGAGAAGAAGAATGGCGTGGAGTAGGCGTGGACCAACTGAAGAGCGCGAAAGACAATGGCCGCCAAGTCTAAACATTGTTGCATCCTGAGGACGTGTCCGTCAACAGCCGAGGTCCGCCTTCTCATCCTCTTTGGAGGGTGGAGACCATGGAGACGGGGCCGCCCACGAAAGAGACCGCGGGAAGAAGACACGGTAGAGGAAGCGAAAATGGCGACGCCGGGAGCACCGCGTGGGAATGACCAGACTCAGCGGGAGGCTGCACAACCCGACACAGCCCCGGATACGCCATCATTGTGGGAACTGACCCTTGCGGAGCCACCGATGGGCCGACCCCCCTGGCCGCCGTCCGAGGAGTGTGTGGCTGCAGCCGAGGCCCGGCAGATAGCCTACCGCTTGGAAGCCGACGCCCGTGTGATCGCTCGGCTGGGCCAACCTACGGAGGTCCGCCTGTCTCCAGTGTCTCCTGCTTCCTCCATCCAGGCCGCGGCAGAGTGTGAGCTGCAGGCACAGGGCCTGAGGATCCTGCCGGAGGCAGAACGTCTGCGGCACCTAATGGCAGCCTGGCGGAACAGATCCCAGCCCGCGGCCCAGGTCGATCTGACAAACGTCACGGAGACTCCACCGTCACACTGGGGTGTTGTGGTGTCCTTCAACTCCCGGAAAGGAAGGGGAGTTATCCAGGAGATCGGGGAGCCACTGAGGTCCGTGTTGACTGTGAAGAAGTCGAGCCCTGCGGAGGAAGGTATGATTCCGACCTGGAGCCTGGCGACGCCGTGACCTACACCCAGTGGAGGAGGGAAACGGGTGAAACTGGCTGGATAGCTCGAGGCGTCCAGCGGTGCGTCGCCCTTCAGGCTGCTGCCGGAACGCTGGAGGACGAGCCTTCTGCAGAAAAGGTGCCGGAGCCCGTCCCCGCGGAACCTCAGGAGGTCCGGGTCCACCGCGTGCCTCTGGGTCGCGCTCGCCCACAAGCAAGGAGGGCATCCCGACGTGGGATCCTGTCACTGCTGGAGCCAGGACCGGCCCTTGCTGCACCAAGGCGACCCGTTGGCCGGGTGAGGCCTGGAAGGAGACCATCCCCTGCACAAGAAGACTGAGTAAGCATGAATGCTTTATCGATTGTATATAGTTCAGTTAACTGTTTGTCCTTTTTGCTTTAAACCCGTCCAGGGTTAACTCTTAAAGGGATCCCTTTGTTGACCCGGGATCCCTATTGCCTTTTGTTTGTTATTTACATTTTGATTCCGTTATGAAACGACTGCTGAATCATGGACGGTGAATGATTCAAAAACTGATTTTGTAAATAGTTTGCACCTTCTTAAAGGTGCTCTCTACTGGTTTTATATGAAGAAAGGACACTTTGCGAAGATATTGTTTTTGAAAAACATCACTGGAGTCCTTACTGTGAACAGACTTGCAGCTTGAGAAGTTGCACTACCTCATAGAGATTTGGTCCCCTCTTAAAGGGGATGTTCACATTTTGCACTTATGAACAGTGTTGCCTTAAGATGGTTAGATGGCAAAAATGTTTTGAAAAGAAAGTTAATGATGATGCTGATATGCAAAGGTTATATGTAGCTAACTAGTTGACGGAAAGAAATGCTTAATGATGTGTTCTAAAACGAAGTAATTATTGGAAAGGTGCAGTAGACCCGTAGGGGTAGACATGAAGTCCTGCATAAGTGAAAGTTAGGAGAAAGATGCAGCAGACCCGTAGGGGTAGACATAGCATCCTGCATATCTGTCAGTAAGAAAAGTAATGATGGAAGTTTAATGTTTTAGAAAATGTATGATGTTGATAGAAGAACGAGGACAGGAAGTGAACCCGTAGGGGTTAGTGGTGAGTCCTCCTAGGAGCCATATAGAGATGGCTCAGTGATCTCAAACTGAAAGAAAAATGATATGTTCTATACTGTGTATAGTAGTGGAAAGACAGTAGGCCCGGGCAGAAAGGGGCGGTCCTGTAACAGAATGGAGAGGCAGCAGGCCTGGAGCAGTTAGGACAGGCGGTCCTGCAGACATAAAGAAGGAGAATGCAAAAACGTTAATTAGCCTTATAATGTGTTATAAGAAGGTCTTTAGTGGATTTAGCGAGTACGTCCTTAAAGGCAATGTTAAATTATTGTTCAAAAGTTTTGCACTTAGTAGAATACCCGGTTGGGTAAGAAAAGTATTTATAGTAAGTTATTTATAATATTTAACCATGTTTGTAACGTTCAAGTGTCCTCACCTCCCATAAAGGGGAGCACTGTTAAATTTACACTCTCTCTGTTGATGTCCCTCAAGCCTCTGTCCTAGGACCCCTTCTCTTCTCAATCTATACCCTTGACCTGGGACAACTCATAAAGTACCATCTATATGCTGATGACACTCAGATCTACTTCTCTGGCCCAGATGTTACCTCTCTGCTCTCCAGAATCCCAGAGTGTCTGTCAGCCATATCCTCCTTCTTCTCCTCTTGCTTCCTCAAGCTCAATGTAGACAAATCCAAACTAATTATCTTTCCTCCATCTCGCATACCTTCCCTACCTGATCTATCTATCACAATAAATGAAATCACACTTTACCCTGTCCCGGAAATCTGCTGCCTCGGAGTAACCCTTGACTCTGCCCTGTCCTTCAAATCTCACATACAAGCTCACGCCACCTCCTGTCACCTTCAGCTCAAAAAAATTTCCAGAATCCGTCCTTTCCTCAACCCTCACTATACCAAAATGCTTGTTCATGCCCTAATCATCTCCTGCCTCGACTACTGCAACATCCTCCTCTGTGGCCTACCTTCTAAGGCTAGGTTCACATTGCGTTAGGGCAATCCGTTTAGCGCTAGCGCTAGCGGATTGCGCTAACGCAATGTATTTTTATGGATCGCGTTTGGGGGTCGCGTTAACGTCCCCGCTCTCGCAGATCCCCGATCTGCGAGAGCGGGGAACGGACCTCGGGCGCGCCGTGGACGCTGCAAGCAGCGTCCGAGGCGCGTCACAGAAGAACGGCACATCACTAGCGCGAGCCGAAAAAGGCACGCGCTAGTGATGCGCTGCTGGCGAAATTAACATTGCTGTCAATGGGTGCGCTAACGGACCCGTTGCACGGCGTTAATTGCGACATTTTCGCCGTGCAACGCTGTCCGTTAGCGATCACCCATTAACGCAATGTGAACCCAGCCTAACAGTCTCACACGCCTCCAGTCTGTCCTTATCTCTGCTGCCCTATTAATTAATCTCTCTCCTAGCCACACTCCTGCTTCCCCTCTTTGCAAATCCCTTCACTGGCTCCCAATTTCCCAGCATATCTAGTTTAAACTACTAACACTGACCTACAAGCCACCCATAACCTTTCTCCTCCGTACATTTCTGAACTAATCTATCAATATCTTTCCTCATGTAATCTCCAGTCCTCCCAAGACCACCTTTTCTGATCCACGCTTTGCACTCCTCTCCCAATTGCCTCCAAGATTTCTCTCGAATATCCCCCATCCTCTAGAATTCTGTGCCCCAAAATGTCCTATTATTCACCACACTTGGATCCTTCAGACGGAACCTGAAAACCTATTTCTTCAAAAAAGCTTACAAGCTGTAATGACCACACAACCACCTCAACACCATAAGAGCTACTGCAACCCCCGACCTAATGTCTCCTTCCCCATAATCCTGTAGAATGTAAGCCCACAAGGGTAGGGTCCTCTTACCTCTGTACCAGTCTGTCATTGTTAGTTTGTTTACTGTAAGTGATATTTGTATTTTGATGTAACCCAATCTCATGTACAGAAACATGGAATTAATGGTGCTATATAAATAAATAATAATAATAATAACACTAAGAGGTAGTCATCTCAAAACGCATAGACCCATGGTCTCATCTTTTGTATGGATTTTTAATCTCCCCTTTGGATATTTACGTACTGTAATAAATGCAATGTTTTAACTTACTTATTTTTGCGGTTGCTGGCATTTTTCACCTTTTTTTCATGCTTTTCATACACTCAGGAACCGGCCTCAGGTTGCCGTGCACAACACCCTACTGTGAGATATTTTCGTACACATTAGGCGTGGGGGAGGCGTGGAGACCCACACAATTCGAAACCTCCTAATCCCAATGTGCCAGCAGCATGCGCATGCGCTCACCCATAAACCAAAGAAAGCGATGTATTAAAGCTAGGTAGTTGAGGAAGGATAAAGAAGTTATCACACTACTAGGAGATCATCTGCAGGGAAAATATTTAGCAAAACACCAAGATTGATGTAGAACTACTGTGAAATGAGGGGGATTGCCACGGCTGAATAACATTCTGAATGGTAAGTGATGAGACAAGACACTCTAGAGTTAAAAATTAGATAGAAGATAGTGATATGTAAATAATAAATAAGTGATATAGCTCCATATTTTAGCAGCCAAGTTAAAGAGTCAAATTGGTGATAAAGATAATACTCTGATGCAACCTTGGTAATAAGTGAAAGGGAGCCAGCAGCCATGCATAAATGTAGAGCAAATGCTGCTCTTATGGTGGAGTAAAAGAACTGTTTAATTGTAAAGTGCTGCGGAATATGTTGGCGCTATATAAATAAAAATTATTATTATTATTATTATTATTATTAACTGTGATAATCTAGGGAAATTGCTGCCTATTGGGGTAACTATTCTTAAATGTAAATAAAAGTGATGAATAATGAAAAAACTGAATGCAGTAATACAAATTATTTTTTGGCCAATCAGCAATTGAGGACCAAAAATAATTAATCCTATATGCATACACATTACCATATTTTTCGGACTATAAGATGCACTGGACCATAAGACGCACTTAGGTTTTAGAGAAGGAAATTAGGAAAAAAAATTGAAGCAAAAAATGTGGTCAATTCTGTACTTAATATCCCCTATCCTGGTATATATGGTCCCCTCATCCCCATCCTGATACACATGGCCCCCTCATCTCTACACTGGTATGCATGGCTCCTCATCCCTATCTTGGTATGTATGGATCCCTATTCCCTGTCCTGGTATGCGTGACCCCCTCATCCCTATCCTGGTGTGAAAGGCCCCCTCATCCCAATCCTGATATGCATGGCTCCTCATCCCTATCTTGGTATGTATGGATCCCTATTCCCTATCCTGGTATGCGTGACCCCCTCAACCCTACCCTGGTATGCATGCCCCCTCATCCCAATCCTGGTATGCATGGCCTTCTCATCCCTATCCTGGTGTGAAAGGCCCCCTCATCCTAATCCTGATATGCATGGCTCCTCATCCCTATCTTGGTATGTATGGATCCCTATTCCCTATCCTGGTATGCGTGACCCCCTCATCCCTATCCTGGTATGCATGCCCCCTCATGCCAATCCTGGTATGCATGGCCCCCTCATCCCTATCCTGGTATGCATGGCCCCCTCATCCCTTTCCTGGTATGCATGGCCCCCTCATCCCTATCCTGGTATACATGGCCCCCTCATCCCTATCCTTGTATGCATGGCCACCTCATTTCTACCCTGGTATGCATGGCTCCTCATCCCTATCCTGGTATGCATGCCTCCTCATCCCTATCCTGGTGTGAAAGGCCCCCTCCTCCCTATCCTGGCAGGAATGATTGCTCTCATCCCTATCCAATTTGCATTGCCCTATCCCTATCCTGGTAGGCAGGGCCCCCATGCTCCTGTGCTGAGATAATCTTATAAATGTGCCCCTGCTGTGTACTGTGTAATGGCTGTGTCTGACCATGCAGGAACATGGTCTGATCTTACCACATCTCCTGGGCATGGGAGGACGCAAAATAGAGTATACAGACATTACAGCACAGGATCGCAGCTGATTCTTTCATTGAGGTAAAATATTGTTTAAAAAAACACAGGCAGTGAAATGTTTTACCTCACAAAATTAATCAGCTATGATCCCCTGCTGTAATGTCTGTATACTCTCTTTTGCTTATCCCCCTTGCCCAGGAGCTGTGGTATGATCAGATTATGTTCCTGCAGGGTCAGACACGGCCATTACACAGTACACAGCAGGGGCGCATTTATAAGATTATCTCAGCACAGGAACATTTTATTTAAACACATCCAATCGTGTAATTTATTATTATTCCAGGATCTATTGATTAAAATCAACTGTTGTTCATGGGAAAATCTCTTTAAATACAATGGGCAGTGGGCACAACACAGGGCAGCTCTCATGTTGTCCTGCTGTGTTAGCTCCGATGCCCCTCCCCCTTGGTAGATCAGACACTAGAGGCAGAACTGCACACAGAGAGAAGGATGCCTGCTTGCCATGTAATTACCGCACCCTTCTCTTTTTTTTCAAAGTTATATGCTGGGTATCTGAGCTGCCTCCTCTCCTCACAGGGCCGGGTATGGCTCCAGCCACATGTAACTGAACACTGTGTGTGCGTCCCTGCCCCCCTGTGATGCTGCACCACCAGGTGCCCAAAAAATTAAATGGGCCGGCAGCCAGAAAAACGAACTGACTGCCCCCCAAGCAGTGCCACACTGCGGCCCACCTGGAAAGTGCCCGAAAGGGCAGATTAGCAGTCCAGGCCTGACTAACTGCCACTTCATGATCCTAATATCGGGGTTTGGTGCACGGCTGTGCATTGACTGTGGATCACATAATTTTCATGGAAAATGTGAAGACAGCTGTGTAAATGGATGTCTTCTAGCAATTCTACGCACAGTTAACTGATCATGAGCGTGATAATCGTCTCTATCGGCAAGAAATTTGGTTTCTGCCTTTGTGGCCCAGCTGGTACAAGCAACTCATGATTCAGGCCACCGATATAATTCATTCATAGCTGTCGCTTTAATGCTAAGTATTTATATTTTGCCCACGTACCGGTATATACTTTATATGGCGCGTGTCTTCTATCCTAAGGGTGCTATATGATGTCTAGGTACCATTCACCTTCTTCATGGTTTATTTAGCCCTGACTGACTATTCCTTACACGTAACCCATTGATTACGCATGATTGGTCCCGCTAACAGCTTGTTCACAGTTGCACTTAATGAAGATGTGACTTGTAATATAAAATGGCTATATTTTCTTTACCCAGCACATAAAATGGTAAAGGAGAGTGGAAATGACAGTCTAATATGTTTTATACCTATGTGTCACTTCTTTTTTTGCACCTTAGGGTGAAAGTAGTTTAGATCTGATGGATATATTATACACTTGTATCATAGGGGTATGTCACATACATGTCATATCAACAATGTATGCTGTAGCTGGGGGGATTCAGCTTCTCCTTTAAGGGTTGTTCCCTTAAGCCCAGACTTATCTATGTAAGCTATAGGCTATTTTATCATGCACTGCATTTTATTGCCTTATAAATAAAATATAACAAACATTTCCCTTTGTAACAAAAAAATTACTTGTTTCTGGCTGGGAGTATGTACAACTCGTGCATACCCTCCAGTCCGGGGTCAGAAATCGGCGAATCTCTGCAGGGCACAATTGGGGGACTTCTAAGTCTGCAGTCTCATAGAGTGACTGCAGACTTATCGGTTTGGAACGGACAACCCCTTTTATTGCTGTACAAGCCATATAGCTTTATTTCAGCACCATGGACAGGGAATACACACTAGGCTTAAGTCACAAGGATTTTCCTTTTTCTGACATATTTATGTGTTTTTTAACTTAACAGCTATTAGAGTAAGATATTGCAATCCAGTTTGGTAAGATAAAATTTCGAGTAACTATTCGGAATAAGTTGTCCATTGTGTGAATGTAAAGTGACCAAGGACGGCAGCCATGGACGAGCTGCTACTCCATAAGGCTATGGCACATTACAGGACAATTATGTCTCAGTCCCAATTTGCCACCAGATGTGCCGTGTATCACACTCACTGGTGGTAGGCCGCAGCCCTCCGCTGTCTCCAGGCCTCCATCTTCAGGAGCCGCCGCACATAACTCAGGGGACATAACTCAGGGGACACTCAGTTCATTTCATCAAGCAAAAGTTTACTGGACAGTTCAAAATCATCATATTGTAGCACGCCGTATTGAGCACAAAACTTCTTAGTTCTTGTTTCCTTAATACAGTGCATCTTCCATATTATCCATTCCTCCTGGACTATACCTATATTTACTGTTCCTGTCAACCCCAGGGATTTCCCATCCAGTCCCGCAGTACACTCGGGATTCATTACCTTCCTGTCACGCGGTTCCTCGTCCATTGTCCGCCAGAAGATAAGACACTCTTTGTAGTACCGAATCTTGAGCTCTGGACATTGCAGGAATGTCTTCAGGAGAATCCAGTAAGCAGCAGTACAGCTACTGGAGAGGTAAAGGGGGCGATCGCCCCATGACTCGAGCTTTGAGGGACCCACACGGAGCTATGCTATTGTTAACTGCAGTTAAACTCTGCGGTAGAGCAGGGAGACTTAATCTCCCTGCACTGCTACCCAGCCGCTATGGGGCCCGTGAGCAGGAGGGGGGCCTGGTGCCGGCTGGATGCCAAAACAGTTGAAAGTAATGATGAAAGAGGGAGCGACATGCTCCCTTTGCTATCTTTCTCCCTCTGCGTGTGACGTCACTGATTATATATATATCACTGATGCATTATAGTGCATGGAGGCCTAAGGGAAGTGCGCTATGCTCTATGGAGGCCTAAGGGAAATGCATTATACTCTATGGATGCCTATGGGGAGTGCATTATACTATATAGAGGCCTATGGGTGTGCATTATACTATGACAAGGCCTATGGGGAGTGCATTATACTATATAGATGCTGCCTATGGAAAGTGCATTATACTATATAGAGTCTGCCTATGGGGAGTGCATTATAATATGCGGAGGACTATGGGGAGTGCAGAATACTATGCAGAGGAATAAGGTGAATGCATTATACTATATATAGGATTATGGGGAGTTCATTATACTATATGGAGGCCTATGGGGAGTTCATTATACTATATAGAGGCCTATCTGGTGCATTATACTATATAGGGGCATTTAGGGGGGCCATCATACAGTGGGGATTACAGTGAGGGGGCGTCATACAGTGTGAGAGATAATGTGGGGTTCTTGTAAAGTGAGGGGGCCATCATACAGGGCTACTAAAGGGTCAGTATACTATGTGGGAGTACTATGCAGTGTGGGAGCACTATACTGTGTAAAGGAGAGCATCATACTGTGTAGAGAAGAGCTTTGCAGGGGGGAGACTTGGAAGAGTATTAAATGTTATGTCGGTACTTACTGTTATAGGGGAACTTAGGTTATTGTGACTGTCTAACTGGCACACAGAGGGCAATATTACTTTCCAGGGGTCAAAATGTGGGCACTGTTTTCTAGGGCACTTGCACATGGCATTGCTATATTCTAAAGGTTTGTTTTACCATCTAAAGCGCATACAGTACCACACAGTAGGTGCAGTAATAGGTACACATTCGGCAGCAGCGGCTCAGTATTGGCTAAAAGCAGGATAAGGAGTTTGTGCAAGTTGGGAATACATGGGGGCGGTGCAGGAAATGTGAGAAGTCAGACGTGACTTTGTTGTAATCTTTGCAGCCAAGTCCTGGCTGGAAGAAGTTGTCGTGTCAGTCTGGGCCAGACGGTATTGGTGGGAAAAATGAACTACTTTATCTGGAAAATCATAAGCTGTAAGTCACTATCTGTAGCTGTAGTGTAATCTATTACATGTTCTGCAGGACCGGTATCTACCACTGTATAGTCACCATATGTTGGTAATATCAGTATTGGTCTTTGTATAAAGATTATTTTCAGTAACGCAGTCATCTAATGAGATTTTCCTACATCCACTAATAGGATGCACGACCATAGTTGCAACCAAAACCCTAGCTATGCCTCTGCCAATAAGGCTTCCTACTGCCCGAACAATAGATGCTTGCCCACTGCAACTTCAGCTTGACCTTGATTACTATATTTCCCTATTTGATTAACTATCAGGAAGCAGTCCCTTTTGGCTGGTGATTGTTCCTCCCACTGAGGGTAGTCCTGTACCTTAACTATGTCTGTCTCCACAGCATGCGGCAGATCTCTTTCACAAACATTATTCATTACATTTGCATACTGTATATTAACCATATTATACTTATAATGCTTGCGAGAGTCTATCTTACCCTATAGTCACTGCCCAATGCTCTAAATCTTAACCTATACCTGTTCCACACTATACATGACAAAATATATCTAAAACCGCAAGACACTATTCACATTATAATACATGTAAGGGAGCGGCAGGGCCGTAGTCTTGGCCGAATACTCCAGTGTATCTTTGCCCTGGCCTCCACTTACATGAAAACAGCATTCTTTCATCAGCATACCTGTGTCTTCTCCCGCTGCGCCACCAGGCATACCACTGTGCTGCTGAGGCCTTTATGCAACTGGCTTCACAAGAATTGAGACACAGTCCGGTTCAAATGCAACATGTGAAACTTTACTTGAACAACTTGGCAGCACATTCTTGTCAGTAACAACATCAACAAGTCCCATGCAGTTCTCATTCTGCTTTTTCCCTGCACTCAGTTCCACGTCCTCCAGTACATTATGGGGTAATAGCGCCTTAAGTGGTACCGCAGTGTTCTCCCTGTTCAGACTCACTGTGCCTGGGGTTTCTCTAGTCCGCTTCGCCCCGGTTCTGAGAGCATCGACCCTTGCAATAATCTGCCACATGCTGAATAATCTGCACCCTGTACTCTTCCGGACAGCTTCCTTCCTCCAGCTATGAACTGCTGCAATCTTGCTGCTTGATACCATACTTCTGTCCTATAGACTCCGAATGGCTATACTTCTCTTCTTCTTGTTAAACGTTGCGTGACTGCTGTGGTGCCCTGGGCCTAGAGCCCATGTGGACTATTCGGGCACCCAGGCCCTTGTCACTCTCTAAGGGAATGTTACTAGCTTATCACACAGCAGCCCCTCCTATTTTAACCATTTCCTACGTATACAGCACAACGCAATTCGTGTCTTCAGGGGTAGGAACACAATAGTACAGTCCACCACTCTTATATGTACATAAGGAATAACACTATTGCTGGCCAGTATATGAATTGTATCCTGCATGTTGACCAGTTTTCTCTTTTTATATAAATAACCTCTTCCAGGCTCTGGGGAGGATGCTGCCTGGAAGATAACTCTGCTTCCAGAGCTTGTTTTACATGAAGGGGAGTTACCAGTGTGATGTGTAATGGTTACCAGTGTGATGTGTAATGGTCGCTCTCTGCTCTCCTGATCTCACTGCAGAGTTGTGTGTGATTATACCTAACACATCTGCCGCTTCCTCTCAACGTCAGCTTCCAGATCACATGCAAAAAGGGTTGCAATATTGTTGCAATACAGCAGAGCTGAGAAACAAGCAAAAAATGTGTTTTATTTCTTGCACATTTCATTTCTCCTGTTCTGTGTTAGTTACTTGTATCACACTGGTAACTCCCCCTTTTATTTAAAACAAGCTCTGGAGACAGAGTTATCTTCCATGCAGCGACCTCCCCACAGCCTGGAAGAGGTTATTTATATAAAGTGATAAAAGATGATTTGTAAACAACAAGGCTTCAGATATGAGGCAACGCAGGTAGGACTTTTTTAAGCAATCTATAACCTATATGCCCATATTACCGTATAGACTCAAGTATAAGCCGAGGTTTTCAGTCCATTTTTTTAGGTTGAAAGTGCCCCTCTCGGCTTATACTCGAGTCATTGTCCCAGGGGTCAGAGGGGGAGCAGCAGGAGTGGATGCTGTCACATCATGCTCACCCTCCCGGCGTGGTCTCTGCATGTCCCTGCTTCTCAGATGGTCTCTGGTGCCTGCAGCTCTTCCTGTGTTCAGCGGTCACGTGGTACTGCTCATTAAAGTAAAGAATATGGACGCGACTCCACTCCCATAGGCGTGGCGTGCATTTTCATTACTTTAATGAGCAGTACCATGTGACCGCTGAACACAGGAACAAGCTGCCAGCACGCTGGAGACTATCAGAGAAGAAGGGACTTGCAGAGACATGCCAGGATGGGGTGAGTAGGATGGGGGAGGGTGAGCCATGCGATATTCACCTGTCCCTGTTCCACTGCCGCGCTGTGTTCCGCGTCCTCTGGCTGTGACGTTCAGGTCAGAGGGAGCGATGATGTATTTAGTGCGCGCCCTCTGCCTGAACAGTCACTGCAGAGAGCTGGAAAACACAGTGGCACACGGTGTTGGAACGGGGACAGGAGAATATCGCAAGTGCCGGGGGCCTGAGCCAGCGGCAACACCGACACCTGACCCCCATAGAGCGCTGGTGTCCCCGCTTGCACAGGACACCGGCACTCGGAGCCCAGCGATGAGAGGTGAGTATGTCATTTTTTTTAATCGCAGCAGCATATGGGGCATATTGTTCTATGGAGCATCTTATGGGGCCGTCAACCTTTATGGAGCAGCATATGGGGCATATTATGCTATGAAGCATCTTATGGGGCCATCAACCTTTATAGAGCAGCATATAGGGCATATTATGCTATGGAGCATCTTATGGGGCCATCAACCATTATGGAGCATTATATGGGGCATATTATGCTATGGAGCATCTTATGGGGCCATCAACCTTTATGGCGCAGCATATGCGGCATATTGTTCTATGGAGCATCTTATGGGGCCGTCAACCTTTATAGAGCAGCATATAGGGCATATTATGCTATGGAGCATCTTATGGGGCCATCAACCTTTATGGAGCATTATATGGGGCATATTATGCTATGGAGCATCTTATGGGGCCATCAACCTTTATGGAGCAGTATATGGGGCATATTATTCTACGGAGCATCTTATGGGGCCATCAACTTTTATGAAGCAACATATGGGGCATACTATGCTATGGAGCATCTTATGGGGCCATCAACCTATATGGAGCATTATAAGGGGCTCATTATTCTAAGGAGCATCTTATGGGGACATCATTAACCTTTGTTCAGCATTATATGGGGCATATTTTAATATGGAGCATCTTATGGGGCCATTATTAACCTTTGTGCAGGATTCACCACCGCAAGAAGCCAGTGCATCGCCTTTCTGAGAGACCGGATTGGAGACTTCTCGCGCCGCCTGCGGCGCCACCAAGGGATCTTCCAGCCACCTCCTACCAAGGCACAGAGACTGATAAGTTGAACTCTTGTTATCTTTATAATAATACCCCCTGCTTGATTTATTATTGTGTTACATAAAATCCCTGTTAATCCTTGCTCTGCCTCCTGTGTGTCACTGTATCCTATGCACCTGCTAGCATCCTACAGTAGAATTGTCATTTTAGGGCGTTACTTGAACATTAACAGTTTTGGAGTGTTCTCCTGAAAGCAAGCTGATCACAGATCAATTACTTGTGATTGGTGGAGATCCATAGAAGCAGTAGCGTAACTACCGAGAGGGCAGAGGGTGTGGGGGCCCCGGGACCGGAGCTCAGAGGGGGCCCACCCAGAGCTATGCTACTGCAACTGTATCGGCAAGCGCAGCGCACCGATACAGTTACATTCTGCGATAGAGCAGGGAGAATCAGTCTTCCTGTTCTGCCGCGTGGCCGCTATGGGCCCCTGAGCAGGCAAGGGGGACCCCGGTGCCAGCACTGGGCCCCCCGCCCGTCACCGCAAGGTCAGCTGTATCGGCATTTAGCCGATACAGCTGACCGCAATCACCGCATTGATGAGGGAAGGAGCGTCTGACGTCACCGACACCGACACTGACAGTGGGCGCGGTGACGTCACTACCTGGTGCCCGCTCTCAGGAGATGAGCGGGAGCTCAGAGCACCACTGGAACAAAAAGGAAGAGAGGTGAGAATTTATTTATTGTTTTTCATGGGTGCTGTCTTATACTACAGGGTCTGCTATGGGGGTACTGTCTTATACTTACAGGCTCTCCCTATAGGGGCACTGTCTTATTCTTACAGGGTCTGCCTATACGATACGATACGATACGATACGATACACTTTATTGATCCCGTGGGAAATTATGGTATCACAGCAGCACAACTTACATCATAAGAATCATAAAATTAATTACTTAATTGACATGACAGTTTGTTGACAGAAGAACATTATACATTATACATTAGAATAGGACATACACAGCGGGTGAACTGAAAAGTAGAAGGAATAAAGTAGACCTTCACCTTGATGATTTAACCCTAATGTTATTGTTGTACATCCCCATAGCAGTTGGCACAAACGATTTCCTATATTTTTCCTTCTTACTCCTTAGAAGTATTAGCCGGTTACTGAAGGTGCTCTTCTGTCTCATGAATAGCTCATATAGTGGATGTGCATTATTGTTCATAATTGCCCTACACTTTTTCAGAGTTCTTCACTACCTCCTCAAAAGAGTCCAGATTGCAGCCGACAGCAGAGCTTGCCTTTTTGATAAGCTTATTCAGCCTATTAGCATCAGAGGCCCGCACACTACTACCCCAGCATATGATTGCAAAAAAGATGGCACTTGCCACTACAGACTGGTAGAACATTTCTAACATTTTGCTGCACACATTAAAATACCTCAGTTTCCTTAGGAAATACAATCTGCTCATCCCCTTCTTGTAGACAAACTCTGAGTGGCATCTCCAGTCCAGTTTGCTGTCCAAATGGACCCCCCACCTGCTCTACCTCCTGACCAGCAATAGTGATCGGTAAGCATTCCAACTTAATCCTGCTATAGTTGGCCACCAACTCCTTGGTTTTCTTAACATTTAGTTGTAGATAGTTACCATTGCACCAATCCACGAAATTCAACACCACACCAGGGGTACTGTCTTATACTACAGGATCTGCCTATGGGGGTGCTACCTTATACTACAGGGTCTGCCTATGGGGGTGCTACCTTATACTACAGGATCTGCCTATGAGGTGCTGTCTTATAATACAGGGTATGCCTATGGGGTGTTGCCTTATGCTACAGGATCTGCCTATGGGGGTTCTGCCTTATGTTACAGGGTCTGCCTATGAGTTGCTGTATTTTATTACAAGGTCTGTCTATGGGGTGCTATCTTATACTACAGGGTCTGCCTATGGGGAGTGTATTATACTATATTGAGGACTATCTGGTGCATTATACTATATGGAGGCCATCTAGTGGGCCAATGTACAGTGTGGGGATTACAGTGAGGGAGCCATCATACAGTGTGGGGATTACAGTGAAGGGGCCATCATACAGTTTGGGGATTACAGTGAAGAGGCCATCATACAGTCCTGAAGCCATCAAACAGTTTGGGGGCTACTAAGGGTTCAGTATACTATGTGGGGGTGCATTACAGTGAGGAGGCATCATGGTATGTATAAGAGAGCATCATACTGTGTATAGGGGAGCTGTACAGAGGGGAGGTTCGGGACATTATTCAATGTGAAGTGGACACTTATTGTTATAGGGGAACTCAGGTTACTGTGACTATCAAAGGGGAACACAGGGAAATATTACTTTATAGGGGGCAAATTGTGGGCACTGTTTTCTAGGGCACTTGCACCCGGCATTACTATATTATAGAGGGGTGCTTTCGAATTTAGAAGGCACAGAGAACCACACAGCAGGTGCAGTAATAGGGACACATACGGCAGCAGCGGCTCAGTATTGGGGTATCAGGTGCAGTAATAGGGACACATACGGCAGCAGCAGCTCAGTATTGGGGTAACAGGTGCAGTAATAGGGACACAAATGGCGCCAACAGCTCAGTATTGGGGTATCAGGTGCCGTAATAGGGACACATACGGCGCCAGGAGCTCAGTATTGGGGTATCAGGTGCAGTAATAGGGTCACATACAGCAGCAGCGGCTCAGTATTGGGGTATCAGGTGCAGTAATAGGGACACATACGGCAGCAGCGGCTCAGTATTGGGGTATCAGGGGCCGTAATAGGGACACATACGGCAGCAGTGGCTCAGTATTGGGGTATCAGGGGCCGTAATAGGGACACATACGGCAGCAGTGGCTCAGTATTGGGGTATCAGGGGCAGTAATAGGGACACATACGGCAGCAGCGGCTCAGTATTGGGGTATCAGGGGCAGTAATAGGACACATACGGCAGCAATGGCTCAGTATCGGGGTATCAGGTGCAGTAATAGGGACACATACGGTAGCAGCGGCTCAGTATTGGGGTATCAGGTAGAGTAATAGGGACACATACGGCAGCAGCGGCACAGTATTGGGGTATCAGGTGTAGTAATAGGGACATATGGCAGTGGCTCAGTATTGGGGTATCATGGTGAGTAATAGGGACACATACGGCAGCAGCGGCTCAGTATTGGGGTATCAGTGGAGTAATAGGGACACATACGGCAGCAGTGGCTCAGTATTGGGGTATCAGTGGAGTAATAGGGACTCATAAGGCAGCAGTGGCTCAGTATTGGGGTATCAGGGGCAGTAATAGGGACACATACGGCAGCAGCGGCTCAGTATTGGGGTATCAGGTGCAGTAATAGGGACACATACGGCAGCAGCGGCTCAGTATTGGGGTATCAGGTGCAGTAATAGGGACACATATGGCAGCAGCGGCTCAGTATTGGGGTATCAGGGGCAGTAATAGGGACACATACGGCAGCAGTGGCTCAGTATTGGGGTATCAGGTGCAGTAATAGGGACACATACGGTAGCAGCGGCTCAGTATTGGGTTATCAGGTGCAGTAATAGGGACACATACGGCAGCAGCGGCTCAGTATTGGGGTATCAGGTGCAGTAATAGGGACACATACGGTAGCAGCGGCTCAGTATTGGGTTATCAGGTGCAGTAATAGGGACACATACGGTAGCAGCGGCTCAGTATTGGGGTATCAGGTGCAGTAATAGGGACACATACGGCAGCAGCGGCTCAGTATTGGGGTATCAGGGGCAGTAATAGGGACACATATGGCAGCAGCGGCTCAGTATTGGGGTATCAGGGGCAGTAATAGGGACACATACGGCAGCAGCGGCTCAGTATTGGGTTATCAGGTGCAGTAATAGGGACACATACGGCAGCAGTGGCTCAGTATTGGGGTATCAGGTGCAGTAATAGGGACACATACGGTAGCAGCGGCTCAGTATTGGGTTATCAGGTGCAGTAATAGGGACACATACGGTAGCAGCGGCTCAGTATTGGGGTATCAGGTGCAGTAATAGGGACACATACGGCAGCAGCGGCTCAGTATTGGGGTATCAGGGGCAGTAATAGGGACACATATGGCAGCAGCGGCTCAGTATTGGGGTATCAGGGGCAGTAATAGGGACACATACGGCAGCAGCGGCTCAGTATTGGGTTATCAGGTGCAGTAATAGGGACACATACGGTAGCAGTGGCTCAGTATTGGGGTATCAGGTGCAGTAATAGGGACACATACGGTAGCAGCGGCTCAGTATTGGGGTATCAGGTGCAGTAATAGGGACACATACGGCAGCAGCGGCTCAGTATTGGGGTATCAGGGGCAGTAATAGGGACACATACGGCAGCAGCAGCTCAGTATTGTGGTATCAGGTGCAGTAATAGGGACACACATGGCAGCAGCGGCTCAGTATTGGGGTATCAGGGGCAGTAATAGGGACACATACGGCAGCAGCGGCTCAGTATTGGGGTATCAGGGGCAGTAATAGGGACACATACGGCAGCAGCGGCTCAGTATTGGGATATCAGGTGCAGTAATAGGGACACATACGGCAGCAGCGGCTCAGTATTGGGGTATCAGTGGAGTAATAGGGACACATACGGCAGCAGCGGCTCAGTATTGGGGTATCAGGTGCAGTAATAGGGACACATACGGCAGCAGCGGCTCAGTATTGGGGTATCAGGTGCAGTAATAGGGACACATACGGCAGCAGCAGCTCAGTATTGGGGTATCAGGTGCAGTAATAGGGTCACATACGGCAGCAGCGGCTCAGTATTGGGGTATCAGGTGCAGTAATAGGGACACATACGGCAGCAGCGGCTCAGTATTGGGGTATCAGGTGCAGTAATAGGGACACATACGGCAGCAGCGGCTCAGTATTGGGGTATCAGGTGCAGTAATAGGGACACATATGGCAGCAGTGGCTCAGTATTGGGGTATCAGGTGCAGTAATAGGGACACATACGGCAGCAGTGGCTCAGTATTGGGGTATCAGGTGCAGTAATAGGGACACATACGGCAGCAGCGGCTCAGTATTGGGGTATCAGGTGCAGTAATAGGGACACATACGGCAGCAGCATCTCAGTATTGGGGTATCAGGTGCAGTAATAGGGACACATACGGCAGCAGCGGCTCAGTATTGGGGTATCAGGTGCAGTAATAGGGTCACATACGGCAGCAGCATCTCAGTATTGGGGTATCAGGTGCAGTAATAGGGACACATACGGCAGCAGCGGCTCAGTATCGGGGTATCAGGTGCAGTAATAGGGTTACATACGGCAGCAGCAGCTCAGTATTGGGGTATCAGGTGCAGTAATAGGGACACATACGGCAGCAGCATCTCAGTATTGGGGTATCAGGTGCAGTAATAGGGACACATACGGCAGCAGCGGCTCAGTATCGGGGTATCAGGTGCAGTAATAGGGACACATATGGCAGCAGAGGCTCAGTATTGGGGTATCAGGTGCAGTAATAGGGACACATACGGCAGCAGCAGCTCAGTATTGGGGTATCAGGTGCAGTAATAGGGACACATACGGCAGCAGCGGCTCAGTATTGGGGTATCAGGTGCAGTAATAGGGTCACATACGGCAGCAGCATCTCAGTATTGGGGTATCAGGTGCAGTAATAGGGACACATACGGCAGCAGCGGCTCAGTATCGGGGTATCAGGTGCAGTAATAGGGTTACATACGGCAGCAGCAGCTCAGTATTGGGGTATCAGGTGCAGTAATAGGGACACATACGGCAGCAGCATCTCAGTATTGGGGTATCAGGTGCAGTAATAGGGACACATACGGCAGCAGCGGCTCAGTATCGGGGTATCAGGTGCAGTAATAGGGACACATATGGCAGCAGAGGCTCAGTATTGGGGTATCAGGTGCAGTAATAGGGACACATATGGCAGCAGCGGCTCAGTATTGGGGTAACAGGTGCAGTAATAGGGACACATACGGCAGCAGCGGCTCAGTATTGGGGTATCAGGTGCAGTAATAGGGACACATACGGCAGCAGTGGCTCAGTATTGGGGTAACAGGTGCAGTAATAGGGACACATATGGCAGCAGCGGCTCAGTATTGGGGTATCAGGTGCAGTAATAGGGACACATACGGCAGCAGTGGCTCAGTATTGGGGTATCAGGGGCAGTAATAGGGACACATACAGCAGCAGCGGCTCAGTATTGGGGTATCAGGTGCAGTAATAGGGACACATACGGCCGCAGCGGCTCAGTATTGGGGTATCAGGTGCAGTAATAGGGACACATACGGCAGCAGCGGCTCAGTATTGGGGTATCAGGTGCAGTAATAGGGACACATACGGCAGCAGCGGCTCAGTATTGGGGTATCAGGTGCAGTAATAGGGTCACATACGGCAGCAGCAGCTCAGTATTGGGGTAACAGGTGCAGTAATAGGGACACATATGGCAGCAGCGGCTCAGTATTGGGGTATCAGGGGCAGTAATAGGGACGCATACGGCAGCAGCGGCTCAGTATTTGGGGTATCGGCAGGATGAGGAGTTTGTGCAGGTTGGGAACAGATGGTGATGGCTGGAATATGACATGTGAAATGTGTCTTTGTTGTATTATCTGCAGGTGAGTCGTTGCTGAAAGAAGTTGTCATGTCGGTGTGGGCCAGATGGAAAAGACGGGAAAGGTGAACGATTCCATCAGAAAGAACGTCAGCGGTAAGTCATTATCTGTAAATGTGCTGTGAGATCTCTTATATGTTCTGTAGGACTGGTGTTTACCACTGACCATATGGCGGTAATATCCATGTTGGTCGTTATATAGAGATTATAGTAACAGCGCGGTCATCTGCTGAGGTTCTCCTACACTATTAGGGTGCGTCACCCAGTTGTAATCAAGGTTACTTGGTTAGGGACCCACTCAGAAGTTTCGGCCCCCCGAACCAAAACCCAAGCTATGCCTTTGTATAGAAGCAACAAAAGCAAATGTTCAATGTATCTGCAGCACCAACACAAGTGAAATGAAGTATTCATGGACGTGGGTTCCTCCAAAGGGAAAGGGTTTTTTATATCCACTCTGCTTTAGCTGATTGATTCATCTACTGAATGTGCTCTGGTAGCTAATAATGTTTTCTAAGCCAAATAACCCCATTAGGTATGTTTCTTGGTCTACTGTCTTCTGCAGAATGCAGGTTGATCGATCACACAGCACACAAAGCTCAGCAGCCTCTGTCGTTCATTCATGAGGGATCGAGCATTTTTTTCCATTCCATACAAAGCTCGTTTGTTCTCATTTCCAGGTATTATGACAAAGTCTCATTCTGTTTAGTATTACAATATAAGCCATAAGATCCTGCTAATTAGCGACTGACTATATAGTGACTGGCAGTATTCAGAATGATGGATGAGTGCAGCAGACAGCAGGATGCAACATTCTGTTCATTTCAGAAAGTATCTTCTTCTAATATTATGTTTCTGTTTATATTATAAGTTATAATTCTTCTAAGTGAGATTCCTGAAACTGAATATTCATTGTCTGTGGGATACAGAAACTCATTAACAGTGGTTCTCAGTTCTATGCAAAGTTTAATCATCCAGAGATTGTCATCACAATCAAAGTGCAGACATATTGTCATTAGTGTCAAGCTAACCTGGGAGATTCAGAGGTAGAATAAAAGATTTTCAATTTAGCCTGAGTATTTGGATCCCATATTAAATAAATTTGGTTTCCTTTGGTGCTGAAAAGGTTAACAACCCTGTGAGGGACAAGGGAGAATCCATTTTGGATTTTAAGTCCCCCTCCACTCCTGAAATGTGCCCCCACCCTTGGGATTCCCCAGGCTCTTTGTTTTCTTTTAATTAAACGAGCTAGGACCAGCTCTTTTGAAATTGTTAACACAAGGGTGCGAACTGTTGTGCAGATGTGGAAATCTGAACCTCTTTGTGTGACCAAGCACATGGGAAAGCAAGGCTAGGAGGTATTGAATATGGGAAATGAGTATAATAACATAATGCAATATGTCTAAGGCTGGTTTCACACTTGCGTTTTTGTCCGCTGCGTTTTAGCGCTAAAAAACGCATGCGTTTTTTTTCTATACTTAACATTAAAAAATGCATGCGTTTTTTAGCGTGCGTTTTGACGCGTTTTCGGCAACGCATGCGTTTTTTGACGCGTGCGTTCATTTGCAGAAATGCAACCTGTAGTAATTTCTAGCGGCGTTTTTTTGCCGCAAAAAAACGCATGCGTTTATTCGCGGCAAAAAAATGTATTGCTGTCTATGTAAACGCATGCGTTTTTAAGCACATGCATTTGCTTGCATTAAAAACGCATGCGTTTTTATAGAAAAACACAAGAAAAAACAAGAAAACCCTAACCCTAACCCTAAACACAAGAAAAAACAAGAAAACCCTAACCCTACCCCTAGCCCTAACCAGCCACCCCCACCATCAAGGTGATAAAGGGATCCAAACCCTAACCCTACCCCTACCCCTAACCCTATATGACAGTCAATACTCTACGAGTTTATATTTTTAGTACTCTATAGCAATACCGTATATCTTGGGGTGTCCACATTGAACAAAGCTTTTTATTAGAAGAATGTCCTGGTCACCAGGTCAACATAATAGCCAATTCCTATGGATCCCTAGGATCCCTAGGGTTACGGTTAAGGGTAGAGTTAGGGGTAGGGTTAGGGTTAGGGGTAGGGTCCCTTTATCACCTTGATGGTGGGGGGTGGCTTGTCAGGGTTAGGGTTAGGGTTAGGGGTAGGGTTAGGGTTTGGATCCCTTTATCACCTTGATGGTGGGGGGTGGCTTGTCAGGGTTAGGGTTAGGGGTAGGGTTAGGGTTTGGATCCCTTTATCACCTTGATGGTGGGGGTTGGCTTGTCAGGGTTAGGGTTAGGGTTTGGATCCCTTTATCACCTTGATGGTGGGGGGTGGCTTATCAGTGACCTGGTGACCAGGACATTCTTCTAATAAAAAGCTACCCCTAACCCTAACCCTAGGGATCCTAACCCTAACCCTATCCATAACCCTAACCCTAACCCTAACCCTAGCTATTTCTGTTTATAGTGGGTTTTCCAGTTGATTTTGATGATTGGCAGCTGTCACACACTTCTCAGCATGCGTTTAAAAAACGCAAACGCTGGAAAAAACGCATGTAAATGCGGCAAAACGCCGCGTTTTTTTTTCTACATGCAAAAACGCATGAGTCTAAAAAACGCGGCGTTTTGTCGCGTTTACACGCGTTTTTTCACCACATGCGTTTTTTTTTTAAAATGCTGCAGATCAAAACGCAAGTGTGAAACCAGCCTAAGATGAACCAAGCACATATTCCAAATCAGCATCTCTTTTCCCACGTGCACATATTAGTTAGCCACCTGTAGCACGCTGGATCATGGAGTTATAATGCATAGCTAGCAATAATTACATACGATAGTCATATTTAGCCTCTATGCGCAGATAAAATCCAGCAGAATCCAGTGGCGGTACAACCACCCCATTCAGAGCTTCGGGCACCAAGGTATGGGCCAGCCATCGTTCTAGGCAGAAAATCATATTCTCAGACATGGGAGGAGAGAAGCTGCCCCACTCAGGGGTGGGAGCAGATGTGTGAGGTAGCAACCTAGGAGATATAAGGCAGCCTCTCATTTTGGTCAGTGTTTTTCTGATGGCCGGAGGTTACGTTTACTGATGCAGCCCAGAAAGCCTGTAACTAAGATTTGGACCTGTCATCCATCAGCGCCTCCCTGTGGTCACATGCTAGATAACACGGTAATTGCAACCTATCTATACTCTATCCCTGTACTACACTCCTGACTGTAAATATTTGCACTTGTATGTATAGCTGTATTTTCTAGTGCGCCTCTTCGATGATTAAATATAAAATTAATCTTGGGCTTCTCTTTTATCTCGATCCACGAATCCCAACGTCCGCACGCTCCGTTAGTTATATCATACGCTACCCCAGGGTTGGTTCCTGACCCTATCTAAGCCTGCTGTCGGACGGAGCTTATTTTAAATGACGAACTGGTGGCAGAATACCGTATTGTTTTAGTGAGGAACTCTGGCAGTGACGGCCGGGAGGTTTAGATATATATCCCCAGCCAGAACTGGTGATATATATTCCCCCTCATTGGGAGTGCCTCACTAACTCGTACCTATAAGAGAAGCCTTTCCGGCGACTATTTGTCCTCTGTGCAGTTCCCTGACTGACCTGAGGCAAGTGGTGGCGCCAGAGAGCCGACCCCTGATAGGCCCTTCTCTCCCCTCCCCTGAGGTGAGCGAAGTCGACGCCCCTTCCCCTGTGAGATCCCTTACAAACGCTTTCTATGCTGGTCAGAAACTTGCAGGACCATTTCAGCTGCTTCTTATCTGGCCAATAACTCTTCCTATAAAACTTGGCCAGAAGCTCTCTTTCCTGCTGGGGAAAGCTCTGCTTCCTTGCGCATAGTAGATGCTGTGCTGAATGGGAGACCGTTATTGATAGTAGAGATTTGTCTTCCTGTGCTGTGTGCTAAAGTTAAGTAGTTGAAGTTTGCAGTTGGAGTTGTGATTTTCTATAGTTTGTTGTACTTGTGTGTTTATCTACTGGTCCCTTTTCCATTTTAGTTTATTCCTCCCAGTCCCTATCCTCGGTTAGTGCTTTTGTATGATAGAAGTATTCTGTTTTCCCTATTTTGTCTTTGTGTCTCTTTTACCTTTTATTTCTGTCCCTTGCCTCATGTGGTGGGGGAGGGGACAGATTATGGTTTTTACAGAAGCATAGTATGGTCAGAGACTCAGTCCTCTCTACCTTTAAGAGTACCCCCAGCACAGGGATAGTTAGAGTCGCAGTTCCAGGGACAGTTTGAGGCCCCTCTTCCTTACTGAAGACCATCACAGCATTACCCATATTTAAACCCTTAACATTATTACACATGCAGTATCTATAGCAAAAGCTTGGAACAATGTGTATACAGCAGGCTCATGTGCTGTTTTACACAGAATACACCAGCCAGCGACTGCAGAGATAGGAGTTGGCTGTAGTATCAGATGATTAACCCCTTAGATGCAATGATAAAAAGCAACCATAGCATCTAAGAGATTAGACAGGGTATGAGCACTCTTTAGTAGTGTTGAGCGATACCGTCCGATACTTGAAAGTATCGGTATCGGAAAGTATCGGCCGATACCGGCAAAGTATCGGATCCAATCCGATACCGATACCCGATACCAATACAAGTCAATGGGACTCAAGTATCGGACGGTATCCCTGATGGTTCCCAGGGTCTGAAGGAGAGGAAACTCTCCTTCAGACCCTGGGATCCATATAAATGTGTAAAATAAAGAATTAAAATAAAAAATATTGCTATACTCACCTGTCCGACGCAGCCTGGACCTCAGCGAGGGAACCGGCAGCGTTGTTTGTTTAAAATTCGCGCTTTTACTTGGTTACGTGAAGTCCCGGCTTGTGATTGGTCAGGGCGGCCATGTTGCCGGGACGCGGACCAATCACAGCAAGCCGTGACGAAATTACGTCACGGCTTGCTGTGATTGGTCCGCGTCCCGGCAACATGGCCGCCATTAACCAATCACAAGCCGTGACGTCACGGGAGGCTGGACACGCGCGCTTTTTAAAATACGCGCATGTCCAGCCTCCCGTGACGTCACGGCTTGTGATTGGTTAATTTCGGCCATGTTGCCGGGACGCGGACCAATCACAGCAAGCCGTGACGTAATTTCGTCACGGCTTGCTGTGATTGGTCCGCGTCCCGGCAACATGGCGCCGTGACCAATCATAAGCCGGGACGTCACTGGAGGCTGGACACGCGCGCTTTTTAAAATACGCGCATGTCCAGCCTCCCGTGACGTCACGGCTTGTGATTGGTTAATGGCGGCCATGTTGCCGGGACGCGGACCAATCACAGCAAGCCGTGACGTAATTTCGTCACGGCTTGCTGTGATTGGTCCGCGTCCCGGCAACATGGCCGCCCTGACCAATCACAAGCCGGGACTTCACGTAACCAAGTAAAAGCGCGAAATTTAAACAAACAACGCTGCCGGTTCCCTCGCTGAGGTCCAGGCTGCGTCGGACAGGTGAGTATAGCAATATTTTTTATTTTAATTCTCTCTTTTACACATTATTACATTAATGTTGTTGCGATACCCGATACCCGATACCACAAAAGTATCGGATCTCGGTATCGGAAATTCCGATACAGCAAATATCGGCCGATACCTGATACTTGCAGTATCGGAATGCTCAACACTACTCTTTAGTGGTTCGAGACATCATTAACACTCTACCATCAGCTTGAGACATAGCTGCTCTAAAATTGGTATAATACATTTTTACCTTATTACTACCACCGGTTTGGACGATATCTACTTTTTTGTGCCCAGAGTAAGTGCCCTGTGTCACTGCCACTTGACCCACAGGAGGAAATCACATGAACTCAATGAATTACTTATTGGTCGCTAGGGGATTTTAATGTATGTGGCACCCCAGGAGTTCGGGTACCACAGTAGTGCTGCCTTCCTCTGGGAGGGTAGTGCTATGTCTGGAGACAAGTGAGATTCCCTTTGGTAGGTTTTGACACATACAACACCTTCCAAATCCAGGTCAGGTGGGGGAGCTCAGAACCCTGTTTTAGGGCAGCTTCCCTGGATAAAAATCCTGGTTTGGAGACGGAGTGAGTTTAATTAGTACAGACAGTCTGTGTGCAAGGACAGACAGGGACGGAGCACAATGGAGATACAGGACTCCAGGAGGGGACTAGGAAGGCCTCCAGGGAGTCAGAGCACAGTAGCCGGGTACCGAGGCTTTTGTGGACTATAAGACGCAGAACCAGAGGGCATTGAATTACATGGACTTTGCCCATATTTACCTGTGGCACAGCAGCATCTTGGAGCCTGGAGTTACTGTGAAAGGACCCCAGTAGGCACAGCTCAAGCTGCCTGCCATACAGGTACCTGTCCCTGGACAGGAGAACGAGTAAGGACTTTGCTTAGGACACTTAGTGGCAGCAGGGACCTCAGAGACAATAAGCGCAGAGTGGAAGGCTCCTACCTGACCTGCTAAGGGGATTCCACTTGTCTCTGGACTACCTGGACTTCTAATTCACCTATTGCCGGTGCCCTGGACTGTGGCCTGTCACCCACAAGTAAACCAGGTAAAGACTTACAACCTCTCTCCTCCATTTATTCACCGGCTTTACCATCTACGCCACACACCATAGGACCCCTGGGGACCCCGCTTCACCTGTGGGAAGTGTAACATCTGGGCTGCCACAACATTCCCTAGGGGACCCCTCTAATGCAGCGTCGGTCCCCCCTATTGACCGAACTCCACAGGTGGCATCACGACAAACTCTGAACATTTAACCCCTTTAACGTTGATGCCCAGGGCCACGGACTGGGTCGCAGCCACCATGACATTCCCCTTTGCGACCGGACCCATTACCGAGTACCCACTTACCTGTGGGTGCATCACCTTTGGCATCACGAACAGGATTTCGTGCCCTGGCATCGCCAGGTACTGTGTTCCAGTGACTAACAGTTTGCAGCCAAAACCGCCATTGCTGTGCCGCGTGGAGCGCGAGGGGAAGCAGGAGTTATACCTTCGTGGGTGGACCCAGTCGAAAAGCGCGAAGAGGAGAAACGGGTGCCACGCTGCTGAGAGGAACGCCGGAAGTGAAGACGCCGTACAGCGATGCCAGAAGTCAGTACACTGCAAAGTGCCGAGCGGCGCACCGGAGGGACCGCTGCAGACTCCGGAGAGGATGCCTGGCTTGAATCAGGTTAGTGAGGGGGAAGAGCCATATCTGACCCAGGAGGGGAATTGGCGGTGGTCACAGACGCAGACCCCATGGCATCCCCAGGCCCCGCTGCGGTCGAACCCGCAGGCCCAGTGATGACCCCGTACCGCTACCAGGCCCCACAGATCCTGCAGCTCCAGCAAGCCGGCCAGACACCACCACAGCTACGGTACCCATCATGCCCCTCTCCATGCCGTATATACCTGAAGCAGCATGGCTCCCACAGTATTCCGGAGAGTCACATACGTTAAATGACTTTAAAGAAAGGCTCTGCAGCCTGTCTAAAGTTTATTCTTTGACAGAGCATCAGAAAATTAATATCTTACCTGGCCAACTGATTGGTGCGGCCCTGAGAGAGGTAAAATCCTGGCCAGATGTAGACAAAAGGACTGTGCAGCAGATGTTTGCTAAGCTCAAAATTACCTTTGATATCCGCACCGCTGCAGAAATAAAATTGAAGTTCTTCAGGTGTAAGCAAAAAGCACAGGACAGTATACGGGACTATGCTCTTAATTTGCAGGAGGTGCTCCGGGCTGTTAACCAAGTAGATCCTAACAGCATGACAACGGGTATCCGTGACTCCTGTGAGCTCCAATGTAAACCTTTTACCTTACCTTGTAATACTCCGGGATAACCACCTCCCCCTTTTCTTGCGGCAAAGAACACCCCCTATTAAAACACATGACAAATAGGTTGGATTAATTGGCCACAGCAGCCGTTTATTAACATTTAACATATAACAATAATATACAATAAACCCTGGAAGTGGATGATCCTCGAAGCCCGAAACCTGTATTAAACATTTATTAGCCAACCGTCCCACCTATTTTGGCCTTATATCCGCCTTACCCCCAGCCGCTATGCACCAGCTCGGAGGCAAACTCCACCCGCCAGGCCAAAACCGCACACCTGTTTGTGGGTCCCCTAATAATCCCCTCCACGGGATTATCAATACCACTTTACGATTTCAAATCACCCCGGGGAGTCCAGGACCTATTGAGATCCCCCCCCCCATCAATCCGCCATTTTCCACCTCCACCAACTTCGAGGCCACCACCTCCTGCCACAACATAAATGTACTAAACCCTTAGCCATTTATGTCCCACCACACCTTCAAAGCTGTTTCGATGCCCTCCTGGACCGCCAGACACCACATATCGGTACCAACTGCATTCAAATGCACCCCATCCAACCTCCAATAACCTCCCGTGCCGGATTCCAGATTTATGTGCCGCACCACTACCGCCCCGTTCCTTGCCATGAACCGCAAAACAGCTTTGTTCACCTTGATCCTCGCCTTGTTTACCCCTTCCGGTGATCTAGCTCCCCTCCAAACCTTCCGCGGGACGATGTCTGACCAGACCGCCAAAACCCTTGGAAACATTGCCCACAACCTCAACATGTCGAACTTAATGTCTTTTATAAGTTCCCTGCACGGTCTTTTCCCCAAGTCATTACCCCCCAGGTGAATAACTAAAATTTGTGGGACCTGATCCCAACGCACGAAACGGTGAAACTCGGGCAAAAATTGACTCCAAGTCATTCCCCGTTTTCCGATCCATCTCAGGGTCGCGACGTCCCGTGAAAAACCCAACTGCCGGCCATCAGGACGAACCGCTGCCCTCTCCGCCGCCCAGAACACAAATGAGTGTCCCATTATCCACACCAGCAATTTTTCGTGTTCTGTAAGAGAATAAACATTAACACCGATCAGTACAAGAAGATTCTACCGAAAGCAAGACCCCACGAATTTTAAACCATATCCAGGCGAACATAAGACCGGAATCTTTCTGATTCCCACCGCCCAATTCTTTTAACCACTTCCTCTCCCAATCCTCTCCTGGCTGCTTCCGTTGCAGCCCCTATCCGAAATGAATGGCCGCTGTATTTTTTGGGCGAAATTCCCCCGGTCACCAAACACTTCCGAAACACGGAAACAAATTGGAAACGCGACAAGAAAGACCCATCTGCATGAACTAACAGTGGGTCGGATAATACCCCCCCTCTTCTCATCAATTTACCCACGCAGGTTACAGGGCACAATAAACAATTTGGAACTTGGAATAACACTAATTTACAACCTTTGCCAGTCACGTCCGTTTTTGATGACCTAATAAACACCACCACCTTGTCAGATGTAACATCCACGTCTTCCCTCCGTAAACCACCTCCCTTACATCTCGAAGGGCTAACCAGTTCCCCCACTCGAAACGCACCAAAAAACGCCAATGAAAAGGCCGCTTGAAATAAAACTACCTCCCAATCCGAAAAACAAACGACCCGTAATTGCCTTCCAATTGTTAACAGCACTTCAAAAGATACCGGTCGTCTACCGTCGAACGACCTCTGCCCTTTTCTCAAACCCTTTACCACTTGCATCACCAAAAATGACTTTGTCCCATCCTGTAAACCTCTAGCCTTAAAACCGAATGCTAGACCAGCTAGAAGCTTGTTCACTTTGGACACCGACCAACCCGATTCCCACACATGACCTATTAGCAACAACAATCTGCTCTCGTCGTCCATACCGGACCCATAAAACAACTTCCAATCCTCCCATGTCCTCCAAGCCTGCTCATACTGCAGCCAAGACCTGTCTGATAGCGATCTAGCAAATAGATCCCTCACGGCCCTAAAGGCAGGTTCCACAGCTCCGCTGGACACTCCCGGCACGCTGAGTCCAAGTAAGGCCTCGGCCCCTGAAATTGATCCCACTGTAAATGGAAAAGGACAACATCAGCATTAGTAAGCCCATCCGCCTGATACTCCGCTACAATCCACAAATTAAGCCTCAAACCCAAGAAGACCAGGTGCTGCAATACCCTAACGACTTCTGGAGACGCTGAAGATAACGTGTTGATGGCTTCCACGACATTCGCATGCTCGCAAGCGAAACAAATCTTTTTATTCCTCACTGTCTCGCCCCAGACAGACAACGCCACCACTCGAGGAAACAACTGAAGTAGCACCCGGTTTTGTAACAAACCTCGTTCACGCCAATTGGTTGGCCACTCCGCCGCTACCGTTTGACCGCGATAGTGCAGATTAAAACCACGTTTTTCACTCACGTTAATGAAAAAACCTAGATCTACCGCATTTTCAACCGACTGAATCCAAATAGATTTGCCATTGTATTCCTCTAAGAAAAGAGCCCACACCTTCAAATCCCGTTTCAACTCCTTAGTCAGTCTGATGAAATGCAGGGGAGACTTCACACCCACCGTCGCCAAAGACAAACGCCGACAAAATGCGCGGCCCATTGGCATAGTTCAGCTTGCCCAACAAAGATTGCAAATCGTGTAACGTTATCTTCCGTCGGGTAATTGCCTTTTCAACCTCCTCCCGAAAAGCAACCAACTTGTCATCAGGCAATCTACATTCCATTGCCACGGAATCAATCTCTATGCCTAGGAAACTTAGTGACGTCACTGGCCCGACAGTTTTATCAGCCGCCAATGGAACACCAAAACCTTTTGCTACTCTCTCCATTGTGTGCAATAGAATCGAGCAAACCGCAGACTGTGGTGGGCCTACAAACAAAAAATCGTCGAGGTAATGCAGACAAGAATTCAAACCAGATACATCCTTAACAACCCATTCCAAGAATGTACTAAACGTTTCGAAATATGCGCAAGAAAGCGAACACCCCATGGGAAGACAACGATCAATGAAAAAACCTCCGTCCCAAAAACAACCTAACAGGTGTATACTCTCCGGGTGCACTGGTAACAGGCGAAACGCCGCCTCAATATCTGTTTTTGCCAGCAACGCTCCTCTACCACACAGCCGCACCAGATTCATCGCTACATCAAAAGACGTATAACAAACCGCACATAATTGAGGATCAATACCGTCGTTCACCGACAGACCTTTCGGGAAAGATAAATGATGAATAAGCCTAAATTTATTGGGCTCTTTCTTCGGGACCACTCCGAGCGGAGACACCCTCAAATTACCGATCGGAGCCATTGTAAAAGGACCGGCCATCCTACCCAGATCAATCTCTTTTTGTAACTTTTCAGACACAACGCTAGGAAACTGCAACGCCAATTTTAGATTCTTTCTAGACAAACAAACATCCTGCTCAATAAACGGAATTTTAAAACCATAACCAAAACCTTCCCTTAGAAGTGACGCTGCTGCTACATCGGGGTATCTATTTAGATACACTTCCATCGCGTCCAGCCGCACTGGCGTCTCCCCTTTTTTCAGCACCGTCTCCCCCTCTTGTTTTCCCTCCCTTGAAACATCTAGCCGCCCCGTGTGTGCCCCCGCAACTTGAGCATTCATGTTTGAACTTGCACTTGCTCCCAAACCTACATGCCCCCTCGTTAAAGGAGAAACACAGTCCCTTCTGCATCGCGACCGAGTGTCCTGACTGTCCTGAACTCCCGGCGCCCCCTTGAAATGGCTGGGATCCCTGATTCGCTCTAACCGGTGCGGTAACTCTCATCCATAACGCTATATCCTTATGTTCCCAACGCATACCCGGTCGCACCGCTTTACGCTGCCTGAACTGTTCGTCGTACCTTAACCATCCTACCCCGCCATATACCCTGTACGCCTCTCCAATCGCGTCCATATAACAAAAAAGTCCCGAACAATTTTCGGGTGCCTTTTCGCCTATCACACTCGCTAATATAGCAAACGCCTGTAACCAATTAGAAAATGATCGAGGGATCAGACGGTACCTTCTCCTCTCCTCATCCTCTTTCTTGGAATCATCTCTCCGTAATCTATCCAAATTAAATCTTTCCAATGGCAATAATGAAAAAATATCGACATAATCCCCCTTCCAGATCTTTTCTTTCACCTCCTCCTTTAAATGTGACCCCAATGGCCCCTCAAAACAAACGTATACCTCAGTTCTAGCGGAATCATCCAAATGCACCGTCTCCTCATTTTCCTTATCCTTATTAGCCCCTTCACTATGACCTCCCGTGTCAGTTGACCCTGACCCCCTTCCTGCTTCACTGCTGCTACCCACTGATGTAGCCGATACCGCTGTGCCTTGGCCCCCAAAATGCGGTACTACCCCAGAACTTGTTAATCCCCCTATCCCCGCTGGCCCTTCCGCGATTCCTAACCATGCCGCCGCAGGTGACCCCCCTCCCTGAGGGCCCCCGTACCAAATTCTAGCTAAATCTCTAAGGCCATGTAATATCAAACCCATCCCCCCGCTAGCCCCCCCATAAATGACTCCTGATCCCTACTATCACTGGGAGCTACAGAGGGGTTAAAATTAGGAAACTGCTGGCTCTCACCTGGCTGCCTGGGCGCTGTGAACCCAGCAGCCGAAGGTCCTGGGTCCTGATGAAGGCGTGCCGATCCGAAGCTGTTTCCGTCCGCTGGTGGCTCCGCAGCTCCCGGGTCAACCTGCCTCACCGGCTGCCCACCGCCAGAAGCAGGCGAACCGGCAAGAAGTGCAGGGCCCCTCGGAGCTGCCGCCGTAGTCTGCAGAGCGCCGCCATCTTGGGGAGGTCCCCACAGGGCGCCGCCATCTTGGGGAAGTCCCGGGTGCTGGTGCGCAGGCGCCGGGCCCCATAATCCGGCGCCATCTTGCCGAAGTCCTTCTCCTCGTGGTGCCGTACTTCCTGCAGCGGCGCCATCTTGCCTGATGTCCCGGGCGAGCGGCGACGCTGCAGCTCCGCCGACCGAGGCAGCCGATCGCTGCCCGCTGCTCACCGGAGCCGCCCCCACTGCCCCCTGGGCTGAGGATCCTCGGCGCACCGCTCCATCCGGCGTGCTTGAAGACAGGCCGGCCGGCTGCCGGCCGCTGGGATGTCGCCGCACGGGGGTCCGCCCCCTGGCTCCTCGCGCTCCTCCACGCTGAGCGGGGCCAGCAGGGACGCTGACACCCGCCGCTCCTGGTCCAGGATCCCGACGTCTCTGTGCTGCGGGGGGGGGGGAACCCGGCCCCTGGTGCAGGTCCCGCCTAACAGATGGATTCCTCCCAGCTTGAGGGCGGGGAGCAGGGGGGACGCGTCCACCGGCCCTGGCTGGAGGGTCCCTGGAGGGGCTCTGTATTCGGCGCCGGACCCGGGGGGTAGCCTCAGGACTAAGGCGCGCTGGAGGCCGGGACCTCCGCGGCCGGAGTCCTGCTGGAGGGGCGATGGAGGCTCCGGCTACCGACCCCTGAAGCAGGCTATTGACCGAAGCCTGCAACCAATCGGTCCCTTGGGTGGCTGCTTCCATCCGGAGCTGCTGAAGCAAGGCCTCAACATCCATCGCTTGAGTACTGCGGAGCTTCTCTTCTCTGGCTGGTGAGTACCCAAATGGTTGCCCCCCTCACGTGGCCACTGCCTTTTATAACGTCCCTCCCCCTTGCCCTCTATTCGAACCCTCATTCCTCTTCAATTCAAAAAACTCCGTCCCTCCCCTCAGCTACTGTTAACCCTATAACCCTCCAACCTTCCTGTGAGCTCCCTAATGTCCCACGTCACCCTGTCATGGCGGCCTCCCCTGAGTGCCAGGGGCCCAGTACGGCCTTTCTTACAGGATGGAGATACACTTTTGAAAGAGCAGTTCATTGAGGGGCTCCTGTCTAACACCCACAGGACTCAGCTACGCATCCTTGCCTTGCAAAGGCATCATAACCACAGGTCTCTATTGAAGCTGATGCACAGGTCCTAGATGAGGATTCTCCTACAGGACTACGCCTCCAGGTGCAGGAGCTGTCCAAGAGTGTTGCTGCATTAGCCCGGACCATACAGTCTCTATAGGAATCCCCTAAGGAGAGGATCAAGCTGGCTTCCAGACCAGAGGATGTTCCCTGGCGACGACACAAGAGGATCCCGCCGACCAGAGGGAGAGAGACGACAATCGCTATCACCAGGATGGACGACCCATCTGCTGCCGCTGCAACCAGGCAGGACACATTGCAAGGTACTGTCATTTAAACGAGCGACCCCAGGGGCAGAAGGTCAACCCCCAGGAATAGGACGACCAGGCCCACACAACTGGCTAGCCAAATATGTCGGAGGACAACCAGTTCTCCCCATTGTGATCAACGGCATCCCGATGAACGCTTTGTTAGACACCGGTTCACAGGTTACAAACATGCCTTACATCCTTTATAAGCGTTATTGGGCCGATACAGACATTACCCGTGGTCCAGATAGTGACTTAACAATAGTAGCCAGTAATGGTTAGCCTTTGCCGCAGGTGGGATACAAGGAGGTCACCATTAAAATGGGGCCGGTAGAATTAAAAGCGCAAGGAATGGTGATTGTTGGTATTGACCGACGTGAATGTAACCCTATGATGACCATTGGTACTAATGTTATTGAAAATTGTCTGGCAGAGGTTATTGTCTTGTTACAACAGGTGGCAGAAACTGCTGGTTCCAGTGAACAGAGAGTCCTGCAGAAGGAAATCAGAGCCCTGGTACAAAGACAAGCGGTAGAACTATCTGGTGGAGAAATGGGCAGAGTCACAGTGAGTGATCCAGTCCCCATTGCAATACCCCCCAGGAGGGAAATGTTGATATGGTGTTGGGCAGCAATAGGTATCAGAGGTAAAGATTACCAGGCCCTGATAGAACCTGTGTATTCGGACAGTAGGCCTACAATCCCGACAGCCAGAGGGGTGGTTGAAGTCCGCAAAGGGAGGGTACCAGTACGTGTTCTCAACTGTGGGGAGAAGGAGGTTCACTTAACCAGATATGCCACGATTGCCAAACTGTTTACCATTGATAACAATGTGATACAAGTGACAGAACCCTTGGTCCCGTCCAATCAGGCGGAGGACAATGGCTCTGCAGGACAAATGGAAGATTGGTGTCATAAACTACACGTGGGCACTGATTCTACACCTTCACATCAGAAACAAGGGGCTTACCGGGTAGTCCATGAGTAAGAACAGGTATTCAGTAAACACCCACTAGATTTTGGGCAGGTAAAAGGGGTACAACATCACATCCCCATGGGAAGTCATCCACCCATCAAGGAGACGTAGCGGCCTGTACCTCCAGCTCATTACCAGTGTGCCAAAAGTATGTTGCGAGAGATGAAGGAGGCTGGGGTAATTAGAGATTATTGTAGCCCCTGGGCAGCTCCATTAGTCCTCATCAGAAAGAAGGATGGCACCATGAGAATGTGTGTAGATTATAGGCTGATAAACTGCATTACACACAAGGATGCATACCCGTTGCCTAGAATAGAAGAGTCATTGGCTGAATTAATATCTGCTAATTACTTTTCTACCTTGGATCTCACCAGTGGGTACTGACACGTTCCCGTAGCAGAGGCGGACAAGGAGAAGACGGCCTTCACAACACCAATGGGTCTCGCTGAATTTAATTGCATGCCGTTTGGACTGTGCAACGCCCCAGGAACATTTCAGAGAATGATGGAGTCCTGTTCGGGCACAAGAACTTTGAAACTGTCTTGCTGTACCTGGACGACGTCATTGTCTTCTCCAAGATGTATGAAGACCACCTGAAGCACCTGGCTGAGGTGTTTGAAACCCTGTCTAACTTTGGCTTGAAGGTAAAACCATCTAAATGTCACCTGTTGAAATCCAAAGTACAGTACCTGGGCCATGTGGTGAGCTCTGAAGGAGTGGCCCCAGACCCTGACAAGGTCACCGTGATCAAGAACTGGCCAAAACCCAGTAACCTCCATGAAGTCCAATAGTTCCTCGGGTTGGTAGGCTGTTATAGAAGATTTATTAAAGACTTCACCAAGATAGCCACACCACAGCAAGACCTCTTAGTGGGCCAATCTAAAAAAGCCAAAGGTAGAAATACCCTGTTTGACTGGAATGACAGGCTGGAAGGATCCTTCACCCGGTTGAAGTTGGCTCTCACGGGAGATGAGGTACTGGCCTACCCAGAATGCGGCCAACCGTTTGTGCTGTACACAGATGCCAGCAACGTGGGATTGGGAGCAGTACTTTCCCAGGTACAAAAAGGCAAGGAAAGGGTAATCGCGTATGCCAGCAGGAACCTGTGCCCCACAGAAAGGAACCCTGAAAATTATAGTTCCTTTAAGCTAGAGTTCCTCGCCATCGTCTGGGCAGTGACAGGAAGGTTCAAGCACTACCTGGCCTCAGCAAGATTTACAGTCTATACTGATAACAATCCACTGACTCACCTGGAGACGGCAAAGCTAGGTGCCTTGGAGCAGCGATAGATGGCCCGGTTGTCTAATTATGACTTCACTATCAAGTACCATGCAGGGCACAAAAATGCCAACGCCGATGCGTTATCCAGAATGCCCAACCTACCAGATGTGGAACAGGATTCAGAGGAACTTGAAGAAATAGAGCTGCCAGCTTTCCATCGCCCTGGTGCAACTCAGTACTCTCATTATGTAAGAAACAGGCACAAAAACAAACAAGAAGCCACGCAGAACCCGTTGCCCCACCATGGATGGGCAGAAACTCAGGACAGTGACCCCGTGGTCAGTCTGGTGAAAGAGCTGTTGACGCAGGCAGATTCACACCCTGGTCCAAATGATCCGCAGGAGACGCAACAACTGTGGAAGGAGAAAGGCAAACTATTTATCTACGATGGTAAGCTGTGCCAAAAAAACATCAATCCACGCACTCATGAGTTAGTCTGGCAAATAGTGGTCCCAAGACAAGATGCACCAATGGTTCTGGAAGCATACCACGATGGAGCAGGACACTTTAGATGGAAGAAGTTGGAGATCCTGTTACGTGGATGATTTTACTGGATTGGCATGAGGAAAGCCATCGAAAAGTGGTGCCGAGAGTATGGCCTATGTAGCCTGCGCAGAAAGGAACGTGACAGCCAGAGGGCTCCCCTACAGCCCATAGTCACCAAACAGCCACTTGAACTGGTGGCCTTAGACCATGTGAAGCTAACTCCAAGCCGGTCAGGCTATGTCTATGCTTTGACTATTGTGGACCATTACTCCAGATTCCTGGTAGTAGTACCTTTCAAGGACCAGACAGCAAAAACAGCAGCCAGAGCCTTCCAACAGCACTTCTGTAGACCACATGGATATCCTGAAAAAGTACTTACTGACCAAGGACCAGCCTTTGAAGCAGAAGTGTTCCAAGAATTCTGCAATCTGTATGGATGCAAAAAGATTAGAACCACACCGTACCACCCGCAAACCAACGGAATGTGTGAAAAGATGAAACAGGTGGTAATCGATCTGTTAAAGACCTTGCCTTTACATGAAAGGAACTTATAGCCAGAGATGTTACCAGACTTGGTAGACTTGTACAACCACATTCCAGTGAACTCCACCAACTGTACTCCTGCATATCTGATGAGAGGAAGATCTAGTAAACTACCAGTTGATCTAGACATGGGAGTCCTAAACCCAGAAAATATCTCACTGGATACAGATTGGGATACTGAGAGACAAGAAAAATACTGTTAAGTACAAGAATGCGTAGAGAGAAGTCTATCACAGGCGAGACAAAAGCAAGAAAGAGACAATAACCAATGGGCCCCTACAATTCCCTTGGCACCAGGTGAACAAGTGCTCAAACGTAAAAGGAGATTGCACAAACTTGACGACCAGTGGGAAGCAGAACCGTATACTATCCTACCTTCAAACTTCGACAACACGAAAGTCTGCCTTATCAGTAAAGATGGAAGAGAAACTTCGACTGCAGTATCCAGAGACCTTCTCAAAGTATGCCCTGATAAACTGAGGAACAAAGAAACAGACCCAGGAACATCTCCACCCATGGAAGAAGAAAAGAAAATTCACACTGTTCTTGGAGATTTTCCCCAGTCTTGGACTGAAATGCATCAGGCCATAGTGATACCTGTCTTAACTTTTCCCCAGCCGGAAATACAAGAAGAAGTGACTCAGAACCATCCTGAACCAGAAGAGACTCTACACCAGCAGGTTCAAGCAGCCAATGTCACCCCAGCAGTGGAACCAGAAAATCCACCCTCTGCTATTGGTGAAACTGTCAAACCTATGGTGAACCTGAGAACTCGCAGACAATTACCTAGTATAACTACACAATGCAGGTCTACCCATAGTACATGCACTAGTGGGTACACTACAACAGACATGGTAGACCAGGAAGTACGTAGGTCTACTCGTAGCACCAAGGGTCAAATCCAAGCCCGTTATAGGGACTGTCAATAATTGGTAATACCTGTTTGAAAATGTTTGCATGTATTCCGTTACACGTTAAAAATGGACATTGCGTTAATGGACACTGATTACTCAAAAACTTTTATTGTAAATAGTTTGGCATCCTCAAGGTGCACCCTGGTTCTGCCCATTTGCCAGCATGGGTAGAGCCTTCTTTGTTTCAACAGACCGAAGATAAAACCATCTGGCGTGGCGAACACCTGGTCAGGATATGCCTCGTAGCCCGCCCAAGTCCTACTTTGGGGGTTTATGACGGGTCCCTCGCATCGGTACTGTTATACCTATAAACATGGACACCCTGGTATAAGGCCAGATATACTGTTATAAATTTGTTTGCAACGTTCAAGAACCGTGCCTCCCATAAGGGATGAAAAGTTTAACCTGTTTTAATGTATTTCAAATGTATTTACAAAAATATCTTTTTAACCTGTTGTTTTTGTTTCCTTTTCCCAGTCCAGGAGTACTGGATTTAACGGGAGGGGGAATGTGGCACTCCAGGAGTTCGGGTACCACAGTACTGCTGCCTTCTTCTCGGGGATGGTAGTGCTATGTCTGGAGACAAGTGAGATTACCTTTGGTAGGTTTTGACGCACACAACACCTTCCAAATCCAGGTCAGGAGGGGGAGCTCAGAACCCTGTTTTAGGGCAGCTTCCCTGGATAAAGATCCTGGTTTGTAGGCAGAGTGAGTTCAGTTAGTACAGACAGTCTGTGTGCAAGGACAGATAAGGATGGAGCACAGTGGAGATACAGGACTCCAGGAGGAGACTAGGAAGGCCTCCAGGGAGTCAGAGCGCAGTAGCCGAGTACCGGGAGCCCGAGGCTTTTGTGGACTATAAGACACAGAGCAGAATTGGAGGGCATTGAATTACATGGACTTTGCCCATATTTACCTGTGGCACAGCAGCACCTTGGAGCCTGGAGTCACCGTGAAAGGACCCCAGTAGGCACGGCTCAAGCTGCCTGCCATACAGGTACCTGTCCCTGGACAGGAGAACGAATAAGGACTTTGCTTAGGACACTTAGTGGCAGCAGGGACCTCAGACAGTAAGCGCAGAGTAGAAGGCTCCTATCTGACCTGCTAAGGGGATTCCACTTGTCTGTGGACTACCCGGACTTCTAATTCACCTGTTGCCGGTGCCCTGGACTGTGGCCTGTCACCCACAAGTAAACCAGGTAAAGACTTACAATCTGTCTCCTCCATTTATTCGCTGTCTTTTCCATCTACGCCACACACCATAGGACCCCTGGGGACCCCGCTTCACCTGTGGGAAGTGTAACATCTGGGCTGCCACAACATTCTCCAGGGGACCCCTCTAATGCAGCGTCGGTCCCCCTATTGACCGAACTCCAAAGGTGGCTTCATGACAAACTTTGAACATTTAACCCCCTTTAACGTTGATGCCCAGGGCCACGGACAGGGTCACAGCCACCGTGACATCCCCTTTGCGACCGGACCCAGTACCGAGTATCCCACTGCCCTGTGGGTGCGTCATGTATGCCTCTTGCCCGAAGCATAAATAAAAAAAATTGCCATTGGCTGACAGCAAGCAGAGATATAGAAAATAGCAAAAAAATATACATGGTAAGTATATTAGAAAGCTACTAAACCTTATATTGTAGAATCGTATGCCTTATTTATTATTGGTTTATGGAGGTGATCACTGAATTTAGCTGAGAGTGCAGAGATCTTGTGTTCTGTGCATTTTCTTCTAAAATCATCTTGTTATTTTCTAGAGAAGTTGTCACAGTGCGGGTAGAGCAACCCTGTCAGACTTGTCACTATTGGTAACATTCACCATTTTTTCAAGCCTTGTCCGTCTATCTGGATACGTAAAGCCTTCGATGTTGAGTTACCGTATATTTTTTATATAGATAATCTGTTAAGTATTCTCAGCTGAAATGATAACTGAGACTCAACATCTGTCATAACGAGTGTGATAACCCTATTATTGTCCTATATAGATGTCCTACACAGAAATGACCCCATTTGTTCCACAGTGAATAAGCCAGGAGGGTTTATTAGCTAAATATAATTAATAGCAAGGATACACGGTGTTGCCGGGTATACACCAACTGAGTTGCCACCTTAGAGGTTGTCCACTACTTTAATATTGATGGACTATACTCATATACTCAAGAGAGGTCATCAATGTCTGATTGGTGGGGGTGTGACACCCTGCACCCCCGAGGATCAGCTATTCTCGGTGTCTGCTGAAACTGACCAGTTATGGAGCTGCACAGCTCCACAACTGTATAGTGGCCGCAGCCGAGTACTGCACATCCGTCCTCTATTGATTTGAATAGGGGTTGGATGTGCAGTACCCGGCCGCAGCCACTATACAGTTGACCGAGATGTGCTGCGGAGCTCCATAGCAGTGCGGATCCAGCCGCCACCGACAGTGAAAACAGCTGATCGGCGGGGGTCCCAGGTGTCGCACCCCCACCGATCATACATTGATTACCTCCCCTGAGGTAGTCTATCAATGTTAAAGTATGGACAATCGCTTTAAATAACCAAGATCCGTGGTCTTTTAATAGCCTGTTTAGACTGACTGACCACCTTTAATATAAGCACAGAATGATCAGTAATTGTTTTATGTGCATAGGCTACTGTAGTACTCAGCAGCACACGTCCGGTTTACACAAAACAATTTGCTGCTAGAAAAATAATTTTTAAAGATCTTTGACAATATCTTTTTTTTTTATTATAAACTGTAACTATCAGTTAAAAAAGTGGCAGAAGGGCTAGTTAAAATGTTCTTTTTTTTCCACGGCATTGTGGTGATAGGGCTTTTGATGTTTAAGTTTGGGTGTTAACAGGTATCCTTCTCTGTGGGCATTTACTTTTTCCACTGTATGACACTGACCAATTAAAAGAAAGCAGCATTATACAGGGTAAAAAAGCAATAAAAACCCACAGAGAAGGTTAAAACAGGTACTCACAGCATCATCTGGTGAGACGTGTTTCACTTGATTTCAGTAGGGCCTTTTTTTCTATAATTATGTGAGAAGCAAAGGGATGAAAATAAATTGGAGAAGATACAGATTAGATCTTAGAAAAAAACGTTTTGACAGTGAGGGTGATCAATGAGTGGAACATGCTGCCACCAGAGGTGGGGAGTTCTCCTTCAATGGAAGTCTTCAAACAGAGGCTGGACAGACATCTGTCTGAGATGGTTTCGTGAATCCTGCATTGAGCAGGTGGTTGGACCAGATGACCCTGGAGGTCCCTTCCAACTCTAATATTCTATGATTCTATGACCATGTGGAGAATTCCCTCACTTCCATCACTTCTTGTCATTTCAGCACTGTGGAGACACGGGGGTCAGCAGATGCTCTAATCCGCTAGCTTAAAGGGAACCTGTCACCCCCAAAATCGATGGTGAGGTGAGCTCACCATCATCAGGGGCTTATTTACAGCATTCTGTAATGCTGTAGATAAGTCGCCGATGTTACCTGAAAGAGGAGAAAAAGATGTTAGATTATACTCACCCAGGGGAGGTCCCGCTCCGATAGGCATCTCAGGTCCGGTACAGCGCCTCCCATCTTCATTTCATGACGTCCTCTTCTTGTCTTCATGCTGCGGCTCCAGCGCAGGCGTACTTTGTCTTCCTGTTGATGGCAGAGCAAAGTACTGCAGTGTGCAGGCGTCAGGAAGGTCAGAGAGGCCCAGCGCCTGCGCACTGCAGTACTTTGCTCTGCCCTCAACAGGGCAGACAAAATACGCCTGTGCCGGAACGGTGGCGTGAAGACCAGAAGAGGACGTCATGGAATGAAGATAGGAGGCGCCGGAGCGGACCTGAAACACCCATTTGACCGGACCACAGCGGGACCACCCCTGGGTGAGTATATTCTAACCTCTTTTTCTCCTCTTTCAGGTAACATTGGGGGCTTATCTACAGCATTACAGAATGCTGTAGATAAGCCCCTGATGACGGTGGGCTTACCTCACCATTGATTTTGGGGGTGACAGGTTCCCTTTAAACTGCATGGACCAGGGATCATCCCATCAAATGCCTGCTTTGCTTTTACCGTGGCGTAATACTACTCAAACAACACAGGGTGAAGGTAACACAGTGTGGAAATAATTTATTGAACCACAAACAACACATAGAAGAGTCCCAGCAAAATACGCAAGAGTATGCTAAATTACAGAGTCTCACCCTTCCGCTGTTTTGCCGGGATAATAGCAGCTGTGACTTCAGAGTTTCCAGGGCCGACTACCCCACCGGTGGCACGAACACAGAGAGGACGTAACGACAAGGGTAGGAAGATAACAGTCCATTGAGGTACAAGGCCAGGTGAATGTAAAGTTCAACCCCTTAGACAGAGATACAGGCGGCATATGGGGCCCTTGTAATGTGCAGGGTTGACCACCACTAATTTCCTTGTGACCCGTACATACTCTACTTCTCTTTGTTGCTTTGTTAATACATTTACATTTATTCTCCCTCTTTTTGTGTTATCCATTTCCATTCCACAGAACGTATCCATCCTGAAATAACACATGAATGATTTGGACCTATTTTCAACTTCTTACATTTCATGCATCATTAATTGTATCATCATTAACATCTTCTCAAGCAAACAGCTAAATAACTTCCAATCAATTGAAACACAGGAGCGGTGTGATGGAGAAACCTGCGTGTTCAGCGGAGTCTGCGGTGACGCGTTTGTACGTGCGCACGCTGCTGCTATTCTCGTATTTGTCGTGTTTTCAAAGAGTTTTATTTTAGAAATGTTCTCAGCGGCAGCAATGAAAGTACGAAACCAAACACAGAAAACGAGACTTCTGTATGAGACGAGCAAACCCACTCAGATTCTTCATCAATCTTTTCTCTATAGAACAATGACGCTTCTTGGAAGAGATCCTCTATACTACACAAACTGTTGTAACCTACTGCCATATCTTACTCATGTTCCTAGATTGTGACTGCGCTTGAACCCTTTTTCCTTTACTTTTATTTCTTCATAATGCTACAAGAGTACCCCTGTAACAGTGCTTCATAATTAATAATATTTCAATACATAGCGATAATGGTGCAATCACAGTGCCCTATTAATAGTGCTGAGCACACCACATGAATAGCGATAGCTGAGTGTTCCACACTAGCATTAATAGTGCTGCTGAGTAGTGATGGACGAGCACTAAAGTGCTCGTTGCTCGGGTCGGGCAAATTGGAATGCTTGGGTGCTTGACCCGAGCAACGAGCTCAATGTAAGTGTATGGGAAACGCGAGCATTTTTCTTTTTTCCGGGACTCCCATAGAGTTTGCCTATGCAGTGAATGCAAGGGCTGCCAAAAATTTGGAAGCACATCAATTCCCCTTGGAAGAGACGTGGTGGAGGGCCTCATAAAAAAATGTTCCCAATAGAAAGGAGCGGGTCTCCTATACTTGCAATGCCCATGCACTAAGTGTATGGGCTGACAAACATTTACCCCTGGGGGGTATGCATGAACATATGGAGCGCCCCCACTGCCGCAGGGCCGAGGGGTACCCGGTACCGGGCCTCTGAGTCTCTGTTCTGGGGTTATCACGGTGGCTAGACCCGGTCCGTAACCCTGCTGGTCAGTGGAAGACGTCCGGTGAAAGAGTAGTGGTGAATGATGGTGTAGTTGTGAAGTGCCGGTCGCAGTAAATAATGAGGACACCAGGTTGCAGTCTCTTTACCTCTTTACTGGAGATCTCTGGGTCCTCAGTCCGGAATCTAGATAACCAGGCTGCGCAAGTCCGGCCGGTCCAATGGCACCTCCAGAGTTCTCTTTGCAGGTGGAAATCTGTGCCTTCCTGCTAGTGCAGCGCCCCAGAGTCCTGGTCGTTGCAGTACTGTGGCTCCGCCGCTAAGGGGGGCTATGGTACGTCTGATGGCACTGAAGGAGTTCATCTGACCAGGTATCACATACACCAATACATTTCACAGCCGGGCCTCCAGGGGGAGCAAAGGGTTCTATTCACTAGGCCACTCCTCACATACTGGTAAAACTGGGGGTCAGGCAGGAAGTTACGGAGAAAGCTGACTGGATGGGAACCAGGCAACACCTTGTGGCAGAGGGTGTTGCGGGGGGAAGATTCGGTAGGGTCCCTGTCAGGGGTGGGATCCTGACAGAGGCCTGGCAACTTGAGAGAACGTCACGGGACCGTGCCTGCTCAGCATAGCGGCGGTGCCCAAGGAAGGAACAGAAGCGAGATATATTGTGCTAAGTGAGAAACGAGATCACCGCAGAGGGAGAATTCCAGTAGGAGTCGTGCTGTTAGACCGAGGCAACATCCTACCGAGGCGCACAACCGGTGGCCGGAACGCCGAGGAAGTACAGTGCTTCAAGCCATACTTCAAACCTACGGCAGGACAGTCAGTTACAGGCGGGCTGTCTCACCCAGACCCAGGAAGACCTAGGGAGGTACCAACAGGAGTGGGGCGACGCTAGAGTCCTGGAAGAGCTCCGAGCCTCCCCGTCATACGGGTGCGTCCTAACCGTAAGATCAGGGGGACGTAAAAAGGGAGAACATTACAGTTGTGAGGGAACACGAGAAACAGACACAACAGTTGTGGGGACTTTCCGTAAGCACAGCAGGGAAGGACCGCAACACACAAGCGCAAGAAGGTAGGCACAGATTTCCACCTGCAAAGAGAACTCTGGAGGTGCCATTGGACCGGCCGGACTTGCCTGGTTATCCGGATTCCGGACTGAGGACCCAGAGATCTTCAGTAAAGAGGTAAAGAGACTGCAACCTGGTGTCCTCGTTATTTACTGCGACCGGCACTTCACTACTACACCAGCATTCACTATTCTATCACCGGACGTCCCCCACTGACCAGCACGGTCACGGACCGGGTCTAGCCACCGTGATAACCCCAGAACAGAGACTCAGAGGCCCGGTACCGGGTACCCCTCGGCCCTGCGGCAGTGGGGGCGCCGCATTTTGGCGTCACGAACAGGATCTACTTAAGCCTGAAGAATCAGGTCATGTGTGCCTTGGAACTGTGATTTACTGTGCTTGGACTGTACTTTATTGCAAAGACTGTGCTGCGCCATTTGCCGCCAAAATCCGCCGCCATTACAGCGCTGAAGAGAGCGCGGGAGAAGAAGAAGGGCGTGGAGTGGGCGTAGACAAGCTGAAGAGCACGAAGGACAATGGCCGCCCAATCTAAATATTTCTGCACCGTGAGGACGTGTCCATCAGCAGCAGAGATCCGCCTCCTGATCCTCAATGGAGGGCGGAGATCGAGAAAACGACACCGCCCACGAAGGAGAGAGCGGGAAAAGGACCAGGAAGAAGAAGTCAGCGACATGGAGGACGCCATGGCCAGCCGCCCGGAGCCGGAGCGTGGGGTCGGAGCCGAGGACTCCCCCAGCTACCCGGAGAGGCACCGCAGCCAGACCTCCACAGTTGACGCTGACCTCCTGCAGACCGGAGCGGACGAGCTGATCCACCAACTCCTGCAGACGCAGCTGAGCACTGAGGCCGGGTGGAAGAAGACCATCGTCGGGAGCCTCGCCAGGCGTCTGTCGGCAGCCTCGTCTGGTCCGGAGCAAGGAAGAAGTTCCAGCGCTCCGAAGCCAGAAAGCAAGGCCCTGCCGGAAAGCGAGATGCTGCAAACGGAGATGACAACGCCGCAGCGCAAGGCCCTGCAGCCAGCATTCCAGACCCCAGCGGAGGCAGAGCAAACCGGCACCGGAGGAACCACATCTGAAGCAGGTATGAAAGACGACCCTGCCCTGATGACTGACACCACTCCCGTGACTGCTAGTGCCACAGCTGCTGATTCCGTTCCAGTGACTGATCTTGCAGCAGCCGCTACCTCTGCTGCAGCAAATGCCCCTACTCAAGCTGCGCAGACCTTCATTGCTGCGCATGATTTAACCATACATGGAAGACGGATTAACGGTGTTTGTTCAGCACTGGGTGTAACCCTGGACCTCCCCCTTCCCAGGCCAAGAAGGGTTAAGTGCCAGGTACAGCCCTGGAAGCTGTCCAACTAAACTTCGGAAACCTGAAACTGTACATAGTTAACTGTTTGTTTTCCTGCTGTTGCTGCTGAACCCGGTTAGGATTAACTCCTAAGGGGATCCCTTTGTTGACCCGGGATCCCTACTGTGTTGTTTGTTTGTTTTTCCAAGTTTGCACAAGTTTTCAGAACTGCCGCAATCATGAACAGTGCATGATACAAACTTTTTGTATATAGTTTGCACCTTCTTAAAGGCGCTCCCTACTGGTTTTACTTAAAGAGAGACTCTTTGCGAAGATACCGCACCGGAGCCTTTGCTGAGTATGGACTGGTAGCCTGAGAAGATATATATGCAGCCTCGTCTGGTCCGGAGCAAGGAAGAAGTTCCAGCGCTCCAAAGCCAGAAAGCAAGGCCCTGCCGGAAAGCGAGATGCTGCAAACGGAGATGACAACGCCGCAGCGCAAGGTCCTGCAACCAGCGTTCCAGATCCCAGCGGGGACGGAGCAGATCGGCACCGGAGGGACCGCATCTGAAGCAGGTATGAAGGACGACCCTGCCCTGATGACTGACACCACTCCAGTGACTGCTAGTGCCACAGCTGCTGACTCCGTTCCAGTGACTGATCTTGCAGCAGCTGCTACCTCTGCTGCTGCAAATGCCCCTACTCAAGCTGCGCAGACCTCCATCGCTGCGCATGATTTAACCATATATCCTACAAAAAAACTACGGAGTATAAAGACCCATCAATTTGTAAAAAACAGTAACAATTTTATTGAAAAACCATATAGACAAACAATGACCAACAATATAAAACGACAAGGTACACGTTTAAGCACATGTATGGCGGGAACAACCACACTGAAAAAGTAGCACTTGGGACTTAGAAATGACACGTGCAAAGATCACATAGGAACAAATTGTTCACTCAGTAGCTAGCAATGGTAACTATGAAGTGCATAGTGCTCTATATGAGTGGCAAATATGCCCCAAAGTGAATTGCATCTTGAGTCATAAGTCAAACAACATCATAGAGATATCCCACTCATTCTGTCATTCTTACCCAAATATCCTGTGGTGCCAGTGTGTGCCCGGTGGCCCCGACGCGCGTTTCGCGTGAGCTTCCTCGGGGGGACATGTTTGTGTGTCACACTGAGCTGTTTTTATGGGTGTATTGTCAGCTGAAAAAGGCCAGCGCGCACTTAATTGGCGCATGCGCACCGCCGTCTACGGAGCGTCACACATCCCATCCTGGGCATCTGCGGCGATGTGAGCAGGCAGAGGGGAAAACCCTCAGGACGTCACTTCCTGCTCCACCGCTATTGAATGCCGAAGAGGGCGATGTGCGGGTGCCGCTGTGGTGCGCATGCGCGCGTACGTTCACGGCCATTTTCCTCAAGGGAGCAACTATTGGCAGCAGCGATAGTGCTGTATGTAAGGTATCAAAACAATGGGGCAACCGCTCTTATCCTCATAAAAATATAAATATAAAACCCCCACATAACACACAGTAGAATGTGCAACAAAATGCATAGTGCCCCATATAAGAGAAAAAGTGCAAATAGTGCAGTGACACTATGTGTATAGTGTTACCTAATGGACATCCTACCGAATCCTCGGCCATTGGTACTATAAATAGATAAGAGGTGGTAACACTGTCACCAACGGTAGCAGTATTATCTAGACCCACCTCATGCATATAACAGAGAATGGGAAGAAAAATCCCGATGCTAGAGTGAGTAAAATAAAGTGCAGAAAGTGCAACTGTAATACAAACTGTGACGGATCAAAGAATGAACACCAATTGATCAACTAAATGATAAGCTACCCAGTACTAAGCTCGGGCACTACTTACACCCCCCTTATAAAATATAGGATATATCTATAGCCCCAATATATTCACCCTGACATTATCCTGCTCCCTCTCAAAGCCTGTGCCCCTTACACAAAAGATCCTCCAGACAGAATAATAATAATAATCAAAGAATAAACAAAACTAAGTACAATACATAGATAAATATCAAAAACATATACATAATATATATCTAATACTACAGCATGGAATATTATCATATATGACAAGAGGCGCTTCCTCTAATATGTAACATCACTCTCTTATTGCTGTCATACAGTATCTCATCAATAACTAATTAGTATATAACATATTCTGTGGCTGCTTTCAAAATTCTTCCAGGTTCTTTAAATGTCCGAGGATACGGCCAACAAGACATCCAGATGTCACGAACACGCCCAGACAAACACCAATGATGGAAAAGAATACGTGCAGAGGTACTAAAAATGACAAAGACACACAAAATTAAAATCCAGAACTAGGGAAACATAACGGACCCGGAGCTAGAGATTTTATAAAAAGGATGTAAAGCTAATCTGTTCATTTAGCCCATGTGGGGACAAAGTGCCCAAAATGTTGATCCATCTGCATTCCAATTGTGCGAGTTTTTTCTTTAAATCCCCGCCTCTTATTCCCCCCCTAACGTGATCAATACCAACGACACTCAGTTCCTTCGGATTACATCTATGATATTGTCTGAAGTGCCTCGGTATTGACTTGAGAGCTACATCATCATTTGCCTCCTTAGCAGCCATTATGTCTCTGACATGCTCACGTGTTCTGACCCTCAGTTCACGTGAGGTCAGACCGACATAGGATAGATTACATGTACACTTAGCCATGTAGATCACATAAGTGGTACTACATGAAATGTAATCTGTAATTTTAAATTGTTTCCCGTCTACAGAGGCAAATGATAATGTCCTTACATGGTTGCGACACGCCAGGCAGTCCCCACATGGGAAAAAGCCCCATTTTCTTTTACCTGCACCAAAAATAGGAGGAATCTTAGTTACATAATGGCTTTTGACCAGAATATCTCTTAGATTTTTCGCCCTCCTGGCCGTCATTCTTCCGAGAGACATTCAGCCAAAACCGGCTCGTTTAGAGATACGTGACATACGGGATGTGGTGATAAAACCTTCAGATAAAGGGGGAAATGTGGTTGTTTGGCCTACTGATAAATACGAAAAAGAGGCATTTAAACAGCTGCGGAATAAGGAGACATATACTTTGCTTCCACATAATCCCTTACTGCATTTATGAGGGAGCTCACGGATCTGTTGGAGGAGGCTTTATATCAGGGAACCATCAGTAAAAAAACATTTGATGGCTTAGTAGTAGAATGCCCTATTATGCCCACGTTTTACCTCCTCCCCAAGGTCCACAAAGACTCAGTTAATCCCCCAGGGCGTCCGATTGTCTCTGGCATAGGGGGGCTTTGTGACCCAGTATGTAAATACATTGATTATTATCTTAGGTCGCAAGTAGAAACTTTACCCTCCTATGTCAGAGACACTACAGACGTCCTGAGGAGAATGGATGGCCTCTTTTTAGAGCCCGACATGTTGTTAGTGACGGCAGATATTGAAACACTCTACACCTCCATACACCATGATGATGGGATGGAGGCAGCAACCTTTTTTCTTGAGTCAAGTAGTATCGACTCAGATGTGGTGAGCCTGGTGCTGAGGCTCTTGCAGTTCATCCTGACACACAATTGTTTTACCTTCAAGGACCGATACTACCTCCAGAGTCGCGGGACCGCGATGGGGGCGGCGTGTGCACCTTCTTATGCTAATTTGTTTCTAGGTTATTGGGAGAGAGCTATATTCGGGGGCGCACACCCCGCCCCCCAAGTACTGGGGTGGTATCGGTACATTGATGATATTTTGTTTATTTGGCAAGGATCCGTGGAACATCTTCATTTATTTATGCAGGAGTTGAACTGTAACAGCCTCAACATCAGGCTTACGTATAATTTTAGTAGAGTGAGTATTCCCTTCCTTGACATCATGTTGTATGTTCAGACTGATGGCTCCATTTGAACAGACGTGTTTAGGAAGACCACCTCAGTGAATGCACTTCTTCATGCCTCATCATCGCATACCAGCTCCACTGTTGGGGCTATTCCCATTGGGCAATTTTTAAGGATGAGGAAGATATGCTCTACTGAGGAGTCCTTTTTGAAACAGTCTGTGGACCTTGGGGAGAGATTTAGGTCACGTGGATATAGTAATAGGAGTATAAAAAGAGGGTATCTCCGTGCTAAAAATCAAAAAAGATGTGATCTTCTATCGTATGTACCCAAAATTAAAGAGAAAGATGATAAAATTAGGTACATATCCACATTCAACCACCAGTGGGGAAGAATGAGAAATATCCTGAGGAGACACTGGCCTATACTAAGAACAGAGCCGGTTTTGGCTGAATGTCTCTCGGAAGAACCCCTCATGACGGCCAGGAGGGCGAAAAATCTAAGAGATATTCTGGTCAAAAGCCATTATGTAACTAAGATTCCTCCTATTTTTGGTGCAGGTAAAAGAAAATGGGGCTTTTTCCCATGTGGGGACTGCCTGGCGTGTCGCAACCATGTAAGGACATTATCATTTGCCTCTGTAGACGGGAAACAATTTAAAATTACAGATTACATTTCATGTAGTACCACTTATGTGATCTACATGGCTAAGTGTACATGTAATCTATCCTATGTCGGTCTGACCTCACGTGAACTGAGGGTCAGAACACGTGAGCATGTCAGAGACATAATGGCTGCTAAGGAGGCAAATGATGATGTAGCTCTCAAGTCAATACCGAGGCACTTCAGACAATATCATAGATGTAATCCGAAGGAACTGAGTGTCGTTGGTATTGATCACGTTAGGGGGGAATAAGAGGCGGGGATTTAAAGAAAAAACTCGCACAATTGGAATGCAGATGGATCAACATTTTGGGCACTTTGTCCCTACATGGGCTAAATGAACAGATTAGCTTTACATCCTTTTTATAAAATCTTTAGCTCCGGGTCCGTTATGTTTCCCTAGTTCTGGATTTTAATTTTGTGTGTCTTTGTCATTTTTAGTACCTCTGCACGTATTCTTTTCCATCATTGGTGTTTGTCTGGGCGTGTTCGTGACATCTGGATGTCTTGTTGGCCGTATCCTCGGACATTTAAAGAACCTGGAAGAATTTTGAAAGCAGCCACAGAATATGTTATATACTAATTAGTTATTGATGAGATACTGTATGACAGCAATAAGAGAGTGATGTTACATATTAGAGGAAGCGCCTCTTGTCATATATGATAACATTCCATGCTGTAGTATTAGATATATATTATGTATATGTTTTTGATATTTATCTGTGTATTGTACTTAGTTTTGTTTATTCTCTGATTATTATTATTATTCTGTCTGGAGGATCTTTTGTGTAAGGGGCACAGGCTTTGAGAGGGAGCAGGATAATGTCAGGGTGAATATATTGGGGCTATAGATATATCCTATATTTTATAAGGGGGGTGTAAGTAGTGCCCGAGCTTAGTACTGGGTAGCTTATCATTTAGTTGATCAATTGGTGTTCATTCTTTGATCCGTCACAGTTTGTATTACAGTTGCACTTTCTGCACTTTATTTTACTCACTCTAGCATCGGGATTTTTCTTCCCATTCTCTGTTATATGCATGAGGTGGGTCTAGGTATTACTGCTACCGTTGGTGACAGTGTTACCACCTCTTATCTATTTATAGTACCAATGGCCGAGGATTCGGTAGGATGTCCATTAGGTAACACTATACACATAGTGTCACTGCACTATTTGCACTTTTTCTCTTATATGGGGCACTATGCATTTTGTTGCACATTCTACTGTGTGTTATGTGGGGGTTTTATATTTATATTTTTATGAGGATAAGAGCGGTTGCCCCATTGTTTTGATACCTTACATACAGCACTATCGCTGCTGCCAATAGTTGCTCCCTTGAGGAAAATGGCCGTGAACGTACGCGCGCATGCGCACCACAGCGGCACCCGCACATCGCCCTCTTCGGCATTCAATAGCGGTGGAGCAGGAAGTGACGTCCTGAGGGTTTTCCCCTCTGCCTGCTCACATCGCCGCAGATGCCCAGGATGGGATGTGTGACGCTCCGTAGACGGCGGTGCGCATGCGCCAATTAAGTGTGCGCTGGCCTTTTTCAGCTGACAATACACCCATAAAAACAGCTCAGTGTGACACACAAACATGTCCCCCCGAGGAAGCTCACGCGAAACGCGCGTCGGGGCCACCGGGCACACACTGGCACCACAGGATATTTGGGTAAGAATGACAGAATGAGTGGGATATCTCTATGATGTTGTTTGACTTATGACTCAAGATGCAATTCACTTTGGGGCATATTTGCCACTCATATAGAGCACTATGCACTTCATAGTTACCATTGCTAGCTACTGAGTGAACAATTTGTTCCTATGTGATCTTTGCACGTGTCATTTCTAAGTCCCAAGTGCTACTTTTTCAGTGTGGTTGTTCCCGCCATACATGTGCTTAAACGTGTACCTTGTCGTTTTATATTGTTGGTCATTGTTTGTCTATATGGTTTTTCAATAAAATTGTTACTGTTTTTTACAAATTGATGGGTCTTTATACTCCGTAGTTTTTTTGTAGGATGTATTATTAGTGGAGTTTTGCCTAGATACATTCTTTGTCCCTTACAGGGTGTTCCCTTCCTGATATTTGATATGCATCAGTGGTATGTGTATTTAGCATGATTTAACCATACATGAAAGACGGATTAACGGCGTTTGTCCAGCACTGGGTGTAACCCTGGACCTCACTTTTCCCAGGCCGAGAAGGGTTAAGTGCCAGGAACAGCCCTGGAAGCCGTCCAACTAAACCTCGGAAACCTGAAACTGTAAATAGTTAACTGTTTGTTTCCTGCTGTTTTGCTGCCTTAAACCCGACTAGGGTTATTCTTAAATGGATCCCTTTGTTTACCTGGGATCCCTATTGCTTTTTATTTTTGCTTTCACTTTCATTTTTGCTTTTTGTTCCACAATGTTATAAAAACTGCTCAATCATGAACAGTGCATGATACAAACTGCTTGTAAATAGTTTGCACCTTCTTAAAGGTGCTCCCTGCTGCTTTTACTTAAAGAAGGACTCTTTGCGAAGATACCGCACCGGAGCCTTGCTGAGTACGGACTGGTAGCTTGAGAAGATACGCTACCTCATAAAGACTTGGTCCCCTCTTAAAGGGGATGTTCACTGATGGTACTTAGAGAATGATGATGCTCTAAAAGGAAAAGTAATAATGCTGCTATATGAAAGTTAACTGTTGCTATATGAAGGTTAACTGTGACAAGCTAGTTAAAAGAAAGAAATGTTTAATGATGTGTTTTGAAGGAAGATAACTATTGGAAAGGTGCAGTAGACCCGTAGGGGTAGACATGAAGTCCTGCACAAGTGAAAGTTAGAAGAAAGATGCAGCAGACCCGTAGGGGTAGACCTAGCGTCCTGCATATTTGTCAGTAAGAAAAGTAATGATGGAAGTTTAATGTTTCATGATGTGTTAAAGAATGAGGACAGGAAGTGAACCCATAGGGGTTAGTAGTAAGTCCTCTTAGGAGCCATATAGAGATGGCTCAGTGCTCTTATATTGAAAGAAAAATGTGTTCTATACTATGTATAGTAGTGGAAGGACAGAAGGCTCGGGCTGAAAGGAGCGGTCCTGTAAAGCAAGGAGAGGCAGTAGGTCTGGAGCCGTTAGGACAGGCGGTCCTGCAGATGTAAAGTAGGAGAATGTAGCACAGTTGCTCAAGCCTTATAATGTGTTATAAGAAGGTCTTTAGTGGATTTAGAGTGAGCATCCTTAAAGGCAATGTTGAACTAATGTTTGAAATTTTGCACTTAGTAGAATACTCGGTTGGGTAAGAAAAGTTATTTATAGCATGTTGCTATAATATTTAACCACGTTTTGTAACGTTCAAGTGTTCTCACCTCCCATAAAGGGAAGCTCTGTTCAAATAAGCTTATTGTTATTGCTCTCACAAAAATTGTATGTCTTTTGCTAACCTGTATTGTTGTTTTCTTCCCAGTCCCGGAGTACTGGATTTAACCGCGGGGGAGTGCAGCGCCCCAGAGTCCTGGTCGTTGCAGTACTGTGGCTCTGCCGCTAAGGGGGGCTATGGTACGCCTGATGGCACTGAAGGAGTTCATCTGACCAGGTATCACATACACCAATACATTTCACAGCCGGGCCTCCAGGGGGAGCAAAGGGTTCTATTCACTAGGCCACTCCTCACATACTGGTAAAACTGGGGGTCAGGCAGGAAGTTAGGGAGAAAGCTGACTGGATGGGAACCAGGCAACACCTTGTGGCAGAGGGTGTTGCGGGGGGAAGATTCGGTAGGGTCCCTGTTATGACCCCAATGGCAGAGGATCTCAGAGGTTACAACAAAGTCTGCAAACACAAAATACCAGCTCATAGGGAAGTGGTAACTAGGCTGACCGTATACCTGATCCTAGCACAACAACTAGCAGCAGCCGGGGAACGTACCTACGTTGATTCTAGACGTCTCGCGCCAGCCGGAGAACTAACTAACCCTATAAGGGAAAATAAGACCTTTCTTGCCTCCAGAGAAAAGACCCCAAAGTTAGATACAAGCCCCCAACAAATAATAACGGTGAGGTAAGAAGAAAAGACAAACGTATGAATGAACTAGGTTTTAGCAAAGAGAGGCCCACTGACTAATAGCAGAATATAGGAAGATGACTTATACGGTCAGCAAAAAACCCTATCAAAATATCCACGCTGAATATTCAAGAACCCCCAAACCGACTAACGGTGTGGGGGGAGAATATCAGCCCCCCTAGAGCTTCCAGCAATATCAGGAATCACATTTTGTACAAGCTGGATAAAAATTAGGACAATGCAAATAACCAAAAATAAGGAAGCAGGACTTAGCTTATCTTGCAAAGAACCAGGACCAGCAGACAGGAGCAAACAGAAATGAACTGATTACAACGATGCCAGGCACCAGACTGAGAATCCAGGAAGTTTAAATAGCAACACCCCTGGCCTAACGAACCAGGTGGGTACCAAGCTGGGGAAAGACAATCCCAGTGCCATACCACTAGTGACCACAAGAGGGAGCCAAGAAGTATAGTTCACAACAGTACCCCCCCTTTAAGGAGGGGTCACCGAACCCTCACCAAGACCACCAGGGCGATCAGGATGAGCAGCGTGAAAGGCACGAACCAAATCGGCCGCATGAACATCAGAGGCGACCACCCAGGAATTATCCTCCTGACCATAGCCCTTCCATTTGACCAGATACTGAAGCCTCCGTCTAGAGAGACGAGAATCCAAGATCTTCTCCACCACGTACTCCAACTCGCCCTCAACCAACACCGGAGCAGGAGGCTCAACAGAAGGAACCACAGGCACAACGTACCGCCGCAACAAAGACCTATGGAACACGTTGTGAATGGAAAATGACACCGGAAGATCCAAACAAAAGGACACTGGATTAAGGATTTCCAAAATCTTATAAGGACCAATGAAGCGAGGCTTGAATTTAGGAGAGGAGACCTTCATAGGAACAAACCGAGAAGACAGCCATACCAAATCCCCAACACGAAGTCGGGGACCCACACCGCGGCGGCGGTTGGCAAAACGCTGAGCCTTCTCCTGTGACAACTTCAAGTTGTCCACCACATGATTCCAAATCCGCTGCAACCTATCCACCACAGAATCCACCCCAGGACAGTCAGAAGGCTCAACATGTCCCGAGGAAAAACGAGGATGAAAACCAGAGTTGCAGAAAAATGGCGAAACCAAAGTAGCGGAACTAGCCCGATTATTAAGGGCAAACTCAGCCAATGGCAAGAAGGTCACCCAATCATCCTGATCTGCAGAAACAAAACACCTCAAATAAGCCTCCAGTGTCTGATTAGTTCGCTCCATTTGGCCATTAGTCTGAGGATGAAAGGCAGACGAAAACGACAGATCAATGCCCATCTTAGCACAAAAGGATCGCCAGAACCTGGACACAAACTGGGATCCTCTGTCAGACACGATATTCTCAGGAATGCCGTGCAAATGAACCACATTCTGAAAGAACAAAGGAACCAGATCGGAAGAGGAAGGCAACTTAGGCAAGGACACCAAATGGACCATCTTGGAAAAACGATCACACACCACCCAGATGACAGCCATTCCTTGAGACACCGGAAGATCTGAAATGAAATCCATGGAAATGTGTGTCCAAGGCCTCTTCGGGACAGGCAAGGGCAAAAGCAACCCGCTGGCATGAGAACAGCAAGGCTTAGCCCGAGCACAAGTCCCACAGGACTGCACAAATGACCGCACATCCCGTGACAAGGAAGGCCACCAAAAGGACCTAGCTACCAAATCTCTGGTGCCAAAAATCCCCGGATGCCCTGCCAACACCGAGGAATGAACCTCGGAAATGACTCTGCTGGTCCATTTATCAGGAACAAACAGTCTGTCAGGTGGACAAGAGTCAGGTCTACCAGCCTGAAATCTCTGCAACACACGTCGCAAATCAGGAGAAATGGCCAACAGGATTACTCCCTCTTTAAGAATACCAGCTGGCTCTGAGACTCTAGGAGAGTCAGGCACAAAGCTCCTAGAAAGAGCATCAGCCTTCGCATTCTTCGAACCAGGCAGGTACGAGACCACAGAGTCAAAACGGGAGAAAAACAATGACCAACGAGCCTGTCTAGGATTCAGGCGCTTAGCAGACTCGAGATACATCAGATTTTTGTGATCAGTCAAGACCACCACACGATGCTTAGCACCCTCGAGCCAATGACGCCACTCCTCAAATGCCCACTTCATGGCCAACAACTCCCGATTCCCAACATCATAGTTCCGCTCAGCAGGTGAAAACTTCCTAGAAAAAAAAGCACATGGTCTCATTACAGAGCAACCAGAGCCTCTCTGCGACAAAACAGCCCCTGCACCGATCTCAGAAGCATCCACTTCAACCTGAAAGGGAAGTGAGACATCAGGCTGACACAAAACAGGCGCTGAAGTAAACCGGCGCTTCAGCTCTTGGAAGGCCTTCACGGCTGCAGGAACCCAATTAGCAACATCAGAACCTTTCTTGGTCATATCCGTCAAAGGTTTAACAACGCTAGAAAAGTTAGCGATAAAACGACGGTAGAAGTTAGCAAAACCCAAGAACTTCTGAAGACTCTTAACAGACGTGGGTTGAGTCCAATCATGAATAGCTCGGACCTTGACTGGGTCCATCTCCACAGCAGAAGGGGAGAAAATAAAACCCAAAAAGGGAACCTTCTGCACTCCAAAGAGACACTTTGAGCCCTTCACAAACAAAGCATTCTCACGCAAAACCTGAAACACCATCCTGACTTGCTTTACATGAGAGTCCCAATCATTAGAAAAAACCAGAATATCATCCAGATAAACAATCATAAATTTATCCAGATACTTCCGGAAGATGTCATGCATAAAGGACTGAAACACTGAAGGAGCATTAGAGAGCCCAAAAGGCATCACCAAGTACTCAAAATGACCTTCGGGCGTATTAAATGCAGTTTTCCATTCATCTCCCTGCTTAATGCGCACAAGGTTGTACGCACCACGAAGATCTATCTTGGTGAACCACCTGGCACCCTTAATCTGGGCAAACAAGTCCGACAATAGAGGCAAAGGATACTGAAATTTAACAGTGATTTTATTCAGAAGCCGATAGTCTATACAAGGTCTCAAAGATCCATCCTTCTTGGCCACAAAAAAGAATCCCGCACCAAGAGGGGAAGAGGATGGACGAATATGCCCCTTCTCTAAAGACTCCTTGATATAAGAACGCATTGCGGCATGCTCGGGTACAGACAGATTAAATAATCTTCCCTTAGGAAATTTACTACCCGGAATCAAATCTATAGCGCAGTCACAGTCCCTATGAGGAGGAAGAACACTGGACCTGGACTCACTGAATACATCCTGATAGTCAAACAAATAATCAGGAACTTCTAAAGGAGTAGAGACAGCAATAGACACCGGCGGGGAATCGCAATGAATTCCCTGACAGCCCCAACTAGACACAGACATAGCCCTCCAATCCAAAACTGGATTATGGGTCTGTAACCATGGCAGACCTAAAACGACCAAATCATGCATTTTATGCAGAACAAGAAAACGAATCACCTCCCGATGTTCAGGAGTCGTGCACATGGTCACTTGTGTCCAAAACTGCGGCTTATTTTCCGCCAATGGCGTAGCATCAATTCCTCTAAGAGGGATAGGATTTACTAAAGGCTCCAAAACAAAACCACAGCGCTTGGCAAACGACAAGTCCATAAGACTCAGGGCAGCACCTGAGTCCACAAACGCCATAACAGGGTAGGAAGACAATGAGCAAATTAAAGTCACAGACAAAATAAATTTAGGTTGCAAATTACCAATGGCAACAGGACTAACAACCTTTGTTAGGCGTTTAGAGCATGCTGATATAACATGTGTAGAATCACCGCAGTAAAAACACAACCCATTCTGACGTCTATGATTTTTCAGTTCGATTCTAGTCTGAATTCTATCACATTGCATTAAATCAGGTGTCTGTTCAGACAACACCACCAGAGGATTAGCGGCTTTGCGCTCCCGCAAACGCCGGTCAATCTGAATGGCCAGCGCCATAGAATCATTCAGACTTGTAGGAATGGAGAAACCCACCATCACATTCTTAATGGCTTCAGAAAGGCCATTTCTGAAATTTGCGGCCAGAGCACACTCATTCCACTGAGTAAGCACGGACCATTTCCGAAATTTTTGGCAATACACTTCAGCTTCATCCTGGCCCTAAGAAATAGCCAGCAAAGCTTTTTCTGCCTGAATTTCAAGATTGGGCTCCTCATAAAGCAATCCGAGCGCCAGAAAAAACGCATCAATATTTGCCAATGCCGGATCTCCTGGGCCAATGATAAAGCCCAATCCTGAGGGTCGCCACGCAAAAAGGAGATAACAATTTTAACCTGCTGAGCTGAGTCTCCAGACGAACGAGGTCTCAAAGATAGAAACAATTTACAATTATTCCTAAAATTCCTAAATTTAAATCGATCTCCAGAGAACAGCTCAGGAACAGGTATTTTAGGTTCTGACATAGGACTACTAGTAACAAAATCCTGAATGCCCTGCACACGTGCAGCAAGCTGATCCACACTAGTAATCAGAGTCTGGACATTCATGTCTGCAGCAAAGCTTAAAGCCGCTCAGAGAAAAAGGGGAGGAAGAAAAAAAAAAAAAAAAAACTCAGAATTTCTTTTCTTTTACTCCCACTTCTGCAATGCATTAACTATTCACTTAGGCCTGGCATACTGTTATGACCCCAATGGCAGAGGATCTCAGAGGTTACAACAAAGTCTGCAAACACAAAATACCAGCTCATAGGGAAGTGGTAACTAGGCTGACCGTATACCTGATCCTAGCACAACAACTAGCAGCAGCCGGGGAACGTACCTACGTTGATTCTAGACGTCTCGCGCCAGCCGGAGAACTAACTAACCCTATAAGGGAAAATAAGACCTTTCTTGCCTCCAGAGAAAAGACCCCAAAGTTAGATACATGCCCCCAACAAATAATAACGGTGAGGTAAGAAGAAAAGACAAACGTAAGAATGAACTAGGTTTTAGCAAAGAGAGGCCCACTGACTAATAGCAGAATATAGGAAGATGACTTATACGGTCAGCAAAAAACCCTATCAAAATATCCACGCTGAATATTCAAGAACCCCCAAACCGACTAACGGTGTGGGGGGAGAATATCAGCCCCCCTAGAGCTTCCAGCAATATCAGGAATCACATTTTGTACAAGCTGGACAAAAATTAGGACAATGCAAATAACCAAAAATAAGGAAGCAGGACTTAGCTTATCTTGCAAAGAACCAGGACCAGCAGACAGGAGCAAACAGAAATGAACTGATTACAACGATGCCAGGCACCAGACTGAGAATCCAGGAAGTTTAAATAGCAACACCCCTGGCCTAACGAACCAGGTGGGTACCAAGCTGGGGAAAGACAATCCCAGTGCCATACCACTAGTGACCACAAGAGGGAGCCAAGAAGTATAGTTCACAACAGGTCCCTGTCAGGGGTGGGATCCTGACAGAGGCCTGGCAACTTGAGAGAACGTCACGGGACCGTGCCTGCTCAGCATAGCGGCGGTGCCCAAGGAAGGAACAGAAGCGAGATATATTGTGCTGAGTGAGAAACGAGATCACCGCAGAGGGAGAATTCCAGTAGGAGTCGTGCTGTTAGACCGAGGCAACATCCTACTGAGGCGCACAACCGGTGGCCGGAACGCTGAGGAAGTACAGTGCTTCAAGCCATACTTCAAACCTACGGCAGGACAGTCAGTTACAGGCGGGCTGTCTCACCCAGACCCAGGAAGACCTAGGGAGGTACCAACAGGAGTGGGGCGATGCTAGAGTCCCGGAAGAGCTCCGAGCCTCCCCGTCATACGGGTGCGTCCTAACCGTAAGATCAGGGGGACGTAAAAAGGGAGAACATTACAGTTGTGAGGGAACACGAGAAACAGACACAACAGTTGTGGGGACTTTCCGTAAGCACAGCAGGGAAGGACCGCAACACACAAGCGCAAGAAGGTAGGCACAGATTTCCACCTGCAAAGAGAACTCTGGAGGTGCCATTGGACCGGCCGGACTTGCGCAGCCTGGTTATCCGGATTCCGGACTGAGGACCCAGAGATCTTCAGTAAAGAGGTAAAGAGACTGCAACCTGGTGTCCTCGTTATTTACTGCGACCGGCACTTCACTACTACACCAGCATTCACTATTCTATCACCGGACGTCCCCCACTGACCAGCAGGGTCACGGACCGGGTCTAGCCACCGTGATAACCCCAGAACAGAGACTCAGAGGCCCGGTACCGGGTACCCCTCGGCCCTGCGGCAGTGGGGGCGCCGCACTAGCGCTGTGTGTTGTGGTCCTTCCCTGCTGTGCTTACGGAAAGTACCCCACAACTGTTGTGTCTGTTTCTTAAGTTCCCTCACAACTCGATTAGATGATGTTCTGCTAATCCTCCGTCCCTCCCGGTGTTATGGTTAGGACGGCACCCGTATGACGGGTAGGCTCGGAGCTCTTCCGGGACCCTAGAGTCGCCCCTCTCCACAGGTTGCCCCCTATGTCTTCTTAGGTGATTGGTGTGAGACAGCCCACCTATGACTGACTGTCCTGCCGTTGGTTTGAAGTATTGCTTGAAGCTAGATGTATAAATACTTCCTCGGCGTTCCGGCCACCGGTTGTGCGCCTCAGTAGGATGTTGCCTCGGTCTTACAGCACGACTCCTACTGGAATTCTCCTATTTGCTTTGATCTCGTTTCTCACTCAGCACAATCTATCTCGCTTCTTATCCTTTCTTAGGGCACCGCCGCTATACTGCGCAGGCACGGTCCCGTAACCTTCTTCCTTGTTGCTAGGCCTCCATCAGGGTCCCAAACCTGACAGAGACCCCACCGAATCTTCCCCTGCAACACCCTCTGCCACAAGGTGTTGCCTGGTTCCCATCCAGTCAGCTTTCTCTCTAACTTCCTGCCTGACCCCCAGTTTTACCAGTATGTGAGGAGTGGCCTAATGAATAGAACCCTTAGCTCCCCCTGGAGGCCCGACTGTGAAATGTATTGGTGTCTGTGATACCTGGTCAGATGAACTCCTTCAGTGCCATCAGACGTACCATAGCTCCCCTTAGTGGTGGAGCCACAGTACTGCATCGACCAGGACTCTGGGGCGCTGCACATACTGTTTACCATTTTTTTTACAGGCATCATAAACACCCTTTAAAAAAATTATGTGGGTGTTGCATCACAGACCACAGTCACCCGGGTGATATGGTGGTGGAGCATGAGGATGAGGAGAAGGAGGAGGAGAACAGAAAATAGCCAAAATCAGGAAGCGTATACCCATGTGTCGGTGTGAAGAGGTTCATGGTAATAGACCTCCCAAATAAATGCATTGGATTTGAGTTTATATTACGCTGCTATCATTCGATGGTGTTGAGAAGTCTGGCCCAATCCAGCCCTTGTTCATTTTTATAAGAATCAGCCTGTCAGCATTTTCAGTTGACAGGCGGATGCGCTTATCAGTTATAATTCCACCAGCGGCACTAAAAACCTGCTCTGACAAAACGCCAGTGGCAGGGCAGGCCAGGAGCTCCAAGGCATAGAGAGCCAGTTCATGCCACGTGTCCAGCTTGGATACCCAATAATTATAAGGCACAGAGGAATCAATGAGGACGTTGGTACGGTCAGCAAGGTACTCCCGCAGCGTCTTCCAAAACTTTGCACTCCTTGTGAGAGTACCCCGCCGTACAAACTCAGCCCACAAAGTGCATCCTGACTGTGGCACTGGTGTTGGGACGTAATTTTTCATTGCATGCCCTTCCATGTTCAGTAGTGAACACTGCATGTGTGTGCTAACAGAGCAAGAAGAAATTAATGAGCTTGTGGCAATCAAAATACACCTCCCTGCCTAAGAATTCGGTCCCTGAGAATCTGCTCGGGGGCCTGATAAAAGGTCATCGAGGGTCGTAAATGGCCATGAGGCCTCAGGTTCCCCACCCCTGGTGTAGAGTTTCAACGCTTGGGGACGTCACACACCAGTTGGTGAACTGGAAGCCGCAAATGCTGCTGAAGCACGGCAAGGGTGGCGGAAGCTGTAGCTGACTGTCTAAAATGGGCACACAGGCAGCGTACTTTGGAAAGCAGATCCGGCAGCTCCAGTTAGGTTTTGAGAAATCGCTGAACCAAGAGGTTAAGCACATGGGCCAGGCATGGTACGTGTGTGAGCTCTCCTCACCTCATAGCTGCCACCAGGTTCCAACCATTATCACACACGACTGTGCCTGGCTGTAGGTTCAGCTGTGTCAGCCACAGATATACCTGCTCTTTCAGAGCTGTCCACAACTCTCCAACATTGTGCGGTATGTCACCTAAGCATATGAACTTCAGCACAGCCTGTTGCCGCTTGGCTGAAGCAGTGCGGCAGTGCTTTCAGCTTGTGACTGATGCAGTCATTTTGAAGATGGTCACTGAAGAGGAAGAGAAGGAGGAGGTGCAGGAGCTGTAGATTGTGGGGGCAACCCTGATAGACCTAGGGCCCACAATCCTCGGCGTCGGGAGGAAGTGTTCCATCCCAAGGTTCGACTGGGTCCTGGCTTCCACTATGTTAACCCAGTGTGCCGTCAACTAGAAGTACCGTCCCTGCCCACAAGCACTTTTCCACGTGTCCAAGGTTAGGTGAACTTTCCCAGTAACTGCATTGTTGAGGACACGGCTAATGTTGTGGGACACGTGTTTGTGTAATGCGGTGACGGCACACCGGGAGAAATAGTGGCGGCTGGGGCCCGATTACTGAGGGACGGCCGCCGCCATCATGTTGCAGAAAGCTTCCGTCTCCACGAGCCTAAAAGGCAACATTTTGAGCGCAAGTAGTCGCGAAGTGTGTGAATCTAGTAGTGTGGCCCGTGGGGCATTGGCTGTGTATTTGTGCTTGCATTCCAAGGATTGGAGTATGGACAACTGAACGCTGCGCTGGGACAAGGACGTGGATGTGCTTGCTGATGGTGCTAGTTGAGTGTATGCAGAAGAGGCTTCATCACATGCACCACGGACAGGGGATTGACTTGAACGCACAACAGCGGAAGAAGCAGTGTGGTCACCCGCAGACACTGTTCCTGGACCCTGGGGCTTGATCATGCTGGTGGTGGTCAGGCTGGCAGTTTTGCTACCTCTGCTGATGCTGGCCTGGCAGGTAGTGCAAATGACTTTTTGGGGGTTATCGGCAGATTATTTATAAAACAACCAGACTCGGGAAGACCTAACAGTTGTACTGGCAACTTCTGTTGTGTTGGAACGGATGCACGCCTTCTTTCTGCGACCACCAAACTACTTCTTCCTGCCTGATGGGGTTCTATGTCTCCCTCCTCCTGTGTGCTGCTGTCCTTGCTCAGCATGTCCTCCTGCCAGGTTGGGTCAGTTACTATATCATCCACCACCTTATCTTCCACTTCCGCACCCTGGTCCTCCTGACTTTCTTGCAATTGTGTTTCATCATCATACACCTCTTGTGACACTTTCACACAATCGCCTTCGTTTGACCGTGGCTGCTCAAATATTTGGGCATCGCAAATGACAGCACTCTCCTGTTCCTCAGCTGCTCCAGCCTGCACCTGTCAGTGCTCATCTGTCTAACTGCCAGTCCAGCTCGCACCTGCTAGGGCTCATCTGTCTAACACCCAGTCCAGCCGACATCTGCAAGTGCCCATCTTTTCAACACCCGGTCCAACCTGCACCTGCCAGTGCTCCTCTGTCTAAAATCCAGTCCAACCCGCACCTGCCATTGCCTATCTGTTCAACACAAAGTCCAGCCTGTACCTGCCAGTGCCCATCTGTCTAACTGCCAGTCTAGTCCACACCTTCCAGTCCTTTTCTGTTCCTCAGCCAGTCCCATCTGCACCTGTGGTTACAGTGTCCCTACAGTGCCTGCCAGCATTATTCGTCCCTACTTCAGGCCGTACCAGCCTACCCACTCTAGGGGGTCAGCTACCACACTCTATAGTTCAGCCCAGGAGTAGCACCTGGTGCCACCTCCGCGTCCCTCCTTGGGTCGCGGTGTCGCCTGCTGCCACTTATCCAAGTTGGGATTTGCTAGGCCACATACTTTTCACCCCTCCAGGCTTTCCGAGGGCTACGGCACAGTGATTCCACCACCTTGCCCGTTACAGTCTCCATCTGCTGGATTGGTTGTAGTGGAAGAGGTGTCAGTCTCCATTATACTAGTTCTCTAGTAAAATTGATGCCACTTTGGTGGTGTTTAGCAAATAGATGAATGGCTGCACTCAATTGTACTAAAGCAAGGGAATGTGTGATACATGAAATGTGAATAGCATAATGGCTTGTGAAATCTAGGAAAAAACACATGAGATGCTTAGCACAAAATTTGGCCAAAAAAATGTGAGCCCATCCACCAACGTCAAGGTAATCTCATGGATCAGATGGGTCCCTGACCTGACTGCCTAGTGTGAACACTTTCTTCTGGCTAATATCATGGTAAAGCCTGCATTTATAGGAAGGTCGGAACCAACTGTGTTTGGATGTCAGTCAGGTCAGAGACCCATACAATCCGTGAGTAGTGTTGAGCATTCCGATACTGCAAATATCGGGTATCGGCCGATATTCGCTGTATCGGAATTCCAATATCGAGTTCCGATATTTTTGTGATATCAGAAATCGGAATCGGAAGTTCCTATAAGTTCCCAGGCGTGTGCGGTGCGTATGGTTCCCAGGGTCTGGAGGTGAGGAGACTCTCCTTCAGGCCCTGGGATCCATATTCATGTAAAAAATAAAGAATAAAAATAAAAAATATGGATATACTCACCCCTCCGACGGACCCTGGACCTCAGCGGTGCAACCGGCAGCCTCCGTTCCTAAGAATGCAGTGAGTGTAGGACCTGCGATGACGTCGCGGCTTGTGATTGGTCGCGTGAGCGGTCACATGAGCGGTCACGCGACCAATCACAAGCCACAACATCATCGAAGGTCCTTCACTCTGCATTCTTAGGAACGGAGGCAGACGCTTGCAGCAGTGACAGCCAGGGCTCGTCCGAGGGTGAGTATATCCATATTTTTAATTTTTATTCTTTATTTTTTACATGAATATGGATCCCAGGGCCTGAAGGAGAGTTTCCTCTCCTTCAGACCCAGGGAACCATCCAGGATCACTTCCGATATTTGTGTCCCATTGACTTGTATTGGTATCGGGTATCGGTATTGGCGATATCCGATATTTTTTGGATATCGGCCGATCCAATCCGATACCAATACTTTCAAATATCGGACGGTATCGCTCAACACTATCCATGAGATTACCTTCACGTTGGTGGATGGGCTCACATTTTTTGGTGGTGTTTGCAGTTAATTTTTGGCCTGGTTGGGTCTCCTTCATGTGTGTTGTCTGTAGCAATAGGCCTCCACTTACTTTCAGTCAACTACTCATGCTACTATCCTTAGATTTTTCTGACAATAGTAGTCGATAAAACTGATATTTGTGCCACTTGAGTGTGGCTGAGCATCAAAGCAGGTAATGGTGTTGCACGTGGTATCAGGGCTCCCAGCACAGCAGGCCTACACCAATGCCTCACCCACCTCATCTTACTGTGATGTTCAGTTGAAAGCTGTAAATGCTGGCCCAGACCCTGATACCCCATGCCTGGCTGATTGCTGCAGTGCCATTCTAAATTTTGTACTGTGGGTGAATTGAGGCCACTTTCTTGGTGTCTCCCCCTAATTTGATGTGTTTTGGCAGCTTCTGGGCCCATTTGAAGGTGCTGTGTTTGCGTTTGTTTTTGCCTCCCATTGACTCCAATGGCGTTCGGCTATGTTCGACGAATATTTGAGGAATAAATCGGCGAATCTTGCAAAATCAGCAATCGTAATCCGAACCGAACATTGAAATATTCGCTTATCTCTAATGGCAATACCCCTTAACGTCTATCATATGTGTTACTGTATCTAAGCCTATATCTGCTCTCTGCTCTCGCATAAGAAACACAGATCATGATAATATCTATAACAATAAATGCCCAGCTTTCTATAGACCCTGAATGCCATGTAAATCTTGAGCCCTCTTTCTTACTGTGCAGCGCTATACTTGAGTGTCAGTGATCACTGTACTTTTAACATTGTATTCATAGATTGGAAAGCTCAAAGACCCCTTCAAGACTGACAAGAATTGTTTAAAGGGAATCTGTCAGCAGATTTTTGCTATGTAACCTAAGAGCAGCATGATGTAGGGCTGAGACCCTGATTACAGCGATATGTCACCTACTAGGCTATGTGTTGCTGTTTCTATAAAATCAATGTTGTATCAGCAGGAGATTGTCACTACGGGTCTAGGTTCATCATGCCTCCTAGTCAACTGCTCTGTATTACCATGCCCCAGGCAGTTTTCTGCCTATGCACAGTGGTGTGGGCGGGGTTATACAGAGCTCAGCATTCAGAGCTGTGCTAGATCTGCAGCAGAAAAAACAGTGATTGTCTAAAAATGACAGCATGCAGACCAACAAGTTATACATCGCTGGAATCAGGCTCTCAGCCCCTACCTAATTCTGATAGTAGCAAAAAACTGGTGATATAGTCCATTAAAGGAATTGTTTTTGGGGACGTTTCTAAACCTCTATTTCAGTCTTTATTGCACCTAGATGGGGGGGCAAAGGTTCAAAGAAGCAGGTAACCTGCAGACAGTCCTCTATTATGGGATGTAACAGCAGGTTCTGAATGGCTCCCGTACTTGGTGGAGGGTATGTGATGAGGAATGTGTTAGGGAAAGGAGGCTGAAAGGGAAAGGGAGCTGCACCCTGCCCCTTGTGCCTTATGCTTTGCCCCCACATTCAATGATGGTCCGGGGCATGGGCATAGTACTGAAACAGTTTTTCCTTTTTTCAAATTGCGCCCCTCCCTTCCCCAGGTGGCATGAGGTAGTACACCAGGCAGACGGTCACCTGTGCCAACCCTCCGACCTCGCCCTGACAAATGTTACTACAGCAAATAATTTCTAGGAACTTACAACTGGTAAACAACCAGCGCTCCGCACGTAGGGTCCTTGCCCCACGCTCGGTACATTACTTTGTGATATTCCGCTCTTGGATTTTTTTTGATCAGCAATGCAACATGAATGGGAAGGAATTGCCAAACAGATCAGCATGCAGATGGGGCTCTGAAGTCATGTATATAAATTCTGTAGGATGAATGTTCTCTGAACTGTGTCGCTGACTGTGTTTCCATGGAAATCACACGGTTTTAAGTTGACCTAACAATCGTGACAGAACAGCTTCATTTCTTCGTCAGCTTATTTCCTCTGTAAATCCATTTGTGGTAGGGCTCCTATTGCATCATTCCTGTACAGTATGTCCTGTCCTGATCAGGAGTTCAGAGCAGTTTGGGGAGAGTAAGAACACTTTAGGTGTGTATACTGCTGTGAAAAAGTGCTTGCCCCCTTCCCGATTTCCAATTCTTTTGCATGTTTGTCGTACTTAAATGTTTCAGATCAGAAAACAAATATAAATATTCGATAAAGAAAATACAAGTAACCACAAAATGCTGTTTTTAAATGAAGGTCTTTATTATTAAGGGAAAAAGAAATCCAAACCTACAGGGTCCTGTGTGAAAACTGATTACCTAATAACTGATTGGGCCACCCTTAGCAGCAACAGCTGCAATCAATAATTTGTGATAACTGGTAATGAGTCTTTTACAACGCTCTGGAGGAATTTTGGCCCACTCATATTTGCAATTTTTTTGTAATTCAGCCACTTTGGAGGATTTCAGAACATGAATTGCCTTTTTAAGGTCATGCCACGTCATCTCAATCAGATTAAAGGGAATCTGTCACCACATTGACCTATTTAAACTATTAATATGGGCATACAGGCTATAGAATGCTGAGAACAGTCCTCCCTGTGTATCTCATATCAGATGTGTTGTTGCTGAGAAATCCTCGTTTATCATTTTATATCAGAGACCTCTTCCAGGCTCTGGGAGGATGGTGTCTGGAGTAAAACTGTGCCTCTAGAGCTTGTTTTAAATAGAACGGGGAGTTACCAGTGTGATATGTAATAGTTACCAGTGTGATTTGTAATGGTTACCAATGCGCGTGCGGCGCGCTAGGGTCCTGGTCGTCGCAGTGGTATTGCTTTCCTCTCGGGGAGAGAGATGCTACATTTGGAGGCAAAGAAGGATAACTGCATCCAGGTATAACAAACATGCAAAACATTCACACTGCAGGCCACCAGGGGGAGCTTCTGCTCCTATTTATTAGGTCAATCCCCATGTATATAACTGGTAGTCTGTAGGGAAAGTTAGTCAGTTCCAGACAGGAGTCAGTTCCTGACAGAGCTCCAGTCAGGAGTTCTGGTAGTTATTTCCAGACCTGAGTCTGAGGAGGACAGAAGGTTAAAGGAGCTGTGCATGCCCTCAGAGCTGCAGCTCCCAGAAAGAGACATTGAAAGGCAGAATTGTATTGCAGCAAGCGTGAAGGAAGTCGAAGCAAAGGAGAGGATACCAGAAGGGGATCAGCACCGCTCAAGCTATCTCCTTCTCAACGTCGGACTGGAGCACCTTGGGCCCACCAGAGAAAATCATTCTTGGGGCCCACTATGTAGCTACATAGAAGAAGATACAAGACCACCCATTGTGCAGTAAAAAGCGCTAATATCAGAGTATAATATAAGGTAGTTCACATCTTAATTATGTAGCAAGAGTTGGGGTAGCCCCCTCATAAAATATAATGCAGTCCCCTCTCATAGAATATAATGCAGCACCCCACAAAATATAATACAACCCCCTCAGGTATAATGCAGTCCCCACCATAGAATATAATGTAGCACCCTCATAGGGTATAATGCAGCCCCACTCATATAGTATAATGCAGCCCACCACAAAATATAATGTAATCCCCTGAGAGAATGCTGCCCCACCACATAATATAATGCAGCCCCCATAGAGTATACTGTAGCCCCCTCATATAGTATGATGCAGCCCCCATAATATAATGCAGTCCCCCCACAGAATATACTGTAGCCACCTCAAAGTATAATGCAGCCCCTCTCCACCCCCATCATTGTCCTCATCACCACCTTCATCATTGCCTTCTCCCCCTCCACCCCTATCATTCTCCCCCACCACCTCCATCACTGCCCATTCCACCACCTGCATCATTGCCTCCTCCCCCACCATCATTGTCCATCACCTCCATCATTGCCTATCACCTCCATTGCCTATCACCTCCATCGTTACCCATCACCTCCATCATTGCATCCCCTGCCACCATCATTGGCCATCACCTCCATCATTGCCTCCCCACCATCATTGCCTATCACCTCCATCATTGCCTCCCCCACCATCATTGCCTATCACCTCCATCATTGCCTCCCCCACCACATCATTGCCCATCACCTCCATCATTGCCTCCCGACCATCATTGCCTATCACCTCCATTGCCTATCACCTCCATCATTGCCCATCACCTCCATTGCCTGTGGATTTTAGATGCAGTACACTATTTCTTTGTGGATTTTTCAGCAATCATGTTAAATGGGGATTTTAAGGTAAATTTTTCACACTTTTAATGGAAAGGTTGAAATGCAACAAAAAGGCTGGTTCCACAAGTCCTCGTTTCATGGCCCACATATGGAATGCAATATCCAGATAGGCTGCAGTCTCCTGACTCAAACTTATCACCACATAGACCGCATACGCATTAGCTTTTGAATATGGGTCAGGAGCAGAGGCGTAGCTAGGGTTTTGGTCCAGAGGGGGCGAAGCTTCTGAGTGCGCCCCTAACCAGGTAACCTTGAATACAACTCAGTGACACGCCCTAATAATGGAGGAGGACCTCAGCAGATGACCGCGCTGTTACTGAAGATAATCTCTATATAAAGACCAATATTGATATTACCGCCATATGGTCAGTGGTAGATACCAGCCCTACAGAAAATGTAAGGGATCACAGCAGAGTTACAGATAATGTCTTACTGCTGACGTTCTTTCTGGTGGAATCGTTCATTTTTCCCGTCTTTTCCATCTGGCCCAGACCGACATGACAACTTCTTCCAGCTACAACTCGTCTGCAGAGAATACAACAAAGACACGTTTCACTTCTCACATTCCAGCCCCATCACCATCTATTCCCAACCTGCACAAACTCCTCATCCTGCTGATACCCCAATACTGAGCCGCTGCTGCCATATGTGTCCCTATTACTGCACCTAATACCCCAATACTGAGCCTCTGCTGCCATATGTGTCCCTATTACTGCACCTGATACCCCAATACTGAGCCTCTGCTGCCATATGTGTCCCTATTACTGCACCTAATACCCCAATACTGAGCCTCTGCTGCCATATGTGTCCCTATTACTGCCCCTGATACCCCAATACTGAGCCACTGCTGCCATATGTGTCCCTATTACTGCACCTGATACCCCTATACTGAGCCTCTGCTGCCGTATGTGTCCCTATTACTGCACCTGATACCCCAATACTGAGCCTCTGCTGCCATATGTGTCCCTATTACTGCACCTGATACCCCAATACTTAGCCGCTGCTGCCGTATGTGTCCCTATTACTGCACCTGATACCCCAATACTGAGCCGCTGCTGCCATATGTGTACTTATTACTGCACCTGATACCTCAATACTGAGCCGCTGCTGCCGTATGTGTCCCTATTACTGCACCTGATACCCCAATACTGAGCCGCTGCTGCCATATGTGTCCTTATTACTGCACCTGATACCCCAATACTGAGTCGCTGCTGCCGTATGTGTCCCTATTACTGCACCTGTTACCTCAATACTGAGCCGCTGCTGCCATATGTGTCCCTATTACTGCCCCTGATACCCCAATACTGAGCAGCTGCTGCACTATGTGTCCCTATTACTGCACCTGATACCCCAATACTGAGCCGCTGCTGCCGTATGTGTCCCTATTACTGCACCTGATACCCCGATACTGTGCCGCTGCTGCCGTATGTGTCCCTATTACTGCACCTGATACCCCAATACTGAGCAGCTGCTGCACTATGTGTCCCTATTACTGCTCCTGATACCCCAATACTGAGCCGCTGCTGCCGTATGTGTCCCTATTACTGCACCTGATACCCCAATACTGAGCCACTACTGCCATATGTGTCCCTATTACTGCACCTGATACCCCAATACTGAGCCACTGCTGCCATATGTGTCCCTATTACTGCACCTGATACCCCAATACTGAGCCGCTGCTGCCGTATGTGTCCCTATTACTGCACCTGATACCCCAATACTGAGCCGCTGCTGCCGTATGTGTCCTTATTACTGCACCTGATACCCCAATACTGAGCCGCTGCTGCCGTATGTGTCCCTATTACTGCACCTGATACCCCAATACTGAGCCTCTGCTGCCGTATGTGTCCCTATTACTGCACCTGATACCCCAATACTGAGCCGCTGCTGCCGTATGTGTCCCTATTACTGCACCTGATACCCCAATACTGAGCCGCTGCTGCCGTATGTGTCCCTATTACTGCACCTGATACCCCAATACTGAGCCGCTGCTGCCGTATGTGACCCTATTACTGCACCTGATACCTCAATACTGAGCCTCTGCTGCCGTATGTGTCCCTATTACTGCACCTGATACCTCAATACTGAGCCTCTGCTGCCGAATGTGTCCCTATTACTGCACCTGATACCCCAATACTGAGCCGCTGCTGCCGTATGTGTCCCTATTACTGCACCTGATACCCCAATACTGAGCCGCTGCTGCCGTATGTGTCCCTATTACTGCCCCTGATACCCCAATACTGAGCCGCTGCTGCCGTATGTGTCCCTATTACTGCTCCTGATACCCCAATACTGAGCCGCTGCTGCCGTATGTGTCCCTATTACTGCACCTGATACCCCAATACTGAGCTGCTGCTGCCGTATGTGTCCCTATTACTGCACCTGATACCTCAATACTGAGCCTCTGCTGCCGTATGTGTCCCTATTACTGCACCTGATACCTCAATACTGAGCCTCTGCTGCCGTATGTGTCCCTATTACTGCCCCTGATACCCCAATACTGAGCCGCTGCTGCCGTATGTGACCCTATTACTGCACCTGATACCTCAATACTGAGCTGCTGCTGCTGTATGTGTCCCTATTACTGCACCTGATACCCCAATACTGAGCCGCTGCTGCCGTATGTGTCCCTATTACTGCCCCTGATACCCCAATACTGAGCCACTGCTGCCATATGTGTCCCTATTACTGCACCTGATACCCCAATACTGAGCCGCTGCTGCCGTATGTGTCCCTATTACTGTACCTGATACCCCAATACTGAGCCACTGCTGTCGTATGTGTCCCTATTACTGCACCTGATACCCCAATACTGAGCCTCTGCTGCCATATGTGTCCCTATTACTGCTCCTGATACCCCAATACTGAGCCACTGCTGCCATATGTGTCCCTATTACTGCACCTGATACCCCAATACTGAGCCTCTGCTGCCATATGTGTCCCTATTACTGCACCTGATACCCCAATACTGAGCCACTGCTGCCGTATGTGTCCCTATTACTGCCCCTGATACCCCGATACTGAGCAGCTGCTGCCATATGTGTCCCTATTACTGCACCTGATACCCCGATACTGTGCCGCTGCTGCCGTATGTGTCCCTATTACTGCACCTGATACCCCAATACTGAGCAGCTGCTGCACTATGTGTCCCTATTACTGCTCCTGATACCCCAATACTGAGCCGCTGCTGCCATATGTGTCCCTATTACTGCCCCTGATACCCCGATACTGAGCAGCTGCTGCCGTATGTGTCCCTATTACTGCCCCTGATACCCCAATACTGAGCCGCTGCTGCCATATGTGTCCCTATTACTGCCCCTGATACCCCAATACTGAGCCGCTGCTGCCGTATGTGACCCTATCACTGCACCTGATACCCTAATACTGAGCCGCTGCTGCCGTATGTGACCCCATCACTGCACCTGATACCCTAATACTGAGCCGCTGCTGCCATATGTGTCCTTATTACTGCACCTGATACCTCAATACTGAGCCGCTGCTGCCATATGTGTCCCTATTACTGCACCTGATACCCCTATACTGAGCCTCTGCTGCCGTATGTGTCCCTATTACTGCTCCTGATACCCCAATACTGAGCTACTGCTGCCATATGTGTCCCTATTACTGCACCTGATACCCCAATACTTAGCCGCTGCTGCCGTATGTGTCCCTATTACTGCACCTGATACCCCAATACTGAGCCGCTGCTGCCATATGTGACTCTATTACTGCACCTGATAACCCAATACTGAGGCGCTGCTGCCGTATGTGTCCCTATTACTACACCTGATACCCCAATACTGAGCTGCTGCTGCCGTATATGTCCCTATTACTGCACCTGATACCCCAATACTGAGCCCCTGCTGCCGTATGTGTCCCTATTACTGCACCTGTTACCTCAATACTGAGCCGCTGCTGCCATATGTGTCCCTATTACTGCCCCTGATACCCCGATACTGAGCATCTGCTGCCATATGTGTCCCTATTACTGCACCTGATACCCCAATACTGAGCCCCTGCTGCCGTATGTGTCCCTATTACTGCACCTGTTACCTCAATACTGAGCCGCTGCTGCCATATGTGTCCCTATTACTGCCCCTGATACCCCGATACTGAGCATCTGCTGCCATATGTGTCCCTATTCCTGCCCCTGATACCCCGATACTGAGCCGCTGCTGCCGTATGTGTCCCTATTACTGCACCTGATACCCCAATACTGAGCAGCTGCTGCACTATGTGTCCCTATTACTGCTCCTGATACCCCAATACTGAGCCGCTGCTGCCGTATGTGTCCCTATTACTGCACCTGATACCCCAATACTGAGCCGCTGCTGCTGTATGTGACCCTATTACTGCACCTAATACCCCAATACTGAGCCGCTGCTGCTGTATGTGTCCTTATTACTGCCCCTGATACCCCAATACTGAGTCGCTGCTGCCGTATGTGTCCCTAATACTGCACCTGATAACCCAATACTGAGCCGCTGCTGCCATATGTGTCCCTATTACTGCCCCTGATACCCCAATACTGAGCCGCTGCTGCCGTATGTGACCCTATCACTGCACCTGATACCCTAATACTGAGCCGCTGCTGCCGTATGTGTCCCTATTACTGCACCTGATACCCCTATACTGAGCCGCTGCTGCCGTATGTGACCCTATCACTGCACCTGATACCCTAATACTGAGCCGCTGCTGCCGTATGTGTCCCTATTACTGCACCTGATACCCCGATACTGAGCCAATGCTGCCGTATGTGTCCTTATTACTGCACCTGATACCCCAATACTGAGCCGCTGCTGCCCTATGTGTCCCTATTACTGCCCCTGATACCCCAATACTGAGCCGCTGCTGCCGTATGTGTCCCTATTACTGCACCTGATACCCCAATACTGAGCCGCTGCTGCCGTATGTGTCCCTATTACTGCACCTGATACCTCAATACTGAGCCGCTGCTGCCGCATGTGTCCCTATTACTGCACCTGATACCCCAATACTGAGCCGCTGGTGCCGTATGTGTCCCTATTACTGCACCTGATACCCTAATACTGAGCCTCTGCTGCCGTATGTGTCCCTATTACTGCACCTGATACCCCAATACTGAGCCGCTGCTGCCGTATGTGTCCCTATTACTGCACCTGATACCTCAATACTGAGCCTCTGCTGCCGTATGTGTCCCTATTACTGCACCTGATACCCCAATACTGAGCCGCTGCTGCCGTATGTGTCCCTATTACTGCACCTGATACCTCAATACTGAGCCTCTGCTGCCGTATGTGTCCCTATTACTGCACCTGATACTCCAATACTGAGCCGCTGCTGCCGTATGTGTCCCTATTACTGCACCTGATACCCCAATACTGAGCCGCTGCTGCCGTATGTGACCCTATTACTGCACCTGATACCTCAATACTGAGCCTCTGCTGCAGTATGTGTCCCTATTACTGCACCTGATACCCCAATACTGAGCCGCTGCTGCCGTATGTGTCCCTATTACTGCACCTGATACCCCAATACTGAGCCTCTGCTGCCGTATGTGTCCCTATTACTCCACCTGATACCTCAATACTGAGCCTCTGCTGCCGTATGTGTCCCTATTACTGCACCTGATACCCCAATACTGAGCCGCTGCTGCCGTATGTGTCCCTATTACTGCCCCTGATACCCCAATACTGAGCCGCTGCTGCCGTATGTGTCCCTATTACTGCTCCTGATACCCCAATACTGAGCCACTGCTGCCATATGTGTCCCTATTACTGCACCTGATACCTCAATACTGAGCCTCTGCTGCCGTATGTGTCCCTATTACTGCACCTGATACCTCAATACTGAGCCGCTGCTGCCGTATGTGTCCCTATTACTGCACCTGATACCTCAATACTGAGCCGCTGCTGCCGTATGTGTCCCTATTACTGCACCTGATACCTCAATACTGAGCCACTGCTGCCGTATGTGACCCTATTACTGCCCCTGATACCCCAATACTGAGCCGCTGCTGCCGTATGTGTCCCTATTACTGCCCCTGATACCCCAATACTGAGCCGCTGCTGCCGCATGTGTCCCTATTACTGCACCTGATACCCCAATACTGAGCCGCTGGTGCCGTATGTGTCCCTATTACTGCACCTGATACCCTAATACTGAGCCTCTGCTGCCGTATGTGTCCCTATTACTGCACCTGATACCTCAATACTGAGCCGCTGCTGCCGTATGTGTCCCTATTACTGCACCTGATACCTCAATACTGAGCCGCTGCTGCCGTATGTGTCCCTATTACTGCACCTGATACCTCAATACTGAGCCACTGCTGCCGTATGTGACCCTATTACTGCCCCTGATACCCCAATACTGAGCCGCTGCTGCCGTATGTGTCCCTATTACTGCACCTGATACCCCAATACTGAGCCGCTGCTGCCGTATGTGTCCCTATTACTGCACCTGATACCCCAATACTGAGCCGCTGCTGCCGTATGTGTCCCTATCACTGCACCTGATACCCTAATAATGAGCCGCTGCTGCCGTATGTGTCCCTATTACTGCACCTGATACCCCAATACTGAGCCGCTGCTTCCGTATGTGTCCCTGTTACTGCACCTAATACCCCAATACTGAGCCGCTGCTGCCGTATGTGTCCCTATTACTGCACCTGATACCCCAATACTGAGCCGCTGCTGCCGTATGTGTCCCTATTACTGCACCTGATACCTTAATACTGAGCCGCTGCTGCCGTATGTGTCCCTATTACTGCACCTGATACCTCAATACTGAGCTGCTGCTGCTGTATGTGTCCCTATTACTGCACCTGATACCCCAATACTGAGCCGCTGCTGCCATATGTGTCCCTATTACTGCCCCTGATACCCCAATACTGAGCCACTGCTGCCATATGTGTCCCTATTACTGCACCTGATACCCCAATACTGAGCCGCTGCTGCCGTATGTGTCCCTATTACTGTACCTGATACCCCAATACTGAGCCACTGCTGTCGTATGTGTCCCTATTACTGCACCTGATACCCCAATACTGAGCCTCTGCTGCCGTGTGTGTCCCTATTACTGCTCCTGATACCCCAATACTGAGCCACTGCTGCCATATGTGTCCCTATTACTGCACCTGATACCCCAATACTGAGCCTCTGCTGCCATATGTGTCCCTATTACTGCTCCTGATACCCCAATACTGAGCCACTGCTGCCGTATGTGTCCCTATTACTGCCCCTGATACCCCGATACTGAGCAGCTGCTGCCATATGAGTCCCTATTACTGCACCTGATACCCCAATACTGAGCCGCTGCTGCTGTATGTGTCCCTATTACTGCACCTGATACCCCAATACTGAGCAGCTGCTGCACTATGTGTCCCTATTACTGCTCCTGATACCCCAATACTGAGCCGCTGCTGCCATATGTATCCCTATTACTGCCCCTGATACCCCGATACTGAGCAGCTGCTGCCGTATGTGTCCCTATTACTGCCCCTGATACCCCAATACTCAGCCGCTGCTGCCGTATGTGTCCCTATCACTGCACCTGATACCCTAATAATGAGCCGCTGCTGCCGTATGTGTCCCTATTACTGCACCTGATACCCCAATACTGAGCTGCTGCTGCCGTATGTGTCCCTATTACTGCCCCTGATACCCCAATGCTGAGCCGCTGCTGCTGTATGTGTCCCTATTACTGCACCTGATACCCCAATACTGAGCCGCTGCTGCCGTATGTGTCCCTATTACTGCACCTGATACCCCAATACTGAGCCGCTGCTGCCGTATGTGACCCTATCAATGCACCTGATACCCTAATACTGAGCCACTGCTGCCGTATGTGTCCCTATTACTGCACCTGATACCCCTATACTGAGCCTCTGCTGCCATATGTGTCCCTATTACTGCACCTGATACCTCAATACTGAGCCTCTGCTGCCGTATGTGTCCCTATTACTGCACCTGATACCCCAGTACTGAGCCTCTGCTGCTGTATGTGTCCCTATTACTGCACCCGATACCCCAATACTGAGCCGCTGCTGTATGTGTCCCTATTACTGCCCCTGATACCCCAATACTGAGCCTCTGCTGCCATATGTGTCCCTATTACTGCTCCTGATACCCCAATACTGAGCCACTGCTGCCGTATGTGTCCCTATTACTGCTCCTGATACCCCGATACTGAGCAGCTGCTGCCATATGTGTCCCTATTACTGCACCTGATACCCCGATACTGAGCTGCTGCTGCCATATGTGTCCCTATTACTGCACCTGATACCCCAATACTGAGCCGCTGCTGCCGTATGTGTCCCTATTACTGCACCTGATACCCCAATACTGAGCAGCTGCTGCCGTATGTGTCCCTATTACTGCCCCTGATACCCCAATACTGAGCCGCTGCTGCCGTATGTGTCCCTAATACTGCCCCTGATACCCCAATACTGAGCCGCTGCTGCCGTATGTGTCCCTATTACTGCCCCTGATACCCCAATACTGAGCAGCTGCTGCCATATGTGTCCCTATTACTGCACCTGATACCCCAATACTGAGCAGCTGCTGCACTATGTGTCCCTATTACTGCCCCTGATACCCCATACTGAGCAGCTGCTGCCGTATGTGTCCCTATTACTGCACCTGATACCCCAATACTGAGCAGCTGCTGCCATATGTGTCCCTATTACTGCACCTGATACCCCGATACTGAGCCGCTGCTGCCGTATGTGCCCCTATTACTCCACCTGATACCCCAATACTGAGCCGCTGTTGCCATATGTGTCCCTATTACTACCCCTGATACCCCAATACTGAGCTGCTGCTGCCATATGTGTCCCTATTACTGCCCCTGATACCCCAATACTGAGCCGCTGCTGCCATATATGTCCCTATTACTGCACCTGCTGTGTGGTTCTCTGTGCCCTTTAAATTCTAAAGCAACTCTCTACAATATAGTAATGCCAGGTGCATGTGCCCTAGAAAACAGTGCCCATATTTTGCCCCTAGAAAGTAATAATGCCCTGTGTGCCCCTCTGATAGCCACAGTAACCTGAGTTCCCCTATAACAATAAGTGCCCACTTTACATTTAATAAAGTCCCGGGCCTCCCCCTGTACAGCTCCCCTATACACAGCATGATGCTCTCTTATACACAGTATAATGCACCCACACAGTATACTGACTTCTTAGTAGCCCCCAAACTGTTTGATGGCTCCAATAATTTATAATGACCAAAACACTGTAATCTCCATACTATATGATGGCCCCCTAGATAGCCTCCATATACGTAGCATAATGCACCAAATAGTCCACAATATTGTATAATGCACTCCCCACAGGCAGACTCTATAGCATACGGCAGCCCCCATAGGCAGACACTGTAATAAGGCAGTACCCCCATAGGCAGACTCTGTAATATAAGGCAGCACCCCCATAGGCAGACCATGTAATAAAGCGGCAGACCCTGTAATAAGGCAGCACCCCCATAGTCAGACTCTGTAATAAGGCAGCCCCCATAGTCAGACCCTGTAAAAAGGCAGCACCCCTATAGGCAGACCCAGTAATAAGGCGGCAGACCCTGTAATAAGGCAGCCCCCATAGTCAGACACTGTAATAAGGCAGCACCCCCATACTCAGACCCTGTAATAATGCAGCACCCCCATAGTCAGACCCTGTAATGAGGCAACACCCCTATAGTCAGACCCTGTAATAAGGCAGCCCCCTATTGTCAGACCTTGTAATGAGACAGCCCCCATAGTCAGACCCTGTAATGAGGCAACACCCCTATAGTCAGACCCTGTAATAAGGCAGCCCCCATAGTCAGACCCTGTAATGAGGCAGCCCCCTATAGTCAGACCTTGTAATGAGACAGCCCCCATAGTCAGACCCTGTAATAAGGCAGCCCCCTTAGTCAGACCCTGTAATAAAGCAGCACCCCCATAGGCAGACCATGTAATAAGGCAGCCCCCTTAGTCAGACCCTGTAATAAGGCAGCACCCCTCTAGGCAGACCCTGTAATAAGGATATTACAAATCCCAAAATCATATTAGAGGTCTGGGAAAAAACACATATGTGTTATAAGTAGCCAGACATATCAAATCCGCTCCATAAACTATGAATATAAATAGGAGAACCAGAGCATAATATAAACAACAGCTTTATTAATACAAAAGTTAAAACACATTAAATCAGTAATATTGAAGGTGCATATATTCCAATGATTAACATAGGTGAGGGGGGGGGAAGCCCACCCTTCTAAAATCCCCATACTGAACAATGATAATAGGGAGAGGATAGGATGAAAAACCTGTCCATATCTTGGTACTGCGGCAAGCTGATCAGTAATAAAGTGACAATCTTAACAACCAAAGTAAAAGATATCGCAGATCCGTACAAGACAGCTTACCGGAACAGGGGGGAGACAGAGGAGGGGAATCCCGCCGAAGTAACGTCCCCGACGTGCGTTTCGCGGCTTAGGCACGCCGCTTCTTCAAGGGAGTGTAAAACAAGGGGCGACTAGGACTGTTGTGAATTCCGTTCTCGGGCTCCCTCCTGTGGTCGTGAATGGTACGTTGGTGAGTTCGGTCCTTGGACACACTCTGGTGGCTTTGAGTGGAACTGCTGATCTCTGAGGTTGGCTTTCTCAGCTGCCCTCGCTTATTGCTTCTGCTGGCTTCCCTATTTAACTCTGCTCAGATCGTTAGTTCATGCCAGCTGTCAATGTCTTAGTACTGGTTCAGATCTCTCTTGGATTTCTCAGATGACCTGTCTACTCCAGCAGAAGCTAAGTCCCTGCTAGTTCATTTGTTGTTCATTTGTTTTTGAGAATATTTCTCAGTACATGCTATGTTTCTAGTCCAGCTTGCTATTATGATATTTCCTTGCTAGCTGAAAGCTCTGGGGGTGCAGAGTTGCACCTCCACACCGTGAGTCGGTGTGGAGGTCTTTTTGCACACTCTGCGTGGTTTTTGTAGTTTTTAATACTGACCGCACAGTTCCCTTTCCTATCCTCTGTCTATCTAGAGAAGATTCGGCCTCCTTTGCTAAAATCTGTTTCATTCCTGTGTTTGTCACTTCCCTCTTAACTCACAGTCAATATTTGTGGGGGGCTACCTTTCCTTTGGGGAATTTCTCTGAGGCAAGGTAGGCTTCTATTTCTATCTTTAGGGGTAGTTAGCTCTTAGGCTGTGAAGAGGCGTCTAGGGAGAGTTAGGCACGCTCCACGGCTATTTCTAGTGTGTGTGATAGGATTAGGGATTGCGGTCAGTAGAGTTACCACCTCCTCAGAGCTTGTCTCAGGTTTTCCGTTTTAACCTTCAGGTCATTCCGGGTGCTCCTAACCACCAGGTCCATAACAGTACAGCTGGCCACAAAGTGTTAATGCATCTCAAAAGAAGGATAAGAGAAGTTCTGAGTAAATTTTTTTTCTTTGCAGCTTGTTTTGTCTTTCTTTTCCCCTTAAAGGGGTTGTCCACTACTTTCAATTAACCCCCCAATGTACCCCCCCGGGGCCCCTAATGAATTGTGCCATTACCTTCTGTTGACGTTTTCGCCTGTGAGCGGCGCTATTCCTCCTGCTGAGTCCGGGTCACATGACCCCCAGACTGCAGCCGCCGCTCATTTCCGCCGACGTCACGTCAATTTCCAGGCTCTGAAAATTGACGTGACGTCAGCAGCAGGCGTGACCAGCCCCCACAGTCAGCAGTCACTCAGCAAGAGTGACTGGGCTGTGGGCGGTGCTGGGGGCTGCCTGCAGGGCTGTGCTGGGGGCGGGCGGGGCTGTGTGTGCTCACTGCTCAGTGCTGGGATCATGGTGTGTGGCTGGGCTGTGCTTCGGTCGCCGGGGGTCTGCCGGTGCTTGTGCCCGCCGGCGCCGGTGTTTCTGCCCGCCGGTGCATGTGCGCGCCGGTGCTTGTGCCCGCCGGCGCCGGTGCTTGTGACCGCCGGCGCCGGTGCTTGTGACCGCCGGTGCTTCTGCCCGCCGGCGCTGTGTGTGTGTGTGTGTGTGTGGGTGTGTGCCGGCGCTGTGTGTGCGTGTGCCGACGCTGTGCGTGTGTGTGTGTGCCGGCGCTGTGCGTGTGTGTGCAGGCATCGTCCGATGGGACTACAAGTCCCATCGGGCTCTGCCTGCTACACTGACAGTGAGTGACACATTAGCCAATGATGGGACAGTAGTAGTCCCATCATCCGGCTAATGTGTTGAATGTAAAAAAAAAAAACACAGTACATACATACATACATACAACACCATGCAACGACATGCACCATGCGACGACATGCGACATGCACCATGCGGCAACATGCACCATGCGACCACATGCACCATGCGACCACATGCACCATACGACATGCACCATGCGACACATGCACCATGCGGCGACATGCACCATGTGACATGCACCATGCGGCGACATGCGACATGACCATGCGACGACATGCACCATGCAACGACATGCGCCATGCGACGACATGCGCCATGCGACGACATGCGCCATGCGGCGACATGCACCATGCGGCGACATGCGCCATGCGACAACATGCACCATGCAACAACATGCACCATGCGACACCATGCGACGACATGCACCATGCGACGACATGCACCATGCGACGACATGCACATGCGTCAACATGCGACATGCACCATGCGTCGACATGCGCCATGCGTCAACATGCACCATGCGTCAACATGAGACATGCACCATGCGACGACATGCAACACGCACCATGCGACGACATGCACCATGCGTCGACATGCACCATGCGTCGACATGCACCATGCATCGACATGCACCATGCGTCAACATGCACCATGCGACGACATGCAACATGTGACATGCGACATGAAACATGCCACATACAGTACGTACATACAACAGACATACAGTACATATAACATAGATTACATACTCACCATCACTTGTCACTTTGATCCCCGAAGCCATTGTCATCTGTAAAAAATATTAAAATAATAAACAACCAATATACTCCCTGATCCGCAGAAATCCAATTAAAACAAGTGTCCCACGACGATCTCCCGTGGAGAGCAGGAGCCTCTGCTGATGCAACCACTCTCCAGGGGCTCCAGGAACACAATGAGGGGAGGAAGGTATCCTTCCACAATGTATTCCCCACAATGTATTCCTACACCCCTGTGAGAAAATAGTCCCTAGTCTCACTTTATGGCATGCTGTATGAGAAAGTTCCCACGCAGCTTTTTGCCATAAAGTGAGACCAGTGAACTTTAGTAACCTCAGTGATGCACTGCAGGAGCCATTGTCTCCTGTCAGTGTGTCACTGAGGGTCCTATAGAGCAGTGACACCACCCAATGTCACTGTTCTATAGGGGAGATCGTCGTGGGACACTCGTTATTAATTGGACTACAGCGGACAGGTAGTATACGGTTTATTATTTTACTTTTTTGCAGGTGCTGGAGTATGGTAAGTATGGTTAAATGAAGAATATTAAAATACTTTTTCCTAATGTGTGTGTGTTTCATTAACCCTTTTTTAGTATTGGATTAATAATGGATAGGCGTCTTATTGACGCCTCTCCGTTATTAACCCGGCTTAATGTCACCTTACAATAGCAAGGTGACATTAACCCCTTATTACCCCATATCCCACCGCTACACGGGAGTGGGACTGAAATACATGGCACTTTAATACGTGGCACTGAAATACGTGGCACGTGGCACTTACGTACGTGGCACTGAAATATGTGGCACGTGGCACTGAAATACGTGGCACTTACATATGTGGCATTTAAATCCGTGGCACTTAAATCCGTGGCACTTACATACATCGCACTTGCATACATGGCACTTAAATACGTGGCACTTACATACGTGGCACTTATATACGTGGCACGTGGCACTTACATACGTGGCACTTATATACGTGGCACTGAAATAGGTGGCACTTAAATCCGTGGCACTGAAATACGTGTCACGTGGCACATACGTGGCACTTAAATCCGTGGCACTTAAATCCGTGGCACTTAAATCCGTGGCACTTAAATCCGTGGCACTTAAATCCGTGGCACTTACATACGTGGCACGTGGCACGTAGCACTTACGTACGTGGCACTTACATACGTGGCACTTACATACGTGGCACTTACATACGTGGCACGTGGCACTTACATACGTGGCACTTATATACGTGGCACTGAAATAGGTGGCACTTAAATCCGTGGCACTGAAATACGTGTCACGTGGCACATACGTGGCACTTACATACGTGGCACTTACATACGTGGCACTTACATACGTGGCACGTGGCACTTAAATCCGTGGCACTTAAATCCGTGGCACTTAAATCCGTGGCACTTACATACGTGGCACTTACATACGTGGCACTTACATACGTGGCACTTACATACGTGGCACGTGGCACGTAGCACTTACGTACGTGGCACTTACATACGTGGCACGTGGCACTTACATACGTGGCACTGAAATACGTGGCACTGAAATACGTGGCACTGAAATATCGTGGCACTATGACTGTCAGAAAATGTTCATTAAACGGTTAGGGGTGAGGTTAGGGGTAGGGTTAGGGTTTGGATCCCTTTATCACCCTGATGGTGGTGGGTGTTTTTTCAGTTTTTTTTCTATAAAAACGCATCATCGGTGAGGGTGGAAGATATGGTTATCGCAATCCCAGTGATGACATAACCAAAGTAAAGACCATAAATAAAAAGTAATGGACAAGTACTGAACAATCCCTTTAATATATGATACTAAAACTGTTTTGAATCTATAAAATGCACAGTGTAGACTACAGTCTACAAATCTGTAATTTCTCAGTGTGAATGCAGATTTTTGGTTACTCATATTACACTCAGAGAGTGAATACAAGGATGTGATTTGAATACTCCCAATGTTGTCACCACGGTTTCTCTCACGGAGAATTTGTGTCAGTGTCATTATGTGAACCCTGTGGACAATCAGTGGCTGCTTCACTGTCTTCGCCTTAGGAAGAAGTTTTACATTTGGTAATTCTTAAAAAAAATGCAGCAACACTCACTTCCTACAGATATAAGAGTTTGCTTAGAAGGTGGTGAGAGTGATGCGGCCACTGATTGACCACAGGTACAATCGCTGCGAGACACCGCGCCGACACTATTGGAACGTGCAGGCACTGGAATCTAGTAAACATACAGACTGAGAGGGGGTTGTTAGAATAGTGGACAAACCCTTCAAAGTTCTATATGTATGTATATATCACTGCAACAAAATATTAAAGTGTATGTATATGAATAAATAATTTATTCCATACATACACATAGAAGTATATATTGGTGTGTATATAAAAGGTGTGATCGCATATTGGTGCAATCTGTGCAGCTAAAATGCAATGGGGGCCATTTCTACCTCGAAAGCAGGTGGAATTGTGAGTTAGCATGAGCTGTTATACTGCAAATGGCCCATATATTGTTTCTGAAACTGGGGCCTCTCCTGTATATGAGCACAAATAGTGTAAAATAAGAACACACATAATATATACATGCACACAAGCGTATGTAGATGGACACATATAACCACACATGTACTGTGTAATTTACATATCTAAGACCTATACGCAGTAGGATCTCTTTACAGTATATCATATATGTATACTAAACTATATATACTATGAAATAGATGAGAAAGAAAAAAAGCTAAAAGCTTGATCACCATGGTTGTGCAGTTCTTGGTGCTGCTTTACAGCTTGTGACCAAGATGTGACCTCTCCTCATCAGCCTGAACAGAGAGGAGGGAGAGGAGGGAGGGGTTTGGGTGTGTTTTGGAGTGGGTGTGCTAAGTTCGGGCTTAGAGGACAGTGCAAAGCATCATGGAACTTGTAGTATTAGGGCACAATAAGGAAGTAGTCGATTAACCCCATGAGAGCTGAATCCAGCACTGAAGATGTGCTGCTACAGCATGATAACAGGTAATATTGTTAAAATAAACACAGTAGATGTTTTCAGTGGCACATAATAGCAAGATTTATGAAAAAAAAACAAAAACTTTATAGTAGTGGACAACTTCTTTAATCTCTGGGTGGTTCAGGACTCAGGTGTAGATATGGATATTCAAGGTTTGTCCTCTTGTGTGGATCAACTCACTGCACGGGTACAAAGTATTCAAGATTATGTAGTTCAGAATCCGATGTTAGAGCCTAGAATTCCAATTCCTGATTTGTTTTCTGGGGATAGATCTAAATTTTTGAATTTCAAAAATAATTGCAGACTGTTTCTTGCTCTGAAACCCCGCTCCTCTGGTGACCCCATTCAGCAAGTAAAGATTATTATTTCTTTGTTGCGTGGCGACCCGCAAGACTGGGCATTCTCCCTTGAGCCAGGAAATCCTGCATTGCTTAATGTAGATGCATTTTTTCTGGCGCTTGGATTGCTTTATGACGAACCAAATTCTGTGGATCAGGCAGAAAAGATCTTGCTAGCTCTATGTCAGGGTCAGGATGAAGCAGAAGTATATTGCCAGAAGTTTAGAAAGTGGTCTGTGCTTACACAATAGTAGTAGAGTGTCGGGTGGTTTCGTCAAACTCAATTTGACAGGTGGACCCGCCCCTATCAAAGTGTATCAAAGTGTGTAACCCCTCCCCTTCCTGTCAGCCAGCTGTCCCTCCTTGTCTGGCTGTCCCCTTTTGATATAGTTTAATATTATTATCACAGTGTTTGATGCAGTGAATGTTATCCCAGTAATTGTTTTATATTAGATGTTTATATGTTGTATTAAGATTACTCTTATTTGATAATCCGCTGATAGGGAGAATGAGCCTGTGTTTCTGCAGTATTATCGGATAGTGGTATTCTCATTTATATGTGTTTTATAATGGGAGCATTATGTATGTGGCCATATTACAACACCCGCAAGTATGAAGCGTGGTGTTTTATACGTTTATAAAAAAGCAAAAGACACGGTATTGTAAAAATGTAAAAGATTTTATTGTAAAATAAACACATCTCAAAGACATTTCAATGATTCTTGCAGAGTATAAAAGCAATCACATTAAATAGTACAGGGATCATACAGCAACACACTTCTTACAAAATAAATAGTATCACTTGAATATACATCATTACACTTCTTACAAAATAAAATGTTGTTACAAGTCATGTACGTCATATTTATCCAGTACATTCTTTACATCATGAGCCACATGGTTTGTAGCATCGGTAGAGACCTTCTTTTAGGTAGCAGAGTTCCACGTGTGGTACCTAATGACGGGGAATGTAAAGATTGGATTGTACGCGGCGTCGGAGCTAGCTTCTGCGGCGTAGATACAGCGTGTGTCTCGCTGCTGGAAATTTTTAGTTCATCTAAAAGCTTCCTAGTAGTGGGGTTACCAACAACTGTAGACGGTATATTTAGCTCGGCCATAGCCTGCATAAATGATTCCCAACCCAGCGGTAAATTTCTGACGGTCAGAGCATGACTCTGCGTAGTACTACGTACCTAATCCAGTAAGTTAGACCCCGGTATTACAGATCCTTTGAAAATAAATTCAGCTTTATTATTCCATGCTGTAACATTTTTATTCTGTAGTAACCTGTTTAGTAAAAATTCAGCATTCTTTTTATATCTTTGGTTTATGTGGCTGACAATTTCAGCAATCTCTTGATTTTTATCAGAGTCGGTATTTGACAATTGTTGCTGACCAGGATCAGGAGTGCTAACGAGATTTAAAGCCGTTACTTCTTTTGAGCTGTGCCGCGTATGCACCAAGTATCATTGTAGCACGGTGCTATACGTTTTAATTTTCACATCATCGGGAATGTCACGACGTTGTAAAATGTCGCTAATTTCGCCATCAAGGCGATGAATAACACTGTCGCGTATGTTAGCTGTAGCGCCGGGTCTTAGTTTGTCTAGCTCCTGTTTGGGGACTAGATACATTTTCTCTGTATGCTCCATTATCTTCCTGCGAGCAGGCTTGTTATTATAGGGATTGCAAAAGCTAAAAGAGGGCCGATAAACCCGCCGGCCTGCTTTAGTAACCGCTTCTTTTTCTTTATGGGCTGAGATCTGTCGCTCAGGGTTCTTATAGCTTTACGCCACTTCTTTAATATGCCTTTTTGACACTCTTTCAGCGGAATCCTGCCTTTTAAGATGTTTAAAGCAATCTCGCCTATGGCTGTAATTAAATCATTGCTTGCATTGCGCAAAATAGACTTTCGGACAGCTGGGGTTGCCTTCACCAGAGTTTTTAAGAGAGCCCAGTTACGTCGGAGTCTCTCAGACATCTTTACAGCACAACGCACACAGCGTAGAATGTCTGATACCTGGGTAAAATTCACTTTTTAGAAGTGTTTTTCTTTTGAACATAAACAGCAGGCAACGCTGGTGGAAACAAGCCGGTCCTTAAGCGGAGTTCCTCAGGGGTATTAGCTCTCAAATCTACAAGCAAATACCCATAAGGTTCCCGCGTGGCATCCTCAAAAGCTTCCAGGAAAAAACGTGTTTTTCCGGGATACATCTGGCGAGCTAGAGTTAAAATTTGTAATTTATCTCGGGGATTATTAAAAAGCACCATGTGTTTTGTGTTTAAATTTATCGTACGGCTTTTCTTACCCTGACAAAATATGTTTTGTACCAGGTAGAAAATGCTGAGATTCCTGTGGTGCACATACTTGGTAAAGGCTTTTTCTATCTCACAATTTTCACTAGCACTCTCCATGAGATGATCAACAATATCCAAATTCACCTTCTCCGGTGGGAATAATTCGTCATCTACGAATGTATTTGGCAGACCCTCCACAAATCTGCCGTGGGGAAAAGAGAGAGAGATTTCATCATATAGTTTTTGCCAACACGAATAAAACCAAACAATATTATCAGGTTTCTGAGAAAAATTAGTTTCAATATTATACAGCAGTTGTTTTACAAAATAGCTCTTTCCAGAATTAGACGGCCCTGCTAGAATGCATGAGAATGGATGTTGCAAGCGTGTATCCATCACCACAATACTCGGCTAATACCCAAAAGGCAGGGTTGTGAAACCGTCAATTAGTCGCCGCTTTGTATAAACGCACTTTTGTGTTTTGCGTAACGGCCTCGTTTCAATCTCCCAGTACTTTTTATTTCTTACAATGGACGGTTGTTGTACGACAATACGCTTCTGTGTATCTGTGTCAGAATTGCTCGGGTAGTCCAGAACTAGATCTTTTAGACTGTTGAAATTAATAGATTGAGAGTTACCAACATTTAGTGTTATCCCCTTAACTTTTAAGACAGTTTTACCGGTGTTGAGTTTGTATCCGTAAGTTTTGGGGCCCGCGGATACAAATTCTGTGATGTGTGTACCATTGGGTATTTCACTGGTCAGCTCCCCCAGGTAATCGCCTAAAGGCGGCTGCCACTCACCATCTCTCTGTACAAAAATAACAGAATCTGTGTCGTGATAAAGGCACCTCTCCTGCAGCCGGTCCAGCAGCGAATAGAGCTCTAGCCGGGCATACGCTGTTGGAAAACACGCTATAAAAATGTTTGTGTTTTTGTTGACGGTATGGTGACTAGTGTTGAGCATTCCGATACCGCAAGTATCGGGTATCGGCCGATACTTGCGGGTATCGGAATTCCGATACCGAGATCCGATACTTTTGTGGTATCGGGTATCGGTATCGAAACAACATTAATGTAATAATGTGTAAAAGAAAGAATTAAAATAAAAAATATTGCTATACTCACCTCTCCAACGCAGCCTGGACCTCACCGAGAGAACCGGCAGCGTTCTTTGCTTAAAATTCGCGCGTTTACTTCCTTCCGTGAAGTCCCGGCTTGTGATTGGTCGCGTGCCGCCCATGTGGCCGCGACGCGACCAATCACAGCAAGCCGTGATGTAATTTCAGGTCCTTCAGGATTTTAAAATTACGTTCTGGCTTGTGATTGGTCGCGTCGCGGTCACATGGGCGACGCGACCAATCACAAGCCGTGACGTCACGGGAGGCAGGACACGCGCGCATTTTAAAATGCGCGCGTGTCCTGCCTCCCATGACGTCACGGCTTGTGATTGGTCGCGTTGCCCATGTGACCGCGACGCGACCAATCACAAGCCAGAACGTAATTTTAAAATCCTGAAGGACCTGAAATTACGTCACGGCTTGCTGTGATTGGTCGCGTCGCGGCCACATGGGTGGCACGCGACCAATCACAAGCCGGGACTTCACGGAAGGAAGTAAACGCGTGAATTTTAAGCAAAGAACGCTGCCGGTTCCCTCGGTGAGGTGCAGGCTGCGTCGGAGAGGTGAGTATAGCAATATTTTTTATTTTAATTCTTTCTTTTACACATTAACATGGATCCCAGGGCCTGAAGGAGAGTTTCCTCTCCTTCAGAACCTGGGAACCATCAGGGATACCGTCCGATACTTGAGTCCCATTGACTTGTATTGGTATCGGGTATCGGTATCGGATTGGATCCGATACTTTGCCGGTATCGGCCGATACTTTCCGATACTGATACTTTCAAGTATCGGACGGTATCGCTCAACACTAGTGGTGACCTTTTGCGTATGTCCAGTTAATGGTTGCGGTGTCATCATCAAGGAAATGTAACATCGAGATGTCATAGTAAGGCAGGAACAAATACTTAAAAAGCTGATCTGGGTCCCTAACAATGCTGGTACAGTATTTTTTAACATTTTTCTGTGTCATCTGCATAATACGCTCTCTATAGATCTCGCAGGAGTGTCTCAGAATTTCAACATCTTGTTTGCAATAAGATTTTAGCTCAGCCTTGAAGTCAAAAGTTGTATTTACCTGTGTCGCATACCACTCCAGGAACTCTACCTTCTCACCAGGTGACATGTACTCCACCCCATAATATTTTACATCAGGTATGGGGCCTACATAGTTTTGGTTTTCTCTGGTATTAAAAAAGTGTGGAAAATGTCCTTTGCCTCCTGAAAAACCCATGGCCTGTGGTAATTTACTGAGTTTCATGGGGATAAAATTTAGAGAGTCTATGAACCTTATACACAGATCGGGTAGCGTCATACACAATTGGGTGTAGCCGACTTAACATTCTGCAGGCTTAAAACATTTTGTGATAAATGCAACCGTTTTGTTTTCAGAAATAGCGAGACTGAGCATAAATGTAAAGGTTTGCGCTGCCCTGTATGTCGCGGACGTATAAATAAATTCGATGCTCATCTCTGTTACATGCGGCGGTATGTAGCACAGGATGAGAAGGATTGTTATATTGTAGCGCCCCCACTGCCGCAGGGCCGAGGGGTACCCGGTACCGGGCCTCTGAGTCTCTGCTCTGGGGTTGTCACGGTGGCTAGACCCGGTCCGTGACCCTGCTGTGGGGCGTACAATAAAGGTGGAGGTATGGGATGATGTTGCGGTGCAGTGTAGGTCGTAGTAAATAACGAGGACACCAGGTTGCAGTCTCTTTACCTCTTTACTGAAGGTTTTAGAGTCCTCAGTCCAGAGCGCTGTTAACAGGGCTGGTTGAGACCGGCCGGTCCAAAGGCACATCAGGAGTTCTCTTTACAGGTGGGAATCAGTGTCTACCTTCTAGCGCTGTGTGTTGTAGTCCTTCCCTGCTGAGCTCCCGGGATAGTCCTCACAACTCATTCTGTCTGTCTCTGATGTTCGTTCTCTCCGTCCCCCAGGTGGTATGGTAGGACGCACCCGTATGACGGGGTAGGCCTGGAGTTCTTCCGGGACCCTAGAGTCGCTCCTCTCCCACAGCTGCCTCCGTTGTCTGCTTAGGTGTTAAGTGGGACAGCCAACCTATAATTGGCTGTCCGGCCATGGTTTGCAGTAGTACTTAAAGTCTCTTACTTGCTCGGCGTTCCGGCCACCGACTGTTTGCGCCTCAGAAGGATGTTGCCTCGGTCTAACAGCACGACTCCTTCTGGTCCTAATTCCTCTTTACTGTATTCCCGTTGTTCACTGGTTTGTTCTGCTCTGAGGAGTCTGCCAGGATCCCATCCCTGACAGGTCCTCTCACTAGCTCTTCCCAGCTACTTCTCTCTCTGTCTTCCTGTCCAACCCCCAGTTTTACCAGAGTGTGAGGAGTGGCCTACTAGATAGAACCACCCCCCCTGGTGGCCGGAGTGTGAAGTGTAGTGTGAGTGTTACCTGGTCAGAGAAACTCCTTAGTGCAATCAGACGTACCATAGCTCCCCATAGTGGCGGAGCCACAGTACTGCAACGACCAGGACTCTGGGGCGCTGCACTTCCCCCCCGGTTAAATCCAGTACTCCCGGACTGGGAAAACAAGAACAACAATACATGTTAACAGAAAACACACAAAATTTTGAAATAGCATAACAATTAAACATAACAGTGCTTCCCTTTATGGGAGGTGAGGACTCTTGAACGTTGCGAAAGTTAGGTCATGCACAGTTTATGACTCTCAGTTCAGTGGTTGAAACAGCGGGGACCCCGGGTAAACAAAGGGGTCCCCCTTTTGAAAGTTTTTGAGCAATTCACCGTCCATTACCCTATTGTCCATTTTAAAACCTGTAACAAAAGATATGCATACAAACATTTTCAACTAAATAGCAGCCCTCATTAATACCTCCAAGTTTTGTAGCGGAGGGGAGTTTGGTTCTGAGTGCTGCGTGTGGACCGTCGCAGCGCAGGGGTTGCTATTGGCCTAACAGGGCCCGCTATGCTTGCTACCGCTGGTGTAGTGCACTGTCTTCTAGCTACACTTCTAGTGAGTCTGGGTAGCACTGGCAGGTTGGGGCTCTCAGAGCTGCTGCTATCAACAGTGGGTACAGCAGATTCACCGATAGCAGAGGGAGGATTTGCCGGTTCAACGGTTGGCATGACATCTTCAGGTAGGGCTTGTTGAGGTTGCGGGACCGGATGATCTGGTACCACCATTGCTTCTGGTGGGTCCGGCTGTGGAAACGTTAGAACAGGTACCACGATGGCCTGGTTTATCTGAGTCCAGTACTGGGGAAAGTCACCAAGGACGGTATGGATCATCTTCTCCTTTTCCACCGGCGGGGAGATTCCTGGGGCCGTGTCCCTCTCTCTCAACTTATCGGGGCAGACCTTAAGGTGATCCCTGGATACCGCTGTCGAGGTCTCCCCTCTGTCTTTGCTGATGAGACAGACCTTCGTGTTGTCGAAATCGGATGGCAGGATGGTGTACGGCTCCGCTTCCCATTGGTCATCGAGCTTGTGTAGTCTCCTCTTTCGCTTAAGTACTTGCTCACCAGGTGACAGGGGAATCGCAGGAGCGTGCTGGTTGTAGTCCCTTTCTTGTTTTTGCCTAGCCTGGGCGAGACTTCTTTCTACGCACTCCTGTACTTTTCGGTACCTTCGCTGCCTTTCTGCATCCCAATCTGCATCCGGCGAGGTATCTTCAGGGATGAGGACCCCCATGTCCAGATCAACGGGTAACTGGCTAGACCTTCCTCGCATCAGGTACGCTGGAGTGCAGTTGGTGGAATTTACTGGAATGTGATTGTATATATCCACCAAGTCAGGCAACTTTGTCGGCCACAGGTTCCGTTCCTCCATGGGCAAGGTCTTCAATAAGTCGATCACCACTTGGTTCATCTTTTCGCACATCCCATTGGTTTGAGGATGGTACGGTGTGGTTCTGATCTTCTTACACCCGTACAGTTGGCAGAACTCTTGGAACACTTCTGCTTCGAATGCTGGTCCCTGATCGGTCAGTACCTTCTCCGGGTAGCCATGGGGCCTACAAAAGTACTGCTGGAAGGCCTTGGCGGCAGTCCTGGCTGTTAGATCCTTGACAGGTACGACCACCAAAAATCTGGAGTAGTGATCTACGATGGTAAGAGCGTAGATATAGCCTGACTGGCTAGGTGTCAACTTCACATGATCCAGCGCGACCAGTTCGAGCGGTCGTTTGGTGATGATAGGCTGCAGGGGAGCCCGTTGGCTGCCACGGTCCTTCCTGCGTAGGCTACATGGACCGCACTCCCGACACCACTTCTCAATGGCTCTCTTCATGCCAATCCAATAGAACCTCCCTCGGAGTAGCCTCTCTAGCTTCCTCCATCCGAAGTGTCCGGCTCCATCGTGGTAGGCTCCCAGAACCATGGGCGCATCTCGCCTTGGCACCACTATCTGCCACACCAATTCATGAGTACGTGGGTCGATGCTCCTCCTGCACAGCTTGCCATCATGGATAAACAGTTTGCTTCTCCCCTTCCACAGCTGTTGGGTTTCCTGTGGATCATCTGGGCCGGGATGCAACCCTGCCTGCGTCAAGAGCTCTTTCACCCGACGGACCGCGGGGTCACCATCCTGAGTTTCCGCCCACCCGTGATGGGGCAGGGGATTCAGCGTGGCATCCGGTTGGTTCTTGTGCCTGTTCTTCACATGATGAGAGTTCTGAGTGGCTTTGGGGCGATGGAATGCAGGCAGCTCCACCTCTTCAAGTGCCTCCGGGTCTTCTCCCATTTCTGGCAAATTGGGCATTCGGGACAAAGCATCGGCATTGGCATTCTTGTGTCCTGCCCGGTACTTGATGGTGAAATCGTAGTTGGACAGCCGGGCCATCCACCGCTGTTCCAAGGCCCCGAGTTTGGCAGTATCCAGATGCGTTAGCGGATTGTTGTCCGTGAAGACGGTGAATTTCGCGGAGGCCAGGTAGTGTTTGAACCTCTCTGTCACTGCCCAGACGATGGCAAGGAATTCCAGCTTAAAGGAACTGTAGTTGTCAGGGTTCCTTTCCGTGGGACGGAGTTTCCTGCTGGCGTAAGCGATCACCCTTTCTTTGCCGTTCTGAAAAAACCACTAGATGGCAGCAGAGTCACTGTCATTCAAATAGAAGCTAACCAAAAAATAGATTTAAAATGAATTTATTGAAAATAACAACAATACAAATAAATATATGTGTAAAAAAGCTACAGCATAACCTCTAGATAGTACCTCATGGGAGGAAAGTGGGAAGCACAGTACAAACAATGTCCACAAGGACAGATGAATATGTGTATCCAAGAGCACCTATCCACCTATAATATAATCTGGGCCTATAAATCTCTAGGTGCACATCGCATCCACTATAGGAAAATAATGACCGGTCCCAAGTAATTAGGCAGATTGAAATCTCCGTACCTACCCACTCCCCATATGCCTATAATAACAACAAATCGTACATGGCATGAGGCGTTCTGAACCTGGGACAGCACGGCTCCTAATCCCACATTGCTGGCATCTGTGTACAGCACAAACGGTTGGTTGTATTCGGGGTAAGCCAGTACCTCTTCTCCCGTCAGTGCCGACTTCAAACAGGTGAAGGATTCCTCCAGCTCCTCGTTCCAATCAAAGGGGGTGTTCCTCCCCTTGGTCTTCTTTGGTTGGCCCACCAACAGGTTTTGCAAGGGTGCGGCCTTCTTGGTGAAGTCCTTAATGAACCTCCGGTAATAGCCTACCAGCCCGAGGAACTGCCGGACTTCGTGGAGGTCACTGGGCTTTGGCCAGTCCTTGATCACTGTGACCTTGTCGGGGTCTGGGGCCACTCCTTCAGCGCTCACCACATGGCCCAGGTACTGCACTTTAGGTTTCAGCAGATGACACTTGGACGGTTTCACCTTTAAGCCGAAGTTGGACAGGGCTTCAAACACCTCGGCCAGGTGCTTCAGATGGTCTTCGTAGGTCTTAGAGAAGACAATGACATCATCCAAATACAGCAACACGGTTTCAAAGTTCATGTGTCCCAGGCAGCACTCCATCATCCTCTGGAACGTCCCGGGAGCATTGCACAATCCGAAGGGCATGTAGTTGAACTCGCAGAGACCCATTGGGGTCGTGAAGGCTGTCTTCTCTTTGTTCGCCTCCGCCACAGGAACCTGCCAGTACCCACTGGTGAGATCTAAAGTAGAGAAGTAGTTAGCAGATTTTAAGGCAGCCAGAGACTCCTCTATCCTGGGCAGTGGGTATGCATCTTTATGTGTAATGCGATTCAACTGTCTATAATCAACACACATCCTCATTGTACCATCTTTCTTTTTGACAAGGACTAACGGAGCTTCCCAGGGGCTACAGCTGTCTCTCACTACCCCAGCCTCCTTAATTTCCCGCAACATGTCCTTGGCACACTGGTAATGAGCTGGGGGTACAGGGCGATATCTCTCTTTTATGGGTCGGTGATCTCCCGTGGGGATATGATGTTGGATCCCCTTCACCTGCCCAAAATCTAAGGGGTGTTTGCTGAATACTTGCTCGTACTCGTGTACCACCCTGTAGGCCCCCTGTTTTTGATGGGATGGGGTAGAATCAGTGCCCACATGTAATTCCCGACACCAGTCTTTCGAGTGCTCTGCAGAACCATTGTCCTCCGTCACGTTTGACGGGACCAAGGGTTCAGGTGTCTGTATCACATTATTATTAACAGTGAACAATTTGGCGAGTGTGGCATACTTGGTGAGGTGGACCTCTTCCTCCCCACAGTTGAGGACATGTACGGGCACTCTCCCCTGGCGAACGTCGACCACCCCCCGGGCTGTCAGAATAGTAGGCCTATTGTCTGAATATACGGGTTCTAACAAGGCCTGGTAGTCCTTTCCCCTGAGGCCTATGGCGGCCCGACACCAGATTAACATTTCACTCCTGGGGGGTATCGCGATGGGGTTTGAATCACTCACAGTGACACGACCAATCTCACCACCAGTCAGCTCTACCTGCTGTCTCTGCATCAGAGCTCTGATTTCCTTTTGCAGGGCACGTTGCTCACTGTGGCCAGCGGTTTCTGCCACCTGTTGCAACAAAACAATAACTTCTGCAAGACAATTTTCTATAACATTAGTACCAAGAGTCATCATGGGATTACATTCTTGACGATCAATATCAACAATCACAATCCCTTGGGCTTTCAATTCCACCCGCCCCACCTTGATGGTGACCTCCTTATACCCCACTTGTGGCAACGGCTGACCATTACTGGCTATTATGGTGAAATCATCGTCAGGGCCACGAGTAATATCAGTGTCCTCCCAATACCGTTTATAAAGCACGTAAGGTATAGTCGTCACCTGAGAACCGGTGTCCAGCAAAGCGTTCAAGGGGATTCCATCAACCACTACAGGGAGAACTGGTCGTCCTCCAATATACTTGGTTCTCCAATGCTGCGGGCCTGACCGTCCTACTCCTGGGGGTTGGCCCTTTGCCCCAGGGGTTGCTCGTTTAAAGGACAGTACCTTGCAATGTGGCCCACCTGGTGACAGCGGCGGCAGATGGGTCGTCCGTCCTGATGGAAGCGATCGCTGTCCCGGCCTCTGGTCGGTGGGGTCCTCTTCTGTCGCGTCCAGGGGACATCTTCTGGTCTGGAGGCTAGCTGGATCTTTTCTTTGGGGGCCTCCTGTAGGGACTGCACCGTCCGGGCTAGGGCAGCAACGCTCTTGGTCAGCTCCTGCATCTGAAGACGGAGTCCTGCAGGGGAGTCGTCCTCGAAGCTCTGGGCGTCGGCCTCCGCGGCAACTGGGGTATCCGATGCCACCTCCTGGTGGTATGTGAGAGCGGGGCGCCTGGGTGGTATTGCGCGGCTGGGCTGTCGCTCCTGCAATGCCTGGATAGCTTTATCTTTGAATTGCGCAAAAGTAAAGTCTGGATTTTGCATGGCCAGGAAGAGCAATTGGCCCCGCTGGTGACTGCACAGGAGCCCCTCAATGAACCGCTCCTTCAGAAGTTTATCCTCATCCTGCATGCTGCCGGGGTCACTCTGCTTAATGGCCCGCATCGCCTCCTGGAGATTAAGGGCATAGTCCCGTAAGCTATCCTGCGGTCTCTGTTTGCATCCATAGAAAGTCAGTTTAATTTCTGTAGCAGTGCGAGTATCAAAGGTGGCTTTAAGCTTTGCAAAAATCTGTTGTGCAGTTCCCTTATCCTCGGCGGGCCAGGACTTCAATTCTCTCAGAGCCGCCCCAAAGAGTTGGCCGGTTATCATATGAACCTTCTGAGGCTCTGTCAGGGGATAGAACTCGACCAGGCTGCAGAGCCCTTCCTTAAAGTCAGTGAATGTATGCGACTCCCCAGAGTATCGTGGGAGCCAGGCCGCTCCGGGCAGGTACGGCATAGAGAAGGGCATTATGGCTTTTGTGTTAGCGGCAGTGTCCGACTGGCTGAGGGGAACAGCGGGTTCTGCGGCAACCGGTGGTGGTATTAGGGCCGCGGCTTCGCTCGCTGCGGGGACCGGAGCTGCCCCTGCGTCCGCGGCTGCGGCCGCCACCTCCTCTCCTCCCGACTCGGACATGGCTGTCCCTTCCTCCCACTAACCTGCTGGAGGTCGGAGTTCCTCTTTACCGGGATTGGCACTGTACCGCGCTTTCTCGTTCCGCGCTCCTTTTGGCTGGTTCCGCCCACGAAACTGAGGCTCCTCCCTCCGCGCACGGCAATGGCGAATCGTGGCGGGAACTCTTGGCGGCAATTGGCAACGCACAGTCTTTGCAAAAAGTTACAGTCCAAGCACAATAAATCACAGTTCCAAGGCACACATGACCCGATTCTTCAGGCTTAAGTAGATCCTGTTCGTGACGCCAAGTTGTAGCGCCCCCACTGCCGCAGGGCCGAGGGGTACCCGGTACCGGGCCTCTGCGTCTCTGCTCTGGGGTTGTCACGGTGGCTAGACCCGGTCCGTGACCCTGCTGTGGGGCGTACAATAAAGGTGGAGGTATGGGATGATGTTGCGGTGCAGTGTAGGTCGTAGTAAATAACGAGGACACCAGGTTGCAGTCTCTTTACCTCTTTACTGAAGGTTTTAGAGTCCTCAGTCCAGAGCGCTGTTAACAGGGCTGGTTGAGACCGGCCGGTCCAAAGGCACATCAGGAGTTCTCTTTACAGGTGGGAATCAGTGTCTACCTTCTAGCGCTGTGTGTTGTAGTCCTTCCCTGCTGAGCTCCCGGGATAGTCCTCACAACTCATTCTGTCTGTCTCTGATGTTCGTTCTCTCTGTCCCCCAGGTGGTATGGTAGGACGCACCCGTATGACGGGGTAGGCCTGGAGTTCTTCCGGGACCCTAGAGTCGCCCCTCTCCCACAGCTGCCTCCGTTGTCTGCTTAGGTGTTAAGTGGGACAGCCAACCTATAATTGGCTGTCCGGCCGTGGTTTGCAGTAGTACTTAAAGTCTCTTACTTGCTCGGCGTTCCGGCCACCGACTGTTTGCGCCTCAGAAGGATGTTGCCTCGGTCTAACAGCACGACTCCTTCTGGTCCTAATTCCTCTTTACTGTATTCCCGTTGTTCACTGGTTTGTTCTGCTCTGAGGAGTCTGCCAGGATCCCATCCATGACAGGTCCTCTCACTAGCTCTTCCCAGCTACTTCTCTCTCTGTCTTCCTGTCCAACCCCCAGTTTTACCAGAGTGTGAGGAGTGGCCTACTAGATAGAACCACCCCCCCTGGTGGCCGGAGTGTGAAGTGTAGTGTGAGTGTTACCTGGTCAGAGAAACTCCTTAGTGCAATCAGACGTACCATAGCTCCCCATAGTGGCGGAGCCACAGTACTGCAACAACCAGGACTCTGGGGCGCTGCACTATCTTTTATGATTTTGAATGTATGCAGGAGACAGGCACGCACATTCCGAATTACATTTATGCTACTATGCTGTATGGTCACCCCTCCTGGGAGTTTAAGGGTGATACCTGTACACATGACTTTGTACAGTTCTTTACAAACGGTAAATTTTCAGATCACACATTTATTGCCCACAATGGTGGTAGATACGACTCATACTTTATTGTTAAGGAACTGATTTCTGAAAAACTACAGGTAAAGTTGATAACCCGAGGCGGCCGCCTCTTGTGTGTGACGCTACCCGATCTGTCTATAAGGTTCATAGACTCTCTAAATTTTATCCCCATGAAACTCAGTAAATTACCACAGGCCATGGGTTTTTCAGGAGGCAAAGGACATTTTCCACACTTTTTTAATACCAGAGAAAACCAAAACAATGTAGGCCCCATACCTGATGTAAAATATTATGGGGTGGAGTACATGTCACCTGGTGAGAAAGAGTTCCTGGAGTGGTATGCGACACAGGTAAATACAACTTTTGACTTCAAGGCTGAGCTAAAATCTTATTGCAAACAAGATGTTGAAATTCTGAGACACGCCTGCGAGATCTATAGAGAGCGTATTATGCAGATGACACAGAAAAATGTTAAAAAATACTGTAAGCGTCAGAGGCAAACGATTGTAGTGAGCAGATGTGTTGATCCTTTTCAGCTCATCACCCTGGCCTCAGTGTGTATGGCAATGTACAGATTTAAATTTCTTAAAAAAAAGACTATCGGCATTTTACCTGGTGATAATTATCACAAGGCAAAAAAGCGCTACTTGTCACCGGCTATACAATGGCTCATGTATGTAGCCCGCTCCGAGAACATCGACATCCGCCACGCATTGAGAGGCGGTGAAAAACGAGTCGGGAAATATTTTCTAGATGGTTATGCCTATGTTAGCGGCCAGCACATAGCATTTGAATTTCTGGGGTGTTTTTATCACGGGTGTCCCGTGTGCTATAATGAAAATGACAGGAATAAGGTCACAAACACGTCCTACGGCCAGTTATATTACACCTTTTTAGCTAAAAAGCGCTACTTACAGGCCTGCGGCTACACACTAAGAGTGTTGTGGGAGCATGAGTGGAATGAAATGGTTGAAAATGATTCTAACCTTCAATCATTTCTCCACCAGATGGAATTCCCCGTTCCTTTAGACCCCCGTGATGCGCTTTATGGCGGGCGAACTAACGCCATTAAGCTCTATCACCAGCTGGCAGAAGAGGAGAATTTACATTACTACGATTTCACCAGTCTGTACCCCTTTGTAAACAAAACTAAAACATACCCTGTAGGTCATCCAGACATCATCTATGACAATTTTGGATTCATTAAAAAATACTTTGGCATTGCTAAAGTCAAGGTCTACCCACCGAGAGATTTATTTTTTCCAGTTCTACCGGTAAAACTCAACAAAAAATTAATGTTTCCCCTATGCTACACATGCGCTGTAAATTCCCAGGCAGATATTTGTGCGCATAGTGATGAAGAGCGTGCATTGTCAGGCACCTGGTGCACTATAGAGCTCGAGATGGCGATAGAAAAAGGGTATCGGATCGCGCACATCTATGAAATATGGCATTTTCCTAAAACAACTGATGATCTGTTTGCACCCTACATTAAACTACATCTGAGGGAGAAGCAGGAAGCCTCTGGTTACCCTAGCTGGTGCACTGATGAGATCAAGAAAAGGCAGTACATTGACTCCTTTCTTGAAAAAGAAGGTGTGCAATTACGACCTGAAAATATAGCTGTCAACCCTGCTAAGAGACAGATCTCCAAGCTTTTCTTAAATTCTTTATGGGGGAAGTTTGCTCAGAGATCTAATCTATCATGTACCAGCATTGTTAGGGACCCAGATGAGCTTTTTAAGTATTTGTTCCTGCCTTACTATGACATCTCGATGTTACATTTCCTTGATGATGACACCGCAACCATTAACTGAACATACGCAAAAGGTCACCACACCGTCAACAAAAACACAAACATTTTTATAGCGTGTTTTACAACAGCGTATGCCCGGCTAGAGCTCTATTCGCTGCTGGACCGGCTGCAGGAGAGGTGCCTTTATCACGACACAGATTCTGTTATTTTTGTACAGAGAGATGGTGAGTGGCAGCCGCCTTTAGGCGATTACCTCTGGGAGCTGACCAGTGAAATACCCGATGGTACACACATCACAGAATTTGTATCCGCGGGCCCCAAAACTTACGGATACAAACTCAACACCGGTAAAACTGTCTTAAAAGTTAAGGGGATAACACTAAATGTTGGTAACTCTCAATCTATTAATTTCAACAGTCTAAAAGATCTAGTTCTGGACTACCCGAGCAATTCTGACACAGATACACAGAAGCGTATTGTCGTACAACAACCGTCCATTGTAAGAAATAAAAAGTACTGGGAGATTGAAACGAGGCCGTTACGCAAAACACAAAAGTGCGTTTATACAAAGCGGCGACTAATTGACGGTTTCACAACCCTGCCTTTTGGGTATTAGCAGAGTATTGTGCTGATGGATACACGCTTGCAACACCCATTCTCATGCATTCTAGCAGGGCCGTCTAATTCTGGAAAGAGCTATTTTGTAAAACAACTGCTGTATAATATTGAAACTAATTTTTCTCAGAAACCTGATAATATTGTTTGGTTTTATTCGTGTTGGCAAAAACTATATGATGAAATCTCTCTCTCTTTTCCCCACGCCAGATTTGTGGAGGGTCTGCCAAATACATTCGTAGATGACGAATTATTCCCACCGGAGAAGGTGAATTTGGCTATTGTTGATGATCTCATGGAGAGTGCTAGTGAAAATTGTGAGATAGAAAAAGCCTTTACCAAGTATGTGCACCACAGGAATCTCAGCATTTTCTACCTGGTACAAAACATATTTTGTCAGGGTAAGAAAAGCCGTACGATAAATTTAAACACAAAATACATGGTGTTTTTTAATAATCCCCGAGATAAATTACAAATTTTAACTCTAGCTCGCCAGATGTATCCCGGAAAAACACGTTTTTTCCTGGAAGATTTTGAGGATGCCACGCGGGAACCTTATGGGTATTTGCTTTTAGATTTGAGAGCTAATACCCCTGAGGAACTCCGCTTAAGGCCGGCGTCACACTGGCGAGTTTTACGGACGTAAGAGCGCAGAAACTACGTCCGTAAAACTCGCATTACATACGGCACAATTATTCTCAATGGGGCTGCTCCTATTAGCCGTATATTACGGTTCAGTATTATACGGCTTTCTACGGCCGTACAAAATCGCAGCATGCTGCGTTTGTCAGCGTATTGCGCAAATAATACGCCAATGAAAGTCTATGGGGGCGAGAAAAATAGGGATTCCACACGGACCTGCAGTGTGACTTGCGAGAAATACGCAGCGGTGTTAGTGAAAAGTCGGTAATTCAATTGCCGGCTTTTTCCTTCTCCTTCACAAACCCGACAGGATATGAGACATGGTTTACATACAGTAAACCATCTCATGTCCCCATTTTTTTTGCATATTCCACACTACTAATGTTAGTAGTGTGTATGTGCAAAATTTGGGCGCTGTAGCTGCTAAAATAAAGGGTTAAATGGCGGAAAAAATTGGCGTGGGCTCCCGCGCAATTTTCTCCGCCAGAGTGGTAAAGCCAGTGACTGAGGGCAGATAATAATAGCCAGGAGAGGGTCCATGGTTATTGGCCCCACCGTGGCTAAAAACATCTGCCCCCAGCCACCCCAGAAAAGGCACATCTGGAAGATGCGCCTATTCTGGCACTTGGCCACTCTCTTCCCACTCCCTGTAGCGGTGGGATATGGGGTAATGAAGGGTTAATGCCACCTTGCTATTGGAAGGTGACATTAAGCCAGATTAATAATGGAGAGGCGTCAATTATGTCACCTATCCATTATTAATCCAATTGTAGGAAAGGGTTAAAAAACACACACACACATGATTAAAAAGGATTTTAATGAAATAAACACAGCGGTTGTTGTAATAATTTATTGTTCTCTCAATCCATCAGGAACACCCTCGCTTGGAAAAATAATAAACGCACAAGATACATACCTTCTGGTGAACCGTCTCGTCCCACGAGGTAATCCATCTGAAGGGGTTAACTAATATTACAGGCAGGAGCACTGCAAATGCAGCGGTGCTCCGTGCCTGTAATCCCCGGCGAATGAATGAAATGTAGGTCATTGACCTACATTTCCTTCAGTCGCGGTGATGCGCCCCCTGGTGGATGTCCTCATATGACCTGGAGCGTGGGAAAAAGTTCCCAGGCTGCAGTTCATGAGAACATCCAGCAGGGGCGCATCACCGCGACTCAATGTAAGTACAGATCCTGCTTTCCTTTCAGCACCCGGGGATTACAGACACGAGCGAGTGGTTTATCGCAGCTCTGCCTGTAATATTAGTTAACCCCTTCAGATGGATTACTTCGTGGGACGTGATCTGACATCAGAAGGTATGTATATTGTGCGTTAATTATTTTTCCAAGTGAGGGCCTGCAAATGGATTGCGAGAACAATAAATTATTACAACAACCGCTGTGTTTATTTCATTAAAATCCTTTTTAATCATGTGTGTGTGTGTGTGTGTGTGTTTTAACCCTTTCCTACAATTGGATTAATAATGGATAGGTGACATAATTGACGCCTCTCCATTATTAATCTGGCTTAATGTCACCTTCCAATAGCAAGGTGGCATTAACCCTTCATTACCCCATATCCCACCGCTACAGGGAGTGGGAAGAGAGTGGCCAAGTGCCAGAATTGGCGCATCTTCCAGATGTGCCTTTTCTGGGGTGGCTGGGGGCAGATGTTTGTAGCCACGGGGGGGCCAATAACCATGGACCCTCTCCTGGCTATTAATATCTGCCCTCAGTCACTGGCTTTACCATTCTGGCGGAGAAAATTGCGCGGGAGCCCACGCCAATTTTTTCCGCGATTTAACCCTTTATTTTAGCAGCTACAGCGCTGAAATTTTGCACATACACACTACTAACATTAGTAGTGTGGAATATGCAAAAAAAAAGGGGATATGAGATGGTTTACTGTATGTAAACCATGTCTCATATCCTGTCGGATTTGTGAAGGAGAAATGAAAAGCCGGCAATTGAATTACCGGCTGTTCACAGATATCGCGCTGAATGAAATATAAATACAGAATATATATATATATGTGTCTCAATGACATACACTCACTGGCCACTTTATTAGGTACACCTGTCCAACTTCTTGTTAACACTTAATTTCTAATCAGCCAATCACATGGCGGCAACTCAGTGCATTTAGGCATGTAGACATGGTCAAGACAATCTCCTGCAGTTCAAACCGAGCATCAGTATGGGGAAGAAAGGTGATTTGAGTGCCTTTGAACGTGGCATGGTTGTTGGTGCCAGAAGGGCTGGTCTGAGTATTTCAGAAACTGCTGATCTACTGGGATTTTCACGCACAACCATCTCTAGGGTTTACAGAGAATGGTCCGAAAAAGAAAAAAAATTCAGTGAGCGGCAGTTCTGTGGGCGGAAATGCCTTGTTGATGCCAGAGGTCAGAGGAGAATGGGCAGACTGGTTCGAGCTGATAGAAAGGCAACAGTGACTCAAATCGCCACCCGTTACAACCAAGGTAGGCCTAAGAGCATCTCTGAATGCACAGTGCGTCGAACTTTGAGGCAGATGGGCTACAGCAGCAGAAGACCACACCGGGTACCACTCCTTTTAGCTAAGAACAGGAAACTGAGGCTACAATTTGTACAAGCTCATCGAAATTGGACAGTAGAAGATTGGAAAAACGTTGCTTGGTCTGATGAGTCTCGATTTCTGCTGCGACATTCGGATGGTAGGGTCAGAATTTGGCGTAAACAACATGAAAGCATGGATCCATCCTGCCTTGTATGGAGCATCTTTGGGATGTGCAGCCGACAAATCTGCAGCAACTGTGTGATGCCATCATGTCAATATGGACCAAAATCTCTGAGGAATGCTTCCAGCACCTTGTTGAATCTATGCCACGAAGAATTGAGGCAGTTCTGAAGGCAAAAGGGGGTCCAACCCGTTACTAGCATGGTGTACCTAATAAAGTGGCCGGTGAGTGTATATATATATACATATTGTATATATGTTTTAATTAACATTTGAGCACATAAATCCATTAGATGTCGGTTTTGCAAGCCTGCGCGAAAATCTCGCAGTACGGATGCCATACGGATTACATACGGAGGATGCCATGCGCAAAATACGCTGACACACCCTGACTACGGATCACTATTTTGGGAACATTTCACCGTATTTCGGCCGTATTACGGCCGTAAAATACGGACCGTATTGTCTTACGCCGAGTGTGAAGCCGGCCTAAGGACCGGCTTGTTTCCACCAGCGTTGCCTGCTGTTTATGTTCAAAAGAAAAACACTTCTAAAAAGTGAATTTTACCCAGGTATCAGACATTCTACGCTGTGTGCGTTGTGCTGTAAAGATGTCTGAGAGACTCCGACATAACTTGGCTCTCTTAAAAACTCTGGTGAAGGCAACCCCAGCTGTCCGAAAGTCTATTTTGCGCAATGCAAGCAATGATTTAATTACAGCCATAGGCGAGATTGCTTTAAACATCTTAAAAGGCAGGATTCCGCTGAAAGAGCGTCAAAAAGGCATATTAAAGAAGTGGCGTAAAGCTATAAGAACCCTGAGCGACAGATCTCAGCCCATAAAGAAAAAGAAGCGGTTACTAAAGCAGGCCGGCGGGTTTATCAGCCCTCTTTTAGCTTTTGCAATCCCTATAATAACAAGCCTGCTCGCAGGAAGATAATGGAGCATACAGAGAAAATGTATCTAGTCCCCAAACAGGAGCTAGACAAACTAAGACCCGGCGCTACAGCTAACATACGCGACAGTGTTATTCATCGCCTTGATGGCGAAATTAGCGACATTTTACAACGTCGTGACATTCCCGATGATGTGAAAATTAAAATGTATAGCACCGTGCTACAACGATACTTGGTGCATACGCGGCACAGCTCAAAAGAAGTAACGGCTTTAAATCTCGTTAGCACTCCTGATCCTGGTCAGCAACAATTGTCAAATACCGACTCTGATAAAAATCAAGAGATCGCTGAAATTGTCAGCCACATAAACCAAAGATATAAAAAGAATGCTGAATTTTTACTAAACAGGTTACTACAGAATAAAAATGTTACAGCATGGAATAATAAAGCTGAATTTATTTTCAAAGGATCCGTAATACCAGGGTCTAACTTACTGGATTTGGTACGTAGTACTACGCAGAGTCATGCTCTGACCGTCAGAAATTTACCGCCGGGTTGGGAATCATTTATGCAGGCTATGGCCGAGCTAAATATACCGTCTACAGTTGTTGGTAACCCCACTACTAGGAAGCTTTTAGATGAACTAAAAATTTCCAGCAGCGAGACACACGCTGTATCTACGCCGCAGAAGCTAGCTCCGACGCCGCGTACAATCCAATCTTTACATTCCCCGTCATTAGGTACCACACGTGGAACTCTGCTACCTAAAAGAAGGTCTCTACCGATGCTACAAACCATGTGGCTCATGATGTAAAGAATGTACTGGATAAATATGACGTACATGACTTGTAACAACATTTTATTTTGTAAGAAGTGTAATGATGTATATTCAAGTGATACTATTTATTTTGTAAGAAGTGTGTTGCTGTATGATCCCTGTACTATTTAATGTGATTGTTTTTATACTCTGCAAGAATCATTGAAATGTCTTTGAGATGTGTTTATTTTACAATAAAATCTTTTACATTTTTACAATACCGTGTCTTTTGCTTTTTTATAAACGTATAAAACACCACGCTTCATACTTGCGGGTGTTGTAATATGGGCACATACATAATGCTCCCATTATAAAACACATATAAATGAGAATACCACTATCCGATAATACTGCAGAAACACAGGCTCATTCTCCCTATCAGCGGATTATCAAATAAGAGTAATCTTAATACAACATATAAACATCTAATATAAAACAATTACTGGGATAACATTCACTGCATCAAACACTGTGATAATAATATTAAACTATATCAAAAGGGGACAGCCAGACAAGGAGGGACAGCTGGCTGACAGGAAGGGGAGGGGTTACACACTTTGATACACTTTGATAGGGGCGGGTCCACCTGTCAAATTGAGTTTGACGAAACCACCCGACGCTCTACTACTCACAATGGAATGAGTGTGCCCTGGCAGCAATTTTCAGAAAGGGTCTTTCTGAAGCCCTTAAAGATGTTATGGTGGGGTTCCCCACGCCTACTGGTCTGAATGAATCAATGTCTTTGGCCATTCAGATTGATCGGCGTTTGCGCGAGCGCAAAGTTGTGCACCATTTGGCGGTGTCCTCTGAGCGGAGGCCTGAGCCTATGCAATGTGATAGGACTTTGACCAGAGCTGAACGGCAAGAACACAGACGTCAGAATGGGCTGTGTTTTTACTGTGGTGACTCCACTCATGCTATTTCTGATTGTCCTAAGCGCACTAAGAGGTTCGCTAGGTCTGTCACCATTGGTACTGTACAGCCTAAATTTCTCTTTTCTGTTACTCTGATTTGCTCATTGTCGTCCTACTCTGTTATGGCATTTGTGGATTCGGGCGCTGCCCTGAACTTGATGGATTTGGAGTTTGCCAGGCGCTGTGGTTTTTCCTTGGAGCCTTTGCAGAGTCCTATTCCCTTAAGGGGGATTGATGCTACGCCATTGGCCAAGAATAAACCTCAGTACTGGACTCAGCTGACCATGTGCATGGCTCCCGCACATCAGGAAGATATTCGCTTTTTGGTGTTGCATAATTTGCATGATGTTGTCGTGTGGTTTTGCCATGGTTACAGGTTCATAATCCTGTACTGGATTGGAAATCAATGTCTGTGTCTAGTTGGGGTTGTCAAGGGATACATAGTGATGTTCCTGTCAATTTCTTCTTCCACTCCTTCTGAAGTTCCTGAGTTTTTGTCGGATTACCAGGATGTATTTGATGAGCCCAAGTCCAGTGCCCTACCTCCTCATAGAGACTGTGACTGCGCTATTAATTTGATTCCTGGTAGTAAGTTCCCTAAGGGCCGACTTTTCAATTTATCTGTGCCAGAACATGCCGTTATGCAGAGTTATGTAAAGGAGTCCTTGGAGAAAGGGCATATTTGCCCGTCTTCGTCACCGTTGGGAGCAGGGTTCTTTTTTGTGGCCAAGAAGGATGGCTCTCTGAGACCCTGTATAGATTACCGCCTTCTCAATAAAATCACTGTCAAATTTCAGTACCCTTTGCCTCTGCTGTCTGATTTGTTTGCTCAGATTAAGGGGGCTAGTTGGTTTACCAAGATTGACCTTCGAGGGGAGTATAATCTTGTGCGTATTAAACAGGGCGATGAATGGAAAACAGCATTTAATACACCCGAGGGCCATTTTGAGTACCTGGTGATGCCATTCGGGCTTTCTAATGCTCCATCTGTGTTTCAGTCCTTTATGCACGACATCTTCCGGAAGTATCTGGATAGGTTCATGATTGTATATTTGGATGATATTTTGGTCTTTTCGGATGATTGGGAGTCTCATGTGAGGCAGGTCAGGATGGTATTCCAGGTCCTTCGTGCTAATGCGTTGTTTGTGAAGGGGTCTAAATGTCTCTTTGGAGTTCAGAAGGTTTCCTTTTTTGGCTTCATTTTTTCCCCTTCTACTATCGAGATGGACCCTGTTAAAGTTCAGGCCATTTATGATTGGACTCAACCTACATCTGTGAAGAGTCTTCAGAAGTTTCTGGGCTTTGCTAATTTTTACCGTCGCTTCATCGCTATTTTTTCTAGTGTGGTTAAGCCTTTGACTGATTTGACGAAGAAAGGCGCTGATGTGGTGAATTGGTCCCCTGCGGCCGTTGAGGCTTTTCAGGAGCTTAAACGTCGTTTTACTTTGGCCCCTGTGTTGCGTCAGCCAGATGTTTCGCTCCCTTTTCAGGTCGAGGTTGATGCTTCTGAGATTGGGGCAGGGGCTGTTTTGTCTCAGAGAAGTTCTGATGGCTCTTTGATGAAGCCATGTGCTTTCTTTTCTAGAAAGTTTTCGCCTGCTGAGCGTAATTATGATGTCGGCAATCGGGAGTTGTTGGCTATGAAGTGGGCATTCGAGGAGTGGAGACATTGGCTTGAGGGAGCCAAACATCGCGTGGTGGTCTTGACTGATCACAAGAATCTGACTTACCTCGAGTCTGCCAAGCGGTTGAATCCTAGACAGGCTCGATGCTCGCTGTTTTTCTCCCGTTTCAATTTTGTGGTCTCATACCTTCCGGGATCTAAGAATGTGAAGGCTGATGCCCTTTCTAGGAGTTTTTTGCCTGATTCTCCGGGAGTCCCTGAGCCGGCTGGTATTCTCAAAGAGGGGGTGATTCTGTCTGCCATCTCCCCTGATTTGCGGCGGGTGCTGCAGGAGTTTCAGGCTGATAGACCTGACCGCTGTCCAGTGGAGAAACTGTTTGTCCCTGATAGATGGACTAGTAGAGTTATTTCTAAGGTTCATTGTTCAGTATTGGCTGGTCATCCTGGGATTTTTGGTACCAGAGATTTGGTTGCTAGGTCCTTTTGGTGGCCTTCCTTGTCACGGGATGTGCGTTCTTTTGTACAGTCCTGTGGGACTTGTGCTCGGGCCAAGCCTTGCTGTTCTAGTGCCAGTGGGTTGCTTTTGCCTTTGCCTGTCCCGAAGAGGCCCTGGACGCATATTTCCATGGATTTTATTTCTGAGATTCCTGTCTCTCAAAGGATGTCCGTCATCTGGGTGGTTTGTGATCGGTTTTCTAAGATGGTCCATTTGGTACCCTTGCCTAAATTGCCTTCCTCCTCTGATTTGGTTCCATTATTTTTTCAGCATGTGGTTTGTTTGCATGGCATTCCGGAGAACATTGTGTCTGACAGAGGTTCCCAGTTTGTTTCTAGGTTTTGGCGGTCCTTTTGTGCTAAGATGGGCATTGATTTGTCTTTTTCTTCAGCGTTCCATCCTCAGACAAATGGCCAAACCGAATGAAACAATCAGACCTTGGAAACCTATCTGAGATGCTTTGTTTCTGCTGATCAGGATGACTGGGTGACCTTCTTGCCATTGGCCGAGTTCGCCCTTAATAATCGGGCTAGTTCGGCCACTTTGGTTTCGCCTTTTTTTTGTAATTCTGGTTTTCATCCTCGTTTTTCTTCAGGGCAGGTTGAGCCTTCTGACTGTCCTGGTGTGGATTCTGTGGTGGACAGGTTGCAGCAAATTTGGACTCACGTGGTGGACAATTTGACGTTGTCTCAGGAGAAGGCGCAACGTTTTTCTAACCGCCGTCGCTGTGTTGATCCCCGACTTCGTGTTGGGGATTTGGTTTGGTTATCTTCTCGTTATGTTCCTATGAAGGTTTCCTCTCCTAAGCTCAAGCCTCGTTTCATTGGTCCTTATAAGATTTCTGAAATTATCAATCCTGTGTCATTTCGTTTGGCCCTTCCAGCTTCTTTTGCCATCCATAATGTGTTCCATAGGTCGTTGTTGCGGAGATATGTGGCGCCTATGGTTCCTTCCGTTGATCCTCCTGCTCCTGTGTTGGTTGAGGGGGAGTTGGAGTATGTGGTGGAGAAGATTTTGGATTCTCGTATTTCGAGACGGAAGCTTCAGTACCTGGTTAAATGGAAGGGTTATGGTCAGGAGGATAATTCCTGGGTTGTTGCCTCTGATGTCCATGCTGCCGATTTGGTTCGTGCCTTTCATTTGGCTCGTCCTGATCGGCCTGGGGGCTCTGGTGAGGGTTCGGTGACCCCTCCTCAAGGGGTGGTACTGTTGTGAATTCCGTTCTCGGGCTCCCTCCTGTAGTCGTGAATGGTACTTTGGTGAGTTCGGTCCTTGGACACCCTCTGGTGGCTTTGAGTGGAACTGCTGATCTCTGAGGTTGGCTTTCTCAGCTGCCCTCGCTTATTGCTTCTGCTGGCTTCCCTATTTAACTCTGCTCAGATCGTTAGTTCATGCCAGCTGTCAATGTCTCAGTACTGGTTCAGATCTCTCTTGGATTTCTCAGATGACCTGTCTACTCCAGCAGAAGCTAAGTCCCTGCTAGTTCATTTGTTGTTCATTTGTTTTTGAGAATATTTCTCAGTACATGCTATGTTTCTAGTCCAGCTTGCTATTATGATATTTCCTTGCCAGCTGGAAGCTCTGGGGGTGCAGAGTTGCACCTCCACACCGTGAGTCGGTGTGGAGGTCTTTTTGCACACTCTGCATGGTTTTTGTAGTTTTTAATACTGACCGCACAGTTCCCTTTCCTATCCTCTGTCTATCTAGAGAAGATTCGGCCTCCTTTGCTAAAATCTGTTTCATTCCTGTGTTTGTCACTTCCCTTTTAACTCACAGTCAATATTTGTGGGGGGCTACCTTTCCTTTGGGGAATTTCTCTGAGGCAAGGTAGGCTTCTATTTCTATCTTTAAGGGTAGTTAGCTCTTAGGCTGTGAAGAGGCGTCTAGGGAGAGTTAGGCACACTCCACGGCTATTTCTAGTGTGTGTGATAGGATTAGGGATTGCGGTCAGTAGAGTTACCACCTCCTCAGAGCTTGTCTCAGGTTTTCCGTTTTAACCTTCAGGTCATTCCGGGTGCTCCTAACTACCAGGTCCATAACATAGGACCTGCTATTAACCCGCCTGACCTCGATCACATGTTCATGGCCGGCCAATAATGGTGGCGCTAGCGGCGCATGTGCACGGTGACGGAAAGGTCCTCCATGGAGGCAGGGCGTCAGGCTCTGCGCGCACGCGCCGGGAGATCCCCCGGGGCGACCGCACAGAACACACAGACGCCCGCCCACATGAGGGAGCCACCCATCAGCCGGGCGATGCGCACGGCCACCAAGAGGTGAGGTGAGTAATAGAAAGACAGCAAATGCTGCAAGAGTTCCTGGCCGGCAGTAAGACCGCAATAACTAACCTGCAGAAATCCAACCAAAAAGTAAGTCAGACCGCACCCAATACTGACATTGTCTTCATGGACATCAGAGCGCACGTCCACACCAGGGGGTCCTCCTGGTCATAGTCCACGATAGATATAAAAGCAAAGGACAGCGCCACATCAGGGAGTGTTAGGCAATAACACGCTTTATTCTGCCTCCTGCGGCAACATTTCGGTCCGAGGATAAAGCTTGATAAAGGTCCTCGGACCGAAACGTTGCCGCAGGAGGCAGAATAAAGCGTGTTATTGCCTAACACTCCCTGATGTGGCGCTGTCCTTTGCTTTTATATCTATCGCAATAACTAACCTGTCATAAGAAAATGAGACAGAAAAGAGGTCCAGCAAAATTACACCGGACCACAGATAGAGGAATGCCACTAGTATATATTGTGTGATCGTGTGCGGCCAATACATAAATAAATAACCACAAAGGTCACAATAATAAGAAAAATGGCAATATATGCTAACATACATTGTGCAAGGGAAAAACATCTGGAATACATATCATATTGTACAACAGTACATACATGCATAAATAGCATCTTACAAATATATGCCGCAACACAGAACACACCAGTTGGACAAGTCCATTAATAATGTACAGATAAGAGATAACCAACTCCTGTTCAAATGGGCATTCATGTCTGGAGAGTTGGCGAAGATGGTAAGATCTTAATCCAAATGGCCAAGGGAAGAAGGAGGCGGCAGTCAATAGAAGGCCCACAAGTAGAGGCAATTACTGATAATAGAAGGACAAAAAAACAATTGTTAAAACCACAAAAAAGCATAAAAACAAGAAAATTAGTCCGGAAGGCAAATGATGGGTCCCAACATAACCAGAGCATCAAGATATCAAATCACTAGAGATACGGGGCAAAGTTCAAGGATTCATTAAGACCTCTGGGGGTCATACAGTCCAACATAACAATCCATTTTGTTTCTATCTGCGCAAGTCGTTTTTTGTTATCGCCGCCCCTCACTCCCAGGTGGAGTGCATCAATCCCCCGAACAGAAAGTAATTTTGAGTTACAATTATGATGCAACCAAAAATGTAGGGGGAGCGTTTTTAATTCAATCTCTGTGGGCACCGTCTTGGCCGCGTCAATGTCCCGCACATGTTCCCGCACGCGGACCCTCAATTCACGTGTAGTAAGGCCCACGTAAATCCTCGGGCACGGACAGGTGGCATAATATATAACGTTTGTTGTCCCGCAGGAAATGCGCTGTCTAATCTGAAAAGTTCTAGAGCCATCACTTGATTTAAAGTCAGAACAGCGCAGGACATTGGCGCAGGCAAGACAGTGCCCACATGGGGTACAACCCGTGCGAGGGCCGACGGTGCCAAAAGGATTTGTTGGGGCGGGAATGTAGTGACTCCTGACCAACATATCACCAAGGTTCATGCTCCTTCTCGGGGTCATAAGGGGCAGGTCACCCAGGGCAGCACGCAGGGAGGGCTCAGTCCTAAGGACCGGCCAATGTTTTTTAAGGATTGAACACATACTCTCCCACTCGTGATTGAAGGTGAAGATGAATCTGATGTGACCATCTCCACCCTCAGCACGACATCGAGTGGTAGAGTGCAATAGATCACTCCGTGGGGTTCTGCGGGCACGATCATAACCGGCTTTGATAGATCTGCGGCTGTAGCCGCGAGCCGTAAATCTCTGTTTTAAATCGCTCGCCTGTGATTCGAACTTCGCCTCAGAGGAACAAATTCGCCGCATCCTGAGAAACTGTCCGACCGGGACGGCCCTCACAGTGGCAGGGTAGTGAGCAGAGGCAGCATGCAACAAAGAATTAACAGAGGTGGGCTTCCTGAAAACATCCGTCTGGATGCGCCGGTCAGAATCGACACTGTAATAAGGCAGCCCCCACAGTCAGACCCTGTAATAAGGCAGCACCCCTATAGGCAAACCCTGTAATGAGGCAGCACCCCCATAGTCAGACCCTGTAATAAGGCAGCCCCCCTATAGTCAGACCCTGTAATAAGGCAGCCCCCCCTATAGTCAGACCCTGTAATAAGGCAGCCCCCCATAGTCAGACCCTGTAATAAGGCATCCCCCCTATAGGCAGACCCTGTAATAAGGCACCAGCACCCATTAAAAAATAAAAAAATAAATAAATACTCACCTCTCTTCTTCCAGGTTCCTGCGCTGCTCCCGCTGATCTCCTGGCAGCGGGCGTCGGGCAGTGATGTCATCGCGCGCGCTGTCAGTGTTGGCGACATCAGAAGCCGACACTGACAGGGAATGATGGTAGAAGGAGCGCAGCACTCCTTCACCCATCATTGCGGTCAGCTGTATCGGCTAAATGCCGGTACAGCTGATCTTCCGATGACGGCGGGGGGCCACTGCTGGCACCGCCCCCCGCCCACCTGCTCAGGGGCTCCGTAGCTACAGATCAGGGAGATCGATTCTCCCTGCTCTGCTGCAGAATGTTACTGTATCAGCGCGCTGCGTGCACTGATACAGTTACAGTAGCGTAGCTCCGGGTGGGCCTCCTCAGAGCACCGGGCCCGGGGCGCCCGCACCCTCTGCCCCCCTGGTAGCTACGCTACTGTCTTCAATGGCAACAATAGCGTTAACCACTATTTAAGTATATGCTTGACTGGAAAGTACATTTGAGGAGAAAAGTGTAATTCCTTCATAATATGACAATTTTGGTAATGGTGTAAATGTAAAATATCAAATTTGTCACGCCTTGACTTTTCAAGACAATAATTGTTAATCTGAAAGTCGGGATTAGGTATTTTATCCACCCACTTGTGAATATAAAGTATTTCCATGTACTTCTCACAGTGAGTTCCTTCTAGAGTTTTGATTAGTCATTTGTCATTATCTGGAGATTCCACAGTTCTTGTTGGATATAATAATGTGCTTTTTAAGGAATAGAATGAGTTTTATTTGTTTATCTTCATTTGCCTCATCGCTAAAGGTTGATATTTTTATGTTATTTGTCACCTATTATTCTGTTTCGGTAATGTGACATGTTATATTGTTTTATATAACCCCTGGCAAAAATTATGGAATAACTGGCCTTGGAGGATGTTCATTCAGTTGTTTAATTTTGTAGAAAAAAAGCAGATCATAGACATGGCACAAAACTAAAGTCATTTCAAATGGCAACTTTCTGGCTTTAAGAAACACTAAAAGAAATCAAGAACAAAAAATGTGGTAGTCAGTAATGGTTACTTTTTTTTAACCAAGCATAGGGGAAAAATTATGGAATCACTCAATTCTGAGGAAAAAATTATGGAATCACCCTGTAAATTTTCATACCTAAAAATAACATCTGCATCAAATTAGATCTGCTCGTTAGTCTGCATCTAAAAAGGAGTGATCACACCTTGGAGAGCTGTTGCACCAAGTGGACTGACATGAATCATGGCTCCAACACGAGAGATGTAAATTGAAACAAAGGAGAGGATTATCAAACTCTTAAAAGAGGGTAAATGATCACGCAATGTTGCAGAGGATGTTGGTTGTTCACAGTCAGCTGTGTCTAAAATCTGGACCAAATACAAACAACATGGGAAGGTTGTTAAAGGCAAACATACTGGTAGACCAAGGAAGACATCAAAGCGTCAAGACCGGAAACTTAAAGCAATATGTCTCCAAAACAGGAAACGCACAACAAAGCAAATGAGGAACGAATGGGTGGAAACTGGAGTCAACGTCTGTGACCGAACTGTAAGAAACCGCCTAAAGGAAATGGGATTTACATACAGAAAAGCTAAACGAAACCGATCATTAACACCTAAACAGAAAAAATCAAGGTTACAATGAGCTAAGGAAAAGCAATCGTGGACTGTGGATGACTGGATGAAAGTCATATTCAGTGATGAATTGCGAATCTGCATTGAGCAAGGTAATGATGCTGGAACTTTTGTTTGGTGCTGTTCCAATGGGATTTATAAAGATGACTGCCTGAAGAGAACATGCAAATTTCCACAGTCATTGATGATATGGGGCTGCATGTCAGGTAAAGGCACTGGGGAGATGGCTGTCATTACATCTTCAATAAATGCACAGGTTTGTTCACATTTTGGACACTTTTCTTATCCCATTAATTGAAAGGACATTTGGGGATGATGAAATCATTTTTAAAGATGATAATGCATCCTGCCATAGAGCAAAAACTGTGAAAACATTCCTTGAAAAAAGACACATAAGGTCAATGTCATGGCCTGCAAATAGTCCGGATCTCAATCCAATTGAAAATCTTTGGTGGAAGTTGAAGAAAATGGTCCATGACAAGACTCCAACCTGCAAAGCTGATCTGGCAACAGCAATCAGAGAAAGTTGGAGCCAGATTGATGAAGAGTCCTGTGTGACACTCATTAAGTCCAGGCCTCAGACTGCAAGCTGTTAGAAAAGCCAGAGGTGGTGCAACAAAATACTAGTGATGTGTTGGAGTGTTTTTTCGTTTATTTTTCATGATTCCATAATTTTTTCCTCAGAATTGAGTGATTCCATAATTTTTCCCCTATGCTTGGTTAAAAAAAAGTAACCATTACTGACTACCACATTTTTTGCTCTTGGTTTCTTTTAGTGTTTCTTAAAGCCAGAAAGCTGCCATTTGAAATGACTTTAGTTTTGTGCCATGTCTGTGATCTGCTTCTTTTCTACAAAATTAAACAACTGAATGAACATCCTGAAAAGGCCGGTGATCCCATAATTTTTGCCAGGGGTTGTATAATGCACTTGTGTTCTGTCACGGTAATGAACACAGCTAAAAATCCAAGATCTAAAGTTGAAACCTAAAAAAGGTCAGTAGTAACATGTAAAAATCCAAACACCTTCTTCTTTCCTTATTTACTTACCCTTTTCATCACCTTCAATTAAAATTTGGTCAAATGCCACAGAAGTTTTGCAGACCTTGACCTAATGTAACTGACAAGATGCAAAGCTGCACTCCAACTTAAATACTTGTTTTTTAGCCAAAAATAATTGTTATAATTGGGTTTCATTCAATATTTTGCACCGTTTGCCTTTGATAGCCTCTGTGTTGTACTGTTTATATCTGGCTGCAGAATGAGTTAACTAAGACTCCATCACTGACCATGTCCAGAGTTTCAAATTCCTTTATCTGTGTTTTTTTTTAAACTTGTGATTTATAACCACCGACCACAACATAGTTAAATGTGTAGGTAAAAATATAAATTTTAAAATTGTGGTGTGTCATTGTATTCAGCCCCCTGTAGTTTGATGCCCCTAAATAAAATCCTGAGGGACCAATTGCCTCCAGGAGTCACACAATTAGTAAATTGAGCCCACCAGTATATCATTTATTCTCAATATAATACAGCTGTTCTGTGAAGGCCTCAGAGGTTTGAGAACATTAGGGATCAAACAGCATCATGAAAACCAAGAGACACACCAGACGGGTTGGGGATAAAATTGTAGAGAAGAGTAAATCAGGGTTAGGAAATGTAAATAATAGCCCAAGCTCTGAACATTTCATGGAGCACTATTCAATCTATCATCCAAAAATGGAAGTATGGCACAACTGCAAAGCTACCAAGACATGGCTGTCCACCTAATCTGACATTCGAAGCAAGGAGAGCACTGATTAGAGAAGCAACCAAGAGGCCGATTGTTAAATATGCTTATTTTGCACATTTATTTAATCAAGACTATTAACCAGGTGCACTACTCTTAAAGAAAAATGTCATGATATTCTCATAAAAAAGTGGTGGTTTATTGAATTGTCCACAGAAAAACCACATTGTAGTGAAACATAAAAATAGATGAAATAGTTACGAACAGATTGTCCATGTGTAAATATCAATGCTTGATACTCATCTTTCCCAAAGTTCTGAATGGTAAAAGCCGTCTGTCTGTGTGAAATCTGAAAGTCATCATGGCTACCAGCTGTTCCTGTTCCTTCCTTGTGTGACTTGTCTGATGTCCATGGAGAATGATGGTGAAGGCAGGAGGTGACAGCCCCCACGTGACAAAAAGCCCCCCACCCTCCTAAGAGACGTTATTTATATGTTCCACAGACCACGTTTTCCCCTTTATATGGTGTTGACTTATACTCTGAGCTACATACACAGAAATTGCTTATTGTAATGTCAGCAAGAAGCAATGTGCTCAGTACAGAATAAGAATAATTCAATTAATAATTAATATTTAACACCGATGGTCACCTTTGAGGAGCTGCAGAGATCCACTGCTCAGGACAACTATTAGTCATATACTACACAAATGTGGACTCTATGGAAAAGTTGCAAAAAGAAAGCTATTTTTGAAAGCAAGCCATAAGAAGTCCCGTTTACAGTCTGTAAAACGCCATGTAGAGGGCACAGCTAGCAGACGCAAGAAGGTGTTCTGGTCAAATGAGACCAAAATGGACTTTTAGGGCTAAATGAAAAATCCTATGTGTGGTGGAAAACTAACATTGCATATCACCCTAAAAATACCATCCCCACGGTCAAACATGGTGGTGGCAGCATCATGCTGTGGGGATATTTTTCTTTAGCAATGGACAGGGAAGCTGGTCAGTGTTGATGGGAAAATGGATGGAGCTAAAAACAGACAATCCCAGAAGAAAACCTGTATAAACGCAGCAAAAGACTTAAGCTTGGGGCGTAGGTTCACATTTTAGCACTTCAAAATACAATGCCCCCAATCAAAACTACTATATTTTCAGCAAGGTAGGACTGTAGTTAAATAATACAATAAAAAATAACTTTTAATAAATATTCCTAAAAAAGCCACACAGGCTCATAAAACAACATGAATCACAACACGTATATGTATATGCTGGCTGCTAACGCCACTGAGCTTCGTTTAATGCTCCAAAAAACCAGCACGGTGGAAACACACCACCACCTTGTTATATAAGCTGACATTGTGTAAAAGGCATCTTCTCTCATAGATCCCCTATCTAATACACGTCATTAAACAGATCAAACTTAAAGGGAGTATTTGATTGCTATCAGTAATCAGAACAATCTCACCCAAAGTGAAGGTCGCTTCACAGAAATGCTGTGGTCCAGGAATCCATATATGTGAGGTGGCACCCTGCGTGTCCGTTCCAAACCTCACTCGCATGGATCCCGCCACCTGCTTGTTCTATCCCTCATTCACGGTTTCTCCCAACGCGTTTCTTTGTGGCAATTTCATCAGGGGAGAGGCCACTTAACAAAATTCATTGAGGTGTGTGTCGACCAACCAGCACACTTAAGAGGGTCGACTTACAGACTTTGGAATTTTTTCACCACTTAAATAAAAAAATAACCTAGACATGTTTGGTGTCTACAAACTCGTAATGACCTGGAGAATTATAATGACATGTCAGTTTTAGCATTTAGTGAACATGGTAAAAAAAAAAAAAGGGTAATCGCGCTTTTTTGCAATTTTACCTCACTTTGATTTTATTTTCCCGTTTTCCAGTACACTATATGGTAGAACCAATGGTGTTGTTCAAAATTACAACTCGTCTCGCAAAAGAACAAACCCTCACACGACCATACTGAAGGAAAAATGAAAAAAAGTTATGGCTATGGGAAGAAGTGGAGCGAAAAACAAAAACGGAAGAACCCAAGGTGGTGAAGTGGTTAATCATAAGCTCAGCAAGTCTGTAGTCAATGATCTGCATGATGCTCATCAGCATTTAGTTTAGCTAGTCTCATAGAATTTGACCTTGACAAGGAGATGAAAGGAAACAAGCTTCCTGCCTGACTCCAACATGTAGGAAGCAAAAACACAGTGATAGTGAGGAAGGTTCATATATTACACATTGACAATCCATATTTTTCTACATATTTCTTTAAATGGAAAAAAAAATAAAAACTTCCTAGGTTATTTTCTTAGATAAAAGCTTGTTGGGAAAGGGTGCCTTTCCGAGATGATGTTGAGATGTGTCCTCTCCGATCTAACCATTACCACTTGAACAGAGTGAAGATTTCAGAACAGCTGAGCTGCAGTCATACGGGATTAGATAGTTCCCGAAAACGGCAGATTTTAACAGCTGGAGGAAGAAGAGCTGAAGAACATTCTGTCTGAAGGATGTGAGACTCTATGTTCAATGGCAAAGTCAAAAAATGTATTATTTTGGATAACTAAACATACACCGCGCGCACAATTATTAGGCAATTTGTATTTTTGATTGAACAACTACAGCGCCGTCCGCCAATCCAAAAGGTTAATAAATCTGAAACCTGAATATTTATTATAACTAAATGAAACTAAACAAATTTCCATCTAATCTGTTTCATTTAATCTGTGCAAGTGAAAATAATAACCAAACAATTCAAAATGTACAAGATACATTTCTGACATTTCAATAAAAATATTGCAGTGCCCCAGAGACCTGGTCGCAGTAACGTCGCTCTGCCACTAAGTGGAGTGATGGTATGTCTGATGGCACTAAAGGAGTTCACCTGACCAGGTATCACAATCACACATTACACTTCACAGTCTGGCCACCAGGGGGAGAAAAGGGTTCTATGTATTAGGCCACTCCTCACACTCTGGTAAAACTGGGGGCTGGATAAGAAGCTAGTGAGAAGCTGACTGGGTTTTGCCCAGGCAACACCTAGTGAGAGAAGGGGTTGCTTGGGAAGATTCAGGGGGGTCCCTGTCAGGGGTGGGATCCTGACAGAGGCCTAGCGAACAGGACAGAACGTTACGGAACCGCGCCTGCACGACATTGCTGCGGTATCTTAAGAAAGGACAAGAAGCGAGGTTTATTGTGGAGAAGTGAGAAACGAGATCACAGCAAAAAGGCGATAATACCAGTAGGAGTCGTGCCCCGAGATCGGCAACATCCTACTGAGGCGAGTAGCCGGTGGCCGGAACGCCGAGGAAGTATTGGGCTCCAAGCATTACTTCAAACCAACGGCAGGGCAGTTAACTATAGGTTGGCTGTCTCACCTAAATCACCTAAGCAGACATAGGGGGCAACTTGTGGGATAGGGGAGACTCTAGGGTCCCGGAAGAACTCCAGGCCTACCCGTCATACGGGTGCGTCCTAGCCATATCATCTGGGGGACGGAGAGAGAAAGAACATCAGAACAGAAACGAGAGTTGTGAGAAAGAACATCAGAAACAGACACAACAGTTGTGAGGACTATCCCGTGGTGCTCAGCAGGGAAGTACTACAACACACAGGCGCTAGAAGGTAGGCACTGATTTCCACCTGCAAAGGGAACTCTGGATGTGCCTTCGGACCGGCCGATCTCAGCCAGCCCTGTTAACAGTGCTCTGGATTGCGGATCCCGAAGCCTTCAGTAAAGAGGTAAAGAGACTGCAACCCTGTGTCCTCATAATTTCATCGCTCCACGCACCACCACCTTTAATTGGACGCCCCCTAGCAGGGTCACAGACCGGGTCGGGCCACCGTGACCACCCCGAGACAGAGAGGCCCGGTACGAGTACCCTGCAGCCCTGCGTCTAGGGGCGCTCCAAACTTGGCGTCACGAACAGGATCTACTTAAGCCTGAAGAGTCAGGTCATGCGTGCCTTGGAACTGTGATTGAACTGTGCTTGAACCGTGATTTATTGCAAAGACTGTGTATTGCTATTACCACCAAAAGTTCCCGCCAAAACCGCCGCCATTGCAGCGCCACGAGGAGTGCAGAAGAAGAAGAAGGGTGTGCCGTGGGAGGAGACTATCAAAGCGGCGCCAAAAGTGGCGACCGCCCTATCCGACTCCTGCTGCAAGATGACGATCTGCCCCGAAGCAGAGGAGAACCGCCCCCTGATCTGCAACGGCGGGAACCAAGAAAAGAAGGAGCCCGACCCCCAAGGAATGGCGGAGCCAGGTGCATGTGCAGCTGCTGACCTCGAGATAGCGGAGGTGACCAGCGAGTATCTGAGCGATGACGCAGCGATCCCGGGTTGTCCCCACCGGCTGGAGGTGGACCCGAACCCACCGCAGCTGAGGGACCCAAACTTCTTGGAGCCGCCGGCGGAGGAGCCGAGTCCACCTATCCCGACCACGGAGCCGTGCCGGGGGAACGCCTTGGGAGAACCGCGGTCCGAGCCGCTGCCGACTCCAGTGTCCTCGTCAGTGGAGCAGAACGGCATCGGTGGAACCACATCAGACGCAGGTATGGGAAGCGCCCCTGCCCCACCGACTGATCCTGCTCCCATCCCGACAGTGACCGATTCCTCTCCGCTGAGCTGGTGGTGATCACCCCCGACACTATGGAGAAGCTGATGCCTCCGCTACCGACAACTATGGGGGAACCCTTAGATGTGAGCTCAGAGGGGGTGATCTTCCAGTGGGATACCCCCCGGATTGGGCCAGATGGAGCCCGGGAGGAAGGCCTCAGCCTTGCTGTGCTCACCTGGGAGCAGTATAAACAGTGCTTAATTCTACACTGGAAAAACCGAAAGGAGACAGAACCAAGTGACCCACCAACAGTACCGAACCCAAAACCTGCACGCGGTAAGCGGGACTTGGTAAAACGAGGGACTGTACTAGCCTTTCACCCGAAACGGGGTTGGGGCTCAATACAAGAACCAGGACTACCGACTGACATCTTCTTTACTAGCTACAATGTGAAGACCCCGTTCCGCAACAGATGCGACGACCCATTGCTATGTAAGGTGGCCGGAACGCCGAGGAAGTATTGGGCTCCAAGCATTACTTCAAACCAATGGCAGGACAGTTAACTAATGGTTGGCTGTCTCACCTAAATCACCTAAGCAGACATAGGGGGCAACTTGTGGGAGAGGGACGACTCTAGGGTCCCGGAAGAACTCCAGGCCTACCCGTCATACGGGTGCATCCTAGCCATATCATCTGGGGGACGGAGAGAGAAAGAACATCAGAACAGAAACGAGAGTTGTGAGAAAGAACATCAGAAACAGACACAACAGTTGTAAGGACTATCCCGTGGTGCTCAGCAGGGAAGTACTACAACACACAGGCGCTAGAAGGTAGGCACTGATTTCCACCTGCAAAGGGAACTCTGGATGTGCCTTCGGACCGGCCGGTCTCAGCCAGCCCTGTTAGCAGTACTCTGGATTGCGGATCCCGTAGCCTTCAGTATAGAGGTAAAGAGACTGCAACCCTGTGTCTTCGTTATTTCATCGCACCACGCACCACCACCTTTAATTGGACGCCCCTTAGCAGGGTCACGGACCGGGTCAGGCCACCGTGACCACCCAGAGACCGAGAAAGAGAGGCCCGGTACCGAGTACCCCGCGGCCCTGCGTCTGGGGGCGCTCCAATATCACTGACCAATATACCCCCTCTTCTTTTCAATTCCAGTCATGGAATCTGTCAATTTCTTAATCTGTTAATGTCCCACTTTTAGGGCCGCCGCACCAACCACAGTCCCACAGACACTGATCAGAGAGGTGACTGTTTTCCTTCATTATAGTCTACAATTTAAGAAGGGCCCACAGGTTCTGAGTAGGGTTTAAATAGAGATAGCAAAATTTGGACCTGGGCCCCCACCTCCATGTTCATCAGATGTAAGGGCCTTTGAAGCGTTCTGGATCCTATAAAGACATGCATGTAATAGTGTCCCCATCATAGTACCTTCTTTTAATAATGTCCCCCGTCTTGTCACCTTTCTGCAATATTGTCCTTCATTCTGGGCAACTTTCTATAATAACGAACCCTGACCTGTACCTTTCCTGTAATAATATCCCCAGTACTGGCCTCTCTCTCTGCAATAACATCCCCGTCCTGTCTTTCCATAGTGTAATAAATGTTAGTTATCTTAGGCCACATCCTGTTGTAATATTCCCTGTTCTGGGCCTCTTCCTGTTATAATGTCCCTTAATCTGGGCCCATTTTCATATAATGTCGCCCCTCATGGAACGCTTCCTCGTTTAATGCCCCCTGGTGTGGATTCCCTACTGTAATAATGTTCCTTCTCCTTCCTGTAGCAATGTCCCTATCCTAGTAAAATGACCCTCATCATGGGCCCCTTTCTGGTATAATGTCCTCCATCATGGGCCCCTTTCTGGTATAATGACCCATTCTGATATAATGAACACCATCCTGGACCCCTTCCTTGTATAATGATCCCCAAAACACCAAAAACAATTTTTAACAGATAATCTGATACTAGGTTTTTGCTGTGTAATCTGAAGGCAGGATAATGCAGGGGCAGAGAGCCTGGTTCCAGTGATGTGTCACTTGCTGGTCTGTATGCTGTTATTTTGCTACAAACACTGTTTTCTCTGTTGCAGATTTAACGGAGCTCTGAATGCTGAGCTCTGCATGACCAGCCCACAACACTGGTTGGCAGCTGTCAGTGTACACTGTATATTAACTGAAAGATGTCAATCAGTGGTTGGGGCAGGGTTACATAGAGCACTTGACTATGAGACACACAACACCTATTCCTGTAGTGATAATCTTCTGTTAATAAAACACCAATACATCAATGTAATCAGGCTCTCAGCACCTAAGTCATACTGCTATCAGATTTCATAGCGAAAACCTGCTGACATATTCCCTTTAACTCAATGGATTATGTTACCAAATTCTTCATTCATACAAGTTTTCGAATCGGGTCGACCACCATTCTTTCTCTTTCTTGAATTTTAGTACGTTTCTTCCCACCCATGTGTGGGTCAGTGGCCTCTCACTGGTATATGAGTCAGTCACAGAGTTGGGCCTAGTCATAATCCATTCACGCGAGCCAATTTCCGCCTGTGCCCCCATTGTATTTCCTCTTGGGATAACACACTCTCTTCGTTTCTTTAACCCATTAAGGGGATGTGGACTTTCCCACAGGAAATCCCAAACATTGCCACACCTTTCCGCCTAAAAGTCACCAAATTGTGTTACCAAGGCAGTATCAAAAATCATAGTTCGACGGAGCGTAGGTCAAAGCAGGCAGAGACGGGAAGAGGTCAAGGCTGTCAATCTTAACAGTAGAAAGGTAGATATGGCCAAAGATCAAGAGATAGAAGAAGCAGTATCAAACACCTTATAGCAGGAACTTAAAGGATCACTAAGGCAAAAGCAATAGGGAAAGGGTCATAAATTATCTGGGACACTTGACCATTGGTTGACCCATGAGACCTACAGCTATAGCAGGATGGAAAGCTCGGAGTAGGACAGTTAGAATGCCTCCTTCCATCCTAAACAGAGCCTAAACTGTTGACTTGTATAGAAGATTGGGAATTGATGTTATTGCCCTACTTTTTTGAGCCAGAATGAATATACCTGAATACTTTGCCATAATTTTCTTTAAGACACCGAATTACTCTCGTTTTCTTATTCAAAACACATCTATACTTATACCTTTCATCCCTCACTCCCATAGTTTATCCAAACAGGTCTGACTCTTTTAAATATTTGGAGTTTTTCTGTGCAATGAAACGTGTAGAAAGTAAACCAATTAATAGAAAATGTGGTCATAATTGGAAATTCACTGCATACATAGAAAACAACCCATAATGAGAATAATAATCAGAAAGGCTCCGTGCAGATTTCTCATTATCACTTTCTTTACTTTTAATTAGCATTTGTTGCGCTATCATTGGGGATTGTCGAATTTACACTAAACTGATTAAGGATGTAATCATAGAAAACTTTCACATTGTTTTTCATGTTGTTCACCAAAAAGTTTACAACAGCTTTAAAATGAGACATTTCAGAACTTTTTCTATTTTTAATTACATCAATATTCTGTTCAAATTAATTGATAAAGCAACTGAAATTATTTTAAGGGGAAACTAAAAATAACAAAGCTAAAATAATGTGGTCACATGAATGTGAACACCCTCTTATAATTGGGAATGTGGTTGTGTTTAGAATTAGGCTCACTTATGTTATATAGTAGTCAATACACAGTGTCACGACTCCTGGGTATTATTGCTGCGGGGAGAGCTGCACACAGCAGCAAGGGAGCTGAGCAAAACGCCGGGTTACTAACAGGTAACAAAACAGGACCTGAACCATGTGACAGACTGGGAGGTGGTCAGGGCAGAGCCAGACGCCGGGGTGCAGAAGAGACGATACACACAAGAGAATAGTCAAACAAGCTAAGATCCGAACCAGGAGATCACAAGGTACCATAGAGGAGAGACAGGGGATTGTCAGAGGAGAAGCCAGAGGTCAGAGATCCAAAAGAACAAACGAGCAGAGTAACGCACGGACAGCAAGGAATACAATTTCAAACCGGGCACACGCTCCATGGGTCAGGCACACAGACTAGAACAAAAATATAGCTGACAAGGAATCCTAGTCTGGAGTGAGTATAAATATCCCTCCCAGATCCAAAGGGAGGCCAGCAAAATTAACCCTGAGAGAACAGGACATTAACCATGTCCTAACCATGACACACAGCTAACAAAAGACTGTCACTTCCAAACAGAAAGCTAGTGTGTACAGGTACAAACACATAACAAACAAATAAAGCTGCACTCTGCAAACATGAAATGTATGAAATTTGAATTGCATTACAGCTCTAGATAAAAAAAAATGGAAATGCTTAGCACATAATTTGGCCAATTCATGCGTACCCAGCTGTCAACGACAAGGCAATCTCCGATTGCTGGGAACTAGTGATGAGTGATACTTGCCCGAGCATCTCACTGCTCGAGATGCTCGGAGCTCGTCGAGTATTTCCGGGGTTGCTCGGTGGGAGTTTGGATCCCCGCCCTGCATGTTTGGCACTCTTTAGAGTGCCAATGAACATGCAGAGATTGTCTGCCACACACTGTAATGCCGCAGCCATGTTGGTTGTGGCATTACAGTGATTGGTTGGCCGTACAGCAACATCAGGTCTATATAAGACCTGGCGCCGCCATGCTCGTCACAGTCTACTCCGGAATCAGGCACTAAGTAAGCAAATCTCTCCCTAGCTCAGCAGCAACTCTCCCTTTGCTGCTGAGCTAGGGAGAGATTTGCATACTTAGTGTGGGTATACCATACAATATACACATATCCATCTCAACTAATAGTCCTTCTGAGGAGTAATAACGCATTGTGTATGTGGCAGACTGCAGTGCATATAGCAAGAGGGTCCATTCCAGTTCTGTCTGCTTCTATTAGAGATATTTCTAGATATAGCCCCAGGTTTCAGGATCCAGGAATAATTTTTTTTTACAGGCCAGCTATTTAAAACTGTGGTTTGTCCATCAAACACGGATCAGAGATAAAAAGTGCACTCCAAATTCTGCCATTTCTGCCCTCCATTTAATTTTTGTTGCAGTGTGTTAGCGAAGTTATTGACACCATTTTGATGGTAAAAATAGTTACCTACAGGCCAGCTATTTCAAACTGTGGTTTGCCCGTCACACACAGATCAGAGATAAAAAGTGCGCTCCAAATATTGCCATTTCTGGCCACCCTTTAAATTTTATTGCAGTGTGAAGATGCCTCCTGCCCTGCACCTGTCGCTGCATACACTCCACTAGCATCATCAGCAAGCACGTCCACGTCCTTGTCCCAGCGCAGCGTTCAGTTGTTCATATCCCAGTCCGTGAAACACAAGCGCAAATACGCAGCCAACACCCCACCGGAGACACTACTAAATTCACACAATTCGTGACTGCTTGCACTCGAAATGCTGGCATTTAGGCTCCTGGAGACAAAAGCTTTCCGCAACCTGATGGCGGCGGCCGTCCTTCGGTACTCGGTCGCCAGCAGCCACTATTTATCAGCAGTCACTATTTACACAAGCACATGTCCCACAACATTAGAAGTGCCCTCAACAATGCAGTTACTGGGAAAGTCCACCTAACCATGGACACGTGGACAAGTGCTTGTGGGCAGGGATGGTACATCTCCCTGACGGCACACTGGGTTAACAACGTGGAAGCCAGGACCCAGACGGACCTTGGGATGGAACACGTCCTCCTGATGCTGAGGATTGCAGGCCCAAGGTCAATCAGGGTTGCCCTCACAGTCTACAGCTCCTGCAGCTCATCCTCCTCCTCTTCAGCCTCCATTTCCGAATTGACCACATCAGTCACAAGCTGGGAGCACTGCAACAGTGCCTCAGCCAAGCGGCAACAGGCTGAGCTGAAGCTAATAAGCTTAGGTGACAAACCACACAATGCTGAAGAGTTGTGGACGGCTCTGAAAGAGCAGGCAGATCTACGGCTGACACCGCTGAACCTACAGCCAGGCATGGTCGTGTGTGACAATGGCCGGAACCTGGTGGCGACTCTGAGGTGAGGTGAGCTCACACACGTACCATACTTGGACCATGTGCTTAACCTCATGGTTTAGCAGGTTCTCAAAACCTATCCGAAGCTGCCGAATCTGCTTGTCAAAGTATGCTGCCTTTGCGGCCATTTTAGAAAGTCAGCTACAGCTTCCGCTGCCCTTGCCGTGTTTCAGCAGCATTTGCAGCTTCCAGCTCACCGACTGGTGTTTGATGTCCCCACGCGCTGGAACTCTACACTGAAGATGTTGGAAAGGATTTGTGAGAAGAAGAGGGCAGTTGTTGACTACCAGCATCAAAAAGGCCATCAGTATTCAGACCAGATTCCACACATAAGACCTCAGTAGTGGACATGGATGTCAGACATATTTACCATACTCCAAAATTTTAAGGACTCCACCAAGATGGTGAGCGGTGATGACGCCATAATTAGCTTCACCATCCCGCTTCACTGTGTTCTGAAAAGCTCTCTGATCACAATCAAAGAGGATGCAATGCAGGTGGAGCACGATGAGATGTAGCAAGGAACCATACAGTGTGATTAAACACAGCGCAGCCTCATCTCTTTCCAATGTGGATTGGGTGACAATGAGGAAGAGGAGGAGAAGGAAGAACACGAGCTAGTTTCATGCGCTATACACGGTACTACCTGCACAACTGTCATGCCGTCTGTGGATGGCCTGAGGACAGGGAGTAGGAGGAGGAGGAAGAGAGCATGGAGGAGGAAGAGAGCATGGTCAATCATCATCTTGGTGAGGACATGGACGTCTTGCCTGTTAGCAGTCTGGCACGCATGGCTGAGTTTATGTTATGCTGCCTTTCCCGTGACTTTCGCATTCTCAAAATTTTGGATGACAGTCATTACTGGTTGGTGACACTTCTAGACCCGCGCTACAAGGAGAACTTTCTATCTCTTATTCTCGAGGAGGACAGGTCTACTAAAATGGGGCAGTACCGGAAGGCCCTTGTTGCTGAATTATTTAAAAAAATTCCCATCTGAAAAAGCTGGTGACAGTTCGTTGGACAACCAAGAAGTACAGGCGAGAGAGACGCAACTCCAATCTAGCAGAGGCAGGGGAACACTGTCAAAGATCTGGGAGAGTTTTCTCAGACCCTCCCATCGCACAGGCTACTCTCACAAGGAGTGCAAAGTTTGGAAAGATGATGAGGGAGTACCTTGCTGGCCGTACCAATGTCCTCCGTGATTCCTCTGCACCTTATAATTATTGGGTATCCAAGGTGGACACGTGACATGAACTGGCTCTCTATACCTTGGAGCTCCTGGCCTGCCCTGCCACTAGCGTTTTGTAAGAGCAGGTTTTTAGTGCCGCTGGTGGAATTATAACTGATAAGCGCATCCGCCTGTCAACTGAAAATGCTGACAGGCTGATTCTTATAAAAATGAACAAGGGTTGGATTGGGACAGACTTCTCAACACCACCGAATGATAGCAGCGTAACATAAACTCAAATCCAGTGTCTTTTTTTGGGAGTTCCATTCCCATGCACATCTTCACACCCACACATGGGTATACGCTTCCTAATTTTGGCTATTTTCTGTTGTCCTCCTCCTCTTCATCCTCATCCTCCACCACCATATCACCAGGGTGACCATGGTCCGTGATGCAACACCCACATCATTTTTTAAAGGGTATTTATGATGCCCGTAAAAACAGTTTGTTAGACAGTATGTTCATGTATACCCCCAGGGGTAAATGTTTGTCACCCATACACTTAATGCACGGGCATTACAAATATAGGAGACCCGCTCCTTTCTTATGGGAACATTTTTTTATGAGGCCCTCCTCCACGTCTCTTCTAAGGGGCATTGCAGTGCCTCCAAATTTTTGGCAGTCCTTGCATTCACTGCATAGGCAAACACTATGGGAGACCCACTTCCTAATAATGGGAACAGTTTTTCATGAGGCCCTCCTCTACGTCTCTTCCAAGGGGCATTAGAGTTCCTCCAAGTTTTTGGCAGCCCTTGCATTCACTGCATGGGCAAACACTATGGGAGACCCACTTCCTAATAATAGGAACATTTTTTCATGAGGCCCTCCTCTACGTCTCTTTAAAAGGGCATTGGAGTGCCTCCAAATTTTTGGCAGCCCTTGCATTCACTGCATAGGCAAACAGTATGGGAGACCCACTTTCTAATAATGGGAACATTGTTTTCAGGAGGCCCTCTTGTACATCTCTTCAAAGGTGTATTGGGGAGCGTCCAAGTTTTGGGCAGCCCTGCTACTCACTGCATAAGCAATAACAGTATAGGAGACTCACTGTTTAATAATGGGAACAACAAAGCATAGCCGGCTGATGGCTCTCTAAGAATAGTGAGGGCCGACTGCTGGCCATTTAAAAATAGTTATGGCCTCCTGATGGCCTTACAAAAATAGGCTTTGTGACTTTCAGAGTCCCTCCTTCATAAATGAAATAGGATGTGTCTGATGATGTGTCACACACCACATGGCCAGATAAGGAAGTAAAATGTTAAAATGACATTTCCCAGTGAATGCATTTGTCTTGGTTGAAAGCAATGCTAAAGTTAAAAAACGCATCAAAAACGCTGAACAAAGCCCAAGGTGTAGAGGAGCATTTTTGTTTTTGGTTATTTATTTTGCCTTATATACAAGTCATTACCCTGGAAAGGACTTTCCTTAACATATTTCCCAGGAAAATCCATTTTGGTTTCATTTTTGTAAGTTTTATTGTGAGTCTGTAAAAGTGGCGTAAGACTCTGACAACATTGTTCACAGCAGTGACCTGGGAGTCAGAAATGCTTCCAGGGGTCTTCCCCATGCTGTTCCCATGTCATTTGAGCACTGTTCCCATCGATTTCCGCAATTTCTAGTCTCTCTGCAGACCGCTGGGGAAGCCGCCGGAAAAATGCTCAAGTTTCCCATAGACTTACATTGGGCTCGTTGCTCAGATCGAGCAACTAAGGAACTGGCCAAGGAGCTCAGAGACTGAATTGTGGCAAGACACAGATTTGGCCAAGGTTACAAGGTTATCTGGCTGAGCTCCAGACTTGCATTAGGGAGATGGGAGAAAGTTCCACAAAGTGAACTATCATTGCAGCCCTCCACCAGTCAGGCCTTTATGACAGAATGACCCGACGGAAGCCTCTCCTCAGTGCCAGACATATGAAAGCCTGCATAGAGTTTGCTAAAAAAACACATGAAGGACTCCCAGACTATTAGAAATAAGATTTTCTGGTCTGATGTGGTGTGGAGAAAACCAGGCACTGCTCATCACCTGCCCATTACAATCCCAACAGTGAAACATGGTGGTGGCAGCATGGGGGTGTTTTTCAGCTGTAGGGACAGGACAACTGGTTGCCATTGAAGGAAACATGAATGTGGCCAAGTACAGAGTTATCCTGGATGAAAACCTCTCCCAGAGTGCTCTGGACCTCAGACTTGGCCGAAGGTTCACCTTCCAACAAGACAATGACCCCAAGAACACAGCTAAAATAACAAAGGAGTGGCTTCAGAACAACTCTGTGACCATTCTTGACTGGCCCAGCCAGAGCCCTGACCTAATCCCAGTTGAGCATCTCTGGAGAGACCTGAAAATGGCTGTCCACCAACGTTCACCATCCAACCTGACGGAACTGAAGAGCACCTGCAAGGAAGAATGGCAGATGATCCCCAAATCCTGGTGTGAAAAACTTGTTGCATCATTCCTGAGAAGACTCATGGCTGTACTAGCTCAAAAGGTGCTTCTACTCAATACTGAGCAAAGGGTCTGAATACTTATGACAATATGATATTTCAGCTTTTCTTTTTTAATAAATTTGCACAAATTTCTACATTTCTGTTTTTTCAGTCAAGATGGGGTGCAGAGTGTACGTTAATGAGAAAAAATGAACTTTTTTGAATTTACCAAATGGCTGCAATGAAACAAAGAGGAAAAAATGTAAAGGGGTCTGAATACTTTCTGTACCACCCACCGTATCTCTGAACCCCCGAGGTAGAAAAAATGTCTGTCTCCCCAATTCATTTTGTTTTTGCTATTCCCCAAATCTCTCATTAAAATTCAAAGAGAATATAAATGAGCAGAGAGTGAGTGGAATAGATTGATTGAAGAGACGTCTATAATTGGAAAAGCAGAAAACCATTAACATAAAGGTGGCAAACTAATGAAGCTAAAAACACATTAAAGAAACAATACTTACAAGAAAGCTTACTTAACACCTGATAAATGTGAGAACTGCGGAGCGCTCGCTGATGAAATTGTATTTGTAGAAAAAGAACCCAACTGTAATAGTAATAATAATAATAATCATGTAATGTCTTTGCAATCATCTACTGGTAGTTTTCACACTTACAACTTTCAATGCCCTTGAGCTTCATATTATATGCGGCTACAATTCACTCTTTATTGAAAATGAGTTATTTATTAGCTGCAGAATGAATTCCGTCAACCAAAACGTGACGATCATTTGGATGGATCTAATATGTTCAGTCGTAATTATATCCAATCCATTCCAGAGGAATAAATAGTTTCTCTCATGGAGCAAAACTTTAAAAAGACAACTGCCTCTCCCTTTGCTCATAATAGGAAGACCATTAAGCTTCTTATTAAATAACCATTGGCATTTATGGACATCACTATACATCCACACTGGGGTTCCCACTTGTACAGTAAGCTTAAGATCTGAGCCTACCCCACACTCAGCAGATGTCTGCTGTGTTACGCAGTCAGTATCTGTCCGTAACAGCAGTGACCAGAGCTAGTTCCAATTGCTGCTCTTTAAATATTTAGCTGTCACTTGCAATCACTGACAGTGGCAATAAATTGAACCTTTTATTCAATTTATTCATTAGCTGCAGAGTAAATTTTGTCAACCAAAATGTAAGTATGTGTACCCTGGCTCCCATTAGCTCCCCACAATGACATTGTAGGGTGCAATCAGGTTAGAATGATAGACAGGGGCCTGCTGAAGGCATCATGGCTGCCATCTCAGTACTCTTGTGATCATAGAATCATAGAAAGTTAGCGTTAGAGTTATCGTGTCCAACCCCCTGCTCAATGCAGGATTTGTGACACCCCAGGAATCCGGTTGTCACAGTGGTATTGCCTGCCTCCCCGGGAGTGTGATGCCATGCCTGGAAGTGAGAAGGAGTCCCCTTAGCAGGTAAAACTTACATACAACACTTTCCTGACTCCAGGCCAGAAGGGGGAGCTCTAAACCCAGTTTCAGGATAGCTTCCCTATAAGTTCTGGCTTGGAGGAGGATTTAGAAGTCAGTCTCTGTGAGACAGTGAAGGGAGAGGAGGGACAGGAGGAGAGAGAAACTGGAGTGGAGCTGCGATTGGGCTCACTCCAGGCTTGAGCGCAAGAAACTGGACACCAGAGTCCGAGGTTGTGTGGTAACTGTATGCGCCACAGCAGAAACCGGAGAGCAGGAGATTGCAGGTTTCCTGGCCACAACTGACACCCGAACACACAGCAGCAGATGAGAGCCCAGAGTCATCACGAGAAACGGACACCTGTAAAAAGGCTCGAGCTGCCTGCCATGCGGGTAGAGTTCCACCTAAGGGGCGGATTGAGAGAGGGACTTGAGGAAAGCTAATGCATCAAGAACCCAGAATGCAGCACAGAAAGGAAGTCTTCCAACCCCACCTGGCTAGGGGGATTCCGAACCTCTTCCAGGCTGCCCAGATTTCAAATATCACCTGTAACCTGTGCCCTGGAGTGCAATTTCACCAGTAAAAGGTAAAGAGACTTCAAAATCCTGTGTCCTCCAATTATTTCCTGCACTCCACCATCTATCATCCCTTACCAACTGTACCAGGAACCCGGGGGACTAAGCTCTACCTATGGGGAGCTATACCAACTCTGCTGCAATGCCATCAGCCCCAGTTGACCCCTTTAAGCAGCATCAGCCATCCCTGACCAAGTACCACAGGTGGCATCACGAACACTTATCCCATAAACTCTGCTGCCGTGATACATCCCTTTAAGAACCGGCCCGGTACCGAGTATCCCACGGCCCTAGCGGGCGCTGTTTTGGAGTCACGAACAGGATGGATCGACCCAGCAAACTGGGTCTTGTGCACCTAAAAGACTGTGTTTAACTGAGAAATCATTTCACTGAGAAATTGCCGCCATTACAGCATCATGTGGCGTACAGGAGGAGAAAGACGTGCGGTCGCGGGTGGAGTTTGGGATAACAGCGCGAAAGCCGTGACCACCCCTCACCAATACTACTATTTGAGGAAAATATGTCCGTCTACGAGAGCAATCTGCATCCTGGTCTGGGATGGCGGGAGGAAGAGAAAGAGGAACTGCCCACGAAGACAGGCATGGTACAGCAAAACCGCGGGAAACGAGACTGACGCAGGAGACCAGGGAAGCAACATGGCAGGGAACAGAGGACAGGCACCGATGCTTGGATTGGAGCAGGAGGACTCCCCCAGCCGACCCTCGGATGATCCTTCCCAGCCATGGGGCATTGGATTTGGACCTCCTAGGCGTGGAAGTGGAGGCACTCACCCATCAGACTCCTTTAAGCAGTGGAGCACCCCGTCAGGGCCGTGGGGCACTCGGTACCATGTCTGGTGTTCACAGGGGGATGACACGGTGGTTGCGACCCAGTCAGTAGCCCTGGGACTCGTGATGCCACCTGTGGTATTCGGTCAGGGTGACCTACACTGCTTTAGTGGGTCCGCTGGGGTGATGTTATGGGAGCTAGATGGTATACCTTCCCACAGGTGAAGTATATCCCCAGGGCTTCCCAGTGTGTAGATGGTAGAATGGTGAGAGGTGCAGTGAAGAACGAGGACACAAGGTTGCAGTCTCTTTACCTTTACTGAGGACTTCAGCATCCACAGTCCAAGGCACCAGATCACAGGGCAGGCAGAGTCCAGACGGTTTGGAGGCATGTCCAGAGTCCCCTTGTCCAAGTGGAAATCAACAGCCTTCCCTTGCACTGTAGTGGTGTAGTCCCTTACTGCATAAGCTTCAAATAAAGTCCTCACAGATGTGGTGTCTCTCTCTCTCTGTCCCCTGTAGTCGGATAGGACAAAACCCGTATGACTGGTGGCTTGAGGCTGTTTATAGAGACTCTAGCACGCCCCGGCCTCTGAGGGGTGCCAACGTGCCTCCTGGGTGTAAGTGCGGACAGGTAACGTGCAATTAGCTTTCCTGCCGGTCTCTGAAGTAAGGCATAGAGGTCCTTACTACCTCGGTGTACCGGCTACTGGTGTTCTGCGCCTCAAAAGGAGGCAGCCTGCTCCTGGCTGTTCCCCTTCTGGTATCCTCTCCTGTGCTTTGCTTTCCTTCACGCTCGCTGCAATACAATTCTGCCTTCAAAATGTCTCTCTCTGGGAGCTGCAGCTCTTAGGGCATACACAGCTCCGTGGACCCTCTCCTCCATCCTCTGACAGGAATTCGCTCCTGCCAGGGACAGCTTGCCTGAAGGACTGACTGACTTTCCCTACAGACTACCAGTTATATATATGTGGGGAGTCACCTAGTAAATAGGATCAAAAGCTCCCCCTGGTGGCCTGGAGTATGAATGTGTTGCATGTTTGTGATACCTGGATGCAGTTATCCTTCCTTACCTCCAAACGTAACATCACTCTCCCCGGGAGGAAAGCAACATTACTGCGACAACCAGGACCCTGGGGCGCCGCAGCAGCGTTGGCCATCCCTTGCCGAGTACCACAGGTGGCGTCATGAACACTTATCCCATAAACTCTATTCCCCATTTCCCACCTTTTATTGGACGCCCAGGGCCATGGACCGGGTCACTGCTGCCGTGACACATCCCTTTAAGAACCAGCCCGGTACCGAGTCTCCCACGGCCCTAGCGGGCGCTCCAGATTCTCAAAAGCATCTCAGACAGTTTCATCCCATTCCTTCTCGCGTTTCCATGTGCAAATGAGAATAATGATGATCCCTCTACATTGTGATATTCCTTCAGATATTTGTAGACAGCTTATAATTCTCCTCTTCGTATTTTTATTGCAAGCTAAACATTCCCAGATCCTTTAACTGTTCCTCGTAGGACATACTTTGCCTTCCGCTCACCATCCTGGTAGCTCTTCTCTAATAATAATAATCTTTTTATTTATATAGCGCCAACATATTCTGCAGCGCTTTACAGTTTTGCACACAAATTATCATCGCTGTCCCTAATGGTGCTTACATTCTAGCTTCCCTATCAGTATGTCTTTGGAATGTGGGAGAAAACCAGAGAACCCGGAGAAAAGCCACGCAAACACAGGGAGAACAAACAAACTCCTTGCAGATGTTGCCCTTGGTAGGATGGATTTGAACTCAGGACTCCAGCTCTGCATGGCTGCAGTGCTAACCACTGAGACACCGTGCTGCCCAGTTTTTCAATGTCTTTTTTAAAATGTCATGACCAGAATTGGACACAGTAGAACCGGAGGGCAGGAAGCTAAAAGAGACTTGCCCACATTAAACCTGAGGTACAGCAGCATTTCAGAGCCCGGGAGTCACCGTGTAAAGAGATCCCAGAGGAACGGCTCAAGTTGCCTACCGTGCAGGTACTGTCCAAGGACAGGACAGCAAGAGAACCTTGTTAGGACACCATAGGCAGCAAGGTACTAGAAACCAGCGCATAGTGGAAGGCTCCCAAGCTGACCTGGCAAAAGGGATTTCCACCTGTCTTCAGGCTGCCTGGACTCCATCAACATCAACATGTTAGGGCATGTTAGGTTAGGCTATTGGTTGAACTAGATGGACTTAAAGTCTTCCTTCAACCTTAATAACTATGTTACTATGTTACCTGTTCTGGTCCCCTGGACTGAGGCTGACTACAACATCAGTAAACCAGGTAAAGACTGCATCCCTGTGTCCTCCATTTATTTGCCGGCATTCACCATCCCTGCCAAACACACCAGGAGCCCTGGGGACCCAGCTTCACCTGTGGGAAGCGTCACCATCTTTGCTGCAGTAACATCGCCCCAGAGGACCCCTTTAAGCAGTGTCGGTCCAATTTGACCGAGAACCACAGGAGGCGTCACCATCATAAATTGTATTACAACTCTCTTAAGAGACCTTTCCCCTTTTACTTGAGTGCCCAGGGCCATGGACAGGGTCACTGCCACCGTGACCACCACTTTAATTGCGACCGGACGCGGTACCGAGTACCCCACTGCCCTGGCGGGCGACTCATAAGCAGCAGTACACACCTGTTGCAGCGAAGATATGAATAAACTAAGAGTTTAGAGACTGTTTTGTTAGAGTATAGGAATTGTGTTGTGTCAAGAACTCAAGAGACTTTAACCCACTGAAGCTTCCTGGTTTACAGTCAGACAGACTTGTTTATTTAGACAAATATGGGGTTTATATGGTTTCTACCAAATCTGAAAGCTATTCCCTATTCATAGAATATAGGAAAGCATGCTGACTGGCAGTTTGTCAGCTGGGACCCCCACTATTCGTGAGAATAGATCTTTGCGGAGCCCCATCTGAATAAAATTGAGGTTGAGCACCAGACGTGTCATCGAGAATGAAAGAAGTGGAGGAGTCCATGCTGGACTTCTGGTTCATTTGGCGGTGGGACCAGTAATTTTACTGGCAGCGATGATGAAATTATTCCCTATCCCATGGATAAGAGATCAATTCTGGTGTAACAAGGTGGCACGGGGTGGTAGTCATGGCCGAGTTTACTAAGACACAGTGAGCACGTCGGCCCCTTGCACACAGACAAGTGAAGTCACAGTCCTGTGGTACAGTCATTTACCTTCATCACACGCTCACTTCAGCCGCTGGGAATGTGTCCTCCGGATGAAACACTAGTCACAATTCTGTTCCAACATTTGAACTTTTAATTACCCTGCATCTTCACCTAGTTCTGCAGCATCAACAGCTCCCATCCTGGTTGCTTGGGAACCACAACAGTCCTTCTGGAGACGTTCCTACAGTGCCAGGGCCCATACACACTGCTCGACAGTCCCTGGCAGCTTGTATCCCCCGACCAGGGTACCCACTGTTCCTGGACATGGAGAGCATATTGCCCTGGGCAAAGTGCCTGGGTGTCTGCTCTAAGAATAGGAAATTCCTTCCCTGTCAGCCTGTTGGACTGACCCCCTTTTTAACTCCTTTTCTCCCTGAACTAACGTTATGCACATGTAGTCACATAACATTCACAGTACATTATACATAAAACATTATACATGAAACATTACACATAAAACTTGAGGGAATCATTAAGGTGCCGCATGGGCTCAGTGAGAAGAAAAGAGGAGGCAACTGAGGTTCCCCGCCACCTCCTTACACTGGTACTAGCTGCGAAGCCTCTAACTGTGATTTGGTATGCCCTTGCCATATGGAGAAGTATGCAAATTTGAGGATCAATATCTACATGCATGGAGGCCACCAGTTAAATGGGAACTGTACGTTCAATACATTTTGCATAAAACAACATTACAGGAAAATGTTAGAAACTTTAACCCCTTAATGGCAGCCAATACGTCTTTTAACTGACCTGAGATATAAGAGAATAGCCTCCCCATACAGGTGACAATCCAGCAGCTGTCGACTGTACACTATAGCTGACAACTTTCTGCATCAGCCTCGATCAGTGTTGGCACTGTCTATATCTGTTTAACCCCTTAGATGCTGCTGTCCATAGTGACTACATCATTATAAATGGTTAACAGAGTGTGGGGGCTTCTTCTTTATCCCAACTGGTGCCCTCAGATCATGACTGTGTGGTCCTGATGTTTGCCATGGCAATTCATAACCTAATAGCGGCCTTAGAGTCTGACAGCTGTAGTAACCTGTTCAGAAGTTAGCGGCATTTAGGTGGTAAAAATAGACATTTTCATTTCTGTCATGCCACTTTGCATTAATTCCTGAAAATCACCTGAAGGGTTAATAAACTAGCTGACTGCAGTTTTCAATATGTCAGGGGGTGCTGTTTTTAAAATGGTATCACTTTTGGGGGTTTCCCAGTATATGGGACCCCTAAGGGAACTTCAAACATGGATAGGTCCCTAAAAAAATAAATTTTGTAAATTTCCTTGAAAAAAAGAAAAAATGACAGCTACATTTTTAAAACTCCTAAAAAGCTAACAAAATAAAGGAACATTTTACAAGTGGTGCTGATGTAAAGCCGACATGAGGGAAATGTTATTTTTTAATGTTTTGCTGTGGTATGACTATCTGGATTAAAGGGATAATCATTCAAAGTTTGAAAATTGCTAATTTTTTAACATTTGTCTCAAATTTCTGATATTTTTTATAAATAAACACAAAACATATTGACCTAAATTTACCATTATCATAAAGCATAATGTGTCACGAAAAAAACAATCTCAAAATCACTGGAATTTGTTGAAGCGTTCCAGAGTTATTACCACATAAAGTGACACTGGTCAGATTTCAAAAATTTGGCTCCGTCACTAAGGGGTTAAAATATATCTTATCAAAGAAATATGTTTTCTTTCCAACTTTTAAGACACTTCTTCCTCTCTCCTTCTGCCTTCTTAATATTAATAATCCCTCAAAAAAAATCTTTCCCAGACAAGTTTGGAGAAGAGATTACTGTGGTGTCATGTGACACAGCCCATTGTACCGTAAGGAGAGGTGAGAGGGGGGAAAAAAATAAAAGCACTTGAGGAAACACAAGGAGACACAGATGGTGCTGAGCTTTCTAACAAGTCTTTTACCTCGCCTCAGGGCTGAACTCAAATCATCAGTAAACTGATTGCTGCAGTATAATTTCTTCCATACTCCTGCTGCTTGTCTCTGTGTCCTAAAAATGGAATGAAGAGCAGGAATACTTTCTCTGTACGCTGTGCTGTGTACGGGAGACATCATAGATGATATACTCCTCCCACCAGCTCAGAGTCAACTGCAAATTAAGAGGTATAGCCTGTAGAGGGGAATATCCTGAATATTGAGGATGCAAGTCATATATTGAACATATATAGCATTATTCCTCATGTACACACATAGGTGAGTTTTTCCTGAGAATGCTACTTGAAAGTACAGTTGGCCATTATAGACATCAGTGCTAACCTGTTTGATATAAGTGCCTAATTTGTAATTGTAGTAAAAATAGCTAAAATGTTTGATGTTGTAGCCGTAACCAATTTCATCTTCTTCTTTTTTCTCTGGTTTTTATAAATCCTTTATTGTCTTCCACTCCAGCGAGATCGGCATTCACCCATAAAATCTTCACTTTGTAGCTGTATTGCTGCTACGGATAATTCATTATAAATGTTCATCTAACTGGATAAATGTTTGTTTTCTAATTCTCGCATTATTACATTGCTATGTATTTTTCATCATTTCACTGCCTCATGGCTGCTTCCCAGCTGAGAAGCTTAAAATTACATTCACACTGCTGTATTTTTGGTCTGTGTGAGAACTTCACACAACCATTGGGAAATATGTAAACTACAGCTGTGTGTGCATGCAGCCTCAGGGTAGGTCCAAATTTCCAACTACATTTTTTCACCGTTAATCCAACAATAGAACACAGACAGAATGTCTTGCAGATTCATAGTCGATTTTCCCGATGCACTCCAAAAAGTTAGATAATTAATGTGCTGGAGATATAAAATTCACAAAGCATACCAATTTCGACACTGACTTTTTTACTTGCACGTGGATGAGATTTCTAAAATGCTCGACCACCATTCTGCTATCGAAAGCCCACAGTTTTTTCACTATGTTTGAAGATAACCTTAGAGTGAATCTATCCAGCAGGTTTTTGCTACCTCATCTGAGAGTAACATGATGTAGCCAAAAAGACCCTGAATCCAAAGATGTATCACTTAGATTACTGGGTGCAGCCGTTCTCACTCACACCATCAGAGTTTTTAGATTTAGAAATGCAGCAGAGCTCAGAAAACTGCGCCCGCCCACTCCAGGCTCTGAATAATACAATGTCTATAGACAGTAGACTACATATCACAGGAGGGGGCAGAGTCTGACTTGCAAGCGAGAGCCAGCTAGTCACAGCAATGATAATCACCAGGTGATAAAACCTCCAGTGTAACAAACAACAGCAAACAGCTTGACATGTGGTACATAGTTGAATTCTGTGTTTTAACCCCTACCTCATGCTGTCCTCAGATTACATAGAAAAAACCTGCTGACAGATTCCCTCTAACATTATTTTCATAAAGCCCTAATGTTACAATCCTTAGGTGGCACAAGTGAGTTGTGGACCCACTGTGCCACCGACCGGACTTACCCTGGAAGGGCGTGACCAAGCAGCTACCTTGGTGATCATTGGAGCCTCTTGAAGTGAAGTCAGGCTAGTGCGGCAGGTATCTGCCAGGTGCCACTCCAGGGCGACATCCGACAGTAGCTGCTGACCGTGAAGGGCAGGAACGAGACTTCAGATTCTCAATAGGGCAGGACGGCCACTGGGACAGATTCACACTGTGCAGATAGGTTCTCAATGTGCCGACAGGACGGCCACTGGGGCATGTGCAGACAGGATGGCCACTGGAACCGGTTTAGGGTGCTTTCACACTAGCGTCGTACGACGCACGTCGCAATGCGTCATTTTGGAGAAAAAACGCATCCTGCAAAGTTGCCCGCAGGATGTGTTTTTTCTCCATAGGGTTGCATTAGCGACGCATTGCGACGCATTGCCACAAGTCGCATCCGTCATGCGACGGATGCGTCGTGTTTTGGCGGACCGTCAGCACAAAAAAACATTCCATGTAATGTTTTTTTGTGCGTCGTGTCCGCCATTTCCGACCGCGCATGCGCAGCCGGAACTCCGCCCCCTCCTCCCCGGACATCACAATGGGGCAGCGGATGCGTTGAAAAACTGCATCCGCTGCCCCATTGTGCTTTTTTTTCACAGTATGCGTCGGTACGTCGGGATGACGCATTGCGTCGTGCGTCGTACGACGCTAGTGTGAAAGTAGCCTTACCCAAAACGGCCACTGGAGCACGTTTACCCAAAATGGCCACTGGGACAGGTTCACACTGTGCAGACAGGATGGCCACTGGGATAGGTTAACACTGTGCAGACAGGATGGCCACTGGAACAGGTTTACCCAAAACGGCCACTGGAAAAGGTTTATCCAAAACTACCACTGGGACAGGTTCACACTGTGCAGACAGGATGGCCACTGGGATAGGTTCACACTGTGCAGACAGGATGGCCAATGGAACCAGTTTACCCAAAATAGCCACTGGAACACATTTACCCAAAATGGCCACTGGGACAGGTTCACACTGTGCAGACAGGACGGCCACTGGGACAGGTTCACAGAGGACTGCCATTGGGAGAGGTTCACACAGGACTGCCACTGGGACAGGTTCACACTGTGCGGACAGGTTCTCAATGTGCAGACTGGAACAGGTTTACCCAAAACGGCCACTGGAACACGTTTACCCAAAATGGCCACTGGGACAGGTTCACACTGTGCAGACAGGACGGCCACTGGGACAGGTTCACAGAGGACTGCCATTGGGAGAGGTTCACACAAGACTGCCACTGGGACAGGTTCACACTGTGCAGACAGGATGGCCACTGGGACAGTTTCAGACAGGATGGTGACTGGAAAAGGTTTATACAAAACTACTACTGGGACAGGTTCACACTGTGCAGACAGATTCTCAATGTGCCGACAGGACGGCCACTGGGACATGTGCAGACAGGACGGCCACTGGAAACAGTTTACCCAAAATAGCCACTGGAACACGTTTACCCAAAATGGCCACTGGGACAGGTTCACACTGTGCAGACAGGGCAGCCACTGGGACAGGTTCACAGAGGACTGCCATTGGGAGAGGTTCACACAGGACTGCCACTGGGACAGGTTCACACTGTGCGGACAGGTTCTCAATGTGCAGACTGGAACAGGTTTACCTAAAACGGCCACTGGAAAAGGTTTACCCAAAACTACCACTAGGACAGGTTCACACTGTGCAGACAGGACAGCCACTTGGACAGGTTCAGAGTTTTGGCCTGGGTATTCAGCCTCCAGGGTGGCAAACAGGTACCGCCGATGCGGCCACAGGGTACAGGTACAACAGACGCAGCTTCACGTTTCAGACATCGCCGTTGCAGCCACAGGGTACAGGTGCCGCAGACGCGGTTTGGGGGTTTGGACACCAAAGCCGTCACAGGAAACAAGTACTAACTATGGTGGACACAGGAAATTCTAACAGACTAGGATCGGGGACCTAGCAACATACATTTGCATACACTTCAACCATCTAACACAGAACCTTACGTACAAGATATCTCCCAGTTATTGGCTGGGAGACATGTTGCAGGTGCTCACATTAATTAAATGCCTCCCTCCTGTTAGCTGGAGACACTTACCATGTGGGCATGCTGCCCCTTTAAGAACAGGAGATAGGAGCACGCCGGGGACCGTGCTAAGTACCGGGGCAGTGAGTAATCCAGCATCCCTGCATGGAAAGGGGACTTCTACTTTATGAGAGCAGAGCCTCAAACATTACAGTGATGAAAGCTCATAACAGGAAGCAGCAATGTTCCTGTGTGCCAGTAACTAGGAGGAGCAATATAATTCAGGATGAAGCTGTATATAGGTGGGTGGGTGAGAGAAGAGATGTACTGCAACATGGGCTGCATACATAGGGCTGAGAGGAGAGATATAATTTATGAGGGGTACTCTATAGATCATCAGACAGAAAGAAGAATATACTGCAGGATGGGGCTCTATATAGAGGGGCTAACAACAGTGATATATTGCAAGTCTATGGTTTGTGAAAAAAAACAACATGATTGATGGGATAAATAACCCTTTAACCTGAAGCAATGGTTTCTGGTGACACATAATGATAAATATCTTTAGGTCTGTTGTCAGCAAATTTCTGAATCTGACTTCTCTTTCACCCGATCTCGTAATTTATCAGTAAAGATAAATTGAACTTGTCAGCCAGAGACCTTAGTGATGGAGGGCGTTCAGCTTCACGTCAATCTGTATTTCACTTTACTAAATATAGATGGGACAAAACAATGTGCACTGTCCACCATGACAGAAATCCGGCCTCTGGCTAGTCCATGAGGTGTCATGTGTATGTGGAAAAATGTCCCAGGGCCAGGAAGCTATTGTGCTGTAAAAGTATCCAACATCCAACAGTGTCTACGATTTTCAAGTAATCTCCATTGAGCTCAATATTCTCCATCTCTAGTTATTTTGGAAACTTGGAGATTTCTAGATTTGTTTATTTGTTTGAAAGATATTGAACATCTTTGCAGATTTTTTTTTGCAAGCGTGAATTTGGGTCTAAACAATTATTTTTGCATCTGGGTTTCATTTATTATTTTGCATAATTTGGCTTATAGGCCCCAATGTTTTACTTCACATTGCTGACTGCAGAATGATGTAAAGAGGTTGCCCGATATAAGAAAAAAGTTTGCATTCATCGTCCCGGTTTCCCTGTATTTCCCTTCCGAGTGGCGGTTGCCTACTTGTACTCACCGGCTCACTATTTTCATCCCGTTTCTCTCAATTCTCTCCTATTGAGAAAGGCCAAATGAGTCATGACTCTAGTCGGAATATCAACACAAGTAAGAAAATCACTCACATGTGGACAAGGGACTGCCCACTCATAAAGAGAGTACTTCGTAACGATTTGTCAGTCTGCAGTCACATAGAAAGACTGCAGGCAGGGGTGTACTTAATTCCGTGCACTATATGTCCTACTGGGGGCCTCTATGTGGGAGAAACAGGACAGAAACTGAGAGCAAGGATGAGGTCTCATCGCCACTCAATTGCAGATAAAAAAAAAACCATTTGCCAGTGGCCAAACATTTCTGTAATCCGGGACACAACATAAACAATATGAAAGTTGTCATATTAAAAGGCAATTTTAAATCACAAAAACATTGCAGAGTTTGGGAATACAAACTTATTAAATACTTTTATTCCATCCACAAAGGACTAAATCTGTCAGGAGGATTTATGACTCACTACCGGATATTGTTGTTTGATGGTTGAACAATAGGGATGAGCGAACGTGCTCGGTGATACTCTGGTATCACACGAGAATCACGATGCTTGGATATACTCGTTACTCGACGGCGAGTATTGGGTGGTAATCTATGTAAAACTCAAATCCCCACCCTGCATGTTTGGCGCCTGTTACACAGCCAATAAACATGCAGGGATTGCCTGTGCATCACTGTAATGTCCTAGCCATCTTGTTTGTGGTATTACCATGATTGGCTGGCCGTCTGACATCAGCAGGGATTATAATAGGACAGGCACTGCCCGATTCTGCACACTGTTAGAACCGCCTCATCCCCATCCTGGTATGCATGGCACCTGTGATAGAAATATATATATCATGTAGATCTCACTTGCATGTATACTCCTCTATAATCATATATACTCATATACTCACAGCTAATATATACATTATAATCAATGGCTTAAAATGGCTGACATAAACTGATATAAGCCAGACAAACTGTATGGGGTTTTCCAGGCAAAAACAGGAACTTAGGCCAGATGTCCTGAAGTAATGTCTAGAATATCGCTAAGTCTTGATGAAATAGCAGGATAAGGGTGACAGCTACGTCCAAGAGTGCTAAATCAGCTTGTTGCCAGGTAGACTTCAGTCAGAATATGCCATGTACTCAGTTAAATACATTATGTACTCAGTCAGCCAATGAAATAATAGCTAGACAATATGGTAATTAACTAACCACCCCTAACAACCCCTAACCACTCATTTCTATATGCAATTATAAAACTATGTAGGTACAATAAAGTAACAGTATTGATGGAATGTTATTGACACAATATTGTGCAGTCTCATTCTTGAGCGCTCAAAATACTCAGTCTAATTGGGAACGGCCGCAGCACACACAAGGATAGATTTATCCAAACCAAATTTCCATAACACATCCACATTCCTATCCTGGTATGCATGGCCCCCTCATCCCTATCCTGGTATGCATGGCCCCCTCATCCCTATCCTGGTATGCATGGCCCCCTCATCCCTATCCTGGTATGCATGGCCTCCTCATCCCTATCCTGGTATGCATGGCACCCACATCCCTATCCTGGTATGCATGGCACCCACATCCCTATCATGGTATGCATGGCCCCTCATCCCTATCCTGGTATGTATGGCCCCCTCATCCCTATACTGTTATGCATGACCCCCTCATCCCTATCCTGGTATGCATGGCACCCACATCCCTATCCTGGTATGCATGGCCCCCTCATCCCTATCCTGGTATGCATGACCCCCTCATCCCTATCCTGGTATGCATGGCACCCACATCCCTATCCTGGTATGCATGGCACCCACATCCCTATCATGGTATGCATGGCCCCTCATCCCTATCCTGGTATGCATGGCACCCACATCCCTATACTGTTATGCATGACCCCCTCATCCCTATCCTGGTATGCGGCACCCTTATCCCTATCCTGGTATGCATGGCTCCTCATCCCTATCTTGGTATGCATGGCCCCCTCATCCCTATCCTGGTATGCATGACCCCCTCATCCCTATCCTGGTATGCATGGCACCCACATCCCTATCATGGTATGCATGGCCCCTCATCCCTATCCTGGTATGCATGACCCCCTCATCTCTATCCTGGTATGTATGGCCCCCGCATCCCTATACTGTTATGCATGACCCCCTCATCCCTATACTGTTATGCATGACCCCCTCATCCCTATCCTGGTATGCATGACCCCCTCATCCCTATCCTGGTATGTATGGCACCCACATCCCTATCCTGGTATGCATGACCCCCTCATCGCTATCCTGGTATGCATGGCACCCACATCCCTATCCTGGTATGCATGACCCCCTCATCCCTATCCTGGTATGCATGGCACCCACATCCCTATCCTGGTATGCATGGCTCCTCATCCCCTATCCTGGTATGCATTGCCTCCTCATCCCCATGCTGACATGAATGATCACCCAGCCGCTGTAGGAAGCTGGCGGCTGTGACTACTGTGCCTGCTATTAAAGAGAAATTAGTATTCACTGCTCTATAAGCCTATGGGAGTGGAAAGCAGTGAATATTCATTCTCTTAAGTACATTACAGGGCCAGTATCATGTCACCTACATAAACCCACTGGAAAGTCATATGTGTCCAGGTGAACATGGGCACATATCTCCAACACGGTGGCAGCGATCAAAGGTGACATGTCCAGCGGTGGTATTATGAACACACAGCAATGTACGTGCATTCTGATGGTTGGGAGGAGACCCAGTATATCCAATGTACAGGATGGTAAATGGTGTCCCATAAGCCTATCCATCAAGTCCAATTGCCATGGACAATCGAAGCTAGTGTCAATAATTCCACTCACATGAAACAGGTAAAGATAATGGGGACCAAGACCCAAGATGGAGTTACCTGGATAAGGTCAATAGATCAGCCAAGCCCAAAAGAAGGTTTAACACAAATAGGTGCAATTAAGATAGAGTTTATCAATTCCAAGAGGCTGGTTATAGTGATATAGGCCTGCAGCTATACAGGAGAGGTGTCAATAGACCCATTCCATCAAGAACAGAGAAAAGAACACACTATTGTGCATACACAATTATAGTCTGTAGCGGAGTTTTAATGCCACAGTCGGGTCATAACAACAGAAAGTGCTGACAGGCTCACTCTAATAACGAACAAAGCCTGGCTTAGACCTGACTTTTACACACCACCAGATGATAGCAGCACATAAAGTGTTTTTAATGTTCTACATTTGAATGAGGCCCACCAGTTGTTGCCTTCTAGGGTCTATGGATGACCCTACTTATAATGTTTTCTTGGCTTTGCATTTAGTACAAAACGTTTGTAAGTGTAGGAGTTTCACAACTATACTTTGTTCAAAATATTTGAGTTGGTGTTTCAAGGGTGTATGGCTGACTCTGCTTGTAATATTTGGCAGGATTTGCACTTAGTGCATAGCCTTTATGAGTCTAGGAGTACCAATACATGACAATTTGAACAGAATGTGTATGAGGCCCTCCTTTATGTCTAATACAGGGCGTATCTGAGCTCATCTGAGTCCCTAGTTTTTGGCCGTTCTTGCTTCCTTCATAAATTAAACTGAAATTTCTTAACAAAAAAAAAATATTTTTGTTTACTTAGATTATATATTTTTTAAAATCCTTTCAGTCATTATACAGGAAAACATGTTTCTTAACATTTTTTCCCTGAAAAATGCAATTTCTCAACGGTTAAGAATGTTTTATTGTCACTCCTTAAAATGGAGTAAAAGTGTGACACCATTGTTCTCAGCAGAGATCTGGGAGTCAGAGATGCTTCCAGGAGTCTTCCCCATGTTGTTCTCCTTCCATTCATCATTTTTCCCATCCATTTGAACATTTTCACTGCCCCACAGACCTCTTTATAGGGTCTGCCAGAAAAATTCTCAGATTTCACATTGACTCCTATTATACTTGATACTGAAAACGAGCATCTCAGCATTAGGAATTGCTCGGTTCAAAGTAACGAGCATTTTAGTGCTTGCTCATCCATATTAAACAACCATTACATGGATGATCCACTGGTGAATGATTGTTGTACTGATGCAGCAGTATACATTTTAGTCCATATTGTTTACAATCAGTCAAACTGACCATTCACTGTATGAACAATGAAACTGGATCATGACAGACGAATCTTTCTGAGAATGTAAGCATTTGTAGAGCAAAGTTCTTTCAGATGAATGACTGTCTAAAACGATTGTTCCTTTTTAAGTTTTACCCAATGACGGATTGGTTTGGTTGACATTGCTCATTTTCATAAACTAAAGTTTAATACCTATAAGCACTTTAAGCTCAATATCACAATTAACAAATTAATTTGTATCATCATCAGCACTGCATTCCAAAATCTTTTCTCATATCTATAACCTATCCATAAACCCCCATTAACCTGGTAAATGCGAGGCGGTTATGTGTTAGCTGTAAGAAATAACACGCTAGAGTAGAATGCCATAACAGGTATATAGTGAAAAAAATAAAAAACATACTGTGACACTAGTTGTATGCTCCTCTCTCATCACACAGGCGCCCTGGACCCCCACTGTCCAGGGAACTGCAGCACAGCCCACGTCATTGCAGGAAAACTTATAAGGATGAGGGGAAGGAAGCCCAGGCACTAGGGAAAGTGTGAGTGGAATCCCCTAGGCAGATCTGATAACACCCTACCTACCCTACCATCCCTAAATTGGTTCCTCACCAAACGCTGAGCAGGAACCTAAACCATGTATTTCCCAAGAGCTAGGCCCTGAATAGGTAGGGGGAGGGGATACTCACTGGTCAATCCCCACTGTAAACTAAAGACAAAAAGGTAGACAGGCAAGGGGAATGAACTTAGCTTGAGAAGATACAGAGAGGTAACACCAAACGTCATCAAACAGCTCCAGAGAGGAAGATAGACAAATGCTATAGCTCCAAGCCTTCACAAGAGAAAAATGTGAATATCACTGGCAACTCTCTGCAGCAAACTGGGGATTTATAAACCCCCAGGTCCAGGTGTGTCAACTAGATCCGGAGGAAGGTTGTCACTGGGTCCAAGAGTCAGAAGATATAAGGAGGCGTCGGTAATGCCAAACAAAGAGACTTTCTGCAACCAGATGCAGAGCGACAGTCTGTTGCGTCTGACTCACCCGTGACCGTAACCCATCTAAGTCATCCTTCTTACTGACTTTTTCTGCCTTCACTGCTTTCTGTACACAGTCTAACACTGTCATATTTGGTGACACCGGACATCTTAGTCATGTCACGTCTAAGTTCAGATTTACATATACTGTCATCTGGTCAATTTCACCTGAGCAAGAGCCACCACGTATACTCGGTGCATGCTGTTTATTACCAGCTTGACATCAATGCAGCACCAGAGAGGATAAAGACGTTATATCTCTCCATGATAGCCAGGATAATGCTATATTGGGCTCAGTGACTCACAGAAATGAGAAGAAGCCAGGGATATTCTAAGCATGAGATGGAAGCAGGATTGCAGCTTCTGATTCTCAGACTGCTTCTCGTGGATCTTTTCATCAGTGGAAATAAAGCAACTTTCTGAAAGACATATTTCAAGACTCCACAATCACTCCTGGGGCATAATTTAGTGTGAAGAAAGGATGAAGCCGGCTTCTTTGCAGAATTTAAAATAAAATCCTTTAAGCGCTAGGAAGAGATTACATGATTAACCGTGCTCTCCCTGAGAAAGCGCCGCCACGTTTGTTGCAGAATTAATTTAATTCAGACAATTGGGATGAGCGGAATTTTTTGGAAACATTATTGGCAACTGAAGAATTCTTAATTGCTCTAGGTAAAGGGACAGGACACCTATTAGTGATGGATATATTGAGACATAGGCATGATGACGATGAGAGATGCAACCATTTTTCATTTCATTTTGCTTTTTTCTTCTTTGATTTCTAAAAGCCATAGATTTTTTTTTTATCTTCCCATCAACATAGCCGTATGAGGATTTGTTGTTTTTTTTTTTTTGTAGGACGATTTGTAGTTTTTAATTCAATTCAATTAATCATGTAAAGTAATAAAAAATGAAAACAAATCAAATGGAGTGAACTTGAAAGAAAAAGCAATCCGGCTATGGTTTTGCTTTTTTCACATTCTGTATGACCATGGCAGTACCAAATGTATATTTTTTACATTTTTTAATTTTTTTTTACTGCAACCCTAATTCCAAAACAGTATCACTGTTGCGAAAATGTAAAGAAATGTAAAGAACAATGGGAACAATAAGTATTTGATACACTGCCAATTTTGCAAGTTTTGCCACCTACAAAGAATAGAGAGGTCTGTAATTTTTATCGTAGGGTACACTTCACCTGTGAGAGGCAGAATCTAAAAATAAAAACCATCAAATCAAATTGTATGATTTTTAAATATTTAAATTGCATTTTGTTGCATGAAATAAGTATGTGATCACCTACCAACCAGCAAGAAATCTGGCTCTCACAGATGTTAGTTTTTCTTTAAGAAGCACTCATACTCTGCACTCATTACCTGTATTAAGAGCACCTGTTTGAACTTGTTACCTGTATAAAAGACATCTGTCCACACACTCAATCACACTCCAACCTCTCAACCATGGTCAAGACCAAAGAGCTGTCAAAGGACACCGGGGACAAAATTGTAGGTCTGCACAAGTCTGGGATGGGCTATAGGACAACAGGCAAGCAGCTTGGTAAGAAGGCAACTGTTGGCACGATTATTAAAAAATGGAAGAAACACAAAATGACCATCAATCTTCCTCAGTCTAGGGCTCCATGCAAGATCTCGCCTCGTGGGGTAAGGATGATTCAGAGAAAGGTCAAAAATCAGCACAGAACTACATGGGAGGACCTTGTCAATGACCTGAAGAGAGCTGGGACTTCAGTCTAAAATGATACCATTAGTAGCACATTACGTTGTTATGGATTAAAATCCTGCAGGGCACACAAGGTCCCCCTGCTCACACCAGCACATGTCCATACCTGTTTGAAGTTCACTAATGACCATCTGGATGATCCAGAGTAGGTATGGGAGAAGGTCATGTGGTCACGTGAGACCAAAATCAAACTTTTTGGTATTAACTACACTCACCTTATTTGAAAAAAGAAGAAAGATGAGTACAACCCCAAGAATGCCATCACAACCATGAAGCATGGTGGAGGAAGCATCATACTTTGGTACGGTTCTCTGCAAAGGGGACAGGGCGTCTGCACCATAAGGGAGGATGGATGTGGTCATGTATCGCAAGATTTTGCCCAACAACCACCTTCCCTCAGTAAGGGCATTGAAGATGGGTTGTGGCTGGGTTTTCCAGCATGACAATGAGCCGAATCACACTGCCAGGATAACTAAGTAGTGGATTCATAAGAAGCATTTCAAGGTCCTGGAGTGGCCTAGTCGGTCTCCATACCTGACTCCAATAGAAAATCTTTGGAGGGACTTGAAACTCAATGTTGCTCAGCGACAGCCCCGAAATCTGAAAGATCTGGAGAAAATCTGTATGGAGGAGTGGGCCAAAATCCCTGCTGCAGTGTGAGCAAACTAGGTCAAGAACTACAGGAAATGTCTGACCTCTATAATAGCAAACAAAGGTTTCTGTACCAAATATTACTTTCTGTTTTTCTATTGTGTCAAATACTTATTTCATGCAATAAAATGCAAATTAATTATGTAAAAATCATACAATGTAATTTTCTGGATTTTTTTTAAATTCTGTCTCTCACAGTTGAAGTGTACCTACGATACATAATCAAATAGAAAATAGAAAGGCAGCACTAACCGTTTCCTTTGTGGTTAAAAGTCCTTTATATTAACTCATATGGACATCCATTAAGTGATGTGGCAGTGTGTGGTGGGAGACATGCGGGGAGACAGGTGGACTATGGCCATTTTGCTCTGTCCAAGCTCGAAACGGCCATCATCCACCTGTCTCCCCGCATGTCTCCCACCACATACTGCCACACTGCTTAATGGATGTCCATATGAGTTCAAATAAAGGACTTTTAACCACAAAGGAAACGGTTATTGCTGCCTTTCTACTTTCTATATGGTTACGTAGCACAATTGTTGGCCTCTGCACCACAAGAAAATATGTTTCCTTAACTGTCTAGTAACAGAAGACAAAGCACTGATGTCTCCCTATTTCTTATCTCCATACAATACTGATCTCCTATAAAGCCAAGCCACGGGCTGTGCACAATCATGGCAGACAAGGATGCCATAACAAAAATCATCAGCACCCTATGTCATGGCAAAGGGGGCGATAGGTATGGGGACACACCGTTTCCAACTTCTGAAGTGCTATTGTCATTGTAGTCAAATTTGAGTGTAATAAGGCAGATGGAGTCACATGGGACTCTCCTACAAGAGAAAAATCTGAAACTTGCATTAGGCTGTAAATGAATAAAAATAATAAACCAACATAATTGGATTTTCTGAACACAATAAAATTATCTTCTTACAACATTTACCTGAGTGCCACTTTTTCTACAAGATTTACATTGGATAGGATCCTACTTGAGCCCCATCTACAGGAGTGCAGTAATTACTATTTTGGCTGCCCTCTATGAGACTTGACCCTTGTGATGTGCAGTATAGTTACTGACTTCTGTTCAGAGCCACCGAGTCTCGAGGAGCGCAGCGGAAGCCGGCAACTCTGATTAAAGGTGATATCAGTACCCGGCGACTGTGAATACAACGTGGCCGGCACCAAATTCATGGAACCCTGGACTATGTTGGATCTGTGTGGTAACATTCTTGGGAATAAATTGGTGAGCAAGCGAGGGAGAGTGTATTGTTTATTATTCTCACTTTTTATGTCTCCCAGGTATCTATTTGTGGACTACGACGGGCTTTTTTAAAAAAAATAAATTCTGGGGCCAATTCTGGGGGCTGCAGGCTGTATTTTTAGGCTGGGAAGAGCCCAATAACCAGGGATTTTCCCAGCCTGATAATATAAGCCCACAGTTGTTTGCTTTACCTTGGCTGGTTATCAAAAATAGGGGAGACCCCACATCATTTTTAAAAATATTCATTTATAGGTTAAATAAGATGAAATTCCCTTTAGTGTCACACGAAAGGCACTAAAGGGTGCAAGTTCATTATATGTAGGGAGGGGGGCTGTGATTTTAAATAACTACAGGACATCGATCCTATCGATTCTATATATCTATATTCTGTCTATTCTATTCTGTTTCTGGCTGTGAATTTACTGTATTTGTATGTGTGCGTGTCCCGTCTGATTTTCTTCTCGCAGCCATTGACTTACATTGGCAAGTGAGATACGATTCTCTCATCCACTCATAGCATGCTACGATTTTTACCTCAGTCCGATTAAAGCTGAGGAAAAACTTGCAGATGAGCACTGCCTCACTGAATAACATTGGATGTTTTCTCGCATTGCACTGGTCCGATTTATACGTTTGAGCAATCCCTAATAGTAGAGATATACCATGCATCATGGTTTAAAACAGTGGTCCCCAACCTTTCTGACCTAGAGAGCCACATTCCGCTCTGAGAGAGGGTCGCGAGTCACATCCAGCTCCTGTCCCCCTCACAGTAGTGGCAACCAAAGCCACCATTAGAGGTATAATGATAACTAAAGCTTTTCCACAGAAATCACCCCAAAGCTGTATACCTAGATCCAGAGGTCCCTACAATACCCCCATTCAGTATTCTCCCATCCAGCACTCCAACACACTGCCACATCCATCTTCAAGCACCTCCTCTGACAGGTGGTATCATCCTGTCTCCAGCGCACCATTCTTAAATTATCTCTAAACCCCTAAGACCAGTATATAGTATGTGCATCCAGATCTGCTCTTCTGTGCAGGACTTCTCACAAAAATCACCATTTTGAGATGTGCTCTTCATACCTGTTTGCTAGACCTGGAGCTAATGTACCAAGCTGGCAGACAGCCGGGGGCCACAATTCATGGGATCGTGAGGCACATGTGGCTCCCGAGCTACAGGTTGGGGACCCGTGGTTTAAAATGAAATGCAGAGGGTAAACAAAACATAAATGCTGGCCGAGTTTGCCCTTATAGCCCGGTTATTAAGGGCAAACTCGGCCAACGGCAAGAAGGTAACCCAATCATCCTGATCAGCAGACACAAAGCATCTCAAATAGGTTTCCAAGGTCTGATTGGTTCGCTCCGTCTGTCCATTTGTCTGAGGGTGAAATGCCGAAGAAAAAGACAAATTAATGCCCATTCTAACACAAAAGGACCGCCAAAACCTAGAAACAAACTGGGTACCTCTGTCAGACACAATATTCTCCGGAATACCATGCAAACGAACCACATGCTGGAAAAACAAAGGAACCAAATCAGAGTAGGAAGGCAACTTAGGCAAAGGTACCAAGTGGACCATTTTAGAAAACCGGTCACAAACCACCCAGATGACAGACATCTTCTGAGAAACAGGAAGATCAGAAATAAAATCCATGGAAATATGCGTCCAGGGCCTCTCAGGGATAGGCAAAGGCAAAAGCAACCCACTAGCACGAGAACAGCTGGGCTTAGCCTGGGCACAGGTCCCACAGGACTGCACGAAGGAACGCACATCCCGTGACAAAGAAGGCCACCAAACGGACCTGGCAACCAAATCTCTGGTACCAAAGATCCCAGGATGACCGGCCAACACCGAACAATGAATCTCAGAAATCACCTTACTAGTCCATCTATCAGGAACAAACAATTTCCCCACAGGACAGCGGTCGGGTCTATCAGCCTGAAACTCCTGAAGCACCCGCCGCAAATCAGGGGAGATAGCAGAAAGAATCACCCCCTCCTTGAGAATACCAGCCGGCTCACGGACTCCAGGAGAATCAGGCAAAAAACTCCTAGACAGGGCATCAGCCTTCACATTCTTAGATCCCGGAAGATACGAGACCACAAAATCAAAACGGGAGAAAAACAAAGACTACCGAGCCTGTCTAGGATTCAACCGCTTGGCAGACTCAAGGTAAATCAGATTCTTATGATCGGTCAAGACCACAACACGATGCTTAGCTCCCTCAAGCCAATGTCGCCACTCCTCAAATGCCCACTTCATAGCCAACAACTCCCGATTGCCGACATCATAATTACGCTCAGCAGGCGAAAACTTTCTGGAGAAGAAAGCACACGGTTTCAACACAGAGCCATCAGAACTTCTCTGAGACAGAACAGCTCCTGCCCCAATCTCAGAAGCGTCAACCTCAACCTGAAAAGGGAGAGAAACATCTGGCTGACGCAACACAGGGGCAGAAGTAAAACGACGCTTAAGCTCCTGAAAGGCCTCCACAGCCGCAGAGGACCAATTCACCACATCAGCACCTTTCTTGGTCAAATCGGTCAGAGGTTTAACCACAGTAGAAAAATTAGCAATGAAGCGGCAATAAAAATTAGCAAAGCCCAAAAATTTCTGAAGGCTCTTCACAGATGTGGGTTGAGTCCAATCAAAAACAGCCTGGACCTTAACAGGGTCCATTTCAATAGCCGAGGGAGAAAAAATGAACCCCAGAAAAGAAACCTTCTGAACTCCAAAAAGGCACTTAGACCCCTTCACAAACAGTGTATTAGCACGGAGAATCTGAAATACCATCCGGACCTGCTTCACATGAGACTCCCAATCATCAGAAAAAAACAAAATATCATCCAAATATACAATCATGAATTTATCCAGATACTCCCGGAAAATATCATGCATAAAGGACTGAAACACAGATGGAGCATTAGGGAGCCCGAAAGGCATCACAAGATATTCAAAATGGCCTTCGGGCGTATTAAATGCTGTTTTCCATTCATCACCCTGTTTGATTCGAACAAGATTATACGCCCCTCGAAGGTCAATCTTGGTAAACCAGCTAGCCCCTTTAATCCAAGCAAACAAATCAGAGAGCAAAGGCAAAGGGTACTGGAATTTGACCGTGAACTTATTGAGAAGGCGATAATCTATACAGGGCCTCAAGGAGCCATCCTTCTTGGCAACAGAAAAGAACCCCGCTCCCAACGGTGACGAAGACGGGCGAATATGCCCCTTCTCCAAGGACTCCTTTACATAACTCCACATAGCGGCATGCTCTGGCACAGACAGATTGAAAAGTCGACCCTTAGGGAACTTACAGCCAGGAATCAAATTAATAGCGCAATCACAGTCCCTATGAGGAGGCAGAGGACTGGATTTAGGCTCCTCAAATATATCCTGGAAATCCGACAAAAAGTCAGGAACTTCAGAGGAAGGGGACGAGGAAATTGACATCAGGGGGATGTCACTATGTATCCCCTGACAACCCCAACTAGTCACAGACATAGATTTCCAATCCAGCACTGGATTATGTACCTGTAACCATGGAAACCCCAGCACAACCACATCATGCAAATTATGCAACACCAAAAAGCAAATATTTTCCTGATGTGTTGGAGCCATGTTCATGGCTAACTGTGTCCAGTACTGAGGTTTAATCTTGGCCAATGGCATAGCATCAATCCCCCTCAAGGGAATAGGGCTCTGCAAAGGCTCCAAGGAAAAACCACAGCGCTTGGCAAATTCTAGGTCCATTAAGTTCAGAGCAGCGCCAGAATCCACAAATGCCATTACAGAAAAGGACGACAATGAGCAAATCAGGGTAATAGACAAGAGAAATTTAGGCTGTACAGTACTGATGGTAACCGACCTAGCAACCCTCTTTAGTTCGCTTCGGGCAGTCAGAGATAGCATGAGTAGCATCACCACAGTAAAAACACAGCCCATTCTGACGTCTGAACTCCTGCCGTTCTGCTCTCGTCAAAATCCTATCACATTGCATAGGCTCAGAACTCTGCCCAGAGGACACCGCCATATGGTGCACCATCTTACGTTCACGTAGGCGCCGATCAATCTGAATGGCCAGAAACATTGATTCGTTCAAACCAGCAGGTGTGGGAAACCCCACCATAACATCTTTAAGGGCTTCAGAAAGACCCTTTCTGAAAATAGCTGCCAGGGCATCCTCATTCCATTTTGTAAGCACAGACCACTTTCTAAATTTCTGACAATATATTTCTACTGCTTCCTGATCCTGACACAGAGCCAGTAACATTTTTTCTGCCTGATCCACAGAATTAGGTTCGTCATAAAGCAGTCCAAGTGCTTGAAAAAATGAATCTACATTGAGCAATGCAGGATTCCCTGGCTCAAGGGAGAATGCCCAGTCCTGCGGGTCGCCACGCAGCAGAGAAATAACAATCTTCACCTGCTGAATGGGGTCACCAGAGGAACGGGGTCTCAGAGCAAAAAACAATCTGCAATTATTTTTAAAGTTCAAAAACTTAGATCTATCCCCAGAAAACAAATCAGGGATAGGAATTCTAGGCTCAGAAACAGGAGTTTGAACAACAAAGTCTTGGATACTCTGTACCCTCGCAGCGAGGTGATCAACACGCGCAGACAGACCCTGAAGAGCACCAAGCTCCTGCACCATCCAAAAATCAAGGGGAAAAAAAAAGACAAAACAGGCAACAAGAAAAAAAAAACAAAAAAAACAATGACTCAGAACTTTCTTTTCCCTCTTTTGAGATGCATTTAACACATTGTGGGCCAGCTGTACTGTTGTGGCCTGGTGGTTACGGAGCAGTACTGAGATGACCTGGTGGGTAAAACCAATCATGGACAAGCTCAGCGGAGGTGGCAGCTCCACTGACAGTAATCACTGTGATGACCTGGTGATTACGGAGCAGAACTGAAATGACGTGGTGGGTAAAACAAATAAAGTACTAGCTCTGGGGAGGTGGTAGCTTTACTGACCGCAATCCCTACTCCTAACACCAACACTAGAAATAGCCGTGGAGCGTACCTATCTCTGCCTAGACACCTCTTCACAGCCTAAGAACTGGCTACCCCTGAAGATGGAAACGGAAAACTATCTCGCCTCAGAGAAACCCCCAAAGGAAAGATAGCCCCCCACAAATATTGACGGTGAGTGGAGAGGGAAATGACAAACTCAGAAATGAAACTAGATTTAGCAAAGGAGGCCAATACTATCTAAATAGACAGAGATAGAAAAGGCTACTGTGCGGTCAGTATAAAAACTAAAAGTCCACGCAGAGTTTACAAAAAAAAACCTCCACACCGACTCACGGTGTGGAGGAGCAAATCTGCAACCCCAGAGCTTCCAACTAGCCGGAATACTTCATAATGACAAGCTGGACAAAAGAGACATAACTTAAACTGAACAGAAGGTCATAAGCAGGGAAACACCCAAAAACTAGCAGAACTTATCTTAAGCTGAAATGGACTGGCCAACAGAGAACTTCCAGGAAAGGACTGAATCCACAGGAAGAAACATTGACAGCTGGCATCCACTACAGCCTAAAGCCCAGTTAAATAACAAGGCCAGGGCACCGATTAGTGAAAGCAGCTGCTAAGTTCCACTTGAAACCACCAGAGGGAGCCCAAGAGCAGAACTCCCAAAAATACCATTCATGACCACAGGATGGAGCCCAAGAACGGAATTCACAACACACAACCAACATTCAAAAGTGACGAAAACATCAGCCAGAAAGCATTGATACTGAGATGTGGTCTGTGGTCCACACCTGCAGAACCACTCCTTTATTGAGGGTGTCTTGATAATTGCCAATAATTTCCATTTGTTTTATATTTCATTTGCACAACATCATGTGAAATTGATTGTCAATCAGTGTTGCTTCCTAAGTGGACAGTATGATTTCACAGAAGTTTGATTTACTTGGAGTTATGTTCTGTTGTTTAAGTGTTACCTTTATTTTTTTGAGCAGTATGTATATATTGTGATGCAGTGACCCCTGTGGCAGCTAGGGGGCGCTGTGTGTGCTCCTTGGGATATGCATGGAGGCGTATTTGCTGTTATAATGGTGGTGAAACAGTGATTGGCAGAATTGTGAGTGGCCGATATGTGTCGCAGAGGGAGTCTGCGTGGTAAGTCTGATGCAATGTTGTTCTGGGACCTGTAGTCCCTCAAGAGTGTGTATTTGTATGGTGTAGTTGTAAGGGAGACTTACTAGGCTAGTTGTGTGAGATGGGCAGGACAAACTAGCCAAACATCCACACTCCCATCCAGGGGAAAAAAAATAATTTTTATTTTCACGGCTCTGCGTTATAAACTGTAGTGACACCATCACGTGTTTCTCAACGCAAGCAGTGAATAGCTAGACCTTTCCCCGGGAAGGAACAACCACGGGAAGGGCAGCATCCAGTAAAGGAAAACATCCAATACAGGAAAACCACCTATGCCAAGCATGGTATCCATCCACAGACAGCTGTTTCGGGGTGTTTGCCCCTCATCAGTGTGGAGTAGGAATCTGGCTATTAGGAGCAGTGCCTAGTAAAAGGCTGTGAAGGAACAGATGATTGGCCTCGGGGAGACCAAAACATCCAACACCGCGGAGACACCATCACGTGTTTCTCAACGCAGTGATCCAGAACACTGCCCCCATCCCTTATGGGAAATATGCAAATGCATGTAGGATAGCTGCGGAGACACCATCACGTGTTTCTCAACGCAAGCAGTGAATAGCCAGACCTTTCCCCGGGAAGGAACAACCACGGGAAGGGCAGCATCCAGTAAAGGAAAACATCTAATACAGGAAAACCACCTATGCCAAGCATGGTATCCATCCACAGACAGCTATTTCGGGGTGTTTGCCCCTCATCAGTGTGGAGTAGGAATCTGGCTATTAGGAGCAGTGCCTAGTAAAAGGCTGTGAAGGAACAGATGATTGGCCTCGGGGAGACCAAAACATCCAACACCGCGGAGACACCATCACGTGTTTCTCAACGCAGTGATCCAGAACACTGCCCCCATCCCTTATGGGAAATATGCAAATGCATGTAGGATAGCTGCGGAGACACCATCACGTGTTTCTCAACGCAAGCAGTGAATAGCCAGACCTTTCCCCGGGAAGGAACAACCACGGGAAGGGCAGCATCCAGTAAAGGAAAACATCCAATACAGGAAAACCACCTATGCCAAGCATGGTATCCATCCACAGACAGCTGTTTCGGGGTGTTTGCCCCTCATCAGTGTGGAGTAGGAATCTGGCTATTAGGAGCAGTGCCTAGTAAAAGGCTGTGAAGGAACAGATGATTGGCCTCGGGGAGACCAAAACATCCAACACCGCGGAGACACCATCACGTGTTTCTCAACGCAGTGATCCAGAACACTGCCCCCATCCCTTATGGGAAATATGCAAATGCATGTAGGATAGCTGCGGAGACACCATCACGTGTTTCTCAACGCAAGCAGTGAATAGCCAGACCTTTCCCCGGGAAGGAACAACCACGGGAAGGGCAGCATCCAGTAAAGGAAAACATCCAATACAGGAAAACCACCTATGCCAAGCATGGTATCCATCCACAGACAGCTGTTTCGGGGTGTTTGCCCCTCATCAGTGTGGAGTAGGAATCTGGCTATTAGGAGCAGTGCCTAGTAAAAGGCTGTGAAGGAACAGATGATTGGCCTCGGGGAGACCAAAACATCCAACACCGCGGAGACACCATCACGTGTTTCTCAACGCAGTGATCCAGAACACTGCCCCCATCCCTTATGGGAAATATGCAAATGCATGTAGGATAGCTGCGGAGACACCATCACGTGTTTCTCAACGCAAGCAGTGAATAGCCAGACCTTTCCCCGGGAAGGAACAACCACGGGAAGGGCAGCATCCAGTAAAGGAAAACATCCAATACAGGAAAACCACCTATGCCAAGCATGGTATCCATCCACAGACAGCTGTTTCGGGGTGTTTGCCCCTCATCAGTGTGGAGTAGGAATCTGGCTATTAGGAGCAGTGCCTAGTAAAAGGCTGTGAAGGAACAGATGATTGGCCTCGGGGAGACCAAAACATCCAACACCGCGGAGACACCATCACGTGTTTCTCAACGCAGTGATCCAGAACACTGCCCCCATCCCTTATGGGAAATATGCAAATGCATGTAGGATAGCTGCGGAGACACCATCACGTGTTTCTCAACGCAAGCAGTGAATAGCCAGACCTTTCCCCGGGAAGGAACAACCACGGGAAGGCTCCTACTAGGCACTGCTCCTAATAGCCAGATTCCTACTCCACACTGATGAGGGGCAAACACCCCGAAACAGCTGTCTGTGGATGGATACCATGCTTGGCATAGGTGGTTTTCCTGTATTGGATGTTTTCCTTTACTGGATGCTGCCCTTCCCGTGGTTGTTCCTTCCCGGGGAAAGGTCTGGCTATTCACTGCTTGCGTTGAGAAACACGTGATGGTGTCTCCGCAGCTATCCTACATGCATTTGCATATTTCCCATAAGGGATGGGGGCAGTGTTCTGGATCACTGCGTTGAGAAACACGTGATGGTGTCTCCGCGGTGTTGGATGTTTTGGTCTCCCCGAGGCCAATCATCTGTTCCTTCACAGCCTTTTACTAGGCACTGCTCCTAATAGCCAGATTCCTACTCCACACTGATGAGGGGCAAACACCCCGAAACAGCTGTCTGTGGATGGATACCATGCTTGGCATAGGTGGTTTTCCTGTATTGGATGTTTTCCTTTACTGGATGCTGCCCTTCCCGTGGTTGTTCCTTCCCGGGGAAAGGTCTGGCTATTCACTGCTTGTGTTGAGAAACACGTGATGATGTCTCCGCAGCTATCCTACATGCATTTGCATATTTCCCATAAGGGATGGGGGCAGTGTTCTGGATCACTGCGTTGAGAAACACGTGATGGTGTCTCCGCGGTGTTGGATGTTTTGGTCTCCCCGAGGCCAATCATCTGTTCCTTCATAAACTGTAGTGAAATACTTGGAGGTTCAAAGTTATCACAACACATCTAGATAAGTTCCTTAGGGGTCTTCTTTCCAAAATGGTGTCACTTGTGGGGGGTTTCAATGTTTAGGCACATCAAGGGCTCTCCAAACGCAACATGGTGTCCTGTCTTAATTCCAGTCAATTTTGCATTGAAAAGTCAAACGGCACTCCTTCCCTTCCGAGCTCTGGCATGCGCCCAAACAGTGGCTTACCCCCACATATGGGGTATCAGCATACTCAGGACAAATTGCACAACAACTTTTCGTGTCCAATTTCTTCTGTTACCCTTAGGAAAATAAAAAATTGGGGGCAAAAAGATCATTTTTGTGAAAAAATATGATTTTTTATTTTTGTGGCTCTACATTATAAACTTCTGTGAAGCACTTGGTCGGTCAAAATGCTCACCACACATCTAGATAAGTTCCTTAGGGGGTCTACTTTCCAAAATGGTGTCACTTTTGGGGGGTTTCAATGTTTAGGCACATCAGGGGCTCTCCAAACACAACATGGCGTCCCATCTCAATTCCAGTCAATTTTGCATTGAAAAGTCAAATGGTGCTCCTTCCCTTCCGAGCTCTGCCATGTGCCCAAACAGTGGTTTACCCCCACATATCGGGTATCAGCTTATTCAGGACAAATTGCACAACAACTTTTGGGGTCCAATTTCTCCTGTTACCTTTGGTAAAATAAAACAAATTGGAGCTGAAGTACATTTTTTGTGAAAAAAAAGTTAAATGTTCATTTTTTTTTTCTAAACATTCCAAAAATTTCTGTGAAACACCTGACGGGTTAATAAACTTCTTGAATGTGGTTTTGAGCACCTTGAGATGTGCAGTTTTTAGGATGGTGTCACACTTGGGTATTTTCTATCATATAGACCCCTCAAAGTGACTTCAAATGTGATGTGGTCCCTAAAAAAAAATGGTGTTGTAAAAATGAGAAATTGCTGGTCAATTTTTAACCTTTATAACTCCCTAGCAAAAAAAATTTGGGTTCCAAAATTGTGCTGATGTAAAGTAGACATGTGGGAAATGTTACTTATTAGTATTTTGTGTGAGATATCTGTGTGATTTAAGGGCATAACAATTCAAACTTTTAAAATTAGGAAATTTTTAAAATTTTCACCAAATTTCCATTTTTTTCACAAATAAACGCAGGTAATATCAAAGAAATTTTACTACTATCATGAAGTACAATATGTCATGAGAAAACACTGTCAGAATTATCAGGATCCGTTGAAGCGTTCCAGAGTTATAGCCTCATAAAAGGACAGTGGTCAGAATTGTAAAAATTGGCATTAACGTGGGGGTAAAGGGGTTAAGGATATCCAGCCATTGAATCCCTCCGATTCTCTTTCTGAGTCCCTTAAAATCTGCTTTTCTGAAATTTAACCTTGACATCTGAGTCTTCACAGGTCTTCCTCCCCTAGTTATCCAAAATTCCAAAATAGCATGGTCACTACCTCCTAGGGTGCCAGCCACTCTTACCTCCTGAACCATTTCCTCACTGTTCATAAGGATTAGATCTAAGGTAGCAGATCCCCTTGTTTTCTCTCCTACCTTTTGGAAGATAAAATTGTCGGAAAGAGAGGATAAGAATTTGTTTGACCTGTTAGTTTTGCCTGTGAGAGATTCCCAACAAATGTCTGGATAGTTGAAATCTCCCATGACAACTATGTTATATTTTTTGGAGAACTTGGCCATTTGATGCATAAAGAGTTCATCCATATTTTCAGCTTTCACAGGTGGCCTGTAGTAAATGCCTACAATGGTGTCCTTTCCGTTGTTCTCTCCTTGTATTCTTACCCAGTTTTCACAGAACTCCCAGTCTCTGAAGCTTCAATCTCTGTGCAGATATACACTTTTCTAACATACAATGCGACACCTCCTCCTCGTTTATCAAGTCTGTTTCTTGTAAATAAGTTGTATCCTTGTAGCCTTGTATTCCAATCATGTGTATCGTCCCACCAAGTTTCAGTGATTCCAATGACATCATATTTCTTCTCCAGTGTTAGTAGTTCGAATTCTCCTTCTTTGTTGCTCATGCTTTGTGCATTCGTATAGAAACATTTTAGTTTGTGATTGGTTTCTCTTTCTCCAATATTTTTATTATTTAGATTTTTTTGTCTTTGCTCTTCCCTTCCACTTCTAATAGCAGAGTTCTCAATAGTATTTGTCATGTGTATGGCTTTTTCTGGCCTTTTGCTTCCCTTCTCACATTGTTCTAGTTTAAAGCTCTCCTGATGAGTGTAGCAAGGCGACTTCCAAATACATGTTTTCCAGTCTTCGTAAGGTGCACCCCATCTCTAGCAAGTAGTCCCATGGTATAGGTAATTCCCTCCGTGATCCAGAAATCCAAATCCTTGCTGACGGCATCATCGACGTAGCCAGTTGTTCACCTGCAGAATCTTATTGCACCTCCTTGTTCCATCGCCATCCACTGGAAGGATGGAAGAGAAGACCACCTGCGCTCCCAGTTCTTTCACTTTCTTACCTAAGGTGGCAATACCAGAAGTCAAAATTTACCCCTAAAAAACCCTAGCTCATGATTTAAGTTATAAACCCAAACCAGTATCTTTTCCAAAACAAAAAGTAACCCATTTGCAGACAGTAGTTTCGGTGTTCTTGGTTCACTATAAAGCAGGAGAATGGTTGTCTGGGTGTGAAAACTTTGATAACTGGGAGGAAAGTTTCTCCAACTTGAAGTAGTGAGAATTATAGGATGTTCCTAAAACTCTGTTTGCTACTCACGTTGTGCCTTCTGAGCCTCACAGTGTGTTTCTTCTGGACCTTCTTAGTATAGCCCAAGAGTTCAGTTCTGATAGGATATTATACAGTTTGTATAGTCTACATAGAACTGCTCCTCGTGACGAGTTTGCTACACAACTGTAGGATTTTAGCAGGTGCGTAGGATGCAGTGACACACAGAAGGCAGAGCAAGGGTTAACAGGGATTTTATGAAAAACAATAGAAGTTCAAGCAGGGGGGTATAATTATAAATGTAACAACAGTTCAACTTATCAGTCTCTGGGCTTTGGTGGGAGGTGGCTGGAAGATCCCTTGGTGGTGCCGCAGGCGGCGCGAGATGTCTCCAATCTAATCCTGCAGAAAGGCGATACACTGTCTCCTCGCGGTAGTGAATCCTCCGGGTCCTTCATCATGTGGTCTCCTGGTACGGGCACGAGATGTTGTAGAGGTGTAGGTCCGCGGCACAGTGGACGTAGCAAACAGTTCAGCAGACAAGGTCGCAGAAGAAGGACACAGTCCAGCGGTCACGGCCACAGGAGCAGGTCAGTACTCAGTTCAGTGGGTACCGCAGGGATTTGACTGAGCGGTGCCTCCGCGGTGGTCAGCAGAACGATGCTCTGAAGACCGTACTGGTCACTGTATGGTGCGGGGGTCTCTTTGGGCTGTGTGTCGTCAGTAGAGATGGTATGGCTAACCGAGTATGATGGCACGGAAAGCTGGCATGGGTAAGTCGAGAGGGAGTCAACTGTCTCTGTGCTCTCACGCTGGTTCCCCACCAAAAGCCCCATCTTCCCGCGCACCCAGCCATTTATGTCGGACCCGCCCTCACCAGTCAGGTGTCCTGAACTGCTCCGGTCAGAAATCTCTTCCCCCAAGAATAATGGTGACAGCCGCAACAGTTCCAGCCCAGACACGCAAGAGGGACCGCTAGCCTGGTCCACCTTCCTACACAACTATAATTTCCCATAAAATATATCCTATAGCAAACGTTTTTTTTTATTGCTCTAATGCATCTAAACATATAAGTTAAAGGAAAAAGTCCTAATTAAAATCTGAGTGTCTACAACTACAAATATCCTTTGGAGTCTTTTCTTAGTCACACTCCATTCTGTCTGTCCCTTTAAGTCTTCCTAGAAGAAGTAGTGGGCAAATGGCTAAGCATGTGACCAGAGGAGCAGACTACAAAGATTTGTTTCTCCAATATGTCCCAAAACAATATGTTATTGGACACTTCTACCTTGATTAAACACCATAATCCATTACTGCAATAAGTCATGAATATGAAAAGATTCTAACTTGAAAAATTTAAAACATCATGCTTTATTGATTATAGATATAAAAATAAGTATTTTACAATCATGCATCTCTAAGGCTAAAATGATTTTCAAATGGAAGAGAGGGCAGGAAGCAAAGTGGAAAGCAGGATAAGCAAAGGGGTAAGGTGCAAGTACTTAGATCCCTAATGTGAACGAAGATATATATCCTGTATATCACATACTCTACTTCAGCCATCAGGTCCATGAGAAACTACATTCCTGGCAAAACTTTAGCAAAATTGCATGCATGGATAAAATTGATCACGGAGGAGAGAAAGCTGTGTCCACCCAACGGACGTCGTTTCGCTGATCGCTTCTTCCGGGGGCGTGTCAAACAACATGGTAACCATTAACACTTAAATCTGACAATTGACTAATTGACCAATAGGAACTCTCCAGGTCATATGTGCATAATTCGCATGTTGTTTACAGGTGGTGCGTGACACATGGACTCTGCCCCAATAGCAAAAGGAATTTCTGGGATCCTGCCTGGTGAACCGCAAGCTGGCCTCCTGATTTCGCACTCTCTGAAGTCAGACGGAGATCTGGACCATGTGCACAGCAACAGGCAAAGTAGCGGACAGGAGCTAGAATGAGCGTCAGGCAATAAATAAGTAAATAAAGACAACCCATATACCAAAAGGCATCACATAGGCAGACTTACAGTAAATGGCCAGATAGAACGAAACTGCCATTAATCAATTTTATATAACGGGGATGGTGGATCAAGAGGGATGACATGGGCAACCAAGTAAGGAATATAAATATACTATAAACATAAATATAGTAATAAATATGGATATAAAGGTGAAAATAATAATAAAAAAGAGTAAACTCTATTTGTAGATATATATAATATCTATAACTGTTATTAAAGATTATTGTACCTATTTCTATTATGTATACCCCTCCTCACATGTAAAGCGCCATGGAATAAATGGCGCTATAATAATAATAATAATAATAATAAAGTGTCTGTGATGCACAATCAAACTTAGGGAAAAAACAAATACAATTCAGGAAGGCTGGTAAAAAACTCCATCTCAATGTAAACAACAAAACTCCCATCTAAAATCCAGGTAGTTATAAGATTTGAGTAATTCAAGCATTACACAAAAATTCCATTAATTCCCATTGTGAGATAGCGCTCCCTGAGTGTGTTGGGGGACACTCGCTTGGCAACGGGATTAAAGCACTCAGGCACGGTTTCTCACAAAAACAGTATATTTGATTAATTTAGGCATCATAAACCACACTGTAGGCCATGTTGCACATCACAGGCCCACACATAGACCATAGCACTTTAACTCGTCGAACAGTTCATTAACGTCCACAGAACATAACAAGCACCAACAGACTGTTCCAAGGGCAGATACTTACCTTACCTTACAGAAGCTCCTGCTCCACACACTGACTCCTGTCAGTCCTGGTTCCCAGAGAAGCTGCTGAACTGGGATCACCATCCTTGTGACCAGGGCACTTCAGATAGTCCATACCACCAGACAGAACTGTAGCTTCCCCAACAAAGTAGCCACCACAGGCTCTGCAGATATGGCCTCTCCGTAAGCTATTCAGGAAGTCCAGTCCCAGGCACTTCCAACACACAGGCCCTCAGTTCATGGCCTCACCATGTGCTTCCATGAATCCAGTCCACTCCATGACATTCCAACACAGACCATCCAGGACTTTACACACTGACCATTCCGGTCCATACACTCTGAACATGTGACCCAAGCCTTGGTCACATTATGTACCTGTAGCCACCCCCATAGGTGGGAGGTGTGTGTGGTTAGCCAGTCCCACCCAGCTCTCCGACTAACCATGCAAGCCTCCCTTTTTATCTATACAAATACTTGTGGTACTACAGGCTTACAGCGCAGACTCCGTCTGTGACACATACCAGCCATTTACAATCATGCCGGACACTGGTTCATTATCACCACTACAGATACGCCTTCATGCGTATCCTGAGGAGCACATACAGCACCCCTGGCTGTAACATGGGTCACTGCATCACATACTGTCAGGACTCTGAACATTTTTTATTACCTTTTTGTGCATTACTGCCCTTTTCCAAGATGGCGTCTTTGGTCTCATGTGCACTGTGTCTTCCTGCTATAAAACTCCACCCCAGCCTTCAGTCTGTGCTAGAGTATTCTGCCTTGCATCCAGCTCCTGACCTCTGGTGACTCCCTGGCTATATACCTGCTCCTGTGAACCTGTGGGGTTATCCTGCTACTCTGCTCTGAGTTCCTGCTGCATACACCAGTTCCAGTAATCCTCCTTCATCTGCTGCTCGTGTTTGCTTCCATCTGCATTTGCTGGACATGTAAGCTGTTTCTACTCTGCAAGAACCTGAGACTATTACCTAGACCTCCCTGGTTGAGCTAGGATATTTTTGGATTTTTTTTTAGGATATATTTGAACTGCCTTATAAGCATATCTATCTGTGTTTTGGACTAAGCAAGGACTTATTCGTGTCAAGTATCCTCAAGAATAATTGTGCTTCATAGACTTTCTGCGTTATTGCATTTTCCTCTGAAGTTTCCTATAGACTGCTGAGCTGCATTTGATATTGGCACCAAGTGTTGTGGACTTGAGTTTCTCTCTGCACCTGTTTGAATCACCGTGTGATAATATAGACTTTACCACTTATAAAACTGTGTCCTGTAGTTGTCTTGTTCCACGCAAAGAGTCTCCTGAGTTATCCCCTATAATTATTACACATACCCTCTCCCTCTGTTCAAACTTCCGGGGTTGAACACTTAAACCAGGGGTCCCAAGACAGGGTACCCAAGTCACCTTGCCCTACAAGTCGAGAGGACTGTCTCAGTCGGGTTTGGGTGTCATTCAGCATCACACCTTTGTTAGGCCTCCCCCGCCCCCAACGGTCAGTTTGTCGGTCTTGTGCTTCAACCCTTGAGTCACCATCTGTCTGTGTCACCAGACCCTTTTTAGTCAATCCACTTTCCAAGGGTGCCTCGTGACCTTTCTTTTCATGGCTGCCACCCACGGTTGTTGCGGTCATGAGTTCACTGTCCAGTCAAGCCTAGTGACTGATCTGAGTCTGACCTTTCATTACTGCATCTGCTACCAGGTCTCCCGCCTGGGTCACTCAGCCCCGAGCCAACAGAGGAGTCACTACTTTGTACTCTACTATTGTTTAGGCTGTCTTTTCATATCTCCAGAACCCGGATTGAAAGTGGTCGCCATCTTATGTTCTGCAACTGTTTATTAATCTGCAGCTTGTCCAGTCTTAGCTGCTCTGTCTCCTTCAGATATGTTACCCGGTATTCAAGAAGCATTCGAATGACAAATGGAACCATCCCATCTTCACCAGCTACCTGGACTTCACCATAATCTGGAATCCTCACTCTCGCCACACCAGATCTATTCACCAGTTCTTGCATCACTTTTCCAAGTCTTCCAATTACGTTCCCCACCAGATTTCTGAGTACTTGAACGATGTCTTCCACAAAGCCCAGCCGACTTTGACCTTTCCTGGTATGCTCCAAACATCGAGCAGCTTCCTTATTCCTCAACAGGATCATCTGTTTAGTGCAAAGACATTGTAGGTGCATATCCTTCAGGATAGCCACCCGCTTCACTGTGACTTCCCTAGTCGACAGTATCACCAACTGTTTCATCTCTGGTGCCCAGTTCACACTACATGCTTCTATTGCCTTTTTCACCCCTTTCTGACCTCGGACGGGATAGTACGTCCGAGGTCAGAACCCCCGCTTTGATGCAGGCTCCGGCGGTGACCCCGCATCAAAGCCGGGACACGTCAGCTGTTTTGGACAGCTGACATGTGCCCGCGATAGTGGCGGGTGAAATCGTGATTCCCCCTCCTCTATTAACTAGTTAAATGCCGCTGTCAAACGCTGACAGCGGCATTTAACCGGCGCTTCCGGCTGGGTGGCCGGAAATGAGCGCATCGCTGACCCCCGTCACATCAATTTAGAAAAATAAACCTACACATATTTGGTATCGCCGTGTTCAGAATCGCCCGATCTATCAATAAAAAAAAAGCATTAACCTGATCGCTAAACAGCGTAGCGAGAAAAAAATTCGAAACGCCAGAATTACGTTTTTTTGGTCGCCGCGACATTGCATTAAAATGCAATAACGGGCAATCAAAAGAACGTATCAGCACCAAAATGGTATCATTAAAAACGCCAGCTCGGCACGCAAAATTAAGCCCTCAACCGACCCCAGATCATGAAAAATGGAGACGCTACGGGTATCGGAAAATGACACCATTTTTATTTATTTTTTTTAGCAAAGTTTGGAATTTTTTTTCACCACTTAGATAAAAAATAACCTAGTCATGTTAGGTGTCTATGAACCTGTAATTACCTGGCGCATCATAATGGCAGGTCAGTTTTAGCATTTAGTGAATCTAGCAAAAAAGCCAATCAAAAAACAAGTGTGGAATGGCACTTTTTTTGCAATTTCACCGCACTTGGAATTTTTTTCCCGTTTTCTAGTACACGACATGCTAAAACCAATGATGTCGTTCAAAAGTACAACTTGTTTCGCAAAAAATAAGCCCTTACATGGCCATGTTGATGGAAAAATAAAACAGTTATGGCTCAGGGAAGGAGGGGAGCGAAAAACGAACACAGAAAAACGGAAAACCTCAAGGTCATGAAGGAGTTAAAGGCCTCATGCACATCTTCACTTGTACAGGCTTCTCGCACGTCTCTGGGTACATCTATCACGGTCTTGAAAAACGGAGCCTCATTCTCTTCATGGACGGACGGCTCCTGCTTTGCCATGGATCTTTCCATCAAGACACCTGCCACGACCGGGTGATTGTCTTGTTCAGCTCTTAGCTCAAACTCTTCCTCCGATTTATCTTCTGCATGAGCCTTCGCCAAGATGGGCATTGGCAGCTCCACCTCGTTACCACTCTGGCACTGCCACGGTAAGTCTGCGACCACCACCTCTTTCTCTTGTAGAGGGCCTCTTAATGCTTTTCTGTGCACTCCACATCTTCCCTTAGGGCCTTGGTCACAGTTTGCCACGTTCACAGGTGACCTCTGAGCTCAGACACCTCTTTCTCCAAGGCTTCCATTCGGCACTCACCAGCCTGTCTCTGAAGCTCCTCTTGCTTCAACCGGGCTTCTACTGCCTCTTGGATCCTCTATAACTCACTTCTCCCATCCTCTGGTTTGGTTGAGTTTCCATCACTCGAGAAGGTATCTGCTTCAGGCCCCACACCTTTGGTGGCTTCCTCCACCCCTGCACCCTTGGACTCAGCATGGTCATCTTCAGCCCTCTCTTGGGTCTCAGCGGTGACATCCTTAGCTTCATCCCATTTCTCTAGGACTTTAGAGTACTTCACACACTCCAGGTCCTCAGCATTAGGTTTTCTGGAACCTTCACCATCTTCTGTCACCTCACCTTTATTAAAATCTTCACAAGGTGCAACTGGTTCAGCCCCTTTGCCTCTTTTACGTCTCCGACGATGGGAGGAAGACTTGCCACTTGTACCCGAGTCTGCTTTACTGCACACCCTTTTTCGCTTTTGTCACCGTCTGAATGGGAGTCACCACCACCCGATCGGTCATCCTGGAACCAGCGGTCCCCATTTATAATGGTGTCGGAACCCATTCCAGGAGTTTCCCCATCTTCAATGGTCACATCTTTGGTCACCTCTGCCAAGTCCCATAGTTGGTCAGACCCACACTTCCATTGGGTCATATGTTCTGGTATGGCTACCACCTTCATCCTGACTTCACCTTGTGGAACACTGTCGTTCCACTGTCAGTGTTTCTGTCAGCATACCATTGTGCTTAGCCCTAGCGGTTGCTATTGGCAATGACACGTCACAGTCACCCCCGGAGTCTGTGTCACACCCCACAGTATGGTGAACCCTCAAGTTCCTCTCTATCTGGGTGTCAGCTCCGCTCTTTTCAACTACTACATCATTATCAGACATCTTGTGGTACACGTCAAGTGACATCATATCCGTAAGTTGGGCAGATGCACCCTTCCCACTGGTCAACCCTGACAGGTTAAGTTTGGGACTATGGCGGCCTCAAGACTTTTATGGCCCCTGACCGTCTCGAGTTGCTCCCAGGCCACTAAATAAACCTTAGTATCCCCATGGATGCAGGTGACCCCTTTCAGACATTACAAATTTATCTTCCACAGCCCTTACTAGGGTCACCGAGCTCCCGAATCGACCAGACCAAATACATCCTCTACCTCTGCGTTCAACTCCAGAACACACCCACGTAGCCTCTTGCCAGGAGGGTAGTTCTTGTAGCAAATTGGATACACATAGTACCATTGTCCCTGGCAACCATTCGTCTATGCCACCCCTTTAACTTCAGAAGGCTCTGCCTTTTTGAGTAACTACCATTTCCCGGGACTCCTTATTGGCCTCGCAATCCACAGCACAGCATGGACCTACATAGTATGAACTACGTTGTTCCCGGCTACAGTCCAATGGCGCATTCACCGCTGCCTCTTTTTTTGCCACCACCCCTATTTGGGTTACCGCCCCTTTTGGGACTCCACCCCCTTTTGGGCAACTACTCCCTTTTGGGATACTGCCCCTTTTGGGACTCCACCCCTTTTTTGGCAACCATCCCTGTTTGGGTTACTGCCCCCTTTTTTAGGACACCACTCCTTTTAGGGACAATACCTCTTCCCTGTGGTACACCCCGTGGAATCCCCACAGTACTCTCAGATACCAGTTCGCACAGTACAAAAAAAAACATCTCTTTAGGTCGGCACTGGTCCTTTAAGAGTCTGCACGATCTGGACCAATGTCCTCTCATGACACCTCACCAGCTCCAGCTGGCGCTACAATGGCTCCTGCCACAGTCACAAACCGCCAGCTCCTCCGGGTGCTGATAAATAAGCCACTGCTGCAGAACCTCTTGCTGCAACTGCAGCTACTCTCCACAAGGCTCTGCATGGCTCCGCACCGCAGACTTCGTGGACCCGCCGATCCACAGCAACTCTTCGTAACCCCGCCGAGTTACAGCCAGACGCTTGTAAGCTTCGTGGACCCGCTGATCCACAGCAAACTTCGTCCACACGTGCTTCCTGGATCATTGCCCGCAGTCTAGCACCATATGTGAGATAGCGCTCCCTGAGTGCGTTGGGGGATTAAAGCACTCAGGCACGGTTTTTCACAAAATCAGTCTATTTGGTTAATTTAGGCATCATAAACCACACCGTAGGCCATGCTGCACATCACAGGCCTACACAGACCATAGCACTTTAACTCGCCGAACAGTTCATTAACGTCCACCGAACACAACAAGCACCAACAGACCAAATGCAGATACTTCTCTGCTCATAACCCCCTTTATCTGGAGTTACCTTACATGAGCTCCTACTCCACACACTGACTCCTGTCAGACCTGGTTCCCAGGGAAGTTGCCGAACTGGGATCACCGTCCTTGTGACCAGGGCACTTCCGGTAGTCCAAACCACCAGACGGAACTGTAGCTTCACCAACACAGTAGCCATCACAGGCTCTGCAGATACGGCCTCTCCGTGTACTATTCAGGAAATCCAGTCCGAGGCACTTCCAACGCACAGGCCCTCAGTCCATGGCCTCAGCATGTGCTTCCAGGAATCCAGTCCACTCCAGGACATTCCAACACACACCACCCAGGACTTTACACACTGACCATTCCTGTCCATGCACTCTGAACATGTGACCCAAACCCTGGTCACATTATGTACCTGTAACCACCCCCATAGGTGGGAGGTGGATGTGTGGTTAGCCAGTCTCGCCCATCTCTCCGACTAACCCTGCAAGCCTCCCTTTTTATCTATGCAAATACTTGTGGAACTAGAGGTCCCAGAACAACAATACTACAGGCTTACAGTGCAGACTCCCTTTGCGACACATACCGGCCATTTACAATCATGCTGGACACTGTTTCCTTATCACCACTACAGATACGCCTCCATGCATATCCTGAGGAGCACATACAGCGCCCCTGGCTGTAACATGGGTCACTGCATCACACCATGTATAAAGTAATTAAGTACATATATCCATATGGTAAATATCCGTGATATGCCCGTATGATTACTGTCCATCTTTTATTTTCCTTTTTCAGGTATCCCAAAGGAAGAATTACCCAGCGGGAGATATCCAGCCAGCTGCCACTACACACAACCGGCATTAAAGGCAAGGTCCAAATAAGCTCACATCCAAATGAAGAGGAGAAATCCTAAGCTAAGTATCAACATATAAGGTAAAACCATGTCAAAACACATAAAATGTTATATTAAAGATCAAAAGAAAAAAAATAATAAACAAGAACAAAAATGACCCAAATCCAAAACTCTCATTAAGGTCCTGTGGAGTTAGAGTACCAAGCTGATAGATCCATCTACTCTTGATCTGTGCTAAGATCCTCCCCAGATCTCCCCACCTTGGGCCCATCTCAATTTCATCTATGTCTAGAATCATTTGTTTTTTTTTCGATCTATAATCAATAAAGCATGATGTTTTACATTTTTCTAGTTAGAATCTCTTCACATCTGATATCTTAATGCTGTAATGGATTACGGTGTACAAAGATTTGTTTATAGTCTGTTACAATGGAGACACAGGTCTGTATGCGGGTTATAAGTGCAGAGGATTAAGATTAAGTTCACACTAGGCGTTTTTTCAGTTGTTTTTTTTTTGCCACAAAACCTCGTCTCGTGGCAGGAAAGAAGCTGCAGAAAAAAAGCATGTTTTTCTTTTTTTTGTTGTTGCATTTTTGATGCGTTTTTTTGGCATTGTCTCTTGTGCATCTTGATAAAGTTTAGTGTTGAAAAAAATTCGTATTCCATAGAATCACAAAAAAGGCACAAAAACCGCAGCAAAACATGATTCCTGCAGAATTTTTTCACCACCCATTCAAATTAATGGGTGAAAAACGCTGAAAAAACGCTGATTAGAAGTGACAAGCTCTATGTCCAAAAAAACAAAGCAAAGCACAAAATCCTGATGAGAAAAAAAACAATGTTTGTGCATGAGATTTCTGAAATCTCATAGGCTTTGCTGTAAAATGCAGCTGAAATTAGCATAACAAAAGTATTTAAAAAAAAAACTGAAAAAACGCCCAATGTGAACTTAGCCTAAACTTTATTATAGACTTTCTGCAAAGTTGCTTCACTTTTTTACTTTAAACCAATATTGTCTCCCCCATTTTTTCACCATTCAACCGGCATTATGCCATCTCATATTCCATTGCTTTTTCACATGAGCTATGCATATTTATTTTATTTCATTTATTCACATTTATACTACTTAGTCTTTTTATTTCAACCATTCCATGCATCACTTTCCTCTATTTTGCCTGCACAACCATTTAAGCCAGGGGTGGGGAACCTCAGGCCCCAGGGCCATTTACGGCCCTCGATGACCTTTTATCAGGCCCCCAATCAGATTCTCAGGGACCGCATTCTTGACGGGGAGGTGTATTTGGATTACAACCAGCTCATTAATTTCTTCTTGCTCTGTTAGCACACACATGCAGTGTTCACTGCTGAATACTGAAGGGCATGCAATGAAAGATTACATCCTGACACCAGTGCCAGAGTCAGCATGCACTTTGTGGGTGGAGTTTGTACGGCCCAGAAGGATGGTGTAAATAGCCAAATGGCCCTTGGCAGAAAAAAGATTCCCCATCCCTGATTTAATCCTATGCATAATATAACACTTTGTCATTACTCCTTACACACTTACTTCCCATCCCATAACTACAGTTTGCACTAATGATGTTTATTCATCATGAGTAGTGTTGAGCGATACCTTCCGGTATGCAAAGGTATTGGTATCGGATTGGATCGGCCGATATCCCAAAAATATAGGATATCGCCGATACCGATACCCGATACCAATGCATATCAATGGGACACAAAATATCGGAATGGTTCCCAGGGTCTGAAGGAGAGGAAACTCTCCTTCAGGCCCTGGGATCCATATTCATGTATAAAATAAAGAATAAAATTAAAAAATATTGATATACTCACCCCTCTGACGGCCCCGTCTCTCACCGGTCCAAGCGTCTGCCTCCGTTCCTAAGAATGCAGCGTGAAGGACCTTCGATGACGTCGCGGCTTGTGATTGGTCGCGTGACCGCTCATGTGACCGCTCACGCGACCAATCACAAGCCGCGACGTCATCGAAGGTCATTCACTCCCTGCATTCTTAGGAACGGAGGCACCGCTAAGCGCCAGGGTCCGCCGGAGGGGTGAGTATATCAATATTTTTTATTTTTATTATTTATTTTTTACATGAATATGGATCCCAGGGCCTGAAGGAGAGTCTCCTCTCCTCCAGACCCTGGGAACCATACGCACCGCACACTTCCGATTTCGCAAAAATATCGGAACTCGGTATCGGAATTCCGATACAGCAAATATCGGCCGATACCCGATATTTGCAGTATCGGAATGCTCAACACTATTCATGAGGAACTATCCTCTTTTTCCCAGTACATTGATTCCCGTACTTTGCGCTATACCTTGGAATGCATACATACACAACTTCCGCCGGACAGACCTTTATCCCGGCCATGTATCCCTCTTCTTCCGGAGTATTCCACTTCTGCCCCTTTGCGTTCCAGACTGGAGTGCACATACACGTCACTTCTGCCGGAGATGCCGCGCTCCCTCGAGACGCTGCCCTCTGGCCGAAGATGACATGTGCGGTTACTTTGCATGGTATCCACCATAGGCAAACATCAGCTGGTCCAATTATGTTTCTTGCTTGCGATTGGTCATTTGGGGTTTAAATACACTTCATTCCCACAAACATATGTTCCCTTGTTAAAGCACAGGCGAAACGCGCGTTGGGCACACGCAGTGAGTGTGGGTTAGTATAACTGATCATTCTCCTATGTGTTCACATTGTTTGCCATTGTGCTACACTTGTATTTATATACTTCATTGCACATCTTTCTGGGCAGTCATCAATTTTCAGGCATTTGGTGCTTTATTTAATCCTTTATGAATTTTGTCAGTCATTTAAATCATATAACAGTCATCACTTTACTCATGTTGTGCTTTTTTATGATTTTTTTTAGTAAGGGTACAATCCCCTACTTTTATGTAGAAATCGTGTCACCACACTTTCCGATTTTTTGGCCAGTCCTGTCTTTATTATTGATCATAACCATGGAGTCCTGATATACGATATCTTCTCTTATATGGCACCATTTCAGGCTTAATTATTATACGTTCATTTTTTTTGTATTTCATTAATACTGTCATACTTACCTGACTCGGTTGTCCATTGTATTATCTCATCATACACATGTGTAGATCTTATTGATCATTTTATGTATAGCCATCTTCTATGCATTTTATTCCTTTTATCTTTATGAGTTTTTTCATTGTGCATAGCTTTGATATTCTGTTATTTAATTGATAAAAATTGACATTGTTTTCTCGATGTTGAGCTGTGTATCATGTTACAGCTTTAATTCCATGAGGATACACAACGGGGTTTGTTATTTTCACATTTTTCTGATATATAAAATAGTTACCAATGTGTGCACAGACGTTATAGAGGCATTCTCACCCCTACCAAGCCTGGGAATGAAGCTCTGATTCGTCACAGCTTTCTTTTCACAGATTTTACCTGCACAGCTTTGTCCGCAGTAACTCGGCTTTGCTGTGAACTGCAGCAGACGCCATTCATGAATAAAGCCATGCTGCAGCGGGACGGCCAGTAACATCCCTGTTCAGAAGCACATCTGGGAAGGTAAGGCTCCTTTAATCTCAGGATCAGTGGAGGATACAAGTTGCCTACCGCTTTTAATACAAAGTAAAATGACAAGGTATATCCTGTGACATAGAGGGAAATGTTCCCAAAATATTCTGGTGTCTTATCTCCCTATGTTGGAGGCGGACACACCTTTCTGTTGATCTCCATCCTTTAAGCACCTGTGACTTTTATAGCAAAGTTTAGATAATACCGAGACTAGGACTCCAGTAAGTTGACAATTTCAGCTATGGGTGTAGAGTTCTGCAACCAGGGGGGATTCCTGCTTGGAGTGCAAGTTATCCCAGTAATACAGACCCTCTGTGTATCATAGAACCATGGAGTGTTAGAGTTGGAAGGGACCTCCAGGGTCATCGTGTCCAACTCCTGCTCAATGCAGGATTCACCAAACCATCTCAGACAGATGTCTGTCCAGCCTCTATTTGAAGACTTCCATTGAAGGAGAACTCACCATCTCTCGTGGCAGCCTGTTCCACTCATTGATGACCCTCATTGTCGAAAAGTTTTGTTCTAATATCTTATTCGCATCTGTGTAATTGGAAGAGCAGATGCAATGAGATGACAGGCACTGTACTAATTAAGGAGGGTGCCTCTGACTGCTGCGCCCCTCCTCTGCTTTTACTATTGGTGCACCTCGGTGCCTTCCCACCCACCCCTATAGTAATGGGGTTATTATGACGGGCTCCTGTTGGGCCAATGGATATCAGAAGGGTACAGTCACTAGTACAGCCACTTCCTAGTATTTAAGTTGGCACTGAGCCGTTCTCCTTGTCTTCCCCCTGTTCTGGTCCTGGAGGTGCTCGTCCCACCCTCCCTGTCCTTGATTCTTTACGCGATTGTTAACGAATGTGTTATTTTTCTAGATTTACAAGTCACAGCGGCAGTAAATGAAAGAAAGGACGCATTGTTATGGTACGGCTCGTTGGCTGTCTTGCCTGTGAATATACATGACGGCATTTGGCAATGAGTGCGTTTTAAGAAATGTAAGTGCCTTTCTTATTGTTAAAGTCAAATAAAATGAATAAAGCCGTCACCGTCCTTCACCCATCAATACGTCTACTTGCGTGAAGGTGCTCTGGTGAGATATAGCGGGGTCACTGCAGTCTGGGTGAGAACTGTGAATAATGTTCCCTCCCGCCCTCCGGCAACTGCTGTCCTGCCCTCTCCCCATCCTCCGCACCACGACCACAGGACCTTTCAGCCCACAGGGCAACCTTTCCACCTACAGGCTCTCTATGCTGCACAGGTAGTATCATGATCCTTGCCCTTTTCCTGGGCTTACCAACCCACGGAAGTTGCTTTACCCTTTGATATGCTCCATTTATGTGAACTTGTAAATTTCTCCTTGGTTCAGTGGCAGCCTGCTGTTCAGACAGCAGAGCAACATTTTGAACAACTATTTATTGTCCAATATTACAGTCTCATTTTTAGCCGCCATGCTTGCTGTCATGTTGTGCTTTTGGTCCCATTACTAAGGCATTATATCATGTTAAGGGTGAGGCAGGACATCAGTTTGTTTTTAATGTTTTCAGTTTGTGTGATTCAATAAAAACATTTGTTGTTATTTATTCATTGTGATCCCGGTATTTTGCATGTCCTCTTTTTCTCAGTTTTTCGCTGCTCCCTCCTGCAAATGTAACAGATGCTTTCAATGAATTATACAGGATGTGTAGAAGATAGTGGACGGAGCAGAATTTTGGATGATTTGCTATACCAAAGACCCAAATACGGTTTCTGCCTCCTTTCTTCCTGTTCTAACTCAAAAGCATCCGTTGTATGAATTGGTGCACAGATCTGGACTACATATTCCAGATAGGGCGACACTGATTCTTTGTACAGTGTTAGTATTACACCATGTACCTTGATCTACAAGTAACTCCAGATCCTTCTCTACAAGTGACTCTCCTTATTTTACTCCCCCAGAACATGATGCTCATATATTTTTGGTAACTAAATGCAGAACTTTATATTTATCCACATCTGTCAAGTGAAAGCCCAAATACTTGTACAAGTCAGATTGTAACTTATGAACGTCTTCCACAGAGTGTACACATCCAGACTGGTGTTATACGAGGCTCCAGACTACACATCCAGACTGCTATAGGGGGCTCCAGGCTATACATCCAGACTGCTGTTATAGGGGGGCTCCAAGCAACACATCCAGACTGCTGATATAGGGGGCTCCAGGCTACACTTCCAGACTGCTGTTATAGGGGGCTCCAGACTATACATCCAGACTGCTGTTATAGGGGGCTCCTGTCATGACTCAGCTGTCGGGTGACCTGGGATCAGGGGGTCCTTCCCTGTCCCTAACAATAGGGGGCACTCTAGCTCACCCTACTCCATAGGATACGTCTGAAGGTGAAGATGCCGGGGCCTCCACCGTTGTCTTATCTCCTGAATCAGCCCTCTGTCTGTTCTCTTCCCCCACCCAGGGAAGTGGGGAGCTGCTGTGCACCGCAGTACACCAACCCGACAAACAAGGCAACACGAACAAGGGTAACTGAAAATATCAGGCATACAAATATTCACTCACATATAACAGAGGAATGCACCAGGAGTGGACGATGGGGAAAAACCAAAGTAAGAGGAGGGAAGGGAATTATCACACTTACAAACCTACGCAAGCGTGACAGATAACTCCTTCAAGCTCCTTCTCATATAACCACCAAAACACCTCTCCTCCAAGCCATGCAGCATAAGCTAGCTCTGATGATATGTTTCAGTCAGGACCCAGATTATATAGGGAATAAGAGTGGCTAACCAAGCTCAGCTGAGAGCTCAGACTCCCAGAGCTCCCAACATGGCCAAAAATAAATTAATACCATTTAAAACGAAGGTAAAGTGCTTATTTTCAGCGCAGGAGTAAGAGCAATTAGACGCTGTGGTCTTCTGGCTCCTCTTTGTTGCTGCAACCCAGTGACAGTACCCCCATTCTACGAGGAACCTCCTGAACCTCAGGGCCGGGTTTATCATGGTGTGCCACTTGAAAAGACCGGATCAGTCTGGTCGCATGGACGTCAGATGCTGGTACTCACATCCTGTCCTCAGGACCGTACCCTCTCCAAAGTACCAGAAGCTGAAGCGACCAATGAACTAAACGAGAATCCATGATTTTCGCTATCTGAAATTCTAAGTTTCCATCAACAATGACAGGAGATGGTGGTAGTGGTGAAGGTACCAAAGATGCAACATATTTTTTGAGGAGAGATCGATTAAATACATTATGGATCCTAATAGTAGGCGGCAAAGCAAGGCGGAATGCTATGGGATTGACGATGGCTACGAGTTTATAATGACCAATAAACCTGTAACCCAGTTGCCAAGAATCAGATGGGACCTTCAATTTAATGTTCCTAGAGGACAACCACACAAAGTCACGAACACACAGGCCCGGACCCACCAAACGTTTCTGATCAGTCACACTCTTATATTTGGATCCCATCTTCCTCAAATTATTAGTAACATCCTTCCACACGGACATAATAGATGATGAAAACCATTGCTCTTCAGGTAATCCAGAAGAACAATTCTATTAAATGAGTTGAACTGAGGATGACAACCATACATCCTGAAAAACGGGGACTTACCAGTACATTCATGACAACGACTATTTACTGCAAATTCGGCTAACTGGAAGTAGGTAACCCAATCCTCCTGATTCTCAGACACAAAACACCTCAGATAAGTCTCCAGGTTCAGGTTAACCTGTTCAGTCTGCCCATTACACTAGATTACGGTGAAATGCAGAAGAAAATGACAGATGGATCCCCAGACAGGTGCAAAATGCCCTCCTAAACTTGGAAACAAACTGTACACCCTGATCAATAACAATATCGGTCAGGATCCCATGTAATATTACAATTTCCCTAAAGAAAATCTATCCACGACCACCAAAATTACTGTATTCCCTGCCGACACAGGTAGATCCATGATAAAATCGACCGACAAGTGAGTCAAAGGTCTATTGGGAATCTCCAATGCCTGGAGAGCCCCCGATGGACAATTATGAGAGGTCTTCGAATGCACACAGACACTGCAGGTGGCTACATACTCCCAGACATCCTAATGAACCACTAGTCACCAAAAACCCCGAGTAAGAAGATCAGTGGTGGTTTTATTTCCAGGATGTCCAGCCAAGACCAAATTGTGATGTTCACTAAGAACTCTTTAACGAATATTCACAGGAACAAACATTTTATCTAATGAACAGGCAGCAGGGGCATCCCCCTGAGCGTCAACAACCTCTCTTTCAAGAACGGAGCATATAGACGCTATAGGCACCCCTTTTTCTAGAATAGGTACCGATTCACCTCCCCAAGCAAAACAACGTGATAAGGTATCTGCCTTAATGTTTTTGTCCTACATGTGACAAAAAGTTAATCCTGGTGAAGAACAATGCCCATCTTGCCTGTCGAGGCGTTAAATCTTTTGATGATTTAGTTTTTATCATGAAGCCAGTGTGTGCAGAACATGTTGAGCTGTGCCCAATCACTCCCCATACTCTTGATTAAGAGCCACTGTCGTATCATGCACTGCAAGTTTACGGAAATATCTCTTCTGTGGAGTCGCTGCCTGAAAAATGGCAACTATAAATGTAAATGGTCTGTCTAAATATTATACTTCTCACTTTTAACAAGCGAATGTGACCTTGTCGTAATAAACTGCCGTTTGAAAATGGGAGAATCACGCTGAAGATTTACCGCAGTGCCTGAGCCCTGTAATTTATATCAATTACTGTGTAGTACGGCAGTGCAAGCTTCATCCTGGGATCGCTGCTCCTGGATACCCTGCCAGGCTTAATGCTGTAATATGAGAGAATGCATCTTTTTATATAGAAATGATCAGGACCTGTCACTGGGAATATGGAAATGCCGGGTCACTAAGCAATGAATCCCAAACTATCTACTTCCATTTGTTATTTTCCAAGATGCTGTAGAAACGTATAGACAAATTAATGCAATTGAGAATAATTAGAATTAATTTTATAAGGCACCCCAATACTTTAATTCCTCCATATTTATGGTATGAATCTAATGCTGTTATTTGCAATCTATTCCTGTATACTGATGTCATCAGGACGCGTGAGTTTCTGGAGGTTGCACAAGACTCTTCACAATAATTTAAGGTCCTGTTCAGTATTTGGTCAGTATTTTACCTCAGTAATTGTAAGTCAAAACCAGGACTGGAACAGTCAGAGGAAAAGTATAATAGAAACACGTCACCACTTCTGTATTTATCACCCACTCCTGGGTTTGGCTTACAAATACTGAGGTAAAAAACAGACCAAATATTGAACGTGTGGACGTGGCCTTATAGGAGAAGACACAACACTTTGCTAGGTTCAACACCAGCACCGGACAAACAACATTGACTTGCTGTGTATTGGGTAACTTTTGTTCTGTCACGGTTTTCATTCTGTTGGGAAAAATAGGATAGGAAGCAACTCCCCGCCTACCCACCCCTATTTTATTGTTATTTGTTTTCTTGTTGAGGTGTTTCTTTTGAGGGGGTTGCCCAGCTAATGCTGTGTGGACAGGATTTTAATGTATTGAGGTAATTTTGGTATAATTATATTTATTAAATATTTGATTAAAATTTATTATTACTTGAATTTACTTTGGGTAACCCTAAAATGAACACCGTGGCCTTTACGCCAACTTCTGTTTGTGTCTCAGAATTCTTTATTTACATGATATTTAGAGTGTTAAGTTATAGGCAGATATGAGCCCAAGCCACGTTCAGTATTTGGTCAGTTTTTACCTCAGTATTTGTAAGCCAAAATCAGGAGTGGAACAATCAGAAGAAAAGTATAATGGAAACACGTCACCACTTCTGTATTTATCACCCACTCCTGGATTTGGCTTACAAATACTGACCAATTACTGAACGTGTGAACGTTGCCTAAACGTTATTTCCAGACTTCTAACCCCTTAGGTGCCACATATCAATGAAACGTGGACGATGGAGGGCCATAAGACGAGAGGTACAGCAGCAATCAACAGACATGCACTCAGATTACACAATATAATATGAATATTTACTAACCAGTTTATAAAACAGAGGAAAGGATGGTAGGTTGTGTATAAGCAACAAATACAATGACAGCAGTTACTCTCAATAACACCGACTAAGGCTATGTGCACACGTTCAGGAATATCTGCAGAATTTTCCTGAACAAAACCGGACTTTTTGTGCACGAAATCTGCATGCGTTTTTTGGGCGGATTTTTTGCGTTTTTTTCCGGAGCTTCCCAATGCAATAATATAGCGGCAAAAACATGAAAAATCCACAAAATTAATGAACATGCTGCGTTTTTTACCATGATACGTTTTTTTCGCGGAAAGAAACGCAGCATGTGCACAAAAATTGCGGAATGCATTGAAATGATGGGATGCTTAATGTAAGCGTTTTTTAGCATTTTTTACATGGGAAACGGCTGAAAAAATGCGAAAAATCCTGAACGTGTGCACATAGCCTAAGAGTATATGGAGTATATGCAGATACCATTAAACAAAACAAACAGTTATATATACTAATAGTTATAATAATTAGCAAGCAAAATACAACACGATTTACCCTTTATCTGCAAAAATCAATAAAATTAAGTGTTGTGCCAGTAATCATCTCCTCAGAGCAGTTTTCAAAGTGTCTCTTACAGAAGAGGCCTTTTCTCCTAACTAACTTGAACTCTATAATGCTATTTATATATGCACATATACTGTATATTCAGATGTAAGATGGTGTCAGTACGTCCTGAAACTGAAGTAGAAGGGTGCTTGCTGGCCTGAGTACCGAATAGTCAGAAACACCCTCTTGAAGCTCTTAGGCAATGCCGATCTCTCGAATACAGGTCGTCCTTAAGCCCTTAGACATGAGGCCTCACATGGCCTAGCCCAAGATGCTGTGTACTTGGTTGTGCTCAACGAGTCGGCTCATGTCAAACTGAACAACACATCCCAGTCACCAACAACAGATCCAGAGTTACACCACCCTATCCAGACTCTCTCTAAGGATCGGGATCTTCACAACCACCCGGACTCTCCTTTGACTCCTTCCATCTGCCCACCAACCGCCAAAAACCCCCATGCTCCATCTCCGGCCTCTCGCTACTGCTCTCTACTTGCCAGATCATATATTACATCACAAATCTCCAACAATATAAAAAATTTTGTGATTAATCTTTACATCTGCGCTGTCCCCAGCATCCTAATGTTTAGACAGATACAGGACCTAATAGGTTGCTTGTGAACGTAAGGCTGTATTAACACTGCTGGATTCATTACAGACCACAATCTCTGTACATGTACTGTTAAACATAGACATGTGAAAGCAGCACTAGACATAAGGGCATAACACACTGCAACACAAAAGTGCTGCCATGTATTACAAAGGCAATAAAAGAGCATATTCAAGTGAAAATGTGAAAAATAAAAAAATAAATTTCTCTTGAGCAAGTAGAATATACACTCACCGGCCACTTTATTAGGTACACCATGCTAGTAACGGGTTGGACCCCCTTTTGCCTTCAGAACTGCCTCAATTCTTCGTGGCATAGATTCAACAAGGTGCTGGAAGCATTCCTCAGAGATTTTGGTCCATATTGACATGATGGCATCACACAGTTGCCGCAGATTTGTCGGCTGCACATCCCAAAGATGCTCCATACAAGGCAGGATGGATCCATGCTTTCATGTTGTTTACGCCAAATTCTGACCCTACCATCCGAATGTCGCAGCAGAAATCGAGACTCATCAGACCAAGCAACGTTTTTCCAATCTTCTACTGTCCAATTTCGATGAGCTTGTACAAATTGTAGCCCCAGTTTCCTGTTCTTAGCTGAAAGGAGTGGTACCCGGTGTGGTCTTCTGCTGCTGTAGCCCATCTGCCTCAAAGTTCGACGCACTGTGCGTTCAGAGATGCTCTTAGGCCTACCTTGGTTGTAACGGGTGGCGATTTGAGTCACTGTTGCCTTTCTATCAGCTCGAACCAGTCTGCCCATTCTCCTCTGACCTCTGGCATCAACAAGGCATTTCCGCCCACAGAACTGCCGCTCACTGGATTTATTTTCTTTTTCGGACCATTCTCTGTAAACCCTAGAGATGGTTGTGCGTGAAAATCCCAGTAGATCAGCAGTTTCTGAAATACTCAGACCAGCCGTTCTGGCACCAACAACCATGCCACGTTCAAAGGCACTCAAATCACCTTTCTTCCCCATACTGATGCTTGGTTTGAACTGCAGGAGATTGTCTTGACCATGTCTACATGCCTAAATGCACTGAGTTGCCTGATTAGATTGTGATTGGCTGATTAGAAATTAAGTGTTAACAAGAAGTTGGACAGGTGTACCTAATAAAGTGGCCGGTGAGTGTATATCTATAATATAAAGCTGGGAGCGTCACTCTGTCCGAAGCCTTTATAGACTGCGCAAGCGCAAGCGCCAGCGCAGTCTGGACCCCACAGAGTGACGCTCCCAGGAGATCGCGGTATGCGTAAGCACTGAACGCACACCGCGATCTCCAACGGAGAAGCAGGGACGAGCCAGGAGGGTGAGTATGTTATATTTACCTGTCCTCTGTTCCACTGCTGCGCGATGCTCCGTCCTCCTCCTCTGCCTGCGACGTTCAGTTCAGAGGGCACGCCGGTGTCCCCACTTGCTCAGGCCCCCAGGACTCGGCGCCCAGCACCACCACGCACAGCCGCCCGCATTCACCACAGCCACGCACAGCCGCCCGCACTCACCACAACCACGCACAGCCGCCCGCACTCACCACGGCCACGCACAGCCGCCCGCACTCACCACTGCCACGCACAGCCGCCCGCACTCACCACCGCCATGCACAGCCGCCCGCACTCTCAGCACCGCCACGCACAGCCGCCCGCACTCTCAGCACCGCCACGCACAGCCACCCGCACTCTCAGCACCGCCACGCACAGCCGCCCGCACTCTCAGCACCGCCACGCACAGCCGCCCGCACTCTCACCACCGCCACGCACAGCCGCCCGCACTCACCACCGCCACGCACAGCCGCCCGCACTCAGCACCGCCACGCACAGCCGCCCGCATTCACCACAGCCACGCACAGCCGCCCGCACTCACCACAGCCACGCACAGCCGCCCGCACTCAGCACCGCCACGCACAGCCGCCCGCACTCACCACTGCCACACACAGCCGCCCGCACTCACCACCGCCACGCACAGCCGCCCGCACTCTCAGCACCGCCACGCACAGCCGCCCGCACTCTCAGCACCGCCACGCACAGCCGCCCGCACTCTCAGCACCGCCACGCACAGCCGCCCGCACTCTCACCACCGCCACGCACAGCCACCCGCACTCTCACCACCGCCACGCACAGCCGCCCGCACTCACCACCGCCACGCACAGCCGCCCGCACTCACCACCGCCACGCACAGCCACCCGCACTCAGCACCGCCACGCACAGCCGCCCGCACTCACCACAGCCACGCACAGCCGCCCGCACTCACCACAGCCACGCACAGCCGCCAGCACTCACCACAGCCACGCACAGCCGCCCGCACTCTCAGCACCGCCACGCACAGCCGCCCGCACTCTCAGCACCGCCACGCACAGCCGCCCGCACTCTCAGCACCGCCACGCACAGCCGCCCGCACTCTCAGCACAGCCGCCCGCTCTCAGCACAGCCGCCCGCACTCAGCACAGCCGCACTCAGGCAGTAGAGCCGGAGAGAGAAAGATGAGAGCAACATATGGCAGAATGGAAACAGGAACAGGCAGAATGGGTGCAGCACATTACAACAGAAAGGGGGCACAGGATGGGAGCAGCACATGACAGAATGGGGGCGCAGGATGGGAGCAGCACATGACAGAATGATTGCGCACGATGGCAGCAGCACATGACAGAATGGGGGCGCACACATGACAGGGTGGGGGTGCAGGATGGGAGCACATGACTGGATGGGGCGCAGGATGGGAGCACATGACAGAATGGGAGCAGCACATGACAGAATGGGGGCACAGGATGGGAGCAGCACATGACAGAATGGGGGCACAGGATGGGAGCAGCACATAACAGAATGGGGGCGCACACACATGACAGGATGGGGGTGTAGGATGGAGCAGCATATCACAGGATGGGGGCGCAGGATGGGAGCACATGACAGGATGGAGACGCAGGATGGAGCAGCACATGATAGGATGGGGGCGCAGGATGGAACAGCACATGACAGGATGGGGGCGCAGGATGGAACAGCACATGACGGGATGGGGATGCAGGATGGAGCAGCACATGAAAGGATGGGGGCGCAGGATGGGAGCACATGACAGGATGGGGATGCAGGATGGAGCAGCACATGACAGGATGGGGGTGCAGGATGGAGCAGCACATGACAGGATGGGAGATGTTGTGAATTCTGTTGTGGGTTCTGCTCTTAGGCTCCCTCCGGTGGTTATAAGTGGTAGTGCTGCTGTTTGTCCTTCACAACAGTCATCAGCTGCTTCCACTTTGGACGGGGCTATTTAGTCTGGCTCTTTCCTTTAGTGAGTGTCAGTTGTCCATTGTTTTCTAGGGATCCACATCTCTGCTTGGTTTCTCCTTCTGGATTGTCCAAATCATCAAAGATAAGTCCTGGCTCTGTTTTTGCAGTCCACATGCGGTGGACTTAATAGTTCTGTGAATTGCTATGTTTTTTCTTGTCCAGCATTGTCTGTGTTAAGATTTACTCAGCCAAGTTGGAAGCTCTGGAGTCACAGAGTTACCCTCCATGCCTTTAGTTAGGTGTGGAGATTTTTGTATTCTCTGTGGTGGATTTTGTAGTATTTTTTATACTGACCGCACAGTACTCTTTCCTGTCTTTTCTTTCTAGGTAGCGTGGCCTCCTTTGCTAAATTCTGTTTTCAGTCTGCGTTTGTTATTTCCCTCTCCTCTCACAGTCAATATTTGTGGGGGGCTGCCTTTCCTTTGGGAATTTTCTCTGAGGCAAGATAGTATTCCTGTTTCTTTCTTTAGGTGTAATTAGTCCTCCGGCCGTGACGAGGTGTCTAGGGAGTGACAGGAACATCCCACGGCTACTTCTAGTTGATGTGTTAAGTTCAGGGTCTGCGGTCAGTATAGAGGCCACCTACTCCAGAGCTCGTCCATGCTGCTCCTAGGCCACCAGTTTATAACAGTACAACTGGCCAACAATGAGTTAACCGCATCTCAAAAGAAGGGAAAGAAAGTGCTGAGCCATTTTTTTTCTGTACTCTGTTGTGTTTTTTTTTCCCTCTTCACTTCTGGGTGGCTCAGGAGTTAGGCATTGACATGGATGTTCAGGGACTTGCTTCTCGGGTGGATCAACTTGCTGCTAGAGTACAGGGTATTTCTGATTATATCGTGCAGACTCCTGTTTTAGAGCCGAGAATTCCTACCCCCGATCTGTTCTTCGGGGACAGGTCCAAATTTTTGAGCTTTAAAAATAACTGTAAACTGTTTTTTGCTTTTAAGCCCCGTTCCTCTGGTGATCCCAACCAGCAGGTAAAAATTGTAATTTCTCTGTTGCGTGGTGACCGGCAGGATTGGGCATTTTCCCTGGAATCTGGGAATCCGGCCTTGCTTAATGTAGACACCTTTTTTCAGGTGCTTGGGTTATTGTATGATGAACCTAACTCTGTAGAGCATGCTGAGAAAACACTTTTGGCCCTGTGTCAGGGTCAAGAAGCGGCAGAGTCATATTGCCAGAAATTCAGAAAATGGTCTGTGCTTACTAAGTGGAATGAGGATGCTTTGGCGGCAATTTTCACAAAGGGTCTTTCTGAATCTGTTAAAGATGTTATGGTGGGGTTCTGTTGTGAATTCTGCTCTCGAACTCCCTCCTGTGGTGATGAATGGTACTTCGGTGAGTTCTGTCCATGGACTCCCTCTGGTGGCTGTGAGTGGAGCTGCTGGTTCTGAGGTTCCTTCCTCAGCCGACCTCGTTTAGTCCTTGGCTGGCTGCTCTATTTAACTCCACTCAGATCGTTACTTGATGCCAGCTGTCAATGTCCTAGTACTGGTTCAGTTCTCTCTTGGATCTTTCAGATGACCTGTCTACTCCAGCAAAAGCTAAGTCCCTGCTAGCTTATTTGTTTACCACTGTTTTCTTGTCCAGCTTGCTATCATGATTTTGCCTGCTAGCTGGAAGCTCTGGGATGCAGAGTGGCACCTCCGCGCCGTGAGTCGGTGCGGGGGTCTCTTTTGCACACTCTGTGTGGTTTTTTGGTAGTTTTTTATGCTGACCGCAAAGATACCTTTTCTATCCTCAGTCTGTTTAGTTAAGTCTGGCCTCCTTTGCTGAAACCTATTTCATTCCTGTGTTTGTGACTTCCATCTTAACTCACAGTCAATATGTGTGGGGGGCTGCCTTTTTCTTTGGGGAATTTCTCTGAGGCAAGCTAGGCTTTATTTTCTATTTTTAGGGGCAGTTAGCTCTTAGGCTGTGAAGAGGCATCTAGGCAGAGTCAGGTACGCTCCACGGCTATTTCTAGTTGTTGTGATAGGATTAGGGGTTGCGGTCAGCAGAGCTCCCACTTCCCAGAGCTTGTCCTGTATTACTAGTTTGCTCATCAGGTCATTCCTAGTGCTCCTAACCACCAGGTCATCATAACAGTACAGCTGGCCCGTAAAGTGTTAATACATCTCAATAGAGGGATAAGAGAAGTTTTTTTTTTTTCCTCTGCAGCGTGTTTTGTTTTTCTTTTCCCCTAAATCTCTGGGTGGTTCAGGACACAGGTGTAGATATGGACATTCAAGGACTGTCCTCTTGTGTGGATCAACTCACTGCAAGGGTACAAGGCATTCAAGATTATGTAGTTCAGAACCCGATGTTAGAACCCAGAATTCCAATTCATGATTTGTTTTCTGGGGATAGATCTAAGTTCCTGAATTTCAAAAATAATTGTAGACTGTTTTTTGCTTTGAAACCCCGCTCCTCTGGTGACCCCATTCAGCAAGTAAAAATCATTATTTCTTTGCTACGTGGCGACCCTCAAGACTGGGCATTTTCCCTTGCGCCAGGAGATCCTACATTGCGTAATGTAGATGCGTTTTTTCTGGTGCTTGGATTGCTTTATGATGAACCAGATTCAGTGGATCAGGCAGAGAAAATCTTGCTGGCTTTGTGTCAGGGTCAGGATGAAGCGGAGGTATATTGTCAGAAGTTTAGAAAGTGGTCTTACTCAGTGGAATGAGTGTGCCCTGGCGGCAATTTTCAGAAAGGGTCTTTCTGAAGCCCTTAAGGATGTTATGGTGGGATTCCCCACGCCTGCTGGTCTGAATGAGTCTATGTCCTTGGCCATTCAGATCGATAGACGCTTACGTGAGCGCAAAACTGTGCACCATTTGGCGGTATCTTCTGAGCAGAGGCCTGAGCCTATGCAATGTGATAGGACCTTGACCAGAGCTGAACGGCAAGAATACAGACATCAGAATGGGCTGTGTTTTTACTGTGGTGACTCCACTCATGCTATCTCTGATTGTCCTAACCGCATTAAGCGGTTCGCTAGGTCTGCCACCATTGGTACTGTACAGCCAAAATTTATTTTGTCCGTTACTCTGATTTGCTCTTTGTCGTACTATTCTGTTATGGCATTTGTGGATTCAGGCGCTGCCCTGAATTTGATGGACTTGGAGTTTGCCAGGCGCTGTGGTTTTTTCTTGGAGCCCTTACAGTATCCTATTCCATTGAGAGGAATTGATGCTACGCCTTTGGCCAAGAATAAGCCTCAGTACTGGACTCAATTGACCATGTGCATGGCTCCTGCACATCAGGAGGATATTCGCTTTTTGGTGTTGCATAATCTGCATGATGTGGTCGTTTTGGGTTTGCCATGGCTACAGGTCCATAATCCAGTATTGGATTGGAAATCAATGTCTGTATCCAGTTGGGGTTGTCAAGGGGTACATGGGGATGTCCCATTGTTGTCAATTTCATCTTCCCATCCTTCTGAAGTCCCTGAATTCTTGTCAGATTACCGGGATGTATTTAATGAGCCCAAATCCAGTGCCCTACCTCCTCATAGGGATTGCGATTGTGCTATTAATTTGATTCCTGGTAGTAAGTTTCTGAAGGGCCGACTGTTCAATTTATCTGTGCCAGAACATGCCGCTATGCGGAGTTATATAAAGGAGTCCTTGGAGAAAGAGCATATTCGCCCGTCGTCGTCACCGTTGGGAGCAGGGTTCTTTTTTATGGCCAAGAAGGATGGTTCTCTGAGACCTTGTATAGATTACCGCCTTCTCAATAAAATCACCGTCAAATTTCAGTACCCTTTGCCGCTACTGTCTGATTTGTTTGCTCGGATTAAGGGGGCTAGCTGGTTCACCAAGATAGATCTTCGAGGGGCGTATAATCTTGTGCGTATTAAACAGGGCGACGAATGGAAAGGTGCGGATGTGGTTAATTGGTCCTCTGCGGCCGTTGAGGCTTTTCAGGAGTTGAAGCGTCGTTTTTCTTCTGCCCCTGTGTTGTGTCAGCCAGATATTTCGCTCCCGTTTCAGGTCGAGGTGGATGCTTCTGTGATTGGAGCAGGGGCTGTTCTATCTCAAAGAAGTTCTGATGGCTCGGTGATGAAACCATGAGTTTTCTTTTCTAGAAAGTTTTCGCCTGCTGAGCGTAATTATGATGTGGGCAATCGAGAGTTGTTGGCTATGGAGTGGGCGTTCGAGGAGTGGCGACATTGGCTTGAGGGAGCCAAGCATCGCGTGGTGGTCTTGACTGATCGCAAGAATCTGACTTATCTCGAGTCTGCCAAGCGGTTGAATCCTAGACAGGCTCGATGGTCGCTGTTTTTCTCCCGCTTCGATTTTGTGGTTTCGTACCTTCTGGGTTCTAAGAATGTGAAGGCTGATGCCCTTTCAAGGAGTTTTGTGCCTGATTCTCCGGGAGTTCCTGAGTCGGCTGGTATTCTCAAAGAGGGGGTAATTTTGTCTGCCATCTCCCCTGATTTACGGCGGGTGCTGCAGGAGTTTCAGGCTGATAGACCTGACCGTTGCCCAGCGGAGAAACTGTTTGTCCCTGATAGATGGACTAGTAGAGTTATCTCTGAGGTTCATTGTTCGGTGTTGGCTGGTCATCCTGGAATCTTTGGTACCAGAGATTTGGTGGCTAGATCCTTTTGGTGGCCTTCCTTGTCACGGGATGTGTGGTCTTTTGTGCAGTCCTGTGGGACTTGTGCTCGGGCTAAGCCCTGCTGTTCTCGTGCCAGTGGGTTGCTTTTGCCCTTGCCTTGTAAGTTTCTTAAGGGCCGACTTTTCAACCTGTCTGTGCCTGAACATGCCGCCATGCGGAGCTATGTAAGGGAGTCTTTGGAGAAGGGGCATATTCGGCCATCTTCTTCACCATTGGGAGCAGGTTTTTTATTTGTTGCCAAGAAGGATGGCTCCTTGAGACCCTGTATTGATTATCGCCTCTTGAATAAGATCACGGTCAAATTCCAATACCCTTTGCCTTTGCTTTCTGATTTGTTTGCCAGAATTAAGGGGGCTAGTTGGCTTACTAAGATTGACCTTCGAGGGGCATATAATCTGGTTCGTATTAAGCAGGGTGACGAATGGAAAACTGCGTTTAATACGCCCGAGGGCCATTTTGAGTATCTTGTGATGCCATTCGGACTCTCTAATGCGCCATCTGTGTTTCAGTCCTTCATGCATGATATTTTTCGGAATTATCTTGATAAATTCATGATTGTATATTTGGATGACATTTTGATTTTTTCAGATGATTGGGAGTCTCATGTGAAACAAGTTAGGATGGTATTTCAGGTCCTTCGTGACAATGCCTTGTTTGTGAAGGGGTCTAAGTGACTCTTTGGAGTACAGAAGGTTTCTTTTTTGGGCTTCATTTTTTTCTCCATCATCTATAGAAATGGATCCGGCTAAGGTTCAGGCCATTCATGATTGGATCCAGCCCACATCCGTGAAGAGCCTTCAGAAATTTTTGGGCTTTGCTAATATTTTTATCGCCATTTTATTGCCAACTTCTCCAGTGTGGTCAAACCCCTGACTGATTTGACGAGGAAGGGCGCTGATGTAGCTAATTGGTCCTCTGAGGCCGTTTCTGCCTTTCAGGAGCTTAAGCGCTGATTTACTTCTGCCCCTGTGTTGCGTCAGCCGGATGTTTCTCTTCCTTTTCAGGTTGAGGTTGACGCTTCTGAGATTGGGGCAGGGGCCGTTTTGTCTCAGAGGAATTCTGATGGTTCCTTGATGAAACCGTGTGCCTTCTTTTCTCAAAAGTTTTCGCCTGCGGAACGCAATTATGATGTCGGCAATCGTGAGTTGTTGGCTATGAAGTGGGCATTTGAGGAGTGGCGACATTGGCTTGAGGGGGCCAAGCACCGCATTGTGGTCTTGACCGATCATAAGAATCTGATTTACCTCGAGTCTGCCAAGCGGCTGAATCCTAGACAGGCACGATGGTCCCTGTTTTTCTCCCGTTTTGATTTTGTTGTCTCGTATCTTCCAGGTTCTAAGAATGTTAAGGCTGATGCCCTCTCTAGGAGTTTCTTGCCTGATTCCCCTGGGATTCTTGAGCCGGTTGGTATTCTTAAGGAGGGGGTGATTCTTTCTGCCATCTCCCCTGATTTGCGACGGGCTCTTCAGGAGTTTCAGGCAGATAAACCTGATCGCTGTCCAGCGGGGAAACTGTTTGTTCCTGACAGATGGACTAGTAAAGTGATTTCTGAGGTTCACTGTCCTGTGTTGGCTGGCCATCCTGGGATTTTTGGTACCAGAGATTTGGTTAGTAGGTCCTTTTGGTGGCCTTCTTTGTCACGGGATGTGCGTTCTTTTGTGCAGTCCTGTGGGACTTGTGTGCGGGATAAACCTTGCTGGCTCCCGCGCCAGTGGGTTGCTTTTGCCTTTGCCGGTCCCTGACAGGCCTTGGACGCATATTTCTATGGATTTTATTTCGGATCTTCCTGTTTCCCAGAGGATGTCTGTTATCTGGGTGGTCTGTGACCAGTTTTCTAAGATGGTTCATTTGGTACCTTTGCCTAAGTTGCCTTCCTCTTCTGAGTTGGTTCCGTTGTTTTTTCAGCATGTGGTTCGTTTGCATGGCATTCCGGAGAATATTGTGTCCGATAGAGGTTCCCAGTTTGTTTCTAGGTTTTGGCGGTCCTTTTGTGCTAAGCTGGGCATTGATTTGTCTTTTTCTTCCGCATTTCATCCTCAGACAAACGGCCAAACCGAGCGAACTAACCAGACTTTGGAAACTTATTTGAGATGCTTTGTGTCTGCCGATCAGGATGATTGGGTGGCTTTCTTGCCATTGGCCGAGTTTGCCCTTAATAATCGGGCTAGTGTTATGGACCTGGTGGTTAGGAGCACCCGGAATGACCTGATGAGTAAATTCAAAATCGGGACTAGCTCTGGGTAAGTGGGAGCTCTGCTGACCGCAAACCCTACTCCTATCACACACACTAGAAATAGCCGTGGAGCGTACCTAACTCTCCCTAGATGCCTCTTCACAGCCTAAGAGCTAACTACACCTAAAGATAGAAATAGAAGCCTTACCTTGCCTCAGAGAAATTCCCCAAAGGTAAAGGCAGACCCCCACATATATTGACTGTGAGTTAAGAGGAAAGTCACAAACACAGGAATGAAACAGGTTTTAGCAAAGGAGGCCAGATTTCACTAAATAGTCAGAGGATAGAAAAGGGAACTATGCGGTCAGCACAAAAGACTACAAAAACCACGCAGAGTAAGCAAAAAGACTCCCCACACCGACTCACGGTGTGGAGGTGCCACTCTGCACCCCAGAGCTTCCAGCTAGCAAGGGAATATCATGATAGCAAGCTGGACTAGAAATTAGCAGTAACAAGAAATGAACTAGCAAAGACTTAGCTTCTGCTGGAGTAGACAGGTCCTCAGAGAAGTCCAAGAGAGATCTGAACCAATACTGAAACAATGACAGCTGGCATGAAGTAACGATCTGAGTGGAGTTAAATAGGGAAGCAGCATAGCAATAAACGAGAGCAGCTGATAAAGCCAACCTCAGTGACCAGCAGTTCTGCTCGAAGCCACCAGAGGGAGTCCAAGAGCAGAACCAACCAAAGGACCATTCATGACCACAGGAGGGAGTCCGAGAACGGAATTCACAACAGTACCCCCCCCTTGAGGAGGGGTCACCGAACCCTCACCAGGGCCCCCAGGCCGATCAGGACGAGCCAAATGAAAGGCACAAACTAAATCGGCAGCATGGACATCGGAGGCAACAACCCAGGAATTATCCTCCTGACCATAGCCCTTCCACTTAACCAGGTACTGAAGCTTCCGTCTCGAAATACGAGAATCCAACATTTTTTCACCACATACTCCAACTCCCCCTCAACCAACACCGGAGCAGGATGATCAACGGAGGGAACCATAGGCGCCACGTACCTTCGCAACAACGACCTATGGAACACATTATGGATGGCAAAAGAAGCTGGATGGACCAAACGAAATGACACAGGGTTGACAATTTCAGAAATCTTATAAGGACCAATGAAATGAGGCTTAAACTTAGGAGAAGAAACCTTCATAGGATCATAACGAGAAGACAACCAAACCAAATCCCCAACACGAAGTCGGGGACCAACACAACGACGGCGGTTAGCGAAACGTTGAGCCTTCTCCTGGGACAACGTCAGATTGTCCACTACGTGAGTCCAAATTTGCTGCAACCTGTCCACCACAGAATCCACACCAGGACAGTCAGAAGGCTCAACCTGCCCCGAAGAAAAACGAGGATGAAAACCAGAATTGCAAAAAAAAGGCGAAACCAAAGTAGCCGAACTAGCCCGATTATTAAGGGCGAACTCAGCCAATGGCAAGAAGGTCACCCAATCATCCTGATCAGCAGAAACAAAGCATCTCAGATAGGTTTCCAAAGTCTGGTTGGTTCGTTCGGTTTGGCCATTTGTTTGAGGATGGAAAGCCGAAGAAAAAGACAAATCAATGCCCATCTTAGCACAAAAGGACCGCCAAAACCTACAGACAAACTGGGAACCTCTGTCCGACACAATGTTCTCCGGAATGCCATGCAAACGAACCACATGTTGAAAAAATAATGGCACCAAATCAGAGGAAGAAGGTAATTTAGGCAAGGGTACCAAATGGACCATCTTAGAAAAGCGATCACAAACCACCCAGATGACAGACATCCTTTGAGAGACAGGAAGATCTGAAATAAAATCCATGGAAACATGCGTCCAAGGCCTTTTCGGCAAGGGCAAAAGCAACCCACTGGCACGAGAACAGCAGGGCTTAGCCCGAGCACAAGTCCCACAGGACTGCACCAAAGAACGCACATCCCGTGACAAGGAAGGCCACCAAAAGGACCTGGCCACCAAATCTCTGGCACCAAAAATCCCAGGATGACCAGCCAACACCGAGCAATGGACCTCAGAAATAACTCTGCTAGTCCATCTATCAGGGACAAACAATTTCTCCGCTGGACAACGGTCAGGTCTATCAGCCTGAAACTCCTGCAGCACCCGCCGCAAATCAGGGGAGATGGCAGACAGAATTACCCCCTCTTTGAGAATACCAGCCGGCTCAGGGACTCCCGGAGAATCAGGCACAAAACTCCTAGAAAGGGCATCCGCCTTCACATTCTTAGAACCTGGAAGGTATGAGACCACAAAATCGAACCGGGAGAAAAACAGCGACCATCGAGCCTGTCTAGGATTCAACCGCTTGGCAGACTCGAGATAAGTCAGATTTTTGTGATCCGTCAAGACCACCACGCAGTGCTTGGCTCCCTCAAGCCAATGTCGCCACTCCTCGAATGCCCACTTCATAGCTAGCAGCTCCCGATTGCCAACATCATAATTACGCTCAGCAGGCGAAAACTTTCTAGAAAAGAAGGCACATGGCTTCATCACAGAGCCATCAGAACTTCTTTGAGACAAAACAGCCCCTGCTCCAATCTCAGAAGCATCAACCTCGACCTGAAAAGGAAGCGAAACATCTGGCTGACGCAACACAGGGGCCGAAGAAAAATGATGTTCAGCTCCTGAAAAGCCTCAACGGCCGCAGAGGACCAATTCACCACATCAGCACCTTTCTTTGTCAAATCAGTCAAAGGTTTAACCACACTAGAAAAATTAGCGATGAAGCGACGGTAAAACTTAGCAGAGCCCAGGAATTTCTGGAGGCTCTTCACAGATGTAGGCTGAGTCCAATCATAAATGGCCTGAACTTTAACAGGATCCATCTCGATAGTAGAAGGGGAAAAAATGAAGCCCAAAAAGGAAACCTTCTGAACTCCGGAGAGACATTTAGACCCCTTCACAAACAAGGAATTAGCACGAAGGACCTGGAATACCATTCTGACCTGTTTCACGTGAGACTCCCAATCATCTGAAAAGACCAAAATATCATCCAAATATACAATCATGAATCTATCCAGATACTTTCGGAAGATGTCATACATAAAGGACTGAAACACAGATGGAGCATTTGAAAGCCCGAATGGCATTACCAGGTACTCAAAATGGCCCTCGGGCGTATTAAATGCTGTTTTCCATTCATCGCCCTGTTTAATACGCACAAGGTTATACACCCCTCGAAGATCTATCTTGGTGAACCAACTAGCCCCCTTAATCCGAGCAAACAAATCAGACAGCAGAGGCAAAGGGTACTGAAATTTGACCGTGATTTTATTGAGAAGGCGGTAATCTATACTGGGTCTCAGAGAACCATCCTTCTTGGCCACAAAAAAGAACCCTGCTCCCAATGGTGATGAAGACGGGCGAATATGCCCTTTCTCCAAGGACTCCTTTATATAACTCCGCATAGCGGCGTGCTCTGGCACAGATAAATTAAAAAGTCGGCCCTTAGGAAACTTACTACCAGGAATCAAATTTATAGCACAATCTCAATCCCTATGAGGGGGTAGGACACTGGATTTGGGCTCATCAAATACATCCTGGTAATCCGACATTGCCATGTACCCCTTGACAACCCCAACTAGACACAGACATTGATTTCCAATCCAATAGTGGATTATGAACCTGTAGCCATGGCAAACCCAACACGACCACATCATGCAAATTATGCAACACCAAAAAGCGAATATATTCCTGATGTGCAGGAGCCATGCACATGGTCAACTGAGTCCAGTACTGAAGTTTATTCTTGGCCAACGGAGTGGCATCAATTCCCCTTAATGGAATAGGATACTGCAAAGGCTCCAAGAAAAAACCACAGCGCCTGGCAAACTCCAAGTCCATCAAATTCAGGGCAGCGCCTGAATCCACAAATGCCATAACCGAGTAGGATGACAAAGAGCAAATCGGACTAACAGACAAAATAAATTTAGGCTGTACAGTACCGATGGTGACAGACCTAGCGAACCGCTTGGTGCGCTTAGGACAATCAGAGATAGCATGAGTGGCGTCACCACAGTAAAAACACAGCCTATTCTGACGTCTGTGTTCTTGCCGTTCAGTTCTGGTCAAAGTTCTATTACATTGCATAAGCTCAGGCCTCTGCTCAGAGGACACCGCCAAATGGTGCACAATTTTGCGCTCGCGCAAACGCCGATCAATTTGGATGGCCAAGGATATTGATTCATTCAGACCAGCAGGCGTGGGGAATCCCACCATAACATCCTTAAGGGCTTCAGAAAGACCCTTTCTAAAAATTGCTGCCAGGGCACACTCATTCCATTGAGTAAGCACAGACCATTTTCTAAACTTCTGACAATATATCTCCGCTTCATCCTGACCCTGACACAAAGCTAGCAAGATTTTCTCTGCCTGATCCACTGAATTCGGTTCGTCATAAAGCAATCCAAGCGCCAGAAAAAACGCATCTACATTAAGCAATGCAGGATCTCCTGGCGCAAGGGAGAATGCCCAGTCTTGAGGGTCGCCACGCAACAAAGAAATAATAATTTTTACTTGCTGAATGGGGTCACCAGAGGAGCGGGGTTTCAAAGCAAGAAACAGTTTACAATTATTTTTGAAATTCAGAAACTTAGATCTATCCAAAAAAAAAAAACAGGAATTGGAATTCTAGGTTCTAACATCGGATTCTGAACTACATAATCTTGAATGCTTTGTACCCTTGCAGTGAGACGATCCACACAAGAGGACAGACCTTGAATATCCATATCTACACCTGAGTCCTGAACCACCCAGAGGTTAAGGGGAAAAGAGAGACAAAACACACTGCAAAGAAAAAAAAATGGGTTCAGAACTTCTCTTATCCCTCTTTTGAGATGCATTAACACTTTCGGGCCAGCTGTACTGTTATGGCCCTGGTGGTTAGGAGCACCCGGAATGACCTGATGAGTAAATTCAAAATCGGGACTAGCTCTGGGTAAGTGGGAGCTCTGCTGACCGCAAACCCTACTCCTATCACACACACTAGAAATAGCCGTGGAGCGTACCTAACTCTCCCTAGATGCCTCTTCACAGCCTAAGAGCCAACTACACCCAAAGATAGAAATAGAAGCCTTACCTTGCCTCAGAGAAATTCCCCAAAGGTAAAGGCAGACCCCCACATATATTGACTGTGAGTTAAGAGGAAAGTCACAAACACAGGAATGAAACAGGTTTTAGCAAAGGAGGCCAGATTTCACTAAATAGTCAGAGGATAGAAAAGGGAACTATGTGGTCAGTACAAAAGACTACAAAAACCATGCAGAGTAAGCAAAAAGACTCCCCACACCGACTCACGGTGTAGAGGTGCCACTCTGCACCCCAGAGCTTCCAGCTAGCAAGGGAATATCATGATAGCAAGCTGGACTATAAATTAGCAGTAACAACAAATGAACTAGCAAAGACTTAGCTTCTGCTGGAGTAGACAGGTCCTCAGAGAAGTCCAAGAGAGATCTGAACCAATACTGAAACAATGACAGCTGGCATGAAGTAACAATCTGAGTGGAGTTAAATAGGGAAGCAGCATAGCAATAAACGAGAGCAGCTGATAAAGCCAACCTCAGTGACCAGCAGTTCCGCTCGAAGCCACCAGAGGGAGTCCAAGAGCAGAACCAACCAAAGTACCATTCATGACCACAGGAGGGAGTCCGAGAACGGAATTCACAACAGGCTAGTTCTGCTACCTTGATGTCACTATTCTTTTGTAATTCTGGGTTTCATCCTCGTTTTTCTTCAGGGCAGGTTGAGTCTTCTGATTGTCCTGGGGTGGACTCTGTGGTTGACAGGTTGCAGCAGATTTGGGCTCATGTTGTGGACAATTTGGTGTTGTCTCAGGAGGAGGCTCAGCGTTTTGCCAACCGTCGTCGGCGTGTGGGTTCCCGGCTTCGGGTTGGGGATTTGGTCTGGTTGTCTTCTCGTCATGTTCCTATGAAGGTTTCTTCCCCGAATTTCAAGCCTCGGTTTATTGGTCCTTATAGGATTTCTGAGATTATCAATCCAGTGTCTTTTTGTTTGGCCCTTCCAGCCTCTTTTTCCATCCATAATGTTTTTCATAGATTTTTGTTGCGGAAATATGTGGTGCCCGTGGTTCCCTCTGTTGATCCTCCTGCCCCGGTGTTGATTGATGGGGAGTTGGAGTATGTTGTGGAGAAGATCTTGGATTCTCGTTTTTCTAGATGGAGGCTTCAGTATCTTGTCAAGTGGAAGGGTTATGGCCAGGAGGATAATTCTTGGGTTGTTGCCTCCGATGTTCATGCTGACGATTTGGTTCGTGCCTTCCATTTGGCTCGTCCGGATCGGCCTGGGGGCTCTGGTGAGGGTTCGGTGACCCCTCCTCAAGGGGGGGGTACTGTTGTGAATTCTGTTGTGGGTTCTGCTCTTAGGCTCCCTCCGGTGGTTATAAGTGGTAGTGCTGCTGTTTGTCCTTTACAACAGTCATCAGCTGCTTCCACTTTGGACGGGGCTATTTAGTCTGGCTCTTTCCTTTAGTGAGTGCCAGTTGTCCATTTTTTTCTAGGGATCCACATCTCTGCTTGGTTTCTCCTTCTGGATTGTCCAAATCATCAAAGATAAGTCCTGGCTCTGTTTTTGCAGTCCACATGCGGTGGACTTAATAGTTCTGTGAATTGCTATGTTTTTTCTTGTCCAGCTTTGTCTGTGTTAAGATTTACTCAGCCAAGTTGGAAGCTCTGGAGTCACAGAGTTACCCTCCATGCCTTTAGTTAGGTGTGGAGATTTTTGTATTCTCTGTGGTGGATTTTGTAGTATTTTTTATACTGACCGCACAGTACTCTTTCCTGTCTTTTCTTTCTAGGTAGCATGGCCTCCTTTGCTAAATTCTGTTTTCAGTCTGCGTTTGTTATTTCCCTCTCCTCTCACAGTCAATATTTGTGGGGAGCTGCCTTTCCTTTGGGAATTTTCTCTGAGGCAAGATAGTATTCCTATTTCTTTCTTTAGGTGTAATTAGTCCTCCGGCCGTGACGAGGTGTCTAGGGAGTGACAGGAACATCCCACGGCTACTTCTAGTTGATGTGTTAAGTTCAGGGTCTGCGGTCAGTATAGAGGCCACCTACTCCAGAGCTCGTCCATGCTGCTCCTAGGCCACCAGTTTATAACAGGGAGAGCAAAATGGGAGCAGCACATACCAGGATGGAGACCATATACCAACATAAATGCTCGCCACCCGGGCATAGAACGTGTTCAATAGCTAGTATATATATATATATATATATATATATATATATATATATATGTATATATGTGTATATATATATATATATATATATATATATATATAGTGACAATTTAAAAAAAAAAACACTAATCTGATGTTTTTTGTTCATCCCCATCAAAAAAATGGTATAATTGAAAATTAACGAAAAGATAAATTCTAGATACAGCTCAACTGACAGAAAAATAAAGTAAGGGCAGAGATCCTTATATCAGAGATGTCTCACTTACTGAGTTATGTGACAGTATAGCTACCAATTGGGCACAGGGGAATGTTGCCCCGGCCCACGCACACGGCGAGGCCCCCTTGGAGCAACTGTCATTTATACCTGTATTGGGGTGTTGTGTTTGGGATGCTGTGGGGGCATCATTCTGTGTGTGGGGGATCACACTGGATGTTATAACGGTAACATGCAATGTGTGGGACGCTGTTGGGGATTATACTGTGTGTGGGGAGCTGTGGAAGAAATCACACTGTGTTTGGGGATCATGATATGTGTAGGGAGCCATGGGGGATCAAACTATGTTTAGAGTTGTGGGGGCATTACACTGTGTGTGTGGTGGTCTGGGGTAATCATGTTGTGGGGGCATTATACTATGTGAGGGAGGATTGAAGGGGATTACGCTATGTGTTGGGAGCTGTGTGTTATTATACAGTGTGGGGTACTGTGGAAGAATTATACTATGTGTGGGAGCTGTTGGGTGTCATCCTCTGTATGGGAATCATACTGGATGTGGGGATAATACAGTGTTTGGGGCTGTGGAGGTTATCATATTGAGTGGTGATGGTAGCCATGTGTAAATGTATTTTATTTTTTATTTTCTGGCACATTACTTTTTGGGGGGAACTCTGAGGCCTTTTTTACTGTATGTGGAGGGAACATGGAACATTATTACTGTATTGGAGGGGGACTCAGAACATTATTAAATATTAAATAGGCACTTCAAAGACATTATTCCATTATAAGGGTGCTCAGTGTATTGTAACTCTCAAATATGCATACAGGAGCCATGATTACATTCTAGTGCACTCACTGAAGACATTAGTATTCGGTAGAGGGAAATGTTACCATCTACGGGTTACAAAAGGGGGCTCTTGCTTTGTAATGGGTGGGGCACAGTGATGGACCTTTTTTTGTGGGGCACTAAGATCATCTGCTGCGGTTCCCTTTTACCCGCTATGATTAGGGTGTGCCACTGTAGTTGTAAACATGATTACCTAGGTTAAAGTCCCACTCAGATGTGTTTCTCTTGCCTAGCTTAACTACCTAGCTACAGCTCGGCTCGGTACGTTATCCTTGATAAAACACTTATTTCTAAGGTAACTTTGCAAGTTTTCTAATTGACGAGCTCCTGCAATGTAGTCCTTGATATTCATGAGGTCTATTTAGCCTCACCTCACACCACTGAATGAAAACTTTCTGCCTATGCATAGTGCACACAGCAACTTGTCAATCAATTGTGTGGGTGAAGTTTGACAAAGTTAATCACTGAGAAGACTAAAAGATAAAACAGTAATATTATCAAAACAGCAAGCTGCCCTATGAGTGACACATGGAATTGGGGACTCTAACCCTACTTTCTGCTGCTGTCACATTAGGAAGTAAAAACCTGAAAAACCTAGTGACAGATTCCTTTTTGGGGTTTAAATAACCACTGGTTTTCCATGAAACCAAATTTGAGAATCATTCGTCCTCTGGATAAACAAAAAGGATAATGGGGAAAATGTCCACATGGACAGATAAGATTTTCTTAAAAGTTTAAGTCCTTGCTGAAATGTAATTTTTAGAGCCTTCCTTCAGCTTTATCCTATTAGTAGGATCAATAGTTCATTTTGTAGCAAATCAATAGTTTCAAGATGATGGCAGCAATAGTAGGATTGCAATTAAATACTCAAGATAATGCAGCAGTTAATGAATAAAACAGAAAATCTATTGCTTGGGTTAATTTGTTCTATGCTAGAAGGAGCTCACACAACCATCCTGCAAGATATAAAATCCTCAACCCATCAGATTGCCTCCAACCCAATTTCTATTCTAAGCTTTTAATTGTACGCCTGCAGACGTCTCATAAGAGATGGACACGGCTGACCTGACACATCGGAGAAGGATATTCTTCATTGTTATAGGATGCACAACATTTGGAGGACATAGATATAGGGAAACACTGTAAATTGTACATGTACAATATTATATTACAGGCCACATCCCAGAAATGTCAAGATTTCCTGCTCTAATACAGTCATAGTAAGAAGTCACAGGCTAAATCAGTCCATGACTAAAAACACACCAGAAACCTGGCATAAAACGTCTTGAAACAAAGCAAAATGTTGGCATTTGTTGCCAGTTCCTGCCAGATGTGCCATGTTTTTGAGAAGTTGACAGAACTCGGGCAGAAAGGGGGAGATGGGCAATCGAGCCCAACAAATTCATCATGACTAACAACACATAGGTGGCTTAAATTAAGACAGAGATGTATAACAACCCCTGAGCTGAGTATATTTCTTGCAGTGGTGCATGACAGTTGAAACGTGCCAAATTCATTAAGTGGCGCACATCTATTAGTGAATTTGAGACGTCTTACTCTAGCGTGCACTTCATCTAGACTGGCATGAAAAACTTTAGTCTTGATGAGTAGGGGCCTTTGACTTTAATCTTTCACGGGCTTAGTTCTTCATGTTTGGAGTGAATTTAGAGAGGGAGAGATACAGATGATGCAAAGTTCTTGACGCACCATCTTGACAAGTTGTCACAGAAGGTTTTTTGATTTAACAGGATTAAGATAACCTCAAGGGGTTATCTAGTGAAAACAAGTTACTTAATTGCAGGATTTTTGATATAACTAACTGGTTGATGTGGGTCCGACCACTGGGACCCACTGACCCTCAGAATAGAGAATTTTCATCCCTGACAGGTCATGTTTATCCCTGTTAAAAACTGTAATAGCATAAAGGCTGGCACTCATATTGATTTCATTCAGTGCAGTACTTTATTACATAGATCGTACAGTACAATCAAAAGGTGAAGCGTTTCGGCTTCTATCACAGAACTTTTTTCAAACAAGACTCTAATGTCCAGCGCCGTTCTGCTCCTCTTCTCTGTGACCAGCACCGTTCTGCTTCTATTCTCAGTGACCAGCACCGTTCTGCTCTTCTTCTCAGTGACCAGCACCGTTCTGCTTCTCTTCTCTGTGACCAGCACCGATCTGCTTCTATTCTCAGTGACCAGCACCGTTCTGCTCTTCTTCTCAGTGACCAGCACAGTTCTGCTCCTCTTCTCAGTGACCAGCACCATTCTGCTCCTCTTCTCAGTAACCAGCACCATTCTGCTCTTCTTCTCAGTGACCAGCACCGTTCTGCTCATCTTCTCAGTGACCAGCACGGTGCTGCTCCTCTTCTCAGTGACCAGCACCGTTCTGCTCCTCTTCTCAGTGACCAGCACCGATCTGCTTCTATTCTCAGTAACCAGCACCATTCTGCCCTTCTTCTCAGTGACCAGCACTGTTCTGCTCTTCTTCTCAGTGACCAGCATGGTTCTGCTCCTCTTCTCAGTGACCAGCACCGTTCTGCTCCTCTTCTCAGTGACATCACTGCACTTCAGACTGTGCGGCTCGCTCTCTTCTCTATGCGTGAACTGGAAGTGTGTTTTATCATTTTACATTGTAAAAGCTACTCCTGATAGTCTGAAAAGCAGTCATGAATAGTTGCAATAGCATTGGACACGAGAGAACAGCGGTGGGTGACTATACTAATACACTCACGCTACATTAAATTTATATATACACACACTTAATAAAGAAAAACGTAATGGGAGGGTACAAGTTAAACTTTGCTACATCTGTATAAAGTGATAGTAAAAGGTGTAATGAAAGGCCGTATAAATCGGAGCAAGATCAGACTGTTATGCATGGACTGGCTGGCGGCTGTCATGACAGCTTCATGTATTTCTATGCAGCTGTCACGCTCATGTCGAGAGCATTGTGGCCCAAATAATATGGCCGTCTGACTGTACCCTTAGCCAGATAATACTCTCCCAGGAGGCTCCTGGAAACAATGGATTCTCAAGTGTCAAAGTAGCCTCAGAAAACTTTCAAGAAAACAGCACTTTAGGAATGTTTCTTTTATGTGACACCAGGAAGGACAGATATGAGATAGATAATTAGGAAATAGATATGTGATTCATAAATTGATCAGTGGCGGTCTCAATTGTATTTTAAATAGATACCACATTTTAAAACTTTTGTAAAGATTTAATGAATCAAATTAGCCAAGGGAATCTTCTATATATATAAATAAAACATAACCTTTAATGGTAACAATATAAAACCGTTTCATGGACGATAAATGTGATAAAGTGCAAACAGTGCTCAAAATACCAGTGCTGAGTAAAAAAATGGTTTTATCTCACCAAATCAGTCGCTTATTGTTCTCTCTTATCAGGAGCTTTCATTTGTACACAGGGGAAAGGGAAATGTTTGCTATCCTACCCCGGTCGTGCCCCTGTGTTGCTCCCGCCCTGACAAGGGCAGTCCCCAAGTCAGGCTCAATAATTGTACCCACCATACGAAAGGTAAACTTCCCTACGCGTTTCCTCTCCCATCAGGGAGACTCATCAGGGGAAAAAATATAGATATAATTTGTGGGATATTCTATTTTTTGAAGTTAGAGCCCCTCCGTCGGGAGGTGGTTCCTATGTGTCCAGTGCACCTGATTTTGGGTATGGACTATGGTAAGGTGAGACGACAAACGGAAGTGAATCCCCTTAAATAGATTCCTGCTCATATGGTTAATTGTTGGGCGTCCTACCTCATTTCCGTTAGGCACATGGTGTGTATGCGCATCGACGCCATTGTTTAGCACTATAGATTGCATACCGCCATTCTCTTTGTGTATACACTGCCGGTATCCGATTCACCTTTCTATTGCGCATGTCCGGTCAAAATCAAACACAAGAGGCCGTCAGGACACATTTCCGGTTAAGGCCCCCATGTTACTTGCTACTGCGCATGCGGCGCTTTAGAAGCCGATACACGCCTACCTTCTGGTGGCGTCACAGCATCCCAAGCAGCGGCGCCTCAGAAGGAAGTGCACCATTGTTACCTGCTACTGCGCATGCGGCGCTTTAGAAGCCGATACACGCCTACCTTCTGGTGGCGTCACAGCATCCCAAGCGGCGGCGCCTCAGGAGCAAGTGCACACCTACCTTTTGGTGGCGTCACAGCATCCCAGGCAGCGGTGCTTCAGGAGCCGGTGCACGTCTATCCTGTGGTGGCGTTACAGTATCCAATCCTGTGAATATGGGTGGGTTGAAAAGGATAGCAGAAGCTAATTAGCCAGCCGGTCCATTATAATAAGGTATATCCTTTTTATTTCAGCTGTGATAATATGATGTATCCGTCTCCAAATATATACTGATCCGGGTAATATATGTGGGTGGCAAATGATATTATAAACTAACTAACCAGCCAGCTCAGTCTAATAAAGGAAGGTGTATCAATATCAAATTTTAAAAGTTTCAGTGCCGTCAGGGATATATATACTTAAAAACCTGGTGGCTATTTGATATACTGTGACGCCACCGAATGGTAGGCGTAGACTGGCTCCTGAAGCGCTGCTGCGTTGGATACTGTAACGCCACCACAGGATAGACGTGCACCGGCTCCTGAAGCACCGCTGCCTGGGATGCTGTGACGCCACCAAAAGGTAGGCGTGCACTTGCTCCTGAGGCGCCGCCGCTTGGGATGCTGTGACGCCACCAGAAGGTAGGCGTGTATCGGCTTCTAAAGCGCCGCATGCGCAGTAGCAGGTAACAATGGTGCACTTCCTTCTGAGGCGCCGCTGCTTGGGATGCTGTGACGCCACCAGAAGGTAGGCGTGTATCGGCTTCTAAAGCGCCGCATGCGCAGTAGCAAGTAACATGGGGGCCTTAACCGGAAATGTGTCCTGACGGCCTCTTGTGTTTGATTTTGACCGGACATGCGCAATAGAAAGGTGAATCGGATACCGGCAGTGTATACACAAAGAGAATGGCGGCATGCAATCTATAGTGCTAAACAATGGCGTCGATGCGCATACACACCATGTGCCTAACGTAAATGAGGTAGGACGCCCAACAATTAACCATATGAGCAGGAATCTATTTAAGGGGATTCACTTCCGTTTGTCGTCTCACCTTACCATAGTCCATACCCAAAATCAGGTGCACTGGACACATAGGAACCACCTCCCGACGGAGGGGCTCTAACTTAAAAAAATAGAATATCCCACAAATTATATCTATATTTTTTTCCCCTGATGAGTCTCCCTGATGGGAGAGGAAACGCGTAGGGAAGTTTACCTTTCGTATGGTGGGTACAATTATTGAGCCTGACTTGGTGACTGCCCTTGTCAGGGCGGGAGCAACACAGGGGCACGACCGGGGTAGGATAGCAAACATTTCCCTTTCCCCTGTGTACAAATGAAAGCTCCTGATAAGAGAGAACAATAAGCGACTGATTTGGTGAGATAAAACCATTTTTTTACTCAGCACTGGTATTTTGAGCACTGTTTGCACTTTATCACATTTATCGTCCATGAAACGGTTTTATATTGTTACCATTAAAGGTTATGTTTTATTTATATATATAGGAGATTCCCTTGGCTAATTTGATTATATTTAAGGAGTCTTTGGGGTATCTGTACTTGATATACCCCAGAACTTTTGGGTTTTGCTTTCAGCAAAGATTTAATGAAATTCATTATTTGACAACTACAACTTATTCCACAAAAAACAAAAACAGCGCCACAATGGATGGTGAAAAAATAGGCGCTTACATTATTTTTTCACCATCCATTGTGGTGCTGTCTTTTTGTTTTTTGTGGTCTTGGTACTGTCCGGGATGGGCTCCCTGGTTTTGGACATGCGCCCTTGTGTCCGCTGAGACCTTCAATTTATATATAAAAGGGTGCGGTTTTGACTTTCTTTTGTTTTAACTACAACTTATTCATCAACAGGGTTTGATAAATGAGACATACTGCACGGAAAGGGGTGAAATGTGATGGAGACCTGGACGTTATGTGAATGGTTGATAAATCTCTCCCACAGCTTTTCAGAGAAAACCTTGAAAAGCCACCGGTGACCACACATCTCTGATGACTAGTCTAAGAGGCAACTTCTCCCTGCCCTTCTTCCCATGACTGACTGGTTTCTCAGTCTTGCTGCCTAAGGTACAGGCACCATGAATCTCATGACAGGTCAAAGACATTGAGAAAGACTTGTAGCTATTGTGATACCTGGTGGTGATTAAAGGCTGGGTCTGCTTGTACCGGAGACGTTGTGGTCATCTTTATTCTCTATATATTGTGAGAATTGGACCTGTTGCACCATGACAAGTGACTTTCATCTTGTAGAGCTCTGCTAATGCTTTATATTGGAAAATAATGAGAACAGTCACCTAAAGCAGTACGAGATGACAGTTGTAAGATCAAGGATGATCGGTGTAGGCAGATTGTCAAATGTAATAATGTCTCTATAAAAACATATACATACACATTTAATTTTCCAAGGTATGACATTTCCGTAGCTCTTTATGGATGCGATGGCTCACTAATAAAGGACAGGAAAAGTATTGGGACTCTTATGAATACTAGGTGGTGGGCAAGGGACAAAAAAAGTAAATCTTGACCAATTGATCCAAGTTTCAGGTTAATGTTCAGGTTTGGACAGAGGATAAAAATGACACCTCGAAGAGTTGAAGAAGAAGAGGCTGAGCAGCAGCAAGATACCATGGGGAGACCCAACTAGAATATATATATATATATATATATATATATATATATATATATATATATATATATATACAGTCGGGGGGAAACACCAAATAATGAACTTGGAACCTGTTTCAGTTGTTTTACTTGTGTTTAAATAAGCGTGCTCAGTTTATATGCTTGTTAATAAAAGATGTATTTCAATTACATTGGATTTGTCTGCCTGTGTTATTTGCTCATATCTTTTATTCATCTGTACACAGCTGTAAATGTTAGTGAAATAGGAAGAAGGCATGTTATTTCTGAAATGTTCGTGTAGTATCAAGCAACAGCCGTGTAACGATGACCTTTCAATTCTCCTGACATTTTTATTTTAATAAATACTTGGATTTGTCCTGATATAACAATCCTGGATCATCCTTCCTTGTGCTGCGCCATTACTGTTATGCTCCCTGTATATTTATAATTAAATTATCAACAAGGGGGGTGTCACTGAATAATGAAGCTATCCAATGAATGCTGATGGTATCAGCCTGTATATGGACGCACCCATATGTAAAATAAAATGATAATGCCCACTTGTCAATTTATTCTGAAATATTTAATGGAAATAACAGATGAAGTTACACAGTTAAGGGAAAAGATTTGTTATTTTGTGAATTGTTATTTCATGTGGAATACAAGAATTTACCACAACAGACATGTCAAGAAAGCCAACAGATCCTCTTTAAGTCAATGGATGAAGATGTAATGTTACATGGCTGCTTTGAGCCTTTGCAACAGGATTCAGGATCCCAATGACTTTTACTTGCCACAACATATTTTTCCAATTTCCAGTGCATCACATGATAAAATGAATGGTGTCATTCAAAAGTAACTTGTCCCAAAAAACAAGCCTTGATATGGTGGACGGAAAAATAAAAAAGTTATGGCTCTTGTAAGAAGGGAAGGACAAAAGGAAATGGCCTTTGATCAGGGCATTATCCCAAAAAAATGGTGGACACCATCCGCAACCTGCACCCGAAATTACCCACATTCTATCTAATCCTTAAAGGGAACCTATCACCCCGTTTTTTAAAGATTAGATAAAAATAGTGTGAAATAGGGGCAGAGCTGGGCTTTACATTAGTGCTTTTTTGGTGACTTTATTCCCCCGTTAGGCTGCCGAAATACCTTTGTGAAGTGGCCGTTTTGTCCTGTCACTCAAGTTGGTCAGGTCGGATGGGCGTGGTTAAATAGCGGTTCCTCCCCCCTGCTTCTCGGCGTGTCTTTCGTAAACGCGATCTGTGAATGGCACAGATCGCGCTTTTTCTTAGCAGTTGCGCAGTGAATTTGCCTCCGGTGCCTGCGCATTATGTTTTTCCCAACTGTGGGCATAGCATATTTTATATCATTGCGCATGCGCGGGTCGTAACTTTAGCCTTGGTGCCCCGGAAGTGATCATATGGGCATAGTGTTTATCTGGATGCCGGTAATTTTTTCTCAGCCCGAACTGCGAGCGTAAGTTTGGTGCCAAAATCGCTCGCCTGCCTATCGTTCTATCTATCGTTTTTTACCGGCATCCAGATAAACACTATGCCCATATGATCACTTCCGGGGCACCAAGGCTAAAGTTACGACCCGCGCATGCGCAGTGATGTAAAATATGCTATGCCCACAGTTGGGAAAAACATAATGCGCAGGCGCCGGAGGCAAATTCACTGCGCAACTGCTAAGAAAAAGCGCGATCTGTGCCATTCACATATCGCGTTTACGAAAGACACGCCGAGAAGCAGGGGGGAGGAACCGCTATTTAACCACGCCCATCCGACCTGACCAACTTGAGTGACAGGACAAAACGGCCACTTCACAAAGGTATTTCAGCAGCCTAACGGGGGAATAAAGTCACCAAAAAAGCACTAATGTAAAGCCCAGCTCTGCCCCTATTTCACACTATTTTTATCTAATCTTTAAAAAATGGGATGATAGGTTCCCTTTAAACTCCACAAGAACCCTGGGGATCCCGGAGGTAGACCAATTGTGGCAGGAAATGGGGGTCTAGGCAAGGTGATTTCTAATTTCATTGACCATTACTTGAAACCTCTGGTATCATCACTTCCGTCATATACACAGGATACCACGGCCGCCCTACAGAGACTAAACCACCTTTGTCTGGAAGATCATATGATCTTGGTCACAGCGGACGTGGAAGCGTTATACACCTCAATCAGACATGAGGATGGTCTTAGGGAGACTGCTTTGTGTCTGAGAACCAGCAACTTGAAGCCTGCCCTTATGGATCTCATCCTCCTGGAATATGTCCTTAAACATAACATTTTTACCTTTAATAAACATACGTACCTGCAACAACAGGGTACAGCTATGGGGGCTTCCTGTTCTCCCTCCTATGCAAACCTCTTTTTGGGAGCATGGGAAAGGGACAAATTCCAGGAGTATGGCATTGCGGAAATTAGCATGGTGCACAGGTCCTTGCAATACATTGATGATGTTTGGTTTGTGTGGGAGGGAACTACAGATGACCTTAAACTCCTGATGGATAAACTGAACAACAACACCCATACTCTTAGATCAGACGGGTTAACAGGGTGCAGTGGAGCCAACTATGGCCTCTGTTCACACAGGATGCATTTTAGTTAGCACTGGGCAGCCCCCGCCTGATCTAAGAGTATGGGCGTCATTAATAGGCTGTGAGCCAGATGCTCGGCATGTCTTGTGTGTGAACATTACCGCGTACAGACCGTATCTTTTTGTTGTGCACAGGTGTACCAAACGGCCAATCCCTGATTGTAGGCTGGCTGTCTCACCGATATTACTGCACCTGTGTAGCCACCATCTATAATTGGGTCCACTGCACCCTGTTAGTGCAATTGCTTTGAGGTCTGGGCAGGTAAAAATCTCTGCCTTTTTCTTGGTGTTTTTTATAGATTTTTGGAGGATTTTCAAGTCCTGTTTTCGTGGTTTTGATGTTAGCGTAGGACTCGCAAAACGTGATGCCCCGTGACGTGGGTTGCGAGCTTCCGTATTTTGGCCAGAATATCAACTAATACCTCACATATATTGCTATGTGTTTTTTGCACTTTATATTTTTTCAGGGTGCAATTGGGCCCAGATGGCTCTCTAAACTGTGGCCTCTGTTCACACAGGATGCATTTTAGTTAGCAATGGGCATCCCGCCTGATCTAAGAGAATGGGCGTCATTAATAAGCTGTGAGCCAGATGCTCTGCATCTCTTGTGTATGAACATTGCCGCATACAGACCGTATCTTTTTGTGCACTGGTGTACCAAACGGCCAATCCCTGATTGTAGGCTGGCTGTCTCATCGGTATTACTGCACATGTGTAGCCGCCATCTTTAATTGGGTCCACTGCACCCTGTTAGTGCATTTGTTTTGAGGCCTGGGCAGGCAAGAATATCTGCCTTTTTCTTGGTGTTTTTTACAATGTATTTCTACTCTCAATAATCAATGGAGTGACCTCAGAAACATCTTGAATAAACACTGGAATATCCCCATGGCTGACTGTCATGATCTCAATGGCAAGAGAACATAGCATAAGCATATATAGGAACTAGCTCTTGGAAGATGGGAACTGAGCTGACCATGAACTAAACCTAACGCACAACTAGCAGTGGCCGGGTAGCATGCCTACGTTGATTCTAGATGCCCAGCCCAGCCGGAGGACTAAATAAAGCTAGCAGAGGAAAATATTAGTCCTAGCTCACCTCTAGAGAAATACCCCGAAAGGAGACAGAGGCCCCCCACATGTATTGGCGGTGAGTTGAGATGAAATAACAAACGTAGTATGAAAATAGGTTTAGCAAATTTGAGGTCCACTTACTACATAGCAGAAGACAGAAAGGACACTTTCATGGTCAGCTGAAAACCCTATCAAAAACACCATCCAGAAATTACTTTAAAACTCTGGCATTAACTCATAACACCAGAGTGGCAATTCCCGTTCACAAGAGCTTTCCAGACACAGTAACGAAACTACAGCTGTGAACTGGAACAAAATGCAAAAACAAACATGGACAAGAGTCCAACTTATCTAGTAGTTGTCTAGGAGCAGGAACAAGCACAGAGAGGCTTCTGATAACATTGTTGACCGGCAAGCAACTAACAGAGCAGCAAGGTTATATAGCGACTCCCACATCTTGATGGGAACAGGTGAACAGAGAAGATGAAGACACCAGTTCAATTCCACCAGTAGCCACCGGGGGAGCCCAGAATCCAAATTCACAACAGTACCCCCCCCTCAAGGAGGGGGCACCGAACCCTCACCAGAACCACCAGGGCGATCAGGATGGGCCCTATGAAAGGCACGAACCAGATCGGAGGCATGAACATCAGATGCATTCACCCAAGAATTATCCTCCTGGCCGTATCCCTTCCACTTGACCAGATACTGGAGTCTCCGTCTGGAAACACGAGAGTCCAAAATTTTCTCCACAACGTACTCCAACTCACCCTCAACCAACACCGGAGCAGGAGGCTCAACGGAAGGCACAACCGGTACCTCATACCTGCGCAATAATGACCGATGAAAAACGTTATGAATAGAAAAGGATGCAGGGAGGTCCAAACGGAAGGAAACAGGGTTAAGAATCTCCAATATCTTATACGGGCCGATAAACCGAGGCTTAAACTTAGGAGAAGAGACCCTCATAGGGACAAAACGAGAAGACAACCACACCAAATCCCCAACAGAAAGCCGAGGACCAACACGACGGTGGCGGTTGGCAAAAAGCTGAGTCTTCTCCTGGGACAACCTCAAATTGTCCACCACCTGCCCCCAGATCTGATGCAATCTCTCCACCACAGCATCCACTCCAGGACAATCTGAAGATTCCACCTGACCAGAGGAAAATCGAGGATGAAACCCCGAATTACAGAAAAATGGGGACACCAAAGTGGCAGAGCTGGCCCGATTATTGAGAGCGAACTCCGCCAATGGCAAAAAAGCAACCCAATCATCCTGGTCAGCAGACACAAAACACCTCAGATATGTCTCCAGGGTCTGATTAATCCGCTCGGTCTGGCCATTCGTCTGAGGATGGAAAGCGGACGAAAAAGATAAATCTATGCCCATCCTAGCACAGAATGCCCGCCAAAATCTAGACACGAATTGGGTCCCTCTGTCAGAAACGATATTCTCAGGAATACCATGCAAACGAACAACATTTTGAAAAAACAGAGGAACCAACTCGGAAGAAGAAGGTAACTTGGGCAGAGGAACCAAATGGACCATCTTAGAAAAACGGTCACACACCACCCAGATGACAGACATCTTCTGAGAAACAGGCAGATCTGAAATAAAATCCATCGAGATGTGCGTCCAAGGCCTCTTAGGAATAGGCAAGGGCAACAATAATCCACTAGCCCGAGAACAACAAGGCTTGGCCCGAGCACAAACGTCACAAGACTGCACAAAGCCTCGCACATCTCGTGACAGGGAAGGCCACCAGAAGGACCTTGCCACCAAATCCCTGGTACCAAAAATGCCAGGATGACCTGCCAACGCAGAAGAATGAACCTCAGAGATGACTCTACTGGTCCAATCATCAGGAACAAACAGTTTATCAGGTGGGCAACGATCAGGTCTCTCCGCCTGAAACTCCTGCAAGGCCCGCCGCAGGTCTGGAGAAACGGCTGACAATACCACTCCATCCTTAAGGATACCTGTGGGCTCAGAGTTACCAGGCGAGTCAGGCTCAAAACTCCTAGAAAGGGCATCCGCCTTAACATTCTTAGAACCCGGTAGGTATGACACCACAAAATTAAACCGAGAGAAAAATAATGACCAGCGCGCCTGTCTAGGATTCAGGCGCCTGGCGGTCTCAAGATAAATCAAATTTTTGTGGTCAGTCAATACCACCACCTGATGTCTGGCCCCCTCAAGCCAATGGCGCCACTCCTCAAAAGCCCACTTCATGGCCAAAAGCTCCCGATTCCCAACATCATAATTCCGCTCAGCGGGCGAAAATTTACGGGAAAAGAAGGCACAAGGCCTCATCACGGAGCAGTCAGAACTTTTCTGCGACAACACTGCCCCAGCTCCGATCTCAGAAGCGTCGACCTCAACCTGAAAAGGTAGAGCAACATCAGGCTGACGCAACACAGGGGCAGAGGAAAAACGGCGCTTAAGCTCCCGAAAGGCCTCCACAGCATCAGGGGACCAATCAGCAACATCAGCACCCTTCTTAGTCAAATCGGTCAATGGCTTAGCAATATCCGAAAAACCAGCAATAAATCGACGATAAAAGTTAGCAAAGCCCAAAAATTTCTGAAGACTCTTAAGAGAAGAGGGCTGCGTCCAATCACAAATAGCTTGAACCTTGACAGGATCCATTTCAATGGAAGAGGGGGAAAAAATATATCCCAAAAAGGAAATCCTCTGTACCCCAAAAACACACTTAGAACCCTTCACACACAAAGAATTAGACCGCAAAACCTGAAAAACCCTCCAGACTTGCTGGACATGAGAGTCCCAGTCATCCGAAAAAATCAGAATATCATCCAGATACACAATCATAAATTTATCCAAATAATCGCGAAAAATATCATGCATAAAGGACTGGAAAACTGACGGAGCATTAGAAAGACCAAAAGGCATCACTAAATACTCAAAGTGGCCCTCGGGCGTATTAAATGCGGTTTTCCACTCATCCCCCTGCCTGATTCGCACCAAATTATACGCCCCACGAAGGTCAATCTTAGAGAACCACTTGGCCCCCTTTATGCGAGCAAACAAATCAGTCAGCAACGGCAATGGGTATTGATATTTAACAGTGATTTTATTCAAAAGCCGATAATCAATACATGGTCTCAAAGAGCCGTCTTTTTTTGACACAAAGAAAAAACCGGCTCCTAAGGGAGATGACGATGGACGAATATGTCCCTTTTCCAAGGACTCCTTTATATATTCTCGCATAGCAGCATGTTCAGGCACAGACAGATTAAATAAACGACCCTTTGGGTATTTACTACCCGGGATTAAATCTATGGCACAATCGCACTCTCGGTGCGGAGGTAACGAACCAAGCTTGGATTCTTCAAAGACGTCACGATAGTCAGACAGGAACTCAGGAATTTCAGAGGGAATGGATGATGAAATGGAAACCACAGGTACATCCCCATGAGCCCCCTTACATCCCCAGCTCAACACAGACATAGCTCTCCAGTCGAGGACTGGGTTGTGAGATTGCAGCCAAGGCAATCCTAGCACCAAATCATCATGTAGATTATACAGCACCAGAAAGCGAATAATCTCCTGGTGATCCGGATTAATACGCATAGTTACTTGTGTCCAGTATTGTGGTTTATTATTAGCCAATGGGGTGGAGTCAATCCCCTTCAGAGGAATAGGAGTCTCCAAAGGCTCTAAATCATACCCACAGCGTTTGGCAAAGGACCAATCCATAAGACTCAAAGCGGCGCCAGAGTCGACATAGGCGTCCGTGGTAATAGATGACAAAGAGCAAATCAGGGTCACAGATAGAATAAATTTAGACGGTAAGGTGCAAATGGAAACAGATTTACCAAGCTTTTTAGTGCGCTTAGAGCATGCTGATATAACATGAGTAGAATCACCACAATAGAAACACAACCCATTTTTCCGTCTAAAATTCTGCCGCTCGCTTCGGGACAGAATTCTATCACACTGCATACTCTCTGGCGACTTCTCAGTGGACACCGCCAGATGGTGCACTGGTTTGCGCTCCCGCAAACGCCTATCGATCTGAATAGCCATTGTCATGGACTCATTCAGACCCGCAGGCACAGGGAACCCCACCATAACATCCTTAATGGCATCAGAGAGACCCTCTCTGAAAGTCGCCGCCAGGGCGCACTCATTCCACTGATTAAGCACAGACCATTTACGGAATCTTTGGCAGTAAATTTCCGCTTCATCTTGCCCCTGAGATAGGGACATCAAAGTTTTTTCTGCCTGAAGCTCCAAATGAGGTTCGTCATAAAGCAACCCCAAGGCCAGAAAAAACGCATCCACATTGAGCAACGCAGGATCCCCTGGTGTCAATGAAAAAGCCCAGTCTTGAGGGTCGCCCCGGAGCAAGGAAATCACAATCCTGACCTGCTGTGCAGGGTCTCCGGCAGAGCGAGATTTCAGAGACAAAAATAATTTGCAATTATTTCGAAAATTCTGAAACCCGGATCTATTCCCCGAGAAAAATTCCGGCAAAGGAATTCTCGGCTCAGATACAGGTGCATGACAAACAAAATCTTGCAAATTTTGTACCTTCGTGGCGAGATTATTCAAACCTGCAGTTACACTCTGAAGATCCATTACAAACAGGTGGACACAGAGCCATTCAAGGGTTAAGAGGAGGTAAGAAGCAGCTAGACAGCAATTAAGGGCTAGGCAGCAAAACTCTGAGGGGAAAAAAAAAAAAATTTCCCTTCAACACTTCTTTTTCTCCTGCTTCAGCCCAAACAATTAACACTTTGCAGGCCGGTCAAACTGTCATGATCTCAATGGCAAGAGAACATAGCATAAGCATATATAGGAACTAGCTCTTGGAAGATGGGAACTGAGCTGACCATGAACTAAACCTAACGCACAACTAGCAGTGGCCGGGTAGCATGCCTACGTTGATTCTAGATGCCCAGCCCAGCCGGAGGACTAAATAAAGCTAGCAGAGGAAAATATTAGTCCTAGCTCACCTCTAGAGAAATACCCCGAAAGGAGACAGAGGCCCCCCACATGTATTGGCGGTGAGTTGAGATGAAATAACAAACGTAGTATGAAAATAGGTTTAGCAAATTTGAGGTCCACTTACTACATAGCAGAAGACAGAAAGGACACTTTCATGGTCAGCTGAAAACCCTATCAAAAACACCATCCAGAAATTACTTTAAAACTCTGGCATTAACTCATAACACCAGAGTGGCAATTCCCGTTCACAAGAGCTTTCCAGACACAGTAACGAAACTACAGCTGTGAACTGGAACAAAATGCAAAAACAAACATGGACAAGAGTCCAACTTATCTAGTAGTTGTCTAGGAGCAGGAACAAGCACAGAGAGGCTTCTGATAACATTGTTGACCGGCAAGCAACTAACAGAGCAGCAAGGTTATATAGCGACTCCCACATCTTGATGGGAACAGGTGAACAGAGAAGATGAAGACACCAGTTCAATTCCACCAGTAGCCACCGGGGGAGCCCAGAATCCAAATTCACAACAGCTGACCCTATTCTCAGTAAAATCATTCCACCCTCTCCATCCTTAGTGGCTAGACTAAGCAAAAATTTAAAAGACCTATTGGTCCACAGTTAATATGATCCCGCAAGAAATCTTAAGAAAAAACCTTCACAACAAAGGTTTTTTCCATCCGGCCTATGTAAGACCTTCCTGAACCTACAAAAAGCACAGCACTTTCAGAACTTCGACGAATCAAAACATTTCAAGATAAAGAAACATCTAACATATTCATCCCAGGGGGTTATCAACTATGCCAAATGCAACCTTATCTATATCGGACTCACCATTCGTGAGCTTAAGGTAAGAGTGAGGGAACATATTAGTGATATTGAAAGAGTACAAACGATCGAGGATTGCTCACTCCTTAAAACCTTGCCTCGCCATTTTAAAACATGACTTAATTGCAGTACCAGGGGCCTCATTATTATGGCATGGGCATAAGAGGGGGTGACACCAGCAAGACTTTATCCCAATATGAAAGTAGGTGGATATACCGGATGGGCATCCTGACACCTCAAGGCATTAATGAGAGCTTCGATATTAATTCCTTTTCGTAGCTATAAACTTGTGGATGGATTTTTGGGGTCCTCTAGGGTGATTTTATTAATTGTTCCCTTTTTTAACATGTTTTTAATTAACATTTTTATACTCATCCAAAGACGTGCACCATTCATCAGAGCATCCTTCCTTGTTAGGGGATCCATTCATTTACATGGTTGGACCAGAGTAGTGCTGTGAGTGACTTGGGGACCATCTTGGAATCCATCTGTATCTACCCTGCCATTAGCTCCTCCAAGAACTAAAGAACTCTTAAATTTGATTATTATCATGGACTATCAGAACTTTCAGATTGGAGTATTAATACAGTAATATTGGAACAATGTAACCGCGGGTCTTTCCCTTCCTCCTTGGTGAGAGCTGAATGTATCCTGTCTTTGGACCTATATGACCTTGAGGGTATTCACATTTTTATGATATACTCCATTTTTTGCCATAATTATTCAACACCTTTGTGTCCCTGGCCTTATGGGGCTACATTCTGACATTTCTGGTACCAATGGATAGTTTTACCAGTACACAGCATTCACCTCTCACCTCCCCTTTTGGGGATGCACTTTGGCACTTTACCTAATCCAAGTACTGTATTTACCTTTGTACGAAGGCACCTTATTGAATTTGATGTATAACACTATGTTGGCACCTCTTTATTATAATAAAATAATTATAAACCCCATGGCACTTATTTGGTTGTTATTATTATGTACAGTGCCTTGCGAAAGTATTCGGCCCCCTGGAACTTTTTAACCTTTTCCCACATATCATGCTTCAAACATAAAGATACCAAATGTAAATTTTTGGTGAAGAATCAACAACAAGTAGAACACAATTGTGAAGTTGAACAAAAACTGAAAAGTGGGGCGTGCAATATTATTCGGCCCCTTTACTTTCAGTGCAGCAAACTCACTCCAGAAGTTCATTGTGGATCTCTGAATGATCCAATGTTGTCCTAAATGCCTAATGATGATAAATATAATCCACCTGTGTGTAATCAAGTCTCCGTATAAATGCACCTGCTCTGTGATAGTCTCAGGGTTCTGTTTGAAGCACAGAGAGCATCATGAAGACCAAGGAACACAACAGGCAGGTCCGTGATACTGTTGTGGAGAAGTTTAAAGCCGGATTTGGATACAAAATGATTTCGAAAAACTTTAAACATTCCAAGGAGCACTGTGCAAGCGATCATATTGAAATTGAAGGAATATCATACCACAGCAAATCTACCAAAACCCGGCCTGTTATGGACCTGGTAGTTAGGAGCACCCGGAAAGACCTGATGATTTAACCAGAAATAGGGACAAGCTCTGGGGAAATGGGAACTCTGCTGACCGCAAACCCTACTCCTATCACACAAACTAGAAATAGCCGTGGAGCGTACCTAACTCTCCCTAGACGCCTCTTCACAGCCTAAGAGCTAACTACCCATAAAGAGAGAAGAAGAAGCCTTACCTTGCCTCAGAGAAATTCCCCAAAGGAAAAGGCAGCCCCCACATATATTGACTGTGAGTTAAGAGGAAAGTCACAAACACAGAAATGAAACAGGTTTTAGCAAAGGAGGCCAGTCTTCACTAAATAGTCAGAGGACAGAAAAGGGAACTATGCGGTCAGCACAAAAAGACTACAAAAGCCACGCAGATATGCAAAAAGACCTCCACACCGACTCACGGTGTGGAGGTGCAAATCTGCACCCCCAGAGCTTCCAGCTAGCAAGGAAATATCATGATAGCAAGCTGGACTAGAAATAGCAGTACTAAGAAATATATTCAGAAAGCAGTAACAACAAATGAACTATCAGGGACTTAGCTTCTGCTGGAGTAGACAGGTCATCAGAGAAGTCCAAGAGAGATCTGAACCAATACTGAGACATTGACAGCTGGCATGAAGTAACGATCTGAGTGGAGTTAAATAGGGAAGCCAGCATAGCAATAAACGAGGGCAGCTGAGCAAGAACCTCAAGGACCAGCAGTTCCACTCAAAGCCACCAGAGGGAGTCCAAGAACAGAACTCACCACAGTACCATTCATGACCACAGGAGGGAGTCAGAGAACAGAATTCACAACACCGGCCGTCTCTCTAAACTTTCATCTCAAACAAGGAGAAGACTGATCAGAGATGCAGCCAAGAGGCCCATGATCACTCTGGATGAACTGCAGACATCTACAGCTGAGTTGGAACAGTCTGACCATAGGACAACAATCAGTCGTACACTGCACAAATCTGGCGTTTATGGAAGAGTGGCATGAAGAAAGCCATTTCTCAAAGATATCCATAAAAAGTGTCTTTTAAAGTTTGCAACAAGCCATCTGGGAGACACACCATACATGTGGAAGAAGGTTCTCTGGTCAGATGAAACCAAAATCGAACTTTTTGGCAACAATGCCAAACGATATGTTTGGCGTAAAGGCAACACAGCTCATCACCCTGAACACACCATCCCCACTGTCAAACATGGTGGTAGCAGCATCATGGTTTGGGCCTGCTTTTCTTCAGCAGGGACAGGGAAGATGGTTAAAATTGATGGAAAGATGGATGGAGCCAAATACAGGACCATTCTTAAAGAAAACCTGTTGGAGTCTGCAAAAGACCTGAGACTGGTACAGAGATTTGTCTTCCAACAAGACAATGATCCCAAACATAAAGCAAAATCTACAATGGAATGGTTCACAAACAAATGTATCCAGGTGTTAGAATGGCCAAGTCAAAATCCAGACCTCAATCCAATTGAGAATCTGTGGAAAGAGCTGAAAACTGCTGTTCACAAACGATCTCCATCAAACCTCACTGAGCTCGAGCTGTTTGCCAAGGAAGAATGGGCAAGAATTTCAGTCTCTCGACATACAAAACTGATAGAGACATACCCCAAGTGACTTGCAGCTGTAGTTGCAGCAAAAGGTGCAACAAAGTATTAAGTTAAAGGGGCTGAATAATATTGCACGTCCCACTTTTCAGTTTTTGAATTTCCACAAAAATTTTAAATAACCAATAAATTTTGTTCAACTTCACAATTGTGTTCTACTTGTTGTTGATTCTTCACCAAAAATTTACATTTGGTATCTTTATGGTTGAAGCATGATATGTGGGAAATGGTTGAAAAGTTCCAGGGGGCCGAATACTTTAGCAAGGCACTGTATAATTTGTACTTAATTCACCCACCAATATGTTCACACCCATTATTCACCATCAGCACACTCACCCATTCTTGACCACCCTTGTGTTTCTTATGAGGTCAAGATCACCTTACTGATTAGTCACATTAAACCATGATTGCATCTATAGAGTTTATCCTTAATAAATTATGTTTATATATGGATACTTTTTGTTGTAACTCAGTGCTGCCCCCGCAACCCACACAATCCCTTTTTCGTTATTAATATATTTTTTATATTTTTTTTACATTTATAATTTTTTTTATTGTTTTTAATGCCTATCACAATCTGTCATTACATCATTGTGGTACCCTTAATACTTTATTGTTTAATTGCTTATGCATTAGTTTATCACTCATTCACATTCTGTATTACCTACCGTTTACTACATCCAATTCACCCACTTTTTGGCATAGACGGTTGACAGGGTCACACATCATATATATCTTTTTCCCTATGTTAGGATTTAACTTTTCCCTTCCTTGGCCTCCTGTCGTTCACATTCTTTCACTATTGTCACATAAGGACAGCACCATTCAAAACTCTATTGTCCCCCCCCTTCATGCATTGAGCAGCAGATTTTGGATACTACCCCTTCGAATGACATGGCTCAGGTCTTGAAAGCACTCACACTGCTATCCACTTACATATCCAGATCGCTCCCCGTCTGGCTGAGATCTTGCTCTGGCGTTTGCACATGCACTGGGTCCTGTCTCCCCTCTGACTTCCGGAAATGCTCTAACTGGTGACCGCACTGCATTCCATTGCGTTCCACCTGAGCACTATTCCGGACGTCCCTTTAGCTACAGGGGACAGAGTCCCAATGACACATGCTGCTGCATGTCTGGGCTCCATCTAATCATAATAAGACACTGCGTACATATAGGTATCTGCTACCAATGACAAGCCCCCGGAAGAAGCGAGCAGCGAAACGGCACCCGTTGGGTGTGACGGGAACACAACCAGCCCCACTGTGCACAGTACCATTTTCCTTTTGGTAATATTACTTTTCTACTTGCTGTTTATTTTCTTGCATACCTCTCCCATACCATTTATTATTATTATTGTTATTATACATTTTTATAGCGCCATTTATTCCACGGCGCTTTACATGTGAAATACGGGGCAAATATAGACAAATACATTAAACATGAGCAAAAACAAGGCACACGGGTACATAAGGAGGGAGGACCCTGCCCGCGAGGGCTCACAGTCTGCAGGGGACGGGTGATGATACACTAGGAGAGGGTAGAGCCGGTTGTACGGCGGTTCAGTAGGTTCAGGATCACTGCAGGATCACTACTATTGACTGCATCTAGGTACACCGCGGAATGGACATTTCCAGGGACGCATCTTTTCATATATTCCATGCGGGAACCACCTACATTATGGTTTTCTAAACAGCCTCATTGTGTCAATTTACCAGCATTCCCGAGCACCATTCACTGTGCAGACCACTTTCCTCTGTAGGCAAGCTATTTTTGTTGCTTTCATCGACTGTGTTAGCATCGGTGGGTTCTGGTCTGAGGCTAACCCTGCATTCTTATCCCACCATTTCCCACTACTTACTGATTGATACTGTGTTTTTTCTCCTCCTTTTTGGAGGTTTTGCCCTGTCTTTTTATTATTCATTTGTTTTTTTAATCGTAATTAGTGATGATGAGCGAATATACTCGTTGCTCGGCTTTTCCCCAAGCACGCTCGGGTGGTCTCTGAGAATTTGTGAGTGCTCGGGGATTTAGTTTTTGTTGACACAGCTGCATGATTTACAGCTGCTAGCCAGCCTGAGTACATGTGGGGGTTGCCTGGTTGCTAGGGAATCCCCACATGTAATCAGGCTGGCTAGCAGCTGAGGGGAAGAAAACTAAATCACCGAGCAGTGACAAATACTCGGAGACCACCTGAGCGTGCTCGGGAAAACCAAAGCAACGAGTATATTCACTCATCACTAATCCTAATACTAAATAAAAATTATTTGTAATTTTATCCTCTTAAGTTGGAATTGCTTCCCATCAAAACGGCGATTAACCGTATTAGACTATGTTGAAGTGTCAATCAATGTGGCTGGGTAGTGATTACAAGGAGCTCCCTGTACAGTGAGTAGTGACTGTAACAGCTCCCAGCACCACCCCAAGGACTAGAAGCAAGCAGCTGCAGGGAAGATATAAGTTCAGTTTCTCTCTGTAGCTACGGTTCCAGGAAAACAGCCTAATATGATTTTAATGCTACCTTTACCTGTAGATTAACCCTATATCTGCTGTGAAATAGTGTTTCTGGACATGACATTCTCCCTTTAAGTCTCTCAAGCTATTTTTACTTGTTCCGGTGGTTGGCTATGTAATCTAGAGTCTAGAGTCTAGTTTTGCTTTGTGGATATATCAATGAAAGATTCCGCTCTACAAATCCAATATGTGGCATTTAATTTCACTTGATGGACATCGGCTGTTAAAAAAATCCAGACTGAAGGCTTAAATAACTAAAACTCTGTAAATTCACTATACACAAGGCATCAAGGGAGGGCCAGAAACTGTCAGACATCGCAGGCGTCGCTATTTCCCCCCTCTGACTGAGAAAGAAACCTCATTAAAATGTTTTAGCGTCCGTCCAATATTTTCCTGAAATAAAACATATGAGGGATAAACAAGAATTGCATCTGTCACTTCAAGATACAATGCCCTTACTACAGACGGGAAAAAGACAACTTTTACACGGAGTGTCTTTCTTGTACAAAGACTGTCACAACAAACGTCCTTATGTCAGGCCCACAGAGGACACTGCGCATGATGAAAGCGGCCAACAGTAACCGCCTGCGAATAAAGAAAGTCTGACACTAAACGACTATTTGGATGTGGATTTTAGCTGCAAGGAAAAAGGAAAAACATAAAAAAAAACAAGGGATCATTTGCTTTTCCTCTCAACTATAAGTCATAAAATTGTATGCTGCATTATCTTAGAGGCGTCTATGGGAGTTTAGACCCTTAGTGACCAAGTAATTTTTGGCATTCGTGACTAAGTCAAAGAGAAAAAGGAGATTCCAGCATCCACTTGATGTTGAGATTAAAACATGACTTTTAATGATAACATTAAAAATGAAAAAAATCATAATAATAAAATAAAATGTGGGGGAAGAAGGCGGTCACCTTATACCATGCCAATGAATTTATATATTTATATTACTATCATTATTTGACCAGGAAGTGTATACTATATATATATAGATATATATTTTTTTTTTCCTATGGTGTTGTTCCCATAAACGCTGTTATCTGTACAAGGTTCGCTTCCATTCAACGTAATGGTCTATATGTAGCTGTTGCTAATTTATTTCTTTTTTACATCACTGCAGAAATGAGCAAAGGGAAAAAGGATGATAGACTGGTCAAAAAATAAGTGAACAAAATATACTTTATTGTACGTGTGGCGCCCCAGGGTCGTCACACTAGCATTGCTTACCTCATGGGGAGAGTGATGTTATGTTTGGAAGCGATGAAGGATAACTCTTATCAGGTAACCACCATACACACAACATGTTCACACTCCAGGCGACAAGGGGGAGCTTTTGATCCTATTTACTAGGTGACTCCCCTATAAATATTGTGGTTTGGAGGGAAAGAAAGGTCAGATTGTCAGAGAGACAGAAGAGAGCAAACCGACCTAGAGGGTCGGAAGGTCTGAAGGGGCTGTGCAGTCTGAAGTACTACAGCTCCTGGAAAGAGACATTCAGAAAGCCGAACATTGTTCAGTGAGCATGAAGGAGAGCGAAGCACAGGAGAGTAACATCAGGGGAGACCAGCTAAGAGAAGGCTGCCTCCCTCTGAGGCGCAGATAACTGGTAGCCGGACCACCGAGGTTGAAAGGACTCTACGACTTACATCAGAGACCGGCAGGACAGCTGAACAGCAAGTTACCTATCCGCCTTAATACCCAGGAGGCACGGTGACACCTATAGAGCCAGGGGCGTGCTAGAGTCCCTGTAAAAAGGCTCAAGTCACCAGTCATACGGGTTATGTCCTATCCTATATGGGGGACAGAGGGAAGAACTGTGAGGGCCTTATGTGAAGCCACAGGCAGTAAGGGACTACAACACCACCGCGCAAAAGGAAGGCTTTTAACTCCACCTGGTAAAGGGGACTCTGGATTCGCTTCCAAGCTGGCCGGACCCTGCCTGCCCTGTGATCTGGTACCCTGGACTCTGGCTGCCTGAAGTCTTCAGTAAACCAGGTAAAGAGACTGCAAACCTGAGTCCTCGTTCTTTACTGCGCCATTCACTATCTTCCATCTACACACCGGGAGCCCTGGGGATACACTTCACCTGTGGGAAGTTATACCATCTAGCTGCCATAACATCACCCCAGAGGACCCCTTAAAGCAGAGTCGGTCCCCACTGACCGAATACCACAGGTGGCGTCATGAACATAAACTCTATTCAGCAAATCCCTTTCAAAGACTTTCTCCTTTTACATGGGCGCCCAGGGCCACGGACCGGGTCGCCACCATGACATCCCCCTGTGAACACCAGACCCGGTACCGGGTACCCCACGGCCCTAGCGGGCGACTCATAAGTTGTTAAGATTAACAACTGGTGAGGGAGAGAGGGAGATAGGTATTATACATCACAGATTACATGCTGCAACAATGAGAGCGCAATCACCTGGGCAGGCAATAAAAAGTGGAATGTATAACATCATCCTATCTATAAAATATCTAATAAACATGTATGTCACAATTGACATGAGATATCAACGCAGGGTGAGTGGCTAAGGTAAAATCCCTGCATCGTGTAGAGGTACTGACCACTATTGCAAAAGCATTCATTAATTAACATATATTAGCCAAGTGGGAACAAATATTGAAGTAATCATTACCTATACGAGATACACCCAACAGCACAGGAGATGCGTGTCTGCCCCGACCGTTTCGGTCCTGCCTACTCTTGATTACGCAACGTTCATTTTTTACTCCCCACTTAAATCTGTTTTTTTACAGACATAACATTCTGAATCCTATATGACATACTTGCCACTTACGAGTCACGTTCAGACCCTGCCTCCATACAAGTGTGTTGCGGTCATTTTTTTGTGCTAGGCACACAACATAGCGACAATGTAAGGTTTCATATACTTACAAAAAGCTTTCATATTTGAAATCTGGTACAACAATTTTATTACAACTATCTTTATTACTAGATGGTAGCCCGATTCTAAAGCATCGGGTATTCTAGAATATGTATGTAGTTTATTTATGAAGATTTTTGAATAATACATTGAATACACAGGATTCGGCCAACCGCGACCAATTAGCGAAGCGTGGTTCAAATCCCGCGCCAATTCGCGGCCGGACTGCGCCTGTCTCTGATTGTTCGTGGCCGGCCATGCAGTATATAGCACAGCCATGTAGTATATAACAGCCCACGTAGTAAATAGCACAGCCACGTAGTACATAGCACAGCCGCGTAGTATATTGCACAGCCACGTAGTATATAGCACAGCCATGTAGTATATAGCACAGCCTACTGAGTATATAGCACAGCCCACGGAGTATATAGCACAGCCACGTAGTATATAACACAGCCGACGGAGTATATAGCACAGCCCACGGAGTGTATAACAGCCCACATAGCATATAGCACAGGTCACGTAGCATTTAACAGCCCACGCACGCAGTATATAACACAGCCCATGTAGTGTATAACACAGCCCACGTAGTGTATAACACAGCCCACGTAGTGTATAACACAGCCCACGTAGTATATAACAGGCCACGTAGTGTATAACACAGCCCACATAGTATATAACACAGCCCACGTAGTATATAGCACAGCCCACGTAGTATATAACAGCCCATGTAGTGTATAACACAGACACGTAGTATATAGCACAGGCCACATAGTATATAGCACAGCCACGTAGCATATTGCACAGCCCGTAGTATATTGCACAGCCCACGTAGTATATTGCACAGCCCACATACTATATTGCACAGCCCATGTAGTATATTGCACAGCCCACGTAGTTTATAGCAATGTGGGCATAATATCCCTGTTAAAAAAGAATTAAAATAAAAAATAGTTATATAATCACCTTCCTTTGGCCCCCGGATGCAGCCCATGCGTTTACCGATGCTCCTCGCGCGCTCCGGTCCCAAGAGTGCATTGCGGTCTCGCGAGATGATGACATAGCGGTCTCACGAGACCGCTACGTCATCATCGTGCGAGATCGCAATGCATGGAGCGGTCATCGGAGCATCACGAGGAGCGGGAAAGGCCTCTTCTGGATCCGAGGGGCCAACGGACGGTGAGTATATAACTATTTTTTGGTTTTTTTATTATTTTTAACATTAGATCTTTTTACTATTGATGCTGCTATTGATAGGCAGCATCAATAGTAAAAAGTTGGTCACACAGGGTTAATAGCAGCGTTAACGGAGTGCGTTACACCGCGGCATAACGCGGTCTGTTAACGCTGCCATTAACCCTGTGTGAGCGCTGACTGGAGGGAGTATGGACTGCGGGCACTGACTGCGGGGAGTAAGGAGCGGCCATTTTGCCCCCGGACTGTGTCCATCGCTGATTGGTCGTGGCTGTTTTGCCATGACCAATCAGCGACTTGGGATTTCCGTTACAGACTGACAGACAGACGGAAGTGACCCTTAGACAATTATATAGTAGATGCCTACATTTTTATATTGCTGTCATTGTTTGGTTTCTAAGTTGTATATGGTATATTTTTTCATTTTGTTCTATGTAGTTTTTATGCTGAAGGCTGTTGTCTACACAGGTTCATTTATATGCAAACAACATTCCATTCATGTCTGATTACACCATATGTTTCAGGTGCCTTTCTCTCCCTGTTGGATATATATACATCTAGCCTGGGCACATTCACTGTTCAGACTAAGAGCCCTGAGCTCGAGACGCGTAGACAGATGTCCTAATTCCACCTCACCCCTCGCTTCCCACCTTCTTCCCCCACATTTCATTTTATTATTAGGAATTTTTCATAAACGTTATCATTAAAAGTCATCATAGCGGATGCTAGAATCTCCTTTTTCTCTTTGACTTTGCTGCCCAGCTGCCGGGCTGGAGTCCATGCACCGAACCCTACTATGGAGGCTACATTCATACACACACTGAGCTGAAAATATCCCCTACCCCTTCCCCTTTTTTTATTTCATTCCTGACTAAGCCCCATTTTTCAAAACTGACATTCAGTTTATATGTAGTGCTTCTTCCAATCCAGTGAGACTTTTATTTTCATGATACATTTTACTTTATGTTAGTGGTAAACTTGGGTTGACATTAGTGATGAGCATGCTCATGTGCTAACAAAGTGTCTTCGGCGTGCTCGAATAATAAGTTTGAGTCCAAGCAGCTGCATTTCTCATAGCTGTTCAACAGCTGCAACACATGACGAAGCAACGTGTTAAACGCGCGTTGGAGTGGGGGGCAGCAGCGGCACCAAGTATAGGATGAATCCTGGTTAGTATATTTACTTCATCCTTACCCCTTATGGAGAAAGTTACTGATCATTATTTGCACTTTGCGGTACCTATAAACATACTGTATATATATATATACTTTATATGCACTAAGCACTCTCCTTTTTTATACATCTCCTCCAATAGCATCTGGGTTTATTATATGCATAGCACTTTATTAATTATCAATACTTTATTTTTGGCTATGACATTCTCCTTTTCTTACTATAGATCATGTTTGTATTGTATGTGATGCTCCCCTTGTTTTTAATTATTTGTTATACGTTTTTATCATGTCTAAGTGTATTTCTTATTGGTGTCCTCAATAAAATTGTGTTTATTATAAATTTGATTTTTTGTATTATGTTTTTATGATTGATTTCAGTGTTCAAGCAGTTTTTTAGGTATCAGGTATAGTGGTCTACTTGAACTAAATTTGCATATTCATTAGGTTATTTATATTCCTAATTTTCTGGTTTAACATGCAGGGGATTGCCTAACAAACAGGAAATCCATGTATGTGTTGTGGCTGTCGAACAACGGCAAGACATGCATCTGAGGGGACTGGAACATATTTTTCGAGCACGCCGAAGATACTCTATTAGCACATGAGCATAGGCAGATAACACCTTATCTGTCACGATCCAGGTTTGGATCTGTGGCAGATCTGCCAGATCTGCTTTCCCTCAGATTAAAATCTTTCCTTTCAGGTCATCGGGGGTTAATGCCGTTTTCCTCTCCCGGTGGCCGCTGGTGTTATTGCATTGCTTTGCATTGCTGCTGGGTCAGCTGATGTTAGTGACCTCTCCCACCATCCTTCATAAGGTCACCTGCTGCATCAACTGACTGTTGGTTATACAGGTCCTTCTGGAGATCAACCAAGCAGGTGGAAGGAGTTTTCTGAGTGCAGTGGTGCTTCTGCTGAATATTCATTCCTCGTGCCTTACTCTGCTGTACTGTGCATTGCAGCAAAGAAAGTTAAGTGTTGTTTGCTTATACTTTGTTTGTCTAAACTTTCCCTATGTGTTTTATTAGTACAGCGGTGGGACCAGTGCTCTCACTAGCCAATTCCCTACCCAGGGATAGGTGCAGGGCGAGCGAGGGCTAAGGTATCCTGCTCGGCGACAGGTTGAAAGAACCCGTATTGGGACGTCACGAAGATTAGGGCACATCCCTAGGAGAGTGCAGGATGTGTCAATTTCCCGTTCCCTATCGCAGGGCCCACCGTTGTTATTGTGTCCCCGGTGTTCCCTTGTGAGTTCCACCGTTTTTGTGACCGACCACCCGTTGGGTTGTGTCACGCTTGGACAGTCACTTCGTGACGATCACTCATCACTAGTTGACATGTTTCAAGTTTTTTCATGAAATCATCTGAAATTTTCTACAAATTTGTGTTATAGATAATTTAGTCACCAAATGTACAAATGGTGGAGAAAGGTTGAACATGATGGACTTATAGTAGGTCTTTTTCAACCTAAGTAACTATATAATGTAGAAATATTAGCAATTTTTAAGACGTTATGTACCCTTGAAGAAGATAGTCATACCACATAAAAAATGTCAACAACATTTTCCATTTGTTACTTTACGTCATCATCCTTTTCGTTAAGATGTTAAAAGGCTTAAAAATTTAACAGCAAATTTTCATTATTTTTTTTTACGAAGTTTTACAAAAACTAATTGTTTTAGGGACCTATTCAGTGTTTTTGTAACCCCCCTTAAAGTGATACCATTTTAAAAACTGCACCCTAAAAGTGATCAAATCTATGGGAGAAAGTTTTTTTTACCCTTCAGGTGCATCACAGGAATTAACACAATGTGGATTGAATGGAATGAAAAATTACTTGTTTTCCACTAAAATATGACTTTAGCCCTAAGTGTTACAATTTTTCCAGGGGCAATAGGAAAAAATGTACAGCACAATTTGCTACGCACTTTTTCCCAAATGTAATGATACCTCAAATGTAGTAAAACAAAATACTGTTTGGGCACATGGCAGGTTTCAAAAGGGAAAGTGCGCTATTTGACTTTGGTATTGCAAATTTATCTATTTTATTTTTTTATCATCAGTATAGCTTTAGGGGCAAGAGGGAGAAAGAGAGTGAAAAAGAGAGTAATATTATGGACTAGAGTATTTGTCTAATGCTTTAGGTATTGCCTCCCTGTCTATTGCTGAGCTCTAACGTTCTCTCACTAGCCTAAAATGGCTGCAGGGAGCCCTGCTTAGGCTTTTATACAAAGCAATGATAGTCCCTCCTGATTGGCTGTGCTATACAGTACCATGTGGTGAGATACCGGGACAAATTGTAGATTTGATTGGTGAAAAATTTGAAAAAAATTACACTTTGGTGAAATTGGGAAAAATAATGCAATTCTGCCATAGTTTATGGTGTTTTATTTTTACGGCATAGATTCTATGGTAAAAGTTACTTTTAGTTATAATTTTCCAATCAGTATGGTCACAGCGATACCAAATTTGTATAGTTTTTTTTTATTTACGTAAAGAAAAAAAAATTCTTAAATTTGTATAAAAGAAATAAAAGTTCTTGTTTGTATTGCCGCATTGCAACACCCGTAACATTTTTGTTTTTCCATTGATTCAAATGGATGAGGGCTAGTTTTTTTTGCCTGACAATCTGACAGTTTTATTGATACCATTTTTAGCTATGAACGATGTTTTAATCTGTTTTTATTGCATTATTCTTTAAAGTGAAAAAATGATAATAACCACCCCACCTTTCTGCCATTTCATTTTTTCTCGTTAACCCATTACTTGCCAAATTAGCAATTTTCATTTTTTTTTTTTTTTTTTTTAATGACAGATTTTTAATGATTTGGGTCCTAATGAATCAGAAACATAATTTGCAAAAATTTTTCAAGTACAGATTTTTCAGAAAAAGGGCATCCCAATATTCAATTAAAAATGACAATGACATGATTTCCTATTTTGTAAACATTCATTTTACAAACACAACACAAAAAATTGGACCTAATTATAAAAATTATAAAATCTTAGTTGCTAGAAGCTAAAGATTAGGCGTCCCAGAAAAAGGACATTGGTAGATAATAGGTTAAGGTGTATACTGATCAGGTTAATTAATTTTAGATTTTGATAGATTGGAATTTTATGAACGTGGCAATAAGAAATGTTTATTTTTTCAATTTCTTTATTTTCAATTGGTTAAAAGCGTGATTTGAACTTCCCCAGGGCACATTAGCCTGCGATCGTCCATCTCTTTTACTTTTACTGCAATACCATAGTAGTGTAGTTTAAAGTGTAAATCTTGGTCTCTCTTGAACCTCAGCATATGGGCTCATTCCCACTTGCGATGAAATCTGACAAATGCAATCCAATAAAAAAAATCATATTGCATTTAGACCAATGTTATTCTATCATTGTGTGTTCATCTGTGGTTTTTTCAGCTCAGATCGGATCACGATCGGGCTGGAAAAAAATCGCAGCATGCTGTGATTTTAATCGGAAATCGGATCGCATCCCGCAATAGAATGGGTCAATGGGTTTGAGAAAAAAATTGCACAGCACTCGGACCATGTGAGTGCTGTCCGATTTTTACACACCAATCTCATTTGAAAAGCCGGTAATTCATGTGCCGCGTACAGTAATATCACAGCGTGACAAGTTAGAATAGAATAGATATATACACATAGAACACAGATATATAGATGTCAGTGACACACACATATATATACAGTATGTATAGATAAAAGAAAAGTCTGCAATTCATCTGTAGCGTACTGTAAAATCACTGCAGGAGCCAATAGTATAGAAGAGATGGATTACATACAGTAAATACACATAGAATAGATATATAGATGTCAGTGACATATACAATTAGTACAGTGTGTGTGCAGCCTACTGTACATGTATTTAATTAATAAAAAATTATTTTTCAGAAAAAAATAGCATGGACTCCCGCATAATTTTCTTAACCAGCAGAGGAAAAGCCGATGGCTGGGGGCAGATGTTTATAGCCTGGGAAGGGGGTAATAACCATGGAGCTTCCCTGGCTATTAATATCAGCTCACAATTGTATGCTTAGCTTTTACTTTTTATTAAATTGGGGACCCTAAAAAAATGACATAGGGTCCCCCTATAATTAGTGACCAGCAAAGGCTAAGCAGGCAGCTGCAGGCTGATATTAATAGCCTAGGAAGGCTCCATGGATACTGTCCCCCCCGGCTAAAAACATCAGCTCTCAGCAGCCCCAGAAAAGGCACATCTATAAGATGTGCCAATTCTGGAACTTAGCCTTGCTCTTCCTAGTTGCCATGTAGCGGTGGCAAGTGGGTGATAGTTGGGGGGGTTGATGTCACCTTTGTATTGTCAGGTAACATCAAGCCCCGAGAGTACTATTGGAGAGGAGTCAATAAGATGCCCCATTACTAACCCCCATAGTAACATTGTATGAAAACATAGACAACCAGAAAAAAAGTCCTTTAATTGAAAGAATGACACAGACTAAATAAATCTTAATTAAACTACACTTATGACCTTGCCCATTCCACCGATACCCTTGTCATCTGCAAAAGAGTTAAAAATAAAAACAACAATATTCCTCACCTTTCCGCAGAGATACTGCTAATCCATTTGTCCCATGACGGATGTAACTCTGCTACATCTAGATGGCAGGCTGAATGGTTGCATGATGAGACCAAACAGCCAGCCATCCAGCAGAGACACTGAGCACCGTGTGCTCAACATCTTCTTGTGAATTCTTATTTCCTGTCTGAGGGCATCGCGAGCATGAGAAAGCTCTCCTGCTCGCGGCACCGTCAAACAAGTCCTGCGAGTTCACAGCCAAATAACTCACTTCACCTATGTGACGTCAGTGCGAGCGCTGTAGGAAGCCCACGCCATTGTTTTTAGAAAAATTATCTTTTAATAATTAAACACATGTACAGTAAGCTGTACACACACTGTACTTACTGCATGTAATCCATCTATACTATTATAACTTGTCATGCTGTCATTTTACTGCATGCGGAAGATGATTTGCCGGGATATCATATCAATCTAATATATATATATATATATATATATATATATGTGTGTTTTTAACAATTTATCCTTTGAAAAAGATGTGTAAATAACATAGAGAATTTCTATATGGAAAAGATCGTGTTACAATCACATTGCAATCGGATAGCAGTCGCACTGCATTCAGACAGCATTGGACTAATCCGAATGCCGTGCGATTTCTCCACTGGCCCAGGAAATTGCATCATCACAATGTAGGAAGTTGTAAAGCAAGCACATCCTGCCATCCTATAAAAATAAAAGAACATGCCTCCACGAAGATCAGTAACATGGCACCTCACATTAATGTAGAGATGCTAGTTGTCCTAGTTCAGGAGCGGCATGAGCTGTGGGATAAACGAGATGTCGCATATCAAGATTAGTGTTGAGCATTCCGATACTGCAAATATCGGGTATCGGCCGATATTCGCTGTATCGGAATTCCGATACCGAGTTCCGATATTTTTGTGATATCGGAAATCGGAATCGAAAGTTCCTATAAGTTCCCAGGCGTGTGCGGTGCGTATGGTTCCCAGGGTCTGGAGGAAAGGAGACTCTCCTTCAGGCCCTGGGATCCATATTCATGTAAAAAATAAAGAATAAAAATAAAAAATATGGATATACCCACCCCTCCGACGGACCCTGGACCTCACCGGTGCAAGCGTCTGCCTCCGTTCCTAAGAATGCAGTGAGTGTAGGACCTGCGATGACGTCGCGGTCTTGTGATTGGTCGCGTGACCGCTCATGTGACCGCTCATGTGACCGCCCATGTGACCGCGACGTCATCGAAGGTCCTTCACTCTCTGCATTCTTAGGAACGGAGGCAGACGCTTGCAGCGGTGACAGCCAGGGCTCGTCCGAGGGTGAGTATATCCATATTTTTTATTTTTATTCTTTATTTTTTACATGAATATGGAGGATAGCTTCCGATATTTGTGTCCCATTGACTTGTATTGGTATCGGGTATCGGTATCGGCGATATCCGATATTTTTTGGATATCGGCCGATCCAATCCGATACCGATACTTTCAAATATCGGACTGTATCGCTCAACACTAATCAAGATCGCAACAGAAGGGATGCATCTTGGACTTACATCTGTTGGCAGATGTATCCCAATTATGATACGTGCTCCTGAGAAGAGCAAACGACAATGAGCAAGTTCCCCCAAATCAATAAAAATATATATTGCTGTATATATTTTATATTTGTTCTAATTATACTCCAATTTTGATTACCAAGCGACTGTTAAACAATGCCTGTAATTTAGCTAAATGCTCATGCATACCTGGACACCCCAAATTATTCAGTGTTGTTATGTTTGAATTGTTGAGCCATGTCCACATGTGGTTTTTCAATTTTATTAATTGGGATTTATTGTAATTTTTGCAAATACATGACCAATACACATTATGCTGTGAATGTTACATTTTGTTTAATGTAGGTTACATAAGTTACATTTATTTTTGTTCTGTCTAATTTTCCATACAACAGTGAATGATATCACCCGCTGGTGGCTTAGTGGCGTCAACAAAGAGGCCATATATTTATATGGAGCGCCTTAATTTTCTGGCACCGATTTTTGGACCTCGTCTGCAAGTTTGTGTTTTTCTTCCCTATGTTACCCTTATTTTAAATTTTGTTCAAAATTATTGCAAAACCTGACAAAAAAAAATGTATACTTTAATTTACCAGTACTGACTCCAACATAAAGGACAGGGGGAAACCATGCAGAAACACATCAAACCTCGGATTCTGGCCATCCATAAGCACCAACACCCTCCACATCAACAGCTGCAACCACTGGTGAACCTGCCCCAACAACAGCACCAGCAAGAGGCACAGAGGAAATGGAAGGGCGGCAGAGCAGCAGCCCAACCCTTCCGCTGGATCACTCCCCCGTTGCAGCCCTCATTACCTGAAGAGGTAGAAGCAGGAGAGAGATCCCCATCATCACCACCAGGTATGAGGTAGATAGTACTGTTTTAGATGTGAATGATGATGGGGAGGAGGCTTTTGCCCATAGTCTGGCACGTTACATGCGGGACATTGATCGACCTCTGCAGCACCATGCCCGCAATTCGATCCATATTATTTTAGTCGCATGCACAAAACCCAACAACCCCATTTAGGTGTTTGATTCACTGGATGACTGGTACCGGTCACCGCGCAACCATCTGCAACCACCAGACGAGGAGGAAGCCACTGCTGGCCCGTCAAGACTGACAGATGCATGAACATAGGCATGTGGAATGCTCAGGTCCGGATAGGCAAATGGCCATCCCTTTGAAATGAGCCATCCTTTGCTGAGGCCTGGCACTATGGTGGGGGAGCATTTTGTGGGCCATGGTGGCACATACTGTCACCCGCAGGAGCACCAACCTTTGAGGCACGGTTACTCTTACCTTTTAGGTTCTGCTGACTCCCAGGTAATGGGTCCAATCTTGTCAGCTTCCCAAACATCATTGTCATGCTATCTCTTCCATCCTCAAAGCCTAGGTCACCAACATACCACAATTTATAAGAAAGGGAGTGTGTGTATGCTGTCATTGTGGTTTTTGTGAAGTGTTGCTATTTTCGTTTAGAGATTTTCTCACCTGTATATGCATATGAATAAATATGTATAACAGTTTGAGGGTGTTTTGTGTTAATAAAATGTGTCAAAACATTATAGTCATGGTTCATAATTGTCAAACACAACAAACGAATGTGTGGTTTAATTATGAAAAATGCAAACATAAATATTCTTTGTTTTCAACATACACAAGGGTTACATCCATGTAAAAATCAGGTTTAACAACATGCTCATTCTGCCATGCAGTTTCTCCCTCAAGAGATATGAAATAGGATGTTAAAATATCCCGAATCTTAAGGCTGGAAGGCAGGCGTCATATAGTCGGTCCAGATGGAGCAAGAAAGGGCATGGCCATATCCTCATCAGTTTCATGTCCGGGAGCATAATCACATTCTTGCATGCGGGTAAAGTTATGCAACACCACACATGCTTTGATAACTACATTAACATTATGTTCAATCAGTTGTAGGGCCCCAAGAAGCATACGCCATTTGTTACAAAGGATGCCTTTAGTGCTCCATGTGGGTACAGCCGCGTCACATGTCGTGATAATTAAAAGGCCTCATCTGCAGCAAAAACATATGGTGTTGCGTCACCTCTTGACCCTGGAAGAACACATAGTTGTTGTAGACCAACACCATTGTTGTGAAGCCGGTGACCTATAACAGAGGTATTAAAAATTCTTAAATTGCCCGTTGCACCATAGGCCGCAATATCACCTATACGAAACATATAATCACTGTCCACTAACGATAACAGTACAATCAAAAAATACTGTTTATAGTGGAAATATTGTGACCCCGAGTTTGGTGGCTTCTTCACCCTGATGTGTTTGCCATCTATGGTCCCGATGCAGTTTGGTAATTGGGTTTTGGCATAAAATCCCCGTGAAATTTTCAACCAGTCACGTTTGCCAGGCTCCAACATAACATCTGCATGGAGGGTGAGCCATATCTGTGCGCAAGTGTGATTCACAATTGCTGAAATGGTAGACTTTCCAAGGAGAAAAAAAAATGAAGAGCAGCAAACGAAACACCAGTAGCTAGGAATCTAATGCACACATTAAAAATTAAATAATTAGAATCAGCTATAGAATAATAAGACGAGTAAAACATTTACAAAATAGCATTGCTTTAAAAAGAAAAAAAAAATCATTACCTTAGCGTAACCAGAAGTTGCACCTCAGCATCCTAGTATTCTGGAATGTGATGGTGGGCCGGAGAAGGTCCAGAAGCTTGTCAAATGTAGCTACACTCATCCTTGTGTAGTCAAAAAACTTTTGGGGATGCTTGTGTAGCTCAGCATAGAGTCGATGGAAGTGTCCTTTTGTTGGTTGTTTGCTGAGGAGTGGATGTATCCAGTATTGCCTACACCTCCTCACCATAGCGCCGAGATAACACCCAGTGGAGTAAGATCCGCTCAGTGGTATTAAAATTCAGGTTGAAGGACAATTTAAAGCCAAAAAAAATCTATATGTGCTCCCAGTGTTAAACAAGGAAAAGTGGCCTTTTACAGATTTGGCAACAAGGATGAGTTAAGCTTATAGTGAAAAGACACGCTGAAAATTTGATCCCGATTGCACAAAAATCAGATGTCATTCGTATCATATACGATGAGACTAGGAAACAAAATCACAGAATCGCATTACATTTGCAGTAGAATCGGATGTAAAATCACATTACACTCGTCCAACTCTCCTGCATCAAAATCGGACCGATTTTAAATTCGTTAGTGTGACTCCAGCCTATAGCTGAGCTTTAGAGGAGTACTACAATGGTGGCGATTGAGGCCTTCAGTAGGCGACGTGCGATCATATTACATGGCACCAATGGGAGCTGGTAAGCACGAGCAGTGGTGTACTGTCCATTTAAATGCCACTGTCAGAAATTGACAGGTGTGTCTACATAATTAACATCCGTAGCTGGAGCTTATCTCCAACCATGTGCAAGGCTGCAGTAGCATCGTGCGCAGTGAAGAAGCAGTGACCCACAAATTCAAACACAAAAGTCTCTTTTAATGTGTTTCTTCGCAGCATTAAAGTCCAATTCATATAAATGCATATAACTTCAGTGGATATTACCAGTAACCAGTTTACACCAGTTCAAAACAATACATATCACATGGCTTTAGATTTGCGGTCCCTAAACAGGCCAGACTTCCCTTGTCCAGTTTCCCTGGGCGACCGCACGGCATCTCACAGTCTCTATACGTCTCCATACACACAGCCTCATATGTTGCAGACACTACAGATGCCAGCCCTCCTCTGACTAGTTCTCGTGGGTGTCCTGCATCGCTGTATCACAGTCTCTTTATAGACTCTTTACTCACACAGTCGTACACAGTTCAGGATATCCTCCGGATAGCAGCCGGGCACCATATCCACCTGTTTGCAATCGTTGCACATGCTAGTCCTCTTACAGGCACAGGACATCCACCTCCAGGCACAGGACATCCACCTCCGGGCACAGGACTGTCCACATCCGACTCCTTCGGGCACAGGACATCCACCTCCAGGCCTTTACTGAAGGCTTCGGCATCCGCATTCCAGAGCACTGCTAACAGGGCTGGCTGAGACCGGCCGGTCCGAAGGCACATCCAGAGTTCCCTTTGCAGGTGGAAATCAGTAGCCTTCCTACCAGCGCCTGTGTGTTGTAGTACTTCCCTGCTTAGCACCATGGGATAGTCCTCACAACTGTCGTGTTTGTTTCTGTTCTTTCTCTCTGTCCCCCAGATGATATGGATAGGATGCACCCGTATGACGGGGTAGGCCTGGAGTTATTTTATAGGGACCCTAGAGACGCCCCTCTCCCACAATTGCCTCCGTTGTCTTCATTAGGTGTAAAAGGTGAGACAGCCAACCTAAAGTTAACTGCCCTGCCGTAGTTCAAAGTAATGTGTGTTGTGATTTTGCTTTTTGCTCCCTCTAGTGGTCATTAGTGATTTGACTCTGGAGCTTCTGTCTTTTCCTATATCCTCACCTGGGCCGTTAGTTCAGGGGCGTTGCTATATAAGCTCCCTGGACCTTCAGTTCAATGCCTGGCATCGTTGAAATCAGAGCTAATCTGTTGTGCTCTTGTCCTATGATCCTGGTTCCTGTATTTCAAGCTAAGTCTGCTTCCTTGCTTTTTGCTTTTGTTTTGTTTGGTATTTTTGTCCAGCTTGTTCCAATCTGTATCCTGACCTTTGCTGGAAGCTCTAGGGGGCTGGTGTTCTCCCCCCGGACCGTTAGACGGTTCGGAGGTTCTTGAATCTCCAGCGTGGATTTTTATAGGGTTTTTGTTGACCAGATAAGTTATCTTGCTATATTCTGCTGTTAGTAAGCTGGCCTCTCTTTGCTGAACCTGGTTCATTTCTGTGTTTGTCATTTCCTCTTACCTCACCGTTATTATTTGTGGGGGGCTTGTATCTTGCTTTGGGGTCCCTTTCTCTGGAGGCAAGAGAGGTCTTTGTTCTCTTCTCCTAGGGGTAGTTAGATTCTCCGGCTGGCGCGAGTCATCTAGCGATCACCGTAGGCATGATCCCCGGCTACTTCTAGTGTTGGCGTTAGGAGTAGCTATTTGGTCAACCCAGTTACCACAGCCCTATGAGCTGGATTTTTGAATCTCGCAGACTTACACGTTCCTCTGAGACCCTGTCCACTGGGGTCATAACAGTATGCCAGGCCTGTATTAAATGTTTAATGCATTGCAGAAGTGGGATTATAAGAAAGAAAATTTTGAGTTTTTTTTTTCCCTCTCTCATTTTTTTTTTTTTTTTTTTCTTTTCCCCTTTACCTCAGAGTGGCTTAAGCTTGCTGCAGACATGAATGTCCAGACCTTGATTACAAGTGTGGACCAGCTTGCCGCTCGTGTGCAGGGTATACAAGATTATGTTACCAGAAATCCTAGGTCTGAACCCAAGATTCCGATTCCTGAACTGTTTTCAGGAGACCGATTTAAGTTTAGGAATTTCAGGAATAATTGTAAATTGTTTTTGTCCCTGAAACCTTGTTCGTCTGGAGACTCTGCTCAACAAGTAAAAATTGTTATTTCATTCTTACGGGGTGACCCTCAAGATTGGGCTTTTTCGTTGGCGCCAGGAGATCCGGCATTGGCTGATATTGATGCGTTTTTTCTGGCGCTCGGTTTACTTTATGAGGAACCCAATCTTGAGATTCAGGCAGAGAAAGCCTTGCTGGCTATGTCTCAGGGCCAGGACGAGGCTGAGGTGTATTGCCAAAAATTTCGGAAATGGTCCGTGCTGACACATTGGAACGAGTGTGCACTGGCCGCTAATTTTAGAAATGGCCTTTCTGAGGCCATTAAGAATGTTATGGTGGGTTTTCCCATTCCCACAGGTCTGAATGATACCATGTCCCTGGCTATTCAAATTGACCGGCGGTTGCGGGAGCGCAAAACCGCAAATTCCCTCATGTTGTTGTCCGAACAGACACCTGATGTGATGCAATGTGATAGAAAAACCGCAAATTCCCTCATGGTGTTGTCTGAACGGACACCTGATTTGATGCAATGTGATAGAATCCTGACTAGAAATGAGAGGAAAATTCATAGACGCCGGAATGGCTTGTGTTACTACTGTGGTGATTCTACACATGTTATCTCAGCATGCTCTAAACGTATATCTAAGGTTGTTAGTCCTGTCACCGTTGGTAATTTGCATCCTAAGTTTATTCTGTCTGTAACTTTGATTTGCTCACTGTCATCTTATCCTGTCATGGCGTTTGTAGATTCAGGTGCTGCCCTGAGTCTTATGGATCTCTCATTTGCTAAGCGCTGTGGTTTTATTCTTGAACCATTAGAAAATCCTATCCCTCTTAGGGGTATTGATGCTACGCCATTAGCAGAAAATAAACCGCAGTATTGGACACAGGTTACCATGTGCATGACTCCTGAACACCGCGAGGTGATACGTTTTCTCGTTCTACATAAAATGCATGATTTGGTTGTTTTGGGGCTGCCATGGTTACAGACCCATAATCCAGTCCTTGACTGGAAGGCTATGTCAGTGTCTAGTTGGGGCTGTCGTGGTATTCATGAGGATTCCCTGCCTGTGTCTATTGCTTCTTCTACGCCTTCGGAAGTTCCGGAGTATTTGTCTGATTATCAGGATGTCTTTAGCGAGTCCAGGTCCAGTGCATTGCCTCCTCATAGGGAATGTGACTGTGCAATAGATTTGATTCCAGGCAGTAAATTTCCTAAGGGAAGACTGTTTAATCTGTCGATACCTGAACATACCGCTATGCGTTCATATATCAAGGAGTCTCTGGAGAAAGGACACATCCGTCCGTCTTCTTCCCCTCTTGGTGCGGGATTCTTTTTTGTGGCTAAAAAGGACGGATCTTTGAGGCCTTGTATTGACTATCGGCTTTTAAATAAGATCACTGTCAAATTTCAGTATCCTTTGCCGCTGTTGTCTGACTTGTTTGCCCGGATTAAAGGTGCCAAGTGGTTTACCAAGATAGACCTTCGTGGTGCGTACAACCTTGTGCGCATTAAGCAAGGGGATGAATGGAAAACCGCATTCAATACGCCCGAAGGTCATTTTGAGTACTTGGTGATGCCTTTTGGGCTCTCTAATGCCCCTTCAGTTTTTCAGTCCTTTATGCATGACATTTTCCGGAACTATCTGGATAAATTTTTGATCGTTTATCTGGATGATATTCTGTTTTTTTCTGATAATTGGGACTCGCATGTGGAGCAGGTCAGGATGGTCTTTAAAATTTTGCGTGAAAATTCTTTGTTTGTCAAGGGCTCAAAGTGTCTTTTTGGTGTACAGAAGGTTCCCTTTTTGGGGTTCATTTTTTCCCCTTCTGCTGTGGAGATGGACCCAGTCAAGGTCCGAGCTATTCTTGATTGGACTCAGCCCTCGTCAGTTAAGAGTCTTCAGAAGTTCTTGGGTTTCGCTAACTTCTACCGTCGTTTTATCGCTAACTTTTCTAGCATTGTGAAACCTTTGACGGATATGACCAAGAAGGGCTCCGATGTGGTTAATTGGGCTCCTGCTGCCGTGGAGGCTTTCCAGGAGTTGAAACGTCGGTTTACTTCGGCGCCTGTTTTGTGCCAGCCTGATGTCTCGCTTCCCTTTCAGGTTGAGGTGGATGCTTCAGAGATTGGAGCAGGGGCCGTTTTGTCGCAGAGAGGCCCTGGTTGCTCTGTTATGAGACCTTGCGCCTTTTTCTCTAGGAAGTTTTCGCCTGCGGAGCGAAATTATGATGTGGGCAATCGGGAGTTGTTGGCCATGAAATGGGCATTTGAGGAGTGGCGTCATTGGCTCGAGGGTGCTAAGCATCGTGTGGTGGTCTTGACTGATCACAAAAATCTGATGTATCTCGAGTCTGCTAAACGCCTGAATCCTAGACAGGCCCGCTGGTCATTGTTTTTCTCCCGTTTTGACTTTGTTGTCTCGTATTTACCAGGTTCAAAAAATGTGAAGGCCGATGCTCTTTCCAGGAGCTTTGTGCCTGATGCTCCTGGAGTCGCTGAACCTGTTGGTATTCTTAAGGATGGTATTATCTTGTCAGCTATTTCTCCAGATCTGCGACGTGTGTTGCAGAGATTTCAGGCTGATAGGCCTGATTCTTGTCCACCTGACAGACTGTTTGTGCCTGATAAGTGGACCAGCAGAGTCATTTCCGAGGTTCATTCCTCGGTGTTGGCAGGTCACCCAGGAATTTTTGGCACCAGAGATCTGGTGGCCAGATCCTTTTGGTGGCCTTCCTTGTCTAGGGATGTGCGGTCATTTGTACAGTCCTGTGGGACTTGTGCTCGAGCTAAGCCTTGCTGTTCTCGTGCCAGCGGGTTGCTCTTGCCCTTGCCTGTCCCTAAGAGACCTTGGACACATATCTCCATGGATTTCATTTCTGATCTTCCGGTGTCTCAAGGCATGTCTGTTATCTGGGTGATATGTGATCGCTTCTCCAAGATGGTCCATTTGGTTCCTTTGCCTAAGCTGCCTTCCTCTTCCGATCTGGTTCCTGTGTTTTTCCAGAACGTGGTTCGTTTGCATGGCATCCCTGAGAATATTGTGTCAGACAGAGGATCCCAGTTCGTTTCCAGATTCTGGCGATCCTTTTGTAGTAGGATGGGCATTGACTTGTCGTTTTCGTCTGCTTTCCATCCTCAGACTAATGGACAGACGGAGCGAACTAATCAGACTTTGGAGGCTTATTTGAGGTGTTTTGTCTCTGCTGATCAGGACGATTGGGTGACCTTCTTGCCGTTGGCTGAGTTTGCCCTTAATAATCGGGCTAGTTCCGCCACCTTGGTTTCGCCGTTTTTCTGCAACTCTGGTTTCCACCCTCGTTTTTCTTCGGGTCATGTGGAACCTTCTGACTGCCCTGGGGTGGATTCTGTGGTGGATAGGTTGCAGCGGATCTGGAATCTTGTGGTGGACAACTTGAAGTTGTCACAGGAGAGGGCTCAGCGCTTTGCCAACCGCCGCCGCGGTGTGGGTCCCCGACTACGTGTTGGGGATTTGGTGTGGCTTTCTTCCCGCTTTGTTCCTATGAAGGTTTCCTCTCCTAAATTTAAACCTCGTTTTATTGGTCCTTACAAGATATTGGAAATCCTTAATCCTGTATCCTTTCGCCTGGATCTTCCTGTGTCGTTTGCTATCCACGTGTTTCATAGGTCCTTGTTGCGGCGGTACGTTGTGCCTGTGGTTCCTTCTGCTGAGCCTCCTGCTCCGGTGTTGGTTGAGGGCGAGTTGGAGTACGTGGTGGAGAAGATCTTGGATTCTCGTCTCTCCAGGCGGAGGCTTCAGTACCTGGTCAAGTGGAAGGGCTATGGTCAGGAAGATAATTCCTGGGTGGTCGCCTCTGATGTTCATGCGGCCGATTTAGTTCGTGCCTTTCATGCCGCTCGTCCTGATCGCCCTGGTGGTCGTGGTGAGGGTTCGGTGACCCCTCACTAAGGGGGGGGTACTGTTGTGATTTTGCTTTTTGCTCCCTCTAGTGGTCATTAGTGATTTGACTCTGGAGCTTCTGTCTTTTCCTATATCCTCACCTGGGCCGTTAGTTCAGGGGCGTTGCTATATAAGCTCCCTGGACCTTCAGTTCTATGCCTGGCATCGTTGAAATCAGAGCTAATCTGTTGTGCTCTTGTCCTATGATCCTGGTTCCTGTATTTCAAGCTAAGTCTGCTTCCTTGCTTTTTGCTTTTGTTTTGTTTGGTATTTTTGTCCAGCTTGTTCCAATCTGTATCCTGACCTTTGCTGGAAGCTCTAGGGGGCTGGTGTTCTCCCCCCGGACCGTTAGACGGTTCGGGGGTTCTTGAATCTCCAGCGTGGATTTTTATAGGGTTTTTGTTGACCAGATAAGTTATCTTGCTATATTCTGCTATTAGTAAGCTGGCCTCTCTTTGCTGAACCTGGTTCATTTCTGTGTTTGTCATTTCCTCTTACCTCACCGTTATTATTTGTGGGGGGCTTGTATCTTGCTTTGGGGTCCCTTTCTCTGGAGGCAAGAGAGGTCTTTGTTCTCTTCTCCTAGGGGTAGTTAGATTCTCCGGCTGGCGCGAGTCATCTAGCGATCACCGTAGGCATGATCCCCGGCTACTTCTAGTGTTGGCGTTTGGAGTAGCTATTTGGTCAACCCAGTTACCACAGCCCTATGAGCTGGATTTTTGAATCTCGCAGACTTACACGTTCCTCTGAGACCCTGTCCACTGGGGTCATAACAAATGTGTAGAGCCTATTACTTCCTCGGTGCTCCGGCCACCGGCTACGGGCCTCAGTAGGATGTTGCCGATCTCGGGGCATGACTCCTTCTGGTTCTATCGCCTTTGTGCTGTGATCTTGTTTCTCACTTCTCCACAATATACTTCGCTTCGTGTCCTTTCTTAGGAGACTGCCGCTATAAGGTACAGGCACGGCTCCGTGACGATCTGTCTGTGCTAGGCCCACCCCTGACAGGTCCTCTCCCGAACTCTCCCGGGCTGCTTTCTCCCTAACTTCCTATCCAACCCCCAGTTTTTCCCATGTGTGAGGAGTGGCCTAGTAAATAGGACCTTTTGCTCCCCCTGGCGGCCGGAGTGTGAAGTGAAATGTGTGACTGTGATACCTGGCAAGGTGAACTCTTTTAGTGCAAGCAGATGTACCATCACTCCCCCTGGTGGAAGAGCAACGCCACTGCAACGACCAGACTCAGGGTAGCTGCACAACGGCCCGGGGGGCATACGCAGTCCTGCCACCCGGCCCAGCCCGCCCCTGCTTGAGAACACCGATTCTGTTAACAACGTAGCAGACAAGGTGGCCCACAATCAAACAGGCCCTTCTGGCATTTGCCAGAATTGCCAGATGGCCAGTCTGGCCCTGGGTGTCAGACATCTTCCCATTTCTTTACGTAAGGAAAAAAGGCGAGATCTCAGGAGCAGAGAGTCGCACAAACAAAAAACAATGTTTGCAAGTGTCAGGTCTTCTTTAAATTAAGACTCCTAAAAATTTCAAACCTAAGACTGGAAAGATAGTGAAATAGCATACAAGACCTCCTAAATTAATAGAACTCAGAACAGAGATACATCATCAATTTCAAATTTTTGCAATAGCTTTCTGTAATTTTTTATAAATGTAAAGTGATGAGCAAAAGGTTAGCAATGTTTTGAACATTTGATTTTCGGGCTCCATATCTCACCATCCACTACTGCTTCGAATGTAAGACTACCATCATTTTATAGACAATCGTCTTGGCTATGTCATACATGAATTTAATTTCCAACTATTTAGCATATGATTATGCATATTCTTGTCATGTCACTGCATTGTTACTGTTTTGCTCTTGGGGATGGAAAAATATTTTTCTTCCTGTATATTACAATACACAACTTGTTCTCACATTCCCTAATAGTTCAGTGTGTTATTAGGTTAATTCCCAAGCGAAAAGACACTGGTTTGAATCGAGGAGCTACCAAGATTTCCAGAGAAAAAAGAACCAGCATCATCCAGCTGATAGATAGCAGTCTCTCGGCCGAGAAAATTGCTAAATTGCATCATGTGAGTGCCATGACAGTTGGAAGAATAGAAAATGAAGTCCATCCAACCATTCAGAAGCCAAGAGGTGGACATCCAGGCAAAATGTCGGAGTTAACAAGTAGGTTCACCACAAGGTCTATCAGTTCTGGCGCGACAAACACAATACTTGAGGTGGCTCGTATGCTTCATAATATTGATATCACAGATGTGCATGCGAGCACCGTGAAACGCGTGTTACACCAGACTGAAAGGGTGGCTCAAAAAAAGGTGAAGGAGGCTCAACTTCAATATCGGCTTGAGGTTGCAAAAAATTAAGAAAAGTGGACAGTAGAAGATTGGAAACAGGTGATGAGGAAGCATGTCCACGCTGGTTTGTGGACTTTGGCTATGGGGGCCCTACACTCTTGCAGGCCGCATGATGCCAGTGATTTGACTGGATGTTGAACAGTTCAATGAAGGAGACCACCACTCAAAAATAAACCGTCTTTTACTTAACAGTAACTTGGTGGGAACTATGTACAATAGACAGCAGGTGCATAGCTTCATGGATGTTTTCTTTACAATAGCATTTTCAGACAATCTCTACCTCTTCCAGGCTTACTTGTTTCGGCCTCAAGGTCTCCTGTCTTCACCATAACCCAACACAGTGCTACAGTCCAGTTAGTAAGAGTCCTATTCTCAACTCTGTGTCCAGTTTTCCTCTTAGGGGAGCTAGTTTTTCACCATGAAATCCCGCCTGGGGCACTCTCTTAGTCTCATATTCCCGGTTCCATCCTGGCCCGTTAACTCCTTGAGTTATAAACCTGGAGCCGTACTGTTAGGTGCCCTGTCCCCGGACCCGTCTCCAGTGCATCATTCTAGCCTTCTGTCACTTTTCCTTTACTTACTCTGGATCTTACTATCCACTGTCTCGGTCTCCGCTCACGTCAGGGACACCCACGTCATGAGACTCTGCTGACTAGTCAGACCTTAGGACTGTTTCTGGCATACACAAGGCTCTATCTATACTATAATATATATATATATATATATATATATATATATATATATATATATATTTCCACATTCCTTCAAATATCTACTACAAATGGGATTAGTTTCTGCTGTGGCCATATAATGATCTGTATTATATCATAATGTACTAGATTAAACAAGAAGTTTTCCCTGTTCAAGTTCCTTAATGTGCTTTAAAAACAAATAATTTCTATCCCTGTTAAGGAAAATGTCTGAAAGCAAGTCTCATTTGCAGCACAAAATAAATCAAACTGCTCCAGATAAGGAGCAACAGCAGCACGCAGTGGTCTTTTGAGGAAATCACATAACAAATACATCCCAACACATCATAACACAAAGTACACATCGCGCTCGCTGTGAAGCAGGAACATCCACCGACGCGATCCATTATTCAGACCACAGTATTTACCTACAGCCATTTATGCCGATGGAATCAGGAATATTTCAGACAGGAGAATGATAACGGCATATAATAATAATCCACCTGCGGAAGAGCCGAGCTTACAGATACAGCACGGAAAATCAATGCCATCACTCATGACCCGGCCATTCCAGTGCTCAGCCATTCCTGCAGAAAACGCAGATCAGACGAGAGATAAATATCCTCTCATGTGCACGGAACATAAATTGCATCTATTAAATATATCACAACGTCCCTGGTGGAATAAAGGAGAACACGATTTATATGTATTGACGTCACTCATTGTGCTCCAAGGCTGAACAGAATCAATGGTCATTAACATGTATGTGACTGCAGAATGCATAAAATATAAAGGAAATGATAACACAAAGGCGTCTCTTCTAGTGGACATGCTTCTAGATGATTTATTCCCCTTCAGGTGCTTATGACATTCTTCAAGATGGACTTAGCACGATTATTTTTTCTATTTTTTTTCTAATTTTCTGTGGTTTCTTCTTACTTAAACTCTAAATGTAGGGCAAAAACTGGAGCAGTTTAATAACATACACTATATGGACAGAAGGTGGAGGTGTGTGGGGGAATGTTTTGCCCATTTATCCAGAAGAACCTTTGTGAGATCAGACACTGATGTTGGAGGAGGAGAGGCCGGGCTCACAATCTATGCTCTAGCTTATACCGATGATGTTGGATTGGGTTGAATACTGGGTTCTGTGCTGTCCAGGGCCGGCGTCACCACCCGGCGCACCCTAGCAAGTGCCGGGGCTCTGAGTAAGCAGGGGGTCCACTCGCTGTCGGGGACACCCACACGCAATGGGGCCCGTGAGTCGGGGGGCCAGTGCTCGCGGGGCCCCTCCTGCTTGCTCAGGGCCCCGGCACTTGCAATACATCTCCTGACTCTGTGACGTCTCAAGGCAGAGGGTGAGATGGCGTCACTAGTGTGTACCCCCTGCTCTGAGTAGTCACAGTGCAGAAAGCCGGAAGACGGCAAAGCTGAGGAGGGAACGAGGAACGAGGGAAGTATTTAATTTTTTATGTATGGAGCAATATATGGGGCCCATACTGTAAGGAGCACTATATTGGGCCCATACTGTATGGAACATTATATGGGGCTCATATTGTATGGAGCATTATATGGGGCTCACCCTGGATGGAGCATTATATGGGGTCCATTCTGTATGGGGCAAATTCTGGATGGAGTATTATATGAGAATCGTTCTGTAAGAAGCATTTTATGGGGCCCATTCTGTATGGAGCATTATATGGTGCTCATTATGCATGGAGCATTATATGAGGCCCATTCTGTATGGAGCAGCACTGGACTCTGGAGGAAACGTGTTCTTTGCAGGGACATATCACACTTTTCTGCCAAGAGAACGTTACCTTACGCTTTATCAAAAGACATTGTAGACAATGGAACTTTTTGGGAACAGTTTGGAGAAGGGTCTTTTTCTTTTTGCCATAACTGTGCCAAATGCACAAAGTCTATAAAGCAAAGGAAGAAGATGATCCGGCTCACAGGATGGCAAATTTCAATAAAACATCTAGTTCCGTTATTCAAAAAAAGATTAAAACAAGTAAATGTCAAAAAATATATTTGGAACACGTCCTCCAAAGTCTAATGGTGGTGGCTTTACACCACTCCATCCGTCGCTTGGCATCGTGCTTCTTATAGCCCGGTTCACTATGTATTGATTTAGGCCTTCGCCGGAATTTTTTGGAGAGTCTGAAAACTATACATTTTTGGAAAGGTTATAGTATAAGCAATACGAAAAACAATGTTTCCATTTGCCCCGAGTCCCACGTGACCGCCATATTGGATTTTACAAAATGGCTGACGTAAAACCAATTTTCGTTAATATCTCAGCTTATAAATAACATAAAAATAAAATTTGACAGCTAAACATACATTTTAGGGCTAAGAAATGCAATATTACTAGTTGCAGATGTGTTTTAGATATTTACTACAGCAGTTTTTTATAATTAATTAGTATTGACATAATAATACATAATGACAGGAATCACATGTTTTTTTTTATTATCGGCTTTTTTATTATTATTTTATTATCGGCTTCTTTCAAAGTTCTAGAAGAAATACATACTGAACAAGAACAATTCATATATATCAAGAGTGGGGGGCATTTTGGTTGGCATCATACTGTATGGGGGCCATGAAAGGGTTATCGTAGTGGGCGACAAAACTAAGGGGCTTCAATAGAGGCAAAATTATTGTATAAATGTAGCAATACATATCCCTCTCCCTGTATTTAAAAGTTAGGAGGTATACCCATTTTTGACAGCGCATATATTCTATGACACACCTCCCCCTCTGAAGAACATATGTATATATGTAACATAACGCTATATTAGATGGGGAACACCCCTGCCAAATAGGACCCTTGGGTTTCTTAGCAGGAACACAAGTACAAGCATTGACAAACAGCCGGGAGGATGCTGAATTATTATTAAAAAAGTGGAAGTAGACAAAGATGAACCTGTGTCCATTGTCCCGTTCATGGGAGGTGTCCCTTCTAAATATATGCCACCGGTCTCTCCGGGCAATATGATTGACCTCTTTGAGGCCCAAGTGATGAGATATGGAGGTCCTGCTGTATCAAAAAACCCCATCTAATCTTTCAACCTCAGAGAGAAAAGCACTAATGGAGATAAAGAGCTGGTCTGACATGGTCGTTAGACCGGCAGATAAAGGCGGCAAGACCGTGTTGATCCCTAGAACGATGCACATACTAGAGGCTAATAGACAATTGTCAGACACCGACACATATAGCAAGTTGCAGGGAGACTCCACACAGAGGTTCAAGAATAAGTTGCGATCCTTCTTAAGGAAGTCCTTTGAGCTAAATGTAATCTCGCAGAAAAAAGCCGAGAAGCTGCTGCCGGAGTTCCCAACTAGACCACATTGGTATTATGTCCTAAAGATACACAAATCGGTGATAAGCCCACCAGGGCGACCAATCGTTTCTGGGATAGGGTCGCTCACAGAGAACCCTTCCCAGTATATCGATTGGTTATTGCGGCCGTTATTGAAAGATGTACCGTCATGCATTAAGGTCACAAATTCATTTTTGAAAAATATACAGAAGTTTACGTGGCAACCAGGGTTTGCGTTAGCATCAATTGATGTTGTAAATCTGTATACAAGAATTCCCCCCAAAATAGGGGTAGAAACGATTAGACAAATATTGAGTACCACAGACAGAGATCAGAATTTTATTGACTTTGTCTGCGAAGGTTTGAGATTTATCTTGACACATAACACCTTTACATTCATGGATTCCTGGTATATCCAGACAACTGGGACTGCTATGGGGACTCCGGCAGCATGCACATTTGCAAATTTATTTTTAGGACTTTTTGAAGAAAAATACGTTTATTCTGTGGAAAATGAGTTTCTAAAGCACATAAAACTTTACTTTAGATATGTGGACGACATGTTCTTCGTGTGGGATGGTTCGGAAGAAGATTTCACAATTTTCGCAACATCCTTAAACGAATCCAACGCGATGGGCATGTCCTTCACATCTACTTTTGGGGGATCGCACCTAGAATACCTTGATGTCTTGGTAGAAATAAAAGAAGGGCCGGTCTGTACATCGTTATATCGGAAACCCACAGCGACCAATTCGATAATGCATTATAATAGTTTCCACCCAGTACACACGAAGCAGTCTTTACCATATAGCCAACTCCTGAGGGTGCGAAGGGTTAACAACACACAAGAGGGTTTTAGATTACAATCAGTGGAACTGTGTCAGAGGATAAAGAGGAGAGGCTATCCAGATACTTTATTACAAGCAGTGGTAGAAAGAGTCAATGAGAAAACAACCGATAAAAAACAGGGGTTGGAAGGTATGGCAGAAAAAAAGTTCACTTTTTGCTTCCAGTACAATTCTATGGATCGCCAGACACGCGCTGCCATCAGGAGAAATTGGCATATATTGGAAAGGGACAAGGATCTGACGGAGATTTTAGCCAGAGGTCCACTTATTTCAAGCGCAGCACAAGGTAGAGGGATGTACTAGTACGCAATCGCATTGAAAAAGAGAATACAAATTGGCTAGAACAGGGAGTCCCTAAAGGGAATTAGCATTGTGGAGATTGCCCTTATTGCAAATATCACATTACGGATTGGGTCATAAATATAGGCCCAATCAGCCATACAGTTGCAGAATTTATATCATGTAAAACCGATCACGTAGTATACGTGATATTTTGTCCTTGTGCAGCGCCCCAGAGTCCTGGTCGTTGCAGTACTGTGGCTCCGCCGCTATGGGGAGCTATGGTGCGTCCGATGGCACTGAAGGAGTTCATCTGATCAGGTGTCACAGACACCAATACATTTCACAGCCGGGCCTCCGGGGGGAGCTAAGGGTGCTATTCACTAGTGGGTAAACTGGGGGTCAGGCAGGAAGTTAGATCAGAAAGCTGACTGGGTTGGAACCAGGCAACACCTTGTGGCAGAGGGTGTTGTAGGGGAAGATACAGTAGGGTCTCTGTCAGGGGTGGGATCCTGACAGAGGCTTGGCAACGAGAACGAACGTAACGGGACCGTGCCTGCTCCGGGTAGCGGCGGTGCCCAAGAAAGGATTAGAAGAGAGATAGATTGTGCTGAGTGAGAAACGGGATCACGCAAAGGAGAAATACCAGTAGGAGTCGTGCTGTAAGACCGAAGCAACATCCTACTGAGGCGCACTACCGGTGGCCGGAACGCCGAGGGAGTAGAATAACATTCAGCTTCAAGCAATACTCCAAACAGTGGCAGGGCAGTCAGTCTCAGGCGGGCTGTCTAACTCAAATCACCTATGAAGTCTTGGGAGGCAATTGTGGGAGAGGGGCGTCTCTAGGGTCCCGGAAGAACTCCAGGCCTACCCGTCAAACAGGTGCCGTTCCTACCCGAACCTCAGGGAGGGACGGAGGATTAGCAGAAACATCATCTAATCGAGTTGTGAGGGAACATCAGAAACAGACACAACAGTTGTGGGGTACTTTCCGTAAGCACAGCAGGGAAGGACTACAACACATAGCGCTAGGGGGAAGGCACAGATTTCCTCCTGTGAAGAGAACTCTGGAAGTGCCATTGGACCGGCCGGACTTGCGCAGCCTGGTGAGCCGTATTCTGGATTGAGGACTCAGAGATCTTCAGTAAAGAGGTAAAGAGACTGCAACCTGGTGTCCTTGTTATTTATCGCGACTTGCACCCCACAACTGCACCGTTACAACACCACTTATTTCACCGGACGTCCCCCACTGACAGACAGGGCCACGGACCGGGTCTAGCCACCGTGACAACCCCAGGACTGAGACCCAGAGGCCCGGCTCCGGGTACCCCTAGGCCCTGCGGCGGTGTGGGGGCGCTCCACTTGCAAGTACTACTACATAGGCAAGACTATACATCATTTATATGTGTGGTTCAGGGAACATTACAAATCAGTTTCCTCAGGAAAAGGGGTACCGAGGCTAATTAACCATATTAGAGAAACACATGGGGGGGAACCCGAATGTTATGACGTTTGCGGGGATAGAGAAAGTCACTTTGTCCCCAAGAGGAGGGGATTTGCATAATCTGCTATTGAGACGCGAGGCGAGGTGGATTGTGCAAACAGGTGCGTTGAGTCCAATAGGATTAAATAACAGAGTCGACATGTCGATCTTTTTGTAATAAGAGTAAATTTTCTGTTCTCTTGTAGGCAAATAATATTTTGAAAATATCAAGTTAGATGCAGAATATGGTAATAGAAGTATATATGGCTGGTGAAACGAACATAGCAGCATGGTTATTTTCAAACCAATATTACCTTTGTAATTAGGTCCTTAACCCCTTCATGACCATGGGATTTTCCGTTTTTCCGTGTTCGTTTTTCACTCCCCTCCTTCCCAGAGCAATAACTTTTTAATTTTTCTGTCAATATGGCCATGTGAGGGCTTATTTTTTTCAGGACTTTTACCACGACATGTACTAGAAAATGGGCAAAAAATTGCAAGTGCGGTGAAATTGCAAAAAAGTGCAATCCCATGCGTGTTTTTTTGTTTGGCTTTTTTGCTAGGTTCACTAAATGCTAAAATTGGCCTGCCATTATGATTCTCCAGGTCATTAGGAGTTCATAGACACCAAACATGTCTAGGTTATTTTTTATCTAAGTGGTGAAAAAAAATTCCAAACTTTGCTAATAAAAAAAAAAAAAAAATTGTGCCATTTTGCGATAAACGTAGCGTCTCCATTTTTCGTGATCTGGGATTGGGTGAGGGCTTATTTTTTGCGTGCCGAGCTGACGTTTTTAGTGATACCATTTTGGTGTAGATACATTCTTTTGTTCGCCCGTTATTGCATTTTAATGCAATGTCGCAGCGACCAAAAAAACTTAATTTTTGAGTTTCTAATTTTTTTCTCGCTATGCTGTTTAGCGATCAGGTTAATCCTTTTCTTATTGATAGATCGGGCAATTCTGAACGCGCCGATACCAACTATGTGTATGTTTCATTTTATTTTTGTTGTTTTATTTTGAAAGGGGCGAAAGGGGGGTGATTTAAACTTTTATATTTTTTTTATTTATTTCATATATTTTAAACATTTTTTTTACTTTTGCCATGCTTCAATAGCCTCCATGGGAGGCTAGAAGCTGGCACAACTCTTTCGGCTCAGCTACATAGGAGCGATCATCAGATCGCTCCTATGCAGCTGAATTACAGGCTTGCTATGAGCGCCGACCACAGGGTGGCGCTCACAGCAAACCGGCATCAGTAACTATAGAGGTCTCAAGGACCTCTATGGTTACTATGCAGACGCATCGCTGACCCCCGATCATGTGACGGGGTCGGCGATGCGCGCATTTCCGGCAGCGCGGCCTGCGACCTCGGACGTACTATCCCGTCCGAGGTCAGAAAGGGGTTAATAATATTGAAATTGATTGGTGCTCAAGCGTCGGACTTATGAACGCAATGTAAAGTATTATCATTGGTGATTTTTATTGTTTTTATGAATTTTACTTGGTGGTAATAAGGAGTGAGTTTCGGTGCAGGTATTTCTTCCCACGTCACATCCTTCTAACTACTGACCCGTAGAAGCGCTATACCAGTGCGAAACGGCTGTCGTCAGAGCCTGCACACTACTGTCTTCACACCCCCGAGCCATGAATGTTTTAAATTGTGACTGAATAAAGGACAAACCATTTTAAGGATCGGTGAGTGCTGCCTATCTTTTCTTCGTTATATGGATAGCATTTCAATGTTTTTTCGGAGGAGCACCCGAGGCCCGGAGGCTAAGCTTCAACGAGTACCCTGCTTGTCAGGTACTCTGACTCAGTGAAGTTGGAGGTGCTGTCTACTATTTATCTTTTGACAGACATATGTATATATATTATTTTATTGAGTGGGGGAACCAATTAGGACTTTTGCTACGACGCTTAATGATTTTTATGTACACGCTTGATCATGATCTACAAGAGTATGGCCGTCATATGTATACTTTCAAGCTGGAGACAATCCCTGAGAACAGGAGATTCATTTCTTTCATTTTTGGTTTTCTGGCGCTGCTCTATGTCCTGATTGGATGGTGTGTGTGTGTGTGTGTGGCGCTATGATGTTGGCAGATATGCAACGGATACAGACTTAAGGTACCTTCACACGAAACGACTTTGTAACGATATCGCTAGTGATCCGTGATGTTGCAGCGTCCTGGCTAGCGATATCGTTTAGTTTGACACGCAGCAGCGATCAGGATCCTGCTGTGATGTCGCTGGTCGCTGAATAAAGTTCAGAACTTTATTTGGTCGTCCGATCGCCGTGTATCGTTGTGTTTGACACCAAAAGCAACGATACCAGCGATATTTTACACTGGTAACCACACAGACTGCTCTCCAGCGACCAACGATGCCGAGGTCCCCGGGTAACCAGGGTAAACATCGGGTTACTAAGCGCAGGGCCGCGCTTAGTAACCCGATGTTTACCCTGGTTACCAGTGTAAAATGTAAAAAAAGAAACACTACATACTTACATTCGCATCCCCCGGCGTCCGCTTCCCACACTGACTGAGCGCCGCAAAGTGAAAGTGAAAGCACAGCACAGCGGTGACGTCACCGCTGTGCCCTGCTACTGCCGGCGCTCAGTCAGTCAGTGCAGGAAGCGGACGCCGGGGGACGCGCAGGTGAGTATGTACTGTTTGTTTTTTTTACATTTTACGCTGGTAACCACGGTAAACATCGGGTTACTAAGCGCGGCCCTGCGCTTAGCAACCCGATGTTTACTCTGGTTACCCGGGGACCTCGGCATCGTTGGTCGCTGGAGAGCGGTCTGTGTGACAGCTCTCCAGCGATCAAACAGCGACGCTGCAGCGATTGGCATCGTTGTCGCTATCTCTGCAGCGTCGTTTCGTGTGAAGGTACCTTTAGGCTACATTCACATTTGCTTTGAGGAGGGCTGCAGATGGCTGTGTACTTCCTCCCTACTTCTGTATGCGTTCTGCCTTTCCCTGCGTACCTATCTTTAACATTGGGTACGCAGGGACATGCGTTGTATGCAGATGTGTCCGCATGCGGCGATTTGACGTGTGTGGCGACCGCACGGAAACGCAAAATTGGATATTCATTCTAGGATTTTACTACCTTTTAATACTTTATACACTCATTACAATCTACCTGCAAACTCTCACTATCAATACCTGCAAATTTGACACTTTATGCATTTTCATTTTTTCAACCTTCAAAGTCTCTCTCCCCACTCTTTTCCAAAAATTGTGTATAGCAGGTTAACTAAAAGTCTTATATTGGACATCTATCAGATATTGATAACTGATAGATTGATAACATCTGAGACAGTTTTGGTCAACAACCCCCAGAGCCCTTCCTCCCGACTTCCCAGCCCTTCACCTCCAAAACCAACTTCTCCACCATTACAGAAGATCAACTCTCCACTCTACTCTCAAGATCGCATCTCACCACCTGTGCACTTGACCCGCTCCCATCCCACTTCATCCCAAACCTCACCACAGTCTTCATCCCAACCCTAACCCATCTCTTCAACCTATCACTAACAACTGGTGTTTTCCCCTCAAGCTTTAAACATGCCTCCATCACACCTATCCTCAAATAGCCTTCTCTTGACCCATCCTCTGTATCTAGCTATGGCCCTATATCACTTCTCCCCTATGCCTCCAAACTACTGTAACAACACGTCTACCTTGAACTGTCCTCCCATCTCTCTTCTTGCTCCCTCTTTGACTGCTTACAATCTGGCTTCCGGTCACACCATTCCACTGAAACTGCCCTAACTAAGGTCACCAACAACCTCTTAACCGCCAAGAGCAAGCGACACTGCTCTGTCCTCCTCCTCCTCGACCTGTCGGCTGCCTATGACACAGTGGACCATTCCCTATTATTACAGACCCTCTCATTCCTTGGCACCACAGACTTGGCCCTATCCTGGATCTCATCATACCTAACAGACCGGACATTCAGCGTCTCCCACTCACACACCACCTCCTCACCTCGCCCCCTATCTGTCGGAGTCCCGCAAGGTTCAGTTCTAGGGCCCATGCTCTTCTCCATTTACACCTTTGGCCTGGGACAGCTCATAGAATCTCATGGCTTTCAGTATCACCTCTATGCTGATGACACACAGATCTACATCTCTGGACCAGATATCACCTCCCTACTAACCAGAATCCCTCAATGTCTAGCCGCTATTTCATCCTTCTTCTCTGCTAGATTTCTAAACCTTAACATGGACAAAACAGAATTCATCATCTTTCCCCCATCTCATGCGACCCCCAACGAACCTATCCATTACAGTACATGGCTGCCCACTCTCCCCAGTCCCACAAGCTCGCTGCCTCGGGGTAATCCTTGACGCTGATCTCTCCTTCAAACCACATATCCAAGCCCTTTCCACTTCCTGCCGACTTCAACTCAAAAATATTTCACGAATCCGTACATTCCTCAACCAAGAATCTGCAAAAACCCTAGTCCATGCCCTCATCATCTCTCGCCTTGACTACTGCAACCTCCTGCTCTGTGGCCTCCCCTCTAACACTCTTGCACCCCTCCAATCTATTCTAAACTCTGCTGCCCGACTAATCCACCTGTCCCCCAGCTATTCCCCGGCCTCTCCCCTCTGTCAATCCCTTCACTGGCTCCCTATTGCCCAGAGACTCCAGTACAAAACCCTAACCATGACGTACAAAACCATCCACAACCTGTCTCCTCCTTACATCTGTGACCTCGTCTCCCGGTACTTTCCTACACGCAACCTCCGATCCTCACAAGATCTCCTTCTCTACTCCCCTCTTATCTCTTCCCACAATCGTATACAAGATTTCTCTCGCGTATCACCCCTACTCTGGAACCCTCTACCACAACACATCAGACTCTCGGCTACCATCGAAACCTTCAAAAAGAGCCTGAAGACCTACCTCTTCCGACAAGCCTACAGCCTGCAGTAACCACCGACCGACCAAACCACTGCATGACCAGCTCTATCCTCGCCTACTGTATTCTCACCCATCCCTTGTAGATTGTGAGGCCTCGCGGGCAGGGTCCTCTCTCCTCCTGTACCAGTTATGACTTGTATTGTTTAAGATTATTGTACTTGTTTTTATTATGTATACCCCTCCTTACATGTAAAGCGCCTTGGAATAAATGGCGCTATAACAATAAATAATAATAATATTACCTAAACCCTGTCCAGATGATCACCCGAAGTACCCCTACATGAGTAATCTCTTCCACCTTGCGTTTGGCAACCGATATGGAGTAATGCAGCCAAAACATCAACATGTTACACTTACAAGGAAAAAATAACATTTTACTCATGTTTTGGCATCATACGCCCTCCCTCCAGCATAAACTTAATCCTGCAGTCCCTAATTGTTTTTGGAAGTGTGGAAATTCAGAAGGTGATATACTCCATTTGTCTTGGTCTTGCCCAAATCTTCAAGGCTTCTAGGAAACTGTTAAGTCCCTTATTTATAATGTTACTGGCCTTCAGATCCCTATAGATCCAACATTCTATCTACTTAATATTTTGCCATTTCAACTAGGTCATAAAATTAAACAACTTCTATTGTACAGCACAATGGCTGCTAGCTGTCTGATAGTCTGTAAGTGCAAGTCGACCCAACCTCCATCTATGAGTGAACTTCAGCTACGAATACAAGAAGTTAGAAGTATAGAATACCTTACAGCCTTATTAACCCCTTTCTGACATTGGACGTACTATCCTGTCGAGGTGGTATGAGCCCGTATGACCACCGATGGGATAGTACGTCATCACTGATCAGCCGCGCTCATGGGGGGAGTGCGGCCGATCGAGTTCGGGTGTCAGCTGACTATCGCAGCTGACATCCGGCACTATGTGCCAGGAGCCCCCAGCACACTGCGATCAAACATGATCGCAGCGTTCCGGCGGCATAGGGAAGAATTGCGCAGGGAGGGGTCTCCCTGCGTGCTTCCCTGAGACCCTGGTAGCAATGCAATGCTCCGAGGGCCCCTTACCTCCTCCTCCCTGCTCAGAGCAGGCGCCGGGAAGCCTCCCTGCTGTGCCTGTCAGATCGCTGATCTGACACAGTGCACAGCAAAGTGTCAGATCAGCGATCTGACCCTATATAGTCATGTCCCCCCTGGGACAAAGTAAAAAAGTAAATAAAAATTTTTTACATGTGTAAAAAAAAAAAAAAAATTCCTAATTAAAGAAAATATATATATATATTGTTCCAATAAATACATTTCTTTATCTAAATAAAAAGAAAAAAAACAATAAAAGTACACATATTTAGTATTGCTGCCTCCGTAACGACCCGACCTATAGAACTGAACCCCTAGTTAATCTCTTCAGTGATAACCGTAAAAAAAAAAAACTGAGGCAAAAAACGACGCTTTATTATACCGCCAAACAAAAAGTGGAATAACACGCAATCAAAAAGACGGATATAAATAACCATGGTACCGCCGAAAACATCATTTTGTCCCACAAAAAACGAGCCGCCATACAGCATCAACGAAAAATTTAAAAAGTTATAGTCCTCAGAATAAAGCGATGCAAAAATAATTATTTTATATGTAAAAGTTTTTATCGTATAAAAGCGCCAAAACATAAAAAAATATAAATGAGGTATCGCTGTAATTGTACTGACCCGAAGAATAAAACTGCTTTATCAATTTTACCAAACGTGGAACGGTATAAGCGCCCCCCCCCCAAAAAAAAAAAGATATTCATGAATAGCTGGTTTTTGTTCATTCTACCTCACAAAAATCGGAATAAAAAGCGATCAAAAAATGGCACATGCCCGAAAATGGTACCAATGACAACGTCAACTCGTCCCGCAAAAAACAAGACCTCACATGACTCTGTGAACCAAAATATGGAAAAATTATAGCTCTCAAAATGTGGAGACACAAAAACTATTTTTTGCAATAAAAAGCGTCTTTTAGTGTGTGATGGCTGCCAATCATAAAAATCCGCCAAAAAAAAAAACGCTATAAAAGTAAATCAAACCCCCCCTTCATCACCCCCTTAGTTAGGGAAAAATAATAAAATTTTAAAAAATGTATTTACCGTATATACTCGAGTATAAGCCAACCCCCCTAATTTTGCCACAAAAAACTGGGAAAACTTATTGACTCGAGTATAAGCCTAGGGTGGGAAATGCAGCAGCTACTGGTTAATGTCAAAAATAAAAATAGATACCAATAAAAGTAAAATTAATTGAGATATCAGTAGGTTAAGTGTTTTTGAATATCCATATTGAATCAGGAGCCCCATATAATGCTCCATACAGTTCATGATGGCCCCATAAGATGCTCCATATTAAAATATACCCATATAATGCTGCTCAAAGGTTAATAATGGCCCCATAAGATGCTCCATAGAAACATTTGCCCCATACAATGCTGCATAAAGGTTGATGGCCCCATAAGATGCTCCACACATTGTGGCCCCATAAGATGCTCCACACATTATGGCCCCATAAGATGCTCCACACATTATGGCCCCATGAGATGCTCCATACATTATGGCCCCATGAGATGCTCCACACATTATGGCCCCATAAGATGCTCCACACATTATGGCCCCATAAGATGCTCCACACATTATGGCCCCATGAGATGCTCCATACATCATGGCCCCATGAGATGCTCCACACATTATGGCCCCATACAATTGTGGCCCCATGAGATGCTCCACACATTAGGTGCCCCATGAGATGCTCCACACATTATGCCCCATACGATGCTCCTCATATATGCCCCATAAGATGCTCCATACATTTGCCCCATTTGCTGTTGCTGCGATTAAAATAAAAAAAATCACATACTCGCCTCTCTTCGCTCAGGCCCCTGGCACTTGCAATAGTCACCTTCCATGTTCCATCACTGCGCGCTGCTGTCTTCCATCCTTGGCACTGACTGTTCAGGCAGAGGGCGGCGCGCACACTAATCGCATCATCGCGCCCTCTGACCTGAACAGTCACAGCCAGAGGACGGAAGACAGAGCAGCACGCAGCGATGGAAGGTGACTATCGCGCAATGCTCCCCCTCCCCTGATATACTCACCTGCTCCCGGCACGGTCCCCTGGCAGCATCTCACTGTCAGATGGACTCCGGGAGCTGGCGGCATCTTCCTGTGTTCAGCAATCATGTACCGCTCATTAGAGTAATGAATATGCGTGCATATTCATTACTTTAATGAGCGGTACCACATGACCGCTGAACACAGGAAGCGCTGCCCGGAGACCATGGGACATGCAGGGACAGCGCCAGGAGCAAGTAAGTATATCACAGCCACCGCTCCCCCTCACCCGCCGACCCCACACCGACACTGACTCGAGTGTAAGCCGAGAGGGTCACTTTCAGCCCAAAAAAGTGGGCTGAAAATCTCAGCTTATACTCGAGTATATACGGTATTTCCTTTAGGGTTAGGGTTGGGGCTAAAGTTAGGGTTGGGGCTAAAGCTAAGAGTTGGGGTTAGGGCTGGGGTTAGGGTTGGGGCTAAAGTTAGGGTTGGGGCTAAAGTTATGGTATGGATTATATTTACGGTTGGGATTAGGGTTAGGGGTGTGGTTAGGGTTATAATTGGGATTAGGGTTAGGGGTGTCTTTGGGTTAGGGATTCAGTTAGAATTGGGGGGGTTCCACTGTTTAGGCATATCAGGGGCTCTCCAAACGCGACATGGCTGTTATGACCCCAGTGGACAGGGTCTCAGAGGAACGTGTAAGTCTGCGAGATTCAAAAATCCAGCTCATAGGGCTGTGGTAACTGGGTTGACCAAATAGCTACTCCTAACGCCAACACTAGAAGTAGCCGGGGATCATGCCTACGGTGATCGCTAGATGACTCGCGCCAGCCGGAGAATCTAACTACCCCTAGGAGAAGAAAACAAAGACCTCTCTTGCCTCCAGAGAAAGGGACCCCAAAGCAAGATACAAGCCCCCCACAAATAATAACGGTGAGGTAAGAGGAAATGACAAACACAGAAATGAACCAGGTTCAGCAAAGAGAGGCCAGCTTACTAATAGCAGAATATAGCAAGATAACTTATCTGGTCAACAAAAACCCTATAAAAATCCACGCTGGAGATTCAAGAACCCCCGAACCGTCTAACGGTCCGGGGGGAGAACACCAGCCCCCTAGAGCTTCCAGCAAAGGTCAGGATACAGATTGGAACAAGCTGGACAAAAATACCAAACAAAACAAAAGCAAGGAAGCAGACTTAGCTTGAAATACAGGAACCAGGATCATAGGACAAGAGCACAACAGATTAGCTCTGATTTCAACGATGCCAGGCATTGAACTGAAGGTCCAGGGAGCTTATATAGCAACGCCCCTGAACTAACGGCCCAGGTGAGGATATAGGAAAAGACAGAAGCTCCAGAGTCAAATCACTAATGACCACTAGAGGGAGCAAAAAGCAAAATCACAACAGTACCCCCCCCTTAGTGAGGGGTCACCGAACCCTCACCACGACCACCAGGGCGATCAGGACGAGCGGCGTGAAAGGCACGAACTAAATCGGCCGCATGAACATCAGAGGCGACCACCCAGGAATTATCTTCCTGACCATAGCCCTTCCACTTGACCAGGTACTGAAGCCTCCGCCTGGAGAGACGAGAATCCAAGATCTTCTCCACCACGTACTCCAACTCGCCCTCAACCAACACCGGAGCAGGAGGCTCAGCAGAAGGAACCACAGGCACAACGTACCGCCGCAACAAGGACCTATGAAACACGTTGTGGATAGCAAACGACACAGGAAGATCCAGGCGAAAGGATACAGGATTAAGGATTTCCAATATCTTGTAAGGACCAATAAAACGAGGTTTAAATTTGGGAGAGGAAACCTTCATAGGAACAAAGCGGGAAGAAAGCCACACCAAATCCCCAACACGTAGTCGGGGACCCACACCGCGGCGGCGGTTGGCAAAGCGCTGAGCCCTCTCCTGTGACAACTTCAAGTTGTCCACCACAAGATTCCAGATCCGCTGCAACCTATCCACCACAGAATCCACCCCAGGGCAGTCAGAAGGTTCCACATGACCCGAAGAAAAACGAGGGTGGAAACCAGAGTTGCAGAAAAACGGCGAAACCAAGGTGGCGGAACTAGCCCGATTATTAAGGGCAAACTCAGCCAACGGCAAGAAGGTCACCCAATCATCCTGATCAGCAGAGACAAAACACCTCAAATAAGCCTCCAAAGTCTGATTAGTTCGCTCCGTCTGTCCATTAGTCTGAGGATGGAAAGCAGACGAAAACGACAAGTCAATGCCCATCCTACTACAAAAGGATCGCCAGAATCTGGAAACGAACTGGGATCCTCTGTCTGACACAATATTCTCAGGGATGCCGTGCAAACGAACCACGTTCTGGAAAAACACAGGAACCAGATCGGAAGAGGAAGGCAGCTTAGGCAAAGGAACCAAATGGACCATCTTGGAGAAGCGATCACATATCACCCAGATAACAGACATGCCTTGAGACACCGGAAGATCAGAAATGAAATCCATGGAGATATGTGTCCAAGGTCTCTTAGGGACAGGCAAGGGCAAGAGCAACCCGCTGGCACGAGAACAGCAAGGCTTAGCTCGAGCACAAGTCCCACAGGACTGTACAAATGACCGCACATCCCTAGACAAGGAAGGCCACCAAAAGGATCTGGCCACCAGATCTCTGGTGCCAAAAATTCCTGGGTGACCTGCCAACACCGAGGAATGAACCTCGGAAATTACTCTGCTGGTCCACTTATCAGGCACAAACAGTCTGTCAGGTGGACAAGAATCAGGCCTATCAGCCTGAAATCTCTGCAACACACGTCGCAGATCTGGAGAAATAGCTGACAAGATAATACCATCCTTAAGAATACCAACAGGTTCAGCGACTCCAGGAGCATCAGGCACAAAGCTCCTGGAAAGAGCATCGGCCTTCACATTTTTTGAACCTGGTAAATACGAGACAACAAAGTCAAAACGGGAGAAAAACAATGACCAGCGGGCCTGTCTAGGATTCAGGCGTTTAGCAGACTCGAGATACATCAGATTTTTGTGATCAGTCAAGACCACCACACGATGCTTAGCACCCTCGAGCCAATGACGCCACTCCTCAAATGCCCATTTCATGGCCAACAACTCCCGATTGCCCACATCATAATTTCGCTCCGCAGGCGAAAACTTCCTAGAGAAAAAGGCGCAAGGTCTCATAACAGAGCAACCAGGGCCTCTCTGCGACAAAACGGCCCCTGCTCCAATCTCTGAAGCATCCACCTCAACCTGAAAGGGAAGCGAGACATCAGGCTGGCACAAAACAGGCGCCGAAGTAAACCGACGTTTCAACTCCTGGAAAGCCTCCACGGCAGCAGGAGCCCAATTAACCACATCGGAGCCCTTCTTGGTCATATCCGTCAAAGGTTTCACAATGCTAGAAAAGTTAGCGATAAAACGACGGTAGAAGTTAGCGAAACCCAAGAACTTCTGAAGACTCTTAACTGACGAGGGCTGAGTCCAATCAAGAATAGCTCGGACCTTGACTGGGTCCATCTCCACAGCAGAAGGGGAAAAAATGAACCCCAAAAAGGGAACCTTCTGTACACCAAAAAGACACTTTGAGCCCTTGACAAAGAATTTTCACGCAAAATTTTAAAGACCATCCTGACCTGCTCCACATGCGAGTCCCAATTATCAGAAAAAACCAGAATATCATCCAGATAAACGATCAAAAATTTATCCAGATAGTTCCGGAAAATGTCATGCATAAAGGACTGAAAAACTGAAGGGGCATTAGAGAGCCCAAAAGGCATCACCAAGTACTCAAAATGACCTTCGGGCGTATTGAATGCGGTTTTCCATTCATCCCCTTGCTTAATGCGCACAAGGTTGTACGCACCACGAAGGTCTATCTTGGTAAACCACTTGGCACCTTTAATCCGGGCAAACAAGTCAGACAACAGCGGCAAAGGATACTGAAATTTTACAGTGATCTTATTTAAAAGCCGATAGTCAATACAAGGCCTCAAAGATCCGTCCTTTTTAGCCACAAAAAAGAATCCCGCACCAAGAGGGGAAGAAGACGGACGGATGTGTCCTTTCTCCAGAGACTCCTTGATATATGAACGCATAGCGGTATGTTCAGGTATCGACAGATTAAACAGTCTTCCCTTAGGAAATTTACTGCCTGGAATCAAATCTATAGCACAGTCACATTCCCTATGAGGAGGCAATGCACTGGACCTGGACTCGCTAAAGACATCCTGATAATCAGACAAATACTCCGGAACTTCCGAAGGCGTAGAAGAAGCAATAGACACAGGCAGGGAATCCTCATGAATACCACGACAGCCCCAACTAGACACTGACATAGCCTTCCAGTCAAGGACTGGATTATGGGTCTGTAACCATGGCAGCCCCAAAACAACCAAATCATGCATTTTATGTAGAACGAGAAAACGTATCACCTCGCGGTGTTCAGGAGTCATGCACATGGTAACCTGTGTCCAATACTGCGGTTTATTTTCTGCTAATGGCGTAGCATCAATACCCCTAAGAGGGATAGGATTTTCTAATGGTTCAAGAATAAAACCACAGCGCTTAGCAAATGAGAGATCCATAAGACTCAGGGCAGCACCTGAATCTACAAACGCCATGACAGGATAAGATGACAGTGAGCAAATCAAAGTTACAGACAGAATAAACTTAGGATGCAAATTACCAACGGTGACAGGACTAACAACCTTAGATATACGTTTAGAGCATGCTGAGATAACATGTGTAGAATCACCACAGTAGTAGCACAAGCCATTCCGGCGTCTATGAATTTTCCTCTCATTTCTAGTCAGGATTCTATCACATTGCATCAAATCAGGTGTCCGTTCAGACAAAACCATGAGGGAATTTGCGGTTTTTCTATCACATTGCATCACATCAGGTGTCTCTTCAGACAACAACATGAGGGAATTTGCGGTTTTGCGCTCCCGCAACCGCCGGTCAATTTGAATAGCCAGGGACATGGTATCATTCAGACCTGTGGGAATGGGAAAACCCACCATAACATTCTTAATGGCCTCAGAAAGGCCATTTCTAAAATTAGCGGCCAGTGCACACTCGTTCCAATGTGTCAGCACGGACCATTTCCAAATTTTTGGCAATACACCTCAGCCTCGTCCTGGCCCTGAGACATAGCCAGCAAGGCTTTCTCTGCCTGAATCTCAAGATTGGGTTCCTCATAAAGTAAACCGAGCGCCAGAAAAAACGCATCAATATCAGCCAATGCCGGATCTCCTGGCGCCAACGAAAAAGCCCAATCTTGAGGGTCACCCCGTAAGAATGAAATAACAATTTTTACTTGTTGAGCAGAGTCTCCAGACGAACAAGGTTTCAGGGACAAAAACAATTTACAATTATTCCTGAAATTCTTAAACTTAAATCGGTCTCCTGAAAACAGTTCAGGAATCGGAATCTTGGGTTCAGACCTAGGATTTCTGGTAACATAATCTTGTATACCCTGCACACGAGCGGCAAGCTGGTCCACACTTGTAATCAAGGTCTGGACATTCATGTCTGCAGCAAGCTTAAGCCACTCTGAGGTAAAGGGGAAAAGAAAAAAAAAAAAAAAAATGAGAGAGGGAAAAAAAAACTCAAAATTTTCTTTCTTATAATCCCACTTCTGCAATGCATTAAACATTTAATACTGGCCTGGCATACTGTTATGACCCCAGTGGACAGGGTCTCAGAGGAACGTGTAAGTCTGCGAGATTCAAAAATCCAGCTCATAGGGCTGTGGTAACTGGGTTGACCAAATAGCTACTCCTAACGCCAACACTAGAAGTAGCCGGGGATCATGCCTACGGTGATCGCTAGATGACTCGCGCCAGCCGGAGAATCTAACTACCCCTAGGGGAAGAAAACAAAGACCTCTCTTGCCTCCAGAGAAAGGGACCCCAAAGCAAGATACAAGCCCCCCACAAATAATAACGGTGAGGTAAGAGGAAATGACAAACACAGAAATGAACCAGGTTCAGCAAAGAGAGGCCAGCTTACTAATAGCAGAATATAGCAAGATAACTTATCTGGTCAACAAAAACCCTATAAAAATCCACGCTGGAGATTCAAGAACCCCCGAACCGTCTAACGGTCCGGGGGGAGAACACCAGCCCCCTAGAGCTTCCAGCAAAGGTCAGGATACAGATTGGAACAAGCTGGACAAAAATACCAAACAAAACAAAAGCAAAAAGCAAGGAAGCAGACTTAGCTTGAAATACAGGAACCAGGATCATAGGACAAGAGCACAACAGATTAGCTCTGATTTCAACGATGCCAGGCATTGAACTGAAGGTCCAGGGAGCTTATATAGCAACGCCCCTGAACTAACGGCCCAGGTGAGGATATAGGAAAAGACAGAAGCTCCAGAGTCAAATCACTAATGACCACTAGAGGGAGCAAAAAGCAAAATCACAACACATGGCGTCCAATGTCATTCCAGCCAATTCTGAGTTGAAAACGTAAAACAGTGCTCCTTCCCTTCTGAGCTCTCCCTTGCGCCCAAACAGAGGTTTACCCCATCATATGGGGTATCAGCATACTCAGGACAAATTGGACAACTTTTGGGGTCCAATTTCTCCTGTTTCCTTTGGGAAAATACAAAACCGGGGGTTAAAAAATATTTTTTGTGGAAAAAAAAAGTTTTTAAATTCACGGCTGTGTTATAAACTGTAGTGAAACACTTGGGGGTTCAAAGTTCTCACAACACATCTAGATAAGTTCCTTTGGGGGTCTAGTATCCAATATGGGGTCACTTGTAGGGGGTTTCTACTGTTTAGGTACATCAGGGGCACTGCAAATGCAATGTGACGCCTGCAGACCAATCCATCTAAGTCTGCATTCCAAACGGCGCGCCTTCCCTTCCGAACTCTGCCATGGGCCCAAACGGTGGCCCCCCCCCCACACATATGGGGTATCAGCGTACTCAGGACAAGTTGCACAACTTTTGGGGTCGTTTCTTCTGTTAGACTTGGGAAAATATTAAATTGGGGACGAAAAGATCATTTTTGTGAAAAAATATGATTTTTTATTTTTATGGCTCTACATTATAAACTTCTGTGAAGCACTTGGTGGGTCAAAGTGCTCACCACACATCTAGATAAGTTCCTTAGGGGGTCTACTTTCCAAAATGGTGTCACTTGTGGGGGGTTTCAATGTTTAGGCACATCAGGGGCTCTCCAAATGCGACATGGGGTCCCATCTCAATTCCAGTAAATTTTGCATTGAAAAGTCAAATGGCGCTCCTTCCCTTCCGAGCTCTGCCATGCGCCCAAACAGTGGTTTACCCCCACATATAGGGTATCAGCGTACTCAGGACAAATTGGACAACAACTTTTAGGGTCTATTTTATCCTGTTACCCTTGGTAAAATAAAACAAATTGGAGCTGAAGAAAATTTATTGTGGAAAAAAGTGAAATGTTCATTTTTTTTAAACATTCCAAAAATTCCTGTGAAACACCTGAAGGGTTAATAAACTTCTTGAATGTGGTTTTGAGTACCTTGGGATGTGCAATTTTTAGAATGGTGTCACCCTTTGGTATTTTCTATCATATAGACCCCTCAAAGTGACTTCAAATGTGATGTGGTCCCTAAAAAAAATGGTGTTGTAAAAATGAGAAATTGCTGGTCAACTTTTAACCGTTATAACTCCTTAACAAAAAAAATGTTGGTTCCAAAATTGTGCTGATGTAAAGTAGACATGTGGGAAATGTTACTTATTAAGTATTTTGTGTGACATACCTCTGTGATTTAATTGCATAAAAATTCAAAGACGGAAATTTTCACAATTTTTGCCAAATTTCTGTTTTTTTCACAAATAAACAGAGGTAATATCAAAGAAATTTTACCACTATCATGAAGTAGAATATGTAACGAGAAAACAAATCAGAATCGCCAAGATCCGTTGAAGCGTTCCAGAGTTATAACCTCATAAGGAGACAGTGGTCAGAATTGTAAAAATTGGCCTGGTCATTAACGTGCAAACCACCCTTGGGGGTAAAGGGATTAATATATCAAAACCATAATTTTATTGAAACACTATAACATTTAAAACCATACTGCCAGAATTAGGGAAGTAGAATAACAGACCTATCGCACACAATCACAATCAAATATGGTTTTGATATATTAAAAGTAGCCTTGAGATCATCTTTCTTTGTGTAGTTCTATGATCCAACTTCAGTGGAAATGCCTAAAAACAAGGAAATGATGCTCAGTAGTGTGTGTGTGGCCTCCACGTGTCTGTATGACCTCCCTACAATACAACGCATGGGCATGCTCCTGATGAGACGGCGGATGGTCTCCTGAGGGATCTCCTCCCAGACTTGGACTAAAGCATCCGCCAACTCCTGGACAGTTTGTGGTGCAATGTGACTTTGGTGGATGGTGCGAGACATGATGTCCCAGATGTGCTCAATCGGATTCAGATCTGGGGAACGGGCGGGCCAGTCCATAGCTTCAATGCCTTCATCTTGCAGGAACTGCTGACACACTCCAGCCACGAGGTCTGGCATTGTCCTGCATTAGGAGGAACCCAGGGCCAACCACACCAGCATATGGTCTCACAAGGGGTTTGAGGATCTCATCTCGGTACCTAATGGCAGTCAGGCTACCTCTGGCGAGCACATGGAGGGCTGTGCAGCCCTCCAAAGAAATGACACCCTACACTATTACTGACCCACTGCCAAACCAGTCATGCTGAAGGATGTTGCAGGCAGCAGCTCGCTCTCCACGGCGTCTCCGGAATCTGTCACGTGCTCAGTGTGAACCTGCTTTCATCTGTGAAGAGCACAGGGCGCCAGTGGCGATTTTGCCAATCCTGGTGTTCTGTGGCAAATGCCAAGCGTCCTGCACAGTGTTGGGCTGTGAGCACAACCCCCACCTGTGGACATTGGGCAATCAGACCATCCTCATGGAGTCGGTTTCTAACCGTGTGCAGACACATGCACATTCGTGGCCTGCTGGAGGTCATTTTGCAGGGCTCTGGCAGTGCTCCTCCTGTTCTTCCTTACACAAAGGCTGAGGTAGCGGTCCTGCTGCTGGGTTGTTATTATTTATTATTATAGCACCATTTATTCCATGGCGCTTTACATGTGAGGAGGGGTATACATAATAAAAACAAGTACAATAATCGTGAACAATAAAGTCACAACTGGGTACAGGAGGAGAGAGGACCCTGCCCGCAAAGGCTCACAATCTACAAGGGATGGGTGAGGATACAATAGGTGATAGAGCTGGTCGTGCAGTGGTTTGGTCAATAGGTGGTTACTGCAGGTTGCAGGCTTGTCAGAATAGGTGGGTCTTCAGGTTGCCCTCCTACTGCCCCCTCCACATCTCCTGGTGTACTGGCCTGTCTCCTGATAGCGCCTCCAGCCTCTGGACGCTACGCTGACAGACACAGCAAACCTTCTTGACACAGCTCGCATTGATGTGCCATCCTGGAGTAGCTGCAATACTTGAGCCACTTGTGTAGGTTGTAGAGTCCGTCTCATGCTACCACAAGTGTGAAAGCAAAACCAACATTCAAAAGTGACCAAAACATCAGGCAGAAAGCATTGGTACTGAGATATGGTCTGTGATCCCTACCTGCAGAACCACTCCTTTAGTGAGGGTGTCTTGATAATTGCCAATAATTTCCGTTGTCTATTTCATTTGCACAACAGCGTGTGAAATTGATTGTCAAACAGTGTTGCTTCCTAAGTGGACAGTTAGATTTCACAGAAGTTTGATTTACTTGGAGTTATATTCTGTTGTTTTAGCGTTCCCTTTATTTTTTTGAGCAGTGTATATTAAATTACAGGCCAGTGAGCCTTACGTCTATTTCAGGAAAGATTTTTGAACAAATTATTAAACAGCATGTATGTAAGTACTTGGATAAGAATACAGTAATTAACCAGAGCCAGCATGGGTTTGTAGCAAACAAGTCATGCCAAACTAATCTGATGCACAGGCTAATCAAGCCTATTCTAGAGCCATCATGTCTGCTTACCCATCGTCAGTCAGAACCTCTGTCACCCCCCTCACAGCCCCTGATGTGTGTTTCGCGTACCTGCTTTCTCGAAGGGCCAAAAAAATGGACAGGGACAAAAAAAGTTCTTAAAAAAAAAAGCAAGCAAGAGTGCCGATCAGCGATTTGTGTTACTGAGCAGTGCTTGGCAGCTGCAGGACTCAAGCGCAAGAAAAAAGCTCCAAAAATCGAGAGATCAAGTACTGATCAGCTCTAAGCGGCAGAGGGGAGTGTGGTGTAGTAGGAAAGGGGAATTTTGTTAACTGAAATCGTTGTTACTGTTCACAGCCAATCGCAGCGATCATAGTTGCAGGGGGGCAACGACAAGCCCCGATGCCCTCCTGTCATATTCAGCAGACGTCTCATTGTCATCACCATGCGCTCGGTCAAGGTGATGCACTTTAGCTATAACATATCCACACATCCAAAGTTGGGAAGTGGTTAAAACACTCATAGGGGGCCTGGTCCTTTAGCCACAACCCTCCTTAGTCCTCTCCCCTCAGCCTTCTACTATCTCCAGCCCTCTAGTCTACTCAGTTCTCTGCTCTCCTCGGCCCCCTGCTCTCCTCTCCTCAGCCCTTACTCTCCTCAGCCCTCTCCTCTCCCGAGTCCTCTCCTCAGCCCTCCACTCTCCTCAGTCCCTTACTCTCCTCTCCTCGGTCCTCTCCTCAGCCCTTACTCTCCTCAGCCCTCTCCTCTCCCGAGTCCTCTCCTCAGCCCTCCACTCTCCTCAGTCCCTTACTCTCCTCTCCTCGGTCCTCTCCTCAGCCCTCTCCTCTCAGTCCCTTACTCTCCTCAGCCCTCTCCTCTCCCGAGTCCTCTCCTCAGCCCTCCACTCTCCTCAGTCCCTTACTCTCCTCTCCTCGGTCCTCTCCTCAGCCCTCCCCTCTCCTCAGCCCTTACTCTCCTCAGCCCTCTCCTCTCCCGAGTCCTCTCCTCAGCCCTCCCCTCTCCTCAGTACCTTACTCTCCTCTCCTCGGTCCTCTCCTCAGCCCTCCACTCTCCTCAGCCCTCTCCTCTCCTCGGTCCTCTCCTCAGTCCCCTCCTGTCCTCGGTCCTCTCCTCAGCCCTCTCCTCTATCGAGTCCTCTCCTCTCCCGAGTCCTCTCCTCGGTCCTCCCCTCAGTCCCTTACTCTCCTCAGCCCTCCACTCTCCTCAGCCCTCTCCTCTCCTCGGTCCTCTCCTCAGTCCCCTCCTCTCCTCGGTCCTCTCCTCAGCCCTCCCCTCTCCCGAGTCCTCTCCTCTCCCGAGTCCTCCCCTCAGTCCCTTACTCTCCTCGGTCCTCCCCTCAGTCCCTTACTCTCCTCTCCTCGGTCCTCCCCTCAGTCCCTTACTCTCCTCTCCTCGGTCCTCTCCTCAGCCCTCCACTCTCCTCAGCCCTCCCCTCTCCTCAGTCCCTTACTCTCCTCTCCTCGGTCCTCCCCTCAGTCCCTTACTCTCCTCTCCTCGGTCCTCTCCTCAGCCCTCCACTCTCCTCAGCCCTCTCCTCTCCTCGGTCCTCTCCTCAGTCCCCTCCTCGGCTGCACACTGCTTCGCTTCCTGGTACCGGGTCTGCTCTGGCCTCAGCCGCCTGCGCTCCGCTGGACTGAGCAGGCCCCGCCTCTTCCGGTGACCTCATCCCCTCGCTCTCAGGAGCCCCTCCATTCCAGCCTGTCCCGTCGGTCCAGCTGCGGTCGGTGCCGGGTGCCGTCCGCTGCTCCTCGCCATGCTGTCCCTGCGGCGGCTCCTGCGCTCCCTGCACCGGCCCGTGTGTCGCTCTGTCAGCACCGGCTGGTCTCCTGTCGGGGCCGCTTTCAATGTGAAGCAGCAGAGGAGGTTGGATGTGTTCGGGAAGAACACGGTGAGCAGCGGCTGTAACCAGCCTGGCCGGCCCAGCCTGACACGTGACTGCTGACAGATCGCCCTCTGTCGTGACAGCACCACAACCCCCCGGGTCAGGCGGTGACAGCTCATCACCAGGGCTGGAGGCTTTATCTTTTTAAGAGTTAATTGACATTTTTAGAAAAAAAATAAAAAGGCAGGTTGGGGTATAATATTTATAAAACCGCTATAATGTTACGTTTCATTTATTCATACATCTTTATAAAAATTATATTTGTATTATTTATAATTTATCAATTTTTTTTTTAGCTTTTCCCCCTTGGACCCCCATAGGACGGGGGATTTCACAATCTTTTAAGATGGTCCACGGGAAAAAATAAATAAATTTCCGCCTTCCCTGCTGTGATCCGCATCAGACTGCCTCTTATATAGGTAAACGGGTGCGCGAAAGAGAAAATGTCCGGGCCGGTCTCACTATGTCGTGCGTCGGCCATCGCTGCTCCCACCAAAAAATGCCATAAAAGCCATCGAAAAGGCTTCTGCTCCCCCAATTCTGTGCGATATAAACCCGACAACTCACGATGCGAGCGATAAACCCTCATCGTGGCTCCATCAATGGAAAAATCAACACAAAGGCAAAGAAAAATAAATATATATACATGAGTTTGGCTTTGCCGTATTTGCACCAAACTGATCGAACATTAATCTTGCAGAGACTTAAAAAAAATGATTTTTTTTTTTTATATTATTGTAATAAAGGTGGAAATCCAACTACAACTCGTTCCCCAAGAAAACGGATAGAAAAAATAAAATGAAAGAAGGGGTGAAAAACCCTCCAGAAACGACATTTGGTGGGGATAAATGGCTTAAACCTCAGTGTATCTGGCCTAATGGACATTATATAGGGGTATCGCGTCTCTGGGGGGTCTGGTAGATCTGGGGCATCCGTTGTATTATATAGAAATTAGAATGACGACATCGTACCGCTACTATCTCATTATGTCACCATGTGTGCCCGATGAGTGCAGTAGTAGGTGATAGTTGGCGATTTGGTGTTCATCCTTCTAGATCGCTGTTTTATAACCCCACAGACATGCGTGTTCATCAGTTCTACCTCCCCCCTGACGTATAACGCTGCCGGTCTTCTATCCCGCAGGGTCTGTTCGGGGTCCCGGAACTGAGTTCTCCGGAGGGATTTCAGGTCGTTCAGGATAATGCCCTGAGAAAAACAGAGTCCCTAGTGGACAAAGTGTGCACTACACCTCCGAGTGCCGAGACCGTCAAGATGTTTGACCAACTGAGCGACGAGCTGTGCAAAGTCGCCGACTTGGTGAGAATTAAAACTCTAAGGGGTTGTTCAACTTTGGAGGCCAATTTTTTTTAAAATTGTTTTAATGCATTTATTTGGGGATAAAAAATAATTTAGCAATTGGGCGTCTATAAATTATCAGCACCTTTTCTCCTTTTATATTCTCTGTGCTTCACTGGCTGCAGTTTGAGTTAAATGAGAATCCATCAGTCAGTCCACTTTTGACGGCTAATGGGAGAGTTTGTAACTCTCTTATGTCTTTTTGTGAGCGCTTCTCCGCTGATTTTTGACCATAGACTATATTAAAGTAGAATACGCAAGGACCAAGCAGCCTATAAAAGCCAAATGGTGAAACATTTTTAATGAAATTCAATTGCAAACATGATTTTTAGCCCCAAATACATGCAATAAAGTAAAACAAAAAAAAAGTCCCCGAAGGTGGACAACTTTTTTTTTTTTGGTCCTTATGTTGCAATGAAGAAATTTTCCAAAAATTCAAGTTTTTTTTTTTTTTTAGATTTTCTGCCTCCATTTTTTTTAACCTGGTTCAGATGACTGTAGGTAAATTTGTCCATCCTTCATCCAGTAAAAAAAATATGGGATTTCATGTGTCATCTATATGTCCAGTTTTACATCCATATGGAATGTTTTTTTATTTCCCTTTTTTTCCCATCCATGATGGTTATGTGGGTTTTCTCTCAAGAACAGGTCAGAGAATTGCATTCTACAATTGTTTTACATGCAAAACTACTCCATAAACTTACATTGGTCAGTGTGCTGTCTGTATGCCATCAATTGCGAATGCAGACCACATGTGGTCCTAGTAGTGGACATCCTTTTTATAGTCTCGGTCAAAGATCACTGCCAAAGGGAGTCACACTGAGCCCACCACATTGTTATCTTTTTGTCATGAACAGCTCTCTGCTGCCCCCTATCTTCAGGGCAGTTACGCAATTGATTTATTAACGGAAGACCCTATGTATATACCCCAGTACGGTCACTGCCAGCTCCGCAATAACAAAAGTAATTACTTGTTGCCACCACCAATCATTAACAGGCTGATTGGACTTTCAGGAGTGCGGTTTACAGAACAAAAGGAAGCAGAACTATTACATTTTATATTTAATCCAGAAAGATAGGCAGTGTTTATTAAACATATACAAAAGATTTAACAAAGGGGACTAAACAATACAGCATGTACAGTTATAAAAATAAAAGAATTAGCAAAAGGATATAACTAAACCTGACATCACTAAAATGGCTTCAGATTTATGGAGGGAAGTGCTCCTTGTGAAAATAAACGTGGATCAAGCCTATACAGCGATGTAACTTCTGGCATTGAACACAGATCATACTTTATTTTGACTTTTTATTATCTCTTAAGTTACACCACACACCTACCCTTGATGACCTCACGGGGGCCCGGTTGTGGGATTTTCTCAGCTCTTAAGGATTTTATAGAAATTCCCAACTTCCATGATATCTCCGCCCCTGGAACTCACAGGTTGGAGATCTGACCGTCATCTTTCCTTTTATGATTTTATATATACTTAGAGACCAAAGATGACAGGTGTAGCCTTGTCTTATAAGGCCATTATTCAGTTGGAGGGATTTTGGTCATTGCATAGCGAAGTGAAACCTTTCTTTGCATTCGCCACTTCATCACGTTTCCGAAAATATGACTTTCCCATCTGTTAGATCAACACAGTTTGTACAAACCTCCCTTCTTTGTTTCTAATAAGCAGACAAAGGACACTGATCCTTATGTTTCTCTGAAGTCTTATCTCAGTCTTAAATCTGCTTCTCCACATTCTTGGTGCCTGGTCTCACATCTGTTAGCCATTAGGAGTTTCCTTAAGTACCTGATTCCAAAGGAAGGGGGTCAGCTACATAGGGTGTCATTTGGAGAACACTTGTAGAGTCCAAGCTCTTTCTCTCATCTTCTGCAAGGATTTTAATTTTCTTTATGTCAGCCTTGCTTAGGCAAGCTTATTTTATGTCTGTGTGCAAAACAAATAGCTCACGGACCAATGCAAGTCAATGGGGTCATTCACATAGGTGTTTTTGTGCACAAGACTGATGGTCAACATGTAAACAAAAATCCCATTATGCTCTACTGTGATCCATTTTTCAGATCCGACTAGTCCATTAATCTGAAACTTAGTGGGTGCATAAAAAAAACGAATGTCATAGGCTCATCATATGTTGCAGTTATTAACACTGAAAACCTTCTATGACCTGTTAGGTTTTTTATGTTGTAAAGGTCCACACCAATTATAAACAGACGACAATACAGATTAATATTCGTCCATTTTTATTCATTTTTTTTACTAGATGAAAAATTGGACAATTTTACCTAATGCTTGTCTGAATCCGGCGTTAAATATCCAACAGTTATGTAACCACTACTTTGGCCCTGTGTACAGCATCAGACATTGGTTGTTGCACGCACATGACCAACACAATGTCACATTTGGATTGGGGAAACCAATTTAATCATGTCCATCTCGCTAGGCTTCTCACAAACCAGGAGAGAAATAGGACAGGTCTGTATGTAAAAAGAGAAAAATATATATATATATACGGACATAAATCAGAGATTTTTAAAAGGAATATGTCATATAAATCCATCGACACCTTTTACATCTTCTATCTGTTGCTGCATTGCTGAGTAATTGGCATTCTCTTGTATATGCAAATGAGGTGTTACGTACTTGGGATGTGAAAGAGCCTATGCGTCCCCAAATTGTTTTGCCACCCAGCAGCAGCCTCTATAGCTGGATTTGTAGCTCACTCTGTCTATATGACATTGGTCACTAGGTGAGGAAATCTGACTGTGAGTGATCAATCAAGATAAGGAGTCAGAGAAACAACCTGGGTAGACTTATGAAGTGCTCTGTCACGCTCAGAGCCCTAAAAACTTAATTTACATATGAATACATAATGCTAATTATTCAGAAATGCAGCAACAGATAGAAGATATAAAAGTATCGATGGCTTTAGATTTCAATGACTTTCATATATCATATTTTGGCTTGGGAAGTTGATCTTACTAACATTTCCTTTAATGTAGGTCCACTTGGACACAATTCCGTAGCAAAAATTCTGCAAAATCTACGTGTGAAATCTTAATGCTGTTGCTGTAGTCTGCTGATGATTTTCCATTCCAAAACTACATAGAAAATCCACAGTGTCTCCATCCTGTTTTATGTGGCGTACCCGGATATTCCCATCATCCGTATTTGCTGTGAATGTCTCCCGGGTGCGATGCCATCCTATAGGGAGGACTAAGATGAGGTTCAGTGCAGCCGCTTCTCCCATTGACATCAGTAGAGAGCTGTTTGGACACATTTCAAATGGAAAAGTGATGGCCGACGCCGTCTGTGAATCCACCTGCATCTTGTATGTGTAATAGTACAGTCCCACCACGGTGACAAATTTACACATGAAGGGGAAATAAATGTTGTATGACAGTGTTACCCCCCCCCCCCCCCCCCCCCAGAGACAAATTGTAAATTATGGCGGGTGACATAATTGCACAACATGTTGTGCTTTTTCTTTTTCACCGCTCACATCACATTTTTTGGGGGGGTTTTAAGCATGGGTGAAGCTTGGTTTGAGCAGTGACGCCACCATAGTAGAACAAATGTACTATAACATGGCAGAAATTACCGTAAATGATGATAGCGGTGGTGCAGCCACACCAAGGGTGCACCGAGCGCCTGTGCTTGATTTTCACATTCAGTTTGTGTTGACAGGTTCTCTTTAACTAGAGTGACTGATGGTCAATGATTAAAGGGGTTGTCCGGGACTTTAACATTGATGACCTATCCTGAGGATGTATATTCACCTTTTTATTCCAACATTGCAGGCTGATTTTGTGAAGGTTGCCCATCCCGACCCTTCATTCAGAGAAGCCGCTGAGGAAGCCTGCAGGAACATAGGTACCATGGTGGAGAAGTATGTGACCGGCGTCCAAGCTGTCCTGCTGTCTGTCTACATTGTGTGATTGTGACTCACAGATGGGATGACGTGTTTCTGCCTTGTTCACACTGCGTCTGCAGTGCACACTCTGTGTGTCTAGTGTATACATCTGAAGTATCCATATGCCCCTTTCACCTCACAGGGGGACAAAGACAAAAAAAAAAAGGTGTGATGCCACCGCTTTTCTAATGTATGACGAGCTGGGCGTTCCGTACACCAGTACCTGACTGGAGTGAGGTTTCTGGCATACCGCACCGAGGTGCACGCCACTCGCCAGACACTATGTGGAGGCCCCAGACAATCATCTCAAGGATCAATTTTAACAAAGCAATAAGTGCCTTATTTCTGGGGTCACACCGCTTTTGCAAGACAACTTATGAGTGCCCCATTCGTTTGGTCATAAATCGGCTTAGAAAAAAAAGTTCCAAGGAGGAAACCGTTTACAGACACTGCCTGGAGATGAGCTCGCAGATGGATTCAGTGATCTAATTTTTCAATCTGCTATGTACTATGATGCATAGAGGCTGTAGAAACCCAACATTTTTATGAAACCCAATTGCAGAAAATGCAAATGATAAAATAAATCCTAAATGGCTAGGTAGATTAAAAAATTAGCTCTGAAGGCTTACATAAAAACTAAAGAATCCAGTGTGGCACTGTCTTTGTTGGTACCCTTTTCTAATGCTGTCATTTTTTTTTTTTTTTTTTAATTTCAATGTATTTATTTTGTCTCTTACTCTGTTTTGTTTTTTATGAATTTTGTTCGATTTTCGTACAGTAACGATATTATTTGATATTACGCATACTTGGGTTGTGCTACCCTTCGTTTTTACGTTTGCCTTTGCCCTTGATAGGACTGCGGGAAAGTCTGTTGTGGTTATAGACTGATTTCCATTTTGCAGGTTAAACACAAATGTCGAACTGTGTGAGAGTTTAAGGCGACTTCTGGAAAACAAGTCCGTGATGGATTCTCTGGACCCAGAAACAAGGTACGTTTTACTCTGTAAGTATGATATTGAGGAATGCCACGGAGGCCGGGTTTTGATAGTTGTATTGAAAATTGGCAAATTGCCGCCCTGACTGGCTCTCGGTGCAGCTCCATGTGCTCGCCCACATTGCGGACGGGTGCCGGAGTTACATTTACTTTACATCCATTAGTCTGGTCCGTAAAATGAAGCAAAGTAGTGCATACTGCGATTTTTGTTTACTAAGGTGTACTAAGGCCAGATTCACATATTCAGTATTTGGTCAGTATTTTACATCAGTATTTATAAGCCAAAACCAGGAGTGGAACAATCAGAGGAAAAGTATAATAGAAACACGTCACCACTTCTTCTTTATCACCCACTCCTAGTTTTAGCTTAAAAATACTGATGTAAAATACTGAACGTGTGAACGTGGCATAATAGATCCATGCTCAACACAGACAGTCAGGAATCGGCCCAGAACCACACGAGAGGACCTGGACAATTACCTGAAGAGAGCTAGGACCACAGTCTCAAACATTACCTTTAGTAACACAGTACGCCATCATGGATTAAAATCTTGCAGGGCACACAAGGCCCCACTGCTCACGTCAGCACATGTTCAGTCCTGTTTGAAGTTTGCCAATAACCATTTGGCTGATCCAAAGTAGGCATGGGAGAAGGTCATGTGGTCATACCTTTTGGTATCAACTCCACTCGCCATGTTTGGAGGAAGAAGAAGAATGAGTACAACCCCAAGAACACCGTCCCAACCATGAAGCATGGTGGGGAAAACATTATTCTTTGGGGGTGTTTTTTGCAAAGAGGACAGGACGACTGCACCTTATTGAAGGTAGGACGTATGGGATCATGTATCATCAGATTTTGGACAAGAATCACCTTCACTCAGTAAGAGCATTGAAGATAATTTGTGGCTAAGGCTCCGTAAAGCATTTCAAGTTCCTGGAGTGGCCTTCCAAGTCTCCAGACCTGAACCCAATAGAAAATCTTTGGAGGGAGCTGAAACCCAGTGTTGCCCAGCAACAGCCCCAAAACCTGAAAGCTCTGGAGAAGATCTGTATGGAGGAGTGGGCCAAAATCCCTGCTGCAGTGTGTGCAAACCTGGTCAAGAACTACAGGAAATGTCTGACCTCTATAATAGCAAACAAAGGTTTCTGTGCCAAATATTAAGGCTATGCACACGTTGCAGATTTGACTGTGGAATTTTATGTACAGATTCTGCAGATTTTTGTGCGGATTTCTTCATTTTTTTACCCCTGCGGATTTCTGTTGTGGAATAGGTACAGAAATGCAGCAAATCTGCAAAAAGAATTGACATGGTCCTTTTTTTAATCTGATGCGTTTTCCATGCGGATTTTTTCGCATCATTAGCAAAGCATTTTTTTTTTGCCATTGGTTTACATTGTACTGTAAATCACTTGTGGATCTGCAGCGTTTCTGCATGGAAAAAAAAACGCTGCGAATCCGCAGGAAATCTGCAACATGTGCACATAGCCTAAGTTCTGTTTTTCTGTTGTATCAAACCCTTATTTCATGCAATAAAATGCAAATTAATTATGTAAAAATCATACAGTGTGATTTTCTGCATTTTTTGAAGGTTCTTTCTCAAGCAGTTGAAGTGTACCTACCTTACAAATTACATAAGATATACAGATTGATATAATATATTGCATTTTTTTCACAGGATATATACCGTACATACACATATTTACTGTATATGTATATATTCTGTATATAAGTAAGACAGGAATGTACCATTAAGACCTATCACATATAATGACATTTCTTTTCTTATTCAGGCGCGTGGCTGAATTGTTTCTAATTGATTTTGAAATCAGCGGCATCCACATGAATGAAGAGAAGGTGAGTCCCGTCTTGTATTAGATGCACGTGGATTATGTACATCTCTTGTGGATTGTGTCCATCTCTGGTGGATTTTGTGTCTCTGGTGGATTGTGTCCATCTCTGGTGGATTGTGTCTATCTCTCGTGGATTGTGTCTATCTCTCATGGATTGTGTCCATTTCTCGTGGATTGTGTCTCTGGTGGATTGTGTCTGTCTCTGGTGGATTGTGTCTGTCTCTGGTGGATTGTGTCTGTCTCTGGTGGATTGTGTCTGTCTCTGGTGGATTGTGTCTGTCTCTGGTGGATTGTGTCTGTCTCTGGTGGATTGTGTCTGTCTCTGGTGGATTGTGTCTGTCTCTGGTGGATTGTGTCTGTCTCTGGTGGATTGTGTCTGTCTCTGGTGGATTGTGTCTGTCTCTGGTGGATTGTGTCTGTCTCTGGTGGATTGTGTCTGTCTCTGGTGGATTGTGTCTGTCTCTGGTGGATTGTGTCTGTCTCTGGTGGATTGTGTCTGTCTCTGGTGGATTGTGTCTGTCTCTGGTGGATTGTGTCTGTCTCTGGTGGATTGTGTCTGTCTCTGGTGGATTGTGTCTGTCTCTGGTGGATTGTGTCTGTCTCTGGTGGATTGTGTCTGTCTCTGGTGGATTGTGTCTGTCTCTGGTGGATTGTGTCTGTCTCTGGTGGATTGTGTCTGTCTCTGGTGGATTGTGTCTGTCTCTGGTGGATTGTGTCTGTCTCTGGTGGATTGTGTCTGTCTCTGGTGGATTGTGTCTGTCTCTGGTGGATTGTGTCTGTCTCTGGTGGATTGTGTCTGTCTCTGGTGGATTGTGTCTGTCTCTGGTGGATTGTGTCTGTCTCTCGTGGATTGTGTCTATCTCTCGTGGATTGTGTCCATCTTTCTCGTGGATTGTGTCTGGCATGGTCTAATCTAACTTTTGTAAGCAGAAGGGACTTTATACGATTGCAATCAAAATTATTAACGCCTCCGCCATTATAAATTGAGTTTATTAGCAACATGTACAAACTTTCTGCTGCTTGCCATAAACCAATCAAACGAACAATGTGAATTGTTCAACATATGGAATATAACAAGTGATTTCTCCAAATTCAACACAAAATGCAACGTTTACTGATTATTGCAGTCTCCAAATTATTATTCAACGTCCTCATGACAAACATCTGTATTACTTATTAGAGCCCCTTTGGCTGATATGACCTGCTGCAAACTTGATGCATAGCCGGACACCAGCTTCTGACAGCGTTCCTGTGGAATTTCAGCCCTTTCCTAAAGGACAATGACCTCCATGTCACTGATATTCTTGGATTTGCTGCTGCTGCAGCCGCCGTATTCATATCTGACTAAACATTTTTTATGTGGTTCAAGTTGGGTGACTGACGCCACTCAGAATCTTCCATGACTATTTCTTAACGATCGTCAATACGCATTTTAACAGCGGCAGTTAAGGGTACTTATTCGTCAGCGCCGCTTTTTATCAGCGCTGAGATATAAGGTTATTGTGCCCCCCAGCATCGGAAATTCTCCGTGATCTCGGCCGGCACCCGGCAACAATAGGAAATTAGACCCTATCACAGTGATCAAAATAAAAAAAATTGTAAATCAAACCTCCCTTTATCACCCCCTTAGGTAAAAAATAATAAAATTAAAAAAAATTGATTTCCTTTTTTTCCGTTAGGGTTGGGGCTAGGGTTATGGTTGTGGTTATGGTTGAGGTTATGGTTAGTGTTGGGATTAGGGTTAGGGTTAGGGGTGTGTTCGGGTTAGAATTGGAGTTAGAATTGGGGGGTTCCACTGTTTAGGTACATCAGGGGTTCTCCCAATGCGACATGGCGCCCACCATGGATTCCAGCCAATTTTGCCCTTAAAAACTCAAACGGTGCTCCCTCCCTTCTGAGCCCTGCCATGCACCCAAACAGTAGCTTTCCCCCACATACAGTGTATCGGCATATTCAGGAAAAATTGCACAACAAAGTTTGTTGTCCATTTTCTCCTGACACCCTTGTGAAAATTAAAAAAAAAATTGTTTTTTCCTTCCACATTGCTTTAGTTCTCATGAAGCACCTGAAGGGTTAATAAACTTCTTGAATGTGGTTTTGTGCACCTTGAGGGGTGCAGTTGTTAGAATGATGTCACTTTTGGGTATTATCGGTTATATTGACCCCCAAACTAACTTCAAATGTGAGGTGGTCCCTAAAAAAATGGTTTTGTAAATTTTGTTAGAAAAATTAGAAATCGCTGGTCAACTTTTAACCCTTATAAAGTCCTAACAAAAAATCTGTTTCCAAAATTGCGGTGATGTAAAGTTGACATGTGGGAATTACCGTATTTTTCGCTTTGTAAGACGCTCCGGATTATAAGACGCACCCCAAATTTTGAGGAGAAAAATAGGAAAAAACTTTTTTTAATAAATTGAGGGGGCTTCTTATAATCCATGCGTCTTATTGCTTACCAGGGGTTGTGGCTGCGGTGGATCAGGGTCCCAGGGTCGTTGCTGGAGGCAGGAGTGGAGCATTGCTGCAGGCTGGGATGATGGGGTCTGCAGGGGGGCTTCGGTGCTGCATGGGGGCTGCTGTGCTGCAGGCTGGGATGAGGGGTGCTGCAGGGGGCTCTGGTGCTGCAGGGGGCTCTGGTGCTGCAGGGGGCTCTGGTGATGCAGGGGGCTCTGGTACTACAGGGGGCTGTGGTGCTGCAGGGCTGTCTCCAGTGCTGCAGGGCTGTCTCCAGGGCTGTCTCCGGTGCTGCGGTGGACTCTGGCAACATTTTGTGAAAGACCAGAGCCCCCAGCAGTTCATCCATGCGTTCCTGTATGACTGACTCCGGGAAAATGGCCGCCGGAATCTCGAGAGATGAGATCTCAGTGCTGAAATCTCATCTCCCGAGATTCCGGCGGCCATTTTCCAGGAGTTAGTCATACTAGAACGCATGGACGAACTGCCGGGGGGGCTCTGGTCTTTCACAAAATGTCGCCAGAGCCCCCCGCAGCACCGGAGCCTCCAGCATCACCCGGGGCAGCAGCGGACAACCCCGGCAGCGGCGGCGGGTGACAGCGGCGGCGGGCGACAGCGGCGGCGGGCGGTAGCAGCGGCGGACACCCCCTCATCCCAGCCTGTAATGGTAAGCGGTATATCCGCTTTGTTAGACGCACCCACATTTCCCCCCCCAAATTTGGGGGAAATAAAGTGCGTCTTACAAAGCGTAAAATACGGTAACTATTTTGTGTGACACCACTCCCTTATTTAAGGGTACAAAAATTAAAAGTTTTAAAATGGCAAAATTTTCCAAATTTTGGCCAAATTTCTGTTTTGTGCATAAATAAACTCAAGTTATATTGAAGAAATTTTACCACTAAAATTAAGTACAATATGTCACGAAAAACAGTCTCAGAATCTGTGGGATATGTTGAAGCTTTCCAGAAATATAACGTCATAAAGTGACAGTGGTCAGAATTGTAAAAATTGGCTCGGTCACTAAGGGGTTAAGCCCAACTTTGGTGGCTTTTGAGGTATGTTTTGATTATTGTCATGTTGTGGAGTGTCCAGTGAATACCAAGCTTCAGCTTCCTTGCAGAAGGAATTATGTTTTCTCCTGTCAATTCATTGAATCCATCTTGCCCTACACATGATGCAGGTTTCCAGTGCCGCAGAGCATCACTGAGCCACCACAATGCTTCACTGTAGGTGTCACCGAGCCACAGCAGTGCTTCATTGTAGGCATCACTAAGTCACCACAGTGCTTTACTGTAGGTGTCACTGAGCTATGTTTTACTGTAGGCGTCACCGAGCCTCCTCCATGCATTACTTTGGGTGTCGCCGAGCCTCCGCCATGCTTTACTGTGGGCGTCACAGAGTCACCGCTGTGCTTTACTGTAGGCATCACTGAGTCACCGCTATGCTTTACTGTAGGCATCACCGAGCCACCAGCGTTTTACTGTAGGCTTCACTGTAGGTATCACTGAGCCACTGCAATGCTTCACTCTACGCGTCACCGAGCCACTTCCATGCTTTACTGTAGGAATCTCAGCCACCTCCATGATTTACTGTAGGCATCACTGAGCCACCGCCATGTTTTACTGTAGGCATCTGTGAGCCACCTCCATGCTTTATTCTAGACATCATCGAGCCACCGCTATGCTTTATTGTAGGCATCTCTGAGCCACGTCCATGATTTACTGTAGGCATCACCGAGCCACTGCATTGCTTCACTGTAAGTGTCACCGAGCCACTTCCATGCAATACTGTAGGCAGCCTTTTCTTTTCATCATATGCTTCATTCTGCCTCTGCCAAACATACCACTAATCCATAAGCCCAAAATGTTCCAGTTTTGTTTAATCGCTCCTTAGAAGGGAATCCCCAAACTTCTGGACTAGCTAATTTCTAAGGTTTTAAGCTTCCAGGGGCCGATTTTTCTCATACTTTACAGTCAGTAGAGGTGCACGCCTTTGAGTCCTGGCATGCAGACCTTCAGCATTTAGTAACTTAGAATTTGCTATCTGTGTTTCTCCTTTGCTTCATTGGGGGACACAGACCATGGGTGTTATGCTGCTGCCACTAGGAGGCTGACACTAAGTGATACAAAGAAAGTTCGCTCCTCCCCTGCAGTATACACCCTCCTGCTGGCTCTCAGCTAACCAGTTCTTTCTTCGTGTCCGTAGGAGGCACACGGGTCTGCTATTCAGACCAAAAATTATTTTTTATTTTAATTTTAAATTTTTACACTTTTGATGTTTACTTTTTCCTCGGACGAATGGGCGACGGATCCTTTCAAGGCTCCGATCTCCCCAAACCAACAACAGATGAGCACATGGAGTGTCGCCTCCACGTATCCTCTCCTGCGACAAGGGACTGCATGCCTGAGCTGATTTTTTGGGGTGACGGGTCCCTTCAAGGGCACCGATCTCCCCGCACCATCAACAGACGAGCACATGGAGTGTCACCTCCATGTACCCTCTTCTGCAGCCAGGCTTAATGCCGGACAACCAGCCCTGTCCACCAGGATTAGACCCCGTGGATGCACAGAGGCACTTCCTTGGCGTCCGTGCCACCCGCACCGCATCACCACTGTTAAAGCGGATGATACAAGGTAGCGGACGGTCCCTCTCCGCCTCACTATTAAAGGGATGTTGGATTGAGGGTTCTTTCTCTATCCCTGCACTGGCCAAACAACAGTGAAAGCACTCTGACCTGCTGAATAGATCTGTGTACTCTGCCATCCAGCAACAGCCGCCCGCACTAGGTCGCACTAAGGCCATGTTCACACTTCGCGGTTTTTACCGCGGATCCGCGGCGATTTTGATGCTGCGGGTCCGCAGCAGTTTCCATAGCGTTTACATTAACATGGAAACCCTATGGAAACCGCAAACCGCTGTGCACATGCTGCAGAAAAAAACGCGCAGAAACGCAGCGGTTTAAAACCCGCAGCATGTCACTTCTTTGTGCAGAATCGCTGCGATTCTGCACCCATAGGAATGCATTGAACCGCTTACTTCCCGCATGGGGCTGTGCCCACGTTGCGGGAAGTAAGCGGTTAATGTGCGGGTGGTACCCGGGGTGGAGGAGAGGAGACTCTCCTCCAGGCCCTGGGAACCATATTTGGGGTAAAAAATAAAGAATAAAAATAAAACATCATGTTATACTCACCTCTCATAGCTGCCCGCGGCCGTCCGGTCTCAGGGTTGCTGTGCGAACAGGGCCTGTGGTGACGTCGCGGTCACATGACCGTGGCGTCAAGAAGGTCCTTCTCGGCACAGCAGCTTTGGAACCGGAGCGCCGCGTGCAGCGCCGAGGAGATCGGGATGTCAGAGGGTGAGTATAACCAATTTTTATTATTTTTATCATTACTATTGATGCTGCATATTGCTGCATATGCAGCATCAATAGTATAGGAGTAATCCCGCAGCGGAAACCGCAGAACAAACCGCGATAAATTTGCAGGGATAACCGCAGCGGTTTTGCCCTGCAGATTTATCAAATCCACTGCGGGATAAACCCGCAGAGCACACCGCAAAGTGTGCACATGGCCTAAGGCAGCTCACCTTCTGGCAGTGCAGTCGAGCTGTGCATTTTGCTCCACGTCCCTTCCAGTTCCAAACGGTGAGTACCCGGGCCAGATGTGGTGGGGGAGGGGGCTCCTGAGCAAGAGTCGCATTCCTTCCGGGATCCGTCCAGCTGGCGCTAAAAATTGATCAGAAGCGGTGTTTGCTGCGCTGTCATGTACATGGCATCGTGTCAAACATTGGATGTTTGAGCCCCCTATTCAAGTGAACGGGGTCCGGGTACTGTTCTGGTACCCAAACTTTTTGTAACTCATCGGTCGGACCCGAACATCCAGGTGTGTGCCCATTTCTACTCATCACTATGACGTGTCAAGTTATGTCTTTGGGTACGCAGTGCTCCCCTGACTCCCGGCTTCCTGCCTGTTGGGGAAGGGTGTGCGCTGCTACTTGATTAACAGTTTGGACCAGTGGCATGGTTAAGGTTCTGTCCAAATTGTGCACTTCCCACTGCTGTACTCAAAGGTAGCTTCACCTCCAGCATCAGAGGAGCACTGAACCTAGCCGGGTTGGTGGATACCGCCTGCTCTCATCTCGGGTGAAGAGACTGGCCTCTGCTAACAGAATTCAGCGATAGCTGGTTCCCTATGTAACGAGCAATAAACTATTGAAATAATTTTTCTCTATAAATTGTTTTTACAAGAACTTGGCACTTTTAACATTTAAGATAAGATAACCCTTTTAATGTTTTTTTTGGGGACGGCATACCCTGTTGTGGAGCTCCTCGCATGTTTATGCATTACATAAACCACCACTCATCGGGGCGACCTCCATGTAATGCAGCATTTGTAAGTCTCTTAGCTTTCTCTGCACATGTCTGTAATAATGATTACCGATCATACTTACCTGATTAGAGATTTTCTTGAAAACTGATGCAAGCACTGTCCCGCTGCAGTAGGGATTTATCACCCCTATAACCAGTGTTATTGGAAATATAGGTCCCTCCGGGACTAGAAGATGTGATTGCATTTCGACATCAATAGCTTTAGACTAACTTCTTTGTCTCATTGCAGCGTCAGAAGGCCGTCAACCTGAACGTTGTGATTGCCGACCTCAGCAATGACTTCCTGATGGGATCCAACCTGCCCAATAGGATTGATGTCAGTGTGATACCAGAACATATCCGCTCTCACTTTTCCTGGGATGGAAAGTATATACAGATCAGTGGGATCCACGCAGACTGTCCGGATGACCTGGTAGGTGATTGACAGGAGCAGACAATTAGATTCCTGCCGTACTTCCGTGCTCAGCAATTTTGCACAGTATGTGTGTACGAAGCTTTTTTTATTTCAATACTCGGTAAAGTGAACTTGTTGCGTGAACACATCCCAAGCTTGTATATATTAAAAAAAAAAAAAAAAAAAATGAATTACTTTGTGCCCGATAAACTAGCGTACAGGAAAAATGTTTTGCACACCCCTTCCTCTTTGTTAGGCGTTAGGCAATCCCTGTCGAAAGCCGCGAGACATGCAGCCGCGGAACTCGGAACATATTTTTCGAGCACGTCGAAGTCACTCGGTTAGCACCCGAGCATGGCGGATAACACTTATCCCAGCACGTTCGCTCATCACTAGTAACCAGCCCTGGCGACTTTTGAGGGTTCATTCTACATTTTTCTAATGTCCTCAGCTTCATCCTTACAATTTTTCTTGTTAAATTGAATGATCTTCCACATGATATTGTGTGTTATGATCCGGTGGTAGGATCACCAAACTGACCTGACAGGTAAACCAGAATATTAGGACAAGCTCTGGGGATGTGGGAACTATACTGACCGCAACCCTGATCCTATCCACACACACTAAAGGCAGCCGTGGAGCGTTACCTGAAAACCTAGACGCCTCTTCACAGCCTGAGAAACTGGCTACCCCTAGAGAGAAAGCAAAGACCTCACTTGCCTCAGAGAAATAACCCCAAAGTTATAGACAGCCCCCCACAAACAATAACGGTGAGTTAAGGGGAAAATACAAACGTAGAAATGAAACAGGTTTAGCAAATGAGGCCCGCTAACACTAGATAGACAGAAGATAGTAAGGGATCTGTGCGGTCAGTACAAAAACTATCAAAAACATCCACGCAAAGAATGCAAGAACCCCCACACCGACTCACGATGTGAGGGGCGCACTCTTGCACCCCAGAGCTACCAGCAAGCGAAAAAATCACATAAAAGCAAGCTGGACTGAACTCATTATATACTGAGAAACGTTTTCAAGGAAATAATGAGCAATATGAACAAGCAAAACTTAGCTTCTCCAGGAGGAGACAGGTCACAAGGAAGGTCCAGGAGAAATCAGAACCAGTACTGAATACAACGACAGCAGGCAAGGACTAAAGGTCCAGGTGAGGTAAATAGGGACCAGCCTAGCAGGAAATGAGGCAGCTGAGCCCAGCTACAGACCAGCCATATCGCTAAAGGCCACCAGAGGGAGCCCAAGAACAGAACTCACACAGTACCACTCATGACCACAAGAGGGAGCCCGAGAACGGAATTCACAACAGTACCTCCCCCTTGAGGAGGGGTCACCGAACCCTCACCAGAGCTCCCAGGCCGATCAGGACGAGCCGAATGAAAGGCACGAACCAAATCGGCCGCATGGACATCGGAGGCGACAACCCAGGAATTATCCTCCTGACCATAGCCCTTCCATTTAACCAAGTACTGGAGCTTCCGTCTCGAAATACGAGAATCCAAGATCTTCTCCACCACATACTCCAACTCCCCCTCGACCAAGACCGGAGCAGGAGGATCCACAGAAAGGGACCACAGGCACCACGTATCTCCGCAACAATGACCTATGGAACACATTATGAATGGCAAATGATGCTGGGAGGTCCAAACGAAATGACACAGGGTTGAGGATTTCCCAAATCCTATAAGGACCGATGAAACGAGGCTTGAACTTAGGAGAGGAAACCTTCATAGGAACGTAACGAGAAGACAACCACACCAAATCCCCCACACGAAGTTGGGGACCCACACAGCGACGGCGGTTAGCAAAGCGCTGAGCCTTCTCTTGTGACAACGTCAAATTGTCCACCACATGGTTCCAAATCTGCTGCAACCTATCCACCACAGAATCCACCCCAGGACAGTCAGAAGGCTCCACCTGACCTGAGGAAAAACGAGGATGAAAACCAGAATTGCAAAAAAAAGGCGAAACCAAAGTAGCAGAACTAGCCCGATTATTGAGGGCGAACTCAGCCAATGGCAAAAAAGTCACCCAATCATCCTGATCAGCAGAAACAAAACATCTCAGATAAGTTTCCAAGGTCTGATTAGTTCGTTCGGTTTGGCCATTCGTCTGAGGATGGAAGGCCGACGAAAAAGATAATTCAATGCCCATCTTAGCACAAAAGGACCGCCAAAACCTGGACACAAACTGGGATCCTCTGTCAGACACAATGTTCTCCGGAATACCATGCAAACTAACCACATTCTGAAAAAAACAGTGGAACCAAATCGGAGGAGGAAGGCAGCTTAGGCAGGGGCACCAAATGGACCATTTTAGAAAAACTATCACAAACCACCCAGATGACAGACATCCTCTGAGAGACAGAAAGATCCAAAATAAAATCCATGGAAATATGCGTCCAAGGCCTCTTTGGGACAGGCAAAGGCAAAAGCAAACCACTGGCACGAGAACAGCAAGGCTTGGCCCGAGCACAAATCCCACAGGACTGCACAAAGGAACGCACATCCCGCGACAAGGAAGGCCACCAAAAGGACCTAGCCACCAAATCCCTGGTACCAAAAATCCCAGGATGACCCGCCAGCACCGAAGAATGAACCTCGGAAATGACTCTACTGGTCCATCTATCCGGGACAAACAGTCTCTCCGGTGGACAACGGTCAGGTCTATTGGCCTGAAATTCCTGCAGCACCCGTCGCAAATCAGGAGAGATGGCAGACAAAATCACCCCCTCTCTGAGGATACCAACCGGTTCAGAAACTCCCGGGGAGTCAGGCACAAAACTCCTAGAAAGGGGATCAGCCTTCACGTTTTTCGAACCCGGAAGATAAGAAACCACGAAATCAAAACGGGAGAAAAACAGCGACCATCGAGCCTGTCTAGGATTTAACCGTTTAGCAGACTCGAGATAAGTCAAATTCTTGTGATCAGTCAAGACCACCACACGATGCTTGGCTCCTTCAAGCCAATGTCGCCACTCCTCAAATGCCCACTTCATTGCCAACAACTCCCGATTACCAACATCATAATTCCGCTCGGCAGGCGAAAACTTTCTTGAAAAGAAAGCACATGGTCTCATCACAGAGCCATCAGAGCTTTTCTGCGACAAGACAGCCCCTGCTCCAATCTCAGAAGCATCAACCTCGACCTGGAAGGCAAGAGAGACATCCGGCTGGCGCAAGACAGGAGCCGAAGAAAACCGACGTTTCAGCTCCTGAAAGGCCTCCACGGCCGCAGGAGATCAATTCGTCACATCAGAACCCTTCTTGGTCAAATCCGTCAAAGGCTTAACCACACTAGAAAAATTAGTGATGAAGCGACGGTAAAAATGAGCAAAACCCAAGAACTTCTGAAGACTCTTCACTGATGTAGGTTGAGTCTAGTCATAAATAGCCTGGACCTTGACTGGATCCATCTCAATAGTAGAAGGAGAAAAAATAAAGCCCAAAAAGGAAACCTTCTGGACTCCGAATAGACATTTAGAGCCCTTCACAAACAAGACATTGGCACGCAGGACCTGAAATACCATCCTGACCTGCTTCACATGAGATTCCCAATCATCAGAAAAGACCAAAATATCATCCAGGTACACAATCATAAATCTATCCAGATACTCTCGGAAGATGTCATGCATGAAGGACTGAAACACAAAGGGGGCATTAGAAAGCCCAAAAGGCATCACCAAGTACTCAAAATGGCCTTCGGGCGTATTAAATGCTGTTTTCCATTCGTCGCCCTGCTTTATGCGCACAAGATTATACGCTCCTCGAAGATCTATCTTGGTGAACCAACTGGCCCCCCTAATCCGAGCAAACAGATCGGACAACAGTGGCAAAGGGTACTGAAATTTGACCGTGATTTTATTTAGAAGGCGATAATCTATACAGGGTCTCAGAGAACCATCCTTCTTGGCCACAAAAAAGAACCCCGCACCCAAAGGGGATGAGGACGGGCGAATATGCCCTTTCTCCAAAGACTCCTTTATATAACTCCGCATAGCGGCATGTTCTGGTACAGATAAATTAAAAAGTCGTCCCTTAGAGAACTTACTACCAGGAATCAAATTTATGGCACAATCACAATCCCTATGAGGAGGTAGGGCACTGGATTTGGGCTCATCAAATACATCCTGGTAGTCCGACAAAAATTCAGGGACTTCAGAAGGAGTAGAAGAAGCAATTGACACCAAAGGAGCATCGCCATGAATTCCCAGGCAACCCCAACTTGACACAGACATTGCTTTCCAATCCAGGACTGGATTATGAGCCTGCAGCCATGGCAGACCCAACACGACAACATCATGCAAATTATGTAGTACAAGAAAGCGAATCACCTCCTGATGTGCAGGAGTCATGCACATGGTCACTTGAGTCCAGTACTGAGGTTTGTTCTTGGCCAATGGCGTAGCATCAATTCCCTTTAGAGGAATAGGGAATTGTAAAGGCTCCAAGACAAAACCACAGCGCCTGGCAAATGACAAATCCATCAAATTCAGGGCAGCACATGAATCCACAAAAGCCATAACTGAGTAGGATGACAGAGAGCAAATCAAAGTAACAGACAAAATGAATTTAGGCTGTACAGTACCAATGGTGACAGACTTAGCGGAGCTTCTTGTGCGCTTAGAACACTCTGAGATAACATGAGCAGAATCACCACAGTAAAAGCACAACCCATTCTGACGTCTGTGATTTTGCCGTTCAACTCTGGTCAGAATCCTGTCACATTGCATAGACTCAGGTTTCTGTTCAGAAAATACCGCCAGATGGTGCACAGGTTTGCGCTCCCGCAAACGCCGATCAATCTGAATGGCCAAAGACATTGACTCATTCAGACCCGCAGGTGTGGGGAACCCCACCATAACATCCTTAAGGGCTTCAGAAAGACCCTTTTTTGAAAATCGCTGCCAGGGCACACTCATTCCATTGAGTGAGCACAGACCATTTCCTAAACTTCTGACAGTAAACCTCTGCTTCATCCTGACCCTGAGAGAGAGCCAGCAAAATCTTTTCTGCCTGGTCTACTAAATTAGGTTCCTCATAAAGCAATCCAAGCACCAGAAAAAACGCATCTACATTTAGCAATGCAGGATCTCCTGGTGCCAGAGAGAATGCCCAATCTTGAGGGTCACCACGCAACAAAGAAATAATAATTTTAACTTGCTGAACAGAGTCACCAGAGGAACGAGGTCTCAGAGAAAGGAACAACTTGCAATTATTCTTAAAGTTCAGAAACCTAGATCTATCTCCGGAGAACAGCTCAGTAATTGGTATTTTAGGCTCTGACATAGGACTGCGAACTACATAATCCTGAATGCCTTGTACCCTTTCAGTGAGATGATCCACACTAGAAGACAGACTCTGAATGTCCATATCTGCAGCTGAATTCTGAACCACCCAGAGATTAAGGGGAGGAGAGAGGCTAGACACACTGCAGAGGAAAAAAAAATAAAAATCACCTCAGGACTTCTCTTATCCCTCTTCTGCGATGCATTAACACTTTATTGGCCTGCTGTACTGTTATGATCCGGTGGTAGGATCACCAAACTGACCTGACAGGTAAACCTGAATATTAGGACAAGCTCTGGGGATGTGGGAACTATACTGACCGCAACCCTGATCCTATCCACACACACTAAAGGCAGCCGTGGAGCGTTACCTGAAAACCTAGACGCCTCTTCACAGCCTGAGAAACTGGCTACCCCTAGAGAGAAAGCAAAGACCTCACTTGCCTCAGAGAAATAACCCCAAAGTTATAGACAGCCCCCCACAAATAATAACGGTGAGTTAAGGGGAAAATACAAACGTAGAAATGAAACAGGTTTAGCAAATGAGGCCCGCTAACACTAGATAGACAGAAGATAGTAAGGGATCTGTGCGGTCAGTACAAAAACTATCAAAAACATCCACGCAAAGAATGCAAGAACCCCCACACCGACTCACGATGTGAGGGGCGCACTCTTGCACCCCAGAGCTACCAGCAAGCGAAAAAATCACATAAAAGCAAGCTGGACTGAACTCATTATATACTGAGAAACGTTTTCAAGGAAATAATGAGCAATATGAACAAGCAAGACTTAGCTTCTCCAGGAGGAGACAGGTCACAAGGAAGGTCCAGGAGAAATCAGAACCAGTACTGAATACAACGACAGCAGGCAAGGAGTAAAGGTCCAGGTGAGTTAAATAGGGACCAGCCTAGCAGGAAATGAGGCAGCTGAGCCCAGCTACAGACCAGCCATATCGCTAAAGGCCACCAGAGGGAGCCCAAGAACAGAACTCACACAGTACCACTCATGACCACAAGAGGGAGCCCGAGAACGGAATTCACAACAATTGTGGGACACGCAACGTCGTACATATGTGACACCTGATTATTTCTATCCTTTTGCAGTGTATTATTATTTTATGTTCATCTAGGTTCGGGAAGCCGCCTACAAGATCTTCCTTTACCCCAACAGCAGTCAGATAAAATGCTTGGATGAACTGCTCAAGAGTAGAAACGCGTTAGCTCAGCTTGTTGGCTATCCGACATTTGCACACAGAGCGTTGCTTGGGACCATGGCAAGAACTCCAGGTGAGAAATGTGTGTGATCATCATCCAACTGAGGTGTCCGGTTCAGTTTGTATAGTTCAGAGATACTTCCGCCACAAGGTCGTAGCAAAATGGCGTCTATTGTGTGGCATGTGTTTTTCGCAATGAGACTTTTTCTAAGTGTGATTCAGTGAGGAAATAATAAATCTTATGGTGACCCTGACAAATTTGTATACCCAGCAATTTTCACCCAAAATCACACATCATCATACGCCAGATGGACCCCTGTAAATGCAGCAGAGATGATGACATTTTGGTGCATTGTGCTGCATATGGGCATAGTCAGAAAACCAGAGCTTCGGCAATACTGGACTCTCTTCAGCACACCGGTATTTCGTATGGCCATGATAAGGACACCCAGATTGATCACCTGAATGTCCCCTTGTCCTTGGATGGGAGTGGGAAAATTGTGTGTGGATTGCTGCACCCACTGCTGGATAATAATTATCACCTCTACGTAGATAACTTAAACACCAGCATCCCACTCTTAAAAGACCCTCTCTGTGAAAAATCAGAGAGGTCTCCCTAAGCCGCTAATTGGGCAACTACTGAGAAAGGGCAATAGCAGATCCCAATACAGCAACAACATGCTGGTGGTCAACTATAAGGACAAGAGGGATGTCGTTATCTTGACCAACATACACTGTGACAACAGCTCCTTTGTCACTGTCCAAGGTACCACAACAAAAGTCCCAAAACCAGATTGTACCCTGGATTATAATAAGTTCATGGGGTGTAGATCTCAAATCAGGTCCTGAAACCATACAGTGCCATGCGAAAAGGTAAAATATGGTACAATAGTTTGGAAGTAGTCATCAAGGCCTTAATTTTTGGCAGTGAGGAAGGTGAGGTTCTAAAACTAATGGTGCACATATTGTCCCAGGTCAACATTTTCCAGGAGAGGTTCCTCAAACAGTGAATGGAAGATCCCAAACAAGGTGCAGAGTATGCTCCAATAGCGGAATATGAAGAGACACAATTTAACAGTGTGAAACCTGGCCTTTGCATTAAGGATTGCTTCAAAGCGTACCACACGTCCATAAATGAATACAATTTGTTCTTACCCTGTTAACGCAACACACTTGTATAATCTGATGTACTCCGCACATCTTACACATACCACCACTTTATAAATTCATACACTAGTAAAACCAAAAGCATGATTATCATTACTATAACTATGCCTTTAGATAATTCCTTGAGCGGTGTAGTATCCGAAATGGGGTCTTGTAGGGGGTTTCCACTGTTTGGCACATCAGCGGCTCTGCAAACACAACATGGCGCCTTCAGACCATTCTATCAAAGTCTGCGCTCCAAAATGTCACGCCTTCCTTTTTAGAGCTCAGCAGTGTGTCCAAGCAGTAGTTTTCCTCCACATATGGAGTATTGGCACGCTCAGGAGAAATTGCACAACAAATTTTGGGCTCATTTTCTCCTGTTACCTTTGTGAAATTTAACAAATTTGGGGCTAAAGCAATACTTTTGTGTGAAAAATCAATTTTTTTCCATTTTCACGGCTCAATGTTATAAAATTCTTTGAAGTTCCTGGGGGTTGAAGGTGCTCACCACATATCTAGATAAATTCCTTGAGGGGTCTTGTTTCCAAAATGGGGTCACTTGTATGGAGTTTCCACTGTTTAGGCCCATCAGGAGCTCTCCAAGCACGCCATGGTGTCCGCTCTCAATTCCAGCCATATTTGCGTTTCAAAAAGTCAAACGGTGCTCCTTCCCTTCTGAGCCCTGCCGTGCACCCAAACAGTAGTTTTCCACCACATGTGGGGTCGATCGGCGTGCTCAGGAGAAATTGCAAAACAAATTGTACTGTCCATTTTCTCCTCTTACCCCTGTGAAAATGCAAAATTTGGGGCTAGTTTTTTATTTTTTCCTTCCACATTGCTTCCTGTGAAGCACCTAAAGGGTTAATAAACTTCTTGAATGTGGTTTTGAGGACTTCGAGGGGTGCAGTTTTTTTAAATAGTGTCATTTTTGGGTATTTTCTGTCACATAGGTCCCACAAAGTCACTTCAAATGTGATGTGGTCCCTAAAAAAATTGATTTTGTTGATTAAAATTAGAATTGCTGATAAACATTTAACCCTTCCAACTTCCTAACAAAAAAAATTGTAAAATTAATGCTGATGTGAAGTAGACATTTTGGAAAGGTTATTTCTTAATTATTTTGTACAGCATGACTAACTGGATTAACCCCTTCACCCCAAAGCCTGTTTTCACCTAAGTGACACGGCCAATTTTTACAATTCTGACCACTGTCACTTTATGAGGTCATAACTCTGAAACGCTTCAACGGATCCTGGTGATTCTGAGATTGTTTTCGCGTGACATATTGTACTTTATGATAGTGGTAAAACTTCTTCGATATGACTTGCATTTATTTGTGAAAAAAACAGAAATTTGTCGAAAATTATGAAAATTTAGCAATTTTCAAATTTTTCGTTTTTATGCCCTTAAATTAGAGAGTTATATCACATAATATAGTTAATAAACAACATTTCCCACATGTCTGCTTTACATCAGCACAATTTTGGAAACATAATTTTTTTTTGTTAGGGAGTTATAAGGGTTAAAAGTTGACCAGCGATTTCTCATTTTTGCAACAAAATTTGCAAAACCATTTTTTTTACGGACCACCTCACACTTGAAGTGACTTTGAGGGGTCTATATGACAGAAAATGTCCAAAAGTGACACCATTCTAAAAACTGCACCCCTCAAGGTACTCTAAACCACATTCAAAAAGTTTATTAACCCTTCAGGTGCTTCACAGGAATTTTTGGAATGTTTAAAAAAAATTGAACATTTAACTTTTTTTTCACAAAATTTTTACTTCAGATCCAATTTGTTTTATTTTACCAAGGGTAACAGGAGAAATTGGACCAAAAAAGTTGTTGTACAATTTGTCCTGAGTACGCCGATACCCCACATGTTGGTGTAAACCATTGATTGGGCACATGGCAGAGCTCGGAAGGGAAGGAGCGCCATTTGACTTTTCAATGCAAAATTGGCTGGAATTGAGATCGGAACCCATGTCGTGTTTGGAGAGCCCCTGACGTGCCTAAACAGTGGAAACCCCCAGAAGTGACACCATTTTGGAAAGTAGACCCTCTAAGGAACTAATCTAGATGTGTGGTGAGCACTTTGAACCTCCAAGTGCTTCACAGAAGTTTATAATGTAGAGCCGTAAAAAAAAATTAATATTAATTTTCACAAAAAATGATCTTTTTGCCCCCAATTTTTTATTTTCCCAAGGGTAGCAGGATAAATTGGACCCCAAAAGTTGTTGTGCAATTTGTCCTGAGTACGCTGATACTTCATATATGGGGATAAACCACTGTTTGGGCGCATGGCAGAGCTCGGAAGGGAAGGAGCGCCATTTGACTTTTCAATGCAAAATTGGCTGGAATTGAGATCGGAACCCATGTCGTGTTTGGAGAGCCCCTGACGTGCCTAAACAGTGGAAACCCCCACAAGTGACACCATTTTGGAAAGAAGACCCCCTAAGGAACTTATTTAGATGTGTGGTGAGCACTTTTAACCCCCAGTTGTTTCACTAAAGTTTAGAATGTAGCGCTGTGAAAATCAAAAAATCATTTTTTCTTTCCACAAAATGATGTTTTAGCCCGCAATTTTTTTTCCCCCAAGGGTAACAGGAGAAATTGGACCACAAAAGTTATTGTCCAATTTGTCCTGAGTACGCTGATACCCCATACATTGGGGGGGAACCACTGTTTGGGCGCACGGCAGAGCTCGGAAGGGAAGGAGCGCCGTTTGAAATGCAGACTTAGATGGATTGGTCTGCAGGTGTCATGTTGCATTTGCAGAGCCCCTGATGTACTTAAACAGTAGAAACCCCCCACAAGTGACCCCATATTGGAAACTAGACCCCCCACGGAACTTATCTAGATGTGTTGTGAGAACTTTGAACCAACAAGTGTTTCACTACAGTTTATCACGCAGAGCCGTGAAAATAAAAAATATTTTTTTTTCCACAAAAATTATATTTTAGCCCCCACATTTTTATTTTCCCAAGGGTAACAGGAGAAATTGTACAAAAAAAGTTGTTGTCCAATTTGTCCTGAGTACGCTGATACTTCATATATGGGGATAAACCACTGTTTGGGCGCACGGCAGAGCTCGGAAGGGAAGGAGCGCCGTTTGAAATGCAGACTTAGATGGATTGGTCTGCAGGTGTCATGTTGCATTTGCAGAGCCCCTGATGTACCTAAACAGTAGAAACCCCCCACAAGTGACCCCATATTGGAAACTAGACCCCCCACGGAACTTATCTAGATGTGTTGTGAGAACTTTGAACCCCCAAGTGCTTCACTACAGTTTATAACGCAGAGCCGCGAAAATAAAAAATATATTTTTTTCCACGAAAATTATACTTTAGCCCCCATGTTTTTATTTTCCCAAGGGTAAGGCTGGTTTCACACTTGCGTTTTTTTAAAAAACGCATGTGTGAAAAAACGCATGTAATCGCGGTAAAACGCATGCGTTTTTTTAGACGCATGCGTTTTTATAGAAAAACACAAGAAAACAAGAAAAAACCAAAAAACCCTAACCCTAACCCTACCCCTACCCCTAACCTGAAATACGTGGCACTGAAATACGTTTATATACGTATATACGTATATAAGTGCCACGATATTTCAGTGGCCACGTATATAAGTGCCACGTATATAAGTGCCACGTATATAAGTGCCACGTATATAAGTGCCACGTATATAAGTGCCACGTATATAAGTGCCACGTATATAAGTGCCACGTAAATAAGTGCCACGTATATAAGTGCCACGTATATAAGTGCCACGTATTTCACGTAAATGCCATGATATTTCACTGAAATACCGTGGCACTTAAATACGTGGCACTGAAATACGTGGCACTGAAATACGTGGCACTGAAATACGTGGCACTAAAATATCGTGGCACTGAAATATCGTGGCACTGAAATATCGTGGCACTGAAATAACGTGGCACTGAAATACGTGGCACTGAAATACGTGGCACTGAAATATCGTGGCACTGAAATATCGTGGCACTGAAATATCGTGGCACTGAAATACGTGGCACTGAAATACGTGGCACTGAAATACGTGGCACTGAAATACGTGGCACTATGACTGTCAGAAAATGTTCATTAAACGGTTAGGGATGAGTTTAGGGGTAGGGTTAGGGTTAGGGTTTGGATCCCTTTATCACCTTGATGGTGGTGGGTGACTTTTCAGTGTGTGTTCTGTTTTTTTTCTATAAAAACGCATGCGTTTTTAACGCAAACAAACGCGTTGAGATCGGACGCCATGTCGCGTTTGGAGAGCCCCTGATGTGCCTAAACAGTGAAAACTCCCCAATTCTAACTGAAACCCTAACCCCAACCCTAACCCTAGTCCTAACCCTAGCGCTACTTTCACACTAGCGTTTTTTTGCATACGTCGCAATGCGTCGTTTTGGCGAAAAAACGCATCCTGCAAAGTCATCTGCAGGATGCGTTTTTTCCCCATAGACTAACATTAGCGACGTATTGACACACGTCGCAAGCGTCGTGCGACGGTTGCGTCGTGTTGTGGCGGACCGCCGGCAGCAAAAAACGTTACATGTAACTTTTTTTGTGCTGACGGTCCACCATTTCCGACCGCGCATGCGCGGCTGGAACTCCGCCCCCACCTCCCCGCACCTCACAATGGGGCAGCGGATGCATGGAAAAACAGCATCCGCTGCCCCCGTTGTGCGGCGCTTGCACAGTATGCGTCGGTATGTCGGGCCGACGCAGCGCGACGGCCCCGTACCGACGCTAGTGTGAAAGTAGCCTAACGGGAAAATGGAAATAAATATATTTTTTAAAATTTTATTATTTTTCCTAACTAAGGGGGTGATGAAGGGGGATTTGATTTACTTATATAGCGTTTTTTGGGCGGATTTTTATGGTTGGCAGCCGTCACACACTAAAAGACGCTTTTTATTGCAAACAATAGTTTTTGCATCACCACATTTTGAGAGCTATAATTTTTCCATATTTTGGTCCACAGAGTCATGTGAGATCTTGTTTTTTGCGGGACGAGTTGACGTTTTTGCTGGTACCATTTTCGGGTACATGACATTTTTTAATCGCTTTTTATTCCGATTTTTGGGAGGCGGAATGAACAAAAACCAGCAATTCCTGAAATTCTTTTAGGGGGTGCGTTTATACCGTTCCGCGTTTGGTAAAAAGGATAAAGCAGTTTTATTCTTCGGGTCAGTACGATTACAGCGATAACTCATTTATGTAATTTTTTTATGTTTTGGCGCTTTTACACAATAAAAACTATTTTATATAAAAAATAATTGTTTTTGCATCGCTTTATTCTGAGAGCTATAACTTTTTTATTTTTCTGCTGATGATGCTGTATGGCGGCTTTTTTTTTGCGGGACAAGATGACGTTTTCAGCGGTACCATGGTTATTTATATCCGTCTTTTTGATCGCGTGTTATTCCACTTTTTGTTTGGCGGTATGAGAATAAAGCGTTGTTTTTTGCCTCGTTTTTTTTTTTTTTTTTTTTTACGGTGTTCACTGAAGGGGTTAACTAGTGATATAGTTTTATAGGTGGGGTTGTTACGGACGCGGCGATACTAAATATGTGTACTTTTATTGTGTGTTGTTTTTTTTATTTAGATAAAGAAATGTATTTATGGGAATATATTTATTTTTTTTTTCTTTATTTAGGAATTTTTTTTTATTTTTTTTTTACACATGTGGAAAAATTTTTTTTTAACTTTTTTACTTTGTCCCAGGAGGGGACATCACAGATCGGTGATCAGACCGTGTGCATAGCACTCGGTCTGATCACCGATGTGACAGGCACGTTCCACAGGCTTGCCGGCGCCTGCTATGAGGATTCTCAGCAGACGCCGGCAAGTAGGGTCATCTTATGACCCGGAAGGAGTCCCGCGGCCATCTTGGATCCGGGGACTCCTTCCAGGTCACCGGAGCAGCGCGATCTCATCGCGCTGCTCCGGTGGGAGAGCGCAGGGAGCCCCCGTCCCTGCGCGATCCCCCTCTATGCCGCTGTCACTATTGACAGCAGGCATCAGAGGGGTTAAATGCCCGCGATCGGCGACAGCGCCGATCGTGGGCATTGCTGCGGGGTGTCAGCTGTCATATACAGCTGACACCCGCACCCGATCACCGCGGCGCTCAGCGCGAGACCGCGGTGATCGGGGCGCCGTACTAGTACTGCGGCTGGCACTAATGCAGTGCCGGCAGCGCCGTACTAGTACGGCGCATGTCACGAAGGGGTTAAGGATATAAAAATCGCAAGTTTGAAAACTGCTAAATTTTCACCAAAATTCCAATATTTTATAAATAAACACAAAAAATATATGGACCTAAATTACCACTAACATGAAGTACAACGTGTCATGAGAAAACAGTCTCAGAATCAGTGGGATCCGTTGAAGCGTTCCAGAGTTATTACCAAAAAGTGACGCTCGTCAGAATTGAAAAAATTGACCTGGTGAGGAAGGTGAAAACAGGCTCTCGGGTGAAGGGGTTAAAGCAGATGGATGTCTAAGCTCCACCTTGTGGAGCCCCAAATGTAGACCTCCGATTCCTCATTGCTTTTGTGCCTGTTTTTTGTCTATTTTTTGTGTTTTGTGCCTTTCTTTTTTGTTTGCACCCAATTCATTATCATATTTGCGTTTTGTTTTTGTTTTTTAAATCCATTTTATGAGCTCGCTTGTTTGGTGTTTTGTTTTGAGGGTGGAGTTTATGAATTTCAGATGTTTTCAGTTGATTCTTTCTTTACTTGCAACTTTTTAAAAAGGCTCAAAATTTTGTTCAATTTCGCTCTGGTTTCCCTCTGGTATATTTTGGTGCATGATTTTATTTATTTATTTATTTATACACAAAAAGCAATTGAAAACAGGGAAAAAAAGCCCATTTTTGACATTGCGCCAAATGCATGAATCGCGTGCACCATTTTAATGAATTTTGGCGCCAAAAATGTTAATTAATACCACGAGACAAAGGAAGTGGATACAAAAAAAACACAATGATGAATCGCAGCCATAATGTCGGCTAAGCTTAACCCTGCAGTCAGAACAGAGAGTATAAGAGATCAAACTATATATACTGTATATATAATTTGAACACTTATTTTGGATGTCGTTGCTTTTAAGACTGAAATAGGAAAGGAAGCAGATCTCCGCTTCATATGATGCTCTGTGTGCAGGTCACATCAGGACTATTTTCTTGACTTTAGTAACTTTATCTGCTTTTATTGCCAGAGACTGTGATGCTGTTTCTTGAAAAGTTATCCAGCAAACTAAAAGAACGGTAAGTTACTATCCTTATTGTGGAGGCCACCTACCATGCTGGAAAGGTCTGTCCAAATCTTATAACCCCTTTAAGGCTGGGGCTACACAGCGGTTTCTAGGTGTTCAATAGTGATGATCGAGCCACCTCCGATAAGGGGTTATCCGCCATGCTCGAGTGCTAATAGACCATCTTCGTTGTGCTCTAACATTATGTTCGAGTCTCCGAGGCTGCATGTCTCGTGGCTGATTGACAGCCGCAACGCTTGCAGGGATTTCCTAACAAACAGGTAATCCCTCAAACATATTATTAGAGGACGCCGAAGATGCTCCATTAGCACTCGATCATGGCGGATAACCCCTTATCCAAGCACGCTCGCTCATCACTAGACTGCTCAACATAAGATCACGATGTCTTGCGCTACATTGCGACTCATGATAGTTAATGTGGGCACGTTGCGACCAGTAAGTTGCCGCAATCACAGCACAAATTGAATCCTTCTGGATTTTTGAATGTTCACATTTACTATAATTACATAAAACTGACAGCAGAACATTTGAGTTCTTATACCTTTCTCAAGATGTGACGTAGAAGTACGTCCCTGGTCCGGATCCACTGTACAGAGCAGGCTCAGGAGCTGATCCCGCATCATTCCATGAAAATGCCGACTGTTTTACAGAGTTGACGTCTTTCTAATTGCTCCTTTTTAACTACACAAAGGCCACCGTCAATCTTTGACAGTGGTGTTTAAAGAGCCAGATTGCTGGTACGCACATTGGCCCCCTACAGCACGAGCACCAGCAACCATCTTTGTCCTCCTGTGAAGCTCAGCCTGGGGCATACATTACTAGGAGAATGTAATTGTCTCTATATACTGCAATGAGGCGCTATTACACATGATTCACAATTTGCAGAGAAAGGTATCATCTAATCATTCATTAAACAAGCTGGCCAAATTAACCTTATGTAGAAGCAAAAATAAATTTGTGTGCTAGGATCTGGTTATTTTTGCTGAACAGTGGGCCCCAAGAATGAATGTTAGTGGTGGGCCTACGATGACTACAGAACAGATGTATTGCAGCATGTCTAGTATAAGCGGTGAAATAATAGCAAGTTCAGGTCCTCTAAAGTCAGTAAAAAATAGAACAAAAAATATGAAAAAAATTATACCGATATATAAACATTTTAATCACCCCTGCCCCTTCCTTCATCATTAAAAGAGTAAAGAAATTAAAAAATGAAATTAAAAAATTTTATCACTGCACCTGTAAAAGTCCAGTCTATCAAATTATAAAATTTGCCCAATTATTAAACCCGTAAGAAACCGGAGAAAACCCATGAAAACACGGGGAGAGCAAAAAACCTCTTTGCATATGTACTTGGTGGGATTTGAACCCAGGACCCCGATGCTGACGTCTGAGCCAACATGCTGCTCCTGAGATTTTAGTATCGGAACATTCTCATGCTGAGCGTTTCACCAGTTATGTTACGATCTCGGGATTCAAATATTTTATATGATTTTTTTTTTTTTTACAGGACATTGAAAGATTTTGAAATGATGCTGGGAATGAAAAAGAAGTTGAACCCCATGAACCCGGTAAGGAGGATTTTATTCTCTCCTCATTCCAATGTACGGCAGCGATAAGAATCAAAAAGGTGTTCAGGCTGTACAACAAAAGACGGGACTACATTAACCCCTTAGCGACCGCCGTTACGCATTAAAACGGTGATCGTGAATAAAGCTGTAGAGCCCCCCAGAGTCAGAAAATCTCCGGGGTCTCAGCTACCGGGGGTAGCATGCTCAGGAGAAATTGCAAATTTTGGGGTTGATTTTTTTTTTCTTGGTAGCCTTGTGAGAATAAAAAAAAAGGTCTAAATTAATTTTTTTGTGAAAAAAAAGTGAAATGTTCATTTTTTTTTTCCAAATTCCAAAAATTTCTCCGAAGCACCTGAAGGGGTTAATAAACTTCATGAATGTGGTGTTGAGCACCTTGAGGGGTGCAGTTTTTAGAATGGTGTCACACTTGGTTATTTTCTGTCATATAGGCCCCTAAAGTCACTTCAAATGTGAGGTGGCCCCTAAAAAAAATGGTTTTGTACATTTTGTTGGAAAAATGAGAAGTCGCTGGTCAACTTTTAACCCTTATAACTTCCTAATGAAAAACATTTTGTTTACAAAAATTGTGCTGATGTAAAGTAGACATGTGGGGAATGTTATTTATTAACTAGTTTGTGTGACACATCTCTGATTTAAGGGCATAAAAATTAAAAGTTTGAAAATTGCAAATTTTTCATTCAATTTTTTTTTTCACAAATAAACACAAGTCATATTGAAGAAATTTTTCCACTATCATGAGGTACAATATCTCACGTTCCAGAGTTAGAATTGTCAAATTTTCTTGGTCATTAAGGTAAAAATTGGCTCAGTCATTAAGGGGTTACAAACCTTGTTTTTTACCTTTCCTGCAGTTGTACGTAGTTTTGCTATAACTGTATAATAAGACACAGACCGCATGTCCGAAGCTCATACATTCATCTACTGCGGCTGAGCAAACGTTTACAAAGCTGAACATGAGGCTGTTAGGTAACGTTCTGATCAGATGTGTGAAGCCCACTGCTGCATAGGGGGTCCCTAACCCTAAAGGTGCGGCAACCACTGCTGAATAAACTCCGCACCAGCAGGGGGAGTGAGCCAGTGCCCCACACCCCCCATGCTGCAAAGCCTCCACAGCACCCATGCTGCACTGCAAAGCCTCCACAACACCCATGCTGCACTGCAAAGCCTCCTCAGCACCCATGCTACACCTCAAAGCCTCCTCAGCACCCATGCTACACCTCAAAGCCTCCACAACACCCATGCTACACTGCAAAGCCTCCACAACACCCATGCTACACTGCAAAGCCTCCACAACACCCATGCTGCACTGCAAAGCCTCCACAGCACCCATGCTACACTGCAAAGCCTCCACAACACCCATGCTACACTGCAAAGCCTCCACAACACCCATGCTACACTGCAAAGCGTCCACAACACCCATTCTACACTGCAAAGCCTCCACAACACCCATGCTACACTGCAAAGCCTCCACAACACCCATGCTACACTGCAAAGCCTCCACAACACCCATGCTACACTGCAAAGCCTCCACAACACCCATGCTACACTGCAAAGCCTCCACAGCACCCATGCTGCAGTGCAAAGCCTCCACAACACCCATGCTACACTGCAAAGCCTCCACAACACCCATGCTACACTGCAAAGCCTCCATAGCACCCATGCTGCGCTGCAAAGCCTCCACAACACCCATGCTACACTGCAAAGCCTCCACAACACCCATGCTACACTGCAAAGCCTCCACAACACCCATGCTACACTGCAAAGCCTCCACAACACCCATGCTACACTGCAAAGCCTCCATAGCACCCATGCTGCGCTGCAAAGCCTCCACAACACCCATGCTACACTGCAAAGCCTCCACAACACCCATGCTACACTGCAAAGCCTCCACAACACCCATGCTACACTGCAAAGCCTCCACAGCACCCATGCTGCAGTGCAAAGCCTCCACAACACCCATGCTACACTGCAAAGCCTCCACAACACCCATGCTACACTGCAAAGCCTCCACAGCACCCATGCTGCAGTGCAAAGCCTCCACAACACCCATGCTACACTGCAAAGCCTCCACAACACCCATGCTACACTGCAAAGCCTCCATAGCACCCATGCTGCGCTGTAAAGCCTCCACAACACCCATGCTACACTGCAAAGCCTCCTCAGCACCCATGCTGCACTGCAAAGCCTCCACAGCACCCATGCTGCACTGCAAAGCCTCCACAACACCCATGCTACACTGCAAAGCCTCCTCAGCACCCATGCTGCACTGCAAAGCCTCCACAACACCCATGCTACACTGCAAAGCCTCCTCAGCACCCATGCTACACTGCAAAGCCTCCACAGCACTCATGCTGCACTGCAAAGCCTCCACAGCACCCATGCTGCGGTGCAAAGCGTCCACAGCACCCATGCTGCAGTGCAAAGCCTCCACAACACCCATGCTACACTGAATAGCCTCCACAACACCCATGCTGCTCTGGAAAACCTCCACAGCACCCATGCTACACTGCAAAGCCTCCACAACACCCATGCTGCACTGCAAAGCCTCCACAAGCACAGCAGCAATGGATCAAGGATCAAATGAAACTTCCATCTTAGTGGGAACCCACCAGTAGGTCGGGTCAGATTGTTAATGAAAAACCTAGTGTTCCGTTTTGTACGTTTTTGCTCAGCCGCAGTAGATCAGTGTGTGAGTGTTGACCGTGCGCTCCGTGTCTTTTTCCTCTACAGTACATCGTTTTGCATTGATTCTTTTTGTTTAGGAATTTTTAGCAATAATGTCTCTGTAAGTAAACGATCCTCCATCACTTATATGTCACTGATGTTCTCTGTCCATTAGGAGTTGATGCCATGGGATCCTCCTTTTTATGGTGGTGTTTTACGTGCAGAAAAGTAAGTTACGCTGCTTATTAGTGACTAGATCAGAGAAGTGTTTGTTTTTATAGATTTTATTATAAGGTTAGTCCTAGTGATGAGCGAGCGTGATTGACACTCCATCGATCTGTTAGACAGCTAATAAACATGCAGGGATTTTAGTTTCTATGTTCTCCCCGTGTTTGCTGGGTTTCCTCCAGGTTCTCCGATTTCCTCCCGCACTCCAAAGACTGGTAGGGAATCTAGATTGTGAGCCCCAATGGGGACAGTGATGATTATTGTCTGTAAGGCGCTGTGGAATATGAGGGTGCTCTAAAAGCAAGGCATAATAATAATAATTACAGTATACTGCCATCAAGTTTTGCATCAGCAAAAATTTTAATTTTTGACCAACAGAGAATTTCTATATAGACAGCAGAGGTGGTTTATTACCGCCTCTGTCTTCTCCATTGCTAGATGCACAGCACTTAGTAGATTATGCACTGACCTCCGCTGCTGGGTATTAGAAAATATCAATCTGCTCTAAAATGTATGGACACGGCTGGATTTTCCTACATCACTGGGGCTGAGCCTCACTGCTGTAGTGTTTGCTGTGTCATAACAATATTTTATTTTTCCATTTCATATAAAAACTAGACTGTAGTTAACTGTTTGACTTTCGTTTATAAAGAGAGGGGTGTTTTTTATTTTTCGGCCCAGCTGTGAGCCTGCCATTGTGCGCTCCGGAAAAACGCCCATTTGTTGCACCTTACAAAGTATCGGGTTGAAGTAGTGAAATTCTTCAGTTTATCCCTTCACTTTTCTTCTGCTGATTTTTTGTGCATAAAGAAGTCTAGGTTAGATTTTTAGCTATTTTCATTGTACCTGCTTTTGTCCAGCAGGGGGCGCCACTGTTTCACAATTGGTTTCAGTCAAAAAATAAGTGAGCGAGAGTAATGAAGCTGAAAGGCTTTTGACTCCACAAATAAGACGGACACCGCTGGATCAGAGGCCTCTGTCGCCGGCTCCTCTGCAGAGAGCACCAGTCAGTGCTCACTTGTAGCACAAAGTATGGAGGTGAACCGGGCCTGAGTAGTGATTGTACGGGCAGGCCTCTCTAACCCAACACTGCACATATTTTGGACCTTTTTAACAACTTTTTGCTTGTGCTGGGGTTTTCTTTTTTCAAATTTTTTTTTATTTTCTACATTTAAAAGTTTTAAAATTCTGTAAAAAATAAAATTGCGTGCAAAGTATAACAAATAAGCAACAGTTACCCCTGGATGCACAAAAGGTAGAAAAAAAAATGGCATAAGCAAAAAGACACCAGATCTGCTGCATTATCCTCCATGCGGCCACCATTGGGATTTACATTCTTATGGAGCTGTAGTAAAAAATCAGTCAGGGAACTTATGTTTCTATTTGCTCATGTGTCCCTATTCACTGAGCCCTTACTTCGGTGCGCACGTGTGGGTGCCCCTGCTTCAGAGAGCACGCTCAGGTGCCCCTGGTTTGGGGCACACACACGGATGCCCCTGCTTAGGTGCGCGGGTGCCCCTGCTTCGGTGAGCATGCGCGGGTGCCCCTGCTTCGGTGAGCATGCGCGGGTGCCCCTGCTTCGGTGAGCATGCGCGGGTGCCCCTGCTTCGGTGAGCATGCGCGGGTGCCCCTGCTTCGGTGAGCATGCGCGGGTGCCCCTGCTTCGGTGAGCATGCGCGGGTGCCTGAGCCCTTACTTCGGTGCGCACGTGTGGGTGCCCCTGCTTCAGAGAGCACGCTCAGGTGCCCCTGGTTTGGGGCACACACACGGATGCCCCTGCTTAGGTGCGCGGGTGCCCCTGCTTCGGTGAGCATGCGCGGGTGCCCCTGCTTCGGTGAGCATGCGCGGGTGCCCCTGCTTCGGTGAGCATGCGCGGGTGCCCCTGCTTCGGTGAGCATGCGCGGGTGCCCCTGCTTCGGTGAGCATGCGCGGGTGCCCCTGCTTCGGTGAGCATGCGCGGGTGCCCCTGCTTCGGTGAGCACGCGCAGGTGCCCCTGCTTCGGTGAGCACGCGCGGGTGCCCCTGCTGCGGTGAGCACGTGTGGGTGCCCCTGCTTCGGTGAGCACGTGTGGGTGCCCCTGGTTTGGGGCACACACACACGGATGCCCCTGCTTAGGTGCGCGGGTGCCCCTGCTTCGGTGAGCATGCGCGGGTGCCCCTGCTTCGGTGAGCATGCGCGGGTGCCCCTGCTTCGGTGAGCATGCGCGGGTGCCCCTGCTTCGGTGAGCACGCGCAGGTGCCCCTGCTTCGGTGAGCACGCGCGGGTGCCCCTGCTGCGGTGAGCACGTGTGGGTGCCCCTGCTTCAGTGAGCACGCTCAGGTGCCCCTGGTTTGGGGCACACACACACGGATGCCCCTGCTTAGGTGCGCGGGTGCCCCTGCTTCGGTGAGCACGCGCGGGTGCCCCTGCTTCGGTGAGCACGCGCGGGTGCCCCTGCTTCGGTGAGCACGCGCGGGTGCCCCTGCTTCGGTGAGCACGCGCAGGTGCCCCTGCTTCGGTGAGCACGCGCGGGTGCCCCTGCTTCGGTGAGCACGCGCAGGTGCCCCTGCTTCGGTGAGCACGCGCGGGTGCCCCTGCTTCGGTGAGCACGCGCAGGTGCCCCTGCTTCGGTGAGCACGCGCGGGTGCCCCTGCTTCGGTGAGCACGCGCGGGTGCCCCTGCTGCGGTGAGCACGTGCGGGTGCCCCTGCTGCGGTGAGCACACGCGGGTGCCCCTGCTGCGGTGAGCATGCGCGGGTGCCCCTGCTTCGGTGAGCACGTGCGGGTGCCCCTGCTTCGGTGAGCACGTGCGGGTGCCCCTGCTTCGGTGAGCACGCGCGGGTGCCCCTGCTGCGGTGAGCACGTGCGGGTGCCCCTGCTGCGGTGAGCACGCACGGGAGACAAGAGTGGACAGTCTTGGAAGTGGTTTATTTTTCACGATCGCATCTGCCCAATCTGCACTTAATAAAGGATTTTTAAAGGGGTTGGCCACTTGATGATATATGTGTAAAAAATAAAAAAAAACCCTAAGGTAATTTGCCATTAAAGGGGTTGGAATATCATCACATTTTCACCTATTCACAAGACGGGTGTTAAGTTGCAGGGGGTGCGATGGCCGTGATCCGCACCGATTCTGAGAATGTGACTTTGGAGTCCCCTGTTTGAGTGAGCCGTGGTCAAGCATCTGCACCACTGATTGTCTATTGACTGATGTATAGAGGTCCAACCGCCATCGAACAGCAACTTATCACATCTACCATAACGCCATTGTCATCTGGACATTTTGTCACTTGTGTCCAACGGGAGTCTGAACAGACGACAGTGATTTTTGCCACCTCTTTACATTCTAGTTACCTACAATGGCTGCAGTTACTCTTGAGTGCCTGCTGCGTAACGCAGCTGGCACGTGCCCTGTATGTAGCTGGTAGTTCAGTTACAGCACTCTCGTAATTTTTCTAACAGAAATTTAAATTTTAATAAGAAACTCAGTTCATATGATAAGAAAACTGTGCTTTAAGCAATGAAAAATACTGTAACATAAGATTTTGATGTTTCGGCTCATGCCGAGCCTTGTTCACATAATCATTACAAGATAGAAATTTTTAAGAAAATACATCAGAAACAAAGTATAACAAAAAATATAAGCAAAGACTTGTCTATATAGATATAGACACTGCTCAAAAAAATAAAGGGAACACTAAAATTCCACATCCTAGATATCACTGACTGAAATATTCTGGTTGCAAATCTTTATCCATTACATAGTGGAATGTGTTTAGAACAATAAAACATAAAAAAGATCAATGTAAATCAAAATGAATATCCCATGGAGGTCTGGATTTGGAATGATACTCAAAATCAAAGTGGAAAATCAAATTACTGGCTGATCTTCAATGGAAATGCCTCAAGACAAGGAAATGATGCTCAGTATTGTGTGCGGCCTCCACGTGCCTGTATGACATCCCTACAACGCCTGGGCATGCACCTGGTGAGGCTGTGGATGATCTCCAGAGGGTTCTCCTCCCAGACGTGGATTGAAGCATCAGTCAACTCCTGTACAGTCTGTGTTGCAACGTGGCGTTGGTGGATGGAACATGACATGATGTCCCAGATGTGCTCGATTGAATTCAGGTCTGGGGAATGGGCGGGCCAGTCCATAGCTTCAATGCCTTCATCATGCAGGAATTGCAGACATACTTCAGCCGCATGAGGCCTAGCATTGTCATGCATCAGAAGCAACCCAGGGCCAACCGCACCAGCATATGGTCTCACAATGGGTCTGATGATCTCATCCCAGTACCTAATGGCAGTCATAGTACCTCTGGCTAGTGGGTCGCTTGCCAGGGCCTAGGGGTACTTGGTACTGGGTCCGGTACTTAAAGGGGGTGTCACGGTGGCTGCGACACGGTCCGTGGCCCTGGGCGTCCAAGTAAAGGGATAGTCTTTAAAGGGGATTTGGGAATAAAGTTTGTGTTCGTGACGCCACCTGTGGTATTCGGTCAGAGGTGACCGACGCTGCTTAAAGGGGTCCTCTGGGGTGATGTTATGGTAGCTAAGATGGTATAACTTCCCACAGGTGAAGTTGGGTCCCCAGGGCTCCCGGTGTACATATGAAGATGGTGAGTGGTGCAGTAAGAAACGGAGGACACAGGTTTGCAGTCTCTTTACCTGGTTTACTGAAGACTTCAGGCAGCCACTGTCCAGGGCACCAGATCACAGGTACAGGCAGGGTCCAGCCGGCTTTGAAGCGAGTTCGGAGTCCCCTTTACCAGGTGGAGTTAGAAGCCTTCCTATTAGCGCGGTGGTGTAGTCCCTTGCTGCCTGTGGCTTCTGTCAAGGTCCTTACAGTTCTCTCTGTCCTTCTTAAAGGGTAGGACACTAACCTGTATGACAGGTGGCTTGAGCCTTTTTACAGGGTCTCTATCATGACCCGGGCTCTATGCGCCACTGTGTCTCCAGGTGTTAGGGCGGACAGGTGACGTGTAGTCCAGCTGTCCTGCCGGTTTCTGCTGTGCCTCGTGGAGTCCGACACAACCTCGGTCTTCCAGCTACCTGTGTCTGCGCTCTGCAGAGAGGTAGCCAGCCCTGTTGCAGCTATTCTCCCCAGTTCTCTCCTGTGCTTCGCTCTCCTTCACGCTCACTACAAACTGTTCCTCTTTCTGTGTTATCTCTGTCCAGGAGCTGCAGCACCCTCTTGGCTGCACGGCCCCTTCAGTCCTTCCGACTCTCTCTCCTCTCTGTCTCTCTGACAGGAACTTACTGACTTTCCCTCCAGACCAGAATATATATATAGGGGAGCCACACATAAGCTGGATCAGAGCTCCCCCTTCTGGCCTGCAGTGTGAACATGTTGTATGCTTGTGTTACCTGATAAAGAAGATCTTCCTTCGCTTCCAAGCGTAACATCACTCTCCCCGTGAGGAAAGCAATGCCAGTGTAACAACCAGGACCCTGGGGTGTTACACTAGCACATGGAGGGTGTGCGGCCCTCTAAAGAAATGCCTCCCTACACCATTACCGACCCACTGCCAAACTGGTCATGCTGGGGGATGTTGCAGGCAGCAGAACGTTCTCCATGGTGTCACCAGACTCTGTCACGTCTGTCACATGTGTTCAGTGTGAACCTGCTCTCATCCGTGAAGTGCACAGGGCACCAATGTAAAATCTGCCAATCTTTGTGTTCTCTGGCAAATGCCAAGCGCCCTGTATGGTGTTGGACTGTAAGCACGACACCCACCCTCATGGAGTTTGTTTCTGACAGTTTGATCAGACACATGGATGTTAGTGACCTGCTAGAGGTCAGTTTGCCAGGCTGTGGCACTGCTCCTCTTGTTCCTCCTTGCACAAAGGAGGAGGTAACAATCCTGCTGCTGGGTTGTTGCCCTCCTACGGCCCCCTCCACGTCTCATGGTGTACTAGCCTGTCTTCTGATACGTGCTCCATGTTCTGGACACTGCTGACTGACACAACTACCCTTCTTGCCACAGCTCACATTGATGTGCCTTCCTGGATGAGCTGCACTGTCTGAGCAACCTCTGTGGGTTCTAGACACCACCTCATGCTACTGTACTGTACCTCTAGGGGTGAGAGCAAAGACAAAATGCAAAAGTGATGAGAACAGAGAAATGGTTTGTGGTCACCCCCTGCAGAACCACTCCTTTTTAGGGGTTGTCTTGCTAATTGCCTTGCTAAAGTAAATAGGCACATATAAAGTCCCAGAGGTGGGTGTGACCAGAAGTAGGCTGGATCAACCAATGTTAACATTACAATCTATGTGTTGCTAATACCATAAATATTTTCTTTTGATTAATGGAGTAATAAGAGTAAGACAAGACAAACCGTATATAAAAAGAAGAGATCAGCTGGTGACGAGAGAAAAAAAAAAGAACTAAAGTAAGAGATAGTGACGCGAATAGCGTCATCACGTTGGTGTGAATGGGTAGGGTGTCTTAAGTTACGCTTTGCGTAACATGTTAGTCTGTCAACAGCAACAGGTATGTGACAACGCGATTCGCGTAATGGGGTGGGAGCATCAAAATAGGTGACAGTGCCACGTGTGTTAGGCTGGGTTCACATTGCGTTCAGTGACTCCGTTAAACGGACTACGTTACACCGCGGCATAACGCGGTGTAACGTAGTCCGTTAACGCCGCCATTGAAAGCAATGTCGGACGCATCGCTAGCGCACGCCCACAATGGGCGTGCGCTAGGGATGTGCCGTCATTGAGCGACGGACCCTGAGACGCGGGCTGCAGCGTTTCCGGGTCCGTCACTGCTAGCGCAGATAGAGCTACCAAAGCTCTATCTGCGCTAGCGTGCTGCAAACGTCGGCACTTGCGTTACAGCAGCCCGTTAGCGTATGTGCTGAACGGGCTGCTGCTAACGCAGTGTGAACCTAGCCTTAGGCAATCCCTGCATATGTTGATGCTGTTGAACAGCCACACGACATGCAGCAGCGGTGCATGTGCATTAATCGAGCACGCCGAAGACACTCAGTTAGCACCTGAGCATGGCGGAGAACACCTTATACGAGCACGTTCGCTATCCTTAATCATTTGTGTGGTCTCTCATATGTAAAGACCACCACAAGGGTATTTCATCAAATAAATAACATTACTCGATTCACACGTGTAATGGCTCTCTATGTAGTAGGTTCAGGTCCTGAGCCCGCTGTACGTAATACAATGGATATCACTTGGGGATTAAATATACGGTATATATCTCCTGGACCCCATTGCGTTCCGTGCAGGCTCCTAGCCCGCTCTTTTAGCTTTGGCGGAATGTCTCCGCTAATCTTGTATCTCCTTCCTTTATAGCTGCTTAGTCCCTACGTAGCGCTAGAGAAGGTCATAGACCCGTCTTAGTGGGGAATTTCTCAGCTTTTAGTCCCCTCGCCTTTATCTGGAACCTGGGGCAGACTGAGTAACCTGTAATGAGAAGATGACTCACGGAGAAGTTGCACAGCTCTGATTCTTCTCCACATGTCATCTTCACTAACTATTCTAGCTTCAAGCCTCTGATCCTGTAAGTGCATGTTGGAGAAAACCTGGAAGGGGACGTGCGAGGTCAGCGGCAGCAGCGATACCGTAATCGCCCGGCCTCGGGACAGCTCAGGGCCATACATAGAAATGTGTTACAACCGGTATTTGGAAAGCAGCAAAGGTAATTGAAAGAACATGGTGATAGTTTCACCTGGTAGTTATAGAAAGGATGTTGCCACTATTTTTTTTTTTTTTTTTTGCTGTTTAATGACTGGAGGAGATTTAGTTTTTCAGCACCTGGCGAGCAGATATTTTTGGTTTTTCCAATTGTGCGGGTTGAGATGTGTAACTGGCCGCCTAAACACTGCAAATAAAGTCTTGTCTTTTTACGGAGGAGTTCGGTATCGCCAGGCCCTGCTTGGGTCAGAATGTAAAGGGAATCTGTCAGCTGATCTGAGAGTAGGGACAGAGACCCTGATTCCAGTCATGTCGCTTACCTGGCCACTTGCTGTCATTTTTATAAAATCGCTGTTTCATTAGCAGGAAATTATCCCTGGAGGACTAGTACAGCTGCTTCCTTGTAGTCTTCTATATTCATGAGCTGTGTATAAAGGACAAACTCCTGTTCAATGCCCTGTTGGAACATGCTAAGCTAATAGAAACAGGTCAGATCAAGATTCGCTCAGTCACTCTAGTAGTTAAATGGAGGTTTTTGCTATATAATTTGAGGACAGCAGAGGTAGGGGTTAAAACACAGAATTCAATGATGTGTCATATCAGGCTGTGTGCTGTTACACTGAAGGTTTTATCACTAGGAGATTATCATTGCCGTGACTAGCTGGAGTGTGCTTGCAATCTGACTCCGCCCCCTCCTGTGATAAGCAGCTCACTGTCTATAGACAATGTACACACAGAGCTTGGTGTGGGGCAGGGTTTAGCTTTCTCATCTTCTGCATTGTACAGCTAAAAACTGATTGTGTCAAAACTACTACACCCAGTAAGGTGATACATTGTTGGAATCAGGGTCTCTGTCCCCACATTATGCTGCTCTCAGATGAGGTAGCAAAGTCTTGGTGACAGATTCCCTTTAAAGCTATGATTTGATGTTACCGTTGCAGCCAATCACTGGCCTAAACCCTATACTATTAAGGCCAATGATCGCCTCAAGCGCTCCCTTGGGTAAATCAAGTTTGTCGTTGTTGCAGTGCAGTACACAAAGACCAGTGCTAATCCAGGACATCACCAACTTCTCATGTGACCACTGCAACCAATCATTAGCCATACAGCACTGAGACCAGTGATCAGCTGCAGCAGTCACTTGTGTAGCTGGGTTTCGTTATCTCTGCAGATCAGACCAGTGAGGAGCGGTAGTGCTGGATTTATTAGGTAAGTAATGTATTTTGTTATTTTGGCCCATCTTTTTTTTTTAAGTCATAAAACCCTTTTAACTCATTGCCAACGTGTAATGCCATTGTACATCACACATCGAGTGCATGCTCCGGAGCTGCGCTCACTCCATACATGGGGGGTTATACAGCCTGCTTCTAAGAGCAGCGGTCAGAGCGGCAAGGGTAGGGACACCCTATCCCAATCATGGGTAGCTTATTGAATCAACCACCACCATCTTTGTACTCTCATTAAGCCTTTTTCTTCTGTAATTTTCTATATACTGTAATACTGTAGTGATTAGGTATATATTACAAGGGATCCGGCAATCACAGTTGAAGCCACCTAAGGGGACTAAAAAAAAATGTAAGAATAAAATAAGAAATTGTTTAATTCACCTCTACTTTTAGAAATTAAAAAAAAGCCTAGTTTTTTTTAGCGCTTTGTCCAATAAAAGTCCAATCTATGAAAATATAAAATTAATCAACACTGATGATGATGATGAATCCCATAAAGAGACGAAAACTCTAAACTCAATAATTGCAAATTGTTTTTGCTTGACTTGACTTTCTCAAAAAAGTTAAATAAAAAGTGATCAAAACGTCATATGTACCCTAAATATGTATCACTAAGGCTGGGTTCACATTACGTTTTGGTCGTCCGTTAGACGGACTACGTTACACCGCGGCATAACGCGGTGTAACGTAGTCTGTTAACGCCGCCGTTACTTCCTATGTCGGACGCATCGCTAGCGTACGCCCACAATGGGCGTGCGCTAGTGATGTGCCGTCATTGAGCAACGGACCCAGGGACGCGGGCTGCAGCGTTTCCGGGTCCGTCACTGCTAGCGCAGATAGAGCATCTGCTAGCTCTATCTGCGCTAGCGCGATGTCATGCCGGCACTTGCGTTAACAGCAGCCCATTAACGCATGTGTTGAACGGGCTGCTGTTAACGCAATGTGAACCTAGCCTTAGGCTGCTTTCACGCATCAGTTTTTTGCCATCAGTCACAATCCATTGAATTTTGAAAAAAAAACGGATCAGTCGCAGATTGTGAAAAACTGATGCGACGGATCCATTTTTTCACCAGATGCGACTAGCTGATCCAGCTAATTGGATCCTAAAAAAAATCGGAGCATTCTCAGTTAAAAAAAGCAAACGACGTTATTTCGACGGATGCAAAAAACATTACTATGTCCGTCTTCTCCGGCCGCTGGATAAACAATTTTCGACGGATCCGGCGAAAAACGGATGAAACGTGATGCTATCCTTCGCAATCCGGCACCATTACAAGTCTATGAGAAAAAAACGGATCCGGCAGCAACTTTTGCCGGATCCGTTTCTTTTAAAATTAGCCGAATTGTGACTGACGGCAAACAACTGATGTGTGAAAGCAGCCTAAACACCTCAGCTCACCGCACACAAAAAAAACAAACCACAAAACTTGTCTCTTGGAAAAAGGGTTGAAGAAATTGAAAGTGGAAAAATGGTCCTGTCTTAAAGGCCACCTAAATTTTAGCTGCAGCAAAGATTGATATCGCTGTTGTCATACCTCACACACTTATTGCTGTGACAACCCCCCCTTAGATCTCTGCTGAATCCAAGGTTCTCCAAAGCCGACCATCTTTTAGGATGGTATATGAACATGTTCTGTATTTTGTCTGTAGATGGTGACCTGTCTTTTAGGAACGTGAAAAAAATGAACGTCCGTTCAGTACAGCAAGAGATTTCAGCTTCCATCAGAGACGACCTGACTGCTCCCCTGATATCTCAGTTTTCGTTCAATACTGCCAATCTGCAATGCCAGAATAAACTGATGAGGGTGATGTTTTTGGTAAAAAAAAAAATAATAATAAAAACAAACCTATTTCTGATCCCATACAGCCCCTTTAATTATCGACGCATTGATCGTATGCTCTCACAAGTGTCTCCAGACTTCGCTGTGTGAAGACGCCGGCGCTGCTGGAAGGCGTTAAGTGTGTCCTTCCCGTGTTAACGTGCAGAGCTGTGATAATTGAAGGCTCAGTTTCTACCATATCATCCAATTCCCAACCCTCCAGATTTCTCTGCACAGATGTTGCCTGCATTTCATTCTTTGCGCTTTTTTTTTTTTTTTCTTTTTTAACATTTCACAAAACCATTCCGACTAGTGACCCGGATTGTCCCCCACCCCTCCCCATGATACACAACCATCATTGACTAAATTCGTATGGTCGCCTTTTAAGTTTGACTTGACCTTTTGTGATTGTCAACTTCTGCGCTCGCAAAATCGGGAGGGGAGAATAGATCTGTGTTCCTGGCAGCAGCTGAAAAGTTTTGTAAGAAGCAGATGTCAAGCATCTTGTGGTTCTGGGGAATTTTTTTTTTCTTTTTTTTTTTTTTTTTTTTTTTTTTACCAACCAGAAGCTTATATAACGGACTGGCTGTAATTTTTATGACAATCAGGGGGATCCTTCTATTACGGGCGCTGAGAGTTGGCCTACCGATGGCAAGTTAATCAGAGGCACATGAGCCACATTAGCTCAGCGAGAGAGAAAACACGTTTGAAGTGATTCGATGGACGGAAGATTCAGACCAATTGAACGCAATTAAACGGCATTTAACCCTAAAATAAAAGAAGAGAAATGACCTGGAAACTAAAGTTTTTCATCAACTTCTGGATTCCCGGACATCCCAGAGTAGCAGCAGTAGTAATATGTTATTTTGCAAGTTTTCCCCCTACAAAGAATGGAGAGGTCTGTAATTTTTATCATAAGTACACCTCACCTGTGAGAGACAGAATCTTAAAAAGAAAAAGAAAATCCCAAAAATCTCTTTGTATGATTTTTACATTTTTAATTGACCTTTTGTTGCATGAAATAAGTATTTGATACAACAGAAAAACAGAACTTATTGTTTGGTACAGAAACCTTTGTTTGCAATTACCGAGGTCAGACTTTTCCTGTAGTTCTTGACCAAGTTTGCACACACTGCAGCAGGGATTTTGGCCCACTCCTTCATACAGATCTTCTTCTGAACTTTCAGGTTTCGGTAGGGTTGAGCGAAACGGGTCGTTCATTTTCATAAGTCGCCGACTTTTGGCAAAGTTGGCGTCTCATGAAACCCGACCCGATCCCTGTGTGGGGTCGGCCATGCGGTACGCGATCTAGGCGTGAAAGTCGCGTTTCGTATGACGCGTTTAGCGCCATTTTTGCAGCCAATGAAGGAGCGGTAGAGTGCTGATGTAGGTGTTAGGGGGGCGTACACAAGAACAGGCATTTTTTTTTCGCGTGCATTACAGCGATGCGCAAAGTGTAAAATGAGCGTTCTGGGAGAGAGAGAGAGAGATTGATTTAAAAAAGATTATTAAAAAAATTTCTTCATTGGGTTTCGTGTTTCGGCCGAAACCCGACTTTTCACGGTGGTCGGCCGATTACACTCAACTCGACTTTTAAGACAGTCGGGTTTCACAAAACCCAACTCGACCCTAAAAAACTAAAGGTCGCTCAACCCTAGGTTTTGGGGCTGTCACTGGGCAACATTGAGTTTCAGCTCCGTCCAAAGATTTTCTATTGGCTTCAGGTCTGGAGACTGGCTAGCCCACTCCAGGACCTTGAAATGTTTTTTACATAGCCACTCCTTAGGTGTCCTGGCTGTGTATTTCTTGTCATTGTCATGCTGGAAGACCCAGCCACGACCCATCTTCAATGCTCTTAATGAGGGAAGGAGGTTGTTGGCCAGAATCTTGCTATACATGACCTCATCCATCCCCCCATCAATGCGGTGCAGGGGTCTTGACCCTTTTTCAGAAAAGCACCCCCAAAGTATAATGTTTCCCCCACCATGCTTCATGGTTGGGACGGTGTTCTTGGGGTTGTACTCATCCTTCTACGTCCTCCAAACACGGCGAATGGAGTTGATACCAAAAAGTTTTATTTTGGTCTCATCTGACCATCATGACCTTCTCGCATGCCTCCTCTGGATCATCCAAATAGGCTTCAAATAGGCCTGGACATGTGCTGGCATGAGCAGAAGGGGACCTTGCGTGCCCTAAAGGATTTTAATCCATGACTGTGTAGTGTGTTACTAACAGTAATGTTTGAGACTGTGGTCCCAGCTCTATGCAGGTCATTGACCAGGACCTCCTTTGTAGTACTGGGCTGATTCCTGACCTTTCTCAGAATCATCCATACCCCACGAGGCGAGATCTTTCATAGGGCCCTAGACCGAGGAAGACTGACAGTCATCTTGTGTTTCTTCCATTTTCTAATAATTGTGCCACCAGATGTTGCCTTCTCAACAAGCAGCTTGCCTATTGTCCTGTAGCCCATATCAGCCTTGTGCAAGTCTACAGTTTGGTCCCTGGTGCCCTTAGACAGCTCTTTGGTCTTGGTCATGGTGAAGAGGTTGGAGTGTGATTGATTGAATGGGTGCACAGGTGTCTTTTATACAGGTAAGAAGTCCAAAAAGGTGCAATTAATACAGGTAATGAGTGCAGAATAGGAGGGCTTCTTAAACAAAAAGGCTACAGTTATATGAAAAAGTTTGGGCACCCCTATTAATCTTAAGCTTAATGTTTTATAAAAATTGTTTATTTTGCAACAGCTATTTCAGTTTCATATATCTAATAACTGTTGGACACAGTAATGTTTCTGCCTTGAAATGAGGTTTATTGTACTAACAGAAAATGTGCAATCTGCATTCAAACAAAATTTGACAGGTGCATAAGTATGGGCACCCTTATCATTTTCTTGTTTTAAATACTCCTACCTACTTTTTACTGACTTACTAAAGCACTTTTTTTGGTTTTGTAACCTCATTGAGCTTTGAACTTCATAGCCAGGTGTATGCAATCATGAGAAAAGCTACTTAAAGTGGCCACTTGCAAGTTGTTCTCCTGTTTGAATCTCCTCTGAAGAGTGGCATCATGGGCTCCTCAAAACAACTGTCAAATGATCTGAAAACAAAGATTATTCAACATAGTTGTTCAGGGGAAGGATACAAAAAGCTGTCTCCGAGATTTTTTTAACCATAACATTTTTATTTTATTAAACATTGTATAACAAAACAGCGTCATACAAGAATTTAGTTTCTGTATAGTGTGTATGAATAATAAACGATATAAACGATGTAAGGCTATAAATGACCTTCATTTTACAAAGAGGTAAATGACAAAGACAAGACAAGACAGTAAAAGGTAGAAGGAGGGGAAGGGAAAAAAAACCCTCAGTTAAATCGACTAATCAAATCCGAACTCAGCCCCACTACCTGTCGGATCCCGCTGCATAATAATCCCACGGGGACCATATTGCCTGGAAGCGCACCACCGAGTCATTTAGTAAGGCTGTAAGGTGTTCCATCCCTCTGACATCCATTATCCGTCTAGTGAGGATCTGAAGCGAAGGGGGACTCGGCTGCCTCCAAAGACGCGCAATCAGGCATCTGGCCGCCGTAAGGATATGTTGCAATAATCTATTGGAGAGTTTGCCCATACCCGGCGCCCCGTGACCCAGGAGAAGCACCAGCGGGATTAGTTCTATATCTGTATGCAATACCTTGTCAATGAGGGACTTAGCTTGACCCCAAAAAGGCACAATTTTTGGGCACGACCAGAATATGTGCATGAGGGACCCAGTGCTTCCCCCACATCTCCAACAGGAGGGAGGGACAGAGGGATTCAGTCCATGCAGAAACTCTGGAGTGTGATACCGGTGCATTAGTATCTTATAGATATTTTCTCTATAGAGAGTACACACTGATAATTTTGCGGCATTCCTCCAAATGACAGACCACTCTCGGGGAGAAATACGCCGCTCCAGGGCGGCCTCCCACTTGCGCATGTATAGAAAAGATTCACCAGACCCATCCCGTGGATCCGATAAAAGGTTATAAATTTCTGAGATCAGACCCCTGGTGTTCTCGCCCCTCCTGCAAATTTTCTCGAATTCCGTGGGGATCGAAGGTCCCGCTTTACCATATAGGGAGTTAGCAAAATCTCTGATTTGTAGGTATTGAAAGAATTCCCTGTTGGAAATCGAGAAATGTTGCTTAAGATAATCAAAGGAGTGAATCTCCATGGTCTCCCCGTCTATAATATCTGCAAATCTAAATAGGCCCGCTTTAAGCCAAGGGTGAACCATAGGAGACTCCAAACTGCTTGGGAGCTGTGGATGATAGATGAAGGACACCAGGGGGGAGCAAGGTGACATGAGGGCAAATCTCCGTGTGCAGGTGTTCCAAATGTCACGGGTGAACTGCATGGGGCCTAAAAGGGGCGGAAAGGACTTACATTGTGCTGGCGACCATAAAAGAGAGTTAGGGTGTATTGGGGCAAGCCATAATTTCTCTATTTCATTCCACTTGCTGTAGGCCCATAGGGACGTCCAGCAGGGGATTCTCAGGTGAGTAGCCCAGTAGTATTTAAGAATATTTGGCACAGAAAGCCCTCCCCTGGTCTTATGAGCTGTAATAACCTCCTTAGCCACTCTGTGGCGCTTTTGTTGCCATATGAACCTAATAATAGCCACCTGAAGGGACTTCAATTCCGAGACCGGTACTCCAACTGGGAGGGTCTCAAAGGCGTAGATCAGTTTGGGTAAAAGGCTCATTTTTACCGCCGCTATCCGACCCATCCACGAGAGAGGGAGTGATTGCCATTTAGTCAGGCGGGCTTTTGATTCTTTAAAGAGGGAGGGAAAATTTAGTTTGTAGAGGGTCTCATATGAGGACGTAATATTCACCCCCAGATATTTCACAGCATCCTGTTTCCACCTGAATTTAAAATTCAGGCGTAGGTGGTCCCATACCTCAGGGGGGACGTTCAGCGGCATAGCTTCCGTTTTGCTGGAATTGATTTTATACCCAGATAAGTCTCCATATCTCCTCAAAGCCCTCATGAGGTTCGGAAGAGACACGTGTAGATTAGTGAGCGTCAATAGGACATCATCTGCAAATAGTGCGATCTTAAAAGATTTACTCCCAACCATCACCCCAGTAATATTGGGGTCCCGTCGTATGGACGCTGCCAGGGGCTCTATGCAGAGGGCAAACAGGAGAGGCGACAACGGGCACCTGTTATGATCCGGTGGTAGGATCACCAAACTGACCTGATTGGTAAACCAGAATATTAGGACGAGCTCTGGGGATGTGGAAACTATACTGACCGCAACACTGAACCTATCCAAAACACACTAAAGGCAGCCGTGGAGCGTTACCTAAAAACCTAGACGCCTCGTCACAGCCTGAGGAACTAACTACCCCTAGAGAGAAAGCCAAGCCTCACTTGCCTCAGAGAAATGACCCCAAAGTTTAGACAGCCCCCACAAATAATAACAATGAGTTAAGGGGAAAATACAAACGTAGTAATGAAAAACAGGTTTAAGCAAATGAGGCCCGCTAACGCTAAATAGACTGAAGATAGCAAGGGATCTGTGCGGTCAGTAGGGTTGAGCGAAACGGGTCGATCATTTTCAAAAGTCGCCGACTTTTGGCTAAGTCGGCGTCTCATGAAACCCGATCCGACCCCTGTGCTTGTCGGCCATGCGGTACGCGACTTTCGCGCCAAAGTCGCGTTTCAATGACGCGAAAAGCGCCATTTCTCAGCCAATGAAGGTGAACGCAGAGTGTGGGCAGCGTGATGACATAGATCCTGGTCCCCACCATCTTAGAGAAGGGCATTGCAGTGATTGGCTTGCTGTCTGCGGCGTCACAGGGGCTATAAAGGGGCGTTCCCGCCGACCGCCATCTTACTGCTGCTGATCTGAGCTTAGGGAGAGGTTGCTGCCGCTTCGTCAGAAGCAGGGAGAGCGTTAGGCAGGGTCCACTAACCACCAAACCGCTTGTGCTGTAGCGATTTCCACTGTCCAACACCACCTTCGGTGTGCAGGAACAGTGGAAGCTATTTTTTTTTTTTTTTTCCTCAGCGCTGTAGCTCATTGGGCTGCCCTAGAAGGCTCCGTGATAGCTGTATTGCTGTGTGTACGCCACTGTGGAAACCAACTGCTTTTTTCAAAGCACATATCCTCTTGTTCCTTTCTGCACAGCTATCTTTTTTGTTTGTCCACACTTTTTATTTAATTTGTGCATCAGTCCACTCCTATTGCTGCCTGCCATACCTGGCTTACATTACTGCAGGGAGATAGTAATTGTAGGACAGTCCCTGTTTTTTTTTTTTTTTGTGGGAGATTAAGATTGGCATTTCTGCTACAGTGCCATCCCTGTGTGTGCCATCTCTCACTGAGTGGGCCATAGAAAGCCTATTTATTTTTTCCGTGATTTGTGTTCTAAAATCTACCTCAACACAGAAACACTACATCAATCAGTGGGAGAAAAATATTGGCCTCAGTCAGGGCTTGTGTGCCACTGCTGTGTGTGCTATCTCTCATTCAGTGGGCTATAGAAAGCCTATTTATTTATTTATTTTTTTTCTTATTATTTGGTTTCTAAAGTCTCCCTGAAAAAAAAAAAAAAAAAAAAAACAGTGGGAGAGTAATATTGCCCTTTCAGCTTGTGTGCCAGTCTTGACTCCTGGGTGTGCCACCTCTCTCTCATTCAGTGGGCCATAGAAAGGCTATTTATTTTTTTGGTTTTTTTAATATTATTTGGTTTCTAAAGTCTCCCTGAAAATAAAAGAAAAAAAACTTAAAAAAACAGTGGGAGAGTAATATTGCCCTTTCAGCTTGTGCGCCAGTCTTGACTCCTGGGTGTGCCACCTCTCTCTCTCTAATTGTGGGCCATAGAAAGCCTTTTTTTGTTTGTTTTTTTTAAAATATTATTTGGTTTCTAAAGTCTCCCTTAAAAAACAAAAAATACATAAAAAAACAGTGGGAGAGTAATATTGCCCTTTCAGCTTGTGTGCCAGTCTTGACTCCTGGGTGTGCCACCTCTCTCTCTCATTCAGTGGGCCATAGAAAGCCTATTTATTTTTTTGGTTTTTTTAATATTATTTGGTTTCTAAAGTCTCCCTGAAAAAAAAAAAACATAAAAAAAACAGTGGGAGAGTAATATTGCCCTTTCAGCTTGTGTGCCAGTCTTGACTCCTGGGTGTGCCACCTCTCTCCCTCTCATTCAGTGGGCCATAGAAAGCCTATTTATTTTTTTTTTTAAATATTATTGGGTTTCTAAAGTCTCCCTTAAAAAACAAAAAATACATAAAAAAACAGTGGGAGAGTAATATTGCCCTTTCAGCTTGTGTGCCAGTCTTGACTCCTGGGTGTGCCACCTCTCTCATTCAGTGGGCCATAGAAAGCATTTTTTTTTTTTCCTTGATTTGTGTTCTAAAATCTACCTCAACACAAAAACACTACATCAATCAGTGGGAGAAAAATATTGGCCTCAGTCAGGGCTTGTGTGCCACTGCTGTGTGTGCTATCTCTCATTCAGTGGGCTATAGAAAGCCTATTTATTTATTTATTTTTTTTCTTATTATTTGGTTTCTAAAGTCTCCCTGAAAAAAAAAAAACATAAAAAAACAGTGGGAGAGTAATATTGCCCTTTCAGCTTGTGTGCCAGTCTTGACTCCTGGGTGTGCCACCTCTCTCATTCAGTGGGCCATAGAAAGGCTATTTATTTTTTTGTTTTTTTTAATATTATTTGGTTTCTAAAGTCTCCCTTAAAAAACAAAAAATACATAAAAAAACAGTGGGAGAGTAATATTGCCCTTTCAGCTTGTGTGCCAGTCTTGACTCCTGGGTGTGCCACCTCTCTCATTCAGTGGGCCATAGAAAGGCTATTTATTTTTTTGGTTTTTTTAATATTATTTGGTTTCTAAAGTCTCCCTTAAAAAACAAAAAATACATAAAAAAACAGTGGGAGAGTAATATTGCCCTTTCAGCTTGTGTGCCAGTCTTGACTCCTGGGTGTGCCACCTCTCTCTCTCATTCAGTGGGCCATAGAAAGCCTATTTATTTTTTTGGTTTTTTTAATATTGTTTGGTTTCTAAAGTCTCCCTTAAAAAACAAAAAAAAACATAAAAAAACAGTGGGAGAGTAATATTGCCCTTTCAGCTTGTGTGCCAGTCTTGACTCCTGGGTGTGCCACCTCTCTCTCTCATTCAGTGGGCCATAGAAAGCCTATTTATTTTTTTGGTTTTTTTAATATTATTTGGTTTCTAAAGTCTCCCTGAAAAAAAAAAAAACATAAAAAAACAGTGGGAGAGTAATATTGCCCTTTCAGCTTGTGTGCCAGTCTTGACTCCTGGGTGTGCCACCTCTCTCCCTCTCATTCAGTGGGCCATAGAAAGCCTATTTATTTTTTTTTTTAAATATTATTGGGTTTCTAAAGTCTCCCTTAAAAAGCAAAAAATACATAAAAAAACAGTGGGAGAGTAATATTGCCCTTTCAGCTTGTGTGCCAGTCTTGACTCCTGGGTGTGCCACCTCTCTCTCATTCAGTGGGCCATAGAAAGGCTATTTATTTTTTTGGTTTTTTTTAATAATATTTGGTTTCTAAAGTCTCCCTGAAAATAAAAGAAAAAAAACTTAAAAAAACAGTGGGAGAGTAATATTGCCCTTTCAGCTTGTGCGCCAGTCTTGACTCCTGGGTGTGCCACCTCTCTCTCATTCAGTGGGCCATAGAAAGGCTATTTATTTTTTTGGTTTTTTTAATATTATTTGGTTTCTAAAGTCTCCCTGAGAAAAAAAAAAAAAAAAATTAGGTGGGAGATTAATATTGACATTAGTGCTTGAGTGACAGTCCTGCGTGTGTGTCATCTCTGTGATTTTGTGCCACAGAAAACAGAGTGTGTACCATTGTGCCTGATTTTCCTTGTGGTCTCACAAACCTGTTAAGGGATATTGAAATCATACTGAAGTTATAGCTCACCGTGTAAGTTGTTTGACAGCAACAAATAAAGTTACTTTGGTTAAGATTTTAAAACAATGAGGAAGTCTGGTGCAAGAGGTCGTCGTGGGCGTTCATTGTCAGCTGGTAATGATGGTAGTGGTAGTGGAGCATCAGGTGGTCGTGGGGATAAAAATATTCCACCTAAGTCTGGAGCTGTGGAGCCAGTTTCGTCGTCAGGCTACACAAGGCCTCGAACGCTCTCTTTTCTGGGAGTAGGAAAACCGCTTTTAAAGGCGGAGCAGCAACAGCAAGTTTTGGCTTACATTGCAGACTCAGCCTCTAGCTCTTTTGCCTCCTCTTCCGAAACTGGTAAATGTAAAAGCAGCGCGTCGCTTGTGGATGTTCACGGTCAGGGACAAGTCGCTTCCTTGTCCTCCTCAGCAAAAACTACAACAAGAGAGAAGGATGCAGCAGGCGACACAACGGGTCACTCCATGGAGCTCTTTACACATACCGTCCCTGGCTTAGAAAGTGAAACATTTAACAGGCCATGCCCATTACAAGTAGATTCTGACATGGAGTGCACTGATGCACAGCCACAGCCAGAGTACTATGCTGCTCCTTTGACTCAGACCACCACATTGCCCTCTCAGGGTACAGATCCACAATCAGACCCTGATGAGACTATGTTGCCCCGCCACGAACGCTATACCACCGACCGACACAGTGACACAGACGAAGTTGCACACGAGCTCGAAGAGGAGGTAATAGATGACCCAGTTATTGACCCCGATTGGCAGCCATTGGGGGAACAGGGTGCAGGCGGCAGTAGTTCAGAAGCGGAGGTGGAGGAGGGGCCGCAGCAGGCATCAACATCGCAACAGGTTCCATCTGCCGGGCCCGTATCTGGCCCAAAACGCGTGTCAAAGCCAAAACCTGTTGGAGGACAGCGTGGCCATCCGGTTAAAGCTCAGTCTGCAATCCCTGAAAAGGGATCCGAGTCTAGGAAGAGTGCAGTCTGGCATTTTTTTAAACAACATCCAACTGATCAGCGCAAAGTCATCTGTCAAAAATGTTCAACTAGCTTAAGCAGAGGTCAGAATCTGAAAAGTCTAAATACTAGTTGCATGCATAGACACTTAACCACCATGCATTTTCAAGCCTGGACTAACTACCAAACGTCCCTTAAGGTTGTAGCACCCTCGGCCAATGAAGCTAGTCAGCAACGCAACATCCCTTCCGTCACTGTAAGGCCACCATTTTCCGCACCACCGGCAGTATCTGTGCAGGTTTCTTTGCCAGCCAAAAGCACTCAGGGTCAGGGAACCACCAGTTTTGTAGGAGGAAATATTGCATCTAGGGCACCGGCGGAAACAATACCGTCTCCAACCGTCTCTCAGTCTGCCATGTACACCGGCACACCCGAAAGTTCCACGATCTCCAGCTCTCCAGTCCAGCTCACCCTACATGAGACTCTGGTTAGAAAAAGGAAGTACTTATCCTCGCATCCGCGTACACAGGGTTTTAACGCCCACATAGCTAGACTAATCTCGTTAGAGATGATGCCCTACCGGTTAGTTGAAAGCGAAGCTTTCAAAGCCCTGATGGAGTACGCTGAACCACGATACGAGCTACCCAGTCGACACTTTTTTTCCAGAAAAGCCATCCCAGCCCTGCACCAGCATGTTAAACAGCGCATCGTCCATGCACTCAGGCAATCTGTGAGTACAAAGGTGCACCTGACTACAGATGCATGGACCAGTAGGCATGGCCAGGGACGTTATGTGTCCATCACGGCACACTGGGTGAATGTGGTGGATGCAGGGTCCACAGGCGACATCAATTTAGGGACAGTTGTGCCTAGCCCACGGTCTAGGAAACAGTTGGCTGTAGGCGTTCGCACCCCCTCCTCCTCCTCCTCCTCGTCCTCCTGCAGAAGCTACAGCTCTTCCACAGAACGCAGTCTGCCAACCACTCCATCGGCAGATGACACTGTTGCACACCAGTTGTCCCATTATGGGCCAGCTACTGCCAAGCGTCAGCAGGCTGTATTGGCTATGAAGTGTTTGGGCGACAACAGACACACCGCGGAAGTTCTATCCGAGTTCTTGCAACAAGAAACGCAGTCGTGGCTGGGCACAGTAGATCTTGAGGCAGGCAAGGTAGTGAGTGATAACGGAAGGAATTTCATGGCTGCCATCTCCCTTTCCCAACTGAAACACATTCCTTGCCTGGCTCACACCTTAAACCTGGTGGTGCAGTGCTTATTGAAAACTTATCCTGGGTTCTCCGACCTGCTCCTCAAAGTGCGTGCACTTTGCTCACATATCCGACGTTCGCCTGTACACGCCAGCCGTATGCAGACCTATCAGCGGTCTTTGAACCTTCCCCAGCATCGCCTAATCATAGACGTTGCAACAAGGTGGAACTCAACACTGCACATGCTTCAGAGACTGTGCGAACAGAGGCGTGCTGTTATTTATTTGTGGGAGGATACACGGGCAGGCAGTAGGATGGCAGACATGGAGTTGTCAGGTGTGCAGTGGTCTAAGATACAAGACATGTGTCAAGTCCTTCAGTGTTTTGAGGAATGCACACGGCTGGTTAGTGCAGACAACGCCGTAATAAGCATGAGCATCCCCCTAATGCGTCTGCTGATGCAAAGTTTGACGCACATAAAGGAGCAGGCGTCTGCACCAGAGGAAGAGGAAAGCCTTGATGACAGTCAGCCATTGTCTGGTCAGGGCAGTGTACAGGACGAGGTAGCGGGCGAAGAGGAGGTGGAGGACGAGGAGGATGATGGGGATGAGTATATTTTTAATGCCGAACCTTTCCCGGGGGCACAGGAAATTGGTTGCGTGTCACGGCCGGGTTCTGGTTTTTTGAGGGACACAAGTGACGTAGATTTGCCTGCAACTGCCCCTCAACCAATCACAACCGGAGATTTGACAACTGTAACTTTGGCCCACATGGCGGATTATGCCTTACGTATCCTAAAAAGGGACACACGCATTACGAAAATGATGAACGATGACGATTACTGGTTGGCCTGCCTCCTTGATCCACGCTATAAAGGCAAATTGCAAAATATTATGCCACATGAGAACTTGGAACTAATATTAGCAACCAAACAATCAACTCTTGTTGACCGTTTGCTTCAGGCATTCCCAGCACACAGCGCACGTGATCGTTCTCACACGAGCTCAAGGGGGCAGCAGACTAGGAGTGTTAGGGGTGCACACATCAGAAGTGGCGTTGGACAGAGGGGTTTTCTGACCAGGTTGTGGAGTGATTTTGCTATGACCGCAGACAGGACAGGTACTGCTGCATCAATTGAAAGTGACAGGAGACAACATTTGTCCAGTATGGTTACTAACTATTTTTCATCCCTTATCGATGTTCTCCCTCAACCGTCATTCCCATTTGATTACTGGGCCTCCAAATTAGACACCTGGCCAGAATTGGCAGAATATGCATTGCAGGAGCTTGCTTGCCCGGCAGCAAGTGTCCTATCAGAAAGAGTATTCAGTGCTGCAGGTTCAATATTAACCGAAAAAAGGACTCGTCTGGCTACCCAAAATGTTGACGATCTAACATTCATTAAAATGAACCACAACTGGATTTCGAAATCTTTTGCCCCACCTTGCCCGGCCGACACCTAGCTTTCCTATGAAAAGCTCTTGCCTGTGAATTACTTTTCTAATGTCTAATTTGCTGCAGCTGATTGTACAGCATACGACATGTTTACACCTCCCTAAATGGCAAAACTCCCCACACGGGGCCGTGGTATCGCGACTTGGCGCAAGCACCCGTGAGACTGCTGTTTGTCTGAAGAGGTGGGTGTGCTCGCTTTTGGTTGACGGCATTGCTACTGGGTCCCTCATAGTACAATGTAGTGTCTCTGGCGGTGGTGGTGCGCACCCAACGTCAGACACACCGTTGTAACATGAGGGGCCCTGGGGCGGTCCCGCCGGCCTCAAGAGAGTTCCCCCCTACCCCAGCTCAAAATGTGCTCTACCACGTGCAAAATTATGTCGCACAGCTCCACCAATCTTTAGTCTATTCGCTGACATCATTCAATGTCTGGCACTGACAATACAAATTTGTAGACATCTATGATGCAACTTAAAGTAGTCTGTGTCTGTGTCCTATATTGGCACCATTAAATAGTTACTGCCAAATTACTATGTCAGAAACTCAGTAGATGAGCCCACCCCTGTACCTAAGTATGCCACCTTTTTTTTTGTTTTGGTTGTTTTGCGAGACATTAACATCTATTTATATTTTGGGAGTACTGGGACAGACACTCCTTGCACTACTCCTCCACTCACCACCAAGCTGCCTGTGTATCCATGTAACCGCTGTAAAGCTGCCATGAGCCTATTGTTTGTTATTTTAGGCCTTTGATAGCCTGTCTGCGGTCCCTACTTTAAATACTCCTCCACTGACCACCAAGCTGCCTGTGTATCCATGTAACCGATGTAAAACTGCCATGAGCCTATTGTTTGTTATTTTAGGCCTTTGATAGCCTGTCTGCGGTCCCTACTTTAAATATTCCTCCACTCATCACCAGCTGCCTGCCCGTGTATCCATGTAACCGCTGTAAAACTGCCATGAGCCTATTGTTTGTTATTTTAGGCCTTTGATAGCCTGTCTGCGGTCCCTACTTTAAATACTCCTCCACTGACCACCAAGCTGCCTGTGTATCCATATAACCGATGTAAAACAGCCATGAGCCTATTGTTTGTTATTTTAGGCCTTTGATAGCCTGTCTGCGGTCCCTACTTTAAATACTCCTCCACTGACCACCAAGCTGCCTGTGTATCCATATAACCGATGTAAAACAGCCATGAGCCTATTGTTTGTTATTTTAGGCCTTTGATAGCCTGTCTGCGGTCCCTACTTTAAATACTCCTCCACTCATCACCAGCTGCCTGCCCGTGTATCCATGTAACCGCTGTAAAACTGCCATGAGCCTATTGTTTGTTATTTTAGGCCTTTGATAGCCTGTCTGCGGTCCCTACTTTAAATACTCCTCCACTCACCACCAAGCTGCCTGTGTATCCATGTAACCGCTGTAAAGCTGCCATGAGCCTATTGTTTGTTATTTTAGGCCTTTGATAGCCTGTCTGCGGTCCCTACTTTAAATACTCCTCCACTCATCACCAGCTGCCTGCCCGTGTATCCATGTAACCGCTGTAAAACTGCCATGAGCCTATTGTTTGTTATTTTAGGCCTTTGATAGCCTGTCTGCGGTCCCTACTTTAAATACTCCTCCACTCACCACCAAGCTGCCTGTGTATCCATATAACCGATGTAAAACAGCCATGAGCCTATTGTTTGTTATTTTAGGCCTTTGATAGCCTGTCTGCGGTCCCTACTTTAAATACTCCTCCACTCATCACCAGCTGCCTGCCCGTGTATCCATGTAACCGCTGTAAAACTGCCATGAGCCTATTGTTTGTTATTTTAGGCCTTTGATAGCCTGTCTGCGGTCCCTACTTTAAATACTCCTCCACTCACCACCAAGCTGCCTGTGTATCCATGTAACCGCTGTAAAGCTGCCATGAGCCTATTGTTTGTTATTTTAGGCCTTTGATAGCCTGTCTGCGGTCCCTACTTTAAATACTCCTCCACTGACCACCAAGCTGCCTGTGTATCCATATAACCGATGTAAAACAGCCATGAGCCTATTGTTTGTTATTTTAGGCCTTTGATAGCCTGTCTGCGGTCCCTACTTTAAATACTCCTCCACTCATCACCAGCTGCCTGCCCGTGTATCCATGTAACCGCTGTAAAACTGCCATGAGCCTATTGTTTGTTATTTTAGGCCTTTGATAGCCTGTCTGCGGTCCCTACTTTAAATACTCCTCCACTCACCACCAAGCTGCCTGTGTATCCATATAACCGATGTAAAACAGCCATGAGCCTATTGTTTGTTATTTTAGGCCTTTGATAGCCTGTCTGCGGTCCCTACTTTAAATACTCCTCCACTCATCACCAGCTGCCTGCCCGTGTATCCATGTAACCGCTGTAAAACTGCCATGAGCCTATTGTTTGTTATTTTAGGCCTTTGATAGCCTGTCTGCGGTCCCTACTTTAAATACTCCTCCACTCACCACCAAGCTGCCTGTGTATCCATGTAACCGCTGTAAAGCTGCCATGAGCCTATTGTTTGTTATTTTAGGCCTTTGATAGCCTGTCTGCGGTCCCTACTTTAAATACTCCTCCACTGACCACCAAGCTGCCTGTGTATCCATATAACCGATGTAAAACAGCCATGAGCCTATTGTTTGTTATTTTAGGCCTTTGATAGCCTGTCTGCGGTCCCTACTTTAAATACTCCTCCACTCATCACCAGCTGCCTGCCCGTGTATCCATGTAACCGCTGTAAAACTGCCATGAGCCTATTGTTTGTTATTTTAGGCCTTTGATAGCCTGTCTGCGGTCCCTACTTTAAATACTCCTCCACTCATCACCAGCTGCCTGCCCGTGTATCCATGTAACCGCTGTAAAGCTGCCATGAGCCTATTGTTTGTTATTTTAGGCCTTTGATAGCCTGTCTGCGGTCCCTACTTTAAATACTCCTCCACTCATCACCAGCTGCCTGCCCGTGTATCCATGTAACCGCTGTAAAACTGCCATGAGCCTATTGTTTGTTATTTTAGGCCTTTGATAGCCTGTCTGCGGTCCCTACTTTAAATACTCCTCCACTCATCACCAGCTGCCTGCCCGTGTATCCATGTAACCGCTGTAAAACTGCCATGAGCCTATTGTTTGTTATTTTAGGCCTTTGATAGCCTGTCTGCGGTCCCTACTTTAAATACTCCTCCACTGACCACCAAGCTGCCTGTGTATCCATATAACCGATGTAAAACAGCCATGAGCCTATTGTTTGTTATTTTAGGCCTTTGATAGCCTGTCTGCGGTCCCTACTTTAAATACTCCTCCACTCATCACCAGCTGCCTGCCCGTGTATCCATGTAACCGCTGTAAAACTGCCATGAGCCTATTGTTTGTTATTTTAGGCCTTTGATAGCCTGTCTGCGGTCCCTACTTTAAATACTCCTCCACTCACCACCAAGCTGCCTGTGTATCCATGTAACCGCTGTAAAGCTGCCATGAGCCTATTGTTTGTTATTTTAGGCCTTTGATAGCCTGTCTGCGGTCCCTACTTTAAATACTCCTCCACTCATCACCAGCTGCCTGCCCGTGTATCCATGTAACCGCTGTAAAACTGCCATGAGCCTATTGTTTGTTATTTTAGGCCTTTGATAGCCTGTCTGCGGTCCCTACTTTAAATACTCCTCCACTCACCACCAAGCTGCCTGCCCGTGTATCCATGTAACCGCTGTAAAACTGCCATGAGCCTATTGTTTGTTATTTTAGGCCTTTGATAGCCTGTCTGCGGTCCCTACTTTAAATACTCCTCCACTCACCACCAAGCTGCCTGTGTATCCATGTAACCGATGTAAAACTGCAGTATTTTGCTTATAAAAAAGAAAATACTGGAGAGATATCAAATGCAGACATTTTAACATTAAAAACAAAAACACATACAACAAAAAACTGGTACAGTACAAAAATTGGCCACCAGCTACAAAAACTTTCTCCTGCAAGTAGTTAACTGAAAGGTTTTTTTCCATTGAAAACACAGATATGGCATCCACCGAGTGTTGTCCTGTCGCGTCTTCTTTATATTATTGCCAAGAAGCTGCAACTGAATAAAGCTGAGCTTCTACCTTCTGCCTCTTATTAACTGCTTTTTTTTAAAAAAAATTGTCCACCAGCTACAAAAACTTTCTCCTGCAAGTAGTTAACTGAAAGGTTTTTTTCCATTGAAAACACAGATATGGCATCCACCGAGTGTTGTCCTGTCGCATCTTCTTTATATTATTGCCAAGAAGCTGCAACTGAATAAAGCTGAGCTTCTACCTTCTGCCTCTTATTAACTGCTTTTTTTTAAAAAAAATTGTCCACCAGCTACAAAAACTTGCTCCTGCAAGTAGTTAACTGAAAGGTTTTTTTCCATTGAAAACACAGATATGGCATCCACCGAGTGTTGTCCTGTCGCGTCTTCTTTATATTATTGCCAAGAAGCTGCAACTGAATAAAGCTGAGCTTCTACCTTCTGCCTCTTATTAACTGCTTTTTTTAAAAAAAATTGTCCACCAGCTACAAAAACTTGCTCCTGCAAGTAGTTAACTGAAAGGTTTTTTTCCATTGAAAACACAGATATGGCATCCACCGAGTGTTGTCCTGTCGCGTCTTCTTTATATTATTGCCAAGAAGCTGCAACTGAATAAAGCTGAGCTTCTACCTTCTGCCTCTTATTAACTGCTTTTTTTTAAAAAAATTGTCCACCAGCTACAAAAACTTTCTCCTGCAAGTAGTTAACTGAAAGGTTTTTTTCCATTGAAAACACAGATATGGCATCCACCGAGTGTTGTCCTGTCGCGTCTTCTTTATATTATTGCCAAGAAGCTGCAACTGAATAAAGCTGAGCTTCTACCTTCTGCCTCTTATTAACTGCTTTTTTTAAAAAAAATTGTCCACCAGCTACAAAAACTTGCTCCTGCAAGTAGTTAACTGAAAGGTTTTTTTCCATTGAAAACACAGATATGGCATCCACCGAGTGTTGTCCTCTCGCGTCTTCTTTATATTATTGCCAAGAAGCTGCAACTGAATAAAGCTGAGCTTCTACCTTCTGCCTCTTATTAACTGCTTTTTTTAAAAAAAATTGTCCACCAGCTACAAAAACTTGCTCCTGCAAGTAGTTAACTGAAAGGTTTTTTTCCATTGAAAACACAGATATGGCATCCACCGAGTGTTGTCCTGTCGCGTCTTCTTTATATTATTGCCAAGAAGCTGCAACTGAATAAAGCTGAGCTTCTACCTTCTGCCTCTTATTAACTGCTTTTTTTTAAAAAAATTGTCCACCAGCTACAAAAACTTGCTCCTGCAAGTAGTTAACTGAAAGGTTTTTTTCCATTGAAAACACAGATATGGCATCCACCGAGTGTTGTCCTGTCGCGTCTTCTTTATATTATTGCCAAGAAGCTGCAACTGAATAAAGCTGAGCTTCTACCTTCTGCCTCTTACTAACTGCTGTTTTTTTAAAAAATTGGCTGTTCCGGCCTACTAAAGGTGAATGTCTGCCCCTGCCTGGTGTTGTCCTCAACTGAATAAAGCTGAGCTTCAACCTTCAGTTCCAAATTACCATTTTTAAAAATGCAATTGGCTGTTCCGGCCTACTAAAGGTGTCTGTCTGCACCTGCCTGGTGTTGTCCTCAACTGAATAAAGCTGAGCTTCTACCTTCTGCCTCTTACTAACTGCTGTTTTTTTTAAAAATTGGCTGTTCCGGCCTACTAAAGGTGAATGTCTGCCCCTGCCTGGTGTTGTCCTCAACTGAATAAAGCTGAGCTTCTACCTTCTGTTCCAAATTACCATTTTTAAAAATGCCATTGGCTGTTCCGGCCTACTAAAGGTGTCTGTCTGCCCCTGCCTGGTGTTGTCCTCAACTGAATAAAGCTGAGCTTCAACCTTCAGTTCCAAATTACCATTTTTAAAAATGCAATTGGCTGTTCCGGCCTACTAAAGGTGTCTGTCTGCCCCTGCCTGGTGTTGTCCTCAACTGAATAAAGCTGAGCTTCTACCTTCTGCCTCTTACTAACTGCTGTTTTTTTTAAAAATTGGCTGTTCCGGCCTACTAAAGGTGAATGTCTGCCCCTGCCTGGTGTTGTCCTCAACTGAATAAAGCTGAGCTTCTACCTTCTGTTCCAAATTACCATTTTTAAAAATGCCATTGGCTGTTCCGGCCTACTAAAGGTGTCTGTCTGCCCCTGCCTGGTGTTGTCCTCAACTGAATAAAGCTGAGCTTCAACCTTCAGTTCCAAATTACCATTTTTAAAAATGCAATTGGCTGTTCCGGCCTACTAAAGGTGTCTGTCTGCCCCTGCCTGGTGTTGTCCTCAACTGAATAAAGCTGAGCTTCTACCTTCTGCCTCTTACTAACTGCTGTTTTTTTAAAAAATTGGCTGTTCCGGCCTACTAAAGGTGTCTGTCTGCCCCTGCCTGGTGTTGTCCTCAACTGAATAAAGCTGAGCTTCAACCTTCAGTTCCAAATTACCATTTTTAAAAATGCAATTGGCTGTTCCGGCCTACTAAAGGTGTCTGTCTGCCCCTGCCTGGTGTTGTCCTCAACTGAATAAAGCTGAGCTTCAACCTTCAGTTCCAAATTACCATTTTTAAAAATGCAATTGGCTGTTCCGGCCTACTAAAGGTGTCTGTCTGCCCCTGCCTGGTGTTGTCCTCAACTGAATAAAGCTGAGCTTCAACCTTCAGTTCCAAATTACCATTTTTAAAAATGCAATTGGCTGTTCCGGCCTACTAAAGGTGTCTGTCTGCCCCTGCCTGGTGTTGTCCTCAACTGAATAAAGCTGAGCTTCTACCTTCTGCCTCTTACTAACTGCTGTTTTTTTAAAAAATTGGCTGTTCCGGCCTACTAAAGGTGTCTGTCTGCCCCTGCCTGGTGTTGTCCTCAACTGAATAAAGCTGAGCTTCAACCTTCAGTTCCAAATTACCATTTTTAAAAATGCAATTGGCTGTTCCGGCCTACTAAAGGTGTCTGTCTGCCCCTGCCTGGTGTTGTCCTCAACTGAACAAAGCTGAGCTTCCACATTCTGGCTTTCGCCCTATACTATCAGATATTAAACTGCATTTGGCCTACTAGTGTGGTTAGGCCCTTGAAACAGTGTCTGCTGCTCTTGGGTTTGCTACTCCACTGAACAAAGCAATGCCGCCTGTTTAGTCCTGTTACCAATTTTGAACTGCATTTAGCCTACTTTATTCTTTGGCCCTATATCTGTTTCCTCCTCATCCTGCCCATTGCCCAGCCACTGCTAGATGAGTCTGCTGGTACATTGACCTAGACCACTACATTCCCCTTATACTCTACACAGCCAGAATCTGACCCTGCTGAAAGTAAGGTTCCCCTTCCCGCATGTTATACCACCTTACACAGGGACAGAGAGGAAGGTGCAGATGAAAGTGCAGGTTCCTTCATCAGGTGGGGGGGCATACTCGTTGGCGACGTCACTGGCACAGGGCCCCTCAGAGTACGCAAAAGTGTCGCTGCTGGTGGGAGGCGCCCCCGCCATGCAAACACACATCGCTGTACTTTGAGGGGCCCTGTGCCAGTGCCAATGCGAACGAGTGGGCCCCCCCTGCTTGCTCAGGATCACAGCACTTGCAACGTTGAAATACTTACCTTTCCCTGCAACACCGCCGTGACGTAGTCCGCATTTCCTGGGCCCACGAAAAACTTGAGCCGGCCCTACTCCCCCCACAACTTTTGCCAAATGACCCCCAATTCCCTATGCCCAACTATTATTATAAAGTTAATTAAGATTGACAAGCTTCAGAAACAAGAATGGATGTTTTTGGCATTAAAATGGGCACTGTAGGTGTTTTCCTGGCCTCCACTCACTGCCGACTATGCTTCCCCATTGACTTGCATTGGGTTTCGTGTTTCGGTCGATCCCCGACTTTTAGCGATAATCGGCCGACTGCACTCGACTCGACTCTGGACAAAATCGGGTTTCACAAAACCCGACTCGATCTTAAAAAAATGAAAGTCGCTCAACTCTAGCGGTCAGTACAAAAACTATCAAAAACTATCCACGCAGAAAATACAAGAACCCCCACACCGACTCACGATGTGAGGGGCGCACTCTGCACCCCAGAACTTCCAGCAAGCAAAAAATCACATATAAGCAAGCTGGACTGAACTCATCATATAATGAAACATATTTTCAAGAGAAAAATGAGCAAACATAAACTAGCAAGACGTAGCTTCTCCGGATGGAGACAGGTCACAAGGAAGTCCAGAGAGATCAGAACCAGTACTGAATACAACGACAGCAGGCAACAAACAAAGGTGCAGGTGGAATTAAATAGGAACCAGCATAGCAGGAAATGAAGCAGCTGAGCCCATCTCCAGACCCGCAGTATCGCTAAAGGCCACCAGAGGGAGCCCAGATGGAATTCACAACAGGCACCCCTGCCTGGTGCCATTCGATATAGTGAATGGTTTGGATGTACAGAGAGGGAGTTTTATGGCTGCTGTAGGGTGGTTATATAGGGATCTCAGCGCGGACAAAAATCCGCCCGAGATGCCAAAGACCCGCATCGTACTAAAAAGGAATGGCCAGGAGAGGCGATCGAAAGCCTTCTCGGCGTCAAGGCTCAATACTAGTGTTTGCAATTTCTTTCGGTTCGAGATATCCACCAAGTCCACAACCCTCCTGGTGTTATCACCCCCTTGATGGCATGGTATAAAGCCTAATTGGTCTTTATAAATAATCGAGGGTAGCCATTTATTAAGTCTGGAGGCCAGTAGCTTGGTGAACACCTTCAAATCCGAATTCAAAAGGGCTATTGGTCTATAGTTTGCACAGTCCAAGGGGTCCCTAGGCGGCTTTGGAAGGAGGATGAGGTGGGAATGTAGCATTGTGGACGGGATTGGGTCGCCTTGCAAGAAGGAGTTAAATAATGAGGCCAAGTGAGGAAGAAGTGTTTTGGCGAATGTCTTATAGTAAAAGTACGTCAGACCATCAGGGCCAGGTGATTTTCCCATGGGCAGGGACTCCAAAACCTCCTCTACCTCTTCAGAGGAGACTGCACTATTTAGAGATTCAATCTCTTCACTAGGTAGGGAGGGGAGGTCTAAGGTAGCAAGATAGTCTTCAATAGCCCCTGAACCCTGGGATCCATCAGCCGATGGGGGACCAAGATTGTACAATTTTTTAGAAATTATAAAAAATATCAGCTATGGCATCAGGGTGATAGTGTGTCACCCCTGCAGCGTCCCGCAAGGCCTGAGGACATGAAGCTGCGGAGCGTTCCTTCAGCTGGCGTGCCAGGAGGGTATGTGCCTTATTGCCCCTTTCATAGAATTTCTGTCTAGAGAAAGTTAGCAGCTTCTCCGCCCCCGCCACCGCCAGATCTTTTAATTTTTCCCTTAGTCTGACCACCTCTTTCAAAGCGGCCAGAGAGGGAGATTCAGCGAGTGTCTTCTCATGAAGCTTTAGTTGAGATGTCAAATGTGCCCTCTGGACCCCCGCGGATCTCTTGGCCCTGGCACCGTCCCTAACACAATGGCCCCTCATCACCGCCTTATGTGCCTCCCATAGAATTCCCAGGGAGGAGACTGAGCCCGTATTGAGCTGGAAGAATTCCTCCAGTTGCTTATGCAATGAGGCCCTGACTTCGGGGTCCTTGAGTAAAGATTCATTTAAGCGCCAGTGGCCAAATATAGGTCGCGAATGGGCTCCCTCAAGTTCCATGATCACAGGAGCATGATCTGACCAGGTAATGGAGCCCAGTTCCACCCCCCCCCCCCAGCCTCTTAAGAATAGTAGAGTTTACAAAGAAGTAATCGATCCTGGTATGGGTCTGGTGTGGGTGTGAAAAGAAGGTAAAGGCCCTCTCTCCAGGGTGTGCCACCCTCCATGCGTCAAAGAGAACCTCAGATCTTATAATCCCCCGGAAGCCCAAAGACAGCTTCTTTACAGAGTCAGAGGGCGGCAACCCCCCCCCCCCCCCCCCCCCCCCCCGAGAGAAAGCCTGTCAAATGTTTCAGAGAACGGAAGATTGAAATCTCCACCTACTATCGTCGCCGCATGGGGAAGCCCCCCTACGAGTGAGAACACCCCCCTCAGAAAGCGAATCTGTCCCTCGTTCGGGGCATAAATGTTAGCGAGAATATGAGGTGAGCCCCCCACCTGTGCTTCCAGGATCACGTAATGTCCCTTAGGGTCAGAGTGATTTCCGGTGACTTGTATAGGGCAATTTTTTGCAATCAGGATTGCAACCCCCCCTTTCTTAGTATTCGTGCTTGCTAGATATTGTTGGGGATATAAGTGGGCTGCAAACTTAAATGAGCCTGTAGAGTCAAAGTGGGTCTCTTGGATGAAAGCCACGTCTGCCCTAGTGGAGCGCAGCTCCTGTAACAGCAATTTCCTCTTGCGGGGAGAGTTAAGACCCCGCACGTTAATAGATACAATACGTGTCATCTTAGTTGCATTAAGTGGAATGTAGTGCAGGTGTCGGGACCGTTACCTTTGAAGGTGTAGGTTAACATAGAGGTTGTCTCAGCGTGGGTGGTCCACCAGATAAAGGCTGTCAAGGATCGAACTGAGGGTGGAAACAAAATTTGGATGGTTGGGTAGGATAAGAACAACAAGGAGAAGGGAAGACATAGACACTCAGTTAGTAAATTACATATCCAAAAAGTGAAAAAACATAGAAAAACAATTGAGAACATTACCCGGGGTTTAACCTGGAGAGGGATCCCCTGAGGAAACCCACTCTTGGCTCGGAGGGCCAGAGTGGTAGAAAAAGTCGGTCTCAATATCAATCCCAGGGAAGCCCTAGGATAGGTGGAAGTCTCCGAATCCGAGAGAGCCGGTCTATCTCCAGCCAGCCGCCCCTCCAACGTAAAGAAAGGGGCAACTGGGAAGCAACCGAAGTGGCCTTGGCGAAGCCCCCGCCACCCGCCTTCCCGGGTGACCTGCTACAATTGTTTCAGTAAATGATGCGGCTCCAGACACACAGAAGCAGCATTGTGTCCATCCCCCGGCGGGGTTTGGATGTCCCATTTCCAGCGTTACAGGCGAGAAAGCAGAGGGGCCAGTCAGTAAGGGGGGCTTAGAGAAAAAGAGAATATGCGGCCTGTTCTAAACAAACCTAAACTAAGAGTCAAGCCAACGGGTACGGGGGGAAGATGGGGCGCAGCCGCCTCTCCCCCCGCCTCCCCCACGCGCCTTCCTCCCCCAAACTTGGTCCACACCGGTGGAGGAGGAGCCCCAGGTACATGCAGGACCCATGGTGGAATGTTGACCGCCGGGATCTCCAAGGTTGTACAGAAGGCCGTCACATCAGCAGGGGTGCGCAGAGTCGCGGACTTTCCATCTTTCCTGGCTGTCAGGGCAAATGGGAACCCCCATCTATACTTAATTTGGTGTTCCTAGAGTATTAGCAAGAGGGGCCTGAGGTGTCTCCACTTCTGCAGGGTTAAATGGGAGAGATCAGGGAAGAGCTGAACCTCTGTTCCCCGAAATGAGGGGGTCTGGTTCCGGGTCCTGGCTTTGGACATGATCAATTCTTTAGTAGTAAAGTCGTGAACACAGCATATAATATCTTGGGGTTGAGTAGACATGTTCTTAGGCTGTAGCACCCTGTGTGCTCTGTCCAATTTAGTTATATTGGTTGAAGGTGCACCCAGAATATTGTTAACGATGTCCTGCAGGATCAAATCAGGAGACTCCGAGTCCTCCACCTCAGGCACTCCTCTCACACGTATGTTGCATCTGCGTCCCCTATTGTCCAAATCCTCCAAGTGGGACTGCATTTCCTCCATCACTTTTTGTTGTGAGGACACTAGCTGGTGAATTTCTGTCAGGTGATTTCTTGTAGAGTCATGTTCCTCTTCCAGGGCCTCAATCCTCCCATTTAAGTGTTGTAAATCTCGTCTGACGTTGGCTATTTCTGCCCTGCATATGTCTTTGACCTCACTAATGAGGATCTTAAAGTCCTCTTTAGATGGTAGGGTTGCCAGAATAGACTGCCAGTCTTGGGAGGGAGGGGCAGGCCCCCTGAAGCTGCCATCAGGCTGTGAGTTAGGAGGATAGTTAACTAAATGATGTGGATGATGAGAGAAGTAGTATCCCTGATGGGGTTGGATATAGGCAGTGTCCTGTGTAGTATTCTGTCCATGGACCTCCTGATGTAATGAGGAGCTGTTTGTTTGTGTGGGCTGATATGAAGGGTAAAGGAAGGGGGGCCCAGCACCCCCCTCCCCCTCACCTTGTGGCTGCTGTTAGCAGCGGTGCTGATCTGGTCTCCATGAAGTCCTGCTCCTTCTGTGTACGGCTCATCCCCCGATGTAGAGGGGGAGATCTCCTCCTCCTCCCTGCAGCCATCTGTCTCCTGAGTGCCGTCCTGATGCAGAGCGTCGCGCCGGGAAGCTTCCTCCTCACTGCCCTGTCTCTGTAAAGATGGCGCCTGTGTATCTCCCTGGACTTGTTCAAGGCCCAGAAAAGCGTCCAGAGCCGTCCGCTGTGCCGGCTGGTCCACCGCTGGCTGCTGTGTGAGTCTAGGTTTCCTGGGCCCCATGCTGACTGTGGAACCCGGTGATGCAGGGTGATATTATGCTATTTATAGCTGGGAGATGGCGGGAGCTCCCTCACCACACGTCTGCTCAGCTCGGCATCCGGACACGCCCCATTGTCTCAGAGATTTAACCTGTCAATTTCCACTGTGAGGAACATAGTAAGGAAATGGAAGAACACAGGTACAGTTCTTGTTAAGGCCAGAAGTGGCAGGCCAAGAAAAACATCAGAAACGCAGAGAAGAAGAATGGTGAGATCAGTCAAGGACAATCCTCAGACCACCTCCAGAGAGCTGCAGCATCAACTTGCTGCAGATGGTGTCACTGTGCATCGGTCAACTATACAACGCACTTTGCACAAGGAGAAGCTTATGGGAGAGTGATGCGAAAGAAGTAGTTTCTGCAAACACGCCACAAACAGAGTCGGCTGAGGTATGCAAAAGCACATTTGGAGAAGCCAATTTCTTTTTGGAAGAAGGTCCTGTGGACTGATGAAACCTAGATTGAGTTGTTTAGTCATACAAAAAGGCGTTATGCATGGCGGCAAAAAAACACAGCATTCCAAGAAAAACACTTGCTACCCACAGTAAAATTTGGTGGAGGTTCCATCATGCTTTGGGGCTGTGTGACCAATGCCAGCACCGGGAATCTAGTTAAAGTTGAGGGATGCATGGATTCCTCTCAGTATCAGCAGATTCTTGACAATAATGTTCATGAATCAGTGACAAAGTTGAAGTTACGCAGGGGATGGATCTTTCAGCAAGACAATGATCCAAAACACCGCTCCAAATCTACTCAGGCATTCATGCAGAGGAACAATTACACTGTTCTGGAATGGCCATCCCTGTCCCCAGACCTGAATATCATTGAACATCTGTGGGATCATTTGAAGAGGGCTGTCCATGCTCGGCGACCATCAAACTTAACTGAACTGGAATTGTTTTGTAAAGAGCAATTGTCAAAAATACTTTCATCCAGGAAAAAATGCGGTTTTACAGCTGCCCCTATGGAAAACCGCAGTTGTAAACCCGCAGTGAAAACCGCAGAAAAACGCGGTAAATCAGCGTTAAATCCGAGATAAATCTGCAGCAAAAACGCAACGTTTTTGCCCTGCAGATTTATCAAATCTGCTGCGGAAAAATCCTCAGTGGCCAAGAATACGTGTGCACATACAGTTATATGAAAAGGTTTGGGCACCCCTATTAAAAAAATGACATACTCACCTCTTGTCCTGAGCAGGCGGGGACACCGCCACTTGCAATATTCACCTGTCCCTGTTCCACCGCGCCGCTCTGTCTTCCATTTCTCTGGTGTGATTGTTCAGGCAGAGGGCGGCGCGCACACTAAACACGTTATCGCGCCCTCTGACCTGAACGTCACAGCCAGAGGATGCGGAAGACACAGCGGCGCCCGGCGGTGGAACGGGGACAGGTGAATATAGCATGGCTCACCTCCCCCATTATACTCATCCTCCCTGCGCCGGCAGCTTTTTCCTGTGTCCAACGGTCATTGGTACCGCTCATCAAAGTAATGAATATGCGCTCCACCCCCCATGGGAGTGGACTCGCGTCCATATTCATTACTTTAATGAGCGGTACCACGTGACCGCTGAACACAGGAAGTTCTGCGGGTGCCGGAGAAGCAGGGACATGCAGAGATGCGCCGGGAGAAGGTGAGTATCATGGACAGCTGCCACTCCCCTGCCGACCCCCTGGGACAATGACTCGAGTATAACCCGAGAGGGGCACTTTCAGCCTAAAAAGATAGGCTGAAAATCTCGGCTTATACTCGAGTATATACGGTGTATATAATATAAATATATACTGGTGCTTCTCATAAAATTAGAATGTCATCAAAAAGTTAATTTATTTCAGTTCTTCAATACAAAAAGTGTAACTCATATAGAGTCATTACAAGCAGAGTGATCTATTTCGTCTCTTTCAAGTGTTTATTTTTGTTATTGTTGATGATTATGGCTTACAGCCAGTGAAAACCCAAAAGTTATTATCTCAGAAAGTTAGAATAATTAACAAAAAACACATGCAAAGGCTTCCTAAGCATTTTAAAAAGTTCCCTTAGTCTGTTTCAGTAGCTCCACAATCATGGGGAAGACTGCTGACTTGATACATGTCCAGAAGGCAGTCATTGACACACTCCACCAGGGGTGTAAGCCATTAAAGGTCATTGTAAAGAAGCTGGCTGTACACACAGTGCCTTATCCAAGCATATTAATGGAAATATGAGTGGAAGGAAAAGGTGTGGTAGAAAAAGGTGCACAAGCAATCGGGATAACCGCAGCCTTGAAAGGATTGTTAAGAAAAGGCCATTCAAAAATTTGGGGGAGATTCACAAGGAGTGGACTGCTGCTGGAGTCATTGCTTCAAGAGCCACCACACACAGACGTATCCGGGACATGGGCTACAAGTGTCACATTCCTTGTGCCACTCATGACCAATAGACAGCGCCCTAAGCATCTTACCTGGGCAAAGGAGAAAAAAACTGGACTGTTGCTCAGTGATCCAAGGTGTTGCTTTCAGATGAAAGTAAATTTTGCATTTCATTTGGAAATTAAGGTCCCAGAGTCTGGAGGAAGAGTGGAGAGGCCACAATCCAAGCTGCTTGAAGTTTCCACAATCAGTGATGGTTTGGGGAGCCATGTCATCTGCTGGTGTAGGTCCACTGTGTTTTATCAAGACCAAAGTCAGCGCAGCCATCTACCAGGTAATTTTAAAGCACTTCATGCTTCCCTCTGCCGACAAGCTTTTTGGAGATGGAAATTTCATTATCCAGCAGGACTTGGCTCCTGTCCACACTGCCAAAAGTACCAATACCTGGTTCAAAAACAACAGTATTCCTGTGCTTGATTGGCAGCAAAACTCGCCTGACCTTAACCCCATAGAGAATATGGGGTATTGTGAAGAGGAAGATGAGACACCAGACCCAACAATGCAGACGAGCTGATGGCTGCTATCAAAGCAACCTGGGCTTCCATAACACCTCAGCAGTGCCACAGGCTGATCGTCTCCATGCCACTCCGCATTGATGCAGTAATTGATACAAAAGGAGCCCCGACGAAGTATTGAGTTCATTTACTGAACATACATTTCAGTAGGTCAACATTTGGATTTTAAAATCATTTTTTCAAGCTGGTGTTATAAAATATTCTAATTTACTGAGATAATGACTTTTGGGTTTTCATTGGCTGTAAGCCATAATCATCAACATTAACAGAAATAAACACTTGAAATAGATCACTCTGTTTGTAATGACTCTATATAATATGAATTTCACTTTTTGTATTGAAGAACTGAAATAAATTAACTTTTTGATGATATTCTAATTTTGTGAGAAGCCCCTGTATATACACCCTGTATGGATTGGCTTCTCTCTCCACAGCTAGCATGTGCCGATACTCGATGGCATTGTTTTCATTATTTTACATGTATTGATGACTCGGCTGCTTCTATTCTTTAGATTCACCCAGTTATCATTTTTCTGTCCCCCTTAGGTATAACATAGAGCCCAGCTTGTACTCCCCTTTTTTCTCCCTTGGTGCCTGCATGGAAGGATTAAATTCGCTTTTTAACCAACTTCTTGGCATTTCTCTGTATTCTGAGCAACTGGAGAAGGGAGAGGTTTGGTCAGAAGACGTCCGGAAACTGGTAATTTTGTCTCTTATCTGTGGAACGTTGAAAAAATGACACGTTAACAACGTCTAGCTACTCCCCCAGCTATTAGGACATGATGACATCGCACAGATGATCACCTTATTAATTATATCTATACAGTATGCCAGAGCTTCCACATCATCTCCTCTGAGCGGAGGTTCCGCCGTGGTGACAGACACGTTCTAGGACTTCTTTTCTTAGAACCATCACTGTGTCCCTCTATAACAATGCACTGACTTCTCATCTATTGACCATAATGGCTGAGTTTGGCACCACCCAGATGTGTCCACATTATCTGCCATAGTCCCATAACGGGACCTCAGTAGCTGGAGGAAGCAGCCATTGAAAATGTATTTTTCTTATAAGACTATAATTTTCTTTGAATATTATTTTTTGCCAATTTAGAGGGACCTTTTTAATATTTTTAATAAAACATCTTAAAACAATCCTTTCTTCTTTTTCTTTTTTTAGGCCGTGGTGCATGAAAGTGAAGGCCTTTTGGGTTACATTTATTGTGACTTTTTTCACCGTGCAGAAAAACCCCCACAGGTAAATTGTCTGAAAGACACAGCATGACTGCAATTACAGAGGCGACTCTACGGTAGATGTTGGTGACGTGCGGCTCAATGTGCCGTCAATGCCCATAGTCGTGATGAGCGAACGTGCTGGGATAAGGTGTTATCTGAGCATGCTCAGGTGCTAACCAAGTGTCTTCGGCGTGCTCGAATAATATGTTCGGGGAACCCCTAACAAACCTCAATCCCTACATGTGTTGCGGATGTCGAAGAGCCACAAGCCGCGGGGACTCGAACATATTATTCGAGCACACCCAAGACACTGGGTTAGCACCCGAACATGGTGGATAACACCATACCCCAGCACGTTCACTCATCACTAGTCAATAAGTATCTGGTCTCTGGCATCACTACCAATCCCTATAACTAGAAGGCCACAGGTCTTTGAGTAAAATCCTTTGTTCCGGGGCCTAGAGATAATCCATGGGTCCAAGATGTCACTACCAATGCAAATATATTATTCTGGCCACAATCCAGAGCAAAAAAAAACAATGGATTAGGGAACGTCACAATACATGAGACAACAATGACATGTCATCTGTACAAAAGGTGAAGGCCACGTTCACACATTCAGTATTTGATCAGTTTTTTTCATCAGTATTTGTAAGCCAAAACCAGGAGTGGGTGATAAATACAGAAGTGGTGACGTGTTTCTATTCTACTTTTCCTCTTGTTCCACTCCTGGTTTTGGCTTACAAATACTGAGGTAAAATACTGACCAAATACTGAACGTGTGCACGTGGTCTGCTTTAGTAGTAGTATACCTAGGCCACGTTTATACATTGAGTATTTTATGAGTTTTTTACATCAGTATTTGTAAGCCAAAACCAGGAGTGGGTGATAACTACAAAAGTGGTGATGTGTTTCTATCATACTTTTCCTCTGATTGTTCCACTCCAGGTTTTGGCTTACAAATACTGAGGTAAAAAGCTGACCAAATACTGAATGTGTGAATGGGGCGCAAGGGTGATACAGTAATTTACGCTACAAGATAATCGTGTGAGAGTTTGGTTATTAGTGACCAAGCCAAGTTTGTCAATGACCAGGCCACATTTTTTATGGAAAATCTGTAAGATTCTCTAATAGCAGACATGCGTGGTCTTTCCATGTCCACCATGCAGCTTTCAGCAGTAGACCCCCAAGTATGAGGCTGTGGTGGTGGTGTTCTTCAGCTCTGCTGGCCTTACTTTAGTTTCCATGATGGTAACCGATTTCTAATGATGGCGGAGATATCTGCAGTGGTATATAACTATGATGTATCTACACCAGGACTGTCACTTCACCATACGTGGCGGGAGGCTGAAAGAAGATGGAGACTATCAGCTTCCTGTGGTAGTCCTAATGCTGAATTTCCCACAGTCCACCAAGAGCTCTCCGACGCTGCTAACCCCCGGCATGATGGAGAATCTCTTCCACGAAATGGGCCATGCTATGCATTCAATGCTGGGGCGGACTCGCTACCAACATGTGACTGGTAAGAGCAGTCTGGACTTTTCTATACATCCCTCGTCAGATCTAGTTCACTCAGCGCAGTTTTGATGCAGGTATTTTTGTTTCTTTTAAAGGAAGCGATTAAGTAGCAGCTTTTCCTGTATACTTTCCTCCGTTATTGAGTTTAAATAATAACTAGACTTTTTTTTTCTCTCTGTGTCATTAGTAGAAGTGAAAGTAAGAAACTTTAATGCACCTGATTATGAATAAAATGCCTGTTTTTTTTGTCACATTTTGACAACCAGCAATGAACGTTCAACTTCAAAAACTGCTCAAATCTGTCTACCTATCTGTCTGCAGTGAGAACTGCTCAAATCTGTCTACAGATCTGTCTGCAGTGAGAACTGCTCAAATCTGTCTACAGATCTGTCCGCATTGAGGAATCAAACTACATCTGCTGCCTATAAAATTCTATTTACTGCGGGAGAGTCATGGGTCTAGAGCGGAAAAAAAAGCAGAAAGGCTCAAAGAGAAAGCTCTTAGTCCTCTAGTGAGATTGGTAAAATAATATTCGTAACATGACAGCTTAATCTGAAAAATAACTCTTTAAATCACACATTCAGTATTTAATTCAGTTTTTTTTGTGCAAATGCCAGAAATCGATATAGCAGGAGGGAAAAGTACAAGTCCTTGTTTTATACTTCCAATTACCATTGTATCCACTCCTTGCTTTAATAAAAAAAAAAAAACTACATCAAACACTGCCCCATTTTAAACAATTAAAGGGAATCTCTCAACAGTTTTTTACCATGTAATCTGAGAGGAGCATAATGTAGGGGCTAAGACCCGGATTCCAGCGATATATCACTGTTACTGTTTCAATAAAATCACTGTCTAATCAGCAGGAGATTATCACCACAGGACTAGCTGCCCTGTGCCTCCTAGTCCTCCTGCTCTGTGTAACTCCGCCCTCACCACTGATTGGCATCTCTCTGTCAATGCACAGTGTACACTGGAAGCTGCCAATCAGGGATGTGGGCGGAGATATACACAGCTCAGCATTCAGAGAACTGCTAGACCTGCAGCAGAGAAAACAGTGACCATCAAGTGAAAAATCACTGGAATCAGGGTCTCTGCCAATATATCTTATATTAAACAAATTTTTAACTCTATGTAGTTTTCTCCTCCGTCCAATGCCTAAGTTATTCCACTGCACACTGGATACATTCTTGTGATTCACAGGGGTTTTCTTACTAAATACATTTATTACTTATCCACGGTATAAGTGGTAAATTGGTGGTGATCCAACAAAAGGGATTCCCTCAATTCCAAGGACAGGTTTCCAAACTACTTTTCATTAATGGAGTGATATACTGTTTTGGGTCAAGATTTTAATTGTCCATTTTATTACAGGTGATAAAAGTAAGAAATACACCTATACTCGCCCTCCTCAGATTCAGTGCTTCCTCTCCACCTCTGCAGCAGTGACTGCTTGAGTTACTGGGCAGAGTGATTGACTGCAGTGGTCAAGTGGGCTGCAGCATGTAGGCAATCCCGGCATGTGTTGTGGCTGTCGAAGAGCCGCGAGACATGCAGCAGCCACAAGTCACTCGGTCAGCACCCGAGCATGGCGGATAACACCCTATCCCAGCTCGTTTGCCCATCGCTAATCTCAAAGTTGATGGTTGTTTTGGTGAGAAATCCAGTGCTCCCCCGTCCTTCGCTTTCTCACAATGCCTCTTACTCTGCATTTTCGTGTTATGCGTTGTCATGGCGGACTGTGTATAAGGGCTAACGGTTCACTAGGATTGTTTGTTTGTTCATTGTCCTCTTCGAGGCAGATGTTCTTTCACACGAGAACAACATAACGAATATAAATGAGAAATCGCAAAACAACTTTTTTTTTCATTTTCTTTTATATTGATGCCAAGTTGAAGGGCAAAAAGTTACACCATCTGCTCAAAGCAGAACTGTGTCAATGTGCCCTTAAAGGGGGCATTTCCTTAGGCTTATCGCTAGGATATTGCAATTTTTTGATCCTTGGGGGTATTTCTCTGGATCAGTGGGGGTCCCTGAGATCTGTCAGTACATTAGCTTGCCTCCATTTATGCCTGGTTAAAATGGCAGCTGAAAACCTTGCAAAAGCCCCTAGGTCTGGCAGCAACATAACTTTTTAGTTTGCCTGTCAGTGTAGTGCTGTTAGGCTGGTAACACACATACGATCTCATTTGGCCATTATCTGTCTTTCTCAGCTCTCCCTGTGTCTACATTTATATTGGTCTGTCTATTGAATAACATATGGGTTGGGCATTAAGTTCAATCTGCCGACCCATATCTCTCCATTATTTAGACCGTCGGCTTATTCCGTCGATATCGATCTACTCGGTTGTCTTTAGTCTTATGTGTATAGTAGCCTTTAGGTACGCTGTCACTGCTTTAATTTTCCAATGGGAACAAATTAAAAAAAGAGAGATTCAAAGGATATTCTCATATTAGTAAAATTATTTAGTTACTGTAGCATAAAAATAAGCAAGTTTGCAATTGACTTGCTATTTTTATCTGCCGCCATTCTTCTTTTATGACAGCTTTTCTCTTATATAGTGTACAGCTTGTTTCCATGGAGCTTGACCACTAAAGTCTGGCCAAGTGTGAGTAGCAGTTACATTCCAAGAGAGGAGTTAACTCCTTACATCCTAGCCTCCTCTCTCTACTCCATTGATTTCTCTGCAGCAGTTTGTTGCTCATCTCCTTCTCCTTCACCTTCCCTGCAGTTCCTGACAGGGATTTTATCTAGACCTTCATAATCACAATCACCCAGCACTAGCAGCTCCAGAACTGCTCTCCTAATCACAGCTCTCACTTGAACAATGCGCTCATACATGTCTGATCGACATCTCTACCGCTGTTCCCATACACATTAGACCGTCAGCAGGTTCAGTCTACATTAGTCTAATATGTATGGGGCCTTTAGAACAAACACTGACAGACCACCAGTGTGTTGTAGCAAGATGGAGCTTCTAACCAGAACTGTCACTCAAGGTGGAGCACCTGCCCATCGAGTAACCAGGAACTAAGGAGACTGCATTGCTGTGTGGTGCTGAAGAGACAACTTAAGAATATTCCTTTAACTTGCATAAATATAATTGCTTCCCCAAAACAGTGCCAATAATCGTTACAGTGGTTCTGTTCACGCAAAAATTAATTTAAAAGGTTTTTTTTATAAAACATGTTTTATTGTGCAATAATACTAATGTTTTAAAAAAACCTATACATTGATATAAAATCATTAAAGCCCAAAAACAAGCCTTTCCTTTAATTTTTTTTTTAAGTTGAGCAGCTCAATGCTATGCTGTCTCCTTACATTCTGCTTTCTGGCAGGGCGGGTTCTCCTCTTTGATGGTCAGTTCTGATAAGTAGCTGGACCGACAGAGCTCAGCACAAGTTCTAATGTAGCACATTCAACTATCAGTGGTTTGTTCTGAAGGGTTTCCTGTCCGTATGCTTACATGTAGATGGAAATAACAGAGCATTTGAACAAGTACATTGCTCAAAAGTCGGGATTAGGAGACTTGCTCTGGGAAAAGCCAATTTTGCAGGTTGGTGATTCTGCAAGATTTATAGTCACAGAATGTCAGGAGCTGCAATGAAGGGAGGTTAGTAGATAACTTCTGTTTAGAAGTTAATGGGCTGGAGGCAGGTGGCTGGTATGTTAGGAGTTAACTTATCTCCTGGAATGTAACTACTGAGCAGGCACTAGAGCTCCATGGAAATCAGCTGCACACTGTGAAAGATGAACCCTCACATTGCAGGAGAGTAACAGCAGATAAAAAAAGCAAGTCAATTGCAAACTTGCTTATTTTCATGTTGTCTAAATATGGTCTCATTCACAAGTCTGTGTTTATTGAAAAATTGTTGTTAGTGTTTTGTCTTCGTGTCAGTAGTGGGCTCTTCAGACCACAAGTTTTCATCAGTAAGGCCGGTCTGAGGCTGTTGGTATGTCTTCTATAGCGTGGGAAGATGTTGGTAGCTTGTATATAAATGGAAGAGATGGCACAGATGTGAGCACCAGCGCCTCTCCCGATGACGGCTGTCTGCAGTGGGACGATGGCAGCCACCATGTAGCACAGTGACACTTGGAGCTTTCATGTCGGTCCAGTTTGCTAATATTTGTGAAGGGTGTGAGCAGCGGGGGTTGGAGTTCACCTCCGTACAGCTGTGCAAACATTATTAGATTTTCAGTTTTTTACCAAATATGAATGATCGTGTGATCTTCACTTCCGATCATTACTTGTAGAAATGTTATGTTTTCCATCCTGTTTTTAGGATTCCTTAATTCAGTGTCTTGCGGATGTTTTAATGATACTAGGGGGGGGGCTTCAGGTTTTTTTATGGGGGGGGGGTAAGAGTTCAACAGAGAGAGAGCAAGAGAACAATCAGTTCTATTTTATATGAATGAGAACCAGATACTATTCTTTACTTTTCTGATCTATTTTATATTTTCTGCACATGATTTTTTGGGGAAAGCGGTTTTGCCTGAGCTTCTTTTTAACAGCGTTGAGAGATGAGCTCTACCCCAAAACTATGGGAAACAATATACCGGGGGCGGAGGTGAGATTCCAAGCATGCTCTGTGACCTGTGCAGGGAGGTGGAGGAGGTGAGATGTGACCGCCACCTATAGGGAAATGTGGTTCTTGTGTTACTTACCTGCCATTGCTTTTCTGCCTGTGATGATAATGAGACTGCTGAAAATTGATCTCTACAGGACAGGGGATGTGCATTGATGCTTTGTGGCCAGAGTGAAAGGGGCAAAGATTTAGTTTAAAACATTTTTCATATTTGATGTAAAGGTCATTGAGATTGGGTCACATTTTTCTTTTCTTCTACTTCTGCTGTTTTTTAGGCACCAGATGTTCTACCGACTTTGCGGAGGTCCCGTCTATTCTTATGGAATACTTTGCTAGTGATTACAGAGTCGTAAACCAATTTGCAAGGCACTACCAGACCGGACAGGTAAATTATAGAAGATCGATGTTTCATACGCCAATCATGAGAGTGGTGGAGTATAATTTAGCAAACTTATTTATTAGGAGGTGCCTGCTTCTTAATTTGATGCATCTTGTGCACACAACAAACCTGGCGTTACTTGAGTTATAAGCCAGCAGAGAATTTTGCTATAAATTATGCAAATTTCCGGAATATAGTAAATCCATCAGGCAGCTGAGAAGCCTCGGACGTCCTGCTAAGCCCCTGCTCACTTTTTAGAATAAGGGTGAGGGTGGCGGGGGAAAAAACAAAAATGATCAAATTTATGCAAAATTGTTACCACCTATAATTGTGGTTCATGGCCTTTCCTAAGAATGTAGATCTGGGAAATCCACCAATGCAGGATACTTACAGGTTGTCTACAATTTGTTTTCTGTTATAGCCTTTGTCTAAACCTATGGTATCTCGCCTCTGTGAATCCAAAAAAGTTGGCGCGGCTTCAGACATGCAGCTCCAGGTGAGTGTATTCAGTTCTCACTTGTTAAAGCCAATAGTGGCAAAGATTGAATATTTAGAGGGAACCTGAGATGTTAAAAAAAAACGCTACTAACCTGCAGATATGGAGTTAATTTGCAGGATAATAGTGCTCTTAAGCCATATGGCTGCCTCACTTACACCCCGACTAATGGGAGAATAAAAGCCTCCAGTTTTCAGTCATACAGATACGGCTGGCGCGGCTTCAGTCGGCGCGGCTTCAGTCGGCGCGGCTTCAGTCGGCGCGGCTTCAGTCGGCGAGGCTTTAGTCGGCGAGGCTTTAGTCGGCGAGGCTTTAGTCGGCGAGGCTTTAGTCGGCGAGGCTTTAGTCGGCGAGGCTTTAGTCGGCGAGGCTTTAGTCGGCGAGGCTTTAGTCGGCGAGGCTTTAGTCGGCGAGGCTTCAGTCGGCGAGGCTTCAGTCGGCGAGGCTTAAGTCACCACTTCATACACAGTGAAAGGTGACTGTAACCGCGCCTCGACACTGACTGACAGCCGGCTCAGCCAGTTCACTTTAATAACTTGGATACAGTGAAACCTCTCCTTAAGACCACCACTCTGAGAAAACCACCCTTTTATCTAGACCAGAATGACGCCTTGCGTTCACTGTTGTTTTCTGTATTCCAGGTCTTTTACTCTATGTTGGACCAAATTTATCATGGAAAACACCCTCTAAAGGGCTCAACGACAGACATTTTAAGGGAAACCCAGGAATTGTCCTATGGGTTGCCGTATGTACCTCATACAGTAAGTACGCAGTCCATTGACTCATTCCTTAATGGAGGTTTCTCCATTGCAGCCGGATGAGGGCAGTCCACACCTCTGCAGCTGGCATCCTGAGCACCTCTTACACTTACTAAGCCCTACGATATCATGAGTTCGTGTGAGGACTATTTACTAGGGAAGGGAACTAAGCACAAGAGGTACTGAGGATGCAGCTGCAGAAGTGAAGACCGCCACATAAGACCGGGCTTGACGTTAAACCAGGACCATGATTTTTTTATTTTTTTTTTCATAAGTTTAACATTTTTCCAACAATGAAGCGATAAACCGATTACGGTACATGGGACTTTTTGATAACGCTTTATTGCACTTTTGAACAAAAAAGTTATAATTCTGGATTATTTTATTTTAAATGTATTCTGAGAGCTATAGCTCATTTTTCTGACTACAGCATTCTGTGAATGTTTTTTCATAACAAGCTTAAATTGTTATTGGTACCATTTTGGGGCACATGCGACTTTTCTTTTTTCTTTTGCTAATTGGATGGGATAAAAGATGGATTTTTATTGTTTAAGTCCTTACTGCACATGGTGATACTAGGTCCATGTCTGTTTTTTGGGCATTTGTTTAAATGACTTTTTTATTGTGAAAATTTTTATATAATTTTTTTTAAAACTTAAGCATATATATATGTATAGTTATACTCTTGAACACATGTGAACTATGGATTACATAGATAGTACCCTGCACTACTTATGTTGTGAAGAGCATCATCAAACCTGCCTGTATTATATTGATAAAGCAACTATTCGTCCATGCCTGGTACAGTGTGTCAAGCTTTTATCTATGGCAGAAGTGGAGGCCACTGTTAAGCCTCTGGTTGCCATAGCAACCATGTAATTGCACTGTATGGAGTCAGTGTAATGACAGAGGGAGCAGTCTCCCTCTGTCAGACTATCAACATGCAGCAATTACTATTGTGGCATGTAAGGAGTTAATTGAGCCAAAACCAACACTGACCGAGCTCAATAACCTCCACTATATCTTTGCTAGCAGCAGGAGTCCCAGGATCTTGATCACGGGGTGAAGATACACGGTCTTTTCCATTAGGACAAGAAAAGGTGGTTGCAGCAATCCCTCCAGCTGTCCCCATACACATTAAATGGTGGCAGCAATCCCTCCAGATGTCCCCATACACATGGTTGCTTGGCTGGGCCCAGTGTTTTTCCACAGGGAGACAGTTGAAAGCAAAAGGAGCGGCCATTGACATTTCAGCTACCGAATCCCCTCCTCTTACGATGTTGGAAGTCCTTCATACACATCATACACATCCAGTGGTCAGTCATTGCCATCCACATTGGTTTTGGACAATTTTCATCTGTGTATGAGGTCTTTATTAAGAATCCAGCTAATTAGATTTAAGGGCAGAACTTATAATGTGGCTGCCAGTTACTGGGGTCTAAACAGCCAAGTGTGAAAGCCAGTCTTTAGGGTCTTTACTTTGAATTTCTGGTCTACTTGGCAACATGTCGGCAAAACTGACTTAGTGGTCAACTTGTACGTTGTGTAGTCTTCACACATTACCCCACAGATGATGCATGTGTTTGCTCCAGTATACAACACCCTGACACCTCGTCTTTCTCCCCAGCCGTTTTCCCTTTTGTGTGATGAATTTGATGAACGGCTTGGTTTTAGCAGATCCCTCCAGAAAAGTCACAATTGCATAAAGGATGAATAATTGGCCAGCACCTGGCTTATGTCTAGAGCCCCCTAAGTGGTTAATCGGATGCTAAATTCCTGGGCACTTCCCCTGAGTAAACGCCTCCTAAATATTTACACTACGCTCCCATCTATATGTGTCCGTGACAGCTTCATACAAACAGTCAAGTGCTGTGAGCCGGACCTTTAATCTTCCCTCTTGCTCTGTTAACAATATGAGCTCGGTCTCTCGCTGGGTTTACTTAAGTGATCCAAATCAAACACATTTTCCAGCTCAGAGACACTTTATTTGGCAGAGTGTTTGAGATTTTGGACCTTGAGGTTTTGTTTTTTTTCTAACTAGTATCGAAAGCAGAATTTTTGTACTTAAAGGGAACCTGATTCATGCTGCCCAAACCGCTAAATGCATGAATCGCAGCCAGGTATATTCACAGGAAGGTATATTCACAGGAGCGTTTCAGAGAAAATATAGTTAGATAATCCATCCGGGGACCGTAGTCTAGTCTAGTCCGGTGCCACCCTCGGCCGAGTTTTCCCAGGACCCCTGTGATTAGTGATGAGCAAACAAGCTCGAATAAGGTGTTATCCGCCATGCTCGGGTGCTAACCATGTCTTTGGCGTGCTCGAATAATATGTTCGAGTCCCCGTGGCTGCATGTCTCATGGCTGTTCGACAGCCCCAAACAATTTCCTGTCGAGTTGATGTCACCTCGGCAGGAAAGGGGAACCGAGACCTGAGCAGCAGCGTAGATGGTGAGTATCTGCTTGAAAAGTATGTTCGAGTCCCCGCGGCTGCATGTCTCCTGGCTGTTCGAACACATGCAGGGATTGTCTAACTAATTTCCTGTGGAGTTGATGGAGATGTGGTCACCTCTGTAGGAAAAGAAAACTGAGACCCGAGCAGCGGCGTGGAGGGTGAGTATCTGCTCTGTTTGTTACTTTGGGTATATTAGAGATTTAGGGAGCCTCTTTCCTGAAAGTGGAAAAACCCTCTTAAGTTCTGTAAACTAGAATTACTTTACGCCATGTAACGTGGAGGTTTTGGCAGTTTTCACACCGGCATTACGTGGGCTGACACCTCGGAGTTGCGGTATAATTACCTTCTGTAAGATAATGCTTGGTTGTTATACAGCTGTCATAAAATGTGAGGAGATCAGCCCCAATACGAGGTGGAGAGTGTCAGTCTCCTTGTCTTGTCTCGCAATATGTTGGGCGTCTTGATGACATTTGTACATCCATATGTAACAATGCGTATCGTTGGGAACGGCCATCAGTCAGGCTGTGATTGTTGGAGATCTGAATGATAGTGATCATAGAGACCCCCATGGATCATACATCTGTCACCTATCCTCTGAAACGGTGGTAGGTGGTCCGTGTGATGACTCCATGTAACGTTGCTGACCAGGTAACGATGATCACCGCTTCTGTATGTGAAAAGCAGCTTCATGTGGAAATGAAGTAATTGACAGGAGGAGAATTATAGGAGGATTGAGACGTAACTTTACCTGCTTGTACAAACGCCCTGAGGACATGGAATAAAAATAATTACCGTATGATGTCGAGTGGGAAAGAGAACGTCTTTAAGAAGAAGAGGCTTCAAGGGGAGGGTGTCGGGTATAACGTGGTGATGACAGACTAGAGTGTTTTGCCAAGAAATGGAGCGCGCCGGATCTTATACAGGAATAATACAATCAGGTGAAAGAAGAAGTTAGGCTATGTGCACACGGTGCGTTTTTGATGCGAGGAAATGGGCCAAAAACACTACGGAATCCTTATGCAAACGAATTCAATGACAATCCTGAAGTGCTGTGCACATGATCAGTAAATTTCCTTAGTGTATTTGCAATTTTTTTTTTATGCAGCATGTCAATTTTTTGTGCGGATTTTTAGAGTTTTCCACACATTGACTTCAACTTACGGTAGTCGTCAAATCCGCAGCAAAAATGCAGGTATAAAAATGTTTGCGGATTTGCTGAGTTTCTGTTTGCGTTTATACCTGCACAGTGGTTCTTATCGGCAGTAACGCTACCACCGGTAGGACCATCGGTCAGCGAGCTGTGGGGTCATGCTGTCATATGTCAGCGTGACCCCGCAGGTGTAATTGTGATCCGCGGTAATGCTACTGCCGGTAAGACAGTCAGTCCCCATCAGGGACTGCTCTCAAAGTCATCATGATCATTGTGGGACATTATGGATTATTATTATTATTATTATTTATATAGCACCATTAATTCCATGGTGCTGTACATGAGAAAGGGGTTACATACAGAGTTACAGATATAGTTTACAGTAAACACGTTTACAGTGACAAACTGGTACAGAGGGGAGAGGACCCTGTCCTTGCGGACTTACATTCTATGGGATAGTGGGGAAGATACAGAAGGTAGGGGGCGAGGCGATGGCGATGCAGTGGCTCTGGCGATGGAGAGGCAGGCAGCGGCTCTGGCGATGGCGAGGCAGCAGAATGGTTATTGCAGGCTGTGGGCTTTCTTGAAGAGATGGGTTTTCAGGTTCCGTCTGAAGGATCCGAGGGTTGTGGATAGTCTGACGTGTTGAGGTATGGAATTCCAGAGGATGGGGGATATTCGAGAGAAATCTTGGAGGCGGTTGTGTGAGGTACGAATAAGTGTGGAGGAGAGTAGGAGGTCTTGGGAGGATCGGAGATTACGTGAAAGAAGATATTGGGAGATTAGTTCAGAGATATAGGGAGGGGACAGGTTGTGGATGGCTTTGTAGATCAGTGTTAGTAGTTTGATCTGGATTCGTTGGGGAATTAGGAGCCAGTGGAGAAATTTGCAGAGGGGAGAAGCAGGGGAGTAGCGAGGAGAGAGGTGGATTAGCCGGGCAGCAGAGTTGAGGACAGACTAGAGTGGTGCAAGAGAGTTAGCGGGGAGGCCACAGAGGAGGGTGTTGCAGTAGTCGAGGCGGGAGATGATGAGGGCATGCACAAGAGTTTTGGTAGATTGTGGGCTGAGGAAGGGACGGATTCTGGCAATATTTTTGAGTTGGAGGCGACAGGAGGTGGCAAGAGTTTGGACGTGCGGTTTGAAGGAGAGGGCAGAGTCGAGAGTTACCCCAAGGCAGCGGATTTCAGGTGCGGGAGAGAGAATGATGCTGTTTACCATAATAGATAGGTCAGGTAGGGGGGATACGTGAGATGGGGGAAAGATGATGAGTTCGGTTTTGTCTACATTGAGTTTTAGGAAGCGAGAGGTGAAGAAGGAGGATATGGCTGACAGACACTTCGGGATTCTGGACAGCAGAGAGGTGACATCTGGGCCAGAGAGGTAGATCTGAGTGTCGTCCGCCTACAGGTGGTACTAGAAGCCATGGGACTTTACGAGTTGTCCTAGGCCAAGGGTATAGATGGAAAAAAGTAGGGACCCTAGGACAGAGCCTTGAGGGACTCCAACAGAGAGAGGGCGGGATGAGGAGGTGGTGTGGGATTGGGAAACACTAAATGTGCGGTCGGAAAGGTATGAGGCAATCAAGGACAGGGCAAGGTCTTTGATGCCAAGGGAAGAAAGAATCTGTAGCAGTAGGCAGTGATCGACTGTGTCGAAAGCAGAGGACAGGTCAAGAAGGAGGAGGATGGAGAACTGTCTGTTAGCTTTGGCTGTGACTAAGTCATTAGTCATTTTGGTCAGAGCAGTTTCGGTGGAGTGGTGGGGGCGGAAGCCAGATTGGAGGTTGTCAAGGAGAGAGTTAGATGAGAGGTGGGAGGTAATTTGAGCATGGACATGCTGCTCAAGGAGTTTTGAAGCAAACGGGAGCAGTGATATGGGGCGGTAGCTGGCCATAGCAGTTGGGTCAAGGTTAGTTTTTGAGGATGGGTGTGATGGTGGCATGTTTGAATGCAGAGGGGAAGGTACCAGAAGATAGCGATAGGTTGAAGAGATGGTTTAGGGCTGGAATGAGCATGTTAGTGAGGTTGGGGAGCAGGTGGGAGGGGATGGGGTCAAGTGCACAGGTGGTGAGGTGCGATTTGGAAAAGAGGCGAGTAAGCTCTCCTTTAGTGATGTTAGAGAGGGAGGTTATTAGGGAAGGGCAGAGGTCTGGTATATGGAGTGGTTGGGGTGGTGGAACAGTTAGGGTTTGCCTTGTTTGGTCGATCTTGTTTTTGAAGTAGGTGGCAAAGTCCTCGGAAGAGATGAAGGGAGTTGGAGGTGGCAGTGGTGGGCGGAGGAGAGAGGTAAATGTGCTGAATAGTTGTTTTGGGTTGTAGGATAGTGAAGATACAAGGTTAGTGAAATAGGTCTGTTTAGCGGAGGTGAGGGGTAATTTGAAGTCAAATGTAGCTTGTTTGAAAGCAGTGAAGTCGTCTGGCAGGCGTGTTTTCTTCCAACACCGCTCCATAACCCTGGATGCTTGTTGAAGTTTTTTTGTGAGATTGTTATGCCAAGGTTGCCTATTGGTTCTTCGCACTGTGCCATGCATGAGAGGGGCGACTGAGTCTATGGCTGATGTGAGGGTGGAGTTATAAAAAGCGGTGGCGCTGTCCGTGTCGTGGAGTGAAGATATGGAGGACAGAGGTAGAAGAGAGTCTGTGAATGTCTAGATGTGCGAGGTTTCTGCGAGGATGTGGTGATGGCTGGACATGGGGGGTGGGTGAGGAGGACAAGGATGAGAAGGTGAGTAGATGGTGGTCAGATAGGGGGAAGGGAGAGATTGTGAGGTTAGATAAGGAACAGAGGCGGGTGAAGATGAGGTCTAGTGTATGTCCGTCTGTGTGGGTGTCTGTGGAGGACCACTGAGTGAGTCCAAAGGATGAAGTAAGGGCCAGTAGCTTGGAGGCTGCTGGCTGGCGGGTGTCAGTAGGGATATTAAAGTCACCCATGATGATGGTGGGGATGTCAGCAGAGAGAAAGTGAAGGAGCCAGGTGGTGAATTGGTCGATGAAGGCAGTGGCTGAGCCCGGTGGTGGAGGAGAGAGGATTAGTGGAGCAAAAACGGTGGGGGAAATGTGAGCATGGTTAAAGAGCAGGGGAGAAAAAAAGGCAAGTAAAGTTAGAATACAGTGATTAGTCTTACCGTCTGGCTGATTTCCGGTATATTTCAGATGATACACTTAAAATATGTCACTTGAAATTATGTCACATCTGACTAAAGTCAAATCTGACCCACTCCATGCAACTTATACCATTCTAATGACCAAGAATTGAAGCCAGGTGAAACAGGGAGGGGAGGAAGGAGGTGGAGGAAAGTCCACAGCAGGGAACAATTAGCAGGTTGCAGTTAATACAAGATTTGACTACCAAAGATGGAGACAGAGGCAGGATAAGATCAAAAGATGGGGCTAGGTGTGAGGAGCACAGACATGCCAATATGCAGTCAGAAAATTTTCAGAATGATACAGGAATAAAAAGTCAGGAAAAAAGAAGCAAAGTACCACTTAGAACAGAGGGAGAGAAGTACATGGGATTCAGGGGTGCAGTAGCTATTCCAGAGGAGATTGTTCAGACGTACCAGCAGTTAGGAAAGAGGGAGAGAAGTACATGGGATTCAGGGATTATCTTCTCAGCGGACAGGTGAGGAATATTGTGGTTTATTATTTTATTTTTATTGCAGGAGACATTGGCGTCAGTGGATTAGGCATTCGGTAAGTATGGTTTAATTTAGATTTATTAATGGCGTCTGTGTCATTATTTCAAATAACAACATATCATTCTGGGTGTCTGTGTTTTTATACAATATGACTGGGTTAGTAATGGGGGCGTCTTATAGATGCCTCTCCATTACTAACCTGTGGGCTTGATGTTACCTGATAAAACAAAGGTGACATCAACACCCCCATCCATCACCCCACTTGCCACCGCTACAGGGCAGGTGGGAAGAGTGAGGCTAAGTGCCAGATTTGGCGCATCTTATAGATGAGCTTTTTTGGGGGCCTCTGAGAGCTGATGATTTTAGCTTGGGGGGCAATATCCATGGCCCCTTCCTAGGCTATGATTATCATCCCACAGCTGTCTGCTTAGCCTTTGCTGGTTAGATTTTAAAGGGGGACCCTATGTCAATTTTTTATGCGATTCCCCCTGTAAACTAGACAGTAAAGGCTAAGCAAACAGCAGTGAGCTGATATTAATAGCCTGAGAACCTTTATGGCTATTGGCTCCTTCCCAGAATATTAACATCAGCCGTCGACTTTCCCTTTGCTGGTTATGAAAATCACGCGGGAACCCATGCAATTTTTTTTCCTTCTTTTTTTTCTTTAAATTAATTAAGAGTTGCTGTTTGGTTACAGTCTATGTAGGTTCATTCTGTTAATGCTCCTACATAGGCTGGCGACAATGTGTGTTTTTGTGTATTGGCTGCACATGCGTCTTCACCACTGCAACCAATCATCAAAGAGCAAAGCAGAAGGGAAAAGGCTTTTTGGAAATTGATAGGCCTAATATATCCGGATTGCTACCACTACTCCGTTTGGCGAGGCTGATTTGGAAACAAGTGAGGAGGGTGACTCGTTTTAAGGCTGTTGTGGCTGAGATGCCGTTGTGGAATAACATGTATTTCCCGGGATTGGTGGATCACCCATCCACACAGTTCTGGATCTCGTGTGGGGTTGTTTCAGTTAATAATCTTTATGAACAAGTTACTTTAATGTCATTTGAACAGCTTCAGACTAAATATGGTATTCCGAGGTCCCAGTTTTTTCGTTTTTTACAACTTAGGTCGGCAATACAGTCGCACTTACGTGGGGTAAATACTGGGCAAATGATATCATCCTTCCCATTAATAGGTATCCTTAAATCCCAGGGACCCCGTGGTCTTATTTCCGCATTGTACACACATATGCTATCTGTAAGTGCTGACTCCACTTTGTTGGCAGTTAAGGAAAAATGGAAGACATTAATTCCTGATCTTCATGAGGAGGACTGGGAGATGGTTTTGGAGTCCCCAATGGGGGTGTCGCCCTCGGCCAATAATAAAATGATTCAATTGTATATAATACATCAATCATATTTAACACCGACACGATTATTTAAAATGGGGTGGGCTAACACCCCAGAGTGTCTGAGATGTCATGCCGCAGAGGCTAATTTTACGCACATGATCTGGGGATGTCCAATCATTCAGTCCTTTTGGAACAAAATAATCTCGTTATTGTCCTCCCTTGTTCAGGTACCTGTTCCCCTCAACCCACTAGTTTGCCTATTCGGGGTGTTAGAGGAGGAGATATGGGGACATCACACCCAAATTTTCTTAAAGGAGATACTGTTTATGGCACGGAAGGTATTGGCCTTGTGTTGGATGGGGGGTACTCGCCCGTCTCTTAGGGCTTGGATTGACTTAATTAATTCAATAATACCTTACGAGCGCACTCTATATCAGAACAGGGGCTGCCTAGGAAAGTTCAATAAGATCTGGGATGTTTGGAATTCATCATAGTCCACTATGTCGATGCGCAGCAGATAGTCCGATTCCGTCGTGATAAATGATAAGGTAGGAATATGTCATGCATCATGCCTTGATTCACTGCTAATTGTGGTGGGGAGGGTTATTGGCGGCAAGTTAAAGGTTTTTGGTTTTTTTTGGGGGGTGGGGGTTCTCCCCTTTTTATTTTGTTTTATTATTTTTGTTTTTTGTCTAGGTTGTATTAAGGTTAGTGCAAATATTCAAACATAATATATTATTTTCAATTTCATCGGACCGGGCATAGATAATTATATTTGCATTATGAGGATATTCTTCCTTTGTAATCACCTGTATTCTCTTTATAAATATGACATGATGTGAATGTATCGGCTCGGCTGTATGTAAACATATGTGTTTTATCTTTTTTTTTCCTGCTGATTAATAAACGAATTTAAAAAAAAAAGAAGGGAAAAGGCATCGCTGGTTTCAGCGGCTTGTGCCGTCTACGTTGATAGAGCCACTAAGCTCAGTGATTGACTACAGCAGTTATAAGCGCTGTAGATGTGATGTCACTGCTGCGGTCAGTCATCAAAGAGAAAAGGAGACGCATCGCTGGGCTCAATGATAGAGCCGCTGAGCCCAGTGATTGACTGCAGCCATTATAAGTGCTATACATGTGATGTCACTGCTGCAGTCAATCATCAAAGACCAGAAGAGCAGAGTAGAGGCATCGCTGGAACTAGCAAGGGGAGTAAACGAGAATTTATTTTATGTTTGTCCCTATAGAGTAATAATAGTCAAGAGGACAACCCCAGAAAAACATCATCAAAGATGGAAATCTTCAGGCTCTACATTAGGTAGAACACATCCGAGAAGATTCACTTGGCAAAATGTGCCAAGATCCTGTGCCAAGAAGTGAAATACATGCTGTCAGCCACAATCCATCATGTGATTTAGGCCTTATTAGACCCTTCTGAAAAGTGGGTGGCTTCAAAGGAGCCATAAAATGCAGCAGATTTATTGACGGCACGCAGCACTGTTTTTTTTTGCAGAATACTGGTGTAAAACAAGTGAGTGGTGTAAGAAAGACAAAAGAGTAGCGGGCCTATCCAGCTGCATCAGATCTGCTCCACTGGTGGCATTTTCTGCCAATGTGATCAACATGTAAGCAGTATAAATCCAGGGAGGGCTTTAAGGGGGTCTCTGGCACCACTCACGTCTGCTTCAGAGAAGTGCAGATGATGGATGCACAATACCTGCCATGTCATCCGTGCCACTCACCTCCCAATAAGTAAGATGCCCCGGAGAATCCTTTTCATTTTTTTCTAGCATTTTTTTTAAACTGACTGTACAAAAATAGAAAAGCATGGCGGCAATCCCCCAGAAAACCATTGTTTCTAGTCCTGCTGTTCTGCTCTATTAAAGTGAATGGGATCGAGTTCTATGAACAGGCGTTACACTTTATCACTTTTTTTGGGGGGAAGAGAGCAACCCCTCTTTTTTCTGCATGCATCCCCTCTCAGGCGTACATCAATTTTATTTGCACTGTTGCTTTACAGTGCTGGGGTCCTGGGTTCAAATCCCACCGAGGACAACATCTGCAAGGAGTTTGTATCTTCTCCTGTGTTTGATGGGTTTTCTCCGTATTCTCCGGTTTCATCCCACACTCCATGGGCATACAATTAGGGAATCTAGACTGGGAGCCCCATCGGGGGAACCGTGATGATAATGTCTGTAAAGCGCTGTGGAATTAATGGCGAGTGAGATAATATATAAAACTTTGTAATATGTTATTAGGGGAACTTCGGCAGCACTTTCCTGGAGAGTCTACAGACTCGGGTAATGCTCACAAACCTCACTCAGTCGCTGAAAAAAGTTTTACTTGTGTCTTGCCCGGGAGGAGGGAGATGCAGCTGCAGTAAGAAATGGCATGCTGTAAGAGGGGAGACAATCCTACCAATCCGGTCGCCTCCAGTGTGAACATTTATGCCGTGTCCAAAGAAGGAGACCAAAGCTTAGAGACGTATCATAGTCCGGAATTTGTAAATGCCATTTAGGGATATGAAATGTTAATGTTCAAGGAAGACGAATCATTCTTTCTTTTTTTTGGGTCAATTAAGCCGTAGCACTTAAAGGTGAAACAATGGCATTTCTCCTGTCAGGGCGATCATCTAGACTGACATCATAGTTCACACTATGATTAGACGTAGCTACTGGGAGCAGGCAGCGACATGATCTGTACATGGCACATATCAGGCCCCGAGCAAATCAGCGTAATTAATGGCTGGAACGTCTTAATCCCCTTCTCTGACTTGTTGCATCTGCCCGGTGTTGTATAGACTGTCATGAGCCAGTATTACCTGTAATGTAAGCTGATGGTGCACCTTCTGCCTCCGGCGGTCATTTTTCTCTGGAAATGTAGTATCCTACTTGGTATAGAACAAAGCCCAGATCATTCACCAGCCGGGACCATAGCGTCTCTAACATGCGGTGTACAAGTGTTTGCATTCACACCTTCATGACGGCACAGCAATCCATGGAGATGAATGTGTAAGATGATAAAAAAAATATATATATTTTTTTTTTTTCTTCCAGAATTGACACCACTTTTGTCAGCAGATCATTCCTGGTATTGCAGCCAATGCTCAAAGGGGTCCTGCTTTTGGAAATTGGCCTGTCCCTTTTTCTAATCTCAGACACCTCACAATAGTTGAGCCTGTATGTATTGGTGGTACGTCCACACAGGATGTAGATTCATCAGAAAAAAAATCCACAACAAATCCAAATCCAACAAAATTTGCTTGAGTCACTTGTGGTTTTTCGCCATATGGATGGCAAAGGGTGAAATCCACAGTAAACATTTGGCAAACTGCAGATATTTTTTTTTTTTCATTTTTACACTGTACTTGGTAAAATCTCATTCACCTTGTTGGCATTGTAATAATAAGCTGCAGATTTTCCGCTTGGAAAATATAGTGAAAATAATCTGCAGGTTATCTTCCCCATGTGAATAGTCCCTTGGTAGCACTGGCATTTTATACACTATAGATGTATAGAAGATTTCTAATCTTCTCAGTGCGATCCAATTCTGTTTACAACCTCCCACGTCCACTTGCAGGATGTTTCCCTAAATTTGACCTAACCTGAGATGTATGGCACAAGGTGGAAATAAGACAATACTTTCCAGGGATGCCATGCTGGCCATCAATCACCCAGAAGCTCCATGTTACCTATAAATGTGTACTTCTGTGAAGACTTTGGACTTCGAGAAAATGTTGAACTCCGAGAAAACGTTGGACTCCGGAGAAAACGTTGGACTCCGGAGAAAACGTTGGACTCCGGAGAAAACGTTGGACTCCGGAGAAAACGTTGGACTCCGGAGAAAACGTTGGACTCCGGAGAAAACGTTGGACTCCGGAGAAAACGTTGGACTCCGGAGAAAACGTTGGACTCCGGAGAAAACGTTGGACTCCGGAGAAAACGTTGGACTCCGGAGAAAACGTTGGACTCCGGAGAAAACGTTGGACTCCAGAGAAAACATTGGACTCCGGAGAAAACGTTGGACTCCGGAGAAAACGTTGGACTCCGGAGAAAACGTTGGACTCCGGAGAAAACGTTGGACTCCGGAGAAAACGTTGGACTCCGGAGAAAACGTTGGACTCCGGAGAAAACGTTGGACTCCGGAGAAAACGTTGGACTCCGGAGAAAACGTTGGACTCCGGAGAAAACGTTGGACTCCGGAGAAAACGTTGGACTCCGGAGAAAACGTTGGACTCCGGAGAAAACGTTGGACTCCGGAGAAAACGTTGGACTCCGGAGAAAACGTTGGACTCCGGAGAAAACGTTGGACTCCGGAGAAAACGTTGGACTCCGGAGAAAACGTTGGACTCCGGAGAAAACGTTGGACTCCGGAGAAAACGTTGGACTCTGACTCTCTCTGACTTCCATAATCAGAAGTGGACATGTCTGTGAGTGTAAATGACTTGATATCGTGTCAGATTATATCACTTAACGCTGTGCTAGAAAAGTTAAAGCCATTTTCAGAAAACCCCTCCTTTTTGGCTGCAGTTTGTTTTGTGAGAAACAAGCTTTGCTTTACTCACCCTCCCGGGTTCAGCACTGAGTCCTCCACCATGGCTCCTGGTGTCTGTGGTTGTCTCGAGTGCTAATGTCACATCAACAGCACTGTAGTCAATCAGTGACCTCATCGGCTCTGCCCAAGAAGACCGCACGAGCCGCTGAGGTCAGATACTGGCTGCAGTGCAGACACCAAGACCGGCAGCGGAGACTCAGTGCTAAACCTGGGGATGGTGAGTAAGGCAATAAAAAAAAACAGGTTCTGGGTTCAACTCGATGGAATTGTCTTCTTTCAACCTTAGAACTGTGAACTAGAAACAATCGGCAGCTGGAGAAGAGGGGTTTTCCTAAACCTAAAACCCCTTTATAGTGGTGGACCCTTCTGTAAGTATCAGATTTTATTGTTAATTCTCTAGTTTCTCATGAGCCCCCAGGGTCAGTGGGGGTTTTGGGCAGGCTGCACAGGCGCAGCTGTTCACTCCTGTATCCCTTCTACTACACTGTCGCTAAAGTAATGCACACTAATGTAACCGACGGAGAAGATGGCACCTAAGGCACACACGGACTGGCACCTGAACAGTATTGACATCTTACATTTACATGAATGTGTGGGATAATGGACAGCATGGAGGCTCAGTGGTTAGCACTGTTGCTTTGCAGCGTTGGGGTCCTAAGTTCAAATCCCACCAAGGTCAACATCCTCAAGGAGTTTGTTTGTTCTCTGTGTTTGCTGGGTTACCTCCAGGTTTTCCAGTTTCCTCCCACACTCCAAAGACATACTGATAGGAAAGAAACAAAACCTATAGAAAAATGGCCTAAATCAATGGCACTCCCAAACATATAAACAAATCCAACTAGAGCTGGAAGCATTAGCCATGAAATAAAATTAATCAACTTTATTTGAAAAATACAAAAAGGAGTAAATGAAATTAAAAAAGGAGTACATGTCCAAGACTTGCCCCATCACATTTTCATATCTTGGCTTTGGTGAAGTTATATACATACCTATACTTGGAATCTGAGCAGTGAGCTACTTGATATTTTTGACAGTTACTGTTTGTAGATAGGTCACATTAGCTGATTATATGTAGGGTTTATGGTGTTGCCAGGCAGCAAATATTGGACATGTACTCCTTTTTTTAATTTCATTTACTCTATTTTGTATTTTTCCAATAAAGTTGATTAATTTTATTTCATGGCTCATGCTTCCGGCTCTAGTTGTATTTGTTAATAGGAAATAAAGATTGTGAGCCCCAATGGGGACAGTGATGATGATGACGGTAAAGCGCTGTGGAAGATGATATCACTATATAAGTGAGTAAAATAAATTAATAACACTGCTTAGCTTCCCAGTATGTTGCCTTATTGAGTGAGAGGGATATATTTTTCGGACTATAAGACGCACCGGACCAAAAGACTCACCTAGGTTTTAGAGGAGGAAATTAGGAGAAAAACTTTAAGCAAAAAATGTGGTCAATTCTTTACTCAATATCCCCTATCCTAGTGTATATGTTCCCCTTCATCCCCATCCTGATACACATGGCCCCCTCATCCCTATCCTTGTATGCATGGCTCCTCATCCCTATCTTGGTATGCATGGCTCCTCATCCCTATCCTGGTATGCATGGCTCCTCATCCCTATCCTGGTATGCATGGCTCCTCATCCCTATCTTGGTATGCATGGCTCCTCATCCCTATCCTGGTATGCATGGCTCCTCATCCCTATCCTGGTATGCATGGCTCCTCATCCCTATCTTGGTATGCATGGCTCCTCATCCCTATCCTGGTATGCATGGCTCCTCATCCCTATCCTTGTATGCATGGCTCCTCATCCCTATCCTGATATACATGGCCTCCTCATCCCTATCCTGGTATGCATGGCTCCTCATCCCTATCTTGGTATGCATGGCTCCTCATCCCTATTCTGGTATGCATGGCCCCCTCATCCCTATCTTGGTATGCATGGCTCCTCATCCCTATTCTGGTATGCATGGCACCCTCATCCCTATCCTGTTATGCAGGGCCCCCATCTCATTGTAGTATGCATGGCCCCATCCATATTCTGGTATGATTGGCCCCCATCCCAGTCCTGGTACGCATGGCCCCATCCTTATAATTGGCCCTTACCCCCATCCTGGTATGAATGGCCAGATCAGAAAAAAAACAATCATTACAGTAACCTACCTTCCTGCGTTCCCTCGCAGCGTCTTGTTCCAGTACCAGCAGCTTTATGCTTGTAAGCAGCGCATGGCGGGGAGATCATGCGCTGCTCACAAGCAGAGCACAGCTGCCGGAATACTTACCGCTCCCCACGCCAGGACTGTGCGCAGAGATCAGTTCATTGCTCTTCCTGCTGCTTCCGGCAGTCACGTGAGCAGTGAGTATTCTGGCAGCTGTGCTCTGCTTGTAAGCAGCGTATGACGTCCCTGCCATGTGCTGCTTACAAGCTTAAAGCAGCCGCTGGCACTGGAACAAGATGCTGCAAAGGAGCGCCCAGAAGGTAAATGTAATTTTTTTTTTTTTTTAGGCTGTGTGCACACGTAGCAGATTTTTCTCGTTTTTTTCACAGTTCTTCGCTATAAAAACGCTATAAAACCGCGAAAAAAACGCTCACATTAAGCATCCTATTTAATAGAATGCAATCCACATTTTTTGTGCACATGCTGCGTTGTTTTCATGAGCGGAATCGCATTCCAGAAAAAAACGCAGCATGTTCATTATATTTGCAGAATCGCGGGTATTCCGCACACCTAGGAATACATTGATCTGCTTACTTCTCGCATGGGGCTATGCCCGCCATGCGGGAAGTAAGCAGATCATGTGCGGTTGGTACCCAGGGTGGAGGAGAGGACACTCTCCTCCACGGACTGGGCACCATATAATTGGTAAAAAAAAAAAGAATTAAAATAAAAAATCATGATATACTCACCTTCTGATGGCCCCGGAGTCTTCCCGTCTCTCAGCGGTGCACGCGGCCACTTCCGTTCCGATGGATGCTTTGTGTGAAGGACCTGCGATGACGTCGCGGTCACGTGACCGTGATGTCATCGCAGGTCCTGCACACAAAGCAGCTATAGGAACGGAAGCCGCTGAGGAGATCGGCTGCCTTCGGAAGGTGAGAATAACCATTTTTTTAATTATTTTTAACATTCTATCTTTTACTATTGATGCTGCATAGGCAGCATCTATAGTAAAAAGTTGGTCACACTTGTCAAACACTATGTTTGACAAGTGTGACCAACCTGTCAGTTTTCCAAGCGATGCTACAGATCGCTTGGAAAACGCTAGCATTCTGCAGGCTAATTATGCTTGCAAAACGCTAGTTTTTAGCAGGAATATGCATGCCAATTCCGCATGCGATATACCCACGGCAGGAGTTGCAGAATTGCCGCGGCAATTCTGCGACGTGTGCACTTAGCCTTAATGTTTTCTGATGGGGCATGCATACCAGGATAAGGGGTGAGTGGGGGCCAATCATACCAAGATGCTATTAAAGAGAAATGAATATTCATTGCCCTCCACGCCTATGGGCATGTATTGCAGTGAATATTCATTTCTCTTTACAGCGGGCACAGGAGTTAGCCCATCCGCTGGCTCCAGCCTCCTGTGACCAACTGCTCCGCTGATACCGCTCCCCCACCACAGCCAGAGCTGGTACATTCGGAGTATAAGACGCATCCCCCATTTTCCTCCACATTTTTGGAGGAAAACAGTGCATCTTATAGTCCGAAAAATGCGGTAGTTGCCACATCACTTTTCTGGTAAAGTCCTTTCCCGGTTTCTTCCAAAGATTGTGGTCAGAGATAGACACGGTGCATCCTCAAGAATCTCAAGTCCTTTGTGTCCACAATTCTACTAAATTTTGTAATAAAAATGCATTAAGAAATTATACGTTTCTTATAGTTACAGAATATTCCATGATTCATTTTTAAGCCATTTTTATCCACAATAAATGTCATTAGTGATGAGCGAGTGTACTCGTTGCTCGGGTTTTCCCGTGCATGCTCGGGTGGTCTCCAAGTATTTGTTAGTGTTTGGAGATTTAGTTTTCATCTCCACAGCTGAATGATTTACAGCTACTAGCCAGGCTGAGTACATGTGGGGGTTGCCTGGTTGCTAGGGAATCCCCACATGTAAACCAGGCAATCCCCACATGTACTCAGGCTGGCTAGTAGCTGTAAATCATTCAGCTACGGCTATGAAAACTAAATCTCCGAACACTAACAAATACTCGGAGACCACCCAAGCGTGCTCTGGAAAACCTGAGCAACGAGTATACTCGCTCATCACTAGTGGTCATCCTTTCCAGTAAATGCACCTTTCCCTGACAATAGGTGTAAGAGTCAAAGATCGCCAACCGAATCCATTAAACTTGTGCCATTATAGCTTAAGGGTGACGGATGACGCCTCATGTTTGTCTGAGTACTTCACTAGCGGCTTACAACAGCCATGAACACACAACTTTCTGCCGGCTGTTGTAACTACCATAAGGCACCTTATATTTCCTGCTTCTGAAATGCTACTGTCTTGTGACACTTTCTCAGCCCTAATCATTATCAAGCAGATAACATCTATACAGGCTCCACTTCTTTACATTTTTCCATTTTCTTTAGAAAAAGTTAATCCAAGTCACAGTATCCATGTCTGCTTTTCATATATAAAATTTGTTTGTTTTGATGCAGGCTTGGCAACTACGATTTAGTCATCTAGCAGGTTATGGTGCCAAATACTACTCCTACTTGATGTCTCGGGCGGTTGCATCCATGGTGTGGAAACAGTGCTTCATGAAAAATCCATTTGACCGGTAAGAGTTTCATTTCACCCTCAGGATTATCGTGTGTTCACATGTAAGATGCAGCAACAGATCCGGAGATGGCAGAGATGAATGTCATGTCATTGAGAAATGCAATATGAATATAATGTCATTTGTGCACGATGAATAGGTGTTGTGTTAGGACGGTGCCGTATCTCGGAAACCCCCAAAACGTGATCCGATGAATCCAGGCGCAAGCCTCCTAGGGAGACAGAAAAATAAAAGTAGGAAAGTTTTTAAAGTTTAGATTACTCCCCCCTTTCAATGATAAAATATAGAAAAAAGCATATTTGGTATCGCTATCTCCGTAAAAATCCAATCTATAACTTTTAACAATGAATTATCTTATTTTACTATTTTACACTTAAAAAAAAAAAAAATTTGGACCGCCTGACTTGTCATTTTTCTGTCATTTCTCATTACAAAATAAAATGCAATATACTTGTTATATACCGCCAAATGGTAGCAATAATAACTACAGGTCGCCATGCAAAAAAACAAGCTCTCGAACACCTCCTTCAATGGAAAAAAGTAAAGTTAAAGGTGTCAGAAACTAGCGACACAAAACCAATTTTTCTTTCCAAAGTTCTGAATTAAAAATAAATTAATAAAAAAACCTACAGGTTTGATATCACTGTAATCATACTGACGTGGAGAATTGTGCCGCCATATCATTTTTTGCAGCACATTGAGCAGCGTCAAAACAAAACTCAAAAATTAATGGCGGAAGTAAAGAAGTTATGGCTCTTTGAAGACGATAAGGGAAAAATGAAAGCGCAGAAATGAATATTGGCTGCAACGGGAATACATTAAAATAAAGAAATGGGCATCATTTAATATGGCGAGAATCGACTTACAGGACCCGGTCCAGGGGATGGATCTCTAATCTATGGCTGTCAGACGGGAGCCCTGAAAGCTTCTTTTTACTTCCCGGCATTCGCGGGTCTTCATTTGATTAGTTGGCCTGGAGCGACATCATCGGGGCAGCGCGACGCTCAGGTGATCTTGTGCCAGGCCTACTTATTGAAAGAAGACTTGCAGATGCCGGCAAGTACAAGACAGTTTTCCAGGGCTCCCGATTGACGGCCGTTGATCACTTTCCTGGCCACGTGACCGCGTCCTGCAAATTAATTCGCACCAGCTCCATTATTCAGCCATTGAACTTTCCGCCACTCTGAATCTGTTGGACCCCGGTGGTTCTCCTATGATGAGTCACCCGATCACTGCTGTCAGTCACTGGCCTGGGCGGTCATGTGCCACACATGCAATCATCATAGATGAAGTAAGGGACAGAAGTGGTCAGGGGACTGATGAACAGGACATTATCATGGCAGGACCACCATTGTGTAGGGGATTTAGAGGGCAAGTATTGCTTAGGCTTGGTGCACACTGCATCTGATCTGTGCACTTAGGCCCTGATTCATCATTTCTTTTGCGCCTCTTTTTTTGTCTAGTTTTGTGTGTTTTTCTCCTTTTTGTTGTTGTGTAGATCCAAGTTATTATTCTATTTGCGCCTTTTTTTCAGGATTATTTTATACGCGTTCTCCTGTTTTGTTTTTTGTTTTCCACTCCGTGGGCAGAGTCTAGTGATTCCTGATGTTATCACCTGATTCGTCAATTGGGCCTTTTTTTAAAAAAAAAAAGCAGCAAAATTTGGTACAATTTCCCTCCAGTGCCTCCCTGGTGTGTTTTTGAGTACGCCAACATTTTGGAGCAGCTTTTTGGTACCAAAAGTTGCAAGGGCAGTTCAAGACATGAAAAAAGCCCATATTTTGACTTTTCGTCAAGCTGATGATATATTGGCTCCAACAAAAGGCAGCTAAAAATACCACAAGATGAAAAAAAAAAAGAAAGGGACTGAAAAAGAAAACAAAATCCTGCATATGATTAATTGGGGCCTTAGACTGTAAGAAAGAAGCTTTTTCCTTATGTGTACGTTCAGCTATCATTTATTTAATACCCCAATTCACCAGGCTGAGACCGAAGGAGTATCCTTTTGGCCTCCGTCTAGAAAGCCTACTTGAGGAATGCCCTTTTGACCTCCATCTAAAAAGCCAACTTAAGGAATGCCCTTTTAGCCTCCATCTAGAAAGCCAACTTAAGGAATTCCCTTTTGACCTCCATCTAGAAAGCCAACTTGAGGAATGCCCTTTTGACCTCCATCTAGAAAGCCAACTTAAGGAATTCCCTTTTGACCTCCATCTAGAAAGCCAACTTGAGGAATGCCCTTTTGACCTCCATCTAGAAAGCCAACTTAAGGAATTCCCTTTTGACCTCCATCTAGAAAGCCAACTTGAGGAATGCCCTTTTGACCTCAATCTAAAAAGTCAACTTGAGGAATGCCTTTTTGACCTCCATCTAAAAAGCCAACTTGAGGAATGCCCTTTTGACCTCCATCTAGAAAGCCAACTTGAGGAATGCCCTTTTGACCTCAATCTAAAAAGCCAACTTGAGGAATGCCTTTTTGACCTCCATCTAAAAAGCCAACTTGAGGAATGCCCTTTTGACCTTCATGTAGAAAGCCAACTTGAGGAATGCCCTTTTGACCTCCATATAAAAAGCCAACTTAAGGAATGCCCTTTTGACCTCCATCTACAAAAGCCAACTTGAGGAGTGCCCTTTTGACCTTCACCTAGAAAGTCAACTTTATACAGATGGCCACCCCAAAAATGTGATTTTTGCATCCCAACCTTGGTCATTGTCAGACATCCACCACATAAGCCAAAAAATTGCTAAATTACTGTGTGCTTAACCTTATACCATTGTTTTATAACGTTTCCTACTTTTGGGTAGAATTTGTAAAATTTTTGAAAACCCCTTACATGTCAGTGAGTGAAGGTGAGATTGTCCCCGTGTGGGATCCTGAGCATGCCGGTGTTGGTAACCGAAAATGTCTTGTCTGCAGGGTGATGGGAGAACGATATCGCAAGGAGATGCTGGCACACGGAGGAGGAAAGGAGCCTACGCTCATGGTGGAAGGTAAAGTAAAGGCTGAGCTGTTTGATGTCTGCGCCCTTCACTAAGTGATTAGATAGATCCCCCGTAAAGCATCTCCAGAGACTCCCATATTACAGAGCACAATGCTCTCCTTTCCAGGAGTAATGACAATTGCCAGTTGTGTGTTACTGGTTGGGGTGCATCCATGCTCAGTATGACGCTGACCCTATCAGACGGTCAGCCCTGACAGCATGAGAAATGGTGACAGAAATATTCGGGAGGAATAATAGAGGAATATCACAATACAGAGTTATACGGTATTCATTTTTTTTTATCGCCTCATATGCAGTTTTCAGCCTAATAAATGATTTTTCTCTTGTGGGAGTGTCCCTCCCGGTAATATAGGCTGGATGACAGCTCTGTATGTACCCAGGGTGCCTCTGTCTTATCCTGCAGTTCTTCTCCATGTGCCTTCTCTCCTTGTTTCTGTGTCTCTATCTTCTTGAGACTTAAATAGATTCGCTCACCAGGTTTTTGCTCCCTCCAGAGTTGCATGATGTAGGGGCAAAAAGCTATAATCCACCAGTGTTTCACTTACTTTACTGGGTGCTGCTGTTTTTATTAAAAATGGTTTTACCTGTTGCAGATCTGCCAGTTCTCTGAATGCTGAGCCCTTTATAACCCCGCCCACACCACTGATTGGCAGCCTTCTGTGTACACTGCCAATCCGTGGTGGGGGCGGGGTTGGACTACCTAGCAGCAGCAGGCCAAGTAGTCCTCTAATGATAATATCCTGCTGATAAAACAATGATTAAAAATAAAACTACAGCAAGTAGCCCAGTAAGTGACACATCGTTGGAATCAGAGTCTCTGCCCCTACATTATGCTGCTCTTCAATAAGGTAGTGAAAAATTGGTGACAGATTCCCTTTAAGATACTTTCTACATTTTTAAAGAAGACTAATTAGAAAGTTGATTAACTTTGCAGTGAAGAAGCAGATGAGCGATATAAAGCATTGTGTGAATGTTCACCTTCGCCTTTCAGGCGGTCATCCTATGGTTTTATAGGCAGGAAACCTTGGAGACCTCTATTTTTTTTGGGGGGGGGCATTATCCCGCATATTGTCTTCCAGTTCACTCTCATTGATTATTTTGCAGCCGGCGCTGATGTGATATCTGCCAGTCGTAGCGCTCACTTATAGTTATGTTGTGTCCCGGTGCTGTTGAACTTTTTAGTTTAAAGTGCAGGAAGCCTTTGATGGATTTCCTCACATTCCTGTGCACATTTTCTGGCTGCCGCTTGCTCCTGTCTATCTCCTCCGACATCTGCTCTTCCTGTTATGTTTTATGTGAACTTTAAATTTAGGCTTTTTTTTTTTTTTTTAAATCCCCTCTCGTCCAACCGTTCTACCCAAAAAGTATGCTTATCTGCTATTATAGGTTTTTGCAACCCCATCTGAGAGAAGCTAGTGTCCGAGACCCTGATTTCAGCAATGTGTCTCTTACTGGGCTGCTTGCTGCACTTTTGCTAAATAAACTGTTTTCTCTGCTGCAGACTTAGCAGTTCTCTGAATGCTGAGCTCTGTATAACCCCGCCCACACCTCTGATTGGTAGCTTTCTGTCAGTGTACACAAAAAGCTGCCAATCAGTGACGGGGGGTGGGGTTATACAGAGCTCATGAATATGGAGGACTACATGTCCGCAGGTTTACTAGTCCTGTAATGTAATATGCTCCCAATAACAGTCATTTTATAAAGAACTACAGCAAGCAGCCCAGTAAGTGACACATTACTGAAATCAGGATCTCTGCCCCTACATTATGCTGCTCTCAGATAAGGTGGTGTTGTTTTTGCAGACACTTCTGATGTCCACTATGTAAGAAGTATTTACCCCCAATTACTGGGCAGACACATTGCTTTCTGGGATCAGTTGTGTTCCTCTGCATGCCAAGAATATGGCAACAAGGCATTCTTATGTCATACACTGGGTGCATGGGGGGCAATGGACACACTGAATATGTGCAAAAGAAAGAAAGTGTAAGCAAAATGTAACTTGTTCATACTGCAAAATGGTTGAACATCTTTTTTTATATAAGAAACTTATTTATTTTTAAGTGATTATAGTCTTTCTATTCGTACTGTAAGATCCCTTAGTTTTTAAAGGGAATCTGCCACTAGGTTTTTGCTATGTAATCTGACAGCAGCATGATGTAGGGACTGAGACCCTGATTCCAGCGATGTATCGCTTAGTTTGCTGGGTGGAGCAGATGTGATACAATCACAGTTTTCTCTGCAGAGCTCGGAATGCTGAGCTCTGTATAACCCCGCCCACACCACTGATTGGCAGATTTCTGTGCACATCAGAAACCACATGGATCACACGACATGTAGGTCGCATTTAGATAACAAAGTGTTGTTCATAAACAATGTAATAAAAATCAACACTTTATTGTTTCAGTATAAAATGATATACATAATATTTAATTGGGTGCCTCAAGCCAAACTACCTGCATGTGATCTATGTGGTTTCTAGTGTGATGGAGTGTTGCCCTCTCCAGAGGTGACAGAGGGAGTTTGGGTAGTATGTTAATTTTTGTGTACATTGTATATTTACAGCAAGCTGATAATTAGTGCTGGGGCGAGGTTGGACCAGGAGGCACTGGACACCTAGTCCTGTAGTGATAATCTCCTGCTGATAAAACTCTGATTATAATGAAACAGAAAGACGCAGCCCAGTAAGTGACACAACCCTGTAAACAGGGTCCTTGCTCTCAGCTTACATAGCAAACACCTGGCCTTTTGACATGTCCCCTTTCAATGTTAAGCTCCAAATCAAGTCCTGAATATTTTGCTTCAGAGAGTATATATTTTAAAAAATAAAATAAAATAATGCCTCCTGCTTTAAAATAATGAAATAAATTATAGTCTCCCTCCTTGATTGGCTGGCTCACTGGCTGAGGTGGGTCACCGCTGCACCCTGTGATTGGCTCAGTAGGCATTCCCTCCCCCCCCCCCACATTTCCAGAGTCAGGTACTAAACAAGGAAGACCGGTGGGGACCAAAAAGCGAGATGGGAGCCGCGAGGGACCGAAGAGGGTGAATGTCAGTTCTTTTATTATTTTCAAGTCTGAGGCATTAAAGAATTTGGCCTGAACAGATTTAATGGTCTTGGATCTAAGCAATATCCAGAACCTTGTAAGTCCTCTATAGTCTCGGAATGTTACATCTGTATGTACTTCTGGATTCCAAGTGATGATCCACATCACATATACATTACCTACTGGTTGTCCACCTGTGGGTCACGCGGTAATAATTGCTTATTTTATAGTCTTCTAATCTAGTGAGGACTCTATGGTTGCCCTATGCGTTGTCTCGTCCATTATCTGCTTTCTTTTGTTCTCTGGGGTTGTTTCTTTGTATTATACCCACTAATAGGAAATGAACACTTGTTTGGCCCCAATAAAATAAAAAAACTATACTCCCCTCCTGTGCTGGCGCCGTTCCGGAGCTCTGACGCGGTGTTGTGACACGTGGTGCCCGCTGCCCAATCAGCGCTGGCTCCGCCTTTGTATGGGTTGAGCAGGAAGAGGAAGTCAAAGATTAGCTGCAGCCCGGACTTCCTCTTCATGTGCAGTCCGGTCGAAGATGGGAACCACGTGTTATAACACCGCAGAAGAACCCCGGCACCTCGGGAATGGCGCCAGCACTGGAGGTGAATACAGGTTTTTTTATTTTATCGGGGCCAAACATTTAGTTCTAGAAAGGGCTGTCCTATCTCTGGACAATCCCTTTAAGAAAAATAAAAGCACATCTTTATTTTGGGGATTTGTCTAAGGCAGCATTTGTGTTTTAGTCCACATACGGACTGTGATTTCCAGACCGGCCGCGATCACAAATACAACAGCCTCACATACGCCTACCAAATTCTTTAGTTCAGGTAAGGAGACCTACGGCCAATCCAGAAATCACAGTCCGTATCCGGTCTGTAAACCACGAACATGTAATGTTTATGTTTCGCAAAAGTAGGAGTTAGAAGCTGCTGATCCCAGGTCTAGATAATCATTAGTCAGATTTGATTCATCAAGGGTAAGGCCCCTTTCATACATCAGTTTTTTGCCGTCAGTTACAATCCGTAGGCTTGACGGATCCATCGCAGATAGTGAAAAACTGGTGCGACGGAACCGTTTTTTCACGGTTCTGGCTAATTGGATCCTAAAAAATAATCGGAGCATGCTCGGTTTAAAAAAACGTAATCCGTTGCCAGATTCCGTCATTTGACGGATCCGGCGCCCATAGGCTTTCATTCGAGCAAACGACAGACGGCAACGGATCCATCCGTTTTTTCGACGTACACAAAAAAACGTTACTTTGTTGTCTCCGGCCGCCGGACAAACAATTTTCGAACGATCTGTTGAACGACGGATGAAATGTGAGGCCATCCGTCGCTAATACAAGTCTATGAGAAAAGAACGGATCCGGCGTCATCAGTCTCTAGATCCAAAACACAACAGAGTGTGGAGGGCACCAACCACAATAATTTAAGAGATTAGAGGGGCTCAACCCAAAGTATGTCACAAATACATGTGAACGAAAAAAAGAAAAGAGACATACTAAACTGGGGAACACCCAAAAAGATCCATATCAGAAATAACTAGAAATCATCAATATTTATTAAAGTCCAAAACACAAACACAATTATAAAAACATTTAAAAACCATAACACACAGACCCCATAATGAGGCAGACACCCCCCAGGACTAAACCAACAATATTGGAAGTATTATAATAAAAGCGATACATGGCAGGCCTGACAAGGCAAATAGCTATAAGCTATAAAGAAATGAATACAGTCAATAAAGATCAGTTTATAATAACACCAGCCCCCATTTTTAATAATAAAGGGATCACCTATATCTGTATACACTGGTGAAATACCAGTAGAAAAATGACCAACCGGACTCACCTAAATGGTTGTGATAATTCAGACTGCTACTAAAAGGAGTTATAGCTCACAAAACCAGATAATCAAAAACCACCATGATAGGAGGATGAGAAAAGCCGGCCTATCCAAGATCTATACAAACCAAGGCAGGAAGGTCCTGGGAGGGTCAAAGACCCAACGCGTGTCGCCACAAGAGTGGCTTCATCAGGGGTAAAAAATAGTGATAGAGGACTTTAACTGCTTCTCTATATATACGGTACCTAAGTGATCTGGTCGCAAACAGCTGGGAGCCGCGTGTGGCATGCTTATCAAGATGCCGGCGTCATAACACAGTGTGCAGATGGAGCGACGGGTATACCAAGATGGACGGCCGGAATAGTATTGCACATGCACAGAACATGCTGACCCGGAAAGGAAACAAGTTAATCCGGGTCTTGTTCCCATGAACCGCTGACGATAGTCAGCGCCTGCGCAGAAGGGGCGGAAGCGGTTACTTGTCAATGCATGAATGCTTGTAAAGTATACAAAATAGCTGAAAGTGAGTGTGAACATAACAGCACAGCAACCCCTGTAACTGGCACATCAATAAGGAGACAAAAGACTGAGTAGTTTGAATATTAAGGATGGTAAAGAATACGCCCAGAAAATAGAAAAGGCGCATGCTCAGAAAGCACCAGCAAAAAAAGGGGGAAAAAGCCGCTCAGAGTAAACGACGCATGCGTGGGTGGTAGATAATAAAAACCACACCTATTCAAGTGCCTCAAGTTCCCCTATACATATGTGCGTGTATGTACACACATACACAAATAGTTTAAAGGACACAAACACATCAACATGAATCAACACATTGCTACTACCCCCACCAACGCTTACCCCACACATACACCTCCAATATGCTGAAGAAGATGAAATGAATACAAAAAAAAAAAATATATATATATATAAAAAAAATATAATATATATAAATAATAATAAATGAAAAAATAATAGTAAATAGGTAGGTCACACCATTATATCACTGCATGCAGAGCTATCTCCAACACCAAGAGGAGTAAACTTCTGGTAAGGTAGGTATGGCGACAAGCACAAAGGCATGCCAGGAATATGGCCCACCAGATGAAGAATTTTTAGTAAACCCACAAGCACATTACCTATATCAATAACCAGTTTGATGGCATGATCCTTGAATAAAAACCCAACAACCTGAGTGGATGGTATGCCCTAAGGGTAAGTATAAATGAGGAGAAATACTCTGAACATCATGTTATAACAAACTCAGGACGCTATGCTGTAAGAAAATATATATCTAGATGCAGATATATATATATAAACATCTGTATATGCATAGCGAAAGGACCCATCAAAAAATGCATTATCACCCCGACTCTGTCATTAATAGAGCTCCGGTTGGTCATTTTTTTAAAAATTACAAAACTATACAAATAAGGAAAACAATATACGAAAAAGGATATAAACAGCAAACATGAATCAAACAATACAAAACGATGACAAAAATAGTGCATGTGTACACTGACTCCCATATAGATGAAAAAGGGCAGCTATAGTTGTTTATAGTGCCCAGTAAAGAGCAACTCTTCATTGAGACCTTTAGGTGAAAGGCTTTGTAAATTGAAAATCCACTTGCTTTCATAGCGGAGAAGCAGATTATGTAGATCACCACCCCTAATGTTCATTTTAACAGTCTCTAGACCCATAATTTTGAAGCTGGATGTTCTTCCCTGGTGCTGGTCCAAGAACTGCGTGGCAACAGATGTTAAAGTCTGGTTTTTTGCTCGATCTCTCTGTGCTGTTGAAATATTAGAAAGGTGTTGTTGAATCCTTCTCCTTATTTCCTGGGTAGTCTGACCAACATAGACCATAGGGCAATCACAGAAGATAGCGTATACTACGTTACGCGATTTACAGTTGAAAAATTCCCTTGGTCGGATCTGAAAGGAGAGAGTGGAGATAAAGTATCCGTCTTGTGCAATCATATACTGACAGATGTTGCAGTTCCCACACGGATAAGAGCCAAAAATTCTATTGCCACGATTTAATCTTATGGTAGGGCGCTGGTAGTGGCTATGGCATAAATTATCCCTCAGATTTTTAGCCCTCCTGGCTACCAAACAGGGAGAATGAGACACAAATGGGATGGTTCTTTTATCGCTCATCAAAATACCCCAATTGCGATCCAATAATTCCCGAATATCCGACCACTGATTATTAAAGGTGGTGAACAGTGGAAGGGGACGAGGGGCATCATGTACCTTCTTTGTGAAAAGATCACTTCTCTCTTGTCGGCATGCATTCTGGAAGGCAGCTGAGGGTAGCCCCTTTTCCTGAAGCGATCAGACAGGTCCTTAGAATGTTGTAGGAATTAATCATCCTTACTACAGTTTCTTCTAAGCCGGAGAAATTGACCTTTTGGGATGCCATTCTTAAGATGGTAGGGGTGGAAGCTTGTAAAGTGGAGGAGACTATTTGTTGCAGTGTCTTTGCGAAACAGAGTACAAATGATACCTGCTTGCTCTATAGACAATCTGACATCCAAGAACTCGATCGACGAATCTGAAATAATGGAAGTCAATTTGATATTAAGTAAATTACAGTTAAGATCTTCAATAAACTGATTACAGTCTTCCATTATGTCAGATATTTTCAGATCTTAAGAATACCGTCCATCTTGGTATACCCGTCGCTCCATCTGCACACTGTGTTATGACGCCGGCATCTTGATAAGCATGCCACACGCGGCTCCCAGCTGTTTGCGACCAGATCACTTAGGTACCGTATATATAGAGAAGTAGTTTAAGTCCTCTATCACTATTTTTTACCCCTGATGAAGCCACTCTTGTGGCGACACGCGTTGGGTCTTTGACCCTCCCAGGACCTTCCTGCCTTGGTTTGTATAGATCTTGGATAGGCCGGCTTTTCTCATCCTCCTATCATGGTGGTTTTTGATTATCTGGTTTTGTGAGCTATAACTCCTTTTAGTAGCAGTCTGAATTATCACAACCATTTAGGTGAGTCCGGTTGGTCATTTTTCTACTGGTATTTCACCAGTGTATACAGATATAGGTGCTCCCTTTATTATTAAAAATGGGGGCTGGTGTTATTATAAACTGATCTTTATTGACGTTATTCATTTCTTTATAGCTTATAGCTATTTGCCTTATCAGGCCTGCCATGTATCGCTTTTATTATAATACTTCCAATATTGTTGGTTTAGTCCTGGGGGGTGTCTGCCTCATTATGGGGTCTGTGTGTTATGGTTTTTAAATGTTTTTATAATTGTGTTTGTGTTTTGGACTTTAATAAATATTGATGATTTCTAGTTATTTTTGATATGGATCTTTTTGGGTGTTCCCCAGTTTAGTATGTCTCTTTTCTTTTTTTCGTTCATCAGTCTCTAGATCCGTTTTTTTTCCCAAAATTCTACGGATTGCAACTGATAGCAAATAACTGATGTGTGAAAGGGGCCTAAAAATATAATCTGGTTGTGAGGCCCTCCGAACTCCCACCAGATCTCTATGGAAGCTGAAGGATCGTAATACCATAGGCCTGATAATTATAATTGGAGGGATGTGGTCGGAACAGTGGTCCAGGACAAGGCTGTCTGAAGGACCTGTGTTCCTTCCTCCTTCTTACCAGCTGTTGTAAGGCTACTTTCACACTAGCGTCGTACGACGCACGACGAATAGCGTCGTTGCGACGTACCGACGCTAGCAGTGAATGCGCCGCACAACGGGGGCAGCGGATGCTGTTTTTCAACGCATCCGCTTGCCCCATTGTCAGGTGCGGGGAGGCGGGGGTGAAGTTCCGGCCGCGCATGCGCGGTCAGAAAAGACGGGAACGACGCACCAAAAAACGTTACATGCAACGTTTTTTGGTGGCGACGGTCCGACGCAACCGTCACACAACGGTTGCGACGTGTGGCAATGCGTCGCTAATGCAAGTCTATGGAGAAAAAACGCATCCCGCAAGCACTTTTGCAGGATGCGTTTTTTCTACAAAACGACGCATAGCGACATGCAGTGCACGACGCTGGTGTGAAAGTAGCCTAATGTGATATGATTGTGTGTAACATATATTCGTGCTTGTTTCTAGTGTGTGAGTTAGAGAAGGTCACATTGAAGCTTTGCTCATTTTGAAAACAAGCAACCAGTCCTTGCACCAATGCTATGACTCTTAAGTTCTTCCTTTCAGTCAAAAAGGTCCTCGTGTCTCTATACCTGGGATTTCACGTGACTGAAGCTGAATCTTACATCTCGCCCAGGTTGTTCAGGTATAGGTTATAGATAGAAGAACCTTTTTGACAATACTCCTGGTCTCCAGTATGGTGGGACTGAACTTTTCCGAGTATCGGTGTTCTTCATCGTTTTTATAATATAATGGCCCAATCTTTATTGATCAGTAGAATGTGATCTAGGAGTTGGCTGACACATTTGTTACTGAACATGCTCAATGTTAGACAAACGTCAACCAGGATTAAAATTGACTTAATCCCTGGAAGACATTGAGTGCATAAGCCAGAGACGTCACCCTAAGAGGAGTCCTGCTCTTAGCAGTCAGGGCGGGGTGCTCATTATATGATGGAGTTACAGCGGTTACCAAAATAAGAGGAATTCAGTAGACAATGAACAAAAGTACCATCTAAATATTTATATACACATGTTATGTTTCCGAACCAGTGAGAAACAAGTTCGAAACGCGTCGATCTCCCATATTACAATTCCTATCATGGTTTTTTGTCCACAAACTTTTTTGCATCATACACTGCTCAAAAAATAAAGGGAACACTTAAACAACAGAATATAACTCCAAGTAAATCAAACTTCTGTGAAATCAAACTGTCCACTTAGGAAGCAACACTGATTGACAATCAACTGCATATGCTGTTGTGCAAATGAAATAGACAACAGATGGAAATTATTGGCAATTATCAAGACACCCTCAATAAAGCAGTGGTTCTGCAGGTGGGGACCACAGACCACATCTCAGTACCAATGCTTTCTGGCTGATGTTTTGGTCACGTTTGAATGTTTGATGCGCTTTCACACTCGTGGTAGCATGAGACGGACTCTACAACCCACACAAGTGGCTCAGGTAGTGCAGCTCATCCAGGATGGCACATCAATGCAAGCTGTGGCAAGAAGGTTTGCTGTGGCTGTCAGCGTAGTGTCCAGAGGCTGGAGACGCTACCAGGAGACAGGCCAGTACACCAGGAGACGTGGAGGGGGCCGTAGGAGGGCAACAACCCAGCAGCAGGACTGATACCTCAGCCTTTGTGCAAGAAGGAACAGGAGGAGCACTGTTAGAGCCCTGGAAAATGACCTCCAGCAGGCCACAAATGTGCATTTGTCTGCACAAAAGGTTAGAAATAACTCCATGAGGATGGTCTGAGGGCCCAACATCCACAAATGGGGGTTGTGCTCACAGCCCAACACCGTGCAGGACGCTTGGCATTTGCCACGGAACACCAGGATTGGCAAATTTGCCACTGGTGCCCTGTGCTCTTCACAGACGAAAGCAGGTTCACACTGAGCACATGTGACAGACATGACAGAGTCTGGAGACACCATGGAGAGCGATATGCTGCCTGCAACATCGTTCAGCATGACCGGTTTGGCAGTGCGTCAGTAATGGTGTGGGGTGGTATTTCTTTGGATGGCCGCACAGCGCTCCATGTGCTCGCCAAAGGTAGCCTGACTGCCATTAGGTACCAAGATGAGATCCTCAGACCCCTTGTGAGACCATATGCTTGTGCGGTTGGCCCTGGGTTCCTCCTAATGCAGGACAATGCCAGACCTCATGTGGCTGTAGTGTGTGAGCAGTTCCTGCAAGATGAAGGCATTGAAGCTTTGGACTGGCCCGCCCGTTCCCCAGACCTGAATCCGATTGAACACATCTGAGACATCATGTCTCGCTCCATCCACCAACGTCACGTTGCACCACAGACTGTCCAGGAGTTGGCGGATGCATTAGTCCAGTTGTCGCAGGAGTTCCCTCAGGAGACCATCCGCCGCCTCATCAGGATCATGCCCAGGCATTGTAGGGAGGTCATTCAGGTATGTGGAGGCCACACACACTACTGAGCATCATTTCCTTGTCTTGAGTCATTTTCACTGAAGTTGGATCAACCTGCAATTTGATTTTCCTCTTTGATTTTGAGCATCATTCCAACTCCAGACCTCCGTGGGATATTAGTTGTGATTTACATTGATCATTTTTAGGTTTTACTGTTCTCAACACATTCCACTATATAATGAATAAAGATTTACAACTGGAATATTTCATTGAGTGATATCTAGGATGTGGGATTTTAGTTTTCCCTTTATTTTTTTGAACAGGGTATATTGATGTATTCTTTTAACCGTTTTGAAACATATATTTGATTTTATCAAATTCCTGAGTGTTGGATCAACTACTTTAAACTATTTGCCGAGACCGACTTTTCCCCCCTACTCCTATTAACTTAATCATTTGTGGATACCAGCAATTTCCAGAGTTTGAGCTGATCTAAAAGGTTTTTTCGCCACACAATACACATAATGGTGTGTAATGTATTTTCATTGACACTTAATAACAAATAACAAACACTGCCTTTATTTTTACAGTTTCCTCCGATAATTCAACAACAGTATGTATGTATGTACAGTTGTGTGAAAAAGTGTTTGCCCCCTATTCTTTTGCATGTTTGTCCCACTTAAATGTTTCAGATTACCAAACAAATGTAAATATTAGACAAAGCTAACACAAGTAAACACTGAAATGCAGTTTTTAAATTAAGGTTTTTAATATTAAGGAAAAAAGAAAAACAAACCTACAAAGCCCTGTGTGAAAAAGTAATTGCCCCATAAACCTAATACCTGGTTGGGTCACCCTTAGCAGCAACAACTGCAGCCAAGCATTTGCCATAACTGTCAATGAGTCTTTTACTACGCTGTAGAGGAATTTTTGTCCACTCATCTTTGCAGCGGGGGTTTCCAAGCATAAACCGCCTTTTTAAGGTCATGCCACAGCATCTCAATCGGATTAAGGTCAGGACTTTGACTAGGCCACGCCAAAGTCTTAATTTTGTTTTTCTTAAGCCATTCAGGGGTGGACTTGCTGGTGTGTTTTGGATCATTGTCCTGCTGCATAAACCAAGTATGCGTCAGCTTGAGGTCACGAATAGATGGCAGTAGACATTCTCCTTCAGGATTCTTTGGTAGACAGCAGAATTCTTGGTTTTATTTACCACAGCAAGCCATCCAGGTCCTGAATTGGCAAAACATCCCCAGACCATCACCCTACTACCACCATATTTTACTGTTGGTACGATGTTCCTTTTCTGAAATGCTTTGTTACTTCTACGCCAGATGTTTTGGGACGTATGGACTAAGAGTTGTAATAACACCCGTCCTTACTCACACTTCAAACTATAATACTTGAAGCAGCAAGTGGCAAAAAATACTCAACAGTGGTGTGAATAGGTGTATAACCAAAAAAAACAGAAACACACCATCCAGGGTGGCTGAATTACAACAATTTAGCAAAGATGAGTGGGCCAAAATTCCTCCAGAGCATTGTAAAAGACTCATTACCAGCTATCGCAAACTCTTGACTGCAGTTGTTGCTGCTAAGTGTGACCCAACCAGTCATTAAGTTTAGGGTGCTATCACTTTTTCACACAGGGCCCTGTAGGTTTGGATTTTTTTTTCCCTTAATAATAAAGACCTTCTTGTAAAAACTGTATATCGTGTTTACCGTACTTGTGTTAGCCTTGTCAAACATTTATTGTTTGGTGATCTGAAACATTTAAGTGCGACAAACATGCAAAAAAATAGGAAATTAAGAAGGGGGAAAATACTTTTCCTCACAACTGTGTGTGTGTGTATATATAGATAGATAGATACTGAACAAAAATATAAACAACAATTTTGTCTTTGTTCCCATTTTTCATGAGTTGAACTCAAAGATCTAATACTTTTCTATGTACTCAGAAGTCCTTTTTCTCTCAAATATTCACAAATTCAACTAAATCTGAGTTAGTGGGCTCTTCTCCTTTGCCGAGATAATCCATCCACCTCACGTGTGGCTAATCCAGATTCTGATTAGATATGTGATTATTGCACAACTGTGCCTCAGGCTGCCACAATGAAAGGTGATGGTTGTGGATGCATGGCACAACAATGGGTCTCAGGACCTTGTCATGGTATCTCTGCACATTAAAAATGGCTTCAATAAAATGCACCTGTGTTCGTTGTCTGCAACATACGCCTGCCCATACGATAACCCCTCCGCCATCATGGGCCACTCCACAACGTAGACATCCGCAAACTGCTCACCTACACAATGCCATACATTTAGTCTGCCATCTGCCCTGTACAGTGAAAACCAGGATTCATCCACGAAGAGAACACCTCTCTAACGTGCCAGACGCCATTGAATGTAAGCATTTGCCACTAAATTTAGTTACGACAACGAACTGCAGTCAGGTCGAGACCCCGATGAGGACAACAGGCTGCAGATGAGCTTCCCTGAGATGGTTTCTGACAGTTAGTGCAGAAATTCTTTGGTTACGAGTATGTAAATCGATTGTTGTAGCAGCTGTCCGGGTGGCTGGTCTCAGATGATCTTGGAGGTGAAGATGCTGAGGTTCTGGGCTGTCCAGATGGCTGGTCTCAGATGATAAAAGCAGTGAATATGCTGGATGTTGAGATTCTGGGCTGTCTGGGTGGCTGGTCTCACATGATCTTGGGAGGTGAAGATGCTGGATGTTGAGGTTCTGGGCTGTCCAGGTGGCTGGTCTGAGATGATCTTGGAGGTGAAGATGCTGGATGTTGAGGTTCTGGGCTGTCCGGGTGGCTGGTCTCAGATGATTTTAGAGGTGAAGATGCTGGATGTTGAGGTTCTGGGCTGTCCAGGTGGCTGGTCTGAGATGATCTTGGAGGTGAAGATGCTGGATGTTGAGGTTCTGGGCTGTCCGGGTGGCTGGTCTCAGATGATTTTAGAGGTGAAGATGCTGGATGTTGAGGTTCTGGGCTGTCCAGGTGGCTGGTCTGAGATTATCTTGGAGGTGAAGATGCTGGATGTTGAGGTTCTGGGCTGTCCGGGTGGCTGGTCTCAGATGATTTTAGAGGTGAAGATGCTGGATGTTGAGGTTCTGGGCTGTCCGGGTGGCTGGTCTCAGATGATTTTAGAGGTGAAGATGCTGGATGTTGAGGTTCTGGGCTGTCCAGGTGGCTGGTCTCAGATGATATTGGAGGTGAAGATGCTGGATGTTGAGGTTCTGGGCTGTCCGGGTGGCTGGTCTCAGATGATTTTAGAGGTGAAGATGCTGGATGTTGAGGTTCTGGGCTGTCCTGGTGGCTGGTCTCAGATGATCTTGGAGGTGAAGATGCTGGATATTAAGGTTCTGGGCTGTCCAGGTGGCTGGTCTCAGATGATCTTGGAGGTGAAGATGCTGGATGTTGAGGTGTCTAATCAGCAACTGGATATGCCATACCTGTTGGGGGGACGGATTATCTCGGCAAAGGAGAAGTGCTCTCTAAGACAGATTTACACATATGTGATCAATATTTGAGAGAAAAAAGCCTGTTATGTACATAGAAAAGTCTTAGATCTTTGAGTTCAGCTCATGAAAAAGGGAGCAAAAACAAAAGTTGTTTCTTATTTTGTTCAGTGTATATGTATAAAGAACATAAGATGTCTCATGTATCTCAAAAGATGATGCAAAAATGATTACAGTAGGAGTACAGTATTGAGGTGGTTCTTAGTTTTTGGGAATCTTCAGCAGTCCAAAATAACAAGTGCACTTTCTATACTTATTTTACATACTTAATATTAAATGTTGTCTCATCCGTCCTCAGTCCAGATCCCATTGATGCTGTAGATTAAAGGAATTTTACTGTATGTACAAATATAATTATGGCTTCAGCTCAGAAGCCCAGTTAAGTTTCAGAGCGATGGCAGAAATTTTGTGTCTAAATATTTATATGTTGTTTAGTGATATTTGGCCTCTTGGAGAAATAGAAGGATGGCTCTGTCCCAGGGGAGATTACTGCACCAGAGCCCAGCCCATTATCCGGGTGTTGCCTAATTGCTCTGAGTAAAGGAATATTTAATTAATGCACAATTCATGGTTGGCCGACTCCATTTAGAGAGAAAACGTTTTAATACCAGGAAAGTAACCTGGTTCTGGCAGTCGGGAGGTAATCGGGATGTGGCCGGGAGTAAGATGGCCATACTCTTGAGATGACAATTGAGCGATGAAAGATCGTTTGAATCTTTGTTTGCATGACGTCACCATGCACACATCCAATTACATTGGCCAGATATCTTTTAGATGCAGCCATACATTTCCGATAAATAGCAAACAGAAATGTTTGATTATCGGTGGGGTTGAGCTAACGTTTTCTGAATGATCATCACATGTCTTCAGCATGCTTGAATAATATGTTTGAGTTCCGGCGTCTCCATGTCTCACCACATGCAACAAACAGTGAATCCCTGTATGTGTTGAGATATTCAGCTGCAGGGACTCAACATATTTTTCGAGCTCGCCGAAGACACTCAGTTAGCACCTGAGCGTGGCGGATAACGCCTTATCCGAACATGTTCGCTCATCTCAAATAATGCACGGCAGAGCACATGGTCACTCTGTCGGCACCATTATAGTCTATGGCCTTGTCAGCACCATTATAGTCTATGGCCCTGTCAGCACCATTATAGTCTATGGCCCTGTCGGCACATAAATCCAAATCCCTTTTTGCGGTGGATTTGGATGTAACCCCTGACTTTACTGACCACCCATAAATTGAATCTCGGCAATATTTTGAAAAATATGTTGATCTTGAAACAAAAAAAAATGAATTACAAAATAAAAGAATGAAAATGTCTAAAGGGCCAAAACAAAAGTACAAAAAAAATTTAATCAAGGGGACGTATGTTATATCCAAAGGGATTCCTGGATGCGCAGCTTTGTTAGTACGGGGATGTGCTCCTTTATGCCGTTTTTCAAACATACTCCACATCTTATTTTTGGGGAAGTGTTTTATAAGCATTTGGGGGCTCTTGGGAGGCAAAATGTTGTCCTTGATTAACCCTGCCAGCCTCGCTGGAAGTTGATGCACTAGTTTCCCCACCCTGGTCTTCGCCCCAAATTTTTTTATGATTTTCTCTTGGTAGTCCTGGTAAGATCCCTACCTTTCTGTGTAGCATATATCTAATATAGAGCGCAATTTGGACCATCTTTTCGTACCAAACCCTCCTTTTTTTGACGGTGCTACATAGTTGCAGTATCTGTTGTGCGATATCTACACCTGCCATATTTTTCTTACACTGCTGTACACTAGTTGGCTTGGATGTGGTGGTGGTTGCCCCACATACGGGTACAGGGCTGTTATCATCCCTATTGCATGGAGGTTACAACAAGGACATCTTCTTTGTCCCTGTTTTTGACCACCATCGATGCACCACTACTGAGAGCTCTATTCTCACCTGCATTTCATTCTCAATTTTACAGTTTTGCGGGGCCTTGTTGTCTGCACCTAATTGTGCCCCCCGGGCCATGTATTATTATTTACAAGCCCCATCTTCAATAGAAGTCCACCCAATTCTACATTTCTGATTGGTTGACAGGATTCCAATTGTTTTCTCTATCATATCAGATAATCGGGGTGGTTAGAAATAAATTGGTGGGTATACAAATTGGTTTGTACAACTATTAAAGGGGTTGTCCAGGCTTGGGGCTCAAGTGTGACTTGTGAATCCTCACAGCGCGCACAACTCACGCTGTCAGGACTCTCTAATTCCAGCATTGGGAGCAGCCAGATGTCCTTCCCTTTTATTTGTTGTACTTTTTTGGTGTGCTGTAGGCTGATCACTTTTATTATCTGGTGCCCTCTTTATTCCACTTTGCTCTAGGGAGCAGGCAGGCGTGTGACCGCATGTATGCAATTCATACAGGTCTGTCATGATCTCCATGGCCAGAGAACTAGCATAAGCCTATATAGGAACAAGCTCTTGGAAGATGGTAACTGTACTGACCATGAACTAAACCTACCGCACAACTAGAAGTAGCCAGGTAGCATGTCCTACTTTTTATCCCTATATGCCCAGCGCCGGCCGGAGAACTAAATAATGCTAGCAGAGGGAAATATAAGACCTGACTCACCTCTAGAGAAATGCCCAAAAAGGAGACAGAGGCCCCCCACATATATTGGCGGTGATTTTAGATGAAATAACAAACGCAGCAGGAAAATAGTTTTAGCAAATTTGAGGTCCGCTTTCTAGATAGCAGAAGACAGAAAGCACACTTTCATGGTCAGTAGAAAACCCTAACAAAACACCATCCAGAAATTACTTTAGGACTCTGGCATTAACTCATAATACCAGAGTGGCAATTCCTGATCAACAAGAGCTTTCCAGACACAGTAACGAAACTGCAGCTGTGAACTGGAACCAAAAAACAAAAACAAACAAGGACGAAAGTCCAACTTATCTAGTAGATGTCTGGGAGCAGGAACAAGCACAGAGAGGCTTCTGATAACATTGTTGACCGGCAAGCAACTAACAGAGAAGCCAGGTTATATAGCGACACCCAGATCTGATGAGAACAGGTGAACAGGGAAGATGATGACACAAGTTCAATTCCACCAGTAGCCACCGGGGGAGCCCAGAATCCAAATTCACAACAGTACCCCCCCCTCAAGGAGGGGGCACCGAACCCTCACCAGAACCACCAGGGCGATCAGGATGGGCCCTATGAAAGGCACGAACCAGATCGGAGGCATGAACATCAGATGCAGTGACCCAAGAATTATCCTCCTGGCCGTATCCCTTCCACTTGACCAGATACTGGAGTCTCCGTCTGGAAACACGGGAGTCTAGGATTTTCTCCACAACGTACTCCAACTCACCCTCAACCAACACCGGAGCAGGAGGCTCAACGGAAGGCACAACCGGTGCCTCATACCTGCGCAATAACGACCGATGAAAAACGTTATGAATAGAAAAGGATGCAGGGAGGTCTAAACGGAAGGAAACAGGGTTAAGAATCTCCAATATTTTATACGGACCGATGAACCGAGGCTTAAACTTAGGAGATGAGACCCTCATAGGGACAAAACGAGAAGACAACCACACCAAATCTCCAACACAAAGCCGAGGACCAACACGACGGTGACGGTTGGCAAAAAGCTGAGTCTTCTCCTGGGACAACTTCAAATTGTCCATCACCTGCCCCCAGATATGATGCAATCTCTCCACCACCGCATCCACTCCAGGACAATCCGAGGATTCCACCTGACCGGAGGAAAATCGAGGATGGAACCCCGAATTACAGAAAAACGGGGACACCAAGGTAGCAGAGCTGGCCCGATTATTGAGGGCGAACTCCGCCAATGGCAAAAAAGCAACCCAATCATCCTGGTCAGCAGACACAAAACACCTCAGATATGTCTCCAGGGTCTGATTAGTCCGCTCGGTCTGGCCATTAGTCTGAGGGTGAAAAGCAGACGAAAAAGACAAATCTATGCCCATCCTAGCACAGAATGCCCGCCAAAATCTAGACACAAATTGGGTTCCTCTGTCAGAAACGATATTCTCAGGAATACCATGCAAACGAACAACATTTTGAAAAAACAGGGGAACCAACTCGGAAGAAGAAGGCAATTTGGGCAGGGGAACCAAATGGACCATCTTAGAAAAACGGTCACACACCACCCAGATGACAGACATCTTCTGGGAAACAGGCAGATCTGAAATAAAATCCATCGAGATGTGCGTCCAAGGCCTCTTAGGAATAGGCAAGGGCAACAATAATCCACTAGCCCGAGAACAACAAGGCTTGGCCCGAGCACAAACGTCACAAGACTGCACAAAGCCTCGCACATCTCGTGACAGGGAAGGCCACCAGAAGGATCTTGCCACCAAATCCCTGGTACCAAAAATTCCAGGATGACCTGCCAATGCAGAAGAATGCACCTCAGAGATGACTCTACTGGTCCAATCATCAGGAACAAACAGCCTATCAGGCGGACAACGATCCGGTCTATCCGCCTGAAACTCCTGCAAGGCCCGCCGCAGGTCTGGAGAAACGGCTGACAAAATAACTCCATCCTTAAGGATACCTGTGGGCTCAGAGTTGCCGGGTGAATCAGGCTCAAAACTCCTAGAAAGGGCATCCGCCTTAACATTCTTAGAACCCGGTAGGTATGACACCACAAAATTAAACCGAGAAAAAAATAATGACCAGCGCGCCTGTCTAGGATTCAGGCGCCTGGCGGTCTCAAGATAAATCAAATTTTTGTGGTCAGTCAATACCACCACCTGATGTCTGGCCCCCTCAAGCCAATGGCGCCACTCCTCAAACGCCCACTTCATGGCCAAAAGCTCCCGATTCCCAACATCATAATTCCGCTCAGCGGGCGAAAATTTACGGGAAAAGAAGGCACAAGGCCTCATCACGGAGCAGTCAGAACTTTTCTGCGACAACACTGCCCCAGCTCCGATCTCAGAAGCGTCGACCTCAACCTGAAAAGGAAGAGCCACATCAGGCTGACGCAACACAGGGGCAGAAGAAAAACGGCGCTTAAGCTCCTGAAAGGCCTCCACAGCATCAGGGGACCAATTAGCAACATCAGCACCCTGTCTAGTCAAATCGGTCAATGGCTTAACGACATCCGAAAAACCAGAAATAAATCGACGATAAAAGTTGGCAAAGCCCAAAAATTTCTGAAGACTTTTAAGAGAAGAGGGCTGCGTCCAATCACAAATAGCTTGAACCTTGACAGGATCCATCTCAATGGAAGAGGGAGAAAAAATATATCCCAAAAAGGAAATTCTCTGAACCCCAAATACGCACTTAGAACCCTTGACACACAGAGAATTAGACCGCAAAACCTGAAAAACCCTCTTAACTTGCTGGACATGAGAGTCCCAGTCATCCGAAAAAATCAGAATATCATCCAGATACACTATCATAAATTTATCCAAAAAATCGCGGAAAATATCATGCATAAAGGACTGGAAGACTGAAGGGGCATTAGAAAGACCAAAAGGCATCACCAAATACTCAAAGTGGCCCTCGGGCGTATTAAATGCGGTTTTCCACTCATCCCCCTGCCTGATCCGCACCAAATTATACGCCCCACGGAGATCAATCTTAGAGAACCACTTGGCCCCCTTTATGCGAGCAAACAAATCAGTCAGCAACGGCAATGGGTATTGATATTTAACCGTGATTTTATTCAAAAGCCGATAATCAATACATGGTCTCAAAGAGCCGTCTTTTTTTGACACAAAGAAAAAACCGGCTCCTAAGGGAGATGACGATGGACGAATATGTCCCTTTTCCAAGGACTCCTTTATATATTCTCGCATAGCAGCATGTTCAGGCACAGACAGATTAAATAAACGACCCTTTGGGTATTTACTACCCGGAATTAAATCTATAGCACAATCGCACTCACGGTGCGGAGGTAGTGAACCCAGCTTGGGTTCTTCAAAGACGTCACGATAATCAGACAGGAACTCAGGGATTTCAGAGGGAATAGATGATGAAATGGAAACCAAAGGTACGTCCCCATGAGTCCCCCTACATCCCCAGCTCAACACAGACATAGCTCTCCAGTCAAGGACTGGGTTGTGAGACTGCAGCCATGGCAATCCTAGCACCAAATCATCATGTAGATTATACAGCACCAGAAAACGAATAGTCTCCTGGTGATCCGGATTAATACGCATAGTTACTTGTGTCCAGTATTGTGGTTTATTATTAGCCAATGGGGTGGAGTCAATCCCCTTCAGAGGAATAAGAGTCTCCAAAGGCTCTAAATCATACCCACAACGATTGGCAAAGGACCAATCCATAAGACTCAAAGCGGCGCCAGAGTCGATATAGGCGTCCGTGGTAATAGATGACAAAGAGCAAATCAGGGTCACAGACAAAATAAATTTAGACTGTAAAGTGCCAATGGAAACGGATTTATCAAGCTTTTTAGTACGCTTAGAGCATGCTGATATAACATGAGTAGAATCCCCACAATAGAAACACAACCCATTTTTCCGTCTAAAATTCTGCCGCTCGCTTCTGGACAGAATTCTATCACACTGCATGCTTTCTGGCGTCTTCTCAGTGGACACCGCCAGATGGTGCACTGGTTTGCGCTCCCGCAGACGCCTATCGATCTGAATGGCCATTGTCATGGACTCATTCAGACCCGCAGGCACAGGGAACCCCACCATAACATCCTTAATGGCATCAGAGAGACCCTCTCTGAAAGTAGCCGCCAAGGCACACTCATTCCACTGAGTAAGCACAGACCATTTACGGAATCTTTGGCAGTAAATTTCAGCTTCATCTTGCCCCTGCGATAGGGACATCAAAGTTTTTTCTGCCTGAAGTTCCAAATGAGGTTCCTCATAGAGCAACCCCAAGGCCAGAAAAAACGCATCCACATTGCGCAACGCAGGATCCCCTGGTGCCAATGAAAAAGCCCAGTCTTGAGGGTCGCCGCGGAGCAAGGAAATCACAATCCCAACCTGCTGTGCAGGGTCTCCAGCAGAACGAGATTTCAGGGACAAAAATAACTTGCAATTATTTCTAAAATTCTGAAAGCCAGATCTATTCCCTGAGAAGAATTCCGGCAAAGGAATTCTCGGCTCTGATACCGGAGCATGAACAACAAAATCTTGCAAACTTTGTACTTTCGTGGCGAGATTATTCAAACCTGCAGTTACACTCTGAAGATCCATTATAGACAGGTGCACACAGAGCCATTCAAAGATTAGAAGGAGAGAGAAAAAAAAGAAAGACTGCAGCATAGACAGACTGGCAAGTGATCCAATTAAGAGCACAAAAAAAAAAAAAAAAAAAAAAACTCTCAGCAGACTTCTTATTTCTCTCCTTTCTCAGCCAAGGATTTTAACCCTTTAGTAGTCCGGTCAAACTGTCATGATCTCCATGGCCAGAGAACTAGCATAAGCCTATATAGGAACAAGCTCTTGGAAGATGGTAACTGTACTGACCATGAACTAAACCTACCGCACAACTAGAAGTAGCCAGGTAGCATGTCCTACTTTTTATCCCTATATGCCCAGCGCCGGCCGGAGAACTAAATAATGCTAGCAGAGGGAAATATAAGACCTGACTCACCTCTAGAGAAATGCCCAAAAAGGAGACAGAGGCCCCCCACATATATTGGCGGTGATTTTAGATGAAATAACAAACGCAGCAGGAAAATAGTTTTAGCAAATTTGAGGTCCGCTTTCTAGATAGCAGAAGACAGAAAGCACACTTTCATGGTCAGTAGAAAACCCTAACAAAACACCATCCAGAAATTACTTTAGGACTCTGGCATTAACTCATAATACCAGAGTGGCAATTCCTGATCAACAAGAGCTTTCCAGACACAGTAACGAAACTGCAGCTGTGAACTGGAACCAAAAAACAAAAACAAACAAGGACGAAAGTCCAACTTATCTAGTAGATGTCTGGGAGCAGGAACAAGCACAGAGAGGCTTCTGATAACATTGTTGACCGGCAAGCAACTAACAGAGAAGCCAGGTTATATAGCGACACCCAGATCTGATGAGAACAGGTGAACAGGGAAGATGATGACACAAGTTCAATTCCACCAGTAGCCACCGGGGGAGCCCAGAATCCAAATTCACAACACAGGTCAATTGCGCTAAACCGGACACATCTAGTCTGAATGTGGCCGAAAGATTACAAATAATATACTTGCTGTCAGATGATCGCCCCCTGTCGGCATTGGAGAATCCTGACAGCACAGTGTGTGCGCCATGAGGATTCACTAATCTGCAGTCATGTAGAGTGACTGCAGACTTGAAGCTCAGGCCTGGACAATCCCTTTAAATAATGAAAGCTGTGCTGTGATAGGTTGTTTTGGCCAATTTTGCTTTTCTTTTCAGTCACTGGCCATTCACCACTGATGGTACTTTAACTTCATGTCTTCTTTACAGGCACTGTCCTTTTTGAATCACTGTGTATGTATGTATATATAATATGATGTCTGTGACATTTTGAAGCCATGGCGAAAATACACATCATGGTGCAGAAAGTAGTCCCCAAACATGACTTATATTATCGTCATAGGTCTTTAAGGGGTTAAACAGTTTGTTATCACAGACAGGATTACAATGACAGCATGTAACACAGAAATCACCATTCACAATGGGTGATGTCACAGCTCACCTTCTCCCACACTCTACACCAGGGGTGGGGAATAGTTTTCCTTCGAAAGGCCATTTGGATACTTATACCATCCTTCGGGGGCCGTACAAACTCTGCCCACAAAGTGCATCCTGACTCTGGCACTGGTTTCAGGACATACCGGTAATCTTTCATTGCATGCCCTTCAGTGTTCAGTAGTGAATACTGCGTGTGTGCGCTAACAGAGCAAGAAGAAATTAATGAGCTTGTGGCAATCAAAGTACAGCTCCGTGCCCAAGAATGTGGTCCCTGAGAATCTGCTCGGGGACCTAATAAAAGGTCATCAAGGGCCGTAAATGGCCCTGGGGCCTGATGTTCCCCATCCCTGGTCTACACCCTGACATGGGGCATAACGATGCTGCGACCGTGCCCAGTAGGCGAGTAGCCCCGCCGACGCCAGCCCCTAATGTGCTCGAACGCATGTTCTGCTGAAGAGTATTGCCGTGTGCGGACCCATCACGGCCAGCAGCTGACATCAGTGTACACGTGACTGGGGGAGCATGGCAGTGGCGTCATTCTCTCCCGTTGCATTCAGAAGTTAGCTGCCGGCTTCAGAAGTGGCCGCTGCGCAGCGCTGTAAAGGTGAGCAAGAGCTTTTTTTTTCCTGTGTATTGAACAATAGCGTGGCCATTTACCAGGATGAGGGCCTTTACCATGAAAGGGGCCATGTAGCAGGATGGAGGCAATGTATACCAGGATGGGGGACATAGAAACCAGCATGATGGCCATATACCAGGATAGGGGACATATGCCGGGATGATGAACATATACCAGGATGAACTGTACATTATACTACATGTAGGAGTATGGGCTGTGCATTATATTGTATGGAGGACTATGGGGGATTATGAAGGGTGCATTATACACTGCTCAAAAATATAAAGGGAACACTTAATCAACACAATGGAATTCCCAAGTCAATCACACTTCTGTGAACTCAACCTGTCCAGTTATGAATCAACACTTATTGTGAATCAATTTCTCCTGCTGTTGTGCAAATAGAACAAACAAAAGGTAAAAATGATAAGGAATTAGCAAGACAACCCCTATAAAGGAGTGGTTCTGCAGGGGGTGACCACAGACCATTTCTCTGTTCTCATCCTTTTTGGCTGTTTTTTGGTCACTTTTGCATGTTGTCATTGCTCTCACCCCTAGAGTGTCATGATTCTCAATGGCGAGAGAACATAGCCCAGCATATATGAGAACTAGCTCTTGGAAGATGGAAACTATACTGACCATGAACTAAACCTGCCGCACAACTAGAAGTGGCCGGGTAGCATGCCTACGTTTTTTAACCCTAGATGCCCAGCGCCAGCCGGAGAACTACCTAATCCTAGCAGAGGAAAAGACAGTCCTGGCTCACCTCTAGAGAAATTTTCCCAAAAGGCAGACAGAGGCCCCCACATATATTGGCGGTGATTTTAGATGAAATGACAAACGTAGTATGAAAATAGGTTTAGCAAAATCGAGGTCCGCTTTCTAGATAGCAGGAAGACAGAAAGGACACTTTCATGGTCAGCAGAAAACCCTATCAAAACACCATCCAGAAATTCCTTTAAGACTCTAGCATTAACTCATAACACCAGAGTGGCAATTTCCGATCACAAGAGCTTTCCAGACACAGTAACGAAACAGCAGCTGTGAACAGGAACAAAATGCAAAAACACACAAGGACAAAAGTCCAACTTAGCTGGGAGTTGTCTAGTAGCAGGAACAAGCACAGAAGGCTTCTGATTACATTGTTGACCGGCAAGAAACTGACAGAGGAGCAAGGTTATATAGCGACTCCCACATCCTGATAGGAGCAGGTGAACAGAGGGGATGATGCACACAAGTTCAATTCCACAAGTGGCCACCGGGGGAGCCCAGAATCCAATTTCACAACAGTACCCCCCCCTCAAGGAGGGGGCACCGAACCCTCACCAGAACCACCAGGGCGATCAGGATGAGCCCTATGAAAGGCACGGACAAGATCGGAGGCATGAACATCAGAGGCAGTGACCCAAGAATTATCCTCCTGACCGTATCCCTTCCATTTGACCAGATACTGGAGTCTCCGTCTGGAAACACGAGAGTCTAAGATCTTTTCCACAACGTACTCCAACTCACCCTCAACCAACACCGGAGCAGGAGGCTCAACGGAAGGCACAACCGGTACCTCATACCTGCGCAACAATGACCGATGAAAAACATTATGAATCGAAAAGGATGCAGGGAGGTCCAAACGGAAGGACACAGGGTTAAGAATCTCCAATATCTTGTACGGGCCGATGAACCGAGGCTTAAACTTAGGAGAAGAAACCCTCATAGGGACAAAACGAGAAGACAACCACACCAAGTCCCCAACACAAAGCCGAGGACCAACACGACGACGGCGGTTGGCAAAAAGCTGAGTCTTCTCCTGGGACAACTTCAAATTGTCCACCACCTGCCCCCAAATCTGATGCAACCTCTCCACCACAGCATCCACTCCAGGACAATCCGAAGATTCCACTTGACCGGAGGAAAATCGAGGATGAAACCCCAAATTACAGAAAAACGGGGACACCAAGGTGGCAGAGCTGGCCCGATTATTGAGGGCGAACTCCGCCAAAGGCAAAAAAGCAACCCAATCATCCTGATCCGCAGACACAAAACACCTCAAATATGTCTCCAAGGTCTGATTAGTCCGCTCGGTCTGGCCATTAGTCTGAGGATGGAAAGCAGACGAAAAAGACAAATCTATGCCCATCCTAGCACAGAATGCCCGCCAAAATCTAGACACGAATTGGGTCCCTCTGTCAGAAACGATATTCTCAGGAATACCATGCAAACGAACAACATTTTGAAAAAACAAAGGAACCAACTCGGAAGAAGAAGGCAACTTAGGCAAGGGAACCAGATGGACCATCTTAGAGAAACGGTCACACACCACCCAGATGACAGACATCTTCTGAGAAACAGGCAGATCCGAAATAAAATCCATCGAGATGTGCGTCCAAGGCCTCTTCGGGATAGGCAAGGGCAACAACAATCCACTAGCCCGAGAACAACAAGGCTTGGCCCGAGCACAAACGTCACAAGACTGCACAAAGCCTCGCACATCTCGTGACAGGGAAGGCCACCAGAAGGACCTTGCCACCAAATCCCTGGTACCAAAGATTCCAGGATGACCTGCCAACGCAGAAGAATGAACCTCAGAGATGACTCTACTGGTCCAATCATCAGGAACAAACAGTCTACCAGGTGGGCAACGATCAGGTCTATCCGCCTGAAACTCCTGCAAGGCCCGCCGCAGGTCTGGAGAAACGGCAGACAATATCACTCCATCTTTAAGGATACCTGTGGGCTCAGAATTACCAGGGGAGTCAGGCTCAAAACTCCTAGAAAGGGCATCCGCCTTAACATTCTTAGAACCCGGTAGGTACGACACCACAAAATTAAACCGAGAGAAAAACAACGACCAGCGCGCCTGTCTAGGATTCAGGCGCCTGGCAGACTCAAGGTAAATTAAATTTTTGTGGTCAGTCAATACCACCACCTGATGTCTGGCCCCCTCAAGCCAGTGACGCCACTCCTCAAAAGCCCACTTCATGGCCAAAAGCTCCCGATTCCCAATATCATAATTCCGCTCGGCGGGCGAAAATTTACGGGAAAAAAAAGCACAAGGTCTCATCACGGAGCAGTCGGAACTTCTCTGCGACAACACCGCCCCAGCTCCGATTTCAGAAGCGTCGACCTCAACCTGAAAAGGAAGAGCAACATCAGGCTGACGCAACACTGGGGCGGAAGAAAAGCGGCGCTTGAGCTCCCGAAAGGCCTCCACAGCATCAGGGGACCAATCAGCAACATCAGCACCCTTCTTAGTCAAATCAGTCAATGGTTTTACAACATCAGAAAAACCAGCAATAAATCGACGATAAAAGTTAGCAAAGCCCAAAAATTTCTGAAGACTCTTAAGAGAAGAGGGTTGCGTCCAATCACCAATAGCCTGAACCTTGACAGGATCCATCTCGATGGAAGAGGGGGAAAAAATGTATCCCAAGAAAGAAATCTTTTGAACCCCAAAAACACACTTAGAACCCTTCACACACAAGGAATTAGACCGCAAAACCTGAAAAACCCTCCTGACCTGCTGGACATGAGAGTCCCAGTCATCCGAAAAAATCAGAATATCATCCAGATACACAATCATAAATTTATCCAAATAATCGCGGAAAATGTCATGCATAAAGGACTGGAAGACTGAAGGGGCATTTGAAAGACCAAAAGGCATCACCAAATACTCAAAATGGCCCTCGGGCGTATTAAATGCGGTTTTCCACTCATCCCCCTGCTTGATTCGCACCAAATTATACGCCCCACGGAGATCAATCTTAGAGAACCACTTGGCCCCCTTTATACGAGCAAACAAATCAGTAAGCAGTGGTAACGGATATTGATATTTAACCGTGATTTTATTCAAAAGTCGATAATCAATACACGGCCTCAAAGAGCCGTCTTTCTTAGACACAAAGAAAAAACCGGCTCCTAAGGGAGATGACGAAGGACGAATATGTCCCTTTTCCAAGGACTCCTTTATATATTCTCGCATAGCAGCGTGTTCAGGCACAGACAGATTAAATAAACGACCCTTAGGGTATTTACTACCCGGAATCAAGTCTATGGCACAATCGCACTCCCGGTGCGGAGGTAGTGAACCAACCTTGGGTTCTTCAAAAACGTCACGAAAGTCAGACAAGAATTCAGGAATCTCAGAGGGAATAGATGATGAAATGGAAACCAAAGGTACGTCCCCATGAGTTCCTTTACATCCCCAGCTTAACACAGACATAGCTCTCCAGTCGAGGACTGGGTTATGAGATTGCAGCCATGGCAATCCCAGCACCAAAACATCATGTAGATTATACAGCACCAGAAAGCGAATAACCTCCTGGTGATCCGGATTAACACGCATAGTCACTTGTGTCCAGTATTGTGGTTTATTACTAGCCAATGGGGTGGAGTCAATCCCTTTCAGAGGTATCGGAGCCTCCAGTGGCTCCAAATCATACCCACAGCGTTTGGCAAAGGACCAATCCATAAGACTCAAAGCAGCGCCAGAGTCGACATAGGCGTCCGCGGTAATAGATGACAAAGAACAAATCAGGGTCACAGATAGAATAAACTTAGACTGTAAAGTGCTAATTGAAACAGACTTGTCAGGCTTCTTAGTACGCTTAAAGCATGCTGATATAACATGAGTTGAATCACCACAATAGAAGCACAACCCATTTTTTCGTCTAAAATTCTGCCGCTCGCTTCTGGACAGAATTCTATCACATTGCATATTTTCTGGCGTTTTCTCAGTAGACACCGCCAAATGGTGCACAGGTTTGCGCTCCCGCAGACGCCTATCGATCTGAATAGCCATCGTCATGGACTCATTCAGACTCGCAGGCACAGGGAACCCCACCATAACATCCTTAATGGCATCAGAGAGACCTTCTCTGAAAATCGCCGCCAGGGCGCACTCATTCCACTGAGTAAGCACAGACCATTTGCGGAATTTTTGGCAGTATATTTCAGCTTCATCTTGCCCCTGAGACAAGGACATCAAGGCCTTTTCCGCCTGAAGCTCTAAATGAGGTTCCTCATAAAGCAACCCCAAGGCCAGAAAAAACGCATCCACATTGAGCAACGCAGGATCCTCTGGTGCCAATGCAAAAGCCCAGTCTTGAGGGTCGCCCCGGAGCAAGGAAATTACAATCCTGACCTGCTGTGCAGGGTCTCCGGCAGAGCGAGACTTCAGGGACAAAAACAATTTGCAATTATTTTTAAAATTTTGAAAGTGAGATCTATTCCCCGAGAAGAATTCAGGCAAAGGAATTCTAGGCTCAGACATAGGTGCATGAACAACAAAATCTTGCAAATTTTGTACCTTTGTGGCGAGATTATTCAAACCTGTAGCTACACTCTGAAGATCCATTTGAAACAGGTGAACACAGAGCCATTCAAGGATTAGAAGGAGAGAAAGAGAGGAAGGCTGCAGTATAGGCAGACTAGCAAGTGATTCAATTAAGAGCACACTCAGAACTAGAGGAAAAAAAAAAAAAAAATTGTAGCAGACTTCTTTTTTCTCTCCTTTCTCAGCCAGTAATTTAACCCTTTTTTGGGCCGGTCAAACTGTCATGATTCTCAATGGCGAGAGAACATAGCCCAGCATATATGAGAACTAGCTCTTGGAAGATGGAAACTATACTGACCATGAACTAAACCTGCCGCACAACTAGAAGTGGCCGGGTAGCATGCCTACGTTTTTTAACCCTAGATGCCCAGCGCCAGCCGGAGAACTACCTAATCCTAGCAGAGGAAAAGACAGTCCTGGCTCACCTCTAGAGAAATTTTCCCAAAAGGCAGACAGAGGCCCCCACATATATTGGCGGTGATTTTAGATGAAATGACAAACGTAGTATGAAAATAGGTTTAGCAAAATCGAGGTCCGCTTTCTAGATAGCAGGAAGACAGAAAGGACACTTTCATGGTCAGCAGAAAACCCTATCAAAACACCATCCAGAAATTCCTTTAAGACTCTAGCATTAACTCATAACACCAGAGTGGCAATTTCCGATCACAAGAGCTTTCCAGACACAGTAACGAAACAGCAGCTGTGAACAGGAACAAAATGCAAAAACACACAAGGACAAAAGTCCAACTTAGCTGGGAGTTGTCTAGTAGCAGGAACAAGCACAGAAGGCTTCTGATTACATTGTTGACCGGCAAGAAACTGACAGAGGAGCAAGGTTATATAGCGACTCCCACATCCTGATAGGAGCAGGTGAACAGAGGGGATGATGCACACAAGTTCAATTCCACAAGTGGCCACCGGGGGAGCCCAGAATCCAATTTCACAACATAGAGATACTGTACAGTAGCATGAGGTGGTGTCTACAACCCATAAAAGTTGCTCAGGTAGTGCAGCTCATCCAGCATGGCACTTCAATGTGAGCTGTGGCAAGAAGGATAGCTATGTCTGTCAGCACAGTGTCCAGAGCATGAAGCTGATACCAGGAGACAGAGGGGTGCCGTAGGAGGGAAGCAACCCATCAGCTGGACCTCTACCTCCTCCTTTGTGCGAGGAGAAGCAGTGCGGGAGCCCTGCAAAATGTCCTCCAGCAGGCCACTAGCATCCATGTGTCTGCTCAAACTGTCAGAAACAGACTCCATGAGTGTGGTATGAGGGCCCGACTTCCACAAGTGGGTGTTGCGCTTACAGCCCAGCACCGTGCAGGGCGATTGTCATTTGCCAGAGAACACCAGAATTTGCAGATTCGACATTGGCGCCCTGTGCTCTTCACGGAGGAGAACAGATTCACACTGAGCACATGTGACAGATGTGGCAGAGTCTTGAGACGCTGTAGAGAATGTTCTGCCTGCAATATCCTCCAGCATGACTGATTTGGCAGTGGGACAATAGTGGATCGGGGAGACATTTCTTTGGAAAATTGCACAGCTCTCCACGTGCTAGCCAGAGGTGCCCTGACTGCCATTAAGTCCCGGGATGAGATCCTCTGACCCATTGTGGGTTCCTTCTGGTGCATGACATTGATAGGCCTCATGTGGCTGGAGTGTGTTAGCAGTTCCTGCATGATGAAGGCATTGATGCTATGGACTGGCCCGCAGACTTGCATCCAATCAAGCACATCTGGGACATCATGTCTCGTTCCATCCACCAACTACACATTGCACCACAGACTGTCCAGGAGTTGACTGATGCTTTAATCCAGGTCTGGGAGGAGATCCGTCAGAAGAACATCCGGCGCCTCATCAAGAGCATGTTGAGGCATTGTATTGAGGTCATAGAGGCACTGACATTGGATCAGCCTGTAATTTGATTTTCCACTTTGATTTTGGGTATCATTCCAAATCTTGACCTCCATGGCATATTAATTTTGATTTACATTTATCATTTTTATGTTTTATTATTCTCAATGCATTCCACTATGTAATAGATAAATATTTGCAAGTGGAAGATTTAATGCAGTGATATCTGCGACATGGTATTTTAGTGTTTTTGAGCAGTGCATTATATTTAGGACTACGGGGAGTGAATCATACTATATGGAGGACTATGGGCAGTTCATTATACCATATGGAGGACTATGGGGTGCATTATAGTATATGGAGGACTATGGGGTATGGGGAGTGCATTATACTATATGGAGGACTAAGGGGTGCATTATACTATATGGAGGACTATGGGGTGCATTATAGTAAATGGAGGACTATGGGGTGCATTATAGTATATGGAGGACTATGGGGTATGGGGAGTGCATTATACTATATGGAGGACTATGGGGTGCATTATAGTATATGCAGGACTATGGGTATGGGGAGTGCATTATACTATATGGAGGACTATGGGGGTGCATTATACTATATGGAGGAATATGGGGAGTGCATTATACTATATGGAGTACTATGGGGAGTGCATTATACTATATGGAGGACTATGGGGAGTGCATTATACTTTATGGAGGACTATGGGGAGTGCATTATATGATATTGAGGCCTATGGGGAGTGTATTGTACTATATGGAGGGCTATGGGGAGTGACTTATACTATATAGAGGACTATGGGGAGTGCATTATAATATATGGAGGGCTATGGGTAGTGTATTATACTATATGGAGGACTATGGGGGTGCATTACACTATGAGGAGTGCATTATACTATAGGGAGGACTATGGGGAGTGCATTATACTATACGGAGGACTATGAGGGTGCATTATACTATATGGAGGACTATGGTGGTGTATTATACTATAGGGAGGACTATGAGGAGTGCATTATACTATAGGGAGTGCATTATACTATACGGAGGACTATGAGGGTGCATTATACTTTATGGAGGACTATGGTGGTGTATTATACTATAGGGAGGACTATGAGGAGTGCATTGTACTATAGGGAGGACTATAAGGGTGCATTATACTATATGGAGGACTATGGAGGTGCATTATACTATAGAGAAGACTATGGGCTGTGCATTATACTATATGGAGGACTATTGAGTGTGCATTATACTTCTGCTATGCGGCTCCATTACTTCTATGTTCACCCCTGGTTTACTTTTATTATTATATACATTAAAGAACAGCGGGAGAATGGGGTACATATACCAGGATGGGGGAAATATGTTTTTATATCAGGATGGGGCCCAAGCTAAGTGACATATACCAGGATGTAGGGCATATATATGTATATATCGGGAGTGGGGAGTCGCACTGGGGCCCATCAGACTATAGTTACATCACTGACCCTGACTTTTGCCCTGATGATAGCGAAGCCAAATAGCGCTTCCATATAAATCAGTTTCTTGCTGCAAATCTCCACGTGCCCAACAGGATGTCGGGGTCTAACACTGGTAATTTTTTAAAAAAAATCTAAAAAAAAGAACATAAAAATAGGGCATTTAACATAACCTGATTTAAACAATGGGTAATTTTCTGAAGACACATTCCCTTTGAGTTAACATTTTATTCTAATACCCCATAAGGTAACAGAGAATCTACTTGATTTTTTGCATGTATTTGATTTCTGCAAAAGGAAAGATATATATCTTGGTACCGTGTTAGCCAACGTGCATAAATATGTGATTCTTCAGATTTTGTATTAGTCTATGCCTGACGAAGAGACCTGAGTAGTCTCGAAAGCTTGCAATTTGTTACCATCTTTTCAGTTAGCCATTAAAAGGTATCAACCACTGAGGACTCTCAATTCTAAACATCTTTTGATTTCTGCAGCATTTTTGTCCTCGGTCGCCTCGTCTCTGTGTCATGTTGTAGCCTGAGAGTGGGACATCGTTTTGTGCTGACATTTAATCCTGCAATCGCTGAAGATATACTGTTACTTTTTGTTACTTGGCTCGGTCATCATGTTCTCGCCTTTGATCCACTTTTACTCCTTTCTATAATACAGTGATTTTATCTTCTCTAAGACCCAGTGGGCAAATTGTATCATTACTTTAAAGGCAGACACTACAAAGAGGGCAGATGTGGAGGATGATAAATCCGAGTCTGCATGTACATTTCTTATCAGTGGGCGGATTATTTAGACCTTTCCGTGGAGCGGTTTCTTGGCTCCATGATGCACAGCTGCACTTCTAAGCAGAACGGATCTGGGAGGGAGATGTGAATGTTATATAGCTGCGAGGTAGTGCCAGAGCTGTCAAATCCTGGCAACCAGAAATATAGTCATGTCCTGGCGTTACACTGTATAGGACAATTCTATATGTGACAAGAAGAGGAAGGGAGGAAAAGGGGGCCGAAAGGAAAGAAAGAAAATTCCCAATGAAGTATGCAATTGTAGTAGTCAAAAAAGCATGGACACAATGGAACAAAATGGAGGGCAGTAAAACAACTATGTTGTCTTAAAAGAGCAAGGAGCACACAAATGTCTCTCTCCTCACTGCTGACATTACTCCACTTTTCTGCTAATTCAGTGCAGGAAAGAGCATACAAATTATCTCTTCTTGAATCTGCCATTCGTACACAGTGAGGAGAGAGTGATGTGTGTGTTCTCTCCTGTATTGAAATGATAACAGAGGAGACTAGCGATGCCAGCAGCGAGGAGAGAGTGATATGTTTGCCCTCTTCACTGAAGTGATAGCAGAAACCACCAGCAATGTCAGCAGCGAGGAGAGAGGGATTTGTGTTCTCTACTACACTGAAGTGATGGCAGAGGAGACCAGCGATGTCAGCAGCAAGGAGAGGGATTTGTGTTCTCTACTACACTGAAGTGATGGCAGAGGAGACCAGCGATGTCAGCAGCGAGGAGAGAGGGATTTGTGTTCTCTACTACACTGAAGTGATGGCAGAGGAGACCAGCGATGTCAGCAGCAAGGAGAGATGGATTTGTGTTCCCTGTCCTGCACTGCAGCGATAGCAGAGACCACCAGCAATGTCAGCAGCGAGGAGAGAGGGATTTATGTGCTCTCTGCCACACAGGGACAGTGATCACATAACAGAGGTTTTTCTACAGACAGCACTTGCTCTGGGCAAGCCTACACTGGGAGTCGACATATGACATTTATAACCAAAAAGAACAACTAAAAATTTGTTTTTCACTGTTGCTGCGTCTCCTACAAGACTATGTGGTACGTTTGAAATGTAAATTTGAAGTGAAAAACTCTGTTTAATGTTCTTCCTGGACAACACCTTTGAACAAATTATCCAGGATTGTGAAAACCTTTCAGAAATCGTGTCACCCTTGTGTGATATCACAGCTCAGCTCCATGGTCAGGGATGGCTCTGTTTTTACAAGGAAGCATCCATGGAATCATAATCCTGGAAGATCCCTGTAATCAGTATGGCTACAAAACTTAAAAGTGACTATTTCTAGGAGCAAAAATAAAATGTCTCCAACTGTTGCTAGACTTGCAACTCCCAGCAGGTCCTGACAACCTCTGTATCTTTACATTAACGGCTGCAAATGTTGGCACAAGCTTGTTTTACACAATATGCAAAAAAAAAAGTGATGCCATTTTTCTTAAGTGACCAGACACTACGATGTGTGGCAGATTTAGCCTAGTTTATGCCAGAAGCAGTGGTAAATTGTACTTCTCATAGCTGGGGAAGTGGACTTATCCTTCTGTGACATGGAAAAGCAAAGCTACAACAAAGAGGCCAACTCCTAAGAAATGTCCCAGCATACAGTGGACCAAGACCGGCGTACAAAAAGACTATATCCATTCACGATGCATTATATTATAGTGAGGGAGGCACGGATTTATGATACAAAAGTATAGAAAATTAACATTTCTGATGCTTTACATAGATGACATCAGTTTTAGGATGTTGAAACCTGCTGACAGGTTCCTTTTAAGGCCAATTTTGGCTTTCTAATAAAGGCCAAGCGTATTCCCATCTCCAAGATCCTATCCCAATATGTAGTAGGTGTAATAATAATAATATTAGGAAATACCTCCTATTAGAAATGTAGTATAGTTTTTCTGATTCGCTATCTCTATTTCCTCATGTGCAGGACCTCAGGAATCCATGGTTACGACCACTAGCAACTAGCTGTCACTATATCATTGGTAGTAACCATGGATACCTAAGGTCGTGCAATGTCTGCACATGAGGAAAGAGACATAGCCAAACAGAAGAACTATACTACATTTCTAATTGGAGGTATTTGCTATTATTATTATTATTACTACACCTAATCTACATATTGGGATAGGATCTTGGAGATGGGATTACCCCTTAAAGGCTCTCATCACATCTTCTGTAGTTATTGCTGTTCTTGCATCAGGTTTGTGATCATAAATAAATTATTCCCGAGCTGAAGTATCATAAAATGTCTTCCATTTGCCTCTTTTTTTCCAGCCACTATTCATTTTTTAGTCAGAACAAAAAATGTCAAGTCTATGGAAAAGGGATCATAGCCGCCTACGATCATCCGTTAACAGATCCGGGTTTTTTTTGTTTTTTTTTATAACACTGGACATGCTGAAGACACTGGAGGCGTTCAGAGATGCCTCGAGTGAAACTAGATCCTTTTAATGGAAATGGATGGAAAAACGGGACCTAAAGAGTCTGATTTTTTTTTTTAACCGATCTTTTTGTCGACTAATCCATTTAAAAACAGAAAATTTTCTTTACATTTTGCATGTTTTTGCTCTGTTTGCAAAAGTTCAAGTTTATGCTGACTGCTGCCGTTTACACGGATGATTATCGATCATTCTGTTCTCATGGAAGTAAGGTTCCTCCATCTAAAAAGGTTATTAAACCGCCACCAGACACGTACCCAATCGATGGTCGTTTGCTAACCTGTTTACACAGAGTGGACTGCACCATGAATGCGCACAGATCGAGCAATATGTTAGTAATCAACTGATATCCTGTTTACCATGGACGATGTGCTGCCGGGACCAATGAATGTTAAGCAGTCTTAGAAATCACTTGACACGACGAATCAGTTTTGTTCGTTTGTTCAGTGATTGTTAAAGAAGCCCTCTTCCCATCAAAGTTTTCATCCTCTTAGTCATCATATTATATAGCACTGTGTACTTACAATTGCTCATTTTGCCTTTCTACCCAGATAATCCTTCTCTTTTCTCTGCTCTATGTAGAAACAGGAAGTCTCTTTTTCCTGGAATTATCATTCCCCTCTTCTTTTCCTGACCCAGCTGCTTCCTCCTCCCCACAGTCATGGATTTTTGCAGTGATTCATGACTCATACAGGGAAAATTGACCTCTTGTTTCTACATAGAGCCTAGAAGTATTCAGCTAGTCAGTTTTTAATCTCGTGATCTCATAGACCTAATGGAAAAGAGAAGAATTATCTGGGTAGAAAGGCAAAATGAGCAATTGTAATTACACAGTGCTGTTTAATATGATTGCAATATATTAAGAGGATATAAATGTTGATGGGAGGAGGAGGAGGAGGGCTTCTTTGTCTTGTGGTCACTGGTCAGTTCAACAGTTAGAGGGACTTGACATTTCTGAACACGTTAATATTCAGCCTCCTTCACATGTCCAATGCTCATAAATCACTACCTCAACTAAGAATCTCTCCAGTCACCAACATAATTAAATGAAATTATTCTCTTTCAAGAGGGCCGAAACTTCAAAGGAGAGAAGGTGAGCCTCACAATGGCCTCGGGCTGGGGAGCGGCCCATCTCTAGTCACTCTTGGCCTCCAAACTATGTTGTGAAAACTGCGAAGCTTCAGTCTGGAGTCCCTGGCTAATCAGATAGTAGATCACAAACCAAGATCAGCTTGGATTCCTGATCTCAAAATATTTTTTTTTTTTTGTAATAAATTGAATTCTCAGCTGTTTTAGGGGCTTTTTACACCAATATGAAGAACGATGAGAGGGAGAAAGGTGTCACAATGAATGGGTGAAAAAAAGAAGACGGGATGTGATTACATCAATTTCACAAACAAATATGGATAGAATTCCTATATATTATCAGTCTGCTCTCTTTTATAGGCAAATCTACCCATCTAAGGCCATGTTCCTACATACAAAACATATTTTTTATTTTTTTTACAACCCCACAGCAGGTTTTTTTTTTTTTGCAAGTGTCCACACACACCAAAGATACCCAATAACAATCTCCTTTTATTGATTTTTTGCTGCATTTTTTTATGTTCCCTTTTTATTTTAGTGCATTATTGGTGCAGAATTGAAGCCACTTTTAACTTGAGTTTTGTCAGGCTCATCTTTAAAAGCCTGTAGAAAAAAAATGCATAAAAAAATATCAGGTTCAGCAGCATCTTCAAATGCACATTGGACAGGAGATTTTCTGAAATCATATCCCGTTTGCTTGAACTGTTAACAGCAGCAGACTTACTACACACAAAAAATTGTGGGAGCGTGGCCTAAACGTAACCCATACACTTTGGGAGATGTGAAGAGATTTTTGGAACCGAAACAGAGACTCTTCAAATCCTCCTAAAAAATTTGGAGGTTCTTCTCCAAAAACTCTGCAAGATTACTTTACGTGCACATAGACAAAGGGGTTGTTCAATTGGTATAAGAAGGGAGCTCAGGTGCAATACCAGGCCATGGACAAGAATGGCGCGGTTTATGGAAAAACGTCAGCCCCTTGTCTAATCTTAGAAACCTCTATGTGTTTTTCATGACGTCCGTACTTCTCTCCCTTACCCACTTTTACATGCATGGCTTTATAGTCCTTCGCCTTTCCATAAGGAACGGTCACCGTGATATACTTTTCCTGTAGGGGGTTTCATCCGCATCTGCCTCTAGCACTCGCCCTTTCCCCGCCTGTAGACTATAGACAACTATTAAATTTTTTTTTAAAAATGAAACCAGATGCAAATTTTTTTTTCTGCATTCTACGGACACCAGTTTAAGTTTCCAGTTTTTGCACTTATTTTATTCCTACTGCCGTTTTTGTTTTTAAAGCTGCCACATAGCTCCAAAGAAATGGCCTTTTTTTGTTTATTGCGTAATCATAAGGAGGATTTTAAAAACAAAAATGCGGAGCAGAAGAAATAAAATATGGGCAAGAACTGTCCGCGTTTGAATTTTCAACAGGTCCTCTTTAATTTATACCTTGTCTCCTACTTGGACTACTCTGACTGTTCTGATTTCAGTAGAAATGCTGTGCATGCTGTACATAATGCTGTACATGCCGTACATAATGCTGTGCATGCCGTCTATAATGCTGTACATGCCATATATAATGCTGTGCATGCCGTACATAATGCTGTGCATGCCGTACATAATGCTGTGCATGCCGTATATAATGCTGTGCATGCCGTCTATAATGCTGTACATGCCGTATATAATGCTGTACATGCCGTACATAATGCTGTGCATGCCGTACATAATGCTGTGCATGCCGTATATAATGCTGTGCATGCCGTACATAATGCTGTGCATGCCGTATATAATGCTGTACATGCCGTATATAATGCTGTGCATGCCATACATAATGCTGTGCATGCCGTACATAATGCTGTGCATGCCGTATATAATGCTGTACATGCCGTATATAATGCTGTACATGCCGTACATAATGCTGTGCATGCCGTACATAATGCTGTACATGCCGTATATAATGCTGTACATGCCGTACATAATGCTGTGCATGCCGTACATAATGCTGTACATGCCATATATAATGCTGTACATGCCATATATAATGCTGTACATGCCGTACATAATGCTGTGCATGCCGTACATAATGCTGTGCATGCCGTACATAATGCTGTACATGCCGTATATAATGCTGTACATGCCATATATAATGCTGTACATGCCGTACATAATGCTGTGCATGCCGTACATAATGCTGTGCATGCCGTACATAATGCTGTGCATGCCGTACATAATGCTGTACATGCCATATATAATGCTGTACATGCCATACATAATGCTGTGCATGCCATATATAATGCTGTGCATGCCATACATAATGCTGTACATGCCGTATATAATGCTGTACATGCCGTACATAATGCTGTGCATGCCGTACATAATGCTGTACATGCCGTACATAATGCTGTACATGCCGTATATAATGCTGTACATGCCGTACATAATGCTATACATGCCGTATATAATGCTGTACATGCCGTATATAATGCTGTACATGCCGTATATAATGCTGTACATGCCGTACATAATGCTGTGCATGCCGTACATAATGCTGTGCATGCCGTATATAATGCTGTACATGCCGTATATAATGCTGTACATGCCGTATATAATGCTGTACATGCCGTACATAATGCTGTGCATGCCGTCTATAATGCTGTACATGCCATATATAATGCTGTGCATGCCGTACATAATGCTGTGCATGCCGTACATAATGCTGTGCATGCCGTATATAATGCTGTGCATGCCGTCTATAATGCTGTACATGCCGTATATAATGCTGTACATGCCGTACATAATGCTGTGCATGCCGTACATAATGCTGTGCATGCCGTATATAATGCTGTGCATGCCGTACATAATGCTGTGCATGCCGTACATAATGCTGTGCATGCCGTATATAATGCTGTACATGCCGTATATAATGCTGTACATGCCGTACATAATGCTGTGCATGCCGTACATAATGCTGTACATGCCGTATATAATGCTGTACATGCCGTACATAATGCTGTGCATGCCGTACATAATGCTGTACATGCCATATATAATGCTGTACATGCCATATATAATGCTGTACATGCCGTACATAATGCTGTGCATGCCGTACATAATGCTGTGCATGCCGTACATAATGCTGTACATGCCGTATATAATGCTGTACATGCCATATATAATGCTGTACATGCCGTACATAATGCTGTGCATGCCGTACATAATGCTGTGCATGCCGTACATAATGCTGTGCATGCCGTACATAATGCTGTACATGCCATATATAATGCTGTACATGCCATACATAATGCTGTGCATGCCATATATAATGCTGTGCATGCCATACATAATGCTGTACATGCCGTATATAATGCTGTACATGCCGTACATAATGCTGTGCATGCCGTACATAATGCTGTACATGCCGTACATAATGCTGTACATGCCGTATATAATGCTGTACATGCCGTACATAATGCTATACATGCCGTATATAATGCTGTACATGCCGTATATAATGCTGTACATGCCGTATATAATGCTGTACATGCCGTACATAATGCTGTGCATGCCGTACATAATGCTGTGCATGCCGTATATAATGCTGTACATGCCGTATATAATGCTGTACATGCAGTACATAATGCTGTGCATGCCGTATATAATGCTGTGCATGCCGTACATAATGCTGTGCATGCCGTACATAATGCTGTGCATGCCGTATATAATGCTGTGCATGCCGTACATAATGCTGTGCATGCCGTACATAATGCTGTGCATGCCGTATATAATGCTGTGCATGCCGTCTATAATGCTGTACATGCCGTATATAATGCTGTACATGCCGTACATAATGCTGTGCATGCCGTACATAATGCTGTGCATGCCGTATATAATGCTGTGCATGCCGTACATAATGCTGTGCATGCCGTACATAATGCTGTACATGCCGTATATAATGCTGTACATGCCGTACATAATGCTGTGCATGCCGTACATAATGCTGTGCATGCCGTACATAATGCTGTACATGCCATATATAATGCTGTACATGCCGTACATAATGCTGTGCATGCCGTACATAATGCTGTGCATGCCGTACATAATGCTGTACATGCCGTATATAATGCTGTACATGCCATATATAATGCTGTACATGCCGTACATAATGCTGTGCATGCCGTACATAATGCTGTGCATGCCGTACATAATGCTGTGCATGCCGTACATAATGCTGTACATGCCATATATAATGCTGTACATGCCATACATAATGCTGTGCATGCCATATATAATGCTGTGCATGCCATACATAATGCTGTACATGCCGTATATAATGCTGTACATGCCGTACATAATGCTGTGCATGCCGTACATAATGCTGTACATGCCGTACATAATGCTGTACATGCCGTATATAATGCTGTACATGCCGTACATAATGCTATACATGCCGTATATAATGCTGTACATGCCGTATATAATGCTGTACATGCCGTATATAATGCTGTACATGCCGTACATAATGCTGTGCATGCCGTACATAATGCTGTGCATGCCGTATATAATGCTGTACATGCCGTATATAATGCTGTACATGCAGTACATAATGCTGTGCATGCCGTATATAATGCTGTGCATGCCGTACATAATGCTGTGCATGCCATACATAATGCTGTGCATGCCGTATATAATGCTGTACATGCAGTACATAATGCTGTATATGCCGTCTATAATGCTGTGCATGCCGTACATAATGCTGTGCATGCCGTACATAATGCTGTGCATGCCGTCTATAATGCTGTACATGCCGTATATAATGCTGTACATGCCATACATAATGCTGTACATGCCGTCTATAATGCTGTACATGCCGTACATAATGCTGTACATGCCATACATAATGCTGTACATGCCGTATATAATGCTGTGCATGCCGTACATTTCAAGGATCTAGCTGTCACACCTGGGCCCAAAAGTAAATATTACAGGATGACCGTATTCTGTGTGGCACATGGTTGATCTAGAGATTTTACGTTGGGAACGTGTCATCATTAAAGGGGTTGACTGGTGAAGAGCATTTGTCACCTATCCATAGATCTGACCGCTGGGATGACCACTGAACAAAACAGACTCTTTTATCCCTGTTAGGCGCCATTCAGATGTCAGGTTTTTATTTTGCTGATAAAACTCTGATGATGCTCTGACCAAAATCACTGATGAAACTCAGTATGTTTTTCACATATGTGAAAAAAACTGACATGTGAATGAAGCCTTAGAATGGAGCAACCGTGAGCATGAATGTAACCATAGTTGTGCATGCTCAGTGTACTGCGCACCATTCACACTGTAAAGCATTCCTTCGGATAGACTATCGCAGTACTCGGCTGTATCAGTCAGTCCCGTATGCATTGAATAGCTCAGCAGCTTAAATGACCGCTCCATTCAACCTCTGGCCACAGCGGTGTCGGCACTCGCGGTCCCGGGGCTGTGAAGCGGTGGAATGACACGTGATGCGCTGGTGTCACTGTCTCTGCCTTCGGACAAACTGAACATGAAGATGAAGTCCGTTATGAGCTGCAGTTGATCGCTGGCTTCCTCTTCATGTTCAGTTTGCACAAAGGTGGAGACAGTGACGCCAGCGCTGATTGGGTGCTGGGCATCAAGTGTCACAACACCGCGTCACAGCCCCAGGGGAGAGCAAGTGCCGACACCGCGGAAACGGCGTCGACGCAAGAGGTGAGCATAGGCTTTATTATTTTATCGAGGCCTAACATTCAGTTTAAGAAGGGATTGTCCTAGTAGTGAGCGGACAGCCCTTTTAATATCTTTGGCTACTGATCTAGCTAACACATTATGTATTCAGCCGCTGATGTGGATTTTTATTAACATAATGACCCAGTGTCACAGACAACACTGGGGGTCACACAGATTCCACCGCTGCCACCAGGCAGCAAATGGCTTCAGGGGTGCGGTTTACAAAGCAAGTGGAACAGAGCTATTAAATTTTATATATTTAATCCAGAAATATGGGCCTTGTTTATAAAAATATGCAAAGATGATACAAAATGGGAACAAAACAATATGGTATATACAATTACATAAAATTAAAGGGATAATAGAAGAAAATGACTAAACCTGATTTCACGGAAATGGCTCAGAGCTTAGTGGAGGGAGGTACTCCTTAGAAAAATGGACAGAACCCACAGCAAGCTGTACCTTCCAGGACTGACAAAATACAAAACTCAAATGCTGCTTTTTATCCAATCAAAGTTATGCCCACATACCGCCCGGGCTGGTTGTAGGATGTGCTAGGTCTTTCAGGTGGTTATGAGATCCCCAAATTTCAGGTTATCTTTGCCCTTGGACCCATTGCTTGGGTAAAATCATCCATCGGATCGTTATTAAGTTGGAGGGGTTCTGCCGGCTTTATGGTGATGTGAGTAATTGCGTTATGTTCTTCCCTTTGCTACGACAAAAAAAAAAAATCTCCCATAAATATCGGATTGATGCAAACCCCAATATTCATCACTGACCACTGGCTCCAAAAGCTCAGGGAGCCGTGCTTTGATCAGAGGAAGCTCTAGCCTGGGAAGGGAACTTCTCTGCCACTGTGTAAACGAAACCCAGTCGTGGTTACTAGAACAAATCGCATTTTGTTATTACCTGGTTACTGAAGGAATTCACTACTTCAATGGAGGGTGAAGTGTCATCGTTTTCTCACTTTCCCAGTTATAATTAGTTTCTCGCTTCCCCAGTTGTAATTAATCCCATATGTTCAGTGTGAGGGTGACATGTCCCCTCTCTGGAGATGTCTTTATGGATTTTAATTTTTGCTTTTTTGACATCCAGTAACAGGACCAAGAGCGGAAACTATTGTTATGTGTTCAGGGGGAGCTCCAAGCTTATCTTGATAGGAACTGAGCTGGACCTTTTTATATATTGGTTGGGTCTCGTATTGCTGCTGAGCCCCATTTTGGTGACTATATCTGCAATACCAATCACAACCTATAGATAAAAATGGCATTTTGCAAAATATATATATTTTTTTCATTCATATAACCCTCATGAAGGCCAGGAATACAGGTTGAAAGGTCCTTGACTGTGACGGCTCCTGCGCTTCGTGGTTTTTGGAACGAGGAGGCTAAGCAGGATTCCATCTGCATTCCTTCTAACGATCTCCCGGGAATATTCTACTAATTGGATTTTATTTGGAAGTGGGCGCTCTCCCTGATACTATTGATTCTTCATGCCGCCACTTGCATAAGGCAGTTTACTGCTTGTATCAGGGAACAATTTGTATAACCGCTTATTATTGCCCGCGGCTCTTTTTTCTCAGAGCCTGATGTCAGAGCTGCAGGCTGGTGCGGGGAATGGCTCCGGCAATGTTTATTCAGGGATAGAGGCCAGAGATTACGCTGTTAATAAATGCTGCCTGTAATTATTCCGAGAGAAGCCGAATTGTTGGAGGCATTTTTTACTTTGCATGATGTACACAAGGTGCGGCAGTCCACAATCGGGTCATGTTTACTTTTACATGGGAGGATTTTTCTTCTTTCTTTCATAAAGAACCACATCAAAGCTGGAGAGGAGTCTGCGTACCAAGTCCTGGCTTTTGTGCCAGCTTATGCCAGGCTTCAGGAAAGCACCAGGTTTTTATGAGTCCTGGAGAAGATATATTTTGCAAAATAAAAAAAATGAGACATTATTGGATGCACTTTGAGCAATGTTGAAATGGTCCGCGCCACCGGCAAGGAGATACTCTAAAGCCAGGGTCCCACCACCATTTGTCTCCAGATCAGAGTTTGATCAGTTGTTCTCGAAGATCTGATTTTTTTTTTTATTTCCCATGGAAAAATCGGACAGATTGATTGTTTCTGTCTTTTGTTTTTTTCTGCTCAGTGGCCAGTGTGAACGTGCGCTTACACAATGCATGCACACCAGTTTATAACCCAGTTCTTTGGGGGTTTTTTTCTTGAATATGCAGATTGTTAGAAGATTAATGTCTGAAACGATGAAGATGCTACGTATTAATGCTGGATCTCGTTCTTTGCAGGCATGCTTCAGAAGTGTCCGTCGGTGGAGGACTACGTGGATGCCCTTGTGTCCGATCTGGATCCAGACTTCGAGACGTTTATTATGGACTCGGAGTAGAAGATGACAACGAATGCAGAACACTGGATATGTGACTTGTTACTTAGTGCCACCGTGCAAGAAAGCTGCTGCCACCAGGGCACCTGATACATGTCAGTGTGTGGCCACATGCCTACTAGCAGATACGTGCGATCAATGGTCAGCTACTTCCAGCAGCAAAGTCACTTTCTACACGGGGTCCCCTAACTTTATATGTCAATTGTTGGGGGGTTTTTTGTTTCATTTTTTAAAATCCATAAGACCCCTGGTAAGCCATGACAGGCACACATAATGTGGACAGTTATAAATTAATATATACTTTTTTTTTAGACCCTTAACCCCTTCCCAATGTAGGAGGTAATAGTACGTCCTAGCCCGGGTGCGTGTAGCAGCTGAGGAACTGAGCCTGGTTCATAGCTAGCAAGTACAGGCGACAATCCGCATCTGCCGGTAGCAGCAGCAACTGGAGCGAGCCCCGATCACTGCTGTTCAATCACTTACATGCTGTAGTCAGCCTCTGACCGTGCCATACAATGGGCTGTGGATGCCGTTACATGAGTCCATTGGCTTCCATCGATTCCCCCCACTGTCAAGTGATTGTGTGGTACCTGCTCAACACCACCCCCAGTCACTGCTATCTTGTGCCAAAAGGCTAGGGTTGTAATTTTCACTATATACTGCAATATCGCTGCATACAGACCAAGCAGCCCACCAAAAGGACAAAGAAAATGGAGTTAAAACATTTTTTTTTTTTAACAAAAAATAGATGGGTTTGAATCTCGTCCCTTTCCCAAGACAAGAATAAAAAAATAAAATAAACATATTTGGTATTTTTCCGTACGTAAAAGTCTTATCACTGAAAAAATATAATTATTCCATATAATAAATGCTGTAAAGAGAAAAAAATTGCAATGAAAAACGATACAAAAATATTTTTTATAGCTTTTTTTTAAACAAATTTCAAAATTAGTTTAATTCGTTGAAAAAAAAAAAAAAAAAAAACTATAAAAGTTTGGTATCGCCATATTCATACTAACCCGAAGAATCCTTTTATTAGGTCAATTTTACTATACATTGAACACTGTAAAAACAATCCTCACTCTCCATAAATGACACAATATGATTCTTTTACACTATTTCATTGTACTTGGAATTTTTTTTCAAGAAAATGTTGCAGTACCTCCCATGGCAAAAGGAATCATGTCAACGTAAACTTTAATTTGTTTTGCAGAAATCAATCTTTTACACGCCTAAGTTGATGGAAATATGTCATAGTTGTTCAAAAAAAGGCAGAAAAGAGCAGTAGGAAGGGGTTAACATTTACGGTCCTTCGTTTTACAGTTTCTGCGTTTTTCCTCGACAGGGATGTGACCAAATCTGGGCACAATATTACTTATGAATAGACGATATAAACTTCATTAAAAATGACTAAAGATCTGTTCATTACAACAGATTGAGATAAATTTGATGATTTTCAGACTTCACAGTCTGGTTACACTTCCTACTTATTAGGATTAGTAACTCTGCTCCATGCAGCCTAATCTTTCAGGTACTAAAAGGGAATCTAGTCACCAGATTTTTGCCATCTAATCTGAGAGCAGCATAATGTAGGGACAGAGACCCTGATTCCAGTGATGTGTCATTTACTGGGCTGCTTGATGTAGTTTTGATAAAAGTCACTATTTTATCAGCAGGAGATTATCACTACCGGACTAGAAAACCTGCTCCATATTTATGAGCTCTGTATAACCCCGCCCCCAGCACTGATTGGCAGCTTTCTATGTACACTGTGCATAAGCAGAAAGCTGCCAATCAGGGGTGTGGGCGGGGTTATATAGAGCTCAGCATTCAGAGAACTGCTTAGATCTGCAGACGGTTGAATGTGATTTTATCAAAACTGCAGCATCAGCCCAGTAAGTGACACATGGCTGGAGAGTCTCTGTCCCTATTGTGCTGCGGTCAGATGGGGTACAAAAGCCTGATGACATAATGTTTTCCAGTACTTTCATGTTGATGACCTGATCACATCCAGCATTGGGAACAGCTGATCGGCAGTGGGTACCGGGTGTTGCATCCACACCAATCTAGTATTGATGGCTTATCCTAGGGACTGGATCAGTATTAAAGTACCGGACAATCCCTTTAAGTAACAGTTCCCAATTGACAAAAGTAAAACCCCTCTCAAGCTGTCCTGTATCAGACATGGAGGTCAGAATTGTAAAGTTTTTACTATCATAGTCAACACCGTCTTAAAGCCACGTAATACACAGCGTCTTCCTGGCTATTAGACCGTTCTACACCGTCCCTTTTTCAGGGATCTGATCTGTATTCAGTAGGAAGGATCGGTGTTGGTCATCCATGCATAAGGTTTGGTACACGAAGTGTAGGAATGGCGGGAAGGTCACATTTTTAAGGCCTGTATAGTCATTTTGGCCAGAAAAATACTAATAGAAAAATTACAAGAGGACGCCAATTAATGATTGACTCCTTACAATTGTTTGGGACCGGAGACGTCTAAGGGAACAGGGCGGGATTGTAGTTCTGTTATTACATTATTGTCTTGTATTAATATGGAATTGTAGATATTTTTCAAAATAAAAAAAATAATCTGGAAACTCGAGGACGAATATTTATAGACCGTAACAACTCGAGGCCGGTGCGATCCGTGTCTCGTGGCCATGATACACATACCGGCCACGGATCTTCCTGCTGCCATTAGACGCAATGTCCGCAACATCCGAATGTGGAAATAGTCCAAGAGCCACAATAGACTACAACCCGCCTGTGTACCACCATAACGTCTCCCAAAAAGCACCATATATACAGTGCCTTCCATGTGTACTGGCTCCTCGCTAGGGTGCGATTCCCGAGAGTATGAGCGCCACGTGCAGATATCCCGACACTTATACCCTTGGCTGCCATCTCTGAGGTTATTAATGGTTGTCGAATGTTCTGCCGTATTAAATGCATTTGGGCGAATCATCAAGATCCGCTGCTGGCAGCTGCCATTGCAGTTGCCGACCAATGACGTTCCAGATTTGCGAGACAAGACTGGCGACGCTGCAGGTTGTGTAGCCTGGTCTGCGGCCATGCTAGTCTCCTATTACTGTAGGTTAGTAAGAAGAGTGGAAGGATTAGGCTACATAGAGCCACACATGAGTAGAAATTCTCCGGACGTCACCATTTACTCCACTTTAGTCTACGTTTTCCTCATTACAGCTCAGTTACTATAACATTTTATGTATTTTATTCCACCGATCTACTGCACTCTGTGTGACCCCACTTTTTTTTTCTTTTGCGGCTTTGGAATGTGCGGACCCAGTTTATTTCCATTGTGTGTTCTTCCACACTGGTTGTCAGTGGTGGAATAGACCAGGTCATGGTGGTTTCACTCATCACAGTAAATTACAGGCTGCCTGAGACTGACTCTCTGTAGCTTTTATTTAGCGAGTATCTGACTATCTGTGTGCCCGCACCTGGCAGATGAATGGGCACCAATCAAAACAGCCTTATTTATATTTACTGAAAGATACCGACTGTCACTTGGCTGCTGATTAAAGGCCACGGAGCGACTAATCCAAGCACACAACCACAATGTCACATGGAGTTAAAGGGAAAGGCCCGCTTCAAATCAACAATTCTGGAGATGGTTTTAGCTCCTTTTTTGTCCAGTTCTTTAGAGGGATTGTCCACTACCGGATACCCCCTTATTAAAGGGCCCAGTGAAATGAAAAATGTATATATACCTCCATAGTCATTGCTGCATCTCCGTTTACTCGCTATTCTTTCCACCTTAACTCAGACAATGAAAACACTGCAAACTATAGCTGCTGATTGGCTGCAGCGCTCACATGACGTCTCTGACGGATGTTGATCCCAACAGGCACTGACTATGGAGGAGCAACCCTGGTTGGCGAGATGAGTCCCGTTTTTTTTTCCTTCCCCCCCAGGTAGTGGACAATAACCTCGATTTCATTTACTTAGGATGTGAAAATGAAGCTAAAAAATGGGACTGTGAGTGCCCAACACATAGGGGAGTGACTCTGTTTTAAGCATCATCATTATGGGCACACACCGGAATGTTCGGGTTCGTCCGAACAGTTGCAAAATTTTATGAAATCTCATCCACAACAATGCCGCTGAAATATGCAGCGGATTTTCTGGATTTTTTAGTAGAGGCAGAGAACCTGACTCCAGGGATCAAGGGTGTGGGCGGGGTTATACAGGGCTCAGCATTCTGAGCACTGCTACATCTACAGCAGAGAAAATAGGGATTCTATCAAAACGGCACCAAGCAACCCAGTAAGGTTAGAAATGGACTTTTAGGATTTCTACCCACAGTAGGTTGCCCTTCTCTCTGAAAAGGCAATTTGCTCATTTAATTTCCCAGAGGAGCATTGCGTGGCCTTTAAGTCTCTTTATGCCAGCTTAGATCTCTCCACAAGGAGAAGCTTGATCACTAAGGGCCCGCTCCCACCAGCATATACATCTGCCGAGTGCTGTGTGATGTGTTTTCGGAAGGCACTCTCCCCACTGTTATACTATGGGGCAGTGCAGAACTGCGATTTTTTTTTTCCTCATAGCGATTCTGCATGTTGCGATTTGCAGCGCAAATCTGATGTCGTGCACCCATGCAAGTCTATGGGTGCGTGGAAAACATCGGACTGCACTCAGATGACATCCAAGTGCAGTCCAATTTCGGCAGACTCACAGAATGGAGATAATTGAGAAATGTTGTTCTCCTTGTTCAGTCTTCTCTTCGCATGTGCTACGATTTTCTCCGAGAAAATCTGATCACAGTAAGCCAACACTCTGCTCAGAATTTGAATTTGATCCGAATGTCATTAACATAATTGATCCGATCCTCTCAGAGGAGAAAATCTTACGCTCGTGTGACTCCGAACTTAACCTGGCTGTGCAGTCTAACTCACCGGGCGTGGGAAACCCACTTTTCACATTTGCACTGCACTTTCATTCTTTTGAGCCCACACCCTTTTTCTGCCCTTCTGGCCTTAGGATGGGGAGTGTTTACAATTCCCGGGTGAAGGTCCAGTCACTGTGACGTTGGGGAACCTTCCATATTTATGATATTTGTTTTCACTTGTGTATCACCCCATCAATATACCGCTCTGGCAAAAATTAAGAGACCACTTCAAAATTTTCAGTTTGTCTGATTTTACTCTTTATATGTATATTTTTGAGTAAAATGTAAATTGTTCTTTTATTCTATAAACGTCTGACAACATGTCTCCGAAGTTCCAAGTAATAAATTTTGTATTTTTTTCTGAAAAGTAGAAATGGTCAAAATTAAAAAAAAAAACAATAAACCCCAGTGCTTTCAGACCTCAAATAATGCAAAAAAAAAAACCAAGTTCATAATCATTTAGAAACAACAATACTGAAGAATTCAGAAATCAATATTTTGTGGAATAACCATGATTTTTAATCACAGCTTTCATGCGTCTTGGCATGCTTTCCACCAGTCTTTCACACTGCTTCTGGCGCAAAAATGTAAGCAGTTCTTCTTTGTTTGATGGCTTGTGACTATCCATCATCCTCTTGATTACATTCCAGAGGTTTCCAATGGGGTTCAGGTCTGGAGATTGGGCTGCCCATGACATGGTTTTGATGTGGTGGTCTCATAATTTTTGCCAGAGCTGAATGTCCGTGTCACTAGGACTTTTTAGGGGTACGGTTCCCTTATGGGCTCTCTCTTGATTGGTCTGAAGGGGGGAAGCCATTAGGTTCTGCTCTCTTCTTTGGAGGGGAGCCAACATACATGGTGGCTGATGGGAGTAAATTTGGCCTCCCTAAGCTTCAGCTATGGGAGGTCACGAGTGCCTTCCCTTTGCTGTGGCCTTCTGGCTTGGAGGGATGGGGATGTTTATTAGAGGCCTATCTCCTCTTGGTGAGGGGTCCGAATGACCACATCCTAGTTGACTTTTTTGTGCCACTTGTCCCTTTAAGCGCACAGTTCTCAGGCTGCATTCACAAATCCATGTGTCGTCTGCATTTTTTTATTTTTTTTTTATCTGACGGCACACGGACCCATTGAGTAGAATGGATGTAAGTAGAAATCACGGATCTGATAATGAGATTGGTGAGACCCCGAGCAGATCCTATTCCGATCCCATTTTAAGGATCAGAATCGTCCATTACTCAATGGGCCTGTGTGCTGTCCGATAAAAAATAGACAATTCCCAAGGATGTGTGAACGAGGCCTTACTGTGTGTAGCCTGCAACTGACTGCGCTCTTGTTTACTGCAGCTAGAAGGTCGGTATAAAAAAAAAATCATCATTATATATAAAATGCGACAAGTACATTGTTGGAACCTTATTCAAAAACTTTCTAAACTTTTCTAACTTTGCACCTCCACCCCTTCCAACTCACAGCTTTCATTTTTTAAGTCAGTGTGGAAAAATCTCTAAGGAAGGGGAGTTATAAAGAAACAAAAAAAGATACTTATGAAAACCATAATCTTCGCTACGATGGTTGAATGTCCTAAAATCACAATAAATCCCAAGAACCCTGGATGTCGGATAAAAATAATAATCTTGTCCTCTCGTCCTCATGTGCCCTAATTATAAAAGTGGACTTGGCACTTAGATTTTAATGGGCGAGTCTCATGCGGCACACGGAGGAAGCCAGCGCATGCTGCCATTTTTTTTTTTACTTGCAGATTCAGTCTGTGAAAAAAATCGCTCATCCGCTCTGCCCCATTGAATAACATTGGAGTGAACGTGGTCTGATAGGACTCGGACCGAAAATACCAGTCTTGTGAATTAGGCCTGGGACTGCTCTAACTGTTAGACAGAACATGGTGAGCTTATGTTTCAGATCTGGCCGCCATTTTTCGAACTCAGCAAAACTTCACATTTCATTTAACCCTTTGGAACTGTTCACATTCTTGACATTGCTACGTCTCTCCACTCAAACACCATACTTTCTGCCAAAGTTGTCCGTACAGGATACTGAGTCTCATATTTTGTGTGAAGAGCGGCCAAGGCCTTGAAAGAAAATGTAATAATAAGGAACTTTGGAAAGTGGTTAATGTGGTTAGAATGAGGGTGCAACCAGACCCAAATTATAGGACGTTCTAGACTCGTATGACATCTTTGGCGCCTTGTATTGTTACTACTGATGTTTTATCAAGAAACCGGAAATAACATTGAAATCAGCTGCTTCTGATTGGTTAGTGGAGGAGAAAGTCTCAAGAGGTCACAAATCCATGTGTAGCCAATTATAGAATGGCATGGATACATATTTCTGTTAGTATCACGCTATATCATTCACCTGAATACACATTCCTGATAGGTAAATCTCATAAGAAAAACAGATGAGTGGCAAATACAATTCAAGAATGTGAAAATGAATCTCTGTGGCCGCAGGATGCAGAACCTGCAGGTGCAGTAATGGGCCCCTGTAGGATGCAGAACATGCTGGTGCAGTAATGGGCCCCTGCAGGATGCAGAACATGCAGGTGCAGTAATTGGTCCCTGCAGGATGCAGAACATGCAGGTGCAGTAATGGGCCCCTGCAGGATGCAGAACATGCAGGTGCAGTAACGGGCACCTGCAGGACGCCGAACATGCAGGTGCAGTAATTGGTCCCTGCAGGATGCAGAACATGCAGGTGCAGTAATGGGCCCCTGCAGGATGCAGAACATGCAGGTGCAGTAATGGGCCCCTGCAGGATGCAGAACATGCAGGTGCAGTAATGGGTCCCTGCAGGATGCAGAACATGCAGGTGCAGTAATGGGCCCCTGCAGGATGCAGAACATGCAGGTGCAGTAATGGGCCCCTGCAGGATGCAGAACATGCAGGTGCAGTAATGGGCCCATGCAGGAAGCAGAACATGGACGTGCAGTAATGGGCACCTGTAGGATGCAGAACTTGCAGGTGCAGTAATGGGCACCTGTAGGACTCAGAACATGCAGGTGTAGTAATAGGCCCCTGCAGGATGCAGAATATGCAGGTGCAGTAATGGGCACCTGCAGGATGCAGAACATGAAGATGCAGTAATGGGCACCTGTAGGATGCAGAACTTGCAGGAGCAGTAATGGGCCCCTGCAGGATGCAGAATATGCAGGTGCAGTAATGGGCCCCTGCAGGATGCAGAATATGCAGGTGCAGTAATGGGCACCTGCAGGATGCAGAACATGAAGATGCAGTAATGGGCACCTGTAGGATGCAGAACTTGCAGGTGCAGTTATGGGCCCCTGCAGGATGCAGAATATGCAGGTGCAGTAATGGGCCCCTGCAGGATGCAGAATATGCAGGTGCAGTAATGGGCACCTGCAAGATGCAGAACATGCAGGTGCAGTAATGGGCACCTGTAGGATGCAGAACTTGCAGGTGCAGTAATGGGCCCCTGCAGGATGCAGAATATGCAGGTGCAGTAATGGGCACCTGCAGGATGCAGAATATGCAGGTGCAGTAATGGGCACCTGCAGGATGCAGAACATGAAGATGCAGTAATGGGCACCTGTAGGACGCAGAACATGCAGGTGCAGTAATGGGAGCCAACCCCCTGCTCAATGTAGGATACACTAAACCATCTCAGACAGATGTCTGTCCAGCCTCTGAAGACTTCCATTGAAAGAGAACTCACCACCTCTCATGGCAGCCTGTTCCACTCATTCATTAACCTCACTGTCAACAAGTTTTTTTTATAGTATCTAATCTGTATCTTCTCCCTTTCAGTTTCATTCCATTGCAATTAGGAGGGGAAAAAGTTTATAAAACTGGAGTTTTTAAGATTTTTTTCCCCCTAAATGTAACTGTTACTGTCTTTTCTGGAGACACAAGCCTGATTAGATCAATGTTCTGCATATTTCTGGGCCTGGTGATGGCAGGTCCCCGGCTAAGATTGTCTTTGTGCTCATAAACAAAGTAAAGCCACTTGAGACAGATCTGGTTCATGGTCCATAGATGAGTTCTCCTCTTTGTTCTAATCTCGGCTGCCCTCAAAGCCCTTGATGGGATTATCTATTGCCGCACAACGAGCATAAAACAATGTACAGAACGCGGCATTTGATCTTTGCATGAGAAGCCATTTGAAGTGGCGAGGTTACGTTGTATCACCAGGTTTCCACATTACGCACAGACGAGGAGCTCTGCTCGTCCTTAATGAGAGATGTCTCCTGTCTGATACAGTCCGTGAGCTCGCCATAGGCAAAGGGGAACATACTAGGAAATGTAAGGGATATGGACATCGTCAGGGGCTATTTCTTTTTATCTTAAATGCATGTATTTTGGGCTGAAGATTGGGTTTCATTAAAAAGTATACACTACATATTTTATCCAGTGTTCAATTGTCATTTCGTGGTTACAGAATGAGTTATCTAAGAGTCTGTCAGTGAGCTTGTTTTGATGGGGGGAGTTTGTATTTCTTTTATCGGAGCTTTTTTTTAATTGATTTATGAACCACAGACCACATCAAAGTTGACTTGAACTTTGTGGTCATAAATCGGTCGAGAAGAAATTCACTGATGGATTCTCAGTTATCTCATTCAGCAGACACATATGTGCAAAAAACAAAGACTCCATTAAAGCTCTCCAGAGCTGTGCAGCCCTTCCATTGCTTACCAGGAAGAGCACCACACGTCCATAGTGGCCGCGCCTGGAACTGCAGCTCTGACACTGTCAGGTTAATGTGATTGCCCTGCAGTAGCAGGCACTGCCTCTAAATAATATGCAGGGTTGTGCCTCGTAAATGGTGAAGGGAGCACTGGTGGTGCAGAAATCATATTGATGGAAAGTCCAGGATAAAAAAAAAAACTTTAAACCAATCAGGTCTATTAAAAGATAAATTATTTATGTCAGACTGAACGGAAAAGAAGGATTTAGATGATGTGCAAGAAGATGAATGGAGATGTCACAAAAATTATGGACATACAATTGATGAATCTGATGATCCAAACAAAAGATTCACTGATGGACAAAAGTATTGGGAGACACAACTTAATTGTTGAATTCAGGCTTTTTAGTCGGTTCCATAGCCACAAGTGAATAAAATCTGGTCCCTCACCGTGCTGTCTGCCCTTACGAACAAAAGTGATAGAATGGTTCAGAGCAGGTAAAGAGCTCACTGATACCAGCGTGGTCCCGTAATAGGATATCACCGGTGTAACCAGTCCGTTCATGACCTAAATATTCCACCATCACCTGTGAGTAGAATTATAGAGGCATTCTGGAATCATAACTCCTCTGCCATTAACACCAGCACAAAAACCGCACCAGGAGCTTTGTGGCATGGGTTTCCATGGCCGAGGAGCTGTACGCCGCCTTACATCACCAAGCACAATGCCAAGTGTCAGATTTAATGGTGTTAAGCTGCCACTACTGGATTCTGGAGCAGAACAAAACATGTTCTGTGGAGTGAAGGATCACACTTCTCTGGTGTCCGATGAATGAGTCTGGGTTTGGCAAATGCCATGAAAATGTTACCTACCCAACTCCATTGTGCCAATCTGTAAAGTTTAGTGGAAAAGGAATAATGATGTGGTGTTTTTTTTCAGGGACTGATTTGGGCCCCTTAGTTCCAATGAAGGGAAATTGCAGTTTCCAACGCTGGGGGATCAGTTTGGGGAAGGATCTTTCCTGCTTCGGTATAATTGTGCCACAATGTAGAAGGCAAGGTCCAAAAAGGTACGGATGGGTGAGTCTGATGTGGAAGAACATGACCTCAACCCCATCCATCATCTTTAGGATGAACCAAAAAAAGATGATTGTAACATCAGTGTCTCACCTCACAAATGCTCCTCTGGATGAGTGGGCTAAAATCCCAACACACCTCCAAAATGTTATAGAAAACATTCCCAGAAGAATGGAAGCTGTTACAACTGCAAAGTGGAAATCAACTCTATATTAAAGTCTATGGATTTAGGATGGGAGGTCAAAGAAGATCCTGTAGGTGGAATGGAGGGGTCTGTAATTTTTACACTTTAACTTTGAGAGACAGAATCTAAAAATAAAAACTAGAAAATCGCATTGTATGATTTTTACATAATTAATTTGCATTTTATTGCAGGAAATAAGTATTTGATACAATAGAAAAACAGAACTTAATATTTTGTACAGAAACCTTTGTTTGCAATTACAGAGGTCAGACGTTTCCTGTAGTTGTTGACCAAGTTTGCACACAGTGCAGGAGGGATTTTAGTCCACTCCTCCATACAGATCTTCTCTAGATCTTTCAGGTTTGGGGGCTGTCACTGGGCAACATTGAGTTTCAGGTTCCTCCAAAGATTTTCTATTGGGTTCAGGTCTGGAGACTGGCTAGACCACTCCAGGACATTGAGATGTTTCTTATGGAGCTACTTCTTAGTTGCCCTCGTTGTGTGTTTCGGGTCATTGTGATGCTGGAAGACCCAGCCACGACTCATCTTCAATGCTCTTACTGAGGGAAGGAGGTTTCTGTCCAAAGTCTCAAGATATACTCCCCCTTCTTCTTCCAAACACGGCAAGTAAAGTTGATAACAAAAAGAATAACCACATGACCTTCTCCCATGCCTTCTCTGGATCATCCAGATGGTCATTGGTGAACTTCAAACTTCCCTGAACATGTGTTGGTGTGAGCAGGGGGGCCTTGCAGGATTTTAATCCATGACTGTGTAGTGTGTTTCTAATGGTAATGTTTGAGACTGTGGTCTCTGCTCTCTTCAGGTCATTGACCAGGTCCTTCTGTGAAGTTCTGGGCTGATTCCTGACCTTTCTCAGAATCATCCTTACCCCACAAGGCAAGATCTTGCATGGAGCCCCAGACAGGAAGATTGGCAGCCATCTTCTGTTTCTTGCATTTTCTAATAATTGTGCCAACAGTTGTTGCCTTCTCACCAAGCTGCTTGCCTATTGTCCTGTAACCATCCCAGCCTTGTACAGGTCTACAATTTTGTCCCTGGTGTCCTTAGACAGCTCTTTGGTCTTGGCCATGGTGGGGAGGTTGGAGTGTGATTGAGTGTGTGGACAGGTGTCTTTTATACAAGTAATGAGTTCAAACAAGAAATGAGTGCAGAGTAGGAGGCTTCTTAAAGAAGAACTAACAGGTCTGTGAGAGTCAGAATTCTTGCTTGTTGGTAGGTGATCAAATATGTATTTCATGCAATAAAATGCAATTTAAATATTTAAAAATCATACAGTGTGATTTTCTGTGTTTTTTTTTTTATTTTTAGATTCTGTCTCCCACAATTGAAGTGTACCTACGATAAAAATTACAGACCTTCTCCATTGTTTGTAGATGGTAAAACTTGCAAAATCGGCAGTGTCTCAAATACTTATTTTCCGCACTGTACGCGATCCATGCTCCTCTACCAAACGGTCTGCACAATTTTCTTCTCCTTTGTATTATAAGGGATTTCATAGATCTTTCTGGATGTAAGCGGGATTTCTTCTGAACGCTCCCTTTCTCTGAAGAGACCCAATGCAATGCTCATTCCCATCCTGTCGACCATCAGAGACATTCTCCTCTAATCCAGCCATTCACCACGTATGTGAAAAACAGCAGGACTGCTGGCAAATCCACCGGCCATTGTTATATCCCGTTTGGAACGTTGCATGGGATATAATCAAAATGGATCAGATGCACTGTGAAGGCCAAGTGGGTTTTGCCAACACTAATGCTTAAACCAAATATGGATTAGATTGCACCCTGCCAGCACAGAGTCAGCTTTGTATTCCTTTGTCATGCAGCACACAAACCGCACTCTCGATCTGCGCCGGGAGAAGCAGACACTGTGCCTTTTGTTGTGTCTTATGGTAAAAAATGAAAAGGGCCAGTGTAGGATGAGGAATGTGCTGCAGGTAGTAATCTTCAGTCACAAGAGGAGGTGCGGGGAGACACATAATTAATTTCATCTCCTAAAGTTGCTTGAAGGTATCTCGGAGGAATGCAAAGTTAAGACCACAAGATCCATTGTGAAAACAAAGTTTACATCCCCCTAAACTGACACCGAGCTACAAGTAATTATCATTATAAAGGAAAACATAAACACACATATATCATATACACACATATCGTATATCATATACACACATACCATCTACTATATAATTGTCTAAGGGTCACTTCCATCTTTTTGTCTCTCTGTGACAGACAGAAAGACAGCAGTGACCCTTGGACAATTATATAGTAGATACACACATACTGTATGTCATATACACACAGACTCTTTATCACAATGTATGTGTGTATATGATATACAGTATATGTACATATGATAATATTTTTCAACTTGCTGTTACGGTTTGGTTGTAATAAATATTGTCATTATTTGTTCACTCTTAGTTGATCACTTTTTATTCACATAGTGCTTTCCATCTCGTGACTTCATACATACCGTTTATCATATACACACACATATATCATATACACATACCATATATCATATACACACACAAATATATCAATTGCACATACATGCAATTATGTGACTACCTCTTGAAGCTCATCAAGAGAATGCCAAGAGTGTGCAAAGCAGTCATCAAAGCAAAAGGTGGCTACTTTGAAGAACCTAGAATATAAGACATATTTTCAGTTGTTTCACACTTTTTTGTTAAGTATATAATTCCACGTGTGTTAATTCATAGTTTTGATGCCTTCAGTGTGAATGTACAATTTTCATAGTCATGAAAATACGGAATAATCTTTAAATGAGAAGGTGTGTCCAAACTTTTGGTCTGTACTGTATATCATATACATACATACCATATATCATACACACATACCGTTTATCATATACACATATATCATATACAGACACATATATCATATACAGTTGTGCTCAAAAGTTTACATACCCAGGTAGAATTTTTGCTTTCTTGGCCTTTTTTCAGAGAATATGAATGATAATGATAACACCAAAACTTTTTCTCCACTCATGGTCAGTGGTTGTGTTATGGAAATATTAGGGTTGGATAAATATATCCCTGTGTGTGCTGTGGCCGCTCCCAATTAGACTGAGTATTTTGAGCGCTCATCAAGAATGGACTGTACACAACTGTGACAGAACAACATTCCATCAATACTGATACTTTATTGTACATACATAGTTTTATATTTTCACATAGAAAGGAGTGGTTAGGGGTTGTCAGGGGTGGTTAGTTAATTATCATATTGTCTAGCTCCTCTGTCATTGGTTATCTAAACATATATGGAATATTGTGATTAATGCTCATATGACTGCTGATCAAGCAACTAAACTCGAGTTCTCTGTCTAGGACAAAGTGGAGACACCTGACACTGTTGGTCTGCCGTTTCAGCAAGATTCAGCTAGATTCTAGGCATTATCTCAGACATCTGACCCGATTTCCTGTTTTTAAGATGGAAAAACACCATATGATCTGTCTGGGTTATATCAGGCTTATATCAGTTCAGTTTGTGTCAGCCATTTTAAACCATTGATTATAATGTATATATTAGTTGTGAGCATATAAGTATATATTTGATTATAGAGGAGTATACATGCAAGTGAGATCTACATGATATATATATTTCTATCACAAGCCCCCCTTAGATATCACTTGCCCTAATCCTAGCCTCCTGTCCCAAAGCGCTGCAACTCTTTTGTGCTGTTGGCGAACTGACACAAGCCTAACGCCTGTGCCCCACTCCATACAGACTTTTCGCAAATGGGCGGTCAGGAGATCTGTCCCTAACGGGGGTTCGTTGCAATCAGTCTCTTAGTCAATAGCATGTGTAGTGAGCGATGTGCAGTCTTTATCAGGTAGGTCATCTTTTCGGTCAGGCAGGGCATCCACGACATCATTCTGGCTTGGGTGTCATCTTCTGGTAGGGGAGCTTTCTTGCCATGCGATGAGTGGATCCAAGTGGGTCTTCCCTCCAGTTTCACAGAGTTTGGTGTCATCAGCAGCACTTGAGCAGGACCATCAAATCTGGGATCGAGTGGTGTTCTCCTTACAAGCTTTTTCACCAACACCCAGTCTCCTGGCTACTAGGAGTGCATACCGGACACTGAATCTGGATCTGGCAATGAAGAAAAAAACTCGAGAATGGATGTTAGCAAGTTTCTTGGTGATTTCAATTACATAAGCAGACAAAGTATCATATTGCATAATCAGCTGCTAAGGGAAAGGATACCCCTAACCTGGGACTAGACACAAACAAAATTTCATATGGTGACAGCTTTTCTGGGCCTCTGGGAGTGTGCCTAACACTGAGTAGTGTGATTGGGAATGTGTAGGCCTAAGTCTGACCCTACTGCTGACTAGATCTCTCATGTGAGGTTTGCTGTGAATGCAGGTCCCTGGTCACTCTCTATCACTTCTGGGACCCCATAGCTGCATATCTCGTCTCTGAGAGTAGCTTCTTTGCAGTAGTCTTTGCTGACTGGTTCTTCACTGGGAAAGCTTCTGGCTGTCATCTTGAGAACATGTCCACGGCCACAAGGGCATATTCGAATTCTCCACTTGGCGGCATCTGGATGTGGTCTATCTGGATCCTCTGGAAGGGGGTACAGTGGTCTGGCAAGTTGATGTGTGGGAACTTTCTTCATTCTTCCAGGGTTGCATTTGCCACAGGTCAGACAGCTGTTTATGAACTTGGCTGTTAGGGTGGAGATTTCTGGAGTGAACCAGTAAGCACCAATCGGATCATTCATCTGTGTCTTTAATCTGTGTGTGGGCCCATGTGCCCACTGGACCACCATAGGGTACATGCTTCGGGGTAAACAGGGTTTGTAGTCCATTGAGTATACCCTTCCTTCTTCATGTGTTGCTCTCTTCTGCATCCAGCATTCCTTCTTGTCCTTTGGGGCTTGCTCTTGCAGCTTTTTGAGCAGATCACAGGACGTCATCTTGTCAGGTTTCCTGTCTTCAGCCGTCCTGTAGTAGCCGTCCGGCTCTACGACCTCTTCCACTTGTCCATATTGTCTTCCCTTGACTGTTTCTTTGGCTGCCATATCCGCCATGTTGTTGCCTCGTGCCCCTACTGTGTCCAGTTTTCCATGCGCTTTGACTTTTAGCATTGTCACCACTTTTGGAAGTTGAAGTGTGTTCAGCAGGTCCTTAATGGCTCCATTGATGCTTCACGGTTGCTCCGCTTGCTGTGAGGAAGTCCCTTGCAGCCCAGATGGGTCCGAAGTCGTGTGCTATGCCATGCAAGTACCTTGAATCGGTAAACATTTTCTCAGTCTTGTCTTCTGCCATCTGGTAGGCCTTCATCAGCGCTATCAGTTCTGCTTCCTGGGCTGACAGACTGGGCGGCAGACTTCTGGACCACAGGATCTCTTGATTGCTGGTCGCTGCACCTCCCGTGTGGAATCTTCCTTCATCATCTGCAAATCTGGAGCCATCCACATAGAGGATCAACTCTGGGTTGGTCAGTGGCTCTTCTGCCACCTTGGGTAGTCCTGCTGTTTCCTGTTGCATGATGCTGAAGCAATCATGGTCATCCGTCCGGAGCAAATTCAGATCCCTGCAGAAGGTATCATGCCGATTTTGATCAGACTTTTTATCTGAGGATCCGTATCTGTATCCCCCCTTGGGAGTGGGAGTAGAGTGGGCGGATTGAGGACTGTGCATCTGGAGATGGTGACATTGTTGGGCAGGAGTAGAGAGCACTGGAGGCGAAGATGCCTGGCGGTGGAGAGATGTTTTAGCTGGGTTTGGTTGAAGATTGCCGAGATGTCATGCGGAGCCAGGATTTCCAATGGTTTTTCCACTGATGTCAGTAGTCCTGTCCAGGAGGGCGTGTGCTGCAACTGCTGCTCTCATGCGGGAGGAAGAGGCTCCCCTTGCAACTGGATCCAGGCAAGCTGAAAAGTAGTCCGAAAGTCTCTGCTTTCCCCCCTGAAGCTGTGTCAGGACTCCAGTAGCAAGGCCTTCTCTTCTCATCAAGTAGAGACGGAATGGCTTCTTGTAGTCGGATAGGCCTAGTGCTGGCGCTGAGACTACAGAGCCTTTTAACTTCTTGAACGAACTGAAGGCCACATCTGTCTGGAGGAACGGGGTCACACTGACGTATTCACACTGAGGCTGCATTAGGACGGAAGCATCAGGGATCCAGGCTCTGCAATATGAAACTAGACCAAGGAAGGCCTGTAGCACCTTTGGAGTTGTCGGAGGGACCATCTTCTCCACTGTGGTCTTCCGGTCATCTGTCAGGTGTTTCGCCTGGTGAGCAATACAGTGTCTCTGGAACGTAACTTGCTTCAGACACCACTGGACTTTGTTCTTTGAGATCTTGCAGTGCTGCTCCGCCAGGTAGAGTAGGAGATACAAGGAATGGGCTTTACACGTGTCAAAGTCAATTGCACAAAGGAGTAGATTGTCCATGTATTGTAGCAGGGTTACTTCTGCTTGTTCTGTGACTCAGTTGGTGAGAACTGTGGACATTGCTTTGGTGAACTGTGAAGGGCTGTTCTGGGCCCACTGTGGCATCACTGTCCATGTGTGGTGTCCCCCCTGGTGCATTAAGGCAAACAGGAACTGGTCTTCCGGATGAGGGGGAACACTGAAGAAAACATTAGCCAGGTTGTTCACTGTGAACACTTTTGCTGTGGCAGGCACATTTGAGAGCAGAGTGTGCGGATTCGGCATAATTGCAGTTTCAAACACTGTGGCGTCATTCACAGCTCTCAGGTTATATACCATTCTGAACTTGGCTGGCTCTCCTTTTACAGTCTTTTTCTTGGCGGGGAAAAGCGGGGTATTGCAAGGCGATGTGCGAGGAACAATGATTCCTATTTCCAGGTAGACCTTCAGTTGGTCAGAGGCAGCTTGACTCTAGGCCTGGCCTGGGCCTTATGAGGGTACGGGGTACATGGCTTGAGTGACACCCGTACTGGGGCAACTTGAGGTTTTCTCATGTGCTGGGGTCCCTTAGACCATAGACTTTCTGGTACTACGTCCAGTACCTCCTTGAGTAGGCCTCATTGGTTGCTTAATGTTCTTGTAGGGCCGCCAGCATGACTCTTCTTGGGTCAGGGATGAAGAAAGTGTCACTGTCCCATCTTCGTGGAACACTGTGGTTGCCTTCAGCTTCTGCAGTAGGTTCGCTCCCAGCAGGTTGAGTGGAAGTTCCTTGACACCACAAACTGGGACAGGATAGAGTGTCCTGGCTGAGTGCACATGCTCAGTGGCTTTGTAAGCTGAGAAGGTCTGACTTGACCATCAATGCCCATGCGAGACACAGAGAATTCTGATAGGCAGGTGGGATCAGCGAGTTCCACAGGTGTCATCACACTTCTGGCTGCACCACTTTGGATCTGACAACGCCATCCATTTTAAGGGTAATTTGAGGTACTGGTCTTGCAGATGAAGTTTTACATGTCAGGAGCGTAGTGTCTTGCAGACCTGGCTTGCTTGCCTCTGTCCTATGGACGGGGTACTTCACTGCTTTCTGCACTTCCTCCTTGACCTGTTTCTCTGGACCAACTCTTGGATTGCATGGGTCCAGTCTCTTCGGGGGCGTGAGTGCTTTGCACTGGTTCTGGAAATGGCCAAACTTGCCACAGATGTAACACTTGACACTTTTTCTGTCTTTGTAGGGTGGTTGCGCTTTCAGGTCAGTGGTCACCATGAGAGGGGCTGTCTTCTGCACCCCTGGTTGGGACTCAATCCCTTTGGCTACTGTGGACAACGGCATGATGGGTACTGTAGCGGCAGCGGGGTCCGGCCTGCTGATTGAAGCTGCGGTGGTAAGACGGGGCCTGCAGGTGCATTCGTGGCGAGGCCCGGGGTGCCATGAGACCGGCGGCTGCATCCAACCCAAGGTCTTGGGGCGTTACAGGGGCTGTGGCTGCATCTGCCATCACTTCTTCCTCCTGCTCCGACATAGCTTCTCCCCTTTGCTAACCTTATTGAGGTCGGTGTCTCCTCTCTGGAGTCTGCAGCGGTTCTTCTGGTGGTGTGTTGGTCGGCACTTTGCAGCGTCTTCACCTCTGGCTCCCCTTCGAGCGTTCTCAGCAGCACGGCACCCGTTTCCTTCTTCGCGCTCTTTGTGGTGCTATAATGGTGGCAGTTTTGGTGACAATCGGCAATAGACAGTCTCCTAGGCGCACATAAAACATTTTTTCTGGGTCAGTCCACTGCTATTGACCTGTTCCTAGGCCTAGCCACTATCAGTGGTTTCCTGATTGGCTGTCTCAGTCCATGCCCAAAGGCCTGTGTATCTGGTCATGAATGGTGAAGCCCAAGTCTTGGAATACTTGCATTACTCTGCAATGAAACTTCTTTACAGACTGTCTTTTCTTGGCTCATGTCATGGCTCACTCTCTGAGCTGTTCAATTAGCTGTGGCCCTGACTTCCAAGCGTGTACGTCTGATTCTGCTGGAAGTTTGAATTGTTCCTTCATGATTGGCCAGAGTGCATCACCTGCTTCTATTTTCATTCATGGCCCAGAGATCATTGCAGCTGCCTATGCTTGCTGCTTCTGCTACTTTCTTCGGTAAAATGGCATGGGATGCATCCCTGGGTCTGGAAAATTGTCACCTGACTTGAAGTGCAGTGCACATAGTGTAATGGTGGTGCCTCTATCTGCCCCTGCATTCTTGGTGCCTGTGGGTTTCTTTTCTAGTACTAGACAGCATGTATGATGTTCCCTCTTCATCTTCATCAGAGGAATAGTTGTGATAGCTTGTACTGGGGTCGTACACTGACTGATTTTGAACTTAGAAGTTGCTTTTTTATGTGAGGATGTCTCCCCCCCTGCTGAAGCTATGATGGATTAGGATTATAGTTTCATGTTGGTGTGAATGTGGATGTAGGCAGCTCTGACCGGTGCTGAAGCTGTACATTATCAATACATGGTGATATCAAAGTTCATGTAAAACCTGAAGGGTTACAATATTGTTGACTGTGAAATGAGGTAACGGAGGATCTGTCAGTGAGCTCGTTCTGATATCATTCCTCCCCCCTCTGCACCCAGGGCTGAGCTGTCTGCTACCTGATGTGTCTAGGGCTGCCCACTGTAGGGGGGGCTTTCACCTTCTTTCCCCGATATCACAACTGGCAATGGCTGGACTGTGCCAGGGACACCTTGTGCTGTAAGCACCATATTGTTTGAATTGGGCGTTGGCCCAGCCGGCAACACGGAGGAAAAAAGAGGAAGAAGAAGGAGGAGGGGGTGATGAGTGAGACAAAAGAATAGTAGGAGGGGAGAGAGAATGTGGAGAGAGAGGGAGGAGAAGAGAGGAGAGAGAGAGAGAAGAAAGGTGTGGTGGGGGAGTGGATAAGGAGGGAGGAGAAGATAGAGGGTGGAGGGAGGAGAAAATGGGAGGTGTGGAAGGAAGAGAGAGATAGAGAGGGGAAGAGAGAGAGAGAGAGAATATGGAGAGAGATGAGAGAGAAAGGAGAGAGAGAGAGAGAGAGTGCGGAGAGAAAAGACTGACAGAGGAAAAAGAGGATAGATTAGAACAACAAGAATAATAGAGAGGAGCAATTATGCCTTCTCCCTGTAGGAAGAGACGGGGCGCGCCACATACTGTGCAAAAATAACTACCTACACCATGGATTCTGCTAAAAGCAGACTGCGCAGATTCTCCCGTCTCATACCCACAAAAATCACTTCCTGGTTTGCTCACGTAACTTTCTGTACCATCTAAACGATGTAAGCTCTGCTGCCACTTCATACCATGTATTAGTATTCAGCAATCTAACATCAGCTACTGTAACTTCCCTTATTTTCCTTTCTACGTCATGCCACTCCGCAGCTTGAAGTCTGCCATTCTAATGAATTTCACGTACTTTATACCTTCCAAAAATCTTCACATACTTAACACCTTCGTATTCTGTCACTATCTACTGACTTTCCTGTTGCTCGGCCACTCTATTCCCCATGGCAAAAGCAAAAAATGAAAATGAAAAACACACAAAAATGAGAAAAGAAAACAGTACTAAAAAAAACTTCTAAAAATGAGTATATAAAACACTAAGTAAAACTCAAAACGATAAGAAAAACCTTCAAAAACTTAGTTCACAACCAAAAACTCAAAACTTTGATACAAGAGGAAAAAAATTTTTTTTCAAAAATAAAATAAATTAAAAAAAAATAAAAAGGTAAAGAGATTGAAGATTGAGGAAAACTTAATTAAAAACTTTAAAATGCCGCAAAAAGAAAGACCCTTTAAGAGAGTAAAAAAAATTAAAAATGAAAACGGCTTTTCTCTTTTTTTTTTTTTTTTTTTTTTCCTTTAGAATCTCTTTAGGTCACATCAAAAAATGATAGATACAATTTAAATTTCACTTCTTCACAAAAAAACTACACATAGCCAGCATTGCAAAAGAAAAAGAAAAAAACAGATATGACAGTGTGATTTACAATGCATATCTCCGCTTCAGCTGAAAAAAGAGGAAGTTTAAGAGAACTATTTCTGCTTCTTAAAGCGGCAATAGTACATGACACAAACAGACAGATAGACAATCCGAGAGATGCCCTTTTTTATTCTGTGACACATGCAGGTTGCGCTGGTAACAGACTACTGCCAATCGCACTGGCACGCATATGCCGGGTTCTACCACCCTCCGCTCCGGTCGTCCTGACTGGCCGCCGGCTACGGGAATCTGCAGTAGCCCCTCTAAGTTATCACTACCCGTGCCTGGAACATGGGACTACCTGTCCCGAGACCTCCTGTCTCTCCTATGCACGGGAATCCTGCAATAACTTATCGAGCGATTTGGCCTCCTGCGGTCTGTTTCTCAGCAATCACAAACAAAAGTCACTTTTCCTTCCTCTCTCGGATTTTACACAAAACATATACACGGTCCACAGCAGACACCTCCCAGGGTGGATTCGTGGCTACGGATTTTTTTACACTACCTGGGAATTTGTGACCACATCTTACCGGCAAGAGGCATAGACAAGGACTGGGCACAGGGGACTTTCAGGTAAGATGATAACATTTTCTTACCTTACTTATGGAGCTGCGCAGTCTCCTGCCCCTGTGCCAGGCCACGCTACAGCTTCCGTATCTCCGGTCAGAAGGATCCCGTGCTTTCATCCGTGCCCCGCTGTTGGGGGCCATTAATGTTATGGAAATATTAGGGTTGGATAAATATATCCCTGTGTGTGCTGTGGCCGCTCCCAATTAGACTGAGTATTTTGAGCGCTCATCAAGAATGGACTGTACACAACTGTGACAGAACAACATTCCATCAATACTGATACTTTATTGTACATACATAGTTTTATATTTTCACATAGAAAGGAGTGGTTAGGGGTTGTCAGGGGTGGTTAGTTAATTATCATATTGTCTAGCTCCTCTGTCATTGGTTATCTAAACATATATGGAATATTGTGATTAATGCTCATATGACTGCTGATCAAGCAACTAAACTCGAGTTCTCTGTCTAGGACAAAGTGGAGACACCTGACACTGTTGGTCTGCCGTTTCAGCAAGATTCAGCTAGATTCTAGGCATTATCTCAGACATCTGACCCGATTTCCTGTTTTTAAGATGGAAAAACACCATATGATCTGTCTGGGTTATATCAGGCTTATATCAGTTCAGTTTGTGTCAGCCATTTTAAACCATTGATTATAATGTATATATTAGTTGTGAGCATATAAGTATATATTTGATTATAGAGGAGTATACATGCAAGTGAGATCTACATGATATATATATTTCTATCACAGTTGGGTTAAGCCATTTATTGTCAAACTATTGTGTTTTCTCTTTTTAAATCTTAATCACAACCCAAAACATTCAAATGACCCTTATCAGAAGTTCACATATCCCATTTTTTAATAACATCTTGAAGTCTTTTGTGGTAGTTTTGGATGAGGTTCTTTATTTTCTCAGATGGTAAAGCTGCCCACTCTTATTGGCAAAAAGCCTCCAGTTCCTGTAAATTCCTGGGCTGTCTAGCATGAACTGCGCACTTGAGATCTACCCAGAGTGGTTCAATGATATTGAGGTCAGGAGACTGAGATGACTACTCCAGAAGCTTCACTTTGTTTTGCTGTAGCCAATGACAATTCGACTTGGCTTCATGTTTTGGATCGTTGTCATGTTGGAACATCCTAGTACGTCCCATGCGCAGCTTCTGGGCTGATGAGTGCAAATTTGCCTCGAGTATTTGCTGATAACGTGCTGCATTCATCTTTCCTTCAACTTTGACCAAGTTTCCTGTGCCTCTGTAGCTCACACATCCCCAAAACATCAGCGTTCCACCTCCATGCTTTACTGTAGGAATGGTGTTCTTTTCATCATAGGCCTTGTTGACCTATCTCCAAATGTAACGTTAATGGTTGTGACCAAAAAGTTCAATTTTGGTCTCAGCACTCCAAATTACCTTATTCCTGAAGTTTTGAGGCTTGTCTCTGTGCTGTTTTGCGTATTGTAGGCGAGATACTTTGTGGCTGTTACACAGTAATGGCTTTCTTCTGGCAACTCGACCATGCAGCCCATTTTTCTTCACATGCCTCCTTATTCTGCATCTTGAAACAGCCACACTGATAGTTTTCAGAGTGTCCTGTATTTCAGCTGATGTTATTTGTGGGTTTGTCTTTGCATCCCAAACAATTTTCCTGGCAGTTGTGGACAACCTTTTTATTGGTCTGACCGTGGTTTTGTTTTTACAGATCCCTTGATTTTCCATTTGTTAATCACAATTTGAACACTGCTGACTGGCATTATCATTTCCTTGGATATCTTTTTGTATCCCTTTCCTGTTTTATACTGTTCAACTACCTTTTCCCGTAGATCCATTGACAATTCTGTTGCTTTCTCCATGACTCACAATCCAGAAAAGTCAGTAGCTGGATGAAAGATGCAAGAGTCTTTCTAGATCCCAGAAACTCACTCAGTTTTTATGCACATACTGATTACAAGCAAACAGTTCTCAGGTGAGGATGTCACCTTTAGTCGCTATTCAAACCCATTTGTGTCAACTTCTGTACATGTAATAAGGCCAAAATCACCAGGATATGTGAACTTTTGATCAGGGTCATTTGGATGTTTTGGGCTGTCATTATGATTTAAAAAGAGAAAACAGTAATTTGACAATAAATGGCTTCATCCAACCACTAACCATGAGTGCAGAAAAAGTTTTGGTGCTATCATTCATATTCTCTGAAAAAAGACCAAGAAAGGAAAAATTCTGTCAGGGTATGTAAACTTTTGAGCACAACTGTACATACATATCGTATATCATATACACACATATTTGTCATATGCACACATACAGTTCCTTTCTTCCTATAGTTGGCACAGTGGGGGGATGAAAACTGCTTTTGTCCAGATTCCAGCCCATGAGCATTACTTGATAAAGTTCCTTTAAGTTTAATTAAATTTCTATAGGAACCTGACAATATTTATTCAACTAATAAAAAATTATATATAGTGATATCAATAAAAAAAAATTATATATATATACAGTTATGGACAAAAGCGTTCCAGAAAATGAAATATTTCTCCCAGAAAATTGTTGCTATTACACACGTTTTGTTACACACGTTTATTTCCTTTGTGTATATTGGAACAACACACAATAACAGAAAAAGAGAAAACTGGATATAATTCCACACAAAACCCAAAAAATGGGCTGGACAAAAATTGTTGGCACTTTTTCAAAATTGTGGGTAAACAACTTTGTTTAAAACATGTGATGCTCATTAAAACTTAACCGTGGCAAGTAACAGGTATGATCAACATGAAAACCACACCTGAAACCAGATAAAAAGGGGAGAAGTTGACTCAATTTTTGCATTGTGTGTCTGTGTGCCACACTAAGCATGGAGAACAGAAAGAAAAGAAAATGGTCTGAAGACTAGAGAACCAAAATTGTTGATAGAAAAATATCAATATGTTGTTCATGGTGAACAACATAATCAAGAAGCTTACAACCCATGGCATTGTAGCTAATCTCCCTGAAAGTGGAAGGCAGCGAAAAATTGATGGAAGGTTGCAATGCTGGATAGTCAGATGGTGAATAAGCAGCCCCAATCAAATTCCAAATAAATTCAAGCTGTCCTGCAGGCTCAGGATGCATCAGTGTCAGCACAAACTATTTGTCAACATTTGAATGAAATGGTATCGCAGGAAACCCAGGAGAACTCCACTGCTGACACAGAGACATAAAAAAACTAGACTACAGTTTGTCAAAATGTACGTAAGTCAAAATCCGTCTGGGAAACCATCTTGTGGACAGATGAGACATTTTGGTAAAGCACATCATTCTACCATTTATCAAAAAGGGAATGAGGCCTACAAAGAAAAGAACACAGGACCTACAGTTAAATATGGTGGAGGTAAAAAAGATGTGTTGGGGTTATTTTGCTGCCTTGATTGTGAGCAAGGCATCATGAAATCTGAAGATTACAAAGGATTTTGGGTCGCAGTGTAGTGCTCAGGGTCAGAAAGCTGAATTTGTGTCCTAGGTCATGGGTCTTCCAGCAGGACATTGACCCCAAACATACTTCAAGAAGCACCCATGAAAACAAAGCGCTGGAGAGTTCTGAACTGGCCAGCAATGAGTCTGGATCTAAATCCCATTGAACATCTGTGGAGAGACCTGTAAATTGCTGTTGGGAGAAGGCGCCTTCAAATATGAGAGACATGGAGCAATTTGCAAAAGACGATTGGTCCACAATTCCAGTTGAGAGGTGTAAGAAGCTTGTTGATGGTTATAGGAAATGACTGATTGCAGTTATTTATTCCAAAGGGTGTGCAACCAAATATTAAATTGAGGGTGTCAACAATTTTGTCCTGCCCATTTTTGGGTTTCGTTTGAAATTGGGTCCAATTTCCTTTTCTGTTTTTTTGTGCTGTTCCAATACACACAAAAGCGATAAATATATGTATAACAAAACGTGTAATTGCAATAATTTTCTGAGAAAATCTCTTCATTTTCTTGAACAATTTCAAGGGTGCCAACACTTTTGGCCATAACTGTGTATAAAGAAGACTAAAGAACTGTCTGAGGACTTCAGAAACCAACATGTGAGGAAGCATGAGCAATCTCAAGGCTACAAGTCCATCTCCAAAGACCTGAATGTTCCTGTGTCTACCGTGCGCAGTGTCATCAAGAAGTTTAAAGCCCATGGCACTGTGGCTAACCTCCCTAGATGTGGACGGAAAAGAAAAATTGACAAGAGATTTCAACGCAAGATTGTGCAGATGTTGGATACAGAACCTCGACTAACATCCAAACAAGTTCAAGCTGCCCTGCAGTCCGAGGGTACAACAGTGTCAACCCGTACTATCCGTCGGCATCTGAATGAAAAGGGACTGTATGGTAGGAGACCCAGGAAGACCCCACTTCTTACCCCGAGACATAAAAAAGCCAGGCTGGAGTTTGCCAAAACTTACCTGAAAAAGCCTAAAACGTTTTGGAAGAATGTTCTCTGGTCAGATGAGACAAAAGTAGAGCTTTTTGGGCAAAGGCATCAACATATAGTTTACAGGAGAAAAAAAGAGGCATTCAAAGAAAAGAACACGGTCCCTACAGTCAAACATGGCGGAGGTTCCCTGATGTTTTGGGGTTGCTTTGCTGCCTCTGGCACTGGACTGCTTGACCGTTTGCATGGCATTATGAAATCTGAAGACTACCAACAAATTTTGCAGCATAATGTAGGGCCCAGTGTGAGAAAGCTGGGTCTCCCTCAGAGGTCATGGGTCTTCCAGCAGGACAATGACCCAAAACATCCTTCAAAAAGCACTAGAAAATGGTTTGAGAGAAAGCACTGGAGACTTCTAAGGTGGCCAGCAATGAGTCCAGACCTGAATCCCATAGAACACCTGTGGAGAGATCTAAAAATGGCAGTTTGGAGAAGGCACCCTTCAAATATCAGGGACCTGGAGCAGTTTGCCAAAGAAGAATGGTCTAAAATTCCAGCAGAGCATTGTAAGAAACTCATTGATGGTTACCGGAAGCGGTTGGTCGCAGTTATTTTGGCTAAAGGTTGTGCAACCAAGTATTAGGCTGAGGGTGCCAATACTTTTGTCTGGTCCATTTTTGGAGTTTTGTGTGAAATGATCAATGTTTTGCTTTTTGCTTCATTCTCTTTTGTGTTTTTTCATTTAAGACAAATTAAATGAAGATAATAATACCAAAGAATCTGTGTTTGCAATCATTTTCAGGAAGAAACTGAGTATTATCTGACAGAATTACAGGGGTGTCAATACTTTTGGCCATGACTGTATATATATAGATTTTTTTTTACATGCAGGGTCTATTTATGAACACCTTGGTATGTGGTAAAGCGAACATACTCACAGTCCCTGTGAAGCCAGTGTAAGCCAAAATCGTGCCCTCTCGGCCTACACTTGGCTTAGCATCTACTATACGGAGATACAGTGTAATATTGTTACATCCCGCACTATACTTTTTTTTTATGAGAGTTAGCGGCCAATATACACTGATACAGTGGCGTATGTTGGGAGTTATTCTGAAGAATTCATGTGAACACAGACGAATATATTCCTAGTCCCAATTCAATCAGTAGACTGATACATTTTGGAGTGAAAGGGAATGTGTGATGAAAAAAAGTATTAGGCTATGTGCCCACGTTCCGGAATGTTTGCAGAATTTTCCTGAGCAAATCCAGACTCCTTTCGCAGGAAATCCGCTTGCGTTTTTTTCGCGTTTTTATTGAAAGTTTTTTGCTATTTTTTTTTCCCTTAGGTTCCCAATACAATAATATAGCAGTAAATCTGCAGATTTTCCGCAAAATTAATAAACATGCTGCGTTTTTTTTTTCCGTGATGCGTTTTTTTTTTGGCTGAAAAAACGCAGCATGGGCACAAAAATTGCAGAATGCGTTAAAATAATGGAATGTTAAATTTAAGCGTTTTGTAAGTGGGAAACCGCTGAAAAAATGTGAAAAATCCTGACCGTGGGCACATAGCCGTATTGTTTTAATTTAAAGAATAAATATATATTTTTTGATGGTATAAAATCAGAAAAATGATTTACAAAGTTTTATATATATTCCACTTTTAAACACTAGGTGGAGCAGCTGAAGAAATTTGCCTTGAAAACCTAGTGTTCTTCTGGCTCGCATTACGACTGCTGTAAATGTGGGCGGAGGCTTGTGTGTGATGTCATTCCTCCCCTCCCGGGTATTTCCCAAACAATAAGGGAGGCTGAGGTTTCTCGGTGTCGGACACATCTGTCAGTGATGTTTTAGAATATTTTTGTATGTTTAGTGCTGGTTGTAAAGAGCTGTAATACAGCGACCATGTGGATAAATATTACATTATTATGGGTAGATTCTTCTCCTCCGCAGTCATCCATGGGAGTCTCCTAGTCCTAGACCTTAGTCTTCTAGGTTCAGAGGTCAACTTTATCTATAAAGAAAAGCAAGTTTACAAAATCCTCAGTATGAAAACATCAGCGTGAAGAGGATCAAGTGTTTAAGACGCACGTCAAGTGTCTATCGGTCGGATGTGGCAAATACCACAGATAATCCTCCGCTTTCTTCACCTATTGAAGGGATATTAGGTTCCCATCCTCAGTGTTTACACGTTGGAGTGGAGGAGACAAAAGAACGTCGTAAACTGGGCTTCACATCTGGAGGAACCCAAATTTACGAGCATGTAAAACATGGAGAATCTTAATTACACCCATAAACTTACATTACGGGATGACTTTGGGTCATGGAATTTACAGAGGCTGAAAAAAAGAGAAGGCCAAAGAATGAGATTTTGCTGATGGATAAAAAGGCTTTGGAAAGGAAGCTGCCAGCAGTTTTTGCTCTGTAATCTGAGATCACCATCATTTTGAAGTTCAGAGACCACGATTTCGGTGATGTGTCACTTATTAGTCTGCGTTTTGCTGTTTCAATAAATTAGATGTTTTATCAGCAGGAGATTATCACTAAACGACTATGTGCTGGTGCTACCTGGTCCAACCTCTTCCTCAGCATTGATCAATACACAATGTACACAGAAAGCAGCCAATCAGTGGTGTGGGCGTGGTTATACAGAGCTCAGCATTCCGAGCTCTACAGCAGAGAAAACTGTGATTGTATCACAACTGCTGCACCCAGTAAACTAAGTGGCATATTGCTAGAATCGGGGTCTCGGCCTCCACATCATGCAGCTGTCATTTTACATAGCAAACACCTGCAGATTCCGTTTAAGGGGAATGTAGCATTAAAAAGTTGCCCTTTGGTGTCCACACATTACGTGGCCTTACAAGTGGGTACTAGGGTAATTAATGAGATCTCATAATGAGTATAGAGTCAAAATCAATTGACCATTTAAAGACACAATTTTAATTTTTGCCATTTCGATTTTTTTTTCACTGACATAGCTTGTTTGAGGGTTGCTGTTTTTTTTTTTGCAGAACGAATTATAGTTTCATTCACTTTACCATATAATGCACTGAAAAAGTGCGATTCCACCATTTTTGATATTACGGAATTATATCTATATATACCAAGTTATGAAGCAATGTCATCCAAGTCAGTGCGATTCTGAAAACTTATGAACTTTCTGGAAGTCATAACCATTTTTCTATGGAGCTGCATTTCTATGACCTGTTTTGTGCCAAGCGGTCATATATGCCCTAAAATGGCGTCATTAAAAACATTTTAATGTCTTATTATTGCATTTTTTTGCTGAACAACATTTCTGGAGTTGTGATTTTTTTTTCTTTAAGGTGTTAAATAATTTAAATGTTGTTTGACTGCATTTTACAGATACAGCAGCACTAAACGTGAGGACTTTTGCACTTTTACATTTTTTATTCATTTACTTTTGGGGGGTGAAAGATGGGTGATTTTTTTTTTTACATTTATTAAAAATTTTTTTTTTTTTTTTTAAAAACACAACTTTTTTACACCCCATAGGGACCAGAACCTGTCATTGTTTTGTATTATATGATCCAATACTTCATCATTGCAGTATATAGTGAAAATAACACTATGATGGAACATCAAGATGTCATTGACACGGGTCAATCAGCACAGCGTTGTTTGCATTGTGTTGGCGAGAGGTGGTGCCCTACGAGGAACACAACACTTAAAATGGCGTTGTCAGAGATTGACGGCGACACTTACAGCAGTCCGAGCTAACTCTGATGGCTTCTGTTAGAGGGAGATGACGGCTCTGTAACAGCTGCCACTTGCTCTGTATGGATCAGGCTCAGCTCCTGAGCCCGCTCCATACCCACTCCCTGACATAGTTTATGTCATGGAGCGGGAATGGGTTAAAGAGGTTGTCTAGTTTAGAAAACCTATTTTCATACGCCCTACTAGACAAGTCTAAATTAATACATGGGGGCCCTTGGTTCTCTCCACCGTCTCTTGGCTATGGTGGAGAGAACCTCTCTTGTGGACCTGTCCTGCATTACAGAATGTTCTAATCTTATTTTTTTGGCCAGGTTCCCCAATGTATACCTCCAAAACAAACCTCAGACATACATCAATGTATATATATGAAGAAACCTACTTGGCTACTGTTGCCAAAAACATATATCATAGTATATGCATTTTTTCTACTGGGCCCCTCGGAATAAGAAAACATTTTTCTATTAATTGAAATAAATGCATGCTAACCCAATCCTGAACAATGTCTGCCAGAAGGGTACTACTTACCAAACATCAAAACTGCCACTGTCTTATATATTAAAGGGGTGAGATCCCGCTCCTAACTGGTGGGAGCCGGCTGTCAATCAGAATGACATCAGAAGTCCCGCCCCGTCAACAGCGCGGACCAGAAAAGCCTTCGGTCTGTAGACGTGACGTCAGCAGAGGCAGCTGAATCCCCGTTAGAAGTGTCTGTGACCGTTCTGTGCCGGGGAAGAACGGCACCGGGCACAACAGGTAGGTAAGTAGCAACAACCTGCCCCTTAGTGCTTAGGCACATTTTTTGTTTTTCAGAAAGTCCTGGGTGCCCCATTTAAGTGTCACTGGTATTCATTCTCCCATCCAATCTGACATTTGGAGTTTGGGGGCAAAAAATAGCAAACTAGGGGATGATGTGTAGTTACCAAGGCAAATCTACGACCACTGACATGAGCAGCTCCCATTCTCATTCATCCGACTATGACTTTCCACGATCAACGTCAATCCAATAGTAGATTGTTATTAGAGAGATGGAATTAGTAATTTTAATCCAGAACTCTTTTTTTTCACAATGTATTTACATAACGAGATATTTAAAAAAAAAGGCAAAAAATATTCAGACTTACAGGCAAGCGAATATCTGGAGGTTTCCATGAACCCATCATGGATTTGCACTTTACAGCAATGTACATCACTCGCTGGGCCTCGTAAAGTGGCCATGTTGACTTTAGCAAACAGATTCTTGTTTTCCGAGGTTGTGTTAATACATAAGGTCAATTGTATACAACAAGAAGACCAGACTGTACACCATATACAGAGACTCCCAGCACAGAATTGTCTGCGTCTTTCATTAGAATCTTGGAATTTATTGGGAATAATTTATCAAAACTGACGCAATAGAAAAGTGGAGTTGTTGGTTGCCCGTTGCCCGTCTAGCCTGTTGCTTTATTTTCCAAAAGTCATCAGAAAAGATAGAGGTGATATTCTATTGGTTGGTATAGGCAGTCAAATAAATCTCTATGTGTCTTCCATAGATTCTGCAGGATTTTTCTCGCTCAAAGCTTTGTGATCTTCACAATTTTTAAGAATGCAGCTTGGAAACATGATTGGGATTTTTACATGTAGTACTATGATTATCCATAGAAGCATTTCCTAAATTTCATGGGAAAACCACTGTATCAGCATCTAGTTTTGCTGCAAAGATTATTTGTATGTGTCGAAAATCGACAAAAGCTATCCCCGATCATCCTCCAAGTAAGCAGGGCGTTGTTCACCCGAAAAACAAGCAAAATTGTTGTCTGCCGAGTGATTGGATCATTTATGGAGACATAATCGTATTAGCGACAGTTTAGGGCCCATCATGGCCAATGTAAAAAGGGCAGTAAATGAGCTACAATGCCCTTATACAGTCATGGCCGAATGTATTCACACCTTTTGAAATTGTTTCAGAAAATGACGTAATTACCCCAGAAAATTATTGCAGTTATACGTTTTGTTATACACATGATTGTTTGCTTTGTGTGTATTGGAACAACACAAACAAAATGAGAAAAGAGGCATAATTTCACACAAAACCCCAAAAATGGGACAGACAAAATTGTTGACACCTTAAAATTGTGGGTAAACAACTTTGTTTCAAGCATGTGATGCTCGTTCAAACTCACCTGTGACAAGTAACAGGTGTGGGTAATATGAAAATCACACCTGAAACCGGATAAAAAGGGGAGAAGTTGGCTCAGTCTTTGCATTGTGTGTTTCTGTGTGTGCCACGCTAAGCATGGAGGACAGAAAGCAGAGAAGACAACGGTCTGAGGACTTGAGAACAAAAATTATTCATAAATATCAACAATCTCAAGGTTACAAGTCCATCTCCAGAGATCTTGATGTTCCTTTGTCCACGGTGCGCAACATAATGAAGAAGTTTACAGCCCATGGCACTGTAGCTAATCTCCCTGGACGTGGATGGCAGAGAAAAATTGATGAAAGGTTGCAATGGGTCTTCCAGCAGGACAATGACCCCGAAAAATACTTCAGGAAGCGCAGAGAAATGGATGGAAACAAAGCTGGAGAGTTATGAAGTAGCCAGCAATGGGTCCGGATCTAAATCCCATTAAACACCTGTGGAGAGAACTTGAAATTGCTGTTGGGAGAAGATTCCTTCACATATGAGAGACCTGGAGCAGTTTGTAAAAGAAAAGTGGTCCAAAATTCCAGTTGAGAGGTGTAAGAAGCTTGTAGATGGTTATAGGAAGCGATTGAGTGCAGTTATTTATTCCAAAGGGTGTGCAACAAAATATGAAGTTGAACGTGCCAACAATTTTGTCTGGCCCATTTTGGGGGTTTTGTGTGAAATTATGTCCAATTTGTTCTTTTTATCTGATTTTTGTGTTGTTCAAATACACACAAAGGAAATAAACATGTGTATGACAAAACGTGTAATTGCAATAATTTTATGGGAGAAATACGGCACTTCATTTTCTGAAACGATTTCAAGGGTGGCAACACTTTCGGCCATGACTGTATATACTGTAGTAAATCGGTGCTAACTAAAGGGCCATCTAAATCCATGCATATCTGTGTGCACAGAGCCTTAAGGCCAACCATATACAATAGACTAACGTTGGCAGAACCCACCAATATCGGTGGGGCTAGCCGACAGTTGTGATATGTGTGGAGGCCTCCCAACTCTTCCCTGACAGGTGATGCCAGATCATTTGGCTGACAACTATCTAAGGCTACGTTCACACTAGCGTTGTGCGCCGTTGCGTCGGCGACGCAACGCACAACGCACGCAAAAACGCGTCAAAACGCATGCAAAAACGCTGCGTTTTGCGACGCATGCGTCGGTTTTTGCCGAAAATCGGACGCAAGAAAAATGCAACTTGTTGCGTTTTCTTGGTCCGACGCTTGCGGCAAAAAAGACGCATGTGTCGCACAACGCAACAAAAAATACGCATGCGTCCCCCATGTTAAGTATAGGGGCGCATGACGCATGCGTCGCCGCTGCGTCGCCGACGCAAACCCGACGCACATTAGCTTAACGCTAATGTGAACGTAGCCTAATATGTATATGAGGCATTTAGTCTTCAAGTCTTTGCTCATTCTACAGCGGTTCTTATCTCTTAACCACCGGAGTTGCACATCTTATTCACTGCCTTAATAACTCCTTCAGCAAATTTCTCAAACCCACGTAGCTCGATGAAGCCTGTAAATCTTATAGAGGAGCCTCTGGGGAAAATATACAAAAGATACACCGCAAAACAAAATGCCATGTATGTAGTGCATTTTGTATTGACGTGTCGACTTCAAAGTAACATCAGTCTTTTGTTTTTGCTAAAAACATGAAAAATGTAGTAGGAACAACCTACCTAAGCATGGATGGAGAACTTGTTACGTGGTCCTTCAAGGGCACAACTTTATTACAACTACGACCTCAGCTCTAGTGAAAGATATATCTCTTCCCTGCTGTCCGTAAACTGATGTCGTTGTTTTACTACTGTGCATTTTATATGTTTGTGTTAGCACAGAGGTCCATTAGATAAAGCCAGTAGTGATGAGTGAGTGTACTCGATACTCTGGTTTTCCGAGTATGCTCGGGTGTTCTCCGGGTATTTTCAGAGTGCTCCGAGATTGTTTCAGTCTCCGCAGCTGCATGATTTGCGGCTGTTAGGCAACCAGAACACATGCAGGGATTGCCTGTTTGTTAGGGAATCCTCACATGTATTCAGGCTGTCTAGCAGCCGCAAATCATGCAGCTGCAATGACTCGAACATAATCTCCGAGCATGCTCAAAATACTCGGAGACCACCCAAGCGTGCTCGGAAAACCCGAGTAATGAGTACACTCGCTCATCACTAGTCACATCCTATTAGATTGTAAGCTCTTATGCAGGGGCCTCATAGACATGGAAAAATTGTGCAACGAATGATCATTCAGCTGCCAACTCTCTCTTTTGACTTCTTGATCGACCATTGAAATTCCACTCGGGAGGCCCCCGTACACTTTAGACTGTTGGCCGATCCTGCTGGGGGCCAGTAGTATTATTCTGAGTATCAGAAACCCTTGTTAGTGGTCCCCAGCAAGTTCCAAGTACCGGCCTTGTGAGATCAGACAGAAATACTGGACCATGAGTGGAGACACAACAGACGTCATAAACAGTGATGAACGAATGTGCTCAGATAAGGTGTTATCCGCCATGTACGGGTGCTAATCAGGTGTCTTCGGCATGCTCGAAAAATATGTTCGAGTCCCCACGGCTACATGTCTCGCAGCTATTCAACAGCCGAACACATGCAGGGATAGCCTAACAAACAGAAAATCCCTGCATGTTCGCTCATCACTAGCCATAAACAATGATCTAGAAACATAAATAACAATAAGTCTAGAAAACACTGGAAGTTAAAGCAAAATCTTCTTATAAAAAAATGACCTATCATACAAAATAACGCTTCATAGAAAAATGCACATACATGGCAGAAATGGTGCTCATAGGTAATACATGTGCTTGTGTCTCAGAAATGTAATGATCTCGACATGTGATAAATAGGATTTCCTCAGCATAATGGACTGGATAATGGTCCAGCATAAGTGCATTACATCTAGACAGCTGAAAAGCACAATATATAGATGACCATGGCTCCACCAGACAAGACGTATCGGGAAACGGATCCAACCGTTCAGGATGGCAGTCAATGTACTCAGCAGATAGGCAAGAGTTGCAATGTGCAGACCTCATACAATACTCATTAAATTGCACTGTGCAAACCCATAGAAAATAATGGGAGCCGTGCAATGAGTATTTGCAGTGCGATGAAGCTGGACTGTACAGTTCAATGAAGGTCATCACATAAATAATGAAAAATTACATTTACATTCTGCTTCACAATTTAAGTAAGTCCCACACTGGATTTCTCCAGTCAGTTTCATCCCTTAGTTCTTTTGCTTGAGCATATCTCCATGTACCAATCTGCTCAAGGGAAATTCTTCCCATACACATCCTGAGGTCCAGACGTCTTAAGGATGAACAGGCGGTCATATTTCAAGGCGATTCTAGAACAGATGGAGACTCATTCAATACAGAACATTGTGGCAAGATGTAGATCTCCCAGTGCCTAATCCAGATATAGATCTTCAGGAGGTTCAAGACGCAGATCTACAAATAGCTTGTCTAGAGGTGGATTTTCAAATCGCAGGTCTAGATCTCCAGGTGAGGGATCTAGAAGACCTTCTGGTGGGCTGATCTAGAAATAAACCTCTTGATGGTGGATCTTGGAGAACATCTCACTCAGCAGTCCTGAAAATTAATAAAATGATTATTACTTTGTGATGGGAGACAATGGGCCCAGATTCATCATAGCCTTTTCTCTTCTGGTGTAAAAAGCTTTGAAGAGCCGAAAACTCGAGGAAGCGCAAAACCTTCGGAACTTTTGTAGTTTTCATGCTATTTTTGCCTAGCTCCATCAAACTGGGTAGAGCTGGGGCATGGGTGTGATGACCTCCGTTCATCAAATTCATGACCATTAGTGGTTTTTGTCATGCCACATATCTTACTCCCGCAGGGACTGGAGTAAGACTTGTGGTGAGGCGCATCCTAATGTGCACGCCACTTTGCACCTTGTTTGCTTCATTAAGAGGTGTGCGTCTCTTAATTAATCGGTCTTCACACTGCACCCTGCCCCCTCATCAAGACTGGCATGAAAAAGACTGCTTTTACATAATCAGGGCTAATTACATTTTTTTCAACTCTTATGAATAGAACTAAATTAAAAAACAACAAAATGTAAATGAGTATAAATATCTACAGCATATCAGACAAAGGTCTAAGTTTAGGCTACATGCTTACGTAACATAGTTTCTGCAGAATACACCTCGATCTAAGCAGAGATTCTCAAAATCGCTTCTACAATTAGATTAAATTTGCAGTCAACCTGCAGTATGGAGTTTACATAGGTTGAAAGTCAATGCACAGGGAAATTCCACAGCAAATCTGCAATCAAGTTATTCTTTCAGCAGTAGAATGCCAGAACGCACAGATCTTAACGTTGCCTACCCTTACACTGCAGCACATTAAATAAGCCACTCCACCTGGTTCTCGTCTAGGACACATGGTAGGTGATCCACCTCTGGCTGATTTCCCGCATCTCCTTGACAAGCGTCCAGCTCTAATAAATGAAGATGTTTTGAAGACGCCGTCTCTGCACTGATACTGTGCGCACTGTGTGTGTGCAAAATACTTGGCTCTTCCATATCTCTGTTCAAAGTGTCTCCATCTCTCCCTATTAGCTCCGGATGTGGCTCAGAGGCAGGATTGCTATCAATGCCAGGAGGTGTTTGCATAAGAGGCCAAGTTTCAGCTAGCTCTCTGCAGGCCGAGTCTGAAGTGGGTCCAAAATATGCTGGAATCATGTCCACCACAGAATCCGCGTTCCTGAAAAAAAAGCAATTATTAGGAGTGACCCTAATTGATTAGTCATAGTAACTTGTATTAATCTGTCGCCTGCACGGTCACATTCAGCCCTCATGGAGTTCATCAACTCACCAGGAATGAGGCGTGACGTCATCTATGTATCGTTTCCCATGATACATTCTCACTTATTCTGGTTCATCCAGAAATAATTCTGCCCCCCCTTTCCTATGTGTAAGTGAAACAGTTCACAAATTATAAAATATATATATATGTATGAACCCACAAGAAATCTTCAAGCGAAAGGGATTTAGACATTAACTCAGCAAAATTCAGAGTCCGGTTGCGTTATTGCCACTGTGCAAAGGCCGATGCAGGCTTTAATGGATGAATACAAGTGTGGCTTATGAATAAAATAATGCGCACTTACCCATCGTACAATGTGCTGTGTGACGGGAATATACAACCCGGGTCTATGCTGTGCGTCTCTTCACAGCACAATGATGGAATCAAGTGGACGGGACCTAAAGGGAAAAAGACAAATAACTTGCTGATTGCGAACGTCGCTTGTAAGATTTGGCTATTGGAGATGTCAATACATTTATAGAATAAAAGAAACCGTTACGTTTCCGTAAGAAATTTCACAGAATGAACAGACAAAAAATGTGTTGTGTTCATGATGATTACATGAATAAAGAATTTGTCGCACAATTAGGAAAACGATCTACTTCTTTTCCAGAAACAGGGCCACTCTTGTCAATGGGCGGTGTCTGGTGCTGCAGTTCAGCTCCTCTCAAGCAAGGTAATTTCCACCTACTGGCGTGAGGCTCCGTTCACACTGCCATTAGGTTTTGTTTCATTAGGTTTACAATGCCTCTTGACTGGAAGAATCGCATTGGTACAATGTGTCTCCGCTTGTAAACTTATCACTCACCACAAGCCTGTGGCTGCTCTTGCTGACAGCGGCAGTATGTCCTAGTTGGGTGATCGGTGACTTGTGGTCTGTTGAAACATAACAGTTCAGACCCAGTGTACTGCACTTCTTGTGATCGGCAAGACCCTGTACAACAGAGGGGGAGATCAAAAACACATTGATAATTTGAAAATATCTTAAGAAATTAATGACTCAATGAAAGGAAGGAAGGAAGCTAAAGAAGTAAGGAAGCTAAAGAGGGAAGGAAGAAAGGAAGGAAGGAAGCTAAAGAGGGAAGGAAGAGAGGAAGCTAATGAAGGAAGGAAGCTAAAGAGGGAAGCAAGGTAAAGAGGGAAGGAAGCTAAAGAGGGAAGGAAGGAAGGAAGCTAAAGAGGGAAGGAAGAGAGGAAGCTAAGGAAGGAAGGAAGCTAAAGAGGGAAGGAAGCTAAAGAGGGAAGGAAGGAAGCTAAAGAGGGAAGGAAGAGAGGAAGCTAAGGAAGGAAGCTAAAGAGGGAAGGAAGCTAAAGAAGGAAGCTAAAGAGGGAAGGAAGAGAGGAAGCTAAGGAAGGAAGGAAGCTAAAGAGGGAAGGAAGGTAAAGAGAGAAGGAAGCTAAAGAGGGAAGGAAGGAAGCTAAAGAGGGAAGGAAGAGAGGAAGCTAAGGAAGGAAGCTAAAGAGGGAAGGAAGGTAAAGAGGGAAGGAAGCTAAAGAAGGAAGCTAAAGAGGGAAGGAAGAGAGGAAGCTAAGGAAGGAAGGAAGTTAAAGAAGGAAGGAAAGTAAAGAGGAAAGGAAACTAAAAAGGGAAGAAAGGTAAAGAGGGAGGGGAATGGAAGGTAAGGGGATAAGAATGAAAGACGGGAAGGTAGAACGAGAAAGGAAGGGAGGTCAAGAGGAAAGGGAAGGAGTGAGTGGAAAGAAAGAAAGATAAGGAGGAAGGGAAAAAAGGATTGGATGGAAGGTAGAGAGGGAAGGTAAGGAATGGATGAGAAGGAAAATAAGGGATGGAAGTAATGGAAGGAAGGAATATGTAGAGGGAGGAAATGAAGGAACAGAGGGAGGAAATTAAAGGAGAAGAAATAAAGGAAAGTGGAAGAAAGTAAAGGGAAAGAAAGGAAAGGCATGATGGATAAGGAGAGGTCTGTAGCTTTCTCTCCCACCCCAGGTCTAAATATATAAAACCAGAATGGAAACTTCCATGCTTACAATTTGGCTTCTTTTCCATGAACTGCCTTTTGCAGTAGATGACAGAGAGGATGAGCAGAGCTAGGAGCACTGTGGACAAGGCACTACATATAACAGCGGCCAGAGCGGTATCCCGAGGACTTGATGCTGTAGCACTAATCTTCACAAGATTTACTTTGCTGCCTGGAAGAAATAATAAATTACATAGTTTTAAACAAAGAAAAAAAATGTAGCTGTATAGCATGGCATATGGACCATGAGGATGCCTTGGTAGATACAGAGGCATCAGCTATGTACATGTGCTTATCTGGTAAACGGAGCATATATATATGTCTGGCTTTACCAATAATCCAGAAGGCATTACATAGAATATATATTTATATGACCCACATCCCCCATCTCTACGAGAAGCTTCGGCCTTAGTCATGCGGTCATACACATGCAGACGGCTTAGCTTCCTACTGACACCGAGTTTCTGTTCCCCACATAACAAGCGGCCATGCGGAGACACAACCATCACCATGTGGAATAAATACAGATTTTCAGCTATGGCCAATATCCAAAGAGCTTATGGTCAAACCACAGTTGTCAAAATGTTCCCCAGGAGCCAAGTACTGAAATATCTGCTGCCCTTCCATAAAGCATCGAGCTTCTCCACGTTCCCATGCAGATTTCCATTCTTGTATTCCAAAACCTCCGAAATGGCTGACTGACCAGAACAAATTCATGCGAGGTCCCACGTCAGTAGATGGCGCACCACAGAGGGGATTTTAAGGTATGAAGTGGCAGGAATGAGCTTTGAAGGCAGCCACATTCATCAAAGCCAAGAGCAATCAGAGGAAAGCCGCTCCACCAACGAAGAGATTGTGTTACTTTACATAAACTCATTTATCAGACATTTCTGCAGGTTTTTCCACATCAATTATTTCCAAGATTGACTTAGTTTTGCTTCAGTTAGGAGCAGAATATGGACGTTTACCTCACCGACCATACAAGAGCCTTGACAAAGCAAAAAGGTCACATCGGAAAAGTGCAGTCCTGGCGCCAAGCCTTGTGATGTAGACAGTAGTAAGGTCACAGCGTTGGCTCCTTCCTGAAACGTCTTCGCTTAGGAAAAGCTTAAAAAAACGTGGTGTGCACATAGCCTGAAAGGGGTTTTCGTTTGTCTTCATGTGCAGCTTGTTTTAAAAAAAAAAATCCTTCTTCACCCTCCCCAGGTCTGGGGAGGGTGAGTAAAGAACTTTTTGCTTGTTTTTTTTTAAAAACAAACGGCAGCCTGGGAACAGGGGTTTTCTGAAATCAGAAAACCAACTTAGGCTGAGCTTTTATTAGTGATTAAATAATAAATGGAGTCTTCATGGCAGTTTTAAATAAATTTTGCTCAATTTTTTTTAACATCTCCCCGATGCTTTACACTGCAGCTATAATGCCTCCAAAGCGGTCTATAAAAGAAAGCCACCATACCAATAAAACAATATATAAAGGGAAGATTCCCATGCCAACTAGGAAAGGTCTGATAATTGGATCACGCGCACTCATACAAGTCTATGGGTGAATGTGAAACATCAGACTGCACTTGGATTGCCGTAAACTCAGAGAATGGAGAAATGAAGTTGATCCTGAAAACAGGACCTGTTATTGGATCTTGATGACCCGAGTTGGGGTACACTGCCATAAAGCAATAGATTTTCCCCCACTCCAAATGCAGTTTATTGGTAAAATGAGCTTTATTTTGTCCTCTCCACAGTAGTGTTGGGACATACTGGACATGCAGTCATCTACGACTAGTGGAGGTCTGTGGATGGAAGATCTTTCACCATCAATAGTTGATGCCCTCTAAAGCCGACATTTGCCGTAAACACTAAGCAGCCATTTTCTTGTGTAACTGGAGACGTGACATGACATACAGTCATTATCAAAAACATAACACCAAAAGTGAAGACCTCAACTTATACATGTCTTCAGTGTGCTAAAGGTTGAGATGTGTCCAAAGAATCTAGTGAGTGAATGGTTGTAATTCTTCGTGTCATGTAAGCAGAACAGCGAGTGTCCTATGATAAGTCGGCTTCTTCTTTCACCGCTGTGTCACCAGTCAGACATTGCTATCAATCACGGCCGCGCTGCCGCCAGTAAACGGCAGTCAATCCTTCGAAGAACTGGTTTGGGCACTTCTCGGGTTTGTGCTTCATCCTCATGTATCTTTTTCCTTCTTCAGAAAATGAGGTTGTGTAGATCAGATTGTGTTTTGCCAGAGTAACCCGGTGGACATCAATGGCTCGGTACCTCAATTTTTTTGAAAGATTTTAATTGATGAATCTGGGAGTGGGAAAAAAAGTCTGGGCGCTCTACAAAGATGGTGGGGGTGACTGCTAGGAGTTCAGGCTCACTGACCAGTACCTCTGTTATTTATACCAAATTAAAAATAGGTTTTAAGTTGAAGTAAAACTATAGGCAAAAAAAAGCAAATATTTTTTTTTTTCAAAACAATAGGGTGAATCTCGGCAGAGGTGTTAACTTGGGAATGGAGGGTGTGCATGTAATCCCTAATGGCACAGTGTATAAGGGTAGCAAAAGTTTGCCTCCCCGATATCTTGCTCAGGCCGCTCGCACTGTGAAGTGATTGGCGCCTGCAAGTTATGCAGTCATTGCCTGCATGGAGCTGCTTATGCACAGCGCAGTGAGAGGAGTTTGTCTTCAGTTGCTGCGCTCTGCGCGAGTGACGACAGAGATTACATGAACAGCTAATGATTGAACATAGTATTTATTGCACATGAATCAATCCGGTCTTCATTCATTACTAAGAGCTGCTTAGACTTTTCTAACCCTAACTTGGGATAAAGATTGGTTAAGGGTTAGGGTTAAACGTAGGGTTGGGCTTAGAGATAAATTTAATGATTGTTACAAAATGTAATACAAAAAATAACATGTAAAACATTTTTACTTTTAACATTTTTGGAAAAAGTAGGAAAAAACTATGAGTTCAAAGTACAAACCATAATTATGTCATTATTTCAATAAGGGGTTTAATACCGTACTGGTAGAAGGAACTCCAAGAGCGCTAGTGGATCACGGGTTATGGGGTGCAAAATATTTGCCTTGCCCCGGGCACTGACCGCCAATGCTACGCCACTGAATCTTGAAACTTACAAAATGGTTCATTATTTCCTCCAGGGCTTGACTCTCGGCACATTGCATAAAATGTTGTCGTGAATTTTAAACATTATCATTGCAATGATTTGGGATTTCGAACAAATAAAAAACTTTATATGGCCATATTATGGGTCCATACAACTTTTGGGTTGTATACATCTGTAATATTGCACCCATGGTAGTCTACAGGGCCATACAGGGACACAATCAGACATTGTATTACAGAGCTCATACCGTGCTGTCTGTAGGAATTACATGGTGGTACATAGGTTGCACAAGGTTCAATACTACGGACTCTATGCCTCCAAACATTTCTTTGTATCTTCTCAAGATTGTCCCACTCGATTACTGAATTGGATCATACTCTTAAAGGAAATGATCTCGCATCTGTTACACAATCTGACGTTGGGCGTAAAAACTCTGGCTTAATCAGTAAATCATACACAATGGGCCGGGATTAGACGGTGTTGGTTCTAGATTAGTGATTTATACTAAGGTCAGCAGAGGATCAATGGTATAGCAGGTTTATCGACTCTAGATAAGGCTCTTGTTTCTACAAATATTGATTCTGGATAAGGCATATTATATCCTCGTCCCAATCATTGTGAGCGGCATATATAATGTAAACAGGTGACAGCACTTGTAACCTTGCACTTTGGTTAAGTTATTTTAGCACGTGGTTAAGAAATGTAGTTGATCGTATGTCATCAGAAGAATTCAACAAGCCCCATGAGAAGAAGAAAAGACATTCCTCAGGTTGTAAGGGATACGATGAAATAGATGCATGTTGAGACTAAACTTACCTTTTTTGGGGTCGGACTTGCATTTACAACTACGTCTCTAGGGAAAGGGACTTAGTGTTCTGCCTATTGTGGTAGATCGGCTTACTCGGCTCGACACAGATGTAAAAACGGAACACTGTCTCTTTAAGAACATGCTTGGTTTATTAAACGCAGCATAAAAAAAGCTGGAAAAATAAACACGGCCCTCTGGGCAAAACAAAACACAGTCCTCCTAATGACAATCAGCCCGCTCAGGGTTAGCAATGTCCATGGTTCAGGTACTTTAACACAGGCACCAACACTTTCCTGGAGTGCTTCCTTTCCAGACACTGAACACTGCTGCCTTTGGAGGTCAACTACTTAAACCCCAGACCATGTGACTCCTCCCTCATGTGACTGATCACATGACTGTGACACCACACAGGTCCTGTCAGCACATGGCGGTGCAGCCTCTGCAGGTGGAGATAAGGTGGACATCCTTCCGCCCACTATATGGATGTCCACCTAAAAGCCAGCCCATTATGCAAATCACTTGTCACACTATGTAAACCTGCATTAAAGGTCCATTCACATGGGAAGATATATTGGTCTTACAAGAAAAGTTGTTAAAGTTTGTAATCCATTCATTTCTAGTGGTCATGGATTGGTGATCCCTTGTTAGATCGCTCTCCTGTCGTTTCAAGTACAAACAACTAGCAGACGCGTGTATACAGCAAGTGCTCAGTTTCCCTACGGCGCTACTAAAGGAAAAACAAGGTATTACATGTTGTCTACTTAAATCAATGAGCTGTTCAGGAAGAAATGGCAAGAGGGAACAGAGAGAAAACAGAGCAAACAGAGAAAAGAATCAGCATTACTTAATGGGCTTTCTAAACCAGATAACCCCTGTAAGCAGCTGTATATACCCAAAAGCATTGAAGCGCCGGATGGAAATTTTAGCTTTTACTTATTAATGGTTACAGCATGAATTATATGACTTACAAAAGGAAGTGCTGCTGTAAGGCACGTAATAAAAATGAAAGCGCCCACTGAGCTGTCCTCTTCTACATCCTCTCCGCAACATCTGTGCAGTAGGATAAGACATAAAATAGCTTTTGTGTTTTGTGCTTGAAATGTAAGTTTCCACAAGGATTAGAGGACGAAGCTGCCAGCTGGGAGCAAGAACAAAGATCGCAATCGGAAGGGCACAGGCTCAAATTGCTCTGTTCATGCTCCAAAATATTCTCCAGAGCCCTTTCCCTGTGCTGTCACTGCACAATAATATCTGTCGAGGAGGACCGGCCGTCGGCAGCTCAATGTGGCCAAAAACTCTGAAATTCAGATTAATACATTAGATACATAAGCATTTAGGTATTTAGGTAGGATGTAGAGGTAATCCAGGTATGTGCTGCCCATAACTGTGTGACTCATTTCTTCATTGAGATAATTATGGATTACAAAGACTAGAGAAACGAGTGAAATCAGAGTATAAGGATCACCGTTACTAATCCAATGTATTCATGGAGGTCTACTGCACAGTAAAGCATAGTCTCCGTTTGGTATCAGCACGTAAACGAAGGAAGGAAGACTTTTTTCCTAAGCAACAGCACCACTCTTGTCCAGGGGCATATTCTGGTATTGCAGGCAAATTTATTTAATTCTTGTTGAACTGCCATACTAAACATGACCCTACAGATAAGGGTGGTGCTGGGTCTAACCCTTAATTTCTAATCTCACACAACATGGAGGGTATTCTCTATTATGGGGGTAATCCAGTCTAAGGCCCCCTGTCTACAAGATAGTGGCCATGAGCATTTGGATGGTTCAGCAGGCTTGGCAAGTGCTCTACCCTTCATATGGCACTGCACTCGGCAGCATAGGGATGCATGCTCAACTGGTCATTCAACTCCTACTGGGGGCGGTCTTGCAGCAAGTCCCCCATTCTCGTGATCCATTAAAGTACCCATAAGGGGACCAACGCTGATCTAGTTCTCGCAATCCATTAGCGTACCCATAAGGGGACCAACGCTGATCTAGTTCTCGCAATCCATTAGCGTACCCATAAGGGGACCAACGCTGATCTAGTTCTCGCAATCCATGAGATTCCCCATGAGGGGACCAACACCCATGAGGGGACGAACGCCAATTTAACAGTTATCCCCTATATTTGGATAATTTGGAACACCTGCTTAAGTAAAGCTAGGAATTTTCACAAAGTACACGGTTAACCATCAGATGTTGCTCCCGGCTGGTACTTCAATACAACTGAAGAGAGCAGCTCCAGCGCATGCGCAGTACCCCGAGGGCCAACCTATACAGAAGTTGTTTAACCTTGGTCCTGATAGTGGCCATTATGTGATATTCCTCATGTAGTCAACTAATACTATTCATTGCTATATTGGGAGCGCGTCTACAGAACCAACCGGCAATGTGATGTCTACGTAAGGGATCCCTAAAATCATTACTTTGTACTTCTACTGGGCAAGATAAGCCAGGAAACGAGAAACAAGAGCAAAGGCGTGAAACAGGTTAGTAGATCTATGATTGAGTTTCGGGGGCAAATACAAAAAAGGGACTGGTTTGGACTAGACAAATGCAGTCAGTGTGGATATCGATTTTAGGGTCTTGGGTTTTGCGGCTTGAGATTAGGATGTACTTGGCTTAAATACATCTTGTCTCAAATCAACGTAACAGAGCAGATAGGTGGAAGAGTACCCCTCTACCTGAAATTGTGGTCAATAAATTATCTTAGGAAAATTGTTAGAAAGTGATGTAAATTAGTGCAGTAGGATTGGTAATAAAGGTAGCTGTAGAGATAAGATCGGGTCATCATTCTTTCTTTATATGTGCACATATATGCACCCGGTGCCCACATATTACATCTATTGTGTATACTTTACAAAACTCTTCCTTGAAAAGAAAGCTAAGTGGGCTTTTATTCATTGCAAAATCACTGAACACAGAAGGGAGGAACAGATGCTTCTAAATGGAAAGGAGTCTGGACTTGTTTGGCTCCATCAGTCTGATGACATTTCCATAGGGGCACACTGATTAGTCCTGCTGTGGACGTGACATCATCTCCCAACCAGGCCAACAAGTGCAAGAAGTTTGCCTTCTCCTCGCATATTCCTAGCCTATGCTGGTAGGCCGACTGGCTTGGGCAGGTACTGATGTTAAGAATGCATTCTCTGTGGAGGAGGAGTAATAGATGTAATATACATATATACAGTATAGTAACTGTTTAAGAATTTGTCTAGACTACTTAATTCCATTTCATGTACCAGATTAGGGAATTCTACAGGATTGAGAGGTTCCTCTGTTCAGGATCCTGATTTAGTCAGAGTGGACAGGGGCGTCTCTCTCAGGAGGACCAGTCCTTTCCTGCGTATACGGTAAGCCATTGACATTTGGGCACTGTGCAATTCTACACTTCTCCTCCAATGGCACTGTAGAAATGTAAATGTATATAGAACGGTTTCACCATAGATAGCAGCTGATTGCTGGAGGTTCCAGCAGGCAAAAGCTTTGTAATTGGCTTATCAAGGGACCCTTCTAACGTCTACCTCTATAAAGTCATCCAAAAAACTTATGAACAAAACCATATCATGGCTTTGTGAATCTGCAAGATGTGCAAAGTCATAATACAGCATCCATGGAAGGCAGCCAAATCAGAAATTCCTAGTCAAGGTTAATGGGACAGACATTAATTTACATCTACCTAAAGGTTGCACTAGAGCAGGGGGTACCCGACCTATAGCTCGGGAGCCACATGTGCCTCGCGGTCCCATGAATTGTGACTGACAGCTGTCTTCCAGCTTGGTGCATTAGCTCCAGGTCTAGCAAACAGGTAAGGAGAGCACATCTCAATATAGTGAATTTTGTGAGTAGCCCAGCACAGAAGAGCAGAATCCCTCAATGTCTGTCCACTATTTCATCCTTCTTCTCCGCTAGATTTCTCAAACTTAACATGGACAAAACAGAATTCATCATCTTTCCCCCATCTCACGCGACCCCCCCAACGAACCTATCCATTACAGTAAATGGCTGCCCACTCTCCCCAGTCCCACAAGCTCGCTGCCTCGGTGTAATACTTGACGCTGATCTCTCCTTCAAACCACATATCCAAGCCCTTTCCACTTCCTGCCGACTTCAACTCAAAAATATTTCACAAATCCGTTCATTCCTCAACCAAGAATCTGCAAAAACCCTAGTCCATGCCCTCATCATCTCTCGCCTCGACTACTGCAACCTCCTGCTCTGTGGCCTCCCCTCGAACACTCTGCACCCCTCCAATCTATTCTAAACTCTGCTGCCCGACTAATCCACCTGTCCCCCCGCTATTCTCCGGCCTCTCCCCTCTGTCAATCCCTTCACTGGCTCCCTATTGCCCAGAGACTCCAGTACAAAACCCTAAAGATGACATACAAAGCCATCCACATGTCTCCTCCATACATCTGTGACCTCGTCTCCCGGTACTTACCTACACGCAACCTCCGATCCCCACAAGATCTCCTTCTCTACTCCCCTCTTATCTCCTCTTCCCACAATCGTATACAAGATTTCTCTCGCGTATCACCCCTACTCTGGAACCTTCTACCAGAACACATCAGACTCTCGCCTACCATCAGAATCTTCAAAAAGAATCTGAAGACCCACCTCTTCCGATAAGCCTACAACCTGCAGTAACCACCGATCAACCAACCGCTGCACGATCAGCTCTATCCTCACCTACTGTATTCTCACCCATCCCTTGTAGATTGTGAGCCTTCGCGGGCAGGGTCCTCACTCCTCCTGTACCAGTTATGACTTGTATTGTTTAAGATTATTGTACTTGTTTTTATTATGTATACCCCTCCTCACATGTAAAACGCCATGGAATAATTGGTGCTATAACAATAAATAATAATAATAATAATAAAATCTGGATGCCTATATACTGGTCTTAGGGGTTTACATATAATTTAAGTATGGTACGCTGGAGACAGGATGATACCACCTGTCAGGGGAGGTGCTTGAAGCTGGAAGTGACAGTGTGTCGGAAGTGCTTCATGGGAGAATACTGAATGTGGGTATTGTGGGAACCACTTGATATTGGTAAACTGTTTTGCGGTGATTTCTGTGGAAAAGCTTTGGTTATTATTATACCCGTAATGGGGGTTTTGGTTGCCACTACTGTGAGGGGGGCAGTAGCTGGATGTGGATTGCGACTCTCTCACCATGTTGAATGTGGCTCTCAAGGTCAGAAACGTTGGAGACCACTGCACTAGAGTGACGGTTTTCTTTAAGACAAAGAGTGGGGATGGATCACTACAAGAAAGACAACTATCTACGAAGAGCTCCTTTAAAAGCCACCACAGAGTGTGTACATGTCCAAGGTAATGGTCGAAGGTTCAATTCATTGCCTTTTGGCTAATATCAAATGTAGCGTCTGTTTTGGCTTGGGCTGCTTGTAAAAGATGGGTACACCGATGTACACAGAAAGAAAGTTTCTGGGTATATACAGGGTGGCTCCTATAGCCATTTGTAGGTTGACCGAGACTGTCCAGATTGAATCCATGGCCAGGATATTGTAAAAGCATGAGGTACAGACGATCCCAGTTGTTGACCCTGGGGTGCTCGAGCTTGACCGAGCACACGATTCTTGCAAGGCTAACATGAGGAACTTTAATAATTCCATCTGGATGTCTGGAAAGTATACACGAGGCATATATTTCATTTATTTTTTTATGCCACTGTGAGTTCACTGTCCATATTCCAAGGAATGGTTTCCTGACAAGATGTCCCTTCTGGGGTTAGAGCGATATTTGTGGCCATCAGGTTCTTCAGTCCCACGGAGCCCCAGGTTCTCCCAATGTGGAGGACCAGACCTAAACTGTGGCTCTTGATGAATACTTGATTGGCAGCCCAGGTGGAAGCCGGGAGCAATAGGCGCTCTCTATAAGCTTTGGCGACCGGAAAACACTGATCACTGCATGTTTGGGCCTTCTAGTCCAGAGGATTGTTAAAAGGTTCTTTGGTGACTCTTCTCCTTTAGGAGATGGCTTGAGATAGACTGCATTCTTGCATACTTTTTCATATGGCATGCTGAACTTTTTTTTGCGCTTCAGCAAAGAAAGTCAAGATCTTGGCCTTTTTATTGGAAAGAAAAATATGAACGACAGAAACTCAATGTATCTCAGTACCTGGCTCTGCTGTCACCCAAGTCTGAAATATACTTGAAAGGATCACAGATGGATATAAAGTGGAGCACAAAGTACTTGTAGATTGTGTAAGATACAACAGAGGTCTGAGCAACCCTTTATTTTTCCCACTCTTAACTAGAAATGTGCTCCACACGGACTTGCCAGTTCTAGCCCTCCTACCTATGAGCGAGTTATGAATGCTTGGCACACACAATGTTTGGCTTGACATTACACTTATGCCTTTTGTAATTAGATAAATACACACAGCTGAACGGGTCACGGAGGCACAATGAGGCTCTTTAAAACATTCTCTCTTTCAACAAAGAATACAGCAATTGTTTTAGGCTCGGAGGGAAGATCAGACATCCAGTGTAATGTGACTCCTCAGACACAAGAGATAGTAGGAGGCATTCATGTAGAAAGTGGGTACAGGAGACACTTTCATGCACCTCTGATGTGTTGGATGCACAATTGCTCAAGTGGCCATGTGTGGTTTATTGAGGAACAAAGACATTTATTTCCACTGCTCAGCAACTTTGTGGGGAGGAATGCGGAGACACACTAACCAGTGGTGGGCTCCACTTCATCTTCTTTACATCCAGTGGTCTAGCAACAAGAAGCACAGCATGTTCCAGGCACAGGCAACCCTCCCCCCTCGTAAGGTATAATGGCCGAAACCCTAAACTATAGGAAGTGTTAGGATAAATTATTGCTGCTAGAAGTGGGGAAAAAAAACTAAAAAAAATAACTTTTAAAGAACAATTCAACTTTAAAAGCAAAAAAATAAAAAAGTGATCAGTAAAAATGTAAAACATTTGTAGGAACGTTATCTAGAATTAAAGGGGTTGTTTAGGTTTAAGAAAATTATAAAAAATACTCAGAATATTCTAAAATAATAAAATAAATAATACCTTACTATTCCCCTTTATTATGCTTTAAGCCATCATGGTCTGCAGCGCTCTACATCATAACTGTCCCCATTGGGGCTCACAAATTAAATTCTCTATCTGTATGTCTTGGGAGGAAACCGGAGAACATGGAAGAAATCCATCAAAATACGGGGAGAATATACAAACTTTTGCACATGTTGTCCTTGGGTGGATTTTAACACCAGAGCTGCAAAACAACAGCGCTAACCACTGAGCCACTGCGCTGTCCAAAATCGAAACATCCCCTTTGAATCCTACCTCCTGATCTATCCAAATGGGCTTGTAATGGCTGCATCCAAACAGGGGCCGATGTGGTCACATGTCCAAACAGAAAGAGGATTTAAAAAGACCACCTTTGATTTTCCTGCTGAAACGCATATGACCACTGCAGCCAATCACTGGCCACTTTTGTAATGAGTCACATTCCTGCCTGAACTGAAATACGAAGATTGGTGGGAGATTGGTAAAGAGAGTATAGTTAATTTTATCATTGTAAAGCATTCTGAAGGGCTTTAAAAAAAAATGAAAAAATTAATGGCGGGATAAGCCTTTTACAGACTAGTATTAAATCACTTTATGTTAAAAGTTTGAGGTACTTCATGAGCTTTAAAGATGTCTTTTCACCAAATTTTTCAGCTGCAAAGCGGAATACATTTTTTCTGTTTTATGTCAATTTCGCCTTTCGATTGCGGAGATATTAGCAATCAAAGTACTTGGCACTTAAGTTAACTTTTGTTAAGTCCAAGTGGGTGTTATTATATAGAAACTTGTACAGGGAGAAAAAAAAGGCCCCCAGTGAAAACTATTCGACCTCTTGGACTTTACAAAAGTTAACTCTGCCAAAAGAAACGATTGCAAATTTCTATCTCCTAGTGACCCCATACAAGTGGCCATCAGCACCAGTCAAGGGGCAACCAGCAACGTTTTATCTTCTGAAAAGAGCGGTGATTTGATGCAGAAACGTTGTATCACAAGAGAATGCCTCAACGGAGATTGAGAGTATCACAATGTGTCTGGGAAGATTGGGAAGCATGGTGACTGTCATCAAGAACTAAAGGGTCAACTCCCGGGGACCGACTGACCAACCAACAATAATATTTGTATGCAATGTCAATGATTATAATGCAAACTGAGAGGGGAGATCATGGTTTTGGTGCTTGAGTAGGTTCCCAATCCATTCCAATACAAAGAACAGGGCCCTCAATTATCACTTACGAATTAGATCAAGGGGTTGTCCAGGACAATTTTTTTTACTATAGGACGAAGGGGGAGGGCATGCTCAGAGTAGTCCCTGACTGCTCCTGCCAGTAATTCAGCAGCTCCACGTCAACAGAACAGCACTTCTTCTGGGCTGCTCTGTCGACGGGGTGTCACTGCCTACATCATGCTGACTGACAGTTTGGCTACCCGAAGTTAGGCACTGGGGAGTCATCTGTCAATCAGCATAACATTGGCAGTCATGCGTCACGACCCGTCGATAGAGCAGCTCTGTCGATGTGACGTCAGCGGAAGCCACTGAATCGCCGGCAGGAGCGGTCTGTGACAGACAGGTATTGAGCAACTAAAAAAAATTGAATAGTCCCAGATAACCTCATTAATTGTTGCACAGTACAAGAATTTCATCAAACATTGGATTGCAGATGCATTGGCGATTTGTCCGTTATGGAGCTTTCATACTGCATTTTGGCACTTGTTTAGTCCCGTTAGGGCTTATGTCCAAACCCCCTGCAAAATGGGATTCGGGCAGGAACATAGACTATAATGGTGCCTACAGAGTGAACGAGCGCTCTGTCGTGCCTCATTTTTGGGCATGTACACCTACAGGAGGTGAACACGCAGACGTAGAAGACCGCGATGGGGCGTCCATTTCCATTAGACGTAAATGCCCGAAATTCATGCACAAGAGAGCACAAGTTCGCTCTGTCAACACCCAGTCGGTGCATATGCAGGAGGTTTGGACTTAAGCCCCAACGGGATCAACCAACGGGAGCCAAAACACAATGTGAAAGTTAGCAAATTTGAGATTGAGGGTACAAATGTCTTCCCACATGTGCTAAGGCTGACATTTTTCGAATGTATCTGCAACCCGTTTTTTTATTAAGATCACATGAAATGACCAAAACATCACATTTTATATCCCTGGATTGTGTAACAATAGAAAAGTGGACACGCGCATGTTCTGTCTACATGGAGGGTGGACACAATGATCCCCAGACAGACACCGCTGGCGCCCAACAACTCTGAGCTTCTGTGCCTTTCCTATCTGTCAATGTGGCAAAAACTAAGGACATCTGGATGGAAGCGAACACTTTATATTATATCACATTGGTATCTGCAGAATCCCAGCATAGGGACTATTCAGGGACTGAATCCTTACAAGCTGAATAAATATATATATACCTGTGCTTTACGAGAGATGGAAACACCAGACTTTTTATCACATTACAGAAGCTAAACTTTGCAAAAACTTAACATGAAAAAAGAAGAAAAAAAAAAGAACTAGTGTTTTTTTTATTGAAAAAAGAATCTAATTCGATATTTTCTGTACTTATGTGGTGTATAAAGGGTCGGCACTGATTTTTTTTAAAGTTTTGCTAAAAGTGTTGCAATGATTTTTTTTTTTAAGTTTTGCTAAAAGTTTTGCACTGATTTTTTAATAAAACATTAAAAAATCAGTGCAAAACTTTTAGCAAAACTTAAAAAAAAAAAAAGTTTTGCACTGATTTTTTTAAGTTTTGCTAAAAGTGTTGCACTGATTTTTTTAAAAAGTTTTGCACTGATTTTTTAATGTTTTGCTAAAGGTTTTGCACTGATTTTTTTTAAAGTTTTGCCAAAAGTTTTGCACTGATTTTATTTTAAAGTTTTACACTGATTTTTTTAAAAGTTTTGCACTGATTTTTTAATGTTTTGCCAAAAGTTTTGCACTGATTTTTGAAAAGTTTTGCACTGATGTTTTTTATAGTTTTGCACTAATTTTGTAAAAGTTTTGCTTACGTTTATAAAGCAGAAGAAAAATTCCAGCTGTAACTGGGACTGTCTGAACAGCACAAATTATATTTTCATGTAAACGATAGGTGGATAAGAAAGGCAGCAGACTCTGAAATTGATGGCTTACATGCAGAACATTCTTCTAACCAAGAACTTTGATCAAACCGTGATATGTAAAAAACCTAAACACACACATCAGTCCCCCATCTGGACGGTGTTTTCAGCAGCCCCCGCTGTCACAAATGATTTAGGGACTTGGATGGCAACTAAAGAACTGCTGGGTGTGTGTTCAGGATGATTAATAATTTTCTAACTAAAAAGTGCAGAGTCGGATTCTGCTAGACAATAGCTCATCAGTACTAATAATAAAACACAGACACAACCATCACACCCAGGGAAAAACACAAATAATCCAGGGCCCCTATGGGCGTTGGAACAACAGAAATGGCATGCTGGGGCTGATGTTCCCATGAATATCTAGAAAATAAAGTCTTCTACGACAGAAAAATTTGCTCAAAAATCCCTTTAAATAAAAAAAAAACTCTTCAAATCTGCTTGTAATAAGGATTTGATTCATTTCAAAGACCATGCAAAAAAAAGTGTCGAAAAACACATCAAAAAGTTTTTATGCAGTTTTTGGTTATGGATTTAATTATACAGAAAAATCCAAGTCAAAATGCTTCATGTGAACAATCCTTTGTGGTGTGTTCAGTTTTTTTTTTTTACATGAAATTAAGAGCATATTCCATTACCAAAAATGACATGAAAAAAAAACCTTTTAAATTCTCTGACTTCGGAGAGGCAGCTTAACATATGTTCGCATAGAGTTTTCGTTCGTTGATTTTGAAGCAGATTTGCTTTAAAATGCACATGAAAAAAACACTTCAAATACTTTTTAAAGTCGATTTTGAAGTGGATCAGCTTCAATATCCCCATTTAAAAAAAAGATAGTAAGAACATACCCTTAGGGTATGTCTTCGCAAAGTTTTTTTTAGCAGAAACTGAGCGGAAACTTTCCAAATCCTCCTCAAAGACTGAAAATTTCTCAAAAACTTGAGTTTTTGCTCAGTTTCTACTCCAAAAGTCAGCATCAATAAATAAATGTGAACATACCCTTAGGGTTTCTTCACACAGCTTTTTCTGTTATACTTATTTCCATAGGAAAACAGGCCTTACGTGCACATGATGGCGTTCATCATTCTCAGGTGTTTTCTTCTTTGTGGAAAAAGAAGCAACATTGAATTTTTGAGGTGTTTCTGCTTGCAAAAAATACTTCAAATCTGACTTCTAAATTAACAAAAGAAGAAAACACATCGAAAAAAATGTTGGGTGAAAAAAAAATCACTTTTGGATTTAAATGAAGTGATACATTATAGGGGGGCCCAAGAGGTAAGGGGGCCCATTTCCACCTCCAAAGCAGGTGATATTTTTGATGATGAGCTATTGGACTGTAAAGAGCCCATACACTGTTCTTTCACAGGGGCCCTTTTTGGTCTGTGTCTGTCAGTGCCCCAACAGCCTGTAGATCCAGTGAGTGGATGCTAGTAGATTTCTCTAAAGATTCGCGTGACCTCCTCCCCGATTCCATCCTCTTCTGCCCCAGTGCTGAAAAAGTTCAAAAACCGTAGAGATAACCGGTATCATCGTAGACTCATAGAAGGTTAGAGTTGAAAGGGACCTCCTGGGTCATCGTGCCCTACCCCCTGCTCAATGCAGGACTCACTAAACCATCTCAGACAGATGTCTGTCCAGCCTCTGTTTGAAGACTTCCATTGAAGGAGAACTCACCACCTCTCGTGGCAGCCTGTTCCACTCATTGATCACCCTCACAGTGCTTAGACAATGGATCTACGAGCAGCAGTGGGGCTAACACAGTGGTATTGTTGTAGGACATAAAGTTGGATAGGTCTTTTTACGTCAGTAAGATTATAATGTTTAAGACATATCAGCAGAAAATGGCGAACCCCTAGGCCTGTGCTTAAATATCACAGACAGACGTTTTATCAGATAGACCAATTATAAATCTGCCTACAAAGGAAAGGCTGAATTGGATGCATTGTGGCACCATGCGACATTGCTACCGTAAAGTAAGACCACATCTCCAAATATAATCCAAGACGCTCTTGTTTCTTCCCACACTTCAAGAACAAACAGGAAGGTCGGTCAGCTTTCATAAAAAGCAGGTGGGGGATTCAGAAAGTAGCGGTGCTATATGCGATAGGTAGGTACATTAGGTCGGTGGTATTCAGTGATGGCATTGGGGCGATCCGTACGGCGCAGGCAGTGATGGAAATGGTTGCGAAAGAGTAAAACGATCTATTCCTTTACCCGATGTAAGCCATGAATGTGTGTTATAAATCGGGGATTTCTCAGCCTTCGCTGTAAATGACTCTTATCTCCCTCTGATGGTAAGTGGAGATAAGTCTGCGCCCTGTGCAAATATATAATGTGTGCTTTTTAGATACTAAATACTTACCGAGCACTAAAACCTAAAAGCAAATGTCTTCGCAATGCATAAAATATTGTGTGAAGAAACTACAGCTAAAGCAGATCTGTCCACAATACAAACTGGACAAATGAGATCTTAGACCTGATGTACTTGCTTTGAAAACACGTCAGAGTCGCTGCGTGATCCTTTGTGAAAGATGCCTTGCCTGATGTTAAAAGTTGGACTCGTAAAATGTTCATTTTAATTCCAAAATTATATAGGTGTTCTTAAAACATAAGTAGACCAGCCTCATCCGGACTAAAGGATCTATTTAATTATTTACGTAGTTTATATTGTGACTTCTGGTAACGGACCCACTTTAAACAAGAATGTCCATTGTTGAGTTGTATGCTAAAAGTTATAGTAGATGTACGTCCTATGTCTGTGACGCCCACCTATGCCCAGGCCAGGGGTTCCTCGTGTGGGATTTATAAGTGTCAGATATTTATTGCCTGTGTATAGAATATGGATTTCTGTGATGTGAAACAAAGGTGTGGACTGGGTTGCTCCTACAATTAGTCCAGTCAACAGTAATTAGTCCAGCCTACAGTAACTAGTCCAGATTACAGTAATTAGTCCAGCCTACAGAAACTAGTCCAGCCAACAGTAATTAGTCCAGCCTACAGTAACTAGTCCAGCCTACAGTAACTAGTCCAGATTACAGTAATTAGTCCAGCCTACAGAAACTAGTCCAGCCAACAGTAATTAGTCCAGCCTACAGTAATTAGTCCAGCCTACAGTAACTAGTCCAGACTACAGTAATTAGTCCAGCCTACAGAAACTAGTCCAGCCAACAGTAATTAGTCCAGCCTACAGTAACTAGTCCAGCCTACAGTAACTAGTCCAGCCAACAGTAATTAGTCCAGCCTACAGTAACTCGTCCAGCCTACAGTAATTAGTCCAGCCTACAGTAATTAGTCCAGCCTACAGTAACTAGTCCAGCCAACAGTAATTAGTCCAGCCTACAGTAATTAGTCCAGCCTACAGTAACTAGTCCAGCCTACAGTAATTAGTCCAGCCTACAGTAACTAGTCCAGACTACAGTAATTAGTCCAGCCTACAGAAACTAGTCCAGCCAACAGTAATTAGTCCAGCCTACAGTAACTAGTCCAGCCTACAGTAACTAGTCCAGCCAACAGTAATTAGTCCAGCCTACAGTAACTCGTCCAGCCTACAGTAATTAGTCCAGCCTACAGTAATTAGTCCAGCCTACAGTAACTAGTCCAGCCAACAGTAATTAGTCCAGCCTACAGTAATTAGTCCAGCCTACAGTAACTAGTCCAGCCTACAGTAATTAGTCCAGCCTACAGTAACTAGTCCAGCCTACAGTAATTAGTCCAGCCTACAGTAACTAGTCCAATCAACAGTAACTAGTTCAGCCTACAGTAACTAGTCCAGCCAACAGTAATTAGTCCAGCCTACCGTAACTAGTCCAGTCTACAGTAACTAGTCCAGCTAACAGTAACTAGTCCAGCCTACAGTAACTAGTCCAGCCAACAATAATTAGTCCAGCCTACAGTAATTAGTCCAGCCAATAGTAATAAGTCCAGCCTACAGTAACTAGTCCAGCCTACAGTAATTAGTCCAGCCTATAGTAATTAATCCAGCCTACAGTAATTAGTCCAGCCTACAGTAAATAATCCAGCCTACAGTAACTAGTCCAGCCTACAGTAACTAGTCCAGTCAACAGTAACTAGTCCAGCCTACAGTAATTAGTCCAGCCTACAGTAACTAGTCCAGTCAACAGTAACTAGTCCAGCCTACAGTAACTAGTCCATCCTACAGTAATTAGTCCAGCCTACAGTAACTAGTCCAACCTAGTTATTAGTCCAACCAACAGTAACTAGCCCAGTCAACAGTAATTAGTCCAGCCTACAGTAACTAGTCCAGCGTACAAAAACTAGTCCTGCCAACAGTAACTAGTCCAGCCTATAGTAACTAGTCCAGCCTACACAAACTAGTCTAGCCTACAGTAACTAGTCTAGCCTACTGTAATTAGTCCAGCCAACAGTAACTAGTCCAGCCTACAGGAACTAGTCCAGCCTACAGGAACTAGTCCAGACTATAGTAATTAGTCCAGCCTACAGTAACTAGTCCAGACTTCAGTAATTAGTCCAGCCTACAGTAACTAGTCTAGCCTACAGTAACTAGTCCAGACTACAGTAATTAGTCCAGCCTACAGTAACTAGTCCAGACTACAGTAATTAGTCCAGCCTACAGTAACTAGTCCAGCCTACAGTAACTAGTCTAGCCTACAGTAACTAGTCTAGCCTACAGTAATTAGTCTAGCCTACAGTAACTAGTCTAGCCTACAGTAACTAGTCCAGACTGCAGTAATTAGTCCAACCTACAGTAACTAGTCCAGACTACAGTAATTAGTCCAGCCTACAGTAACTAGTCCAGCCTACAGTAACTAGTCTAGCCTACAGTAACTAGTCTAGCCTACAGTAACTAGTCCAGACTGCAGTAATTAGTCCAGCCTACAGTAACTAGTCCAGACTACAGTAATTAGTCCAGACTACAGTAACTAGTCTAGCCTACAGTAACTAGTCCAGCCTACAGCAATTAGTCCAGCCTACTGTAATTAGTCCAGCATTGATTAAGAAGCTGATAACCATATAGAGTTGTATCTAAATTGTGACTACCTGACCCGATACATAACCTCGAACAATCCCATACACAGAACATCCGGCCCCTGCAGCCGAGCGCTGCAATGTTCTCTCTTGATAAAGCCGCCGGCATACATCTCTATGACCTATCTCTGGGAGAACAATACGATCGGCAGTCGGAAATCAGACAAGCCTTGTCGACATTGCCCCTGACCAACATTAGTAAAAATAAAAATAAAAAATAAAAAAATTGTAAACAAAAAGCTCACAAAAAGTTTTCTAAACAAAAAACGTAAAATTTTAATTTGACTACAAAAACTATTCAAAGTTCAAATGTTAGCTTTACTAATGATTCTTTCACCAAAAAATGTCGAGTCTATAAGCTTACAGCTTCTTCTACAAGGAGGTCTCCACCATTCCTTCTTAGACAAAAAAAAATAAAAAGTAAATGTTTAAACCAGTTTCTGTTTTCAAATATCTGGAAAAACCCCCGGCAGTGAATAAAAGGAGGACGGGAGAGTTATTGCCAGCTGGGTAATAATCAACTGCTACTAGTTCTTAGAATTTCTGATCAAAGTCTTAATAAACTCGCTACACTCTATAAGCCTTTAGCACAGGAAGTTCATGCCCCTTACAAGTGTTCACAGGCAAACAAAACACTTGCCAAAGTATCTCAGTGTTACAAAAGACTTTGTTAATTTATGGGGGCCCCACAGGCATTAACACTTTCATTTGCCACCAAAGCACTTGGAGAGAAGCTTACAAATATTTGCCTCTCCCTTATAGACTACTTGGGTTTTCAGGCTGAAATCTAATCTGTGTGTGCTGTCCTGTAACATACACACGTCTGCTGGAGACAAGTTACTTTCAATGCCCCGATCAGAGGTTTCTGGAAAAAATATTTCACAACTAAGATCTAAGCTGCCGACTATAGGGGAGAGACAATTTATCAACTCCGTTGCTGCGCCTGGATCAACAATGGCTCTTGAAAGAGTCAACACAAAAAAAACGGGACAAGATGTTTTAATATGCTGCAGGGTTACTGACAGTAGTTCATTAAGTAAAAGAAAAAAAAAGTCAGGAAATCATTGAAAATGACGCAGTTGCGGTTTTGCACAATATTTTTGGCGCGAGATTGAAAAGGTAAATTAAAAAAAAAAGCAAAATAAAGTATCGGAAAAATAACTTTCATGGCCAAATGAAATAATTAAAAAATTAATATGCTTCCTAAAAAAACATAATCTTTGTCAAATCTATGTATATTGGTTTCAAAATAATTTCCACCTGTATTTTATCCCAGGCAGCACAGCTTTAAAATCGTCCTAACATCTACTGCATACGGGACAAACTCTGGCCTGCGGGTCAAATTTGGCCCTTGGGTTGATTATATTTGGCCCGCGACACCAGATGGAGGACTATGTGATGCGGTTATTCTGAATGGAGGACTATATGGGGCCCATTATACTGTATGGAGAACTATGTGGGGCCATTATTCTGAATGGAGGACTATTTCGGGCCCATTATACTATATGGAGGACTATGTGGGCTATTATTCTCAATAGAGGACTATGTGGGGCCATTATTCTGAATAGAGGACTAAGTGAGGCCATTATTCTGAATGGCGGACTATTTTGGGCCCATTATTCTATATGGAGGACTATGTGGGGCCATTATTCTGAATAGAGGACTATGTGGGGCCATTATTCTGAATGGAGGACTATTTGGGCCCCATTATACTGTATGGATCACTATGTGGGGCCCATTATACTGTATGGAGCACTATGTGGGGCCCATTATACTGTATGGAGCACTATGTGAGGCTCATTATACTGTAAGGAGGACTATGTGGGGCCCATTATACTGTCTGCAGGGCTGCATGTGGATCACAGTTGGGGCACCATACTGTGTTGGGTCACCATACAGAGGAGTTGAGGGTGGTATAACAGGGTCTTCATACTATGCCTGTGAAATGTACTGTGGAGTTATTCACTCTGGGGGTATCATACTGTCTTGGGGGCACTTTTGTTGGCATCAACTTTATGGGAGAAATAAAAGGACAATCTAGGGGCTTCAATAGGAAGAAAACTACTTTGTAAGGGCTTCAAAGTTGTGAGATATGTTCTGTAACCCCACCAAATATTAAGGGTTTTTTTGGAGGGTGGCAGAGCCACCTTAGAACTTCTGCTATGGGACACCGGGATTTCTTTGTGCGCTTCTCACCGCGAGGAGATACCAAATGCTCCGGTCATGTGGTCGGTGTCTGAAGATTTATTAATAAAAATGTACTTTGTGGGACAACCCCTTTAAGCTTGCCTCCATATTAGATGATAAGGAAAAACTTCCACAATTGTACACATTGATTTTAATAAATATCAAGGTAATGTAATAATTTTATGTATATGAACAGTTGGCCCTCAGAGTCAATGTTACTGGGGGACCTGTGTCCCCCCAGTCCGACGCTGCATACAGCTATGGGAACAGTATCACATGCTCCTGTGATGTCTTAATGCAGGCGCTGGGCCTCTCTGACCTTTCCCGTAACCTGCGCACTGCAGTACTTTGCTCTGCCCTCAACAGGTCAGAGAAGTGCGCCTGCGCAGGAGCACGATTCCGGGGACCCTGTGTGGATGACATAGGGACGCGTCATCTACATGAAGCAAGCAGGAGGATGGGGATCGTAAGAAGATGGGAGGCGCCGGACGAAGACCAGCGACACCCCTCGGTCCGGACCGCCCCCAGGTGAGCATAATAAAAGTTCTTTTTCTTCTCTTACAGGTCGGGTTAGGGGCAGATATACAGCATTATAGAATCCTGTATATCAGCCCTGAAAGGTGATGGCCGTAACTCGTATCGGCCAAACCTGGTGACAGGTTCCCTTTAGGTAGATTTAATTTTTTTACCAATTCCTGCAGGCAATTTTTATTCCTGGGGAAAAAAAAAAAACTCGGTCTACATTGGCATGACCGCTGAGCCTAGTGATTGGCTGCAGCGGTCATGTGCTGTAGTCACAGAGTCATTGCTGATGTCATGTCAACAAGGACTGGGACAGTGGAGGTAAGGTAGCAGTCTGTGAGTAAAACTCAAGGACAAAAATGCGACAAAGTTCTTTAATCCAATCAATAACGTTACAACAGAGATGTGTTCTCTTCATGAATTACCCGCAAAATTGGACGCCAAATCTCTGCATGAAAACCGACATCACAGTTTACTAATTTCACACAATATTTACATATTTCCGAACAATCGCATACACCCCTTCTCTGACATTGACAAGAAGCTAGAGAATCAGAAAAGCTTCTATATATATATTCTTAATCCCACATGTAAAGGTCACAACATGAGATGTTCCAAATCTCACTACTCCAAAGATTTTGTTACGTACTGTGTAGAAATATGTGTCCAGAGCTCTCAGAAATCTCTCCGACCACGTCCAACCAGTGTGGATTCACCACAGTCACACGGTAATGACTATGAAATGGTAACATCCAGTTGTCAGGTAATTTGTCCATTTCCGGGAGGAATAACAAAGGAACAGATTGCAATAATCCAAGAATTAATAACATGTACTCACACTGAGGCTCATATGTTGGCGGGGGATCACCACAGGGAACACATTCCATGTCTTGAAATCCACCGAGCTTTGTCTTCCTATAAAACCTGTAACATATAATGCCGATCTTTATTAAATGTCATTTCCTCCAGATTAGGTTTCCAAAAAGGTAATTCATTCTTACATTTTTTGCATATATTTTACGTATAATTTTACACCAGATTTTGCAATTCAAAATGCACTCATTTTTTTTCATTTCTCTTAGACCTGATGGGGCTGGTGCATTTACCCTGAAAATCCATGTCAGAGTGGCTGCACAATCCTTTATGAATGTTTATACTCAGACTTACCCACTTAGCCTGATTAACATTGATCTGAGCAAGAAAAACTAAAATTGCATCTACAGAATGGGAGGAATAGAACTAAGGCTACTTTCACATTTCCGTCTTTTTAGATCCGTCACCATGCGTCGTTCTGTGGAAAAAACGCATCCTGCAAAATTGCCCGCAGGATGCGTTTTTTTTCACAGAGACTTGTATTACCGACGCATTGCGATGTATGGACACACGTCCCATACGTCGTGCACTGGATGCGTCAGTATTTGGCGGGCCGTCGTATCGAAAAAACGTTCAAGGGAACATTTTTCCGTACGTTGTGTCCTGCATTTTTTACTGCGCAGGCGCGGCTGGAACTCCACCCCCTCCTCCCTGGGACTTTACAATGGGCAGCGGACGCGTTGAAACACTGCGTCCGCTGCTCACGTCACTCACAAATTCACAAACTTCCGTCGGTACGTCGCGCCGAGTACCGACGGAAATGTGAAAGAAGCCTAAGCAACAGCACGTGTGAAAAAGACTTGGGTATAGTAATAGATCACAGACTGCACGTGAGTCAACAGTGTGATGCTGCAGCAAAAAAGGCAAACATAGTTCTAGGATGTATTAACAGAAGCATAGAGTCTAGATCACATAAAGTAATTATCTCCCTCTACTCCTCCTTGGTGAGGACTCATCTGGAATATTGTGTCCAGTTCTGGGCACCACATTTTAAAAAAGACAGAGCTACTAAGATGATGAGCGGAATGCAAACTATGTCCTACGAGGAACGGTTTAACGATCTGGGAATGCTTAGCTTGCAAAAAAGAAGGCTAAGAGGAGTCTTAATAGCTGTCTACAAATATCTGAAGGGCTGTCACAGTGTAGAGGGATCATCATTATTCTCATCTGCACATGGGAACACAAGAAGCAATGGAATGAAACTGAAAGGGAGAAGACACAGATTAGATACTAGAAAAAACTCTTTGACAGTGAGGGTGATCAATGAGTGCAACAGGCTGCCACAAGAGGTGGTGAGTTCTCCTTCAATGGAAGTCTTCAAAAAAGAGGCTGGACAGACATCCTGCTTTGAATCCTGCATTGAGCGGGCGGTTGGACACGATAACCCTGGAGGTCTCTTCCAACTCTACCATTCTATGAGTTTATGCAAATTAGACTAGAAGTGCACTGGGAAGGACAGAGCACTTCCACTATCTCGGATCAATTACAGCCTAGCTCTGTTCTTTACTAGGTAGTTGACTACTGCCGGGAGCTGGCAGACGAGGCACTGATAGTGCTCCGTCCTGCGCAGAACATTTCCACCCTCATTGACCTGTCCCTTCTAAAGATGATTTCTTTGCAAAAGAGAAGAGTTTTCTTTTGTTTCATAACCACAGCCATTTTACTTACACATAAAAATACTAGTAAAATGTAATGTGTATAAGGATACAATCGGATGAATACGATTTGCAGAGTAATATTTCAGATGTCTAATTTTATGATTTTCTTTTGCAGGTAAAGTAGGTCCAGTTGACAACTACCCCATAGAAAAGCAGTAACAAGGGATGACTGAGCGGGCGCTCCTCTGCTCATCCGGTGATGCTGCTGTGTCCAAAAGTGCAGCAAAGAGGACGGGGATCAGTTCCCAAAAGATGAGGGTGAAGTGTGGAAAGGCTTCCAATGTCTTGTAATTCATTTTCGCTTTATATGATGGTTGGTTCGCCCTAAGACTATTGCATTAATGTTATATTTGGAAAAGTCCTCAAGACAAGAAGTTAAAGATGTTCTCGGTTACCCTTGCAGAAGTGAGATGATCCGGTAGCGTGAGATTACTGTGCAGCATATAACAACAATTGCTGCATTCCTGACAACATGGCCGCTCTGAGTTACTTCAGTCAGGCATGGTCACTGCAGCTTTGGAATCACAACAGAGAAGTCTGTGGACTTAGCCAAGCGGAGTGGAACAAATACTTTAGAAACTTACGGACGCAATCATAACCAGAAAAGCCCACAAAGAGCTGAAAAATGATCCAGTGTAGTGAGAGCAAGTTACAAGCGTGCCGAAAAATAAATGTGATTTCATAGTATGGCCAAAGGAATGTGAACCGAGGCTGGCTATGACTGTATTTACAGCAAGTCCTTAAAGGGGTTGTCTAGTACCTGGATAACCCATCTTTTTTTACATGAAGTAGCCTCCCTTGTAGAATAAAAACACAATATACTCAGCTCCTGGCGCTGCTCCAGCGATGTCGGCTGCAGGGCTCACGTGACATTATTGTGCTATGTGAGTACTGCAGTCAATCAGCGGCCGCCGTTAGGCTGCTGTGCTCTCACTTCTTATGTTTGTCCGAATATCAACAAGCGGAAGTAGTAAGAGCAGAGTAGCCCAATGGAAGCCGCTGAGTGACTATAGGACTCACGTAGCATAATAATGTCACGAGAGCCCTGGGAGACACCTTTAATATCCATTTATTAAAGTGGAGCACATGTTGAAACTAATATTAGGCTGATATGTCCTGTTCTGTAGATCACTCCTCAGCGATTTAACTATCACACAAGTTTACAAGGTAAGAGCTCTCTAAACATAATACAGGATCCACCATTCCCAATAAGTGATGTAACAGCTCACCTCCTCCCACCTCTCTGCACAGTGACCTCTGCACAGATCACAGAGTATGCCTAGAGAACTCTTCTATAAAAGTCAATAAACATCTCCTGACTAATGTTTCCTATGGTCCACGTTGCTGCTGTAAAGTCCGTGAGTATGGACCGTGATGTACGGATTGTCCGAGGGCCTCCCGACACAAACTCAACACCTTCATATGTGCCTGTGGGGCTGTCAAGATCAAGTCAGGAGACCCCCGGTCAGTCCAGGCATCGTGTGTTTCACTGACATCTGAATGAGGCCTAAATATCATAATTAGTGATGAGTGAATATACTCGTTACTCGAGATTTCTCGAGCACGCTCGGGGGTCCTCCGGGTATTTTTTAGTGCTCGGAGATTTAGTTTTTATTGCCGCAGCTGAATGATTTACATCTGTTAGCCAGCTTGATTACATGTGGGGATTCCCTAGCAACCAGGCAACCCCCACATGTACTTATGCTGGCTAACAGATGTAAATCATTCAGCTGCGGCGCTAAAAACAAAATCTCCGAGCACTAAAAAATACTCGGAGGACACCCGAGCATGCTCGAGAAATCTCGAGTAACGAATATATTCACTCATCACAACTCATAAACAAAAGTTCGGGTAGGATATTCACGTACAGAAAATAACTCATCCTGTACGTCCCTGCTCTGTAGTCCCCGGCGGCAGTACAGGCTCCATAGTAAGAGAGAGGCCTACGCACGACACAAAGGCAGATTGGATTAAGGATTCAGGACGAGTTCCTCGCTTTAATTGAGAGCTCCCGTTTTTAATTCATTAGAAAAATATTTCGCCCCTCTTCAGTCTTAAGAGGGTGATGTAGCCCCAATCCAATGCAGTGCATTTACTATAGACAAACTTCTACAGAGGGCCATTGAAATGCAGAGGGGCTAATCAGCTGCCACTGAGCCCACCTAAGCTCTATTTAATTGAACTTCGCTTGTCAAAATAAAGTGTTATATCCAGGAAAGGATGATCGCCCAGTGCCCCCTCTACAGAAAAATATCGGGAACAGATCTGAGAAAACTCAGGTGCCAAACAGATAAGTGTCGCCGGCAGGCTGTATCGGGCACATTTTCATGGAGAAAATACCAGATTTTTAGACCATAAGATGCCTGGCAAGAAAAACTTCTGGCTAAAAAATGTATGTACGTATTATAGTCCACAAACAGCTTCATCTGATGGAGGAGTGTGCGGACACAGCGTCTCTCCTGATCACTGAGGGAACTGTGCAGCGGTGCAGTTCTCTCTCTCCTGCCCTACAATGAACAGTCTGATCGGTGCAGGGCAGGACAGAAAGCTAGCAGGACCCAAACATCACTAACATTGCACGTCCTGACTACCCGAAGGACAATTTAGGTTTTGTGATCAGTCACATGACTGGAATGAATTTCAAACTGTGATGATGTATACACAGTGTGTGTACTGATGATGTAGCTGAGCTAAATGTGTTGTAGCTGAGCTGAGAGTGCTGGAGTGTGCTGACCTGTGTCTGTGCATTTGTGATGTAGTCGAGCTAAGTGTGTTTTAGCTGAGCTGAGTGTGTTGTTGTTGAACTGTTTGTATTTTGACGGCACAGCTGTGCGGAGTGTGTTGTATCTGAGCTGCATGTGTTGATGTAGCTGAGCTGTGTGTGCATGCAACAGAGTTTTTTGTGTTAAGCAAAGATGTGTGTGTTCTGATGCAGCAGAATTAAGAGCACACTGTGCTGATGTAATATAGCAGAGCTATGTGTGCCTGTGTAACAGAACTGTGTGTGTTTATGTAGCAGAGCTGTGTGCATGTACTGTACATGCAGCAGGGTTGTGTATATGTGTGCGCTGTAGAGTGTACATAATGTGTGTAATGTAAAGCTATATGTGTATAACACACATGCCGCAGATAAACACTAACAATAGATCTATTACCTCCCTATTCTACCATAGTGCCCTTCAATTACACCGGCACTAAAAAGTTAACAGGAAATACATTTTTCCTATTTTCTACTGTCAAAAACTTGGACACTTCTTATAGTAAGGGCGTCCTATAGTATGTAAAATACATTATCTGTGATTGGTGAAGGTGGGCTGGCAGTGTTACAAGGGGGGCGGCTGGAGGAGGAAATCAGTGAGGCTGAGTATTGTTTCTTTTATTGTTTTAATCTATTCTGAGCCCTTTTAAAAACGTGGAAGCGGACAACACCTTTAATATTTTCCGAATCTGTGATTGTCTCATAGTATTAAACTACTGTAACCTTCCTGTACACTCAGGTCCTGACCAGCCCAAGAGTGTGCATAGACAATTAGTATTTTCTCATTTTTCTTATACCAAGTTATTTAATAACTGTATATAACAATATGACCTGGGAAGGTCATAACAATGACTGACAGCGATTGATCCTTGTGTTTTGGAAAATAATGTAATGTATAAATGAGCAGAGGATGTATAACATAAATATACGTCCTACCCTGGCACGCATTCTCCGCACACGGCATTCCCGGTCGCTGTGCAGTTTGCTTTCTGGTAGCGGTTGACAGACGCACAGTCGAGGCAAGTCTTGCATTTCTGGAAACCCCAATCTTCCTTAAACCGATTAGGTCGACATGGTAAACAATGCGCGTCCTCCCCAAATCCAAAGCCGCATTCCTAAAAAGGAAAAGCCATGACAGTTAAGAGGAAATCTCTGTTTATTAGATGTATTACAGTATATCAAGTTGAGCAACAAGACTGGCAGGAAACTGGTCCAATGGTCTGTGGCTGCCGAACCAGGGCCCTTCGAACATCCTACCTGCTGGTATGCCCAGCGTCTCTTCTGATTAGTAGACCTCGTCAGATTATTATGGTGCATTGTATCTCACGCATGATGCCATGCTTGGCCTGCTAATGAGATGACCTAATGGTGATGTCAGCAGGTAAGTGTGCGTTGATGTAGCAGAACTGTGTGTTTATGTAGCAAAGCTGTATGTATGTATGTAGGAGATTCGCAGGGCTCTGTTCTATTGTAGTGGTCCTGCAAACCTTTTTACTCAACGCAACTATTTTATTAATACTACACAGATTAATTATATGAAAGCAACTAACACTGGCAAACAAGTTGTGTGTTGATGTAGCAGAACTGTGTGTGTTTATGTAGCAAAGCTGTGTGTATGTAGGAGAATTGCAGGGCTCTGTTCTATTGAAGTGGTCCTGCAAACCTTTTTACTCAACGCAACTATTTTATTAATACTACACAGATTAATTATATAAAAGCAACTAACACTCGCAAGCACATAGGGATAAGACAAAAGTAAAAACTAACTCATAATATAATAATAATTTGAATGTACGGCGTCAGCAGTATCGGATGATAATCTAATATGAATGGGTTATCCCGTATCTCCCCGAAAAATTGTAGTATATTGCATCTCAACAAGTCTGCTCCGAACATTACAAGTGAAACACAAGCAACTTCACCCGCAGGAGCATCAGTAACTTATCTACTAGCCCTTCAATAAGGATGACCAAAGCTGAAGGGGGGCGGTGAACCAAACTTAGGAAAATTTTAAGTATTTCACTACCTTAATTATAAATCAATCCCCTTAAAAAAAAAAAAGTTAACTGCCTAAAAAATTTTTTTTTTAATAATGATGCAGAGTAATGTCTTTATTAAACTCTGACTTGTCTATTACCTACACTCAGTTTAAAGAGAATCTTTTAGCTGTTTTGTTTCTACAAAATCTTACAGCAGCATGATGCAGGGACAGAGACCCAGATTCCATTGATGTGTCCCTTAGTTTACTGGAAGCAGAAGTTATAGTAGAGTCATAGATTTCTCTGCTGCAGATCTAACAGAGCTCAGAATGCTGAGCTGTGTATAACCCTCTCCACATCACTGATTGACAGTTTTGTGTGCATTGACAGAAAGCTGCCAATCAGTGGCGGGGTTGAGGTTGGACCAGATGGTACGAGACACCTAGTCCTGTAGTGATAATCTCCTGCTCATAAAACACTAATTTTATTGAAAGAAAAACGCAGCCTAGTAAGTGACATCGCTGGCATCAGGTTTTCAGTCCCTACATCATGCTGCCCTTAGATTACATAGCAGAAACTTGCTGACAGATTTCCTTTAGTGCCAATTCAGTCTTGTGTAAAACAGACTGTTCAATGCCGCATAAAATGAATACCACCACTATTATAAACTACATCATTAGCCTTTGCTTGACAACCCCCAAAAAAACGTACAAACCCCATATCAGAAAGTCCATAGTGGAAAGAGGCGACTTCTATTACAGTTTATTTTAGTTCATATGTATGCTATCAAAATATTTTGTACATATAAATAAATATATTATATATATATATATATATATATATATATATATATATATATAGTATATATAAAAAAGTCCTACTTATCATAAAGAACAGCTAAAACAATTTGGCAAATAAAGAGGCAAAAAAACCTTTGCGATTCAGTAAAATTCCACAACAAAACTATGACATATTGGGCAAACTTTAGATCCGGAAATGTGGAGCTTCTGAAGACAGTTTTTTCTGCTTTGTGTTCATGATTTTGTAAAACTCTAATTAGAAAGAGAGGAGAAACACAGACAGAGCAAATAGGTAAAACTTGGAAGTGTGAATGGCGCCTGACCTACATCTATCTATTTTGATAATCTACATTGACTATGAGACATTCTGGTGAGTAGGGTTGAGAGTGCCGGGACCCCACAATCAGATACTTCTTTTAGTGCCACATATCAACATTAAACAATCTAGCCATGGTCTTCTGGCAGAGGGAAAGGGGGGATCACGGTGCGCCTCTATTTATCTACGGGCGTGTCAGTGGCTGGATTCCACAGGGAATTTTTTGAGCAAGAACTGAGAGGAAACTTTTCAAATCCTCCTCAAAAATGTAAAAAAAACTCCTAAAAAACATTGAGGTTCTGCTCCATTTCCTCTAATTAAGAAACTCCATGTTCATATACCCATTTCTGAGCGGAAAACCCTGCAAAAAGACTCTTTGGAGCAGACACTGAGTAGAAACTCAAAGGGGGCGATTCATCAAGACCGGCGATGTATTGATGATGGGTCGCCTTGGAGCAGAGGCTCCATATTCATTAAGAGGCTCACGCCTTTGTCAGAGTTGGGGCGAGAATGGCGTGAACAGGACAGAAGTTGCATTTTTTTGCACATCGTTGTGTTACGTCAAAACATTGTGACTTTTCAAAGCTTTTTCCGCCAAATAAAACAATTTGGAGTTTCCGCTCAATTTCTGCTCCAAAAACTCCTCAAAAAACTCAAAGCTCCGAAAAGGTTGTCACCCTAGCTGTCATACTCTTCAATTTTTGGAATGTGGGTGGGGGATGCAACATAGAAGTGTGTTCTAAAAGTGTGGATTACATTAGAATTAAAACCTGAAAGATGTATACAGACTGTGCCCTGCTACCTGCCACCATCGCACTCTAACAAGCATCTCTATTCTTCCAACAGGTATGTTCATCCAGCTCTCCTACATGAAGCGCACATAATACATCACCCAGCTTTGCGCATAGACTTTCCCCTGCTCCTAGCATTGTGATGGTATGTTCATCCAGCTCTCCTACATGAAGCGCACATAATACATCACCCAGCTTTGCGCATAGACTTTCCCCTGCTCCTAGCATTGTGATGGTATGCCTTTCAGCTAACCCCCAACTTACTGTGTGATATTTATGACCTTGTTTACTTAGTCTTGATTGTATGCATCTGGTTCACCCTTAATTCTCTGACCAAGATGAGCAGAGACCACTCCTCTCTGCTCCACACCTGACCGCACTTAGTTTTCCATATATTGCATAGCACAAGTCCGCAGGACTTTAGTCTGCCGTGTGATTTCTAGAAGTGTGTTCTAAAAGTGTGGATTACATTAGAATTAAAACCTGAATTGAACCTGAAGGGAACTGAAGGTAACTGGCCAGTCACTGTAAACAATGTTTCTGTTTGTTGTCACTTTTACCCCGATAATCTTTCACTTTCTGCAACCTCCCCCAATCCCCACACCAAGTAAGGAACTGTTCATCTCCTCTTCAATCCTCCCCATCCATCTCACCTCCTCCTCAGAACTGTTCCTTAACATACAATCCTCTGTCTCAAAGCACAGGCAGCCCCCTCACGCTCTCTCCTGCTCCCACCTGCTAACACTATCTCTGCTCCTTCTCACTGCTGGTGATATCTCTCCAAATCCTGGTCCTCCTCACCATATTCCCACAGTCATTTCTACCTCCCATCCACGCTCCATCACAAACTTCCGTAACCTCTCTAACCTTATACCCATTCGCCCAGCCCCCGCTTCCCCAGTCCCACTAACAGGAGCTCTGTGGAACGCTCGCTCTGTCTGTAACAAGCTTTCCTACATCCATGATCTTTTTGTTACTACCAAACTTTCCTTCCTCGCCATCACCGAAACCTGGCTCACCCCTTCTGACACGGCCTCCCCTGCTGCACTCTCCTACGGTGGCTTCCACCTTTCTCACACACCCCGCCCCAGCAGCAAGCATGGTGGAGGAGTTGGTTTTCTCCTGTCAGATAACTGCTCCTTCACCACAATCCCACTGCCACCCTCTGTTACCCTCCCTTCCTTTGAGGTGCACTCTGTGCGCATCTACTCCCCCTCCAACCTCCAACTGGCTGTCATTTACCGCCCCCCAGGGCCAGCCACCACCTTCTTTGACCACTTCACCACCTGGCTACTTCATTTCCTTTCTGCGGACATCCCCACTATCATCATGGGCGATTTCAACATACCCATTGACACTTCCCTCTCAGCTGCCACTAAACTTCTATCTCTCTCTTCCTCCTTCGGCCTCACTCAATGGTCTTCTGCAGCCACTCACAAAGATGGTCACACACTGGACCTCATCTTCACCCGCCTCTGCTCCCTATCTAACCTCTCTAACTCGCCTCTTCCTCTCTCTGACCACAACCTTCTCACATTCTCATCTCTCTCCACTCCATGTCTAGAGTCCCCACCCCACAAACTTTCACACCCTCGCAGAAATCTTAAACATCTTGACCTACATTCATTCTCTGAATCCCTCCTCCCTCTCACAGACATAATTTCCATACACAATGCGGATGACGCTGCCGCTCTATATAACACCACAATAGCTGTAGCTTTGGAATCTGCTGCCCCACTTACACATACCAAAGCTCGCAAAATCAACAGACAGCCCTGGCACACCAGCCTGACCAAAGAACTGAGGCGAGCTTCCAGGGCTGCTGAGCGCAGATGGAAAAGATCCCACTCCAACGACCACTTAATCGCATTCAAACAGTCTCTCACTACTTTCAAGACCGCACTCGCCACAGCTAAACAAACCTACTTCTCATCTCTCATATCCTCCCTATCTCACAACCCTAAACAGTTATTCAACACCTTCAATTCTCTCCTCCGTCCCCCAGCACCTCCTCCCTCCTCACTTATCTCTGCTGAAGACTTTGCCTCATTCTTCAAGCAGAAGATTGATAACATCAGAGACAGTTTTGGTCAACAAGCCCCAGAGCCCTTCCTCCCAACTTCCCTACCCTCCACCTCCAAAACCAACTACTCCACCATTACAGAAGATCAACTCGCCACTCTACTCTCAAGATCGCATCTCACCACCTGTGCACTTGACCCGCTCCCAACCCACCTCATCCCAAACCTCACCACAATCTTCATCCCAACCCTAACCCATCTCTTCAACCTATCACTAACAAATGGTGTTTTCCCCTCAAGCTTTAAACATGCCTCCATCACACCTATCCTCAAAAAGCCCTCTCTTGACCCATCCTCTGTATCTAGCTATCGCCCTATATCACTTCTCCCCTATGCCTCAAAACTACTGGAACAACACGTCTACCTTGAACTGTCCTCCCATCTCTCTTCTTGCTCCCTCTTTGACCGCTTACAATCTGGCTTCCGGCCACACCATTCCACTGAAACTGCCCTAACTAAGGTCACCACTGACCTTTTAACCGCCAAGAGCAAGCGACACTACTCTGTTCTCCTCCTCCTCGACCTGTCGGCTGCCTTTGACACAGTGGACCATTCCCTATTATTACAGACCCTCTCATCCCTTGGCATCACAGACTTGGCCCTATCCTGGATCTCATCATACCTAACAGACCGGACATTCAGCGTCTCCCACTCACACACCACCTCCTCACCTCGCCCCCTATCTGTCGGAGTCCCACAAGGTTCAGTCCTTGGGCCCCTGCTCTTCTCCATTTACACCTTTGGCCTGGGACAGCTCATAGAATCTCATGGCTTTCAGTATCACCTCTATGCTGATGACACACAGATCTACATCTCTGGACCAGATATCACCTCCCTACTAACCAGAATCCCTCAATGTCTGTCCACTATTTCATCCTTCTTCTCCGCTAAATTTCTGAAACTTAACATGGACAAAACAGAATTCATCATCTTTCCCCCATCTCACGTGACCCCCCCAACGAACCTATCCATTACAGTAAATGGCTGCCCACTCTCCCCAGTCCCACAAGCTCGCTGCCTCGGGGTTATCCTTGACGCTGATCTCTCCTTCAAACCACACATCCAAGCCCTTTCCACTTCCTGCCGACTTCAACTCAAAAATATTGCACGAATCCGTTCATTCCTCAACCAAGAATCTGCAAAAACCCTAGTCCATGCCCTCATCATCTCTCGTCTTGACTACTGCAACCTCCTGCTCTGTGGCCTCCCCTCAAACACTCTCGCACCCCTCCAATCTATTCTAAACTCTGCTGCCCGACTAATCCACCTGTCCCCCCGCTATTCTCCGGCCTCTCCCCTCTGTCAATCCCTTCACTGGCTCCCCATTGCCCAGAGACTCCAGTACAAAACCCTAACCATGACGTACAAAGCCATCCACAACCTGTCTCCTCCTTACATCTGTGACCTCATCTCCAGGTACTTTCCTACACGCAACCTCCGATCCTCACAAGATCTCCTTCTCTACTCCCCTCTTATCTCCTCTTCCCACAATCGTATACAAGATTTCTCTCGCGTATCACCCCTACTCTGGAACCCTCTACCACAACACATCAGACTCTCGCCCACCATCGAAACCTTCAAAAAGAATCTGAAGACCCACCTCTTCCGACAAGCCTACAACCTGCAGTAACCACCGATCAACCAACCGCTGCACGATCAGCTCTATCCTCACCTACTGTATTCTCACCCATCCCTTGTAGATTGTGAGCCCTCGCGGGCAGGGTCCTCACTCCTCCTGTACCAGTTATGACTTGTATTGTTCAAGATTATTGTACTTGTTTTTATTATGTATACCCCTCCTCACTTGTAAAGCGCCATGGAATAAATGGCGCTATAACAATAAATAATAATAATAATAATATGCCAGTGAATTAATAAGCAAATTTAGAGTTCTACGCTACTAGAAAAGCAGGGTGACAACTGCTATAAAGGCGGGTGCAGAAGAGCATTCTCTCCAACTCTCAGAAAATCGGAGTTTGATCAGATTGTGATCCGATTTTCTCGGAGATGAAGGGAGAAAAAAAAAACGTTTCTCCATCTTCTCCACTACTTTAGTCCGTGAAAACCAGACAGAACTCGTTATACTTGCGCAGTCCAATTTTTCCAAGGGACCCATATAAATGAATGGGCGAGCGTCATCTGATTTTCGGAGGCAAATTCTGCGTCCTGCGAAACCAACTTCGATCCGAGGAAACAAATTCGGACATGTGCACAGCCCCATAAAATAACATGGGGCTGTGCACATCGGTCAAAACCATGGATAGCACTCTTACGAGTTCTAAGGTTGTGTGCACAGGTCCCAAAAAAGAGAAATTAAGGTTGACACTATAGTTGAGCAAATTTTGCAATATTCGGTTTGGATTTTGATTGCCGGCGAATATTGTATTTGCAATATTCGCCAAACGCCACTTAAGTCAATGGGAGTAGAAATGAGCCAATATGTTCGGAAACGATCGTCAAACATAAATTCGGCATGAATAGGGTACCAATATGGCGACTTCGGATTCAGCGATTGTTTCCGAACATATTCGCTCAACTCTAGTTGTCACCCAGAAAAAGGTAAAAGCAAGAAGACACTGAAGACATACAGGGCAAAGGTTTCCATAAATGTTCTTTAATATTCAAGATGCGCAACGTTTTCTGGAAATGGCACAGCGGCGCTCATTGCCTGATGCAGACAGGTGGTGCTGCATACATATTGGGATCTCATGATGAAGAAAGTCGGTAATTAATTGCTCACAGTGATCACAGTGCATCTCGGAAACAAAGGGTCTTCCAGCAGCCAGCAATGTGTTTTTCAGAGCTAATAATCTCCCTTACTCCTATAGCCACAGCTAGCCCTGTTCTGTGATGGAGAAAGCAGGGGGCATTTGAATGATAAAGGGTTTTCAAGGGCTCCCACCGCTCCATTATCAGCAGCAGCTTATGGCGGAGCCCAGAGAGGTATCTGTGCGCTAATGAAGTCAGTGATGTGAATGAGCAGGAGCCGGGAGCGGGTCACACACAGGCATTCCACTTAACCCGTGTGAATGGAGACCACACCTTTCTCTGTGCATTGCCAAAGACATGTCATGCAGAGCTGGCCCCTCACAGCAACGCTCTTCAAGTGGGACAAAGAGGTAAACACACAGACCGTCTTAAAACAAAGCAAGAGCTCGCAAATTGCTCAAAAAAAAGGAAAAAGTTCCAAAAAAAATTGTCTGGAGAACTTCCTTTAGCGCTACGTGTAATAAGTGAAAATAGCTGAGGTCTTTGATCAGTGCTAGCAGTTAGTGATGAGTGAACGTGCTCGGATAAGGTGTTATCTGAGCATGCTCGTTTGCTAAATATGTTTGAGTCCCAGCGGCTGCATGTTTCGCAGCTGTTCGACAGCCGCAACATGTGCAGTGATTGCCTGTTTGTTCCAAATTCTAAACAAATTTTTCGAGCACGCGAAGACACACGGGTAGTACCCGAACATGTTGGATAACACCTCATCAGAGCACGTTCGCTCATCACTACTATTAAGGAACATTGTTTATCCCCAAATAACAATCCACCGTGATTTCTACCACTATAATCTGTGCACATGAAACTGATTCATTTTCAAGGTCTCTGCTTGCTGTGAGGGTGAAAATGAAAATGCCCAGGTTTTCAATGGCTATATTCACACAGATTTTTTTTCTGAGAGTTTTGTGGAGCTAATCTGCTCCAAAATCCTCTGCAAAAAACATTTCCTATTAATTTATATGGGAAATCCACTTTGATGTTCATACGAGGAACTGTTTGAGGGGTTTTCTCCTGAAGAGGTTTTGAAAAATATAACAACAAAAAAAAGGTAATGTAAAATTTATGAAGCAAACCTTGATGGAATCTGCTCCAAGCTAGACACAGTCCAAACAAAAAGGTACCACCCTGGGTTGCTAGAATGGATCAAGACCCTGGAAGGTGCTCGGCCCGTTCCAGAGATCTAAAAAATGTAACCAGTGTGTGGCTAGGACGTACAATAACTCCATATTCTCCTGAAATCTCCTTATGAAATCCTATCTGACTGGAGGAAGTTTGAATGAAGCAGTCACACAGCATAAACTCCACTTGTTGCATCCTGTATAAGAATGAATACTAGCTGGTGGGGCTAGACAACCTGCTGAGCCAGATGTCCTGTTACAGCTACACATGCTGATGGAGAATTTGTAAGCTGCCATTAAATCTCACACTGGCCAAATACTGAATGTGTCGATGTGGCCTAAGTTTTTAAGTACACAAACGTTTTTCTCATACATTGGTCGTCCGTTTTATAAAAGGGAAGAACACAAATCCATATCAAGTCAATAGAGTATCTGTTTTTTTCTCACTGACCCATATGCCTGATCTGATTTAAACTTGAAGAATGTCTTATTCCCTTTGGGCTCGGTGGCTTAGAGTTGTATTGCAGAGCTGGGATCCTGGGTTTTAATCCATCCAAGGACGACATTGGCATTTTCTCATTGCTTGAGCTTCTTCCACAAGAGGCTCCTAATGAGGTCAAGTGAAAACCGATGCAAAAGTGCCTATGAAATGACGAAAGTAGACTGTCAACCCAATTGGGGTCAGGGACTGATGATCACGGTGATGAGCTCTATACAGAGCCATGATGCTATGAAAGCAATGGGAAATCAATGTAACGCTCGCGCCGAGACTGGTTGGCGCGGGCGTGTGGCCCCACTGGACCACAGACAAGATTTCCTTGGAAGGGGCGTAACTAAGTAGCTTCCTATGTGTTCGCTGGAGCCTCCGATGGTGAGGTCAGACTTGTGCAGTAGGTAGCTACCAGGTACCACTCCAGGGTGGAGTCTGACTGTGGATGCTGATCCCACCGGGGGACAAGACCAGGGCCGCACCGGCCATTTGGCAATTCTAGCAAATGCCAGAAGGGCCTGTCTGGTCGTGGGCTGCCTTGTCTGCAACATTGTTAACAGAATCGGTGTTCTCAAGACACCCATACAGTTAAGAGCTGTGACGAAGCACAAAATTGCTGACTCTGTCCCCTTACCCCAGCAGGCCACCGGTATCGTTGGAAATATTGGTGTTGTAGTAAATCTTTTTTCTTCCATCCAGGATAATATTAGTAATATATCTCAACTGGTGCTTGGGGACGGGGACAGCATGGGCCTGTATGATTTCAAATGCCAGGGCTGAATTTCAGCCCCAGTCCGTACCTGGACAAGACACAGGCAGGCAAGCACGGCTGTGACACTGGCTGACGGACGGGTACGGCAGAGGCCCTGACGGGCAGACTGGCTTGACGGAGATACAGGCAGGCAGACAGGAACGGCTGGCACTCTGGCAGACAGGGCTGATACTCTGGTAGAAACTGGAATACAGGCGGGTGTATGGAAACAGGTAAGAACCTGTCCAGACTGGAGGGCATATGGAAACAGGTAGGAACCTGAACGGCAAGTTGCTGAACAGAGGGAGAGCAAGAGCGGATGCAAAGCAGAACCACAGGAGGTGAAGCTAAGAGCAGAGAAGGAGAAGGCGGAGCTAAGAGCAGAGAAGGAGGAGGCGGAGCTAAGAGCAGAGAAGGAGGAGGCGGAGCTAAGAGCAGAGAAGGAGGAGGCGGAGCTAAGAGCAGAGAAGGAGGAGGCGGAGCTAAGAGCAGAGAAGGAGGAGGCGGAGCTAAGAGCAGAGAAGGAGGAGGCGGAGCTAAGAGCAGAGAAGGAGGAGACGGAGCTAAGAGCAGAGAAGGAGGAGACAGAGCTAAGAGCAGAGAAGGAGGAGGCAGAGCTAAGAGCAGAGAAGGAGAAGGCAGAGCTAAGGATGGAGCCGCAGAAAAGAGCAGAGCCGCTGGAGGCGGAGGCAAGAGCAGCCAAGAGCCAGAACCACAGGAGGCAAAAGCCAAGAGCCCGAGGGTGCAGAGCCACAGGTTGTGGCGAGCAAAACTGAGAGGCACAGAACCACAGGTTGTGGCAGAACTGAGCAGAGAAGCACAGAGCCATGGGTAGTGGCGAACAGAGCAGCGAGATGCAGAGCCACTGATAGTGGCAAGCAGAGCAGAGAGGTAACGCAGAGATAAACACAGCAGAGTGAGAATGGTAAACAAACAAAGAAGGAACAGGAACGGACATAGACCAGAGTTTAGACACTGAAGTAACGGAACATAGATTCAGACCAGGGTACAAAGCCCCACTGGGTGGCATGCACAGAGACACAAACAGAACACAGATAAAGGCCTGCGTATTGCAGCCCTCAGAGACAGGAAACAGACACGACCTGGCAGATCAGTAGCAAATGCTAACTGAGGGAAACAGTTTGCTCAGGCATCCTCCAATGGGTGAGGATGCCTTAAGTATCAGAGGCCTCTAGGCTATTGGCCAGTGACACCTTAGGGAGGAGCACACAGTCTCAATAAGAATCGTGAGTTGCTGGCGCCACCCCCCATGCACACAGCCAGGAAGCGTACACAGAGTAAGCGGCCATGGAGCACATGGCATGGAGCCGGCAGCAGACAGATCTCACCGCATGGCACAGGGTGAGTGAGTTGATGTAACAGGCAGATAGGGGATGGAAGGCCATGCAGTGATGCCGGCAGGGTTGTTACAATCAGTAAACAATTTGGCTCACATTACAACCTCCCTAGGGGCTGTAACTCCCTTTTTCATGGATCCTAAACATTAAATCTCTTTAAGCCACATGCACACGCTGAGCATTTGGTGAGTTTAAGCCAAAACCAGGAGTGGATGATAAATACAGAAGTAGTGACATGACCAAATACTGAACGTGTGCACTTATGCTTTACTAGTAGTACACTTAGGCCACGTGCACACATTCAGTATTTGATCAGTTTTTTACCTCAGAATTTGTAAGCCAAAACCAGGAGTGGAACAATCAGAGGAAAAGTATAATAAAAACGGGTCTGCTGCATTTTTCACCCATGCCTGGTTTTGGCTTACAAATATTGAGGTAAAAAACTGACCAAATACTGAATGTGTTCATGTAATCTAAGTGCACTACTACTACTAAAGCAGAAGGCCATGTACACACGCTCAGTAATTAGTCAGTATTTTACCTCAGTATTTGTAAGCCAAAATCAGGGATGGAACAATCAGAGGAAAAGTATAATAGAGACACATCACCACTTCTGTATTTTTCACCCACTCCTTGTTAGGGCTAGCGGAACGCACCAAATAATTAGAAAGATAGAGTAAGGTGGGTTCGCAGCCCGGGGTCCACCGTGCTGAGATGGAACCTGCGGCTGAGTAATGACGAACTATATGGCGGTACAATATGGATTCACACACGGGTTAACTTCACCCAGTATGAAGAAAGCGAACCCTGTTGCATCACAGTCCTCGGTACCGCACAAAGAGCTCAAGCAACGAGTCACAGAACTCTACCCCTAGACTCGGGATTAGAGTTCATCTAGACCTCTTGAACTCGATACCGCAACTGGGATGTCAGAGTGACTGAAATAATAATTTAGATGCACGAGAGTACGTGCGGTGCTGCTCTGGCGGACGCCACTAACCACCCAGACTTGGGTCAGGGAAGCGCAATTAGACGCTGTTTTGTGTGTTCAAGTGCAGATAACTAAGTCGGGCGCTAGATAGCAATCATCCACCTTACGCTAGCAGTCAAACACAAGGGAGGGGATGATTAAAGAGCGACTTTCACACATCAACACACACACGTTTACAAGAGTACACTAGTGCATGGCCGAGCGGCCATGCAAACCTTCTATAGCGGCAGTGCTACAAGATCTTCCAGACGGTCCAATAGGAGCCGCAACAGGACCTGAGCATGTGACCCCCGATCTCCAATGGGAGGTTGTCCTGTGGGCATGCTCAGTATGGAAAAAGCAGGACTTAGTCCCAGAAAGACCTGCTTGCTGCTGATCAGTGCTGGCTACAATGACAGAGCCTGGAAGAGCAGCAGTAACCAGTCGCCCAGTATCAGCCTGAGCCAGACGCTGGGACCGACGTCTCTGCTGAGCAGGCTCCACTGCGGCTGGAGAAGAATGGGAAAGCGCAGCGGAGATGGTTCGAGATTCCCCCTGCGCAGAAGCGGGAACTTGACACTTAAGGCTACTTTCACACTAGCGTTGTTTGCTGTACGTCGGAATGCGTCGTTTTGGAGAAAAAACGCATCCTGCAAAGTTGCCAGCAGGATGCGTTTTTTCTCCATAGGCTTGCATTAGCGACGCATTGCGACGTATGGTCACACGTCGCATCCGTCGTACAACGGATGCGTTGTGTTTTGGCAGACTGTCGGCACAAAAAAACGTTCCATGTAACTTTTTTTGTGCGTCGTGTCCGCCATTTTTGACCGCGAAACTCCGCCCTCTCCTCCCCGGGACTCACAATGGGCAGCGGATTCGTTGAAAAACTGCATCCGCTGCCCCCATTGTGCTTAATTAACACACTGTCCGTCGGTACGTCGGGCCGACGGTTTGCGACGGCCCGTACCGATGGACTAGTGTGAAAGTAGCCTTACACTCCTGGTTTTGGCTTACAAATACTGAGGTAAAAAACTCACCAAATGGCAAACGTGTGAACGTGGCTTTAGAATAGAGCGCCAGTGCACATGCCCAATTTATTCCCAGTGGGGCTGCCACAGAAAGGTGGTCCGCTCCCTTCTAACGAGGATAAGAATACCCGTTCCTGACAACTGGTGGGGGGCTACATCAGTCGAACCCCTACCGATTTATTTATCACATATCCCGTGGATAGGAGATTACTGGATCCAACCAGACAACCCCTTTAATTATAAGTAAAGAAAAAGAAATACAGATTCTACGAGAATTCAATCCTCACATAAAAGTAACTGGTCTTACAGGAATCCATGTCATTGCACTTTTATGGACACATTCTTCCTTTCACTGAGAGCCAATTCTGCCGCTCCAGAGATGTGCTCTCTCCAGCTGACTGTAAATCTAAACCATCTACGTTTTTATTCATCTCTGCCTCAACAGATGTTTGAGGTTACTGCCAAATCCTAAACCTGCAATAAGCCCCAGTACATAATGTCATGCCCCCTGGATCCCTCCTTAAAGTCCACGTCTTTTCTACCACTGTAAGAAAATAGTAAAAAAAAAGCAATGGAGGAAACGTATAAAAGAGGCTTTTTTTATATTATGTAACAGAGAATGAGGAAAAGCTCATCGTGATCAAGTGTTTAGAATTAGTGATGAGCAAACGAGCTCGGATACGGCGTTATCCGAGCATGCTCGTGTGGATGAAAAATGTGTAATACTTCATTTGTCCTGCGGTTGTGCTGCAGGGAAATTAAACACTTGCTACCAAGAACCTGGGCGGATTAAGCTGATCTCTACACTTCTGTGATATATTATTTTAGTATTGGAAATTAGTACTTTGGATATTGGATCCTTTTCTCTTCCCTTAGGCTTCTTTCACACTTCAGTTGTTTGGCGTCAGTCACTTCCGACATAGTGACGGATCGATGGATCCGTCACAATTATTGAGAAAACGGTTCTAACGGATCCGTTTTTTTGACGGATCCGTTACTTGGGGGTTGTCTGGGAAAAGTATCTACTTTTTGGAGCATGCGCAATTGAAAAAGCGGATTGGGGCGACGGATCCGCCGAAATGACGGTCGCGACGGATCCGTTGCCCATAGGCGGCCATTCTATGGAATGGCGGACGCGACGGATCCGCCGTGAACCGCCATTTCGGCGTTGACAAAAAACGTTTCAATGTCCGTCTATGTCTAGACAACGTCCGCCGAATTTCGACGGATCCGTCTCATGGCGGATGGAACGGATGACCATCCGTCACAATCCGTTACTAATGCAAGTCTATGGGATAATAGCGGATCCGCCAAAAAAAATATGACGGATCCGTTATTTGAGGAAAATTGCGGTTTTAGACTGATGCCAAACAACTGAAGTGTGAAAGAGGCCTTAGAGAAGCGAAATCAAACATATCCACTGCAGCAGCCACTACACTAAAAATGTAGTATTATTACTAGTCGTCAGCCATGGGAAGCTATCATCAGAAAATAGAGTTTAAATCAGGTTTTTGGGTTACATGTGTTTTTAAACATAATTTGGCAAGGTGTTATTTTTCTCTCCATATTATGACCTTTATCATAAAATAAAATAAGTAATTAATTTTATTAATATTAATAGTAAACTAGTGCCATTTTCATAGTAACTACTGTATTTTTTCCAGACAATTTCCTTATAATCAGAGGCAGGATTATAACGACAGGTAACAAACATCTCTATACAGTGACTAACACATGTTACACCATTCACTTTAGGCGATGTCATGGCTTCAAATCTCTTCAAAATGACCTCTGCACACGCTCATTAGATGGTTCAATACAATTTATAGGATCGGAGTCAGTTCATTGTGGCTATGTACATGTGTTGTTTCCTGTAACAACAGGAAATTAGAGTCTAAAAAAAACCCTAGTAGCCAATGTAAAAATTTCAAGAATTCCATTTTTTATGTTTAACCCCTTCATGACCCAGCCTATTTTGGCCTTAATGACCTTGCCGTTTTTTGCAATTCTGACCAGTGTCCCTTTATGAGGTAATAAATCAGGAACGCTTCAACGGATCCTAGCGATTCTGAGATTGTTTTTTCGTGACATATTGGGCTTCATGTTAGTGGTAAATTTAGGTCGATAATTTCTGAGTTTATTTGTGAAAAAAACGGAAATTTGGCGAAAATTTTGAAAATTTCGCAATTTTCACATTTTGAATTTTTATTCTGTTAAACCAGAGAGTTATGTGACACAAAATAGTTAATAAATAACATTTCCCACATGTCTACTTTACATCAGCACAATTTTGGAAACAAATTTTTTTTTGCTAGGAAGTTATAAGGGTTAAAATTTGACCAGTGATTTCTCATTTTTACAACAAAATTTACAAAACCATTTTTTTTAGGGACCACCTCACATTTGAAGTCAGTTTGACGGTTCTATATGGCTGAAAATACCCCAAAGTGACACCATTCTAAAAACTGCACCCCTCAAGGTGCTCAAAACCACATTCAAGAAGTTTATTAACCCTTCAGGTGTTTCACAGCAGCAGAAGCAACATGGAAGTAAAAAATGAACATTTAACTTTTTAGTCACAAAAATGATCTTTTAGCAACAATTTTTTTATTTTCCCAAGGGTAAAAGGAGAAACTGGACCATGGACATTGTTGTCCAATTTGTCCTGAGTACGCTGATACCTCATATGTGGGGGTAAACCACTGTTTGGGCGCACGGCAGGGCTCGGAAGGGAAGGAGCGCCATTTGACTTTTTCAATGAAAAATTGGCTCCAATCTTTAGCGGACACCATGTCGCGTTTGGAGAGCCCCTGTGTGCCTAAACATTGGAGCTCCCCTACAAGTGACCCCATTTTGGAAACTAGACCCCCCAAGGAACTTATCTAGATGTGTGGTGAGCACGTTCAACCCCCAAGTGCTTCACAGAAGTTTACAACGCAGAGCCGTGAAAATAAAAAATCATTTTTCTTTCCTCAAAAAAGATGTTTTAGCAAGCAATTTTTTATTTTCACAAGGGTAACAGGAGAAATTGGACCCCAATATTTGTTGCCCAGTTTGTTGTGAGTACGCTGATACCCCATATGTGGGGGTAGACCACTGTTTGGGCATATGCCGGGGCTCGGAAGGGAAGTAGTGGCATTTGAAATGCAGACTTTGATGGAATGGTCTGCGGGCGTCACATTGCATTTGCAGAGCCCCTGATGTGCCTATACAGTAGAAACACCCCACAAGTGACCCCATTTTGGAAAATAGACCCCCCAAGGAACTTATCTAGATGTGTGATGAGCACTTTCAACCCCCAAGTGCTTCACAGAAGTTTATAACGCAGAGCCGTGAAAATAAAAAATAATTGTTCTTTCCTCAAAAATTATGTTTTAGCAAGTAATTTTTTATTTTTGCAAGGGTAACAGGAGAAATTGGACCCCAACAGTTGTTGCCCAGTTTGTCCTGAGTACGCTGGTACCCCAAATGTGGGGGTAAACCACTGTTGGGCGCACGTAGGGGCTTGGAAGGGAGGGAGCACCATTTGACTTTTTGAACGCAAGATTGGCTGGAATCAATGGTGGCGCCATGTTGCGTTTGGAGACCCCTGATGTGCCTAAACAGTGGAAACCCCTCAATTCTAACTTCAACACTAACCCCAACACACCCCTAATCCTAATCCCAACTGTAGCCATAACCCTAATCACAACCCTAACCCCAACACACCCCTAACCACAACCCTAACCGCAACACACCCATAACCCTAATTCCAACCCTAACCCTAATCCTAACCCTAATCCCAATCCTAACCCTAATCCCAACCCTAACCACAACTGTAACCCCAACACACCCCTAACCCTATCCGTAACCCTAACCACAAGCCTAATCTTAACCTATTTCCAACCCTAGCCCTATTTCCAACCCTAACTCTAATTCCAACCCTAACCCTAAGGCTATGTGCCCACGTTTCGGATTCGTGTGAGATTTTTCCACACGATTTTTGAAAAATCTGCAGGTAAAAGGCACTGCGTTTTACCTGCAGATTTACAGCAGATTTCCAGTGTTTTTTTGTGCGGATTTCACCTGCGGATTCCTATTGAGCAACAGGTGTAAAACGCTGCGGAATCCGCACAAAGAATTGACATGCTGCAGAAAATACAACGCAGCGTTTCTGCACGGAATTTTCCGCACCATGGGCACAGTGGATTTGGTTTTCCATAGGTGTACATGGTACTGTAAACCTGATGGAAAACTGCTACGAATTCGCAGCGGCCAATCCGCTGCGGATCCGCGGCCAATCCGCTGCGGATCAGCGGTCAATCCGCTGCGGATCCGCGGCCAATCCGCTGCGGATCCGCGGCCGATCCGCAGCCAAATCCGCACTGTGTGCACATGCCATAACCCTAACCCTACCCGTAACCCTAACCCTACCCCTAACCCTAACCCTACCCCTAGTTCTAACCCTAACCCTAGTGGAAAACGAAAAAAAAAAAAAAATAATATTTTCTTTATTTTATTATTGTCCCTACCTATGGGGGTGATAAAGGGGGGGGGTTTATTTATTATTTTTTTTATTTTGATCGCTGTGATAGAACCTACCACAGCGATCAAAATGTACTTGTAAGGAATCTGCCGGCTGGCAGATTCAGCGGGCGCACTTGGCAGATTCAGCGGGCGCACTGAGCATGCGCCCGCCATTTTGGAAGATGGCGGCGCCCAGCAAGGAGACGTACGGACACCGGGAGGATCGGTAAGTATGAAGGGGTGGTGGGGGGGTGGATCGGAGCACAGGGGGGGTAATCGGACCACAGGGGGGGTGAATCCAAACAAGGAGGGAGCGGACAGGAGGACGGGGGAGCCGGCAGGCGGACGGAGGGGACCGGACCCCATAACGGAGGACTGGGGGGCCGATCGGTGGGTGTGGGGGGGGTCACTTCAGTATTTCCAGCCATGGCCGATGATATTGCAGCATCGGCCATGGCTGGATTGTAATATTTCACCAGTTTTTTAGGTGAAATATTACAAATCGCTCTGATTGGCAGTTTCACTTTCAACAGCCAATCAGAGCGATCGTAGCCACGGGGGGGTGAAGCCCCCCTGGGCTGAAGTACCACTCCCCCTGTCTCTGCAGATCGGGTAAAATGGGAGTTAACCCCTTCACCCGATCTGCAGGGACGCGATCATTCCATGACGCCACATAGGCGTCATGGGTCGGATTGGCACAGGTTTTCATGACGCCTACGTGGCGTCATGGGTCGGGAAGGGGTTAATATAGATTGTAATATGGGGGAAAAAAACATTGCCAAAAATAAAAAAAAACATTTAACACAAAAACCTGATTTAAACAATAGGTCATCTAATGATAAATAAATGGATGACAATCAGTTGGGAAGTTGGATGCCTTTTCCCGTCACTCCTTATAGAGAGTTTCATACAGATTTCCTAGAATTCTCACTGCGTTTACTAGACAGTAGGAAACAATATACCTTTGATAGCTCCATGCCGGGGCCACACTGTCTGCAGGGTCGACAGTTTCCACTGTAGTCAAAGAATTCCTGCTCTTTGCAGTCTCCGACTTCAGAAAGTGCTCGGGGAACCTAACAAAAAAAGGAAAAATATTAATTATTGTTTTCTTTAGTGAAATTAGCCATCAAAATGATGCATTCTTGCATGTCACCATAGTTTAGCAGAGTAGCCTGGCATCAAAATGTGACAAGTAAAATTTGTAATGGATCTAGTTTGTCAATATTTGGAGCGCAGATGACATGAAATGGACACAGCCGCCTTTTTTTTAACTACTGAAATAGAGAATTGTTTAGTTACATGAAAAAAAAACAACTCCATACAGTATCAGCAGTAGTTTACAAAAGACAATTGACAACCTTTTAAACTAAATAACAAAAAGAAGAGAAAAGAGAAGAAATGTTTATAAGGACCATTGAGGACAAATCACGAAGGCAGGCGGAGTATGTACCGGCATATCAAATATCGTAAAAGGATAAGGTAGCTATTATCTTAACATATTTTGGTACATCGATGAGGATAAGAAGGATTCCCAATGAAACCATTTTGCAGCCACTTTGCTAGCTGCCTCTTGTGTATGGGCTATCAGGGATTCTATCCGGTGAACTCTAGCCTCCTCCCCAAACCATTCCTCTAGCGAAGGTGGGTCTAAGGACTTCCAGTGTCATGGAATGGTACCTTAGTGGCCTGAAGAAGGTGCCTCAATAATGATTTCTTAAAAGCATTCTTAGGCATGGGAAACATAAATAGTAGAATTGCTTCCGGGCTTTTAGGGATTGACATCCCCGTCATTTCTTTAATCGCTTTAAGAACACCCTCCCAGAAGGCCGCCAAGGCCCGGCACGCCCACCATATATGAGACATTGAACCCACATGTTCCCCACATCGCCAGCACAAGCTGGATACTCCCGGGAACCATTTATCTAAGACCGAAGGAACACGATACCATCTAGATACTATTTTACAACTACTTTCCTGAGCTTTAGTGGCTACATTAGACTTATGAGATGGAAACATTTATACCATTGTTCTCTTGTAAAGGTTTGATGGAGCTCCCTTTCCCACACCTTACAATAAGGGGGAAGCATATCAGGATCCCTATCTAATAGAAGCTTATAGATATTGGAGATTGCATGCGCAGGATTAGTGGGAGCCATACATAGGGATTCAAACGAAGAAAGCGGGCGCACCCATTCTAAATGATTGGCAAATATAGAGAAAAAATGCCCCAGTTAAATATATTCAAAAGAATATCTTGCTTTCTGTGGACGATCACCTAGAATAGCTGAGAGGGGAAGCAATACACCCTCAGGGGCCACATGATAAAGACACAAGAGGTTTTTCTTGGAGCTACCCAGAAAAGGGCTTGAGGACACACCGGATGGGAAATTTGGGTTATCTGTTATTGGGGATAATGGTCCTAATGGGTTAATTAGAATTCCCTTTATACTGGGAATGTGGACAGTTTTGAGTGTTTGCCTGAGACTAAATGGAATATGGATGTTGTTTTGGGCCAAAATAGGCCAAGTCCATGGTAGAGTGGAAACTGATGTATGACAAGACTCACAGCCGTCTTTTTTACGATACTTTTGACCAATAAAAAATAAGCACCTTTGCAAAAAGTCTTAGCAAATGTAAACCTACCATTTTGTGTCTACAGCTGTAACAATATGTGGTCTGTATCTCTATGGTTACAGACTACAAACAAACTCTGGTAGTCAGATCCCAGAATCATTAGTTATTGCACTCCTTCTGCCTGTAGTCATCATAATTGTTATCTCTATAGTGTGCAAATAAAATGGAGTGAGGCTAAGTCCATGCTACATTTGTGGCATTGTCGGGCATATATGCTCAGCAGGTATGCGCCCGACAGTGACCACAATCAGGCATCCGTCTAACATAGGGGCTCATTGTAAAAAAAAAAACCATGCCACATGGTATATATGTTTCTTTGCAGTTGTCATCCGTATTGGAAATAGTAGTCTGATGCTCTTTCCAATACAATTAAACAAACAATATGCTGTCACATACCGGCAGAAATAACACACTTTTGGGTTTCGTCTGGTAAAATGGGAGTCTACGGGGCAAATTACAGTATACATAAGGAAAAGCCCCTGAAGTACAGCACTGTAAAGTTTATTTTTATCAATTAACAAAAGGCAAAGTGAATGAACAAAAGAGCAATGTATATCACAAAACAGCATTAATTCTTCTAGGTACACAGTTTTGTAGGAACTCAACAGGGAGGTTGTTCCAAACATCTTGGAGAACTAACCACAGGTCTTCTATGGATTTAGTGTAGTTCAAATCCTTCTGACTCTTCATATAATCCCAGACAGACTCTATAATGCTGAGATCAGAGCTCTATGGGGGCCATATTATCACTTCCAGGACTCCCTGTTCCTCTTTACGCTGAAAATAGTTCTTAATGACATTGGCAGTATGTCTAGGGTCATAAGAAAACTTAGTGAAGCCAATGAACAACACATCGTATGTACTTCTCTTCGAACAAGAAGATGTCCAGCAGTGCCATCAGCTCAGAAGTGGCAGCAACCAGTGGGACCCTGCTACACCCATCTACTGTTCAGAAGTCTAGCCAGATGTGGTCTTTATAGAAAATTGTGGTCAAATACTACACATTGAACACATGGAAACAAGACCAAGTGACTCAACTATGAGGGACAACAGAAAAACAGGGGTACAGAAAATTGGAAGCAGGTGCTCCGGCTCGCTGAGTCAATATTAGGTAGACTGTTTTCTGAATGGCTGTAGATCAGTACAATAATGACTGTCTGCAGACAACAGTGACGATTGGTGGAGGGTCCTCCCAAGTTTGAGGATGCATTTGATCAAATGCAGCTGGAGATTTGGTCAAGATTAATGGAGTACTTAATAGCGGCAGGTACAGAATACAGGCAAGAACCTCTCCATCATGATATACCATCAGGGAGGCATCTGATTGGCTCCAAATGTATTCTGCAGTAGGTCAAGGACCCCAAACACACAGTCAATGTCATTAAGAACCGTCTTCAGTGTAAAGAAGAACATGGAGTCCTGGAAGTGATGATCAGGCCCACCCAGAGCTCTGATCTCAACATCATAGCGTTTGTGTGAGATTATATGATGAGACAGAAGGATTTGCACAAGCGACATCCACAGAAGATCTGTGGTCAGTTCTCCAAGATGTATGGAACAACCTCCCTGCCGAATTCTATCAAAAACTGTTTGCAAATGTACCTAGAAGAATTGATGCCTTGATTCTGTTTTGAGGTCAAAGGGCGGTCACACCAAATACTAATGTGATTTAGATTTCTCGTTTGTTCATTCACTTTGAATTTTGTTAATTAAGGAAAATAAACTTCGTTTTTTTGAAGGCTGTTGTACTCTGCAGCATTTTTCCCATACCAGTCTAAAACTTTTGCAAACCACTGTGCATCCACAGTATGACCCCTATAAGGTACGACTGATCTGGTTATTTTTGGATTTATCCTTTTGAGGTTTTCTCTAGTCCTAAAAGTATCATCAGTTAAGTTATCAGCATTTCACATCCTGAGAAATGAGCCTAAGGGAATGTGCTAAAGTTTCTCTCTGTGAATCATTACGTCTGGGGCATTTTCTCCTAGGGTAACAGATGTTGCACCTCTCGGTGTTATACCCAATAGATGTTTTAGGTCATGGAGAGCCATGTTCAGTCTTATTGTTGCCAAATGAATAGTTTCAGCAAGTGCCACTAGCTTTGGGATGTATCTTGGGCATTATTCTCAGGAACATTTCCCAAGTTACAATGGGCTGATGAAACTGTTTGGGTCATAAGTGCTCCAATTCGAAGATGACTACACATAACCCAAATACTTTCGTCCACTCCAATTCGGCTAAAAGATTGTGGTCACCTAAAAAAATACCAGGACCCCTTTCTTTAGGGTACAATAGGGACACTCCATAGATCTATTGATGATATGGCACATGAAGAAATATATTGCTCTTACAATAAACATGAGCATTCATGTGATATTGTGGCCAATGAGCCAGATTTTTTAGGAGAGGGATTATTTCATGCCATAAAACAGCAGTACAGATAGGGAAATGTGGCACGTGTGATACTTGCACAGTAAGTAATAATACGCGCTTAGAAGGGTCCTATTAACATGTGGACTGCAGATGTCTGATCTTCGCAAGTTTATTTAGAAACAATCTTCGGAGACTTTTATGAATAATTGATTTTGGTGGACAAATTAGTGTTTATTAACGGAACCGTGCAAATGATGCCAGCTGCATGTGAAAAGGGAGACCGCCAGAGAGCGTCAATGCAAAAAAGTCAAGCTTTGTTTATCTAAAAACATTAAAGGGTTATTTCCAAAATACCAAGATATCCTTTATCTGCTCTATAGGGGATAATTTGCTGATTTCTAGGGATCTGGCCGCTGGGACAACTAGCAATTCCAAAAACAAGCCTTGGAATCCCGAGAACAGGGTTCTTCAAAGCCCCATAATGAATGGAGCAGAGATGCGCATGCTCAGCCTCCAAGCAGTAGGACCTCCAAGCGACCAGCAAGTTATACCTTATCCCATAAATAGGGGATACAACTTGTTATTTTTTCTCTTCACCAGCTTTTTGCTGGCTAATTTACCAAAGCCAGGCTTGAGATTCTCACAGATCCAAAAAAATTGATCCCCAGTGACCAGGTTTTGCGCTCTGCCACCTAAGCTTTCAGAGTCCGAATCCTCCCATCTGATGCAGAATGCACAGAGCTGGATATGATCAGTGACATAATCAACCTCCAACTTTCCCTGCAGAAGCCGTCAGCTGTCATATCCTAACACTACTGTGAGCGTTTCTTGCATCAGTCCTGCTCTGACTACTGGAATGATGGGTTGTAACTACTGCAAGAAGCTAACGGAAGGACTGCTTACATTACTGGAAAAGTAGGATGTTGGACAATTGTAACTATGAAGGACAACTCCATTCTATTAGGAAGCAAAATGTTAAGTAATGTGTAAGGCAAAAGTAGTAAATATTCCCCAGGAGGTTGTGTGGACTGGCCTAGTCTTGTCTACAGCTGACCACATGCAGGAGATAGCTGATGGCTAAACACTCCCACACTCATCTCTCCGGACTTCCCCAGACATGTGAATGGTCGGCTCGACAGGTTTATGTTTTTAAATGGGCAAAGGGTTAAAAACCACTGTCAAACTCCTTCTTCCCTAAAACAAAAGGATCAAGAGTTAAAGGGGTTATTCGGAGCTATATTATTTTTTTATTATGGGCTTAAGAACTAACAGGCACATTGTTGCTAACTACCTGTCTATTGTGCCCAATGCCAACCTCTGTCAGCACAGAGCAGTCCAAGTCTGCTCCCACTGGTGATTTTGCTGAGTCACATCGACAGAGCAGCAGCTTCTCTTTTATTCTGCTCTGTTGGAGGGGCGTGACTGTTGACATCAGCAATCACACCCCGTCCACAGAGCAGCCTGAATGAAGAAGAGCTGCTCTGTTGACGTGAAGCAGGAGAAGTCAGTAACCGCTCTAGGCAGATGCAGTGTAGAACAGGTCGTTAGAGGGCAACTATATGCCTGTTAGTTTTAAGGCCCATAGTAAAAAATAAAATAATCCTCGATAGTCCCATTAAGCTGGCTATACACATTAGAGTTGGCCGACAGCCATCCCATACGCAGAGCGCTCGTTTAGCCGAGCGACTCCTGTGTGCACTATGAGAAAGCCATCAGCTGACAAGTCAGCCAGCAGCCTATCATCAGGATAACAATGTCAGAAATCAGACATGCGCGACTGACATCTTCTTCGACTATCAGTGGGCGGGTTGGCAGATGGTCTAATGTGTATACATTGGTCCGTTGTCCGAACCTGTCGAAATCAGCAGGGTCAACCGACATTAGTCTAATATGCGACCTTTAGTCGTTTCAACTGTCAATTCTTCTCTCCACTGGCATCAACGGTTGAAGGAAAGTCAAGAGAACTCCATATACATAAGATGATCCACGGTTACAGCCAAATTTCATCTAATTTGTATGGCTGCCTTAAAGCTGACCATACACGCCGATATCGACAGGATTGGCCAGCGGTCTAATGTGCATGGGGGTGGAGCACAAATGATGGTCGGGAGTAATATTAATAGGACATGTCCGATTTCGGACTGCTGATCACATTGCTCTCCCTCAGTTAAGCCGCCAGCTAACATGTCAGTTGGTGGCTTTCTGACAGTGAGCACAGGAGCGCTCGGCTGAACATAAACTCCTGTGCAGGGGAGAGTCAGTTGAGATGATGGTTGGCTGAAAGATCTTTCGGCCGACAGTCTAAAGGTACCTTCACACGAAACGACTTTGTAACGATATCGCTAGCGATCCGTGACGTTGCAGCGTCCTGGCTAGCGATATCGTTGTGTTTGACATGCAGCAGCGATCAGGATCCTGCTGTGATGTCGCTGGTCGCTGAATAAAGTTCAGAACTTTATTTGGTCGTCCGATCGCCGTGTATCGTTGTGTTTGACAGCAAAAGCAAGGATATCAGCGATGTTTTACACTGGTAACCAGGGTAAACATCGGGTTACTAAGCGCAGGGCCGCGCTTAGTAACCCGATGTTTACCCTGGTTACCCGGGGACCTCGGCATCGTTGGTCGCTGGAGAGCGGTCTGTGTGACAGCTCTCCAGCGATCAAACAGCGACGCTGCAGCGATCGGCATCGTTGTCGCTATCGCTGCATCGTTTCGTGTGAAGGTACCTTAAGATTTGCCAAAGGCAATCAACTGTCAACAAAGGAGGGTGTAGTCATGAATAGGGCCCTCAATAAAATTATGTGTGCAGATAACCATTACAAAGTAGTTAGGATGGTTCATGAGCACTAATGTAAAAAATACAATTTTAAAATGATAAACCCATCATTCTTGCGGAGGTAATCTAACAGAAAATTATCCCGCAGACACTCGCTAATACTGTCCAAGTTTTCTCCTTGGTAGCTCCGTTTATACGGTATCTGGATTCAGTTTAAATAGGAAGACTTTGAAGTAGTTGAGTGTTATGTGGAGGCACCGCAGCTATGCCGAGCATGTCTGTACAAGACGGTATGTGGTTATTCACTGGCTGCTGATAAACAGGATCCTCTAATGTGCGACAGTGTATACTGCCGGGCGCTCGCTACAGAACGGGATCCGATACCCTGAGACGATTCTAAAGTAGCCGAACTCCACCAGATAACCTACCAAGCATATCAGCACAAGCCACAGCATCTTCAGCAAAAATAGACCCTTCTTCTGAGGCACTGTACAATCCATGTCTATGGTCACCCCTAAAAGAAACAAAAGAAGCATGAGCAATCCCGATTTCACCATGGAGATATTTTGCAGAACATTTTTTTGCAAATTTTTGAAAAAGAAAAAAGATACCTTTGGACACAAGAAAGGGAAATATTACTCCCTCCCTTGTATAATAGACAAAATACATAATAATTATACATGTTATATATATGAAAGGGAGACCAACAGGCCACAGAGGGTAACTTATATCCTTCCTAGGTGCTGTTCACACTGGTGTTATTCTTGTCCTGTTTCCATAAAATATTCTGGAAGCCAAGAGGAAATCTGTCGGGTCCCATTAAAAGTTTCTAATTAGGGTCATAAATAGGTCCGTGCTTGGATAAGTTGTTATCAGAGCATGAACGGGGGCTAACCAAGCGTCTTCAGTGTGCTCGAAAAATATGTTCAAGTCCCCGCGGCTGTTCGACAGCCGCAACCCATGCAGGGATTGCGTGTTTGTTAGACAATCCTTGCATGTGTTGCCGTTGTCGAGCAGCCACAAGACATGCAGGCGCGGGGACTCGAACATATTTTTCGAGCACGTTAGCACCCAAGCATGGCAGATAACACCTTATCCAAGGATGTTCACTCATCACTAGTCCCTAATTATTATTTTGGGACATTTTTTGAATTAGGAATGTTCTATATAGTCAAATATAGTCATAATCTGAATTCATTATGCAAGATATAGAATAAGAAAAGTGTCAAAGAGAATCAAAAGGAAACTATGGAGCTTTACAATAATGTTACTACTCAATCATTAGGAACATGCCATACATGCTAATAATAATAATAATTTTATTTCTATAGCGCCGATATATTCTGCAGCACAACAAGCATAACAAACACATAGATCAAAACAAATACCAAGAAGAATAAGGGCCCTGCTCGCAAGCTTACCAACTATGAGGAAAAGGGGAGACACGAGAGGTGGATGGTAACAATTGCTTTCGTTGTTCGGACCAGCCATAGTGTAAGGCTCGGGTGTTCATGTAAAGCTGCATGAACCGGCCTAAGTATGTAGCAGTACAGACACAGAGTGCTATTAACTGCATGAAGCGTATGAGAACATGATGTGAGGAACCTGGTTATGGTAAAAAATTTTGAATGGGCCACACAGGGATCGTTAGGTTAATGCGTTGAGGCAATAGGCAAGTCTGAACAAATGCGTTTTTAGGGCACGCTTAAAACTGTGGGGATTGGGGATTAATCTTATTAACCTGGGTAGTGCATTCCAAAGAATTGGCGCAGCACGTGAAAAGTCTTGGAGACGGGAGTGGGAGGTTCTGATTATTGAGGATGTTAACGTCAGGTCATTAGCAGAACGGAGGGCTACTGTATGTTCTCCTTTAAGGGGGTCTGTCAGCATAAAATGACTGTTCAAACCAAACAGTTCAGTGGACCTTTCCAACTACTTGTTTTCCATCCATGTCCACTCCATCTACTTTGGTTACAATATTGTACAAACATTTCCATTGATTCTGTACAAAGAAAATGTTATCAATTCAGGGAAGCACATTTTTTTTCTGCTAATTACAAACATGTACTCTTTCCAATGCTTCAACTGCTATTGCCTTGGAACGCGATCAGCCCCATTTAGGACTTGAATTTCCACTTCTCTTTTTTGTTGGTCAAATCGTTGAACAAGCGAAAATTACACAATTTATGAAAGTTGAACAGGAATTTTTTTGCTCCCCTACACAATGCGCAATGAATGAATCAGCCAATCCCTCTACCCATTCACGTTACACATTTATTGCAAACAATGGGTAGTTTCTGTTAGAATCTGACGGATTATCAGCCGGAGTAAATGGACCTTAACTTCCCCTACGTTGACTCAAGACTATTGCACTCACCCAGCCAAGATGTGCTCTTCACTGAAAAGAGGCAAAACCTCGAAACACTGTCTATAGATCAGTTTCTGGCTTGGCATTTATCTGTGGTCACCTTGAAAGGCTCATTAAAGGTTTGGACACTACTAGATGTTATTTGTGAGATGTAGAACTCTGACAGTGGTCTCAAGGGAAGAAGACCTTTAGTTTTGGCGAGCCTATGATCTGGAGGGAAATGTGAAATCATAGTGATGACTGCTACTTTTGTATGTGCAACGTGGATACAGCCTTAAAAATAAGAAAGAAATTATATAAACGGACCTCCCATCAGTGATTCGCCCTGTGTCTCATGGTCTAGGAATATCTGTCCCATCACCTCCGAAGAACCTTTAAAATACACCTGATTCAGAACATGAAGAGCAGGATTCTGACAAAGACTTTCACGCTAGTCCCAATGAGCCAATCCTTTTTTCACCACTCAAATTAAATAATTTAGTCAGGAACTTGGACCTTATTAAACATTCTGTAAAGCTTTTACGCTCCAGACTAAAGGAAAATAACTTGCTAGCTCCTGAAACTTGTTTTTCATGGTACAGAAGCAGGGAAAAGGAATTCCTACCAAGTCTTTGCTCTTTTGCCTACTTTTAGGTTCCTGGGCTGATGGAAAAATTTAACATTGAGTACAATGTGAGCGAGTGAGGACTCTTTATTGATTCATCCAAAAAAAGCTGTGCTACTGCAGAATGGCAGCAAGTATATTTCAGTGCCTGTAGGGCATTCTGTGCACTTGAAGGAAAGCTATGAGAATTTAGACTTTAGTCTCAAGAAACTTAACCATGATGATCAAGGATGGTCAATATGTGGTCACCTCAATTTTCTCTCTTTGCTCCTTGGGTAGCAAGAAGGATACACAAAGTACCCATGCTTTTTGTGTGAATGGGACAGCTGGAATAGAACTCATCACTGGGGCCAAAAAAGTTGGCCAATGAGAACAATTTTGCAAACTGAACTCAAGAACATAGTTGCGGAGAGTTTAGTTGATCTCATTAAAGTTCTCCTGCCCCTGCTCCACATTAACCTAGGCCAAATGAAGCAGTTTGTGAAAGCTCTACCGAAAGAAGAAGAGAATTTTAAGTACCTGTGTACCAAGTTTCATGCACTGTCGGAAGCAAAACTGAAGGAAGGCATTTTTGTGGGCTCGGATAATCGGAAACTCATGAAGGATGACATGTAACAAAAATGAAATCTGTTGAGAAAAGGGCTTGGGATTCTTTTCAAGAAGTCGTGAAGAAATTTCTAGGTGACAACAAATATTCAAAATTTAAGTCCATTGTGGAGGTCATGCTGAAACATTTCAAAGCCTTGGGTTGTCTGATGAACTTGAAGTTAAATTGTTTACATTCCAATTCGGACTACTTTCCTGAAATCATGGTACTATTAGTGAAGAGCAAAGAGAAAAATTTCATCAGAATATCAAAGAGATGGAATAACGATACATGAACATGATGAGGCACTACTGCTGGACGCTTCACAGAGAAGATCAGCAGGACTTGTATAAGACAAAAGATATCAAGAGATGTTTTGAAAAAAGGAAAAAGGAGCAGAATGAATTTCCAATAAAGTTGCAGAATGAATGTTCAATACATTTTTATATATAATATTGTGTACATTTTTGACTACATTAAAGATTTTTCTTGTTCATCTTTGCTTGTACGTAATTTCATGTGTGTATTGTGGAAAAACCATACGTGATGGTTAAAAATAGAAGTGTTTTTGGAAAATGGGGCATAAGAAGAAATAAGAATCAGTCTTTAGATTTGAAAAAATGTTCATAAACCCAAATTTTGCATACCTGGGATATTTGCTCATTTTCAGTGGGTTCAATTATAGTCTACAGCATATCCCAATTTATACGAGGAAATGTGCTGCCGACAAATAATTTTCATGTCAACATAACACGTGATCAATGACAAATTATTTTGTTTGTTTGATCACCGGACACGTTTACACGGAGCAATGATCTGGAAAGAACATTTGTTGGAAAAGTAATGCGAGCAATTATCGTCTCATGTAAATGGGCCTTGACTTCACTGATTAGTGCTCAGCTTAGACATGAAATCTCGTCTGATCTCCAAGAAGGTATGGAACTAAGCCTAATCATTAACTTCCTGACAAATTCTCATCACCCCGATCTATACCCTGCACTGTGATATTACTACCTTCACATGGGAGTAGTAATAACTTAGTGATAACATCAGTCTACCAGTGAGCGTGACGCCGTGCTTGATAAGTCAGAGTTTATGGTGCATTTAAATGTTCCTTGATAACATTGAGCAGTTTCATGCTACATAAAGCTCCACGGACCGCAGGAAATTAATTGAATTGTTTATTGTGAAACAATGGAGACTTTTTTAAAGTTCAGACTTTGAACAAAGTCAATCCCAGAAGCTTCTGGGAAGGCAAAAAAAAAAGACCACAAAGTACAAACACTTTATTCTGGATGTAATGACTAGATGAGGTTTGTTTGTACTATTTTCTTGTAAGTGCAGCGATTTCCTTCCAGAAGAATTCTCTCACACATAAAAGGAGACGTAGACTCACATCTACATATTTAGATAATTGCAAGGTCAGAGAAGAAAAGACCCAGGGTTCAGACTCCTCGGCACGGTGTCAAGACCTGCAGCTGAAGGCGTTCTCCTGCTGCCGGATCTTGGATGGCTTCAGTCTTTTAACATTTGCTTTAGAATGATCACTTTCATCTCGCTTCCCCAGGCTATCGCTGCAACGGCCATTGACAGCGAGCCAGAAGGCTCGGAGAACAGGTATTTCTTTTCACGAGTTCCTTGTCCCACAAGGCTAACAAGTCTACTAATAATGATTGCAGCCTCATTATCTGAGACCAATCCCCAAAATAATGAAAGTGGGAAATACTGGGGCCCTATTGAGGAAGAAGGACAACATCATTTTACAAAAAAAAAATGTAGAGTTGATAATGGAAATCAGTCAACCCCAAAAATACAGTGAAACGGTGCTACATAAGGCGTACTGCGTTACTTACAGAACATTCAACGTTCTCTGTTTCTTGTAATTGATTAGACCTTCTTGAATCTTGATACTATGAGAAGTTGTATTTTTCTGTTTTTGTAGCATTTTTGTTAGCGTTATTCACAGGTTGTAAAATAGTGAAAAATCTACATACAGTGTTTTTGTAGCTTTTTTGGAAGGTCAGTGGTGTTGGTTGTAAGGTGGGTTTTTGGGGGGAGTTTTTCCATTAGACTTTCCAAAGGAGGCCTAACTTATCAATTGTCACACTCGAAAATAGAGCTTTGTGTCAGCTGGAGAGCCACAACTGGGAGACCACTGCTCCAAAGCCTGGTTCAAACACTGTAGGGGACGTCCAGAAGCCCCTCCTGGAAAAAGAGGGGACCTTCTGAAAGAGTAAGCAACCACCAAATCTTTTCGTAACCTCCGGTAAAGTAGCACTTCCAAGAAAGGTTGGCAAAGAGTTTGTATGTTCTCCCAGTGTTTTCGTGGGTTTCCTCCGGGTACTCCGGTTCCCTCCCACATTCCAAAGACATACTGATAGGGAACTTAGATTGTGAGCCCCATTGGGGACAGCGACGAAAATGTGTGCAAACTGTAAAGCGCTGCGGAATATGTTAGCGCTATATAAAAATGAAGATTATTATTATTATTATTATTATTATTATTATTAAAGGTTTGGAAGAGGAGCAAAGAAGGCATGGAAGATGGTCAAAAATATGATAAAAATGGGGGAAAATATTTTTTATAGGTTTTCAAACTACAAACGAGTGACCTTACTTCTTACAAGAGGGAAAATGTAAATCAATAAAGACTAATGATATAATTGTAATGTTTTCAATACCATTTGTGCTAAGCTGAAACCCAATCAGCTACTACAAAATTATTTTTCCAGGAATAACAATTAAATGCCGTTCATGTATATACCGGTACATGTGTTTAACAACAGTACACAAGGTAATCTATCTTGTCAGACTAAAGTTACCCGTCACTTCTGAAAATAATCCAACACTGCACCACTTATGTCTAATTGACTGCAGTGCTGAGCAAAAGTTTTAGGCAGGTGTAAAAAAAATGATGCAAATAAAAAAAGCTTTTAAAAAGGTAAAGTTTATTTTTATTAATTAACAAAACGCAAAGTGAGTGAACAAACGAGGAATCTGAAGCACATCAATATTTGGCGTGATCACACTTTCATCAGGGAGGTGTCTGATTGGCTCCGCAGGACAAAGACCCAAAACATAAAGGCAATGAGAACTATCTGCAATGTAAAGAAGAACAAGGAGTCCTGGAAGTGATGATCTGGACCCCCACAGTCCTGGTCGTATTGTCAACGAGTGGGATTACACAAAGACTCAGAAGGTTTTTCAGAGGCCTACATCCACAGAAGACCTGTGGTTAGCCCTCAAAGATGTTTAGAGCAACTTCCCATCAAATATTGATTTGATTTACATTTCTCTTTGGCCCATTCACTTTTGCTTTTTGTTAACTGATAGAAATAATTTTTAACACTTCTATTTTTTTTTTTTTTAAAGCATTCTTAATTTACAGCAATTTTTCAACATTACTTTATATAAAAATATAAAGGATAAAGAAAATCTTAAGCAGAACCTACATTTGTCACAAGTCTGCATGTGTTATATATGGATTTTACTACAAATTCAGACTGGATTTCACACTTACTACAATGAAATTAGGGAAATCCAGAGAAAAAAAAATCTACAGAAATTGAAATGCTAGAAATTACAAACATCTGCAGCAATTTTTTTTCCAAATTTTCAGCTATGTGAACTTACCCTAAAATATAGTTGCTCCCTTTAGTAAGGCCATGTTCACATCTAGTAGACTCTATAGAAATCAAGGGAGTCTGTGATAACTAGAAGTCACAGCGCAGATGTGAAGGGCGCAAGTGACAACCGGTAATAGCAGCCATTACAGAGGCCATAAGAGATTGAATGTATGCAATATTGTAACTGAAGAAATCTGGAACTTTTTAATGGATAAATAAAAGGTATATAGTACTCTACCATTGGACTGATCGCTGGAGAAACAAAAAGTTTTTTCTTTACATGTGTGCATTTGTCCCAATCCGTTTTCCGTGCGAACTGGAACCACAGGTTGGATATTCCGGTTTCTTCTGTCAATATAGGATCTATTAGGCCATGTTCACACTTTGCGGCGTCCTCTGCGGGTTCTCCCGCAGCAGAATTGATAAATCTGCAGGGCAAAACCGCTGCGGTTATCCCTGCAGATTTATCGCGGTTTGTTCCGCGGTTCCAAAGATGCTGTGCCGAGAAGGACCCTTCGTGACGTCACGGTCATGTGACTGCGACGTCACCGCAGGTCCTGTTCGCACAGCAACTCTGACCGGCCGGCCGCGGGCAGCGCTGAGAGGTGAGTATAACATTATTTTTTATTTTAATTCTTTTTTTTTACACTATTCATGCTTCCCAGGGCCTGGAGGAGAGTCTCCTCTCCTCCACCCCGGGTACCACCCACACATTAACCGCTTACTTCCCGCAACGTGGGCACAGCCCCATGCGGGAAGTAAGCGGTTCAATGCATTTCTATGTGTGCAGAATCGCTGTGATTCTGCACAAAGAAGTTTCTGCGCGGTTTTTCCCGCAGCATGTGCACAGCGGTTTGCGGTTTCCATAGGGTTTACATGTAAATGGAAACGCTATGGAAACTGCTGCGGACCCGCAGCATCAAAATCGCCGCGGATCCACGGTAAAAACCGCTATGTGTGAACATGGCCTTATTGTGTGGATCTGTCAATATAGCATCTGCTATCTGGATCTGTCAATATAGGATCTGATATTATCTGGATCTGTCAATATAGGATCTGTTATTATCTGGATCTCTAAATATATATATGATCTATTATCTGGATCTTTAAATATATATATATATATATACATATATATATATATATATATATATATATATATATATATATATGAATGATTTGTTATTATCTGGATCTGTTATTATCTAGATCTATAAATATATATATGATCTGTTATTATCTGGATCTGTCAAGTCAATATAAGATCTGTTATCTGGATCTGTAAATACAGTATATATGATCTGTTCTTATCTGGATCTCTAAATATATATATGATCTGTTATCTGGATCTGTAAATACAGGATCTGTTATTATCTGATTATTTAGATCTATATATATATATAAGATTTGTTATTGGGGATCTACACACACAGCAAGAACAGAGTGGCTACAAAAAGTGTCTGTGAGCTGTCATTGTGCAGCACGTGATGCTTCATTTCCTGTGTGATGGAGCTACAGGGGAATTGAATACTTGTCGTTGGCTTTCCGCAAAAATTACATGTGATCTCTTGAGGTCCCAGCCCTGTAATCCATTCATTTTCAGAATGCATTGCCAGCATAAAGGGATTTCCCAAAATCAGACCACCTGTATAAATGGCTTTGTGAACCCCACAGCTGCCAGACACCCAACCATGATTATTTGGCATGGAGCTAACATAATGAATGTGCCAGTAGTCAAGTGAAGAAGGGACTTTTGTGTTTCCACAGGCTGTGAATTCATTGCCCTCAATGAATGAAGCCCTGTCACAACTGTCCTCTGAAATGCTTTTGAAAAGTTTGAAATAAAAAATAATAATTCTGTACTTACTTGAAGCCATTTACTTTTTTTTTCCTAATACAGTTCTACGTTGCACATTGTTTGAGTTTTCCAATGTCCCTTTTTATTAGAAAGGTCTCATGAGGGTAAACTCAGCACGGGCATCCAGATGCTGGGACCTCTGATTTCTGTATCAGTAAAGAACAAAAAGCACATGCACGGCTTCTATGTCCTACCTGTTTTATTATTACATTGAAGCAGACTATTCCTACGTGTATACCAGGGCAGAGCAGAACAGGACACCTGCCGAGCTCTTCTCAGACTGGGTATACAGATACATGTGTAAATGGCCCTGATGACTGGTACAGCTCCGTGTGCAATCTTTAAATGGCTACCACATGAACAAGAAAACCAGTCATGCAAACAAAAGATTACAGCAGCACTGTAGATGTATGCAAACACTGAATATACAGTACAGACCAAAGACCAAAAGTTTGGACACACCTTCTCATTTAAAGATTTTTCAGTATTTTCATGACTATGAAAATTGTACATTCACACTGAAGGCATCAAAACTATGAATTACCACATGTGTAATTATATACTTAACAAAAAAGTGTGAAACAACTGAAATTATGTCTTATATTCTAGGTTCTTCAAAGTAGCCACCTTTTGCTTTGATGACTGCTTTGCACACTCTTGGCATTCTCTTGATGAGCTTCAAGAGGTAGTCACCGGAAATGGTGTTCACTTCACAGGTGTGCCCTGTCAGGTTTAATAAGTGGGATTTCTTGCCTTATAAATAGGGTTGGGACCATCAGTTGTGTTGTGCAAAGTCTGGTGGATACTCAACTGATAGTCCTACTGAATAGACTGTTAGAATTTGTATTATGGCAAGAAAAAAGCAGCTAAGAAAACCGAGTGGCCATCATTACTTTAAGAAATGAAGGTCAGTCAGTCCAAAATATTGGGAAAACTTTGAAAGTGTCCCCAAGTGCAGTGGCAAAAACCATCAAGCGCTACAAAGAAACTGGCTCACATGAGGACCGCCCCAGGAAAGGAAGACCAAGAGTCACCTCTGCTTCTGAGGATAAGTTTATCCGAGTCACCAACCTCAGAATTCGCAGGTTAAAAGCAGCTAACATTAGAGACCAGGTCAATGCCATACAGAGTTCTAGCAGCAGACACATCTCTACAACAACTGTTAAGAGGAGACTTTGTGCAGCAGGCCTTCATGGTAAAATAGCTGCTAGGAAACCACTGCTAAGGACAGGCAACAAGCAGAAGAGACTTGTTTGGGCTAAAGAACACAAGGAATGGACATTAGACCAGTGGAAATCTGTGCTTTGGTCTAATGAGTCCAAATTTGAGATCTTTGGTTCCAACCACCGTGTCTTTGTGCGATGCAGAAAAGGTGAACGGATGGACTCTACATGCCTGGTTCCCACCGTGAAGCATGGAGGAGGAGCTGTGATGGTGTGGGGGAGCTTTGCTGGTGACACTGTTGGGGATTTATTCAAAATTGAAGGCATACTGAACCAGCATGGCTACCACAGCCTCTTGCAGCAGCATGCTATTCCATCCGGTTTGCGTTTAGTTGGACCATCATTTATTTTTCAACAGGACAATGACCCCAAACACACCTCCAGGCTGTGTAAGGGCTATTTGACCAAGAAGGAGAGCGATGGGGTGCTACGCCAGATGATCTGGCCTCCACAGTCACCAGACCTGAACCCAATCGAGATGGTTTGAGGTGAGCTGGACCGCAGAGTGAAGGCAAAAGGGCCAACAAGTGCTAAGCATCTCTGGGAACTCCTTCAAGATTGTTGGAAGACCATTCCCGGTGACTACCTCTTGAAGCTCATCAAGAGAATGCCAAGAGTGTGCAAAGCAGTCATGAAAGCAAAAGGTGGCTACTTTGAAGAACCTAGAATATAAGACATAATTTCAGTTGTTTCACACTTTTTTGTTAAGTATATAATTCCACATGTTTTAATTCATAGTTTTGATGCCTTCAGTGTGAATGTACAATTTTCATAGTCATGAAAATACAGAAAAATCTATAAATGAGAAGGTGTGTCCAAACTTTTGGTATATATTTGGCCTGTATTACTGCAATATAGAATATACCTAAAAATGAAGGTACATAGCACACAAATTTGCCAGCTCATGAGAGCACACCAACCACCAGCACCAATTAAAAAAAGCCTTAGGCTGATGGGACAAGTCTCAGTTAAATATGGGGGCAGCCACCATCACCAATGGTGTTCAACAAAAAAAAATGACACTTTCCAATACAATTCTGCTGTATTCATTTGTTTGTATATTATGCAGTTATCATAGCAGCTTGCACCTGTTCACATTTGCTTTATTCTATTGGGAGGTACTGGTCAATTTTTTGTAGAATTCTTTTGGAGGTGACTACTGCCTCCATATTTAAGTGTTGGATCCTATCTGAGCTTTAAACTTGAAGGCTTTTAGCTCAAGAGAGGCATGCTTGATAAATATTAGGTTTAAGTTCACATCAAACAAAGGTACACATAGTTGTGGCCTGTGGGCTCTCATGAATTGGCCAATTTATGAGCTAAGTAACTTGATTTTATACATATTTGCTATACAGCATTAGAGTATACTGCATTCATCTTAGCGCTTACAGAGTGCTGTTGTGACGGACTTCAGTAAGGAAGTGGGGCCTTAAACTGTCCCTGGAACTGGGACCCTAACTATCCCTGTCCAGGGGTATTGTTGAAGGTTGAGATGCCCAACTCTACGACCTTACTTTGCTCCTGTTAATGTCCTAAGCTGTCCCGTTCCCCAGGAGGCCTGGGACAGATATGTTAGTGTATAAACACATAAGAAAAACAGGGATAACAAAAAGTAATTTAGATACAAAAACACTCACCAAGGGTAGAAGAATAAAGGGAAGGATAGAAATGTACAAACCACATGGGAATAGGATAATGGAGAAAGAATAGACCCAAAAACAGCACACAACAATCTCCAGCAGCAACTACGAACTCAAACTTCAGCACACCAACTCCAGCAAACCAGGAAGTAAACTTTCACAGGCAGGGATGAGACTGTGGAGGCTTATCTTCAAAAGATTAAAAAATATGACCGGCTGGAAATCCAACAGACCGGATTCTTCTTTCCCCTGATATCTGACAGGGGAGAATCTGGAGACCCTCATCTACATTAGACTATTATTATTTTATTATTATTATTATTATTATTATTATAGCGCCATTTATTCCATGGCGCTCTACATGTGAAAAAGAGGTATCCATAACAAAAAACAAGTACAATAATCTTAAACAATACAAGTCACCGACTGGTCCAGGATGAGAGAGGACCCTGCCCGCAAGGGCTCACAGTCTACCAGCCAATCCGCGGATATCGGCAGATTTGGCTGACTTTCCTCTAATGTGCAAGGGGGGCATCTAGGCTTTCGAAAAATATGTTCCCTTTTCTTACAGAGACACAAGAGGAAAAAAGTCTGCATTGAAATCAACAGGCAATCTGTGCATTGCACGTAGGTGTCAGGTCCTTCAGGAGAGAAGCTCCTTGTACCCTCTCTAGCTAATAGATGAGTGTCCTAAATAGCAGGGCTGTGGAGTCAGTAAGCCAAACCTCTGACTCCGACTCCTCAATTTCCATGACACCGACTCCAACTCCAACAAAATGGGCTCCGACTCCACGACTCCAACTCCACAGCCCTGCTAAATAGCATTTAATAACTCAAAGATCACTAAAAACGTGGGTTTCCTAAGGCAGACAACCCTGCTTTGCTCAGATACTGAATGCATATGTAAACCTGGCAATGTTCCTCACTGTATTTCTCCAGTAAATGGGAGGACATGAGGTTATGAACGCACGGGCATTTGAGTAAAGGCAGGTTGTATTTTTGCAGCACTTTATTACAGCTCTTTACAAAGTCTGACTTGGCGCAGACTTAATCCAACCTTCACCTAAATGAGTTACTTATCACAGCTAGTGGTATCATAAAGCCAAAATATCTGGAGGCTCAGTCCTTAGATCTGTCTTTGATATAAGTCCCTCTGATCACTTGGATGGGGCGTACAGTATTTAGAGGCCGGCTCTGCAGTATATTAGACATCTGTCTTTTGTTCGTCCTGCGCCAGGCTCGCAGAACAGTAGCATTTCAGGTAACCCTTGCAGGGCCAAAGCAAGGCTCGACGGCCAAGACATCAAAGGTCCGGTGCTTTCAATGGTGAACGTCTTAAACCATATCTAATTGCAAGAAGAATTACCATTCTGTATCTATTTACAGTGTCCATGCCAAAGCGGGGACAATGAGTTCACGTCTCCGGCAGCTTACCATAGGTTTTTGGCATGAGAGACGTACAAGGATAAAGTGACTGGCTTCTTTTAAGGAGTCTTAAAAATCCATTCATCTTACAATGAAAAGGAAACCTCTGATCATTCCTCCTGGCTAACCAAGAACCCGATCACATCTAATCTGTAAGGGATACTTTTAGAAAACAGTTCATATGCCAAGGAATGCGCCATGATAACGGGTGATCTCGAGCATCGGTAACTAATATCGGTCATTATTAATGGTTTTTGATTTGCACAGTATTTAAGGAATTAAAAGGAGTCCACAGGATTAGTAAAAGAAAAGGATCAGCATTAAACCCCCATCCCCCCTCTAAAACATCACCGCTCTTGTCCAGGGGCGACATCTGGCCTCTCTGCTCAATCATATTCACTGGAGTAAAACAGCCAAATTACCAGACACAACTTTTGGACAAGAGGGCTGCAGTTTTTGGGAGAAGTGCAGACCCTTGTTCTAGCCCCTCTCTTTAAAGGGAAGCTATCACTAGATTCATGATGTCGAAGACATGGCCAGCATGAATCAGAGCCTGGTTGTTTCAGAGAAAACATAGTCTGAAAATCTGTCCACGGACTGCAGGGAGAGACAAGACTAGATTGGCACTGCCCACCGGATTCTCCCCGCATCACTCCAGGTGATTGACAAGTATCTCCCATGTATGTATGAAGGGAGAAGTTGGCACGGGGTCGTGATGGACTAGTCAGGTCTCTTATTATAGTCCTCAGATGGCGTTTCAAAATGGCGACGCGTTTCAGATGTGCAGTGTAGGGATTCACTCTCTCTGGTAGGCATTAGGTAGCGTTCACACAAGCAATACAGTTTGGTCCAAACAGGTGCAGTTTTGTTACTTTCATAAAACACCAAGAAATTCAAAAGCAAAAATAGCCTCTTCTGTGCACAAAGGTATCACAAAAAAAAAACCAGTTCATTCGGCAGGCACATATGTCAGTGCAGGCTCACCCGAACAGATTACAGTCCTTTCTCTCCTGGAGTAAATTTTATAGACAGAAGAGGTCTCAGTAGTTCCTTCACTCTGAGCTCCAGCAGCTTCCCACGCCCAACAGAAGTGTCCACCTCCATGCACAGTTCACTCTGAACAGGCTGCACCTTCCATACTTTACTCTGCAGCTCCAACACACAGACTGCTCAGCTTTCCAAGCTGACCTGTTGTGAATTAGACTTTTTGGCTCCCTCTTGTGGTTACTAGTGATATGACTCTGGGAATTTCTTCCCTCGGTTTGCACCCAGCTGGGTCGTTACTTCAGGGGTGTTGCTATATAAACCTCCTGGAACCTTAGTCCAGTGCCTGGCATCGTTGTAATCAGACACATTCTGTTTGCTCCTATCTGCTGGTCCTGGTTCGTGCAAAATTAAGCTAAGTCCTGCTTCTTTGTTTTTTGGGTTATTTGCTTGCTCTCATTTTTGTCCAGCTTGTACTAAATGTGATTCCTGATCTTGCTGAAAGCTCTAGGGGGCTGGTGTTCTCCCCCGGGCCGTTAGACGGTTCGGGGGTTCTTGAATTTCCAGTGTGGATATTTTTGATAGGGTTTTTGCTGACCATATAAGTTATCTTTCTATATTCTGCTATTAGCTAGTGGGCCTCTCTTTGCTAAATACCTAGCTCATTCTTATGTTTGTCTTTTCCTCTTACCTCACCGTTATTATTTGTTGGGGGCTTGTATCCAACTTTTGGGGTCTATTCTCTGGAGGCAAGAAAGGTCTTTCTTTTCCCTTCTAGGGTTAGCTAGTTCTCCGGCTGGCGCGAGACGTCTAGAACCAACGTAGGAACGTTCCCCGGCTGCTGTTATTTGTGGTGCTAGGATTAGATATATGGTCAGCCCAGTTACCACTGCCCTATGAGCTGGTTTTTTGTGTTTGCAGACTTAGAAATTATTTCTGAGACCCTCTGCCATTGGGGTCATAACAGTATGCCAGGCCAACATTGAATGTTTAATGCATTGCAGAAGTGGGATAATAAGAAAGGAAATTCTGAGTTTTTTTTTTTTTTTCTTTCCTCTCTTCCTCCCCTTTACCTTTGAGTGGCTTGTGCTTGCTGCAGACATGAATGTCCAGACCTTGATTACAAGTGTAGACCAGCTGGCAGTTCGTGTGCAGGGCATACAAGATTTTGTTACCAGTAGTCCTATGTCTGAACCTAAAATACCTATTCCGGAATTGTTTTCTGGAGACCGATTTAGGTTTAGGAATTTCAAGAATAATTGTAAATTGTTTCTTTCTCTGAGACCCCGTTCATCTGGAGATTCAGCTCAGCAAGTTAAAATTGTTATTTCTTTTTTACGGGGCGACCCTCAGGATTGGGCTTTCTCGCTAGCGCCAGGAGATCCGGCATTGGCAAATATTGATGCGTTTTTTCTGGCGCTCGGATTGCTTTACGAGGAACCCAATCTTGAAATTCAGGCAGAAAAAGCCTTGCTGGCTATTTCTCAGGGTCAGGATGAAGCTGAAGTGTATTGCCAAAAATTTCGGAAATGGTCCGTGCTTACTCAGTGGAATGAGTGTGCTCTGGCCGCAAATTTCAGAAATGGCCTTTCTGAAGCCATTAAGAATGTGATGGTGAGTTTCCCCATTCCTACAAGTCTGAATGATTCTATGGCGCTGGCTATTCAAATTGATCGGCGTTTGCGGGAGCGCAAAACCGCTAATCCTCTGGTGGTGTTGTCTGAACAAACACCTGATTTAATGCAATGTGATAGAATTCAGACTAGAAATGAGCGGAAAAATCATAGACGTCAGAATGGGTTGTGTTTTTACTGTGGTGATTCTACACATGTTATATCAGCATGCTCTAAACGCCTAACAAGGGTTGTTAGTCCTGTCGCCATTGGTAATTTGCAACCTAAATTTATTTTGTCTGTGACTTTAATTTGCTCTTTGTCTTCTTACCCTGTTATGGCGTTTGTGGATTCAGGTGCTGCCCTGAGTCTTATGGATCTGTCATTTGCCAAGCGCTGTGGTTTTGTTCTTGAACCGTTAGTAAATCCTATTCCTCTTAGAGGTATTGATGCTACGCCATTGGCGGAAAATAAACCGCAGTTTTGGACGCAGGTGACCATGTGCATGACTCCTGAACATCAGGAGGTGATTCGTTTTCTTGTTCTGCATAAAATGCATGATTTGGTCGTTTTGGGTCTGCCATGGTTACAGACCCACAATCCAGTCTTGGATTGGAAGGCAATGTCTGTGTCAAGTTGGGGCTGTCAGCGAATTCATGCCGATTCCCCGCCGGTGTCTATTGCTTCCTCTACTCCTTCGGAACTTCCTGAGTATTTGTCTGATTATCAGGATGTATTCAGCGAGTCCAGATCCAGTGCTCTGCCTCCTCATAGGGACTGTGACTGCGCCATAGATTTGATCCCAGGTAGTAAATTTCCTAAGGGAAGATTATTTAATCTGTCTGTACCTGAGCATGCCGCAATGCGTTCGTATATCAAGGAGTCTCTGGAGAAGGGGCATATCCGTCCATCCTCTTCCCCTCTTGGTGCGGGATTCTTTTTTGTGGCCAAGAAGGACGGATCTTTGAGACCTTGTATTGACTATCGGCTACTGAATAAAATCACTGTAAAATTTCAGTATCCTTTGCCTCTGTTGTCGGACTAGTTTGCCCGGATTAAAGGTGCCAAGTGGTTCACCAAGATAGATCTTCGTGGTGCGTACAACCTTGTGCGCATTAAGCAAGGAGATGAATGGAAGACTGCATTTAATACGCCCGAAGGTCATTTTGAGTACTTGGTGATGCCTTTTGGGCTCTCTAATGCTCCCTCAGTGTTTCAGTCCTTAATGCATGATATTTTCCGGAAGTATCTGGATAAATTTATGATTGTTTATCTGGATGATATTCTGGTTTTCTCTGAAGATTGGGACTCACATGTGGAGCAGGTCAGGATGGTGTTTCAGGTTTTGCGTGAGAATGCTTTGTTTGTTAAAGGCTCAAAGTGTCTCTTTGGAGTACAGAAGGTTCCCTTTTTGGGGTTTATTTTTTCCCCTTCTGCTGTGGAGATGTACCCAGTCAAGGTCCGAGCTATTCATGAGTGGACTCAACCCACGTCAGTTAAGAGTCTTCAGAAGTTCTTGGGTTTTGCTAACTTCTACCGTCGTTTTATCGCTAATTTTTCTAGCGTTGTTAAACCTTTGACGGATATGACCAAGAAAGGTTCTGATGTTGCTAACTGGGCTCCTGCAGCCGTGGAGGCGTTCCAGGAGTTGAAGCGCCGGTTTACTTCGGCACCTGTTTTGTGCCAGCCTGATGTCTCACTTCCTTTTCAGGTCGAAGTGGATGCTTCTGAGATTGGGGCAGGGGCTGTTTTGTCACAGAGAGGCCCTGGTTGCTCGGTAATGAGACCATGTGCTTTCTTCTCTAAGAAGTTTTCGCATGCTGAGCGGAATTATGATGTTGGCAATCGGGAGTTACTGGCCATGAAGTGGGCATTTGAGGAGTGGCGTCATTGGCTCAAGGGTGCTAAGCATCGTGTGGTGGTCTTGACTGATCACAAAAATCTGATGTACCTCGAGTCTGCTAAACGCCTGAATCCTAGACAGGCCCGCTGGTCATTGTTTTTCTCCCGTTTTGACTTTGTGGTCTCGTATTTACCAGGTTCAAAGAATGTGAAGGCTGATGCTCTTTCAAGGAGCTTTGTGCCTGACTCTCCTGGAGTCACAGAACCTGTTGGTATTCTTAAAGAGGGAGTTATCTTGTCAGCCATTTCTTCTGATTTGCGACGTGTGTTGCAGAGATTTCAGGCTGGTAGACCTGACTCTTGTCCACCTGACAGACTGTTTGTTCCTGATAAGTGGACCAGCAGAGTCATTTCCGAGGTTCATTCCTCGGTGTTGGCAGGTCATCTGGGAATTTTTGGCACCAGAGATCTGGTGGCTAGGTCCTTTTGGTGGCCTTCCTTGTCACGGGATGTGCGGTCATTTGTGCAGTCCTGTGGGACTTGTGCTCGAGCTAAGCCTTGCTGTTCTCGTGCCAGCGGCTTGCTCTTGCCCTTGCCTGTCCCGAAGAGGCCTTGGACACACATTTCCATGGATTTCATTTCTGATCTCCCGGTGTCTCAGGGTATGTCTGTCATCTGGGTGGTATGTGAACGCTTGTCGAAAATGGTCCATTTGGTGCCTTTGCCTAAGCTGCCTTCCTCTTCCGATCTGGTTCCTGTGTTCCTTCAGAATGTGGTTCGTTTACACGGCATTCCTGAGAATATTGTGTCTGACAGAGGATCCCAGTTTGTTTCCAGGTTCTGGCGATCCTTTTGTGCTAGGATGGGCATTGATTTGTCGTTCTCGTCTGCCTTTCATCCTCAGACTAATGGACAAACTGAGCGAACTAATCAGACTCTGGAGGCTTACTTGAGGTGTTTTGTTTCGGCAGATCAGGATGATTGGGTGACCTTCTTGCCATTGGCTGAGTTTGCCCTTAATAATCGGGCTAGTTCCGCTACTTTGGTTTCGCCATTTTTCTGCAACTCTGGTTTCCATCCTCGTTTTTCCTCGGGACATGTGGAGCCTTCTGACTGTCCTGGGGTGGATTCTGTGGTGGATAGGTTGCAGCAGATCTGGAATCATGTGGTGGACAACTTAAAATTGTCACAGGAGAAGGCTCAGCGTTTTGCCAACCGCCGCCGCGGTGTGGGTCCCCGACTTCGTGTTGGTGATTTGGTGTGGCTGTCTTCTCGATTTGTTCCTATGAAGGTCTCCTCTCCTAAATTTAAGCCTCGCTTCATCGGTCCTTACAAGATATTGGAAATCCTTAATCCAGTGTCCTTTCGCTTGGATCTTCCGGTTTCGTTTGCCATTCACAACGTGTTCCATAGGTCTTTGTTGCGACGCTATGTTGTGCCTGTGGTTCCTTCTGCTGAGCCTCCTGCTCCGGTGTTGGTTGAGGGCGAGTTGGAGTACGTGGTTGAGAAGATCTTGGATTCTCGTCTCTCCAGACGGAGGCTTCAGTATTTGGTCAAGTGGAAGGGCTATGGTCAGGAGGATAATTCCTGGGTGGTTGCCTCTGATGTGCATGCGGCCGATTTAGTTCGTGCCTTTCACGCTGCTCATCCTGATCGCCCTGGTGGTCTTGGTGAGGGTTCGGTGACCCCTCCTTAAGGGGGGGGTACTGTTGTGAATTAGACTTTTTGGCTCCCTCTTGTGGTTACTAGTGATATGACTCTGGGATTTTCTTCCCTCAGTTTGCACCCAGCTGGGTCGTTACTTCAGGGGTGTTGCTATATAAACCTCCTGGAACCTTATTCCAGTGCCTGGCATCGTTGTAATCAGACACATTCTGTTTGCTCCTATCTGCTGGTCCTGGTTTGTGCAAAATTAAGCTAAGTCCTGCTTCTTTGTTTTTTGGGTTATTTGCTTGCTCTCATTTTTGTCCAGCTTGTACTAAATGTGATTCCTGATCTTGCTGGAAGCTCTAGGGGGCTGGTGTTCTCCCCCCGGGCCGTTAGACGGTTTGGGGGTTCTTGAATTTCCAGTGTGGATATTTTTGATAGGGTTTTTTTGCTGACCATATAAGTTATCTTTCTATATTCTGCTATTAGCTAGTGGGCCTCTCTTTGCTAAATACCTAGCTCATTCTTATGTTTGTCTTTTCCTCTTACCTCACCGTTATTATTTGTTGGGGGCCTGTATCCAACTTTTGGGGTCTATTCTCTGGAGGCAAGAAAGGTCTTTCTTTTCCCTTCTAGGGTTAGCTAGTTCTCTGGCTGGCGCGAGACGTCTAGAACCAACGTAGGAACGTTCCCCGGCTGCTGTTATTTGTGGTGCTAGGATTAGATATATGGTCAGCCCAGTTACCACTGCCCTATGAGCTGGTTTTTTGTGTTTGCAGACTTAGAAATTATTTCTGAGACCCTCTGCCATTGGGGTCATAACACTGACCCATGCATTCTCCATTCAGAGAGAGACCCTGCTTGTCTCTCTCCCGGCTACAGCTCACATTTTGGCTGGTAACTCACCAGCTTCAACACACTCCACTCTTCTCAACATCCTGGAGACTGACCCAGGGTGAACCCATTTCCTGCTTCTTAGTCTATGCCTATGCTAGCCAGGCGCATTTAAAGGGAACCTGTCATCCCCAAAATCGAAGGTGAGCTAAGCCCACCGGGATCAGGGGCTTATCTACAGCATTCTGTAATGCTGTAGATAAGCCCCCGATGTATCCTGAAAGATGAGAAAAAGAGGTTAGATTATACTCACCCAGGGGCGGTTCCGCTGCGGTAAGATCCAATGGGCAGCGCGGTCCGGGGCTTCCCATCTGCTTACGATGACGTTCTCTTCTTTTCTTCACGCTGCGGCTCCGCGTACTTTGGTTGCAATGCGCAGGCCCCGGGAAAGGTCAGAGAGGCCCAGTGCCTGTGCACTGCAGTACTTTGCTTTGCCATCAACAGGGCAGATAAAGGGTGCCTGTGCCTGAGCCGCAGCCTGAAGACAAAAAGAGGACGACATCATAAGAAGATGGAAGGCCCTGGACCGGACTGCGACACCCATCGGACCAGAACAGAACCGGGACCGCCCCTGGTTGAGTATAATCTAACCTCTTTTTCTCATCTTTCAGGATACATCGTGGGCTTATCTACAGCATTACAGAATGCTGTAGATAAGCCCCTGATGCCGGTGGGCTTAGCTCACCTTCAATTTTGGGGATGACAGGTTCCCTTTAATTAAACCCTGCAGTGCTAGGATCTGACTCAGTCCTATCTGGCTTTGCTACAACAGACATACCTGGCTGAAGCCTCGCAGAACGCTTTGATTCATGCAGACAATGGTTCTACTGACTGGTTCCCTTCAATACTTGACGTCTCCTATTGATGTGTCTACAACAAGTTCTTTGCACATTTTTTTAAGCTTAAAGGGGTATTCCACTAAGATACTGGTGACATATCCTTTGGATAGGTCATCAACATTAGATTTGTGTAAATAAATGATGAGACCCACTAATTGATGGGCTTCCCTATGGAGACGTCATATGATATGACCCCAGAGAACTCCTATAAACTAGGCACAATGTCACCAGCTACAGACCCGCTAGTCATCTGGCAATTAGTTGCATAATAAAGCACTCTATTCTAGAGGAACATCCATGGGTGCCAAATTTTGTCCATAGCAAGCACTGATAGCAGCATGTTTAAAACCCTTTTACATGGACCAGTGCAAACTGTATGGGAATGTGATAACTCCATAGAACAGTCCCCATACTGTTTGTCAGCAGCACATCTTCTATCTACACAAGGGGATGGACTGCAGAAAACTATTTTCTAGACTGCATTTCTTATGTTTCACCTTAGGCTTCTTTCACACTTGCGTCGGTACGGGGTCGTCGCAAAGCGTTGGCGCGACATACCGACGTACATTGTGAAAATTCGGCACAACGTGGGCAGCGGATGCAGTTTTTCAACGCATCCGCTGACCATTCTAAGGCCTCTTTCACACTTGCGTCATGTGGCATCCGTCGCAATTTGTCGTTTTGGGAAAAAACGCATCCTGCAAATGTGCCCGCAGGATGCGTTTTTTCCCATAGACTTGTATTGCCGACGGATCGCGACGTATGGCCATACGTCGCGTCCGTCGTGCACTGGATGCGTCGTGTTTTGGCGGACTGTCATCACGAAAAAACGTTCAATGTAACGTTTTTTCGCACGTCGCATCCCATTTCCTACCACGCATGCGCGGCCAGAACTCCGCCCCTCCTCCCCGGGACTTAGAATGGGCAGCAGATGCGTTGAAAAACTGCATCCGCTGCCCACGTTGTGCCAAATTTTCACAACGTACGTCAGTACGTCACGCCGATGCTTTGCGACGGCCCCGTACCAACGCAAGTGTGAAAGAAGCCTAAGTTCCGGGGAGGAGGGGGCGGAGTTACAGCCGCGCATGCGCAGTAGGAAATCGCAGATGCAACGTACGAAAAAACGTTACATTGAACGTTTTTTTCGTGACGACGGTCCGCCAAAACACGACGCATCCAGTGCACGACGGACGCGACGTATGGCCATACGTCGCGATCCGTCGGCAATACAAGTCTATGGGAAAAAAACGCATCCTGCGGGCACATTTGCAGGATGCGTTTTTTTCCCAAAACGACGCATTGCGACGGACGCCACACGACGCAAGTGTGAAAGAGGCCTTAAGGAGTGCACCATCCCCCAGCTTCTTAGCATCCTGATTGTGGGGCTGGGGGGGGGACTTCCATTTTTCTCTTCTGTTGTAAAACTAGTGTGTTATTGTGTATTGTGTTTTTTACATACTAATGTGATTCCCAGAGGAATTATGGATTAAACGATAAAGACTAAAATGTGTTAATTAAAAAACAAACACACACACACCAAAACACAGAAAAAAAGCACATGTAAAAACACTGGTGTAATTAAATGCGCTTTTGAGCAAAAAAAAAAAAAGTGCCTAAAAGGGGTGTAACTGTAGAGTAAAAAACATAAGAGAGATGTAAAATACCAAAAACATAACTGCTCTTTTATACCTCGGGGCAATAGTAGGTGAAACCTCTAAATCAACATAAAGGTAACAAGCAGGTCATATTACATCAGGCCATACATGCACAGTGAATCATAGCGACATGTACAACACCAGAACATCCTCCGAGTGCAACACATCCAGATGGAAAGACGCCCTGCTGGTCATCCATGGGTTGTATATCACAGGGCCACTGACAAGCACACATAATAACACAACAGAAATGCGCTATAAAAAAAAAAGTAGCCAATCACATTTCAGTTTAATTTTTTTTTACTGGTCCAGTGGCAAAGAAGAGTGGCAACCTGACTGCTATAACAGCTGCTGCACTACCATTACATTTTCCTGTTGTCTTGTATCTTACCTACTAATTTTAATTTTTACCCCTTTGAAATTAATAGGCAAAACATTTGGATATAAACTGTCTAGTTTAAGGAGCAGAGTAGACAACTGCACAAACCACCTTGACTTTTAAGGAGCAAACAAGTCCATGAACCACCTTGACTTTTAAGGAGCAGCGTAGACAACTCCACGAACCACCTTGACTTTTAAGGAGCATAATAGACAACTTTGCGAACCACCTTGACTTTTAAGGAGCAGAGTAGACAACTACATGAACCGCCTTGACTTTTAAGGAGCAGAGTAGATAACTCTGCAAACCACCCTGACTTTTAAAGGGCAGAGAAGGCAACTCCGCAAACCACCTTGACTTTTAAGGAATAGAGTAGACAACTCCATGAACCACCTCAACTTTTAAGGAGCAGAGTAGACAACTTCGCAAATCACTTTGACTTTTAAGGAGCAGAGTAGACAACTCCACGAACCACCTTGACTTTTAAGGAGCAGAGTAGACAACTTCACGAACCACCTTGACTTTTAAGGAGCAGAGTAGACAACTCCGCGAACCACCTTGACTTTTAAGGAGCAGAATAGACAACTCCGCGAACCACCTTGACTTTTAAAAAGCAGAGTAGACAACGCCACAAACCACCTTGACTTTTAAGGAGCAGAGTAGACAACTCCGCGAACCACCTTGACGGACTTCCACATACGCAATAGATGGAAGCTGACCAAACTGATCCTGGTAGAAGCAGCAGTCCGTTTGATGTGTCTGGACGCCTCCCAACTCTTTGAAGACTCTGCCCAATCTTTTGGTTTTCAGAGGATATAGACTGCAGACTAGAGATGTCTGGCAGTGGATCTCGCCCAATAGAAAACACAAGAACCTAACATCCATGTGTATGGGTGAGTCGGGAGAGATAACTGGAGGCCAAATGAATGTTCATCCGACAGGTAACCCATGTTTATGGTCAGCTTTTGTGGTACCAATATAAAATGTGTCAAATAATATATTTCCATTCATACTGGAGCCTTTTCTACAAGGCTCACAGTCTGTCCATAAGACAGGCCTTATGTAAACAGGTGGACGCCCGACTCTCATCACCCCTGCCACGGAGCTCTAGGAAGTACTTTATTGTTAATGGAGTGCTGGCCCATTCCTTTAATAGCGACTGTGCTCGGAAGTGCAGGTTAGTACCATTCTTAAAGACATAATAAATTAATAAAATTGCAGAGATGTGCCTGGTAAACAATAAAGTGGATAAGATGCTAGCAGGAAATGCTGATGCCCTTTCAAACAGCTGATCGGCAAGGATGACCCCCACCAACCTATACTGATTTCCTATCATAACAATAGGTCATCAATTTTAACATAGTGGGAAACCTTTATCAGTTGGGGTTCGGATATTGTAGACATTCTCCATTACAAAATTCAAGATGAACTGAGGGCCTGATTCATCAAAGATTTTACGCAAAAAAAGCTTTGAAAAGTCGCAAAATGTTGCCAAAACTTGAGGTTTAGGCACATTTTTTTGTGACTTTTGGCACCCAGCTCTGCCAAATTGTGAAGAGCTGACCTCACAGCTCATCTGAGTCATGGGGAGCTGTGGCATATTCTTATTTCAGAAATTAGGATTAAGAGCAGGATTTGTGGTGCGACACATGGAGGCACACACTCATCAGACGCTCCTGATTCAGTAAGAGTGGCCCTCTTAATGAGTTAGGAGTGTTTGATTCCTACATGTCCCCTCAAGACCAGTGTGAATATCACCGATGTTGATGAATCGGGGCCTCAGACTTTCTATTAAGTCGAATGAGTCCCTTCATTTTTATGGTCGGTAGGGGTCTCAGCACTATGACTACCACTGATCGAAATGTCTGAGATGTCTCTATGACCTGCCAAAAAGTTTTGTGAAAGAGCATCTATACTTTACTGCCTACTTTATAAATGTGCTAAATGGCAGTATAAAAAGAATAAAACCTTTGAAGTGTTTGGTCATAGATAAAGGGTCCAATGATAAGTAATATCCATGGCACACTCACTGTCCGAACCTGAAAAATGCCAAGCCTCCACTTTTTCAAGAATGGGCTTCAGAAGATGAATGGAAATCTACCACTAGCTCAGGCATCCTCTCCGGCACAGGTACCACTGACTTAAGGGTATGGACATCTGATCACATTCAGAGGACAGGTATGTGTTCACCTCCATGGCTGGACAATCTACCAAACTTTAGCTCCTACATTAACATCTGCAACAGTGGCAGATTCCATCATTTTTAGACTGCGTTCACATGTTGCGTCCAGGGTGCTTTTATTCCATAGTAGAACCACATAGTTTTGGCCGAGAGTTTTAAAAATCGTGGCAAGATAATGAAACAATGCCAACATTTTGGTAAAATTGTGCCCATATGTGAACGCAGCCATAAATAGGATCTTTCACCAGTGTTATAGTGTTAAACTGGCCACATCAAGTAATATTGGCTGCAGAGCTAAATAAGTCTAAATGTAATTTTTAATTTCTCATCTCCAGGAGATATTCACTTGTAAAGTTTAGTTTATAACTGACGATAAGCTCAACTAGGTGCTACCAGAGATTCCTCTCTAGGGGCGTTTACTTTGTCCCCTGCATGACATTGACCAATCATACGGGGGGAGGCGTCATGCTGGAGAAAAAAAGAACACGCCCAGCTCTCAGCCCTGATCTCTACAGATATAGTGTAGGATAAGTCAGAGCTGAGTGTGATTACAAACACTTCCAGGTCTTCTCTCCTGGTAGTCAGTATGGTATCAAGAGCTGAGTGCAATAATTACTAACACTCCTGCAACTGGAGCTCCGCTCTCACAATGCTGTCAGTATTCTCCCTCCCCCTAAACTGATACTGTTGTGATAGGAGATATTTGGGGTTCTGCAGAAATTGGATCTGTCATATGATAGACACAAGCTGCACCTGAAGGACACCACAAGTTATAATCGGGTTTGTTTGCTCTGTGAGGCCGTCTACTAAAAAAGTAGCGCAGCATAGGCATAGTTATGAATGATACAACATTGTAAAATAATGGCGAAATATGGTGCACTGGCAATAACAATGGTGGATAGAACTTAGAAAAATCAATCACTGCTAAATTCTGTAATTTTTGCACTATGGATACAAGCACGCAAAATAAAAGTAGAATCCGATCAAATGTCCACACCCGTCCTTATGTCAATGCTGTGTCACAAGGTGGTACATTAGCTTCAAGACAGATAGATAGATAGATAGATAGATAGATAGATAGATAGATAGATAGATAGATAGAGAGATAGATAGAGAGATAGATGATAGATAGATAGATAGATAGATAGATAGATAGATAGATAGATAGATAATAGAGAGATAGATAATTAAAGAAAATTTGTCAGCACTACCAAAAAAAACGGATGCAATAAAACCTGTAAAGGTGATGTCCAAACCTCCAAAGTAGAAAATCAGGAAAAAAAAGGCAGCACTCCAAATATCAAAATGAAAAACCGTGGCTTTACTGATCCATTAGCTGCTAATGGATCAGTAAAGCCACGGTTTTTCATTTTGATTTTTGGAGTGCTGCCTGTTTTTTTCTGATTTTCTAGATAGATAATAGATAGATAATAGATGATAGATAGCTAGATAGATAGATAATCGATATAGAGACAGATAGGTAGATAGATAGGATAGATAAGAAGGATAGATAAGATAGATAAAAGATAGATAGATAGATAGATAGATAGATAGATAGATAGATAGATAGATAGATAGATAGATAGATAGATAAAAGATAGATACCATTTTTCTGTGTAGTCGACTCCTGATTTTGGCTTCCAAATACTGAATCCAACTACTGACCACAAAAGCTGCTGTGTGAAAGAGGGGAAAAAGAGCTAATGAGGGGGTAGTCAGCACGTTGCCTGCAATG